>NC_133550.1:34158175-44158175 GCF_048773025.1 Camelus bactrianus | reverse complement strand
GATCCATACCGAACTCTTTGTTAATCCAGTCCCCAAAGATCAGAGATACCACTAATTGGGTGAGCCAATTCAAATATATTATCTCATCTAATCTTTGTATTCTTCTGACTATATACTCTTACCCTTATTACCCCATTGAGGCCCAGAGAAAGAAAGTAACATGCACATGGTCCACAGGTGAATAATAGAGTCAGGACTTAAGCCTCATTCTAACTCCAAAGCTCAAGCTCCTTTGAGAGTCTACATGAGGCCAATGAGTCAAACACTTGAACAAACATAAGCTTAATAGTATAGCAGGGAAACGTGTTAAGTCTGAAAAGTACTTTCTTATAATAGTACGATTCCTTGAGTGACAATCACAAAGCAGGCATACAACAAAGTATTTCTACTTAAAAAGGCAAGAGAGGGAGGAAACAAAAGAGGGAGGTGGCGAGAGGAAAGCTGCGAGGTACTATTATTCCATTTACAGAAGAGGAAATTTAGCTTAAGGGGAGGTTAAACAAAGTTAAATAACCTGCCAAAGATCCCTGGGCCAGCTAGAGTTAAGAGCCAGAGGTAAAACCTGTGTGCTTTTGACACAAAAGTCACACTCTTTCCTTTCTTCCTTGACAAGTGGCTATATTTCTGTTGATGAAGAAAATGACTCATCCTTTCAGATAGGAAAAAGGAGATCACTCACCAATTCGCGAGGACTCACGCTCTGTCCCCCGCCAGTTGCAGGTAGAGCATAGAATTTAGGAAGGCAGGCTCTCGTTCCAGACCACCTGAGTCCTACACCAGCTCCACCATGGATTAGCTCTATGACCTTAGGCACATGATAGAACTTTCTAGGTAAACTATCTTGCAGGTGTAATTATACACATTTAGCTCTTTTTCAGTTTTTTGTTCAGGAAGGGAATGAAAACACTTAAATTATTCGGTACGAAAATGCATTTGAAGCCTGAGGCATTTGGATAAATTGCTTCAGCTTGACCTTTCATTCCGACCATGGAGACCCTGCAATTGAAGCCATTTTCTTAAGAAAGGAGTTATCACTATTGATAAGCTTACCATTTGTTTAATGCTAATGATCACAGTGAATATTTATTTAGACTCTCCTACGTGTCTGGCATTGGACTAAGGGCTTTTTGTGGATTATTTTATTTAATCTTCACAACTGCCTTGGAGAAATGTGCTGCTATGCTCCCTGGTTGGCAGGTAGGGAAACTGAGGCTCAGAGGATTAGCCAAGCAAAGTGGGCCATCTGACTGCAGTCTGTGCGGTTCATCACACCTCTGTTATACTGTCTCCTTCACCTGCGTTCAGATGACGACAGGATCTTCTAGCAAACACTTTCATTTCTACTAAGCTGATACATTACATGGTGATACTGCAGATAAGGGTGCTCCAACAGTCATTTGTGTCAAAAATCGTAACATCAACGAAGAAAATGAATTTTTACTATTCATGCAGTTGGACCGACAAGGAATTATGAAGCAAAGGTCACAACTTTAAGGGCTGGTGGCTTCAGAAACCAGACATAAGCATAAAAACATTAGTATTAAATAGTTTTCTAATATGATCACAGCCACTTAATTACCTTCTGAAACAGCATGAAAAGAGAGGGCACACTGATAAAAGTCATCCCCAAAGCATCTTTCTTTCCCAAGAAGTGATTTTGCAACACAATTTTCAAATATTTGAAAACCTTCCCTCTGCCTATTTTGAGTACAATTTTATTTAAAAGTACAATTTTATTTGAAAGACACCAAAGTTCTGGCAGTAATTCTTCATTCCATAAGATAAAATGGCATTTTTATTATTTCCAAGGGCCTCCCTCACCATGGTCAGGCACTTGATGGCTAAGGAGACTGAGGCGGGAGAGCCCGGTGACCAAGCCTAGGCTCCCTGACTTGTGGAGGGGTGTTGCTCTTCACAACATCTCCACCCTGGGTGGTCCTGAAGAGCTGAGTCTGAAGCAATGTGTCACTCACCCCGGGGACTTGGTTTTGCCTGCTCTCAGCCTTCCCCATATTATAAATCAACTATACTTCAGTTTTTCAAAAAACACACCAAAGACATCGTTTTCACATGCAGATTTAGGGGAAAAAAAGGCTCAAGACTTACAGATTGTATGTATATGTACGTACACCTAAATATGAGGGCATTCCACTGATACGGTTAAGTGGAATCTAGTCTTTAGAATTAAGCAGGTTTGGCTTCAAATCCGAGCCCTTCCACTTGCTTGGGTTTTTTTTTGTTTTTGTTTTTGTTTTTTTTAATCTTGAGCAAGTGTTCTTAATCTCTCTGAATGAAACTTCCCTTATCTGTCAAAAGAAAAATGCTATCAATAATATCTACTTCATAACTTTTTTTGCTAGAAACAGATGAGATATACTTGTGCAGTTCATGGCACTGGCCTCTTCCGTGGTGAATAATCAAGAGACATTAACTTATTTACTAGCCTTATTTCCTTATCCATAAGCTATTCTTTTTCTTCTTAAACAGCCTGTCTTTTGCCCCATTTTGTATAACTGTTGCATTTCACAGAAAGGGGAGAAAGATAAAGGACATAAAATTGGGGGAAATTTTTATTTAATCTGCTGAGAGTGCTTATGAGTATTAAAGAAAGCAGACTAAATAAAGCAGTTAAGGTATTAATCTCTAAGTATTATTTTAATTCATTATTCATGCGGGCCCTATAGCCAAAGCCAGAAATTGCTAACAATGAGTTCATGTCCCACAGCCTGTGGATTTGCTGTAAGGTTCCATGATTCACTCCTTTTGCAGAGAAGGAATTGATTATAAAACTCAGTGCAAGTTACTGTGCCCTTACACAGTCTGTCTGGCTTAATCATCACATCATTACTATCAACAGGTAGTTACTTCTGCACCCATTTTCAAGATTGGAAAAGTAAAATTCTGAGAGAAAAACTTGTGGAGAACATACAGCTATTAAGTGGCAGAACCACCACTACATTTGATAACTCAGCCCAATGTTTTCTGTTTTCTCACATGCCCTCCAGTTTTGCTTAGTAAATGTATAGTCACTGAAAATTAATGCTGTAAATGGTGAACAAAGTAATCCTTCCAGTCATCAACCAAACACATCTGTGTGTATAAAAGAGCCAGGACAGTAGTTTAAATTTGCCTTCTGCTAAAAAACAAACAAACAAACAAACAAAAATGAAGAAGAAGAAGAAAAGAAAAAAGAAAGAAAGAAAGAAAAGGAAAAGCTTCCAAAAAAGGTGTTTGGTATTCAACAATCTGAAATCAGGCATTTATTCATTCCATAACATTCAATCTGTATTTATTGAGCATCTACTATGAGCCACTATGCTAGGCAAATGGAATTACAAAAGTTTTGTTGACAAGTTCTATCATAAGCAGCTGTTTTTAATATCTGAGTTGCATTTATTTTTGATTCACTCTTCCTGTAAGAAGAATGTGTATCTTTGAGGTACTGAATAAGCCACACTAATGTACTGTGCTTGTGCCAGCTAAGTATCTTTGGGTGTTAATCATGGCCGTAATCACATGGAGGTGGCAGAGGAAAGAACTTATCTTAGTTTCCTCATCTGTGAAATGGGACTTAAAAAAAAAATAGTGCCGACCTCCCAGAAGAAAAGTTATTTGCCCGAAGAAAAGTTATTTTAATTAATTCAGCTTGGAACTGTTTTCTACTAAGTGCCATTTTGGCATAATCTTATTATCAGGGTGATTTGATTTTACAAAACAGTCATGAGAGCTATTTAAAATGGCTACACATTTAAATGTCAAACGCTTGACACATACTATAGTAAATTTCATTCCTTCAAGCTGAATCATTTGTGTGTGACATTTACACAGAAATGCAAACAATAAATGGTCAAATCGGTTTTAGATTTAAAAGTCTATGGGATTGTTTAAGAATAAAAAAGATCCAAATTTCAAATGGTGGGGAAAGTCCACTATTTTATAGTATTATTAAGATAGAGTACTATTATGGGCCATGGTACATTATAAACAAACATGCACTGAAGTTTTAAAAATACTTTTCTGGGCAGCAGTTAAGAATTATAAAAAACAAAAACAACAAAACTGTTACAATTTATTGCAAAAACAATTAAAGGATTATATAAACCCTATTTTGTAGTTTTGTGCTTTTCTACATAGAACCAATTTCATCCAGTATTAAAAACATGCTAATAACCTCCTTTTGATTTTTCATGATTGTTTTCTAACTACTTTATTATTCCTGCCTTTTAGTTATCCATTTTGGACCACCTGGAGGCCTGGCTCCTGTGTTGGGATCTTATCTAACAAGCAGTAGAATGACCTGTGTTATGGTCAGTTCTCTGCCTAACAGAACACATCAGAGATCTCCCGGTAGGGCCAGCTGAAGATAGCAGCTTTCTAAAATCACCAGAGATTCAAGCTTAAGCAATCACAGAGGTTTTAATTGGTCATCAAAAATGGAAATCCCTAACATGTTGACTACTTCAAAAGCATTAAGTTGCAGGTTTACACAGAACCATAAATAATGAAGTGTCACTGCTAAGATTTGTTTTTCAATCCTTGAGCTTTCTAGATCATATTAGAAACCATTTATAGGAAACATCTCTACCCTCCCCTCTCCCATCTAAATTTCTGCAGTGAATATAAATTTTAACAGTTATCCATATGGACAACACACTGCAGGTGGGGAGCAAGGCCTTTATAACACAACCTACTTTCTCTGCAACACTCTTCTTGGAAATCAAGGAATCTGTGTTTTCACAAGGCAGTTGTCTAAGAAAGCTCTGAGAAAGGGACATCAAATAAACAGTGGAAAACACCACAAAGGGGTCCCTCACAATAGACAGTCACTACTGAGCTGTAATTTTTGGAGATGACCTAGTTGACTACTGCTCAAACCCTGGCATTTAGAAGAAACAAGCCAATTATGAGATGTGATTCAGTCCTGGAATTTAGCAAAGGTACTTAAATGGAAAGGTCCTTAGTTTCAGAGTTTCCATGTAAAGGTGAAAAAGATGCAAAAGTTATAAGCACCCACAGGGCTTTTGTTTAGAAGACGAACTTCTGCTCTTAAAAAGGGCAACAGAGTGCTACTGAGTAGGTGTATACAAGAAAAACAACAGCCCCCTCTGGGCTGTGCTCTTTCCTCCCTGGTCTCCAGCAGTCGGGGGTACAGTATACAGTGGGGATGCCCTTTCTGCAAAGGTGAAGGAGGCTAGGGCTTGCTTTTTCACGTGAGCTGTGACGGTGGGTTTGCTCTTGCTCCTGTCTTGTGCGCCCTTTTGCATCGTCACCCTAGAGAGCAAAGGCATTCTTTGCAAGGCAACGGCTGGATTTTTGAGCTGCTGTCTGTGCCAGAAACACAGAAGAGGCACCCTAACTGCCCCCTTTAGACTACATTCTAATCAGCAGCACTCCAAGCCCCAAGGCAACTGCTACACCTGCAGAGTCAAGTGGTAAATTCCTGCATCCAGATAACGAACAAAGATAGCTGCAGCTGCTTTTTTAATAGTCTAGATCATTGTCTCCATTCTGAACTTTGCTCTAGTAGGTAGCTCACTAGATTTTGTTGGTGTTTGGAGCAGAAGAGCATTATTGTCATTGTCATAGCTCTATTTTCTGAGGAATCCATGGTCTCTTAGCTGGAGGAAGGGTCCAGCAGATCTTTGTATATTCTCATGTCAACAATGTGAAAAGTGGCTTCTGATTCCCAGCTGTGATAGTCTCGGAGAGAGAAGCTAAGGAAGAGAGGTGGATGAGAGGTGGGCCAGAGATGGTACTGGACCTGCAAAGAGCCAGGGCAAGGAGAGACTCGGCCACTTGCCACCCACAGGAACTGTTTTTCCCTGGGGCAGAAGGGCTGCTCCCTCCTTTGTCAGCTTCTGCATCTCTAAGTGCAGACCCCTCCTCTTCACTATCTTCTCAGGATTAACTCTAGGGCATGATTCTACTGAGGCTGGGTGACTTGCCCAAAACTTGCCCAAGACTTCTAAGACCCAGTGCCAGAGCCAAGGGCAGGACCCGAATATCCGACTCCCTCCACAAATGCTCTTTCTACTCCATGGTCAGATTCTCTCCATTTCTACTCCATGGACACAGACACTGCAGACTGCAGGGGCAGAGGCGATGAGCAAACACGGGGCGGCGGGGGGGGGGGGGCGTGCATTCGTGACCTTTTTGTTAGCTGACCTCCTCTGGTGTCTGACTTTGCCCTATGATTCTTCTTCGCTGAGAGAACTTAAGGTTGTAAGAGAGAAAGGAGAGATCCTCTTCGACTATGGATATTACCAAAATCACAAAACAGAAATGCCACTCTTGTTACAGAGAAATATCTAGTAGGTGAAAAGGCTGGAAGTAGAGCAGTCTAAATTTAAATCCCCTTTGATTCTCCCCACTGGCTGGTTCCTTTCATACAACAATGGTTATAATTTCTATTCACACCAAAGCCATGGCTACACAAATTTCAGAACCAAAGGAAGCTTAAATGTCATCTGGTTTAAACACCTATTTTACTAGTATCTTAGAAATAGAGAATTTTAGAACTGGAAGGCACTTAGAAATCACCTAGTCCTACTTTCTCATCGTACAGGGAGGAAACTGAGGTCCACAGAGATTCCAAAGCCTTCCTACAGACATACAACATAGTATCTGGGCCAATAAAAGAATTCCACCCTCTAAGAACCGAGTTAATGTGGCAGCCTAGAAAAACAGTAAAATGTAGTCAAAAGACAAAGAAAGTTACATAAAGGACAGTCTTCCTTTAGATGACACACATTATGATTTTAGAAAAAGAACCACAAGGCCTAATTATAAGAAAATCACCCCCACCACCTCTGTTTTTCTGGACAGAAGGAAATAGGTAGAGATGGGATAATGGTAATTTTCTCCAACTCCTAGCCCCTGTGAACAGTTCTTAGTATGCCCACAGTTAAGGGAAAAGACAAAAACATCTCTCTGCATCTATAAATCAGGAAGGCTACAGTCAATGGTTTCCATGAGACAAGGTCTAAACAAAATAACCCTGAAAACAGCATATTTTATAAAAGCATCCTGGTGTTCCTTCAATTTATTTTATAAATTGTTCTGACTACACAGGTGACTAACACCAAAAAGACAGTCTCCTGCAGTTGCTCATGATTCATGTACTAGAAAAATAAAGATAAAAGATCACTCCTGAGAGATTTATATCCAAATGCCTTTCCCTAGTTTACGAAAGGGAACATTAAGGTAACCAAGAAAAAAAAAAACTCCAAAAGTTGCATAACAATAAAAAAAAAGTCACCACATGTTGTCTGGTAAAAACAATAAAGACACCCTGCAGACTTGTCCTCACTTAGAAGGGCATGTTCAAGAACACCCTGAGTCTCTTTAGTCTAAAATGAAACATACCCTAAGGGGAACTTAGAAAGCAAAAGTATGGAAACAGGAAAGTGACTCAGAGATGGTGATAATATTCCCATTTCTGTTTTAAATTTTATTTCTTATTTTCACTTAAAAAAATCTTTAAAGAATTGTTTTAACATCTCCCATGCCACAGACAGCCTTTATTTTCACACATTACTGGTTTGATGGGTAAAAACAGGTATCAGCCTCTAAGGGGAGGCACTGAATCCACAGATTCTGGTTTATAAAAACTTGATCCCTGTGCTTTGCTGGTTAAGCAACATTTACCTGCAATAGCTAGGTTTTCTCTGGCTTTTAAAGTTAGCTGGGCAGGCAATTCTCTTCTCAGAGATAATAAATTCAGACTGTAGCTACAGTAAGCCACTGTGCTGGGATACAGACACAGATCAAACCTCACTTAATCCTTATGACCAATCCTTGTAGAGAAAAACATCCTTATAACTATTTTATAATCGTTGCGCAGATGACAAAATAGAAACCCCAAGAAGTTTCACCATTTGCCTAACATCATTTGTATCACCAGTGGTAAAACAGGAATTGGAATCAAAGTCTTCCAAAGCCAGAGCCTAGGATCTTCCCACTGTATCTGAGGTGCTCCCTAGATATGGATGGGGAAGGGAAAGGATTTTTCTTCTTTTTTAACATTATTGATGGTGATGAAAAGATTTCAATCACCTATCATTAAAGAACAAATGTGATTCACAATTTGCTATCTCCAAATCAGCCATTAAAATTTGGCCATTTTAATTGGTTTGGCTCAGGCCCTGAGATTTCCATATGGTTATTTCCTTTGTTTTATGTTAAATGTAATCAACTTAGCACTCGAGTTTAAAAATCTTGGCAGAATGTATCAATTAAAAGCTACATAAATTAGGATTATTCATAGCACACATTCCAAATGGAGTGATTTTAAGGACAAGATTTAAAACAATGCTCTTTTCATAAATGTTAATTTTTTTTCTATAAACTCTCATCATCACCCAGATGACAAACTTCACACAGACAAAAGAGGGATAGTTTCTTTGGAATAACAAAAGCTAACAAACATTCTGTTTGCTTCTTCTCTGAGAATTAATGTGTGCCTAACATGGCCTTTTCTACACTGTTTGCCAGATGAATTTTTCCTATTTTAGTATTTCTGATAGCA
This sequence comes from Camelus bactrianus, assembly GCF_048773025.1. Classification (NCBI taxonomy): domain Eukaryota; kingdom Metazoa; phylum Chordata; class Mammalia; order Artiodactyla; family Camelidae; genus Camelus; species Camelus bactrianus. The sequence continues at coordinate 44,149,648 of NC_133550.1, read as the reverse complement.
GTCACAAAAACTCTCACAAACCATCTCAAAAACCAAAATGTAAGTACGTCAATAAACAGTGCCAGGTCCGTTAAACTGATAGCACTTTTTTAATTGGCCTTACAAATTAAGATGCCCAGTTGTTATTTAATATGCTAGTTTATCAGCATTACAATGAAAAAATGATTTTATGTTGAAATAGATGTTCTTTTCTAAGCTAGAGACACAATTTTCTTCAGAAACAGAAAAAAAAAGCACAAGATGAGTAAAATACAATCAGAAACCTGAAAAATGCAAAATACTTTCATTTCTGTCATTAATGATTAAATTTATTGTTACAATTGCTCCATGTGACTAATGCCGGAGTAATTATTTCTCACATGCTGAAGCCCATCACACGTGCTAAATAAATGAAAGAATCATTTACCAAACCCCAAGTGCTTGTTGACGGAATTTCCACACAGCTTAACTGAAAGGCCAGACTGCCTGGTGTCTGATTCTCAGAGAGCTGCATAATTCAAGTTAAAGTGCATTATTATTATCATTATTATTATTAACTTTGTATTTTATATCTTGGGTAATGGGAGAGTGCACAACCGTTTGCTTTATAATAGATAAAGCCATCTTTATAAATGACTATTTAAACTATTGAATATTAACAGATATTCCTCCCTGGCAAGTATAACATTAGATTCAGTAGAACAATTGATCTGACTTCTTAATGTCTGATTTCCTTATGTTACTCTCCATCCATACAGAGTTGCACAGGAAATTTCCTTGTAACTTTTGGATTAGAAAATTTAACAGTATGAATGAGGATCTAATTCCCCTCCCCCATTTCCACTGATTATTTCATTGATTTCATGCTATTTCCAGGGTCCCCTTTTTCAGTGGCAAGAATGTGGAATTGCTAGAATTATCCTTAAAAGAAACCTTGAAGGTCATTAGATCCCAGGCAATGAATGCCTTCATTCACCAAGGGCGCTGCCCTCCTTTGCCTCAAGCCCTTTAACATCAGCAAGTTCCCCCAAAGGGCTCGCACTTTTACTCTGTCCGAGCAGGTCACATTTCTAAAATACTTAGCTGTCTCCATCGTCCCTGGTCAGCAGCATGGAGTCACTAACATTGAGGAGTTTCAGGCTAGTTTGACCTCTTTCTAGTTTTCAATGGAATTATTCCATGTAATCCGATTTACACAGCCATTTAATCAAAGTGAGAAAGGAGATTACAGAGCTCACATTTGTTTTGCAAAGCAAGGGTGCAAGGATCATCAATTCGACTGACCCTCAAAGTGACTTGATAGTACATCGCCCCACTTTGGAGTGTTGGTCATTAACCTGATCTGTCTCCAGGGATCTTGTTTAAATAGGGAGGTTTAGGCTCTTTTCCTGAACTAGAAGGTAGCGGTTTCTCCACCCAGCTTTCACCACTACCATTCACGTGAGCAGATGCTACTATAACAAAGAATGGGTTCCTCACCCATGCTTCTTATTTCATAAAGCAGAAAGCATGTACAGATCAAGTAATTACATTAAACTTCTCTTTTGTTGCCATCTTTCATATCTGCATGTCAATAGCCCTCTCTGGTGGATCTCAGGTGTGGCCGTTCAATGCTTTCCCTATAAACAAACCAACATGCCCGCAGGAGAGGAAACTGCCCTCTGCTCCTCTTCTTAGGCAGCTGCCTAGGGACTACACAAACCTTTCTACCAGCCAATGTCCCTTCCCCCTGCCCTTTTCCACCCTGGTACAATGGGCTCGGTTCTCCCTACTTCTTTCCCAGGCCTAGCCATCTATTTAAAATATTACATGAAGTGTGTCATTAAATAAGGCATTTTCAGCACGTGGATGCCTTCATTCTAAATTGAAGATTGACACAAACCCACAAACACCCCCCCCCCCAATTCCCCATTTCCCCACCACTGCTACCCCTTCCACACATTTCAGGAATTGCAATCTCCGACAGAACCTCTGGGGGGTGAAAGGGCAGCCTTACTCAACCCGCGGTAGATACACAGAAAAATTCTAAGAGGAGAAGGGAGAAGAGGTAAGACCTGCAGTGGTGAAAAGAACTATGGATGAGAGTACCGAGGCTGCCCTTTCTAAAGCACCAGCCAGACACCGGCTTCGAGGGGGAAAAAAATCTAACTGTATCCCCTGGACGGTGCTTTACCCACTGTGCTTACATATAATGCACAGTTTTACAGCACTGGGAATTACCTCAATAACTATCATCAGAGGTGCCCACTAACACACATACACACACACACACACAAACTTTTCCTCTTCTGCAGTGGAAGAAAGTGGGTGCAATGTGGAGGTATTAACCCAGCTAGAGCTCCCTAGGGAGCTCACTCAGCGCCGCAAACCTGGCAGATCACGCGGGAGCCAAGTTTCCCGGGCTGGCGAGACAGGTTCTCCGCCTAGCCGAGTGCGGCCGCTAAGGAACTCGGGGTTGGCTTCGTTCCCGCGGCTGCACCCAAGTCCGCACGAGCCGGGTGCCCAACTGGGGGCTGCACAAAAATTTGGGTGCGCGAGCGCTCCAGCGTGTGGCGTGAGGAGCTGTTGTGTAATCTCCCCCGGAATCCACGGGAAAATGTCTCCCGTGCAAAGACATGCTTTTCCGTAGTAACTTAAACTCTCCGGCCAAAGAGCAGGTCCTTTCATCTTACAGGAACCGCAGTTCCCGACTGACAGCTCCCAACTTAAACACAGAGACTCCAAACTTGACACAGGTTCCCTCGTCTCCTCTCCCTGGCACGCACGGGCCGGGCGGCTGGGGCTTGCTCGCCACGCCCGCCTCCCCCGCGCCCTCCAGGCTCGTCCGGCAGGCACAGCCCCTCACGCCGCGGCAGTCGGGGCCGGGACGCGCCGGCCTCCGGGCGCGATTTCCTTGGAGAGCCGGCGAGCTCCCGGGCGTGCCCTACTCACTTGTGTCTTCTTCATAAGGAAAGGCAGAGCTGTGATCCAGCCCAGGCAGCGGTGTGGCAACTCCGTTTAGCTGTTCTGGAGCTCCAGCATATTGCATGAGAGGCGGCTGCAGATAGTCCACGCATTGGGTAGCCCGAGCGCAGCACTCTCTCCACGGCCTGTGCTTCCCGCGGCGCTCCTGATCCCGGCGCGAGGCGGCGAATGAAGCCTGGGCCGGCGCGCCGCCAGCACTTTTATACGGTTCCCTCCCGCCTACTCCGGACACGCCTCCTTCCCTTCCGGAGCCCCGGGGAAGCGAGACGCTGCAGGGGCGCGGGGGGAGACCCGGGAGGGCGGCTGGAGCGCCGCAAACGCCCCAGAAGTTGGATAGATTGAGCCAAGAGGTCCCCTTGCTTGGGAGCCCCGCACGCGCACGGCCGGGAGGCTATGAGGGCGCGGGGGCGAAGCTGAACACCCTGCAACCGCCGCTCGCACCGCGCGACGGCCGCGGTGAGTCCCAGCTCGGCCTCTCAGGTCCGCCGGGGCTCACCTGGCACCTCCCCGGGACGGACAGAGTACCTCGCGCGCCGGCGAAAGCCCGGAGTTCTGTCTTCCGTGCCAAGGCGGTGCGGCAGAGGAATTCACTGGGGGCCTAGGAAAGAATTCACCCAGCCTCGACTTAGGGAAAATTTTTAAAAAGCTTAATTAGGATCTACAGTTAGGCCATTGTCTTACCCCGTCTATTTTTTTTTAACAATTACTTTAGTGAATGAATATTTAATAATTAAAATAAATGTTGACTCAGGATTAAGTATTGGTAAGGGAGATGCTGTTTCTAGAATGGTTTACTGCTGCTTCTTTAGAAATTAAGATCGAAAGAGACAAGATGGATTATTAAACGGAGAGGTCACCGACACAACTAGGGTTTTGAAAGCTGTACCTTTTTGCTGGAAAGCGTTTTGGAATCGGAAAGATAATGCAACAATAATAATGATAGCTAACACCATTACGTAACACCGTTAATTACATACTAGGCGCCGTGTAAGTACTTTACATAGATTATATCATTAAACCCTTTCCACGAGCCTATTGTATAAGTCCTGTCATTTTTATTCTCATTTTATAGTTGATGAAACAGAGGCTTAGAAAGGTCAATTCTCCTAAACCACATTTAGCAGATGGCAGAGCTTAATTTGAATCCACAGCCCTGGCGATACAGCTTTTAAAAAATGCTTGAAACAAATATTGACTCTCCATAACCCTTTCATCTTTGTTCTTCTAACTGGAGACCATTAAAAAGCATTTTATTAATCTTTTAAAGAAAATATCCACTAGATATTAATAGGAATAATCTCATGGAACCAAGAATAAAGTGTAAATTTAGGAATGAGGTATTTTAATAAGAGTAGGATTCAAAATTTGCCTTAATTAGTTCAGTGAGCTTTTTTTTTTGAATGAGTATGTCAAACCTATAACCGTGAGAAATAAGAAACTACATAAAATTTGAAGCTCACTGTGTTAGTTTTCTATCACTGCTGTAACAAATAACCAAAACTTAATTGCTTAAAACAACACAAATTTATTGTCTTACAGTTTGGAGGTCAGAAGTCCAAAGTGGATCACTCTGGGCTCAGTGTTGGCAGGGTTGAGTTCCTTATGGAAGTTCTGGAGGAGAATTCCTTTTCTTGCCTTTCCAGGCTTTAGAAGCTGTCTAGTTTCTTTGGCTCATAGCCTCCTTCATCTTCAAAGTCAATAAGGATGAGTTCAGTCTCACATCATAGCACTCTGACCTTCCCTTCTGCCTCTCTCTTCCACTTCTAAGGACCTTGTGATTACATTGGGCCCACCTGAATAATCCAGGACACTCCCTAAATCAGCTGATTAGCATCATTAATTCCATCTGCAGCCTTAATTCCCCTTTGCCATTTAGCACAACATATTTACAGGTTCCAGGGATTAGGACCATGACATCTTAGGGCATGGGGGTGCGGGCATTATTCTGTCTACCACACTCAATAGCAAACAGGTTTGGGGAGAACATGCGGTGGAAATGTGGACTTGGTATGCCACTGTACATCCTTCATCAAGGGCTTCACTCCAAGTGTAGGCTACAGAGCTTCAGCTAGGAGACTACCTCCCCCTCCACAGTTACAAAAATAAATGTTTAAAAAAAGACCACAAGCAAAGTTCAGGGTATTAGATAATTAGATCAAAACGGTGCTGCAAACCATTTTAAGCAGCAGTGAAAAGAAGCCTGAAAACAAGCAACTGTGACAGATAGGAAAATCATTTAACTAATGACTCCTCCCTGAGAATTCCAATCTTAACACAACCAGCCTTTAGGAGTAGTTTTAGTCTGTCAGAGTCTTCCAAAGACTTGCAAACACTCCTGAAATGTATCTTTATAGTCTTATGGAAAGGGAAATGAATTTGAGGAGGAAAGTTGGTTCTATTTCAGAATCTACTGCAGGGTCTTTGACCTTACCTCAAATCAAGGGTTTAGCAGTGTGGTATACAGAACTGTATACCCCACAGATGACTGTAGGTGGTACACCAATGAACAACTTTTTTTATTTTATCAAATGAGTATAAATTAAAATGTCTATTTTTAAATGTATACTACATACATACATGTATAATACATATATATCACATCAAACAGATGATTCCAAGTTGATTGTTTCTTAGGAAAAAAAAATGTGAAGGGTCTATTTAAAGGCAGTTTAATGTCTAACATTAAATAAATAAAACTGGTACCCAAGGAAGGTATATATAGCAAAAATCATGAAGCTGGTAGAATTACTGAAGCTTGGCAAACATCAATCTAACTGTACTAATTTTAAGGGACTAATAAGAAGGAATAGCCTAACAAGTTAGAACAGACTTAAAAGAAACCAGAGGGTGGGCCTATCAGAAATTCAATCCAATTTCCTTTCATTCAACTCAATAATTCATCTTAATACTTAACATATTCATCTCTTCCACTGACTCACTTCCTGCTCTGCCTTCCTCCCTTCTTCCCTTCTTCTCCCCCTAGGTTGGTTCTGTCTCCTCCCATCTTCACAGCTCAATGGCTTTCTAGTGACATTAATATTATCATTGACTTTCTCACACATAACTGTGTATCTGTTGTTTCTTTCATACTGCTGCACTACAGTTTTGCTGTGTAATCATGTTACTTGAAATCAAATTAAGAGAATATAAAAGCAGATATCAAAGAGATGAAAAGAGCTAGCATGCAAATCAAAGACTGCAGACAAGCTCATCAGGAGGTTAGAAGTGGATCATAAAGACTGAGATCTGTCTTTGAGGTAGGCTTCTGAGAGGAGACAAAGGCCAGCACCCAGCCTCTTAATGGAAGAAAACCAGGAGCTACATAAAAGTGAACAAGAGGCTGGGCTATGCACCAAGTGGATAAGAGGCATTGGGAATTTTTTCTTGCAGAATAGTAGGCTCCTGTTATAGGGTGCAGGGAGTTCAGCATTTGATACATTGGGAAGAAAGTCTGTTCATAATTATCTAGGTGTTACTTACATACTTTCAGTGCTACTTGGTCAATCATTCTGTTTTTGATTAGTTGTTGGAAAGCTTTTTAAAAAATTTTTAAGAGCATTCGTATTTATTGTTGATAAAGTTAAGAGACGGGTTTAATTTAGCAAAAAAATCTAGTAAATCTTGTCTTGTGCATATAAAACATCTCGTGTTCATTCACCCCTTTCTGGCTGCCCTCTCTTATGTTGATTTCAGGACCCTTCTTTTTAAAAATGGCACCCCACACTGAAACGGGGATTGTTTCATACCAGAAGGATGCCATCCATCCCCATCTCTGGGGGAAACAGAAAAGGAGGAGGATAAGAATCACTCTTTGATCGTGTTTAACTTCCTCTGCTGAAAACTCTCTGGTGGCTTTCCATTGCTCTTGGAATAAAGAATTAAATACCTTAGCAAAGACTTTAAGGCTTCCAGGGTCTGGCCTCTCACTGCCTTTCCAAAGTCAGCTCATGCTGTGCTCTCTGATACAGAGGCAAGAGCCATTTTCTGTTCCTCAGACTTCCCTCCCATTTCAGAGCATTTGCTTATACTCTTCCTTCTGCCTCTGCTGAGACCACTTGGCTCAGTTCTCTCCTTTTTGCCTAGTAAATATTTTCTTCTTCTTTAGATTGCAACTCAGTATTCCCTATATTCTCTTCCTCAGGCAGGCTTTCCCTAACCTCTGATTCAGTCAACTCCCGTCTTCTTATAAACTCAAGCATGAATTCCCTCTCATTGGTAGCATTTACAGAACAGAGGCAGTTTAACATTTGTTTGAGTGATTATTTGATTGAAGTCACTGACTATGACTATCCTCACTCATTATTTTATCTTCAGTGCCTAGCAGAGTGAGCAGAACACAGCGAATCTCTTTAATATTGTTCTAATTAGGTTACTGATGCCAGACAGGAGGCAGGAATCAGACAAGGCCCTTTGCTTATAAGATGTCACCATTTCTCACAATCACGTAGGGGAGATAGTCTTTCTGTCTGAAAAATAAGGAAACTCCTAGGTTAAGTAATTTATTCAAGATCCCTCAATTGGTAATTAGAAAAAGTATGATCTAATTCAGGCATCTGGACTATGGTTAGGATTTTTTTTGTCTGCCAGCACCTTTCCTGTTCCTCTTCCTTTGCTACCAGCATCCCACTTTCTTTTGTGGAAATCACACACAATTCCATGTCTTTCAAGAAGGATTGTCATTCACAAGCCTCTGTTCCCTCCTCCCCTCCCCTTCACTATAGGGGTGAGTTTAGGGTCCAGGTCTGTCCAGCCCCCTAATTGGTGAGGTATAGGTACATCACCTGAGGTGGGCCATTCAGAATCCATTGTGGGACTTAACTGCTATAGTAATTGGAAACATTACCTCTTTTCTATAGAGTTGCTACAAGCTACAAAAATGTGAAGCTTCCTCTACCCTATTGGTGTCTGGTTTGACCAGCTTTAAAAATGATGAAAGGTATCAGTTCACAGAGTATTCTTTGAATAGCTCAAATTTTCTAGTATTCAGGGAATACCATCAAACTCATTTGTTTAGTTCCTTTTTTTTTTTTTTGATTATGGAATAAAGATTAGCAAATATTGCCAAGGACAGTAAATACTTAAATCATTAGTAGTCGACATTCTTTCCCTTTACACTGTGCCTGAAAATATGTTCGACTTAAAAATCGACAGTAAATAATTAATTCCTGAAAAAAGGTAAGCCTGTATAATACCAAATCAGAGATATTTTTTATTTTTAAACTTTTATGAAATTTTAGAAATGTTTACAATATTAATGTAGTATGTTCTATTTATGTTGTCAATAAACATTGATCACATATCAAAAGGAATTTCATCAAAAGAAAAGAATTAATGTTCCCTGAAGGTAATTATAGTATAGATAGATAATTATCCTCTATCAAATAATCAAGAAGTTATTAGCTATCATGACCCACTGAAAAAGTGAGATTATCAAGAAATTCTAAAGGAATAAACTTATTTAAACATTCTAGTAGGAATTTGAGTGAAAAGGAATCCAACTGATCTTAGAGAGGCAATTTCCTGGTATATTTAAAACTATTAATTCAACCTTGGAGATATAACTTATTTATTCACTAGTTAATTTTTGACAAATATTTTTAATACCTCTAGTAATTATGACAAATAGCTTTTAATTACCTCCAAAAATCTCCTCTAAATATATTGTTCATTCCTATTATCACTGCCCCACTTCAGAGTCTCATGAATCTCATTTAAACTATTTCAGCAGATTCACCAAATGTCATCCTTCTCTGGTCTTTTCTTCTTCCAGTCCACTTCATTATCGCTGCCAACATTCCAGCAGCATCTATAAAAATCCAGGCACAGTACTTCAGTGTCTATAAATGTCTTTTGATTCTCCATACCTAGAGAACAAAATTCCAAGCGCCCCACATCTTGGCCACAATATATGTAGCTCCCTAGACTCATCAATTGTACTAGCCACTTCCTTCCAACTAACCATACTGGACTTCTCAACATTTTCTCTTTGACACCTTTGTTCCTGTGTTCACATTGTTCCTTTAGCACGGAGTAGCTTTTCCTCTATTTTCTGCCTGAAATCTCCTTTTCATCATTCAAATCCCGGTTCAAATAACACTTCCTCTTTGAAGCAGAGTAGTTGCTCATTCCTTACAACCTTAATTAGGCTTACAATTAATGAGAAAATTAACTTGTAATCCATGAGTCCCTCATTCAGTGAAGGAGAGAAGGATGTTGCTCAAAATGTGCTGAGTGAAAGAATAAAATGGGCTGTGTGAATTTGATGGGAACATTCTAGAGAGAATATGCATATAGAGCTTGATAAAAGTTAACTATGTTTTCATGTTATTTTTTTAACAAGTATTTTTTGACTCAAATTTTATTTTTTAATAAAAGAAGTATAATTATTTCATTTAACTTAAACACTTGTTTATGTCTTTTTCTAATCCTTGAGAATTCAGAAACAATTATTTTTTGAACACAGGTTTTAAAACTAGAAGACAATTTTGATAAAATGTGGTTTACACAATTAATCTACAAATGAAGAACTGAGGCCACAGAGAGGGTTATTTGAAGGAGGGGTAGAACCCATGTCTCTAGAATTTACTTATAAAACACTTTCTGGCTACTTTGGAAGCACTACTTCCAAGGAATCAAGATCAAAGAGTAAATATTCTGTCCTTGTTTACAGTAAGGAGTGATTTATTATTAATAAGACACTGATTTTAAGCTTATTCAGAGAAGATTTTCTAGAGAAGAGATAAAGGTAGAATTGATTCTCTAAATGATATTTATATTCTGGGAATATGCTTTTCTATATTCTACATTACCAGAATATAGGATACTGTTGAATGAAAAAATATATATATATACATGATGCTCAAATACCATGGACTATTACAAGTTTTATATATTTTACTATGGGTCCCTCATCTCCATGACATTTAAAAATATATTATGTAACTCTATATTTTTGCATAATTTTCCTGGTTTTGGCTTTCATATATTTCTCATAATTTTATGTATATTAGATAAGTTAATTAAGAGTTGGTGTTTTTGGCAGTGATATCCTCTTCACTTCTCTGATTTTAAAAAGATTTTTGACTCCAACTATGGCAGTGTTGTTTTTTATATTCTACTTTTGAAATGTGTTCTCTAATGAATCATTTAAATGAGAAGTTTCTAGAGTATGGCTTATTTCCTAATTGACAAGTCTGTTCTATACAATTCTTGAATGGCACAATTAATAGAGTGTAGACACACAGACAAGTATCTTGGTAATTTGTAAAGCTTTATTACAAGTTGTAATGTGACTTTCCTAGTTATCTCTTCCTATAAAATTATAAACAGGGAAGGCAGAGAAGCTGTCACATATTTGGGAATTCTTTCTTTCTTCTTCTAGGGGGTGGTGGCTGAAAAGAATTTGACGCTAAGGCAGCTAGGGAACAGATCAACTTTACTATGGTGGATTCCAAAGTCTGAGATAGGCATTGTAGGCACTTTTTTTTTTTTTTTTTTTTTTTAGTGGATGTGCAACTTGCTTAGACAAGTAGCAGATTTTTCATGTCTCCCTCCACCCTCATCAGACCACTTATCAAGTTTGGATAAAAGACATTTGTTAACAATGTACCTTATTGTCTGTGTTTTCCCTCAGCTAGAAACTGGCTATTTGCAATGACCCCATCTTTAGAGGTTATGGGGATCTTGACCAGTTTTGAAACTAGTCTGCAGAGGCCTTGGGGGAAGAGATGGCTTTTAGAATTTAAAGATCCAAACTAGAATGGTGAGTAAACGCTAGACATGGTCATCTTAGCCACATACACTGGCCATGCTCACCCATCTTCCTTTTTAAAAATCTGTTTCCATTCAAAGCTGTCCTTCCATACTATGGAGGCTTCCAGGGCAAATCCCCATTACTGGTTTTCTTATTCTGAAGACTATACCCAAGGTGAGATAGTAAATAAAAATAAGATGATAATTGTCATAACCATCAATTTTTAAATATACATTTTATTTTTCATTTATAAAGAATACATGCTTAAATTAAATTGATTATTGCAATGATATCTTTCATTTACCTTAAAATATGCAGCGTGGTACTGTGTGTGTGTTTTTTCATTGAGGGTACATCCCAGGTGCTATAAACATTCCATTCAAGAGTTTCAGTCCAGGGCTGGCCAGCAAGCTTTCAAACTAGAAGTTCCAGGCTACAGAGAATACTAATGCAAGCACTTCTACTATCCATATCTATGCTATCCAAATCTAGCTTATCCATAGATGTTGGAAATAGGTTAGAAATAAGAATATTCAATATTATTCATAAGCAGCATACTACATCTCAAAAAAATTTTTAGAGGTGAAAATGGTGGCTTATTGACCAACATCATTAATGTAAGAAGAGAACTCTCATTGGTAAAATTAAAGCTATGTTCAGGATGTGTGGACTGGCTAAAATTGTTTTTGAGGCATAGACGTGAACAGATCATTAGAATTCAAGGAGGCCTGAAGCCTTAAGCAGTAGAAATGATGACTTGAGCATTAAACAGAATGGTTCCAGCCACTGGTGTGGGAGGATTTCTGATGATACGTTTGGTGTTTGTTTTGAGTAAATATTTCATGCAAGATGTTAATGGGAGCACTTAACTATATCAAGAGCTGGGACTTCATCAAGCATTAAAGAATATCTTGTATGACCTGATTTGTGTCTATTTGTCAATATACTGGTCTATATATGGTACAGAATTTGGTCTGTGGTTTACTTTCAATATGATCTAGTGGCCACGTAATCTACCATAAAGAACTTAAGAGTTGTGCATGTTAAATTAGCTTGAGGTCAGTTCATAATTGTTTATGGAGCATTTACCAAGTGCTAAGTACTTTGCATATATTATTTAACTCTTAAAGTAATCTGTACAGTAATCCTCATGATACACCTAGCACAACTGTTATTGCTTATTTTATTTTTTTGTTTTTGGTAAACTATGCACAGGGTGATGCTAATCATTGCCATTATTTAGAGAAGAGAAGCAAGATGATCAAGTCCACCTATAAGGTAGGTGTTTTACAGATGAGGAAACTAAGCCATAGAGTAATTAACTGGCTACTCAAGGTCACACAGCTAGACAGTGGCCAATCTTGGATTTAACCTGTTCCTCAGTGACTCTAAAAGCCCATCCTTCTAACCATGATGTTTTACTACATCCCTGAATGATTTTTTCTTGTTAAAAGAAGAATTTACGGGCTAAGAAGTGAGTTAAATATTTCTGTAAATACACTGCAGAGTTTTCTCATGGGGTGGAATGATAGGAAATAATTTGTCAAGTTTAGAGCATGCCGAGTAGCTCTCAGGACTATAAAATAATTAGACCCCTTTCAAAGCAGTACTGTCAGCATGGAAAATGTCCTTAAGGATTTTGATTCAAATGACTGATTTCATGACAATGAAGAGCTCCAAAGCAGAGCAAGTTTCTTTTATGTAGAGCAAAGGAAATAGGCTGATGCTGAATCTTTTCAGGGCAAACATTGGAAGCTGAAGATTATCTGTGCTGATTTTTCCCCTAATCCATGTTTTTGGTTTTCTGGTTACCCAACCTTAGTATAGCTTGTACAATATCGTGTCTGTAACCTTTGTGTTTGTCGGCTTATCTAGATCAACTATCAGTGCAAAGTGAGAAGCTGCCTTTCATCTGGTTTCCAATGGTGCTAACTAGGAAAAGAGAAACTAAAAAGTTTGCATTGAGCAGAAATAAAGTAGTCAAGGTATTAAAGCACTGACAGCGAGCCTAAAGAAGGTATCTGAAGAAGGGCTTCCTAGGGAGAAGGTTCACTAAAGAATACTGACACTGTAGGACATCGTGAACAAAGAGAGTTGGCCGAAATCTTGATTATTCGCAGCGGTACAAAGTTTTCCTATTTGAACTTCAAAAAAAAAAAAAAAAGTTTTTGTCAATTTATCCTTATGCTGAAACTGTTCTTCTAAATACAATGCATCAAAGATCTGGCATTGTTAAGGAAGATAATCCTTGAACTCTTAGCAATATAAGCAGAACTGGCAAAAAAAAAAAAAAAAATAGAAAGCATGATGTTATATAAAGCTTTCTCTCTAGAGAGAAAATAGAACAGGTTTGACTTTTGGAGACCAGCTAAATCAGGTAGAAGAGCAGAGAGAGGCTTTGTAACCAAGGAGGGAGGAGAAAGTGAACAAGGAAGTTGTAAAATGCAAAATGATTAATTTTACAACTGTGTATTAAATAAAAGGAGGAGGTATATTGTGTGTATCCAATGTGCTTCTTTTTACACTGTGTGGTAGTTAAAAGAACGTTAGCTTTGCAGTCAACAGATCTGGGTTTAAATCCTGGCTCCAGCACTTTCTGCCTGGGAAATTTAGGGCAGATTCTTTAAGCTCTCTGAGCCTCAGTTATCCTGAGGTTAAATGGAGCCCCTAGTACCCACCTCCCAGAAGTGCTGGAGCCTCTATCTGTCACTAACTTTCTGCTTGACTCTGGGCAACTCAGCCTCAGTCTCAGAAGCTCCATCTGTAAAATGGGAATAGTCATGCTTCCTAGCTTCAATCTAGAATTTTTTTTCCTGCACATGTGGATGAAACACTCAGGACTGATGCTCTTGTTGGTTTATCTGTCAAATCATCATAATAATGACTACCTAGTACCTGCATTCTAAAGATCAGGCAGTAATATATTTCAAATCCCTAGTTCATAGGAGCCAGGCAATAAATGGTACACAATTGCCATGCAATAAATGTTCAAAGTACATTGTTAAATGCTCATGAGATCTGTTGGTGGCACTGACTTATTCAATATTCATTTTCATAGAGAAAAATGTATGTCATAGCAGACAACATATGAGACAAAAACTTCTTACATTTAAGTTGTGTTCTCCATTTTTCAAAGCATAATTGTATCTTCATAGAGAAGAACACATATTATACTCCCTATTTTCCAGAAAAGGCTGAGATCCAGAGAAATTTACTACCTTTCACCAGAAATTGTGTGATTTAGCAGGATCAGGGCTGTAATCTGGATTTCTGACTTCTGTCCCAGTGATCTCCCCATTATATCACATTCTCACTGTCCTTTACGTTTCTAGAAATCTTCTGTTAGGGTAAATTGTAAAAGTGAGAAATAAGCAATCAAAATAGGCTTTTCTCTTATGAGTCCATGATGCGTTGACATCCTTGGCTTACTGTTTCAGTTTTTTAAATGTAAAAAAAAAAAGATAATAAATTCTCTGTAACATTTAGAGAGGAACAGAGAGAACACACTTTTGCTAAATTGAGTGGACTCGTGCCATTATCAGTTTTGAGCCTTGAACTGATTTCAGACCCTTGAAGCTTGAAAAATAGCAAATGTTTTGCATTTTTTCAGAAAAACAAAGATTGAAGTTTCTAAAATCACACATCAAATTCATCAACTCTAAACAGCAAAGGAAAAATTAAATATTTTGATCAACAAAGCAAATTCAAATATCAACAAAATTATCAAATTTTCTTTGAAACAGAAGTCTGCTTATGGTCAGTCATGGTTACTGACTACACATTGTTTAAAAGCATTGGGCTTAAAAGAATCGAATCCAAACTGACTTAGATTTCTTAATATAATTTATTTTCCCCAGCCAGCTACTTTAATATTTGGTAAATATTTTTCTTTGCAATATTAAAATACTTTTAGAAAGTATCAGAAATACAAAACATTGTGTAAATGTAATATAATATATGTTTTGGTTCAGTCCAACCTATAGCAATTTAATGCAACCCACAATACTCATAGAGAACCTATTCTCTACGATATGATGACCTTGAGACAACTAAGGTCTCTGACTTCGAGGAATTCAGCATTTGAACTTTACGCTAATAACAGCTTACAGCTGCTAAATTTTATTGACCTCTTGTTATGTATCAACCATTCTGCCAAGAGTTTTGCATGTGTTTTCTTATTTAATCCCCCAACCTCAGTCCTTTGGAGATAACATTTTATTAGCCCCATTTAATAGATGAGGGGGCTGTAGTTTACACTGAGAAATTTAACCCAGGACACATAGCTCATAAATGGTTTAATCTCTTGACTTCATTGATATGCAAACATAAATATACAGACACAAAGCAACATACTTACACAAGTAAACAAATATTTTCACACAACTTTACACAAGTACAAATATTTGCAATTTGTATTTTTTTAAAAAAACTATTAATATATTTTTCCTTCTTTAAATGAAACAAAGGTGTTTGTTGTTACTGCTGTTTTTCCTGCCAGCTTGTGCTAAAATAATGATTATATGATAGTAGCACCATCCTTGTGTAGAAAGGGCAATACATTTATAATCAGAGGAGTGCAAAAGTCTCTCATGGCTATTAACTCAAGGCTCAAATGCTCTGACCCCAATACTGCATTTTGTTCATTTTTTAAAAGATAAATTATAACCAAAAGGATATTTAAACTTTAGGTTGACTTAATTATAAAATTTCTAATCTTAAGCCTTATTTGTGTTTGCCTAGGAAATTATGCTTTGAATATACTCAGAATTGTCTTTTATAAAAGAGTCTCAAACACACAAGACCAGAGGACCTTAAACACGTGTGCATGAGGGGCACAAGTGCAGGAGGGAAATTCAGGGAAACGTGAGGCTTTATAAAAGACAGACTTTCCCCCATTTTATTTAAAGTTTTCTGGGAGAAAACTCTTGATAGACTATTTAGAAAAATATTAAGAGATGTCTAATTCCATCTATGCATTTAGATACTAGATTGAGTGACTATGTTAGTTTACTAGGTGCCATAAAGTACCACTAACTAGGTGGCTTAAACAACAGGAATGGATTTTCTCACCGTTCTAGAGGCTGAAAGTCCAAAACCACAATGACAGTGGAGCTGGTTTCATGTGAAGTCTCTCTCTCTGGCTGGTAGATGGTTAGTTACACTCTTGCTGTGTCCTCACGTGGTTTTCCCTCTGTGCATTAGTGCCCTGGTTACCTCTTTGTGTCCAAATCTCATTTTAAGGACAGCAGATTAGACTAGGGTCTACTGTATTGAACTTATTTAAACATAATTATCTCTGTACAGGCTCTCTTTCCAAACAGAGTCACATTCTAGGTATTGGGGTTTAGGGCTTCAACATATGAACTTCGAGGGATACAATTCAGCCCCTAACACTGACCTTTAAGCTACAAAGCGCTGAGAGTTCTTCCAGAGGTAGGATGTCATCTATTTTCTTCAAAATTTTCACTGTATACAAATTGACCACAATTTAATTTGCTAATATAATGCTTTTTTAAAATTTATTAAAAATGATATTCTTGGTTTTCTGTGCTACCCAGAGAGGGGTCCATACAGCGTTGTTCTGGGCTCCTCTCATAACTTAAAGGGAAACTTTCACAGTGTCAGGAGCCCTGATGTCCTGCCAATGAAGGAGGATCTCTTCAAATTCCTTGCGGCAGGAACCCACTTAGGCAGCATCAACCATGACGACCAAGTGGAACAGTACACCTAGAAAAGGAAAAATGAGGGCATTACCTCGCACACGCCAAGAGAACCTGGGAGAAGCTTCTGCTGGCAGCTCGTGCCATTGTGGCCCCTGAAACCGGGCTCAGGTCCTTCAGGAACACTGGCTAGGGGGCTGTGCTGAGGTAGGAGCCTCTCCTCTCGTCAGGCCGCTTCTCTTCTGGAACCGTCCTTAGCCTGATCCAGGCAGCCTTCCAGGAGCCGAGATTTCCGGTGGTCGCTGATCCAGGGCTGATCTCAGAGGCATCGTATGTTAACCAGCCTGCTGTCACCGTGCCTCACAGGCTCGCCTCTGCCCTACGAGGGCCTCGCCGTCCCCACAACAAGCAGGCTCCAGCGCTGGGTCTACGCGGTGGACGCCGCGTGGGAAGTTGTGCGCATGCGCGGCACCGTCTCCCGTGAACACCCGGGAGAGGTCAGCCGGATCTCGACACCTGAAGAGACGCTGAGGACGCTGACGAGGGAGGTCCGGCCACTGCTGGAAAGGCTGTGACCCCGGAGAAATTTCAGAGTGAATGGACTGCTCAAGCTCCTGAATTTACTGCTGCTCAACCTGAGGTTGCTGACGGGTCAGCAGGTGTTCTCTGTGTCCATCCAGCAGTTCACTACTGAAGACTGCAGCCCTCAGGCAGCCACAGGGGACTGGACGGCAGCTTCCACACTTGGGCTACTGAACAGGTAGGAACGACCACTGAGTTATCTTAAATTGTTCCTAAGACTCTTAACAGAAAATGGAAATAAGATTGATGGAAAATAAAGTTTCTTTTAAAAAGTTGACATTCCTGAATTGTCTTTAGTGGAACATATATATGTATCTGTGTATGTACATAAAAATGTATCTACACATACGCATGTATATGTATTCCCACATATATATGGATGTGTTTGGGTAATAGAGAGATGGCTGTTGTTACATCTAACTTTTATTCACTCACACACTTACAACCCAAAGTATATACCTATTTATTGACTAATTACATATGACCAAATGAATAACCACAACCACACATTTTCACCATGCTAAAAGCATTTGTCTTAAAAATGCATTTGAGTAAGTTCTCTTTCAGATTAACCTACAGCTACATGCAACATCCAACTTGGTTTTTGGAAACATTTATGTAGACTTAAATAAATTATCTGCAGCTGTACCATGAGTTAAACGACAACCCAGGTACATTCACTTAAGGCCCTGCTGTTGTAGATTGAATTTTCCAAAAATGGTTGCAAGAACATTTCCAATCCCACAGACCCTGGCAACTTCCCAATCCAGAAGTGGAGTCTGTCTCTCCTCACTGCAGTCCTCCTCTTTAAAACTTGGTGGGCCTTTATGACTGCCTCAATAAATACAATGCAGCAGAAAAGGTATTATGGACTTCTGAGAACAGGTCATAAAAGGCAATGTGGCAGTTATTTTTATTTGCTTAGTTAACTATTTCTGGCATGTTTTTCAAATATATGTTTGACTTTTTTTAATGCAGAATACTTCAAAATTTTACTTAATTTTTTGAAAGTGATTCATATAATAAATATTGATGATGTCCTATAATATGTTTGTTTGCCATTTCATAAGTGATAGCTGTCTGTTTTTATTGTGGATAACATAAACCTTTAATTTTCTGTCTACTGACTTAAACTATGACATAGTGAAAAGTCTAATTAATAGTCTCAGGTTGGCTGTTATTAATCATCAGTATTTTACTTCTCTAGTCCAGTTTCCTCATTTATTAAAAAATAGGAGGTTATACCAAACCAATATTTTCCAGGATGTATGACAACAAAATTACTGAAGACATTTGTTACAATGTTCAAGTTCTCTCCTTGTGGAGATTCTCTGCTCAGGGCCATTTTTTTGTTTATATGTTTGTTTGTTTGTTTGTTTTTAATAAGATCCTGATATGACTCTTAGGTTTAAGCAAGTTTTAGGTAAGTAATTTCTAGTTGTGCAATTCTTTAATGTAGGAAGACTTCAAACTAAGCAGAATTGCATTTAATTCTTAATCATCATAAATACTGAGAGCAGGATGTTAATAATTCAAAGGACTGAATAATCCTCAGATTTTGTACTTTTAGATTCCAATTGAGTTTTGCATTATTTCGTCTGCTGTTATATAGTCCTAATTATTCTTTCTCATTGAGACATAAAAATTAGTATTAATTGTAAGATCTTTATCAACCAAATAGAGTTCCATCAAAAAATTTTGTATCATGATAAGATCTGTATTACAGGAAAATAATATGGCAGCAGAATGTAGAAGAAATTGAAAGAAAGAGAAAAAAAATTTTTTCTGCTCCAAATAGTTTTTTTCCTTCCTGAAATGGTCATTTATATTGCCAAAAGATGCTTTCTTAAGGAGATAGCATATTGTCTTTATTACGGATGCCAAGGAAGGGCAGTTAGTTATTAGAAATAGGATGAGTGGTTGAAGAGCTAGTAACTATATAATCCATCTGTAGATTCAGGTTTACTCATACTCTGAAGCCAAATCATACCTTGGACGAGGGGGATATTTATCTCCCCCTGCTGAGGTAGCTTTTGGCAGAGTGTATTCCCATGCTGAGACATGGACAGAGTGGAGTAACATTAAGTTAAAAGGGGCAGGATCACGAACTCACAGACAGAAAGGATCGGGGGGGGGGGCATAATGATACATCCATGGAAATTAGATAAAGCAGGATCAGCATGCAGATTCTCCAAATTAAACCAGGCAGTGGATTAGAAGCAGTAGTGGGGGTTGGGAGAGTAGGGATGAGGAAGAGAATTTGTAGCATGTGACAGTTTCCCTGGTATAAATACTCCTACCCTGACCAATTTCAAGCTACCAAAGTGAGATCAGTGGGCTTGCAAATTTTTAACAATCCATTCTTGTGAACTAGTATGGGCCAGCTCTAGCCCACTACATGTATTGCCGCTGAGATTTATAACTCAGGCAGGGATCATGGACTGGGGAGCAGGGATTTAGGCAAAGAGCTGAGGTGAGAAGTTGCCTGAATCCAGGCAAATCTTCTGGGTGGTATGTACCAGTTCAGCGGGAAATAGCTAGCTATGTCATTGAAAACCCTCTGAACCATGGTCTCCCTCTGTTCTCTTCTTTCATCTCTGTGGAGGTAAGTCAGAGGCAGGTAGAAGCAGGTTGGAATATCTACCAGGGTGGAGAGCAAAAAGCCAAAGAAGCATCATGTGGCAGTACCTGTCTTCCTTCTCCCTGGTAGATATGCTGCATTTCTGGGTTGTAATTAAGGTCATGGCTCCCCCCATTGATTAGATGCTTCATTCTCAAGCCTACATACAGCATGACAGGAATGGAGTAGGGAAGACAGTTACTGAAGGAAAGCATTTCTCCTTCAGTAAGTTGCCTGCTTCTAAACAACTTCAGGAATGAGGTATAAATGAAATAATTTATATGAGTATCTTTTCAGCCTCTCTCTCTCCTCCTCTGTCCTTTATAAATGTTCAGCCTTGCTTGAAGCAATCTATCTGTCAAGTGAAGCCATTCACAAATTTGGTATTACAAGAGCATTCTTTAGCTCACATTCTAGGATGGGCATTTGCAGTGTTTAAATCCATGAATTTATATCATTTTGTTTCCAGGAATTTTTTTTTCTTTCTAGAAGAAATTTACAACCTAAATAACAGTAAAAAGAGTTCCAAATGACATGATGACTGTAGTTTTCATAACTTACTAAATCCTTGAAAGATAACTTCTTAATGTCTCAATTTTTTTATGAATCTGATTTTTGGGTACAGTTTTAATCACATTACTCTCACTGATAATTTCTGCCATTTAATTATAAGGTAACAGAAGCCCAGAGAAGCCTTCCAGAATGTCAGTAAAACAATTAAATATGGCATTTAAAGGATCCAAATATTGTTAGAGAATGAAACTATATTTCCTTATTAGAATATTCCCTTTCCTTTCCAATGATATTTGCTAGTTGTAACCAAATATCATTAAGCAAAGAATTCTGGAAATAGTGTTTTCTGAAGATCACTGACATATCAGTCTTATATCGTAAAAATTGCTGATACCAAAAATGGTATATGTATTAATTTAATTATGTGAAAATCATCAGAAGTCATGGAATTGGAAATAGTTTGTGATTGGGGTCTATGTCTCCTATGAAGGTGAAAAAGATAAACGTAAACTTAAAAGGCATCTGGCCCAAGCCTACTGCCCATTTCCTTTCTCATTCTGTAACTCTTAACCCTGGGCTACTTCTGATTTCCATGCTGCCAAGCCTGCCTCAGCCTGACTGGAGAGTTCAGGTCCAAGCCTGTCTCTGATAGAGTATCCTAGCCTCTTCTCTGATGCTCCCTGCAAGGCCCTAGGGCTTCAGATTTTTTCTTTCTTATAACATCCAGAGGCTCTTCCAAGAGAAGGATGAACTTGTAATTCTAGGATCAGGTTGACGCCACTTCTGTCCTGCTCCTTATAAACCCACAGACATGGTTGTGTGCTGTAGGCCTCTTTGTTCCTCTCTGCCTGCCTTTTTTTTTTTTTCTAAGAAGGAACCGGGAAGGTGGGTTTTCTATCTTATTTGCTTGGCCTTGGTAAGAAGCCATCCCTGGAACACAAATTAGAATTATGCCTCCCTAAGCCGTTTCTTGACCTCTCTCTCTATTCAGCATGGCCCTCCCTCAAACCTTTAATCATACTCTCAGCACCCTTTCCCCTTCTTAGTTTTATTTTCCTCCCTAATATTCATCACTGACTGAAATGCCATATATTCTAATTCTGTGTTTGTCTATAGTTTATGTTGTTCCACCCGATGTAAATTTCAGGAGATCAGGGTTTTTGTCTGTCTCATTCACTAATTTCTCCCTGGCACCTAGGGCCATGGTACACAGTAGATACTAAATAGTTATTGAATATGAGAATACATAAACGAAAGAAGGAGCAAATTCTGGAGGACAGGGTTCAGGACTGGTGATGGGATTCAAAGCTGTGGCTTTCTAGTAGTCGGCTTCTTGAGAACAAAGTTGAAGGTCATTTCCACACAGGGTTATTATTTATTGAGATTATGTTTCATTCATCCATCCATCCATTTAATAACAAACGTTTATCAAGAAGCTTTTATATGTAAGGCTATATGTATATATGTTCTATATGCTGGAAGTTGGTGCAGAATTACAAGTTAACAGGTTTACTAAGGTTAGTAGGGTTTAGAAATGATGTGTGTTATTACGATACACAGTTACGGATGCTCAGTTATGTGCGGGCTGAAAGAACATGTGAATGAATGCTAAAGTAGATGAATGCTAAAGTAGAACACGTGAATGAATGCTAAAGGAAGTGTCCTGATTAAGGAGGTGCAAGGTGGGAGCACAGAGAAAGAGGTGAGTGCCTTGAAGGAGGTTGTGGACAGGTGTTGCCAGAGTGGATGTATAGAGGAGAAAGCATATATTTTACATATTGAAGGAATTGTTGGCAGAGTTCACTCTGGGTTGAGGGACCCAAAAGATGAGGAGGTTTATGGCATTTGGGGGGAATTGCTGAGTTATTTGAGACCAGAGATAAGGCTGAGACTGTAGGTTGGGGCAGGATTAGAAAGTGTGTTAAGGATTTTAAATTTATATCCTTTAGGTTATGGGAACCCACTTAAGGTTATTTGTATGTATGTTTCAGAAAGATGAATTTTTTGGGTGTAAAATGTTTGGGATTGGAGGAGGAAAAGAGATCTCATATAGGGATGCCTGCCAGGGAGCCATGACTTTGGTTTAAGTGCAGATGATGGTTAAGTGCAGATTATTACCCTATTACCCTAGGGAGCAGAGTGGAGATGACAGAGTTCATAAATATTTTGGAGGTAGAATCGATAGGATTTGAAGAGAAGAATAAGGTAAAGGGAGGAATGAGGAATGGTAATGAAGTTTCTAATTCAGTTGTTTTATCCTTAACTGATATGAGTAATACCTGGGGTATAGAGAACAGGTTGGTGGAAGGATGGAAAGGGAGACACCAGTTTGCTGTTAGGCCACATTTGTGTTGCAGACACTCTTGAGAAGGTGAGCCCTTAGCTCATTGAAAAACAAGGCTGTAGAGGAAGATCTGGGTATCATTGCTGAGGCTATGGGATTCTATGAGCTCCATCAGATAGAGGTTACAGAGGCAGAATAAAAGCACTCCTAGGATGGAATCCTGAGGTATATAAATGTTTAAGAGAACCTGGTAAAGATGGACAATGAATACTCAGTTTCACCAGGACCAGAGGGGAGAGAAGGGAGGAGGAACCTTTGTAGAGGGAAGAAATGGTTAACCAAAAATGCTGTGGAAGTCAAGAGAATAAGGTTCAGCAGTTTGGAATCTTGGGTGACCTCAAAAGAGCCATTTCAGTTGGGTGCTGAAGGTGACAGCTGGGCTGTGGGGTTTCGAAGGTGGGGAAGCAGAATGAATGCTGTACATGTTGTCTGAATGCCCAGCAGCACCCGCATGACACCCTTGGCCCCACCCCATGCAACCCTTCTCCCAGGAACAGATTCTCAATTATGCAGAACTTACAAGTTGAATTAATTTAGCACCTTGTGGTTGCATGAGAACCCTATAATAGTATTCACGCATTTACACAATGTGATTGCCAGCCCTTTCCGCTTCCTGTAGCACCTCACAGATATTTTTTAATATAACTGAGGAGCACCACTTACTGACCAAAAAGTGTTTGAGGATGTAGGCCCAGGAAGTCTTCACTTTTAAAAAGATCAAGGGCGGATGCTGTAACTACCAGGAGCAGTCACACATCCTGAGATGTCCTTGATTTAAGTTCTGTGCTGGTGACAGTATCCTCTGTCACCTATATATATATTAAAAAAAAAAAGTTGCTGAGATCATTTTATAAGCAGAACTTTCTAAAAGTAAAATAAAAGCACACACATAAAGCACACACGTACTTATGCATCTCTGAATGTAAATTCATTAAAAAATCTGAAGAATGCATGCCTCCCAGCAGTGAGTAACTTTGGGGAGAAGAGTGAGATTAGGTGAATGATACAGGTAGAACTTCACTTTTTAATTTATATTCTTCTGCACTGTTTAATTTTTTCAATGAGCATATACACTTGCACTACTTGTACAATTCTTTAAAATATGTAGTATCTCCTTATGTGGGAGACTGTCCTTTCCATGCCTCCCCCAGCACAGAGTACTATGTGGAGTTTATAAAGCACTGAGGGTTTAGACATGATTTCTACTTATTGACAAGTTAGTCATAATTGTGAGCCCATTGGCAAAGGGAGAAATACATTGGGAGAGAGGCAAACCAAGAAGAGAATAAAAATGTGTATAAATACTGCGAGCAAACTTTGGTGCTCTTTTCAGCAGCCAGATGGTGTTGTCCACTGTCCGAGAGTGTGGTCCACTTGCAGCTGAATCACAAGGGGGCGCTCCATCGAAATACAGGTTCCCAGGCCCTCCTTGCTCTACCATATAGGATGCTCTAAGGATGAGACCTAGGCGCTTGCATGTTTAAAGAGCACTATTGGTGATTCTTTGGCATACAGACATTTGAGGATCACTGGTCCATGGAAGAGAGGACTAACCTGGGAATCTGAGGGCCTGAGTTTAGTCCTAACACTTAGCATTTGTGTGGCCTTGCACACATGGCTTATCCTCTCTGAGCCTCCCTTTCTCAACTGAGCATTCCCTTCCAGTTCCAGGATTCTGTGCCTTGTAGGACTGTAAGTATGACAGAGCACTGTGAAGAGGAAACTTTCCTCCAAATAAATCTCATTATCATGTTTGTGTTTGTGTTTGGTTCCTATCAAGTAAGATATAACCTTTAATGAAATCGTGTTTATTGTTTCAAACTTGTAAAATCTGAGCTTATCAAACCCTCAGGCACTTATGTGTGACAAGAATTCCTGATGCTAATGAGCATGGGTGTCAGTCATGGGAGGAGTCCTTGACAGTAGTCATTAAATTAGTAAGTTGTCACTACATGGTAACACAGCAGTCATTACATTTTCTCCTATTTCTTCCTAATTTGTAAGTATTTAGCTATGAAGTGTCTGTAACTGGCTGGGGCAGGAGATGGGGTTAGTGGAGGAGGCATGGGGAATAGAGAGAGTGTTACAAATGTAAAGAATTTAATCCCTTAACATGGAGGTCATGGAAATCCTAAGTAGCCTTTAGTGTGGATGTGGTAACTCTATTCTCACCTTCTTTCTATGTTTAGTAACTGGATGATTAGTTCTCCTGTAAGCAGCTTGCTTTGCTCCTGTCCTGGCACTTTGGACAAGATTCCCTCTTTGCTGGCCACACAGTGATAGAGGTTGAACTTGGTGAAATGGCCTTGGAGTTATACCCTAATATGAGAAAGTGGAAGCAAGCAGTTGGAGAATATCAGGATAGAGATTCTCTCTTCTGCTGACTTTGCTTGGCTTCTAACCTAAAAAAGAAAAAAAGAAAAAAAAAAAAAGGGAAGAACGAAGATTGCTGTTCTTTTGGTGTTTCACTGTACAGAAATTCGTGAGAATTTCTTAGATTTGTTTAAAATTACGATTGTTAAGGACATAAAAATGTGTTTTCACTGTTGTGTATTATACCCTACTGAATGGTATAGGGTAATGTATCATATCCACAACAAAACTAACATTTACACATACAAACGGCACCCTGGAATTTCCTAATGGTATGTAGGATATTGAAGTCCCAGTTGTATTTTGTTAAGATGCATTGTCCCTTCTTCGCTGTGTTTCCTTTTCTTTACCAGCCCTAGAATACCGTCCTCCCTTTCTCTTGCCTTCTCTCCTTCCCTCTATCCCTTTCTTTCTTCTTCCTTTAAAAAGTGACATGTCAAATACATTTGAGCCGCAAGAGTACTTTTTCATAGACTGAAGTGATTTAACACATGGAGTGGGCCAACATTATAAAAATGCAACTATTTATGAATTCTATAATGAAGAGAGGTTACGAGGGGAGCAGAATTCAGTTTTGAGTGGGGATTCTTCTTTTGTTTGAAACAAAAAAATCATCTTAACAGGACTATTGCCTATCAAAAGGCAAAATCCAGAGTATGGACTCTGATGGGAGAGGTTTGCACAAAGGGAGAAAAAAAAAACTTGTGCTACATAGTAAAAAACACAGTGTTCATTGAGTATGTAGGCAATCCCGAGAGATTGTTAGGCTAACTGACCCTTTGTTTCCTCTGGGTGGTGGATGATGAGAACAGGAGACAAGGGTCACTGGGGGATGATGAGAGACAGAGTTAAGAGACCTTGATTCACAGAGGTCTCAGACTAAACCCTGGGACCAAGGGAAAAGGAGATTATAAGTAGGGAACTCCTCGTAGAAGGACATGGCCTGTGAACTTTAGGAGCACTACTAATATTGATCTTAGTTGTTTTCATTGTTCTCATTCCTTTATTTATACTTAAATTTTAAATTAGCTTTATTAATCATTGAAACCTGAATTAAGCTATGCAGAGGGAAATTATAAGATGATCCTTTGACCACAGTTGTATTGAGCTCATCATATGAGTGTAGCTGTTTCTTCTGAGGCTAATGTGAAGGTAACAACATCCTTCCCAGGGATGTCATCAGTCCTTGAATTCTACAAGTTGGCCAGCAACAAAGAAAATGGCTTATGGAAGAACAAGAAATGAGTATTGACACCCAAGATTGGCCAGTGGAATGTGTAAATATCTTCCAAGTTTCTCTGTAAAATTGAGAAAGAGGAAGATGAAAGGGACATGGGTATCTGCAATCATGCAAGATGGAGAGCTGAGTGACTTTTATTTGGATATTAAAAGAAAGGACAACTCTGAAGTCTTGCAAACTTGGGGACTCTTAAGTTACTCATAGTATATTGCATTTTCGAACTGCCTCATGTTTAAGATGATCCATTTTGGAAACATAAATATCATACTTACACATTATGTAAGTTAATATTTTTTAAATGTCCCTAAGTTTAGCAATATCCTGCTAAAAGTGATTTCATATACAATTATACCCTACATGATGGTATAAGGGTCAAATTTTATCCAGATATATAAGACTGCTGTTTGATTGCAATGAAAAAGATGGGCAGTGTTGGAGAGACTGAACTCTTACAGATCATCTGACTTTTAAAAGATTAATAGTTTACTTGATTGGCAGGTCTCATAGAAGAGAATTTTGATGGAAAAACAATTTGACTTTGTCATCAGTCACAGGGTGGTTTGGGTGGTTTTTCACTATCATCCTGGAATTCTGCCATTGATACAATGCCTGCTTTGCAATTTGTTTTTTCTTAGCCACTGTTTTATCCTCCAAAATTGTCGTCAGATTAAGAAATACAAAGCCACACTCAGTAATGGTTATTCACGAATAAAAAATTCACAGTCCGTATACCGTCTATAGCTCTGAATTTCTTTTTCTCCTCCTTGAGCTTTTCAGTTTAAAGATACATAGAGACACTTCTGGGAACATTAATTTGTCTCAAATTGTTGTCCTCAAGTTAAAACTTATCCAGTTCGTATTGGTGCATGCTAGCCCAAACAGACAGGATTTTATAGATACTGTTCCTTAAGTATAGTGAATTTTAATCTTTGGGGAAAAGAATCTTTACTGCTAGTCAGTAGTCTAATGCCTGGGATTAAAAGGTGAATGTGGGTATTAATTGTGGTTGACACTGCACACCCTGCATTGGTGATTATATCAGGAGTCAGGGGCCTTAAAGGGAGATATAAATTGGTGCCACAGACCTGGCGCCAGGCACAGACAGGGCCTGGCTCTCAGTCATGACCGATGTTGGGCTGTCAAAGTGATTTCTGGATATTGTGACCTATTGCCAGCTCCCCTGCCCTGAGATGCACAGCCAGTATTGAAAAGATTTGCTGTTAATTTGTCTTTTTGCCTTTGTGTTCCCTTAATTTTCTGGCCTCCCTTTCTTCATTTTACCTTATCAGTGGTTAAGAGACTACTATCTGGATAGTGACTCTTGAGAAGTTGGCCTGAGAGGCCATGATTGAGACCAAGAAGGAGCACAACCTCAGAAGATGTGGACGTTAGAAAGGGAATCTTAGGAGGAGGAAGGTATTGAGAAGGAAAACTTGGAAGATGAGGGATTTCCTCACAGGATGTCATGACAAAAAGGGACAGTGTGGGTGCTACCTGAGAGAGAAAACATCATAGCTAAAAAGTCCAAGGGAGTTAGGCTGAGAAGGAAAAGAAGTGGGGAACAATAGGTTAGGAAGAGATAATGGAGAAATCAGGAGATTGGGAAAGAGAGCAGGAGTACGCTTAGGAAAGAACCACATGCTGGAGACCATTTCAGAGTCTCCTCTAACTGATGGTGTACATTCAAGCTTTCCCCACACCTGAATTTTTCTGTGATTTAACAGCTTTCAAAGCAGCAGTGTCCCATTAAATAACTAAGTATCTATAAAGATGTACATTATACATAAGTAAATATATATATATTAAAATTCATAAAAATAAATTAGATTATTATATACAAAAATCCAGTTTCCTTGTTTTTCCTTATCCAGTCTTCAGAACCTAGTAGAGAAGAGCCTCAGAGTATTTTCCTTAAATTATTATTAAAAAATCAATCTGTTCCCTTCTCTCTGCCATTAAAGCCTTGCATGGCAGTGGAGAAAGTGCATTAGAGTTATATTGGGGAGATATTAGTGAGGAAACTTAACAGTAAAGGGGATGAGAATATTTCTGCTCCCCTCCGTTCCCATAGGCTTTAGTTTAGTAAAGTCACTGTCTACATTTTTCTTAAGCTGGATTTATTGTGTATATTCAATTTTAAATTAACTGTGCAAGATTTATTTACTACATGGGTTATCTAAGACTCCTTTGTAATTTAATATCCAAATATTAAGTAGAGTTTTAGGATCTGAATTTCCTTCTATTGTGCCATTGATATGTAATCATGAAGAAGGCTGTGGTGTGTGTCAGC
The DNA here is from genome assembly GCF_048773025.1 of Camelus bactrianus. Lineage (NCBI taxonomy): Eukaryota > Metazoa > Chordata > Mammalia > Artiodactyla > Camelidae > Camelus > Camelus bactrianus. The sequence continues at coordinate 44,121,330 of NC_133550.1, read as the reverse complement.
AAAATATAGGAAAGCTTAGTGTGAAAAACAAAACTCATAAAACATCTGAAGTCAAATATAGTTTGCTTTAGGTTGTTCATGGTTTGAAATTATTTGTCATTAAAATCACTCATCTTTATTAGCATGGATGACTGCCAGTTGACCAAACTCTGGGTCCTAGAACTCATAGATAAATGAGAAGACTATCAGATATTATAAAATCACTGATAGGTACATTCTTAAATGACCAAATATTCAGTACTTTTTAAGAATCATCCTTGATCTCATTTTAAAATCCAAGCAACAGTTAAAATTAAAAAAATTGTTTTTTCAGAATCTTCTAGTTTTCTGTGTTTGTGATATAGTGGGTTAGGGTACTACATACTCATTTTTGCAAAAATCAGACCACTTTTGCCAAGATAAATATTGTGTAACCCCTTAAACTATCATAATAGCCTCAGAAGACAACAAACACAAAGAAAACAACCCTTTGCAAAAGCTGGTCAGGAAGGCATACATTGCAATGTATTCTTGATACACATTCAATACATATATTATCTTAAAATATAAAAATAAAATATTTTTGCTCATGTTTTGGGATAAGATCTAAGAAATAGCTCATACGTTTGGGCTGTTTTACTTTGCTCATGGTAGAGAGGAGTGGTACAGTCCATATGTCCTCTTGACTGCTTTTGTTAAATATATTTATAATAGTCAGCAATAGCTGACTGAAGGCTTTTTAATGTTCTTCTCTGGACTATGGTTGGATTCCCTAGAAGTTTCCAAGGTCCTTCTACTAGAAATCATTGTGTTGGTTAATTTTATATGTCAACTTGACTAGGCCATGGGGTACTCAGATAGTTGGTTAAACATTATTCTGGATTTTTTGTGAGGGTGTTTCTGGGTGAGAATGAGATTTAAATTGGCAGACTGAATAAAGCAGATTGCTCTATTCAATGTGGGTGGGCCTCATCCAATCCGTTGAAGGCTTGAATAGAATGAAAATTGGCACAGTAAGAAAGAATTTCCTATCTCTGCCTGTCTTTGAGTCTTCTCTTGCTCCTGGGGTCAAACTTGGACTGAAACTTACACCATCAGTGGTCCTGATTTACGGGCCTTCAGACTCAGACTCAAATAATTACATAAGCTCTTCAGAGTACCCAGTTTGCAGACTGTAGACTTCTCAGCCTCCATATTTACATTAGCCAATTCTTTATAATAAATCTCTTTTTATATATATGCATGTATGTATATGTGTGTATGTGTGTGTGTATGTATGTATATGTGTGTGTATATATATTCTATTTCTCTGAAGAACCCTGGCTAATGCAGTCACCCGTTTAGTATTCTTATGAGATCATCAACAGGAGTTATGCTGGGCTAGAGACACACCAGTTTCAAAGATTTGTATTCCCTTCTTGCTAAGTTTTTTCAAAGGGAGAGCTCCAGGAGGGAAAGTAAGGAAGACCATGCCCACTTACAGCCTAGAAACTGTCCCAAGGTAACCTCACTTAGACAGATAGTCAGAGCAGGGAAGTGATGCTCTGAACCTCCTACCTCAGACTCATTTCACATAGCTCTATTTTCCTCTGGCTTGGGGTCCCAAATGCTTTTAGCATATGGCAACCTCTTACTCAGTTCGCAGCTACTCTGTTTGTCTCCCAGAGGACTGACTCAGCCTCTGGAAGATTACACCTAGCCTCTGAAAGTCGTCTTTGCTGTTATGAGTTCCAAAGCCCACCAGTCTGGCTGCTTCTGCTGGAGCTGCATCTGACTTCCTCAGGGGGTTTATCCTCACAAGGATGGATGGGCTTCTGGAACCTCATGATATTAAAAAAAAAAAAAAAAAACTGCATATATGTCTTTTTCTTGGAAATAGATCATATACTTTTTTCTGTCAGGTTTTCAAAAGGTCATAGAACCTAAAAAAGGACCATTGCCCTAGGGGGTTGGTAGCCTTGCTGTTTCTTTGAGGCATTCTGGTTCTGTTTTGCCTTGGGAAGAGCCATCAACTCAGTCAAAAGCATTGTTTGCTGTGTTGAGCCCAGAGCAGTTTAGCAGTATCTCAGCACTTTCTTAACCATCTTGTTCCCCTTATCTGAGACAGTTACATATATTTCTTCCTCAGAATGACACATCTGACAATGAGAAAAATAGCCCAAAGTTAAGCACAACAGTAGATTTTTTTTTCCCAAGGAAATGCTCTAGTCTCTATGCTTTCTGGGTGGAGCATATACAAGTTCACTGTTTATTCAAATTTTATGCTACCTTGTCTTAAGCACACATGTTAGAAAAAGTTGTATTTTTCCCGTTTCTTCCAACACGTCCTGCCTCCTTCCCCAAGCTATATTTGGGGACACCAAAGTTCATTGTTAGGGTTTTCAGTGATTTCCAACAAACACCTGACTGATTGCCTCTCTTCTTTTAATGCCTGGATTTTCACAGTTGTAAGCTACAGTGACAAGACAGAATCACTGCCAGAATTTTTCTCTGAGTAAAGGAATAGTACTGGAATCTGCTTGTGTTCTGCCAATTTGCTGCTATTCCACCATGATTAGTTGGAAGGTTTATTCTTTTTTATTCTTCGTTACGTTTCTGTTGCCTATTAGTAGGAGTGGCCCTTGTCTGCATGGAGGCCTCAGTCTAGCAGGAGAAATAGCTACACGTATAAATGGTGATAGTCAAAGGCAACAATTATAATAATGGTGTCTACAATGTACAGTGGAACTTCAGCCTGGGGAACAATGAACTCTGCTTTTCCATGTGAGGGTTGGGGAGGGCTAGGGGAAGCTTCTAAGAGGAGAGAATTTTCTCTTGGGCCTGACATGGGTATAATTTGGCCAGGGGACCTATGGGAAGGGAAAAGAGGGAATCTGATAACTGTAAAATATTCTAATACTTGAAGTCTAGAGAGACGTTCTTTCTTAAACTAATGTTTGGAAAACAATTGCTGTTTGAATAAGAGTGTTTTAGTATTCCTATTAAGCAATGTCTTTGAAATGCTTATTTAAGACCAAGAAATTCTGTGCCAGTTTTTTTTAAAATAGAGAAACAGCTGTATGCATTCAATGCTTTATTAGTTTTAATTTTAAACAACTTAAAAACATTTTAAAGATAAATTTTTCTTTTGAATTAAATCCATTCTTTGTATTCAGAGGCATGCTAATGATCATTAAATGGCCACAGATTTTTATTTTTTCAAAACTTGTTCCAATATTAAGTGTTCTCTTTAATAGATTCTTTGCCAATTTGTTATGCAGGTATTTTTGCTTTTTTAATGGCGACTGAAATTTCACTCCAAAACTACAATGAATTTGAGAACCTACAGAGCTAAAGAACACCATCACCATACAATGTGTTCAACATCTATAACAGAGGTTTTTTTTTTTTGGTAACATGGAGTCTTGAAGAAACTTAAGCTTGTAGACAAAGAATTATGGAGTGATTGGTTAAGTGCTGTGAAAGAAGTTTGCATAAAGGCTCACCCATTAAGAGACTCGCATATTATGAAGCACTGTATTGTGTTTAGGGAGATGTGAAATGACCAAGAAAGGTTACTGAGGGCATAGGGTGTTTGTGAAAGACTCTAGGGGAATAAGGAGAATAGTATTTTGGTTGAAGGCAGTATCATGAGCATAGTGAGTGTGAAGGATGGAGAGAAGTCCTATGGGGCAGGAGGTAAGGATGGGAATAAGGCTGGGGGTACATTGGTAAGGGTCTGATGTATAATGTAAGCTGAAGAAGAAGTGACATGTACTAGAGATCACTTTGGTAACAGAAAGGAGAATGGACCCCTTCCAAAAAAAACCCATGAGAGGAATAGTAGTCAGTAGTAAGTAGGCAATGTGAGAATCTCAAATGTATTACTCATCATGGAAACAGACAGGACAGGTGGGGTACTGTTTGGGGATGGTGGACTTGACAAGAACTGGTGACCAATCAGTGAGAGAGAAGAGGTAGACACAATGAAAGAGGAAGAGTGGTTAGTGACTAAGTTTTCTGTTTGTGAAATAGAATGTAATAGTGGTATTATTAATTAATCTAGGAATGATAGGACAAGGAATTTTAAAAGAAGCTGAAGTTCTTAGTTTGGGAAAGAAATGCATTTTAGTGAAAGAAACATGGACAGATTTCAATCTTGGTTCTCTGCTCTGTTATTCATTCGCTAGTTCTGTGAAACTTGAGCAAGCTCTGTAGCCTCTCAGAGCCTCCTTTTTAAAATAGGGAAAATTGTACTTACGTTCTAGAGTTATTGAGAGGATTAAATGACTTTCCTGAAATATCAGAGTCACTTGGGGAGTGCTGTTTTCACTTCCACCTTCTCCTTCTTTTGAATTTGAGAAGCAGTAAAGATCCAAAATAACTAGTCAGTAAGGCAAGAGGTATTGGTCACAAAAATTAGAAAATCTAGTCAAAGGAAAATATCAACTGGAAGGTTCCAGAGATTTTTAAAAACTAGGATATAATTGATTCAAAGTTCTAAATATACTTAGCTTCTTGCTTGAGATTATATTGTTGTATAAAATTAAGGTATCTAGTAAGTCTTCAATGTGACTGAGTCCAGAAAAAAGCAATTTGACCATTATAGCTATTATTATAATAAGTATTCACCACTTTTTGAAAGCTCTCTATTATACCACTTTGCTTTTATGAGAGACCAACTTTAGTACCTAATTTTTCTAACTGAAAGAAATTTTAAGAGGATTTTACGAAAAAAGACAAAAAAAAGATAGCATTCAGCATTGGTTTTGCAGGGAGCCATTATAGAGGCAGCATACACCCAAGCATTGAGAGTGATACTGCCAAACTCCTTCCCAGGAACCACACTCGGCATCTCAGCATCAAGCTGCCATAAGCTTTGGCCTAGGCCTGTGGGCACCTGTGCTTTATCTTGATTTATTTTGTGCATCTGTTAGCAAGATGTGTCCTAAGGTAATTTCCTCTTCACTTTGTGCCATTTTGGCTTCTAAGAGATTTCATAGGAATGCTCTACTTTTGGATAGTGGGGGAAACCCATATCTTTTATTAGTATATTTAATCCTGATCTCTGTAGCTACTTCAGAAATACATTATATTCCAAACAACTTATTTCTGCTGGTTTATCTGCCCAGTTAAGACAACACTCAGCTAAGGAGTATCGAGGAAATGAGAGATGCTAACATTAGCCAGAGTAGGGAATGGATTCTAGAAAGTAAGTGTGTTCTGAGAGGAGAAGATCTAAGATGAGAGACATAGGTGTAATATTATTTGTTTGGTTGTGGTAAGATATGGGAAAGAGGGAAGAAAGAGGTGTTAGCATGGTGACTGGTATGTAATTGGCGATTGATAATGATTTGCTAGCTGAATAAATAAATTTGTGTTTCAGTGAGCATTTTGAAATGAGCATGTTTTAGATTACTCTGTTTTTTTAAGACATTATTTATTTAGAATTTTTTTTTTTTGGCTACAAGTATAAAAAACACTGTCCCCCCACCCCATACAGATTGTCTTAATATTCTACAAATATCTCAATGTCATATTCAATCTTCTGAAGAGATTAAGATACCAGACAGCTTTCATTTTTCTTTCCCTTTTATCCCCTACCACAAGAGGGCATATATTTTATCCTCTCTTAGAAATTAATAGAAAAATATGGAGAATGTGGTCTCCGTTTCTGGTCTGTGCAGTTATCTACCTGTTCTGAGATCTCAAATGTAGAGAGAGGTTTCCTACCACCTCACAGTTGTCTTTGGAATGAAAAAAAGGTCTATTTATTTCTAAATGTTCCCATTTAGTATCACAAATTTATCCAGTACCGTCTAGAGTTTGCTTGTTTAATGTGAATCATCTCACTGTACCAAGCAAAGAACATGATCTTACCACCTATTCTATCAAATACTTTAGTAACATGCATTCAGCTACCTTTCTAAGCACCAAGATGTTCCATCTTTCTTCAGTTTGGTCAATAAGATGATGTTCTCTCTGACATTAGAACTTAATTGTCCCACCTAATCTTTATTTTTCTTTACTCTTTTTTTCCCCAGAAAAGAGATACCCTGAAATCCTGGGAGACCCCAGCTGACCTGTAGATCTAGCTCCAAAGGAAACAGGATAGGTTTCAAGATGGGTTTGGTAAAGCAGGATAGGTTAGGATTTTGTTACATTGTTATATCAGACGTAAGTTTATTCCAAAACAAACTGTTTTTTTTTCTGAATTAAATTAAACATTCTTCCTTATCTTGGAGTTAAGAAGGGTTACATCACCTCAAAGGGTGTCTATTGTATAGGCTGGCATGTATAGGCTTGGTTATTAAGGGTTAGTTCCCCAAACATTCTAGGCCCACTTACATTTGAGTTTCTAGCCCCTCCCAGAATGTTTTCCATTCCTCAGAAATCTCCCCTCCTTCTGGAGTCAGGATACTTCTCTTTCTTTTATCCCTGGGAGACGTCCTCTTTCTAAAATAATCCAGCTTCTTTTTCATTAAATTTGAGAGCAAAAGTCTCTGTAACACAAAAATATTACATATCTTTTAGAGAGAGAAAGGAAAAGTGATTCTCATTTTCCTGATATACCTACAGAAAAAGTAAGTACAGTTTAGTTCTTCATCTGATTGTCCTGTCACATTGGTCCGGTAACCATTTCTACTTTAATGGTGTTAAGACTCCTAAGTAGATGCTTTACTATTCCTGGTGTAAAAATGAGATCCTAGAACTGGGATTTTGTGTGTAATGATGTCTTAGGTTGAGCAGATTTGTGTGTGTGTGTGTGTGTGTGTGTATTTCTATATGTGCAAGAGTCAGTAATTCAGTTTGAAGTATGATCAAGTAGAAAAGCAGATACTCATCTGAAAAAGATTTTGTGGAGCACCATTATGTTTGAGGTATTATAATTGGCATTGGGATTTGAGCTCTGAACTAGACAGACAGATCATAGAATCTTATATTCTATCAGGAATTTTTCTGGAGAAAAATGATTAAAATGATGATAGGTACTCTCATAAATGCTGTATGTAAATTATCTTATTTAATATTTGGAATAATCTGTGTGCATATATAGTACTTAGTCCCATTTTATATATAAGAAAACTAAGGTGGAGAGCATTTAAGTAGTTTCCAAAGTTTAAAATGATTTTAAGTGCTTGAGATATCAAAATCTACGTATTCAAAGCCTGTGCTCAATGCTGCCATACCAGTCAGGATGGCCATGAATACTGGGAGTATAGATTTGTATTTAAATAGTGGAGTTTTCTTGATTACTTCTTCTAAAATACACTTAAGGTGCAGGTTTATTCGGTGAAAATTAGAGATACAAACTATTGCGTATTTGTGTCCTTGCCAATTTCATATGTTGAAGCCCTAATTCCTGGTACTTCAGAATGTGACCTTATTTAGAAATAGAGTTGTTGCAGATATAATTAATTAAGTAAAGATGAGGTCATACTGGAGTAGGGTGAGACCTTAATCTAATATGACTGATGTCCTTATAAAAAGGGAAAATTTGGACACAGACAGGGAGATTCTACACACAGGGAGAATACTGTGTGAATCTGAAGGCAGAGATAGGAGTGATGTGTCTACAAGCCAAGGAGAGCCAAAGATTGCCAGCAAAACACCAGAAGCTAGGAGACAGGAATGAAACATTCTTTCTCACGGCCCTCAAAGAAACCAAAATTGCTAACCCCAGACCTCAGACTTTTAAACTCCAGAACTATGAGATAATGCATTTCTGTTGCTTAAGCCACCAAGCTGTGGTACTTTTTAACAGCAGCCCTAACAAACTAACATACAAGCCATCTGAGGGAACACATCCCAGATGCACAAGTAGAGATTAATGAAAATGATCCCTCAGTGTGCCCTATTCATTGGTGACGAGGAGCAGCACGTTGAACAGATCACATGTTGTAACATAATAGCCACAAGCCATTTAGTGTTCATGTTCATCTATGTTGCCAAACTTTATGGCCACCCTGTATATTTCCCTTAGGAAAGTTGATTCATTTCAGAAAACACTGCTAATTAGATTTATTCATAATATCTAGTAAATGCTCCTCTGTTTGGTTGAGGCTTTTAATCAAAAGGGGAAGAGCTGTGAAAATTTTTTTGGAAGGAACAAAAATTATTGTATGGAATCTGAAAATAAGCATTCAAAATAGCCAGCCTAGTCTGCGATGATCTAGGAGAGTTTATCAGGTATCAGCATCTCCCCTTCCAGCTCTAAACTTCTGTATTAATGTTGCTTCAGAATTCATAGCCAAGGTACTGTGGGAAATAAATAGTATCTTATGATTAAGCAGATAAGAAGAGACAAGTACATAAGCAATAATGGAATCAGATAGTGATGCGTAACACAAGAAGGGCACATATGAGGGAATATATTAACTCTGACTTGGGATAAAACAGTGAAAATAATAAAATAAGGTTTCTGTTAGGGAACAGTTTGGAATTTGAGAGTCATGATATTAGTATTTTGAGTGGTAAAGAAAGACAAATAAAACTGGAGTTTTTACCAGGGCAAGCACTTGTTTCTTTGCAAAGACAGAGTAAATACTTTTAATATTTTTCTTTTTTTAATAGACTTGACTTTTAAGGACTGTTTTAGATTTATAAAACATTGAGCAGCCAGTACAAAGAATTTTCATAGACCACCCCCTATACCCACACACTCACAGCAGTTTTCTCCATTATTAACATTTTGCATTACTGTGTACATTTATCACAATTAATGAACCAATATTGATGTATTACCATGAACTAAAGTCTGTAGTTTACATTAAGATTCACTCTTTTGTACAGTTCTGTGGTTTTTGATACATGTATAATGTCATGTATTCACCATTATCATGTCATTCAAATTCACTGCTCTAAATTTCCACTGTGTTTCACCTATTTATTCACTGCTCTAAATTTCCACTGTGTTTCACCTATTTACTCCCCCACTCCCCTGACTTTGCCCCTACCAAAACCTTGGCAACCACTGAAACTTCAGCTGTATCTGTAGTTTTGCCTTTTCCAGGCTGTTTTCTGGTTGGAATCATATAGTAATGTAGTCTTTTCAGAGTGGCTTTTTTCACTTAAGTGATATGAATTTAAGGTTCCTCCATGTCTTTTTATGATTTGAATAGTAGGACTATGTTTAGCTTTGTAAGAAACTGCCAAACTGTCTTCCAAAGGGGCTGTACTATTTTGCATTCCTATCAGCAATAAATGAGAGCTCCCTTTGGCTCCATATCCTCATCAGCATTTAGTGTTGCCAGTATTCTGGACTTTGGCCATTGTAATTGGTAGGTAGTGGTATCTCATTGTTTTAATTGCATTTCCTCAATGACATATGATGTGGAACATCTTTTCATATGCTTATTTGCCATCTGTATATTTTCTTTGATGATATGTCCATTAAGGGCTTTGGCCCTTTTTTTAATTGGGTTGTTTATTTTCTGATCATTGATTTTTAAGAGTTCTTTGTGCATTTTAGATAATAGTTCTTTAGCAAATGTATCTTTTGCAAATCTTTTTTCTCAGCCTGTGGTTTGTCTTCTCATTCTCTTGACATCATCTTTTGCAGAGCAAAATTTTTAATTTTAATAAAGTACAGTTTATCAAATATTTCTTTCATAGATCATGCCTTTGGTGTTATATCTAAAAAGTCATCACCATTCCCAAGTTCATATAGGCTTTCTCCTATGTCATCTTATAGGAGTTTTATTAGTTTTGTGTTTTACATTTTGGCCTGTGATCCATTTTGAGTTAATTTTTATGAAGAGTATAAAATCTGTGTCTGAATTCTTTTTTTTTTTTTTTTCTTTTTTGGCTTGTGGATGTCTAGTTATTCCAGCATCATTTGTTGAAAAGGCTATCTTTCCTCCATTGTATTGTCTTTGTTCCTTTATTCAAGTTCAGTTGACTATATTTGTGTGGCTCTCCTTCTGTACTATATTTTGGTCCATTGATCTATTTGTCTATTCTTTTGCTAATATCACACTGTCTTGATTACCGTAGCTTTATTGTAAGTCTTAAAGTCAGGGAGTGTCACATTTCTGACTTTGCTCATTTCCTTCAATATTGTATTGGCTATTTTGGGTCTTTTACCTGTCCATATAAACTTTAGTATGGGGTTTTGACATACATAAAATAACTTGCTGAGATTTTGATTGGGATTGCCTTGGTCTATAGATCAATTTGGGAAGAACAAACCTTTTAATTGTTGAGTCTTCCTATCCATGAATGTAAAATGTGTCTCTGTTTATTTAGATCTTCTTTGATTTTTCAACAGTGTTTTATAGTTTTTCTCATATAGATTTTATATGCATTTTCTTAGATTTATACCTAAGTATTCAGTTTTGGGGGTTGGTAATGTAAATGGTGATGTGTTTTAAAATTTTAAATTCCATTTGTTCATTCCTGATACATAGGAATACAATTGACTTTGTCTACTAACCTTGTATCCTGAAATCTTGTTACAATTGCTTAGTAGTTCCAGGAGCTTTTTTGTCCATTCTTTTGGATTTTATACCTAAACGATCATATATCATCTACAAAGATAGTTTTATTTCTTCCTTCCCAACCAATGTTCCGTTTTTTAAAAATTCTTTTTCTTGTTTTATTTTCTGGCTTGTTGTTAGGACTTGAAGTATGATATTGGAAACAAGTAGTGAGAAGGGATGTCCTTGTCTTGTACCTGACATTAGTGAGAAGTCTTCAAGTTTCTCACCATTGAGAATGATCTTAGCTGTTGGTTTCTTGTAGATATTCTTTATTAAGTTGAGGAAATTCCTCTCTATTCCTAGTTGCCTAGCTTTTATCACGAGAGTGTTTGTTGGATTTTGCCAAATGCTTTTTCTGAATCTATTGACTTAACCCTTTATCTTTTCTTCTTTAGCCTGTTGAAGTAATAGATTGCCTTTGTTGAAATTCTTTTTCCATATTTATTGAGGTATAATTGACACCGTATAAGTTTAAGGTGTATAGCATCATGGTTTAACTTTTAATATTGTTGAAATGTACATTAATTGACTTTTGAATGTCAAACCAGCCTTGCATACCTGGAGTAAATCCCATTTTGTCATGGTAGATATTCTTTTAATACATTGTTGGTTTCATTGTAATATCTTATTGAGGATTTTTACATCTATGTTCATGAGAGATATTGGTCTATAGTTTTATTGTAATGTCTTTAACTGGTTTTGGTATTAGGATAATGCTGGTCTTAAAGAATGAGTTAAGAAGTGTTCCATCTGCTTATATTTTGGGGGAGAGGTTGTAGAGAACTGGTGTAATTTATTCTTTAGGTGTTTGGTAGAATTTCCCAGGGAAACCATCTAGGCCTTGCTTTCTTTTTTGAAATGTTATTAATTATTAATTAATGCTTTTAATAGATGTAGGTTTACTTGTATTATTTATTTTTTTATGTGTTTTACATTTTTGTGTCTTTCAAGAAATTTGTACACTTCACAGACATAGAAATAAACTTTTGGTTATGGTGGTGGGGTGGAAGGATAAATTGGGAGTTCAGGATTTGCAGATACTAACTGCTGTATATAAAATAGATAAACAACAAGGTCCAACTGTATAGCACAGGGAAGTACATTCAATACCTTGTAAAAGCCTATAATGAAAAAGAATGTGAAAAAGAATGTATATGTATAACTAAATCACTATGCTGTACGCCAGAAACTAACACAACATTGTAAACTGACTGTACTACAATTAAAAAAAAGAAATTCGTGCATTTCATCCAAGTTATCACATTTGTAAGTATGGACCTATGTATTGCAAAAACTGGTCAGAATTAAACAAATGCCTTATTTGACTTAATTCAATCAAATAAATTATACCTAAATCTTAAAAAAATTTCTTTTCACAGTAATTATATCACTTAATTTAGCTGTGTAAATGAACCTCTGCTTGGCTGTAGCCAGGCACGGCAGCTAGGACAATATTGCTAGTGCAATAGCAGCAGCTTCCTTCTGCTCACTCTCTCCTGCTCTGTGAAGTATTTACAGGCCTACATTTTGAGTCCAAGGGTGTTGCTCCCTGCCCTTTCTAATTTCAGGACCTTGTGCTTCCTTCCCTGCTTGTACCTTTCCCCTTTTACTGCACTTCAAATTACCTGGGCATTGGACAATGTTCCTTATCCTACTTTCAAGAATTATCCCCTGGTTCTGGCCTTTTTATCTGACATTTGATCTCTTCCTTTTGTTGACCTTTGTTATTTGGGTGAGGAAAAGACTTTTTAAGAAATCATGGGGGAAAAAAAGAACACGAGAAAGGATGCACACTTTTTGACTTTTTTTAGTTCTGTTTTGAGTTTATAGTTGCAATAAAAACATGCAGTCTTCATGGGAGGCTTAGACATCCTTTAAAGCAATAAACCTTCTGGGAGAAAAGATAACCTCCCAGTTATTATGAAATGCTAACTCATAAGTATGTTCCATTACAATAAATTATCTAGCCTTTAAAAGCTTTTAGAATTTCAACAATGAGAATCATTTCTAGAGTGGGAAGAAAAATGTTTTTTTCTTTCTACAGCATGATTACAAATCTCTTCTCCTGCTGTCTAATGCTTTTCAAAATCATAGTGCAGTAAAGAATCCTTCCACTTCCTCTGTTGAAAAAGAAAGGAACTGAAGTCATTAATGGTTCTGATGAAATTAGGAAATTCATACTCTCCCAGCCCCAAAGAGAATATGTTTAAAGTTTTAACAGCTTTAAAGTCTCTCTCAAGTTCTCTCTGTGTTCATTAAGAAAACACAGGAGAAATTCCCTTATGTAAAGTATAGATTTTTCTTTCCCCTAATCACATGAAGTAGCTTCTTATCTCTCCTCTCCTTTCTGCAGGAGAGAACTGAACTAAACCACAGGCTACTGTCTGTTTCAGTGCACTGTGGTCCATTTCTACCACTGAGTATTTGTCTTGTGCTCAAATACAGAGATAATCAGCTTTTATGCTTCTAGAAATGTGTTGACCCCTTCTAAGTATGTATAAGAAGAGCCTTTTGCCAAAGTTTCAAGGCACTTTGTCAAAGATTCACCGTCTGTAATGAAGATGGGGGAGGTCACAAGCACTAAGAGCAAAGCTCACAGCTGCTTGGAGAAACATTGCCAAGATAAAAGCAGCTTTGAAGGATAAACTGGGAGATTATGTTAGCAAGCATGGCTAATGCTTCTGGAGGGCTGGGGGAGGCTGCACTTCCGTATTACATTGTATCACAGGTCTGAGGGTTTTACTCTTTCCTAATGAATTGTTTATGTTCCCTGTGGGATATCAAACAAACCTTCTCTTTCAAAGAAAAATATTTCATTAAAAGTGCTTTAGCTATGGGTAAACATATTTTTGAAACTAAGAGAGTCAAGGACAATGATTTTCATAAATGTCTTATCTACTAGAAATGAATGCTGAGGTGGATTCAGCATAGTCACACCATTGGATTTTGTTTGTACAAATATTTTCCAAAGGACTTTTAGGCCAATAATCTACTCTGTGGTAAATGAGTTCGAATAAGATCTAATTTTTATTTTCTGTCATGGTTGTATTTCATTTATTTGGAATAGTTTCTTTCCCTAAGTTTTGTAGTCCTAGGTTATAATGTTTCTTGAATTTTTAGTTTTCTGTATGCTATATTTTCCCTTTTGTCTTTGAGCACTGCTTATAAAAATTAAATTTCAGAAGCTGTTACAGACATTGGTAATATATGGAATTCACATATATTAGTGCTAACAGATGGAATTTAAATGAATATCTAAATTCTAAACTTTAGATTTTGTGGTGGCCTATATGATTTGTTTAGTTACAGTCACCTTCCCAGTTATATTTTTTTTAATTGGGCTAACATTAAATTCAGTTGTGTTCCTAAAAAATACATGTTGGAAAATAGACACAGATACAGCAGCCCAGAGCGATACCTACACATGGTCCGTGGTAAATATATGCTTGCTGAGTGAGAAGATGAAGGGATGTTGTTGGATGAAACCCTTCAGAAAATCAGACGTAAAAAGAGATTTTACCAAATATCAATAATTGAGAACATAATATATTTAAATTTGATAATTGAGAATAGTCATATTTTTCAATTTTTATCACCATGGCATATTAATATATATTCAATTTAACTTATTTTATGTTATCTATGTATGTATCTTATGTTACATATAATGTTATGAATGTTTAATTAATATTGAATTTACCTAGATAATATGTAACAAAATAAGGCTACATTTTTCAGCAGTGCTTAGGGTATTAGTCTACCTTACTCATTTTATGCTTCTATCCTAACTCAGTTTTTAATTCAGCTCAAATGCTCTTTGATATTGGCCTGAACTGCTATTGAATCAAGACATAAAAGGGTGAAAGTCTACTTTTGTTCACAGATTTAATTCTTCCAGTTTTTCCCCTTGTCGAAATACAGTTCTTCCCAGCTGTGTATTTAAAACAATGATTTCTGACTATTTTGAGAATGGTGCCATTTTAATATTTTTACTCAATATAGTATAGGATATTTTTACAGCATTTCATTTTGAGAATGGCTACCAGAAAATAAGATTGTACATATTGGGCAGGAAAATATCACAGATGTCCACTTCTACTATTATTCAGCTGATGCAGCATGAATTACATTGCATAACCTTTTTTCTACAGTTGAATATTTAAGTTGCTTTTGAGCATTTAGCTCCAATAAACATTTTTCTCTAAAATTTAAGAACAAATTATTTGGCTCAAATATATTAGTATTTTTTCCTTGATAAGCTTTTTTTTTTAATATGTTTTCAAAATGATTATATTGATGTATAGTGCTAACTGGGCATCATTGGTTTGTGACAGCCAAGTAGCAATTTCCTCAGAAAGAGTTATAGAAGAAAAATGATCTTGTCAGAAGTTATACACCAACTGAAATTTAGAATATAATACACAGACCTGGAAGACTGTGTTCCCCCAAAACTTTAAAAACATTTCAGATGTGCTTGGTTGGTGAATGTATCATGTATTTATACCCCATATTATTCCATGAAGTACTGCAAGATCAGTGAACATATCTATAACAGTGACTCAGAACAGACTTGACAAAGCTGAGTGGAATATACATCAAATTTCCTTCCAAGCAAAAGATATAAGGAAGCAAAAGCCACTTAAAAAGTTCTCTGCAGGCTCACAGACATAGAGAACAAACTTATGGTTACCAGTGGGTAAAGGGGGTGGGAAGGAATAAATTCGGAATTCAAAATTTGCACCTCTTGGGAAGTGATGGAAATGTTAGCTGTTGATTGTGGTGGTGATTGGTGTATGCATCTATCAAAATTCATCAAATTGTACATCTGAAGTATGTGTAGTTTACTGTACAGGAATCATACCACAATAAAGGTGTTTTAAAAAAAGTTCTCTAATTCCAACTTCTATGTGGAGCTTGATCCTGCTGAAAGCTGAGATACAGGCAGAATCAGTCTCCTGGCATTAATTTTTATATTCCTTTTGGAAAGCAGTTTGGCAACTACACTATGAGACAGCAAAATATGCCCACTCTGATTCAGTAATTTCACTTCTGAGAATCCTAAAAAGTAAATTATAAACATGAGAATTATAAATCTTATGCATTAAGTGTTCATTACAGTATTGTTTAAATAATCAAAACTTGGAAACAACCTAAATTTTCATCCAAAATGGAAAACTAGATAAATAGAATTAGATCTACTTGTTAGGGAAGTAATTTGGATATTGAAGCATGACTGTTAATCATTGTAAAAATTAATGTTAAGTGAAAAGGCAGAATATAAAATAACATGTGTCTTGTGACTATAATTGTGTTAAAAGAGAAAAATGTCATGGTTTAAGGAAAAAAACAAAATAAAACAGACCAAAATTTTTATAGTCACTGAATATAAGGGGAACCGAGAATACTTCTTATATTCGTTTCTGTTTACTAAAATTTTATTATAGATTTGCTTATGTTACTTCCAAACAAATTACTTTGAGGAGTAATTAAGCCTTGATATCTAAGTAATCTCATTCTTACATTCTTATGTAATATTAAAAAAAAAAAGGATAAATTGCTTTCAGAATATTACCATTTGATAAGTGTTCCCAAATGTGCTGTGGCCTGGGTTAGCCCCAAGCAAGAACGCAGGAGAGCATGTGATGTTCTGCAGTGAGAGGACCACTGAAATCAAGGGAGGAGCAAACTTATGAGGAGGGGAAGATGGTGGAAGCTCACAGGGTTTAAGAATTTGAGAAAAGCCAACAACCTAAAACCAAAAATCAAAATGGGGCACAGCTTAGGCAATCTTTGTATAAGGAGACCCTAAGAAACCAACCAAAAAGGTGCCACATACATGGAACCAGTGAGTGTCAGAGGGGATGGGCATACCAAAATCAATGCTAGGCTGTGCCCAAATTCCACTCTGCAAAATGGGAACATGGTCATTAAAATCTGCCTCTATTCCTTCTTAGAGATAAGAAATGGAAACAAACAGAAATAAAGTAGATGATGGCCCTAGCTTGTGTGAATGAAATCACATAGAATTCTCCTTGAATATGGGAAGAGAATTTTAATTTTTTTTGTATTTGAACCTACTATTTTTCAAAACCTAGGTTCAGTGCTTTATCTGTGTTCACTTATTTAATTTACACAAAACTCTATGAAGTAGATAATATATTCTTATACTGCAGAGGAGGAACCTGGATCCCAGAGAAGTCACATATCTTGCCCAGGGACACACAGCTAGTGGTGGAGTTAGGATTTGAGATCTACAAAGATCTACAAAGCCCAGGTACTTTCTGTTATTTCTAATGGACCCGAGAGTGAAATGACCCGTGGCTGAAGTCCAGTGAAATGTTATTACAGTTCTACCCTGAAGCAGAATGCAGATAAGATGAAATTCTGTGTCTCACTTTCTCTGGAAGCAATTAAGTTATCTTAACCTACTAACCTTTAAGTTATAATATAAAGACCTTATTCACCCAACTACACTCAGGATAACTGGAGTGTGTCCAGGTCCAGAGTTGTACCTACATTCAAGGTAATATTGATTGTGCTAGTGGCCTTTGTAGCAAAAATCTTTGATGTTACTTCCAGTCTTGTGACATTAGCATTTAATGAGAGGTAGATTGACTTATGTTGACAAAAAATACATGTTTTCAGAGCTCACCTGTTCAAATTCAATCCAAACCAACCCAAGCTGAACTGAATGAATCAAACCAAAACAAAAGTGCTCTTACAAACAGCTGGTGAAATTGTTATGCAGTGTTGTACTGTATAGTTTATGGTCAAGCAATGTTTAACAGTCACTGACCAGATATTTGGCTACATAGTTAGAACTACACAGAAGAATAGTATTATTTACCAGATGATTTACACGTGCTTGTGAGTATGTAAGTTCCATATATATTCATTTTATTTGGTAGTTTACATTTCGTCTTTATTATGGCTTTTAAAGTCAAGAGTGACCTCTTTTCCCCCCAGATTATATCTGTTTCATTATCAGTTTCTGCTTTACTCCAAAAAACTTAACATCAGCCTTCCAATGTCCATTGTGAGCCCTTGGCTCCCACAAAAATGCCATTTTTCTAAATCATCTGTAGGAGTTATTTATTTTAAAAATGCTAACCTAGTCATGCCCTGTTATTGGTAGATCCACTGAACATTTACACTTTTGAAAATAGCAAATCTTTAACCAGATGCCCAGTGCTTTAGTAGAAGTTGCAGCTTACATATTTAGTAGATTGAAGCCAGCTCTTCTTAAAGTAGAAGATTTGAATCGACCAAAGAGTTGGTCATTTCTCTGAAAGCAACAAAATCTAATAAAAGCTTGAAGTAGGGCAACTTAGGCCACTCTTCCTATCACTGAAAGGTAATCAACTTCAATAGACTCACTCACTGTAATAAAATAGCTGAGAAAGCTGCCCTCCTTAAGACTGTAACACCTGACTTCCTTAAAATGTGGTAATCACACCTGAAACTACCTATTCCAAGTCATTTTCAGTCATAATTGAAATGTGTAACAAGAAAGAACTTGGAAGAAGAGAACAAAATTCACCATTATTAAGCTGTTGTGTGTTCAAATCCAAGGTTCTGTTTAGTGTCCTTTTTGCTACTCCCTTCCCCACTACTGGTTACACTGCCTGCTCTCAAAGCCCCTCTCTTCCTGAGCATGGTTACTTTTATTGTGTGTTCCTGTATCAGCCCAGCCTCTATTTAACTAGTCTCTCCTCTCCCAACTCCTCACAGCTGGATTCATTGATTTTTGTTTTGTATATATATGTTTTATTAAACTGTAGTCAGTTTACAATGTTGTGTCAATTTCTGGTGTGTAGCATAATAGTTCAGTCATACAAATATATACACATATTCATTTTCATTTTCTTATAAGTTACTGTAAGATATTGAATATAGTTCTGTGTGCTATACAGTAGAACCTTGTTGTTTACCTATGTTATATGTAGTAGTTAGTATCTGCAGATCTCAAACTCTTAATTTATATCCCTTCCCGCCCTCTTCCCGTCTGGTTACCATAAGTTTCTTTTCTATGTCTGTGAGTCTGTTTCTGTTTTGTAAATAAATCTGTCTTTTTTTTTTTTTAGATTCTACATATAAGTGATATCATATGGTACTTTTCTTTCTCTTTCTGGCTTACTTCACTTAGAATGACAATCTCCAGTTCCATCCATGTTGCTGCAAATGGCATTATTTTTTTTATGGCTGAGTAGTATTCCATTGTATAAATATGCCACAACTTCTTTATTCAGTCATCTGTTGACAGACATTTAGGTTGTGTCCATGTCTTGGCTATTGTAAATAGTGCTGCTATGAACATTGGGGTGCATGTATCTTTTTGAATTAAGGTTCCCTCTGGATATATACCCAGGAGTGGGATTGCTGGATCATATGGTAGGTCTATTTTTAGTTTTTTGAGGAATCTCCATACTGATTCCCATAACAGCTGCACCAAACTACATTCCCACCAATAGTGAAGGAGAGCTCCCTTTTCTCCACACCCTCTCCAGCATTTATCATTTGTAGACTTTTGAATGATGGCCATTCTGACTGGTATGACTTGATACTTCATTATGGTTTTGATTTACATTTCTCTGATAATTATAATCCCATTTCCTGCACCATACCAGCTCAACAGAAAACATTCCTGTACTACTTAATACTTTATTCTTGCCAGTCTTTGAAAAATAAGTTTGAAAAATAAGTTACCAAGAAGCCAATCTGAAAAGGCTACATACAGTATGATTCCAGCTATATGATATTCTGGAAAAAGCAAAACCATGGAGGTAGTAGAAAGATAAGTGGTTTCCAGGTTTGCAGAAGTAGAGGAATGAGTAGGCAGAGCACGGAGGATTTTTAGGGCAGTGAAAATACTCTGTGTGATACCATAATGTTGGATTCATGTCATTATACAGTTGTCCAGACTCATAGAATGTACAACATCAAGTATAAACCATAATGTAAAGTGTGGACTTTAGGTAATAATGATGTGTCAATGTAGATTCATCAGTTGCAACAAACGTACCACTCTAATGTGGGATGTTGATAATGAGAGAGGCTATGCATGTGTTGGGGGACAACTACCTTAAACTATTCTAAAAAAATAAAGTCTTAATACAAGAAAAATAATTTTAAAAAATGCATCACCCTTCCAAAACCTAAATGTAATGAGGCCAGAATTTCTGGCCTCCCCTGTTTCTACCTATCCACATTGCTCTGAGTCGTATCTCTCATATCTTACCCTCCCACTGGTTTTGTTTACAGGAATAGGCTCCTGCATTATAATCTACTTCTGCACTTAGTGTAATCCAGGGGTCAGCTGAGGAGCCCTGACCTTTGGGATTCACATGACATTGTATCAATTACACACCATTTGCAGTAGAAGCCCCCCTGTCCTCACCATTTTTCCAATGGTATTGGGGCATAGTGGAATTCTAAACACTTCTGGCTCTTTACTCCTTGAACTGTAGGTTTAATGCTTCCACTGTAAGTTAGTTTATGGGTTGTTTTGGTGTATCAGTTATGCAATCACTTCTTATACCTGACATAGATCATAGCATCCTATGCTTGATTTCTACCAAAAAATAGTACTCATACAAATCAGTTGTGTGTGGATTAGACTTACTGCATATTTAATGTTCAACCAGCTGGGACTCTTGGGCTGGAATTCAGTTGCCCCTCACTCAAAGGTAAAGAAGGATTGGGTAGTTCCTGGGTAAGAAGGCTCTGTGGAAGTAAATATCTATGTACCTAATTAAGGTAGGTTTCCAAACCTTTAACAGACTTTAGGATAGATTTGGACTATGTATTATTTTGCCTATGAATTGTTTTCAAGAGGTTATCTCTACATCTCAGAGCCTAATGATTCCCAGAAGACATTCAAATTTTATTTATTTTGTAATGGACTGAGTTCAAGAATAGGGAAATTAACAGACTTGCAGATTCTGGATTTAGTTAAGGAAACTGGGTGTGTAAGAGGCAATGGGATGCAAATGACTACTCATTTACTCATTCATGCATTTGTTTATTCAAGATGTGTTTATTAAGATGCCTTGTTTAAGCCAGGCAAAGTACAATATGACTTGGATACACAGTTAACAAAAGGGATATGGTTCATCTCCTTGTGGAAATCACAGTCTACTGAGTGAAGCAGATAATAAATGAGAAAACTAATGTTGGAGGAGGTCATTAAGAAGGCATGATTGAAGACCCACAAGCTGACCCCGAATAATTGAAGGCTCTCCATTCCCCTCCATGTCCTTGGAATGTATGTTCTCCTCACCCTTCCCACAGTGGGAGTCACTTTTAAGGACACAGCTTTGAGAGAGGAATGCACAGTGCAGACCATCTGGATGGTATAAGTGACTGAACTCATTAAGGCCTCTATGGAAACTTTTAAGATTCTGGCAGATGGGTGCAGAGATCCATTTGTTTTGTGGCAACCCAAGACAAGCCTCAAATGTAAGTTCCCTTGCATATTAAACTTACCACCTACCAGTCTGGAGAGGTCTGCCTCTCTCTTTGGTCTGTCCTTGACTTCCACATACAGGGGCCAATTTCAGATTTCACTCAGGGAGTTCCTGAGTTTTCAAAACAACAACAAGCAAGTAAATATTCTAAGTCTGTAATTTTTATGAATAACTAATATAAGAGGTTATTTTAAGAAATTGACCTATTGGAGTATAATTCATATTCAATAAAATGCACCCATTTTAAGTGCATGGGTTGACGACTTTAATAATCATCAATCTAATCAAGGTAGAGAACATTTTCATAATCCTAGAAAGTTCCTTTGAATTCTTTGGAGTCAATACTTCCCTCCTTGGTCCCAGCACCCCAAACAACCACTGACTTGCTTTTTGTTAGTTGAGATTAGTTTTGTCTGTTTTAGATTTTCATATAACTGGAAACCTACAATACTATTCCCTTTTTGTCTGGCTTCTTTCACTCAGCGTATTTTTGAGATTTATCCATGTTGTTGTATATATATCAGTAACTTGATACTTTGTGTTGCTGAATAATATCCTGTTTTAGGTAGATAGCATAATTTATTTATCTAGTCACCTTTTAAGGAATATTTCAATTATTTCCAATTACCGAAGCTGCTATGACTATTAGTATACAAGTCTTTGTGTGGGCAAATGTTTTCATTTCTCTTAATGTCTAAGAGTAGAATTAGTGGGTTTAACTCTATAAGAAACTGACAAACTATTTTTCAATGTGGCTATACCATTTTGCACTCCTACCAGCAATATGTGAGTTTTCACTCAGTTGCTCCACAGCCTTGTCAGCACTTAACTTGGTAATGCCATTCTTGTCCATTTTAGCCATTCTAATAAGTATGTAATATCTCATTGGTTTAAGATAAATTTTTAATAATATCTTTTATATAACCCAATATATGCAAAATGTTAACAATCCAACATGTAATCAGTATAAAAAATTGAGATATTTTACATGATTTTTTTCATACTAAGTCCTGTGTGTATTTTCCATTACAGCACATTTCCATTATAGCCACATTTCAAGGGCTCAGTAAGCACATGTGTCTAGTGGCCACCATACGGGGCAATGCATTTACAGTCTATTTACTAATCCTAAAATTAAAAAGCAGAACCCAGAGCCAACTGTTTCTTGGTTTCAGAGGACACACAAAAACAATATGAATAATAATAGAGAATTGTTGAGCATTTACTTCGAGTGTGAGAAGGGCAAGTTTTACTGTGTGTGTTGAGGATTTTGTACACATTATGTGTTGTTATCCTTGCAATAAAGCTGGTGCTATTGCCCTCCTCTTTCGATGGAGAGAGAGAACTTAACCCAGTCAGGCCATCCTCCAGTACCCCTCCCTGGTGCCACTGTTCAGCACCTGTGAGCCACTTGCTGCTCCCCATCATATCTAATCAAGGTCAAATAAGGAGAAGCCATGCAGGGGCAGGTGCGGGTCACCTGCAAGCTGAAGTGGTCATGGCAGATAAGTTCATTGGATTTCAATTTACATTTCTCCAATGACAAATGATGTGAAGCTGGCTAGTTGTGCTCTGTGGCCATTTATGTATCTTTCGTGAAGTAAATGTTTAAAATTTTTGACCACTTTTAATTAGTAGTTTGTTTCCTTATTGTTGAGTTGTAAGAGTTCTTAAACAATTTGGATGTTAATCATTTGTCATATATATATATTGCTAATGCCTGCTCCACTGTAGCCAACCACAAGTAGTTAGCTGTATCTTCATTTTCATAATGGTGATTCTTTTATGAGAAAAACATTTAATTTTGATGAAGTTCAATTTATCACTTTTGGTTTTTGTGATTCCTGCTTTTGTGTGTTTTGAGAAATACTTGCCTAGCACAAGGTTGCAGATTTTCTCCTATCTTTTCTTCAAGAAATTTTGTGCCTTTAGCTATTGCATTTAGATCAATGATCCATCTCAAATAAATTTTTATGTGTAGCATGAGGTCAAGGATAATTTTTTTCCCATATGACTATCCAGTTGTTCATTCCAGCATAATTTGCTGAAAAGACTAACTTTCCTCATGGAATGACTTTCAAATCTTTGTTGAAAACTAATGATCTTATGTGAGTAGGATTAGGTTTCTGGTTTCTCTGTTTTATTCCATTGAAATATTAGTCTATGCTTATGCCGATACCACATTGTCTGGATCACTGTAGTTTATAAGAAGTCTTGAAATCAGATGGTATAAATCCTCCAACTTTGTTCTTTTTGAAAAATTATTTTAGCTCTTTTAGACTTTTTTATTCCTAAAAAGTTTTAGAATGATTTGTCCATTTCTACTGAAATAGCCTGATTGGGATTGTACTTAATTTCTAGATCAATTTGAAGAGGATTGACTTTAAAAATATTGAGTTTTCCAATTTGTGAGCATAGTAAATCTCTCTTTCATTTCTCTCTGCAATATTTATAGTTTTTAATGTTCAGCCTTTTGCATATATTTTGTTTTTTGAAACTATTGTAATTGATATTGCATATTAAATTTTTTCAAAATATCTGTTGATAATAGGTTTTTCTAATATTTATCAGAAGCCAAAAAGTTTGCAAGCCACCAGTATCATGGTACATTTGAATATTATATGTAAGCCTTTTTGCTTTGTGGTCATCTAATAAGCATACCATTCTTAAGGATCAGAAATTAAACACAATTCCCCTGTTGACAGTATACACATGGAATAAAATTAATTTATGCTCATGATATTTCATTTATTTGTTTGGGTTAGCTTTTTCAATTTTTTTTCAGGTGAATGAGGAGCCATATATCAGCATTCTCTCTCATTCTTTCACAGAATCCCTTGCCCAAAGACTTGACATCTGGTTACATGACAAAGACAGCACATGATGGCACCAGTTCATGCATATAATAGGTATCAGTTACCTTTAGCTTCTCCTTAACTGTTTCCATTAAAAGTAACATAAGAAAAAATGGTAATTTTCCCCCTGTACTTCAGTGGATCATCTTGGCATCCTCCCCTTGGGAAACCAATGGTTTAGCCGGTGTTGCTACCAACTTCATGCCATTGCATTTAATTTCTCTGTCAGCCAACATGTTTCATGCAAAAATTAAATAAAAAATGAAAATAAAATACTATGACACACTGTGTCTTATAGCTCTCTGTTCAGCCAGCTGAATCATGTTATGTGCTATTGGTCATAAAATAAGGATAAATTTGGATGCTGTCTGCAATCCTGTAAGTTTAGGAATAACAATGTGAAACATAAGTGTTTCTGAGGTCACATAAGTTAATGCCTTCTGATTCCACACATTGTTTTACTGGGAAATTTTGGTAAAGCACAAACTTGTTTGAATCTGTCCAACAATTTTCTAAGTCTTGTTTGTTAATATTGTTCTGTACAATTTTGTGGCAAAACAATTACATGGCATGGTTCCTGGTTTCAACGACCTTTCCATCTTCATGGGAAGCTGAGAGGTTTGTAAGTAAAGCAACTATAGAACAAAAAAAAAGACAGGATGTAGGCAGTATCCAAACAGCTTCCCATTTCTATATTAAAGCTAAATATAAAAGCCTCCTACATATTCCTAGAGAAAAGTTTAGGATAAAAATACCCTGATGGTAACCAAATGGGCCCATCTTAACTAAGTTCTTTTTATCTGAGACATCTCTGTTCATACATTGGAGTACTGGGTTTTGTTACATTGCAGACAAATATGCCCTTAGTGCAAAAACAGAGAACATGAGTACTATGGGAGATCAGGGAAGGAAGAGATGAGTATGTATCAAAACCAATCGTGGAAGTAGCAGAGCAGAGATGCTAGGCAATGCTGATTTGCCCCTACTTTTCCATTCTTTCTTTAACTGAATCTTTCTTGATTCTGAGCAATGTTCTCATTCATTTGTTGTTGATTCCCTAGAACAGAGATTGGCAATCTTTGGTCCATTAACATGCCACACGTTTTTGTAGTTCCCAAGAGCTAAGAAGAATAATGGTTCATGTTTGTGGAAGTTATATAAAATTGAAATTTCAGTCTCCATAAATATAGTTTTATTGGAACACAGCCACCCCCGTTAGTTTACATACTGTGGATGGCCACTTCATACAACAACTGCAGAAGTGAGTAGCTGTAACAGAGTCTCTGTTGTCTGCTGAGCCTAAAATACTTACTGTCTGGGCGTCCACGTGTAAAGTTAGCCGTCCGTATTTCATGTGGTAGCCTGACCTTTCTTTCTGGCTTGAACAAACATTATTTTCTTAGGGGAGATAGGAAGAGAACTAATGTTTATAGAATACTTATTTGCTAAGTTATTTCACCTAGCCCTAATAACAACCTTATTAGCTAGACATTAACACTACATTTCATAAATTAAGGAACTGAAGTTTAGAGAGTTTGAGCAACCTGAAAGATTGTGTAGATAGGAGATTCTGGAGCCAGATTTCAAACACATGCTTTACTGTATTATGTTATTTCCCACACTCCCCTTTGTCCAAAAAAGTAGATTTGTTATGCCAATCCAAAAGCAAGGATGAACAGAATTGTAGGGTTGTGAGAAGGGAGTCAGCAGTCTAATGAGTAGTTGGTCACTAGTGTTGGGACCTGAAATACTGCCAAGCTATTTCAGAAAGACTGACTGAGCTTATAACAGGAAGGTAGCCTCAGATACTTTCCACTACCCCTGGGTGCTTTCTCTGTAGACCCTCTTTCTCCTAAGGATGGAGACTCTTATCAGCAAGATCAAAGTAATTTATAAGAAAGTACCTTTCCATACTATCTGAATAAATCTTAATTACATGAAAGAATATGAACCTTAACCCTCATTCAACAAATCTTCCCAATTTTCCAATGTGCGATTAAACCAGCTCAGTTTAAAAGTCACTCTCTGTTTTCTTTCTTAATATCTACAGGTAGCATAGCAGCAGCTGCAGTGGAGGGAATCTATTAAAACAAGTTGTATTTGTCATCAATTGATCTCCAAAGGCATATTTCCTTTAGAAACTGGTGGTTTGAAAATTCACTGAAAAATTTATAGTGCTTTGAATGGAAGGAGCTAAAATATAAAAGATGATTGTATCTTTATGTGGTTGCTATACCATGCTGCAATATAGTTTAAAGATTAACTGCTTCTCTAATTGATCCAAATTATCACAGCCAAATAAACATTCAGAGAAATGGACTAATACTTAAGTTACTAAAAATAAATGTTGGTCATGTTGTAACATTCATTTTTTGCAAGTTGATATGATCCAAATTTGATTTGGAAGGAATAAAATGTCTCTCTGTATTGCTGTCAGTGGATTCCTTATCCTTAACATTACTTTTCTCAAATTGTTTTCAGATCAACTTTCTCTCACTGTATGATTTCTCCTCTCTAGAAAAAAGAAGTGTGCAGGTGCTAATTATCTTTTGCTTACTTGCTTATTCCTCCATGTCTCCTTATATGCAACCCACCATGCCCTGCCTCCCATCCCATTGTATTACTCCATAGGAATCTAGCTGTGGTGGAAATAGTCACATTGATACAAAGGCTGTGGTGCCCCGGAAAGCAGGACAAGAGCCTTAAATCTAGAAACTCTAAGGGGAGATTGCTCCAGGTCAGGTTGTAATCAGAGAGGTGGAGGTGGATACTCTAAAGGTGGAAGTCCTAAGGATGGAGGACTAGTCCCTGTATAGGGGTCACCAAAGGGAAGATGTTATAAAAATATGTCTTCTTTTCAGTGTAGTAATATCTAAGGAGCAAAACAGAAACAACAAACCAATGAAAAGCTAATATTAAGGGAACATTTGAACATTTTAATAATTGTGTTCTATCAACACAATGAAATTTCCTATGTCCATTAAGATGGTAACTATAGGTCTATGCTCAATAAACTATCAAACTGAATAGGACAACATTTATGAAATGATGTAAGTATAAAATAGCAGAGCTCAAGACAGAGTTCTTGGATTATAAGATTACTACTGACTAGGGAGTTGAGGCAGAGAGAGGAAGAGAGAGAGAGAAAATCAGAGGATTGAGGAGGGACAAAGGGAGGGGAAAAGAGAGAGAGAGAGGGAGAGGGAGAGAGAGAGAGAAAGATAAGGAAAGATTGAACAACCAGGTCTTGAAAGAACTGGAGAAGGGACAGCTCCAATGATCTGGGAATCTGAAACTAGTATCAAAACACAGTGCTAGGAATTGAGCAGACAATAAATACTTTCAACAAAGAAGCTACAATGAATGAACAGTTTCTACTTTTATGAAGCTTATACTTAGAGAATTTCACTATAATATTACCAGACATTTTTCTTTTAATACAATTTGAGGGGAGCATTCTCGTCATCATTTTATTAGTGGGGGAGATGAATGGATAGATACATTATTAAATTACTTTAAAAATGTTACCTCAGGTATACTTTCCTTCATATCTCATCTTAATAAGTATGGGAGATGAGAAGTGCTGTTTGTGCCACATTTGACCCTGTGGTTGCAATCTTTCAATGAAAAACAGAATCTTACTTAAGAATAGAAAGTATTATAGCTACTTAAAAAGTAAGAAACTAAAGAATGAATTCCAAAGACATTTGCTTCACTGGTTTTTAAAAGTACAGAGTTGCTGTCAAGTCTGTTAAAATTTATAAAGTTTAAATTTTAATTTTGGACTTTACCATACTTCCATAATTGTATAGATCTGTGCAATGAGATAATAAAGATAATTGGAATATATATGCTTAAGGAATAGATTGTTTTAGGGATATTATTACCACTCTTTGAATACTAATTAGAGTATGGTTTCTCTTATCATAAAAAAAAAAGCCATCTGAGTTGATATAACTACTGATTATCACCACAAAGTATAGAAATGAAAGATTTTATTGATTTTGAAAAGTTATGTTGTATTAATGCTCCTTTTTACACATGTAGGATAATTTTTCAATACTGATATTATTAGTCGTATTGTTAGTGCCTGTGGATGTCAAAGATATGCAGATAGTATATACACGGATGTTGATAGAATGAGAGGGTGGCAGATCTCTTTGAAAGACTTACCCAGTTACCATGTCTCCCCATCTCATCTCAGAAGGATCCTCCTGTGTACATAATAGAAGTGTCTTCTTTTGGGCAAATTCGTGTGAGAATGTAGGTATGTCTGGTGGGTGGTTTGTCTGGTGCTTTTTCAGGGCTTGGGGTAGTGAGAGAACAGCATCTATTTTGGGTTAAACTCTGATAGTTTTCGGACAGTGGGCAGGTTATGAGAAAGATGGAATGAAGTTGTCCAATCTCTTTTGTTGGTTCTGATACAATACAGTTTTTAAAAACTTTTTATTTTTTTTAAAAGTGTTCAATCATTTTATTTTATTTAAGGACATTAAAGCTGCATTTTTTCTTTGATTTCTTTTTTGGGGGGAGGGTGTAATTACGTCTGTCTGTCTGTCTATCTATCTAGCTGTCTATCTGTCTATTTTAATGGAGGTACTGGGGATTGAACCCAGGACCTCAAGCATGCTAAGCACCACTCTAGCACTGAGCTAAATCCTCCCCCTGATACAATAAACTTTTAAAACTTCTTCATGCTGTCTCTTTCATTTCTCAGTATTTATCTTAAAATAAGAACGTGCATCACAAAATTACACGTGTACTTACCACTATGTGTCAGTTTAGGCTTAGGTGGTGGTCTATTCTTACATTGTAGACTTTTATGAGCTAATAGTATTGCTTAAAATTCAGTAAGGGAGTATTTTAGGGAAGTGTTCCTGCAAATAACAGTGTTTTTATCAACTCATTTTTATACTCACCAGATTATGTTAGATTTACATTTTTTTCTCCCTTTACCTTGATAAGCCCTACAACAATGATGGTAGTCTTTAAAGTGCTTTGGTCTTTGCTTTTGTTTCTGATTTTAACTTTTTAACATGATATTTTGCATATTATTTAAAAAGTCAAGTAGGTCTACAGGGCTTATTCCTGTTCCTTTCTCTTATTCTTCTGCTCCCCACCACTGTTTATTCTTAACATACCCCTATATCTCTAAATAACATTCTGAAATTAACACTTTTGATTTTTCAGTTGTAGTTGTTTCCCAGTATGAAGAAATGAGAATTGGGTCTCTTAAATCCTCACTCCACTTGCAACTACCCCCTGTTCACCAACACACACATTTGTTTCTTCCTAGTCTCTCAATGTAGCTAATTAGGGTAAGGCAAATCTTTAGCGTTTATTGTTACTGTGTAAACACTTTAACAGGCAAGCTATATTGTGTACTATAATTACATTTCTTTCTGCTACAAATTTATTTTCTGTGGATTTAATCATTGTCTTGTTTCCAATTGTTTACTTTCCCTTGTATCTCTTGCCAAATGACCTCCCCAAATCATTCAAACTCACAAATAGAGCAGGTGCCTTATCAATGCACTCTATCTATCCAAGACAGCTCTGTCTCAGAGCCTACTGTTTTCCTGCTCAAAACAGATTGGTGGCTCTCTAAGTCTGCTACCAAACTGCCATTCTGGGGTATTTTCCCATCACCCTGGATATTCTACTTACCTCTTTCCTTATTCTTTCCTATTTCCTTAATCCGACATCTTCCTTTTACTTGGTTTACTCTCTGGATTTACATCTAGATGTAAAACTATCAAATCAGCCAAAATAAAATTGATTTAAGTTTTGAGATGTTTAAGAAATGTTGAATAATAATCCAAACTGTGTGTATCAAGTTAACTGCAACCATTGAAATCTGTCTTTAAGATGATTACTAGACCTACTGTACTTTAATTTGACTAGTGTGAGTGACCCACAGATCACAGATTTTGTTTCTCATCCTTTGATGCTGGTTTCAGGTTACTGGCAAATTTTCCTTTCTTTTTCCTATCTTTACTTGTAAATTTCCTTGTCTTTTTTTTTTTTTTTAAATGATGCTATCTACAGTCATTCCTGCAGCACTAAGGTTACCAGAGTTCTTTTCTTTGTCTCTTAATTTCTCTGTAGGAGTATAAAAATAAACCCACCCTTAGACAAAAGCCCAATAGTCTTGACATTTACATGATTTTTTTCTTTTCTTCATGTCTTCAAGTAGCTGCCAAATTCTGGCTCTCCTTTCTTCACAACATCTATAGATACACTTACTCCTCCCCCCACCCCCAACCCCCGGCCCCCTACATGTAGCATGTGGATGAGTACATTTCGTAACTGGTTCCTGGAAATGGCCTGATTCATATTCATATAAAAGAGTAAATGGATGAAATTATCAATAGTTATTGACTAACCTTCATTCTCTCCAAGTGTGGTTCCTTAGTCCATGCAGATAACCAAGCTAATCAAACCTGGGGAATTGATTTAATCACTCTGTGGGCCACTTATTGTGTTTTTTGCCCCCAAACATTCAGCAAATGTAAGAAATAAGCAATCACTTGGCTGACTGTGACTCTTCTTAAACACACTTTTAATCACAATTATTTTTAATAGGCCCTTTTTTCTACTTTCAGAGTAGCTGCTGCCAATACTGTTTAAGTATTGTTGGCTTAATCCACACAATTCCTGTTAATAAAGGACCAAAGATTACAGGTGGTGTGATGAAGGGAACTGGAAAAGAAAGTCAGTTCTTGTGTACCTTTTATTGTACCATGCATTATGGTATGCACTTGCTTATTTCACACCTGCTAGAATGGAAAACTATGTGGACAGGGATTTTGTTTTGCTCACTACTATGTCTTTTGTGGTTTGGACAGTGCCTGACACAAAGTAGACTCTGAATGAAAGAAGGAATGGATGAATATATCATCTCACTTAATTCTGGCAGTAGCCTTTTATGTGTTGTTATCAAGTTGTTTACGTAGTTTGCTTTCATTCTCATAGCTAGTTATAATAATTAGCAAATGGGCTTCAAATTCGCATTTATATGACTCCAAGTTTATGCTTTAAAAAATATTACATTGGACTTAGTTGAAAGCTCTTTCTGTTTAGAACCATACCTTTCACATGGGAATCACAAAACACAGGAAAATGTTGAATGTGTGCAAAAAAGTGAAAAAAATAAACAAAAGAAGGGTCCCTTACATACATTTAAGTACTTTTATTCATTGGTTTTCATCAGGTTCTATCTTTCACCCTGTCTTGGAACATAACCTTATGCTTATTTTTAAATTTTCTCTTAATACAGTCTACCCTATTGTCTTCTTGTGAGTCTTAGGAGTGTTGCCAAAGGGTGTGGTTTTCAGTGGCTAGATTTTCAGAAATCACTCATGTTGTTTACTTCAGCTTTCATTGTAATTAAATAATGATCTGCTTTAGACATTATCGCTTGACAAGCACTATATAAAATACTATATCTGCATCTGATACAATGCAGAATTTAAAAATGTCCATCACTTTATTTCAGAAATGCCTAGTACACCTTGTTTCTACATCTCAATGTAGCTTGAATAATCTCAAAGGTATGGGTGCATGTAAATCCATTCCTCTTGGTATTTAATGTGATGAGCAGATCCTATTACTTGTTCCCCTAAAAGAAATCCTAATTGAAACTCCATTGTTAGTTTAGTTTAGTTTAGTTTTTTCAATTATACAAAGGAATTTCACTTTTGAAGGAAGTGCAACAGACTTGGCAAAGCAGATCTATATCTGAGTCATAGCTTGACCAATCCAATAGCTGTGAGAACTTGGGCAAGTCATGCAATTTGCCTGAGCCTACATTGATTCGTATATGAAATGTGGACCAAAATCCATGTGTTAACTGCCCCTTGGGTCTGTTATGAACATTAAATGGGAGAATATATATGATGAAAGTACTTTATATGTTGTACAACATTAAACAAATATCTTTTATTACTTAGTATTATAATTAACATTTGGATTCATGGCAACTTCCTTGGTGAGCTGTTCCCAAGCTGTATGAACAGTACAGTTTCACACTTTCATTGTAATCAACTATAATTTACTCCCTTCTTTCCCTTTCTCATCTTTTCTTTCCTGCTTCCTTCTGAAAACTGATATGGAACACGTTATAAGTAAAATATGTGTAATATGATTAATAGAACAGAAATGGAAAGAAGTTTGAGTAATGAAAAGTGAATTCTAAATAAATAATGGGTTAATATGGATAACACTAAAACTGAGAATAAACTTTGGATTGTAGAACTTGATGTTAATAGTATAATAACTGCTTCTTTATTAGGATAATAAAGAGGCATTGATAGTTTCTAAGCAGAATTCTAGTTCATCTGAGAAAAATGAATTCTATTCATGTTACTTTTTGCCTTCACACACTCAATTTATATACGTTGAATACTTATAATACACTAAACACTGTGCTAGGCACTGAGAACACAGTGGGAACAAAATTGGCATACTTTGATATCAGGTCAATTTGGGTGAGAAACACAGACATGAAAAAAATCACATACCTAGTAATTCAAACGTGTATTCTTATAAGTGGTAATAAATAATATGAAGGAAAAGAACTGGATTGTGTAAGAGGGAATATCAGGGGCAACCTGTTTGAATTCTTGGAGAGGGTCAGGAACATGCTTTCTGAGGAACTATTTGGGTGTATTTTAAACATTTACAATTCTCTAAACATTAGTCATCTGCACTTTTGTTCACTCATTAGCCCATTCATTCATTCATTCATTCAGCTAATCCTTGAGGATCTTTCTCTATAGGCAAAGAAATAAAATAATAAATAACTTTTAAAGGCACTTATGTATCACATAAGAACTTTATGTATATAAAGTTTTTTCATCCTTGTAAAATTTCTATGAGGCAGGAAGTATCATTATACTCATTTTACAGAAAAAGAAACTGAAGAACAGTACATATTATAAATGACTTGTCTAACTTAGGTCAGTGGTTTATATGTGGCAATGAAAGGATTCTATTCTGTAGTCTGATCATACACTTCTAGGCACTAATTTATTACTTATACTGAGCTCAATGTTAAGGAAACAGAAATATGAGGGCATAACAAGAATAAGACCAATGCAAGGTTATCAGTTCCAAAACATAGGTATGCAGGTGGAACTTTGGGAATACAGGAGAAGACCTACCTCCAAACAGGTGAAAGTTTATGCTTCTCAGGGAAGTATTTATTTGACTTAAGTCTTGAATTTGGAGAGAGTTATCCTAAAGCCTATTTACTATTCTAGGATGAATAAAATGATGCATTCTTTGAAATTTTGGAATCTGAAAAAGGGAGAAGGAGGGAAAAAATCAATAGGCCTAGAACTATAAAAATAGGTGACTTCTTTGGGGAAAGCACAATATTTGAATATGGTTCTCATTAAAGAAAGAGGTTAGAGTTGAGGCTGAGGGGATACGTCAGGGACAGATCACAAAGGACCTTCTGATCCCGGCTAAGGAGTTTGTGCTTTGTCTTGAATGCCATGCAGGAAGCTATTTTGAAAAGAGAATGGTTATTAAATTTGAGTTTAGAATATTGCACCAGCAGGAGCAATGGAATGGAAGAGGTGGAGTGACCAGCTAGAAGGAGGTCATTGCGATAACTGAATTGCAAAGTGATAAGGACCCAGAATAAACCTGTGGGAATTAAGGAGAAGATATATATTAAAAACCTATTTAAAAGATCAGTGGTAAATGATTTAGAGAACCACTGGATATGAGTTTTTAATAAGAAAGCTTTAGTTTAGGTTAGTTTTCCAGATTTCTAACCAGAGAGACTGAATATATAATGATGACATTCACTGCATTGTAGAAACCAAAGCCTAGGATAGATCTTAGAGAAAAGATGATGCATTTATATCTGAAACAAGGGGTTTGAGGTCTTTATAAGCTGGAAGGTGTCACATGGTCAGTTGAATATGTGGATCTGGACCATAGGAATGGGTTCTGGGCTGAAACTATGCACTTGTTACTGAAAACCAGGAAAATGGTGAAGGGAAATTGTATATCGTAATGAGAGAAGAAAAGTCATTCATTAAGCTTTAGGGAATACTGGCATTTAGAGAGCAGTCAAAAGAAAAAAGAGAAGGCTTCATAAAGACTGAGACTGTGACCACAGAGTAGAAAAACAGATCAGTGTCCTAGAAGAGGGGAAGAGAGAATTTCATAAGAAAAGGCATGACCAATAGCATAAAATGTATTTCAAGGTTAATTTAATTAAATGCAGAAAGTAATTATTGAATTTAGTGATATGGAGACCATCCTTCACTTACTCACTCAACTAGTACTTAATGAGAGATTACTATATGTCAAGTGCAGTGCAAGACACTGAGGGTACAATATTAGCAGAAGAGATAATTCCCTGTGTTTATGATGCTTGGTCTAGTGGTGAGTGTTTAACAAGTAATCTCTCAAGTAACCACCCAGAATCAAGAGACATCATCCTGGATAATGGAAATTGCAAGAAGAGAGGTCCTCAGTAAAGGACATCTTTGAATTGGCTTTCAATGTGAGCTGGTCCGTAAAGTACAAAGTAATTTATAATGGTTCGATATCAGTTAAGACTTTTCTTGACTTCTTTCCTCTTTCCTATCAACTCCTCCCTCCTTCCATTCAGGCACAAAGTCGGAAAAAAAGAGGTCCTGAAGCAGGTCCTACCCAGGGGAGAGAATGCCTAATGCTAAAATCAAATTTGGAGTTTTAATTAATATATTGGCTAAGGCTTTCCAAGTATGAATAGAGACTTAAGTTTGAGACATAAACTGACAGCACGGCCATCTTTTGCTAAATATTAAGCAAAGAAACCATGGAATTAGCCAAGGTTTTCCTCCAAGGGCAGGGGGAAATTAACCTGAATGAATTTTAAAGTTACCTTTGCTATTATGTCAGGAGTTATGAACTAGGGATGGTTACAGCAGATTGAAAAGAGGTAAGAGGGAAGGACTGAAAATAAATGGGAGGTTCTTTTTCTAAATATGCTTAAAAGAAAGTAGATTGAGAGGGAGGCAAACCATGGTGAGTTTTCTTTTTCTAAATATAGGGAAAAAATCTGAACATATTTATATGCTAAGGGGGAAGAGTAAAGAAATGTTGATGAAGAGAGTGATGATTCTTGTATGGATGCTAGTTTTTTAAATGAAATTTACACGGAAATAGTACTTTTATTTTAATATTTACCTTATTCAAATTCACAATTGTTCCAATAAAGCTTTTATAGAAAAAAAATTTTCTGGTCCAGGATCATGTATTACACTTAATTGTCCTGTCTCTTTAGTCTCCTTTACCTGAAATAGTTCTTCAAGCTTTGTCTTTCTTGACCTTGATGTTTATGAAGAGTGTGGTTAAGTATGATCCTCATTCCTGGATCATGACTGTTAGCAGTATAATCAAGAAACTTTGTGGTTTCCTTCCTTCCTTCCTTCCTTCCTTCCTTAATTAATTTCCAAAATATTCAGGTTTATTCTTTGTCATCTGCAAGTCAAAGAATTCACCATTCCTGGTGAAATTACTCTGATTTAACAATAACTTGGAGCTTACTTGGAATCTTGCAGGACTGAATCAGTGAATAAGCTCCCTGATAAACTGCTGTATTTACTTTTACTTTATACATTTTATTCACTCCTGCTTCTCCAGCAGCTATTAACAGTAGCTCATGTAGAATATATGCTAAAATACATTTGGTGAATGAATGACATATGAATAGTAGCAGAAACCTAAGAGATTGGGTGAATAATTGCAAGTGAAAAGTTCCATGTAGAAAACAGTAATACTAGGTCACAGACCGTTTGAGTCAATCAGTTTTAAAAATCAGAAATCAGTAAGCCTGGAAAAAAAGTTGACCTTTAAGTGAACATTACTTATGTATTCATTCAGTATCCTTCTATGTGAAAGTTTACTTAGTTCTTGAATTTTTATTTATTAAAAATGAGACTGATGAGTAGGTTTACCTATATTTTGCCTTTACCCCAAACTGTAAAATAGTTAGGATGAATAAGCAAGGAGAGAAGGGAAACATACGTGTCTAGACTGCTGTCATTAAACCAGTGGTGGGACCAACAATAAAATCCAAGTTTCCAGATTCAAAGATGTTATATAAGATAAATTTCTGGAACCATAAAATTCCTTAAAATGTTTTTGAAGAGAAAGCTACCAACATTCCAAAAGTACTATCTCAAAGTTTAGCCGAAGTGCTACTCCCTTATGTAAAGGAAATGATTTGAACTCCATCACTTTAAACCTGTGTTTATTCATTCAGTTGTACTAGAGGTTTTTTTTTGTTTGTTTGTTTGTTTGGTGATTGTTGTTTTTTTAAATGCATACAATTTAACAAAGTGAGTATTATCATGAACTATATGGATATAGAAAGCTGACATTGAAAATTATGGGCTGAATTCAACAAAGAGATCATGATTACAGCCTTTTTATTGTATAGTTTCTCCCTCTGCATTTCTAGCTTGTAAATGACATCTGTATTTATTATCATCAGCTATTTTCAAAATTTAGCCACTGATTTTAACAATAATTATTATTATATTTATAGAAACTGACAAAGTAGATGTAGTTCATTATTCACCAAGTTTACAAGTTTTCTATAAATAAAGAAAGGTGATAATTATTTTAAGAAAACTTATATTTTGCGTATGAATAACAAAGCATATGA
This sequence comes from Camelus bactrianus, assembly GCF_048773025.1. Lineage (NCBI taxonomy): Eukaryota > Metazoa > Chordata > Mammalia > Artiodactyla > Camelidae > Camelus > Camelus bactrianus. The sequence goes on along the minus strand of NC_133550.1, from coordinate 44,084,894 downwards.
GTGGTACGTACTTCTTGAGCTTTAGGATGTGAAAAGTAGCTAGTTAAGATGATCAGCTTCTGTACTTAAACAGCCTTTCAATAAAATCACCCTAATACTTCCTGTATACTCACAATGATTAAACAAAAATAGAAAATGTAAGCCACACATTCCTAACTCTCAAATTATTTTCTGTAGCACTGCTTCCTTGGATAGAGTTTTCAGCAGAGATCTATCCTAGTATAGTGTCTCTAAAGAAGAGATATACTTCTTCCTTTTAGTCATTTGATTAGTCATTTTAAGGTGCACCTTAAAATCACAGTCTGGATTTTGTATATGCTAAAGGTAACTTGAAGACTATCTCAGGGTTTGCAGATTATTTAAGCTCATATGTGCTCTGGCTAACATTTTCAAGATTCCTCCTCTTTCCTCCCCTTTGTCCCAGTTTCTCTCTCTCCTACTGATACTTCCTGAAATCATCTCCCAAATAAACTACTTACACTAAAATTCTGGCCCCAGGGCCTACTTTTAAGTAAACCAACCTAAGACATAGGTATTCATAATTGGAACTTCCACGATAATACATGTAAGTCAAACAGCATTCAAATCTAAAGCCATCAATTGGAAATAATAATAATAATGATGATGATGATGATAAAAATTACTGCCATTTTATTTAATGCTTGTTAGGTAATTATGTGCTAATAATGAGTCTAAATATTTTTACTAATTAACGTCTCTCCCTGTGAGGTAATTGTATTATCATGCCTATTTTATAGATGAAGATACTGAGGCTTAAAAACAGTGTCACTTTATTGAGGTTCCGTAACAAGTAATTATTGGAGTCAAGATTTGAATCCAGTGATCTTATCATTCAGCAGAAGTTTCCCCCACATTGCAAATTCCTTAAAAAATTAGGTCCCCTCAGAATATATGTCTTTGTAAAATGTAAGTATTATTTTTATATTTCATTTGTTTTAAAACTTAATTGATACTGGTTTGTATTTCTGAAAGTTTCATGACAAATAGAAATAAAGGTTTTGTTTTCTTTAAAAAACAACTGAATTTTAAGCATGGAGCATAATAACCATTATAAAGAATTCTGCAGAAGGACAAATGAAACTTGAGGCATGGTAGTCTCATGAGTCAGCCACCAGCTGCACAGTTACTTTTTCTTAGAAGGCTCGAATCCAGTAGATTGAAGTTACAAAGTGGTAGCATTTTTTTTGGAGAAGAATTTTATTTCTGGTTCTTTTTAAAAGGAGGAAGTTTTTATTTTCTTAAAAATGGAGCCAATGGCTCATACTAACAAAATAAGGATTAAACTCGTATTTGTGGAATAGCAAAGAACCTGGCCTTCTTAGCCATCATTTGTTTAAAATGAACCAGACAAGATTGTGTAATCATAGGAACCCTGCTATGACAGAAACAGAAATATAGGCAAGGTTTTCAAGATTTGAAAAATACCCTAACTACTGAAAATTCAATGGTGCTTAGTAAATATAACATCTTTGGTGCATACTAAAAAAATTAGAACACTGGCACTAACCACTTGTATTTATTTCGACAATACCATCACCAAATGAAAAAGATACTAAGTATCACTTTGAAGAGCTTAAATACTAATATTCAGCATGATTTATCCAGTTTTGCTAAAATAATAAATCTCAAATTTATATCTGGCAGTATGTTTTATAGAGACTATCTTTAACTATAATTTCGTATTTCAAATGAAACATGTTGAAAGTAGAGAAGCCAAATATTCAGCTGGTCTGTTTTCTTTAGCATTCTTACCAGTGCACAAGTTTGTGTGTGTGTTTTCAGATGCATAAGCTTTTGATCATCTGTGAAATGAATTCAGAACAGACAAGCCACAGGGAATCAGATGAACTCTTTGCCTTCATTCATGGGGCTGAATGCCTGTAGACAGTGTGTGCCAATAATGCATTCAAATTAAGTTCTTACCAAGAAGGGAGGTGATTATACATGGAAAAAATAATGTATTATCATAGTACACTTCTTGGATCTAAACTTCTTGAAGGCAGGAATCATATTTTATGCTCCTTATATATCTAGGTACTCAGTGAATACTCCTCGAATGATTGATCAGTATTTCATATTATAGAGTTGGAGGGCATGTTTCCATTTATTTTGTACCTGTCATTTAATCTAAACTCCTCCATTATGGATTTTAATGTGGTATTAGTGATTTTAACTGTACCAGGCTACTGCCCCACCTCACTTCTTTTACTATTTGTCATCCTTTCAAGTCCTATCATAATAGAGGATAGAGATTGTAGTATGTCTGTATTGTAAGAGCTTTTTGTGAATACCATCATGCCTCCTGGAATTGTGGGATTATGGGTTTGGATAGCTCTAAAATCAGCTCAAGGAAGGACATTTGATGAGCCTTATAAGCTATACATCCTTTCTCTAATTGTAATTGCAACATACAGATTCTTGTTTGTTTCAGTAACTCTCCACCCTCATCCCAATAAGCATTAACTGGAGAGATGGGAGGAGCAAGTTACCAATGTGCCTTTCATCCTCAGTCCTAGAAATACTCATCTTTTTATGTAGTTCTCCAATTCTTATGCATAAAATACTTTTTCATGAGCATTGCTAAAGGTCCAAGTGTTGTGGGTCTTTCTTCAACATCTTAGCACCAAAACCTTTGTTTCAGTTTTCCCTCAAAAGCAGAGCAATTAGTCTAGACAAATAACAATCTTTGTAAACCCTATATGTCAAGTTTAGGGGAAATTTGATGGCGATTATTTTAAGATAATAGATAAAATAATCACAGGTGATTGCTGTGTGATCAATATAATAAATAAGAAGATTCAGAATGACAGAGAATTGAAATGGTGCTGGGTGTGGCTGAAGAGGAAATGAGTAATACAAACGAGAGCCAATTTAAAAAGCCTTGCCAGTTAAGAATCCAGAATTGCTTTTCTGATTCCTGTTGACATCCCTCCAAAAGCCTTATTTATTTTCTATAACACTTCTTTTAAGCACCCAAACCTGACCCCCAAACATTTAATTAAGTGGTCAGCCTATGAGGTAGCCATTTTATGTGGAATGTGTAAGGTAATTTTTTTATTTTTTTAGGGGAGGAGGTAATTAAGTTTATTTACTTATTTTTAAGTGGAGGTACTGGGGATTGAACCCAGGACCTTCTGCATGTTAGGCAGGCACTCTACTGAGCTATCCCCTCCCCTGTGTAAGGTAAATATTAATAGCCTTCAATACTTCATGATGTGGTCCTCCCATTCTAGTACACAGTTCAAAACCCCTTCTCCTTTCCTTCTAGCACTTGCAGTCTGTACCCAGTGTGGGCATTTTATTAAATAGGTTTTTAATGAATGTACTTGCTTTGGTAACAAGAAGAAATTAGTTTGCCTCTTTTCTGACCTTGCATCATAGTTCTGCAGAGCTGATTTGAGGTGTTACTCTCTAGCTGAGTTCAGAGGAACAAAGAGTAAGACAAGAATCTGGTGTAATGCCTGCTCTCAATGATGACGAAAGCCTGGATGGAAAAGTAGCACGCTGATATCCAGGCTTTTACGGAAGCTAGTGGTGAATTGCTTTGAGAGGACAAAGTCTTGCTTGGAGCCATCTGTTTCCAGAGATCCTTTCCTTGTTCTTTAGCTTGTCAGGTTTACCGAGGCCAGCCAGGGTTCAGGAGGCAGGAGAAGCCTATTTGTAATGCTCAGGCAATCTTCAGTCACAGGTGAAAAATCATGCAAGGAACAGGAAATACATAAAACGTGTTCAATCAAATTATTTAAAAGTATTTGTTAGTTCATTTGGTCCTTCATTCGTTCATTTGTTCATTCATTCATGTTCAATTTAATGGAAAAAGGAAAAAACAAGAAAAGAAACCACAGCTCAACTACATTAAAGCTTCTGTAGGAGCCACATTCTTCCTTTTCCTCAAAATTGAAATGCCTCATATTACACATCATTTGAGCCATGGAAATAAAGGTAGCTGTTCATTTATTTTTGTTCCTGACCCTTCCCAACTTGGTTTAGAAGAAGAAACTACCTTTGTCCCCTTTGAACTAAAAGCAGGCAGGCAGAATTCAGACATGGGATAACTTCTGCAAAAGAACTGATTAAATCTCTCTTTCTTCCTGAGATGAAAAGGATCTTTAAAAAAACAAACTGAGGTTTTATATCTGTAGGTATTCAATTCTCCCTGCGCATTTGCTTTAGTTCAATGTAGCATTTGTGTGGTTTATTACAACATCTTTCATGTAGCAGATCTAAAACTCTCTTTGTGAGGTTGAAGATAATAGCATCGTGTGCTATAGGTTTTACAGATCCCGTTTTCAAGCCGGCAAGTAGCCCTTTGCAGAGAGAAGCCGCTGTGCCGATGTGAAATGTTTCTTCTTCTGGCTGCAGTTTTATTCTCCATTCATTTTAGGAATGGCTTCTCACAAATAAAATGTTTCACAGCTATTTTTCCCTCTCTGTCAGGCCTAAAACAGAAGTTGCCAAATTTAAGGGTAAATAAAACCACCTGGAGTGTTTGCTAAAACGTTGACTCCTGAGATCCTCAGCTGAGGCGCTGATTTGTAGACTTGGGGGTAGGACCCAGGACCCTAATTTATAAATGAGAAACACTGGCCTAAATTAATTCTGGAACAAAGCAAACATGAGGATATTAAACAGATTTCTTTGCAAGGTATTTTCTAGGTTTGATTGGTGAATTTTCATTTACTCCAAATTGTCGTAAACAAAACAGTAAATTATTTTAAAAAATGAAAAAAAAAGATTTAAAAGGAAGTATGATTACCTTGCTTTCCAATGGGAGCTAGGAGTACTATGTACAAACATGTAATTTAAAAAAAAAAAGCAAATTAATCCATTGGTTTGATTACAAAGCAGTACGGAGATTTCATGAAACCTGATTATATGTCATGAAATCCAATTCTTAAGTGTCTTGATAGAAACAAACCTATAGATATAGTGTAGAATAACTTAATAAGTAAGACTCTATCATATGTTCCAACTTGTTGGCTGTCAAGTGAGCATACACTACATGCAGAGATGGCAAAATGCCTACCATTCTAGTGTAAACCCTGATATGCCCTCCACTGAGAAACCTCACACAGGCCCACATACCTTTCTCTTTTTATTCAGCTCATGGGTTGTTGAAGGGGAAAGATGATAGTGGGCTCTTTTTAAGAACACCTGGACACCAGGCACACCTGGAGACCGGGTGAAACCAAGGCATGGAAAGGAGACTAGAAAGCATCCGAAATATTCTGGTGGACTACACAGGGATGCTGCACAAAACTGATTGACAGCTGCCAGTAGAATTGCCAGCTTTGAGGAATTGGCAGCCTGTCTCCAACACCTGGAGAAATGATAGCTGTATACCTATAATTGTTCCATGTTACACAAGCAGACACCTAGAGAAGTTAATTTGGATTTACATAGCTTACCTGGTTCCTAGTGTTGAAGTCCTCAGGAATTTCAACCTCATAGAATCTAATATTGCTAAAAAAAAAAATGAGCTCTTTATCTTTCAGTCAGTTATAACTGCAGGGTAGAAATTAGCACAGTGAGGTGATTAAGAATAGGCTGTGCGTCTAGAATGCCTAGATTAATAGACTGGCTCCACCGGTTTCTACCTGTGAACCACTGAGTTTATTAATGCAGTATTCTGTGCAACTTTGTTATGTATACGGTGGAGATAGGATACATCATATCTATGATGTGAAGTACTCAAGAATTCTTAGGAGGGTTAAATTAGTTAACATGCATGAAGCACTTATCATAGTGCCTGGCAAAGAACAGGGGCTCAATAAATGTTAACTTTTCAATTTCATTTTGTTATTGCTATTGGTAGAGAAAATAGGTAGAGCAGTGTCATTCTTTACAAATGCTTTTAAACTATATTGAAGTACATTTTACATATACTAAAATGTACACATTTTAAGTATACAGTTCAATAATTTTTGGTACATGTATACACCTGTGTAATCAGCATTCCAATTAATATGTAGAGTATTTTCATTATCCTAGAAAACTCTGTAATGTGCTTTGCAATCTTTCACCCCCTATCCATACCCCAAGAAACAATTTGATTTCTAAAACCCCAGCTTTATTTTGTCTGTTTTAGAACTTCATATAAATAGAATCATACAGAATGTACTCTCTTGTGTCTGGCTTTTTTCACTCAACATGATGTTTGAAATTCATCTTTGTTGTACGTATCATCCTTGTGTGTATCAGCAATTTGTTCCTTCCTATTGCTAAGTGTTCCATTTTCTGATTATACTAAAGTTTGTCCAGTCACATGTTGATGAACATTGGATCATATAAATCATTCAATTTTTTGCTACTAGGAATAAAACTGCTCAAACATTCTTGTACGTATCTTTTTATAAATATGTATTTTCATTTATTTTGGGATAATGCCTAGAAATGGGATTGCTGGGACATAGGGTATGTGTATGTTTACATTCATAAGAATACGCAAACTATTTTCTAAAGAGGCTGTTCCATTTTATGCTCCTCCCAGCAGTATCTGAGAGATCCATTCATTCCACATCCTCAATGCTTGGGATTATTATTTTTAATTTTAGCCATTCTAGTTGGTGTGAAGTGATATCTTATTATGATTTTAATTTGCAGTTTGCAGTTTCCTAAAAACTAATGATGTTCAGTGTGCTTCTTACGTATGCTTTGGAATTCCTGTATCTTCCTTTTTAAAGGTTCTGTTCAAGTCTGGCTTTTTTTTTTTTTTTTTTTTTTTTTTGGTTTGTATTTTTATTACTGAGTTGAAGGAGTTCCTTAACTACTCTGATTGTATAAAGCAAATTATTATCTCAGCCTTTTTATTGTCTTAATGATGTCTTTTTAGGAATATAAGTTTAATATTGATAGAGTATAATTTGTTATTTTTTTCTTTTATGGTTATAGCTTTTTCTGTCCTAAGAAATCTTTACCCACCCCAGTAATGTAAAGATATTCTCCTATGTTTTCTTGTAGAAATTTTAGTATTAGCTTTATATTTAGGTCAGTGGTACATTGGGAATTAATTTTTATGTATGATGGAAGATGAGTTTTATATTTGTTTTTTCTATGTATTTCAATTTTTCCAGTATAATTTACTAAAGAAATTATCATTCTCCCATTATATTACCTTGCTTCTTTCTAGAAAAGATCAGTTGACCATATAAATGTTTGTTTTGGGACTCTGTTCTTTCATTTATTTATTTGTCGCTCTTTACACTGCTACCATGTTATGTTGACAAATATAACTTTACAGTATACTCTGAAATGAGGTAGCATAGGTGTTCCAAATTTGTTACTCTTTTTCAGAAAATTTTGGAATTTTTTGAAAATGAGGACCAATTTGAGTGCTTTACATCTTCCCAGTCATTATACAATCAGCTTGTTGATTTCTCTATAAAAAAAAATGCCTGCTGGAATTTAATTGGCATTGCATTCTGCCTATACACCCATTTAAGGAAAATTGACATCTTAACAGCACTGAATCTTCCAATCCATGAACATAGTCCATTTATTTAGGTCTTTTTGAAATTCTCCTGTTTTATCTTTTTAATATAGAAAACTTGCACATCTTTTGTTTGAAGTATTCCCAACTGTTTTATGTTTTTGTTAGTATTGTAAAACATTTTTACATTGTATTTTTCTATACTTTATGTACTGTGACTTGGCTAAATTTACTTTGTTAACTCTAATGGATTTTTGGTAGATTTTTTAGGATTATCTTCATGAGCAATGATGGCTGCAAATAGTCATATATCTTCCTTTGCAATCTGGAAGCTTTTTTCCTCTTTTTCTTGGTTTATCATAGGCTAGGATCTTCAGTACAATGTTAAATATAAGTTGTGAGTTCAAACATCTTTTCCTCTCCCAATCTGAGGGAATTAATCACTATTAAATGTGATATTAAGTATAGCTTCTTTATAGATGCCCTTTATCAAGTTGAGGAAATTCTCCTTCTAGTTTGCCAAGAAGTTCTTAGCATAAGTTTTGGCTGCTGTTCTATATCAAATGACTTTCTGTGTTTATTGAAATAATCATGTGATTTTTTTTCCCAAAATTTCCTGAAATAAATTCTACTTAGTTTGATGTATTCTCCTGTTTATGTACTAGTAGATTTAATTTGCTAATAATTAGTAATGATTTTTGTGTCTACATTTATGAGAAATATTGGCATATATATATTCTGATAATGTCTTTGCCAGATTTTCCTGCACTCATAAAACAAATTGGAAAGCATCCACCTTTTCTATTTTTTAAAAGATCTTCCAAAGATTGATATTTCTTCCTTAGCTGTTTGATAGACTTCAATAGTGAAGTCATCTCAGCCTGGAGTTTTCTTTGAGAAGTTGTTTAATTGCATCCTCTTTAATTAAGTATAGGAATATTCACATTTTTCATTTTCACTTGTGCCAGTTTTGGAAAGCCATATTATTCAAATAATGTGCCCATTTTATCTAAGTTATTAAATTTATTGGCATAAAGATGTTCACAATATATATTTATTATTATTTAATGTCTACAGGATCTATATTGATGTGCCCTCTAGCATTCCTGTCTTTTATGTCCTTAGTAATTGTTTTGGCTAGTCTGTCAATTATTTTGAAAGGTGTTAAGATCTCCACATATAATTGTGGATTTGTCTGTTTTTCCCTTAACTTCTGTCCATTTTTGCCTCAATTATTTTTAAGCTCTATAATTAAATGAGTGTACATTTAGAATTATGTCTTCCTGTTGAATAAATCCTTTTATAATTATAAAGTAACTCCCTGTCTCTGGTATACTTCTTGTATTAAAATAATCTAGTCACACGAAGTCTCTTAGTCTTATGGATTGGATGGTATGTTTATTTCTAACTTTTTACTTTCAACTCATGTGTGCCTTTATATTTAAAACAATAATTTCAAACAACACCTAATTGAGTCTTAGGCCTTTAAGTAGTCTGACAATCACTTAATCATTTACTTTCTGGGATTTCATTCTCAGTCTCCTGATAGTTTTTGGCTATACCTCTTGGTATTAATTTTTAGTGGTTGTTTAGAGATTACAATATATGTCTTTAACTTATCAAAGTCTGTTTGAATTAATATTATTGCACCATATATAATGTAAGAATCTCACAACAATATAATTCCAATTACCCTTCCTCCATCCTTTGGGATATTGTGATATATTTACCTCTGTGTATATCATAAACCCCATAATACATTTATATTAATTTTTAGTTTAAATAATTAATATATTTTTAAAGAATTTTTTAAATGAAATAATCTTGTGTCATTACTCACCTATTTCCCATTTCCATAGTTCTTCATGGCAGTGGTGTTCTTCAGTGCTCATCAGGTGGTGGTTTGGCTTCTTGACATCATATCCATTGTATGCATAGAAATATTGCTTTGAAAGGGTGAGATGCTAGCTTTGGTCCAGTTCCCTAGAGGTAAAGCATGAAAAAAAAAAAAACTCCAGTTCAAGTGATTTATTAGGGGACTGTTCTCAGAAGAAAGGCCCTGACTGAAGCTGGAGAGGGCAGCGGGGAAAAGCTAAGCAAGACTCTGGTTTTGGCTGGAGACTAGTTTCCATCCAATCCCATTGGAAGGTCTGGAACACAAATTGTATCATGGAGTTAGCTCTATCTTGAGCAAGGGTGATGACGTTTTGTACCTTGTGTCAGTCATTGGCTGAAGTCTACCCCCTCCTCCTCATAATGGAAGAGTACACAGCCTCCTGGGCCAAGTGGCTCCTGTTGGCTGAAGGCTATTTTCTAGTGATGGAGCAGATGTGATTTGTTACCAGCCAAGATCTGGCTGGGGCACTAAGACATGCATTATAGGGCTATTCTTTAAGATGTAGTACACTCCTTAAACCAACAGCTGCTATTTAGTAATGTGAATAGGTAGAATAAATATGTTCAGAAATCAAGAGGGGAAAATAGAAGTGGCTCCATGTACTCTCCCTCCCAGTAAACTGCCTGGGGAGAATTTGTGTTTCTTGTTTCCAAGAACAAGCTTAGGCTCAGTGGGTTTAGAGGTTTTGGCTAGTAGTGGGGATGGAGTGCTGCCACCAAGGGATAGAGTTAAAGAGTCTGCCTGAATTTAAAGATGAAGCTGTCATCTGGTCATTTTGAGTTCCCTGTGCCTGTAGAACAGTGGGCACAGAAAGGAGGTGTTCTGGCAGGTATAATTGATCCTGACCTTCATGAGGCGGTATGACTGCTGTTCTGTGTTGTGGCTAGTAGAATGTATTTAGTTACAATAGTGTACCACTGGGGCATTTTTTGGTTTCTTTGTGCCCCATGTTAGTTTAGTTTAGGCATGTAAAGCAATCATGGCCTGATGGGGCCATGATAACCAGGGTTTCAACTGCCCAGGGATGAGATTCTGGGTCACCCCACTAGGGAAGACATTAGATTGCAGAAGTGCAATCCTAGATTGATGGGAAGCTAGAAGATAATTATCAGTTTTCTCTCAGAAATCAGCTGTAGCTATTCCAATAATACTTCCTTCCTAAATTTTCCTGGGAATTATGATCATAGTACCCTGGAGACATTACCCAGTTAGAGTGAATTTGATGGGAGAAGCAAATGCATCTGAGCAGTGCAAGTGGAGGGGTGTAATAGTCTCTGTGGTATTGAAAGAGTCCTCTCTTCAGATCCTTTTACTTGGCTGATGCTTCTATTCCATAGCTGATATGAGTTGGCTGTTAAAAGTTCACAGCTGCCTCTCTTTTTTCAAGAATTGTCCCCATTATGGCTGATGGGAGCTGCCTCACTCATAAGATTGCCTCTATCAGCCCATAGACAACTGACCTATACAGGGGCTCAAAAATCTGGTCCTTTTGCCTTAGGAGGAACAGTACTGCAGTGAAATTCATGCCCCAGCTCTCTTGCCCTCTCTGCTCTCTGTTTCAGACAAAAACTAGACATTAGCTGAGACTATATACGTGCATCTGAATTCCTGCCTCTGATTCTTTTAGGGAATCTGAGCTAAGATGGGATGGAAATCCACTTAACTTTTTGGGTTCTTGCTTTGGCTTCGTATTTGGCCTCTAGAGATTTCTTGATTTCTTTCCAGCTGGCTGAATACATTTTCAAAGATTTTTAAAATATTCACCAGAAGGGCTAGTCTCAGTATCTGATTCCCCATTGGAAAATGGGTCAGTTTTATCACTCCCTCTCTCTTTTTTTTTGTATTTTTTTTGAAGTATAGTCAATTTACAATGTTGTGTCAACTTCTGGTGTACAGCATAATGCTTCAGTCATACACGAACATACATTTGTTTGTTTTCATATTCTTTTTCACCATAAGTTACTACAAGATATTGAATATAGTTCCCTGTGCTATATACTGTAATCTTGTTGTTTATCTATTTTATATATATTAGTATCTTCAAATCTTAAACTCCCAATTTATCCCTTCCCACCCCTTCACCCCCAGTAACCGTAAGTTTGTTTTCTATGTCTGTGAGTCTGTTTCTGTTTTATAAATAAGTTCGTTTGTCTTTTTTTTTTAGATTCCACGTATAAGTGGTATCATATGGTACTTTTCTTTCTCTTTTTGGCTTACGTCACTTAGAATGACGATCTCAGGTCCACCCATGTTGCTGCAAGTGGCATTATTTTATTCTTTTCTATGGCCTAGTAGTATTCCATTGTACAAATATACCACAACTTCTTTATCCAGTCATCTGTTTATAGACAGGTTGTTTCCATGTCTTGGCTCTTGTAAATAGTGCTGTTATGAGCATTGGGGTGCATATATCTTTTTGAATTAAGGTTCCCTCTAGATATATGCCCAGGAGTGGGATTGCTGGATCATAAGGTAAGTCTATTTTCAGTCTTTTGAGGAATCTCCATACTGTTTTCCATAACGGCTGCACCAAACTACATTCCCACCAACAGTTTAGGAGGGTTCCCTTTTCTCCACACCCTCTTTAGCATTTATCATTTGTGGACTTTTTAATGATAGCCATTCTGCCTGGTGTGAGGTGATACCTCATTGTAGTTTTGATTTGCATTTCTCTGATAATTAATATGAAATCCTCAACAAACTATTAGCAAACAAAATCCAACAACACATAAAAAAGATTATACACCATGATCAAGTTGGGTTCATCCCAGGGACGCAAGGATGGTTTAACATACACAAATCAATCAATGCGATACACCACATCAACAAGGGAAGAACAAAAATCACATGATCATCTCAATACATGCAGAAAAAGCATTTGATAAAATTCAATGCCCATTTATGATAAAAACTCCCTCTCTTTTATCCAGACCATTTTCTCAGTTACAAGTTCTATTGTGCACTTGCACTATGTATCAGGCAGTGTTTCAAGGGTATTACATATATTAATTCATTTTAAACCACTCATTATCCTATATGTTAGACATGAATACTATGCCATTTTACAGATAAAGAAATCAGGGCACAGAGTTTAAACAACTTGTGCAAGGTCATGCAGCAGATGAGTGGTCCCAGGATTAAACTGAGCAGGTGGCTTCAGATTCGTGATACCCTGCTGCCTCTAAGTGGGAGTTGCCCAGCTTTCTACCATAATTGCTTGCCTAGTGTTTAAGTGCCTAGAGAAGGGTTTGGAGAATTTGGAGAGTGATTTCCTATTACCCAACACATATGTTTTACAATATGCAAGTCTATGTTGAGGTGTACGTAGAGGGAGAGTTTCTGTGGCTTATCTGAATTTTTTGCTTCCCAAATTTTGCTTAACCTAAGGGTATTCTGTAGCCAGCCACTTTATTGCAGTGGATTATGCTTGCAGCAGTTTAGATCTGTGATGAGAAGAAATATTACATGAAAACAATAATATTACCAAAATAATGTTTTTCTTGAATATCCATTATCTGTCACTAATTTTCAAATATTAAGCATAATTGATTATGACTCTTTAAGAAAATGTTTTTCAGGTACCGATTAAGTATTTGTTGAATGAAATGTGAAATAACATTCTACTAGCCAATAGTCAAAACAAAAACAAACAAAAGAACAACAAAGAATTAGGATTAGGAGTTCAAGGTAAGTCAGAGCTGTGCAAAATTGGAGAAAATTTCTCTGGTAAAAAGAAGGAGACCTAAGTACCACAGAATTCAGAAAGCCAGGGCGAGAAAAGAGATTTTTGCAAAGAAAACTTATCAAACTACAATCATACTTTTATTCTCATTATTCTCTTGAAATTATTCTTTCAAAGATTTCTAGTGAGACCAATCCTACACTATTTAATGGTCAATTTTCAGGCCTTTTTTGGCTTAGCAGCATTTCATGTAATTGGTGATACTCTCTTCTTTGTAACTTTTTTTTTTCACTTGGCCTCCAGGGCACTGCTCTCCGGGTTCATCTCTTACCTCTCTGGTTGCTCCTGAGTCTTCTTTGTGGGATCTGCCTCAGTTTCCCACTTATCCACGTTGATGTACCTCTGAGGCCTCAGCTTTGCACTTCTCTCCTCTGGCATTCGTTCACTTGGTGACCTCATCCACCCCACATAGATATACCCAGCCTGGCCCTCCTCTTTGCATTCAAGACTCATACAACCAGCTATTTACTATTTCCTCTGGGGTCTCATTGCTGCACTTTGCTTCAAGTCTAGGGTATTGCAACAACCTCTTGCTTCCATCCTTGTGGTCTATTCTCCACATGGCAGCTAGAGTGGCCTTTTAAACATGTAGGTCAGATCATGTCACTCCTCTGCTCAAAACCAACAGTTGCTTCTCTGATCACTGAATAAAAATGGAAACCCTTCCCATGGCCAATAAGACCTCATATGATCCAAGTGCTACTCCATCCTGTGCCCCTGTCTCTAATATTATCTAACTCTTCTTCTTGTTTGCTTTTCTCAGGCCACTGTGGCCTCCTTGTTGATCTGGACATATGCCAAGCACACTCTTTTCTCATGACCTTTGCCCTTGTTCTTTTTGCCAGAAAAATCTCCCCTCACTTATAGTCTGGCCCTTCTACTTCCTTTATGCCTCTGTTTAAATGCCAACTCCTTGATATCTATATAGAATAGCATGGCCTCCCCGTTTCTCTTTTTTTCCCTGCTTTGTTTTGTTTTTCACCTTAGCTTTCCCTACCACATATACAGTTCTTTGCTTATTGTCTCTTCCCAGCTCCATGCCCTTTGAAATGTTAAGTTTTTTGAAGGCAACAATTGTTTTATTTACTGTTCTATCTCCATTGCCTAGAACAGTGGATGCTTAATGAATACTTATTGAATCAGTGAATGTATGAAAGCATTTTCATTATTAAAAATAATATATTACTGAGGTGTGTTGCTGTACAATGAGTTTTTACACAAACCATGTCTATACAAACTGCTAAAAAAACCTGTGAGCATCTTCTCTAGGGTCTGCCTTTGGGAGATCTGTATTCCTGAGATGCAGAGAAATGAGGAGGCTCTTCTACTTCTTTCCCTTGGGCCAAGGTTATATTCAGGAGAAGGGAAGAAAGAGTAGGATGTATTTTCTTCTGCCTTGAGGGAAAAATAAAAGTTTTATGGTGTGTAATTATTTGTCATGAAGAGAGAGGCCCTTCGATGGGCTGGGCATCCTTAAGAACAAAGCCCAGACAAAGTTACTTTTGCTCTTGCTCTGCCATTTCCCTAACTGGAGTCTGCGCTTTAGTCTATAATCCAGTGATCATCTGTTTCCAATCCATAAAATAGAGACAATAATACTGTTTCAACCTTATAATGGTACTAAGAGGATTAATTAGGAAAAGTTTATGAAACACTTTGGCATTCTCAGATGGAAGGCACTAAAGGAGTACAGTGTGTTATTATATTTTTAACAATCACAAAACCTAATATTAAAGTAATGACATTTTACATTTTTATAAGATCAAAGCCCTTATATATAAATGTCATTTTTACACTCATTTTACTTTTAGAGAAACTGAGGCACAAGAAGGCTGAAACCTATTTCCAGAGGTGACTCTGCAAATCAGTCGAAGAGTCACACCTGGATAACATGTGTTATGTGAACGCATGTGCAGAGAAAGACCACAACATGGCAAGCAGAGTTAGTTTACCCATCTTAACCATGAGGACAACAGCATGGTATCAAGATGAAACAGCTTATAGTGGGAAGAGCAAGGAGACCAGGATCATTGTCGTGGCTCTCAGACAAACTCACGTGATATTAAGTAACTCACTGAACAAATATTTAGTCGGTATCAACCTACACAAGTATAGGTATTACTTGTCCAGAGATTGATGGCAGAAGAGAAGCATGAAGCTTGAGAGGGAGACCTGGCTTTCCTGGACCCTGACAGGGTCACTAAAGAGACACCTTTAGTCTGGCTCAGGGAGTAGCAGCACCTGCCTTCTTCCTGTGTGTTTTTCAAGAAGGGTCCACACACACCTGGCAATCCCTGTGAGCCTGGAGGCAAGGTGCACTGTAGCCGAGTTGCTCCTGACTCTAGAATTTGGACAGAGTCATTGCTTACAAGAGGAGGAAACTGGAAACTAGATTGCTTCTCTGTACCTCATCAGAGTATTAACAACTGCCAATGCTTTTACTGCCAGCCATCGAGTACAAAATGTCATGCCTTTTGCCACTCTCTGGACAGTGGCTCTATCCTGGTAAAGAGCAATGATGAAGATATCATCACTGCCTGAATTGTACAAGTCCTATGGGGATAATATAAATCCACAGGCAAAGAAAAATAACAACTTAATTAAGGAGACCCAGTGATGGAGAGGAAGAATCAGCGACTCCCTTTGTAGCAGAATCAGTGGAAGAGTCAGAAGACAATTTTAACAAGTCAGTATTGACAATTTTAACAAGTTAGTAGTTGCAATTGAGATCACATGCCAAAAACCTTTCTATGCCTACTAAAGTGGAGAGTCAGTGATGAGGAACAAGGTTTTCTTTTTCCTGAAGATCAAGTGGTAGAAAATTATAACAATACAGAGCAAAAATACACAGTGCTGAATATCATTAAACAAAAGATAAGAATCTTAGAGAACGTATTCTGAAAACACACATATGAAAATAGGGGAAAATGCAATTGAGTGTTAATAAATAATACAAGAAAAATTGACTGGATTGAGAATGGACTTGAGTCAGCTGATTGGAAAACCCTCCTGAGAAACAGAAAGCATTTATTTACAAAGTCATATGCCAAGGCCTATCTTGGTGGCTTTTAAGAATTTCAAGAATAAAAAGGAAATCTTAGATGTTTCCAGAGAATTGATAACCTGGAAAGAAACTAGCAGCTTTCCAATACTGAACGTATCATTTACAACACTGGGTACTTTACTAGAAAACAGCAGGATTACTTTAATAGATGACTGAGAGACTGCAGTTCAAGAATCATATACCCAGCCAAGAAATAATCTGTCAAACTAGACCAAAGAAAGACATCTCCAAAAATTTATGAGTTCAGGAGTATACCACTTTATACTTTATCTAACAAATATACTCATTCTGTGCCCTAACTAAATGAAAATCAAAGAAGAGCTGAGCTGAATATCTAAGAAGAAAAAGTGATAGGTAGTAAATTGAAAGTGATGCTGTGACTATGTATTTTTAAATTTGAAATAGATGATATTTCATGTATTAATATTGTGCAATGAGAAACCCAACAATTGCAGTGAGTTAAATTTTTTTTGGTGTGGAAGTAGGGGGAGGGAGGGAGAGAAAGAGAGAGAAAAGGTTTAAATATTTGCTACCAATTTCATCCTTCATGTAACTTAATAAGCAGATACCCCTGAATGAGTGTGAAAAGGAAGCTATGACTCCATTATTCCTTCTCTCAGTGACCTTTCCCACATGCCTCTGACAGTGTATGTGTGTCTCTATTGTTGAATGAGTCTAGTGTTTAAAGGTACATATTATTCAAACAATGTGGCTTGTAAAATCAAGACAATGACTTTACCTTGTGGTCAAAGATAATCAAGGATAATTTTGCCTGTGTGAAATTTTATGACTTAAGAATCTAAACCAAACAAGCTGCACCTTCATTGTAGATTAGCGAAACCCAGGAATTAAGGAATCATTGTTCTAGAGATCTTATATGTAGGTGTGTGTAGAGTAGGGGCAGTAAAAGAATTTTAATGATTTCATTTGGTGTGTTGGGTTGGGATCAAGGAAAGGAAATATAACAAAAGGTTTGGACGTGATTATGAGAATTTTACTTGCAATTCTATAGCAATAAATTTGAAAGCCAAGGGAAAGTGGGTGATTTTCTAGCCAAAGGAACTGGGTGATTTTTGAAGAAATTACCAAAACTAACAAGTAAAATTAGAAAACTTGAACAGATAATAATTATAGAAGAGATTTAGAAGATGATGTAAGATGCACCATAAAAAAGACTGTTTAAAAATTAGATAAGTATACTGTTATTTAAACCATGTTAAAGCCTAGAAAAAGATAAAAATCTCTCATAAGGTTTATGAGACCGGTATTTTCTTGATAAGATGCTACAGCATCCCCAAAATGTATATATGTATATGGATATAAATATGAAAATTCTAAATAATTGTTAGTCAGCAAAATTAAGCAGCCCATCAAAGGATACACCTTGATTCAAACTGAACTTGTTCAAGGAGTGTGAAGACAGCACAATATCAAGAAATCTATTAATGCAATTAATTATATTAAATTAAAGGAGATAAATTTTATACCAATACATGCTTAATAGGTATATGCTGATTTGAAATGTTATTTTATACCTAATTTTTCTCTCCAAATAAAATAGTGATACAAATGGCTTAATTAAATATAATATTTACTCAAATCCAGTAAGATACATCATACCACTTGATGAAATTCTGTCATCACTTTCCTTAAAATGAAGGATCTTTTTCTCTTAAAATTTACTTTTAAAATTTCCTTGAAATTCTTATTGTGAAAAATTACTAGTTAAGAAAAAACTGGAAGAAAAAACCGGAGGCATGCCTCATTTTGTTGAACTTCACTTTATTGTGCTTTGCAGATAATTGTGTTTTTTACAAATTAAAGTTTTGTAACAACCCTGCTTCAGGCAAGTCTCTCAGCACCATTTTTCCAACAGTTGCTCACTTTGTGTCTCTGTGTCACATTTTGATAATTCTTACAAGATTTCAGGATTTTGCATTATTATTATATTTGTTATGGTGATCTGTGATCAGTAATCTTTGATGCTACTTACTATTGCAAAAGTTTGATGATGGTTAGCACTTTTTAGCAATGAAGTGTTTTTCTAAATTAAGGTATGTACATTGCTTTTTTTAGACCTAATGCTATTTCACACTCAGTAGACTACAGTATAGTGTAAACATAACTTTAAAAAAATAACTTTCATATGCACTGGGAAACCAAAAAATTCATGTGACTCACTTTATATTGCAATATGCACTTTATTGTGGTGATCTGAACTGAACCCGCAATATCTCTGAGTTGTACCCATATATAAAATACACTTAAGAGACTGCCACCTTCCCCTCTCCTTATCACCAGCTTTTGAAATATTATTTTATTAATGAAATATTGTCAAAGCTTATAACACCTGAATTCTGCCTGTACCCATTATTCCCATGTTGAGTTCTACAATTAAATAGATTTAGGGTTTTTATTAGTCTTTTGACCATGACTTCTCACCTGAGGTTATTATTGTGAGTCATCTATCAGTTGGCTGGTTTTCACTGGCCAATAATTTTACAAGAAGGGCTCACGAGTGCTGTGTTCTTTCTGGCTCTTACACACAATAGACCACTTTGTTGGGCATAAAATTGTTACATCACTTTCTTTCCCTAAACATTTTATAGACAGCTTTTTCCTGTCCTCAGATACGGAGTGTTACAGTAGAATAGTCTGAGGCCATATGGGTGGTAGCTCTCATTGTGCATCATCTCTTCCTTTCTGAAGAGTTATATTTTCCTATTGTATCCTGAATGTTTAGTAATTTTACTAAGACATGTCTATGTATTTGTATTTCTGTGTTGATGTTTCCTGGGCCAGAAGTGTGTTTTGTTTATTAAGTAAATTTCCTTTTGTTAAAGGTTTAAATAATTTGGGTATTACATAAATTATCTTTTATAGGAATGCCTATTATATGCATATTTTCATCAGTCTCATCATCTTTTTAATAAATATATATTTCATATATTTATGATGTTTCATGCTGGTGATTACCTCAGACTGGCCTAGAATATCTCTTACTCCATTTTGTCGTGTTTATTCTTTTTTGGTTTATTCTACTGTAAAAACTTTCAACTCTGTCAGATTTCTGTCTTTCTCATACATTCCTCTTCTGGCTTCTTTCATCTTGCTTTTCACTTCCCTTATCTAATAATCACTTCCTTAAATATATGTATGTCTTTAAAAGTTATTTTAAAAGACTGATCATCTTATTTGTGATTTCTTTGAACCTAGCAGAAGTATTTGGTAAGACTTTTAACCTTTTGGGAGGGTAGGTGGGACTTTTAACCTTTTGGGAGAATAGGTGGGAGGGGCAATTATTCTATGAGAGATTTTTCTGGATCTTCCTTTTACTTAGTTGATGTTTTCCTTTGGGGACAGTATCTGCCCAAAGATGTTTTTATTGGGTGGGTCATTTCTTACTATTACTCATGTTTGAATAAGGCCAGTCATTTGTTCAAGAATTATTAGTAGAAGGGTAGGGGAGAGCTGACATAATCTAAAGCTTTGATTTTGTTTGTCTCTCTTACACAGTCATTTATTTTGTCTCTTCTGGGATGATATTTCTATCAGTTCTGGTGTTCTGGTCTTGGCGAGTCTCACAGCAGAGGACTTCACATCACAGGCTGTATGGTTTTTCTTTGCTTGTTTGTTTAATGATAACTACCTCCCTTTCCCTGTTTTGTCTTGCTATCCCATCCTCAGACTTCTTGCTAAGGGCTAGGTTGAAGGCAATGCAAATGATAGGTATCCAGAATATAAGCAAAGGATCTCAATAGAGATTTCTCCAGAGAAAATATACTAATGGCCAATAAGCACATGAAAAGATGTCCAACATCATTAGTCAATAGGGAAATGCAAATCAATACCACAATGTGATATCACTTCACACATGCTAAAATATAAAATGAATGTAAAATGGTGTAGCCACTTTAAAAAACAGTTTGGTAGTTCTTCAAAATGTTAAACATAAAGTTGCATATCACCCAGTAATTCTACTCATATATATATACTCAAGAGGAATGGAATCATATGTATATAAAAACTTGTACATGAACATGCATACCTGCATTATTCATACAGAGTTATTCAGCTTAAAACAAAAATTGGAAACAATTTCAATACCCATCAACTAATCAATGAATAAATTAAATGTGGTCTATTCACAGAATAAAAATTATTTGACAATAAAAAAGAATGAAATATTGATGCATGCTACAACATGGATGAATCTTTCAAACATTATGCTAAGTGAGGGCAGCCAGTCACAAAAGACACATATTGTACTATTGTATGATTTCATTTGTATGAAATGTCCAGAATAGGCAAAACTACAGAAAGTAGTTTCATGGTTGCCTAGAAATGGGGAGCGGAGGATGGGCATGGGTTTTGTTTTGCGGGTGATGAAAATGTCTAAAATTAGATTATGATGATGATTGCACAACTCTGTAAACTTACTAAAACCCATTTAACTGTATACTTTAAATGGGTGAATTGTATAGTATATGAAATATATCTCTATTTTTGTATAGATTCAGCTTTTTTTCTTTTTTTAAAAATACTGTAGACCTTGCAATGCCAGGTTCAAATTCTGGCATCTCCAATTGGCCGTGTAACTCTGGGTGAGTTCCTCCACATTTTCGTGTATCTGTGTGCTGTGGATAAGGATAATAACAACCTCAAAGCTGAGTGATAAGGACAAAGTAAGTGGATGCTCAGAACTGTAACACAGTAAGTGCCCAAAAGTATCTGTTATTTTATGAGCCTATCTACTACATGAAAAAAAAAAATTCAGTGACCTTACTTTTCATTTTTAGAAGTTCTGTTTAGTCATTTTCCAAATCAGCTTATTCTTTCTTCGTACTACTTTTCTTGTGTTTTCAGTTCCTTCTTTTATAGCTTTACTAGTTTTAGAATTCCTGTTTAAAAATTTATTAAGGACTTTGACTACAACTGAGTAGGTGCAAGTGCCTGGCACATAGAAGGTACATAAATATTTGTTGAATTTATGAATAAATGCCTGGTAAATAGTCCTGCCTTCCTCACTTGTCTACTATGTTTCTTTAAAGAAATTATTTAATTCCTCTTTTCTTCAGTGTTTTCATCTGTAACACAGAAGCAGTATCTACCTCCCAAAGTTGTTGTAGAGTCTGTATGAAATCGTGTCTAGTTTAATACTTGGCATACAAAAGATATTTAACTCTGTTAGTCCCCTTCATTTCCACCCCCATAATCGTCTTTTTATGTGTTACTAAGGATTTAAACTTCACCCTCTTAGGAGTGGCTGAGTGCTCAGTTTTTAGTATTTGTTAGGGCTTTGCTGCCCTCTCTGCAAATCCTCTTAAAATCTGTTTCTCATTCTGACAGTTCTTACACTCTTGAGCTCTTTGGGGCCATGCATATCCTGATGTTGTCCTGCTTGCTTTCTCTTTCATTACTTGGCTGTTCTTGCTTCACTGGCTGCTTTAGTTGCTGAATTAAATTTTACTTTCAAAATGGTAATAAATAGAAACAGCATCTTAGTGTCTACAGAGTAGAGACTCAATGCATAGTGATTGAATCTTAAATAGCTCTTAAATTCTGCAGCCACTTCTGATTCTGCTGCCTGTTACTCAGAGAGTTCTTTGGTCACCGCCCCACTGAGGGCTGCAGAGTAGCTGCACTCTGGTGAATCTGTGATTGATGCGCTTCCTAAACCTGAACAGTCAGACTGGGGGGCGTCTTTTGCTTCATCTTTTGAGTTAAAAAAGGTCTGAGTTCCTAGCAAAGGGGCATCAGTGCTACCCATTGGTAAAAATCAAAACAAAACAAAACCAACAAATAAAAATCTCAAATTGCCTATTTATGGTACTTCTCATTTTTTGCCTATAATTTGAATTTAAAATAACTGGCTACTCTTAGATCATAGGATCTACAGAAGAGCTTTTCATTTTTTATTGTCTATTCCCTTTCGTGATGAAAGTGCTGTATTATAAAAATTGCATCATTACTAAAACATAAGATGAAGTTGAGATCAAGTTTTGGGTACTGTCCAAACAAATATATTACTGGAAGAATACTATCGTAATGTTGTTTCATTAACTAGAAATGTTTGTAGCCTTGATACTATAGGCCTCAGGGCTAACAGTAGGTAGTTTCTGCACTGTGAAAAAATTTGAAGCAAGAGTTGGGAAATAAAAAGAGAATTGATCTTTTGAAAAATAAGTGAAATATTTTCAGGCACTGTTCAGCCCTCCAAATGTTATTTTTCCTTCTCTATAAATTCTTCTAAAGTTGTAAACATTCTTCTTGCAACAGAGATCAAATATTCAGTTAAAGGCATTTAAAATTGTTCAATGAATGTCAGATGTCCAATGGTTTTATTATTATATAGATTTATTGTACTGGACATTTATTATTATATTTTGTCTTTCCAGAATTTGTATCTTCTTCTGGAAGAGATATTATCTTTTCCTCATGTAAACCACCCTTTCCTCACTACTGCCCCAAGAGGCTTGAGTGAAACTGATTAGCATATACTATTTTTTCTGGCCAGTCACTCTAATTTGTTCAGAGATAGGCATGATCTTATTTAAGTCCAGCCATACCTGATAAGTGTTGTAAACTCTATTATGACCTTGGGGTTGCTGAGAAAATGGCCTACCATATTTCATTGAACCTAGGATGCCCTATTTTCACTCACATTTTAACATCTCTGAGATTGGGGTGCCTTTTACAATCTGTGTCATAAGAAACAATTGTGTTACTTAAGGGTGAACATTTTTCCTTTCTTACTGGCACATAAAGTAACGTTTTCCTTTACAATCAGTGACAATGTAGGTTCCATGAAATACGGTACACTCGGGGCTCCTGGCAATCATTTTGCCATTGTGAGACCTGAAACGATCTAAGAATGGGGAGGACATGGGATGAAAGCGGAGTTCAGAGATCAAGAGAAACTGAGCGTTGATGATATCATTTAGATTCTGTTGTAGCTAGTCACGTCTGAAGCTCATGCTCAGGTTCTGTAAGCCAACTGACTCCCTTGTCACTCTACACACTCTTTGCTGCTGCTGTTTAAACATACATTGGTGCCTCATCTCTCACTTTTAACTGTGAGAGTTCTGAGTATCAAGTAAAGAAACCCCTGAGATATTATTCAAAACCAGTACCTCAACAAAGAGAACCCAACTGACAGTCGTAGTCACGTTCCCCTTTCTCAAAGTTAATTGAGAAATAATGGACACGAAGCAATTTGGAGCATCTAAAACAGTTGACAAACATAAATAAGGTCAGTAGCAAGCATTTTCTGTTAGGAAATCCTGAGATGCTTTATATTCAAGAGGCAAACATAGTCCTTAGACACATTCTCTAAGGC
The DNA here is from genome assembly GCF_048773025.1 of Camelus bactrianus. Lineage (NCBI taxonomy): Eukaryota > Metazoa > Chordata > Mammalia > Artiodactyla > Camelidae > Camelus > Camelus bactrianus. The sequence goes on along the minus strand of NC_133550.1, from coordinate 44,061,402 downwards.
CTGTGAAATAGACCAAGAGTCTTAGTTGTTCCTGAAATGAAACTGACTTGCAGAGATTATTGTCTCCAGGAGAAAGAAATTCTCACATACTCATCAAGGTTTAAGGAATTTACAGATAAGGTACAGTCCAGCCAAACTTTCATAGCAGGCACATTATATCAGATGGGCAAATGGGTGATGGGATGTTTATGTGTGTGGAGGGTGCAGGGAATTAAGGGACTGGAACCTTAACTCATCCAAAATGAAAAATTTTATATATAAAAGTAAACAGTAGGACTACATTTTTGCAGGTAAAGCGGTAGTTCAAAATTTTCTAGTACTATTGTCATCAAACTATAATTTGACTATAGCCTTTTCTACAAGTGACCAAAAATACTTTCTAAAATTTCAAGTTATTTGATAACTATAAATCCTTGAAATCCTTATAAGATAGGACATATGTGGAAATGCTGTTCTGTCTTGTTCAGATGCCTTACTTAAAGATAGATGGTGCCTTTGTGCATAATTAGCATATTTTGGACTTAAGCCTCGCACCTAGTAATGCTCTTCAAGTGATTAGGACTATCTGAGAAGTGCTATAATCCCCTAGAAATGTACTGTTTGGTTTTTCTCAGTGCTATTATGAAAATGATGAGGAATGTGTAAACTGGAATTAGGGAACAATGTTTCCTGCCAGTTAAATGAACAGAGTAAATGTGTATATGTTCAATCATGTTTGCTGTAATAAGGACAGCTCAAGATCATTTCTTAATTGAATGGTTTAAATAACACCATTCCAATCTTAAGTCTTTTTGTCTTTATTATAAAACTAGCACTGTGCAATTAACATTTGTTCTCAGCCTGTTTTTCCTTTAAAATCATGAAAAAGCAACAGATGATTTGCCTTTATATACTGAGGGTTTAGACAAGTCTTCAAGAGATTACTTGATACTTCACAGGCAGATTCAATATAAATTAAAGCCTTTCTTATTTGTTTTTATTACATTTTTCTACCTCTTCTGCCATTACAGTGAGAAATTTACATGACAATAATCTAGTGGAGATTACTATCTTTTTAATGCTCTATTGAAAAGAAAAAGTTGAGCCAAGCTCTTGAATGGTTTATATCAAGAGAGGTGTGATTGTCTAACCAAACATACTCAAATATTAAATCTATAATCCCATCTTGCAGAAAGATGTTAGCAGAACCAACTTGAGATCCTTTATCGCTGCCTGAACACTCTATTTACTCTTTCATGTTTCCTAGGGTCAGTTGGATTCAAGCATTACTGATATAAGTAATATTTAAGTTTTAAACAAAAAAACCCATTATTTGTGAGTTATGATGTGGAAGTCATGAATAAAGTAATAAATGCATTAAGTAGTTAAATTAAACTCTACAAAATAAATTGCAAATAGGTTGTGGGATTTTTTGTGTGTGTGTGTGTGCACATGACATCAATGTGAGTAATTTTAAACACCCCAGATCATCTCCCGTCCCAAGATATCTGTTGTGGCTTATTAACCAGAAGTGACTAGTGCACCTTGTTTTTATTATTTCATCAGTCATCTTGTTTTGTTCCTTTGTAGTATAAATTCTCAAGTAATTCTTTCCATAGGTTACTCATTGTTACTACTATAAGTAGGCTTTTCTCATCATTATGCAAAGCCTTATAAGTTTAATTTCTCATTCTCTTGAACATACTCTTTTTCCCCCTTCTTTTATACTTCTTTAACATTTTTTCCTTCTCTCTGCATCCACTGATTGATTCATTTTATATTCCTCTTCTGACATATCAGCCACTGGTTTTACTGTTGCCTAGCTTTCTGTACTACCTACTTTGCTTTCTGTTTGTGTTCTTGGTGGAAAGGACCAAAAGTTGAGTTATTGTTTATTTAGGAAATGCCATTTTAGAGAGTAGAAAAGACAGTATTTTAAAGGGTTATTTAGAAGGCCATCCACTGTAGTATACAAAATAAATATTTCTACAATTCTTCCTATTTCTCTAACTTAAGGCTGTTAAAAGCAATGCAACTTATACAAACAACTGAGCAATTGCATGACATTATAAGGTATTGTCTAAGAGCACAGTCCCTACACCCAGACGTGCTGGGTTCCTCTCTCCACCACACTACTTAATAGCTGGGTAACTTCTCAAGAGTCAGTGCCATGTACCTGTTCACTGTTGAGTATGTTCTGTCTCTGCTTCTTCCCTTTTCATGGTCCCGACCCTGAATCTCCACCCTGTTTGAGCCACTAAATTTCATAGTCATAATCTAGACTTTATAACTAACCATCTGTAGTTTGAATTGCCAGAATTTTACCTTCCAATCCCACCTCCCTAGAGTTCTCTGATTTTATAACTCACTTCTAGAGTTCTCTAACATCAGCATTAATTTTATCAGCTCCTATGATCCGCTTTTTCACTATTCATCACTCCTTCTTGTACATTATACTCTTCTTCTCGAGCTTAATTCTATGACTCATGATTATAATCACTTCTTTGTACATCCTCAAGTCCTTTGAGCCTCTCTTACTCCATCACAAGCACCTAAAAAAATGCCAACTGCTGTTCAAGAAACTTTTAGTCTCCCCTCTGCTTGTAACCTCACAGCAGAGTATGACTGAAGAAAAGCACACAGTCATGCTGACTAGTCTTAGTTTACCTCTGTAGCCGTGAAGCTGGGCCTGGATCTTTGCCCACATCCTCTGCCTTTCCTCCTCTTCCTGTGGATGAACAGTCACTACTAAGAGATATGGCCACCTTTAACTTGTGCACTAGGCCCTCACCCTTCCCACCTACTCAAGAACTTTGTTCCAACCATTCTTCCCTCTTTTTCTGGAACTATCCATTTTTTTTTCCTATCAACTTGATCACTCATATAAGCATACAAATGAAGAGGAAATTTTCTCATCTTAAAAAATATCCCTCAAACTCCTCGTATGCCCCTCAAGCTCAGTTTCCTTTCCTATGTATCAAAAGTTCTCCAAAGAATCAATATTCACTCTCTTCAGTTGCTTTACCTTCATTCTCTTTTGAACTCTTTCCAATTAGACTCTTAGCCCCACAACTCCATCAAAAGTGCTTTGATTAAGGACCACCAAGGACATGTCTGTTTCTAAATTCAGTGGCCAATTCTCAGTCTTTATCTAGCATGAGTACTTAGCTGCCTTGACTGAGTAGATTCCTATATCCTATTTGAAACTTCTTCAGTTAGCTTCCAGGATGGCATAAACCCCTGGATTTTCTAGACATTTTTTTTCTCATTCGTCCTATTTCTCTGAATTTTAATGTTGGCAGTTCTCAGGACTCAATCTTTAGAATTTTTTTTTTCTAGCTAGACTCCTTTAATGAGCTCATCTAGTCTCATGACTTTTAAGGCCATGTGTAACACTGACAGCTCCCAATTTCGTATCTTGAATACAGCTCTCTTCCCTTATTTGAACTCTTCCATCCAACTTCCTACTCAGCATCTCCACTTGAATACCTAATAGGCACCTTAAATGTCACCTATCTGAAGTTGATACCAGTCTTTTCCCTAAACTTTGTACCTCCAACAGTCTCCCCTACTTCAGTAAATGGTAGCTTTATTCTTCCAACTGCTCACACCCAGAACCTTTGTCAAAATACAATATTTTTTTAAGAGAAAAACACAATTCTCATACAAATATAGTGAGAAAGTGCCAAAAATTTATCAGCTCATATGTAAGGGGATCAACGGTGTGGTAAAGCTGATTCAAAAAAATCAAAGTCTTGAAAGAGATAAAGCTGATTCGAAGGAGAAACAGATGTTGTATAGTCAGTCAACCAAAGTGGTTAGTCTCAGGACAATAAAATTGTTGAGGTTATCCTCTCTACTGGGCAGAAAATATTTGCATCTCTATTTGCATGAAAGTTTGCAAGTAAAGGCAACAATCTAATATAAAAGAACACACAGTCATCCCTTTGTCTTATTTCCAAGTTTTAGATGGTATTCTTAATACCTTTAGCCATCCATAAATTCTGTCTTATTTTTGTGTTTTACATTATCAAATCTTGTTGACCTTAACTTCAAGATATAATCATAATCCTATCACTTCTCACTACATTTACTGTGATCAATCTAGTCCCAACCACCATCATTTCTTTTCTGGAATGTTGACATTCCTCCTGACTGGCTTCCCTTACACTTTTATAATGTAGTTTCAATAAAGCAAACAGAATGATCCTAAAGTAAAAAAATAGACTCTAAGTCAGATCATGGCACTTCTCTTGTTAAGATTTTCTAAGCTTACATCTTACTATCCACTCCCCTTCTCCAAATAAAAATAATCCTTGCATGGCCTGTAAGGCCTTATACAATTTGCACCTCTCCCCAAGCTTCCTATCTCTCTGAGTTCATCTCTTTCAACACTCTGGTCACTTACAATGTTCAGCCCACAGAGTCTGCCTTGCTGGTTTTTGAGCACACAACATATTTCAACCTCAAGGCCTTTTGGACTTCTTGCCCCTGCTTGGAACATTCTTCTCCCAGATAATCTCCTGGCTCACTCCCCATCTCCATCATGTCTTGTTCAAATATCACCTTCTGAGTGAGGCCTTCCTTGACCCCCTGTTAAAAATCCAGCCAGTTCTCCCCACATTTCTGCCCCTGACACTCCCTTTACCCATTATTTTTCTCCATAACATTTATCACTTTCTGACATATATATTATGTATCAAGGGCAAGTATTTTTGTCTGTTTTGTACACCAGCATGTCCCAAAAGCCTAGAACAGTACCTAGCACAAGGAAGTCATTCCGATATTTTTGAATGAGTATATGAGTGGATAGATTATTAGTTGTCTGTTTCTAGGACCATTTCTTATTTTCTGTCCAGATGATCCATGTTACCTTTAAAATGAAACCATTATTTATTTTTAATTTCCATCCTGATGTTGTTTCCAATGAAATCAAATCTGTTATTGTCTACTTACAAGACACTGGGTTGGGTCTATGAAGGAAACAGGAAAATCAAATTCAAGGATTTGCAAGGATATAACACTAGCAGATGAAAAGTGAAATGCTAACGAGAGGTAAAAGCAATTTTTTAAACCAAAACTCCTGCCTCTGTCAGGAGGCAGAAATACTTATTTACTAAAACAATTTGCTTTCTGAGCCTCACACTTACCTATTGTAGAATCAAAATTTTATTGATAGTAGTATATTTTCAAAAATAAAGGACTGTATTTAGATATATAAAATAATCAAGAAGCTTGCAAAAGGTTGCCCAATGATAAAGTTTTTGTACAAACTAACTAAGAAACTCATTGTAAGATGCTAATGTAAAAAAAAAAAAAGATATGTTCCTAGATTTGAGCAATTACATGAAGACCTATTTGGGGATGGGAACCAACCATTTTGTTCATATTTTCTTCAGTGCTCTTACATTTCTCTTGTCCAGGATTTGTTTTTATACTGAATTCCATGTTCTGTTTATTTTCCAGGTCCTTTCCTCCCTGTTCCCTCTGCCCCCAACACACACACACACATACACACACACACACACACACACACACACACACACACACACACACACACACACACACACACCTTCTGATTGTGTTTATGGAATGGCCAGTTCTTCTGCAGTTCTGATCGTAGAACTAACTAGAGGCTCATTCACTATGACAGGGGTGTTTTGGTTTCAAACCAAGGCTTCTGCCAATGGTTTACCATTTTTGGCTCTCCAATCTTGTCACAAAAAGAAATATTTAACATACATCTGCACTGGCCCTCTCACCATGATCTCAGCACCTCAAAATTTCTAGATAATTTGGATCCCAATATAACCAGTGCTGCTCTGAAAAGAATGTACTTTGCTTAAGGAAAATGTTTATATTTCATTCTCTGGCTTCTTCCAAAAAAGGTTTTAAGCTACTTAGGTAAATGGAGAACAATGAAAGCAGCTTTATCAGCACAGCTTGTTTAATTTCTTTTGAAAATAACATTACTAACCTTTCTGGGGGTGTTTTAGTTGATACTACAGAGGACATGTCCTTTGTACTGAGAAGCTGCCAAATATAACCGAAGTCAAAGATAAATATAATGTACTTATTAAGTCTGTGTCTTCTTCCCATTTTGAAATTTTCTCTACCCTTAAGGCAGGCACCAAGCTGTCTACATTTGATGCAATGCCAACTTTATCTGTAATGGTAAATAAATAGGAAATAATGAATCCTCAGACTGGCTATGGCAGTTAAAAGACTTGTCCTTTGTTAAAACTGATCATAAGCAGCAATTTTAGACAAACTTTCTTTTTGAATAACCAAGTCTTTAATGTTTGCTTTTGCAAGAGACGTTATTGGTCTTTAGTATAGTCAACAAATTAAGGGTTTTTACAAAAGCTAGTAATTTTCCTTATCTATAGCAAAAGTTGTATTTCAGCATTAGACATTCAATGTGTCCAACATGTCCTCATTATTTCTATGTTACAGAACTTTTTATAGATGTAGGTCAAATGAAAATCATGTTTCCTTTGCTTTCTCTGAAGTCATTCTTAATTTCTTTTTCTTTTTCTCTGTGCTATTTCTGCTTCCCTTGATGCTTAATATTCCAAAGTAGTTGCAGAATGTCAAAATATATTGCCCTAGATATGTACATTGCTAACTATTATTATGCCCCATCATCACAGACCTTTTAATTCTAGGAAGAAATCTGATACAAATCTTGAGAATAATTTATTGTTATTAATTTCAAATAAATCCTAGATGGTATAAAAATAATTGCTTTGTTTTTATTACTTATGTTGTTTTTTAAGTCTAATGAAAGTCCTGAACCTTCTTTGTAAAACTGATTCCTAGAATCATAGTCATAGCTTTGTTTATAACCTATGACATTAATAATAAGTATTATTAGACCAAACATTAATAGTAATAGTAATCAAAGAAACTTTTATTAGGTGTCAACTGTGCACAAAGGTCTGTTACATCATTTATGTACATATATGTCATTTAATCATTGGGAAGCACTAACATTAGATTCTTAATAGATAGGAAGGATGAAGTTTGGGAAGATCACTAAATTTGCTGTAGGTATTGCAGTAAAAATAGGTCACTCCTCCAATAAAAGAATGAGAATAGAAACATAAATCTTTCAGACAACATTTCTTGAGCAAAGAACTTTGTTTTATGATCTCAGTTTTTTTTTTACATATCCTAGGAGATAAGTGTAGTACTATACCAAATTTATAGATGAAGAAACTGAAACATTTAGGTACGTTGCTCAAGATCACACAGCCACCAAGTAACTAACTGTATTGAATGACTCAGTCAACAAATACTTTTTGAATGGCTACTAGGCCTGGCATTGTGCAAGGCTCTGGGTTTATGAAGATGACAAAGACACATTCATTGTCCTGTGAATTTACTGCTGAAAGAGAAATAAAGTAAACAATGTTAACATGGTGCTTAACAGAGGAGATATCCATGGGGGCCTCTGGGAGCCCATGGGGAGCAGCACTCTGATTCAGACAGGGGATGGGAGGGGAGCTGGAAGAAGGAATGCTGCTGAAGCTGCAAATTGAAGGATGAGTAGAAATTAACTAGGTGGAGGTAGGGGAAACAGAGTTCTAGAAAGAGGGACAGCAAGCAAGCTCAAAGTCTGGAGGTGAAAGAAGGCTCAACAGTTTCCGGGAGCCCCAGGTATAGCCAGCAGGATAACATGAGGAGATAGAGGGAGAGGTGAGGCAGGGGAAGTAGCAGGTGAGAGGCTGTGGAGCACTTGGGATGCTAGCCCTAGCTGCTTGGACTTTTCCTTCTGAATGCAATAGGATGCTGCAAAAGGAACTTTAACAGATCAGATCAGAAAGATCTGGCAGGTGTGGAGACTGAATTAGAGGTGAAGGTAGGAAAAGGAAGTATGAAGCTACTGTGGTGAACGTCACAAAATGATAAATCTTAAAGTAAGTGATTGACTGCCGAAATTGAAGAATGAGGATAGAGACTCTGGATTAAAGTAGTAGAACTGACAATATTTGGTAAATGATAGGTTAAGGAGGCTGAGAGAAAGGAGGAACTTTAAGATGACTTCCAAGTTTCTAGGAGCTTCTTGTCGTTCATAGGTTCTGTGTAAAGAGCCTTTCTATGTGCTGTGACTAAATCAGTTGCATACACTTTTCTGACTAGCCTATTTGCCATTAAAATTTTAAGTGAATAGAGTAACTCTGCAGATTTTTTTTTTTTTTTTTTTTGGCCTGGATTGTATTCTGTTCACTGTAGAGGTAGATTAGCTCAGATGCCAAATAAACTGTTCCAATACCTGAACTAAATGAATTTGCCAAGGGATGATTCCTTACTCCTTGTCACTAAAAATTTCTCTTACTATTAAAATTGCAAAGTTCCTGGGTCTATATCTTCTGCACATCCTTGGCTGCCTTCATGAATGAGCATCATGCATTTATACTATGAAGGTGAAAAGCAAACTTTTTTTATTATGTTGATCAAAAGGAATGTTTGAAAGCTGCCAATTCGGTTAAATTATTTCTTTCCTTACCTAGTCTTTTGCTTATGTTTTCTGAAGCAATGATTACATACTCTGGGAATAAAAGAAAAAAATGGGTCTATTTTTCTAAATTTGAGATTGTGGATTTGTTTGGAGAATGAAGGTTAGAGACTTGGAACCCCGCGAACATCCTCTAGTCTATTCTAAACATTGTCTATTGAAGTGGACAGTCCCACATCTGAGAATTCTCTGGGGTTCTTGGGGGTAGGTTCCAATTGTACCTTGGGCACCATCATGTTTTCTGGGCTAGTGTAGAAGTTGTGGCCTGTTTAGAGGGTTAGAGAAAGGAGTTTTTAACATGCAGGTATTGGTACTCAGTGTACTGGGTTTCTGAGAATTTACTCATTAGTCAGCCTGTTCTGAGAGTCAAACGCTAGTAAAACTCCAGGAGGTAGAAGTCCTGCATCTTGTGTAGAGCTGTAGTGGGGGTGGAGGGACTCTTTAGTTGCTCATCGCAATGTGGAACATCAGCAGGTGACTAGGAACAGTGGCAGGGCAGGCCACATGAGAAAGAAGGCTGAAGACTGACCCTCAAGTCTCCTTATCTGTATGGTAAAGAAGAAATCCACTGAGTGGAGCCAGAAGGGAACCTAAAGATGAGAGCTGGCATGTCTGATGGAGGTCCCAGAGATGCAGTGTGAGAGGATTTTGTAGCAGAGGATGAGCAGAAGTTGGTAAAGCTGGGCGATGATGATGGTAATTCTCCAGCCTTGACTGAGTCAGTGGAAGACTTGAGGAGCTGGAACCATGTCCACCAGCAGAGAAGCTATCACAGACCAGGTGTCCCTCTGCCTCTACCCAGTCTGTGTAAGCCCCCCACCCTCACCCCAGAACCTCCAGAGCTTCATCATGTTAAAAAGAAAAGGGAAGGAGGAAAAGTCCTGAGAAGAATCCTGAAGTGATTGAGTAGTTTCCCCAAAGAAATCCAGTCTAAACCAGAAGTGACTGAGTTGCCTTGTTTTGAAGGAATTCAAGTTTGTATTATCAAATAGAATTAAGGCTTGAGAGCTAAGTGTGGTTGTAGAAAACAAGGTGGATGGACTGTTGCAAGTGTAACTGTAGAATTACTGTCAGGGTCTAGGCTGCTGGCCACAGGTTAATGATTCAGGGCTCATGCATCATGCAAGGAAGTGGGAAGAAAATGGACTTTAAAATAGGCAAGATTCCTCCACTTGGTGACCTGGGGAAAATTACTTTGTTTCACTGACCTTTTGTATTCCCTGCAGTAAAATGGGATTAAAAAAGAAAAATAAACATTTTTGTAGAAATTATGCTTTTTGCACTGTGAAAAATACTGTTGCTATACAATGGGGAAAAAAACCCCACTGGACTGTCGGATGTCTTTGGCCTGTGTCCTAACTGCTCCACATTCAGCGGGTGACTGTCTCCTCTATGTAATATTCTGAGAAGAATTAGGTAAGATGGAAATTATCTCTTTCTTCAAAGTGTGAGAGAATTCATGAATATTAGCACTGGTTCCAAAGTTCTGCTGGTGGCTAAATCTTCTCTAGTTTTTTTTTCCTGTATGAGTGAGTTAAGCAGGCTTTATATGACTTCCTTAGTCAATTTTGATAGTTTATTTTTCCCAAGAAAAGCATTCATTTCATTAAGATTTTACATTTATTTTTAAGCATATGTAGACAGTATTCTCTGATACATTTAAAATTTTCTTTTCAGCGGTTTCCATATTTCCATTCTTATTTTTAAATTTGTTTTTATTCACTAGACTTCTGAGAAGTTTGTCAGTATTATTACTTTTATCTCAAAAGACCAGCTTTTTAAAAAATACCTTTGTTTTCTTTAAAAATTTTTGTTTAACATTACTTACTCTGCTTGCTTTCCTTGGGTATTTTTATTTTCTTTAAAATTTTTAAATTGGATATCATTTTTATTTATTTCCTCTATTTTGAAATAATAAATATTTAAAGGTATAAATTATTTGTAAGTACTATTTATTCATTTACTTTCTTCATTAATAAAGTATTTGAGGCCATGAAATTAACTATAACAACAGTTCATTTTATTTTAGATTTCATATGCAGCATTTTCGTCTTTATTTTCAAAGCCATCTATTGACAGAAGATTTTGAGCATTTAAGTCTCTTAACAATTTGATTAAAACATATAGCCATATTTATGTAAAATTTCTATTTTATAAAACATGTAACTTTTTGCTACCAGGTATTGCATCGGTGTTTACAGTTGTTCCACTGACACTTGAACTGCAAGTGAATTTTTTTCTTGCTAAAACAACATAGTGTTTGAAAATGTAACTATTAATTCTGTTTTATTAATAATAACAGCTATTCTTTATGCTCTGATTTATGTCTTTTATTTGCTTTTTATGGACTGACAATGGATTGCTAAAATCTATAGTACTATATATAGTATTTATATCTATTACTCTTTTCTGTGTCAAGTAGCACTTTTCTTGAGTATTTTGATGCTATATTATTCACCATAATAATGAATCTGTTATGCCTTCAGTTTAGATGTTGCCTTTTATCAATCAAAAATGACCTTACATCAATACTTTCTACCATATGTTTGATTTTGGCTAATGTTAGTATTGTTTTTTTTGCTTTACATGAAGAGTTAAATTCTTTACTGCTGTGTTTTTGCATACTTAACGGTCATCTTTCCAAATTATACAAAGGCTATTTTTCTTTTATTTTAATGAATTTTTTCCTTGCATAATCTAACTTATTATTCACTAAAGAACCAAAATGCTACCGTGAGTGCAGGCTCATTAAATGTTTCCCCTGGTTTTCACATGCTGTGTTATTAAACAGGCCTTATCTGAATACATCTAGACCTTTATCCCAATTCAACACTTTTCCAACTGTTTTTCTTTCAATATAGTCTATTTCTTTTTGATTTTGATTAATTATAAGCTTAATGTTGGGAAGAAATTGTTAAATTAAAATCACTTACAAATAGGACTTTGGTTCTTTGATTTTTATTCTCAGCCTTGATATAAAATAGCCTTAATGACGAGAATTCTTGCTGTTTTCTTTTCATCCATGTATGAAAAATGATCATTTTGGAGGCTAAAGAACACTTACTTCTTTGAAATAATAATAAGTAAGCATTCAGGAAAGGAGAGAAAGTGCCCTAGACAAACAGGAGGGTTAGAATAGGAGTTAAAAGCTCTTTCTACACCATCTGCTTTCCAAATGTGGATCGCTCCTTGAGGTCTGCATAAAACAGAAAACGTGGGCAAGGGCAGAGGTTCGTTCTTGGTTGGAAAACCTTTATTAACACTTGTCAGCAATAGTTACAATCCTGCTGACCATTGAAAGAGAATTTTTTGTTTTCCTTATTCCCAGGTTGTAATTATCAAAGGAGATTTCTTTTTAAATTTGAAATCAACAGTAATGTAATTTCTGAGTTCCAAATCAATGACTGCCTTTCTGTCTCTCCTTTTCCCAACTAAATCAGAAGAAAAAAATGACATAGATCTTCTCTAATCAATTTATTTATGTAAGATTTCCTTCTCTGTACCCACTATATGCTTTGGTTTAATTTATAATGGGTTTCCTGTTCACTGTAAGAAGCTTCTTCAAGTGAGCCAGAGGTTAAATATGAAGACGAGAGATCATTGACTCATTCTAATATTTCATCTCTTTCTAGTACATAGATCTTTATTTTTGACTTTTAGTTTCTCTTGCCAGACTAGTCTTACCTCATCCAGAAGATATTAAATAATATTTTTCTAACAATCACAAAGGAAATTTTTTTTAGAAAATATCTACATTTTAAAAATTGTTTTACTTACATTCATTATACTCTAACTGGTTAAAAACTACCCTTTTAGATCCTTGTCCTAAGATTTATGTCTTTGCCTTTGACTTTTTTTCTCGTTATTGTTATATTTTCTTATATTTCTAATTACCTACAGTTGATTCTTGGGGATCTGTCACAGCTGAACAATGAATAAAGGAAAACATTCCCAACATTAGCAAAGCTCTGTGTGTACACAGAGGTCACAAAATGATAGTGAGCTTCAAAGAACAGACCCGAAGAACAGCTTCAAAGTTACACATATAATGAAATAGTGGCAGGGAAACAATTAATTAAAAGCAACTGCAACAGCATTACACTACAAGTCAGAAACATATAGCTAAAAATATTTCAAAGACCTGGAGAAAATACCAATTCAGAGAAAACACTCTTGATACACAAATATTGTGCTTGTTACATAAATGATATTTAACTTTATCTGGTTTGTTGACTATTAATATCCACTTGTCCCATTACTTAGTTACTAGGAATGTAAAGTTAGTTAGGCCAAGGTCACAGGTTTAATTCCTATGTGAGGTGGTTAGACAGTGTGATACACTGGGTCAGGCATAGGAGTAGTCATCTTTCCAAAGGCATGGCTTCCAGTGCCATGGCTTTATTTATTAGGCTTAATTTATTAGACAACTCTGGAGAAATCTGTTAAATAATCTGAGTCTCAGGTTCCTCATCTGTAACAGAGAGGTAGTTGTCTCCTGCCTTTCCATCTCAAGGGAGTGCGAAGGAACAGGGAAACAATGTAGTTGCAAGTTCTCTTTCTGAATAATATGACGCAAGTGTAAATTATGATTAGTGCTATTCTAGTCATATATTGCAATCTCCATTGTCTTGCAAACCATGCTTTATGTGCACCGATGACAAATCATTTCCGTTTCCTAGGACTGTCCTGGTTTCAGTGATGAAAACGCCATGTTTCTCTGGGAAACCCCTCTGTTTAAGCAATACTGGACTATTGTTCACCCTATAACATGTGGGAAGCCATAGTTCAGCATGTACTTAATTCTCAGTTCAGGTTGTGGTTTTCCTCTTCAACAGCATGCTCATTAATTTGTTCATCATCAATTTTGAAGCATCCACACTGTGACATTACTTTTCAAGATGATGACTATAGAATGGTAAACAAAACAGATTGAGTTTCTGCCCTCGGAGAAAAGGCTATTCTATTCTGAAAGACAGAGATTAAAACACATACAGAAAATAATACAACTATAGGTTGGGAGCAATGTGCTGAAGAAAAAGAGTAAACTTCCATGAAAGAAAACAGAAGAGGAGTCTGTCTTTAGACCAGGAATGGAAGGGGACTATATGAATTGGAACTGAGGCTGGAAGGATTTTGAAGAGCCAGCTGGAGAACAGTGGAATGCGTGTGTGGTGGGGAGGAGGGGTGGGGAGGACAATCCAGGCAGAGGAAAGAACATTATATGTTGGATTATCTTTTCCCATTTTGTCTCTTTGATAGAGCACAGCACCTGTCATGAAGTAGGTAGGTGCTCAAGGACAGCCTGTTGTATGAGTGAGTATATCCAAGAGTATAACTGTCAATAATTAGTTCCTAATTCTAGAGTTTCAGTCCCTCTCACCTTTTAAGGGGAGAGATCATTTGGGGTCCGTCACCCTCCTGCTGTTCTTTACATCATTCCAAGAAGGTGAGTCTCCTGTCTCAACTATCTTTAATACTGTGTATGATCCCAGGATTGTGGCTCCCTACCCAAAGCCATCTCTGTTGGTTGCCTACTCTAGAAACCCATGTCTGGTCCCCATAGTCCTTTAAGATGTATTACATTGATTACAACTATGGCTAATCATAAATCTTAGGGGGATTTTTCTGACTTTTTGTATTTTCATTTTAAGCAGCTATTAACAGATTTTGTACATACACACTTGAAGTGCTATGAACAATGTTATTTTTTTTTCCCCACACTTGCCTTTTACACTAAGAGTTTTAGCTTTTCTGCTTACAAGTTTGGTTACTTGTCTATTATGGAATTTTTTTTTTCATTAAAGAAAAATTTGCTCTTCAGTGTTTATATCAGCCTTGAAGTCCTTTTCCCTTTATTGCACTGTGATCACATGCTCCAAGCCCTTCAATGCCAGGTTTATTTCCAGGAAACCTAATAGGATCTCTTTAAGTGGTTGTTATTTCTTTTTCTTCTAAATTTTCTTGATATTTCTTTGTTTTCCTTTTTTGGTAATTGCCACTTTTTAAAAACCTCACAATATAGTTATTTACGCACATGGTTATGCTAATTCAAAGCACCTTATGAATGCAATCATATTTGTTTCTCCTTTCTACTTAGGTTCTCCTCTCCATATTCCCTCTCACCTTTGCATGTTCTATGCACGTGGTGGTCCTAAATAAATAAACATTTGTTGAATGAAAGAAAATGATTCAGGATGATACTAAACAAAATGAAATCTTTTGAGAATAGCTAGAAGCAGAGGATTGAGGTTTAGAAAATAAAAATGAGGGATAAAAAGTAGTAGTAGACATTGTTGCAGTGTGCCACCTACCAAGATGAAGATAGTTAAGGCAAAAGACACTGCAGTTATGAATCAATCAGCACTGTCTTTATCAGAGGAGAAGGGAGCCAATGAGTCTTATGTAAGAGGAATGATTATGATCAGGCCAAGCTGTTCCAGTATGTTTTGGAGGGTCCTTGTTTGACAGCATCTGTCTTAAAGTTAAAACTGGCAAATCCTCTAGTCAAAGAAAGAGAAAGGGTTATTGCAACCTATGTGGTAGTGTTCCTGTAGAGGCTGCTTCCCCAAATGGACTTGCCCCTGAAGGAGCTGAATTACTCTGCTCTCAAGTGCCACCAACAGGTAATTGGAAAGATAGAATTAACAAATCCCAGACTCTAAAGTCAAGGATGTCAGAACATGGGTTACTTTATCTCATTTGGTTTATTTGATCATACCAGTTATTATGATCCCATCAGATGATTATATCTAACAGAATGGAAAATTCTGTTTTAATTTTGCATTTATAGGTGAAATGAAATGATGTAATAAGTCTTTTTTTGGATTACTAACTTTTCTGCTGGGTAGACAGGGCAGTCCTTTTAAGACCTTCAGGCCCCCAAATCTGTCTTGCTATAGAATTAGGACTTTCTACTGTTTTATGGAGGACTTTTCCTGTCTACAATATTCACTTCTCTAATTTTTGATTAGAAAAATAAGCATGTGTACATTTTTGTACAGTTTTGGAAATCATATTTTACATGTTTTAAATGTTAGACTATATATCTAGCAATTAATATGTGTGCATTACTATTATAAACAGAAAAAACAGATTTTTAAAGAGAGGAACTACTATCATTAGACAGTAGTTTTTTTAGATTCTTCATTTTTTTAACCATCTGTTATTTCTTCGTCCTTTTGTCAACCCCACATTTAGAAAAAGTCTGGACACAATCAAATAATAAAGTAGTTTTCCATTTTTTAAATTAATTTCACATGTATGAATCAGAGCTTCTGGCAGGCATGAGATGTCTAGAATTAAACTGCAACAATTCCAGTCAATTATAAGAAACAGTCACATGACACATGCTATTGGTCAATAGTATTTATTAAATTGGATGTCACAGTAGAAAAGTAATAGAGTTACTGAAAATTTGCTGATAGAAACAGTGTTAGTTTGTTTCCTTAATGTAAAGAACCATTGTATCTAAGCAGCTATTTTAACTTAAACAATACCCTTATTTCAAGTTAATGCTATTTCGAAGTCCACAAACTATCAGGAGCCAGTTGGATTTTTCTAAGAACTGAAGACACGATGTCAATCCCACTTTTTTTTTTTTCACACTTGGCTACGTACTGCTTAGTGCTAACTCATGTTTGTTTCTATACGTATGCGTATCTTCTCTTCCTAAGAAGATTCATTTGTTCCTTTGTCCCTTTATCCTTTCACCCATCCAAAACTCCTTCAGTGGTGGTATAACTGAGTAGGACCTTATGGGGCCCTCCTGGGACAGACCTCCCCACGTCCTCTGCCTGCCTTTTGTTTGTAAAAAAAAACTTTCATCTCCTAGGCCTTCCCTGAGTTTCAAAGAATAAATTTAATCAGAGAAGTGAAAAAATGCAGAAACAAAGGATAACAGTCAAGCTAGACAAAATAATGATCATTTAGCCATTAAACAAATCAAGGACCTTTAGTTCCTCTTCAAGGGCTGAACTTCATATTCTGAGCCATATCCTTGAGCTATTTTGCATATACTGAGACCCCCCCACCAGGTGGAAGACGTTAACTGCATGTTAACCACAAGCATATAGACCCCAGACTGATTGCAACCAGTAGGTTGATGATGTTGACTCCTGGTTACCTCACCACCAACCAATCAGAAGAATGTCCACGAGCTGTCCACCCTGCAACCCTCTTCCTCACCCTATCTTTAAAAACCTTTCCCTAAAAGTCATCAGGGAGTTTGGATCTTTTGAGCACTAGCTGTCCAGACTCCTTATTTGGCACCTACAATAAATACTGCACTTTCCTTCACCACAGACTGGTGCCAATAAAGTGGCTTGACACGGGTAAACATACCCAAGTTAGGTCTGGTATCAGTAGGCCTGGCATTAGGCACAGAGGAGTCAGTAGGAAAAGACTGTGTCAAGGGACTCAGAGGTTAGAAGAGCTCATGGTCCTCATAACACAGTAAATCACCTAATAGACACCATGGAAATTAAGAAAAAGCCTTGTAGATATTGGCTTGCATAAAGCTAACAGTTTAACATGACAACATTTTATTTATCTTTCCTTCTCAAGACTTGTTCCCATAAGTAGTTAAGATAAAAATATGATTAAACAGAAACATTGAATATTCCGTATTGGAGCCTATTGCAGAGTGGCTCGTTAGAAAAAAAGAAAAGTCAGATTCTGGTAAACATTAAACAGATTAGTAAGCCACCTGTACTCTAGTAAATAATTAGCATTTCTCTTTAGACTTCCAGAAAGAAATGTTAAAGCTCCTTTTGCAGTTGGAAGAAATCAGTCTTCAGCTGGGAAAGTGCCTTTTTAAAGTAAAACACTGCATATATTTGAGTGAGGAGGGGGCATCATTAAAGTAAACATAATACAGACTGTTCAGAGACTTGTGCTTTTCAGTCTGGACTCAATAACTATGCATTTGTGTCGAGAGGAGATATGAGAAGATGATTTGAGAAGAATGATATGAGACCCAGGGTTTAACCGAGGGCACAAAAGGAATACCAAGTTCCATTTAAGATGGGAAGTTCTAAGGACAAAAGTAACTTTAGGTCATGGTCAAAAACATGAATGGCATTCTTTTATTCAGTACTTGCCTTACCTGTCTTAACTTCTCAGTGTTGTGATGCTTCATTCATTTTCTCTTTTATGCCGAAACTGTCGTGCTCAAGGAGATATATACATATAATATAAATTAATATAGGCATAGAAGTAATTATATATGTAAATATATATATAAACTTAAATGACCTCCTGTCTTTTCTGTGAGCAGATTGCTCCAGTTTTCTACCAGTATGACCTAATCTAGACCTAGAAATTAATTTGTAACAGTAAAATACTTTTGCAAGAATTTTTATACTCCATGTGTGACATAGGATTTTCTCACTTAATCATCACAAGTACTATGTGTAATTTGAGGCAATATATCCTCAGTTACAGATAAAGAAAGTGAGAGCAGCCCAAGGTTTTAGAGGAAATGATAGTAGTGCTATGCTTTGAAAACCATTACCATTGCTCACTTTAGCTGACAATAATTGAAAGACAGTCCTTTGTTAGTTTTATACATTACGAGTATGCCTAATCCTTTGGCACTTTGATACTGCTTCCTTTAGATTTCAAGGGAATACCTGCTTACTATTTCTTGCTACAATGCTGAGTCCTTCTAGCTCTTTACCTTGCTAAATTTCTTACTGATTTTTTGAGCCTCAGTTTAGTATTATTCTGTGAAGAATACATCTGTGGCAACCATACTGGGCCAATTTCTTCCATAACACCCTGCACATAGCTCTTTCTTAAGTATTTTAAACTCCCTGAGACTTTGGACAATTACATGTTCACAATTACATGGTCATCTCCTAACATGCACTTGCCATGAAATAAATATTTGTTGGAGGAATGCATGAATGAATTCCCTACATATCAAATTGTTATGAATTGGGTTAGAACAACATATTGGCCATGCAAGTATTGCAACAAGAGATAAAGGGGTCAAAATATCCTCAAAAAAAATAGGTAGAGCTGAGGCATAATAGTTTGAGGAGATCAAATGTATCCATAGAAAGAAATAGTAATCTCTTTAGAATTCAGCAAGAAGACAAGTGAGACAAACTAAAAATCTGATTGCTGAGAGCATGAGGAGTAAACCAGGGACTAGGGTAACACGAAGCTAAACTGTACTTATTTCCTGTTAATCCCCAACTTTCCCTTTCTCCTACACCTAGGAATCTTGGAACTAATGTCAAAGGGTTTACTTGTGTTCTTAAATCATGATGCAGCCACAAGTGGGTTGAATACTGTTGTATCTTTTTTTTTTTTTTAGTAGTATATAAATGACTCTATAAATATGCTAAATGTAGTTTCACTAACTAATTATTTTCCCACTTCATTAGTGAAGAAAATTACCCCATTCATACAATGTTTCATTTCCTTGTCCAGAGAGAATGGCTAAAGCATAGGTCTTGCTGACATGGCAATTTATTTCAGAACAATTAAGAGGAAAGATACATAGCACATTATTTAAATGATTAAATTCTTACAAAATCAAGGTACTGGTCTGAAGTAGGGTGGAATCTCCTCTCAATTGGTTAGGAAGAAATATTATTAAGGCTTTTATTCAAAGGCATTATGGGAAGATGCCAGGCTGGGCTCAGTCTTCCCAATCTTCCTATCTTGACCTCACTCGGATGAAGAGATTGGGCAAAGTGATCTCTAATGTTAACTTCACTTCTAAAATCTATACACCATCCTTCTTTTTGATGTTTCTTCCTTCAAGTGACTGCCTTTTAATTATTTTCTTGGTCGTCCATGTACTCTCTATGATAGGAAACTCTCATCATGTAGTGTGGATTCTTGTTAGCAGTTCCTGGATGAGAATGGCAAAGAGCAGTTTTGGAGATGGATAAATGGTACATTCATTGGAGTTTGCCAGTTACCAACTGTGCAACTCGGGTAAATTTCTCACCTTCTGTAAACCCCACTTCCCTCATCTGTAAATTGAGGTTAATAATAAGACAGTGGTCACAGGATTGTATTAAGCTGTCCTAACTTCTTTGAGCTTCAGTACAAACATCTATAAAATCAAAACATATACAATGTTAGCTTATTCAATAAGATAATGTATGAAAAGTGGCATCCATTTATTGACTGATAAATATTGTTTTATTGTTTTTGTTAGTTTTGTGAGAAAAGATATTCAAAGTGTCAGGTATTTAAATTTTGTGTGAGAACTTCATTTATTTTCATGCTGTTTCCTGTTATCCCAGAACAAAAGAAGCAGTTATTTTAAAAATAAAGTTTAGTCAATGACAATAGAAACCACATATGTGATCTAATGACTGTGTAAACCCTATAATGTTATTTTTTATGCTGAGACCTCAGTTACCTTCAGTTGAATACCTGTGAAGTATGAGTCTGCTAATTCTGGAAAGAACGATTGGATATGTCATCAGGGGTATTGCTGAATAAATCATGTTTTCTTGCAGCTGATTCAAAGACCTGTTGTTACGTTGCTTGTAAAATGATTCTAAGATCTTGGCCATTTGCTTTGAATGGCAAACTGTAGACACTCTTATTAATTAATGTGTGGATTTTGTTGCTTTGCTAAATTATCTTCACCACAATTGATGATTTTTCATCATGTCTATAGCTTCTATAGCCTTCTACTTTTTCCTCTGGAGATGGTGTGGATTGTTTGCATTAGTGATCTTATGCTGCAAGTGAAACTCTTGCAGGAGCCAATTATCTGTCATTTTGGTAAAGGCAGTCCATGATACTGAGACAATTTCATAGTCAGCGTTAGGTTCACAGATCATTTATTCAGGGTGATAATTTCCTAAATGGGGTATGAAACATGAAATCCTGTACAAAGTAGATACCTAATGTCACTTGGTTGCTATTTAGTATTAATGTCTAAGTATGTTGGGGTTGGAACTAATATTATGGAAATTCTTTCCGCATACAAGGTGCTTTATGCATGTTACTTTTTATCCACAACTACAAGGCTGGCTAGTTAAGTTGTATATTTTTGATTTTATAGATGTTTGTACTGAAGCTCAAAGAAGTTATGATAGCTTATCTATATCACACAGGTATATAATTGGGCAAGCATTTGATGAACCATTCAATGGTTCAAAGGTTAATTTATTCCAGAATATATGGTGTTTCCAATATACCACAATGGCAAGTATTATTCACTCATGAATAGGCATTCTGCTAGATGGATAATTTTTTAAATAACTCTACAAAATAGCTATTATTATTCCCCAAAGCAAAATGGAAAGGAAACACTGTAAAAAGGGATATTTAGTTTAAAAGAAGTTAAAAGTTTCAAAATCAAGTTTCAAAGTGAATCGAATGATACTGACTCAGGAAAGAGGATTATCATTCATTCTTTGGGTAATTGCCATTCATTCATTGGTAATTATATGATACAGCCCTATTTTGTGCCTAGCATTGAACTGGGGGCCAGAGATACCATAATGAGCAAAAGCTAGGACAGTCCTTGTACTCAAATTGCTTATGACCTTACTGAGCAGAGGTATCAATACAATAAAATTAAAATAAAATAGTTACATGTTTTAATGGAAAAATATAGGGGCCCATGAAAATTATAATAAAGAGGTATGGACTCATAGGTGCTGCAAGAGAACAAATTTAAAGTCATGAAAACCCAGAAGGATTTTACCTATTATGTACATTTGAATATTCAGGTTGGTAATGATGATATAATGAAGATAAACTCATAATTGAACTTACGGTTTTTAATAATTATAGTTAAACAAAAATATTTTCATAATTCCACTTGTGGTTTTATTAGAATGAGGGGATTGTGGGAATTTTTCTTCTCTTTTTAGTCTTCCATTTTAAAAAGATACGTTTGGTTACATGATTTTTTTAAAAAGTAGAAACAAAATGATTTCACATATTAAAATATTTTTTGAGAATTGTGACTGAATCTTGTGAAACACTGTAGTGTATATGTGTGTGTGTGCGTGTGTGTGTGTGTGCTGTGTAGTATGATTTTTTTCATCCTTATTTTTGACTAGATGAACTTTGTACTCCTGATAAGCCTCATCTTCAGTTTTGGAGGTGAGGGACTACAGCTGCAACTCAGCTGCTGTGATCTCATTTCCTGGTTTCTGGCTCATAGACTTGATTAAAAGGAAAATTGAAAAAGTATCCAACCTTGAATTAATGCCTACAAGATTAGAGCAAGGCTATGGAACTCAAACTTCTAAAGGACTAGCTCATTTCTGCTTTGGCTACGCTTGAATGAAATATGGAAGTGAAAATTATTTTGTCAATCATGTATTTAGAATCCTATCAATCTAGAATCAGAAGCAATTTTGTGTTAGGAGATACTTTCAGTGATATATCTTAAATCAGGTAGAGAATTTATATATGTATTATGTGTACTTATGTATGTGTGATACATATACACACATACAGAACCATATATGTATATATATGTACACATACATTGTAAGCATAATATATTTTTTTATCTTTTTTCCTGAAGGACATCGATCTTACTTAAAATATATTTTAGAAAAGTAATACTTGTAACATGTTAACTATAGGAATTTTAACAATGTACTCAAGAAAAAGAAGTAATCCCATCACACTAAGATAAAGCATGTTTTTATTTTTGTACATGGTCTCCCACTACTTATATATAAATAAAAATTGTAATACATGTACATATTTATGCACACTAAATAACTACTCATATAGTTATCTTATAAGATAATATTTTATGATCTTATTCTCTTACTTATAATGATATCTCAGTATCATTTAACAGCTGTATAATATTCTGTTTTGCCAACATTTTTGTTGATCAATTAATCTCTTAGTATAGGACTTTCAAGTGGTTTCTATTTTTTTGCTACTGTATACAATGCCATGATAAACATCCTTACATATAAATTTTGAAAATGGAGACGATATAGCTGCATAAATAAGTTAAAGAACTTCATGGATAGAAAATAAACAGTATTACCCACCACTGCTCCCTTCCTTCTTTCCATATATGCACCTGGTTCAACTTCAAATGCCTTCTCATGCAGTTTATAAAATAAGCTGAATTATTTTAATCTGCAGTGAGGATATCTTAAGTAGAAATCATAGAGCTATTGACTATCTGATTTGGGGACTATTTTCTCCTTATGCTACTGCAGAGTATAATTTAAGTTAAACATGCTAATTTGTTCTTGAACATTCAATGACTACCTTGAAATTATGAATACACTTAAATGTTGCAAAATGAAGACAGCAAGTAAAAGGACAGAGACCTTTAGTATGTTACCATCACTGGAATTATAATTCTAAAGGCCTTATAATGCTAGCTTCATCTCTTCTCCATCCAGTCTACATTTTCTTTTGTCTCTGTCATATTTAATAGACCAGCATCACTGACTGAAAAATATTAGTTACTTTTCTGTTGTCTTTTTTTTATGACTAGATATGAATCTATAGTAAATTGCTCAGTCAGAAAATGTGACATTAAGGGAAAAAAACCAAAGTCAGTTTTTTTTTAATGGGTGTGACATTAGAGAATTGGAAGCTGGTTAGCAGGAACTGTGTCCCAGTTTGTTTACACATCTTTGATGGGGTTAATATATAGGGCCAGTGCTAATGAGTATTATATAGCTAAGTAATGTTAGCCTGCGGCAAGAGAAACAGGGAGCTGAAGTCCTGACATTTATTTTCAAAATAGCTGAACATTCTCCAGGCACATTTTGTGGCTTTGACTGACAAAAGTCCTTCTGTTAACCACGTAGAATGAAATTCTTCTCAACATGACATAATTAAGGATCCACCTTAAGACACTTTGGAAAATAAAGACCTTTTCAAATTCATATTGACTTTTTGTCTCGCCCAGTTTTTACTTTATGAAGACACTGAGCTTGAAATGAAAGTAGTTCTGAATTTCAGTGAGTATAAAAAAGTTGGAGAGCTAAGAGACCCTTTAGTGACTGCTACAGTGTAGACTGTTTTTAAGATATTTAAAAATTAAAAAACAAAATAACTACATGAAAAATTGGTTAGGTTATTGATTTTCTTCCATGATACAACGTTTAATTTTTTTCATGAGGCTTTCCATATTTAATATGTTATACTGATAAAGTATCAGCTGACAATGAGGGTTATTTAAAAAATGGTCACTAGTTATAGACCTAAATAACTGAACTTTTAGCTTAGCACGGCTGGTAAGAATTTAGATAGTGAACTAGAATGAAAGTTTTCCAGGAGGAGATAACTCGAAGTGTATGTGGGGACTTAGAATGGTCAGGTAAAACAAGCTTAAAAAGATCAAGGGCCAGTGCATTGGGCTGAGGGTCAAAAAGAGTCAGGAAAGAGCTTGGTGTTAGGAAAGTCAGGACCAGATTGTGAGAAGAGTGGGCAGAAGGTGAGTGAGCATGAGAAGAAAGAAAAATTAAGAAGCAGGAACCTGCTTGCTCACCTAGAGTGGAGTGAGCAGGTGAGAAAAATAATCAAGGGTTTTGCAATAGCTTAGAAAAGAAGTAGACAGTACTGAGGGCTATTTAGTATAATTCTTTGAAGTAAAATTAATGAGAAACAGGATTTGAGGGAGCTTAAATGTTTAAATAAAATAGATACCTGACCCAAACAATTTGGGTGCACCGTGTAGAATGCAGACCTAATCTGCATTGTCATTATGGCAAAAGCACTTTTTGATACCATCATTCTTTTAGTTTACCTGTAACTTTTTACAGTCTTGAAATTTAGACCAGAATTTGCATGATATAATCTATCAATTTGGGACAAGATGGAGACATTAATTACATGTATCTTCTAAGACCTTTCCTAACATACTATTTGACCATTTACTTTCAATATAATTTTAAGATATTTATATTATTTAATGAGTCATATGTCTTTACCAGAAGAAAAAAAATACAAAATTAAAATGATAAATATAATTTAACAACACCTTATTTCATTCTTTTCTGAATTTATAGTGGTGATTTATTATCTTAGTACTTTTTACATTAAAGGATATCTATAATTGCTTCTATGTGTGTCTATCACTTTGAATTACTTTCAAAGCACAGTCTTTTCCTAAAAAAAGAGCAGATGTGGATCTAGATCTAAATCTAGATATGTCTTTGGAGATTTCTGTCTTTGGGTCCCTCCTTCCTAACATCTAGCCCAGAACAATGTCTTTGGGAAAGCATCATGCTTGACAACTTCCATGGTGACATCACCCCTTTCCTCTAAGGACCTTTATGAAAAAAAATGTCCTTGAAGACAACTTCATGTGCTGGGAAAATAACAGAAACTGAGCTGCTTAAATAATGAAGCAAGGTCATCCTCTGCTTCCTCAGAAGGTGTTTTATTACTTTGAAAGGAACTTTGGAACTGAATCAAAAAAATGAATGGCCGCCCCTCTTAGCCTAGAAGTTGTGTTTAGATTATTAAAAGGATTTGTCTGGTGTTAGTGAAATTAAAATGGGGACTATGCTATGCTGTTTCAATCTAAAGTCTATGTAAGCTTCCGTGTGTAAGTCATCTATTAATATTTATTTGCATATCTTTAAGACTTTTTGTTACAGATTATCAGAGTAATACAACATTAAAAAGTGATCTAGCCTCAATAACCATGGAAGAATCAGATGCAGATTTTAGTATGAAATGATTTAATCATGTCTGCATTCTCAAAGATTTATTTTAAATATTCTCCCCCTTCTATAGTCAGAAAAAGAAGTCTCATTTGAAAATTGCATTAGAATACTAGTCACAGCAATATTATACTATCACAGTAATATTATAAATTCAACTGTTCATTTCTAACTCTGCTACTTTTGGCATAGCATTACAGTTAATTTTTTTTCAGACAAATGCATTAAAAATGAAAGAAACACACTAGTTATTTCATTCCTCTTGTGTTTATGCAAAGAAGTGGATTCACTGAAAAACATTACAGATAATCAGAAACTAAAATCCATGTTATTGAGGAGAAAAACTCCTGCTACTTGTAGAACCTTTTATTTTCTCACTTGCTCATTCTTTTTTCCCTTTTGTTTTCCAATAATTATTGCTGTCATCTCAGCTCAGTCACTCCTGCATCTTAATTTTGCTCTGAAAATTAGCTTTAGATACATTCCAAAGCAACTCTATACTCAATAATCATTAACAAATGTTACCCTGGCCTGACCCTTCTGGTCAGACAGCCACCAAGAGATAAATGTTCTATGAGGCTCCACTTTTAAGAGTCTACCTTCACTCTCCAGGCTCTCTGTAACTCTAGAGCCCTTCTTTTCCTGAAAAACCTGTCTTTCTTTGCATTCTGAAATCAACTGATTTACGTTGGTTTGATGATTTTCCAAACTTTGGTATCACTATAATTCTCTGTTGCTCACCACTGATCTTTTAATCCTCAATTTAAAATATGGATTTGAAATTTTCCCCAACATAGCAGCAAGCTGGAAAAGGACATGTGCTAGGAATTAATTTTTATTCACACAAATTCCCCAGGCACATTTTGTGAACCTCAGTTATGTATGAACTGGTTTCTTCCACTAAGTTGAGATCCTGGAGGGCACAGGTCATGTGTTTTTAAAATTTTCTTCAGTGTGTTCATTGTAGTGCTTTGCACAAATTAGATGCTCAACACAACTTTGCTCTCCTCATCACGGCTGGTGGTAGTTTTCCTCTTAACCTTAGCTATTTATCAGATGATGGCATGGTTGTCTAATTGATTTCCTGGCTTCTAGGCTTTTTCTCTTTCAGTTCATCTCACAACATTACCAGTTGGAGAACTACATTTAATTATGTTATTCTGCTGTTCAAAATCCTTTCCATTTTTGGTAGGATTTCATCTGAATTTTCTCTTTCTTTCTTACACTTCAGTGTATTGCTTGAAATATTTATTATGAGCACATTGTTTTATTTAAATATAATTAAGAAAATTGGCTACTTTTATTTTGAAAAGATAAAAATATTCAAAGGGATAAACATTTGCTCTAGGAAAAGAATTCTGAATATAATAACATATCTGTTTCCAAAATGAATTCCAGTCCCTGCAGTTGAATCTGTTGCTGCAAATGACCAAACTTTGTATCAGTCATTGTGGGGAGGGAGAGATATGTACATAAACACACATAAATATTCATACATAAAACCAATAGGTGTTTTTTTTTTTTATGCCTCTATATGCTTCCAGTTTTCTTTTACTTTATATTTGAACCTTTAATAAATTTTTAAATAGATGGTTTATATACATATACCTATATATCTATTACCAGAAATGGAGGTTTAGAATGCAACGTACCAAAATACTGACAGTAGTTGTTTCTATAGGATAAGGTAATTTAGCGGTTTTGCATTTGTGCATTTTTCTGAAGTGAGTTTATAGCTTTCATTAGAGTCCCAAAGACATAGGTAACACCCAAATATTAAAATCTACTTTTCTAGGCAAACTTTAATTCCTAGACAGTCTCCTGTCTTTATTTAGAAAAAATGGCCCTGCTTCTCAGCCTCCTTGTTATTCCTAATGCCCACCTATCTTCCTTTCATTGTTCTTCCTCCTTCTCTCAAAGGAAATCATCATTATCGGACCCCTCTTTCAAGACCCAGACCACATATCCACTCCCTCTCCTTCACAAATCACCTCTAAATCTCTTCCTCCTTTCAATTCTGACAGCACTAATGATTTGGTTGAGTGTGGATCACTGAATGACATTTTGGTTCTATTTTTTATGAGAATTTGTGACATCTTCCCATCCAGATGATAACCTAATCAAACACAGGAATTATGTCTTAAGTCTCTAGCTGTGTTTCTGTTCAGCCTAATAATATGGAGTACTCTAAATGAGATAAGAATGTTTTATTCTCAAATTATCAAAAAGGGTAAGTGATAAACCAATGTTTTATTTTTTGTTTTACCCAGAACCCATTAAATTACTGAGGAAGGATGTGTTTTTGATCATCTGGGGACTTTATGTAAATATGCACATTTAAGTACACAATAAGGTTTTAAGATTAATCACTTTAAAGACATTTTTAAAAAATCTCTTAAAAATGATTCAAAATACAGGAAAGTATAAAGATTAGGAATTTCAAATTCATCCTGTCTAAATCCAAAGGTAAAGTATGTTCTCTCTCTCTCTCATTGCAGCTGTAATAGTGTAAGAACTTTCAGGTGAGAAAAGTGCTTATAATTATTGCAGGACACATTATATGTAAACAAAACAAGACTAATTTTAAAGTACACCCTAACCTCAAGATTCCCACTTTACCACAGAGACCTGATCGAATTTAGTGGTTAAGAATATAGGCTTTGGTTCCAGGTAATTCTCGGTTTGAATTTTGAATCAACCACTTAATAGCTCTCAACTTGGGCAAGTTAAATACATAATTTCTCCCAGAACTTCATTTTCCTCATTCATAAAATGAGCTTCAAAATATAGCCTCATAGGGTAATTATGAAAATTAGAAATGCACTTATTACAATGCCAGGAACATAGTAAGAATGCAGTGAGTATCTATTCTTATTAATAGGACTAACCTTGTTCAAATCTAATCGACAAAGATGCCCAACTGCCCCTGCACTGAGTGTAATCTGAGTCTGGTGCCCTCTGCCCTCTAAGTTTGACCACTGTGTGCCTCTCCAGACTCTTGCCTCTGCCTTGGCTTGTGTCTCTTCACCCAGCTATTCATTGTTTTCCTCCCTTTTACCACATACTCCTCTGCCTGGAACACCCCTCCCCTTTGACAGTCTAATGCATCCTTGAAGTCCCAAGTGGAGGGTTCCTTCTCTCAAGCCATACGACCTTGATTGTGAACATCTAAAGAAACTACAGCTTATTCATGTTTGGATTCCTGGTGCCTTGCGCAGTGGCTGCCACAAGTAATTTTCAAATAAATGTTGATTAAATTCAACTAAAAACAGTGTTATTCTGCAAGGCACTGTAGAGTTCATAATCATTCCTAAGACCTCTGATGTCCTCTAGTGCTCAAACCAAACCAACACTAAAATTTGGTAAAAGTAGGGACTTTTGAGTCAAATAGATTTAGGTGTGCATCCTTTGTTACCTATGTAATCTTAGGTTATTTAAACCACCTGAATTCAAACTTCTGCCTCTACAAACTGAGATTATTTAGAGCTAACTCATAGGGCTGATGGAAAGGAGTGAAAGAGAATGCAATGTATTTAACACAGAGCTGAATTTTCTAAGTATTTAACAAAAGGTTATTGTGTTATTACTGTTATGGCTGTTGTTAGAGCATTCTTATCATTGCGATCACCAGTAACTTCATCACCAAGCCTTTTCATCATCAGGAGTTAGGAAATTCATTATGAAAGGAACAGAAATGGAAAATGTTGGTGTAAGCCATGGACTATGCCATCCCCTCTCTATTGGGGGGTGGGATGGGGGTGGGTTTAAGATCCAATGAGACATGCTAAATGGAAGTCACAAAGGAATTAAAAGAGGAGGTGTGCCTTAGCCCTCCAGATGTGAGGGCAGTTACTAAGAGTAATAGTTTGGAAAATTAAAGCCACGATGGAAGATTAGTTAATTGTCTCCTTTGATGGGAGTGATTTTCACTTCTCAGCAGCTAGTGAGAATGAGGTACAGTTAGAAAGGTTAGGTTAGTGTAATACCTTGGAAGGTCCTGTACAGCAGGTTAAAATAGAATTCATTGAAATGATGAATCAATCATCTGTAAAGATGATTGCATTATTTTTCTACTGCTGCATAACGATTAGCCATAATTTTGTAGCTTAAAACAATATCCACTTTTTATCTCAGTTTTGCAGAGCAGATGGTCAGTACAGAGTGACTGGGTTTTCTGCTCAGGGTCACACAAGACTGATGTCAAGAAGTTGGCCAGGGGGGTGCTTATCTAAGGCTCTAGGAAAGAATATGCCTCCAGGCTCATTTAAGATGTTGAAAGAAATGCTCAATATCGCTAATTATCAGATAAATGCAAATCAAAACTACATTGCGGTATCACCTCACACCAGGCATAATGCCCATCATTCAAAAGTCCACAAACAATAAATGCTGGAGAGGGTGTGGAAAAAGGGAACCCTCCTACACTGTTGGTTGGAATGTAGTTTGGTGCAGCTGTTATGGAAATCAATATGGAGATTCCTCAAAAAAAAAAAAAAAACAAACTTAAAACAGACTTACCATATGATCCAGCAATCCCACTTCTGGGTATATATCCAGAGGGAACCTTAATTCAAAAAGATACATGCACCCCAATGTTCATAGCAGCACTATTTACAATAGCCAAGACATGGAAACAATCTACATGTCCATCGACAGATGACTGGATAAAGAAGCTGTGGTATATTTATACAATGAAATACTATTCAGCCATAAAAAATAATAAAATAATGCGATTTGCAGCAACATGGATGAACCTGGAGATTGTCATTCTAAGTGAAGAAATCCAGAAAGAGAAAGAAAAATACCATATGATATCACTTATATGTGGAATCTAAAAAAAAAAAGATGAACTTATTTACAAAACAGAAACAGCCTCACAGACATAGGAAACAAACATTTGGTTAATGGTGGGAGAAGAGGGTGGGAAGGGATAAGTTGGGAGTTTGAGATTTGCAGATACTAATATATATATATAATAGCTAAACAACAAGCTTATACTGTATCGCACAAGGAAGCATATTCAATATCTTGTAACTTATGGTGAAAAAGAATATGAAAATGAATATATGTACGTTCCTATGTGACTGAAGTATTATACTGTACACCAGAAATTGACACAACATTGTAAAGTGATTATACTTCAATTAAAAAAAATATAAAGTACATATAAAACATTAAAGAAAGATAGGAGAAAAGAAAAAATAATACATTATTGCATATTTGAAAGTTGCTAAGAGAGTAGATATTATAAGTTCTCATGACAAGAAATTTCTAGCTATGTATGGTGATGGATGTTAACTAGGCTTATTTTGGTGATCATTTCACAGTATATACAAATATCAAATCATTGTGTTATACACCTGAAACTAATATGTTATATGTCAATTATACCTTAATAAAGTAAATAAATTAATGAAATGATAGAAAAAAGATGTTGGCAGAATTCACTTCCTTGCAGCTTTAGGACTGAAGTCCCATTTTCTTGCTGGCTGTCATCTGGGGTTTACTCCCTGCTCCTAGAAGCTTTTCCTTCTCACATGGCCCTCTCCAACTTCAAGGGCAGCAACAGAAGATTGAATCCTTCCCAAGCTCCACCTGTCTCTGATTTCTTAATCTGCCACCAGTGTGAGAAAAAGCTCTGCTTTAAAAGGGCTCATGTAATTAGGTTAGGCCCACTAGGAAAATCCATGTTACAGTCAACTGATTGGTTTTCATGATTACATCTGCGATTCCCTTTTGCCATATAAGGAAATGATCAGAGGTGTAACACTGGGAAGCTAAGGTCACAGAGGCCACCTAGAATTCTGTTTACCACAAAGATATTGGCCATGTTGTACAGGATAGTAACATTCCGAAATGCATAAAGGCCACTCAGGAGCTGCTTGAGCTAAGGTGGTAATGTCTAGTTAGTTAATAATAGCAACTTGTGCATTAGACCCTGTTTGTGGTTTCAACTCCCATATTCACAAATTCCTTCTGATGTAGGTGCTATTGCTATTCTTATTTGACAGCTGAAGAAATTGAAGTTCAATAAGGTTAGGAATTGTGTTTATATTCACAAAGTTAGTATTTTGTAGATCTAGGATTCAGAAGCAGACAAACTGACTCCAGAGCCCAGGCTCTCAACTCTTATCCTCCTCATTCTCCATTAGTTGAAAGGCTTTACTTTGTGTATTGAACACAGACTCGATGTTAAATCTTCTGTTCAATTCTCCTAACACTAAAATTTCTCCACTATTCGAGATAAGAAAACTGAGGCTTCCATTACACATCTTGTTTCAGGTGTCAGAGCTATCAAGCAGCAGATGTAGACTTTGAACTCTGGTTTGCTTAGCTCTGAAGGCTTTTTATTACATCATATGATTAACCTTAGGCTCCGCGTGTTCAAAGCTCTGAGAAGCAGAAACATGTAGTAGCTACAAGAGTAGAAGCTAACACCCCACTGCCTGTAGTTGAAATCCAGTTCTGCTACCTATCTGTCCCTCTGGCCACAGCTTCCTAATTTGTAAAAGGAGGATGTTGCCTGTCTTATGGAGACCTTAGCAAAAATTAATGGATAATTACAGGAAAACTGTTAGAACGGGTCAGGTATGTAGTAAATACTCAAAAACTATGAGCTATACGAAAAGTCTGGAAGAAATGCATGGTATAGATGTGGTATATGAATTCATTTTACCTGCTCTTTGTTATTTGCATCATTAAATGTTGATGATACCAGGGAATAGGGATTGGTTAAATGACATGGAATAACAAAGTGGCTCAGTGGGGCTAACTAATTAGGCTATTGGTAAGGAGAAACTTAATTTTGAGTTGAGTTTTGAAAACCTGGAGGGCATATAGGAGAAGCAGAAAGTAAGGGGAAAGCTCTGTATGTACGTCATTTATGAAAAGGATTATAGGAGGTGGCTTATGTTTGGGACAAATTAAGTAGACGTTCCGGTTTGGAATGGAGAAGATAGTGAATAGTATATCATAGTTCTGCTCAGATGGTGAAGGCTGAAGCAATGAATATCTTGAAAGCAACTTGAATCTTTGTTCATCCATTTGATAAGCATTCATAAAAAACCTCCAAAATGCAAGATGTTATCAGAAAACCAAGATGAGTCATGAATCTTGCCCTCAAAGAACTGATAAACTAATAGAGGAAATAAGATAAGCAAACAGGGGACAGGATCTAGCTCAGTGGTAGAGCGCATGCTTAGCATGCACGAGATCCTGGGTTCAATTCCCAGTACATCCATATAAATCAATCAATCAATCAACCCTAATTACTTCTCCCCAACAAAAAAAAATACACACACACTTATAAATGGAAGTAAAAAGTTGCAGGAGTCACAAGTGAGGCATGGATGAAATGGTAATGACATTCAGAGAAGAGAGAGATTGCTTCAAACTGAGACAAATTGGGAAAGGTTTGTGGGGTGATGGCACATTGCAAGGAGGGAAATTGAGATGTTTGAAATTGAAAGACGGAGAGGAATTACACCTTGGTCCCCAAAATATGAGAGCAATCATGGGCCTGCATTAGAGAAGTAACAGTGACAATGGAGGTAAAAGCACATAGGAGAGAGATGTTTGGGAACAGAGTTGATAGAATTGATAGCAGATGCAGTCCCACCTGCAGGGCTTCAAATCCTCTGCCTCAGTCAGGGCAGATCTGCTTCCATCTGTTTTGTGTGGGTTACTGTTCTGCAGAAAATGTAATTTGAAAAGGGGTTTTGATTGCTATAAAAAAGATGGAAGACCATTGGCTTAGGCAAAAACTTGAGGTTCAAGAACGAAGATTTAGATGGACGTCATATTTTTCAGGAAAAAAAAAAGGACTGCTTTTTTTGTTTCTCTACCTCACAAGGCAAGGAGTGTTAAAATATTATGGAAGCACGTGTGCTTTTAAAATTGCAACTATATTTTTAAACCATTTGTTGGTGATGCAATTGCAAAAGGTATCTAAAATTATCACATCTATATTTGATTCATAGAATTGCATGTTAGAAAGGGATGAATAGATTCTTCTAGACTTTGTTTAAAATTCACTTGTAAGTTGTGACTTTACAAGCCAGGTTCCATCCTGGATCACATTTTTTTTTTTAATATAATCTGTGAAAATGAACAACTTTAACAATAGCAACAAATGTGGTGTGAGAATCAGTTGCTGAAGAGCCTGAGATTTCCTTTTATAGTTCACTAGTGTTGAAAGGAAGAAAAATTATCCATGTAACATGTGACTGTCAATTTAAAAAGCTTAAAAATACCCATAATATTGCATAAGAACTAAACAGTCAATAAAAATAAGCATTGGAAAAATGTGTTGTTATCTAGAAAATCATGCAATTCTGATTTACTTAATTCCCAGACTCCGAATGCTTTCATTCTATTAAATTTCATTGAAGAATTTAAATCACACCAGAAAATTTTTCAGTTTCAGGAAAAACTTGAAATTCAAAATTTGGGAATAATATTATGCATATTTTTCGTCCCCTTCCTATTCCTCCTATTTCGTCTTCCTCTCCTTTTTTTTTTATTGAAGTATTGTTGATTTACAATGTTGTGGTAATTTCTGGTGTACAGCATAGTGATTCAAACACACGCACACACACACACATTAATTTTCACATTCTTTTTCATTATAGGCTGATACAAGGCATGAAATATAGTTCCCTGTGCTATACAGTAGGACCTTGTTGTTTATTTTATTTATATGGTTAATATCTGCAAATCCCAAACTCCCAACTCTGCTTCTTTGAACATTTACTGAGATTAGTATGTCTTTAAGAACTAACCTTGATGAATGTTTGTTTCTCAAGTCTAACTTCGGCTTTTTAGTTAGACAAAAAGATAAGTACCATTCCCCTAAATCGAGATGCTACTAATAACAAGATTTCCTGTCTAGATCCACTTGGTGAAGTGTCTTTTTTTCCTTCCTCATAACTTTAATCTATGAAGTGTCCAGTTGATTCTTTAGGCAAGAGGTACCATTCACAATGTTACATTCATTTACAACATAAAATTTTATTATGTCAAGACACTATTTGGAGGTTTTAGTGTTTAGACCCAGTGTCTGCCCCCAGGAAACACACAACCCTGTGGGGAGACAGAGAAGCAATTACATATAATGGTTAATGTCATGATGGGAATTGGCACAAATTCTAATGGAAGAAGAAACAGGGAACTAACTAGGCATTAGGAAACTGAGGATATCTGGGAAAGGATGTCTGAGATGCATCCTGAAAACCAGTAAATATTCCTCATAAAAATCTATGTGTAAGTAGGGATTCAGGTATTGTAGAGAGCTCAACCTCATGTTCATTTATTCCTGGCTCACTGTAAAGTCCGTTGAACAGCTATCTCAGTGCTGGAATCTGCCCACCAAGACATCCATGTTCTGATTTGGAGTAAGGGAAAGGTTAAGTGGATTACAATTCAGGGAACTCTAAAATTGAGTGAAATACCCCAGCAGGGTCATGATTTCAGAAGTAAGAGGTCAGTGTAACGAGATACAGCTCTCAGTCCACACACTGAGATGTGCAAAAATTATCACACATAAAATTTTTGTTTAAACCAACTGAATTCAAACTCTAAACCTCAACCTCTCAGAATGGTAAATATTACATCTCAGTCATTTTTGAGGCTCTCCATTCTTTGCTGGATAAGATCCTTAGATCTTACATAGCTCAATGCTGTGGGGAATCCTCTGGTTATTGGATATTTGGTTTATTATACTTACACAAGGACATTCATATTATAAGTTCATTGTCCCCTAAGGTTGGGCAACTCTGCTGCTTGGATGCATGCATCATTGTCTATGGAAAGACTAAGGACTCGGTGCGTGGGATCATGTCTCTCTAAATGCTTAAAGGCACCACAGTCCCTTTGAAATCTTTCCCATTTAGGCTGCTGCGAGGTTGCAGGGCAGGCTTATTTCTTGCTGGCCTCTCAGCCCTCTCTCCCCTCCCCAGTCAATTCAAGAGTTCTTGAGCTTCCTCAATGCCCTCTTCCCTTTCTTCTCCCTTCCTGGCATAATCTTTCTAGAAATTGTGTTTGAAATAAAAGCAGAAAGAGCTCTTAACATTTGGCTGCTTCTGCTTTGGCTCTAACCAAATCCTTGGGGCCAAACTTACAAAGCTGGCTGGATGTTAGAAATGAAGGGGAAGGGAGTATGGAGGCAGAACATGCACAATTTAACCTTTCAGTATGTTACCCTGTCATTTAGGACGTGGTCCATGGGAAGGAGCTGGGGGAGGAGGTCAGTCCCAGTGAGCTGAGCTGGAAAAGTGCCAGGCACCCTGCACACTTGTGGTCTTCTGTGTGATGCTTAGTATCATTTTGTCTGCAGCCTGTGCAGGTCTGGTGCAGGTTATAAGTGTTTGGCCTGCTGTTGCTTAAAATCAGTCTGTTGTGGGGAGGGGTTATATTTTATGTACTTCAGACCCCTGACACCTTTGCCTCTTTCAAACTGGCAGTCCCAGAGCTTTTGGTTTTCCAGTTTGGAGTCTTCTTCAAGGTTTTTCCATGTGTTCTCCAGATGCCCTACATTTTCAGAGTGGAGTTGGAGTCTCCTTCTGCCCCTGGGTCAGAAGTGTGCACCTCTTGTCCCTGCTGCCAAGGAGACCTGACTTTTTCCAGCAGGACTGTTGTCACTGTTGACTCTCATTATTATTAATAGAATGTTCCACTCTGTAGCAATTAAGGTTTTAAAGCTTTTTCACTCATTATCCCATTTGATCCTCACGAGGATCCTGAAAAGTAGGACAAATGTTATCATCTGTGCCCCCTAACTATTGTCTTGATTAGAGCCTTTAAAGGCAGTAGACTGACTGAAGGTTGCCTGATAGAAATTTAAGTTGCTAAAAACATATTCCAGATAACCAGAATGAGCTGTACCCAAGGCATTTATGTCTATTTCAGCCGAGGACAAATCACTGCACGGTATCCGAGGTGTTCATGTACTCATCGATTCAGAACATTACAGAAATTGTCACAGAGGATTTGAAGGACAGTAGTTATATACTTTGTTCAGAATCAAATTATTTCACTTTGCTGCTCATGGAGCAGTTCTCAGTGACAAAAGGATCGCTGTGAAGTTTTTATTTCTTTTCTTTCTTTTTCTCCTTTTCTCCCACCCTTTCTCCCTCCCTCTCTTCTTTCTTCCTCTGTTCATTCATTTGTTCTTTCCTTCCTTCTTTCCTTTTTTCCCTCCCTACCTCCCTCCCCACTTCCCTCCTCTCAAGCACATGTGAAAAACATCATCTCCTCATCCCACAGCTCTAATAAATACTAAGCAATGCTGATTTCTCAAGAATTCAAGGGTTGTCATTAATCAACTCAATTAACCAAATAACAAATGTGTTAATTGTACAAACATTGTTAAAATATATATTTTATAGTAGTTTTATATTTATAGTTTACTAAGATGAAAGGAATGTTTATTTATTATCTGTTGTATGTCACAGTGTGCTAAATTTTACACGTGTTGTCATTTAAACCTCACAACCATCCTTTGAAATAGGTACTACTGTAGCTCAAAGTGGTCAAATGTATTTACTAAGAACTTATAACTGAAAAACGACAGAGGCAGAATTCAAAATCAGCTCTTGATATGGAATATGTACTAAAAATGGTAAAATTCAAATTTGAAACAGAATCACAGAACTTACAACCTCAGACTAGGAAGTGACACTTCAGAGATCTTAAAGCAAAATGCTACTCCTCTTAAATTCTTTGCCAAGTGATTACCTAGTCTCTACTAAGACGAATCTAGTAAGAGGTCAGATTATTGAGAAATTCATCCTTGTTTTAAACCAAATTGTGTCTCTCTCTTTCTCCTTCCCATCCTTTGATCCTGGCTATCTTCTGTGTGCAGGGGGATCATCATGTCCTACTCGGCTCGAGACAGTCTTGGCTTAACATAAATCTGTTGTCCCAGCATGATTAGTAATAGTTTCTCCCTTTAATTATCAGAAATGCCTTATTTTGGATGAAAAATTGTATGTCCACTCATCTATGAGGCCACATAGATTGGACAGTTTTCCAAATACTTGAGGAGAGTCATTAAGTCTCCCATTACCCTCTGCAGGCTAAATGTTCCTGGTTGATCTTTACCACAAAGGACACTGTTGCAAGCTTCCTCCAGTCCCCTCATGGCCACAGTCCCTTGGAGATTTTCTAATTTAGATGTTCTTAACTGAGGCTTCACGGACCTTTGGGGAGTCCAGGAGTAGGGTTATACTGTGGATAAGAGCATTAATTTAGTTTTTTTGAGGGCTGCTATAATAAACTAGCATAAATTAGGTAGCTAAAAAACAGAAACTTATTCTCTCACAATGTGAGGGGCCAGAAGTCTAAAATCAAAGTGTCAGCAGGGCTGGTCCCTTCCGGGGGCTCTGAAGGAGAATACATTCCACACCTCTCTCCTAGCTTGTGGTGACTCCCAGTAATCTTCAGCATTGCTTAGCTTGTAGCAGCATACTTCCAGTCTCTACCTCTCTTCACATGTTATTTTTCTTAGCATCTCTGTGTCCTTTTCTCTTTCTGCATCCAGGATGACTTCATCATGATATCATTTACTTAATTACACCTGTAAAGACTCTATTTCCAAATACAGTCACATTCACGGGTACTAGAGGTTAGGAGCTGGGTATCTTTTTGGCAACACAATTCAACCACTATTAGCATATAGGCATTGCTCTGAAAAGTAGACCAATAGATTTTCTCATGCCACAGAGGACTCTGTAATTTCCCCAAAAGATGCAAATGCTCCAGTTTTTCATTAATTCTGAAAACCATGTTCCCAGCATCCTGAAGGGCAGTTTTTACTGAAGTTATAATGCCTCGTACATGGTAGGCATTTAATAAATATTTGTTTAACAAATGATTGAATGGTTTGCTCATTTTAGAAGACAGTTTGCTCTTTGAAAATTTGCTTTTCTTATGGCAGCAAATGGATGTATTTGTTTTTGAAGGGAAAATGCTAATAATAATTAAAATTGAGTTGGTTTATGATTATAGCTACTTGGATTCACTTACATTTCAGACAAAATAATAGGCGAATCCTCTTGTAAGAAGGATTCCTTGCTTACCTTAGCTTGTTATGTGGTTCAGGTGGAAATTGATGAAGGCTCGGTTCTTATCCACAAAACAGATCAAATCTCCTGAAAATGCCAGAGTTTTGTTAAAATAAGGCATCTATCTTCTTTTTCTCCCATCAGTCCCTGGTTCCTCTGTATAGGCCAAGGATGCTCTGGGCTCCTGGATTACTCTGTTCTTCTCCTTATGAGGAAAATAATTTCATGTTGCTCTTTCCACTCCCTGGAAAAAGCCTTATTAAGATACCACTCTTTTTGATGGGACCTATAAAATTAACTTCTAACCACCCCTCCCCATTTTCCCGTGGGGGAAAATTATTTCTTTAAAACCTCATCCTACAGTCACCTGAGATCCTCACTTGTCCCTTCCCAAAATCTAGCACCAGCCTTTTCTGCTGTATTTTATGATATATTTCATGGCTAGAATACCATGGATGCCACCATTACCCTTCAGAATGATGGTTTAAGTCCAGCAATGAGCAGATTTTTCCTGATAATTAGTTATACTACACTGTGAATGACCTAGGATAAAACCAGTTTTGATAGTCAATCAACTGACACTTATGCCCCAGTTAATTCTATGCTGAATGAGACATCTTTTCTTATATTAGATTTCCAGTGGTGTGCTTCCAATGTCCAAGATTTTTCTCTTGCAATGTGACTGAATAGAGGCCTAGTTTTAATAATTTACTTTTATTAGGTTTTTTCTTCTGAGTTCTAACAGTTTGTGCCTTCAGGAAAATTGGATTCTAGAAAAATAATCTTAATTTTTTTCCCTCACAGCTGAAAATCAAGAAAAGTAGAAATAAGGGTGTATCAGCTATTACAATCTCGGTTACTATCAAGGGATTCTTACTGAGCTTTTGGTGTTACGTAAATAGAACTTCTTGTCTTGATGGAACTCCCAAATAAGATAGATGTAAATTTTTTTTAATGTTTATATCCTCCTGCCAAGGTACCAGTTGTTTGTTTAGATGTATGGCTACAATTCAACAATCTTTTGAATTCCATTTAGTCCAAGCATCCGACTGATGAAATAAATATTGCTGTGGATTTGAATTCCGGGGTGGATGGTAGGGTTTCCAGAGCTTTACCCAGACTCATTTTCAAGTAGGAGGATTGTTTCCCCAGGGATCATTCTTTTGAGTGGAATGTTCCTGTTCCAATTAATTTTCCCACCATAGATTAACTTTACTAACATGTTAGGACCCTCTCCCTCCAGCAAATTCTTAGTGTCCATCCTACATTTGCACAATCCTAGACTTGATTATTTTTCCTTGTTCTATCTTCTGAAATTAGAATGTTAACTATGACTGAGTTGTTATAAAAGATTCTACAAACTTAAAAATACTCACTGAAGAGTTCCTGAAACTCCATTCTTAAGCTTTGTAAGAGAAACTTCCTTCCTTAGTTCCTATCGACAATTAGCATTCTGAAGTTAAATCGTATTTGTCCTTTGTTAGATTCATTTTAGGCCCCAATTTGACAAGGATTACTGGGATGTTAAAAAATAATAATCCTGGCTATTTTAGCAAGTTGTCCTAGAAAAGAAGCTACTTGGGAATCTAATAAAAGTTAAATCTTGTTTTAAGCTTCACTTCTCAAAAACCTAAATGTTACAATTTTTGCCCTTATTCCTGGACTTGGCTGTTAAAAAAATAAAGATTGCTAATTTATGGAAATAATATTGTTAAGGGAGATTATAAGAATGGGATTGCTAATAAATATCTGGGAGGGGGTTATTTTTTCCAGCTGGGTAGTTCTATGAAAATAGTCTGAAACCTTATAAATGCTAGGTCCCTCCGACAGGGACACAAGGGCACCAGATATTCAAAGACTGATACAAGTTGTGAGGTAATCTTTCTCTTCCACGTTCTTCCTCTTTTATTGCCTTCCTTCTTCCCATTTTTTCTTTCTTTCATGTTATTCCATAAAAACAATTAAAAGTAATAACGTTATCACTGAATACATTCATAGGTATTAAAGAAAAAATAATTTGGTTAATATTCTAAATATAATTAATTTTATAAATAGTTGCATACTGTTCTATAGAATATATATGCTATGATAACTTTCAACCATTTTTGTATTGGAAAACATTCATATGTTTTGCTATTGCAAAAAAAGGCTTCAGTATTTGTACATATATTATTATGTACTAATTCTTTTGGGTGAAGTTCTTTTGGGTGATTTCTTGATTTAATTGTAAACTTAGTTTAAACTTTGCTGGTTCCTGCCTAAATATTTTCGTGCAGATTATAGCAATTCCTTATGACTTTCATATAAGTAATATTTCTGACATAATATCATCTATATGGTTTAAGAGGCATGAAGAAAAACCCAGAACAGCCAGTTTCTCTTCTATTAGAGCTTATGGAGGAAAAAATAGAGAAGATATAGGAAAACAAACAATAAAAGTTATAGCAAACATATCCCTATGATTCTGAAGGAAAAATGAGATTTAGACGGAGGGAGAACTAAAATGACATTCTTTGGCTGTGAAGTAGGTTGCTAGCAAACAATGTCTCTGAGATGCTAAAGGAAAATTACTTAGATGCTATACACAGGCCAAACTTTCATTCCAATGTAAGAACAAAAATAAATTACCTTGGGTGGTTCAGTGTCTGCCTGACTGCCACGTGAGTAGGGAAGACACAAGAGTCAGAGATAGGGATGAATAACAAGGGCTTGAGTGTTTCCTGCTCCCTCTTTCCCTCCACACTCCAGGGCTACATGATTGCATCTGAAGAAACGGGGTGGGGAAGAAAGCATTCTTGGCAGAAATGCTGACAGCTGGCTCCCTAAAGAGAAAGGCACCTTGGTAGAGGAGGCCTCTCCATAGGGTAGCTTAGCACTTGACAGGTTATTTTCATCAGAGTAAGAAAGGAGAGTGCAAGAGAGGTTAGAACCCAGAGTCTTTTTCTAATCTAATTTTAAGAACGATATCCTATGCCATATTCTCATTAGAATCAAGTTGCTAGGCCCAGCCCACACTCAAGAGGGGACGATGACTCAAGTAAGAGTAGTGGAGGCAGGGATCACTAGCAGTTGTCTTATAGACTGCGTACCACACTTGCTATTGTAACTTCCTATCACTAGGGAAATACAAGCACACAGGAAAGAATAAGGAGAATTTGCGATATGCAGCAGAAAAGAAAAACAACAAATTGAAGAGCTTATGCCAGAAGAAAAACAATGAATAGATCAGAGAGCACGGGGTTTAAAATAAGCTTGATTTCCTCAAAGGAGTAAGGGCAGACACTGGTGATATGAAGTAGAGAACAAGCATTGATAAAAAAGGACCAATTGGAAATTACAGTTTTGAAAAAACATGATAGGTGAAAGAATTTCATAGGTAGGATGTATATTAAAAGTATATAGTTGAAAATAAATGTATAGGCAGGGTGCAAAAACAGATGGAAGAAACTATCCAAATGGCATTTAGAAATGATAGAAATGGAAAACAGAAAACTCAAGAGGTAAGAGAAATCCATACTTGCATAGCAGGAATCACAGAAGAAGAAAAAAGTGTAAATAGAAGGGAATAAATATTTGAAAAAATAGTGACTGAAAATTTCCCTGAATTGTTTCTAAAACTTAACCTAGAGTGTGTTTCTTCAGCTCTTGTAATGAGTCTATAAACTATTTAAAACTCTGTAATTAATGCTTCCCCACTAAAACTAGCTAAAGAGGATTTTGTTCTTTGTAACTGAATCCTGACTAATATTATGTTAATTACCCGTAGAAAACAAAGTAATATATAACATTGAAATGAGCAGAAGAAAAGTTGATCTATCCAGTGGAAGGCAGGAAAGGGTTGTTATATCAGTACATATGCTAAGTGTAAATGTATGGTATCACTATGGAGAGCTATGTAGCAGTATTAAGTGAGAGTAAATGTGAATACACCTTGTCATCTGGCAGTCCTACTTCTTGGAATATATCCCAGAGAAATTATCACGTTGGTTGACAGAAAAGCATGTATAAGGTTATGTATTACAGTATTGTTTGTAGCTCTAAAGAGATGGCAGCATATATGCTGCCTACAATTTTAACACTTGGAAGCAAAGAACTAGATTTTCAAAGAGTAACATGGATAAATCTTAAAAAGAGAGTAGAATTTTTTAAAAAACTAGATCTATAATACAATATTATATATTGATGCAAATTAAAAAGAACTCATGGGTATAAGTATACATAGAAAACTACATTTCACAGCAGCCAGAAATCATAAAGTAGTAGTACTTGCACAATGTTATTGTTATCTATTGCTAATTAACAAACTACCTCAAACGTAGTGACTTAAAACAACCACTTATTATCTCACAATTTTGTAGGTTAGGAATTTAGGCAGGACTCAACTGGTTGATTCTTCAGCTTTGCATGGCATTAACTGGATTGACCAACGGGTAGTGAGTAGGAGAAGGGCTGGTTTGTAGCCCACTTCACTCACATGCCTGGTGTCTGATGCCTAGTAGGTATGCCTGGAAGACTGGGCTCAACTGGGACTGTCAGCGGAGTGCCTACATGTGGCTTCTCCAGCATGGTGGGCTCAGGATAGGTGGGGCTTGGTATCTCAGGGCTCCCAAAGAGGACATTCTAAGGGGCAGGAAGTAGAAGTTGTCAGTTTCTTAAGGCCTTAGCTCTGAAACTAACACAATGTCAATTCTGCCATAGGCTATTAGCCAAAGCATTCACAGAGCTCACCAGATTCAAAGTAAGGACAGGAGGAATGTCCAAGGATTTGCAGCTGTATTTAATCTGCCACATATGAGTAAAGACACAGTGTTGATTAAGGAAGGAGAGAGAAGATCTGTGACATAAAAACTTTCACAGCCTGTGTATTTTTCAATAGTACTTATATCTCCAAGGCCATATAGCAGACACAATGGGGTGAAGTCAATAAGAAGGAAGGGAAAAGTACTCAGATTAGAAAAGAAGGGGGAACATAAAATAATATGCAGTGAGAGAGGGCTTGTGTGTACCAATGACGATAAGTGCTAAGGACTTCAGAGTGTCCTGACAGGGGAGGGATCAGAAAGAAAAGATACGGTCATTCCTTTCCTAAATCAAGTTAGAGGGCTGGCTCTTTGGACTGGGTTGCTCTAGCGCTCGCTAATTTAACTGCATTTAAAATTATGTCCTTTTATGAGTTTAGATAATTAAATCGGTTGTTACCAGATCTTTTCTTAGTATCTTTGAAGAAAATGTGCTCTATCCCTTTACATCCATGATTTATATCATCTCATTTCCTTTTGAAAATTTGAATCATTTAGAAGACAGAGGCAGTATGGGGAATGTCTGTATATGTGTGTATTTTGTGTGTGTACGTGTGTGCATGTGTGTGTGTGTGAGCTGGGGCAGTATTTATTATTTCTTCCTTCTTAGTTGTAGACTTGGCATAAAAATCTGCCAAGGTTTCTTCAGGATGGCACTCTCTCTACTAGCTGCTGAAAGGCAAGAAGACCCTCTATTTCTAGTATGACTTTTACATAATGTTTTGGCATTTGGCTACTAAATTAAACTCTCCTTTCTGCCCTGGTTCTAAAGTGATAGTTTTGTACTTCAAAAATAAAGTTTAAGGCTCCAAATGTCAAATGTGAACAAGTTAAATACATTAATTTCTGTTGCTTAGAAATTCACATCTAAGGAAGAAGATATAACTTAGTTTATAAAAACGAACAACATTTAAATTAAATAAATATCATCTTTGCATCTGAACTTAAAAGTCAACCACACAGCAGGTAAGCATCTGACTATAAATTGTTCATCAATAATTTACCAGTTATCTGTATTACAGGTTCAGCCCCTTAAGCACTTGGAAATAAGGGAAATGAGATTGCTTGTTCAGAATCAAACATTTAGAGCCACATCAGCATTGGGAGGATATGATATTTTAAAGAGGAAAAATGGTTTCTAGACTTGCAAAATTTGACAATAATCAGATTTAATCTATTAAAAAAATTACCAGTCACTCAGATGGGAGTTGGTCAGCTATGAAAGCGCATAAAAAGGAAACTCATGAAGGCACACCACATTGTGAAAGAGAAAAGCACCAAAAAGTGATAACACGCATAAAGTATCTTAAGCATATGTGTAATTAATGAATTAAAATCTATGATTATACAGTCTAAAAATCTTAATCATGTACCAAAGTAAAACTCAGAATCGTTAATCTTCAGATTTGAGAAGGAATTCAGGGGCAAATGGCCTACCTTCTCCTCAATACTTCTCATTCAGAAACAGCTAAAATATTTTGAACACCCTCAGTTTTTGTTCTCTGTCTGTTAAGATGCCCGCTTCCATTT
This sequence comes from Camelus bactrianus, assembly GCF_048773025.1. NCBI lineage: Eukaryota > Metazoa > Chordata > Mammalia > Artiodactyla > Camelidae > Camelus > Camelus bactrianus. Next base: position 44,016,866 of record NC_133550.1, on the reverse strand, counting down.
GGATCCGGGATGTCAGTGTGCCCGTTGATTCTGTCAGTTTATTTCTGGCCCACGGTAAAAGTGGCAGACATAAAAGCAACATTTATTCACTAGCTGGATGAGTTGTTACCTAACATAAATGGGGAAATGGGTTATGTAAACAGATAGTAAGAAGTAGGGATTATTCTCCAACACTTGGCTGCAGTTTTGGATTTGGATGGGCAACTGAGGGAGAAGGGTGTATTCTCTTGGTTTGTTCATTGCCCCTTCCCCCAGGCTACGTAGGGCGGCAGGAACTTCAGACTAAATGCAGAAAGGCGCTGGCCTTGATGAAGTGTGAAGGATTCACCTCACAGAGGTTATAAAGCCTACTCATCATTTGTTTGCCATCAACTCTAGGAGGATTGTGATACGACTTGCTTTTCATAACCATGTCATGTAATTTTTACAACATGCCTTCAAGGTAAGTTTTATGATCAGTCAGCCTTGGAGATGTTAAGAATCTTATCTGTGAACATAGTTTACAGCTTGTACTTGAACACAGGACTACCTGGCTCCAGATTTCAGGGGATGTGCTGGCTGCCATGACAACATTTTTTTACCCAGGTCCCTTTCACCAATGTCTGGCTCTCCTCTCATTGTCCTGCTGAGGACCACCCTCCACAATCTCCTACTTCTTTTTTTCTTGTAAGGCCTATTACAATTCACCTTACTTTTTAAAAATCACATATTTATTATACATATGCGTTTGAAAAATTAGAAAATACAGATAAACAACAAAAAGGAATATCCAAAGCAAAATCAAACAAACAAAAACTGCTTGAACCATAATTCTACTACTCAGAGATAGCCATTGTTAATGATTGCAATACTGCTACAACTTCAGGTTGCTTCTATTTTTCTGAGCACATTCATAAATGGCATCAGTTTGTAATCCTGCTTTATATCCTTCACTTTATCATCATCTTTCCATTTCTGTGAGTAATCATCTTCATCCTTATGTGTATTTGGTTGTTAGAAGCTGTTACATTAATTGAACTTTATATCAAGTGTCTCAGTTCACTACTTTTAAAAGTTACTTGTTTGTTTGTTTCTTTCCTTTATTGAAGTATAGTCGATTTACAATGTGTTAGTTTTCTGGTGTATAGCATAGTGGTTCAGATATATAGATATAAATACACCTTTTCATATTCTTTTTCATTACAGGCTGTTACAAGGTATTGACTACAGTTCCCTGTGCTATACAGTAGGACCTTGCTGTTTTATTTTATATATAATAGTTAGTATCAGAAAATTCTGAACTCCTAATTTATCCCTCCACCCCACTTTCCACCCAGTAACTGTAAGCTTGTTCTCTAGGTCTGTGAGTCAGTTTCTATAAGTTCATGTCATTTTGTTTTTAGATTCCACATATAAATGATACCATGTAGTATTTTTCTTTCTCTTTCTGACTTACTTCACTTAGTATGATAATCTCTAGGTCCATTCATGTTGTTGCAAATGGAAATATGTCATGTAGCAAGTGACAGCATCCCTTGCGGTTTGGTTGGTATATATACATATATATATATATTCTTTATTTGATTTATTTCAAAGTAGTTTAATATTGGTTGATGTTTCTCTTTGAAGATTTCTTTATAGCAACAGATACTCCAGTAATTTGAGGGATTTGGATATATATACAATGATGTGCCTTGATACTTATATATTCTAGTTGGGGGAAAATTTGTACTTATTTTGTAAGCAAATAGAGATTATAGTTGAACAAAAAATGTTTTCTTAATATGCATCTATCCAAAATTAATTGGTGACTTCATTAGAAATGAAAGGCTTTTAACCTAATGTAACTTAAAATCCTTAGTTTTTATTGTCTCTTTAAAGTTACCATTCAACACTTTTCAGCCTCTTGAAAATTATTGATTAATAGTACTATTTAAAATATTTTATAAACAAAGCACTATTCTAGAACAGTGCTGTTGAAATACACAGTTTTAAATTTGGAAATGAAATGTATCAGAAAAATGTAACGTGAGCCACAATACAAGCTACATAAGTACTTCAAAAATTTTTAGTACCTTTATTAAAACAGTAGGAAAAAATTCCAGATGACAGTAATTTATCTTAATAGTATATTTTATTTATGACCCAATATATTCAATGTATTACTACATCAATATTTAATCAAATAAAAAGTTAATAAGATATTTTACTTTTTTTTGTATTAAGTCTTCTAAAGCTAGTATATATTTTACACTTACAGGACATCTTACTTTGTACTTAACTACATTTTGAGTGCCCAGTAGCTACATATGCCTAGTGTCCATTGTATTGAAAGGCCCAATCCTAGGCATCAAGAACTGTGATAATAATAATCAATCATACAGATTTAAGATGAAAGTCCAGATTAAGAATCTAACATTTTAAAAAATCCAGGTTAAAAAAAATGATTTGCCCTATATTTCTATGGGTGTGGATTTATGAGGCAATTGGCTCTCTGATTAGAAATCCAAGCTAAGGTCAAGCAAAAAGGTAGCTAACAAGTCTCAATTAAAAATTAGCCTGGACTGGCAATTAACGATTATGTCGTGGCAAGTACAGAGCAGATATTTCATGTGGTGTTTCATGTGATTGTGATCTTTGATTGTTTGGGATCGTAGAAGTTAGTCTTTTAGCATTATGCTGTTACTAAGCAAGTTGGCTATGGATATGTTTCCAACAGGACACTGAAAAACTTCAGTAGATTGATTAACTATTTGTATGAGATTACTGTTTTTTGTTAGGAAACCATAACTTGGCAATATCTATACAAAGATATGAGGCAGAAATAGGACAGAAGACATGAAGAATATGCCAATATCCAGATTTCACTTAATCTTTATTCTATCACAAAAAACAGAGGATTGGGAATTTCTGTTCAAGGGGATTGGAGAAGTGAGCAGCACTCGGCTTTATTAGAGGACGCCTTATTTTATTGATAGGATTTGTAATTCTGTTACTGCTTATGTATGCAAATGATAGAACATTTCTATGGGTAAATTGGAGTGCCTTTAATTCATCTTTGTAAACTCTTTACATAATACATTTGGAAATGAATGAATAACAGTAGTAATTAATATTAATAATATGTAGCCATCTCCTTTCTTAAAAAAATAAAATGAACATAAATCTCACATATTAAAAAATGACCTACTACTAATAATGAAAATAGAATTATAAAAAGAGACACACACACACACTCACACTCACACACAGGAAAGATTAAGCAACATCAGAATAATACTCCAAAATATTCATTCCCTGGAAAACGCATGTTCCCCAAAGAGAAGAGAACACCTGAATTCAATTAAAAATGTTTTTAACCAGACTGTGTGAGAAATAAGTGATTTGGTAATAAACAAGTCCACCCAACAGACTGAATTGGTTGACTTAATCAGTCCTTTATAACCCTTAAACAATTTTTTTAAATACTGAAATATTTAATTGAAAAATATCCAAAATGAATGTTTTATTGCATGTCTTAAATCCAGCAGTCCTTCCAAAGACTTGAGTTCACAGAATCAAGTTATTAAAATTGTGTTTCATGTTTGATAAAACCAAAATAGTAAAGCACCAACATTAACGAGAGCATTTTCCTTAGCAGAGAAGCTCAGGCATATTTATTTACTATTTACTATCCATTTTCCCCATAACAATCATTTCTCCATTTACTTAGCTCATTAAGAAAAACGTGGTTTGATTTTTATCCTGCATACATAAAGATTGCTTCTCCCACTTACTTCTGATTATGAAAAAAGATGTCAACTGGCGGGAGGAAGGTGAGGAACCTTCCATTTATATGCTTTATAGTTACAACTTTATGATCAGGAGAAGAAAAACAAGCAGGGAAATACACAAAAACACTGGATCATGCAGAGCTCAAAGGGAAAAGGGAAGAACTCTTCAAAGGCAGGAATAGAAAACATTCAGAGCAAAATACTAAAATAAAAATCATAAGAAATTAGAAAACTAATATAAACATTTAGAAATTATTTCTAAACCTGTTTTTCTTGTGTTGGTAAGGAGAGAGCTACATTTATCAGTTTTTTATTCCGTCTCTCATTTTGTCCCTCCTCTACTTTATGATCTACATGGCTACACAAACCTGCAGCTTGCAAAAAATCTTTTATAAATAGTTCTGCCAAAAAATATTACTTCACGTTGAACATAGTAAAATTTTAAAATTTGAATACATAGTAAGAAATCATTTCCAGAGCTGTGTTCTGTGGAACAACGCTACCACTAAAAATTCAGAAGAAGAAAACTCCTTGGTCAAAGTTTGGGGGAATATTCCATATTATTTCTCTTGCAGATTTAACAATGGGCTTTTCTATATTAAGGTTTCGATAAATCCTGCAGTAAAGACTTTGTATGGCCTAATGTTTCCTAAATGTATTTAAATAAGAGGGCTTTTTAAAATTGAACATCTTGTGGAACAAATGTTTAAGGAAAAAAATATTTGGGGAAATACTACTGTAAGCCCATAATATTTACTTTGGTTACAGCTCCAGATCTTTGAGTATTCTCAAATTCATGAAACTCAGAAATTAAGAAGCTGAGAAACAGATGTTTGAGGATCAGCTAGACTAGCAAAGTAACTTGCTTATCAAAATCAACATCACAGCCCATGATATACAAATTTATGCTAGTTGCTTTAATTACAAGATCTTTGTTTCTCCAGATGTTTATGTCTCAGAAGAGCCATATGGTGGTAGTGGTTTTATTTTCAACTATAGTTGAATAAATCATGGAATTGTTTTGGTCACTGATAAGTAGTTGAAACTGCAAATAATAAATCTGTAGTGGCCAAGGATTAGTGTTGCAGCATAGCTACTTAATAGCTGTATGACCTAGTTACTTAACATCTCTGTGCCTCAGTTTCTACATCTATGATTGGGATGATAGTATTTCCTAGTACATACAATTCTTATAAAAATTGAATGAATTAATACTTGTGAAGTTCTTAGAACAGTGTTTGTAGTGTGATAAGCACTATTTCAGGGTTGCTAAATGAAATATAAAATATTTTCTTCATTAGTCTTATGCACCAACATAGATGTCATAGATTTGGATTTTAAAAACTGTGGGTGGTGGTTTTGTCTCCCTGCATGTGGTAGGAGAATGGGAAAGAAGAGAAAGAGAAGCAAAAAGACTGCCTGCCTCACCTACCACAGCAGATGCATCAGTTGCTTCACATCCACAGTTGCAAGAGAATTTCTTTTTTGTCATTTGTGGGGTTTGGTTTGCTTGTTTAAATATAATCTTAGAACCAGCATCATAAAGTGAAGTTGAAACTCCTATGAGACACCCTGACTGCTGGAGTCAGAATCTGAACCTGTGCAGGTGTGGCTCAGAAATGTGTGTTTAACAGGTACTTCCAGTGATTCCCAGACAGACTGGAGTTTCAGAACCTCTGCCAAACACCGTTCAAACTCTGTGGTTGTGCAGGGCTCCTTATGGTCGGCTTCATCTAGTCTGTTCAGATTCCCTCCATTGGTCTGCCCAAACACAAATCTCAAAACCAGTGGCTTAACTACGTAAGGAACTTCCCCTCTAGTGATGACAAGCCTGCAAGAGACTGTGCAGGGTCAATAGAGCTGTTCTCTCTTGTCTCAGGACTGTAGTCTTCTGGCATCTTTCTGCTCTGCCTTGTGGTCACAGGGCATTATCCTTCCTCTGGGCATCAAGTTTACATTCCAGGAAGGGAAAAGAGCAAAAGGCCCATCCTAGCTGAGCCTACTTTGCTTTTAAGGTGTTTGCCTGGAGCCTCACTTGACAAGGGCCCCTTTTAACTCATTAACCAGGCCTGGACTATACTGTCATTCTTCATCCTCATTTGAAAGGAAAACCAGGAAATGTCATGTTTTAATTGGACATATTTTTATGCCCAACAAAACTGCAGTAGGCTCTTTGATATACTTTACCTCCCAGTCCCTCGAAATTGTTTTCTCAGCCTTCCTGCCTCTGTGAATACAGTTTACTTGAACAAGACTACCCTTCCTTACTTAACTATTTTATGAACTTTTATTCCTTCGATATCAGTTCACGTCATCCATTCCTCTGTGAAAGGTTTCCATCTCATCCCAACAACCCCTCCCTTCTCATTTCATATCCATAGCACTCTACTGGAGCACCAGCATGTATACTAAATCAGTAGTCTGACATCACCTTGAAGGCTGAGATGGCTGGCTTATGCCCAGAGGCCAACTACAGCAGTTAACTCATAACTGCTTAGTAACTGAATGAGTGAATAAAGGAATGAATGGAATAAACAAATGAATATACAGAATTTGAATGAACAACTAAGCTTATGACTGAAGAGTGGAACATTACTCTTTTGAGTAAAATAGTGACTTCTATTAGACTCTGCTGTACATTTGTAGTTATCATTCAGAGAAATAGCTGCTTATATTCGGGAAGCTATTATATTATGAAATTAAATGAAAGTAAGGAGGAATATAGCAAAAACAATAAATATGTGAGCTCCTCTGGCAGAGGACCCATGTTTATTATCTTTCTTTCATCTTTATTGCTTCACCCCATGAAGGGCTTGATTCAAAGTAGGTTTTTAATAAATGCTGAATGAGTGAGCATTGACTTAAAAGGAAAAGAGAGAATAATCAAAGAGTTAGCAGGCTGCTTTCATTTCTTAAAATTACAGCAGTATATCATTAATGCCATTGCTCTGAGTGAATAATTTTAGGGTGCAAATAGATAAGTAATTAACAGTAACAACTAGTATTGCTCAAAATGGTGCTATATAGGAAGCTGATATTTTTAACTTCTTTTAAGATATGCGGGGTAACTGCACCAAACACTGAAGCTTACGCTTTGCATTTTTAGTACTGCCACATATTGGAATTTATTTACTTCACTTAGTAAGGAGAGGATGCTGGCTGGTGCTTTAGATTTTACTGGGTAGATAATTATAAAATAAAAAACAGGTGCTTTGCTTTTTAATCTTGCTTTGCTTTCTAGACGTGGCCAAAGGGAGATCAGCAGGAGGGGAACAGGAAGCGATTTTGCTGGGAAAGAGACATCTCTCATCATATGTTTGAAAACACCCTTTAAGTGAATGATGATATTCTGTATCATCAAGGAATTAACAATTTAGCCAAAGATACTTGTTTAAAAACGCAAACCTGTAATAGTGGTAGTAAAAGGTAGTAGGAATGCAAAACTTAGTGGTTTATCAAGGATTTAGATGCAAGGTTGTTAAGGAGTTTGGAGGAGAGTTCAGTATCAGAGAAGGCTCTAAGAAAGGAAGTAGGATTGATACAATTCTTAAAGATTATATAGCAACTTGATTAGAAGAAAAACATGGTAGTGTAGAACTTGATTAGAAAGACATGGTAGTGTAGATGTGGACACTCTAGGCTGACCAAGTAGCATTTGCAAAAGCAAAAAAAAAAAAAAAAAAAGAAAAAGCAAATTGATGCTTCTGGGGAATCCAGTGCTGTGGTTAGGAGATAACTGGAGGTAAGTAGACACAGATTAAACTAGTCCTCAAAAGCCCAAAAGAGTAGTTGATTCTTTAGGGGAGAAACACTGCAGATTCACTGTAGGTTCTTGAGCAAGGGAGTGGCACCAGATACGGAGTTTCCAGTACATTTAGCACAAGGGAGAGGGGCAGAAGACTAGCAAGAGAGTGAGGGGGGTGCTTTTGAGCTCAGTGTATAGATGGGGACAGAAGCAATAAAAAGGAAGGGGGAAAATTTAAGAGAGTTAAAATAAAGAATTGACAGAAAGATTAAATAGGATGACTGTTACTCCTGGCTTCCCAGGAGCATCCAGTTTATATCTGTTGTACCAGTGTTATTGATAGCACTCCTTTCATTTGGATGATCAGTTGTACTGTCATTTTATATACTAGAGAACAGCTCCTAGCCCAGGCAGCTGTGATGATGAAACCACCTTGCAGCACTTCTCACAAAACCGGGAAGATGGGCATCTAGAACAGGGAAGAATTTCATTTTCGGCCTGATTAGAGGGAGAAGTAGCAGGATTTCAATGTATAGATGCCTGATAGATAGTTTAGATAACAGACAAACTGAAATGGTTATGTGCTGTTTGAAAGTGAGGCCGCTGTACTTCTCTGGATTTTGTACTGGTCTATATTTCTCAAAACCAAACCAAAATAAAGCATTTTAATGTTTTTTAATACTGTTGAATGAATTCAAATCTTAACAGTATTGCTAATGCATTTTCAGAATATCATTTCAACTTTTACTATAAATTTTATCAATTATATCCTTACCAAGCTTATTAGAATCATCATAATCTGAGAGATTCTGGTAATTTGAAGATATTTGACATAAAACATGAATTCTTTCACTTGTTTTAAAGACATTTTTATTGGATATATAATAATAGTACCATTTACAGTTAAAAAGTATATTTATTTAGCCTGATACTTAATGTCATATGGTATGGTATATTGAAGTATACAGAAAACATTTGGTTTATTTTCAGAAAACAATCCATATTTTAGCACTGTATATTTCACCAAATTAACAAGAATACAAACTGAATCACACTTCCAAGGTGGCAATGGCGTTTAGTTCAGGGTGTGATTTTCTTTCTTAGTCTTTGTGAATATATTGATGAGGTTTATTTACTTAATAATCATTGGACAAGCACAAGGCCTTTGTTTCTCACCCAAATCTACCACTGCTGCAAGTACACTTTCAACTAGAGATCTCATAAGTTGTTAAATACAATGTTATCTCTTTATGATGACACAGAAGGTGTGAAAAAAGGATTGCTTTCAGTTTTACAGAGAAACTCTGAGGGGTTATAATGAATTAAGGGGCAGAATTTGGACCATGATTTGTATAAAACAAATGATAGAATTAATACAATTAGGATTCCACTGAATTTTCAAAGATATCTCTCAAATTCTGAATGTAGGTGTTTCTTGTATCACCTGTTTAATCTAAACTTCACAACATAGACTGTCAGAGGAGACAGCCAGTGTAGATTGATCAAGAAGTTAACCTTCATGAGTGTCATCAACAGCAATTTCCCTGAGAGTAGGTGTAATTTACTGAATGAACATCCATCCATCTTTACCTCCAGAAATATGAGTAATGTTCTTATATTTTTAATTTGCACTTGGTCTCTATCTTAAAGAGCTGGAAATTAAATGAATAGAAATGTATGCTTGAAATTCAAATAGTGGCGTGGGAAAATATTTTTACTATAGTTAATACATCTCTGATGTCTTCAGGGGAAATTGAATAGTATTTTATTGACTAAGATCAAACAATCTGTAATTACCTACCCAGAGGCACAAAGTAAAATTGCAGCAAGTAGAGGCAGTGTTAGGTTGCATCACATAGGCAGGCACTATTCTGGTATATGCCTGGGCACATCCTTGGGAGCTCACATAAGGTTTACCAAGAAATCCACCCCACCAGGCGTTATATAACAAGGTCTTAGTTGCTCTTCTCTGCCCTGTCCAAGTCTGTGTCTTTTTACATTTGAAGTCCTCAGCAAACCTCAAGTAATGGGAAAACAGAAACCAGGTAGTTCTTGTTAATTGAAATGCATTGTTTTGTTTTGTTTTGTCTTTTCTTTCTAGCTTACATAAACTATTTAGGAAATTTGTCAATCCATTATCTATCTTAGTAGTTGCAATATCCTGGGTAAGCATGAATCATTTTGGCATGATTCTTATGGTCTGAATGTTTTGTTCTCCTATATATGAATCAAGATACCTGTATCCCCTGCTGGATAAAATGCACAAGTCCTACCCTGAGACTGAAGGATCTTCCTTCAGGATCTGGCTCCAGCCTGCATTTCCTGAGACTCTCCACCTTAGGCCCTGGACTCCAGCCTTATAAAATTATCTGCAATGCCTGAGTGTGCCATGTCTTTCACAACCTTGTGGCTTTGTTTTGTGACCTTTGAAGTCAGAGTGATTTTTAAGATTACAAATTAGATCACTTTACTCCTCTCTTTTTAAATCCTCCCATGGCTTTGTTGAGGTTGTTCATGGGTATTCCTCTGCTAGCCCCCGCCTACCTCTCTAGAGCCTAGTAGGCCTCTCCAGGCCCTTTTGTTTATGTTCAAGCCAGGCTCATCTTTAGACACAGCTGATTACTGCCTCAGGGCCATTAGACATGGTATTGCCTCTTAATGCTCTTCCTACTCCATAAGCCACTTAGGCCAGTTAATTCTCCTGTCATCCTCCGGGCTTTGACTTCAGTGTCACTTCCTCAAGAAGTATCCCTGCTTCCCTCTTATCCTCTGTATGCCCAGATTAAATCTCCTTAGCAGAGGTTTTTATTGTAATTTTAAAAGGTAAATCACTTGTAGTTAATCCTTCAAATTCCCACTCAAGTAAAAAATGCATTGCTGGCAGAGACCTTATTCTCTTGCTCACTCTCTTATTCCAGTCTGCAGCACATGGCCTAGCCCACAGTGGTGTTAAGTGAGCATTTGATGATTGATCTATGTTGTTTCTGCGGTCTAGAATTCCATCCACTGGTGAAATGCTCTTCATTTTTCAAGACACAACTCAAATGTTACCTCTTTCGAGTAACTACCTTGGGTCCCTCTCTTAGAATTTGGGTTTACTTTTTTCCCAGAAGCGCGCTGTATAGGTTAGCATGTGCTAGGACGGGCTTCTCATGCAGCGTGAAGGTTCTGCGTCCTTCAACTTATCTGTCTTTGAGGACCGTGACTGTGACTCCTTCATTGCCCACCGCTGGAACCTATCATGGCACCTACATACAGTGAGCACTCAAAAATTATTTTTATTAATTAATGAAGGGGTTATTGAGGTTCTCAATCATTGTATTACTGTTTATTTCTCTTTGAGTAAATGAAATGGAAGAGGTAGAGCAAACAAGGATCTAGTCTGTATCCTGGGTCTAGGCTGAGCTCTGTCACTAATTTACCAATAGAAAAATAGTCAACCTCTCTGATACTCAGTTTCTTTGTCTACAAAATAAGGGAGACACCAGCAATGATTTCTGAAGTCTCTTCTAGCTATTTAAAAAGTTGTAACTAAAGTAGTAAATGTAAGAGGTGTAGAATTTAAGAATAATTTTTAATACATGACGTACATCTGTTTTTGTGACTAAATTTCTAATAACATTTGGTATATATTTAAATATGCCTTTCTCCTAAAGAAGAATTTAGGGGGAAAAAATCTGATTACTTGAAATTTAAGGACTCATTGAATAAAACAAATCAGATGGCAAAACTCCTTTTATCTAGAGCAATTAGCACATATTGAGGTCCTGAACTAAACACTAGAGCAAAAAGAAGGATAAAATGGAGCCTTGCCCCTCGAAGCTAACCATCTCATAGGAGAAACAGACATTCCTATAATTAAATCCAGAATAACAGCTAACTCTTAAATGACAGTTACTATGTGCCAGGCACTTTACAGCTGTCTCGTTTATTCTTTAGAACTTGCATAGGAAGTTGGTATTATTATCCTCATTTTGAAGATGAGAAAACTAAGAGATGCCAAGTGACCATCTATGATTAAACAACTAGCAAGAAGCAGCAGGACTGAAATTTGAATCCAAGAAGTCTGGCTCCAAAGTTCATGTGCTTTAATATCGTATTCTAAAACCCTACCTTTTCATATACATCAACGTGATCCAGGAAATAACAGTTCCATGTAAAAGGTCATAAAATATTTCAGAGGAGAAGTAATTCATTTTATTGAGAAAGTAGTGGCTTGGGAAAGCTTAAGTAAGGAGGCAATATTGGAAGCTGAAAACAGTCTACTGCATGGAGTTCTGAATCAGAAATATGCTTTTTCCCACCATGTACCAGCTACGTGGATGTGGTCCAGCTACTTAAACTCTCTGAGCCTGAGTTCTCATCTTCAATATCAAGACAATATAGCCCACATCATAGATTTATTATGAGGATTAAATCAGATAATATATATTAATGTATATTCCCCAAATGGCTACAACAATATCCTGATCTCACATGTATTCCCAGAACCTGCCATCAAGAGATGGAGTCTACATCCCTCCCCTTGAACCTTGGAGACCTATATGACTGCTTTAGGCAAGAGGATATGGTTGAAGTGGTGCTATGTGACTTTTGAGGCATGTCATAAAAAGTAACACAGCATCCACCTGGCTCTTGGGATTATTAACCTTGAAATGGAGCTATGAGCTCTGAGGACACACAGAGACACCCAGTGAAGGGGCACTAAGGCTCCTGGTCCTCAGCCCTGGCTAACTCTAACTTCTCCGCAAGTCAGTGAGCCATCCTGAAAGCAGATTCTTCGGACCTCAACTGAGCTGACGCTGGGTGAAACGGAGCCCAGCCCGAATTGGAGATTTATGAGCAAAATAAATGACAGCTATTGATGCAGGTCACTAAGTTGTGGTATGAAGCAAGAGATAACTGGAAAGCATTTAGATCAGATAATATATATAAGGTACTTATGATGTATGACATAATACATGCTTAATTAAAGTTGGGTATTAACTGGTAATATTATACAGTGGAAGTTTGGATGACAGACCTGGGAATCAGACTGCCTGAGTTTAGATTCCAGAGCTACTGCTTTCTAGCCATGTAACTTCAGGGAAGTTACTCAACCTCTGGATGCCTAAGTTTCTCATTTGTGAATGGAGTTGATAATTGTACCCACTTCACAGGGTTGTGGTCAGAATTAAATAAGTTGCAGTTCTCCAGATAGGCCATGATCTTCATCGCAGCCAAGCCTTCGTCATAGATGTTCTTCCACCTCCAACTCCCTGGTATAGGTCTCAGTTAGCTAGACCATCCCCTCAGAAACTTTTGACCTTCCCAGTTTAGAGTCCCCTTTCATGTGCTCCCGTGGGCCCGTGTGCTGATTCTTTGCTGACCCGTGTATTGGGCACAGCTTTCTTGCTCTGCAGGTACCTCTGTATGTGGTCAGGGCCACAGCCTGTGCCTCTGTCACTGACACTGAAGCACAGATCTGTTTCAAACTTAAGGCTGTCAAGTGAGAAAGAAGACTCTTCTTCCCCTGCTCACACCGTTTTCTTTTTCTTTTTTCTTTTCCCTGCACCATTCTGAAGAAGACCTAAAGCAATGCTGCTTATGGCTCAATGTCATACTAAGATCCTAGGAAACTGGCCTTTCAGATTCAGCATTCACATAGAGGGACTGGCCATGAGTCCACGGGCCAGTCTGGCAGGCATTTACAAAGAGCAAAGACTCTGCTGTTTTCAGAATTACCTTTCCTCTATGACCACCAAAGTTCTGCTACTGCCCTAAAGTTTTTTCCCAGGCTCTTTTTGCTCAGAATAAATGAATCCCCAGGGGGCTTCACAAATCCTTCATGGAAATGTATTTTTTGAGATCTTATTCCAACATTTCAATGAAAATGACCAACCTGTTCTAAACCTCAGTAATAGATATGTGCTAGGTGAAAGCTCGGCTCTCCATTGTAATATCAGTTGAGAAAAAAATACCTCCCTTGCATACTCTGTGGACTCCTGTGTGTATGTCTATGTGTCTGTGTATGTGTTTCTTTTAAGGAAGGGATGGTTTTTAGTTTCTTTCATTGTGATAATATCTATTCTTGCTTTTCAGGCTAGTTAAATGCAGCCTCATGTGCAGAAAGCAAGTAAGTCAGTGGCAAGGAATGATGAAAAGAGAAGTTGGCCCAAGAGCACACAAAGGCATCAGCAGGTGTGAATATACTACCCAGAATGGTTCCTATAAAAGTCAGGAAATGGTCCTCAAGCTAATAAAAGTTCAGAATTAGTTACTGGAGCTTGTAAGACCTTACTATGCATTATAGCCTCTCCTGTTTAGTCAAACATCTCTTCTGTTTTCTGGCAGTTAAATGAAAATGATTCCTGGCTTTATTGCATTTTTAAAATTCAGCTAACAGTCTTAATGAAAAGTAGCACAAATTTGTGATGTGAATATTAGATATCAGTTTAGTGCCCAACACAGTCCATGTTCATTCTCACCTTCCCTGACCATGACCCTACTCACATTCATTCATTTGTTCACTCAATAAATATTGAGCAACCATAGATACTATGTAAACAAATGAGCATGGCTGTGTTCCAATAAAACTGCATTTATGGCCATTGATATTTGAACTTGATATAATTTTCATATATCATAAAATATCATCTCTCTGTTCATTTTATTTCCATTTACAAAAAATGTGAAAACCATTTTTAGCTCATAGGTCATACATTGACAGGCAGAGGGGTTGGATTATGGCTCCTGAACTATAGTTTGCTGACGTCTGGTTTAGAGAATGTGGCAGATGAGTTCCATTAAAGGATGAGTAGGAATTTTCTAAGCAGATGAAGGCATTCTAGGTTGGAGTAATAGCATTTGGCAGAGACACAAGTGGCATGAGTTTTTTGAAGAGCCTTAAATAGTATCACTGGCACTTATAGTTGGAGAGGGGAGAAGGCAAAGGGACAGAAACTGAAGGTTCCCATCACCATACTGGGAATTTGACCTTTACTAAATAGGCAGTGGGGAATCACTGTGGAATCTGTGGCATACTGAGTTTTGCATTTTAGAAAGATCATTCTAGCAACAAGGTGAAAAGCTGATGAGAGTAGTCCAAGCGAGAAGGAAAAAAAATGAAACAATGATTGGTAATTCAGCAAAAGACACACAGAACTGGTCAACTATTAGTTCCATGAAATTGTCTGTTTTCTCCTCACACATCATGTCCTTTCCTAATGCAGAACCACAGAGGATGTTATTCCTTCTTTCTGGAATTTTTTACTTCTCTTTTATCACAACTCCTTTTCATCCTTTAGGTTTTAGTTTCAGTGTCACTTCTCCAGAAAAGCCTTGGCTGACCCTTCAGATCAGGATTTACAGCCCTGTGATATACAAGAGGACCTTGTACCTCTTTGTAGCAATGATCACACCCAAGATATCTACTCCGTGTCTGCCTTCTGGGCCAGACTGTAAGCCACACATCCACCACTGCTGTATCCCGGTGCCTACTTCAGAGTAGGTGCTCAGTGAATATTTCAGTGTCCATGAGCCAAGTAAAAATATATTGAATGAATAAATGATGGGAAGAAACATACAAGTCAGTGAATTTTCAGGATATGTCTCCCTGACTGTGAAGACTTTGCAATAAAGTTTGACAGACAATCCCTGCAGTGGTTTAATGAAGAGCTGAGCTGTGGCATCAGAGTCTAGGTTTGGGAAACCCCTTCCCTACTAGTAGCTTTCTGACTTTAGGGTGTCACTCAATGCCTAAGAGTCTCTATGTCTCAGCTATTAAAAATAAAAGGGTAATGATTCCTACTCTGCAGAGATTTGGGGGAAGATTTGAAATGATGTACATAAAACATTTAGCATAATACTTGGCTCATGGAAGGAAAATTTAAAAATACTATTTAAAAAAAGAAATTTTCTTCAAATGAATATTACAGATAATAAATTGCTTAGTAATTTAAAGAGAGATATGCAATTAGCAACCAACGGAGCTTGAGATGGTAGTAAGAACATAATAAACATTCGTCAGTTAATTGAACAGTGGATAGTTGAGTGCATTCCCAATGAGACAGATGGGACCTGGTACTTGGGACCCTGGGCTGCAGTGCTTGCACTGGAATGGAACAACAGAAATGCAGAGAAACTATAAGGGACTAAAAATAACTGTGTGTATGTGCAGTTGGGGCGAGTTATGAGCAATAAGATACAAAAAGACCAAAAACCCTACTGCCACACAGCACCACCAAGGGGGTGGGCAGGCCACCTAAGCCAACCCTCCAGCCCAGCCCCTGGACCCGCCCCTACCCTCACCCCATTTAAGGGACCAGCTCGTCCCTTCTCGGGGAGGGAGCAAGGGACTCTGTTACTGGGTTTTCATCCCTCCTGCTGCAGCACGAGTCCTAATAAAGCCTTGCCTGAGTTCATTGTCTGGCCTTTTATCAATTTCTATTGATTAAGGAGGCCAAAAATCCTGGTCAGTAACAACAAAACACATGAAATGATCAATAAATATTATCGATGGTGATGTTCCTGTTGGCCAGATTTTCACATCTGCTTTATTCCATTGGTGTCGTAGTGTGGCACTGTGGCATTTAACATGGCCAATCATACTATTAAAAAAATGCTAGTCTGAGGATGTTAGAAGGATACTACAAGCAGCCAAACCTAGTGAATCACAGCAAGAGAGAGTTCCTGAGAAATGATTGGTTACGTAGGTCCAGTTGAGTTATTGTAAAACAGCATGAGTTCTGTAATGCATCAACATGGTAAGGCTTCAGAGAATCAAAAAGAAAAGTAAGCACATGAGTGCTGGAAAGTGATGTGACAGATGAGGCACTGAGGCAACACATGAATCCTGTGTAGGATAGAAAGGCTAAAAGTAGCTTTTCTCCTAGAAAATACCCACAACTCCCCAGAAAGAGAAACACACGTTTTCTATTTGCCTGGTGAGTGTGTGTACTCATTTCACCACTGTGACTTCCTGAATACACCCTGGAAGCCAGCGACTTTCTGAACTCACAATGAATTCCACTCATCATCTTTTATTCATACAATTACTTGCGTAAGACCACCTCAATGAACTCCTAAAACATATTCACTTCCCACTCAGATAAGGGGTCTACTTACCTTCTCAGATCTTGAGGATCTTCTCTCTTCCAGGGCATTAAGAAAGGCAGACGTTGCCCCTGTGTAAAAGTGTGCCCGCCCACGATTGTTTGCCCAGCATCCTCACTTATGTGTCTCAGTTTTCATTTGGCATACTGCCTGTGCTCTCAGGGACTCTTCTCTGTCACATCACAAGCTATACAGCAGCTGAGCTTACCACCCTGTCTTTAACTGGAAGCCTAAAGCCTTTCGGGGTCCTTTTTTGTTGCTCTGTATAGGCTGAATTACCAAAATGGGATAAAACAGATCCTGTTACACATATTGGCTGCATTCCTTTGGTTTTGTGCAAGAGCCCTCCAAATCCAACCATAGGATATCAATGAATTGAGCATCCAATCATATTTGTAAGAGTCAGGGCTTAGGCCACCTGAAAGTATCTAATATCTCTCTTTGGCGAGTTCACACATTTTCTTACAAATAGAACTACTTTTAAATCCTTCTACTGTACAGTGGGTTCATGTGAGGACATACATTCCTTACTCGATACCACAGCTTTTCAGAGACTTTAAAGGCTGGATATACTTACTTTGTTCATAGGACTGATGATATCAAATGTTGTTTTAAGATTGATTTGTCTTTAAGTCCTGGTGTTAGAACTTAAATACTTAAACCAGTCTTCTGTGGTTTTATATTTTCCTTCTGTGCTATAAAACCTATGACCTGTCATCCCATACTGAGATGTAAAGAATCTATAGTCACATTACAGGCCTGGAATGTATGCTTAATAATGCGTTCCTTAGAGCCTTAAGTATAGCTAAGCTCTACCAATTGGTTTACAATTTCCATCTCCTTTCCCCTCCCTGTCTTCTTTCTTCAACTCAAACATGACACTTGCATTGGTTAATAGTCAGAAATATTTGATTTAAAAAAAAAGTTTTCCCGTTATTTATTTCCTCTCCTAGCAAAGATTTTTTTTTTAATGTGCAGTTCTACTCTAAAATGTCTTGAGGTTTATGAGAAAAAGTAAGTCTAAGCAGTCCTTGAATTGTAAGAACTAGGAATTTTGGGAAGGGCAGCAAAACCAAGGCAGTCATCTGCCCCAAAGAGTCACTTGGCTGAAGTGTCTCCAGGACCCTGACAACCACATACTAGAAATAAACAGCAGTTGATGACTCTGTGGTAAGTCATCCCAGAGAAAGCCCAGTTGTGTCACCATCTGAGAAAGATGTCATCATGAGATAGTTTATTAAGTGTCAGAGCCAAAAAGTGAAGGAAAATCACAAGAAAGATTAAATTAAAAAATGAGAAGCTTCCCAAGAATCCAAAACATTTCCTTGTAATTATGAGTGCTGTTTTATGCCTTTGGAACTAGAACAAGGCAAGCTAGTAATAATACAAATAATAGCACTTCTAATAATAGGAATAATGACCCTGAATAAAATCTTGGGAGCTCATTTTTTGCCACTGTGCTAAGTGCTTTCCATATATTATCTCTTCCCTTTTAATCCTCACATTAACTATGTAGAGATTATCTCCATTTTACAGATAAGGGCACCCGAAGAATTAAATGTCTAATTAGTAGCTAGTTAATAGTAGTGACAGTAGTTACAGTGATAACAGTAATAACAATAATACACACTATTTTAAGGATATGTTATCCAATTTCACCCCCAATAACAAGCGAATAATATAGGTTCTAGGATTGGAAACTTTACACATGAGTAAATAGAGGCACAGAGAGGTTAAATAAATTTCCCAAGGGTACTCAGATAAATGGTAGACTTGGGATTTGGACCCAGCCACTTGGTTTCATAATCAAGGCCACTAAGCATTATACTTTACCATTTCTCAAGAAGCACAGTATAAATAAATGTAGGCATTGTTCATCAAAACCCAGCTCAAAACAATAGCTTCTCATTTATTCTATTTCAATGATAAAACTCAAGTGGTATTAAGATGAATAAAATAGTGCACTCCTGGTTGCTGAAGCTCTCTAAGCTTGACTTAAATCAGCTAGAGACCAACCCTTTCCAATTTTCCCACTACATTCCCAGTTTTTAGCACTGACAGTCCCACATCACAGGAAATCCTTCAGTTCTTGATAAACTGGGACAGTTGGTAATGATAATGTGGACTATGATCATTGCTTAATCAGTACCCTTACCCCCCACTCTCCAATATCAATTTCTACTAGATGTTACCAAGCAGAGAAATAAAACATCCATCATAAGAAGCAAATATACTGTATTCTAAGGCTCCTGTTATAATACTTAGCAACTTTGTGACTTTCAATATCTCCAACATTCAGGCCTAAAAAGGACTCAGTAAACCTGAATTGAAATTAAGGAATTCACAGCCACTAAGAAAGAAATATACCACATGAATAATTTAATTCTTTCCATTCCCCCTCCCCTTTCTACCATACTATACAAAAGCAAGCCCCATCTTGTCTCGACAGATAGCCTAAATCCTAAAGGCTGTGACCTTCATTAAGAATTTGGGCCAAGAGTCAACAAGGGCTTTCTGCCAAGGGATCTAGAGAGTGGCCTCTTGTCCCTGGACAGACTGTTGTAAAAGCTTCTCCAATTAATTTGTGTGTGTGTGTGACTGAGAAAGCCAGTCCTAGCAGCAAAAAACACAAAGACAGTGGCCCATCTCTACCTGGTAAAGTTCAGCAGCTAACAGGACCTGTATATTTAACAATAGCCATAATCATTCTTAGTAAATAAAGCCCTACCATCGTGAAAAAGAGAACTGAAACAACTTTAAAGCACTACATGAAAAATCCATATTATGTTAAAAGCAAATCACCTGCTCAGTTGCATTGACACATTCTCACAATAAGCATTTCTCTAGTACCTGTTATATGCTGCCTTTACTCTAGAGACTTGGAAGATCTGAAAGTTACTAAGACAAAAATATGAAGTAAAATGTGCTAAGAGTACTATGGACAAAGTGCCACAAGACAAAGATGATCTCTGACGTGGAAGCCTTGGAGCAGGAACTGAGTGTGCTAAGGAGACTAGGAAAAGGAAAGCCTCCCAGGCAGAGCAAATGTCATATGCCAATGTAAGGAGGGCAAATAGACTTGGTGTTCTAGAGGAGTTTCAGACAATTTTCTGTGCATGGGGCATTGCATAGGAGAGAGGGGTGAAAGGTAAGATGGGAAAACACGTAGCTTTGAACATTATTTGGATAACAGGTTTTCACATTTGTGTCCTGAATGCAGTGGGCATACAGTCATAATTTTATTAATGATGATACTAATAAGTAATTAATTGACCACTTGCTATATTTAGACACTTTGCTACAAGCTTTATTTTTAATTTCTTTATTTGCATTTATTTGGATATTACCTGGTTAGCATACATAATCTATTACTATGTAGAATAAACATGTTTTCCAAAACAAAAATAGAAAATCAGTGAGAAGAGTGGCAATGTTTTACATTCTGGCAAAACTGTTTTCCTCCCAGCTTTACTTAAATATAATTGACATATAATGTTTAAGTTTATGGTGTACAATGTGATGACTTGATATACCGGTATATTGGGAAGTTGTTGCCACAATAAGGGTATTTACCACATCCATCACCTCACATAGTTATCTTTTCTTTCTTTTTTCTATTTATGATGAGAACTTTGAGCAACTTTTAAGTATATGGTACAGTATTGTTATCTATAATCACCATGTTATGCATTAGATCCCAAGACCTTATTTATTATATAACTGGACATTTTTAGCCTTTGACTGTTGTCACCCATTCTCCATCGCTGTCCCTGCCTTCCAGCAATTACCAATCCACTTTCTGTTTCTAGGAGTTTTTTTTTTTTTTTTTTTTAAGAATTTTCATATAAGAGCATAGAGTACTTACCTTTCTCTGACTTATTTCACTCGGCATAATGCCTTCAAGACTCATCATGTTGTTGCAAATTGCAGTAGTTCCTTCTTTCTCATGGCTGATTAACATTCCAGTGTGTGTGTGTGTGTGTGTGTGTGTGTGTATACACATACATACCACATTTTCTTTATCCATTCACCTATTTACAGGCACTTAGACTGTTTCTATGTCTTGATTATGGTAAATAATGCTGCATTGAACATGAGGGTGCAGATATCTCTTCAAGATAGTGATTTCAATTATTAGGATATATATTCAGAAGTGGGATTGCTGGATCATATTGTAGTACTATTTTTAATTTTTTGAGGAATCTCCATACTGTTTTCCGTGGCAGCTGTACCACTTTACATCCCTCCAACAATGTCCACCCAGGTTGGGGAGCAAATTTGCACTTCCACTCCAATGCTTAGCAGAGCCTCCAGTTCTGCCCCTCCAGGAAGAGTGGCCACAGAGATCCAGCAGCTGTTGTGCACATCCTAAGGCCTGCCTGGGCTGGAAGCCAAGCCAGCAATCCTGCCCAACTGTTGAGCACAGCCTCTGGCCTCATGTAACCAGAGAGCCAGAACAATCTCCATGAGCAACCTCAGAGCCTAGCCTACAGGACCATCCAGTCCCAGCCTTGGAACCCATTTTATAGCCCCCCCCCCCCCCCCGCTTCCAACAGCAGAGCTCAGCAATTGGCCAGCTGGTTTGATAGACACAGCCTGCAGCCTTGCCCAGGGAGGGAGCCCAGCCAGTGACCCCTTCCAATCAAGGAGCATAACCCGTCGCCCCGCCCAACCAGGGCCACTGGACAGCAAACCTGCCGGACTGGGGAGCCCAGCTATGGCACTTCCTCTGTGACCTCAGAGCCAGGGGAGTAGCCACACCCAACTAGAGACCCTGACAGCAAGCTGAAATAAAAGGATGATAATTCATATCGTAAAAACGTGACTAGATAAAACTCATCAACTCATCATGACTAGATAAATATATAAAGTCAGATTCTCTAATATTATAATAGTGGCATGTAAATCACAACTCTGAAACTTAGAAAAAAAGAATGTGTAAAAGTAGCAGTAACTATCATAACTTGTTATTGGATATATAAGATAAAAAGATATAAATTGTAGCATCTGTAACCTAAAATGTAAGGGTCGCAGGGTGAGGAGAAGTAAAAGTTTCTGGATGCTACTGAAGGTAAATTGTTATCAGCTTAAAATAGGATGTTGTAAGATAGTCTATGTAAGCCTCATGGTGACCACAAAGGAAACCCTCTAGCGGATATACAAAAATTGATGATAAAGGAGTCAGGTCGCACCACCACAGAAAGACATCTACTTACAAAGGAAGACAGCAAGAGAGGCAGCAAAGAACAAAGGATCTACAAAACAGAAAACAGTGAACAAAATGGCAATAGTAACTCTTGTCCTATCAATAATTTAAACATAAATGATTTAAATTCTCCAATCTTGCAAATTTCTTTAATATCTGGTTTAAATATTTCTGGTTCTAGTATCAGCGTTACATTTATGACATATTAATTTTGGTTAAAGTTCATCTACTCGTCACATATTGGACTCTCTGCTGGACAGCAGAAATATGATGATGAACAAAACAATTGTGATCCCTCTATTCACGGAGCCTACAGACTACCAAGGGATGCGGTCCATCAACCATGATTATACCAATAATCTCCTAACTTCCCCTGCAATAACAGCTCTAAAGCGGATGCAGAGGATGCTGTCAGAGTGCCTGACCAGGAAACTGTTCTAGGCTAAGGAATTTGGTGATTAGGTGGTTTGAAGACATAACCACATTACAGCCTTCAGGAAAAAAAAGAAATGCACATGTTCGTATCTTCATTTAAAGTGTTCATTTTTTAAAGTAAAATTCATTAGCCAACTCACATTGAAGCCATCAGCTAGACAGATGGAAACTTTGGATTCAAAGCAGATTCATATCTTTCTATCAGCTAGCAATTAGACATGTGAAAGCATATTCTTAAACCATAATGTGTCAAATATTTGCCATTTTTAAAGCAATACTGTCAAGCTGCAAAACTTATGAAATTATCCACTTTTTTAAATTACCACCTTTGATTTATTTGTCCCCAGAAGCAAGGCTTGGAAATCTTCCCATTTTGTTATTGCAGTAATTGGAGAAAATTGAAAACATAACAAGTATTTTTTTTACCTTCTTAAAATTGTGTTACAGTCTTTAAGGGGACCAGTTTTATCAATTTATTCTCTTTGGTCTGTCAAATATTCTGCTTTCTTAGTAGCAATGATGACAATAAAATGGACTATTTTGGGATTCTGGAAATGTCTAGTCAACTCTTCTGAATTCTGTACCAGGAGCCAGAGATAAATGAGCAGCCCTATAATATTAGACTGGCAGGCACAATGAAAACTGGGGGTAAATTAGCCTCTGCTGCTCCCTCCCTCACATCTAGACCTAGAAGTCACCCACAGACTTTCAGAGCATCAGTATAACCCAGCTGACCACAAGGAGGATCTCAGCCTGCCTCTGTAGAGCACAGAGCTCTGACCTGGTGCACAGAAGCAGAACAGATGAGGGAGGCCTGAGGATGGGCAGCTCCTCAGAAGCCAAGTAGAATCTGAGTTGAGCGAGCCCTGTGATTCTTTCTCTACTTTCACCAATGAGAACCTTCACTCCTCAGTCTCGTCTTCCTGGCTCTCACTTCCTCCTCCTCCTCCACTTCCTCCTCCTCCTCGTTGTCCTGTTATGCCTCCCCCACCATCTGCAGAAAGGGGCTAGTGGAAGAGGAGGGAAGAAACCAGGGAAAGAACTTGGGAAAAGGGAGAAAGCATTTGCTCTTTCCAAATAGGATGGGACTTAAATTCAGGGACCAGGAATCAATAGCTTCTCTTCTTTGTTACCTTTGTTGTTTCTGCCGTGCCTAACACTAGAAACAGTGGTACGTGAAAGAAGGTCTCCAAAGAAACTCATCTTCTCTCCTGTCCTCCCTACCTCCAGCCAAGCCATGAACTCTAACTTGAATAACTGACATATTAGTATGAAATCTAGACTTTGTCTTTGAAATCGATCCCAGAGATGATCTACTTTTAAAAATAATGAGATTTCAATGTGGTATGAGGCAAAGAGCTTTGTAATCAGAGACCTGCCCCTGTCCCAACAAACTCCCCAAACTAGTATATACGTTGGTGAGTAAGTTAATTTGCTGCAACAGTTTCATCTGTATAACTGCGGTAAAGGATGGTTAAAGTAATATTAGCTCAAATTTTTAAAAAGAAACTCAAGCGAGAGAATACATGCACAGGCAGTATTTAGATAAATCTCTATTCAAATGATATTCAGTTGTTTCTTACTGATTACAACTTCATTTGATGATTAGTAAGAGGTATAATATTACCATTGTTGGTACACAGAATGCATTTTATTCAGTTTTTCAGAATTTTCAATAAAGTTTCTAGGGAAAAGTTCTTAAAGATATTCCTAATTTAATTCCTCCTTTCCTTCCTTCCTCCCTCCTTCCTTCCTTTCATCCTTCCTTTCTTCCTTTCTTTCCTTTCTAATGGACAGGGTGGTCCAAAGTGTATGCCCTTTTGTATTAAGTGATGTGTAAAATTTTTCATTAAAAAGAATTATTTCCTTGGGAATGTGATTCTTTGTACCTTCTACTTATGTGAAAAGACTTTAGTGCTTTATTTACAAAATGCCCAATTAAAACCTGATCCGTCCTAATGCAGCCTCAACATCAGAATAGTCTATGTACTTGCCATTTAATGCTTACCTCCGTTACCAATAGCCCTCTGAGCTGAGGGCTTTTTACAGTCCAACACTGATTTATTACACTTCAGAGATCACTGCAAGGGAGGCATGTACTTTACAAAGTAAAATAAACTCAACTCTAAGGGTCTTAGATAATTACTCTGTTTTAGTAAGCACTCTTGGAGACAAAATTAAGTGATTTTCATTTCAGACTTAATTTGTTGTGGTTTTTAAATTTTGTGTTTTTTTTAAATGTAGCCATATGACTTTAATACACTACCAGTTTATTACAACTTTTGTAAGTTCACCAGTGTATTTTAATAGCTCCTTCCTCCCTCTTTCTTTTTCCTTTCCTTCTTTCTTTACTTCCTTCTTTCCCACCTTCCTTCCTGCCTCCTTTTTTCTGAATCTTCATCTACACATTTTCTTCAAACAAATGTTTGCAGCACTGTGTTAAATGTCTAAAATAATAGCGAAAAAGAAATGGTGGACCTATTTTTTGAAGATAACGGAAGTCAGCATAGGCCTTGTAGGGGGAAGGACAATGTATTTCTCCTTTTTGCCTCAAATTCATGCTCCATTTTTACTTTATTTACATAGGAATCAATGACTCTATACGTATATTACCATTTACTGAGTCTATCCTCAGGAAGGAAAAAATGCCCATTTTTCAATTTTAACTATTAATCTGTGGAGCCTAATATACCACTCACTCACCTGCAGCATATCTATATAAATTAATAAAATTGCTCCTAGCAGGAAAGAAAAACAAACAGAAAAACCATTTTACTGGTTTACTATGTGAGGTTTACTATGTGAAAGATATGTTAGGATATCTTTTGAAGCTGTGTGGGTAGGGGAATGCTGCTTTTGTGTTTACCCAGAAAACACTTCCATGTCAGTTACCAAGATGATTTACTGTCTACGTATGTCGCACCAGTTAGTGCCTTCAACATGGTCATACAGCTTTGTCAGCCCTTCCCGTACTCTTCCTCTCCCATATCAGAAAGAGGCAGATAGTTCTAGATTTTTGTTGTGCAGCCCAGCTGTAATAGAAGGGCCCAGCAAATAACTATTCTGGATATTTTGGCCCCATAACTTGTCTTTTGTTATCATTGTTATTCTCCTAGCATAGTTCATAATTTGGTCAACAGCTCTGCCAAATTCTTTGAGTGTTATTTCTTTGTATATTTTAAAATATTTTTTTAAAAACCTCTTAGAAATATTGAGTCTAACTCTCACATATATTTGTAAAAAAAATTGTTCCTAGATGTTAAAAAATCTTGTGTACTGGTAAATATTGCAGTGGAGTAGCATGGTATACTTCTGTGACTTCAAGTCAATTATACATGTGCAGAGAGAGAGAAAGATCAGTTGATTTTGTCCACTGTCCACAGGGTAAATTTATGGCTCTGAGTGAGCATGAAATGGGTGACATGAATGTGCTGTTTCTCCAGTTGTCTCCATTCTCAAATACCTGAGTGTAAGCATCTTGCTGCCGTAAGTGTAATCCTCATTTTTAAACACACAGTAAATTTTTTTTTCTATGTCATGGGATCTAAATGCCTTCCATACAAGCCAGCTCTCATCTGGTGATTAACCAAAAAAAAAAAAAAAAAAAAAAAGAAAAAACGAAAACAAGGGAAAAACAAACATAATTCTATTCTAAGGCTGGAGGAAAAATCTTGTTGAGCTTAACTAATTCCCACGTGAGATGTTACTATGTTGTGAATCCATCGTTAGTAGTCAGAACCATAATTTAGCTTAGTATCAGCAACAATTGATGTAGATTAGAAAAAAAATTACAGTGGAAGTGGGAAAAAGAAACTTGTTGTCACTAAATAACATTATGTTATATGGTAAATATTTTGGTTGCCATTTTATAGCCAAAGTAAGATGCTGAAGACATTTATTAAATTGACACCAGGCTCTATTGCAAATCTAGGGTTGCTGGAACTTGAACCAAGAATACCATGGATTTATTTAGTGAAAATGCTGAAAATGAGTGAATGCTTAATAAATTCCACGACTACTTGTGGAAACTGAGTTTTAGGTTAAGAAAAACAATGTTATCTGATTGTACAAAGTGAACGAGCATCTTGATTTTTTTCTTTTTTTCTCTTTTGCATTTTGAATTATTAATTAATGATGTCCATATTATTATATATTGAAATATAAGTATAAAGGTTTAGTTTGCATGTCACAAATTGAGAAAAAAATTCACTAAACTTTTTTTAACCTAGCCCATCATCACTTACTGTTGAACAAAACTTATCACTTAGATATAGTAGTTAGTTAATGTGCAATGAAGAGAGGTTAAATTAAAAAAAAAAGATTTAATAACAATAGCAGTGGTAGTAAACACTGATTGAATGCTTTATATGTGATTGGCATGATGATACATGCTTCCCTTACATTATGTAACTTAATCTTTGTGTTTGTGTAATGGGTATTATTATTGTTGGCCACCCTCTACTAATGAGAATGTTAGGTGTACAGAACTTTGTGAATTTTTCCAAGAACCACAAGTAGGAAGTGTTAGAGCCAGTTCGTAATCTCTCTAATCTCAAAGTCCATTTAATTAACTACTGTACCATCCTGACACATATGAAGACATTAGAAATAGACCCAAACACAGTTTATAAAAATCTAATGATGGATGCTCATCAAATTAGAGATGGATATGTGTCATTAAAAATGTGTCATATATTCTTGTAAGCCATTACTGTGTCATATATTCTTTTCGTTCTTTCATTCTTAAACTTTGTCTCATGATCCTTCTGCCCTGCTGCCTTAGAAATTGATGTGGTCCTTGTTTTGGTCTTGAGCCCTTCTTTTGCTATTGTTATTGTTAGGGACAGTGTCAGTTTCTTCTGTCTCACAAGGAGAGGCTGGCATTGCAAGAAGGCAGAGGTAGTGCCAAGAGGGGCAGCAGGAGGTGACTCCATTAGTGGTAAAGTTTATTTGCTCCCAGAATAAAGCAGCTGCAGTTGTGAACCTGAGTACCATCTTGGTGCTCAATTCTTCATAATCAAAAGAATTGTTTATTCCCCCAGCCTCCACCAGTTTACCATTTTTTCATTTGTAGCACTGCATTCTCTCTTCTAACCCCCTACACATGGAAACTTCTTTGCCAAGGTCATAAATCATCATTTTGTTGCTAAATCAGACGCATATTTTATATTATTTTATTAGTTGGTTTAGCACCATTATTAATCACAACTGACCATTTCCTCCTTCTTGAATATACTCTGCTATTGGCTTCTTAACACTATAATTTCCCATCACCTTCCTGGACATTTTTATCAGTTTTCTGATGTTCATTTTATAATGTGTGGGTGGCCTCACTGCAGGGGACATTTTTATCCCTTCAATCTGGCCACAGAAGTTGAATTAGGGATTCCTTAGAATCCAAGTCAGGTCAAACAGAGCCAAGGAGAGTCTTTTCTAGGACTTCTGTTGAAGCCATCAAGGAAGAATTATGTTCTTTCTGCTGGGATTGCTGATGGTAAGAATGATGTTAAGCACAGTATTGTTGGAGGTCAGAAAAATGAGGTCATCACTGTGGAAAGCAGATAAAAACTAAGTCCTAATTAATTCATTTAAGTCCTGGATCCAGATAAGTTTGGGACCTTAAGTTTACTTCTGGACTTTTCCAAAATGTAAGCCAATACTTGTCCTTGATTGTATAGGTGAGGTTATTTGTGAATGAAAGAGTCTTTCATGATAAAATACTTCCCTTCCATCTATCCGTCCATCCCCACTGAACTCCAAATACCATAAATATAATTTTCTACTACAAATCTCATTTTAGATGTCCCACAGGCACTGTACACTCAAACGTGCCCACTTCTAATATCCCAACCTGAAACGGGCATGATTTCTGACTCTTTCCCTTAGCACCGCCACTGCCCATATCCAAATTAATCATCCAGTCCTATTAATCTACTTCTAGATTGTTCTTTATTCCACCTAATTCTCCTTATCCTCATTACCCCAGCATAGAGTATGTCACTGTCTCTTGCCAAAATTACTTTGCCTCCTAACTGATTCATTTGTCTCCAGTCCATTTATTTTTGCCTTGCAGTCATAGTGATATGTGTCCAAAAGCAAATCTAAAGATGGTATTCTGTTTAAGACTTTTTATGGCTCCCCTCTGCCCACGGAGTACTGTGAACCCAAACTCCTCACCGTGCATGGCTCACACCATGATCTGGCCCCTGCTTAGCTCTTCAGCCTTAGGTGCTGTTGTTCCCATCACCCACGCAGTCTTCTCACACATAGTACTATGCTTAACCCCAAAGGGCCATACTCTCTCTGGCTGTGTGGCATGCCATGCTCTGTCCTCTGCTTTAGAACACTCTTCTCCACTGCTGTGCCTGGGACAATTCTGTGCATCCAGAGAAAAACTTCTCTCGAACACTCTGCCCTCCACCTAAAACAACATCCAAGTCTGAGTTAAATGCCCTTTCACTTCTGAACCACATCTACCTACTGTAATTGTAATTGCCCATCAACATTATCATTGCTGATTTACATCACTCAAACTGGGAGAAAACTGTTTGAGTGCAAGGGTCCTGGAGCCTACAACAGTGCTGCTTCATAACTACTTGTGTAAATGAATGAACAGTGATCAGTCAGTTATGCCGTAGAATTGACACAGAGTGAGTTTTCTGCTTATGTAATCAACTATATAAGCCTCTCTCCAGTATTCTCTAAGCAGCCTCAGGCTGGAAGAAAAGTGGAAAAGAAATTAAAGTTTTCGAAGAGAGGGATTTCAGATCTTACTTGAAACTTTTTCTCTTCCCAAACTCATTTGATTGATGTTACACTTAAAATTAGGCAAAGGTTTATATCAGGGAAAATGAGGGCATGCCCTTAACTTTGCAAATCCATTTTCCTATCAAAACACACACCTTTCGACCTCAGTTTACATATTCATTTTTAAACTTAAAATAATAAAGTTACACAAGAGGTAGGCTGACAGTTAATGAAGGAAATTGTGCTGCTTTGTGGTAACTGATTGCTTTACACAAAACATCACAGCCAAGAGGCTGCCCTGACAAGCCCAGTGCTTCAAGCAAGAGTTTGGTCCCTGAAGGCTGGCAGACACAAGGCAAGAGAAATAAAGCAGACTCTGGAGAGAACCCAGTTTTTATGCCCCCTCCACCTCCCTTCCCGACATCGCCTCACCACACACACATGCACACGCACACGCGCACACACACACACACACACACACACACAGAGCTTGTCCTAACCTATTGTTGGTTACCAAGTATGATTTCAAATTTCAGCAATTTGGGTTTCTTGGCCACTAAAGAAACAGCCATTTGAATCTTAAAAACATATCAAAGAACTAGTCCCTGTTTTGAATTTCTTATTAAGGAAAATAAAGCAGCAAATATAAGGTACAAAAAATTCAACAAAATGTTAGCAAGATACAGAAGTTCCCAACTGGCTTCCGTGAATCTATTTTTCCTCTCCTCTGCTCAGATCATCTTGGGGGAGTCAGAGCAATATTGCAAGACTCAAAACTGATCAGACTCTGCTTCAAACTCTTCAACATCTTCCCATTACATTTGGAATAAAGTCCCTAATCCACAATATACTATTAGTCCTGAAAAAACTCACTTCTACTTGCCATTCTGTCTCCTCTCTTTCTCCCCTACACACTGACCAGTGTGGAAGGCCTTTCACTTCCTTGAAGGCAGCATGTTCTTTTCTGTCCCAGGACTTTAACACACACTGATCCTTCTGCCTAAAACACTTTGATACCCACTCCCCTATTTGCTTAATTAAATGCTCTTAAATAAGTCACCCGTACCTTTGACTCCTCCTTCTGATGACTTTAACCCTTATTGGAATTGCCTACCATGCTGATTAAATTCCCCAGGAGGTTATAAACTCCATGAAACAAAGACTGTGTCTGGTTATTTTCTTTGAAGCTCTGTTACCTAACAGTGTCTGACAACTACTGGTGGTTCATAAATGTTTGTTGAATGAATATATATGTAATTAGGGGGAAAGAGATTAGATATGTATGTAACTCACACATTAGGGAAGACCTCTCAGTAAGGCTTTGTTGTCAGTTGCTTTGGCAGTGAACGGCTCTAATCAGGGCCAATTTCTTAAGCTGTGGTCCACAAGATCTTCTCTCATGGCTCACTAAAAACGTTGCTTAAATTTTAATACATATATGGACTCTTTAATCAGCTTTTTCTCCATGTTACTAACTATCCCTCTGCCACCAAAATGCCTGCACGGACAATTTTGAGATCAAGTAAGATGATTAATCCTGGGTGCTGAAAATCTTCTATAATTGTGGTCACTTTACCTAACTCAGACGTGTGCCAGTACTCTTATAATTTTACTGGCACTTTATAACCACAATTAAAAATCTTCCTGTGTTTTTTCCTGCCCCAACATTTCCTGCAGTATCTCTAGTTTCTGATAGCACGTAGCCTCAAATAAAAGTTTCAATGCTCACTTGAAAACTAGCCTCACTAACACAGTCTAGAGAAAATCTTGTTTCTACAGGTGATCAAGGTAGTAGCCCTTAGTCAGCTCTCTCCTTCCTGCTACACACCCTCTTCTCTTCTAGGAAAGAATCCAGTTTCTTAAGAAGTTGCAGATCTGGTTGCTTTAATCCCCAATTTCCAGACTCAATTCTACCTTCAGGTTTTAAAAACTACTTACATAAATTTTTTACATAATTTACTTACATAATTACATAGTGAAACAGTTATATAAGGTTTATAAAGAAAATCAGATTTATCTGTTTATTTCCTTATCTCTTTACTTTTTTCTAGGATTTTTTTTTCAAATTTATCTTCCAACTTCTTTGAATTTATTGTGTCTGTTTATTTTTTTTAATTTTCAAGACTAGCTTTTTCCTCTGAATCTTTCTTACTGCCTCCTGCTGTTATAATGCAGTTTAATTTCTCTTCAATTACAGTTTCTACAGAAAGTTTACTCCTGTTTTATTACCTCAGTTTCACTTTTTTTTTTTTTTGTATTGTTTGTTTTGATCTCTACCTTTCATGTGAGAGGATTTTCTCTCCAGTTTGCTGATTGTTGGCAGCTTTTTTATCTGTAAGACAGGCTACAATGCTGATTGGATGTTCAGTGTATGAAGACAATCTTGTCTACTTCTGGGCTTCACCATGGGGTGATTTGGTTGGGTTGTTTCATTG
The DNA here is from genome assembly GCF_048773025.1 of Camelus bactrianus. Lineage (NCBI taxonomy): Eukaryota > Metazoa > Chordata > Mammalia > Artiodactyla > Camelidae > Camelus > Camelus bactrianus. The sequence goes on along the minus strand of NC_133550.1, from coordinate 43,985,453 downwards.
GAGAACCAGTACTGAAGACTGAAGACCCCTTTTCTTAGGCTTATCAGTTTTTCAGAGAGGAATCCTGCAATGTAGTACCTTCAGGGAATAAGAAACTGACTACCAGCTACTCATTCATAACTAAAAGAGTCAAGGAGGCCCACTGTTTATATATAAACTTTTGTTTTGCTCTTTACTCCCCTGTATTTATTGTGATGCCCTTGCCTCCACCTGTATATGGTGTCCCTCATTTTCAACCTTTCTAGGAAATAAATACTAATCTTCTGCTGGGCCTGGGGAGGGAGGTAAGTTCCTGACTGTCAGGAGCATGGGAGTAGATCTAGGGTTTGAGCTACTATGTATATAGTACCCCTACCCCACTTCAGTGTACCTGGTGTTTCTCATTCCTGAGCTTTGCTGGGCTTCTGCATTGTGACTAGCTTGCTTCAGAATTTCCCACCCTTCTGGAGTAAGCTTCAGCTTTCTTTGATTTTTTTAAAATCATTCATAACTTGCTTATATGACTTTAAGCTTATAAAACTTAGTTATCACCACCTTTCTCCTGTGTACATTTTCCTTGTTGGTTTGTACCATTTTTGAAATCCTTTCATGGTCATTTTAGTATGATTTTAAGAGAAAAATACAAGAGTTTATGGTCAGGCCACCATATTTAATCAGAAATTTGTAACTTTATTTTTTATTTAGATATAATTGACATATAATATTATATTAGTTTCAGGTATACAATACAATGATTTATTATTTGCATATATTGTGAAATGATCACAATATGCCTAATTAACAGCCATTGTCACACATTGTTACAGTTTTTTCCTTGTGATGAGAACTTTTAAGATCTACTCCCTTAGCAGCTTTCAGATATACATGACAGTATTATTGACTATAGTCGTCATGCTCCTATATTGGGTGCATATATGTTAATGAGTGTAACATCCTCATCTTGTATTGCTTCTTTAATCATGACATAGTGTCCTTCTTTATCTTTCTTTATGGCCTTTATTTTGAAGTCTATTTTGTCTGAAATCAGTACTACTACTCCTGCTTTCTTGTCATGTCCCATTTGCATGAAATATCTTTTTCCATCTTCTCACTTTAAATCTATGTGTGTCCTTCACCTTAAAGTGGGTCTCTTGTATGCAGCATATTGTAGGTTCTTGTTTTATTATCCAACCTGCCACTCTATGTCTTTTGATTGGAGCATTAATTCATTGAAATTTACAGTAATTATTGGTAGATGTGTGTTTATTGCCATTTCGAATTTAGTTTTCCAGTTCATTTGGTATTTCCTCTTTGTTCCCTTCTTTTTGTTTTTCTTTTTTGTGGTTTGATAATTTTATTTCATATTATCTTGGTTTCTTTTTGGTTTTTGTGACTCTGTTGTATGCTTTTGATTTGTGATTACCCTGCTTTTCAAGTATATTAACGCATTACTATATCTATTTGCTTTAAACTGATAGTCATATAAGCTCAAACACATACTAAAAAGAAGTAAAAAAAGAAAAAGGATCTATATTTTCTTGCTCCCCTCTCCCACCATTAATAATTTTGATGTCCTCTTTTACATCTTCATGTTTATTCTGTTGCAACTCATTGTAGTTATCACAGTTCCAATTATGGTTTTCTCCTTTCTATAGCATCCTGCTTCCTTTATATTTAGAGTAGAATTTTCAATATTTCTTTTTGCATAGGTTTAGTAGGATAGATCATGTACTTAGGCACAAAAGAAGCCTCAAAATATTTAAGAGGATAGAAATTATTTCAAGCACCTTTTCTGATCACACTACCATGAAACTAGAAATCAACCATAGAAAAACAAAGGAGAAAAAAATGACAGCATGGAGATTACACAACATGCTACTAAAAAAACAATAGGTCGATGATGAAATCAAAGAAGAAATTTAAAAATATTTTGAGACAATTTACAATGAAAACACAACCACATAAAATCTATAGGATGCAGCAAAAGTAGTCCTAAGAGGGAAGTTCATAGCGATACAGGCCTTCCTCAAAAAAGAAGAACAATCTCAGGTAAACAACCTGACCTATCACCTAAAAGAATTAGAAAAAGAAGAGCAAACAAAACCTAAAGTCAGCAAAAGGAAGGAAATAATAAAGATCAGGGAAGAAATAAATAAAATAGAGATTTAAAAAAAAACAATAGAAAAAAATCAATCATACCAAGAGCTGGATTTTTGAAAGAGTAAACAAAATTGGTAAACCTCTGGCCAGGCTCATCAAGAAGAAAAGAGAGAGAACACAAATAAACAAAATAAGAAAGGGAAATGGGAAAATTACAACCAATACTACAGAAATACAAAAAACCATAAGAGAATACTATGAACAACTATATGGGAAAAAAAATGGACAACCTAGTAGAAATGGACAGGTTTCTGGAAACATTCAGTCCACCAAGACTGAATCAAGAAATAGACCACTTGAACAGACCAATCACTAGAAATGAAATAGAATCAGCAATAAAAAAACCTCCCTACAAACAAAAGTCCAGGAGCAGATGGCTTCACTGGGGAATTCTACCAAACATACAAAGAATTCATACCGGTCCTTCTCAAACTCTTCCAAAAGATTGAAAAGAAGGGAGTACTCCCAAACTTATTCTATAAAGTGACCATCACCCTGATACCACAACCAGACAAAGAAAATTACAAAAAAATTTCTACTGCCACTACCAAAAAAGAAAATTACAGGCCAATGTCACTGATGAACATAGATGCAAAAATCCTCAACAAAATATTGGAAAACAGAATCCAACAATACATAAAAAAAGATCATGCACCATGATCAAGTTGGATTCATCCCAGGGACACAAGGACGGTTCAACATACACAGATCAATCAACGTGATACACCACACCCACAAAAGAAAGGACAGAAATCATATGATCATCTCAATAGATGCAGAAAAAGCATGTGATAAAATTCAACACACATTTATGATAAAAACTCTTACCAAAGTGGATACAGAGGGAACATATCTCAACATAATAAAAGCTATTTATGATAAACCCACAGCTAGCATAATACTCAATGGTGAAAAACTGAAAGCCTTCCCACTAAAATCTGGAACAAGACAAGGATGCCCACTCTCACCGCTTTCATTCAACACAGTCTTGGAAGTCCTAACCATAGAAATCAGGCAAGAAAAAGAAATAAAAGGGATTCAAATTGGAAAAAAAGAGGTAGAATTGTCACTATATGCGGATGACATGATACCATATATAGAAAACCCTAAAAGCTCCACACAAAAACAACTAGAGCTGATAAAAGAATTTGGCAGGATAGGTAGCAGGATAACAAGATTAACATACAAAAATCTGTTGCATTTCTTTACACTAACAATGAATTAGCAGGAAAAGAAAGTAAAGAAATAATCCCTTTTATCATTGCATCCAAAACAATAAAATACTTAGGAATAAATCTGACCAATGAAGTGAAAGACTTATATATGGAGAACTCCAAAAATTTGATTAAGGAAATTAAAGATGATGAGAAATGGGAAGATATCCCACGCTCTTGGATTGGAAAAATCCATACTGTTAAAATGGTCATACTGCCCAAGGCAATCTACAGATTTAATGTGATCCCTATCAAATTACCCAGGACATTTTTTCACAGAACTCGAACAAATAATCCTAAAAGGTATATAGAATCACAAAAGACCCAGAATTGCCAAAGCAATGCTGAAGAAAAAGAACAAAGTTGGAGGAATAAACCTCCCAAGACTTCAGACAATACTGCGGAGATACAGTAATCAAAACATCATGGTATTGTCATAAAAACAGACACATGGATGAATGGAACAGAACAGACAGCCCAGAAAGAAACCCACAGACCTACAGTATATTAATCTTCAACAAAGAAAGCAGGAATATACAATGGAGAAAAAAGTGTCTTCAGCAAGTGGTACTGGGAAAACTAGATAGCAGCATGTGAATCAATGAAGTTAGAACACTCCCTCACACCATACACACACACACACACACACACACACACACACCTCAAAATGGCTTAAACGCTTAAATATAAGACAAGACATGATAAATCGCCCAGAAGAAAACATAGGCAAAACACTCTCTGACACAAATCTTAGCAATGTTATCCCAGGGCAGTCTACCCAGGCAATGGAAATGAAAGCAAAAATTAACAAATGGGACCGAGGTAAACTTATAAGCTTTTGCACAGCAAAGGAAACTGTAAGCAAAACAAAATGAAAACCTATGGAATGGGAGAAGATATTTGTAAATGATGAACCTGACAAAGGTTTAATTTCCAGAATTTATAAACAGGTTATACAACTTAATAAACAAACAACCCAATCCAAAAATGGGCAGAAGACTTAAACAAGCAATTCTCCAATGAATGCATACGAATGGCCAATAGGCACATGAAAAAAATGCTCAATATTGCTAATTATGAGAGAAATGCAAATCAAAATTACAATGAGGTATCACCTCATACCAGTCAGAAAGGCCATCATTCAAAAGTCCATGAATGATAAATGCTGGAGAGGATGTAGAGAAAAGGGAACCCTCCTACACTGCTGGTGGGAAAGTAGTTTGGTATAGCCATTATGGAAAACAGTATGGAGATTCCTCAAAAAACTAAAAATAGACTTATCATATGATCCAGCAATCCTACTCCTGGGTATATACCAGGAGGCAACTCTCATTCAAAAAGATAGATACACCCCAATGTTCATAACAGCACTATATACAATAGCCAAGACATGGAAGCAACCTAAATGTCCATCAACAGATGACTGGATAAAGAAGTTGTGGTATATTTGTACAATGGAATACTACTCAGCCGTAAAAAAAGAATAAAATAGTGCCATTTACAGCAACATGGATTGATCTAGAGATCGTCATTCTAAGTGAAATAAGCCAGAAAGAGAGAGAAAAATACCACATGATATCACTCGTATGTGGAATCTAAAAGAAAAAGAAAAGAAAAAGACACTATGAACTCTTTACAAAACAGGAACAGATTCACAGACATTGTAAACAATCTTATGGTTACTGGAGAAGGGGGGTGGGAAGGGATAAATTTGGGAGTTTGAGATTTGCAAATGTTAGCCTCTATATATAAAAATAGATTTAAAAAATATAGCACAGGGAACTATATTCAATATCTGGTAGTAACCTTTAGTGAAAAAGAATATGAAAACAAATATGCATATGTACGTGCCTGACTAGGACATTGTGCTGTGCACCAGAAATTGACACATTGTAACTGATTGTACTTCAACTAAAAAAAAAAAGAAAGAAAGAAAAATGATGTAGTCAGTTCAGAGTTGATAAGGCAGGGCCAGACTACAGATACTGGGGACCCAGGCTGCTTTCAACTTTCCACTTTATCATCTCCTGGGTGTGGTTCTTACTGACATGGTCCTAACCTTTGCTCTTGCTGTTGCAATCATGTTCCAAGCAGCAGGATGGATAAAGAGGATAAAGGAGCAGACCCCCTTCCTTTACACACGCATCTCAGAAGTTGTATCTATAAATTCTGCTTCCATTGCCTAGGCCAGAACTTTTTCACACCATGCATTCCTTTCTGGGAGGGAGTCTGGGAAATATGACTATAATTTGGGTTGCTAACTTTTAAAAATTTTTATCACTGGGGAAGAAGGCAGCATAGATATTGGAGGACAACTAGAGTCTCTCACCTACAACCAAAACAGTTTGCTTCTACTTTAATCCGATTATCTGAAAGTCTTGGGTGCTTTCTTCATAGCTCTTGATGTTCACAGTGAAACCACTAAGGGACAGGAAGAGCCTGAATTTGTTCTGAACTCTAAAAATCAAACTGTATTCAGGGTTATATTAGAGTATATTTAGTGGCATTTTAATTCCAGCAAAAATTGATCTGTGATGTACGGTAATAAATAACAATAATGCATATTAACTATTAAGAACTTGCAATATACCAGGTACTATGCTAAGCATTTCATCTACATTTCCCATTTAGTCTTCCAAGGACTGTGACAGTGCATCCTCCTGGCATCATTTTTTACATGAGAAACTAAAGCGTGGAGGTGTTTAGTAACTTGCTCAAGGGCACGTGGCTTCTAAGTGGTAGAGCTGGTATTTGCTATGTGTATGACTGGTTCTAAACCTGATGTATCGACCTTCTTAGTGTATTAAGGGCAGTGGTTCTGAACTGGAGGCAATTTTGCCCCCCCAGGGGCTGTTCGACAGTGTCTCAAAATATTTTTGGTTGTTACAACTGGGAGGCTACTACTGGCATCAAGTGAGTAGAGGCCAGAGATACTGCTCAACAACCCACAATGCACAGGATGACCCCACCCCCCAATAAAGAGTCATCTGGCCTAAAGTGTCCTTGGTGTCACAGTTGAGAAATCCTCATTACCTAACATATTTGGTGGATGCCTTGGTCCTTCCTAAATGGGAGCAGATGATTTAAGTCCATTGCTGATCTCTGGAAATAGGGAATTTCCATTCCTGTGTAAAGGACTACATTTTTCTTAGTCAGTAGGGATCAGTTCTTCATTTTAGAATTTAGTTGATTTACATTTGCAGGGGGGAAGATTGAGGCTTTTGAAGGTGTGGGAGCAAGGAAATTTACAGAGAGAGAATACAAAACAGTATTTGGAAAGTATTTCATACCCTGTACTTCTGAAATTTTTTAATAGAAAATGAAACTTTCATCCCAATTCAAAAAGAAATAAACTTCAATTATCCATCCACTATCTTTCTTTGAAAATGACTGTGTATGATATGTATTTTTGGAACATGAGCTGACATTTGATGCTACAGTTAGGCAGTTTGGTTGGATACATTTTAAATACTGTACCTGCTCTAACACCAACAAGATAACTTTCCTCTAAACAGGCATTTGCTAAACACTTAAAGTAAACAGACCTGGTCCTAGGAATCCCAGGTAGAGATGACTCTGACTTTTTACCCATAAGGAGATTATGGTTTATTGGGGAGAAAGAGCCAGCAAACTAGTCATCCTACTAGGAGGGATTAAAGGACACAACGGGGGTCAGTGACAACAGAACAGGATATGGTACAGCAAGGCGTGGGGACTATGTGCTCACAGAGGAGAAAACTTCTGTCTCTGTAGGGGAGATGGACAAGACAGCGAAGGCTTCCCAGACAAGGGGAGAATTTAGTTAATTCTTAAAGAGGATCAGGAATTGCAGGGCAAGAATAAGAGGATGGGGAGGGAATAAGGGGAGGAAAAAGTCCAGACTACCTGGTACAACTGTGTAGTTTTCTCCTGAAACTCAGCACATACTCTGAGACAGGACTGCTTCTCCCCAGAGAAGGTGGTACCTTTCTCTTTGCATACAATTTCCGTCTATTTTCTGAATCTGGCCTCTAGGACTGCATCTGTATAGAGCGGAGGTCTGTTGAGAATTAGCGTAAATGTATCCTGACAGTGATGGTGAGGACTGACACTCATGGCATTGGATGCAGCCCTCGTAAAGCCAAGGAGGAGTGAAATGTCCTGGCATAGCTCGTACAGTAGGCAGTGAAACTTACGGAGCTGCCAAAGCGCTATCACCCGTGCTTTAGGAAGAGCCCTCCCTGGTGGACTGATGCTGCCGGAGATGAGACTGGAGTCAGGCGTTCACTGTAATGTCACTGGGGCAAGTTTAACTTAGCGTAAGTATAATCAAGACCAATTCCATAATTAGCTTCAATCCTTTGAAACTAACATAAATGGGGAGATCACCTGCTATAAACATCTTACTGGCAGCAGGATATGAATCATAAATAATCCAAATTTGGAGGGAACAATCATCCAAATATCTTTTTTGACACGAAGAATTAATAAAGTGACCCATGCGTCTCTAAAGGCTAGAGAACACTTTAGAATACAGTTTAATTCTTCCTTTACAAATGTTAACTTTACAAGATATCTTCAGAATCTGGATTTCCCCCTAACTGTTTGGGGGAAATTTATCATTCACCAATTTGTGTGTGAAGTAGGAAAAAAATTAATATGATTCTGTGACATTTGTGATTTGGGAATTTTTTTTAAAAAATTCAGTAACTAGCAGTTTCATTAACTCACAGACTATTAAAATTAGAAAAGACCTTAGAAATATCTTTCAACTTCCTGGTTTTACAAATGAGAAATCTGAAGTCCAAAGATACGGGATTTGTCCAAGTCCACAATTAGCTACTGGCTGATCTGGGACTCAAACTTAATTTTCTGCCTTCTTAGTCCAGAATTCTCTCCATCAGGAAAAAAAGATTTTTTTTAACCTAAGGATTTTAAAAACTAGTAGTGATTTCTTATTTTAAATTCATAGCAAGTTTCCCCAGTTCTTCTATCAAGTATTTGAAGGGATATATTTCCTCTTAGTTATGTCGATTTTAAACAAGAGATGGGGACTAATCTTTGGCTTGCTTGTGTTTTGGTGGTTTTCTTCTTAATCTTGAAAGGTCTAAAAATTCTTGTGTATTCTCTTGTTCTTGTTAGACAAAGTGGTATTCTCCTCTATAGTAAGAGAAGAGAACCAATTGTGAATGAAAACATTCTTGAGATTAGGACAAACTCTTTTACGTTCATGAATATGTAGTTAATAAAAAAATATTCTCCATTTCCTGCAGGAGTGAAATAAATGATAAGCTTAGACAAGGAAATAAATTAGCATATGAAAGTCTCCTAAATAGGTTGGGAAAGATTTCCGTAAGACTTTACCAAATGGTATCTGGTCAACCCATTCTTGAGTACGAATAGGAATGACTGTTCTTTGGTCTCATAGTCAAATAGGGATATTGTGGCTTCATCTGACCTGGTGTGTGAAACACCAGGTATGGTTTATGAAAAACCATAAACTCTGCATCAGAGTGGGATTCTTTCTTCTTTTAGAGTTCTCCAGGCTAGTCCAGGCTTGCTCAGGGAGCCCTCCCCATAACTCATGAATTTTTAAAAGATTGAGGCTAAGTGCTGTCATTTTTCCAACATGGCTCTTTTATCTAACTCTTCTGGGTCAGCATATTCAGATTTCCCCAGATGTATCTTGGCCTCAGTAAGACTCAATGACTCAAATTTCTGTTATATAAGTAAGAAGGTTTATACTTACTACTTCAGTTTCTGTTGCTAGGGTCTTTATTCATTGCATTTTATCCATAACTTGATCCACACCACATCAAGTGTCATGTTAAAAGGTATGTCGTTTGGACATTCAAAAATGTAGCCGGTTTTTTGAAGAAAGAGTTAAACCATCTAGACAACGTTCCCTCCTTAATTTTATGGAACACACATTGCTAGTGGTCTCACCTCCACATTCATTATTTCTCTCTTCCTGAGCTTTTATGGACACAGGACTTCCCAGCATAATGTCTCAGTCTCACTTGTGACTAGTGTGGTCATATAACTAAGTTTTGGCCAATGAGTTGTGATCTGAAGTATGTGTGACTTATGGGCTGTGCACCATGAAGATGTGTTAGTTGCTGTACCATAGGGTAAGTCTATTTTCAGTTTTTTGAGGAATCACCATGCTGTTTTTTATGATGGCTGCAACAAACTACATTCCCCCCATCAGTGTAGTAGGGTTCCCCAGCCAATAAAAATAAAAGCAAAAGTTAACAAATGGAAACTAATTAAATTTATAAGCTTTTGGATGCAAAGTAAACCTTAAGCAAAACAAAATGAAAACCTAAGAAATGGGAGGAAATATTTGCAAATGATGAGACTGACAAAAGCCTAATTTTCAGAATATTATAAACAGCTCATACAACTTAATAACCAAAAAACAAACAACCCAAGCCAAAAATGGGCAGAAGACCTAAACAAGCAATTCTCCAGTGAAGATATACAGTTGGCCAATAGGCACATGAAAAAATGCTCAGTATTCTAATTATCAGAGAAAAGCAGATCAAAACTGCAATGAGGTATCATCTCACACCAGTCAGAATGGCCATCATTCAAAAGTCCATGAACGATAAATGCTGGAGAAAGTGTGGAGAAAAGGGCACCCTCCTAAGGTATAATTTAAATACACGCATACAATTGATATTTATACATCTTGTTACTGTATGTAGGGTGGATGAGAATGAATGAAACACTAAAGGATCAATTTTACTTCAATTAAAAAATTAATTAAAACAAGTATCCACTGGGAAAAAAACAAAAAAAAGGTGAAAGTTAGAGAAGACATTTATTAAGCCATTGCAGAAGTCAAGGTGATCCTCGTAACCTGAAGAAAGGCAGCTGTAGAAGGAATGGGGTTGAGGAACATGAAACAGGTGTTGGAGATGTGGAACATGAAATATATGTTAGAGATATTTCAGAATTAGGACTATTCCACTGAATTTGCTAGCCTGCTTGCTTGCTTTTCTTTTCTTTTCTTTTCTTTTTTCTTTTCTTTTCTTTTCTTTTCTTTTCTTTTCTTTTCTTTTCTTTTTTCTTTTCCTTTCCTTTCCTTTCCTTTCCTTTCCTTTCTTTTCTTTTCTTTTCTTTTCTTTTCTTTTCTTTTCTTTTCTTTTCTTTTCTTTTCTTTTCTTTTCTTTTCTTTTCTTTCTTCCGGTGTAAGTAAGAAATCCTCACCTTTGTCTCAGGCACATTTGATCATGTATGAGCAGTTGCAGGGAATAGACAAGGAAAGAGTTTGGACATCCATGAGCCTAACATAGTTCATAGCAGTTGGAGGTATTGGGAGGTTAAAATTGGGCAAAATCACCCATAAACTTTTAAAGCTGTATGTCTACTTTCCCAGTTCCCTGCTCCAGGAAATTCTGACACAGTTTCTGTGAAGAAATATTGGTTTGAAAACCTCTATACATAATTCTGATGCAACCTTACTTTCTAACAACCTCAGGTTTCCTCTCTAAAACTTGAATTGAGAACCACTGGTTTAAAATCTGATAGGACATGCCCAAAGTCTGAGAGAGTAAGATCAGTTTTTAGATATGCTGAGTTTGCAGATGTTTCAGAGAATTGCAGATGGCATGTGTGGCAGGAAATAGAGAATGAAGGTTTGAAGTTAAGGAAATTGATTAGAGCTGGGGACATTAAATATAAAACCTTCAGTGTGGTGATGATATAGTAAGCCATAGAAGTTGAACAGATCATCAAAAAGAGCAAAAAATAATAATAATAAAGAGGAGGACTGAATCCAATAAATTTATCTACAATCAAAGGGCAAGGAAAAGGGTCAGCAAAGGAAACCACGTCATAGTGATCAGAGAAGTAGGGAGGTCAAAGATTGCAGCTAAAATATAAGACAAGGAGGATTAGCGTCACTAATTCCTGAACCACCTCTCTTCTATATTAAAGGTGAAAGTGAAGGATCTTTGGAGGTCTTTAAAGACTACATATATTATCTGGATAGTTGAATGTGTAAGGGGAAGAAGAGTTATGGCATTTTAAAAGATTTAAACAGGTATTTATCTCACTCAGTCACATGTATGTAATTGATTTGCCAGAACATGACTGATCACTTTGCTTTCAAAGAGAGAAGGGGTAAATCCCTGTCAGTTACATGTTCAGATATCTCAATTTGAACTGCATTTTAATTGTAAAATGCTGTTATGCCATTTCTAAACCAGTTTATAAAGGATTACTTTGATATAATTATATAATAGCTTCTATTAATCATCACTTTTATAATTATTCAATCCCAGATTTAACTTACAGTACATTCAGTAGCTATGCAGCTAAATAGACTTTAAAAAGTCACGCTATCAAAAGTAAAGAAACTAGAAGCCTTTTTTATCACGCATTTATATGTAGATTACAAATGGTTCCAATCATGATTCTTAGTCAAGCATATTAACCTCAAATGAGCTACATGGAGACAGTGAAAGCAGTAATAAGTCAATTCTGTCCAAGAAAAGTTTGTTTAACATCTCTGTAATGCCAGACTTAGTTTAAAAATAAGGAAAGAAAAGACAATCTCTTTTTTCAAGTCACTCACAAGCTTGTGAGGGAAACAAATAACTCCTCACCAATTTCATCATTTGAAAGTTATTTATATGTTTTTAATACCTATTTAGTTCAATAAAATTCAAGCTATAAATTGGTAATTCTAACTTTTTCAGTACCTCTAATTTAAGATGGCAAAAACTGAAAACAACAATAAAAGGAAAATGCATTGGCAAATATAACAAAAAATAAGTATAGAGGAAATGTAGATACATTTTCAAATTTTTTTTATTAAGTTGGTATCATTTATACTTTTGAATGTAATAGAGCTTAAAACTGTACTAAAAGTTTTGGGAAAGACTGTTTTTCTTGAAGTGTTTTTCTGTACCATATTTGTATCATTCTAAGTTGTGGTGCATTATTAAAATCTTAGTGGCTTGACACATTCAATTTTATTTCCTGTTGATACTACAAGTCTAACATCAGGGCTCTGCTGATTATAGTCACTCAAGAACCCAAGCTAATGAAGTCTTCTTTTTTTTATTTTGTTTTTATTTTTCCAGTTTTATTGAGATATAATTTTTTTTTAAATTAAAATTGTAAGATGTATTTAAGGTGTACATCATGGTGATTTGAAGTACTTATACATTGTAAAAGGATTCTCACCATCTAATTAACACATCCATCACCTCACATATTTATCTTATTTTTTATTTTTTTGGTGAGAACAATGAAGTTCTACTCTCTTAGCAAATTCCAATTATACGATGCTGTATTATCAACTATAGTCACCATATTATACATTAGATCCTCAGACCTTGTTCATCTTCTAGGTGAGTGTTCACAAAGTATTTCTAAGAGTTTGACTTTTTTTTTTATTCCACTTATAAGTGATGTCATGCAGTATTGAAGCCTCCTTCTTGATAAATGTTTAGAAAGTTGACCAAATGGGGAAAAAAGGGAATGTAGTAAGTTAAATGCTAACTCCTAAAGTCTTTACCATTCTCATTTTGGAGGCCCAATCTGGTCCCATGGCTATGCCTGTCAAAGGAAATGAGGATTGCAGATGTGTCATGTTCCTGGAATGAGTGGAAAATCAGAATCTGCATGAACAGCCCTATTGGCTTCCAAACCACTTTGTTTCTTTTCTTCAGAAATAGCCATCATGTGTCAGGTGTCTTCTCTGAAATCCTACATACATAGTTTTTTCATTTCATTTGGAGATAGATTCTCCAGCCTATTCTCCATATTTCTGACTTCTTCAGTTGCATTTATCCCATTTTGAGGATTATTTCTAGAGTGTTTTTCATCATTATGATGTTTTTATTTGTCTTCTTTTAATTCCTGAGTTTTATAAGAGTGTTTTTCTTTTTTTTTTAAACATTTTTTATTGAGTCATAGTCCTTTTACAATGTTGTGTCAAATTCCAGTGTACAGCATAGTTTTTCAGTTATACATGAACATACATATATTCATTGTCACATTCTCTTTCACTGTGAGCCACCACAAGATCCTGTATATATTTCACTGTGCTATACAGTGTAATCTTGTTTATCTATTCTACATTTTGAAATCCCAGTCTGTCCCTTCCCACCCCACATCCCCCTGGTAACCACAAGTTTGTATTCTATGTCTATGAGTCTGTTTCTGTTTTGTATTTATGTTTTTTGTTTTGTTTTGTTTTGTTTTGTTTTATAAGAGTGTTTTTCATTCCTTTCCATGCTCTACTGAGTACTTCTTTGTACACATAAAAGACTGTTTCGAACTTTTTAATTTCTGTTTTTAAAATCATTCTCTGCAATTTCGCTATGTAGAATTATGTAATTTAACAATTCTTGTGTTTTTCAGCTGCCTTTTGCTCATGTTTCTTTTCCTCTTTTTTTCTTGTTTCCAGTCTATCTTTTCCTCTTTTTTATTTTTTTAGGGCTAGATCCCATGATAATATCTCTTTTGAATATTAGTGAGCTTTGGATGGTGGTAAGGACCTAGTGATGAACAGTTTGAAGATCTACTTCAAACACTGCTCTCTTCAAGCTATCTCTTTTACCTTAGGAACAAATGTCTCCTTAGATTGCTAAATGCAGCAATCTCACCTTAATAGTCTCTTATTAAGTTCTTCAATCTTCCTTTCATTGACTTATCCCTCCCCTTTGGCAGAGAAGCTAAGTCATGGACAATAGGAATGACATGAGCATCTCCATGATTTTTCCTTAAGTGTTCCCTGTTTCACAATTCTGGGCTATCAGAATCAGTCTAGCAAGGCATTCTCATTAAAAATATATATATATGTATGTGTGTGTGTGTGTGTGTGTATATATATATATAGTCTACGTCCTTTAGAATGTGACAGTTTGGTGTGTGTTGGGTGTGTTTCTGGCTCAAGATCCAAAACAACAGGCACTGGAACTCAGCATGTTCTCTTTGCTCAGTCTAGATGTGCTTTATAATGTAGCTTAGGAGTCAGCAATCTCTTTGTTTTAATGAATATGTTATCTTTACTTGTCTTTTTTTGGTTGTTATATTTGATGTGATTTGAGGTTGAAGGGTGGTATAAAAAAGCCTTTAATATATTGCCTTAATTAGACATTTTCACTGGTTAAAAAATATGTATGTATTTATATGCTGCCTTCCCATAGAACATTGCCCTCTTTAAAGACAGTCATTCCTCATCTTTTCATCTCCAGCACTGAACACAGTAAGCCCTAAACAAGTATTTTTGAATTTAGGTAAAGAGGGTTGAATTTCATGTATTTTATTATCTACTTTTGGTCACAAGAGGGGATCAAGAAAATATGAAGATAAAACAGTATATATCAAGACACCACCATGACTAAAAAGCCGTAACAAAACACTTTGTGTTGGTTTTGGAATAGTATCATCATTTTATTTTTTTGCACAGAAAGCTATCAGATTTATGTTGCAATTCAATTTCCAGTGCTTACAATAAATTACTTTCACTTCTAGTAGGCAACTGGAAAGAAAGGAAGCATTCAGAGAGAAAGGAAGCAGTAACTCCAATGTTAAGGATAAAAGCTTATTACTTCAAATCAACAGCTACAGTAATTCTATTCAGCATGTATATCTATACCACAATCTTTAGAGTTCCTGGTGATAGCCAATATACTTACCTTTGCAGGTAGTTCAGACACATTGATGGCCAAACGTGGAAGAGGTTGGAGGGTTTCTATTTTCTCTGGTGTAATAGTCAATATTCTCAGGGAAACAGAACCAGTAGGATGTATGTGTTGATAGATAGATGATAGATAGATAGATTTTAAGGAATTGGCTCATGTGGTTGTGGGGGTTGGCAAGTCCAAAATCTATAGGCAGGACACCAGGCAGGAGACCGAGGGAAAAGTTAAAGTTGTGGTCTTCAGTCCAAAGGTAGTCTGTAGGCAGAATTTTTTCTTCCTTGGGTGACCTCAGTCTTTTCTTCTAAGACCTTCAACTGATTAAATGAAGGCCCACCCACATTATGGCAAGTTAATTTGCCTTAGTCAAAATCTACTGATTTAAATATTAATACATCCAAAAAATACCATCACAGCATCATCTAGACTGATGTTTAACAAAACTCATTACCATGACCTAGCCAAGTCAACACATAAAATTAACCAATTCACTTGCCATGCTTAGAAGAATTACAGAGTAGAATTAATAAAGCTGACTTTCAATTCAAGTGCTTTGTGCCATGTTAAGTGGCCAGGAGGCCACTGTGGCATCTGATACCACGGAGTTTCCTCAGGGGAGCAATGCAAAAGTTAAAGTCTCAAGAAGTAGTCTTTATTGTGTTATCCAGATTTATTCAACTTATTAAATACATTACTGTAAAAAGTTCTTGATAGCTTCAAGCATTTAAAAAATAGCACATTTATAGAAAATGGCAACATCATGATTGGAGCTAAGCCTTCATCCTCCCACTCCCCCACTTCATGTGATGGATAATTTGGAACTCACTCATGTATGTTTAAGCTAAATTTTTAGATTTATAATGTTTTATAATCAACCGGCAAAACGAGTCCCAATTTCACATGATCTGAATGAGGACTAAAAATCAAGCAACAAATATTAGGATTATCCTTTCATTATACACCCTTTGAAAGACTCCTTGCTGCCATATGAAGGATTCCTTAAGCTTTAATACTGAGCAGAGATTTAAAAGGATTAAAATGAACCACCTTCCAGTAAACACACAGAATGTATTTTAACATCTAGTATTTCATCTTTATTTGAGTAATTTCAAATTGTAATGTTCTGGTCATATAGAAAGACTGGCTGGTACTATCCATTACTATTCCTGCTTAGTTATTCACGGTTCTCTACTGACTTTTTGCAGCAAGTTTTTCAGATCTTTTGTTTTGACTGCTATTTTCTCTCTTGCTGACGTTAGTTAGTCAGATTTATGTTGCTCTGTGCAGGGGTTCCCACATAGATGTCATTATTACTAATGCTTCTCCTTTTGGCAACCTGTGTTTATAACTTAGCCATTTACTTGCTTTGCCCAACTCTTTGAATTCCTAGGACTTACAACTCACTGGAATAGCACTTCTTATTGCCAAGGTACTTTATAAAACACTTGACTCTATTTTCATGTATAACTATTTTTAGAGCAAACAGTGGAATTGAACAGACCTGTTCTTTGATTGTTTATTTTTGCCTAGACATTTATTTGGAAGATGTTCGTTTTCTTTGGGCTTCCACAGATGCCCCACTCATTCATTCAGCATCTTCTAGTGCACCAAATATGGACACGACCAGCCTGCTCACAGATGAAATGGAAGTTAACACTTTCTTATCATGAAAATAGCTGCAATGTAGATCTGTTAATTTATGACCTGCTTTTAGTTTTCTCTAACTATGTGGAGTACTACCTTACCCTCCACTGAAAGGTGTTTCTCATTTTAACTTTCAAATGGGTGGTAATAATAGGCACAGGCAAATATGAGATGGTTTTGTAACCTTTATAAAAATCATGACTGAAGCAATGACTAATGATGAGGATTATGCCGTGACACAGTTGGAATAGAAGGTTTCTGAGATAGCAAGATTAGAGGGATGTTGAAAACCTGCTTATGAGGTATTACCTCACACCAGTCAGAATGGCCATCATTAAAAACTCCACAAACGATAAATGTGAGAGAGAGTTTGGAGAAAAGGGAACCCTGCTACACTGTTGGTGGGAGTGTAGGTTGATGCAGCCACTGTGGAAAACAGTATGGAGATTCCTTAAAAAACTAAAAATGTACCATATAATCCAGCAATCCTACTCCTAGGCATATATCCAGAGGAAGCTCTAATATGATCCATCAACAGATAATTGGATAAAGAAGTTGTGTTATATTTATACAATGGAATACTACTCAGCCGTAAAAAAATAATAAAATAATGCCATTCAAAGCAACATGAATGGACCTAGAGATTGTCATACTAAGTGAATTAAGCGAGAAAGAGAAAGAAAAATACCATATGGTATCACTCATATGTGGAATCTAAGAAAAGGATACTAATGAACTGATTTACAAAACAGAAAAAAAAAAAGAAAAACCCACAGATACAGAAAAACAAGCTTATAGTTACCATGGGGGGAAGAGGATGGGGGAAGATAAATTGGGAGTTTGGGATTTGCAGATGCTAACTACTGTATATAAAATAGATAAATAAGGTCCTATTGTATAGCACAGGGAACTATATTCAATACCTTGTAATAGCATATAATGAAAAAGAATGTGAAAAGGAGTATATATATATATATGTATATGTACATATGCACACATATATGAAATAAATATATATGTGTGTATATATACAAATATATATGAAATGAAACCATATTAAAATAAAAAAAGAGAACTGAACTTTGGAAACAAAGCAGGGTCTGTGTCATTTTGTTTTGAGGACACTCCTCTCCCTACCCCTCCTTCCATGGTACAGCAGCTGCAGCAACTACCAGCCTCAGCCACTGTAGGAAACTGAACTGTTTTAGAGCTCTGCAAAAAAAAAAAAAAAAAAAAAAAAATTCCCGAGAGTGTTGTCATTATTTTGACCAGACTTGGAGCTTTCTGAAACAGTCCCATTCTTAGGACCTCGTTGCTCTTTAGCCTGACTTGGAGTTGAGCTTGGCAGAAAAGCCCTATATTTCGGTCATTTTAAAAATAAGTACTTAGTTGCAGTAGTGAATACTACAGCTGTCTAAGGCAGGAATACCAGTTGAGGCAAACAAGAAGCTGGCCAAAAATTTTGAGGGGCATATCTAAGGAATGACCACCCTAAAGTGTTTGAAAAGCCCCAAATATTCCTAGGAATCTGTAAGGCCACACACATGTGTAGATTGTGCACATGCCCAGAAAAACTGGAGAAAGGCCCAGTTACTTATTTATATCTGGCTGACCTTGGGGCCCTGTACAAGCAGGAATGAAGACTAAAGCAGGCGTGTAAACTGCCTGAACTTTGAGGTGTCTCTCAGTATACACACAGATCCTCTTGGAAAGATTTATTGGCTCAAGGAAATCTTCTGACCAACCACTGACTGACCACTAAGCTATGCTGACCCAGGGGTGAACAAATCCAGGCTTAAAAATACAAACAAGAAAATTAATAGATAACTAAAAAGCGGAGATTTCAGTGGCCACACATTGCAGGGAATACTCTATAGAATAAGTCACGGAAAGTCACTAAATAAATGACAGCAGCAGCAACAACAATAAAACAGTAAAAACAAAATTGTTAGGCGGCAGTGTCAGATTCCAGACTTCCTACAATATACATTTGATCTTTGTTATTCTCAAATTGCATATTAGTGAATTTACCTAGTCACTAAAATTTATTTGTAACACCAAAATCAATATTCATGGTCCTTTACAGTCATTCACAAAAATGTAAGTGCACAGAGTAGCAAAAATTGTAAGTCTCCCAATATGCATGTTCCCAGGTGAGGTCAAACAAGGTGGCCCTCTGCCTTCTTGTTTTAGCTCTCATACAGAGATGACCAAAGGATGAAGACAGTAGTGGGGAAGCCACAGGCAAATTATTAACTTTTCTAAGCCTCATTTTCTCTTTTGTAAAATAAAATAGTCTACCTGGATGACTTGCTTTCACTATTTAGGATTATAATCTATGTAATATGCATGTGTAAAAGTTCATTATCCACTAATTCAGTCTTTGCAGTGACTTTATAGAGCATAACTGCCATGAATAAGGAGAATCAAATGTATTATCTAAATTTCCCCATTTTCAACAAAAAATTAAGAGATATGCAGATTAATAGGAAAGTATGGCCCATACAGAGAAAAGTAAAAGCATTCAATAGAAATTGTCCTTGAGGGAACCTAAAGGTTGCACTGAAGGAAACCATGTTTAAAGAACTAAAGAAAAGTATGACAACTATATCTCACCAAGTAGATAAAATCAATAGAGATAGAAATTATAGAAAAAAGACAAACAGATACTCTGAAGTTTAAAAATATAATAACTGAAATTTTAAAAATTAACTAGAAGGGCTTAGTGACAGAATGAACCAGTGAACTTGAAGATAAATTAATAGATAATTCAGTATGAAGAACAGAAAGAAAAATGAGTGAAGAAAAATGAGTGAATAAAAATGAACAGAGCTTCAGAAACCTGTCGGTGTATCAAAATACGCATAATGGGAGCCCCAGAAGGAACGAAGTGTCAAAAGGGGTAAAAAATTTTGAAGAAATAATATCCAAGAACTTCCCAAATTGATAGAAACCTTTAATCTACACATCCAACAAGCTCAAGGAACTCCAAGTTAAAAAAAAAAAAACAACCCAGAGATCCATATCCATACCATCATAGTCATACTGTCAAATTATCAGTGACACAGAGAACATCTTGAAAGCAGTAAGAGAAAAAAAATGATTTAACAAGTATGTGGGATCCTCAGTAAGATTAATAAGTGATTTCTAATCAAAACCATGGAGACCAAAATGTAAGCTGACATATTTAAAGTGCTGAAATGAAAAGGCTGTCAACCAAGAATTCTATGTCCAACAAAATTATCTTTCAAAAGTGAGGGAGAAATTAGGACATTCTCATAAAAAAAAAACAACAACAACTGAGAATCTGTTGCTAGCACACTGCCCTATAGAAAATAAAAAGAGAACCTTTTAGTCTGAAAAGGGAGGATGCTAGATGTTAACTCAAATCCACACAATGAAATAAAGAGCATCAGTAGAGGTATTTAGGGGAATACGTGTAAATATTAACTATTTTCTTTTACTGATTTAGAAGACAACTGTATAAAACAATAATTGTAAAACTTTGCTAATGGGCTTATATGAAAATGTAGTTTGTGTGACAGTAATATATTACACAAAGGAAGGGAGGGAGAAGGAGCTAGATTGGAGCAAACTTTTAATGTACTATTGGTATTAATTTAGCCTTAACCTAAACTAGATTATTTTAAAATAAGATACACATTTTAATTCCTCAGAATAACCATTATGAAAATAACTTAAAAATACTGTTTAAAAAACAAAGGTAATAAAATAGTACACTAAAATATCTATTTAACAAAAAAGACAGTGAAGAAATGGAGGAACAAAACAGACATTATGTGTATAAAACAAACAGCAACATGACAGGTGTAAATTGTAGCATATCAATAGTTACATTCAACACAAATGAATTAAACACTCTAAATAAAAAGTATAGATTATCACACTGGATTGAAAACCAGAATCCCAATATATTCTGCTTATAAGAGACTGATATTAAATTTGAATGTGTTAAACCTACTGAGAGCTCGAGTGACTATACAAATAAGAGAAAAAATATATTTTAAGGTAAAAGATATATTACTAGAGATTAAGAGGTATATGTTATAATCATAAAAGTGTCAGTTCATCAGGAAGATATGAATTATAAATTTGTGCAGCTATTTAACAAAGCCACAAAACATATAAAACACAAACTAACAAAATTAAAGAGAACAGTAGACAATTCAGTATTAATAGTTGAAGAGGTTAATACTTCACCATCAATTATCATTAATTAATAGAACCACTAGATAGGAAAACAATTACTTGAGGGTGAAGGAAAAATAATTGACTTGTAGCATGGTAGTGAGGCTAAGGGCGGGGTTGGACCGACTTTTCCAAAACACTTCTGTAGGTCTTCAATGGAATCATTTAAAAATTATTTAATGCTCTTTAATGGTTGTGGGAATTTTGTTTAATAATTATCAAATTTCATGGTTTTTTGGTTGTTTTCTTGGCTTTAAGGCCTATGGGGTAGTAAAATGGCATTATTGTGGTGGTGTCTTTTTCTATGACATAATGTTTTAATTTATAATAATACTTAAATAATATAAGCATATGACAGGCAATATGGAAAAGAAAGAAAATAAAAATAATGGCCATAGTTTCATAAATTTTGTCTAATTTGAATAATTCTTCAGTACACCTCTCTATAGATAAATGATAACACATATTGTAATTATTTTCTGAGAATAAATTCCTAGAAATAACATTGTTAGAGCAATAAGTATGCCCATTTTAAAACTTTTGATACACAAAGACAAATTACTCTCCCACAAATAATGAATCAGTTTATATCCCACCATTTATGGTATGAGAATCTGTTTCCTACTAAAAGAATTTATGATAGTCAGCCGAGTGAACTATTCAGTCATTTATTTATTATACTATAGTTGGACATTTCATTCATTTAATAAACAAATATTCATTAGTGCCTGCTACATGTAATACCATGCAAAGAGTAATTTATAAAGTAAATATGGACTTTGCTTTTATGAACTCTTCACCTTTACACTACTCTACTAATAAAATGACTATCTTTTTACATATCTGTATCACTTTCAAACAAATCCCAAAAGTGAGGATGTATTTTCTAACACTTCTGAAAGTTTAGGGTTCACAATGCCTGAAATATTTTTCATTGGGAATTCTGTGAACATTAGTAAAGCTCTCAAAGCCACACCAGAGGATGACTGAGGGACCAGAGTTAAGAAATTTGGTTAAAGCTCATTTTAAAACAATCTTCAAGAGAACAATAAAAGTTGGTTCTAGGTTTATATGTAAACTAGGATAGTCACAGACTTTCAGAGCTAGATTGACTTTAGAAATCTCATTCAAATTCTTAATTTTGCATTTTCACTATTTTTAAGACAATTTTTTTAAGATGCCCTTTTATAATCTCACGACTAAAATTTTTAGAAACATAATAAAGACAATAGCTAGAAGAACTTGAAATCTTACTAAACTTTCACTATGCCATATAGTAAATATAAGTAGTCCAATAATTATTGATCCTGAAAGGAGTTTTATCCTGAAATATAAAAGCTCTTTGTATAGCTTTAATATATATATTGTCAAAAGAAGGATTTTTGTCCTGTCTAATCATTAACTGATAATAAATACGTCTAAGATACTAAAACTCTCAAGTTTCCCCTTGTTTGTCTTTCCAGAGAGAATAGAAGAGAATTTTGAAAGAGCAGCCTAACAAGCCTTGATCTGACATTGTCCACATCATAAAAACATTAGTGCTTTTTTAGGGTGTACATGAATATCATAAATGCTGTAATGTTCAAGATCTGGGGAAATTGTTCTGAGGAGTCAGAAATATTTTTCTGGATTTTGAGAAATGTTTCCCTTTTTTGGCGTGATTTTTGTTTTTATAATTGACAGTATTAACTTTGGAAAAGACTGATAATCTCAATACAAGTAAAGCTCCACATTTGCTATCAGTAATGAACAGTAACCCAGACAGCATTTCGCAGATTGCATTACTCTGGAGAACTCCAATTCATGATGTAATAAAAAGAAACAACTCAACACCCAGCAAATGGAATGTTTCTGATAATCAAAGTCACAAGACATGTTTATCTGTATAAAACTGTTTTCTAACAGGAATTTCAAATAAATTAGTTGATTTTAAAAAGCAATGTGATATAGCAAACCTGTTTAAAAGAAAAACTCAATGTGATGCCTTAGAAACTCTCCAGAAGATAAGCAAGTTTCACTTACGAAGGACATTTGTGAAGCAGAAATTGACTGACCAAAGACGAAAAGCTGTAAAACTTTATAGCAACAATAAAAATAAATCTTCATTGGCTTCAGTGTGGAAAAGTCTTTCCAGAATGAGCATCACCAAAAATAACAGGGAATTAAGAGTCCCTATTCCTAGTTCTTTAATCTTTATCATAACTTTGGCAATATATGTCAATATGCAATATTTGTCTCTGCAAATCAATTTTTTACATAAAATATATAATTTAACAAAAAATGACTAAGTCCTTAAATTGTCCTCATAGGAAGCCTACAACTTTACTTACTCATCTATGTTACTGTTTCCTATTTTTTATAATATTGGCTCAGTGTGATAATAATTGGTCTCCTCAGAAAGTTTAGGTAACATACTGTTTCTGCTGATTATCTCATATGTGGATAGCCATATATTAATTTTTTTCCTGGAAGATCTACTCTGTAGTCATTAAGGTTAGTTCTCAAAGTTCTAGGCAATGGTATAATTAACCTCTTGACTCCCCTTATGGTTGGATGGGGCTGTGTGACTAGTGATTTTTGAGCCAAAGCGATGTGTGTAGTTTCTAGACCAAACATTTAATAGCTAATCTGGGATTCCCCAGGACTCTCTTTTCCTTCCAACTACCTTTCCAGTGTTGGCTACTTTTTCACCCTGAGTCCCTGAATGCCTACAATGGAAAGTAGGAGGACCCATAGGGGAAAATAGATGCCAGAGATGATAACATCAGTTGTTGTTTATAAAAAATGAGTTATAGTGGATTTATATATGAATTATCTAGGTTTGACAATAAATGAATCTGATTAATTGGTCAGCTCCTTAAAAAAATGAGCTATATCATCATTTCAAGGGTATATTCACTTATTGTGGCAGATACTAATGAAAAGAATTTTCCTTAAGGATCACTCAGGCTAACAAAGTAAGAAGGAATAAGTGACACAAGGAGAATTGGTTAGTTATTCAAATACAAAGGGAGGCTTTTAACACTGATTATTCACTCGATTCTAGTGTCCTCTAGTGTCTTGTAAACAACTGGGTCTCTGTTGGAGTTACTTTCTGGAGATTAGTTGGTTACTGTTCTTGCCCATTCATTGTCAAGGGATACCCTGTTTGTGAAAACTTTAGATTAAAGTAGGTATAAACAAGAAATTTATATCTAAGCAATGTAATCTAGGGGTAGATATATCTAAGAGGAACTAATCTATTTTGGGGTTACCACTCCCAACCTATATATTTAATGTATAAATTTATTTTTGTATACTTTTTTCCTTTTTATAAAGTTGGTTAATTTTTAAAATTGGCATATGAAGGTTGGCAGAGACATTTTTATTCCTGTTCCCTTCCCCAGAACCCACCAAACCCAAAAATAAATGAAAAAATAGAAGGAAAAGTTATATTGTCATCAATGAATGAGGCATTGATTTATATATTTTAGTAAGGATTTAGCTACACACAAAAATGTATAAAATACTCTGGCCAACTACGCTGAAATTGGATTGAACTGGACAAAACTAAGGGCTTGCATGTAATTTTTCAGACTTTGAGCAGGAAACCAGTTTCCCTAAAAGTATCAGTCCTATCCAAATATCTTCATTAAAGTGATAAGATTTTGAGGTATGGTTCAATCACAACAGAAGTAAGGAATATCATTATATAAACTCAGTTGGACACAGTATAATGACAGAGAAAGTAGAACTGATGGGAGAAACTGTATTTCCTCCTCATTTACATTCTCTGTAAATTATAACCCTAGACAAGGGAAACTTTCTGAGAAAATAGGGTAAGTTATGGAGGTGAAGCAGTAATTGCTATACTTCAGCATCAAAATCCTGTAACTTAAGGGCTTTGTTTTAAGTTATTTAAATTTCTTCAACATCAAACACTGAGGAAAAATGAACTATCAGGCAAAGGAAATAAAACATTTGGTGAGATGGTTTCAAAACAATAAATCAGAAATAAAAGTCATAACAACCCTGATTATTGTCCCTATACTACCCACTCTATTTAAAGTATATATATATATATATATATATAAAATTTGAAATGAGTAATTATGAAAACCAAAACAAAACACAAATCTTAAACAGAAATACTATAAAAAATGCAGGAAGTATATATAAACTAAAAAGCAAATTAAAGATCTACATTATATAAAGATTTATGCAAAGAAATAGAGACAAAAATAGTTTAGATACATTGTCCTCCATAATTTCAAAGATGTTAAAATAACATACTAACATGAATTTTAAAAATCTAAAAGAATGAAGTAGTCAAAATGTGATAAGATAATGAGAATATTTGCAAAAGAAACTTGTAAGTCATGGAAAAGCAATTGAAGGGGAAAAAAATCCACTACAGAAATAAAAGCCCTTTCTAGTGCAGAGGCCATAACAAACAGAACACTAATAACTGAAAATACAATCAAGCATAAGTCAATAGACTATAGGAAAACACATATACATACACATATGTACACACACACAAGTGTGGTAGACTTTTAGAAGATTTCTTCCTAGATAATTTTTAGCTTTAGTTGCCATTATACGTGGGTTTTTTTTTTTAAGTTTCCAACTTTTACTAGAATATTGAAATGCAGTTGACATTTTTAAATACTCTTTATTAAGGTATAATTTACATGGAAGAAAATGCACCCATTTCAAATGTTCAGTTCTATATCTTTTGATAAATGCACATACCCATGTAACTACAAGATCCTGTGCCTTTAACAGTCCATCATCCTGTGTGCTCCTGGTTACCTCTGATCTGCTTTCTAAAGCTTAAATAAAAATTATCTCTCCTATAGTTTCATGTAAATGGAGTTGAATCTGTAGACCAATTGGAGGAGAACTGACATCTTAATATTAAATCCTCCAGTCCGTAAGTATGGTATAGCTCTCCATTTATTTAGGTCTCAAGTTCTTTTAGCAATATTTTATAATTTTCAATGTGAAGGATGTGCACATCTTTTGCTAAATGTATTTTGAAGTATTTTACATTTTTATGCTATTGTAAATAATGCTTATGTACTTAAACATCTATTTATTGCTGGTTTATAGAAGTGAAATTGACTTTGTCTAAACCTTGCATCTTGTGATCTTTCTTAATTCACTTATTGCTTCTCTTTCTGAGACTCCAAATACAGGTATGTTAGACTGCTTGATATTGTCCCACAGGTCACTGGAGTTCTGTCTATTAGCAGTCAGCCTTTTTTTTTTCCTCTCTGTGCTTCAATTTGGATTGATTCTGTTGCTATGTCTGCACAGTCTAATTTGCTCTTTATTCCATCCAATGAATTTTTCATTACAATTACCTTCATACCTTTCTTTTCTTCTATTGTCATTTCATTTGATTCTTTTCTGCAGCTTCTACTCCTCTCTTTATCATTCCTGTTTTGTTTTTAAATCTCTGAGCATATTGAGCATATTTACTGTAGCTGTTTTAGTGTCCTTGGTTGCTAATCTATCCTCCCTGTCATTTCTGGATCTGCTTCTATTGACTCATTTTTCTCCTGATAATGTCCTACACTTCCTGCTTCTTTGCACATACAGTAATTTTTTTTATTGTACTAGACATTATGAAGTTATGTTGTTGAATATCTATAATTTGATGTCTTCTTTAAAGAGTGTTGTACTTTGTTCTGGTAGGCAATTAACTTACTTGAAGATTTATTCAATCTATTTAATTTTTATTTTCAAGCATTTCTATGGAGAGTGTCTAGAGTAGCTTTCATTCCAGGCATACTTCATTTTTTTTTTAACAAAGATATGACCCCTCTGGGGGGGTCTCTTGATTGCCTCATTGATGTCTGAAGAATCTCTAAACTGACTAGTCAGAGCTCAGATGTCTTCCTGCCTTGTGTAGGACCTGAGGATTTTTCATCTCATAACTCTACCTGACTTCATTGAGTTTTACCCTACATGTGCATAGGCTAGTATATAGCAAAGACTCAGGGAACCTCAGTGCCAGTTTCTGAAGCTCTTTTTCTTAATAGCTCCTTCTATAAAATTCTGTCACACAATTTTCAGCTGTCTCAACTTTCCTGAATTCCTTTCTCCATCTACTAAACTAAGTGAGAGTGCCAAGCCTTATTTGGATTCTCCTTCCCTGTACCCATGGTCTGAATGTTGCTTCCAGGCAGAAAGCCAGGGTGATTGTTGGGCTTAATTTACTTGTTTCCTTTCTTTCATGGATCACCATGCTGCCTGTTCTTCAGTGTCTAAAAACAATTGTTTCTCCATTTGTCCAGTTTTCTAATTTTTCATGGCAAAAGAATACGTATAGCCCATGTTTCTCCATTATGGTCAAAAGCAGATGTCTGATTAATTGATTTTTGTATGTTGATATTACATTCAGCCAATTTACTAAACTCTTGATTATTTTTAGTTACTTGGATGAGAGTCTGTGGGTTTCCCTACTTGGATAATCACATCACACATTAGAAATAATGACATTCACTTCCTCTTTTCTAATCCTTAAATGAACTGTTACTTTTTAGTATCTTTATGGACTGGCAAGAACCTCCAATACAGTATCGTCTTATTGCAAGAGGAATAATGCTTGCATATATACATACCTGAGAAGTATAAAAATTACTTTGTTTTTTATCTTAATTCCTAATTTTTACTCCTAAATCAAGTAAAATTAAATTTAATATATTATTCTAACATTAGCAGAAATAGATTTTTTCTGTCTACTTATCCATCTATATATTTATCTTATATAGACAAAGGCATATAAAGATATTTGAAATATTATCCACCAAATTTTGACATTTATTTCAGGGGAATAAGAGTTGGAGTAGATTTTGGAACTAATTTTTGCTTTCCCTTTTGTTCCTTTCTGCATTGCTTTCATTTTTTAAATACCAAAACTTGTATTATTTTATGAAAGTAAGTCCTTAATCTAAAAATATTACATGCTCATTTTAAAGTCAAATAATATGAAAGTGTAGATAAGAAAATGTGAAAGTTATCTTCAATACAACCCAATTCCCGAGGGTATCCACTGTTAAATGATGTATATATGTCCACTTTTTAAGTGTATATATAAGCATGTAAGTATATACAAATATATATATAATACATATGTGTAATTGTATATTTATATGTATATATGTACATACATATGCATATATAATATATGGATATACACACATATGTATATATAATAATGTGTGTATACATATATATAACTGGAAATAGATACAATTTTTCCTCAATGAGATCATATTGAATATAATAATTTGCTATGTACTTTTCCTAGTTTACCAATATACTATAGATACCTCTTCATGTCTATAAGTATATATATAATTTTCTAACTTTGTAAAATTATATTTAAAAAACCATTATCTTCTACTTATATTTAAACAATAGAGAAGTATTGATAGAAAAAATGTACATTTGTCACTTGTTTTTCTTTTTATTTTTTACCATCTTTTCCAAAGGCAATACTATAAATAGTTTGTTATGCAAACTTCTGTCTTCTACACATTTAAATTTTATTCAATTGTACCTTTACATAATATAACTATACATTGCCATGTATTTAATTATACATATACATTTAAATATACATGTACATAGTTTTTCTGATAACTTGATTTTATATTTAACCTTGACATGTGGACTATAAGTTTTTCTGTTTCATTGTATGTATTCTTTTTAATAGCATGTTAATGTTTCTTATCATAATGTTCCATCGCTCATTCAGCTCCTCTCTTACTGAAGGGCTTTTAGGTCCTATGGCAGATATTCCACACTGACTCACTTCAGTCCATTTCAAGTATCTTGGAACACGCTTGACTGAATGACAAAGGTTGAAAAGTTACAGACTACTTTTCTCAGATTCCTTTACAACTTAGGTTCCAAACGGACTTTGTGTTCATTGAGCAGACACAATCGTATATTGGGAATGCAGCCTGGTACTTACGCTGTTTCTGCTAGTGAGCTTAGTTATGGTATTTGGTTTTATGAAGCAGCAATTTCTGACATATTCATGGAACCTAGCTTCATAGATGTCAGGAGGCAGGGTGCTTGATATCCACATTGCTGGACTGAATCTTGTCTAAGTGAGAATGATCCTGGAACGGAATGTAGTGGCAGCCTTACCTTCCCTACATCCTGGCTGAAGAGGTGTGAACATATTACATGCTTCCTTTATTTTCCTGATCATGGTGGAGACAGAAGCTTGCTTGGTGGCACAATTCTGTGGGAGTGTTCTGGGAGTCATTTCTAGAGATTCACCATAAAGTTTGCTGTTTTAGCCCTTCAAATAATTTTCAAGCACCTAATTTCCTGCACTAAATCCTTTTTAGTTTAAACTAGCTAGAGTAGTTTCTGTTATCTGTAACTAGACATTGAGTGCAAAGGAATTTTGAACTTGAAATTGAGGGCTGCATGTAACAGAAGCCATATATTTGGCATTGATTCAGTAATCAAATGGATGATGGGGAGAACTCAGATGTTGCATTCTAGAAAGATGATGAACTTTATTATTTGAAGATAAAATCTAATACAGTTGTTTCCTATGGTACAATATGCTGACCATGGCTGTAACATTAAAGGAAATGGTAGAGACAATATTATCAGGGTGTATTGATTGCTTCTTTCACCTTTAAACAAAGTCCTATGGGAAAAGTCATGTCCACAGTCTAAAGCCAGCCAGTCTGAAAGCCGAGATGGAAGGAAATACAATCCCATTCAGTGAGTGCTCTCTGTCTAGGCCTGCAATCTAGGTTGATTGAGGGTACCATAATGTATTCCCTTGAAGTGTTAAGAAGGCCAACTGTTTTAACCCAAAAACTGAAGCAGTTAGTGAGAATCTAAAGCAATAGCTATAACAAGAGATAAAAATAACAGCAGCCATAGTAGAAGATCAAAAGCCTGCCATCAGAGAGTATTTTATTGTCACTAAGGATCAGTGACTCTGTGTGGTTCTCATTTTTTTCTTTTCCAAACTGGCGCTTTTGTTGTGTTTATCATGTTCCACTGCAGCATAATATATAGGATGTGTTTGGGGCTGGATAGCTTGCCTTTTATTTTAACGGTTGACAGACTGTGAGATTGCACATAATCTAAAGACACTGTAGTCATCACTGTATGGAATTTGGGGGCTGTGTCTCTTGGGAAAGGTTCTACATATCCAAAGAAGGATATAAATGACTACTTGGGTGGACAAATGGCCAGACTGTGGGAGAGATTACCACTAGTCCCTCAAAATCAATTTTCTCCTATTGTTTAGGAATAGACCTTCAACTATTAGTTGGGCACATGGATTCCAAGAATAATGACTACATCCTATCATTTCCCTTGAATCTAGTTGTGGCCATGTGGCTATGGATAAGTTCTGGCCAATGGTATGTAAGTGAAAGTGATATGAACAACATCCAGTAAGTGTTTTTATTTGGAGGGGACATGCTTTTCTCTTTCCTTCCTCCTACCTGCTAATTCCAGTATGCATCAAGCAACTGAAGCTGTAGCAGTTACATTGGACCATAAGTAAAAGGCACATAGAGGATGGCAGAGCAACAAGATAGAAAGATCTCTGATAGTAACAGAGTGTTTACACCAGCCATTTCAAGCAGGAGAAATAAACTATCATGTTCAAATCCCTGTTATACTATTATTTGGGGGTTTTCTGTCAATCATAGATAAACATAATCCTATCTTAATAGGTGTGTTTTCTAAATTTTTAGAATTACAAAACAATTGTTTCAATAAATAATGATGCCTTTATAGAAATATCTGTGGACATGTTATAAGCATTATTTTTAGACTAGATTACTAGAAGTGGAATTCTTGGGCAAGTGATCTGTGTTATTTTGATTTTGAAAAATAATTCCTAATTGCCCTACAAAAAGCCTTTGTCAACTTACAGTTTCGCAAAGAGTAGATGACAGGAATTGTTTGCCAGTATCCCCATAAATACAAGATTTTCACTGATTTTTTTCAAGTTTATTCTAATTGAATAGATATTTTGATATACATATCCCTAATTACAAGTAAGGCTGATAATCTTTTTTTTTTCATATTTTGTTGTTGTTTTTGCCATTTGTTTTCTTCTATCATTTGCCAAACTTTCTGTAAATAATTTAACTTTTTCTCATTAATTTGTAGAGACTCTTTACATATCCTGGATGTTAATTATTTTCAGTTATATTTTGACAAATATTTTTCTAGACTCCTGCTAACTGTAACTTTATTTGTAGTATATTTGTATGTGGTAACTTTAGTTAAAAAATTATTATATTTAGGTGAAATGCCAATATCTTCCTTTTTGGATTCAGGGTTTTGTGTCTTGCCTAGGAAACTTTTTTCATCCTAGAGATTATAAAATTTTATTTCTATATTTCTTCCAATACATTTATTCAATTAAAAATTGCTTATCCCTTTTATCAATTTGGAATGTATTTATATAGATATGAGGTAGGGATCTAACAGTCTATTCTTCTTAATTAGTGTTTAATTTTCCTAATGCCATTTATTTCATAACACATCTGCATCTCACTGATTTAAAATGCAACTTTATTATAGTTAAATTCCTTAGTATGCATGGGTCTATTTCTGGGTTTCTCTATTCTGTTTTATCAATCATCTGTCTATTTCTATGCTAATGCCATCTTTTGTTAACTGCTACAGCTCAGTAATGCATTTAAATATCCAGATGGATAATATTCTTTTTAAAATGTTTTGGCTGTTCTCTCTAATATATACTTCCACGTGAACTTCTGAAACAAAATTCCATTAACTCAGTTGAAAGAAGATTTTAAAACTCTTGTAGCTATCCCACAACTTTGAGAGGTCAATAAGTATGTTTTAAAGTATGTATTAACTCTAAGAGCCAATGGAGCTTGCATTTAGAATTGCATAATATTCTAGCAAACAAAAAGGCAGTTTTTTGAATGGCTATGAGAACACTCCGCTGTTATACAACCAGGCTCCGCATAGGGGAAGCAGGCAAAACCTCTCAACCAAATGAGTGTAGAGGGAGCATACTTCAACCTAATAAAGTCAGTGTATCACAAGCCCACAGGTGACATCCTACTTAACAGTGAAAAGCTGTAATTGAAATTTGCTAAAAGAGTAGAACTTAAGTGTTCTCACCAAAAAAAAAGTTTCCTGTGTTTGGTGATGGATGTGTTAATTAACTCAATTTTGGGAAGCTTTTTATAATGTGTACATATATCAAATCATCACATTGTACACTTTAAATATATTAGTTTTGTTGATTATACCTCAACAAAGCTGGAAAAAAAAAGAAATGAGCTATCAAGACATGAAAAGATATGAACCTTAAATGCCTATTACTAAGTAAAAGAAGCCAGTCTGAAAAGGCTACATAATATATGATTCTAATTACATGACATTCTGTAAAAGGCAAAGCTATGGAGACAGTAAAAGGATCAGTGGTTGCCAAAGGTTAGAGGGGAGAAGTGTTGACTAGATGAAGCACAGATGTTTCTTAGGGCAGTGAAACTACTCTGTATGATATTGTAATGGTGGATAGATGTCATTATACATGTCACATGGGTCAAAACCATAGCAGGCATGAATCCCAACTTAACACTGTGAATTTTGGATGATTATGATGTGTCAGTGTAGGTTCATCAGTAGTAGCAAATGCATCACTCTGGTGGGGAATGTTGATTATGGGGGAGGCTGTGCATGTGCGGGGTCAGAGGCTATGTGGGGAATCTTTGTACCTTCTTCTCAATTCTCTGTGAACCTAAATCTCATTTAATCTCCCCAACGCCCCAAGAGTTAGATATTATTATAGATGTAAAGACAGAGGCACAGAGAGGTTGAGTAACTTAATCAATACCACACAGTGAGCAGGTGATAGACTGGGTTAGGAAAACACTATGACTTCAGAGTGCTCTTAGCTACTACTTTGTGCTGCTTCCCAAAAGGACCAGAGAAATAAAATTTTGAAGAAAATTCCACGTGGACTTAAAACTGCACATTGGCTGCATTTCTCTTCAGGAATGTGATTATCTTGCTAACCACCTCCAGTAAGAGTATTATGAGAAACTACTCATATATTTACTATGTTATAAAGCTTATATATGTGTGAATTATAAATCTTGTAAGTCTTAAAACTGTCCATAGATACTTATAATATCTTCTTCCTGAAAATCTATATTACAAAAGAGCATTTGCTCTTTATTTGCCTTTGGGTTTGTCAATGAGTGTTAATATAAACCTATGAACCTGACCAGTGTCAACAAACAAAACTGTGCCTTTTCTTTTGTGAATGAATCTGTGACATTGCATGTGTACACCCTTAGACCATTCCTATGGGGCAGCAGAAGAAGATTATTCCAGAGAGAAGCAGACAGGTTTATGTGAGTACATAGAATGTCTGTATACTCTCAATAGCTTTACCTTTATGGCCTAAAATTTTAACAAGATTCTTTAAACAAACTATTGTACAGAAATTCTTGTTAACATATCCAACGAAAAGACTTGTGCAGAGAATCTGGCTAAATTACTGCGTTACTTCACTTCACCTAATTAGAAAACCTGCAGATAGTTGGTATGGGGTGAAGAGTTATTTTAGGTTAAAAAAACACAACAACTCATTAAGTTGCTCATCTCGTGTAAGTACTCTAGAGAGACAGATTAAGAACATGCTTTCTCTTATCAGGATCATAATATCTTTTTCCTAAAAAAAGTTTTTGTATCACAGTGAAAATTCCCCTCTTGCCTTAGATACCTATGGGAAAGAGCTTCTAAATATTGCATTTGTTTTGGCTCAAAGGCAAATCGTGGGTAATTTGAATCTCTCATCAGTTTCACAATTCTCTGTAGATTAGTACTGCTTCCTCAGCAAATTTTCCTTGATCACAATGGAAATTTGGGCAAAAAAGTGTTTATATTTTCCACCAGTAAAATAGTGTTATCTGAAGGGCCTACTCTGCGGTATTTGGGGTACTTTGCTTGTCTTTTACTGTTGGCAGTTTGGACCAGAACGCAAGTCAAGCTGCAAAATTTGGGCTGTTTCAGAGCTCATTCTAGGGTACTTTGTTCAATTCACAAACCACAGTGTGATTGGACCTCTTACAAATTTCAAAAACAGATTCTCCTGGGGCAATATTTTAGTGTGGTTAAATACCAGCAAACCATCTTCCTTACCCCCGCTAGAGATCGCCGGGGACCGATGTGGTCCATTTCTGTGGCCCAGTAGCAAAAACGACCATTGACAGAAATATTTCCGATTTGGCATGTACACGAGTTATGTCCTCTATTCTACTCCCTTCCTCCAACCACTTTTTTCTTTTCTTCTTTCTGTTCTTCTACTTCACTATTCTGAATTTTTTCTAAGTTTTTCCTCCCATAATTGATATCAAACATTCCTTCAATATTTTAAGTATTTAATCATAGACCTCTGAGAGGAAATTACATTATATATATATGTAAATATATATATATATATATAAACATTTTGTTAATCCTGGTGATTATAAAGATAGGTCTACCATTAAGTATTCTTGTTCCAGGCTCTGTGCAAAAATTTTTTAAGTGCTTTAAAGAAAGAGCAAATAACATAGTAGAAGTACTAGGATAAAAGAACAGTTAAAAGGATAGGTTTAGACATTATATACCAATTAAGAATTTTAAAGAAATCTTAGCTTCAAAGGAATAAAAAAAAAAAACCCACACATCCAAAAATTATTATATACCTTCCACGCACCAAGTACAAAATTACGCATTCTTTTTAAACCTGTGTATGAGAAGCATCTCATGTAACTTAAGTAAAACTAATTTCAATAATGAAAAATCATTTTTAAACATCCCTTTGCTAATTGAAAAGCTACTAATTTCATCAGTGAAACACCACCTCCAATATTAGTAGAGTCTGTCATGTCAGCATAAGATAAAGATGCGCCAGATTGTGACTTTTCCAATTAAATATTGAGTCTACTGTTCTCCGGAAACTCCTGGGTAGGGTAACCAATGACACATACGTCGTGTCACAGGGTCTACGCTGAGGTTATTTTAAAATAAATTACAGACATCATAGCTCACCATGAGTTTTTTTCCCTACCTCACTGATCACTGTTTCTTACTTAGCTTGGCTGAGAGGTCTGGAATCAACTATAGATATTCAGCTGTGGGGGGCTGAAGCTTAACACCTTTTTTCTCTCTAAGTGGCCTGAAACACCATGCATATGATGGTGCATCTGAAAATGTCTGTCTCTGGCCTTGACTTTTCTCTTGAGCCCCTTAACCGCCTGGTCGACGTCTCCACCTGGATGGCTAATCAGCAGTTCTAGCTCTTCACAGTTGAAACAAATATTTCCACACCCAGCTTCCAATAAGGAAAAAAAAAACAAAAACCTGTTCCATTCTGGGTCTTCTCTCCATGTCTGTAAATTGCACTGCCTCCTAGTTTCCCAACTCAGAAACAGAGGAGTGAGCCTTGATTCTTTCCTTCCTTTTATCCCTTGCATCCAATTCAGAAATTCCATCCTATTTAACTTCCAAAAGTTTTCTTAGATTGTCCCAGTCCACTCTATTTCCTTCATCTCAGTCCTAATCCAAAGCAGCATCACATCTTACCTGGAGGCTGCAGTAGCTTCCATATTGTCTTCCCTGCTTCCTGATCCATGTGTCTGTTTTTGTGCCAGTACCATGCTGTTTTGATAGCTGAACCTTGTAGTATTGTCTGAAGTCTGGGAGGGTTATTCCTCCAGCTTCATTCTTTTTCTTCAGTTATGCTTTGGCAATTCTGGGTCTTTTGTGATTTCATATAAATTTTGGGGTTATTTGTTCTAGTTCTGTGAAAAATGTCCTGAATAATTTGACAGGGATTGCATTAAATCTGTAGATTGCTTTCAGTAGTGTGGCCATTTTAACAGTATTAGTTCTTCCAATCCAACAGCATGGGATATCTTTCCATTTCTTTAAGTCATCTTTAATTTCCTCAATCAATGTTGTGTAGTTGTTCATGTAGGAGCCAGTGGTCTTGGACATTTTATTTATTATTGTATTACTTAATTATTTTTATTTTGGTGGTGGGGGAGGTAAGTACGTTTGTTTATTGTTAGAGGAGGTACTTGGGATTGAACCCAGGACCTTGTGCATGCTAACCATGCTCTCTACCACTTGAGCTATACCCTCCCCCTGGTCTCAGTCATTTTAAAATATAAATCAGATTATTTTGTTCCCTTGCTTAGAACCTTTCAGTGGCTTCTCATTGCATTTATGTAAGAATTCAAACACTTCCTGTGCCCTGCATGATCTGGCTTCCCACTTCTCCATCCTCTTTTGTCCTGCCTCCTCCTTCACTCCACTCCCCTATTTGCTCATCACACTTCAGCCTCACCAGTCTCCTTTCTGTCCCTGGAGTAACCAAGTCCCTCAGCAGTTCATGAATTGTTACCTCTGCATGACCATGCTCTGTACCCAGCTCCCATTCAGCTCAGGCCTATTTATTCTTCAGGTCTCAGCTCAAATCCTCAGAAAAATCCTGGGGGAAACTCAGCTCAGGTCACTTTTCCTTAAACCCTCCACATTCACACTTCATCACATGCCTTTGAAGCACTTGCCATAATCTGTCATTCTCTCTATATTTACTCTCATTGGTTTCCTTATTGTCTCCCCAAGAGAATGCAAGCTTTCTGAGAAAAAAGACTTTGCCTACCCTGTTCATTGCTATGACCCAGTGGCAGTCACAATGTCTGATGTATACATAGACTCTCAATAAGCATTTGCTAAATAAATGAATAAAAACAAAGAACAGAGGAGCTGTGAAGAGTAAGAAGTAAAATCATCATGAATAATAGGATGCTGCAAAGCAAAGGGACTTTTGAGATTTATCTGGTCAACCTTCCTGATGACATAGCCCAGAGGGATTAGGTTGTGTGAAGCTGAGGAAGTGAGTGTCTGTGGAAGAATCTGGATGTCCTGACTCTTGAGTACAGTGCTTTCCACTAGACAAATGGGTCATAAGCTTGATCCAGGATAAGGTTCTCACTAGATTGTGTTGAAATGAGAAAAATAAGAACAATACTACATGTGGTTATATTTCGAAGAAAGAAAGGTTATCTTTCTTGGAAAGATCACCTCTAGCTTATGCCTTTCCTTCCTTTTTGTACTAAATGTCTTTTCTTTTATAAAATATTGATAATAGATACATATGTTTAAATGTTCTATTTTGACAAAGTAAAAAATTGGCAAACTGTAGAGCAATTTTCTGGAGTTTTTTTTAAATTGTAGTTTGTTTTGTTAGTTTTTCATTTTAAAGAGACTGGATTTGAAAATTCTGGTAACCAAGCAACTCTGAACCAATCTAGCCATTAAAAATGATTTATCTTATAGATCCTACCCCACCATCTCCTCCAATCCTGCTCCACTGAGATAACCAATAAAATCAGCCTGGTGTGTCCTTTCACATCTGTCTCCATTCTCACGCAAATGTGCCCATGCACACCTGCACCACACACACACACACACAAACACGCATACACACATTTCTCACTTTGATTTAGTACAAAAGGATCATGTTATCATGTTATGCACATCACCCTAAATTTGCTTTTTTTCAGCCTATAGGTCATTAATTTTGCATAATATTGCATAGCATGGATATATCGAAATGTACTTAACCATGCCTCTGCTGATAAATGTTCTCAATTTTCCAGGTATTTTTGGTACACTACAAACAATTCTGTCAGAAACATCCCTATATGTATGTCAATAAATTAGTATAAA
The DNA here is from genome assembly GCF_048773025.1 of Camelus bactrianus. NCBI lineage: Eukaryota > Metazoa > Chordata > Mammalia > Artiodactyla > Camelidae > Camelus > Camelus bactrianus. The sequence goes on along the minus strand of NC_133550.1, from coordinate 43,947,850 downwards.
ATCTTTCTCCATCTCTTTCTACATTTATGTTTCCTCTCACATAAGAGTGCTTTTACTTCTTTGGGAACCATATTCAATGGTAGAATTGTTAGATTAAGGGGATGTAAACATATTTTAATTTTGATATATTTTGGTAAGAGTAAGAAATTTAACAAGCATGGCCTATATTCCCAAACACAGCTTTAGCTCCTTGAAACTTCCTGCTATGGTAATTGTGGCTTTGTCTCTCAGAGCACTTCACTTACCTCCAAGACACAACCACATAAGCTATCCTTAGTTGTCTCTATTTCATTCTGTTATTTGCCATTCAAGAGACCATTTAGTGGTCTGAATTACCTGAAGGGTGAGATGGCAATCTATATTCAAAAATGCCCTCAGTTTCTGCTCCTTATTTTGTATTCCCAGTCACTTTCTCCAACATGGTAACCCGTATCATTGATGGCTTTCTTTGTCTTGAGCCAATAAGGATGTTCTTATACTCTAGGATTAAAAACTCTGGTAATGATTTACAGGATATGACTCCCCTCTTTCTCCATAAAGAAGTTACATTTTTTTATTCTTTATTTTTTCTTTTTAAAAATAAAGTCTGAGAATTACTCTCAATGTCCTTCTTTTAGGTTGTGTCCTAGAAACCAAACAGAAATTCAGGTTTTTAGAAAACTCACATTAGTCTGCATTTGTCACCGCTCTCCATCTGGACTCTGTTAATCCAGATGTTGAAGCATTCTGTGACATCTTAATAAGCTCATTCTTTTGACTGTCACCATAATTCCCCAAATAAGCCTCGATCAGGTTCACATTCTATAGAGGAAACTACCGAATAGTTTGTGACCACTGTCTGAAAATGATCGGCCCCAACTCTGCTTAATGCTGATGTATGTTGCAAAAGAAGGCAAAAATGCTAAAATCACCCAAAATAAAGCTGCTTTGAATTGCTATATCAACTTTAAATTATGGTAGTTTTGCTTATTTAAAAAAAGTATAAAACCAGTCAAATCCATACCTGCCAAATTAGTAGGAAGTCCATGGTCCACAGAGTCTGAAGGGTAGGAAGTCTGACCTCCACTCCCCAGGGAGAGGAGCCTTTCGCTGCCTCTGGTTCTAATGGCTTTACAGTCACTGAGATGATGCTAATGTGCCCTGAGGGGGTCCCTGCCCCAAGCACGAATTTCCTCCCAAGCCAACCTCAGCTGTGTGTTGTTTACAGCACCTCAGGCTGGTGCTTTTAACTGACAACTCTTACAGGCCAATCCCTCAAATGCCAGCTGCCACAGAGTGTCAGAATTAATTCACATGTCCATCTGCAAACTTAAAACTATCTTGCCTTTTCCTTCACTGGGAAGTCTCACCCCAAAGTTTCAGGTGGCAATTCTTTTTTGCTCTTGAAATGTAAAGATCATGACACATGTTTTTTAAATAAACATTGCTATGTGGTAACCTGTCTAACTACCTGGGGTGTTAATTCTGATTGCCTTAAGGAGCCCTATAATTTCTTCCTCCCACTTGCGCACAAGCATACACACACACACACACGCGCACAAGCATACACACACACGTACACACACACACACACACACACAGTCAGAAAGAGAATGATTTATTTCTTTTAAGGTGGCTTATTATGCTAAAGACAACAAGGTGACTTTCTGGTCATGTAAAGAAAAAGGGAAACAAATCTATAAGATAAATCTTCAATGAAGTATTCTGCAGCCTGACAAATGTGTTGAAATTCTGACAAATAAAAATGAACTTGCACTCTAAAATATTCAGTGTGTCATGTCTAATCAGAAGTCTGCTCCTCCATGTTAGCAGAGACTGTAGAAGAGAGTCAATCATGTTATTTTTCTCTTAAACAAATTTGGAGGTTATTCTATTCTCTAAATGTTAAATAACTTCCATATCAAAGGAAGGTTTCAAATGTCTGTTTACTTATTTATTGTGAATAGTTAAGTGATTTGCTTCATAAATGCTAATTCAAGGAAAAACAGTCACTTATAGTGTGTGTTCTTAGGTTACATAAACAGTCTGTGCTGCATTTGGTGTTGGGCGAATTAAGATATGAGTCTACTGGCAACATTTTGCATAAACAATACATGACAGGCAAAGATTCAACAAGCTGTACTATCAATTTACTGCCCAAAATGTCTTAGCTGAAAATGTTCTTCAAATTGTTTTTTTCATGTTTGTTAAATATCTCTGCTTTACTTTCCTGAGAAGGTCCACATATATTTTTTTAAATTGTGGTTCACTTTGCCTCATGAAGAAACTGAATTGTACTTTTTATGGCTTGAGTTAGTCTACATAATAATAAAAAAGAATTCACTTACATACCTACATGATACCTTAAGAACTGAGGTTAATATACAAGTCAAAGTCAGGTATTTGCTATAAAAAATGACATACACCTAGAGTCAAATACTTCACTGATTTGGCAAATAGTTGGCTGTTGGATATCATGGATTTTCTTTTCATATAAGGCTGAATTCTAAATGGTTGGATTTAGTATGAATAATGAATTCATCTTTCCCATATGCTTATTCTTAAAATATATCCAGTCACTAAAAATCCTACATAATGCAAGGGTTCACCTCCCACTCCAGTTTCTGATTAAAGCAGAAAATAAGTTTCACTAAGGAATAAGCTAAATACAATTTTATTTTATCAATAAAGAGCCAAAGACCATAGGCTATTTTAAAAATCAACACCATGAAGAAGTTTTAAATGATAGTATGAACAAAGAAGGCAATTCCAAGCAGTGAAAAAAATACAGAGAAAGTAGGAGAAATGATTACAGATTAAATTGCTATGCTCAAATACAAAACAGCAATAGGCAGAACATGACTAACATACCAAATTAAATCTGAATTAAAATTTTCACCCCCTATTAGTAAGTCAAGAGGGATTATCAACCCCAATGTGTAATTTGGGGGAAGGAAGGTAGTTTTCTAAGTTTGAGTGGTGTGGTGACTCTTACATTCTGGAATGAGCAGTCAGTCTGCTTTCGAAAATGGAGTTACAGAGGTTGTGAGAGTCCAAGATTGGTCCCCTACTGCGGGCAATAGGTACTCCTCCCCAAACATCCTTTACTGATTGACTTTAATATCATGTCTCAGGAAGAGCCATGGTTATTTTATTATCTCTTTTACTTAAATTTAAAACATCACTAAAATCACATTTCAACCAAAGGGCTTGTCTTCTTTTCCTGACATTCACAAACTACCGGATGTTCTTTCAGAAATTCCACATGCTGACTGAGATGATTTATAAGTAACTCAAACTCAAATACCACAGCACTGAATGTATCTGTTCTTTACCGTTCCAGCCCTACTGTCAGTCCCACAAAGTAAGAGAGCTACGTATTGAGCGCTTACTAAGTGCCAACCATTGTGCTAAATTCCTCGTCTGTTACCGTATCACTTTATCTTCACCCAACTATATGTGATGAGGACTGTTACTATCTTAAGTTTACAGGGAAGGAAGGTAAAGATTAAGAAGATAATAATGTCCCTAGAAATACACTGTGGAACCAGTTCTTCTCATCTTGATGGCATCGTCATCCTCCATTGAGTTGCACAAGCCGGAAATCTAGTTCTGTCTCCTCCTCCACCTCCTGCATTTAATCAGTCACTAAGCCTTGCCAAATGCTCCAGTGCCCCTGGAACTCATCCTTATCTTTTCATTCCTTGTGACTGCCAAGTTGAAACTTTTATCTTTTTTTTTTTTTTTTTGGTCCTTAAGGTTTACAATAATTGAATAATCTCCTAATTGGCTTTCCTATTTCTTGTCTGTCTTTCTCTATTCCTTGAGCCACCCTGACATTTCCTGCCTGCCTTCTTTTTTCTTTCTTCTCTTTTTCCTTTCCTCCTTCTATAAAGCCTTCTGTAATTTGCTGCCTTGTCATTCCTGCCGAAGTTTAATTATTTGCTCATTTCTGCACAAATAGAACCAATGTGTTTATACTATGTCTTGTTAGTATAAAACTCATGCCATTGAAGCACAGATAGCTAGATATTTCTGTTGTCCCTACAACCAGAAATATTAACTTTTTATAGACAAGACTCTGTCTCACTATACTTTCATTCATTCATTCATCCATCCATCCATCCAACATTTATTGATAACCCATCTTATGCTAGGAACTTATTTTTTTTAATAATGATAATAATAGCTATTTTTTTACTGATAATATACTCAACACTCCTATGAGGTAGGTAGGTATTACATAAAGGAAACTGCAAGTTAGAGAGTCAAAGATACCTCTGTCAAGAGAAATAGTTTGATATTGCTTATATGTGGAATCTAGAAAAAAAAGAAGGCACAAATGAACTTATCTACAAAATAGAAAGAGACTCACAGACATAGAGAACAAACTTATGGTTACTGGGGGTAAAGGGGTCGGAAGGGCTAAATTGGGAATTCAAAAATTGTACCTCTTGTGGAGTGATGGAAATGTTAGCTATCTTTATTGTGGTAATGGTTTCATTGATGTATACATCTATCAAAATTCACAAATTGTACATTTGAAATATGTATACTTTACTGTACAGGAACCATACCACAATAAAGGTGTTAAAATTTTTTTAAATAAAAAGCAAAAAGTGTTTAAAAGAAAGAGAAATAGTTTGGTTATATGCCTATGACTGTGTAAGGGTTCAACAAGTGTTAGTTGAATTTAGCTGAACTTAAAATCAAAGAGCAGACCAGCACTTGTCTTGTCCAAGAGCCTAAGAACAGTAGAGTCAGTATAGCAGTGGCTGAAGAACTTGAGGACTTTACGGTCAGATAGATAAACCCATTGTAATCCCTGCTTTGTCACTAGTGAGCTACATGACCTCAAATAAATTGCTTATTTCTTTAAACATCAGTTTACAACCTATAAAATAGAGTTTTTTGTACTACTTGGAAGGGCTATCATATTGGTTAAATGTGTACATACATGAAAATACTTAGTAAGCCACCTGATAATAGTAAATCCATAGTTAAGTATCAACTATTATTATAATGATTGTACAATAACATAATATAATAGAGATTAAAAATAAGCTATTCCATGAGGAATTGTAAATTTTCTAGTTAAAATTTTCAGTACCATTATTTTCATGTGATGTATTTGTTTTTGTTATTGCTGCTGTAATGTTACTATTTTTGTGGAGAGCCAACAGGAGTACAGCATAGGAATGACCAGTGTACATGTGGGAGTGTCAACTGTTGAGTCCCTCCATCTTCACCATAATAGCATTTGAAGCTTTGAAGTATAGTCAGTTTACAATATTGTGTCAATTTCTGGCCTACAGCATAATGTCTCAGTCATAATATATATACTTATATTCATTTTCATATTCTTTTCCATTATAGGTTACAAGATTTTGAATATAGTTCCCTGTGCTATACAGTATAAACTTGTGAAATAGGGCTGTTTTAAATGTCTTAAAGCCTATTCTTCCTTCATAGAATTTCTATACCTGGAAGAATAAATAAAAATTAAAGTAATTATTGAGTTATAAAACTGGATTAAATGTCATAGAAAACATTACTTACACCCTAACTTAACCATCCCCACCATGGTTGAATTAAAGAGCAAAAGTCTTTTTAAACAACCCAAGGAATTGTCATCCTAAGGGAGAAAGAAGCATTTCAGACATCTCAGAACACAAAGAAGGAATTTCTGGAACTTAGAGGAAACTTTTGGCAAGAACGTCAGTCAGCCAGCACACTCTAGGCCTGAGACGCCATTTGGTCCAACCTGTGGTTTCTGTTGTGATGTTTGAAACAAAATGGCTGGTTGCCTAGAAGTGGCTGTCCTGTGTGGTGGGTGGGTGAGCACGTGGCCCTTCTTTCTCTCTTCCCATTAGGTATGCCCAACTCTACACTAGTGGTTAGTTTCCCAATGAGTAAATAAGGCTTGCTTTTTGACACACATTCCACAGGCAAGCCACATTTTAGGAGACAAAAAATCAAATGTGTCAAAAGGAAATTATAGAAGTCCGAGAAGCCACAAGAGAATGGGGATTGTGGGAGGTGGTAGTGGAGCCTTTGCTGAAAAGCCAGTGCAAGCATTACTCAATCTTCTCTTTCTATAAACATCCTTAGGATGGAAGCATTAGATTGTGGGCCACTCCAGTAATTCCCAAACAAATATATTGGGCTTTTTGTGGTTTATAGTCTAAGACTTTATTTTGCTGTATCATCTGTGTATTTTTAAATGTTATATTGCCTTTGGTTAATCTTCCTTTCTCCTGGGAAGCAAAACATTCTGCAATAACAAACACTGTCTGTGGTAAGTCCCTAAAACTCCAGCACAACAGATTGCAAAGCCTGCTGTCCATTCTAAATACGCTCGCACTGTTTCCCTCCGAAGCTGGTTGTGTTCATGTCACCAACTTCATATTCCATGTGCGTCATTTTTCTTTGGTCACTTATTACTGATCACTCCTTCCAAAAGATGTTTTACCATGTACAGCAAATGTGTTCTTTAAATGAAATCCCCAAACCTGCTTGGCTTGGAAAAATTATTGACATTTCGATAATATGAAAACTGTGCCCTTTTTTTTTCTTTTTTGCTGCTTTCATTAAGTACAAGTCTGTAAAAGCATTTTAAAATGTATTTTAATAATGGAATATTTTGAATGCAAAGAAAACTATAGAGAAAAATATAACTATTTAAGTACTGTATATCATCTTGGATATCCTAGTCAGATTTTATTATACATATTTTTGACTTAATATTCACTTATAAGAATGCTGAACCCCCTAAATTAATAAACTGATCCTTGGACTCACTCAAAGGACCAGATGCTCTTGAAAGGAGCCTACAGGTGAAAGGCAAGTGATGTAGAATAGTGTGATTCCATGTGAGAAGCAGTAGGGAGTAACAAGGACCATAGTACAGTTTATGCCAGTTTGCCCAGGGCCAGAGCTGATTAATGCCTGTTTTGGCATAATTAATGATTCCACACCCAACATTTCCAACATATGATACTTTTGACAATAAACTATATGGTTATCCTAACACTGAAGAACTAGAGAGCACATGTTCTCCTAAACACGGGAACTTCTACTTGGCTCCAAGTGGCAGGTAGGAATGAAGACCTGTGCTTTTTAAGAGAAGCCTGATTTGGATTTTAGGTGCTATCACTCAATATTTAATGTTAGTTCAAATCTCTTTTTTTCCTCTTTATTTACTTTATAAGGCAAAATGTGTCTGAACAACAAATTTCCCTACAGGTTACCAATTTACAACTCCATTTGGCCCAGAAGTTCTTCCAAGTGGGGTCTTCAATACTACCATTTTCCTATCTGCTCCATCAGTTGGAATGTCTGGTCCACTTAGGATATTCATGTTTGCTATGGTCCAGGTTAAACATGTCCTGTTTGAAAGCTTCAAAGAGAAGCAGTTAAGCAAACTGACCAAAAGATTGGAAGCAGTGTGAGAACTCAGGCTTAATTAACTGATTTGCTGATACCTGAATTTAAACCATTTTTCATTGCTGAAGATATCATTTACTGAGCACCTACTATGTGCTAGACACTACCCTAAGCATGTTATCTACATTATCGTGATGTTTGTCATCACAATAATGAAATGACATTGGCAGCATTATTCCAATTTTAAAAGTAATTAGATAAGGCTCAGAAAATTTATGTAATTTGACCAAGGTCACATTGCTAATAAATGATTGAGCCAAGATTAGTACATAAGACTCTATGGGCTCCAAATCCTGTGTTCTGTCTACTGTAATCTGTTTCACTGAACAAAAATTATCACCTTCATCACTTAGATTTTCATCTTATGGAAATATATTGTCTAAAATTGTACAGTTTCCTTTTGGTGAAAATAGCAGTCTTGTTGCTGAGATTAATTAATGGTCTTTCTGAGAGTAGCATGGACAAATACAACTCCTGGTTTGTGCCATGGTCTTATCAAAAGGCCATGTACCCTAGAGTGAAGAGCCATGGTTTGGAACTAAACCAAGCTCGATATTTTACTAACCTAACTTTGTATTTGTGTGTATGTGTGTGTGCAGTGGAATAAATACTCTATGCTATTTGGTTTTTTAAAGATCAGTAATATTATAGAGTGCCTACTAGTACAGTGTATAGCATGTGCAAGAAATTTAATAGTTGATAACAATTGTAATTATGGTTATTGTAATTCTAAGAGCAAACTCTCAAGTAATAGAGTGCTGTAAATTTGTCCAACATTACTTGACCTAAGGTTCCTTTAAGTGTGCTATATTTTCTGCTACCACTCCTTTCTCCACCATACCATGATAATTTCCCATATTTGTGGCCCCAGTTTAAACATTAATCTTCCAGGAAGCCTGCGCTGTATCCAAGACTCAATGAAATGTTCCTTCTATGACTCCAGGATTTTGTGTTATTATAACTGTTACCTCTTATGTTGATAATGTTGGTAAGCCCTTGAATACGCTTTGCTTGACCTTGTATCTTCACAGCCTAATATTGTGCTTGAAACATTATGAGTGCTGAATATGTGTTTTTGAATGGATGCTGATATGTAATTTGTACATAAATTCTTATCAGGCTGACAAGATGCCGACTGAGAGAATTATTCAGATCGCCCTAAGAACTACTTCTGGTGGGATCTCTTTCGTTTTGTATACCTTTTCAAATTTGTGAATTTAACTCTTCCTCTTGCTCAGCATTTTCCTAGTTTGGCACGTGCTAGTTAACTCAGGCTTTTTGACCCTGTCTGTCCTCACACTGCTTTATGTATTGGATCATGGGCCAAATCCAACACCTGTTCATGACACCCCTAGAAATGATGCTTCATATACCCTGTTTTCTACTCTGCCCAATCCTACTTGGAACCAGTTGAGACAACTCTATCTGTATTATCTGCTCCTCCCAAACTCTTTCCAATGATGCCCTTTACTATGATTTTTTAACTTTTACCCCAAAATGACTTTATCTATTGCATGATGCCAATGCCCTTTTCCTTTGGTTTGACCCACATGGTTCTCAGTCATGGTTGTCTTGGCCATGTCTTCTGTCTTGTTTGTTCCTAATGTATTCCTCTACTTGCTACATAAACTCCTTCACAGATTTCTAGTGATTCAATTTGTCCTTGACTCACCATACTTAATGAAGTGTCTCTATTGAAAATGTAACTTTTTCTTTGGGATTTGTGCCATTGAGTCTTCCTCAAGGAGTGTCCTTCTTATACCACTAGTTTAAAAGAACAATATCAAACATCAGATTTGTGGTGTGGTAAATTGTCTGTGGCAATCACCATAATACTTCCTCCCATCACTGTGGACTTTTGTAATGTGACTTGGCCAATTCCCCAATCAAGAGGCAGAGTCTACTGTCCCAGTCCTTAAACTTCAGTTGGCCCTTAACTGGTTTAACCAATAGAGCACAGCAAACCTAATGATAGAGGACTTTTTAGCTTAGGCTCCAAGAGACTTTACAGCTTTTATTCTTACTCTCTTGAACCACTGTCCTGAGATACCATGTGAAGATGCCTGATCTAGCAAACCAAAGATAAAAGGCCTCATGGCACAAGAAGAACCCTTCTCTCCGAAGCCCCTAGACCAACTAGCTGACAGCCAACAGTAACCACCAGAAACATAACCATCTTGTACTATCCAATCCCAGTTAAACCTCCAGATGATTGCAATTGTATGAGTAACTCCAGATGAGAATGGCAGAACTGCCCAAGTCAACCCAGCCCAAATTGCTAAGCAAAAAAATCATGATGAAATGTTATGCCAGTAAATTTTGGGGTGGTTTGTTATCTAGCAATAGATAACAGGTAGCAATAGCTAATGGATAATCCACATGGATTTCCAAAGAGACACACTTTACTTATGTATTTTTTTATTGAAGTACAGTCAGTTACAATGTGTGAATTTCTGGTGTACAGCACAATGTCCCAGTCATGCATATACATACATATATTCATTTTCATATTCTTTTTCATTAAAGGTTATTACAAGATATTGAACATAGTTCCCAGTGCTATACAGCAGAAACTTTTCTAAAATCTATTTTTATATATAGTGACTAACATTTGTAAATCTCTAACTCCCAATTTTATCCCTTCTCATCCTCTTTCCCCAGTAACCATAAGACTGTTTACTATGTCTGTGAATCTGTTTCTGTTTTGTAGATGAATTCATAGTGTCCTTTTTTCTTTTTTTAGATTCCACATGTGAGTGATAGCATATGGTATTTTTCTTCCTCTTTCTGGCTTACTTCACTTACAATGATGATCTCTAGGTCCATCCATGTTGCTGTAAATGGCATTATTTTATTCTTTTTTATGGCTGAGTAGTATTCCATTGTATAAATATACCACAACTTCTTTATCCAGTCATCTGTTAATGGACATTTAGGTTGCTTCCATATCTTGGCTATTGTGTGTAGTGCTGCTGTGAATATTGGGGTGCATGTATCTTTTTGAATGAGAGTTCCCTCTGAATATATACCCAGAAGTGGGATTGCTGGATCATATGATAAAGTCTATTCCTAGTCTTTTGAGGAATCTCCATACTGTTTTCCACAGTGGCTGCACCAAACTGCATTCCCACGAGCAGTGTAGAAGGGTTCCCTTTTCTCCAGACCTTCTCCAGCATTTATCATTTATGGACTTTTGAATGATGGCCTTTCTGACTGGTGTGAAATGATACCTCATTATGGTTTTGATTTGCATTTCTCTGCTAATTGTGATATTGAGCATTTTTTCATGTGCCTGTTGGCCATTTGTATGTCTTCACTGGAGAATTACTAGTTTAAATCTGCCCATTTTTGGATTTGGTTGTTTATTTTTTTGTTGTTAAGTTGTATGAGCTGTTTATATATTCTGAAAAGTAAGCCTTTGTCAGGCGCATCATTTACAAATATCTTCTCCCATTCCATAGGTTGTTGTTTTGTTTTGCTTATGGTTTCCCTACGCTGTTCAAAAGCTTGTAAGTTTAATTAGGTCCCATTTGTTTATTTTTGATCTTATTTCTATTGCCTGGGTAGACTGCTCTAGGAGAACATTGCTAAGATTTATGTCAGAGAATGTTTTGCCTATGTTTTCTTCTGGGAAATTTTTCATGTCTTGTCTTATATTTAAGTCTTTAAGCCATTTTGAGTTTATTTTTGGAAACACACTTTATTTTTAAGTCAAATCTGAAAATATATTATTGTTTTTTGAACCTGTAGTGTTATTTAATTGCTGTTTCTCACCCATATCAAACACTTATGGAACATCTTAAAACTCAGGATATATTCTTAAATCTATTCCTTTGATCCTGATACGCACTCTGTAGGAAGGAGACAGAGCAGGGATTACATTATCTTCATTATCTGAAGAGATGAGAACCTAAACTCAGAGAGAGACCCTAACCCACCCAAAGGCACATGGTAGCAAAGCACAAGGTCAGGGTCATAACCCAGCACTCCATTTTGTGCAATACTTACAGCCCCTCTGCCTCAGTGAAATAATATCATTTCTAATATTGGGAGGATTGGATTAGATCTAGGTTTGCATTTACCAAATCTTTGATTCTAAATTTTTAAGAAGCCCACTTTTCACCATTGCTTTTTTTAAAAAAGAAGATTTATAGCCATGTTTATTTTCAGTAAATTTAGCTCTGAAGTTTCTGATTCATTTTCAATCAAGTTTTTATTTAGCAACAATTCTTTGATGTTCTGTAACCCCTTTGAAATATTTTATAAGCTACTTATACCTTTTATCTTTGAATCATCCAGTCACATCTTGCCAAGGGAACTCAAAACTACATTTCACACCTTTTTGAATTAGGTTCAAAATGCAGTGTATTTCTAACCTGGGTATATGGTATTATACATTATGATTTGCAAAATCCCTTAGATATAGTACCATATTGTTGCTTCCTACACTGGAGTAATTGCTTTATTGTACGTTTTACAGACTTATTTTACCCCCAAAAGAGGGGGGCTAAAGAGTGAAAAAATCAACAAAGGATTCTAAAGGTACAGTCATCAATTCACAAGCAGCTTGCCGTGGAACGACTTGTTCATCAAACTGAAAAAACACAAAACAAAATAGTTGTTTTTGCTTCTTTTCCTCCTTCTCCCGAACTGTTTATTAGATGCTTAGTAGAAGTTCATTTACGAAATTAATTGTAGGGCTAATTTAGATGGTGTTAATTTGAAGACCAAACTTAAGCATATACCTAGGAATAATTTATCTTTCTCATCTTCACTTATTATTATAATATTTCTTTCTCAATGTGTCTTGTTTTATATGATTTATTTTTCGGGATGTTAGACTACCCCCACCCCCACCTATGAAGAGACCATTCCACCAGCAAAAGCTTCAGTGAGTTTGGATCAAATAGCAGTTGAGTTTAATAAATCCATAAATAAGACAGGAAGCAAATACAAATAGAGTTATTTCTAAAGCTTTATGGTCCAATATCATTCCAGAGGGACAAGGCATTTAAATACTCAGTATAACTGGATAAGCAAGGTAATATGGTGCAATATGCTTTAGCTATTGAAATGAACAGAACTGACACCCTTGATTCCACCCCCTATCTGACCTCAGGCAACTTATTAAACAGTCAGCCTCATTTTCTTCGTCAGAAAAATGAAGTTAATGAAAACATACCTTGAAGTTTTTTTAGGGAGGACTACAAAAGATATGTAACATTTCCCCCAAAATGGCCTTTCACTTTGCAGGTGTTTGATCATTTTTAATCTCCTTTCCTCTTCCTGTTGGTTCCCTTCTCCATCTCTCATCTCTTCCTTCACTTATGGATAAACTGTGTCTATGAATACAAAAATAAGTATGGATTTTCAGGTTTAAGCTATGTATGATCATCTTTCATGTGAGACTTTTTTAGAAAATGAATTAAACATAGTGTTAGTTTCAAGAGATACCTTTAAAGAGCTAAATTAGCCTTTCCTGATTTTCTGAGTCTCTATTTTCCTAAAAATTGCCAAGGTTTGTATACAAGACATAAAATGAATATTTGTACCACTCAAGATCTACAGAGCTTAGGTGGGTGGGAACACTAATCATAGACCAGAAATAGAAAGTATAAAGATGTTAGAAAGGAACAATCTTGGCCTGTTTGAGGACCAGCAAGGTCATTCAGGAACAGCAAAGGAGAAAATGGCAGGATATGAAGTCAGAATGAAAAGCAGGAACAGACTGTGTAGGGTGAGTCTTATAGACCATGGTAAGTAGTTGGAGTTTTATTTTATGTGTGATGGGAGCTGTTGAAGAATTTTGAGCACAAGAGTGACAGATCTCACCTATAAATTTAAAAGGTGCTTTGGCTGCTATGTGGAAAATAGAGGTGTAAGGACAGAAATGGAGGCAGGAAGGCAGTTAGAAGGCTTTTGCTATATTAAGAATAAACAGGATAGAGGTTTAGATTCAGGTGGTAGCAGTGGAGATGAGAAGTGGTCAGATTTAGATAGAAGCAATGGGACTCAATTATGGATTGAAGTGAGGAGTCAGGGAATTCAAGAAACCAAAATTGTGATTTCTAAAATTGTGGCTTAAGCAAATGGTTGGGAACTGTTGCCATTTACTATGATGAGATAGGTTTAGGAAAAATAAAATTTGAGAGGTCTTATGAGTTCAGCTTTCGAATTGGCGATATGGAGATGACTATTGTACATTCAAGAAGAGATGTCAAATAGTCAGTCAGATACTTGACTCTTGAGTTGAGGGGATAGTCAGGGATGGAGATACAAACTGCTTGGCCAGTAGCATATAGATTATTTTTAATACCATGGGTCTTGGCAAGTTCATCTAAGAAAGGAGTATAGCTAGAGGAGGGTTGAAGGTCAGAGACTGGGGCATGCTAACATTCATCAATTACAAGAGGAAGAGTCATCAGGAGAGCTTGAGAAGGAGTGTCTCTTGAACCATTGGGTAAAAAGAAAACCAGCAAGGCAAAAAGGCAACCAGTTATAATTCAGAGATAAGTTGACTAATAAAAAATGACAAATACAATCTCAACAGAATGCCAAGAAAATGTAAGCTTATCATTCTTGAAGGTCAATGTTGCAATAGAACCAATGCTGACTTTTTTAATGATTTTGCCGGACTGAATGATGAGTATATTTCAAAAGTTCAGGAGAAAACCTGGAAATCTGAACAGAACTGGTAGAGGGCAAGTGGAAGGAATAAAGGAAGGGAGAAATCAGAGAGAGATGCTTTGAAGACAAGGTCTCTTCAGTACTTCAGGTACTCCCCCTCTCAGAGGCACCAATTTTCAAATGGAAATTGAAGCAGGGAAAAAGATCAAAAAGCTTTCTTTTCTCCCTGATGCCACTGCCCATAGCTGCTTCCTGCCACTTCTCAGGTTGCTTGTCTTCCTTCTGGCTTAGGACCCAAGCCAAAATGTGGGAGTCTAAGCTCTACACAGCAATATGGGTCATGATCTAACCCCCAAGTCAGCTGAACTTTAAAAACATATAATTACCCACCCAAGGTCAAACTGGCCCCATTAGTCAATGATAGATCCCCTCAAATGTTTTCCTTACTGTGTAACCACTACCCATGAAAGAATGGAGACACGTTCTGATCCTTGAAGGAGTGTTGCAGGACATCAAAGTCCCAACTGGATTCTTTCAGAAAAAGCTGATGAAATACAAATGTCTAACACTTAGCAACCTGCCTGGAAGAGGAAGAGAATTATACTATGAACTCTGATAATTATAATTAAGAACACTTTAGATTGAACTAGACAAAAAAGCACAGTCTTTGGAGTCAGTCAAATGTTGGTTCAGTTTCCAGCACCACCACTTATTGGTAGTTTGACCTTATGCAAATTACATGACCTTCATAAACCTCAATTTCCTTTCCTAAATGAGCATTAATGATAACACTTACCTGAATGTTTGCTGTGAGAATTAGATGACAAAATGTCCTTTAGTGTCTTCCAGGCAGTCTTCTTCTCTGACTCTCTCCAGGAGCAGATCTGAGTGGGAAGGGCTGGAAATCCATGTTCTTTCCCCAATTTTCTTAAACACCTTTGCTCCTTTGTCTACTGTCCCCATAATACCCATGAAATACAACTACTCTGCTTGAAATTTCCATTCTTACCCTATTCAAAGTAATTCCCCAAAACTTTCCACTCCTTACTACCTCCTTCTCAGCCTGTTCTGATCAAGTCAGTCCTCTCGTTAACCCCACATCTCATTGCTTAGTCCTGATCAATACCTCTACTTTCATTGTCCCACAGATACCTCATTGTCCTGAGCTTTCCCTCCTTCCCTTTGTACATCAAATTATTATTCATCTTCAAAACGTAGTTCAACTAAATGCAATGGGTTGTCCTGAATTGGGCCCTGAAGCACAAAAAGGACATAAATTGAAAAACTGGAGCAATCTCAGTAAAATTATATACCGATGTTAGTTTCAGTTTTGACAAATGTACCATAGTAATGTAAGATGTTAACATTAGGAGAAAGTGGGTGGGAAGTACACTGGAACTTTCTGAATTATCTTTTGAGCTTTTCTGTAAAGCTAAAATTATTTCAAAATAAAAATATTATTTAAAAAATTCAAGCCTTTATCTATCTTGAAGACTACCATGCTTGTAACACTCTCCTTGTCCTCCCTCTCACCATGCCCGCCTGGAGCCCCTGCACATCTTTCCTGGCAATGTGACTTTGGGTTCATCACTTAACTGTCCTGTGCTTTAGTCTCTTTATTTGTAAAATGATGAGAATAAACACAAACCACAGTTAAGAGAAAGTTCAGGAAGAGGTAGAGGTATGATACTTTATGTATGTTTGTGGATGTTAGGGGGTATCTAGAGGGGGTTTGGAGGAGACCTAGGGAAATAGTGAGCTGGGACTCACCCCAAGGCTGCCTAGTTCAAGAATCTCTGTTCTTAACCATTAAGCTATGCTGCATGTGGAAACACTATAGAATGTTTTTTGTAAACATTTATATAGTATTCACAGAGAAAAACTAAAGGGAAATATATCAAACCATAGGGGTTGTCTCTGAGCGATGGGATCATGAATGATTTTTATCATCTTATTTTCCTTTTCTTCATTTTAAAAATGTTCTACAACAAATATGTATTTCTTGTGATGAATAATATATAATTATACACACCAAACTCATAGTACTAATTGCCTCTAAAGACAGAGTGATAGAAATGACACTCAGATAACAGTTAAGAGGAACCCTCATTTAGTTCTGAAAAATCAGAAGTAAATACCATATAATGCCAAAAATTGGTTTTTTTTTTTTTCTGACCTATGGACAGGGAAGTATTTAGGGGATGTAAGCCAAAAACAGAGTTTTTGGTGCCACTTCAACCCTACTCAATTTTTTTAATAAAGTAAAAATAACCGATCCAAATTCTAACTATTCATATACAGTGAATGATTTTAGTACCCATTATAAAATATCAAATTATTTCAAAAAAATTTTGCACAGTGCCCATGCATTACTGATAGACTTCCCAAGTGTTTTCTCTGCTTATGGGGTAATTTGGCTCTGCAAAATTACTTCTTCTATTCAAGTTGCAGCAGAGCAGGGTAGCTTAGTGTGCAAGAGTGTGTCCCTACTGGGCTTCCCAGTTGTTAAAGCAGATAGTCCATAATAATCTGGCAAAATGAAATAACTGAATTCAAATATCTCCTTGGGAGTAAAATTTTATACTCACAGTTGCTCAAAACCTTTCAAACATATTATTGAAGAACATAGTATCTATGGAAGTTGCCTAGATATTCAGTGATCTACACTGGAATTAAATCTGCCTTATATTGACTCAAGGAAAAGTGCTTTTACCCATTTGCCCTTTAGCACAAAGCAATTGGCTGTATCAAGGGATATTATAAAAAGCAACTCATCACTGTTAATACTATAAGGACATTTGGGGGATTATTGATCACATAATCCAGTCTACAGGAGAGGTTTTACTCTGGCCTTATTGTCAAGAAATTTCCTGAATATTATTTTGCTTTTACTTTATGAACACTATGAATTCTGTACTTGATTGTTCACTCTTGTTTGGTTGCTAAAAAATTCTTAAAAGTCAAATTTGTGGCCTAAAATACATTGTAAGACTATCTGCATGACATTAATATATGCAAAAATTTCTAAACTGAACTCAAAAAGCACAGTGACTTAAAAGAAAAGATTGATAAATTGGACTTCATTAAAATTAAAGTTTCTGTTCATCAAAAGATACCATTCAGAGAATAGACAGACAAGTCATAAACTGGGAGAAAATATTTCTAGCAGATTCATTTAATAAGCAGTCCATTTTAAACATGGGCAAGAGACTCAAAAAGACACTCCACAAAAAGTATATCAAATGTGAAAATGTGCTCAGCATCATTAGTCATCAGAGAAATGCAAATTTTAAAAATAATAAAATACAATGATCCACCCATCAAAATGGAAAACATTAAGAAGATTGCAAATTCAAAATTTTGTTTAGTATATGGAGTAACAAGAACTCTATTATTGTTTAAAGTATAAATTGGCATAACAATTTTGGAAAAATACTTGGTAAGTTCTGCTATAGCTAAAATACAATGTAGTAATTCCAGTCCTAAGGAAATAATACTCAACAAAAACAAATGCTCCTATCCACCGACAGCCATGTACAAAAATATTCTTAAGAGTTTTATTTGTAGTAGCCCCAAATGTTAAACAAATATTCAACAACAGTAGAATGAGAAAGTAAATTGTAATAATTTGTATAATAAAATACTACACAACAATGAAAGGAAAATCCAAATACCTGCTAGAAAAATAAAGATGAATATCACAAACACACTATTGAGTAAAAGCAATCAGGCCCAACTTGTATAATGCCATTTATATGAAGTTCAAAAACAAGCAAAACTAATATATCATCGAGTCAGAATAGTGGTTCCTCTTGAAGGAAAAATGAAAAAGCCAAGGAAAATGATGAATATACTCTATAATTTGTTCAGCGGGTTATACATACATACATATGAGGAAATTCATTGAGCTGTACATATAAGATTTATTTACTTATATGAGTTATGATTCTTTATGAGTTAAAAAAAAAAAGGCCTTTCTCTTGAGAAGGTTATATGACTGTGTAGCATATGTTTGGTATAAGGACCTAATACTTTAGCTCTATTTGACATTTTTGTCTTTATTTTTTCTTTCATCTTCTTTCTTATTTATTTTGAATTATTTTATCTTGCCATTGTTTTCATCTTCCTGAAATTCTACCTAGGATATAGCTTATTAGTAAATACAAAAATATATGAATACAAGTCCAGGTTTTTCTAAATTTAACATGAGAATGTTTGGAATCAAAAGACTCAAGTTTTCATTCTGATTCCACTTAATAAGAGTACAAGTGGAGGAATTACTTAAGATAATATCTACTTCACATAGTTGTTAAAAGAATTTTTAAAGTAGCACAATGATGAAGGGGATAATAGCTCAGTGGTAGAGCACATGCTTAGCATGCATGAGGTCCTGGGTTCAATTCCCAGTACCTCCATTTTTTAAAAATGATTAAAAAATAAATAAATAAAAATTTTTAAAATAGCACAACAGAAATTATTCTCAAATTTTAGAGTGATATGTAAATTATATTTAAAAGCAGCCAACATTAATTTAGGAACATGATCCTGACAGTAAACAAAAAACCCAACAAACTACCATCAACAAAAACAGTCTTACAAGGAAACAGTTTGTTTTAAATCTAATTTCTATCTTTCCTGAGATTGTTTAGAATTGCCTGAAAAAAATATTTGGTATCTTTTTAAAATTCTGTCCAAGTCACCACTAACATGAATGTAGATGATTGAGAAATTCCTGGTGCTCCCAGGATCAACTTGCGATAAGCTATCAGAAGAGGGGACCAATTTGCCCATATAAAAAGTATTCCGGTCATGCAAAATGATTTGTTGAATTGGGAGATAAATCCGCAGTATACCAAAACTCAAGTTAAATTTGTAAAATAAAATTCATTTTAGCCTCTATTTAAAGGGGAAAATAAGTATTACTGAAGAGAAATAAAGAGGCTGGAGGAATAACTCTCCCAGACTTCAGACAATACTGTAGAGCTACAGTTATCAAGACAGCATGGTATTGGTACAAAAACAGACATACAGACCAATGGAACAGAACAGAGAGCCCAGAAGTGAACCCACAAATTTATGGTCAACTAATCTTCACCAAAGGAGGCAAGAATATACAATGGAATAAAGACAGTCTCTTCAGCAAATGGCGTTGGGAAAACTGGACAGCAGCATGTAAAACAATGAAGCTAGAACACTCCCTTACACCATACACAAAAATAAACTCAAAATGGATCAAAGACTTAAACATAAGACAAGATACAATAAACCTCCTAGAGGAAGATATAGGCAAAACATTATCTGACATACATCTCAAAAATTTTCTCCTAGAAGAAATAAAAGCAAAAATAAACAAATGGGACCTAATGAAACTTACAAACTTCTGCACAGCAAAGGAAACCATAAGTAAAACAAAAAGACAACCTACGGAATGGGAAAAAATTTTTGCAAATGAAACCGACAAAGGCTTGATCTCCAGAATATATAAGCAGCTCATATGACTCAATGAGAAAAAAATAGACGACCCAATCCAAAAATGGGCAGAAGACCTAAACAAGCAATTCTCCAAGAAAGACATACAAATGATCAATAGACACATGAAAAAATGCTCAATATCACTAATTATCAGAGAAATGCAAATCAAAACTACAATGAGGTATCACCTCACACCAGTCAGAATGGCCATCATTCAAAAATCCACAAATGACAAATGCTGGAGAGGCTGTGGAGAAAAGGGACTCTCCTTCACTGCTGTTGGGAATGCAGTTTGGTGCAGCCACTGTGGAAAACAATATGGAGATTCCTCAAAAGACTAGGAATAGACTTACCATATGAACCCTACTTCAGGATGACACCTGCACCCCAATGTTCATAGCAGCATTATTTACAATAGCCAAGACATGGAAACAGACTAAACATCCATCAACAGATGACTGGATAAAGAAGAAGTAGTATATTTATACAATGGAATACTACCCAGCCATAAAAACTGACAACATAATGCCATTTGCAGCAACATGGATGCTCCTGGAGAATGTCATTCTAAGTGTAGTAAGCCAGAAAGAGAAAGAAAAATACCATATGAGATCGCTCATATGTGGAATCTAAAACAAACAAACAAACAAACAAAGCATAAATCAAAACAGAAATAGACTCACAGACATAGAATACAAACTTGTGGTTGCCAGGGGACCAGGGGGTGGGAAGAGATAGACTGGGATTTCAAAATTGTCGAATAGATAAACAAGATAATAGCACAGGGAAATATATACAAGATCTTATGGTAGCTCACAGAGAAAAAAATATGACAATGAATATGTATATGTTCATGTATAGCTGAAAAATTATGCTCTACGCTGAAATTTGACACAACATTGTAAAATGATTATAAATCAATAAAAAATGTTTAAAAAAGGGGGGGAATAAAAGAGGGAGTGAGATGAATGTAGGAGCTTTTTCATCTCTGTGCAGCTAAGTAGTTTGTGGGAAAATAATAGGTGCTATGAGACCATCCCAAAGGAGATTCTGAATATAAATATTCTGACTTTTGTTTTTAGGGATGTCAGCTCTGCCAGGTGATTTTCTCAGGTTTCTTTCCAACTTAACACATTTCTCAACACATTCCAAATAGCTTCTGCTCACAGAATCCCATTGAGATCATACTTATCAAGACAACTTGTGATCCTTTTGTTGCTAGGTCCAGTATTTTTTCAATTTCATTTGAACTTTCCATATTTGACCCTTTCTCCTTGAAAAATTCTTTCTTTAACTTTTGTGGCCCCACATTCTCTTGGTTTTCTTTCTCTGCCTAGCAGCTTCTTCTCAGTGTTATTTGTGAACTCTACTTTTGCCCACCTTTTAAAATTTAATGGCCTTTAAGTTCTCCCCTGGTCCCACTTTACTCTTTCTCCCAAAACAGTCCCATCCAGTTATCTGACTTCAAGTACCATTTGACAATGACTCAATGACTACCAAACCTCTAGCTTCAGTCAAGACTTCATTCCTGGGCTCCAGACCTACGTAGCTACCTACTGGACATCTCCACTTAGGTTTCCTGTAGAGACTTCAAAACCAACAAATCTTGAGTAGAATCTGTCTTCCCTCTCCTCAGCTTCTGTTCATGTGATGTTCTCTCAGTATTTTCACTCTTATCCATCAACTCCTTTCTCTCAACATTCTCCAATTTTGCATAGTCAGCAAGTCCTATCAAAGTTATCTGCTAACAAGTACTGCAATTCATTCACTCTCTATCTCACTTCTTTTAGTTATATAAATGCTTGCCTACAATTAATTCTACCCATAATAGCCAAATCTAATTATGCTCTTTCCTTGCTGAATATACTGTCTTGCCAAAGATATGTATCCCATAATGACTGTTAATGACTATCTACCATGATGGCTCTTGAAGAATTAGATTATTTATTAGAAAACTTATTTTTTAGTATAACAATTTTTAAAATTTTTTACCTCCAGACCCTCTAAAGAAATACATCATATGGAGTGATATTTCGACATTACAATTTAAAAAACTGAAGTATAGTTGGTTTACAGTGTTGTGTTACTTTTAGATGAATAGCAAAGTCATTTGGCTTTATATATATATATAAACACACACTTTATATATACAATCTTTTTCAGTTTCCTTTCCATTAGAGGTTATTACAAGAAATTGAACATAGTTTCCTGTGCTATACAGTGGGTCCTTGTTATTTATTTTACTTATAGTAGTGTGTATAGAATATATAGTATTGTTTATCTATTTTATACATAGGAGTATTAATTCCAAACTCTTAATTTATCCCTTCCCTGGACACTTTTCCCTTTGGTAACCATAAATTTGCTTTCTATGTCTGTGAGTCTAATTTCTGGTTTGTAAATAAATTCATTTGTAACATTTTTTTAGATTCCACATATAAGTGATACCATATGATATTTGTCTTTCTCTGTCCAACTTATTTCACTTAGTATGATAATCTCTAGGTCCATCCATGTTGCTGCAGATTTATTTCACTTTTTATGGCTGAGTAGTATTCCATTGTATGTATATGTATGTGTGTGTGTGTGTATATATATATATATATTCCACATCTTTTTTTATCTACTCCTCTTTCAATAGACATTTAGTATGCTTCCATGTTTTGGCTATTGTAAATAGAGCTGCTGTGAATACTGGGGTCCATGTATCTTTTTGAATTAGAGTTTTTATCTTTTCTGGATATTAGGATTTTCTGGAGTGGGATTGCTGTATCATCTAGTAACTCTATTTTTAGTTTTTTAAGGCACCTCCACACTGTTCTCCATAGTGGCTGTACTAATTTACATTCCCACCAACAATGTAGGGAAGTTCCCTTTCCTCCACACCCTCTCCAACATTTATTATTTGTAGACTTTTTGATGATGGCCATTCTGACCAGTATGAGGTGATATCTCACTGTAGTTTTGATTTGCATTTCTCTAATAGTTAGTGATGTGGAACATCTTCTCATGTGCCTGTTTGCCATCTGTATGTCTTCTTTGGAGAAATGTCTATTTATGTCTTCTGCCTATTTTTTGATTGGGTTATTTGTTTGTTTGTTTGTTTGTTTATATTAAGTTGTATGAGCTGTTTGTATATTTTGGAAATTAATCCCTTACTGGTTGCATCATTTGCAAATATTTTCTCCCAATCCTTAGGTTGTCTTTTCATTTTGTGTAGGGTTTACTTTGCTATGAAAAAGCCTTTAAGTTTAATTAGGCCCCATTAGTTTACTTTTGCTTTTGTTTCCATTACTCTAGAAGATAGATCCAAAATATATTTCTGCAATTTATGTCAGAGTGTTTTGCCTATGTTTTCCTTGAGGAGGTTTAGCATATCCAGTCTTACATTGAGCTCTTTAATCCATTTTGAGTTTATTTTTATATATGGTTTTAGAGAATGTTCTAATTTCATTCTTTTATGTGTAGTTGTCCACTTTTCCCAGTGCCCCTTATTAAAAAGACTGGAAGCAAGAATATACAGTGGAGAACATTATGCTAAGTGAAATAAGCCAGACACAAACAGACAAATACTACATTGTACCATTTATATGAAAAATCTATAATAGTCAAGTTCACAGCAGTAGAGAATAGAATGGCGGTTGCCAGGGGCTGGGAGAAGGGGGAAGCAGGGAGGTATTAGACAAAAGTCCATAGTTTCAGTTATGCAAGATGAATAAGTCCTGGAGATCTACTGTACAGCATAGAGCCTATAGTTAAGAATACTGCACTGTACCTATGATACCACTCATGTGTGGAATCAACAGAAGAAGAAAAAAAGACACAAACAAACTTACCTACAAAACAGAAACAGACTCACAGACATAGTGAAGAAACTATGGTTACTGAGGGGAAAGACGGTGCAAAGGGATAAACTGGGAGTTTGAAAGAAAAAATTTAGAAAAGATACTGCATTGTATACTTCAAATTCGCTAAAGAGGGTAAATCTTATATTAAGTACTGTTATCACAAAAATAATGATAATAAAATAATAATTAAAGAGAGTGAAAGGCAACTTTTGAAGGTGATGGATGTATTTACGGCATAGATTGTGGTGATGGTTTCACAGATGTCTACTTATCTCCAAACTCATCAAATTGTATACATTAAATATAAATATACAGTTTTTGGGTATCAGTCGTACCTCAATAAAGTAGTTTAAGAAAAGGAAGGATGAACAACTGAAATGTGTTAAGACTAAAGAAGGAATAGGCCAGGCTGGGGGGGTGTAAGGAGTGAAGAGATTTGTCTTGGACATATTGCTTAATTTGTTTATTGGAGATGCAAGTGGGGATCTTCAGCAGTCATTGGAGAGTTCGAGGAAGAATATGTAAATTTGAACGTCATCTCTATATAGCCACAAGACTAGCTGAGATCCTAAGGATAAGAAAGAGTGTAGACAGTGAGCCTAGAAGGCTTTCATATTCAGACCAGCACTGGAGTTAAAGTGAATAGAAATGGACCCTTCTTGGATTAAATGCCAGAAGAAAATGGCATAAAACAGGACTCTATCCCAACCTCCCTCCTCTTCAACTTAACTCATGAAGAATTTGTACACCACTGCAAGTCTTTTTTAGAATGAAATGGGCCTTAAATAAATAATGTAAATCATTTGTTACAGGATGTGTGCCTTCCTGCCATGCGAAACAGGAAGTCCACATTCTTCTCTACACTGATGGTGATACTACTGTGGCATTCTACAAGTGGCGACAAATAGCATGTCCATCTGAATTTATTACCAAGCTCAATACCATTTTCACCAAAGCAAAAAGTGTTTGGCATAGTTTGACACACAGAGGGATAATTCTAAATAAACCCCATTCCACAGAAAATCCACTTCATTGTCTTGCAGTATATTTTATGCCTTGCATTAACCCAAGTTATTAAAACTACTGAAATTCTATTTTCCTCAAAACAAAATATTCTAGAAGAACCATATTCGGAGTCTTTAGACAGTAGGAGCTAACTCCTGTCCTCATATCCTATCAGACCACATTTCATCTCTTAATAACCCAGGGACAGAGCTCTTCCTCAGGATTTGCATAAAAATCTCTTAGGGACTTTGTTTTTAAATACTAATATACAGGTCTCACTCTTGGAGATTCAAATTTGGTGGGTGTGTGAAGAGAGTATTCTGAAAAAATGCCCCAGGTAATTTTGTTGTAGACTCCTGGTTAAGAACTACTGCTTGATGGGAAGGACCTCTGTGTCTTCAAGCGTTTGAGATGAAGACCGAGTGCTAGGAAATGTTCCTTTACCGACCAGGCCCACCTGTCTACCTACAACCCACTTTTTAATTTACATCAGAATAAGGTCAGGTTCTTTAATTTCCATAATGAAATAGATAACTTTGTCAAACACATGCCGAGCATTTCATCTAAAGCAAATAGCTCTCCCTTAAGGATTAAGAATAACTATATTCTAGGCACATATGAGGACTTCTTTATCAAGTTGGTTGCTCTCCTAATTCATGCAAAATCTGGGTTAGTCAGTGAGTGTCCAATAGGGACTGTACTGTGTAAGTGATATTCTTAATTCTCTCTTCCTGAATTATCAGAAAGCCAAATTCCGGGGCTGTATCAGCTTTGATTACTGTTGTCCCCTATGGAAATACCTTCAGAGAATGTAAATTTTAAACTCTGAGTCCTCAAGTTTTATGAAGGTTTATAAAAGGGCTAGCTTCATCTAATAAAAACTACTATTATGGATACTGTCTACATGATCAATTTCTCCTCAGAGTGGAAAGCCAGGGAAAATGTATCTAATATAAATTGATATGCTTCATTTGATTAGTAAAGAGGATTATTTAAGTGCTTTGATATTAACTGCAGCAAGCTTTATGTGCCGCTATAGTCATCATCCCTAAGCAAAGCTTTCTGGTTCAAGCGTCTTCTCACTTCACTTGGCCTTCATTCTTTAATCATTGCTTTAAAGGTGCCATAATGCCTATGCCTTTTATTGTAAGTTACTTCAAATCCTCTTTTGGGAGTGGGTAAATTATTAATAATGAAATCTATCCTAGATTCTATTCTTTCATAAAATGAATATCCACTTATTTTCAATTATTAGGAGACCACCTCCAATAAGTCTAGTTTGAAGATTGGCTAAGAAAATTCAAAAACTTTCTCCTTTTTTTTTTCCTTTGTAAGGCATGCCCTGCATGACAATAGGCTTTCTCTGGGGAAGATCACATCATAGTCAAGGGTAGTCAAGGGTCACAAATGCTCGTTTCAGCATCTGGAATGGAACTTTTTGATTCTCCTCCCATCTTCTTCTTCTGCATTATCACTACTGATATTTAAGCACTTTATCTGAGCCATGCACTGTGCCAGAAGCTTCGCTTGCAAGCATTCATCTAATCCTCACAAAAAGGTTGAAACCAGCCCTAAATAGTGTCCCTGATTTAGATGAGGACCACAAAACTTAAAAAAGATTAAATATATTGCATTCAACTCATGTTTTTAAATAAATGCATGAACTTATGCAGCCAGATACCCAATTATTAGATTTAGTTATGGCTGATTCTAGAAGAAACAAGTTAAGGAAATGCTCTGGCTCTAGATGCAGGAATAAAGTATTGCAGCTCCCAGGAGCTCTTTGGGGCTTTCTCGATTTCACTGTAGATAAGAAGAATGACCTTGGTCTTGCCCTGTTGCATGGGGCAGACAGTTGAACCTAACATAACATATACAACAGGATTCTTTTTCTTTGACCTGGAGTCAGACTTTTCTCTTTACCTGTGTTATTTATGTCTGAAATTAAAATAAAAGTGTCGGACAGTGGTAGGTCCAACTGACCAAAGGATCAGTTGACTGTTCCAAGGCCCATAGAATCCAAATGACAAGGGGTCGTGGCCATTAGGTACTTGATTGAGCACTGACTGTGCCATGGTTATAAGTCCCCAAACCCGTTCTCTCACAGCACGTTTTCTTTTTCTGCATGTGGGGTGTTAGCCATTGTCTACTTAACATGAGGCATGTATTTCACTATAGCCTTGAGGATGATAAGTGGTAGACCATTTGATTCTTATTCTTTGATTGTCGGAGTCAAAATTAATTAATAGAGATAAGGATTTAGTGACCCAGTGAGTCTTCCCCAGCAGCAGTGGATTGGGAATCAGGAAACCCAGTATTTAGGCCTGTTTTACCTAGTAATGGGTAACATCAGATAAATTATTTAAGTGCTCTCAGCTAGAGTTTCTTAGCTTTACAATGAGAGAGCTGTGTTAGATTGTCTTGAAGGTGATTCTCAACTCTGAAAATCTATGAAGTTACCAATTGTGTTTACTTACTGTATCAAGTGACTTTTCACCAAGATAAAGCTTTGCTTTACATAATATTCTTCAGTTTGGCAAAAAAATAATTAAAAATCAATAGGCAAAAGCAAGGAAGAGCTTCTTATAACACAAGGATAAATTTTGGCATGATCTGTTCTCACATGCCTCATCCAGTCATTCATGAGGGTTTTCTCTCATTATTACTCATTTCCCTAAGTGACTTTAGATATGGGCATCTGACACATGGAGATGAGGTCAAATAATCATTGATGAATTAAAAAAATAAATAAATGTAACAGTTCCTTCCCATTGTATCACACACTGAATGAGGTCATTATTTCCAAGTTATGAAATCCTAACACATTGCGTTTATTTACCTAAGATATGCAATTATAGACTGCTTTCTAAACCTATAAATATTTAAGAACATATTTCCTTACAGATGTTTAAGGAAAACAAACCTTTCCTTTCACTAACTCCGCAATTTGGTGAAGTCAGCTTTGTGCTGAGAATCCTGGCCATCCCTTGGTCCCAAGTCCATAGAAATCTTTATCTTAAAAACATTTAAAAATCCAAACCTCAATGAACAATGATTCAGATTTAGAAAAAAAAAAAAGTAACTTTCTACCATAATCCTTATTTTCTCAACTCATAATCCTTTATTTCAAGGGACTTTACACACAACCCTGCTTATTTTTTAAGTTTTATGTTTACTTTTCTAAAGCCATTCCTGCCTGCAGTTCTTTTCTTATTCCAAAAATGGCAATGAGCCAAGCCCCACTTTCTTCTAAGTTAGTTTTTCCAGACTTCTTAATGGCTATGTCAATTTCCTGCAATTGTTCTCCTATAGGATTTCCTTAGTCCCCTCCTAATGCCTTTAGCAGCTACACATTTATACTGAAATTGATAAAGGTGGGGAAAAGTCATCAACACTGTCCAAAGGAGAAGAGACTGATTCATTATGATGTGACTAAGCTGAAAAGCACAATTTAGTGGACTATTTTGGTAGCATGACTTGAGACTCAGAGGCTATGCTTTTCACTCCATGGAAATGATTGCTTTTAAATGGTACTCCCAAGGTCAGGAAGGAAACATGACCTCATAGAGGAGCAGCTGCCCTGAGGTAGTGAAAAAAAGCTTCTAGAAGCTCCTGTGTTTGAAGGTGCATGTATCGTGACTAGCCAGTTGGCTAAAAGATGAGATAAATACTAAGAGTTGGGGCAAATGCAGATAAACTCAGAGGAAAAGAGATTTTTTTTTTTTCAGAATCAGTGAACTCTTAACCTTTGTAAAATACTTTTTAATAAAATTTATTGTTTATTCATTCTGCAAAGAAAATAAGTGCTACCATTTTTGCTTACCTACAAGGTCCAATTTCTAGGACCTAGTTTCTCCCTACAGGCTCCAATGTTAAAACTCAGACATATAGTTCCTATGATCTGTGTTTGTCCCAAACCACATGACGATTTGGACAGAAAAGACGAGAGCTATTTTTAAACTGTCTACACATTGGGCATGAACATTCTGAAACAAAATATTGTAAAATAAAATATATTGTTACTAAAGAACATACACATAGCCTTTAAAGAATCCAAAGAACCTAATATTTCAACGTATTTACTTTTCCTAATTGGTAAGAGCTGACAAAATTTTGCTAGGATCAGTCTCATCTGTTATGACAACTTCATCTAGTCCTTTATTTTTATTTAGAAACTATGCTAGCTGCATATCATGAATATGGTGGCTATAAAACTTTAGAGTTAAGTATAAAAATTACATCTCTTGAGTGGGTGTATTAGTTCCCCATTGTGGTCAAACTTAGTAGCTTAAAACAACGCAAATGTATTCTTTTACAGTTCTGGGTCAGAAATCTAGAATCCAAGTGTTGGCAGGGTTGCTGTTCTTCTTGAGATTTGAGGGGAGGATCCATTTTCTTGCCTTTTTGAATTTCTGAAGACCACCTCCATTGCTTGTTTCCTGACCACTTGCATCTGCTGTCACGTCTCCTACAACTCCCTCTAATCTCCTGCCTCTCTCTTATAAGGATACTTGTCATTACATTACACTCATTTGGATAATTCAGGGTAATCTCCCCATCTCAAGATCTTAACCCATCTGAAAAGACATCTTTTGGCAGTAATTTTCAGCCTAGCATAGTAAGATTCATTTATCTAGTAATGTACTTCATAAATCCTATAGTCTTAGTGGAAAATGACAGTGAAAAGTCAGTTAAAAGATATTTATAAGTGGAAGTCAAACAAAAGTTCTACATGATAACAAGATTATGAAAATGATAATACTGGGAAATAGATAAAATATGTGACGGGAAAACTTACTGCAACAGTAAAACATCAACCCATTAACTTTAAGAAGGGTAAAATGGTAAAGGAAAGTTAAATATAATTAATCTGACCTGAGGTTATATTGGAAATCATGGAGCTTGCAATGTCAAGCTTTGAATGAATAAAAACATATTTAGTTTATTAAAATTCTAAAGAAAAAGTATTTATCAATGGATGAATAGATGAGTAAATTGTGGTATGTCACAATTATTCTACTATAAGAAGAAATAAAGTACCTATATATGCTACAACATGGATGAACCTCAAAAATACTATGTTAAATGAAAGGAACCAGACACGAAACATTATCTATTATATGTTTCCTTTTGCATGAAATATTCAGAGTAGACAAATCCACAAACACAGAAAACAGATTAGTAGTGGACAGAGGATGGGGGAAATAGTAACTGGTGAGCAATTTCTGAATGGGTATAGAGTGTTCTTCTTGGGGGATGAAAATTTTAGAGACAGATGGTAGATATACAATACTGTGAATGTTGTAAATGCCACTGAATTGTATACTTTAAAATGGTCATGTGGGCTTCATGAATTTCACCTCAGTTAAGGAAAAACTCAAAAGAAATCCCAACATGACAATTCTCTTTAACAGTAACGAGTTCAACAATAGATTCTGTGAGGACCATGAGAAATATATAAATCGATCTCAAGAAGTGCTTCCAGAATATTGATGAGCAACCTCTGCTCAAATCTCAACTTAGCCACACATCAGCCATCTGACTTTGGGGAAAACTGCAATGTCTCTGAGCCCATTTCCCTATTCATAACATAAGCTGAGTAAATCAGATAATTTCTAATACTAAACTTCAAAATTTGATGATTCTCTCATACTATCTGTTCAACATTAAGCTTGTTTCTTTGGAAATCAAAAGTTATTATAAGATCTTTTCTGTCCCCAGTTTACATTTCAATGTAAAAACCAAACATAACAAATGTTCTATTTATTTTAATATATATTTTATGCACAAATGTGTCTATAATCATCAACAAATAGAAAGGGAGAGGGACACAGAGAGAGAGAATTGTGGTGCGTATACCTACCAGTGGTTGGTTCTGGATGGTGAGATTGTACCTTTTTGTTGTTAACTTTATCTTCTAACTCTTTAAGAAGTAACATGTATTGTTTGTATTGTAACCCAATAAATTTGTCTCTAGTGTTGAAGGACAGCTAAACTGATAGTTATTGGGAATGTCTAATAATCTGAATAATCAGTAGTATCCTCAAAAATAATGATAAAATTCTATTTAAAAATTAGCATAAAATGTCATAAACCTGTTCAGTTATTTGGCCCTAAAGAAATAGTTCAACAAAAGCAAAAAGTTATATACAGGAAGATGTTCACTGCAGCATTATTAATAACATTTCCAAATAGAAAATTACCTCAAGATTCCAAAAAAAGAGAAGTAATTTAGTGAAAAGCCTTACACCCCTGCTTCTTTTGTTTTCTTTAGACATACCAAGTGCATTCCCAGGACACAGCTTTAGGCCTGAAACATTCTTCTATTGGTGCTTTGGATAGTCAGCTTTTCCTTCTAATATCTCATCACTACATTGTGTCACTCTTTCAATTTATTTTATATTATCTTTCATAATCTAAGATTATCTTGTTAATTTACTTGTTTACTCCTTACTGTCTGTCTCTGTCCATTAAGATATAACTCCATGAGAAAAGGCATTTGCTGAATGATCACCACTGTATGTTTAGAGGTTAAAATAGTATCTGGCACACACAGTAAGAGGTTCATCAATTTATATTATCACTAAAAAATTTATATTATTAAAAATAAAAGAAGAATGAGAAGTACCTGCACCTAAATACCTAAATTAAGAAAAAAGTTTAGTAGGTAATATACAAAAATGATATAATGATCTTAAGTAGAAGAGATTCTGATTAATTAAAAGGGTATAAGTATATTATATATGTTTGCTATATTATTTTTATAACACCTTTTCTTTTTAATTAAAATTCTAAAGTGGTATCCTCAAAGGTAGCTGTTGTGGCTTTGGTTTACTATCACTATACACTCAATTCAAATGTAAGGTCTATTAGCCACATTTATTTACTATTCTTTCCCTGATTTCTCTCGTGTGTAAGCAGTGATATATAAGAATAACACAGGGTTTATAGTATTCTTGGAAGTCCTGTTTTAACAGCTCTGTGATCTTGGACAATTTACCTAACTTTTATGGGTCTCTTTGTGTGTGTGTGTGTGTGTGTGTGTGTGTGTGTGTGTGTGTGTGTGTGTGTGTCATAAGGTTGAGCATCTCATAAGGTTTTTATGGGAATTAAATGAGACAATATTTGAATCATTTAGCACAGCTTTTGACACATGGTAGCTCAGTAAATGATTGCTGTTACTACCATTTGTTGGCTCCTTGTAAATCATCAAGTTGATGTTGAATCCTGTTTCCTGTTCTTGGAGTAAGAAGAGCAAAAATAGGAAGAGTTTTATTCATATTCCCATCAATCAGCTTTCCTGATCCTCCCAAGGCCCTTTGTTCCACTCCAAGTCTGGGTTTATCAGATTTGCAAGAAGGAGGGCATCTTATTCTCTGTCATCCAGAAAGCAGGGAGGTAGCACATTACACACGGTGTTTTAATCATGCCTGTGCCATGCAATTCAGCTACATCTATATCTGTCCTACCAAATGAGACTGGACGTGTCTTTACTGGGAAACAGAAAGTCATCAGCCCAATTATTTGGACACTTTTACATGAATCAAGGGACCACTAACAAATGAAAGTTTTAGAGGTTGATGGGTTAAATCACTCCACCTGTCTAAGAGGATAAGGCATGTGGCCTAACCCAGTTAGTGTCCAAACTGGGAACAGGGTCCAGCTCTAGACCTAGGCAAGGCTCTTTTCACCATATGGCCAGAGCTTAATCTCTACCAGATGGCATGTCAGTGAAAAAAAGAAACAAAAACTCAGTTCAGTCAATCATGAAAAAAGATCAATGCCACTGGCTATATGGCCTAAGTAACTGCCAAACTTTTTTTTGGTGATATTTGTTAAATTGCCCATCTGGTTTGGCATGAAAACACAGTATTTTAAAGTTAGGGGACTAATAATAATAATAATAATAATAATAATAATAATAATAATAATAATAATAATAATGCTTCTTTATTTAATTTCAGCATTTCCTGCTGTAATCATTTTGAATTTTCAGAGATTAGAATGGTCGTGTTCTGGACTCTGTCAAAATGCCTGACAAGTCAACTTCCATGTGCCTCAATAGGGTGTGACCATCACTGACAATTATGAGGTTGCTCCTGTCCTCTCAGTGTATAGAAAGTCCTTTGGGGAAAAAAAAAAGCCTCAAACTCACCTTCTGAGTTGATGGTCATCCTTAAAGCAGAATACCGTGGGGATTTTGTATTCCTTGGCCATTCTCTGGGGCAATTACTTTTATAACTAGATCATGAAGAGCAACCAGGTAGTTAGGAAACATTAAAATGAACATGATAGCATGCAATTAGAAGAGACGACTCACCCCTCTACTAAAGTACTCTGCCCATTAAAGAATTTGCTGGTGTGTCTATAACATTAGATGCACTTACTTGAATGTATAGCATCTGCCCAAGAAAAAGGTCCCTGGGTGAATCCATAATAATGACAACAACGCATGCATGACTTCAAGATACCCAGTTGGCAAATTGAAGATTGAGCCAAACTCCTATGATTATTTTCTTTTCTAATCAATGCCAAAATCAGGTTATCTCTGATTTTGCCACTGTATCAATTTAACAAATATATTCTTGGCCTTGTGTTGATACTCCCAGAGAATAGTCCCTTGTTTGACCACAGCTTCCTGGCTCACAATATTTTCATGTGTGCTAATATTGACAAATATGTCATAATCTATCATTTTTCTTAAGAATTTATGATCCTCTTACACAATATAAGGCGTTACAGTGGAACTAGTTTCACAAAGAAAACTATGTTTTCTTCATTTTTGTCCATATCTACTCAAACATGTACCATTTCATGAATTTTGTTCTTACACATTTGTGATACACATTTCTGATTCAAACACCTTGAAGTGTTAGTCATTTTTTTTTTCTAGGAAACAGTATTTGTCAGAATTTGATTACCCCGTAAGTGATGGAAAAGACCTAGTTTTAGCATGAAGTTATTTTAACCTAAAGCAGTTCCAAAAAATATAGCCCTAAAATTCCAGAGTTATAGTCAATATTTCTGATAAGGTCTTTTCATTCTGTGGTAGGGATTATGGGGTGGGGGGAACTTTCATGAAACATATTTTATATTTAATTCAGTTTTGCAACACTCCTTGCTAATTCCCAATTCAGCAAGATGTATCTTGGACTGCTTAGGAGTAAAGGTTCAAAATGGTTTTAGTGCCAAAACTTGAAATCATTTAAAAATAAGGCATAATTTAGTTCCTATACAACCTATAGAGTATTACAAAATTATTTTAAATTTACTCCTTGCTTGATTAACATATAAGCACAGACTCACAGTTCTCCAAGGATTCTACTTGCTTAACACAAATTATGACCAATCAAAATCAGTGCTAGGCTTCTAGGGTACAAGGGCAAATAAGACATTGTCCCTGACTTCAAGGAGATGACATTTTAGAGGGAGGACGGCATGTAAACTAACACATTCCATATAGCAGGACAAGAACCAACTGTATGATGGAGGAAAGTACAATGAACTATGGGAATACATCGAGACATCTAATTTAGTTCTAGCCCATCAGAAAAGAATTCCTGTAGGAAATGTCACGTCAGCTGAAACTTCAGGATGAATAGGATTAGCCAAGGAACAAGGGACTGGGTGAGTGCATACATGAATGTGTAAGTGTATGTGTAGAAGGAAGTCTTCCTAAAACTGAAAGTAGTTCAGTATGCTGGAGCATCAACTGACGTGGTGTGTGTGTGTGTGTGTGTGTGTGTGTTGATAGGGTGGGGGTTAGAAAGTACAAAGCTGAGTCAGGAGTTGGGTAATACAGTTCTTTTTTATTCCATGCCAAGGAATTTGGATGTTATTAAGGGGACAGTAGGAAAATGAAAGGCTTCAAGCCCTGTGGGGAGGGGAAGATGAGGAGAGAGGTGGGCAACACTATCAGGTATGAGTTTAAGGAAGGTCACAGCTGCTGGATTGTGGGACACATGAGCTATATCACCAAGCTGATAGGTACTTAAGCACCACTAAGGGTTAGTTCTGAGGTTGTCCCAATGTGCCCCAAACATGTCCATGGCCTGCCACTCGAGAGACAAGGAATATTTTCAGACGATGCACCACTTTGGGAAGCATCACTTTCCCCCACCGATAGGGCTGTCCTCTCACACAGGGAAGGCATGGCTGTCTATGCAACATGGCTTAAGAAGCCTGACACGTTCCCAGCCTCTAACCATTTCTTCTTCCTAGGCACCTGAAAAAAACAATCACTAGTTATTCTGTCTTTTGGGTTGTTGTATCTTTGGGAAGAAAGACACCTCGCTTTATATCAAAGGCTACTAGGAGGCACAAATAAAGATAAATGTGTAAAGACAACTATGTGAAAAATGAAAAATGAACAGTGGTACCAAATCCAAGAGAATATCACTAGGGATTATTAGATTATCAGTATTTTTTAAAATGTTCTTTATATGTAGTCCAATTCAGGAAAAATAAAATTTATAGGCCCTGAAACTTGAAACTTGTTTTTGTAAAATGAAAGTGTTTTGATTCCCATTGGAAAGATACATTTTTATAAATGCATCATATCAATAGTTCCTCAAAATAGTCCTCTAAGGTAGGGGACTATTTTTATTTCCATTTCATATCTGGTGAAACTGGGTTTCAATAAGCCAGAGTGAGTTGTCCAGGCTGTTTTGAGCAAATACGGACAATGGCAGAGGTGGGCTAGGATTAATTCATTCCACTTACCACAACTAAATGCTTACTGGGCACCAGAGGTTGGAAAAGTTTTGAAAGATGCAAAGATAAATAAGATGTGGATCTTGAGTTTCCTCCCATGTTTGTAGGATTTGCTGTCTGCTTTGCCCACAATGGGCAAGGAAGTTCTAAACCCAGAACAGCACTCAAGGACTCAAAGGACCACTACATTCCTAGAGAGTGAAGGGGTCCATGGTGGTTTCACTCTGTACTGAGCTCAGTGAATCTCCAACTTCCCAGGACTCAGCTTGGCACTTACTGGCTGACATGGTGATGCCCTGCAACCCACAGCTTCTGAGAAAAAAAAATCCTAAAATCAATTTCTGGAATTTTTATTACACTGTTCTTCATCACAGTGCCTTGTATGAGATAAAAATTGGCACCAGATATTGAAGTTGACACATTGTAATTGACTATACTTCAATTAAAAAATAATGTCTTAGGTTGTTCATCTATGACCTAGATTCCAGACTCTGAAAATAGAATGTAAACTTGATTACCTTGCCTAGGATCTACACTTCAGAAGAAGACAAGCCCAGTCAAGGGTTACTTCAAGTAGGTACTGAATAGCATGCAATTTGGATATATGATTATGGGGAGGATTGCTTTATATATTCCTGGAGTCAAAGGCATATTACAGCCCCACAACTGCTCCTAGGAAAGGCATTTCATGGGATTATTTTTTAAAAAACCTAACATCTTTTAACAATTTATGCCTATCATTTCAAAGTGATTGAGATACACCTATCAATTTTAAAGCAGGTTAATTTGGGGGCAAAGTGGATTTTTTTTAAAAGGCATATCAATCAAAGATCTCCAAGATTCATCTCCAGTCACAACTTAAAATTGATTTTATAAAATTAACCCACTCAGCAACAATTTAAACATCATCTTGGATTCAGCAACCCATCACAGTCTATGTCAGTGGCTTTTTTCCCTGTGAATCTAGTCTAATAGAGCAATGAAATCAAAGGGTAGTTTTCATCTGACGATCAGTTAGGCTTCAGAAATGAGTACCAAAAAAACCTCTCTGAGGTTTAAAGCATAGACTGTCACAGGCTATGAAGTACTAAAGTTAGCAAACCACACTTTCACATCTTCCTTTGTAGTGAGAACCAAGAATGACACAAAATCTATTCTGTGATAATAATATCTTTCAGCTTTTCCATTACTCCCTGAAGACTCAGATATCTGTCATTCTTACACTTGTAAGAATCTCTTCATCAAAGTAAAGCTAAGAAAAATGTGTCCTAGTTTCCACTTTATAATAGTGCTCCTGTAAGTCAGACCCAGACCACTATCACAAATAAATTGACAGGGGCATGTGAAATAAATTGAGTCCTTCAGATAAGAACCAGTAAAAAATATATGTAAATTTTCAACCCAAGAGTGTCTTCCAAATGATCATACACACTCCTTATGAATGTCAATGGAAGAATCTGCAAACTGTAAAATTCTAGTCAGAATTGATAAAAGAGGCCATATTTGGTGGTAAAGTTATCTTCATGCTCAAAGCTAGCATTTGCTTTCATGGCAAATCTATTAGATTGTTTTGATTTGTTGGCATCTTAAAAATGATTGTTAAGTTCCAAGTTTTATTCCAGGCTATTTAGGTAATGAGGAAAAACACCTAAATTGTTTAAATTGTTAAATTGGTTAGAAGCCTAAAAAGTTACATGCTAAATCCAAACCCTTCTTACAATTAAAGAACTAAGTAAAACAAAAAGAAGATAAAGTATTACATTAACCTAAATTTTTTACATTTTACACTTACAGATGAGTCAATGAAATAAAAAATCAACACAAGCAAAAAAAAAATCAATGAAATCAAAAGCTAGATTTCTGTTAAGTTCAATAAAATTGATGAACCCTAGACCGAATTATCAAGAAAAAAAAGACACTGATTACCAATATGAAAAAAATGAAAGAAGAGACATCACTCTATAGATTCTACAACTATTTTAAAGATAATAAAGGAATATCATGAACAATGTTATGCTAACACATTTCACCACTTAAATGGATAAATTCCTTGAAAGATACAAACTATTGAGCTTACTTAAGAAAAAAGAGATATATACACATTAGTGACATTTGCAAAGCTGCTTCTAAAGCCATTTTCTTGCATATTAATGATACATTGATTCCAATGTCAGGATATTGCTTCCTTGAGGTGAGAAGTTCTTGTGTCTTCCTGTAACAGCAAGGAGAATTTCAGAGGGCATCTCTCTCTGCCAGTGTTAGAAGGGGGCTGAACTTAAACAATACTTGATTTTTTTTTTTGTAATTGAATGGGTTTGGGGTAATGTTTCAAAATTAAAGACAAGAAATGCTCAGTGAAGGGCAAGCTTCCAATTCCACCTGCCCGTGTTGAAGGATTGGAAGAACGCAGTGCTTTGCTGAGGAGAAAAGATGTTCAAAAATGGAAACAACAAACCTTTTCAAACCAGACTGTGATGAGGGAAATGGTAGAACGAATGACATCAAAGGGTTTAAAGAGGAAAACAGAAACATATTTTGAAAAGCAATTTCAAAGGAGGCCTCTATTTTCAAAATAAAATAATTGGTCTTGAGGATGAGCCCATTAAAGAGCCTTAACTAGCTTCTGTAAGTAGAAACCTCAAGACAAGCAGAACAGTCATGAGGAAGGTCTCACAAAGCAGGACGCTGATAACAAATTTTCAGGGCAGAGGTGAGAGAAGAACCAGGAGAAGGGGTGGGGGTGTTAGGACCAGAGGATCG
This sequence comes from Camelus bactrianus, assembly GCF_048773025.1. Lineage (NCBI taxonomy): Eukaryota > Metazoa > Chordata > Mammalia > Artiodactyla > Camelidae > Camelus > Camelus bactrianus. Next base: position 43,910,000 of record NC_133550.1, on the reverse strand, counting down.
GGGGCGGGAGGACACAATAACATTTTGTCTCTTAATGACCACAGTAAAAGACTTGGAAATATTTGTCACAAATTATAGATGGCAGGGCAAGGTGGAAGAAGAGGGCAGAAGACAGCCAGACTGCTGTATTTATAAAGAAAGGGTCCATAAGTTCACATTTTTTACTATGGGCGTGAACTTCACGCTCTGGGCCACTCCGTGTTCACACTCTCACATCCTGCCTGTTTCTCCCCATACCTATGTGTTTTATTCTGTGGCCAGAGACACCCAAATACATTTTTTTTTGGTCCCTTCTCACAAGGCATTTCCCTCTCAACTGTCACCGTTTGGAAAAAATTTTTCCAGGTATAGCCTCACTCCAAAATGAATTAAGTTGCTATAACTCATCCAATAAATAACATAACATAATACACAACGTCACCTCTATTGAGCATGTATTGTGTTCTGAAACTGTTGTTGTTTCATACAGGTTATTCCTAATCCTCATAAAAACCAATAAAGTAGATACAGTTATCTTTAAAGATAAGCAAGCTGGGGTGCAGGGAGCTTTTGTAAAGTGCTTGAGGTCATACACCTGGCACTTGTTGAGATCTGAGTCTAGATTTGTCCGTTCTAGAGAACACATTTTCACTCATTTTGCCAGGCCTTTGCACTAGTCTTACATATTGTAATTATTTTTTTTACATGCTTTTCTCTGTCCCTTACTGGACCATGAGTTCTTCCAGGTTGGGACATGACTACTGAGCTTTGTCTCTCTAATGCCATTGATAATATGTGAATGAAAAAATGAATGAATGATGAGTGAATGAATAACTGAGAAGTTTCCATGGTGAGCATGAAAACAAAGCATTAGATGTGATGCAATTTATTTACTTTTTAAACTTTTTTTTATTGAGTTATAGTGCTTTTACAATGTTGTGTCAAATTCCAGTGTAGAGCACAATTTTTCAGCTATACATGAACATACATATATTCATTGTCACATTTTTTTTTCTGCTGTGAGCTACCACAAGATCCTGCATATATTTCCCTGTGCTGTACAGTACAATCTTTTTTATCTTCTCTGCATTTTAAAATCCCAGTCTGTCCCTTCCCACCCCCCGCTCCCCCCAGCAACCACAAGCTTGTACTCTATGTCTATGAGTCTGTTTCTGTTTTGTATTTATGTTTTGTGTGTGTGTGTGTGTGTGTTTTTAGATTCCTCATATGAGTGATCTCACTTGGTATTTCTCTCTCTCTCTCTGGCTCACTTCACTCAGAATGACATTCTCCAGGAACATCCACGTTGCTGCAAATGGCCTTATGTTGTCGGTTTTCTGGCTGTATAGTATTCCATCATATAAATATACCACAGCTTCTTTATTCAATAATCTGTTGATGGACATTTAGGCTGTTTCCATGTCTTGGCTATTGTAAATAGTGCTGCTATGAACATTGGGGTGCAGGTATCTTTTTGAAGTAGGGTTCCTTCTGGATATATGCCCAGGAGCAGGATTCCTGGGTCATGTGGTAAGTCATTCCTAGTCTTTTGAGGAATCTCCATACTGTTTTCCACAGTGGCTTCCCTTGCTTCCCTCTCCCACTCTTAATGATTTAGATGTCTTCTTTTACAATTTTGTGTTTATTCTTTATGTAATTCATGGCAGTTATCTCCTTTCCAGTTATGAGTTTCTCATTTTTGTAGCATCCTGCTTCTTTTCTATTTAGAATAGACCTGTCAATATTTCTTTTAGCATGAGTTTAGTGTTGCTAAACTCTTTTAGTTTTTGCTTGTCTGTGAAGTTCTTTATCTCTCCTTCTATTCTAAAGGATAGCCTTGCTGGATGGAGTATCCTAGGCTGCATCTTTTTTTCATTCAGGACTTTGAATATATCTTGCCACTCCCTTCTGGCCTGTAGTGTTTGTGTAGAGAAATCAGCTGAGAGCCTTATGGGGGTTCCCTTGTAACTCACTCTTTTCTTTTCTCTTGCTGCCTTAAGGATCATTTCTTTATCCTTGACTCTGGCCATCTAGATTATGATATGTTTTGGTGTAGGTCTGTTTGGGTTCTTCCTGTTTGGGACCCTCTGAGTCTCCTGTACTTGGATATCTGATTCCTTTAGGTTTGGGAAGTTTTCAGTCATGATTTCTTCAAAGACCTTTTCAATCCCCTTTGTTCTTTCTTCCCCTTCTGGAACCCCTATTATATGTAGTTTGGCACGCTTTATATTATCACATAGGTCCCTTATATTGTTTTCATTGTTTTTATTTGTTTTTCTCTCAGCTGTTCTGATTGGGTGCTTTCTGTTGTCCTGTCTTGTAGGTCACTTATTCGTTTTTCTGCATTATCTAGCCTGCTTTGTACAGCCTTTAGGTCAGCTCTTATCTCAGCAAATGAGTTTACTAATTCTACTTGGTTCTTCTTTACAGCTTCAATTTCATTTTTGACATATTTTATATCTCTAAACACTGTTTCTTTTAGTTCCTTCAGTACTTTGATCAGTCCTTTTTTGAAATCTTGATCTAGTAAGCCATCAATGTCTATTTCCTTGATTGTGCTTTCAGGGGATTTCTCTCGATCTTTTAATTGGGAGTGGTTCCTTGGCTTCATATTGCTCATATCTCTCTGGCACTGTGGCTTAAGGAGTATCAGTTATCTAGTTCTCCTGGAGACGGTGTGCTCTTAATGATTTTATCAAGAGGTCTTTGTGTCTTCGCCCTGATTCGTGAACTCAGCTTGCTGTTTCCAAGGGCCCTCTGTTGGCACCCTCATCTGTGCTGTTCCCAGTGGCTGTTGGTTAGCAGATCGCTCTCCCTCCCAACACTGTGTCAAGTGCTGAGCTCTTACCTGGTGGGCAGGCGGATCACTCCCCCTCCCAATGCGCAGTTAGATGCTGCGCTTGGGCGAGGCAGGTGGGCGGATCACGCCCCCTCCCAGCACCATGGTGAGGTGCTGTGTTCCTGCCAGGAGGGTGGGTGACCGCCTGCCCTCTCCTGGTGCCGGTCACTCGGCTGGTCTGTGCAGCTGCCTGCTCCACCTCGGGTCGCTGCCCTGAAGGCGGGCTCAGGGAAGACCGCGGAACGGCCCCGCCCCTGCTCTGTGCCAAATCTTAGCTCCTTGTTTATCTTGGCTGCTCGAGTTTTCTGAGGTGCCTGGGCAGAAAGATCTTATGTCCCTTGGGCTGTAAACAAGTCTCAGTCCAGCCTAGGAGGTTGCGGAGACCCCAGTACAGATTCAGGTCTCAGCCCCACCCCTGCCCAGGCGCTGTACACAGGAGGTTATGGCGGCTGTGGCTGTGCCCTGTCTCTCTTCTCATGAGAAGTGCCCGTAATGGCGGTGCAGGTCTGAGGAGACGAAGGCTACAGCCCCCCTCCCCCCAGAGCACAACTGCTGTGTTGCTTTGCTTTTTTCGCAGTTTATGGGGGACCGAGGTTGTTCTGCTCCGTATCCCCTCCCAGCCACGGCGCGCAGCACCCTGCAGCCCCCCGGGGCTGCCTCAGTGCAGCCGCCCCAGTCCTCTGCCCAGCTCCGGGGGCCTGTCCCAGCCCCAGCTGCCAGCGCTCTCAGACTGGGTGTCCCTTTGTGCCCGTTTAACTCAGTTCTGTTGGTCAAGGGGTGCACAGGGCAGATCTGAGCCTCGGAGGCTCCCCCTCCATCCTGCTGGCCTCTCCATTGGAGGGGGGAGACCCAGCAAACGAGCACCAGTCCTCCTTTGCTGCTCCGTCCCCACGGGATCAGTCCTGCACTGTTTCGCTTTTTCTTCTTTCTTTTTTCCTTTTCTCCTACCAGATTTTTGGCGTCTTTGTTTTTCGAAGAGGGCGATGTTCTGTCGGAGTTCCGCGGGTGCTCTGGTTGGCTTAGTAGGTCTGTAGGTGAGAGTTTTGGTGTATTTGTGGGAGAGGGTGAGCTACAAGTGTCCTTCTACTCCGCCATCTTGCTTCTCCAGCTGGCAAGAATCCCAGTTATGCAATTTAAATATGTAACAATATCAAGCTCTTAAAATTGAATTCAGTGTTTAATTCTTTTTAAAAACTAATTAAAACAGAACACACAAATGTGTTATATATCAAAATCCAAGACCGTGTAAAGCACTTGCACATAAACAGATGCCGCCAGTCTGATGTGTTTTGACTCAGACCCTGGCAGAAATTTCTCCTGCCATGTCTGTACCTCTGTTTGAAATTCCCTGTAAATGTGTCATTGGTTCTGAAGATGACTGCTTAGCATATTGACTTGAGATTTCTACTTCTATGAAAATCCCCATTGCTTACAGCAAAAGTGAAGGGAATCACTGGGGCAGTGAATCAGCATTTTGGGAAAATATAGCAACATGATTTATTTAGATGAACCAGCATGATTCTTCATTTTATCTTTATAGATGAATGCTAGGCTTTTTCAAATGAGCAGCAAACAGCAGCACTTTGTAGGTCATATTATTATTTGCAATATCACTTCTCTTTCCCTGTTAGAAGATTATGTATCTCAGCCAATTGCTCTCTTACTTATAGTTGTTACATGTTTCTCTGCCTTTTTTACTTCGTCTTAGCCATGAGACTTGCTTTGGCCAACCTGTAAGAAAACACTGATGTGTGCCACATCTGTGCAGAAAATTTAGGAGACATAACTTGTCTCCACCAACTTTCTTGCTCTTCCCTCACTGCTATGAAAATGGCATGTCCCATCAAGGGGCTGACAAAACAAGACACATGGAGCTGAGCCAAGCAGAGCTAAACAGATACACAATGCAGCTCACTCACAAATGTGGATGTGGAACTCGAGCAGGAAATAAATGTTTATTTTTGTGAGCCACTGAAATTTGGGGGTTATTTATTATGCAGCAAAGCTGATCGATAGATCAAAATTTAGTAGAATTGGAAAGGCAGTGTTGTGCTTTTTATAAAAGTGGGTAGAATGGACCTCTCCCCAGAGCTATATAGAGGTTTGCCCTTGGGTCTCAAAGGAGGACTGCCTGTACCCAGAGTCTTAAAGAAATCACTCAGCTCTTCTATCAGGACTTAGTCCAAATTCAAGGGGACACTGTCTTTCATATCCTCTCTTGTTCTCAAATGACAAAGGAGATTTGTTGTTTGTTTTGGTTTTGATTTTTGAGCTTTGTCATTTGCCAGAAAATACCAATGCATATCAATTTATGCAAGTAGAAAACAGGAGTGGACACCAGCCCACTAGTCCTGCAGTCAATTCTGAAATCTATCCAGGTCTAATCTAGGGCACTCTGCTCTATCTCTTTTTTATAGATGAGGAAACAATCTCAGAGTGATTACCATGTTGAGTTTCCAAGGTTACTGTTATGGGCTGAATTGTGTCCTCCCAAATTCATAAATTGTAGCCCTGATATTCAGCACCTCAGAATCTTGACTGTATTGGAGATAAGTGCTTTAAAGAGGTGACTATGCTAAAGTGAGGCTGTTAAGATGTCCCTAATCCAATCTGGCATCCTTGTAAGAAAAGGAAATTTGGACACACAAAGAGACACCATGAAAAGACTAGGTGAGAACATAGCAAGAAGGGGACCATCTACAAGCTGAGGAGAGAGGCCTCAGAAGAAGACAAACCTCCTGGCAACCTGGTCTTGGACTTTCTGCCTCCAGAACTGCACTACAATAAATTTCTTTTGCTTTAGCCTTCTGGTCTGTAGTATTTTGTCATGACAGCCCTAGTAAGCCAGTACAGTCACAGAGTTAATAAATAGCTGAGGTCCATTTCCAGTTTGATCTGCAGAACTTCAAAGCTCTTTCCACACTAGTGATTTCCTGCATCTTCTTAACCAATGTGAATTTGTTACTTTTGAAGATCTATGTAGAGATAGGAGTGTACTGCTAATAATAGCTAAATCAGCATGTATCAAGCACTTACTATGTGTTATTGTGTGAAGAGCTTTGCATGCAAACAGGCTGGATTGTACTGTGAGAAGCAAGTAAACTGCTAAGTGAGGGAGATCAGTTGTTTTTCCAAGTCCTACTTACCACTCCAGACTCAGTTAAACATCACTTCCTGTTGGGAAGATTGAGATTCAACTCTAATGTGGATACCCCTTTGAAGAGTTCCTGCGGAGTCTTGTGTTTATCTTTACCATGATTCTTATCAAATTTTTGAATTATGTATATTTGTCCCCATTCTGGAACTGATTTCTTAGATATCAAAGACTGTGTTTTCATCTATTTTCACTACTTTGCATAGTATCTGGCACATCATAAGCACTAAATATTTTGTCTGTGTGTGTGTTTCTTGAACTGAGGCTTTATGGCTGTTTGTTACCATTTCTTGCCAAAGAATATTGACTTGATAAAAGATAATCTAACTGGCTTGAAGTAGTTCTTCATTAAATGTATCCTCCCAGAGTAAGAAAAATTCTCCTCTTTCCTTGGAGGAAACAGGTCCACCTCAATGTGTACCATTTTTGAGCAATTTGAGGGGAGGCACGTTTCACAAAAATACAAAATGTGATAAGTCAGACAGATGACAATGATCTTTTTTCACCACCTGTGTGAACTTCCCTTACACCATTTTTTAGTTTTCATTTAAAAGTCTACCATCTGCACTCCTAGTTGGGAAGCAAGAAGTGGTAATGGTAGGTTAAAAAAATCTCTCAAGGTCTAAGATAGCTTAACGCATAGTCATCCTTTGATAACTGTTTGATGAATGAATAATCAGAGGTAAACAGATTTTCCTCCTTTCTCCTTTGGTACCATAATCTTTCCCAGCAACCACCTTATTGCTTTACTTTGCTTCACAGAAATTCTTCTTAAGTAAGTCGCCACCTTCACTGCCTCCATCTGACCGCCTCCAATTTATTCTTTTTCCCACGCTGGATAGACTTCCAATCCTACCACTGCACTGTCATCTTGCAACCAGGTCACCAGTGACTCCATGTTGCCAAATCCAATTAATACATCTCACTTTTTTCAACTTTCAGTGGCTTTTCCCATAGTTGACTAATCCACCTTTCTAGAAACACCTCTTCTCATAGGCTTCTGTAATAATCATGTCTCTTCTGGTTGCAAGTAATAAGAACACAACCCAAACCAACTTGTTCAAACACAAAAGGAATGTATTGGCTCTTTTATCCAGGAAGTTAAAGGAATGATGTTGGCTTAAGGCAGCATTGCATCTAGAGGTTCAAACAATATTATCAGAAACCTATTTATTTTTCTCTATCTCTCAGCATACATTTCCACTGTTATCTTGTTTGTTAGGCAGGTTCACCTTGGGTGGCAACAAAGAAGGCTATTAGCTATTCTAGACATAGATCAATCACCCTTCTCTTTACTGGTCTTAATAGGGGGAAATGTACCTTTCCTGTGAGTATTAGCAGAAGTCATAGGAAAACTTTAATTGAGCCAGCCTGGTGCCACATCCAACCCAGAGTTGCTGAGGAGGGCCATGTATATTAGGAAAGAACCAGCCCCACCTGAACTGCATGGATTGAGGCATAGGGGAAAATATTCAACCTACAAACAAACACATGTTTCAGAGCTTTTGTAACAACCCTCTCTCCCTTGTTTTTCTTAAGTCCCTGCCTGTTCTTTCTCAGCTTCCTTCATTGGCTTTACCTCCAAGTGTCCAACTCTTGAGTTTTGTTCTGAGTCTTCTTTTCTCCTGCCTTTAGCCTCTCTTTTTAGCTGTTGAGTAGAGATCTTCTGGATCCACAGTTTAAATTTGCTTATGAAGCCAATGATTCCTCAAATGTATGTCTCCAGAAGCAATCTCTCCGCAGAATAACAAATACAGGTTTCTAACTACTCACTTGAAATTTCCACGTGGATATCTATATGCATCTCAAAAAGGTGTTCTTGATTTCCCCCCTCAAAAATTATTGTCTCTAGTCTTTAACACTTCATTAAATGGCACCAGCATCCATTAGTTATTCAAAATATAGAGAACACCTTTGTCACCTATTCTTCAATTCCCTTATCTAATTCATCAGCAAATCACACAATTTATAGTTTTCCAAATACATTCAAATCTATCCATCTCTGTCTAAACCACCTTAATTTCTCATTTGACCACAGAAATTCCTGCTAAATTAAGTTGTCTTCTTGCTTCTACTCTTCCCCTTCTCTAATTTAGTTTTCTGCTTGGCAGTTGGAGTGATCTTTTTAGCATCTCTTACCTCATCTCACTAGACTTTCCATCTCCTTCAGTACATTAGAGCCATGCTGCTCTCCTTTCTGTTCCTCCAGTAGCTAAGGCATTTCCTACCTCAAAACTTTTATATTTGCTCTTTCCATTGTCTGGAATGCTCTTCCCCCTGCTCTTTGAATTTTTCACATCTTAGCTTATATAGCCTCTCTTTAGAGGGACCTTCCTTTACCTCTCTATCTAAGTTTACTTCCTCCCTAACTCTTAATGCATCACTCACTGGAAAGAAGGTAAGCTCCATGAGCATGTGAACCTTGCCTGTTTTGTGTACCACTAAATTGCCAGAACCTAGGACAATGCTTAGACATTCAAAAATCTATTTGAATGAAGATCCCCATTTATTTCCTTCATGGAATTTATTAAGGTTCCTTTTTTACTTACTTTTTAACTTATTCAACAACTGTCTTCTCCACTAGAAAATAATCTTCACAAAAGCATGGTGATTTTACCATCTCTCTAGTGCCTTGTACTTAGTAGGGACTTAATATATATATTTGTTAAATGAATAATTGATTCAATACTTCTTAGTGATTGCTTCCTGAAGTTAAGTGGAGATTATCACTAATAAAGCATTCATATCGACTCTCCCACCTGAAAAGAAAAACTCATACTAATTATGGTATGAAAGCAGACCTAGGTCTTGACCAACATTTGCCATTTTGAAATAGGATTTTGGAAGTGTTCATCATTAAGACTAAATTAGTATATGGTTAGGTGCAAATTCTGTAAAAGGGCATACAGGAACCTTTATAACCAGATTTCTGCTTTCTTGGTCTCTACCCTCCTGTAGGCACCCTAAGCATTTCAGTAACACAATCTCTTGTATTTCTTGGTATTTCAACCTCAGTGCCTTTTTGAATTTTGTTCCCCCCCATTCCTGTAGTGTCCCTCCCCTCCTTTCTTTACATGTTGAACCCCTATTTATCTTAAGCATAAATGGTCATTCTATGGATGCCCTCCCCCAATGTTTGCTCCTTCTTCTGTTTTCACAATATTTTATATATTCTTATGATAACATTTATTACATTATGTTCATATACACACACATAGATGCGTGAGTTGGGTGTGTGTATCTTGTTTTTTAATTTCTTTTATCTTTCTCCTCTCCTAGACTCTCAGTTCTCAAGTTCTGAGACCCTGATGCACTAATACTTTTTTAACTTCAGTAATTATTGCATCACTGTACGTAGTTGGTACTAACAAGTGTAGGCAAAAATAGAATTAATGCGGCTATTGAATTTTATCCCAAATGGGCCAGTAATATTTGTTGTGGCCAACCAATTGAAGAGGCAAAAACAAAACCAACTTATATTTTTATGTCATTTCTAATTTTTCTTCCAAACATTTACACGTCAATTCTCTCATTTTACCCTCATGACATCTATAATAACAACCTAAATATACAACAATGAGGAATGACTAAGTGATTTGAAGTATGATGGCAATAATTACATTTTCAAATCAATTTTAGTAACAGGAGAATCCTTATCTTATAATACTAGTTTTAACCAGGTATAAAATAATATGGTTTCATAATCTCATACTTGTAGAAATAGTTATAGACATAAAACCAAAAATAAAGTAAAATGCAAATAGTACTTTTCTTTTGTTGGTGGGACAAAGGCAATTTTAAATTTATTCATTTATATAATTGAAAAAGTAAAGTAAAAAATTAATACTTTCAATCTTTTTCAATACATAACAAGCTCTGAAACACCATGGGTAGCATGCCCACTGCAACTAACAAGAAGCTTTGAAGATAAAGAAGAATTTCTCTCTTTTGTCTAAGAAATTTGATGGCCTGTTGAAACTGGTTGTTTCCATGGGAAAAGAAGAGTCAAATAATGGAGCTAGCAGGGGAAAGTCAAGGGCGTTACTGGGACACAGGGAGGCAAGAGGCCATGAGAAAACAGGAAAGAGATTTTGAAGCTGAAGAATAAGGCCAGCATCCATCTCCCCAATATCAACAGATGACATTCAGAACAAAATTTTTTACCTGAATTATATAGTATCCTGTGCCTCTTATTACATTCCACTTTCTCCCATCCTTACTGGTGTTCATATCAAACCTCTTAAATTTTCTATCTCATGAGCAGGTAATGTGATCTTTATAACTTCTTGGTGCCCAACATGGTTAGTTTTTGTCATAGTAGTCTCTTGAGAGTTTATGGAATTGAATTAGGTAAGCATTTCAATAAATTTTCAAAGCAGAGGAGATGATGAAAGCAGATTTTTAGGAAAGTAGATGTGTGAGTGATACATAAAATAACTCAAGTTCAGAGAGGCTGAATTCAGGAAGTTTAGATGAGTTACAGCTCTAGTAGCTTAGCTACAAAGGGTCCTTTTAGGGGAGCTACAGGAATGAACTAAAGTAAGTGATAAAGAATCTGTTTCACACCCTGTGCAGCATGGATATTGACTAGCCAGAAGAGAAGCTGGCTGAGCAGGGGTTCTGGAGGGCCCATGAAGCAGGGCCAGGTGTAAACACTTAGGCTACTGGGTGGTACAAGGTTGTTGGGGAAGGTCCAGGAGACAGGACACAGTGGTCAGGGGACGGGGAAGACCTAAGGGGCTCAGGACAAATTAGAGGGAAAAAATTCAACATTTCAAAGTCAGTACAGCTTTACACACACACTACCTGCTGTCTGCTTGGATAGAAAGGGTGCCTGCACTGGGAAGAATGAGTTAGGAGAAGTTAGCAACTGATTAGAAAACAATGTGAAAAAAAGAAGTATTAAAGAAGCTTCTAGCTGTTGTTGAGGAGAAGATTGTTCCTCTTAACAAAAAGAGGAATAGAGTCAATTTTGATTGTAAAAAATGGAGTTGGTTTAGATATGTTTAAGTTTGAGATGATAGTTGGACATCTAAGTGGAATTGTCAAAGGGAAGTTGAAGATACATGACTTACAGGAGGGACTAGCATTTGAACACACTAAAACAGAGTAACTTTCATCTAGCGGTGTTAACTGGGGAAGCCCAAGGAGTTTGCAAAAAAGGAGAAGAGGAGAGATCTTAGCAGACAGCATCACAGTTTGCTCAAATTAGGGGCATTTGAAGAGTCATTTTCTTCTTTCCATTTTTCTGAAGTTCCCATATTTTCTACAACGATTATGTCATTTCTCTTATAAATAGGGGAAATCTTTTCTTTTCAATTTGATTTTATTTTCACCAAATAACCTTCTCTAGAGCAGTACACCTCAACGACTGATCTACAGCACAGGGTAGCTAATTAAAGTGATTATTTTTTGGTTCCAGGCCTAATGAAACAAGATCTCAGTGGAAGGTGTCCAGGCATCTGCATTTTTAACAAGCTTCCACGGGAACTCTTAGGCACCTAAAGTTTGAGAAACCAGTGACCCAAAGCACAGCAGCACAGCACTAGGGAACATTTCCTTATCTCTTATGGCATTGATTCTAATCAGTGAGCATTGCTTCCATCTGGAGCCTGGGGCCTGGCTCAGCTTCAGTGAGCACAGAGCTTTCCTGATCTCCCAAATTCTTTTCAGAATTTCTACTGTGTTCCAGCCTGAGAGAGATTACTCAGTAAACCATTCTGGTTAATGTGTTCCAGGTAGACTTAGATGAATCAACTGGCCCATTAAAATCTTTTGCCCGCTTTAAGGGATAGAGTTTTGAGGTTTTTTCCTTTTTTTTTTTTCTTGACGTGTTATCCTTTTTCTTAAGTCTCATCTTGATACAGACTCTTCTATTCTTCGATTTTTTCCCATTGATATTCGTCATAGAAGGTGCGAAAACGAGCCTGGTGTACAGAAACATGCATCATCTCGAACAGTGAGATGACCTCCCAGTTGGAGGAGGTCTGCCTGCCTTCCAAGAAAAAATGAGCCATCAGTGCCTAACAAGTATTTACACACACACACACACACACACACACATACACACTACACACACCCTTTGTCCAGGACCTATTATCCCTCATAATAATCCAGGGAAAAAATATTAAGAAGATAATGATATTTATTACTAAAAGCTGTGGTAAATCATTAAAAGCTGTATAATTCCTAGTTGGAAAGAAACAGATTTAAATTTAGATTTTTTTGAGAGAGTCATTAAAATGTATAAAACCATTCTTATTAGGAAAGGCTTTTGTTGTTGTTGTTGTCGTTAAACCAGGTTTCCCTTTTTTCTCCACTCAAATGTAGATATTCTCTGGACGATTAAAACACTTTTTGAAATTGTATAGTGGGAAACTAAAGGGCAGTATTGAAATCACATATTGAGCTATGCTAGCAAATAGGGGTAAGGGTTATTTTCTCACATCAATGCCCTCTGGCAAGATCAGAGACAAGGTTATGTATTTCCAAATGGAACCAGTTAGCTGTGGTATCCAGCGTGTGGTACTAATGAGGCTGAGGTCAGGGTTCAGTTCCAAAACAAGCTGGTTAGCATGACAAGAACGATGGCCTCCCCAACCTGGCTGGGCAAAGCATTTAATCACCTAGGACTTTTTTTTCCTAAATCTGTTTGTATTATGAATTTCTGGGCCTTATTCCAGACCAACAGAATCAAAATTTCTGGAAGTGGGGCAAGCAATCCATGCTTTTAGTGAAATCACCGAGTAATTCTTATGCCAGTTATGGTATTGGAACCAATAATGCCCAGTGGAGCCAGCCCAAGAAGTAATCCAGTGTGACTGCCTGCTGGTCTTTGCAACTCAAAACTGCAAATTCTCAAACTGTTTCAACTGAGGGAGAACCCTCAAAATCTCCAGTGAATTTGTCCTTCCACACGCACAGACAGGGTTTCTCTGGAGAGGCCACGAATACGTGAAGATTTCAAGTCTTAATGATAAAGAGCAGACCTGGTATCTTAAAAATAACCCTTCGAAATGCCTCTTTTCATGTACACGTCACTGAGCTTTTAAATGCCAACTGATGGAACTCATCTTTGTTCACACAACCTAAGACACAGGAGAAGTCACCCCCTACTCTGGGAAATGTTCATTGATTACAAATTCAGTCCTCTGTAACACTCCACTCTGAGAGCAGTGGTCGTTTCTCCAGATATGCTCCCGGAGGAATGAGAGAGCAAGTATATATTCTTTGGAGAGTTTGAAAGATTTCTTTCACTGCTGGAGTATTTCCAAACACAAAAATCAGTGCCTGGCCAAGACCAGAAAAAAAACAGGGTGGTCCAGAGGGCAATCGTGAAATCCCACCAAATGACACATCTATGTCTCTGTTGAGATTTTGTGTTGGAACGGAGGGGAGGGGTTCTGAGGCAATGTGTACGGAATGGGGCAATAGCAGGTGGGCCAGATGAAAAGCCAGAAAAATTAGTAAATGGAGTAGAAAACAAAACACCAGCAAAGTACATGAATGTTTCACTTCCTGATCAGCTGTGCTGAAGTCGAGTATATATAATCTGACTATATTTGTTATATTTTTCAAGCCAGACAGATAACAAATAGCTCCCGGAATTACACATAAATGCATGGAGGTGGGGAAACACAGTTTATCTTAAGGCACAAAATAAAATTCATCTCTCTTTTTTTTCAGTTTTAAGGCAAATTTTTTTTTTTAGTTTAGATTTGGAAAAGCTCAGTTTTAAAAGGTTCCTCCCAACTTTGAAGGAAATATTAACTCTCTTTCCCTCAGAAATTGAACACGGAAACTCTTCACCAGCAAAATCTTCAGACCTAACCCAACTGGCTCAGCAAATACTGCCTTAAATGCAAGTAACACAGCCATTTCCACTGTCTTCTAGCTAAATCCAGAGCCAGTGAGATCTACGTTTGCAAATTTTGGGAACTATGGTTGACATTCATCTACCATCCTGTCCGTTATATATTTGCCCCACTCCCTTTTTTTTTTAAAGATAGACTTTGTCTCAATGCCGCCTGTTCTGAATATGTTCAAAAGCTGAAATGGGCCTTGGGGAGAAAGCTGGCCCCCTTCATGTCACACTGTGTAAGATGCCAGGCACCTATTCTTCTTGCGAGTCAGTACTTTTAATATGGTGTTCTTCCCTAGAGAATCTGAACATTAAAGGAGTTTCCACTCTGTTATTAGAGCAACATGATACATCTCTTTCCTGACTTTAGCAGGGTCTTTGACCTGTCAGGCTACAAAGAGAAAAGTTGGGTTGTTGTCATTTGGAGACCATCAGCCAAATGCTTTTGCGAAAAAAGAGGAGACTGTGGGTAGATGAAAGCTCTTCCTATAAAGTGGATGTCCCTACCTAGTAAGTGAGTGCATTGTGATTACCGTCTGCCCAAAGGCTAAAGCACTCAGGCGTAAAGTGGTATGGCGAGAGTTGCAAGTTAAATAAGTTGTGCTCGGGGGTTTTTTTTTTTTTTTTTCTTTCTTTCTTTTAGTGGGCTGCAGAAACATGCCCAAGACTCCAGGGAACATTGTGACTAAGTCAAAAACAAAGCATTCAAGCCTCATGTTAAATGTAGCAGAGGAGAGGGTATTAAATATTTCTGGGCAATTAATTACCTCAGATACGCCCTTTTTTCACAGCTTTGGTTCAGGTATGTGGGGGAGTTGAAAATGTTTAACCTTCTTTTACCTTCACTTCTAATTGGTTGGTAGCATCATCTTCAAGCCCAGAGTTGAGAGGCACTAAGACCACAGCCGGATCACGGAAACGGGTGGTGAGGTCAGCCGTGGCCTCTAGGAGTGTGGCAACGAGAGCGAGAGCATCTGTGTGGCCTGCCATCTCTGTGCATGCCTATTTTTATGATGTTTGGTAATTTGGGGAGAAAGATACCATATAAAAGATTACTAACAGGCTTAGTCCAGGCACTAAATCTGATGAGGAATTTCTTCTATCTAAACAGGCAAATTCGTGTTTTATGAGGGGACCTCTCCCTGTGTTTAAAATAAAGTATTTATTTTAGATTTTCTTCACTTTTATTAATTACAAAGGAGTACATACTTGTAACAAGTCAAAAGGCCCAAAGACCTTAAGAGAGTTTGAACAATCTCCTTCTACTCCACCCGTCTTTCCCGCTCTCATCTAAACAAACTGGTGAATTTCTTTCCACATCTTCCTCTTTATCCCTCCCTGTTTTCCATGATCCACACATTCACACATAAATGTAGTTCGTCATTTGTTTTTATAATTACATCATTCTGTCTACTTATCATTTATCAGTATTTCTCACCTAATATTATATACGATGCCACAGTACAAATATACCATAGTTTATTCTCTCATTCCCTTGTTGAATATTCACGTTGTTTCCAGTGCTTTACTGTTTCATATAAAGCTGTAGTAAACATCCTTGTATGCATATCTTTATGCACCAGTGTTGTCATTTTTATAGGGTAGATTATCAAATGTGGAATTACTGGATAAAAAGATGTGTTCATTTTTTATGTAATACACATTGCTGTGTGAATTTCCAAGTCTGTAGCAATTTAGGCTCCTATCAGCAATATATGAAAGTGACATTTCATATATACAGGATACCCTGTATCCTCATCAGCACTTAGATGTTACAACCTTTTTTAAATTTTTGCAATCTGAAGAGCAAAATGAGGTATTTAATTTGTTGCTTTACTTTGGTTTTTCTTGACTACTAGTAAAATTGAGCAGCTTTCATGTTTATTGATTGAGTTTCTTCTGAAAATTGATGTTTTGCCAGTGTTTAAAATATATATTGTGTAATTTACCATTTTCCTTGTCAATTTGTAGGTGCTCTTTATATATTAAAGAAGAGTCACCCTTTGTCAGATGTGATGCAAAAACTTTTTACCTGTCAGTCATTTAGTTTTTTATTTTGTTTACAGTATCTTTTGCTGTGAAAATATATTTTATTTTCATGTAGTTAAAACTTTCTTTGTATGACTCTGGTTTTCAAGTCTTGGTCAGTCAGATTTTTTCTTCTCCCAAACTATTTTCCCACAGATATTTTCTTAAAATTTCTTTTAATATATCTGAAGTTTTATTTCTTACATTTAAATTCCAATTCATCTCTAATTTTTTTTAGTTAATTTTTCTTTTAGATGAGGTTGCCAAAGGGAATACTATTTGTTAAGTGATCTAGAAGGAGACTACATATAAAGAGATCATTAGAAAACAATGTAGAAGGAAGTGGTGAGTGCAAGGGATGCTCACAGAGGGAAACACTGAATTCAACTAGCATATGGTAGTGTGCCCTAGGTGAGCTTTAAGTATATTGTAAGCATATGAACTCATATCAATATTATCTCTCTCTCTCTCTTTTTCTTGACTCAATCCAACATTGATCTTTCTGATGCTACTCTCTTGCTCAGTCCTTTCTACCAACAGTCCTACTTCTGTCAGAGGATTCTCAATCTCAATACCTAAAGTGTCGGGTGGGTTAACATTCATGAGTGAATCCAGCTAGCAAGGGCATGCGCCATCTAAATTAGTCAGCGTCCCATCAGTACCTTCTGATTCTTGCCATGTGGGAACGCATTCACTGTGTCTCCAGAGTATCTAACTTTTAAAGAGAGCTGCAAAGTATTGATTTTTATGTAAGCTTCTAATTTTTAAACATTAGCACCTGATTTTATTTAAACATATATGCATGCATATGTACACTCACTCACACACACACACAAAACCAGTATGTGAGCCAAACAAAAACCATCTCTAGTCTTTTGTCTTTCCATGAGCTACCACTTTACAACCTCAAGACTACTCCAAGCTCTGTTGACTTTAATGGATTCTGCACACTCGGCCAGACTTGTCATCTCACGCTCTTAATCAAAAGCTGTCTGTTCTATCCTGTTTAATGAATTCAATCTCAAACTCCTAGCCTGACTTTCAACATTGTCAGTGTTTTGGCCTCGGCCTTCCTTGCCAGCCTTATCTCCCACACAGCCTGTGAAGGTTTGTCCCTTTAGGCATCTAACAGAATGTCTCCTGCATGACATGCCCAATAAACATTTTTACACTAGCTGGATGAGTGGCTTTTTAAGGAATAATGTGTTGACAGATTAAGGTATGAGAGTTAGAATGAAGATTGGCAAGATAAATAGGATTTAGATGGGGCAAAGCCTGGAGTAAAGATGAAAGCGCTTGACCATTATTCTATAGGCAGGATGTGTAGTAGAAAGCATACAAGACTGATAATCAGGAAGCCTGGGTTTAAATCTGGCTCTTCCATTTTTAAATTGTGTCATTCTGGATAAGTGACTTACTATTCATCAGTTTAAATTTCTTCATTTATAAAGTGAGGAGGTGGGAGGTTTTAGTTTCTGTTTTAATTAGGTGAAGGGGAATTTGAGAGAAGGAGATGTTCTCAAAGCAGTCTCTTAGATTAATTTAATGGCGAATGGTGAAGCAGAAAGAATCTTGAGGTAGCAAAATCATTTTGGAGATCGTTGCGTTGGTTAAACTATGAAGTGATAAAGTTGAGGGCCACAAAGCAGCATTAAGAATAAAATAGAAGAAAGAGGATGCAAGCAACTCTCTGATAAAGAATTTGTAGGACTTGGTATCCGATTGGAGAGAAAAATCTCAGAAAGCATTATGGTTCTGAGTTTAGGATACAGGAAATACCTTGAGGACAAGGGCTAGCATGCGGTTAATAAATACTGTATTAGGACATCTCCAAGCAAATGACTGATGGTCAGAGGCTCCATCATGACTTTCTTTCCCATGCTGGAAGACTTTGATTAAATAAATGTTCCCCAGACCTTTGATTGGAGAGCTGAAGGACACAGCATTCTTGTAAACACATTGCTCCTGTAAACATGTCACCTCTGGAAACATGTCACCTCTGGAAACATGTCTATCGAATACATTTGGGATTTTTCAGATCAAAAACACATCAAGAAAAAAGGCTATAATTGCAGCATTTATCTCTTTTCCTGATAGTGACATGTCTCTCCTCAGCATTGTTGCTGACATACCCCTCACCAAGCCCCCTACCCTGCCCAGCAACCAGTTGGATTTGAGTAGTAACAGTATTGAATTACCAGGGGGATGCAAATTATGAGGAATGACTTAGAAATTTAATGTTATTTGGTAGCTTATAAAATCTTTGCTGAAGACTTTCTAGAACTACATTGTTCAATATGAGTCACTAGCCATATGTGGCTATTAAGCTATTGATAAAATGTGCTTTTAAAATTAATCTCGCCTATTTCTTTTTCTCTCTTCCTGTTTCTTCTCACTTTTCTTAAAATGTCTCTGAGAAAATGTGAAATGACATGTGAGGTTTACATTTGTGGCTTCAATATCTTTGGGATGGTGTTGCTTCAGAGGTAAGGTTTGTTCAGCACGGAGGGCTGATTATCATGGCATGGGAGAAGCCATGTGCCGAAATTGTCACGTTTGGTCAGCTAAATACCCCTGCCTTCTATTTTCTTATTTAATCAACTCCCAAACCCTGGAGTCCAAGAACACAATAAAATGGGTATTGATGTCACACATACTGATATCATACAGAAAGAAAGAAGCATCTCCATTCAGGAGGAAGATGAGGAGTTCTATTTTGGTTATGCTGAGTTTGAGGCAGTACATTTAGGGAGAAAGTAAAAAACAAACAAACAGTAAAAGAACTGGAGAATGGAATTGAGGCTCAAGAGTGAAGGTAGGGCCTGAGATGTCACATTAGGTGAACTGAACCAAAAATGGTGAGGGATTCATAGAAGCCTGTGTTTAAATGTCCCCATCTCCCAGTACTCAGTGTTTGGTCATAAATAAATTCATTTTCAATTGCTAAGACTCAGTTTCTTGGTAATAAAGTCAGAATAATAATTTTGATCCCTCAGTAAATATGACTAAGCCCCTATCAGGTACCAGGCACTGCTCAGGTGCTAAAGACACAATGATGAACTAGGCCCATCCTTGACTTCCAGCGGCTTTTGAGCTAGTCAGGGAAGCACTGGGGAAGTGGGCAGTAAGGAGCCAATGTCAGAGATGACCCCACTGGGTAAATATTGGGGAGCAGCAAATTCAGTCTCAAGGGGATCAAACCTCTACACCCTGATTTCATATTCAGATTTCTACATTCAGCACAGCTCTTCCTCTTCTGGGAACCTTCACAGATGCCTCTTCATATCCCAGCTATTCACCTGTTAACTCACATACCTGCCTTGACTAGCATCTAACATCTGTAGAGTCATTACCTTTTTTTCTCTCTGTCTCCACTAGACTACAAAATCTTTGGAGGAAGATATTGTGTTTTCTATTTCTAGATCCTTATAACACTTCAAGTACCAAATAAATATTTTCTCTTTCTCTTTCTTTCCTGTTTCTTCAATTAGAGGTGAGAGTTGAAGTCCTAAAAGCAGACAGGGCTGAAAGACAGAATACAGAATCCAAAAGGTAGAGGACTCAGGACCATTCTTTGGGAAAATCCCCATTTTAGGAGAAGAAAGTTCTATATCATGAAATGAGAGAATTTCTCAAAAAGAGGGTAGCAAACAACACTATCAAATGCTGCAGAGATATCATAAGAACGAGATTGCACAAAGACTGTTGGATTTAGCAGTTGTATTATATTTATTATCTGAATTCATATAAAAATACTGTAGAATGATTTTCCCAGTGACTTCTTCAGCTTTAGCAAGGCTACCTCTTTGTTTTTCTATCTGTGAGCATGACAGAGATCTTAGGAAAAGATGAGATTCTTCTGCCAAATGACAACAAAACTCTTTTGATGTCTGGCAGATGCTTTCGGTGAACATACAGTGAGTGGTGAACTCCCAGCAACACGGGAAGCCAGATGAGTCTCTTGTTAGCATGAACTATGCATGGCCTGACTCAAGCATTGTTAAGAAAACAGCTTTAATATCTCCTTTCAGTTGTTTCTAGCAGGTGTTTGAAGCGAAGATTCAAGAGCCTAAGAACCTCAGTGAATCATACATCCTCTCTTCCTCCTCATAAACTCAATTCTGACCCAAGGGTCTTCACCCTTCAGACAAAGGGCTGTGGTGGAGAGAGGCCTGAATTCAAGAATCCTGGCTTTGCTATTGTCTAACCAAGAGCAAGTCATTTCTGAGGGTCTCTATTTCCTCACCTGTAGAACATGCTTCCTGCTAGATTATAAGCTTCTTGAGAGTAAGCACCAAGTTTCATTTCCTTTTATCCCTATCACTTAGCATAATATTTTATAGAACGTGTTCATTGCATAAGAAGGATTTAAAAGTGAGTTTAGACTCCTGATTTCAGTGTTCAATATCTGAAGTTTCTATATTTACCTACAAATTTAAAATGCTTTTTGACCTCAAACGATGGCCAGATATATTTGTTTAATGCTAAATCATCAGCAAACTGTGATTCAGGGGCCAAATCCAGCCCTCTTCCTGTTTTCATACAGTTTCACTAGCACACAGCCACAGCCACAGCCACAGCCATTCTTTTACATACAGCCTATAACTGCTTTCAAGCTACAAAAGCAGTGTGGAATAGTTGTGATAGAGATTGTCCATCCTGCAAAACCTTGAATATTTACTACCTGTCCCTTTCTGGAAAGGGCTTGCCAACCCCTGATGCCGACTGTGGATGATTTTGGATACCAAGAAAGCCTAATGAATAAGATCCAGTTGGGACCTTGAAGGTAGTGCTGAAACACTGGACATTCTTATTTTTAGAGAATCCTGAGCCCACCTTTCACTTGGATGAGCTGTAATGGTCAGTGAATGTAACTTCACTTGAGAACCACCTTTCTTTAAAGTGTCTGGATGCTCAGGGAAGCTGCCAGAATGAAACAGTGAGAAGTGAAAATCAACCTTCAGTCTTGAAAGTGCTGGCAAGTCAGTAATGTCTGAAAAGTAGGTCAAACTGCACATATGGCAAAAGCTATTTTTACTTGGCTAATTCCTCTTCACATTCAAGGCAAACTATAGCCTCAGCAACTGCAGGAAGCACTCCTAGAAGCACACCTGGCGTATTTAAATGGTGTATTCCATGAATAGCTCTCCTTATGACTAGGGAATTACCAAGGAATCCTTTTTCTATTCCCTGCTTGCAGTACAGTTCTTGGCAAGGCTGTAATAGATGCTCAATAAATGCTTTTGGCCCAAATTGAATTGAACGTATGGGTTCAGGTTAGATAAAGACATCGACCTTGGCTTGAGTTGTTGCATTAATACCAAATGAATTGAAATCTTTCTTTCCAGACTTAGGGAATAAATGCTAATTTTCCCAGACTTTTTTTCACTCCTCACTTTCCAATCTGATAAAAAGAAGTAATAAAACCATACAAAGATCAAATATTTGCTAAGTACCTATTCTGTACAAGGCAAATAGAAGCAGCCAATATTCCTTTTGGTCTCAGGATAGACTTCCTTTTCCTCCAGATTCCCTTGAGGTCAGTCAAGATCTCTTGTTTGGCTGAGGGCATGCAAACCTGCCCTCACCGACAGGGCCAGATAAACATATAGGCTGAGTAGTAATAAGAGAGAGAAGGCTGTTCCCGTCCACATCCTGCAGTCTGCAACAGAGGAATCAAAGGGAAATAGCAGTTGCCTTAAGTTGGCTGCACAAATTAATGATGTGCCAGCTGGTTCCGATAAAAGCTTCTAATTAATGAATCATTAAGGCACACACTTTAGGAACATAGAAAAATCTTGAACCATGCAGCATGCCCAGAAGCAATCTTCCAGTTATGTGGCTGTGCTTAAATGCAGTGCTCATTTCTGAGGGCCTGCCATTTGTAATAGTGCTGAGATGAATCACTATGAATTTATAAATATGATTCTGCGTCGCCATTACACAAGCGCTCCCCTGGGGAAGAGGACCATCCTGAGAGCAACTCCTAATAAGCAGAAATTAAGTGTTACGGTCCCTTGCCACCAGAGAGGGAAAGAAAAAAAAATGCCTCGGGGAGGGGTGGGAAGGATGGATAATTCAGTTGTACATAAATAGTGAGAAGAGAGAGAGAGGCATCTTTTCTGAGGCTCTGTGGCCTGGGGAACCACCTCCCTGTGCTCAAAGCCAGGAGCCTTCTTACATGGTAAATTCAGAAATCCCACAGCCAGGACCTGGCAAGGAAGCCTGCTTCCTGAGAGCTGCCTCCTCGGCTAATCTTGGAAAAGCACTGGGTCACCCTGTGGCTCAGACAGAATTCCTGCTCTCCACCTCAGGATTCTGACCAAGACCCTCAGCCAGAGTACGTCAGGAGGAAGCCAACACAATCCTGTCATTGTGTTATTTATAACTTATTGTTTAAAAAAAATTTGGAAATGACTCCTTAACAGCAAACTTAAGATCTCATACGTGAATCAGGCAGGCACTTCTACTGGAGTAGATTTTGAAAACAAATTCAATAGATTGTACATTCTTTGAGGGAAATGATAAGCCACAAACCCCTCCTTTCTGATAGTATGTTTTCCCCTCTGTTCCTCCAGTGTCTTCTCCTAGCAGTCACTCAGAGTAATTTGTGATAAAGGGCCAACTGGCTTTCAGTTTCCAACTGACCCCCATTTTCCTGTGCAAAACCTAAGGAAGCAAAAGCTCAAATATCTCCTGTTTGACTAATCTCTCTTTTCTTTTAATAGAAGTGTAGTTGATTTATAATGTTAGTTTCAGGTGTACAACAAAGCAGTTCAGTTATATATATATATATTTTTTCAGATTCTTTTCCATTATAGCTTGTTACAGGAAATTTAATATAGTTCCCTATGCTATATAGTAGGTCCTTATGGTTTATCTATTTTATATACAGTACTGCGTATCTGCTAATTCCAAACTCCTAATTTAGTAGTTAATCTCTGATTTTATTCTGATCTGTGTAATGCTATTTATGGAAAAGATTAATGAGATATGGTCAATATATAATATACAAAATACAATAATGTATAAACTATAAAATGTCATTAAATGCTACTTTATGATTATGGAGCAAGACACCCCTGCTCCCAAGTCAACTAAAGCTACATTTTTTTTTTTAAGTAATGAAAATAGTTTCCATTTATTAGCAAGGTTCAGTTCTAAAGCTACATTTTTGAGTGGGTGGGGTGTTTTGTGTTTGTTTCTCAGACCTCAGCCCACAGCCTCTCAAAAGTCTCATCTTTTAGGATGTCTTTTGTCAGTAAAGGACATTGGTATGGTAAAGGTAGGAGAAAGATGGATGGAGTGGGTAAAGTCAGCGCTGACATATGTATTTTAGTGTGAAGGGTGATCTCTGCAAAATCTGAAAATGATCCAAGGTCACTGACACACAGTTGAATACCAGGGTGCTATTTATTACATTATTTACTGTAGAATGGAAATGAGACAAAATTCCTTTGGGCCTTGCAAATATATCTCCCCACCCCCTGAAATGTCTCTATAAATCTGCCAGGTAGACAGCAGTTCTTATCCCTTACCCTGACTCTTCCACACGTTACCTTAAAAAGAACAGGCAGGAAATATCCTCTTATACTTTATATTTACTGGTTCTGCCAAACACTTATTTGCCTCTGGGGGGCATTTCTAAAAACTGCAAAGGAAAGTATTTCAGCTCTTAGGGCTGTCAAACCAGATGGCTCAGGAATAGGAAGAGAACAGAACTAGTAACAGAAAAGAAAAAAAAAAGTCACTTTAATCAAGTCAGCTTTTATTGTCATGAGCAGGAAAAAAGGTCTAACTGGTTTCTGAATGGAATTTGGGAATGAAAAATGTTGACTTTTTAAAATGTATTTAAAAATTTTTATCTAGCTAATTTTCTTGGACAGACAGTCTCTGACCTTTGACCTAGAACAAACACTATAAAAACAAAATAAGTATCTTTAGAGTGACACTCTCAACACCAACGGTTAGTATGAGAAAGGTCGCATTAATTCATTGAAGAGTGTAGAAAAGACTTAACCTTAATTGAGGTAGGCATCGCCCATTTTTAAGGTCAGCATTTATTTGGAAAAGAAGGAAAGTATTGCAGTACTCAGAAATTATTGCATATCCAAAAATATTCTTTTGAATGAGCTCTTCAAAACCCTAGTATCAATATTATGACTTAGTGTTACACCAACTTAATATTATCTTCCAGGTTCTGTTGCCCAATCTGTTAGTTCCATTGCATCCTCAGTCACTTTGAATACCTTACTTTGTTCCTCCTTAATATACTTTATATTTCCATAGTGCCTTTTATCTTCTAGCATAATGCAAACATCAATTAACTAAGCTGCTCAACATCCCTGTGTGGGTAGAAGAGTCCTATTATCCTCATTTTGAAGCTAGAAAAAACAGGTTTAGTGAGATGAGGTGACTTGCCCAGCTGGCCAGTGGCAGAGGCAGAAATGATCTCTCAGTTTATGATGCCTGGTTATCTACTTTAACCAGCCGACATAACTTCTGACCTCTGATTTCCTTATAGCCACTCATGTGTGGAGTGAGGACATCAGTACTGACGTCCATTTGAAAAACCAGTCAAATTTCCAAATCCACTTCTGCTTCCAAAACCAAAAAACCCCAAATTGATTTCAATTGAAAAACTTCAAGAGCCGCTTCCAAATACATGCCTTAACTCTTATGTCTCAATGGGCAACTTAGCACCTAAAAGTGGTTTGGTGAGGACTGAACTGACAAAACTGTTCTTAGATCGAAATGAAATGAATTTTTACAAAGAAGGAGCCAATGAAATTGAAAGTAATCTTTGCTAATAATAATCAAAACTGCCATTCATTGAGCTCCTGAGTTTCTCCTGTGAGCTAATGCTCATGTGTGTTTTCTCTTTTAATGCTGATAGCTCGATGGGGGAGGACTATTCTCATTCCCACTTGAGACATGAGAAAAGTAAAGCACACAGAGAGGTTAAAGTAAATCGTCCGAGGTCAGACAGCCAGTAAGCAGGGCAGTCCAGACTCACATTGAGGCATACTATTCCCAGAGTCTGTGCTCTTAACTGCTTCTCTCTAATTATCCCATTGCCTGGATGTGAGGCCATGTGCTTTTTCCTGCACATTAAAAATTGCATACTTCCTCTGACCCTACAGTAAACGTTTGTGAGCATCATGCCTGCTTTTTATATCACAATGGGTGTTTTAAGGAACGTAAGAATAAGTTGCCCTTTCTCCTCAATAAAATATATATCCATTTGCAAACAGGGGGCTTTTTTTTTTTCTCTAAACTTCTACTCCCATATTGTAATGTTGAGGGGAGTGAGTAGGTCTTCTCTTTTTTCTCAGATCTCCCAAGAAAGCTTCACACATGTTAGACACAGAGTAGACATTTTTTTCAATTGGATTGGATTTGACAGTTTCTTTCTTATTTTCCCTTAATACTCCTTGAAATTCTGAGGATTTTTTTTTTTAATTCTTTGTTGTGGTGGCATTGGCAAAAAGAGGATCTATGCCTCATCTCTCCAAGTTAGAATTTCTATGACCCCCTATCTGAATAGCTGTGGTGGGTACAGAAGCCAGTAGTGCAGGTAAGGACATCCCAGCTGAGGATGAGTGACTACGAACACCAGGATTCATGCACTCCAATTCAGAGCCAACTCATCCTTTTCTACTTCTTTATTCCAATGGCCAAAATCATCACCACTTCTATTGAGTGTTTATATTGATTTTGACACTATGCTCAGTGCTTCATCTGCATTATCTCATTTGCTTCTCCTCCAAACCCTATAACATGGGGCTATTATTCTGATTCAAGTATGAAAAAAACTGAGCCACAGAGGCATTATATAACTTTCCGAAGATGGCATTGCTGTAAGTGTTAGTGCAGGTATTTGACCCAGGCAATCTGACTCCAGGGCCCAAGAGTAGAATCTGTATGTTACTGCTTTTCTATCTTTAGATTCCTAGAAAACATCCTACTATTTAAGACATTTGTACACCGAAATCATTTTTATAATGTCTTAGAATAACTGAAAGTATTACAGGTGTTTTACAACTAGTTGCTAAAGCAAACACTAAAAAATAGCTTTTAAAAAGAACCAGGTTTTCTTTCACAACAAAAGGTTATGGGGCTGCATTGTGTTGGATGAAAGTGGCCATACGGAAATCCACACAGTGCCTGGGAGGAAGGGGAGAGGAATTAGGTCATCTTAGCTTGCATCTTGAGGAGGATCACAGACAAGATCTCTTATACTGTCAAAATGGTTTCCAAACTCTTTGTAGGTAGAACTCATTCCCTGAAAGACAAGAAAAAAAAGTGGGAGGGGATCTGATTAAAATCTATATATCTTAGATTTGTGGGTTCAACTGATTAGCAACTAAAGAGATGGCTTTTAAGGCCCCAGGGGAGGATTGAGTTTATCCTGGGTTATCTTTTCCTCCTGAATAGCAGTGTAAACTCCTGGGGAGTAGAAGAAAGCTGCCTTTCGAGACAAAGGCACAGGAGTTGCTTCTTTTCTCTATCAGATGGAAGAAAAGGAACTCTAGGAATCCTTTATAGTTAACTATTAAAATTGGTTTCTCCTTTTTCCCTTTTAAAACTTCTTTAACCTCGGTCTCTAAGAGCAATCAAGCAATAAAACTTCTCCCCAGGTAAGCAGGAAACACCAAGGTGTCTCACCTTATCCTCCCCTCTTCCAAAGCCAGCATCCAGAACAATGGCTTAAAAGAAAACTAGCTTGCATTCATTTGCCAAAAAAAGGATCTCAGGACTGGGTTATGTTTTCATCTTTGGTGTTGACCCCAAAATGTTAGAATTTCTTTAGGGTCTATGAAAGAGGGTTCAGAGTAAAGCGAGATGAGATGTGTGTGACAGTCTTTATCCACTATCCAAAGACCCTACCTACTGCTAGACCCCTACAGTTTAGGGTAGAATTTCCTGGGGCAACAAAGGGGATCAAGGGATAGGAGAAACAGATGTGGGTGAGGGTAGGCCCAAAAAACAAAACAAAACAAAACAAAACCAAACCAGACACGTGGAGAGGTACTAAAGAAAAAAAAAGAATCATGGAAGTCATTTCAGAAGAGTAACATGTATGGAAAAGGTAGGAGGAAGAGAAAAGAAAAGTGAAGCAAAATGTCTTAAATAACAGTTCACTTGTGTCAACTATTTATTCAGCGAAAAAGACCATTGTTCAGGAAATATGCTAAACATTAGGGCTTCAAAGAAGAATGGGACATAGGTCTAACCCTAAAGAATTCACAGTTAGGTAGGAAGACAAACATGTAAATAAATAATGGAATATATACATTAACATTATTCTTAGTTGCACATTATTTCTTTTTGTCCTTCACATGGGGCAAACTGGATCCCATGAAGGGGCTTTTGACTTATTGGTCCTCCTGTTTGAAATGCTCTCCACACTTACCTCTACATGCCTGGCTACTTCCTATTATTCACATCTCATCTCCAACCACCTTGTTGAAACAGCACACCTAGTCTCTCTCTATACTCAACCATTGTTATCTTCCCCAAAATTCTATTTTCAAGATCTGAAATGATCTTAACTTTTTGTTTTCCCACAGATTCAAAATCTATCACCCTCCACTAG
Organism: Camelus bactrianus; assembly: GCF_048773025.1. Taxonomy (NCBI): domain Eukaryota; kingdom Metazoa; phylum Chordata; class Mammalia; order Artiodactyla; family Camelidae; genus Camelus; species Camelus bactrianus. The sequence goes on along the minus strand of NC_133550.1, from coordinate 43,882,540 downwards.
GACGTAAGCTCCTTGAGGAAGGAAACGTCAACAGTAAGTCATTGATGAATTCATAAATGTTTATTGACTATTTCACTAACAGACTGACATAAGAATGTTATAAATGGTGTAAGCATAGGATTCTGTGGTGCCAAAAGACATACAAAACTCCATTATGTGAACATTAAGGAAGGCTTCTCAGATGAGGTGATTTTGTCGCTGTTGAATGTGTGAGGCTGAATAGGTGTGCAACACATGGGCAAGGGAAGCAGAGCCAAGGGTTCATGTGATAAAGTCATAAAAGAGCCTCTACTCCTTCTGGGGAGTGCCTTTCCCTTTGTATGTCTGGAGTACAGACAATGCTGGAAGAATGTGACAGCCATGGTAGAGTACAGTCGTCCCTCCGTGTCCATGGGGGATTAGTTCCAGAACCCCAGTGGATACCAAAATGCACACATGGTCAAGTCTTCTATAAAAATGGCCTAGTACAGTCTGCTCTCCTTATCCATGGGTTCTGCAGAAATTCCATCAGTGATTGGTTGAATCCGTGGATGTGGATTAACTGGATTTAACTGTAGTTAAAAGCACAAGCTTTGAAGCTAGTCTTTCTGAAAGGACAGGCATACCTCATTTTATTGTGCTTCACTTTATTGTGCTTTGCAGATACTATTTTCTTTATACATTGATTTGTGGCAACCCTGTGTTGATCAAGTCTATTCATACCATTTTTTCCAACAGGGTATAATTTAAGGCATGTAATTGGAGACATGCTATTACACACTTAACAATCTACAGTATACTGTAACATAACTTTTATATGCAACAGGAAACCAAAAGATTTGTGTGCCTCATTTTATTGCGATACTCGCTTTATCGCTGTGGTCTGGAACTGAACCTGCAATATCTCTAAAGTATGCCTATACATCCTGGTTGTCCTTCTACTAGTAATTAGTGATGTTAGGCAAGTTATCAGTCTTCACTGTGCTTCGGTTCCCTTATCTGTAAAATGGGAATTTATTTGATTTATGTCATGTCTACCTCATGGGATTCTTAGGAGGATTAAGTTAGTTAACATATGTAAAATATTTAGAAGAGGGTGAGTGCTCAAAAATGTTATTATTGGCAGGGGGTGATGAGAAAAAGTAATTATAACTATGTTACAGTCTTATTTTATTTTAAACATTTTGTATTTAACTAATTTAATCTATATTCGCTTATAAGGAAGATACTATTATCACCATCTTATAGACAAGGAAACTGAGAGACAGAGAGGTTCAGTAATTTGTCCAAAGTCACACAGCAATTAATAGCAAGGCTGGAGTCTAAATGTAGGAGGTCAGGTTTTTGAATCTTAGCCTTTCATCATTATACTATGCCACCTCTTTGGACACTTAATTCATAGAGATCCTGTGAGGAAAAATAAAGTATATAAGTGGCTCATCATAGGGCCTGGCGTATGGTAAGCAATGTGATATGTATTTTTAAAAAATGTCCACAGACCAATGGTTAGGGAGCATTTTAGCAATAACTGGTTGAATTACTGCTGAGCAGGCAGTTGAAAGGTGGAATAGCCATAATCACTTGTCTGACCTTGATTTCTGATGGGAGTACCAAAGCCTTCTTGTGCCCAGCTGTACTTCTTAACTAATTAATTTTTTAAAAATCTAAGTCAATTAATTATAAAGTAATGGGTTGTCACTTCCAGCTGCCAATTTTTCTACATCGCAAGCTGTATCAAATTAGTTAACTTAGTCTATCTCTTTCTTGGAAACATACTATTTGCCCATTTTATGTTAATTTATGTATATAAGTTCTGTGAATAACAAGTTATACATTATGCTGTGAGAAATTGTGAAACTGGTCCCTGTGGACATTCACAATAAAATAAAATAATATAATATAAAAATATCAGAATTTCAAAGAGAAATCACCTTTAACATACCTAATCAAAGTTGATAAATAATCAAGCAACCAAATTAGACAGGAATTCCATAATGGAACATAATAAATGTCTTTAAAATGCTAAATGCTTTGAAGTGCGTAGAAGTCTGATGATTTGGTGTTGTCAAAAGCGTCTTGATGTTGAGGAAGATGGAATAAAAGCAGAATTAAATGTGTAATTTCATCTATTCCACATAAAGTGTTGGACAGCCTTAACACAAATGTAAAGAGATGTGTTTTCTTTTACAAAGAAGCTATCAATTCCCTGTCCCATTCTTCCTTTCTTTCCTTCTATCTTTGAGGAAGAGGTGTCCCTCTTATCCAAGGCTGAAACCTCCATCAAAGCTCTGAGTCCCATTCCCTCCCACTTCTGAGATTGCTGCATAACTCCCCTATTTTCCTTTGCATTATCAATTGCTACCTCTCCTGGCCTCTTTTCAGCCTACAAAGAGGCTTATATCCTTCTGCTACTGAAAACAGCTTCCCAAGGCCAAGCACTGCACCACCACCGCAAACTATGTTTCTAGCCTTACTTCACTCCAAGGGGAGTCTCAGCTCTTGTGTTTACTTCTGTATCTGTGTAAAGCCTTTCTAGGAAGCTAAACTGCTATGCTCTATATGGATTATGCACTTTGCTCATCATCCACATAAAGCCCTTTGCATAGTAAGTACCTAGCGAGAATTAGCTTTTGTGGTTGTTGTTATGGTTATTTTGAGCAATGGCGTATCATACTACTTCAGAGAGCAGGTTCCAGAATCAGACATTACAGCTCAAATCCTGGCTCCACCTCCTTGTAACTGTGTGACCTAAAGCAGACTACTCAATTTCTGAAACTTTGACCTTAAATATAAAATGTAGATAGTAGTTGTAACCACCTCATAGAGTTTATGAGAGAAACAAATTAAATGAGGTAAAGCATTTAAGTGCTTATCACTAGGTCCAGAACATAGCAAGTACTCAAACATGCCTTTTAAATACCCAGTATAATACTGTAAGTGTATATTTTATTCATCCTTCTCTCTTCTGATAAGTACCATGAATTTCCTTTGGGGGTTAACTTTCCTCAATGCTCAGTTTTGGAGGTTGGTCTCTACCCTTGACTTCAGAGGTGAAACATGTAACTCAGGTCTGGCCAATCCAAGCACCGAATTTCCTTCCTAAGAATGTTAACCAGGCCTGGTTAACCAATACTGAATTCACTTTCTGAGCAAGTGTTTTAGGCCTGGCTAATCAGATCACTCAGCCCTCATTCTGGGCATATGACCCAGGTCTGACCAAATCAGAGCACTGAATCCCCTTCCTAGGTCATGTGACCCAGCCTCTCCAGTCAACATAATCCCACTACTTTGGTCTCCTTGTTCAGTGTACAAAAGGGACTTTGTGAAGTTGTTTCCATTGGAAGGAGTTCCCAGATTTTTGTAGGAATTATTAATAAGAGATATTGTCTCTTTCCCACCCAAGAGGATGTGATATGGAGAGTTTCTGGACCCATCTTTCCGTCATATCAGTCTGGGAAGGAAGTTAACCCGTAGGGGGGAGCAGAGCTAATCCAACAAACCTGACACTGTTTGAGCCCCTAAATCCATAACCAGCCATGACTGATGCCAGCCCTGCCCTTGTGTTTTTAATTCATTTATCAAAACATTTATTTCCAGTGTAAGCTACTTTGCATTTTTCTGTTACTTGTGAATGAAACCAATGTAAGTGCTTATCATGGTTTAGCATGGACAGTTGTTGAAGATAAGGACCCTTTCACATATTAATCTAGGGCCTTAGAAGAATTCAGTCAATGTTCAATAAATAGCTGTTGCACAGAGGTGATAATAATTTGATGAAGGTGATAGAGGGGTATATTCTGCACCCAGACCTCATTTTCTAGCTCACCCTTTAGGCAAGGCATGTACTGCAGGACTGCACAGATTAATGTAATGGCCAGCCTAAGATGGTAATGGTCACAAAAGCCAGGAGGGAAAAATAATCCTTCATAAATTTGTAACCTCCCTGGGGTCTAGAAAAGTGTTTGCATTTGAATTCCGTCTCTTCCAGTTACTAAAGAAGGAAACAAGTAGTTGGTTTAGCAAAGTACTTAAAGTAGCAGACTAGATTAATATGTCAGTAAAAATTTCCAAAGTATAGTCCTCCCTTGCTATCCAGAGGCAATTGGTTCTATGACCTCCTCCCTTCCCAAAACTTTCGGATACCAAAATCCAAGATGCTCAAGTCTCTTACATAAAATTGTATAATATTTGCGTATAACCTATGTATACTTGAAATCATCTCTAGATTATTTACAATACCCAATACAATGTGAACAGTATGTAAATAGTTGCTGGAACGCAGCCAATTCAAGTTTTGCTTTGGGGAACTTTCTGAAATTTTTTTTTCTGAATATTTTCAGAACCCACAGATGTAGAGGGCCAAATGTAATACCCACCCTGACAATGGAAAATTGCACACCTCTGGTTTTTAAATTACTTATTTTGTGACCTTTAAAACTTATCTTTTAGAACTGATTATTTTCTCCAAAAGCAGCATTTTCCCAAGTTTATAATGGGAACCCATGGGGTGAAAGGAATTAAAAAAATTCAATTTTCAACCAACTTTTATAATTCTGGAAATTATCTAGCTTAACTGTGCCTAAAAATAATTTAATGATTCTATAATTTGCAAAAATTACTCCTATTCTCTCTGCTGGACCTAAAGATGAGGAAAAAATGAGGCAGCACACGAATAAGTAAAAAGAACACAGAATTCAAAAAGAAGGTGTATTTAGTTGAGAAGTCTGGGGCAGCTAGGGAGAGGTGAAAAACAAGAGACATTCAACAGTTCTTGTAAATTGTTTATGTGAATTGAAGACACGAGAAGTGAGTGTAAAATTAAAGAAGAAAAAAGTTACTTTGATGCAGATGGCCACAGAAATAAATTCAGAGAAAAAAATTTAAAAGCCTTGCAGGCATTGTCCCATTCCTTCTGTTGCTTTGCAGCACAGGAACACAACAAAGAAAACTGGAACCAGTTAGAAAATCACAGTAACCGGTATAACCAGAAGGGTCCTTCCCATGTTTGGCACACTTTCCAGGCCTAAGAGGGTTTTCATTCGAAAAAGGGCAACTGTCAGACAATAAGCTGGCTCCTCAAGGGTGAGAAAGATTGCTGTCTTTTCAAAGTGGCATCTGCAGCTGCTGGCCCTTCAAGTCTTTGCTAGTCAGGGCCCCTCCTCTTTCTTGTAAAAACTGGCACCAGTTTAATTATTTTTGTAAATTTTGTCCTCCATTAGCTCCACCGTGCTGTGATGTTAAAATAAATCTCTAATTTGAGGATTCATTAAGCAGCTGTTGTTACTTATGTGATACAATAGATGCTTGAAATTTGCTGTGTTGCTACATTGGTATAAGAAACTAGAATATCCCAGCCAGGCTGGTTTGTATTTGTTTCACACTGAGGTTATGACATGAGGGAGCATAGACGTCTAGCTTGAAAATGCGTCAGTATTTGTTTCTCATTCATTCAACAGATATTATTTACTGTCTATTCTGAGGGTACTCTTAGAATACTGCACAATTGCCATTTCATGGAGAAGACATTGCAGTGAGAAAATCTACTTTTTCTACGATTTTCCTAGAATTAGTGAAAAAGCCTAGAGTCTGGTTCCTTTTAATGTATGTTTTAAGTGTATGATCTACATACATAGGTACTAGCTCTCTCCTTTTTACTTTCCAGATTTTAGCAGGGCGATAGACGGCAAATCTGAACAGCATAGCCACCCAGTGTTGTATCCACTGGGTATGCAGTGTGTAAAGTCAAACATGAGCAAAGACAATGGCTTGTAGGAAGTGTGAAATCAGATATCCCTTCCCTACCCCTCCACAGTTTTTTAATTAAGTGAGTAATTTCGACTCCACTATAGCCAACCTCTTCTCTCTCCCTTTTTGAAGGGCAGGATAATTCTATGTACAAACACATCATCAAAAAATTATTACCTTTCTGCTCAATCTCTCCAAGTCAAGAGAAAGTTGAGAAGTAGTCTCTCTGGTCAATTTTTAATGAGTAAATCTAAGATTTTGTTTAAAAGAAATAAAGCTCCTTTCTGATTTTTAAATATATTAAAAATGTCTCTATATTGTATGCTGAGCCCTAAATGTCAACTTTCTAAGATAATACAAGTCAGATTCATTTATGAAGAAAAGAATGTCATGGGGGTAAGACTGAACACCACCTAGAGCAAAACATCTTCACCAAACATCAAGTGGTGATCCCCACAAAAGATGCTGAAATAAGGACTCAACCAGAGAACAAGAATTATCTCCACTGGTGAGAAATTGGCACCAACTACAAGCTGAAAAAAGAATCCTTCTACAGTTTCTTTTCCCAAAGGTCACTCCTGGCAACATTTTGTCTCTGAAGACAGAGAACTGAAATATTATTTGTTCTCGTGAATTATTTTTTTGTTCCTTTATGAAATTCAATAGAATAAAAATAACCGCTGCCCATTATCCTTTGCCTCTCAGCTCTACCTGGGCTGAGGTGGTGGGAAAGGACAGGAAACACTGTTACAGATGTTTAATAGAAGAAAGCCCTTTTTGGAATGTGTTTGCATGACTCATAAAGAGCAGTTATTCTTAGCTTTCCCGTCACAAGAGATAAAGCTCTTTGTCCTATAATACAGACTTCTACTTAAAAGGAAAACCCAAGGTCCATTCAAAGCTAGAGCCCAATAATAAGCTGTCTTTATAGTACCTGTCCCAAACCCCTGGAGTTATTTTATATCACTCTTTGCAAACCTAGAATGTAAGGCAAAATTTTATTCTGTTTGACTTTTCAGTTGTCAGGGTTATGTGACCTGGAATGATAGGAACTGCTTAATGTAGTAGCTGTGACTCTAATTCAGTTACAAGAATCATCAATTTAGCAGTACAATTTAATACAATTAAATATGGTATATTATACAGAAAATTCATCACCTTTTGGATCACCTCTGAAGAATCAGATCTCATAATCAAACTTCAGTCTAATATGGGTTATATTTTGGATAAGCTTGTCTTGATTCCCAGAACCTGTAAACCAATAACATTTTGAAGCAATTTACTAAAGGCTGGCATCACTCCTTGATGGATTAAATAGCAAGAGGTCAATGGAGCCTGAAAGGACTTTGTTGGAATTAGAATGTATCTTCTGTCCAATTTGCTTCTGAACTTGTTTCTTGCACATTTATAGATTTCTCTCCTTTGGGATATGTTCAATTCACCAAAATGCATCTTTTCCCCCAGACCATTCTAGCCTGTTTTTTTTTTTTTTTCCTCAATTCTTTCAAGATTCATTTAATATTTGTTAACACATCTTTGTACCAAACTCTGTGTTGGGTTTCATGGATAAAGTGATAGAGGTCCTCAGGGAGTTCTCAGTCTAGAAGGGAAGACACATAAGGAACATGTTGTAATACATAATGATAAAAGTCGTGAGGGTAAGAAGCTCACAGGGCTGGGTGGAACCAGAGACGAGGTGCCCAGATCTCATGGGCCAGCATATGCCTCTAGTGGAGGATTTCCACTTCCATTCAGAGAGAAGTAGGACACCGTGGGTATCTAGCAATTATTCCCAGGGTCAGTGGATGATGACAAGAGGGTGAGCCTTCTATGTGTTCATTCTCATCTCTTAGGTCTCACTTTGTTACCTCCTTCAGGAAGCCTGCCCTGACCACCTCTTTCCCAAGTCTGGACTTGGGACAGTTTCCTACTGTGCTGCAATTTCACCTGGAGTTTACCCCTGTGGTACTTCTTACGAAATTGGAATGGCATGTACTTAATGACTTAGTATAGTTTTATTTTATATTATGTACCTCTGGAGTCCCTATTCTCGTTGATGATGGTGGGAGAGGAGAAATTTGTCCGAAGAAAATTCAACGTCTTTCAGATTAAAACGGTTCTCTTTGTGGAAAGTGTTTTCTCGATTCCAAGCTCAAATTCTGTATTGGGGCTATCTCTGCCTTTTTAAAAGGAAGAGGTCTTCCTTGCCACTGTCTTCTCCCAGAAGGCATCTATAGAAAGTGAAGCCTATTAGGTTCACAGTGTCAGGGCAGAACTCTTGTCTGCACGTTGTGCTCTGGGTCTTCACTGCCCTGAAAGAGATGCCTAGCATCCCATCAGGTCATACATATTGGTGATCCCACAGGTATGACTACTGCTTCTGTGTCTTGCGTTCTTCATTGTTGTTTTATAATGGAATATTAAGTAAGTATGAAATATTTATATATATACATAATTATAAAAAAGTGTACGACAACTTCCGTTTACTCACCACCCGGTTTAACAAAGAACTTTATCTTACCTTAACCGTCATTGTGTCGCAGGTGCCTTTCATCTTACCCAGATCTCCTGTTGTTCAGGGGAGCATGATGTTGCATTTTGTTTTTATCACTCCCTTGGTTTTTTTATAGTTTTACCACATGTGTTTTCATTTTTAAACTTATTTTTTTACTGAACGTCACGTTCCTGAATTCATCCAAATTATTGGGTATAACTGTTTTTTAAATTTTTCTCAAAGACATAGTATTTTGTTACATAAAGAGATCAGGATTTATCAGTTCTACTGATAGTGGACATTTAGTTTCTAGATGTGTGAGGTTTGTTTGTTGGTTGGTTGGTATTTATAAACAGTACTTCCTAGTGAATATGGGCAAGAATTTTCTAGAATATATAGCAAAGTGTGAAATTGCTATGTCATAGGTTATGCACATTTTCATCCTATTAGAATGTATTCAATTTTTTCCAAAGTTGTTGTACCCATTAAAATTCACACTATCAGTGCTTAAGTGTTCTGGTTTACCACATCATCACCAGCACTTGAAGTCAAACTAGTAAGTGGACATGAAATGATATCTCATTATAGATTTAATTTGCATTTCCCTGATTGCTAACAAGGCTGAGCAGTATTTCTTAAATTAATGGTCATTAATGATTCCTCTTCTGCAAAGTCTTTTCTTCCTTTTTGGATTGTTTTTTAGGATGGAGGTTTTGTAGGAGTTTGTTGTATGTTTTGTGTCCATCTACTTTGCATTTTATGTTTTGCAACTATATTTTCAAATCTGTGGTGTTTCATTTCCCTTATGGTATATTTTAATGAGCATAATTTCTAATTATAATAAAGTCAACTTTGTGAACCATTTAGTAGGGATAATTTTAATGTCATGTAATACATATTTTTAAAACAGAGTACGTTATATGATCTTCTCAATGTTTTATTATTTTGACTTTTACATTTAAATTCTTAATTCACATAGGATTAAGTGGATTCACCTAATCACTTAATTCTTATTTTGGAGGAAATGATTTTTTGTAAGCTGTGGGGTAAGGAATACGATTTCTTTTTTTCTATATGAAAAACCAATTGTCCCGCTCTACTTAATTAAAAAAAAAATCTTTCTCCCCAGATCTCAATACTATCCCTGTTATAAATCAGTTTTCCATACTGTCAAGAGTATGTTTCTGGACACCTTTTTCTGTTCCAATGGTCCATTTGTCTTTTTTTACACTAATATCACACCATTTTAATTATTAAAGAGTTATCAGTCTTCATATCTGATAATGGAAATTCAGTCACTGATCTTTTTTTTCAGGAGAGTTCTGCCTACTTTCAGGTTTTTCTTTTCAATTTAAAATTTAAAATTAACTTGCCAAGTTTCACAAAAATACCTATTGGGATTTTGAAATTCATGTATTTATAGTATTGAGGTTTTGAATTCACAAAAGTGATTTACCACTTTATGCAAGTTTCTTTAATATCTTTCAGTAAAATTGAATTTCTTTTTTGTATTATGGTCTGACACATCTTATGTTACACCTGCTCCCAGGTACTTAATATTTCTTGGGGATATTATAACTGGCATATTACTATTATTATTGCATTTTCTTCTTCCTTGTTGCCTGTGCCTAGAAGTGATTTTTATATTTCACTTTTTATCTATAATCATCACCAAACTTTCTGTTGCAAATGATATTTCTTTCTTTCTTTGCAGTCCTTATATCTCTCACTTCTTTTTCTTGTCTTACTGCCTTAGGCACAAAATTGAATAAAAGTGGTGCTAGAATGCAGCCTTATCTTTTATGATCTGAAAGGAAAGATTTTAAATAGTCCATTATTGAAATATTTTCTGAGTATTTGTCTGGATCCTGCTTATTAGTTAGAGTTCTTTTTTGTTCCTAACTTACTAGGTGTGTATATCAACCAACACTGAGTTTTATCAAAAGATTTTTATGATTCTATTGAGATAATAACCTAATTTTTTTAATTTAAGCTTTTTAGACTTGAAGTATAATTGATTTACAATATTGCATTAGTTTCAAGTATACAAAGTGATTAAGTTATATATATATTTTATTATTGTATATGTTAATCCCAATCATTTAAACATTTTATATTAAAAATTACAATAACTGACGTTCAAATGTTAAACAAGACTTGCATTGCTGGAATAAATCCAAATTGTTCAAGATATATTAAGCTTTTAATATAGTCCTAATATTTTTTGCTAATATTATATATAGAATTTTAAAATTTATGTTCATGATTAAGATGGCTCTATAAATTTTCTTTCTGTTTCTGTACATGTCAGGTTTTGATATCCAATGTTAGCTTAGCCTTCTAGAATTATTTAGGGGAAGATGTTTTCTCTTTTTTTTATTTTGTATTCCGTACAATATTTTGTGTAAGATCAAAGCATTTGTTCCTTCATTGTTTGATAAAACTTGCCCATAAGACTATCTGAATCTGGTGTTTTAACTTAGGGTAGATTTTAAATTACTGCTTCAATTTCCTTATGGTGTCTTTTAGGTATTTACATTCTGTACAAATGGTTGTGTTAGCCAAAGAGTTCTACAAATTTGTCTTGAACGTCTATCTTCTCTGATCAAATTGTTCATCTAATTCTCTTATTTGTCATCTTTGCTGCATCTCTGGTTAGAGCCCTCTTTTCATGTTTTGGCCTCTTTCATTTTGTTTGATCAAGCTTGCCAGAGGTTTCTGAGTTTTTTAGTTTAGTTTTTTCTCTTTTTAAGGATTTGGTTTAGTGAATAACTTTTTGATGTTGTTTTCTGTTAATTTTTTTCTTTTTTTTTTTCTGTTTCTTTCCATTTTTATGGGGATAGTTTATTCTGTGCTCTCTTTCAAATCATTTGAGCTAGGATCATGAATATAAATTTCATTAATATTTGCATCATTCACGTGGTCCTTCTCTGTATTTCTGTATTTCTTTGCCCTCTGATTGTAGTCTGAGCTTTGTAATTTGCTCTGGAAAATAGAATGTGAGCAGAAAGGACAGTATGCCAGTTCCTTTACTTCCCAGTCTGAGTGGAAGCATTAAGAGGCATTGTGAATGGCTGGCACAGAAGCTAAACTTTCAGTCACAGAGTGAAAGGACAGCAGAGCAGAGCCCAGCCTATTTAAAGCATCCAGCTGAACAGCAGCTGACCTGAGATTCTGTGTAACATGAACAATAAGTTAATTTTTGCTGTTACAGGCACTAAGACTTTGCGCTTATTTGTTATCATAGTAAAGTTGACTAAAACAGATATTGGTATCTTAAAGTGAGGTGCTCTTATAACAAGAAGCTGAAAATCTGTGTATTGACCTTGGGTCCAAGAGACAGGTTATAAATAAACTGTTATTAGAAGCTGGAAAATTGGTGACCCACAGTATGCAGCGGCAAAATATTTAAGTAAAATGTCACCTGCAACAATTTAGAAAGCAGATAGTCTACCTAATGAAGAACTAGCTTTGGGGGAAGAGGTTTTAAAACAGAATGTTACTAGTGTGACTTGGTTATTTTCTTCCCTAGAATTGTCAGGCAAAGTCAGCAAAGGTTGGGCTGCTTTGCAAGCAGGGAAGAAAAGGAAATGAGTGCAAACAGGAATTATTGGCGTTGCAGAGCCAGAAAACAGAAATGTTTCCAATTAGTCAAAGAAAATTGGAAATGCTTTGAGCAAAGAGGCATTAAAAATTCAGATGAAAATACATTCCCAAATAAAGGGCATTCATAATCTTTTTTAAAAAACTCAGATTGGTTTAAGGTGACCACTAGACAGTTGGATAAAATGCCTTCGCAAAAAAGAGACGCCCACCATTTCCTTGAAGCCTGGTAGCTCAAGTAATCTGTAGTCTAGAGAGAAAGGCATATCTCAAAAGAATAGGAGCATGACTATTTGCACTTGTTGCTGATTGAAATCAAATAATTTTTTAAAAGCTACATTTTGGATAGACTTTTTACCAAAAGTTCTAATAGCCCAGGTTGAAAGAGACTCATTATTAAAGCATAAAACATTTTTGAGACCCCCAGTTTCCTACAAATAGGGAGCTGTCTTAGCAAGCTGCTCAGCCTCCAGAGATGCATACTATCTAATGCACTGATAAGATGTGGCTGAGGAGTGTGATAGAAATAAAGGCTCTTCCAGAGAGATGATTCCACCACCTAGAAAAACAATGGATTGGGAAAAATTAAGGCCACATCTAGTAACATTTCTTATCTTATTTCCAGTGAGAGTGTTTGTTGCAGTTATTATTCACTGTCCCACGATTGTATCTTGAGAGAAGTGCACTTTTATTTGATAGATCTTCAGATCTTCAATCTATGGAAAGCCTGTCATGAGACCCTAGGTTTTGCACTTTGTGCCCAGGTTGGGTGAGATATTCAGAATTTCTTCCTTAGAGGTGGGAGTGAATATATTTTGATTGCAGAAGAAAGGAAACAATATGTTTGATCACGAAAGCAGACAGTAGAGTATTTCCTTTAATACATCTCAACTCATTGACTTTCGGCTTCAGTGTGGACTTCCTTTGACAATATGTCAGTTCTGAGTAGAAGCTTTGAGATATAAATGAGTTTTCACCAGGTCACTGGTTCTTCACCTCAGCAACAGCAAAAGTGAAGGCTGTGTGTAAAATTCAAGTTCAGGTTCACAAACAAACAGAGATCCCTTTAGGAAATTGTCTGATAAATTATTGTCTCTCCTATTTACGTGAGATTACTTTTGTTTTTGATTTACGTCAGTGGGTTTTAAATTGTCTTGTTTACAGGGTGGAGAATTCTTAATATGGCATTACAATAGCAAAAGCAATGACTTTTTGGCCTTGCAGAGAGGAAATCCAATACTATACAGGGCTGCTGGACTTCAGGGTGGTGCCTTGTTATTCTGCAGAAAAAGCCTGTCAGATTTGTCAAGGCTTAATTCAGAGCCAAAACAAAAATAAGGACTGCTTGGGAAAAAGCTTTATGTGCCTGAGAACAGGACATGTAGTTGATCAAATCACAAACTATTTATTAAGCACCTGACAGATTCAATGCATTTTGTTATTCCCTAGGATTAGTCCTTCCCTAAACCAGTTACACAAACCAGTATCTAATCCACAACTAATCAAAGTATTCCAGAATGTTGTCAGCTTTTTTTCTTTTTAGGGAGAACTAAAGAATAAATCAAGTCCCCTGTGGCAATGAGCATACCAGCCTTCAAAGAAGGCAGAATTATTGGGAAAAGAGTAGACAGAGGTAAAGGAAACATAATTCTATGATCTCTGTGCTGTAAAGTTTTAAGCAAAGTCAGACTCTTAACAAAGGATATGAGAAAGTACTGGAATGTTTGACAGAAGGGCAGACCCAGGGACGTAGATTTATGTGAGCCACGTAATAAAGGAAGATTTAAATTTAGATTGTTTGAGCTTTGAATCAGTAGTCCTAGCCTACCATCCCAGGACGTTCTTATTCACATCTCAGCCTCACGTGGGCCAGTACTTTTCATGCTCAAAATACTATCATTATTACTTTGTTATTATTATTCTATGCTTCATGCACTGAGAATAAGATTTAATAGTTAATCTTACAGAATAAAACAAATAAAAACAAAAAACAAGGCTCAAACTACATCTAGATATTTTAAAATATAACCTAAAAATGCATTTGCCAACCATCCTTCTAGGGTTAGCCGGCTCATAATTCAAGAATGACCCTTGGAAATCAAAGGTTCCAATTTATTCTCATTTTATAATAAAAAATAAGTTATAGTCCATGATAGATCTTGGCACAACATTGCCAACTTCTACTGCACCCAGAATAATTGCTAGAGTGACCCAAATGGACCTCAGTAGCCCTACTTAATGATAAAACACAGAAGTCATATGCAAAGCAAGTGTAAGAAATATCCCCTCGTCTGTGCAGTAGTCTGCAATTCAAATAGCAGTATTGAAATTGCTGTCATTAATGAGATGAAAAACAAAATAAAACAAAAAGTGTTGGCAGTCTATGGTGTCCTTCTAACCACCATATAGTATGCAGTTTGCAGAGTGAGCCCAGCTTTACATACATCCCCAGCCCCTCTTACTAATTATTCATTAAGCTTATTTCCCAGCTGACTTCTCATTTCCATAACCTATTTTCCTCTTCACCTTTCTACCACTCTGCTCTAGTTTTAATTTTTTTTCCTTTCTTACTCTCTAATGCGAAAGTACATTATGTCCCTAGATAACACATTTTTTATATTCAGGTTAATATTATTAGACTAAAACATTCCCCTATACCACCATTGGTCCCTGAAGCGATCCTGAAATGGCAGTCCATTTACAGCAGAACTCCAGTCTAGATGCAAAGGCACAGATCCCTCAGCTATAAAAAGGGTACAGATTTCATTGTATGTCCTATTCGTGTTATTCATTCTAGAGGCGATGGAGCCACTTGCTTAGCTATATTTATAGTATCAGGGAACATGAAATCCAAAAGGTAACCTCTTCTTTTACCTTTATGGTAAATCAAGTACTTGAGAAAGGTAACAGCCTGGGCAGGGAATCTTAGTTCTCAGGAATAAGCCTCCAGCTTAATATTGACGTGGGATCATGAGCGATTCATTCAATTTTTGTAAGAGCCTCTGTTTCCTCATCTGTAATATGGAATTACTAAAGCACTTATATTAGCATTTCTGGGAAAGTAAATGAAATAATACACAGTTCCTCACACATAAGGAGGGTTCAAGAAATTTGTTATGTTATTATCATCACCACTATTATCATGAATAATACATCAGCATTATCATAATGAAGTCTTCACCAATTGGAGAACAAATCTCCATGGAGTCCATTCAACGTCCAAAATACAGATTGAAAAGGATGATCAGAAGACATGTGCTCTGGCTGGGGTCTGGGGTATATTGAATAGGAAACAGATGAATGCTTGACCTTTCCCTTTATTCATCAGTTTGGTGCATTAAATTTGATCGATGAATCTCTTAAGTCTATTTGAATCAATAGTCTCCTCCATATTATTCTCTTGATATTTATTTGTTAGAAATATTGAGTCACTTGATCTTTAGAGGTCTCTAGAGTTTCCCTCAGTCTGAATTTTGTTAATTGCGTCCCTGTGAGTTAGTAGGTCCCTGTGTTCTCTATGTTTCCTGTCAGTTTTTAAATTTAAGGCTTGATCAGATTCAGATTTGAGTTCTTACAAGACTTCTCAATGTATGATGTAGTATTGTTCATCAGGAGGCATACTGTCTCTCCTTTAGTTTTATACCAAAATTGATACTCAGTGTCTTGATCCCTCATGGATATCAGTGGTGGGGCAGGGAGCAGTGAAGAGATAATACTGCAATGCTATTATTCCTTCATTTATTTCCTAGAATATTTCTATAAAAGAAAACTTCTCCTCTACCCATTAATTACCAATGGTGCATTATAGGAAAGGCATTTACCTAATGGTTATCCAATAGTACAATAGAAGGAAGGTGAGGTAAATGCTTGATTCCTCCCTATTTTTTTTAACTAGTTTTAAAAATAAATAATTGGTTCCCTAGAATTCTGGAACCAATACATTTGGTTTTGGTGATTATTTTTCTTGTAAGTATTATTAAGAATCAATTGATTAAAACATATTTTGTATTAAAGTCACTGCAGTTGGCATTCTTATTGATGATCAGATTGTTCCATCTTCTTTCTGATAAAGTTGATTTTATTGTAATACATGGCTACTTGCCCAGTAACTGAAAGAATAATCAAACCCAAATCAGTAAATATGAAGAAACTTTAATAATGACCAGCAGAGTTATATCATTGTACATACAAAGCACTGCTCAAACAGCTATAGAACTTTTTTTTCCTAGCACAATTGGAATTATTCCATCTTTTGCCAGTGGGATCCTCTTTAGGTTGATTCCTGAATCCTTTTAACATAACCTTAGTAGTCCTTGATAGCTTCCTTGCTAACTCTTACAGTAAAATATTTCAAACTCACCTGGTACATTTCCTATATCAAGCACTTTGGTTCATTTTAGTGGGAAACAGAATTTTAAGACCAAACTCTGAAGTGCAAGGGGGCTTATTGCTCTTTGGTTAGCCATGGGTTTTAGGCCTTTTCATCGGACTAAGTAAAAGTTCTGCACCCAGTTCTACCACTGGAGTAGGGTGTTCCCCCATACATCCAACAAGCAATTCTCAGACACCACCTGGGTGTCCTACAACTCAACTCAGTTCAGGCACTAGCTACTCAGAGATAGCATCCAATTCCACAGGTTAACGGTTCAGCCCTACAAGACTGTCCCCGACACATACTTCAGATGCCACTTGCAAGCCCAGGTTGTCCTCTGTGCTTCTGACTCTGCTACATTTTGAAGGTTCCAACAACCTCCTCCTTGGGTTCTATTAATTTGCTAGAGTGACTCACAGAACTCAGAGAAATATTTTATTTACCAGATCACTGGTTTAGTATAGAAGGATATAACTCAGGAATAGCCCACTGGAAGAGATGCCTAAGGCAAGGTACAGGGAAAGGGCATGATTTAACATGCAGCTCCTCTCCCCTCCCTTGAGGTTGGGGGGTCTTGTAGGACTGAAAGTTCTAAGGCTCTAGTCACAGTGTTGGTTTTCCTGGCAGTCAGCCCCGATCTTAGGTGAGGATGTTGCCTCATTAACATAACAAATAACCCTTTTTGGGGTCATCACTTCAGAAATTCCAAGGATTTTAGGAGCTCTTTGTCAGAAACAGTGGGTGGAAGCAAAATATGTATTTCTTATTATAAACCGCAATATCCTACTAAGCTAAGATTTAATTTTAAGATAAATTACACCAAAATAAGGTATATTTAAAGAAGTTTGGCTTATATTCCTGTCCTCTCTACCCTACTCTCTCCCTCTCCCTAGAAGTAACCACTTCTTTTAATGTTACGCTTTTTCTTCATTGTTTTATTTTTATATAGCATACTATACTTAGATAAATATATATACATTTTCTCCGCCTTGCTTTTCTTCACTTCACAATATATCCTGGGCGTATCTATAGTAGCACACAGAGATTTTCCCCATTCTTTTTTATAGTTGCATAGTACCTCCATTGGATGGTTAGGCCATAGTCTACTCAACCACTCCTTATTGATGTACATTCAGTGTGGTTCCAGTATTTTAATAGGATAAAAAGTCCTTCAATAACAGTCTTGAGCAAATGCATTTTTGAATTTGTGCTAGTGTACCCTTGAGACTGACTCCTAGTGGAATTGCTGGGTCAAAGGGTAAATACACATGTAATTTCTAGATTTTTCCAAACTCCCACCATAGACCTTGTGCTGTGTTGCCTTCACATTGACAGTGTATAAGAGTACCTATTTTCCCACAGCCATCCAACAGTTCACGTTGCCAAACTTTTTGATTTTTGATCATCAAATATCTTAATGGGTTTTAATTTGCATTTCTCTTACTATAAGCAGTTTTGATTACCATTCCATATTTTCAAAACCCTTTGCATATCTTTTTTTTGGACTATTCATTTTTCTAGCTCAATTTTCTGTAGAGTTATTGGTCTTTTTATTCTCCCATTATATCAAATATTAGGAATGTTTGGGAGATAAACTGAAAATATGTTCCTCTGTTTGTTATATTTCCTGTCTTGAAAAAATTTCATATAAATGGATATACAAACATACACATTTTTATCTACCCTTATTGCTTTTGAATTTAGAGTTATATTTAGGAAAGTTTTTACCTATTTCTATCTATAGAGGAATTCACTCATATTTCCTCTAGTACTTGTATGGTTTTGTAATTTTACATTTGAATTTCTTATGAAGTTGACCCTTGAACAAACAAGGAGTTGGGGACACTGGCCCTCTCAGCAGTCAAAAATCCAAACATAACTTATAGTCAGCCCTCCGATTCTGAGGCTCTGCATCCTCAGTTAGTATAGTACTATAATAAGTAGTTACTGAAAAATTCCTATATAAGTTGACCCATGCAATTCAAACCTATGTTGTTCAAAGGTCAACTGTACATGTGAAATTTATTCCAGTGTATCATGTAAATCTGCTTCTGTTTTTTTTTTCTCATAAACGATTTATCTTGACATCATTTATTTTATAAATTCATTTTTCCCCTCATTTGAGATGCCATCTGTGGTAGGTAGACTAATGCCCCCTCCCCTACAAAGATATTCAAGTCCTAATCCCTGGAACCTGTGAATATGTTTATATGGCAAAGGGGAATTAAGGTAGCAAATGGAGTTAAGTTTACTAATTAGCTGTCCTTAAAGTAAAGAGATTGCTTTTATCTAGGTAGGCTCAATATCATCACAGCGACCTTTAAAGTGGAAGAGGGAGGCAGAAGACAAAGACAGAGTCAGAGAAGGATTTGAAATGCTATGCTGCTGGCTTTGAAGAGGAAGGGAGGCGCCACGAGCCTGTTGGGGCCCATGGTGGGCCACCCCAAAACATGCCTCAGTAATTACTTAAGGAACGGCCAACACAAGAGGGACACCCTGACCCTCCTTTCTGTCTTCCTAAAAGCAGGAAATAAATCTCCTATGTGAAAGGTGCACTCCCTGCATCTGGAGGTAGAAGGACACCCTTATTGCCAGAGAGAGGGAATTTGGGCCCAGCAGCCTGTATAAACAAACCTTGTTACTTCCTTAATTTACTACCCCAAGCTCAATCTCTGTTTAGATTCTTTTTCACTAATTGAGCATCCAAAACCTAAATTCTTTGTTTTGTCAATTCCTCACAAATTTATTGTTTCTTTTTCTAAAACATACAAAAGCTGCAGCTTTGGCCACTTCTTAGGACCCATTTCTGTGAGACCTCCATGTACATGAATTAAAATTCATTTCTTTTTCTCCTGTTAATCTGCCTCATGTCAATTCTGTTATTAGTCCAGCCACAAGAACTTGAGAGGGGTGGAGGGGTAGAATTTTCCCTCCCCAACAAGCTGTGAGCCATTAAATGCAGGGGGGTCCTGTTGAAGGTAGAGAAAGCAAGGAAATGGCTCTCTCCTAAAGCCTAAGGAAGAAAAGCACCCCTGCAGACACCTTGATTTTAACCCACTGAGAACCATTTCAGATGTCTGGTCCACAGAACCAACAGATTACTAAACTTGTGTTGTTTTAGTCATTAAGTTTGTAGTGATTTGTTAGAACAGCAGTAGGAAGCTAAACACCATCTTTATCCTAAACTAAATTTAAGAATTAATTTGGATTTGTTTCTGCATTTTCTATTCTATTCCATCAGTCTGTCTTTCCATGTGCCAATATAACACTTTTAATTAGAGACTTTATAGTAAGTTTAATTTATCTGCTAGAGGTAACCTGCCCCCAGTATCTTCCCTAGGGTTTTCCTGACTATTCTCATTTATTTATTTTTCCAAATGAAGTTTATAATCAATTTGTCTAACTCTAGGGGGAAAAAAAAGAACTTGATAATATTCTTAGTCTTTTAACTTTGGGAAGTCACACATTTGCTTTATGATGGAGACTCAGGGATTTATACAAGGAAAGAGGAGACAGGAGTACCTGATATAATACTCCAGGAACTATCGTTGAAAAAAATGAGAAAAGTATTATCAAAAGCTACTTGGAAATCAAATGTATAAACAAACAGTTCCTTTATTATCAAGACTTTTTAAATGTCAGGAGACAGAAACCACATTCAAACTAACTTACAGGGAGGAGGGGGAAGACATTAATTGGCGCACACAATTGAAAAATCCCAAATGAGGTTGGGTGCAGATACTCATATCACAAACAGGCCACCTCCCCACCACAAATAGTCAAGTAAGGCTCATTCCTTCACATTTCCCTGCCCCCAGTGGTAACCAGCCTCCAAGAGGGGCCTCGTGACAATGATCCTCCAAGTGATCCAAGCCAGTGAGGAACTGAAGCCTCTTGCAAATGGCCATGAGAGTGAGCTTGAAGGCAAAACCTTAAGCCTCAGTCAGGCGTTCAGAGTCTGCAGCCATGATTGATACCTTAACAGCAACCCCAGGAGAGACCCTGAGCCAGACCATCCAGCTAAGCTGCTGCTGGCTTCCTTACCTTTCAAAACCTAGCACGGTAACAGAAAGTGCTCTCTCAGCTATGCCTAGATCAGGGGCTCTCCCAGGCAGCTCTCTTTATCATCAGTCTAGGCTGAAATCAGTCTCATAGCTCTGCCATCACAGGACTTCCATGTTCATTGTTGGGGGGAAAGCAGGATGTAGAATCCTTCAGAGATATCCATTACCTCAGGATTAGTTTCCTATTTCTACTAATAACAAATTACCACAAGTATAGTGGCTTAGAACAACACAGCTTTAATCTTGTAGCTCTGAAGGTCAGAGGCTCAGTTGAATCTCATTGGGCTGAAGTCTTAAGTGTCAGCTGAGTCTTTCTTAAGGGTCTGAGAGAATCTACTCCCTTATTTTTTCTAGATTTTAGAGGCTGTCTACATTCCTTGACTCAGGGGCCATTCCTCCATCTCCAAAGCCAGCAATATAGCATCTTCAGAGCCCTCTCTCTCTCTCCACTGCCACCACCTACTTCCCTTCTTCCCTCCTTCCATTCCTCTCTCCTCTCTGCTTCTGTTAACACATCTCTTTTAGGCCCTTACAATTATGTTGGCCCATTGGATAATTCAGGATAGCTATCCCAGCTCAAGATCCCTACCTTAAACTCATTTGCAAAGTTACTTTAGCCAGGGAAGGTAACATATTCACAGGTTCTGGGAACTAGGACATGGGTATGTTTGGTGGTTGACATTGCTTACTGCAGTCCAATAACTACATAGATTGTATTACCAGAACTAGTTCCATTCCCCCAGCTGCAAGTGTTCTGAGAAGTAGAGTTTTACATATGACTAGGAAGGAGAAGAGAACAAGATATTGGTGAGCACTAGTAATGTCTACTCCAAGTTCCCTCTGTCATTATGAAATCTGAACAGTTCACTTGGCTAACTAGGCTTGGCAGGATCTGCCCCCACCTCCCAATCTACACTCTGTCTGGTCAGGACTAATTACAGTTCCTGAAAAGCACTGCTTGTTCCTCATCACCCCAAGATGTTCACACAAACTACTTCTTCCTCCTGGAACATTTTTTTCTCTCATCTAATTTTTATCAAGTTTTTCATCTAAATTTTCACAGATTGTTATAAGCACTTATTTCACTAATTTTTAAATTTAATTATCAATTTCTTTTTGTATTAAAAAAATGTCTAAATCTCTTATATTGTATATGGAAAAATGTGTGGGGTAATATGACCTCAGTCTTTCAAGATTAGCTTTGGATTTCAGACAGGTTTTTCTCACTACTATGAGCTTTAATTTTCTCATCAATAATAATTTGAATTATCTCATGGTAGAACAGGCCACGTGGGAAACTAAAGAGATCTAACCTTCTAAGTGTTTAAGTAGAGGCTAGATCTATAATCTGTCCAAATCAGCCTTGTCCCATGTTGTTCCACTTCTGTTAATCATTCTATCAAACTTCTAGTCGCTGAGTTTCAAAATGTTAGAGTCACCTTTAGTTGTTCCCACTCTCTCGTGCCCATGTCAGTCACAAGGTACAGCTTTCTTCTGTCTCTTCCTTTGTGCAGTAGCAGCCTCTGCTCTAGCTGAGGTCTTATTACCTCTTAGTCTGCTACAGTAACTCTCCAACTCCCCTTGTACCCCTCATGGCCATTCATTAGCCCTTTTGCACACTATTCCCAGGCTAGTCATATTAATTTTAGCCAGTTAAACAATTTTTGTACTTTTTCTCTTTTGGGGGGAGTGGAGTAATTAGGTTTATTTATTTATTTAATGGAGGTACTGGGGATTGAACCAAGGACCTCATGCATGCTAAGCATGCACTCTGCCACTTGAGCTATATACTCTCCCCCACCAGCCAGTTCAACATTTAAGGCCATACGTGCTCTTACCCCACCTAAGTTCTCAAGATTTGACAGTGACAAGAGCTAGCTTTGCAGGGCTCTTATTCATATTTACTTATTGGCCCTTGCCTGCATCCACTACTGCTACCATGCCACTTTAAATGTTATATACTAAGTGAAAAAGTGTGCTTATTATGTAAATGAAACATCAGAGTAAGACCCTAAGCAACTCCCTCACGAAATTCCATCTTAGACCTTTCTTCCACTAGAAATTCTGTATCTGTAGCTGTCTCTTCTTTCCATTACTTCTCTTTTCATATACTATGTTTTAACTAATCTGGACTCTTTAGTGTATGAGTTAGGTTCCACTTTCCTCAAAGCTGGATACAGTTCTTTATGTTTCTCCATAAACAGTGATGTGGTTAAGAGTGTGGGTGTGCTATTCACACTGCCTGGGATCAAAGGCCTGGCCTGCCATTTACTTGCTTTGTGGCTTTGAGCAACTTAATTAACATCTTTACATCTCCGTTTCCCCATTTGTATAAAGGAGATAATAATAAACCTAATTTATAGAATTCTGTGAGAATTAAATGAGAGAAATGTATGTGAAGCATTAGTACATGGTTGTTACTAAGAAATGTCTATTTCATTTCATTTATTGTAAGGAATTTCCTTCTTCCTTCTCTGTTTCCAAACTCCACCTTTTGAAAATCCTCCTTATCTTTTAACATTTAGTTCAAAAACCTATTAACCTGATGAAGATATAAACCTCAGTTGGATACTTTCTCTTGCATATGCACACATCTACACATGCACACACACACTATTGTCGGTGTCAACCAAATAAATGTGACAGCCAAGTAGAGTCTAGAAAGGAGTAAGGCAGTCACAGACCTCAAAATGGGAATAACACCAAAGGAACAAGGAACTGTCTCAAGATTTTTATTGGCTAGAGTTGATCTAATGGGAATACAGGATAGCTGCAGCAGAAGATCTACTCTGTGATGGCCAAGAAAAAAGTCATATAGTGGGTGCTTTGCAAAATTTAATGGGCATATGAATCACCCAAGTATCTTGTTAAGGTGCAGATTCTGATTCAATGGGTCTGAGAAGATGCCTGAAATGCTGCATTTCTAACAAATTCCAGAGTGATACTATGCTACTGGTCCTCCAATCTCCCATGAATAGCAGGGCTCTATGGAAGAGAATAAGGTGCAATGCAGGGAACTCAAGAAAACCATCACTAAAGCCTATGGGTCAACAAGACAAAGAGTGGATTTATTTAAAGTGATGTCAGCATCATGGCTGAATAAGATGTCCCTCCTTCATGTTTACCTCTACCTCAGCAACAGTAATTTGACATGCATCCCTGTTCATCTATGCCTGTCTGGGTCCTGTGGTATCTAGCACCATATGCCAAGGCACCCAGGAGAAGTCATGCCTACCAGTGCATCAGGTAATAGGCATACAGACCCTGGTCCTGGCTGTGGAGCCTTCAGTGGACTGTGAACTGTCTCCAGCCTCTCTCAGCCATGGTCCAGGATCCTCAGAAAACATTATCTTAGACAATAACTCATGAATGAGAAAGCCTTTGTTGAAGTCCAGGTTTCCAGCAGAGAATGTCTAGCATGGCACTGGAGAAAACAAACACAAGTTTGGATGCATTGGAGAGAGAGAGAGGAACCTTTGACTTTACCCACGTTATCGCTCCCCCGAGGGGCAAATTTAGAGCCAAAGGAGATCTTCTCAGCTCATGATTTCTCCTACAGAATTAAGCACGAGAATGTGAGTGAACACTTAGTTTCCCCAGCTAGGTAGGAAGCTGCCAAAGAAGCTCATTTCTCTCTTATTCCTTCCTAATTAGTGAATCATATGCTGCGTGACTGGGGGGTGTGGAGTGGCTGGGAGAGAGGTAAATAGGACTCTCGGAGAAAATTAAAGGAAGGCAGATCCTACTAACTGTGTTGCAGACTCCATCAGGAAGTCCACCCATGGATTTCTGGGGACATCTCACCTGTGGATTGCCCCAACTGACTCCTGGGCACTCCCAGCACCCTGTGCACCTCACACACACATTCTTTCACCCTGTGACTATCTTCCTGTATGCAGTCCCAGTTATGGCATTGAGAACAAGCTCTGGCAGATGGCTAGTGAGCATGTACAGAAAGCCAGCCTGGATCTGTGGGCCAGGGAGAGACTACACACTTGAGCTTTAGTGCCACCTTTGGGAAAACAAAAGAGAGACTGTCATTACTGGTAGTGTTGCAGGAGTAAGAGAATTCTGAACAAGGAGCATGGAACAGAAGTTCTGAGAAAGCCTCAGAATTCCTAGCGGAGTTGATGGAAGATGTTTCTGTCTTGAAGACATTAAAAACTGGAGGAGGTGACTATTACTTCAAATGTAAAGACAGCAGCACAAAACCTCAAGGCACGTGAAAAATGAAGGAAATATGAGACTAGCAAAGGATCACAGTAATCTTCCAGTAGATGATCCCAAAGACATGGATATCTGGGATTTACCTAATAAAAAAATTCAAAATAGCTATTTTAGGGAAACTCAATGAGCAATAAGAAAACACAGAATGACAGTTCAGTAAAATAAGGAAAACAATACACAAACAAAATGTGTTTAACAAAGCAAAATTATGAAAAATAGCCAAACAGAAATTCTGGAGCTGAAGAATACAATGAATGAAATGAAAAATGCAATAGAGAACATCAACATCAGAAAGTATCATGCAGAAGAAAGAATCTGTGAATTAGAAGACAGGAACTTTTAAATTATTCAGTCAGGAAAACAAAGAAAAAAGAATAAAAATAAAGAAAGAAACCCTGTGTGATATATGGGATATCATCAAAACAAACATATTCAAATTATTGGAATCCAGAAGGAGAAGAGAAGAAGAGGATAGAAAGCTTATTTAAAGAAGTTAAAAAAAAAATAATGGCTGAGAACTTCCCAAATCTGGGGGCAAGATTTAAATATCCAAGTTCATGAATCTCATAGGTCACAAAACAAACTCAATTTAAAGAGATCTTCTCCAAGATACATTATGTAAAACTCAAAAATCAAAGAAAAAAAGAGAGAATCTTAAAAGCAGCAAGAGAAAAGAAGCTTATTTACAAGGAAACATCCATAAGGCTTTCAGTGAATTTCTCAGAAGAAACCATACAGGCCAGGTGAGAGTGGGATAATATATTCAAAGTGCTGAAAAAAAAAATCCCAACTAAAAATACTCTTATCAGGCAAGGTTTTCCTTCAGAAATGAAGGAGAGATACAAAAGTTAAAATAGTTCACCATTAGTAGACCTGCCTTACAAGAAATGCTGAAAGGTGTTCTTCAAGCTGAAAGGAAAGGTTTCTAATTAGTAACATGAAAACATATGAAAGTGTACAACACATTGGTAAAGATAAATATCTAGTCAAATTCATAATACCTTAATGTTATAATATGGTGGTGTGTTAACCACTTAACTCTAGTATAAAGTTTAAAGGACAAAAGTATTAGAAAATGACTATAGCAACAATAATTTGTTAATAAATACACAATATAGAAAATAAGAAAAAAGCAATTCTAAAATTCATACAGAATCACAAAAGACCCCAAATAGCCAAAGCAAACCTGAGAAAGAACAAAGCTGGAAGCATCATAATTCCTGACTTCCAGCTATACCACAAATCTCTAGTGATTAAAACAGTAAGACACTGGCATAGAAACAGACACAGAGCTAATGAAACAGAATTGAGAGTCCAGAAATAAACCCTCCTATACACAGTCAACTTTGATAAAGGAGACAGGAATATTATATAATCACATGCAGAAGAATGAAACTGAAACCCTATTTTACATCTCTCACAGAAGTTAACTTGAAAATAATTTAAAACTTAAACATAAGACCTATACTGTGAAATTCCTAGAAGAAAACATAGGGAAGAAGCTCCTGGACACTGGTCTTGGCAACAATTTTTAAAATATGACACCAAAAGCACACACAACAAAAACAAAAATAAATAAGTGGTACTACATCAAACTAAAAAGTTTCTGTAGTGAAAAACAGTCAACAAAATGAAAAGTCAACCTATTTAATGGGAGAAAATATTTGTGAAGCATATACTTGATAAGGGACTAATATCCAGAATATTTAAGGAACTCATACAACAGAACGGGAAGAAAATAAACAATCTGATTAAAAGATGGATGGAGAAACTAAACAGACATTTCTTCAAAGAATATATACAAATGGCCAACAGATACATGAAAGTTGCTTCACATTACTGATTATCAGAAAAATGCACATCAAAATCACAAATATCTCACACCTGTTAGAATAGCTATCATCAAGAGGACAAGAGAGAACAAATATTGGCAAGAATGTGGAGAAAAGGGAATCCTTGTTCACTGTTTGTGATAACATAAACTGATACAACCACTATGGGAAACAGTATGAAGTTGCCTCAAAAAATTAAAAATAGAAAATTTAGTAATTTTACTCTGGGGATATATCCAAAGGAAATGAAATCAGGATCTCATAAAGATATCTATGTTTTCATAGTCTCAATAGCCAATTAGTGTCTGTGTACAGATGAATGGATAAATAAGATATTATTTATATATATATATATCTCCATTATTATTAATATATAAATGGATACTATTATTCAGCCATGAGGAGAAAAGAAATCCTGCCATTTGTAACAACATAGATGTACCTTGAGATCATTATGCTAAGTGAAACAAGTCAGAGGAAGCAAATAATGTATGAGATCACTTATATGTAGAATCTTTTAGATTCTGAACTCATAAAAACAGAGTAGAATGGTTGTTGCCAGGGGCTGGGTTGAGGAATGAGGGTAGAAATGGAAAGATGTTGGTCAAAAGATATGCTCTTTCGGTTGTAAGATGAATAAACTCTGAGGAATCTAATGCACAGCATGGTGATTATAGTTAACAATACTGTATTATATACTTGAAAGTTGTTAAAGAGAGTAGATCTTAAATGTTCTCACCATGAAAAAAAATGATAATTATGTTGCAGGTGTTAATTAATGCTACCATGGTAATCATTTCATATGTAAGTATCAAACAAACACACTGACGTCTTAAACTTACACACAATGTTACATTTCAGTTATATCTCAATAAAACTGGAAAAATTAATTTAAAATCTATATTTTATTTAAAAATCTGAAAAAAAGAAAACAAGACATGGGGTAAACAAACGGAAGAATAACAGTAGCAAGGAAGAAGCGTGAGTCAGGAGACCACAACCCAAATCAAGGGCTGGCACATTACATGGTTCTTGAACCAGTGACACAGAGGGTCCAGAGGGTACCTGGAGTCAAAGTCTAGGACAGGGATGCAAACTCAAGAGAACTGAGCAAAGATACCTATTGGCTCTTGCCAGACTCTCACACTGGCTACACACAAAGTCAACTATCGTGTAGTGAAGCAGTATGGTGGAAACAGCTCTAGACTTGAAACAAATTCCAGTGAGATAGAGCCCAGACTCTGGCACTTACTAGCTGATCCAAGAAGCAAGTAATACCTTCTTCAAAAGATTGCAAAGATTAAATAAAATAATTCTTCCACTGAGAGAAAAGATACCTGGATGATCTCTAATAAATTACTTTCTAAGACTCAGCTTATACATCTATAATTACCATAACCCATTTTTTTTAAGTCACTACCTCCCTGCCTGTAAGAAAGCTCAGAAGTCTTATCTAAGTTGCTTTCATCAAATCCAGTATTATGTGAGAGATGATAGTAGCCTAAAATGAGAGGTTTCAAAGTGCAGACAGGTACCCTCCCTGAGTGTCATGAATCAGGTGGGGACTGGAAACCCCTGGAGGGTACTTCCCTTTCACAAGATTATTGCCAAGGGAGAAAGTCAGACTGATTTCAACACAAAAAAGAAATATTTACTTGAAAACCTCTTAATTTTTAAAATGTTGGCAGTAGTACAAATACTTAAACACTTGTTTAGGCCACACAAAACCTATGCACAGGCCCAATTCCTGTTCCCCACCAACTGTTTTTCTCTTCCATCTTTGCCTTAATCCTTCTAGGAATTCATGCATTTTAAAAGAGGACAAAGATATCCTTAAAAAGACTCAAAATGGTAGACTTTCCAGCAGTCCTCCAGTGAAGAGTAGGCAGCATTTAGAGCACAATACATTTTCAGCACCCTGCACTTGGATCATGCAGGGTTTCTTTTACTTTGCCTCTTTGTATATATGGAGAATCTATTTTGAACTGGGTGGTCAAGAAGGTCTCTTTGAGGACCTGACATTTAAACGGAGACTGAAGGATCTGGAGAAACCATCACGTAAAGATCTGGAGGAAGACCGTACCAGAAAGCAGAACCCTAAGGTGGAGGAAGCATGGTTTGTTCTAAGAAAAAGAGGAAGGCTAGTGAGACTAGAATACATGAGTGAGAAGAAGGGAGCTACTGATATGAAGAGGGAGGGACAGACAGCAGGCACGTCATGTAGGGACTGGCAGGGGAGAAGCTTGGATTCTAGTTTGAGTGCAGTAAGAAGCCAGTGGGAAGTTTTAAAAAGGTGAAAACACAATTTAATTTTATTTTTGAAAGATCACTTAGGCCACTGTATGAAAAATGGATTGGAGAGCAGCAGGAGTAGAACAGGGGACCCATCTTTCAGACTACTGCTAAATGCAGGCAAGAGACAATAATGACTCAAACTAAGATGGTGCCAGTAGAGCTGGAGACAGGTAGATCAATTCAGCATGTGTTTTGGAGAAAGAGCCAATATAATGTAATATATACATAATAACCAAACGGGGCAAAAAAGGAAAGGAAAGGGCTGCCAGGTTCAAGTACATTTAGGAAATGCAGGACTAAATGAAAGAGTGCATGTGTATGTGTGTGTGTGTGTGTGTGTGTGTGTCTGTGTGTGTGTGTGAAATGTCT
Source organism: Camelus bactrianus (assembly GCF_048773025.1). Lineage (NCBI taxonomy): Eukaryota > Metazoa > Chordata > Mammalia > Artiodactyla > Camelidae > Camelus > Camelus bactrianus. The sequence continues at coordinate 43,853,560 of NC_133550.1, read as the reverse complement.
TGAGACTGGCAGCAAGAGCGTGAACGTGGGACCATTTTCCCTGTAAAATATCTCTTGGAACTTGTATATCCCAGAATACACTTTGTAAAACATCAGTCAAAGTATAATTTCAGAAAGTTAAAAACTCAGTGTTTATAAATTCAACTCATTAATTGGGGAATCAGCAGTTGGTAAAACTGGTTCAAAGTGGGTATTTGATGAAGTGTGGGTATCTATAGATATAGATAAGGGAGTATATAGTGTGGGTATCTATAGATATAGATAAGGGGGTATATATAACCTTTGAATACAACAGCTATGTTAGATGCAAAATTGATTAATGTCTTCCAGGGCAGTAATCTTTGGAACTTTTTATTCTGTGGCTCCAAAATTATTTGCTTCTCTACTGGTCACTATTGTCCAAGTATAATGATTAATAGCATCCTGGTTTTGAAGACAAATTATGTGGTGTTTCTATTTATTAAGTGAACATGAAAACTCACAAAATCTGGACCTTTTATTAAGAGTAAATAGCAAGTCCAACAAAGGTACATTCCCCTAAATCAGGTAATGATTTTTGGGTAAACCTGTTAAAAAATGTACCCATATAACATTGAAAATAAATACTAACTTCTTTTTGTCTTATTTTCAAGTTTAGGATAATTTTTCTTAACAGATACCTTTATACTCATAAATAATCTCCAAAGTTTATTCATGATCACTCATGAATATCACTCATGAATACAACACATACATACACACACAAAATGATGGTCGTACTGTGTTCTGGTCATTTCATTTATATGGACATAACACAGGTATGAATTTGAGTGTATAGAGCCATTTGGTGTTAAGAAATTACAAATGTCAGAGAGTTATCTTTCATCTGGAAATATGCAGAAGAAATCTAGGATTGTATTTTCAAAAGCCTCTATGTTGTTTGCTCTTTGATCCAGAGGCTAAAAAACCAAGCCCAAGAAACTTATCTCCCTGAGTTTCACTTGCAAATTCCCTTGGAATTTCCTGGGTGATAGGAATTTCTTTTATTCTCATGAGGTGACACTTGGCAGGCTCCTGGGTGGAGGCTGGTCACCAGAGAAACCAAGCCATGATTAGAAGCTTGGAAATTTCAGCCTCACCTCTCATTCTGCAGAGAAGGACTAGAAATGAGTTAATGATTTATCATGCCTATGTGATAAAGCCTCCATAAAAATCCCTGAAATATGGAGCTTGGGGAGCTTCTGGGTTTGTGGACACATTCAAGTGCCAGACGGATGAAACACCCCGACTCCACAAGGACAGAAGCTCCCACACTTGGGACCCTTTCAGACCTCACCCTGTGGATCGCTTCATCTGGTTGTTCATCTGTATCTTTTATCATGTCCTTTATTATATAATGAACTGGTAAACCTAAGTTAGTACTTCCTTAATAAGTTCTGTGAGCTGTTCTAACAAATAACTGAACCCAAAGAGAAGGAAATATTCAGAAACTCTGATTTGTAGCCAAGTTGGACAGAAGCTATGGGTAACCTGTGGACCTGCTACTTGCAATAGTGGTTTGCACTAGGGGGGAAGACTCATGGGACTGATCCTTAACCTGTGGGGTCTTTCATGACTTCGGTTAGTGGCAGAATTAAATTGCCTTGTAGGACACCCAGCTGGTGTCACAGAGAATTACTTGGCGGGGAAAAAGAAAAAAATTCACACAACCCATGCCATGAATATTGTGAGTGTAGTATTAGTGTGAGAATAAAGGAGAAACACAGGAGGAAGAGTGAGGTTTTCCTTTACAATTTCCATTTTAATTATAAGTTTTAGCCAGATTAACTACTTTTACACAGAGAGAGCTAGGAGATAGGTAATTGCTAACTGTGTATCATCAGCAAGCATTTTAGCATGCTAACAAGTGAATGGAGACAAGTAAAAATTTCCATTGGAGTAGTGTAATTCCCTCTCTAAAACCACATCGATTTCTTTCACACTTTCTTAAGGTGGCAAAAACATCACTAATATAATCCAATGATAAAGCTACTCCCTAACATATAAAAACAAAAATGGGGCAAAATAATATACTTATTAAAATAGTGTTTGATGACAAATGTTTTAGTATTCTATCTCACTTAAAAATTATCTATATATCCAAAAATAATTACCTTAATATAATAATACTTTGAGAAAAATTTTAAAATGAATTATAGATTTCAGGAACCTTGTTAAAGCTGATACACTATAGAACATAACTACTATTTATATGAAAACATCTGTCAAAAGTATAATGCAGTTTATCTGAGCAGATGATTTTATCTTTTTTCTTAATTTTAAGTGTTATGTGGAAATAGTAGTAGGAAGTAGTGTTGACTTATCTAATGGGTAAAGCAGTGTTAGAATGTTAAGAAGTTGAAATTAACTAAATTCTTCAATTAAAAAAGCTGCAAGTTCTATATAAAATAAAATTGTTTTCTACTTAGATTCTAGTCCACATTGATGAAGTCAGGAACAGACATCACTTTTTTAAAAGCAAAATGATTTAATGAGCTTATTTTGTCATAAGTTTCACTTTATTTATATAAACTTGGATTATGACTTAAAATATAAGATACGAGAATTTAAAAACATGGGAACTTGGAGAATGTTAGATTTATGTAAGCATTCATAAATCCCTTTTAACCAATCAGAACAGAGCTCTTTTATTTGAGATTTTATCATTTAATTTATTACTATCGTGTAAAGATAGGAGGATACTCCACATTTATATGGTGAAAGGAGTTTCAGTTGTCTATTGTTGCTTAAGAACCCACTGCAAAACATAGTAGCTGGAGACAACGGCTACCAGTTATTGTATTACAAAGCTACAGTTTGGGCAGAAGTTGGCAGGAAGGTTCCGTGCAGTGTCAGTTGGGGTGGCTTGGCTGGGAGTTGGAGGGTCTAATTCCAAGGTCCAATCCCGCTTGGCTGCTGGTTGTTGACTGTAAGCTTGACAAGGGCTGAGGGCTAGGGCCTTGGTTCTTCTCCATGTGGGTCTTTCTACATGCATGGTGTGGGCTTCCTCACTGCATGGTGGTGGGTCCTAAGCATAGGAACAAACTCTATCACCTTTTATGACCTAGCTCCAGAAGTCACATAATGTCACATCATAGTGCAAAATCTGCTTCAGTTTGTACAGAACATAGATCTTGCCTCTCAGTAGGAGGAGTGTCAAAGTCATATTGTAATAACATGTTGGATGGAAGAAAGTGTGGTGGACATTTTGGGAAAATACAATCTGTCAAAGGCAGTAAAGATTATTCTCAAATACAGTCACAGAAACTCACAGAGAGCTTATTCTGCAATCTCAGCCATGGGTCAAAAGGAAAAACAAAACACAGAAACACACTTGCTTAGATTTCCGTGTATTCGCCTCCTTTCCAAAGGGATTGAAATGTTCTCTTAAATAATTTAAGTTTACAAACAGACAACCAACCAAAAAACAACAACAACAAAAAAGGCCAACAAACCGGATTTTCTTCCTCCTTCCACGTAAACAAGATGTCTGAATGATTAAACCATAAAACTGGATTCCCCATCATTGCTGCCATCAGGGGAAAAAACCTATGCGCCATGTGCCTCTGACCTACAAAAAGTAACAGTTAGCCTGTGGGAATAATAGTTACTTCCTCAGGAAAATAGAGTGTGTTTGAATTTTGCAATTTAGCTTTATTTTCACAAATGATATTTTCTAACAAGAATTCAGTTTCAGAAAGCAGGAGTTTTAAGCTAAAACTTTTAATCAATATGAAACATACCTGGCCAATAAAAAGCTAAACAGAAATGACATTGATTCATTTTAAAATTTTTCTTTCACCTTTATGGCCAGTGATAAACTTTTGGCGTTTAGCAATAGAGTGCTCTAGTTGTTTGGCGATGGATACAAGCACTGGGTGTACTGCGTACTTGCTTTGAGTCTTGGGCTCTTCTCTCATCCTTGGTTTCCTCACAGGTAAAAAGGGAACAATAATTGAATAGGTTCATGTGAATATTAAATAAATAAACTTACATAAACGCTTAGCATGGTGCCTGGCACAGAGTAATCCCAGTAAATACAAGATATTATTACAACAATTACTACATGATAGTAATGTAATGTATTATATACATAATATAGTATATCTATAACTATGTATATTACATATAGTATGTATAAATAGTTATGCCATTATACCTGTGCTAATACAATTATAACTATAACTCCCCTTCTTCATACCTCAATATAGAAGCTAATGTGACATCAAGAGGGCTATCTGTTAATTTGACTCTATTATGACTTGGATGGTCCAAACATTAGTGATAATAATTAGTCACCACAAACTTTCAATATTTTGACCATAAACTCCAGAGAAGAACATACTGTCATCCAACACTTTCCTTTTAATCCTGGGATACATGTGATACATTTCACTGTGTTTTTGCATAAATCTGAATTGCTGTTTGTGTGAAACTACTTCAGAAAGACCAAATTATTTTTGCTGCTGGGAGCTGAGGAATTCTTATTATCTGAAAACAGACACCTAGATACAGGCTCTTATTAGACATGTCATTCATTTATTCCAGAAGCCATTTTGGGGTGTTCAGATTTGCAGCCACATAAATGCAAATAATGATCCCCTGCCCCTACAGGCAGCTACACATACAAGTAAATTCTAGTTCTTTCTTCTTGAGGTTTCCTCTTGTACTTATGCCCAGAAGGGGGACACATGCATTCCCAAGCAAAGGCAGCGTTTTTCAAACTCCTCTCTTTAGAAGCCATAGACTCTCATATGTCAAGTCCCTCTCCAGGTTCACGTAGCCATTCAGATGGAGACTAATGAAAATTCTCTCCTGTGAGAAAACAGTTAATAGCTAAATACACTGAAGCCCCATCACTAGCTTAGTCCAAATATCACTATCTTTATAACACAGAGCTCCAGACCTATCTACAAAGAACTCCCAGAAGAAACATAATGGTAATAGGAAAACAAAAACCAAGCATTTTGAAGGCACATCTTACATTTCTGATAAATCACCAGCTAAACTAAAAGCACCTCAATCCAACATCCTCATATTCTGCACAAGAAGGACGACTAGTGGTGAGAAGACGTACTCATCACAATTTCTTCAGGCCCTGAATTCATAGAATCAGTATTTAAAATTAAATTTACAGATTATTTAGTTTAGGTTTATCACTGAGGAAACATGAGGCCATGAAAAGGAGAAGCGAATTAATTACGCAAGATTTCCTGACTATTTAGTGCCAGATCCTGGTCTTTTTCCAATATGTAGCCTTTCTTAGGTCAAGTTTTCTTTGGCTGGGAATATGTAGTGTAAAATAATTAGCTCAGATTCCTTTCATGTCATTCAGAGAATTTGGTTCTTTGTGTAAAGGCAAGCCATAGCTGGTCTGCTCAGTAACTTGGAATGTTACTTCATCTTCCTGAAGAATTTTGGTAGAGATTTGTCTTAATTTCTGACTAGTTTGGAATCCTCTGAAAAGGAGTAGGTGTTATCTATTTATTTTGGTACATACGTGGGCACTGAGACTTTTTCAATGGATTTATTGTTGAACAACTAGATGGAAACTTGAAAGGTAGTACCAGGACTAAGTTCCACATCCCTCTGTCCACATACCTAAACATCTCAGGAACCCATTCACCAGAGCCCTGCATTCCTCAGACTGTGACTAAATGTTGACATTCTTGCCCAACTGTGTGTCTAGGAATAACTGTGTATCAACAAGTTCATAATTTTTAACTAAATTTAATTGTGCTTTGGAAACTTGGAACAGTAATTAGGTAATGAATATGTCTGGAAGTAATCATTTCAATTTGAAGCTTGAACAAAGATCTTTGAAAATCATCTCAGCATTTGCTTTTCGTCACTTAATCAAAGTATTTCTTAATTTTAACACAAAATTTTCCTGTGGGCAGATCACTCCCACACAAGAGGGAAAAAATCTTCTTAGAGGTGGCTAATAAAACAACAAAACAGAAAGAAAAAAGGAAGGAAAACTAAAAAATATTCTTTTGAAAGTGAACTGACTGTACTGGATTTATAGCCAAGAAGTGTGTGGGGATGAAGTAATTCTGCCCTTTCTGATCCCCTACTCAAACTCAAGATGCTCTACATTTCACATGTTTTCTTGTGCATATACTCTCTCTCAGCACTGCTCCCCACAGTGTGTGATGAACAAACACACGTGTTCTGGGGAATGTAGTGTTCATGAGGGTCTTTGAAGATTATGGGAGATCACAAAGGCTTAAATAGACAAGAGAAAAAAGAAACTTCTTGGAAAAGACTATCACATGAATAAAGGTTAACGGTACAGAATACCATGATTCCTCTTTTATGAAAGCATTTTTTTGTACACTATACTGAAAGTGCTCTTTAAAAAAATTTGTTTTGAATCATCAATAGCTACCAATTCTCTCCAGTCCATAAAGGGTGAATGCTGTTTCCAATGTGGTAGGTGAGAGCATGTTCTTATTCATTTATTCAACATCATGAAGCACTTACAGTGTGCCATGAACTATACTGGGTGCTGATGTCATTAACTAACTCAAAGTCTAGTAAGAAAGCCAGATTTTTTAAAAATTCCAATGCAACGATGTATATATTCTGATAATGTATACATATAAATCCAATGGTATGTATGTATTAACATACATATGGGAAGATCATATGTTCCAGTTTGCCCACCTTACATCTGTTGTTCCAATGGGATGGTTAATAGCATTCTAGTTTGGGAGGCAAATTATATGGTTGCCCTATTTAGTAAGCAACTCATACATACTAAGCACTAAAGATATAAGAACATCTCTACCTTGAAGGAGTTAAGTAAAGTAGGAGAGAAAGAGAATTAACTAAACAATTTTAATACATGTGATAAGTGTTATGTATTATAGATATATACATAGAGGGTCTTCAAAGATTATTCATAGTATAGCTGGTCTAGACCTAAGGTGAGGAATATTTTATAAAGTCTAAGGAACATGCAGTTGGTAGTCTCAAAGGGAAAATAAGGCTTAACTAAGTGAAAGAAGAATGTTCCAAGCAGAAGGAGGTATATTTGCCAAGGCAGAGGAAGAAGAGAGAGCAGAACAATTTTTAGAAACTAAAAGCATTTGATTTGTCTGGAGAATCACATGCAAGCAGAAAGGGATAGGAGATAGAGTTGGTGAGGGTAACAGCCAGATTATGAAGGAATTCACATGCAGATTTAAGGTTTGAACTGAATCTCAAGGGCTGGGAAATTATTGATGCATAACATACAGGATTACTTTGGCTACAGCATGGTGCATGACTATAGGAAAAGGTAATTAGAAGTTTTGGGGGTAAGACTTACATTAAGTGAGCTTAATTTGGTATGACCCTCTTTTTTCTCTTGTCCCTTTCTATTGCTTTCTACTTGGAATAAATATGTAATAGCTGGATTCCAGCAAACATTTTGAGACCTTAAGGAAAGAAGTGATACATTGTGAATGAGCAAAGTGGAAATAATGAGTTTGGATCCCTATGATGTTGTGGATTCATTTTACTCTAATTATAGATCACTTCCTTAGTATCACTCCATCCATTCTTGTCTCTTCTTCCCCAGAGTTAGCCATTACCCTAAAGTTGATGTGTATCATCTTGCTTGTATTTTATGTTTTATTGCATAAATATTTAAAAATAAATGTATCATCACAATAATTAGGGACATATAAAGCTACGTAACACAGTGACTCAAAAATACCATGGGTCAAGTCGAGTCCAGTGATAAACTAGCAATCCAGGCCAGATGACTTTACTCACAAGATCATCTGAGATGACCTAGGTTCCTACTCACAGTGTTGCATCGTCACCTTGGGTGTCCTAATACTTTGGTTGGTCATAATATTTGAAGCTGGTATTTCTGTATACCAGCCATCAGAAGGGGAAAGGAGAGGTAGTGGTGGGTATGCAGCACCTTTATACATTTAAGGATGTAACCATGAAATTACACCCATAATTCTCCTTATATCACATTGGGCAGAATTTGGCTCATGACTTCACCTAGCTTCAAGGGAGGCTAGAAAATGTCTACCAACATACCCATGTACTCGTATACTCTGCTGAATCTTAGCTGAGTCGTTGTTCTTCTACTAGAAGAAAGTAGGGATCCTTCTTTTTGGATCCTGAGTAACAATTTGTCACTCATGTGTTTTTGGTTTTGCTTTGCTTTTTTTCAAATTGAAGTACAGTCAGTTACAATGTGTCGATTTCTGGTGTACAGCACATCCGTGTGTTTTTAACATTTATATAAATTGGTCTCATTGTGTGTATCCCTTTGTAACTAATTTTTTACATTCAAAGTTGCATTTTTCAGATTTATCCTTATTATTATATATAAATACATTTTAGTTATTTTAATAACTGCGAAGATCCCATTATAGATGTAAATCATATTTTATCCATCCATTTACTAGTGGATATTGAGGTATTAAAAATCTAGTAAATAACACCCATCTTCCTTAACAGTGGTGAACTAATTGAGAATCAGCTTTATCATGTGGGATCTCCTTAATACAATCATGGCCTTTACACAGAGCACCAGGAAATTTATCCCAGAGGCTGTGGAAGCAGAAGGTTCTCAGACCAAATTAAGACACTCAAATCACATGGTTTATTAAATCAATATAAAGCACACAGTGAGAAGCAAGAGCAAAGAGAGGTAGGTTAATACAGCTAAGACAGAATACAAACAGGATGGAGGAACCACAGAACCTGAATCTTCTCTCTCTCTATTACATAAGCCTTCTCTGCTGATGATGTGATTGTGAGGACCAGAGTTGAGTTTTGAGGCAAGGGGTCTACAGACAGAAGATGGCTGAGCTAACACAAGTCTTGCTTCATTGAAGAGACCCAGGGGCAGTTACACTAATGAGCAAGCATGAATTTTATCTGCATTTGCTGGGCAGGGAACTTGTGGTGCCAGAATGGGTATTACCAATGGGTGGTTAATTTAAATCTTCATGAGTAGTGAGTGCTACTCTAAAGGTTGAGTTTTCTGAAATGTTTGTCATAGTCATCTGTATCATCAATATTAGATGCTTCACCGCCTTGTGTATGTTTAATGAATCATGATTATTTGTATCCTCTTGGTGCTTCTTCCTTTCTATCTGTTTCTAACACTTATATGCTCTATTTACTTTATCCATGTCTATCCTATCTTATAGATTGCTAACTTGTGTATACTTCAGCACATCCTATGAGTCTCAGCATCCCATCTGTTTTTCTTGTTCTCTACAGCTGAGTTGAATATTCTCAAATAATACAGAAGCACATAATATAAGTTGAGGGTGGACAGCTGCAGGCTTTTCCTGTAGGTGCAGGGCCTTTACTACTGGGTTCATGATATGGCCAAGAACAACTGGCAGACTTAGTCCAAAATGGAAGAAAAGATGAAGGCATGCCCAGTTTTTTTCCCCCAAAACAACTAATAATATAAGTTTTTTCACTTCTCCAAGTGGTAAGTGGGGATATAGAAAGGTCAGGAATATGACAAAAGTGTACATCATTCCACATGGAAGAAAATATCAGGAGTGTGGATTATTTCCCCTCTGAAATAAGAATAGAATTGTCAGATGAAGAACCAAAATGTCACCATTATAATATACAGATCTGATACCAGGAAGTATAGCTTATATCTGCAGAGAGTTCGGTTTCATAACATTGAACCTCAGAATCAGACTGACTTACTCATCCACAGTCAACCACCTACAGTCAGTGCTAGACCAACAGACACTTCACCCACAGGAGAAGACCTTCACCACTAAGATGAGGGCATGACTGAGACTAACTGGGAGCAATGCCACCTCCCAAACTGTGCACATGCAGTCCTATACCCAAATCACCAGTTAGATATTTCACTCCTCATGGGGGGACAGTGAGTGAGGATGGGTGGAAATGAAGCATCTGTAGTGGGGGGAAAAATGTTCTCCCTAACAATTTCCAGTTTTTCTCTTAACCTATTAGGTCTAACCATTAAATATAATCAAACAGGGAAGAAAACCCTTCATCATATTAGGGTGGTCCTGTTCCTACCGTTTCAAAGCCTCTCTCCTTATACCAACCATTAGTCCTATGCATTCTTCGTGGAATCACTGCCAGTGAAGAAAGCAGCCTCAAAATCAAGTGTAAAATGTCCTCTCAGAAGGCTCTGCCTATGTCAGAGTAGAAAATTAGTTACCTTAACTCTAAGACCACGTCATTCCAAGGCTAAAATTTACCCTTCATGCCATTTCTCATTGCAAATTTTGTTCAGCATAATTGTCAAATATGGTTCATGAGAAGTTCCAATTCAAGGGGTTGAGTTTTCTAAAATGTTCAAGGTCAATGACATCAAAGTAATAAATCAAATTGTTTATTCACTGTGATTTGAAGTTGAAACAAATGAGAAAATATAGTCAAAAATTTATCCTCTCCAATTTCTCATTCTGCTCAGTCTCAGCTAGAGGGGTTTTAGAAGTGTCTTCTTGGGCTGAACTCACAAGAGCTAATGCTTTCAAGATCTCAAAACTTAGATAATTTCAACAATGCACCTTACTTATTAAATGTTCCAAAGGATTAATAGGATACAAAATATTACCTCAGCACCAGTACCACACCTATAAGATGCAGAAAATTTAAAAAGCAACTACTAAAGTAGTTGTCCCAGACAAAATTAAGTTCCCAAAACTTCTTAGTTAGTGATGTCAAAGGTCACAGCAAAAATCTCAATGGTGTCCCAGGTAAGGAAAGTACAGAGAAAAACTTGGTTTCAACCTCACCAGAATACCAGTAAATCTATTCTAGTTGTTCAGTGTCAATGAATTGTGAAGTTAAATTCAAATGGGAAAGATATCCCAGCATGTGCCCCATGTTTTTGGTGTTTTAGTGCTGTGTTCAGGTAGGACTCTGCCCTGTGAAAGATATGCTCATTCCAGTGCCCTCATGGCTTTTTTCCATTGCCACTTGCAATAGAATTGCTCAAGCTTGTGATATTTACCTCCTAAGGAAGATTTTCCCCAACTCTTGAAATTTATTCATCTAGGGAATCTGCCCTCAGCAAGTTATTTTATTTGTTTGTTTGTTTGTTTGTTTGTTTATTATTTATAAAATAAAAATTATACATACATAAGGTGTACAATATGATGATTTGATACACACATGCATAGTGAAATGAAATGATTACTACAGTCAAGCTAATTACATATCTTATCATATAGTTACTTTTTTTGTATGAATGAAAGTACCTGAAATCTACCCTCTTGGCAAATTTCCTGTATTCAATACATTTTTTTAGTAGTCGCCCCATATCTGAAAGGGATGTTCTAAGACCCCCAGTAGATGTCTGAAACTGGGCATAGTACCAAACTTTATGTATACTGTGCTTTTTTTTTCTATACATACATGCCTATGATAAAGTTTAATTTATAAATTAGGCACAGTAAGAGATTAGCAATAACTAATAGTAAATTAGTTAGGATAATCGTAACAATATACTATAATAAAAGTTATGTGGATATGGTCTCTGTCTCTCAAAATATCTTCTTGTACATATGTAATGCATTCTCCATCCTAACTAAGCACTTACCATGTACTGTGGCCATAACTTGCGCAGTTTGAGGTGCAGCAGCAACACTGGCACAGATTTCTTTGTCCTTCCTCACAATTTTATGAATAGAAGATTCATTCTTACCATAGATTTTAGTAACCTCAGCATACAATTTTTTTTCTTTCCTTATGAAGTCAAGAAAAATAGTTTGAGATGCATCTCCATTTGTCTTTTAATATTTTTATATGCTCCATCCTTAAATTTTTAATTACCCTTTTATAAAAGACTTACCTATTCTCTAAGGTCTCCATTGTTTTCCTCAAGAAATTCTTCCTCTTCTAGTTGAATCAGCCTGTCTGTATTTATTATTGTGTTTTTATTCTTTACTATGCTGTGTGTTTCAAACCTCTTCAGTTCATCTTTGAATTCCTACACAGACCAGACTATGAGAGATAGGTTATTCCAGGCATGGGATTCTTTTGTTGTCTTTTTAATTATTGGTTCTGCAATAATTTCATTGAGTTCTCTACTTCAATCTCCCCAAAATGGTGTGTCTCTTTATACTTGGTGCCCTGGTCCTTCTTTGTTGTTGTTGTTGTTGTTTGAAAATAATAAAATCTACTACAGATTGGATCTCAATTCAGGTCTACACTCATGCAATTTTCAAGTCTGAAGTGCATAAGAAAGCACATAATGGAAAAAGTTTAACAATTGGCTGGGAGTAGGAATGGAAAAGAACCCTGAGGCTTAGGGTTTACTGATTTCAAAAACACAAAGGCTCCCATCTTGACCAGTTTCCAGCTACCCATGTGACATCAGCCACCTCACAAAATTATGAAAATTTAATAGTCAGCTCTCATAAGTTAACACAAACTAGCATTAGGACACCAACTGGGTGACCCCTTTGCCTGTGAGCGAGCCACATAAATCCAAGATATCCAAGGCTAGTTCCTCTGAAGTTCTCTATAGTCTTGGAAGCAAAATGGAATTTGAAACACCAATTGGGGACTTCCTAGCTAGGCCAAGTTCTGAAAGTTTAAAGCTAGAACCTCTGCTAGTGTTCTGTACTCAAGTGGAATTCAGTTCTTCCTGGCAGCTTAAAGTTTGCAAATGCTGTTTTGTTCAAGAATGGCACAGATTTACTCCTGCCCCATCCTGACCTCTGATACCTGATCCAGGTATAGGTTCAAGTTGAACTGACGATCTGCATTTTCACGTCCCCACCACTTAATTCTGATGTCACTTTGGCCTGTGCCTTTGCTGAAACTTACAAACTGCAGAGCAGTTGCTTTTGCTAAACAGAGGGCAGGGCTAGATGACATTCGTGTCTAGTCTTGCTTTTCTGAAAGCAATCACACATGTGCATACAAAGCCCCTGTGGGCTGAAGAAAGTCACCAAGCTAAGAATCTCCCAAGGCCACAGCCTAGCATAGGATGCCCAAAGCAGAGATCCATCCACCCTGCTCATTTAAGAGGTTCTCTATTCATATGTCATTTGATCCTAAATTATATTTCCTCCTTGTTTCCTAATGTTGAAATTCAAGGGACTCAATAAGTAGCGTATGTCGTACTACCCCATTCAAAAATGAGATAAAGAAAGACGACAGATGGGAATCAAAATAGCATCTTTTTACTGGTAAAACCGAACTGAATGTGGTGTATATCTGTGGGCGAATGGGCTTCCTAATTCTGAACCCCAGAACCTAAGACATAGGCAGTGGTCACCCGGGGCCATCCTCCCCACACAGACAGGGCAGGCCTATAAAACTTGTAGAACAAAGCAGAGCACAATGTGGGAAGTACTTGCGGGGAAGCACTCTCCCAAGAAAGGAGAGGAAGGAGCCAAATGATGCAAGTTCATTTCCTTATGTCAAGCTCCCCAATAATTTGCTCCTCTTCCTGTGGAAAGAACACAAGAAGCTGTGCTAATTAGTGTCCCCTGTTGGAGCAAAACATCATTATAAAAGTATAAATGTTTTAACTTAACAATAAACAAGGTATGGCTTCCCAGTTTTCCTACTATTAAAAACAACGCTGCAGTGCAAATCTTTATCCCTATATCCTTATGCAATATGCAAAAGAGTATCCTTGCAACGTACCCAGGAAAGGATTTGCTAGGTCATATTATATTATATGATACGCACTGTGAAGTTGCTCTCCACAAGAGTTGAACCAGTTTATATGTCCACTGTTAGAATATCAGTTCCCATTGATCTGTGTCCTTGCCAGGGACCATCTCCGGGGGTTAAAGACCATACTGCAAAAAGAAAAACATCAAGTCTGTAGTACCAACTCCAGCTATTGAAAGCCATTTACTTAAGAGTTATTCTATGCTGATTATTCTATATCAGGTACTGTGTTAGACACTAGTGATGTCGAGTGAATTAGAAAAAGTCACTGCCTTCAAACCTCATCTGTTTGGGGGTCACAAGCATATATGAACAGTGCTTAAAATATCTATGGTCTAAACTTTAACTTTTCCAAAACAATTAAAAATTTTAGTACACTGAGGAAATAAAGAATAAACATACTTTCCCTTAATAGTTAGAATAGAATATTATATGTATTTCTATTCCAACTCTAACTTCCAAATTTCTTAATTTCCCGGGTTTGCACTACTGACAGTTGTATCCACTGTGAATCCATTTTCCAGTAAACTCAATTTCAAAAAGGAAGTTGGCTTTTTAAAATGTAACATCTGTTGTATTAAAAAAAAGTCATCTCTGTGGTGATACTGATAATGATTCTAATTGTGGACCATAGACATTTTACTAAGTAAATGACTTTTGTGGTTAGGAAAGCTTGTATAATCCAGAGAAAGCAGATCTGAGTACTTTCCACATTTTTATACTGGCCAGAGAATAGGATTGCTGATAAGCATCTCTGTAGGTCTCACACATTTACACAGAAATTACCAACATAGATTTAAAATAAAGAGAGAAAAAAAAGTTAAAAAATAATAAAATAAAATAAAATAGAGAGAGAGCCCTGCAAAGAGTAATAACACAGAGTGATTAAACAGGAAAAAAGTGTGTCAGTGACACCTTCACATTATTTGAGCTTTTGAATTTTATATACTTTTATCACCACCTGCTCTTTCTTCCCCCAGACCAGACCTCCAAGAAGGCAGAGTTTCCTCAATTGTCCTCGAGGACCTTGCTCCCCATATCTGTGACCACTGGAGGGCTGGAGGTCCCTTGAATATTCTAACTCAGAGTCTCTGATAGTTTTCTCTCAGCCTTGTAGTTGGCGATAATTCTAAAACCTGCTACTCCCTTTCCTGTGAGGAAAAGCAGCCTTTCTGAACACAATTGAACCGTTCTTTGGTTCTGAAGATTGGTGCCTCAGGGACATCCTCTGGAACAACAATTTCCTTTGCCCAAAACCATAACTGTAGAAGGTATGGGAGGTTGACCTTCTTAAACTTAATCCTTTATGCCAGATGGTTTTCTTAAGTTTACTTCTTGCTTCCAAAAGAGGAACACAAAAAACCAAAGTGTCTAGAGGCATTAAACCATGGTCAATTTAAACTAAACATTCCATAGGACCCCAGATTGTAAATGCTTGTCATCTTCTCATTCTGGGTTCTATTTTTCAGCCTACATTCTGGAGTTAGAGTCCCAGGCATCACCTTTGTTAGAGGATTAGCGTGTCTGTTCGCCACCAGCTTCTCTCCTAATATGGCCAGTTACTTTGCAAAAGCATGGACTAGACTCGGGTATGGATGGATTCACGTACATCCATCTTTGCTGAAAAAACTAACAGCTCAGTGAGCAAGTACTTCTATTGCTTTTTCATCGTATGAAAGATTCCACTAAATATTTTGCCATCTACTTGGCACTGAGCCATTAGGTAAACAATTTAATTCAACCAACATTCATCAAATACTAACCTACCGCAGCAAGTGCTTCCCATTTGTTCTCAGTGTGTCTGAGAGAACTGAGAAAATTAGGTTACAACCCAGCTCTACAGCCCTAACTAGCAGTATGCCTTGGGCAGAAGGAAGGACATGGAGCTAGAGCCATGTTTGGAGATCAGGGACAGCCTCCTCTCGGTGTTCTGAGGGATGCTTCAAGGTCTCTCTGGAGCCATCTTCTCCCTAAATGAGTATAAAACTCCTACTAATAAAGCCCACCCCCATGGGGCATCAATAAGCATGTATCTATTCAATTGATTTGCTTGTTTTCCTCTAGGTAGATTGTAAGCTGCTGACTAGCTGTATAAAGATATTCATTAATGTTTGCCTAATTAATTACTTGAGTGTATTTGAGTCAAATTATCTCTAGAAGCCCCACTTGAAATGTTACCTGGAGAATGAGGAAAACTTTAAGGCTTATAGTATTTCTTTCTTTCTCTCACTGAGCCTTTCAACTTTTGACACTTCATAGCCTGAGTCTCAGGGCATCTGTAGTTTGAATCCATATCTTCCCTGTGCATTCGGAGCTGACAGATCTACTGTTTCTGAAAGCAGCAACAGCCAGAGGCAAAAACTGTGATGTACACAACGTGTGTCTATGGCAACCATTTGCTTCTTTTCTCCTTCACCTTCCAGACTCCCATCAGTGTTTCCAGAATTCTTTAAAATGATGATCAGACAGCCAACGTATTTGGGCAAAAAAGGTTTATGTGAGTAACTACGATGCACAAGACTCTGTGATGAGCATTCTATTTATTTCCTTATTAATCTCAACAACTATTTAGGAAGGAAGATGTAGTTAATCTCGTCCTGCACATGAGAAATGTGGAGGCTCAGAGAGAGGTTGGCTTGCTCACCCTAGGCCACAGAGCAGACAAGTGACCTAGCCAGGCTATGCATCTAAAATGGTCTGACTCCAAAGTCCTTTGCACTTTTGTTTTTGGTCAATGCCAGTTTTATCTGTACTTTGAGGACTTTAGATTAAATGACCTTAAGTTTTCTTTCTGGGCGGACCTTTCAAGATAAGTGTTTCATTATCTCATTTGTCAGTATTTTGACTTGGCCCATGAGTAAATGGAGATCCAGAAAGGTGAACTCACTTGCCAGAGGCCACCAGGAGACCTTGTAGCCCCAGGACTAGAGCCCAGTTTCTAATATCCTTCCCAGTGTACTTAACAACCAACATTCTTAACCTAGCCTGCTGATCTCTGATCTTTCTGGCTTTTTCTCTTTTTCTAACATCAGCAAATGCCATTTCCCCCTTTCTAAATTTTCCACTTCAGTACATGTGCTGTTTCTTCTGTCTGTCTGACTGGCCCTTGCCCTGTATTCCCTTGCCTACACCTCTGAACCTGGAAAACACCACAATTGCCCTTTAGTTCTAAGTTGAGACATCACTTCCTAAAAGTAGTCTTCCTGAACTACTCCCTCCCAAACCCACATAGACTTGCCAGATAAAATTTAGAAAACTAGTTAAATTTGAATTTCAGATAAGCAACAAATTAGATTTTAGTGTAAGTATATCTCAGATACTGTAGAAAGCATACTTATACTGAAAGATTTCTTGTCTATCTGAAATTCAAATTTAACTGAATTATTCTATATTTTTATTTTCTCAGTCTGGTAATACTACATACACTTCTAGATGAGGTCTGTTCCTTTTGTTGTATACACTTGAGAGTACAATTGAAAAATGGGCAAAGGGCTTGAAGAGACATTTTTCCAAAGAAAACATAAAAATGGCTGACAGATATATGAAATAATGCTCAACATCACCAATCATAAGGGAAATGCAAATCAAAACCATGATAAGATATCACCTTACACCTGCTATTTTCAAAAAACAAAAGATAACAAGTGTTGGCAAGGATGCAGAGAAAAGAGAATGCTTGAACACTGTTGGTGGGAATGTAAAATAGTGCAGTCACTATGTAAAACAGTATGATGGTTCTTCCAAAAATTAAAATTAGGACTACCATATGATCCAGAAATCCCACTTCTGAGTATATATCCAAATAATTGAAATCAGGATCTCAAAGAGATATCTGCACTCTCATATTCCTTGTAGCATTATTTATAAGAGCTAAGATATGGAAAAAAACTAAATGTCCGTTGACACATGAATGAATAAGGAAAACATGGTATATACATACAATGGAATTAAGAAAGAGGAAATCCTATCATATGTGACAACATGGCTTTACCCAGAGGAGATTATGCTAAGTGAAATACGGCAGTGACAGGACAAAACTGCGTGATTCTATTTATACGAGGTATCTAAAATAGTCAAACTCATAGAAACAGAGAGTGGAATATTGGTTGCCAGGGACAGAGAGCAAAATGAGGGAGTTGCTGTTTAAGGTGTGTCAAATTTGTTACATAGGATGAATAAGTTCCAGAGATCAGCTGTACAACGTTGTGCCCATAGTCAACAACATTGTATTGTGTACTTAAAAAGCTCTTAAAAGAGTAGAATTAATTTTAAACGTTCTTACCATAAACACACAAAAAAGAGTACCATAAATTTTTCCTTCATTTTACTTAAAATTGTATTTAATGAATTTTTTGCAGTGCTTTGTTTACAAAGGGTCTCTATGACCCTGGACTCTAGGCTCTGTGACAGACAAGACTGCGCCTGTTTTGTTACCCACTGCATTCCCTGCCCTTAGCTCACGATTCCCCCGTCAATATTCAATGAAAATTTGTTGTGTGAAAGAACAATCAATGAAAGAAAAAGAAGGAAGGAAAGAAAAGAATGAAGAAAGGAAGGAAAAGAAAGAAAGAAGAATTATCTCAGTTTCTTCCTCAGGTAGGAAAAGTTCACATTAATACGAGTGTAGCATCATGATTGCAATAAATTATTACAGCTGTCGTTTAGGGCTGGTAGATCTAGGGTCCAGGCACAGCACGTATATGCAATCTTTATTTCTTCCTCACTCTCTCTTTGCCTGCTTTCCTTACCTTACCCCCAGGGGCTATTTGAATGTATTGATGTACTTGGAAATGTCTTTAAAATAAATAGAAATATTTTGGCTTATCAAGATACAGCAGTTTTAAAAGTCATCTCCACTCAACCTCTTGGGCAGAGGATATGGACAAATGGGAGCCTGATCAGAAGAGGAAGAACTAAAAAGACCAATGAGATGACTGCAGTGGACAACTTAACTTGTGGGCCATTGAGAGGCACCCCTTTGGGTACCCATAAATACTGAGAATCCTTTGAGTGGCCCTAACATAAAGCAAGCAATCTTGACATTTTTAAGAGGGATTTGAAGCAATGTAATTTGAGTTTTAAAAACAAACATGAACATTTATATCCACAGGCTAATAAGGATTCTTTCCAGTTGAGTTATTGGCGGAAGTAACATTTCTAGAAACTTTCTAGGTTTTTCTTCTTACCATTTTCAGCCTTATTTTGCTGAAGTTCCCTGTTCGCGAAGAATAGTTACCTCTTTACACCTAAAGCTATCCAAGAGGTTGACTCATATAATGTGTTTCCTGTGTATCTTCTGAAGTTCGCAAAGCTTACTAAACCCCACTAAACCAGATCCTGAAAATCTATCCACTTCTGTCTCACATTCTCACATTTCAAATACCACCCCACCCTTCACTGCAGAACTTATTTATCAACCAAATTTAATCTATATGATGCCTAATCCTTTGGTCTTCTGATTTCCCCCCACCCTGCCTCACGTATAAATGATGATAGGTTTGCCTAAACAGATGCCGTTACTATTACTTTCTTACACAACCAAACCAGACCAAACTGCATCATGATACAATGGACTCTGACTTACACTGGGAAAGACAGATTCCAAGAGGTTGAAGCGGAAAGAATAATAACAGAGGGAGGAGGAAGCACACAAAAAATGAACATTAATATTCCAAATTACAAGTTGGTATGGCATCCCCTTTTGTCCCTGGAGACCAAGTACAGTCATTTAATTCTTCAATTGTTTCCTCAGGCCCAGCCCCAAGTTGCCTTTACAAGTGAATTGGCTCCATGGCAACTGGGAAAACATAACCCCGGGAAGATTTTGCAAAGCTAAACCCAAGAGAAGCTGTGCCAAATGAACATTAGATATTTGCAGAAGTATTTTATTCTGCCCATGGTGGTTTCCTGTGTACACATTGCAGGAATATATTATATTAGCTTCCTAGTGCTGCTTTGACAAATTATCAAAAACTAGGTGACTTAAAACAATAGACATTTATTCTTTCACAGTTCTGGAGGCCAAAAGTTCAAAATTAAGGTGTGCGCAAGGCCATACTGTCTTCCGAAGCTCTAAGGGGAGCATGCCTCCTTCAGCTTCTAAGATGACTCCAGGTACACTTGTCTTGTTGCTGCATGACTCCATTTGCTGCCCCCATAGTCACATGACTTCCTCCTCTTTTCTGTGTGTCTCTCTCCACTTATCAGGACATATGTGGTTGCATTTAGGGTTCTCTCTGTCCATCCTGGATAAGCTCCTCCTCTCAAGATCCATACAGGTTAGTACTAACTCTTGAGAGGCCCACTACAGATATTAACTGATGAATGCTGATAAATACAAAATTTTTGTCTTTAACTGAATTCAACTTAATTCTACTCAGCAATCATCTAATGATGAAATAATACTATGCATAATGATAATAAATCTCAAGCACTTATCACTACACATAGTATTATTCCATTGTCATGTCTATCTACTCAACCAGGCTGCCAGTTGATTAAGGGTGGTGACCAGGGCTTGCATCATGTCATGATCTGGCCTAGGACAGTGCCTGGCATGTACTAAAAGCTCATTAGTTGAGTAGAATTAAATTGAATTGAGTGTATGAGTTGTAATCAGAGCAGAACCAAGGAAGCAATTAGCTCCTTCTGGGGAAGTAAGGAGGGCTTCTCAGAGGAGGAAATTCTTCAGCTGGGATTTGAAGGATGAGAAGCAATTTGCCAGCCAAAGAAGGAAGGGAATTCCAGGTGAAAGGAACACCAAGGTCAAACACACAGAGGTGTAAAATAACATGGCAATTTGAGAAACTGTTGTGAAGACCAGTTGAGAAAATGCATTTAAAGCAATTTGCATAGTACCAGATACTTAGTAGTGTGACTGCTTTTCCTGGAGTGAGGAGAGTGGATTCAGGAGATGAGTCTGAAGACATAGACAGAGACCAGACTGACCGGACTTGTGCCACTCTAATCATCTTGAACTTCATCTCAAAGGCAATAGAGAACCATTGGATTAATGTGGGAATAATGTGGTCAGATATTTGTAAGGATTTTCATGCTGTATTAGATACATACAAATGGAAAGTCTTGAAATTTGTATTATAAAAATATATCTCAAACTTATTTTTTAATGGCAAGATTTAAAATTGCAAAGTGAAAGGCAGCAAAGGAAAAAAAAGAATATTTGCAGAACATTCTTCATGAAGACAGCTATGCATGTAGCTACTTAGAAAAATTGTCCTGTATGTAAGATATTCCCAAGCAACAGGAGCTCTGGTCACCACCCACCACAAATTCTCTCCTTCAAGAACCTGAGGCTCCTTTGGGTCCATATGCCCTAGGTGGAAGCATCCAGTAGCCTTGCATTTGTGTAAACATTAATACAAGTCACCTATTTGAGAAAATACCAGATAAGCACATTGAGGGTAGACAGGTACCAGCATACATTTTCCAGAAAGTGCTCTTCTTTGAAAGGCATGTGTGTTTGTGTCATGTGCATCCACATGAACATGGAACACAGCCAGCATGGAGGAAACTGAAGAAGGTCTATAAGAATAGTCTTTAGGACATTATGTACACAAATAAATAGAAATAAACCAGTTACCAGCCAAATCAGTAAGTTATTTTGGAGAAAAAGAATGAAATTAGTCTGTAGCTAGATGGTCGGTGTCCAACTTTGTTCGTTGAACAAACACACACACACTAGTCTGTAGAGACCCCCATGATAATTGGGGAGCAACTGCACCATTTAAATGGGACTTAATTTCTTGGATATGCCTCAGTACATGCCTTCAAAAGCCTCACTGAGTGTAATTCCCAGTTTTGAGAGCCTGGCTCTTGAAGTAGCACGCTAGAACATTTGTTTCTCATAATAGCCTCCTCCTTGATGTGTGGCCTCGTTTTAATGATATTGGATGTTGGCTGGGGCTGAATCAGGGCTTGGCCTTCCAACCCCTCTTTCCAGTAAACATTTCTCACATGGTAACCTTCATTTGTAAGAGCTTAGAGTTCACGAAACTGAATTTCAATGGAAATGATTGAGTTTTCACATTGCTCCTAGGTTTACCCTTTAGAATTCAGGTCAAATTTCATTTTCTCATAGAGGTCCTCCTTGACCACTTAATCTAAAATAGCCCACACTCACCCCAGTTCATCTTTATCACTGCACTCTGTGCCTTGTCCAGACAAACGCTTACCACAGACTCTAAGTTCTTGTTTATTTTTGTGGCCATGTGGAAATCAATTCCATGAGGTCAGCACCTTCTCTGTCTTATTCAACTTTGTATTCCCAACACACAGAATAGTAACTGGCATAATTTTTTGATCAATAAATATTTTTTAAATGAATGAATGAATGGATGAAGAGTAGAGTGAGAGACCAACTAAACTGATGAAGGGGCCAGAATTAGTGCTACCAGGAAAGAGCAGGTAGTAAAATATTCCCTTTTGGGAAATGGGCCCATCACTTCAAAATAAGTAATTTACCACAGGAAAATATCAGGCCTAAATGGACACCTGTAGAATGAGGTCTTATTTGGATTTTTGATCCTTCAAAGAGTTATTCCCCCAGTAACTTTTACCTTTGACACTTTACCCCCAATAACTTTGCCACTTAACAAATGTCCATACACTGGTCATGAGGAATGTTCTATACAAGGAAGAGCCAGATTGGATCCCCCAAGACCTGATCTTCATAATGCGAATGAACTTTGGTGGGTGGGGCACTTTTCTAAAGAAAAGGAAGGTTCTCTTACTTACAGAAAGTGAACAGAATTATTACCCTTAAATATATGTGATATTATCATATGTGATACTGAGATTCATAATAAGAAATATATATCAAGTCTTTGTCGGGTTCTGGCACAAAACTCCTAAAACCCTTGGAATTTCCTAAGTGCTGAGAGCAATAAATATGTTTTTGTTATATTAATGAGGTGTCTTGGGGGCCCACCTAAGGATGGAGTCTGATTACCAGGAGACCCAACCAAGTTGAACCCAACAAGATTGAAACTCTCAGTCCCAACCCCATCCACCCCTACATCTCCAGGGATGGGAGAGGGGCTGGAGATTGAATTGATCACCAATGGCCAATAACTTAATCATCCATGCCTATGTAATGAAACCTCCATAAATACCCAAAAGGATAGGGTATGGAAGAGCTTCCAAATTGGGAAACTGGAACACTTCCACGTGCCACTATGCTGGACTCCAAGCTCCACAAGGACAGAAGATCCTTGTTTGGGATCTTACCCCATATATTTCTTCATCTGGTTATTGATTTGTATTCTTTGATATCCATTGTAATAAATTGGTTATCTAGAGAGTAAATGGGTTTCCTGAGTTCTGTGAACCATTCTAGCAAATTAATCAAATCCAAGGAGGGGGTCACAATTTGATTTATAGCCAGTCGGTCAGAAGTACGTGTAACAACTTAGGCTTGCAATTGGTGTCTGAGGTGAAGGGTGGTCTTGTGGGAGTGAGCCCTTTACCTGTGGCATCTGATGTTATCTTTGAGTGGAGAGTGTCAGAACTGAGTTGAATTCTTGGACACCCACCTGGTATCTGAGAATCACTTGTTGTGGGGAAGCCTCCATACAGACATGTTGGAATTGGGTCCAGGAACCAAAAGATCATTCTTACTTCTTGAAATTCAAAAACAGAACTAATAAAATAATAA
Source organism: Camelus bactrianus (assembly GCF_048773025.1). NCBI lineage: Eukaryota > Metazoa > Chordata > Mammalia > Artiodactyla > Camelidae > Camelus > Camelus bactrianus. The sequence goes on along the minus strand of NC_133550.1, from coordinate 43,830,213 downwards.
AAACATCACTGAGCTCTTCAAAATGTGTCTGAGTTTCTGACCTAGAGGAATTAGTCTCTAGGAGACTGGCATTTCAACAGTGACTGCTTTAGCACTGGCAACAGCACTTGAGGATCTTGGAGCTGCATGGGAGGGGGAGGAAAAAAATGGCAAACCTTGCCTTGGGGACAGTAAGGTATTCCAAGGACAATTCTAGAAGATTATACCAAAGTATGGTTTGTGGGATATCCCAAACATGGTGGACAGTTGAAGCCAGAACAGACTGATCAAAAGTAAAGTGATGGCAGAGAAAGACAAATACTGTATGAGATACTTATTTGTAGAAACTAAAAAATACAACAAACTAGTGAATTTAACAAAAAGGAAATAGTCTCACAGATACAGAGAACAAAATAGTGTTTACCAGCAGGGAGAGGGAAGGTGGGAGGAGCTACATAGGAGGAGGGGTGTGAGGGGTACAAACTACTAGGTATAAAATAAGCTACAAGGATATATTGTACAGCACAGGGAATGTAGCCAATGTTTTATAATAACTATAATGGAGAATAACCTTCAAAAATTGTGAATCACTATATTGTACACCTGTAACTTACATAATATTGTACAGCAGCTATAGTTCAGTTTTTAAAAAGCAAGAAAAAAGTTAAGTCATGGGAGTTTGACTTCCTTTCTGTCTTTATGAGGGCTACTTGGGTCTCTCCTGAGCTGCATTTTTAAGCCACTGAACTTGACCCTATAAATTTGACTCAGGGCCAATGGCTGGGTTCAATAGCTAAGAAAGGAATCCTTGAGATAATCACACCGGAAGGTCAAGCCTCTTTTTCAGAGGAATGTCAGCAAGACATTTAATCACTTCTCATAGACAGTTTTAGGCAAAATTAAGACACGTGGATTATGAGTGCTTATTTGAATTTATTTCTGTTGAATAAACTCACCCTCCCCCCAGTTAAGTAGTGCATCAGATTTCAAAACATGTGGAGATCTCCAGCATGGAGCCTCAGCATCTGAACTGGGCCCTCTACTATCCACTAGTTTTAATGAATATTTAAACAAAGACACAGAAGGCATGCTTACCAGTTTTTCAGATACCAGAAAATTAGAGTGATTTCTTTGATGATAATCAGAATTCAGAAAACTGACGGAAGAGTCAAAACTGAAATATCCAATGCTGCAGCGCAGGGGAATAGCTTAACTGGCAGGTTAAAGAATGGAAGAGACCAGACTAAGCAATGGTTATTGTAAAAAGATGAAGAGTTTTAATCACCTGCAGATTTGATATAAAGTAGCCCCAGTGAGGTTTCCAGTAGAGGTAACACATTCACATCTATCTAGGGCTATAATTTCAAAGCTGAATGAGACAACGGCTGGCTTAATTAGCATTTTTGAATGAATGAACAAATGAACAACTTAATGAATGAAACAACTAATAAATGATTTTGAGGCTTTACTGGGCCGAACTGGTCATTCCAAGAGTTGTATAAAGTATTTCCTCATAATCGTAACTGCAAATATTTGATAGGTTGCTTTGTAAAGTAGTACACTCCCCAAATCTGTCCTTATTAAAGGGAGTGGCAGTCTCCCTGACAAAGAAGCCTTGCATTGCATGAGAGAATTGAGCCAGAAGACTTCCAAGTCTCTCGCCACCTCTAGGATTCTCTTGAACAAATTTTTCATGGAGGAAGAGCAAAGATGATAACCACGAGAGGGATCCTTTTTCCAGACCAGAAGGGTAACTGCTGAGCTGTATTCTTCTCCCTAGGGCAAAAAAAGAGAATATATTGGTTAAGAATCAAAACGTCCTTGATAAAATGCCAGCTCTTCCACAAAAGAACTGTAGACTTTGGGCATGTTAGTTAATCTCCCTAAGCCCCAGTCTTCTCATCTGTAAACTGGGGGCAAGTGATGTCCTTACTAAAGAAGATAAAGAACACAGTGTCCTGCATTCACTAGATGTGCAGTACATTGTGCTCAAGGTGGAGCATGTGTATTCAAGCACATTCCAAGGCTGTGTCCCTGGGAGCAGTCCCTTGTCTGTTGCTCTGACCGTCTAAAAAATAACACATCAAATTGCATTTAATTATTCTGTTTTCTTTATGGTCTCTTGTATATGGCTCTTTCTTTCTCTCTAAATTAATGATTTTGCTTTTCCTATTTACCATTTGTAAAGTTACTGCTCTTTAAGACACATATATCCATATAGAGGACCACACACACATACACACCCCAATGTATATTTTTATTAAACCTTGAATAATTCTATTTTGAAAATAAGTGTGTTCACCAAGTCAAGCCAGTTACAGATAAGCACTTCCCTTAATTACTTAGAACTAAAATTTTCTCGCACAGGGATTCAGACTATCTGCAAAGCTGTGACAATATGATTTCTCTTGGGCACACAGATCTTGTAATCCAACAAGAATTTACAGGAATATCTAAGAGTTAAAAACATCTCGGATACAGTTTTGCATTTCTTTTGCATGAATATTATATGTTTAAAAACATGGATCTGCAAGTTTGCTATGTAAAAGACAAATATTTGTGGTGTTTCCATAGTTTTTGTCAAGCATATTATAAAGGCTTCTGAGATTACCTTCAGAGTGATGGGGAATTCCTCCTGTGGCAGAAAGGATAGTCATCTTTCTAGGGGTCATTTTGGGAGCTAAATTCCACACACCTCACTGCTGAAAGCCACAGAGGGGACAACATTGTCATCATGCCAGCCAACTCCTTAGATCAACACTCCAACTCCCCTTCTGGTTCTCAGAGACCATTTTTGCTGTGAAAGTGCACACAGTCCTGAAATCCCAGGGGAGTGAAATCAGCTCCCCTGAGAGGAACAAAGGAGAAGGTTGACATTTAAGCACCTGACATACGTTGGCACTGTCCAAGGCACTGTTTCTAATTTAATCCTCAAGACAAATCTCCAAGGTATGTTGTGTTGCTCTCACAGTAAAGGTGTTACCTGAGGCTTACTCAGGTTAATTGACTTGCCCCAGCCTTGCCGCTAGAGAGTGGTGAACCAGTGTTTCTCAAAGTGTGGTTTCAGGGACCCTCACACAGGATGACAGAGAGCTTCTTAAAACGACAGATTCTTCCCACACCCAAACCTCTAAATCAAAATGGGGACTGCAGTGGAGCCGAAGCTGCATTTTAAAACAATCACCTCAGGTAATGCTGACACTTTTAAATTAATTACTGTGGCAGATAATATCACTGAAAAACACACATGAGAAAATGTTCATTCTTAGATCCATTAATGATTCTTTTTTTCTTCTGTTGAAATAATTTGTTTTACTTTGCATCAAACAACAACTTTAGCTCCACTGTCAGGTACTTCTCATCCATTTCTTCATCTTAAAATCAAGGGTAATGCGATTCCATTCCTAGGTATTTCCCCAAAAGAATTGAAAACAGATACTCAAACAGTACGTAGACACTCATATTCACAGCAGCACAATTCACAATTGCCAAAAGGTGGAAACAGTCCCAATGTTCATTGACAGGTGACTGGATAAACAAGTTGTGATATATACATAGACTGGTATATTATTGTCATAAAAAGGAATGAAATACTGATACATGCTACAACGTGGATGAACCTCCAAAATATTATGCTAAGAGAAAGAAGCCCATTGCAAAACGTCACATACTCTGTCATTCCGTGTACATGAAATATCCAGAATAGATAAATCCGTAGAGGCAGAATGCAAGTTGGTGGTTTCTAAGGGCTGTGGAGGAGAGGGTATCAGGGAAAACTGCTTAATGAGTAATGAGTTTTACTTAGGAGTGATGGAAATGATTTGGAACTAGATAGAGGTGGTGGTTACACAACATTGTGAATGTACAAAGTGCCTCTGAATTCTTCCCTTTAAAATGGTAATTTTATGTTATATAAATCTCACCTCAATATATTTTTTTTAAAATCAGGACTAGTACTATTAGTGCCTAACTTCCCTTTGCATTAGGTCCAAGATTGCTGTTAACAGTATTTTCTTTGTTGAGGAAAGCAATGGTGATGATAAGCTTCGTCAGTTTTCCTGTATTGGATGCCTAGAACTCTGTGGCCAACAGATGGTGCTCTAGTTTCAGGTGTCACAGGAGTTCTCTGCTCATTCCACACAAAGGGCTCTGTTTCCATTAATGAAAAGAGACTATAAGTATATTCGTTTTCATATTCTTTATCACCGTAAGCTACTATAAGATATCAAATATAGCTCCCTGCACTATACAGTATAAACTTGTTTGTTTATTTTATATATACCAGTCAGTATCTGCAAATCTCAAACTCCCTTCGTATGACTGAAGCATGGTGCTGTATACACACCAGAAATTGACACAACGTTGTAAACTGACTATACTTCAATTTTTAAAAAGTAAAAAAAAAAGAAAAGAAAAAGAAAAAGAAAGAAAGAGAAAAGGGAACAAACACATGTACTTCAACTCTGTTCTGTAGTTAGAAAAACTGGTGAATATTCCTTAATTTCCCTTAGAAATCACTCAAGCTTATCACGAACTGAGCGTAAAGCAGGGACTTTGAGTACAAAAGCGACACGTGAAAATGTTATCGGTGACCAAAACAGCAAGATTGTTAGAAAAGCAGCAATTTTACAGGCAGATAGACCTGGATTCTAATTCAAACCCCACCATTTGCTGGCCAAGTGCCCTTGAGCAAGTTTTTTATTCTCTCTGAATCTCGGTTCTCTCTTCTGCAAAATGTTGATGATACCTACTCCTGAAGATAGTCGTAACAATTAAAATAATATACTTGTCAAGAGCTTTACAAAGCATTTAGTATATAGTGGGGACTTTATAAGATTTACCTATTCTAATTAGTGACAGATAAAATACACACAGGTGGGAATTCTCAGCCTTAGGTCATCCGAACTTAAGTGCAGCTATTAATGTTATTTGCATATTAAGGGCACGGAATTTGAAGCACCAGAGAGCCATTTGTAAATTGTCAGCTGAAAGTTTTAATTCCTCATATACTGCAGTGACACCACATTAATATAGCAGAAATTTCATAATATATTTTTAAGTGGAGGGGTAAAACAGATTGCAAAACAGTGTTATAGTACAGTCCCAGTTGTGTTTAAAAAACTGAATATATCTGATAAGCTATACACTAACATATTAGTGTTGGTTATCTCTGGCTCATGCAACTGTAGTTGATTTTGTCGAATGAAATAAATGCACAGCCTAAAAGTTAAGAATTATGTTTTATTTGGCGGGAGGACTCGAGCCGGGATGACAGCCTCTCAGATTGCTCTGAGGGACTGCTCCGAAGAGGTAGGGGAGGAGCTAGGATATATTGGAGCTTTACAACAAAGACCAGATAGTTGGAACAATAAAAGATTGCTTGTTACCTAAAGAAAAACAGGCATCTCTAGTTAAAGAATTTAGTGCTTTTCTATGTATGGGAGGAAGCAAACATTTGGGCTCACTGAATTCATTCCTTTGACAAGCACCTAGCTATCTAGGGCCAGTATCCTGTCCTTTCTTATTCTGAGTCCCCTCAGGGTGCACCATTGTGAGTGGCTGCAGAGGCTGGGCTGCAGGCCTGTCCTCACTGGGGGGTGAGGGCCGCTGCTAATGACTTGGTTTCAGCATTCTTTGTTTACTGATATGGTTGCAGTATTTTCATTCACATTGCAGTATTTTGGTTCACAGTTTCAATGTTCTTAATACTTTTCTGCATTTTAAAATATTTTCTATAATAAATATGTATTAATTTCTGTTCACACACACACACCCTTTTTCATGTACTACTATGAAAGATAGGCATGTATAAGAAATGGACACTTCAAGATTTCCTCTGTGAACCAGTTGAATCCATAGAGAGAGCTCAGAAACAGTGCTCCAGGCTCTTCCTCCTCCTTAGAATTCCCCATAGGGGAAAAAAGAAAAAGAAAGAAGCCCCGCTGTGCTTCTGTTTGCCAGCTTTTCAGGCCAGCACACGAGAACAGTACCTAGTAGGTGTACAAATAATTGGAAAGCAATTGGCCTCATAATTTGGAATCATGTTAAATACCCTCTCAAAAAGCATACCAATTTCAATATTTCTCACTGACCTTAATTCATGAGACAAGGCCTTTGTCTGCATAACAAATTTGAGGATATTTATATGAAATTTCAAACACACATATACTTTGGATGCAACAGCCCCATTTCCAGGACTCTGAGCTATAGAAAAACATATACAGGTGTCAACATTTATAGTCAAGGATTGTACAAGGCAGCATTGTTTGTAAGAATGAAAATTTCCACTAATAGGGAAATGATTTGAACATTATGAGACATTCATACTACGGAATGCTATGCAGCTGTAGAATAGAATGCTACAGAATTCTAAATATGGACATGGAATGATTTCCCATACACATTAAGTTGGGGGGAGAAGAGTAAGAGAACTAGAACAAAAATAAGATCCCATGTACACTAAAAAAACTATATGTGTGTGTGCACGTGTGTGTGCATGTGTATGTGTACATATTTGTATATATATATATATATATATATATAGAAATTTTTTAAGATCTAGAAAGATAAATACCTAATTGTTAGCAATGATTGTCTAGGTTTTTTTTAAACTTCGTATTTTCTAAATTGTCTTAATTCCTATATCACACACATACTAATAATACACATGCCTACTATGTGCGGGTTCGGATGTAAATGCTGAGGATACACGAGCAATCCACAGCAGACAGCCCATTCTTAAAAGAGCTCACAGTGAAGAGGTTTATCCCTGCGGATTTTCACAGGCTATATGATCTCAACAGACAGTGAGTAATTATTTCTGCACGTTGATCAGACAGTGTGTGTTCCCAGTCCCTCCCTTATCCTTAGAATTCTCTGTAGGGGAAAAAAGCAAAACACAAAACAAAACAAAACCAAAAACAAGCCCAGGTTGAAATGCAAGAAATAAAACTTTGAAATGTTTCTAAGAAAATATAAAAGATTTATTCAGTGAATTTTTTAAGACAAAAAAGCATGTGTCATAAAGGAAAATACAGATAAATTTGACCATACTACAATTTAATAAAGCTGTTCTTAAAGACATCAGAGAGAAAGGAAAAAGGAAATGTTATAAACTTGAGGAAGATACTTGCAACACATAGAATCAATAAGGGAATAGAAGCCAGAATGTGTTTTCAAAATACCTACAAAAAATAAGAAAAAAGTCAAACAACTCAAGAGAAAAAAAAAATGGGAAAAAGTCACAAACAGGTATTTCACAGGTGAGAATCACAAATACTGTATACACACATGAAAAAAATGTTCAACTTTATTAGTAATCACAGAGATGCAAATTAAGACTACAATAATATACGAATTTATAACCACTAAATGTACAAAACTTCAGGTCTGACATTGCCCAATATCAGTAAGGAATTGAATCAGTGAATACTTATACACTGCGGGTAGGAGTGTGAATTGATGTAATCACTTTGGGAAAGAGTTTGACACCTTCATGTTAAGTTTAATATTCTATACCCAAAAGCCAAACAGGTCCTCTCTTAGGTATGCACCCTAAAAAAATTCTTGCACATGTATAACAAGAGAATTGAATAAGAACATTTATGACATTATCATTCATATATGCAAAAAAATGGGGAAAAAACTCAAATTTCCAATGACAGGAAAAAGACTAAATGAATTATACAATAATCATACAATGGAATATTATACAGACTAAAAATGAATGAACTATATAGCTCTTTGTAAACATGAATACATTTTAGAAACATAATGTGAAATAAAATAAGTCACAGAGGACTACCTATAGCATGACACAAATACTACATTGCTCAAACTCAAGAAAAACCAAACAATATATTGTTAGGGAAAAATAATTTTAAAAAACTATACTACTTTTTAGAAATGTAAGGGAATTAATTCAGGAAAGTAGTGACCTCTGAGGAAGGAAGCATGGAGATGAGTTTGGGCAGAATCACTCGGCTCCAAGGGTTGATCAGCTGAGGATTTTCAGGTATTTATTTTATTACTATGATACATTTTTTTACTATTATATAAATATTACTGTGATTTTTATATATCAATTGTTACATCTTAAATTTTAAACATATTTATTAATAGAGGAAAATAAATCCAAAGGTTAGTTATAGCATGCATTCAGTCATGTTTAGAGATTTGTTTCTCTCTTGCATTCAATTTTATTTCCTTTAGCACTTTCTTGAATACACAAATTTTAAACATCATGGTCTTCAGACTCTTTCTTATGGGACAGCATTTTGTCAAAGGAGGACAGGAATAGATTAGGAATAGGAGGGAACAATCAAAGAACACTTCCAGGTACAATGGAACCCTGAGGAGACAACCTTTGATCTGTCACTAGATGATAAATTTTACTTTGTCTGATTGGAAAATACCATAATCATAGGTTTTGATTGTCCAGTCTAGCCTGCCATTTTGAGTGTAGGTTATCAGGTCCTGCCATTTCTAAAATTCTAAGTTGAAGCAAGATACATCCACTAGCCTTCAAGGTAAAATATTATGGTAGATTTGTATGTTATGGTAGAGTTTGTAGCTGTGATTTACTACTCCTCATGATTTAACAAAACTTTCTTAAAATACTGAAGAGCTCTTGAATGAAATGTGCTTATCTTCGGATAATATAAAATTTAAATTCTAATTTTATTTTTGGTACTTAGTAGGTTCATTTTTTATGTTTGACACACTAGGTTCTTCCAATTTATGCAAAGATCTCTGTAAATTTGAATAAAAAGCAGTTCAGCAAATTCAGTATTTTGGTATCATATCCTCCTCAGCTAGCCACATTTGATCTGTTTCCTACATCATGTTCTTTTCCCCTGAGTGTCAGACCTCTTCAGGAGATGCTAAAGATCAAGGTAGTAAAAAAAATACACAGGATTTAGAGTATTAGGACATGAGTTTTAGTCTGGTTTACTCACTGGCTAAATCAAGTTACTTAACTTTTCTGAGCTTCAATTTGCTCATCTACTCATCTGGAAAATGGAGAGAATACTTGTATTAGGGGTTTTTGTTTTTTGGGGTTTTTTACAACTTAATTCTTGTTAAACCCAGTGCTCCAAGAAGAAATTCAGGAACATAACATCTGGAAGTTCGAAAGTCAGCATAATTAGATCCAGAATGTCATAAGTCTTTCCCCATCCCTCTTCTCTGCCTCTTTCTAAATACATACTTCCTTATGTAAACAAACTCTTATTGCTTGGTGGGAAAAACTGCTTCTAATTGACCCAGAGTCATATTCTTCCATTTTAGCAAACACAGAAGGGAAGGAGGGGGCGGGATTCTATCATCCAGCACATGATTAGTCTTTCTTAGGGCACATGCTCATGTCTAAGCCAATCACTGCTTCTGGAAGGATAGGCTATTAAAAATAGTCCACCTGGGATCACATGTTCACACATAAGAACAAAGAAGCAGACATGGTGATTGACAGATTCCTCACCAGAACCACTTGTATTGGATAATAGCAGAATCCCAGGGCACATAAAGGTGGTGTCCAGACAAAAAGATCAACTTTCCACTACAATAATAATTCCTCTAAGGTACGGTCTTACGAAGGCTGAAAATTTGGGCCAGAGTCCATTGTATATTATAAAATACATTAAATCTTGGGTTAAAATAATTTTTTGTAAAAAAAATTAATAGGAAGAAATTGAAAGAGAGGAACACAAGATCATGTTAGAATGAGGCATTTGTTCAAAACAAGTCATTTCTTGTGTCAAATTGGGGAAATTGTTATATATCCTTTACAAAGCAAGTTATCTACAAAAAGAAGGAAATAAATATTAGTTTTATGTGGAATATAGATTTTTTGAGAAATGAAAGCTGCAATAAAATCCCCAGTGTCTTTATGTGCCTAGAACAATCCAAATGTCTCATTCTGTATCAAGAACTAAATGTGCTCAGGGGTGTGAAAGTGTCATGATCGCTTAGCTTAATGTGTGTGAAGTAAATGCACTCTCTTCTAGAGGGAAAATCTTTTTCTAAAGATCATTGCAACATTTACAGAACCGGGCATTTTTTTATAAAACTGGACAGTTGGAAGTGACCCGCAAAGTTCATCAGATCTCTACCACGGCTTTAGAATGACAATCAAAACACTCCAGGGAAATAACTGTCTTGAAATAGATTTTTTAAATGTCTTCCAGGGAGAATCTCTCTGGGGAATCTATTGGATTTCACACAATAAATCAAGATCCACCTTTCGTTCTTACTTTCTGGCTGCCAGGGAATAACTGTGTTACACTACAGCTCCCAGGGCAGCAGTTCCCAAACCTGGTTACTCATCAGAACCACGTGGGAAACTTGGTAAAATACAGATTTCTAGGCCCCACTCTAGACTTCTGAATCAGGGCCCAGGAAGCTGCTGCTGCTTTTTTTTTTTAAAGCTGTTCCCAAGGTGTCTTAATACAGCCACTTGGATCCATGCACTGGTTTTGGGGAGTCGCAGAGTTCAGGACTAAGGAGATATTTAATTATGACTCTAACATGCAATTGCCGAGAGAAATGTATCCTACTATTGTATCCAGCACTGCAGGATTTTAGCTTTTGAAGCTCTAATTATTTAAAGGAAGTTTGTGGCTCTCTACATTTTCTCATTTCACCTTCAGAATATTGATGCTAATATTCTGAATATTTATTGATTATTAGATCCAGTTCTAAAACCTCTGTAGGCAGAAGCAGTAGGTTCCTGATTATATGCTCTGGATGTTGGAAAGTGCTAGAAAGAGAAATGAGATTATGGTCAGAAGGAGAAAATAAGTAGACAAGCTTCCATCGTTTTGTATTAGGGAGAATTTTCTGAACGTATTAAGAGCAGCTCCATTCTTTCTGAAAAGGTTATCAGATCACATTCAAATGATGAACTCCTATGCAGTTGTTAAGGTGCACTTGTGAATAATTTTAATGAGATCTGACTGTATAAAGAGTTTTGCATCCTGATCTCTTCTTCTTGCATTACATCATAAGCATTTTCCATGCAGTTATAATTCTTCACATATATATTGGCATACACATGGTAAGTATTCATATGCATATACATAATCTGTATATAAATGCAAAAATATTTTTTGAATATTTTAATTCTTTTTTATTGTGGTAAGTTATATCTAACATAAAATTTTCCATTTTCATCATTTTTAAGTGTACAATTACTGGCATTAATTAAATTCATGATGTTGTGCAACCATCACCACTATCTATTTAAAAATATTTTTCATCACCCCAAATAGGATCTCTTTACCCATTTAAGCTGTAACTCCCCATTGCCCCTCCCTCTAGTGTCTGATAAACTCTAACTGCTTTTTGTCTCTATCAATTTGTCTAAGATGGTTCAAATAAATTGAACCATATAATACTTGTCCCTTTGTTTCTGGCCTCATTTCAATTAGCATATTTTCATGATTTGTCTATGTTGTAGCATGTATCAGAACTTCATTCCTTTTTATGGCTGAATAATATTCCATTATATGTATCTACCACCTTTTATTTATCCATTTATGTTGATAGACTTTGGTTGCTTCCACTTTTTGGCTATTATGAATAATGCTGCAGTGAACATTTGCATAAAGTATCTGTTTGAGTTCCTATTTTCAGTTCTTTTGGGTTTAGGGGTGGAATTGCTGGATCATATGGCAATCATATATTTAACTTTTTGAGAAACCACCAAACTATTTTCCATAGCAACTGCATTGTTTTACTTTCTTACCAGCAGTGTATGAGGATTCCAATTTCTATACAACTTCATCAACAGTTGTTAACAAATGCAAAAGTTTTAAAACAGCTTTAAAACCCAAACTCTGCATTAGAAGGCATTGTTTTACACTGGATATTCTATTACTGGGGATGCACATCACAGCTGCTTTTGCTCTGACTCTTATTTTATCTCTTGATATGATTCTTACAGTTTGCTTTTACTTTATCATGAAACTTTCTCTCCTTGAATCTGGGCATAGTCTTACTGGGGTCTGCTCCAGGATACAAATCTGTGCCCTGCATTTAACATTATCCATTCTCATTAAACTTAACCAGACACTCTCCTAAGTGTTCCTACCCCATCACTATCTAGAATGTTAAGGAGGTAGCTCTTGTTCCTGATGACCAGCCATCAACCTCAATGTGCCTACCCTCTGATCACACCTGATCAACAAATTGCTTAGAGTTCTACCACCAGAAACCCTTCAATATGCCCAGATTCACACCAAGTGCTCTAGGTAAGGTACAACTGATGGGAAGTGTTTATTACCACACCCAAATGGACCAAGTGGGCTTTCTTTATCATCATCACATCACCAACACCACCATCAGCATCATCTGTTTTGCATATAGCTATGTCCTAACAACAAGAATAGTATCTGGGCAGTATAGGCACTCAAAAATATTTCTTAAGTGACTGAATGAGTGAACAAACCACATAGAAATTTGAAACTGAAAATAGAGAAATAAGTTCTCTTCCCAAGGTAAATTTACATGGTTTCATGCAGTGACTCATCTGGGAAGTTAGATTGACTAATAAGAACCATCATCCACCTATTTTCATGAAAGCAATTGATACAGCTTAAAGTTTGAGGAACTTGTTTTCTCATGTCCTTCAGTTATTTTTACTAGCAAATACTTTTTTTTTTTCTAGCAAATACTTTTTAAATGCCTACTCTGGTACTTAACCAACTGCCTGAGGAGGAAAGGGGACATCAGGAAAAAGATAATGCCTATGAAAAGCAGATTGGAATGTACGAATAGACCAGGATGCAGATATTTCAGCTATTTAGAAGAAAGGGGGTGTGATTAATTGAGGAATGAGGATATTTGGCATGGTTTTCTTTGGGCAATGAAATTTAAATTCATCAGAAAGGGTGGGACTCAGAGAAACATGAAATGAAAAGAAGAAATTTCCTGCTGGGGGATGGAGTAAGTTAAGATTTAAAATCAGAAATCTGCACATTCAGTTCAGGAATCGCTAAAAAAAAAGTGTAAGGAGGAGGATTTGGATTCATAGGTGGCAATGAGACTATAAATTTTTCTTTTTTAAAATTTTGTTTGTGTTTTATAAATATGAAACATTTCAAACATAAAAAAGTATAGAAAGTTATGTAACATGTCTATGTGTCTATACAGACTTTAAACAGATGTGGAAGTTTGACATATGTGCTTGATGCTTGGACATTTTTTAACGGCATGGTTTTGAATGTGGATTCTGTAGGCTTAGCCTGCCTCCAGTAAGCACCATGGGATCAACGTGAGGTGTTTTCCTTAACTACGAACTCTACTCAGAGCTCAGGGAGGTATGAAAAAGAGAAGTATAGTCATTTTCCCAGGAAATAATTTTAAACATTTTAACACTCTTTCATACTGATGCATTACTGAAGTTAGTGAAAAACTGATATAACTGTTAAATAATTAAAGTAAAAAATACCAAAGAAAAACTTCACCAGCTATATTCAACCCAATGGCTACATTCCCAAAACCTATGCCAAGTGTAAGCTCCTGCCTCTCCATCAGAATACACATTTTTCCTTCTTTTGCCATTAGGAATGCTTCTCTGAAGAAAATGTGAGATGTTCTCTTTCAGATCATAGGGATCCACTGAAGTTTTAACTAATATGGGGCTTGACATTCAAAATACTGATTTTATGTTGTTTGCAACTTAAATAGACCATTGTCAAAATAGTCAATTAGTTTATTAACTAAGAATGAACAGAAACCATGGGCTCTTCTGGAGTTTTCATCCAGAGGCAGGGAAAGATTGCCTTCACTGTATAGAATATAAAAGAATGGCGAAAGATAAAAAGAATGTTGCATTTTGATTCTGTCATGTGTTCAGTCAACCAGTTTACTTACATGAAATTTCCAGTAAGCAGTGTGACCCCTGGTCTTTTCCCCCTGTAGGCAGACCCAACTCCCCAGGATGATGTGAAGGGCAAGGAGGGAAATCTAAGCAGTAGGCTGCTCAGAGGGCTCCAGTTGTGAGTTAGCTTGCTCATAGCATCAGATAAGGACATCTGAGTTTCTAACATCTCCCTGTCCACAGTGTCCTCCAGACCCTAAGGTCAGCCATGCAAAATAAATTATACAAGGAGAAACTACAGTCACATGGTTTATTAATGATGTGCCCTCACCGGAATCAGTGAGAGAAGGAGGACCTCAAAAATTATCCAATTTCTCATACTTCGATTTACTGGGATCACAGGGTAATGATTTTGAGATCTGGGGCCTCAATTCAGAGCCCTGCCTCTGCCACTTACTCTGTGCCTCAACATCTCCTTTGTGAAGTGGGTATATCTTGCCCTTAGAGGATTACGATGAGGATTAGATAACTTAATACATAGAATGTATTCAGAACAGTGCTTGACATTTTGTGCTCAACTAATGCTAGTTTTATTATATGTAAAATCAAGTACCCTTCCTTCCAGGCTATATTTCTTGTTTTGAATTCTCTCAAATTCCTACCCACAAACACCCCCTGAGCAGCCTTACCACATCACCTACTTTCATGCCCAAATTAGGTCTCTAACTCCACCTCCCCATATATCCAAGTCCTTGTAACTTGGGGTGGCCCGGTGGCCTGGGCTATCTTGTTTGTGCCCATGCTCTTCTTCCTTGGTGACAACTCTAATAGTAATTGGTCCTCTCCCAAGGATGTGTAAAACACATGTGGAAGGTTCATACCTTGAAATATTAGCCTTGTTCTTCTGTGCATTTTCTCTTGCCCTGATACCCCCTAGTGAACCCTGAAACCGAAATAAAGATTTAGACAAATTGCCGACCTCATTGCTAGATGCAGTTTCCCTTCTAAGAGACATTCTTTCAGGACTGAGTTTTTACCTTGGGGATGATCCATTAGATTGGAGAACAAGAAGGTGGAGGAGCAATTTTTAAAAAACTATAGAAGGAGGTTGGCTTGGATGGCCAAGGAAAGAGTGCCTGCTGCCACATTGTGCGAGGAACATCAAGGATGCCCTGTCTTAGAGCGTGGCTCATGTTCATTTCTTGTACACCGCCTGTCAGGTTACAATCCTGGATACTTATAAGCACCCCCTTTCCCTTAATAGAGGAAATCAAATATGTAGGGAGCAGCCTAAATCTTGCATCCCGATAAAGGTGATACTAAACTGATTTAGTGGGGATCTTTCCTGTGTAAAGGAGATACATGTTATACTTCTGTGATTAAATTTATTTTTTTAACTGAAAAAGCCGAAAAGTTTATCATCCACTGTATCATATGGAAACCAGTTTGTATTAAACTGACCTCTTTGTAAATTTCACCATTGTGTCTATTTTGGGGGCACAGCACAGTTTTTCCCAGAGATCAAGTCTTGTTCAAATTTGAACATACTAATTTCATTACGTTTTTTCTTCTTCAACTGCTCTTTTTTTTTAAATTTATTTTTATTGAAGTATTGTTGATTTACAATGTCATGTTAGTTTCAGTTTTACAGCAAGGTGATTCAGTTATACATATACATATATATTCTTTTTCAGATTTTTTCCATTATAGATTATTACAAGACATTGAATACAGTTCCCTGTGCTATACAATAGATCCTAGTTTAACTGTGTGTATGTTAATCCAAAACTCCTAATTTATCCCTCCCTCCTCCACTCCTTTCCCCATTGGTAACCATAGTTTGTTTTCTATGCCTGTGAATCTATTTCCAGTTTGTGAATAAATTCACCTGTCTCTTATTTTAGATTCCACATATAAATGATATCAGTATGATACTTGTCTTTGTCTGACTTACTACCCTTAATATGATAATCTCTAGGTCCATCCATGTTGCTGCAAATGGCATTATTTCATTCTTTTTTTATGTCTGAGTAACATTCCATTATATGTATGTATGTATGTATGTATGTGTGTATGTATATATATTTATATACCACATCTTCTTTATCCAGTCATCTGTCAATAGACTTGAAGGTTGCTTCCATGTCTTGGCTACTGTAAATAGTGCTGCTATGAACATTGCAGTGCATGTGTCTTTTTGAGTCATTGTGTTTTATATGTCAATATTTTGCTCCTAAATGGGCTGAAATACACTAGGCTGAAAGAAGCAGAGAAAAGTCAGGTCTGGGGTTCAGATTTTGGAATCACCCATATAGAGCAAATACTTGAAGCCATGAGAAAAACTGAAATCTTGGAGGAGAGAGTAAATGGGAGGAAGAGCAGATGATCAAGGACAAAGGCTTAGGAAATGCGAAGTGTATCTGCATGAGAAGAAGAAAAGGAGGTCTCCTAGGAGAGAGAAAAATTAACCAAAGATGGAGAGAACAAGAAAACATTGGAAGGAAGATATCAAATAAGGTGGGATCGGCCAGTCAAGTTCACTGTTTGAAGAGAAAGAAAAGGGGGAGCTGAGAAAAAACTTCTGGATTCACTTAGTATGAGCTGCTAGTGATATTCAAAGAAGTAGTTTCAAGAAGTGCTGGCAGGAGATGCCTGATTATGAGAAGTGGAGGAGGGTGAGACTGTTCTGGGTCTCGGGAGCAATGAGACAGCTCTGGGCAGAGACCCATGGACTCTGTCCATACATCCTGCCTTCCCTGTCTCATGAGCTGCAGGTACTGAGGCCCTTTGCCCAGATTTATTCAGGCCATCCTCTCTACTGAGCCAGCCTTCACCAGGAAAATCAGTACTTTGGGATTTTACAGAGAAGGTTTTGGCATTAGTTGTGGGTCCATAAAGCCAGGTGTCTGGGCCTCACCGGAGTGTTTGTGCCAGGCTATAGACGCCCTGAACTCCCACCCTGTGGCTTTCACTCTATTACTAGGCTTGAGCTTTGACTATGGGATTGGCATTCCCATTCACCCATTGGTGTTAAACCTGCCCTGAATCCCAGCACCATCTGTTTGGGAAATTGGCCCTCACACTAACCTTTGCAGCACCTTCTTCAAGGATCTTGATTCGGTCCCCAAGTCCTGGTGGGAGTCATGGTCTAAAAGGGCTGGCCACCAAGAAGGAAGATAGTGCCATCCACCTGACTTCAATTTTTATCATGATTCCCTAGAATTTCTTGCTGACTGTCCAAACAATAGGATTGGTCCTACTTGGAGATTAATCATTTCTTTTGCATACAACATATTAACATAAAAGAATCCTCCTGTCCCCCACCCCACCCCTTCTTCACTGGTGTGATCTGTCACCTGTAGCCCTACCACTCTGATGGACTTCAGTCCCTGGGCTTGACTTCTAGATCATCATTTGTGCTTCTGGAGCTTTTCCCTTTTTTGGAGATTGGGTACTCTTCTCTGGCTTACAAACTCCATCTTACTTCCAAGACACACAAAACATGCACATGCACAAATACACACATGAACACACACCCAAACTCTGATCTTAGACAATTTTTTCATTCATATGGTTCCCAGAGCTTGGGGACAGCCTATGATCTACCGAAACTCCAAAATTTGGGCTAAACCCCAACATAATCTCCTAACCCCCTAACTTGTGAAGAGGGACTCAGACACGGCCTTGGGCTCTACTAATAGAAATCTATTGCCCAGATAAAGGAAGGCAAGAATTTCACTGTGATGGATACTGGGAAAAGGCAGCACTGAGCACTGAGTTCAATTCTGAATTCATTTTTACCATGGTGTTAATTCTCACAAAGTTCTAGTAATAATTACCAGACAGGAAATATGACAAAACCAATGTCTTAATTAGGAATACATTTTACAAATATTTATTTTGTAATAAGATTATATTTTAACTGTGAAGTCTGCTTGAGAAGGGATTGTAACAAATCATATTAAAAAGCAATTAGATATCACTCATATTTTAAAAAAACATAAATGAACATATTTACAAAACAGAAACAGACTTACAGACATAGAAAACAAACTTATGGTTACCAGGGGAGAAAGGGGTGGGAAGGATAAATTGGGAGTTCGAGATTTGCAGATACTAACCACTATATATAAAATAGATAAACAACAAGTTTCTACTGTATAGCCCAGGGAACTGTATTCAATATCTTGTATTAACCTATAATGAAAAAGAACATGAAAACAAACATATGTATATATATGTATGACTGAAACATTATGCTGTACACCAGAAATTGACACAACATTAGAAACTGACTATACTTCAATTTAAAAAAAGCAATTAGAAAAACCACGCTTGAGATCAACTGTCGATGTTATCTCTAATATTCCTTCTAGGTCTTAAAATCTAAGGCTTGGAAGACATTACACCTTCCCTCTACATCTCTCAGGTCCTAATCACTTTTCACCAATTTTTCAAGTCTCCCACATATATTTATAAGAAAAATATAAACCATTCCATCTTCTAAATTCAGGAGGTCTGCATCCAGTATCTGGCTATGACATACTCTGCATCAACTTGATAGCTATTCATTAAATTTATTCAGATCTCACTTTTGAGAATCAAGACTGTTAGAGTCAGGCAAGTCTTTCCTCGAATCATGGCTCTGTCATTACTAACTGTGTACTCTGGGCAAGTTATTAAGCCTCCCTAAGTCCCAACTTTCCCATTTTTAAAATAAGCACACCTACTTTAATTCATCCAATCAGGACTTTCATTTGAAGGATGACTGAAGGAAGTAAGACATTTTGCTGGAATAAGAGTAAGTATCGTAGAGAATCCCTCCCGGGTTCCTCCAACGGGTGGCAGAAGAATCAAATAGAAATAGCAGCAAGACTGATTCCATGTCAGGAAAACTGTGCACATCTGAAGTCCCCTTGCAGTGAGCAGGATGTCCTGTCCTAGAAAATATTTTAAAAGGAGCCCCTGGACCACAGATGAAATTTTGTGCAAAACAAGTTCCTGTACTGGTAACTAGGTGAAAAAGAAAGGAAACTTCCTTCCAACTCCTTCAGTGATTGCATAAGATATAAATCCACTCAAAGTATATAACTGATAGTCTAACCAGTCAAGATATGGGATTGTTCTCATATTATTTACAAGTTTCCAGTTTTAGTTTACCTGCACTTCTCTTCTTTCCTGTAGTTGATGTTTCAGCCAGTGCGTCTGAGAATCTCTTTACTGTGGCAGAGAATTATCCTTTGAAAGGCAGTAAATGACTAAACCAGTGAGATGATGGGTTGGGCTGATAGTCACATGCAAACAATTTCTGCGGCAGATAAAATGTGATGAGGACTTAACAGTATTAAATCAAATTCCCATCAGGCATTAGATGCTGGATAATTTAAGAAAAAAAAATCACTTTCAGTAACTCTGTAACTGTCACTTCCACTATGTTATAATGTTATACACGGTGGTAGACAGAATGATGCCTGCCTCTCCACGAAATGTCCACAGAACCTCTGAATATGTTACCTTATGTAGCAAAAGAGACTTGCAGATGTGATTAAGTTTATGGTCATTAACTTGAGGGAGGAGAGGGTATCCCGTATTATCCAGATAAACCAGCCTTATTACAGAAATCCTTAAAACTGAAGAACCTTTCCCATCTATGGTCAGCGAGAGGTTGAACAACCAAAGGAAGGCCAGAGAGGAGCAACGATGCTGGCTTTGAAGACAGAGGAAAGAGATCTTGAGCCAAGGAATGCAGGTGGCTTCTAGAGTTTGGAAAAGGCAAAGAAATAGATTCTAGATGCTTCAGGAAAGATCATAGCCCCAGAGATGCCTTCATTTTAGCCCAGTGAGACCTGTGTTGGACTTCTGACCTATGGAGGTCAGAATATAATAAATTTCTATTGTTTGAGCCACCAAATTTGTATTAATTTGGTATACTAGCAATAGACACTAATACACATACGGAGAAATTTCTTACTTAAGCTCTGTTCTCCAGTACAAGTTCTGCCCAGCGTATACTTACAAAGCCCATGTATAAATGGCTTTTAAATTGTGTTAACAATTGTATGTTTCATTTTAATAGTGTTTTATCATGTAAGATAGGCAGACTGTGGGTCAGTATTCTCATGTAATAGGTGTGGGAACTGTTAAATTGTAAAGTGCCCTGCTCAAGGCTGCAGAACTGGTAAGCGAGTGGTTGGGCTGGGATGTCAATTCTGGTCTTCTGACTTCTCCAACTTGATGCCTCATACAAACCATTTACGGCAGAAAGAACAGATGCCAATGCCTTGATCTTTATTTAATGGATGTAAAAACTCTTGCTGCAGAGGAGTTAAGTGATCAGTAGTGACGCCAGGACAAGAATTCCTCACTTTTCATTTGTAATTCATTGCTCCTTCTGATTTTTATCTCCACCTAGAATATAAGCTGTGTACATCAAGGTATAGAACCTACAAGATTTTTAAAGAGGGGAAAACATAAGGTTTAGATTTAAAAAAAAAAAACACTTGATTTATAACAGTAGTGACTTATAATAAGTTACTTAACCTCATTGAGTCTCAGTTTGTTCATCTGTAAAATGTAAATAGGACAATCTATCTGACAAAATTGTGAAAAATACTGAATGGGAACACTGCATTTAAATGAAGCCCCTGGCATGTGTGCATATGTAAGCACGTGTCAGTATATCACATCAATTTCATGAACACTTTGTGTCCTCATACAAACAGAATCCAGATATTCAGTCTCAAAAGTCACTGAATCTTAGCTCCAATCAAATTAATAAATCCAATTTAAGAAAGAGTTAAGGGAGAACAGGTTTCTTTCATACCATTGCTAATAATCTGTAAAGGTCCCTTTGCCTTCCTGAGCCCCAAAAGAAAACTTGTATGAATGTGAAGATTGGATTTAATCTTCTAGATTTCCACTTATTGGAGACACAAAAAAAGATGAACCCTAACCTCAGTGAACTTTCCCAGCAAATATTGTGATCATGTTCAAATCTGTTTTCTTTGTATGTGTCTCATCAAATCACTTGAAATTAAACAGAGAGCCCCCAAAATGCTGGGCAAATTCATTTTCACAATCATTTAAAAATAAAGTAATGTTTGACATAACTCAAGAAGGAATTTTGGCTCAGCACAAACCTACTCACTCTATATACATGCAACATTATAGAAATAAAAGACACTTTTTTAAATAAAGTGACTTTATTTACCTGGAAATGGGACTATAGATTGTGTTTTTATTGTAGTGTAAAGATCTGGTTATTTTGGAGTATCTTCTGCGTTCCTATAATGAAGAATGGTAATAATATATTACAGCAATTTTGAAGAAAAAAGTTTATTTCTTTACCAAAAGTCATTCTTCACATGGACTGTCATTTCAGCATTTTGTGAATAATCATCAAAAAGATTTCTTCTTTCTGACTTCATGATTTTCCTTTGTGATAGAAAATTAGGGAAATTAGGACTACACATGCTGTTTTAGTTCCTTTGATGTATAAATCATAAAATGCAGCTAGTGCTTTCCCACTAAGTGTTGAAAACAGCATATTACAACAGACATGCTGATGATATCTGCCAAGCACTTCTCCAGCCCTTGTAAGTACAAGATACTTATTCTTACATCTTCACGGGTAGATAAGAAAAGCTCGCTAGCTGTGTGACTGAACTGAAACTGACATAAAATCCAGGACTCCCAGAGCTAAACAGAAGCTTTGGCCCTCAAGGATTTCTCTACCTGAGCCTCCCAAAAGTGATTTTAGTTCAAGACCCCCCACTGCCTCTTCCCAACCTACTCCTCCTCTGGTTTTTTCAACTCTGGATGTTAGCAGCCCTCCCTTTTCCTCCTGGTTGTGAGTCTGGGATTTGGCATTTTCTCTCCACAATCAACAAATCAGTACAGCCTGACAAGTCACCCTCTAAATATCCCTTAACTCCAGCCAGAGCACCATGTCCCAAGTCCAAGCACGCAACCCCTGTCACCTGGATGCTAGAAATGATTTCTCAGCTCATCGCCTGCTCCGCTCTCACTTCCTTCTCCCTTGTTGACACCCTGTTTCTTAAATACCAGTCCTGAGCCTCCTTGGCTCCAAATCATCCTACTGTACTCACCATCCCCTCCGCCAGCCTTGTAAGATGAAAGCACATTCTTTAGCATGACATAAAAATACCCTTTGTGCTCAGATCCTCAGCAGAGAACTTGTCTTTGTTTGTTGTCTACAAGTGCCCTGAACCCTTGAAGTCTGCCTCAGATGCAGCATATTCCTCCACTGCTCTGCCCCTTTATATCTGCAGTCCTTGGCCACCAAAAGAGCTCTCTCAACCTATCTGCCAATAAAATCCTACTTGTCCTTTAAAAATTCTTAAGATGTCCTTCCCTATGAATCTCTCCCCCCACCAACCTTTGCCCCAGATAGGAACTTTTATCTTCCCTGTACTACTGCACCCAATATATATGCTGTGTAACTCTACTTGTCCGGCTCTCTCATTAGATGACAAGCTCCCTAAGGGCTTTCTGTTCATCCCAGGGTGTGGCATATGGTTAAATATTTGATAATTGCTTTCTGGATGAAAGAATGAATCTAGGCTAACACTTTCCCTTGTTAAATCAGATCATTTAATTCCAGAGAGCTTAAGCAAGTTGCTCAAGGCCAACATAGTTAGGTATCAGAAGCAGCAATAAAGACAGATACCATGTGTTTCCACATTGCCACCTAGTAATTACTCTGTGCATGCAGCTCTTTCGCATTGATACAACCATGTTCTATGGCAGATATTTCCCTGAGTTTCTATCTGTTTTAGCAGTCTTTTACTTTCAGGCATGGCTTGCTTTTTTAGTACCAATACCTTGACTTTCCCAAGAGGAACCACCCTGGTGTATTCTCATTTCTGCAGTGAGAATGGGGCTGGCCAGATACCCTGATTTCAGGAGGAGATGAGGGACCCCAAGCTGCCCAGTGAGAATACTCTGTTCCCCAGGGTGAATCAGAGACATCGAGCATCAGCCCAGGACTTGATAGAAACTGAGAAATAGGAGCTCTTTCCACTGAGCTTAAAGGAAAGCTAAACTGAGAGAAGAGGCTCTTTAAGAAAAAAGTCCAAACAAAACTGAGAGATTTCCAGACGTTATTCGAACACCCCGAGCCGGACTTTCCTACTGCCAGTGTGGGAGTTGCTTTGTAAGGCGTCGGCTGGGCTAAGCGGCAGTACCTCTCCAAGAATCCCCTTCGCTATGCGCTTCTGGTTGGAGTGGACGCTAAAAGACGTTCTGTGTGGGATTCAGAAGGTAGACGTGAAGGCGGGCACGTGACTTGGATGTCTAAAAGTGCTGGGGAAGGCGCACGGATCTTGCCCGGCGCACGCGCACTGTCGCTCATCTGCGCCTGTCCTTGCTTTTGTGTGGCAGCATCCAGGTTTGCATCATCTCCACCTTTCCTCCAATTCTCTGACGGCTTCCTTGACTCTTGGACCACATGCATAGTTAGCTTCATGACCAAGCACACTAGTGCCCTACTGCAGGCCCCCCACAGGGGTCTGATGTGTTCTGGAGGTGGTGAGAGACTGACGTGGGTTCTGGTCCACCCGCATAGGTCCTGGCTCACATTCAAGGGTGCCAGGGTGTCCTGCTCTTCCCCACTTTCACTGTAGCTTCCCTAGGTAGCCCTGAGGTCTTCAAGCTCCAGCGTCAGAAACAAAGACATCAGCCTGGTAGAGACTGGCTAACCTGCCTCTACAATTGCATGGGTCAGAGTCTTGTAATAAACCCCTTAGTGTGTGTTCATGGGTGTGTGTGCACACTTGTTTGATTGGACTCTTCTCTGTGTGGACCCTGATTGATAGTACTGATACACAGTACTATCCCTGGACTTTTCCATTGTGTAAATCAAGACATTCTCTTTAGTGTTTAAGTCCATGTGAATTTCCTTTGTGTCACCTGCCGCTGAAAAAGACTGATGCAGGATTATCATATTGTGACTAAACACTGTGATATCCTGAGGGCAAGATCTACACTTTACTCATCCTTAAATCGCCAGCATCCAGGAAACTGCAGGGTACATAGTAGGCACTTGACAAACATGTGTTGAATGAACTGGCAGCAAATGGCTGCAGAATAAAATTGCTCTCCTGGGGACCCAGAGGTAAAGCCTTACACAGTGTGAATCATGTGGCAGATGAAAAGCAGGATGAAAGGGAACTCCAGGCCTCTGGATAAAGCCATGAAGATCCTGGTTCTGAGAGCAGCTGAGTCCCCCATCTGGCAGCCGGAGGGGAAGGGGCAACACATGTTAGGCATCTCATGTTCATTTCTAGCACAACAGGTGCCCCGGGGCAGCCGGCCCTTGCCCGGAAGTGAGCTTCCTGTCGCTTCTGACCAGGATTCCCTACATGTGCCTAACAGAAGTGGTGAAGGAAGGTATTTTTTACCCAGAAGATTTGAAAGCATATCAGGTTCCTAGAAGAGGAAGCTTCTAAGAAAGATAATTTCACAGTAAGAAACCCCATGAATCATCTAAATAATTTATATCTGAGGTCAAACATAAATGCTAACCATTCTTTGTTCCTGCCTAGGACACTTTAACAGTTCATAAGGCAGTAAGGGGTTCATGGGAACCCCAAAGACAGAAATTTTTAAGCCAAAATTTTCTGAATAGTTTGACTGATATTCAGCATAAGTGAATCAGGTGATGAATCAGTTTATTTCCAAGTACAAACATTCACAGGGAAAAACACATGACATATATATATTGAATAAAAATGGTGGAGGGGGATGGTAGGCTGATAATGGCTCCCAAAGATATGCAGGTCCTGGTCCTGGAACCTGTAAATATTACCTTATATGGAAAAAGTACTCTTTTATAGGTGATTGCATTAAGAGTCTTGAGATGGAGTATCCTAGATAATCCTGGGCCCTAAATGTAATCATAAATGTCCTTATAAGAGGGAGGCAGAAGGGGATTTAACTGCAGAGGAGAAGCTGATGTGAAGAAGCAGAGGAAGTTTTGAAGATTCCTTGAAGACTGAGCAAAGGACCATGAGACAAGAATGCAGCAAGGTGTGCAAGATGGAAAAGTCAGGAAAGGCATTCTCCCCAGAGCCTCCATGGAGAGAACCTTGATTTCAGCCTTATAAAACCCATTTTGGACTTCTGACCCCCCACCCCGAAAACTGTAAGAGAATAAATGTGTGTTGTTTTGAGTCATCAAGTTTTTGGTAATTTTACCATCGCTAACGTGGTCTCCACTTGGATCTCTTGAATACAACTCTTTCCCTCAGCTAGGGGGCCTCAAGCTATATATCCAGGAGTCATAACAGTGGCAAAACTCTCCAATGTGGGTTTTTTGTCTGACACTTTGAGTGGATTATGAAAGTGGACTGTGAAGTCAGACATCCTGGATTCAAATCCAAGCTCTTTTTCTACTTCTAGTTATGGCACTTTGAGAAAATTATTTATCCTCTCTGTATTTCCGAGTCCCCATTGTGAAATAGAGATAATAATAGTGACCAATCACCTAATAGAAAATTGTGGGAAATCGTTGAACAGACACTTCACGAGAGAGCATATCCAAATGGCAAAAAGTATAAGAAGAAAATGCTATATACCTCGTTGACCATCAATTCACTCACAATGTGATTTCGCTACTACCCAGCAGAAGGGCTAAAATAAAGAAGACTGACAAGATCAAGTCTTGACGAAGAAGTGAAACAACTGAGACTGATACACAGTGAGCGAGTGCAGCCCTGTCTTCAGACCCAGTCAAGACGGGTCTGCCCTGGCCCTCCCTGGCCCTGCTCCACCCTGTGGAGTAAGGAGTCCATGGAGCCCAAGAACTCGCCCACCCAAGACCCACACCCCTTCCTCCCCTGGACAATAGTCTAGACAACCAGGACTCCAGAATTTCCTGCCTGAATGGGCTTCTTCTCTAAGCCCATTTCTCAAAGGCAAGCCACATTGCTGGTGTGTGCAAAGCTTGATCCAGGGGATGGTGAAAGGGTGGCTGTGTAGACAGAGCCTATGCATATTAGACTTGTTGCAACGCAGGACAGAACCAAGGATGGGGAAGAATGCCAGGCCTTGGACTAGGGAATGAGAGCCGGCTCTCCCCATGCTGAGGATACCTGGCACAACCACTGTGAACAATGGTTTGGCAGTGTATGTGTATCTCATGTTTACACACACACATATATAAACACACATACAAAAATATGTTGATTTCTGTTGGTCCTGGAGATATATATATAGTATATAGTTAGACACATGCATATTCTTAGACAGAAATAGCACCACTATTCATTATAGCCCCAAACTAGAAACAACCAAAATTTTCTTTAGCATTAAAAATGTATAAACAAACCACAGTATAATCATACAGTGGAATGCTGACACCAATAAAAATGAATAAACTGCTGTTACAAGCAATAACGTGGACAAAGCTTACAAATACAACATTGAGCCAAAAAGGCCAGATACAAAAGGGTATGCACATATGATTCCACTTATATAAAGTTCAAAACCAGGCAACACTGATGTATAATGACAAGCCAGGATAGTGATAGCTTTGGGGAGGGGGAGGGTAGTGACTGGAGATGGGGGATGCCACTGGGGTGCTACCAGTGTTCCACTTCCTGATCCGAGCTATAGTTCCACAAATGTTCAATTTGTGAAAATTCTTTGAAATGTGCGTTTAGCACTTATGTATGTGTTTTCTATGTTCTATGTTCATTTTTCTTCAATAAAAATATTTTAAAACAAAAACTGTATCTTATCCCATAGGCTTGTTGTGGGGATTAAATAATTCAATAGTCACAAGCTCCTGGGACAGAGTAGGACACATGGTGAGTGCTGTGTTCTTGTTGTCATCATACCTAAGATGTCATTGCTCTCTAAAACAACCCTGATTCCTTCAACTCTTATTTCTAGGATCTGAAGCACCTGCTGATGATCCTCAGAGCAAAGTGGCTGATCAGATGACCAGCAGTAGCCCCATTTGGTTGTCAGCTACTATGCTTGGTGCCGTGTGTGAGATGTGGTAGTCACGCACTCCAGTCTCCGTGTGAAGGAAGCCGAGGGTCTCCCACCCCAGATCAGCAGAAGAGCCACTGGCCCTAGGACACTAACCCAGAATCCCCAGAAGTCTTTGCACCCTTTTGATATACTCCTATTGCATTGTGTGTTCTTCTCAGTAATTGTTGCCTTCAATAGGTGTCTTCCAATGTAGCAGGGGCTAAAGTGAGAGCAGAGACTGTCTCTTTTTTTTTCTTTCTTCCCAGTGCTTAGCACTGGATCTGGCACATGAATGATTCTCAATAACTCTGAATCAAAGAAAGAATTCCTGACCCACAGCAGGCATGTAACATGTTAATCACCTCCCTCCCCATCTCTTTCCTCCTCTTTTTAATTTTTTTCTCTCTTCCTCTAGTATTTTCTTTCAGCCAGGGGAACCTATATGAGACAGAAGCCTTTGAGTCTCTTCCTATGAGACCCTTTATTTATTAGCAGTCTAAACTAAACAGTCTACATGGTTTAAACTGAACCAGTGGCTGAACCCACCTTAAAGTGACTGCATACACCCAGTGAATACTGTGATTTTACTCTCTAATGGGACAAATGTTTCCACTGAAGAAATTCATCACTAGCTTATCATTTAAGCAGCAAACACCTGCAGTAGCTGGGGTCTTTCTGGATGGTGGGTGAAGCTCCCAAAGAATCATTCATCCAAGTGAAGTGAAAGATTAATACATTCAACAGCTGACAGCAACACAACCCACTTTATCTGAGGCCAAACATTTACAGCTAATGCACTTTACAGGCTACAATGAATGCCTTAAAAAGATGCCTCCAAGAAGGGGTAGAGGGTCCAAAGAGAGAACTCATTACCCGATGAGCATTTGCTTGTGATGCACAAGTACTGGTCCACATTTTTTTGCACATGGTATTTTATTTAAACAAACTGAAAAAAAAAAAAAACACTGATGTGTAATTTGTGGGCAAAATTAATTTCTAGGATTTTTTTCTATGTCGGTACTCATTTATGTGCACAATGATAAATGAAAAGAAAGTTCATGGAATAATTGTTTGGAATAATGAAAAATTAGAATCATTTGAAATGTTGATTGTTAAACAAAAACTCAAATTACAATACCGCCACACTCTGGAGTGATTTGCAGCTGATAAAAGAATCTAAAGTGTCCCTAGATGGATTGGAGTGGAAAGACACCCAAGTTATCAAAGGGAAAAACACTGCAGAATGGTGTGTGTTTGTTTATACCAAAATTTAAAATGAAGAAATATGCTTATAAAATGCATAGAAAATCATCCAGAAGGATTTATGCCAAAAAAAATTACTGGTGGTTACTTTAGGGAGGAGCAATTAGAGAAATGAGAAAGGGGAGGAGTCAGGGAGAGAGAGAGAGGATATTTTACTTTTTTCCTATTTATGTTTCCTATTTCTACACTCAAGATTTGCTTGAATCTTTCACAGTGATCTTGTTTGTATTAGTTGAAAAGTTTTTAGAAACTTTGAGGTATTGAATTACTTAGGAAACAGATTTGGAATGAGCTCCATCGCTGATGTTGGGCATTTACTTCATCTTTCTATCAGTTTCCCCAGCCATAAAATAATAACTTTACTACTTCATGGCATGGTAGCAGGAGATGTTCTGTGTAAAATTTTTAGTCCACCGCCTGATTATAACAAAATTTATTTCTATAGGTTATAACTATTGCTGTGTAATAAAGCATGCCAAATTCAGGGTTTCAAAATAGCAAGATTTATTATTAGTCATGCAAAGTACAGCTTTTCTGATAGAAACTAATATAGCTGTGTCAGAGAAAGACTGATATAAACTGCACTTGGCTGGGCTGCTCTGCTGAGGTCAACTCTGCTCCACACACCCCTCCTCCTCTTTGGACCAATGGGATAATCAGGGCATGTCCTTCTCATGGTGATGGCAGAAGTACAAACAGCACGAGCATGCAAAGTCTGTTAATGCCTTAGACTGAGAACTGACACATTGCCACTTCTACTTCATTCTATTGGCCAAGTAAGTCACATGACCAAGCCCAAAGTAAAGGGGTATGAAAATATACTATGCTAAGCGTGATCAGTAATTCCCAGTTGCCTAAGACTAAGGTGCTTCCCCAGGATACAGTAATTTTCATGTGAGAACCAGGAAAGTCCCAGGTAAACCAGGACCAGTTGGTCACTCAATACCTCTCTAGTAGGATGATCTTCAAAGTCACCCAGCAAAGAGCATAGTATAGGTACACAGCGAAGAATTGGGGCCAATGATGCAATTTACTACACCTTTAATAACATTATTCTTTCCAACAACTAAGAAGACAGGCAAATAATAGGTAGTCAAAATTATTTTTGGTAGATTGGTTTTAGGTTGACCAAATAAAACCAGATCCTCCCAAAGTCTCCATAAACAGAATATTTCTCACAATAGTCTCCTCAAATAAAATTGAAGATATTTTGGTAGCAAGGGGTTATGTAATCAGATAGCTGATTAGGCTAGATTTTCAAAGCGAAGCTTAAGATGCTTTCAATCCATCCTTTTTTTTTTTTTAAATTGAAGTGTAGTCGATTTACAATGTTGCATTACTTTCTGGTTACAGCATAGTTCAGTTAGACACATACACATACACACACACATATATATATTCCTTTTCACATTCTTTTTCATTATAAGCCATTACAAGGTTTTAAAAATATGGACCACTTTGTGAATTTACGTGTCATCCTTACACAGGGGCCATGCTAATCTTCTCTGTACCGTTCCAGTGTTAGTATAGGTGCTGCCAAAGCGAGCTCTCAATCCATTTCTAACTTAATTTGACAGAGAATAAGATGAGTCTCTGTAAGACCAATGAGACTCCCTCATATCAAACTTTTTTTCTTCTCGGGAGAATGCTTATAACAGACTCTTAGCAAGGAAATGTTGCTTGACTTTTAATCATAAGTTTGTGCATGAACATTAATATTGATTTAGTTCCCCCGGCTTCACTGATCC
This sequence comes from Camelus bactrianus, assembly GCF_048773025.1. Classification (NCBI taxonomy): domain Eukaryota; kingdom Metazoa; phylum Chordata; class Mammalia; order Artiodactyla; family Camelidae; genus Camelus; species Camelus bactrianus. Next base: position 43,800,405 of record NC_133550.1, on the reverse strand, counting down.
TTTCCCCAAAACCCATAGTGTGTGGTTGTTCAGAGGTTAAGTCCATAGAGCAGCAGGGAGCTCTGCTCTGCCTGCTGCTTCCTGACCCCCGCCACTTCCCTCTTCCTGTCTAGACTGTCTATTTCTCATCTGAAGACAGACCCTTACTGGATAAACTCAGTACTCAGGCACAAATCACAGTGAATGATCTCTCTCTCTTCACAACCATTTTCTTTATCTGAAACATGCCAAAAAGGGAGGCCTCTTAAAGCTCTCAGGCATTCTGGTTTTCAAATCTTAAAAAAAATAATTCTTTAAGGAAAAGCAGGGTTCTAGACATTTCTGTTGGGAATGGGCTGTTAAAATGCTTCAGGGTTCATTTTTCTATGGATTTGGAGACTGACATAAAAATATTAATTTGCTAATTCAAACATGTTCAGCTGAGACAGCTGGGAGCTGACCGTCAAAAGCATTGGCAAGTCAACTTGTAAGTGTTTTGCAACTTTGGAGAAAGTCAGTGTTAGAGTTTAAGTGCCTCTGGGGCAGGCATCTGGCCACTAAGCTCTTCACAAATTCCAATCCAGGTGTCAATACAAGTGAATTAAACTGCTTACAGCACTTTTAATGATGAGCAACATGATGTTTAGATAGATGACCTTTAATTATAATCCATAATTTTAAAGGGACCCAATCATCAGCTTTATTATGCTCTACCCGGATTAAGTAAGTGGACTTAACTAAATAATAAATGCCTTTCTAGCTGCCCATCCTCCCTCACAAATGGACACTTCACCTCTCTCTGACATTCCACAGCCTAGAGTTCTGAACAGACCACCTGCTCTAAAAGACCTAGAAGCAATTTAATCTAAAGATTTAAGAGGCTGTTAACCACCTGGGGCTGATAAGACACTGACAGCATCTCTGTCTTGCCTAAGATTCCAGCACCGCCGAGCACCTGGGCCATTCCCAGCTCATGCGTAATACGGGCAAGCTGACCCCCGAGTTGGGTTTCTTCTTAGTCCGTTTGATCTGTTTTCTTTCTTGTTTTCATTTGATGAGACAGGTGTTCAAGAAGTATATCATTCCAGGAAGATGTAAAAAGGCGTGGGGTAAACGATAATCAGCAGTTTGGCTCCCCCCAGTCTTTCCCTAAATGATCTCAGATGGCATTATGACCATAACAATAAACCAGAATGCTGAGCTTACCAGTTAACCACGACATTCTCTGAGCAGGGTGGACCAACCAGCATTTTATTAGAGCAGGCTGACGAATAAAGAGGAATAAGACAAAGTGATGATGTTCTCTCAGCATTTCAAATCATCAAGGGAATTTTTAAAATTCAAGACAAACACGTACCTTGAATTGAAAGCTACTCAGGGGATAGGAAATAAGGAAGAATCTATTATGCCATAGAAACATTCTCCAGAGATCTGGGGCAATTTTTTTTCCCCTTAACATGAGCTGTTGATTAATGACTTGGGGAAAAAGAATGTTTAGGGAGTGAGAGACTTGTAATTTAATTTCCTTCTGAGAGTAAAAAGTGTAGAAGGAGGGAGATCCGCCTGAGTAATTAGAGTTAGAAGATTTAAGTCCAGGAAAAACAGAGGAAATGAAATTAAGTTAGGGATTCTTATAGAAAGAGATGGAAGCATGTAATATAAAGTCTTCATAGAGATGAAAATGATAACTAACAGTTTCTAAGGGCTAATTCTGTGCTAGGAACTTCCCATCTTAATTCTGTTCTCTAGGGCAGGCACTACCACATAGTCCATCAATTCTAAAATAAATGCATACAGAGATAGATTTTATATATTTAAATTTAATATACACATATAATATCATATATATAGCTCATATGTGCCATAATATCACATAGATAGATTGATAGGTAGGTAGATAAACACATATATATGGAACATTTTAGCACAGAATTGATGTCACCTTACAATCACCATAGACCAGAGGGCAGACATGATGTAATTCTATCATTGTCTGTGAATGTGTAAACTCATAATACTGTCACTTCAGTTTGACTTATGCACATTATTGGCACTGCATATGTTGGGTTTAACTGCTGTTTAAAAATCTTTTACACTATGATCCAGTATTTAAACTAAGGATTATTTTACAAGCAGAACCAGCATAAAAACTGAGTAAGAAATTAGATTAAATTTTGTGTTTGTAAAGCAAGTATTCATCATAGGAAATAAAGACTCTGAGTCTATATTTTCTTACAAAGCAACAACCAGCGTTGGTGGTGTAGTGGTGAGCATAGCTGCCTTTCAAAGCAATAATCAAATGTTTTATGGGACCCTAAGAAATGAAGCTACCAACGAATAGATGAAGCTGTGATTTTTCTTACTGAGATTTATGCAAAATAATTTTCTATTATATGCCAAGCAATGCAAATGAAGGCCGGACAAATGACCAAATCCCCAAGAATAGCTTAAAGACAATTCCACACTTGGAGAGCCTAGTTTGACTGACTCATACATGATTAGCAGATTTGTTTTCTAATTTTCTTATTGGTACAGAAAATCATGGTATGTCTTTTGTCTATGGCACTTAGATTCAATTAACTATTCAATTAACATCTTTTCTACAGATAAGAATTGAGAGGCTCAGATAAATTAAATTACTTGCTCCAAAGCCCACAGGAGGCAAGTTCATAAAGATATCCTTTAGAATGAGGTTGGTCTGATTCTGGAACTTACAGTCTTAACCATTAGGATAAATTACTTCCCAAATCAGGGGAAGTAGATGGTTCTTTGAAAAATTATCAGGTCATGGCAATTCTCTGCTCAATAAATACTCATCTCACAGTAAAAGTCAAGAAGTCCTTTTACCCTACCAGATGAACCTCAGGGCATCTTTGGTCCTCCCCCCTCCACCTACTACCACCTCTCTATCTCGTCTCCTACTGCTCCCCTCCTTCACTCTGCTCCACTTCCACTGGCTCCTTGCTTTCCCCTTGCTATACTAGCAAGCCGCTGCCACTTCCAATATGCTTCTACCTCAGGGCCTTTGCACTTGCTGTTCTCACTACTTGGACTACTTCCCCACCACCCTATATAAAATAGAAGTACCCCACCCCATCCCAGACCCTCTCTATCCCCTTTAATGTGTTTTGTTCTCTCCATAGCATATTACTATGTGAAATATTATATATGCCTTTGTTCACGTGCTAATTGCTTGCAACAATGTAAGTTCAGAGGGCAGGGGCTTTGTTTTGCACATTTCTGCATCTGTATGGAGAGTGGGTATCTGATAAATAAATGAAAAAATAAATCTTCCTCTGACAATGTTAGAGGATGACTATCTTTACTTTCTGTTTTGTCGATTTCAGAAAATTATCTTAAATTGGCAGCTATGCATTATTATTACTTAATAAATCAGTATTTCTGTTTTTCACTCTACTGGGGGCTTAATAAGGAGTTATGATTTTGTAGTAGAATGTTTACAAATGCAGATTCCAGAGCCAGAGGACCTGGATTTTAATGTTGGCTTTACCAACTTGCCTATGTGACGTCATGAAAGTTACTCAACTCCTCAGAGTCTTAGTTTCCTCATCTGTAAAATGGAGACAATAATAGGACTGATTTCTAAGGATTCTAAAAAGGACTAAATTAAGTAATACACGTACATGGCCTGAGTCATGCTAAGTATTCAATGAAATATTTATTTTGATTGGCAAATTATTCCAGCTTATCTAACAAGAATTGATAAGATGATTCTCAATCAGGGGAAGTTTTTCCCCCAAGAGACATTTGGCAATGCTGAGGATGATTTTGGTTATCACAGCTGGGATGCTACTAGTATCTAGTAGGTAAGAAATCAGGGATGTGGCAAACATCTTACAATGCAGAGGGCCCCTTCCCAACAAAGAATTATCGACCAAAATGTCAATAATGTCACTGAGGTGAAACCCTCAGAGAGAGAGAACATTTGTTTCAACATACTACAAACTCCAATATTTCAGAAGAAGTAAGAAATTTAAAGGGGGACTTTTTTTTTTTAAGCTACCACCACTCCTTCTGTCATTCCTGTAAAATCAGCTTAGTGATAAAAATTCACACTTAACATTGTGCCACTCTAGGCCTGGCCTTAAATGTCTTCTTACTGTTGCCCTTTAGAATTCATGGCCGAGTACATGCAGGTGCTGCTGTCCAGACCCCAGAATTCTCAGGCAATTTTCCTTGGATAGTCTTGTGTTGGTTATCTCAGTTCTGGATCAGACCACTAGAGGGTAGAGAAACACCATCAATCATGCAGCTTTTAGGTGCCAGACTCGGTTTTCAGTCGTGTAAATCTTATAAAATTCTAAATTCTTCCTGGCCCCTAAGATAAAAACTACCCAGAATATATTTATTAAGCACCTCAATAGACACACAGTTTAAAAGACTGGATTCAACCATTTCACTCTGTCCTCAGCCCCAAACTGTGAAGTATTGTAGTAATTTAATTCAATGTCCTATGTTAAATGGAAATGTAATAAATAACCTCTGGTGGTATTGTGATGAGTATGAGACTATTATGATGCTATTATGATAATATTTTATGACTATATTGGTAAAATTCCCTTTGATGAAGATTTGGTTATACTATGAGTTAAATCATATCAAATATATATATATATATATTATATATATATATATAATATATATATTATATATATATTTATATATATATATATATATTTATATGATCTTACTGACCAGGAATTGAGCAAAAGCTATGCAGGAAGTGGAACCTAACTATGAACTCCTAGTTGGAATAAATAGCATTATTGTGCTGAACCTGAGCCAAACACAAACCAACACATTAATGATTATTGTCCTAAAAATAATACATAAGGACAAACCTGAAGGACTGAAATAATATTATGACATCACAAAATACTTCAATATTTCTCAATTTCACACATTCAGGGTTAGAATAGAGGCACTGAGGAAAAAAACCAGAAAGGTTGTAAAAAACTTTAGGAAGAAAAGATTAAAGAATTAAAGAACAGAGTCCCCAGCTGTTTCTCCTTTCAACTAAAGATTAACAGAAGTGTGGATACAAATATTGCACAAGTGATTCCTAAACGTGTTCTTGTAGTATCCCAAGCTGTTCATAATTATCTCTAAAGAGATTGTGAAATTCTGGGCAAAAATAATTTTAATTTTCTTTGACTTACACACCCATGCACACATACAAGCATAGATAAACATAAATGCCATGTATTTTGACACAGAGCTGAAGAGCTAAAAGATCCTGTCAAATCCAGTAATTAAGAATAGGGATCAAGGATTCAGAAATGTTTAAGTATCACCCTAGAAAACGTCAGGCTTTAGAAGTCTGTGTAGAACAGTGGTTAACTACAGAGGTCTGATAACAGACTATTTGGGTTTGAAATCTGCCTCTACTGGTTGATTGTTTTTTTCTTTTTTATGGAGGTATAGTTGATGTACAGTATTATGTAAATTTCAGATGTACAACCTAATGATTCACAATTTTTAAAGGTTATATTCCATTTACAATTATTATAAAATATTGGCTATATTCCCCGTGCTGTACCATATATCCTTGTAGCTTATTTATTTTATACATAGCAGTTTGTACCTCTTGGTACCGTGTCCCTATCTTGTCGCTCTCTTCTCTCTCTCCACTACTGCCACCCCTCAAGCCAGACACAAGAGTAATTATAATCTATAACAGAAAAAGCCTCTAAAAACCTTGTGAGGCACCCTTTTAAAAGGTCAAGTGAAGTAGTGGGAACACCACTTTTTCCTTTTATCAGGTTCTAGAAAGATTTACTGGATGCTGAACTTTTTTTTTTTTTCTGTCTGTTAACAACTGGTTATCATTAACTTGTGATAAGACCAGATCCAGGAGGGAATGTATCCAGGAAGCGGGGAATCTAAGGAAAGGAAGAATGTAGGGTAAACGCAGAATCAAAATCTTACCATGTCAGCACTGAAACATGATGACATGACATTTCCATGGCAACACGACCTCCATGTCAGAGTACATGGATTCCAGGGTGGAGAGCACACCGCCCCCCCCACCCCCCACCCCAGCACTTCATTCAACTTCAGTTTCATTTCATTCAGAAAAGTCTTCATTTGGGAAAGTCAGTTCCAAAACATAGAAAAGCCAAAATGTCAGATGCTCAACGTAGTAAGGTATAATTCCATTAGCGAAAACTCACTAACCCGTACCACAACCAGCCATATAATGCATCAGTATATTATGTATTCCGTCATAGCAAGACCACGTTGCTCAGAAATAAAAAATATGCATGAAACTGAAAATGAGTACAATGATGTCTGTATTAATATTATCCTCTTTATTTTTACTGGATAAAGCCTCTCTAGGTGAAAAATGCCTTTAAGTATTTTTTTACACCACAGAGCATAATTGTGAAGTGACCAGACTCTAGAAACAGGTGGGCTGGGTTCCTGGCCTTGCCACTTATTGTATAACCTTAGTCAAAATACCTAACTCTCCATGCCTCAGTCTTCTCATTTGTAGAGTAAGAACAAGGATAGTTCAGACCTCTTAGGATCTTTGTAAGAATTAAATGTGTTAATATACACAAAGTACTCAGTGCCTAGCACATTACAAACACTGTATAGGTGTTTGTCATAATAAAAATAATTATTATAAATTATAATGATCTGATAAAAGAGAAAATTTCATACTGTCTTTAGATGCTCAGTTTTTATTCTGATTAAATTTGAGAAGTCCTATTTGCCATGCTTTAAACATTAAAAAAAGTATACTATTATTATATGCAATGGCTACATGAGTAAAAAGGACTTTAAAAGAAGGGAAAAGTTAGTTCAATTAGGGTTTTCAATTTTTCTTCATTTTTTTTTTTTTGTTTTGGGGCACTGTGCAAAGCATTCTGCTACATCCAATTACAGTTCAGGACAACCCCTAGTGAATGAATGAATGATGAACAGAGCAGTTTCATGACCAACCAGCAGCCAGGCCCATTCATTCTAATTGTGGGACTGGATCGGAAATTACTTAGCAACCACTTGAGTAAATGATGGGGAAGGCTCTGCAAAGCAGTTTCATAATTGTAATCAAGCAAACATCATTAAAGACTTTCTCCTGACCGTATTTCCTGAGCTTTGCTTATCTGCAAGTCATCAGAATAAACAGATCCAATTAAAGAAAACAGAGACATACTCCTCAGATCATAGATGTCCAGAAACATGTGGTTTCAAAGCCCTGGGAGGAATGCTTGATGGATCCTTTGGCTCATGTGAGGACAAATACAATATTACATGTGCTGTAATGTTTTGGATGGTAAATCTTTACCAGGACATAAGATTAATGTCTTGTACGATCATATTTAATCTCTGGGTAGGACTGCCACTTAAATATTTCTTCTCTATGCCACTCATTGACACAGTTCTAGCTCCTTTCTATCATCTGCATCAAATCTTCTAAGAGCCTAGAGTCAGAAGAATCTGAGAAGCTGAGTTCAGCCTTCCAGGGATTTTCCTATTGGTGCTCATGGACTGTAGCATGAACACTTCAAGCTGAAAATTCCAACTCCCCTCAGGGCAGTTCATCTACTGGATACACCTTTGTAGAATACCTACTATGTTACATATATTGGGCTTTGTGTTAGGAATACAACATTAGATAAAATTAAGTTTTTGATTGCAAGAAGCACATTATCTGCTGGAAGAGAGGTGTGAGAAAACACATAGTGACAAAGCAGTGTGAAGTAGTCCTATAGGAGTAAGTACAGTGCGCTGTGTTTGTGTAATAATCATTAAAAGAGTTTCTATCAGGCACTGTTCTAAAATTCTACATGCAGTAACTCTTACACCCATATGATAGTCTTGCAAGTAAACTGAGGTGCTGATAGGTTGAATCACTTACTCAGAGTCACATGGTGAGTGTTTCGGTCAGTTTAGTTGGAACATGAACCCTACCCTGGGAGAATTAAGAAGACTTCTCTTCGAGGAAGGAGGAGGAATATGAGGACACCTGAGAGCTGAATTTGGGTCAATTAGACAAAGTAGAGGAAAGAGCATCCTAGGCAGAAGGGAAAAATGTGTACCAACATCAGCCTCGGACCCAGCACTGGGACCTGGTGCTCTAGCGCTCCTCCAGCTCAGTCCCTTCCTGTGCTTACAGAGTCTGCAGGGCCAAGGGCTTCTGCCCACCCAGAACCCATTCCCACACTTTCCATTCTAGACAATGCTCTAGAAACCAGGACCCCAGAAGTCCTTGCCCCAGTGGCTCCAGGCCCCCTTGCAGAACCTGTGTGGCTTCTGTCCTCCTAAGAGAGGGCCAAATTTGCTTATGTGCTCGTTGCTAGGGAATGGTCATTTGCAGGGGGTGTGGACGGCGCCTGGTTGTGCAGGCTGGGTTGTCCAAAAACTCACGTGCAAAACATGTCGTGCAGGACAGATCAAGGTGGGAAGAGAAGGCTGGTGGGCTGGATGCTGAGTGCTCTCCTGCTCTGTGTCATTCTGATGTGGAACTCTGAAGAGTCTGAGAATTCAAAATCTAAACATAGCTTTCTAGGTAGTTATAAAGGCATTTTTGTCAAAGGTGGAGAATAGAACACATTTTATGTAACGTGGTGGAAGCTTAATCTACCCATTTGAAGAATTTAGAAATATGGCCTGTGACCTCCATCTGTACTCAAGTTCTGGGCCCTACAAATGCTAGAGGTAAACTTCCTGTGTGTGAGGGATGAAGATGAGAGAGAGCAGAGGTTGCCTGGGAAACTAAAAGTAGCTTGGCAAAGCTCAATCCTGGAATGGGAATCAAATAGCTCAGGGATGTTTTGCCTGCCTAGTGACTTGAAGTTAATTTGGAAGGCTGCAGAGATCATTGCAGAGTTTAAGCTGGAGAGTAAGCCAGCATTGGGTTTGGAGCACTCACATCACACGGGTCAGTCTGCTCTGTCTCCAAAGGAAACACACGATGATGTTTTTATTCTTGCTTCTTCCCTTTGCCTCTATCCAGCAGCAGGAAAGAAAAAGAATGGCAATGTGTTATGGCGATAGGAGTCCAAATAGGAAAGTGTGGTGTAGTTAGAAGAACAAACATATGGGAGAAAAAATACAGCAATCTGATGGTCTTACCTGACCTACTCAGTTGGAGAGAGCTTGAAATCACATATTCAGAGAGGCCAGGCAATCAAGACAAAGCCCAAGATCCCACAGACATCAAGGACAGGATGTCTGGGAATGAGTCAAGGGCAAGGATCAGAGCCAGGTAGGTAAATCAAAGAACTAACATAGACCTAATGCACATAAAAGATACAGAGTCCTTGGAATGAGGCTTGCTTCACCCCTGGAGTGCAGCAGGGGACTCCCTGTTCTTGATTGACTCCCCAGAGCAAGGCCAGTGGTGCTGGGTGGGGCTTCAGATTAACAGGGTAGGTCTCTCATAGCATTGGCCACACAAGACTGCATCTAACCACAGTTGATGGACATTGACAAACAGAATCCTCCTTCAGTAGTTCTTATCAAATTTTATTGCCAAAAATAACCTAACTTCCTCATGGGGAATTATCCTTCCACCACCATATGTGATTTGGGGGAAAGAAAAAAACAACTCCAACTGAATTTCCATCAACAGGGCAGAACTTTGGATGACTGTCCCCATCCCACCTTACAACCAGGTGGTAATGATGTGACCTAAGTTCAACCTATCAAGCACTCACCCCAAGACTTGAAAATGAGTCAAGACTGATAAGAGCTGCGGTGCAGATTGTTGCAGCAGCAGCCTCTGGGGTGTCAAGAATTACTGCTGTGATGGTAGCAGGAATGCTAGGGTAGGTTCTTGACCAGATTGATCCAAGACAATGACCTTGTAGATAGAAGATGCTGCCCACCCTTTCCCCAAGCCTCCTGTGAGCTCCCTTCATCCTGTCAATAAATCCCCAAAGGCTCCCATAGAACCAAAAAACTTCCCATCTATGCCATGAGCAGCTCTTGCCCCCAGACCAGCAAGGTAGTTTGAAACTCTGGAACTTGCTGCTCAAAATTATTTGTGAAGATACAGATTTTCAACCATAGTTTAAACTGGCCAACCAGTGGCTTCTCCATTTTTAGCAAAGTGCATTTAACACAATGCTACATTATGTTTCTAAGCTTTCTCCTCAAATTCCGGGGAAGGCTAATTGTGACAGTCCCACTTGGCTATCAGCTTACTCTGGGACAGTGGTCCCCAAAGGAAGAGGAGTTATTTTTTCATTTCCCTAGAGCCCCATGATTCCTGATACTCTGGTGAAGAGTGAGAGGATGCTGACAGGGCAGTCAATTTCCTGAGGCAGAGAGGGAAGCCTCCACTGGCCCTGCTCTCTGCACACAGGAATACTGACAAGCTTGAACAGGGAATACAAAGGAGGGGAGAAAAAATAATGCATGGGGGGTCTGGACCTTAGCTACTGGCTACCAATCACATTTGAGCAGATAGATTTTCATTAAAAATGTCATCTTGAAAATTAGAAAAGCATACACACACATATGCAACTAAACAGATGTTCCTATTCCTCCTCCTCTCCCTTGCAAAGTACTCACAGGAAACACATGTCTGTGTTGTCCTAAGTCCAGTTACTAATTAGCACGTTTCAGTAGCACATTTCACGGAGGATAGGGAGGATTTCAAAGGGATTCCTTCCTTTTAAGTTGAGACAGCTGGTGCTAATTACCAAGCAGGAAAAAAATGTGCAAACAGATCATTGAGAAGCCATCCATGGAACAGAAGGCTGAGGGGTCTTTTGGTCCTATGGTAGAACTCCTCTCCAGTGGCTGGAAGGGGCTGCATACTGTCTGCATCTTCACCTTAGCCCTAGGAAGCAGCTGTCCAGTTTCATCACCCTGCAAGGAGGTGGGAAACACAGTCCAAGAACATGAAGTCAAAGGTCATTTCACAGTATGCATGTAAATTATACAAGCCCAAGCACTTGTAGTAAACCATTTCCTTCTCAAAGATGCACGGCAAAATAGAAGCTAAGCATGGCCTTTACTCTTTCAAACAAACCCAAGGGGGTTTTCAATTCAAAATTCATCTTTATAATTGTGTTGCTATGAAAGAGGGTGATCCAGACACCCCAGAGGATGCCTGGTAAGGGAAAAAAAATCCTGATTCTAAATCAGTCACACCTCTAATGAGAGGAACAGTAGACCAGAAATCAAGAGTTTTCTGATAATCATTGTGAGACTTTGGGAAAGTTAGTTTTTCTGAGCCTCGGGTTTTCATCTGTAAGATGGAAATAATGGGACCTAACACATGACTATATGTGAACATTCTGGAATATTATAAAAGGACAATGCATATTGAATTTGAATCTCTAGAAAAGTTATTGGGTATCTTTGGAATGTGATTTCCAGCAAAAACCAACCAAAGTTATCTCAGCCCAATGGAAGTATATGATTACCTTACAGAGGAAGTTAGTTGTCCTGGGTTCTGAGGCTATCTGGAGAAGACAGAAGGAAGGAGAAAATTCCAATTTGTTTCTAGAGAAGATAGAAACTAATGGGATTTTAGGAACTGGCTTCACAACTATGGACAATTATGCAGAGACAGTGTAGCAGAGTGACTAAAAGCAAGTTCTGAAATCATACTGCCTCAGTGTCAAATTCTGCTCTACTAAGTTCTACCTGTGTGATCCTAGGCAAATCACTTGACTCCCCAACTGTAAAATCAGGGGAACAGTAATGACACCACTTCATGGAAGGCTTCCTTATGAGGATTAAATAAATTGTAAAATAGGCACAATGCTTGACAGATTGTAACTTTCATCTCAAATAGTATCAGTATTACGAAGAAAATGTTAGTGTTATTATAGTCACAGAACTGAGTAACAAGTTCATTTTCCTTTATTTTTATTTTATGAGTGCTATCAGTTAACATATAGTGCTTACATTGTGCAGCTTTTATGCATATTGATTTATTCAATCCTCGTAACAACCCTATGAGATATCTTAGTGAATAGCAGAGCTGGGATTTGAACCCAGGCAGAAGCTTGCTCTTAATCATGGCACAAATTGATGGGAGTCAGTGATCGAGATGGCAGGGGTAGTTTAAGGGTGAACTACTTGTTACAATAGTAGTTTGTACAGCTGGATTTGAATCTGAAAATGTTACACATGCTTGCTAGGCTGATTGTCCCCCTGCACATCATAACAGAAAATATACTTAGCTGTTTTGACATTAGAAAGTAGTCATGCCTTGACTTATCCAAAGCTTTACCGTTTGTTCTTTTCTCTCCTTCATTATTTCTATTTTCAGGAAACTGAAAAAATTCTTAAAAATAAAGGCAGTGTTCCCCCATTCCAAATATTCTACTTTTAAAGACAAAAATAATAATGCAAGATAAATTTGATGAACCAAATACCATTGAAAACCCACTTAACACCCACATTCACTGTCTGTCTGAAAAGTTCCAAGTTCTATCATTTTTAACAAAGCCTAAAGATTTCACTCAGCTCTTTTCATGTCAAAGAAAAAGGAATTTCTGAATCATTGTGCATGCTTTTTATGAAACACCTAATTTTTAGGAATAGGGCCTTGACCCATACCCTGCACATCAAGGAATTCAGTAAAAGCTTGTTGATTGCTTAAGTGCCGATGCACAGTGTCTGACTGATATGATGTGATATTTCCATCAGTGGGAAAATGTAGCAAATTTTTTATGCATAGGCTCCTTTGAACCTGGGAAGGCATACCTGGGAGATAGTGGCTGGCAATGAAGGCTGTAGATTATGTATAAGTCAGTTCTATGAGACTAGAGAAGGAAATTGTTTCATGCTTAAGACATACAGAAAGTCTGAGGAATGATACAAAGACAGATAGTGACAAACAAGATGGCCTGAACAATGCCTGGGGTCATTGAAAGAACAGAGTTTGTCTGAACACGCTGAGGTCATGCCAGCTGGTCCAAAACCTGCTCTCCCGGCCGCTGGCTCTGTCACAGATTCCGGTTCTAGTCATGCCCATCACTTGCCAACCAAGTTGCTACATCCTGCATCTGTGCTTTTATTTACACTTGGCTTCCTCTCCAACTTTTCTTCCGTCTCTAGTAATCTGTATCTCAGAATTTTCAGACACTTCATCAAAACTCATGTGCCAGCTCCTCGAGTAGTTTTCTTTGCACTCAGTAGACCTTTACACAGTGAACCAGTACTTACAACTCCTTTGAAATTAAATTCTTGCTATTTAATTATTTACCAGGTCTTTCACACTTAAAATGTGTTCTCATTAAACTGCTTAGGAATAGAGTCCATCATTCGCACATCTTTTCTCTTTGCCAATGGACTGCTCCTTGTGTAAGGCATCACGCCCAGTAGATACTCCATTACTGTGGTAAATTGTCCAGAATCGCACTGCCTTCATCTTGTCCGTGCCACTGCAGTGGCTCTGTGGAAGATGTATAATTAGTTCTTGGTATTGTAACGAGAAGTCAGAACCATCAGTGTTGACTCTGCCAAAATCTACAGATAACATCTGCTTCAATTCAAGGAGCAGGTGGAAAGCTGCATGATCACAGTTCATGCATGGAAAGCCAGTTAACATGATGGTTATGAGCATGGTTTTAGGTGGGAGTTAACGCTCCATCCTCTGCCGCTTTATAGTTGGTTGAGCTAATTGACCTCTTCAACCTCAGCTATCTCTTCTGTAGGATGAAGATAACCGTAGTATCCCTCTCAGGTTTTTAAAGAAGCGCTGCACCTGGGACAGAGGAGGCCCTCAATAAATACGCACAATTAATATTGTGATCAAAACAGCCAAACTCTCAAATGTTTTAAAGACACAAGAGACTATTGCTAATGATATGCAGTGTATCCTGTTTTTTGAGGTTTAACTTTTACAAACATACACATTTAGTATTTAAGTTATTCATAATTAATAGTTTTTAATCCTGAAAGCAGTGCGGCATCTAGGCATCACTGTGGCTTTATAGTCATTCAGATATGGATTAGAATTCTCGCTTTTCCACTTACTAGACAAATCGCAAAGAACAAATTGGCTAATGTCTTGAATCTTCAGTTTCCTTATCTGACAGGAAGGAAAAAACAGTAATTCCTACGTTGCAAGATGGTTAAGATTGCCTGTAAATACTCTAGCAGTCAATGAAAGACAGCTGTCATGACTTCTGAGCCCTCTGTTTTCCTGATTATCCTAAGGGACAGCAGCAGTATAATTTTAAGATCGATCTGTAGCAGAAAGCTACATACCACAATGCTTCTCAGAGCTCTCCCTCTTCATCTTCCTAGAGGCATTCTCTCAGAATTGAGGCGAGTATTTGGGAACAGACTCATGTGGAAAAGCTTGGAGTAGGCAATTTGCGGACTCATTTTCTGTAGTGTTGGCAGAATGTGTGTTGTCATCACAGGCTGGGTATTGTCTTGCTTCTTGCAGCCTTACAATTGTCACACTGTGGCATGGTGTTATTTTCATCTCCATGATGGGCTGATAATAAGGTAATGCTGTACTGCCTGACCATTGTGCCAGGTGTCTGCTCTAATAATTCCAAGTGTTATTCCTTTAAAAAAAAAAAAAAAAAAAAAAACACTGAGACATGGAGGGGAAACAAGGAGCCACCAACCAGCCAGCACTTTAAACCACACCGCAAAGAGACCAGATGTTGCTAGGCTGTATTTTGTTTGAACAAGTTCTGCTTAATCTTCCCTGGGATCAAGTGAGGAATTCAACCAATGCCTTCCCAGAGCAATAAACTTGACAATTATTTAGCAACATCTGGAACTGAGGGCAGTTTCTTTTTCTTCTCTCCACTGAGCGGGGTGGTGAGAAGGCAGAGGGAAGGAGTAAAAAGCTAACCAAAGACCAAAATAAAAATCTAGGTAGTTCAATTCATTTTTTCCCTCCATAGTATGCAGAATTGAAGTCACTCATTCATTAATCCAACCTGCACCAGGGACTGTGAAAAATTCAGGGGGTATAATAATTATGACAAGGGCAAACATATAAATAAAAACCTAGTCCTGACCTAAAGAGGGTCATATTCTAGAGTTTTAACAAGCAAAAACGAAAAAAAACATAATTACAAATTGAAATAGTAGCTTTGAGCATTTAAAAAAAATGAGAGAGAATAATCACAGGGAAGGGTACTTATTGCAGAAGTAAGCACCTGCAGAAGTTGTCATTTAAGCTGAGACCTGAAGGATGGAATGAGGGATGAATGTTTTCAGCTGAGGGAAGAGGATGTGCGTAGATCCAAAGGCAGGAGGAAACAGGGTGTTGAAGAGCCTGAGGGAAGAAGTCACCAAGAAGAGTGAGTAATGGGGAGAGTGGCAAGATGAGGATGGAAAAATAGTCAAGGACCAGCTCATACAAGGCCTTTAGGTCATGACTCATGTTGTTAGTAGAATAGGAGACCATTGAACAGCTTTCAGAAGGAGGAAGACATGACGTGATTTAGACAATTGAGTGTAACAATCAGAGGAGAGGCTAATGAGACAGACTTACTGAAGCTCAAATCATGGCTCAACCATGTATTAGCTGGGAGACCTTGAGCGAATTGCCTTGTTTGCTCATCTGCCAAGAGCAATAACAATAGTATCTACTCCACTGTTTTGAGGTTTAAATGAATTATTTCATAGGAAACAGAACAGCAGCTAAGACATAATAAGTATGCTGTAAAAGTTAGTTATGTATGTAATATGCATATATATATATATACACATACATACATACATACATACATACATACATACATACATACATACATATGATGGACTGAGTATTTGTGTCTCCCCCAAATTCATATGTGGAAATCCTAATTCTCAATGTGATGGTATTAGGTAGTGGCTCCTTTGGGAGGTAATTAGGTCATAAGCAGCCCTCATGAGTGGGATTAGTGCTCTTATAGAAGGGACTTTCTGGGGTGAGTACACAGTGAGAATATCTCAGTGTGTGACCCAGAACAGAGTTTCTCATGAGAAACTTGGCACCCTAAACTTGGACTTCGGTCCTCCGATACTATGAGAAATAAATTTCTATTGTTTATAAGTCACCCAATCTATGGTGCTTTGGTATAGCAGCTCAAACTGACTAAGACAATATCTAAAATGATTTTCATTTTTTTAAATGTTATTGCTCCTGCTGATGGGTGGACAAAGAATGGAGAACATGATAGAGTGGAAGCAGGCAGACACATTGGGATAGTGTATTTAGTAACATAGAATAGAAATACTGAAGGCCTGAAATAGGAGGGCAGAAGTAGGCATGGTGGGAAGGAAATGGATTAAGATAGAGTCTGGGCATAAATAAGCTGGATTTCCTGATGGACTGGATTGGAAAGTGAGGAGAAAGTAGATCAAGAAGGGATCTGAAACTTTTCAAAATAGCCAAAAGGTAGCAATAACCCAAATGTCCATCAGTGATGAAGGGATAAATTATGGTACATACATACAGTGAAATATTATCTAGCCACAAAGAGGATGAAGCATTAAAATGTGCTACAGTGTAGATGAATCTTCAAACATGCTAAGTGAAAGAAGCCACACACTGGACTGGGTTGAAGAGTAGAAGAAAGGTCAGGAGGCAGAAGCAATTTGTTGGGTTATATATTTGGAATTTGGTTACAAAGGAGAACAGAAAAATAAGGGAGGAACTGACACAGTATGTATGGTTATGCGGGGGAAAAAAGTCTTAGGGAAATACTGCAGCATGCCTGTATGATAAAGGGGGTGATTAAATGAACAGTGAGATGTTACTGCTGAGGGGAAGTAGGAATAACTCGAGGAGCCAAGTCTTTGATAACACAAGAAGTAACGGAATCTAGAGCAAAAGTGGAAACATATCCCTCCTTGGTGGAGGAGGAGCACTTCCTTCATTGTGGAGGAAGGAGAATCGGGATGCAGATGCACCAAGTTGGCAGGTTTCGTGGTGGGAAGATGAATGAATTCATTTTCACTGACTTCTGTTTTCTCAATGAAGTATGAGTCTGGGTCATCAGTAGGAGGAGGATGCGTGGGAGGTTTGAGGAAAAAGGAGATGCTATGGTACCGTCATCTCAGTGATGGAGAAACTTAATAGGATTCCCGATCAACTCTGACTGCCTGCTTGAGGTTTCTGAATTCTGAATCAGTCTTCTTGCCTTTGTGATTTTTTTCCCAACGAAGTTGTGTTTTGGGTTTGGACAAGGGAAAATAGGGAAAGAATCTGGCAACCTTAGAATAGCTGTCATGATTCACCCTGGACCTGTCGTATTCCGCTTCCTGCTCACTGGCTAGTGGGTACTGAGGGAAGTTCAATAAGCCTATCTGTTAAATATAGAAGGAGAGAAACACCAGCATCAAGATATTTTGTGCCTGGACAGCTGCCAGCAATACTAACAAGGTTATGTCCAAATCCTTGGTCCCAACTAGGCGTCCAGTAAGAAACAGTCTTGTAACCACACTTGCACTGATGATTGGAAACAGTTGCCATGGAAATTGCCATATTAAAAAGGCCAAAGTTGTTTCAGGAGCTTCAGTGAAGCCTCCTAATTGGTATGAGTTATATCTGAATTAAAAGATAAAATATAGAAGAGATGGAAAGCAATGCAGTTGTGTTTCTTTCCAAGTATACTGCGATCTATGTGTTTGAGCTAACTTGTGTCACAATCAGTTCCCAACGAGTGGGGTCTAAATTAATTACCTGATAAAGGAAAGTGAGGAAAAAAAATAGAAACCCTGTAAATCTTAACTGCAATCACTAAAATAAAAAGTAGGATACGAAGAAAGGATGGATTTTAATTGTGTCAGAAAAGGCTTTCATAGAGATTTATTGAAGAAGGAATATTGTAGCAACTGACACTCTCATTCTGGATCAGACGAATCCTATGCTATCCTTTGGGACTTTTCTTGTCTGTCTTTCGTCACTTCATTTAGCGAGGCTCATATGTCCTCCCCTGCTTCTCACCATCTGTCCACACCCACTCCTCCTTCAGGAATCTGCTCTCTCTTCTCATTGTGCTTCAGGTGTCGGTTTAACAGACTCTCCAGGAAGATTTTCTAGGTGCCACTCAGCCCTTTTTATGCCCTGTCTTTGGAGTATGCTTTCTTGAGAACACTTATTACTACTATAATTATATTTGGGGGAAAATTGTTGAATAGCCATCTATTTCTGTTAACCACAATAACTTCTTAGCATACAGAGACCAGTACATAAGTGTAGAAGGAAAGAAAGAAAGGAAAGGGGAGAAAGGAATAGAAAAGGGAGGAAGAACAACAGGGATGTCGCTCAACCTACAAACGTTTTCTCCTTCCTTTGAATTCATAGGAAATTGTTTCTGCGCCCTGTGCTTACTACTTAAATACGTACTACTCTGATACATCTCTGGTGTTTTCTGACATGCAAATACTGCACACATTGTAAATATTAAATGAACAAGACTCATGCCATTTATATGTAAGAATATTGAAAGTACCACATGCTTAGAATGGCATCAAACATGCCCTTGAACACGTGATAACTTATGTGAGTCTCCGAGTGTTTTATCTGAAAATATTCTTGAATGTGAACTTTCCATGGAGTAATATAACCCTTAAATACTCTAATTGCCATGTAAAAGTAGCAAGGGGTTCCTACTTAACTTCTTTGCCTTCGTCATCTATCACTGTCTGCCTTACACGTTAAGCTCTATTAATTCTGGACAATCCGTAATCCCGCAGAGGCCTTTCCTTTCTTCTAATTGCAATGTTTTCTTCTGGGGACCAATGTCTACTCACTCAAGACTTACTACATCCTTCACATCATCCAGGAAGCCCTCTGGCATTCCCACCACCACGTCTGTCTTTCCTGAATTACTGTATGGGTCCCCAGTTCACTGTAGGGCTGTGTCTCTCTTATCTTTGTATTCTTAGGGCTTAGTGCATAGGTTGTCAATAAACGTTGATGGAACCGCACTGTTTTTAATAATGAAGCTACACCTTTCATAGACTTCACTCAGCCCTCCTGAATATTCTTTTGAGGTCAGTTATTGTCATTTAAAAGATGACTGCATTATGAGAGGCTTAATACCTGCCAGAAATAGATTTTTCACAATAAACCACCTTTAAAAAATGTTTTTTTTTAATCTTGGTTATACAATCCTGTGCCAGAAATTTCACAAAATTATTCATTCCTGTAAAAATTACTTTCAAGAGTATCATACCAATTTTGTCCACAGAAAGTGGCATTATCTTCTACCACACTGTAAGAAAAAAATGGTATGAGGGAGACATCTTGAAGATAAGAATGCATGCTCTTAGTACAAGTAAGGGTTCTCAGCACTTTCCTCTTTCTTCTTCACCCCACTCCCTTTGTCCTTCCATTTTTCCTTCCTTTGTTCTCTTCCATTTCCCCTATGCTTTCCAACTGCCAGTGACATATGGGACTTACTTAGACCCACTTAGAGCAATCGTGAGTTTTATGTTTGCTGATTGCTTTTCTAGCGTGAGGATTTAGACAGCAAGGGAGTACAGACTGGGATGTGGGCTTATGTTCCCAGGGTCTAAATGACACCAAATCAGAAAAGAAATGCATTGGTGAAACTGAAAAGGGACTCTTTTTTACTTTTAATAACCCCTTATGCCATCCTTAGCACCAAATGCAAAAGACAAGGTGAGAGAAAGTGCAAGGTAACTTAATAGCAGAGGGACTTTCTGCTGGGATGTTATAAGTAGCGTGAAGGAAGGGTGAATTCAATTTTAGCTGACCGTGCTGCACCTGCAACGGAAAGGATGAGAAAAGGCAATACAGAGTGGTGATAATGCAGACTGAGGATCTAGCAAAAGGACAGAGTGCCCTCCTTCTGTTTGGATGGTGTGGGCTGAGCCATTCCTGGGGGACGGGGAACGGGCCATCCTCAGGGAAGCTTCTGTGACTCAGTGACTCTGCCAGCAATGATGTGTGGGCAAAGCCAAGAATTACAGTAAAGAAAATGACTACCCAGAATGTGGTGGTGACAGCAGCACTTACCAGTACCTGCAGTCAGAAAAACTCATTCATTCACCTTTTCGAGTGTTCTTTATGAGGCAGCTACTCTATGTAAATCAAAGTCCCTAAATAAGCAGCCTCTTCCAGATTCTTACAACTTCACATTAAGTCTTCCTAAGTGCTTTCCTTGTCTCTAGTCCCTCTCTGTTCCAGTCTATCCTACACATAAAGTCCAGGAAATTCTTCCTCCTACACAAGAGGGGCTATATGCAGTTTCTGAAATTAGTCTTCCTGAATTCAAATCTTGGCTCCACAACTTATTAGCCTGTGGTCTTAGATAAGTTAGTGAAACTCCCTGAGCTCCCAAACATCAGTCAGCTTGGGCTAAACAGCAGAAACAAATGTGCCCAACATCTTCATAGGTTCGACAATAACTGTTTGCTTCAGGCTCATGTTTGTGTCCATCCTAGGTCTGAGGTTGTGTTCTGCAACCTTCTCAGTCTGTGATCAAGGCTAAAGGTGCAGCCTCACCTGGATCATGCCAGCCCATGGCAGAGGGAAATCACGCAGTACCACTAAAGCCTTTTCAGATTCCCCATCGGTAGAATAACTCCCTCCCCCTTTCCTCCTTAATACCATACTCACTTCCCTCTCAAATACAAAAAAATACTCATTCCAACAAAAACAAAATACAATTTGCCATCTCCTGCCCAATAATTAAGTTTGACATTTCATATACAGTTGGTTCAATTAATATAAAGTAATGGACACACCCACGAAAAATAAGGCTTTCTACCAAAAAAAAAAAAACAAAACCAAAAACAGTTCTGCTTACGAAATGAAACTAAGACACCAAGCCTTTATTGTTACTTGAACATTGAAGAAGTTACCTCCAACACAGAAATGTTGTGGAGGAAAACGACAGAAGCTCCTTTATACTTTCAGTGAATACGCCCGCACATCTTCACATTTCCAAACACCTTTATAGCATATCATCTATTCCATAAAATACAGCAAAGTATAATGTTGTGAAAGTTATTGCATGTGTGAAGATGATGAATAAAAATTAGCAATGTAACAGAGAAGAATGGCCATCAGTGCACTAGTCAGACTAGACTGTTAGAACAACCTCAAAACTCAGGGACTTAATAGATGTTTGCTTCTTGTTCTCATCACAGAGTGTACAATGTGGGTTGGTGGCCAGGATGGGACAAAGGATCTCATCACAGTGCAGTCTGGGTTGGTGGTGGTGGGAGGTCTGCTACACATTCACATTCAGGAACCCAGGCTCCTTCCATGTCTCCCTCCTCTAAGTCCTCAGAGTCCTCTCTATTCAGCTATGAGACGGGTAAAGAGGTTAGAGGATTGCATTTGGGAGGGTTTTATGGCCTAAGCCTGAAAAAGGTGTATACCACTTCTACCTCATTCCTTGACCACAAAGACACAAGGCTGCATCTAACTGCAAGGGAGGCTGGGAAATACAGTCTAGCCATGTATCCCAAGGAAAGCAGGTTGGGGAAGAAAAAACAAGTCAATCTGTTCCACAGTAACTTAGGCTCACTTTCCAGCTAGGTGACTTGACCCAGTACACAAGCCTGAAAAGCAATGATTCAGATATGTGAATTTATAAAATCACAAATTACAACATGTTCTATACATTTGGCATCATGTGCCATGTAACTTTGGAAACCATGGTCTGTTTTGCTATTACCAAGAACCATTCTGACACAAATTGTGGAATCATTATGTGAAATGAAGGAGTCTGATTACTGGATTAGGCTATTATAAGCTAACAGGTAGAAGACAAAAGCCATTCAAGTGTTCACCCACAGAATAAACATTCAGATACAGAATACCATCATGTAAGCTTCGTGCAAACACACAAACTCCTCCCACAAAGGTTGACATAATGGAAGAGGAAGAAGAGAGAGAGAGAGAGAGAGAGAGAGAGAGAGAGAGAGAGAGAGAGAGAAAGGATATGTACACAAGGAATTGAACCAAATCAAATATTTTGGAATACGCTTGACTGCCTGCCCTGATAAGGAATAAGATGAATTTATAAGATTTGCCTGGCCTCACAGTCAATAATTGTTAGAAAACTGTCAGGCCCAAGATGGATGACATCATTTGTAGGGCAAATGAAGATCATTTCCTTCTACATTGATTGGTGCTTGGGTTTTGTTTATACCCCAGCTGCCTGGGCCTTGTTGTGAGTAACCAGATATTGTAGGTTTGAAACAGGCTTCCCATTTGCATCACTGGGCAATGAATGCAGCCAACAGGAAGCCCAGGGACTCAGATTACTTGTTTTAATTGAAATCAATACCAACACAAGCAAAACTGCCTGGAATGGCAGTTCTGTGCTCTGGTGGAAAATTTTCATGGTCTCTGCCAATGACAGCCTTTATCAATAATGAACTATTAACTTCAACTGTGACACATAGTGCTTTCCAAGAGGAAAGAAGAAGTTTTTGGACCAATGACAGTTTCCAATAAGGAAAAAAAATTTTTTACCTCTTCAGGTCTTTATTAGGTTTCAGTCCCAGACACAAGTTCAACTCCAATTTGAGTTTCCATTAAATGGAAAGAGACAATTAGCCACCTAGTTCCTCCCTCTCCTGACAACTCTTCTCCATTCTTTCTTTTC
Organism: Camelus bactrianus; assembly: GCF_048773025.1. NCBI lineage: Eukaryota > Metazoa > Chordata > Mammalia > Artiodactyla > Camelidae > Camelus > Camelus bactrianus. The sequence goes on along the minus strand of NC_133550.1, from coordinate 43,777,882 downwards.
CACTCTCACCCAGATTAGGTCTGGTGAAAAAGAGAATAATTATGACAATATTTCTTGAGTATCTTCCAGGTACAGTGTCATGTTCTGGTCCAGGGATCCGCAAATGTTGTCTACAAAAGGACGTTGTCTACAAAAGACCAGATAGTAAATATTTTTGGTTTTATGGGCCCTACTGTCTTGACAGTGACTATTCAGCTCTGCTGATGTTATGCAGACACATAGATAATACATAATAAATGGGTGTCCCTGTGTTCTAATAAAACTTTATGAACAGCAAGCCAGATTTGGCCTACAGACCAGACCACAGTTTATGGACAGTATTCTAGGATTTACATTTTACTCAGCTTCACTGAGGAGGGTATCACTATTCTTATTTTATAGTTGCAGTTCGCACCCCACCAAAGCTTCCCCTCTAGTTATGGGTGAAGCTGTGTCTAACACTAAGGGCAAGTCTAACACCAAGGGCAAGTCTAACACCAAAGGAGCATATACTTTCCCAATTTGATCCTCTGAAGAAGGCAGTCAGGCAGCCTGGGAAATAGGAGACGCTATTACAAATAGTGTCTGGGCCTGATTACAAATGCAGCTGCTAGTTTGAAGAGTTGCCCAGTTCTTCTGTCTTGGTGATCCTGTGTTGACCTAACTAAATTTCTCATGATGCAGGGTAAAGAATATGATGCCACTGAAAATAAGCATTGTCAGAGCATTTAAACTAAAACAATTGTTCTGCATGGCCCCTGGAGCTTCCACTCCAACATAAAAGGTCAAGGATTGGGCCATACTTTGGGCATTAATTTTTTATCTCACAAATACCATACTTACAGAATCCATGTGTTTAATGCTCATCACAAGGATGGGAAGTGAGGGTGTCTATATCCCCAGAGCCTTGCACAGCACCTGACACATGGAAAGTCCTCCTAGAACTTTGACACAAGAAATATTTGTGCTATGCCTTCATGGATTATTGATGTAATAAAACTTATTTATTAAAAATAAAAATATAATATATAATTGTACTTATATTATTATAATTATGTATCATATTATAATTAGTATATATTATTATAATTATAAATAATATTATAATTATATTACATATAATTATAATTTCATAGTATCTAAATAAATAAAAAGTTTTTATAAGCAATGTAATAAAAGGTATTAATCCTGCTTTCTGTAAGCCGACATTACAATAGAAAAAGAAGAGAAATATACACAAGTATACACAAGTAGCCATGCATTATTGCTACAAATCCAAAAAGAATTAAAAGGTGCTCTAGTTGTCCAGAGAACAGTAAACTTAACTGTCTCTTCAGGAGACACATCTTCATGAAAGAGCTGGCCTAGAAGCTGGCGCTTGGAACTGAGTAGGATTAGGTAGGTGGAGATGTTGGAGGAAGGGCTTCTGGGGCAAAGACATGGTGAGCAGAGACAGGGAGATGGAAAGCGTGGGGCATCTTAGTCACACAGAAGCTGCTGGTTTTGACTAGAGCACTGAGGAGGAAGTGGGGTATAGTGAAAGATAAGGCCAGAAAAGTAGGTTGGAAGAAAGAATGACTTAAATCATAATAGAAGAGTTTTGAGATAAAAACAAATGATGGGAAATATATTTCCAAACAGAAAAATATTTCAAAGATTTCCATTTTCTCCAAAAAGTAGAGTTATTTTCTTAATTCAAGAAGACGTTGGCAGGGGAAAAAAGATCTTGAATTGTAATAAGGTAGAAAAAATTGTAGTCTTAAGGTAGAGGAAATGCAAAAAACTAAAAATAGATTTACCCTATGATCCAGCCGTCCTGCTCCTGGGCATATATTTCGAGGGAACTCTCATTCAAAAAGATACATGCACCCCAATGTTCATAAAAGCACTATGTACAATAGCCAAGACATGGAAGCTACCTAAATGTCCATCACAGATGACTGGATAAAGAAGTTGTGGTGTATTTATTCAGTGAAATACTACTCAGCCATAAAAAGGAATAAAATAATGTCATTTGCAGGATGGACCTGAAGATTATCATTCTAAGTGAAGAAAGCCAGAAAGAGAAAGAGAAATACCATATGATATCACTCATATGTGGAATCTAATTAAAAAAAAAAGAAGACACAAATGAACTTATCTACAAAACAGAAACAGACTCACAGACCTAGTAAACAAACTTGTGGTTACAGGGAGAAGAGGGGTGGAAAGGGATAAATTAGGAGTTCAAGATTTGCAAATACTAACTACTACAAATAAAATAGATAAACAATTTTCTTCTGTATAGCACAGGGAACTATAGTTAATATCTAATAGTAACCTGTATTGAAAAAGAACATGAAAACAAACATGTATATGCATATGTATGACTGAAACATTATGCTGTATACCAGAAATTGACACATTGTAAACTGACTATCATTCAATTAAAAATTTTTTTTTAAAAAGTAGAGGGAATGATGTCACTAAATAATCATCTGTAAAATTATTATGTTTGTTATTTGCTAAATGTTGAATTTGCATCTATTCTAATTTATTACATCTTCAGGGGTACTCTAATAACCTCATGAGGTAGGAACTGAGTCTAATTTTTCTCACTGTTGTATTCCCAGCATCTAGCATAGTGCTTGGTATGTGGCAGATAGATGCCAAATAAATGTTTAAAGAAGAAATGAATGAAGTAATACTGCCCCTCATATTAATAAAAACAAACATCTTTTTGCTTATTTCCTGGTTTGGGTAAATACATGTCAGCTATTTGAAAGCCAGTTAAGAAATTCACACACAAAAAAGTCCTATTTAAACACACAATAAAACAACAAACACTGCTGTGGTTAAGACCCTTGCCTTGATTTTAATGTTGATAGATGAAAGAGTCAATTAAGCCTGCGTTCTGATTCTTAAATCAGAGCCCTTTGAATTCACCCATTTGTGAGAAATCCATAGAGTGTATTATTTTCTGATGACTACAAATAATTTTAACATAGAAAGAATCCTACACTTAAATCAAAATAATGATTATCAGTCTCCCAACTGTCCTTCCAACCCACCCCCAGTGCCCACTCCTGTCTGATCTACCCTGCTCCAGAGTTGTCTTCTTCAAGTATGACGGTGTTTTGAGCACTTTGTCACGCCAAATTTATGGGTCATTTTTAAAGAAAACATTTGCAAAATCTTACTAGCAATATCCTAGTAAGAGTATTACAGCAACAGAAAGTAAATTATGGCCCACAGCCTGGAGGGTTTTCATGGGAATTCCTATGTCTGTCTGGGCTAGTCTTTGGGGTCTAGACTGAGGGAAATCATTCCCTACATTTGCTAATCACTGAAGCTAAAGCAGGATTTCCGTGCCAAGTAGGCAAAGCATAATCCTTAGAGACACTCCTGCCTCCGAGTAAGATGATGAGACCCCCAGATGGTGGCTTGTTATTTCCATACAGCACAGGCAAGTGTCCAATGTCGACCAGGCATGAAACTGAAGCATGAGAATGGTCCAGAGCAGTGCAACTTACACAGTGAAGAGTGAAAGGGGTGGGGGAGAGGGTTTCTTTTTCTTTTCTTTCCTTTCCTTTTCTTTCTTTTCTTTTCTTTTTTTCTTTTGTCATTCTCTATTGTTGTGTACTTAAGAAAGCATTTCTTGGTGGTAATGGTTACAGAGGTGGTAGATGACACCCCACTGCATTGCAAGAAACAGCGAGCTCTAGGGGTTATTGCTGTGGTCCTGTCTGAGCACTGCGGCTTCCAAAAGTGGAGGTGGAAATTAAATGGCATTTACGTAGCAAAGCTGTAGGGATAATTAGTAATTCGACACACAGCCATCCAGGGCAAGGTCAACAGGAGGAGTAACATAGCATCATATGATAACCGTTTAATGGGCTGTGTGAAATGAGTGGGTGGTCTAGGCTCAGCTCTGCCCAGGTAGTAGTTCCCACACTCCCAGGCTTTGGAGAGGGTCTAGAGTTCAGCTGCACACAAAGAGTCACACATACAGCCCTGGCTGGATAGAGTTAGCCACGAAAGCCCCATTAGACCAGAGGTTGTCACACTTTCTGGATAAATAAAGTCGTTCAATGAAGCTACAAAAGCATGACATTTTAAGTGTACTGACCTAACTAAATTATACTAGTTGGTATAATTTTTCAACTTGAATAGTTTTTCCATTCCTTTGCCACAACATTGTGAAAAGAGCTGGGCAAAGTCACGCTAATCCTGAGGAAAATGAGATGTTTGGATAGAGGAAAGGCTTCATGTTGAAGTTTTACTAGCAGGAGAAAGGAAAAATGGTGTTCCATTCGTGAGTGATGCTTCACAGTGGCCTGACATCATGGGAATTTACCAGACACTTGGGTGGAGCTCAGCCATCTCTAGTTATGATGTTTTCACCCTTCCTTCACCCCAACTAGATTCATGAGATTGTCCATCTTCAATGATACCAAAGCTTCCTTTAACAATGTAGATCACTCTTCTGTGTTCAGTGCAAACCAGCTAAACAAGAGAAGAGTAAAAATGTATGTCACATTATGCTAAGAATTGCTAATAACATTTTTTAACACTAATGCTTTGTAGATATTTAATTCAACTGATCTTTGTTACAGACCTACAGTGTGCTATTCTAGAAACCATTTGTCCTATGCCCCAAGCTCCATCTAAAGAGAGCCCAAGCCTAGGTCAACACATAAATATCTTTCAAATTCTTTACAATAGGTGTCCGCAAACTTTTCTTGTAAAAGGCCAGATAGTAAGTACTTTCAACTTTGGGCGCCAAACACAGGTTATCTTCTGTACAACTACTGACTTCTGCCTTGCAGCCTGAAAGCAGCTATGGACAATATATCAATGAATGAGTGAGGCTGTGTGCCAATAAAACTTTATTTTAAAAGCAGGCATCAAGACTGTGGATTGTAATATAAAATCATCAGACTGAGACTGAGTTTTCAACTGAGAGGGAAAAGAATTGACAAACAAAGCTTACTATTTTTTTGAAACTATAATCTGACTTCTTTCAGTCACAGCTATGGAGACATAAATTAATTCCCTTAGTCAGATGCAGAAATTGGCTCACTGTCAAAGAGTATTTTATTGATTCATGATTTATGTTTCACCTACTTTCAAAAAAAAAAAAAAAAATCCAAGGTGGCTGTCACTGGGAATACATACATAAATCTCACCTACATCAGTATAGATGAGGAGCCTTCCCCAGTCAATGCAATTCTGGGTAGAATTAGATGTCATCAATTAGAAGTTCATCTAAGACAAAAATTTGCCTTCCTCTAACACTTAGTTAAGATGCACTGTGTCAAGCTTGAGTAGGCACAGCCAGCAAGGAGAGAGGGCTTCTCAGGAAATGACCAAATCAGATCATGAGCCAGCAGAGAGAACACTCTTTGGGATAGGGTGTGAGCTAAATTTAGAGTGAGTGTCAAATCATATTATTCATCATTAAAGAGGAGAGAACAGGAAAGAAAAAGAGCACTAACTTTTTTTTTGAGAAAATACTATATGCCAAGCATAATATTAATGAGTACTTTAAAATGAACTATTTATTAAATCTTTTCAATACTGCAAAGTAAGTATGCTTACCCACATATTACAGGGGAAAAAAAGGAAAGAAAGAAAAAAAATATTTTCCCCAAATTTATACAACCGGTAACTCTTAGAGTTGGAATTTGAACCCAGCTCTCTCTAGTTCCAAAGTGTATGGCTTCCTATTATCCACCACTGCCTTTGAGCACAAAATATCAACATTTTGCCCATCTCAAGTCAAGAATTCTCCTACTTCCTCCTAATTTCTTTAACCTACAACAGGGTCCTACTGTTGGTTCATTGTTGAATCAAATTGTGGCCAATATGACTGTAGTCAAAACCCAGTCCTATGGTTGGTATGTAGTTCTTCAGATCTGAGGTTAACTAGCCCACCGGAAAGCAAAGAATAGGTCATATATCAAACACTATATCCCCCTCCTTTCTCACTCAGTTAGCTGGGGCTGGCTTCCAAATAGTCCATAATTCTTACACATTTTGCCACAAATCAGGGCCTGGTAGTACAGTAAATAAGAAAAAAAAGAATAGCTAACATCTACTGTGTACTAAGTATGTGCCAGTCAGTGTGACATCGTTCAGAATCCTTTGATGATCCTTAGGAGGTAGTACTGCATCTCTCTTCTATGTAATCTCTCACTAAGAGTTAGGATAATCTGCTCTGGGTCACCCAACTAGTAAATAGCAGACCTGAGATTCAAACCTGCACCTTCTTAAATTACTTCTAAATTCAGACCTTCGAGAAAGATCACAAGGAAGCTTTCCCTGCGTCTCAGTGACAAACTGCCAATGAAGTAGATACTTTCTTTCCCTTCCCAAATGTACTTTTGAGCCCCAGGAAAGGCATTTGAGGAAGAGTAAGCAGCTGTCTCACTGCTGCCTACTCACCCTTCCTGCTTCCTCAAGAACACCTACAGAATTCGGGAGCTGAAAGAGGGAAAAAAAGAAGGGGAAGGGACAGGCATTTTTGAAGGAGAAATAGGATTAGTTTAGTGAGAAAGTCCTTTCAGGAATTTGCTTTGGAGAACTTAAATGTATGTGTGTGTTGGTCCAAAAGTGATCAAAAGTGAATTCAAACACTGTACTTGCCAGGGCTTGTATTTTACCCACATAGAGATGGAATTTGTACAACACATAAAAGAAAATGAATAAGAGCTCTTTCTCTCTTTTTTATTTCTTAACAGCCAGCTACCCAGAGCACCCCATGAGAGATTTTCCAATGCTACAAACCTGACTTTACAAATGTAAATGTAATTTACATGAATTTCAAAAGCCCACATTCTATGTGGGTGCACCTAAGGCTGCAAGTCAAATGACAAACTGTGCATTTTATTCCCAAGTAGGAACATTCCAGTGTCTCTGACATTGTTACCCATATATTGTCCTTTTAGTCTTTCCTTGCCGTAGAGTATAATGATAAATCTCTTTGCCTATATGGAATCAAGATATTATTCTTAAGCAACAAAGACTGTAATTGTATGAGCAGCACAATGAGTCACCCTATCACTTATATCCCGAATAAATGTGAGATGCATCTGTTGAAATGGAATCCGTGGGCTCCCTTTAATGGTCCAAATGTCTCCAAGGACAGAATAGTGGGAGGAAGTGATCCAGCTGCTCCGACTACAAATCTTTTGTCCTTGAAAGAAAAATCAGGAAAACATCCAGTAAAAAAAAAATAAATGTATTCACTTTACCTTGGGAAAAGATTAACAAAGCTTAGTTAGAACGCTGGTCGTTTGACTATTTATATTTTTATTTGTTCCTCACAGGAGGTCTGGCAAGAGAGAATTTTCCTCCCTGTTGTGTTTTTCAAATTGTAATTTTTAAAAAAACATTTTTGAAGCAACTTCAGGGAAGCAAGATAGCATATAACCCACCTATCCTACCCACTCCCATTGCTCCTACAAGAGAAACCCTCACCAAACGAATGGAAGGGACAGTGTGGTTGTGGATAAGGCACCAGGGGAAGAGCTGAACCAAATGTTCCTTAGTGTGAAAATCAAAGATATAGCATGATAATTGCTGTATCAAGTGGGGACATCTTAGCATTCTAAAACTTCAGGGCCTCTCTGAATGGCCCTGGGTGATCTGCAAATGCCCTTGGACCAGGACAAGGCTACTCTGTAAGAGGAAAGAGGATTTTCTTCATGAGAGAAAGTGAGCCTAGGGGTTTGGGGGAGAGAAAAAAAAAGTACACGTTCTGGAGTTGAAAGGGAGCTTGCACAATACTTGCTCAAGGTCTCCGGGAGTTGACCACTCCTTCTTGTCACCCTCACTGATGTAGTGTGAGAGGGCCACCATCTAGAATCTCCAGGAAGATCACAACATTGCTTGCCTCAGCCCTCCACACGTACCCTGGAGAGAGGAAACTTCAAAGCACAAAGGACATGTTAGAAAAACTGTGCCTCACACATCAGTCATCTTCTTGCTCTGAGGGGTCAGGCTTCATTTCTTTTTCCATTCTGCCAGCGCAATAAAGAAAAGAGGGATCCCAGCCCTGCTGCAGAAAGGAAGTGGCAGGGGCAGCCCTGAAGATGACAGAGTAGTTCTGGCAAAGGCTGTGGCAATTGATGGATATGCATAGAGGAGCATGCCTTTGTGTGAGCAGCAGAGGATTGAAAAAAAGAACAGAACAAAAAAACGCTAGGCAAGCTGAGCAGCTTGGATCAGTGGCACACAGCAAGGGTAGGCAAAGAGGTAACACAAACTCTGACCAGTGTGTGCAGGAGACATCCTGCACTCTCCTTCCTGTAAGTAAAGATGGGATGGATAATGGGTCACTTAGGGATTGAGTTGTTGAAATTAGCCACCGAGAAGACTGGGGACCTCTAGGGAGTTTTGTTAACAGGAGGAAGGTCATTATCATCACATCATAATGAACACTTACTGGGCATTTGCTTTGGTCCAAGCATTGTGCTAAGCCCTTTGCATGCATTTTCTCTTTAATCCCCATAGCAACTCTGTGTGATAGACGCTGTACTTCCCTAGAGTGGTATAGCCATTTTACAGGTGAGGAAAGGAGCCCCTTGAAAAGTTAAGTATCTTGCCCAAGAATAGTTGGCACACAGCAGAGTGAAGACTGGTCCTCAGGTCTGTCTTACGTCAAAGGTAGCCTCTTTAAATAATGGTGAAGTACTGCCAGCAGCCCAGCTTTGGCTCTCTCCTTAGGATTTTTATGTACATTCATATCTGTTCATCATTAATGTAACAGAGATTTATGAGAACCTACTATATGCCAGGACCAGTGCTCAGCATCAGGGAAACACTGATGGAAATATCAGCAGAGTCCCAGATCTTTCGGAGCTTTCAGTCTAGTGGAAGAGACAGACATTAATCAAATAGTTGTACAAATAAACATAAAATCATGACTATAATAAATGCTATGCAGGATTTTGAAGCACATAAAAGGGGCATTTGCTTAGTCTGAGGGTTCCCTACAAAAGGGACCAGTGAGTGGACAATGGAAGAAAGAGTAGAAAAGAACTAGGTTAAAGGGTGGGGTTAAGAGAAGAATCTTATCTTGTACTAAAGTCCTTCCCTGGGGGGGTGGGGGGAGGGTGCGAAATGGGACCTGTTGGAAGAAATAAAAAGGAAAGGAGATATTACTGTGACTACAGAAAGAGATAAAGGGTCTGTAAAGGATAATAGGAGAGTCTTGCATATGTTGATAGGAAGGGAGGGTATTGATAGGAAATAATGAAAACAGCCAACGCATATCTCGTTGGTCATATGGAAGACAGTGTTCTAAATGCTTTACATATATTTACATATTTAGTCCTTCCCATTAGTCTCTGGAGTGAGGTACTCTTATTATTCTCATTTTACAGATAAAGAAATGGAAGCACAGAGTTTCAGGAACTGGCCCAGAGCTCCAGGGTTCTTGATCTTAATCAATACAGATTCCTATTTCTATATCTTATAGCGAAGGGGATGAATATATTAGTGGAAGTATAATCAGTAGGTTAAGATGGTAGTTCTTAAATACCAGTGCACATGAAAATCAAGTGTGTGCATTAAAATTCAAATTTCCATGCCCTACACATCCCCTGGGTTTCTGAATCAAAAGGTCTAGCCTTTTTCCAACACGCAGTCCAGATGATCCCAATGCAAGTGCTCCAGAGACAAAACTTAAAGAAATACTGCTTTGCTTTAACAACTGGGGAGGGTAGATGCAAATGTAGGTAGATTAGTATATTTGGTAGACGAGCTTGAGGGACTTTCCCTCCAATGGCTTCCATATATTCTCTGAAGTACAAGATAGCATACCCAAATAGTGCAAGACAAATGTGGGTGTCATCTGAAAGACACTCGTAAACTATGGAAGGATTGAGAATAACCCATCTCTGGCTTTGAGAACCTCTATCCCAGTGAATTGCCCCATTATTTGTCCACTCTTGCCCCAGGAGTGGCCAAAGAAGGCTCCTTGTCTGTTACTCAAGCAGCTGCAGGAAGGAGTGTCTATCCTAAGAAAGCAAGAGGAAGGCCCGATGATAGAGGAAAGACTAGATGAAGAATGGAGATAAACTAAATCTGCCAAGGATGCTGCAAGCTAGAAGTCCTGTAAGAGGGAACCAATAAAGTCCAGAAGAGGAAAAGATATATTTACAGCTGAAAGGGAAGTAAACGGGAGACTCCGTTTATTTACAGTGTCCTTGTGTTTGCAATGGGCATTGTTTAAAACTTCTGTTATCCCAGAATTATTTCCCAGAACTTCCTACCAGGCCTCCCAGAACACTGAGATTCACATCTGAAAAATTGACAGGGACGGTGTGGGGGGAACATCTGTGGTCTTCAAATCACACAGTTAATGGCCTTTCCTCAACTCTTACATCACTGGAGAACACAAGCCAACACACACTGTAAGGATGTAACCAGCTGTAGGGAAAACATTCATTACAAGGGAGAATTACTGAACTCCTAAGGATTCAGCTGTGGAAGAAAAAAAATCTGCTTAATGGAATTATCAAAAGTTGACTGCTCTTAGTTCTTTTTTTTTTTTTAATTTTTTTATTGATTTATAATCATTTTACAATGTTATGTCAAATTCCAGTGTTCAGCACAATTTTTCAGTCATTCATGGACATATACACACTCATTGTCACATTTTTTTCTCTGTGAGTTATCATAACATTTTGTGTATATTTCCCTGTGCTATACAGTGTAATCTTGTTTATCTATTCTACAATTTTGAAATCCCAGTCTATCCCTTCCCACCCTCCACCCCCCTGGTAAGCACAAGTCTGTATTCTCTGTCTGTGAGTCTATTTCTGTCCTGTATTTACGACTGCTCTTAGTTCTTTCATGGGTCATTCTCATTGCCTATTTCCATCGCCCCCAAGACGCAAATCCACAATTGGAATCAGACTTCATGTTAAGGCAATTCTCAACCATCTGCATCTTTCACAATTTATAATCCATATGAATCCAAACGCTTCACTGAGCTAACAGCTTCCACTGCCTCCTCCTCTTCACCCATAAATAATTTGCCTGTCACCTTTAACTGGAGGAAATGCCTACTTTGAGTTTAACCTTATAACCCTTCAGCCTGCTACCATGAACTGAAATAGTCAACATTCAGGTGTATGGAAGTAAGACTTCCAGTTTCTGTTTCCGCGTGTGAGGAACTTGGAAATCACCATCCTGTCCTAACAACAAGTAAAAAGCTAAACAGGCTGAAAAATTAACAACTCTTCTTGTAACCATAAGAGAGTGGAGGACAGAGAGCAAACCAAACAGTTGCCCCCTAGATTGAAGAGACAGGCGAATACAGGAAGTCACGGCTTACAGGAACAGAAACTCAGGAGCAGACACCACCAGGGAACCAGGGCTGGGGTAGGAAAACCAGAACTGAGATTGACGGATTGCTGAAGGCTCAGCGTGGACACCCCTGAGAGTTAAAAACTCCAGGAGGATCCAGTCTTAAGGGGGACCCCATGATGTGAGAAGTAAAGGGGACACCTCCTACCCTATGAAGGTGAACTGGGCACAAAATGTAGGATCCCTACCTCCCACTCCTCCTGAGTTTGGTGGACGAAGACATAATTCACTTACTAATTAAACTAGATGCAGAACTTCCCTAGGTAGCTAGGGAAAAACGTCCATAAACTCAGGCTAGTCCGAAGCTGCCTCATGGGAAGTGCCTCAGACAGGACTCCTTTGTGTTTCTCCAGCGAGGAAGCTTCCTGTAGGTCACAGTGTCTCCTGCCCTGCCCCCAGGAGAACAGCCAGAGCTCAGTCATCTGTGTCCCTGGTCCTGGCAAGGGGAAGAAGAGTCAGAGAATTTCCATTTAAACAATCTCTGCAGAGCTGATGGAAAACAGGAGGAGAAAGAGAAAACTGCAGGACAGTCCAAAGGGTTGCAGAAAAGCACTTACATATACATACATAATGCATAATTTATATTTATGTATAATAGAGATATATCGCTCATGCATAATATACTTCGTGTTATAAATATATTTGGATATATACATTTATACATATATGTACATACATATGTGGGTACACACCCATATACATACATGCATGTATATGTATATATGTGGGCGTGTATATTTTACCTATATTATATATACATTTTATAGAGGAGACATACATATATAAATACATATATATTACATATGCATATAAAATATCACCCTCCCTTCCACCCAAAACACATTGGCTTTGATTTCACAGTACTTTAGTGCATAACCAAAAGACTCAAGAGTTAAAATTACAAACACAGAGCAGGTCTCTAGCAGAATGGGTGGCTGTTGTCGAAACTCGATTTTCAAGGCCAAGCAGAAAAGTTGATACAGCCCACAGCAGACGGGTGCCTCAAGAAAGAAATGATTTGGCAAGAGCCTCCAACATCCTTCCATCCCCAAACACACAGGTTCAGCAACCCACGCTGTTCCCTTATTCTTCCTCCAAATAGGAAGAAACACTTCTGGTAAGACATCTGTTTTAGCTCCTAAATGCCCTCCAAACACACTGAATGATCTAGGATCTGCCTTCTGGGAGGGGGCTGGGTTCAGGGTGGGGGTTGGAGGGGGATGCCTGGGACCACTTGGGTGGCAGGCAGTTCCTTCTGTGCCTAAGGGCACGTGGCTTCTGAAGTTTGGAAAACTTCATCCATGGCACGTTGATTTTCATATACTTTGATTCTTCAAGAGCTATGAAAAGGATAAACTTCCCTCCCCAAAGGAAAAGGAGAACTGAGGAGGGAGGTAGAGACGTGCACATTTTCCTGTCACCACAAATAACCTCTTGTGATCAGAACAGCTTGGAGCGAAGTCCTATAAGCCTGCAGCTAAAAAGAGAAAAACTCTTTGCTTTCTTTATGATAAATAACATTACTAATGAAAGTGTGTTTGCATAGTACAAGCCCCTCTGAATGACTGAAAAGATCCTTTTCTATATAGCACAGGGAACTGTATTCAATTTCTTGTAATAAGCTATAATGGAAAAGAATCTAAAAATATATGTGTATTTATATGTATGTATATGCATAACTGAAATACTTTTCTGTACACCTGAAACCAGCATTTAAAACCAACTACACTTCCATAGAAAATAAAATTTAGAACAAACAAACATCCTTTTCTAAACTGCAGAATGGCATTGCCTATCCCAAACCAAACATGGCAAGCACAATGTAATTTTTCTTCTAGCTGTTTTTGTTATTTTCTATCACAGAGGAGCCCAACCTGGTTTCTGTCTTCACTGGCTAGACTGTACTGTTAGAACACACATTTAACTAAAGGCAAAAGTCTTTAATACCAGTGCAAATCTCTGGTATTTAAGCAGTTCTAAAGGAAAGACTTCTCCCATGGATTGTATGGGAGAAGCTCAATATGATGTAACTGAAACCAGCTGAAAAGAGAGAACATAAAGACCTTTTGCTTCTGGAAAGCTCATCGATGTCTGTCTAGCTGAGATTTGAGACTCTTGGCAGCCTGCCTCCAGCACCTTTTCTAGGCATTACACTCATTTCTTCAAATCAGGTTCCCTTCTCCAGTCTATCAAGCTTCTGGCCCCCTATTCACCATGAATTTATTGCCTCACTGGCTCTTCTTAACTTGTCTCCCTCCCCTCAATACCACAGTTCTAAGCAGCATCAGTCAGGAACCTGGCTTCTTGTGAACTTGAGAATTTAGACCACTGGATTTTCCCTTTTCTAACTTCTATTGCACTCCCTCTTGCATGCAATTCATTGACCTTTCAAACTATGCTGATCCTTAGTTATCAACACTATACCAGCAATTGTTTCCCTTGAATATAGGATACTATATTATACAAGAAATTGTTTCCACAAATATATGTAAACAAATATGTCAACAATCAAAAAATATTATATGCGGTATAAAAAAAGATAAAACATGTTAATGGGTAAAGGGAGCCCAGAGTGGAAGTGACATTTTTTATTGGTAATCAAGGAAGACATTGTTGAGGAAGAGGGATTTGAACTGAACCAAGGAAGCCAGCCATACAGAGGACTGGGCATAAGTGGAGAAGTCCAGGTGGCAAGTCAAAAAAACACCTTGAGGGGAAACTAGTTAGTGGTCCTGAAAGGAGCAAAAAGAAAGCTGGTGCATGAGAACACGATAATGATGGGTTCAGGAAGGAAGGCAGAGGGAAACTGTGGGGGTCCATGCTGGCTGGATAAGTAGCTTGGGTTTCATTTTAAAAGCAATGGAAAACCTCTGGAGGACTTTCTTCAAGGATGGAGTTTCAGCTGGTTTATGTTTTTAACAGCTCTTTCAGTCTGCAGTGTGGAGAATATTCTGTAGGAAGCTAGAAGCTGGCCAGCTGGATTCCTGGTGAAAGGTGAGAGGGGCTTGCCCTACTATAGTAAGCTTGAAGATAAGAAGTAGTCCAACTGGGGACATATTCTGCAGATAGAGTTGGCAAGATTTGGTGATGGATTGAATTCAGGTGATGAGGGAAAAAGAGCAATGGAGACTAATTTCTAGACTTTTGGCCTAAGGAACTGGATGTCACATGGCCCTCATGGACCAATGTTGCCATTACCTCTCAGTCAATAAACTTTACTACTCCCTACCAGTTATTGAATACCTCTTGTATGTTACGTATGTTTAGCCGCTATTCTTAATCACTGACTAAGCTTGTGAGGTAGGTGTTGCGACCAGCATTTAACAGATGAGGAAAGTGAGCCCCAAGAGGTTAATTTGCCCAAAATCACACAGCTAAGGCAGGTTGCAAACAATGCCCCATGTGACATCAAAATCTATATTGTCTTTTTTTTCTAATTGAGTTGTAGTCAGTTTACAATGTTGTGTCAATTTCCAGTGTAGAGCACAATTTTTCACTCTTACATGAATATATGTATATTCATTTTCACATTCTTTTTCATCATGAGCTACTACAAGATCCTGTATATATTTCCCTGTGCTATACAGTATAAACTTGTTTATCTCTTCTATATGTATATATATATGTCAGTATCTACAAATTTCGAACTCCCAGTCTGTCCCTTTCCACCTCCCTTCCCTCTGGCAACCACAAGTTAGTATTCTATGTCTATGAGTCTGTTTTCGTTTTTTATTTAAGTTCATTTGTCGTCTTCTCCTCCTCCTCCTCCTCCTCCTTTTCCTTCTCTTTCTTCTTCTCCTTCTTCTTCTTCTTTCTTCTTCTTTTTGAGATTCCACATATGAGTGATATGTATGGTATTTTTCTTTCTCTTTCTGGCTTACTTCACTTAGAATGACATTCTCCAGGGACACCCATGTTGCTGCAAATGGCATTATGTTGTCAGTTTTTTATGGCTGAGTAGTATTCCATTGTATAAATATACACAACTTCTTTATCCAGTCATCTATACTGTCTTCATTCAGTTGTAACCCCTTTCCTTTGTCCACTGATTGCTAGAAATGCATTTGCACTAAAGTCCCTACTTCAACTGTGTAGGCATAGAAAAGAAACTGAGCAGAAACACAGCAGATGAGAACTTTACTTCTTTCTGGATAGTGGGATTACAAAATATTTTTTAAACACATTTTTGGGAGTCTTTTTTGCTTGGTTAGTTACTGTTTGGTTTTGTTGTTATCATTGTTATATTTCTTGTAAGGCAAGTTGAGGACTATAAAGCCAGGTCTGAAGGCAACTAGCTTCAAATTCCAGCTCTACACCTTAATAGCTGTCTGTCCTTCAGCCAGTTTCTTAGCTGCTAAGAATGTTACTTTTCTTATCTATAAAGTGGGTATAATAATATTTACCTTGGAGTGGTATAAGGTTTAAACTAGAAATGTAGGAAGCATTTAACATAATATCTGGCAAATAGCAAACTCTCAATAAATAAATGGTATCTATTTTAGTGGCAGCTTTTGAAAGTGGACACCAGGACACAAACAATTATCCAAGTCAGTGTTTTATTCTCTGTAATTTACTTTTACCTCACTAGATGAGGCAACCCTGACAAAAGAGAAAGTTGACTTGTCTAATAGCTAGAGTAAATTAGAACCAGGACAAGAATTCTTTTTTCCCCATTCCCTGAACACATCTACTAAATCACCCTATGTCTTGGATATCATGTCTTTTTTAAACTGCTACCCAATTAATTGATCCTGGATTCCGTAGGCGTCCAAACCATAGCTGCTACAGACTAGCCATTCAAATGAATGAACTATAAAGTCATGTACGCATGCTCAGAGAAGACTCCCTTTTCAAATGTCTATCAAGAATACACACTGCTGAAAATTCTATTGTTAGCAGGAAAATTGTCAATGTGGCCTTCAGAAACATTTTCATTTGGAAGATCTACAATTTTTTAATCTGTGTGTCTCAAAAGAAATACATTTTCTAATCTACTTTATCAAGGCACATGACAAAGAATTCTGAAATCACTTGTCCTTAAGGCTAAGGTAAGGATAATTGGAGATACCCTGGAGATAACTGCTAGGATGGGACACAGTTCAGAGAGCTGGTTATTAAAATCACCTGAAGAATTTAGTATAAATTACAGATCAATCCAAATTCTCAGAGATTCTGATTCAGTAGATGTGGAGCAGAGTCTAGGAATAAATGTTTTTTTAAAGCTGACCATTAGCAACCAGGGACATGCAAATAAAAGTCTCAATGAAATACCACTGTCACAACCATTAGGATAGCTATAATCAAAAAGGCAAGTGTTGGTGACAATATGGAGAAATTGGAATCTTCATACACCACTAGTGGGAATGTCAAATTGTATAGAAGCTTTGTCTGACAGTTCCTCAAAAGTTTAAACAGAGTTACCACATGACCCAGTAATTCCACTCCTAGGAACATACATAAGAAGACTGAAAACATTTGCCAAGACAAAAACTTGTATATGAATATTCATAGCAGCATTATTCATAATAGCCAAAAAGTGGAAACAACCCAAAGATCCACCAAACAATGAGCTGATTAATAAAAACGTGGTCTATCCAGACAGTGGAATATCATTTGCCCATAAAAAGTAAGGAAACACTGATACATACTGCAACAAGGATGAATCTTGAAAAAACTGTGCTGAGTGAAAGAAGCCAGACACAAAAGACCACATATTGCATGATTCCATTTATACAAAATGGCCAGAATAGGCAAATATAGAGAGACAGAAAGTAGATTAGTGGTTGTCTAAAATGTTGAGAGGGGTGGTGCTGGTTGAGGGAATGAAGGAATGCACTTCTAATGGGTAAAAAGTTTGGGGGGAAGGTGATTAAAATATTTTAAAATTGCTTGTGGTGATGCTTGCCCAACTCTGTGAACTAAAGCCACTGAGTTGTGCAATGTAAATGAGTGAATTTATGGTATATGAATTATATCTCAATGAGGCTGTTAGAGCAAACAAAAAGAAGGAAGAAAGAAAAGTTGCCCCAGTGATTTTGATGTGGAGATGGGTTTGAAAGCCACTGTTCTAAGTTCTTGCTACTCCAAAGGTGGTTCATGGACCAGCACTACCTGCATCACCTGGGAACTTGTTAGAATTGCAGCATCTCAGTGTGGTGAGAACCTGAGATTCTGCATTTTACCAACAACTCTAGGTGATTGAAGTTTGAGAAGCACTGCTTTTAGGTACTACTAAGAATCTTCTCAAACATGTCTACTCAATTACAAATAACCAGACCCAAGACTTTGACCTCCTTAATGCCTAAACTGGATAAGCATGCTAACATCAACAGTTCGTTCAACTATGGGAAAATTCACCAAGGCAATCTATGGAGAAAGCCCCAAAGAGAAGACCTTCATAAATAAATTTCCTTAGTATGTCACAGGAGTTTTAAGTAGTGTTGTTGGAATCTTCCTGGTGAACATAAAAGTGTTTCTGATTTTACTGAAGGGGGAAAAGAGGGTTATGGTAGCCTGAGAGTCAATCAGAGATGAGGTAGAGAGGTTTCAGTAGTTGGAGTTAGAAGAGAGATAGATGCTTGCATCACCTGATGTGGAACCTAAGTCTCTCTCTCTCATTGTTTTTTGTTTGCCTTTGGTTATCTTGAAAATTGTGTGACCTTTCTACCCTGATAATAAAGAACTGTGACTTTTCTTTCACAGTCTATGTAGGTCATTTCACTCAATTTATCTTATCTCCAACAGTTAGGATGTCTTTATATTTTATTTAATTTTTTCCAGCTTTATTGAGGACATCACGCCAAGTGAAATAAGCCATATGCAGGATGGATGAATACTGTATGATCCCACTTATATATGGAATTCAAAAAAGTCAAAATCATAGAACCAGAGAGTAGGGTGCCTTTTTAAAAATTTAATTCTGCATCACTGAGATGCTATGTTGAACCCCAGGGGCAGTGTTTTCAAGTAGCCAGGCACAGGATGTTCACTTGACATTCCAATTAACAGCACAGGGTCAACTTACCTCGACTGCAGTCCATCACGCAATCACATGAAATTGTAAAAGCCATAAAACATTGCAATAAGGGACCATTTTTATGTTTTTCTTCTATTCACAGTGGCTGTATTGTACAGTTTTTAGATGAACAATTGATAAACCAACTTAGTTTGAGCCTCAGGAATACTCTTTAATAGCTGTATGATTTTGTGCCAGCTATTTGAGCATTTTAAGCTTTGGCATCCACTTCTCTAAATTGATATAATAGGGTCATAAAAGTGTTATAATAAAAAATGTCATAATGCACATAAAGTACTTAATATGCTTCTTAGAACATAGTAAGCTCTCAATAATGTTAGCTATTATTATTATCATCAAGATCCTAAAACAGGGGTATCAGCAATGTTTGACAGCATTTTTGCTTTTAAGCCATTTTATAATCTGACTACCATTTAGTTTAAAAAAATTAAATGTATTTACAGTCAAAATTGACCATCTTTAAAGCAAAATGGATTCAGATGTAGAGCTCTAGGATATCTGGTGAGTTGTCTGAAAGCCTGAGTTAAAGACCTTTACCAGGAGACAGAAGAGCTTGCCTCTGTCCACCTTCTATGGCAATGGAACAAGTCAGCTATCGATAAAAGTGCCTGTTGTGGGCTGATGGGTTGAATTGTGTCCCTCTCAAAATTCGTATGTTGAACTCCTAACCCCTGATACCTCAGAAAGTGACCTTATTTGAACACAGGGTCATTGCAGATGGAACTAGTTACGTTAAGATGAGTTCATCCTGGAGTAGGGTAGACCTCTTATCCAGTATAACTGGTGTCCTTATGAAAAGGGGAAATTTGGACATAAACTCACAAGTAGGGAGAACACTATGTGAAGATGAAGGCAGAGATCTGAGCGATGCTTCTACAAGCCAAAGATTGCCAAAGATTGCCAGTAAACCTCTAGACACTAGGGAAGAAACATGGGACAGATTCTCGCCTTCAGAAGGAACCAACCCTACAGACATCTTGATGTTGGACTTCTAGCCTCCAGAGTTAAAACAACAGATTTCTGTTGTTTAAGGCATGCAGTTTATGGTGCTGTGTCATGGCAGCCCTAGGAAACAAATGCAATGCCAAATGGGTGGCTTGGTAGGAAATAATGCAAGCTAGTGGTTCAGCATATTTAGCATAATTTCAAATCACTTGGAAGGCTCCTTAAAACATATACAGCTGGGTTACATCTCCAGCATCTCTAATTCAGTATATCTGGGGTGAGGTTGAGGAATTTATATTTCTCATCTGTTTCTAGATGATGCTCAGGCTGCTCTTCCAGTAACCACATTTTGAAAGCCATGGATGTAAGTTTTCAGAGAAAGGAGAGATCCCTGGGGATTGGAGAGGGAGCAGTAAAGAACCTGCCAGAGCAGGAGAACACAAGAGCTGAAGTCCTACCTCCTCAGAAAATCCCCCAAATCTCCCCACCATGCCCCCATACCACATTCCTGTAACAAATCGAGGAAGCTAGTTTATTTTTAATCAATAGAATATGTTGTTTTCATATTAGTGGATCCAGCTGCATCAAATCTATCAGAATTAGGAACTGCTACTCTAGATCCTTGAAAAAGAATTTGCCAATGAACTCTCAGGAGTGAACATTTAAGACTTCAGGGTGCATCAGAATTACCTAGGAGATCTGGGACCCATTCTAGACACAATGAAGCAGAATGTCTAGGGGTGAGTTCGAAGCAACTGAATTTTTAACTGGCTCTTCTGGTGATGGACACCAAAGTCTGAAAAATACTCAGTTAGCTTTAGATCATCCCATAATCCACTCAATTTTTTCTCATATGCACTTGAACTCATCTTTGTATCAAGGTGTCGCTCTGAGACAGTGAGATATGGTGAAATGGATGTGAGCTTTGGACTCAGGCAAACTTTGCTCATGTTCTACCTCTGCCCATAAAGAGCTGAATGATTTGGGATGAGTTATGTAGGCTCTCTGGGTCAAGTTTATTCATCTGTCTATTAGGGTGAGCCATACTCTTGCTCTAATTAGTTGAGAATTAGCACTAACATACATACATGCTTTTTTACAAAATAACAGATATTTATTAGAAATAAAAGACATTATCTGCAGTGCTTCTGGGGACTGTGCCTATAATCATTAACTCTTAAAATAGTATCAATAGATAACAATTAAATTCCTTACTATATTTACAAAGTTTTACAGATACTAATTAGCAGGCTATCCCAGATATCTAACAATGCCTAGCACAGAGGAGGCACTACTACAAATTTATTATTGTAATAAAATCATACTTTGTAGCACAAGTGTTAAGAACACAAAACTTGGAGCCATATTGTCTTTCAAATCTTGGATTTGCTACCTAATCTGTCTATGACTCAGTTTCCTCATTCACAGCATAGTAATAAGACAAACTACAAACACAGAGATGCCAGATATATTAAATGAGTTACTATATGTAATATAATAGTAAAATGCTACCTGACACAACTAAGAGCTTCCTTTATTTTTCTTATTCTTATTAATTATATTATTAAGAACGTCAGTATTAAGAGAATGCTAATAAGAGGTTGGTAGTATCAGAGAAATGCAAATCAAAACTACAATGAGGTATCACCTCACACCAGTCAGAATGGCCGTCATTCAAAAATCCACAAATGACAAATGCTGGAGAGGCTGTGGAGAAAGGGGAACCCTCCTACACTGCTGGTGGGAATGCAGTTTGGTGCAGCCACTGTGGAAAACAGTGTGGAGATTCCTCAAAAGACTAGGAATAGACTTACCATATGACCCAGGAATCCCACTCCTGGGCTTGTATCCAGAAGGAAATCTACTTCAGGATGACACCTGCACCCCAATGTTCATAGCAGCACTATTTACAATAGCCAAAACATGGAAACAGCCTAAATGTCCATCAACAGGTGACTGGATAAAGAAGAGGTGGTATATTTATACAATGGAATACTACTCAGCCATAAAAACCGACAACATAATGCCATTTGCAGCAACATGGATGCTCCTGGAGAATGTCATTCTAAGTGAAGTAAGCCAGAAAGAGAAAGAAAAATACCATATGAGATCGCTCATATGTGGAATCTAAAAAACAAAAACAAAAACAAACAAACAAACAAAAACAAAGCGTAAATAAAGGACAGAAATAGACTCACAGACAGAGAATACAGACTTGTGGTTACCAGGGGGTTGGAGGGTGGGAAGGGATAGACTGGGATTTCAAAATTGTAGAATAGACTACACTGTATAGCACAGGGAAATATACACAAAATGTTATGATAACTCACAGAGAAAAAAATGTGACGAGTGTGTATATGTCCATGAATAACTGAAAAATTGTGCTGAACACTGGAATTTGACACAACATTGTAAAATGATTATAAATCAATAAAAAATGTTAAAAAAAAAAAGAGGTTGGTAGTGAGAAACAAGAAAAACTTTTTAGGGAAAAGTGAATTTTGAGAAATAAAAATCAACTGTGTATTATCACACACTGGAAATTTTTCCAAGTCATTATAGTAACTTGTCAGGGAAAGTGATTAGGAAATGAAGTCCTCTAACAAGTCTCATTCGTATAGAGGATCACCACTGGTTACTTGTGCCCCAAGCCTGCATTTTAAAATAAATGAAAATAATGGGGATCAGGGAGCAAGAGAGACAGAGACTGTCTTTCTTAGCCAAAGTAACTACCATATTCTTTACTATCTGTTTGGTTATGAGTTGGATCTATGTGATGAATGGGTGAATATTCACAAATTACCTTAATATTCAGATTTCTCCAGGCAGAGCAGAGCCCTTGTTTAATATTGTTCATTACACCATGGTTTGGGAAATACTACAAGTTTCCCCCTAATATTAGGACCAATTTGGATGCTCATTGATTAAATTAAAATGCCTGGGAAATATCTAGCACTGTACCAGGCACATGAAGACTATTCAATAAAAGTTAATAGATTAGAAAGAAAACCATACAACAGGGGAAATTCCTACCTATGTTTAGAACCAAGCAACTCATAAATGGAGCCCAGGGTGCAAAAAAAGACGAGCAAGGACATAGAAAGGGAGTTCATGAGTGATGTTGAGTTTCCAGATTTGCCTAGAGCACACTCTGCAGGGCAGATGGATTGTGGGGGGAATCCCAGATTTTGCTCTGTTTATGCCTTTTACCCAGGAGCTACACAAGAGCCAGGGAAGATGGACTCAGAGCCTGAGCTGAGTAAATAAATGATCTCAAGGAAGATGTGGGGGCTTCTCTTTGCTCTGCAGAGGAACATCAGAGTCCTACTGAATCCAACCAGTCTGAGTTTGGTTTCTGGTTCTGTCATTCACTCTATACAATCTTGAGTAAACTTGACTTCTCAAAATCTCTGTCTCCCTATCACTAAAATGAGAATAACAGTAGCTACCTCAAAGGGTGTTCATTTACTCCACACGTAACTTTTTTTGAGTGCTTCCTTTTTGCTGGGTAATGTTTGAGGTCCTAGGAATACAGTAGTGGTAAAATAGAAAAGTCTCTCCCGTGGAGAACAAACACATCATGGAATTTGTGTCCTAGCTGGGGAGACAGTGGCAGAGCAGCTCCCACAGAAGTCTGAACCAGTTGGAGAACCCTTCCTTGTTCTGGGTCCCACTCAAAACTAGCAGCTTTCTCAGTTGATGGAGCACACGCATATGAGGTATACTTTGCCTGCGTTAATCCAAAAAGGCCTGTGATAAGTCACTTTTTCACTTGTAGAAACGGAGAATTTAACCTTAAAAGGGATAACCTGACGCGGCTCAGACCACTGTAAACCCAGAAATTTCCTTGAGATGGGATACCCCTGAATTTTTGTGGGATTTCCCACCTCCTAGCAGACAAGTGTCTTACCAAATGGCTAGAAGAGCTGCTACTTCCTCCTCACGAGGTCCAATCAGCATAATACCATCAATACAATGCAATGAGCCAGCGTGAGGTCTTGTGGAAAAGATTCAGATTGCTTCATGACGTTGGGGTGAGGGTAAATATTCAGTGATACATGTGCAAACGGTGCTTTAATACAGTTCTAGACCAGAGCAAATCCTTGACGAACGTTACCTGTTGCTGTTCTGCTGAAAATCGATCTTGTACATCAGGATGCTGGGCAGGGGCCAGCGGCAGCCGCCAAGGAAATCTGCTCATAGAATCAGCTTCTTTTCTACAAACCACTCTGGTATTTCTTCTCCTTATTTACCATAAAATTGTTTTTCACATAGATATGAATGAATGTTACACGCTACATCCCGATAAATATTTCTCAAATTAAAGCACCACTTAATTGCATCTCAGCAATGCTCCCTTGTGACTGCCCCATTAGGCTTAATGAATAATTCATCAGCTTCCTGGGGTGCGTTCCACTGATCTTAAGAACAAGAAGAAATCATTCTTTGGAGTTTGCTTTTAGGCTCCACTTTTTCCTCTTCGCAAGGGCAGGCACACAGCTGCCTAGTGGGGCGAGAGATGTCGCAGGCGAGCAGACGATGGAAGGGCAGGCCTAAGCTCGGACCCGCCTCTCAAACCCTCCTAGTCCTGGGACAGGAAGGCTGTTTGGGGACCCCTGCCCTCCCCAGACTCTTGAACAGCAGCTGCCTCCTAGGCTTCGAGGTTAACCTGCTCCAGGCCGAGGGCAAAATAGACCCCGGCCAGCAGGCGAGCTACAGATGGCCGGGACTTCGCTCACACAACCGGAGGCAAAGGGAGGACCGTTTGGGATCCACAGGCTGCAACTGTTGGGCTCCAGAGGGAGCCTGTGGTCACAGTGGCAGCGAAAAACCTCCTTTCTCCCCATGGAGCTATGGTGGATGGAGAGAGGGGTGGGATGATGAAAGAACTTTCTTTTTATCTTTCTACTATCTTTCCTCCATCCCAGGGCATCGCCTGTTTTGCAGGAAGCAAATTGGACATATGTCCATTTGACATTTTTTCCTATTTCCATTAAAGGCCAAGAAATTCCGTCTATGACTTTCTCCCCTTCCAGAAAGGAAGTCCTTAGAACTTGCCTGTAAGACCCCGAATGCACCCCAGATGGAGAAGAGGGATTGAGGCTCTTCACACCAGAGCCTGCCTGCTCCTTTGTGTAAAAACCATAATAGCTATCATTTATACAGAGTCAGCTTATGTCTGCAAGGGTTATCTCATCTAATACCCACGATGTAAATACTACTGTTACCATCAGTTTACAGATGAAAACACTGAGACTTATAGACGTGAGCCAACTTGCCTAAGGCCACATAGAAAGCAATGAGGCTGGGTTTAAAACCCAGGTAATCAGGTTCCAGAACCAGAATTCTCAAATTTCCATAATCTCCCCACCCCATCCCACCCCTTCTTGACTTGTGTCTTCTCTTTTCCATTCCTTTCTTTTTCTTTTAAATTTTGACCGCAGTTTGTGATTTGACCTACGTGAATGACAAGCTCCTATGTCTTTATTTGCTGTTTGGTGATAAGAATAGTGAATGTATGGGATTCTGTAAGCTTAGTTCTTTTACCCTTATAAGTTTTCCTTGTTTTTTATAATTTTCTTGGGAGCTATCTGAAATATAAGGAGCATACAAACCGATATGGTCTAGATTGCCAAGAAACTTGTAAAGTCACATGCAAGAGTTGTATCCAGGCAATATACTGGAAAACTCTGCACTGGAAGTGAGATACTTGGGTTATTATGCTGCCTCTGCTCCCTGCTGGCTGAGTGACCCCAGGTCCATCACTTAACTCTCTGAGCTTAGTTTCCTTATCAGGACAATGGGGGAAAGGTGTAATACCCCACCAGCATTGTTTTGAGGATTACACACAGTAAGATATGTGCTGGGTCTCTTTGCTTTCTGTGTAATCCTTCCTTCTGTTACCTTTCATCAATGCTGTGTCACCAAGGGAAGGAGGTGGCAAAATGAGAGGAGAGGAGACTAAAACAGCTAAAGCTGTGGTTAGGAAGAAAAGTAAAATGACTTTTCTCCATTCTGCAAGGACCCTCCTGGGAGGTACCCTCTCTCTCCAGGACGAGCTCCAGCAGCTCTTCTTCCTAGCTCCCTTCCTTGAAGGGCCCAGCTTGTGGGGAAAGTGTCAGCCTGGTTACTGCAGTTTCCAGACTCAGCTCTAAATCATAAGCAACCACCCTCATTTCCCTGACACAGGCAGCCTATAAACCAGAAAATGCCCTTTGTCAGTTCATCAGTGACATGAAAAGAAATGTGCTCCCTGATTGAGCAGACAATCCAAATTTGGGGGGTAGTCACCATGCCTTCCTCTTGGCACTCCAGAATATAATGAGAAATGGAGGCACACAATGAAATTATGCCTTCATGGATTAGTTTGTTGTAGATTGGTTGAGAAAAGAAAAGGAAAAGAAAAAAAAAAGACAAAACTTCTGGAAATGATTATAGCCAAAGAGGATGGATGGTTTTCTTCTCAGTTTGTCTCTAGGGAACAACTTTGACCTTTGTTTCTTCATCATTCTCCTTATTCTCTGCAGAAGAGTCATTGCACTGACCTGAAAATCAATATTGAACCCCCAGCCATCTTTCCCCGTCCATCCTGTAGGCGTGAACAGCTTGTGTAGCTGCCCTCAGATCATCTGTCTCCCTGTTGCTGTCACTCTTCTCCCTCTCTCTGGATTTCAGTCTTCTCACTATTGCAAATCTCCCCCAGATTGTGACTACCCTGTTTTCAGGTCTGTCTCAAATAAGACCTTTCAAGACTTATCAGCACCCTCTACACCTACCTCAGGTCCTTTCTTTTGGGGATGTGGATATCTTTTTAAATGGGAGAAAGAAGAGAAAGAAGCCAGACAATTTGTGACAATAAACACAAACTAGAGCAGGACAGGGTTGAGGGTTGGCTAGGGATGTGGGAGAGAAAACCTCAAGCCACCTGTTTGGAATAGATTAGTGAGGTTTAAACAAAAACATCCCCTAGTCACCACTCAACCTCTGGAAAAATGGTGCATTTTCTAATTTCTACTCCCACACTTTGCCTGGAAAAGGGAGAAATAAAAGGAGGGTGACTTGAGAGAAGATGGGGTAAAGCTATCTCAGAGAAAGATGGAGCACTGGGTTGGGGCTCCTGGGGTGGTCCACACTCTGACATGGAGAGTGGGAGACAAAACTGCAGCCGCAGTAGGCTACCTCTGCTGAACAACTGCCAGATCCCAGAACAAAGGTTTCATTTTATGGGGGTGCCCAACCCTCCTGAGATGGGACATTATCTGCTCTTGGATGACAGTGACCATAGCACAGTGATGCTATTTCCTGAGTTAAAAGGCAAAACAAGTAAACTGATTAAAATCTTTGTAAATTGGCAAATGCAGTTTTATAGGGAGATTATATATCTTATATAAGTACATTTATTGAGAATTAAATGATTTTATTAGAAAATAATAAAATTAAGACTGTTCTAGAAAAAGCTTGAATATATGGATGTACCAAACCCATTCTTGTAATCACTGCTGTTCCCTTTAAGCTCCCTGCCTGCGCGCGCACACACACACACTTAGACACACACAGGCTTACTATGTGGGTGTTCTGAAACCACTTATTCTGATCATTGATGCTTTTCCATCATGTTCTCCTGGGGAAAAACTCTAATTCCTAAGAAGGTCCTTATTAGTGAACTTGTAATACCTGGCTGATGCAGGTGACTGTACTCAGTTACGGTTATGCTGACATTTAGACAGGTCACCTTGGCCTCCAAATCCCCCTTGTGTGGACCATGGCATTGGCACTCATTGTTGTGCTTTGTTTTATTTTTTATTTTATTTTTTAATTGTATAGTTGATTCATAATATGCTAGTGTTTTATTAATTTTGCAGTTATGTTCCAAATGGATTGAGCCAGCAGGGACCACTAAGGACCCTCTAGTGCTGATCATTCTGCAGTGTTAATTGCTTGTTTACGTAGCAGCCTGCACACTAGGATGTTCTCTATTTAGTCAAGGACTCTGTTGTTTTTCTATTATATCCTCAGCCCCCAATTGTCATTAGATATTTAAGGAATAAGTGAATGTGTTTCTTAGAGTTTCTATAATTCAAGGTGTTGAGAAGCTGCACTCAGGGGATAGCAGTGGCAAAATACAAGTATTTCCCATGAGGGTCCTCCCAAGAGGATCAGAATGGGATCATACGTGAGCATGACGGCCTTGTAAGAAGTCTGTGACCCTGGGCACCCGACACAGATAAGGGCCAGGGTCTGCCAAGCTTTCAGCCATCAGGTATAAGGCATAAAGCAAGAGAGAACTTTTTAAAAGGAAACAAGCCATAGACTGTACAACAGCAAGAGTGAACCCCAATGTAAACTATGGACTTTGAGTGATTATGATATGTCAATATAGGTTCATTGATTGTAACAAATGGACCACTCCAGTGGGAGATGACAGGGGAGACTACGCATGTGTTGAGATAGGGAGTATATGGGAAATGTCTGGACCTTCCACTCAATTTTGCTATGAACCTAAAACTGCTCTAAAAATAAAGTCAATTTAAGAAAAAAAAAAAAAAGAAAAGGAAAAGATAAAGAGAGGAGGAAAAACATAAAGGAGAAAGAAGAGAGAACATAGGAGGTCATGTGCAAATCAGGTCTCGTCCTTCCACCTTAGTGGCCTTCAGATCACAGGCTGGCAAACCTGACCCAAAATATAGGGACTCCACCATGAGCGCAAACAGGCTGATAGTCTTGACTTGCATTTAACATAGTGTTATTGGGCATACAGCGAGAGTGTCTGGGCATTAATGTGCATTTTCTTATGCACGGAGAAGAGGCAATTTGGAAAAATCTAGTTAATGTATTTATTTCCATGCCTATCATAATGAGATTTTTCTGACCCAAAGCTCAGGGCACATAGTCTGATATCCCTCCTGATGTAGAACAGACATTGAATACTTGAACTATTGCAGATTTAAAATACATGTTTTAAATCCATTTTACTGAAACTCCAGACAATAAAAGAAATGAAAGATAAAAGTCACTCTAATATTGACCCTAACCCTCATCCTAATTCTCCAATTCAGACTCAAGGTTGTTTATAGAACTTATCGCCAACCCTCATATATGAACCGTAATTAAATTCCACAAATGTAAAACTATAAATATACATTCTATTATTTCTAAGTTATATTATTAAAAAGTCGTCTCTCGTGAAATTTACATATGCTGGTTTGATAACTTAAAAGTAATTTTTCTCTGAATTTTAATTTTAAAGAAATATTGGAAGAGATGTTTTCATTAAATCATTCTTTCATGCTGAATACCAACTGTATAAATGGAAAGCTGGAGTAGGGAAGATGGCCCCCCCCTTTTTTTTTTTATGTCATTTATTTCTCTTGTAAGAATGTCTTCCTAATATGAATCTTCAGTCTGTTACGTGTGGTAAAAATATTTTCTTCCAATCTACTAGCTACTTTCTACTTTTTATTGATTATGGTACATAGTTTATAAGTTATGATTAATGGAATTTATCAGTATTTTCCTTTGTGATCTTTGCTTTCGTGAATATCTTTCCTACACTAAAGAATTTTCTTTTGTTAATAGTTTTAGTATTTATGTCTTTCATCCAACTGAGATAGAAGTCTGATTTTTTCCAAATGGAGGGCCAATTTATTGAATAACCCATCCTTTCAACTCTAATCTAAACACCAGAGCCATAAAATACCAAATTTGTATATAACATACTTATATTTCTAACCTCTATTTTGTTTCATTGACCTACTTGGCTATTCCTGCATCAACAATGTATTGTTTCAATGAATACAACTTTATTTTCTTTTCTATTGGGAGCTGTTGGCAGGTCCTTGCTCTGTATTTCCTTTCTAAAATTGCCTTGGCTATTCTTGGACATTTTCCCTCATAAAATTTGTAGATTCATCCTGTTGAATTCCATTTTTTAATCTTTTTTATATTTTGACTAGGTTTACATTGAATATGTAGATTATATGGAGGAGAATTGACATTGAAAAACATTGAGTATTTCTCCATCCTTCAATGGTCAAACCTATTTATTTGGTGGTTTTTTGTTTGTTTGTTTGTTTGTTTTTGTATCTTTCACAAAAGGTTTGCAATTCTCTCCGCAAAAGTCTTATGGAGACTTTTTAACATTATTTCAATTTTTGAATGAGATCTTTCTTTTTGTATTATATTTTCTAATGAGATATTACTGGTATATAGGTAAGTTTTTTTTTAACATAGTATTTTCTAGTAAATGCCTTAATGTACTTTTTATGTTTTCTTGATGTTGCCAATACTGGTGAGAAAGGTGAAGGAAATATGCCAATTAATACTATTCTACAAAATTAACTACCTGTAGAGAACTCATGAAAACATACTAAAATATGTGTTACATCATGAATTCAGTATAAAAATGAGTCACTATTAAACTCTGGTCAGGAAGTATGGTTCCCAAAACTATGTGCTTACAATGTAGATGTTGTTACCTATAAAATTATCCAGCATCATATTCCATCCCCAACACCCCGCCAGCTCCTCCAGGTTCCTAAAACAAGTGATTACTATCACTGCTTCCCTACTCTTTTCTTAGTCAGAAACACCCCCCCCCCACCATCCCACCACCCAACCCTGATATCTTAGCTCAATGGTGTGAATCACCATACCTACCTCTTGCCTGTCCTTTCTATCCATCACCTCTTCTCTCCTTCTCTCCTGGATCAGCAGTCCCATTAATCCAATAAGAAACTGTCATTTTTTTTAAATGGGCAAAACAGGAAAGTAAGGTTACATTGACCTTTCCCATCCTAACAAT
This sequence comes from Camelus bactrianus, assembly GCF_048773025.1. Classification (NCBI taxonomy): domain Eukaryota; kingdom Metazoa; phylum Chordata; class Mammalia; order Artiodactyla; family Camelidae; genus Camelus; species Camelus bactrianus. The sequence goes on along the minus strand of NC_133550.1, from coordinate 43,747,763 downwards.
GTCTAAATGCTAACTGCATCATGCATGGAATTTTTGAAAGAGGGAGGAGGGAGAGCCAGAGATAAAAAGATCCTTTCCTCCAGATTTCCTCTGGTTTTGTCTTCAGAGTAATAAAAACCAACCACAATAACTAGCGTGTACTGAGCACCTACCAAGTGCTGCGTCCTGTACAGGGCGTTTAGATGGCCGTACCACCTGGTACGCACCCGATCTTGTCTATACAAAGTATTTAGTACACATCATATCTAAGTCCCCTGACAAGCCTGTAAGGTAGAGACTATTATTATGCCCACTGTGGAGAAAAGGAAACACCAGTTCCTTGTAGGATAAATAACTTTCCAAATTGCGTAAATAGTAAGTTTGGCTAGGAATTAACCCCAGCAATATGACTCCAACCCTTATGCTAACCCACTAACAGTAGGAAGAAAGTATGGGGCACAATAATAGCAGAGGTTATTCTATCTGACGTATATATCTCTGCATTTGTGACACTAAAGCTTAAGAGGTTTTACAGTATTTCACTGCTCAGCACAGTCATCACTGTTTTACCCATGAAGTATGCCCATATTTCAGGCTAACCACAGGACAGAAAATAGAGTCTCTTGGCTACATTGAAGCACAGATTTGGGGTTACGGTCCCCCAAAATGCTCCTGGCCCCATGACTGCAGAGAAAGAAGAGGACAAATGGGATTATATTTTACCACATCCATCTTTTGCAGGATTCTATGAACTTCAGGCTGTGTGATCGTGGGCGTGTCTCTTAATTTCTTTATATTTCAATTACTTCAAAGGTAAAATAATGATAATAATAGGACTGGTAGGGTTGCTGAAAGAATTAAATGAGCACATATTTGGTGCTCAGAAGAGTGGCTGGCACATCTTGAAGCGTCATATAAGGGTTCCCATCATCCTTAGATCTTTCTTAATTCAGGGTAATAATCTCAAATCAATTTTTATTCCAACATCTCAAACCAATTTCCAATTGGGGAAGTGGTATGAAAATCCAAATATTTGGGTTTTTCAAAAGATTTTAAAAGGTTTTGGCCTTTTTATTTTCAGACTGTGAAATAAAATTCATATTTTATGACAAGACAAGGGAAAATTTAAACATAAAAAATTCTTCTCTGCCCTTTGACCTCCTCTCTCCCCACACTGTGCATAGTGTATCTACATTACACATGGACCAAACCTCCCCCATCAGCAGGAATACCTGCTCAACCATAAAGAGCAACATTCTCCCAGCATCAACAAGACAACTCCTTAAAAGATAACTTTCCTTCTTGAGTTTGTAAGGGGTCACATGACCCACTGGGATGATGCTTAGGTGTGGATTATGGAAACTGTCAATTAGATGTTATTTGATGTATGGCCCCCATCTCAGAAAACTTTTAAAACTGTGCCCTGATTTCTAACTGGTGAAACAGGTCTCAGAGCTTTCTGAGGGGCTCTTCCCAGGTTATAATCCTCAAATAGACTCAAATAAAATTTTCAATTTATTTATTAGTTCAACTGATTAATTTTTCGTTGACAAGATCTATACGCTTTTCAAAGACAGCGTGATGTATATGTTTCTGATTCACTGAAAAGGGTATTAGTTTGGCTTCTTCTCCCCTTCCCCTCTCTGAAAGCCACTTACTAGTCATCTACTATGAACCGTTTTGGAAAATGAACACCTTTTAAGGGTTTTTCCTTTGAAGTAGAACATGATGTTTTGGTGAAGTACAAATCTTCAACAGTATACACATGCTTCTGAGGCTGGCCTCCTGTGTGCCTTTGTTACCATTCTAAATCTCCCTGTAATTGACTCATGAGCACTAGGCTAACTCCTGCCTCATTTCAGCCAGTGAACCTTTGCTGGTTCTCACCTGTGCAGTCTAGACTAACTCGGCTGTGACAGACTCTGCCAAACTATTGTTGAAGAAAGCCTCAGAAGTAGGAACAGGAAGCCTATTCAGGGATCGAGTTACCCTGATACGGATCTGTCCTTCTGTGTTGCCCTCCTGATCCTTCACCCACTTTTTATATTCCCATTCCCTGTGGCCTTATCTTGACTCTGACTCTTTGACTTTGGGTCCTCTTGAACTGAGCCTCTCTCATGGTAGTAGATTTCTAATTCTCCAGCACCCAGCCTGTTCTATGACCAACCCCAGCCTGCCCCACTGCCTACCACCTGAGCTTGCCTTTGGATTTGGACAATTAACCTTGGCTCCAAGCACTCAGGGGTGACTTCAGCCATCCTGCCCCAGGGCTGATATAGCCCTACCTTTGTTCCCTTTATGTCCCTGTTAAATGGCTTGGCATCCTAGTTGAGGAAGCTTGCTGAATAAGGAGACTCAGAAAGATTTTTTTTACTCTACCAGGATGTGGGTGATGTATTCTGGCATTGCAAAGCCAAAGACAACATTCAGAGAACCTTGTTTATTCTTTTTCTGCATAATCTTGGTATGTCTGAGTTTCTAAAACCCAAGTATACAACTTTTTAGTATTACTTTCAGGAAAGGACCTCAGGGGTTCTGTGCCCGTTAGTGTATGATTTCATCTAGTTTTAGAACCATATATGTAATGAACAGACTAAAAACCATACATAATTGGTTGTATGGTTTTTAGACTGGGGTTGTTATCATTCTTGTATCATCAGCTGTGTGACTTTGGCCAGTCCTTTAATTCTAAACTTCAACTTCCATTTATGTAAATCTGGGACCAAAAACTCCACTAAACTTTATGATTTGAGATTATAAAATGTGTCTTATTTTTACGAGACTCTTCTACAATTAACCCAGGAAATGTTCTCCAAAATATTGATTTCACAAGGCTGATAGAAGATTCAAATAAATTAAGATATGCATAATCACTTTGAAAATTGCAAAGCACAAAATAAGTGTTTTTGTGATTGTGAATGAGTTGTATGCCAAAAGTTGTTACAGAATCCCTTTGCTCCCCCTCCTTTGTGACTTTATCAGGCTTGTCCTGCCCCCATTACAGTATGTCCTTATCTCAACTTCCCACTAGACTGTAAACTCCTTGTAGAACACTGTGGTCTAGGCCTGGGTCATTATCTGTACTAGTAAAATATAAACCACTTAGTATAATCCAGGCTACATCATAAGTGCTTTACATATATTAGCTCATTTAATTCTCACAAAATTGTATGAGATATAAATTACTATTGTATCCATTTTATAATGTGGAAACTGAAGTATAGAGAGTTTAAGTGACCTTCCCAAGCACACAGGGTCTGTGAGTGGCAGAGTTGGGATTTGAACCCAGATAAACTAATCTCAGGATCCATGCTGTTAACTGCTACATTATATTGCCCTGGTTGGGTGGATAGATGGGTGGGTATATAGGTAGGTTTTTACATTTACTATTGTTCTTTATTATCTTGAGACACAGACAAGACTATAATATAAAAAGCATGAAGATTGTAATTAAATATTCATGAGGTATCAGAGTGGAATTCTCTAATATACAAATGTTTCCAGTGAGAATCAAACCTGAATGATTATCTAACCAATGCTTTTTTTCCATTGTAATCAACAGAAAAATGTTGAATTTTCTATATCTAAACAGCAATTATTGGCTACATTTTAAAGTACTTTTTTCCTGTTTTTAAATCTAGTGTTAAATTCACTATAGAAAATGTGTTTTAAAGATACACAAACATTTATGTGATATGTATAAATAATGACAGGAAAGGGGAATATGAAAGGATTATATTTCCCTCTCCCCAATTTATCTGAGGACTAATGGTGCCCAAGGTCTGGGTCCTTCAAGGCTGAGTTTTTAAATTCTACCCTAAATAAGCTACCCAAGGGACTCTAGTGAGCTTGGAAACTACAACTTTAAAGGAAAAATGGCTTCTGCCAACAAAGACACATCCATCCTCCACCCTGTCTACTTACACAACCCCCCCTTCACCCCTTCTCCTCATTCATACAGTAACTATCCTCTGGATACATTATCATTTTTGTCTAGCTGGTTTGCTGTTGTGTATTTCTCCCCTTCCTTATCTCGTTTACTCCTATGTTTCAGTATCCTCGAAAAAACATCAACTCTCATACTTTTTGTCCAGTTCAGATCTGTGTACTGAACCGCTTGCTCATCAGACATTTTTGTGTGGATGTTTTACAGGCATCTCAAAGTCAGTATATCCAAGCCAGAACAAATGAGCCTCCCCTGCAAATGTGTTCCTTCTAAGAGTAAATGGCACCAGCAGAACCAGAAAACTGGAAATCATATTGATCAGCCTCATCTTCACAGCTTATGCTTGCTTGATCCACAAAGCCTAAGTCCATCTATTAAGTATCTCAAAGCTCCATTCCCGTTCCCTCCCACCTCTGTAATCAAGCATTATATCTCATCTAGACAACCATGGAAGCCTAACAGATATCCCTCTTCCATTCCTGCATTTCCCCAATTTATTCTAACCCAGCAGATTCAAGAGGAAAATCTGACTATATTATTTCCCAGCTTACATCCTTTCAAAGTCTACCAAGTGCTTTTGGGAGAAAGGAAAATAACCCTTACTGTGGTCCCAAAGACCTGGTGGTTCTGCTCCCACCGACTTCTGCAGCTTCATCTCATGACCCTCTCCCCCTGGCTTTCTAACATATGGGCCTTTCATGAATTCCTTGAAATGTACCGAGTTCTTTCTGGCACCTTGTAGGCCTTTGAACATGCGATTCCCTCTGTCTGGAACTCTCCCTTCTCCGTTTACTAATTAGTCAATCCCACATTCATCTTTTGGACCTGAACTTAAATGTCACTCCAGTGGAGAACTCATGCTTGCCCACCCACTCCTGCAGACCAGATCAGGTCCCCCCACTATACACTTTCCTGATACAGTGTCCTTTTTCTCCACTGCACATGTTGCACAATGTATTTTCCTTTGTTGTCCTCATTATGGTTTATTATTTTTACAATTATTTGTTTTCATCTATCTCTTCTGATAGACTGTAAGTTCCATGAAGTCAAAGACCAATCTTGTTCACGGTTCTGTTTATAGTGAGTAGCACACATCCTTGAATGAATGTGTGAATGGACTAATGCTATTCTGATAGTTTGGAGGAGAATAATAATAGATAGATGAAGCACCCTTTTTATTTTATCCTCGTAACAGCTGTGTGAGAAGATATTATTATCACGTTTTCATAGGTGAGGAAGCCAAAATTCATACACATAAGGTAACTTGTCCAGGCTGTTCAGGGCAATTCTACCAAGAAGAGAGACCAGAGGGTTTACTACATATTTTAAAGAATATGTAATTGCTTACTAATAAATTTCTCCAGCTTCTTTGTCATTTGTAAAGGCTAAGTGGTATTAGTATCTCTTTGGCATTTCTACGTTGTTTGTTAGGATGAGCAAAACCAGTTACCACCACCTCCCATTTAGGGCAAAACCTACTAAAACCTTTAGGGAAAGTCCTGATCAAAGAAGAAACATTTCACATTCATTGAAGTGGAAAATACACAGGGAATGGAGCTGAATGGGTTAAGGCAAATTAGGTAGAAAAAAAGTTGGTGTGATAAAAGCAGAAACAAAGAAAATGGATGAGATAAAGGAAGAAAGAGAAGGAGAGTTAAGTACAAGGACACAGGGAAACAAAGAAAGAAAAACAGCTTTCTCAAGTCCTTGGGAGAGACCAGAGGAGCACATAGCGAGGAAGATACTGTCTGAGCTTCTAACAAAAATAGTGGTGTTTCTGAATACCCACGTGTTTAGTAGTAAATAGACAGAACATCTGATGACTACCTGGATTGTGCATGCCAAGATTCTAGAGTATTTTTGATGACTCAAGATTAAAGGAACTTTTATATTTATTCCTAATGTATTTGAATACAGGTGCAAGTGAGAGGAAGTTAGAGGAATAGGATTTCCTCCTCTATCCTAGCCCAAATTAGACGTCGTGTCCCCGTCTCCTATGCACTGTTCCCCCTCTGGCACCAACTCTGACGTTTGCCCTGACCCCTGTTGAATTAAACAAGGAGGTCATCAGGCTGAGGTGACTCTACTGCCATAGTAGCTTATGTAAGCAAACCAAAATCCAAGCCTGCAAGTGCCTCAAGGTTACGAAATCAAAATGCTAAGGACAAGCAGTCACAAACAGCCAACCAGGCTTTACGCTATAGCCAATTGAATAATTTCCTTTCTTGCTTCTGGTGCTGCCGGACTGGAATCAGTTTTTGCTCACATAAACTTAACATTTTTAATATACCTCAGTTCATCTTTTAACATCTCCTGGGTTATTCCACGGACCAGCATTGATGGGAAAATCATTTTACTCTTCTGAGTCTGTTTCCTTATCTTAAAAGTAGAGGGAATCATTCCTGGCTGGTTTTTCTCAGTGTCTTTTGGCTCATAAAATTCAGTAGCAGAAAGGACTTGAAGGGATAATGTCCAGAATAAACTCAAACACGGTGTATGAATCTCTACTGCATTGTCTCACCCACCCACCAAATGTTCTTTATTCTTTCACCCTTCCCTTAGACTCCAGCACTTTAAATTTTAGACTTTTAGTATCACTTAATCTATAAAATAGTTTTTCTGGAATTATGTTCATATACATGGAAAAATGTTGTAGTCTTTAAAAACTAAGGTGATACAGATTCTGTTTTATGCATTATATACAAAGACACATAAAGTGAGGCTAAGTGAAAAAAACATCAGTTTTAGAAAATATTTTTAAATAAAATCTAGATTTTAAATGTTGTTTTGGAGGCCAAAGAGGGGAAAAAAGTAAATCTTGAAGGTTTATCTTCGAGGATGTCATTCCTCTATACCAGTGGTTCCCAAGGTGTGATCCTGGACCAGAAGCAGCAGTATCACCTGGTTATTTGTTAGAAATTCAATATCTCTGGTGCCATCCAAGATGTACTGAATTAGAGACTCTGAGGTTAGAAATGAGCAATCTGTTTTCTAATAAGCCTTGCTTTGAAGTTTGAGAATAATTCCTTTATGCTGCAAAGTGGGAAGCTTGGAGGGGAATCCAGGAGAGTAGACAGGGAACAGAACAAGTGTGTGTGGTGTGTTTTTATGATTAAAAAATGAGGATAATATTAGGTTGAAGGGTGTGAAAAGCCAATCGTCAACCATTTTTGACCTACATAAAATGCACAATATGATTCAATCTAAAAATGTGTAGTTTTAGGAATTATTACGAGGATAAGGTAATTCATGTGAAAAAACCTTGCACAGAGCCTGGATGTGAAAGTTTGATAGACATTAGTTTCTCTTCCTTTTTCCTAATGCTCTTAAACAGACTCATCAGGGGCTCTATTCTCAGAGTAGTACTCTAAAGTAACTGTCAGCTATGCTTTCCACTGCCCAGCGAAGATCACTGGCAGGCGACTCACCCCCAATTCCCCAGAAGGAACTGTGTTATTAGGAGAAGAGTGTGCCGCCAGCTCACGCTCCTTCTAAGAAAATACGTAGTTCCCACTCTCTAGTAACTAAAACAGTCAGAGTAAGACAACGTCTAGATGTTGGGCCAAAACAGCAGCCAAATTTATTCCCATCTCTTGCTTCTTTCAGGTATATGTGTACATCTAACCCTTCCAAAATGTTCTTTCCTTCCAGCTACTTTTTTGCGGTTACATTCTTGTAAAAAACTGGCTTCCAGGAAGAGAAAGAGATGAGCACAGGGTCCAACATCAATTCTGAAGCAAGCTATAAATACAAAGGTAAGACTCTGGCAGATTTCTTTGGTCATTTTGGGTTTGTCAGTCAGTGGGGTGCAAGAGGTTGTGTTATTGGAAATGGCCTAGAAAGAAAAAGAGAACACCTCTGATCAATCTCTGTTAACTAGATGAGTAATGTTGAGTCTGGATGATTAAGCTAAATGCACCTTGTAATCTTTGATAGCTTCAAAGGAGAAAGGTGGAGATGAAGTTGGAGGAGGAGGAAGAAAAAAGGAGAGTAAAGGGAAAGGGAACAGAATGCTTTTCTTGGGTGTCTATGCCCTTTCCCCAAATTAAAGTCCAATGCTTAAGGAATCAGAATGCTGTCATATCCACCTTTAATTCGTGCTCCCTCCCATGAAGGAGAGATGGACAGTCAACCATCAATACTTATGAATGGCCTCAGAGACAGAGTAAAGGATCTATAGATTTCCATTTAGTAGGTGGTTGACGGGATATACACTTTATCAGTTGCCTCAGTTAGTGAAGACTTGCTATGGACTAAATCTTTGTGTTCTCCCAAAATTCAATCTTCAATGTGATAGCATTTACAGATGAGGCCTCTGGGAAGTAATGAGGTCATGAAGATGGAGCGTAGTGTCCCTAGAGTAAGGGACCAAAGCTCTCCCTCTCTGTGCCGTATGAGGATACAATGGGAAAGTGGCTGCTTATAAACCAGGAAGAGGGTCTCTCCCAGAACCTAATCATACCAGCACCTTGATCTTGGACTTCTGGTCTCTAAAACTGTGAGAAATAAATTATTGTTTAAGCCACCCAGCCCAAACTAAGATAAGACTCTTTAGCCATTCAGATTTAAAAATAATAATGCCCGTCTTTACCAGCTGCCCCCTACTTCAAATTGATGTATTATATCAAAGCACCTGTCCTAGTTGGGAATAATCCAGATGCTCAAGAAACCACATTCTATGTGGAATATTAATACCCTGCATCTTTGTTGGCTCTCACTGACTTATTGGGGGGGAAACAAATCTGTCCTTCTCAGTTCATTTCCCAAGCACACAGTCAGATGGATAATAATCTCCCAGCTCAGACGTGAGTTTACGGTACATCTGCAGAGCTTATAATGATGTATTTTCTTCTTAAGATAATCTCTATCTTGCCTCCTAGTCTAAGTCATTTGACCCCAATCTTACAGATCTACCACCTGATAGATGAAGGCAGGGCCACTTTGCAACCCAGTCGGGGTGTGATATGAGTACTACAACTCATAAGGAGTCTAACAATCTTGAGATAATTGGAACCAAGTAAAGGCAATGTATTATGTATTATTCTTTCTTAATTATTCTTGTACATCCTCTATTGCAGGTAATCTTGTTCTGAATATATATATGTACCTGATCATAGGGGGAAAAAACACCTACTTGTCATTTACTGTGAGCTAGATACCTACATCAGGCTTCTCTGTCACCTAATCATTAAACTTATATTCTACTCTAAATAAGACAAAAATCCTATCAACTATAAAAGCCTCAATGTATTTAATTTTTTTTCCTTTCAACCTGGCCTTTCAAACCTAGTCAAAGAAGATGTTAAAAAAAAAGGATGAAATGTGCTTGACTTATAGTAACATGAAGTCAGCATAATACTTTACACACACACACACACACAGAGTCTTTATTTCTCCTGAGGACTCAGTGGCTTGTTTCCTTTATTTTACCTCACTCTTCACTCTCTTATAGTGGCCCCTACAGAATTGCCAGCCCGAAACACAGCATGAGAGGATCTTCTCAGAGGTTCAAGAGAGCTCCTCTCTGCCAGCTCTCAGCAGCACACACTGTATTCTCCCCGCTTATGTCAGATTTATTAATGCATAAGCGCCCTTAGCCCTCCCTTTGCCCTCCCCCTGTGTTAGTTTGCTAAGGCTACCATGAAAAAGTACCTCGGACTGCGTGGCTCAGACAACAACAATTTATTTCCTCACAGTTTTCAGTTTTGGAGGCTAGAAGTCCAAGATCAAGGTGTCAGCATGGTTGGTTTCTTCTTCTTTCTCCTTTCCTATCTTCATATGGTCTTCTCTGTGTGTATCTGTGTCCAGAAAGACAGATACTGTATATCACCTATATGTGAAATCTAAAAAAAACCATACTCATAAAAATAGAGCATACTGGTGGCTGCCAGATGTTGGAGGGTGGGGAAATGGTTGCTCAAATGGTACAAACTTCCAGTTACAAGGTAAGTAAACTCTGGGGATCTAATGCATAGCTTGGTAATTATGGTTAACAATGCTGTATTATATACTTGAAAGTTGCTAAGAGACTAAATCTTAAGTATTTTCACCACACCCACAGACACATACACACACAGAGGTAATTATGTGAGGTGATGGACAGGCTAATTAATCTTATTATGCTACTTATTTTGCAGTATACATGTATCGAATCATCATGTTGTATACCTTAAACTTACACAATGTTGTATGTCAATTAAATCTCAACAAGCTGGGGAAAAAAGGCAAGAGACTCAGGCCATGAGGTTAGAAGGTAACCAGAGGCCCGACAGAATAGGGCCTTTTGAAAGTCTGTGTTTTAGTCCAGGTTAGAGCAGGAACCAATGGAGAGCTCTGAGCAGAGAAGTGACAAGATCTAACTTAGGTTTTAAAAGGATCACTCTGTCACCTCTGCTGAGAACAGACTGTAAATGTTGTTTAATGTGGACTGTGAGTATAAGTTATTATGTCTGATTTCATATGGGCTAGATCCTTTATAAGTAAACATGCCTAATACTTCAAAAGAGCTGAAGATGGCCAAGGGATGAGGAAAGGCCAGTATAGATAAACAGTGTTGATTGGTGTATAAGAACGAAAGATGGCCAGGAGTTTGCTGGTGCTGCAAAATAGAGAGATGACAAGATTTTAATGAGTTGTCGTAGATGAAGATCTTCGACCATTTTGAAAGTTTGAGAATGAAATGAATAAAGGTTGACCCTGTGTCAATAAGTTAAATACTTTTTAGGTTAGATTATGATGAATCGCAGCTTCATAAAGTGTTCAATTATCAAATGTAATACTGTCACCCCCAAATTAGTAGTTTAAAATTACAGTAAAATTTTGCTCGTGAAACTGCAATTTGGGCAGGGCTCAGCAAGAACTGCTCTATTTCCACAAAACATTAGCTGGGAAACTTCGAAGGCTAAGAGTTGGAACCATCTGCATTCTTCCTCACGTGTCTGGTGGTTGATGCCGAAAGACTCAGACAGAGGGCTGCATTGGGCTTCTAGGATATTATGATTCATAATAAGAAAAATATACTTGGTCTTCTTCCCATTCCTGACACAGAGCTCCTAAAACCCTTGGAATTTCCTATGAGGAAAGTAATGTAGAGGTCTTTCATTATGTTAATGAAGTGACTTTTGTAAAGCATCTAAGGATGAAGGCCAGTTGCTAGGGGAACCAACTTTGTTTAGAGAGAGAGAATTTTCAGTCCCACCACCAACATCTAGGAGGGGAGAGGGGTTAAAGATTAAGTTCAATCACCAATAGCTAATAAGTTAATCAATTATGCCTGTGTAATGAAGCCTCCATGAAACCCCAAAAGGACAGGGTTTGGAGAACTTCTGGATTGGTGAACCAATCGGTCAGAAGCACAAGTGATAACCTGGACTGGTGATTGACATCTGAAGGGGGAAGGAAAGCAATCTTGGAGGACTGAACCTTTACCCTGTGGACTCTGATGTTATCCCTGGGTAGACAGTGTCAAAACTGAGTTCAATTGTAGCATACCCAGCCGGTATCACAGAATTGCTTGGTGGTGTGGGGGGAAAAAAACTGACGCATCAGAATTGGTGATCAGAATCTTAGCTTCTGTATGTCTATATGGACTCTCCATGGACTCCCCAGCATGACAGTTATAGGGTTACTGAACTTTTTACATATTAGCTTGGGACTCCCAAGGTGAATGTCCTGAGAGATGGAGGGAGGCTGGTAAAAGCTGAATCACCATTTATGACTTAGCATCTGTAGGCTTGCAGCATCACCCCTGCCACTCTCTATTTGTTGGAAAGCTAGTCACTAAAGCCAGTCTATATTCAAGGGGAGGAGGATTCAACTTCAAAGATACATAGGAAAAGTTTCAGATAATTTATGTACATGCTTTAAAACCACTACATAAATGTTTTACTTATGGCTCTTTAGATACACGGAACACACTTACATATGCCTCTGACCCTGATACTGCCAGGCCCTCCCAGCCTGGCCCCTTTCACAGGAGCAGCAGACTGCCAATCCTCTTCGCTGGAGAGGAGGTCTGAACATAGATGAAGCTCTGGGAGTGAGAACAGAGAAAAAGATCCTCCTATTTGTGCCCACAGAGGACAACAAGGGATAATTAAGTTTCAAGAAACTATTTTATTTTCTTGCAATGATGGAGAGGTAGTCTAACGGAGAAGATGAATAGACAGGTTGAGTTGGCAATCAAGCAATAATGAAATTACTGACCCCTGAGCATCTTCACCTAGATATTCAGTCAATGCCTTGAGCTCAGCATGTCCAAGGCAGAACTCAGCTCTATCCTTCCTCAACTCTACCCACTTGTATTCCCTATTTTCATTTCCCTACCCACCACCCTACTTGGCAATCAAGTGGCATCCCCTCCCTCTCTTCCACAACCTATATTTAATTCAGTAAAAATCCACCTCCTAAATATCTCTTGAATCATCTCTTTCTATCTCCACTGCTTCTGCCCTAATTCAATCCTCAGCATCTCTCATTCATAGCAACTAAATGAACTGGCTATTTTGCCTCTCCTTTTATCATTTCACCTTCCACACTGTCAATTATTATCTTTCTAAAACACAGATCTAATAAGGATGTTGTCTTGGGTAAAACCATGTCTCTTCATTACTGTAATGGTTCCTCATTACTTACAGGTTGAGAATTTTAGTTTTCAGCAGGGTATAAGTTTAGGTTTTATATTTCATCTACATGTGCACTCAGCAATCCAATCACTCCTTCGTTCTTACCTTTTTCCAAACACACCATATCCTCTCTTGCCTCTGTACTTTTTGACCATGGTGTTTCCTCCAGCAAAGAACTTTACCTCTTGGGTTCATCAGTGAAAATACTTTTTCTTTCAAATACCAGCTTCAGTGTCATCTCTGTTGAAGAATCTTCACTCTAAGTCAGTGTTAATTACTTTTCTGTGTTCCATAGAATCTTGTACTCATTTTTAAATAGTTCTTACTAAATTATTTTATAGCTAGCAATTTCCACACCACTACACCATGGAATCTGTAAGTTCATTAAGCATACAGAACACTACCTTATGTATCTTTATATCTTACCTGTGTCTGTCACATAAAATATAGTAAATAAGTATATAATAAATTAGTAAATGAATACATTAGAATTAGTATGTTTTAAGTTTGCAGAAACTTTACACTTGCTCAAGAGGTTGAACTACACAGTGATCATTTAAAACAGAAGAGAGAAGCAGCAAACTATTCTTGTTGGGTCATTAGCTGAAACACAAAAGGGCCAGATCTGAATAAGGTAAAAGCATTGTAAAATGCTAGCCCTTTTGAAAAGAAACAAGAGAGAAATAAATGTAGATGATAGATGAATGGATGGATGGATGGATATAGCACTAGATACCTTAAGCTGTAACAAAATTATTCTGCTCAAGAAAAGATGACTTCTCTACCTAAGACTTGCCCAGAAGGGTAAGCCATGGGAAATGTGTAGCAGCCCTCCCAGCCACAAAGTTTCACAGAAAAGAGAAGTGGTCAATAACTTAGAACTCACCAGTACTAGTAACATACTCATCAACACTGTCAAAAAAACAACCAATTCCTTTCATAACAAAGTGTAGGATTTAATAATTCTAGTTAACAATGGAATCAATAAAAATGTACAGAATTTCCCAGAGCTTGTATATTAGATCTACAAATAAACGTCTTATCATTTTTACCATATAAAATGTGACCAGTTTTCATTGTAGCCACCTTTCATGCTACATGCTTATGCAAGGTTAACATCTTTAAAGTAGTACAATGAGAAGAGTATGGATAGAGTTCCTCAGCTCTCTTCCTGTTATCCAAAAGGAGAAGAAACTGGCATTCATAAATACCAAGGTTTAGTAACATGGAGAGAAAGTTTTTTAAAGATCTGAGCAGAGAGTCATGGCCACTCAAACCAGAGGGTCAGAGAACTGCACCTCCATGTGTTTCTCATTGCAACACTGATGGAGGGAACCAACTTGGCATATAAGAGACATTTTGCTTTTATTTTTCTATTTTTTGTCTTCTTTCCCTCCTTTTGCTTTGTATATCTTTCTTTTATTATTTTTTTCTCTTCATCTCTTCCTTTGTTATCTTTTTCTTCCTCCTTTCTCTTTCCTCTTTTTAAAAAAATGTCACCAGCAATTTTCTTTACTCACTGTCAATTTCTCCCTGTAGAAGGGGCACCCCTATCTCCCTGAATGTCACAGATTCAAAATACTATAAATGTGCCAAATAGTAGAGGGGAAAAGCTGACAAGTCCTGATTCCACAAATGGTAAAGAGTGAAACTTTCTCTGGGAAAAGAGGCACTCAAATCTTCCCCAAGTTGTCACCACCCATGATGACCTTCAATCAATGACAACACTATCTTCTTACGTTGGTGGTTAGCTTCTCAAAGATTTTCCAAGTACATTATGAGAAGCAATCTTGGGATTGAATTTCTCCCTCACCTCTCAAAATGATGTATAATTAACAATTATTGCTTTCCATTGACTGAATGAAAATTTTCACGTCTGAAGATGTTCAAGCAAAAGCAGGCAACCACTAATGAAAGATGTTCTAAAGAGGATCTTATTGTGGAAACTGCGATAAAGTACCCCTTAAAGATCTTCCAAGTCTGAGACTAAATCGCCTCATGTAACCAACACCATAGTGGGAGTAAAAAAGGCAAAGCAAAACCCACTTAAACTGAAACGTAAATAAGGTGTTTATTCATTGACTAATAGGGCTACATTCCAGATCTCCAGATGACTTGTCATGTGTTCTTTTTTTACAAAAGAATGATACCTTCATACAATATTTTCCAATTACTTCAGAAAATAGAAAAGAATAATGGCAAAGTAAATGCAAACCAGAAATGCAAACAGAAACCAAAGCTTTCCAGTTCAGTAGCGCCAAAGAATTTTACTGGAGGACCTAGTGATCATTTACCCCAATCAGGAGGAAAACTGTTGGACTGAAACCAATGAGAGAGATTGTGAAATTGATGACATTCCACCCTATCCAAAGATTAACTAAGTTAACGGTGTAACTGAAAGAGTGTGATTTGAAGATATGCCTTGTAAATACTGAAACTTGATGTTTTTCAAAGAGATTAGTATCTAATTGCATAAAGGTAAAACATGCTTCTGATTAACAGGGAAAAAAGCTAATCTGGGAGATGCTCTTGATTAGATTGGCCATTCCATGCAAAATGTCACAGTGGCAATCAGAAAACGCATCCTTGAAATGCACAATGAAGAAAGGTTTTAAGAACAGAATCGTTTACCTACAGAGACTAGGGGACAATTCAGTCTACTCCTTGTGTACAAAGGCTCAGCCAGAGGAAATGATGCAATGTCTTTGAGAGGTTCCAGAAAACTGAGCAAAGGATAAGAAACAGATTACACTGCTGCTTCATCCAAGTTCCATCACCTCAATGGCTACTCATCCTCCTTCCTATTCCCCACAGTCGTGAACAATCTGGAACCAATGGCAGAAGAGGAAACAGAGTCATCACCCTAAAGGTTGCACTAATCAAGTCTAGTCTGGTATTAATTTGAGGTAAATAAGGCATGTAATGGCAGGAAGTGGATATATTTCCATAACATATAAAAATTAGTAACATTTCTTAAAATAGAAATTATTTTATCAGTAAAATTAGAAAGTACTTAATGTGCATCATTAGAGATGGGTGTGAGGACAGACAATGGCCAAGGAAAAGGAAAACTATAAAATGAAAAAGAAAAATACCTGATAATGAAAATATTAATAGTATATTATATTAAAATTTCTAAAGAAATAATTATTTTATTGGTATGATAAATATGAATGATGAATATAAAAGATATTTGATCACATGAAAAGATATAAAAGATTCTGAAAATGTAGGTTCTTTTCTGCATTGGAATGACAGGCAATTTCCAGATTAAAACTGGATAATGTTCCAACAATAATTTGAAAGACACTTATTTAGAGTTTAGAATATATGTTCCCATAGAAACATTGTTGAAAAGTGTGAATTGGGTTCCTAGGTTACCTGTGAATTCTATTTAAGCCAAATATGTAGAAAAATGATATTAACTTATATTTTGAATCAGGAGAAAAATAAAACTTTCACACTGGAACAAGAATTAGTCATAAGCAGATGAAAAACATAAGGAAATAATTTTTTGGTGCTCCTGGGAAAGGGCTTCTGGGAGATGTCAAAGAATTTAGCTGTTGATTGTAGCAGATCATTACTTAGATTCACTTACACTTCTTTCTTCTCTAACTACCCCTTCCCTTTAGTAATCATATCTAGTTTGTGGCTTTAAATATCACCTATAGGCTGAGATTTCACAAAGTTATAACTCCAGCTTAGACCTCTCTGCTTAACTTCAATCACATATACCCAACACCTCCTTGTTTGGCAGGTGTCTCAAATTGAACAATCTCAAACTGGATTTCTGATCCCTCCTGCCCCACCCCACCCCCAAACCTGACTCACCCTCCATCTTTTCCATCTCAGTTAATGGCAATTCTGTTCTTCCATCTCTGGCTTCTTTTTCCTCTCATACCCTAAATCCAATCATGTAGTATATACTATCAGCTCTACCTTTAACATACATCTAGAAACCTACTTCTGTTTCTCATTTTCTTTGATCCAAGACACTATCACCTCTTAGCTACATTGTTGCAACTTCCTCCTAGCTGAACTCCCTGACTTACTCTTGCCCTCAAAAGTCTATCCTCAGCACAGCAGCCAGAAAGATCCTGAGGAATCACAAGTTAATGATTTCAAGATCCTCCAACAACTTCCATCTCACTCAGAGTAAAGCCAAAATGCTTTCCTCGCTCTGTGCTCCATCCCCAACCTCTCCAAGCTTATTTCCTACTCCTTTTCCCCTCTCTCCTGCCACTCCAGCCTTCCTGGACCCTTCACTCCCTCGAGCATTCCAGTGATGACATTCTCTTGGTGTCTGTGACCCTGATGTTTTTTCCCTACCTCTTGAAATGCTCTTCTCTGTATAACTACACAGTCGCCTCTCCACCTCACATCTACTGAGTCTTGGCTGAAATTTCACCTACTTAGGGCTTCAATGACCATCATACCTTTTTAAAAACTTCTAACCTCCCCAGCCACTATTGCATGCCCCACATTTCCTTTCCTTTTCTTTTTAGTCATTATCACCATTTAACATACTATACATTTAACTTATTTGTTTACTGTCTGTTTCCTGCATTCTAGAATATAAGCTCCCTGGGGTCAACAGCTTTTGTCCCCAGTACCTAGAACAATACCAGGCACATAGTGGGCATTCAAATATTTATTGAATAAATTGAATAAATAAATAAATAAAATAATTTCCTTTCACAAGTGCTCTCTTGGCACTGTTCTCATCTACCTTTATCCATCATAGAGATTTCTTTTTATAATTAAAAATGGAGAAAAGAGAAAAAGTCACTAGCATCCTATCTGGTCTCTCCATCTCCATTCTTGCCAGTCTTCAATTAAATTTCCACCCAGCTGCCATGGTGATCTCCCTAAAACTCAAACCTGCTCAAACCACATCTCTGGAACTTTATGACTTTGAAGATAAAATCCATCCTGTTAACCTGGTTTATAAGACCTCTCATCATCTCCCTCTTGCATATCGTTCCAGCTTCATAGTGAGTTATTCATATTTCTGATGAGGAAGAACTTGAGGCAGTAAAGAGATTTTGAATTGGGGATTTCTCCCGTAGATCAGTGGCTGTTGATGCGGGGTCAGGGCAGTTTGGTGACAGCTAATTTGGCCACTGGCCATTCTGACACATGAGGCCATCCCCAGGTCACTATGCACTACTCATGGAGTCTCTATACCTTTTAAGAACATAGTGAAGTTGGCTTATCAGCTCCTTCTTTGTTGAACTAAATGTTATATAAAACCCTAGCACAATAAAATATTTTAAAGTGAAGCTCTTCTACTTAAGATAATGGGAATTTAAGGGGGTAGAAGTCAAGCCCTGACCGTTCAGCTCCCACACACCTGGTATGGCCCCAGAAGCCCCTTTGAGCAACCACTGCTGAGGGGCTCCGAGTCATAAGTGTCAGACAGCCTCACAATACAGTGACACAGAAGAAGAAAGCCTTTCAAAACAGCCACATCTATTGGTAATTTACAAAAATTGTCCAAGGAACTGAAATGCACTTTGCTGTCCTCTCCTCCTCTGCTTAGTGTATGACAAATAGCAATCTCTCCAAATGGCAGGAAACAACAAAACAAGAAATATGCCAGCATCTGCATCGTGCAGGAGATAGAACATTATGCAGGTTTTCGCCTAATGACTAGCTCCTAAGGGAGTAATTAGGATTTGGTGCACTGCTAACTGAAGCTACCTCAGCTTCTCTGCCAGAGGATTCTGAGAAAAGGTTTGTTGTTTCAGTGTCTAAATTGCATTTTAGACCGACTGTTTGAGTAGAGTGCATATAGGGACAAATGACATGAATGTTCAGCAAGTAGTGTTTGTGTTCACATCCTGTCTCTGTGCCTCAGATCTATGACAGGTTTATTTTTCAGAAGCCTAATAAAAATGATATAAAAGTGGAAAGGAGAGTTTTTAACTGCCAGAAGGTACGATTTTCATTTTTAGATATTAAGATGAGAGAGCTTAAAAGGAGGCTGTCAGGGGTATTTTGTCAAGCCACTTGCGAATGGACATGTTGATTTTCAAATTGAGAAGTAAGACCCTATCCAATTCTGAAGGCCCAGTTTGAGCCAGACAAAATCAACTGCAGTATTAGTCCACTCAGAAGAAGGGCTGTTGCCAGTGCAAACCTCATGGTCTCTCCGACTTGCAATGAAACACATACATAAATCAACAAGTAACTCTGTGTTTTTTTTTTAAACACTTCTACAGTGGCTTGCCCTTCCCCAACTTTCTAGCAACATAAGTCAGCTCCCCAGGGGATGGGGGGCCAAAGAGGCCTCTTGGAACAAATAGATTTTCCTGTCTGAAACCTATCATGACTTTGGAAGAACCAAGAAAAAGGAGCCATTGTTTCTAAACTTTATGCAAAAACTATCACACTTAGTTTATTTCAAGACTGAACTAATTGCAATAATGATTTTGAGTAGCCCTTCAATAAATCTGGGACAATTAAGGGATAAATGGCTACCTGTAGCTATACTGCACACCCCACCCCACACATGCACACGTACTCAGCTACAATGTGTGCATGCCACCACACATGTACACATACATCATACACACAACACACACCACATACACCACATACAAACATGTTGCACACACTCATACACATCAAGAGACACCACACACATATGCAAATACCACATACATACCCCACACACAGGCACACACAACACATGCATACACAGGCTACATATAAATACATAACACACACATACATACGAATGCATACAAGTACACATTATACACACCATACTTCCCACACCTATATGCACACAAAATGCACATGAACATACAACACTTGAAAACACATACCACATACCGCAGATATATATACACACTGCATATAATTTACTGCAAATATACACAGATGCACACCCATAACACACAGATACATACCCCCCACACCATTTACAATTGCACACCCCACACCTACACCACATTCCACAAATATACATATACCGCCTACAAATTCACCACACACACATATACACACATACCACATGCAAATTAACCACATACACATTTATATCACATACAAACACACCTCCGTGCACACACATAATGCACAAATCCCACATTCAAATGCATATACTTACACATCACAAGCATATACACACTATGCACAAATGCATATCCCACATAAACACCACATACCCATATGTCCCATGTACAAATACCACACACACGCTGCAGACAAATACATCTTATAAACATATACACATACAGCACATACATACACCGACATGCATGTACATACCACACACATTACCATACACCATAACACATATCACACACAAAACACATATATACACACCCCAAACCACTTACAACAGAGGTTCTGGGGGAAATCCAGGAGAGACAATTCAAAGAGAATTAAGACTATAGGGCACAATGTGGAAGTTGGATTCAGCTTGAATTGACTTAAGAACCATGTTAAACTGTTGCCTACAGATCACTGCTGCTTTACCCCATGTAGGGAAAGAAAGATAGATAAAGTGCGGCCAGAGGTCATGGTGGAACTTCACCTCTTCTCTGCCCAATACAAAATGTTCCACTTCTTCCACAGTCTGGTAAGAGCATTCACTGGAGAAGGGGTCAGGGTGGTGCTAGGATCGCTAGGAAGGCCAGAAGAGGAGCTGGGGTGACAAGGGCCCCATCTCCCAGGACCACAACCCTTATCAGTGAGATTCTGGGATTTGAGCACCTTCCCCAGTTCTGCAGATCATCTGACCTTTAATGCTTTCAGATCACAGAAGAATACTTGTTTTCAGATGAGATTGTGATGATAGGTCCATGTTCATGCATTTGGGAGAGAGGCACTGCTTTTTCAAGAGCCAGGGAAAAAATACCATAAAGGAAACACTATTTACAAATGATTACAATGCATGGACACACACACACATGCAGAGGAGCAGAGAACAGACTCAACCCTGTGGTCATGGAGCCATGCAATGAACGAGACAGCTGAAAGCCAGGAAGGTGAACTCACGTTCGGAACTGATAAGAGGCGTTGTTTAGCTTTCCTTTATTCTTTGTTTTGATCTAAGGCTGCCTCTCCTATCACTTTCTCCCTTGACGCAGTCTCTCATTGTCAGCACGGAGACTAAAGAAAATGCTCATTCCATGTAAGAGCAATACACTCCCCTCCTTTTGTCTTTTTCAGGAAATCAGTAGCTCATGTTTCATTAACCGGAGTGTTTTGCCTTATCTCATTCCTATAAGTGAAGTGGGAACTTCAAGGCCGTAATTTAGAATTATTCTGTCCAACTTATCCTAAATGGATTCTGTTCTCATTGCAACATTTATCTCTAGACCTTTACTAAAGATTAAATTAAGGCTCACCTACAGGCCCACAATTGTCCTCTCTTTGGAGCTGAGGTCTTTAGAAACATAATGAAATGTGACAGGCTTTTGAAGTGGGCTCTATCCTTTTATGGACAAATGGATTCCTTGCCATTTTAGAAGTCAGTCTCTACATTATTTTCTACTTTATTTTACAGAGGACCTGGGAGACTCTGGGTTTCCTAATCAGATGATACTTGCTCATTGTTCCAGAACAATCTTACAGAGATTTGTTCCTTTTTCTGATATTTATTTGAAATTTGAGGCCTAAAAATAAGTCATTAGGTGGAAGCTTCAAAATATTCTTTTATCACATAAGTACCAAAAATGAGGATGAATAAGGTTGCAGGCTAATGTGGCAATTTTTCACAGTGTGCAATTAAACTTCCAGAGAAAACTCATAGTGCTAAGAGCTGGGTGACATTCTTCTAGGATGCACTAGTCCCCTGGTCGAGTTTTTCATGACTGGCATCTGTTCTAATTACTTGGATCCTGTGTTATGCCAATGGTTAAGTAGTTAACCATTGAGTTCAATTTCAGTCCTGTTTTAAAAATAAGACAGGTCTCAAAGAAGTTAAATGAGTTCCTCAGAGTCATCTAGATAGTAAATAGCCGAGGCTAGGTCTTGTCATTGAATTCTACTTCAATACCCTTTTCACCAACTTGTATGGTCATCCAAAGATGTGTAATTATGAACTGTGTTCTAACAAGACGCCACTGTTTCAATGACTGAAAGGGGGCATTACAATTCAATATACTAGCTCGATTATTCTACAGCATCTAACAGTACTCTAAAAATACATAAATTGTTATAGCTTATAAAAAAACACAAGTATCTCTTCTCTGACTGTGGTATGATAGAAACCAAGCTCAGAAGGGTCTATTCAGGAGCAGTAGAAGGAAAATTAAACTTACCAGATTCCTTAGATTTTAGTCTTGATTATCACCAATAATTCTGTGTCTTTCGACAAGTCCTTAATTTTCACACGTAATATTGGGCAAGTCTGAAAAAGAGGTGCTTCTGTTAAGATTCTCAGGTGCATGACTGGGCTACATAGTGACTGAAATCCCTTTCAACACTGAGTTTCTATTATTTCCTGACTGTTTACCAGGAAGTCAGTTTAATACGCTCCCCTTATTGGCCCTTTCAAGGAGTTTCACTTCCAGCACAGATGGCCACAGTGGAGTCCACCCACAAAGCAGCCCTGCTATGCAGAAAACCAACCCACAGTTTCAGGGAAAACACTGTAGCAAAGACTGCTAGCGATCCACCAATTCCATTTGTTTCTTCTTTCTGGTATTAAAATCCCCCACCCAGATTTTCAATGGGTTTAAGATCTTCCAACTAAAGATGACAATTCCTGGCTTCCCTTGCAAGTAAGTGTGGCTCTGTGCCTAAATTCTGACTAATGACATGTGAACCATGAGTGGTGTGTATAACGCTAGGTTTCATTCCTAACTAGAAAGGATGCACTTTCCAATTCCTCTTTTCCCCTTCCCACTGTCTGGGGGAGGATTGTTATAGGCAACATAGACAGAGATCGGGAAGCTGTGTATTAAATATAACAGAGTTAATATACCAGCTCTGCATTGCCTGCTTCTAGACAGGCTCATGAAAGAAAAATGCCTGTGAGTCTCTTTGTTTTAGCAGTTTAAATGGTTCATCCAATGGTACAGCCATCCATGAATGCTACCATGGAATAAAATGAAGACTCCGAGCAGGATGCCCCAGCCTTGGATTCTGTTTGGTAGTGACCTGGCCACAGCATCAACTGTCCTATTTACAGAGAAGTTGTTTTAGTTGTAGACTAAGACATGTCTAGTTCCTAGTTCATAAGAAGACCTGCTGATTACTAAGACTGATGATGTTTTTGTCTAACATATCCTGTAAAATAATGATAGAAATGAATCCTTATCCTTAACATATTATAGTCAATATACTTTCAAAAATTTCAATTTCAATAAATAATTTCACATTACAGAAACCTAGTATAAACTATAAACATAGTATAAAATATAAGCCTAAGGGCCACCAACAACTAAATAATCAGCCTTAGGTTGTAGCAGCCACCAGATTGTCTTTAGAAAAGTGTTTCTTCAAATGAAAGATCTTTGTGAATCCTGAAATCCCAGGAACACAAGGACTAGACATCATTAAGTTTTCTGCCAGTGTGCTAGTAGAATTATTTACAAATTTTTCACTTTTCTTGTCAGTTTGCTACAATCTCTCCTTTAACACATCTCTCCTTTAACACCAGACTAAGTCCTAAATCATTATGGGAGTATGTAAAACCAAGATCTGGTATTTTATCAGCATCTAGCTTGAGAATAAAACTTGGTCATGGTAACTGTGGCGGGTGTTGCAGTGTGATTCACTCAACAACCATCCCGATCTCTTCCAGCATGACTTCCTGTAGAGTAAAGACTGGAAAAACAAAACCATGTTCCCCAGAGGGTTCTGCATGGGTCCCAGTTTCTTCTAAGCCAACTCACGTTCTGTAAACTACCTGATACCTTATATTAAATCTCTGTGTTTGCACTGGCTAACCTAAATTCTATTTCTGTATCTAAGAATCTTGACTGCTACAGGGATATGATAATCCTCTGCCTCTTTAAGGGTTGAAGACATGAGGAGGTTCATAAAACATATTTTTATGGCTATCCTCTTATCATTGGCACTTTTAACATTATTTATTTTGTTGAGAGGAAGAGAAGGAAGCACCAGCAGGAGACTGGGTCTTGGGAGCTCTGAGGGCTAATCAGAAGTGCTAAGTAGCTCCCTTCTTATTCCAGACTCATTCACTAGCCATCTGCCCAGACACACAGTCATTTTCACACCAGTCTTGATATGAAAGCCAATGCTGGGAGACAATAGAGAGCCACTGAGTTTTCGGACAGGGCATTTTGATCATTTATTATATTTTTAGAGGCCAAAGGAGTGAACAACAGAAATTATAACCATTAGAAACCCTGTTGATAGAAGAATTGTTAAGCCTGCTTCATGCAGATTTGATGTCTCAAAGTGTGATTCCCCAACCAGCAATATCAGCATCACCTGAAAACTTCTGAGAAAAATGCACATTCTCACATACCTACACACACCCCAGACCTGCTGAATCAGAAACTCAGGGCTGGGCCCAGGAATCTGTTTTAACCAGGCCTCCTGGTGATTCTGATGCCTGTTCAAGTTTGAGGACCACCGGTGTAGGTCGCCCAACCCTAGCTGAGGAGTTCAATGGATAAAAACAATGTTAGAAAGAGCATTGTGCTGGGAATTTGAATCATAGGGTTTGAATTTTGGATTTTTAACTAATAATTAAGTACCTTTGAACTGGTCACTTAACTTTTCTGAGATTCCATTTCCTCATTTGTGAAATAAAGTAATGGGATGACATGTTCTCCAGCACTCACAAATTCTGTTTTCTATCTGTTCTGGACAAAATTAACACTATTATCCTTGATTAGCATCCCATTGCTTCCTGATCATCATGACCTTTTTAGTATAAATCTGATGATAGAAATTTCCCAGCACTCTATTCCTTCAAGCAGTACTTGAAAGAAAATGAACAAAAGATACATGTAGTTCTCCACCCCAAGTCAATAGTCCAGGAAGACATTCCAGCCTAACTCAGGACTGGTAAAATCCACTGGATATCTGAAAGACCAATGCAATATTTAAGATATATTGAGAATTACCAATATCCTAGAAATATGTAAAAATTACTTATATGTGTCTTTTATATAACTAATGATTTTGATCACACGTGAGACTGGAATGTTAAGGACTAAAGTTTCACACTTTAAGATACTGTGTGTGTACGCGAGTGTGTGTGTGTGTGTGTTGTGTAAATTAAATGCCTTAATCTTCTTCCAAAATTTAAGAATTGAAACTCACTAACATTTCAGCTAAGACTGAGGCAGTTAGTAATTATACTTGGGAAAACTACAAAATTACATCCCTTAACAATGTGGAAACACTGCAACACTGACAGAAGATTGCATTTACTCAGAGAACTTGGGAACTATAGGGAAAAAAGTCATGTGTGTAATTGAAGTTTACACAGAAGAGAGGAAGGCTTGGCCTACCTATGAAGCAGTAGGGACCAAGAGTTAATCAGTTAATAAATTTGCTCAAGATGTAAATGCAAACTCTTTGCAAAGATATAAAATAATAAATTAATAGACGGTAGAAGAAGGTACAGCAGAAATGTGTGTCCCTTATGTCAGAGACTGTGTCTTCCTTCCCACCACCTATCTTGGCATATACTAGGTACTTAGTAAATATTTGAGATTGAATGAATGAATAAAGGTTGAGGATGAGACTATTTTAATTCTTTGTGTATAATCACACACAAAAAAACCCACAATATTTTTGCTGTGTGTTTCAAGCAAGAGCGAGTTACTTTACCTTTAATGAGCCTAAAATATAGTATTTCATTCCAATTTTTGTAGTGCCAGTGGAGCGAGCATGAAAATTTCATACAAGTTTCATTATAAGTTGAACCTTCTGAAATTACACATATTCACTGCTTATGGCCCACAGAAATAGTAAATTCAAAATGGCTCAAACTTTTTTTTTCTTTGGTCTAGGAGATATCACCTACATTTAAAAAGCTGATTAGTGCTCTTTGTAAACACTGAGTCACAAAGGGTTAATCCTGGCACTATAGAAGGGGTGAAGCCAACATATGTTATCAAGACCCCCTCTTAAAACCTGGGACTATCAATTATCTACAGGGGTAATTTCAGAGCATAGGTCTTCTTTTAAAAAAGTAAGTGAAAAATAATGTTGTTCCAGAGATATTAGAAGGAAACACTTAGAAAAGAAGCTTAAAAATAGAAGGTTTTAAAATTAGATAGTGGTGATGCTTGCATAACTCAGTGAATATACTAAAAACTGTTGAATTATACACTTAAAAATTGAATTTATGGTATATTTATTACATCTCAAAAAAGGTTCTTTAAAATTAGAAGAGACTGGGCTACAGAGAATGGAAATGCAAATGCACTATGTGGACCACTCTGCAGCTAAGGAGGAGGAGGAGGAGGAGAACATTACTGCCATACCCCAGACATCTGCCTGGTTGCTAGCCAACCTTCACAGTAGCCTCTCTGCGAAGATTGCATGTCGCAGCTCACACCCTTGCCAAGTCATGAAAATAAATATACATGCAGTATTAATAGCCTCTGGTAATTTCAGCATGATGCTTGAATTCTGGAAAGGGATCCCCTGAACAGTCCTAAATTAAAGCATGGTGAGAACTGTCATCTTTGCCCAATGCCCTTTGAGTCTTTGTGGGCAGGATCTTTCCCAAATCTGCTTGTCTGGTCAAGTTCACATGGCTGGTTCTAGGACACAGAATAAATGTAGAGTGATTCTCTACCCTGGAGGAAGAAAAGGTCAGGAATCCCAGAGGAAAGGCCAGAAAACTCAGAAAAATGTACATATACACAGACTCAGTTTTATATACAACATCAAGGGCCCCAAGGGCCTTGGAATCCCTTCTACCAATTCCGTATTAAGAATCCTTGGTCTATATTCTGTATAGTATGTCCCAAATTCTGTTAGGGTATTTGAGTGAAATTTAAGATTGAAAACTAAATACTAGGATCTCAGAGAAGCTCTAAAGAGGGCACCCTTTTCCTTTACTATCACAAGTTTGTGGTGGGGTGGGGGTGGGCTTTAATTTCTTGACTAGAACCAACAACAGCTTCTAATGGGAAGCAAATGGCACTGGACAATAAGGGGCAGACCCCGATAGACTGAAATCATAATTACCTTATATTTCTTTGTTTTTGGCCTCTCTGTTTATATTTCTTTGTTTTTGGCCTCTCTGTTTTTGTTTTTGTTTTTTTCACACTTGTCATCACATACAGTACTATCCTTTTCTCAGTGTATTTTTGACATTGCATTTTACTCCAATACCTTGACAGGCATATATAGTTTAAAAATTAGTTAGTAGCCCTATTTGTAATAGTATCACTTAAAGCAATTATCACTAACAATTACAATCTGCAGCAAAAGACTCTGAAGAGACCAAGAACTCAGTCATTTCCTACAACTTACTGGGCCCGGACCATGCTGAGGAAGAACCTCAAGACAGGGATTTAAGAGTATTTTTTTAAATCTCTTTTTTTTAAAAGAGATGGAATCAAAAGTGGCAAGAATTTATTAAGCACCTCTGTAGTCTCAGCATCATGTTTAAGTGCCGTGGAGAACACAAAGGAAAACTGCTTTCCTTCAACAAACTCACCACCAGTTGACAAATGTGGGACAGAGAAACAACGGAAGGACAATTGGTTCTAAGTATTCACATTCAGAGACCATAAAAGGAAAAAAACGTTTCAGAGAAAGAAGTGATTTATGTTCCTCCATCTGACTTGCATATACTAAAAACTGAGGACTTTTGTCAATGCTGCACCAAAATACCAAAATTTATGGGGCAGGGTAGGGGAGATATATCAACAGTTACCAAAAAAAGCATTCATTTCCTGGTACTCTACACAATGCCAGGGTATAAAATATGTACTTAAAAAATTAGGAAGTCATGGCCTTTGTACATAAGTCACTTACAACCCAAGTTTGTCTTTCCCAATTGATGAGAAAGAAAAAGTTCCTTTCTTTTTTTCCTACTAGAAGTTCCAACAGGAAGTGTCAAGGGAGAAATCTGTTCTTGCCAGAATCTCAATCAGAAACAGAAACATTGCCATCAAAATTATAGCAAATAGGACTGTTCTCCTGAGATTCCTAACCTAATTAGTCAGTTGAAAACATCTTTCAGATATTCTTTTGCTCATGTGTTTGAAGATGATAAAAAAAAAATTGTTGAATGTATTTTCTCCTTTGCTATCTATGGAACACAGGCTGTGTCACTTGAGGTAAACGAAGGTTGACCAAAACAAATTTGCAGGTCATTTAGAAATGAATAAAGAAGCCCAGACTAATTCTCAGAGATTCCCAACCAATTCTCATTTAATTTATGATAATACCTAATGATTTTTATCCCTAAACCAAGTTGAGATAAGACTAAGTAGGTCGTTATGAGAATGAATGAAGTTAGTTGAATCAAACAGGGTTTTATTGAAAGGTCTTTTTGTGTGATAACAACCCAATCCCGGACCACAGTCAATCAATGACTTCACGTGAAGGAGTGGCACCTTGAATCCAGTGCACATTTGGCTCAGTTGCCAGCCCTGAACTACCCTCCAGTCCAGCCCCGTTCAGCATATTAGGTGTTATCTAGTCACATGCCATGGACAGTGGTCTTGGAGTGTGTGGAGTGTGGAGTGTGTGTTTTACTTTGTATTGCAGCATATAATATACACATAGAAAAGTACTTAAAATATACATGTACTCTTTGACAATTATTTAAACAAATAGTCCAGTCCAGATCAAGAAATAGAATAGCATCAGGACGCCAGAAACTCTGTGTGTGACTCTCCCCCAGACATAAACACTATCCTTATATGTGTTGATAATTTTCTTGCTTTTCTTTATAGTGCTACCATTTGTGAATACATTCCTGAAAAATAGAGGTTGGTCTTGTCTGGTTTTGAGTTTTAGAGGAAAAGAATCACAACATAGACATTTTTATGCCATAATTTCTTTGTTTCACCTTACAATTGTGACTACTTGTACAATTTTTACGTGTTGCCTATAACTGTCGTTTGTTCATTGACATTACTGTTCAGTATTCCAATTAATTTTTTCGTCATCCATAGATCCTAGGGCCCATATGCAAGCATTTCTTAAAGGTATATTCCTAGAATTACTGAGCCATATGGTATATAAATTTTCAGCTTTCCTTAATAATACCAAGCTTCCTTTAAACATGATTTTTACATCCTAATTTTAGCCAATTTGGTAAAAGGTCATTGCCATTTCAGTTTTCATTTTTCTAATTGCTAATGAGGTTAAGCACTTTTTCTAAATCTAATGCCTCCACCGTTTCTTAATTTAATAATCAACATCTCACTAACTGGGGTTTTTTGTACACCACATTCCCGTGAGGCAAGTAACTTGACCATTTTCCAGTCAGTGAGGAATGATTTCATCTATGTGATTATAAAAGTATCATTATCAACTCGGCCCCAGTTCTCATCAGTCATGGAAATAGCCTGCAAAAGATGGAATGCTTTTTTGTTAAATCTACTGCTTCATGTTATAAAGCAACATTTTAAAATCTCAGCCTATATCTAGTTCTTAAGCCATTTACAGTGAAGTTATACAGGATAAAAGATGAAACTTGAGCTCTTTCTGCCACAAAAAAGAAGCCTGTTTGGTACAGAAATTGAGGACTTAAGATCCATCAATGCAGGGCATTATAATAGTAGCTTATTGAATTGGTCTATTTTCTGAGTGGAATTACAGACTTTGATATTTAGGGTAACACTAGGCTTTTCTCTTCTTCTAACTGAAAGAGCCCTAGAATTTCAGAGCAAGAAAGATGTAATATGCTATTATGTTTCTTACAGAAGCATTCATTAACTATGTCTCTCACGTGCCCCAAGTGGGGAAAGGCAAGCTACACTCTCACTGAAAAAGAGTATTTTCTGAAAGAGTCTCTATTTGGCAGAAAGGTGACCTGCTCTGCATAACCTTGTGTGTGCAGAGAAGCCAGCCTCCCTCTGCCTGGCATTAATCTTTTAATCCTCTTAGATCATTTGAGTTCTTTTTGTCCTAATCTACCTGTATTCATTGTCTTTCTATTACAAATCAGAAAGAAAATCTTTCCAGCAAAAGCCAGGAAATACTTCTATATAGTGCATTTTAGACTGCTAATTTTGGTGGATATAAAATTAAATGAAACTTCTTATTTTTTTCTCAAATTCCATAATATACATCCATCTTCTAGTTTTTTCACTTTTGTGAAAAAAATATTTCCAAGACCTAGCCACTAAATAATTATATTTTTAAATGTGTAACTACAGAGGACACACATGAATGTAAAACTATTCAAAATGCGTAATTGGCACAAACAGCAAAGAAAGCTGTTGAAAAGGCATACATCTTCCTTGGGCTTTTTTTTTTTTTTCCCCTGTCTTTTTCAGAATGAATATTAGGCTTGCCAGAGAGCACTAAATTCAGTATATGAAGGGAAAACAACTTGTGTGAAATGTTATGTATAAGCAGCTAACGAAGCACCACTCAGATGAAAATAAAACAAATTGTTTAACCAAATTGACTGACAAATTCATTCAGCACAGTTGCTTTATCTGGCCATTGTCTTAGTGTCTTCAGGAAGCACTTCAGAGAAGTGGAGTTGCCTCAGATGTACTACCTCAATTACTCTTTATCAGAGGGATGTGTGTGGGGCAATTTTCCTAAGTAGCTGCTTCTAGATTTGTAACAAACATTGTTGACCAGCCAAGTTTTACTCAGTTTTACATCTCAATATATTAAAATGTTCTCTCTCTATTGAAATGTACTTCATATTTGTATGAGACATTGTATTCAATATAATATACCTAGTACCTAGCAAAGTGGCCAGTACTTAGTCAACACCCAAATATTTGTTGAATAAATAAAGGAAACTTTTTTGTAGCCTACAGTGTACTTCATTTTGAAGGTTTAACTTGAAAAATAGGGCCTACTCCTCATTTTAAATAAAGGCATATAAACTTTCCAGTTTAGACAGGTTAAATCTTGGTAGTCAAATGAATTTAAAAGCAGAGCAATAGAATTCCTCATATTCTTTCTCTCCAGCAGCCAGCATAAGCTTCAACAATCCAATCAATAAATTTTAAATTATGAATTGAAAAATTGAATGCTTAGCTTTTTAATTTGTTTGAGGGAGGGAAGAAGTCTTTATGACATCATCAGAGGAAGCAAAGGTAGCCCCCTTTCCCAGATCCAGCTCAGTATGATGGAAAGAACATGGACATTGACTCCATTCATAGTTGTTCAACAAGTATTCCCAAAAACTGCAGGGGAAGGAATCCTTCTGAATTCATGCTATGAGGCCAGCATCACCCTGATACCAAAACCAGACAAAGATATCCTTCCTCAACCTTTTTTCTTTTTCTTTTCTGTTTTTTCTCTACACCAGAGGACTCTGGGCATTTTTGTTCCTTCCTAAGGTGACAGTGGTTAAGAAGTTGTTATGGGTAATTTAATAAACAAAATGTAGAAGGAAAAGTCTGAACACATAGGTAGTAGATCTGGTATTATAAATTCAGTACCCCAAAATGCGGATTATGATACTTCATTAAATATCTACTCTAAAATAATTTTGTGCATATGTATGTGTGTGGGGTGGGTGTCGTGGTGAGCAAATCAACACCATGATGTAGTGTGACGTGGAGAAAAAGTAGAAAAAAGAAGAATGTTAAATTTTAGTTCTACTAAAGTCTTAGGAGTTCACACTCTTCCTTGCCTCTTTTCATGAACCTCTAATTATAAATTAATTGAGATGTTTGGAACTCTTACAGCTACTTCTCCCTCTTTATGAAATCTACTCTGAATTTTATGAATTTATTAAATGATGTCTAAGAAGGTTTTGGTGGTTCTAAAAAAGTGAATAAATAAACACCAGAAGAACATCCCAAAATCATTTCCATATACTCCAATCCTGATGTCAAGCTTAATTGCTTACTTGATAAATGGGGCCCTGTGGTGGCAAATTTTAATGTGGCCACATGACTGAGATAAGGGATGCCCAGATAGCTGGTGAAACATGCTATCTTTTGTGTCTGTGAAGAGATTAGCATTGGAATCAAAACACAAAATAAAGAAGATCATCCTCACCAATAGGGGAAGGCAACCCCAGGAGCCAATTCCTAAAACAAACAAATAAATAAATCTTCTGTGGGTTCCATTTCTCTTTCAAACCCTGACTAATACAAATTTCAGTATTTTGATGAGATTAGCATTTGAATTTGGTGGACTCAGTGAAGTAGATGCCCCTCCCCAGGATGAGTGGACATCATGCAATCCGTTCAAGGGCCTGAACAGAACAAAAGGAGGAGGAAACAGGACAATGCCTCATTTTTTCCTGTTTCACCGATTGACCTGGGACATCTTATCTCATCTTGCCCTTGGACTCTCATTTATACCATCAGCTCACCTGGTTCTCAGGTCTTCTGATTCAGGCAGCATTTTGTCACCAGCTTTCCCTGGTCTCCAGCTCACAGACAGCAGATTATGGGGTTTCTCAGCCTCCATCATCACATGAGCCAATTCTTCACAGTAAACAATCAAACAAATAAACAAACAAGTATCCTGTTGGTTCAGTTTCTCTGGAGGGCCCTGACTAATACATGAATACAGGTCCTTTTCTGAATTAAAGTAAAAATTACAAATTGAACTGACCCTGTCTGGCCAACCCGGGAGTTTGCCGATTTCCTGTCTCCCAACTTGCCTCATGTTGTCGCTGTCAAAATTGCATCTTCGAGGGGGTAGTAGAGCACATACTTAGCATGCATGAGGTCATGGGTTCGATCCCCAGTACCTCCATTAAATAAAAAATAATAAATAAATAAACTTAATTACCCCCCACCCCAAAAAAAACCCAAAAACAAAAAATTGCATCTTCATCAATGTTTCACTCCCACCATACTATCTTTTTAAATCCTGAATTAATTTCTGGTTTAAAAGGAACATGTTTACAATTCTTCTTCTTCTAATTCCAAACTCCTTTTTTATACAGATACATTTAAGTGAAATCTGGCACTCAACTTATCCTTTTTAAACTTCAGTTCGTTCAATGGTTAACTCAACTTGACTACTGAAAGGACAATACTAGCAAGACTATCCATTCGAAATCCCTGGCCAACTGTTTAAAAAAAATGCAAAGGATCTCAAATCAATGATCTGTAATGAGGCTTAATAACTAGGATTTCTGGCAGCTTACAAAGAATAAGGTTTCTTTTCTTGGTAATTGCACTACCTCTGTATGATGGTGAAATGGGATGGGTTTCAATGACTCAGTTTTGTAAAACACCAAAGGAAAAGGAAAGACAAGTGAGCACAAGGAAACTACACAAGACTTACAAACTTCCTTTATTTGAAATAAGTAGAAGCACTGAGAAACGGAAGCGAAAGTCCATACCACCCAGACAGGGCTTTCGACTCTGATCTTCCAAGTCAGTGTTAGTGTTTTGATACTGATGAAATCATTTATTAATTTCCAGTACAGCAAACTCTCCATCATAAGCTCTAAAATGGAAAGACCAAGATTATATGGATAAATCAAATGGGAAAGAATCAGTAGAATATTTTTTAAAGTATATGTTGGCTTTGGCACGAATGTCATGCTTTAAAGTAGTAGCATTATATTTCTGTTCCTCATCAAGTTTGGGTTAGTTGAAATCAAAATTAGTTTCTATTTCCTGAGCCACTGAAAGCAGGGAGAGATGGCTGAGAACACTCTTCTGGCCAAAGTGATCTCCACTTAACCAAGGGCAAGCCACAAAGTGGGATCTCACCTTCTGATAATCTGAAGCTCAACTGAACACACATTCTGCGTAGAAGAAATCCAACATTCATGACTAAGAGAACCCAGCTCAAAAGTAGGAGCACCTCCTTCCTTCACTCCCACCAAGTATAGATAAACTGGAGAATGGCTAAGCTCCAAGACAGTGAGCTGTTCATCATCATAGTTTTCATGCCTCTTTTAGAGGAAATGAATGAAATCCAACGCCTGCATAGGCCTTTTCAGGAAATTGCTCATCTGTCTAATTAAGCTCTTCTTTCTTCACAGGTCTGTGGATACATTCTGCAGACATATGGCTTCCAGAAAACCTTTGTGCCCTCTTTGGGTGTGTCATTGGAAATTTCTGATATAATGAAACCTCCTTAAAATGGAGATTTGGGGAGATTAAAATCCCCACTTTAAAGAGATTCCATCACCTTATA
Organism: Camelus bactrianus; assembly: GCF_048773025.1. NCBI lineage: Eukaryota > Metazoa > Chordata > Mammalia > Artiodactyla > Camelidae > Camelus > Camelus bactrianus. Next base: position 43,713,995 of record NC_133550.1, on the reverse strand, counting down.
GTAAACACTGTCTAAGCTTCATTGACACGTCATTAAAGAGGGTCATTTCCTATTGGGAAGCACTTTTTCAAGAGTGTAAATTAAAAGGCCTAAGAGACAACACAGATGGCTTCATACCTTGTCACTAGCATAGAGCACCTAACTGCGCACTGACTCCAAGTTTGTAAGTGCTTGGGCAAGAATGTTCCAGTTCGTTTATTTGTTTTCTCAGTGAAATAGTCATTGTACTTTGGCCTCTGCCCCTTTCACAATACACCACAGAGAACCTACCCTCTGTCCTACCTTCCACCAGTTAACCTTGTTTTATTTCCTGTCCTTGCAAAGTTAGTACAACCGCCTTCATTTCCACAACAATGTACCATTTCCTTCCTTTCTAAGCCGGGTTCTTCATTTCTAGCTTAATTAAAGAACAAAGAACAGACATTTATAGAGTCCTATGTCAGATCCTGGGCACGTGAAACAAAATAAGACAGAGGTTTTGCCTTCAAGAAATCTGCAGTTCAGCAGGATGAAAAATACAGAATTAATCAAAACCTCACATCCAACTATAATAGGAGCAAAAAGGGAAAAAAAGCATCTAAACAGCATGTTAAAGGAGCAAAAAGGAAGTGGCAAAGAAACCATCATTATTCTCCCTACCTATGGAAAAAATGTTATTACTTTGAAATGTTTTTGTACTTGGCAAAAAATACTATTCAAATATGTGGTCATATTTGTGAAGTTAGAGAAAGATGAAGGGCAAGTGTGTTCATCCTCTCCCACTGACCTGTTATATCCAAAATACTTAAAAAAAGGAAAAGTGGTTCTTCTTTATTAAGTTATACCAACACAGAATATGATGATAAATGAAGTTAAAAGAAATAAAGAGCACAGTATTGAAATCTATTGAAGCTAATGTGCCTCCCCACCTACTCTACCCCCACCCCCCAAAAAAATAGCAGCAATAGAAAGGCCTGGATCCTAAGTCTCATTCATTTTTGACCATCCTCTTAGTGCATCTTGAATAAAAACTACTCAACTTCTTAGATCTGTTGAAAGGCATCACAACAGAGATAATTATGGGCCTTTAAGCAGATCTCTAGATTTGAGATTTAACATTCTAGGAGTTCTGGAATGCTTTCAGCTCTATTCATGCACACCAAAATAGTTGGGAAAGGATTTAATTCATCTCTGTGCAACCCAAGCCTGTAGGCTTCTAACATCTGTTACATTTATAGGTTGAGAGCAGATCCAGGCAAGGTCAGTTCCATTCCATTCAACAATTATTTGAGCCGAGGGAGTCCTTATTATTTGAACATGCATTATGCCCCATCCCACAATTACATGGTTGCTTAGGGAAGCAAAGAGGCACCATAACACAAAAATACTCATAAAGGGGCTGATTGATTGCTTGTAATACTAGTCACCGCTTATCCCACTGTATTTAACACCCAGCTTGTATCTCCACCCATCACATCAATACCAACTCTGACTGATGGTGTAGCTGTTATAGGTACTCAATCAAACAGTGCAAATGCAGTGCAATAGGCTGCCAAGCAAAATGACAAGCATTGCAAAAGTTGTAGCATTTCATACGATTGATGAAAGTGATGTTGGAAAACTTGGACCGCACGTTCACGTTCACACACAAAGAATTGGCAAAGGTGGACCTATTAAAAATTAATGAAGAGGAAATCAACAAGGATACTGATGTGATAGCCATGGCCAAAAAAAAGAACTATTTGATAAAAAGAATTAAGGAAGACCCTAGGAAAATTGATAAAGCCCTCACTTAAGGCAAAAATAAACCCTATTTGATAACACTACAAAAGGAATATATACATTAAGTAAAGATTTCAATGTTGCTTTCATACAATTTTATTAGAAAAATTAGGCTGAGAAGAATTATCAGCATTTGATTTACCTTTGTGCTAAATACCTTACTTTGTGCTAAATAGCTTACTTCAAGTGCTAAATATAATTTAACTTGTTTATTTTAAAGTAAGAATAAACTAATTATCACTATGAGATTTAATTTTCCTTAAGATACAAACCCAATTATGGTTCTTTTAATTATTAAAAGAAAATATTTAAGTGTAAGTGGATTCATTTTCAGGAGTATTTAATTAAAAATATATATATAGTATGTTTTCATTCCTTGGATGTCCATTCTGGGTATAAGGAAGACTCATTCACTGTTCCACCTATGATCCTTGCCCTGAAGAAACTTCCAAAATCCTGCAAGATTGCATCACCCAGTAGGTCACAGGTGCGCACCACGACATCAACCTGTGCGGAGGGATTCATCTGAATGCTGCACACAAACTTCCGTGGTCATTTAACTTAGTGCTGATGGGAGGGTTTTGCTCCTTATTTTAACCCAAGCACTTCCTTTGATTAAAAGGAAGAACCTAGCACATTAAATTCATTTTCTCAGGACCAATAAAAGAATGTCCATCAAAGAAAAAAGTCTCTAAATGTTGAATTCTATGTTATCTATCTATGGCATCTAAGGATTCTTAGCTGGAGATACCAGGTGCAGTGCTATGGAGCATGTATAAGGACAAGAAGATCCTGCCCAAAGAGAAAATATAGCCTCCTCCACCTCAAACTTCCTGACCCTCTGCCCATGACAAATCTGCTAGAGCTTTACTGGAAAAAAGTTTGTGCTCTCTCTGCCATACACTACAAAGCCCTCAGTGGGAAACAATTTTATATCATTCCTCTCCTTCTGATGAGATAATTTTGTACAATATAAAGAACCCAGAAGTTTTGGAGTCAGACAGGCTAAACTTTAAATTCCACATTTGTGTATACAAGCTGTATAATTTGGACAAGTATCCTATCCTTCTAAAGCGTCTGTTTCAATCTCTGTGCTAGAAAAATAATAAAATCTATCTTTTGGAGTTGCCAAGAGACTACAAGTGAAACAATGATGCCAAACACCCAACTATGTGCAGGCTTAGTAGTAGGCACACTTAAAAAAAAAAGATTAGTTCCCACTACTTCCCCCATGACAAGAAGGATTATGGGGAACCATAACCCCTCTGGCACCTGGTGGGAAATGGGGAACTGAAAGGCGATAGAGGGAGTATAAGAGGAAATGGAGAGGGTGACACAGACTAACTTCATCCGCACCTCCCCCACTATCCCGTTTCACCCAGGCCCCAGCCTCATCTCACATGGAAGTGAGGGGTAAGATATCTGTGTGTCAGAGAGAAAGCACAAACTCACTGCATCTGACTTAGGCCAAAGCTGCCTAGAGCAGATAATAAATATAATCACCCTGATCTAATTCAGAGGCTCCTGTCCTTGGAAGGAAACCTATGCTGGCCTACATGTGACCGTTGCTAATCATTTTCTAATCTTAGTGTCAAACATGATCTTTTCATGAAGTTTGTTTTGTTTTGGTTTGTTTTTTGTTGTTGTTTGTTTTTTTTAAGATAGTTTATGAAAGGAGGGCTCTTCTAGCCTTTGGCAAACAGAGATATTCAACAAAAACTGGTCAATGTTCATGTTAGTCTTCATCGTCAAGATCTGAGCACTTTCATCTATAATTAGTCAACAAATATTTATTAAGCCCTGAAAATATTTGCTGTGTCAGGCACTATGAGTGATAGAGAAGAGGTGGAGGGTGCAGATTCCACTCTCAAGGAACTTGCAACTAGCTAAGGCACACTGGACCCACCCCTCTCTCAAATAACTGGCCAATGGGACAAAACAGAAATATCTATCCTTGAGTGATAGTGTGCAAGAGTGCTTCCTGCCCCAGAGAGTGGTCATGAAGCTCAAATACATGATGCACAGAAAGCTCCTGAACACAAGTGTGTTCAACAAATTAATTTTCCCCTCCCTAGAAGAAAATCTAGGGAAGAGCAAAGTCAAAGCCAAGGCAGCAGGGAGTCACAAGAAGGAGGTTATCAGCAAATGCTGCTGAGAGATTTTGACAAAAAGGAGGTCACAGCTGACCTTTGAGAGAACTATTTTTGGAGTGTGATGAAGATCAAAGTCAGTTAATTGCAAACAGTTAAGAATTGAAGTCATATCTCGAAAGCGTAGCCAACTGGCATAAACTATACCTTTGAGAGGCTTGGGTGGGAAAAGGAAGAGAGAAAACCAAAAGATCTAGTGATGGTTGTTCTGTTTCTTTTTTCACGATACAAAGCTCTGTTTAAAAGATTTCTTTTCAAAAAGAGAAAGAATTAAAAGATTCTAGAATCTTCCATGCCTTTAATCTGAAGCCAATAAGATAACCATATGGGCTTGTGACTCCAAGGAGCTCAAAGGGAGGTAGAATTAATTTCTTTTTTTTTTCCTTTTTAATCAAAAAATTCTAAAATAAAAATAAAATAGCTTTTCCAGATTTTTTCCAAAACATAATTAGTCTTGTTTGTTTCATCAGCATTTTTCATAGCAAAGTAAAAGAAGATACAGGTTAATTAGTTTTAACTGGAAGAAAGTTAAAGGACTTTTGCTTAGGATCTTGCTAATCTCTGTTAAAATTAGTGAGTTAGTTTATACTTTAAGTTGATAAACATTGACATATCATATTAGCTTTTTATATCCCTCATATCACTGAGTACATGTTATAGGAAACATAAGGATGTTTATGACAAGCCTTTTGCCCTCTGGAGACTTCAACTCAGTAGAGACAGCAGGAAATGTATAAATAACTTGTGTAGAAAAGACACTGTAACCAATTTAATTAACAGCTAAAAATATTAGAAAGAGAAAAAGATTAAAGGTGGCTTTGGACAACTAAGTTTTCTTGGAAGAAAGATGGCTCTAAGTTGGATTTTAAAGACAGCACAGGAATGTGAAGGCAGATCTAGCAGGGCCAAAGAGAGTGGAGGTGCAGCTCCACTGGAATCCAGGCAGGAAGAAGGAATGAACAAAACCAAGGGTAACGAGGACAGTCGTAAACAAAAGACCATACATAACAGCCTGACAAGATAGTCGAAGTATCATGGTGCCAAAACGGACTTGACTAAATCCAAGCCTCCAGATGAAAATCCGTACCTCTAGGCCTTTCAGTCTAATTCGTTATTGTGTTATTTCTCATGGCACTGTTTCCTAACTTCAATATTTCAGCTCTAGGGTCTGTTTTTTTTCCCATTGTACTCATACAGCAGAAAGAGGAAATAACTCATCCAGTGGTGGGGATTTCTTAGTAGGGTTTTGAAGAGAGATTCTGAGGGTGGCTGACTCTGCCAAAATGTTTCCTTTTTCTCTTGCTGTTTGTCAGATATTACTGTTGAGCAACCCTGGTGAGTGTCAGCAACATGCAATCTCATCTGATTTATCTTCCTTTACTCACTCAAACTCAGCCCTTTACCTCTCCCCCCCCCCCCCGCTCATTTAGAGTTTCACAACCTCTTACCTTTAATTGCTGAGTAAGTGCAAAATATTTTTCTCTGGCATCACATATTACTATCTCCAAGAAAAAGGACTCACGGTCACAGAGATGGCCGTGGCCACCTAACAGGCCTTAATATTTTGCTTTGCCTTTATTTCACTTTAAAAGTTCATTTCTATTTTTCTCACAGATTTAGTTTCAAAACAATACATTTTTGTGGCTGCCTTTTCCTCCAAGTCCCTCTCTTTTGAAATGTGGATGACTGAAATAAACATTCTTATGAGCACTACAGAGCATCTAGTGTCAGTCTCTCCAGAGACCTATAAAAAAAAAAAAATTCCACATCAATAAGCCACTGATGCAAGTACAGGCTATGGAATATTTAGGTCTAGTGAGATCCTAAAACAGATTTTCAATCACATAGATAGAGGAAATTAACTTCATTTGTAGGTCAAAAGCTTTAAGTGTCCTAGAGGTAGGGCCACTGTGATTACTGCCTCCACCCAGCTAACACAGACACGGAGTCCTTATAGTTTATCCCCAAGTCAACTCAACTTCCCTTGGATCAGCCAAGAAAACTTTGTTCCCAATTTCTCTCCTCTGCTTCCATCTCAATAGGAAGAAAAATGGTTTTAATTTTGACAGAGGTTTCTGGAGCAGAACTCCAGCTCTAACTGATAAATAAATACATACAGTTTGACAAACTATGGTTACCAAAGGGGAATGAGGGGAGGAAGGGATAAATTAGGAGTTTAAGATTAGCAGATACACACTACTATATATAAAACACTAAGAACCTACTGTATAGCACAGGGAACTATATTCAATTTCTTTAAAAAGCTATAATTAAAAAGAATTTGAATATGTATATATATAAAACTGAATCACTTTTCTGTACACCTAAAACTAACAGTATATCAACTACACTTCAATAAAAAAAAATAAAAGTTTTTAAAAAATCCATGCTTGCAAAAGAAAATCTTAAAAAGAAAAAGAAAGAAAAATATGTATATATATACAATTTGAGTCCAGTGAAAAATATGATGATGTTAAAATGGCTAAATAAAGCAGGTAAGAAAAAACAGGTAGTATGTTGATACTTTCAACAATCTGTAGCTTGTAGAGATTCTGCCATTCCACGCCTGTGCCTGGACTCATAAACTTGGGGGCAACAAGCATTTTTAAAGCAGTCAGTTAAACTCAGAAGGACAGCAAAGTTTTTAAACAGAGTTTGCCATAGTTAGACCAGTTCTGCAAAACGATGTTTCAGATATAGAGAAGGAAACAACATATCTGGCAGTGAATAGATCTAGAAATTCCTTTGGAGAAATTAAATGTTTTGGGTTTACAATAGTTGTGGTTATCATTGATGTCAGTTAGGTTGATGAAGCTGCACTTTTTCTGAGGTCTTGGAGCCACTGAAAATAAGTCTATGTATTAAATTATCAACTATTTAGCTTAATGCAGTTGCATGAAACCCTAGGTTTCATGCCTTTTTGAGCACTAAAAGGAATTCTTTTCAGTCTTCTTCCAAAGCTTTCTTCCCAAGCAAGCTTTTATGCATGCTACAGAAACTACTCATTCTATAGAAACTTCCCTCAGAAGGAGGGAAAGGATTAAAACATTATACTTTTTAAATTATTAACCATATTCCTGCAACTTTTCCTCTTCTCTTTTGTCTGGTTACCTGAAGATATCCAGAAACCAACACAATCTGGTCATTTGACGAAACTAGCAACCTATGATGAATGAGTGTGTGGGCTTTTATGATGTATAAGGTAACTTCAAGTAGCTAAATCAAACATGGACTCAGCAAAAGAAGAAGATTATAAAAGAACATACAAAATGTAAAATTAAATGTCATGGAAATGTCAAGGAGTTGGAGATGGTTCAACTGGGTTGATACAGGAAAGTTTAATGCAAGGATGTGGCATTTGACCTGAGCCATGAATAGGAGGCTGTATGAATGAAGGGAAGTGTATACCAGGCATCAGGAACAGCAATATGAATTCTCAATTTTGCAGAGAATCAGAAACAACACACATGTCTGTTTGTACCAAAATTAGCAGACGCAGATCTTAGTGACTACATGGAGTAGTGGGAAGAGCACAAGGTTTGGATATAATAAGACATGGACTGAGGAGAGAGGTCCAGTCATCATTTGGTTACTTACACTTTATTACCTTAGAAATATCACTTAACATTCCTGAGCCTCAGTTTAACATTCTACAAATATCAAAACTGATAGAAACAATTTGGTGGCCGCCTTTGTCTTTGGAAGCAAGAAGCATGGCTCCTGATACAACATGTTATGTTTGAATTAAATGTTAATTGTTTTATTATTACAAAGTTTCTTCGTAACAAAGATCACACAAAACTAAATACTTCCTTATATGTAGATAAATTTCCTCTTTTGAGATTACTCTGCACTTAACTTCTAAACTCTCTTTCTAAAATTAACTCTGGGATTTGGAGACTAGAATAATAGAAATCTCACATGACTTTTTTCCAGGAGCAAGCTACTGAAAAACTGCTAAATATAGCATATACAAAGAGGAGGAATATGGAAAATTCTGGACATATAGGAAATTATGTCCATAAAATTTCAATGTCACTTTGCAGATTGCCAAATGCTGGAATTTCCTATAAAGCTTAATTGTATTTATTTCAAGGAGAAATACTTTGGAAACCTGGATTTTAGAAGTTCCTCATATTTTGGCCCACTATTTCCAATTATGCTGGCACCTCACTATCAGTCCTCACACTGGAGATGTATCATTATCTAAACAATCATTTCCATTGCACAGAAATCCCAGGGCTGTTTTTCTAACAACTGAGCCATAATAGTGCTGTTCCCATGGTTACCAAGAGTTCTAATTTCAGTTCCTCCATATGCATTTTATCATGTAAGACTGAACAGTACTGCAGAATATGCCAGTCTTACTTCCACATGCTCTTTCTATTATTTTTCTCCAAGTTTCTCACACTCAATCCCCATTTCAGCTTCCTGTTTTGCTCATTTTTTGGACTAGATAAAGCTTGTGTACCCAGCCTATATAGTAATCATGTTTCTAGCCAATAAATCCAAGCTAATGGAGCAACGTTAAGGGACAGGAATTGGGCAAAGGCTAGAAAAATCAGCTTCTCATCACTCTCTGTGGCCGTAGATTTTAGCACCATAATCATGATGGTAAGGGAAAGAGCAACATATAAATCCCAGATTATAGTACCTCAGTGAGTCAGTGATTCCATTTTGTCTGTTTGAATTTCTCAATAGCAAAGGAATTTGGTGCTCATGGTCTGAAAGGCACTTTCTCTAGAGATTGTGGTCTTACACAAGAGTCCATTGAACAGGGTTCAGAGGAGCTCATCAAGTGCCTGAAATTAAGTGTAGAAGGGTGTGTGTGTGTGTGTGTGTGTGTGTGTGTGTGTGTATGTGTGTAGGTATGCACATGCATGTCACTCCATGGCTGAAGGAATTCACTTTAATGGGGAAAAGGTCCATAGGCTTAATTAGATTCTCAGAAACATGTGTACAGCAAAGACAGTTCAAAAGAACACTTCTCTAGGACAAGATCTTTGTTTTAGGAAAGAGCTCTGAAGGGCTAATTTGTTAATAAAAATAAAATTGGCAAAATAATCTTCAATCATTAAGAAGGTATTAAAATTTTGTATAAAATTTTTGGAAAACCAATACAGAAATGTATAACAGGCCCCATAAAGATGTTCTTCCTCTTGGATTCAGTCATTGTCCTGTAAGGAATATATTTTTAGGAAAAGAAAATCAGGAAAGGCAAAAAAGTAGAGAGATGTTTGTTTTGATATTATGAATGATAGGGGAAAAATAGAATTCAACATTAGAGACTGACCGAGTGAATAATGTGACATCAACACAATGAAACATTATAAAGCCATAGCTGCAAATTTCTTATAGGAAAATATATAACATTTATGATGAAATAGTAAATAAAATCACAAAGAAAACAGATGTAAAATAGATGAAAGTATAAGTAAAATTATGACAAAATATGTAAACATTTGAATAATAATTTTCAAAATAGTTATATTAAAGTAATGGAATTTTGTGTGATTTTGTTATTTTTAAATCCTCCCAAATTTTAACATCCTGTTAAGTAAATATTTAAAAAAATGAAACAGAGACTTCTGTTTCAACATGGCAATTTGAGCATATATATATATTTTTTAATTTGAGCATATATTTTGATCTTCATTCCTTTCCCACACTTAACTAAAATGACACTGGAAGGAAATATGAAAAAAATAAAGATACAATCTACAAGGAAAATGACAGTGAAGGAAATGACAGAATCAAAATTTTGGAATCTATAAAGCCAATAAATGAGGATGACTAACTGATTAAAATGGGAAAAGTTAAACATACACCAACAATGTAGTAAAATCAGAAATAAGGTACTTACATCAAAGAACATTGGAATGTTTCAAAATCAAAGAGATCTTTTACCTCTAAAAGAGAGGTAAAGATTTGGCTGAAACAGATTCATAGTTGAAAGCAACTTGGAATCAAAAGCCAAAATCAATTAGGCCTGCTCCTTGCCCAGATTCACTTTTCCTAGCCTACTCAGGCAAAGAACTCTCCCTTCCTCACCAACAGAAAAATGCTCTCAGAAGGGATTGAAACAGGGGGATCTTATATCATGAACAGCTGAATTCAGAGGTGATAATTGAAAAGAAAACATTTAAGTCACGATGGACATACTGAATAGGGAGTCCTCCCTTTTCCCTCTCTCAGCTCCCAGAATAAACCAGCAGCCAGGCTAGATCCCTGAGAAGGGAATCTCAAGATGACTAGCCTGTGAGAAAAGAGCTACAGATACTGTGGTTGTGGGTCCCCCAGTGAAGCATCTGAATCCAACCATGCTGGAATAAAGCCCATTGGAGTTCCCAGCCAGCCTTTAGTGAATTAAATTTAAGTATGAGTGGACACCCAGAGGACACAAGACATTTGAGGGAAACCTCAAATATGAGGGACAACAACCAAAACAAACAGTAAAAGAAACTGGGAGGAATGAGACAGGATAGAGACAGAAAAACTCTTCTCCAAATAAATTAATATCCCCAGAGAAATAAGAGAAGGTAATCCAGCTATGGAACAAAAACCAAGATGTTATTTTTAACAGAACATTATGAATAGGAGAAAGAGTTCTTGAAATTAAAAATGGGATATCAGAAATTTGAAATGCAATAGGAAGATTGGTGGGTAAAGTGGAGATCACAATCTACACAGTAAAACAAAAGACAAAGAGTTAGAAGACAAGAAAAACAAGACAGAATGTTCAACATTTAACCAACAGAAGTTCTAGATGAAAAGAATAGAAAAACAAAAAGCAAGATTTTGCCAAGGAGATAATCAAGGAAAAATTAAAGCTGAGCTTGAAAGTGCCCACCAGATTCCCAATACAGTGAATGAAGAAAAATACACATTTAGATCATGAACTTTCAAAATACCAAGAGAGGAAAGATTTCAGATCTTCCCAGATCAGAAAGAAAAGTAGATCAGAAGCCAAGAATCAAAATAACATCATACTTGATTTTCCAATGGCAATCCTGGTGGTGAAGTAATGCTTTGAAAATTCTAAGAGAAAATGACATCCAGTATTAAAGTCTGTACCCAGACAGATTATCCATCAAGAGTGGGAATAAACTAAAAATATTTCAGGCATGAAAAGTCTCAAAAAAATGTGCTTCCCATGCTCCTATTCTCTGGAATCAGTAGAGAGGGTAAACCAAGAAAGGAACCAGGAGACGGGAACCAGGAAGCAGAATCCCCAACACAGGAGAGAGTTGAAGGGATTTTCCATGATGATGCTGAAGGAAGATCCCAAAGAAACAACAGTGTATCTAGATCCCAGAGGCAACTGCAATGCCTTTTTAAAAAACTGAAGTAGAGCTGATTTACAATATTGTGTTAGTTTCAGGTTAACTACAAAGTGATAATTTAAGAAATTATTTGATACATTTGAATGCATTAAAAGGAAATTCTGGCAAAAAGTTTGGAGTTGAGTTGTGATAGGTACTTAGGAAATTAAACAAAAGCAAAAGAGGTAGACTCCAGGAAAAAAGAGTTTATATAGGGAAGGAAATGAAATTAGAGTATATTACATAGTTCATCTGTGAATAAAGTCTATATGGTTATAAACACTAAATTATGACTTAATTAAATAGAATGAATAAGGTTATATCTGGAAAATGGGGAAGGAAAAGTGTTTCAGTGGAGAGGAGGGGGAAGCATGTATTACAAAATTAAATCCTTGGCTTCAAAGTAAGAAATTAATAGATAGTATCTAAAATGGAAAAAAAAGGTCAGTGTAAGCATGTCATTTGGAGATGTGGAAGCAGACACTAAAAGAAACAAGTAGACGGATTTAAAATAGAAATGAAAACTGAGGGTAGAAAGTTGAAGAGGTTACTGCTCTTTTTAAAAGTAAGTCTTATTAACTGTTTGCTTTTAAGTCTATTCACATGTATAACTTGTACAGAATGAAAAAAATAAAATTAAAAGAGGAAAACAAGCAATTATGAAAAGTAAATCTGAGTGCTCTTGTAGACTCAGTTTATAAAAGTTGAGTTACTCTAGCCGACCTTCAAATTGCAGCTTCCATTTATACTACAAAATGAACCAGAATAAAAAAATAAAAGGGAGCAGGGATAAATGATTTTTTTTAAAGACTTATAAAAGGAATTTTCCAGGACTACTAAAGAACATTAGTATTTTGATAAAAAGTTTCTACTAAGTGCCTTGGACAATGAAGACAAAAACACTCCAGAATACTCCAACTTAAATACAGCATTATAAAATTTTAGAACACAAAGGGTAAATAAAAATCCTAAAAGTTTCTTGTTAGAGAAAAATACAAGCGAGACTAGGACTGGTATCAGATTTCACGTGATCAACCCTGACTTTATTTCCTTCATTCTGTTCTCCTTAGATTTGCTTTGATTTTCCTCCTAACATTGGTATAAATGTTAATTTTTATCTTTATATTTAAATAATGAAAACATTGCAAAGTTACACATGTAATATGTATTTTTAAAAAGCCAATAGTTAGTAAGAAACTTTAAAAAGCAATAGTCACAATGGGAAAAATGGCTTTAATGTTAGGGAAAATAATTTTAAGCCCATATAACTCTATATCTAGACAAATTAGCAATCAGATTTAATATAGAATAGAAGCAATTCAGACAAAGACTCAGAATGTTTACTTCTCACACACCCTCTCTAAGGAGCTTACTTAAGGATGTTTTCCAGGAAAACAAGGGAGGAAATGAAGAAAGGAGAACTTCAAGCCAAGAAATGAGGGGCCTGTGCCAAAAAAAAAAAAAAAAATCAGTCCCTGGTTGAAAACTGCAAACATTTTAAAAGAGCAATCAGTCCAGACGGAAACACCCGGGAAAAATAAGAGTTTCTTAAAGTTGGTACTTTTCTTACTAAGTTGAAAGACGTTAAGCATTTACTAAGGGGAAATAATTTAAATTAAAAACTAAGAAAAGTAAGAAAAAGAGTTTATTTAAGAAAGGAAATTAGCATACTATTTGATAGGCTATATTAGTTTTTAAACTATAAAAATATAAAAGCATTTATTTGTTTACAAACTTTAGACCCAGTCTACACACAAAAAGTCACAAATTGGTAGTTCAATGAGCTACATCCAACTAACAGAAGTGTTCTATTTGACCTGCTGTGTGTGTCAGTGCATTTTAATTAATGAGCTTCCAGCACTTTAAAATCGGACAATTGCACATAAGAATTTGGATTACCAGGCTTTTCTTAAAACACTAGAATATTTTGCATCACTGTGTTCATATTCATGCAGGCAACACTGAGCATGCACTTGGAAGTGTCATTCTATTTAACTCATGCCTGCCCTACCCAGTCCTACATAGCTTTTGAAGTTTCAACACCTCCTATATAAAGAACACTAAATGTTTAGTTATGGTTACAAAATAATAAGAAACATTTTCAATATTTCTTGACAATATTGTCAACTACTTAGACAATATAAAAATTACCCATGACTGAAGCTAGCAGTTGAAGGGTGGGATGAAATGAAGGCAAAACTAGAAATGCTAATACCATCATCTTTCAAATTTGAAGATAGGAATTAATAATAAAATATGAGTTTCCCAGAGTACTGTGGCAGGGCACAAATGTGGACCCTATGAGGGAACCTGGCCATGAGCCTCCAGAAGTGGATTCCATACAAAAAGAGGTCTGAGTGAGTGAAGCCACCCAGTAACGTGTTGGTCTACAAGAAGCTGAGGGTCAGCAGACATTTGATCTTGTCCACAAAATCCATAAGACATTTGGTCCACATCAAAAGGTCCTTGGAATTTAGTCCTGTCCAAAATGTCCATAAGCGTATTTGGTCCATGCCAAATGGTTTTGGACCAAATGTCTTATGGACATTGTTGACAGGACCAAATATGACCAAATATCAAGCACATTATGGCATGGACTGAAATGGACATTTTGAATAGGACCAAACGTCCTGTAAGGGAAGCAGAGGCCTGAGCCTAAGTCAAAAATAGCCAGTTGAAGGGCCTTTCCTAAACCAACAGAAGAGAAGCTGAGTCTCCCAGGAGAAGGTAGCTGAAGAAACCAAAGCAACCCACAAGAGAAATATTACCTCTAAAATATTTTAACAGATAATATTTCTCTTAGCATTTTTATGTACCAAGCATTGTTCTAAACATATTACATATATACATTAATTTAATCTTCGCTACAACCCAATATGGTAGAGTGTATTATTATCTGTACATTGCAGATTATAAAACGAAAGCACAGAGGGATTAAATAAATTGGCCAAGGACACACAGTTAGCTACTAATAGAACTGTGATTTGAATCCAGGGACTGGCTCCAAGGTCTTGGCTTTTAATGACTACACTAAATGATCCCCTTTTAAAAAAAAAATAGACTTGTTTATCAACCACACAAAGGACTCAATGCCAGGTTACAACTATCCCAGCCTCTCAAATTCTTGTCATGTTTCACTTACTTTCTATACATTTTCCATACAATGAAAACAGACCTAAGATAGCCTGCTAGAAATTGGAAATGGCCCAGTTGCCCAATCACCTCCCAGCTAAGAACCAACCAGCTGACACATGTGAGCAAGTTTAAGAGACACCAGAATAGTTATCCACATTAAATGACTGGCCCACCAACTCATGAGTTAAAAGAAATGCTTATTGGTTCAAGTCACTGAGTTTTTAGATAACTTGTAACAATAGATAATTGATACTCTCTAAAGTCAAGAATTCCTTCCATAGTCACCAAGGAAATAATCACGGACTCAGGTAATGAATGGGAGTGATAGTAGAGAGGAGGTGTCCAGATAGTGGTCACCAGTGGTATCAGAGAAGCCAGAGATCCACCTTCATGGTAGATACAGGATCCATTGACTGGCCAAAAAGCCACATGTGCAGGGAGGGCTGCCCCAAAAAAGAAAGCCTCGTGCTCTAATGTGGGTTTTAGACTGTATCATCCACAAGGGTACTCAGTGTGTACTTTTATCCAATCTTAGCAGGTGACCTGTTAAATAATCAGTCTCCAATTCAATGCTTACAGGCAAGAATTTCAACTGTATTTTATCTATTAAACAGTCTGCCAAGACATGCCTTTGATGATGCTCATGAAGGGCTAAGTAAATGGGTACAAACAGCGTTTTTGGAAAAAATGTTGTGAGATATCAAGAACAGCAAACATAATCATAGCCATTGACCTAGGAATCCCAATTCTGATCATTTATTCTAAGAAAATACAAGAGCATTTTAATTTTTTAAATCATGTACATTTTGAAATTTTCGACCACAAACTGCAGAATCTGTATGGCAGGTCAAGTAGCATTAATTACCAGAAAGAGGACGTTCTCATTCTCTGGTGGTTGATAATAAACACACCTGTAGTGAGAGAACGGGGCAGCATCTAATGTCAACTTTTAATATTGTATCATCTTTCAGTCATTAGTCAGCTTCTGTGAGTGGAGTCCCATTTCCCACGATCTGCCTTCCTCTTTCTTATTTTTATCCTTAAGTCACCCTCCAAAACCTCCACATATACCCCACAGTCCCTGCTCCATGCTGGCCACAATCCAGGAGGTCAAAGCCTTGGAGCCCTTTGCCTCAAGCTCCATCATGGAAGAAAAGAAGTGAACTTTGTGGTGGCTCTCCAAAGGAACAGGCTTAGGACTTCAGAGTGAAGCATCCACAAGAAAACCCAACTGATTCCATGCTAATACAATCATTCCACATGACATAATAATGATGATTTATTAAAAGATATTTTTCTCATTTTCATAAGAACAAAGAGGGTGAGGAATACATATAATTGGATTTTTTGCAATATTGTTGATCTTAAAAATTTTGTGAACAAGTTAATTCCCTAATCATAAGGGAATTCTAAATAAATTCTAAATAGTTGTTCTTCCCTGCTAGGTTTCCACATGGCTGACTCCTTCTATCATTCTTTAGAAAGACGTTCAGAGATTACCACCCACCACTGTCCTCCAGCAGTTCCTTATTATCCCATTTCTAAGTTTTATTTTTATCATAACTCTAATCACCATTTAAATATATATTTTTAAGAATTTATCTCTACATTTAGGTCAAGGACCTTATATATATTGTTCTGTAATATGGACAGAACATTGCACATAAATATTTACTGAATAAATTTCTGATATTAATATTATAAGTATAAAAATGTATAGCCTATTGAAAAAATCATGTGTTATTATTGCTTAAACACATACAACACAAACTATAATTAGAACAGTGTTCAAATGCTTTACATATGAATTAAAGAAACAACTACAAGAGCTTAATTTACTGAGGCAGAATAATCATGAATAACATTTTTTCTTATTTGTATTATTAGTTACTTTAATGTCATTAAAATCGTGTTCATGAATTTTTAATCATCCAGCCTAATCTTGCTCATATATGCTATATAACATAAAGGGACATCTTGGTATTCCTCGTGAAAAAAGCTAGTGGACTGTAACATAAACTCTTGAAATGGGCTGAGACTAACTTAGCTATAAGACTTAAACTGATGGCCTTAACAATTACATAATAAATCTTAGTTGAAATTAGCATGTTTTTCTAAAATGTAGATCTTAAGGTCTGAGTTAATCATAGAATCGTTTTTGAGCTTGAACATAGAGGACACAAAAGCACCATATTGCTTATATGCCTTCAAGCTTATCCATAGAAATTAATGACTATCCACGAAAGATTTGTGTCTGTATAGTGACCTTACCGTGCCAATGAGGATGGTCATGCAACAACATCATTCCTTAAAAAGGTCCAGGCTGCATGGTGTATGTACCTCCAATGTGACAACTGCCTTGTAGCTTTGTCATTACTTGTTTATGTATCTGTCTCCCACATCGGACTATAGACTCCAAGGACAGGAAAATAGATATTTATAAGTTATTTGTTGAATTTAAAAAATCAAATAGTCTATACTTAAGATTAAAGCACCTTAGATACTGAAGTTTGCAAAAATCTGGGTATTCAGATGTAAAAATAAATCATCTATTTACTTCATGTATTTACTCTCAAATATGATAAACAAAAATTTCAGTCAGTTTACAATCAAGAATCACAAAAGAGAATAGTGGATTATAATACAAAGCTTTTAAAGCGAGGGAAAATTTAATTTGATACATAATCAAAGCAAGGACAATTATAAGAAAGAAGGGAATCTCACCTCTAGAGAACATAAGTGGCAGTATGATTGCTGTAGTGAAGCTCAGATTTGGTGTTGATATTCCTGGTAGCAAAAGCAAAACACAGAGTTAAAAAAGCAAAACAGTCAGTTATAGTTTTTATTGCCATAAAAATCAATTAGGCAGGGGAAAGAATAAATTATTATCTTGTTATAGATCTTATCTCTGGAAGAAATACTTTACATAGAATACTGATTAATTAATTAAATAATACTGCCATGTAGCATCCCCAGAGCAAATGTAATAAAAGATTTCATAAGATTGTTTATCAACTTCTCCCACGAAAGCCTAGAGCTAAACACCACGAGGTAAATCTGCAAAAGCAATTCATTAACAATTCATAACAAGACAGCATTGTCCAAGGATATATTTATCTTTTAAGTCAGAGGTGAGCAAACTACGGACCCCAAGCCAGATTTAGCCCATTGCCTATTCTTATTTATAAAGTTTTATTGGAACACAGCCATTCATTTTCTTAGTATCTATGGCTGAGTTCATGCTACAGCAAAGTAGCTGAGTAATTGCTACAGATGGTATGGCCCACAAAGCCTAATATATTTACTCTCTGGCCCTTTCAGAAAAAGTTTGTTGACCTCTGCTTTAAACCAAGTCTCCATTATTATCACTTTAATCCATGGAGCTTTTGAGAAGGGTTAGTTAGCAAACAGCTTGTTGATTTGAGTTGCATTCATACATTAGGCAGAACCATATGAAACTACTAATTTTCATTTTTTTTAATCTATAAAATATCAGTTGTATATAGCTCAGTCTAACAGTTTAGGAAAAAATAAGATTAAAATCTTCTTATGAAAATTAAAGAGCTAAGCAAGTCTTTTACTTGGATGGGTAATAACTCTCCTATGTAAGAGTGGGACATGAAATATTGTTAAGCAAAGCCAGAATATTTCTGAAGAAGGAGTTTTAATGTCCCCACAACATAAAAGGAGATCTAAGAATATTTTAGTTTTAGAGTACTGCCATTCCAAGTGAGAGAAGAAGAAAACACCATCCCAATTAAAAGCCCAATTTAATGACAAACTCAGCAATGACAGCTACCCATTTTGACAGGATGGTATCTACTGAATAACTGCTTATATTTATAATATGTGAAATAGTTGCATGAAAGACTTGCCATTGTATCCATGGAATTATACCAGTGCTGGGGACGTAGTGGATGGTCAATATATATTCCTTTTATTAACTGAGTACAAAAATTTTTTTCATGAAATTTTAAACAAAAATGTGGATAGACCCATCTACACACTGAAAATTATACACATCAAGTAAATAATCAAAAATAGATGTTTATATGAGAATAAGCGCATTCATTTCTTAATGCATAATCAATATGTTATTAATATCCTACTATGTGCACATTGTACTAGTGGCTATAGAAAAAAAAGTATGGCTCAGTTCCTTTAGACAAGGGGCTTTAAATATAGCTGGTAAAACATACATTAAAAAGATAGGATGGAAGCCCAGAAGGCATGTCCTAATAAAGAACTAAAAGAATAAAACTGACAGTAAGTGAACCATTACCATATTGTGTTGAATTCGTTCTCAATGAAAATCAAATAGGAGAGAAGTCAAGAGGCCTGGAGTGCAGTCCCATCTGTGGCGTTTCCCAGCTAAAACATAAATTATTTTACTTAGCAGTGTTAACCTGGTGATTGCACATGCTTCACTTCTAGTGAAGTCTAAAATAGTTATTACACCACCACTAAAAAACTAGATTTTTGTGGAAGAGCTTCTGTGGGAAAGGGTTTAACGATATTGGACTCAATTTGCATTTTAAGGGTTTGGGAAACATTTTAAATATCCTAATATTTAAAGAACTCCAAGGAGTTGTATGCCAGCTGTCAGCACATTGGAAACCCCTGTTACACACTGGAAACTAATGTGTTAACTCCTGCTTCTGGTTTGACTCATTTTTGGATGGGCCTCAGAATAAAGGCTTCTACAAAAACATCCCGAGATTGTAAAGTGATCTGCTAAAAACCTCCCACTTGCAACTAGTTTTCAATGTGAATCAGGATTTTTTTGATAGTGTGCAAACAAAAATACTAAAATAAATGAGATGCTAAGGATTACATGACATCACAAGTGGCACACACTAGCTCTGATTCCAAGTGTTTGTATTAATCCAAACAACCCCATTGGTTTCATTTATTCACTATATAAAGAGTAAATATGTTCAGTTTGAACTTATAAAGTTACTTTTACAAATAAAATACCATCTTTTTTATATCATAGAGTTCCAGTTAAGATTTTATTTAAAAGGAATTATTTCTGCTAAAAAAAATCCATTAGAAGAGATGATCTGAAAAGTCTTTTCCAAATCAAATAGTGTATGGTTCTCTGAACAAAACTCTGTTTCACAACAGAAATATAAAATAATGACTGTGTGTCCTAAGATTTTATAGTATCATACACTGTACACATCATTTGTAAGGCAACTGCCAGAATCTGCTTACTAGTTATAAAATATTTGCTCTTCCCACAACACCTGCAATTTAACCAGGATGTTTTTGGGTGTGCCCACACTTCCCTGTCAACATTACAGTTTTGGGCAAATGCCAACCTGTAAGAGATTTTCATCTTGAGACTGTTTCCCTTCTTGCAACATCGGTTGTACTGCTGCCAAAAACATCAACCTACTGAGGGAACGTCCCATTTTACTCACTCCCATCCATTTCTGGACTCAAATAATAAACATTAAGTACTTACATCTGGATCAAGCTTTTTCTGTCCTCTTTCTTAATAACTCCCCTAAAACAACCCTCACCAATCTCATGGGTCAAATTTTTTTCACGTGTTCTTAATACCCTATGTACTAAGCTACTCCCTATGTTTAATTTTTGTTTTTTTGTTTTTCCTGTGGAAGAGATTCTCATATCATTTAGGACTTCCAAAATATCTCCTCCATCATTGTGCAAGAACTCAGTTTTCTAATTCTACTCAGGAGAAGAAAAGTCATTTCTATGTAAATCAAAACTACAATGAGGTATCACCTCACACCAGTCAGAATGGCCATCATTCAAAAGTCCACAAACAATAAATGCTGGAGAGGGTGTAGAGAAAAGGGAACCCTCCTACACTATTGGTGAGAATGTAGTTTGGTACAACCATTATGGAAAGTAGTATGGAGATTTCTTAAAAAACTGAAAATAGACTTACCCTATGATCCAGCAATCCCACTCCTGGGCATATATACAGAGGAAACTCTAATTTGAAAAGATACATGCACCTCAGTGTTCATAACAGCACTGTTTATAATAGCCAAGACATGGAAGCAACCTAAATGTCCACGGGCAGATGATTGGGTAAAGAAGATGTGGTGTATATATATACAATGGAATACTACTCAGCCATAAAAAATAAATAAATAAAATAATACCATTTGCAGCAACATGGATGGACCTGGAAATTGTCATACTAAGTGAAGTAAGCTAGAAAGAGAAAGAAAAATACCATACGCTGTCACTTATATGTGGAATCTTTAAAAATGAGACAAATTAACTTATTTTAAAAACAGAAACGGACTCACAGATGTAGAAAACAAACTTATGGTTACCAGAGGGGAAAGGAGAAGAGGAGGGATAAATTGGGAGTTCTGGATTTGCAGATACACATTACCTTATATAAAACAGATGAACAACAAGGTCCTACTGTATAGCACAGGGAACTATATTCAATACTTTGTAATGGCCTATAATGAAAATGAATATGAAAAAGAATACATATATACTGAATCATTATGCTCTACACCAGAAATTACAACATTGTAAATCAAACATACTTCAATTTTTTTTTAAAAAGTCATTTCTGTCATTTCTACCCACTGTGGTATTTTAGGATGTTAACTTCCTTAGTACCAACAAAGCTTTGTCCTTGCTTTCTGGTGGCCATTATGTCTTAACAGTAATCAAACCTTCGAGCCAGTTTCCTAGGGGGATGAAATGCTAGGGGAGATAATTCTGATCACCAAACAATGACTCAATGTGTTAAAAGGATAAACCTAAACTGAAACAATGCTGTTAAAGATAGGCATGACTTCCTGAGAGAAGTTTATGGACAAGAAAGCTTTGTTTATCTAGATTTAGGTCTGTATTCTGTTAGAAAGACTTTTTTTTCATCACTACTGCATTTTTAATATCAGAGCAAACAATGATTGCTCAAATTGCTCAAAGATGTTAAATATTTATACTTTCTCGGAAGTCCTAAGAGGAAAAGGCAGCTGATAGAAACAATATGTTGGAATGGTCAATAAGCCTGGTTTGGACTATAGAGAGTGATATTATTCAATCTGGTGAATTATTTAGACTTAGATGTTTTAAGAAAGGGAAATGTTTGATAGCTAAATTTTGTTCACACAATAATTGTCTGTATATTATCGAGGATAAAAGATATGCATTTTTAAAGAAAAACTATCCTGTGTCTGTTCACCTGGTACACTCAGGTTCATTGCATAGATAGAGTATAAATTAGAAGCAAGTTTACCTTCAAATATCTAAAATATAATGATAGTGAATGAGGTAACAAGTCTTAAGACAAGAGTGAAATAAAAACTCTTTCCTGTGGCCACCAGCACACTTCCTCACAGGTGTAAATCCTCCTCCCTCCCTCATTCCTCACAAGCCACTCTGGACTTCTTGTTCCTCAACATCCCTGGCTTTGTGGCTGCTTAGAGACCCTCTACCTACCATTCCTTCTCCTGAAATATTTTTCCCCAATTTTTCATAGGACTTAACCACAACAGCAGGGACTTTTAAAAGTGAGGAATTGGGAGTGTGACTCCCAGGACACAGTGAATTAATGTATTTAAATGACTAGAATATAATTAAGCACTCAATAATTAGAGAGCCTTATTGTGTGGGTTGTCATTGTTACCCTTCTGTTCTTGGCTCAAGGATTACCTCCTCACACAGACAGGCATCCTCTGAACATTGAATGTAGTTTCTCCTGCCTCTCTTCTCCAAATAGTCACTCTGCCACAGCACCCTTTCATTTTCCTCCATGCAAATGAGGATTGCCTAATGAGTAGCATTTTATAGGAAAGCTAAACTTGGGGTAGATAGTTTTATTTTTAATGGTCAGAAATGCTTTCTCTAGTTTCAACAGGTAGAAAATATGCTAAACCTGTCAGTGATAGTGACAAAAAGTCAGCACTTACTTTTAAATGAGTGGAATGATAGTGTAAGTGTCATGACAGCACTGTGGTTTGTTGTTTATGGGAAAACAGACCAACTTAAGAAAACCCATAATTATGTACACTCTTCTACTTCTGGGCATGTCAAGATGATACTATCTACTGGAGACAGTGACTAAGAAGTTACTAGGAAGAGTCCCCATTCTTATTTTCAAATCTAAGATACTTATATTGAGTAATCTATACTAAATTTATGTGAGAAGATTGGGTTGAGAAAAAAGAGAATCTTGGGAGTGATATTCCAGCTTCCTCTTAGAGACCGTTATTCTTATCTATCCTGTCTAGAAATTTATAAAAGTATTACTTTATGAAAATCATCACCAAAAATATGTTAGTGGGAAACATATGTCTGTTTGAGAATATGTTAGATAAACTCTTGCACAATAGATCTAGTGAGTCATTAAGTATAATGTTTATTCCTTAACTTTGGAAAATTGTCCTTCTTGGAAACAAACCAGGAAGACAATGTCCTTTGGTACCCAAGGAGGAAAACTTTAGGTGGAATTAACAGTTGCTCTGCCCACTCCATTCCCAGCATGAACACTTGTATTCTGATATACATTCTTCCCATCCCTTTCTCAGGTCATCCTTTTACTTCTTATCTTCAGATCAAAAGAGAAAGAAGAGAACACATCGCCAGTATAAGGTGAAACTGGGTCAGGATATTTTCGAAGAATCAGTTTTCTCTTCTTCCCATTCTTTAATCTCCAATCTAAAATCACTCTGTTAGAGATACCAAGAGTTCAAATGTCTTGATTTCTCTGACAGTGATCTTTCTACCAAGCCCTTTCCCAGTATTATTTCAGCATACCACAGCTCCAGTCATCAAAGGCAATCCAACATTCTCATTTCACAGTCATCTCTTTTACAAACAAGAAAGCTTAAGCCAAGAGACAGTGAACAACTTATCAAGTTTATTTCAAATCAGTAAAGAAGACCACATTGAAACTCATTGCTCATACCTTTCTTGACTCATGGACAAAGTGAGAGACAAATTGCCTCATTTCATGCTTTGAAATCATCAAGTATTTATTCTCAAGTTTGTTCTTATAAATATATATTCTCCAGAGCAACCTGATTCTTGCATAATCACTTGGAGGAGGAGAAAGGGAAAGTCCTGTGAGGGAGTAGGGGAGAGGGAAGGGTGGAGTGGGCGGGAGGCTAAACCATGGAAGGACGCTGCATGGACTGTGGAGAAACCAAGGGTCCTTGAGCCAACTTGTCTGACTCAGCCCCAGGAAATAAATCATTGTCATCAACTTTGCCTTTGCAAAGGAAAGGTTGGAGCCACTAATGAATGTGCAGGCACTTGTTGGGCAAGTGGAATAGACCTTCATGTTTACATATATATATATATATATATATATGATTTATTAAGCACTCATCATACGTATACTAGGAGCTTTGAATATATTATTTAGTTCTTATAACAACCCTGGAATGAAGGTATCATTATCTTTATTTTAGGTCTAATGCAAATAAGGCTTGGAGAAATTAACTATCTTGCCCAAGATCACATAGGTACAATATGAAGAAGTCAAGCTGCTAATCCAGATCTTCCTGATTCTAAATATCAGATGGCTAAACACAGATAGCTAAGCCTCTCCTAGGGAAAATCTCTATTTCCATTGTGAAAAGATGTGTGCCTGTATAGACACCTGACTTTGGGACTGCATGCTCTTTGTGAACATAGATTTGTTATCATATCTATGTCAAAGTAGCCTAGCCAAAATCCTGCCATACATTAGATGCTCAATAAATATGTCTTTTGCTTCTGTATAAACACTCACATTAACAAGGAGCCCACTGTGATTAATAACAGCAGCAGGATCTGGTAGACAAGTGACAACAGTGAGATCTCCTGTCCCCACCCTCACTTAAATGTCTCAGGGGTGGTGGGCAAATGAAGCTGTAAGAGGCTACTTTGAGAGTGATCCAAGATGAAGGAACAGTCAGAGAAAGAATCCATCAAAAACCCACAGGTTTAGCATGCCCTGTCCTACTTTCACCATGAACCATGTGGCATAGGAGGTAGAGAGTATGGGTTGCACTCTTACGGGCATCATTTTAAAGAGGTTTCTTGGCCTCTGAGGTTACATCACTTTTCATATATTCCCTGGAACCACATGGTATATGTATTTTCACAAGTTCTCTCTCAGCCCTCTCCTCCCATGCCCACCATCACCTTGTTCTTCCAAAGGCAACCAGAATCACTAATTCATGTGAGGGACAGTGAATTCAGAGACTTAAAAACCAATACATTGAATTATCTCAAACTTTCTTTATTAAAACTGTGTACTGTGATAAATTATAGCCATCGTAGATTCTTCTATAGTTCTTTATAGTCTGTCCTCATGAAGACATTTCAGAAATTAGGTTACACACATGATCTTTTTTTTCCTCTATGAACAGAATATGAGAGGGGAAATCACTACCAATAACATATCCTTCTCCAACTTCCTCTCACAATGATATTTCCAATTAAGTAGTCAAAAAATCTTTAGTGAGAACTTGTTGTGTACCAGACTCTACTTAATGATATCAGAAATTCAAAGTCATATAAGAAAAGGTCCCCTGTCACTGAGTTTAAAATCTAGGTGTAGAGAGAGGAAGCATCATAGATCAAGATAAGCAGAATAAGGAACAGACGTGCAAACTTCAAGTGAAGTAATAAGTGCTCCAGAAATGAGAGAGGAGAGCCAACCGACTTTTGCCTCAGGTGATCAGAGACGTTTCCATGAAGACATGACCTAGAACTTGAAGGACTGGTTAGCAGAGAGGAAAAAGTAATTATGTATTAACTGCTCTAATACTTACACGATGCTGTGTTTCTTTCCTGATTCTTGATACTTTTCTTAAATCTCTTCTTCCTCTCAGTTGCCCCCTAAAATCTATAAGTCAGCTATAATACCTCCCTCTCCCGACCTCCCCACATCTAGTCGGTCGAGGAAGCTGGTTGATTTCCCGCACAAATGAATCTCAAATGCAACCACTTTTCTCCATCCACTGCTAACACCCTAGCCTGCAATGCCATGTATTAGTCCCCTTCCTGTTCTCTGGAAGCTGTTCTTTCCTCTCTCCAACACTTCTCCCAGTAGCCAACGTCATCTTTTAGTAAACCTAAATAGGATGATTTCTTTGAGTAAGCTCATTCAATGGCTCCTCATAGCCCTTAGAATTACATAAAATGTCCTTACACTTTCAAGGCTGTGAGTGTCTCTGGTCCTCATTGGCTTCTACATCCTCATAATCTACTGTTCTCTCCTGGTAACAAACACCAACCCGACAGAACTCTATTGCTGCCAAACTCAACAAGTATTACCTGACCAAAGTATTCTGGAATATTCTTCCTCTGATTTGATAGAATGGAATAGAATGGATGACTTCTATTCAACCAATAGCTAAATAGATAAATAAGGAAAGAGGAGCACCAGAAACACTAATAGTTGTATCAGGTTTGCCCAGGGAGTTTGGCAAAGCAGGAACAAACTTGTAGTGTGGTTTGCATGATTAATCTTTGTTCGTATATTATAAACTACAATTAAGTTTAAAGTAGATTGAGTGAATGTCTTACATGCAAAGAAAAAGAGCAATGGCCTCTCAGAAAAGATGTTGGCCTCTGAAACAGCCAAGAATGTAGAAGTTGAGGGTGTGGAAGGGAATGATTGGCGCTAAGTCTGGGGAAGTAGATTGAAGGTAATTGTAAGCCATGCTGTAGACTCTGAAATAGATCCTGAAGGACTTGGGGAGTCATTGAAGAGTTTAAAGCAGGAAAGAAATATGATCATAGCTGTATTTTAGAAAGAGCATTCTGGCTATTTTGCAAAGGATGCATTAAATAGAGAAAAGTCCTGGAGGTAGAGTCCCTTAAGAAGCTGATGGAATAGCCATGTAGGACAAAAAAAAAAAAAAAAAGGTCTGAGTTAAGTGTAGTGGAAACAGGGAGAAGATATATCCATCAGTTAGGATCTGTAGACCAATTGGGACCAATCTCACCTGTGAATCATAAGGGACAGGAACAGAAATACAGAAATCCTACATAGAAATCAAACATATGGTGTTACTCTTGGGAACGTCATCCTAACTCGCCTTTCCATGGAATCTACTGCAAAGCTCTCCAAAAGAGGTTTCTATTACCTCAACAGATCTATCATGCAATCTACCCACTGCAGTTATTTCTTGAATATTTTAAGTGAACATTTATGATGAATGCAATCACACTTTATTCTAAATTACTAAGTGGGAGTGAGTTCCTGTGAAGTGACCTCTTAAAGGAAGAAATATTTTTAAATGCTAACTCCTCCTCATGCGACATTTCTTCCCTATAAAAAAAAAACTCTTTCTCTCACTCATACTGAATGTGCTGTTTATGGCCAAATCATCTCAGTCTGCACGTCAGTATTTCCCCCTCTTCTACACTGAGCAGTTACAGTTTCTTTTCCTTTCATTCCGTCGTGCACACTGCCAACAAGTTTCTCTTCTAAAATCCCATTTTAATTGTATTATTCATTAATCTGAAATCTTCAGGCCTTGTTGTTCCCTGTGGAATAAATACACGCATGCTGTGTCGTGTACTGTCTACATCATTATCACCATTAATCATCTCAGCAAGCTCAACAGTATAATCATTGTTCCTGTTTATAGATAAAAAGAGTAAAAGGGAAAAAGCAATTTCTGAGTCAAAACTGACTGTCTTTCCACTTTTTCCCCTTACTTCTGTTTAGTTTGTTATCTAAGGTCCTTCAAAATCTACACACTCAAGCGTTGTCTCCCCACTAATCTCTCTTGAAACGTGGTTCTTAAGTGGAGGGTCATGAACTCCACTGGGATCCCTTCTTGTATCAGTGGGTAGGCTACATGTACACAAACCCCTAAAAATGTATATAAGATTTTGCATTCATTTTTAGTATGGTCATTTTTTTTGGAGGGGAATTCAATGTATTTATCAAACTCTTCAAAGTCTCCATAATCTTAGAAAGGAAAGACCATTACTGTGCAGGAAACCCCAGCTCTAGGAGACCAGACTGCTCTCTCCCCACTCTGCTCCTTCTCTTCTTCTTTTCTACCCTGGATATCTCCACTCACACAAAGCCAAGTTCATCTCTGATATCAGCTCACATCTCTGTTCCTCTGTGTAGTCTTTGTCAATCACCGAAAGCCAAATTCTCCTCTGAAGTGTTAGCACCCATGCCCTACATAACAAACTTAGTGATTAATGAGACACCACCCCATGGCATTGCCTGAAACTTGTGTATGTCTGGTTATTAGGTAGCTCTGTTTTATTGGCACCTGCTTCATCATTTACATTTTTAGACTCTAGAATTTCAGACCTCCTGACAGTCTCCATTAGCATGCTGCCCAGAACACCACACATCTTAAATGTTCCATAAATATATGCTGATATGGTTTGAGGCTAGCATCTTACTTTTCATAAAAGTCCAAGCATTATTCAAGGGTTTATTAAGTGTCTCTAATGCACCAGGCCCTATCACGGAGGTAGGCAGATGGGAACACTTCCCATCCAAGGCAGTGAGAGAACCATTTGTCCACGTCCCTGTATTCACAGTGAACTGAGGGTGGAGGTAATGCTAGAGGAGTCACACCCCATGAGCTGTTTAAAAGGTATGAAAGACAGAACTCAGTGACCCATTGGTTGAGGACAGTAAGGGAAGAAGAATGGAGGGTACAAGGAACAGAGGGAAGCTGGTTGCCCCTCAAAATGATTAACCCCATGAGGGAGGTGAAGCCAGTCAGTCTTCCTTTATTAGATAGAGACAAATTTTAAATCTGTACACATCATTGGCATATGATCACTCAACAAGGATCCCTGTAAGACGTAGGAACACACTGAGAGGATTGAAATTTTTAAAAATATCTCAATTTTAACATGCTGGTGAACTAAACAAAGGAACCTCTGAGAACTCCATTTCTATCTCTGTGAGGGCCACATCAGCTGGCAGGTACCTCCCACGCTAGCAGCTGTGGTGAAGAGTACTGCACTCCTCGCCTTCGAGATACTTCAAATACAGTTGGTGAAAAAAGTTAGATACACAAACGCGGACCAACAAGACAGCAGATACCAGAATGCAGAACAGAAATATTCAGACACTAAATGCACTTCCTACCCTTTAATTATTAAAGTTCTGATTTTTAATGATGTTATGGCAATATTATCACAAAAACCAACTCCAAAATATTTATTTGATAATACTATGAAGCATTCTCTTCCAGATGCTGAGGAGAAATTCACCAGAAGCATTTTGACTATTGATTAGCATCTGTGCATCAAAATGGCTCAAGAACGAAAACCAGAATCAAATCAGCAAAGACCATAGCACAAGCTATCTGTATTGAAGCTCCCAGAGAATGCTAATGTTCAAAAAGCTAATTTAATTATATTTCAGGTTAAGTGAACTTTTAGAAAGTCTTATGTAGCAATGTTTTCATTGGCTGAGAACCAGAAACATATAATTAGATAGACTAATTTCATTGAAAATGAGTATTTTGGATGGCATTATATAAATAAATTTTTAATTTATTATCCTTTGTTAAAGTTATCTTTTCAGGAAAACTTTAATGTTCCCAGTAGACTTTCATCAAGAGATTTCCTTCAGATAAAGACATCTTTTTATTCTTCTTTTTAAAAAGATTAATTTAAAAGGTAATACATGTTTGGTATAAAAACTTTAGATATGGCCAAAAAGCTTAGAGTATAGAGTAAAATGTATCCCTCTCTCCAGCCCCACCACATGATTGCTGCTTAAAAACAACTCCATAAAAGTAGTCAAGGTTATGTTCTGTTCTTAGATTTATTATCTATACAAGTGCAAGCACATGTATGTATATTATTTTTTTCTACTTGAATGGGGTCATAGTGTAAATATGCTTTTATAATTTTATTCTTTTTTCCTACTAATAATGTTTCCTGATCATCGTTCCATATCAGTAGACTCAGAACTGCCTCACTCCTTTTAAGGGCAGCATGATATTCCCTTGTTTGAAGTGCCATGATTATTTAACTAGTTCCTTACAGATATTTAATTCATTTCTCATTTTCACTATTACAAATAACAAAGCAATGGCAATGCTGTATAAATATCTGTGCGTTTTTACATACATATATTTTTAGGTAGCTTTCTAAAAGTGAGTTCAGTGCCTTTATATGCTTTTTAAATTTTGATAGATTATTGAAAAATTGCCCTTCATAATTATTGTGCCAATTTATAGTTCTACCAATAATGTATGAGAACCCTGAATAATAACAATTCCACCGAAAATATATGAAAGGCTCCTGATAATACCTTTGTGATAAGGTAGCTCAAAAAATCTTCAAAGTTACCCAGTTTCTAGAGAATAAAGTTTGAAATCTTTAGCATAAATTTTGTGTCCTCTCCAATTTCACCCCAACGTAGTTTTTAAAAAAAATTGTCTCCTCCCACTTGGTGGAGATGAAATTGATGAGGATCATGAACCTTATGCTTTGAACTCTATTCTCTAGGAAAAATGCACTTTTTCTATAGCCATACCCTTCCAAGAAAATGTCATACTTTCTTGCCTTCACAGCTTTGCTTATGCTACTTCATTTTCCTATACGTCACTCATTCATTCATGGCTACAAAGCTCTCTGTGATCGGTGCCTGGCTACTCTCCAAACTCATTGTTCTTCCCCTCTGTTCTACAGCAAGCAATACATGCTTCCATCTCATGGTCTTTGGACTCGCCATGTTCTCTGCTTAGAAATTTCTTCCTTAGATAGATAGTCACACTTAAATTAGTCACATTGTTTCTTCCTTAGTCACACTCACTCTGTCACTTCATTCACACCTCTTCTCAAATGTTCCCTCATCAAAGAGACCTTCCCTGACCAACCCATCCAAGATGGCACTCCCAGTCCTTCTCTAACCTCTTACTCCAATCTGTTTTCTGCATGGCACTTGCCATTACTGGAAATTTAGTTTATCTCCTGACCTAATTATTACAGCTCATATATAATCATGTATATTAACTGTGTTAATGTCATAATCTCTTATTACAAAGACAAACCCAATGAAATGTGTTATGAGGACATACGCTTTTTGATTTGATTCATTGCTCTTTCTCAATGCCTAGAATAATGCCTGGGATATAGGAAGTGCTCAACAAAAGTTAAATAAGTAACTCAACAAATTTACTGAGCTTTGTATTGTCCCAAGCATTCTCTTAGGATGGGAAATAGATAAGTAAGGTTGATCATGGTTAAAGCAAATATGTAAACATTACTGTGTAGTGTGATTCATGTCATAGTAGAGACAAATTAGAGGTGGACTGTTAGAGGTCAGAGGAGGGTGAGTAATCTCTGGGGCCAGGTGGGAAATCAGGGATTGCTTCAAAAGTTACCCCTAACCTCTTCTTTATGCTACCTCATATGTCAACCCCTTTATTCTGATTCCCCAAGCTCATCATCCCACCTCCTAGGCCCCCTCTTGACTTTATTTTTCATATCCTATCCAAGCAATATTTATCACTTCTCTGTATTCTCATATTTATCTTGTTCATAGAAATAGCAGAATATTTCACACATATAGCTATCCCTTACTGTCTGAATTCTTACCACTCGTATATTTGTCCAGATGAACTGCAGACATTTTCACACAAAATTTACTGTCTATGTTACAAATCCACCTTATTAAATATGCCCAGCACACTAATGAAAATGTGAAAATAGACAATAATGCAGGCAAGAGGATGTATCTCACCTGGCTCTCTGCATACCCTTTGTTTGAACATATTATAATCCATCTTCCCCACATTTTAAGGAAAAATGTTTTTTAAGAAAGTGGAAAAGGCTGTAGAGAAGTGAGATGAACCTAAGAGTTCAAGAGCAGGCACGTATCTGAAGGAAGATAGAAATGTTAACACATATATAAAAACAAATTCTTGGGCACACATGTGCCACCATTACCACATAATAATTTTTAATAATAATTTTTCTAAATATTATTAATTTTAGAAAGTTTCATCATGTTACCCAAGCACAACACATTATTTTTTGAGAAACTAGAGATTTCTTGGGGGTAATGAATTAATAGTTGTCAGGGTATACCATTGAGCAGCATGTTAAAGTAGAAGGCATTGAATATCCTCAAGGACTAGGAAAGAAGTAAGGAAGCAGGGAATTGATTCAGTGAAGAAATGGAACTTACAAGTCAACAATAGGCCAAAAGATTTAAGAGTATGCAACACTGCAATAACATAATTTGAAGGTCATGGGTAAAACAATTTCCACTAATAGTGCGGTTGCAATTAAATGGTTTATTCTATAGGCAAAATTCAATGGTAATAAAAGTGGGATAACTACTCATTTAGGAAATGAGTGCCACGTTTATCTCAAAAGAAGAGGAAAATTTGCAAGAACATTCAAATACTTTCAAAGACAGGATTTTAGATGGATATTGTGAAGACAATGTTAAACTAATACATTTGAAAAATCCCAAAGCCCTTAGAGAAATGTTGAAGAGTGAGTTACTTACATACAAATCATAAAGGACGATAAAGAAAATATTTAATGATTACTTGAAGAGGGAGCTATCACTGTCAATCAAAGTACACACAAAGAAGAAAAATCTTAAAAACAAGATTACTTTGATACTAGACTAGGTTCTCAGGCATTCTTTTAGTGCTGTGATTACAGTAATAATATCTTAGTGGTCTTTTTGTCTTCCAACAATATGTCACTTTTATAACCTGGTGGTCAGTGTACCATCTCACCATGCAATATCTTGTGCAGAGGACTGAAGTAGGTAACAGAGCTTTGATAGAGAATTTATGAAAGATATTTGTTATCTCCATTGGCCTGGATTATTAGAAAACAAAGTTGAAGCACAGACTAAGTGCTAATGGATGTGTAATACCAGGGCAGCATGAGTAAGGGAAAAGGGAAGTGAAGGATCAAAAAGAATTCAGGTAATATAGTACCATGCTAGCCACTGATGTAAACTGTGTGTACTGTGTTACAAGAAGACACATTCAGTTTCTAGGCAGATGAATCCTTTAGGATACATTATATGACAGGACATGATGGGACTTCAGGCTGTACATAGAAATCTTGTCTTGGAGCAGTCCACTGGAAAGAAGAAGGGAGCTAAAACTTATTTTTCCAGGTCCTTCCCATCCCCTGCCTCCCAGTGGAGTTTCATCACCTGTCCTTATCATATGTTTTCTCATATGTTTATCAAGTCCTAACTTTTTATTAAGACATGTGGTTGGCCGAGTTCAAGCAGAAGAATAATGTAGCCCATGAGAGGGAGGAAGTGCCAAGAGGAATCTGAGGAGGCACATGAGTTGTGTCCTCCACAATATCGAAAAGGCTCTTAGATTCATCAGCCAGGCTAGAAGATAAGAATCACAATAAGAAGGAGTGAAGATTATAAGAAACTGGTTTGGCCATTTGTTGCTGACTTGGAAGGTTTTGAGGAAAAGGTATAAAGACAGAATCTTAGACTATGCTAAGGTATAAAGACAGAATCTTAGACTATGCCAATGAAGTTACTGAAAATGATAAAGATATTGTTAGCATCACCAGTACAGGACTTATACCTGAGGAACTCGTTCAAGTCAGTGCTCATTGTTGGTTGTTGCTTGGGGAAAGAGGAAGAAGAGGAGCATGAATATTCAATGCCAAACTTTAAAAGAACAAAACAATTGCCATGGCAACTGCTGAAGGTGGCCAGGACATGTGTAGATGCATCTCATGCAAAAATGCAGTTATCAGAGCAGCTGCAGGGTAACAGTGTATCAGGGGTGTCCACATTAATAGCTGTCTATTTTGAATTGGTTGGTTGTTTTGTCCCACTGTTTCATTTAAGACCTCAGACGGTGGTTCATAGTCATCCACTTCAGTGTCTCGACAGTCAAGGGCATGGTCTGTCCACAATTTCCTGGACCCGGAAATAGATCATAGATAAACCTCAGGCACATTCTTTTCCACTAACTCCTCCCCCAGCACATTCCTTCACCTTCACTCACCACCAAACAAGAGTAGTGACCACACCTCCATTTTCCTCCTCTCCTCTTACCACCAACCTCACTCAGCAATTCTTTAATCAGTAAGTGTCTATTTTTAAATGAACTCATTTTATTTTCCTAAGTGTTATTTGAATTCACTGTGTATCTTTAACATATTATTTCATTGTTTCTCTACAGTGTCTTGCATATTTCCAGAGGAAATTATAAGTCACATCTGATTCAGCATATTATTGCATTTCTGCTTTCAAATGTACTCATTAATGACTGACTAATTATTAAGTAATTAGACTAGTGGTTTTTAAAATACTTTACATTGTATAAGAAATCACTTAGAGATTGTTATGTAAGTATTTAAAATTGTGATAGCATTATGAAATAGGATACACTGGTAATGCTTTAGTTTTTTCATTTAAAAGAATAAAATTTAGGTTCTATTTACCAAAACCTTGTGTAACACATAAAAAAATGCATTTGATTACCATATGATCCCGCAATCAACACTCCTTAGTATATATACAAAGGAGTTGAAAACCTACGTACAAGAAAAAACCAGCACATGGATGTTTACAGCAGCTTTATTTATCATTGTCAAAACTTGGAAGCAACCAAGATGTCCTTCAATAGGTGAATAAATAAATAAACTGGTATATCCAGGCAATGGAATATTATCCAGCTCTAAAAAGACATGAGTTATAAAGCCATGAAAACACGTGGAGGAAACAAGTGAAAGAAGCCAATCTTAGAAGTCTGTATACTGTAATACTTCAACTACATAACATTCTGGAAAAAGCAAAACAATGGAGACAGTAAACAGTTCAGTGGTTGTCAAGGTTTGGGGAGATGGGTGATAAATGGGCAGAGCACAGAGGATTTTTATGACAGTGAAAATATGCTGTATGATTCCACAGTGATAGTGACATGTCACCATACATTTGTCCAAACCCATAGGATGTACAACACAAAGAGTGAACCCTAATGTACACCTTGGACTTTGAGTGATTATGATGTGTCAGTGTAGTTTCATCGATTATAATGAATGGACCACTCTGGTAGAGGATGCTGATAATGGGGTGGTTATGCATGTGTAGGCGCAGGGGATATATGAGAAATCTCTGTACCTTCTCCTCAACTTTGCTGTGAATCTAAAACCGCTCTAAAATCTAAATTTAAAAAGAGCTTTTTAAATACAACAAATGCATGTGATTTGGGTAACAAATACGTCCGTGTATGTGTATGTATGACTCATATACATATGAGTGCTTGTACATGTTTGTGTCTTTGTGTGTAGTGTAGATATAAATATATACACACTTATGTATGTGTATATAAATTTATGTATGTATGTATGTGTATATATACATCTCTTTCCAGCATCCTGGGATGAAAAGAATCAGAGCTTTGGAGGCAGACAGACTCAGCACTGAATTTCAGCTCCCCTACTCACTAGCCGACCCTCCAGTTAAAATGGCTATTCGATACAATATCTACCTTGTAATTTTTCCATAAGGATGAAAAGTAATTAAGTATATAAATGCCCTCGCAAAAGGGCTAGCAGATAGTTCTGTGGCAATACATTTTAGCTTCCTCTTTATATATCCATATGACTCTCACTGAACTGTGAATTCATTGAATCCAGGATTAGGGCACATTTCTTTTTGTGTTTTTAGTACCTGTCACATGCTAAGTCCTGAGTAAGTTTTTGTTGAATACAATAGAATTATGATGAGAGCTATTAAGAATCAAAGTACTAGTCACTGAAAGATTTTGAAGAGTTTTCTGATTTCCTTCCTATTACATCTAAAGTCACTGTGGGAACTTTAAGGCTGTCTAGAATTTTTTCAAGATATTACAGAGAAAAGTTTTCCTTTTCTTGGGCTTTTCAAGTTTATTTTCTATCTGACAGTTTTTTGTTTTGTTTTTTACTATTGCTTACACAGGATTTTGCTCTCACTGTTCTGGGAGGCTAGAATACTAAGATTAAGATGCTGCAGGTTTGGTTTCTTCTAAGGCCTCTCTCTTGGGCTTGCAGATGGCCGCCTTCTCCCAGTGTCCTCATGTGATCCCCCCTTGGTCTGTGATGTCTGTGTCCTCTTCTAATAAAGCCCCCAGTTATACTGGATTAGGGCCACGCATATCATCTCACTTTGCCTTAATAACTTCTTTTAAGGCCTGTCTTTAAATACAGTCACATTCTGAGGTACTGGTGCTTTGTAACTAAACATACGAATTTTGGGGGGACACATTCATCTCATGACAGGGGAGTACTGACATTTTTCCAATACCTAATCTTCTAAGCCACAAACACAATATATCCATCTCTCCATTTATTTTCATATTCCTAATGCCTTTCAACAAAATTTATCATGCTCCGTAGAAGTCTTGAAAATTAACTGAATGTTCTCCCTTTACTTCATCAGATCCTCTTTTTTTTTTTTGCACTATGGTTCATGTCTCTGAGACAGTTTTGTAAATAAAAGTTAACTACTCTTTATGGCAGTTTTATTTGGAAGTGGCAATTTCTGCATGCTTTGAGAGAGAATGACCTGTTTTGTACTTCTACAGGAATAGAATACAATCAACTGTAAATGCAGACTAGATCTTAGAACTAAATAAAAATTTTCTGATTCAGTCTTTTACCTTTGTAATTTACTTACAGGAGACTTTTTTCTTATTTGGCGCTCAAAATTTTATGTTATCAATTTTCATCATTATCATTGTGTTTAACAAATTAGACCTTTTATCCTTGTCCTATTTACTACTTTTTGGTGCATCTGGCTTCCCACTTGTTAAGAAAATGGGCAGAAGATGCCATTGAACTATTATATGTTTCCCAAACATAGACCTTAATTTCAGTTACGCCCGTGCAAGGACAAAATATAACCCAAGTAAATGTGAAACATCTGATCGTTACAGCTTTGAGATTGGCCAGATCACAATCAACTGGAACTTCCTTCTACCTAATTTTAATTCCATTTGAGCATTACCCATGATAATTTGACCCAGGTCTCTTCACAAAGTAACATTATCCTAGAGTTTACAATTTCATTAACCTCTTGTGATTAGAAACGGGAGTATTTCTAAACTCCCCCTTGATTACTCTGAGCTGCGACGGTTTCCTTTGCATGGGTGAAGCTTGTCTTACTTGTGTTTAACATGGCAAATTCAGTGTGACCAATGCAACCCTGCGCAATGCCTTCACAGAAAAAATACCATGAAGGAAGGAGACTTATTGAAATCATACTCTGTAGCAGATTGGCAGAATGGTAATTTTTAAAATCAAAACTACTAAATAATTGGGAGGCTATTTTGAACAAATTCAAATCAAAAAATGAACTAAGAATCATTTAAAAACCTACATGATGCTGACTTACCTGATTGAATAACCCTTAATAGCTTACTCCCTTATAATCAGAGAATGAAAAAAGATTAAAATTAAATCTGGTAATAATGTTTAAAATCTGAGCTAGAGCTCAGAATAATGAAATGGGAAGTTTGAAATATCTTTTCTAATCACAAGAGGTGGATAAAATTGCAGACTCTGAGATAACGTTGCTTTGTGAAGAGACCTCATGTCAAATTATCATGAGATTAAAATCATGTAGAAGCTTGAGTACCATCTTGCTAAGTCATAGTGCCCTGGGGTATACCTAAAAGTTATCACGTGTGATTTTAAATGTGATGTTAATTTGATCATCAGGATGAGAAAAAATATTTAACTCATGAAGTCCAATCACTGGGGGGATATTTAGAACTCTTTTCTTTCACAGGTTAAAAAAAGTTAGAAGACAATTTGCTAATTCTACCCTAAATACTTTTTGAAAATAACAATAATAAATAAATAACATAATTTTTTAAAGTTTGGGGATATAATGTTGAGAGATTCTGAAAACTTCAGTTAAAGTTCATACTTAAAGTTATTATGAAAAAAAAAAACTGTGACCTTCCCACAATTAGAAATATCTACTCAGTGAAATTCTGGTAGCTTATGGGACCATACGCTCCAGGAGGACAGGGCCATGTCTGTCTTATTTCTGGCTCTCTCCCCAGCAGCTGGTGTAATCCTGGCTCGTGTTATATGCTGAATCAATATTTGATGAATGGATGAATAATCATGTGCATGTACTGATATGAAGAGATCCCATTAATTCACTACTAATGGCTCCCATGTGTTCGGTCACTCAAAACACACTAAACAAATATCCGTTTAGGGCTGCTACATACCAGGGTCCGTTTTAGGCACTAGGGATACAGCTATGAACGAAGCAGGCAAAAAGAAATCCTTGTCCCAATGGCTCTTACCTTCTAGTGGGGGAAACAACCAATCAATGCTACAAGCAAGTAAAATATAGAGAGGGTTAGTTGGTGAGACTTATTCGGTAGAAA
Source organism: Camelus bactrianus (assembly GCF_048773025.1). Taxonomy (NCBI): domain Eukaryota; kingdom Metazoa; phylum Chordata; class Mammalia; order Artiodactyla; family Camelidae; genus Camelus; species Camelus bactrianus. The sequence continues at coordinate 43,676,288 of NC_133550.1, read as the reverse complement.
ACTAAACGGGGTGAGGGGGCAGACAATGGGTGTTGGGTGATGGGGAGAACTTTCTGGAATGTTTAAGGCACAGCACGGGAAGCCAGTGAGGCTGCAGCAGGTAGAGTCAAGGTGGCGGGAAGAGGTGAGAGAAGACTGCCGTCTATTAGGAGGCTTTAACTCTGAGTGAAACTGCGACGGGGTCGGGGGATGCCTGGAGAGTTTTGAGCAGTGACACCAACTAACTTATATTATAACAGGACCAGCCTGACTGCTGTGTTGAGGACAGAATGAGGCTGAGCTGGAGCAGAAGCAGGGAGACCAGTGAGGACTCTGTTTCCACCATCTGGTAAGATAATGCTGCTGAAATGTATAGTTCATCATGCGCCAGGCAGTGTGAGAATGGCTTTATACATTTAATACTGACACATTCTATTACCTAGTCCCCACAAACTTCTGGGGTGAAATATTATATTGCCACTTTCTGGATCAGGAAACTGAGGCTAGCAATGTTTTACTTGCCCCAGATTCCCTCAGCTAGCACGTGGCAGATGTAGAATTCAAACCTAAGTCTCTCTGTTAACTTCTCCACTGCAGTGCCACCCTACCTTTTCATCCATACTTTCAAATGTCCTGTAATAATTAGCATTGGTGTATCCAGAGATTGAGATGCCACCTGACTGAGGGGTGAGATGCCATTAATAAAGAAACCGAGGCATTCTTCCAGCTTTGTGCTCAATTTCTCTATGCTGTGAACCCTCTACACCAGCCAAACCAACTCATGTATTATCTCCTACATATTTCTTGAACCTTCCCCTTCTTACAATTTTGAAATTTAAAGAAAACTTAGCCAGCCTAACACTCAAATCAGAAGCCCTGTCTACAGCCAGTCTGATATTAGGTCATTTGGTCTCTGAATGTTTTTAGGTGACAGACAAGGTGTTCATTGCTGGCTGTACCTACTTATTCATGTGCTCCTGTGAGACATCACGTGGGGAATCCCAGAGATTCTTGGAACAGATCTTACAAAGAGTTGGCCACATTTACTGTTTGGTTATAGGGCAACAATATTCATAGTATAGAACATTTCTCATCCACCAGGCCTCTTATTTAAAAAAAGAAAGAAAGAAAATGTGCTGCTAATGAAAACTGGAACTCAGGGTAAAAATAGACTAAAAAACAAAATTCTGCTTCTCTTGATATTGGAATGTTAAGACTACTTGGCTCAAAGTCCCAAATCCGATATTTAATTGTAGTTAATTTTCACTTTCATCTATAACTTGTAAAGGAAGTCACTATTTGAGGTATGGAAAATAGAACCATGAGTTATAATATTAGAATCTCAGTCCTGCATTGACTACCACCCAGGTGTGGGTTCCAGGAAGTGGCTGACACCCATATTACCATGGCAGACAACTTGTCTATTCTGTGGCCTGACACTTTAAATTGAATCCCATGTGATCAATTAGGATAGACAAGAGAGGAGAAAAATTACAGTAGACAGGACACTTTGAGAGCTCTGACCTGGTGCTGGGGTCCCTGGATGATGATAAACAAACCCTCAGCTATCAAAACTATTATCCCAGAGTTTGGTAAAAATACAACACAAAAGGCAAGAGACAGGAAATACAAGATTGTTTTTGGCTCTTCTACCTTTTGCAGTGCTTCAGGCAGTGACAGTGGGCTCATGGTAATAAAAGCCCCCTCATTTCTTTAAAAGATGCACCTTGTTCCATCGCTTGGCTCCAATGCCTGAAGGCCAAAAACTTAGGAAGAACAGGATCAGAGCTTGTTTAACAGGTGAAGTTTAGCACAAAAACCAAGTCAGCTACCCATTGCCTTCATTGCTTCACACACACGATTAAAAGTAAAGCAAGTCTGCTTACACCTAATGATATTTAAATGTCATTTTGACACTTTCCTGGTGTATTGGCATGGAAAGTTTTAGGCTTGATGAACAGAACTGAGTATCCTGACTAGACATCTACATTACCAAAAAGCTTTGTATGGTGGCTTCTCACTGTAACAATAACTCTCTCCTTAAAACTTTATCCCAGGCTACTGCCTGAGTCATAAGTAAAAACCCCAGTTAGAGTTCTCGGGCCAGCTCGGAGGCAACTTCTTTAGAACAGGATGTGCTTCTTCCTTGAGGTGACAGGTTACCTACTGCAAGTTTTTTTCACCCCTGTTGAAAACATCTCATTTGCTGCCAAACTATATGTAAGGGGATGAAGCACAGTCTGCCCTCAGAGGCTCCTCGGAGACTGAAACCAGAGAATAGCCGGACATACACCGCAGAATGAAAGTCTAAATTAAACAATGGCTTTACAAGAGCACCTTCCCATGTGACTTTGAATCAGAGTAAAGGGAAGTTCACAAAAACCAAAGCAATAAAAGGGATCTTTATTTGGAAAGTACTCATTACCTCGGCAAAACCAAGCTTTAAGAATTAGAGCTGTGAGGAAAATCCTCCTGGCAAGGAAACCAGGGCTTTGATTTCTCCTGGCTCATAAAATAAATAATAATATCCACTTACAGCTCTATATTACCTTTCAATTTACAAAGTGCTTTCCCATACATTATTTTATTTTATCTTCACAGCATTCTTCTGGGGGATTGAGGCTTGATTATTCTCTTCCATGGGCTGGGAAATCAAGGCTCAGTGAGCAGACAGGATTTCCTCCAGGTCACATAGTTATTAAGAAGCAGAGCCCAAACTGAAGTGTTGGTCTCCAGACTCCTAGGAGCTCTTGCTCCTAAAGTTAATATGCCGTAATTCCAGATTATCATATCTAGTCATATGTTAACTGGGGAAATTTGAAAAGGCCACTGGTTACCCAATAGCTTGGGAAAAAAAAAATAGGCCAGACTGAGAAGAAAGCAGACTTTCAAACTGCTTTACGTATGTTCCCTATGACGATGGCGAGAATCCAAGGTACACTTTGAGGTCAAACAAAATGAAAATCAGTGTTATTTTTGAATTTCATAATAATGATATCAGAGGCTGAAACTACTGCATATAGTAGAAACTCTTCCAATGGGGGCAGGGGGAGAGAAAAAGTTCCCTGACTAATTTATATACTTGAAATAAGTTTTCTAAGGTTCTCTCTCAACTGAATAAAATATTCTGATTTAATGGGGAAAATAATTGAAACTTACTTTTGGTAAGTGGAGCGGAGTTTTCTTTTTCTTTTCTTTTCTTCTTTCCTTTATAACCACGAGACTTTGTAAGGCAGAGAACTATGGTGGAAGGAGAATGGTCCGTGGTCAGAGAGACAGGGCTTTGAATCCTGGCCCCAGCTGCGTGACCTGAGCAGCCTGTGTAACCACCGAGGGCTTTATCTATAAAATGGAAGCAAGACCATTACCGTTGGTGGCTTAGTCATCCAGGGCTATGCTATGACAGAATACCACAGCCTGGATGACCTAAACAGCTGACATTTATTTTCTCACAGTTCTGGAGGCTAAGATCAAGGTGCCAGAAGGGTTGCTTCTTGGTGAGGACCCTCTTCCTGGCTTGTAGAAGGTCACCTTCTGGCCGTGTGCTCACTTGACCTTTCCTTAGTATGTGTGCACAGAGAAAGGAAGTGAACGCTCTGGTGTCCCTTGTAAGGGCACTAATCTTATCATGGGACTCCACCCTCATGACCTCCTCTAAACCTGTTTACCTTCCAAACACCCTACCTTCTAATACCATCACTTTGGGGGTTAGGCCTTCAACATATGAATTTGGGGAAAACAATCGTTCAGTCCATAGCACTTGTTTCCCACCCTAGTATCGAAGTAGACTGTAAAAATAAGGAAAGAAAGAAGCAATATTTTTAACTAAGTAGAGGCACAAAATAGGGAAGACCACTGAAGCCCAGAACTGCTGGGTCACTAATGTAGGTCACAGTCTGCTGGGTAGCCTTTCTGAAACATTTGCGAACATGGATGAGGCTGCTAGGAGAGAATGCTGTACTTGAGACACCAATCATGGCCAGCTGCCCACAACCTATTTGCAGAGAATCCATCTGGTTTGTACCCAGTGAGCCCCACCACCTCATGTGTAAACATTTGTCCTAAGGAGAAACCATCCATAATTCAGCTGAGCAAATCAGATTCTCCAACCAGGGAATGAAGCATTAGGCTTAACGAATGAGATAGTGAGATGATGGTTGGTTGGGGTTGGGGTGGAGAGACATTGACAGGCATAGAGCCAAAGCCAGGCCTGGACCCATTTAAAGAAAAAGCTATATCCAAGCAGAAGTGAACAGAGCAGCCACGAGGAAGGTGGCAAATCTAAAAAGCAGATAGGAGCAGGAGGGCAAAGAAAAGTACAGTTAGGAGGCCAGTCATTCAGTGAGAGAAGGTAACAAACTCAGGTACTGATTTTACAACCTCAGGGCCTCCTGGAGCCTGGTTGTACTTTCTTTCCTGCCTCCAAATATTTCCGAGAGTCCCTGGTATCCTTTCAATAAATTCTGTTTACTAGAAATGGTCTGTCTCTTGCAACCAAAAAGCCTTGAACATAATAAATACAATCGATCAATTAATCAATCAGCAGAAGATTAATTTGATTGATACAAATCTGTGTGAAAATGCCAAAGAACAATCTAAGTGCAACATAGGTGAGGGCTGGGAGAAACACAGGTTAACCAGAGATCCTCCTGAAAGACATGAACTGAGTCAAGTTTGGAAAGAAGGGAGATACTGTGCTTGCACTGAGAAAGACATCTAGGAAAATATCTGCAAAGAGACATAAAAAGCAAACCACTGAAGATGAGTTCAAAAGCAAGCTAATACAATAGCTTGATCTTTCAAAGAAATAATATTTTTCAAAATTAATTTTAATTTGAATGTCTTTTAACCTAATGAACATTTAAAATTATTAGATGGCTTTGAAACTTACATTTTCTTCAACTCAAAAAAAGGTAATGTTTTATTAATTTTACTGATCTTAACTCCAGAATCAAGCATGTCTCTAGTTTCTGGTTAGTTGCTAACTATCAATTTTCAGTGAATTAAGTCTTTACACATTCAAGTTCTGCTTATGGGACTTACACAGATCTCCTAGTTCTTGGCTTAATTATGAAAGGGAAGAAATTTTCTTAGGATAAATATTCAACAGATTTTAATGCTATGACTCAACAATTTAACTTAATATTAATCATCAGTTCTAACATTTGCAAGTGTTAAGACCTTTTGACATAAAAAGATATTTATATTATTTGCTTTAAATTCCAGACTAAAGTAATAGTCTCAAAAAATGCTTTAAGCACCTCTTATTAGGAGAATGTCATGAAGGATTATCTGAAAGAGTTTATGAGAGTTTTAGTGCCTGACCATGTTTGACACCAATGTGTGTGTCACCGGCATGACCAGAGAGTTGTCAAATCAATCAATAATTACTGGCCAGGGAAGAACAAGTGAGTCTAATGAGAATGACAGAAAATGGATGGGAATAGCTGTTATATGGCAGTCTGTCCCTTTAGGGACAGCAAAAAAAAAAAAAAAATCATAAAAGTGTTCAGAAAGGCCAACTACAATTGCTTATATCTTGCTGTCATATTTTGGGAGGAAAAGTTCAAATTTCTTGACTTAGTACTTGAGGCCGTATGTTTGTTCCACAGGTATTTATTGAGCTCCTATTAGGTGCCAAGCTCTGGCTGTACATGGCTGAATAAGAGAGTTCCTCTTTGCAGCACTTGTGATCTAGGGAGGACACTTCACGTACAATTGCTCCAGTGTGTCATCCTCATCGACACCTCTGTGCCCTCTACTACACAGTCACTCCTCCATGGAAGGTGTTCCCAACACACAAACCACATATGTGCACATGTGAGGACACACAGACAAGCATACATTCTGTAGCTATTTCTTGCTCCTCCAATTTCAGTCCAAATGCCACCTACACTGGAAAGTTTGTTCCTAATTTCCCTTTCTTTCTTGATTTAAGCGTCCTACCTGCCGTGCTCCCATTTATTCTGTTTGTGCGCTTATCATTTATCATAATATGTAATCTGCTGTCTTTGCTGATTCACTGTGGGTCCCCCCTAGAAGGATTGCAGCCTAGATCTAGCATACATGATACCCAATGGGTGCCCTATAAATGTTTCTTAAATGAACAAATCATTGAACTGCTAAGAAGCAGTGGTGGCAGATGCGCTAAGAAAGGAAACAATCTTGGACATTGAAAGCAATGATTTCAGTCAAAATCAAAAGCTTTTGATGACAGGGAGAAAGGACTGTTCATCTTACATTGTCTTAAGAGCTTGGGAACAGATTCTGTTTAATACCTGAATCTCTCAGGAATGTCACAGCCCACCCTTCACCAGTTCAGCACTGCGATTTAACAGACATCTGCAACTGCAGTCAGTATTTGATATTGATGGATCTAACACACATGGCAAATACACACACACAATCACACTTCCTCTTAAGGTGAATTCATTGGATGAATCAGCTTACTGGTCGGGTCACAGCATACCCAAGGTATCACATAAACAGATGTTCTACTGGGGGATTAAATAAATAAATAAATGGTCATTTCAGGGGGGAAAAAATCATTTTCATAGTTCCACCAGTGTGAAATTTTAGCAGATGGTGCTAAATGTATTATCACATCCTGGAACCTGGCTTCTGCCACATCATGTTGGGCCACAGCTAAACAATCTGGCCTCCTGATTTAAACGCAATCCAGGGATAGATTTGGCATTTCAGTGACACTTGAGTGAAAGGCTTTAATTCATGCTCAAGTTGCCATTCCTCAACCTGAACCAGAAGCAAGCTAGAGAAGACATGTAACATGCTGTCACTCTCACTGGAGCAACTGGGAGGAGAAAACCCTACTTCACCATCTTAATGGGTCCTTCACAGATTCTGAGCATTTTGGATTTGGATTATGGGTCATTACCATGAAAGGGAACATGTCTCTGTACAATGGAAAGTGAGCCAGGAAGGGTCTGAAGGTCACAAAGCCTCCAGCAGAGATTGGCAGGTGGAAAAGGGTGATGGACCCTTTATACCTGGGCTTTTTAGTCTCTGTACCAAAGGATCAGGACGAGATTAGGGAACAGCTCATAGCACTTGCTACCCACCACCTGAGGCCAACAGCATCTAACAAAACTGGTCCATGTTGGATGGACAAGCCCACTGATTGCACCCTTGGAAGCAGGAAAAGTCAAATTGCTTTTCTGAATTCTTGCTTTCAATTGACGTACTGGCTTTATTGCAGACAACGAATAGTCCGGTGTCAGCCCAATGGCAGTCCAAAGGCCACACATTTAGTGGCACTGGTCTGAAACTCTTGTAGTTTTTCTCTCTATTTTCAAAGGTTCACTGCAAGGACCAAGCATGGTGGTTGAAGGTGAATGGTGATGATATATTGATTGCTTGCTAGTGATGGTCAGCTTCTGAAATTGAGTCTAAATGAATGCTGAGAGCAAAAGATAGTTGAACAAGGTACTGACTTTAAAAATGGGCTGCTTAGCACCCCCAAATGAACCAGTAAGCAGACCTGCCTGTCTGCAGCAGCTATAGCCCTTTTTAAAGGATGTTATCTAGATAGGGAGTTCCTAAGGAGGACAAAACTGTAAGTACAAGTCCAGTTGAAAAACCATTTTTGACCAGGATGTGTGAAAGCTGCAGGGATTCTGTCAGCAGTAGCAGAAAATTCACCCCACTCTCCATTGCTTCTCCTCCCTCTCTGAGCCTTCAGCTTCCTGAATTCAGATGCTACAGATAGTAATTACTGGTTCACAGGATTTGAAGGAATACGTATGGAGAAAATAGACTTAAAATGGGTTTTTCAATCTATCCTAACTCCCCACTAAAATACCTAGGATGACACGGAAAATGACTAAAGGGAAAAGTTACTATTATCTCCAAAAACTAAAACTGGTAGCCTATCCTAAGAATCTACTAGGGATTTTTATCAAATCTAACAATGCAGCTGAATTTTAAGAAATTCAGAAACCTGCCTGTGCTTCATCTGTTGAAAAAGAATATCTCAGCCACCTATAAATACAAAGAAAAATATAGTAGGAGTCCCTGGAAGTCCTCTTTGTTCTCCCTCCAACCTCTTCACTCTGACTATGGATAGGAGACTGTAGTCCTGCTCTTGGGTGGCATTTTGAGGCAGCCAAAATCCATCAGCTCTCCACTCAGCATCTTCTGAAAGCCATTTGGAGACTAATTTGAAGACAAAAATAAGTGAAGAGTCTAAAAATGAATGGGTACAGAAAATATTCTAGCCATCGTTCTTGGCATTATAGATTTCCAAGTACTCTGTTCTATTACAGAAGTTCCCCAAATAAGATTCACAGAAGAGTGGCACCATGAAATGGCTTTCTAGAAGGTTTTGTGAACAAAGAATTTGAGGAAAGTATGCATAACCTCTCCCTGGGTATTCACAGTACACCTAGCAGTTTTGAGATCTGCCTCAGGAAATACGTATGTTTAAATTTGTATCCATCATGGGCTAAATTCTTTTGCCTAGATAAAAGCTTACTAACATAACTCTTAATATTCTACATAAAGATTTTGCAGAAAACACATTGAGGAAAGCTTGTTCAAAAAAGAAGAGAAGCAGAAAGTAGCAGGAAACCAGATCCCTTTTCTGTACACAAAGCTACCCTAGATGAAATCCTGGTCAATGAGGAAAGGTGGGCAAGAAGACTTGCCCATCAATTACCTAATGTAATGAAAGTATTCTCCAGTTTTGATCCTAGGAGAGAATTCATCTGGCACCAGAAGTGTCAATGAGGAACAATCTAGAAGCCCTAGATGATCATAAACATGGAATTACAAAAGAGACTTCTCTCTATTCCAGGATGAATTCTTTTTAAAAAGCCTATAAATTAGTGCAGAAATGGGATAAAGGAACATCCTCTGGAAGACTCCAAAGGAGAACATTCTCTAGAAATAATTCTATGTGTCACTCAATGTTATGAATTTTAAAATAACAGTGAAATCACAATTTCAATCAAGTGACAGTATAAAACTTACAAACAAGCGTACACAGACTTAATATACCCAAAATAAAGTGAAACATTTATTTTGAAAACTAGCCCTAAAAAAATTATCCAGAGTTAATTTATTATATGGTTGCATTCTTTTAAGAAATAAACGCTTGCCACACTATATACGCAATTCCAGGATATAAAAAAGACACAAAACTTCCTCATTTACATTACAAAGCTGGCATTATCCTGACACTAAAACCACACAAACCACACAAACCACACACACACACACAAACTCCTACTGCTACTGATTCAGTTACTAACAGTTACCAGAATAAGCATGAATGCCAAACTCCTAAATAAAATTCAAATATGTATTAAAAGCATAATCCAGCATGAATAAGTGGGTCTTGCTCCAGGCGCACAAGGATTGTTGTAGTGATAATCCCCAGTGATTGGCAAAGAACAGTAAAACTAAAACTCCAGTATCATATGTGAAGAGTGGGATGATAAGGTTCCTTCCTGCCCTGTTTCAAAAAAGTTGTTAGGACCTCAGTGACTCAGTTCCAAAGTTTTCTTCAGAGGAGAAGACAGAAGCTCCTTGAAGACAAACCTGCTTCTTGGTGTCTGGAAAAGCCCAAGTTCACTGAAGCGAAGATGCCAAAATTCTCCGAGAGACAGAAGTGGCCCTGAGGACAGAGATAGAAGGAAGACATTGATTGCTTTACCTTGGAAAGAAGCAGGTGTCAACAAGTTGGAGGTAGTGGGGCCAGTGGGCCCCTCTGATGGTTCCCCAGGGAGACAGTGGATCTTGGGCTTGTAGGCAACACGAAGGGAGGCTGGGCCTTCAGCAAGGGGCTCTGACCACCCCCAGGACTCCTGTGCATGAAAAGTGAGACCAAAGCAGCAGAGTTGGGAAGAAGCCATTCCAGCTGAGACATTCAGAAGTTCTAGGGGGGACTGATGACAAAAGAGGACTGTCCTCCAATGCACCATCATTGCCTGAAGAGTTGTTGCAACCCCTCCCTCAGAGCTGGGGTGGGAAAACAAGATCCAGAAGAGACATGTTCATTCCACTAAGAGTCAAATTCATTAGTCAGCTTACAAATATTTATTAGGTTGCAAGTGCTAGAGATACAGAAGGGATAAACACGACTATCTAGACCTCAGAAGCTTACATTCTAGGTTGAGGAGATAGCAATAAACAATTAATACAATAAGAAAGTAAATTATATCGTACGTTAGAAGTTGCAAAATGCTACAGAATAAAGAACAAAGAAGATGTGTTAGAAGCATTTTAATCTAGTTAAGAAAACATGGTGGGAGCAGTAGAGGTGATGAGAAGTGGTCAGATTCTGGATATATTTGAAAGGTTGGGTCAACATTACTTCCTGACAGACTGGATGTGGGATATGAGGTGAAAAGAGTAGTCAAGGAAGACTCCAGATTTTTTCCACTGGAGCTATTCCAAGGATGGAATTGCTGTCATCTGCTCTGGGAGAGACTGACCTGGGTAGAGCAGCTTGGGAGGAAGAGTTGAGGAGATCCAGACCTCCTTTTTTTAAAAAAACAAAACAAAACAAACAAACAAAAAAAACGCATTGCATTTCAGTTTTCTATTAAACATTCAAGTGGAGGTGTTAGGTAGGCACTGGATATAAAAGCAGGGATTGTGTGGTTTAAGTTAACTTTAGTTTCTTGTCTTATCTTAGTTTAAGTCTTTAAGCCATTTTGAGTTTATTTTTTGTGGATGGTGTGAGGGAGTGTACTAACTTAATTGATTTACATGCAGCTGTCTAGTTATCCCAACACCATTTGCTGAAGAGGCTGTATATTCTTGCCTCCTTTGTCAAAGATTAATTGACCAAAAGTCTGCAGGTTTATTTCTGGGCTCTCTATTCTGTTCCATTGATCCATATGTCTGTTTTTGTACCAATACCATGCTGTTTGGATTACTGCAGCTGTGTAGTATTGTCTGAAGTCTGGGAGGGTTGTTCCTCCAACTTCATTCTTTTTCTTCAGTGCTGCTTTTGCAATTCTAGGTCCTTTGTGATTCCATATAAATTTTAGGAGTATTTGTTCTAGTTCTGTGAAAAATGTCCTGGGTAATTTGATAGGGATCACATCAAACCTGTAGATTGCTTTGGGCAGTATGGCCATTTTAACAATATTAATTCTTCCAAGCCAAGAGCATGGAATATCTTTCCATTTCTTTAAGTCATCTTTAATTTCTTTATTCAGTGTTTTGTAGTTCTCCGTGTATAAGTCTTTCATTTCCTTGGTCAGATTTTAAGTTAACTTTAAAAAGTAAGGCAGAGAGGGAGGGAGGGAAAAGAGAGGGGCAGGGAGGGAGGAATAATGTGTCCTTCACACAACTAGCTTTTAGACCAAAATATTTAGAGCAAAGTTCAATTTTACTACATTATTAACAACAACAAGGAGAGTGATATTCTAAGGTTTGTACAGAATTGAACCAGGGGGATGTTGGGAGTTGTCAGGGAGATTTCACAGAGAAGGCAGCAATCAAGCTGGGCTTAGACAGATACATATGAGCTCACCAGTCTGACAAGAAAGACAAAGCTAAGAAGAGCAGGAAGGTAAACACAAAACTTCAGAGATGCTTGAAGCATAAAAACTCAACCGATGCCTGTATTCAAAGTAAACTGTTGAATGGACCAACTAAACAAGCTCCTAGTAAAGAGATAAGTCACATATATGATATGCACAACTTTTATGGCTATTTCCCCTTTAAACCCTTAGGTTCTATAATTATAAGGGATACCTCTCAGCTTGCCAAGGATTCACTGTGTCCTAAAGGCAAGAAGACCCAAACAACCAGACCCATTTTCCTCTAGGTAATGAGAATAGAATTAGGATTAACTTGCCCTTCCATGTCAACCACATGCTTCTCAATTGTACATCTCACATGGAGCCATTGTCAGGACCATGGAGGCCTGGTGCAAGGTTCAGGTGCAAGGCTACCTACTATGAGAAGCATGAACACTCATCACCTGGATTCCACAGTGCTCCCTGGGGTTGCTGCTTTACTGGTGCATTTTCAACACTGATGAGCTCTGCATTCCACTTCTTTTTTTTAATCAAAGCCCAGAAATCTTTTCCAGTGGTCTCAAGATTGGACCTGGCCATTTTCAATGATCAGTTTAATACTTCAAATAATGTTCCTCTGTCCTCTGACCTAGGCTTCTACTCCCACTTCAAAACCTAGGTTGGACAACACCTTTTTTCCTTAGTGGAACTAATTAAGGAATATTTTTAGGCAAAATATATCCAGTATAAAATAGGTAAGCAATAAGAATATATTGTATAGCACAGGGAGTTGCAGCCGTTGTCTTGTAAAAATATATAATGGAGTATAATCTGCAAAAATATTGAATCACTGTGTTGTACAGCTGAAACTAATAATTTGTAAATCAAATATACTTTAGTTTTCTTTAAAAATCCATTAAAACATAAAAATTACATAGATGGCAAACAGTAAACATTTAGAGAAAACCATGAAATGAAATCCTATGTTGCCCATTTGTAGGTATAGTTTTAGGCATCCCACAAAGTAATTAAATTTGGTAAAGTTTTATAAAAATCCTGAGTGACTGACACCTCTAGAAGTTAAGCCATCTTCAGATAATCGAGAACCATGAAACTAAGAGATTCTCCATTTATGAGCATTGGATACCTCTGGATTTAACCCAGAGTTTGCACTGAGTCATCAGAGAGCTGCACTGTCTTTCAAAAGAAATGAGCCAAATTATCTTTACTTTGGTGGTTCATGAATGTGAGGGAGAGAATTCTTTCTCTTTTGCTTTTGATCTCACCATGAAATGAACATTCAGTGCTATATATTCCCTCCCACAATACAGGCTAAAATTTTAACCAAAGAGACCTAATTATCAATTTATACCATCAATTCTAAGTTAGTCAATGTTTAGTTATGTAAGTTTATGAATTTTTCAAACCCAGACTCAACTAAAGTTTCTCCTTTTATATCTTACATTCCATTTTGTGTTCTTTAACAAGGCTGTATTCTTTTATGTCCCCAGTACCTTTTCCTTTTTTGGCAAGCTCTACACTCCCTCCTATTTCCATCTCCTTTTGGAAAGTACTCCTCCCTTAAACCACCATATGGTCCAGGTAAGAGCTACCAGTTACAACCACCCATCCACTGATCAACGAGCCTATGTCTGGCCTGAACTGGACCTTTCTTAATCTTCTGAAAATTGGGATTTAATGAAAAGGGACAATCCCTCTCTGTTATCATGGCTTAGGATCTGAGCCCAAAAGCATGGTGACCTTGTGGAGGAGGCCTGTAGGAAAACACATTGAAAGGAGTAGAAATGAAAGCTAGAAGAGAGAGAACACTTGGAGATCCAGGGGGTCCCTGTTTCCAGTAATCCTGGAGACCCCATCCGAGCTTAACTCTTCCCTTTTGCCTAAGTTAGTTCAGGTTGCATTTCTGTTACTTGTGTGAAATGGGTCCTACTTAATATACACCCTCTCATAATTCCTCCATTAATAAGAATAGAGAGATGAAATCTCACCCTCAGTCTATTTTTCATTTGATTAGCAAATCTGGTAAAAAGTTTAGTTTGGGGAGAATCTGGACCACTAACTAACTGAAATTGGGAGTAGGGAGTGGGCAGAGAAAGTGCCCATACACTCCTGTGGCACCATGCCTATGGCACCAGGGCATCCAGCAGTCCATGTCGTGGGCCCCACAGGCAGATCTTCACGTGCTAAAGCTCTTCTGGCTCCTGAATCCAGATGAGTTCATCAGTTGTGATCTCACTGAGGAGAGCGTTTGTATGAAACGAAGTATGGTGTAGGTGAGTCAGGACCAGAAGGGAGACTCCCTCTTCTCAACTCAAGTTTCCAGGCAGAGAAAAGCAAAGAGCAAAAAGATTCCAGAACCAGCTCACTCTTTGGGCTGGTGGCCAATGACTTGGCTCCCTGTGGAAGATGAGCCTTGAGGCCCTGAAGCCAACTTCACAAACAGCTCAGCTTATGCTTTCATGCTTCCATAACAGCCACTCCTTTCTCTGGTTTGGGTCCAAAAAAACAATCTCTCCCTTCTTTTCTAATACCAGCTTCTCTCTAGTGAGCTCATGTCCCCCCTCTCTCTTCCTCTCCCTCTGACTCACAGCGCTCAAAGCTTTGAGAAATAAAAACCTGTTGGATCAGCCAGACCAGAATCATCAGCTCCAAATGGCCCAGCCCTTCTGTGAAAGGGAATCTCACTTTCATTGTTAGCACCAAGGCTCCGGGTTACTTAACTTGGTCATGAAAAATCCCAAAACCCAACTCATTCTTTTACCAGCAAAAACAATCATGTTATATGTCTTTAAAAGGAAAAGAAAATACGCCTTTAGTAAAACAAAATAACTCTGCCATTTCAGCATCTCAAAAGAGAGATGTCATCCATGTGGTTTTAAAATTAGACAGTGAGGTGATCCCTTCACCTGAATTTCTGTGTTTAAACATAGTTTTTTGGCCGAGATGCAAAAGGTTTTAAGGAAGCAAAATTCAGGCAATAAGTCTTATCAATAGAAGACTTGAATTCAACTTGATCATCTTTGTTTTTATACATGAAACACCAAGCACAGTGCCTGAATCATTTAATTTTCAATAAATATTTATAGAGTTTATCATAAAGTGATTTGCTAGTACAGAAATAAGAATCAAAAATAAAGATGAGTCACCAAATATTTTAGAATAAGGGAGTTTGCCCAAATCAGACACCACTTTGCTAGATGTGAAATTTTTCAGAATTTTTCATGAAAACCTGAATTTTTTTAGTCACTTTTGCAGAAAGGAAGAAAAAGATGTTTGTCCTAGGTATCAGGACAAATGGAAAATATTTTATGAAGGGCCTTTCTCTCATCTCCAGGCAGTGTTCTTAAAATCAAATTGGTGTTTTATTACCTGCCTTTCCCAGACCAGAGCCAATAGAATCAAGCAATTATTGACAAAGACCAAGGTCAAGCTCATTTTGTTTCCGACTCAGTTGGTGTTCTTTTGGAGCCTTAGTACACTCCTCTTGTGATAAATATCCTTAGATTTGTGCAAGGGAGCAGAGAAAAAGAATCTATTGGGGAAAAAAATAAACCCTGGCCCTGAATTTGAACCTGCACTAATCATCAGACAGTCTATAAAGCAAGATATAATCAAATAAATTAAGCATAGCAATATTTTTCAGCATGACGATCCTAACTGACCAGTGAGTGATGTAGATGGTTTTAAGTGGCTTGGCTTGTTCTTTCTGGAGAGTAGTTATCCATGAAAAGATGATTAGCTTTCAATTGCATGTAATGAATACTCTCTGGGGTTTCTTTGCCCCACCCCTTTGTCTCTTTGGGGGAAAACCTACTCAACCTCTCAGACAATTAACTCTCTGTGAACTATCCCAGTACTCCACCAAAGGAATAATGACTAGGAAACACAATCCCATGGCCAGCTCTGTCGGTCTTTGGCTGAGTTCTTGGGAAAATGATCCCCACTAAGTATGATCTCTTTATTGAATATGACCTGCAAACTGCCAGCTAAAGAAAGACCCAGAGAAATGTTATGTTTCACAACATACCTTGAGCCCCTAAAAACAGATATTGTAGAAACCTGCTGTATCAGCCAGGTAACTGAGGGTAGGGCTTTTCTGCACTCTGAAATGAGAGGCTCTCTAATCATCTTTAGTTATTACTTTAAAATTCACTGGCATGGTCCTTTCTGAGATCAGTCACTTATGAAAATGCTGCTTATAAAGAAAAACCAAGCAAAATCACAACTGAGAATCAGAGACATTAATGTACTTAACTAAGATTGCACAGGTAGTCAATGGTGGACATAGAATTTTAAACCCACAGGTTATTTTGTTCTTTTGCCTCTCATGTGATAATGTGAACGAAATGCATATACAAGACTTCTAAATTTTCATCTCCTCTGATATATTTTTTAAAATTAGTGAGTGTTTCTATAGCCAGTGCTCAGTGTGTTAGTCAAGGTCATAGTGTGACCCTTTAGATGAACCCAGGCAAACTCGTTTCTAACTCGACCTGAGCCATTCAGCTCTCAACTCTCCATATCAGTATAGAGAGGCAAAAGTCTAACAATTCTTTCTATTTGCTTCTGAAATGTGTTTTTGTATTTTGAGAATGAGTGCTTCTCATGTTCCGGTAATTCACACCAACTCAAATGTTTTCAATGAAGCCAAGCTGTAAGAGAACTCAAGAGGTAGTTAAAAAAACAAAAACAAAAAACTTCCCACAATGGCTCCCAACTCATCCCCACTCACTCCGTTCCACAAAGAGTTCACCTGAACATAAAGCTCTATCCCAAATTTAGTATAAATTCCTTTCTAAAAAGTCTTCATGTCTTACAATTTAGCTGTATAGCATTATGGACTCTAATTTCCTTTTCTAAAGTTTTACACTATGCAAAAATTAAGTCAAAATATTTCCTTGAAATCTCCTGGTCTTGATTTTATTTGACAAAGCTAACTAACAGCTGGTTTCTACTCACCAAAGTGGCAAAAACAAGATGGGAGATGAGTCTGACCACTACTGATATACAGCATCACAACATGAGCATGTTTTCTATGTCAGCTGGAAGGGATACAGTCTCAGTCGGCATTAAAAATGTCAGCTGCTTTCAAATTTCCCAATACAAGTTTTCTGTATGTGATTGTCTTTTGAAGAAAAAGAGAAGACTTCGATCCCAAGAAAGCATTAACTTAAAATGTTTACATGTAACTTTCTAGGAAATTAAAAAAATTAATACAGGAATAGTATACAACAATAAAAAGGCACAAACTATTGATAAAACAATAACATGAAAGCATCACACAGCCATTTTGCTAAGTGAAAGAAGCCAGATGTAAGAGTATATGTCATATGGTTCCATTTATATGAACTCACGCATAGAACTCAAAAGAGTGGTTATCATCGCGTGGGAGCTGGGAGGAGTACTGACTGAAAAGGAACAGAAAAAAATTCTGGGTGCCAGAAGTGTTCTGTGTTCCATCTGGGTGGTGGTTGTGTAGGTACATATGTCCACGTGAAAAGTCATTTGGGCTGTGTGCTTAGATCAGTGCTCTTTAAGTTCTTATTCAATGTATGTCATCCTTCAACTAAAAGAAGTGTCTTTTTTTTTGAAGTTTAGCCCATATATAAAAGAAAGGTTATATAATTCACACCTTGAACATTGTGGACAATTCTGTTTTCTGCGGTATACAAACTTTCTAAAATGCTACTTACAGTCCACAGTTCTTTATCTGCAGTTATGAAATCCACATAGCTATGAAAACCAGTTTTCCAACAGATCTGAACTGATACGAAGCTATTTACACCTCTATTCATTCCACATTCTATCTTTCGCAAATATTCATGCCTCTCTGTGGAAGTGTTGTTTGATTATAATATGTTACCCGTACCCCCATTGTGGCGTTACATAATTTTCAGTACATGCACCTTATTTTTGTTGTAAGACCTAAAAATGTTCTAAATGTGTAAATACTTCTGGACCCAGTGGTTTTGGGTAGAATGCTGTTAAGCTTTATTTATTTGAAGATACATTTGAAAAGATTTATTTAACTAGTACACTAGACCTGTGATTTCACAGATATCTATTGCTTAAGAGGAGGCTGAATTTAAACCATGGGCTGAATTATTTAAAGAAGTAAATAAAATAAGGAAGTAAATAATAAGGTGGCTCACAGTCAAAATTGCAAAAGTGGCAAGGAAATGGCTAAGGTTTAAGAAACATCTTCCCAGCACAAAGATGTTAAGGTGTCCATACAGAAGGCCAAGTTATCTGCATAAGACAAAGAGTGAGGACAGGGGCTTTCTTTACATCCTTCCAGCACCACGCAGGGACTTGCACGCACCATCACTTAACAAAAGCTTGCTCGGTTGAGCTGAATCTCCAACATCCCTCATCCTTTGACTTCTGTTACACACCACCCCTGAGAAGAAAAAATGAATCTTTCTTTGAAAAATAAAGTTAAAGATCTTTGGGAAATGATACTTTGGTCCCTTTTAGTTGATTGTAAGAAAAGATAGAAGCACATTGTGGTTTTTACCTTTTAACTTTAGGATGTGTCTCTTCTGGAAGCCTTCAAAGACTCAAATCAGTCACTAACTCCCTACTGTTTATTCTGTTCATCCAAGAACAGGAATCTCACAACCCAAACCATAAGAAATCCACCTCTGAATCTAGGAAAAGATTTGCTTTACCGTGTGCTGGCTCTACTTTGCACCATCACTTCTGAACGGCAGCTTTCATATTTTTTCCCTTTTTTCCTTTATACTTTCCCCAAGGAAAAGAACTCATTGTCTGTATTCTGCCCAAATAAATTCCGGAAGCACCATAACTGTTTGCCTCACACTTCTGTATCAGTTTCAGGACTGTCATAAATCATCAGTCTGCGGATGGAGGTGCTTAGACGGAAATCATGCCTTTGAAAAATGCATAGCATTATTCTCCTTGAGCAGCTGCAGCCTTTTATTAATGGCTCAGGAGTCTTTCACACCTCCTTTTAAATCCAGTACATTTGAAGTAATAAAACAGAGAGCAGTTTATAGGCAGGAAATATTAAAATATTTAATTGCTTTTTTTTTTCTTGGCACAAGGCAGACAGCCTCAAGCGTTCTCTAACACATGAAAAAAAGGACACCTGTCCGTGCTTGAATGGACATGAAACAGGGGATTGCTAAATTGAATACATCTGTGACCAAACAGCCTTTAAACCCACATCAAGCCCATTTTTTTTTATTAATTCTAACCATTTCCCTGCAACTACTTTTCATTTTCTTCTTCCTTCTCCTTGTCTAATTATAAGAAAATACAGAAGAGAGCAAATTGATACTATGCCCAAGGTGATTCCCTAATTTACCTCAGACAGAAACTGCACAAACTGAACCTGAAAATCTTTCCCATTGTCTGGTCCTATAGTTTATAATCCAGCCCATCAAATCCTTCTCAGAGAAAATGGGATCTAAATGTGTGAGTACTAATGCAATCGCTAGACCTTTTGACAAGTCTGTCTATATGATGGAGTAAGGCAACCTGAGGTCAAGTTCCAGATCTGCCAGCTGCTGTTTGAATGACCCTGGACAAGTTGTAGCTTCTCTGAGCTTCAGTTGGTTCATATATAAAATAGGTATAGTCAATCTCACTTCTCACAAGGCAGTAGTGAGTGTTAAGTGAGATGTCCATTGTCAAGTGTTCAACATGGTATTTGGCACTCTGTGAGGTCCTAGTGTTTGCTACCTTTGTGTTACAATCTGTCTAAAAAGACTTGTTTCTAAAACAAAAGATGTGGCTAAAACTCTTCCATGAACAATGGACAGTCATACGAGAGTATCTTGCTGAAATTTGTATTAGCTTGCTACTGCTGCAAAACAAAGTTCCACCAACTTAATGGTTTAAAGCACCTATTTATTAGCTCATAGTAATGGATAAGAAGTCCAGCATGGCACAATTGGGTCTGCTTCTTCAGTAGGATAGGGCTGAAATCAAAGGGTGGACCAGGTTGAGTTCTTATTTAAACTCTGAGAAACAATCCACTTTCATGCTCACATTGTCACTGACTGAATTCATTTCCTTGCAGTCATAGTACTGAGATCCTGCTTCCTTGCTGGCTCTCAGCAAGGGACCTCTCTTAGCTCTTGTAGGTCACTGGGTTCCTTCCCTCAACAGTCCCTTCATCTTTGGTGTCAACAAGAGAATTTCCTTCATGTTGAATCCCTCTGATGCTTTACTTCTCTCTGACTTCTGCAATCAGCCAGAGAAAACTCTACTTTTTAAAGAAGTTATATGATCTTGTTAGGTCAGCCCAGATATCTCACTATTTTAAGGAAAACTGATAAATCAACTTAATTTCATCTACAAAAACCACTTTTGCCTTGTAATGTAACATAATCAAGAAGTAACACCAGGGAGCAGAGGTCCTGGGGGCCATTTTAGATTTCTGACTACCATAAAATTTTAACATTAGAAGTTAGGATGAAATTTCCTGATACTAGTGATGTTGAGCAACTTTTCATGTTCCTGTTGGCCATTTGCATTTCCTTTTTTGGAAAAATGTCTGTTCAGTTCTTCTGCCCATAATTTAAATGGGTTGGTTGTTTGTTTGCTTTTTAATTGAAGTACAGTTGATTTAAAATGTTGTATTAGTTTCTGGTGTACAGCATGAATGGACTTGGAGGGCATTATGCTAAGTGAAGAGTCAGACAGAGAAAGACAAATACTGTAAGATATCACTTACATATGGAACCTAAAAAAATACAACAAACTAGAGAATATAACAGAAAAGAAACAGACTCACAGATATAGAGAAGGAACTAGTGGTTACCAGTGGGGAGAGAGTAGGGGAAGGGGCAAGATGGAGGTGGAGAATTAAGAGGTACAAACTAACAGGTACAAAATAAACTACAAAGATGTACAACATGGGGAACATAGCCAATATTTTATAATAACTATAATGGACTATAACCTTTAAAAATTATGAATTACTATATTGTATACCTATAACATATAATATTATACATCAACTATACTTCAATTTTTAAATGTATTGTAAAATAAATGCATAAATAAATTTTTAAAAAAGAAAAATTAAAAATAATAATAATAATAAAAGCAGTTGGGATGAAAAACCATTTGTTATATTTTAAGGCAGAGGCAGAAAGCAATAGAACGCCTCCTAGCCACTCTTTCTGGTCTCCATTCTTGCTGCCCTCAAATTCCATCTTCATAGAGCTGCCCACATTAAATATCTAAAAGGAGACCTTGTAAGCTCCTCATTGTTTCTCATACAAGAGCAAATCTAAACCTCTTAACCTGACCCACAAACTGCCACAATTTGGCTGGTCTCTCAAAACTACCTCTGAAGTTCCTTGCTAATTCCATAATCAAGCTAATAACCCAGAAACACCGGATTCATTCACCATGTTTCTCACTTGTGTCTGTATTCAAGCTGTACTTTCAGCTCAGAACACTCTATTTTCACCGCCCCTTTGTCTGGGTAACTTGTATTCATCTTTTAATTTTGCTCTCATCCCACTTCATTTGCTCATTCATTCATCCAAGAAATAACTATCAAACATCCACTCTGTGACAGAGATGAGACTATGGGGATAAAATGGACTCATGCAGTCCCCACTTTCACAGAACACACACTGTTGTCAGGGTACAGGCAATTAAACAAATGAGTATGGCTCAGTGACAAGTACAATGACTGGAGGAGGGCTGATGCATCTAAAACAGACACTGAACCAAAGCTGGAAGTTTTCTGGAGGAAGTGACATCCAAGTCAAGACTCGAAGTGTGAATAGGAGTTAGCCAGGTAAATGGGAGTGAGGGAGGGGAGGACACTCCAGACAAAGGGACTAGCATGATAACATCGAGGCACACACGTGTTAGAAGGAACATGGTTCTTCTGAGGGATCCAAAATAGCTCTGTTTCACTGAAGTATGGCATGCTGGGGGCAGTATAGGATCTTTTCCTGTAATAAGGAGCCATAGAAGTTTAAAGTTAGGTTTCTGTTTAAAGACATCTCCTCAGCTGGCCTACAGATAATAGATTGGAGGAGGGGCTCACAAGATGAGAGGAAACCAGCAGGGAGTCCAGGGCGGTAATCCAGATCAGAGATAACAGTAACTGGTTTTATGCGGAGGAGACAGAGATGGAGGGAAGTGGATAGATTTGAGAGAAAAGGCCACCTACAGGAACTTGGTGATGAATAAGCTATTGGGGGTAAGGGAGGGTGATGCCTGTGTTTCTGGCTTGGGCAACAGGGTGGATGACAATCCCCGTCACTGTGGGTGAGAACAGGGGTGGAGGAGGGGTTTTGTGGGGGAAGATAATTGTTGCCAAATGGCTTCTGGGATAGCCAGTAATTTACAGAGACTATTTCAATTCTTCCTAGCCCACCTGTGTGATTCAGCATCATGAAGCAAGAAAAGAAAGAGCATTTGTTGAGTATAAGGGGAAGAAGGAAAAATATAGAAGTGACACTAGTCACTTGTTCCCCCAGTGACCCACCTCTGGTCCCCAGTAGAAGAGTCTCATCATCTGGGATGTCTTACTCACCGTAGGCAAGGATGATGGAGAATGATGGTAACAACCCTTTCGTCTTGCTCGTTCCTCTCACAGTTGAGCTCTTCCCCCAGTTATCTGCATTGGCTCATCCCCTGCCCTCTCTTCATTCAACTCTCTGCTTAATTATCATCTTCTGACTCCCCCTAAATAATGGGCAAAATCTTCTACTCCAGCACTCCCTAGTCTCCTTATTTTTCTCCATTGATAGAGTGTATGTGTGTGTGAGAGAGAGAGAGAATTATCTTTTTTACTAGAATACAAATACTACATAGGCAAGGACTTTGTTTACTGCTGAGTCTGTCACTCTAAAACAGTGTTTGGTCATAGTGGGCACCAGTAAATAATTGTTGAATAGATAAAGAAATGCGGAAATAAAAGTCTGTTGCTCAGAACATTGATCCTGGCTGGGGAAATTTACCGGAATCATCATGATAAAAATAGTACTAGAATCATAAGAGTAGACAAATTTTCTCAAGAAGACAGGAATTCCAACAAGTACCAACCTTTAAATGATACTCTGTAAGGAGAGGAGTCTATTACAGAGTGAGAAGGGGCAGTCAGGGAAGCAGAAGGAAAACCAGGAGAGTTGGGGGGTGAGAGAAGCCAAGGAGGATCATGAATGGTGTGTTGATTGCAGCAAAAGTAACCAGGAAGACAAATAAGAGTTCTAGAAATTCTCCATTGGGTTTAGTGACTAAGATGCCACTTTACTGAGAGCAATTTGAGGGAAGGGTGAAGATGAGGGCCAGAATTCAGTGGATTTGGAAGTGAAAGGCAAGAGAGAAGGAAAAAGTAGTTGAGAAAAGTAACTAAAGGGATGTTGGACCAAGGAGAGTTGTTTTTCTCACGACAGCAGAAGCTTGAACAAGTGTAAAGTTTGGTGGGAAAGACGCACTAGAGAGGAAGAGGTCTAAGATAAGAAAGAGCAAAAAAATAATCAATACCGGGAGATCTCTGAAGTACAGGAAGGGAGGCTTCCTTCTTCCGGAAGCCTCCTCTGACCTCTCCCTGCCCCTCCTCCTCTCCATCCTCCCCACTACAGCCCGTGTCAAGTGTGCAGAGATCTGTGATTAAGCTGACCCAGTGGAACTTAACTCTGTTTGTCACTGCTGTGCCACTAGGTTATGAGCTTCATTAGGAAAGTAACAGCTTTGGATTCATCTTTTTGTCCTTAAGAACTGGCACAGAATCTGGTACATAATGAATACTCAATAGATATCCAATAAGAGAAAGAATGAATGAATTGATGGAGAAGTAGACTTTTGACCTGAAGGATTCAACAGAATGTATTGAATGTTCACTCTGTGCCAGGCAGGGACCCAAACAAAGCCCATGAACAAGTGAACTGAGGAAAGAACACAAGAATGTAGAGGGAAAAATTAAAGCAGGGAAGGCAAATGAAACACCATGAACCAGCACTTCATAAATTCAATAATGTTGATGCTTTAGAAGGGACACCATGACTCTTCACAGCCAATTTTTGCCACCGGTAAGGGGAGGATTCACTTACCATTTGTTAGGATTGATTATAGTGTTACTTCCTTGTTTCCTGTTTTTCATGATACTTGTAATCTATGAATCACTTGCTTGAATTTGTCTTCCTCCATAACCTCTCCAAAGTGGATTGAACTGGTTTTCCAGCTCTTTACTAAGAGAGGGACAGATCCAAGCTCTCAGAGTCCAGTGGGGTTAAAGTTTTGACCGTGCCTTATCCCAAAGTACCTTCCTACTCGGGACCCCAGACATCATTATGTTCTCCTCCAGGAACTAAATGGAAAAGATGAGGGGGAAAAAAGGCAGGGCTTTTGGAGATGTTGCTCAAAGATTCCCAAACAGGAGTGCCTCTGTCTGAGTCATCAGTGCACATCCAGAAACACCCCAAGCCTCATAGATACGACGGACTGAGGCATCAACACATAGCAACACTATTGTGATGCCAAGGAGCCATTCTAGGTCACATATGCAAATAACCCAAAAGTTATTCAAACAAACACACGAGAGAGTATGGGAGTCACTGTGGAACATTTAAAAACCCATATCCTCAAGGCTCTTGGATATTATTGTTAATTAAACACTTGTTTTCTCTTACTGTGGCTATATTTTCAAAAAAATAAGAATTGAATCATTTGTTGGCTCTTTTTACTCTGAAACCCAGTGCCTAACCTTGGTTGGCCCTTCCATCTCTTCCCCCAATGATATCATCCAACTGAACAGTCACCTTTACATGGATTGCTCCCAGTTCTTGGGCCAAGAGCTCAGACCTGCAGGGTAGTCTTCTAGCTGGATATCTGGATGTCCCTCCAACACCTCAAAGCAAGCATCTTCAAAACCAATTTCATTCTCTTCCTCTACAAAACCAGTTCTTCCACCCAACTCCTCAGCTTCTATTAAAGGCGCCACTGTTCTACTAGGTGAAAACCTCAGTCATCACTGACTTCTTCCCCTCTTTTATCTCTCCTCCCCTCCACTCATAAATCTCATTGAGAGGTTTCCCAGGACCCATTTCCAACATATGATTTCGAACCATCTTCCTTAACATTCATCTCCTTTTATTCTCATTGCCTCCAACCTCATTCAAGCTCTTGTTTCTTCTCACATGGATGATTGTAAACACTACTACTGGGGAAATAAAATTTCACAACCAGATAGATTTATATTCAAATCGCAGTTTCATCTCTTTCTAGTTGTGTGATCTGGGGCGATTTTCCCAAACCTTCTAATCCTCAGTTTGCTCCATATAATGCTGGTTCATTTCAGGGGTATATAAAATAATGTAAGTTAAAGTACCTAGCACATAATTGCTCAAAGGATCAATGACTCTTCCCTCCAAAGAAGTCCTCTGATCATGCTTCTCTGTACTCATAAACCTCGAATGACTTCCCTTTTTCTACAAAAACAAGGCCCAGCTACTTATTTTCCTTCCACAGTATCACCCAGCTTTCATCTCTCAAACTTGGCCTCTCAATCCTCCCCAAACACACCCACATTTTTACCATGCTTCTCTTTCCACCGGATATGACTTTCCCATCTTCACCAGTCAAAATTCTACCTGTCCTTTGAGAAGCAACACTACTGCCACCCCCTCCATTAGGCCTAATTCTGATGTTCAAATATCTGTTCTGCTTTTGAAAGCCCACTTCACTCTCTTAATATCTACATTGTAGAACTTATCATATTCTGCATCATAATATACTTGTAAGCATCCTTGTCTTATTCTGAGCATAAGCCTGTGAACTAGCTTCTTATTCATTTTTGAAGTCTCCTGCTTTTCACTTATTTGACACTCAGGAAATGAGTGAAATTGATTGTAAGTATATGTCCGTAGAAGAGTAACGTTCATCTGTTAGACTATACATTTGATGAGGAAAATCATTTTTGTCCATTTTAATCAATGATGTATCCCAAGTACCAAGAATAGTGCTTCAAATATAGTCAGTGCCCCAAAACTATCCATTGACTGACTTTATAATCCAAGATTATCCTTTGAACCAAGAAAAAAATCCCATATAATACAATTTTTTAAAGGTATGCCAACTGGTAGCACCTAAGCTCTGCAAAGTCTCATCACCTCCTCCGAGGGATATCATATCATGTATGACTGACACCACGTCCACCCAGGGAGAGCACTCAAAGAAAGAGGGCCCGGCCATACGTGCTCACGCCCTCCAGTGCCCTTCATTAAACAGGCTTCTGTACTGCTGCCTAATAACCCTCCAGCTGCCTGGTGTGCACCTTTCTCTCTGGCTTAGACACCAGGGCTACAGTTTGGCAGGGGCATAAATTAAAGCCCGAGAGAGAACAATCACAGGAACACTGGCCTCTGAAGTCAAGGCCAGCCAGCAGTATGATTCAGGCCCTGAACGTCACCTTCCCCTGCTCTAGTCTGAATCCTGACAGAGATCACTTGCCAGCCCAGCAGAGCCAGAAAAACATTGGTGAGTTGCTGGCCAGGATCTCCAACAAGCCAGCCGCAGACCCTATTTTGCCAACTCTGACAAAACTTTCAGAGCCAGCTGGGGGAGGTGGGAGGACGGAGGAGGTTGTGGGAGATGAACCTTTAGAATCAGACAGACCTGGTTCTGCATGCTGGCTCCCCCACTGACTGGCAGAGCAGCTGCAGGCATTTCATCAGCCTCCTGGGCTGCAGAGTCCTTATCTCTAAAATCAAACCCACCTTACAGCATTATTGTAAAATGAACGATGATATATGTAAAGCACCGGACTCCTAGCATGGCTATTGGTGGGATTGCTGTTCTTAAGATTAGAGAATCAAAGAAAGTAACTACAGAGAAGAAGCCAGCTTTCCGAATGCAATCCTAAGAATTCATTTTTACTTATTCACTGGACTAGGGCTCCTTCTGTGCCTTAGATTTCTAAGAAAAATAATCAAATGTCAACACAAAGCATTCTAAAACCAAACTGACAAAGACTTGCAGATGAATTTTTGGAACTTGCCCCTGACAGAAAGTTCACTAGCTTGACCTCATTCTCCGTCATCCCCTAAACCTCAAGACTCAGCCAAATGTGCCATTGAGTCCCTATGCCTCTGAGTCCCTGTCACCTACAAGGATTGCCCCTTTCTCCGGGTCTGCTCTGTGTCCTCTCATCACCCTCTCCCCTCACCCAGCACACACACTCCAGACTCCCTCAGTCACCCTGACCTGTCCTCAGAACTCACTCAGACTCCTTCTCACCCTCAGTCCCATGACTACGAGCCTCCAGAGAAGGGAAGTGCCGAAGAAAGAGCTTTTTTCACAGCAGCCACAATGTGACAAAATGCCAACACACTTGGGCAATCACAGAACTGCACACTCACTCAACTGTCACCCATTGTTCTCAGCCACTAGGTAAGTAAAGTCCTGGTCTGATTGCATCTGAAATGCATACTTTCTCGGGTTTGTCTTGTCTCCTAGATCTTATACAGATCCTAAGTACATAAATCCCACAGATTACTAAATGCTCTATTTCCCTTCTTGGGGGCCACCCTGGATGATGTTGTCATTTGCTGAATTGTCTCATTTTCTGCTGAGCTCCTTATCTCATTCTGTGAGCCCTAAACTGACACAAATTCTGGAATATTCTCCCCACTGGCTATGGAAGGCAACCTCGTAGCTGTTCAATTGTATGACCTGAAGTCTGGTGGAGTTGGACTCTGGAAGCTAAAACTGAAATAGAGAAATCGTTCGAGAGTTATCTTACCCACCATGTTCTCTAAGCATCCACCTTACTTGCTCATTCCCAACTTTCATGGAAATTCCTCAAAATTGCTTAGTTTCATTCAGTCATCTCTTCTCCCAGCCTCAACCTACAGCTATTGCAACCCCACTCCAGCCCCATCTCCCTCCTCCAATGTGCTCTTCTTAGCAGAGTGATTCTCAGAATAATCAGCAGCTTCCTCCTAAATGATTACATTACTCACAAGCATTTAATGGCTCCCATTGCCGTGAACAATCCCAACCCTCTGAGTAGCACATGAAGCCCCAGGTGATCTCATCCTCCCAGCCTCTTCTCTTGCCACAGGCTTGCCCTGTCCTTTGCCAGCTACTGAACACATCATGCTGTTTCACGTCTCCATACTTCTTATTACGCAGTCCTCTCAGCCAGGAAAAGAAACATCCTTTCTCACCTACCTTCCAAACCTGGAAAGCTCTGAGTCCTTTTTCAAGAATCTGCTCAAAGCTGACCTCACCAGCTAGAGATGCTATCTTCCTCCTTTCCTCCCTGGCTCTTCCTCATCCTATTCTTTGTGCTATTGTATCTGGTGCACTGAATGAGCTTCAGTTAGTTTCTGCTTTGACTACTAGCCTGTGAGCTTTTTCATAGTAGGAACCACATCTCATTTATCTTTGGCTCCGAAGTGCCATGCCAAATGCCTGGAACATAGGACATGTTCTAGAAACATTTCTGACATTGACCTTTTCTGATTCCTTTGGGGAATCTTTTGACAAGAATCTCTCCTAAAATGACATGAGCTTGAGAACACCAGTATTGAAAGATTTCTTCCAAGTTAATTGGTTAACTGGTGTGTCATTTCATATTCCAGAAACACCTGAAATGTATTTTCCTTTTTTCCCCCAAATAGTTTTTCTTAGAAAGTCTCATCTTATTTTGCCAGTTTGAACAAGGCTGGAAACTTTGGTGTTTGTTTTGAGGCTGAAAAGTGCCTTAAGAGGTACTTTGTGCACTTGGATAGGGTTGAGAAGAGACCCACAGAGATGATTAAAGGCTGGGAAACAGACGAAGAGAGCTGGAAGGAAAAGCTAAAGGCGATTTAGTCATCGAAGCCCAGCATGTGAAGGGCCGTTATTACCTTGGAGGCTGACAAGGGCATAATGCCCACATCCTCCAGCAGGAGAGCAACAGGAAGTGAGGTGAGCTGCCGCATAGAAAATGTAGGTGAGAGAGAGAAACTTTCCTGGCCAGAGACGTCGCTAAACACTGAAGGAGCCAAGAGGCATGATACCACTTAGTCTTTTTTTCTTCAGAGGCATGGAAATGTAGGAAATAACCCAACTGTCTGGAATGTCCTACGTGCAATGTTACCTCATGCAAGGATGGAATTACACAGCTTTAAGGGACAGCCTCCAGATGGCACATAGATTTTTGGCCACTTCAGGTACACAGAGTCTGACAGAGTCCTTCCCACACTAAAATTTTGGAGAAAGTACCTCAGAGGAACTGAACTCAGCTGTCATTCTTTTTCACTGAACATTTACGAAGCCCCTTCTCAAGGTCAGTCTCCGTATCAGGTACCATCACCATGACTAAAGCATAGTTTCTGCTGGTAGAGGAAAGAGCTGATTATCATACATCTCTTCCAGGACGTCCAGGCCTCAGCTGTCACACACGCACTACTCAGCCACCACCAAAGCTATTTGCATTTCTTCTGAGAAACATCTGCTCCCAGCCACTCTAACCTCCAGGCCCTACATATGCTCTTTCCTCTACCTACAATGCCATTCCAACTCCCTTACTTAGGAAACCCCTTCTTGTCCTGAAGGCACAGCTCAGGCATTAGCTTCTCCAAGCTGCCATTTTGTCAAAGCTACTATTCCTTTCACCCCCATTCTAGATTATGATACTGATTCATGATTTCTAAATGTAAGCATTAGAAACAGACTCAAAGTAGCTTTAATAAAAGAGAACTTCCTGAAAGTCTATCAGAAGCTCAACAGTAGCTGGAGGAACAGGCTTGGAAATACCCCAAATCCAAGGGAGTTAGAGGCAAGAAGCAGAGGGCATATTTGCCTCTTAGCCAAAAGAGTCATGGAAAATAGTCCCTCCCTCTTGGTGTCAAAGTTCTAGAACAGTGTCTAATTGGCCAACCCTGGATCCCAAGACCAGCAGCCCCACCAGCCTGCGACCACCCTAGTGTGGGAGAGGAGGATCATCCTCTTCCATTTTCCCTCATGGGAGATGGTCACTAGAAATCATCCTCACAGTGGATGGAAAGGTAAATCCCCTCAAAAGAAATCAGAATACAATGGAAGAGGAAATTCATGCTAGGCCGTTCTCTTCCACACTCATCCCGATGTGGAGCGATACTTAGTTTTCCGGTCTATATTCTTAGCAAGTCTGTGTGCTCCCTGAAAGTAGGAATTGAATTGTAATCCTTATCTCATATGCTGTTGGGTAGAGTCAGTGATCAATAACCTCTTACATATCAGACTCCTGATCAATATTTGTTGACAATGCATGAAAAGGTCAAGAGAGTATTCGTTCCTGTGCCTGCCAACTTCAAGCTCAGTGTTTTTTTTCTACTGTATCATATTGTTAGCAGGGATGATATGGTTAGCTTTAATCCAGTCATCAATTTCTTAACCTAAGGAGCATGTTGTTGGATTTCTTAATAAATTCAGATCGCTATAGGAAGTCTTGATTATGACTGGCAAAAAATAATTTCTCAAAATATTTACTGAATTTAAGTCCATGATGTACAAATGCAAGTTTTGAAGCATCCATTTATCTGTAAGTCAAACTGTAGTATCCTTTAAACTTCTCAGACAATGTTACTCAGAGACTGATTTTTCCCTAGTTAATGGGGGCTATCAGAAAATAAAATAACAAGAAAAATAATACCATAAGGTTGGAAATAAGTTCTGAGCATAATAAGCAACTCTGATGAAATAGTGCATGAGTGTTTCTATAGTCACCATCAGGCAGGTAAGCATGACTGGCTTGGTAAATCCATTTCGGTACCATAACAGTGTCTATGGCCATTCAAGCCTGTGACTTTGCATGGCTTGCTTAATCCAATTTCAATTTCATTCTGAATTATACTTGGCCCTGTACTGAGTGTTGCTTTCATTTAGATGAATAAATGTACACCTTGTCAAAAAGTAGAATCTTTAATTCATTGGCAGGATTTCAAAAGTTTAGGATTTATCTGTTATAAATGATGAAGAGGTAAGCTGATCTTCCCTTGTCGATGCATCGTCATGAACACTGAAAATAATAGTCAGGTGCTTGGCCATGAATTAGCAATGCATTTTGGCATTATGTGGTATCTATTGCCTTAGGTTTCAAATTATCAAGATCATATCAAAGAAAGAAACTAGTTTCAGACTCCAAACTTACATGTCTACACAGAGTTAGCTTAGGAATCAGCCTCTAGGCCCTTTTTCAAGAAACATTTCACATGAAGCTTGCATATTATCCACATTTTCTATATCACTAAAAAAGATAAGTCTATAATAAGAATTCTGCATAATTCAATCAGCTGGATTATGGTTAAGGGTCTGGGGAAATACTGTTTGCTAATATTAAGCACTAAGGCATTAGCAAGAATGTTACATAGATTCCTACTTTAAAGTGTTTGTCAATTTAGATAAATTTTAAATTCAAATTCAAGACCAAACTGGTATATGGTAGCAATTTGTGCATGTTTATAACCATGGTTGCCCTCATTCCATCCCATAGAATTCCACTTAAAAATCATTAGACCAGCAGGAGAGTTAGTCCTCATTGGTCCACATCTGGCTTTACAAGTTATCTGCCTCTGGATATGAAGGACTTGAAAGAAACTACCAACTATCCTCAAAGTATTTTGAGGCTGCTTTTGCTGATGGGGATCTATGATGGTGGACCAGTCTGGTAACCCTGGATTGTTATTAGTGCAGCTGTGGATTACCTGTGGTTTCAATGGACTACTGTGTATGCTTTGTTTATTTTATCCCTTCTTCCTGTTGGAAAAACAGCTGGAGAGCAGACACCCTGCTGTTCACAGCCTTGGGCCTTAGAATATTAACAGGAAGCCACAATAAGCATCTTCATTACTTCACCTGTGGCATAAATGGTAGAAAGAATGGAGCCCATCAGGAGGAACTGATTTAAAACAGAATGAAACACTTTGTGTCCCATATGTCTGAACATCCAAGTAACTGCCACTGACCTAATAAATTGGCTTCCGTCATGTAGAGTTCAACCAAGGGGAAGAGGAAGTCAGTTTCCTATAGAAGGGAATAAAGGCAAGCCTCAGTAGCCTGTGGCAATAAATGGAATAAAATATTTGGTACATTAGACCAAGTTGTATCATAATTTATATCAGTTGCTTTTCGCTTTTAACAAAAGATATGGGAGTGGATGGCAGTGGTATGTGGATGGGAGAGGAAGAAGCGAATAGCCTTACTAGATACTTTCATGTGTTTTCCATCGTGTGTAATTACTCATCCTAAGGCAAGAGGGATATTGCGTAAGATTGGTTTCAAATATCTTCCCAGTTTTTTTTAGGGGGGTCGGGGGTTGCACAGAGATAGGTGAGTATAAAGCATCAATGTCCCTCCCCAAATGGAGAGACAGGGCAGAGAGGTTATATGATCTAAGACTCTATGTAATGTTTACATCATGATGGGTCAGAAATACTCCTGGAAGTGGAATTTCCTGGTGCAGGTCCACCCTCCCTTCTGTGGACTGAGGCTATGAACAAAAAAAATATTCTGGAGAAAAAAAACACTTTACCTTTTAAACATAAAAATGAGCTACTAAACAGAAGGACAAGAAGGACTAATATCTTAGCATTCATTACTGAGGACATATTGGAACCCTCCTCATTCTACTGTACATAGTAAACTTAACACACCTATGGGGTATTTAATTTCTTACAATTTAATATATTCCATCCACCAGCTTTGCTAAAACACACTTAAGAAAATCCAGCAGCACAAATACAGACAGCAGTCCTCAGGTCAGGATTCTAGGGATTCATTGTGCCATGTACTCACGGTGAGCCCATGAATCAGGCAGATCTAGGCACAAATCCCAGCTATTGCATTACATGAACTTGGATAAGTTATTGTACATTCCTGAATGTTAGGAATTCCTCCAACTTTTCCTACCAACTGGAATTGTATGAACTTTTCGGAATATAGAGGAACTAATCAAACATCTACTTTTTAATACTAAATTTATTAATTTAGTCATGTAAATATAAAACCATAGAAACCTCAATTTAGAACTTCTTTTTCACTCTCACATTTCAAGAAACAGTTTTCTTCAAATTCTTCATACACAGTGTTGGCATTGGTGTCACCTGACATGGTCTTCATGACAGATCATCTTCGCTTCCGGATAGGTTGTTTGATGTTATCATCAGAAATTGTATCCCAAACCACAATTACCCATTCACATAACATCGATACTTTGCTTTGTTCATTCCTCCTGCAGGTGAATATTTGTGTTGTTGTGTTCACTTAATGTAATATAATAACTGGCATCTTGCTTTGGAAGGCCTCTCTTTAAAGGCTATTTGTGATGACATCCAACCATTGCAATTGTGAGATCACCACTCTATACCCACCCATCACAAAAACAATGAATAAATCTCTGTTGAATTTCTTTGTCTCCTTTATTAGGGATTCTGCAGGTGACTTCTATGAGCTACAGAGACCAGAATTTTCTGAAGTCATCTCAGGCTTTAAGGTTGAAGAAGAGCCATATAACTCGAGAGACTGTGAAGACTGATCCCCTCCTTCATGAGCGGTAGGTTTTTAAATGATCTCCTCTCGTATTTAAGCACAGACAGCACCTTAATCTCTCTAAGCGCCTGTTTCCTCCATTGTAGAAGAGCTAACAATAGTACTTTGCACATGTAATGGTGGTGGAGGTTAAATAAGAATTCGCACTACGATGACACTTAGTGCAGGGCTGTGTACAGAGAAAGTAACAGTATCAATGGCTACTGTCCCAGTCTGGGGTTCCACAGATAAAAAATGTGAAACTTGAAGGGTTATATCCAAAGAAACCCACAAAGATCTAAGATGAAGCAGAGGAGGACAGTTAAGGGAACTTGGATTATTATTCCAAAGGAGGAAATAAAAGAGTAATGTGACAAATTTCTAAATGAACTTGTTTACAAAATAGAAACAGACTCACAGACATAGATAACAAACTTGTGGTTACCAGGGGGAAAGGAGGCGGGTGGAGGGATAAATTGGGAGTTCAGGATTTGCAAATACTAACTACTATATATAAAACAGATAAACAGCAAGGTCCTACTTGGGTCTTGGGGAACTATATTCAACATCTTGTAACAGCCTATAATGAAAAAGAATATGAATAGGAATATATATTTATATGTATAACTGAATCACTATGCTGTACACCATAAATTAACACAGTATTGTAAGCCAACTGTACTTCAATTTAAAAAATAAATTAAAAAAAAACAAAGAAACAATAAATTTCTAACACAGAGAGGACTCAAATGAAGAATAATAAGTATTTCTGCTCATCTTCCTTACTCAGTAAAATGTTCATGGTATCCAAATTACAGCATAAAGGATTTGAGGCATATAAAAGGGAGAATTTCTATCCAGAGAAGGTTGGGAAAGAATTGAATCGCTCTGCTAGAGGCTGTGAAGGGCTTTAAAAACCAGTCATCATTTTGGTAGAGTTCTGTCTAGAGTCAGCGTTATTCAAGGAATGATACTGTGAGGTTCCCAGTTAGCCCCCCGTTTCTGCACATCCAGGTGAGCCACTACATGAAAATAAAGCAGAGGATGGTACACCAGTGGAAGAGCATGTAAGCCAGGGCAGGAGTGGAAATTAAAGAGATGGCATTTTTGCTGAGTACCTAGGGTATCAAGCAAATTTATTTTTTAGTGTCTCTGATAAGGGGATTTCTTTCTTTCCATAGACCACCCCTTACGATGAGAAAAAGCGTAACCTTGGGACTCGACGTCCTGAGTTCAAGTCTTAGCTTTTCTTCTTACTGTGTAACTTTGAAAAAGCATCTTAAATTCTTTGACAGTATGTTTCATCATCTGCAAACAGTGCATAGATATATCAATGTTACAGGGCTTTAGTGGGGACTCAGGGAAATGTTTATGAGTTGGCTAAGCTCAGTGGCACACCATGACTGCTTTAGATGTTGATTTTCTTCTCCCCCAAATTGTGCTTCTGAACATCCTCCAGTTTCAGAAGCTGAAGTCATTATAGCATCGTCAGCTGAGACCCTTACAGCCTGAGAAAACATCAGGGCCTGGCTTAGTTTTAGGTAATAAATTCCTCAAAGGCAGAACCGGACAGAAGTGAGTGAACTTCCAGGCAGGTGTGGACTTGTCGTTTCCCATTCAGCAGTTGGGCTGTGAATGATTCTGCCATCGAGACATACTCCGGAAGGGAAGCTTATTCTTCCTTGTAGTTGCTACAGATGTCTGCACAGCCTCCTCTGCATCCAGGCGTAAATGGTTTGCAATGATTTTAGACACTCCAGCAACGTATATTAATCAGGATGAGGCTTAGAGGACATAACAAAAATACCCAAAATACAGTGACTTAAATAGAGAGAAATCATTTCTTTCTCACATAATAGTACAGGGCTGATAGGGTGGCTTTGCCCTCTCCAAGGTGTGGCTTCCACCTCTGAGTTCTAGGCAGCTCCCTTGCACTGAGAAGGTCATGTCAGGGAGCACACCACACACCGCTGCGGGGCACAGCGCATAAGTCACACATACTTCAGATCACAACTCATTGGCCAAAACTTAGTCACATGGCCACACTTGTTACAAGGGAGACTATGACATGCAGCCTCACGCTGGGAAGTCCTGTGTCCATAAAAGCTCAGGAAGAGAGGAAGAATGAATGTGGAGGTGAGACCACTAGCAACGTGTGTTCCTTAAAATTAAGGAGGGAACGTTGTCTAGATGGTTTAACTCTTTCTTCAAAAACGGGCTACATTTTTGAATGTCCAAACAACATACCTTTTAACATGACACTTGATGTGGTGTGGATCAAGTTATGGATAAGATGCAATGAATAGAGACCGTAGCAACAGAAACTGAAGTAGTAAGTATAAACCTTCTTGTTTGTGTAACAGAAACTTGAGTCATCGAGTCTTACTGAGGCCAAGCTACATCTGGGAAAATCTGAATATGCTGACCCAGAAAAGAGTTGGAGAAAAGAGCCCTATTGGAACAATGACAGCACTTAGCCTCGATCTTTCAAAAATTCAAAACTTATGGGGAGGGCCCCCTGAGCAAGCCTGGACTAGCCTGGAGAACTCCAAAAGAAGAAAGAGCCCCACTCTGACACAGAGTTTATGGTTTTTCATAAACCATACCTGGGGTTTCATACACCAGGTCAGATGAAGCAGCAACACCCCCTATTTGACTGGGAGAGAGTATCTCTTGGGCCAAAAAATAGTAATTCCTATATTGTAGTCAAGAATGGGTTAACCATATGCTGTTTTGCAAAGTCCTAATGGAAATCTTTTCCAACCTATTTAAGAGACTTTCGTATGCTACTTTATTTCATTATCTGAGCTTCCCACTTATTTCACTCTCCTGCAGGAAATGCAGAATATTTTATCATTAAGTGCATATTCATGAACTTAAAAGAGTTTGTCCTAACCTCACGAATGTTTTCATTCACAATTGGTTCTCTTCTCTGACTACAGAGGGGTTTCCCCACTTTTTCTAACAAGAACAAGAGAATACACAGGAATTTTTAGACCTTTCAAGAGTAGAAGAAAACCAAAACACAAGCAAACCGAAGATCAGTCCTCACCACTTGTTTAATAGCAACATAACTAAGAGGAAGTATATCCCTTGTCAGATTCGACAGAAGAACTGGAGAAAACTGCTATGAATTTAAAATAAGAAATCACTACTAGTTTTTAAAATCCTTAGGTTAAAAAATTTTTTTTTCTGATGGAGAGAATTCTGGACTAAGAAGGCAGAAAATTAAGTTCGAGTCCCAGATCAGCCAGTAGCTAACTGTGGACTTGGGCAAATCCCATATCTTTGGACCTCAAATTTCTCATTTGTAAAACCAGGAAGTTGAAAGATATTTCTAAGGTCTTTTCTAATTTTAATAGTCTGTGAGTTAATGAAACTGCTAGTTTCTGAATTTTTAAAAAATTCCCAAATCACAAATGTCACAGAATCATATTAATTTTTTTTCCTACTTCACACACAAATTGGTGAATGATAAATTTCCCCCAAACAGTTAGGGGGAAATCCAGATTCTGAAGATATCTCGTAAAGTTAACATTTGTAAAGGAAGAATTAAACTGTATTCTGAAGTGTTCTCTAGCCTTTAGAGATGCATGGGTCACTTTATTGATTCTTCGTGTCAAAAAAACATATTTGGATGATTGTTCCCTCCAAATTTGGATTATTTATGATTCATATCCTGCTGCCAGTAAGATGTTTATAGCAGGTGATCTCCCCATTTATGTCAGTTTCAAAGGATTGAAGCTAATTATGGAATTGGTCTTGATTATACTTACGCTAAGTTAAACTTGCCCCAGTGACATTACAGTGAACGCCTGACTCCAGTCTCATCTCCGGCAGCATCAGTCCACCAGGGAGGGCTCTTCCTAAAGCACAGGTGATAGCGCTTTGGCAGCTCCGTAAGTTTCACTGCCTACTGTACGAGCTATGCCAGGACATTTCACTCCTCCTTGGCTTTACGAGGGCTGCATCCAATGCCATGAGTGTCAGTCCTCACCATCACTGTCAGGATACATTTACGCTAATTCTCAACAGACCTCCGCTCTATACAGATGCAGTCCTAGAGGCCAGATTCAGAAAATAGACGGAAATTGTATGCAAAGAGAAAGGTACCACCTTCTCTGGGGAGAAGCAGTCCTGTCTCAGAGTATGTGCTGAGTTTCAGGAGAAAACTCCACAGTTGTACCAGGTAGTCTGGACTTTTTCCTCCCCTTATTCCCTCCCCATCCTCTTATTCTTGCCCTGCAATTCCTGATCCTCTTTAAGAATTAACTAAATTCTCCCCTTGTCTGGGAAGCCTTCGCTGTCTTGTCCATCTCCCCTACAGAGACAGAAGTTTTCTCCTCTGTGAGCACATAGTCCCCACGCCTTGCTGTACCATATCCTGTTCTGTTGTCACTGACCCCCGTTGTGTCCTTTAATCCCTCCTAGTAGGATGACTAGTTTGCTGGCTCTTTCTCCCCAATAAACCATAATCTCCTTATGGGTAAAAAGTCAGAGTCATCTCTACCTGGGATTCCTAGGACCAGGTCTGTTTACTTTAAGTGTTTAGCAAATGCCTGTTTAGAGGAAAGTTACCTTGTTGGTG
This sequence comes from Camelus bactrianus, assembly GCF_048773025.1. Lineage (NCBI taxonomy): Eukaryota > Metazoa > Chordata > Mammalia > Artiodactyla > Camelidae > Camelus > Camelus bactrianus. The sequence continues at coordinate 43,638,716 of NC_133550.1, read as the reverse complement.
TTAGAGCAGGTACAGTATTTAAAATGTATCCAACCAAACTGCCTAACTGTAGCATCAAATGTCAGCTCATGTTCCAAAAATACATATCATACACAGTCATTTTCAAAGAAAGATAGTGGATGGATAATTGAAGTTATTTCTTTTTGAATTGGGATGAAAGTTTCATTTTCTATTAAAAAATTTCAGAAGTACAGGGTATGAAATACTTTCCAAATACTGTTTTGTATTCTCTCTCTGTAAATTTCCTTGCTCCCACACCTTCAAAAGCCTCAATCTTCCCCCCTGCAAATGTAAATCAACTAAATTCTAAAATGAAGAACTGATCCCTACTGACTAAGAAAAATGTAGTCCTTTACACAGGAATGGAAATTCCCTATTTCCAGAGATCAGCAATGGACTTAAATCATCTGCTCTCATTTAGGAAGGACCAAGGCATCCACCAAATATGTTAGGTAATGAGGATTTCTCAGCTGTGACACCAAGGACACTTTAGGCCAGATGACTCTTTATTGGGGGGTGGGGTCATCCTGTGCATTGTGGGTTGTTGAGCAGTATCTCTGGCCTCTACTCACTTGATGCCAGTAGTAGCCTCCCAGTTGTAACAACCAAAAATATTTTGAGACACTGTCGAACAGCCCCTGGGGGGGCAAAATTGCCTCCAGTTCAGAACCATTGCCCTTAATACACTAAGAAGGTCGATACATCAGGTTTAGAACCAGTCATACACATAGCAAATACCAGCTCTACCACTTAGAAGCCACGTGCCCTTGAGCAAGTTACTAAACACCTCCACGCTTTAGTTTCTCATGTAAAAAATGATGCCAGGAGGATGCACTGTCACAGTCCTTGGAAGACTAAATGGGAAATGTAGATGAAATGCTTAGCATAGTACCTGGTATATTGCAAGTTCTTAATAGTTAATATGCATTATTGTTATTTATTACCATACATCACAGATCAATTTTTGCTGGAATTAAAATACCACTAAATATACTTTAATATAACCCTGAATACAGTTTGATTTTTAGAGTTCAGAACAAATTCAGGCTCTTCCTGTCCCTTAGTGGCTTCACTGTGAACCGCAAGAGCTATGGAAAAAGCACACAAGACTTTCAGATAATCAGATTAAAGTGGAAGCAAACTGTTCTGGTTGTGAGACTCTAGTTGTCCTCCAATATCTATGCTGCCTTCTTCCCCAATGATAACTATTTTAAAAAGTTGGCAACCCCAAATACAGTCATATTTCCCAGACTCCCTCCCAGAAAGGAGGGGGTGATGTGACAAAGTTCTGGTCAATGCAATGGAAGCAGAACTTATAGGTACAACTTCTGAAATGTGTCTGTAAAGGGAGCGGGTCTGCTCCTTCTTCCCCTTTATCCATCCTGCTGCTTGGAACGTGGATGCAGGAGCACAGGTTAGGACCACGTCAGTAAGAACCACGCCCAGTAGATGATGAAGTGGAAAGTTGGAAATAGCCTGGGTCCCAGGTATCTGTAGTCTGGCCCTGCCGAATCAACTCTGAACTGACTACATCTTATTTAAGCCACTGTTATTTTGAATCTCAGTTATAGCCAAACAGATTTCATGTTTAGCACTGTTTTAAAAGTATGATACCAAGCAGTGAGCAAGCAAGTTCCAATATGGCTCAATATTTGATTAAACTGCCTCTTATTATACCCAGCCAACCCAACCCATAGCCTTCGGCCACATGGCTGAAAATTCAAAATGTTGGTTCTTTGCCCTTTTAGTAAAGAATTCTGAGCAAGACTAACTCCAGCTAGAACTAACCAGTTGCAGAAACGGGAGTGAATGTAGTTCTGTCTATGGTTTGCAACCTACGTTTTTGGAAAAGCCTATTAAATTGGGGGCCTTTTAAGAAGGAAAAAGTTAACTGCTTCTGTTCCCAAACTGAACCCTTTTAAAAGAGAATTGTTGATTTAGCAGGAGATAAATCTGTTCTCAGCCTCTGTCATATGAGAGTTTTCTGACAGACAGTGGGAGCCAGCCTAGCAACAAAGATCAGTCAAGGGGTTGCCATCTCATGAAGCTCATTTTCTAAATAACCATAAGGGGGGGGGGGTCTTATAGGCTGGATTGCGGTCCCCAAAATTCATATGTTTAAGTTCTAATCCTTAGTATGTCAGAGTGTGACTAAATTTAGAGATAGGATATGTGAAGAGGTAATTAAGTTAAAATAAAGCCATTAGAATGGGCCCTCATTCAATGACTGGTGTCCTTATAAGAAGAGATTAGGACATGGACACACACAGAGGGAAGATCACTTGAAGACTCAGGGAGAAGATGGCCGTTTTGACACTGAGGAGAGCGGTCTCAGAAGAAATCAGCCCTACTGACACTCGGTCTTGGACTTGTAGCCTCCAGAACTGTGAGGAAATAAATGTCTGTTGTTTAAACCACCCATCTGTGGTACTTCATTCTGGCAAACTAATGCAGGTAAGCAGTGATGAGCAGAAAATACAACGGTTAATAAGTAAACCACAAGCCTGGCTTGACAAAGCCTGTGATCATTCAAGCCCTAAGGCCACCCCTGGAACCCAAATCCTCCACCAGCAGGAAGGAAGCTGAGAAAGAGAACATGATTGTCCCAGGTCTGCTTCAGATGGGGTCCAGGAGGATAATGGAAGAAGAAAGCTCCTGCCAGAATGTAAGAACCAAGAGCCACCAGCTGCCTTAAGCAGGAGACTTACTCATCTTTATTCCCTCTTCACTCTGGTACAGCAGGATTTGAGAACTGTTACAGCCTGATGACTGAGGAGTATTTGCCTTCTCTCCTCTTCCAAATAGGAGTGCATGATACAGTTATGAGGGTACTACTCCTGTTAAGATAAGACCAGAAAAGTATGCACCTAAAAGAAACTCTATTCTGACCTCATAGAAGGGAACAAGTGTCACCCATAGATCCTAAACTTTGAGTTTATTGCAATAACTGGATGGGGTTTTGAATTGAATCCCTTGAGAGCAGGGGTGAATGTGCTTGGAGTGTGAAAGGGAGATACACACAGCTATTTAGGTTTCTGCATGGATAGACCCTGGTAGAGATTGTTGGATGTCTCTAACTTTGTTCTCTGCTTCTTCCCCAGTATTAGAAGTCCAAAATTTTAGCTGCATGCCTGGCTGCGTGATATTTTCATAGAACCCTCTGGTCAAAGCATTTTGAGAGACATGTTGTTTAGCCCAGCAATTTGGTAACATTAACTCCATCAATCAGTGAGTGGGTGTGGAGTTTTGGAGTTAGAAGTAGACGAAAGAGAAGCATGAACTCTTTTTAGAAGAAATTACCTGAATTCAATCAGAAGTCACTGCAACGACCCAAATGAACCACTTCTTATTCTAGCCCACTGGATTAACCACATTACTTTTTCCTGTCACAGCAAGGCTAGTTGCAGCCTAATTTAAATCCCTTACACATTATAATTCTCTGCTAAGTGGAAGTAAAGAGCACATGGTCTTGGTCACCTACTAAACACATGACATGAGGTGTAAATTCATTTATTTGAACCTCAGTATTAAAGGACTTTCTTGAATTTAAATCATCCGATTCCAAGTCATGACTTCAATACCAAACAGACATGTCCTGGAGAGTTAAGAGACCTTTTCAAAGACAAAGGAGGCTTCTAACCTGCTCACAATTAGCCATTACATGCTACTAGGGGTTGTTTCATTGGGACTGCCACTCTCAATTAACCAATGAGAAGTGAATAGAAGAGTGAGTAATCAAAATTAGGTACACATGTTACCAATTATTTCTGTTAGGGAGTGTAATGAAATTGTATGTTTTGCTTTGCTTTTTCTTTTTTCTCTAGTTCCAAGAAGTTATTTAAACTAACATAGTGAGGGAACGTAGCTCAAACATAACTTTTTCCTTCTAAGTGTAAGAAAACTACTGCATCAAAGCTCCTGCAATTCTTCACCTATATTCCACTCTAACCTCAGTATTTGCTCTGCAGTGGAGCTGTTCAGAACTCCTTCTGAGGGCCTCAAAAATAACTAGGTGAGGCTCTTTGTGATTCAAACATAAGACTCATACTTCTTTTCTTCACTGAGCAATAATAGAGATTATTTAGCCAAGAAGACAGAATTTTCCTCTTGTTCACTAAAAAGGAAGAATATTCACTTTCTTTGCTGTGATTCACTAGGTTTCTGACTGGTAGTATTTTACTGGGGAAATGGACAGGAAAGAAAGGAAAGCCACAATGATGATACATTAAGCTGAAAAGATCTTTAGCTTAAATCTGCATTTGGAGCTGGTTAAAATAGCCATCCCCTGAGAATTGCACTTTAAATTTGAATTTCCTGGACCAGACAGCTTGAAATTTTATATTTAATTGTGTATTTAAATATGCATATTTAAATGTACTTATGTACATGTGTATTTAATTATAGATTATTTTAAATTTGGGGGTTGTACCAAGTATTTGATATAAATTGAGCATGAACGAAAGATAGACATTAAAGAAAATGGGTCCCATTAAATATTAATCCTGTTTATCTTCATTTGTAGTAAGAAAGAAGTATAAGAATCCAGATATATTTGGAAACTGTAATTTTTTCCCCTATAAATATTATCCACCTCTTTCTAGACTCTGTTGAAACAATTGTCTTCCTGTGGCTTTGTTTCTGTTGGTTCAACAGAGATAGTATGAGAATTTGTATGACTTTAAACTCTTCCATGGAGCATGGAGATACCATAATATATAGCTGATCCAAAAGTTAAATAAGTTTCTATGACCAGCCCTTCTTACATTTACCAAGAACGCTGAGAACTTGAGTCTTTCAGTTATGGGCAGAGCCAAATCAAGAGTTCATACATTTTTCAAGCACAGAGACAATCATGTTGATCAGCAGTCCAGAAACCTTTTCTGTAAGGGCCAGATACTAAATATTTTAAGGTTTGCAGACCATAACATCTCTGTTGCAACCACTCAACTCTGCCCTTACAGTGAGAGAAGCCATAGACAATATGGAAACCAATGAGTGTGGGTGTGTTCCAATAAAATTTTATTTATGAAAACAAACTGCAGGCAAGATTTGGCCCTTGGGGTCTATAGTTTGCTGATCCCTGTTTTAGCTCTAAAAACCACTGGTTCTCTCTGATCATTTTTAATTTTCCATCTCATCACCCCAGAATATAATCAAAGAGTTTGACGTTGAGGAGCAGAAGTTCAGACTTGAGGAGAATGATCTAGAATTATCTGGGGAGCTTGATAAAAATATTGATTCATATGTCCTCCCTCCAAATTTTTGTTTATATGGGTCTCAGGAATAGGAATTTTTTTAAGGTTCCCCTAGTTGATTTTGATTCAAAGTCAGGTTTGTGATTTCTTGATCTAGATAATGGCCCTAGCTTTTCCAATAACTTTCTAACATAGGGAGTATCACCTATCTTATTAATTAATACTAGCTGCTACAATAGCAAACCCGGAATCTCAGTGGCTTAACCCAGTAAGTTTATTTCTGTCTCATGTCACTCTCCTCTGTCTCATAGCTATACCACTGAAACTCTTGGGAAAAGAAGGAGTGAAGGAAGCAAACTATCTCTTGATATCTTTGTGCAAACAGGACAGACATGGCACTTCTGCTCACAATTTATTGGCCAAAACTACTCACATGTCTCTAACCTTAACCACAAGGGAGGCTGGGAAAAGGAAAGGAGTACATTAGGATAAGCTGGAAATGCCTATGACACATTGGCCATATTTTTATCTGATTCACCATCTGTAATTCTAGGATACCACCTGCCTTCTCCAGATACACAGAAAGAACAGGTGCTCAGAAAGCACTGGGCTATTAAACTCTGAGCAATTCTGGAATGGACAGTTTAATATCCAAAACTGTTACTTATAGCTGGCTTTTTTTTTTTTTTTTTTTTTTTTTGCAAAGTTTAGATTCTTGAAATTCTGGAATGGAGAGCATTTTTATAAATCAAAGTAGGTTTGAGGGGTTTTTTTGTTTTGTTTTGTTTTTTTAGCTAGAAATTCACTGTATAAAACTAGGGCTGTTATGATCTCTGGCTTCTGAGTTAAATACACACAGGTAGGTGTCATGGCAAAAGAAATGAGCAGATTGTCCTCAGGTGTGCAGTTACAAAGGTTGGGTGTTGGTTTAAGTAATACCATGTGTATCCATGATGCTCTGTGTTAGAAGATTAAGAAGATGTGTACAGACTGCCATTTCCAATCCAGGAGCCAGAGCAGCCAATTTCCAGGTGGGAAAAAAAATATCTAAATGAGAAGCATCTGCTTGAATATTTAGAGACACAGATAACATTTCAAAAGTTATAACCCCTCAAAAGAGGCTTCTTCATCAAAGAGAAAAAAACAAAGAAATGCTATAGATCTTTAAGCTCTTAAAAGAGAAAACGGGGATTTTTACTAAAGGAATACAGATTTCAATTAGATGTTTGAAAAAGCCCCCAAATATTTCAAGCTGCTTGTAGTCGTTCCCACATAGAAACTGTGATAGCATGTGAAACTATTGACTGAGGAAGGTTTAAGATTCTGGGAGGAAGAACCAATGAAGTACTTACGAAAATCACAGTTGCATTTACCAATGATGATTTATGGTTTGTGATTGTCCATGTACACCAATCCAATTATTCAAAGTAAGAAGAAATGCTAATCACAAAAAGGTCTTGTCCTTCAGTGTATAGCCCTTACTCAGTGTAAACTGTGATCTTAAGTATTGCACAAGGTGGTTTTCTTGAACAGATCTGTGAGTGATAACTAAACAAAGTTGCTATTTAAACCCTGCCTCTTAACCTTTCATCTCAGGGCCCATATCTGAATCCCCTGTTTATTAACTTGATAACTCCCTCACCACAGCTATCTTTCAGTTGGATAGAGCAGTCTCAGTCTTTCGGAATTATCAGTAACCTGGGAGAAAGCACAAAGTATTTGCTCAGCCAGCATGGTAGTATTTGGTGGTTTCACCATCTCCAAGGGATCTTGGCTTATGTACAGCTGTAGCTATGACAAGGCTGTCTGCAATAATTTCAAGTGTTGGACTCTATCTAAATCTGAAAACCCTTTCATAATTGTGCAAACACATAAACCTGGCAAATAAACTGCCTTTTTAAGTATAATGGAGTTATTCACCAGGAAATTGTATGTTACAAATAACTTATAGCACTAGGGCTTATAGCCAGTGGCTTCCTCAGAATCTTCAATCCAACACCTTTTAAAGAAAATAAAACAAGATTTATAGACTATTAAGCTGAGAAGGATATCATTATTCATATGGAAAGAGTTGAGGTTTTTGTGAGGGCTTTTTTTCTGGATTTTCTTTAGAATACTTACATGCCTATAGACTCTATATTTCACAATTACAGAAAGCTTACATCCAAGGTTCATTTCCAATGGAAAACAGGTCAATAACCCTTCTCTAGATAAGGATTTCAAACTGTGAGCTATTATCTAATAAAACTACTTAAATTGCTAATTAAAAATGATTTAATATGCAGAGATCAGGAGTTTATCATTCATAAGTCACAAAGCCTAGAACAAGTATACCATAACTATATAGTTTAGAGAGATAATTTGTTGATTGCAATTTGTCACAAACAAATGACTTTTCCTCTAATTTCAAGATCAACAGGAAGATTCTGAGATTTTACCACTTACTTAAGGCCATTAAGTTCAGAAGTCACAGATATTTAGAGCGGACGTGATCTTGAGGGATTATCTAAAAAGAGCTTCACTTTACAGATGAAGAAAAGGATTTGTGAAAAGAACAAAATCCAGGCTAGACTTCTCCAGTCTGACTGTACCTGGCTCTAATCTTACATCACATTTTCCAGCTGCACATCAATAGCAGAGAGCGGTTTTCCACATATGCTTTGGGAAACTGGTAACCAGAAAGCTGTTTGAGTGATAGGCATTCATAAGTGCTCCTGAAGGAATCAAGGATTGTTGGTTTCAAAATAATCCAACTGTTATTCATCAGTGTGGAATGACAACTTTTTGCTCATCTGTTGAAATTTAGTTGCCTTAAAAATAACAAATATTTTCCACTTGTTCCTAATTCATTCTTGTTAACAGTGACAAATGACTCATTGAGAAATGACTTTTGACAGCTTCCAATTGCCTGGTGGATTTTTATAACTGCCTTTTATTGGGTCAAGGACCAGCCATGTGTAATCCTTTGGGGCCATTATTGGGTATAAACTCTGTGGCAACTGCACTTGCTACATCATTCATTTAATTGGTTCAAGTCGAATGTCAGGGAGACCAAAGTTAACACGCTCATAGACAGGACACCTCATCACAAGCAGGAAGGAGAGATTCCTGCCCTTGATCCCAAGAAGAACTACGTAGGAGAACATGTAGACAGATTGAATCGAATCCATTATTGATATTATTACAGCTTAATCCCAAGAGTATGACCTATTGATGAAAGGCTCCTCGCACTTATTTCTATATACAAAGGCCTGCATATCTATTTCTACAAACTTATACAAGATAGAATCCTCTGAGTCATAAGATTCTGGAGCTCTAATGTTATTTCACAGATGAGGAAAGACATCAAGAAGTCTGAATTATTTACTCAAGATCATACAACTGGTTACCAGCAGAACTCAAGTGAGAACTCGTTTCTCCTGATACCTGTTCTAGTGACTTTGTTGTTACATTTATAGCTCACAATAATTCTTTAATACCTCTAACAGGTTCTTGTGTTAAAATAATCTTGCATGATGATGACCTTTAGATCCCTAATTGTATTCTGATCTAGTTATAGTCTATTCCTGATGACTCTCTTCTATCTGAAAAATATTGTAGTGGCTTATTGCTGTAATGTCTATTTTTCTCTTCACTAAAAAAACTAGCTTAAAACAGAGTGACACATTTTTTACTAGGACCAATTGCATTAATAATGCCTGAACTGAAATAAAAGTCATTTTGTCAGGGTGGAAGGAATATGAGGAAAATATTTTAAATTTCCTTTTGGAATGTTTTAAAGTTGACCTCATAATGGTCACCTTTTGAAACATTGTTTATGCTCTCACTTTGAAAATGATTTGGGGATCTTTCTAAGGAAAAAAAAGGACCTGGATTTAAGGTCAATCTTGAGTTAAAGAAGACAAGCAGAGAAATATGATCAAAGACAAAATCATCTCTCAGGGCTTTGGAGCAACCAGGAAACACTGTTCTCTTCCCCCAGATCTCATCAGTTAGAATAAGGCAAATGTACAGCTCTTTACTCAGCCAGATACAATCAAAGCAGTACGTACTATGTCAATGCAACAGGAACTTCCAGAAAGTGATAAGAACAGGCTGTTTGGATACAGGTCAGAGGAGCCCTTTTTAAGTTTGTTAGAACTTCTCTTAGTACAGTTTTTTCTCTCTCTTTTTTTCATTTCCAGAAAGTAGGTGACTAAGACTATAGCGCTGAAGAAAAATGTCCCCTGAGTCACAAAGCTAAGAACGTCTGTAGTCACTGTCTTATAAGTTTTTCTGGAGATTTATAGTCGTGCTGATTCACAACTTCCCACACACACCGAGGGATAGGAGAAAAGAGTATCCTCCTCTTCCAGTGAACTCTAACGTGTATGAATCAAAAAAAAAAAAAAAAAATCGTATGGTTACTTCAGAGAAGTTGGGTTTTTTTATATTTATAGAAATTAAAATTCTCTCAATTAAATGTATTTTACAATGAGTCATTTTCGGGTGGAAGAAGATAGCATTGTGGAGTGAAGAGAATACTCTCTCTGGTTTTATATATTTTTCAAACCATTTTTTATTGAAGTGTGGTTCATTTACAGTGTTGTATTAGTTTCGGGTGTACAGCAAAGTGATTTAGTTTTACATATGTATATTCTTTTTCAGATTTTTTTCCATTATAGGTTACTGCAAGATATTGAATAGAGTTCCCTGTGTTCTCCAGTATGTCCTGGTTGTTTATTTTATATATGGTAGTTTGTATCTGTTAATCCCATACTCCTAGTTTATTCCCCCCACCGCCCTTTCCCCACTGGCAACCATAAATTTGTTTTCTATGTCTGTGAGACTATTTCTGTTTTGTAAAAAAGTTCATTTGTCTCATTTTTTAAGTGTCTACGTATAAGTGATACATAATACTTGTCTTTCTCTGCCTGGCTTACTTAATGTAATAACCTTTAGGTCCATCCATGTTGCTGCAAATGGCAATGTTTCATGCTTTTTTATGGCTGAGTAACATTCCATCATATATATATATATATATACACACACATGCCATGTCTTCTTTTTCCAGTCATCTGTTGACGGACATGTAGGTTGCTTATATGTCTTGGCTATTGCAAAAAGTACTGCTATGAACATTGGGATGCATGTATCTTTTCAAATTAGAGTTTTCTCTGGATATATGGTTTTATATTTTTAAAAATCACAAAAACAAATGCAAACTGAATTGGACAAAGATTATCCCAATGAGTGAGCTAAACTTACAAACTGTGAACCAAAGAACTGAATGGCACTAGTGAAGAAACCCAGCTGTATATGAACATGTAGCCACACAGGCCACTTACATGGATACTGTGCTCCTCCCTTTACAAGCAGCACTTTATCCCAAGGGTGAGGGAAGAGAGCCTGGCATTTATTTAGGTCTTACTGTGTGCTGTGCCAGAGGCATTCACACACTAGATGCCTTTGAACCTCAGTCTAAGCCTGTGGTGTATGATTCCCTCCACTGTAGACAGATAAGAAAGGCCCAGTCAGGGAAAGGGGAACTGAGATATACTCATTACATCATGTATATTCTTTTAACATATATTCATTGATTGATTACGTCCACCTGGAGTCCGGAGAATTTAAAATACCCTGAGTTTTCGTAAACCTAAAATAAGAGACCTAATACACTTGACTCAGAGATACGAGAACTAAGGGACGTGTAAACACCCATTTCAGTTTACCAGCTCCATCATCAAGGACTAGTGATCATGCCTGGAATATATAAAAATGAACTAGTCATTCAGAATCCATACGTGTATGTGAAATCACCCAACATTATGCACGATGCTTTAGAACAACCCCCAGCAATGTGTAGCAATTTAGTGTAAACTTACATTAGTTAAAAGTCAATAAAACTTAAACTTCAGTTTTTTAGTCACAGTAGCTACATATCAACTGCTTGATGGCCACATGTGACAAGGGGCTACTGCACTGGACAGCACAGATATGGAACACCATAGTCGCAAAATGTTCCATTGGACAGCTCTGTTGGATTCTAAATGTGCTACATCAGGAAAGGAATTTGATATATAATCTGGTTTCAGAGTCTTTTGAAAAATACTATTTTGGGTTGGTATAGCACTTCATAATTTTTCAAAGACTGGAAAAGATTACTTACCTGATCCACGCTGAGGTTACCCCCAACCGGGGTGAAGGAACTTGGTATCTGGGGAGGCTAATTGACCGACAAGGTCATACGTTAGGACTCAAGAGCCAAGGGGAGATCTCAGCCTGCTAGTCCAGTGCGTTCAGGGCATAGTGCAAAAGCAGACACTCAGAAGGCAAATGTGGCTTTGGATCCTCACTCCAGTACATGCCAGTCGTGTGACATGGAACAAGTATTGAATTTTCTGGACTTCAATTTCCTTATCTGAAAAACTGGGATGACACTGACAACCTTATGGAAAGCAGCACCAGTTACCAGATGGTTAACCTGCTATGTTACCCAGTGTGACATTGGTCCTCCTCTTGCAAGCAGGATTTTTCTTTTTACTTTTTAATCTTAATTTAAAATTTTTTCAATGTTATATTCCACAAATAGGATCAACAGAAGTGGTTCACAATTTAAGAAGCCGATTTGGAGTACGCTGACATTTCCAACTGTTATATATATTCTCCTCCCAGCTGCTATATTTATGTTACCTCAGAATTGTTGTCAGGATTAAATGAGAGTTTAAATAGCACATAAATCTGACATGTACATGTTCAGTGAATGCAAGTCCTCTCTTCACCTCCTTCCTCTACCTTAACCTCCTTTAAGGCTTCTTGGTGTCCCCCTGTCACACAATTTAGAAGCCTAGATCCTGCCCTGAATGGATAAATGACCCAGGCAGCTTTTTTTCAATCTGATAGTGTAATGTATAGTTTCCACAAGAATATATATCACATCTTATATTATATTAGAAATAAATAGTAAAATATGATTAAATATACAGAAATGTGTTTTTCAGGAAGCTTTAAGGATGCATCTATTCTGTATATTGATTATCCATTAATAGAGAGGTATATTCTAAAATGTTTCTCCTATTTGACTTAGAAAAGCATCACAGGATGACCCTAAAATGGACTTACCTTCCTAGTTCCATTGGGTTCAAGATTTTAAAGTTAACCCACATTTCCTAGGTCAATGATATGTAATTCTAGGTTAGCTCTGAGTTTTTTAAGCAACTCTTTGATTTCATTTTAATTTTTCAAAAATATTGTACTGTATGCTCCTCCAAAGAGTCCTGAAACAAAGAAAAGATGAAAGAGTGGTCAGCCTCAAGGAGATGGATGATTTAAACATCTTCTGGCTGGGGCTGGGACCACTTGGCCTGAGAATAAGCTGACAGATGTGAACCTTAAAATGCCTGCTGACAGTCTGCCATGGATGGCTAACATTTTGCCTTTATAGAGGCTCCACGTAGGTGTTTACAGGAATCAGATACCAATTCTGTAAAGCCTGAAGGAGGGCAAGCATTATCCCATTTTTCCAGGTGAGAAACTTGAGAATCCAGATAGTATACTGATGTGACACAGATCATTATAAAACCAGGACTAGAACTCAGGCCATTTGACTCCTTGTCTGATGTGTTTTCTGTTATGGAAACGACTGAATTAAGTGATGCTCTTATTAGAATAGGCCTGAACACAGTACCTGTACTTCATGTGTTAAATTAAAACCAGTGTGTAGAGAATGATCAGATAACCAAACCATTGACAGCAGCAAATGAAGACCAAGCAACCTACAGGGTGGAACAGGCAGCAGGAGGGTGGCAAGTTGGATGGCATCATCGAGCTCCATCCCTCCATTTCTGTAATGACTTCTGTTGTCTTCAGTTTTTTGTTAATTAATGGGAAGATACACAGGCAGAACACACACTGAGTTTACAGATGGTGCAAGTTTAGAAGTGGTATGAATGCTGGTGAACAAAACTGGTGTTCAAAAAGTTTTCAATGAACAATAAGCCAAGTCTAACAAATGGAGGCTTTTGGTGAGATAAGTGTGAGACCCTGCTGTTATGAGCTGAATTGCATCCCCACCAAATTCATATATTGAAGCCCTCACCCCCAGCACCTCAGAATGACTTTACTTGGAGATAAAGCCCTTAAAGGAGTGATTAAAATGAGACCATTAAGGTGAGCCGTAATCCAACCTGACTGGTGTCTCTATAAGAAGAGGAGATTAGGACACTGACAATCCACAGGCTGAGGGGTGACCGTGTGAGGACACAGCAAGAAGGTGGCCAGGCCATCTGCAAGCCAAGGAGAGAGTCCACAGAAGAAAACAAACCTGCAGACACGTAGATCTTGGATTTCCAGCCTCCAGAACTGTAAGAAAATAAATTTTTATGGTCTCACCCACCCAGTCTGTAGTATTTTGTTATATTAGCCATTGCAAATTAATATACCTGCATTTGGGCAACAAACAAATAAACCTATTGAATATAAAGTGGACAATACCTTGCTTAAGAATGTGCAGTGACAGGAGAGGGGCCTCCATTAGTAGTAAGTGCGATGTGAGTCCACCATGTATTGACTGCCAGCACAGAATAAATTAGTGAAGGTCTAATGTTGGAGGCAGCGAGGTCTTGGTGTCAGACAAACGGGCTGCTTCAACCCTGTCATTTCTTAGTTGTGTGACCTTGTGCAGGTCCTCTCTCTGCACTTCTGCCTTCGTCTGTAAGATGGGCATAATCTCTCCCTGGCAGGATAGTTGAGAAGACCTCAAGAGATAATAAATATCAACAGAAAACATTAAGTGAAGACCACTGTTTTTTGTCTTAGTATAATCCTTAGCATCACGGTCTAAGGATGACAGTCTAGTCTGCTTGCTGATGATCAGATCACATCTGAGCATCAGTTTTGGCTCTTCAATCCCCACTTACAAAAACATGGTGATAAAAACAACAGCACTTACATTTATTCGAGTGTCTGCTCTGTGTCAAGTGTTGTATTTCACCTTTTTAATTTCGCAATTCCTCTTTAAACTATGTGTCATTATTAACATTTTACAAATGAGGAAACCGAAACTGAAATGTACAAAACCAGTTAAGTGGCGGAGGCAGGACTCAAAGCTGGGTGTGTCTGACTCCAAACGATTTTCTCTTCCCCTTCCTGTATGGTCAGAGCAAGGGAACTCAAAACAATATCTAATAAGAAAAATGACTTGGGGATGGATATTAAGAACACTCATGAGAACATAGCATTGTGTTTAAATATTGTAAAGTCTGTTACTAAAAAGATAGATTAGGTTTTGTATGATCAGTAGAACCAAAACTAGTAGTGGAAGTTATGGGGGCAAGACTACATGTCAGCATAGAATTTTTTAGTAGAATAATCAAAAGATGGAATAGATCTTCAAGAACATTCACATAACCATTTGGCAGGAATGATGCAAGTGTCTTTTTCAAGTACCAGCCAAGTAGTTGTAATTGGTGACTTTTGGGGTCCCTCCCAGACCTAAAACAATCTACTCATTTATATCCAAGCATCAGGGATACATAGATCACAAGAATACTGAGAGAGAAGGAGATCTGACAACTTGCAATTACTCAGAGTCCTAGAATACAGTACTAGATACTCAACCACAGGGGCTAAGAGGCATGATCCCAGTCCCAGAAGAATTGGAGTACCAGGCAGAGGAAGAAGGACAGCCACCACACGAAAGGACGTGGTCCATTATGCTGACTACTGAGCTCCAAATCGTGGATAAAGGAAACAAAGCAAGGTCCTGTTGAAAGTGGCTCAGAGTAGTGATCGGTGTGGATTCACACTCCTGACTCACCACTGACAAGCTGTGAGTTACACCATGAATGCTCACTAAATGTTGGTTTACACTATTATTATTCCTGAGTATAGATTTTGTCCCAGGATATGGGGCAGAGCCAAAGCTGATTGTACCGCTTCTCAGAAGACTGTAGGGATACAGACCTAAGGACTTCAGTAAGCCATGGACTCTTCTACTTTTAAACTAGAAAATATGAAAAAGCTTTACTTCTGAGAACTGATACCTACTTATGAAAGTGTCTGAACTTAAGAAAGCATTAAGCTTAAATTGTGGTTAAATTGCCGTGGTTCTTCCCTTGTGTCGAATAGTTTATATGCACAGTTCAATTCAAAATGCATTTACCAGTGGGGCGCAGTGGTTGAGCTTGCAGGCTCCACGACCACATTGTCTGTGTTCAAGTTCTGTCTGGATCACTACTAGCCAGGTAATCTTGACAGGTTATCTGGGCCTCAGTTTCCTCATTTGTCAGATGGAGCTAATCATAGTACCTACTTGAGAGGATCATTATAAGGATTTGTAAAGCAGTTATGACACTGCCTGCCTACATAGCAAACGTTACCTATTATTACAGTACTTGTTACTTGCCAGGCATTGCGATGGGCATGAGAGACACAATGATATATAAGACAAGGTTTCCAATTCTAGAGGACTTTCTCCGCCAGTGAAGAAGACAGACTCAAAAGCAGAATTCCACGAAAATGTGCACAGTGCAATAATGGCTTAAGCTACCACTGGGTATAATAGAGGCAGAGAGGAGAGGTAGCTAATTTAACCTGGGAAGACTTCCTGGAGGATGGACTACCTAAGCTAATTCTTCAAGGATAAGTAGATGGCAAATTTCTGATGGAATCCTTGGAAGCATTTAGCCAAAGAGATTTTTCACTGAAAATGTTAGCAAATGAAACCCTTTCCAAATGTCCTGATTGAAAATAATAATAATAAACAGCCAGCAGATTAAGAAAACTTGACCATGTCGGTTGAAATATGACAATCTTTTTGTCTCATTTCCAACTAGCTGTTGCCCAATGATTTGTGTGTAAACGAATTTCAATTGAGAAGTACTGCCCAAATACTTGAAAAAGAGAAAAGTCACTTGGAAAACAAGTACTGAAGCTCACATGTTAGACCACTTGACAAAGGAAAGAATATACAAAAGAAGCTAGTTTACAAGTGGGTGAATATGGAATAACTAATGAAATGTGACCTGTGATCATGCCGGTGAACTGAATTCTCTTTAAGGGCAGGGAGGGTTTCCTACCCTCTTAGTAGCCCCAGTTCCTAATGCAGTTCTTGGCAATAAATTTTTGATTAAGTGACACATAAACAAATAGAGTTGAATTACTGGCTTTAAAAAAAAATGAGTGTGAAAAATTATCTTTGAAATGAACATAATACCATAATAACATAATAATTACCAACTTTTGTTAAGTGCATATTATATGCCCAGCACTGTAGAAAGACTGCTCATGGATTGTTACAATTTTAACTTGTGAATTCAGTACTGTTTTTATTCTGACTTTGCAAACTTACTCAGTGATTTAACAAGTATTTATTGGGGGACAAATACTTTCAAGGCACTGTTTTGGGAGCTGTGGATAGAGCAGTGAACAAAAGAGACAAATTACTTCCTCTTATGAGTTGCATTCTAATGAGGAAGACTAACAGTAAGACAGTATAACACTATACTAGAATATTACAAGTATATTCTATTATAATGTTATGTAGAGTAGAATATATATAACATCATATTTGTTTCATGTTGGATTCCTCAGGAAACTAGACTCTAGACCGTGGGGAAAGTGAAAGCAGCAAGTCTGGGCAGAGGGAGAGGTTGGGCTGTGATTCAGTCTGAACAAAGTCCTCAGCCAACCCCGCAGGGAGCCCTCGAGCTGGAATGACCTTTGGTCTAGCTGTCTGGGCATTTTTACCTCTGTAAATGCAGGCTGCATTGGGAAAAGTCCATGACTTTGGGTGAGACAGCTTTCTTCAGCCAGGGGCAATTCCCAAAGACGGCTGACAGCTGGCAACACTCCCAGTAGCTGGAGATATGTCCCTCAGTCTTAATGATGATGCTCTTGACTTAATGTCGTCTCTTGCCCACTAGAGCGTAAGCTCCACAAAGCCAAGGGTCTGGTTTTCTCTCTGATATGTCTCAAGTGCCTCGAACAGAGGACCTGCATATGACAGGTACTTCACAGCCTTTGTTTAATTATTGAATTAGTGGTAGAAAACTACTATATCATAGAACATAAACCTAACCCAAAAGTTTCTAAAGGATGAGGTCAAGTTGGAATATAGAATATTTTTAAATAATTTGTATTTATTATTGGTATATAACTTTGAAAAAGATACTTCATTCTAAAATATTGGTTTAAAACCATGATCCGTGGCTTGAAAGCCTGTTTATACGTTCAGTTTAGTACTTGATTTTAATGGCTATTATTATGGGCTGAATTGTGTCCTCAAAAAATTCATGTGTTAAAGTACTAACCCTCATAATTCATAATGTAATCATATTTGGAAATAAGGTCTTTAAATGGGTGATTAAGTTAAAGTGAGGTCATTAGGTTGGACCCTAATCTTATATTACTGTTGTCCCTGTAAGAAGAGGAAATTTAGATAAAGACATATATGCCCACAGGGAAAGATCACATGAACAAAGAGGAAGAAAACAACCATCTACAAGGCAAAGGAAGAGACCTCAAAAGAAACCAACCTGATAAACACCTTGATGGAATACTATTCAGCCATAAAAAAGAAGGAAATCCTGTCATTTGTGACAACACAGATGAACCTGAAATCCTGTCATTTGTGACAACACAGATGAACCTAAACGAAATAAGCCAAAGAGAATCACTTTTATGTGGAATCGAAAAAAAGGAAAGAAAAAAAAGTTGAACTCATAGACACAGAGAGTAGAAAAGTGGTTGCCAGGTGCTTGGGGGTAGGGGAAATGGGGAGAGGTTGGTAAAATGTACAAACTTTCAGTTACAAGATGAATAAGGTCTGAGGAACCAATGCATCACATGATGACTGAAGTTGATAATACTGTATTGTATAATTCAAATTTGCTAAGAAAGTAGAACTTAAATGTTCTCACCAAAAAAGAAAAAAAGGGTAAATATGTGAGGCAATGGATGAGTTAGTTAACTCGATGTGGGGAACCCTTTTACAATGTATACATTTATCAAACTTTCATGTTGTCTGTTTTAAATATCTTACAATTTTATTTGTCAGCTGTACCTTGACAAAGCTGAAAAAATAGTGGATGTGGATCCATATTTTAAATATTAAATCATTTATTGATAAATGAAAAAACGTACCTTCATTCTTGATAGATCAGTTTTGATCATTGCTTTCCCATTGTCGTATGTCTCATACGAGGAGTAAGCAGCAAGCCACCTCTCTAATGTTACCATTGCTCACTTGTGCTTACAAGATTAGTATTTTTTAATCTGCAATTTCTTTGCAAGGGGCATTTTCAGGCTACGTGTCTATTTGGTGAGCATTCATTCAGTGAAAACAGGATTAATGCAATCTGAAAAGCCACTTATTAAATCCTGCTCTGAAATATTCTAAAAGCAAACAAAAGAGTGAGAATAATGGCCTCCTCTGCATCTCCACCTTATATGGACCTGCAGTCCCCACTCAGGAAACCCTCTACACTGTTCGAAGTACAAGCCTACCCAACATCCCAACCAGGAAGGCTGCTGGGGAGTACTGGCACCAACCGTTCTACACGTGCTAGTAAGCTGAATCTCTTTCTGACATTTTTAGACAGAAATAAATAACAGTTCTAGGATTTTCTTTCCAGACCCTGTTACTGCCTGTAGCCAACCTCTGAGATGCATGAACATCCCCCTGCCCCCACCCCTTGGAGACCAGTCTACTTGAGTAAACAAAGAGAACAGCTGTTTTTCGAATTACTCTTTAGACAAAAGCCATCCCTGCTCTGGTTCTATTATGCATAGAATTATCTATTGAGGCCCAGAGTGACCTGCCTGCTTCTGAAATGCCTCTTAGACCACAAACGCCAGCCATCATCCTCCTCATTCAAGGGCATTCATTCTTCTGTGGGTCCTGCCACCTGATTGCCCTGAAGTGTGTACCTCTCCAGCACAGACAAAATCCTGAAATCTCTCAGCATTGCCTAAACGAGATCCAGGGTCGAGTGTTACTCTTTGGTATTTGAATCTGAGTTCAACCCAAAGGATGCACAGTTTAGAAGCAATATAATTGAATTTCCTTTCACCAGCCTGCCCCGGCTTGTTGTCTGTCACTCATCAGAGCCAACGTCTTTGTAAAGGGCTTTAGGAACCACATCTTAATGTCACTGAGCAGATAACATATTAACTGTTAACTGACACACGGAATGCTCCAGGATTGTGTTCCTGCCTTTGTTAGGGGATGATAAGTGACATGATTTACCCCTACCATTTTTCTTTCTAGTTTTCAGGGAGGTTATCATCTGAACTCCCCTTGTCCCCTAGGTGTCAGGTTAAGTCACAGTGTCTCTGGTTTTGTGGCAAGATTAGTTTTACTATTAAATTACACTAATATCTTTTAGAGTTTAAATGATTTTTAAACTAATTTTCCCTTGGGGTAATAGTGTCTTATTTTGGTGGGGTTTTTTTTTAATCATACCAACAAAATTTTCCTTGAGGGTATCATTTTATCTTAGAATTTATAAAAGGCATTGTGGTTTTAAAATGTTTAGATATTCATTCTATTCCAAACCATTTCTGTTTCTTCAAACTGTCTTCTATTCTTTATTAAGGTCCTCATAGATATTCACATATAATGTTAAGTAAAACGCACGTACACTGCCCTTTTTTTCAGCTTTTTTCAATTAACTATATTTTTTTGTAAATATCACCCTACTAAATGAACTCAGACACACTTCAGTTCCCCATATGTTAAAACAGGAAAAATAATGTCTACCTCTCAAGATTGTTTTGTGGATTAAATTATGCTAACATTACAAAATCACCCAGCAAAATGAGAGGAACATGGTTAAATCTGAATTTATTGTGAATGTATAGTGTCCACAAAATTATAATTTTTATTAGTAATTAATGCTCTCATGTTATTTTGAGACAGTTTATTTAGCCAGTTCATTGACATTGTCCAAAAGTGAAATTGCTAAATATGTTTAGCATAAATTGTATCCCACTTGCTTCTGAAAAGGATACAAAGTAACTGGAATCTGTCACCTGTCTTATTAATCTGTTAATAAATACAGAAAGAAAAACATATTTATACATAGATTTACCATTTGAAAATTTCTTCCATTCACTTATTTGAATCTGTTATAAACCTTATAATAAGGTTGATAGATACTATTATTCACACTTCTAAAGATGAGAAAAAAAAATGGAGCTTCAAAGGGGTAAATAACTTGTCTATGGTTTAGGTCAAATTTAAGACTTCACATTCCAAATGTAATAGCTTTTTTCCACCACAGCACATAGCCTAGACACACTGATCACCAGAAAGAATTCAATTTTAGAGTTTTCTTATTGTTTACTTTGGTGAGTTTAATCTACTTTCAAATACACCGTAACTTCTTTCATTTTGCATTTTGTTATTTGCAAACAAGGCTGTATATGATTTGCCACATGTGAGCCTACCGGATTTTCTATTATGTAAACTGTCTATTCACACTCTTTGAATAGACAGGAAGTAGAATCTTTCACCACATCCTCCTGAGTCTGCATCTTTGGCCTTAGAGTAAACAAAAAATCTTTTTCATTCCCTGTCATGCTCAGTTAATTGACAATAATCCCCCAATGAAATGAACTTGTTGGAAAAGAGCTTTTTTGTAAACATAAGGTGTGCAACAAAAGTTATGGGAACCAATGCAACTTAGTAACCTTACCTGTACCATGCAGCCCACTAATCAGTGACCCTTGGGGTTTGGCTCCTTAAGAAGCAGTACACTTCTGTCTGTAGGGACACAAGCCAAAATCCACCAAGTTAGTCCCATTTCTGCCCTCTTCAGCCCCCAGACTCTAGATACCCCACGTGTCTTTCAGAGAGGGACTTTCCAGCACCACAGCTGACCCTCACTACCCCAGACTGCCTGCACCCTCAGGATTTGTCTAGAGCCCATCTGGCCTTTGAGACTAGGGTGGGAGGGGTCAGTTCCCTGGGGTGTTCATTCCTTACAGTCAGGGAGGGACTTTTCTGTGTTTGTTCCCAAACTGCAAGCCTGGCCAACTTCGGCATGAAGAAGGTGAAGCAAAGTGATGTTTCCCAAAGGGAAAAGAAGGAAAGACTGTATCAAGAAGACCTCTCTCTTTTTAAATTCCTAACCTTATGAAACATTTGGGAGAACAAAAACTGTTGACAAACTTAAATATCTTGAGTACAATCAGCCAAAATTAATTCTCAGAGCTAACTTTTGGCTGTCTAACTTAAATGATTTCGTCATCACCTTTTGGAAAGACCAATGAGAACGATAGAATTTTGGCAGTTCTTGGAGGCCTGGAAAGAAACATGGACTTGTTTTAGCAGTAGAAGCCAGCACTGTAGGTCAACACTTTTCTGCCTATCATAAATTTTTAGCACAACAATAATAATAGTGATAACATACCTCTTTATTGATATTGATGCTTTAATGATACATTTACCACGTGCTGATATGCATTCTCTTACCTGAATCTCATAGGAAGTGTCACAGGAAATGTTTTGATCCTTCTCCATTCTTTTAAATAAAAAACCAATGGTTCAGAAAGTTATGGTGGTGTGCCCAAGGTCACAAGCTAGGCAGATACAAGACTAAAAACCAATGATATTACTCCTGTGTTGGTATTCTACTTCATCCTCTACCTACCAACAGGAAAAGTGGTTCATACATGTATGGAAATGTGTCTTTAATCTATAAAAACCCCATTATAGTAGCAGCTTACTTGTGGCTAGTTCTCTTGTGAACTTACTGCCTTGCTTTTGCTATTCTCATTAGGAGCTTTTTTAAATTTCTTTGTTTCACCAGGTCTATTAACACCATTTTGCAATGCTAGTAGCCCCCAGTGAAAAGCATTCATATTAGTTAAATAATCAAACAATTTGATTCTAAATCTAAGTGCACAGTCACAATTGATGTATGTGATGTCACATGAGGATTTTAGCCGGTTACTACACATTTAACACATTGATCATCTCTATTTGAATTAAACATGAATTATTAAGTGTAAAATTTCAAGAGTTATTTTCCCCCTTTTCACTGTCAGAGCTCTGTTTTTAAAGTTTTCCATATTTTATTTTAAATGTAGTCTTTTCAGCTGGGCTTTGCTGCTTTTTCCATTTCTATGTGAAAAACTTAAAGAAAATACAAAGCCATCTGAGTCTTTCCACCTTGGAAATTAGAGCAATTTTGTTCCATCCTCTAGCGTTCACATTTTGCTCCTTCCTGTTTAGGTTGGATGACTTTTTACTCAGAGGAACTGAATGTATTCCACTGAGTTTCCCTCTCATTCTCCACCATGTGTGGTCAATTAAATCCCAGCAGAATGGAGGAGTTTTCAGTTAAACTACTGCACTTCCTGGGAAACAGCAGGGTTTACGGCTAGTTTCTAAATATTGTAGGATCTTCATGGAGACAATTTCTTCTCAATAGCCTCAGCACAGCACACATGGAGGTAGACCTGACCCCACCTACATCTAATTTGGCAGCGAACCACTCTTTTAAGAAACCGCACTGTTTTCATTAAAGATCTCAGTCATTCCTCCTCTTCATAGGATCGTCTTTATTTTCTGTAAATGCTTTCATGCAAATATGCACCTGGATTTTAAAGTGGATGCACCATTCAGAAAAGCCTATATAAAATTACCTCTAGCAAAACAAATTTGGAACACAAAACAGATGCCTGGAAGACAATCATGGAAAAAATGATGAGAGTCAAGTGGTGAAGATATTTAGCACTTATTTACGTAGAGGTTTTGGTTGGGGTTGGAAGTGGGGGGGGGGGTTGTTAGTGGTGGTGTAAAAAAACTCAAAATCAATTTTTAAAATATGATAAAGTAATGCAATACTTTGTGGCTTTTTTGGGAATGTATTCCGTAAACCTGATCATTGAAAAAAGTGTTTCTCGATTTTACTCATTTTCGTTTTTTTGTTTTTTTAATGGAGGTACTGGGGATTGATCCAAGTACCTCGTGCATACTCAGCACGCACTCCACCAACTGAGCTATACCCCCATCCCCTTCTTTCAGTTTTAGACAACTGTATAAATGTGCCTGAGATAAACCAATCATTGTTCAATCACACACAGAGGAAGGAGGTATATAATTCATCCTGGAGAGGATTCAAAAATGTTTTTCAATAAAACTACATTAACGTGGATTAGCCTCTTTGACTATATGCAGCCATTCATCCTGGAGATAGTAGCAGTTAACGATTGCTAACAAACTTACTTATAAATCAGGTTTCAGTTTCCCTATTTAAAAGAGCAAACTTTGTTTTAGACTTTAGGGTATTTTTTACATTTATATTTACTTACATTTAATTTTATTTGTTGCTTTTTACTTTTGTTTTTATGCAGAAAACTATTTGCTCTTCACAGTTGAGCCTCTGTGAATTACATCTGCATTAACACAACCACCACATTTTATTAACACTATCTTATATGGGTACAATTGCAAGCAAAATTATTTTCCTGTTAAAATCACATAATTTCAATAATCCTTCTCCCTAAAGAGTTTCAGTTTAAAAAGGTATATTGTATCTGCTTTAAAATGGCAAGTCATCAAAGAAAAATAAAGCCAAAATAGGAGAAACATCACCTTGTAACATCAGTCTTTTTAAAAAAGCCAAATTACTCAGCGCAATTACAATTGTATGTGCTCCTGACACTTAGGTAAAAAACCATTCAAACAAAAAGGTTAAATTTGGACTGACTTTCCCAAGCAGTGGCAGAGCTTATGCAAGCCTTTGCTGCACCATACAATGACTGAAACACAAAGGAAAGGCCTTCAATACAGCTGATCTGAAAGAGGTCTTTCCAGAATAAACATTTGCAAGGAGCTAAAAGAATCAGGCTTTTTGAAAGACCCTACTGCTTGCATGGTCCAGCAGCATTGGCCTTCCATCTGTTCCCCAGATAGGCCGGGCTCTCTCCCACCCTGGGATTCACAAAGTCTATTCTCTCTTCCTCAGATCCTCCTGTCTCCTCTGCTCACCCAGCCGGGTCCTCCTCCTCCCTCAAGCTTAATCATCACCTTGCCCGGACATCTTCCCACACCAACCAATCCAAAATCGTCTCCCAGCTAGTCTCCCTTATAACACTTTTTCTTCGGAGCTCTTGCCATATGTATATATTCAATATCGCATCGAATTTAGAATGCCAGCAGTTATTAGACACGCCACTATATTACATATCATGAAGAGAACAGAAAGGATATTAATTAAGCTATGACACTCTTTCAATTTTAGGATGTGTCCTGAGGTCAAATACATTAAAATATGGGGGGGGGGGGGCAGCAGTGGAATGTGTACCTTAGGATTGACGGGACATTTTATACGTGTCTGTATAGATCTGTGTCCCCACTGGTCAAAGTGTCACACTCGAAGGCAAGGACCGAATCTGTATTGTTTACCCTGCAGCCTTGGCAACCAGCACCTTGTCAAGCACATGGTACATGATTATTGAATAAGTAAGTTAGTGGATGGCCAGATGGCTAGGAAGATATTTCATTGTTAAATAACATGTTATGTGAGAAGGTCCAATTCTCATTCACACATTCATTTTTTTTGCACTCAGAAAAGTGACTTTAACTCATTTAGAGTAAAAGATATGAAATATGAAATAAAAGGATTTCCTGCAACCACTCCTCTAACCATAGGCTCTTACAACATGTACCTAGTGACAGTCAATGGTTGTTCATCTCTAGTTCAACTCATTTTATAGACTTATATACAGAATCTGATGATTGAAAGATAGCAGAGAGGTGGTGTGGTTCAACCCCAGTTAATTTCTTGAACCACATATTATCTCGTCCGTACAAAGGAAAGATTAAACTAGACAATCTCTACTGCCCCTTTAGCCTTTGGACTCTGGGTGGTGCAGAAGTTAACATCGTGCAGAGAGTGGGTTCATTATCTATTCCATGTTGTCTACATTGTCTTAAAAAACAGAAAGAGGAAAATGAAGAGAGATTACTCAGCCAGCCAATATTTAAACCCTTGCTGGCCTGTGGATCTATTTTTCATAGATTAGGTCCATTTTCTTAATTACTTGGATATGTTCTACCTGGGAAATAAGTATCCAATATTCCTGTAGCCCCAGAAAAATTCTCTGTGAGAGCCAAAAAGAAGTACAGACACCCACTTAGCTTCTAACATTATTGCTTTTGCAAAGTAAAAAATGCTCTTGGTGAAAATCCAGCTCTCACCAACATTATTATTAATATTCTCAAGCCTTCAGTACCAAGTAGTATAAGAATACATATTAACAGGAGATTAAGTAAGTCATAGTAATAGCAGAAGGTGTGTGTTTTGGCATTCTGTGCAATGTTGTATTAATTGTTTTGCAGCAGTATGCCTCTCTTTCCCCTTACTTTCAGTCCACAAATCATGCCGTCAGCTAATTTAGGATAGTAACAGAGACAGTGTCTTGCTAACATAAAGAGAACAGCACCAATGAAGTTTCCTGGAAAAGATTCCAGGTTATCAGACCAGTTCAACTTAATGCTAATTTGGGCAAAAAATCTTTTAAAGTTATTCAGCATTCTTAGCCAAAAGAAAAGATGACAAGTACAGCAGTTCAAGTGTTATTGCTCCATTGCTTTTTTGCTAGGTGTGAGACAGCGTTTTGCCCCATTAAATCAAAGCAAATAATGTTACAGAGTCATTTCCAGATTTATAGCTCAATCCAGAAGGTTGATGCTTACCGTGAAGTCTCCAGAATTGGATCCAATTTTCAATTCAAATGAACAGAGCAACTCTGTATCCTATGCCTCATAAATCGCCAAATTTAACTTGAAGCCTGTTCCCTTCTTCCAGATGGCTAGCAGAGGGGGCGGGGGGCGAGGGAGGGATGCACAGAATTAGCAAGCCAACCCAAAGAGACACGGTTTCTCTATGTTCAATGGTGTCTCTCTCCCCCTACCAGTTTTTTATTGAAGCTAGCATTACTAAACAGAAAATTACTCAGGTGAACAATAAATTTTAAGTATGTGGAAGGTTTTAACCCTTTAGGAACTTCCCTTCAAAAAGCCATTAAACTAGAAGTTTTTTTTCTTCAAAGCTAGAAGATTAGGTGAACAGAATCAATAAAAAGTCATTTGCCCAGAAGATATCCAGTGTCATGTCACCTCCATTATAAGCCAACAGTACTTTAGCTTCTTGAGGATGGCTTAGCTTGGACCTTTGAGATTTCACAGGGTGGTGAACCACTTCTGACACCCTCACTTCACGCCCCAGAGAAAAGATGTGTTAGGTGAGCCTGAAGAAAGTCTGAAGGGAAAGAGCAAAGGAAAGAAAAGGAAGGAATCAGACATCACCTTTTTCTCTTTTCCATCTCCAATTTTTTTGATATCAAAAATACTTCATAAAGATATTGGGTAAATGCATTAGATGGAAGCAGCGGACAGGGAAAATATATAAGACTACAAAATATTTAATACTTACTACTTCCCTTCTAGACCTTTCCAGTGACATTTAGGTCTTACTTAGAGAAGGTCTATTAATTTTTATTCTACATTTGCTTACTATTTTTATTTACTTACCTTTCCCCCATCATCATAGGTTTGTAACCCAAGGAATCAGAGCTTCAAATCAGGTGGAAGAAGTTTTCTTCCGAAGGTGCCGAAAATGCACAAGGAGTCTTTCTGCAGCTCACTCAGGTAATCCTTCCCTTCTCTCCTTTGTTTCGTTGCTTGTCCTCGTCCCTTCATAACGTTTTAAATATTTCTTCTCCATCTTTTCTATCTCCAAAATCTTCTTGATCTCAGAACACTATCTCATGAATATGGCAGCTGATTAACAAGGAATGTATTAGATCTGAGCTAAAGATGGCAAAGTGACAATATCCCTCGTCTATAAGCATATGGAACAAACAAAATGCCATACACTTCTGGTTATCGTGCAAGTTGATACATCTCCTTTGAAAAGCTATCTAGCTGTATCTATTAAAGCTGAACATAATCTAGGACAGATAAACACAATAGGAAAGTGTATCTATGTGCACCAAAAGACATATAAAAGAATGTTCAGAGCAGCATTGTTCATAACTGCCAAAACCTGGCAATAGCTCAGGTGTCCCTCATCAATGGAATGGGTAAGTCATGCAGTGCAATTCTGTATAAATATTAAAATTAATTTCTGCTACACATAACATGGATGAAACTTAAAACTATAATGTTGAACTAAAGCAATCAGGACAAAAGAAAGAAAGAAAAGTGAGTACTATACAGAGGGAAGTTTCAAAAACTGGCAAAAATGGTCTACAATGACCAGAAATCAGAGTAATGGTTATTTTGAGGGCTACCTTAATGACTTATTCACAGGGCATGATTGAAGTTTCTAGGTTATTGGGACTGCAGTATTATCTTAAACTGGATTCTGTTTATCTGAGTGCGTTCACTCTTTAAAAATTCATGAAACTTTTAAGATCGGTGCATATGACTGTATGTAAATGATACCTTGATTTTTTTCAAAGCCGTATTAGCTAGAATTCTGGTTTCTCCAGCAGGAAAATGCTCTGTATCTCCATTTCTTACAGATCTTCTGGCGCTTTAACAAGCTCTGTTTCTTTCCTGAGTAACTCCTGAATTCTCCCTAAATTGTACTGCTTAGCATATGACCTATCATCTGAATGCTCTAACACTGACTCTAGTTAATATACATCATTATGTGATATCAGTAGACCTCCCAAGTCAAGCTTGGAATGGTGTTTGGTGGTAAAAAGCAAAGATTATATATGGTAATGAGCTAATAATTTTTAAATGGAGATAAAATGAAGCAAGCAATCATCATAGCTATACTGTATTTTACAAGTATTAGAGGGACAACAGTAATAACTGTAGATTGAGTCTGCCTGTCTTCTGGCTCAAAGTAATTGGCTAAAACTTTCTGAATTATGTTCCCCTAAAAAAGGGTTGAAAGAGTAAGAGTTGATAGACAGAAATGAAGACGGTAATATGACAATGATGGCTAACTTTCATCAACTCCAGCTCGTGGTGTTTAAGCACTATTATTCTGCTTCCCTATTAGAGAGCATTTTAGTGTTATTCTGTCCATGCAGGGTTCCACATTTATATTTATATATTCTAGTGTTGTGTTTGACCTTTTTCAACAAAACTGCAGTGCTGACTTACGCTCAACTTAGTGTCTACTCTAACCCTAGAGCCTTCGCTGACAAGAAGTTACTTTTCCACAACAAATAATGTAAAAGGTTAGTCATCAGAGGAGAATACAATATTGTGCATAAGTAAAGTTAATTAGTAGTTTATTTTTATGACCGCTGAATGTACAGTACACTTGTTCAGACATGGATTTCAGGCCGAGATTGGCTTGAGATGACATTGGTCACTTTGACTTATATGAAGAACCGTGAGGACATGATGGGCCTGCTGGTACCAACATATTCTCAAAGAATAGCTGTCATGAGGCTCCCACTGTGAAAGATCCACAAGATATTTTCATTTCTTCCCACTACTGTCACACATCGTAAAATTTAGGATATATGCCAACTAATGTTAATATGAATCTAAGAAAAATATTAGAAAAAGAAAATCTACTATAAATACATTATATATTTGCACAATATATGCTTGTGTATCCAATACCGGATGGAACTGATTTCTTAAAATTTCCATGAACTGGCTATATCTATACCCCTCCTATAAGTCCCTAACACAGATAATCAAGACATGGTCAAAATTGCTTTGACAGTAAGAAATTTTTATTTTCCCAACATCTTCTATAGGTTATTAGTTATTATTCTAAATTGTAAAATAGGAATTATATTATTCACATGTTTCCAATTTCTGTTGGCAGATACACTTCACTCCTGGAGCCAAATCTGTGACCCATATATAATATTCATTCTGTAAATAACCCCCTTTGGGCTCCATTCAGCTTTCTTAACTTTATTTTCCCATTTCCTAATTTTCCATGCCTATTTTAAATCTCTTATTGTATTACTGGTCCCTACATAAACCATTTTACATTCTTTTCTGGAAAAAGGCCATTGTGCCAGCTGGGGTCCACTGAAAAGCAGACACCACAGTGTGATGAGACATGCAAAAGATTTGTTGGGGGAATACCAGTGAAGGATAAAGAGGAGGGAGCAGGCGTAGCCAGGGAGAGGCTCCCACTGCCAGATGCAAAGAGAGAAGGAAGGGGGATGGGGTAGAGGAGTGTCAGCCTTCAGGGCAATTCTGCATAAGTTTCCACCAGATGAATGGGGAGTTGCTGAGCCAAAATTGGTTGTTGAAAAAGGTCCCAGATCTTCCTGCCATCTGGTCATTGGTTGGGGACAGCCATCGAAAAAGTGGCCACTAGGATGGAGTCTAAGGGAGGGCAGCCGAAGGTCTCCATCAACTATGTTTCGCCAGCAGCTTCTCTTGAAGGAAATGTCAATGGCAAATTTCCACAGCCATCACAGCAGTACACCAATAAATAAATAAAGTATCCACAGATAAATGCATCTTTGTCATTTCAAAACTGTCACATTCATTCTAGCCAAACAAATATTTCTTAAAACCTAACATTCGGATGCTTTCAGGTTATGATAGGTTAGAATCGCACATTGAGATTTATAGCGGCTGCACGGTGTTTAAGCGCATCTCCTCAGCAGTAGACAAAAATCCACAGGTTGTGAAACGGTGCCTTCCTGACACCTGGGATATTGGATTTGCTGCAACATGTAATTGTTCTCAACTGTTTCCACTGGTTATTTTTCATGGTGCCACACGGCAAGACAAAAAGGAAGGGAATCTCAGGTTTTGCTTTCCTTTCTGTTTCCATGGACACGCGTTTATAATTTTACATGAAAGTCAAAATCTGTCACTCTTAAGTCTGTTCTTGGAGCT
Organism: Camelus bactrianus; assembly: GCF_048773025.1. Lineage (NCBI taxonomy): Eukaryota > Metazoa > Chordata > Mammalia > Artiodactyla > Camelidae > Camelus > Camelus bactrianus. The sequence continues at coordinate 43,608,686 of NC_133550.1, read as the reverse complement.
ACTTTGCTAGCAGCTTCAACTAATGCAGGAAAATAATTAGGAATCGGCCCCCCCCTCCAAAAAAAAAGCCACATAGAAGGAAGGGAAACGCGCCCCTTCTTCAAGGTGAACAGGGCGGGGGCGGGGTGGGTGGGTGGCTGTGGAATGAGCCTGGGCTTGACAAAGGGATGAAATGAATAGATGGCAATAAAGTGCTTAATGAATGTGGGTATTGCGGAACATCGGATGGAGTCTCGGCAGGCATTGTGGATACAGTTTACTTTTAAACCAGAAACAATAGAATTAATGTTCCTTTTAAACATAACACAACCTAATGGCTAGCACTATATCCGCCTCCTGCTGTCTCTTACACAAATATGTGACTGTATCAGCAGAACAGTTTCAAGAGTCTTGCCATCAAAACATTTACCATTCAAAAAAAAAAAAAAAAAATTCACAATTACCTTCAGCCTCATTGATTTTTGGCCTAGCCTACTATTTTGTAGGCTCCAGGTCTGTGGAGCTATGTCACATTGTTCTTATCACATAAGGTTTAAAGGGGCCTTACCACGTGTGACAGACACTGGCAGACTGCAATTGATATAAAGAACCTGAGGGACCTCTGTTTTGAGATCATGGTAAACTTAAAAAATAAGCTTTAAAGAGGGAAACTAGGAAGGGCTTATTAAATTATAAAGAGTTCTTCATTTTTCTGGAAGGACTGATTGCACTAATGCCATGAAATTAACATGGTTAAATTATTTGCACTTACTCACATTCCTGAGGAGTTTGGTACAGAAGTAGGTCGTGTTCATGTTTTAGGCTCCGAATTTGCAGCTGCCCATCCGATTAGGTCAGACTCACTCAGGATTATCTCCTTACTGAATAACTCAAAGTCAGTTCAAGTGGAACCTTCATTCCATTTGCCAAATCCCTTCCCCTTTGCTACATAATATAACCTAAATCACAGGAGTGAAGCCCCTTATATTCATAGGCATAAGCTGGGTATGTACAGTGTACGTACTCCAAGGGGTGGGAATCTTGGAGGCCATTTTAGAATTCTACCTACCACAGGTGAAAACTGAAACTTCCCTTGGTAGAGAGTGGTAGACTTTTCATATAACTGGATTTAATTATTAGTCCAAAATCTATGCCAGATAACAGCAGTCCACATTTTTAGCCAGATTCAGGATATAGACATATAGACGTTGATTAAAGGTAGTCATGGTAACTGGAAACTTCGTTACAGTCTTAGTACCAGGATTTATTTTGCTCCTGCTATGAAGCAAATGGAACAAGCTGTAAGAATGGATTGAGCTAGGGGCAGCGAAGATAAGAGGAGGTTAATTTAGACTGTTTGTGAGAAAAGTTCTAATTGAGGAATTGAAGTTGTAACCTGAACAACAAAAATGAGGCCAGCCAACAGAAAAGCTGAAGACAAGAGCTTCTGGGTAGAAACACCAACAAGTGCAAAATTTTATGGTGTGTTCAAGGAATACAAAGAAAGCCGGGTGGTGATGGAACCCAATGAAGGAAGGGAGAGGGTGAGTCAAAGCATGGAGGTTAGGTAGTTTCTTGTAAGTCATATGATGACTGAGTTTCTGCTTCTAGGTGCAATTGGTGTCCATTGTAGGACTGATTTGAATTGCATTGTTTAGAAAAAAAATCACTCTGGATTTGATAGAGCCTCATCTATATCCATTGTTTATAACTGGAAACGAAAATATATTATTAGTCCTAGGGAAACAATTATTTTCACCATTTAGTATTTATTTTTGTTTTTACTGTGTCTCTCAGAGTTAACAGGATACCTTTCTGTTTGGCATAAATCCTGTCCATAGTTATTTCTGATAAAAACCTTAAAAGGGAACTTCCCAAAAAATGTTATATTTTTTTCTCCACTGGCTGTTATTTTTAAAAATCCAAAGGAAATGTGAAGCTCAAACTTGTCCCTTGATCAATTTGCTATTTTTCTTCTATTAATATGCTATGATGTGTTATTTTAGAGTTGCTAAGGAATACAAATATGATATTACAGTCTTCTTTTTCTAAGCAGAAAAGCCAACATCATCACACCTATGTAGGTAAACAGTATTTTGTAATGAAAAGGAATAAAATATTTTTGTGATACAGGAAAGTCTAATTTGACAGGATGCTTTTCTTTTTAACAGCTTATTTTCAACACTGGTCTTACAACTTTTTCCAGCTGTGTTTTGGTATGAGTGAACATGTCCAGTCCATTTTTACAACAAACCCCCATCACTCTGTTCACTTTAAGTAGCTAGGGTTTTAGATATCCAAGCAACTCACATGGCAGTGATTTTTTTTTTTAAAAAAAGCAGGACTATACAGTAAATTTCAAGAGATTCATTCCCTTAAACAGTATAGAGAGTGGAGCACAAAAAAATCTAAAATGAAAAGTCAAGAAAACAGAGACATTCTGATTTCACTAATAGCAGACTACATAATGAGGACAAGTCCTATGATATAAATATTTCTACTAGAAGGCATTGAAAAGCCAACATAGCACTGAAAATGTATAAAGATGCAAGAAAAGGCAGAATCCCAGAAAGAAAATTTCTGCATTTGGGGCCACTTTTCCCCTGGGGATGTATGCCAATTTCAGATAAAGTGGCTGAGAAGCTGAGAAGCTGAGAAACTGAGCTGGAGTACTTTTAACAATCTGCCAGAGCAAGGGGGACAAAGTTTGGGGCCAGGATCCACCAAGGAGGAGGGCCCCGGTGAACATTCCTTGCTCTCTGTTGAGACTCTGAAAGATACTTCTTAAGGATGAACCCAGAATAAACAGGTCTTTAAGGAACTGCAGGACACCTTTACATCATTTCCACACCTGAAACTTGCCATATTGCAAACACAGTCAGAAACTTGGCAGAGCAAATGTTAATTCTCTTTAGAGAAAGGTAAGATTATCCTAGACCTCAGATTATTTCTCTAAACAATTCTGCACAATATCCTAAATAAAACAAAAATAACCAGGCACAAGAGAAATAAAATCACATAAATTAAAAGCACCAGAAAAAACAGACAATAGAAATCAAGCAACAGGTACTTCAAGGTATTGGACTTAATCAGACACAGAGTTTAAAATACAGCATTCACTATTTATAATGTTGATGGAGACAAAAGACAAGATTGAGAATTTTGGCAGAGAACTGTAAAGTATTAACAAAGAGCCACATAGAAGCTTTATAAATTCATTGAAAAGCACAATTGAATTTGGGGATGCAGTGGATGCATTTAACAACAGATTAGGTGAGATTAAGAGGAAATTTGTGAAATTAGGGCTAGATCAAAAGAAATATTCAGAATAAAATGAGACATAAAAGGATGGAAAGAGACAGAACTGATAACAGTAATAAACTCTAACATACAACAGGATTCATGAAAAAGATAAAGACCAGATGGGACGGAAGCAATATTTAAAGGCTAATGGCTGAAAACACCAAACCAAGGATTCAAGAATTCCCACTTTATGGTGCAATACAAAAACTTTCTCTTTGAGACAAGGCACAAGACAATGATGCCTCCTATCACCACTTTTATTCGATATTAAATTAAATATCCTAGCCAATAAAATAAGCCAATAAAAATTAATAGAAGCTTTAAGAATGAAAAGGAAGAAACGTAGCTGTCATTATTGTCAGACAGTATGACTACATGAATAGGAAATCTGAAAGAATCTATAGTTAAATTAATAAAATCAATACATGAGGTTAGAATAGTTGCTGAATATAAATTTAAAACACAAAAGTTAATTGCATTTCTATACACCGGCAACAGTTAAAAAATATTTTTTAATTTTAATTCAATTTGTTAACCCTGAAAATGATTCATTCATTAAATATTCTTAACAAACAAATAGAAAACACAAATAAATAAGAAAGTAAGTGCATCCAATAAAAGAGTAAAATAAGTAAGTCTTATTCTCTATAACCAATTCAGCAAAGTGATACTGTCAAAAAAGAAAGAGGTCACCATCTTCACCATTTATGGACTCCATGCTGAGTCACAATAACACCGTATTGGTTAAGGATCTTGTGCTGATTCAGATTGTATCAGGTGCTTGGGGGATGGAGAAATGGTCAACGTTGATCCTGCATTGCCAAGAGCTTATAGTCTATTTACAGAGATAAGACTACAGCAGATGCAATCAGTTGCAAAAGAGTGTAAGTCTCACTTACTCACTTGGGTGTTTCTTCACTCAGCAAAGCAATATTAATTTCCTGCCTACTACAAATCAAAGTGTCTTTTTGTGAAACATTAAGGAGTATGAAGAGAAATAAGACAAAAAGACCAGAAGAGTCCAAAGAAGAGACAGGAAACCAAGCCTGAAGGACACAGGGAATGTTTTGTGGAGGACCCAGGAACTAAACTGTCTTCAATGGTGGAGAAAATTTGGATAGAGTCAAGTTTTAAAAACTGGGGATGGATATGGTGTAGTCATGCATCCAGTCTCACCAGATCAAAAGTTCAAAGAGAAATTGGGAGAAATAAGGATGGTTTTTTAAATTAGAAGGCCTAGCAGAGGAATCTAGAATTCAGGCAGTTCAGCAATGGGGATGAACATAGGCTTTTTACACATGAGAATGTCAAAGCATACCCACAATTACCTTTACTCCCATTTCCTAGAGCTGACAAGTATTCATTGCAGATCTATTTTAGGTAGATGAGCATAGTGGTTAGAACCATGGATTCCAGAGCCAAACTGACCGGGTTTAACCTGCCTCCACCACTTACTGACCTTAAGTGACCTGGACACTTTTCTCATAGGGAAAATGGGATACTGATAATGTTGCCACGTGGATTTTTTAAAAAAGCTAAGTAAACTAATCCATATTATAATTAGACCAATGCCTGGCACAAAATCAACACTATATTATTTAGCTGTAATAGTTGTTATTATCTCCTTTATGCCCAGTATTACCCTCAACACTGTGGTTAATGTATCTTTTTTAAAATGTCTCCCCTCAAAGATTTTATAATTTCCTTGGGTTTCTGGTAGGGGAAGTTGCCACTAAGGTGTATATCATGAGGAAATGTTCAAATAAATCGTGGAAAGAAAAAGAAAAAAAAATTAAATAAAGGAAACCACAATACAGAATGGAAAGTGTAATACCAAATATCTTTTACTGAAAATAAGGAAAGGATTCCTAAAATTCTATAAAATACCAGCTACTGTCTCTGGGTACTGGGATTATGAGTGATTTTAAGAAATACTGGATTATAAATTTAAGAGAGTCAATGGGTGTAGTCGAGCTCACAGCCTTTGGGATCATAAAGAAGTAGGTAACTATCTCAGCTAAATCTCTTGCCTGTGCAACCTTGAAAGAGTTTTTGTTCCTTTTGTCTGTTTGTTTTTAACTTTCTCAGCCTCTGTTTCTTCATCTACAGAAAGGGAGTGTGCCTGGCACCTTGTAGATGTTTTATACTCTGGTTATTTCTGCTAGGTAAACTAACTTCCTCAAAGTATTCATCACCAGTCACACAATGTCACCGTAAGCCCAAGTCCATGCCATTGGCTACCTGGTGTAACCAGCACTACAATGTGATCACATTGGTCTCAGACGTTTTTAAATAGTGGTGTCCAAGGAAGCAAACGTGTGAATTTATTTCTTCATTCATCTGGCAAGAATTCATGTTGAAAATCTGAACTTGCAGTATTAGGTGCTGGGTGATAGACTTTGTAGATATCTTGCTTGTCATAAGATATGAAATTAATGTTCAGTTTTCACTAACTTACTTATTCATTCATTCAATGACTGTTCATGAATTGTATTTACTTTGCTAGCCAATGAGTATGAAATTAGTTTGTCCCCCATCTGTTTCTTCTGGCCTTTTACAGAAACCACTTTTGGTTCTGCTTGTGGTTTCAAAAAGAGACCTAAAATTATATTTACCTTTGACTATAAATAGCATTGGAATAAGCATAAGTCAAATAAATTGCAACGGGTCAAATCCTAGCAGCTCCTATATGACATTTCCATCCTTTCATGCTGTTTTTGAGCTATTTGAGTTGAGGTATTTTGGGTTTGCTTACTTTAAAAGCCAAGATCAGATGCTATCTCATATTTTGTCACAGTTTCAGACAACATTGGAAGTTAAAAAGTTGTAATTTAATCCAAAAGGCTCTTATTTAATAAATAGTCAATGCCAAATAACCAGAACTTGGATGAAGGAAACAGAAAGATATACAGAGTCTCTTTTCCTTCACAGCAGTTTTCCAGACAATATCTATTTCTGAAATCCATACAGAAATAGAAAGATTCAAGAAATGTTCCTTTTCTAAAAAGTGTGCCACCTATCTATAAAGATGCTGTTCACAAACTGGTAATAGTAGAAAGTTTAAAACAGTCTAGTAATAGAAGACTAGTTAAGTAAACTATTGCATTTTCACAAAATGGAATATGTAGTCATTGAAATATTACAGAGAAATATTCAATGACATGGAAAGTTCTACAAAGTAAATTGTTATATAAAAATCAGATTACAAAATAGTAGTTATAGTTCAACCCCATTTTGACCCAGCTGTTTTTGCCTCTGAAGAAATTTTGACCCTGAGACTGTTTATAGTACAAACATTTTGATCAGATTAGGTCAATGTTGATCAAATTTTCATCAGGAAATTAGTTCCCAAAGCAAATACCACTAAGCCAAATTATTCCTTGTTCAAGGTAGTCCTGTAACCATTTTTAATATTTTTTCAATTTTCTTCTTTATTTAACTGAGGTTAATTTATTGGCATTATTTGTTTTCCATCTAAATTATAAAATAATTTAATTCATCAAGTTTTTTGTCATATTAATTTTTAATGATTTTTTTCTTTCTTTGTGAGTTTTCCTTTGTAGCCGTTTTACCTACCAAGTTCAATATTCCTGGGTTAGAATTTGTAGATCTAAACATTGTTAAGAAGATCTTATTCTTCCTTTAATTTTTAATCAATAACAAATTTTACCATGTGCAATTTAAGACAGTGACAGTTTTATTCCATGGAGATTATTTATGAGTAATGTTTAACGCAAATATTCCCATTATTTCTCAATCCATAAAAAAATTATAAACAATTTAATTGAGAAAAGAAAAGAGAAAGAAGTCAAGGAAGAGAGAGAGAATGGGTGAATGGAAGAAAGAGAATAGATGATTGGGGAAGGCAAAAGAAAATAAGGAAAAGGGAGACAAAAAAAACGAAACATGCAAAGAAAGTTTGAGACAGGTCAACGCATATGAATAGTCAAAGCAGTGGGATCAAAACGGGGAGATAGGATATTACTAAAATATAGCGTAATACTGCTATCTCTTTGAGCTTAATCATGCTAGTGCTTTCCCTTGACAAGATAAATTCTTGAAAATCTCTTCCAAAACAATCCTGTATTTCTTACTTTTGATCTCCCCACATATTGATCTCCATACCAGAAAGGATGAATTTACCACATCAAGGAAGGATCTTTTTACATGACTATGTCACAACCAGTTAAAATATGTAACAAGAGCCTTGAAAGTTGGACCAACCTATTACTCTTTAAAATTTGTCTTATTGTTTTTGTTTGCTAGTTAAAAACTTAAATTTTAAACATCTCTTAAAAGTTCACCATTGATTTTAACTTAGATTGTTAAAAATAATGATGATGATAGCTAACAGATGTGTAGCACCTTGCTCTTTTCCTGACAATATTCTAAGTACTTACATATATTAACATATTGAATCCTCTTAACTCTGAGAGGTAAATACTATTATCATCTCCTACCTAGAGATGAAGAAACCAAGACACAGAGAAGTCACTAACTTGTATAAGGCTATATACCTTGGTAGTGAAGTGGAAATGTGTTAAAACCATAATCTGATGCATGTTTCATTTGCAAGAGTAAGAAATTAGGCTTGAATCCAACTATGGAAAAGTTTTCTTCAGTGATTACCAAATCATATGGTATCTTCTTAATAGTCCATCTCAAGTAATTTCCATAGAGTCATGGAAATTAACTCTCCAGGCTGTCATAGAAGGTCATGAAAATTTGGTCTGAGTGATTCAAGATCTTTGTAGGAGTCTTTGACTTGTTAAATTCATTTTTGATATGAGTAATCTATGACAGTAATACTTTGCCTGACAAAGTCTTCTGACACAATCCACCAATAGAATAAAAATCTACCCCAAAATATATTTTTCTAAACTTTTGCTAAGTGTCAAAGGGGGAGTTAAAGTAAAAGACACTGTCATTGTCAGAGGCATACAGAAATCAATAGAAATACTATGAGAAGATATTATGACTAGATTAAAAAATATTAAGAAGTGCTATGAAAGATTGATAGTATGGGTGAAAATTTTCAACAGAAGATAAGATTTCACATGGATTTTGAAGAACCTCTAGAATTTCACTGGTGTATTTAATAATAAATATTTATTGAATGCTTACAACAATGAAAGCATTAACCTTGATTTTGAAAAACTACTATAATCTCATGAACTCATTCAAAAATCAACAGCTATTTATTGACTACTTAACAGTAATAATAACTAACACTGTCCTTAGTAAGACAGAAGTAACCAGAACAGAAAGATTCTGCTCTCTTGAGGCTTATATTCTAATAGAAGGAGGCGGATAATAAACAAATGAATGAATAAGAAGGTACTTGGTGGTGATAAGGGCTATGCAAAGACAGGGTGATATGATAGCCAGAGTCTGGGTGGCTCCTTTAGACTGAGGATTCAAGAAAGGCATCTCTCAGGGACTGATACTTAAGCTAAGACCAGAATGAAAAAAAGGGCCAGTGTTCTGAAGACGAGAGAGAACAGGCAGCAGGAATGGATAGTGGGAGGGTACTAAGATGTAGTCAAATTGGGTTTATTTATACGAAACAAAGAAGGCCAGTGTGGCTGGAACATCAGGGTCAGTGGAGGAGAGTGATGCAAAATCAGGCTCAGTTGTGGGCCTCCCAGGGCAATGATGAATTGTATACAATGTGAAAAACTGATAAATAATATTTCCATGGGATTAATGTTATGGTAAAGATAAACATGGACAGCCTTCTTTTAGAACATAGTGGCACCTGACTAAGACTAGGAAAAGTGATATTGACTTTAAGTTCTAATGGATGGGAGGAGTTGGCCAAACAAGGCAAAACTAAAAGGTGTACCAAGGGAAGTCCTAGAATAGGAAATAGTTCATTGCAGCCAGAGCCTAGAGTCAGAGGCAGGAGTGTGGTGAGAGATGAGTCTGGATACATAAGCAAGGACAAAATAACAGTCATGAAAACTCTGGACACCCTGAAGTTATAATGAATACAGATATAACGTGTATGTAAATACACTAGAAATTGGCCTTCAAGGGCTTAATCTTCAAAACAATGAGGCCTTCTACCTCATTTCTAATTCCCCTCAAAAAATAAAAATTAAAGAAAAAGAAAAGATACTAGTTCTTTGCCAAATTCAGTCACCAGATTCAGTCCCTGTCTGAAAATTTTTTACTTTCTGTTGACTATTGTCAAATGAAGGTAAATAAATCCCCACTATGGTAGTTTGTTCACCAAATATCCTGGTACTCCTACCTGAAGGAGGAATATATATATATACTGATCTGACGAACTCAGAAGTGATCATGTGACTTGCTTTAGCCAGTGAAATGTAAATAGAAATGAGGTATGTCACACAGAGGCTTTCCGATCCGGCAAGTGGTCCACCATGCTTCTTTTCCTTTGGCTAGGAGGACCAAGTGTTCCAGATAAAGGTTGCTCCATCCAATGACAGGAAATGGAGCAACAGCCAATACAAAAGGATATGGTGTAGAGGATTAATCACTGAGATTTGGAAAGTGGGATGGGAAGGTTGTTTGTTACTGCAGCATAAACTAGCCTATCCTGACTAATACGGTCACAAACACAGACTTCCAGGGCAGAAGGGATGAGGCAAGAGATGCTGAGTAACACCATATACCTGCAACCCTTTGGTCAGGTTACACCTCTCAGGGATTTCCTCCACAGATTTCACAGCAGAACTGTGAAAATGAAGTATATTTAATTTTGCATTTTTGCTCTCTCCCTGCTCGTGACCAGACAATTCAGTACTAATGACTAACTACTCCAACCAAAAAAAAAAAAGTGTGACATGTGATGTAGGCAGCCGGTCTGTGCTTCGTTGTCACAGCCCACAGCTATAAATAATACCATTAGGAAAGCACACATTGCCTTAGATGGAAGGCACAAAGAAAAGCACTTTCTCTGATAGTTTAGCAACACATTCAGATTTCATGTCTCAAGGTAAAAATAGGCCTAACAAATGAATTAAATTTGGAAGCGGAGCTGAAGTGAAGCACACTGGCATTATGAAACATGCCGTAGGCAAAAAGGAAGACTTATAAGGTGCTGTTTTCTCTCTGCTGGTGAGCAGGATAGAAGGGTGGAAAAAAGGATTTTCCTGAGAAATAAAAATAATCATCAAGAGTTTGAAGTTAAAAATATCATCCTTATTACATTGGACACGGAAAGGAACTGTGAAAACCATGCAGGCTTCAGCAAAGAATAAAATACGTCTCCACAGATAGGATTTTCTTCTGGGTACTTTCAACATTAAGAAAGAAAGCAAAAAAAAAAAAAAAAAAAAGATCCAAAGAAAATAAATGTCAAAGAATGTTTAAAAAACAGATACACTTCCCATTCAATAACTCACGTTTTAATATTTTAGTTTTATTTAATTTGTTTCAGTAAAACCCACACATTTCTATTATGCAATTTTAAGTGCTATATTTAATGGCTCTGGTACTTGAACAAAAGAAATGTTAGGAGATGCTATATGTTCCAAAAGACCAAAAAAAGTCATCAATCAGCAATCTTCCTTAACGCTTTGTAGTCTAAGGCAAACCTCTTATCCCATATCACATGCAAACAAAAAGTACAAATTGTCTTCTCATGTCAAAATATGTACTATTTATATGCAAATATAAAAATAGCTAATATTAGATACATTCATGAGTCTAAGAATCATTTTTTGCTCTCCTTGTATCCCTCTCGGCTACTGAGTGCAGTGGTTGATAACAAATAGGTGTTTAATACACATTTCTTAATTGAACAAAGTGACTTTTCTCCATCAGCCCCTCTTTGCTTTAAGTGGCCTACTATGTATGAACTATATACACACTACACTGATGGAAAATTAGTGTAACTTTTATGCCAGCAAACCATCAGCAGACAGTAACAGCACGATCTGACTCCATGTCTAAATCTATGGGGCTGAAATGTTCCCCAAACTGCACTACTGGCATCGTCAGTGAGTTAGGATAACTCAGGTGGATTGCTTCACTGAACAACTGGAGAAATGCCGGAATATGTCAGCAGTCATGTGGCCATGGTGATTTGGCCAGATCTCAGTTCCCCAGGCCCGGGCCCTAAACACAGGTGAGGCCTTTCCGAGAGAGCCAAATGGCTAGGGGAATGCAGCTGAGATGACTCACAGCCATGATCAGGAGAAAGCAGAGAGCACTTGTGTTCATTGTAGAAACAGGCCTGGAACAACTTACTCCTGGATAGCTGGACAATTCTTGTGGCCAACCCCTTCAAGCATAGGAGGTTGAAGTCATCAGTCATCCCATGCAGTCAACAAGTGAGTGTGCCAATCCTCAACCACCGTAACAAGGGCTTCCTGAATGATTTGTGACTAGTTCTGTTCTGCTGCTCTAAAACCAGCTAGCATGTTGGAACGAAGCACAGTTTAAACTGAAGTGTCAATGGTAAGGAACTTACTGACAATGGCTTTTTCTAGCTGGCTATGAAATGCCTCAACAACAGGACCTAAATTAAGACAAAGTAAAGCAGACTAGAATTTATAATCTTTGTTTTTTAGAGTAAACATACCATGAACAGTATACTTTTATCTGGGGTTTAGTGACTTTGGATAATTTATGCAAAGACTTAAAGCACAACTGGAAGTTTTGAACTCACTTTTTATACTGAACCAATTCAATAAACATGAATGAATGCTTACTATGTGTCCAGTAGTGGTGCTGGCACCAAAATGTAGTGATGAATAAATGAATAGGGTGTTATTAAGAGCTTATAGCATTTGTTGAATGTTGCATAAATTTATCTTCCATTGATTCCACAAACAGGATACCACTTCTCCAATCCCAGAGAACAGGCTAATGAGCTTTTCAGGCTCAAAAACATTTTGAAATAAAGAATTAAGCTCAATGAATATGACCATTTAATCATCTAGAGTAATATCATTGACAATCAGCTGTTGTTAATAAGCCTATGGAGAGACCTTAAACCTAGAAGGAAAAGCAAAAGTCATCTGACTGGAGAGTCTGGATATAGATTTATTCATTCATGCGTTTATTTATAAATTCATTTATTCAACATATATTTATTGAGTCCCTAATATGAGCATATCCTGTTTAAGGCATTGGAATACGATGCTGAACAAAACACATAAAACCTTCCTCTTTTCAAGTTTATATCATAGTGAGAGAAACAGAAAATAAGCAGGCAAGCAAATAAAAATACATACGTTCACTAAGACTAAGTGCTATAAAGATAAAGAAGGATTAGGTAATAGAAAGCGATTAATGAAGTGGGAGGTAAAATAGATGGTGAACATTTGAGCAGGCTATATTTTGGCCAAAAGAGAATATATGTATGTGTATATATATGTATATGTATATGTATATGTATATGTATATGTATATACACAGACACACATACACATACATAGACACACACACACACACACATAATAAGGACACATTTAGTTTCCATTTTAATTAGCAAAATGTCAAGAATATTGCTGAAGCCATGGGTCACAGAAAAAAAGAACAGACCCAACATATCTCAGCTCATTTCCCCAGCTCCTCAAAGTGAGGTCGCCACTGACTGGGATACTGTTCATGCAAGTTAAACATAGGTATTTTTTGCAGAGCAAATTCAGGGTGTAGGAAAGTTATAAGTAGTTTCTGAGATGCAAAACAGGGTAATGTGCTAAGACAACAGCCTCGCCAGACATACTGCATAGAGAGATTTTCCAGATCACTTTAATGTTTCCTTTAGGATACCAAGAATTGAATCTGGAGGATTTAGAGCACAGAGTTCTACCATGATATGGAAGGATTGCCTATCCTCTCACAGCTAAGCCATTTCTATAGCCAACAGAGGGTATATCGTAAAGGGAGTAAAAGAAAGTTTGTCCTTTTCTGGACATAAGATTGGTGAAAAACAGAAGAGAAGAAAAAAGTAATCATGACACTTCAATTTTTTGCATTTTGGCTTCCACCAGGAAAGGAGATAATATGTCACCAATGAGATCAGCTACCCCCAATTTAGACTCTGAAAGGAGACCACTTAGTAGAGCATCCAGTCTGCAGCTCAGCCACTCAGAGAAACCTTAGCAGTGTGGGTAGGTAGAAAAGCCTTGAGATTTAGCGTTCCCAAGCCACCTGCATTTCCCTGTTGCTTGGATCCAGAGTGAAATTCAAGATGCCAACCATGGAGCCCACCACAGCAAAGCATAAGGATTCCACAGCTGAGGAGGACCCCCAGAACAGAAAGCCAGGTGGGGGAACTGCTAGAGACTGGGTGGTTGACGCAAAACAGCCTGAGTCCACGCTGGTAGCATTTCCTGAGCCAAAAGAACAGCCCATAGTTTCATATGCTGCAGATCTCAGCTCTGAGAGCCAGGAGGGAATTCAGCAATCAACGGCCATGACCTTGGAGCTCAGAAGACATCACACAGTAAATACCTCCAAATCTTCGTCTCAGGGCTGCACAAGTTTGAGCAACACTCACCTTTCCTCTCACAGCCACTCAATGTTAGAAACAGGGCAAGAGGAAATAGAAACTCTGACACTGAATATTTTTATTTATATGAGAGACTGAATATAACCTAAAGGGGTCCTTTAAATTGTCAGATTGAACTAATTTTAAAACATACTGGAAATTTAGTTAAGGTTTGTCACAAACCGGCAGGTGGGAGCTCTAGAAGGGGACAGGCTATAGACATAGTAGATCAGCTGTGTTTCTCTGTACACCCAAATTGTCACGTGAGTTAAGTCCTGAATCCTGCCACACAAGTCACACGTTTCATCCAACCACTCTCTCTGACTACCTGTAGTACCAATGTCCTGGGGTTGGAGAAAGAGCTGCTGTCAGAGACTTGGGTCCAAAAATATGCAGAATTGACATAATTTTTTGCAGATTAGTCAGTCATTCCATTTAGAATTAAGACGTTCCTTCTAAATGGATAACGGCAGGAATTACTTTCTGAGACTTTCGATAGGTGTTGAAAAAATTTTCCAGGGTTCAGGAAGTCAGAATCTTGCCAATGCAAGACACATCGTCAAAGAGACAGTGCTGTCTAGAATATAACAGATTCAGAAGTGCTTGTTTATGGGGGTAAAAGATGGGAATAATCAAAGCTCCCTAAAAAGGATTTCTCTCTTCATAAATTTGTACCTTAAATTATTTTAGTTTTTTTGTTTTAAAAGATCACAAATGAGTTCAAGTTGTAAGAAATATGCCCTTAGGTATAAAACTCTGTTTTTTTCTTTAGAGAAACTTAAATGTAATAATGTGTAGGGGTTGATAATATAGACATAATTTTAGGAAATCTCCAGACTTCATAAAAGTCTAAATACTAAGTAGAATGTACCTATTTTTAAGCAAAATATGAATATAATATAAAACAAAGATTTTCTAAAACAGATTCTTCCTCTGAAGAGGAAGAAGGGGAAAAAAACAGATTTATTGGAAACATCTTAAATTATTTATTTTCATTTATACTTTTTTCAAAGTTACTTAAAATAGATTTCTGCTAAAATCATTGAAAATTATCTTGCTGACAAAAAATGCAGCTTAGAAAGAAAAGGAAACAGAGTATAACCATCGATTGTTCCTTTGTAATTTCTGCCTAGTTTAAAAAAAAATTCCGTCTCCATTGTTCTTTTAACTTTTTTTTATAACCAGCTTTAATACGGTATTGTATTACATCTTCTTAAATAATGTATCTTTTATTCCACAAATCAATCAGGTATAACATGTAGTTTATGCTTTAAAACTAAAAATTTCCTTTGTAAAGATACCCAGGGATTTCCTAAGAACCCCGTGGAGAGTGAGAAAGCAAGTTTTGTTGTTAAGAAAGTCACTTGAAAGAGCTTCCAGCAGCAGTTTTCTCACCTGCAAAACTTTCCATACTTGTTAAATCTTATCACCTCCGGTAACCTATAATACTCTGAGGTGAGAAGGTGACTGATCTCCTGCATTTTCCCAAAAGAGCCCCCTGCTCCTACTTGCCTGTAATAACATTTTAATATTGAACTTAATCTTCTTGCTCACAAATTACAAGCCTATAATCATTACCTCGAGTGGCACCAGGAAACAAAAGTGCATTATTACTGCACCAACATCCCTTAATATTTGCAATTTATTCCTCTCATGCCAGGCCTTTGCAAGAGACCTCATTTATTCTTAAATTCCAGGAACACGGGAACTAAGAGAAGCTTTGTTGTGTGGCAGAGAGCTCCAGCATCCACGAGGAAGAGGAGATCAAATGGAGCCGTCCATTCATAGGTCAGTCCAGAATTGTTATGAACCACCGCCCGCCCGCCTCTTCAGATGACCCATGGGGCCCTCGTCCTTCCTTGGGCCTGGGCCTCTCAGACTGCAGGCTGTTTGCATTCAGTCAACACTTCAATTTTATAGGCCTGTGGAGCCAAAGATTACAAGACTTTTGAACTCCAGGCTGCCTTCTGTCTGGCTACACCCTCAGTTTCTGGAGCCCAAATCTTTTTTAACAACTCTACAAAAATAAGCAATTAGGATAAGGTCTGTTAATCCTCTCCTTTGGACCTAGAGGTAATTACGGATTTTGAGTCAACTAGTGAGGAAACAGAATGACCACTACCAAAGCTGGGAGCTATTCAGGGACAGACTGGACTATACATCAAAGGCAGTGATAAGGACTGACTTGAGTCCCTTAAAAATGTCCTGTGGTTGCTTCATAGGAAGGTTCATAGAATGCTAGGCTAGATTTTTAAGGAAAAGAAGAAATGCATAAATTAAAATGATTGGAAAATGGAAAGATATTGGCTATATTCCCTGCACCGTACAGTAAATCTTTGTATCTTATTTATTTTATACATGGTGGTTTGTACCTCCTAATCCTCTACCCCCACCATGCCCCTCCCCCTTCCCTCTCTCCACTGGTAATCACTAGTTTGTCCTCTAGATCTGTGAGTCTGTCTCTTTTTCTTATACTTACTCATTTGTTTCATTTTTTAGATTCCACATATAAGTGATATCATGAAGTATTTGTCTTTCTCTGGCTGACTTACCTTACTTAGCATCATACCCTCCAAGTCCATCCATGTTGTTGCAAATGGCAAGATTTCATTCTTTTTTTAATGGCTAAATAGTAAATCAACTATACCTCAATTAAAAAAGCGAAAATAAGCAAACAAAAAACTAAACTAAATAAAGAAATATGAAGACCTCTTTTAAAAAATGAAAAGAAAAAATCAAGGAGAAATTTTAAAAAGCTCAAAATATACTAGAGCATCCACTGGTCTATTTTCCTGTTTCCAGGTAGGTAACTGCACATCTGGTTTCTCCATACACAAAAGCATACACCTCTTCTTTTTTCCTTAATTCATACTGTTAATGTACTTCAGTCTATTAACAGCTGTAAAATTTTGTCTAGGCGATTTATGTTAAATTAAGAACAGGATGATGGTCTTTTTAGTTACTCAAAATGCTAAACACTTAGTACAGGAAAATTTACAGCATCCCTTCCAAAATCTGACTTTTAAAACTGCATTTTATGTCTAATCTAAATTATTACATATAATAATATACAAACAGCAAGAGGTCCTTAGGGAGTAGAAAGGAATTCATTTTATTTCTGTCAACAAATACTTTGCTATAAAATGTGGCACTGGTCAATCCTGCACTAACCTGGCATCTTTTCAAACAAGTCTATAGTTTTCCTAAAAAGATTCTGCATGGATGTACCAAGTTTATGTAAACATAAACATATGAAACATAAACATAAACAATCAGAAATGGCAGTAGGGCTACCACTGTCACCAAAAGAGCAGGGAGTTCCCAAAATTACTAATGGGTTGAGTTTCAAAACCTCATTTTTTAAGTACTTGGAACACAGAGGGAATTTTCCCATAAAAACATTGTTGTGATTATTCCATCCAAATGGATCTGCCTAAGAGCACTCCACTCACGCTCCTCCATGCCCTGCCCCTCTGACTTGACTCATGCAGCTCCCTCCTCCTGGAAAGCCCTTTACCCCTCCTCTCCTTCATATCCACAGCCAACTCGTGCCCTTAGCAACCAGATCAAAACCTACTCCAAGATTCTCAACAGATGGAACCCATCACTGGATCCACAGGTCTAAAGCACTCTTTGTGGTCCTTCCATGGTGGACATTGTGGTTATTTCCCCCCACATCCCTTCTACCCTCTCCGATCTGTGGTAATGGCCATAGGGTTCCAGTGAGATTGAGCCCACCCCTATTTCCTGGAGTGGAGTCTGTGCTGATCAGAGTAATCTCATCTCTGTTGACCTAGTCTTTGATCCAGGTAACTTGGTCCTAAACCAGCAGGTATTTGGCATTTTCCTGGCCATATGGACTGTTTCAGGAGGGGTCCAGTCAGCACAAATCTTAGGACTTTTGACCAATGGCTGTAGGAGGGGACGTTCTTTTCCTGGACTTGAAAGTTAAGGATAATATGACTCATGTTGGTGGAAAGACATGTTGTTCCCATCAAGAAAGCCAGCATGAAATTGACACCCAGAGGAGGGCAGGAGAAATAGAGCCAGGATCCTGATAGAACAAGCTCCTTAAGCCTGCTCTCCCTCTGAACTTGCCAGTTACTTAAGTCAATCATTCCCTCTTACCATTCAAGCCACTTTGAGCTGGGCTTTGTTATTTCCAGTGGAAATACTGATACAGCCCTTATCTCTTTCTACTTCATATAATATTTTTGTGTACCATTTTTATATTCCCCATTGTGCCTATTAATTTTCTGAAACCAATACCATATCTAACATATCTTTGTATCTGTCCAAGATACTTAGCATATGCATGCATACATATATATATACACACATACACATAACTACAGGTTGAATTGAGCCAACTAACTCAGCTTTTCTCAAGTGAAAGCCAGTTTTATGAGATGTTAAAACACTTTATAGAGGGAAATAATTCTATCTTTAAACAGAATTGACAAGCATTGGATTTTAAAAAGAGGGAATAATGTCTTTACTATAGTATTTCTTAAAGTCTTCAACACATTGTTACTAATATGCATCAATAAAAAGTAGAATTTAATATATTATATTTGTCAGATTTATTTTACTCCTTATCTCTAACATCTGAACATTTTGAGACATTAATGAAACAAAGAACATATTTGGGAAAATACTATTGTATGTCATAATGTATCTAACCTATGCTAAGAACTCCAACGTGATGGGCTTTGAGGAATAGGAAGCAAGAGGAATAGGAAATTTTCTCCTCAATTCCTGAAGTCAAGACCAGCCCAAGACCTTGTCTTCAGCACCATCACCCACTCCATACACTGTTTACACAGCTCCTGTACGTCTTCTCCAGGAACTCATCACATTTGTACTGATCCACACCCCTTAGTTGCAACCACTACATCCCAGCCTTCCAAAGTGCTCCCTTCCTTTGTCTCTCCCTACAGTAAAAATCCTTTCTCCCTTCAAATAGTTGAGATGTCCAGAGGGAAGCAATCTGACTAAATTGTGAAAAGCCAGCCAATCCTTCACCTTCTATGTGAAAAGTTAGCCAATCCTTCGTATCTCTAATTCCTACAGATACTGTACTTGATTATATTTCTATTAACACTATCCCCTCAGAAATATCTCTAAGTAACATAGAATACATGTCAGCAATTACAAATGGAAGTGTAGGGCAAACATTTTTTGACAGAGTGTACACATTTAAATGAGGTCATTCTATGAAAATCCTTTGACCTTTGCCAACAAGGACTTTTTGTATAGGAAATACAGGATATTTTGGTTGTCAGGCTCATTAACACCCTTGTTAGTTTTAATAACAGTAGTTTTTAATAACCTCTGGGGGTTACCAGGTGTTGGGGGATGGGTGAAATGGATGAAGGTGGTCAGAAAGCACAGACTTCTAGATGGGAATGTAGTTTGCTGCAGTCATTATGTAAATTATGTAAATTCCTTGAAAAAACTAAAAATAGAGTAACCATATGATCCAGGAATCCCACTCCTGGGCATGTATCCAGAAAAAACTCTAATTTGGAAAGATACATGCACCCCAACGTTCATAGCAGCACTAGTTACAATAGCAAAGACATGGAAACAACCTCAATGTCCATTGAGGGATGAATGGGTAAAGAAGATGTGGTATTTAAATACCACAATGGAATGAAATACTACTCAGCCATAAAAAAAAGAAAAAATAATGTCATTTGCAACAACATGGGTGGACCTAGAGATTATCATACTAAGTGAAGTAGGTCAGACAGAGAAAGACAAATATCATGTCATTTATATGTGAAATCTAAAAAAATGACACAAATGAACTTATTTACAAAACAGAAACAGACTCACAAACATAGAAAACAAATTTATGGCTACCAAAGGGGAAAGGGCAGGGGGAGGAATAAACTAGGAGTATGGAATTAACAGATGCACACTACCATATATAAAATGAACAAGGACCTACTGTGTGGCACAGGGAACTATATTCAATAGCTCGTATAACCTGTGATGAAGAAGAATATATATATGTATAACTGAGTCACTATGCTGTACACGAGAAACTAACACAACATTATAAATCAACTATACTTCAATTTTAAAAAAGCACAAACTTCTAATTATAAATTCAGTAAGTCCTGGCATAAAAGGTACAGCATGGTAACTATAGTTAACAATACTGTAGAATATATTTGAAACTTTCTAAGAGAGCCAATCTAAGTAGTTCTCATCATAAGAAAAAAAAAGTGACTAAGTATGGTGATAAATGTTAACTAAATGTATTCTGGCAATCATTTCATACTATCTACATATATCAAATCATTATATTGTACACCTAAAATGAATACAATGTTATATGTTAATTATATAGTACTACTATAGTAGTAGTAATTTTTATGCTGTTCTCATCTGCTGGGCATTGGCATTGGCATTGTTTTCATGATTAGTAATACTCCAAACAATCTTCTAAGGTTGTTCTATTTATATACCAGTTAGTTTTAGTTGCCAAACGAACCACTCCCAAACTGAATGGCTTAGGCTTTTCATGCCCCAGGAATCTTCTTACCCACCAGTTCCAGTGCTGTCCCTGCAGTCCTTCTAATCCTTATGGCCCCCGTACCACAAGCCCAGTCCTCCTGTGTCCCGGGAGCTGCCCCAGTCCCAAGCCACACATGGTGTACAGGAGCAATGCCCCGCTTTAGTGCTGGCTTTGATCCAGAAAGCCATGCAACCACTAGAGACAGCCACCCCTGGTCTGTCCCAGTGGACATGGAGCCATAGTGAGGAACTTGGAAAACGTGGGGAAACAGGCACTTCCTTGTTTGATCTCCATCCACAGTGAACTCACAACAGAAGGTATTTCCTGGTGGATTTTTATGCATGAACAACATCTGTTGAAAGTCAAATGGAACGTTTTTCTCAAGACATTGATGTGATTAGACCAAATGCCTGAAAATATCCGCTAACCCAGGAAGTCAAAGAGTAGGAAGGATTTTCCCTGTTCTTCTTAAAGAAAAGTTATATTCCAAGAGGAAGTAAAAGGAGTCTCCAGATTGCCTCTTTGTTTTTTAATTCTTTCACTCATTTAAGCACCATTAGTCTAGTTTACACACTTGACCTTTATTCATTTAGAAATATGTTGCAGGTGCCATTTGAAGGTATTTTCGGGAGGTATTTTTTAGCTATTGATCCCCTTTGCTGGGAGACGGGGCGAAAGCCCTTGCTTAGAGCAGCTCTGGAAATCCACGGTGCCGGCACATCGTTCTCGACTTCCCTTTCACTGACTTCTTCACCAGAAAGGACTTTTTGTCTTACAACAATGGTTTCACAAGCTCTATGTCAGGCAGCGATACCAGTAACACCATTTTGTGGGAGAAGATTTCTTAAGACTGCCTCAGATTGCTAGGGAATCATTCAGGCTGTTAAGAATACAAAAATCATTTTTTAAAAAAATCACTGTAATCCCTAAGACTTTTGATCTGGTTAGTAAATGTGATATTTTAAACAAAAAACAAAAAACAAAAAGTGAAGAGTAAGTGGCTTCTAGGACCAATGACTTATTTCTCTAAGTTCTTCTGGTCTGGGTCAACCTGACAGGGACTGAAAGGTCTAAGACAGCCTCCGCAGTGAAGATGGTTGGCCCGTCTCTCCATGCGGCTTCTCCTTCTCCAGGAAATTCGTTTAGTCTTCTTTAGAAGGTGGGCTCCTGGTTCCCAGCAGCAAGAGAGCAAGCCCCCATCATGCAAGTATTTGTCATGTTTGCCAGTGCCCCCTCGGGCAAGAGTAGTCACCTGGTTAAAGATTCCAGGAGCAGAGAAATAAACTCTTCTATTTGGTGAGAGGAGTGGCAGTCACATTACCAAGGGGCCTTTGGGTGGGGATGTAAGGAACCCTCGCGGACATCTTCGCCAACCATGTGTTTTTGTCCCCACTCCAGCCATAGTGAAAGCTGAGACGCACAGTCCCAGCTGAGCCCTGCACAGACTGCTGACCCAAAGGATTGTGAGCAAATAAATGATTGTGATTTAGGCCACCGCATTTTGGGAACATTGGTTCTACTACAAAAGCTAACTGAAACAACTTCTGAATCCATATAGTAGATTGATGTTTCAAAAAATTTTCAGAGACCATTGGAACAGAATAGAGAGCCCAGAAATGAACCCACAAACTTTTGGTCAACTAATCTTCGACAAAGGAGGCAAGAATATACAATGGAATAAAGACAGTCTCTTCAGCAAATGGTGTTGGGGAAACTGGACAGCAGCATGTAAAACAATGAAGCTAGAACACTCCCTTACACCATATACAAAAATCAACTCAAAATTGATCAAAGACTTAAACATAAGACAAGATACAATAAACCTCCTAGAGGAAAACATAGGCAAAACATTATCTGACATACATTTCAAAAATTTTCTCCTAGAAGAAATAAAAGCAAGAATAAACAAATGGGACCTAATGAAACTTAACAATCTTCTGCACAGCAAAGGAAACCATAAGTAAAAGGAGATTCAAAAAATTTTCAGTTTCCTTTTTAAAACTTGTCTTTTTTATGCAATTTACATTGTGATACACACACACACACAATGGAATACTACTCAGCCATAAAAAGAATAAAATAATGCCATTTGCAGCAACATGGATGGACCTGAAGATTGTCATACTAAGTGAAGTAAACCAGAAAGAGAAAGAAAAATACCATATGATATCACTTATATGTGGAATCTGAAAAAAACAAAATTACATGAATTTATTTACAAAAGAGAAACAGACTCACAAACATAGAAAACAAACTTATGGTTACCAAAGGGGAGAGGGGAGGAATAAACTGGGAGTTTGGGATTTGCAGATACTAACTACTATATATAAACTAGATAAATAGCAACGTCCTACTCTATAGCAGGGAACTATATTCAATATCTTTTAGTAACCTATAATGAAAAAGAATAGGAAAAGAAATATATATATATATATAACTGAATCTCTATGCTGTACACTAGAAATTAACACAACATTGTAAACCAACTATACTTCCATTTAAAAAATTAAATTAAATAAATAGAAAGAAAAATAAATAAATAAATAGATAAAATTTTTTAAGTAAATAAGAGACATCATGTGACCTTCCCCAACAATTTCTATTAGGCAAGATGGAGAACAAAGTGTTGTTCACACAGGAAGTCAAGTGTAAATTAGGTACTTGAAAATTGGGGCATGCCTCTCTCACCTTTTATACCCTACCTACCAAGGAAAAGAAGGAAGACAGTTTGCTGGAACAACCACAGAAACAAAGCCCCTGTTTGATGTTTGTTTTTGCAGGAGAAACCACCACATACCTTCATCCCTACTATGACATATTAAGGTCAAACCATAAGCAATGGATTTCCTCGTGAAAGCTTTCAGAATTCATGGAACAGATTACAAGGCAAAGAAAAAGCAGGGAAATAAGAAAGGCTGGCGGTCTGCTCCACGTTTGAATTTTAAAAGGGAACATTCCCACTTTCCCCACCCACCGTCACTCAACCGCACTTTCAAACGAGTCCTTCATCAGAATGTAGCAGAATAATTGCCAATGTAGAATCTAGGACAACCTGAATTTTAGTTTTGCCACTAACCAGCTGTTTGACCCCAAATCAGTCACTTGTCCTCTCTGGATCTGTGCTTTCACAACTATTCATCGAAAAAGTCAGACAAGATAATGTGCCTAAATGTTGCTCTTCTACAAATTAAATGCAATAACTGACCCAACCTCAAACCTCCTATTGGAAAGCTGTGCAGTGTAGCCTCATGGTCAAAAGCATGAACTTTGTTATCAAAAAGAACCGGTTTCAGGTCCAGCTGAGTAACTGACTAGCTCTAGAATCTTGGGCAGGTGTCTTAAATCCTCCATTTCCTTATCTGTAAAATGAGAACAATAATCAATAATTGTATTAGAATCTGCTAATTATGAGATAATGCAAATCATATGTTCAGCATATATCTAGCACACTAAGAATTGCTCAGGAAATACGTCTTCATGTTGTTGACAAGAACCGAAACCACATCTGTTAATCTTGTCCATACTGCCGTAAAATACATTGGCCCTGTCACGTGTTCCAGAAAGGAATCTTAAAGCCCCCCCACCCCCACCCCCTCAACGGCCTCAGCTCTGCCTCCAGGTCCTGGGCCAAAGCAGAAGTTGAAACTTTAAATCAACAGAGCATTCAGGATCTACTGCTCTCCTTACCCAAGCTGTTTTACTTCTCTTTTTTTAAACTCCTAATTTCAAGTCTGAGAAAGAAAAAGAGATTTGGGATCTGAGTTTAAAGGACGAGGGAAAAGCAGGCTGTACAGACTGACCTTGGCTTCTCTGATTTGCAGAGGATCTCTGAGCCCCAGTTCCCTGAGGAAGGAATGCCTTCCTGTCATCTGCAGAAACAGGATACTCAATTTAACCAGTAATTCTGGTCCCTCCGTTTTTTTTTCCCCTCACATTCAAGGAACAGATCAAAGGAACAAATAGTGCCTAAAACATCAAAATGTTTTTATTCTTCACTTAAAAACAACTATATCCATTCACACAATGGGAAGTAATTCAGAATATATTTAGGCAGGAAGAATCTGCTATCCAGTCTTTAAGGGTCTCCATCTTAATTGCTAAGGATAATAACAAAATAATCACAGTGTTGGGGGAAGGGAAAAGGCAGAATTTCATCACCCTCCACCTTCATCTAAGCCAAGCCATGAAAGAATCCACAGGGAGGCAGAGCCAGGGTGGGAGAACAAATGAATGCCCACATACCAAGGGAATAAGTAAAGGTAAAAAAAAAAGTGAATAAATGGGTAAATAAAATATACTCTATCCTCTGGCTTTAACAATTCAGTCTTCAGTTTTAGAAGGTGGGTAATTAGGTTTATTTATTTATTATTGTTATTTTTTATTTAACAGAGGTGTTGGGGATCAAACCCATGACTTTATGCGTGCCAAGCACGCGTTCTACCAGTGAGCTATATCCTTCCCCCAATTCTATGTTTTTAATAACAAGGAAGGTCAGGTTCAAATTTGGTATTTTTGGACCCATCAGAGTTGCACACTGAAACACAGAGACATGGGGAGAGCCCTCCTCTGTCCCCCACCCACCCCTTCTCCATCTCTCAGTTCCATCCAGCCCCACAAGCAGCCTGGGGATAACCCAGCTGGCACATCCAAGCAGTTCAAACCCTGCCTAACAGCTGGCCCTTGGCAACCCCGCAGCCTAGTCGTGCACCACAGCCTGCAATCAGGGGGATAAACCTAGGGCGGATGTCCACGTGGGCACTGCACTTAGGCCTCAAGAGTTTGCAGAGCCTAGGCATTCACGATGTGGTCTTGAAAGAGAGCCTGTCCCCTTGGCCTCTCAGAATCCTTGCCCAGGGTATCCCAGGACAGGACCCCTGTAAACAGGGGACTCAAGACAGGCCCCTCTTGCCTTGGTCTATGGGCGACACCAACTAGACCACAGCTTTCTCCTCAGGATCTTCTCAGATCTTTGCCCCAGGGAAATTCCTCCTCACCCCTTCTCCCCAAGATGGATGATCTCTCTAGAAGTTTCCTGAGCTTCAACTTCTTTGAGGAGACACCTCCACTCCCACGACCTTCTCCATAAATCACAAACAAATGTCAGTCCGCCAGCTCCTTTCTGATGTCTCATTCCTGCCATGATTCTCTAGTCTGAAACTGAAGCCCAAATTTCTCACTTGTCTCCAAATTCAGAAAGCTTGTCTTTTCTTGACATTTTATCCTGCCCCCGGGTAATTCTACTCATTCATCCTTCCCCCAAGGGAGAGGAAAGAAAAAATATCCATGTATAAAAGATATATGTGCATGAAAAGATAGTTAGAGCTCATACACACACAATGACTATCCTGAAGTCACTATTTCTCCCTCACTTCTTATGAAAAAATCAGGAAACTAATGCCCAGATCCCTTTTTAGATTAATAATTACTCATATCCAACTTTGCCTCTTTATTCCTGGGCCCTGATTATTTCTCAGTTTTATCGGTAGTCCCTTTTCTTTGAGGTGACCCCTACCAACAGCCCTAAGACTGAACTCAGCCAACACCACCAGGGTTCCCAAGCTGGCCCCCGTTCTCTGAGCCCCGGGTTCCTCACCCCCCACACCAAGATGGTCAGGGAGCATCTCTGGCAGCCGCCTTGGCCATCAGTTATTTTCTCTTCCTCATCCCTACCTGCTCTCTCCCTTTCACTTGTGTTAAGTAGCCTCTCCTTTGTTCCTTTCTCTCATATTTCTTTGTGCTTTCTGGGATAACTCTCTCTGTTCCAAGCAAGAACCATCTTCTCAACCAGATTTGGTTCACAGCGCTGCTCACGGGCAGGGTGAACTGTCACCAGGCCAAGTCATAGGGCAGGCACTCAGGCAGCCCTTTAATCTCTCCTACCCTAAGACCAGACTGGTTCTAGAAAGAGTGGGGTGAAAAACAGGATAGCTCCATGGACATGCAGCCGGTACCCCTTGGGTCCTGCTTTTGGCTTAATGTTCTGACGTCACCGTGCTAAAATTCTTAATGATATTGTCATTGAACTTTTTAGGTGAGGTCCAGTGAGACAGCGGGGAAAAGAAGTACACCATAGGATGCTTGTCTATCATTCATTGTCTCCGCATTTGCACACAGCGTTTGCGATGCCTCCTGAGCACAGAAATCACGTGGACCCAACATTTGGGAGTTCAGTGCGACTGGAAGCAAGTACAAGGTAAGTGTATAACATCCACGGCTGTGTAAGTGGCGGTGCTGACCACACCTTGGGGCCGCGTCTTCCACTCCATCCAGAATGTGCTCCACATGCAGAAAGAAGGCTGTGGCATCTTAGCACATCTTTTGTTACTCCTAGGACTTCCGTGGATTAGCTAACCACTTACCCTAAAAATGGTAACATAGAGAGAAAGGAAAAATTAGGGCAACCAGTAGTACCTTTTCCTTTTAGTGCTTTCTTATTCATCAGTAAGCAAAAGGTAGACTGTTGGTATGTGTTGCATATCAAGAAAGAAGAAACAGTTGAGTTCGTTTTATGCAGCATTTCCTCTTTTCTGGCAGAAACAAAATACATATGCACATACAAAGTACAAAACGTGAAATGTATAATTTTGGTGATTCCACATACAAGTAAAATGCTCTTACATTTGCATTTAAAGCTGGTGTTTATATTGGCATTGTGCAATATAAAGATGAACAGTAGAATTAATGCTAATAATTTTAAATGTTAATGTCTCTTAGAATTACATTAAACGGCAAATTTAAAACACTATGACAAGCTAAGAGAGTGACTGCAGAAGGAAGAAAAAAGCTTTATATTTTAGTACCTTTAACTGTATCTTTTTCCTTATTGTTTGAACACGTCCCCACGTTTTCTTTTTGCATTAGGCCACATAAGTTATGTAGCCACCACTGGTGAACAACAAAAATAGATTGAGTGGGACAAAGGCTGGGCTGGAAAGGGTCAGAGCTGGGCCCCAGCCAAGCAGGCTGCAGACATTTGTCAAAATGCCCTCTTTGACACCAGAACCCCATACTCAAACACCTCCAGTAGTGTCCCATCTCATTCAGAGTTAAAGCCAAAATTCTCACTATGGCTCTATCCCACTGCCACTTCCCCTGCCCACATCCCTGGCTTCATCTCCCACCACTCACCTACCCTCTCAGCTCCAGTCAGCTATCCTGTTTGCATTCTCCCACCCCAGGGCCTTTGCACATGCTGTCACCCTCCCTAGAATGCTTCCTTCTCACCCAGCTATCTGCAGCACCCACTGCCTCAAATCCTCAGGTATCAAACATCACTGTAGCAGAGAAACCTTCCCCGACCATCTCATCTAAATGCATACTTCATTCACCTTGCTTTATTTTCTTCCTTAGCCTTTCTTACCACCAGACCTAGCATAGATGTATTTATTTCTTTAAGTCTTGGTCTCCTCCACTGAAATGTAAGCGCCACGAGGGTAGAGAATTTGTATGTTTTTTTCACTGCTACATCTTCAAACTAAGACCGTATAAATATTTGTTGAATGGATGAAACTAATACACTTTCTAAAGTATGAAGTCATCGAGATTGAGATAAAGAAAGCTTCTTTAATATGGAGGCAGAAAGCTGGATGAGCTTCATATTACGAAATAATCTCTAACTTGGATCCACAGATGGTGCCTGATGTCCAAAGTCAGGAAGCATTCTGTTTAGGGAAAACCACCCAACTAAGGCGCCAAGGAGCCTGGGGCTGGGAGAGGGGAAATGGGCTCTGTCGTTAATGAGCTGTGCAAATCATCAGCCAGCACCAGAACCTACGAAAGCCTCAAGCTTCTCAGCTATGAACCGAACATGATTGATTAATTCCTGCCCTCCTGATCTCACAGGTTTTTGGATGCAATCAAGGAGATAATAAACAAAAACATGTTTTCGCAAAGTTGAAGGTTGAAGAAATGCTAGGAGATCGTCTTTGCCCTGCTAATTAAGGAAACAGTGGGCTGAGTGAAGGGATGTGGGGGAGGGGATAACAGGGCTGTGGGGCCATTGAGCCCAGCCTGGTATTTAGAGAGACTTGAATGAAGGAGGCAATGCAGGCAGGCGGCAGATGCCGGTCCTTGTTGATCTTTCACAGGACGACCCCCATATATCTCCCATCTGAAAGGAATGTCACTGAGCCCAATTAGGATTAGCCTTTCACATAACACTCAAATTCCTGGACTTCCGAGGACAGCCATATAAGGGAGGAACGGACAGTACAGATAAGAGGAGAGGAACGGAGAGGCAAAAGGTTATGGAAAAAATGGAGATTTTTACATTCCCGCACACAAAGGACAAGATGTTCAACCAATCCTATCATGTTGGAAAAGACTGGACTGGAGAATATTTACGCAAGTTGTTAGGACATTCTCTTTCCCAGCATGTCTATGTGGGGTGGTTTTCTATTTTTTTTTTTTAATTAATTTGTTTTTACTTGCAGAACTTATTTGTATTTGTTTTGTTTTTATTGGGTTTTGTCTTCTATTTATTTGTTCCATTTTTTAAAAACTCCGCTTTGTTGTGTACTCAGTAGGCAAGCTGATCTATTCCCAGCACCTAAGCTACTTTGTACCTCCCAACTGAATCCACTTCCACACAGCAGAACTCTTCCCGTCAGGACATTCGCCTCCGCTGGAATATATTTTTAAAATTCATTTTCGTGCTTTGCAGTCCCTCTGCAAAGATGATGAAGTGTAGAGAATCCATTCGTGCATGAGTCTTAATCAGGAAACAGACATTTTTAAAGCCGCCCCTATGATGCTTCAAATGAACCTTTTTGTTAGTTTCAGGTAACTCCAGATAACTTAAGCAGAATTTTTTCCATAAAAATTAAAACGCTCTGACATGTACCCAAGAAGTGGCTGTCAAACGTGGGCAGTCTGACAGTGCTCCTGACAAGGGAGACCCTGCACTCTATTTTTAAACCAACCTGTGTAATTTCGGAGAGAAGTCACCATGTCTCCTGATAAAGCTTTTGGGGGTGGCCGGAGGATAATTTTGCAGTGCTGGAAATGGCAGTGTCACCCACACTGAGGAGGAAGAGCCTCGAGATTCTGCCTTTTCACAGGACCAAAAAAAAAACCCCTGAAAGTGTGTATTTCCTCAGTAAATTGGAAGCAGCCTCTAAGAGAGAAAACACAGAATCCCCAGATCTTCAAAAATTGGTATGAACATGACTTTATTGGTGTTGGTAACAGGCAAGGGATGTGAGTGACACAGAGTTTGAGTGAGTGACATGGGGAAAAATCGGTAGCAGGTCATAAATAATGTGGTTGTTTAATTTCAGTGAGGAAGATGGAGTAAACATGATAGAATTAGAACAGCAGTGTCTCCAAGATGCCAGTAACTGGTCCCAGAGGAACGTGAGGATGGAGATCTGTCTCTACAAGGAGGATGCAGAATGATTTAGCAGGGACTCTAGAGCTCCACTCCCAACTTCCCACTTGAATGTGCAGTCTTAATCATTTAACCTCTCTGAGACTTAGTTTTCCTCATCTATTAAATGGGACTGATGACATGGTACCATGGAGGGTTGTTGTTAAAATTAAATAACAGCATGGAGTAAGTGGCACTAAATAAGACCACAGTAAAGGCCACAGCCTAAGCCTCTCCCAGACCTTAAATGTGTTGAAAACGCACTTGGAATGAAGAACCAGAAGGGGTTTCGGGGGTGTGGGCACCATACTTATTCTTTATGGCAATTCTAAATGGCTAGCTGCCTCCCCCAGCTTCTGGTAAGACCAATGCCTGGTGCTGACTTAAGATCTAAGTAAGACCAGTCAGTACCCCCCCATCCTAACACCCACTCCCCCTGTACACACACACACACACACACACTCCCCAGGACACAGCCAAAAGCACAAACTGTGCCCATGCCCAGCCCTGGGCAACTGACCCTGACACGGCCCCAAAGGGCAGTTGTTTATCTGAATGGAACTTCTTATTAAAAATTAATTCCTGTCAAACCTGATTACATATGAACATAGCCTCATTGTGATAGCTACTGCGATTTCTGGAAACAAACATAGGCCCTACTGTCGCCAAAAGCCAAGGGCATTTTAGGACAATTCTGAGTCTTGATCTATGAACAGAGACACAGCCAACAGATTCCCTGAGGCTCACAAAGGCATTTGTCCCCCACTCCCACCCAGCCATCTGCCCCACCCTCCTCCCCAGCTCCTCCCTCGGATGAGAAAGCTGCTCCTTAATGCAGATAACCCACCCCCCCACCCCAAACCAGATTCTACCACTTCTGATCAAGTGGGCTAGCCCTTTGAGAGCTTAGGGTCCCTCCTCTTGTAAATACAGAACAGCAATGATACCACCACTACCCAGCTCAAAGGGTTCTTATGGAGATCAAATGAGACGATCTGTGTGAAGCACCTGGACCATAGAGGGCAGGCCCTCGATAAGTACACAGCCCATCTCCACCCTGGCTGTTCATTCCTGTGCTGGGATACTGCCTTCTGCAATGTTTCTTCTACATTTAGGGCACAAAACTGGAGGCTCTCATTATCTTGAGAGGAATGGGTTGAAGAGAACAGAAGCTGACGTTAAAACACCCTAGACCATATTTATGTGTCCCACAGGGCTCTAATAAAATTTGCTTTTTCTCCTGCATGTTAATTGTTTCTTCTATTCCCAATTCATGAGATGAAGAAGTTAGCTGGAGGTGGAAAATTCATGATGTCCTCCTCATCTCCCTACTTTCCCTATCATCAATACTTTTGCCATCAAGACGTTTGACCTGGTGTTGCATAATGTCCTAAGGTAGGGGAGAGAACCTCAGCTTCTCAAATAGGTGCTGCCCTACTCACTGAGACAATAAAAAGTAACAAAGTCCAATGAGATAAGGGTGCCAGTCTGAAAGAGAGCAAGCAGGCAATATGAATCAGATACAAAATGTGTGAAGTCATTGACCCAGTCATTCCACTTCCAGGAATTTATCCAAAGGAAATAATTAAGCAAGCATAAACCAGTGATTTTCATTATGGTATTGCTGATCAGAGTGAAAAATTATAAACAAGCTAATGTTCCTCAATAGAATGTCAATCCTATAAATGATTGTATATTCATACCATGGGATACAATATAATTAAAAAAAATTTTTTTAAGATGAAATAAAACTCTACTTAGGGAAGATAAAAGAGGTTCTTTATAAGTTGTCAAAGCTAGAAAAGCTGGTTGAGGAAAAATATATGAATATAATCCTGTTTATGTAAAAATACAAAAATCCTTTATGCATATTTTTAACACCTGAAGTATGTCTTGTCAAACTTTGGAGTGGTTTATAATTTCTTGCTATGATTATACTAAAAAACAAAGGCCAACATGGGAAGGGAAGTCGAAGGATTACTAGCTGAGCTTCAAAGGCCTAAGAAAAACACAATTTGGCTTTTAAACCCAGGTGAGAAGAAAAACAAAACAAAACAACGAAACAAAACATAAGGAGAACTGTAAATCAGTCAATCACCATCCATCCGTACAAGCCTGTCTGCTAGGGAGGAGAGGTGGGCTGTCGCCCTCAAAGGCTAGAGAAACAAGAAAGGGAATGTGTGGGACTGCCAAAGGAGCGGGGGGGGGGGGGGGGGGGGGGGGTGTCTGAGGAGCCATTAAAGCAAGAGGAAAACTGAATCCCACTGATGTGCAGATTTGAGGCCTGAAAAGGACTTACCCAGAGTGGGTGGAACTCCCAGGTCATCAGAAGGTCACAAAGAGACAGAGGAAGCTCAGACAAGTCATGCCTTCCGAGAGAAACTAGAGTTAGGCCACTTTTTGACTTAAGGAGTGTGAGAAAATCAACTTGTAGGGAAAGGATGGGGAGAAGTGAGGTTTAAGGAAAGAGGTTTGTTTTTTGTTTTAATGTTTTGAAGCCTATTCCTTAATCTGAACCAATGATCAGCAATTTTTAGGGTTTTATTCTTTTCTTGTAGGTACACCTGTGATTTATTTTGGTGGGAAAAACAAAGTTCTTGACAGGTACGAAATAAATGGATTGTCTACTTTTCTTTCCTAAAGTCCGTCTTATGATTAGAACCCAGTTCTTCTGTTTTGTGTGGTTGGTTTGCTTGTTTGGGTTTGGGTTTCTTCTCATGTCAGGGGAAAAAGCCAAACTGTTTTTCTTTCACTATCTTACAACTTTGGGTCTCAGCTAGTAATCCTTTGATTTCTCTTCCTATATTAGCTTAGTTTTTAGTATAATTATAGGCCTCACTGCACCAGGCAATCAGAATTAAACCGGCCTAGCCTGAGGCTGAGGAAATCATCTTGAAAAGTCAGAATCAATATAAGAATCATGCTACTAAATTAACATCACTAGGGCCCAACATCTGAAAAGGAAATATTAAGAAAGAAGAGATTTTTGAAAAAGAGAGAAAGAAAAAGAAAAGGAAAAAAAATAATTAAAAAATGTTTGGCTCAGCTGGCTTAAGCCTCCAACCTTTCCATCTGCCCGCAGAGTGAGGAGGGAAAAGCCTTTGGTTAGAATAACCATCAGCAGCAAAACCTTGCAATGCTGAAATACAACCACGCAAAATGCAGTGTATTTGGCAAAAAGGGAAGTAAACTGCACAGAAACGTTTGTGCTTGTGCAAAGAATCCTACAAATTTAATAAACTACAAAGAACACATTTTAACAAACTGTATCGCATACTTTCAAAAGCCTCTCACATCTCTCAGTGGTCTCCAAGGTAAGCCCGCCTCCCACATGGTAGCATCTATTTGTATAGATGAGTTACTGCTCTGAAATGATGTAATCTTCCATCTGGGGCAGCTTTCAAACACCTTTCCCAAATGAGAGAGAAACAGAATTCAACCTCTCCTTTCTTCCATTCCTCAAAGAATATGCCATGCAGGCCTGCACGTTAGTATCTATCAACCAGGAAATATTTAGTAAACAGAATTTGTACTCCGTTTATTCTGAGTTTACTTTAAGAAGCCACTTATCTCTTTTAGAAGGACTTCCTTGCCAATCACCTTTTGGAAAAGGCCTTGGAGAGGCACTCCCTGAGGACGTGCAGAATCCGAGGTCAACAGCTTGTGTGATAGAAACAAACAACAAAACTATCTACATCTTAAGATCTTCCCTTTTCCTTCCAAAGACAATCATTCTTTTTTAGAGCAACTGAACCACGTACGCAGGTGTACACATATGGAGGAGTGAACACGGGCACACATTTGTGCACACATATCAGAGTGTCTCCTCTGGTACACTCTTAGAAACATGGCCATCATTTCTTCTCCTATGAGACATTATACTAAACCACCTAAAATAAATAATTTTGAGGCAGAAAGACCCTTCAAAGTTCTCTATTATTCAACACCTCATGTTGCAAAAATGATGAAGCTGAGGCCCAGGTATTTTAAATTCATTCCAAAGAATTTATATTTCCTAAGGATTTTGAGACAAAATTAAAGTTCCTTTATCTCTGATCTCTCACATTGGAAAGATCAAAGGCTCTGGGGTCACATCAGCCTGGGTTCACAGCCCAGCCCCACTGTTTAATGCCTCGGTGATCCCAGGTCAGTCAGTCTCGCTAAGCCTCCGTTTTCCCATCTGCAGAATGGGGAGGATAAGGTTGAAGGGATCCAGAATAGATCACTGGGAAGAATTTTTTTTCCTAAACTCCCTTTATCTGCCTTAAAGTAGATCCTCCCAAAAGAATTCAATTGTCATAAATGCCCTGCCCAGAAGATTCACAACCAGGGAAGATTGATTCTATCCCTGGAGAGAAGTCAGCACTAGGAGAGGAAATCACGTTAACAGACATTGTCACAAAACCACCACATCTCCTAAGGGCCCATTTATCTTTCCTAAAAGTCATTTGTTTTCCCGTAAGTGCCCTTCTCCCCCTCCCCTTCATCTCTTAAGGTAGTATTAAGCCCTAAATTCTAACCACCTCCTTGAGTCATATTTTCCTATAAACTCCTGAAAACCTATGTGAATAAAAGTTTGTCTTTTCTCTTGCCAATCCATCTTTTGTCAGTTTGATCCACAGGTCTCCAAGCATTGAACCTAAGAGTTTAGAGGAAAAGTTTTTCCTCCCCAAAAGAGCTAACATGTATTAATTACTTAAAGTGAAAAAGATACTGTCCAAAATCAAGTATATTAATTAATTTGTTTCCCACTATGGCCCTACAATATTTTCATTTTCCAGATAAGAAAACTGAGGCATAGAGAGGTTAACCAGTTTGCTTTAAGCCAGACAGCTAGTAAGTGATGGAGTCAGGATTTGACCCCAGCAGTTTAGCTCCAGAGCCCTGTACTTAACTCCTATATGAGAGTAAGATCAGAGGAGACAGTCTGCATAGAGCATCCATCTGGCTCTAAAAAAGGGCTCCAAAAATGTAGATTCTGTTCTCACTATCAGAAAATGACCCGTCAGTATACTATTAGTGGAACTGGAGAGCTTCCTGCCTCTCATCAGGGGATTAGGGTAGAACAAGGAGTAATCTGTGAGTAATGTAACTAATTTGTTTTTGAATTAGCTGTAGTTTATAGCTTGACTAACAACGTGGAAGGTGTTGGAGTTCCTGAAAGAAAGACAAGGACAAGAAAGCCGGAGGATAAAACTTTGTCAGGATTACTCAGCATCCTCCAAGAGACTTGAACATTCCAGTGACTGAAAGGTATGGATTGGGTTGGTTTGGGATTGTTTTACCACAGAGCAAGAATATTTGTCTTGACACTAATATAACCTGGATGAAGTATGCTACAAACTCTCTTGACTGTGATTCCATGCTCGTCAGCAGTCTTGCAATGAGGAATTCAGCTGTCCCGGGGTCCTCATCCATCCTGGGAAGGGCAGGCAGTATCCACATCACTGAAAAGGAGGAAAAAGCAGCTGTTAAAAACCTGGGCTTCAGAGTCAAACAATTTACTTATTTTAAACTCTCTGAATTTCTGTGTTCTCATCTGAAAGATGGGAATTTAATATCACTATGAAATCTCCCTGATGGGGTAGCTGGACTAGGCTCATGGTAATAGCTCAATGTGCATACTTTGGTAAATTTATAAATTGGCTTTGAGATTTAGCAGCCACTTGCAGGAAGTCTTCCATGACCCTTCCCTTCTCCAAAGAATAAAAAGCATTTCCCTATTCTGAATTCCTGTAGTACCTCTTCTGGATCTGTTTTATGGACATAGGTGACAGTAGTTTCTATGCACCAGGAAAAGTGCTAAGTACTTTACATACATTTTCTCATTGGATCCTGATAACAACACCTTGAGGTAAATACTTTTATTATCTCCATCTTTTTTTCCCCAGATAAGAAGAGGGAAAATTTAATGAGTTTAAGCAACTAGTCTAAGGTTATACAGGTAGTTAGGAATAAAGCTAATATTTGAACCTACAGCAGTCTAAATCCAGAATCTATGTTCTTAACTTTATTCTGTTTGTCACTCTATACCCCATAATGATTTATGTTCATTATTAGTTTCATTTCAAGGCTTAAGGGTCAAGATTTGTATCTAAGTTATTATCTTTTAATAGCCCCAGAACATTTCTTGAACACAGTAGGATGTCTATTACTGAATAAATAAATAAATGAATGAGTAATTATATACCATAATTCCACTCCCCAGAGCCTTACTATCATAATTTTTTCGTACTAGGTGCTTTACATCTGCTGTCTCATTCGGTGCTCACAACCACTCTACCAGCTAAGTGTTACTATTATTCCCACTGTTCAGATGAGGAAATGCAATGCTCAGAGAGACTAAGTAACCTGTTCAAGGTCACGTGGCTAATAAGTGAAAGAGCTGGAGTCTCAGCTGGGAGGATTGGATCCACTGACCGAGCCTGTAATTTTCATCCCACGGCTGAGAACGGGATCTGAACTGAGATATCCTATGGTCCACTCAGCCAGCATCTCTTTTAAAAAAAAAACAACACATTTTAACTTTTGATTGATTTTGTCAAGGAATTAGAAGGGCCTTAAGAATGTGAAACTTTGGGTAAAAATTAGTGGCAATTCCAAAATGTCCTTATGAGAAGAATTTGGGAAGAGCAATTTCACTGGAATTGTGGTTGCAGGGAGCAAAGATTTTTTTTAATTATCATAAAGCTATATTTTCATAGGAGGCTCACTATTTTTTAATCAGATTCTATTATTATTTGTGGATTGCTGATGCGTATTATAGGAGCACGTTAAAGGGATGATTAATCTTCTGTTTGAGGACATATTAAAAATTGTGTGTTTCACGAATCTGTATATGGACTGGTCTTGCTTATCATTTTCCAGAAGCGATGTAGACATCCATAAAGTGAAATCTCAGATTGATAAATGACACCAAGATTTTCTGATAATTGAAACACCAACGTGACACGAATAAACACTGGGAAGCTCTCCCACAGCTGTGTGAGTGGGCAGAGAACACTGACACTCAGGGGAGGCAGCTGCACGTAATGCCCACAGGAAAAGGGAGCCCACTTTGTTCTCGGGAGACCAAGGCCTCCAAGTGCAGACGTGATCCAGGAAAAGGATGATGGCATCATTGCAGAGCATTCCCTGAAGAAGGCGGTCCAAAGTATTGTCGCAGTCACAAAAGCAAGCATCATCAGGAAGGATGTTAAAAACAAAACAGAAAGCACAGTCTCGTGAGCGCTCGCACACATGCACACACGCGCACACACACGCACACTGAGACACCAGAATTCGTCTGCTTCAGAAATACCGGGTCGAGTTCCAGTCATTAAACCTCAAAAATGTCATAATGAAACTGGAATGTATCCAAAGAAGGTCACTTATTAGGGTTTCTGAAGAAATCAGAGAGACTTTAAAACACGTCAGCCTGAAAAGACAAAATATGAGAGTTGGTGGGTCAGAGTCTAAAATCACAGAGGGTTCTGATAGAGTGAACACAGTCCCAGCAAAGCAGACCTAGAAGTCCTGGTGAAATTAAAATAAAGTATTTTTAGGACAATTTATATTTTCAAATACTACTCTATAGAGTAGGTAATAAACTAGAAAAAAATTGTAACTCTCAGAGAGTCTACAGTAGTGAGCTCATAATAGCTTATGGTGCAGTTACAGCTAAACTATACACTTTTGATGCCCATGTTATGAAAGACACCTTGTAAGCTCCCTTTTATGCTGTTCTGTGAAGCTCCTGAGAGAGGAGATGCTAGATTAAATTAACTGGCTTCATATTTATGGCTTACGTGGTAGTTCCCAAATTAGCCAATCAAAAGAATCACCTGTGGACCTTTTATTAAAAAGCAGATTGCCGGGCCTCATGTCCAGTGATTCTAACTCAGTAGGTCTAGGGCTTAGCAACCCTAAGAAAAAATCCTTTCCAAAATCCAGAGTGTTATTGGCTTGGTTGAACTTGAATCATGTCTTATCCCTGAGCCAATTACTGAGATGGGAAAATGAGGAGACCCTCTTCTTGCCCTGGCCTGGGTCAGGTACCTGCCTCTATAGTGGGGATAGGGTGTTCTCCAGGAAAGAAAGTGGGTGACTCACATTCAGTCTTCTCTTTTTCCCAAGTAGCAGAACCTCAATTATATTAGGGGAAGCACATGCCCAGCTAAAAGTCTGTATTCCCCAGTCTCTCTAGCTATGGCCATGTGGCTAATTCTGACCATTGAGTTCATAGAATACAAGTCTGGTACAGGATTTCCTGGAAGCTTCTTTAAGGGAACTGACTTTGCAGGGAAGTGCACTCTTTTCCCTTCCCTCCCTCCTCCTTCCTCCTGACTGGAATGTGAATATGATGGCAAGCACGGAGCCGCCACCTTGTGACAGTGGGGATCAAAGCTAGAATTAGCCTGAGTCTCAAATAATCCCACGACTTGGTCTTACCAGGTCAGGATTTCCCACCTCCTGACTTTTACAGAAGAGAATAAACCCTCGTGAGTTTTGATGATTTTTAGTTTTTGTTCTCTGTTATAGGCCTCTGAACCTAATTCTCCCTGATACAGTAGAATTCTGTAACTAGATGTGTGATATTGTGATTTATAATAAGAAATATATATATTGGTTTCTGTCCCCAGTTCCTGACATGAGGCTCCTGAAACCCTTGTCATTTCCTGGGCAATAAGAGTGTCTTTTGTTCTAATGAGGTGACTCTGGGTGGGCTCTGGATGAGAGTTGATCACCAGAAAGAACAAGCCATGATTAGAAGCTTGGAATTTTCTGCCCTGCCCCTCATTACCTTGAGAATGGAAAAGGGCTGAAAAGGGAGTTAATGTTCGATCATGCCTATACGATGAAGCCTCTATAAAGATTCCAATAGTATGGGGTTCCAAGAACTTCCAGTTTGGTGAACACATCCTTCCTGGAAGGGTGACACACCTTAACTCTACAGAGACAGAAGCTTCTGCACTGGAAAACATAAAGTCTCACCCTATGTGTCTCTTCATCTAACTGTGCATCTGTAGTCTTTAATCATATCCTTTAAGAAACTAGTAAATGTAAGTTAAGTGTTGTCCCGAGTTCTGTGAGCTGCTCTAGCAAACTAACTGAGAATAAGGTCGTACACACAAGGGGGAAAGCACTGGAGGTTTTCCAATTCAAGATGCAACTAGGAAGGGAGGCTAAGCCAACCAAAAACTGCAGTTTTTTCTACAGTCTGCAAACTCTCGTTCAATTTCATCCCCCATATCTCCAGGTATCCTGATTTTTGCTGTCTGTTTTACAACTTGAAAAATATTTTTGCTGTGCCTTACAAAGAAGTTGGCTTTTTCTACTCCCAAATCTAAGCATAATTAGCATCCTTTTCACATGTCTGTGGAAAAAACACCCCTCTTCAAAATTTGGTGCAAGATTTAGTACCTCTTAAAATGCTTCTCGACCAGCCCCACTTAAGTCTAGATAATTGTCTTTCAACTCAATCTCTCTGACTGTTTCCATGTTTGTTAAATAGATTCAGTGGTTTTCAAACATTTTTAGCCACAAATCCCTTGATGCCCTAAGTGCTCCATGTAAGGTCATGCAGGTCGGCCACTGCCATTTTTGTTATTACCTCTCTGGCACTTTTTAGAGTTATAGAGTGTAGAATCTGCCCCCATATGCACCTATGCCCTTCCCTGAGGAGGACCAGAGGAACAAAGTTTGAAAAGCACTGCACTGATATTTTTAATATATAAAATCAATAAAGGACTAGCATTTAGGATATCCAAGCACTCCTTATATCGATTAAAGAAAAAATGGGGGAGGGTATAGATCAGTGGTAGAGTGCATGCTTAGCATGTACAAGGTCCTGGGTTCAATCCCCAGTACCTCTATTAAAAAAAAATTAAATTAAAATTTAAAATAAATAAATAATTAAAAAAAAAAAAAAAACCACGGAAGTAACCCAGCTGACAACTCAGCAAGAGATCTGAATGGGCACTTTGCAAAATAAAATATCCTTTGGTCCATCAACACCAGGCAAACGCTCCACCTCATTAGGAATCAGAATACCAAAAAGTAAAATCATAATAAGTCATCAAATCATTATCAATCACTTACCTTCCAGATAAGCAAAAACTTAAAAAGTCTGACAATATCAAGTGTACAATATGAAAACTCAAACACTGTTGGTGGTAATATAAATTGGTACAAGCACTTTGAAAACAATTTGTCGTTGTGTAAATCGGGGAGGTACCCAGCCTATACCTATTCCATTCTCTTGTATCCCCAGGGAAACGTGCACATGGCTATCAGGTTAATGTGAACAGAAGTATTCTTAGCAGTATTGTTCATAATAGTTAAAACTGGAAAAATCCCAACTGTCCATCCATGGAAGATGGTCTCCTGCAATGGAACACTATGAAATATAATTGAATACTATTTTGCATGGAAATAATGTGCTATCACTATACTCAGTAACTTGGGGGGTTCTGTCACAAGCATAACATTTTTCTCTACCCAAATGGAAACATTAATATTCTTTTGTAGAACTATTTTATCTTTTATTTCATGGGCCAATCTTTGTGATTGTTTTGATGGTATTACTCTGTCATGAACATTAGAGACAGACAAAAAGAGAGTTAGATTAAAAGAATGATTGCAGCATTGTTGACAACTATGATGTTTTCAAGATGAGGCCATGAGACTAATTTGAGGGCTTATTATTATTTCTTAGAGTCCCACATTCATGGGGAAGCAGCTTCCATGTAAGACATGGCAGGCTCTCTTTTCCAAAAATGGTTGTGATCATATTTCCCATCGCACATGCTCTCCCAGAATCTTGCCCCTCCTTCATCTCCTCTCTTTGAACCTTGGTAGGTCTTTGTGTGCAGAGGAAGTGACTTCTGAGCCTAAGTCCTAAAAGTCACTGTTTCCACCTGACTGTTGGGGTTTCACCCATGGATCTCAGGTACCACACTGTGAGAGAATTTCAGGCCACATGAGGGAGAATCAAACTCCCTGGTGCCAGCCTTTGGCTGAGCTCCCAGCTGAGAACCAGAACCAATTGCCAGCCATGTGAGTGAGCCATCTCGGAAATGAGGATTTGGGCTACCCAGCTGATCCCGCAATGAGCAGCCACCAACCTTCCCTGCTGAGATCTGCCCAGATGCAGACCCATGAACAAAATTAATGATTGTTGTTTGAACCCACTAAGTTTAGGGGTGGTTTGTTAGGTAGCAATAATAACCAGAGCATAAGATAAAGGGACATTCCTGCTACAACTGTCCTTGGAGTTCTGTGCTCCCAAAGACCCCTTTCTGTGCCTTCCTCTCTTTCTTCCTTCTCCTGGTAGTATTTGCAATAGGAGTTAAGGTAGACCTCATGAAAAATTTTTAATGTAATGAATACTTACTTTGTCTCCAAACACAGGAAAAGAAGAAATCTCGCTTAGAAGAAGCAACTTTTTTTTTTTTTTTTTTGGCTTGTTGCTTTTTAGGTGTCATTATCATTTAATGTACATTTCTTCTCTTTTCCATTGTGTGTCTGAGAGTTCATTTGTGGAGGTACGGTGGTCTGAAACAAAGACTGCACAGAGTCTCTAAAGGTATTTACCATGACAAAATAGGGAAGTGGGTAGGCCAAACTGCATACATGTGGGTTATTCGTCCATTCCCATATAAAAAATAAAATACAGGATCTAGAATGCTATTTTGACCGTTGCAGCAGATACAGTCATACAAGGACTTGCACCATAGTTCCTTGGGGCTTCCGCTTTGATTTGGGGCACTAGCAGAAAGATTGAGCAGTTAACACTTCGAGACATGACTTTGCCTTCATTAGCTTTTGAGGACTTGTTAAGTCTTCGGTTGCCTTTTATTTTAACCTTGTTTCATGGACTCTGTGCAACACAGATCAAGGCCTGGATAAATATTTGTGAATTGTTTGAACTTTGTTCTGTGCCCTTAAATACTCTTAGGAAATCAGTTTTGGACTTTAAAGAAGTTTGAAGTTTCTGTCACCAAAATTGGACTGATTCAGGGCCAACTGTGATAGGAACACAAGAAGAGTAAGGGTGTTTGAAAGACTGTAGAACGTTCTGGGAAATGATTATTACTGTGTGAGGAACTGCATTTAATTTACACCCAGAGTGATCGTTTTGAAGCAGTTTAAAGTCTGAAGACTGATTTTTTAAGATGATGTTTCAAGAATATTTACTTACAGCCAGGTGCTACGTGGCCTGCCCTTGTTGTGTTCCACATCTGCACTATTTTCTAATCTGCCTCTCTTATTCTGCAGCCCTTTGTGTTCTCCCCCTGTCTCTGTCTCTCTCTGTATCTCTCCTCCCCCTCCCCAGCTTCCCTCCAAGAGGGATCAGGGTGAAGAAACGACCTCTGGTTCACCTGTGTGATCCTGCAAGAGCAGGACTGTCAGGGATCAAGGCCGGCTGGACAGCCAGTAGCCACTCTCGAGATCCTTAGGAAAATCAGTTTTGTAATTGATGTGCTCACGGGCCCAAGATAGGGCAACTTCCCCATGGAGAGGGAGGATGGAAGCTTCTACACAGACAGGATACCTCTCCTGATAACACATTAGCCGGGGTCCTCTGGCTCTCTTTTGATTTGGCTGTTGAATTTGGGTTTGATTTGGCAGGTCACTTAACCTCTGCTTCCTCCACTTCCTCGGCTGTAAAATGGGGTCACCACTTCCTGGCCAGCCTCACGGGACTTTATAGAGACAAGCAAATGCAGATGACAAGCAGTTTACCACAAGAGCTAAAAGCTTCAAAGCTCAGTTCTGCCAGTTCCCGCGAGGTGACTTTAAGCACTGCTGGCGTCTCTCTGCCTCAATTTCCTTATTGAAAAATAAGGATAATAATAGGACCTCTCTCAGAATCACTTTGAGATCAAATGAGAGAATATTGTACATGAACTACAGTATGTAACACCCTTAATAAATATTATTTGTTTCCCCTGATCTGCATCATTTTGTCATCTAGTACTGTGTACCAGAATGCTAGAATTATAAAGGAATCCTAGAGGGAAAAGTAAAAACTCCCTCATTTTACAGACAAAGAAAAAAGCAACTCTGTGAGGTCCAGTGACTTGCCCAGGGCTATCTGATTCATGAGTGAGAGTTAGCATTCAGGTCTTCTAATTGTTGGGTCTCCGTTTCCACTGCTTTGAAGGCTGTGCTGGTATTTCTATCCCCAGATAACCCTTTCTCAGTCTGATTTTAACTCTAAGACCAGTTTCTACTACTAAGCTGCACATTTTTCTGTCTCTTGCAGCCCCCCAAAATCGGCAGCTTGGAAAGATCCACCCGCACCCCCCCAGCCCCATGCAGAAAGCCAGGAAAGGTAACACTTTCTCAGAGACCTGAGGAAGCCACTAATGGGGACAGCAGGTAAGGAGGGAGGCCGGGGAGCCGCAGCTGCTGGCAAAGGTTGCCCTAGTAACCGTGCAGGGCTCCATTCAGGAAGTGAGCCCAACTCCAAGATGCAAAATGATCGCCTTCCCCTGGATCCTTCGAGCACAAAGGAACCAAAGGAATGGAGAGGAATAGTGGGGAGAAAGGGAGGCGCAGGGCTAGGTGGGGGCCCATGCTGTCAGTTACAACCTTTCACCTTCCATAGAAGAAAAGGAAAGACAGAGAATCGCTCTTTGAATCTTCTGGCCTGTGTGAACCATAACCCCCCTCCTCCCCCATTTCACCATGAGTCCCTTTGTGGCAACAGAGGGGAGGCGGCACCCCTCTGTTCACCAGTCTTATGAAACAAGACGCCAGGTTGGCGGTGGGGAGGGGGGAGCAATCCCAAACATGGCAACTTTATGGGGGCCCTAAACTCTGCTTGCTCCCTGTTTTATTCAGATTGATGACAAAGACCATTTGCTACCAATTTATTGGAAACAATTTTTTTTCACAGCTTGAGCTGCTGAAATGCTGGGAGCTCCTGCTCCCCTAGCCACTGGCAGACACTTGCTGAATGGGCCAGGCTCAATTATGCTCCCTCCGCAGGTTCAGCGCACACTGTGACCCTGCGTGGCTTCCTGCTATTCATATGTGTTACTTCCCCTTTGTGGTAATGGCTTATGGCACTTGGCCAGAAAACATTATTAATTTCAGAAGTGGACTGACAAACAACAAACCCACAGTGGAGCGAGAGGAAGTGCTGGGGAGGCCAGCTGTCGGCTGGAGCAGAGCGGTAGGAACTCGCTGCCTGCAGGTTCTAGGAGGAAAGGAGATGAGAATCCACAAAGAGGAAATGCACTAAAATTATCCACCGCCCATATTAAAGAAAAAAGAAGGAAAAAGAAAAGAGAGAGAAATCAGAGAAAAGGGGCGGCGGGTTGGGGGCGGGGGGAAGCACATAGCTACTTGAGCTGCAGCTGGACAGGAAATTGCTAAGGCTGCTTGCAAATCCCTACTTTGAAGAGGCAGTTTAGGGAATGCCAGGAGCGGAAACCGTTCAGAACTGGATTAACAGGAGCCAAGTTGAACTGCAACCCACTTCTCCTTTCGGAGCTTCGGCTGACTTAGGGCACCCACATGGGAGACTGACTTCAGTATTTTTCTGCACTGTTACTGTTTGCCTTTCATACATGTTTAGTTGCTAAAAGTCACTCTGTACAGCTTGATATGATTGCAGAGAATCAGGGCACTTGCCTCCTACCAAACAATCCAACTGGCATCTCACATGGACTGTGTGGGTGGTATGCCCATCTTTCTCCCCTCCTATAGATAAAGGGACTAAGCTCATTCAAAAAGGGCTCGTAATGTAGGTATGATCTTGTTCTTTTGATTTCCTACACCTGCCCTTTACTTTTATTTTGACTTGTGTATTTAGACACTCAGGACTAGGAGAGGGATGTTCCCAGGAAAATGACAGGCTATTAAGCCTTCACCTAGAAAGAAAACTGTTCAAAATAACCTCAACATCAAGTCCAGTAGGGGTTTCTGGCCCACATTCTAAACCAGTTAAGTGCGAAGCACATAAGAACCCGAGTGACAGTGCTTCAAGAGCCAGCGTGAAATGGTAACCGCATCCAGGCTCAGTGAGAAAGCTTAGCTATGCCTTGCCCTGTACAGGAGAAAGGAAAGGGGAGACACCATTCCTGATTTATTTGTTGTTCCAACAGTAGGATAATTTGCAGGTACAACTGTCAGACACTTACCAACCTGAAGAATTAGCTCTACTTTCTCCTTGGCGTGTCTAAGTATTATTGAGCAGAAGATGCCCACAGGGAAGGAGAGGCTAACACTGACAGTCACCTTGTTATTCTGGTGCCCCCTCTTTGTGACTGTTCATGAATATCCAAATCTTACACTTCAGCAAGCTGTGCTCTATGGCTTCATTCT
Organism: Camelus bactrianus; assembly: GCF_048773025.1. Classification (NCBI taxonomy): domain Eukaryota; kingdom Metazoa; phylum Chordata; class Mammalia; order Artiodactyla; family Camelidae; genus Camelus; species Camelus bactrianus. Next base: position 43,563,719 of record NC_133550.1, on the reverse strand, counting down.
TTAAGAGGAATTCAATTTTCTTAAATAAGCCAGAACTAGATGCCTATTAACTAGATGCCTCTGAACTAGATGTCCAGGAGTGAAAAAGTCAATCCCTTCTGTCATTTTTATTCAAAGCAAAAGATTAATTTCATAGACTGAACCTGAAAAACATTCTTGGGAGTTAAAAAGATGAGAACTCTGCCCTGCTATTTATTCCTACAGGTATTTTACAGGCCAACATCAGTCCCCAACTGAGAAAGTCCTAAAATGTGTCCCTTCCTATGTTAAGTACAATTAAGGAGAGAATTTTAAGAAATACACATTTGATAGCCAAAATAGTTATTTATTAATAATTTAAGGTTTTACATTCTTATAATAAGTTTCAGCTCAAAACTTTATACCGTGAATTTAATGGAGCCACATAAGTCTCCCTCCTCCACAATCATATGCCTTTCGCCTGTCGACGGGCTGCCTGTGCGCACACACACACTTCCAGTTTCACACACATTGTTCTGAAAAAGGAAAGAAACCAACCTAAAATATTGCATTTGAGGTGACACTCCCTGAAGAATTTTGTACAGAGGTAATATACTGTTTAGCACAGCTGAAGTTTAAAAAGAAAAAAAGTGAGCCATTGTTTTGGTATCCTTCCAAGATATCCCCTCTGAGACAATACAAGCCAAAATATTTACAAAGGTAAGGCATAGTCAAACTACATTAAAAGAAAAAAAAAATCACAAGGAAGATATAGGAATAGACTGAAGACTGCACCATAACAAGGTCTCTGTAATATAAATGTCCATGAAAATCTCGTTCAGAATCGGTAAAGCCAAGCTTGCTGCAGATATCTCCTTTGGATTACAAAAGAGTGAAAGTTTCTATTTTTTTGTTAAGAAGTGGCATACTTGCTCTTTCTCCCTTTGGATGATTTCTTTTAAACCCATGAAAGGAAAAACAAACACAATTCAAACAAAATCAAATATTTACAATAATCAAATGGAGTATCAGATTCACTTGATTGATTTGTTATTTATTTCTTTTTATTTTTTGCCAACTGATACTACAGATACAGAGCTGAAACCTCTCTTTGGCTCCTCGATATGCAAAGTTGAATCAGTCTTCACTGAAGACAATGTAGAGTCAGTTCCAGATGCAAAAGGAAACAGTCACACAAGGCCCTAAAGAACACATGCTCCTAACCCTACCATTTGGTCCTACCCTATATACCTGGAAGGCCTCGAATTCCAGTCCCTGCCGGGGTAGGCTGTACACAGGAGTGTGGAGCAACCGTACTCTGCCTGTATCTGTACAGCATGTCCTGTTCTTCCAGCAATGGAGCACATCTCTCCCTTTGTGGTAACCGACTCCACACGTGGTAACCTTGTCTAATACAGACAGCTGGTGTCATGTGGACACCTGGGGCCACATACAAAGAAAGCAGCCCAGCTGACGCTGCTAAGAGAAACTGCTAAAGGAGCGGACACATCCCAGTGGGGAGCCTTTCACGTGGATTGCAGGGAGTCCACCTGGTAGACGTTCTGGTTGGAGGGGGTGGTGAAATAGAGCTGCTGTGCCGGGACGCGGTTGTCACAGGGGCTGCTGAGTCCCAGCGTCCTCTCGAAGTCCAGCAGCTGGCCCATGAAGTTGAAGTTGGGGGAGATGTTGGATTTCTTCATCTTCACAATGTCATAAGCATCATTCATGGACAGATTGAGCTTCTGCATAAGATAAGCCACAGTCACAGTGACCGAGCGGCTGATGCCAGCCAAGCAGTGCACCAAGACACCACAATTTTTGCCCCGAGCTTCATCTGAAAACACACAAGAAAGGCAAAATGTCAGTAGACTGAAAACCACGCTTTGTGAATAATCAGTCTGAAAACTGAATAATAATAAAAAGATAAAAAATAATCGTGTGCGGCAGTTGAACCCTGCAGGCAGCAGAAAATGTATCACTGTGATAAAACATGGACACTGGGCACAATTACATATTTCAGATATTTTCTGAAAAGGGAGCTTTTGTATTAAGTTTCTGCCAGCAAAAAACTCCTTAATGTGTGCATTCTTTGCCTCAGCATGTGAATACCAGAAACCCTGCAATATGGTCGTGAATGCCTTTTATACAGACAAGCAGACTGCAAGGGTCTATTAAATTATTCTCCAACTGTTGTGCAGCTAACAATGGAGGTATTCAGGCATTTTAAAAGAGAGAGGGAAGTCACAGGGGACAGCCCATTAGGAGGAACAGGATGTCGACATGGCCTGAAAATGAGTTCCTTTGTAATAGGAAATGCACTACAATGCCTGGAGATTCGCTTCTCCAGGCTTTCAGCCCACAGTCCTTCCTGCTGGGCTCAGGTTACCCTCACTGCCTCACTGTTCACCGGCATCACAGTAGCATTCAGCTGACTTACAACATCTAGCATTCACAGGGCTTTCCAACAACCAACTGGGTGTCCTAAAACAACTCCCAGGGCTTTTAAAAATTATAAAGCCATGCTAGAATTCCTGTCTACCACGAGCACGTCTCTCTGGCCCTCCCCTAGAGTCCAGAGATTGTAGGAAAATTCTGTTGTCTACTTATGAATGGTCCCCCTTTCAAATGACTGCATTCAGAGTTAAGAAGCAGACAGCATTTCAAATACACCTGTGGTCTGCAGCCTTGTCCAAAGACACATTTCCTTAGGAAGAAGATAAAACAGAATTAAGAACGCCCTTGGAACATTAGAAACCTGCAGTCTGACAAATTAGCAAGCAACAAGAGAGGTTAACAGTTTAGACTTTAGGAATGGTTAGGAATTTTGCACTTAAAAGTCTAAAAGGGGACTGTTAATTAGTCTCACCTATGAAAGAAATGGCCTCAGGGAAAAACTGGGACAGGTTTTGGCTCCAATGATCCGAGATGGGGATCTGCTTGTATTTGAACTCTCCTGCGTTCTCAAAGAGATTTGGCAAATTGGGGGTGACATTCAAGATGTACTTGATGCCAAACTCCTCCAACACGTCCAGGTTGGTGGAGTCCTTGGCACAGCCCAAGTAGAGGAAGGGCAAGATCTCCACGGGGAAAGAAGGCTGGCTGTTGGAAAGCGGGCTGCCATCCGAGTCCGTTGCACTATTGGGGTCTCGGTCAAGGTCAGACTCAATGTCCGAGGAGGAGTCGGAGCTGATCCGCAGGCCCCCGAGCCCCAGCACTGGCAACGGTGGCGAGCTGCTGCTACACGAGCCGTCTAGATTGGTCTCGCAATGCAGGGCGAACTCGGCTTGGAACTTACTGAAACCACCTGCCAGAACGAGAAAAGCAATCATGTAACCCGAGATCCCGTAGTAGTTTTCACAGCTTTGAGAGCCGCAGCCGGGCGCAGAAACACACCACAGCGCTCTACCAACCGCTCCCCCCGCCCCAAGCCAAATATAAGAGAAAGACACTTAAATCTGCACCTTTGCGAATAGAACGAATGGGCCCGCCTCCCCTGGGAACCTTTATTCTTTTTAGTCCGGAAATGCACAAAATGGCAACTTTTCTGAATATTTTAAGGGGTTGGAAGGTGCCAATCTGCACCCCAACGACCTCTGCCGTCCTGCAAATCTGAATTCAAAAATCTAACGATAGAAAGCACGGAGAGGTGAAGGATATTCCAGGTAGGAAGGAGAGCTAGTTAGAAACTGCCCGTGCCTGTGGCCGGAAGCCGGTCGATTCTGCTCGGGCCCCACTCGCGGTCCGGGGCAAGTGAGGTTCGCAGCCTGGAGCCGGTAGACAGCCCCTGGCACAGAAGCGCCAGCCAAGCGCAGCAGGGGCGCTTCCAGTCCGCGTGCCCCGCCTGCAGCCCGCAGCCTCGTGTCCCGCGCCCTGCCCCCTGAGCGGGGCTCCCCTGGCACGTACCTTCCAGGTAGAACGCCCGGCAGCCCTCGTCCTTGAGTTTCTTGAGCAACAGCCCGAGCACCGACTCGCCGCCGGTATTCTCGTTCCAGTCGCTGCTACTCTCGTCGTAGAGCACCACGGTGTCGGTGCCGCAGCGCCGGGTGAAGCGGTCCCGGTCCTCGCCGCGCGTGAAGAGCGCGCGCACCGGCAAGTTGCCCTTCTGCAAGCGCCGTAGCATGATGCCCGGGATGGCCACGTTGATTGCTGACTCGATGTGCGACGACTCGTACAGCTCCTGCGGCCGGCAGTCCATCAACAGCAGCCGCTCGTTGCCCAGCTCCAGCTGCTCGTTGAGCCACGCCACCGTCTTGCTGATCGCCATTTCCGACGCGAAGGGCACGGGTCTGAGCGTATCTATCATGGGGGTCGAGCTGCCGGAGAAGGCGGGGTGCCTACCAGACGCCCCTCGGGGCAGGCATAGGCCGAGAGCGCCGCGAGAAGCCGCCGCTCTCGGAGATGGGTTTTAATTCCACCTCGCCCTTCCCAAACCGGGTGAGCTGTTGGGGCAAGAGAGACAGAAGTGAAGCCGGTGGTTCCCTCTGCACCTGGCTGCAGCCGCTCGCTCTTGGTGTCAATGAATCTCTCTGAATGAAGCTGCCCAGACAGTTTTGTTCCTCCCCGGTGAATGAAATCCAATTAATTCGGACTCCGTGCTACTGAGAGGGGAGGAAAAAAAAACAGTCCAGCGGCTCCTAATCCCTCCCTCCAAGGCTGCGCCTCAAATCCACCCGGGCGTCTTTCTCGGATTATTCAAGCCTCGATTTGCTCACTCTCCCTTGGACTCAGCACTAGCACACCCCCTGCGCGAGGCAGCTCCTCAATGGATACAAACAGCTAGCGTCTCAATGGATACATTCTCCGGGCCAGCCAATGAGCGCGCTGCGGAAGGGGCTGTTGCCGTGGGGACGGGCCGGCTGGAACAGGTTGTGTTGATGAATTGTTAATGAGTTTGTCATTCACAAAAACGGAAAGGAATTTCCGCTCCGGATAAGCTCCAGTGCAAACAAGCTGCAATAGCGGGCTCGGCGGGAGGAAGGAGAAAGAAGAGGAGGCGGCGGCGGAGGAGGAGCAGGGCACACAAACCAGGGCACTTCAGTTGTCTCATGTTTCCTTCTGTTGAGAGTTCACACTTCGCCTCGGAACTTTTGCGCACAAATGGTGCAATTAGCAGGCACAAAAGCCCTTGTTCGCGACGTCTGTGCGCGCAAGCTAGCTTTAGGGAAACTTGTGCTGACTTTTTCCCTTTTTATTCCCTTTAAACTCATTTGGACTGGAGTTCACTTTAACCGCCCCCTTCCCCCTTAGGCAGTGTGTGGCATTTGTTTGCCAGTTTAAAAAGCCCAGTTCTGTTTGCTCTGATGTTCTTTTAGCCGAGGCTGTGTTGGGGCTGGTGAACTGCCTGGGCTTTAGTGACCGATGAGGTGTTAAATGCTAATCCAACATCTTTTGAAACAAACCAGGATTTTGTTGAAACATTTTTAAGCAAGCAAAGAAACAAATGTTTGGTTGTCCAGATAATAGGTAGCAAGCTTTTTAAAAAATAGCTTTTTAATTAATTAATTTTTTTTAAACAGTGAAGGCTGCAGAAACAAACTCGTTGGGCAGTCCAATGCTTTTATTCCTCTGCGACGGCCTGGGGCGTTAGGAGCCATTGTTCCGGGGACCCAAGCTCCCCCCGCCGCCGTCACCCACTGCGCGCTGGGGGTTCGCGCTCGTTAATCATTTCTGGGCAGCGAGCTCAGCTTCCAACAGAGGAACCGGCCAGGACGGGCTGCCTCGGCGAGGTGCACCTGGGCGCGCAGAACCGGGCCGGCTGCCCCACCATCCGCTTGGGTCAGTCCTCCCGCAAGGCCTGAACCCTGCGGGGGCTCACAGGCTTGGCGACTGATTACTGTAGACCGAGAGGCATGTCAAAGGGGAGACTTCCACCCCACTCCCACTTTCCGAGACGGGTTACCCACTTCCCTGCTGCAGCAGCAGCCCCCTCCTCTGCGGGTCGCTGGGTACTGGCGGAGCACTGCCCGCACCTGCGCGTTGCGCTTCTCATTAGTACCGGCGGCCTCCGCGCTCAGCCCGTGAGGGGCGTCGGGCGACCCCGGAGGACGGACGCTGGGCCGAGAGCGGGATTTGGGCTTTTGAGCGGCCTAAGGCGGGTGAGGGGGGAGGAGGAGTGCCTGCCGGGAGCCCCTGCTCCAGAGAAGAGCTGGGAGTGCTGGGGAACGTGTCTGCCGCGCTGCAGAGAAAGCAGGTAATGGGGGAGGTGCTGGCCAGGCCAGCCAGCCAGCCCCGCTCGTCCCGGGTACCGCGGGGCAGGGCGGGCGGGGAGCCGGATGGAGGCGTGGCGGGCGGGGGCCGCGGCGGCGGCAGGGAGGCGCATTCCCGGCGCGCAGACCTCTATTGTTATATAAAAGTGACGGGGCCTGCCGCTCCCGAGCGGAAAACCACCTGTGTGCGGCCGGCGCGGCCGGGGGGCCGGGGGGATGGGAGGGGCGGCAGCGGCCGGAAGGCGCGGGCCCTAATCCGGCCGCCCCTCCCTAACCCCCGGCGGAAAAGAGGCCGCGCATTGTCCCGCCGCCGGGGAGGCGGAAGGGGGGGCAGCGGCTTGGCGGGGAGCGGCTTTCCCCAGCGCCCTCCCGGCGCTCTGCGCCCACCGCTGATAGAGCGGAGGGCACCTGAGGTCGTGGGGTCTCCCCTCGCCAGACGCCCCGCACCCACAGGCCTGCCTGCTGCCGCCCCCGCTCCAATTTGCATTTTTAGTCACCCGCCTCTTCCCTGGTTTGGGGAATGTAGGCTAAAAAAAGGCGGCTGCGAGGCCCAGGTTGCCAATTTTGGAGCTCTGCTGCAGGCAGGCCGCCCCTGGAGGAGCGTGTTCGGCGAAGGTGGGGGTTGCCGCACTCCTCTCCTCGCGCCTTTTTTGGGCATCCCTTGGAACAGAATTCCCATATTTCACTGGATATCATCCAGTTCTAGCTGGAGGAGGCTTGCGCTGAAGCCGACGCCTCCGATCCGCTCCCACCTCTTTAACAGATGTCCCTTTCCCCAAGACCTTCCTGTCACTGGGACCTACCTGCAGGCGAGGAGAGGCAGGATACCCTGCGGCTGGCCTGACAAGAGTGACATCTTTCAGCCCAGGAACTCCAACAGAAGAGGCAGGAAGGGAAATTGGTTTCTACTTAGCTGTTTTTAAAGTGCGGTTATCTGAGCTGGGGCACCAATTTGGGAGGATGGTCGTAACACTTGTCAAACCTGAAGATCCAGACGTTTCGCTTCACCCATGTTTCTGAACCCTGCAGTCCCTCAGCACATTTTATAAAATGGCATTCTGACCGCTCGGGCCTAAGAAGTGCGGTGTAAAGAAAGGACCTCTGAAGTGGGGCGGCCCGGGTTTGAATGGTGCTTCCGCCCCTTCCTAAATGTGCGACCTTGATTGTATCATCTATCTCTTTTAAGCTGCAGTCTTCCACTTTGGCATCAGGAAAATAATAAAAATATCAGCTTCGTTGAATCGCTGTGATGACTAAATGGGTAAAGTGAAGTGTCCTAACAACGTTAGTGTGCCGTTGGCTGTTGGTATTAATTTTTTAATTTCTGAACTCCTAACCTGCAGAATGGCCCGTGTCCTTTCCATCCCAAAGATGCCCTTTGAGCCCTAGCCCACCTGGAACTGCCTAGTCTAAGGAGAAATCCTCTGAGGAACTACCCTAAGCTGTTTAATCCATCTCAGTTCAACTGTCAGGAAAAGCAGGTGCTGTTACAGACCAGGGTCAAAATCCTTTAACACGGTCAAATACAGAGTATACCCAGTTACTTTTCTAACTTCCCTCTACTGGTACCCTTTTAAACACCCTGTTCTCTAACCACACTGAACTGATCCAGTAGAAGTAATATATGCAGTGAGCATTTACCACATGGTGGGCATGGATACATGTGTATCTCCATCAGTCTTCGGGAAACTCATATAAATTATCCCCATTTACAGAGATTAAGGAATTTTCCTGAGGTCACACAGTAGCAAACAGCAGGATGGTGATTTGAGGCCTGACTCCAGACCCTTAAGGATTTCCACATCCTCATAACACAGGATGTTGTGGAGACCATGCCCACTGTGCTTCACTGTTCCTTGCTGAAATTTGCATTTTGAGGTCTGCGTTTTGAATTTTGACCACTAGGCTTTTCTGGGCTTCACAGATTTATGTTTTATCCTCCGCACAAGATGTCAAGGATCAAAAGTTAGGCTCATTTCCTTCCTGCTCGTTTCACATCTGGTGGTTTTCTTTGCCTTCATTAGTCAGACAGCCAGTAAATGCTGTGCTCTTCCTTAGAGTATGTCTTAGATTCTAATCTTCACAACTAACCATTCCTGATGTGAGTCAGTGTAGCACATAGGCCTGAGTTCAAATGTCTCCAATGAGTAGTTTGACAGAGGAAAGTCATTCACCCTCTCTGGGCCTCCATTCATTCATTCATTCACTCACTCTAGGTTCCAGGAATGCAGCAGTGAATAAAAGACAAGAAAACCTGCCTTCCTGGAGCTTACATTCTCCTGAGGACAGACAATAAACAAAATAAATAATTATATGGTATATAAGAAAGTGACAGTGCTATGGAAAACTAAAGCAAGGAAAGGGATTCAGCAGTGTATAAGAGGGGGAGTAGTTACGCCTACCTCAGAGGACTGTGAGGATTAGAGACAGCCAAGGTGACACACGACGAGGGTAGGGCACAAAGTAGGTACTCAAAAGATGATGTTTTGTTGTTGTTTTATTAAATTATACTCAGTTACAATGTGTCAATTTCTGGTGTACAGCATAATGTTTCAGTCATACATATACATACATATATTCCTTTTCATATTCTTTTTTATTATAGATTACTACAAGATATTGAATATAGTTCTCTCTGCTATACAGTAGGACCTTGTTGTTTTTCTAGTTTATTTTATGTATAGCTTTCTATTCTCTTTTATATATAATAGTTGGTACCTGCAAATCTCAAGCTCCCAGTTTATCCCTTCTCACCTCCTTCCCCCGCAGTGACCATAAGCTTGTTTTCTGTGTGAGTCTGTTTCTGTTTGGTAAGTAAGTTAATTTGTGTCATTTTTTTAAGATTCCACATATAAGTGATGTCAAATGGTATTTTTCTTTCTCTTTCTGGCTTTCTTCACTTAATATGATTTCCAGGTCCATCCATGTTGCTCCAAATGGCATTATTTGATTCTTTTTATGGCTGAGTAGTGTTCCATTATATAAATATACCACAACTTCTTTATCCAGTCATCTGTAGATGGACATTTATGTTATTTCCATGTCTTGGCTGTTGTAAATAGGAAGATGTTTTTTTAAACTCACTGCTTCATTTCTGCACATAGCAGACTCACCATTGCTAGTGATCTGGCTTTGAATCTCCTCATCTTGGCCCCATTGCCTGGGCCCCCAGGAAACGTTCTCTCAAGAGAGTTCTAGTGACTGAAAGAACCATAGGCTTCCTTACTTCCAGGAACCTCAGTTCCCTGCTTAGAGTGTCATTGACATATAGAGGGCTGTATTTAAAGGTTGGAGAATACAGCAGACTGTCTCTGATCCATTTTCCTAAGTGCACAGAAACAGTTTCATAGAGCCTTGTGTCTGTGTGTGCGTGCGTGTGGTGTGTGTGTATGTGCACTGAGTACTTGTGCTTGAATTCTTCCTGGTATTTCCCCCTGGAAAGTTCCTTAAAAATGAATCTTTCAGTTATAAATGTTCGCTTGGTTATTGGAGAAACTCCTCCTTTGCAGGAATTTTCCTGCATTTGAGGACACTGGTGATTTACGAGACCTAAAAGGGTTAGCATGACCTTTAATCTTCTTGGAGTAATCTGTATGACTGCAGTGACATTTATTAACACATCATGTGAAAATAGTTTAACAGATTTTCAGCTAATAGGGAGAGCGTGTTTTGGAAGGTCTGACTTAAGATGGAATCTTGTGGTATATTCAGGATTCATTTTAGAGGTCCCGGGGAGGCCCTCAAAGTGACAGTCGGTGGCTTTCAGAACAGCTAAACCTCCGAATAGAATTTAACTGCATTTAAGAAATGTGTTAGAAATAGTCTGACTTAAAATAAAGGGCATATGGGGTTCACAGAACTCATGCTGAGCTTTCCTGACAGGTGCCTCAAAAAGACAGCAGCTTCTGTCTGAACAGCAGGAACTGTGGAACCCGAGGGGCCCGAAGGACTAACAGTTGGAAACTCAGGTAACACAAAATGATGGGCTGTGCATGGAGAAAACCAAAGCGGGTTACAAATATGAGCCACAAAGTAAAATACTTCGTATGACTGCAGATCCTGGTTTGCAATTGAATTGCCTCCGGCTGCTCTGTGCAGCTTATCCCAGGGTGAGAAGCTGCGGGGTCTCCTTGAGCGCAGGTTAGTGATTTTTCCCAAATAACACAGTGATGGGGGGGAAAGACAGGGGAGGTTAGACTTGACAGCAGTAGTGTCAGAGTCACATCCACAGGCACAGGGACGGAGTGGTCCTTCCCTACAAAGGAGACGGTCCTTTCACCCTTTGCCAGAATGGCACAACCTGGAAGAGCAGATGAACTGCTGTGGCGTTCAGACCTTGGCCCCAGTCAGGCTAAGCTCTTAAGAATTACGCCCTTCATCAGCTTTCTTGTGTTTCTGCTTCCCATCACCTGGTGGAATACCCATCAGTGTACGAGCAGGATCCCACAGAGACTTCATCAGGAATATTCTTTGAAAGTTCATCTCTAGTAAGGAAATTCACTGAAAGATAGCAGCATGGGTTTCTTCTCTCAGGTGTTTGTGTCCCTTTCCTTCCAGTGGGAAAACATTCATTGATTCTTCCCTCTTATCCTTTATTTTCACAAAGTAGGAAATGCAAAAGCACATGTCAATGTCCATGTGAGAAGTTGTCGGGAGGTTGGCACCTCTGCATCTGCAGTAGCCAAGCTCATTTACTGTTGGTCTCTTTGGTTTGTTTTTTGTTTCATTTTGGAAAAGAAACAGTTGTACCTTGCTTCCCATTGTACTATTTCGAAAGACCCACGATGACCTTTAGTGGGAAATTAGGCTTACATTTCCTTCTGGGGAGATGAGGGACTATATATATATTCATCTTTCCAGAACCTTCCCTGGTCATGTCATGAGGCCTCCTGTGTGCAACATCCTGGGCACTGGCCATGCAGAATACCTGCCCTGTACCTCTTTGTGTGGGCCACGTTTCCTCGAGTGACTTTTCTCCTCATCTTGTGTTCCTTTATTTACGCAGGTGTGAGCAGTACAAATAACTGTTGTGTACAAGAACTAATTATTTTTTTTAAGGAGGTACAATTTCCTGCCAACTTAGTATTGCCTCAGCAGTCAGTGGAAAGGACTATGTGTGTCCACGATACAAGGATGTTTTAGCTCAGTGTACCACGCTTCAGAGCTCACAGATTCCCCAAGAATGTGTTAGTGGAACCCCAGGGGCCTCCAGACTCCAGTTCAAATGTTTTAGGCCATTTGGTGAGGTAATTACAAAAGTGATATTTGAATATATCCTGAAAATAACAACATAATAGCTACAGTTAATTCCACACCAAGCTTTGTCCATGTTTACTCTAACTACCACGATCATTCTGCGTAGCAGGAATACTCTTAACACAGCTTTACAGCAGGGAGGGCTGGGCTCAGATGTCAGGTCATCACACTGGAATTCAAACATCTCAGTCCCTTCAAAGCTGCTTTAGCATACCCTGCTCCCTGCTCGATAGGATTGACCTCATGCAACCGGTTATAAAATGGTAGCGTCTACGTTATGTGTTAAATTTTACCTTGCTGATCAAGACTGAGAGTTCTGGAGTCAGGCCAGCCTGGATTCTGGACCTTTCTAGCATGTGACTCTGCAGGCAGTCACATAGTCTCTGTATACCTCAGTGTTCTTACCTGTGAAGTGAAGATAGTCTATCGCAGGACTATTGTAATCAGTGAGTTGTATTTGTAAAGGGGTAGGCACAGTCCTGAAACAAGAATTCATTGACAGTTACCCATTTTTATTGTTAACATACACACACACAAACATACACACAGTTTTTAATAATTATTTCTTGACTTTGCTAAAAAGGGATTATTTAATGAAAAACCTTAAAGTGTCAGTTTTGTTCTTAGAAATGGAAAAAAAAATCCATGCAAGATTCTAATTAAAAAGAATGTTAAAGAACAGAATCAGTTGATTTACCATCCCTTTTAGTTGCTGACATAGGCAGCCCAGAAATCCTGGTTTCTCAGTCTGCTGAGAGGTCTGGATAAACTGAGGACATTGTGGACGTTGGTTGCTTCGGAGGGACTTCCCAGCAGTCTGAGACTCATCTGCTGATGGTCACATCACTCACAGCCATTCTTACTGACTGCACGGTCTGCAGGAGGTGAATGGAAAGTGTACTGGCCCAAGCGATGTGACCATCATTCTCAGGGATCTGGGTCTGCTGTCGCTGATGGGAGCACCCATTTATGTACTCAAGCTTTTAAGGACTCCCACATCTAAGAAATCTCCCCTGGGAAGTTCCTTCCTTCCTCTGACACCCTATCCAGCAAGTGCTTTCTAGGTGGAGGGAGAAGGGGGTGGGTCAGAGTTGGGTCTGGGAGCCACTCTCCCGTGACGGGGAGGAATCTTCCACTCGTGGGTGAAGAGTGCTCTGCTGAAGGCCACATGATGGAAGTACACCTAGCTTTCACTGAATGAGCCACCTGCTTAGCTCAGTTTCTACAGTAATTTTGCACATGTGTGATTCCAAGGTTATTTTTATTAAATGTCTGACAAGTGTGCATCTTTTGGTGTAAGTCGGCCAGGTTTTTCTGGAGCCATCAGAAGTTTTAGATTCTTTACCCAAACTCTAAAGTCAAAGCCTTGCTAGGTTATTGCACCCCCCATCCTGCCTCACCTAACCAGTTTCCCAGGGAAAAAGCCTTTATGATGGGGATTTCTCTGCTCTTTTGTTATGTTGTCTGTATGGTAATTTGCTTTGAGTAATTCAGGATTGCTACCATAGCACTCTAATGCTTTAAAGATGGATAGTTAGCTGTAACATTCTCTAATATGAACCAATACCTTAGCTCAGTAACCTGTGGGTTTTTTAGAGAAGTTTGTATAAAAGGTGTTAAAAAATTATTTCTGTTGCTGAAATTGGTGGCACTTACGATGTATCATTGTTAGAGGAGGTACAGCAGGACCTGTGGATCTTGAATGACTGAGATATAAGAAGGCAGCCAGCCCACGTGCATGTGTACCCACTCAGCCTCCAGACCTGGAGCCTGGACCCTGCTCCCCCCTCCCCCCGCCGCCGTCGCCCCTTTAAGGTATGCAGACCGTTGGGCTTTATTTTGGAACGTTGCTGTCTTTCCTTCAGCCTGGCCCTTCTATGCAAGGTGATGTTAATCAAAATGCAGAGAGGTGGAGAGGACTCAGTTTAGATGACTGTACCCACTTGCCAAAATGTTTTTTTTTTTTTCCGTCTAGTTAAATTTAGTATGAAATGTACTTTTATAGTGAGAGTGAGGAGTGTGACCTAAATCTGGGGCCTCTTACCACTAGAGGTCTCTGATTTTTATCAAAAGAATCTGACATTTATCCAACATCCACCTTGGCTCAGAAGCAAACTTGTGAAAAATACAGGTGCTCAAGTCCCATCTCCAGTACGTCTGATCTAAATGATGTGAGGTGCATCCCAGGCATCGATATGTTTCAGAAGTTCCCCTAGGGAATTCTAGTCTGCAACCTGAGCTGAGAACCGCAGGCTTAGAATTCACAGCACTCACTCCCCATCACTCCCCTTGTCTAGGGAGAGGTTTCCAGCCAGACCAGTGGGTCTTGGAATAAATGTTTAGAGGAAGCTGGAGGTACTTGCTTTGGTCCACGCCCCCCTCGGCGACTCTTGAGATGTCTGGAGAGGGGCAGGAGCCAGGAGTGGCTCTCACAGGTGGACCACGCTTTGAAAAGCACCTGATATCCGAGACATCCAGGTTCCTCACCCATTAGCTCTGGTCCAAAAGCACAGACGTTTTCTTAAAGGTTGCCTGGAAGGATGAATCAGCTAGTGCACTTCACCCACACATATCAGAACTTCTTAACAGAAAAGTACAGCTGTTGACATAACTGATCACCTTGTCCTTGTAAGCTCAATTCTTGAGCTGGCACAAACTCTGGTTTCTTTTCAAGAGGCCTGAACCTGTACCCGGATCTGTCTGTGGTTTTGCCTAAAAGGTTTCTCTTGGTAACAGCCTCATGTGTTTCGTTGAGCACCGTTGTGTGTCTAGGTCTGAAATGATTGCTGGAGTGTATGGAAATCAGTAAGAGTCAGACCTTGCTGTCACAAAAGTAAGTCTGATTGGGGAGGTTAGACACATCCCCAGGTAGCTAGAATGTAAGAAAATAAATGTAGTAATTGCAATAGAATAAAAGGGCTGTAGGAACAAGAGGAGGAAGTGGGTTCATTGACCTTGGGTGTTGGGAAGTGGCCCAGAGAACATAGTATTCGAGGTAGATCCCTATAGATAAACAGAAACCACCCCCCTCCCACCAAGTCCCAGAAGGATAGAAGAAGAAAGGCAGTCTTCGTAAGCGAGCCAGTGGCACGAGCGGAGGTCTGGAGCCATGGACACGCATGACCGTGGGAGAGCTGTTGAGCGGTCTGGAGGGCACAGAGCGGCAAAGAACACAGGAAAGGTAGTTTAAAGCCAGGTGGGCCTGGGCTGTGGGTGTCCTGCTAAGAAGTTTGGAATTTTTGTCTAGTCGGTGAGAAGTCATCGCAGATATTTACACATCGCAGATGTGGCATGATCTCAGAATATGGTTCTGGTAACAAAGGGGGTGAGTAGGCTGGAGGGGAGAAAGTGAGGTGGGAAGACCAATTAGGAAGCAGTTGCAGTTGTCCAAGAAAATGATGCTCTACCATCTCGATAGTCCTGTCCCCAAAATAACGTACTGACCATCCTGCTTCATTTTATTCCTCTTATTTCTGGGGTAGGACAATCACTTAGCCCTTCTGTGACCCAGAATCCCTCCCTAGGAATAGAAAATGACAAAGTCCTTATCTCATCTCACACAGGCAGGTCCTGAGAGGTGCTTGTAGTGGTAGGTAAGAAAGAGGGGGAAATGTTATTCTAAATGCCAATTTCTAGAAAGAAATTACCTTTTGCCACTAACTTTTTATTATAAAAATTTCAAACCTGCAGAAAAGTTGGGTAAAAGTGTCAGAAATACTTGTTGGAGAGAAGTTTCTATTGAAGCTCCAAGTGCTCACAACCCAGGAAGTGGCATTTCTAATGCAATCGTTCGTGGCCTTTAGGACGAAAATGCCATTGCAACGTGTGTGGTTACAAACACTGTTCCGTAAAGTAAAATTTTGTAAAGAAAGATCTTGTCTCCCTGTTGGTTTTCATTACAAATAAAAGTATAAGGCATGTCACTCCTATTACTCTTACGGCTAAAATGGGGTGGCGGCATCCCATGTTAGTAGAAGGAGTTAAACACAGTCATTTAAGTAAAAAGTTGGGCATAATGCCTTCAGGTTGTTCTTGCGTTTGGGGTGTTGGGAGTCTGGCTTGGAAGAAAGGGACACCTTGCTGTGCCTTTTCCACCTGTTACGCAGGCCTCTTTGACAACTAGATCTCCATTTCACCACCCAGAACCGTAGCCGGGTTGCCTCCTCTTTTTGGAAAAGTCTCACTGGTATCTATTACAGGATGCACTTCAGGCTGAAAATGCTTTCAACTTTGCCCAAATGACTGTTTTCAACCTTTTCAAAAAACTCCACGGTAATACATCTGCTGAGTTGAGGCAAGATCTTCTGAGGGATAAGAAGATCAATCACATGGGGACATGAAGAAGCTAAAAGGTGGGAACAAGACCTCAGAGAGAATGTTGCAAAGGAAGCGTTCAGTGTGCTGTCAGAATAGTGTACAGTTCAAGATCCAAAAGGATGGTGGTGTTAGGTGACCGACGGAGTCCTTCCATCCCTGGGTGGGACGACTTGGACTTACCCTGAGGAACTCCACAGGTCTCCATTTTATACTTGAAAACTAAATGATTATAACGTTGTATAACGAGACATGTCAGGAACACATAAGGAGAAGGTAATATTCACTACTTTCTAAGGTACTGTTATGTAATTAATAAATGATTAGTTCTCTCAAATGGAAATATTTGCTCTGGTACAGTAAATTATTCTGATTCACTTGTTCTCTCAACATGCATTTTTGGGAAAAAACTTACTGGCAAAATTCATCACAAAGCAGTTGAGAGATTACAAATTACAGAAGGATAACCCTTTTTAATCCTCACACAAATTAGTTCTTATTTTAAGGGCAATGTAAATATCACAACATCACAGTCTGCATTTGCACGTACTCATCCATTACACATTAGATTCCTTTACCTCAAAGCTCTCAAAGAAAACAACTGGAGACCTGGCTGTGCTGACAACAGAGAATCAGATACGAATAAAGAATTCTTCATTTACTAATAAAGTAACGTGGCCATTTGATAATTCTAATTTCAGTTTCAATTTTTAAAGGTGGCTTATTCACTTCTTTTTTAAAATACGCGCAAGCCACAGACTGGGAGAAAATGTTTGCACAAGACACATCTGATAAAGGACTGTTATGCAACATGTACAAAGATCTCTTAAAGCTCAGCAGTAAGAAAATGAACAGCCCGATTTTAAAAAGGGCCAGAGACCTTAATGGCCACTTCACCAAAGATATGGAGATGATGAGTAAGCACATGAAAAGATGCCCCACATCTTATGTCACCAGGGAAGTGCAAATTAAAACAACAGTGAGACACCACTGCACAGCTGTCAGAGTGGCCAAAACCTGAAACACTGACAACACGAAAGGCTGGCAAAGACGTGTGGTGACAGGAACTCTCATCCATTGCTGGTGGGAATGCAAAATGGCACAGCCACTTTGGAAGGCAGTTTGGCAACTTCTTACAAAACTAAACATACTCTTCATATGATACAGTCACACTCCTTAGTATTTACCCAAAGGAGCTGAAAACATGTCCACAAAAAAACCCTGCACATAGATGTTTATAGCGGCTTTATTCATAACTGCCAAAACTTAGAAGCAACAGGATGTCCTTCAGTTGGTGAATGAGCAAACTGTGGTCAATCCAGGCAATGGAGTATTATTCAGCACTAAAAAGAAATGTGTTACCAAGTCATGAAGAGACTTGTAAGGAGCTGAAATGCGTATTGCTAAGTGAAAGAAGCAAATCTGAAAAGGCTACACACTGTATGAGTACAACTATATGACCTTGAAAAGGCAAAACTATGGAGACAGGAAAAAGATCAGTGATTGCCAAGGGTTGGAGGTTGGGACGGGTGAATTGGTGGAGCACAGAGGTTTTGTAGGGCAGTGTTTCTGTATGATATTATAATGACAGATACACATCAGTATACATTTGTTAAAATCCACAGGGTGTACAACACCGAGAGTGGGCTCTGACATGAATTTTGGACTTTGGGTGATAACAAGATCGGAGTGTAGGCTCATTGCTTCCACTCTGGTGAGGGATGTTGATAACGGCAGAGACTGTGCATGTGTGGGACAGGGTGTATATGGGAAATTTCTGTACTTCCTGCTCAATTTTGCCCTAAACCTAAAACCGCCTGTAAGTGTATTTTATAATAAATGAAAAAATAAATAAATAAAGTGCTGCTTCCAGATGACATGGAACTGCAGAATACAGTTTTCTCATAAACGAGATGAATGCCCCTTTTCAAATATCTACATTTATTATACAGTTTTTTCTTCTCTTAAAAAATGAAACATTACTGAGTTATATTTGGGTAGATGATCATTGTGCATGGAACAAAATTCAAAACGAAAGAAGTGGTATAGAGTAAAAGTCTCTCCTAGACCTCTAGTTCCTTTCTCCAGAGGCAGCCACTGTTAACCAGTCTTGTGGGTTCTCCCAAAGAGAGTCTGTCCATACACAAACATATACATTTAGTCTTCCTGGTGGCGTCATGACACAGCTGTAGCAGACGCAGCCTACAGGAGTGCAAGTTGATTTTCACTGAACGCACTTTGGAGGTGGGCTCACATCAGAAAACATAGAGCTCCCTCAGTCTTTTTAATGGCCACATGGCATCTCACTGCGTGAGCACAGCGTGGTTTATGTATGCACCCTTCCTCTCGGTGGGCATTGAGATTGTTCATAATCCTGTCTGCAACTGCAGGCAAAGGCTGAGGTACATAGGCTCTTTACACACGTGTCCACTTTGTGTGTATTTGTAGGATGAATTCTTAGATGTGGAATTGCTTGGTCAGAGTGTGCAAATTTATAATTTTGCTTCCTGTCACCTAACCGCCTCCTTCGGAGATTGTACAAGTTTGCATTCCCGCCACTGCTGTTTTTTCCTGTGCCTTAGCTGACACAGTGTGCCCCCAAACCTTGTGCTAGTCAGATAGATGAGTCTTCATATCTCATGACAGCTTTAACTTCCATTTCTCTCACTAAGAGTCAGGTAGAGCATCTTTTCCTGTGTTTAAAGGCTGTTTGAATTTCCTTTCCTGTGAGTGATATACTCACATTCTCTTCCAGTTTTTTGATTGGTAAATAAATATGTAAAATAAAAATCCTGTTTTATTTTTATGCTTTATTTTTCAACCATAATATCAAGTTGGTTGTAGCCACTGAACTTTAACACCAGAACTCAATTATTAGTTTTAGATAGAAAAAAAAAAGTAGAGGGGCTTAGTAATCCCAGGGGTGGATCGCTTCAAGGTGACTTGCAGGATGAACAACAGGCTCGTATTTTCCTATGACTTTGTGGCCAGCTCCCTGACATGCCCACCTGGTGTCTGCACCGCTGTTTTCTCTGCCTTAGCTCTCTCTCTGCCTCGTTTTTGCAGCCCTGGGATTGCACCTTCCAACAGAGCCTTGGCGAGGAATCTTTGCCATAGGTTTTATTCTCTAGGGAATTTGACTAAGACAATGATTTAAAAAAAAAAAAGAAATCACTCATTCTACCTTCAGTCCAGCCTGCTGCCTACAGTCTATTTTCTTCCTAATAAGAAGGATGATTGGAGATCTAAAATCTGCATTAAAGTTAACTAGCACACCAGTGAAGGGTCCGTGGGTTGAAAAGTACGTTCCCTACACCTCACCTAACGTTCCTGTGAGTGGGTTTCATCTCACCACAATACGGCTGGATGCGAGCATTTCTTTCCTCAGATGGGTTACTCTGCCCAGCTTGGTGTGGGTGCTCGCAGCCTGCTATTCACCGATCCACTTCCTCATCTCCATGCATCGTGGTACCTCTGATACCATCCTCGGCCTCTGTGTCCTGACCTCGCGGTTCACTCTGAGCAGACTCGTGATGTGTACTTGTGATAAAGCCAGGTCAAAGTAATATTCAGAATCCTTTTGATGCAGGATATTCTATTTTGGGTAAAATATGTATCTTTTAATCAACAGCTAAAGAGTATCAGCTGCCAAGAGCAATGTGATGTTTGGGAATTAGAAACAAGACACTTGAAACCACATCCAGACTGAGAAAGGGAACTTTTTCACTTCTCTACTTAGTGGACCAGATAGTATCTTCTTAAGGAGAGGTGGGGTTGAGGATAAAGGCTCTTAGACATTTAGTGCCATCACTCTGCTGTCACAGCTGCCTCAGGGCTGTGAATGCTGGAAGTGTATATTAAGGCTGTTATTTTAATGAGTTAAAATTCCCTCCCGGTTTGGTTAGATAATAATGGCTGAGGCTGAGTTTATGACTGATACTCTTCTGAGATTAAAACAAAACAAACAAAAGCCAATGCTCTTTGACCCCCAGCAAGCCTGAGGAGTGAGAACAGTTTTCATTATAATGTGACACTCAGGATGAGTTGAGAAGGAGAAGTAAGGCGTCAGTGGGTGGGGGTGGAGAAAGGAAGGATTTCTCTTCCTGGCCTCTGGTCCCTTGATTCAAAATTTATCTCCCCTGCATATCTGTGTTGTTCCCCAGCCACTTTAGTGAGCCATAAGGGAAGCCAGATTCCACATCTTAGGAAGCTGCCAAGTGGGAAAAAAGCTTGGGAGGGCAATAGTCTTCCATAAGGCACCTGAGTCTTGGTCGGTCTCCCTGGGCCGGGAGCTAGTGAGACTCACTCCTGTTACACCCACCCCAAGGAGGCTCTCCATTCAGGAAGACGCTGAGGCTTGGGGGTCAGGTGGAGCTGGAGCTTCCTGAGGGGCACAAAAGTTAGTCCAGTAGAGTCGTATTTTTAAATCATGAAGAATAATTTCAAAGCTTTTGAGGGTCCAAGAATGAGTGCTTTTGTGAAGGTTAATATGAATGACTTTGAGATAAACAAGTCATCAAATCATCATCAGTATGGGGGTGGAAATTCTATTAGTAGCAGGATTTATGATTGCTGAAATATTTTGTATGATTATTCAGATTGATTTCTAGACTGAGTTTACTCATTCTTAATCAGATGACTTTTATTATAAAAGTTGATTCTAAAGGAGTGTTCATTAATAAAAAATGCTCTTAACCACATTTCTTTGTTACAAGTGATAGATAATAATTTGTGCTAAGAAACCTCAACTTCTAGACACATATTTTACCAAAACTCCTCTTGCACTAAAAAATGACAAGCCCTTCAAGCCCTTATCCCTCTGTACTCACATCAGGGTCCTGTGCGATGGTTCTAGGGGAGGGAGGGCAGGTGGCAGTGAGGGACGTGGTGGGGAAAAATCAATGGGAGAGAGTCTGTTGATGAAATGAGTTGCACACATCTAAAACTAAAATAACCACAATTACTTATCCTAGTATATACATCCAGGTAACTTTGGGAAATTTACGTAGAACTAACCGGAGGGCCTAAATGAAGCCTTCTGAAAAGAGTCAGTTTTTCAAAAATGTGTGTTCTCTTGGATTCTTGGGATTCTAGAAACTTAGTTATCCAAGCGAAATGGTCATAGAGGCAGCAAGAAGCTAACTGTGGGGAGCAACACACGGGCACTTGTCCCCAACATCATAGTGTCTGTATGTCCTTTCCATGACCCCCACCATCAAAAGCCCCACCAAGAACAATTTGTGTTTACCGGCTTAATGCACATTTCTATCTGAATGTCTCTCTCCTCCAGCTCCCACCTGGGCATTTGTCAATCCCTTATGAGCTTAGAGAGTTTACACTGTGACACAAGCAATATTCACACACTCACTTCACATCCTGCAGGAGAGAGAAGACAGCATGAGAAATTCTGTGGCCATGAAATGAAAGTAGTTTATTACCTTTTCTTTAGAAGATTTAACGTCACAACTTCAGGGAGAGGATCAACAGTCCTCTGTGAGCCAAGCCTGACTTTCCCACTTCCCCTGGAGTTTCGAGAAGAATCTGAGCAGGTGTGGAATTACATGTTAGTACCTGAAACGGGTGCAGCCCCCACCCTGGAATGAAAGTACACGTCCAAAGGACTTGCTTCCAGAGGGTGGTGGAAGGAACAACACAGACAGCTGTGTGCCCACACGCTCAGCCATATGCTGCTCCAGCCACACAGCTCTCCTCCCCCCGTTTCCTGCACATGATTCATCTATTCTTTTTCTCCTTTTTCAGAGATAACTGTGTAGGCATTTAAGGAGGGGAAAGTCATTAAGAAAAGTGGAATCTGGAGTTCTTAGGCTGAGGTAGAGCAGATTCAACAGTCTGGAATTTCACAAAGCAAACAGTGTGGGTGTGGGCTCTGGGCTCCTGTCTCCTACTGGTGCCTTGTTTCATAACAGGCTCTCATCATCCGTCACGAACAGGTCGACAGAAATGGCTGTATGTAAACTCTGAGCGAGCGCATTAGTCTGGCAAGAGCAGAAGAGGAGAGAAGGGCGGAAGTCAGGGCAAGGATTCTGGACTTCTCAGCTGGAGACGGTCGTACTCGCCATCATGCGTGGCTTCTCGCCATCATGCGCTAGCATCACACCAGTGAGTGGCATCTTTGTGACTTTTTCTAATAAGGAAGCCAAAAAGCTGTCACCAGAGTCGTGCTTTAAAGGAGGCCTTGGCCAATAGCCTGAGAAGGTGATTACAGGCATGTTCCTGACACCAAAGGGTCTTAGTGACAGCATGCTGTGTGTTCATGAGCACCCCCAAAAAAGAGGTGTGTCATACGTATTTATTGAATTGCCTCACATTGGAGGCAGATGGTCCTCAGTTCAAATCCCGGCTCTGTGTCCAGCTTCTGGGACACCAGACGAATTGCTAAACCTCTGGGACTCTCAGGTGCCTCCTGTGTTTGTTGGGGATAAGGACACTTACCTCATGGGGTGGAGTATGGACTGAAGAGGGAGATGTAACTACTTCTGGGGGTCTCGGAACAAGGGAGATACACAAATACCAAACAAACAGGAAAATGCCTTATCATTTCACTTCAGCTTCTGCCACAGCTACACCTTGATGCTAGCAAGGTAAAGAGCTCAAAGGAGAATTGGGGGCAGTGGGCGAAAGCTCTTGCCCCTTCCAGTACGGCCTCACCCATCGGGAGAGGAAGGGGCAGGTACCATGTGGGACCCAGCAGTTGAACTGCGTGGAATGTATTCTTCTTGTTAATGCAAGACACAGGGAGGGGAGAGGGAGGGAGGCAAAGAGACAAGAAGAGCTGGATGACATCTCCCTCCACCGTCAACAGTCACCACGTCCCCTGTGGCTAGTGAAGGGCCCAGGATCCTACTGCTGAGTAGAGTAAACAGCTCCCAGATCAGGCTGCGTTCTTAAAGACTCTAGCATGGTGCCTCCATTTTCTCATCTGTAAAATGGGTTTTTATGAGAGCATTTATCTCTTGAGTTGTGAAGATGGAAGAAGATAATCTATGCAAAGGACTAAGCACGGGAGCCCAGGACAGTCAGCAGGACACAAGTGTTAGCGTCTGTTATTATTTTGTGTCTCTTGTCAATACATGGACTTGTTAATCAGTTTAGGCATTAACCTGTTTATTGATCAGTTTTCATTTAGTAAATACTTACTCCGTTCAGTGAACTGAATTGTACAGTCATTCCATTCATTTAGTTATCATCAATTACTTATTCAGATCTTATGCTATGCTGGTGCTCTGCTCGGCTCAGGAGATGCCAAGGCACATTTGGCAAGAAGCTTGGAGGCTATTTGGGTGAGATATGTGTTAAGAAAAACAGGACAAGACAGTCAGGAGCCAGGAAGGGCTTCACAGAGAAGATGCTTTGTGAACTGGATCCTGAAGAATGTACAGCCTGAGGAGTTTGAGCTTGAGAATTTCAGGTAACAAAAACAGCTTGCAAAAAGGGATGACACTGTGGGAGAAAAATCAGGGCTGGGAGCCACCAGGACTTTGGTGTGGGCGGCATTTGGCCATCTGCCTGGTGTCTTTGCCTGAATTCAGGCTCAGCCCTGGGCTAAGACCATGGGGGCCCACTGCAGCTCAGCCCCATCCCAGGTATTGGCCCAGGTCTGCTCTTAGGCAGAGGAAATGTGAGCAGCTCACCTCACCCATCCCTGGTAGGCTGGGCTCCGGGTTCTGCTCTGAGCTCTCGCTGCATTTCCAGCTATGGCTGCTTGGTCCTCTGGGGGTTGCTGTCCACCAGACTCCTCTTGGCTCCCTCAGGTGGAATACAGACTGAAGACCTCTTGTTGAAAATTTCTGATGACAACCATGTGGCTAAACTGCCCCACCGCTGCGTAAAGAGGAATACCCATCTGCAACCTGTTTCCGCTGCCTGGCAAAACTGCCCCTGGAACCCTCCCATGAACAAACCTGGTTTGGCTCACCTCTGATTGGAGTCCTCAACTCTGTTCTGATGATTGCTATTGAAAAACGCACTCGCTTGGTATTGAAAGTAGCACCAAACATAGGCTTTTGGGGATACAAGTTATGCAGTATGCTTTAGTAAATTCCCACAAGCATTTGGGCCTAGAGACAGTGTCCAAAAAAAGCTCTCAGAGTATCTGAGCCTTGGTATGGGCCAGGCCTGGCTGTCCTGATTGGCATTTTCTGGCGTGTGTCATTTTCCTTAACATTGCTCACAAGACTGGGACACCAGTCATATGCTACCAGCCACCACTTCTCAAAAACAAACTTGGGAATAAAGTCGCAAGAGGAAATGAGGACCATTTGGAAACTTGAGAGCCCACATGTTCTCTATGTGACTTTTTTTCTTTCAGGAAGGATTTCAGAGTTTCAACCTGTTTTAATGCTAGCCCATCTGGCTGCTTTATTAATGAAAACGGCAACATCTTCTCATGCTATCGTGTAAGGGCAGTACTTTCCAAAAAAATTGCAGAAAGAACTTTTGGATTTGATGTACCATAATTTGTCTTTTTCTTTTTTTTCCCCTTTGGAAAAAAAAAAAAAACCAACTGGAGTGCATTTTCGGGAGAGTATGTGCATAGAAATATTCGGTGAGTCATGCCTTGTGTTGTAGGTCTATTCTGGTACGTGGGGTTTCCAGGACAATTACATAAGTGTTAGCATAGCCAGGAACTTTTGACATTTGTGGCAGCTTAAATGGAGTTCTTTTCTTCATTGGAAATATCCTAATTGTTGTTTCCTTAAATATAAAATGCATAAAACCAGTGAAGCAGTATAAATTAATTTTGAGGCATTTTTCTCAAGTGTGCTTTGTTGGCAAAGAAACTGAAGAAAATTTATTTGAGATGAAATACAGGTGATCAAGCTGTAACAAATACAGTAATCTAATCACCCAGCAAAAATTGCCTGGGAGCATAAACTGTGAGCGAGATATTTTTGTTTCTTTTTTTTCTACCATCCATCAAGATTTCCTTCACAGTTTGAGTGTCTGTAGCACATTATTTACTTGGACAACCTTAAATAGAGGAGTTATTCAGTAACATGGTTTTGAAAATGCTGGGGTTCCAAGAGCCACTAGAACACACCAATAGCTTGCTTTTAAATTTTAGAAGATCATCCAGGAAATAATGAGATATTCCAAGTGCCACTAGTAGGTTTGTCAGTTTTTGGTTTTTTTTTTTTTTTCAATACTCAGGTTCTAAAACATCTTCCAAAAAGAGAAACTAAAGACAGACCCAACTAGTGGCATGGTCAGTTCATCTTTTCCATCAAAGTTAGCGCCCCAAATCTAGGGTTTAGGGGCTTTCTCAGGAGGGTGGAGCCCTTGGTTCTTGTAGATGGTTTGTTCAGTGTCTTGCACAATTTTCCTACTGGCTTATTTTCCTGCAGATAAGAGGTTGTAGTTATAGGTGTTCCTGTATTTACTGGTTCAAAAGATTGGTGCAAAGGACAGGCAGGCAGAGCGGGCACTGACTCACGGAGGGTGCTGTTTGCTGGTGCTCTGTGCGCTCCTTCTGAGGCGAGAGAGCACAGTTCACTGAGTCCATCTCTGCACACCCAAGCGCTGCTGGGTTCCTTCCGCATGCCCATGACTACCTGAACACCTTTCCTCTGTAGCCGAGCTGATGGCACAGGACCCCTTGGGAATCCCCATAGGGAAGGAGTGGTGAGGTTGTGTGAACTGCGTGGGCTGTGGTCACGCAGGTGAGGATGCAGATGGGATCACAGTGTAGTAAGTAGTATCCTTGTGACACACAGTCATCATCAGAGTGTGCTTGCTGACGTTGGAGGACGCCGTGCTGGCCAGGACTGCTTCCAAGAATCTACTGAACATGTACCCTGCGGGCTTAGGAGGCATGGCAAAGAGAGGAATTTGGTGTTCCTGCCAAGTTTCCTAGATAATGGAGATGATTTTTCAGGAGGAAGTGATGTGTTCCTCCCAAGGCTAGGAGGCTAGAGGGGAAGAGGGCAGCCTTAGCAAGTAAGAAAATGCTGTCAGAACCAAGGCCAGGTCAGAACATAACCTCCAGACAACAGAAGAGAGCTGAGGGGAGCTGCCCTACGCTGGTTCCCTGAAAGACTTCCTGTCACTCCACACTCCTGGCTCTCTGCACCCGATAGTCACCAAGTCCAGCTAGCTCTGTTTCTTCCGATTCAGGACTCCATCTTTCCTTCTTTCACTCTCCAGCCACTGAGTTCAGTCTCTGGCCATCTCTCACGTGGATTGCTACAAGAGCCTGCTAACTGGTCTCCCCACCTTTAGTCTTGCCCCCAGACAACCCATAACTCACCAAGGGGATCTTGCCTTTTTGCTGTTTAACAGTGGGACTTAGCTGGGGTGGGGGAGATAGCTCAGTGGTAGAGTGGGTGCTTAGCATTCACAAGGTCCAGGGTTCAGTACCCAGTACCTCTGTTGGGAAAAAAAAAAAAGGGTGACTTTATCAGAAGGATTTTTGTCAGCTCTCTGGGGGGACCAGAAGACTCTGAAATTGATTAAAAAAAAAAAAAAAAACCAACTGGCGGGGGAGGGGATGGGATAGGTTTAGGAACCATTCAACACTGTTGTCAGTGCCCTGCCCCAGAATGAATGATCTTCTGTCATTTCTGCAGATTTTTTTCTATCTTTCTATCCTCTTTTCAAGGTTTTCATTCCAGGGAGTAAATGTTCCAGCTTAGGTGAGGGGGCTATTTGTTGGTGAGCAGAGGGTTGAGGACAGCAAGGTTTAACAGTCTCACCAGACCTTCCAGGGAGGGAGAGGCGATCCTTCCAAAAGCAAGTCAAATTGAAGTGAATAATGCGTGGTCAAAACCCAGCATGTGCCTACGACACACTGATTATAGAAGGGGCATCTAAATGCAGTGAAAATATATATTATCCTAGTGTCCTCTGACAGCTTGTTAACTTCACTCTCTTCCCAGTAGACACTGAAGCCTTTGGAGGGAGAACCGTGCCTTATTCATCTCTGGTTGCTTGCCCCTTGTAGACACTCATAGACACCAACAATAAATACTCATTGTATGAAAGAATGAATCAGTGTCCGTTTAAATGAAACCTTTGTTTTGTCCAGTCTATAAGATTCCACAGTTACTTTATGGTTTCCCAGCCTGTGGTGATCCTTCTCCCTGACCTAAGCCACTCAACACTGAACTCAGTGGTACTCAGTCGGCTCCCTCACCCTCTGGGTTCTCCCCACGGGAAAGAGAGAGGACCAAGAGACTGTATGTCAGATACAAGATTCTTTCTGCTTCCACTCAGCCATCTCTTCTGGCATTTTGGTCTTCAGGAACTCCTAGCATGAATTTGTTCCTGGGATATGTAGTAGGTCCTGCTGAACTGATATCTAACTATCTTAATTGACATAATTCAGTGGAAAGAATGTGCTTTGAAATCACACAGACATAGGTTCCAACTTGAACTTACCAATGACTAGCTGTGTGACCCTGGAAACGTTTTTCAGCCTCACTGGATCTTGGGTTGCACACATGTTCACTGAAGATACTACAAGTGTAAGTGAACACATACATGCAGACACTTGTCGTGCTTGTCGTGCGACAGGTGTCCAGTGAACATCGGCTCCATTCTGCTTTGGTGGGCTTCTAGTGTCAGAGGCATGAGGGAAATTTGCAGGGCTAGAGGAGGGAATTTGAACTGAAAGGAAAAAGAGAAAAGCAGAACGAGCACACTGGTTTGCTCTAACATGAATCAAAGTCGATTATTAACTTTCTACTGAACTGTGTAAAACATCCCAAAGCTTTAAAAGATGTAACAGATAAAGAGCCACAAGCCCTTATATTTTGTGAAGCAACAGCAGAGTTGGATATTCTCCAAACTAGACCCTGTCAGGCATAATACTGGAAGAGGTTTCTCCAGTGTGTGCTGTTTCGTTCCATTCCTGGGCTGCATTGGGATGAAGTCCCGGGTGCATGATAGATTGTTAGGTTGTATCACCTGAGAGGTCACTTAGATGGAAGCCCTGGAGCAGAAGCCATCACGGATTAGAGTGCAATGAGCGTGCTGCCTTGTGGCGGCGGGGGTGGGGGTGGGGATGAGGATGGTGGGTCTGCCCAGCAACCTCTCTACTTCTTTGGCACCCTCCATTTTTTGTTGTTGTTTGTCTCATCAATAAAAGAACATTTTAAATTAATTACACATGTTATAATTAATTGAATGATGTAATAAAAAAGTTTAGAGAAGTCAGTTCTAGGAAAGGAATTTAAAAAATCATCGGCTATTACTGTATCTTTGTTTTCTCCTTACACTTAAACAGAATCACAAATAGCAGATTCAGTAGTACTGCAGGAGCAGTATCATTTGAGTTTTCCTCAAATGAAATAAAAAATTTGTCAGCCCGAGGAGAACTGAAACCAACTCAGCAGCTCGAAAGGAGGGCATGATACCCATTCCTCTCTCCAGTGTTATTCCTTTTACCCATTTTTCTCCTTTTGCAAAAACTCTAAGCCACTCGCACCTCCGAGGCTGTTGGGGGTCGGGGGTCCTGCTGTGGGCGTGGCTGGCGTGCTAGCTCGGTGCAGACGGGGGCCAGCGAGGGAGAGGCGGAGCTGGAGGAGGGCGAGTAAGAATAGGAGGACCCACGCCAGGGCTCTGCCTTCAGCACTGCTCTCCCCGCCTGCCAGGCTGCTCCAGCCTGACGGGGGGCCTGCCCTGTTCCCTGGAGACCCGCGTTTCCCCGCGGGAGCAGTGCTGGTCCATCCTGGTGCCTACCCCACGGGGAGGCCGCACACATAACTGTAACTGGGTCTCCCAGATGCTCTTGACCCGGAATTTCAGTGTGGAGGGAAGTGACACAAAAACTGAGAATGCTTCTAAATCATTTGCTCTGGTAACAATGGCCAAAGGAACTGGTGGTT
Organism: Camelus bactrianus; assembly: GCF_048773025.1. Classification (NCBI taxonomy): domain Eukaryota; kingdom Metazoa; phylum Chordata; class Mammalia; order Artiodactyla; family Camelidae; genus Camelus; species Camelus bactrianus. Next base: position 43,535,140 of record NC_133550.1, on the reverse strand, counting down.
CCTAACACCTGAATTCCTAGAGCTTCTCTCATCCTTTTACAAAGCCACTTCTCGGCTTCTCCTTCTGCTCTGTGAGCTCTGCTGTATCCTTCCAGTAAATTCATTTGTTTGCTTAAGATATCCAAACTCTGCTTCTGTTATTTCCATCACAGGATTCGGACTAAAATAGCTTCTCACATGCTGCAGGCTTTAATATGCAATGATTTGGAAAGTGGTGAGAAGCAGTTGGGGTCAAACACTTACTAAGGCACCAAACTCAATTTTTCTCAAGCCACTCAAATTCAAGCGTTGGCTTTACAGCATCCATCGCAAGCCTGGGAAGGAAAAGGAGCCCTTGAACCAATTTTCCCGAGGTTAATTTTGTTGAAATCACCCAGATTCTCTAGCTCTGCCAGTGCAATTCCAATAAGCCCCACAGATTCTAGAAAAAGGTCAGTGATGCTGGTCTAGGTGGGTAAGTTTAAATCGGTTTTGTAAGAGGCAGCGCCGAAGTTGCACAGTAATTATATAACAGATTATGATGGAAAAGCAGCCGCTGCAGTGAGGTCAATAGGCATTTTAAAAATCACTGCGTGGGAACCTTTTCAAACCACAACCCTCCATTAGAAGCCTGTATTTCCCAGAAGATCCTCATTCCTTCATTCAGGCAGCAATTTTAAAGTCAGCTGGAACCACTGTTTCTGCACGACAGCAACTGAAAAAGAATCAGACTGTATTTTACTTCCCTATAAGCAGCATCTCCTGGTCATGGCATTTGGTATCCTTAAGATGTCACATTCTTTTTTTTTTTTTTTTAACATTTTTTATTGATTTATAATCATTTTACAATGTGTCAAATTCCAGTGTAGAGCACAATTTTTCAGTTATACATGAACATACATATATTCATTGTCACATTTTTTTCAGCTACCATAAGATCGTCTGTATATTTCCCTGTGCTATACAGTATAATCTTGTTTATCTAATCTACAATTTTGAAATCCCGTCTATCCCTTCCCACCCTCCACCCCCTTGGCAACCACAAGTTTGTATTCTATGTCTATGAGTCTATTTCTGTTTTGTATTTATGCTTTGTTTTCTTGTTTTTGTTTTTTAGATTCCACATATGAGCGATCTAACATGGTATTTTTCTTTCTCTTTCTGGCTTACTTCACTTAGAATGACATTCTCTAGGAGCATCCATGTTGCTGCAAATGGCGTTATGTTGTTGGTTTTTATGGCTGAATAGTATTCCATTGTATAAATATACCATATCTTCTTTATCCAGGCATCTGTTGATACACATTTAGGCTATTTCCATGTCTTGGCTATTGTAAATAGTGCTGCTATGAACATTGGGGTGCAGGTGTCATTTTGAAGTAGGGTTCCTTCTTGATATATGCCCAGGAGCAGGATAAGTAGCAGGTAAGTCTATTCCTAGTCTTTTGAGGAATCTCCATACTGTTTTCCACAGTGGCTGCACCAAACTGCATTCCCACCAGCAGTGTAGGAGGGTTCCCTTTTCTTCACAGCCTCTCCAGCATTTGTCATTTGTGGATTTTTGAATGATGGCTATTCTGACTGGTGTGAGGTGATACCTCATTGTAGTTTTGATTTGCATTTCTTTGATAATTAGTGATATTGAGCATTTTTTTCATATGCCTATTGATCATTTGCATGTCTTCCTTGGAGAATTGCTTGTTCAAGATGTCACATTCTTTTGAAGTTGTTTTCAGCTTTGGTTTGAAAAGTATCCTGAATCAGCAGTGACTAGCCTTCTCCCCATGGAGTTTAGGGTGCAAGAGGGAGCCGGGAAAGGGGTGCATGGGAGAGGGAGTTCCTGAAACCTTGACCAGAGTCCTCCTCAACCTGTTAAAATTTCTCCTCTTCCTCCTTTTTCTCCTTTCTTCTCTCCGTTCTTCTTCCATTGTTTGCTTTTGCTGCAGACACCACTGTAGCAGCCTAGTAGGGAAGAATCTCTGTGTCATCTCTCATTCAGCAAACATCTGCTGAGTGCCTATTCCGTGTACATACAGAATATATTCTCTCTTTGTGCTGTCCTGGACCAGGTACTGATGAACTGGGCAGGCAAGGTGCTTGCTATCGAGGAGGGAGACCAAAGCAAATGTGATTTCAAGTCTGCTTGGCCCATAGGTAGCCCCTGGGTCTGTCCAATGGGAGAAGGGGATTCGGGTGTCCTTACTTCCCTGGGTGGAAATGGTTGTTTGTGTGAAGTAGCGATGTGTTTGGTACACTTCATATGAGGAAAATCAAAATAGGAAATCTTTGATTTTGAATAAATTCAGAGAATGAATATCTTTCAGGGAGGCTTTTGCTTCCAATGACTTAGTTCAGTATTTGTTTTTCTCCTTGGGAATCTAAATGAGTACCTTGCGTCTGTGGAATGTTCCGTGGTTTTGGAGAGCCCTTTCTTGCACTTGATCTCCTTTGGTCCTGTGACCAGGACGGGGCAGGCAGTATCCTGATTTTGCAGATGAGAACACTGAGGCTCACACTTTCACAAGTGTTCTAGGCTAGCTTAAGTGGGCCAGAAACCTGGCCTTCCCTTCCCTGGTCAGTACCACGGGCCTCACGTCTCCCCTTCCACCTAACTCACTGCTGGCTTTTTCATCTATGACAAAGTGCTCTGCTGCTGTTTAATTGGGATTAGCTGTAATATCTTGATTGGGACAGAAAGCATTTCCCCTGACAGGCATACACTTCTAGAAGGTACATGCCCCTATAATCTATTATCATTTGTCCAAAATTATTATTTTTGAACCTTATTCATCCTGGCTCAGAAACCATTCAGGAAAAAAAACCCCACATTTCCCGTGGGACATTTGCTTTCCTAGTAGATAGTCGTGTTCATTGGAAGCCGTCCAGAGAGGACACAACACACCTAATTATTGTTTTGCATCAAAAACCCTAGAAGCAGGAATGCTGATGCCTCTGAATTTATAACAGTAAGCGTCTCGGTCTTCCATAGCTCATCCGCCTGATCCATCCCAAGAACAGTTGATCAATTTAGTGAAAAAGGTGGAAACCACATAGAGATAAACCGCTTATTGTAATAATGTGGCCTCCATGAATGAGAGCTAACATTTATCCAGCACCTATAATACCAGGCCCTAAGCTAAGTGTTTCATGTAATCGTCTCATTTAACCTTTACCCCCAACCTTTTCAGGAAGGTGCTATTATTGTAACCATTTTACAGATGAGGAAATTGAGGCTCCAAAAGGTTATCTGTGTTGTCCAACAATACATAACTGCTTTAGGGTGGAGCCACTATTTGAAACCACAGCTATTTGACTGCAGAACCCTCTTTCCTCATCACTGCTTTAATTAGGGACACAGATTATTAGGGCTAGACCCTAGTCTAAGCACGAGAGTGCAGAGACCCTGACGATAAAGGATCTTCTTAAAGTCACGCAATAGTCTTTACCAACAGAATGAGACTTGCTTCTACATCACTGCTCCCAACTGGAGAAAAGCTAGAATGAGTCTTTTGGTATTTGCCTATGAATGTACAGAGGAGTATCTTTTGAGAGTTTGAGTTGAGAATATCCATGCCACGTGGAGTGGAATCTTGACAAATTTATCCTCATGAACCCAATTATGAAGCTATCTAGTCAGTCATGAGAAACATTTCTAAACAATCGGAAGTGAGCCATATTCCAGTAGGAGTCTCCCGTTCCACCTGGATCTGTTCTGATAAGAGCAAACCTGGAGAATGATCATCTGTTTCATAATAGTGTATTTTGTCAAGCTTTCAGGGGAGTCGTCTTTGAAAATCTCATAAGCAGAAAGTTAACTGTTGTAATAAGCTGATGGTGATGGTGCAGGTTTTATTACTTTTGTTGTTTTGGTTGTTTTTCTTTTCTTCTTTTTTAAGAGCACAATAAACCATGCTGAATGTTAACAATCCATTAGCTCTAAAGGGAATATTTTTCGCTCCCAGAAAATTCCTTTTACCTTCCAGTTCTGAACCTGTGAACATAAAAGCTTTTTTGGCTTAGCATTAGTTGTTTCCACAAGATTTGCCTCATTGATCTGAAGCACCTGTGCTTCTAGAAGATGTAAGACATTATCACTTTTTACCATGTGTCCAGGAAGCTGTGCTTGGACTAATGTTATTTATCCAGCTGAGTATACTGACCAGGACAGCAGAGATCAAAGCACCTGGGGATTGTGTAATGTGGAAGATCTGTCCTGGTAACGAAGCCTGGAGCGTATGGCCCTGATTACAAAACTCCTTCTTACACATCCTTTAAGGATCCTCGTAAATGGAAGACGGTGCCATCTGCAGTGGCCATAACCCACTGCAGGGATTCCCAGGACCTCTTTTTAGGTCATTTGGTAGTTCTGCTTAGTTTTCTGCACAGTGAGCATGCAGAACACATGGGATGAAAACCCTAAAATGCAATTTGCAGCAGTAAGACCCTTGAGATTGTTAGGAGAACAAATTAAAAGGGGTGTGGGGAGGAGACCTGGGGAAGGAACCATGTGTGTCCCTGCAGTGGGCCTGCCTCAGCCCCAGGCAGGGAAGAAGGCTGTGCCATCGCATCCCGGCTCCCCTGCACTCACCCTAATGGCAGGAAGGCAGTGGAGAGCACAGGAAAGCACACTCATCAGGGGAAACAGCCTTGGGTGTTCAGTGAAAGCACAAGGGCTGGGGACGGGAGGGCCAAAACAGGAAGAGGAAAAATATAGGATGGTTTAGCAAGAGAGGAAAAATTGAAAGAGCCAAAAAAAAAAAAAATGAGTAATAAAAGTGAAATTTAAAAAAAAACCCACTGCAGACTATATTTACCTGAGAATCAAGAAAGTGAAGGAAGTAATTGAAACTAGAAAGATGCAGGCGGTGCAGGGAGCCCCCGCCACCTTCCCCCAGCAGGGCCAGGCAGAGTGGGAGAAGCCGCTCCAACCAGGCACCTCCCTGCCTGGAAAACGGCCGCTCTCTGAGTGATGCTGGGCTTCACCCAGCTGCTCTGAAAGGAGCCTGTAGGAAGGGATTGCAGAGAACCCACTGGCATGCCTCTTCCCTTTCTGAGTTTAAAAGCTTCTCAGAGAACTTTAAAGGCTGACGTCTAAATTTAATCAGAGTTAAATCGCTGAAATGAAGATGATGTTCTTATGCAACACAAAGGAAAGGTGGCTCTGCCAGCACTTTCCCTACAAGGTAATGGGACCAACTCCTAGCAGCAGCCCGGCAGTTTGGCAATGCTGTGAATTCAGGGGAGGCGGGAAGTGTGGAAATCTGGTTCATTGCTAATATTGCCTTCCAGGGACCTGGGGCCTGCGGGCTCAGCAGGCAGGGTTCCACAGCTGGTGTTCGGGAACGACAGCTCTCACTCACAGGCGGTTCAGTGACATTCTTCATACGTAACATCTTAACTATATTCTATATTTAAGAGCCATTTTTTTCTTAGGAGCGCCAAATGTTTTCTGCAAAAGGAGCTTGCACAAATGTTATAGCCAGAAACTTGGACTGAAGGAAACATGAATTTGTTTCAAGAGAGTTTGGCAATCTGAGTTTGTGCTGTTCAGTCATTTTAGAAAATGGACAGGTCTGGCTCTTGTTCAGACTGGCTTGTCACATGATTTATTTTCTTTAAAAATAAATGTTCAGTCAACAGTGGTCTGTCAGGTACCCTTGATATGGTGTGATGAGACAGGCACTTTCCTTCTGAGGTTGTCCCCCCCCCAAAGCCCACGACTAACCATGAGAAAAATGTCGCATAAACCCAAATTGAAACATTTTCTTTATTACCTGGCCAGTACTCCTCAAACTGTCAAGGTCATCACAAACAGGGAAAGTCTGAGAAACTGACCGTCTAGAGGAGCTGAAAGAGACATGACAGCTGGATGGGAACAGAAAAGGACATTAGGTGAAAACTAAGGAAGACTGAATCAAGTACAGCCTTTGGTCTGTAATGTGATACCACTTTGGGTTCCTCAGTTGTGACGGGTGTGCCGTGCTGATGTCAGATGTCACCAACAGGAGAAACTGGTGTAAGATAAATGCGAACTCTCTCTAATATCTCCACAACTTTTCTATAAATCTGAAACAATTCTAAAATTAAATGTTTATTAAAAATACAAATGTTAAAAGTTAGTTTGGTTTGTGGTTCTATGAAACCAATCATTTGAGTCCATTTCATGTTTCCATGTCTGGTTGATTTAAACTCATGTCCCCAATGTCTCATGATTACTGATACTTTATCAAGAGAAAAATTGAAACATACTGACAGGACTGAACACAAGGTGAGGGAGGATGCAGTAAAGGAGAAATTTCTTTTCTAAAACTCTCCTACCTGGTTTTTTATTGGAGTACCTGGCCTCCAGGCCTCACCCAGCTACCTCCTGCCAGGATGCTGGGTACTAAATAAGTTTCAGGTGTTGCCTTTTTAAGGGTCTATGTACTTCAATAGGATATTCTGGAGAGGAGAAAGCACGTCCTAAGGAATGATTTTATAATGGTGGAATTTCCATAAAAATGTAAGTTGGTTAGGGAGAGAGAATGGCTCCTCGGTCCTCAAGCCCTTTCTACTCATGGGCCAGCCCCTGCTCAAAAGATACAGGGTCACATGTTCAGCATTAGGGCCGTGGCCATAAATCCTGATGCCAAAGGTCATGACATGCTGGAGTCCATCTGGGATAACGTGACTTCTCATTTCAAATATATGTGATACAGTCAGCGTGGGAGTGAGTCCTGGAGTCACGGCAGGAGACTGGATTCAGCCATGCAGAGGTGACCTGTACCTTGATCTTTGGTCTTTAATAACCTGAACGTTGCCACCGACTGTCTAACCAAACCCCACAATTGCTGTAACGAGAACATGGCAGACTCTGGACTCATAAAACCCTGGGTTCAAGTCCCCCCACTTCTAGGTTTGTCACTTCCTGGCTGTGTGGCCCAGGTCCAGTGACTTAATCTCGTTGATCTTCAGGTTTTCCATCAGGAGCAAGGCTGATTGTAATCCTGCTTTGAAGGATTGGCATGAGGATTGACTACACTGAGTGTGTGAGAGCCCCTTGCCCAATGTCTGGGATCTAGTGGGCGCTGAGCACATATTCTTTCCCCTCCCCTTTTTCTTCCTTTCTCACAAAGCCAGGACAGTGGGGCCAGGCACAGCCTGGACGGCTCAGCCTTTTCACAAGTGGTTGGTTCTCTCTGTTCTCACGAGATTAGCATTTCTAATAGGATCAGGACTTCGGCTAATTGATCATTAATCCTGAGGTGTGCAAATAATCTCTTCTAATTTGTGCAGAACCAGCGCTCTTTTAGGGTGTACATTTATTTATTAGTATTTTGTTTTACTCAGTGGAAAGGTCCCATTCTATCCCACCAGAAATTGGGCAACTCTCATGTTGGCCAATAAAGGTTAGTTAAACCCAGGAGCTATGCAAAGTGACACTTTAGTGTTTAAAACAAGATAGGAGCTTTCTGCTAACAAGACAGACACCCTGCTTCAAAAGATGCCAGTATATTTTTGATAGAATTGTGGGGACAAATAAGTAACAAAGGACCTGAGAAGGCTTAGAGCAGTGGGGAAATAATATATCTAATTGCATCCTTTATTTTATTTTATTATATATGTTATTTGTTTTATATAATAAAATAAAATAAATAAAATTGTGGCCAGGCAGGGTGAACAAGAAGAGAACTCAGTACATCCAGAGAGCATCTGAAGGTGGAAAGCCTAGGGGAAGTTCCAATCTGAAACCCCAACAGGACACTTAGAAGGAAAGCCTTCCCGACACACAGGCCATTTCTGCTTCTGCCTGGCAGTGCCTTTGTGGTAGAAGTGCTTCTGTTACGCTAAGTGTATCGAGTGTGTCTGTTTTACCAGCCTGGTCCCCGCAGTGTGGCCCGCCGGACTGTACAGTTCACGTCTAACAGACGTGAGAAAGCTTCTGCCTCCCTGTAAACCAGCCCAGCATTGAAGTTAAGCAGCCAGCCTTTCAGTAGTAGTATTACTTACAGTCTGCATGCTAACAGGACAGGGACAGCTGTCAGAGGAGCCCTCATTTAGACCAAGCATGATTTTGAGGAATTCCACAGAGATGTTTATAGTATTTGACCCAAATGGGTCTTCTAAACCATTGAGGGGGGCAAAAAAAGACATAGATTTTTAATGGTTTTGCTGCTATTATTTTGCTGTATTATTTTAGAAAACCTTTAATTAAGCAAGTATATAGGTTGATGGTGGAAAGTTTTTGACACTGAGGATCAGCTAAGTAAATAATATCACCCATTATTTTATTAACCAATGATAAATACTATCATTGCTGTTTTCTTTTTTTTTTTAGTTTTTTCTTTTTTTCTTTTTTTTAAAACTGAAGTATAGTCAGTTTGCAGTATGTTAATTTCTGGTGTACAGCATAGTGATTCAGTTATATATATATATATTCCTTTTCATTTTCTTTTTCACTATAGGCTATTATAAGGTACTGAATATAGTTCCCTGGGCTATACAGTAGGGCCTTGTTGTTTATCTGTTTTGTATACAGTACTTGGTATTTGCAAATCCCAAACTCCCAATTTATCCCTCCACCCTCCTTCTTTTAAAATTGTTTACATTTTTAATATAAGATTTTAATTAAAATGTGAAAAATAAGAAAAAACATCCACAATTATTCCACCTTAACTACCATTAGAATTTTGTTGGGTTTTTTTTTCAGGTATTTTTCCAACTCTATGAATATCTTCTTTAACACGGTTGCTGTACATACAAACTGTATGCAAACCATACGTGCAACTTAGTATCATGGCGCAAGTTGTTTCTGGATTACAAGATTTCTCTTCACAAATCTTCGCTTCTGAGGTCACCCTGATATCACAAAGTAGTTATTCTATTCCTTATATTTAACTGTTCCCCTATGTTGAGATATAGTTTGTTTCCAGATTTCGTTATTAGACAAACCACTGTATCAAGATAGCATGACCATAATTGTTTTAAGAGCCCAAAATAATATGACTTCGTCACTTCAAGTTGTTTCTATTTATATAACAAACGTGTTGAGTGTCCAATGTGTGCAGCACGCTGGGGGACCAAAATGAATAAGGCCTAGGCCTTGTACTCGGGGGCTGTAGCGGTGGCAGGATTTAGTGGAGACAGATGCTTATGTAACGTATTTTAATTCACCTTGAGAAGTACAGGAATAGGAGCAAGCGCCACGTCCTGTGCCCTGATGTATAGAAGTCGTTTGCACCGTAACTGGCCTCGTAAGTGCTCAATGAGAAAATGACAGTGATGTTGATGGTTTGCAGCCATCACATTTCTGATAGAATTGTTTAAACGTTTCCATGATTCATATTCATTGAAAAATAAATAAAATCAGGAGAGCAGCGAACAGTGCTCCTTGAATTATAAAAATCAGTGATAACACACATGGGCCCAGCCTGGGCCAGCAAGTGACAAGGATGCTCAAGTTCTGTCTAACTGCTGAAACAGAGCTCCCCGTGGAGCACAGACTTCTTCCACAGCCGTGCTCTAATGGCGTGATGTCTCCTTGGCTTCAGTGCTGTCAGTTGGGATGACTTCAGTCTAAACATGACACGGGTCAGATAGAGCTATTTTCAGATAAGAGATAGGTCAGTTTAGTTGTACTTCTATTTCTCTAAGAAATGTGTGCTGTATATTTTTAAATGTGATATGTATGTGTATGTAGATACTTACATGCATACGTATATATGTGTATATACACATGCTATAATAATCTCAGGGATCAAGGCAGATATGAGAACTCTAAAATTTTCCACAGGTAGGATTTTTTTGCATGTGATTCTGGATTCCCATCACTGCCTTTAGCCGCCAGGTCTATAGACCTGAACAATGGTTAATGTTTAAAAAGGGACAGCGTGTTCTGGTTAACAACCCTGCTCATTTCCTCTTCCTGATGGTGCTGTTGTGATGGCAGGACTCGAGTAAGGGCTTTCCATTACACGAAAATACATGAGAAATGATGCTCAATCATAATAAACTTGAGATTAAAGTTCCTTCAAGATAAAGATCTTGCGGCCTTTTTAAAAAAAAAAAAAAAAAAAAAAAACCTTTGCTCTTTATGGGGATAGGTTTGTTGTCCTGCATGGCCATAATCTGCAGCCACCGCTGAAACACGCGTAAGGATTTCGGACAGGACGTGAAGGAAATGCTGCATTAAACTGAAAGCGCAGGGAATTTAAATAAGCCAAATATGGATTGTCTGTTGAGAATTTGATCAGGGCACTGCTGGCATTGGCTCACTCTCTCAACTACAGTCATGGAAAGAATTATATGGCCTGCCCATCAAATCCAGAATACAAAGTACTTCCACGTCCTGCAACTATTCTCTCTCCTCTCTTATTAATTCCATTCTCATTAATCCCCATATGATGTTTTGTGAGAGCTGAGCAGTGCAGCCACTATTTCCCATAAACCTATACCCAGTCTTCTTCCTGCCAATCCAATTAGTTCCACTTCCTTCAAACGTTACTCAGCTCTCCTCTGAGCAGCTCTCCCTGGTTACGCTGTTGTCCTTCCTTGTCATCGCAAACCCTCAGCAGTTATTTGTGGATCGATTTGTCCTCTAACTATTGCTGGGTATTTACTCTCACTGGGCTTGGTCCTGGAGCTGATGCGTCAGTCCTAATCACTGCCCTCATGGAGGTCACAGTCCACGTGGAAAAAAAGCCTAGTAAAAATGTGGCAAGGGCAATGGTCAAGCTAGGCATGCAGAAGCACAAACACAGACATGTTTGTGGGATGTTAGGAGGTTTCCTGGAACAGCTGATGCTGGAGTAGAGTCTTTGGGGATGCGTAGAAGTTGAGCAGGAGAAGGAAGGGGCGGGGGGGAGGCACAGACGGTACCTGCGGTAGGTGGTGGAGGCGAGGAACAGATGGCCGGCCCTGTGTGCCGTGTCGTGCTTTGCCATGCTAGTAAGTGTCAGTTATCGTCCAGTGGCTGTTGATAAGTTCTCTGAATTTAGGTTCTTTTCCTACAGTTAAATTATCAGCTCTTCAGGGACCATGCTGTCCACTTATCCTGCCTTCTTCCCCTTGGGTCTGTTATAGTCCCTAGTGTTTTCCAAAGAGGATGTTCCACCTTCCTGGGCAACCCTGCGGACTCACTGGCCGCCTCCTGGGCACGCTCCACCAGCGCTGCCCAGACTCCATGTGGTCATGGGAAGACGCACCAGGTTCTTGACTGCAAGCTGAGAGCCAGGAAAACGTGTGTGTCTTTTGACTCAAAGCAAGTCTGTGCTGCCTGAATGGAGGAGCCATCCCAGCCACTTACCCAGAAACGTCACAGTTCCCATCAGATACTTTCTGCTGGTTCATATTCTTAGCCTTTGTGGTGATGATTTACATCTTGTATTCAAAAAGCTCTGCACCAATATTTCTACTAAGATTTCATTGGATAATTAAAAAAAAAAATCACAGAGCCAGTGTGGAATAGAATTTTCATCCTACAAAAACAAAGGGATTGTTTTTTGTTGTTTTTTTTTAAAAATTAAGATCTTAAAAGCCCCCTTTTAATTGATAGGATTGCTACCTCAAAAGTTGCAAATGCTGGGTGAGTCACCGTCATCCCCTGATCCAGCTGACTTTATGTTACAGGTACAAATACTTGGTGGGTCAGGCGCACAGGCCAGTATCTTAGGAATCTTTTTTTAAAAATTTTTTGTTTTTGGCTTTTTAGTGGGGGAGGTAATTAGGTTTGTTTTTATGTTTATTAATTTTTAATTTAACAGAGGTACTGGGGATCAAACCTATGACCTCATGTGTGCTAAGTATGCACTCTACCACTGAGCTATACCCTCCCCACTTTTATGAATCTTTGAGAACTTAGTTCAGTTCCTCTGCTTCCCAATGAGAAGTTGGGTCCCTCAGACTGAAGCTGAGGCCTGGGATGTGTGTGTTTCTGGCCCGTGTTTGGCCCCTAGATAAACAAGCCACCACATTCCAAGGCTGCCAAACTGCCAGCTTTCCTGGATGGTTAAATCTCAACCCCCTTTGCCATTGCCTGGGGTCAAGGGTAGAGGAGGAAGGGGAGGTAGAACAACCACAGGGTAAACTCATTAAAAAAAAAAAAGGAAAGACACAAAAGAAAAAAGCTCCCAGCAAGTTTTTATAGGCTTTGCTGTCCCAAAGCTTTTGTTTCAAGGGTTTGGCTTTAGAATGACAGAGGAGGCTGCTTTCCCCTGGAGCCCTCCTTGATGGAAACCTCCGGGATCTAGTTTGCCTCTGCAAAGGAGAAAGGCAAAATCCCAGCCCAGGGAGCCAGCTGGGGAGCTTTGGTCACTGAATCCAGTGGCCAAATTTGGGAACTACCAAATAAGATGTAGGGAGCCTTTGTGTCTGATGGCCCAGTGACAAGGCTTAAATTATATCTGGTGTGAAAGTAAGACTAATGGCCTGTTTTAAATTCCCCAGCCTGAGGTTCCCAACCTTGGCGATAGCCTAATGAGCAGGTACTCCTTGGATTAGAGAGTTAAATAAAATCCGCTTGGAAGCCGAGGCCTGTGTCACTGAGGGGGAAGTGAGATGAGCAATGTTTGCTCATCGGGTTAAGTGTCCAGGTCAGGTAATCCATTTCCAACATATTGGAGAACTTGCACATGAACACTTTGGGAAAGCAAATTGTGCTTCCGGATTGGCTTTTGCTCCAAGTCTAGAGTCCTTATTAGTATAACAGAGATAGTAATGCTTAAAAAAGATAGTCACGCAGATAACACAAGGGAAGGTTTTCAAGTCCTCACACAGTAGACACCTAAAGGCGGTTTGCTTCCTCCTTTCCTCCCACTAGTCTGACTCCTCCTGCCCTTACCATCTTGGTAGTTGGTCATCTCCCCACCTTAGGGTGCTTCTGTGTTCACGTTTTCTCTCCTGGAAAGGTCTGAAAAGTCTCTGAGGACAGGCACCTTGTCTGAAGTGCTTCCCACAGAAGCCCGTACGTGGTGGACGGACGTAGGCGCTCCGTGGGTTCGTGTTTCCGCACCTGCGGTGAATTGCTCTACTCTTGTCTTTCTTTTCTTCTCAGTCACAGACAGGGGATGGTGGGAAGACATAATGTGCTTTTCAGTACTTCTGTGGCCTTTCCCCACATGTAAAGACAACAGGCTGACAGGAATGGAACTGAAGGAGAAAAGTATTTCTTAACATATGTTGGTCTAATTAAAGGCCAGTGCTTGTATTTCCCAACCAGGACAGCATTCCTGGAGAAATTATCCCCTAAATGGCTTAAAAATACAGTCCCAGCAACATGTAAGTTCAAAGCAATTATCCGGCCTAGGGGGGTTTTACAGGTGACACCGTAGCCCCACTGCCTGCAGCTCCGTGTAGCTCCGTCATCCGCTGCAAGATCCCAGCAGGCTTGCAGCTGCCTTACTGATGCCATCAACCAGGAGGCAAGGAATGTCTGGGCAGGCTTGGACTCTGCAGATGGATGACTCCTATAGACAGATGCAGAAGGGCATGTGAGATTACCAAGTCTTTCATTTCATGGAGGAGTAGGCTCAAGCCAGAGAGGTTATGATTTGCCCAGGATCACAGGGCTAGTTAGAGCTGAGGAGATGGGAGAAACCCACAGCCAACGGTTGCTGGTCCAATTCATTTCTTCAAAGATAATTTACTAAACGCCTGCTACGTGCTTCATATGTTGGAGATACAGACAAGTATGTCTTGGTCCTTGTATCCGCAGGGAGTCTAAGAGGGGAGGAGAGTTACAAGAAGCAGCCAGCTGTAGGACAGTGTGGAGGGATGGATGGACAGGTACCAGGAGAGGCAGGTGAGGGGAGGGAGGCACTCACTTTGGGCCCAAAATTCAAAGGGACACCAGAAACCCAGGAGTCAAGATAAAGACCATTATCAAGATTATGTGTCTGTACGGCTGGTGTGTCCTTTTGGCTCAGGTTCCAGTGTGGCTCAGCGTGGTGCCACTACTGATCCGTCTTCATTTAACACATTAATATCTTGTTCACCTTGGATTTTTTGCTTTAATTTTTGACTGTTGAAAATATTACCTTAAAATACTCTTTGTCTTGATGGCTGAGATTTTGGGGGGTTTTTTGGTGCTTCCCTTCTAAAATTTTGCACCTTAAGCAGAGGCCTCACTCTGGTCTCCAGGGGAATCTAACAGAGGCTGCATGGGGACGGGAGGAAGGAGGACCCTTTGTGTGTGAGGTCCAGCAGAGGTGCCTGGGTTTCAGATTCTGCTTCTGGGAAGCCTACAGGTTCAAGAGAGCCCCAGTAGGGGAGAAGTAGGACCTTTTCAGCCAGAGCAGCTCCACCTTGACCTATTTTGTTTGCTAACATTTTTGGTAAGGGTTTGTTGGATTCCTGGTCTGGTAGAAAGAGATTCTTAGGTCTAAAAAGTGTTTGAAAATTTCTTCCAGCAATGAGAAAATACTCAATTCAAACACCTGAGACCCGTCACATGCTCCCTGGGGCTCGAGTTGGGGTTGAGGGACAAGGAGATAGATAAAGCAGACGAGGCATCAGGGTCCAGAGAGGCCAGAGGCTGCCTGACCCACCAGAGGTGGGTTCAAACCTCAGCTGTTTGCTTCCCTCCCAAGCACCCCCAGGAAAGCCCTGTGAGCAAAGGCATTTGGCGGGCACGTCTGGTCGTTTTACTGGACCAGATGGCTTGCATCCTCTTCTTTGTTGGCCAGAGAAAGGGTCAAAAAATATAACTTAAAAAACTTCACTATCACAATAGAAAGTCTGCTTTTCTTAGACAAATGCTCGATAGATGATGAGGGGGAAGGGCAGAGCCAGGGAAAGAAAGCATCTCAGAAATGATTCCTAAAACTGAATTGATCTTAATCTAGCCAGACCTTTTGGGGGCTGCCACATGGCATGACTCCCAGGGGGGTGACTTCTCACTGAAATCTGTGTCCGTGGCAACCCCCACCCCGGAGTCACACAGCGCACAGCCGGTTGACTATACAGGGCAGCAGTAGTCCGTGTGAGTCGTCAGAATGTCACGAGCGAATGATAGCTTGTAGCCTCATTCGGCTAAGCCACACAACCTAATTCAGTCTGTTAGGCTTTCTGAGTTTTAACAAGCTAGCTTCTCCAATTCTGGAAATTTTCTCCAGCAAGAGTGTTCCCTTTTCATTCTCTTGACTCCCCGCAATTATTAGGAAAGAGGAGGTGTGTGTGTGTTCATTGAGAAGTGATAAGGGTGACAGGGGAAACTGGGAAGACACTGAAAGTAAAGTCAGCTAAGAAAGATTTCAATATCAGAGTCAAACTTATTATATTGGTTGGATTATACACAAAACAAACCTGATAAGCTCAAATTTGAGGGAGAAGATGCAAAAGTGGACCCTCATGAACTCCTGGCAAGGTGTAACTTGGTATTTCTGAAAGGCTATGTGGGGGCATGTGTTCAAAGTCTAAATTATATGCATATCAAGTATTTTAAAGCAGGTTTTAAAATTATGTATCAAGTGACCCCCATTGAAAATACATGTAAATAAAGGAAAAAGAATGAGAGTGTATATGCATGTAAACGGTGGTTCTGGGTAGTGTGCTTATGGGTGATTTTTTTCCCCAGCTTTATTGAGATATAATTGACTGACATGTAACATGGTATAAGTTTAAGGAGTACGGTGTGTTGATATGATAATTACATATTGCAAAATGATTACCATCATAACTTTAGCTAATACCTCTATCATGTTACATAATTACCATTTGGGGGGTAGTGAGAACATTTAAGATCTACTCTCTTAGCAACTGTCAAGCATATGCTACAGTGTTAGCTATAATCACCATTGCTGCACATGAGACCCCCACAACTTGCAACTGGAAGTTTGTACCCTTTAACCAACACCTCCCCATACCCCTCACCCCAGCCCCTGGTAACCACCACTCTTCTCTCTTTTCTATCATCTTTTTTAGTTTCCACTTTTAAGTGAGATCACACAGTATCTGTCTTTCTCTGTCAGGCTTATTTCACTTAGCATAATGCCCCCAGGGTCCATCCGTGTTATTGTAAGTGGCAGGATTGCTTGCTTTCCCACGGCTGAATAAAATTTCCTTTTTAAGTATATGGGTGTCTTTCTAATTCTCTCCTTTTACTTTTCTGACTTTTTGGAGAGATTTTTTTCACTCGATTGGTATATATTGAATAATGGGGGCTGTTTCAGCTGCAGGAGATACAACGACAAATCTCACAGTGCTTAGATTCTCATGGCGGCAGGGGGAATCTAGGCAACAAAGGAAATAAATAAAATATATAGTGATATGGAGAAAAAGAAAGTGGAGAAGCCTATCAGGAGTACTGGAGTGGGAGAAGTGATTTTTAAACAAGCGTCAAGAAGGGCTCAGAGAAAGGTGATAGTTAAGCAAAAATGAAGAGGAGGTGGGGAAGTAAGCCTTTCAGGTGTCTGTGGTGAGCGCCCTCCATGCAGAACAAATAACATGTGCAAAGGCCCTGAGGCAGAGGACCGAGCAGGCAAGGATGGGGGAAGGTAACAGGATCTGAGGCTAGAAAGGCAAGAGGAGAGAGATTGATTACATGAGACTCTTTACAGTAACGTTGCTTGTACTCTGAGTGAGAGGGAAAGTCATTGTCTGATGTTGAGCAGAAGTTACATTATCTGTCACATCCTTCAGGGTTACCCCTCTGGCTATGTTGGGAATAGTCTCTAGGTGGGCAAAGTGGAAGCAAGACCAGTCATGAGGCTGTTTCAACAATCCAGGCAAAATGGTTTTGTGGCTCAGACCAGAGTGATGGTGACAGTGGTATGGTACGAGATACATTCTGAACGTGTGACCCACAGGGTTTGCTGAAGCTTTGGATGGGTAGTGTGGGGGACAGAGAGAGATCAAGAAGGATTCCGAGGTTTATGGCCTAGTTGTAGTTGCCACTGACTGAGACACACCTGTGGGAGGAGCAGGACGGGGGAAGCCCGGGGCGCAGTTTTGCACGTGCTGTACCTGCAGTGTCAAGGAGTGGTTAGATCTGGAGTAGGGAGGGAGGGTACAGGTGGGAGAAGGAGCCTGGGCTGGAGAGTTACATTTGGGAGTTTGTTAACGTATCTGTCGCGAAGAGACTGAACGAGATCACCACAAGACTGCCTTTAAACAGCAAAAAGGTGTCCACACCCTGCCTCCTGGAAAACTCTAGAGTTAAGATCATGGAGATGAGGAGGAGCCAGCCAGGATGCTGAGAAGGAAGGGGTGAAGGAGAAGGGCAACCAGGGGCTCATGGTGTCCTGCACCCTCGTGGAAAAACACCCTTTGAAGGAAGAGGGATTCATGATCAGTTTCAGCTGCTGCTGATTGGCTAGGTAGGCTGAAAGCAAGTTGCCCATTGGCTGTGGCAACTTGGAGGTCATGGGTGACCTTGACAAGAACAGCTGTGGTGGAGAGGGCAGGTGAAAGTCTGATTAACGTGGGCTTAAGAAAGAAGGGGAAGAATTGGAAAACATTGAATGAAGACAACTCTTTCTGAAGTTTGCTGCAAAGGGGAGAGGAGAAATAGATCTGTAGTTAGAAGTGGAAATGGGGCCAAGAGAATGGTTCTGTGCATTTGTTTTTAAAGATGGGAAAAATAAGAGTTGTTTGCATGCTGGTGAGAATGAGCCACAGGAATGAGAGGAAGAACTGATGGTGCAGGAAGGAGAAAAGAGGCTTGCTGGAGCGGTGTCTATGGACAGGTGAGGGGGTCTGGGATCCAGTGCCCAGAGGAAGGCCAGTTCTGCAGGAGGAAGGAGGGCAGGGCTCATGCCCACAGATGTTGGAAGGTGGGAGAAGTGGTGTGGGGGAGAGTGGAAATGATCTTCTATTTTCTCACTGAAATAGGAAGCATTTGTTAAGGAGATAAACACATATTACTTAAGGACAAGGAAATAAGGAAAGAAAGAAAACTTAAATATGCATGAAGTTTCACTTGGCAACATCACTTCCAAAGTTTTTTCTTAAGGAAATGATTAAAGAACTTTGCCAGGATGTTCGCTGGCACGATTATTTGCAACAGCAAGAAGTTACAAACAATCTAAGAGGCTCACAGTAGCAGATTGGTTATATTTAACCAATTTATTAATCTGTGCCGACTTTCAAGTGTATACATTGATATTGAAAGCTATCGAGCATACATTTAGTATAAAGTTTCCATGTGTTTTAGAAATATGTATTTATTTGTCGATGTCAGTCTATATGTATCTACGTGTTTAAAACTGGTAGTCCATGCCAAATTGGATTATGGATCGCCGATACTTTTATTGATTATATTTCCTGATTTTTCTGTAATAAGCAGAATGAGAAGCTTGTAATGAGAAAATAACAACATAAGAACCTGCTCAATGTTCCTTTGCCATGTGGCACCTTTAGATTTTTTTGGTGACTCTTAAGAGGTCCGAGGTCTCTTAGCCTGGGTCCCTCCACATCATGCAGTAGCCTCTTGCCTGATAGAACTCAGATGTTGCCTATACAATCCTGCCGTGATTATGTCAGCAAGTCCCCCTCAGTCTATGCCTGTAAGATGCTGGTTGACATCTGTAGTGGCGGAGAGGGAGCTGTCCAAGGCTTGCACCAGCCTGCTGCTAACACGGGTGCGTATATCTGGCCTCTTTGTTCTGAGACTTGCTTGAATTGTGACACACCACCTGGTTTGAATCGATAATGCCCACTGGCCTGATAGAAGAAACTACAAATAAAAATAATCGTATTACTTGGTGTGTATAATGGACATTGTCTCAGTAGTATATAAGGTGGGTTTAAAAGCAAATTTGGAGACTTACGCACTTTTATTGATCTGTTGTATGTAATTTAAGTTTTAAAAGTGTTCTGCCTATGACATAGCTTGAAGACAAGCCTTAGCCATCCCTCTTTTAGCCAGATTGCTGTTCTAAGCCCCTTCTAGAAAGGGATTCTGGTGCTGCCCCCTTCCAAACAGGGTATCCTGAGTGTTCTTTAGAAGGCTGTCTGCCTTGTGTCTGAAAGGTGCCACCTACCTTTGAAACAGCTGCTCCACAGTTGGAATTTCCAGCCCCAAGGTGGCATTTCTCTGATCCACTTGCAACTTAATGCACTATGAATGTTTGGATTACACACTGGATAACTTTGGAGGTTAAAATTGATTCACGCAGATAGGTGACTGAATAAGCGACAGAAACATGACCTAGAATAATCTCATGGTTTGATGTTGTGTTAACTTGTTTCATAATCTGTTTAACAGCAAACTTGATACTTCCTGAATGTGCCAACCATAACATGCCCTTTTCTGTTCAAAGGGAGAAAAAGAAAAACCATGTTTTTCTCCTCACTCATAATCAAGGAAATTATTGAACAGAGAAAGTCTGGTTGTCCTCAGTAATACACTTTCTTGCGCTTTCCTTTTCATTCTGTGCTCTTTTCCTGTCGTCTTGTGTGTGGCTGGAGCAAAGGTAACTCTGTAGTTGGGATGGTGGCATTTTAGCTCAAGTTTATTATTTTAAATACACCTGCCTGACTCTGACCAGAGATCAAAATAAGCATCTCCAAGAATGGGACAGATTGACATTGTGTCCTTTGATGTGGCATACTGAGAGAAACACAGCCCCACTTCCATGATAATTTCTGCCAAAATGCAAATAGCACTGACCATAAGGAAACATGATAGAAATCCAACTGGAGGGAGATTCTACTAAATAACTGGTGTGAAATCCTCAAAAATTTAGAGGTCATCATGACAAGGACAGATTGAAGAATCGTTCCAGATTGAATAATACGAAAGAGACATCAAAAGTGAATGCATGTATGGCTGAAAAATTGTGCTCTACACTGGAGTTTGACACAACATTGTAAAATGATTATAAATCAATAAAAAAAAGAAAGGAAAAA
Source organism: Camelus bactrianus (assembly GCF_048773025.1). Taxonomy (NCBI): domain Eukaryota; kingdom Metazoa; phylum Chordata; class Mammalia; order Artiodactyla; family Camelidae; genus Camelus; species Camelus bactrianus. Next base: position 43,515,337 of record NC_133550.1, on the reverse strand, counting down.
AAAGTGAATGTGACACATTATCCTGAATTGGAACGAGAAACAGAAGAAAAAGAATTGGGGGTACATATTAGAACAAAGGTGAAATGTGAGTGGGATGAACAGATTACATAGTGATACTATATAAATCTAACTTCCTGCTTTTGGTGGCTGAATTGTGGGTATCATGCAGAAGGGTGCCCTTGTCTTTTAGTAAATTCACATTGACACTTCTGGTGGGACTGGGGCTTCCTGTCTGCAACTTTTCAATTGTTTCAAGAAAATAGACTAGCTAGCTAGACAGATGGTAGAGAAAGATAGATACGTAGATAATAATAAAGCAAAAGTGTCTGTAGCAAATATCTGTATCTATGGATAGCTATTATATTATGTCTAAGATATAGAAAGATAACATCTATCTATTTAGATCTGTATTATATATGTATATCCCTTGCCTGGGCCCCTGCAGGCCTGCTGAATTGCATATGGGCCGGGGCCGGGGTGTTGATGGTGCACAGCCAGCCAGCACATCACCCTCTGAGCAAGTCCTCTCAGTTCCAGGAGCTTTGGGGTAGGTCTGGGAAGGATGCAGTTCTGCTTCTTGTCCTGGCTTCTCTCACATTCCAAGTCCAGTGCCTGCTGTCTTCTCTCCCTTGCTACTTCCTAGGGTGTAAATACCTGACAGTGATTCAGCAAAGCTTTCCAGACTGTTTCTTGAAACGCTAATATGTTCTCAGAAAACAAACGGCAACAAGAACAAATAGTCCGTTTGGTTCTGAGTTGAAAAAGTCTACATAATGCTTCATGTAGCCGCTCCTTCCTGGACATTTATAAAATGGATTCGTTTCTAAATGGCTTACAGATGGCTGCATTTTGTGTCATTCAGTATGTTGCAAACATTTTTGGCCATGGAACGCTTTCCCTCCCACTTAACATCTATCACATAACAGCCAGTGACCGTGTGTTTCTCCAGGTACTTGGTCCCAAAGGCTGTGTGAACCACTGAGGATGCTGATGGGAAAGGTGTGAAAGCAGCCGGGCCTCAGGCTCAGTCTGTTTGTTATTCTTGCAGCTCTGCCTTCTTGTGTGTGTCAGTTTCTCTGTAGGGGGACTTCCGTCACCAGATTTGAAGATGCTGTAAGCAGCGACTGGGTCTAATCCTTCCGCCTTCACAGACAGGCAAAGAACATATTGTACCCATCCTGCTCAGACTGCTCCTGAACCAACCACCAGATCCAGGGAAATGGGATTGCTTAGCTTGGACCCGCCGGGGCTCACCCATTCATACACGGTGGCTACACAGTGGGGACGGGGTGGGATGGATGTTGGGGGCGGAGGTATCAGGATGTCCTCCACAAGGTGGAACTTAAGCCAGCAGAGGCCTGGGGCTGTTGCAGTTGGCCTGGGTAAGCCTCTCCCCACAAAAGGCTCCCGAGATGATCACCAGCATTTCAGGCAGTTCCACACCTGGTTAGCCTGTCCTGGGGTGAGGAAGGGGTCCTCTGAGTGTTGACGGCAGGGGCAGAGGCACTGGCTGACCCACTGAGGGAGGATAACAAGGCCAGTGAATTGAGTTGCCTTTTCCATTTTTTTTCTTTTCTTCTTTTCTTCGCATGCTTTCCCACAGTTGGATTTTTCTTTTTCTTTAGCCACACCCAGCAAGCCCGGGTCTCCAGGAGCACAGCTACAATCAGGACACTTCTGAAAAGAAGACTGAACACAGATTGCTCGCCAGTTCCCCCACTGGAGGCTGAATTCCAAAGGTGGTTTTTCTTTAAGCCTTCATCTCAACCTTTTGCCTCCTAATTTTGAAGTAAAATCCTTCTCAAGGCAGATCCTCACAAAGTGCTAAGAACTGAGCAATGTGTCATTATTACACTTGCAGTAATTCCCAAAGAGCATCAGTGAATTCAGATATTTGTAAGTAACTTTGCCTGGGTCAGCTGGGCTACAGCCAAGAAGTTGCCAATACTCATCCAGGCTTGAGTTTGATCTCATGCAAACAAAGAACAGAAATCAACATGGGTCGGATTTTCCCTCCTTCCCAGGAAATAGTCCATGTTAATGCCACAAGCGCTGTGCTTTCAGAGGACCACAGCTGGCTTTTGAAGATGGACCATCACCCTGGGTGGGTGAGAGACAGGTCCTAGGGCTCAGCCTGCTCACTGTAGGGAGCCTTGGAAAGTGCCCAGGCCTGTCCCAGAGCAGGTGCCTGGTTAAACACTTGCTCTTCTTCCTTCTGTTCCTGCCCCTGCTTCTTTTCCTTCCCCTAAATACTGCCCCAGAGGAAAAGACCCAAGAAATTACCAAAAATTAATGTCACAAGTTACTCCTACAGCTACTCTGGTTGCCATTCTTGAAGTTATCAGCCCCTTGTTATTAAGTTACTGTCTAATTCATTTGATAAATTACTATGTGATGAGGTGTGTTAGATCAAACACATACACACACACACACACACACACACACACACTCTCAATGTGAGGACTTTATTGGTTCAATTCAAAATAGTGACACCAGCTGAGAGACTTAGGCCTCCTACCATCAAGTACTTGCTACTCTTTTAATCCAACCCTAGTAATGACTTGGATTTAAAATTTTTTAGGGTCACTTTGGGATACAAGTGACCCCTTAAGCCTATTTCTTGTCGAATAGCTGCCTCAGAGAAGAGTCAGAGCCTTGAGGCACAAGACTCCTCAAGGCCATCTCAGATGTGTGAGTCTCCTCTGGTCCCAGAGTTACTTCTGCAGTGACCAGCCAGTTCAGCAGGTGAAAATCACAGGCTCATAGCGTCTCAGGGTAGGAGCTGGTCTTAAGTGTTCCATCTTCTATTCTAAGCTACAATTTCCCTGCCAAGGGGTAAGCTGGCCTCCCCTCCACTGGCCCCTGCTGGGCATTGTCTCCGTGATTCTTACCTTCTTTATCTTCACATGTATCCTTCTAAAAATTTCAGCATCACAAGAAACATATCGAAGGAATCTCCAATCCTTGAACCCACAAGAGTTTAACTAAGAGTTCTCGTGTTTTCCAAGTCTTCTCTTCTCCAGGGTAACCATCTCCAAACATTTAAACCATCCTTCTGAAATGACTGCCAGCTGTTGCAGCTTCTCGGCCCTCCTCTCTCTCCGCCAGCCTCTCTCTAAAGTTCTTAGTCCCACCTCCTCACCCCCAATAACCAGCATCACAAATGAAGCACATCAAACAGGCAGCCCATCCTAAGTGTGTGCTCTGCGTCTCCAGCGTAAGCAGAACACTTTTAGGAAATCAAACATATACCTTCTTTTCAGCTTTTTGAATTATCAGGGCAAGGATTTCCCTACCTGATCGGCCCCAGGACTCCCAAAAGGATTGTTAAAACCAAACCTGTGAAGAATGAATGAAAATGGAAGATGCTCTGTATGCCCTTGAGGGGAACACGATGAGGAGTTTTCTACTGATCTCCTGATGACTCCTCTTCATTGGGCAAGATAATCAAAAGGATTGGCTCCTATTTCAATTTGCTTCCATAGGATTTGGAAGGTAAGTACCTGAAAGAAAATTTCAATGTTCTTATGTATATTTTTTGGCTGCAGGGAATAGAAAACCTACTGGTTGCATCAACTTTAGGATATTGTCGAATGCAGGTCGCTGTAACTGGGTGCATCAAAAGGCCTGTGCTTTTGTTTGGCTTTTTTTTTTTTTTTCTCTTCTTTTCCACTCAAGGTTAGAATCTGTAACTCTGCCTCCAGAATTCTGCTTGGCACTTTCCCACCACTGTGTTCAAGACTGAAGGTTCTGAAAATGTTGGGCCACCCCCAGACTTCCCCTCCCGTCTCAGGCGGGGAAGCAAGAGGAAGTGAGTTTCTGGCACAGGGAGGTGGGATGGTCACGACCAGGCAAAGCGTCTGCTTCGATTTGTTTAGAATGTTTCAAAATACAGTTTTACTTCATTATAAAAATTAATACATAATTATTAAGAAAGTTTGGAAAATAGAAGAAAAAAATTCCCCAATGCTGCTGCCCAAAGTCTTTTCTCAACACGTTAACACTGTTCTTATCATACAGAGTGTGATTTTTCTTTCTTTTCCCCACTTTTAACATATGATTATTTTAAAGCTCTATGGTTTTTGAAATATATTTATCGTTTTGAAATGTAAACCAAAGGAGGCAGCTTAGAACAGTGGAAAGAGGGCTGGCTCAGGCGTGAAGGGACTGTGCTCGTGACCCAGGTTCTGGCGCTTGTCTGTCACAGTATTTCTGTTTCTTCCAAATGAAGAAGTGTGTTTCCTTAGTTCTACCATTTCCAAGCCTTCAGGATCATGAGAGCTGTACCTCTGAGACACACAAGCCACACTCTTCAGATACTGATTCAACACAGCAGGTCCAGACCCCAAAGACAAGCAGACAAGTGGACTGGAAGGCAGCACCATGTGAAACTGGATGCCTGATATGGACCGATGTAAGCTATAAAATGTAATGTGTATTGTATGACATTCATATAATACCAGTTCTTCCTATTTTTCAATGGAAGCCAGAAATCTGGATTTTCATGTGAAATTGTTTGCTTTTTAAACCTGGACACATAATTTTAAAAAAAAATACTACAGAGGCCAAACAAAACACGTCTGCTGAATGCCAGTCTGCAACTCTGGCTAAGCCAGCAGCCAACCTGATCAACAGTAGTAGATAACAGGGGGTACAGAGCAGGGGCTGGGAAGAGCTGCTTACAAGACGTTTTGGCTTTACAGCAACTGGATTATTCCAGTCCATCTAAAACATCAAATGCTTATATCAACAGTGAATAAATGTAGGATTTTATCACCTCTCGCTTTTTACAGCGACGGTGTAACTACTTCCCATTGCTGATTCCGGAACACCCTTGCGTGTGAGCTGAGCTGGGATGTGCTCTCTTGAATAAGCGTGTACTGTATCGGAAATAACTAAGTTGGGAGCCTGGTGCCCACAACTCCTTTCGTGTACGCGTTTCTCCTGATCATGATTTCTATGGTTCAAAATCAAGTTCTGTTTCTTTTGCCTAAATCACTCCATTTAAGCACAAAGTGGAAACGAAAATGAAGAAGACAGGCGTTCCCTGAGTGAGAACTGCCACCTCAAGCGGTTTTGTCTCTTCTCTCCCTGTGTCATATCTTTAATCTCTTCTTTTCAGAGAAAGAATGATCAACATCACCAGACACTGCGGGTCTTTGCCCTCAGCAATTCTGAGTCTTACTTGCTGAAAGAGGATTTAACAGCTTTGAACTTTTTATGTGATTTTTGCCTTCGACACAGTTGTTGTTAGAGTTCTACAAAAGCGACAGCGCCCTGCAAGAACGCCGGGTTTCTAAATGATTCATCTCCTCGCAGACCTTGACATTCGGTCCAGGTGTAGGAATCAACAGTGAATAGCCCTCGGGTCCCATCCTCGGGTCTTGGAAAGGCTTCAGTGAAATTCTGTAGCAAAAGCTCAGGCGCTTCCCCTGAGTTTCTCTTTGTTCTGCTAACTTTTTATCCTTGAAAAGCAAAGGGATTTCCTTTGGGGATTAAGCAGAGGAAACAACCTAATAAGATAGCGGCTGTATTTCGTTAGAATTACAAGATGCAAAAGTATTTCTGAAGTCAACTCAACAAGAAGCCCTTTGGCCCAGTCGCGGCGGGGTCCCCCTGTGTATTCAGCAGAGAGCTCCCCGAGTCCTTACCCCACTGACGTGCTTCTCCTTCTCTGTCCTCCTGGCCCCTGGAGTATCTTGGACAAACAGTAATGGTTTCTTGAGTAAGGCAGAGTGGCGTCTCATCTGAATGTGATACATACCAAATTTTTTTTTCTTTTCAAGAGCTTTTACATGTGTCATCTTGCTAACACGAAATCATTTTGAAGTAAATATTTAGAAGTGGATAGATGCCATTCTCATCCTGCCAGCTCCTGGTTTTGTGTCACTTTTGGAACAGAGGTAGAAGAATGAGACGGGTGATTAATTTTCTTAATGAGAGCTCTTAGAAACTACTGTTCACAGAATGAGACGGGAGGAAAGAATTTCCTGGTCACAGACTTCAGACTTGTCCCAGGCACACGTCTGCTTCCAAACCAGGAGTCTGCAGAAGGATTAGGGCATGGCAGTAAAAAGAACTGTGTCAAAGCAGCTCCATAAAAGCCAGCCTGACGTTCCATCTCCTGTCAACACCACGCTAGATTAAAAGTGCATACTGAGCTGCTATTCAAGAGCCACTAAAAGAAAACTCTCAAAATAAACAGTAACATAAATCACATTTCCATTAGATTTCTCCAATTTTCACATTCTGACTTATGGCTGATACTTACTTTAAAAATGTTCAATGGTAACCTAAATGACCAAATTTTAAGTTAACCATGTTTTTATTAACTCCTTTTGAAGCAAAAACAAGTTTTTTTTTTCTTCTGGTTAATGATTCACTTAAAAATGTTCAAAACACCAACAGTTTTTCACATTTCCTTATACAGGTTTGTTGTATTTTCCTTTTACTTGTTTTGATCACTTTTTACATTTTTAGGGAGATGCTTGGTTTGTACTTTTATTGTTTTGGCAGTATCCCATCTAATTTGACATATTGCATTTCTATTTGTATTTTAAAATATTCTTCAGTACATTTTGGCCCTCTGGCCAGAATATTATTTAGTTGAGTTTTTTTTTTTTTTTTCATACTTTCTGTGTGATTGAGTATTTTATTTTGTTATTTCTAATTTTTTGATTTATTTTCTGGATATATAGAATGCAGAGTTTAACTTAAACTGTGTGGTACAGAATATGGTCAATTTTTACCTAAAATACACTTGGGCACAAAACCAAGCTTGCTTGTATTTCCATGTAGTTTCTGGCACATAGGTTAAATCTGCCTTATTAATTTTATATCACTTTATGTCGTGTGGATTAATTAAATTCTACTTCCGAACTGTTGATATTCCTAATTATATATTATATATTGCATTTCTGCCGATTTTTCCTATTCATATACTTTTTGCTTTATCAGTTTAGAAGTTTTAGATGACTGAGCTGTTTTTCTTTACTGCTTTTGTTGTGAAATCTACCTTATTATGAGAATCTCAAATCAGAGTCTTTATCTTTAATAGGAACATGCCTGAGATTTGACTCAAAAGAAAAGGCAAGATTCTGATAAGATTTTGCAAAGAAAAAAGTAGTTAAACACACCCTCTCCACCCCTATCAACCTCTGCCTCTTGGCAAGCCAGTGACCTATTTTCCTAGTAAGACCAGGCTACCATTGTGTTATCTGGCTGAGTCATAGTTGGGGCTTATGGAAGACAGAAAACCTGGCAGTTACGCTGTGTTCCTAGATTCAGTGTACATTCATAAATCCTCTGGTGCATGAAGTCTAAGACCTCATGACTTGCTGGAGCAAAATGTTGGGCACGCCATCAGGGAAAATGAAGCATATAGTGTATTGATGTAATTCGACTTAAATATCTACTATAGACCCATCTGTTTTTATCATTAAATTTGCTCATGAGTTGAGCATAATTATTTGTCAGTAACCTCCAAATACTCTTTTTTTTTTTTTTTTCCTCAGCAGTCCAATATTTCTACCCAGGGACAGTATATCTTCTAATCCTCTTGTGTGCTCAGGACACTCAAGATGGCTGTTCTGTTGCTCTTTGTACATCCCCTGGTCAGCCAGCCCCTGCTTTATCCACAGCCCACTCACGTGAAGGTGCTTGCTTCCGGCCCGGCTAGTGAGTGTTCTAGTCCTTAGGCCAGAATGGCTCCACCTGCAGTTTATTAAAGGGCACTAGCTGCCCTCGTGATGGTCGTTAACCTGAGAGGCTGAGGGAGATGCCCCAGCTGCTGGTTTCCCTGGTAACTGATGAGCCCGCCTTACGGCAGTTGCCCTATAAATGGGCACTCCCCTCCCCCACCCCGGCCCAAGGCGCGAAGATGGCTGCCGCGTCCTGCGCGCGGCTCCACACCGCGCGAGTGTCACTCCAGGACGTCGCGGTTTGGGCAGGTAAGACCCCTTGTGCGGTAAACCACTGATGTGTCCGTTGCTGTCTCCGAGCTCCTCCTTCAGACTCAAGGCTGGGCAAGTCCAGGCCTTGCAGGCCTTCGGGGTGCAGCCCAACCATTGGCAAGCCGGCCAAGAGGCCGAGGAGACTCCCGTGAGCACCAAGGTGTCGGGAAACGCGGACAGGACTGGAGCATTCCAGGGAGCTCCTGGCTGTCCACTGGCTTGTGGGGCCTGAAAGCCGTGGGGGGAGTCCCAGGGCTGCGTCCTCTAGCACGTGGGCCCTGGGCCAGCTGGCTGCCAGAGAGATGTCTTTCTCTTCTGTTATGTTGAAATATCCTGTTAACCTCAGTCTTTTTTCCAGTTTAAGGTAGCAGCCTGGCACTCACAGCACAGGGATGGCTGGTGAATACAGACAAAACCCAAGGTCCTGGATTGTTTACAAAATACAGGCATACCCCAGACCCACCACCCCTGAACAATTACAGGGACAGACTTGTGAATTGGACGTGGCCGGTTACCCAGAAGGGTTTGGTTGGGGCCTTTGGCAACAGCAAAGTAATGAGTACCCTTGGGCCTCTGGTCCCAGCTATGGAAGGGGACAGAGTGACGATATAGTGTGAGGGAACAACAGCTCTATGCAGCCTGTAGTGCCTGAGGACAGGTGGAAGTCCTTACAAAAGGCCAACCTGAATTAGTCCAGCAATGCAAAAAAAACCCCACACTTTACTGGCCGTGAAGTTCAGGGAATGGGGCTATGAAAATGACACACGCAAGCATTTCCACCTACCTTACAACCATACTGCCCCCAGGCTGATGGAAAGGATGAGGGGGCTACTTAGCGATTCAGATGGAAATGTGCTCTCTCAACACAGGGATGGGGGGCTGATTCAAGCCCTATGAGTTGTAACTGAGCACCCCAGGCACAGTGGTCCCAGTGTCTCTGCCAGGTTAACCCAGAGGCAACTAGTCAAAACACAATCTGAGTTCAACTGTTGACCCCTGAAGGACAGTTGCCAGCTATTGGTCAGAACAATGACCATGTTTCCCCTTGCCACAGGCTCTACCCTCAGAGAAACACGTTATAAAGCGGCCCTGGGACTGGCAGGTAAGTCCCCGGTGGTTTGGGTTTGCTGCCCCATGGGGAAGAGGATTAGAAAAGGACTAGTAGGTTCCACGTCTTAGGTACCCGGCCCCACCTAAGACTGCTAAAGTAGTTAATCCAGACCCGTAAGGGTGGAGAAAGGCACCATTGTGTTAACCTTGGGCTCTGTTGTTCTGGGCCTCTCCAGTATTTGGCACCAGCTATGGGGACTAAGGGTGGACAGGCAGAACGGTACTGCAGGCCAGGATGAACCCCAGGCAGGGGCAGTATTAGTGCAGAACCCTGTTACTGCTTGTAGTTTGCTTAATGGCCATGATCTTCTGGTACCGTGCCTGTCGGACACCTTCCATGTCATCCCTAGTCTGAGCGGGAGGGGTCTGTTCACCGACTGGGCAACAGCAGTGGCCTCGCTGTGGAATGAGTTTGATTGCCGGGCCTGCAGCGAGATGCTGTTGTCATCCTCCTCTGGCTTCAGTCCATGAGAAATTGACCTGATAAGTGCCTGGCTCCAAAGTTTGCCCACCTTTTGGACTCTTGTTACCCCTTAACTGCTGTTGTCTGATTGCGTTTGTGGCACTTGGTTGCTGTGTGCCTGTTCATCCCTGACCCCAGAGACATCGTGGGGGAGGGGCAGGCCAAGGTGGCAAGAGCCGTACAGGGTGCACGGGGTGGAGTGTGTGCTCAGGCCACTCGAGGTGGCTGCTCTTTTACTCTTTGTACATCCCTGCCTAACCTACAGCCCACTCACGTGAACGTGCTTGCCCCCGGCCCCAGCTCGTGATTGATCTAATCCTTAGACCAGAACGGCTCCACCTGCTCGTTTATTAAAGGGAAACGGCTGCCTTCGTGGTGCTCATTAACCTGAGGGGCCGAGAGACGTGCCCCAGCTGCTGGTTTCCCTGGAAGCTGATGGGAGCCGCCTCCTCCCGCCGGTAGCAAAGATGGCTACCATGTCCTGTCTGCCATATACGGTGGGGTGTCACTCCCGGACCTCTTGGTTTGGATGTGTAAGATTCCCTGGCCAATAAACCATTGACATCCCTGCTGACTCCAGGTTCTTTCTTCAGTCTTGAGGCTGGGCAACTACAAAGCTTGCAGGCCTGTGAGGTGCAGTCTAACACCCCTTAAATGCATAGAAACCATCTCGGAAAACAACGGACTCCAAGTTTGCTCCACTCATGAATGAAGTGATAATGAGGCTCTGGACTGCCTTATCTTTTACCTAAAAGGCAGTAAGCAAATAGTGAAAGGCCAGGATAGTATGAGTTCCAGGGAAGCCTTTGTCTTAATGACACTTGGTTCACATTCCAGACCTTTCTCCCACTTCCTGTTTTCGCCCTGCCTTTTATTTCAGGTAATTATGGCATTTGTATTCTCAGGCTGAGTTCCTCTGGGGTTACTCAGTGGCCAACTTTTGGCCTGAATCGTGAAGTTTTCTGTGTATGGAAGGCAAGTTTCTGTTATATATTCTTTCCGTTGAAATTTAAAAATGAAGTACTAACTTTGGATTAAATCTCACATTTTCATTTGTTGCCACTTAACATTGGTCCCTGTATCTTTTCCACAATTACAGTTAATCCTGTTTGGAAATGCAACTCAGGGAAACAAAATGATAAATAGCAAAACAGCTGTTGAGCACTTAACTCTGACAGCTACTGTGCTAATTTCATAAACAAATTCACATTACGTTCACCTTTTACAATTAAGGGAACTAAGCTTTGTAAGTGCCTTTCCTAAAGAAAAAGCAAAGCCAGAATTTTCACGCGGGTCTTCCAGGCTTCAAGCACTGTGCTGCAAATAATAGGTGAGAGCCGTGCCCGCTGAGCACCAAGTATCAATCATCTCAATTTTTGTACATTCTGTTTCTTCCAGTCCACTCAGCCCAGTTTTAACTGCTTTTGGCTGTAAGAGAATTGGAAAACAATGTTTTAAAAACACTTGAATAAATAAAAATTCTCATTTAGTCAATACCTATGTGGACATAGAATGTCACCTGCTATTTCAGTAAACAAGGGATGTTGTGGCTGTTGAGTCATCAGCCGCCGCACCCACCCACCCGACGGTGCACCCTGAGGGGAATTCAGGGTGGAGTTAAAACAGGTTACCCACCGCCACCAAGCCATCTGCCTCTGCAGCCCACCCCAGTGGCACACCCAGAATGGAACTCAGGATGGAGGAAACAGATACCGGCCCTATTTAAGGTGCACATCAAAGGAATAATTTCAATAAGCCCAGACTTCTTCCCATGCATATACATGCATATGCATCTTCCTGTACATAGAAAAGTGCAAAGTTCATTAACTCGATGTCTGGTTTTCTTTAACAGTAATCTTTTGATGTTCTGACTACCTGTTTGTTTTTTTTTCTTTTTTCTTTTCAAAAACTCCCGTATATCACGGCTCCTGCCTTACCTCTTCAGAAGCAACCCCTCAGAGCTATCTGAGAGTTTATGTCCTAGGCTTAAGTCCTCAGTAAGTCCATTGAATAAAACATAATTCTCAACTTTCAGGTTTTGCATGTTTTTTTTTTTTTTCAGTCGACAGTTTTGGCGACCAACTAAGGGACCCAGAGCAGACTTCTCTCCTTCACCTGGACTCTACGAGGATCTGAAATCTGGTACCAGCAGGGGCCTCTGGTCCCCGTCCTACTCTTCAGAGTCCAGATGAATTTGGGTGAGTCTCCCTCGATTCTCGGATCTCTCATTACTGGCTGATGATCCTAAGTTTTACTTGGTGGTTTTACACTCTTCTCTGGAGTAGATTATCCTTGAAACTTGGTTTTAAGGAGAAGTACCTCGGTTATCCTCAGTTGAAAGACACTGGGAAGATTTTTGCTCAGTTTAGACACAGTGGTTTTATTCTCAGTTGAAAGACTGGGAAGACTTTGCTCTGCTGAAAGACACTGAGTAGGACTGGACTGAGTAATTAGGTGGGAGTCTGGCCTGTGGTTTTTTCCCCTTGAATTGGCTACTTTAGTAGCTTGTAGAAATAAACGTGAAGATACCTCATGAGAGCTTTCAGCTCTGAAGAAGGGGCTTCTTTTTTCTGGCCGGCAGTGACTTTCAGGCAACTGAGGAGCTTGTGGGAGTGGTGGAGGCATGCCCTCATACTGTGCAGCTGCCCTGTAGGGAAACCTGACTGTAATTAAAACTTGCTCAGCCAGGGCCATGCGTACTCAGTGGCCACCTCTAGACCTGAGCACCCATGGTGGTCTTAGGCTGCAGAGGGAGAAACCAGGACATTTAAGAGCAGACACGACTCTTTAGTAAAAATTAGACTTAAGCTCACAAACAGCACAGTAGCCCAGCACACAGTCATCACCAGCGATTTTATCTCGACAGACCCACCTCGGGATGGGGAGCAAAGCTTTCAAAATGAAAGAAAAAGGAACGACAGGTTGTCAGCCTCCAACTAATACCCCAGCCAGACTTCTGTACGTACAAAACTTGTACTTACAAGTATTTACGTAATGGGGAATTAAAGAAAATATCACCCTGAAAATGACTAAGATGGGGCTTTTTTACTGCGTATGCAGTTAAGTTAGAGAAAGCCAGCCTGATAAAACATCGTTTCAGGATTTTGATCTTCAACACTTGGCAGCCAGTCGAATAGACTGGGGTTCTGAGCAGTCTTTTGTCTGTGCCAGCTCACAGGGGCTTTTGTCGTTTTAACTTTCATTGCATCTGCCTGTAAAACGAAGGCCTCAGACGATTTTGGGGAGTAAACTTTCTGGGTCTTGTTTAGGCAGCATTCTTCTTATGGGAACACCTCTTGCATCTTGTTGTCTTGAGACACTATTAAGACACCTTGTCAATGGCCAGATGATGGATCCTTTAAATAGGAGTAACTTCTAAATTGGTAAATTTTTAGACAGCTCTCATTATAAACAGCTGTTTGATTGGTACCTATGGGGGGAAAAACACATTAAAAGGTGGAAAAAAGTATAGAAGAAATACATAGAATGGTTAACCTAAGAATTCCCTTAATTTAAAACAGACAGAAATACAGTTTGGGAAGCCTTATTTGTGGTCTCTGCTTCCCCTCAAAGGGTCTTACAGATGCTAATGGAAACATTTGGATAATTAATTTTAATTAGATTGATTAAAAGGGAAGGAAGAAAAAACTGAAGGACAGTCTAGAGACTTCTTCCCAACAAGGTGGAAATTTTAACAGGATTTGTCCCAAACGGATAAAGAAATCTTTAGATGGTCATTAAGACATGAGATAAAATGGATGTTAATGGGATTAAGACAAGGATTTGAAACAACGTTACCTAAGGTTGGATGGGCCAAAGGGACCCCCTTTTGGTCCCCAGCATTAAAGGGCTCCAAACAAGTTTGCTCTATTTACCTCAGTTAAAAAAAAAAATTATATATATATAAATTAAAGACTGGAAGAAAATTACCCTGAGATACCTGACCAACAATTAATCAAGTTGAAAGATAGATAAAAGGGCTTGAGTCCCTTGGCTCAACCCCTCACTAAGGACCCCAGAGCCTTCTGTTTAGAAGTAGATAATACTTCAATAAAAAAAAATACATATACAACAAATAATAAATTTTGAAAAGAATATGAAAACAAATATATGTATGTTCATGTATGATTGTGCTGTACACCAGAAATTGACACAACATTGTAAACTGACTATACTTCAATAAATAAATAAATAAATATATATATATATATATATACACACACACACACACACACACAAAATAAAAATAAAAATAAATAAAATGGTCAGGGAGCAAAAAGCCTTTTAGGACTCCTTGTAAGACCAAGGCTTGTTGATTGGATCCTAACAGAAACTAAAGCTAAAGGTACGAAAGTTGATAGAACTGAGATGAAAGTTTATAAAAATTGGTATATTTAAACAGGCTTTATATGAGATGGTTACATCTCTTCTGCCTAATTGCATTGTTTGATGGACATTATGTCTCACTGGGAATGCTTTCCCAGCTTGGTATTGTTACCGGAAAACGGGAAATAAGAATTACCTCTGTCCTTAGTCACCCGAAGAAAAAGAATTTTTGACAAGAGACAAAAAGCATGATATAAGCAAGATTTTTATTAGTGACGTTAAAAAAAAAAAACAGTGAAAGATAGTCCACTCCCGAGAATTGGGAGCTGCCAGTCCAAGAGAGGAAAAATGACACCGTTCCCTCATTGTTCCTATTTTTATATCCTGGTTTTGTGATTGATTGATTGATTGACAACTCAGGTTCTGTGTGCTCTGGTTGATTGACAGCTCAGGTTCCTTGTGCTCTAGATTGTTCCCTTCCCCTTCCTCCCCCCTGCCCAGTGCTCATTTTTATCTAAACTACCTAACATTCCCCGCTCTAGTCATAGGACCCCAAATCTTTGGGACATAGAGGGTGACGACCGCTCTAGCTACTTCCTGCTGATCTGGGGTGATGATGGGGTCCCAGACTAGCTGGCTGTCACTGGGCAGGTGGTGAGTGAAGGGTCGGTGTCCATCGAGGGGCTTGTATAAAAGCTGTCTTGGCTGGTTGATTACCTTGTTGTATAGCCATTTGAAGTTTGACTCAGAGTGTCCCTTGAGAAGCAGTCGCAGATTGCTAAGAGGTTCACAAGAATATGTGGCTCCCATCAGTGAGCCAGATCTCATCATGGTTTTTCAGGGATTGGTCAGTGAGATCTGTTCTAGCTCCTAGAGAAATGGATAGTCTCATGACATAGGTAGAAGGGAAGAGACTCGTCTGGTGATGGTAATAGTGTAGCAGGATTGAGTGTCCCACGGACAGAGACAGTAGTATCTGGGTTTTCCAAAAATAATGCCTGATATTTAAGAAGCTGAGCATCTGAGAGCCAGAAATGTCCCTTGCCTTTTAAAAGATCAGAAACTTGGTGGTTAGCTTATGCTTGTATAGCGGCCCCCACAGTTAGGTTAGAAGCTTCCTCCAGGAGTGTGGAGGGGGCTCCCAACACTCTTAGGCAGGAAGGGCAGCCTCGGGCAGTGGGATCTAGCTGCTTGGAGAGGTGTCCCAGGGGCTGTTGGGTGAGGACCCCCAAGGCTATTCCTCCTCTCTCGTGAACATAGAACTGGAAGGGCCTTGTGGGATCTGGAAGCCCCAAGGCCAGGGATCTTACTAGGAGAGTTTTTAATTCTTCCATTGCTTCCTGTTGGGAAAGACCCCACTGGAGGGGTACTGAGTCATCCTTACCCTTTAAACTGTCATATAGAGGTTGGGCTATAGACCCATAGTTAGGGATCCAAAGCCTACAGTAACCTGTTAGTGCAAGTAATGCCCTGAGCTGTTTTTGAGTAATGGGATTAGGGAGTTGTAAGATTTCTTGAATTCTTTCAGGGGAAAAGCTACAGTTTCCAGGAGTCAGAACAACTCCTAGATAAGTTACCTCTTGCTTGACCATTTTGGCCTTAGACCTGGAAACTTTATATCCCCACTCGGCCAAGAAGTCAAGAGTTTGGATTGCATGTTGGATGAGCCTATTCTTGAGTAAGGGAGCAGATAAGTAGGTCATCTACATGTTGGGGAGTAGTCCCTTTTAAAGCTGTAAGTCCTGTAAATCTTGGGCCAGAGCTTGCCCAAAGAGGTGAGAACTATCTCTAACCCCTGTGGTAGCACTGTCCAGGTTAGCTGGCGCTGACACCCACTGGGTGAGTCCCACTGAAAGGCTAATAAGTATTGGGACTGGAGACTAAGCGGTACCCAGGAGAAAGCATGTTTAGGTCTAAGGTGGGGCACCACTGGGCTCCTGGAGGTATGTCTGCAGTAACACATCGGGGGTTGGAACCACGGGATGAAGAGGCACTTACAGCCTCGTTTATGATTTTTAAATTTTGGACTAGTCTGTAGGTCCCATC
Source organism: Camelus bactrianus (assembly GCF_048773025.1). Taxonomy (NCBI): domain Eukaryota; kingdom Metazoa; phylum Chordata; class Mammalia; order Artiodactyla; family Camelidae; genus Camelus; species Camelus bactrianus. The sequence goes on along the minus strand of NC_133550.1, from coordinate 43,499,440 downwards.
CTTCTTAATGACCAGAAGGATAGGTGTGTTGTAGGGTCTAGAGGAAAGGGTCTGGAGAAGGAAGTTAGGACAGAGTAAGTGGCCCCAGTATCCAAAAGGAAAGTTATTGTCCCACCTGCCACATCCATTTGTCCCCGCGGCTGCAGCCCAGGGATGGAGATCTCTTGCATTGGGGCTGACTGGAGGGGGCTGCTTTAGTCCCGGACAACCATCTGCAGGTCGCAGGCTGGTTCTCCGCCACGGGCCGTTTGGCTTGAGGGACAGAGGGCCACCCAGTGACCTTGCTTGTTACACCAAAAGCAGGCAGATCTTGGAGGTTTGTCCTTACGGGGACATTTGTTGGCCCACGGCCAGGTCAGCGGCAGATGTTGTGTTGATCGTCAGGCTTGTCTCGTGCTGCTGGGGGCCGAGGACTTAGGGACGGTGGCTGCTCATCTGGGCAGGCCTGGCCTCTTTCCTTCTTTCCTTCTCCTGAGCCTTGGTCTCTTGTACCTGATCTCAATTAAAAAAAAAAAAAAAACAAAACAAAACCTGTGGCAGCAACGGTTAGTATTTATCAAGAGTTACTCTGGGTTCCTGGATTGCCTTTTGGAGTTTTTGTCTTATATCAGGGGCAGATTGGGTGAGAAATTTATCCTTTAAATGAGAGGTATATGGTAGGGAGAGCAGGGGAGGATGTACGTTTAAGGGAGTCCCCCTCTCAAGGAGGTGTTGGAGACAGCAGGTTGCTGATAGCAACCATGGCCAAGATGGCTATTTTGCATTTCTTTAGGAGATTATTGCTGTCCCTCAGCAAATAAAAGATCTGAATATATGGTATTTTAGACCATTTGCCTTGTGTATTGTAGAGGAGATTAAGCTGGAGCAAGGTGCTTGAATTTATGCTCCTATTTATGGGCCATGCTTTTGGCTAAGATGTAGCCCAGGGGAGTCCCAGCAGGGATCAACTGTTGGCTTTCCATCTACAGGGCAGGACTCTGGTGGAAGCGGGGGCTTCAGAGCTCAGCGTCCCGAGGTGAAGCCCACAGGCTGTAGTCTGAAGTGTCAGTCTTCTGCCTTAGCCAAGAGTACCCTGAAGCCATGGACCAAAGAGAGTCTGGCGTCCCCAGGTCATTGGTCTGCAGAAGGAGGACCTGGTGTCCTGGCCTCCTCTCTGGATGGGGAAAGCGGCCACAGTCTTACCATGAGCTGAGTGTCTCCGCAGTCCAAGGAAATAGTCAGTTTTAACCCCGTGGGTGATTGGTGATCCGGGAGCAGGAGAGCTGCCTAACTGGGACAGCCGGAGAAAGGGGACAAAAATTGAGGAGGGAGTTAGGGGTAGAGGGCCCCTATGGAAGCTCCTGCATGGGGAAGGCAGCAGGAGAGGAGAACTTGAGCTAGAACTCCAGCAGCTCAGTTTTCTAAGGCAGAGATGTTTTCTTGCCTGAGCAAGTGTCCCCGGAGGGACATGAAGCCAGAAAGGAGTCAGAGACATTGCAGCCCATGGTTACTGTCCACGGTGGTGTTTTCTAGAAAAGGCCACCAGGGACAGTGTTACTCAAGCCATGTACGAAAGCCGTGGCCAAATACTTGCTGGCCCGTGAATAAGAGTAATAATACAGTTACGAGAGTCCCCAGGGCACCACAGGTTGAAACAGTGGCACCAGGGGCGAGGCCCAGCCGCACTGGGAAACTGGGAGTTCTCTTTTAGGTCAGAGAGTGAGTAAGTCATAGCTCAGAGGAGGGCACCCCTGTTGGAGCCATAGGACCTTGCAGTGACCAGTGGGACAAAGAGAGTCAGAGATTGAACAAGGGTGTTTTTCAGAGAACTCGATAGCAGAAGTCAGAAAGCAGAAGCAAGGACCCCCAGCCGAGGATAGAGACCAGTATGTAAAGGTGTGAGTGATAAAGTAATCGGTACACAGGCCTGGCCCCGGGTCTTGAGTCAGCTGTCTACCTCACAGTGTCATCTTCTCCTCTTCCTGGTTTTCAGGCGGTCAGCGGTCTTCTCTATAGGCCAGTCCAGCGTAAGGGCCAGAAGTGACGCGTTTACCGTGGTTCTGGAGTAAGCCTGGTTAGCTGCCCCTGGAGCTCCGTGGCGGGCGGGGCTGGCGGGGGGAGGCGGCGCGCGGCCCCAGACGGGCCGCTGGCTGCTTGGCTGGCCCAGGGCCGCTGGGAGCCCCGCACCCTGTCCTCGCTCCAGCCTCCACAGCCCGGCCCCAGGAGCCTGTGCTCCGCTGGCCTCGGGGAGGGAGAGGGAGATGGAGGAGGAAAGATTAGGTTGAAGCGCGCAATCCCAGTCATGGCACCGAAATCAGTGTTACCGGGAAAAGGGAAGTAAGAATTACTACCTCGGTTCTTAGTCACCTGAAAATAAAAATAATTTTTCAAAAAGTGTGATATAAGCAAGATTTTTATTAGTGAATTAAAAAAAAACAGTGAAAGATAGTTCACTCCTGAGGATTGGGAGCGAGCCAATCCAGGAGAGGAAAAATGGCGCCATTCCCTCATTTTTCCTGTTTTTTATCCTGGTTTTGTGATTGATTGATTGATTGACAACTCGGGTTCCCTGCGCCCTGGTTAGCTGACAGCTCAGGTTCCTTGTGTTCTGGATGGTTCATTTCCCTTTCCTTTCCCCCTGCCCAGTGTTCATTTCTATCTAAACTCCCTAACAGTATTATAAGACGGGACATTTGGATCTGCTCCTCAGGAAAGAATAATTAAATATACTAAAGGAAACTAATAGGGTTACCTGAGCCTGTACAATATAAATTAAAAACTGGAAGCTAATATTCAGGGCTAATAAAAAACAAATACTAGAACCTTTGCTCTGGGTCTAACCTGTGCACTCAGAAAGAGGGCCTTTGTTGGATGTCTTGTGTAAGCTTTGAAGGCTTGGTGACTTAAACCCTGAAGCTCTAGAGAGGAGGGTATAGCTCAATTAATAGAGTGCCTGCTTAGCATGCATGAGGTCCTGGGTTCAATCCCCTGTACCTCCTTTTTTAAAAAAATAAAGGAAATAAACCTAATTACCTCCCCCCCAACAACAACAATCAAACAACAACAAAAAAATTAAAAAAAAAAAACAAAACCCTGAAGCTCTAGAACGTGGAACTTTTGAATTTCAGTTTAGTTGGAAATCTTCTCACTGATATAAAAAATAAAGAAAATGTAGTTGGGCAAATCAATCTTTTAATTATCATTTAGGCAGCAGACCAGTTCTTTGATGAATTAAAAGCAACTATCTTTGTCTTGCAAATCTCTACAAATCAGAAATCTAAATATAGTCCACAATGACCTGAGACTGAGCCTAATTAGTTCAATCGGAATCTGAAATAGAGGGGAAAAAAAGGGGGGACATGGCCCTTTTAAACTCAAAACTCAGGTGGAGAAACTCCCTCACCTAAAATCTAATTCCTAACTTCCTTAAAGTGTTCAGTAAAGGCCAGATGAAATTCTTGTCTTTTCCACAAAGAGTTAAAGCCTTAGTCATTTGAGCAAATAAATTAAATTTATTCCAACAGTTATTTATAAGCTGATAAGTTTATATTGTATATCTGATTCATATCTAAGTGTTAAAGTTATGGGATCTCTAGTTGTGTCTATTTATATGTCTATGTGTATATTATATATATGACTCTACCTCCAGAAAATATTATCAAAATTATGTTTATAAAAGATCTCTATTTAATTGACTTAGAAGTAAGCACTTACAAATTAAATATTTTTAAATATAAAAGAAACTGGCCAGGATGAATTTCAAGTTCATGTGCTCTAAGAAATACTCAATATTAAGTTAATATCTGGCATTAAAGCTAGCTTAAGCTTGTGGTTTACTGAAGGTCAGTAAGTTCATGTTATTCCTGTTGCAGAGTTTGTCAACAAGAAAGGAAGTGGGTATATTTTCATGTTTTATAAAAGTAAATGACGGGTTTTCAGGTGGACGCTTCAGGAATGATTACTTTTAGGTATGTTATCTAAAATAGTTTCTCCAGACTTTTGGTAACTTGAGTTTTGCTGAGTTAAATGAAGGGACTTCACTGTATGTCCATTTCATTTCAAATAAGATAAAATGCTGGAACATTAATTGCTAAACAGGTCTGAATTCACCTACCTTTGTTGCCTTACAAGAGGGAAACTAAAGATGTTTGGGTTTATTAGACACGTACCAAAATGAGGAAGGAAAGTATGCTATGACATGTTGTAAGTTTCTCGAGGGTTATTCCAATCAGGAAATGCTGGAACCAACAGTTCATAATCACTTGTTGCTTGTTGGTTTTCACTAGAGATGATTAAAGTTTTTAAGAGTTAAGATTATAATATGTAATTAAAGCTACTCAAAATAATAGAGGAGACATTTCAATATGCAAGGAAAATAGGATGTGTGTTTTCAGCAAAAGAAGGTATGAGGAATGAAAATAGATATTTTTTAAGCAGAAAGAGTGATTTTTTTGTTGTTGTTGTTTGGTCCTAGTTGGTTGTTTCTGAGTTGAAAAATAAGGGACAAACTAATATGGATACAGAAAGGTTTATGGAAAGGGAGCCCCCTGATAAAGGAGTTTTGTGCACGGTCAGGCTGGGATTAGATGAAATTTAATCAGGTAAATTGATTTTGTTATTAAAAATAAACTGGTGCAGGACTGGATTCAGTTCCTTCTCTGTTAAGAGAACAAAGTTTTCTTGGAATACTGCTTTTGATTCTTTCTTTACATTTAAGTGATCTGTATTTGCTTTTGAAGTCTTTTTTCACTTTAAGTGAGTAAGTATTGTTTCACAGTGACCTATGATCCTGTCTGACTAAGTGTTTGGAAACCTTTTTGCTATTTTCGACAAACTTTCCAAATATCAAATTCTAACTGAAGTTCTTTTGACCTTCAGCTAACTCTGGGATGCTTCAAAGGAACCCTGAGGCATCTCAGAGGAATATTAGACTAGTGAGGTTTGTTTCACTTGTTCAAGTACTTGAAGTGTTGTCAAGCGATTGGAGATAAATGTTCGATTATATGGTATGGGTAAATGTCATTAATACAGATATTCCAAAATTTATATGGAATTCCTAAACCTCTGATATGTCCTAGTATGTTATCAGTCATAATTCTGGTTATTATCTTAAAATGTTGTACGACACAAATATCGAAGTTTCTTGTCAGTGGCATTGTCATCAGATCTTTGTGCCATTTGAAGTCTTTTGGTATTTACAAACGATCATGGTTTTACTCTGATGCTTTTATGAAATGAAGATCTTCATGAAGATTCATAAAAAGGACTTTATGACATTTTAAGTTTGATAGCTTATATCACACCACTGACCTAGGTTAGAAATGACAAAACTCTAATGAAAAAAATCTGATGACTTCATCCAGATCAACAGGAATTAATTCCATGGGTCTGAATGAAGTGATAAATGTGATAATTTTATGACTTTTTTTTTTTTTCTGAAATATGTTGGCTGTTAATCTTTGTTTTCCAGAAAACCTTTTCTCTTAATTATGACCTACAACAAATTGATGATCTATGCCTTTATAAATGAAGATGAAACATTTATCTTTTCCTCTCTCCCTGATCCTTCCAGAATCTGGCTTCTCTGGCTGGCTCTCCTGTGGACTTGATGGCTTATTGTGATCAGATTATAACCCGTTATACTGGTCATTGTTTCAATTTGCTGTTGTTTTCAAATTATTTATGCCTTGTGTCTCTCCTCTGTACTATGACTTAACGCTACTAGCTCTGTTACTTAAATCCTGTCTATCTTGTAAGATTGTCGCATTACCCAGTGTGTAACTAGGCCTCTGACAGAATTAATGCTGGCTAAAAGTCTTGAGGCAACTGATCATATATATAACTCTACACAGAATACTAGTAATCGTGCAACCCTAAATATGGGAAGAAGCAACAAAGGAAAACATTTCCTGGATCGTAACTGACTGGTAAGACAGTCGATCTGGAGAATTTTAGATTATCAGTAGGGCCTAATCAAAAAGAATCAGCACAGTGAGTGGCCTGTCAACAGAATCTTCACCTGATCTAGGAGTGAGCCTTCCTAGTGCTGTGGGACACAGTTGGTCATGAAATGCCTCCAAATGTTGGTTGAATTTATGACCAAGAGGAAGTGGCATAGATAAAGAATGCTGTCTGCTATTTCAGTAAACAAAGGATGTTGTGGCCATCAAGCCAAAAGCCACTGCAGCGGCCCCCGACAGTACCCCAAGGAGATTCAGGATGGAAAAAAAGAGGATACTGGCCCTAGATGAGGTGCACATCAAAGGAATGATTTTAGTAAGCTCAGACTCTTGCATCTTCCCATACATAGAAAAGTGCTAGATTCATTAACTTGATGTCTGGTTTTCTTTAACAGTAATCTTTTGATGTTCTGACAACCTGTTTTTGTTTTTCTTTCAAAAACTCCTATGTATCCTGGCTCCTGTCTTACCTCTTCAGAAACAGTCCCTCAGAGCTGAAAGTTTGTGGGCTTAAGTCCTCAGTAAGTCTGCTGAATGAAACATTATTCTCAGCTTTTAGGTTGTGCATTTTTTTTTTCAGTTCACACCTATCTGCTGAGCTCCTCCTATGAATGAGGCACTGTGCTAGGTGGGGAGTCTAATGACAGAGCTGGCTTTTTGAGAAGGTCAGCTCACAGTGGAAGAGGTAGAATGGAACTGTGTTGCAGTCTGTGTCGTACCAAAGATACGCAGGGAGTGGATGGAGGGCACCATTTCATAAGGGTGGTTAGGAAGAGCACCTTGGGAAAGGCAACATGTGAGCAGGGCTGGAATGTTATGAGGGATCCCTGGGGACAGAGTTCCAGGCAGAGGAAATGGCAAGTACAGATGCCCTCAGGTGGGAGCGGTTTTGCTTCTTCAGGGAAGCAAAGAGGCCACTGTGGCCAGAGGGCAGTGAGTAAGGGTGACCCGGGAGGGAGGGGAGCACATCACTACTGTCCAGTCTGGGGCTTTTACCCCAAGTAAGATGGGGAGCCCTGAAAGCTGAGCTGAAGAGCCACGTGTTCTAGTTCAGGCTTTTCAAGAACCACTCTGACCTGCCGTGCAAGGGTGTCACTGCAGTCATCCAGGTGAGGGACGATGGTGGCTTGGGCCCCGGTGGCTGGTGGAGGTGTGAGAAATAACCAGGTAAGCCAGACATTCTCGTAAGATTTGCTGAAGTGATGGACCGTGGAGTATGAGACAGAGGAATCAAGGATGACTGAGGGCTTCAGTCTGAATGCCTCGAAGGAGAGTTGCCACTCACGGAGGTGGGACGGCCCGGGGAGGGTGACTGGTGGGTGGTGGTTGGGGGGCGGGGCACAGCAGAGTTTGGTTTGGGACATGTTCAGAAACTGCCTTCCACATCTTCCGAGTGGGGATGTAAACACACAAGCTAGGACAGATGAGAGGCTGGACTCTGATGACGAATCCTCCAAAGCTTAAAAACAAGGTGTGTGTTGGGGGGATTCTAAAATAACCCTTTTGAAAAACTGTCTAAGCATTTAAACTTATGTCATCGCTGTTTTTCTATCACTTACGAAGGTCTGTGACTGGGAAAGCATGTGGCCACACTGTGTTGCAGGAAGTGGCTAGAGCTAGTCAGGGGTTTCTGAAGTGTGGGCCCGAGGCCAGGGGCATCAGGCCTCCTGTGAGCTTGGTAATGGTGCAAATGCCTGGGCGCCACCAGACCTGGTGAGTCACAAGCCCCAGGGATAGGGCCCAGGAAACTGTTTTGACAAGTTCTCCGGGAGATTGTTATGAATGTTTTAAAGTTGAGTGACCCAGATGGTAAGTTTAGTATTTCCAGATTTTAATCGTTTAAAAAGAAACAACTTTCTTCAAAGGTAAAATGCCTTTATTGTTTGAAGCATATAAAAAGAGTAAACAAATCAGTACGACATTTCATAGTCTTCTCGATGAGGTTATAAAATACAGTGCCACTTGGTCTTTATAAACCCTTGAAACTGTCTAGAAGTTCACACTTAGTATCATATAAAAGGCACTTGAAAAACACGAGATGATAAACAAAACCACCTCATAAATACAATTGAAAACTGCTTTGAGAAAGATTTCTAAATATATACTCGTATATAAATAAGACTTCACGGTTTCTTTTCCAAAACATAGACAGTAAATTCCCCATGTTATGCCTTCAGGCATCATTAATGTGGATGGCTTTCTCCCACCTTCTCTGTTCTTGATACAGGTTAACAGAAATGCAAACTAAATTCATTTTTCTTCAATTTAATCTCTATAACAAAATTCTTAATTTGTAACCAAGATCTTTTAGAATGTCCAGCTCATTTTCATTTTGTTTCAAATCACAATTCATTTAAAAAAAAAAAAAAGGAAGATAACGATGGGAATTTTTTTTTAAAGTACTTCTATTCAGCTACCAAAACCGCCCTATCCGCTTCTGAAGCACGTGAACATACACGTATGTATGTCGTTAAATACTGCTGTTGCATTGTTCTGGGCTTTGAGGATTCTGAAATCATGCTTGGTCTTTGTAAACTGGGATCACAGGTTTGGATTCAACCCAGATCATTCAGTGCATTCATCTACAAAAGAAAAAGATGGGTGCGCTTCACATATTTCTAACTCTTGGTTTTCTTTCAGGTTGGTCAAAAGATAAATGATGTATACAATAAATTATATCAAAACCCACTGCCTATGTCCCATATGCTGCTGCTAATTAAGGTAAGTGTATTCTTGCTGTGGAAATTTTGTGGTTTGGGAGTTTTATGAGATCGTCTTTTTAACGCACAGGTAAGAAAGAATAATTTTTTTTAAACTGAAAGAAATGCAAGTCAGATCATGAACTCATTCTCTGCATATAAAATGCTGTTTTAGAGGCAAGTGAATTATTTCAGAACCCCAAGGGTATTGTTTACTAAAGGAATACACTACTTGTTTTAAGGAATTGCATGAACATGGTCAATTTGAAATAACAATGAAATCAAGAGATTTGGTTACCTTTGTACCAGGAAACTGACATTTAAAATAATATGGGGGAAAATATAGAGCCATTTGAATATTTATCACTTTATTAGTGCAATCATAAATAGTAATGGTTTGAATTAGTCCTCGACATTGACTTGTGTGTTTAGGCCTTTATTATGCCTTTTCTGCCTTTCGTCCTTTGATATTGAAATGAAAGTATTTGAAATCAAATATCATGGCTAGATATCGCCATGACGTTTAGCACATGGTTGTGTTGCATGAAGCATCTCGCACTACCTTCCTGCGTATGCGCACATGTGTTCATTTCTCATGCCCCTGCTTGTACTTTTCTACTCAACTTTTCTGTTGGATGGCACTGAAAAGCTTTTGCTGATTTTCAAGGCAGTCATTCAGCTTATCCTCTGTCAGAGTCAGTCGCTGCTCCAAGATGGAAACAGTCTGCAAAAAGGAGGACATAGTGATCAATGCCTGGTGCCTGGTGGTGAGGATGAGGACGGCGATCTCTGCATAGGAGAACCTGTTTCAGAACTGGAATGCCCACCCTTTTGCTAGGAGGTTGGCTCAGTCGTGAGCCCCAGAACCTGCCCTCCTTCCTCAGCCTACACGGGGCGAGGCACTGTCGAGCAGGAAAAGAAAAAACAATGATGCATTTGAGGAAAAAGGAATAAACGATCAAGACTCTGAAGACAATTCTCACGTCTGACCTAGAGCATCAACGCCAGGGAAGAGGCTGCACGTGACCTGGGATGCGGGGGTGCGGTTGGGAGGGAATGCCATATACCTGGCCCAGGTGCTACTTAAACGGCATCACTGGCCATCCTGTCAGTCAGTCCACAATGGACCATACCTATGTTAATTATCCCAGACAGCTGGATACCTAGTTTACTTTGAAAATATGATTGGCACCCATTTCTGCACCCAGAAGGCGACAACAGCACCTCACAGAGGTGCCAGGAAGACTGAAATACAGCATGTAAAATGCTTACGCAGCCTGGCACGTGGGACTTGATGAATCTCAGCTATCCTAACGCCTTCAGCTCCTAAGTAAGTATGTGACTACTTGACACACGTTTATGAATGACTTCTTTTAAATTTGGGAAATCTAATTTTTGTGATATTGACTACTGCATCTTCAATCTTTTCCAAAAAAACTTTACTATAAAATAGATTTGGGAAGTTGTGCAAAAAATATGTGTCACTTAATGAATTATCACAAGAAAAACACCCTTACGACCAGCACGCAGGTCAAGAACTAGACATGATGGCCACGGTCCTGCCTGCTGTAGTCATCCCTTTTCTGCATGTCTTTATGGTTAAGTGTGCACCCCTAGATGCTATAGCTTTGTCTTACCCATTTTTAAGATTTGATATGTCATTTATAGTCTTTTACTCTACAGATCCCCACCCTCTCCCTCTATTTCAGGCCATTTGACCTGTACAGTGTATACTAGTCTGGACTTTAAGGATTATGTACACCAGATGCAGCTTAGTCTGTTCTAGCCTCAGAGGTTTGAGACTCAGGCTGGATCCCTTGGTAAGTATATTGCTTTATCAGATGGCACAATGTTTGATTGTTTTTTCGTGATGTGAGTAACTACTCAGTGCCTAGACCTATCGATCCTGGAGATTGCCACTGATATTCTAGTTGGGATAAATTATAAGACAGACACCTCCCTCATATATTATTTGGTTACCTGGTGGTAGGGTTCATACAGGAAAGGCGGGATGAAGGCTTACTTTAGTCAACAAGTTTCAAGATAATGAATTGATTCCCCATCAGCTGCTGAAGGTAATCAGTCTTAATGATTTTTTTATCTAATAGCTTTTGCTTTCGTATTCCATATTATATTGGTAATAACTCATTGAAATTAATAGCGATGCTGGTAATACTAGGCACCACTTCTTGAGTGCCTAGCGGGTGTCAAGCATATTGCCCGATACTTTACATACATTATTGCAGTTCCACATGCTGAAGCTGCTGCTAGAGCACCTTTAACACTGCTACTATCTTAAATGGAATTTCACTTTATCTCTGATTATAATTCAGTACAGTTATAAACACTGCAGCTGAGTTAGATGTTCAGTCATCTGTAATTAAAGTGAGTTAGAACATGTTAATTTTACTTGCTACTTGCCCGTGATTCACACTGTTCCCATTTTGCAAGTGTGTTTTGCCTGCTTTTAACTATTTTCATATGTAAAAAACAACCTCCCCCACCCCCAGTTTTTCAACATTAAAAAATAACAGTTCAATAAAGTTTATAATAATTCATTTACCCTTGAGTCAGGTGAAAAGGGGAAATGGGCCATGGAGCTGGAAGAGGACAAACTAGGAAGACTGGTTTGGGAGAAGCCTCCACTGGGACAGTGCAGTGAGGACGTCAGAGCTGGCATGGAGAGAAAAACTGCCTTTGAAGGAAAGAAGTGTCTGATACGTACAAAGTCACCTCTAGCGCCACACTGCAACGTGGAAACTGGTGATTTTACTATGATTTTCACTGAACAAATCTTATGTTGACTCCAGGGTCTCACATGGCTCGTTCCCACAGTCTGTCAGGACCCACATCCACATATGTGGCCCTTAATGCCAAAGGCCCTGAGATGTTATCTAAAGGCTAAAAATTTTAATTACTGGCTCTGAACCCAAAACAGAGTATTAAAAGAGCGATGCCAGGACCTTGAATTCTCTGGAGATAAGAACTGGACATCTTGACATCTTAACTGCCCGGGTGATTATAATGCACAGCCAGGGCTGAGAACAAGAATTAGATAATTTCCATGCAAGAGCTATTTTAACTTGAAGTATTTACTCTGGAAAAGTAATTGACAGCTTGCATTTATATTATAGCCTTTCTAAAAACTTGGGACAGCGTCTGCTCTGACAAGTATCAGTATCTTACTGTTCCTCTTTGGTGAACAGAATGACTTCTTCAGAGGAAACACTGACTCAGCAGAGCTGGAAGGACCGCCTTTGATGTGTCCATTTTAATATAGAGCTTCCATTAAATGACACCTGTATCTCCTGACCAAGAACTGGAAGACCCTGATGTTCTCTCTGCAAAGGCAAACTGGCGTCAGGACTAGGTAAGTCCAAAAGGGGATGTAAAAACGATCACTTCCTAAAGAAAACAGCATCACAGTAAGAAGCTCTGGAAGTTAGATGTTGGGCAGTGAGAATATCATCTTCAAAGTGAAGGACTACAAACACTGCCACTGTTTCACTCTAACTGAAATGATTCATCCCAATAGATTTTTCTTATGGCCCTATATATTTCTTTGACAATGTCCTAATAATCTGAATAAACCACATCAAAAATACTTAGGGCAGAACATTAGTGCCCATAATCAAATACATTTATAGCATGCAGTACAATCACAGTTCTTCACAGTCGCCTCCACAAGGTCTTGCCAGAGCAACTACCTCAGCAGAGCATGTGTTGCAATACTGATTGCCACCTTTGAGCTTGCTGTGCTAAGACAGTTTCCCCCTGCTCTGTGAGTTCTGCAGCCTGCTGTAACCAGGATTATTTTGCACAGCACACCCCCCAGCACAAAGCACGCCAGCGCACCTGTGTTAAAACGTTGAGCTGGTCCATGATGTGCTCTAGTGCGTCGGCCACAGCGAGCGGGATGGTTCTTTGGCTCTCAGGAGGGAGGTCGCTCATGTCTTCTGTTTTCTTTTTCAAGTTTGTAGGTGAACATTCTGACATTAAAGAAGGATTCAAGAAATATCCGCAGACCTCCTCACCCTTCTCTGGTAGAGTTCTAACAGTGGTTTCCGTAGTCTTTGATAGTAAAGATAGATGGAAAAGATAGTGTCAATAGTTTCCAAACTTTAAAGTGAGATATATATATATATATATATATATATATATATATATATATATATAATGTTTTCAATACATTGAGTGGTTCATCCTCAACTACAGCAAATTATGGAAATTACAATTAAAAGAAGGGAAAAAAGGCTAAAAATGAATGGAGGAAATTTTTTTTTTCTTTCAATTAAACACTATCTGTTTGAAGGATCAGGTGTTCCACCACTAAAAAGCTTGTTAGGATTATTTTAAAAAATGGAAAATAACAAATATTGGTGAGAATATGGAGAAATTGGAACCTTCATGCACTGCTGGTAGGAATATAAAATGGTCAACTGCTATGGAAACAGTATGGCTACTCCTCCGTCAGTTAAAACATAGACTTACCATATAATCCAGCAATTCCACTCCTAACTATATATCCAAAAGAACTGAAAGCAGGGACTTGAACAGATAACTTACACCAGTATTCACAGCAGCATTACTCACAAGAGCCAAAAAAGAGAAACAATCTGGTTCCCATCAACAGATAAATGTATAAACAAAATGTGGTATATACATATAGTAGAGTATTATTTAACCATAAAGATAAATGTAATTCTGTTACATGCTACAACATGGATGAACCTCATGCTAAGTGAAATGAGAAGACACAAAGGAAAATACTGTATGATTCTTCTAATATGAGGTACCTGGAACAGGCAAATTCAGAGAGGTTACTATGAGCTGGCGGGGAGGGGAAATGTGGAGTTTATGCACTTGTTGCTTAATGAGTAAAGAATCTGAAATGATGAAAAAGATCTCAAAATAGATAGTGCTGATAGTTACACAACATTGAGAATACTTAATGCAAGTGAACTGTACACTTAAAAATGATTGAAGTGGTAAATTTTTCTTATATATATTTTACCACAATAAAAATAAAAAAGGCAATGAAAAATCTGAAAATAGAATTAAGAAAACAATCCATCTATTATCAAAAAGAATAAAATGCTTATGAATACATTTAACAAAGTACAAGATTTGTATAATGAAAACTACAAACACACCATCACTGAAAGTAATTAAAGACGATTTAAATAAATGGGAAGACTTAATATTAAGATAGCCATACTTCCCAAATAGATACATACCGATTGAAGGCAATCCCTATCAAAATCTCAGCTGCCTTTTTAAAAGAAATCGACAAGCTGGTCTTAAAATGCATACAGAAATGCAAAGAACCAGGAATAGCCAAAATAATATTGAAGGACAAAGTTGGAGGACTAACATGTCCCAATTTCAAAATTCTCTAATAAACCACAGTAATCAAGATGGTGTGGTACTGACATAAGGACAGACACACAGATCAATAGAATAGAGCTGAGAGTCCAGAAATATGCCCTTACATTTATGGTCAGTTCATTTTTGACAAGGTTGCCAAGATAATTTAATGAAGAATAGTCTGTCTTTTTCCACTAAAAAGTGCTGGGAAAACTGGATAGTTAAATTCAAAAGAAAGACTCTGGGCCCCTACCTCACATCATATAAATTAAAATGGATCGTAGACTGTAAGAGCGAAAATGATACAAATCTTAGACGAAAATATAGGAGTTAATTTTTCTCACCTTGGATTAGACTGAGGCTTATTAGATTCAACCCCAGAAGTACAAGTAATCAATTGCACTTCATCAAAATTTAAAACTTTTGTGCTTCAAAAGACAACACCAAGAAAGTGGGGTTAAAAACCCCAAAGAATTGGGGAAGATTTATGGAAATCATATATTTGATAGAGATTTCTTCATAAAGAACATATAAAGAATTCTTAAAACTCAAAGACAAAATGACAACCGAATTAAAAATGGTCAAAGGATTTGAACACACCATTTCTCTAAAGAAGATATACAAATGGCCAATAAGCACATAAAAGGACGCTCAAAATCACTAGCTATCAGGAAAATGCAAATCAAAACCACACTGAGATACCACTTCATACCCAGTAGGATGACTAAAATAAAAAAGAATGTAACAAATGTTGGTGCAGATACAGAGAAATTGGAACCCTCATATGCTGCTGGGGGGATTGTAAAATGGTGCGGCTACTTTGGAAAACAGTTTTTAATTCCTCAAAATGTGAAACGTGAATTACCATATGACCCAGCAATTACACTCCTTGGTATGTACCCAAGAGGAACAAAACAAACATCCGTGTAAAACCTGTCCATGAAAATCACAGCAGCGGCATTCATAATAGTCAATAAAATGGTAACACCCTACCTGCATCAAAATACTGTGGTAATGAATGAAAAAACAATGTGCTATTACCTTCACAATGGATATCAATCACTCACAAAAGAGAATGAGGTACTAACACATGGTTGAACTTGATGAACCTTGAAAACATTAGGCTAAGTTAAAAAAGCTGTACACAAACCCCACATATTATGTGATTCCATGTATATGAAATAGAATAGACAAATATACGAAGACAGACAGATTGGTGGTTGCCAGGGGCTGGGAGGAGAGAAGAATGGGCAGATACTGATAAAGGGTATGTGGATGATGAAAATACTCAAATTATTTGGGAAGTGATTAAATATTCGAAAATTAGATGGTGGTGATGGTTGCACAACTTTGTAACTATTCTAAAACCCATTAAAAACTGTACCATTTAAAGTGTCGAATTTATAGCCTGTGAATTATATATCTCATTAAAGCTATTATGAAAAGAAAGAATCCAAATATATGCAGCACAGAAATCACAGAAGTTTTACAATTTTAGTCAGTCTTCATCTCTGGTTACCACTTGACATAGGAGCGTTCCATGCGGGAAGCACACTTCTGATGATGGCGATGAGAACACAGAGGTGGCGGTCAGCACATACACAGCTTCCTGTGTGCTCAGCACTGTTTCAAGGGCTTTACACACACTGACTGGTTTGATCCTCACAATAACCCTCTCAGGTATGCTCTACCACTATTCTCATTTTACAAATGAGGAAAGAGATACAGAGAGACTAAATAACTTGCCCAAAGCCACACAGGTAGGAAAGGTGTATGGAACATGACCAGTCATAAATCCAAGAGATGCCAAGTACTCCAGGTACTGTAACCGTGGGTTCAAAGCCACTGTTCTCCATGACCCTCCCCACCATTTTGGGGGGAAGATAAAAACCTCAAATTTCCCTCTGTCATAATATTACTAACTCACCATTTGTTGAAAATAAAAAACTGAAAATCCGGCATTCCCAGTTCAAGTTCATTTTAAAACACGCATAAGGCACTTCATGCTGCTCTTACCCAGCTGAGTGTATCTGCTCAGGCTCTTTTTGTTTGTTCACACAACCAGTATTTCTGGAGCTCCCTCTGTGCCAGGCACTGCTCTAAACGGTGACAGCCCAGCAGCGGGTGGCAAGAGCCAAGACCTGTTCTCCTGAAACGGACATACTGGTGCCTTCAGTCATTTGGTAATTTATCTTTTCTACTTTTCTCCCTCAGACATCTATGAACTTACACTTTTCCTATATTGCCTACCAGGCTATATGTGCCTCCAAAACCTCTGGGTCTCTGAGCAGTTATGCTCTGTACCCCCAAATTTTCCACCTTTGTGATGTGCCTGACACTATTAGGGTGTTAACCTAAAACACCTGAATGGAAATGACTTTTTTGGGTATGAAGCGCTCAGTAAAATCCAGACATCCCAAGCAATCCTACTGACACTTTAAATTACTCAACTCCACATGATGAAGAAAAGCTAAAGCCATCCCTGAAATGTTCATAAGCAAAACTCCTAGCAGTCATATAGCTCACAGCGAAAAAAAAATGACAATGAATAACGTTCATGTGTAACTTGAAAAACTGTGCTCTACGCTGGAATTTGACACGTTGTAAAATGACTATAACTCAATAAAAAAAAAAGTTAAAAAAAACAAAACTAGCAATCATAGATCATAGAAGAGTAAGTTAACATACAGGATTTTTAATGCCCCTCACTAGTCATGCCCAGAAGCACGCATGGCCCACTTATTCTCATCCTGAGCAAAGGGAACTTAGGAAACAACATAGAGCACTTACCCACCTGGGCCCCAGCTACTGACTGGCGGCAAACACTGAAATGAGAGCAGTGAAAAGATGAGTACGGGACATGACGTCCTGACTCACAGTCTGCATTCCTGATCCCAGGCAGCCCCTCACTGGCCAGAGACAATGTATGGATGGCCATACACAACCACCCTAAAATGTATAACTCCTGCTCAAAGGTCAGACTTTTTAAAACATTTAATCTAATTTTATTAAAAACATTTTTTTGTTGTTTGTCTTGCTTTTTTGGGGGGGAGGGGAGGAAATAAATAGGTTTATTTATTTATTTTAATGGCGGAACTGGGGATTGAACCCAGGACCTCGTGCATGCTAAGCAGACACTCTCCCACTGGAGCTATACCCTCCCCCAACAGATTTTTTTTTTTTTTAGCATTGCTTCTGCTCTGCCTTCTCTGCCCTCCTAGCATGGCTGAATCCTTTTTGATCTTCAAATTTCAGCTTAATTGTCCCATCTTTAGAAAAGTAGTCCCCGACCAGCCTAATGAAGGTGGACTTTTCATTTCCTACCACGGCATCCTGACGTGTTCCTCCGTAACTGATCTGACTTGTCCTTATGTATTTGTTCCTTGTCTGTTGTCTGTCTCCCTCACTAGACTGTGTTGTGCCTACTCTTCTCACCACTGTACCCCCTGGACTTAGCAGAAACTTGAATAGTTTTGAACATGTTAACCACTTACGTGCAGAGTTTATCACCATTCTCACAGACGGAAACCAAACTCTATGACCACAACAGTCTTTCTCACACGGATCACAACACACCTAAGTATGTACACACGGCTGCAGATATCACTGGTCTTACTGTAGCAGCAGCTCTGGCCATTCATGGGAAAAGGCCTCAATCTAATTAACAAGTCAGTCACTGACCCTGGGGGTTGCAGTCAGTGTGGTTAGTGAAGAAGGGCAATAGGAAATGGGCAAAGAAAAGGTTAAAAGCCATAGAAAGTCTAGGCAGGAAAGAACTCAATATTCCCTTAATAATGGTTTTCTTGTTTGGAATCAGCAAAGAAATACATTACTATCATATGACACATGGCGATGAATAAACACAGGAAAAAGGGAGTGGGCAGAGAGGGGAGAAGTGCAAGATTGCCATCCCACAACATCAGCCAGCCGACACATCTGTCCTCCTGTCTCTCAAAGGCACAGGAGCCTGGATATTAGCAGATTCCTTCCCACCATCCTGTCTGCACAGGGGAAGAGCAGGGTGCACAGCCTGGGGAGGTTTCAACGCACTCATTTATAAAATTAAAATAAAAAAAACTGTAAAGGGAAAATATGTTCAAGATTCTGGGTTATGAAAAGTGTGGCACATGAGGCCGCAGTACCTGCCGCTCCCAGGACACCGAGGGCCTCTTCTACCTCAGAGCTGCTAAATACTCATTTTTGGGGGAATGCTTATCGGACACTGACACAACACTAAACATTTACCAGTGTTAAATGTGAGGACAACGTGACGCCTGCAATCGAGGAGGATTCTCTGTAGCGGTGAGAGAACTGAGACAGAGCAGGCCTACATCCCGCGCAGTGCCCGGCACATCGCTGGCATTACTGGATAAACAAGAAGCACAGCAAACAAATGCCAGCAAGACACAGAAAAGATCGGATGCTGTGGTGGTCCATTCAAGGAAGAAATCACATATGGCCCCGCATCTCTTTGTTGCAGACACTTGAAGAACAGGGGCATAACAATAGCATTCACTGGTTCATTCCACAAATGAAGGCCTTCCACGGGAGGCATTAAAGCTACAGCAAAGAACAAGTCAGAAGTGGCACCTGCCTCCATGGAGCTTACAGGTTCCCAGGGAACAGCTTCCTCCAAATGGAGGGCAGGGCAGTCACCACCCTTAAGTCCTCCCTGGAGAAGCCCAGGGGTGCCGTCTCAAAGATGGGAAGCGCAGCCTCACCGAGTGCACAGGATAAACCTGAGTAACTGAGCAATCCTTGTTTCTGCAGGTGACAAGGCTCCACTTCCACCTGAGCACATGCAACAGAGGAAAAGCTAGAGCTAACTGCTGCCAGCTACTCCGCCAGCCCTGAGAAGCCTGTCACATTACAGGGACGAACGGCTCTTAACAGGTTTAAAGGACATGGTTAATTTTAATGCATAAATATCCCTTTGTCACTTACACTAGAGAATTAATTCTCTTAACGCATCAACAAAGAGTAAAAATTGTGGCATTTGAAAGCAAATTTTTATTGGAAGTTAACCATTCCACAACGTGATTAAGGGCCACACGTTTAAACTATTACTGCTTATATAATTAATGATGGACCATTCAAGATACTGTGGTGCCCAGTTACATACAGAAGTTCCTGCATTACATTTATTCTCTTTTCCTCTCCTCTCCTCTCCTCCTCCTCCTCCCCTTCCTACTCACCCACTGTCTGGGCTGGCAAGTCAGAACGAATCACTGGCGCCACTTCACCCTCATAGTAGAGCATCTAGCACTTCTCATTAAACTTGTGTCTCCATGTCTGTATTCCCCACTAGATTATCAGGGCTACTCTCTTGAGGGGAGGAGGCACACCTTTGCCATCTTTCTTTCTCAGGTGCCCAGCATAGTGCATGAGACACAGACAGGGCTCAACATCTGTCGAGCCAAATTTAGCAGACTGTCCTGAATCAGCTGAGCCATTCACAAAAATGTAATTAGTAATAATTTGACAGTATTTGGAGAGACGTAAAGTCCAAAGTTAAGCCAATACAGTTCTCTACTGAATCATACTGAAAAAAATCAGTTTTATATGCCTTCTCAGAGGCACAATGAGGAAGTAACGCAAGCATTTATGACTTAACTGCAAATCACTTCTTGATTTTTATCCCAAAGTATATTTGATGGTTTCTGATGAAACAGCATAAGGATTTTCTGACAAGTGTGTATGCAAAAGTAGGCATTTTTACATGTAAAGATAAACAGCAACCTGAACTTCAGATATATCCTTAATAAAGGGTTAAAATAAGTCAATTTTGGTTTATAATTAACATTTCTAGTTTTGGTTTATTTCTGTAAGTAGAGAACAAAACAGACAAAAGTCAGAAAAGCCTATCCAAAAGTGGTCTGACCCTTCCAGCTCAAGTAAGTTTCCCATCATTGAAGGTTCTAAAATAGACTTGGAATGATCACTTGTTAAGGGATATTGTGAGAAATATACAAACATCAGGAAATTCAAACCGAATGCCCTTTAAAAATCCTTTCCATTCCTGACATTCTGAGATTTTTTTAAATCACTACACACACGCACGTGCGCACATACACACTTATAAAATGCCTGCCTGAAATAGGCTAGGATAACAAAGGATATCTTTTGCCTGGACAAAAATAAGAGCAAATACTACTTTTCAAAGAAATAATAGATAATTTTCAATGATAACATTTAGAGTAGGGATTAGAAACCTTAATAATCTTTATATGAGATGTAAAATAATGAAGACACAACCCGATCCAAAAATGGGCAGAAGACGTAACAAGCAACTCTCCAGTGAAGACATACAAATGGCCAATAAGCACATGAAAAAATGCTCAACATTGCTAATTAGCAGAGAAATGCAAATCAAAATTACGAGGTATCACCTCACACCAGTCAGAATGACCATCATTCTAAAGTCCACAAAGGATAAATGCTAGAGAGGCTATGGAGAAAAGGGAACCTCCTACACTGCTGGTGGGAAGGCAGTTTGGTGCAGCCACTGTGGCAAACAGTATGGAGGTTCCGCTAAAGACTAAAAACAGACTTACCATATGACCTAGCAATCTCACTCCTAGGCATGTATCCAGAAGGAACCCTAATTCAAAAAGACACCGGCACCCGAATGTTCATAGTGGCACTATTTACAATAGCTAAGACATGGAAACAACCTAAATGCCCATTGACAGATGACTGGATAAAGAAGCTGTGGTATATTTGTACAATGGAATACTACTCAGCTATAAAAAAAGAATAAAATAATGCCATCTGCAGCAACATGGATGGACCTGGAGATTGTCATTCTAAGTGAAGTAAGCCAGAAAGAGAAAGAAAAATACCATATATCACTTGTATGTGGAATCTAAAAAAAAAAGGCAAATTAACTTATTTACAAAACAGAAACAGACTCACATAGAAAATAAACTTATGGTTACTGGGGTAAAGGGGATGGGAAGGGATAAATTGGGAGTTTGAGATATGCAGATACTAATATGTATAAAATAGATAAACAACAAGTTCATACTATATAGCATAGGGAACTATATTCATAATCTTGTAGTAACTTATGGTGAAAAGAATATGAAAATAAATATATATATGTTCATGTATGACTGAAGCATTATGCTATAGCTATATACCAGAAATTGCCACATTGTATAAACTGACTAGACTTCAATAAAAAATATATATAATAAAATAAATAAAAATAATGAAGACATATCATTTATTCAAACAAATTGTTATATTTACACGTATGTGCCAGGAAAATTCTAAGTGCCAGAGATATAGGAGTGTATTAGTTTCCCACCACTGCTGTAACAAATTATCACAGGTTTAGTGGCTTAAAACACCACCAATTATTACCTTAAAGTTCTGAAGGTCCAAATAGGTTTTACAGAGCCAAAATCAAGGTGTCAGCAGAGCTGTGTTCCTTCTGGAGCTCTACAGGAGAATCTGTTCCTTGACTTTTCCAGCTCCTCAAGGATGCCTGCATTCTATGGCTCAAGGTCACATCACTCCAATCTCTACTTCCGTTGACATACCTTCTTGTCTAATTCCTATACCTCCCTCCTTCCCCTGTAAGGACCATTGTGACTGCACTGGACCATAATCTAGGATAATCTTCCCATTTCAAGATCCTTAACTTAATCAGATTTGCATAGCCCCTTTTGCCTTGTAAGAAATGCATTCACAGATTCTGGGGATGAGGACACAGACATCTTTATGGACCATCATTCTGCCTACTACAAGAAATGAATAAACAAAAGAGACCCTGTTGACATGGGGTTATACTCCAGTGAATGAAGTAGGAAAATGTATAGACGTGTGATGTCAGGTAGTAACAAGGGTTATGAAGAAAAGTTATTCTGGGTAAAGTATTACATTACAGTTTGGCTCCACCGATGATGTATTTTTTTAATGGAGGAGCAGTAGAGAGTAAGTTTTGGGCATCTTACGGTTTGAGATGCCGATTAGACTTCCAAGGGGGAAAGTCATGGATACAACTGGAAATACATGATTCTAGATTTCCGTAGATAGGCTGGGGCTAGAGGTATAAGTTTGGGAGTTATCAGATCAGATATGTTTATCAGTTTTTATATAGGATACAAATGAACAGCCAGCTGAAGAGGTACATAAGGAAAGGTCTGGAAGGGGACCAAGTGCAGAAGCTTCTGTTGCCTTGGAGTTGGGGTGCTCGGCCATGGTGTTTACAACCATGGGTCTACGATCACTGAAGGAGGAGCCAAACAAGAGAACAACTGCAAAGACTTTCAGAAGGCAGGAAGGGAGCAGGAAAGGTGACTTGTGGCCCATGAGGCAGGGGTGGTACTGGACCAGAAGCCCAGTAAGAACAGAGTTTCAAAGAGAAGGGAGTGATCACTAGACCAAGTCCTGCGAAAGGCTGATTTGGATGAGCCATTGGGACTTTAACAAGACTGGAGTGGTGGGGACGGAAGCTTAACTGGAGTGGATTCAGAAGAGTAGAAAGTGAAGAAATGAAGACTAAACATATGCCATTCTTTTGAGGAGTTTTGCTATAAAGGGGAGCAGAGCAGTGAGACAGGAGCTGGAAAGGGATGAGGGGTCAGATGAAGCTTTCCTTCCTAAAGATGGGAAATACACTTCAAATGTGTGCTGATGGAGAAGACCAAGCAGAAAGAGGACACTGATACCACAGGGCAGCGAGAGGATAACTACTTGGCAAATGACTGCTAGGCAGTACTGAGTGCCCCTGGAGCTTTGTATAAATAAATTTAAGGGGAGAGCAGTCAGCATGGCTGTCTAGTCAAATCCAGTTGCTTGCGTGCAGATGGAGAGTAGGCAGAGAAATAGATTTAACCAGGCTAAAGTTTTTTGGGGTGAGTACAACAGAGAGAAAGGGGCAAGGGCGTGACTATGAGGGTAGACTACAGGGCAAGCAGACACACAGACACAGAAGGTGGGCAGTGGAAAGGCAGAAGCTCTGTGGATGGGAGGGAGGCCCTCCTGGGGTTGCTGAATTATCAGACTTGGAAGACTGGAGGAAGTGGTGGTCAGTGAGTGGGAGGCTTTACACTAAGTCCACCATCAGCACAAAGGATTCAGACAGTCCGTGAGTTCATCTGAGAGTCCTGACCGAGAGAGGATGGCCGTCTTTCAGAAGTGACTCAGAGTGTTGCTCTGTCTTTGGTTCCTTCCTGGAGATCAAAAGCCAGCTTTAACCAAGGAGTGGACAGATTAATCAGAACAACAGAAAAGAGGGCTACAGAGTTACCCATGTTGGGCTGTCA
The DNA here is from genome assembly GCF_048773025.1 of Camelus bactrianus. Taxonomy (NCBI): domain Eukaryota; kingdom Metazoa; phylum Chordata; class Mammalia; order Artiodactyla; family Camelidae; genus Camelus; species Camelus bactrianus. The sequence continues at coordinate 43,476,160 of NC_133550.1, read as the reverse complement.
CAGGACCACAACACAGAATTCTCTCCATTTCTCAAATTCTTAGGAAGACAAGGCCATAGGTCCTGAAGGAGAAAACTGACCACCTCTCCTCCATCTTACATATCTGCACAGTGTATTGTGTATCCTTATAGGGACATACACACCTGGTCAAATATGACTGATTTAAAAATACTTCTAGGGTAAAATCAGAGAGTGTCATGTGAAATTTGTGTCTCCCAAACTAAATTCGCTGAGCTGAGAAAGCCTTCTGTTTATCCCTTGGGAAAAATCATACATCTTTTTCAAAGAGAAAAAGAGGCCTTGGGGATAAGGTTTTACTGAGGGCTTTGATTTTTCTTCTTCAAACCAAATCGGAATTTTTATTTTTGTCAGAAGACTTGAAAAACACCCCTCACCCCACCCTCGTGCAGCTATCAACCAGAATATCTGAATGATTAATTCAGTGCCCTTGAAAAAGACAGCTGAGGCCACAAATCTGTCTGTCTTTGTCTTTAATCTTTATTCTCATCTCCAGGGAAGCTTATTAATTTTGAAGCCATGAATGGGTAGGACAAAGAAAATCTGTACAAAAAATTCCTTCTATGTTCTACTTCTTACATGATTAGGCAACCATAAACTATGAGTCCCTTACAGGAAGATTTGTCTTCTACTGCCCTGTGCTGAGTCTACAATCTGCACTGCACCAGATAAATCTTAATTAATGATAAAATACTGACCAGAATTATCTGCGGGAGGTAGAGGAAGAGAGCAGGTAGGCACTGAACTAGAATTAGTGCGCTCTCTTCCAAGTTAATATAAAAATGCTATTTCCAGTCTTCTAGACAAATATAACACCAGTAAAACTTTCTGTAAATTTCCTGAGAGAACAAGTAGCCATTATGTCTTCTGTGAATTCTGCTGCTATAACCCAAAGGTCTACAGATTAAGGGATTCATTATTATTTCTTACATACAGAATTCAAAAAGAATAATTTATGCAGAATGCTGAAATGACTAGATTAGAAATAAACCATTATTTATAATGATACTTCACCCTGTTCAAAAAAGGTCATGTGTGTGTATGAATCTATATTCTGAGGCTGGTAATAGCTTATAGTGTACAATGGTGTACTTTTTAAAAAGATATTTCATATTCAAGTAAGGATTACATCTTGGGAAAAAGTGGAAGTTTGACTTGGAAAGTCATATTTGGTTTAGTTTCACCCATATGATATCTCAAAAGAGCCACTGTTCACCTTTGTGAAAGCTGCCCCTCTGTGCACACACCAGCACTCGCGGGAAGCCGCTGCAGGTGTGCGTGAGTGAGACGTGCAACCCCACAGCAACGCGCTGACAGTGAGTCTGTAACACTTCTCTTTTTATCTAAGAACAACTGACTTTTTAAGTTCCAACTATACTTTAAAAAATTCAATGAAAAGACATAAAGAATAATATAGCACTACCACTTTCGTATCATAATAATGTACACAGAAAGCCAACCAAACCAACAAGTCACATTGTGTCCTAAATAACTATTCTCATTATTTTTATGAAACAAAAATCATCACAGAATCAGAAGGATTATTTAGAATAAATTTCTGAAAAATTATTTCCTGGGCTTGCTTACTCTCTGAGGTAAATAATGCCATTCCTTGACCTTTTTCACAGGCCTATTTTCTGTTCCTCAGAACTCTTCAAGTGCCAAGTTCAAAGAAATGAGCTGTGTGTTAAAAGTCATGAGATAATTTTTTTAAATTGTACAAAGGAACTCATGCTTTGCTCACTTGAATAAGACTAGCTTCCTTTCTGTGTTTTAATACTATGAAGAGGCAATTTTAACGCAAGAATCCATGCAATCATTTAACAAAGCTACATTCAGAAAATTGGCAAGCTTTACAGAACATTTTTAGAGGGCAAATATTATATTTATTTATTGTTCTATTCACCATCTAGCATAATGTGAACATTTTAGTACCATTAATGACAACTGTGATTATAACAGTAATGTATATTCACAGCTGGGTGTTGAGAACCACCCTTCTGTCTATTTATTGTGCATTGTATCATTCAAAAAGCAGGGAGTGAAAGCTTCCTGTGTGATCTCAGTGTACATAATGCATTTTATATTAGTTGACTTTAATTTGCACTTGCAAAAGTAATGAAATCATTCCTCATCTTCCCCAAATAGATGCAATTTGCCTTTGCCCTAAATCTTTATAAAAATTCAATTTTGCTTTTTAAAAGCAATACTCAGTTTTCCTTGCATTTCTGATATCTGTGGTATTGTATAATTATCCATGCTATGATATAATATGGCGGTACAGGGATAGAACATCAAGTCACACAGACTTGGGTTTAAACTTGTTACTTCCATGGGTGACTGTGTGACCTTGGACAAATTACTTGGTTTCCCTAAGCTTTAGTTTCTTCAACTGTAAAATGAAGAAAATTATACTGGGTTACATTATACAATCGTAAGAATACAGGTAAGGAATTTAATCTACAGTTTGTATTCAGTTACCTATCATTACCAATATTACCATATCAGGTCCTTCCCTACTCCACTGAAATCTAAACTGCACCCTTCTAGAAGGTGAAATACACATCTCACTTTCTCAGATAGTTGACAATATGGTGAGTACCTCCTATGTAAGATACACAAAAGGCATTAATATAACTTGTTGAATTAAAAATATTTATCCATTATATTCAAATTTAAAAAATATTTTCCTATGTGTCTGGTTTCTCAAATTAATTAATAAGCTATTTATAGGCAGATGACAGTTCAATAAATACATGAACGAGCCATACTGAAAAATGTTAGCTGAGTAGTAAATGAACAAGTACATGCTGAATATGTATTTAAAATGGAAACCAGTGTTCTGCAAATCCTAAACAAAATATTAAGGCATTTTCAGATATAGGTTTTAAAAAAGGTTTGCATTTTCAGGCAGCTACCTGAGAAATGTATATAATAATTTTTAAAAACAGTAGATAAAGATCCAATATCTACTTAAAATTTCTGGTCCCATCATTTCAATGGGTGAAAAGTGATTTCCTAATAATACAGGAAGCCAATCTAACATCAAGCAGTTAAATCTATTAATTGCATCTAAAATATTTAATCTTTTGATAAAGATTATGTAACTGGACATAGTTGAAAATCTATGGCATAAAATCTTCAGGACAAAGAGCTTACAAGTAGAAAATCAGTAACAAATATTTCATTATAAATAACTGAAAACAGGATGCTATGGTAACAGTATTACTGTTTGATAGCCCTACTATGTATTTTTTTCTTACGTTTTTGTGTATAGAAAGGTGTGGGTGTTTTCCTCCTTTCTTATTTTGCTGGTGGAAGTAACTCAGAAACCAAAGGATTAAAAACAATGACTGTGTTTATAAAGAAAGATTGTTTTTCTTTCTTTCCTTTTTTAAACCAATTACCATGGGGGGGAAAGGTCTAGGAGAAATAATATTCAAACACTACTATAAAGTTCAAAAGTACTTTTCACAGACATCATGAGTCAATGAGAATATGAACTAGATTCTACAACTTCATAAAAAGAGTGGTTAAGAATCATGAAAACTTATCAACACTAAACACATACACAGAGGCGTGAGCAGGAAGTTCTCGGGGCGGAAGCCACGCGACACCACTAAAGCACACCTGCTACTCACAGACGTTATAAAGCAACCAGTTTTACCTGCTTTATATTTCAGTCACAATATTTACCAAATAACCATCATTATTCAAACAGTCTTCTAATGATCCCCTGGATGAATGAGATGAGATTAATGATCACCTATTTATCACAATCGTTACTGTATCCACTATGAAGCTGCAGTTTAGGGATCATCCTATGGGACCGCATGGCTTGATCATTCAAGTACAGATTCTCAGATCTGTATTTCTGAACAGGATACTCCATACCCAAGCCCCGTCTCTGTCTCACCTTGGTAAACAATGCCACTAACTACCCAGGAGCTCCAAATTTGGGAGGTATTCTAGACTCTTCCCTCTCCTCCTATGTCTAATCGGTAAACAGAACTTTTGACTTTTTCTCTTCAAGATCCATCGCTCAGTCTCTTCTTGCTGAGATCAAGCAGTCCTCACTCCCTGTCTGGATTACTACTGCACTTGCCTGCTAATTTTCATGCCTCCAGTCTCACCTCCCTCTAACCCCTGCTTCTCACATCTCCAGAGTAATCTGGGTCTGAAACCAAATTTGCCCTTGTCACTCTCCTGCTTAAAATCCTTCACTGGTCCTCCTAAAATTCTTAGGGGGAAGCCAAACACCTTCAAACGGCATTCAAGGTCATTCATGATCCAGCCTCACCTTTTCTCTCCTGCCTCTTCTCTTGCTATTCCTCAACCCCACCCAGTGCTGCAGCCAACCAGAAATGTCCACAGCTCCCTGAATTCACCAGCACCTCTCCAGCCCTACTGCTTATGCACACACTGAACTCAGTCCTTGTTCTCCATATTGGCAGCAAGTTCTTAAAGAATCAGCTCAAGTTCAAACCCTTCTGGGAAGTTATCTCTTATTAATGTTTCTGTCCCTCACCCAAATTTTCCAGCACTCACACATGCGCGTACATGCACACGCACATACATGCATGCACACACACACACACACACACACACTCCTTTATTTAACCACTCTACTGATGTGCTCCCATAGCAGCTCAGGCATATATCACTATTATTGGACTTAGCCTTTCATCTGTACATTCTCACTGCTTGGTATTAATAGATGCTCAGTGAATGTCTTGAATAAAGGAAAGAATAATCTGTTCTTGCTGTCTCCTTGCTCACTCCGCCCCCTCCACTCACTGTTCACCCATTTCGTACTGGCTTGCACGTGTACTACTCCATCGAAAAAGCTCCCCAAAAGGTAACCAAAAATCTCTGCTAAATTCATCATTTTAAAAATCCTTCTGGCTTTCAACAGTGGTGACCCTCCCATCCTCTTGCCACCCTCCTCTCTTGGCTGCCATGCTACCACAGTCCCCTACCTGTCCCTGGGCTCCAGCCCTCTTCTCAGTTCCTAGAGCATACCAAGCCTTACCCAGTCTTCCCGTACACAGTTCCCTCTGCCTAGAACACTCCAGTACTCCTAATCTCCTCACCCCAACTCCTACTGAAGCTTTAGACCAGCCATTCTCAAACCTTAATGTACACATAAATCACCTGGGAATCTTATTAAAATTCAGTCTGATTCCTTAGGTCTGGGGTGGGACCCACGATTCTGCATTTCTAATAAGCTCCCAGATGATGCCCAAGCAAACCATGCACGGATCACATTTTGAATAGCAAGGTTTTCCATCTCAGCTCAAACATCTTTTTTCAGGGAAACTTTCTCTGATTCCACCTCACCTGCACTCCTGATTTAGTCACAAGTCCACAATTTATACTTGCAGTGCACTGTGGAACTCTCCATGATGGCTTCAGCTATCACTATAACCCACATTCATCCTCCTCCCTGCCAACCCCCTGCTCCTATCTAGCCTGACATGTTCATTTTTGAGAAATGAATGAACAATGTCTGTTGAGCCAGCCTCTGACTTAGGCCAAGTCACTTCCCTTCACGATGCTCAGAACCACAAGGTTCGCTGCCCTGAGCTCAGCTCCTGCAGAAATCCAGCTTATCTGTGGTTATTACTCAGAGATTTTTCTATTGCTGTCAAGATGCATTCATGTGGGGTCTGCAGAGCTATGGCAGGAGAGGAATTAACACTGGTTTTTCTACTCTAACAAGCTGGTTGGCTAGTCTCCATATACAGTCTACTAGCACTCCAGATTTTCTTGTGCCAGGTGTATAAAGAGCAGAGGAAAAAAAAACTAAATCCTACTTAGTGTGCTTAGATCCAAGTCTCTTCCACCCTGGTGAGAGGACTGCTACCAGGAAGGGTAGAGGCAGGAGGAAAAGACAAAAACTTTTAGTACATTCTGATTTCTTTCCATTCAGAATTCACTGCTTAGATTCTCATAAAATTCATTTTTTTCTTACAGTTAAAAAATAATTGACAAAAAATGCTGTAGTTAAAATTATGTTAACTAGCTGGATACAGCAGCTAGAATATTTGCATGAAATAAATTGTAATGGGGAATATAATGGAAGAGCTTAATTGCATAAAACTCATGACAGGCAGAAGCAATGCCACTGTTGCCAAGAGAACTGCCTGGAAAAAGTGCCAAAGCAAAAACTAAAACTAAACAAATAAAACACCGTTTGTGATAAACCCCAAGAATGTCATTTTTCTCGACTAGTAAATACATAAAAACAGTCATAGCACAGAGTAACAGAAATAACATAAAATAAGAAATTTTAATGCTTGGTTAAAATATTAATCACGTATCTTAGGGAGAACTACTGCTCTCTAAATAAAGTTTCATATACATTTAAAAGGAGATTATTTTTAAATAGAAAAATGTTTTCTCATTTGTTTGATAAACCCATCAGTATACTTGATTTTAAAAATAGTGATTTTAGAAAAAATAATGCCATTTGCTTAAAATTTTTCATGTCATTTAATTGTATATCAGAGATTGTTTTTCCCTGAGCTGGGAGGAAGAGGGTTTGACTATCTGATAGATTAGTGCCCAAAATGTAAAACAGCCATAGTTTTATGGCATTTATAATTCACAGAACACTTAATGTATATAAACAATTTCTTGAAAAAGAAACAACATAAATTTTTAAACAGTGTTAACAGTTTGAATTTTATCGGTAATTTTACAATCGACTGAACTTTAGAGAAAGTACACAGAATTTTCTAAAAGAAGAAATCTGGGTAAGTGCATTTCTTAGTCAAATTCTTCAAAATTTCAACTGACTTTCCAAAGCACACAAATGTCTTCCCTGTATCTTAATGCATTTCTAGTTCTGTTTAGAAGAAGTAATTAATCATTTATTATCCTGAAATTTTATTAAATTATTTTTTATTATCCCTAAAATGCAGATTTATGAATACAGAATAACATTTACTCTTATACTTTGCCTGATGCTAGATGTCACTTAAAATGAATTTATTTTACATAATATCAACATTAGAGAATATACAAAATAGGGCACAGATTCATTTTACTGAACCTGTAGCTTCAAAGAGAAAAACTTTCCAAGTGAATTACAAGATGTTTTTGAAAGGTCCACCTATGGGGGACAAGGTGTCACACTGTAACACAACCCTATTACATAATCACTCCCAAAGAAAAGATGGGGACTGAGCCCAAGGAGCCCTGAACTTGGAGGGACTAGGTCCCTTGTCACTGTGGGTAGTCATGATCTGAGCAATACTAACAGCAAGAGAAAAAAGGAGGGTTGGAGGAGACAGCTTGGGTTCTACAAACAGGCTCACAGTTGAAAAAAAAAAAAAAAGTGCCTCAAATCTCTAGAAAAAACTCCAAAATATTATGGGCTTGGGCATGCTCTTGAGCCTTGCCCATGATTTCCTGCCCAATAAACAGAATATTTACCAAGAAAACATAGCTCTATTTAAAAATAAAAGTCAATGGAAAATAGAATTCACTCTATAGAAATCACACTGTAACCAAATCTGATGGAAACTGACACTATTCCACAAAGGAAATAATATCTGCACACACCAGAATGAACAGCAATAACAATAGCAAAGAAACCTTATGCACACACAATTCTTCCCACAAACACTCTTTCTTTAAAAAGCAACAACAAAGAACAACAACAAAAAAATGAAAGTTAGTGTTAGGGTGAGGTCAGGGACCTTGGGGAAACAGTAAAAGAAAAGTAACTGCAGAGCCCTACCAAGAAGGTAAAGTCCATATTCAATTTTTATCAACTGTCTTAAAAATGTTCTATACAGCAGTTTATCCACTGACCCAGAATCAAATCCAGAATCACACACATTGCATTTAGTTGTTAAACATGGTATGGCTATGTAATATCCCATCTCAATATACTATATTTTTATTTAGCTAATACTCTCTTAAAGGACATTTGACTTGTGTCAGTTTTTTGTTGTTGATGTTATAAATAATGTTGAAATAAACATTCCTGAATAGAAGTCTCTCTCCGTACATCTTATTATTTTTTAGGATGTTTTAGGACCTTTAGGATGATCATTCAGGATCCAGCAGAAAAACAGAAACCACGACAGTTATTTTGGCAGAGAGAACTTAATCTAGGGAACTAGTTAAACAGGTTTGGAAGTTTGCAAAGGCTAAAAGGCAGCACAGAGGTGAGAAGACATAGTAAAGGCATGAAGCAACTACCTCTCTGGGGCTGGGGGAACAGAGGACAGAGGTTGGTTTGTTGGAAACTAGACACTCAGAGGCCCCCTGCTGAGTTGAGATGGTTTGTTCAGAGAAGGGAAGAGGAATGTTCATTAAAAAGACATTCTGAAAAGGAAGAGGAAATGCCTGGCATTCCTTCTCCATCTCTCCTCAACTTAAAACAAATAACAAGTAACTCTTTATGTGCTTCAGTAAAATAATCCAAACAAATACATGAAAAGTAAAAGAATTTTGCCACCATAAATGCTGAAACCCACCAAAATTCTGCAGTGATTTGGAAAGCAATTTAGAAAGAAAGCATGATATAAAAACTGGCCTTTGTAGCGGCCATCATTATCTCAAGCAAAGGAAAAAGAAAATACTGTAGGAATTAGGGGGGAAAATAGGTCAAATTATACCAGAACATTCTTCAGTTGTAAAAGTCATTTCAAGTCAATCTTCATTTTTAAATGACAGGGGTTGGTGGGTGGGTTGGTTTAAAGCAACAGAGTTTCATGTATGCTTGAGGATGTATGATTGTGCACATTGTACGATGTCTTCTACTGATGCCTGGCTATCTCAGAAAGTAAACGCGAGGAAACTGAAAGACAGAACGAACTAGGTGAGACCAGCACTGGGCATCCATACCAGTTCACTCAGATTATGAGGATTTTAACCTCTCTGAAGCCCTAATATAGTTTACATTATCTGACTTATTCCTGTAGCACAAAGAACTGACTGAAAAATTCACTTTGGCAGACTTACTGACTACTTCCACCAAGTAAGTAGCTGTCAGGTGGCTAAATAAAGCAGCAGAAAAGCCAACCGGCTCTGCTGCATAAGCGGCACCAAATCACTCAAAACCAGATGGCTGCAGATGTACTCAGCAGCTGAAAGCGCGGCTCACTACCTTCCACGGAACTGGGACAGGCCCACGGATGGCATCTGGCTCCGCGGCAGACCCTCCTCCAGGCCAGCAGGAAGCTCAGCTCGGGCTGCCGGTCCAGGAGACCAGCCTTTCCCAGCGCTCCCGGAGTCATTTCCTGTGTGAAAAGCGCACTGCTGTTCTTGCATTCCTCAGGGTGCATGTCTCTCATCTCAGAGGATGTTGCTCTTCCACAGGAAGAGGAAGGAACCAGTTGTTCCTGGACGTGTGGGCTGAGGGCTGTCGGGCATTTTCGGCATGCCTCAGTCTCAGCTGTGGGAACCGGGGATGCGGCTGAGATTCCCAGGCCCGGGACTGTCCAGATGACTGTGGCGGTTTAGAAATACAGTAGCTCAGGAAGTTGGAAGGCAGAAATAATACCTGGAACTTCAAAACCTCCAGTTCCCAAAAATGTGCTAATTTTCTAAAGGAAATTCAAAAACTTATTTACTCTGTTGGGCTCCCAAACAGCATGTTTTATAAAATCCTTTTGTAGAATTCCACACCACCCTCTTCTTTTTTACATTTCATGAAGAAAAGTTAAGTCCTAAATCACTTTTATCAACAGGTTATAAAGACCAGTTTCACTGCATAAAGTATCGTTTAAGTGAGATCATGCTTAAAAATGTAATCAGTATAAACTTTTCGCTAAGAGGAAACACTTATTGATGATAAGCTTTCTTTCCCTGTGACCTTGAAACTTAAAGGGAAAGAAGCTCAAATTAGCAAATTCTTCAGGAAAGTTAAATCAAACACTGGGGACTTATGATTATTATTTTTTTTAAATCAAAAAGTAAATTTTATTTGGAGGAAAAAAGAAAGCCTCTGATCCACACTATTAATCTCTTTTTACAGTGGTACTGTCTTAGTTAATCAGCTTAAAAAAAAAAAAACCCCAGCCACGTTCTTTTAACAGACTAAAAAGTTTTAGTTGGTTGGCTTTTTTCTTACAATCCCAAAACACGTTTTTTTAAAGGTCAGCTATCACAGTCACAACTGTTGGTAGTTTTTATAACATATGGGTCATGATGTACTTCAAAAGCAAGGATGCAACTAATTTGGAAATAATCTCTTCTTCTCTGATGTTTTCTCTAACTTGCATCTGAAAAAAATATAAATGTTATTTTTATTCTAAATGGAAAGAGATTTGTGGAAGTGTATTTTTTCTTATTTACTTCTGTTAATTATCCTGTATGTCTTCTTTTTAAAAGCTTTGACACTTTAATTACTTCATTTCTTTCCGTTTTAAGGGTGATGCTTTAAAATTGCTTCTCAAGCCCGATAAGCATTCCTCTTTTTACTAAGCATCTTAGAATTATGTTAACTTTTTTTTAAGAATGTGTGACCTTAATTTTATTCTATTTTATTTTTTTAATTGTTACAATGTGTCATTTCCTGGTGTACAGCACAATGTCCCAGTCATGCATATGCATACATATATTCAATTTCTTGTAATAACCTTTAATGAAAAAGAATATGAAAATGAATATATGTATGTATACACACTAACTTTTTGAGTCAATGGATAAAAAAAAATACTGTTTCACTGTATCCCACCCGACATATTCACTATCATTTGAAATGAAAACTAAACATCATTTAATAAAATGAGGATAGACTGTGAAAAGCACCAGCAACTAGTGAGTCCAGAGGCAGACTTTACACATGCCTACGTTCATCTTCTTTCAAACACTCAAGGTGGGGGTGGGCAGAAGATAAACACCACGGGCCACTGAACCATTGCCTAAAGATACCATAAAAATGTCTTTTTCCTAAATCTAAGTAAGCAACAACAAACTTACGAACATACCTAGTTTCAGAAATCATATGCACTAAGCTTCTAAATCAAATGCTACCTTACAAACCATTGCAAAGTTTAAAAACTTAGAACTTCACCTTCCTCCAAATTTAGAGGTTGTCTATATGTAAATACAGGAATGCTAGCATGCAGAAAAGCAGTGGAAGCAGGAGGTTTGTGCACCATGATTTTTATACATTTTCCTGGAAAAGTAAATGGGGTATCTGGGGACAACACATTGTATATTACCACTTTACACTTTTAAAGTTATAAATTTTAGTCTTGAGACATTTAAGTTTGCATACACTGTGTTCTTTCAAGTAAGTCTTTCCAAATCTTTGCTTACATAAGCAGTTAGAAGCTGGAATAACTCTGAACTAGTTACGCAATGTTGTCTAGTTACCAGGATGCACTGTTGCCACAACATCCATGGAGATATCCTCTCTGTATCTGCACTTTTACTCTTTTTATGTCCATATATTTTGTCAATACATTAACATTTTTTCAGAGAGCATATACCATATGACAACCTCCATGAAAGGGTATAACTTTTTCTTCCTAAAAATAGGTTGATGCAACAATTTTTCCAAAAGGGAAACTAGTGAACTTTGCTGAAAAATGCAAATCCAAAGGACACTTAGGAAGGAAGACTATGTTTTACGACTGTGCTTCTCAAAGTCACAGAAACAGCACAGTATCTCTTGCACTGATTCAGCTGATCACTTTCCTGATCCCAGAAAAGAAGACAGGAAACCACAAGTCTTTTTCTCTCAACAGCCCTTCTGGCAAAATGATGAGAGATGATCTGGGCTAACCTGAAATTACTCAGGGCTGCACCTTACTGTTCCCTGGGGAAAGGAGACAGGGAATCCCACAGCTGACATCCAGTCTGTCACGAAATCCTCTTGGCCCTGCCTTCCAAATACATGCAGCATCAGATCACTCACCACCACCTCCTCCGCTACCACCCTGGATCAAGGGACACCTGCCTCCTGTCTGATTGTTCCATTAGTGTCCTAATTAGTCTCTTTGCTCCCCTCCACCACCACCCTCAGCTGATTCTCAACACAGCAGCCAGAGTGAACCTGTTAAGACGTAAGTCAGATCACGCCCCCCCACCCCCAAAGGAAACCCTCCAGGGGCTCCTCCTCACTCCCAGTCTCGCCTTTGGCACGCTCTCACTGGCCTGGAGTGCCTCCCCAGATACTCATCTCACTTGATCCCTTCATTCCTTCAGTTCTTTACTAAACCGTCGCCCTTCACAGGACTCTTGTCCCGGCCAAACTATCCAAATGCACCCGTCTTCCTATCTGACTTCAGTGCTTTCCACGCCATTGCATTTTTTCCATTTACTATACTATACAGTCTTTTTTTTTTTTGAATCTGTGAATTGCCTGTCTCCGCCACTAGAATATAGAATGTAGGCTTCTCTGGGGCAGGTATTTCTGTTTTGTCCACATTTTCTAAAGTCAGGAACAGTGAGTGGCACATCATTACTCAAGAAACACTGAGAACCAAAAGTGTGTGAGTGGGTGTGCTCCCAGTATCCTACCACACAGCTGCTATCCACTGAGTCAGGCGCTGTAAAGACTCAGGATTAGATGGGGGCACTTTTATTACTGAGGTACATACTGTATTTTCAGTTACTTCTGAGGCATCTATACTTTCCACCAGCTGGAATGTCCCTATCAAAACCTTACCCATCTCTGGTCAGGTCACGAACTGACAATCATTACACTTGGCATCTGAAGTACACTGAAACTGCCACTTGTTTCTTGTACTAACGAAATTCCTCTCTAGCTAGGTTTTAAGTTTCTTGAGGTCAGGCAGCCAGCATGACATCCTGTCTTCAGTATCTCGGATAACCCCTCCATCCAGTTTGGCTTTAAATATTTTGACTGATGGAGCAAAAAAGACTATAAACCTTGATTTTTTTCCTATAATGAAATTGTAAATTCTCAGTTTATTGTGAAGAATTAATTTAACCTGAAAACTGTCCCAATCCTAAAGAAAGGCATGCCCATCACCTACACAGTTGCCAAAATGAGTACGAGAGTACTCCTCCTGTTCTCTGAGAAGAGCCCAGTGTTCTGACAGTCAATCAGAAGGATACTAGCAAGATTGTCAACTTCATTTTGTTCATTTGTGGAATAAATAATAGTAAAATACATCAAAATTTAGGAATATATTTACCTAAAAATAACAATTTTAATAATCATTGAGTATTTTAAACAAATTTTGTTTAGCCAGGATTTTTTTTTAATACTTCATAGTAAGATACAGAAGAGAAATTCCAGTCTTGCTTGCCTTCTAGGGGAGAAGGGCTGACGATGCGGGAGGATCTGGAACACCCCACGTAGCCGTGTCACATGTCAATGCTAATGCTAAATGCCCTCTTACAATTTTGATGACAAATAAATGAAAATAGTAAAAGACTCAGTGAGAATCTTGAACTAAATAATATTTAAAAAATCAGGATATGACAAGTGACAACATAATTGGAATAAAGACTCAGAAATTTGAGATCAACATTTTAAAACTATGTCTATGTGACAGCCAGTATATCTATCCCGTTACAGAAACATTTTTTTACAACATAGCTTTAAAAATACAGATTGGCAACAGCTTATTTTGATCCTGAAATATTGTATCAAATTTCCTGCCTGGCAGGAGAGACACAAGTGCAAGCCTCGAAGACACCAACTGTTTGTATGCCATCGTTTCTCCTCTGTAGTAGGAAGGCCTCAGAGCACAGACAAGACAGCAGTACACTCTAACCTATAAATCATCCTGAATATAATATTAAATCAAGTCAAAACAGGAGTAGAAGCCAACTATTTCTTACACCGGAATAAATCTGCTTTTCTCCTACTAAGAAATTTCACAAAATAAGGTTTGAAGAGTAACCTTTTTATATCTCATCTTGATGAAAATGCATTTTTAAGGAAATACTCTTCCAGTCTACAAAAACTAAACAAACGATCCCCCCAAATAAACAGTAACCACAATAACAAAAACCCAAACCACCTTCAAACACTGCTTTTTTTGGCTTCCAATATTTCACTAGGTTTTTAAATTATAATCACATGCAAAGTTCACACCACAATAGTGCTTCATGCCAGAATAGAAACAAATCTCCTTTACAATTATGTCTGATTTGTCATGCAGACGCAAAAGAAAAGTAGCCAATATATAGAGGAGATTACAGATTAAGAATTACTTACCACTAGATTAATGGAAAGGCAAATAATTATAGTGACTTCACTTTAGTTTCCTAACCCAATGAGCTAAAAGAAAGATACATACTTTGAAAATATAAAGGAAAGCACTTTAAAGATATTCCTCATAAAAATCTAAATGCTTTAGGAGCACCTATATCTTCAGAAAATGTGTTAGTAAAATAAACAAAATCAGGAGTCTTTAGCTTGCCTGGAAGTAAGCAGCTATCTTCCAGATTTTAAACAAATCTACCTAGCTGGGACTTCAGCAGCCTAATCCCAAACCAATTTAGAGCAAACAAGCTTTTGTCTGTGTTTTCTTGTTTGTTTTGTTTTTATGTAGCATCAAGCACACAACTTCAAACAACAGTGGAGTCTTTCTTTTAATGCTTATATATTGGGTTGAACCATGGGAAATCATTGATATTAGACCGTTTTGCCTACATAGTGGCAATTTCACATAATTCAGCCTAATATTATTCCTTATGTGAAGAACAACTGTATTTTTCAGTCTTATTATCCTTTTCTGTAGCACAACTGCACACTTGTCAGTGCTCTGTCTTCTCAAAGTCCCACATACTGTACTTCTGAGTTAGGGCCCTGTGACTTAGACACACTGACTCTGGCACATCTGCATCCCCACCCAGGGACAGACACCCTGCCATCACGTGCTAGGTGACAGGTATGCCCACCTCTATAGCACACTATCAAGAACACCTGGATTCCTCGGGTCATGAGGCTTTGCAAACTTGGAAGGGCTCCAGCAGGGAGAGTGAGTCTCAAAGCATGGACCCAAGGTTTCTGATGATCTCTGATATCCTCCAGTCCAGAAACATGCAATTAAGCCTGAAGACTACCTCAAAAGAAAGCAGCTCCAGGACAGAAAAAATCCAACTCACCACAATTTGTACATTCCAACAGCATGCCTTTCGGGTAATTCACTGAACCATAAATATGTTGAGCACCTACTATAAGGTAAGAACTGTGGCAAGAACTCAGTGTCTAGTTAATTTTTAATGTTGTAAGTAAGTTATTCATGCAGGAATGCTCACAGGGTTATTTTACAAACATGAACGTTGTAACAGACAAGGCCACAGACCCACTTGAAGTTCCAGTTGTCACCAATGATTCCTGGACTTCTTCGACAATCAGTCCCTAGGTTGACCCTCCAGCTGACTTCCTGCCTCTGGAACTTCTCATGAGTCACCTAGGAGTTTTCTGTGCCATGGGACTAACACTGAAAAGACCCTTTAATAAGCAGACTTCTTCCTGATACAAGACAGACTGAAGATAGACTAGTCCTCTGCAGAATTCCTTTACAATAGGTATAATTCTTGAGATCTAGTGGAGAGTTTGTAATGTAACGTCAAGTGTTTGTTTGTTTTTTCTGGCCACGTGTTAATTTACCCCAAATATTTAACTATACTGACATCATCACAGTAGTGTTGCCAAAGACCATGCCACTCCTCCCATTTGTTTTCATGACTGCTTTTGCCCTGACTAGCAGAGCTGACGGCAGAAGTGACCTGCCTTGCAAAGATTAAGCAGTCTCAAGTGGAAAGGCTAAAACTCTCAATTTTTGAAGACTTTGGACACACTGAGTAAATAAACTGTATGTATGCAATTTTTTAAAAACAAAATTGCATGTGTTAGAAGTACTTCTTAATTTCTGCATCATCCATCAAGAGAGATGAACAAAGGGAAATGGCTACTTCGATTACAGCTTCTAATGAGACCAGAAGTAAGTTTAGCACCTCTGAAAGGCAATTACCAAAGAAGGAATCTGTTCTGTGACAGCAAGTGGAGTGTCACGTGGGCGGCACCCTAATAGGAGATGAGACAGTGAATGTGGATTAGATTGAAAGTCATCAAATTAAAACTTTTCTAAAACTGGTGCTGCTCCCCCTTGTGGCCATTTAGACACATTGTAAGTATGACTGGTACAAAGTTTTTTCTATGTTAAGATGTAAGGCTACTTAGCCTTTTTTTTAATCTCCTCTCCCACACAATTTTTAAGGAAAATGAATTGTGCCAAACAATTAAATACCATTTAAATGCCAAAGGAAACTTACTGTGGTAGAATCAAAAGAAAGGATGTCCACAACAGGGGGAGTGGAGGTCTGCAAATCGATTACATCAAGCTTTGGATTAATCTGTGTATATATATTAAAAAAGCTAATATTAGATTTTTATACCATAAGAAACTGCATGCTATTTGTAACAATTTAGAGGTATTTCCTAATATATTCTAAAACTAAAATATATTGGTACATTCAATGACATGAATACAACAATTTTAAATAAGATATTAGCTTATCAAATCAATATATAAGAAAAGATCATCAGGACCAAACTGAAATTTTCCCAGGGGAAAAAAAATGTTTCTACATTAGAAAATCAATGGGATTCATCTATAAAGGGATTTTAAAAATAAAATAAAATGACCCACCTCAAAAGATGCAGAAAAATATCCTAGCCAGTTCATTAAGACAAGAAAAGGAAATAAAAGTGTTAAGATGTAAGAATTAGAACAGAAGAAATAAAATCGTCATTCATATATAATTATCTATAAAGAAATCCCCAAAGGATCTACTGCTATATCATTAAAAGTAATAAGATCTCAAACCAGTATACAAAAACAACCGCATGTTTGCACTTCCACACACAGTAAAAAAAAAAAAAAAAGCAAATTTTAAAAATTCATCACTTATAATACAATAAAAATTTAAAATACATCAGAATACAACAAATATGCATAAGACTTTTATGGGAAAAAATAATAAAACTCACGTAAAGACGTTAAAGAAGGCTTAAACAAACAGACAGCTATACCATAAAGAGCTCAGAAGCAGAGCCCCGTCTATATAAAAAACAAATACAAAAGAAAAATGGTGTCACAGATCAACAGAGGAAGGATGATTTGTACCTGAGAAAACTGGGTCATTAAATGGATCCCTGCCTAATATTACACACAAAGACAGACAGCAGATAAATGAGAAAACTAAATGTTACGTGAAAACTATAAAGTTAACAGAAGTAAATGTATAAAAATATCTCTGTGACCTGGGGTGGAGAAGGGCATCTTAAAAGTTGCAAAAGTAAAACCATAAGACAAAATAAAAAAATTTGATCTGTCTGATTACTCCAAAATTAACGATTTCTGTTTAACAACAGATACTATAAAGTCAACAATCAGATAATGGAACAGGAGGAGATACTATGATGTCTAAAAATGAAAAAGGACAAATATCGAAAATATGTAAGAAAAACCTACAAAGCAATGTGAAAAGAACAGCAATCCTAAGAAAAAATTATAGAAAACCTAACATTTAACTAGCATATAAAGAGATTTTCAGAAACATTAGTAATAATTAGAAAAGGGAAGATTAAAGCAAAGCACCACTTAACACCCAGTAGACTGGAAAATCTAGAAAGCTCGATGCTGACATTGTTTATAGCAACATTGTAATGGCAAAAACAAACAACAATCAGAATCCCCCAAATGTTTATCAGCGTGGAATACATAAATCATGGGAATTACTACTGTAGTAAATTCATCAGAATCCCATACCTCAGTGAAAACGAATGAAATATGACTATGTGCAAACAACATATGAATGTATGAATTCAGAATCCATACATACGAATCTCAGGATTTTAATGTTAAGTGAAAAGTAGGCTATAGAAAAACACATATGCAGTGTGATTCCATTTATATAAAGTTTAAAACCTTCCAAAATGAAGTAACATCTAATTACTGATTCTAACGTATATAGTAAAATTAAAAAGAGAAGCAAAGGAATAATTAACTAGAATGGTGACTACTTCTGAGGGAAGTCATTTCAGAATTCAGAAAGACCAAAAGAAAAAAAGAAACCACGTGATCACTAATTATTTACTAAACATTATGAATACAAAGAAATCAACAAAGGGCCACAAAGATAGCAGAACTTGATATCAAATAAACAGTTACCAACAATGTGTCTTGGCGAACCTCAAAGAAGAAACTGTTGACTGAGCACTTAGTGAGAAAGCCTTCCCAGGGAAGACACAGAACTTAAGAAGGCTCCTTTAAAACAGGTTTAGAAGACAAAAACAGAGGGACAGCAATGAGGTTCCATGCAATCCTGAGCATAGAGGCAGAATACTTCTGCACAGGGTGAGAGGGTGGCGAGGGTCAAATTGTGAGCAGTGAAGGAATCTGGGAAGGCACAGAAAAGCTGGAGTCTAGAATGTGCTTTAGAAAGATTAGCCTGTATCGAGATTAATAGCGAGGACAAGACAGCAGGGACTGTGGTGATAAGGGCTGAGCCTATGGGAAGAGGAGTGGAATGATTTCAAAAGCACTTATCAAGTTTGAGGCATACAGCTGTAGTTTTGGAAGTATTAAGAAGCTTTTACATAGATCCAGCCAATTGTGTTAGAGGAAGAGGTGTACGTGCCCAACAACACCCACGCTGCGGTAAAGAAGGAGTTAGAATTGTGCAGGGTGAGAATGGAGGGCTATCTGCTCAGTCGGCCAACAGGCCAACGCCTTTATTTCTTTCTGGCCATTCCACAGAGCAGACGGCACAGCCTCCTTCTGATCAGCCAGAGTTGAGGCTGACTCACTTTCCTTTCAGTCTAGGGCTAGCTGTTCCAAAAGACTGCTTGCAGACATGTTATTCTCTTTTATCTACTGCCACCTAGTGTAGATACAGAATTTTTTTTTAACATTTTTTATTGATTTATAATCATTTAGAATTGTTTACCAATGAAAAATACAATCTGGTTTGCCATCTGAAACTGCAACTACTCAGAAAAATCTAAATCACATGGAAATGGTCAGCATCTCTCATGGAGAAATCCTTGAGATTCTACAAGCTGGGCAAGTCTTGATGCAACAATATTTTTCTATATTTTGCTGCAAGCTGCTGCCACATGCATTAAATGGAGCAGAAAATTCTCACTAAGCTTATAGACTTCTCCATGAAGAAAAAATGCCGAGGCAGTGACACGGTTAAGTTCTTTGCAAGCTCACCTCCGTGAATATTAACAGTACCTTTTAGCTTTCCATTTTCATTAAAGGAAAGAGCCCTTCAATAACTGCAGTTGCCTTGAAGTGGAGTAGGCTGCCTTATGAGAGGCTGAGTTCTCCATCACTGAATAAGGGATTCATGCACGAGGGAGAGTTAGTATATATGACCTCACAGGTACCATTCCACTTTGAGGTTCTGGTACATCCACAAACTGAGAAGTCCATGAGCACAAACTCTGCCACTAACAAATTCTGAAGGGCAAGAAATCTGCCTGTCTTGTTCCAGTGCAGTATCTAGCACATAGATACTTATTATCCGTTAACAGGTTGAAGTTAAATTTTGATTCTATTAAAGCACTGCATCGAAATAGTTAAATGTACAGAATAGAACCAGAGTGACGAGGCTGAAACTCTCAAGTTGCCACTTACTAGCTTTAAGATTTAACTTACATGTGCCTCAATTTCTCATGGGATAAAAATGGTACTTACTCTATAGTTTTTAGGAAGATTTGATAACTTAATTTATGTAAGGTAATTAGAATAATGTTGCACGTGTTAGGTATTATTATTATTACTGCTATTGCTATTATTAGGTAATCTCTGAAAAACATTTTTTGAGGCCCAAAACAACATATACCATGGCTAAAACTAAAATACAAAATTGGTAGAAGAGTGGTCATTTTTTTTTATCATAAATTATAATGTTTCAACCTTAATAGAAGGTTAAGATAAAGACCCAATCTCAGGCTCCAAGATTTAAACTGATCACCTGTAGTTTTCAACTATAAATCACGGCCACAAAATATTTTTATATAAATATTTAGTTAAGTTAAAGGAAGTTTTCCTTCCTGCTCAATATTGTACAGCATTTCCTATGCAATTTGTAGATTAAGGCAATCTCACCTGGCCATTATAGAATTAGAAACCATCAAAACATTAACAAATTCTTCTCAAATAACTAACCATGACCCCTACTTACTATCTTCTGCAATTATTCTGGAATAGCTACTTCGACCCCCTTCTGTTACCAAGATCTACTAGCATCCCTTAGCACGGCTCTACATCTTCCCACCGAAATAAGCAAAAGAGCAGGGCACTGCTCGGGAGAAAAGTGTCAGGCACACACATTAAGTTTTAGTTCCTCCTTCAAGAAGCAACGTTTGCTCTTGTCTAGGGGCGGGACGTGCAGCTCAGCTTGTGACAGTCTGAAGAAGACGAAGTCAGCATGAATTAGTGATGTGACATTGTGCGACACAGGCAGGGTTAAGATAGCTTATTTTAAAAATGGGCTTCTGTCCCACCCAAAAAAGAAAGAAGTAGCCCTTTTGTTTTAACTAAGACAGAGTGCCCAGGCTAGGCACGGCGCACAGGCTCTGCTGTCAGATGAACAGAAGGGACGGAAGAGAGGTCTGTCTGACATGGTGAAGGGAAAGACTTTATGCTTCATGCCTTCTTCTCTCACTTGTTCCAAGAGCAATCTGCCTATCACCCGCTCTCTCCATGCAGGAAGTAGTAGTTTATAAATGCAGTCAGCCAGTATCCAAGGTCTAACACTACGCAGGATTCCTCACCTTCAAACAAGAGGTACCCTGAAGGCTGGCAAGTGGGTGGTTTTTGCAAAAGTCCAAACAGTCTCACTCAAAAGATTGAAGAGTATGCAATTCAAATATTTGAGCCTCACAGAGAACACAGAAAATACAAATCATAGGAATGTTATGTTACTTCAAACCCAGAAATGAAACATTCGTGGTTACTGCAAAAAGAGAAGTCAGGGAAATTAGGTCACCTAGATGCCACTGATTTCACCTCATCTAGGAATATGTTTTCACTCTTTTAATCAGGAACTCTGACCTCAAAAAAAAAAAAAGTTTTGCTAGTTTCCAGACATTTCCAAAGTAATGTATGTAAACTGACCTTGCCTAAAGCTTTGGAAAAAAATCTAATCTATCCAATTTAGTATTTCAAAGTAAAATTTGCTCATCTTAAATGAACACAATACAACTTCTGATTCATACTATTCTATTCTAAGTGATATTTTAAAATTAAGAGTCTTTTGGCTCTGGGAGGGATTACTAGACATTCATTTAAAGTCTTTAAAAATAATTTGATATTTAACAATTATTCATTCATAATATTAAAGATGGTCTCTGTCCAGAAAACTTTACACTCATGCTTTATTATAAGAGATTTTCAAGAAAAAAAAGAATAGTTGGTTGTTCGTATGCAGAATCCTATCACTTCTCTGCATTTTATATCACAAAATCTGAATTCTGACCAATTTAAGTCATATAGTATACTTAATTCAAGTACACAGTAAATGTAATGTAGTAGCTGACATTTAGTAAGTGTTCAATAAATACTGTTACTGGGCATCCAGTAAGTACCAAGCCTTTTGCTAACTATGCTAAAAACAGAAAGTGGAGTTGTAAAGACCGTCTGTGTGTATAATCTACATACTCTCCAAGGACATTCTCTTCAACACTCTCGTTTTTACAAGCCATATTTAGAGTGGCAAATCATAATTACTTGTTTAAGCTTAGGAAGACAGAGCATTAGTTCCCCCTAATCATCTTTCATAACAAAGAAGAGGGAAAGAAATGGATTCACAACTCTTTATGAATTGGTCTCTGATCCCCTAGGATTAGAAACTGAATTATATATTCTGACATCTGTTTTCCCAGAAGTGCCATTTTCTAAAATGTTTCTAGGTAGATAAATGATAGATACTACAATTGCTACTATAACTTTACTTCTATCCCCATTCAGTAAGTATGTATGAGCTTACAGATAATTTAAACCGTACACAGAGGCTGACTTTCTTAAGGCAACAAACCTAATTTAGTCACAGTGCTCATCAATCTGTACAGTGTAACTGAATTGTAATTCCAAGATGAAAAGCCAGTTTTTAGGAGATTTTTTAAGTGTATATGTGAAAAATGGGTGGAGAGTGGCTCCACATGGCCTGGGTCATCCTGACCTAGCCACACTCAGCAACCCAGCTGGTTTCACTGCTTTCTGGCAGCACTGTCAGAGCAGAGCTCCTCAGACAACTCGTTGACATTTTAAAGAAAGCCTAACACTCTTAAGTGGGCTGGGGCTGAGAGTAAATCACAGAGAAGACGGCTGAGCCCTTAACACTGAGGCGGCGTGATGTCATGGAAGCATCACTGAGTTAGGAGTAAGGAGACCGGGCTCAGCCTGCAGCTCTGCCACCCTCAACTCTGGAAAGGGAGGCGGCTGAGCCGGCAAGAGGGCAGCAGCAATGATCACTCCCAGCTGAGCCACAGAAACACTAGAATAAAAAACATCACGAGCCAATAAAGCCAGCTTGGGTAAAACAAGAAAAGGAAACTCAAGTCAATTTAAAATACATTTCACATACATTTTATGTGATGCATACGCTCACAGAGGATCAACAAATGCATCTACAATTGTACAAACTGAAAGAAAAATGTGACGAACCAAAAACAAATTGCATTACATTCTTTCTTTCAAAGAAATCAAAGGGGAAAAACAATAATACAATCAGTGGCACGAAGAAGTAGTAAAGTACAACAGTAAACACTTTAGAGGATATGGAAAGATGATCAGAAGTTAGAAAGGATAAAAATTATAGCAAAGAACTGAAAATAAACACCATCATGGAAAAACAAGGAAAGAACTCTCCAAAATGTGGCTAGGTTAAAAAAAATCTAGAAAACAGTCCAAAAGGTTTAAAAGTTATAAAAGCTTAAACTTGCGTACTTGCGTGCACACACCCTGAGACTAACAGAAATGCCTGAGGTAACAGAAAAGACCAAGACCAAGCAAACCAAAATTAAAGAACTGACATGGGGTGAGGGACCCAGAGGCCACAGAAGGTGGTCTGGAACCACAGCATGAATAACAAGCAGGAGGCGGCTGTAAACTGCCACTTAGAAATGATGTCTTAAGAATTCAAAATACCTACTCTAAAAGCAAAGAAAGACTTTGCCAATGATGGGGGAAGATTTCAGATGAATAGATGATAGTGATTTCCTGATAGCAGCTCTTGCTGAGAGAAAAGAATTTAAGAAGAATCAAGCACAATGCTAAGAAATAGACTAAGACCAGCTAAGTATCCAGAAAAGATGAATTTTTTCTTTGAAAGGAGTAGAACATTTAAATCTATAGGACCTAACGGAACTTGTCAATAAAAATTTCGAGCTAAGTAGATACTAATATATTTGAAAATATATGTTGGAAAACAGTAAAACAGCCCCGATTATTGGGTTCAATGCTTAAATCTCTTCTTTTCACTGTCCATGAGATTTTTTTGTTGTTGTTATAAAAGGGCTTCAACATACCTATTTCAATAACTGTTATAAAAATTCTTGTCCCTCAGCCCTTTCTCATGACAGCCATCATATGAGCTCCCTCAACACGTCTAGAATCTGAAGCTCGCCCAGCCTTTACAGTCACCAGAAGCCTTAGATTTGATTTCTCATTTCCCATTATCATTAACATATTTTTGAAGTTTTATTTCTAAGTCTTCAAGAAGCACATATGAGACAGGCTTTAGCACTGTTACACACTATCCTATTTATGGTTTTATTTTATTAGTAAAAGTAATTGTTTCTTGAAGTGCTGCTGTCTTAAAGCAGGACTAGATTTTATATAATTAAGTATAATTTCAAGCATCTAAGTTGACCAATAGCTCCCAAGTGTGCACTTAGAAATGGTAGGACAAACACGCACAAGGTACTCACTTCAACAGTTTCAACTTTTCGCTCATGGGGATGTGGTGTTCTTGGGTAGATGTCAAGAAGATGTGGTGGTGAATCAAAGTGCAATCTTTTGAGGTTTCTTTTAAAAATATCTTTACAAGTCAGTTCATCAAAGTTAGTCCTCCATAATAAGACCTATGAAAATTGACCAGGTTCGCAGTTATTGATTTGCATGTACAGGCAGAAGTGATTTTTAAAAAATTAACATATAGAATTGTCTCTCAAAATACTCAGAAAGGCTATATATATATATTCCAACAATGTTACTACGTCTCAACACTTTTTTTAAGGGTGGTAGGGAGAGATTTAGCATTTTGAATTGCCTTTACGTCCATTATAAAATTCATATTAAGAAAATACCTTATTCCTTAAAGTCCTCTTTTTTTTTCCCCCAATGCCCAAAATCATGTTTTAGGCTTTATCATCCACTTTATTCAACAAGTCTGGCTCTGAATGACTTTTGATCATTTCAAATAAATGCAGATTTCCTACACAAACAATTTAAATTTACCACCCTTAAGAAGCTTAACATTTGAAAAATGAGACATACAGCCAATAGATTAGGCAAAAATTCAAGTGAAAGGCCCACACCAATATTAGGCTCCAGGTTCATGTACAATTAAGTGTAAAGATGAGCAAAAGAAAATAACTGCTATTTGAGTTCCAAAAACTATCAGAACTGGCACTATTTCAGCTATGAGATACCAGACTTCCTGGCATTAAATTAAAATATAAACTCACTGATAATCATTGTAACATATACAAGCTAGCTGGTTGTAAAAATCTTAGCCGAGGTCTCAGATTCCTCTCCTCTGACCAAATCAAAGAGGTTGCTGAGAGATTTACAAACCTGTGCATCCGCACCTCCTGAGGTAAACAGCTCTCCACCTTTTGAAAATGAAACAGTAAAGACAGGCCCCTAAGAAATAAAGGGAGATAAAAGAAAAAAGTACTTGGTAATGTGTTTTCACGGCCAAGAGGAGCATTAATTTTTCATCCTAATTTATGCAGACTATCTATATAATAAGTCTGTGAGAAAATACCTAGTTGCTAGTAACTAATGCAGCAAAGAGAAGCAAAAAACACAACCCAGCTCTACATTAAAACACCTCTAAATGATACTAAGTGAAAAAGAGATACTAATAAAAATGAGAAAACATACATTTCTTCTTTTTAAAGAAAAGCCTGTGTGTGTAAGTTATTAAGAAAATAAATAATACCTAAAAATTAAAAACGAATAAAAAACAAAAGATCTGTTAAGATTTTCTGGCTTTGGATTCTTCAACAAATCAGAGCAGAAACTGAATGAGAACTCTGCAGGTGATGGGAACGAGGCTGTGTGACAAGACATCATTCCCTGACCACAACAGGTTTCACTGAGTTCTCCCTTCACGTGGGCAACAGTGAGCCACTCAAAGTTTTAAGAGCAGGACAGAGATAGAAGGGCTATGACCGATGCACACTGATACCACGACTGTGAGAATGATGAGCTGGAGCAAGAATGAACGGCTGGAGGCCAGACAGGAGGTTACTGCAGTCACCTGGGTGAGAGGTAAGGAGAACATGAAACTAAGCCATGGCCGTGGAACCGGACAAGACCACAACTTGGCACAGTCACAGCATGACCTCTCAGTCAGTTTATCAGTCAAGATAAGAGTAATGACTTCTCATCTCAAAAATATTAGTGTATTCTGTTCGTTTTCAGTATGTCCTTTATCTATATGAGAACACTTTTTTGGAGGGGGAGGAACATCTTTTATTTTTCAAGTAGACTCATGTTATTACAGCCTCATAAACACCTTCCCCTCCGGACTGTGAAAAATTCCGTCTTCATGTGTAGTATTTTCCTCCGATATTATTGTATTTATCTTTTTACATTACTCTGTACTTCCTCCATGGATATTTAAATCCTTGACAACTTTTATTGGTTGTTTATCCAGCCTAAATCCGTGGATACGCATGTGTCGGAGCTGGTTAGTGTCTATTTCTGCTTCACTCTAACACAGCTGCGGAACAAACAATAAAGCAAGCAGGAAGTCCAGCAGGATATATGAAGGCAGGAAAAAACCTCCCCTAGACCACAAAGCCCATTCTATTTCTGGATATAAATAGCTTATAACTTGGTTAAAAGGAAGTACCTAGTACCGCTTATAAAAAAAAGAAAAAAAAAGAGGATGCATTCTAAAAAATTTAGAGAAGTTTGAGTATTTACCCAGAAAGGAAGAATAGTTTCTACACTTGAAAAAGTTTTCCTTCATTATTATCTTTGTGAGTGTGAGTGTGAGTGTGTGTGTGTGTATGTGATTGAACAGTCTCCATAGACAGCACCCACTTCCCCACTGGGTTCTAAACCAAGTGAAATATGAGACAAAGGAATATCACCTTTGGTACTGATGAAGGCTTGTAAAGCGAGAATGTGGCTTTATCTGTGGGCAAATGGGCTTTCTAGAACTGAATCCCAGAATGAGTCAGATTTGAGAATCCAGTCACAGACAAGACTGGACAACAGCAGGCCTCCCCACAAGAAGTATCAGAGGAAAACAGAGAGGACAGGCTCCCAAGAGATTTCTTCTTCTAAACTCACCAAACAGATTAGCAAAAGGAGTGAGTGCGGGGTGTGAGAAGCTCAGAGGGTCAGAGCTAGTGGGACAGGCTCCATGTGAGGGGAAAGATCAGAAGTAAGGAGAAAACGTATCCATCACCATTTAACCGGTCACACCTATACTACATACTGATGAAGACAGCAGTGGAGGATTAATTTAATGGCCACTGAAAGATACATGTTGATTTTAACAAGAATTACAATAAATAATATTCCTAAGAATTGCCTTCAGAGAATAAAAACATAGCCTTGGAAGCAAAAAATAAATTTTGTGATAGCAGCAATGTACACTACACTTGGATAAACAATAAAGCCATATAATAAAATGGATCAAAACTGTAAAATATATATTATTTAAGAAGCAGAAGTCTTAGTATTCATACCGTATGTCCTTGAAGTGTATATATGAGCCTTCCTTCTAAGAGATCCAGAATCTTAAGTGTACCATCTGAAGAAGCAGTGATGAGATAGTTACCCGAAGGATGGAATGACACACAATTAACTCCACCGCTGTGAACTGATTTGTAGAAAATAAAAGCAAAAAGCTAAGAGAACAATTCTTGATTCTAAAGATGCCCCTTTACCCTATTATCAGTATTAGGTTGGAAATAAGAATCAATTAGAGGCAATGTCTCCACAGCACCAAAATTCCCTATAGCTCCCCAAAACAAATAAGTAGTTTGGTATCAAACAGCTTAAGCTTCTAGCTCACGAGTCAGAATAGCTTTACAAATGAGTGTCATGGAAAGATGATCTTATTAACCACGTAACTAAAAACTGTCAGATACATTGTCAGTATAAGCAATAGTTGATAACCACCAGCTCACATAAGGTATACAACCTAGCCTTAAACTAAATGTAATGACCAATTAGTGGCTTGGGACAAGGGGTGAAGAGTATGGAGATGGATTTGGAGAAGGGCAGTCTTGACAGCTTGAGAATTCACTTCTCGACACCATC
Source organism: Camelus bactrianus (assembly GCF_048773025.1). Taxonomy (NCBI): domain Eukaryota; kingdom Metazoa; phylum Chordata; class Mammalia; order Artiodactyla; family Camelidae; genus Camelus; species Camelus bactrianus. The sequence continues at coordinate 43,448,663 of NC_133550.1, read as the reverse complement.
CTTCCAATAGGAGGCAGTATAACACAGCGATCAAAAGTTTGCTTGGCAATGTACTTTGTAAAAATGTACTTTGTAAACAGAAAGACCCATGTCAGTTCTATCAATTATTTTAGCAAGTTACTTCGCCTCTTTAAGCCTCAATTTCCTTATCTTTAAAATGGAGGTAATAATAATAATACCTCTTAGGGCTGTTGTGAGGATTTAGCACAGTGACTGCTACATGGTAAATACCATATTTATTAAGAAAGAGAAATGTGGATTTAACACAAATCCACTATACTCTAAGAAATCGATTCAATTCTCTTTTAACTTCAATACATAGGCACAGTAGAATGCTGTTTTCTACCAGCTATAACACCTATTTGTGCTCATGAAAATCCTTCTGAGTTAATTTCTCTCCCATACTTCTCATACAAAGCAGATAACCAAAGTTTGAAAATCTCCCAGTAATTTTTTTTTTTTTAATCTCAGCCCTGGCATCATTTTTAAGGTCCCCACACCTTCCTCTGCACTTGGGCACCCACCCCAGCTCCTCAGACCAAGCTGCTGATGGGGGCAAACTGTTCTCTAGTCAGTCCAAAGGCAGCTCATGACTCTCCCTAAGAGGACCGAGCCCACGTGAAGAAGAACAGTCCGTCGGTGTAAGAATTTCCCAGAGGAGCCCACCCAACAACTGAATTTTGTTATGGGAACTGTTACCTTGATAATGTTGGAGTAATTTGTTCACTCTTATATCCCAGATTTTCACGGTATGATCAGAACCCGCTGAAGCTATGCATGTGCCATTAGGGTTAAAAGCCACAAAATTTGCAAACCTAGGAAGAATAAGATGGTTTAATATTGTAATTTCTCTTTACTCTCATCTCTTTATTTGAATTGTAATAATTAAATGTCTCCTTAGCAAACAAAACCATATAAATGCAAAAAGAGAACTGGACTTACCCTACAAAATCTGAGAAGTTATTAACACACTGCTTATTTGTGGTGTCCCAGATTTTAATAGTTTTATCTTCACTGCATGATACAATTAGTCTTCCATCAGGTGAAAACCTGGAAAACACAAGAAAAATTACTTCTGCAGAAGGCCCCTGACAATCACAATCAGGCTGTGCATATGAAATGCCACAGGCCACTGTCATTGTACAGGCAGCAAAGTTACAGTCTGCTACCAAAATCTTTCCAACTAAAATTAAGCACATAAATGACACTGACAGACCATTGTAAAGATCAAAACATACTATGTAGACTAAGCCAGTTTCTTTTCACCTTTCACTCTTTTGTTTAAATAATTTAGTTTCATGGCCTCTGCCCTAGGTCTGCACTGCTTCCAAGCCAAGTACCTTGTTTTTTTTTTTAAGTACTCTTTACTTCTTTTTCCTATTTTGTCATTTTCCACTGTTATCCATGTGACCCAAGAGAGCCTCTATTACTCATCCTACCAACCCTGCAGTGAAGCTTTTTGTAAAACAATGAAAAGGACTGGTGAGTTGAGAATTAAAATTAGATGATATCAACAAAAAAATCACCTCCCCAAGCCTGTAACTTCCTGTTCGTGGGGAGGCCAGACAGCTCCAATCGACTGAAAATAGGAAAACTCACTTCTACAGAACTTCATGGACACACCTTTTATCCACATGCCTCATCAAAAACCAAAGGAGAAAATTCTCAGACATCTTGTCTACTGCTTTTATGCTCTCTCTCCTTTTAAGATCCTTTCCAAGGTTCTTTTTTTCCCTTAAGTGCCATTTTAGAACAGAGACAGAAGAGCAGAAGACCAAAAAGAAAATGAAATTTTTTAGAGTATTAGGAAACTATGAATAGTGTTTTCATTTTAATATTTTAGTAATAATAAAACCCAAAAAACACAGATTTAGGTCATAGAACTGATTAGGTTTCAGTTTTACTTGTAGTTTCCCTCTTTGGCCAGATTACTGTAAAAGCCATCAACTAAGGGTGTGGATTATAACTGAAGGTTTTTCTTTTTGTTCTCTCTCACTGTTCCCTCCCTCTTCCTCCCTGTCCTTAAGGCTGGCCTAAAAATAATTCTTCCTAACAGAAACTCTGAATCTAGAATTTATGAATTCACCATATTTTAAAAGGGATATAGAAGCATAATTAAATTCTATGTGAACTAGTCTTTAAAAATTCAAGAAAATAACCTTCCAAGGAAATATCTTCCACACTGGGTAGTTCAAATTGATTGTATGATGACATATTTTATTAATCTTTCCCTTCAGAAAAAAATGTGAGGAGTGAAGAAGATTCAAATATGAAAGATAGTATTGTAGAAATGTTCCAAATAAATGAAACTTATTTTGGTCTATAGACTCTGGGGAAAACAACCTATTCAGTACCCCCATGAAAATAAACTTTGCATAATAATTGTAAACAACTAGTGCAAGGAATCAAACTGTGCTTCTTAACAAGCTATCTTTTAAAAAATTACTTAATGTGAACATTTTAAATAAGAATATTTCTAACAGATGACCAGATTCTTGTATTTTAAGAAAGCAATGGTGAAAACAATGTAATAAAATGGAATGATCAGACTAAAAGCAAAGTACAAATATTCTCACTCTATGACGTTATTGGCCAAATACCTCCACCACCATCAGCAGCATCACCATTATCCTGCCTGCATTTACTGAGCATCTATGTCCTAGAATGGTTCTTAACACTTTACCTGTAGCAACTCATTTACTCCTCAAAATAACCGTACAAAACAAGTGCTATTGCAGCCTCATTTACAGATGACTAAACCAAGGCAAGTAGAGAGGATCAGTAACCGCCAGTCACACAGGCAGGAAGATGTGAACCCGCCAGTCTGGCTCTAGAGCCAAACCTCTCAGCCACTCTGCTTAAGTCTCTGACAGAAAGAAAGGTTTCTTCTACTAACCAAATGAGAGCACAGGAAGTTCCGTGTGGCTTCTGTGTAACCACAGAAAGTTCTGAAGTGGAGGGAAACCACAAGGCAAATGCTCTTAGGAGGCTATGTGACTGGGCTCTGCCTGACAGGCTAACCGCCAGTCTATCCTTTAATAAAAACCAGTGTGTCTGATGTCATACCCTATCAGAGACCTTGAGGGGCTGATGGGGAAAATATCCGTTCATTAATTCATTCAAACACTTAATTGAGCACCTGCCAGCCCAGGCACTGGGCTCCGTCCTGGGTAACAGGAATATCGTGGTGAGTGAGATCGATAATACCCCTGCCCTCATGAGGCTTTCATTATAAGGAGAAGGATGGAGGGACGGCACACAAATAATATACTTTTAGATAATAAGAAAACAGTTTGTAACAAAAAGGTGCCAGTTTGTCACGAGAAGCTCCATAGAAGAAATAGGATTTTAAAACAACTTGTGAATATGGAAAAGAAGGTATCCTGACCAGCCAGAAATTCATCCTGGGCAGGGGGCTATAGCCTGGAGAAATTTCCCCAGCACTAGAGAAACGAAAGTAATGTGAGCTTCGGATAAGTGGAGAGGAGAGGAGCTGGCCGGGACGAAAGAAGCTGGTGCCCGAGGAGGGGGTGTTCCAACCTCCAGCTCTACACAACCCAGGGGAACTCAGGTAAGCACGCCACCCACTCTGGACACCACATTATAATCCCTGCATACACTCTCTGTGTGGTGTTTTTTTGTTTTGCTTTTTTTTTTTTTTTTGCCTTTGGAGGGGCTGGAGGTTTGTATCTTCTTCTCCCTTTTATTTTTAATTGGATACACAGAAATGGGTTAGCACCAATAAAACAGGCTTCTCTTTGCCCTGACTTTTATCAGAAAAGGACAGTCCTCTTTTTGTCAGGGCTCAAACGATAACTAACCAGGTTATTAATTTTGAGACTGTTAAGAGGATATAAAATTTCTACCAAGACATTACCAATAAGTTTCTAACTCTCTAACTCAGTACCACCCAACCACTTTTTAAAACATCCAGAGAGTGTGTCACCGAGATGGACATTAACAACAGTGACTAATGGATCAGCAGACATGGACTGTCTGTAAGGCACTGGAGAAGTTAACTGAATTATTAGTCAATCCCTTCAAATATATTGGTACTCATTGGAGGAAAAAAGGAAAATCGTGAACTTTTTTCTAGAAAAACTGGTTTACATGTCCTTGAGAGTCACATAACAGGAGTTCTTTAACTTTGAATCTATGGAGTTCCTGAAACTATATATAAAGTTGTAGGTCCACATGCACAGTCATTGAGTTCTTCATTCACTAGTGAGACACACAGGTCCATGATCCCTGAGAAACTTTAAAGTGCTTTCATAGGAAATCAAAATTTCATTTGGATATTCCCTATCATCAGACCAAATATTCTATAAAAACAATATATACATACATGTGTCAAATCATCACAGAGTGCACCTTACACTTATATAAGGTTATGTGTCAATTATATCTCAGTAAAGCTGGGAGAAAAACAACAACAACAAAGGCACACAACCCCGACACCCACCAGACACGCAGCTGCATGGAGGAAGGGCTAAGCTTTCTGAGATGAGAGCTTATGACTCAAACCATCAGCCCTCCAAACGGGAGAAGGAACTAGAAGTTTAACTTGGGAGGCAGACATGCCACATTTAGGAATTAGATATGGTCCCTGAGGACCAATCTGGATTCCAAGGGCTGATGGACATCTATTTAGCATCCAATATCAGCCATACCCACTGGCTCCAACTGTGTAGGGGAAAAAAAGAAAAAAGGAATTCAAGTAAGGGATAGAAAAGGCATAGTGGGGAAAAAATGAAAGAATGAAGGAAATACAGAAAGAATAATATTCTCCCCCAAAAACCCCCACAAAATCCCACATTTCTGGCCCTCAGGGCTCTGAGACCAGAGTAGGCACTGTTCGATGTCCCTTAAGAAACATATGGTTAGTAAGAGGTACTCTGAAGCCAGCAAATATTCAATAAGAGGGGAAAGCAGTAAAAAACAGTGAAAGTAAGACTGCTCAGTCAGTACCGAGTCCTGGATTCTAAGGCCAACTTTGCAACTGCCCAGCTATGCAACCTTGTGAAACTAAGAACCACCCTGGCCACTGCTTTCTATTTGGATAATGAGAGAGTTTGGATTGCATTCAGACCTAAAACTTTCATAGACTCATTAAAACAAAAAATTGGAAGTCTCAGAGTTTGCTTTGATGGGGTTTGGGGTTTATATACTGAAGGTGAAGTTCAAGGCAATAAGCAAAACATTTATTTTTTTTTTAAGTGTTGGTCAGCATTAGAAAGAAATCATCTGTTGAATGTAGTAACAGGATTCATTCCTGTAACTGCTGGGACACAAAATACAGATAAAAAGAGATATAAAAAGATTTAAGTATGGCACAAAACATGCTAATTACTTGTTGGGTCATTTACCATTTACGTGCCCAGACTCCTTTCCTGGGATCTCCACCCATAAGTACAACTGCCTACTAAGCGTTTCCTCTTGGATATCCTGGAGGCACCTCTGACTCTAAACTTGTTCAGATCTGAACTCATCATCGTCCTCTCCAGACTGCTCCTTCTTCAGTGTTCCTTTTCTCAGAAAATGGTTTCTCAAGCCAGAAACCTAGGAGTCAAGCTTGATTCCTTTCTCCTCCACTCACCACATTCCAATCCACTATCGGGCCCTGCCTCTTCAAACCTTAATAGGTCCTGCTGTCTTCTATTCTCCACAAGCAACAGAAGTGATCTTTAAATCTTAAATCAAAGTTTTCTGATTAAAACCCTTCAGTTTTAATTTCCTTTGGGAAAAAGTCTGACATCCTTACCCCTGCTTGCCAGGTCCTCCAGGATCTGCCGTCCTGTCTCTTCAACTCCATTACCTTACAATTCCTGGCACCACACCCCTCTTCTCTCAGGTCCTTCCCGAGCCCCAAGTGTTTCCGCACATGCCGGTCCCTGTGCTTCAAACACTGCTCCCTACTCGGCCTAGTTTAAAATTCCTAAGAGGACTTTACTGCTCCTTCAAGTCTCTGTTCAGGGTCAGTTCCTCAGGAAAAGCTTTTCTGAACTCCTCTCCCACAGAAGGTTTGCTCCCCAGTAAGTGTCTTAGAGTAAGCTCACTTACAACCATTCTATTTGCTCCCCTAACAGAATGTAAACTCCAAGAAGAGAGAAACCGTATCTGTCTTATTCAGTCTTGTATCCCCAGACACAGTCCATGGCACTGAGGAGGTCCTCAGTAAATATGCAGGGCATTTAAAAAGACTTTTTAAGGGAATTGGGACTAACAATGTTATAGCTAACAAAAGTTAATGTTTAAAACCTTTGCAACTTTTTGCACAACATGAATGTATTTAACTCCATTGAACTATATATTTGAAAGTGGTTAAATGGTAAATTTTATATTATATGTATTTGAGCAAAATTTAAAAAAATTTTGCAATTCAGATGATCAAAGATCACTTGTAACACTAGCAAAAATTGAAAATTAAGGTCAGATTTTCCCCCTAAAAATTAATGCTAAAAAACCAGTAATGTTGGAAAAGTTGTCTCATTAGCGTCTATTTTTGGCTGAGGACACCCTAAAGAAACATAAGTCATCTCACAATATATACTATTAAAAAAAAAAAAAACAGAGCTATAAAAATTTTAACTTTTAGAAAAATTCTTCTGCCACTAAAAAAATGCTGTTTTTCATCTGCATATGTAGGTATTTCAAATGACACATGTTTTCTTCATTACTCATTAAGGACAAATTGCTTGTTTAAAACAAAACAAAACTGGGAAATATAGTAAGTAAAAAAAAGCCCACAGTGCTATCACCCAACAAAGTCACAAAATGTTTTGTGTAAGAGAGGTACTTTATCTTTTGTTCATGTTTATTATAATCATGAATTCTGAATTTTGCTCCTCTTACCTCACACATAAACATGTTTCCATCTCATTATTTGCACATATCCCTCTTTCAATGGCTACACAGTAATTTAAATTTACTTAACCAGCTTTCTTTACTCGGAAAATTTGGTGATTTCCATTTTCTCATCATTATAAATTATGATGAAAGCAATATCTTTAAATACAAAGTTTTTTCTTTTGAATACAAAAGAGTATTTAGGGTAAATTTCCAATTGTGGAATCACTATAACAAAGACTCCTAAAATATTTTACAAATTAATTTCTAAAAAGACTATACTAATTTATATTTTGAAAGCATGAATATATCTCAATAGATGAGACACCTTAAAAATATTTCTGTGAATCGATATGCACGATCCCAAACAATAGTTAGTCAAACAAGAGGACACAGCTCTTCACCTCTTCTTACAGTAATGGGCACTATCTCTGTGCCACATGGAGTAAGTCTGGGCTCCAGGGACAACTCAAAATAAGCACTGGGCCCAGACAGACATAGAATTTTAATGACTTAAGTCCATGGCACATTTAAAATTCAAATACTAAAGGGAGAAATCACTGCTCTACTGACCCTCTACATTCATAAATATACTGTCCATGCATTGGGAGGAAAAGCAGTATCACTTAGACTAGTTTTAATGTTTAGTTGTTTAATTCATCTACAATTTTTGTAAATGTTTGGTGTGCAATAAAGATTCAACTGTATATTTTTCAAAATAGAAGTCTAATTATCTTAACTACATACTAAATAGCTACTTAATATTATCTTAACTACATATTAAATAATTATTCATCTACTTCCCCACTGATTGGAAATGCCATCTTTATCAGAAAACATATATGGGGTCTGCATCTAGGCTTTCTACAATCTATTTTCCTAATCCTGTACCATGATCACCATATTTTAATTCCTATAGTCTTATACTGTGTTCTGAGAGGTGGTTGGACAAGTTTCTTCCAATTTTTTCTTATCATTTTTTTCTTGGCTATTCTCGCACATTTAACTCATTCACAATGACTTTTGAAATTGGCTTGTCAATTTCCAGTAAATTCCTCAGGCAAAACTTCCCATTCTAGATGGGGGGAGTAATGATTATCAGACTTACTCCCCAAGCATAAACAATCACACAAGTCAGCAAAATATACAAAGCAACTGTTTTTAGTTACTGGAAAAGAGAAAGCACAGGGTTATGAATCTTAAGAGAGAAAAAACAAGTGAGAAATCCATCCTCGATTTCTACATAGGAGCATTTTTCAGACCATGGCATAAGGACGTAGAGCCCAAAGAAATAGCTGTAGTCTCACTAGGCAGAGGAAACAGGAGTCAGAATTCAGATCTGCTAAAGGGCTTGGCTGGAATTTTGAAGGCAGGGTAGAAGAGAGGAGCTCTGAAGAGCAGAAACCCCCCAAAATTTGCCTATGAGTCCCAATGAGTGGTCAATACAAACCTGCTTATGCACAAGGAAACAAGGCTTGGTAGAGAACGGAGACTGTGAGCTGAACAGAGATTCCCATGACTACACAGCACTGAGAGATGTTCAAGCTCTGAACAGATTTGGGTGAGCACTCCAGGCATTCAGCTGAGGCCTCAGAAAGGCCACTAGTACCATACAGCTCAACAATAAAGGCTACTCTAGATCCACCCTAAAAAGTCTAAATCCAACAAAATCTAGCTGGGCCAGGAGAAGTTAATTGTTTGCCAGAACAAAATTCAACATGTTTTAGAAGACAGAGTGATCCATACTCTCATACACTTAGCATACAACAAAAAATTAAAAAAACATACAAAGAAGCAAAAAACTTTGACCCAGATTTGCCATAAATGTTGGAATTGGCAGACAAAGACTTTAAAATAGTTATTATAAATATGTTCAAGGATTTAAGGAAAAGATGGGTGTAACGAGCAAGCAAATGGAAAATCTCATCAGAGAAATGGATAAGCTTACAGTGGATTGGACACTGCATGGACAAAAAGCACCAGTGAACTTGAAGACAGGCCAGTAGAAACTATGCAAACTTAAGTACAAAGAGGAAAAAAAGCTTGAGAAAATGAACAAAGCCTCAATAAATGGTGGGACGATAGCAAGTGGTCAAACATGAACTTGGAGTTCCAAAAAGAGATGAGAAAAAAATTAGGGTAGAGAAATAATATATGAAGAAAACACAAAATTTTTCCAAACATGATGAAAATATCAGTCCATAGATCCACACAGTCCAGTGAACCACAAGAAAAATATACAAAGCCCTGTCTAGGTTCATCATGGTCAAATAACTGAAAACAAAAGATTAATCACTAAAAACAAAAATCCTAGAGCAGGAGAGAAAGAAAACACACATTACATACAGGGGAATATGCTGCTTTCATATAAAAAACACAAACCAGGAATGATGTCTTTAAAGTGCTGAAAGAAGAATTAGCCACTGAAATAAAATTCTACATCTCAGCAAAAATATCCTCTAAAAAGGATAAACAAAAAGCTGAGAGAACTCATTACCAGGAGCCCTGTAATATTAGAAATAGTAAATGAAGTTTTTTAGGGTGAAGGGAAATGACATGAGATGGAAACCTGGATCTACACAAAGGAATAAAGAGTGCTGGAAAAGGTAAATATGGCCGTAAATATAAAAGCCTTTTTGCTTCTTATTTTCTTTAGAAGAAAATGGTTCCTTTATGTATGTGGGTGCATATCCTATGCAGAAGTAAAACTGTCAAGAGGTGGGTAAATGGAGATATATTTTTGTAAATTTTAACATTAGAATTTTTATAAGTTCTAATATTGTATATAGAATGGCATGAAATTAATTCAGGAATAGACTGTGATATGTTAAGAATGCATACTGTAACCTCTAGAGGTTCCCACGAAACAAAAATACAAGACAAAGAGAAAAGCTAAAAAGCCAATAGAGGAGAAAATAGGATACTAAGAAACACTCAATTGATCCAAAAGTAGTAAAAAGAAATAAACAAATGAAACAAATAGAAAACAAAGAGTGAGATTGTAGACTTAATCCTAACCATAGGACTAGTTACATAAATTCAAGTGGTCTAAGCACTTCAATTAAAAGGCAAAGATTTTCAGACCCAAGGACTTTAAAACAAAGTTACCGTCTATAGTTAGGTACATAAAATGCATCCAAAGGTTGAGAGTAGTTACCTGGAGCAGCAACCTCAAGCATTATGTGCAGTTGTGTGAATGACTTTGGAACACAGCCTAAAGGTGACTCCAGTATAATCCCTAGGAGAAAAAACTGGAACGTGAGTTCCAGTTAATAGCTGACATTATTTACATTTATGAACTTGTTTAATTTCCAGAATGACTCTATGAGGAAGGTACCCCTTAGTACCCATTTTATAGGGTAGCAGACTAAGGCCCAGAGGAGTTACGTCATATTCTCAGATCACATGCTAGTGAAACTAGCCAATTACACTGCACCACCTGAAAGACACCATGTCAACAGAGAGAAGGTGCCCAGCAACCGCCAGAGGCAAGAGCAATCGGCATGTCTCCAGCCAGCCCAGAGGAGACAGTACCTGACCAGCAGAACCGATCATGCAGTTTCCTTGGCAGGAATGTAATGTGGAGGAGGTGGGCCCATTGCGCTATCCTAACCTGAGAAAACTATCCACCAAGATTTTTTGAACAAACTTTCTTGCCTTAGTTCCAGAGCCCACTGAGCCCTGGTTCTGACTTTGTCGGCAGAGGAAGAAGGCTCTGACTGAGGCAGGCAAATGTTCCAGTCCCTCTGAAAGTTAGCGTCATCACTGTAAATGAGTAAACTGGGATCTGGCTCACATTTCAGACTCTCTAACACTTGTGAAGCCTGACTCCATTCCCCCTGAGCCTTCTCACCTCTGGGTAAAGAGCGAAGGCAGGACTTCTAATCCTTCAGACCTTTGGAAGAAAGTCCTAGGCTAGGATGACCTCATCAAAGTGAAGTTCTCAGGAAGCTGCACAAACACCGATAGCCTGGGCCTGAGTGGTCAACTAAGCCCTCTCAGCTCTCTTGGTCTCCAGCTGCAGTAAGATGAGCCAAGAAAAAAGATGGTAACAAATGAGTGACAAAGAACTCATGTGGTCAAGCGCGTATGTGGGAAGTTGCCAAAAAGATGAAATCCTTATTCATTAAATTTAACCAAATTATTTATCAAAGAACATTCCTCCAGAGGCCTCTGCAGAATTCCACATGAATCACTCATTCCAAACAGTAAGAACACAACTGATCAAAAAAATCCTCAGAACCACAAGGTTCCAGCAAGTTGAAGGCATTCCATTAAGACCAGGTGTGTGGAGTAGAAAAACTGTCGATCTCAACAGAGAAAACAAAAAAGTAGTGAAGCCACATATTCCCCATGCATAACATGTGTGTATAGCAGTTCTGAGTTTGATATTTAAAAATCCACAAAAATGACTCTTTTCTGAAGGAGCCCATGAAAACTCCCACCAAAGCCACCTGCACATTAGAGGTCAACCCTTCATCAATTCATTCAACCCACGTTTTTGCACCATTCCTCTGAGCCTTCCCCACCCTATACCTGACGCTCCGCAGTCTCTCTCTCGCTGTATCTGACTCTGAATTGGACACTCTCCCCTGACACCCACCTTACCAGCTCCCTCACTTCAGTCAACGCCACCTTAGCAGAGCTGGCTCCCCTGGCCGCTGTGTGTAAAAGAGCACCTCCCATCCCTGTTGCTCCATCCTGTTACCCTACAGTATCTTTCTGCAGAGCACTTATCACTGGTATATTTGATTACTGCCTGTCTCCCTTTGGTAGAGGGAGCTCCATGAGAGGAGGAATTCTGTCTCATTTGCTTTCTGTGGTACCTACAGAAAGTACAGCAGTCCCTGGCATGGGAAGACACAGCGAATGAAACACTTGTAATTCAAAGTCTAAAGGGAAGAGAGGCCTAAGCTGGCACAGCCCTCACTAACAGGGCACTGTGGTGGCAGAAGGGAATCACAGCAGGCTCCGCCTGAGAGAACCGGAAATATTTCTCGAAGGAAGAGATGCAAAGCAGGATGGCGAAGGGAGGGTGGAAGTGGGGGCATCCCAGGCGTGAAGGGAACACACAGAGAGGCACAGAACGTACAGAGCATCGCACACTTGGGGAGCCTTGCGTAGCTGCAGTAAGGTGAATGGTGAACGGGACAAAAGACGAGGTTATAAAAGAAGACAGAGCAGATATGCCGGGACAAGTATGCCTGGGCAGGGAGTCACTGGGTGGTTTTCACCTGAGGAACTGCACAACCAGATCTGCATTCACAAAGGTCTCTTTGCAGGCTGTAGGGGAAAGGGAATAAACACAAATCTGTAGTCATGGAAAACATTTAGTTTATTGCCAAAGTCTTCACAAAGGATAATGAAGCTGAAAACCAAGGCAGTGCTGGGGATGGAGATAAAACAGGGACCATGACTGGATGCAAAGATAACTGCCACTTTCCCAAACTCTGCTTCACCATTATTTCCTTTGGAAAGCGCATTAAAAAAAAAAAAAAAGTGAAAGGGAATTTTTTAAGGCTCATCTCTCTCTCTCTCACACACACATACACACACACACAGACACGCACACGCACGCAAGCAAATACTTCCAGGTATGGCTACATCCAGAAACCACACCACGTAACTAGACAGCAGTTTCTGTCTTCTGCCTTCACCTTACAGCTCCCCTCTCCTCTGAAAGAATCAGCATCTTTCTCAGGTCAGTTCTTTGTGCACGTACACAAAGCAGTACAGGTTTAAATAAGCCTAAAGGTAGCAATCCCACAACAAGAGCCTGTAGTTCCAACAAGACTCACTGGCTCTCATAGGACGGGGGATGCTCGGTTCCGGACGGCAAACCTGAGCTGAGCCTGCAGCTGGACTGGAGATGGGGCATTCTGGAACGTGTAGAGGGACCGTCGGGGAGGGCTGGCTCCTCAGGAACACTTGGGCACTGTTTCCAGAAAATAGGGAATAGATGCCAGGTAGACAGAGCACAAGGTTCCGATTTGCCACCTGCTCCCATCAGACAATGAGCTGCTGCCTCCTCTTCTCCTTCCCTCCCCTCAGTTTGGGGCTTGGAATGTCCCTGTGACTCTTCCTTACACAAGTCTAGGTCAGCGCCCCACCGCACACTTCCTTATCATCGTGCGTATCATCTTCCCATGGGACACATCCCTTCATAATTATTCGTATCTATTTTTCCATTACATTATAAGAGCTCCTTGAGGCTAAGGGTGTCTTTCATCTCCACGTACTTAAAACCCAGCACAGATATGTGGCACATATCAGGGGCTATGATTATTAAAGGAATGTTTTGAAATCCAAAACTTCACATTATTGACGACTTTTCAAACTTTCATAAGTTCTGTCTTACATTAGTGTTACTTTTTTCTTTTTAACGTTTATATTATACATAAAGAATTCAATACAAGGGCAAGGAATAAAGTATCTCCTAGCATTTAGTCCAGGAAAAATTTTCTCTTATCTGAACAACTTGATAGAAATTCTTCTTATTAGAAAATGAAACTATGTCAGCCACCATCATTCCATTAATACCCTGGCTGCAGGCCACTCAGGCTATATCTCCTCGTGCCAAATTTGCACTAACCAAGGTGACATGGCTCTAGATAGCACTGTCTCCCCATTCCCTCCAGTGACTGACGTATACATCGGTATGTCACTTATCATAAACCACTTCAAATTATTTTTGAAAGGAAATAGACATAGGACACTAATAGCTATTATTACTAGTCAGAATGCACATGGCATACTCTGTCTTGATTAGCTAAATCAACATTCGGTGCTTCTGCTTATGTTGAGCTCCCTGATGGACACATCCAGAGTTGGCACCTAGTAGGTGGGAGCTAAATGGCTCCTCCCAGAGCCGGCCCGGTCACCTGTACCTCTGTTGTCTGGGCCCCATCCACTGGATGATAGAGCTCTGCCTCCTCTTCATATTAACATCGTTTTATATATAAATACAAATGTTTTGACCAGCCTCTTGGGACAGTCACATGTTACTTCCTTGGGTAGGGAAAATTATCAACTCAAGTTACATAATGTATTTAAAAATTAAACAAGAATGAGATATCCAATGATGGTGACAAGGATGATGGCTAAGATTTATCTAGTGATTATTAAGTGGGTGTTCCATGCACATTTGCACATTTAAAGGCCATGACAACCTAGGTGGCAGGTTACTACTAACATGCTAATTTTACAGGTAAGAAAGCTAGGGTGTGAGAAGTTAGGTAACTTCCCCAAAGGTCACACAGCTAGTAAGTGGCGGGGCTGGGATCTGAACCTATATATTTAGGTTCCACGTCCGTGCTCGTAACCACACAGATACATAGCATGTACAGAAATAATACTGAGATGGCTGGAGTCAAAAGTAGCTGAGACCCTTAGAAGAAAAAACTACTGACTAAAAGTATGACCTTCTGTTTATCTTTTTTTTATTCTTCTTAGACTCATTAGCACAAATTATAATCAACCCCTCCTGAGCGATAATGTCCCACTGAGAACATAACAAGGGTAAGAGCACAACAAAGGTGAGCTGTCAGGCAAGACAGAGCTGGGCTCATACCCCCGCCCAACACATGCCAGCTGGGGACACCCAGCGTGTTATGTCACACAGTGGGCACAAAGCCAGGTTACCGCAGGGTCCACAGTGTCCCCCCAGTGACTACCTCTGTGCCCGCCCCCTTCCTGTGAGAACTGTCTTCTCTCTCCACCACCAGAGCACATGGTTGGTGTGGCCCCTCCTCCCCAGCCAGGGCAGCTGGTCTCCGTTGGGTACCTGGATGAACTTGGACAATCACAGCATCTCACTCCTGGTGGAGGGATGGACACAGGGTCCTGGCTGAGTCAGAGTCACCCCCGGTACTTCTCTAACTGGAGCTGGGAGCAGCGTCCCCTCTCCGGTCACAAAGCTGTGAGGATGTCAGCCCAGAGTTGGTGGTGACCTCACACCAGAGTGTCTGAAAGACTGAAGCTGGCATTTGGGAAAGGGAGGGAGAGAGAGAGAGAGAGAGAGACGACAGCACTGGAGCCCTGGTTCTCGTCTCTCCTTCCCAACTCCAAGGCTGTGAACACATCACCAACTAGCCCCCTTAAGAAGTGGAAAAGAATTTCTTTGCGTTTTTAATCCGTTTCACCTAGATGAGCTCTAACTAACTCTTGAAACTCAGTTTTCTCATCTGCAAAATGGAGAAATTAAAACAACAGCTCTTCCCTCCCAGGCCGGCTCTGATGGTGAAATGAGATACACAGTCTTAGGGACTGAGGGCCCCACGGCTGTTTGCTGACATTCCTAACACCTGTCCCAACAGACTGCTGCCGAAGATTACGGAGTCATTCTTGGTTCTTCTCTTTCCTGTCACGTCCAACATGACAACAAGTACTGCTGGCTGTAACTTCAAACTACAGCTGACTCTTGAGCAACATAAGGCCTTGGGACGGCGACCTTCTGTAAAGTCAAAATCCACATGTAATCAAAATCAGTCTGGCCTCTGAAGCCGAGGTTCCTCCATATTTGCGGTTCTGCATCCGCAGACATAACCAACTTTGGTTCGTGTAGCACACTGGTATTTACTATTGAAAAATCCACGTGTAGGTGGACCCTTGCAGTTCCAACCTGTGTTGTTCAAGGGTCAACCGTATAGATTATCTAAAATCCAACCACTTCTTGGAATCTCCAGGGCCACCACTCCAGACCAAACCCAGATGAGAACTACTGCAGTGGCCCCTCACAGCACCTCCTGGCTTCTGCCCTGACTTTTGACAGGCTGTTCTCCACCAGCAGTCAAAGCGATCCCACTAAAATGTAAGTCGGAGACAAGAACACGCTCCAGTGCATCTCATCACTCAGCGTGTCCATCATGGCTGTTCCTTTCCCCTGCCTCCCCCTGCTCTCTGCCACGCCAGCCTTCTCGCTTGTCCTCACACAGGCACCAGGCTCCCACTTCAGGCCTTTTACTCCTGTTCACTCTATGCAGGACTCTTCTTTCCCAAACAGCTTCAAGCCTCACTCCCTGCCCTCCTCGGGTCTCTGCTCAAAGGCCACCCTCTCTGTGAGCAGTCGCTGAACACCCTGTTTAAACCAGCAGATGCCTTCCCAGCCAGCTCTGTTTTTCTCCACAGCACTTACCACCATCTGACCTACCATCTCTAATTGCTTATTTGTTTATCGTCATGCTTCCCTCTCTAGAACATAAGCGTCATTTGAAAGCAGCGGGTTTTGACTGTTTTGTTTACTACTATTCCTGCCACGTAGCAGGCACACAATAAATATTTGCTGAAAGAATAAATGAATGAATGGATGAATGAATAAATTTGCCCTCAGTCTCCTTTTCTGGGGGTTGAGTGGTAAAACATGGACTTTAGCAGGAAAAAATGTCGAAACCATAGTGTGAGACTTGGCACTTACTTGGCGCAGCGCACCCAGTGCGTATGTCGGTACAAGGAATACAGGAAGCGCTGGCGATACATGTTCCATACTTTGATGGATTTGTCTTCGGAAGCTGTAGCTAGAAACTGCCCATCAGCTGAAAAGTCCACACTTCGAACTGGAGCTGTGTGAGCTTTAAATTCAGAGGACTTCCCTCTCCTGGAAATAAACAGTTTGATATTTATAACATTGGATTTGATTATAATCAATATCTAATCAGTATACATACTTTGAAACATAAAATAGCTTAACTCTTCTAAAAACTGAACAAAGTGTGAAAAGGCTGTGTTGTACTGTATTCCTCATCAGTGCTGTTTCAAGTTGGTTTTGTTAATTAAAGTCACAGCTGATACTTAATAAGAGAGACCCTGGTGGTCCTCACCCTAAAATGCATTTGCTGATTTTGTTTTAATTGGAAGCTAGGGAAATAATATTTTGAACACATCTCTAACATGCATTTTAAGTTGTTCCTCTAGAGACAGCAACATACAGCCTAAAGAACCTGCAACCTAGAAAAGCTAAGATTCACTAAATGAAGAGCTCTAAGGCAGTGTTTTCAAACGGGTCATGTGAAGTTGTGTGGACTGGCATTCTGGGTTGGGAAGGAGATGTCCTCTGTGTTATTTGCCTCCACACAGAATGTCCCTCAGAGATCTGACTTTCCTGTTTTCACCCACCAGGAATGGGAACTGAGACCCCTGGGGTGTAACTAAAGGCCTCACTTACCCCTAGGCCCGATCTTACATTCACAGATAAAACAAGATAAATGGTAATAACATACTTCAGTACTCAACACCTTGAATTTTCAGATGTATTTTTTTGTATCTAGAAAAAAGAGAATAGTGAAAAAAAAATGCTGGAGAAAATACTGTGTGGTGTTTAAGGAGAAGCAACAGAAAAAATGTTGAAACAATTAGGGACAGGCTGAGAAACACTACTCCGCGTCAACGTTCCCAAGTCCCGAGGCGCTTTCACTTTATACTACATTCAGACCGAGCCAGTTTTCCATTCAGAGAGTCATATTTATACAGGTGACGCCTTATGGGGAAAATCACCATTACTGTTTGAAAAAGATCAGGCAGCAGAATTTGCAGAAGCCTGCAAGTTACCCTCAGCTCCTCCCCTCCTCCCCAACATCCAACAGGTCAGCAAACCTACTCAGCCACAGAGATACTGCTACGGGCTCCTAGACATCTTCTGAATCCCTCCTCTTCTTTCTACCCCAGCTATGCTTGCACTAAAGCAGATACACCCTCAATATCCTTCACCTAGATTACAGCAAAAGCCTCTTAACTGGTCTCCCTGCTCTAATCTTTTATCCCCCTCCGGTCACCTACATACTGCGTTTATAACCTTGCTAAGTGTGTAAATTCCAAGCGTGTCAATCCCAGTGTAAACGTGTCACAGGCTGCTCTCCAAGGAAAAGTACAACGCCCAAGCTCTTTGGCGAGACATCCTGCCACTGCACTGAACTTTGCGCATTTACAACAGTCACAGTGCTTCAGATATACCTGTGGCTTAGTACTTACTCCTTCTTAGCCTGACTATGCCCCCTACTCCCAAAGCCCCCTCGACTAACCCAGAGTCTTCACCGTCCCTCTCCGCTACATCTATTTTGCTTATTACATTGTACAGTACTTTTTAAAAAAATAGACCTGGTTCTCTCCTATAAAGCAGTAATTTTTTAGAAGACAATGGTTTACTCATCCCTAAAAGACTATCATTTAGCACAATGTCAGGCATATAAAGAGAGCTCAACACATTTTTGCTGAATTCTGCTGGGAAGAGTTAATACTTAAATGTTCTTAGGTCCAACCTGGCTTACCCTTACAGTGGTCTGTAGAAAGCAGAGGAGACTGTTATAAATCTCCACCACCTGTTATATATGGTATTACACCAGGACAACTAAAATCAGTATTTTTTTAAAACATAGGAGTGAGTATTCAGGGACTAGTTCAGGGAGGTTTCAAGGGAAAGTTCTGTGAATAGAATTCAGTAGAAGCCTGATTTTAAGCATGAAGTCTAGAGAAAATAAACAGAAGGCTTGGCACCTGCTTTGACCAGGAAGCCAAGAGACAGTCAGTATCACGAAGATCTGCCCTGATCTCAGTGCTGCCCTCCATGCTCCAGGAGGCAGTCCTGTTTGCCTTCTTTCTGAAAGCCCCTCCTCCACCTAGAGACTGCCAGATACGGATCCGGTCTCAACAGGAAGCATTTAAGAAACCAAGATAAGACTGCATCGTGTTCACTGTGCTGGTGCTTAGCAGATTTCCAGTTCCTCACCCTGCCTTAACTTTCCGCCTCCCACACAACGACCTGCCCTTTCTGCCCGAATTCTCTTGACTGCCCACTGGGGCAAGCACCAGGCCACACCTGCTTCCCACCTGGCTCCCACTCCTTTCCTAGCCTGCCAGCCACCAGCCGTGGTATGCATTCACCTGCAATTCCCGTCATGCCTGTGCACACACCACCACTCCCCCACCACAGGATGTGGACTCCACCGACTGCCCCTCCCTTTGAATCTCTGCAGGCGGTGTCACTTACTTTGACCAACAGGGTGTGGCAGAAGGGACACTGTGCAAGTTTCAGGTCCAGCCTTTAAAAAGTCTAGCAGCTATGGCTTTTACTGTCCTAGATCTAGCTGCCACGCTGTAAGGAAATCCTGCTGCTAACGGAGAAAGGGCACATGGAAAACCAAGGCATCCCAGCAACAGCCAGCACCACAGCTGCAGGCCTGTGAGTGAGGCACTGGACCTGCCAGCCCAGCTGCCAGCTTTATGGGGCTGTGTGAGGAATAACCATCACCAACAGGGCAGAGGAAACCCACAAAACTGTGAGAAATGATAGTTATTTTACTAAGCTACTAAGTTCTGGGGACTGTTAACACAGCGACAGACAACTGATTCGTCAGTCTCCTTCTCATCGCCATGATCCACTACTGCCCTGGCCCCAGTATGATATGATTTAGAAAGAGGAACCACAGACAGCGACACAAGCCTAACTGCTGCACTTTAATTGGCCAGTACAATTTAATAATTCAGTGTGCTTTTAGCTTATCTACCCTTAGGCAGTTTATTCACCGAGATTTCCTTGAATTAGTAATGGGAGACTGAGGCATGCTGTGCTGAAAACGGTAAACCACTGGTCCTAAATTCCCAAGGTTAAGGATCTTAGAAAATACCTTCCCTTACAATTCCTTCTACATTGCCCTCTGCACTGTCATGATAACATGTCGCATCTCCTCAATCGCTTTTGCTACCTCGAGATAATGTTCAGATTTCTCAGCACGGAGTTTCCCTTGGGTAGTGGCAGGGGAAAAAGTGTCCACTGGCAGGAAAGTGCCCTGGGAACTTTCATTCACTCAGGAGTGCCTCAGCCTGTTCAGTCATGTACCACAAAGCAAGTCCTGCCACTGTGGAGTGAAGGAAAATGCTTGTTTCTTAATCTCTAAAGTCTTGATGGGGGGAAATTATATGACATGTGGGATTTGTTCTAAAGACACGTACTCCAGGAAAAAAAGAATGGGGGTAGAGGAGGAACAGATAAAACAAGGTTGACAGAACACTGGTAACTGTTGGATCTGGTTGATGGGTATGGTGGGGAGGGAGCTGCCAAGCTATCCATTCCACTTTCATGTATGTTTGAAAATGTATATAATTAAGAGTTTAAAAACTTTAAAAAAAACCATGGCTCGATAATTGCTTAAAATAGATGGGTTACCAGCTGGGGTTTGAAAAGACTCTTACAGAGAGCTTTGTTAGGACAGGACAGGACCATACGCAAATGCCATGGGGTTCATACATTTGTCAGAAACGTTCTTTAACAAGAAAATTCTGGAGGCCAAAAGTGAATGATATGCGTCTAAGAATTCTGGCACAGGGGTTTTTAAAGGTTCAAAGAGGTTCAAAGTCCCCTAGAGGATCCACGAATGGGCAACAGTAGGTTAATAAACTGTAAATATTTGGTTCCACAGACCAATGTGTGTCTCTGGGGAGAGGATCTAAAGCTTGTATCAGGTTTATGAAGGGGTTGATAACCATCACCCTTCCTAAACATGCTCCCCCCAAGAAAAACGCCTTAAGACATATTAGGCATATTTCCACAGTTAGAAATAGTTTCCAAATAGAAGACATAACTATGAGTTAAAGATAAGGACAAAAATGTTATGAAATAGTGTGACTTTATGACAAGGGCAGTACACCTTGGTTGTGACTAAGTATGAGCAGGTAACTGGAGGGTTAGGCATTCCAAGAAGGGCATAAGGAACAGCCAGTCTCCAGTTTTCCCTCTCATTCCTAAATTCAGAGCATGTTAGATGTTTCTTTGTTTCTCTTACTTATCAGGAATCCAGAGTCTAACAGTTCTGTCTCTTGAAGCAGATGCCAGTAAGTTTCCAAGCGGAGAAAACTGCACGCTGGTTACAACATCCTTGTGACCCACGTATCTGAAAGCTCTAGCTTGCGGCTTGAAATTCCATAGCATGAGAAACGTATCCCAAGAACCAGTAGCTATCAAGAAACAGAAGAACAAAACCACTGTGTGTTAAAAAGCAAAGTAGGCATGTCTCATTACAATGGGCAGCATATCTAATAACCAGACATCCAGGCAACAGAGGGGCTGGGGGTTGTAAGTCTGACAGGTAATGGCAGAAATATTTGTAAAAGAAACCCAAAGCCACATCACTAATATGTAAGCCTCGTTGCGTCCTGCGTAGTCACACAGCAGGATTACTGGCTCCTGTTTTGGTTAGAACTCGGTGACTATTCACTAGAAGAAGACAGCACAATATAACAGAGACATAGGACTGGGAGTCAGTTCTGTCTCTCACGGTGACTGGGAAAGCAACTTACCTTCTGTGTCATACGGACGGAATGCTCTTCCTAAGAGGGCTAAATGACATGACTTTAAAAAACTGTGTATGTGGACACCATTTCACAGTTCCAGAACAGTCATAATAACAGTGTAAAGAACAGTAATATACTCATTACCAGACCCACCTGTTGTTACTATTTTGTGCTGTTCGGTTTATAATTTACTCCCGTGCTCACTCTCTCTTTCTGCACACAAGCGTGCATGTGTGCGTGCACACACGTACACAATTTTTTTCTTCCCGCACCATTTGGGGGTAAGTAAATACATCATCATGGCACCTTTATTCCTAAACACTTAAGTGTATTTTTCTAGATAAGAATAAAGATATTCTCTTACATAACAGTATCACAATAATCAACTTCAGAAAGTTTATCACTGGCAATACTTTAATCTACTGTTTTCTTGTTAATTGACCCAGTAATGTCTTTTATAGCTAGATAAAATGATCTTAAAGACTCTTTTTGCTCTGCTATGACATTGTACAATTAAGAAAAGAATCATGTGATTCAGACATCAGCTTAAGGCTTTAAGAAAAGGAAAACAAATGGAACCAGTGGTGGAAATAAATGCCTTGGACAAAGAATAAAGAAACAAATAAAAGATGGATCTAACTCTTGCCCCCAAAATAAATTTTATATATCCATGTAGCCCCAAAACAGCCCCAATGATAGAACCATGTCAATGAGAATCACTAAGTCTAGATCATAGAATATGTAGAAAAAAATACAACTTGATAAACTTGAAATATGATTAGTGTTACTGATAAGGAAAATACTAAGTCACTGAAAGCCTTTTAAGTTCCTGAGCTATCAATAAAATTCACTTGGACTTAGCCTACACATTGTTCCCATACGAAATACTTAAAGTGAGTTCATAAGCTGTATATTACCCCCATTTTTTTAAAGTACAAAAAGTTGATGCTCCATTATAGTTATCAAATAATTAAATAAATCATGGTTTGAATTATCTGGGGTTAATGTAGACAAAGTAGGGAGAACAACGAATTACCACATGTATTATACTTAGGACTCTATTTGAGTTCTAAGGTATTACACTGCAAACAAGATCTGCAGGAGGAAATAAGACACAACCTCTTACTCTTAAGGAATTGCAACAGAATAGGAGATAGTTCATTGTTATATGTTGTTACATGTTGGATTAATGTTTGAAAGGATATTCTTCCTTTCTGTGGCTTGCCTTTTCACTTGCTTAGTGGTATCTTTCAATGAAAAATATTTCTTGATTTTAGTACAAATTTTCATTCTTGTTCAGAGGACTTTTATATATTATTTCTTTTTTTCCTTCCAGTTTTGAGATATACATCATGAAATGACTACCAAAATAGGTCTAGTGAGCATCCATCATCTCATATTTTTCATTAAAGAAAGAGAAAAAAATGTTTTTCCCATGATGAGAACTCATGATTTACTCTTTTAACAACGTTCATATACAACATACAGCAGTGTTAATTATATTAATCACATAATTGTATTCCTAGTACTTCCAGTGGAAGCTTATACTTTTTGACCATATCCTTAATGTTCTTTGGGGTGATTAATGGTCCTTACCGAGGAAGGGGCATTTGAACAAAGAAATGAGGAGTAATCCAGGCTAAGTAGTGAAGAAAGAGCACTCTGGGCAGAAAGAACCCCATGTGCGAGGGCCTGAGACAACAATGCACTTGGAAGCCTGAGAAACAGCAAGGAGACCAGCATGTCCAGAGGGGAGGGGAGAAAGAGAACCGTGGAAGCGAGGAGAAAGCAGATGCTGGCAAAGGTAAGGAGCCTTGGTGAGGGGTGTGTGTTTAATTCTAAGCCATTGAAGGACTCTGAGCAGGGGGATCTTGAGATCTTATTTAGGAAAACTGCCACTCTGACAGTGACAAAAGGATGGTTTTTACAAAACATTACGTTGGGTCAACTGGTTATTCTTTCATAAGGAAAAAAAATGTATCTTGACTCCTACACTTTATACTATACACAAAAATAATTACATGCAAATTGCAGATCTAAATGTGATAGGTAACACAATAAGCTTTTAGAAAAGGGCAAAGGAGAGAATTTTCATGGCCTCTGGGGTAGGCAAAGATTGCTTAAACAGGACATGAAAAATACTAACCTACTAAAATTACTACAGGAAAAGAATGAAAATTTGTACTAAAATCAAGAAATATTTTTCATTGAAAGATACCACTAAGCAAGTGAAAAGGCAAGCCACAGAGAGGAAGAATATACTTTCAAACATTAATCCAACATATAACAAAGAATACATAAAGAATCCTACAAATCAATATGGAAAGGCAAAAGAACACAATAGGCAAATAGGAAAGGGCTTAAACAGTCAGTTCATAAAGGATATTCAAATGGCCAAATGGCTGACACATATGAAAAAGTGCTCAAATCCATTAGTCACCAAGAAAGTACAAGTTAAAACCACAATGAGCTATCAGTACACAGTTAACAGAATGGCTACAATAAGAAAGATAAATAACACAAACTCTTGGTGAGGATGTGGAACAACCAGAACTCTCACATAATGCGGTGGTTATAACCCCACTTGGAAAATTGTCTTGAAACCCACTGTAGCTGAATGTGCACTTACCATGTGACTCAGCGATTCCACTCCTAGATATATACCTACAGAAATTTGTATGCATGTTTAGCAGAAGTCATGTACAGATATGTTTGTGAAACTACTATTCAAAGTAGATCAAAACTAGAAACTCAACTATCTATCAAAGTAGAACGGTTACATAAGTTGTGGTATATTCACACAGTGTACCTACTGTGTCCTGAAATTTCATTTATATGAAGAACAAGCAAACCTGATCTGTGGAGTCAGCACAGAGATTATGTGGGTGGCAGAGAGGGATGATAAAGGCTAGAAGGGAGCACAAGGGGCTTCTGAGGGGACTGGTAATGTTGTTTCTTGCTCTGGGTGTTGGCAAAATGAGCATGTCACACTGTGAAAATTCAGCAAGTTGTCCAATTGTGGTACATATCTTATACATTCAATAAAATGTTTAAACAAAACAAACAACTCTCACTCTGGCTGTTGTGAGGAGTATACACAGGGGAAGAAGAAAATCTATTAGGAGACTATTGCAATAATCCAGCCAGGAGAAGGTGGTGGTGTGGTCTAAGCAGAAGGCTGTGGAAGTGGGAGTGGTGCCAGAGAACAGGTTCTTGTCTAGCACAGGAAAAGAATTCAAGAGCAAGACACAGTAAAGTGAGAGCAAGTTTACTTAGAGAGATATACACTCCACAGACAGAGTGGGGTCTGACTCACTCAGAAGGGGAAACAGCTTAGGAGATACATACTTCATAGGCAGCATGTGGGCCATCTCCAAAGGGTGAGAGGGAGAGAGACTAAGAGGTGTGGAGGTGTTTAAAACAAAAGTAGATGCGTACTCCACAGAGTGCGGTCCATCTCAGAAGGCAAGAGAGAGAGAGCGACCATGAGGTGCAGAGTTGCTAGTTATTATGAGCTCATTAATTTCATATGCTAATTAGCATATGATTAGCATATGGAATAGGAGGATTATTCCAACTACTTTGGGGGAGGGGGAGGGATTTCTAGGAATTGGGCTCCCAACCACTTTTTGACCTTTAATCGTCAGCCTAGGGGCTATCTTGGTGACTGTGGCTGTGCCATGAGGCTCAAGGTCTACTGGAAGTTGAATCTTCCACCATCTTGGTTCTAACCAGTGTGTCCTGTCCTCAATGCTGTGTTATTCCTTCAGTGGTTGTGCCTTGCCCCCTTCCCCCCGACTCAGGAGAAGTGATCAGAACCAAGATACATCGTAAATGGAGAGTCCGCAAGGCTCGCCAATACATTAGGTGTGAGGGAGAGAAAGAGAAAAGAAAACAAGGGTGCCAGCTTTTGGCCTGGGCACCCAGGTGAATCTTAGAGACATTTAATGAGATTAAGGCATTTAAAGTATTAAGGAAAATAATACTTGTAAGACGTGCCTGGCACACAGAAAACACTCAAATGTAGCTATTATTGCTAGTTTTAGTTTTTGTTACTGTCAGCACCAGCCATCTAGATAAATACATTAAGGACTGGAAACTGGAAGAGCTCACTCAGGAAAGGAGTCTAGATGAAGGAGAGGATGAAGGTACTTAACCTGGAGATAAGGAAGAGCAAAGGAAGGAGCCATGAGTAAAGTCGGAGGGGCAAGGGGACCACGGTGTCCAGGAATTCAGTACGTGTTCCAAAAGGGTGGCAAGCTGTGTCAGGTGCTTCGGAGAGATTTAGTAAGATCAGGCCTGAACAGGACAGGACCAGTGATATAATTTGTGGGGTCTAGTGTAAAACATAAATCTAGGGGCCCTTGCAGAAGAATCATTAAGAATGTCAAGACAGTGATAGCAGAGCATTAAACAAGTGTAGGACCTACACAGGTCATTTGCCCAAGAAGCCGGCCGTTGGCCAAATGCTGGTTTGGCAGTAAGAATTGTTTCAGTGAAGTGGTGGGATCAAAGCTGGAATGATGTGGGCTGAGGAGAAAATGGGAGAGAGGCAGTAGAGAGAGATAATGATTCATTAACTCACTGAAGGTTTACAGGGTCGCTAATAATCAACATGGCAAGGCAGGAAAAAATAGTATTATAGGATCCTGGTGAAGCAATAATGAATTGGAAGGGAAGGGGACAGTGGGATGAGAATATGGTGCTTAACCGAGAAGGTGACACAGGACTTGAGCCTTCACATATTTTGGCTGAAAAGGAAAAGGGTATCTTAACCATAGTGGATGCTCCAAAATCATAAATTTAGAGTTGATGGCTACATATTCCTATTAAAGCAACACTTGCCATTATCAGCACGAGGTTCACTAAAGAGAAGAGACTGAGAGGGCAGGATGAACACATGAGTTAAAGGACAGACAGGACAGCCAAACCTTAGAGCGAGGTGGTATTTCCAAGCCCTAATAATTATGAAACTCCAGAGGCAGAGATGTGCCAGTTAGAGCTGTGAGGTTCAGGCTACATTCCACCTTTTCTTCCAAATCTCAAGAAAACAGAAAAAAGACCAACAATCTACAAAAACCCCATGAATGCATTCTTATTAGAAACCATGAAAACCAACACTGAACTTCCCCCTTACTTCCTTATCCTTGCCCCGCCAAACCCTTATACCATGATGATAGAAGGTATTTGATTATTGGAGCCAGTTCTGCACAGTGTCAACTTGGAATTTGCTTTCATACATTTTCAGGGAGCCACACCCTCTATAAACATTACCACATCATTCAGAATGTCAAAGCTTGTACCAGTCGTCATCTGACTGGTCTATTTTGAGATAAAATGTCAAAGGGAGAAAATTAAGAGAAAAGTTTAACTGGTAATCTACCTATTTAAAAAGAATTTATTTATAGTCTATAACAATAATCCATTATTTCAAGAAATCCTCACTAGGACAGAAGAAAGAACAAAGTCCATGCTCACGTAAGCCAGTGCCACGTTTCTGGAGGTGACAATAAAGAGAATGCAAATGGTTTGCTCTCCATAATGTCCAAAAGGCCAACAGTTATTGCGACGCCAGAAGCAGCAATAACTTCAGTCAACCCGAGCTCTCTCACTGATTTAACCAAAATCAACTACAGTTAATTAGAGGTTTGCTCTGTGAGGAGTATCTTTTTCTGGAAAGAAATGGCACTGCCTCCAATTTCTGCATTTGTTGTTAAGTTATCTTTTCTATTGGTCATAAATGTATATGATACAGAATTCCAATATTACAAGAGTATTTACCAAATTTCCGTCCATCCCTCGGCCACCCGGTCCCCCTTCCTGAAGGCATTTTCTTGAATATTCTAAGAGAAAATGAGTATCCTCTCTCCTGTGTGCTTAAATATGAGTCTAATCATGTTGTTTTTTTAGGTCATTTTTATTTTTTCTTTCAGTTTTATTGAGGTATAATTTGATAGACCTCACTGTATGAGCTTAAGGTGTACAGCATAATGACTTGACTTAGATATACCATAAAATGATTACTATAACAAGTTTAGTGAGCATCCATCACCTCGTACGGATACAACATTGAAGAAATAGGAAAAAATGTTTTTCTTTGTGATGAGAACTCAGGATTTACTCTTCTAATACCTTTCATGTATAACATACAGCAGTGTTAATTATCTTTGTCATGTTGTACACTACATCCCGAGTACTTATTTATCTTATAATTGAAAGTGTGTAGCTTTTGACTACTTTCATCCAATTCCCCCTCCTCCCACTCTCATCTCTGGTAACCACAGATCTGATCTTTTTTCCTATGAGTTTGTTTGTTTTTGAAGCATAACTGATCTACATACAACACTGTGTTAGTTTCTGGTACATGACATGACATAGTGATAGGATATTTCTATACCTTTCAAAGTGATCACCACAAGTCTAGTTGCCATCTGGCACCATACAAAGATATTACGTTATTTTTTATACAAATGGTAGCATAGCATTCCTGTCATTCTGCATTTTGCTCCCTATCCTCCCCTCCCCAGCCCACTTAGAATTACGTACAGGAGATCATGCTTCATCAACACAGAGAGCAGCCTTATTCTTTCCCCACTAATTTTCGATAATTTTTTTATTAAAATATAGTTGATTTACAATGTTGTGTTAGTTTCCAGTGTACAGCAAAGTGATTCAGTTATACATATATATTCTTTTTCATATTCTTTTCCATTATAGTTTATTATAAGATATTGAATATACTCCCCTGTGCTATACAGTAGGACCTTGTTGTTTATCTATTTTCTATATAGTAGTTTGTATCTGCTAATCCCAAACTCCTAATTTAGCCCTCTCTGACCCTTCCCCCTTTGGTAACTGTAAGATCACTTTCTACGTGAGCCTGCTTCTGTTTTATAGACAAATTCATTTGTATCACATTTTAGATTCCACGTGTAAGTGATACCATATGATATTTGTCTTTCTCTGTCTGATTTACTTCACTTAATATCAATCTCTATGTCCATCCATGTTGCTGCAAATGGCATTATTTCATTCTTTTTATGGCTGAGTAGTATCCCACTATATATATACATTTATATCCACACCATAACTTCTTTATCCAATCACTGGTGGGGCCAGTGGTGCTCTGGATACTGTGTCTGACTACAGATCAGAAGATTCTGATAAATTTTTATTGTGGTAATTTCAAGCTTACAGAATAGTACAAGATAGTACAAGAAACACCTGTATCTTCTTTACCTTGGATTTTGCCATCATTGTCCATTTGCTTTATTATTGTCTCTCTACATAAACACTTTTATAGATGCATATTTTTTCTTACCTATTGGAAATCAAGTTAGAGACATAACGTCTCTTTAATACTAAACACTTCAGTACGTCTTTCCTAAGAAAAAGGACATTTACTCACATAAACCACAGTATAATTAACAAAATCAGGAAATTAAATACTATTTAATAGATTATTATCTCATCCACAGCACATATATGGACTTTGCCAATTATAGCTATTTTCTCTAATTCATGATATAACCCAGAACATGCAGGACATTAATTGCCATGTGTCTTTAGTCTCCTGTAAAATAAGAGGAAAATTTTATAGATCACTCTTGGTCTTGCTATTTTTGAGGACTGAAGACCTATTATTTTTGTAGCAAGTTCATCAATGTTTTTCCTGATGTTTCCTTGTCATTAGATTCAGGATATCCATTTTTGACAAGAATGCCACAGAAATTATGTTGTGCCCTTATCAGTGCATCTTATTAGGGTACACGTGGTACCTGTTTGTCCTAGTATTGGTGAGATTAACTTTGATCACTTGGTTTAGGTGGTTTTTGCCTTGTAATGTTAAAATTTTTCTCCTTTGTAATTAATAAGCTTTTTGTAGGGAGATACTTTAAACTATAAAAATATCCTCTTCCTCAATTAACTGTCATTCACTTAATCTTAGCATCCTTCAATGATTTTCCAACCCACAATTTTCCTATAATTTACTAATTAATGCTTAATTAATGAACTAATATTTAAGTTGTTAACTTATTATTTTAAGGAAGAATCTCTTTTTCTCCATTTATCTATTTATTCATTTACTTGCTTATGTCAATGTGGACTCATAGATTATTTTACTCAATGGGTTATAATTCAAAACTATCATCTGACTCATATTGTTCCAGATTTGGCTAGCAAGAGCCCCTTAAGGCTGGCCTCGGTGCCCTTCTGATGTGCATCCATTATTCTTTGAGTACTTTATTATTTCTAGAATTCCAAGATGTTCTAAGATGCACTTTCCCTGTGCCAGCCCTGGAATTGGCCATTTTCCCCTCAAGAAGCTCTGATTCCTTTTAATACAGAATGGTATTCAGAAACCAAGATCTGGAAACTATGTTTCCTCATTGATACTGGTGTGTCAGTGAACAGAGCTAAGAAATAAGATATAAACAGAAATCTCGGCACACAGAACTAAGAAGTTGGATATAAACAGAAAGCTGTATCTATCCATAGGGAGAAATGAAGATAAAGATACTAAAAATTATGAGTTCACGCTGATAACTCCACTTCCAATCTAACGCCACAGAACACATGCCAGCCCTCCCTGTTCTCACATTTACACAGTAAAAAAACCTGGCTCCCATTACATTCAATATATTTCTGTTCAAGTGTTAAAGTACACACTTTCAGAACCACCCACCCATCCACACCACGGCAGAAAGCAATCCTACTAACTAGAGTTCAGGGTGCAGTTTTACTCCTTTGCGATCTTGTCAGACTTGGTTTTATCCGTTGTCAGAGTGGATCTCCTTCAGGTCTGAATTTAGTTTTCAGGCATGCCCTTTATTTCAGGTGTGGTCCTGATGCCCAAGGCCTGTCTCCCTGGTGTCTCAGCTGAGGTGCTTGGCCGGATTTCCCCCTTTGTCCCAGCTAGAGCTGTAGGGACTTCCAGCCCTGCATGGTCACTGGGATCACCAGTCCTCCTCCAGCCCGGCAGAAAGTGACCTCTGCTAGACCTCACAGACCCTCAACCTAAACCTCAGCCAAACCTCACCTGTGGCCGCCTTCCCCACTCAGCAGCAACTTCTCAGGAATCCTGCCACACATTTCAGCCCCGTCACAGCCAGAACTATAACTTCTGGTGCCTCAGCTCGGCCAGGCTGTCACCACCTCTCTGCTGTGCAGCACGAAGAGTGCCCCCAGGGAGAAAGCCAAGGTGACTGAGTGGGGCTCACCTTGTGTTTCCTTCTTGCAAAGAGCACAGCTTCACATTCTCTGTTGCTCAATGCCTGAAAACAGCTGCCTCCTATATTCTCATTTTACAGTTGGTTTCAGCTGGAGAGCAAGTTTGGTTACCAGCTACTGTCATGACTGGAGGCAGAAGTCTGCCTTAGCCTTTTCAACAGCTGCATAGTATTCCATGGTGCAGCTATCCCTTAATTTATTTAAACTGTCTACACTATTTAGGTTGTTTAGGGTCTTGTAATTTTACAAATGATGCTGTGATGTACATGTGTCGTTCCTGACATGTGCATGATACCACTGTGCTAAATTCCCAAAAGAATTACCGATGGCTCAGAGTACATATTTTAGAATTTACTAAAAAGTTCCATGTACATAATATAGTATCTCTCACAGCTTTATAAATTTGGAGTATATCCCTCTCAGGCCTTTTCATTCCATATTCAAGAGAGTTCTAATAACTCAATCACATTGATACAGAAATTCTTGAATTTTTCAGTTATTTTGGAAGTCCTTCAATATATTTTCTACCCTCATTATGTCCTACTTTAAAATCCACCACCACAATGAACCTCAACTGTGTAGTTTGAGGTCTCTATGCTTTTGTACTTTCTGTTGCATTTCTAGATTCATGCTGTTCTTTGGGTCACAACAGAAACACTGGATCACCTTCTTCAGGGAAATATAAACAAGGAAATCTTCTAAGGAAATCTACAAGAAGGAGTTCACCATAAACATTTTTAAGAAGAGAAAATGTAATACCCAGGCACACACATCCATAACCAGACGGCAATACGGGAGAGGGCTGCGTAATAGAATGGCAATATTCTCATCATCACTAGATAAACGTTAATGCCCTATGCAGTACTTTCAGAATTAGCTGGTACTATCCAAGCACTGTGCAATAATATAATTTAGTGGTGGCACTAACTTGAAATTCCTCTGCCCTGAATGAGGGAATAATTTTCCTGCTACCTGACACTAAGTAATTAACTTGGTAGTGTAAACAGAGTCTCAATGGAGTTGTGGTTCCTTTAAAAAATAATCTTTAGTAATGACATTCTAAAGAAATTTAACTTGTTCAAACCCATATCTTGATGAGGACTGACAATCACAGCAACACAAACTCTCGCTGAGTTGTGACTACGGGCCAAGTACTCTGAAGAACTTCGTAGGCATTCTTTCACTTAACCCTCACAAAGCAGGTAACTATCATTATCCCTCTTTCATGGATGAGGAAACGAGGCTTGGTGACGTTAACTGACCTGCCCCCAGTCACGCAGGATGGAAAGTTGCAGAGCTCCAAGGATAGCCCAGTTCTATCCGACTCCAAAGCCTGGGCATTTAACCAAGAACCCAATGATTTGAGAAGCACTAGGGATTTACGGATTATCTCCATTAGAATTACTGGGGACCTTGTTATAAAAATGCGTATTTCTAGTAAGTTACATTCTTTAGAGTGAGACCTAGGAATCTGAACTTGTGAACACTTTCTCAGTTAATTCCGATGTACGTCGAAATCTGAGAAACACTGCACTCTGCAACTGCCTCTCAGTGCACTCTGGAGATTACTTTAGCACTTGGGACTAATATTTTAAACTATAACAGTATATAAAGCTGCTGCACAGGCTACCATCAAGAACCATAACAGAAAAAGAACTTCTGGCAAAGTTTTATGGTGGTTTCACTGTGAGGAAAATAACTTAAAAATTCCAAATTCCATTCTGTTTCTCTTCAGTCAGAACAAGGAAAAATAAATTTGTACTTTACCATCAGTTAGTCTATAAACATCCCATAGGTTAACAGGGATTGAGTCAATGACAGGGTAACCCAGAGGGCAAAGGCGGGGGGGTGACAACTTCAACGTTAAAATTACGTAATTTTAAATGGAAACTTCTAAAATGTAGCTCAGATTATGCAAATCATGTGAAAATACTTTCAAACTCTTCTAAAGTTTGTATAAACTTGACTGCAGCCCTCTGGGGAACTGGCCTAATGGAAAGAGTGCAGCTCCAGAAGGTGACTGGAAATCGGGCTCAGCCAGGCTGTGCGGCTTACTGGCTACACACTTCAGCAAAGCTACTGAGCTGTCTGTTTTTGCCTCCATAAGGGAGGGCCTTTCACAGGTTATCGTTTCCTCCATCCTTTCCCCTCCTATCACCTCCCAAACTACCCTGTGAAACACAAGGGCCCATCACCTTCCAAGAGGCTATTGAGTGTAAATCCACCACACTTCATGCTCCGTGCCCCCTGTCATAGCCAAAAGTTTAAGCCTTCAGCCCCTCTGGTCATCAGTCGTCCTGCACTCATTCCATAATGCTCCGATATCCCCTTAGCTGACCCTGGGACCCAGGCCTTCTCTCCTTCCCCAGAGCTACTGCCGGGCCAGAGCAACACCCACCATGTGATCTCCCTTATAGATACAGCCTCCTCTCCAAAAGTCCCTCCTCCTACTTAACTACTCACACTTTGACTCTGCTTGGGGACATCAAGTTCCCTACAACCCTTTCAAGTGACAATCATTTTCTCTTTCCTGTTTCACCTACTTCAGCTCACAGTCTTTCTTTCTGTTCCAACTCTCTGTATTATTAGTTCCTTCAGCAGATACCTCACCCCAACAACATATAAAGCATGGTGGGTGCAGTGTGGGGAGTCCTAAGTAACAAAATAGGCAAAAACTCTACATGGGGAGCTTAAATTCAAGTGGAAAAGAGGGAAACAAGTCAACCTGCAGGCAAACATACCATTTTAAATCACGCTAAGAGACATGACAGATAAAGCAGGATGTCATAACGAGAATTTTGTGTGGGGGTAGAATACTTAATTCAGAGGGAGTGATCTGAATGGAGTGGCACTTTAAGCAGAGGCACAAAGGACAAGAGGGAGCCAGCCAAGCAGAGTGATGTGCCGAAGAACATTTCAGACCCAGGGACAACCAGGCCTCTCCAAAGACCTTTTCTTCCATGCTCCCTCAGCAACCCATTCCATGGTCACACCCTGGCTCCTGGCAGAACGAACACCTCCCTGACCCTTAACTGAACCCACCGTCCTTGGGCAACATGCTTTCCTTAGAGCCTTCTTGTTCAGCAGCTTCTATCTCATCCAGAACTCTAATCCACTGACCTACGTTCTCCACCGAGGCTCTCTTTTCACGATCTTCATTTCACTATCCAATTTATTCATCTTCATTTCTCTCCTAATCCAATTTATAATCCCTCTCTTACACGTATCTTCAATCCTTTGACTTTTCCTCCTTCCTTCAAATTCCCCTGGAAAAATTCCAGCCACTCTGCCTTTTCTTAGACTGTATCTGTGCCCGTGAGGACTGTGAGACACACCCCGGGAAGACTGGGAGCGCTGTAAATTCACGGTCACCAATTGCACATGGGTCTTCCACACTGCCCAGCAGTGCTCAGCTCTTTAACTCCCTCCCCAACTCTCTCTAGTGACTATTTAGTATCTTCTCCCCTCTTGTCAACATTTGTACCCTGCTCTATTCACAGCTTGGCTGTCATGATACTCTATTATAATGGCTTTCCTTCCTATTTTCCCAACTACTCCTTCCTTGATTCTTTTGTTATCTCCTTTTCTGATATAAAAGCTGGAGATCTTCAGGACTCAGAAATGAGGCATTTGCCCTCATGATTCTATATTCTTCCCAGAGGACTTCACCTATTCCCATGACTTTATATACCATTTGTATGCTACTAACTCCCAAATTTCTCTCTCTCCCAGACCATCACCCAAGGTAGAGGACTGCCGCCCTAGTCTGAACCACCATCATCTCCTGCTGAGATTATTATATTACTATAATAGCTCCTAATTGATTTCTCTACTAACAGTAGTTCAATCTCCACGTAGTAACCAAAGGGAAATTTTTGAGGTATAAATCAAGTTGTGTCATTCCCTTATGTAAAATTCTTCAAAAACTTCCCACAACTGTCAGAACAAAACCTAAAATTTCATTTCCTGTGGCTGCCATAACAAATTAGCAAAAACTTGAAGGCTTAAAACAACAAATGGATTCTCTCACAGTTCTGGAGGCCAGAAGTCAAAATCAAGGTGTTGGCAGGACCACACTCCCCCTAAAGAATCCAGAGATTTCATTCCTTGCCTTTTCCAGCTTCGGGGGCCTTCAGGATCTCCTTGGCTGGAGGCTGTCATTCCAACCTCTGCCTCTGGCAGATAATTCAGTATGATCCTTGCTCGGGATCTTTGATCATGGGAACTGCAAAGACCTTTTCTTTCAAACAAGGTCACATTACAGGTTACAGAGATTAGGATATGGACACATCTTTTGGAGGGTCACCATTTAACCCATTATAGCCTCCAAGGATTTATGCAAGCTGCCTCTGTCTCCCCTTGCAATTTCATCTCCCAGAGCTCTCTTTCTTTCTTTGTTTACAGCTCTACCCATTCTGGCCTTCTTTTATTTCCTTGATCAACGGCAAGATCTTTCCCACCTTTGCATATGCTATTCTGCCTCTAGCCTTTGCCTACGCAACTTTCCTTTAAGGTCTTGAGTTAAATCTAACTTCCACACAGAAGTGTTCTTTGATCCCATAAACTGGTTATCATCCCTCAAAGAAGCCTGTTCCCTTTCTTCACAGCATTCAGCCATTTCCCTGTTTCGAGTTGTACCTGCACATGATTTGGATGTTTACTTGTTAAATTTGTCTCTGTCACTGGACCGTGAATTCCTCATACCACCATAAGAAGCACATCTGTTTTGTACACCTGTTTGTACACCCAAGCACCTGACACAGCAGAATTAACAACAACAAAAAAAGAGTACTAAGTAAACAGAGTACCTCCTATTCCTTTTTTGAACAGGATTAGGTAAGTGTAAGTAAATAGATTAGAATGGTGACCAGACAGCTGAGGACACTGCTGGCCTGCAGGTGACACTCCTCCCAGGCCAGCCTGGGGAAGTGATCAAGCTGGCACAAAAGGAAAAACAGTACCAGATTACTAGCAAGTTGGAAGGACCTTGGTAGACTTCAGTTCTGCCATAAACAACGATACACTTCAGGAACTCATTTCACCTTTTATAATAATATCTACCTCCTGTTGAAAGGGATTGATTCAAGTTTTTCTGAAATTTTAGGAAAAACTGATACAAACTGATTTCTACCTGCAGCCTAATAACAAGCTGGGAAATTCACATATATAACTTCCTTAATTCTGCTGAATTACAGAATGACTCAAGTATTAATAATAAATGTTGCTGGCCTGTTTTAAAGTCTAGAATGCTCAGAGGGACATAGAAAAGAGCAATCTTTCCTGCAAAACATGAAATTCTCCAGACTCTTTTTCTCCACCAAGGTTTTGTTTTGTTTTTTTTCTATTGCGGTACAATTCACACACCATAAATTCACCCTTTTGAAGTGTACAATCTCATTGTTTTGCCCAAATTCAAACAACCATTGTCACTAGTTCCAGAACATTCTCATCACCACTACCACATTCTCCAAAAAACCCATCCTCATTAGCAATCATTCTCTATTTCTTCCTCCCCCAGCCCCTGGAAACCACTAATGTCCTGTCTCTATGGATTTTCCAGTCTTTTTTTTTTTTACACTTATGAAATTGAAACAGAGAGATTAGATGATTTGTATAGGGTTACAGTCACTTAGAAACTTACTAGGAAGATTATATTTCTCAGTATTAGCAAGATCATAACACACGTATTTATAATAACCTTTAAAACTATATTAAAAAAATAAGATCAGTGAAAGTATATTCAGCTTGACTACACATACCCTGAAAGTGGCTGTAAAACATTTGATACATAAACAGAGCCCTTAGACTATTGATGCTCAGGCAATGTCAGGCTGGGAGAGGAAGGGCTGAAGGGCGTTAGGCAGGAATCATTAAAGAGGAAGAAAGATGCTACTGGTGGGCGGGAAATGCACTTAGGGACAGGGTGATGCAGAGAGAGGGATGAGGGAAATGTGAGGCTATGCAGTTTATAAGACAGACGTATTTCTTTTCAGACCAGGTTTTTAAATTTGTGCTAATGTACACAGGTGGCCACCTGCTTCCTTTTATAGTGCCCCCAGTGGGTCCCAGAGATCCCTGATCATTTCCAGTTTGTCTATGAGTAGTTAATGCATTAATAGTGTTAATACCAATTCAGAATACTTGCTCGTTAATGAGACTTTGCAAAATAATACAGGAGATTTGACTTTTTAAAAATCTTCTACTGTCTGCATTTTCAAATAAGTTAAACAATTACAAGCTTAACTTACTTCTGTTACCATCAACAAATGTGTACACAGGAGGAGTGATCCCATAGACTAAAATCATCAGAATCCATTTCTAAAAATTAGGCACACACTTTATTTCAAATGTCTTAATCAATATTGCAAACACCATTAACAAAAGGAAAAAAAGGATGGAAACCATTCATCACCCAGAAAAAAATTCATCATTCAAAAGAGATTAACCTGAACCTTAACATTCTTTGTGCTCATTTAAAAGTATTATTAAAACAGCAATTCAAAAGGACAAACAAGTCAAAGCTAAGTATTTTATTAATCAAAATTGAGACCCTTAGTTAATTAAAATTGAAACTAACTAAAAATACACAACTTAAAAATAACCTCCTGTCACCAACCTAGAAAAGTTTGATTTGCCAACATATAATGAATACTCAGGAGCCTACTGCTGGGTGCATAGACAGATTTTCTTTTACAAACAAGTTATTTTCACTTATAGAGATCTTGCAGATGATTAGATTACCATTAAAAAAAAAAGACTGCTAAAAATGCCTATTTAGGTAGTCAATCTATTCACAGAATTGGACGCTAAATGATATAGTGACCATTTAAAGTTGAAACTTCTTGTCTACCAAATTTTTACTAAAACTGCTTTTAAGCATGTAAATTAATTTAAAAGATCAACTCTTAATTATCTACAGCAAAAGAGAACTTTGGTACCAATAAATTAGAAGTAAGGAATCAAAATATATTTTGTTTGTAGTTTTACAGTGTGTTTTTGGACTTAAATCGGAAATGCCTATATATCAGATGCAAAAGTCTTGTTCTTCTTGTTCTTCACTTCCATTATTGTGAGGGATGAATGACCTACCTATTCCCAATTATTGATATAAATAAAACACTAGCCTAAATTTTCTTCCACAAAGATTAATGCGTCACACCCTGCAATTTAGGCAAAAAGTAAGTAAAGAACTAAGCG
Source organism: Camelus bactrianus (assembly GCF_048773025.1). NCBI lineage: Eukaryota > Metazoa > Chordata > Mammalia > Artiodactyla > Camelidae > Camelus > Camelus bactrianus. Next base: position 43,411,112 of record NC_133550.1, on the reverse strand, counting down.
CTTTACTTCTTGGTGCTCCCTTTCCCTTTTGACAGGAGCAGTAAGATACCAGAATAAAAACAATTCCAATAAATACAACCAGAATATTTCAAATCTCCCATATGATAAGGGGCTAAGAAGAACAACAAAAATAAATAAAAGAGAAAGGGTGATTTTAAAAACAATAAGGCAGACTGAGCAAGGGGTGAGGGTGGGTTTAGGAGGGTATCTGCTACCAATCAACCCTTCTGCAAAATTCAGGGCCACGCACATTGCACGTGGAATTTGGACAATTCTTTGCTACATAACATATAGGAAGTTATTAACTCATTTTCACTTTAAGTAATATAAAAGAAACAAACTATTCAAAATCTGTAGCAATTTTACTTTTTGAAATGGTTATCCTAAAAATGTTTCCCAAATTTAAATTTTGCAAAAGTTCTACTCTCCAAGTCATCAGGTAGACACTGAAAACAACTTGTGAGTACTTGGACTGATTCTTTATGGAGCATGCATTTCTCATAAATCTAGACCAAAGTGAACTAACTGGAACTTAATTCTAAATTCAGCCTGTGCTTTCTGGACATAACATTAGAATAACAGTAAAAATAATTTTTTTAATTATGTTTACTTCTCAAATAATTTTGTTTGGGAATATTCATATTCTTAGCCCCAAAGACCACTTTTAGAGTTTGAAAGATTAAAGACAGAAAACAAAAATTGTTTCAGCAGTTGTCAAAATAAAAGGAATACAAACACTGACCATAACAACTTTCCACTCAGTCCAAAACAAACCACTTCAGTTGAGCTCAGCTCACTTAATTTTTAAAGCCACTCCCCTCTTCCAGCTTCATAACTGAACTGAACGTTGCTCAACATTACCTAGGTTAACAGGGAGGAGATAAAACCGTTGTAAAGACTGCACAGTGACTGACTGTAGAAGCGTAACATTCCAGAAGCTGGAGGGCTCTTTGAGATCTACCCAGACACGGATACTTCACGGATGAGAACACTGAGGCCCAAAAGATCTGACCAGAGGCACATTCATTCATTCATTCATTCACCCTCTTAACGACGGCTGCCTAAGTGCCAGGCTCCAGGCTAGGTGCTGAAAACGAGCTGGAAGGTAGCATCCACCATTAACAAGCCAGTCCTTCTCCCTTGTCTTAAAATCAATCCTTAAAAGTCCTTATCAGCAAGAACTCATAGAAGAGCTCGGCAGCCTTTGTGGAACAGGGCCCACTTTCAGTTTCACACATTTCAGTAAACATAGTTGGCCCCCACTGTGTTTACTTTAAGTGATTAAGCATTAACAAAGGGAAGCACAGTATTCTGAATGAGTCCCTCTCTCCAATACATTCATAGCTTAAGGAAGTGCAATCAGAAAATGCCCTATACACACACAAACAAGTTCACAGAGAGGACAGCTTACAACATCAGAGCAATATGAGGTATCCATATAGATCAGTTAAGTTCAAGAGCTCAAGTTTGCAAAGTATGGAATGTAAATATCTCCCATTTCATTCAGATGTGGGCATATTCTTCTGAGATGTCTGTATATTTAAAAGATCTCTAAACTCACATTCAAATTAACATCCGATGACACATATATGTCTAAACCAGGCCTTTCTCCTTAAGATTAACTTTCCTTGATTGCTCTTTGAGTAAAGGAAAATTAGAATTAAAAAAAAGAACAAAACCTAAAATTTAATGTGCTGGCTAAATGAAATTCAAATTCTATGTACAACCAAAGTAGCAATAGCTCAAACTGCACATTTCTGAGTTTTGTTAAAAAATGGGATGTGCAGTGAACTTACCCATCAACATAAATCATCCCTCATTGTGCCTGGACTTTTACAATCGTTAAGTCCAGCACTTAAATGTTTTCTATATCACAAGTCACAGTCAACTTCTTTAAGAAGTAAGAGACCGTATCGACAAGGCTCTTAAATGAAACAACCCATAAGTGAGGCACTTTGAAATATTAAACAGCAGCTCTCTGTGCACCCAGTTTCAGTGTTTTATACCAAAATAATCCACAGCTTTTACAGAGCTCTCACAGGTGACCACTGGGTGAACGCTGATAAAATAAATCTTCACTGACGCTCTCTGAAGGCTCTTTGACTTTCCTGAAGCTAGTATCAGCTTAGGACGAAACTGCCATTGTGTTCTTCTATTTCTCAAACTTCCAGATTTGATTTTTATCTAGAGCATCACAAGTTCTCATCTGAACATTAGGTCGGCCCTCAGGTGTCCGGTAAGAGCTAAGACACAGTCCTGAGTGGGGATGAAAAATGGTTCCATCTTCTTTAAAATGCCAAATAATGTTTGCTGGAACAGGAAACCCATCTTTGGGACAATTTTGCATTCCTACGTGATTTTTTTGCTCAGGAACCTCTGCACATAACTCTGTCACAGAATTAAACCTTATTTCTTTGTTTGAAGTATATTCAAAGAATTGATTGCCTCCTTGACCGTGGCATCCAAACAGTGAAAGGTTAGCACCTGTGGGGTTGTTGTCAGGAGAATTATAATCTAAACATTCAGAAGAGATCCCCATACTGCGAATAGCTCCATGCCAGCCTGGCCTATCCTCTGGAACATGTAGATTAGAAAACACATTTTTCAAATACCAGTCAAAGCTTTTGCACCTCAGCCGTTCTCGTAGTAATTTTCTTTCAGAAATGTCGCCATAAGCTTCCTTCCTTGCTGGAGGGTTTCGATTATAGAAGTGCTCTTTGTACTCGTCCATCCACACTTCCGCTGCCCGAGCAGTATTCTGTAGGAAATTGGGCCGAGCATAGGGTGCCCGCTTGGGGAACACGTGGCCCACGTGGGAACATGGGTGGATCTCCAGTTTACCTCCACACTGCCACACCCTAAAAGACAGCTCCAGGTTTTCACCTCCCCACACTTCCATCCCAGTGTCGTAAGTTCCAAGGTACTGAAAATATTGCTTGCTGACAGCAAACAGTCCTCCAGCCATGGTGGGTGACCTGATTGGGTCAATTCTCGATTTCCGCCTGTCCCTTTCATGTTTGGGGACAGAATGCCACTGGAACGTTAAACGCCAGTCAAAACCACCAATCATGGGCTCCCCAGTCTGCATATAGAATTCAAAAGTATTCCAATCAATGGTGTCTATGACAGGACAAACAATTGCTGTCTCATCTTCAGCGATCCTTTCCAAAAGTGGTTCCAACCAACCTGTATTACACTCACAGTGACAATCCAGGAAAGTGAGGACATCCCCAGTGGCAAAAGTGGCCCCAATCAGACGGGCCCTAACCAGACCCTCCCGCTTATTTGTCCTAATCAAGCGGACTCTATCGAGATTGCTGATATAAGTTTCAAGTTGTGCCTTCAAATAAACTCTGTCACTCAAGTCATCGACTAAGATGATCTCCTTCAAAAGGACTGCAGGAGAAGTTTCTAAAACACTGTGGATGGTGCGGAGCAAAGTCGACCAAGCTTCATTATAGAAAGCAATGATAACAGACGTGGTGGGCAGCCTCCTATAGTTAAACTTCTTGGATTTACACTCATACATTCTTTTATCCTCTATGTGGCGGTGCAGGGAAATCCTGTCGCTGAGGTAAATGTTAATGGCATATCTCTCAATGAGTTCTTCTTGCTGCTTCAGTTCACCCGTGTTGAGTTGAAGTTTGCTTGCTTTCCCCCATTCCCCAGTTGCGTGGGAATCTGCAGGGGGCTTCTCATAAAGCGGTCGAGACAAATCCACTGCCTCTTTCCCGGGGTCTGAGGACCGTCCTGGCCCCCGATCCCTGGCCAGGCCGGCTCCTGAGGAGGCATGGAAAGTGGAGACGGAGAGTTCCACCAGGAGATAGGCCACTGTTAAAAGCGCCAGCAGAAGGCAGCTTTTGCCTGCCCACGTCCACCTCACGGCCATCCGGATCCTCATGGCTGGGGCGCAGACGCGGACACCAGAGTCACCACGCAGGGGAAGGGCTGCCGAACCCGAAGCTAGAGTTCCCGGCTCAGGTAGGAACGAACTTCCAAGCAGGTCCCTCCTTTCATGCAGGCACTCGGCTCCCTTCCAGCCACGGGGGCTTCCCAGGGGTCACCTGGGGCCTCTCTGTGCTCGGCCTCCGGTACAGCCCCAACTCCTCTCTCCCCACTTCCTCCTGTTCGTCTCTCAACTTTTCACAAACTCTCCAGCCAACACCCCACCCTCCCGAGGCCGAGGACAAACCCCTCCCCTTTCCACCTACTCCCCCTGGTGTCTAATTCGCGAAAGTCCTCGGTCAGGTCCAGGCCTATAGGCGACTCTGCGGGGCCCGGCTGGAGGGGCGGCGGGGACGACCGGGGTGGCTCCAGCTCGAACCCACTCTGGCTCCGACTGCGTCTCCGAACGCTTTCAACACCACCCCCACCCACAGAGCCTCTGTGGTTCTCCCGGGGGCCAGCGTGGACAGGAGGCAAGGGTTCCGACAGGTTAAGCGTCTCATTACCCAAAGAAAAAAAGAATAAAACTTACCAAGTTGTTTGCCGTTGGGACTAAAGTCCACGGAGGTGATGGCAGCTTTGTGGCCCTTAAAATAACGCTCCAGAACGGGGTCCTCCTGGGAAGGAAAGTTGTCAAGTTTTGAAAGCAGGTGCAGACCTCGAATTGGGGGGTTCGGGGTTCAACGCTGTCCCCTCCCCCGGGGGCCGGCCCGGGAACGTCCTCATCCGCGGTGGGTGCGGAGCGGGAGCGTCCGAAGCGAGCACACGCGGCCGCCCCTACAGGGGGACGCCGAGGGCCAGCTACCCCCGCAGAGCCGGCAAAATCCTACACTCGCGCTTCCCAGAACCGAGCGAATGAGAGGGACCACCTGGGCAGCTTGACTGAAATACACGTTCCGGGGCCCCGCCCGCCGGCGCGCAGTCACAGGTGCGAGGCGGGGCCCCGGCTTCCGTACTTTTTGAAAACCTCCCCGGTGATTCTGACGCAGGCGCTCCACGAGAACCCTTAGAGAATTCCGGGGGCCATGGGGCTGCCCGGGCTGTCGGAGCTCCGAGACTCGGTGAGGAGCCGCCCGGGAGCCCGGCCAGGGCTCGGCGCTCCCGACGCCCCAGTGGCGGAGGATGAGTCGCGGGCGCCCCGGGGCGAGGAGCGAGGAGCTAGCGGCTCAGGGCCCGGCTGAGGACACCTGCCTCCATCTTCCGCCAGGTGCGGGCGCGGCACCGACCTGGCCCCCCCAGCCCACAGGACCGGCTCCGGGGAGGAGTCCCCCATCCCGTCCTTACCGGGGCGGAGGCCATGAGGGGAGCAGTCGGCTCCCAGCTCCTGCCGGTGGGGGGAACCGGGGGAAGGGAGGGGCCGGGGTAGGAGTGGGGACCGTGCGGTGCCCGGAACCGTCCGCCCGGAGCGGCAGCACCTCCCGGTCACTACAACAACGGCGGCCCAGTCAAACCCCGTGCTCCAGGCATGGCCAGCCGAGCCCCGAGGCTCCGCCGGCGCCGCAGCTGGCATGCGGGACGCCCCGGAGTCAGGTGCCTCCACACACCAAAGCCAACGTTTACTGCGACCCCCACCCACTCCGCTTGACACCCAGAAAGGGAGTAGTAACCGGAATAGAAAAGAGACAGATGTGGGGAGAAGGTACCGACTCTGTGATCGATGCAATCAGAGTTCTATTACGCGTTAAAGAGACAGGGCGCGCGAATTTCAAGCGGGTCCCAGACAGCTTGTTATAACCTGGGAAAGAGCTTTGATATGAAGTGGGGCAGCTTGCTATTTATTAATACACGCAAAGGAACTAAACCTCTGGAGGATAGGTTTGAATGCATTTAATCACTATTTTTCACACAATGCCCGGCGTCATATGCATGTAGATGCCGGATAAATGTGATGAACGAATGAATGGATGTTGTGCATCCACTTAATGTTTTTCTGCTGTGCGTTTGTTTCTACTCTAATCTGCTCATTTGCGCATGCTTTAGAGCAGCAAATTGATACAGCAACATATTTAACGTTTTTAGGAAAACTTAGAAACATGTATTTTGTTTGTTTAAAGATTAGGCTATATAGTAACTATAGCCATTTCTACAGTAGGCTTTCTTACACATAATATCATTTGAGCTTCAGCAACTACGAGGTTAATATAGTTACAAAATGTTACCAATGTCTACAAATTATAAACTTCATTCTTAGATATTTTACATATAATTATCAAAGATCACACATAGACAGCTCTTCCAGTTCCAAGTCCATATCCTCTTTTTACCCTGCCTCAAAGCATGAAGGGACTCAGCTGAAAATAATCTCTAGAATTAAGATTCCTGGCAGCACAAGATAGCAATAATAGACCACAGCTGGTAAGATACCCGTTCTATGCAAATGAAAGGTGTACTACACACTGAAATTACAGGTTCTCTTACTAGCTGTCTAGCGATAGAATTTAGTTTTAATGAATCCTGTACATAGCAATTAAGCAAAAAGGAAATAGCTTTAGCCTGCAGTATTAGTTCAAGTGTATGTTTGTTGAATATCTCCTGTATATTTAGCTCCAAGGGATACAAAGGTGACTGAGATATTTTCCCCTGTCTTCGAGAACTTAACAATCTAGATTTCTGAGTCTCACATTTTATCAAGCATAATGATGATTTAGGTGACCTCATTCCCAAAGATGCTGATTCAACACATCTGGGGTGGGATCGAGGGTCCACAGACATAATAAGCCCCTTAGATATTTGCCATGGGAGTCTCAGCTGTGTACTTTGAGAAACATTGCTCTAATCTAGGAGGTGATGTGTCAAAAGTGTTGATACCAACAACTTAGCCAACTGTGGCAGTTTTCTTTGCTACTTATTCCCAGTCTAGGTTTGACTTAAAAAAAAAGAAGTCTGATATATTTAGAAATAATGCTGGATGCTGGTGGGAATGCAAAATGATGTAGCACTGGGGAAACAGTTCAGCAGTTCCTCAAAAAGTGAACTCCTAGGTATATATCCCAAAGTATAAAAGTAGGGAGTGGAACAAACACTTGTAGATCAATATTCATAGCAGCATTATTCACAAAAACCAGTAAGAGGACACAATTCACATATCTAACAGATGAATCCATTTAAAAATGTGATACATACAATGGACTGTTATTCAGTCATAAAAAGGAATGAAACTCTGATACATGCTACAACATGGATGAACCTTAAAACATAATGCTAGGTGAATAAGCCAGACATAGAGGAATATACATCGTATGATTCCACTTATATAGGGTACCTCAATTAGGTGGATTCATAAACACAGAGAGTGGAACAGAGGTTACCAGGGGATGGAGATAAGGAAGAAGGGAGAGTTATTGTTTAATGGATGCCGTTTCTGTCTGAGATGATGAAGTTCTGGAAACAGGTAGCAGTGATTGTTGCAAAACATTGTGAATATATTTAATGCCAGTGAATTGTACACTTAAAATAGTTAGAATGGTAAAATTTATATATGTCTGACTATAATAAAATAATAATAATAATAAAATAAATAATAATTCTGGAAACTCTGAGGACTTCAAGATTTTCAAAGCCAAAATATGTCTAACATTGGGTACAGCAGATTAAAAGAAAAAGAAAAAGTTGGAGATGTAGAAGCTAGCTCAAAAGAAAAGAGAAATTTTAAGTATGGATTTTTCTCTAAGTCTTTTAGTAAAAAAAATTTTTAAACTTTTTTCCGATTATCAAAAAATAGATGTTTTTAATTGAATACAAGAAAAAAATCACCTATTGTCCCATCACCTAAAAGCCGACTTTTAAAAAATGTATTGCCTACCTGTGATAGGCTCACCACATGCCAGGTACTTTTCTAAGCATCTTACAAATTTTGACACAATTCTTATAAGAATTTTATAAGACAGATAATATTATTTTTTTATTTTTCCAGTTTTGTTGAGATATTATTGACTTATATAGCACTGTATAAGTCTAAGGTGTGCAGCATAATGATTTGACTTTCATGTATCATAAAATGATTACCACAGTAAGTTTAGTGAACATCCATCATCTCATACAGATACAAAATAAAATAAAATAAATTTTTTCCTCATGATGAGAGCTCTCAGGGTTTACATTCATAACTTTAATATATAACACACAGCAGTGTTAATTATATTAATCCTATTGCACATTATAGAGAGAAAATATTACCACTTCCATTTTACAGATGAGGAAACTGACACACAGAGACATTACATTGCTTAGTCACAGGTAGGAAGTGGCAGAGCTTTAGATTTTATTTTGTTTTATTTTGTTGTTGTTGTTGTTTTAGAGCTTTAGATTATAGTGGGTCCTTTCAGACTCCACTTTCTTAACCACTAAGTCATGATGCTTTTTCGGAGGTTGCAACTGTATTGTAAATATGTAAAATTCTGTATCCTACCCAATATTTTACCAGTAAGTATTACAAATAGAAAAATAAAATATGGTATCTTCTTTATTTCCATTTCACTGTCCTCATTTATTACTCCAGACTGCACCTTCTATGATTCTTTTCCATATTTTATTTTATCCCTTTTTGCTATTCCTAACCTTTGCAAACAGCTAAAGCTCAAAGGTTGACATTTGGAAACGTGGCCCAAGTTGGGATTGTTTTTTTTCTAACCCCAAGCCTGCTTGAATTCATGTAATTCTACTTGCTACAGTAATTACTGGGGACCTCTTCAAGTTGCAGATTTATTCACCTAGGTGAGAGCCACAATATTTAAAAACTGATTCTTTAATTAGCCCTCCTTTTCCAGGTCCCCCTCAAACTAGAAATTGAATTTATCCACTTGAGCACTATGAAGGGTTGTTTATTTTAGCAGGAGTCATTCTGAGTTCCCTTCAAAGGTTGAAGATTCAGGCACAGCACAAAAGTGCCATCTACTGTTCATTTCCTTATGTGGCCCTTGGACTGAAAATACAGTTGACACTTCAACAACATGGGTTTGAACTGCACAGGCCCATTTATATGTAGATTTTTTTTCCAGTAAATATATTGGAAACATTTTTGGAAACTTGCAACAATTAAAAAAAAAACTTTCAAACTGTAGCCTAGGAATATTGAAAAAAATTAAGAGAAATTTAGGTATGTCACGAATGCATAAAATTATGTAGATTGTCGTCTATCCTTACATAGGCATAAGGTGAGTGATATTTAATATTAAATTAATAATGTGTTAGTCTTCTTACTGTTTTATAACTTTGCTTTCAAAGAATTTCATTACCATACAGTATGCCTCTATCTCTTGTAATTGGAGAAACTGGATATCAGCCTATTATCACAGGTGTTTTTCTTTAATGTAAGTGTTTCCAATACTGTACTATGAATATGACTGTAACACCATATGCCATAAAAATTTTATGTTGCTTCATTAGCATATAGGCTAGGCCACTGTAAAGCATTTGTATTGATTACGCTAAGCTACCACAAAGCAATCATTTTGCTGCTGCTTCATTATCAATGCATGAATCATCACACCTGTAAATAAATATGGATTTCTTTTTCACATTATCTTCTCATTTTTAATGTCTAGTGTTAGTGATATGTACAACATCTACAGGTGCTTTGTATTACATAAGACAATATTGATGTAGCTACAGACTGATGATTCGTCTTGTAAACAGCATCAACCTCTGGCGTCGGTAGAGTACTGTAAATGTATTTTCTCTCCCTTATGATTTTATTAATAACATTTTCTTTTCTCTACTTTATTGTAAGAATTCAGTATATAACATATATACAAAAGAGGTGTTAACAGACTGTGTATATTGTAGATAAGGCATCCAATTAACAGTAGGCTATTAGCAAAAGTGTTTGCAGAGTCAAAAGTTACACATAGATTTTCAACTGCCCTGAGGGTCGGAACCCCTAACCCTTGCATTGTTCAAGGGTCAACTACTTTGTAACCTGTTGCTCAGCAGTATAACTCTCTTCTGGATAGAGTTCCTTGTAAGTATAGGAGAATACATAGAAAAGGAAGTACCAGATCCTTCCAAATTATTAACCTTTTTTTTCAAAGACCGTGAGTGACTTATGTCAGTCAACATTAAGCTGCCAAATCCTACCAACTATATCCTTACAACATACTTTATTTTCCCGTCTTTCTCTTCTTTGGGCTCCAGCCACTCTCTAGGCCCTCTTCCTCTACTTCCTGGAGTATTTCCATAATCTCTAACTTATCTTCTGACTTCAAGACTTACCTGTGTCTATCTATCCTGCATATTGCCAACAAATATATATGAATCACCAAGGTAGCTTGTTAAAAGTGCCAGTTCTTGGGCCCCACCCCAGAGATTTTTGATTTAGAAAGTCTGCTGTGAATATCAGAAATCCGTATGTTCTCAAACAAGCCTTCCAGGTGATTATAATGTGCATCAATATTTGGGAGCCATTGGGCAAATCATGCCACAAGACTTCTTTAAAATGCACTTTGTGGCTACATGGTCTGAGCCTCAAACCAAGTCTTATTTCATATCCAACCACATACCTCCCCCAGGCCAATACTTAAGCCCTAGCAGGAAACGCCTACAGGAAATGGGCATTTGGATTACCTGAAGGACTTGTTAAAATGCAGATTGTTGGGTCCCAGTTGAGAGCTTCTGGTTCAGTAGGTCTGGAGTCTAAGGATTTGCATTTATATTTCCTAGGTGCCATGCTTATTACTATCCATGAATCATTCTGTAGCAATCAGCGGACTTAGTAAAAAGTGGTGGGGGGTGGGGGGACAGGAGATAGGGAGTAAATGGTGTTTGCCAGGGAATGAGGGGGAGAAGGAGATGGGGAATTACTATTTAATGGAAACAGTTTCAGTTTGCAAAGATGAAGATGTTCTGGAGGTGGAAGATGGTAATAGTTGCACAACAATGTGAACATACTTGGTGTCACTGAACTATACACATATAAATGGTTAAATAGTAAATTCTATGTTGTGTCTATCTTACCACAATTGAAAAAAAAAAAAGTTTTGAAGGGGAAGAAAACACACAAATAAAGGCATCCCATTCATGGGATGAATTTCAGTAGAATAGAGGGCACTTAGAAATACATGGGGCATTCTGGAATTATTGGAATACTGGCAGTAGGAATGTAAAGAAATTGATAGATGTGTGCAAGTGTGACATAAGCAAAATGAAGGGAGGGGGCAGAAAAACTGTGAAATGCTGTCCTTGGTCCTAAACCAATAGTACCTGTTGATAAATGGTTTTCTGATATGCCTTGAGACACTGGTAACTCCTATTTTAGGGCTTACAGTTTAATACTGATTTTTTTTTTTTTTAAAGGATGTAGCTTTTACCGTTTCAGAACAAATAAAACCATGAACTCACAATCTACCTAGCTGATTCCATGTATTTTGACAGTTGTATCAGGTTTCCACTTGTAAGAATTTTCTTTTTTCCCATTAGGAAGAAAAGGTATTACATGCCCCACTCCTTTCCATCTCCATCCTAATCATAAGCTTATGCATTGGAAGGCCAGTTGATGTGAAGCATCTCTAGGACTTGTCAAGTGACTGTGTAAGAGGGATGAAGGGGAAGATGGAATTGAAGATGGCTGGCAGGCCTTTGCTTAAGTGACACTCCTCAAAGAGGCTTCAGATACTGCCCTAGTGTGGCTCCTCTTTCCAGTCATTCCCTACACAATTACCATGTTTTATTTCTTCCTAGCCCTTGCTGTTCCCTCTGCCTTGACTTCTCTAAAATCTTTGCATGACCCCCTTCTTTTACTTCGTTTAGGTCTCACAAGCTTTTTTTTTTTTTTTTTAAATCATGCCCCTTTTCATTCTATTATCATGTTACACTTTTATTTTTCTTCAAACATGTATGCCTCACAACTAAAAAACAGGCAAATGATTTCAAAAGCCATTTCACTAAAGAAGATGTATAAATGGCCAATAAGCACATGAAAATATGCCCAACATCATTAGTCACTGGAGAAATGAAAATCAAAACCACAATGAGATACTACTTCACAGCTACTAGGATGGCTATAATCAAAAAGATGAATAATCCTAGGTTGCAAGGATATTTCAACATATGCAAATCAATAAATATGATATACCACATTAGAAGAATGAAAGACAAAAATCACACGATCATCTTAATAGACATAGAACAAAAGCACTTGGCAAAATTCTATATACTTTTATGATAAAAACTCTCAACAGATTAGAAGTAGAAGAAATATACCTCAAGATCATAAAGTCCACATATGACAAACCCAGAGCTAATATCATACTCAACTGTGAAAGGTTGAAAGCTTTCCCTCCAAGATCAGGAACAAGACAAGAGGTGCCCACTCTCACCACTCCTGTTCAACAGAGTACTGGAAGTCCTAGACAGAGCAATTAGGCAAGAAAAAGAAATACAAGGTATCTAAGTGGGAAAAGAAGAAGTAAAGTTGTCTGTTTGCTGGTGATATGATCCTGTACATAGAACATCCTAAAGACTCTACTAAAAAACTGTTAGACCTAATAAACAAATTTGATAAAGTTACAGGATGCGAAATCAGCATACACACTTGTTAGAATGGCTATCAACAAGAGGACAAGAGATAACATGTGTTGGTAAGAATGTGGAGAAAAGGGAACCCTTTTGCACTGTTGGTGCACAGATGTTCATAGCAGTATTCCTCATAATAGCGGAAGGTAGAAATAACCTACATGTCCATCAACTGATTAATGGGTAAACAAAATGTGGTACATCCATACAATGGAATATTATCCAGCAATAAAAAGGAATGATTCGTGCTACAACAGAGATGAAACATGAAAACATTATGCTAGGTGAAAAAAGCCAGTAAACAATACTCAATTCCATTCACAAGAAATGTTTAGAATAGACAAATCCACAGAGACAGAAGGAGGATTTGTGGTTGCCAGGGCCTGGGGGGGAGGAAAGAATGAGAAGTGACTACTAATGAGAAAGGGACTTCTTTGGGGGATAATGAAAATGTTCTGGAATTAAATAATGGTGACAGTTTCACAACTTGAAAAACATACTGAAAACCACTGCTTTTCATACTTAAAAATAAGAAAATAAAAATATTTCTTTAAATGAATAAACACAGATAACCACTTATTTTATACATATATATATATACATAGTTATATATATTAATATAAACTTTCTATCAGTCATCCTCACAGGATCAGAATGAAAACATTACAAACAAGATGTAACTGATTAGTAAAGGACTCAACTATGTTTATGCTAGTGAAAAGTTAAGTACCAGAAGTGTTTTCAAGTCAAGAGGAGTAAGTAATTGGAAAGAGAAAAGCTCGGAGAGTGGCCTGGAAATTTCCATTCATTTCCATAAGATAAATGAGAGTCATTCATTTTAGAATTTAGCACCACAGAGCTAATATAGGTATTATTACCATCTGCTGCCTGGCAGATAGGAAGTGTTTAATAGCAGTTGGAGACTTATCCCTCTATCTCCTGGGTAAACACTCTCTTATCAGCAAAGGGAGAAGGGAGGCAGGGCAGAGCACAGCAGTGTGGTCTCTTAGCTTCCCCAGTCCCAGGGACTTGGCCGGAGTCTCAGGGAGAGAGGGGACAGGGAGAAGCAGAAGCTGTTTCTGACTGAGTCTGGTGAGGCATCCGGCACAGGCTGCACTGCTTGGGCACCCTGAAAGCTAAGTGAGAAACAATGAGAGACAGGTAGACTCCCTCTCAGGTCGGCACTGACCACAGCAAGTCCTCCACACAATGGAGACAGCAGGGACCTTACCGTGCTGGGTTGTGTGAACTACTCAGTTCAATCGGATCATTTAAATCAGTGGTGCTTAACTAGCAACAATCCACTCCCCCCGCCGCCCCAGGGGACATTTGACATGTCTAGAGAGATACATTTATGATTGTCACAACTAGGGGTGTGGGTGCTCCTGGCTTCTGCTGGGTGGAAATCAAGGATGTTGCTAAATATCCCACAATGCAGAGGACAGCCCCTCACAACCATCCAGCCCCAAATGTCAATAGTGCCAAAGCTGAGAAACCTTGATTTCAATGAAAGCACTTAGCATAGTGCCTGGCACTTGTTAGAATAATGTTGTTTCACCACTATGGGCAGATCTTCTCCTGGTGTCCATAGTGTTTCAAATAATTGGCAATTCCCTCAACTCACCTTATATACCATAGTTTCTTCATTATAAGACAAACTAAAAAAAAAATCACTGTTTTAGTTTTTTGACTTGGTATGAGGTGTGATCATTTATATATTTACCCACTAAATAGCTCTTATAAAATCACAGTGGATAGTTAATGGCGTCTTTTTTTTTCTAACACCTGTATTGTATGATTCCTATACAGTAAACTACACACATTTCAGATGCACAATTTGATTAATTTTGATAAACGTATACACCAGTGAAAAAAAGCAATATACTATATACTCTTCCAAGCTTCTATTTCCTGTGTTAGACAGGAGTTCCTGAATAGTGCCTGGAGACATGAAAAAGTAACCTATTCAAATGTGAGCTGATTTATTATCACCAACTCAGAGTCACTAATTGACTTTTCTCCTGCTGCTGCTGACAAATACTGCTGTCAAATTCTGCACATGCTAATTTTTTCCTGATGAATATTCAGAACAACAACAACAACAACAACAACAACAACAACAACAACAACAACAACAACAACAACAACAACAAACCCCAAAACATTAGCTTTGGTAGAGACCCTGGAAAGTCTTTCAGTTCCCTCCTATTAAAGATGAGAAACTAGAGATCCAGCGAAGGCTCACGGACTTTCCCGAGTCCATTCGGCTACACCCTGATGGAGCCGAGCCCGCAATTCAATGCTCCAGAATTCCAGGCCAGGGCTGGCCCGCAACCACAAACGTGTCATCTTCCTTCAAAATGAGCTCAGTGAGATGTTATGACATTTTATCCATCTTGTGTGCTTAGTGACACTCTCTACAGCATATGATTTTGGTCCTCAGACTACACTGATGTATCCATGTTACAAACATTATTAAGCACACTACTAGGAACCAGGCAATATTTTAGATAAAAATATAAGTAAAAATGAGTACAAGGGTAGAAAACTCACTTACATTCTAGGTCCAAGCAAATAACAAAAATGAGACAGGCTAGACTGTAAGGTTACCAGATGAAACACAGGAGCCCTAACTGAACTGTGCAAATTACACAGAACATACGTTGAAAATGGTAAGATAAAATCAAGTCGCTGTTTATCTGAACTTCAACTTTAAATGGGACATCGTGCATTTTTATTTGCTAAATCCAGGGACTCTAGCCCGACTGGCAGTGGGGAGAACTGAACAGTGCCTGCCTCTCTCACCTAAAGGGGGCCGCTGCTACTCAGTTTCAGAAATGGTTGCTGTGAGGAACGCATGTCACCGAACCACTGAAATTATCATGATAAGCTGGAAATCTAGGCTTTTAGTTCAATTCTCCCACATTTTAAAAGCTGTAAACTGATTTGGAAAAAATTTAAAGACTACGTGGGGGGAAAAATCATGTCTGTGGATTGTGATGGTGCTAAGAGTGTCCTCAATAAGAACTCCCTTTCCCACCTGAATGGAGAAGTAGTTGGGCCCTACAGGGTTCAGAGAGATGGAGGTGAAAAGCCAGCCTTGATACCACAGATGCTGCAACAGTAAAGGATTTCGCTTACGTGTTAAGTATACAACCAAACAGGATTGCTAGCAGGCTCCTGAAATGAACCAACCGTAGCCTCCCCCAATCCAGCCCTTCACCCCAACAAAGCAGAGTTTACCCTACAATCAAGAGAGCAAACTAGAATATTCCCTCTTTCCAGACAGACAGACATGAAGAGGGAGGAGCCGGGCAGAGGCAGAGCTGTGTGCCCCGCCCCCTCCCCTACTCTCCTGGCCAACCTGCAATACCCTCACCGCCAGGGCAGTCCCTCCCTATGCAACAAACTGGAGCTGGAGAATGAGTTAGCCCAGTCCCCCAGGCTGGATTTGGTTCACGAGCCTCCAGCTTTGTTCACCTGACTTGGTCCCTGACTTTCCAAGTTTACAGTTCAGTAGAGGAATTGATGTACTCGAGTGCATCGATGTGCTATCAATACTTGAAGGAACATCTCTACAGGATTCATCTCCACAGCAGCGAATTCTTACCTGGGATGACGCGTGGATGTGGGTTAGGATGTTACAGAGTGATTCTTCCTGCCTTTCTGCTGAAGGCTGATCACAATGGTGGTGATTAGTCCACATCTGAAAGGGAAGAATTGAGACACCTGTGCAGGACTTGCAAGGCGAGGCCAGTTCTGTGACTCTCAGCAAATATCCATCTCAGGGGTGAGTCTGGAAATAAGAGCATTATTTTTGAAGCGTGTATCCTTGTGTTGGTGTCTCAGCCCCGTTGCCCATGCCTGTCGGGGAATGCGTAGGGGATATCCCTCCCTCCCCTCAAGCCTGCTGAGAGGAGATTAAGCTATCCTCTGGATAGGTAATGTTTGGGGTTTGCTGAGTCCAGTGACTGCGATGTGGCACATGCCTATGAAGTCAAAAACCAAGAGGATGTGGTGGCTACTGTGAGGGCAGAGCCCAGACTGCCCTGGGAGCAGGCTGTTTTCCCTGTGAGGGTGGGGGCCAGGGTACAGGAGCACCTCTCCAGGACCACCCGTGAGCTGTATGGGCGGCAGAGAGGAAGAGGGCTGGCCTGCAGGCTGAGAGCCTGAAGAGAGGCCTCAGACCCAACAAGAGGATGGACCGCCAGAGTCCTGGGATCTGGGGAGGAAATGAGAGTGATGTATAAAGGAAAGTGCTTTGCCCACATCACAGAGAGTCCAGCTGAGTGTTCCCAGTGAGGTCCTCTGAGAACCCAGGAAAGTGCCCATGAGAACAGCTCTCTCTGGGCCAAACTCAGGGAGAGCTGGTTTTAAACATCTGAAGGGCAGGAACCATCACCACATTACTTCAAAGTGTCCACACGAGGAAGATCTTCCTTGTTTCATATCTTTCCTCCCTCATCTGCTGCAACCCAGGAGGAGCCAGATACCTCTTAGCAAGTGGGAAAAAGGGGGAAATAGAGACAAAAATCTGCTACTCTTTCCATTAGGTGGGGAAATAGAAACATTGCTTTCTCCCATTCAACACCCAGTGCACCTCTTAGGGGATGGAGTTGGGGGAAGGAAGAGGCTTGAATAGTGAATGATTATTTCAGAGGTTTAATCATTACATAGAGATGGATATTTTAATTACTGAAGTAAAACTGTTTTGAATTAAAGGTGAGTGGAAGACATTTTATTATCAGGAAGAACAGATAAAGTATGGGGCTCCCCTCTCCCCCGGCACCCCACCAAGATTCTATCCAAGGACAGAGGAAGAAATAGCCTTTTGGGTGAGTTTGAATGGGCAGAAGAAAAGTATTAAGTTGTTTACTAAATGCACACTACAAATCTTGCTTTTTTGTTAACACAAATGCTGCTGATATTTTTAGTTTGTGCAACTGAAAACCCATCTCAGGCTGGCTTTGCGTAACTGACATGGGCCCAGTTTGATCGAGGCCATGGCTCTGTTTCCCAGTGGCTGTCTCGGCTCTGCCTCCATCCTTGCTAGCTTCTTCCTCAGGCTGGCGTTCTTCTTGGTTACAAGACGGCAACCAGCAGCAGATGTAACTACATGTTTCCTGTTCACTTCTGAAGGGGAGAGCATCGCTTCCTGAAACTAGTGATCAAAGATCCTCAGTTTCCTGCTGAGTAGAACACCTGTGAAGAAATCCCTATGGCCAGGGAAATGTCATGTTCTGGCTGGATTAGGCTTGTATTAATTAATCCAGTCAATGGAACATAATTAAACTACCCAGGATTCTCCGCAGACAGTAGAGAAAAGGGAAACCCAGCCAAAATGCAAGGCTGCTACCCAGTAGGATGGAAATATCATGGATGCTGACAAGATGACTGAAAAACTGTACACCGCAGGAGATCAGGAAGAACTGAATAGAAGATGTGCCCATTGAGCCATGACCTCTAAAGAGGAAAAGGGATTGGGGTCAGGTAGAGGCAGGGAGGAGAGTGGATTGTACTGGGGTTGGACATGGAGTGTGTAAGGGCACTGCAGATGGATGAGTGAATGTGAGAATCCTAGAGCGCTAAGCAGCATGATTATATTGTGGAAACTGTAAGCAGATGGTTCTTTGGAATGCAGGGTACCGGGGAGGTGAGAGAGAGATGAGAGTGTCAACCTGTATGAGTAGAACCTGTCAGGAGCCAGATGCCACAGACTGAGGAGAGCTTAACAGAGGGGCTATTTACAATGCTGTGGGCAGGATTAAGGGAAACAACTGAGATGTGCTGTATTATGGTGGGTAGTAACAGCACAAAGCCATCTCCGTCCCTAGATCTGAAGGGAGTACGTGGGGAGCCACCAAGGCACCAGAGATCTCGGAGTCTGCATGATAGGACTTTGCTGGAAGTCAGTGGGCAAGGGAGCCAATGGATGCAATCTCTACAGGTCAGCATCCTGGGGCCAGAGCACAGTGGAGAATGATAGAGAGGTACAGAGGGACAAACAGAACACATCCAGCACAGAACAGGGGACAAACATCTGGAGGAATAAACAAAATCTCAAAAAACATCCTGTGGGTCCCAGGACGTCATCGAAGATTTCAGAGTTGGAGCACCACTGGCCTCTAGAGGGAGCTCAAGGATTTCTTTCCTTTCTCAGTCCAGAGAGGAAACAGACTGCGGACCAAAGAGACTCCACAGAAAGAGCCCTCAGCCAGGGGAACTCGGAGGTGGAAAGGAATTGCTCCCAGAATGGGAGATTTCCCCTTTGCACTTAGATTTACTACGTTTGGATTGATTTGTAGTAATACTAATTAAAGCAATCAAAGCTTACACTGTTATTCACTGTGTGCCAAGTTTTAGTCCAGCATTTAGTACAACTCTCTGAGGTAAATGCCATTTTAATTTCCATTTTATAGATTAGGGGACTGAGAGTGCCTGGATTGGACCTACATTACATCGGACCATTCCTTTTTGTTTCCTCCCAGGCTGCTGGTTTTTAAGCAGCTGGGTCAAAGGCTGCCCTTGCTTAGAAGCCTAATAAAACCATGGCAGGCTCCAGAGAAAAGGAGGCTTAAAAAGAGAGAAAGCTTTCTGTTAGGATTTATCTTCATTTAACAATTTTAAGCACCTATTTAATGACTGAATACTGATTACCTGCCAAGCTTTGAGCCGGGTGCCAGGAACGCCCAGGTGAACAAGGTGAGAGGCCCTGCAGAATAACACTTAAGAGATTTCAGAGCCTGACTGAGCAGATGCGAGTCCTGAATCTACTACATGCTACCTGTGCGACCCAGGGCCAGTCCCTTAGATCACTTTCCGTTTCCTCGTCTCTATACTATAGGTAATAAATAAATACACTTAGAACGATGCTAGGCATGTTGTTAATGTACAAGGTGTGAGCTGCTGTTCTAACAACACACTGTCAGCCTTTGACAATAGATGGAGAGACACAGAGAGAGACAAGATCAGGCTCTTGGTCGGGTGTGAAGGAGCCCAGAAGGCCACATTGTCTGCTACTGTGGCAAGGTCCAGGGTTAAGGGGCAAAGGAGTTCTGGAGGCTCTGCTTGGTCCAGAGCAACTGTTGGGTTTGGGGTCAAAGCTCTATTTCCGAGGTGGCAGACAGGTTCTTGCCTGGCATTCCAACTCAGAGCAGTTGACACTGGCTGCCTGAACCACTGGGCTAAGAAGGATTCTCAGACTGCACGTAGGGCTAATGAGGAAGAATGCCATGCATGATCAGTGGCGTCTGCCATTGATAGAGGACAGACGGGAGGGAGCAGAGGGTTCTGGAACAGTGTTCTTTTGCCTGGAATGTCCCTTCAGCAGGGGCATCTGGGAAGGACTCAGGGGTCCTGACTAAAGTCACCGATAACGGTAACCACCCGCCCCCAGTTTGTCCCAGACTCTCCCAGTTTTAGCGCTGACGGTGTCATCCTGCATCTGAAGAAACCCATCAGTCTTAGGCAGAATCCAGTTAGCTTCACGGGCTTTTTCTACTTGATCACACTTTATTTTTCCATTTTTTTTAACATAAAAAAACTTTTTTAACACATTTATTGCCTGACAACACTTTAAACAATAAATAAATAAACCATGAACTCTGACCAGTAGAGATACTGTTTTCTTCAGCCTGTGAAAAGGCGTGTATTCTGGCCTGCTGCAACACGCTGGCCTTTCTGGCCTGTGAGTCCCCTTCCCCTCACAGCAGCCCGCGGTGCAGCACTGCCCCTTCTCAGCGCTTTCCCCCTCTATCCATTGACATCTTGGCAGGAAACAGCTGGCACCCTCACAGGGGTTTAACTGGAAAGCATTTCACGCAGGGATTATTTACAGAGGCGTGGGCAGGGTTAACAGAACCGACCAGATCTGGGGAGACACCCAGGGATTAGCCCTCACCCCCGGAGGCCTGCTGAGAGCCTCTGCCCGGGCTGTGGTGAGGCCAGGCGGGGAGTGCGCGGGGGGAGGCACCCCTGACCTGGCCCTCCTCCTCCCGCCCTCCCACCTCTTGCCAGCGCCTCCCAGTCAGAGGGCACGGGGAGCAGGTCAGCGTCCCAGGCCACAGAGCCTGGCCAGGAAGGGCTGAGAAAACAGCTGAGAATAACCGGCCCAGGCCACCCTGTTGTCAGCCAGCTTCCATTCTCGTCCTTTCCTCAGCTAAAGAGTCTCAGTCCCCAACACTGGGGATACTCAGTCTCGTCACTGAGGGTGACACAGTTCAGTCCTCTCCTTTCTGGAAACTACACTGTGACTGCAGCCACCACCAGGTGCCAGGCAACCAGGAAGGAGTGACAAAGAAACCATTACAATGACATGCAGGGGCCAGAGCCCCGCATCTGAGCAGATCTAACGTGGCAACCCTGACTTCCCTCTTCCCCAACTCATTCCATAACGCCCTTCCCCTCCACTGGCGCCTTGGCAGTGAAGGCGTCTTGCCTGAGGGAGGAGCCACACCTTCAGCCCCGCAGGACTCAGCGCTTAGTGCCCTGTCTTTATCGGGCTGCACTGGTCCCACTGACCATGACTGTTGGACGGGGAATGCAGTAAATCCCACGGGCTCCAGATGTGGCGTTGTCCGCACTTTGTAGCCACAATCCAATTTCTCCTTGATAAACAGAATCACTCCCACCAGCCCACACAGACACCCAACTCTCTGCCCCTAAATAGTGTCACAAGCAGCCTGAAACAGCCAGGTGGCAATTGCAGTGCTGTCTAGTGGAAATATCCCCTCTCTGTTTGGCAAAAGGACCTCAAATTCACTAGATACACCATTTCAGGGACAGGAAGAAAATCTTCTTGAAGCAGGTTATGAAGGGTTACAGGGAGAGAAGCCACTCTCACCTCCACTCCTGGGTTCCCGGAGCCATTCACTCAACATCTTGTATTGACCCTCAATCTGACCACTTGAAGAACACCCCAACCTCACAGTGGGATGTTGTCTCCTCCCGGCTTTATATACCAAGCTTTCAATATGTCATTTTATCATCCACCAAGCCAGGTGCTTGCAGGTGATGTAAAAACCATGGATTTCAAGATGTAAGCTCAGTATCACAGTTATTTCACTGTCAAGGAGCTCCTCAGTCAGAGGCAATGATGTGAGTAATACCTGGGGTTGGAATCAGGCTGCCTACCAAACACATATGCTGGTGCTGGCAGAAGCACTGTGGGCAGGAAAGGGGACTCACACTCCAGAGTGTGCAACCATTCCCTAAAGACACCTCACTGCCCTTTTCAAAATAGAGTGGTCTAAAATAATGAAACTGAGTGGCTGGCACTCACAGGAGACGGTGCCAAATATGGGCTCAGCATTGGCTTCTGGTTTAGAAGGTTGGACCCTCCGCAGCAGCTGTGGCCAGATCAGCTGTGGGGAGAGGAAGTGTATGTTTGTGCCTCCATTGCTGCTCCCACAGCTCCTGGGACTTGGGGCATTTATGCAAGCACAGAGACGGCCAGGGAAGGAGGCTCACTGACAAACCAGGCTGAGGCCATCCTGGCCATCTCCTTACTTAGCCTTCCATGCAGTGGGTGTCCCCTGAGGGGCACCAACACGGGGCTCAAGTAGCTCCATGGACTGTGGTCATTCCTAGAGGTCCATGACATAATTTCCCTTCAGATGATCTTGGCACCAATCTTCCAATTAATGTTTTTAAAAGTACCTGATTAGTTGGCCAACCCATTACCCACTACCCATGAAACAGTGTATTTCACGAAACGCAAGTTATCTCTTTTTTCACGTCAACCAGACATAGTGCCCAAAGTTCTGTCCACTGGGAGGTTTCCTTCTGACTTGCAGAGCCACCCTAGACAGATCTATCCTTACATCAGGCCAGTGGCCCCCTGTCTTCTGATTTTTTTTCTGCAGAATTCCCTGAGGCCAGAGGTATGGCAGGAAAGAGTAGGAAGTCTGAGTCATCTGCTTCTGCAAGGAAGAGAGGTGCTGAGAACAGAACTGGGATGGGAAGGGATACAGAATAACACTCACCCACAGATGTGCGAGTTCTTTACCCCTGAATTTAAATGGAATGATTCTTCAGCAAGCTTATTCCTACTTTATGTGAGAAAATCCTTACAGACATAACAGCATCAATATTCAAGCCCAGAGAGCAATAAAAGAATAATAACTTAGCACTGGACATATATTTCTAACAAATAATGTATCTCATAGTCTATCCATGTGGTAAAAGTAGATGCATCCAACATCTATGTTTAATTAATTTTTTCCAGAAAGTCTGTTCTGAAATGTGAGCACCTGATAAATTCCTTATGTTTTGATTTTTTTAAACTTTTTTTTTGGGGGGGGAGGTAATTAGATTTATTTAATTTTTTTTTTTAAATAGAAGACACTAGGGATTGAACCCAGGACCTTGTGCATGCTAGGCATGCACTCTACCACTGACCTGGACCCTCCCCGCCTTGTTTGTGCTTTTTAAAACATGTTTCCTTTTTATATTTTCTTTGTCAGCAAGGGGAAAAATCAGATCAATTCTATACGATCAGTTTTATATAACCATTATTGAAACCGTTGACATCCCAATATGGAGTCTTTAAAATAAATGTGCTTAAATTAATCTATGATACCAGGAGTCAGGAAAGGCAGCACAAGAGGGCATCCAGCAGCTGGTAATGCTGTGCTTCCTCCTCTGGGCACTAGTTACACGGGAGGCTTCATTTCGTGTAATTACTATAGGCTGTGCACTCATGATAGAGGTCTTACTGTACATGTCTATTACACTCCAATAAGAAGGAAAAAATGAAATGTGTTTTATATAATGATGACATTCTCACAAAAGTTTTCACGAACTAGAAACTAGATTAGAAAATTTTGTGACATGCTGCACAATTGGTACATTCTTCTAGCTAACCAGCCCGTCAAAATCATTTATCAAAGGCCTAGAATACAAGGCACTGCATTAAATATAGTCTATAGTTTTGTGGGGAGGGCAACATATCTGCATCAAGAACAATTCAGAAAGCAAATATTTACTGAGCATCTATTACGTACCAGACACTACTCTAGACCCCTGAGATTACATGAGTGAGCAAAACAGGCAGAACTCGACCTTCTGAGCTTCATGAGAGGAGACAAACAATTAACAACAAACAATAAGGAAATTGCATGATGTATCATATGGTGATAAGAAATACTCAAGAAAATCGAGCAGGGTAAGGGAGATAGGGAGTATGGTGGGGAAGATTGCAATTTTAAATAAGATGTTCAGGTAGGTGTCACTAAGATGGTGGTACTTAAGCAGAGATGTAAAGTAGATATACCCATGAGTATAGCTGTAGGGAGAGAATCCAAGCAGAGGGAACACTGGGGCAGGAAAGGAACTGAAGAGTTCACACCAAAGAAGCCAGTGTGATTAGGATGAGGTTAGCCAAGAGGAAAGGAGTAGATGTGAGGCCAGGGAATTAATGAGAATAAAGATCACTGTAAGCTGCTGCAAGATTTTGTTTTTTACTTCCCTTGAAATGGGGGCTCCCCTGCAAGAAGTTGAGTAAGGGAGTGGCAGGAGCTGACTTACATTTTGAAAATGTCTGGCTGCTATTCTGTGCCTAGACTACAAAGGAGGGAGAGCATTAGCAGTGAGACCAGCCAGGGGGCTGTTGCAATAATCTAGCTGAAAAACGATGGGGCTTAGACTGGGCTGGTGGTGGTGGACATGGACATAATTGTCAGAGTTCGGATCTATTTTGAATTTCAACCAACAGACTTTGTTGAAGAGTTGGAAAGGAGATTTGAGAAAAGAGAGGAGTCTAGCATGGTTGGGAGGTTTCAGGACTAAACAAGGATGAAGCTGTCACTAACTAAGAAGAGGAAGACTGTGGCTAGAGGAAGACTTGGGAGGAGGATTATGAGCTCAGTCTTGGGCACGGTCAGTTTGGGATGTCTATCAGACATCCTAATGGAGAGGTCAAGTAGGTAGTTAAGTATAGATCAGTCTAGAGTCCGAGGTAAATATGTGGATGTGAATGTAAATTTCAGGTTACTAGGCATAGAGATTATATTTATAAGATTAGATGAGATAATTGGAAAGAGAACGTAAAAAGAGAGGAGAACCAAAGACTAAGGCCTGGACCCCTCCAAGAGAAGGACTGAGCAAAACAGAAAGACAAAATGGCCAGTTCTGTCCAAGGTATTCCGAGCCCGCAACAGGACTAGTTGACTTACCACTGCAGTAATTACCTCCCAGGAAAATAAGATCCAAGGACATTTTTCCAGTTTCTCTGCCAAGCCATGATAATGAGTAATTACACAGTACCTGGCACATAGGAAGAGCTTTCGAATTATTGCAAATTGTTGAATGAATTATTTCAGGTCTCTGGGGACAGGCCAAAATTTCTTGAGACTTGAGCTCTTATTATTAGAGAGACTTAGTGTTCTACATACATTTAGACTCCCTCCCCTTTGTAACCTCCAGACACTGGGACCAGATGAGTCAAGGTGGTTCCCACTTGGGACTGAGCAGGAAGCCTATAGGCTACTTCACTAAGAACGTCTGTTCTTTCTCCCTGATCAACTCTATCTGGTCCCTAAACATCTACCTGCTGTGACCCAGCATTCTTCTGCCCAGAGCCTCTGTCTCATTGGTCCCTCAGACTGACCCATCTCCCCTTTGAACTGCTTCCTGCCTCTCACTGAAGCCTCTGCTTAATGTCATCTCTTCAGAGAAGCCTATTATCATCAACTGACCTCAAACTGCTCTAGTCTCATCCACTTTCTTTTCCTACCACACACGACTACCTGCCGTTATATTTACTTATTTGGTTGGTGATATGGCCTGAGTTGTATCCCCTTAAATTTTGTATGTTGAAGCCCTAACCCTCAGCATGCTACATGTAGATTGAGGAAGTAATTAAGATTAAATGAGGTCTTAAGAATGGAGCCCTGATCAGACAGCATTAGTTTCCTTATAAGAACAGACACCAGACAGTCAGCTCTCTCTCGATCTTGCTCTCGCGCTCTCTCTGTCTCTCTCTGTTGTGTAAGGACATGGAGGGAAGGTGGCCAAGTGTAAGCCAGAAAGAGAGCCTCACTAGAAACTAAGTTAGCCAACACTTTGATCTTGGAGTTCTAGTCTCTAGAATCATGAGAAATAAGCCACCCAGTCTAGGGTACTTTGTTACGGCAGCCTGAGCTGACTGAGACCACTGGTTGCCTTCTGCCTGTGCCACTAAAACCGTCTCTTAAAAGCAGGAATTTCTCTTCTTTTTTCCCTATCCCAGTATATGGAACTAGAACAAAGTTTCACCCATAGCAGGCCACTCATTAAATGCTGATGAATGAATCAACTCTCAGATCTGGGCAAGATACCACTTAATGAAATAGTTATATGGATTACCGCCATGTGGAAGGATCTACACCAAGCATGAGTAAAAGTAAAGAACATGTGGTCCCCGGCCCCCGAAAAGCCTGCGATCTGGTTGCTCTGGGTTAGGCTGCTCTGTTCGGCTGACAGCAATTCACTTCCCCAAACTCCAAGCCCTGTTTCCTGCCAGGCTCCCGAGAGGAGGCACAGCGCTTTGGGTAATAACAACCCTCATTTTAGCAGAGGCTCCAGGGTGTTTTCCATGACAGTCATCTCCGGGCAAACAGAGCAGGTTTTCAAAGTAAATTTAGCATCTCATTTGGGATGAATAGTCTGTATTTTTGTCTTATAAATCATACCCAGCAATCTTTTTCTCAACCTTGCCCCTTAAAGAATAGAGGAAATAATGTTTCTGACCAAATCAGTTATAGGATGGGAGTCCATTATAGACACTGTGGTAGGAAAGGGTTTGGAGAAAACCCTTACTTCTCTTGTCAGGAGACTCCCAATTCAGGATCTTATAGTCTTGGCTAAACTCTGACTTTGAAAGTTCCCAAAAGACAAACACACACACACACACACACACACACACACACACCCCAGAATTAATACATTCAGACTGAAACCAGCTAACACAGTGGCACATTGTATAAAGGGTGATCTTTATTGTGACCTAACTCCATGGAGTATGTGGACATGAGAGCCAAAACTAGCTATCTGTGTGGGAAAAGGTAATGATGTTATGGATCCCCAAGACTGTAAAATTAAAAAAAAAGAAGATAAGCAACAAGAAAAGCTTTCAGTCTCACAGCTCAGTCCCCTGTTAAGAGGTAGAAGGGTTTTATTTCTGTCTCAAGCGTAGGCTTAGGCAAACCCAAGCCTTGGTCTTTGTGGTGGGCTTATAAGCAGGGTAAATGGAAAAAGGGAAATTCCTGGCAAGCCCTGGCTTGGAGACAGTACAAAAAAACCTCAGTAAGTACAGTGTATTTCCTTCTTTCCTGAATCCATACTAACTCGCCCAGTAAAACTTTCTTTAGTCCTTCACTGATTCCAAAACCTATTTTAATTCTTGCCTTTTGCTTATTTCCTTTCCCACAGATGGTGCTGGGTAAAATATAAGCCTGTAAAAGTAAAGCTTAAAAGGCTTACTTTTCTTTTTTTGGCTTTAAAATGTTTCACATGACTACATGATAGTCCCACCTCAACCACCCACATTTAAATTTTTCCTCTTCCTAGCATTAATAGGTCTAAACGTTTGGTTAAGAAGGAAATTTTGAATAAGGAACTTCATCTACCATTCTCTTGCCTCATGAAGGAGTTTTTAAAAATACTGAGGAGTTTTGATTCTCGGTACAATACAGTAAGCACATTCATTCATTGCACCCTGTCCCCGCCACTGAATGCTGCTCTAAAGCCTGCAGAGAACACATGGAACATCTGAAGACTCTGAAGGTAGTAGCAGAAGGAGGTGACCAAGATGGTGAGTTTGTCACTTTCCCCCCTCTGCTATCTCTTGAAATGAACTCAAGGCTGCCTGAAACTCAAAAAGAGTGGGAATGGGGAGCAGGCAGAGAGAGCTCTGGGAGAGGTCCTCTAATTCAGGCTGGAAGAGTGGGAAAAGCAAATTCTAACACTTGGAGAGATGGGAGGAAACCATTCTTTTAATTATTTTTTTCTTTTCTCCATGTTCTCATTCACTTTAGCCTCCGAGGAGCACTGCAGCAGTGGTAGTAACAGGAGCATGCAGAAGCCAGAACTCTGAGAACAGGGAGCACCCCTCTCTGACTGGAGGAGCTGTAGTCCCAAGGGGATGACGCAAACTCTTGTGGTTTTTGTCTATGTTCTTTCATCGCTTGGTCTCAGATGTGGGTCAGCTGCAGGAAGTGCACAACAGTAGGGTCACCAGAACCCCAGTTTTCTGGCCTGAAGGCCAAAAGGTGAGTCCCAGGAAACCAGGATATACCAACGAGATCAAAGAGAGAAACGAGTTCAGGACTGAACCTCCTTGAAGTTGTTTATGAATTCCTGGGCTGACCCCTGACTTGTACATCTGACTCTAAACTAACATTTGTATCATCAGAGTCTTAGAAAAAGAGGGAAAAGAGTGTAGTGCAGAAAAGATGTAACAGCTGAAAACTTTCAAAATTTGGCAAGAGAAATAAAATTACAAATTCAAGAAACTCAGCAGCCCTCAAAAATGATAATCCTCGAGAAATCCACCTCCAGACACAGTATGATCAAATTGCTAAAAACTAAAGACAAAGAAAAAATTTTGAAAGAAACTGGAGAAAAACAATACATTACTCACAGGGAAACAATAATTTGGATGACTACAGATTTCTCATCAGATCATGGAAAAGAAAATGAAACAGTATTTTTAAAGTGCTGAAGGAAAAGAACTGTCAACACAGAATTCTATAACCAGTGAAAATATTCTTCAGGAATTAAAGGGGAAAAAAAGACATTTTCAGATGGAGAAAAACTAAAAGAATTCACTGATAGTAGCTCTGTTCTTAAAAAACTGCTAAAGGGAGTTCTTCAGACAGAAGTAAACGAGGGAAACGTATAAAGTCAGTAATGAAGGCAGAGCAACAACATGGTAAATATTTTGGAGGAATATACTACTCTTTTTATTGAGTATTTTACAATATGCTTGAAAGCAAAAATTATAACATTGTCTGATGGCGTTTTCAATGTATATAAATGTAGTATACAACACAACTACAACAAAAAGCAAGAAGGAAAAAGATCTATATGGTAGAAAGGTTTCTATATTCTATTTCAAGAAGTAGTAAAATATTGATTCTAAGTAAATTTTGAAAAGTTAAATATGTGCATTGAAATGTATGAGATTCAGTGAAAGCAGTACATAGAGGGAAATTAATAGCACTAAATATTTATATGAGGAAAAACAGAAAGGTTTCAAACCAATCATCTAAGTTCCCAATTCATGAAACTAGAGAAAAGACTAAACCCAAAGCAATCAGAAGGAAGAACATATTAAAGAGTACATATCAATAAAATAGAAAACAGAAAAACAGCAGAAAAGTCAGTGAAACAAAAAGCTGGCTCTCAAAAAAGACTATAATATCTACATCTATAGAAGCATATATAGATATACATTCCCATACATGTCTCTAGAAGGACTATGAAAGGGCACAAGTTACCACTATCAAGTATGAAAAGGGATATCATTACAGATTCTGCAGACATTAAAAGGATAATAAGGGAATACTGTGATTAACTACATATATACATTTGGCAACTTACAAAAACGGACCAATTCATAGAATAAACAAAAACTACCAACACTCACCCAAGAAAAACTAGATAACTGAATAGTTCTATACCTATTAAAGAACTTAATTCATAAATAAATGCCTTTCCAAAAGGAAATTTCCAGATGCAGATGGTTTCACCGGTGAATTCTACCAAAGATTTAAAGAAGAAATAACGCCAGTTATACAAAATCTCTTCCAGAAAACAGAATAGGAAGTAATGTTGCCTAACTGATTTTATGAGGTCATCATTACTCTGATACAAAAACTAAAGGGAACATTAGAAAAGAAAAAGAGGCTAATATTTCTCATGAAAATGGATGCAAAAATCCTCAACAAGTCTATATGTAACAAATGTTGGTGAGGGTGTGGAGAAAAGGGAGCACACTTGTACACTACTGGTGGGAATATAAATTGGTACAACCACTATGAAAAATAGGGTGGAAGTTCCTCAAAAAAACTAAAAATAAAACTACCATATGATCCAGCAATTCCAATCCTGGGTATATAGCCAGAAAAAATGAAAACACTAATTGAAAAAGATACATGCACCCCAACATTCATAGCAGTATGATTTATAATAGCCAAGATACGGAAACAACCCAAGTGTCCATCAATAGACAAGCAGATAAAGAAGATATGGTGTATATATACATATATATATATGTATTTCATTCATAAAAAAGAATGAAATTCTGCCATTTGCAGCAACATGGATGGACCTAGAGAATATTAGTGAAATAAGTTAGACAGAGAAAAACAAATACTGTATGACATCACTTATTTGTGGAATCTAAAAAATAAACCAAATGAATGTATGTAGCAAAAAAGAAACAGACTCAGATATAGAAAACAAACCTAGTGGTTACCAGTGAGGAGAGGGAAGAGGGGAGGGGCAAGATCAGGGTACAGGATTAAGAGCTACAAATTACTCTGTATAAAATAAGGAACAAGGATACATTATACAGCATAGGGAGTTACAGCCATTATTTTATAATAAATTTTAATAGATTTATTAAATCTATTAAATCTGAATCATGCTGTACACTTGAAACTAATATAATATCTTAAGTCATCTATCCTTCAAAAAAATCCTCAACAAAATCAAATCCAACAATATGTAAAAACAATAGTATACAATGCCAAGTGAAATTTATCTTGGAAATGAAAGACTGGTTCAGTGTTGAATATTGGTCAATGTAATCTACCATACTAGCAGTCTAAAGAGTAAAAAAAACCAAACTAACTAAAGAAAAATGACATTAAAAGCATAAACCATAAAAGAAGAAATTGATAAATTGGACTTCACTAAAATTAAAAACTTTTGCACTGTAAAAGATATTAAGAGCATGAAAAGGCAAGCTACAAATTAGGAGGAAATATTTGCAAACAATATTTCTAAAAAAGGACATTCATCCAGAATACATAAAGGACTCTCAAATATCAACAATAAGAAAACAATCTAATATTAAAATGGACAAAAGACTTGAATAGATACTATGCCAAAGAGAATGAATGGATGGCAGATAAGCCCATGAATAGATGTTCAACATCACTAGCCATTAGGGAAATGCAAATTAAAACCCACAATTAATTATCTATTAGAATGGCTGAAATAAAAATTACCAAAATACCAAGTGGTGGCAAGGATGCAGAGCAAGTGGGACTCTCACACTTTGCTGGTGGGAATGTTAAATGATATAGACCCTCTGGAAAACGTTTGGAAGTTTTTAATAAGGCTAAACATTTACACCCACCATATCCAGCAATCCTATTCCTGGATATTTACCATAGAGAAATAAATACATTTACAAAACAAACAAACAAACCTTGTACATAATTGTTTACACAGTGGCTCTAGTCATAATCACCCTAAACTGGAAACAACCCAAATGTCCTTCAATTAGTGAATCGATAAACATGGTGCATCCAAATACTGGACTACTACTCAGCAAGACAATGAAAGCAACTTTGAACCATGCAACAACTTGGATAAATCTCAAGGGCTTTAGTCTCTGGATGAAAGGAGCCAGTCTCAAAAGGTTACATATGCAATGATTCCATTTATATGAAATTCCCTAAAGGACAAAGTCATAGTGATAGACAACAGATAAATGGCTACTGGTCTTTCTGTGATTCAGGGTTGGGGAGAGAGTGTGGTGGCAAAGGGAGAACTCATGAGGGAGTTCTGGGGGTG
This sequence comes from Camelus bactrianus, assembly GCF_048773025.1. Taxonomy (NCBI): domain Eukaryota; kingdom Metazoa; phylum Chordata; class Mammalia; order Artiodactyla; family Camelidae; genus Camelus; species Camelus bactrianus. The sequence goes on along the minus strand of NC_133550.1, from coordinate 43,379,873 downwards.
ACAGAACTGCTCTGTATCTTGATCCTGGTGATGGTTACATGAATTCATATATGTGTTAAGATTTATAGAACTGTACATACAAAAAGGTCAATTTTATTGTCTGTTAATTAAAACACAAGACTGGGAAACCACAGAAGATTGCACAGATATGTAAAACAGGCAGCAAATCATCGTTTTACTCAATTTTCCTTTTCCATTTACCTAGGGTAGAAAACAGTTGAGGCAAAATACTTTCAGATTTTATATTCTACATGTTTGTTCATTCCCAATTTCCATCAAAGCATCCATGCAACTTGATTCACCGAGTGCAGATCTGGAACAGATAGCTGGAGGAAAGGACAGGCTATCAGAAAGTTAATGACTTGGCCTGACGCCACATTTAAAGGAACAAGGAGGACATTCAAGACTTAATGGAAGTATTCAGTCCAGGAGACAAGCAGACAGGCTTTAGCTTTAATCAACTTTTCCTGCAATATGTTCCAAGAGTTTGCTGGGTCAGCAAATGACCAGCTTCAAGTTGTTAAGCTCACAAGAAGGAGAAACCATGGGAGGAATAAATTAGGAATTTGGGATTAACAGATACAAACTACTATATATAAAACAGATAAACAACAAGGACCTATTGTAAGCATAGGGAACTATATTTAATATCTTATAATAATCTGTAATGGAAAAGAATATGAAAAAAATATATGTATTTATATGTGACTGAATTACTTGCTGTACCCCAAAAACTAACACAACATTGTAAATCAACTATACTTCAATTAAAAAAAAATTGTTTTAAAGGAGAAATCATTGCTTTTCTATGACCCTTAAACCAAAGCTCTACACACAACAGAACTGTGCCACCAGGCCAAAAGTAAGACTACAAATTTGTTAACTTTTTTTTTAGACTGAAGCTCCCTGAGAACTTATCTGCCTTATGCACTGTTGCTCCCAACATTCAGCATATAATAGATGTTCACTTAGTCTCTATAGGATGGAACTGAATATTAGAAGGTGGCTTTAACTTACTAGGATTACTTTAGGATCTCTAGTTCCAGACTAAGTTAGCAGTCATGGTAAAAAATAAGAGGAAGTTGCCTGGTTAAAAAAAAAAAAAAAAAGAAGAAGGTGAAATGCTTTTCGTGGTTAGAACATCAATCAGAAAAGGGAGGCATTGTCGAGAATCCCACTGATGTAAGTCAGGAGACTTGACCTTGACTCCAGCCTGGGTTTGGCTCCCCAGCACTGCCAGAGCTGCCGGCCACAGGGACAGCACAGGCAGGGGGAGAGGGGGGAGCCCCTGTGCCATGTGAAGCAGAAGGCAGTCTCTTCTGAAAATATCAAGAGTGACCTGGAAACTCGCTTTAGCTTGGCTTGGTTAGTTTTCAAGTTACCTCAGGAAAAATGAAGGCTATTGCAGGAATCCACATGCATTACTTCTATAAACAGCTCAGGAACTGAGACAATGCCAGCCTGGCCCAGCCCTGTCTCAGCCCACCTCTACCCACTGCGTCTTCTGCTTATGCATTTGCTCCTAATCTAAAATTCTCTTAGAATTTTCTAGTTGGGATGCGTACAGAATTTTACCGAGCCATAGTAATGTTACATCCCAGCCAGTGAATGGGCTGCCCTTGAGTCATAAATGCCGGTACCCGGAATCATAGGTACAAATGGGGCCACAAAATTCAGGGTCTGGGGGTGGGGCAGCTCCCTTCCCAAGGGTGTGAGAGGGGCAGGAGCTGACATTCAAGGACAGAGCTTCCTCTGGAGTTGGGGGCTGGGGCTGAGAGTTTGGGTGACGCTCTGCTTACTCACTTATATTACACACAGGTGGAGGGGTGATCAAGAGCAGTGGCTCTCTCTAGGCTGGAAGGACAAACTCACAAAGGGAGCCTGTAGCGCATCATGCCTGTTGCTGGCCGGACACTCTCGGGTCTCGCAGGGCTATGGAAGGTTGCTCCCCTGGCCCTGGATGTGCCTGGTGCCACACGTGTCTTTTGGGGAGGCTGTGTGTGTTGGCTAAGAACACTGATGTAGAATGTCTTAGGTTCCAATCCCCACATGGCCACTAGCTTTGTGATTTTGCATAAATAACCTTGCCCTCTGAACTTAAGTTTTCTTAGTTATAAAGTGGGGATAATTCTCTCTTAAAACGGTTTAAAACAAAACCTAGAACATGTTACTCTACTCCCTAAAATCCAACACGGTTTCCCATGCTCAGAATCACAACCCAAATCCTTACAGTGGCTGCCGATGCCCAGAACAATATCTGTAGCCTCTTTATTCCCTGTCGGGCTCCCCTGTCCCGGGCTGTAGCCACCCCAGCCTCCTGGCTGTCCCTTGAACATGTCAGACCTGCTCCTACTGCAGGCCCCTTGCACCAGCTTTACCTTCTGCCTAGAAAAATCTTCACCTGGGCGGCTTCAAGATTCTCATGATCCACTCCCAGCCCGCCCCACCCTCTTGCCTGTGTTCTGGATTCCCTGTCCTGCTCTACTTTCCAGTGCACAGATCCGTTTCTAATGCAGTCCACAATTCATTATTGATTGTGCTTATTTCCTCTCTCCCTTAGTACAGCATAAACCACAGAGAACAGGAATTTTGCCTGTTTTCTTCATTGATCGTCTTCAGCACTGAGAACACAGCAGGCACAGAGCAGGCACGCAAGAAACAGTTTTGAATGAACCAGCAAGTGCATATCAGCTCCCTCCTGGCTTCATCTCCTTCCATTGCCTTCCATCCAGCCTCAACTTCAGATGATTACCTGAATCACCCTCTCACCCTTCACTCACTCATTTATTCATTTGTTTGTTCAACAATTATTTATGTGTCTGTTCTGTACCAGACACTGGAGATAGAACAGTGAACAAAATTCAGTCACCATCTCCTTACTTTCCAGGAAGACAGAAAACAAATACATAAACAAATAAAAATGTAGTATCATGTGACCTGCTGTCAGATATCAGAACATGCCACCCCGAAATGTGTTTCTTTCACATGACGATTATTTGAAGCTGATTATTTTGAGAAATAGAAGGCCCAGGAGGCGCTCTGAAAACAGAGTAGAGGGTATCCTTTTGTAAAGAACACTGGCATTTAGAAAAAAAAATCTCCATTTGTAAGAGCGTCTCCTACTCTGTACCAGGGAGAGGCTGACTCCAAATCACAAGATACTGCTGTCCACGGAGAAGACACAGACTTAAATCTACACCACAAGCCTCACTCTTGTTTATTATACTTTTCCTGGTCACCTTTCCATAACTTGCCTCCCCTACACCCTTCTTCCTTTGTTTTAGCTGAAGATGGTGCTGGAGCCCAAATTTGGAACCACCTCTTTGAGTCACTCATCTCTGAGTTTCTCCCATGTATATTCCATACACATGTTAATAAACTTCTGTTTGTTTTTCTCTTATTAACCTGTCTTTTGTTACAGGGGCTTCTGCCAAGAACCCAGAAGGGGAGAAGTGCCATTGTGCGCTAATGAAAATACCAAGCAGGGTGAGGTGGAGAGAGCCACGGTAGGAGGTGGTCAGGGAGGCATCCATGTAGACATGACATTTGAAGTAAAGTCTGAATGAAGTGAGGGCGGGAGACAGGTGGTGATGGGGGAAAGGTATTTCCAGCAAAAGAGCAGGAAAAGCTAAGGCCCAGCAGCAGGGGACATGATTGGCGTGTTGCCGCCCTCAAACATCCTGAACCTGATCAGTTGGAGGAATTTATGGCACTGGGAGCACTGGGCAGACAGGGGCACTGTAGGCGGGTTTACTGTTTCAACTCTCAGATGGGTTCTCAGCCCTGCCCCTACTCTTTTCTCCCATTCGCCACAGTCATTCTGCCAAACATTCACACTTCTCTGAACCAAAAAGAAAGATAAGAACCACCACAGCAACTAAACTTTATTCACACTTTCCACGGCCCAGGCAACATGTTCAGTTTGGTTTTTTCATGCGTTTATCTCATTTAGTCTTCAAACATATAAGATTGGTACTATTATTTTATAGATGAGAAAACTGAAGCTTAAGGAAGTTAAATTTGACCAAGGACCCTGCTAGTCACTGGTGAAGCTAAGGGTCAATCCAGAGCCAGAGATGGACTGACCTCATCCAAATTCCAACCCCCTCCCTACTGGCAAATGACCTCACCTCATCTTTCACTTCACTTGCTCAGAAAACAACGAGCATGGAGGGGGTCAAATACGAAAGCCCTCAGATTACTGATATAATTACCAGCCAAATTTCATCAAATCTAAGAGACTATTCATTATAAGAAGAACCATTATTTCATATAACACTAAGAAAAAATGCTGCAATTAAATTATGAAACAATGTTAAGACAATTCCTGTATAAGAGGTGTTTCAAGAAATAAATTGTCTTTAAAAATGGACGATTTTTAAGTATGATATACCCACAGCCATCAAAACCTTTCTTTCCTCTGTTAAAAGATGAGACAGCCCTCCTCAAAGCTAAAACCCTCTTTCTATGTTCTTTATTCTTCCTCCTCCTTGAACTTTTCCCATCAATTTTTTTTCCCCTTTCTCTCCAATGTTTTCAACTTCACCTTCCTCAGACTAAAAACACCTTCAGGTCACTGTCATCTGATACACACAATGTCATCCTCTAGCTATTATTATTCCATTTTCCTCTTTTCCATCTTATTTTCTCTTCCTTCTGTCTTCTATTTATGTTGAGACCCATAAAGCTGTCACAGAGACATCAGATATGTGAGTCCTAATTATAAAGCCTAATACTTGTTTGCAACATTTTTATTGTGCACATGTCATTGTGGCTGTTCTTCCTTCACCCAGCAAACCTTCCACTGGGGAACAAATCTTCCCTCACAGCATCTCCTGGAAACATTGCTTGGGAGGACTGACTCCCCCAGTTCCTTCCTCCAGGAATAGACACATGATCCAGGCCCTGACAGAGTACCGCGTCAAGGCGGGCACTGGCCTTAGGTTGAAACAAGGATGGACGCATCAGCTAAGCCAGGTCAATCAGAATTCGGCCCTGAACTTTTCTCGTGAAGCTCTCACAAAGGACGTACACTTTCTGCCAAGATTGTTCTTCCACTGCTGGTGGCCATTTGTCCATGATGTGGAAATAGCCTATTTAGGAGATGGAGGAAAATACAGATCCCTGATGTCATCATTCCATCTCGTAGACCCGAAGATGCCTAATATCTAGCTACTGCTAGACCTTTCAGGTACACAAACAAATAAATTCCCTTTAGTTCATGCTGTTTGGTCTGTGTCGTTGTCACTTGAAATCAAAAGTGCTAATGTAGTCTTTGTTCTTTTATATGATGGTCAGTCAGGAGTGGCCCTTGTGGGACGCAGGAGAGGCACAAGGCAACATCCTGTACTCACAGGGTTAGAGAGGGGAGTCACTGCTTGCCACACAGGGTTACAGGGGAAGCACCAAACTTTGCTTGGGATTTGTCTTCAGGCAGAAGACAGGAACGAGGGGCAAGCCGGGGGCAAAACCTTTGGGGAGTTTCTGTGGGAAAGACAGGCAGTGCCTTGTAAACCTTCTAGGACTGGCTGGTTTGAATCATTTCAGTGGGCCCTAAACTGTAAGAATAGTCTCCAGTTGCCTGACACCTGGTCTAAGTAGATTCAGGCAGAGGAATATTGTCTGATGGGGCGTAGGACCTGATAGAGGAGAAACAGCTCTGGACTGGTTAGTTTGCATATCAAAGGCGTGCTCCTGGCTGAGTTGTTGGCTATATCTAAGTTTGCTAGCTGCAGAAGGAGCAGTCTCTCCCCAGCCAGGTTTTTTTTTTTTTTAAGATATCAAAATATCATAATAAACAGAAAATTTTAAAAAATACAATACCTAAAGCTTTACAATTTTCAAAGAGCTTTGACATGCATTGTTTTACTTGATCCTATGGCTTTGGCGGGGGCGGGGTGTGTCTGTCTTGGTCATGAGTAAATTTTAGGGACTTAGCACATGCCGGGTATATAAAAGGTGCTCAAAAATTTTTGTTGAATGAAATGAGAAGCATATGTGTTATTACTGGCTCCGTTTTATAAAACAAGATTCTGAGATCAGAGAGCTAGTTAGTTTATGGAGTTGGGTTAGAATGGACTAGGTTAGATTCAGGTAAGAGGCTATGGTGAAAACCTGGACCAGGAGCGGGTAGTGCAGAATGGATCTGGATTACAACACAGGTGACAAATCCACTTGGTCTTTTTTCTGGAGTTCTTTAGCAGCTTTTAACTATCTCTCCTATCAACTTTTACTTCTCTACAATCCACAACATCCATTCAATAGCCAGCGTTAGCTTGTTAAGATGTCAAATCAGATCCTATTACTCTTCTGCTTTAAACCCTCCAGTAGCGTCCCTTTACTTACAGGGATAAGCACATCAATCTTCAACATATCATACAAGGTCATTATGATGCTATCCTCTGTATTCACTGCTCCAGCCATAACAGCCTTCTTTCTATTCTAGAAAAAGATAGTTCTCTCCCAACTCAAGGCCTTTGCCTGGAACACTCTCCCTCCTTCACTCTTTATCTAGTTAGATCCCCCTTGATATTAAGTTTTCAGTTCTAACATCATTTCCTCTGGAACTTTCCAGATTCTCCTTCCCCACTCTGATACTAGATCAGGTCCCTTGCTACCCACGCTTGTCCCTGTGTTTTGATTTCATAGCACCTATCAGTTTATAATGATTATTGAGTATAGAATCTCCAACAGTCTACCAGCATAAGCTGTCAATCAAGTAAAACTTAGAAATGTCTCAGAAGGAAGAAGTCAGGAGCTGATATTTACAGGGTTTTGAGCAAATCTTGATAAGTAAACAGCTGTTTGATGAGCAAGGAGTTTACCAGGTAAGTGTTCTATTAGCCTGAGAAATTGACTGTTTGAATAGCTAAAGTTCAGATAAATTGATTTTTAGGAAATTCCTAAAGCAAATGATAAAGTCATTTACTGGTATATAGCCTTAGCTCCCAGGGCAAGAATTACTGGAACAAAGAATGAAGTCACATTGATGTGGGTGACCTTAGTTCTGGGTCCCCAGCTAAAGTACATGGATGCAAGCAGTCTCAGTTTTCATGACATGCCTGTATTTATGTCACCCCTTCCCCAAAAGCACTTGGGGCAATTGTAACTTTAAATCTGATTAATATCCATCTCTACAGTAGACTGTATGCTCCATGAGGGGAGGTTCCATATCTGTTTTGCTCATCGTTTTATTTCCTATACTGGTCACAGCACCTGCAACATAAAAGGTATTCAACTAAAATTTGCTGAACGAATGAGACCTTCAACATTCATCCGCCTGCACAGGAGGGTGGGGTAGGACATCAGAGATGACTCTGAATTCAGCCCTGTGTTAAGTGGTTTGAGTACTGCCAAGATGGGTGCTGGGAGAATACACTGAGAAAGGAAAGGTGGGAAGTTCCACTTTGGGAAACTGAGTTTCATTTCTGACGGAAAATACTCACCTGGAGTTCAGGAAAGAGAAAAGCTAGGGAAACATATGCAAATGCTATGAATTTTGTTTATTCAGAATGACTTAAAAAACAAAGTAACATGAAGTTGTCGGAGGACTAGCATTGCTACCAATCTGATCTTATCAGAAAAAAATCCTGTGAAAAATCCATTTAGATTGGAAGTCCTCCTCAGTCTGGCAAGGGCAAGACTAATGAAAATGTACTAGGTTGTAAAGATGATAATAAATACATTCATAGCACCTTCTATGTGCCAGGCACTTTGCTAAATGCTTAGCCTCCATTAACTCATTAAACCTCATAACAGCTCTGTGAGGTGAGTGCTATAATCGTCTCCATTTACAGATAAGAGACATAAAGAGCTGCGGAAAGCTGCTTGCAAATACATGAAATAGGATTGGCTCCATTAACACAACTTTCTCTTCTGGGAAATTCTTGTCCAAGAAGATAAAGCTGCAAAATATCTGTCTCAAGAACATCCTGAAAGGTCATTTATCCGAAGAATAGACAGCTCAACTGGGAAAACCAGAGTGTTTATCAAAGGGCTTGTACTTACCAAGAGTCACCTCAAAACCCAGGTCTTCCGAGTTGACCAATCTTAAACCACTGTATTACTAACCTGGCCCAGTTACAAGCAGGTCTCCACATGGGAAAATCTCACCTCAACCTTATAACTATCTACCCCTGCTGTCCCCCTCTGAGACACACTCAGATTATGTCAAGATGGTGATCTTTCTCACTGCAGTAAGCAATAAACTTGGCTTTGCTTAACCAATAGGTTAATTGGGTGGTCGTTCCAGGGAGTCAGTAGTTAACAGAACCAAAAGATTAATGCCTTGTGCCCAGTGCTTTGCTAATGTTTCACTAATTTTGTGTAGAGAAGGATGTGAGGCCAGAATTTACTCTCCAAACAGATGCCCACCTTACCCGGATGAACAAAGTTAAGTCTTAAGAACATTAAAAGCAAAATTCTTTGTCTCTGTTACAGAGCTCAGCATAGCATTAAACTGAATTAAATATCAACCCAGACTAACAGACAGAAACAAGATACTTAAGTGAATATAGCCAAAACCATCATTAAAAACTGGCCAGGTGAGAAGGAAGTTTAGAGTGGGGAAGGTCCCAGGTATAGTCAGGCACAGAGATTAAAAGCACTGGCTTTGGATTCAGAAATGAGCTTAAGTTCTGACTTCACCATTTACCAGCAATTTGACTTTGGGCAACTGACCTCCCCGGATCTCAGTAGCTCACCTGTAAAATGGAAATAATGTTCAGACCTACATCGGAGCGTTACTATGAGAACTGAATGGGACAGCGTATGCCAAGAGTTCACCACAGTGTAATTGGTGGTATTTATTGTTATTCTTACCACTCACTGCAGGATTTTCGGGCTTGGGAAGAGGGAAGATACGATCAATGGTATACTTGAAGGAAACTGGAGAACTCAAAGAGAAGAAACAAAATGTCTTACAAGCTGGGAATTCAGGATTGGATTTTTCTGTAATAGTCTGGTATTCTTCCAGTAACACTGGTTACCACGGCCAGAAGGGTAGCTCCCCAGTTAAACTCTCTTCATTTGATATTAAAGTGCTGCCTACCTCCCAAGAGGCAGAGTTTAGGACTGCAGCAGAAGCTTAATCTTAAGAGTTTAGGAATTTAGAACCCTGAGAGAGAGATGGAATCTGTCAACGAGAAGCACCGAAGCATTTTTGGGAGGCTATGTAGGAGGTGAGTACTATTGTTTTCTAGATGTTATCGCTGGGGGTGCAAAAGAACATGAGCTCACTGAGCCCAAAGTTGTTCTTTTCCAAACTTGCTTATTCACCCACCAAGCAAGTACAGAGAAGTGGTAGGAAGCACAGTGCTGACTGCATGCCACACCAGTTTTGTCTGGCCTCCAAAGATGAGTAATCTTGGAAAGGGAGGCCATTTTCTCATTATTTGGAGAACTGCAGAGCCAATGTCTATTTTGTGTTTAATCACGTGCCTCTAGGGTCCACCGCTTTGCAGGCATTACCTTATTTAATCCTTCTCACAAACCTTTCCAGGTACTTGGGCCCCCATTGTTGAACTCCTACTTGATTTACTAGTGTGTTCTTAGTAAGTACTCTCAACTTTGTGGAAGAGCCCTGGGGTCAAGAAAATTCAACACTTTGTAAGCAGGCAGGAGAGATGTGGTGTGGTCTTCCACTGCAGGTGGGAACATAAAAGAGTCTAGAGGATCAATGACAAGAGGTTCAATATGGAAGTAACAGGATGGATAGAAGGCAGGCTGAAAAAGAAGGAAGGCTAACCACCCCTATTTTAACAGTCTGGCCTTAAATTGTAACTACAATTCTAGGGGAATGTCTCTAAATATACAGACAGAAGTCTTGAGTGTGATCTTGAGATTAGGAGACTGGAAAGGGTGAACTCTTTCCTGATTGTAATGTCCTACTTGCAAAACTGGGTGGTTTTCCAGACCCCAAATGAATTCTTAGAACAAGATTAAAAGGTGTGAAACAGAATATTGTATGTATATTTTCGGACTCACCTTCAATTTTATCTTGTGTGACTTGATTTAAACTTAATATCATCTCAAGATGCAGTCCAGAGGGGTTTTAATAATTTTAATTCCACTTCTTATGCTTTACAGGAGATAAGAGAGTGATTCACTCCTGTATTAGCTAATGCTAAGCCTTCCTCAGGAACAGTCAAAACAACTACAAGTTCTTCAAACGTAACCCAAGGGCAGCCACAGAGCTGTGCCAGTGTTGTGCAGTAAACATAAATCCTTCCACAAACGTTCTAACTTGTTGAACTGTGTATTTCCAAGTTTCAAGCTCAAAGAATCCATTAAGTAATCTTAAAAGAAGAAATGCCACCCCCCAAAAATGAGATTTGCCAAACTCTTCAAACTCCTTCCACAACAACTTAGCAAACATTCCTGAGTGTCTTCTCTGGGCCGTGGTCTGTGCAAGTTTCCACAGGGATACAGGGGAGAGTGAGCAGGAAGTGGGGTGAAAATTACAGCACAGAGTAGGAAATGAATCAGCACCAAGTCTCCCAAAATTTAAAGCAATCAGAGACGGGAGAGATTATTCAGTGGAAGACTTTAGGAAGTAGGTGGGATTGGAATTCTGTCCTGGATGGTTGAGCGGGGGTAGGGGTGGGGGAAGGGGGAAGGATGGCAGTGTGGAGTAAGTAGAATGGTTAATAGCCTATTTTGGTTGAAGTGGGAATTATGGCTATTAGGGCCCCAATGAGTGGTATAATGCTATAAACTTGCTGGTTTGCTTTCTAAAGAGAGCCAATAAATATGAGGTAGAGGAGTGATCTCCTTTAGTGTTACTAAGTAATGTGAAACCTATCAGTGCCAGATGTATCCCTCTGCCCTCCTGACACACCCTTTCCCTTTCCGCTCCTGTTCTCCTCCCTGGCAGGCTGGCCTCTCCAGGTCTTCCTTCCCTCCTGGTTCGACCAATGGAGTGACTTGCAAGAGATCTGAGGGAGGGAGGTGAGTGACATGAGGGAGCTTACTTCCCAGGCTCACTCTTTGCTCGGTCATCTTGGGTTACAGCCCACAGAAGCATTTCACAATTCTTCTGTGCCTTGGCTTCTGGTTGGGTCCAGGGGTGGAACAGCCTGGCTCAACTCTGCAAGGAGTCCTTTTATTCAACTCTTCTCAAGTTCTCCTAAGATAAGTATCCTCTCTGTTCCCCGCTGAGCCCTTCATCAGGCCTTAGGTAGAGCTGCACTGGGCATCTGCTCACCTCAGTCCCGGGAGGGCCACCAAAGGTCTATGTTCACGCTCTGGGGTTCCACACTCCAGGCTAAAAGTTATTTGAAGACTGTTTGGACACATCACCCAAATTAGGCCAACAAGATATTCTTTTGAGAAGTCTCCATAAGGACTGAAGTGGAGGTGAACTCAGGAGTTGCAGTGTGCCATTTTCACCCACCAAGTGGACTGAGAAGTAGAGGAAGTTGGTTTGTAGAGAAATTCACTTAGTGAAGTAGCCTGAGTTCTGAATGAATGGTTTTTCAGTTCTTGGTTCTAGTCCCTCCTGAGAGCCAAGCAAATTCTGGTCCTCAGGTGCCATGAGAGAACGCTATTTTCTTACAATAAACACCACACCCACCACACCCCACCTTCCACACACACACACACAGAATTTTTTTTTTGTCAGTTTCAGTATGTTTGAGTTATTTTCTGTTACCTGTAGACAGAGATTTAATAGAAGACCCAATACATACAACCTCCCTCACCACTAACAGAGTACTTACTGTGTGCCAGACATCACCTGACTTATCTTCTTTAATCCTCACACCTACCCTGAGAAATAGTTTTCTTGTAACTCAGCTCTTTCTTGGATTAAAAAGTTTCCTCCAATAACTCATCTAAGTGTCCCACAACTTTTTTCTGGGTGTCCCCAAAGGGTTCTTCATTAAAGGGTCTCTGGTCACCAGTTTCTGATGGCGGAGGGGTTTCCTCAAACCACCCACAAGCAATTTTCGAACACAAGCTGGGCATCCTGCACTTCAACTCAATTTAGATACTACCTACCCTGAGATAGTACCAGATTCCACAGGTAAAGGGCTCAGTCCCACAAGACCACCCTCCACTTCAGATGCCAATCACAAATTCAGGTTATTACCTGTACTTCTGTCTGAGTATAAATCAGAGGTTCCCAGGACCCCCTCCTTGGGTTTGATTCATTTGCTGAAGTGGTTCACAGAACTCAGGAAATCCACTTACTCACCAGATTACCAATTTATTATAAAGCATACAGCACATAAAGCGAGATGGAAGAGATGCCTAGGGCGTGGTATGAGGAAAGGGCATGGAACTTCCAAGCTCTCTCCAAGCCCACCACTCTCCCCATATGTTCCCATTTTCACCAGCCCAAAAGCTCTCTGAACCCCATCCTTTTGGGGTTGTATGGAGGCCTCATTACTGAGGTGTGATAGATTAGGCCATTGGCCATTGGTGACTGAACTCAATCTCCAGCCCCTCTCCTCTCCTCGGAAGTCGGGGGATGGGGTTGAAAGTTCCAACCCCCTCATCTTGGTTGAGTCCCTTGACAACCAGCCTCCACGCTCAGTCCTCACAAAAGCCACATCCTTAACATAAACTCAGTTGTGGTGGAAAGGGGCTTGTTATGAATAAAAAGACATCCATTTCATCTTTATGACTCTGAAGTGTTCAGGAACTGAGGACAAAAGACCAAATACTGTGCCCCAAAATGCTCCCATTGCTCTGACTGCCCAGGAAATTCCAAAGGTTTTGAAAGCTGTGAGCCTGGAACATTGGATGAAGACCCAATGTATATGAAAAACATATGTCAGTCATCTGAATGATCGAATATATATTTCTTATAAATCACAAGATCTCACTCATGGTTTCTCATAAGCCAGTCTGTCAGCCTCAGTCACCACACAGTCTGTTCTGTTCTTTTTCTTCACACACAAAATGACACTGTAAAATGGCAGCATCTACATCCAAGATGCCAGCTGCAGATGGTACCGAATGTTTTGGGCCCTGAGGCGCTCAAACATCTCTGAGTCTGATGAAGAGCTAGGCAGCAGGTCTCCTCGCCTTCTGGGTCAACTCAGCCATTTAGCAGTTGCTCAGGTGGCCAGAAGCTTGTAGACGAGATCTATGAGCTAACAGCAGAGCTTCCCCCCATGTCCCACGGCCCAGCAGTGACCATAAAGGTTCCAGGGGACACTGATTCCATTGGCCCCCAGGGCAGCCTGGTGGGAATGGAGGGACCAGAACCCTAACACTGTCAGCCAGCTTTGAGCAGTCTTCTTCATCAGCCCCAGGGTGGCCTACAGGTCCTGTCATTTTCTGTAAGTACGAGGACATGAATCTAGCCATCCGTGCAAACCTAAGCATACAAACCCACGCCAACCACAAAAGAGATACAAATCCAATCCGGACCAGCTCAACAACGGACACTGCCGTTACCTGCCGGCTTGCCTTTCCTGTTTTCTGGTTTCTCTTCTGTACTAGAAAACAAAACTTGCATGCAAACAAAGAAGCAGATTTTGGTGTGTGCACTCGTCTGAGTATGAATGTGCGCACATGTGTGTGTGTGTGTATTATTAGGGAATAAGAAAGACGTTGTCTATACAGATCTTCCTTGACTTATGATGGGATTATGTCTCGATAAACCTATCGCCAGTTCAAAATATCCTAAGTGAAAAAGGAATTCAATACACTCAACCTACCGAACATCACAGCTTAGTCCAGCCTACCTTAAAAATGCTCAGAACACTTACATTAGCCTACAGTTGGGCAAAATCATCTAACACAAAGCCCATTTTATAATAAAGTTTTGACTATCTTATGTGATTTATTGATGACTGTACTGGAAGTGAAAAGCATGGTTGTAAGTGTATCGGTTGTTCAGCTCATAACTGCGTGGCTAACTGGGAGCTGTGGCTTGCGGCTACCACCTAGCATCGCAAGAGAGTGTCATATGGCACTTGACTAGCCTGGGAAAAGACCAAAATTCAAAATTCGAGGTACAGTTTCTACTGAACGAGTATTGCTTTCACACCATTGTGAAGTGGGATGGCCTGTCTCTTGGGGTGCTTGTGTCAAGGAACAAACACCAAGACAGAGGCAGAAGACCTACTGGGGGTGATACCTATGAATGGTAAAGGGAGGAGGGAGCAGGAGCAGATCTGATGAGCCTTCAGCCCACAGTGCAGCTCTGAGACCATCCTGGCCAGCCCAGCTCATCAGTTTCCTGTAGAGGATTCCCAAGTTAAGCAAAGGTGGCCAGGCCCTAGCACCCCTGCCAGGCTCAGTCACCAGCTACAGCCCCTGCAGAGAGTGTGTCCTCGTCTCAAACATGACGCCAAACCTCAAAGTTGTTGCAGCTGGAGGTTGCCGTCTGATACCACTCCTTGTTAAGTTCCTTCTTGAAAAGAATTCTAAGAAGTCCGCCTCCTTGGCTGCCCCAGAACTTGGACTCTAAATGGAGATTCTATTCTTTTTTCTTTTTTTTTTTTAATTGAAGAACAGTTGATATACAATGTTGTGTTAGTTTCTAGTGTACAGTATAGTGATTCAGAGATTATATATAAAACATACTTTTTTCATTATAGGTTATTACAAGCTATTAAATATAGTTCCCTGTCATCCCACATAATTCTGTTTATCTTCCACCAGCACCTAGTACAATACTTTGCACATAATGAGTTTCTTGTTTTGTTTTGTTTTTTTTTTTTTGGATTGACAAGCAGTTTTACATGGTGGCAAATGAGCAGTTTCAATATCTTCTTATCCTAGTTCTGGGGAAGCTCTGGGCCCCAAAGCCAAAAATGATATAGGTCAAGGAAGGCATTAGAGCATTGGCTTTACCCACAGATTTTGTTTCAGTGAGGATTTCTGGGTCTCATTCTCAAAGATTCTGACTCAGAGTGGTAAGTTAGGGCTAGGACATCCCCTTTTCAGTGAGCAGTGGACTCTGAGCCAGAGGTCCTCAGACCACACTTGAGAAGCACAGATTTTGAGAATGACTGCACAGCTCCAAAGTTCTTCCCTTTCCCCACAACTACCACATTCAATAGCACCTTATGGACTGCTTTATTTCACTTTACTTTCCACATTCATATCCAATATCACATTAACCTAAAAATAAATGGTTATGTTATGTCAGATATATATATATATTTATATATATATATATTTATCTTTGTTGTGCTTTCGACTGATTTAAATCTACTTCAAATGAATTAAATTATTTATGAGACTATTTTTAAAAAGTAAAATGAAAGAAAATTTTCTATGCAAGATGAAAATTTATATTATAGGAGGCAGTGTGATAGAGCAGGCTTTGGAATCAACCACTCTGGAGGTTAAAATCCCACTTTGTTACCTACAGGTAATTTCAGTATCCTCATATGTAAAATGGAATCTATAATATTTATGTCATAACAGTTATATAAACCTAGCCAAGCCCCTGACACATAGAAAAGGCTCAACAAATATTACTTTCTTCCTCTTTGGCCAAAACGTAATAGAATCCTTGTACTTGGAGAGCAAACCATGTCATCACTTTTTTTTTAATTTCTAAACGCATACACATAGATTAGATGTTCAGTAAGTACATGTTAGATGAATGAGAAAATTGTTTCATTACTTACAGCTTATTCCAAATTCTAATTTTAGTTCACTTCAGCATTAAGAAGTGAATTTAAAAGCACAGTGACATGACTCAAAAGATTAAGATTTTCTATCCAGAAATCTAGATTTAAATCTTCAGTGGTTGACTTTTGAGAAGAGTACAAATGTTGGCATTATCTTCTTTATTAGTAATTTGTAAAGAACCGAGATCTCACACAGCTGTGCGCAGCTCAAAGATGTACTAAGCAAAGAATAAATTTCCTGCCCACACAAACTCTAGGCAAAAAAAGCCCCACAAGCTGTCTTGTATTATTCTGACAGCCTGAGCAAGGTTTCTTCTTTTTCACATAAAGAAACTTGACACAATTACAAGAATTTTCCACTATGTAGAATTTTTACCTTATGAGATTGTTAAAGCAGATGATATATTTGTTTTAGGGGAGACCAAAGACTCAGAGGTACAGAAATTTACAGACTTCACTCTAGCAATTCAGCGAATAAAAATTCCTCTCTTAAGTACTCAAGGTGACTAGTGGTAAGATCTGGACGAGGTCCACTCACGCCCCTTGTCGAGTTACTATCCAAAAGCCACAAGTATTTCGTACTCACGGTTGTAGTGGACTCAAACCACCGCCCAGCTGAAAGTCAGTCAGGCCTCTCTGAAACTGTGCTGAAGCCCAATTCTTACTTAAAATGAACAGCAGAGGGAAAAGGGTGGCCAAAAGAGGTTCTGCTTACATCTTCATTTTCTGGAATCCATTAGTCCAGAGCATAGACAGGGCTGCAGACAACTAATGTTCTTAGTAAAGCTCAGTACAAGGCAAAGACCAAGGAAACTCATCTACTGGGCATTAATTCTGCAAGAGGCACATTATATAATGCCCAGTATCTGCTTATAAGTTGCTTACAAGACAACACACAGGGCAAATGGGGACATGACACAGTAGGAAATGAAGATGAAGCCAGAAGCAGGGGGTATACACAGTGCACTAGCCCCAGTCCGCTTGCCAGCACTGGCCGGCCAACTCAGTTTGGAAATTTCTACCAGCCAATGAATGATCATTCTACGTGGTTCTTAGTCTCCAAAAGGCAAAAGCAGATCAGTTGCTAGGAAGCACAGAACAACTCCTGGCGCTGAGACCTCAGACAGATTCACCCCACCCCAACCCCCTCCCTCCACCCCCCGATAAGTTTGTAAAGGGTGGTGGCTTTTAGTTGTTATACAGCCACCCAGATATGCTGGGATCCTACCTTCGCTGTACTGTCTCGGTGCTCAGTCTTCAGGACCCGTATGCGGGAATAAAAATGGCAGAATGGGAATCAAATCACTACTTGACTGACAGATGCTCAACCACTCAGTATTCCCCCCAAGCCAAGGCTGTCTGGTAATAACCACCTCTTGCATGAAGTTAAGGCTTGAAGCAGAAGTCAGGCCTCCCATCTCCTCCTGAAAAGGCTTGTGTAGGTGCGCCTGTGAAAGGGCGTCAGGACCCACCACATCTTCTGAGTCCGCTTGCCTCTCCTACATGGAGTAGGAGAAAGAATAGGGCATAGCTCACCTGGGCAGTAGGAAGATGTAATCTGTGTAACAAGCCACCCTAAACTTGGCGTAAAACAGTACGTCTCTTTTTACCACTGTCGCTCGTCGTCTGCGGGCTGACGCGGCTCGTCGACGCCGTCCTCACGCAGAGCCTCCCGCGCATGCGCAGTGCGATGGGTGCCGCGGCTGGACTCATCCCAGCGGCCTCCTCACACGTGTGTCCGCTGGTTGATGCCGGCCATCGTTTGAAACTGCGCCTGGGACGGTCAGCTGGAACGTCTGCACCAGACGCCTCCGTGTACACTGGATGTCCTTACAGCTCTTAATGGGCTCTAAGAGCTGGTGTAGCCAGAGAGGAGAGGGAGAAGGAGGGAAAGGAGGCCTGCATGAAGCTATATCGCCTTAAATAAAACTTACTTTGGAATAATTTTAGATTTACAGAAAAGCTGCAAACGAAGTACAGAGTTTCTGTCCATCCCTCACCCAGTGTCAGTTTCCCCTAATGTTACCATCCTTCCTTACTGTGGTACATTTGTCAAAATTAAGAAACTAACATCAGTTCATAACTAATAAACTCTGGACTTTATTAAGATTTCATCACTATTTTCATGTGTTCTCCCCCACCCCCCCCCCTTTTTTTTTCTGTTCTAGGATCCAATCCAGAATCCCACTTTGCATTTATTTTCATGTTTCCTTAGTCTCCTCGGGTCTATGACTGTTTTGAGGGGTACTAGTCAGTTACTTTGTAGATTGCCCCTCAAACTGGATTTGTCTGATGTTTTTCTCAAGATTAGACTGAGGGGATGGGTTTTTTTGGAAAGAACACCACAAAGGTGAAGTTACTTTCATACATGGAGGTAAAAGATACTCATGTGATATCACTGGCAATATTAACTTTGATCACCTGGTTAAGGTCATGTTTGTCATGTTTTTCCAAAGTAAAATTGCTATTTTTTTCCCTTTCCATATTCTGTTCTTTGGGAGCAAGTCACTAAGTCTAACCCTCACACTCAAAGGGAGGATGAGGCTAAACTCCACCTCCTGCAGGAGGTAGTATCTACATGTATCATTTGAAATTCTTCTGTATCGAATGTGTGTCTCTCTTCCCTCATTTATTTATATCAGTGTGGACTGACATATATTTAATTTATACTTTAACTCTGAGGAATTGAGGAAGTCAGCCACATGGCTATCTGTGGGAGGAGTGTTCCAGACAGAGGTAGCAGTTAATGCAAAGGTCTAACAGTGAAACCGTACTTGGTGTTTTGAAGAAACAGCAAGGAGGCCATGGTACCTAAAGGAGAAGGAGTGATGAAGAGAGTCAAGAAGGTGAGGATGGAGAGGATAGATTTAAGACGCCTGGAGGACACTGTGAGGATCTGAGTAAGCATTTGAGGGTATGGAGTAAGGACATGATCTGACTTATATTTTAAAATGATCATGGTGGCCACTTCACTGAGAATTGACTTCAGGGGACAAGGGTAGAAAGACGCAAACCAGTCGGGGCGCTACTGCAGTAATCTACACAGAGGTGGTGGTTGTGGCTCGGACCAGGGTGATAGCAGTGGAGGTGGTGTAAGTGGTTGGATTCCAAACACCTCCTAGAGTCAACAGAATTTCCTGCTGGATTGGAGAGGAGGTGTAAGAGAAAGAGGAAAGTCAAAAATGACTTCAAAGTTTGTCCTAAGAAACAGCAAGCATGGAGCTGCCATCAGTTGAGATGACTTTGGATGAGGGGGAAAGATCAGGAGGGTATTTTTTTTTTTGGAAATGTTGGTTTCCAGATGTCTGTTAGACATCCAAGTAGAGATGTCAAGTAAGCCTTGGGCATACAAATCTGGAGTTCAGGGGAGTCTGGGCTAGAAATATACATTTGAATGTGATTGCATATAGATTTGTATTTCAGGTGATAATGAGATCACCAAGGAAGTGAGTAAAGATACAGAAGAGAATCAAGGACCGATCCCTGGGGCACTCCAACATTAAGAAGAAACCATTAAAAGAGACTGAGAGGACACAGAAACCAGTAGCAGTGAAACATCTGATGATGATGCCAGGAAGTAGGCATATAAATGCTTGCAGTTAAATCTGATCCAGTAAACTCAGCTTGCGTGCTTAGGGATTACACAGAAGCAATGGTTCTTTTTACCTTTTCTTATGTTATTGTTAAATACTTCTTGCACAAGGGAAATAATCATATCCCAAAGAGAGAGTGACTGGCTTGTATAGGTTTTGTTGTTGTTGTTCTTCCCTGTTACTTGCTTAATAGAGAGAACTTTGTGTAGTGGGAAAGACTTATTAAACACACACACGGTATCTATGGGGTGATGCCCAGGTGGGAGCTGGCAGTGTGGAGAGGACACCCTGGTCTGCAGCAACAGCTTCCACTGCCAGCCCTTGGGGCACTCACCCCTGTGCTCAAGTAATCATCATCAATGACAAAAATGACTATGGAGGTTATAATTGTATTAAATTAATGCTAATACTTTGGATATTTTATTTTATTTTTGGCAGCTCAGTAACGTTAGTGCTTAACCAAGCATATGTGGGTTTTTTTTTCCTTTTTTTCCTTTTTGGGTACAGCTGTAAAATACTTGGATATAGGAAATGTGTTATTTTTGCAGCCTTGATATTCAAGGTGGATTGTAAAGTATAAATTTTTGTGAGATTTCAGGGATTAAGATTATTTCGATAACATTACAGATTTAAGAGATATGGTTATCACAAGTCTGTTGAGGGGGGCGGCTACTGCATAAAACAACTAACTTGGAATAAATATTTTGCATCAGTGAAAAAAAAAAAAGAGACTGAGAGGGAGTAACCAACAAAATACAATGAAAACCAAGAGTGTATTGTGTCTGGGAAGAAAATGAAAAAAGTGTGTCATGGAGCAAAGAGTCATCAGCTGTCAAATGATGTCACTCAGTGCAGCAGGATGAGGATCCAGGATCTGACCACTGGTGGAGAGAAGGAAGAGGTGAGTGGCTTCTGTGTGTGGGTGGTGAGGAGGTAGGGGTGGAGTGAAGTGACTTCCTCACTGGTACCAGGAGAGGGAAGGTACCAGCTTCCATTAGGCTTGTCTAGATGTGGAGCAAAAAAAAAAAAAAAAAAAAAAAAAAGAGAGAGAGAGAGAGAAGGGGGACCTAAAAGCTGCCTGTGTCAAGCATCAACAATGGAGGCAAGAGTCTTTATTCCAAACCTAGTCCCAAATCTATTAGGTGACGAATATAGCATGGTGCTTAAAATCTTAAGCCCTGGGCAGCACCTTCCTCCAGCGCTGTGTTTTACACGCATCGGTCATCTCCATGCCTCCTTCCCCGTGTGGCTGTGTCTGTGCCCCACCTTCACTCACATGTATAATCACTCTGTCTCATGGCAGTACATCTACTTTATGTATCACTACTGTAAAGGGAAAGCCAGCAACATTTGTCATAAATAGATGGCAAAAGTAAGAATAAATACAATGAAAGGAAACAAAGCCGTCAAGATCTAGCTAAATACTTTACTGAAGGTTCCAAGGCTGTGGCCCACTTGTAGTAAGCGTTAGATACTGAAAACATAATGGCACCAATCAGAGACTTGATCTTTGACCTCATTAGAAAAATTAAAAGAGGATAGAAAAGGGTCAAATCTTCAAACTTTGTATTTCAGTGAATATAACAAAAAAGAAGCAGAGTCAGATATACAGAACAAACTAGTGGTTACCAGTGGGAAGAGGGATGGGGGTAGGGGCAATATACAGGTAGGGGACTAAGAGGTACAAACTATTAGGTATAATAAGCTACATGGCTATATTGTATAACACAGGGAATACAGCAAATATTTTATAATAACTATAAATGGAATATAACTTTAAAAATTGTGAATCACTATATTGTACAACTGTAACTTTTATGTAATATTGTACATCAACCATACTTCAATAAAAAAATTAAAAAATTAACTTTCATATCATAAGTAGTACTTGTTTCATGCTTTAAGTGATAGATATTAGAAAGAGTGTGAGCTTAAAAATGGGTAAGATTTGAGTTTGAACTTTAGCTCCTACACTTATTAGCTCTGTGATTTTTAGGCCCATTATATAACCTCTCTGAGCCTCAGTACACCCATCTGTAAAACTGATGCAGTAATACTAATTTTCCTGGTGTGTTAAATAGATCAGTGGTTCCTTAACTGTATTGTACATATGAATCACCTGGGGATCTTGTTAAAATTTAGATTCTTATTCAGTTAAGTCTGGGGTGAGGCCTGAGATTCTACAGTTCAAATAAGATCCCAGGTGGTGCCGTGGTGTAGACCACACTTTAAGTAGCAAGGTTACGATTCTGTGTTGTCACAGGGTCAGTATGGAAGTCACCAGCCAGCCACATGTGGTTCTTGAGCCCCTGAAATGTGGGCTAGTGCACCTAAGAAACAGAATACTTTTATTTAATTCCAATTAATTTTTAAAAACTGATCTGTGGTTCAGCTATTGGAAAAGCATTTTTAGTTCGCTTGGAACAACGTGTGAGTCTATTTTTCAACTGTGAATTTTATGAAATTGAAATAACTGAACATGTTTTTCCAATGAAAATTTAACGTCTGAATTGAGATACACTCCGGATGTAGAATAAACAACAGATTTTAAAGATAATTAAAAAAAATGAAAACTATCTTGTTAATAAATTTTCTATTGATTGCCTGTTGAAGTGATAATATTTTAGATATGTTGGGTTAAAATATACTATTAAAATGAATTTCATCTGTTTCTTGTTACTTTTTTTAATGTGGCTACTAGAAAATTTAAAATCACCGGTGTGGCTCACATTAGATTCCTATTAGGCAGTGCAGGCAGAGATGAGGGAGCCCAGGGACGGCTCTGTCAGCTCCCTTCCTCTGGTCTAACTTGGGAGGGTGGCCTCTGTTTGGAAACAGGAAGTGAGGTGCTGGAAAAAGACAGGGTGTCTTCCTTCCCGTCAGGACACTGTGGCAGAAAGCCAACATTAGCAGCAAGTTCTTCGGCTCACAGATGATTTCTTCTGCGGTGGGTTATTTCCACCACATTCCAAAGCAGGTTCTGCTTTTTGAAGAGGTAAAAAAGAAACACGTCAGCATTTCAACGCCTGTGGCTCCACGCTGGCTTTCCCAAGACGATGCTCACTTTAAGAGTTAAGGGTCATGGCAAAGGGTTCACCCGACATACCCTCCTCTGTGACATTAAGGGGAGTTAATTAAAACAGCCTGGGCTCCTGCAAATGTGTTGCATTATCTCCTGGTCGACTCAGCGGTTCCAAAGGAGGCTAAAAGTTTAATGAAGAACAGTGATGTAGACATCTGCACATTTGACAACAACCAAGAATTCGGCCAAAAGAAGTGTGCAGAAATGAAGGTTCGTTTTCTGATATCATAAATTATACTATGGTAACCTCAATCCCCCCAACTTTGCGGAAAAAGAAAATTTAACCCACTCAGGCAAATATTTACATGTAGAATCAGAGCTGGCAACAAATTCAAAGAAAACTCTGAAGGCCAGCAAAAGCTGCTTCTGTATCAGAGGCCTGGGGACTCCAGATCTCAATTAACCTTTCTAAATAGGAACTGACAGCCTCGGACGGAAAATGTGGGGGGAGAAGAAAATGTTTTTGAAGAAAGTTTGACTACAAAGTAAACAGCCCAAATAGAAAATATTAAATCAGATGCTGCGTCCACATTCCATACAACTGAGTACACAGTAAAATGTACTGTATACTTAAAAGGACTGGCTAAAAGAAATTATGAAACAGTTTTAGTTTTGTGATGATTCAAACTTCATGGAATTAGTTATGTTGGCATAAGACAGAGAATTTATTTTTTTTTAATTATGTTAGATCTTCACATGAAGTTGCACAGTTGGCAGTGAAGGTATAACTTTAAAGATATTTATCTTTAAACCTTCTTGTCCATTCTGTCACCAAATCAAACCAAATGAGGAAATATTTATTAAGTAAACCTATTCACTAAAGAGTAGAATGTCTTTTTAGTAACAAAACAAAAAATTGGGTGGGGGGCACAAAATAGTACAATAAATATTTATTATTCAAATTCAGGATTTATTTTGATTTATAGCTTTACACAGAAGCAAAAGAAGGTGAGTTTAGCAAATTCATAGCATAATCAAGATTGTAAGGGAAAAGGTTTAAATGTTAGAACAGAGCATGTTAAGAAGCACACATTTATAAAGCCATTCATCGTCAGTTTGGAAAATTCTTATTATTCAACAGTTACTCTCATCTGAATGTCTCTACATATTTAGAAGCAATATAATCCCACATCTCCAAGAATCTATTTGATCAAGATAAGCCTTTTCCATTAGCCTGTTTCAGAGAGAGATTTTACTGTATTTTAAACATGTGTAATTCGATCAGTCTTAAAGGGTAGTAGATTCCGAACTACTGCTTACCTGATGAGCTTGTAAATCATGGTGAAAACATCTCTGTCTCCCCTGCTCCTTTGTATGGGCTATTTTCTCTGTCTGGACTGTCTCTGTCTCTCTAGGCTGGCAGAACTTCATCCATCTCTCAATTTCTTGCCCTGGGGATTTCTCTGCTAAACATTCTTTAACCCTGGATTTCCAGCCTTGTGAGAGTTAATCCTCCAGAATATGCTGTTTGGCATTGTTACTGCACTTATCACATTATCATAACTGTTCCCCTCTCAGTCTCAGATCCTGGGAATTGTGTCTCTTTTGTTTTGATACCCCTTCTGCCAAGGACAGTCCCTGCGCAGGATAGACAGACACCCAGTGAGATTTCTGACCAGAATTTAAAGCATCACTTCAAGTGATTAGGGTAACAGGACTGCTTATTACTGTAAATGCTGACTTGCTCTGGCCTGCTCTCCCACTGTCATTGGCTTGGGTCTTCCACACTCGCCACTTGGGACTATTTCCATTTGAACTTCTTCTTCTAAGCCTACCTCCACTCCATCTCCTTCTCTAACTGATGGAGAAATGGCTTCTCTGCTTACATCCTTGCCTCAGTTTATAAGGGTTCCATAGAAGAGGGGCTTGGGCCACTGGTAACAATGCTTTTTCACCCTACAGTCCTCTTGGGAGATGGCCTTTACTGCATAGTTGCCCGGGCCTTTAACCACACAGCTCTTCTTCTGTTCACTTCTTTCCTTCTCAGGGACAGCCTCAAGGCTTCTGCTCTCCTCCCCCAGTTGGCCTGGTCACTCTGATCAATAGGCCAGACCTCAACCTTCATTCATGTAGATTTTTTTTCCTTGTGGGTATCCCTTTCCTTTTAGGTATATACATTATCCCTGGCAATTAGGATTTCATTAGGCTATTCATAAAATTCATCAAACTTCTTTTTAAAATATGTAGTCCTCCAACTGTGGACAGTTCTGAAGAAAGGAGTTGTGTTATTAACTCACAGAACAAAAGCATCTAAATACGTACGCCAATATTTAAAGTCTGGGTGACGGGGTTAAGGGTAGTTTTCCCTATCATTAGATACCTTCCTTATTTAATGAGCATGGATTATTCTTGTAATTTGAAATAAAAAGCAAAGCTATTTATATTTGGGAATGTTTCATAACAAATATAATTCCAAATCGCCTATAGAAAACTGTTTCAAATCCAATAGAAGATAATGTTCCCAAAGAGAAAGCTTAAAAAAATACTGTTCTTTTAATAAAACTACCAGCTATTTTTCTTTTGTTCTATCTTCAATTTAACTCAATTAGTCACATGATAAATCTCAAAAGAGCTTTATATTTTTATACATACTAATATTGCCTCACTTACTCAGTATAGAGTCAGTTGTGAATTACCCATGTCACCTGCTTTGCAACTTCAAGACTTTGAGCTATTTCCCTTTCCAGAAACTGGAGAGGGGAAGAAAAAGAATAGAAAAATAAAATAATTTAACTCAGTTGTTTGTTATTTCTATTAAGTAATGTGTTGGAGAAGAAGCTTGAAATTCATAGTTAAAAGCAATTATATAGATATACATCAAACTGTTATTATTCATGGGTCTTCCAGTTCCACATCCTGGCATGCTAAACCAAATCTACAACCTACACCAAGACTACCTCCACACACATGCTTCAAGGTTGTATTGCCTTCAAGGACAAGTTCTAGCCAGGTTCTCCATTCTTGAAAAAAGGGAAAACCATTAATGCAAAATACAATTCCTTTCAAATGGTCTCTTTAAATTTGCTATGAGCATTGCAACAAAACTAAGGTTTAGTGAACTAAAACGTTTCTTGACATTATCAGAAAATGCTAAAAATATGCATTTAAAAAGCCATGAATTACATATGTGTTTTGTAGACGGAAGAGGTTTTGGAGGGTTTGCTTACTCTAAAGAGAATTTCCTTTACACTAATTTCCATTATTTACAAATTAAGACAAAAATAATAAAACTTTTAAAAGCCTAATAAATACACAGAGATAAGACAGTCTATGTGTGGTTCAGCCTCAGATTTGTTTCTAACTAGAAACTTCGGCAAGTCACAATCTCTCAGGGGAACTCACCCACCTATACAATGAAGAAGAGATCTGATTATCTGGCCCAAAGTGCTGGTTTGTTACACGTCTAGGATTTTATGATAGGCTACAGGTTTCACACATATGCCCATGGGGCCAGGCAGGTAACGAATATGAGTGAAAAAGACCAGAATGAGAAAATTTTTTTCTTGAGAGTGAATCTTTATCAATCTTGTATTATTCCACACTTGATGGCAATAAAAATATTTCACTTTCCTTTTAGTTTTACTGTAAGAGAAACAGTAATAAATGGTCACCAATACTGATAAAGACAGTGGTGTGGAGCCATAGGGAGTGGTGGAGACTGTGGCAAACCAGAGAGGGTAGATAAAGCACCAAGCTATTGTTACCATATGGGTATCAGGGTCTAATGTTGCTAGATGTCACCAATCTGGATGTTTTTAGTGAAATCTAATTGTCAATGCAGGCAATCAATTAAAAACATTTAAAACAAACAAAAACAAAAACAAACAAACCTTTGGGCCATTATTATTCTGGCCAAACGAAACACATCAATGGATTAAACAGGGCTCACAGGCTACCAGTCTATAATACCATATCAACCTTGCCTTCCTCATTGTACTGGGATCAGCATGTATTAAATAATTTGCTAATAATACCCCTTTAAAGAAAGCTCTTACTATCACAATCCAATCACAAAGTAGTTATTGAATTGTTTTTTTTTTTAAACAGGCTGTGCTATTTGCTAGGACTTCCTAACATTTCCTCTCCTTTGATCATTACAAAACTCCTGAGAGATAGGGAGATATATTATTATCCCAACTTATAGTATGAAATAAGGCTCATAGAGAACAAATAACATGTCCTAAGTCACACAACTCATTCTTTTAAGGAACTGAGTCTTAAGTATTAACATGGAAATTCTTACAATATAATACAGAATGAAAAAAGCAGGCTATAAAAAGTATGTACAATTTTTAAACTCCTTTTTTACATTTTTAATGATTCCTTATTCTATCATGAAGATATGCTATAATATACATAAATGAGCCTTTTGTTATTAAACATTTGAGTTGCTAGTAAAATCATGGAGTGAAGCCTTTTTTCGTCAGAACTCTTACTTCATCCATTTAAAATTATTGATGGCCTATCCATCAGTCAGTTTATTACATGCTGTCCTCAAAGAAATGTCTGACCTGTATCTCTGGTAAGCAAGGACAGGGATGTTGTTTTGGGGACATGCAAGCTGCCTTCAGGTATCTGAAAACTCCATGAAGAACTGGTTTGTTATGATCCTGATTCTCACCCTTGGAGTGACTGGACCAAGCTGAAGAGGCTTTACAGTTTGCTGTAATGGTTATGAGTTTGGCTGTTGAACAGTTCTGGATTCAATCCCAATGATGTTAACTAGCTGT
The DNA here is from genome assembly GCF_048773025.1 of Camelus bactrianus. Classification (NCBI taxonomy): domain Eukaryota; kingdom Metazoa; phylum Chordata; class Mammalia; order Artiodactyla; family Camelidae; genus Camelus; species Camelus bactrianus. Next base: position 43,352,872 of record NC_133550.1, on the reverse strand, counting down.
GTGGCCTTGGGCAAGTTTCTTTATTATAAAAGGGTGATAGACTTGTAATGACATACTGAGGTAGAATAGAAGAGCAAGTGGCCCAGAAAAGGGGCTCAATAAATGTTAGCGTGTGCACTGTAACTATTGCTGGAAATACTCAAGCATAGGAACAGACGACCAGCTGGATAATGTTATGGGATCTTTTAGGGATTAACTAACTGGATGGTTGGAGCCAACCTTTTCTGACTAATTTTTTATTCTTAGAAAAAAGTCAATTAGTAATTTCTTTCAGGTATAAGGTGATTTATGTAAAATTATTTTAAAGATGTATACTCCTAGTGTACTATAAATATTTTAATCTAATACTAAATATTCATAAAATTACATTTTCCTGTCAAGTGACACATATTTTACTTTCAACTATGCAAGAAAGCATAATATGCTAGAAAAAAATTTTAAATGGCATATTGTGTAATTTTGAGACTGTAGCTGTAAACAGACTAGAATTTGAAAAACAAGTACTTTCATGACCTGATTATTTGAAATCCTTTCATTTTGCTTTCATCAAAACCAATTAGCTTAAAGTTGGTCATAATTTGTTTTTCAAATAATGAGATAGAGATTTTAACTTCTTACAAAACACATTTCCACAAAAATGTAATTTTAAATATATTTGAGGTTCATTTTTAATCACAGTAAATTAAAAACTAAATTCAATATAATCCTCTATACATTATAGTTTCTCTTCTTAACATTGATTTTTAAAGTACTAGAGAATCTAATTTTATAAAAGCATTTTGTCCAAGTATATAGAACCTCTGGTCCTGAACAACCTTCTGAAGGGCAAATTTACAAAATTATTACTTTTTATGTTCTTTACATTTCAGCATTGTAGTTCCCTCGGTTTAACCCAGTAGTTCTCAAGCTTTGGCTGCATAGTATGATTACCTGGGAAGTTTTAAAAAATCCCAAAGCCCAGGCCACACCTTCCACTGCAATGACTCGGGGTGGGAGCCTGGCACCAGTACATTTTAAAGCTCCCCGGGTGATTCCAATGTACTGCCAAATTTAGGAAATATGGACTTATCCCATGATCCATAATGGAAATACAGATAATATATGATCAGGATCAAAAAAGTGATTAAAATTAGGTTAACGGTTCCAAACCATTAGAGCTGTTCAGTTAAGAGATAACATAGTAAAAAAAAAAAAATTGAATGGGTCACTAGCCCACTCATCTGAGCTCCACCCCTAGATGTGCAAGAGGCAAGCAAGATGCTTCTTTTTAAAGGGGAAAATGTTTATATTGACTAAAAGCACAGAGAAAAAAAGAAAAGGAAACGGAAGCAAACACTATTATTTCTAGTGAGATGGCTCTCCAGGGTACTCTTCACAAAGCCTTGGGTGTTTCTAAACCAGCTGGGATTTAAGGACAATTTTCAACTCTGCAATTTTCTATTTAAACCAAATTTATGGGGAGAAGCAGGAACAGCTCTTCACAGGATTGTTTCTGTTGCTACTGAGTCAACAGTGCCAGCTTGCACTGCCCTTTACAATTGTTAAAGTGGAACGTCCAAGGCAGGGGAGGAATCGGAATAGTCACAATCCTGTGGAGGAACATGAGGGCTCAAGGTATTAAAAGTTGGCACAAGGCAGGGTTGGGACCAGACCCCGGGTCTGACTCCTAGGCAAACCCTCTTCTGACATCATACTACCTCTCCCTTAAAGCTCAGAGATCTTTGGACCTCAGCACCCTCTTCTGAAGGAGTGATTTTCCTCCAAACAAAGCACCCTTCGGTCTTTCTCCCTCGTCTGTCCTGTGGAGGGTAGGGGAGGTCGGTGGTACATGCACTCTGAGGAGGTATAAAGGACAAAGGGGGCCAGGAACACAGAGCCTTCAAGGGGGAATCCACAGCAGAGGGACAGAAACAGGAAGAGTGTGCAGAGCAGTGGAGAGAGGGCGGGTGAAAACCACGTGAGGCCAAAGGGTTGTTAAGGAGCAAATAAACAGCCACTTAACGTGTGTTGTTATTGTTTTTAATTTGGTATTTACTTATTTTTTGAGGAGAGGAGGGATGATGTGGGCAAAGTGGTGATTCAGGAAGATTTTGGATTATGTGTTAGGTTGATTGATGATGTGAGAGAAAAGAGGATAGGGATGTGGAGAAAACCGTCAAAACTTATGTGTGTGGGCTTGAGATAAAGGAGGAGTAGACTAGGGGAATAACAGTGAAAATCAAGAAACTGACAGAAGTTATTGAAACCAAGAAATATTTGTAGCAAAACAGGAAACACAGTTGACAGCATTTCAACAAGACACCTACTTTGCGGCAGAACATTGAATTAGCTGACCTGATTGGTTCAATGACTGGATTAAAAGAGCATTAACATCAACCTGGTGGTGGTTTTGAAGAGTGAGGCAAAGCGTTGCTGCCTGTCTTGTTTACGTCTTTCAGTTTTGTTGTAAAACAGTGGTTTCTATAAAGGAGTAGAAGGAAAGCTAGTCACTGTCTTGAGCAGCATTAAACTGAGGATTAAGAACAAACTAGATGATAGAATTAGGAGTCAAAGTGATATGAGTTGACTAACATAATAGTTTAATACAGACAGATGTAAAATCCCATTCTTTGGGACCAAAAACCCATAATAAAAATACAAGGTCAGGCAGATGTCTGCTAAAATGCGTGAACACAGTACAGGTTTGGTTGACAGTGAGAGGTATGCTCTAGAGTCAGACAAACCACACCCTGAATCCTTGCTCTGAGAAAAATATGAGAAGTTTGGAATAAATACAATGAGGAATGATCCTTCAAAGAGTAAGGGACAAATTAAAGGTCGGTTTGAGCATCAGTGAGGAAAACCAAGAGATGAGTGTGAGCAGGGGTCACCAGCAAGATTGTGAGCACACGGGGAAGCTGAAGGCGTTCAGGATTAGGCACCAAGGTACTGAAATGCCAAGGAGGCAAAGCCATGTTGCTTCTCAGTCAGTGACAGAGCAGGAGTGAGGTAGCCAACAGGAAAATTAGTAGGCTAGAAAAGGCTGGGGGATGAGGAAGGAATCAACAGAGCAGCAGTCACTCATGCTTAGTATAAAGAATAAACTTAGCAGGTAAAGAGTAAGAAAAAAAATAGTTTGGAGAAGGTGCAGTTACTACATTAGCAACTGAACAGCTGAAAAATGACCACCTTCTATCTGAGAACACATTGCTGAATAACCAAGTGAAAACGTAGTATAGTGATTCATGTGGGAAACTGCATACAGGCTCAAGCAAATAAGGAAAGTATCTAGCTGTGAGTTGACTGTAAAAATGATGCCAGGCTTGTGTTATGTGGATAAAGCATAGAGGTAAAGCACATAAAAGAAATAAGGGGTCCACAGGACTTTTTAGTAACCCGAAGCTTCTAAAAGAAAGCTTTGGGCTTACAAAAGCAGCAGAAAAAGCTAATCTGGAATGGAATGCATCTGAAAAAGGCAATTGCTTCCTAACTAGTTCCCTAACTTCCCATCTCTCGCTCTCTGCCGAACAGCTAACGATCTTCTCAAGGTCACATTATGTTGCTGCTCACTCAGAACCCTCCACTGGCTTCCCATCTCACTCAGCGTGAGAGCCAAAGTTCTTGCCAAGGCTTCTACCTGTAAGATGGGGCAGAGCCTCCCATCACGTCTCTCAGCCTGTCTCCTGCCGCTCTCCCATGGGTTCACTCCACTCAGGCACCACTTGCTGCTCCTCAAACTCACCACCTACTGGAACCTCTCCTTGGAAAGTTCCCAGACAACCAAGAATTCACTTCCGTCGGGTCTCTGCTCAAATGTCACCTCATCTGAGATGGCTTCCCTGACCACACCATGTAACATAACATCGTCCCCACCACCTGACACAGGTCTGTCTCTCCCACTGACTTCAACATAAACTCCTTGAAACCAAAGGTCTTGCTTAGTTCTCCCGAGTCTAGAAGGGTATGAGTTTCCCATGACGGGTACCAACAGCTGCAGAATGAATGAATGGAGACCAGATGCAGATGAAGTGAATGAAAGGAGTTGGCAGTTGGACCATTTTGAAGAGCAGGGGACAGGGGACAGACACCAGGAAGTTCTTAAGAAGTTGTTCTGAAGTTCTTAAGTGTTCTTAAGAAGTTGAGTCCCAGACTCAGAAAACTTGGTGTGGCTTTACTGTTACAATTCACTCTCTCCCCCACCACACTTCAGGTATTGAGACCTACTTCCTACCATAAATCTGTAACAGTGAGAATGTGAAAGATTTAAGACACTACAGATGACCCTTCTTGGAGGATTTAAAGCCAACTGAAAGAACAGTCTTATGGTTATAAAGATATAGAATCTTAGATATAGCAAAAGCATCCTAAATTGAAGTTTCTAACCTCAGATAACACAGGTCTCCCTGAGCTCACATTTTAATAGTTTTGCATTTGTTTTCTGTCCACTAAGGTATGCCTTAGACCAAATATTTATGATTTCAAAAGCAGCCTTATAAAAGGAAGAGTCTTAAAATAGTTTATCTTCATTAAGATAAATGTTACCTAACGATTCATTAAGATAAATGTTACTTAACGATTATAAAAATCAGCAAGCATCTCATTTTTACAGACTGGGACTATTCACAAACTATAAACAACATTAATACAAAATGGTATCAAAACAGTAGTGAAATAATGGCTGCAATTTTCTTATTTTAAAAATTGTTGAAGTCTAATGTGCAATAGTCACTCCCTTTAGGCTAAATATTAAAGCATTATGAATTTTCACCAAGGAAAATACAGCTGGAGGACAAAGTAGTTCTTCAAAAAATGTAAAATACCCTATTCCTCAGCTTCACAAATTTCAAGAAAAAATGCTTATTATCTCATTAATATGATAAATTTTATTTTCATTATAAACTGTTTAGGAAATAAACCAATGACCTGTTAAATTAATACTATGAAACGTAGAATACACATACCTATCTTAAAAGTACTAAACAGTGAAAACCTTTCACCAAAGTATACTATTAAAAACACCATTCTACTGAACTTATCTTTAACTCTTCAGCTAGAGGTCTGACTTTAAGGAAAGCGATTATACACTTTAATCAGTGATTCTTTGCCTCAGTCTCTTGAGTTATCCTCCAGGAAGGTTATGAATGTTCTTCAAGATCATCTCTGAAGCGTTTGCTATCAGAAAAGAACAAAGGAACACGTAAAAATTAAGCTTTTAGGCACCAGGTCCTGACTCAGGTTAACAACATGCTAGTACCGCAGTAGAAACCAATGGCTGCCGGCTCGTGCTCTTGAGAAGGTCTGCCTGAAGTGTGAACTGCAGCTCACCATGTGACCCCAGAGAAAGTCACTTAAACGCTCTGAGCCTCAGTTTCTCCCCATGTAAAATGGCAGCAGCAGTACACATGGTTATTGTTTAAAAAATCCACCTAAAGTGCTTAGCATATATCAGGTACTCCACATATATGAATTTATGTTGTGACAAGATTCTTTTTAACAGGTAAGGAAAGTATTGGTGTTTATATTTAATTATCTGAAAAGTAATTTGGAAATTATGTGGTCCTTGTAACTGATTTAATTAAGTGAACCCTAGGGAACTTACTGCACTGAACCCCCCACACCCAGATTTGTGAGATACTGATCTGGAAACTAGTTTTCCTAGGATATGGTGCTGGCTAGGATAAAGTTATGCCAAAGACATACTGTCTAAGCACATATGTACATTTCGTCCTTTAATTCCTTAACTTTGGAAACATTAATATTATAGTGTTCTATAATGACACTTCGAGTTCAGAGAACACAGATAAAACGTGCCTACATTTAGTATAGTCACCTGTAAGTGAAGTATTATTCTAACAAATAGGGAAAATGTTAAAGAAGTGGTTCTTAAGACAAAAAGCGTATAAATATAAATTCTCAGTTGAGGGTTTAAAGGACAAAAGTAACCATCTGTTGAAAGGAAACTACATTATAAGGATCCTCTCTTTTTTGACATGTACGGATTAGACAAGTACAAGAATACAACCATGACTCCCCTCACAGCATGAAACGTTCTTTATGGTATTTTTATAAAGCTGATTCTAAAAAAAAGAAGATAACTTTTCAAGGATCTTTCAAAGATTGTTCTTAGTTAGGTGGTATAATTAACAAAAGTTTTTTTGTTTGTTTGCTTACAAATGAGTGTAACACTAAATTAAAAAGATAAAGGTGAAATGGGGTTTGGGCATCAGAAAGCAAGCAGGCAGTTGTAACATGACAATAGACACAGGGAAGGAAAAATGTCAACAAGACTTAGAGAAACTTCCCTTTCTTATTCAATTAATTTTACAAAGGGACTTAATTCAAAATTCAATCCTAAATACTTAACATATACAAAATCTAATTTGATAAAATGGAAAACATCTTTCCTGTCATAAATATGGTACTTACATATATACTCATTAATTGAATAATTTTTACTAATTCCAAAATACGGTATTCATAATCACTTAAAGTTTACTCAGTATTTCTACAAAGCATGCTAATTTATGTTCATAATTTATTATAAAAACCAGCTAAGGGCAATTTGATTAATTTTGTTACCATAAAGTTCAGATAACTGCTATTGACAAGTTTGGATTATTTAATGAAAAAATAAACTCTTACAGTTAATGTGAAAAGACTGATCTTTTCTAAAACCAAAACATTCCTCTCCCATGGACTGCAGAACTATCTATTGTGCTGCAAAGACTGAAGACAGTGGGCAGGAGAGTAAGGACAACATAGCCACTCTCCTCCTAGGAGCAAGATCACGCACATTAGAACACTGATTCACTGTAACACAACCGTAACACTAAGTACATCACAGAATTTTCATACATGACACTTTAAAAATTTCAAGTAGAAAAAAGGAATTCCAAAATACGATGCTCAGATCAATTTAAATATTCAAAAAGTTCAGTCCCCATTCAGAAACAGATAAACAGTATATTTATTAAATGAGTTAAGACAAATTAACTTTACAAATAGACAAATAATAAAAAGCTCGGTGGCTAAAATAGATGGTAAGCATCACTGAAAGAAATCAACACCATCACGGTATCTCAGTTGGCTGACACGTGTAGAAAGAAATTTTCAAAGAGCAGTTTCACAGAAATGAAGCCAGTTTTTTTTTTTTCTTATAAACAAATCACCATTTCTTGGTTCAAAACTGACATCTGTTATGAAAATTACCATATCATATATTTATAAGATGACAAGGAATAACTCATCTTCAAAGTGCAAGTTAAGTCTATTTACAACCACAGAAAAGGCAATGATGAGGAGAAAAGGATTTTTAAAAAATATACAAAGATTAAAAACATTTGGGATGCAAAATTAAACAATTTCTTGGTTAGAAGATAAAAGAGAAGAAGTGATTGAATTACAGATGCTGATTTCAGCTATACATACTATATAATGGGATCCAAGATCTTTAACAGCTTGTCTGCATTTTTTTTCTACTTACATAATGCTCTGGAAATTTCTGGTAGAAATTACAGTGTCTCAAAGAGAGAATACACACTAAGCATGTCCTGCTACTACTTCATGGATGTCAGAAGACCTGTTTATGGATTAGAGTTGGTGTAAAAAGCCATTGCCTTGAGTTGAAAAATGAATACTGTAAAAGCTCAATACAAATCCTCCAAAGCACATGCACTTCTAAATCTTTTGTTAATTACATTCATATTTAAGCATAACCAAAAAAAAAACAACAAAAAACTGAAAACATTTCCCTTTTCTCTATTCCCTATGCCTTATAGGCTTTCCAGTTGATAGAGTAAATTTTTAGAGTTGACAGGGTTCTTCAAGATAGTCTAGTCCACCACCCTCATTTAGGGTAAATGATTTTCCCAAGGTCATGCAGCACGTTAATGGCAAAACCAAGACGAGAAACCAGGTCTTGACTCCCAGCCTCGTTTGCTTTCCAGCATATCATGCTACCTCTTTTTACAGTATGATTTGCTATAAATACCTGATGAATAATGTACAATTACAAATGCTGACAGAGCCAATGTTTTCTAAGACTTGCAGAGGATTACTGCAAAGGACTGATGGAGAGAAAAAGACTTTCCCCCACCCACCAAAAATATCAAGCACCATCAACTAAATGTTTCTTTGCTGGGTCAGCACTCTCAGATGTAGTAGTCCTCGTAAACTTTATGTCAGCCTGAGGATTGTTTATCTGGTGAAATCTGGGCCCTAACACAATGCTAGTTCCTAAAAGGTAAAGACAGAGGGATAAAAAGGGGAGAAGGTAGACAAGAGAAATAAAGATTTAATGAATCCAACTGGCTTGGAGATGGGCATTCCAGCATATGGTTAATTACTACATATACATATGTATTTTTAGGACCTTTCCTACCTTTTCATATAATCTCATTTTACCTAATTTATTTGGCCACTTAAGAATGAAAACAAACGTATCAGAGACAATGGTGGTCATTATTTTTTTTTTAAACTGTGAGACTACTTTAGGCAAACTAAACTCTACGAAGAATATGTCAAATGGTAAAATTGCAATGATTTCTTTAATCTGGTTCTATTAGATTACCACCAAGGAATTAAAGCGGGTACTTCATGGGGCTGTTACCATCTTGAAACTTATTCCAATTGTGGTTAAGGAGAATGGACTGATGCACCAGATATGCAGAACTGAGTAAAGAAGCTGAAATTTGCTTTTAAAAAAACATTGCCATGTATTTATTTAATAAAAGGGCATATTTATTTATGTTTACAAACAAGTTTCAAAAACAAAAGGAAAACATGTATGCTTCTACTTATTAACCTTTTTCAAAATGCCAACAGCCCTCATGCTGTATGAAGGTTTCTAAAGATTTATTAGAAAAATCAATACAGTTCACTCACAGTTCACCAAGACATCACTGAGCTAACATGTTTAGACAAAAACAAAAGGACTAAAGTTCTCTTGTAGTTTGATAGTTTGATTTAATTTGATTTGCCTGAAATAACAAAAGCATTTCAAGCATCTTTCATTATGTAGTTGATGTCCTGCATTAAACAATCTACTAAATTCTGAACAAAGGTTATTAGCAAGTTTTCAAAAATTTTAAAAATTAAACAGTTGTTTCAAAACCATTAAGTAGTAAATGTATTTAAGAAACTAATTAGGACAGATGCCATAACTTCATTAGAACACCACTGCTCATGTTTTTTTGTTTTGTTTTGTGGTTTTTTTTTTTGTTGTTTTTTTAAACAAAGCATTAGTGTTATCTATTTGGCTATCAGTATTAGCAATTTATCTACAGTATTTAACAAGGTAAGTTGTAGGCAAAAATTTAGTACAGTTTCAATAGAAACACCCCTTTTTTTTCCTGAAAATACAGCAGTATTTGAAGGACTAATTTTTCTCTGCATCAGTTATAAGGAAGCTTCCCATCTATGAACAGGAACAAAAAAAGTATCTACAAACCTTGTAAACAGATCTGTATCATTTATAAACATAAATAATCCAAATTATTAACAGCCAACAGCAGAAATTAAAGCATCAATTCAATGATCCAGGGCTCTTCGCTTGCTTGCCCAGCTTTACTCCTCCCTCTCTCCCCTCAAGGATTGAGATCAACTAAAGCTTCGCTAATCACTGTTCAGGACCATTCTTAGGTTCTACTGATGATCCACAGGTCAACTTACGCTGAGTTACTGTTTATCTGTCAGTTCATTTCTCCCACCCCCCAAAAAGCACCCTCAGTCTGGCAGAAAGCTTTGCTTTTTTTTTTTAAAAAAATAAATCTACATTCGTACAAGTGTGTCTTCTGTTGAAGTCCAAAGACAAGAATACTATCTTGTCCATCACAATATGTGAAAAGACCCAGTTTCAATTTGTTTCTTTACAATGCAGCTAGTGTGTTAACATTCAGCTTACAATCAGAGTGATGTTTCCAAACTATGTAGTGGGCTTCCTGGGGATGAAGAGGTAGCAGACTTGTTCATTTCTATTGTAAGGTAAATCCCGCTGTCAACAGCATTGTTATTTTTGTTGGGAGAGGGTGGAGGACTGGAGTTTCGTTTTGTAGGAGCATCATCTTCAGCATCAGTGTCATCAATAAGGGGGATATGAGGCTCTGAATCTTCTATCCTAAACTCAGGATGTGTCATAAAGTTGTGAATTGAACTTCTTGATTCCGGTTTTTCTAACCCTTCATATAAAGAACTACGAAATGCATTCACCACTCGAATCTGTAAATATCAGAAAACACAGAAAGATATCAGTAGGTTGTTAGCTTAATTTAAAAATGGTTCATTTATGAGTCTGAATCCACAAACAGCTAGGTATGAGTGAATCATATTTGCATGTAATGCAGTGGAACTTGCAATACACTGTAAAAAAAAATGAATATTTTAGTAGGACACTACAGAACAACAAAACCACATACTCTAAGAATTAAGAGGTATAGAATTCAAAGTAATACTATGAAAATCTCATTGTCACTGGCTAAGAATTTAATAGCCATTTTATAGGATTTTTTTCCCCTAAGAAAACAAAATCAAACAGAAAACAAACATAAAATTAACCATACACAAGCTTTAGCTGATTTTTTTAAATGAAAGAAAAAACATAATTTTTGAAAACAACTCAAATAAATTAAATAAAGTCAAGCACAGAGGGTTACTATTAATCATGCTAGGAATTAGGGTGTCACTGAGTATGAAAAAGCCAAGCAAATATACGCTGAATGCCACAATGAACTCACATCTACCCCACTATGCCCTTCATTAAAAAATAAAAATAAAGACAAAACCCAAATAAATTTCTATAAAATGCCATTAAACAGCTATAAATATTTGAGTATATGCCATTTTTCTGTAAAGTGTTAGTGTTTTTCTCGACAATATTAAAACTTAAATAAATTTATATACTATAGTTCAATGGAAAGAACAGATTTAAAATAAAACAAAAACCCTCTGGGATTCTTCTGTGAAAAATTTCCCAAGAAGACACAGTTTTCCAGTATTTTCACCCTTAAACATGTAGCCCCACAATTCAGCTTCCTTCTTAGAAGTCTGCCATATGGATGAAAAGAGGTTAACGGGTAATTAACTCAAATAAACCACAGCACACACTGACATTAGGTCTCATTAATGCAGTGTCATAAGCACTTCAAAAAAGACAAAATCCAAATAATTGAGCATCTACTACGTATCAATTCAAATATAGTGCTTGCTTTTGATTTTAATGAATCCTGTTTAGCAATGAAGATGTCATTATAAGAACTGACAGTGATATTTCAGAAAAAAAATCACTAAAATCATAAGACAATGATACTGAAAAAAACCCAATAAACTCCTCATATGGACATTTGAATTTGCTTTTTAAAAAGGTAAGTTTATGCCCGCCTTTTTCTTGTATATATTTGAGGCATACAAGTCTATCTGATATTGTCCACATTATGAAATAATCATGGAAAAACAAGCTAACGTATCCATTCCCTCACACAGCTATCATTTGGGCATGTGTGTGTGGTGAGGACACTTGGGATTGCACCCTTCTAGTAAATCTGAAGTGTACAGTGCAGTACTGTTACCTGTAGTCACCATGCGACACATTAGATCTCCAGAACTATTCATCTTGCATAACTGAAACTTTGTACCCCTTGACTAACATCTGCCAAACTCCCCCTTCCCCTAGACCCTGGTAACCACCATTCTACTCTCACTCTCTGCTTCTATGAGTCTGACTATGCTTGATTCCCACTCCTGGGAATTTACCCAAAGGAACTGAAGGTAAGATCTCAGAGCAGTTCTTTCTCTCCTATGTTCACTGGCATCAGTGGCCAGTAGGCAGATTGAACACAAATTTGAGGACCAGTCAGCAAATCTGGTGGGTGATGAGAGCTCAAGATGACCTTGAAGTCTTTGCTTATTTGATTTGGTTGTTGGTATTGCTAACAGACCTAGGGAAACAGTTAAGATTTCTGTTTTGTTTTGACCAGTCTGGGTGGAGAAGACGAGTGAAGAATCAAGGGAAAAATAAGTCAATTTTTGGAACATGTTAAATTGGGGAGCTGCAAAACATCCAGAGCTCAGGAGAGAGGTATGGGTTTAAGTGAGAGATGTGGGAGTTAGTAAAGCTCTAGGAGGGGCAGAAGCCAGTGAGTGTGTATACACACAATTACACACACATCTGTGGTAGGTGAAATTAGATTAGATTTTTTTTTTAACCAAAGCTTCTCAATTTTGCTAAGAATTTTTTTTCTATCTGATAATAGAGTATCAGAGCTTGAAACGATATTCGAGATATATTATCCCAACCAGTTTACAAATGATGAAACCAAGTACCTGAGGAAGGGTGGTTGTCTTGCGAAGTCACTAGTAATCAGTGCCAGAATGTCTGAGAACCAAGGTTCCTGGACTCTTAATTCCAGGTTCTCTCCAGTCAATAAAAGAACATATGGACACTGACCTTGTAACTAACTCCACTAGAATAAAATACTTCCTAAAATGACGGTCAGCATAGTACAAGAACAGCTTAGGAATGCTCTGAAGCAATACAACTTTCAAAAAACCGTTCTCACATTAGGAATACACAATACAATCTAGATTAACCAGGGGCCGCTGAATCTGATTTGTTTTACTTTCTACTCATAAATAAGAAAGGCTTCCCATCTAAAGCATGACACTGAGCTAGTTTACACTTGCTTTGATCGCTATTACCATTTACATGTAAAATTCTCACAGTACAGTAGTAATTTTGAGTAATTAAAAACACAGCTGTGTGCACAATATTTCAGGTAGATAGAAAACTACTTTAATACCACAAAGCATTCAGTCTAAGCAGAAATATAAGTAACCCTAATTTTCCATTTTTGACAATCCAACACTTACTGTTTGTCTTTTAAAATCTACTGAGACCTACTATGTACAACATAATTACTGGCTCCTAAAATTATTAGAATTAAGAAAAACTCAAAAATTTCTATGTCAAGAAAAAAAATTTAAAGAGTAAATTATTCAGAGGACGAAACTAGAGGAAAATATTGTATGAGGCATATATGTTAAAGAAAAAATCAAAGTGATTATCATAATCATAATTTTAGTAAACAAAATAATTATCAAGGTAAACATTAAGTTTAAGTAACAAATCAAAATAAGATTATGTATCCTGCTAAACCACCCATTAAAAAATATATAATTCTTTTTGATAGCAGGAAAGGATATTACTGTCTAAAATGCAGTACACAAGACAACAGCTCTAAACTATGAGACTATTTAATCAGTAGCTCATATATCTTACCTTCTACAACAGAGTGCCCATTTCTAAAATTTGTATTCATCATTACTTTTACTATGTACACTACAAATTAAAGAGTTTCTGGTAAAGTAAAAGATATTTTGCAATAGGAAAAGAAAATTCTAGGTTGTTTTTCAAAGTTGGGTATTTGCAATGTTCTCAAAGTGAGACCCACCCGTGTAATGTGTAGAGTTTTAATTATCTGGAATAGGGGTTGGCAAACATTTTCTGAAAAGGGCCAGACAGTATGTATTTTAGGTTTAGTGAGCCATACCATCTCTGATGCAACTACTCAAGTCTGTCTTTGTAGTGCAAAACGACCAAAGATATTAAATTAATGAGCATGGCTATGTTCCAATAAAAAGTTATTTTCAAACAGGCAGCAGGCCAGATTTGGTCCACAGGCTATGGTTTACTGACCTTCCATCTGGAAGATCAAATTTTCTCTCAATTTCTCCTTTCCAGGAAGGTGTAACTACTGATTCAACAAAATAATGTGCTAAAGGTAAAGACTGGTATTAGAAAGATACACTTTATAAAGAGAAATTACAGGTTTCTTTCTTGAGAACTTTGAAAGATCTGACTGGTAAATGAGGGGGTAAAAATGACCTTTCCAGAGAGGTTTCAAGACTAGTATATGACAAAGTTGAAATGGATTATAATTTCTTCCATTTGGCAAAGCCAAAACTCCAAATAAGAGTCAAAGAAGTTTAATGAACACAGATATTTCTAAGATTATTCTGTATTACAGTGAAGAAATGAAACCTTCCATTAAATCTTTTAACACTATCCCCTGGCCACATGTGCCCAGAAACTCAGAGTTGTACATCAGAAAAGAGCCTGGAGCAGGTGTGGGTGGGTATGCCTTAAAACAGAGTTTTTGATTGATCTGCTATTGAATATAAAGTCTGGAAAACAATTATACAGAGAAATACAGTAAATATGATATACCTAGGTCACATGAACCTCTCCAAGTGAAAAAAGTCACTTATTTAAAATTTTGCTGAAATAAAAACAAACAGAATATATACCACCCAGGAAACAAACTTGTCAAAAAAGTTTAACATGAAGCTAATTATGAGAAAACAATCAAATCCCGAATGTAGGACACTTTACAAAACAAACGGCCTGGATTTTTCAAAAAAGTCAATGTTTTGAAAATTGTAGGTAGAGAAAACAGATCCTAGTCAAAGGAGACTAAAGAGTCATAACACACACTACTGATGGCCCTTTCTTGGATCCTGGATCAAAAAAAGCTATAAAGGACATTTTGGGGGGCAACTGGAGAAATCTAAATATGGACTGTACGTTAGACAAAATGGTATCAAAGTTAGATTTCTTGGATGTGATCAGACAGTATGATTATACAGGAGAGTACACACTGAAGTATTCACAGATGGAATTTATGGTATCTACCACTTACTTTCAAATGGCTCAGAAAAAGTGTATATTAATATTATAAAGGTAGAGCAGATGTCATAAAATATCAAGGAGTGGTAAATCTATATGAAGGATATTCACCTTTCAACTTGTCTGTTGGTTTGGAATTTTTCAAATTTAAAGTTCTGAAGGGAGGGAGTCTATCAGGATTAAGTCTCAGTTTGGCTCCTTCTTGTGGGATATAAATAGGCACTAACCTTCCATTCCAGCCGCATCAACTCCTTACATTTTATTACTTTTTTAGTACCAAACTACGTCAGTTGAGACCTGCCTCCCTCAATCAGTGAATTCTATCAAGGGGTCAGCTTGGGAGTCAGTTCCTTCAGGTAGTTTTTCCTGACTTCCCAGGGAAGGTTAAGGACCCTGTTACACATTCTCTGCTTCATATCCATGTCACAGTCCCCAGCTCCTTGTCTGCTTCCCTTACTAGACTGCAAGGTCGGGTGGTTCGAGTGCAGCCCTGGCAGATGGCAGGCCTTCCACAGTGGTTATGGAATACAATGAAAGAAACACTAGTAGAAGGCAGTGAAGGGATGAGTGATAAAATGCCCTAGAGAGCCAGGAATCATGTGAAACCCCCAGGCAGAGGAAGGAAGGGATGCAGCTGACTTAAGCTGTCCCAGGCATAAGGCCAGGCAATTTGCATAAACCACTTCATTAGGTAGGTAGCACCAGGGTCATTTTCAAAAGAAAGATTCCTATCTGTCCATGCGTGCAAATTTAACATCCTGCCTAACGTTACAGGGTCAGTTTGTCTTTACAGCACTTGTCTGCTCTTTGCGCTACATCATGTTGTTCTGCTTATTAGTCACAGACAAGTTATTTTTCCAAATCAGTTTTCACACCTGTAAGATGGGAATAGTTTCTGTGCTGCCTGTTTTGGAATACCGTCAAAAATAACAAATGAAAATTACTTAAGCAAGTAGTGAACAGACCAGCATTGCTTTCTCCCTCAATTCATCCTCTCCCCAGCTACCCAAGGTTCTTCTAGTCCTTCACTGGCTGAAGACCAAGTGGAAAAGATAGGTCTCTGCCTAAATAAAAGATTACACTTAGGTGTCTCAGCTGATTTCAAGGGCAGGGATGAGGGGTGGGTGGGCGTGTATCTTTAGTGCCTCCAGTATACCATGGAATCCAAACTCAAGTTCAGAGTAGGGATGACAGAGGTTATAAGGCTTCTGAGGAGTTTACTGAAAACCTTTCACTAAAAGCCATCTGCTAAAAACCTGAAAGGAAATTTGTTATTCTAGTCAATTAATAAAATTATGACATGCAATGTTTCAATAATTAGTACATAAAAACCACATGATCACCTCTCCATAGATGCAGAAAAAGCACCTAACAAAATTCAACACAAATTTATGATTAAAAACTCTTAACAAAACGGGTATAGAGGGAACATACCTGAACATAATAAAGGCCATATATGACCCACCAACAGCTAACTTCATACTCAATGGTTAAAAGCCAAAAGCTTTTCCTCTAAGATCAGGAACAAGCCCCTCTATCAGTGAGGGCAGAAGTGGCCAACTGTGTAACTGACAGATTTGTTTTGCTACTTTTATTCAACATAGTATTGGGAGTCCTAACCAGAGCAATTGGGCAAGGAAAAGAAATAAAAGGCATCTGAATTGGAAAGAAAGAAGTAAACCCATCACTACCTGCAGATGATATATATAGAAAACCCTAAACACTCCATCAAAAAACTGTTAGAATAAACGAATTCGGTAAAGTTGCAGGATACAAAATCAATATGCAAAAATCTGCAACATTTCTTTACACTAGTAACAACCTATTAAAAAAGGGAAATTAAGAGATCAATCCCATTCACAATTGTATCAAAAAGAATACTTGGGAATAAATTTATCTAAGGAGGTGAAAGCCCTGTATATTGAAAACTATAAGACATTAATGAATGAGACTGAAGATGACACAAATAAATGAGAAGATATTATGTGCTCATAGGCTGGAAGAATTACTATTGTTAAAATGTCCATGCTACTCAAAGCACTACAGATTCAATAAAATCCCTATCAAAATTCCAATGGCATTTTTTACAGAAATAAAAACAATCCTAAAATCTGTATGGAACCACATAAGCCTCTGAATAGCCAAAGAAATCTTGAGAAAGAAGAACAAAGCTGGAGTCACCATGCTCCCTGATGTCAACTATATTACCAAGCTATAGTAATTAGAACAGTATGGTGTTGGCATAAGTTTGCATAAAAACAGACATATAGATCAATGGAACAGGACAGAGAGCCCAGAAATAAATCAATATTTATGACAAAGGAGTCAAGAACATACAGTGGGGAAAGGACAATCTCTTCAACAAATGGTGTTGGAAAAATTGGATAGCTACACACAAAAGAATGAATCTGGACCACTATCTTACACCATACACAAAAATCAACTCAAAATTGATTAAAGACTTGACCATAAGACTTGAAACCATAAAAATCCTAGAATAAAACATGGTGGTAAAATTGTAAAGCACTACAGAATTTAAAGAATCTTTCATTAAAAAAAAAGTTTTTTAAAAACAAACCAAAAAGCTCACATAGGAGGTAAATTCCTTGATACAGGTCATGGTGATGATTCTTTTGAATCAGATACCAAAAGCAAAAAAAGCAAAAACAAACAAGTGGGATTATATCAAACTGAAAAGGTTCTACACAGCAAAGGAAATCATGAACAAAATGAAAATACAACCTAAAGAATGGGAAAAAAATATTTGCAAGTTACATATCAAATAAGGAGACAATAGCTAAAATATACAAAGAACTTGTACAGCTTGGTTAACAACAAAAAAAAAATCTGACTAAAAAATGGTCAAAAGATCTGAAAGGACATTTTTTCAAAGAAGACATACAAATGGACAAGAGGCACATTAAAAGATGCTCAACATCACTAATCATCAGGGAAACGCAAGTCAAAACCACAATGAGATATCACCTCAGACCTGTTAGAATGGCTATTATCAAAAAGACAAGAAATAACAAGTGTGGCAAAGATGCGGAGAAAAGGGAACCCTTGTGCACTATTGGTAGGAATGTAAATTGGTATAATCACTATGGAAACACTATGGAGGTTCCTCAAAAAATTAAAAACAGAACTACCAAATGATGGAGCAAACCCAATTCCACTTCTGAATATCTGAGGAAAACAAAAACACTAATTTGAAAAGATATATGTACCCCAATGTTCACTGCAGCATTATTTACAATAGCACATATAGAAACAATCTAATTATCCACTGATGAATGAATGGCTAAAGAAATTATGGTGTATATACACCTCCCCCTACACTAGAATATTATTCAACCATAAAAAAGAAGGAAACCTTGCTATTTGTGAAGAGAGAGGGAACTTGCGGGCATTATTATGCTAAGTGAGATAAGTCAGACAAAGACAACACTGTATGATCTCTCTTATATGTGGAATCTTAAAAAACAAAAACCTCAAACCAAGCTCACAGATACAAAAAACAGACTGGCTGCAGCAAGAGGTGGAAGATGGTCAGGTAGTGGGAGAAATGAGTGAAATTAAAACAAACAAACAAACAAAAAACACTGAACAAAAAAAATACACTTTCCCTACTTCTTTGGAAAACTTAGAACATTTTATCTAGGAAGCAATTTTAAATTAAGTTGATTACATACACGAAAAAAATAGTATAAGCACCAAAGAACTTTGAAGCTATTATTCAGGGACCCCCTCCTTAAAGAAAAAAAAAAAAAGCCAAAGCAACCTGGCTGTATGCTGAGAACTTTTCTACAGGGTACTAACTTACTTTCCAAACTGAACTAGACATGAGTCAAAATGTTAAGTTCATTTTTAGCTTTAAAAATGCAATTTCTTGGTTATGTTAGATCAGTTTCAAATCACATGCATCTGGGAACCATGCAATATGAACATGTTTAAAGGCATATACTCAAAAATTTATAGTAGTTTCACAAATTCTAAGCTACAATTTTACTCCCCATATTAACTCTCAGAGTTAGCGTAGAGACAAGCTCATGGATTTCGTGTCTAATCTTTGGTTGCAATTGTTCCACCTGTTATCTAGCCCTCTAAGAAATAAAACAACAACAACGACAACACTTTGAAGTCTCAATCCACTTTACGAAAAGAAAGCTTTATGAAAAGCCTGAACAATGAATTTAAACATTAAGGAGAAAATGAGAAACGTTAGGTGTGTGAAGTAGGAAATGTTAATTTCATGCACTTAGGAA
Source organism: Camelus bactrianus (assembly GCF_048773025.1). Taxonomy (NCBI): domain Eukaryota; kingdom Metazoa; phylum Chordata; class Mammalia; order Artiodactyla; family Camelidae; genus Camelus; species Camelus bactrianus. The sequence goes on along the minus strand of NC_133550.1, from coordinate 43,333,951 downwards.
CACACACTCACACCCCACAGTAGTAGAAGCAGTAGAAGAGGAAAACACTACATGTGTAGGGGTAGAAATATTTGTTACATCATGATGCTGGCTGGCGATGGAGGGTTGCCGCCTTAGAGCCCCCTGAATGGAACTTCCACTCTGGAAAGCATTCACTACATCCATCTGCAAGGAATCAGAGATTGTGACAGCTTGCTCAGCAAGAGAAAGAGAGAACAAGAGAAAGGACCATTCCATCTATCAACATATAAAAAGTAAAGAAAAAAGGCACTTTTTACAGAGCAGATAAATAGGCAAGAGTAGCATTTGGAGATGAAGGGGGGAAAAAAAGCTAGGAAAAAAGGAGCTTAGGGGCATATAGACACATTCTTTCATGATCAGTTAAAACTTTCATTCATTCCAGGCACCAGTATTATTTTTCAAAAGAGTAAGTTTTGTGGGTTGGGGAGGCTAGAAAGGAAGTGAAGGAGCACATTTAAACCTCCTCCCGGGTCCAAAAGCCCTCTGCTCCCGCTCCCACTGTCTCTCCTACCTCTCTACCAGGCCCATACCTGCGTCTGGATTCTGTTCAGACCTCTAAACCACAAGATCTGGCCACGCCGCAACTCCCGTTCAGCGTGATCAATCTCTTCCACGTCCTCTGCTAACTCCTCCTCAGGTATTTCTTCCTTTTGTGTTCCGTGACCAGCTTCTTTTAGGAATTTTAAACGGCTAGTTGGAATTGTTGAAATAAGCTACAACACAGGGGAAAGAACTTAGAAACAAAGCGCATCAAGATACAATTAAACCGATCAACTTCAACACAAAAAAGGTATGAAAAGTTGCAAGCACAGCCAACTATCTTTACCCATGAAGCAATGAGATCCTGTCCATCAGAGGCTTTCTTTCTCAGAACAAAAAATATTCTTCTCTTAGCTACATAGAAGATTTAAGTCTGAAGGGTAAAAAGGTTTCCTGAATGGAAATAACCTGATTATATTTTCATATTTTATTTAGGACATTCAAGACAGTAAATTAACAACCATGCTTTTATATATATATATTTAAACTCATATTTATTTCAAATAAAATAAAAATAGGTTGGTCTTCTTGGATGCAAAAGAAGTTCACATTTCATTAGTGCTTTAAGAGTTCAATGAGAAAAAAATACCAAAATTCAAAAAATCTTCAAGGCTAAACTGAAAATAGCTTTTGTTTATTAAATATATTTATTTTTATAAAATGCAACTACTTAAAATTGGATTAACAGTGATTGAGAATGACACCAAACAGGAACAGATGCCCCAGAAAACATGAAAGATACAAAAATGCCAATAAATATGTATTAACTTTTAAGTGTTAACAGCTATTCCTTAAGGAACTTGGCCATTCCTTAAGGAAGCTGGGAGAAACAGGCACGCTGTCAGAATCAGAAGTGCTCAGAGAACTTCTAGCCCGACCACTTCATTTCAGAGATGAGCTCAGAGGCAAGAGATGTGACTCGTTCTCTGAGTGACTAAGACCCTAGGTCTGCTGACTAACAAAATCAGTGTTTTCTCCCATGGCACACTAAAAATCAATAGATGACGTCAATCAAAGACAGCTACTGATGCCTGTTGGGCATATACGCTGCATTGAATTTCCTCTTCCTGAAATTAGAGTTTTTTGGAGGTTGTGGGGTTCAGTTTTGCCTGTAAGGGAACATTATAAAATAACTAGAAAGGTAATCAAAACAGAAGAGTGGCCCAAATATGGATCCTACTTAAAAGAGGATCTCAATTAAAGAGATCTGCATAATAAGTAAGAAGAGAAAACTCAGAACCTAGAAACACAATTAAGAAAAAGGTAAGATAAAGGCAAATAAAGACTGAGTTAAAGGTTAGGTAGAAGCTGGATTTCGGTTTGACTGACTTGTAGAATGGTAAGAGTTATTAGCTCACACCAGTCACACACTGCTAAGTTTCATTTATGAAAATGTTAGTACAGATTCCTTATCAGTTCGTTTTATAGTGATGGTAACGGACTTGAAATGAACAACACATACACCATTACCACTTATCTTTAAAAAAAATAATGACATACACTTGCAAGTAAGCTACTTATAGTATAGATGAAAGATATCTCATTTTACAGGCATTGTAATTTTAAACACACTGTTAAAGCCATTTGATCCAAATACTCTAAAATGTCATTTTGTGGCCATTTTCTCAGATACTATTTTCATGGAAACATTCCTCACATCAACTGAAACTTAAGATTTTTCTTAAGCTACATTTTTATTATACTACATAACAAAATGATGAAAAGTCAAATGTATATAATATTTTTATATTTTTGTTAAAATATTAATTCTGAAAATGCAAAAATAAGTCATAGAGCAAAAGATACAGATATTAGCATTCTATCCAGTTACAAATGAAACCTAGTAAGTGTCGTGAAACTTGTTAGAAAAAAAAGTTAAAAAACTAAGAAATTAAAGTTGTGTTTTATTGTACAGGCATAATCACAGTAAACAGCAAGTGACATATTAGAACAAGTGTTACATAAAAAAAATCTCTGAATGCCCTTTCTTGACCCAGAGTAAGAACTGCTTAGAATTAAGTTATAGAACTGATTAAAGAACATACACATCCTGAAAGAAATTTTAAAAAATCACTTTAGATACCAAAAAAAAAAAAAAAAAAAAAAAGAGAGAGAGATATTACCTGGCCCCAGAGTAACGTTCCCATCCCTAGGAATATTGACCATAGCCACTGTTCTATTGAAAGTTCTGAACAACTGAAAGGTTTTCCACCAAACTGCACAATTATTATCTGGAGGAATAATCAAGAGTACATTTATTTAGTGAAGTTGTTGACTTACATTCTGGCTTATGTTCCTTATCTCACTGTGGACTTGTAACAAACAGACCAGGGGCTGATCTGCTGGTCACACTTCAAGTATATTTATAAGGTATTGAAGAGTAACACCTCACTTCAACTGTTCTGGGTACATCAACCTATGTTGGGAACTAAATTTTATCACATTTGTTTACAGAGAAATAAGCTGTTAAAATTTTGCAATCCCCATATATTAAACAGATAAACCCAATTTTGTAGTAAGTAAAAGCTAAAATTTTAGCATGTCATGAACAATGATTTTTTTTTTTATGAAATCTGTAAAATACTTCCAGAAACTACAGAACAAGAAGATAACATTTCTCCCAAAGTTAATTGAAACTGAAAGCTAAGACAGAAACAATTTTCACAGAAATAATTAAGTCTAGGATTTTGGATTCTGGTATCACAGTACACAAGGTATAGACTATTTGAGTAAAGTTCTCAAAATTTTTAGATCTTCATTTTGAAATAAGCACCATCACTATCTGACTCTATTTTGAAAGGCTCACTTTTTAATTTAATTTGAAATCTTACTGTGTTTAATGACTTCCAGGTTTAATCATGCACCATTCACTTACCTGTTTTGATTCCAGATTCTACTGTTAACAATCATTTGCATAGAAGAGTACCACAGAATCCAAGAGGATATAAAAACACAGGTATAATATATAGTTACATAAAAACCACCATATGTAAAGTGTATAGTTCTGTCCTTAGACTGACTTTTATTCAAATGGGAAAATTCAGTCCCTCACATTTCATCTCAACTCCATTCCTCACACTCCATTCTCCATTCCATTTCCTGCCTTGTTTTGACAATATCACAAAATGAAAAATGTGGCTCATACCAACTCAGGATGCAGACATTCAAAATTTTAAAACATTCACTTCAAAACCTTTTATTATTTCATAATGAACTCAACTGTAGAAATAATTAACTGCTATTAATTGCTAGAAGCAATTAAGCGGCCACTACAGCTATATTAAAAAGTGGTAAACTGTAAGACTGGTCTTAAATAACATAAAAATTACAATAGTTTAAATAATAACAATGTAGAATGAATAATCAGAATATCCGAGTGTGAAGGATCACAGCCACAGAACCTACAGTGCAGTTAAAGCAGTATGAGCTTAATACACTCATGCACATGTAGAATTTCAGGACAGGGCAAATTTTCACTTGAGTTATGATACTTAAAACTTTTTTTTGATGTCTTCAAGGCAATACACAGAAAGCCCACACACTGCAGTCAAGTAATTTCTGGAACAAGCCACCTGTTTACCTAAGATCTCCATATAATAATCAAATTTGAAACTATCTTTTACAATTACCCACCTGTACCACAAAAGTGCCTAAAACAATTGTGCAGAAGATGGCATTATTAAAGATTCCTTCAAATACATTTCTTTCACCATGAATTTTCCGGGCATTTATTTCGTTGAAAAGTTGCATCAGTACAAAGGTATTAAAAACAATAGTATAATGTTCCGACGGAGGAGAGTGTAAAGGAGCATTTCTTCCACTATCAATATCAAAAAACTTTTCTCCTGAAAGAATAAAAAATTACTATTCTGTAATTGTCATACAAAATAATTTAACATTTCAAGAAAGTATGCAATAACAAAATCTAGACAGACCTTTCTTTGCTCTCAAATGGCAGCAGAGAAAGAGTTGGAAGGGACGTGGGATTCTCTAGTGTGACTTTCTTATTTTGTACAGGAGCAATGGAAGCCCCCCAAACTATGGTGACATGTTCAAGATCTAATGTCTAAGTTAGTGGTAGAGCCAGGACAAGAAATTAGGACCCTCTTTACTTTTCTCCCCAGTATCTGTCACGCTGCCTCTCAAAACGTATTATGCATCCACTGATAAAGAGGAGAAATTAAAGACAAACGGGTTGGGGGGGGGGGTCAGAAAAACAGTAACAACTTATGTTCTTGAAAAATCTGTAGCATTAAGATATCTGGGATATGAGCTTGGAACAGAAACAACTGAAGCTTTACCAGGCATCAAATTCTTACCAGCAAACAAGAGTGTAAAGACTACTACAAGTTGGTAGAATGCATGACCCAAAATATTCTTCATCATTGTACGTGAGATGAGGGGCTTATTTCTACCATAAGGTTTCCGAAGCAGGAGAGACTCGGTGGGGGGTTCAGTCGCCAGAGCCAGGGAAGCGAGCGTATCCATTATGAGGTTTACCCACAGCATCTGTACAGCTTTAAGTGGAGAATCCTGGGAAAGACAGGTTTCTTAATAGACATTTACAGCCATTCAGGGACTCAGCAATTCTCAAGATGCCATTTACATTCAAAAACTTAAAGAACGTAACATTTTTGCTCTAAAATAAACAAGTCTTAATAAACAAACTGTCAACCTACTTGAGTAATACAGGCGCCCGTGAAGGCAACAATCACAGCTACTACGTTGACAGTGAGCTGGAACTGAAGGAATTTTGAGATGCTGTCATAGACATTGCGTCCCCACATAACTGCTTTAACAATGCTTGTAAAGTTGTCATCTGTGAGAATAATATCAGATGCTTCTTTAGCTACGTCAGTTCCAGCGATACCCTATTAAAAAAAAGTTCTGTGAATTAGACTAAATGTTTAAAACATAACTTTTAACTATTTGAAAGGCTAATATACATTTAATTAATAGAAATTTAGCATTATATTTAATAGTTATTGACTAAAACTTATTGTGAAAGATGGTAGAAATTGAATATAATAAACGAGGCATTGAAAATAAAGTTTAAATTGGGTTTAAAAAAAAATAGGAATGGATACAGGCACTACCCAAAATTCCTTCCAAAAGTCACATTATAAAAGATACATTGAAAAATAGAAACTCACAAAGACAAAAAGTTAGTGGGAAAGGAGATAGTTCAAAAAACCGCAGGAGGCTGGAAAGCAGATGACCAGACAGTAAGAAACTCAGCAGACCCCAGAGAGCCGAACCCTAAGCTGACAGCAGGGAGAGCGGGGGAGCCTCTGTTGCACTGCGGGGCTCTGCTGCATAAGGCTCGGGACTTGGTAGCATCAGGTAGCACTGGAGGTGGGGGTGACGAAGGAAGTCTTCAAAGTCTTCCGAAGATGCTGAAGAAGTACTTAGAAGGTCCAAACTAAGAGCAACAATGTCCCTCAACAGTGGAATGGGATGCATTATATTAGCAGGCTGTAGATTAATAAAAATGAATGAACTAAACTATATACAACAATGCACATGAATCTCACAAAGACAATGATGAACAAAGGATAATGGACTCAAAATAATATACAATATACGATTCTTATGTACAAAGTTCAAAAACAGACAAAAGAAATCTTCGGAATACTGGCTGTCTCTGAAGAGAGACAGTAGTAACTATAAGGGAGTGTGACTCAGGCTTCCTGGGTATAGGTTGTACTGCATTTCTTGCCTTGCATTATCTATTATCTACTCACTTGTGATAATCCATTCAGTGTGTACTTTTCTGTAGGTGTGTTACATATTCATAAAAAAATGAAAAGAAAAGCCAGCTAGAGCCTCAGAGCCCCCTCCCAAGGCCATGCAACCAGGCAGTTCGCCACTCCCTCTGACCTGGCAGAAAAGTGCCTGCTAATTTACTAAGAGGATACAACAGAATGTTTAAACTGAAGGGTGGCACCAAGTACTGCTGGGTATGGGGTGCTATATTGAATACAAGCAAGCAGTTAAGAGTAACTCTGATGAATGCTAAGACGACCATTCTTCTTCTTCTTCTACTTGTCTCCCAGAATACCAGGATTCAAGACTGCCCTCCAGTCAGCAGATTTGAAAATTCTTTTCTGGGAAATCTGATCAACTGAAGTGAAGAGACCTAAAAATACTGAAAATTCAAAGTACCCTAAGAAGTGAAATGGCCAAGCCAAACCACTTTATTGAGTAGCTCTGGTCGACAAATCACACCTATAGGCTTAAGGCTTTCCAGCTTTTCAACTTCCTACTTGTAAATAAGCAGAGACAACTAAGAATCATTTGACATCTAAAGAAAGCACTAACTGGAAAGATAGACACGACACCAAAAGGCATACAGAGATACAAAAGAGACAAAAGCTTGTTTTTAAAAAAATGAACTCCTTAGAAAAGCAAAAGGCACAGCAATGAAACAAGAACAAGATGTTAAAACAAGAACAAAAATTCAGAGATTAAAAAACAACTCGTGGAAATTAAATATATGATCACAGAAATGAAAAAAACAACAGAGTCGAGGAAATATTCCTGTAAGATGACAAAGGTATGGTAAACAGAAGAAAGAGACAAGTTATCAGTATAAGAGCTCCAAAAATCAGGGGGACTATGCCACAAAGAAAAACAATGGAGGAAAAACAAGGAGAGTATAAGAAAATGCCACAAAACTAAAGAAAACGAGTTTTCATAGTAAAAAATTGCCCTAAGACAAACCATTATGACATTCAGAGGACTTGAGAACAAAGGAAAGACTTAAATACCTCCAGAAAAGAAAAAAAGAAAGAAAGAAAGAAAAAGTTTCAAAATTCAAAATGGTATGTAATAACATTGGAGGTACAAATTCAAAATTCTGAGTGAAAATTATTTTCAACCTTGATTTTTTAAAATCAAGTCAGACTAAGAATCCAAGAAGAATTCTTTGAGGAGAGAATAGAGATTTCAGTCACAGAAGTTATGAAAAAGTTTAACTCTCATGAACCCTTTTTCTCAGCAATCTGCTGGAGATGGCTTTACTTAACTGAGAGAGTAAACCAAAAAAGATGATGACATCAAATCCAGGAAATTTAAAATCTTACATCAGTGAATGGTTAAGGAAATTCTCAGATGGAGAAAGAAAAGTCAGCTGAGCAGCAGGCCTAGCAAACAGTCCAGATTATATAGCATGTCATACGGTCTGGGAGGTGTCTCTAAGCAGGTAAAATCGGTGAAGGCACATGATGCCTCTGACATAATGAAAGAAGAATTTGGTGATGAATTAATATTCAGTACATTAAAAAACAAACTAAGGAAATAATTAAATAGATAAATAAATCAATAATTTAAAGATTAAGAGAGTGAACTGAATAAGACAATTTGTAGGGAATACAAAAAGTTGTGCAAGGAAGTACAAGTCATTACAGTAGACCACATGGCTCAGCCTGGAACAGCATTTCCATCACAGTAAGTAAGGTCTCTGGACCATCTTTAATTCTGATGGAAGAGTGACAGGACAGGTAGTGAGTATGAATGCACATAGGGGTAACTGTGTGTGTGTGCCTGTGAGAGTGCTAAATCCTTATCCTCCTTAATGAAAAGTCATTAACACATGCTTTATATTAAAAAAATTAAAAACTCTTGTCATGTCATTTAGATATATGAAGGCAAATAACTAAGGAAAACAAACAGCTAAAATAGTTGGTTTCCTTTAGTCAAAAAATGAGCTGGAAGAAATGATAGTCGGTAGGGGACCTAGGTATCAAGTCTTACAGAACTGTTTGACTTTTCAAATGCTATGCAATATTGTTTTGATAAACACAAAAAACAAAGTCCAAGTCAAGCTTTTCTCAAAATATTCAATAAAGGAACAATCATAATTTAAAATTTTAGCCTCTAACTCCTAACCTGAATATTTTAATGTGAAACATATCTAACACAACTAAACCAAACAGGTTTCCCTGCCTCTAATCATTCTCTTTTGCAAATGCAAATCTCATCACTCCCTTGTTCAAAATCCTTCAAAATTTAAAAAGTTACTGTAGATGTTAATTGGTACCCAAATAAAAACTAGTTTTACAGGTAAACAAGTGTGGGAAACTTTACACCAAAAAAAAATTAAACAGCTTTTTTTATGAGCTTCTCAGAGCTGCATGCTAATGTCTCCAGATTTGTTTGCCTGCATCAGAAGACTGCTTGGGAAATGCTGCTCTGTCAGATAAAAGAACAAATCCCTCATCTCAGCCTTTAAGGCCCTCCTCAGGTAGCAAATCCCCCTTCTTCACATCCAGGACCCACCAAAACACCTTCTTCTAGTCTTGTTAAACTACTTATCATTCTCTGACATCTCCTGGCAGGACTTTTCTCCATCCCTCAGCTCAAATGGCACCTCTTTCAAATGCCTCTATAGGCAGAGCCCCGTGCTGTGTTTAGACCTTCACTGGCTGCCACTATGCTTTGATGATTTATTTCCTTGTGTGCTGAACCTTTAGGAGGCAGCAACTACTCACCTCTAATGTTTCTGGACCAGAGTACTGAAAACAGATTCTTAATGTTTGAAGAAGAAACAAATTATTATTGATCCAAAATCTAAAAATACTTTAAATTACGGTATTCAAATTACCTTAGGGAAGTTTTTTACTACCAGCGATGTATACTTGGTTACAGAAATACATCATAGTATTTAGTCTTTGATGACAGAAATATCTGTACTTGTGTGGTTGACAGAAATTTGAATTTTGGTGGTAGAAATAATAAAATATAATCTAAAAGAATGTAATCATATTTTAAGCACGCTACGGAGGCTTGCTATCTAAAGGAATTCTAAAAGGAGTGGCTAAATAGGGCAAAATGCCAGACCCCTCTGCAAGCTAATAACATACTCACACTAGTTCCTTTATTTTATTGGTGTAAATTTTATTTTAATGTTTAATTTGCTAAATATATAGTGTGTGTACAGATACAGAGAGTGCGCGAGAGAAAGGGAGTTTTAAAATGCTATTTCTGCTCGAAAAATAAGAAACAGATTTTAGAAAGAACTAATCAATAGCAATTTCTTGTAGGTATCTAATAAAAGCCCCAAACAAATAATTTCACCTTTCAGTTTTAAAATATGAAACTGAAGAACTGAACAAAAACACAGTAAATTCAAGCTTGAGTCAGAGTGCTTTCAAGTCCAAACCACTAAGCACTTATTCTTTCCCTGTATATTTAAAATACATTTAGATTTTTTTTGATGTGTTACCTTAAAAAAAGTGGTAAAATGTGCCTAAAACCTTCAAAAGGCTTAAATATCAAACAGAGCAGCTGCTGCACTGTTTCTGTTTGCATTACTACATTTACCTGCATTTATTTAAAGCCTTTAGTATCTGCCTGAAACACTTAAGTTTTGGGAAGAAAGCTGTTTTATTTTAAAATGCATTGTACATAAATGCCTTCCTGGTGAGCAGTCCAGATGAAAGTAGCAGTAAGAATCCCCGCTAAATGATCAAGAGCAGCAGTGAGTGACCCTGTTTCTAAAGTGAATGACCCTGTTTTGTCTACAAAGAAACAGCCCTTAAATATTCTTTATCCCTTCAGCTACTTTTCACAAGTCTTCAGAAGTTCACACCAGTGTGCTGCTTACCACAATAAATTTGGAATAGGATGAGGTAGGAATCTTTGGGTGCACAGTTATTGGTCAAGGGGACTTTAACTATGTAATTTCCTTCTTCCATTTGCCTCACTCCTGTTGAAAGGCTGCCACTATAGTGATGGCTCTGCTAAATCCCAAATACTTTAGCAGCAAAATATCAGGGGACAAATTATGCAAAAAAAGCCCACCACTGGTACACATAAATATTCTCTTATCTGAAACATTTGGAGCCAGACTGTGTCTCAGAATTCAAAGTCTCTCATTCTTTAGAAAGATAATGAGGTACATGCCTTCTATTACAAATTCTCCCAGAGGGTTAGCACCCCATAAAAACACATTAGTATCTGTACAAAGACTACGGATGTTCAAATTAAGTGGGACAAATAACATCCTCACATAAATTCAGAGTAAGCTGTGCAATGAAAAAGTCTGTTGCAAATTTAGGGGAAAAATTAGTTTTTAGATTTTTGGATTTCAGAATTATGATTATGAACATATATTTTCCAAAATAAAACAAATCAAATTAAAATTAAATACTTAAATTTTCTATGGCACTGAAGTAACAAAGATTCATCCCAACACTGAAAAACTGGAAGGAATGGATTCAAAGATATAACAAGCTTTTTCACTCATTAAATGTTTATGTAGCATATGTATTTCGTGGTATCTATTTTACACTACTGGCTATACTATAAAAAAATAATAATGAAATGCTGAACTTGCCTACTACTTTTAATAATCAAATATAAACTGAGAACTTAGGTGGGGAAGCAGACTTTTTTAATTAAAAAAGATTACATCTATTATACACGAAATGATTACTCTTAAAAGACATTTTCAGTTGAGTGGAAGATTTTTAATTATATTCTTAATTTAAATACACATAACTGTTCTAAGCCTGTCTTTTACTTAAGAGGACTGTTACAAGGGTCAGATGAGATGACAGACGTTTAAATATTTTAAAGTACAAGGTAAATGCATGATCTTACTATAACTGTTCAAAAGAAGTCATCTTCCAGCATCAAATAAAGGTGTATTATAAACTAATTTGGCTTATAAGCCATTTTAGGCTTATAAATTATCCCTCAAACTAATCTCGAGGGACAGTGTATAAAAGCAATAGCAGTTTAGTAACAAACAAATGAAACAAACAAAAAACCCAGCAGGTAAATTACATCTGAATGCTTGAATAGGTAAATTCCTACCATTGCAAATCCAACATCAGCTTTCTTTAATGCCGGGCCATCATTTGTACCATCACCCGTCACGGCTACAACCTGGCGTTGTTCTGAGACGGTGCTGTCAATTATACCTGAAATAAAGTAAATATTTGTGCTGTAAAAATAATCCCTTTAATTAGTAAGGTGACTCTGCAGAATATCTTGGCTAGCTGGTTTTACAGATTCACGGTTAAAAATAAATAATTAAATGTAGAGAAATGAAACTGCTGAGATGCTGGGCAAGAACCAACTCCAGAAACTGTTTTATTAGGAGTGATATCCTGTTTTAATCCCTGAAGATAAACACAAGTCCCCTAAGGGAGCAGAAGAAATGTATGTAGATAGAGTTCATTAGAAAAGATGATATCCAGGATTCAATCCTGTATTCAGTATCTATTACTATTTTAGGATGTAAAACTCATTTCTGTTATAAGAAATTGTGGAATAATTTTAATATATACTCACCTTTAACCAGTGTATGTTTGTCAGTAGGAGATGATCTTGCAAGTACTCGAAGCTTTGGCCATATCTTGTCTATCCGCTCTTGCTCAATCTAGAAATTGTTGGCAAAGTTAAAATGTGCCCAAATCCTAGTTTCCTAATTCCAAAATCTAGCATATGAATCAGTGGTTCTCAAAGTGTGGTTAACAGACCAGCAGTATCAGCAATGCCTGGGAACTTGTTAGAAATGCAAATTGTTGAGCAATGCCCCAAGGCCTATCTATCAAATACTCTGGGGTGGGGCCTAGTAATCAAAGTTTTAAAAAGCTCTCCAGGTCACTCTGATGCATACTCAAGTTTGAGAACCACTGCTATCTTTATAATTACAAGATCAAATTAAAAAAATCTCCCCACTGCCTATGAAAATGAAAACTTCTTAGCCTAAGAAGCACAGAGAGTTTGGGGTCCCTTAAAATATGCTCCGTATCAACCTTTCCAAACTCATCTCTGTCTACTCGCTCACACCTTTGGTACTTCTTGGGCAGAGACTGAAAAGAAGCACTCACTCCCTTTAGGGCAAATTTCTTTATCGCTTGTTCCCTTTATCTTCTGAAGGGCTGCATGGATTCATGTGTGATTCCTAACACATAGTACATATTCAAGATATATTCGTCAAATGAAATTTCTAATATACTAAAAACATATCAACTTAAAAAATAAGAAACGCTTACCTCTCCCTTTTCATTTCGTATTCTTCTGTTGAAATCTTTACCTTCTAGGCATAGGAAATCTTCCCCTGGATGTAAAATACCACATTTGGTAGCAATGGCTCGAGCAGTATTAATATTATCACCAGTGACCATCCGCACAGTAATTCCAGCCCTCTGACATTTCTTTATTGCATCTGGTACCTGGTTTGGTGGGGGAAAATTCACATTACAAAGGCGGGTAAATCCCACGGAACAAATATCCATTGCCTCAAAGTCCCACAAGTGACAACTTTAGTTTCATCTCAAGATACTGAATAGTTCTTGAAGTATTTCCCAACAAACTCTTCCTTCCTATTCCAGCGCCACAGTCCTAGCTCAGGCTTCATTTTCAGTCTGTTTGTATTATTTACTTGCCAGACTTTTTAAAGCAGCTTTTCCCCCTGGCAACCATTAGGCAATTCTTTCTGGTTTGGCATTCTACCTCTCTGGTATACAGCCCAGACCACACCAGGGTAAATGTTGGTGTCCTTTGGGCTTATGGGTGGGTGGCTCACTTGTTTTGTTCCCCTTCCTTACCTTTTAAGGGTTATCTTACCTACTCTGGTGCTTCCAACTACCATCTATGTGCTAGTAACTTTCAAACCTATACATATTTTTCCCAGCTCACTGTGAGAGCTGGATTACTAGGTCCATCAGAAATGTGGACATCAGGATTTGGGTGTCTGGGGTAGGGTAGAGCACATGCTTAGCATGCACAAGGTCCTGGGTTCAATCCGCAGTACCTCCTCTAAAAATAAATAAACCTAATTACCCCCAACACAAAAAAAGAATTTAGGTATCCAAAAGGGAAACCATGTTTTCTATCTAACAGAAACCCAAGGATTAGCTGACTTCTTCCATCACCCTTACCCTATACATCCTTAAAGGCCAATGAGTCCTGCGGATTCTACCTCAAACTTCCAGCACCCTGTCTCCACTGCTTGCTGCCTCAGCTATTGTAATAGCTTTTTTTTTTTAATTGCTGTCCCTGTGTTTGTGTTTCTCCCCTCCTTTGAAATATCTGATGTATTTGACGATAGAGTTCTATTCCTAATACAATTTCTTAAAAATATATGATTCCCCAACTGTTATACAATAAGTCACAAAGTTCTCAGTATAACAGAGTATCACACTTGAGATTTAGAATAGTTTCCTATATTTATCTAACTTTTTTCTACTATACCCAGCTTGATAGATGAATAATCTCTGTATTATTTTTGTATCTTTACTTCTGTAGTTCCCTTTGCCTAGAAAATCCTTTCCCACTCATCTTCTCTAACCAGAAAATCCATACTGATCCCACCAGAACAGAGGCAGCAAATGCAAATACCTACAGGGCCATGTAGGCAACAGAAATGAGGAAAACATGCTGAAAGTGACAAACCCAAGACAATACCTAAAGAAAGAGCACTCAGCTCTAGTCTATTTTGACCATGGTGGAAATGCTGACAAAATCTATACGTTCATGAGAAAGCAGAAATCCAGATTTATGTGCATATATGCAGTCTCTCAATACTTCTACACACACACACACACCCCAGGTCCACAGATAACTTGACTAAATGCTAACTTTGGCCTACAAGCTGGTTGTGACTTCTTTTGTAAATACAGTGTAAATGTAACATCTCTGGGAGTTTTCATGGCCTCCCTAGACAGAATTCTGCCTTCACATTACACAAGCCTGTATTATTTAAAAAAAAAAAAAAGAAAAAAACTTGATTTTGAAAACATTGATCTGCTGTATAAAGTAATATATATCTTGGTATCTCACTTGAGATAAAAATTAAAAGATACATATTTGTCCATTTAAGCGCTCAATGATTAGGTGGTTCCCTGAGATCATTTGGAATAGGAAAACAATGAATGAGAGTGAGAAACTGGTCTTGGTTAAAACTATATGGCAAATTACATTTAAGAAAGTAAACTAAATTTATTAATGGCCCACTAGCCATCAAATACTTCCATGTAAAACTCAAACTACCTCCACTTTGGTAAGTAAAAACACTGTAGAGAAGCCAAATATCTTGTTCTTCAAGTACACATGCTGGATTTATTCCAAATATCTAATCAAGACTCTCTACATCAGAACTGCACAGTCCAGATACCCATCTGAGAAAGCTATCTCATACTACATTGTTTCAGGTTAGTACGAAAGGACCCATTTCATTTTGTGATACTGAAAAAAATTGCTACTTACGTGTTTAAAAAAACTGTCCAGACTCAATGCCAAGAGCACAGTAACAGCAATACACTTCCCAGAGGACAAAAATTGTAGACATCCTGATTTAGTATTATGCTTAGATAAGATTTAAGTCATAAATCAATGAATAAAACTGAATGGTCTTCCCTTGACCAAGGCTTGGCAAACATTATCCACCTGGATATTTAATAAGCATTTACAACTCCACAACCCAAAACTGAATTTATCTTGATTTTTAAACAGGCAGCTTCTGATTTTCTTATTACAATGCTTAATACAATCTACCAGCCACCCAGTTATGCAACTCAAGAGACTGGTTCCCACTTCTCTAGAAGATATCTAATTGTAGAGAAGATACCTCAGTCCTCAGCTTTTTCCCCTAGCTACACATTTTCCTTGAGAGTCCTCCCTCAGCCTCACATGTGAAATCTCTATCCTACACCACTTTCAGGCTCCTAGGTCCTATTGCCTACTTGACATATATTTGGATGTTTCAGACACCTCAACAATGTCAAAAAGAGTATATCCAAAGCCAGCGTATTCATTCCTATTGGTTCTACTTCCATTTACTGTGAAATCATACCTTTCTTTCCATCTTCCCTGCCATAACTTCAGTGCTAAGCCACAGTCATCTCTTGCCTGGGATCGCTGCAGTCATCTTACAGGATTCCCTGCTTTTACTCCTCTTCCTAATTCATTTCTTACAAAGTACCCAAGATACTATTTTAACAACATGAATCATGTCACTTCCCAGCCTGAATTTCTTTAATTACTTCCCACTGAATTTCAGGATAAAATTCAGAGCCATTATTGCCTAGTAAGGCCAAAGATAATCTCGTCTGCCCCTTTTTTGTCCAAACATACAGCCGCACTGGCCTCCTTTTCATCTTTGAAATAGCTAAATACTTTCTCACATTCAGGCTCCCACATTTTTTGTCCCATTTCTTTGAACGCTGTTCCTGCAGCTATCGACACAGCTGGCTCACTTTTAGCCATTAGATCTCAGCTCCAATGTTACATCCTCAGAGATCCTTACCGTGGTCTCTCAGTCATCTCTATTTTATTACCCTGTGCCTATCCTTTATAGCACTTATAACACTTGTAATTGTCAGTTCCCACCCCCTAACCCTGTGCCTAACAGAATATAAGGGCAGGGACCTAGCCTTACTCCTCACAGAATGTATTTTCACTTGGCACAACTGTCTGTGTATCTATCATTTTATCTTTTTATCGGTTGTGTTACTTATCTAGAACATACATTTCATGACTATTGTTTATTGCAGTATTTCCAGTTCCTAGAAGAGTGCCTGGTACTACAGAGTCTGTTGGCTTAATTAGCTGATGATGGCCAGTGAACAAAAGCCGCTTTTGCCTTTGTGCCACTATTCATGTTGCTTCTTTGCTCGGCACATGCTTACTGCTCTCTCTCTCTCAGTCCAGCTAATACCTCCTCATCCTTGAAGACTCACATCAGGTAATTAACCTCTGGGAAGTCTTACCTGACTCCTCCAGAGGTTAATATTGCACAGTGGGCTTTTAAGCACAAGTTTTTTTAGACAGAGCTTGGTTTGAACACACTAGCTCCATGGTCTAGAGCTAACCTCTACACATTTCAACTTTTTTTTTTTAGCTTCCAAAAATACTTATAACTCAAAGGTGAACGTTAGTGAACTAATACATGTAAAGCACTAGGCATAATATCTGGCACACAGAAAGAACTCAATAAATTAAGACGTTACTTTAGACTATGCTGGGGGTGCATGCTCTGTGCTCACAGAACATGCTCTGTATATGCATCTAACAATATGCTAACATCTGGGTTACAATTATCATGTGTTTATCCACCCCCACCCAGGTCAGTGACATCTTTGAGGCCAGGAACCAGATCTCAAAAATCTTTATGTCTCTAGTATCCTGGAAAAGTGCCTGGCACACAGTAGTTGCTCAATAAACTTAAAAAAGAGAAAAAAGATTGAAAGAAAAAAAAGCAAAATCTAGAGCTGCAGTCTGTCCAATATGGTAGCAAGATGTTTAAATTTAAATAAAAAATTTTTTTTTAATTCAGTTTTTCAGTTGCCCTAGCCACACCTCAGGAGCTGAGTAGTCTCAAGTGGCTAGTGACTATCCTACTGAACAACACACAGAACAATTCTATCACCGCAGGAGGTCCTACTGGGCAGTGCTGGTCTAGACACCATGAAAAAGAAATAGCTTAATGGTATTTACTGTGTAATTCAGTATAAATATGAGCTGAAAACCAACCCAGTTCAAGGCACTATGCTAGGTTATGGTGCTATAAACACATAGGATCCCCCCAAAAGTTATCTAATTAAAAACCATAAATAGGTAGCACTATTATTTCACTTATCCTGGATTCACATAGGAGAGAAGTAAAACCACAAAAACCAAGGATTCTACTAGAAAACTGTGTACAGCCAGTGCCTTCTGCACATGCAGAACACAGAACGTTTCACCACCTCAGGTCTCACAGGGTCTTCAATCCCCACAACAGCAATGCAGGTAAGGCCGGTGACAATATCATTTTCATTATCCCACTCTGGTTCTGGTTCTCCCGCTGGGAAATCTCTGAACGCAAGACATATGGTTCTCAGGCCTTCTGATGCCATCGGTTCAATCACAGTTTTTACAATATCATCACGGTCCCTCGGTCTGAATACCTTTGCCTCACCATTAGCACTCAAGATTTTGAAACACCTAAAAGGGAATGTAAAATTCAAACATCAGTCACTCACAAAAATAACAGGTAATATCATTTAAGCGAACTGGAAGGGCTAGAAATCATGGGATCTGATATCTGGAATTCAGAGAATTACGTATGTTGCGTTTTTACGGACTTAAATCATACTCACTTTTCACCCTGCCCTTTACAAAACACAGTTCTCTTTTTATGGTTCTCATTTGCTCCTTCTCCATTTAATCAGTTACTCTAGATATTCTCTAAACCTTCTCTTTTGGAAATGCAGAGCTTTAAAATTTTCACACACACAAAAACCTAGTGGCAGGAGACTAGACTATATACCTGTCTATTCTGGTACAGAATTAGACATTAATTTTAATTAACACAAAATTCCCAAATATTTTCTTCTTTTAAAGTAAAAAGCCAAGTTCAATCAACCCCTTACCTGAGACGTTGTTTCATCACCTATATTGTTTTAACCATGAAAGAAAAAAAATAACTTATTGTTAAAATAGGCATTCTATCAGAATGAGAGATAATGCCAAAATAGTTATATTTTTAGTGAAACTAACTACAACTTTTTAGCTAAGCAGTAAATAAAAGTTACACGATATACTTCCCTATCTGAAGTTTAATTGTTCACATTGCCTCTCTACACTCCTTCTCTCCCTTGGTGATGCCACTGCCTCTTGCTTCTAGGCAGGTGATTCCCAAATCCTCATCCTCTGTTTCCACTGTTTTCCAAAGCTTTAGATCCCTGTTGAAGAGTTCCACTCAGATGCTGTGCCAGCACCTTCAATTGACTGCATGTAAGGCTAAAGACTATCTTCTTGCTGCCCTAATAGATATCAAAGTTACTCCCAATAATTTCTACCTAAGTCCAAAATCTCACTTGAATACTTCCTTTCTCCTCATCATCTGTATAGTATTAGCTCTTAAGTCCTATGTATTTGTCCTCTGAACAGTCTTCTGAATGTTTCCTCCCCACTCTACTCCCCCTGCTACTCTACTGCTTTCTTCTGGCTCTTACTTCAAGCTAGAGCTATTGTAATAGACTTTTAATTGATATCAGTCTCCAGTCCATCCTTCCCACTGCCCTCCCTACCCCCAACTCACCTTATTCCCTGATAAAAGAAATATCCTCAATGCCACAGGTTTGCTCAGTTCTACTACCTAACGGAAAAACATCTGTTGCATCATCTGGCCTACTTGACTGTTTTAACTGTTTCGCCTAATGTTTGAGAGCGTCCAGGACAAACTGTAAGCTTCACTGTGGAAATGGTTACTGTACAGTTACTACATATCAGACTCCATGCTAGAGGTTTCACATGCATTATTTTGTCTCACTGACCCATGGTTAGTGGTCATCACCCTCTTTCTCAGAGGAGAAAACTGGAACCTAGGGGAAAATCCGCCCAACATCCCAAAGCTACTTGGGTGCAGAAGAGCCAAAGCTTAATTGGTTTTGATTTGAAAATCTCCCTTCTACCAAACTACTTACTATCCAGCAAGCCAGGGGTGCAAGATTTCTAACATTTCACACTGAAATCAGATAACCAAGCTCACTGTGAAGGGAGGAAAGATGTCCCGTGTGCCACAGGAGTGCATCACTACTCAGCCAAACTATATGACTACCTCGTCCCCCATACGACCTGCATATTCCTACCTTCTTTCCTCTGATATGACCTCCTTCACGTCATGTTCTTACTTCATACCAAACCTATCTTAAATGCTACATCCTTCATAGTATGATCACTCATCTTAAAACTTTGTGCATATTTGCCATATACTGCATTTTCACTTATTTATTTATATACTTGTCTCTTACACCCATTAGATTAAATCTTTCAAATGTTCATTAAGATAACACTAGATTATAATATAAGCAAATTAAAATTAGAAATATTTTAAATATTACAATTTCAAATGAGTTCTAATGTTCCTAAAGCTCGTAATTTTTTTTTAAAGTTCTTTACTTCTCTAACTAGAATTAAAGAAATCAAAATAATTTCAACACCTGTAATAACAGATAGTGTTAGGGAAATTATACAGAAAACATGTAATGTCAAAATTAAAGTTACTGGTCTGTATGAGGACAGTGCAAAAGGAAGATTACTATTCAATACGACAGGAGATATTTAAATACAACACTGCAGCAACATAAATATGATAAAACCTCACTCTGATATAAAAAGAGGATTCTCAAGATCTAGTTTTAATGCTATGCCAGCCTAAAAACAAATCTGTAATTCACTCATTACTATCTACAAGGCAGTGCGGAAGACATAAATGTGAGGTTTTCTTCCCAGGAGGCTTTTATTTTTCACAATCCTACACAACAATGGAATCAACACATCTAGAACAAATACCAAGGTTTTCTTTATTAAAGCTACCAGAACGAATGTTAACAAGATTATTTTCCCTGTAGCAGAATACTAAGAAATAAAAGAAGCTCAAGTATGAAAATGGAAGAATACCCTGGACAAAGACCTGGATACCTTAAAATATACTAAGAAAACTCCAAGGTCCTAGCAAATGCCTGATGTTCACAAAAAGAAAACACCCACAACACAGGAGGTATTCCATAAAGCGACTACAGTTAGCAATTTATTCATCTAAGCATTTCACTCTTACTTTTTCAGAATTATTTCAGATGCACCCTTGCTGAATATTCGATAACTTCCATCTGAATTTTTCAGGACAGTACTCATGGACTTCCTAACAGAATTGAAGGTGTAGACTTTGTACAGTGCTTCTTCTGGTATTTCATTTCTAACATCCTGATAATCCCGTTTTAAATCCAAAAGAAGTCCCAACAAGGCACATTCAGTTTTATTACCAACATGACGAGGTAATCCACCCTCTTTCTCTGGTGGCTATAAGAGAAAAGAGGTTTAGAAGCCAGTATTATCATGTTTCTCTACAACAGTTTAATTTAAAATACAACACAGAATGAGTCATACTAAAACAAAAAAAAAAAAAGGAAATTTCCAGAATCAGCATTTTCAAACAGGGACATAGAAAAGGTACGGTAGAAAGGTGCTCTGGGGTGACAATGACATGGATTCCAATCTCAGCCCTGCCAGTTATGAGCTACATGAACTTTTGGCAAGTTACCCAACTGTTGTGGTCCTTGGCTTCAGCATCTGGAAAACAGGGGCACTTAGGATCCAATAATTAAATGAGATAAGACACATAAAATTTAAAGTTGGTTCCTGACACATAGTGGAGCTTACTAAATTTTAATTCCTTTTCATTTCCTGTTTTCACTGAATGACTATATTAAACAATTCAAAATTAAATCTATTTTGTCAATTTTTATGGCTTAAAATAAAAGTATATGCATTAAAATAAAGCACTGCTGCCTAATACATAAAAAAAATTTACTTCCTTCATAGTATCTTCACAAATACATCCTTATGTACTCATCACAGTGGTATTAACGGCAGATGTGACCATCTCTACGTAATAATTCAACAAAATAAGGCTCAGACTTTCAGCTAGTAAAAGGCAAAGCTAGATCTAGAACCAAGATCCCATAACTCTCCAGTCCAATAATCCAATTCATGCAATATTAATTTTATTTATGGTCTTCATCCATAAATCACTAGAACACATTGAGTTAGTCCCCAAAAGTTTAAGGAACACCTTGTAGGTAGGATCCACTGAGAAACCAAACAGAATATATACAAGTATATATAAAACATATTATTTTAAGTTGAAATCTGAAATTTCCTCTAGAATTGAAGGTTGACTTTGAACAGTGAGACAGACTGGTCTTTCACAAAATGAGCATGGTAAGAATTTAAAATTAAAGACTTGTTTTGGTCATAAGCCTCAGTTTTTAAACACAGGAAATTAAAAAATATAGGAGAAGAAAATACAAGTAAACAGAATGTATATGTTGATCAACACATCTTACTAGTAACATAAATTGTATCTGAAGAAACTCATATACAGTATATGAATATATGCCTTTAAAAAACTACCAGGATTCCATTCTTCAATTTATATATAGTAATGATAGGTCTAACGTGCTATATACAGTCTAATCATTACAAACTAAAAATTTTTTTCACATATAAGTTATTAAAGAAATCTTACCAATATTTTTGATGTGTAAGCACAATTCACAGAAATTCCTGTTACAAGATAGGACAAAATATTCGGTGGAATAGCTTCTGGTTCAGGAATCTTTTTATAATGTTTTTCATTTATGTAAGCTTGAACAACTGTCATTCTGTTCATTGTCAATGTTCCTGTTTTATCTGAACAAATAGCTGTAGCATTTCCCATGGTTTCACAAGCATCCAGATGCCTTACTAAATTATTATCTTTCATCATTTTCTACAGTGACAAAAAAAAATTCAGTTAAGCTACATATAACACCAATCACCTTACATTAAAATGATTATAAACGGCTTTAAAATCAGAACTAAAGCTCCCAACTTTACATGGACACATAGCACAAAAGCACCAATTTAATACTGGAAGAATTTTAGCACATTTGACCTATTCGAATGAGCTAAAGAGAGTACTAGCTTTCTGCGGTTTCAATCACTTTCCTTCTACATAACATAACTTAGTAAATTATTCTGTATCCATATGTAAATTGTGCTAACAATATGCCTCCAACAGCTTCTGCAAAGTGTCCTCAAATTACGAGGGCAATGACAATTTGTACTCTAAGTACAGAGGTACTTACAGCCATGTAAGAGTATGTTACATGTAAGGACTAAGTCTCCTTTTTATTAAGCAGAAAAAAAAAATTCTTGTATCAATCACCAAGGGAAAAGTAGCTTTTATCAGTTAAAATATAGAGCTTGTGGGCATGCAGTGGCCTGATTTTTTTTTTTTTTTTTGGACTCCGATAGACGGACATAACATATCAAAACCAAAAAGGGGCATTTTTTATCTTTTCCATATGTTTGTACACTTTGTATTCTCACCCTTACAATCATTCCTTTCTCTTATTTACAAGAAAAAAAAGAGACAGTTTCTAGAGAAACAGGAGTTCTCACAGCAGCTCCAAGATGCATTTAAGTTAAAATGCTTGATAACTGACTCTCAAAACATATGTGGAATGGGTTAAAAACTGCATAGAGATATTTTAAAGTATGCTCTGTGACTACTAAGATGCAAGATACTGCCAAAAAAAAAAACCTGGTTCCTTGAAGAAATAAATATGGAGAAGGAAAATTATAGTGACTTGCGTTAACACTAAAGACTAAAAGAAAGAAGTTCTACAGTAAAGAAAATGAGTTCAGTTTGCAAAACACAGGAGCCTTAAGGACTACACATCAGTGAAAAGAAAAGTAACTGGCAATATTTGGGCTAAATAAACATTAAGTAAAAGCTTTAAAAACACTAGTTAAAATGGTCCTTCTCACTGTCTATCAAAAGAATGCAAATCAATCCTGCCTACATACTATTGATCAACTGAAAAATTAACATCCTTAATGACTATTCAAAGTGAATTAATGACAATATTGGTCAAATGACTGATCTGTCTAAAACTTACGTTTAGTCTGATTATTTCTAATTATTTTAAAGCATCACAAAAAGGGACAGATGATTATACTACACTTCATTATTACTTGATACATTTACTATTTTATTTTTGAAACAGAAAGATGTGAAATGCCTGAAAAGAAAATAAACTCAAACAGTAAAGAAAAAATATTCTTATCCTGACAGGTCTATTGAAAGTTCTTGGCAACACTGAAGATAAGAGTGCTAGAGAGGAAACTATGACCAATTATGCTGTATCACTCTGTCAGCAATGCCACTTAAGGAGTAATACTAATTAATATTAGAAAATTGACAAGAGCAGCATTCTTCCACTAGGTATAATTTTATTTCTGAAGTCATTTTGAAAGAAAGATCAAAACTGTCCAAGCGAACTGCTTAATTCAATTCACCTTTTCCATATAAGATAGAAAACTGTTTAAAAATAAATTAATTATCCTCAAATATAATATTCCTTTAGGTAAACAGTAGTTAGCAAAGCCATCGAAGTTCATTTTACTTCGAAAACAGGAAGGACTGAGCTACTGCAGATGCTGTGGTCAGAGGAGGTGACATTAGAAGAGACCTGAATCAAGTTAGAGAGCTGACGACCCAAAGGAAAGAACACATGGGCCCTCAAGTGAGGACACAGCTGGCCTATGTGAGAACCAGCAGGAGTCTGGAGAGGCTGGACTGGAGGGAGGGAGAGGTGGGAGATGAGCACTGAGAGGGAAGCAAAGGCCAGACAGGGCAGCGCCCTGCGAGCCTCGGCAGAGCCTTGGATCTTACTCTAAGTCTGACAAGAAGCCAGGAAGTTTTGCACAAGGAAACAGTATGATCTGAATTATATTTTTAGAAACATGAGTCCAGCTACTGTGTCAAGGCTAGACCATGGGGTCATGAGGGTATAAGCATGGAAACAAGAAGGCCTTAAATGCTCAGATCCAAATGTCCCACAGGTAAACGACAAACATACTCATTTCAGTTTCACAGATGGAAACAGGAAGGGGTGTGACAACACAGTGATCACAGGAGGAAAATGAAGCTACAACTTTCCCCAGCAGTTACGCTCAGTTTTGTGTCAAGGCTGTCCTCCCAGCAATGTACGGGCCTCAACGCATCATCTTCAAACTGCAGGGACGGGGAGGGAATCAATGACAGCGTCTCTAAAGAAAACAGTGTAGATTTATGGAAATCTCTGACTTTCAGAACCCAAAAGAGAAGAACCAGGGGTGCATTTTCTATACCAGATGAAGCTTTACTCCCAGGCTACCTCCTTAACTGCTTCCCACTTACCTTGACTGAATAAGCCAGTGAGATAGTGACTGCAAGCGGCAGACCTTCTGGCACTGCTACCACCAAAACTGTGACTCCAATAATGAAGAACTTCACAAAGTATTGTATGTAAATCGGTGTGCATTCAGCAAGCCAAGGTCTCTTCTGAATCCAGAATGTATGAATTACAAAATATAATACGAGAATGATAACTGTGATGGCAGACATCAACAAACCTTTCAGGATACAGAAAGAAGGAAAATGTCATTATTAAATAGTCCAGACTCCACTCATTGTCAGTTACCTATTAGCCACTGGAAGGATTACAACTACTTTGGTAATATTTATTTTAATTTCTCTGTGAAATTGTTACCTCCTTTTCTATACCCGTAACTCATCATTTGACATTGTCAGATTTAATTTCTGCTTCCAAGTATAGCCCTGTCCCCAGGAGAACTGGGAAAAACGCATTAATGATTCTCTTCTAGACTCAACTGTATCTTCAGTCTTTCACTAACGCCAAGACAAAATAATAGGCAATGACAATGAAATACCAAAACCTTAGTATATAAGCTGGTGCTTTACATGTTGGCAAGTTGCCTAATAATGAAAGAGAAATTGGTAAGAATATGATCAATGGGGAGAGACCTGCAATTAAATATTCAATCCTATGTTTTTCATGAAAAAACAGATAATTGAAACTATTTCTTAATTTTATCCATCGATCCTTACTGCTTATTAAGTTAGAAAACAAGAGTTAATCTTGTATTACAAATTATTTGCCTTCCTGTTTTGTGGGATACTTAGCTCCTTATAAATGAGTACTACAAAATAAGGCAAGTCCACATGGTGGGTCTAATTACCCAATCTGATGTCTACTAAATACCATCACCATCTTAAATCCACCCATTTCCACAATACTATGAGTCAGCATTACTATCTGGCTATATATTACAAAAAGCAAGTATCTGCTATAAGACAAGAAGCTATTTGAGGACAGAAGCAAAAACTTAACTTTTTCCAGTATACTCCTAGTAAGTACTAATAGAGTGATCCAATGTAAGTGACTTTAAGAACATAGGCTTATTCAGCCATACATGTTCTTTCACAAAAATGATAAACCCTGTTTTTAGCCAAAGCTCTGCTTTTTTTTTTTCTCCCTGAAGAGTGATTCTATTAACAGGTGTTTTATAGTGATGGTTGCATTTTATAACTTCAGCCTCACCATGATGATGCTGTTTAACTAATCCATTCAATGTGAGTAAACTGTAACTTTTAGAAAAACATGTGACTAATTTTTTTTTCATAGTCAGTAAAAAGATGAGAAAATGTATGTGAGATTTCTTTTTACTAAAATATACTTGGGTAATCTGTATGGAGTAACCTCACTGCCAGCCCTTCCTCTACTGCTCCCAGAAATTCAGAGATGAGCTCATGGGCTTGTGTACTGGGAAGGCTTGGGCGTTCACCCTGACCCAACCACTTATTTATCAGCTAGCTCACAGAAGACACTTCCTCTATGTAAAATGAGGATAATAGTTCCTAAGCTGCAAAATATTATGAGGAGCTACAATACCTCAAAAGGCCTGGTACATAGGAGATAAAACTAAAAATATTTTTAACTCCTCTTCCACTCACAAAACAGCCTTAAGTGTGCCAAAAGATTTTTAAGCAGAAAGTTAGCATATTGTAAAACAAAACATGTTAGTTTCTTGTATATATCATACCTGCTTTGCCAATCTGAACAGCTAGCTTTGTCAGTTTCCCTTGTAAAACAGATTTTTCCTTTTTTGGCAAATTCGCTTTCTTTTTGTCTTTTTCATCACCATCTCCACCTTCTTCACTCTTCAAAGGCTGCATTTCCATGGCTGCACCATCCTGGGCTTTTGCTACATTGAAGAGCAAATATAACCTCACCACATGTTAAAGGCATACATATCACTTAACATTTTCAAGTAATTTTTGAAAAAAAAATCAGTTTCTCACAGAAACATGAAAATATTTAAACATTCAGCTTTGTGTGTGCATGTCTGTGTGTTGGCGTCTGTGTCTACCCTGACAAAATAAGGTAATAGGATACTAGGTTTTGAAACTTTTTAGCAGATTTGAAAATGCTGTGCTAGGAAATAGGGATGAAGCATAAGAAGAAACACAGGGCCCTGAAAGTAAGAGCTAAATAACAAATCACTTCTCTTCCTATGTGCTGTGTTGGATAATGAGACTCATTCCAAACACCAAAAATGCTTCCTATATAAGTTATGACCATGCTGTAGAACATTATGTATGACCACACATATAGAGAAATGTACATATGTTTACATTTTTAAATAAATGCAGGAACATTTACATTATATATATATATATATATATACACACACACACACACACACACACACACATATATATATTTCTTATGCATTTTTGCTAGCAATTATATAGTAACCAATGATAATGATACCTGACCTTAAGTTTAAAATTGCCTACATCTGGGCTTTTCTAAGCTTACCACCACAAGTCATAATTAAAATCTTATTACCACTGTAAAGGCAGCATGAGCACGGCACTGACGGAAGAGATTCACCCAGGTAACCTGGTTGCTGACCCACGTGTATCCTACTTCTGGATGAATACAGTGCACAGGAGATATAGCTTTGGATGTAATGAGAACAAGCTAAGTATACTTTTATACTCCTGAATTTACCTTTGTTGCGATTCTCAATAGCTCCATCTTGTTTCTTATCTGTAGGAACAAAATGGGAATTAAAGCTTTCCAAAAGAAATGAATACAGCCATGCTAAATTATGCAAAGGTAGCTCACATTTCTATAAGAGAACTGTTACACAATCGTTGGTGTGTGTGTGTGTGTGTGTGTGTGTGTGTATAGATTAGAAAGTATTTGTCCTATAATAACTCCCTGCATGTTAACCATGGGAGAATACTCCAAAATAACTTGGATCATCTATTCTTGTTTGATTTCTCCATAAGACTTTACTCTTTTTTTACGCTGTAACATACCCAAATATGGTACAAGAGGTTTTAAAACTAAATACAGATACACAATCCTATATCTGTAACAGAATGTAGAAAGGGGCAGGGGTAGAGACGAAGGGAGGAATTTCCTAGGAAGACAACAGGTGCACAAAGGAGCTTTGACGGAAATGAGAATAAAACCGGTATGTGTAAAAAAGACAGGGGAGGCAAGCAAGTAAAACTAGAACACAAAGATACAAAAGAAGCAAATAAGACAACCAGTTAATTCCCAAATTAGCTTAGATTTAGAGAAAAAAGAAAGATAGGGATGTCTAAAGTAATAAATCAAGGAGTCTACAGTTTGGAGTAGACAGTGTAATATTAAAAATAACAAAGAGGAAGCAGAACCATCCAGTCTATTCTTCTTCCAACTTCTCTACCAAGGACAGCTACCTTCAAGCTGGAGAATGTGGAATAAATATGGTCAAAGAAGAATAGATGCTCCAGATAAGATGAGGAGACAGTATGAGAGCATCAAGCTACTTTGAATGAACTCAAGTTTGGAGAGAGACCAGACAGTCATATTCCAGACTATGAAGGGAATTGAGACAGATTACCCTGGAACATAGTCTATTAATACATAATATTCATATAGTCAAGGGAATGGGAAAAGAGCTGGAAGTCCACAGATGGAAAAGTGGTGTCTCCCATTCTAAAAACAACCCCAAGAATCAAAAATGGTGGGTAGTCAGATATTAATTCCTGGAAATGCTCTTGACTTGACTAACAAAAATAGGTACACAAGATC
The DNA here is from genome assembly GCF_048773025.1 of Camelus bactrianus. Lineage (NCBI taxonomy): Eukaryota > Metazoa > Chordata > Mammalia > Artiodactyla > Camelidae > Camelus > Camelus bactrianus. Next base: position 43,305,905 of record NC_133550.1, on the reverse strand, counting down.
TTAGAAAAAAAAGAGTGCTTATTGGAAAAGAAAATGTGAGGTCAATAAGAATGAAGCCATGATGCAAACATCCCTTTCTTTTTTTAACAGGGTCTGCCGACTTGAGTCTCCTATCAGTTAGGATGCAACAGTGTATCGTTAAGACCACAGACTCTTCAGCCAGGTAAGTGGGTTTATCTAGATCTTTGTACTAGATAAACCCACTGTACTAGATCTTTGGCCTGGAGCAAGTTATACAACCTCCATAAGCCTCAGTTACTCATCAGTAAAAAGATAAACAGTTACAACATATATAAAGCACTCAATAAATGGTATCATTAATACTGGTTTTCAAATTGCCTTTCATTCTTCCTTAAGACACCTAAGGTGACACACGGAGGGCTACTGTGAGGAGTGGGGTAGGGAAAACCTAGAGTTTGGGGCTTGCTACCCTTGCCTGCAGCCAGAGCCTTTCAAACATATTTCTGTTTGAAATAAAGATTTCACAGCTAAAGACAAAACCCAAAGAATGAAACAAAACACATAAATATTAAAAACACTCCTGTGGTCACTGCAAGCCAGATTTTAGCAAGGCATTTATTTTAGAGCTCAAAATACCAATGTGTGTGAGAGAAATATGGGCTCACTAGTTTAAGTAAAATTAAATAAATCTAAGTGGTTGAACCACAGTAAACTGCTGTCAACTGAAAGGGAAAAAAACTCGAGCAGAGTGATCCCCAGTAGGAGTAAAGGGTGGTCCAGCAGATACTTAAAAGCAGAGTGGGAAAGGTTTTAAACAAAAAAGTGACGGAGCCACCAAGTGGTTCTGAACTGTTTGCCTACATATGACAGAGCTTCTTATAAGATCCCTGAGGAAAAACTGCAGTTATCAAGTTTGCTGACAACAGATCACTCGGAGCAACAGCAGACACAATGGGTCAAGATCAAAATGTAAAATCTTGGTATTGAATGATGGGCTGAATATAACAAGGTAAACATAACAGGTGTCAAAGTGAACTCTTGGCCTTATGGCTAAAAACCAACTACATAAATTTATACTGGGAAATGAGAAAAGCAGAAAACTTGAACAAAAGCCCAATGAGGCCAAAAAGTGCTATGTCTGACAGAGAAAGCTACTACTGAAGTATCAGAAAAAAAAAAAAAAAACAAATAGGAAGTGAGAATTTAATTCACTTTTCTGGTCAGATGACAGGGAGATTCTAAAACCAGAGAATAAACAGTGTAAAGCCAACAGAAACGTACAAGGAGATAGGGCATCTGTCTGGCTATGGTGATGTGGTCACCACAGGCCCTGCCCGGACGACTATGCCTAAAAAAATCCCCGCCCCTCTGTCAATTCCACTACTTGAAAGTACTATACTGGGTAATTAACTTTTTGCAGAATGCGTCATATCAAAATCTGATGAAATAAGTCTATTTTTGGTACCAGTTCTTACAGTCTAGCTGCTGTGTTTCCAAACACCAATTCTTACAGCAACCTACTGTTCTTACTTTTCTTTTCCTTTTTCTTCTCATCTTTCTTCTCTTCCTCTTCACCTCCAGCTCCAAGTAAGGTAAAGATAATTCCAGTTTGAGAATTTACACCTACAGCAGTAACCACCATTCTTCCAGAGCCTTCCATTACATGAGTACCTACAACAACAGAAAACTTGTTTTTTAAAATTCAGTAAGATATTACATAAAACCTTGTGCTTAAGGGTTTAACTAACAAGTCGTCTGAGTTCAAAGCTCACTCTACCACTCATTTATCATGTGATATTGGGCAAATTATAAAATTGTAATTACTCATCCGTAAATGGGGATAACAGTACTTACACTTTATAAAAATGAGACTCAAATTACGTCCCGAAGTGTGAAGTGTTTGGCACAGTGCCTGGAATTTGTAGGGGTTCAATGAATGTTCAATATTTAAATTATAACTGTATTATTATTATTAGAGTCATTTCTCTGAGAAAATACATCGCTTATAAAGAAATGTGCTTATAACCAAAAGGATTCCACAGCAACCACTGCCAGATTTCCCACCCCAATCCCACAACCTCTGCCTAACCCAGGCTTTACCCCAGCCCGTCTAGGCTACTGCTACAGCCTCCTAGCTAGTCTGTCCTTCCAGTTCATCCTGAAATCAGTTTTAACTTTCCTAAAATGTGATTTTATCATCAGCCTCTCATGGCTCAAAAACCTGACTATACATTGCCTACTGGACAAAGTCCAAAGTCTTCATTTTGAGACCCACTAACCTCCAATTTTTTCATCCACTTCTCTAACATAAAATTCCAGGAGAGAAAGCTGGGGAGCAGTGATGGGAACCCTGACTGAACTGACTGAATTCTGATTCTGTCCCTCACAACAATCTTGCAAGTTGGCAGCAGGCACTATTATTCTTATTTTCTAGAAACTTGCCCAAAGTTACACAACTAGTAGGTGACAAGGCAGACTCAACCCAGCTCTGTCAGAGGACAGAGAACATATTCTTCTTAAAATATAATGCAAGTAAGTTTGCTTACAGCTCACCAACTTGTACATCAACAACTCTGTATCTTCTCTTAACTCATTAAGAGGCTTCTCACCTCTCTATTCTAATGTTTTTGTGGATTTTAAGTAGCTTTCAAAACTTAACTCTTTTTTAAAAACTCAATAAAGCCTAATTTATTTGATCTCCTAGTTCACAACCATCTAGGGGGCAGGGTCTGCAGCACCTACTACCATCCATTCTACCAAATCAATGCTCAAGGGTTATCTGCAAAATAAGATCATAAAGCATGTGTACTGAATCCAGTAGTTAAGAATTTTTATTTGGCTATTAATTACTAATTTATCCAATATCATTTTTTTAGGCCTTTGATTTTCTTGCTTTTAAAAATCTATATTCTAACTATTTCATTAATTATTAGTTTATTAGCCTAATAAAAAAACGCAAGGGAAACAAGAAATGAAATTTAAAAAAGGGAAATGGTATTTACTAATCAAGGATTATATGTAAAAGACAGTTTTGCTTCTGTAAATAATTCTGGTTTTCTGCAAATTTCACTTATTTTAATGTCCTGCTCTTCTTTACCACAGGTAATCAAATGTTGCAGTTAATAAGCTACGGCAAAGTAAATGGTTTTTGTTCTGGTTATATACTCACTACTAACTGAAAAACTGCTTTAAAACATCTAAATTTAAAAAGCCAAGAACAGCAGTGAGAGATGGCATCATGAGAATAAATTTAAAAATAAATGCATTTCATGTTTTTAGTAAATTTTTGGAAGAGGGAAATAAATGCAGAAAAACTTTCCCACCCGTACTGTGATAAGGGACTCCAGAAAGTTATTTCAGTCTTTTCTTAAACATGGAAAATTTTATAGCATCCTCCTGGTATACCTGGTGTGTTAAGAACCTGAGTCTACAAAAACTTGCCACCCATCTCTGCTAAAACAGAAAAGGACCAAGGTTCAGTTAAGGGATGCCAACCTGAAGAGGTAAGCACTGTGTAAATAAGCTAGTTGTACACCAAAGCCCATGAAGTGTATGTGGCAGAAGGGAAGAGGAGATGATCTCAGTCTATGGCACTTAGGTATGATTGGCTAGCTTTCCCTTCCTTTGGAAAGACCATAGATTTTAGCTGGTTAACATTAACCACAGTTTCTTAGAAGGATGGCAAGGAATAACTAAAGTAAGTATACATTAAACTTAAATACATTAAGTATCCAAGATATTTCTGTCTGTTTGGAATGAATTTCAAACATACCAATATAAACAAAAACCCAAATAGGGTATGAATGTTCTTAGTAGTGTAGGATATTCAAGGTATATAAATCTTATAATTTTTTTCCCAGGAGACATGTCTATATTACAACTTAAACTTTTCCCCTATTTATAATGGTGTTTATAAATGTATATAATATATGAAATCACTCTGACTTTTAGGGGTGGGCTGTTTTACAATCAGCCTTTTGGCATATATTTACAAATCTTAAAAAGGTAATAGTTAAACTTAGGTATGTGTCTGAAGTTTGATTTTAACTTAACTGACCCTTGTCACAGGTTTGACTTTGGTTTCAGTAAAACTATGTTCAACCAATTAAAATATAAAGTTCACAGAGAAGAAATGAAAAAGTATAGCTGCCAAGTTATTAAATGGTTAAATCAGCAGGAATCTCCGTACAGTGTAGGAAACGCTGGCATTTCATTAATATCAGAAAATGATAATTAAAGACAAAAAGGCAACAGTTTGCTTACTCCAAACGCTAGTATAATTCAATCTAACAAATATATTTAAAACAACTGTCTTACAAACAATTCATAAATTCTATAAAGAATGCTAGAAAGTTAAGAGTTGGTAACTGGAAATCAAAGGTTAAAGAACTGGCACACTTCTGGAGTCAGGCTGTGGTACCCAGGCTTCCTTTCATGCAGTATTTTAGAAGAAAGGGTGTACTTTTCTTTGTCATCCTTTCCTTTTCATTTCCAGTTAGCCTAAGGTCTAGCTATCAACAGTCAGGCCACCATCAGAGCCTCCCAGGTACATAACCACCTCCCCTGTTCAGACAGTACACTCCCCTATACAAATCCTTCCCTCTTCCATTCTCAGAACGTGTCTTAACCACATGCAAATTCAGTTCTGCTTGGTAGATGCAGCGCTACTCCTAGACCTGTTTATTAGTCATATCATCTTAGATAAATAGTTACTGTCTCAGACTCATTCCTCAGTAGTTAAATGAGGAAGTGAGATTAGGTAAACTTCAAAGATTCTATCAGTTTTTTTTTTTAAACCCTGTCCTTTGTAGACCATCACAGAAAATTCATTAATTTGCTTTAAATACATAATCATTCTTTAATTTTATCTTTCAATAGTCCTTAAGAATAATTGTGATATGGAAAAACAGAACAATTCAACAAAGACCATTAGTGTAATGATAAAACTAAAAGGCTTAACATTAATTAAAACTGACTCTCAAATCTCTTCATTTTTCTGGACTCAGGTTCCTCATTTGTAAAATATAACTCTAGATTTAAAGATCTCTAGCTTACAAAAAAAAGTCTGCTAGCTTACAAAAAAAGTGTCTAAGGATTATAAGGGTAGAAGCTAACATAAAATACAGAATCCTCTTCACATTATTGGCTCTTAGGGAAACTGTATTTGCTGACAGTGGTATAAAGTTGTGGAGGAGGAAAAAGTTCAAAGTTATGAAAGAAATTCATACCTGATAAAAGTAAGGGATCCTTATCTAAAGACTTCTTAACATGATCAGATTCTCCAGTCAATGAGCTTTCATCAATTTTAAGATCATTTCCTTGAATAAGTATGCCATCAGCTGGAAGAAGATCACCTAAAACAAAACAATGATGCATTAAACCGTGAACAAGATTACAACAGTATTACACCCTGTGTAAGATGTACTGCCATTTTTTACTTACCATATTTCACCTGAGCAATATCTCCAACAGTAATGTCAGCTACAGGTATCTGAATGACCTGACCACCCCTGATGACTGTGAACTTCTGTTCTTGTTCAATTCGACTCTGCAAACCTCTGAATTGCTTTTCTTTACTCCAGTCATTGAAAGCTGTTACTAAGACCACACACACTACTGACAAGAGGATTGCAGCTCCTTCAATCCAACCAGTTTCACCTTCACCTTCTTCCTCTCCAGCAGAAGCCTGTCCACAAACTAATTGGAAAGAAAGAAAATGCTTATTAAAAAAGATTCTGCATTGATGGCAATAGATATGTAATTATGATGGCTATATATCCCGTTGATTTTACTTATAGCTCTGAACACCTTATTGACTCAAAGCATTCCATAATGATGAGGATGCCTACCATGTCAAATTCAAATTCCCTGCCTCCGGAGATTTTCATCCTCAGGATAGGGAGGCAGTCTAGGGGACTAGTTCAGAGTAAGGACACTGGGGAAGATTAAATCTCAATCCTAAGGCAAGTTACTTACTTTTGGGACTCAGTTTCTTCATCTGTCAAATTAGGAGACCATCACCTACCACAGAGTTGTTGTGAGATTAAAAAATGAGAAGAAACTTGCAAATTAGGTAGAGTAGTGACTGAGACATCCTTCACATTCAACCAATGGTTAATGCTATTAATTATTACATATAGTAGGCAGGTCTTACATAGACAATTAAGTTTTATGTGTTACCCATGAATCATGCTTGTTTACTGCTTCAGTATCAAAGGAGTGTGATAAAAGCCTGGCTTTCGTAAGATAAAAATTCAAGCAAACTGCTACTCTTTAATTCAACAATTTGGGCACCTACTCTAGGTTTCAGACACTGTTTTAGAAGCCAGGGATGTAACAGTGAATAAGACACATTAAGCTCCCACTCGTCAAGAAACCCAAACTCAGATGAGCAGGTATAGACGGTATATGAAGGATTCAGATAATAAAACACAAGTAATGAATTTCACATATCGTCAAGTGTCATGAAGAAAATATGGTAATGTGCTATCAAATGCAAAAAGCTGGGTGAACAGAGAAGGCCCCTCTGGATGTCCATGACATTTGAACTAGGAGCCAAAAGATACAAGGGAACTAGCCATACAGACTTAAGAGGAGAGGATTCCAGGGAGAGATTAAAGTCAGTGCAAAGGCTCTATGGCAGAAAAGAGTTTGGAGAAAGGCAGAAGAGGGAAAAAAGAAACCTCAAAACTGTAGGGTCAACAATGCTGAAGAAAGAACAAAGGAATAGTGCTTTTTGGACTTCGAGCTGTAATCTATTTGTGAGTCCAAAATCAATTCAGCAGCTCATGACCAGAATTTTGAAAAATGAAACAGAACAATACAGAAAGGATTTACATGTAGTAAAGGTAAGTATTGTTTTTTGAAAGCTTACTTTGGTTACTTATAAATTCACGTGAAGGAATATGGTCTTCTGCATTCCTAAGTAAGGATCTTTCTCACTGATAGTTAAGCTAAAATCTCTAAAAGTCAATGGTTCTTCTAGGACATGCAGAGCAGGAAAATGATTATTCACAAGAAAAGAATGAGTAAATGATGACAGTAGAAATTATTAAAACATATTCCAGAATATAGTATCTATAGATACAACTCACATAATCAAAAGCTTTTTGGAGTCCTGGATACTTTGAGTGCAAAGGGCCCTGAGACCAAAGAGTTTGAGAGCCACTAGTTTTATACAGTGACTGTAGACTTACTGATGGTGTGAGTTACAGTGCTTATTTTCACACCAAACAGTACCAGAAAAAAATTGCGATAATTTCAATTTCTATGACTGTTGAGTTCAATGAATGGATTTCCCTTTTAACAAATTACCACTTCTTAGTGTTCTATACAACATAATGAAAAGATACATGAAATACACTAATAAAAGCTAAAAAAAAAAAGTACAAACACTAAATAACTTTTACCATGGAGCAAAAGTATCTTTATATGGTTTATTACCTTCTGGTAGATCTTTTTAAAGGGTCTTAGGACACTAACAACTCTAGATTATCATCTCAGTTGGATCTAATACCAGTATCTCCTTAAGCAAATTTGAAAAAGGGCTTGTCACTACATCCTACAAATGAAGTACTCTGAATTCCAAAAAGATATGCCCAGATCTTGTTAGTAAAAACAAAACAAAACAAAACAAAACAAAAACTACACCCGTTGAAAATATTTTCCTTCAGTTTTCTTAGTCTCGGGAAAAAATGTTAAAAGTAAGTTTTTAATCATTTTCTAACTCACTCAACTCTAGGACACCAATTCCCAGTATTCTACAACGACAATTGGGTAAACCAAGCCAAATAATTTAGCTATATGTTGCTAAATATGGTACAACCTCCCTTTTAAGATAAAAGACACACTGACACATCCTCTCACCTACCCATGTGTGCACATATACACATACGTGAGTGCACACACACACACACACAAACATCTTAAAATCTCAGAGGATATATATCAAAATGGTATGCCAGTAATTTCTAAGAACTGAGATTTTCAGTGAATATGATTTCCTTTGAATTGTCATCCCCCCTCCAATTTTTCTACACTAAAATATGTATTATTTAGTGATATTTAAAAAAATAATTTGGCTCCATATTGACAAGAATATTGCCTAAATCCTTTCTTATCTACATTAGTGATTCTCAGCTACAGGCAATCCTCCCTCCCCCTTTCTAGGATACCTAGCAGTGTCTGGAGACATTTTTAGTTTCCTCAACTCAGGAGGTGGTACAATGCAGAGGGCAACAAAAAATGTTCCAGCGCAGTGTCAACAGTGCCCCTTCTGAGAAACCTTGATGTACACTGACCGCAGACAAACTGGCTTATTCTGTGACCAACTACCTCCACTCCCATTCCCCTCCAAAAGTTCTCTCTCACATGAGCTCTAGGAAAACCTTTGAAAGAACTACTTCAAATGATTCTTAAGCCACCTTTTAGTTAGCAAATATTTATTAAACTCTCCATAACTTGAAGGGCAGGAGAACGAAGCTTTACAAACAGAAATATTTTGGTGAATCACTCTTCTGATCTATAAAATATTACATTAAGTGTAATGACCAAAACCCAAGCTAGATTTCCTAGTAGTTACAGAATGTACTGTCAGGAATATCTATTTGAAGTAATTTTTTTAAAGGAGAAGAAGAAATTTAAAAGAGAAATGAGAAAGCCACAGAACAATAAAATCATTTGTAGCTGCAGGTTAAAGCAGAGCTACCACTCTACCATGGATTTTTCCACTGGGCAGAACACTGTGCAGCATAAAAATTTCTAAAATAGCAGGTAAATTACTCAAATCATGTATATAACAATTTAGAAAACCCCAAAATAAAAACCTGTTATTTCACAATAGTGTCCTAAAGAACTTAAAAACCATGATGACACATACTACATCATATGTATGGCTTAGCTCGTTGCCGGACAGAGTATGCGTATATTGGCAGGTTATTTAACCTCTGTACCTCACTGTAAAATGAAGAAGATACTACTTATCTCACAGGGTTACTGAGAAAATTATCTGAGGGGATATACTTAAAGAACTATTAAAAGCACTGTTAGAACAGTGCCTAGTACACAGCAAACAGTCAATAAATGCTGGCCTGCTACTGTTATTATATTAAGTAAGCCAATGAGCTGAACTCAAAAGTCATTTTTTTCCTCCCCAATTTACTTACGTGCATTATCCCCTTCTGGAGGTTGATAAAAAGAAAGGCCCAAAGATACTATGGCTGCAATTTCTAATATAATTAAAGTAACATCTTGTAATGCTTCCCATACTAACTGAAGAAAGGTTTTTGGCTTTTTAGGAGGTATAAAATTCTTTCCAAATACTGCTTCTCTTCTCTCTATATCTGCAGGGTTTCCACTTAAACCTAAAAAAAGAAACAAATCTCAGTGAACAATTTTACTACAAATGAAAATATTTTTTCAAAACACATTCATTCTTTACACTTTAGATTCACTACATTTAGATACAATTTCTAAGACCCTATCAAAGTGGTTTATTTTTGTGCCTAAACTAAGTGTACAGAACTTAAATCACTGAAATACATGTGCAATGCTTTAAGAAAACATTTTAAGTAGATGCTGCAAGGTTAAATTAAGAACTTCCACTTTTCTAACTGCTGGTTTTTAATCATACTATCTTACACCATCTTTTAGAGAACAGAAGTGATATGAGTTTAATGGTTTTACTTAGAATTAAACATTTCTCTGACCTTTACTTATGACATTTTTCCTCCGAAAGCAGGGAAATATATATATTTATTTGATTTACTTACTGCATCTTGGTTAACTTAATCGGTGAAAGTCTTTGATGTTCACTCTTCGCTGAAGAACAATGAAAAGTTCATCTATCACAAGCTCTAAAATTTTTCTTCTAAAAGGTCCGTTACACTTCACTGATAAAAGATTTGCAAGTCACAAAAAAAAAAGGAGACTTGGGATGACTTTTTTTTTTCTTCAAATTTTACTTTTAGGATTTATTTCCAATTGAAGAGGTAGGAAGTGCTACTGACTGACTGTACCTACGGTTACTGTAAAGAAAAAGGTACACTGTAGGATGTGCTATTTATTGCCTGGAGTGTGGAACTAGAAGGCTACAAGGGAAGAGGTTAAGAGAGAGTTGGATGAACATCAAATCTGCCTTTCCTTCATCCTACCAAGCAATTCCTCCTCTAATTTAATCCTGCTGATTCTGTCGAGCCTCAATAAATCCCAACCAGTTAGTGCAAACTACGCACACATTTACATTACTGTGGGGTACGAAAACATGGACAGCAGTGGCAAGCGATGTTTTTCCTTAGTTTAAAAATATACTGAAAAAGGGGACAGAGGTACCAGGATGACGTTTGATTTATCATTATAAATTTAAATTTATAATCATGTAACTTCAACTCTTTATTTTTTGGCAAGAGCTCATTCTATGTGAACACCAAAGGAGGAAGACACAAAAACGGCAGATCACCGGAAGGCACTCAGCTTTAAAGTGTTTTAGCTATTAATCTTGATGTGGAGGCAGGCAGAGTAGGAAACAGAGAACAAAGAAGTTCACTGTTAGAAAAAACAACAAGAAATAAATATACAGATTTTAAAGTAATTATTTTTTATTTATTATTCACTTACTTGTTAAAGGTACCAAAAAGCTTCCAGAGAATGTTTTCACTAGCAACTCTAACAAAGTCAGGTCCATCCTGGGCAGACTGAAAAGCATCTTAGATTTCTGATGACAAAAGTCATTAACTGAAAGCTTCCAAAGAGCTCTAAGCTTTGAGGCAGAGTCAACAGAAAGAAAGGCACTGAAGGACTGCACTGGCTGTGATTGGGGAGAGAGGAAACCTGCGATTTTAACTTAGAATCCACACGCTGTTTCTTCAGACGACAGCAATGCCCCTCAATCTCCTGGCTGCAAACAGTTAACAACGGTCTGTAGTTTAATTGGAGTAGGAGATTCAATGTAGTGAGGTTTTCCACAAAACACAATGTATTTCATTTAAAGAACTGTACTTTTAGATGTTCTGAAATTATGCACTTTCTGCTTTTCAAATTAAGTATCCTTCCTTTTACAAAAGGATATTAGATGGTGGGTAGGCCTATTCTGCCTCATATTTCAATGCCCTTATAGCAAAAATAAAAGGTTGTTATCCTGCCCCGTGTCAGTCTTCAATTTTTTCCAAGAAATACTCTGAGATATTGGTTCTATCAGTTAATAGAGGCTATCATTAATTACATATTAACACCTAAGTTTATAATATAACCACTGTAACTATACAATAATTCATTAAATCTTAACCTGTACTGGTTATAAACAGGCCAATATTGTATGTTAATGCTGAAAAGAACAGCCACAGAGCTAAGGACAGCTTAAAAATGCATCTTGGAGGGAATATGGGAAGTAAAAAAAGGTCACACCCCTATCAAGCCTCAGGATCCAAACTTGCCAAGGTCATTCACAGCCTCCCTTTCTGCTGTCAAATCCAGTGATACCTGCTGCTAAGAAGCCTCCTCTGGGTTCCAGACAGACAGATGAGCTGCCTCTTCAACAGCTCCCCTGAGAGGTCCAACAGACCTCTCGCACTCTGCACGTCCAAACTGGAGTCCTCCCGAGCTTCCCCGTATCCTCTGCGTCACTTTCTGGCATCTCCATCCTTCCAGTTGCTTGAGTGAAGATCTTCATATCATCCTGATGCCGCACTTTCCTCTCACACCCAAATACGTAGTCTCAGCCAGCGCTCATCCCGCTCAGAGGGAGACCTCCGCTCCTGGCTGTGTGGGGCTCACAAGGGATTGGGTCCTCCTCTACCACACACACCCCATCTCCTACCAATCTCCCCCACCACTCCTATTCCCTCCTGCTGCTCCAGTCTTCCCCCACCCCACCTGCTTGTTCCTTGATCATGTCCAGCACACCCCCACCTCATGGCCTTTGCACCTGCAGTTCCCTCTGCCTGGCGTGATCTTTCCCCATTCATTCACGACCTTGCTCCTTCATGTCATTCAGTCCTGCTCAAATGTCACTTGGCCAGGGAGGCCTTCCCTGCCCACCCTGTCTGAAATAGCACCCTCTGGTCCCTCTCTAGTCCCATCCCCTGCTTTATTTTTATCCCTTTGTTCTGTGTTGATCTTTCCAATTAGAATGTAAGCCCCATGGGTTTAGGGACTTGGTTTTGTCACTGCCATCATCCCCCTCCCTGAACCCGTCCCACCACATAGAATGTGGCACATATATACTGAGTCAAAGAGTGAATCAAGCCGATCATGTTGCCATCCTACAATCCTACAGTGTTCCGTCACATCTCTGTGCCTTTGCTCATGCTGCACTTTCTCCTTGGAAGGTGCTTCCTGCTCCTAGTCTGCCTAGAAAACTCTTACTTGTCCCTCAACACCCCACCAAACTGTCGCCAGCTTTGTGAAGTTCCCATGTCCCCAAGCAGAATGATCCAGTCATTCCTTGGTGACCCCAAAGCATCCTGTATGTGCCTCAGTTAATGCCTGAGTCTCATGTGATTTGTCTGTCTGTCTTCTCCAGTAAATAGTGAGCTTCCTGGGAGCAAAAAAAAAAAAAAAAGAAAAAAAAAAAAAAAAGCTTACCCAGAGATTATCATAATTCTTCTCTACAACCCACCACACACAGAAGCACACACCCAGGTCACTGCAACACTAAGGTTGTCTGGTTTTGGAATCAGAAGACCTAGGTGAATCCTGTGCAAATCACTTAATTCCTTTAGGGGTTGAGGAGAAGCACTAATATTTGTTGGTGTAACTTACAAGATTGTTTGGAAGGACCAAAAGAGAAAGCACAAAGGACGCAAATCAAAAACTACAAGGCGATAGTTAATTAAGCTAAGGAAGGGGGAATACAAGTTACAAACTGAACACTACAGGTTTTAATTCCATATTGGGGGCAATTAATTTCTAATATAAAATAATAAACTTACATACTCTAAATATAACGAAGTTAAGAGGTTTGCAACAACAGTCTTTTTGCCACCAGATATTTACTGAGTATCTGTTAATTCCAGGTACTGTTCTACTTGCTGAGGAGCCAGTGTAAATAAGACAAGTCCTACATTCAGCAAGCTTGTATTATACTGGAAGGAGACAAATAAAGAGACAACTAAAGTAATATGAAGAGAAGACTGGCGTTTATTCTAAGTGTAATGGAAACTACTAGAAGGTTTTATAGCAGGGTAGTGATAACTAATCTCATTTAAACTGTGTGAAGGATACACTGAAAAGTATGAGAGTGGAGGAAAAGACCAGTTGGGAGGCTGCTTCCATACAAAGTAAGAGAGGGTGGTGGTTTGCATCTGGGTTTTGGAAGTGGAGGCAGAGTCACTGAATCTGCCACATATCTTGTAAGGAGATGAGACAGAACTTGCTGAAGAGTTGGATGTGGATGAAAGAAAAAGAAGAATAAAGAATGATACCTAAATTTTTTTTTTTTTTGGTCCATGCATTTAGGTGGATGGATGATAGAGACATTTACCAAAACAGAACTGCAGAATTGGGTGGAAAAAGGGAGGCATGGAGTTAATGGCTCTGCGTTAGAGATTTAAACACGAGAGGACCATTAAATAAATAAATGTAAATGTCTAGTGAACAGCTCATTATTCATATTCAGAACTCAGGGAGAGACCTGAGCCAGACAATCCTCAATATACAGATGAGTCTAGATCCAGGGGCCTGATGAGAGCTCCTGTAAAGCTACAGCAAGTTGACAAGAAGAGAGTAGGGCTGAGGCGAGAGCCTTGGAGCACTCCAAATTGGATGGGCAGCTAGGGGTCTTTAAACGCCAAAGGCAACTGAGAAGAAACGGGGACACACACATACACACAGCTTTGTGCAGTACTACAGAAAGGGAGAATCTGAAAAAAGATAATGTGACTGATTATATCAAATGGTGTTACAAAGGACGAATAAAATGAAGACAGAGAATGGATAACTGGCTTTGCTAGATGGAGGTGGATGACCTTAATGAGGAATCTTCCAGTGAAGGTGTGGAAGAAAGTCTGATTAGAAGGAATCAGACAGAGAACGAGAATGAGTGGAAGCAATAAGGATAGATAACTTCTTCCTAGAGTGTGATGCAGTGGAGAGAAATAAAGCAGTTAATGGTCAATTAAAATGGCTAAATAAAACCCATTTTTTAAAAAAGTAACAGATATTAAGGCAAGTTATTTAGCAATGGAAACGAACAACTGGAGAAGACCACACTGGTGATACAGGACACACAGGCTAACTCATCCAAGTAAAGGCTTTGAAGAAGCCAGACGAAATGGAATCCAGGGTGTGGGTGTTAGCCTGTTACAGGTGTAGGAAGGGGCTTCCCCCTTGAGGAGGGGGAAAGCAAAGTTTGTGGGGAAGAGAAAGATAAGCTGTTGGAGCTGGTAATGAAACTCCACAGTCCTAGTTTTAAAAACAGAGGAGATATCATATCAAATCGTTGAGAATAACTTATAAATAAATATGATGAGAAACCTTCTGCCTAGTCCTGAGGGCTCAGCTGACTGTGGGGTGGCAGCAATGAGGCCAAGGGCATGCGTGGCATTGATCTCTTTATGGCCCAGTTGGCTTCACACACACACACACACACACACACACACACACACACACACACACACACACACACAAACATATTCAAAAACCATCAAAAGCAGCCTCAGAAAAATATGCTTTTGGGGTCTGGAGCCACCATACTATGAAGAGCTAATAGCTCATGAGTATTGTCTTTGCATCTGAAAGGGACAGATTATGGGATAAAATGCAAATTCTATTAATTGTGGGATGTTTTACCAAAAAAATGTAGGCATTCTAACTGCTGGGGCTAATAAGATCATGCATCAATTTAGAAAATGAAGAGGGGAGAGTACTGCAACACAGAAAGCAGGTGGATTTAACAGAAACTCATGTCTAAGTATACAGCACATCCCACAGTTTTATCAAACTCTATACCTGAAATCATGTCAGAGTGTGTGCGTGTGTGTGGGTAATGGTAGCAGCCAGACTGACTTCTCTAAGTGAGGGCCACAGGGAAACATGCAGATCACAAAGTATGTGAAAATTTATGTTTGTGTACATTCTTATTGAAAAATAGACTAATACTTTCATCAGCTTCTCAATTTCAAAAGAGGAGGAGAGAGAGGGAGACTCCTTTCAAACTTAAGAACTGCTGTCTAACGTCAAACGTAGGCCTTCATTCCTGAATGCCAACCATGGGCCGGATACTGTGACAGGCATAAACACACACAGAGAAATGAGTCTGACTGGATGCCTTTCTCTCGCACTTGCCTTCAAGGAACTCATAGTTTGGTGGGAAAGCCTGACAAGTAATCCGTTAATCACAACCCAGTGGTTAAGCATTATGATGGGGGTGGTGAGGATGTCAATGAAAGTCAACAAAGGGAACTGGAATCCAAATTTAGGGGGTTGGGGTAGATAAGGGAATTCTAAGACACCTAACTTTAGATCTTAAGAATGATTTAGAGATGCAGTCACAGGAAGGGTGAGGTAGAGTGTTTTAGGTGAAGACATCAGTATGTAATAGGACCAGAAACAAGAGTGAGCTTGGCACAACCATATATAAGAAAATAGAAAATTCTGCCATGCTTCAAACACTGAGGAGTAGAGTTGGAAAGGAGATAAGATGAGAGAGGTGAGCCAGAGCTGGACCCCACAGAGATTTGAAAACCTAAGTGAGAGGTCTGAACTTCCTCCTGAGGGCAATGCGAAACCACTGTCAGCTTTAAGCAGGAAAGGGGCAGGCAGCATGAAGGGAGACAGGAAAAGACAGCAGTTAGTATGTTGTTACCTGAATTATGCAAGAAAAACCCAGCGGCCTCACCCAGGGTGGTGAGGAGGCAGAGAAGCAGATTCCCTTGAGTGAAGAGACAGTGAAGAGTTAGAATTTCCATGTCTTGTCGACCCAGTGAGTGAGAACAGGTGGAAGATTCCTTCCAGGTCAAGACTACCAGAAAGGTGGATGACAGTTTCATTGGAAAGAGGGAAAAAGGAAGTATGCTTTCAGAAGGGAAAGTTTGGAGAGGTTGAGAAAATGAAGATGTCTAAAAGCACTTAAGCTTTCAGGTCCAAAGTCTGGGAGAAAAACCTGGGCGGAAGCTATAGATGTTGGAGTCAGCTGTGAAGTCTTAGAAGTGGAGGGCATCACCCAGGGAGACGAAGAGGAGAGGGCACAGATGATCAGAAACCTGAGGCCGGCCAACATCCAAAGGAAAGCACAGGAGGCTGACAAATCTGGCAAGATAGGAAGAAAGAAAATCTTCAGAGCATAAAGTTATAAAAGCAGAGGAGAATGCTTTGAGAAGGAAACATGTCTATTGTACTCAGAAAACTGAACTCAAAAAAACTAAAGACATGCTACTTCAGGCTCTACCAAGTACAACTTTAAAAAATAATATATATGCTACAAAGTTTGAGAGGAAGTAGTCAGTGTTACAGTTATGTTAAAAAAAACTCATAAGCAATGAAAACTGGTGACCTGAGGAGGTAGTTAACTAAATGTTTAGTTCTCTACTTCAGCAGTAACAAATTTCTAGGACACGGTCACACAGGGCCATCAACAGAAAATGCTCATTGGTAACTCTATACAAGTATGAAAACACACGTGGCTGGCACACCATGGCTGTGCAAATCCTGCCGAATGTCTGAAAGGGCTGTGTCAAGCTGTATGACCAAACATACATGAGGGCATCACAACATTCTTGCAGCAGTCTATAAGTCACTAATGATTTATCCTGGGCAAAAGGCCGACTTCTTTGGAGTTAAAATGTATTTGCAGGTGTGAAAGTCAGTTTTATTATATTACACCATGAAGACATGGTCAAAGCAGACTATTACTAACAGCCTTACTACTAGCAAATGCAAATGTAGACTGCCACCCGAAACATAATGAGATACCAGTCAGCCAGGGACAACTACTGTTGATTCTACCCTGCTTCCTACCACACACGACTTTTGTTTCTCTTTACCACTGTTTCCTTTTCTCATTTTCTTTTTTTCTCTTCTACCTAATTTTAGCAACTACCACTTAAAAAACTTGGTGTCTCATTTGCTTTCTTGCCCTTTACAAATCTACAAAGCCCTGCCTCTTACAGAGTATCACTTCATACCTGTGTTTAATTTTTATGAATTCATTTTATCCTTTGCTAAATACAGCAGTATGAATAAGAAACATGACACCAGGGGCTAGAGATCTATAGTCTATAATCTTATTATTAGTCTATTCTACCATCCAATATAAAATATAATATAGATAACATAGGAAAACACATTAAAATGGAAAAGATACCGAAAGCTAGTATAAAAATAAAAAAATCTATAAGTATGGTCTAGAATAGGAATAAGGAAGTTCACATATGAAAACAGTAATACAGAAGAAAAAAACTGTAATGGTAACTTTATGCAGTAAGGATATTATACGGTTATTCTGGTATAAAAGTACATCTTGGATTCTAAGGACTGTAAGACAGGTGCTTGTTCACTAATAGATAAAACTAAAAATATGAAGCAACATGTCTCAATTCCAGTTAACCCTCAAATTTATACTTCTAATTCTTTTAAGAATAATGATAATTAATCAGAACCACTAGGAAGTTGTTAATATGAAAATCACATCTGGCTCAAAACACTGCCTATTGATCAGTACATGTCCAGTATGCTTCAAATCAAGTTAAAGGCCTATTCTGCTAGAAAACAAGCAATAAATTAGCAGACCAAATGAGGAAGCACACAACACAACTTCCTGAATAGGGCACATTTTAAACACCGACTGATAAACTGAACCTTAAATTCCATTTTTTTTCATTATGTGATTTCCTGCCATCAGAAAGTACTACTGAGAAGAGAGAACACAGGTACTTCTTTCTCACTATCGCAAACTCTTTTGCAAGCCGGAGGAGATGAACTTTTACAACAGGCAGTCCACTACAGTAGTTAAAAGTATGCTCTCTGTTGCTAGAATGTCTAGGTTTGAATTCCTGCTCTGGGCTTAAGAGCTGTGAGACTTCCGCTAAGTTGCTTAACCTTTTTGTGCTGTGAGTTCTTTGGCTGTAAAATAGGATAAAACTGTTGTGAGGATAAAATAAGTTAGTATTTGTAAGCGCTAACAATCAATCTAGCACAGAAAGCATTATTTAAACCTTACCTATCATATTTGTTGTTGCTGCTCTTGAGAACCGTCTTAAATCGTTTCTCCACACTTATGGAGCAATCTAACATCGACATCCCCAATATTTCTGATTTTCCTTCTCTTAGGCATGTATCACTAGCACACTATACACATTTCACTTATCTGTCTTGTGAACTTGTCTCCCCTATGTAAAAATAAGATGGGTAATTTTGTTTTATTTATGAATGTACGCCTGGAGTCTAGAAAAGTGCCAACCAGATAGGAGATACTGGTGAATACAATCCCAGCGATTTTAAAACACACATCTTCTTACATTTTATTAATATCTCTGAAATTGGAATGTAATTTAATTATACACTTAACAATGTTCTTACAATTAAAACTGTCAATACTAATTCTGTTTTGGGGGGATATATAAAATATATGATAATTAACAACCTAGATCTAATGAAAGACTGTGTCAATGAATTAATGAATGAATGAAAGAACTAAAAAGGGACAGATAAACTTCAATTTTACCAGCTAAAATTCACGTACTTTGAAGAATCATTTTAATCTCAGTTTTCCTGACTATATGCAGGTTATACTAACAAAAGACTACTTCTTGACTAGAATATTTCACTTGGGCATACAAACTCCTAGCTGCTATCTCCAGTGATGAGTCATTTGTTATCATCTGCCTAGTTGATAAAGGACAAAACATTCATTAGCTTTCTGTGTGAAATATTGCTAAATTAAACTAACAGTATTCCTTTGGAAATAACATTCCTGTGAAGGCTGCTGTTTTTATTTATTCCTACAATAACCATAAATACAAACAATGCTTAAAATGACTTTTTCACTTTTTTAAAAAGTGTTTCAAAATGACAAACTGTTCATAAACAGTGAAGACAAAAGTTTGTACAAATTTTGACAAAAAGAAGTTCACAACACTAGAAAGATGATAAGCAAGAATCTTTTAAGAATAAAAGAGGGGAAAAGGTGCATATACTTATTTAGTAGCACAAAACAGCAATGATACACACAAAATTTTATGTGTTAAGTATTTCTAGAGATTATCCACAACTTCCACTTAGGGTAAAAGAGGCACCTAACCATCCCCTCCCCAAATTTTAAAAACTACTGGACTAGGTGCAAAATTTTCAATTAACTTAATAAACTTCACTAATCAAACCAAAATCAATGTAAGGAGTACTGCCCAAAATAACAGCACAAAAGAAACTGCAGGGCAAACTAAAGAGAAACCATATCTGTAAGAATAAAGAACACACCCATGGAGAGGTTTTTAGCTACGAGAAGACAAAAATTCTCATTAACTAACAGCAAAGAAATACAAAGACATGGTCAGGGGAAGCACAGTTTAAATAGAGATTTCAAAGTGAAGTTCAATATCAAACAAACTATGTTATGTTGAAGGTTTTTTAATGTTGATGTTTTCCTATTATTTTGGTGATCAAGAAACAGTCAACAATTAGGTTTTAGATTAAATGTAGTAAGTACAAATGGTTGAATTAATGAATCCACCTATTGAGAGCAGCATACTAATATACAAATTTCTAACATTACATAAAGTTACCTAAAATCTTACAGTAGATTTAACAAACAAGCTCCAGATCTTGTTAAATTACTACCGATTGAAGTCCATAGGTCTGTCCTGATTTCCTGAATTAAAACAGCAGGGATTTGGCTCTTAAAATGGTACAGTATATTGAAGGTGTAACCGAGAAGTTCATGCTTCTAGTGGTTTTGACTTGCGGAAAAGATCGACAATCTGGAAGACTTTACAGAAAACAACATACTCCAAGAGGTCTGAGGAAGCCCTTTTAGGGTATGTGTGAATACTGACACTGGCCGCCTCAGGATCATACTATCTTAGAAAAATTAAAGTAACCACCTACCATTAACATAGTGAGCAATTCACACAGAATTATATAAAGATCTTAAAGAATCTTTTAGTGTGATTTAAAATTCTTTAACAACTTTGGAAATAACTTTTTGCTATTACCTTAAAATTTATCACAAGTAGTGGCATGGCCTAAGATGTTTCAGGAAAAAATGTTAAAGAAAACACTGAAGCACAATTTCTCTCGAAGTAGCTTTGGGACATATACTAATATCCTTTAAACTTTAACATTAATAATTTCACATCCTTACTAAAACATACTGTAATCACCAAACATTCATCTTCACATATCCTTCCCTACTCTTTTGCAATTTGGAAATGCCTTCCCAAAACTTCCCAACTTAATGTTATATTCAGCATGATCAATGATAAATAAAAGGTTATCCTTTTAAACCATTTCAAAGACCATAATGCAATTAAATTATAATGAATTTTCCTTTCTTGAGCCTCAAAAAGAAATATACTAAAAATTCCAAGAATTATGAAACCAAAAAATTCTCTAAACAGAGGGAAACTGGACATAATTCTAAGACTGAAAACTATTTTTAATCAAAGGCAATGTCTGCTAATCTAGACTATTCCATTTGGTTTGGTACCTTCTGAACTGATTGCTAACAGTTCAGGTTAAAAAAAAAAAAAACTTGGTCAGCTACTGGCAGCGAAAACTATTTTAAGCTGCCTGGCAAAATGAAGGGTAGTGAACAGAGTTTATTTCCACTGAATCTCTTGGGAACTACCAAGCCTGGTTCCACCCTCTACAGCTCAAGTGGGAAGAAAATCATGCTAATGTAAACAAGCAGCCATAATATGTACAAGAGTATAAAAATTTCCTCCCACCAACTCAAAATATATAAATAAATTTGCAAAACTGTTTCTTGATCTAAGGTTACTTTGCACCAATCTGATAGTCAACTCATCTTTACTTCCACAAAAATCATGGCATAACCAAAAAACAGCCAAGACAACACAAGCATGCTTATTTATAAGCCAATTACAGTATGCACTGTACAAAGT
Organism: Camelus bactrianus; assembly: GCF_048773025.1. Taxonomy (NCBI): domain Eukaryota; kingdom Metazoa; phylum Chordata; class Mammalia; order Artiodactyla; family Camelidae; genus Camelus; species Camelus bactrianus. The sequence continues at coordinate 43,284,891 of NC_133550.1, read as the reverse complement.
ACTAAAAATGAATGTAATAAAACTCACCTTCATTGGGAGATGTTTTTAATCTGGAGCAAATTCCATAGACGTCTCCATAGCTTTCCTGTATTTTTCGTAACGCGTCTGTAGACCTGAGCTCCATGAGAGCCCGCAGCTCTGCAAGTGTAATTCCAAAGTCTCCATCATGATTAGCTTCCTTCAAAGAGTTTTTCACTCCACTATATGCAACTGAGTTGTTTGCCATGTCGCCCATTACAAGTATAATTTATTAGGAGGAAAATGTTTCCCAGAAGACTCTAATTTTCACTTATTTCCAAGATGAAAATCTTTTAAATATGAAAATCTTTCTGAAATGAAACACTCATTGTATGACTTTCTTAAGGAGCATCAGCAGTATTTCCTGGGGAAGTATCTTGACCTTTGGCCCATGACTAGTTGCTTCATATCAGTCATGAGATGAACACATCTGTAAGAAGGAAATACTTAAAGTTAGTAAAATCCATCTTAGAGTATTATGCATATAAGCATATTTTCTAAGTGTCATCAGCAGCTGTTCAAAGCGTATCATTTAATTGCCAAAACATTTTTAACTGTAGTCTCATGCCCTTAAAATGTTTTGCATGATAAAAAGTCAAAGTGTAACTTCTAAATAAAACTGTGTATCAAAAGACATTAGATTTCACCATTATTAAATGAAATGGTATTTCACATGACCGATCAGTATTATTAATAGTTATCATTAAGCACTTATGTTCCAAGCACTACACTAGCTGCTTTAAATTCATTCTCTCATTTAATCATCACAATTTAATCCCATGCAGTGTTATTACTACTGACTCTACTGAGAAGAATAAGCCTTAGAGAAACCAAGGAGTTTTTACACAGCTAACAAATGCCTGATATAAATGAGTTGGGATGTCTCCAAGCAGCCTGTGTTCCTCTGAATACACTATCGTCTCTCTCCAAACCTTTCATACAGAATAGCCCCTGAAAGGGCAAAAAACACAACAAACCTTCTCATTCGCTTTCCTGCAATTCTCCTTGGCCACTCTGATGCCAGCATCTTTCGGCGTCCCACAACTATCTTTCACCATGATTTCTGTCACATGTCACCACCTCAGGCCTTCCTTGACAAGCTATCTAAAGAAATTCTCCACCCTTGAGTCACTTTGTACTGTGACTCATTTTCTTTTCTTTGCCGGCTCTCAGTATTGTCTGAAATGATCTTGTTTATGTATTGATTGATTTGTTGTCTCCCTCCACCTACAATATTAGTTATAAAGACAGGGCGTGAGTTTGTCCATTTCTGTATCCTGAGAACCTAGAACTGTGCTAGACCCATGGTAGACATTCAATTCGTGTTTCAGGAGTGAATGACTGCATTACTTTCATTTCCTTCAAATACCAGCTGGTTGAATCTGGTGAATGTGGAACCTGCAGATAGAGGGACCAATTTAGGGACTTGAGCATCTGTGGATTTTGGTATCCTCAGGGGGTCCTGGAAACAATCCCCTGTGGATACCAAGGGACAAATGTACTTTCAAGCTCTCTTCATCTAAACTACCTAAAAATGAGCTTTCTTTTTTCTCCATGTATGTCTTTTAAACTATTACCTCAAAGTTAATACGCCCATAGATTCATCTTATTCCCTAATTAGAGAGCTCCCTTCCCCAACCATCATTATCTTAATCATCTGGGCTTGAGATCTTAAATCGTCTTTGATTTCATCTAACCTAGCTTCATTCAGTTAACTGAGTTCAGTTAATTGTTCCTTTGAAAAGCCTATTCTATATAACCACTTTTCTTCTTGATCTTTAAGTTCCTCTACACAAATTATAATCACTACCCCCCAGGTTCTCTCTCATTCTAGTGTCTCCTCCATCCAATCCTTGCTGCACTTTGCTGCTACATTTAGTTTTTTAAACAGGTATCATGCCACTACAGTGAAACCTATAGGATGGAAACACAGTCTTAATGTTCATGCCTGTTTGGCATTCAAGCTCAAGCTCTATTTCACCTATTCAACCTCTCTCCCTCCCCCAAATGCCCCATATTTAATAAATGTTTAATGATGAGGAACAAGAGCAGATTACTTGCAAGTGCAATTAATCTTCAGCTATGAAATTGTTATGGGCATGTTTGCAAATTATAGTATACAGTTCTTATAGCTCAAGATCCATAAAAATCACTTAGAGGGCTTGCTTATATATAGATTGCTGGGCCCCACCTCTAGAGCTTCAACAAAGCTATTATTAGGGTTTCTAACAAATTCTCAGGTGATGTTGATGCTGTCGGTTCAGAGAGCACAGTGTGAGAACCACTGGACTGAAGAACAGGCTAAAACCTTTGAATTTATACCAGCTGGTTGAGGATGGCTGGTGGAGGAAAAGTTTGCCTACCTTGGTTTAAATTTGCAAGGATGTGATAGTTATGGATTCTGTAAAACATTTTCTTTCACTGCCTGCTTCCTCCCACATCACAAATCCTTATGCTTGCCCAATTATTACCAATTTTACTCACCTCCTGGGCAAAATGGGTTCCCTCCCACTCACACATCAATTATTATAATAACCCAACTTCAAAAACTGGAGAGGGTGGTTATTTGATAATCTCTCTGAATTTTCATACCCCAAATTTTTTAGGATCTGAACATCACACCAACTCAAAATAAATTATTATTTAAGAGAGATTAAAATAATTAAGATTCGTAAGTCTGTGTGTTGGGAGCATGTGTGTCATCATTCCTCTGGTTTCCACAAAGAAGAATTTTCCTCAACAAATTCTGGCCTCCTATTCCACCAATTAGCATGGAGGTGAAATGAGCTGCTGAACAGATTTTTGGGAGAACTAGACATATGCAGCTTCTTTACCTCCCTGCCTTGTTTTGTGAGCCAAATGTCTGCAACTCATGCATTTGCATGAGGAGCCAGACCCCTAGATAAAAAAGACTATTGTTCAAAGTGCCTGGGGGTGGGGGTAGATAAATGTATAGTTCTGGGTTCATTATTAGAACCTCACTGTTACCTGTTACTAATAAAACTAGTATTTTTATTACTATGTGTCAATAATTTGTCTTTTCTCTTGACAGAATTCAACCAGGAAAAAAGGGTTTTATTGGGTGTCCTTAAATTTCTCAGTAATACGGGTACATTAACAGAGCTAGAACTTGAACCTTTGTGACTCAAAAGCTATGTTCCTTCTACTATACTATCCCCACTTTAAGTCTTCATGTTCATTAGGTTGAAATAGAAGTATTCATTTTTTTTTAAACAAACAGCACCAAACGTACCAATTTATGTAATATAATCAGAATTCAATAGACATTCTAGTGGACATTTGTTAATTGCCACTTCAGCATCCTTTCCCCCCAGTTTTCAGCAATAGCCTGTTTAGGGGTCTGCCCTTTCCTAACTCTCAATTTAGTCTATCCCCATTATCCAGACATTCCCCTGATCATAACGATGCTGGATTAGGAAGGTGCATGTGACTCAACAAAGGCCAATAGGTGGCAATGAGGCATCTGCTGTGGCTCTGACTTGTTTCTTCTCAGGAAACTTAAATCTGAGATAAGGAAAGTCTCTGAAAATGGATCTAACACGGCAGGAGGAAGGAAATGTGCCTGTCAGTACTGGATCATTTGAGTCCTTTAGTTAGTCAATGCCTAAACTCTGTCCTATCCATGATCTTTTCCGTAATTTGTCAGTAAATTCCTTTTTGGGGTTTTCTATCACTTTGCAACCGACATGATTACCATCAATTTTCAGTTCCTCCACTGTTTAAAGAAAGGAAGCCCAGGGAAAAGCACCAAATGCAAATAAGCCACTTTCCGAAAGTGGACTATCTGAATTGCCAATTACCTACAAATGGTGAATCAGGCTGCTGTCTATTTCTAGATCGTCTACAGCCTCTTCCACTATTTTCCTCTCTCTTCCACTAGCTCTGCTCTCACTCTTTCATTCATCTAACTGGTGGATCGACAGAAACACCAAAGACAACAAAAAAGTTTTGTTTTTCACTTGTTAGCTACAATATGATAATCAAGAGAGAGACACACCATTTGGGACTGAGATACTAATAGAAAGTAGAACATCTACTTGGCTTCTCTTTGTTCTCTAAGATTTTGATCTTTCATTTGAAGAGTTTAAAAAGAAATATTAAGTGGAAGCTGAAACTCCATAAAAGGGAAATTTTAAAGAAAACATACCTAGTCTTTGTAGGCCTCTTGGAGTCCGTAATCTAGCTCGGATCCACCACTATTCGTAGTCTTTGAGGGCTTATGTGAAAAGACAGAGGTGGTGGTTTAAGACTAGAACTGGGCAACAATAGTCACAGCCTTCAAAACGAAGAGTAAGATGGATTCCAACTGACACATAAACTTTACTGTGAATGAGCAGGGCCCCAAAAGAAAACCAAAGGATGACTATGAAGTCTCAGTAATGACTGAAACTCATAAATAGATTTTTAATAATACAGTTTCAATTCTCTCTTTCACAAAGTCACCTGACTTACGGATCGTGGAATGGTTGTACAGATATTATCTAGATTCAACAATGATAACAAGAGAAAAACCACGTAGAAAAAACTAAAAGAAATACAGCAGAATAGTTAAATTATGGAATAAAATATGGAGCTGGATGAAAGATGGAGCTCTGACATTGATTATTACTTTATATAGTAACATGAGATTCCTACAGGCAAGGCAGGAAATATAGGCTAATATAACTAAATGTATCAAAATAAGAGAACAACCCAAAAGATATTTTTAAGGCATTACTGCATTCCTAATTCCTCACGGTTCTGAACTTTTGTCAGTGATGTGGAAACATAGAAATTACATTTCTCCAATCTGTAGATGACTTGAAGCTATAGGTAAATCAGCAAATATGTTAGATAACAGAATCAGGATCCAGAAAGACAGGTGAGAATGAGAAGCTAACTTTTAATTGGTATAAAAGTATGGTCTCCTTTATTTAATTCCCAAAATATAACTGTACAAATATGGTATGTGAGAAATATAACAGTATGTATTCAAAGACAAAGGTTCAGCTTACTCAAAGCTCCGCATGCATTAACTTGATGTTAATTAACATGATGCAAGTGCTTTCCCCTCCCACCTCCAAGCTGTCTTAGGCGGCAATGACAGGAGTGTAACAACAAAGGGAGTTAAGAGATCTATTCTACTTTGCCTTGGAAGAACACACCTATAATGTGACAGGATCCTCTGTAAAACACACAGTAACAGTACACACCTCGCTAAATGTGTGAATATATGTAAAACAATGTGAACTTAGTCTGGCACTCAACACATGGTTAAGTGCATGTTAGCTATTTTTATTAAGATTTCTAAACTTAGAGGAAAAACGAATCCTGATGGTTGTCTAATATAAGTGAAGCTCTGCTATACAAATAAAGCATATGATGACTGAAAACATCAAAAAGACTGATGAACAAAAGAGGGGAACTTTTATTTGTATTATAGACAACAGATCCACCAGATTTTGCATTGGTCAGGTCTGAGTTACCATAAAATACAGTGTGAAAAATGATTAATAATGTCAAAGAAGTCAGAAAGCCAGTCCACTGAAGAAGTGGAGGGAAGTTAGTCTAGGGGAGGAATACCTCATGATAGCTAGCTTCACACACCTGAACGTTTTACAGTGTAGAACAGTCACTAGGCATATTCTGTGGAGTACTGGAAGGCACAACTGGAATGAAATGAAAGAAAGTTACAGAGAGGTAGACTACAGGCTAAGGAAGAACTTAGTGACAAGTTCTACCAAACTGGAATGGGTCTATAACAGTTAAATTTATGTCAACGTGACTGGATCACAAGGTGCTCAGATATCTGACTGAATGTTATTTCCTGGTGAGCCTAAGAGGGCGATTCTGGATGAGATGAGCATTTGAATGGGTAGATTAAGTAAAGCAGATGGCCCTTCCCAATGTGGGTGGGCACCATCCAATACACTGAGGGCCTGAATACAGCAAGCAGTGAAGAAAGGGTAAGTCACACCTGCTCACTGGCTGACTGCTGAGCTGAGACAACCATCTTCTCCTGCCCTCTGACTCCAAATTACCCACTAACCTCCCAGGTTCTCAGGCCTTCAGACTCAGGCCAAACTAACCCATCAGCTTTCCTGGGTCTTCAGTTTGGCGACGGTGGAGGGTGGGACTTCTCAGTCTCCATAACTGCCTGAGCAAATTCCTCACAGTCAATCACTATATGTATAGATTTCCTGTTGGTTCAGTTTCTCTGGAGAACTCTTACTAATAAAGGGTCCCTCAGTCAATGAGACTCCTTACTTTTGGAGTTGATGAAGCTGCACTAAAAGGATGTATGGAAGAGAGCTCAGTACCTGAAGACAGCTCATGCCCTTTTGCCTACAACTCTAATATTTAAAACTCCATTCCTGTTTTAAAAGGTTAACACCATCAGTTCTGATGCAGTAAGCATGCTTTAATACATGTACACAACTTCCTGTTCATCACTCCATTCTCCATTGGTCCTGTTTAGCTTTTAAAAATCAAGATTCTCTTTAGGCAAGATTACTTCAAAGAAAACATACCCCAGACAAGAAAAGGTATTCTTTTTTGTATATAGTGCATGAAGATCTGCTAATTTGAAGATCTGCTAATTATGGTCATTAAGTTTAGGAAAGGTATTTGATTAATTTCAACTCTAAATTTACACAAACTGTTTATAAATCAAAAGTAATTTATTTGTTAAAAACCAATCTTTTCATTTAAACTTCCATTAATCTCTTAAAATGTCCTTTGAGTCAACTAAAGATTCCCAAGCAATCTGGATTTTCTTCAGGTCACTCCCAATTCAAGATAAAATTTCAAAACTACTAGAAAAAGTTGTAGTTCTGAATCTTACTTTTTAATTTTCTAATTCTGTAACTACTTCAGTGCATGAAGTTACTTCTGATTTCATATATTCTTTCCCAAGAAAATTCAAACAGTTCTCTTAAGGTATCTACACTTCATTCAAATACTGAAATAATTTAAGTGTTAAGTCAAATTTCTATTTACTAAGTCTATTACATGTTTCAGTAAATGTTTAAAAATAAAAAATTAGTATTTACAAATGTTCTTAATCTATGACTGGTTCAACAGGAATGCAAATTATGGGTCTGGGGTTTTGGGGGCTAAAAACCTCTGAAGATAAAGACAGTTTATTTTCATTCACTTAATAAGAAAAAATTTGTTTAAAAGTTTCTAAATCAGAATAAAATACCAACAATAAACAAATTTTAAAAAGCTATCATTCTGCCCAAAAATGATTACAAAGGAATCATAGAATTTAACAGCTGAAAGGGATGCTGGAAATCAAATTCAACTGTTTATTTTATAGCCATTGAAACCAGACACTCTTAATCATCTACTTCCAAAAAGAAGAATAAAGATGTTTATAATTACAGAAAGCAAGCATTAAATGGTCACAAAATCATTTAAGAGTAAAAGATCAAAATTTAAATCATGGGATAAATCCAAACAACATATAGGTTTTAAGAAGGCTACTATCAGGGATATAACTGCACTGTACTTCAGAATGGATACTGACACTGTTAGACGCACCATTTGATTGACAAAAAGCTAAAAAAGTTTTTGACTGCAGCCTTTCAAAAAAGAACACTCAGGAAATCTCCATTTTCTTAGTTTATTTTTTTTTCTTTTAACATAAAAATTAATCAACTTCCTTTGTAGACAAGTGGCTGTGTGAAGAGGATAACATCTTTATATCTGATTCTCACTGTGGCTGCTATAGGCATTTTATTGACAGTGAGCACTATCTCATAAACTGAGAAACCCAGCCTCACCCAGCCCCACCCCGCCCTACCCGACAAGATACTAGCAGTAATCCTCCTGAAATTCTCCACCTTAAATGCTCCCTGGACTGTATAACTACTATATAACTACCCCTAAATTAAGGCCTGTTATACTGAACATTTATTTGAAGGCAAAGACCACACTTGATTTATCTTTGATCTCCGTATCGTAAACAAGAGGTACTATGCTCTTTCAAATTTCTTATACAGTCACTTTCTGCAGAAAAAAAAAATCGGACTCATACCCTAAAATTTATTATTTCAACAGTTAAAATAATTTTTGATAAGAAATGATACAAATTTACTGTAAATTACTGGATATCAAAGTACTAGCATGTAATATGACAGTAATGGTGGAAAGAGCATATGGTCTAGTATCATACATATCAAAGAGCAGACACTACAAGATTATGAGTGGTGTGGGAAGTTTCTCTTACAAAGTTTTGTTACGTTCAAAGTATTCCATTAAAACACTCTGAAGAACCAAATGATTACTTAATTGTAATGTTACTCTGGATTCACATTATTCCTGTTTTAAGTGGCTTAGAGAAAACATGCACACTTGCATAAAAGAGCATAAAGACTGTAAAGCTTGTTCAGAAAAGTAATTTATATCAGGTGAGTAAAAATGATACACACACCCAAGATTAAATCCACCAAAAAGGATTTGTTTTATAAAACTGATAAGCAGAAAATAAGCACTGTCTACAATGCCTAATTTATTAGTCTCAAAAGATTCATAAACACCATCACTGTGTCTGTATTGACTACAATTATTCCCACTCCCTCAGTAAGTTACTTATCCACCAGACTCTTTTCAGATACAGAGACTAAGTACAGTACTTAGGCCAAGTTAGAGCTGCTGCTAGTGAAAAATTCAGCATGACCACTTAAGCAAATCTCTTAGGGTGGGAGGCAAGTAGACTGGAATGGTGGAGGCATTAATTTGTTCTTCTATTACAGCTTTTAACACAGAGCTGCAATGATCTGTTTATCTCTGTCTTCCCCAATGAACTGTGAACTCAAGGCAGGATTTGTGCCATTTATTTTTAACCCCCAGATTTGTCGGAAATATACCAGGTGCTCAATGTTTATTGAATCGAAACATTCCTGTTCGAAACTTAGCTAGAAATCAATTTGAAAAACAGGTTTTATGTTCGTAATCAATGCCAATTCAAATAGCAGAACAGAACAAAACCTCCTAATCCTGTGTTTAAAATCATATGCTAGGTTCCACGAGAGAAAGCTGTAGCATGCAAGGAGTTTTCAAACCACCTTGCAAGATACATAAACTTTCCTTCAAATTCTTTCAGACAATGGAAGTTAAAAGGCATTTCAGATTTTCCCAATTAATTACACAATGACTGCTATGTGGCAATGGGTTTTAACTGGGTCCTGGATCCTTGAGGCTATATGCAAAGCAGTAACTCTGAGTTTCAGTATTTCATAAAGCCTAGAAGAAAAGATGTATTTATTTGAGAAATAATTTGTTAGGGTTACTCATGCTGAAGTAAAATTATGCCAAATCAATGAGGTAATAAATTTAACAATTAGATTTAAGGATTATAAAGAAATAAAAATCAGCCAGTAGAGGCCATTGGGTGAGAAAATCCTCAAAGCCACATCTAGCTATCACCCTCTCTGAAAGTTCCCATTTCTATTTTATCTCCGGCTCACAGATCACCGCATTTCAATCCAGCTGCTACTTCTGTGCTGTACTGAAACTACTCTTCAAGATGACCCCTGACCACTCTTGTTCCTAAATTTAATGGACACATTTAGTTGCTCTTATCTGATCTACTGGCCACCTTTGCTACTGTTAACCCCTACCTCACTCTTGAAATGTTCTGCTGCCTTAATTTCTCAGATGCATAACTCTTGTTCCCACCACAATGCCATCTCTGGTTGCCTGTTCTCATTTTTCACTGCTTGTTCCTCTTCCTGAATAATTGTAAAGGCAGTCAGTAGGGAGGGGCTGGGTGGCACTGAAATTTTGACCACAATTGTTGCCATCTGTTTTTAGATAGCAAGCAGGAGATCAGTTTACAAACAACAGTAAAAGTTTATTTGCATGTGCATTTACAGGTTCATTTTTTTCTGTTCCTCTCATATTTCACAATTTCACTATTCAATTAAAATGATAAAACCACACTATAGTAGTCTGGCTTAAAGTGTGACTAAAACGACCCAGTTTCCTTAACCGAGCCCCAAACACAGCAGTCCTCCCCAAAGCCTTTATTTGAAAAAAATTTAAAACAACTTTATTGTGGTATAATTTCTGCACAGTAAACTACACACACTTCAGATGTATAATCTGATGGATTTTGATGGATGTATACACCTATGAAACCACCACCACAATCAAGATACCTAACCTTTAGTTCATAAAGAATGTCAGCCCAAAGCAGAACAGGTTCCATAAATTGGTGATTCATCCCCCTCCCTGGGGCTGTAAGACAATTACTCTGGCTTTTGATAACTGTCATTTCCAGCACAGATTATTTGTTGATGCCAACAAAGGACTTAATTAAGGAGAGCATATGGTAAAATTTTAATGTGAATGATCCCAAACACTGATATCCTGAAGTTCACACTATGGACTTTGCAGTCAAGTCTGCTGGAATCATCTTGTCCCAAACACTGATGATGTGTATGTCTTGAAAGGCTGTCCTAACTATAGACCAGTGGTTCGCAAACTTCAGCACACATCAGAATCACCTGCCGGGCTCCTTAAAACAAACTGCCGGTGATCTTTGATCTTCCAGAGTTTCAGTAGATCTCCGGTAGGAAACAATTTAGGTTTGTAAAAACCTCAGGTGATGGTGCCGCTGCAGCTGCTGCTCTGGAGAACCACTACCATAGATAATAAGCGTGCCTGAAATCTGACTAAGGAACAAATTGCTGGATTATCTCCTTGACCCCAAATTCCCTACAAGAACAGAAGCAAATTACTCATGGTTCTTTATTATGCTGTTCTTAATTTGCATGAATATTTGAAAGCAGACCTTATTCTAAAAACTATGCTGTTAGTTGATTTTTAATACCAAGTATACTGATGGATTATACAAATACTGCAAATAATTTTCTTCTAAGTAAGAAATGTGAAGACATCCTGCTTCATTCTGAACATATTTAAAATGATTCTGAACACCCAAAAGTACTAAATTTTAACAAATTTAACTGAGAACTACAATTTAGATACCCACTTTCCCTTGCTCTCCCCCCAAAAGGAACTTATCCTTTGTTTTCTATTTTATTGTTCTATTTAGGCATTTTAGGAACCTTCTTCCTAACAGTAATCATTTCCTTATAAAAGACAGGCCTTTGAAAAGCTCAGAAAGAAAGTTCATTTTATACAATCGAGTGCAGCTTACCAATAAGTATAAGAACACATTATATCCACAGTTAAACAGGAGAACAAAATGTTCTATCATTTTCTAGCCTCACTGATTTTTGAGAATTTCAGCTATAGTCAAGAAAGAGATTTCTAAATTAAAACTGTTTTTTCCCTTCTGTTCAGGAGCTAGAAGGCAATATGAACACTTGAATGTCACACCAGCTGCTCCATCAGCCTACTCAGTTCTTAAGAGTTTCTATCCTGTCAGTTCACAAGAACCTACACTTAAATGCTTAAGGAAACAGGATGCTCATTATGTCACCGAATGAGCTCACAAAAATAAAATTGGCAATATTTAGAGAGGCATAACTCTTATCTGTAAATTTAACACAAGCTTTCTGTTTCTTAATTAAAAACTCTAAATTTCAAGGATTTAAACAACTGAATACAGAACTGAGGGCAGAAGACCTTTTCCCATTTCTTTATCTCCTTTTTCTTTATTTATATCGTTTGATAGTTGACGGTCTTTTGCAATTTCTAGCAGTGGTTACCAAAGAACAGTTCAGTAAATCAATACTTTTGCAACACATTCAAAGAATCTGCCTGAAAAATAAGGTAAGCTATATTTTTAAGAGGCTATTAGGCAAGGATCTCATTTATAGTTAACTCATCAAAGTGTAAAGAATATGGACATTAGGGATGTGCTGAACCATAACCACTCCATCACATCATGTTGATGATCCTTCAAACTCTCTGGTTTCACATCGTTCCTGACCTTCATTTCAAGACTCTGATTTGTACTCTGTGAGTGCTATTCAAGGGTAGAGACACACATTAAAAGTCAAAGTCATCATCACTTGGAATTGTTCTATTTTCAAGACTTCCTCTCTGGTACAACTTCTCTTTATTTCTCTTCACTTACGCAGAATCTCGTGTATACATTCTGACCTTGAGGCTCAAAGGCAGTTGACATCCTTTCTGACAACCTGCCTCCCAAAAAAAGCAAACTTCCAACAGTCTGCAACTCCATTCTTGCTCTTATGTCTCCCTTGCTTTTTCACTCTCTGACTACACCCGGCCGGTTACCTGGCTACCCCTGAACAGACATTACATCTGGCCGAGTAATGCTGGTTCAACTGTTAAAAGCTGAGTTCTTAGTTTCATGAGAAACTTGTTTTTCTCAGTCATATATGATCCACTGACACATCTCTAACTTCTGAGCATCTTCCTTTTTCTATTCCAAGTCTCCTACATCACTTCAGCTCTTACCTCCCCAGGATAAGTCTACTCCAAGACCTTATTTCCCTGACTGCCGCTGCAAGCCACAGATCCTACTTTGTCCTGGTTCCTTCAGCTTAACCTAACCATAAAGACTATTCCCTCCTCCTCCCCTAAAACAAGCCTGTCCTGGATTTTGTGAACCAAACAATTTAGCCTTTCCCTCCTCTCTTTACTACACATCTTAATAAGGTCTATCCTCAATGCTTCTTCCTGATCATCTACTCTCACCCTGACCTGGGAAACTGGATCCATCCTCAGACCCCTCTGTTGGCTGCTTGTGGTGATTAATGATCTCAGGTGTCTTCTCAGTCCTTATCCTCACAGGTACTTTTGAGTCATTTGACAGTATTCTTCCCTCCTACCCAACCTTATTGCTTACTTAGTCTAGGACTCAAAGCAATTCTCCTCAGTCCACAATTCCCTGGCTTTTAAAAATCTTTACCACTCCCTAAATGAGGCTGTCACTCAGGAAACTATCCACAGGCCTCTGAGAGCTACTAATACCACATCAACATCATGACCTATATACATCTAAGGCCTGGACCAAGCTCCAGGCCAATGTTTTCAACTGTTAACAGACACTTTCATTTGAGTATCTTGCAGCAAATCAAACTCAATCACCAGTATTACGCTTATCCTCCCAAACCTGTTGTTTCCTCTGAAGTTCCTATCAGTCCCAAACATGTGTGAGTAAGCCCTATGTCCAAGGCTCTTTCTTCAAGGAGTGTACGGCCCAAATGGGGGGAAAACACAAGGATGCCAGCAAACACATTAAGTGTTGTAGAGAGCATTGCAAAAGATTTGGTGAGCACACAAAGCATAAAGTGTTGATGGGGATGTGTCTTTGAGGAAGGCTTCACTGTCTAGTAGACACCTGGACTGAGGCAGGGTGGAGCAGGGGGATGAAGAACCCAAAACACAGAGGTGTGATTGATAGCACAGGAGAGTAAGTAGGCAGCACAGAAAAGAGCTGATATCATGATAAAAACAATACCTCCTTGTACCTCTGGAAGGTTTCTTAAAAGTTTATCTTCTCTCCTCAGATACAACTTAAGCTTCCTGAGGGAGTAGCCACAACTTGTGTTCCTCTTATAACTCTCTTATAACTCTTACAATAAATTGCTTAACTGTTCACTAGAACAAAAATGAATAACTAAACTGTGGAAGATCAACACAATTAGAATCCTCAAGCTCCCTTTACAGAATATTTAAACAAACAGGCACACACACAAAAAATAACAAAACTTCAGGTGAATATAGTACTGAGGGAAGGAAAAAAGCAGATTTCAAAAGCTCCTGACTTCCAGTTTCTTTATGATAATTTCTTATTATTGATTTTAAATGATTTAAATCATCTTGAGAGACTTGCATCATCTTTTGAGAAGGTCAGAACATGTTTGATTTCCTTTTGTAGCATCTGCAAAAAGTAAAATAAAGGAATCATGAAGAAGGCTGGAAGGAATGAGTACACTTAAGATGGTAATAGACACTGCGTAACATCTAGTCCGTGAGCATCTCCCTTCTGTAGGTCTTCAATAAAACAGATGTGGGTATCGACAGCTTCAGCATGGGTGTGAGGTACCAAATCAGCATCCCTCCTCTCTTCCTTTTGTTTCAGTATTGCTCTCAGAATCCTCACTTGCTTTTTCTTTGGACAAGCTTGTTGTCATTTTCCTGAATGAAAGCTGGCCTATTCCCTTTGCCCTTCTAACTTCTTCAACAAACAGTTAACATGCCCCCTCTTCTCTGACCCCATGACATGACATGGAATTATACTAGTCTATTTCTCTCTGTTTCTGTAGTTTTTGAGCCACTATAACATTCAATACATACTATAATTACTTGTGTACATGGCTTTCTTCTTGATTAACAGTAAAGTCTGAGAGCAAGTTGGTCTTGCTCATTTCTGAATCTCCTAGTGACCAGCTACAGCTACAACACCTTGCCCACAGAAATGACTCAATACAGGGTAATGGAACTAAACTGGAAAACACATGGCAATGTACTGGACAGTGGTCCTTCAGTAAGACCCACCTCAGGTGCCGGCAAATGAGACTGTCAATGCCAGAGAGGTAGATTCTTTCAGCACTCAAGAGGATACCTGGCCCAGCACAGAATCAGGACTATGATGATGGCAGGTGCCTAACTTTTTAGATTTTATTCCAGCACTTTCCTGTACTTGCTGGGTGACCTTGGGCAATTTACCCAGTGTTTTAGCTTTCTCACTTATAAAATGGGCTACCTTGTAATTTTGAAGAGGTTTAACTGAATTAATACAAGAAATATCTTAAAATCATCCCCATATCTTAGTGTGTGGTATTCAGAAGTACTCAAAAAAAAAAAAAAAAAAACAAAAAAAACAACCAGCTATTTAGTTGTTATAATTAGCAGTTAACACATTTTTAGTTAGTTTCCAATAAACTGTCCTATCCAGAGTATATTGTATAATACTTAAGTTAGCCTGTGGATATAAAGGCACATAATACATATTTGTTAAATAAACAAAGACATTAAATGCAATATTTGAATGTGATATCCTTATATATAATGATATCTACCAGCATTTAAGAATTAAAAAGCAAGAGTGTTGTATCATATACAGAATTTTATAAGAGCTGATCTACTATTCAATTATCTATTTTAGAAAGAACAGTAAAGTGACACCTCATTGGGAGAAAAAGGTTTTCTTCCCACAATTAAAATTAAATGATTAATTTAAAAAGATTCTTCAAAACTTTAATAATTAAGAAAACTAAACACCAACATGGAAAACTCTTAATTACAGAACATTCAGGGGGAAAACACAGACCTGTATCTATACATCCAGTGATTATAATCATTTAGAATTCACATACTGTAAATGAACAAGAACCAGAAAACGTGTAGATGAAATAGCTAATTTATCAGAGGAGCCTACAGATTATTTTCTTCCCTAAATGCTGTAGGTGTTAGTTGAGCATTATGAGAGCGATTTATTTGCCTTCAATAATTAGGCATTCCGACTTTGATCTATGAGAATTACACTGAAATTCTAGTGCAACAAAAGAATCTGCCAACTCTGGTACTGATGCACAATATCCTTTCTAAAACTGAACATTTTAAAGTTAATGGCTACGATCTAGGATATCACGCACAGAACGTACACTGAGCAGCAAACACTGGTTTAATAACAAATAAAAAATGCACCACGTAAACTATCAATCAAGGAATTACAAATAGTCATTCATATGTTCAGTGCTGATCTGAGCAAGTAAGAGAGTACATGTAAAGAGAAGAGGAAAAATGGTATATTACACAAAGGACACAAGCAGACATGCAGCAGAAGAACCTTCTCAGAACCTGATCACAGAAAGAGAGGGATAATGGTACAGCCCTCTGCATTTAAAGAAAAGGCTTCAGGACTCATCAATAGACTTAGCTTCTCATAAAAGGAACTACTGGGACCACTTGGAAAGAACTGAATTTTAAAATCAGTGTATTAGGTTAAGCCATGTGACACTGCCATTTTTGCATGTGAAAATCAGTAAAATAGCAGCAATTTCATATGGTTCAACTAACATAATCGATTGAGCAGAGAATCCACACTGAGCATCCTAAAAAGATCAAAATGGATCCCAGGACCTAAGATTGGGCATTAGGTAGACTGAATGAGTCAATTTAACTTACTGAGGAAAAAAAAATTTAACAGTCAGAAATGGGCTGGTCAATTATGAAAGCACAGGCAAAGGATAATTGTTAGAGCAGCAAAAGGAAACCTGGCCTTTCTCATTCCAGCAGTGTTTAGGAGAGGATTATAAGCCACAAGGAGGTTCTGGAGTATCTGTATTCTAACTGGGAAGAACTAGAACACTGACAGAATCCCTGTGGCAGGTACTGTGCTAAACACTGCACACTACACTCTACCTAATGCTTCCAACACCCTACCAACAAGGCTCTGTTATTACCCATATTGCCAGAGAGGCAACTGGTCTCTGAGAGGTTAAGAAAAGCCTGACTCCATTACACATTCCACACATATTATGCCACTTGTTCTGCCAACATACCCACTAAGCAACCTTCTAATTATAATGTAGCTTCCCATGTGGCAAAATCTATGGGGAAGAGAATGTGCCAGCTAGGACTTGAGAATCTGCTTCTCATGGTAGTAATTTTTTCCACTGTAAATTAATATATTAACATTTTGATTTTTATATCAATTTCATGAGGCTTTGATAATATGAGCCTGATCCAAAAAAAAAAAAAATCGATTATCAGAGTCTCAGACCCTCTAGCACGGCAAACCTACTAAGGGGTGCAATCCCTCTCCCTTGAGGGCCCTTTGGGGGACAGCCAATCCTCATTCTCCCAAGAGAGGGGATACCTCAACAGTCTCTTCCCTTTTGAAATCTCTGGAGTACAAACAGGTAACAATGAAGTGACCGGATTCCAATCCTGACTTTGCTGTGCTAATATTTAATCCTTGCTCTCACTTTTTTTCATGGATAAATGGAGGAGCTGAGCCCAGTGATCTTATACCCCTTTCTTATCTAGTACTAATGGCTGCCTACCCCATGAAAGAGTCCTGCCTTGCCCAACCATGCACACTTTCTAGTTTTTTATCTATTTCTCTTAACGTTCCTTCCGGTGTCCCTGACAGGCTCCCCCATGCACTTCCTGCCTTTACACCCATCCAGGTAAAGTCTGGGGTCCTCCACTCTTATGTCACCAGCACTCAACAGTCATGACTCTAGATTTGTCCTTACAAACACTACCTGTACTTCCCATTACCTGACTACTGTGGATTACATAGAGTCTAGCATGATCATTTATACATACTTAAGGTATTGAAAAGCTATGCCTTTATCTGAAGGACCCACATGCAATTCAATAGTCTTGGGTTCAGAATTATAACTGGATATTAGTATTTTCTTTTCCAGGTTCTGTCTCGCTTCCACTTAGTTTACCCACCAAACTATACTTTCAAGCTTCATTTCTCACTCATCTCCAAAACCCTGACGGCAATTTAATTTTCAGTTATAACCTCAAGCTCAAACCTCAAAACTCCATTCCTATTACCAATCCCCAAATTCCTCTAGAACAGACTTTTCCAAACTGGTGCCCTAGAGAAGGCTATTTTACCATATGTTAAGAGCTATGATGTGAAAAGGTCAGCAGGGTAAGTAGGTTTCTTTGGTCAGACTTTGCAGAATCTACAAAAGGGAAATATTATATGTAGCATTTCCTGAACTTATTTTTAACTACTGTTTTTTCCCTCCATGAGCACCTATTAATATCTCCTGGAAACACTATTTCACAGAATATTTTAGGAAACACTGTTCTGTTGTTTCATCCTTCAAAGTATCGACCACTTAAACTCAAAAGCACCTCTGATTTCTCATTCTCTCCCCAATATCCAGTAAGTAGCTAAATTCCTTTTCCTTCCTAAGCGAATCATTTCCATCTTTTGTAGTCCCTTTAAAACACTGAATTTCAGACCTTGTCCTAAGAGTGACAGATCATGTCTACAAAATAAGTATTAGATATGTTATTATCAACCCCTCAAGGCTGTCATGAGGATTAAAAGAGAATGAATATGGTATCTTGCAGAATGTGTCTTCCAAAAACCAATCAACATTTCTCCCTGATAGCTGGAATCTGTTCTCTATTACGGCAAATTTTACCTCAAAGCTGGAGGATAGCCTTATCTTCTTAATAAAGGCAGCACTGATCTTATACATATCAGTCCTGACTGGGGACTTTTAAATGAGGTAAATGAGAAATGCGGATAATATGAACATGGTGTGAGTAACAACAGTGGCAGGGTGGGCGTCACTCATAGCACTGGGTCACCTTCCCTTCAAAATACAATCAGGAGTTATAGAACAGGTAACAACTTACAGCTAGTTTTCTCATTTATTCAAGCATTTTAAGTTGGGTTTCTCTAACTCTGTATCTGTAAAATGTGTACCTCCTCAGCTAGCCTGTAAGCTTCAGAAGAGGTGAAGACTGTCATTCATGGACTCCTTTACTGACATTAGCATGAAAAGAATAGGCATGTAAACATTTTTCCTCATTCAAGGTGTATTTGAGTGCTTGGTGTTGGAGACACAGTGGGAAACATGACAGAATCCTCCCTGTCTCCACACAACTTACGTTCTTTTCTAGAATATATATCAAACTACTTACTAATTACACAATTATTTCATTACAATTGTGTTAGGTATACAGTGGTTGATTTCCTTTGAACCTTTGGTTATTCAAAGTTTGGAAGAAGAGAAGTGGGCATTAAGCTCATAAGGGTTCAGAACAGTATGTTTCATTAGAGCCTTTTGGATTAGCTAGAAAATAAAAAATGAACACAGGGTATTTAGGGGAAGACAGGGGTGGCTAAGTGGGGAAACCACTGGCCAAAATGTAGCATTAAAAGCAGATTCTTTGACATTGCACCTATGACAGCAAAAATACCTCAGAGTACTATCTCTGTGGCTTGTTGCCAAATGTAAAAGAAAAACCACCCAATTTTGAATGTCTCCTACACAGACAGCACTGTGCTATCAGTTTTACATGAAGTTGAACAATAATGATGATGGTAACGATACTGATAACTGACATTCCACAGTGTTTCATGGAACACCATGGCCCTACGAGATTGGTACTGTTACTTTCCACTTCACAGCTAAGGAAACTGAAGTGAGGTAGGGTAAGCAATTTGTCCAAGGTTATGACACTGTTAAGGGCAGGGCTGGGGTTCACACTCAGGCAGTGCGGTTTGGTCCCCACCACTTCTCCCTAACTGCCTTTGCATATATATATTCACATATATACTGAGGTATGGTACCAGACTTTTCTGAGATGTTCATCTATTCGGAAATTCAGCATATATAACTAAGCTGTCACTAAAATTCTCTGGGAATTTTAATTCTGAAGGATCATATATTGAAGAGATCAGGAATTTTCACTATTATCAATATTTACTGCAGCTCATTATGTGAAAAGCATTATACCACAATTATAAAAATACAAAGAGTCTATAAAAAGGAAAAGGTGCTATCCAGTTTACAAACTAAGAGGAGAATTCTTCATTCAAAACAGTAAGAAAATCTCAATTTGTTCTACCAACTAAACTCACGCTTTTCACAATTAGACATACATGTAACAGTATACAGGGAGTCATATTACATAAATGTCAGTGTATCTCTTTCAGGGTCAAAATACTGGTCTATTATGAAGGATGACATACTTGTATCTGAAGGCAGCATTACTACTCTTTTTTTAAAAGATACTATGCTGACTTTGAGAATATTTCTGTTCTTGTTATATTAACAATGAGCCTAAGGAGAGCAGCTTTTACCCACATAGTGGAGTATATGGTATGGCACAAGGTAAGCACCTGAACGTTTGGTAAATGAACAAAAGGTTCTATTTAACTATAAAGCTAGAAAAGCCATGCAAATGTAAAATTTGTACCCTCCCCAATACTGCTGTCATATAACCTACAACTGAAGCAATGAAGTGCTTTTACTACATTCCAGAAAAGTAGCTCCCCTCTATTCAAGTTCATAATCATGAAAATATTTCACATGATTCAACCATTAGTTACCACTATGATAAAACAAGTAAGAAAAGGGTCCTTCCCAGGCTGCCCCAGAATCTATTTCGGTTCTAGTGGTAAATGTGCTGTTATCTTTCTGGGGGAGATACTGTTTGTTTGTTTGTTTGTTTGTTTTAATCTTAAAGCCCTAACTAGCCAGAACTTATTTTTAGGTATGATTATTTAAAAAACAAATAGTAAAAGGCTCCAGGAAAACAGTGCTACTTCAAGAATACTTAACAAATCTATTTTGGCCAGAAGAATTGTTTTTACAACCTCAGAGATTTATTGTCATCAGAATGCTTCCTCACTGGAGGGAGAGGGTAATTAATAGAGAGGTGTTAGCTTTGAAGGCAGCTGAACTTGTTTGCTTGTGGGTGTCCAGAATGTAAACCACAGACTCCAAGCTGAGGGTGGGCAGTGGGGCAGGGAAAGAACTGCAGGGATGGAGGACTCCCTGATCTCCTCTCCCACTGCAGGAGCTCTTGGGACTTTCTAGGAAGTACACATTAAAGGGCAAAGACCAAAGGTTTTTGATTTACTCTCAGCAATGTCTCCTGATTTCACCTTGGATGTACAGAACCATATAAGGCATTGCAAAAGAATTACAGACATGGTTTATACAGCTGATGGTTGGCAGAACTACGGGTGATGTATTTTACTGACTTTTGTGGCAGCATCAGATATAACTGCATGTGACTCAGAACACTCTCTTAAAATTTTTAACATTCTCCTAGAAAAGATCTGAAAAATAAGCATTTACTATACTTCAATTTTTAAGTAAGAAAAGTGTTTCTACTATTGCTGTTTTTGCACATATTATTTACATTAAAAGGATAACAAAGTGGTATGCAAAGTCGGAGGAATACCAAGTCTTCTCTAAGTGAAGACATCATGTGTACTTATCTAAAGGTAGAAAAATTGCAAATAGTCGCAGCTTATTTGTTTTATAGCTGTTGCCACATTTTATATAAAAGAAAATTTCTGGCTCCCACACTCCTATAAAATAATTACCCTTCTAAATTCACATTTTAAAAACAATTAGAATTCCCAAATTTACAAGGCAGCCATTTATTATTACTATAGAACACAAACAAAAGAAAAAGTATGCTTTAAAAAAATAAAGCAGTTTCAAATCATGTTCTCCCCTTAGAAGAAATCTCTGTAGGAACTAGTATCCATTATGGATCAAAAATTTTTTTAGAAGTCTCTCTCAAAGACAAAAAAACAACTCCCCCACCGGAAAAAAAAAATCATAGAGCTTGTTGAAAAGTATTTCACAATTTTGACTATTAAAAATAGTTCATATATCCAACAGAGCCAAGAAAGCTACGCAAGGAGCTGCAGACAGCAGCCTTCTTTATCACTGCCAAATGATACTGAATACAGACCCTGCAGGATATTAAACACCTTGTATTTTTCATGGATCCAGGGCCCAGCTTTTGAGGTATTCCTATGCAGAGCCCAGCTGTTTTGAGTGATTTATCCACAGGAGTTTAATTTCAATTGTGTGCTGGTAAGTGGGAGGCAGTGATTATACCCTCCCCAAATCTTTCTAGCACACTAATGAACATTTTAAGGAACAGTTTCCAACTGAGATTAATTTGCCCTTCAAATATTCTCCTCCTAACTCACTAACGGCAATATCTGAATCAATATACTTTAAATGGAAGAATACAGGATGAAGTTATAATAAAACTTGTGCTTTATTCATCTGAAGACTGAAAATGACAGAGAACAAGTGTACTCTCTCTGCGTCCTCCCCTACTATCTTCACAGGGAAACTGTCCAGGAAGTAACACTTCTTACACTTCCTTGAAAATATATCAACACATTCCTTCACCTCTTTCTGCTCTATTTCTGGTACCAAACCACACCAGTGCTCATTTCTCCTTCTCTGTAGTACCAGCAAATCTTAAGTTCACCAGAGGCAGACTACCAGTTAAACTACTTTCATCCTGTCCATTGTTTTTCATCAAAAACCTCAACGTAGATTTAACAGACACACAATTTTCAAATGCCACAACTAGAGGACATCTCATATGCCAGATGGCATGCTACATGTTCACTTAGTGGGACAAAAAAGGAACAAGATGAAATATAAATAGTAAACCCTGCATTCAGAATTTCTAAGGTGGGGGGAGCCATAAGTACACAGAAATTTATAAAAAAAAAAAAAAAAACAAAAAAACTAGCAGCTTTTAGTTCACTACATATTCAACCTGAGCCTGCCCACATTAACATTACATGAAATAAGGAGGGAAGGCAGCAGTGACCTTCAAAGTTGCTGGAAGAAACTAATTCAGAAAAAGCATTATTTCCCTGAATAGGTCTTTGATACTGAGGAAACCTGGCCAGTTTTAGAAGTACTTGATTATATATTCGGCGGGGGGGAGGTGCTGAGTGCAGGACTTGAAAGCACTGAGAAGAGCTCCCTTTTTGTGTGGGTCAATGGCTAAGGAACTTCAGGATGAAGTCACTTTCACAGAAATCTAAATTCAGGTGCCTTTATGGGAAAGCATAAAACCACCCTCCTATTTAAAAAAGAAAGACAAACAAAAAAACCATCCTCTGTTATTTTGGCAATCAAACAAAAGTACAGGTAAACACAACTCTCCACAACCTAATTCAGAGAACTGAACACTGAAACTTTATTTTAAAAACCGTTTATAGTTTTCCCAATTATGGTTACAGAGACACTATTATGCATTTACCCTTAATGCTGAAATGGTCCTTCCTTATAAAAACTTTACTCTCACAGCACACGGATCAGAGATAGAGCATGTAAGGGGTACCCGCAGGTGCATTTCCAAGATCAGCTGAATTTGCCCATACCTTCCTCAAGAGGAGTGGAGTGGTGTGGGGGAGTTACACCATTGTTTATATTTTATCAGTAATGAAAGAGATTATAATTGAAATAAAAATCATACACACGGGCAAAAACTTCCATTCATTCCTCAAAATGTGTCCTTTGTGTGCTAGGCTGTACTTGAGGGACCCAGAACTCAGTGGTGAACATGACTGCATTCCTGTCCTAATGAACTTTGAATTCTACTAATTATGTGTCTCCTCCTTCTGTTTTATAAGAATGATAAATACACAAAAGAAGGACAGTGTGCAAGGGAGGGGCACTACTTTGGTGAGGATGAAAAGGAGTTCTTGAGAGTGTCCTCAACACTGACAAGGAAGAAGCCTCAAAATGTGGGGGAAGAGCATTCCTGCTGGAGGGAACATGAAGGTCCTAAGGCAGGAACAAGGTTGAAACATCCCAAGAGGCAGAAAGAAGGCCAATGTGGACAGTGCACAGTGCATGATGGGGCAGAGGCCACTGGGGGGTGAGCTGGCAGAGCTGGAAGGTAGGCCATGGTGGAGTTTGAACATTAATTACAGGGTGATATCGTCTGATTGGTGTTTTCAGCTTATACCGGCTTCCATGAGAAATGGACCATGGTGCCAGGAAAGGGAATGAAACTTAACTACTTCTGTCCATTTTTCTTGTTTAGGTAAGGAAATGAAAGTCGTAACAACTCCAGAACACTGGAGATGTCAAGGATACTGCATCAAGCAAAATCCCTAACCTTCTGACTGCCCCCTCATCTTGCACAAAGTAAAAGTCTGCGTGAAAGACTTTTAAACACTGAGTCTAGCAGTGAATAATGATGATAAACAGGATGATCAGTCACCAAAAATAATGGTGACTAACATAGTGCCTTTTTTTTTTAACCCCACGCTTCAGACCACAGTGATTCCACAATGGAAATCAATCTCTCTCTTCATGGATTACAAAAGGATTACACTATGTGACTCTAGAAGTTTCAAAGGGCTGTTTTTTGTTTTTTTCCAGTGGCCATTTGTCCTTCATTCATGTTTTCTTCTAGTAGGTGGACAGAGAAGAACCTGAATGGAATTCAGAGATGGCTAAAAAGACTAATAACGAGCCGGCTAGTCAAGCCTTGTTCCTTCTCATTCCACAGTGCTGCTGTTCATACTACTTAGCTTTCCAAAATGGTCTTTTCCTCCTCACCTGAGACTTTTGCTATAAAGCCAGCTTAAAACTACTGCTGGGGAATGAGAAGTGGTAAGAATGCTCATTCACACACAGTAAGGGTATCATGCGTTTCTCCAATACATTTAGACAAAATAATAACAGCTTTAAGACGAAGAGCATGCCCTCTGGCCACAGGGAATAGGAAGCTATTTTGCGTCTGTCTTACTAACACAAATCAAGAGTTACCTTAAGAAGCAACTGAACCCATATACTGCCAGGAAAGCTCAATATCAGCTGTGCAAAGAGTCAAAATAAATTTGGCATAAATTCTTAAAATTTAAACAAGTAACTTTAGAGGTATATTTGCAACTCTATGGGCTCCTCATTCACATATTCATAGACACTGTGCTGGTCAATATGCCAGGCATCCCTCAATACTCCGTGAAACAGGTATTTTACAGGAATCATGTAAAGTTCTTCTATTCTTAAAGCAGCTAGCCAGTAATACCAACATCTTCATTTTCCATTTCATATTGTCACTTCTATTCTTTTTGGCTTGTACCTCAAACCATCTCTTGGTTTATATTCCTGAGGTCTAAATCTGCTTAAGGCACTGAAAATAGTCCTTGTTTCAGGCTCTCAGAAAAAAGTGAACATTACACTGACTTTTAAGTCAAGTTCAGAAAAAGGTATTGAAGACTGTTCTACAGCAGGGGTTTATGAAAATCGCCTACAGCTTGTTTTTGCAAGGTCTAAAACTAAGAATGATTTTTAAAATCATTTTAAAGAGTTAAAAAAAAAACCCTATATGCAGCAAAGACTGCACATGTTCTTGAAAGCCTAAAATACTTAATGTCCGGCCCTTTACAGAAAAAGTTTGCTGATCCCTGGTCTAAGGCAACATTTCCCAAAACTAGCTCTGTATCCAAATAATCTAAGGGCTTTAAAAAACAAAAAAACACACAGTCTTATACCTCACTCCACACCAACAGAATCAGAGTCTCTAGGACTAGGATCTAAGAATCTTAATTTTAAAAAGCTCCTCTGGAACTTCTGGGTCAAGGGGATAATGGTAGTAGCCTGAATCCCAATCTCCTTCTCCAAAATATATAAAATCACAAAGAGTGCAAATAAAACCACACATGACCTCCAGTATTACTAAGAGACAGAATACCACAAATTTCAAATTACCCACAAGAGGAGAAATCAACGCAAAAATCCAACAGTGCTTCCACTGCCTTTGCAAACCTGCTCCCAAAAGGGTACACTTGAGAGACTCTGAAACAGAGAAGAGACCAGGGGACCCAAACAAAGCACAGACAAAATCACCCACAGAAGAAGGAAGTCCAACACCAAATGTCAAAATACTCAACACTGGAATCTGGTAGTTCACTTCATCAGCTATACAGAAAGGGACTGAAAGACAACAGTGACAAAAACGCAGGCTCAAGCAAGAAGTACTTCTGGGGAAGAAGATCAGTAGAGAAGGGTGGTGCCCCTTGGAGAGACAGCAATGAAAAAGAAAGAAAACTTAAGGATCCCGAAGAAACCAAAGAGAAAAAGACATACAAATTCCTCCCTAATTCCCTTCATATTGCCATCATTCATTAAAAAAAAATGTCCTTCACTATTTTGACAGAAGGCATTTAGGAATGAAGAAACTTGTCTACCAAATGCTTAGGAATAGGGATGGAAATCAAACCAATTCCATAGAGAGCTACTGGAGGAAGAAAAAAAATGCAAATCACATTCCACCTAATGAACACTCCCCACAAAACAACAAACACAACACACACCAAAAACCATGAAACACTAGGAAACTGTAAAGCAGTATTTCAAATTCAATTAAATATCCTCAAGTATTCAAAAACATTAAAAACAAAACCAAAAATCACCTAGAACCAAATACTCAAAAACTAAAAACAGAAATGAACAAAATTCCAGGAAGAAATGCAATGGGAATGGATCAGTCTCAGAGAAGGAATGAAAGAAAAAAAGATAAAACCATTTCTGAAATCAAGAATAAATTACAAAATGCTCAAGAGAGAATGGATATGAATGAAAATCTAATAAGGGACATTGAAGAAAAGGCAGAAAAATAAGAGAATGAAAATGAGATAAAGAAAGGAGTAAAAAGGGTCAGAAGAGAGTATGAAATTTAAGGCACACAAAGGATCCAACACTATGTAACTGGAGTCCTTTAAGAAAAGAAAAACAATGGAACAGAATATTGGAAACTATTGTTCAAGATATAATCTTTCCAGAAATATAGGAAAATTTAAACTAACACCCTGAAAGGGTCCACTGTATACCCGGGAAAGCTAATCTACAACAATCTACTTCAAGACACATCTCAGTAAGAACAATGGAATTTAATAACAAAGGGAAAAATTCTCAGAGTAAAAAAATCAAATCACTTTTAAAATAAAATCAAAAGCCAAAAAAAAAAAAAAAAAAGACAACAGTGGAGCAGAGCAGTATTTTCAAGAAATTTAAGAATATGGAAGCCAAGCTCCCCTTAAAATATTAAGTCTACAGAAAGAAAACAGTTGTGAACACAAGAACTCAGAAATACAATATACACATGCCCTTCCTGAAGAATTTGCTAGAAGATGAACTTCATGCAACCAAGGGATCCTTGGGAATCTTCAGCAAAAAAACTAAGGGTGAGCATTTAATATATTTAACTACAGAACTAAGACAAAGGTGGGAACATGATTAAAAGAACAGAATGTACCTGTTATACATGCTGACAAAGTAGAAAGAATGCACAAATATACTAAAATGAAATGACAGAGAGGAAATAACTATGCAGAGGAAATTTCAAAAAATAGACTGATAACTTCCATGTAAATAAATCTTAAAGCTAGAAGAAATGGTTAATTTCTTAAGAAAATACAGCTTACCAAAACTGACCACAGCAGAGATAAACAGAAAACATTACCAAAGAAAAACCTCCACAAAAGAGCACCAGGTCTAGAGGGTTCCATGGAGGATTATACCAAAACTTTGGAGACCAGAGTCTCAATGCTACATAAATTGTTTCAGGGAACAGGAAATAAAGAAAACTCGCAAGTTTCTTATGAAGCAAGTATAACATTGATATCTAAACCTAATAAAGATAGAATAAAGCTGCAGACTAGTATCACTTATGAAAACTGGTGCTAATATTTTATTCAGGATTTCTGTAGACTTCAACACCACATTAAAGAAAAAATAAAGTGATATTTATACCAGAAATGCAAGGATACTCCAGTATCAGAAAATCTATTAGTTAACATAAATAAATGCTTAACATAATAAATTTTACCTGTCTATATCTCAATTCTAAAGTAAGTTAATTAATGGGGAAACACTAGAGGCATGCAATATAAGGTCAAAAACAAGGAAAGAATGCCCACCATGTCCACTACTATTTAACATCATTCTGAAAGTATTAGCCAATGGATCAGAAAAAAGAAAGCTACTGGAGTGATAAGAACTGGAAAAGAAAAATAAAACAATCTCTTTAGATCCCATGATAATATATCTGGAAGACCCTAAACTCTAGAACTAAGAGAATCAATGAAAACTAACTCAATATTGAACAACTGAGTAAGGCACAAGAGTTAAAATTAACATGGAAAAATCAATGGCCTTTCTACACACGGCCAATAATCAATTAGAAGATATAATGGAAAACTCCATCACAATAACAACCAAAAAGATTAAAAACATTTAGGAATAAACTTAACAAATGTTCAAAATCTATATTAAAAACCCCTGACACTCTTGAAAGACACATGCAGACTTGACCAAATGCAGACATTCTTTGTTCATGATTAGGACATCTCAACATCATCAAGCTGTTGGTGTTCCCTAAGACAATTTGTAAATGTACTGCAATGCAAATAAAAACAAGTTTTTTTCTGGAACTAGACAAGTCAATGCCGAAGCTTATATGGAAAAATAAACACACAAGAATAGACAGGAAACCACAGCAACAGAAGAGATATGATGGGGAGACTAGCCCTATCAGATAATAAAACATACTGGAAAGTCCCTATGAATAAAAGAGTGTGGTACTGATACATGAACAGACCAATGGACTAGAATACAAAGACCAGAAATAAACTTAACTATATACTGAAAGTAGTATATGATAACAGTGGTAACTCAAATTACTTGAGAGTAAGGAAAAGCAAAGATAAGCTTTTTCATAAATTGTATTGGGACATATGATCAGTTATTCAGACAAAGATAAAATCAGATCTATACATTCCTTAGACCATGTAAGAATAAACTCCAAATGGATCAAAGAAATGGAACTATGCAAAAACTAGAAGAAAAAACAATTGAATCCCTCTGAAACTGGAATGTAAGGAAAGGTTTTTTAATTATCAATTACAATTCAAAGGCATTAAATAAGATTGATAAATCTGACCACAAAATTAAACTTCTACATGGTAAAACACAATGTAAGCAAAGTTAAGACATAAGTAACAAATATGGATAAAGTATTAGCAGCATCAAAGAAAAAGGGCTAATTTCCCTAATATATTGAAGACATAAAAAATGCTTTTTTAATTAAGGTATAGTTGGTTTAAAATGTGTTAATTTCTGGTGTACAGCCTAGTGATTCAGCTATAGATATACTCCTTTTCAAATTCTTTTTCATTATAGGCTATCACAAGATATCAAATATGGTTTCCTGTGCTATACAGTAGGAACTTGTTATCTTTGAAGACATTTTTTAAGTTAAGGGGGAAAAGACCAAATATCTTACAGAAAAATGAGTAAAAGTCCCAGACAGGTCACAAAAATATAAAAATAGCCCTTAAAAACAGGGAAAGATGTTCACTGTTACTTATAAGAAAAATGCAAATTAAATCTATGGTGAAACACCATCTCTTGTCAAACATATTAACAAAAATTCAAAAGCTGGAAAATGTACTGGTTAGTGAGGCTTTGGAGAAACAACTGATGCACCAGCAATGTATGCAAAATGTCATGTGGCAGTTTTAAAACAAAGTTGCAAAATTTTTGACACTACTCCCATAGAGAGGTGAGGTCTGAATCCCCACCCCTGAATCTGGGTAGTCTTGTGACTACTTCCCCCAACAGAGTACCACAGAAGCAATATTATGTGACTTGAAACCAGGTCATACAAGGTGGTGTAGCTTCTGTCTGGTTGTCTTGGGGTGAATGCTCACTCTCTTGAAATGTATGCCTTCCTAGAACCCAGGATGCCAATTCTGTGAATAAGTCCATGCTCACTAAGAGTCCATGTGCATATATTCTGGCTGAGTCTTAACTGAGCCCAACTTCAGTCATCTCAGTACAGGCACCAGATATAAATAAAGAAGCTGTCATATAATTCCAGTCCCTAACTGTTCTAGTCACCTCATTGCCATCTGAGACTTCCTGATGGAAGCTCCACAGAGACAAGACACTCCCATATCCCCTACCTTAATTTCTGACCTAGAATCTAGGAGCACAATAAAAGAAATTGTACACAATTAAGTTTGGGGTGGTATGTTAAGCAGCCATACATAACTAGAGCATGGCATATCCCTAAACTGAAAATAGCTACTAACAGAACTACTATTAATTGACCCTTCAACTCAGCAATCTCACAAGAATCTACTGTGAAAATATATGTTTACAATACGAAAATACATACGCAGTTATTCATTGTGGCATTATTTATAACTTCAAAATGCTGGAAACTACCTAAAACATCCAAACATAGGAGAGTGGTTGCAGAGCACATATGGCAGAATACCATGAAGTTATAAAAAAAGAGGAAGACATCTACAAGCCAAATGGAGGGATGTGCAGGAAGTTACTGAGTGGGGGAAAAGCTGAACGCAAAGCATACACCACTCTTTGTGTAAGAAAAAAGAAGAAACCATACACAGTCTGTTTATTTCTGAAAGAAGAAACACAGAAAAAAAAAAGCCAGAAAACAAGAAAATTGGTTACCTGGCAAAAAAAAAAGCAGGGATGAGTGGGTAGAAGGAAAAAGGAAAAGGACTATTTTGAGTATACATTTTTTATGTGCAGTTTTGACTTGTATTGTTTGTTTTATGAGGGGGAGGTAATTAGGTTTCTTCACTGATTTCCAGTTGGAGGAGGTACTGGGGATTGAACCTCTGACCTCTTGTGTGCTGAGCATGTGCTCTGCCACTTGAGCTATACCTTTCCCCTAGTTTTGACTTTTGAAAGCACATTAGTGTTCTACATATTCAAAATATAAAACTGAAACAAAATAGGTTGGGGGTGGGTAGTTAAAAGGGAATACAACTAAGTAAATGAACCCAACCATACTTCAAATGAATAAAACAACTCAAGGGTTGGGGAGGGGGTGGAGAATCCAATGCAAGTTAACTGTCAGATACAGTATTATTTTTACTACACAGTCTTAGTCTAGGGGAAAAGAGTGTAAACAAGTCTTAAATTTCTCTTAGTACCTCTGTTTGTCATAGTGGCACAGACGTAGAAGTTCTCAAAGAAAGTGTTAATGTTGGGAGCTACGGCCCTCACTGCGGAGATAGAGGAAAAAAAAAGTGGAATGGGGAGGCAAAGAAGAGCTCAGTGGGCTGGACTGGTATGGGAGCAATCAGTATGAATTCACAATTTCATGTAGTATATGAATCTTCTCAGTCTTTTAAAAGACAAGTTGGGTTACTTTGGAGCATCTAATATAGAGCTTTATGTTCACCCTGTAAAACCTAATCTCTCTCGGTCCATCTGAGATTGGGTGGGGTAAGGGAACTTGGCTTGGCTGCCCTCCCTCCTGCCTGCTACCTCGTATTAACGTATTGGGGACTCCCAGATCTCAGGCTAGTATAGTACTAGCGACTTACCTTCGTTTTTGGATTTTGTTGACCAATTGTTTATAGTTCTATTTCTAAGAGAAAATTTGTTTCAAGTTCTGACTTACCTGCATTTTTGGATTTTGTTGACCAACTGTTATAGTTCTATTTCTATGAGAAAATTTGTTTCAAAAATGAACTTTTGGAGTACAAACCAATTTTACTCACTGCCTACACTTCAACCAAAAAGTCTGTTTAAACTAAGTAAACATTAAATTCTAAGCTTCAGGCACTACTCTATCTAATTTGTATTTTTCACTACAGCACCTGCCTTGGCCCTCTGTTCTTGGGATAAAGTCTTTAAAGTCACAGATGCAATTTAATAGGATGGTCAGGGAATGCTTCACCAAGAGGGGGACATTTCAGCAAAGATTTGAAGGATGTGATGAAGATCCTGGGAATTAAATTCCTTAATAACCAAGTCTTAGAGTCAATTTCCCACCCATAACAGACAACAGAAGTGCCTGCTTTTTCAACATCCAATCAAATGTCTCTTCAACTTACTGAGAGTAAACATGATGGCCAGTGAGCAGAACCAGTATTTCTCAACATTTCTACTATGTCTTCTATGTCCCACTGCAGTCCATCTCATCACTCCCATCCCCAAGGAGAAAATTCCTGTACTTTAGAGGCATTCTTCAGCAACTTCCCTCAATCCAAATGGGAACTATAACATCAGTGATTCTCAAAGCATGGTCTACAGAGCAGCAACAGCAGCATATTTTGGAACTTGCTAGAAATGCAAATCCTCCCAACCACTCCAGACCTACTGAATCAGAAACTCTGTGGAGGGACCCAGCAAGGAGTTTTAACAAGCCTCTAGGTGATTCTCACGTATGCTAAAATTTCAGAACCATGTTCTAGTTGACTAAAATTACACTTCAGAGTGAATTTCTTCGCTTTCCCTGTTAGGCACTGAATTGTGTCTCCTCAAAATTCTTTGTGTAAATTCTAACTCGAAAGGTGACTGTCATTGGAGATAGGGCTTTTTAAAGAGGTAATGGGTTAAACGAGGTCAGGAAGGTGGGGGCTCCAATCCAATAGAATCAGTGTCCTCATAAGAGGAAGAGACACGTCAGGCAGGTGCACAAAGAGAAAAGGCCAGATAAGGACACAAGGTAGCCATCTACAAGCCAAGAAGAGAGGCCTAAGGAGAAAATTCGTCCTGCCAGTCTTGACCTGTGACACGTCAGCATCAAGAACTGTGAGAAAATTAATTTCTCTTATTTAAACCACCCAGTCTGTGGTTATCTTGTTATGGTGGCCCTCAGAGACTAAGACCTTTTTTTACCTTTTTACCTCAAGCAATACTTAATTTTGATGCTTTTTTTTTTCTTTAGGTATGACCTGAAAATGCTGACCATTGTTAAAAGAAAACTGTCTGAAATTCCCTTGGGCATTTGTAAAACTCGTTCTTCAAGTCACTCTTTCACTCTTTTTAGATGATAAAGGAAGGGTTATCTTATACCCTACTTCCCTAAGAAGATAAACCAGAAGCATTTGCAGCTTAACCTGTCAGAAGTCTATTTTCAAGTACAAAATGGTGCTGCTTCCAGTATCTACAATCCATCCTACTTTGACTTTGGTCTACTCTTTACCCTGTCTAAGCAAAGACTAGACCCCTTTCTCCAATTCTTGTCCCCTACTCTCCCTTACTACAAGAATGCCAGATAGCTAATAGGCTTTTTTTTTTTAAAGAGTTTTAATTAATTTATTTATTTTGTATTGAAGTACAGTCAGTTACAGTGTGTCAATTTCTGATGTACAGCACAATGTCCCAGTCATGCATATACATATATTCATTTTCATATTCTTTTTCATTAAAGGTCATTACCAAATATTGAATATAGTTCTCTGATAGGCTTTTGAGCACACTCACTTTTATTTTGGTTCATAGCTAAGTGTTTTTAAATCACAACTGTATTTCCCCCTTTATCCAGTTTACATAGAATGTGATATGGAGCATACCACAAAACCTCCTAAAAAATCCAAAAGGAAACTTCAGCAGAAATATGTTACATTGAGTACACTCTTCATTAAGAAATACTAACAAGTAACAAATGAATTTTGAATCAAGCAAACATATTCATAAACAACCTAACCAGCCCAAGACACCCTCCAGGCACAGGCCATTTCCCCAGGCATCACTATGCCTACATCAGTGCACAGCATATTTATGTTCAATAGCAACATGACACTACATGATTGGAAGAGTTTCACATTCCAAGTGGGGTATCTGCGTGTGTGTGCGTGTGTGTTTGTGTGTGCGCACAGACACATGTAGCAAAGTTACTTAGCTAAACTGACAGTAAGTGCCACCACAGTGGCCACATACATACTAAGAAAAAACAGCTGGGTATTAAGCCAAATAAAAATATGATCCTGTCTCTACCACATATCCATAATTAATTTAACATAATATCCTTATGCGGCTACTTACATTTTCTAGAAATACAAATGATTCATTTCTTTCAACTCACTAGTGAGTAAGGTCAAGAAAGTGGCCAATTTTGATATTTACACATGTTAGCCACTATATATAAAAATAGATTAAAAAAATAAGTTTATTTTGTATAGCACAAGGAACTATGTTCAATATCTTGTAATAACCTTTAATGGAAAAAATATGAAAGTGAATATATGTGTATATATATGCATGACTGGGATATTGTGCTGTACACCAGATATAGACACACTGTAACTGACTGAACTTTCATTAAAAAAAAACGTGGCCAATCTAACCACCTAGTCTCTTTCTCATTTAAATAATACTGACAGTATTATTTTCCCATAAAGATACTACCATACAGAACATCTTTTAAAAATGTATAAAACTCTTAATTAACTAGAATGTAACCCGAATGGTTATTGATTAGAACATTTTTGCTCCAATTTAAAGAGGCAAGTTTATAAATGAGATCCATTTTAAAAACACATTCCAAATTTGTCTGTTCAGTGTACCAGGGGACGGATTTAGAGCACTTTCTTTCATATAACCACTGAGGTCTCATCGATATTACTCTTGATTATTTAGGGTAACTGACTGAATTATAAAAGAACAGTTAACACTTATCAGTTGAGCAGAGGTTTTAAATCATAAGATACTCGGAGACTCGCAAGAGTTTTGGCACAATTGTTACAAACTGCAGAACAGAGGGGTGAGCTACAGGGATCAGGCGTCAGAGTTCTACCACTGGTTTACACATGTTAATGAAACCATTTTTCCCTAAATAGTGTTCATTTAGCATCAAGTGCCTACAATAAATAAATAGAAAGACAACAAATTTTCATTTTAACAGGACAGAGACTACCTGCTTTAACCAATATCATTCCAGCACCTAGCAGAGTACCTTGAATTACAATGAACACACATAAAGCTGGCACTCAAATAGTTTTCTGAATGGGTACTATTTCTGTCAGAGTTTAGGAAAGCCACCCACTGAACAGTGGAATGGGCACTAAAATGCGAGCCGTATCTGGGTTTTCATCCTCACTGTACAATCTTGGGCAAGCTGTGGGGTCCCCAGGTCTCAGTTTTCTCATCTAAAAAAAGAGGACTGGACCAAGTTCTCCAACATCTTTTTGAGCTCTAAAATTCTTTGCCCTCAAAATGCTGCCCCTTATTAGCTCTCCCAGTCCAAGTGCAAAAACATCAGTGCTCCCTTACATGGATTTAGGGCTACTCTTACATTTTGCTTATAGTCTCTACCAGAAAACAAACAAACAAACAAAAAACATAAGAAGCCTGAAGTTGAGCTACAATGTAGAGTCAATATCAAGTTCACTTTAATGGTTCAGAGCCTTGGTTCACTGTATTGACTTCAGTTGTTTCACCCAGAGTCTAAAAACCTCCTGTCTACTCTGACCGGCAATAAACAGATGCTCTTCAAATTTTGTTTTCAATACTGGCATCCTTTTAAAAACCTACGTATGGTCCATATTTCAACTTCCTGTTTTCCAACTTAGAGGAAAGATTCACAATGCTACTGCCTGTCTTGTCAGACCCTAACAGGATTGTCGAGTGAAATATAGAACATCCAGTTAAATCTAAATTCAGACAATCAGTAAATACTTTTTTAGTATTTTAGTATTTAGTATTTTAGTATGTCCGTCCAATGTGTGGGATACATTTATACTAAAAAATTAACTCATCTGAAATTAAATTTAACTGGGTGTCCTGTATTTTTACTTGCTAAACCTGGCAACTCTAAAACCGATTTAATATTAGCGGTTTCCAAACAAATTTTAAAAAGTAGTTTAAACACTAAATGTAATCATTTTTCTTTGATTCAGAAGGAAATTAGGTCTTTCAATAGCTAAGCTTCACCTCACTCTGGTCTCCCAACTTACCACACGTACAAAACATTGGAAACGAATTGTCAAATAGCCTCTGTCAGCCATATGACATGCCTTCCTGGCTGCAGACTAATAGAATAAATAACCTTCATGTTTCTAAGACAAAACTTAAAAACACCAAATTCCCAATCTACAGCTCAGAGGCTGCCTTATTTCACATGGCCCATATTCAGTATGTTTTTTCAATTGAGATATAACTGACATATAACATTATATTAGTTTCAGGTAAGATACAATTATTCAATATTTGTTTATATTGCAAAATGATTACAAGTCTGCTTAACATTCATCACTATACACAGTTACAATTTTTTTCTCGTGGTAAGAACTTTTAAAGATCTACTCTCTTAGCAACTTTCAACTATACAATACAGTATTATTAACTATAGTCACTGCGCTGTATATTACATTTTCAGGGCTTACTTATTTTATAACTAGAAGTGTGTACCTTTTGACCAACCCAACTCATTTGCACCACCTGCCCCAAACCTCCACAAACCAATCTGTATCTGTTCGTTTGTTTTTCAAATTCCACATATAAGTGAGATAATACAGTATCTATCTTCCTACATCTAACATTTCATTTAGCATACTGCCCTCAAGGTTCAACCATGCTGTAACAAATGGCAAGATTTCCTTCTTTTTATGGCTGAATAATATTCCACTGTGTATATATACACACACATTTTATATAAACCATCAATATAGCTTCTTAATCCACACCTGTTCTTTAGTTTGCTATATAAATACATATATTCATCTTTTTTACCCAATACATCATAACCAATCAGGGAGACACTTCTTTTGTATCCTCACCTTCATCTCCTACCTTACACCACACACATTGTACACAGTGTTCATATACAAAGTTTAGCAAGTGTTTTCTAAATTCTAAATGTCATTCTAGAATAGTATAAATACAGAAGCTATAATGGTCTGCACTGAATTTGCACTGATCCCATCATAAACCTAGAACTCACTTTTTGAATTAAATTCTTATCAGCTGCTTGACTCATAGTTTAAACATAAAATGTATAGAAATTCCAGTTAGGAACTTTCTGGATAGTTGGATTATTCCTAGTAAACATTTAGTAAGCATCTAACAAATCTAGTCTCTGTCCTGGGTGCTCCTGACTACAACTATGCAGTATGACTATAAAGTAATAACTGATATGTCAAAATATGTATCAGAAATACATAGCCTAAAATGCCCATTTTTATACTAAGTATAAATTACCTTAGCTCATCCTAATAAGGCTGTCATTGCTGAAAACATTTCAAGCACTCCTATTTTGAAACTTCCTTGAGTGTGAGGCACTTTTGAAAGAAAATATCCTCAATGTTAGCAAATCTTCAATTTTTGGAAGATACATAATCAAAAATAATTTTGCACACAAGTTTCATTAATAAGTGGATGGCTCACACACAGTTATAGGGACACTGGTGTAAAAAAAAAACTATCATAGAACCTGTTGTATATCAGAGGCAAGTGTTTATGAAAGGCGGTATTTCTTAACACAAAATCTCCTCACTCAATTCAGAATGTCAACATCCTAAGCCCAAATGAATTGTTCAATCTTGTGGAAAGGATTCAACAGAATTATGCTTTTTAAAAATTAATAAACATGTGTTTTACCATTTATTATTTATCACTTATTAATGTTGACAGGAATGCTTTCTTGAATCTCCAATGTTGTGTTTCTACTACAGACCTTAACTTTTTCCCCCCAGATATCATCAGACATCACACTTCATCAACAATTACTATTTCCTCCTAATATCTCTGGTTGTATAAATTCTCCTTTTAAGATCAAGATAGTATCAAGTCTTCAGTGTCACTATAAATGTGTGGCACAATCTTCCCAGAATCTAAGCAGAAGCAGATTTAAATTTGGACTTCTATAATCAATATTTAGAGTCAATCAGATTAAGCCAAATCTCTAGTCTCCTGCACATTTTTTTTTCATCAAGCCTTAGGTAAACAGGTAAGCATTTAAAAAATCATCCAAGAGCATTTTAATCCTACAAAAAAACAAACAAAAAAAACTGGCCCTTGACATTACTTTAAACATCTGGTAGCATGCCAGAGGCTCAACACTGTACAGCAGAAAGAGCAGCAGACAAGGGAGTTAGAGGGCTGGGCCCCCAGGCCTTCTCTGCCACTGAGCATCTGGGCAGGTGAACTGACTCATTTCTCTACCTCCAGATAGAGGCCATTATCTTTTCTGGAGGGCTGCTAGACAGAAAGCATGATACCAACTGTTACATGCAACACGTTCTGACACAATCAATCCTCTTCTGACTACCAAAGAGGATCTTTATCCTCATGACCTCAAATATTAAGGCCAGTAAGCCAAATCCATTTTCTTTACTAAAGCAGTGGTCTGAAGCCTGTGACTGTTCACTAGTGTAATACTCAGTCTTCATGTCAAAAGTACTTACTTAAAGGCAGAATTGGCTTGTGAGCTATTTATTCGCTTTGCCATGAGATGAATTTTATCCTTATAAAGAAAATATTTTATTTTAAATATTTTATACAAAAATCTTCCAAAAACATACTGCAAAATTATCTTGGACAATTTGAAAGAGTCAAACATAATTAAACCAGCAAGTAATCACCGAGGATTACTACTCTTTTTTTTAACTTTTGAATTTTTTTTTAAGACCTACAGTGTGCCAGGTATTATGCTAGTTCCAGGGGATATAAACCATCCCAATCTAGACTCCACTCTTAAAGAACTCTGTTTATCTAACAGTAAAATGACAGATAAATATAAGATAACAAATAATATTTTAGAAGTACCATATTTCCCTGGATTAAATATATTTCAGAAATCATTCTTTTCACTTCCCAGCATTTTTAGCCCATAAAATTAGGAAATTCCACCCTTGTTGAGTTGACAGGAATCTGAATTCCCCAATTTTTACGTAAAACAGCTTTCAGAAGTTTATAATTAAAGAAGTAACAGTGAAACCAAAAACGAGTTATATAGATTGCCTGTCACATACCAAGCAAAGTAATTAAAGGGAACAGAATTTGCTACCTCTCAGAAAAATCACAGAATTATCAAACTAAGGAAGGGCAGTGTTTCCTTTTTATGTATTAGCACTCAGAGTTACTATTACATTAAGGACAAAAAAATGAAAACATACAAAAAGAATTAAAAAAAAACTTCAGTTTTAAACCAACAGGAAATGCCAACAAAACCTATATACTTACTAAGTTTCAAAATTACAGGTCAACTGTCAAGGTGAGGAGGTCAAGGATGTTAAGGAGGTCAAGATCACAGAACATAGGTTATAAAAACCAACATATTACCATGTTGTGATTCTTAATCAATGGCCAAAATGATTCAGATGACTTAAGACTCAGAAAACACTTTGACTCAGTTTTTTACATTGAAGAAAGCAGAATATCACTATAATATGCTTCTGTTAGTAAAAGTATTTCTGTATGCATATGTAATTTTCCCTTTTACTCCCCACAACTATTATTAAATCAGTAATTTATTTCCTAATGGGTGTTTCAGAATCAAGGAAACACTGACTTAATACAAAGCAATGGCAACACTTGCATGGGGAAGGTGGGGAATTTAAGAGTGTGTGTCTTGAAGAAAAGGTAGTATTTTGTAATATGAGGAACTAGGGCAAAGTACGATGTACAAAGTATGTCCCAGATTAACAAGCAGGCCAGCATATCTGTAACACAGTAAGAACTCCTGATGTGCCTGCAGGTCATCACTGTGACGGCAGAGATGGGGTCATACAGGGGGTTCAGAGCCTAATGGACACATGAGAATTCAGTAAGCGCCTAGAGAGAAGCATTTCATTTTCTGGAGAGCTTGGCAGTCCTTCATGAAGGAGTTCCCTCATGAGTCCTAAAAGACAGCTAGTCCAGATGAGGATAGCAGCACAGAGTTACTGTTTTTGAACCAAATTTTCCTTGACTATTAAATTTTGTGAATTCCTATTTTTAATTTTAAAAACCTTTTTCACTATCGAGATACCAATTTTCAATTTTTTTTTTTTGGTACTTTTTGTGCTTGCTTCTGAACAACCTTTCCAGTTTCTCCACATTTGTTCTCATCTGCAGTGACCTGGGAAACCAATGATCAAAATGCTATAAAAGTGTATTTAAAATACTAGTAAACACACCAAGTAAACACTGAAAGTGGAGTGAGGCACTGAGAGATTTGATGCTTGGACTCCTGGCTTCTAAGAGGGCCCGTCTGCCAATTTCCTGGTTCTCTACATGTTTTACATGGTTCAGGAAGCTAGACAAATAATACCCTTCAGGCTAGGAAAGAAATTATCCCATACCTCTCCCCATTCTTCTGGTCTCCTTCCTCTTTCATTCCTTTCCTTTCAGAGGCATTTCAGATGGCCACTGGTCACTAAGTTGCATTCCATGACAAGAAGACTATTATTCACAGACTTCAACATTAGAGGAATGTCATGATAGTTATTTTGGCACATTTTATGCTTTTACATCTTTAACTTTCTAAGCAATTAAGAGGCAGTACTTGACAAATAGAAAAAAAAAAAACCACCTGCTCTGAATATTCAAATACATATATGCTGATGTCTATCAACAAACTGGATGCAAAAAAAATTACATTCAATCCCATAATCCGTCCTATTCTCCCTCCACCATCACATCCCACTTCTACAGCTGCCATCTTAAGGTCCTCAACACCACTACAATCTATTGACGTTTGATGACTCTAATCTCTTTGTGTCCAACTGCAGCTTTAAACTAGAATCTCTCTAGACCCCCAAAACCATTCCAAATTTTTTCCTTTCAACTCCCAGTTGCATCTGCTTTATAGGGCTACCTAGTATAGAATATACTGGAGGGGCACAGTCAAAGAAACTCCTCAAAAGGAGGAGTTTTCCCTCATTTTTGCACAGAGACCTTCACCCACACAGCCTCAGCTAGGGGAAACATTCAACTGGAATCTTTAGATACACATCAAGAAAGGACATGGTAGGGACAAGTCCAAGATTATGATGTAACTCAGAACTGACAGTCTGGCTCTCCACCTTGGCTGTCTGTGGAATACAAGCTGAGCTCAGTACAACTTGAAAAAAAAAACCTTCAAAAGTAAGTGACAGAAAGAGAGATCACTATCAAGAGTTCTAAGAATAGGACAGGATGGTAGCAAAACTATGGAGATTTGAAGGTTTGACAGCTGACTCCAAAATGCCTTTCTTCCTTGTCTAAGAATAGCTGAAAACGATATATCCCCATTCATTACAGGAAGAGATCAAAGACCAGGAAGGGGACATGTGCATATGTGCATATACTTAACACTGGTTCCTTGGAAGCATACAGCACCTGATGAATCACCGCACAAAAAAGGAAACCAAGGAGGAACACTGGACACACCAAGTGAGTTGGACTGAAAGTCCTGCATAACAGCCTCTCTTCTTGGCAGGTCACAGTTGTTACTGCCTAGCACAGCGATCACATAAATAACTTTTGAAGGAACTTTTATATCCAAAATCTTAAATTTTCCAAAGTCTGAGGATTAAAAAAAAAGTTCACATATAATGTCACAGGAAAAGCCTGCTAGGACACCTTCCTAAAACTTTAAAATTCTACTTCATATACAAACACAGAACCTCTTTCCTGGATTAACTCAACATATATTTGCACTTAAATGCTTAAGGTCAAACTTTTGGAGAGTTTTCTCCTCTGGAAAAAAAAAAGACTTATTAATCTGTAACAAGTATTTTAGAAAGACTTTTTCTATTTATCTATTCATCTATATCATCAGCATTTTGAAATAAAAGTAACATCCACTTCCTTGGGCTGCTTCTTAGTATCCTACTCCACTTAGTAAAGTCTATCTTACCCGTTAAAAGCAGGCATAGTGGAACTATCTCAAAAAGAGTTAGTTATATAGCATGGTCATAACAAAGTATTTCTCATCTTCAGTTGTGTGGTTCAGCTAACATATTATTCAGCTTAAGTTAAAAGAAACAGGGCTGTAGAACCAGAAGGAAAAAAAATCCTCCCTTGACCCTCAAAAAAAAAAAAAAAAAAAAAAAAAAAGGAAAAAGAAAAGAAACAGGGCCCTGTGATAAACAGTCACCACAAGCATATTACAGTTTCTAAAGAGAGACAAAACAAGCATTTTACAGGAGTCCAATGTCAGTGGATTCAGGCTTAAGACTGGACACAAGATGCTCATTCAAGAGTCATTAGGAATATCACAGGTAAAAAGTACTGTGCCAGAGGCGAGTAATTAACAGTCCCTGCTCTCAAACTGAACATCTCTTGGAAGTGTCAAACATGTAAACAACAACAAATTATGAATTTTTAAAAAGGCTATGGAGAATTTGAGGAAGTAAAGCAGAGAGCTAGAAGCTGAGTGGCATGAAATGTACAGACAGCAGAAAAAGACAAATAATCCCAAATACGTAACCAGCTTCATAAGAGGCTGGCAGAAAAATTTAATCAAAAGACAACAAACTACCAAAATCCTTTAAACTCAGTAATTACAAAGAAAACAATCACAAATGAAGATAAACATCTACAAAAAAAAGATGTTCACTGGAGGATTATTTAACAATAGAAAACCTCAAAACCCAAACATCCAGTAACAAGGGAAGAGCCGTGGGATGAAATATCACACACACTAAAATGATGCTAATGAAAAAAAATTTCATGACTTGAGAAAATGATATAAAGCTTTTTAAAATCATAGTTATACCTACATTATCTCAAGCATGTTAACAGGTATACAAATTTTTTAAAGATCAAAAATAAATCAAAATGTTAAAGCTATTTCTCAGAGGTAGTGATTCTGTTTCATTTTTACACTGTTCTGTATTTTCCAAAAATTTATACAAGCAGTGTTGCTACATTTTAAATTGGTAGAAAAGTTAGGTAAGTCACTGTATTCTAGGATTCCTCTTTAAAAACCACTAATAACTCTTTCCATATTTTCCAGTAAAGAATCTCTCTCTCCTAAATTCCACAGAACCCACTAATATAAACAGGATAATATTTGTAAATTGCCTGCTAACAGTACCTGGCAGATAGAAAGTAATTACACAAGGTTCATTTTACTCAATATTTCTAAATCTCTTTATCTAGTCAAAATAACTAGTGTGTTTTAGAGCTGGTCTATTTTTCATGGCACCTTGACAAAAGAACCATATTTTTTTTTTCTCTTCTGAAGTCCAGCATCTCTTACGAGATGACTGCTATCTCCCTCTGAGATTCTTCTTTCAAAGGAAGAGCACAAGGAAGAAGTTCTGTCAAATATTAAGTTCTTCAAAGGGAAGACAGGAAATTAATGAAGGGGGTGAAATTTGAAAATATAGTAAATTGTCAAGACACACCTACAAAAGGATACTCCTTAACATATTGTATTAAAGAGTCTCTCACAAGTCAACATTTGATGGGACTGATCTAACACTAAGAAGAGTATATACTGATCCAGATGAAGAAATGGAGAAATCACATACCAGACTATGAGGGACAGGGCTACATGCAATTCTTTGGAGAAAAAAAAATCTTCATATATTCTTATGAGCTGCTTGGGGTGTATGTGTAGAGTAGTGGTGGTGGTGGTGTGATAGCAAAGGACATCCTAGGGGAAACTCAAGAAACCAAAGATGGCAACCAACTGTTCTATGTAGTAAAGAAGTGAAAAATTTGAACTTGCAAAGTGGAGGAAGACTTGCAGGAGAAATTGAGGACCTTAAATGGACTTAAGAGGACTGTCTTCCCTAAACAAGTTTTTAATCAAGTCCACATTGCTCACTTTTGCTTTTGTAAAAATGGATTCTTTTACCCAAAGTACTACTGAATATTGCATCTAAGTTGTACACAGACAAGACTGCACACAGACACAAGAACTGAATGACAGGGGATGTATCTGGCTTATGCATACACACAAACTTACTCTATATGCATTCATTTTTAGTTCAGACAAACTTATAAAAGTAAACAGTTTGTCTGCAGAAACAAATCCATAAGGCTTTAAAAAAAAAAAAAGCAAGTCTTTTTAGTCCCCTTACCCCACTTTCCATTCAGAGGCAATGAGAAACAGGGGCCTTTCTTTTTAGTATCTAACTGTTTTTACAATATTACTTGCAGTGCTCCTACTTGCTCTAAGTTTTTGTTGAAAGATTGATATATATCATTCTTTCCCCTCACCCCCAACACAAACGCTTCCCAAAGTACTTTTTATGTAGAGTATATAAAGAAACTACAATTTAATAATAAGACAAACAACCTAATGAAAACTGAACAAAAGATCTGAACAGACACTATATGTTATTGGACACCAAGATGTCCATCAATGGGCAAATGGATAAACAGACTGTGGTATATTCATGCAATGAAATACTAATCAGCAATAACAAGAATTGATCTATTAAATTTATGCAAAATAATTTCAAATAATTATGCTGAATGAAAGCTGGACAAAAAGAGAACTCATAACTTATGATTCTATGTACCTAAAACTCTAGGAAGTTCAAATTACTTTATAATGACAGGAAGCAGATTAGTGGTTGCTTGAGGGAAGGAGATGGGAGAGAAGGGAGGGAAGAAGATTACAGAAAGGCACAAGGAAATTTTTAGGGAGATGGTTGCGTTCATGAACGTGATTATGGTGAGTTTCACTGCAGCATACATACATCAAAACTCAAGTTTTTCACTTTAAATACGTGCAGTGTATTATATGTCAATTCTGCTTTAATAAGGCCATAACAATTTTTTTAATTATGAGAGAAAAAAATAGGACACAAATAAGCTGAAGAGGATTCTAGACTCACATGTAGGGCTTTCTGACTTTAGAGTCCACTGTCAGGTGATCAGACTGGGACACTCTCTTTGGACATCCCCTCCGGCAAACACAGTGTCAGAACCTTTAGATCCTTTCCCTTGAGCTGGTCAGAGTCCTCAGAGGAGACACTTCAACTCTGGCCAGCATCCTGAAAGTGAGGTGAGGGAAGGCAGCTGGGGGTCTGAACATA
The DNA here is from genome assembly GCF_048773025.1 of Camelus bactrianus. Taxonomy (NCBI): domain Eukaryota; kingdom Metazoa; phylum Chordata; class Mammalia; order Artiodactyla; family Camelidae; genus Camelus; species Camelus bactrianus. Next base: position 43,240,691 of record NC_133550.1, on the reverse strand, counting down.
AACACTGTAAACTCACACTCACTCTCATTTTCATATACTGTGGCAGAGAGCAGAGTCAAATGCCAGTGAAATGCCACTTCTTTAACTGGAAGTCTTAAACACATTTTTGAAAAGCTAAATTATCTTCCTGAATGAAACAGCATATCACCAATGAAACATGAAAAGATAAACTAGTTAAAAGGCAAAATTAGATGGGAAGCCTAAACGATAAATTAAATAGTTGATAATTTGGGGTGAGGTGTGGGGAGAAGGCAACCTACCATGGACATACATATTGTCTTAAAAGTCAAAACTTCCAAGAAAGAAAATTAATAAAACTCCCTGATTCTATATTTTGTACTTTTGGGGGAGGTAACAAAGAAACCAAGGGATTTACCCAAGGTCACATGGCTTTTTAGTGGCAAAATTTATATCTGGAGAGATCTCAAGACAACATCAGAGTAAAAACCAAAATCTGAAGTTTTAGGTCTAGTCACACACAGGAATACCATCAAGATATACAGGCTCTGAGAAAGGCAGGCAGGCATTCCTAGCAAAAGGCACGAAGCAGCGAGAGGGTCCAGAGGCAAAAGAGAATCAGGTAAGTCCCAGTGTTCAATAACATACATAAAAATATTGGAGTTCAAGCTTAAAGGCAGATGAATTTAAACTTTACCCTAAATCCACTCTGCATGTGGAGAAGGGTTGATTGGTTGATGGATGTTTGTTTTTCTGATACCTGACACTCAGAGTCTGATGCTAGAGATCTCCTTTTCCTGGACTTTGCCATCCACTCTTTCCCATCTCACTGACTGACCTTCCTTGTTTTCAGCCCTCTATCTGCCTTTTAACTCAGTAGTTCTCCACCATACTATTAGTTGTCAAGAATATCCAAAGAAAAGGACCTTGAGTTTGTGATTCACTTTTTAAACAAACCAACAGCAGTTAAAGTATCACTCACTTGATTTGGGTCATAGAGAGAAGGACAGAATTATAGCAAAGGAACTGAAAATTTTTCATAACTCTAGGTATAAGCAAGGGAGCATGGACTATATGCCAGTGTCACCCATGTGTGTCCCAAGAAGAAAAGATCCAAATCCAGTAGAAAAGATCATCCTCTAACCCATCTCACTTTTGCTGGATCCAATGATTTCTGCCTTCACAGATTTTTTTTTTTCTTTTCACTACCAAAACCATTCTACACTTCTCTTTTGATCAACAATTAAGTCCTTCTATAATATCTTAGCAACAATTAGGTCTATAAAATATAAAAGGGTTGGGAGACTACTCAAGAGCGATGCACCTGTGCGCTTTCAGCTGTGCTAATCACTGGGGAATAATCTCTGGAGAGCAACTTCTTTTGAGCATATTGAAATATAACAGTTTACATCCTAAATCTACAGAAAGCATTAATTGCTCAAATGTCTGAAATTATGACTCCATGAGCATTCAACAGAAATGATACAAGTACAGGCTTTCCTTTCTTGACCTAAGTAAAGCAGTTAGAGAAATAACCACATTGCTATGCTTTAAACTTTCACGAAAACCATACACCTAAACCCATTCCTGATACCTACCATGATCCTGTTGGTCATGAGCCAACTGTTCACACTCATTTCATGGAAAAGAACTCTCAGAAAAATCAGGACCTGCAGCAAACAGACATTTAAAAACCTGGCTCCAACAGCTTTCCTGTTGATAAACAGTAACTACAAGGGTATCATATTTTAAATTTTAGACCAGAATACATGCTTTAAATTATGGCATTTTACATTATACACAGTATGATAATGAATTAAAGATGTAACACACATATCTTAAGAACATCAATCCTGATGAAAGGAAAAGATGTCACAAGCTAAAGGAAAAGTGAAACTTGTCATTTTAAGATAAAAATTATAGCTACTATAATGACTAATTACAATTAGAATAAAATCTAAAACGGACCAGCTACTACACTGCAATTAAGAAATGGAAAACACTTTGTATATAGACGCCAAATTCTATTGTCCTAGCATTCTATGAAAAGTAGCTGCCCTCCAGAAATAAAACAGGCTGTCCTATGAATCCAACTGAGGAAAGTTAAAATTTCAAATGAAAAAAGGCTTTAGAAATTCTCTAAGAAAAATGCCTCCACTTTATCTGCTTTACCTTCATGCAAGCTATACAATGTCAAAATCTTAAGTCAATATGTCCAAAAAATACTGATTGAACGTCTGTGGGATAAAACTCTACATATCCTCAAAAACCCATGTTCTTATCTGAACGCCTATATTATCCCCAAATGAAATTACTAAGACAAAAAGGATATATAATAGATGGGAAGTGTATGGCCCGACTATAAATGTAGAGAAATTCAGACAAGGAAATTAATGAGTGATGACCGGGAAAGGTAGACTAATGTGGAGTTTTGGAGGATGGCCACCCTTGGATGGGCAAGATCACAGGTCCTATCAGGTGAGAGGAAAAACATGAAGTCACAGCCAAAGATGTGAGAAGAGTGTAGGGAGAAGACTGTCAGACATGACTGTCATGCAGTGGGCAGTCAACAGTACTACAGTCCTGTACACTGCTCTCAACTCCAGGAAACATGATTTATATTGTGTTCTATGAGAACAGCACCTCCTGGAGGTGTGCAAAGTGGTGATCCTGGTTAAGTAATATACAAAGTAACAAGTGGATGCTTCACTAAAAGGGATTCTGTGAAATAAGGGGCCAAAATGCTAAACACATTTAGATAGATTCAGACCATGTTAGTATACCAAAGTATGGGAGAAGTCCCAAATGGGAAAACTGCATAAACCAGCATATCTTGGATTTGGGTTTTCTCCTTCTCCCCTCCATAAAACCCCTATTAATATTTCTTAGAATCAGGGTTCTACAACACACTTTAGAAAATACTGAGCTAACTTTATAAAAGGTCTTCAAAGTCAAATTGCATCTTGATAAAGAGAAAAATGAGGAACCACTGAAGCTTTTACTGAAGAAACGACAGTAGGAAAGCTATTTAAAAACAAAACAAAACAAAAATCCGGCACAAATATCAAAGGTAGATTAAAGCAGCAGATCTGAGAATTTTGAGAGTGAAACACTGCTCAACATCTTTCAGGGAGCAAACTTAGTTAATACAATGAATCATAAATTCACATTGTTAATAATCAAGTTATTTTAAAGGCACCTTTTAAACAAATTCTTTTTAAGAGCTACTTTTCAGAAAATACAACTTTCAGTCATAAATTTATCAGGTCTTTACAGTAGTCATACCAGTTTACAGTTAGAGGGTATAATCTCAGATTTCACAATGTAAGCAAGCACTGGTCCATTCAAAACCATCCTTACGCTTTCCTCCAGAGGCCCAGGTGACTTTAATATTAATACAAAACAGGTATCCTGAATTTTGAGATTCCACATTGTTGGAAGTTATTGTACTTAGAAATACCAAATAATATTCTTACCAAAGAGGTAACTAAAAACACTACATACTGTTTAGAATAATTAACAGTCCCAGTCCTGTTTTTATATATAAAATAGCTTTAAAAGAATATGGTGAAAAGTCTCTTCCACAGTTTATCTGTATCTCTCTGCCAGAAATCTTTATTAATTTAGATTTCCACAAGCATTAGTAAATTATAACTTATGATTCCTAAATATATCCTAAAGCATAACCAACAAGCCTAAGTTTTTGGAAAAAATGAACAAAAAACTTCAACACAGTCTTGAGATGGACTTGCTTAGAAATTAATTTCATCATAAAATGTACTTTAAAAACAGATGCAAGCTATTTACTACAGTGTCATAAGTAAAGCAAAAACAATTGCATTTTAAATCTGCTCTTAAATAGAAAGAAATCCATATGGGGTACACAGCACTAGATAAAATGGTTAAAAAAGTCAGATCAGTTTACGTCAAATGGACCCTACAGTCCATTTGTACTGAACTACATAAACTGTCATTTAATATTTACATACAATAGCAGTTAACTTCTGTTTTCATGCACAGGTGGTAAATTACCGATTAGTCTTATATCATTATCTTATATCTGAAAGGTCATTAAGGACAAACCTGCTGTTTTTGGAAAGACTACTTGTTAACTGAAATTAGGTACACTACTTATCCATCAATTTATGTCTTTTTAATTTGAAGGAACATCCAAAGTCTTCCCTTCTTACAAAAAATAAGCGCTAGACTAAGGTATAAATGTATAGTACTGTACTGACACAGCATGCATTATGTTTACATTAATGAGCCCCCTGTTCAAGTCATTTTGAAATGGTAGACACTGGGGCATGAAAAAGAGAAGAACATTCTGTGTCTAGGACTTCATAGCACTTAATAACTAACTTAATAAATAACTGTAGATGGATCTTTTGAAAGACTGCACACAGATAACAAAAATATTTTCAATTTACCAGTTTTACAACTGTCATAAAAATCACCAAATCCCAAATCAAACTTGGCTACAACAGTCATATACTTGAAAACACTAACTCTGCCACGTTCAAAATCAAATACATCCATGTCATCCTTCCAATTTATAAAGGCACCTTTACCATGTAACGTAATTTTAACCTAGATATAAATTCAGGGTCAGTGTTTCTCAAGATGCTGACTCCTCGGCCCCACCCCAAATCTGCTGAATCAGATTTGCAGGGGCAATGCCAGGGAACCTGCACTTTCAGCAACTCCCCAAGGTGGTCCTCATGCACACATACAGGAGAACCACCACCTTCCCTGTGAGATTTATAACAAGGTTTTGGATTTTGAAAACTAAAATCTCATTTGGGACCTTTTAAAACTAAATTTCATTACATACCAAATTAATATTTCAAAAAGACTTAGGTAATAAATGTGCTGTGGAAGAAAAACAAATGCATTAAAAAAATCACAGCAGAAATTAAAAGAAGAAACTTTTAAGTATAGGCCACTTTATTTTTAACTCAAGTTAAAACATCCTCTAATCATTTCAAAGACCAACAGGTCTTTCAGAATAAAATTCTTAACTTAAAAATCATCCAATGCATCATATTAACAATATAGTATTTCAAATATGATCAAATTCATTTACTTGGCTGTTAACAAAATCAGGGTATGAACTGTTTACATTACACCAAATAGAGGCAATGATTAAATTTATAAATTTAAATCCAAACAAAACTGTTTATATTCTACTATTAAATTTACTCTGGTCAGAAACTTATTTTTCATAAACTTATATAACTTTCATATACTTACATACACATGTGTAATGGAAAGAGCAATGAAGCAAAACCTAGAAGCCACCTAGAGTTCAGTTCTGGCTAATCAGGCTGCTGGCCAGATTCTACGACCTTAGGGCCTAGACAAATTATTTCACCTACCTAAGAAAAAGGAAGGCACAGCTATCTATTTTACTCACTTCACAGAAATATTTATTGTGAAAATCAAATGAGATAGTATTTAATACATTCTAAAATACTGTAAAGCATTTTTTAAATCAAAGGCATTATCATTAAAATTTAAGAGACATTGTCTTTAGGTGCCTGCTGTAAAACAGGCTATCAAAGAAACAATGAACATAAAAATTGATCTTTCGGATGCAATTAGATACTGAACATTATTGTGTAAATCCTATAAATTACGAATATAAAACATAGGAATTCAATTCAATTATCTGCCCTATGTTCCCATTTATACAGACCTATTTCTTGTGTAAAAATAGAAATGAAATTAGATGCACCATGAAATGTTAACTGTCAAAACTGGTCGGTAAGTATATTATTCTCTCTACTTTGACATGTTGTACAATTTCCACAATAAAAAATTTTAACAAGGCAATGATATATGTGTGTGTACCTAAAACATTTATAAAAGCTAAAAAATAAATCTTTTGAAGTTTTGGGGGAAAATTTTTCCCTTAACTATTGTATCGTTTTCCTTCAACGTTACTTCAGATTCTATATATTCCAAAATAAGCTACTCTCACAGTGCCCTTCTATACATCATGATACTTACTAGAAAACAGTTATTCCCTTTCAACTAGGCAGTACTCTTACCCAAGCTGCAAAAATTTAATTCTTAAGTTTCTGCTTCCTGATCTCATTACAAAATTCCAGACTTACAAAGTGAAAATGACCAGTTTCAATTGTATGCATGTGTAAAAACGTAAGGAATAAAGGGACACTTTTCTGTTACCAACGACCACCAATGGTTTAATTAGCCATTCCTCTTAAAACTTGTTGACCTAAGCAATTCAATTCACATGGCAAGAGAATGTTTCATCCAAAACAAAGTTAACCTGTCGGAAGAAATTGGTAAAAATAACCCACAAAACAAGGATTCTATCAAAGTGTGCATAATGATATGTAATCACTCTGCATACATCAACCTAATTGCTCAAATAATGTCCTTTAACCTGGGACCATATTCTACAGATTGACGAGCATAAACCACCTTTCATCTCAAGTGGATTTTTTAGCTTAATAAAACTATCTATAGCTCAATAGCTTATGCTCACAAAAATCTATGTAAAAACTGCAAGTGCGGAATTAAAACTTAAACGCAGACAGAAACGGTACTATCTTGTGGTTTGTAATTAAAACTATATTTGGGTAATATCCACACATTAATTTATTCATTACTTGAAAAGCTAAATCTTTTTTTCTTTATGTTACACCTGCAGTCACAATCATCAAAAAGTACCCTGTGTCTAAAGAGATAGTGTACCTTAAATTTTTGATATGGGGGAGAGGGGGTTAGGAGAGAACAAGTGGGCAAGGAAAGAAATCTCACCCATTCAGCTGTCACTACAGCATTTGTTTTCTAAGCATTAAAAACTCCATTTATTTTTATATGAGATACATTTGAGAAGAGCCATACGCAGAAACCACTTTTTCCAATATGGTCTTCAACAACTTTGAGTGTAAGTACTCCAGCTGGAAGTCCTCATTTGTATTATTTAAAAACAATTGTAAAACTCGCAAACCATAAAAGGAAAGCTGTCGGAAGATGAAAAGCAAAAAAAGAACTACTATACCTTATTCAAACAAGCTTAATTTTTTGCATGTTTACTTTAGAATCTGCTAATAGCACTTGAAGCTAAAAACATTTATAAAACCACTATCATGCTGGTAGGTACCCTAACTTAGTGGCGATGGCTAGTTTTAAATAAACATCTATTTATGATGAAGCTATTACTTTCCTTATTTCTTTTCCTAAGTAGATCCACACTATCTTTGCCCCCATTATTTTATTATAAGCAGAAATCAAATCTAGTTTATTGCTTCATCTCAGAGTTCTCAATTCCAAGCTTCCATTAAAAAACCATGATTTCCCATACAAATGCAGAAATCCCACCTTCTGACTGAGGAATTACAGAATATAAGAAAATGAAGACAATTTCACCATATGCATCTAAATGGGGGTGCCAGTAAAGACAATTGCAACAAAAATCAAGAAGGCGTACTCTGAATTTTCACCATTTTAATAAAAGAAAATGCCGAAATTTTAAAGGTGGCGCTCTGTCCTCAACTCACCCGACTGTGAGTCACTTTTGCAGACTATATAGTAGGAAACAACAGTTACTTTTCAAAGTTACACCCAAGCCAAAATCAAGAGAGATCCACCCTTAATTACAGTAATTTAACTGTCTCATGCAAAGTAAAGTAGAAACTACTAAAACATCCCCCTGAAATCACGGCCAAATCAAACCCATTTCATATACTCGTTTTTCAAATATGCCCTTTAAGGAAAATGTTTCATTTACTTCAAATTTGAACTCACCAGGACAAAAAAGAAGGAAAAAGAAAAAAGAAAAGGAGAGGGAGATCCAAGTGAAACGCTGAAGTACAAAAGGCAGATTCTCCTCCAATCCCTCTAATTCCCCCAATCCGCCTCTGCCACACACAAGGACAGGGAGTCTGGGGAAGGCTGGCAGGAGGGCAAGCAGTGAAGGCCCTTCATTCACTCACGTGGGCCACTATCCAAAGGGTTACACACCCTCTCCCCGAAGAAAGCCTCATACAAAGCAGATCCTTACAAGTACTTCTTATTATAAAATACACCCACGTTGAACAAGAGCTTTATTTTAAAATAAGACTATTCTGGTGGCGGAGGTTAAACACAACAAAGGCTTCCATGTTGAAAGGCGGACGGTCCACATATATGCAGATATCCACACTCACATGAACAAAAATCCATATAACTAATTTATCATGAACAGCAGTCGATACCAACAGAAGCCATTAGATGATTAAGAAACCCAGAAAAGTAGCATGCACAGCTTATGCATAGCGAAGGGTGGCTGTCTGATGCGCTCTAACCCCAGGAAAGGCAAAAATACGCCTGCAGAGACTGGTCGACCCCTCCGCAGATTTAAAGACCCCCCTCTGCACCTCTCGCCCCTCCTTCCGCGCCAAGCACCGCTGCACCGCACTGGATGCGAGCACTCCCAGCGCTGCGAGTCCCGCAGAAAACTGGTGAATGAAATGCGCACAGAGACCAACCTGGCTAGTGACCGCGGCGCAGACCAGGGGTCGCTAACTAGCTCAGCCACCGGATTCTCCCGCAGGAAGGAATAAAGGGAGCACACCCCGCAACACCGCAAATGGAATGCGGTTCTTTCTTACTGACCCTTCCCAAAAAGAAGTGGAGAACGCAGGGGTTTTTTTCCTCCCTTTCTTTTAAACTAAGTCCAAAAAAGCGAATAGGAAGCAACCGTGAACATCCTGGGGGGCGAGACAGGAGACGCCGGGAGAAAGGCGAGGCAATTCACCAACTCCCGGGGAATCACCGTCCGGTGTGACACGCATCAATCAACCGGCCCGGGCCGGGGGCCAACGCGGGCCCCACTCTCCGCCTGCGGAGCGCCAGTGGGGCCGAAGCCGGGGATTAGAGGGGTGACCCTCCCGGGGCGCGGGGAAACAGCGCCGGGCACCGCTGCCCTCAAGGTCACCAGGCGCCGGGGCGGGGGCGACCGGCGGCAGGATGGGCTATGGCGCTGCCGAGGAGGCTGGGAGAAGCCAAAGAACTGCGGGTGCAGACGCGAAGTCCCACCACCGAGCCCCGTCCCTCGGGCCCTGTGCGGAGACTACTGGCCGGACCCAGCGCTGGGGCGCACGCCTAAGAACCCGCTCACCTTTACGGTTTCCCGGGGCAGACACGGCGGGAGACCACCTGCGAGGGGCCTCCCGAACGCCCCCGCCAACTTCTCCGGAATCCGCGCAGTCCGCGGAGCACCCAGCTGTCAGGATCCCCGCCGCGCCGCCCCGACCTCAGTGTTCCGCCCGGCCTCCCCCGCAGGTGACCTGCCCCGCCGCCCCCGCCGCGGGCGGGCGGCGGCCGCCACTCACCTCGCCCGGCAGCAGGAACCATTTTCTGAGGAGGAAAAGAAGGGGAGGCTGCAGGAGGGTCGGGAGAGGGGGCGGTGAGGACAGCGGGAAGCGCAGAGAAGGGGGGATCGGTCCTCCGCGCGTCGGAAGGAGGCTCGCAGGACTCCGGGAGCCACGCGGAGGTTCGGTTGCACCTCGAGGATGAGGCGGCCGTGGAGCCGAGAGGCTCGGCGTCCACCAGCCGGGGCTCCCTACTCACGCTGCACTGCGAGGAGGCGGCGGCGGCGGCGGCGGCGGCGGCGGAGGCGGAGGAGGAGGAGGAGGAGGCGGCGCCCGGCCCGGCCCCCGCCCAGAGCCCGGCAGCTGCCGAGTAGCCGCCCGCGTCCCCGCAGGACCCGCCTCCTAGGCTCCGCAGAGCCGCACACAGGGCGCGCCGCGCTCACCACGGGCAGCTCCACCGGCCTCACGCCGCCGTCCGCAACAGCAGCAGCGGGCGGGGTGCAGCCCCTTCGTGAGCACCGCAGCCCGGTCCGCCCCAGGCGAGGCCCGCGGCCCTCGGGAAGCGGACGGTCGAGCACAAGGGGGCTTCGCGAAGCTTCGGGCAGGGGCCCCGTTTGCACCGGGTAGCCCGCAAGATTGCCGGGGGAGACAGGGGAGGAGAACTCTCACCCGTTCCGGTCTGGCGCTCCCTTTTCTCCACACCCTCACGCCTCCCGCTCCACGCTGGCGGCTCAGCAACTGCCACTGCCGCCGCCGCCGCCGAAGCTCGCGCCGCCGCCGCTGCCGCCTTGGCTAGGCGCGATCACGTGACGCGGCTCGCGGGGAGCCTGGGGGCGGGCAGGCACGCGCGCGCGGAGGAAGCGCGGCTAGGACGGAGACTAGGAGCCGAGCGGCGCGGAGAGGACGTTTAAGGGGAGGACCCGGCGAGCGCGCCGCCGGCTGTCGAGCGCGCCCCCGGCGATTAGAACTTGCCGCGGGGTGGGGAAAGGGTGGCCCGAGTGAGGGGCGGGGGACCCGCGCCTCTGCGCGCCCCTCCCTCTCTTCCTTCGCCGAACGCCTCGGCCGGCCGCTGCCCCCGCCCCCTCCCGCTCGCCCCTTTCCTCCGGCCGCTGCCAGGGATTGGCTGAGAGGCTCTGACGTCCGTGTTTCCATGACGTATCGGGGCGGGGGGGGGGCGGCGGGGGAGGAGGGGGTGGCTCGGTCGCGCCGGGCGGTGACTTCGTCAGTCACAGCTGCTGTTTCGGTGCGGGTCCGGGCGGCTCCCGCGACTGTGGAGGCTGGAGAGCGATGACTGCCGCAGGCGAACTCGAGCGCCCTTCACCTGGGGCCCCGTCCGAGCCACCCCCGGGCCTGCGCCCCTCCAGAGCCCCGGAACTGGGCGGGTGGACTCGGCGAGCGAGCACTCCTGGCGAGGACAGGTTAAGCTGACGCCCGCGTCTGCGGACAGTTGAGTGGTTCCTCGCGGCATCTCTGCTCCACTCCGTACGGACTCGGTGCCTATGCTGGGCCCTGACCAGGCGCCGGACGACAGAAGTGCCTCCTTGGGGAGGACAGCCCACACCCCCAACGGGCCTCGGCTCCCCATCTCTGTTCCTGCTAGTCGGCCTGTAGACTCCGGGGATTCCCGTTGCAGCGCCTAAAGGGTTAACGCAGGCGTTGGGCCGGTGCAGGCAGGCCCCTCAGGATCCGCGCTCACAGTCCCCCGGTTTTCGTTTTGAGTTTGCTTTTTCTACCTATGCCAAGCTGTTGGCTCTTTTAGTTCACTTGTAGCATCTCGAACGAGCACCTTTCCTGGGATGAAAAGAAAATGAAAACAAAACGAAACACAGGGTAACGTGCCAAGACTGATACGCTGAAAGGTGACCGGCTTTGCCCCAACCTTCAATAGACTTTGCAGTTAATAAAAAACCGCTGGAGTGACAAAACAGTTTTTCCTTCACACGCATACATACGTGTGTAAAGATTCGTCTTACCTATGACATCGTGCTCCATCTTCGTCTTATCTCTGAACTAACCCTCGCAGCTCTTGGAGAGACCTTGTCAGTGTTTTCAGTACCACTTCATCAGAACAAAAGATAAGCTCTGCAGAGGCTCCTCCTTTCTCTTAACTCCAGGACTGGAAAAATTAATGTTAGTAACGTCTTCCTAAAAGCAAACAGGCGATGCGAAGGACTTTATTATGTAGGTTCACTCTGGTAGTGTTTATATTAAAATATTTTGGAATGATTAGAAGCAAAATATGTAAAAAGTTTAAAAAGAAAAAAATTTAAAGTTAACCCTGTTGAAAAAAACATATATTTATCAACTTATGTGTCTTACCAGGTCAAGCACTACCAACCTTTTGAGCTGCAAAATTAGCACCGGGCAAGATAGCACCATTTTTCCTCTTTAATCACTGTTAAGAAATTGGTTGGTGGGTACAATAGCCCTTCCTGACACTATTTCAAAACTTCTTAATAGAGGAACAGATTAACTTTTCGAAACGGCTTAGAGACATTTAAGAATCACTGGCTCTCGTCCAACTTTTCCTCCAAGGAAGTCGCAGTAGAAAATTGAATTATGTATTCTACTTTAATCAAGAATTTGACATTAAAGTAATATATGACTCATTGCTATAGTGCACTAGCAAAATGGATAATAGATTAAACTAGAATCTGTTCACTTTGTGGGTTTATTGAAGTTCCAAATAATAAAATATACTCTCTTAAAGTGTTGTGGTCATGAAAAATTACTCAGCATCTTCATTTCAGAACATGATTTCAATAGAGTTTTTATTTATGTAGATTATATACACATATATCCCAGAACATATTTATATGCATTATAATGAAATGTGAGTCACATACAGTAAGATATTTTTGCTCATAGTCAAGATGATTGTACTGTGTAGTTTGATTTTTATATTTTCATTCTTCAAATAGAAAGCAATATATAAATAACTGTACACATTACATTAGGAAACTCATTTTTTTCTCCCAGAAGTTTAGCACTGAAATCTTAATGGCATATTTTTAATTGTAAAAATCAAGAAAATATTTGATTGCTTAATTAGCATTTCCTAAAAAAATGAAACTACTTAAATTTTAAGATGCCACTGTATATGATAAAACCAAATCCTTTTAATCTTAGAACTTACTTATTCCATGGATTTAATTGATCCAGTGATATATCACTGCATAATAATAATAATTCAATTTATTTTTAAATATTTAATCTTATAAATGTATTTTAATAAGTTTTGAACATCTTTTTTAGTTCCAATGCAAATTTATAAACGTATTTAAATACTATGGCAAGTTACTCTTTGGGATGTTAACATTGTTTGAAGATAGGCCATGTATTCAGAGTAATGTATTTTGCAAACTATTAAAGTATATTCCTTTTAGGGGCATAAATCTAAACTACTGACATCTTTTCTGATAAGCTGATAAATTCAATATGAACTAGTCCTGTATAACTCATGGAGATAGCTTTCTAAAATTCTCAGTGTAATTAAGTGTAAAGGGAAACACTGGGATCTTTATTTCCTCAAGAATTCTGTCACATTCCTCTAGCAATAGTACAAAATAGAGACATACCAACAGCAAAATATTTTTAAAACCGTATTTTCCAAAATATGCATTTATACATATGTGAATGTGTCAGTTCTAATCACTGCAGGAAGCTAAAGAGAACTGACTTGTGTAGGGAGGCAAAAGAAGAAAAATATTTAATGCTTCATAAAGAGCAGTTACGTATATTCTCAAATTTCCATTAACCTGGATCACCAGAGAAAGATGTGAAGAGAAACATAACTTAGCTGAAAACCACGAGAACTGTTATCTATTAGTAACCAATTAACTACATTTGCTGACTTAAATTAAGATGATTACAGGTAAACCTAAAATAAGAATTTTCAAGTCACATAATGGAAAATTTTTATAAGTGAAAAATGTAAAACGGTTAAATGTCATCATTTGACAGGAATTATTTAACATCCTGTACTCTTCTAGGTCTAAGGCATTTTTTTCTACCACCAAATGTTGTATAATCTAGGTCATAGGGTCATGGCTCTAAATCTAAATTCCAGAGAATCAAAAAAAGGGAAAGATGTTATTTAAATGTTGTTAAGGAAGATTTCCTAAAGGAGGATGTGGGTTTGACTAGTGCCACAAAACAGATATAAGATTTAAATTAATGCAAAAGATGGGCAGGAGAAATGCCAGATGTACCTGAGAATTAGCAAGTTTCCCACATCCATTTTCCTATCCTTTCATGATCTATGAAACATATATTTACTACCTTTGTTATCCTTCACCTCCATGAGTAACTCATGTATTTTCCCACTAATAGGAGGTTGTTGTGAGGTTTTGGTGAGTTGTTTATACAAAACTCTGAACAGAACACTTGGTGTGTAGTAAATGCTCAATAACTGTTATTATTCTTAAGCATTCATTCTTTACCCCTTATTACAAAGTAAATGCACTGTAAACAATAATGTACATTTTTACCCTACTTACTTTATTTTAATGAATAGGGAGTTATTCTCATAACAGAAGTTCAGAAGTAGGTGATGGTATGATTGATTTAGCTGCTGAACATAGCCATCAAGAATCCAGGCTTATGGCTTTCTGTTCCACCATCCCTGGTGTATGCTTATGTCAGTATCTTTTTATGCTAAAAATAGGAAAATCAGAAGGATTTTCTCACATTTGTGGTACACTTTATGTTTTTCAGATTTTTTAGTGCTTATATTTTTATATAATTTTTCCACCTTTCCTTTGAAACTTCTCTGTTTTTCAAGATATTAGGAATGTGCAGAATTACCAGTGTGAGCTTAGCAACACACACTCCTGGGGCCACAGCAGCAGAGCTTCTGATTTGGACCATTTAGAGTGGAGCTAGAAAAGCTCCAGTTTTTATGGTGCCTTTAGGTAACTGACACACTCCATGGTCTCTTTCCCTCCTTTGTCCTGATATTCTCTTGTGTTCTTCACTGGTTCTTCTTTCTCTTTCCTTGGCTATTTCCAATAAAGTTCTTACACTTGAGCATTTCTTTCTATCTTAACTTTCATAAAGTTCATCCATTTTCATGACTTTGGCCCCTTGAGGATAAGGATAGTGTTATTCATTAATTTATTCATTAATCATTTGTTGATCTTGACAAATATCCTCTCAGCTTACTACGGAAAGAAAACATGAAATATATCTATTTAGGAGGCATTATCATCAAGGTAGTAATTCATCTATTTTTTTACACAAAGAAACATTTATTAACACTTACTACATGCCACCTCTAATAAGATCTGGCACATAATGGGTGCTTAAAATTAAATTAGTTTGATATGAATAAATAAATGAACTATCACCTCTTCAATGATGAATTCTATATTTATATCCACTGCCTTGTTCTTTTATTCTTGTGACCTGAGGTAACTCCTTTCAGGGTCATTTTTTTTCTTCCAGATAGAAATACAGTTGACCCTTGAACAACACAGGGTTTAGGGGTGGCCACCCTCCTGGCAGCTGAAAATCTGCCTATAACTTTACAATCAGCCCTCCCTCTGCACAAGAGGTTCTGAATCCTTGGATTCAACCAACTGAGAATGGTACAGAAAAAATGGTACTGAAAAAAATCCACATACAGGTGGACCCAGACTTCGGTTGTTCAAGGATCAGTTGTATTGGAAAAAAGCCAATTTACCAGACATCAAAAACCAGTTCACTGAAAGTTAGTTTTTTGATTTATGCATTTTTGATGGCAGAGAGGAAGGGGTCAAAGGAGGGAAGCTGAAAATGCTGGGCAGCATGTGCAGAGGTCAGGAGAAGGGAGGATCTTAAACAGAGGGGATTCACCTTGAAAAGAAAGAGGAACACCTCTTTTCTGATATAGAAGAAAAAGGAAAAAAAAAGTTTAAGTTTAGAGGAAGGATAACATAGGCTCAAAAATGTCATCTCAATATTCCTAATATAACAGCAGTTCCTATACTCATCAGCCAAAACGGAGTAAGGCTAAGTAAGGAATGGAATGGGTTGATTAAAGAAACTGAAGGATGAGCAAGAGCAAAGAAAATGTTATCCAAGGCCCAGGCAAATTTAGAGTACAATTTTATAGCCATATAGGTCCACACAATATTCTCTGGTGACTCAGAGTTGGGGTTTCCCACTGTGGTTACAGTTGTTAAGAGTTCAAGGGGGTCTGGTGCAGAGCTCCTCAGTAGGCATGGACATGGGCACTGATAATCAGCCTGTATTAGTCTGCTAGGGCTGCTGTAATAAAATGCCACAGGCTGGATGGCTTAAGGAACAGAAGTTTACATTCATCCAGTTCACAGGTTAGAAGTCCAAGGTCAAGGTGCCGTAAAGGTTGGTTTCTGGCGAGTCCTTTCTTCCTGGTTTGCAGGCAGCTACCTTCTTGCTGTGTCCTCGCATGACCTTTCCTCTGTGTGAGTGCATGGAGGAAAAGGATCTCTTGTGTCTCTTCCTCTTCTTATAATGACCCCAGACCTGTGGGATGAGGCCCCCACCCTTATGATCTTATTTAACACTTAATTACCTCCACAAATGCCCTATATCTACATTGGGGGTTACAGCTTCAACATATGAATTTTGGTTGGGGAGGATACAATTCCATCCATAACACAGACTCATTCGGTGAGCATTTTTCAGAATTCACATATTAGAATCCTTCTTCAGATCTACTGCATTATGCAACCCCACTCCCCAAATGCATGTGTACGTGTGGTGTGTAAACACTAGGAAACACATAGCAAATAGTATTAATATACAACTAAGTGCAAACAAAGAAAAAATCTGCAGTAGTGGAAATAGAGAACTCAAAAGTAGAACAGTCAGGGTGTAGTAAGCAGATACCAGCTCAGGGGATTACTGAACCAGGAAATAAATCATAAACCTACAAGCTTGGAGTTTTAATGATAGAAGATGTGGCTAGACCTCAGGGAGGCAGGAAGCTAGAACTGAACCCCGTGTCAAGCCAGAATCCTGCCTTCTAGCTAGTGGTGTATCGGTACCAGTTCCTATCAATGGCCCCGCTGGGCTCTTCCAAACGTTCCCACGTGTACCTACAAGAGATTCAGTATTTGGATGTCTGCCATGCTGAAGGCATCAACTTTCAAAGGGGCTTGCAGTGGAATCTAGCCAAGAAAAGAGATTTTGCCCTTTTCCCCTCCTCCATCCTCTCTGTCCTTAATATTGGAAGAGTCATAACTCTGAGAGGGGAGGGAGGGAGGGAGAAAAAGTACACAGAGACAGTGAGGGGGAGGGGAAATCTTTTTACAAAGTTTTCATAGTCAAAAGTTCCCAGAAAGTTACAGAATCTGCTTCAGATGTTATTCAGGAATAGGTATTGGGGATTCACTGGCTCATAGTTGAAACTAGTCGTTCAAGTAAAATACCTCATTTAGTTAAGTTGAGGGCATCACCTAACAGGTGGGAAAATGTCATCAGAATACGAATAATCAAGTAAGTGAATTGAAAGGGAAAACACAATAGTAAATCATAGTTACAAGAGAAATAGTTCAGATGATTTTCTAGTGACAGGGGGCTGAGATGACAGATAAGGAGTCACTTTGTAGCAGAGACAGGGAGGGTACACCAACTTTGAAATATTGTAGATAAAATTACCAAATGATTATCATCATGAAAACCTGACAGTAAGCTGTGTCTGCTCAGGTGCATCTTCCTATTTCTACACTTTGAGACCTAGAAATACTGATTTCTTTAAGAAATGTCTTTATGATAATGATAGAGAAACTTCTGGAGACAGCTTTTCACATAATCAAAGTGTTATGCTTACTCTACTCACCCAGTTGTTAGGAATTTTCTGGTTCCAGACCACCAGGCAAGTTCTGGCTATCTGCTTTACCTTTCTCTTCTGAAATCTATGGCCCCCAGGTTCTCACTCTTTGCCAGTAACCATACTAGTAACCACTCTTTGTCCATAGCTCTCTGAACTCCAATAACTGTGTCCTCTACATCTTCTGATCGCCTCCTCAGTTTCTGACCCAATGATTAGACTGACTTCTCACATCTATTTATGCTCACTTCTGCTTGCTTGTTGCTTAGTTTCTGACCTCATGGGCTCATCTTGAACTTTAAGGCTGCCTATTTCTTAAAAAAAAAAAATGTCCTGATGGCTAAGTCCCTTGCCTTGTCAAGACTAACCTCCCCTGCACTCTGGCTTTCTCGGTTCCAAATTCTAGTCTCTTTCTAATGCTCTGTTACCATCACACAATCCCTGCATTGAGTAAAGTGTGTTTGGCCATTTTCAAGTCAGTTCTTACTTTATTCATCTATTTTTTTAATTTAATTTTTATACTTGGTAAATTCGTTGTTTCAGCATAAATTGTATGAAGCCACTCCACCATCAAAGAATTTATCACAGCAAAAATTAATTTTCCCAAGTAGTAGTGCCTTGTTTATAGGACAGCAAGAACACGTCCACACTAAATATCTACCAAAAAGGATGAAAATGTCATCATTTTGGCTTGGTCATGTTAAATCTCTTTGAGCTACCAGGATTCTACTGATATCATAGCATGCATTTATGGCCTTCCATATTCCTTTTACTGTTTTTTGAGGTAGTCCTATTCTAACTAAAGATTGTAATGTTTTTACTTCTCTCATTTTCTTAAGTATAAAGAGTCTTTCTTTCCTCCCATCATGCTGACGCTTCTCTTATATATGTTTTGCCACCTCTTTCTGTTATATACATTCTCACTATCCTTTATAATTCCTCTCCATGTCTTTAAAAATGAAATTCTCAGTACTTAATAGCCTCACATTCTTATTTCTGTGTCTGAGTCATCTTTTCCCAGATTCTTAAAACCTTATCCATGACTATTATAAACAGAAAAATAATTAAGCTGCCTCCTCTGTTTAACTCCTTTTTTTTAATATGCAAGAAGTCAAACAGTAACACCAGATATACTATCATTTTTAGTACTAGGTATAGATAATTATCTACAAGTATGTATGTGTATTTTTTCTAATTCAAACAATACAGATATGTATAGTGTGGAAAGTGAAAGCTCTCTGCAATCACATTCTGGCATAACCAGTGTAAATGACTGTATACTTTGTCCAGAGCACTTCTTACTGTGGGGCATAAAAGGAAGCAGTATCTGGACCTAGGGAATATACACATCTACTAGCCTTGACAAGTCATGGACTAGTAAGAAAACCAATTCTAAGAACTACATAAATCTGATGGTATAGTACATAAATTAGTGCTGATAAAATTAAAATTTGTTGGAAAGATTATTATGGGAAAGATGAATCTTAAACTTGGCTTTGAGGAAGAGGCAATGTGACATTTAGAAAGAGCCTGAGCTTTAGTGAAAGGCATGCCTGGATTTGAATTCTAGTTCCAAAATTTACCAGCTGTGTGGCCATGAGCAAATGCCTTAACTGCTCTGATTCTTTAGCTCTCCCCTATGCAAAATGGGACAACATTCTATTGTGGCTGTGAGGATAAAATTAGATCATGAGTTTTTTTCTAGTGGACACTAAATGAAAGGTGTTTATATTCTTCATTTTACCACATAACCTGCCACATTTTATATTAAGCCTTCATATTCTCTAGTATATGTAAAAATAATACAATTTACTGGACAATGTTGAAAATACAGTTAAACTGTATACAGCTTCAAAAGGATTTTTAAAATTTTATAATCCATATTCATCATTAAAAAGGAGATTTTAAAAGTTTAAAGAGCTTTGAAATAATAAAGTAGTTGAGACTTAGGTTCTATCTGTGTGACTTATATACTAGTTAAACTAATAACTCAGATAATTTTTTGATCATACAGGATCCCTCTATGTCTAGGAGATTGCCACCATTTGTTTTGTTAAGGCCAAATCAATGGCTATAGTGTCATGGCAAGAACACTAGTAAGTGTTTCTGAGTAATGATTAAGCAACAGAGCATATGGTCTTCTCTGAAAGCAAAGACAAGCAATTCTTTAAGAAAACTGGAAATGACCACTGAACTATGAACCAGAGCCCAAATAATGAAAACCAACGCTACTTCCTCAACCAGAAATGTTATCCCAGCAGTGCAGCTGTGAGCTAATTAAACAGCCCAGATCGCTGCACTGAACTTTAGTACTGTATTTACAGAATTAATTCAGAGGACATGTTATTAAAGTCTGGGGTTTATCAGAAGAAGGCAGCCTCTTTTTTTTGAGCAGCATTTAAAAAATTAACATACTGGATAAGCTGCTTATTATAGATGGAGCCTATGAGATCCTCCATATAGATGCAAAGACTAAGCAATGAATTTCTAACCAAAATAATGAGACTATTGCACTCTGACACTAAAATCCAAAAACAGTGCTTTAGATACTTTGAAAGCATGCTCAAAAATAAATTCATGTTCTATATGATTATTTCTAAGATTCTAAAAGACATATTGATGACCACCAACTAGATATATATCTGAAATAGCAATTCTGTACTTCACTTAGCAATGAATCAGTAATTGGAAAGTGTAAGGCAAGAATAATTTAAATTACCATGAAGTACAATACTTTCTTTCTTAATTAATCTTAATAACTGGGCTTTAAAATTTATATCTAGAAATCTAAATAGTAAACAAAAATTCTACTGTATCAGTAAATTCAGAAAGCTGTCATTATTTAAGTTGTTATACATGGGCAGTAATGGTAGAGGTAATTAAGGTATGAAGACGTTTAATGACTAGAAACTTTCTGGAGGCTATAAAATATGTTATCATTTCAGGAAACTTGATGTAGTGATTCAAGAAAATACAGAGCAAGTCAGTGAATCCTTTACAACCCTATTCACTCATCTAAAATGGAGAGAGAAGTACTTATCCTATGTTTATTCTAGTGCCATTTGAAAAAAAAAAAGACAACAGCTTTTGAAGAGCTGACTAGTTTTGGTACTTATGACATAATACGTAAATATTCTGAAAAAAACCACCAGAGCCTAGGTAAATACTTCATATTGACAATAAATTTCACGTATAGTATATACTCTTGTTTATAACTTTATTTTTTGTTGTTGTTGTTTGTAACTTAAATAGATGCATAAGGAATTAAATAAAGCAGTGGGGCAATGCAAGGGAAATGTTCTACATAGCTTTTAAAAGTTATTTTTAGTTTTATTTTGAATTATGGAAAATTTAAACATAAGGTTAAGTACAGGAAGTAATATCACAGATACCTACGTACCATACCTATTCTCAAACTGAGAAGGTACTGAAAATCTGATGGTAATTTTGTTACCAGGGTTAACTTTTTTTAAAAGCAGTTATGCTTATCTACTTGTATTGTTCTATACAGACTGACTCTTCCACCTAGAAAGTCCTAGGAGTACCATATATTGGTCAGGTAATTAGTTGATTTTCTCTCTAGATCCTTCAAACACCTTCCTAAATAATTCTAAGGAGGAATAAAAGACTTTCCCAAGGATTGATCTTTCAAAGCTAATTACATGAAAACAAAGAAAACGCTTATTAGCTTGGTAGATTTTCCAGCAGTGCTAACTTTTTGAGTTAAGACACAGAATTTGACAAACATCCTCTCTTGCTCATCAAAGCTAGGCACTCTCTTGATAAGATGCCATTGTAAGCTCTTGCCCTTGTCCCTCAACCATTACTGGAGCTGTTTAACCTAAATGTATTACCACACTTAGGAGGTAGCTTGAAAAAAAGCTTGGAGGCAAAGATTAGATGACTTAATAAAATGAGATTTTAGTGATTTTTCTCTTGGAGGGGATACCTTTAGGAATAAGTGATGACAGAGGAAGTGAGTTATTCAGAACATAGCTAGTTTTACTCTTAGGAAATAAATTGGATAGATTTTAGATGGTGTGTTAAAAATTTTTGGAAACAGATGGTCAGAAAGCAAGATGGGGTTATAAGAACTGATCTAACAGTATTCTGAACAGGAAATCTGTTCAAAAAGAATTTGCGGTCACCAAGGCAAATATGGCCAGGCTGTGGATTAAAGGAGATGTTAAGAATAAGAAGATATATTTAGACATAATAGCTGTCTTCAAATATTAGGGCTATTATCTGGAAAACAGATCCATGCATAGATAATAGACCCATGAATAGGTAATATTTTGTTTAACAGAAATCTCTCACGTTCATTCAAAATTGAGTACCTGGCTATATTTCAGGTACCATAATAGTACTGTAGATATTGGGTATACAAAGTTTACAGTCTTTGAAAAATAAAGAAGAAAACAATTCTAATTTAGTGTGATGAGTCCAGGTATGCGTGTGTGCTGTGGGAGCTTCACAGAGGGAACAATGCCCCAGTTGAATTTTGAAACATTAGCTTGGCCATAGGAAGGCAGAGGAGGAGAAATCAGGTAGAAGGAATCACACATACAAAGATAGGGAGGTGTGAGGAAATGCTAGCTCTCTACAAATTACAGGTTATTCACAGTGGCTGAAGTAGAGGATGTAACTGAAAGCTGGATATAGGAATGAGGTTGGAGAGAAAGAATGAGGTTGGCTGGGACCAGAGTCTTTAATATGATGTCAAGAAGTCTGGTTTAAAGCAGCAGGTGACAGAAGCAGATGTCCAGTTTTAAAAACTACTCTGATAGCATTATAAATTAATGGTTGCCAGAAGACCTAAATAGACAGTTCTCCAAAGAAGACATACACGTGGCCAACAGGCACATGAAAAGATGCTCAACATTGCTAATTATTAGAGAAATGTAAAGCAAATCAACACTACAATGAGGTATCATCACACACCACCATTAAAATGTCCACAAACAATCAATGCTGGAGACGGTGTGGAGAAAGGGGAGCCCTCCTGTATTGTTGGTAAGAATGTAATTTGGTGCAGCCACTATGGAAAACAGTATAGAGATTTCTTAAAAAACTAAAAATAGGCTTACCATATGATCCAGCAATACTGCTCCTAGGCACATATACAGAGAAAACTCTAATTCAAAAAGATGCATGCATCCCAATGTTCATAGCAGCACTACTTACAATAGCCCAGACATGGAAGGAACCTAAACGTCCATCGACAGATGATTGGATAAAGAAGTTGTGAGATATATATATATATACACACACACACTATTCAGCCATAAAAAAGAATGAAATAATGCCATTTGCAGTAACCTGGATGGACCTATAGATCATCATACTAAGTGAATAATATCAGACAGAGAAGGACAAATATCATGTATCACTTATATGTGGAATTTAAAAAATGGTACAAATAAACTTATTTACAAAACAGAGACTCTTAGACATAAAAAACAAGCGTATGGTTACCAAAG
This sequence comes from Camelus bactrianus, assembly GCF_048773025.1. Lineage (NCBI taxonomy): Eukaryota > Metazoa > Chordata > Mammalia > Artiodactyla > Camelidae > Camelus > Camelus bactrianus. The sequence continues at coordinate 43,218,132 of NC_133550.1, read as the reverse complement.
GGGAAAGGTTGGGAAGGAAAAAATTAGGAGTTTGGGATTAGCAGGTACAAACTACTATATACAAAATAGATAAACTACAAGAACCTACTGTATAGCACAAGGAACTATATTCAACATCTTATAATAAACTATCATGGAAAAGAGTCTGAAAAAGAATATATATATATATAATATAACACTGAATCACTATGCTGTACACCAGAAACTAGCACAATATTGCAAATCAATTATGCTTCAATAAAAAGTCATTAAAGGTAATAAGATCAGAAAAAAAGTGAATTAATGAATTAATGGTTGCAAGGGGTGGGGAGAACTCTCTGGGAAGACTGGGCTATTTCAGTAATGCAGTCGGAAGTGATGAGGACATAAAAAGGGGAGTAATGAAGGGGATGGAGATGAGAGAAAATATTGAGGACTTACTCTATAGGACTCTGAGATAAACTGAACTGGAGGAGTAGAAGGATAACGGAAAGGAAGGATTCAAACTCATCCTCAATTAGGCATGGAATGTTATGCTTACAAAGTAGTGAGTTCCTCACCTCTGGAAATGACATGCAAAATCTGCATTATTAGCTGTCAGAGACTTTTGCATTGAATAGATGTTTAGAATTCCATGACCTCTAACCCTTATAACTCTAAAAAAAGTTCTCTTCACTGAAAAGTTAAACTATCTGAGAATTATGAGACTGAGGTGCTACCTACTGCACAACGAGGCTCCTGAGAATTATGATAAATGAACAGATTCTCTAGATGTGAAATCTATAGGCTTTCCTAAATTTCTTCAGTAACTTATACAAGCCCATAGTAATTTTCCAATAATCATATAGATAATTCCTCATCTAGATAAGGGTAACTGTCTAGACAGAGCAAGTGTCTTAAGATATATACAAAGGTTTCTACAGTGTATGCATATAGTTCCTATAAACACTCTATCTGAAACATATTTGAGAGATTTAGGTAAAAATATATTTGGATTGGATATAAAAAAATCTCTCTATACTAAGGCAGTTACTCCATCTGAAGCTGAAAGTTGTCACAATCAATAGTCATTAATGGTGACTGGAAAGGAATCGATCAGGAAAGGCGACAAATGGCAAAATTACTTTTCAAAAAGAAACAAAGACTTCATAATAAATACACAAAACACAACTTAGTAAGCAGCAAGAATAATTGAGGCCAAAATGGCCAATTCAGTGAGTAAGGTAAAAGGATAGAAAGTATCACTCATTCCATTTGGACCAAATTCTTGGACAGCATTAGGAAGAACTATTTATGAGGCCCTTCCATTTCCTCTCTGCTGCCCTTTCTGTGTCTTCTTTTGAATACAAAGCACCTTCATGCTGTTCAGGGTTCTTTATCTCTTTCCTCAATAGAGCTAGGGTCTTCCTTTCCATCTATAAATCCAAACTGATGAAGGATGGTGTTAATTGTAGACACCTCAATAAGTGAGAGACGTATTTTTGGTTAGAGAGCAGGCATCCTTTTGAGTGGGTCTCAAATCATCGGACACCGAAGGAGCTGACCAAATTTATATGTATAACACTTTCTTTCCAAAACTTCCCAGTGTAACACCTGAGTTGCCATTCATTATTTTCCATTGTGCATACAGGATCTCTCTTCTTGCCCCTTAAAAAAAAAAAAAAAAGACACAGGATGTGTAGCAATCAGCTTGGTCATTTTCTTGCCACAATGATGACTCAGGGCACTGATAAGCATGTGCCGTTCATACTTGCCCCGCTGTCACTTTTCCACTGTATCTCATTTAAAGTGTGTGCTAATCATTAAAATCCTAAGTGCAATAATATGTAAAATTTTCCGTGACGCTAAAGAGGCATAGAGTTTTACAGAGTTTGAAAACCATCCATGATTAAAAAGTCCACTTTCTTTTGATCTTTATTTTCTTGTTTGGCTGCCAAACTTGGTGATAGTCACTTAATAGGCAAAGAGTAAACCATTACCCCTTTAACTGGTCTCCCCTGCTTAATTCATAGGAGGCTTTTAGCAATGCGCTTATACAATTAACAGAGATTTGTGCCTCCTTTGTAAGTCATTGGCCATAAAAAAACTTTAACAATTTTCAGTCACTTGTGTGATTGCTGTGCCAACAGCACAATCTCATGCTCGGAGACTGCTTTCTCAAAATCTAGGCAGCCTCCTTTATGTTCCCTCTGAAGTCTGTTCTCTTCAGCATCCCTGTGCTTCCTCACTTTTTACAAGTTTTACACATAGCTTCATAACTTTTAAGATTGGAACAATCAGACTTTCCCCACCTATTTTTCTTCTGTAATTATCATATCCTATTGCTTTAGAGTGGTCCTCCTGCTCTAAGATCCGTACTCTGATTTTGTAATTGGCATGATAACATATATGCTAGGGAACAATTCTGGTCTTCAAATGAGGTGCTTGTAAACACAGCAGCAGTAGAATTCAAGAATGTTTCCATCTGGTCATGGATTTGTCTAGGCCTTATGTACTTGACTTGTAACTACTTTTTCCTCCTTCCTCTTCGAAGAGTTACAAGCTTTTCCCTAAGCTCCCTGAAAGCTGTCCTACATCTTCCTTGGTCTAATGGTGCACTTATGTTCCATACACTTGGGCTGCATGTCTGCTCTCAATTTTATTTCTTATCCTTTTTCAGAGAGTACAGAATTGAGTATGGTAAATGCAATCGATATTCTTTGTTATCTGTCAGGCAAGTAGCTAATTTAAGACTTAAAATAGTAGTGTACATTATTATACACAACAATTATAAGTGGCCAAGTACCAATCTTGTGCTTTTAGCTGTAGAAAAGGAAACGCTCTTATAAAACCATGACTATATACTACTGGTAATAAAATATTCATGCTCATCATAGGGATAAGATTGTGAAAGTTAGAAATGCTGATATTCTAATATTGCCATTTCTCCCCCTATGATACTTAGTAGAACATAGAATTAGATACTAAATCTAGAGCATTTTTCTTCAAAGTATTATTTTATAGGTCATTCTAATTCTAACTAAAAAGTAAGCCTTTTCTAAAACTATTTCTATTACCAATGAAAAATTATGTTGACAACCCCCCACTACTTTGTCAGTGGTAACCTTGCTTTTGTTAGAAGAATTCATTCTATTGTCGACACTAGATAGGGCAGAAACTGAACTGGCAAAGGGAGATAGATAAACTTAAATTTCTGGAGCATCTTTTTTTTCCCCTTCTCAGTATAAATATTTAATTATGCCAGGAAAAATTCTGAAGAAATTGTGACACGCAGTGGGATTGATTCTCCCTATAAGTAGGGCACTCATTATGTATCTGAGAAAGGAAGTAACAGTTTTTAAGGCTTTCTAAGTGATGGCTCTATTCTAGGCACTCTATAATACTCACGTTCATCATCACTGCATCTTACAAACTAGATATTATGCCCCTTATTTTAGAGATGAGTAATTAAGATGAAATAACTTGCCTACGGTTGCACAGTTATGACTAGGAAGAGCCAGGGTTATGACAAAGAGCTGATTCTAAAACTCACGTTCTTTTCACTTTCTTTAAATAGGCCCTTCCTGCTCACTTTTAGGGAGAAATATCAGCCTTGCGATAAACTATGATCCTTCCCTTGAGAGCCCTGTAGTTTGATGGATAAGAACGTGGGCTCTGGGGTTGAAGTACCTGGGTTCCTGTCACTCACCAATTATGTGTTCTTGGGAAAGTACTTACTGTCCCTGTGCCTCAGTTTCTTCATCTGTTAAAGAGGATAATGACAATAATATCCACTCAATAGTGTGGTTTGTGAGGACTAAATGAGACAACACATATAAAGCACTCACTAGAGAGGCTGATGCATAGAGCATGTTTAATGGATACTATTTTCCAGGAGTTTGATTTCTCTATAAAAACTGGACTCTTTGTGAATAGACAATAAAGTCTGTGTTGTAATTTCTTTTCTCTTGGTTAGTTATGTCTGGCTCATCTAGCAATCAGTGTTTTATTTTTGATCCCTACCCAATTTTACATATTCATTTTTCTCCTTTCATGCAATGTGTAAGATTTGCTACTCCTCCCTTTGAGAGATGAAGTCTGATTCTCCTGCTCTTGAATATAGGCTAGACTTAGTGACTCGCTTGATGAACAGAATATGGCAGAATGGGGCTTCTGAAGCTGTTTAACAGGAAGTCTTACATCTTCTGCCTAACCTGTGTGAACGCTCACTTTGGAGGCTCTCAACCACCGCCTCAGAAAACTGACCGCCTTGAGACAAGCATGTTGGACAGGTCATGTGCACGCAGTCTGGTCATGAGGCCAGTCCTGTAGTCATCTCTGCCAAAGAGGCAGAAGGGTAAGTGAAGCTATCTCGATTCCTCCAGACTAGTCCATCCCACCAGCTGAATATCACTGAAGGTCCTCAGATCCCAGAAGAATCTCCTAGCTGAGCCTTGCTCTAATTCCAGAGCTGCATCATGAGATATAATAAAAGTTGCTGGTTTAAGCCACTACGTTTTAGGATATTTTATTACATAGCAACATATAATGGAAACATGGATTTATTTATTTAAAAATAAACTACTGTGCCGGCAACCGTTCTAGGTACAACTGCGTGGCAAGGCCACTGTTCTCAGGAAGATCACATTCTACTAAGTGAGACAGACAATAAAAAACAGGCAGTATATACACAATGTCAGATCTACAGAAGGAGAAAAATAAAACAAACAAAAGCTCAGAGACTGACAGGGGTAGGTTTAAGTGGATATTTAGATTGGCTGATTGGGGAAAGGCTTCTTTAAGGCATTTGAGTGGAAATTTGATTGAAGTTTAAAAATTATGCATTTACTCACTCACTCATTAATCTACCTACGTATTCAATGAACAAGTAATTATTAACCACTACTCCATGTCAGGCACTGTGCTAAGTGCTGAATAAGATAATCATAATGTGAGGCAAACAGACATGTAGAGATAACAACAACGTCATATGTATATGCTATCAAAGAGATAAGCACGTAGATCTTTGGAAGCACAATAAAGAGGCATTTGGCCCAACCCCGTGGAAGCGAAGCAGATATAGTACTTCTTTAAATAATATGTCTTTCTAAAGGAGTCAGCTGGGGAAAATGAGTATTTATTTGAACGATGCTTATTCAAATGCTATTGCTCAAAACACGTCGGCAGCTTCCTTTTCACTATTGTGCATATAAGAGCACAGCGCCTAGCCCACAGACACTACAGAAATATTTATGGAATTAAAATTGCTTTAAGATTCAGTTATAAGTCATATAAGAAAATCTTTCTTGCTATTGCTTCTACTCTTTTTTGAGCTAAAATGACCTTATATAGCATGATCATTCATTTTCCTTATTCATTAGACTTATCCCTGAAATGTTTTTGCTCCCCCTGCCACCCTGCCTCATATTTATCCTGAAACAATGAAGATTTGCCATTACTGAGAATATTAAAAAAAACAAAAAACCCCTTTCACTTTTTAAAGGAAAAGGACCCCAAAAGGAGTGTTGAAAATATTTTTTTAGCTGTAGTAGCGGTAGAGTCAGCCCGAGTGCAGGGCCTCCTGATACGACTCCATTGAAGGAAGCATCATTCTTTTGGATGTTTAATGATGTTGTTTTTGTTTTTTTTTTCTAAGAAGCAAATGTTACTTTACAATCATGCCACGACTTTTGCAGATGTGCATTCAGTTGAGCTTGGTCTCATTTGGGCCCCTGTTTTCAACTATCTTCTATGCTCCATTGATTCCCCCAACTGCTTTCCATTGCAAACTTCTGACATCTTATCACCTATACTCAAAAAGTTTCCCCAAACTCTAAAATTCTGTTTCTCTTGAGTTTAGATAACTTTCTTGGCTTCCTAAACATTTACTTCTCTTTTAATCCCTACACAATAAATGGTATTATCACCACGCTAGTTGTCTAAGGTAGAAATGTGGAAGTCATCTTGGACACCTGCTTCCTCAACATTCACAGCCAATCTCTCAACAAATCTTGCTGATTCTACTTTTAAAATATATCTGAGTTTCCAATCACCCTCTCCAACCACAATTACCTTGAGTCAGGATTTTATTAGTCTTTTGCTACTACTGTCTCTTCTGCCTGAAATGCCCTTAACCCATCTTCACAACCTGGTGAACACATTTTTCAAGACACATGTTAAACTCACCTGTTCTGTATCCCAGAGCATCTTGTTCGTGCTACTGTAGCTGCCTTAGCCACATTGTAGTATTCATCATTTATGTTAGGTCTGTCTTCAATTTTCTTTTTTCCCAGCTTACATGGTATTCCATTAATTCATTTATTTATGCAATCACTTCTTCAACAAGTATATATTAAACATGTGGCAGGCAGTCTGCTAGATCCTGCTGTACAAACCAGACATGATCTTAGACGTTACAGGGCATATAATATACTGAGGGAGATGGATAATAAAGGAAGTAATTACAGTAAAGTACTATGGGCCTAATGATAGGTGGATGCCAGGCAGCCGTGAAAATATATAATGTAATTACATGGGGTTAGAAGAAGGTTTTCCTGAGGCACTAACATTTAGTCTGAGACCAGAAAGATGAGTTACTTAGAGGCAGCCCGACAGAAATGGGAAGGTGGGACCAGAAGGGAGAATATTCCATTTAGAGGAAACAGCATGTGCAAACATCCAGAGGTCACAAAGAAAGGCCACTGAAGGGGCTGAAAAAATACTGTAAGTCTATGAGCAAATTTCTATTGAATGAATATAAGGTCTGGGGACATGAGTACATGTATGCTGAGCTTTCTGAAGAATATAAAACTCTTTTCGGTTTAATTACACAACAAACTTTTACAATAGTCTGTGGACTTCTCTGCATTCTTAAACACAAACCACCTATTCATTTGACAGTTCAGGATGATCAATAATAATTTCAGTAACTGTATTGATGTGACCGTCATTGTTAGTTGCTTTTACTCATATCTACTCCAACCTCTCTTCTTCCTTGTTAACAAAACCTGACCTAAAATGACTTCATACGTGAAAATGATCTCTCTTATAGGCACGGTGGTTCCTCTACAGCAGCACTGGGTAGCACAGGTGTAATCTCCACACCTTCTACGGTGGAAATTCTGTACATTTTTTGGTAGTCCTTGTTTTCATTTTATATGAGCCCATCCTCCATGCTATGGCAGAAAATATCCCAAGATATTCAGAGGAATTTAAAGGTATCATTAAAACCATTTCATTCACATTTTGAGCTTCTCTGTATATTAATTAGGAATGCTTTCAGTCACAAGTAACAGAAAACCAGATACACAATGAGTTAAGCATCAGGATATTTACTGTTTTCCTAACAAGAAATTTGGAGTTAAGTGGTAGTGCAGTGATTCAATGAGGATCCCAGCTCTTTCCATTTTGCCATTCCACCACTCTCAGCCTGTCGGCTTTTGTTTTCCACCTTAGAACCTCATGAGGACAAGATGGCTGCCACAGCTTCAAGCATCACATCCTCAAACAAGTGTTCAAAGGAAAAAGAGAGGGAGGGGATCAAAATATCTCCTTCTCATATCCTCTCTCTTTTATCATGAAAGAAACTCTTTATCAGAAACCTCCTGACTTCCTCTTATTTCATACCCAGCAGAACTAGGTCACCTATCTATGGCTAGATCAGTCACTGTCAAAGGGATTGGAGTTGCCTGATTGCCTTAGACCAGGGGTTGACAAACTATGGTCCTGGACCAAACCCAGCAATGCCTGTTTTTGTGAATAAAGTTTTATTGGAACATAGCCACACACATTCATATATATATATATATATATATATATATATATATGTATGTGTGTGTATGTGTGTGTGTATATATATATATATATATATATATATATATATATATATATATATATGTAGTCTATGGCTGTTTTATGCAACAATGGCAAAGCTGATTGGTTGTGACAGAAATCACATGGTCTGCAAAGCCTAAAATATTTATTACCTGGTTTTTTATGAAAACCTCTGGTTTAGACTATGATTCATCCCCTAAAACTGGCCATAAAACCAGGATTCTTTAAACAAAAAGAAAAAAGAATGGCTCTTGGAAAGGCAACTAATCGTGACTCCCCCAACCCCATCATTCATAACAACATTTATATTGTAGGCTAATGCAAATTTCAACAGATGGCTAATCAGATACACCTTTTGAAAACATTTTTTCTAAATTGTCAGTTTGGACCCTTTACCTCTTTTTTTTTTCTGTTGCCATCCCACCTAACTCTTAGTAACTTCCCTAATCTCTAATCTCTTTCAGTATTTTCCTTCAGCCTTTAGAAATTAAGACAAATTCTTCATCATCAAAGACCCCAAAGGAGTTCATCATCAAAGACCCCAAAGGAGTGTGGTGTGGAATTCAATTATTGAGTAAAACTGAATTTCACATTTTTTTTTAAAATCCTGCAACACATGATAAGGCATCTCTCTGCTTCACATTACTCTGGAGTCTGATTTCCTTCCCTGGGAGGCACGTGGGCCTGGTTGATGTTTTCTCTGACACTTAGGGTGCTCTTCTCAGGGCTAAAGGAAAAACACTAGGGAAAAAGTGTCTCACAGAGATTTTGGTAGGCAATTAGAAGATGCACCACCAAATGCTAGGTGAGAAGATGTGGCAATCTTTCAGAAAGTTTGAACTAGATGAAAGAAGGAGACACTGGATTAATTTTTGATCTGTGTTTTCATGGTGTGCAAGTTCCAAATCTTGTGTGTTGCTTGTGAGTCTGGGCTGAGGCCAGTTGAAGAAGCTAAGAAGAGTCAAAACATTTTTCTACCACCACACAGTATCCTACTCTTTAACCCCCCACAAATCCTACAACTTTTCATCTGGATGTCACAAGAGAAGCTTTTAAAAATAGAGGCACTGGATGAGGAACAGGGTCCGGGACATGAAGGAGATGTATCACTTTGTTCCACAGCCATCAGAAGTCAGTTTCAACTTTTCAGATCTAATCATATGGAGAGGTTGAACTTACAGTTTGATGAAAAAACATTCAACCAGTGTGAAATTTTGAAAGACAGAGTATCTATGAGTTAGGATGCACAGACCTTCTATGACCCATTTTGGGGCTGAAAGTTTAATTTGAAGAAGAGACAATTCAATTGAGTTGATCAATTATGCTTATTCTTTCCTTGGAATAATACCCCTGGAGGCAAGAGGGATAAATAAGGGCTTCCAGGGTTCCACCTGGTTCAGCCCCTGGACTTCTCAGCCTTTCCACACCCCCTTGCTCGTGCCCTCTCCACAGTGGCCATTAAAGATTTGTTCCTGTGGCCAACTCTCATTCTCCACTCTGCGCCTGGCTCTGGCCCACCCACCTGGCCTCTCACTGCAGCTGTTACCCCTTCCTTTCTCTCAGAGGTGTGGAGGGGAGCCCACCTCTGTTCTATGATCCCAGAGTTAGCCTGACTGTGATTTACAGGCACTTTTGCCAAAGAATCTGGAGCATTTCCTAGGATTTGAGAGGAAGTAAATTTGAGTGATGTAATCCTATGTCTTTCTAAAAAGTTTTCTTCCTCGCCACTATTAGCAGGGATCACAGGATGGATTCTAAACATCTTGACCTTTTTCCTACTTTGGGGAGGGTGGTGGTTCATCTTCCCTTTTCTTTTTGGCTGAGAAAGAGTTAATTATGGTTTCCTAGGCTTTCCATCTTGATTCTTCTCTCAAGAGGCCTGGTAGATTCTTGGGCAGTTAGAACTCCTGGAACTTGTGTTTTTTAATCCCCAATTCCCAATGGAAGTATACTGACTTGATTATTCCTGGCTTTCCATCTTTTCCATCTGCTGGCCCTCAAAGCTCTGGCATCTTAAAGTAAGGCTATCAATATGTCATGTTAAACTTTGGTTTTTATAATATTAAAAAGAATGGTTCTGGGTGTTTTCTAACTGGCACCCTTCCTACTCAGAACATCTCAGCTTTCATGCATGCTGGTGGATTCAGGACTATGTAGGCGGTGCTGAAACATGTGGGGTTGGGTTTTGAGGCAGGGGGAGGCCCAACACTCATGACTGTGGTATTCAGTCATTTATTCACTTACTAGACTTCTAGTAAACATTCACTATGTCTAAGATAATATGTTAATGATCCTGGAGAATATAAAGATGCAAGATGCACAGCCCAAATAATTAGTATACAGAGATCAACATTTAGACAGACCTGGGGAAATTTGAAATCAAATCTCTTTGAGTTATATAAATCTGGAAATCCACCCCACAGAGATGACACCTCAAGTTTTGGGACAGACATTTATTCATTAGGTCAACAAAAATGTATTAAGTACCTACATGATAGGTGCTTATAGAATATGAGGAAACAGAAATGGGGAGTTATGGTTTAATGAATACAATTTTATTTCGCCAAGATGAAGAGAATTCTGGAGATGGTGTTTGTGCAATGGTTGCACAACAATATGAATGTACTTAACATGACTGAACTGTACATTAAAAATGGTTAAGGTAGTAAATGTTATGTGGAATTTACCACAATAAAAAGCTGAACAAACAAACAAAAAATTCAACAAAAATAAATAAATGAACACAATTTTTAAATTGAGATATAGCTGATGTACAATATTATTTAAGTTTCAGGTGTACAACATAGTGATTCACAATTTTTAAAGGTTATAGTCCACTTATAGTTATTACAAAATATTAGCTATATTTCCTGTGCTGTACCATATATCCTTGTGGCTTATTTATTTCATGTATAGTAGTTTGTACCTCTTAATCCCCTATCCCTATCTTGTCCCTTTCCCCTCCTTCTCCCCACAGGTAACTACTAATTTGTTCTCTATATCTGTGAGGCTGGTTTTTTTTTTTTTTTTTTTTTAATATTCATTAGTTGTATTTTTTAGATTCTACATATAAGTGATATATCATAAAGTATTTGTCTTTTTCTGTCTGACTTATTTCACTTAGCATAATACCCCCCAAGTCCATTTATGCTGTTACAAATGGCAAAATTTCATTCCATTTTATGGCTGAGTAGTACTCCATTGTGTATACTTGTGTACATCTTCTTCACCCATTCATCTGTTGATGGACACTTAGTTTTCTTCTGTATCTTGGCAATTGTAAATAATGCTGCTATGAACATTGGGGTGCTTATATCTTTTTGAATTAGCGTTTTCACTTTTTTTCAAATTTTACCCAGGAGTGGAATTGCTGGGTCATATAGTAGTTCTATTTTCAATTTTCTGAGAAACCTCCATATTGTTTTCCATAGTGGCTGCACAAATTTACATTCTAACCAACAGTGCACGAGGGTTCCCTTTTCTCCATATTCTCATCAACATTTGTTATTTGTGTAATGAACATATAACAAAACATGTGAGGAAACTAAAAAAAGATCTTTGCCTCTATGGAGCTTATAATCTATCAGGGAGAAATGGATCATATATAATTAAATTACTCATATGTTAGAAGGTGATAAGCACTATAGGTACAAAAGGAACAGAGTAAGGTGGGATTAGACACCATGAGGTGGGTTGCTATTTTACATCAGATTGCCAGTTATAGGCTTTACTAAGGAGGTGACTTGAGCAGGACACGGAGATGATGGAATTAGCCATATGACTATCCGGGCAGCAGTCAGTGCAAAAGTTCTAATGTGGAAGCAAGCTTGGCTTGATGAAGGGACCACAAGGAGACCCGTGGCTCCCAGTGCCTGGGACGCAGTGAGTGGGCAGGCGAGGAGAGGGAGTAGTTGGAGCTGCGGTCTCAGATGTAAGGGGAGGTCAGTTCATACAGGTTCTTGAGATCTCTTGAAGGAGTTCAGTTTTGACTCTGAGGGAAATGGGAACCACTGCGAGGCTTTAAGGAGAGGGACGCCATGACATGATGCATTGTAGAAGGAGAGCTCTACACAGACAGCATAGATGCGAGGGGGCGAGAGCAGTCAGGAGACCTGGCAGCAGACTGTTGCATTCCTCTCTAGGTGAGAGATGATGGTGGCTTGGACCAGAGTGGTAGCAGTGGAGGTGGAGGGAAGTGGTTAGATTTTAAAATTCATTTTAAAGTTAAAGCAAACAGAATTTTCTGAAGATGTAGAAATGAGTGGAGAAAGAGGAGTCAAGGATGATTGCAGCGTTTTTGACCTAAGCACCTGGACAGATGGAGTGCCATTATGAGAGAGACTTTGAGTGAGCAGTTTGGGGTTTTTTTAGGGTTGTGGGGATAGAGAGGAAGACAAGGAGTTCAGCTTTGAACAACTTGAGTTAGCTCTGTTATCACTGCAATTCATTTTTTTAAGTTGCACAAATGAGGGTCATGGGAAACATGAGTCAGTGATATAGCGTCTGTCACACAATATTGCCTCAGAATAGGTGTGTCCTTTTAGATGTGGAAGAAAGAAGAGGATGCAGGATTGTAAGAACTCTGGACTGACTCATGCTTTTCATGACTGTGCAATCTGAAAAAATTAACTGTAGTGATAAGAGAGCTAACATTTATTGAGCTCTTACTATGCACTTGACACGTGATCTAACTCATGCCTACATGTATAACTGGAGGAAATGTTAAATTTCACTTAGAGGCTACTGAAAGCAAAGATGCAATTTTTCCCCATCCAAATTCGTGGAGCCCTGTCTTCTCTCCTTGGACTCGAGGTTAATAACCCTGGAGTGCTTCAGAGTTCACAAACACCACTTCACATACATTATACATCTTTACAGCAATCTTACGAGGTGGATCATTGAGGTTATCCTTTTCATGCTCAGAGGGCTAGAGGGGATTGCCCAAGATAGAAACATTAGTTTCAGGTTCCAGGTTCTCTGATTTCAAGGCCAACAATTTCCCAACACCATCCGGCTGTCCATCTTTTTATTTAGAATGTTTTAAACCTATGAATATTTTATAATAGTACAACGAAAGCTTGCTCACCAATTGTTATTTTGCCACGTTTGATTTATGTCTTTACACACACACAGTTTTTTGGTGACCTATTTGAAAGTAAGTTGCAGACATTCTGTCACCTCCAAGTATATTTAGCTTGCATCTCTTAAGAATAAGGACATTCTCCTACATAATAAGTCTTTTCACACCTAAGCAAACTAATAATAATGATTCAATGACATCATCTAATATATCATCTATATTTACATTTCTATAACTGTCCTCCATTTTTTATAGATCTTTTTTTTTTTTTAATTTTCTATCTAGGAACCAAGCTAGGATCATGCAAAGCATTTGAGTTGCCTGTCTTTTATCTTTTTCTCACAGGACAGTTCCCTATTTTTTGTTTTTCATGCTATTATCTTTTGTGAAGTCAGGTCACTTGTCGTGCAGAGCGTCCCCAATTCTGCATTTGTTTGACTGTTTCCTTGCAGTGTGATTTAGGTGAAAGTATTTTGGGCAGGAATAGTACAGAGGTAAATGTCAGGCTGCTCCCCTGTTGGTGGTGCTTAGTTTGATTACTTGATTAAGACGGTGACTGCCGGGTTTCTCCTTTGTAAAGATATACTTTTCCCTTTTTCATTAATAAGTTGTCTGTGGATTAATACATTGAGACCAAGGTTTTAGCATCCATTGAGGATATTTGCCTAAATTACTTACTCTGCTGGTGGTTACAACATTCTCATTATCTTCCTAGGCTACCTAAAGACCAGGAATCTTCTAAAGCTGTACTTCCAGTATTCTGGGACCACTGTCTAATATGTTCCCCTGGGGACACTGAGGGAAGGAGCAGGAAGTAAGCCATGGGATCAGGTAGCAGATCAGAGAGCAGATAAGGTGACCACTGTGTTTCAGAAATGCCAGGCAGGACATCTTACTGTGAAGCAAAAAAGCTATTTGGTGACAGAAAAGTTTCAGTTCTGTAATTCCTGGGTGGTTACAGCTTGTGTTTTACATAATTTAGCCAACATTTCCTTCAAAATAATTAGTTTTTGGAAGGAAAAAGAATTAAGGCACATTATATTAGATATAAATCTATTTTAACCCTTTTTCTTATTTTCTATCCTCTTTGTCTTCTTTTTCTTCCTTCTTTTCTATTCTTCTCTTGTCTCCCTCTAGAAGCCTTTCTTCTTTTTAAAAATCTTAAATTTTTTCAAATGTTAACTACTATATATAAAAATAGATTAAAAACAAATTTCTTCTGTATAGCACGGGGAACTATATTCAATATCTTGTAGTAACCTCTAATGAAAAAGAATGTATGTATGTATATGTATGACTGAAACATTATGCTGTCCACCAGAAACTGACACAACATTGTAACTGACTATACTTCAATAAAAAAAAAAATTCTTAAAATTTCTCTCAATTTTCCTATTTTTCCATTTACCTCTTCCTACTGACCCGTTTCTACTTTTTTCTTCTAGTTGATCTGTCCCTCTTGCCCATCTACCTAAAAAGAGGACTTCAGAAATTATAAGGCAATTTGAAATTGTAGTATATGATGTTCACCTTTTCATATAATAAAACACCTGATTTTAGAAGATTTAAAAAAATACTACAATGTATTCTCAAACAACCCTCGATGGACTTAGTGGTCTCAATAGTACTCTTGTTATTTTAAAATACATTATTTTGTTAACCACATCCCTTCTCCTTCTATAAAGCTGAAAAATAAGAAGCTTTTTTTTCTTGGTAGTTTCTAACCACATGTTTACTGTGGTTTCACATAAGCAGTTGTTGATAATCAACTGATAAGTGCTGTTATGTACAGAAGTCATACTTATGAAGTGGGAAATGAGTGAAAGAACATCTGAAAAAAACATATATTTAACTCTCAGAAAATTAAGTTAATATGGCAAGAAAGACAAATTAATTTTCTCTAACGTGCTCACCTGTTCCACAAACAGCCCTTTGGTTTTTCAAAGATTATGTCGTGACCCACTTTGTAATTTAAAATAAAGATTGAAAAAACTATCTTTGCCTCAATGTACTTTGATTATTTATTTAAAAAATTCCACAGTCTCTAGCAATTCTCTCCTGACTAACGTACAACTTCAGTAACAACAAGAACACTACAGCATACAGCAGAGTTTTAAGTTGACAAACAAACGTAATTTGTTGATTGATAAGATTTTAGATTCAGTCCTCTGAACAGAAGTTTGGGATGGAGCTCATGCATGTGGACTGGAGGAGAAGGCTTTCTGTGTTGGCAGCACACCAACCTGCCTGTCAATCTCTCTCAGTAGTTTGGAAACAAGGAGCTGGAGGAGACTTCTGTTCTGCCCCCAGGACATCCTTGGCCCTACTCCCTGCCAGACGAAGAATGCTATTTTCTTCCAAATGTTAACCCAAACCTTACAAAAACTTCTGAGGCTTGACATTTGGGCAAATAGAGTAAATTATATTTCAGAAGAATAGGTTGTCTGAAGATCAGCTTTGAAGCCTATTTAAGATTAACCAAGAGTTTCCTAAATTTAGTCGAACTTAGAAATTATCCTTCTTATGGAATAAAACAAAACAACACAAAACATGTGTTAAAAAAATGGTGGCACTTGTGTTCTGTAGAATTCACTTTGGAAACTAAATTTTAACGACTGCATATGGTAAGTTAAGGCCTAAACCAGATAGCTTTGAAGGTTTCTTCAATCCCTACAACAATAAAATTCCAGTATAATGTGTTAACAAGATTTCATTTTCAAGCTGAAGTGTTAACAAAATACTATAGATTTTATAAATCTATAAAAAATAAATGTGTAAAGTAAAAAAAATGTTGTTTACTAATATAAATGCAATTTTAAGGGGAATTAAAATAATGAGTTTTAGTCATGACATGTTTTGGATGGTTAAAAGTGATACTGTTTTACATTGAAAGATTTAGTATTTTATTATAATCTAAATATTTATTGGGTTTATGACTCAGATGTTTTGATTATAATTTTTAAAAACATGCTCTTGTAGTCTTTTGAAATTCAAAACCAAGAAAAAGTCCAACCCTGCCAATGCAGATTTTCTGATGTCTAGATCTTTAACTTGGAAACCTGTGGTACCATTTAGATATAACCTAAAAAATAATTTGCAGGTGCTTTTACCTAATTAGGTTCTATGCCTCAGTTTACAAGTCACCAAATCGCAGGGAAAGTAACAAATCTGCTTTGTCTACGATAGGTAAACATCTGCAGTAAAATGGAATTTATGTGATGGAACCAATAATGTTTAAGAACCGTCTGATGAAAAATGATGTTGAGTGAAATGGTAGTCCTGTCTTAAAGTGGCAACTGCTCTGATTCTTCAGTGATCTTCAACTTCAATAGGTTCTTCATTGGTTGTTTGTTTAGGACAGGCTCAGGCAGGGACACGATCCTATTAATTACTGCTACCTTCTATCCCTTCTTCACCTAGTCTTCCGGATACATACTAGTACTCACCAGGTTAGAATGCATCAACGAGCAATTCACACCAGAGTGAACAAGCTCCTCATGCTTTCTCATCGGGGAATATGGTACCTAAGGTTCTAAGAGCAGGGACTGGGCACACTACCACCCTCAGGCCAAATCCAACCCACCATCTAATTTTGGAAGTATGGTTTTACTGGAACACAGCACATCCATCCGTCTATTTATCGTCTGCGGCTGTTTTCACACCGCAACAGCAGAGTGGAACAGTTGTGACGGAGATTACATGGCCCACAAAGCCTTAAATATTCACTGTGTGGCCTTTTAAGGGAAAGTTTGCCAATTCCTGATCTAGATGGATGTGTGATGGGGGGGAAAGGTCTGTTTTCAGTTCTTAGTTTTTAAATTAAGTCTACCAGGGACAGACTTTTTAGTCTTTAGAGTAAAAAATAACTCCCACATTACTAATGACCTGGATGGCACATTTCTGAAACGGAACACATGGTTTAGGACATTTCTTTGAACTCAATTTTTCTTATTTACAGCTGCTTGTAATTAGTAGGTATTTTGCTCTTATAATTACTTTTTTCTATTGCAAATAACTATCACAGAACTGAAAAATGGAAGGTTCTCCAAAGGCATCATGTGTTTGGAGTAATTTTGATTTGATGTTTCTTGAAGCCACGGAGTTGCCCGTGCTCACTGTCAGTGGCTTCATTTCTTGAGAGGAAATCACCCAGGGCACAAAATAGCAGGCTCCGTACGTTCTTGATGATTGACTAGTTGATTGATTTGAAAGAACCGAAATAATGAAGAAAAATATTTCTATTTTAGAAATGAATTAAAACAAAACATTTATATTAATATGACCTTAGAAATTTACCCCACCTCTCTGAGCTTCAGTGACTTTCTCTGTAAAATGGAGATAATAAAAGTACACATCTCATGGTGTTATGAAGATTAATTACATGGAGTGGTCCATTTAAAGTGCCTGACAGAGTGTCTTGCATATAATTAAGGCATAATGCATTTAAGTGTTGTTTTTATTACTGATATCTCTTTAGCTTCATATTCTTATTCCTCTGCCATATTCCAGCTACACATGCCACCATTAATTCATCCATTTTATTTGTTGATGCTTACTGCATTAGTCTGGGTCCTATAGAAAAAAAGAGCTCATAGAACACACACACACTCACATGTGAGCACACACATACACTCATGCATGAACACACACATGCGTACATGCATATGTATATTGTAAGAAACGGGCTTTCACAGTTACAGAGGCCAAGAGGTCCTGAGACCTGCAGTCAGTAAGCTGGAGACCCAGGGGAGCCAATGGTATAGTTCCAGTCTGAGTCTGAAAGCAAAAGAAGACTGATGTCCTAGTTTGAAGACAGTCAGGCAGAGAGTATGAATTCTCCGTCACTCCTCTTTTCTGTATGATGACTGGAAGTAAAGAGCCTAGAGGCCAGGCAATTGGACAGTTATCTTCAGGTCTGGTGAAGTTACCAAGAATGATGTCAAGGATGGCAATGGAGAGCGAGTCGGTGAGTCTTGTACTAAACGTTCCATGAAGTCCTCATTCTCCCATGACAGGCATGATTGTCTTATTTCCGAGACTTGCAGGTATTGTTTCTGTTTGGCATACATTTTCTCCTCTTCTCCACCTGGAAAATTCCACTCATTCTTCCACTTTAGATGCCACTTTCTTGGAAAGGCCTATACTGACTTTCCCCATATAGGTTGCTTTTCCTTTGTGAGCACATGGCACCTTCTAATACTTTATCATGAGGAAGTTCTGTTTATAAATCTGCATTTCCACATTCACTGTGATGGCCCAGAATGCAGATATTACACCATATGCATCTTTGCTTCTGTTCAATTAATATTTGTCAAGTGAATGCTTTCCTATCAGACCATGAGCAAATTAAGGGTATTATTGTATCCTCAGTGCATATCACGGCGTTCAGCAATAGTAGAGTCGCGATAAATATTTATTGAATAAGTTCAACTATCACTTTTCAAAGAAAAAAAAGCCAGGATTCATTGACAATAATTATTTTCAAATGTCCATAGTAGACAAATGCTTGGTCGCAAGAGCGACCCAGTTAACATTTGATTACAATAAAATATGGATCATATCTGAACTTTTCTATCTATAAATGTTTAAACCATTCTAGCTGACTAATGCAGGCAATGGGAAAGTTGAACCAAAGTCAACATTTACAGTTAAACTTCAGGAGAAACTTGGAGGGATTTAGATTCAAAGGTTGGGTTGGTTTGCATTGGAAATATGCTTGGAATTCATCGCAGCTGCTGAATGTGGGGTAGCCTAGAGGTGTACAGATTGTAGAATTACAGCTGTTTTGTGGAGCAATGAAATTGAGGTAACTCTTCTTAGAAGTGGTCAAATTCTCCTTATCGGGGCACACTTTTGTTTTTACATTTGTGTAGCAATATCCTAACTAATTCCTCTCAGAGAAAGTTGACTGAAAGACTATTTATGAATTGCTTATATCAGAATTCTAAACCTGGCTCGTGCATTTGAATCATTTGTGGAGCTTTTCATTTTTTTTTTTTTTCTCCAAAGAAGTGAAGGCTGCACCTTCACAGGTCCTGTCTCAGCAGGTGTTTTTACAAAGCCTCGCAGGTGATTCTGATGCATGGTCAAGGTTGAGGACCACTGAAATGTAGAGTCAAATTCCAGTGAACGACCTGATTGTAAATTATTTCTTCTCCTAAATCCAACATTAGCTGAACTCTTTTGTGCTTATTAAATTGGTTTAAAATTGTATGTTAAAAAGAGTGTGAAGCTTTTTTGTGGGATGGTCCCTATTATGTTATGATTCATCCATTAGAAACATTTTGTTTTCTGTCATGTTGCACAAGTTAAGTATCTTCATTTATATGGACAATTCTCTGGGTTTCAGTTCTTGAACTTCATGACTAAGCTGTGAGTTGATGATGGTTCTGTACCGAGGCAAATGCTGAAGAACAGCATGTTTACTGAGGTAGAGAGGCAAAAAACAGCATTTGACACTCTTAGATGGAAAAGCATCACACTTAATTTCTAAATAATATGGAAGGTAGGTTAAATTTTCAGGATTAAAACATCTTATACCTTAATCTTTGTTTTTTAACCTCAGGAAGTACTCCTAATGTTACCATAAATAAGATAATTTTTGGATTCTGTTAACACGATATATTAAAAACAACATTATGCACTCTGAGTGCACCTTTCCTTTGTATCTTTTTAGCATATATTTATCTAGCTTATATTTTATTACTGTGCCTTAAAGTTATTTCTATTTTCTATTATGTTTTTATTCTTTAAAGACAGTGGTGTCCTTCCCTATCCTATCTTGTACTTTCTCCTCCTTTTCTCTTTTATCAGGACCTTATATAGCAGATTCTTTCCCTTTTTTCACGACATATTTATAGAAGAACCATATCCTTTGGCTACACACCAAATTGAAAGCAGAAGACCTCGATTTGAATCCACACTCTGCCATACATACTGAGCCTCTTTGAGACTCTGTTGCCACACACTATTAACATCCCTATTGATGGTGACTATAAGGGCTGCCAGAGCTGGTTGAAGGAAGATAGATGCAGATGCCCCACATACATAATGCCTGTGCATACTTGGTCCAAATAATATCTATGAGTTTCTTTCCTTCCTTTCTTTGTAAAAGATTCTTAGAAGTATAGTTCCATCCAGGGTAACTGGATTCTTGGTATTTTTCCAAGCCTCCAAACCACTGCCATTTGGAAATTTTAAAACTTTCAAAATATGCCCAACTGTTGTATCTTAAGGATACAGTGGGAAGTAGGATGTTTTGTAAAAGATACAAACTGATCATGGCTCAATCATTCCTTTGTCTCCAATTTAAAGAAACTAGGACCTTGAATTAGGACATAGCCTGCTTTCAGTCAAGAGGAAGCCATTTTACAAACATTACCCACTGCACTCCCTACTACTTTCAAATATACTCAGACTGCAAACTAGCTTTCCTATTTAGTCAATGGCTCCATCATCATACAGGTAACTCTAATTCTTGGGATCACCTCTGTCCTTTGTTCTTTGCATTTAACATAGATTGGTCACTATGTACAATATAGTCTTTGGTGTTCTTCTTAGTGAATCAGTGCTGTTCCTGATAAAAGGCTTCACCATCCCAACCTTATTTTGATGGCGCTTCTAATTCATCTCACAGCACGCTACTGGATTATCCTTTCCTTTATCCCAACTCTGTGTGGTTTGCTGAATCCAGGCCAAATTCCTTGCCTAACATAAAGCTCTCTATCGTTTAATCTCTTATGCTTTGTTAATTACAATCACCTGCTACTCTCCAGAGTGAACCTCCCACCCCCATGGCATGCTGGACTGGTCCGTATCTCACTGCTCCTACTCTGCTATGTTACCTGTGTTAGTCAAAGTTGGAATCAGGCTTTTTCTTATCTGCCTCTACACAGTTCAGCAACACATGAAGGTCCAACATTGGAACATATGAAGTTCCAACTCTTCTAGGAAGGTTTTCCTTTCCCACCAAAAAAGGCCATAAGGATTCTTCTTACTTTCTAACTTGATCTCATTCGGGCAACTAAGTCTTATTTATTGTCTGCCTTGTTTCAAGAGGGTTTAAGGCAACGTTTCCATGAAACTTTGCCACAGCAGTGAGTCTGCAGGCCATCTAAAGGCGGAAAGCACGTGGTTTTTTGAAACAGAAGACCAAGGTTTGGGTCTTGGCTCTGCAACTTACTAGTCAAGACTCTGGGCAAATTATTTAAATGGATTTTTGCTTAGTTGGCTCATTTTGATTTTTATACTCTAAAATGGGATGATAATACTGGCTATATTCAAACTAGCACACAGGATTATTATGCATGACAAATAAAAGTTTTTCATTGAAAATGCTTTGTGAATATCTATACACATTTAAAATATCTTAGTTTTTACTTCTTTGTATCTGCCAAAGTTTTAGCACAATGGTAACTACTGAGTAGGGTTTGCTATAAACTCATAGAATTGAATTAAAGTAATATTAGCCGGGTGTATTTGATACACTAACAAAAATATGTGCAATTGACAGCATAGTCAGTATTAGGGTTTATTTTATTAGAAGGACTCAAAGGAATGAATATTAAACACTATTAAGAATTCACTGAAGCATTCATAATAACATGGTATACTTCCATTGGTCTTGTGCTATGAAGTAGGCATTCAGGTTCCTTCTATTCTAATATAGCAGTTGCTTATTTGAACTCATATCGGGAATCTAAATTCCTTTGACTGTGCGATAGTTGGAGAAGTGAAGGTATAAATGGATTCATCTTTACTCTGATTGATGTAGTCACTTTCATGACCCTTTTCTCTGCATGCTATTTACATAAGGATTCACTCATAGACATAGAAAACAAACTTATGGTTACCAGAGGAAAAGGCAGGAGGGATAAATTAGGAGTTTGGGATTAACAGATATACACAACTATAAATAAAATAGATTAAAGAACAATAATTTACTGTATAGCACAGGGAACTATATATCTTGTAAAAACTTGAAAGGAATTGGAAAAAGAATTTATATATATATATATATATATATATTTAGTTTTATTTATTTATTTATTTATTTATTTATTTATTTATTTATATCTGAATCACTTGCTGCTGAACACCTGAAACTAACACATTATAAATCAGCTATACTTCAACTGAAAAAAAGAAAACAAATAAAGAGAATTATTCACACAAAGATAAAACAAAATTCAAATTTTGTATTTTGAGAAACATGGAGAAAGTACAAAAAAATTAAAATATACTTTCTACCTGGTATGTCAAATATAAAAACAGTATAAAACATTTAAATTTCACAGTGGTTTGTATATTCTATTTAAGTGTAAATTTTATAGTTATATATGGGAAGTAAGTATATCATCTATACTTGTATTTTAAGACCTACCCTCCTTCAGTGAACTAACATTTCTCAAGAGTTAAAAAGTAGACGATAACTGAGTGTGATAAAATGTCATATAAGAGAGAATGTTTAGGTGTTAATAAATTCTTAAGAAGTTAAACATATGAAAACTATAAGAGGTAAGTGACAGTGATTACCAGGTCCTTTCCTAATTCATTAAGGATGGAAAAGGTAGTGGTTTGAAATTGCAGTAGGAGAGATTTAGGTTAGATTTCAGAAAGAACTTCCTAACTATGACGGTTGATGATCACTGAATAAAGGATATACTACATTCTGAAAGAGCTCCTTGCAGACATTTAAGAATGAGATATAAACTTTTACCTCCGGGGTGGTTTAAAAATAGTCCCACCCAACCACAGTGACATTAAAATTGTATTCTGAAGTCTTTTTAGATTCATTAGTGAAAGTTGGTCTGTGTGTGTGTGTGTTTTAAGGTGAATAGATATAACTTATGATCACAAAATAAAGCAATGGATTCCACAGCACAGTGACAAAACTAAGTGGCACAATAAAAGCCACATACCTTGTGAATATGCTGTTTATAAAAGAAATTAGGAAATCCTTAGCTTATGAAAACTAAGTGTTGACTTCGAGGTTATTTTAAATGAAGCAGTGCATTGATAGAGCCATCAATTTTTATGAAAATCAGAAAAAAAAATCTCATAAAAGCCCCTGCTTTGCCTTGCCTTGAGAATATTTTAAAAACAGCAAATTTATAAATAAAATAGAGAATAGTCCTTAAAATAAAAAGTCAGAGTGCAAAGTCTATCAGCTAGAATGCAGCTCTTCCACTTCCCTTGCATCCAGATAAGAACACAAAAGCTTGGGAAAGCTGGGTGGATTATTCAGGTTCCCTTGCTCGTGGCAAAGACAGGGACAGAAACATAGTGGCTGCTGCGGCACACTGCCCAGACGCCTCCCCCCGCCTGCCCCACTTTTATAGGCTCATTCTGTCTGTCAACAGCTAGGAGTGCTGGTTGCTGAAACAAACAGCCAGTTTCCTCTCCAGGAACTCCCTCTTTCTCTGGACACTGTCCTCTGCCAAAGGAAAGCTGCCTTGCCCAAGTCTATGCTTTCTCCCTAGGGACAGCGTGCATTCCATGACTAACTAATGCGGGGCCAGGGGAAATTCAAAGGACCAGCCTCTTTGCCTCAATTCAGGATAATCCAGGACCCTTTGAAGGGCCATTCTAGCTTCAGTGCTTCCCCATGGGATCTGCTGAAGCCTTTGGTTCAACTGTATCGCAGTTCGATGTCTCCATCTGTCTTGTCCTGGTCCCTCTACTTCAATTATGAAAGACAAAAGGAGCTTCCCAGAATGCTTATGTATTTCTCTGTGCTGTCACTACTGTGGAATAAGACAGAGGAGGGAAGCAGTCAGTTGAATGGTTAAAACTGGAAGTGAAATAGAAGAATAGGTGGAGACGGCAAAAAGAAGAAGTGAAATTAAACTACTTCCTTTCTCCTCCATCTCAAGCTCCACTTGTGCACAGAGACTGAGAGCAACAGATGGACCCTAACTCCTTCCTGACTAGATGATGGACTTCTGTCTTCAGTGTCTCCCATCTTATTTTCTTACCTCCTAACTCACTTCCTTTTCTCTATTCACCCTTCAGATTTATGTAAACTATTGGATAATGTAAACATATCCAAAGTTAGCCTTGGATTGTAAAATGAAGAATTGGACTCTCTGCTTCAGAGGTGGTCGTGATCTCAGCTTCTGTTCTAATCTGCTTCTACTTTGGGAGAGATCCTATGAGCACATCTTCTGTACTCACAGCCACCAGCCAGCAATACTGGCTGCATCTGCACTCAGGGTTTACATCCTGACCTTCTTGGATATGATAGCAGCTGTACAAGTGTCTAGAGAAGCAGCCACTAGCCACATGTGGCCATTCACATTTAATCAAAATTAAATATGTTAATTAATATGATGAAATTAATTAAAAAAAACAGCTCCTTAGTTGTACTTGCCACACTTCAGGGGCTCAATAACCACACGTGGCTGGTGTCTATGATACTGGACAGTTCCAATGTAGAATATTTCCTTCACTGTAAAAAGTTCTGTTGGACAATGATGTTAAATCTGAAATCTTCACAATATGTTCCTGACCATATTTTGCCCTATGTGGACAGAACTGATTTGGGTGACATATCTGGCATGACAGACTACATCAGGCAAGGTTTTAGACTCCACCAACTTCCTAAACAAGTAAGTTTCAGTGACCAGTTAGAAAGTCTGGAGACATTTACTGTGTCCTAATCACATTGTCTTCAAAGTGACCCTTGTCCCTTGTCTTTCCATTTCCATTGCCACCATTCTTAACAATCATGATTATACTGACAGTTAAAAGTTTTGAGTGTTTTCTATGTGCCGGATTCTGTGTGCTTCTTATATATCATCTCATTTAATTCTCGTCACAGTCCCACGAGGTGGACAATATTATCATCTCCATTTTATAGAAGATAAGATTGAGTCTTAATCAAGCGTCTTGTCCAAAGACAAATAGCTGGTAAAAGAAGGGCTGGGATTTAAACCAGTGTTTGTCTGACCCCAGAGCCAATCAGCTCTTAGATGCCACTGTCTTCATAATCACAGACTTAGACGGCTGGAAAGCATCTGGCTGTTTACTTCTCTTTATATCCTTCCACTTACAGTTCAGATTGCGTACTGCTGTCAGACTAATTTTTCTTAAATTTCACTTTTTTCTTTAACATTTTTAATGTCTCTGTTTTGTGCTGCATCTACTCCATGGCCTGGCATTTTTAAAATGAGTTTTATTGATTTAATTGATTTATAAATTGATTTGCAATTTATAAAAGTGCGTAATTTATTTCAAAATGTATAAGCTGATGACGTTTACTTTTCAAGACTTTTTGGATAAAAATACTCATTTTATTGTTATTCTAGTATATGACTGATTGTGGCCAACCTTTTACCATTCTCTATATTTCTGTATACAACCAACCTAAACTTATTGTCCATCCTTCTTTTTTCTAACCCCCCTCCACTGGGGGAGAGGTAATTAGCTTGCTTGCTTGCTTGCTTGCTTGCTTTTTCTTTCTTTCTTTACTTATTTAAATGGAGTGTACTGAACCTAGGACTTCGCGCATGCTAAGCACACACTCTACCACTGAGCTATATACCACTCTCATCCATCTTTCTTTAAAGAGTATTTTCTGCTTCTAATCAGAACAGCCTCCTTGTACTTCAGAAACAGGATTGCTTTCAGAGTAGTGAGGGCTCCACAATTTTCCATTTAATCACATATTCCCTTGAATTGCCTCCTGACATTTTGTGTTTATTAATGGGTTTAATAAACACCTACTGGTTGACTGAAATCACATGAAAATAAATTTAAATTATGTTTCTAAGTCCTGGTAACAAGAAAGGAAGCTGGAAATATTTTCTAGGAAATACAAGGTGGCCAGTCCTGTCTCAAAGGAATATTGAGCATTTCGGTATCAAATTGTTAAGTACATCTTTTGAGAAAAATTGTGAGATAACCTACATGTACCCTGCTATGAACTTCTTCTAGCACTCAACCCATCAGGAAATAAATTTTCTTTATAGCTCTAGCTGAAAGTATCCAATTGTTGGCAAATAACACTTTCAGTACTTTCAGTGGTATAAGCCTTGGAAGAAATTACCGCAAAACCAGTAGAATTGCAACTAAACTTCAGCTTCTTTGTGGAAGCTTTGGAAAATGCATTAATGCTTGAAGAATGTCAGCCATAAATATAGTTAATGGAAGTATGGGTTTAAATGTGGGCGGGGAGGGAGGGAAGATGCAAGAGAAAAAAATTGCTGAGTTGCCTTTCAGGAAACAAATTGTCTGCTGGAAGAACACTGATTTGGGTTTGGAGTAAAACAAGTTTGGATCTGAGAACATTCTTTGCTGCTTACTATGTGTCCTTTCCAAGTCTCTTATATTCTGTGATTTGCATTATTATTATCTGTAAAATGTGGATAATGGTAACAGTGGGAGGAAAATTAATGAACCCCCCCAAGATGTCCATGTCTTAACCCCTAGAACCTCTGAATGTGTTATGTTACACGATAAATGGGGCTTTGCGTGTGTGATTAAAGATATACACCTTGAGATGGGGCGTTTTCTTTGGTTATTCAACTGGGCCCAATCTAGTCACACAAATACTTAAAACTGGGAAACTTCTCCTCTCTGAAATCAGAAAGATGTTGTGACAGATGGCGCAGGAGAGATTTGAAAGATAAGTGGGATTCACCCTAACGTTGCTGGCTTTGATGGAGGCAAGAAGCCGTGAGCCAAGGAAATGGGGACCTAAGTCCTACAACTGCAAGGAACTAAATTCTGCTAAGCAAGGAATCGAACTCTCCTCTCAAGACTCTAGAAGGAAACACAGCCCTGCCGACACCTCAATTTTGGCCTGGTGAGACCCTTGTTGGAATTCTGACCTATAAAACCATAATAACATAATAAATTTGTGTCCTTTAATTCACTAAATTTGTGGTAATTTGTTATGCAGCAATAAAAAATGAATACAATAACATTAGCCACCTATCTTGCAGCGCTGCTGTGTCATAACATGTATAAAAATGCATTGGAAATTATAAAGCAGCATACACAAGCTAATTGGTACCACTGATGCTCTCAGCATTATCAGGCTCTATCCTGCTCTTGAATCACCAGGCTTTGAAATGACAGTCTTAGAAATAATAGCCACTGTTTACTGAGCATCTATTCTGTGCAAGATGTTCAACATATACAATATAATTTCTTCTGTCCTGTGACTATATAGAGTCATGACATTTTACATACATGGGACCTGACCAGAAATTCTAGCCTGTTGGATTTTATCAGATTTATATGTCTTTTAAACATTTTTACAATTAAAAAAATTATTTTTAAAAATTGGGTTATAATTGACATGTAACATTATGTTTGTTTCAGGTAAGACATATTGTTAAGGGTTTATCTGCCCTGAGCCAGGGTGGGAAACGTTCAGAAACATAATTCCTATGACAAAATACTAGGAGAAAATATTGTAAGTTTTTCTTTGCTCTTTTTTGATCACTAAAGAAGAAAATTAAAACAGAAGTTATCAGAGAGAAGGAGATGCAGCACTTGTAGTGATTAAATAGAAGCCATTATCCAGAGTGGTGTTCACGAGAAGGTGCACAATTTACCTTTAGATCTTGGCTGGAAGATCCCTCCTGCTGAACTGTGGGCTCTGATCAGACACAGGTCCCAAGGAGCTGTCTACTATGTGCACGCTCTGTGTAAAGAGAAAAATTAAAGAGGAAATCTTAGTTTGAAAATGAGACTTAAGGTACCATGCTTTGAATCCTGAAATCCCAAACATATCTCTACAGAAGAAAACGTTCTTTGAAAATTAATTGAAGACGTTCAGCCCCGTGTTTGGACATATTCTTCCAAACAGCCTCAGAGTTCAGTGATGTTCTTTCATGTAGTCAGAACAAAACTTTGTTTTTGGCAGAGAGAGAAGGCTAGAAATGACAGGTCACAAGAATGTAAGAGAATAGGGAAAGTAAACAAATATTCTCGATTACTTAATGATTTTGATGCTACTCCCCACAGTTAAAGGCACGTGTCCCTGAAATTCCAGTTATTATTTAAGTTTCTGCACCGCTTCCTCAACTCTTATTCCGATACAGTGTGGTTGTCTAAGTTTGGGGATGTAGACTGTAGCCTTGGAAAAAAATGTCTTGACTGGACAAAGTTGAAGAAAACACACTCATACACTCATGACCTTAGTTTCAGGGCTGGCCATAGGGAAAGCTGTGAAGTAGGCAGATTTTCCTTTTTTTCTAAAACTTTGCACTTCCCTATTCTCATCCTTTCCTCCATTTCAAAATCTTCCACTCCCAGACCTGAAAATCCTCTTATGTTATCCACATCTTTTACAATATTTAATAAACTAATTTACCCTTCTGTATTATTGACATACCTTAAGGGTATCTGCATTTTAATGGAGACCTTCGTAGGTGTTGTTATTTCAAAGGAAGGGATTTCTAACAGTAACACTGCAGAATTTACGGGTAAAGATGCCTTCCTGAAGCTTCTCAGAACATCAAGTAGTGACCAGTTGCCTATTTCACCTCAACATCATTCCCTTCTCTGCCCAGGAGCTGAATGTGGGTGGAGCTAATCTTCCTGGCACTAATGGCTGGTTGTTCAATAGAATCCACCAACATTTAGGTATTTTAGTGATAACCAACATCTCACTAGTGCTGAGAGTAATAGAAACAGATATAACTCATATTCAAGAAGCATTAAATCCATATTCACAGTTAGTCCCACAAAACTGACACTGTTTTAAGAAATACAACAGAAAAGCTATATCCTTAAGTCTCTTATTTCCTGCAAAGTGTGGGTTATATCTACCCATAAAGCTGACACTGACTAGAAGGCTGATGCTAACGGTAAGGGTTTGGTACACGTTTGACTAGACCGTGCCTTAAACAAACTGGACTGTGTTCCCTGATATAGGACACATGGGAGGATCAGGGAAATGGTGCTCATTTCTCATACTGGTGACTATCCGAGATTGATGGAAGCCTATGAGACATGATTTTCTGTTTCAACTTTGTGCTGGAAAAAAAAAAGTTTTCCACAAGAGTAGAGACTTTGGAATGCTCTCTTTCACAACTTGCTTCCCACATCAGTTCCAGATAACAACTCTCAGAGGTCTGAGTTACCTTTGAGTTCTAATCGTTCTCATGATGCTTTGAAAGAGGTCTAATTAGCTCTCTATCTCAGGGAAGACTGGAGAAGTGGGAACGATTTGCCAGGGGCATTCTTTTGTCCCTCGTTGGGTAAATCCACAACTGCTTGCTTTTCAGGGGCAAAGAATTAAACTCTTATTACTACTGATGATGTGGATATTTAGGATCTTATTCTGAATCTACTAATATTTATTGACTGTGTCCATCCAAGAGAAATATAAAAAATTACAGAAATAGGTATTAGGATTCTTTAGCCAGGGCACATTTAAAATATTATTCAGAGAACTTAGCAGTTCACTCTAAGAGTACCAAAATGATGACAGCTGCACTACTACAAAACCATAGTCTTACGTTCACTGTGGACCCCTCATACATAACCCATCACTTAAATTTTATCCATTTTACCTCCCGCATTGTTCTTTTATATCCCTTGATCTCTAGCCCCACTGCTGTTGCACCAGTTCAAGCACCCATCATTTTTATCTTTACCTTTATTTTGACATAATTTCCTACTTAAAGAAAAATGGCAAAAATAGTGAAAGAACTTCCACATACCCTTCACCCAAATTCCCACATGTTAATGTTTTATGATATTTGTTTTCTTTCTTTTCTTTCTCTCTATTTTTCCCTGAACTGTTTTAGAGTAGACATGAGGCATCTTTACTCACCCCTCCAACACCTCATTGTGTATTTTTAAAAACAAGGGCTCTTTATTACATAACTGCAGTACAAGAATCAAAATTAGGAAATTAACATCGATATCAGTGTTATCTGACTTACAGACCTAATTCGGATTTCACAGTTTGTCTCATAATGTCCTTGCAGCAGAAGAAAACCCGGAGTCGTGTGCTGCACTCAGCTGTCATGCCTCTTCAGCCTTCTTTCACTGGGAACGATTCCTCAGCATTTGTCTTCATGACATAGGCATTTTTGAAGAGGATGGGCTAATTATTTCATAGACTGGCCCCCAGTCTGGGTTTATCTGATGATTCTTCATGATCAGACTCAGGTATGGATTTCTCAGTGAATCACATGGGGAGGAACATACTATCAATCTGACCCATTACCGGTGATGTCAACTTGATCATCCAGTCAAGGTGGAGTCTGCCAGTTTCTTTACTGTAAAATTACTATTTTTTCCTTTTAATGAATGAGTATCTCATGAGAAGAATCTCATTATTTTTCACCAGGGGGGCACAATAGCCCGTGCTGGATAACTCTGATTAGCTTGGCCATGTCCCCATCCCAACCTTCTGCATCCTTCTTTGTGGCCTACAACATTGAACTGTGTGGACCGTATTAGCCTGGTCCTCTGGTTTCTGGGTGGGTTTGGCTAATGGGGGGGGGGGGTCCTGCAGGAGATATGAAGAGAGTGGAGAGTGAGAGAGTGAGTCCAGGGATATGTCCCCTTGGTTTCTGCCCCATAGGTTCCCCTATGCCCCCAAGGACAGGTGATATTCCTCAGCTGAAGGGCAGGGCACTTCTCAGCCTGCAGCTCTGGGTTTTGTAACTGCCCCTTCCCCCTGCTGTCCCAAGCCTAGGGGTGTAGCACACATCCCTTGCAGTTTCTCTACATTTCCCACATTCTTCCCCACACCTTTGTGGACTCTCCTTATGTTTCTCAATTTGAATGTGTCATATGTTTCCTGCAAGGGCCTTCATGATACAGCCTCCTGTGGCATTCGTACTTTTCTTTCCCATTTTCTCTTAGTTGCAGATATGCTGGTCTACACTGATCTCAATCCTGGCTTGTCCTTCTGTCAATCTGACCTGGGCAGAAAGTACATTTGATGCTAAAGGCTTCAGTGAATTACATCAAAGATGAGCTTTTCTGCTCCGCAGCCAGTCCTCCAGCTTGCCTGGGGACTTCTTACTCTCACAACTCTAGCACAACGTGTGACTTCTGCGGACTTCTGCCTTGGTTTGCTGCTTAACATTGACTTCCTACCAGGGCAGAGTCCTCTTCTGACCCAATTTCTTTTTTGACGAGGGCTCTAATATTCTGCTTCACTCTGCTGGCCCCTTTCCCCAGATGCTGGACCCTTGTCCCCAGACCCCCACATATTTTGATGGATGCTGTTTGCACCACCATTCTTCTGTCTGCCCTGCCAGACCTCTCTCCACCTTGTTTTCTCCCTCCCTTCTCTATACTGGCCCATATGTGCCCACTAACCCTTACTTTCTGGCTCCAGCTGGGTTTGGCCAATGGGGGAGTCCTGACTGGAGATCCCAGGGAGTGTCTGGGTGAGACAGAGGTATTGTATCACTAGCTTCTCACCTCTGGGGTTACCTTGAGCTGCCCACCTCCTTCTTCTGAAGATCAGAGCTCTGCTCCAGGTGGTCCTCTGCTTCCAGATTCTAGGAACTGCTTTCACTCCTCACTCCTTCTGGTCTAGGGATGGTTACAGCCTAGGTGGGTACTGACGTATTGCATTTTCCCTTGTGATTTCAACCTACAACCTTAGAAACAGTCCCTTAATTGAACTTCCCTGAATTTTCCTGAGTGTGATGGATGCTTCCTATTCTAGGATTCTGGCTGACACCAGTTTGATAGTGACAACTGAATCTATCTTGGCAGATCACCTGGTGCCAGAAACCTCATTTTGTCAAAACGTATCTGCTCAGTGGATCTCAGACACTGATGACTGCTGCAACCAAGCTAGGGGATCACTGTGCCCTTTTGGACTGGTTATTTGACTGCAGACTACCTCCTTGGGCACCAGTCCTACAGCTGGGTCAGTTTCTCCCAGCTTTGTCCCTGCCCAGTCCTGGCTTCATTCCCCTCATTACTTACTCTTGCTGTTGAAGCATTAACATGACTTGTAGCAGAAGCAACACTTGCCCAGGTGAAAACATGAATCTCCTTTTCTGTAAGCTACATGAGACAGATTTTTTCAGTCTGGACCTGACCTTTATGGTGGACAGACCCTGGAAAAGTAGCCTTCTAATTCAGTTCTGCTATGGATGCAAAAATATGTCTAAAATATTTATATATAAACCATCAAGGGCATGCTTTTCAATATGATTTATAATATAGTTTACTAGTTTAAATTTTTAGTTACTTTAGATGGTAAAAATAAGTATAAACTGGTTTCACTCTACAAGAATTTGCTGTCAAGAAAATTCTGTACCTACTTGATAACTCTCTAAGGCTCTCCATTTGTGGAGATATTTGAATGTGTTTTAAAAACTGAGCCAGTAGATTAATAGTCACGTTTTAGTATTTTTCAGCTATTTTTAGGATAATAAAAATTTCACTGTAACCCAGAAATGCACCTTTGTATCTTAAATTGTGCCAGGTACAAAGGATAATTTGTAGTGAAATGTCCTAAATTATAACACATCACTTTGAAGCACCTTTGGCTTAGACTGCATCATGAGATCATTACATTTAGAGTTTTCTAGTATGCTATTTTAATAGTATATTAATTTGTTGGTCATGTGTAAACTCTATACCTTTTAATGTGATATTACCTACTATAACATTTTGGAATAGCTATTTGTACTCCGTTTTGAGTTGGTTGGTTCATGATTTGACAAGCTTTGCTATTTGTCTTATGTTAAATGATTGATGGTCTTAGTCCAGTTCCTAATGGGCTTGTGTTTATTTCTGTTGAGGCTGGCATTAATAGGTCTTCTCAACAAAGATGCCAAGGACTGACCTGGAACAGACTCTAAATTAATTTTTAGCTTTGAAGATGTTCCTTCTAGGTCAGGATTGAGGCCAACTAGTAGCACAATGCACCAGAGCAGAATTGTCACTGCTGTGTTTCTCCTGAATGGGAGGGACCATCAAAACTAGACAATGATGTTAAATAAATTCATTAGTTAGAAGACAAGCAACATCTAGAATCTTACTTGAAATGTTTTAAGGCCTAATATACTTATAGTAAAGATAGATATAAAAGGAATTTGCAATAGATTTCATAAGCAATTCTGTGGAATCCTCATTATAGCCAGAGCTTTAATATTGAGAGATTAGCTGTATTGTTCCCCGACCCCCAGTTTTATTAAAAAATAATTGACCAATGTCATTGTATATAGTTAAAGTGTACAACATGATAATTTGACATACATATACATTGCAGAATGATTACCAACATCAATATAATTAACATACCAATCATCTTACATAGCTAATTTTTTTTTTTTTTTTTTTTGTAGTGAGAAAGGTGAAGATCTATTCTTGGCAACTTCCCTTTCAAGTATACAATATCACGTTATTAACTATAGTCACCATGCTGTGCATTAGATCTTAAGAACTTACTCACCTATACCTGAGAGTTTGTGCTCTTTGACCTACATCTCATTTGTATATGCCATCTATTTGACCTTCCTTTTCTATTTGTGCAGTTTCCAAAGAATAAATAGGAAGAAGAGAAAAAAAACACTTAGGGGAAAAATTTAATCATTTTATTTTACGAATAAAATTACTGGATTAAAAAATGGCTTTGATAAAATGATGTCATAGTTCTGCTTGCAGATTTTTTAAAAATTTTTGGGAAGGGCCATCCAAAATTGTATTAATTGTTGTTTTACTTGAACAAGCTCACACTAACGAAGCAGAGGATAATTGTACAAATATCAGGAGCCTGAAAGCGGTAGAACTAATTAAAACATAGGATCTCCTACCCCTGCTCCCTGGATTTTATTAAAATTTCTGCTTCTCCACTGCTTGACTTCTTGTAGAGTTGGTCTAGCTTATTGCCAGCCGTCAACCTGGGAATCTATGCTATTTAACTTTGTTGTGTTATACAATACAGAAGGCAAGTGGAAAAACACAAAGGAGCCTCATGGTAAATGAGATCTGGACTCCCCCAGACATCTTCATCTAGCAGTGCAAACCAACTTGCTAATGGAAACACCCAAAGTCCTGTGCCCATATCTCAGCTTCCAGATACAATGTGGCTGTGAAGTGGCAGAGGCAGGGAAAAGCATCAGCTCATTTATAGAAATCTTTCTTGCTGTGTCGATATCTGAAAACCGAAAGCTGAAATTTTAACTCCTGGCAATGAGAATGCTGTCATGATGCAAATGGTCAGGCAGGTTCCACTCTATCAGTTGTGTTCCCGTAGAGCTGTACCCTTTCATCCACCAAAGACCAGACGAACATAAGATGATGCTTCACTTTCTGGGAAATAACTTCTCCCAGATTGAATATCTGGGTGACAAAGTGACAACATATTCATTTGTGGAGTAGGTAGCTGGTAGGCTCTTTTGATCACTGACTACAGTGCTACTCTAACTTGGTTGCTCCTTAAATGGGTTAATAGTTTACCTTAAGGCTAAAGTCAATTTAAATAAACATGAGAACCGTGGCTGAAATGCCTCCCAACTCCCCACAGTGACATAACCTCACTAGGGTAGCTGAGCCCCAGGTGTTTGCACCCTGCCTCATTTTTCTTATCAACCAGCCTGCAGGTTTTTAACATGTGACAGTTGAAACACTGTAGTATCGAGGTCAGAGGAAAACTGGTCTCCAGCTAAAGCTGAGTATCATTAGTGAGCTGATACCATCCTGAGGCACCAGCTGACTGACCTTGGCTTTACGAAACAATGAACAATTTTCAGGCCTAAGGACAGGACACATGATTTGGGCCTTTGAACTTGATGTTTTTATGTCAAAATTAGCTTTGGGACATATAGGAACTGCCATAACTAATTGCCTTAGTTTCTGAAAATGGAGCTTTAAAGCAAGAGAATATCAATTACTAGTTAAGTAAAATTATAACACGAATTCCTTGCATTTACAAAATGCTTTCACATGTACTGTCTTCTCTTATTCTCTCAGTAATCCAGAAGATATTTTTATCCTCTTTTCTAGATGAAAAAACTGAGAGTGATAAAGACTGAGAGATTTTCCCAGGGACACTGCAGAGCTGATACCCAATCTTCTGGCTTGCAGTTCAGAGCCTTTCCATTGTGCTGCATGGGCTGTCTGAGAGAGGGAGACCTTTAACAGGCCAGCTGGTCAGCTGAAATGGACTGAGCATGTACTAGTAACTGTATCCAGGGTATAAATTCCTTTCCTCTTTGTAAATCTAAAATGGCCAGGTAAATAATTTCAGTTATTTGATTAAAAAGTATGCAATATAGCAAATTCATAATTTAATTATCTTGACAAGTTTGGATAAGAAATCACATCCTGTATTGTATAGAGGCATATTACAATTTAAAAATATCTTTGCTATGATTTTCACTTTGGACTCCAATATCATATGGTCCAGATTTCTGCATTTATTTTAAAAAGTTTCTATTTAGTAATCAGAAAGCCAATCTATTTTTCGTGCCCATAGAGTCAAGGAAAGGGAAACATGAACAGATATAGAATGATTAAAATCAACAAATTATTATCTAATCCTGTATCACAGAAAAGAAGAAAGAGGAAGAAAGGAAGAGAGAAGGAAAAGAAAGAAAGAAAAAGAAAAAGAAAAGGAAGGAAGGAAGACTGGATAAATAATAGAAGTCTGAAACGATTTTGTCAAATAATCTATTCTGTAATTTTTCATGTCTGCTGATATACAGGCATTAACTCTGCTATTCACAGACATCTGAAGCATGTTCTGCTTCTGTGGTTTCTATATTCTGGTGCATTTTAGCTCCCTGAAAACTTCCCTTTTCTTTTCCATATACGTGGTTTCACATTTAGTATGGCACTTGCATTACCCATGCTTCCCTCAGCCTACCAAACATTCCACAATATTTATGAATAATCTTAGTCTGTCCTCTTGCTTTCTCTAGCAAAAACTCTAACTTTAAAGATCAGAGAGCTGAGTTTCAGAGTTGGAAAATTACGCATAGACATCCCCTGATTCAGGTGGGTCCAATTAATGCATAACACTCTTGCCTATGTCACTAAGATATGAATACTGGAGAATGAACACCCTAAGAATGGCAAATATGGTGGCCACACCCATCCCCACTTCTTTTTAGAGGTCATGGTTTCTTGGTGTTCTTAGGAAACTTAACAAAACACAGAGATCATTTAGCAGGAAACATCTTAGGAGTTTTACTTATCAATGGAGCCAGATGCTAAAATAGATTAAGCCCAAATATAAGGCAAAATTTTATAAATATTTTGAATTTATGCTTCCACTGTAGCCAAAGAAGATGTGTGTCTGGCACCTCCAACTAGAACTCTGCAAGTGGAGACATGTTGGTATTAATACAACAGTTCAGAGATATTATCAGTTAGGTAGATTTTGGAGGAATGCTGCAAGGACCTGATTGTCAGATAAATTGATAAATCACAAAAGGGGGATGTTGGCAGCTTCTCATGGACTGCATGCTGACAGAAGCACAGAGGCTAAACTGTTGAGGGGGTGAAACACTGTTGTGGTAGTGGTCTGGGATTTAAGTGAAAGGCAATATTGATCAGAGGGGGAGGAAACAGAGATGAACATTGGGCCTGAATCCTACACTTCAGAATAAGACATTAACTGGGGAAACTCACTTGGATTCTAGGCCCAGTTGCAGACCATTCAAGCAAAATGTGCATTTTCATGAAAGCAACCTAAGTGTCCATCAACAGATGAACAGATAAAGAAGATGTGACACATATATGACATACTTGATGGACTACTACTCAGCCATAAAAAAGAATGAAATATTGCTATCTGTAGCAATATGGATGGACATAGAGACTATCATAGTAAGTGAAATAGGTAAGACAGAGAAAGACAAATATTATATGCTATCACTTACATGTGGAATGTAAAAAATAATACAAATGATTTATTTACAAAACAGGAACAGCCCTACAGACATAGAAAACAAACTTATGGTTGCCAAGGGGAAAGGGGGTATAAATTGGGAGTATAGGATTAACAGATACATACTACTATGTATAAAAGAGATAAACCATGAGAATTTACTGTATAGCACAGGGAATTATATTCAATATCTTGTAATAACCTACAATGAAAAAAAAATCTGAATCACTTTGCTGTATGCCTGAAACCAACACAACATTGTAAATCAACTAGACTTATTTAAAAAAAATTAAGTCAGGGCTAAATCTGACTTGGGGAAAATAGGGAGAGGTTGGTAAAAGGATACAAACTTTCAGTTATAAGATAAATAAAGTTTGAGATCTGATGTATTAACATGGTAAATATAGTTAATGACACTGAATTATATAATTAAAATTTGCTAAGAGAGTAGAAGTTAAATGTTCTCACCAAAAAATAAAATAATTGATAAAAAATGCCACATTTTCAGAAATAACATGTCAAGAAGTCTAATCAATTGGGTATAGCACATTGGTAGATACTATGGTTGATTAAAACTCTTCCATTTATTTG
This sequence comes from Camelus bactrianus, assembly GCF_048773025.1. Taxonomy (NCBI): domain Eukaryota; kingdom Metazoa; phylum Chordata; class Mammalia; order Artiodactyla; family Camelidae; genus Camelus; species Camelus bactrianus. The sequence continues at coordinate 43,180,834 of NC_133550.1, read as the reverse complement.
CTTGTTTATTTATTCAAGTTTTGCAGCTGTAGATCTTAGGATTTTGTGGTTACTTAGAGGAACATGGAAACTCTGTCTAGAATGAGATTTTCTTAGCCACAAGACATTCATCATGTCATGGGAGTCAGATAAGGTCCTAGTGCAAGCTAACATAAGACCTACAAGTATTTTAAAGGCCTGATGTTGTGGCCTTCTGCAGCCTTCTAATTTTACGCCTCCTGTGCTTATTAGGGCAGCCCATTTAACAAAGGGAACAATCTTGTCCAAGAACTTTGAATTATTCTGTATTACTTATAGACTTTGAATGTCATGGGATCCTGCATTATTGGAAGTTTATGTATCAATTTCATCAGAGATAGCGGGAAGTAGCAGATACATTCAAAAATTGGGGCTACAGAAACAACCAAAGGGACATAGTAAAAGTCACTCTGTCCATTCCTAGCTCTCTGCCTTGATGTCACAGCAAATTCCTAGCAGAGAATGGGAGGAGGGTGGTCAGTTCTATATGCCTTTAGAACCTCTTGGAAGTTCCATCTCTGTAAACTCAGATGTATGAAATCTTAATTGAGCAATGTCATCCAACACTGATATGGGCAGGGGGTCCTTGCCAGCTCCTCTGTATTTTAGCCTCGAAATGTGTGGGTCCAATTGAAGACTCATCTGGAGGCACACAGGCAATCATAAATGTAATGATATAGAAACTATGGTTTTGGAGTTGATAAAGTAACTGATATTGCCTCGAAGCTGATGAGAATTCACTTTTCTACAAGTCCTGAAGTGTATTTGTGGTGGCAGAAAGCAAGAATGTCTGATGGGCTCTGACAGTCCAAGGAACCCTGTTTGTGTCTAACCTCTCAGGGTTATCTGCGTGACCTCGCTGGTTCCTGTCAAGGAAGGACGCGTATCAGTGTTTCCCAGCTTTTCTTTTTTGACTCGAACACCTTTCAATGAAATACATAATCTATCTAGGGCTCCTAGAAGTTAAAAATAATTCCTATTATTTGTATGAAGTAAGTGATTTGAAAGGCAAGTAAAATTTTCAGATCAGTATGTCTTCAAAGATTACTGTATACATTTTTATTCTTTTTCTTAATATTGTTTTATATACATTATACATTAGTCACTATATACTTAAATATATCATTGGGCTTTAGAAAATACTTAATTTTCTTTTTCTTTTTCTTTTTTTTTTTTACTGAGGTAAAAACTGAATTTTACTGAAGTACAACTGACATACATTATATTAGTTTCAAGTGTACATCATGATTCAATATTTGTATACATTGTAAAATGATGACCACAATAAGTATATGTAACATCCATCACCATAAGCAGTTACAGATTTTTTTTTCTTGTGATAAGAACTTTTAAGGTCAACTCTCTTAGCAACTTTCAAATACGCAACACATTATTACTAACTTCAGTTGCTATGCTGTACATTACACTCCCCATGACTTATTAAGAAAAAGCTTAATTTTCTTGAATTTTATTGTATGAGAAAAAGCATAATTTGTTGATGAACCAATTAAAATAATATATGTTTCATTTAAAATTACATATACATTAAAACATACTAAAATGTAACAGCCTATTATTTATCAAACCTTGGCAAAAAAACCACTTTTGTAGCTATGCTTAGAATTTTCACCACTTGCTTAAAAAAGGAGCTAGCTTATTTTCATAATTGTTGTTTTTTGTTTCTAAGTGGTTGGATAAAAGAGAAGGCTTCAGGCTGCTATGCCAAACACTTATCCACAAATAACATATTGAGAGTTTAGAAGGCCTTTATTCCTAACAAATTATAAGTCAGTTTGGGTAGAATGTTATTATATTTCCTTTTCAACAATGATTTTAAAGTACTAGAAGTACACCAATGCACTGCATAAAAAAAGTTTGATCAGACATGCAGTTTACGATTCATTGTTGATTATCCTGAAGGAAATGTTCAGAATGATCATTTTATGCTTCGTATCAGGATTATATGTTGAAACCATAGAAAACTATTCTTGAAAAATCAAGCAAAAAGAGAATTGACTGTAAGGCCATGGATGACGCACACATCAAAGGAAGCTCAAGGACCAGGTCAGAAACAGCAAGAACCTGCAAAGCTATTAGGTTTTGTGAGCAGTAGCTAATTTAATAGTCCTGTTAAAGTATCATCACAGAGATGAATCAGCTATCATTGTTTCCTGTCCCAGGAAAAGCAGTTGGGTTGGCCTACTCTGGATAACATGCTCACTGCGTGGCTATGGTAGACGGGGATGTCCCACTTATATTGTACCCACTAGGAAAGAGGTGCTGATGCTCTCCCAGAAGAAAATGGTGTTATCATCAGAAGATGCTGGGTGAACATGAACAACACATATCAATATGTATGTCTTTCTGTCTCCAAACAGTGGTCCCTTATGGGTATTAAATTATATAATATATAACTAAGAATAAAAATTATTTTAAGCTGAAGAACAAATAAAACTTTCAACTAGTAGTAGTAACCTGGATAGTAAACTGACTAAATGATTGAGTCTTCAGAATGTCCATCTGATCTCCATTGGCTGCCATGAATGTTCATTAGATAAACTCCTAGAGGCTGTAATTTAAAGGAAAACATCTGAACAATTATTTTCTCATCAATTTTAAAACACTCTCCTTCCTCTATGTGTAGCAGACACTTGTTGTTCTCGGCTTCTTGGCATTCATTGCCTTTTCCCATGGCAACAGTAACTTAGTTTTCATTGTCTCAGGAGACAGCAACTTCATCCCTAGTTCTAGGGATGGGCCCTGACTGACTGAAGCCCAGTTCATTCTCCTGACCACAAGGATTAAGTTTCATGAACCAAAATGGGCTTAAGAAAAACCAGGATATGTTTTCCAGGGATTTCTAGAAAAGAAGAATCCTTGTTTTTCTTCAGAATTTATCTGGAGAGATACGTTCTCTTTCTCTGGATGATATGGTATGCAGATGTGAGGCCTGATAGTGCTGCAGCCATTTTGCTACAATGAGAAATATCAAGTCTGAAGTCAAACTTGATATAAGGAAGAGAATTGCAGAGAAATGGAGCTGGAGCAAACTGCACCTGAAATTGTCATTCCTTGTGGATCTAAAATGAGTGAATCTAAAATGTCTGCTCTAAAAATTACTCATTCTAGACTATTTACATCAGAATCTCCTTGGTGTGAGTGATTTTTAAGACTCCCTATACCATTCTGATGGAGAACCATGTTGAGAACCACCATCTTAAACAGAGGAGGATGGCTGTCGTTTGTCTCCTAATTAAGCACTTACAGAAGCCTTTATATTATCCCAATAAAAAAAATTCCCTTTCACATGTCAAATGAAATCCTTGACCAATACACACTGTCTCATCAGAAAATTTAATAAACTTTGATTAAAAAAAAAGACAATCACTAAAGCCGATCATTCAGAAGAATCACAGGCTAACTGCCAACTATCTCTTCCTCCAAGAAGTTCTGTAGATCAACTCAAAAGAATTACTGAATTGGTCACAGCCCAATCAGGAAAACAGAAATCATCATGCATGAGATTAGTAACCACTGGAGAAACCGAGGGAGGAGGTGATGTTATCAGAGCCCAGTGGCCAGGGTTACCTGAAGGAAGCTGGAACCAGGATGGGTTTTTTTAGTGGTAGCTGGAGTCAAGGAGGAGATACATCTGCTGCCAGAGACAATCCCCAAGGCAGAGAAGGAGAAATAGCCTCCCTTCTGTCTTCCTTCCCCACCTCTGATCAGCACTTCCCATTAGATGTCTCATTGACTACATCCAGCAGAACAGTAGCTGACAAAGGAGTCTGGGAGAAAGAGCAGTCTAGATTCTTGATTGGATTTAGGTCCAATTTTATACATTATTATTTATCTTCTGGCAGGAATACTTCAAGGTGGGACTGTGCACTCCCTATTATACTACTTCATGAGGTGTATGTCTTGACTGTTCCATTTTTAATGATGCTGGACTTGATCAGTTGGTTTTTGTGGTGTCAGCCTGACCCACTCATTTTTAAAGTTCCCTTAATGGTTTTACCATCCATTCATTATGAGCTCTTTTTCCTCTTTCTTTCCTTTCCTTTCCTTTCCTTTCCTTTCTCTCATCTCCTTTCTCCTCCTTCTTTCCTTCCTTCCCTCCCTCCCTCCTTCCCTCCCTCCCTCCTTCCCTTCCTTCTTTCCTTCCTTCCTTCATCTCTTTCAGCTGCAATATGGCCATTTCTAATTCTAACATTCTTTTTGCCTTTGTTAGTTAGAATTCTTCAATGAAGAACTTTCATTCATCAATATTGTGTTATCTAAAAATATGTTTTGTACAAGAAATGCAGAAAAATGGGAAAATGCATTTTCCTTTAATAATTCTCAGAATCCTGAATTGGTTAACCAACAACCTCCATACATAAAATTTTTACACTATTTTGTGAATACGTTCTCATCCCATGTAAAATTTTCAGGCAATTATTAAATTTAATGGTTATTTAATACTTATTGGTAGGAATATATCACAATTTACTTAACTGTTTCCTTATTCATTTATTTATTGAATTATTTTATTTTTTATGTTGCATAATGTATTTTTATTTATTTATATTTTTTAAAAATATATTTTTATTGAAGTACAGTCAGTTTGCAATGTTGTGTCAATTTCTGGTATACAGCACAATACCTCTGTCATATAGAAATATACCTATATTTGTTTTCATATTCTTTTAACCATGAGTTACTTCAAAATATTGAATATAGTTCCCTGTGCTATACAGTATAAACTTGTTTATCTATTTTATATACAGAAAGTATATACAGAAGTTAGTATCTGCAAATCTCGGAGAGGGGAAGGGGGTGGGAAGGGATAAATTAGGAATTTGAGATTTATAGGTACTAACTACTACACATAAAATAGATACACAACATTTCTTTATTTAGGTTGCTGATACTTTTTTTGTTACATATAATGCTAAAATGGACAACTTGACATACATTTATGGGCAAATTTCTGATGATATATTTAGGAGAAATTCTGAAAAGCAGAATTATACAGTCAATGAACTTTAAGGCCCTTGGTACCTATTGACAAGGTCAATATTATTATTTAATAAATAATTCTTTAATTATGTTAATTTCTGAGATAGAAAACTTATCTAATGTTAGTGGCCATTTCTTTCTAATTATTTTTCTTTCTGTAATACAACTATTGCTGAATATAAATCTACCCCTTACTTCCATGTTAAGATCTGGGGGTTGAGAAAACTGAAGTGGCAAGAGGGTCTTGTGATGAGTAAATTTTTGTAAAAAGACGACTCATAGTAATTTCGGATATTCTCTGCTAAGCAAATACTATGAAATCATAGCCAGGCGTCCCAGCTGCCTCACGGTTTACTGGGACTGTCCATCATATCTCTTAGTTTGGTAAAGATCACTGGGAAGGCAGAAAAGACTATAATGCAAAATAGAACTTTAAGCAAAAATCAGAGGAAGTTACCTAGTATAATGGACTGAATTGTGTCCTTCCTCTGCTGCCAAATTCATATGTTGAAACTCTAGCCCGCAATGGGACTGTTTTTGGAAAGAGGATCTTTAGGGAGGTAATTAAGGTTAAATGAGGTCCTAAGGGTGGGGCCCTAATCTGATAGGACTGGTGTCCTTACAAGAAGAGGAAGAATCACCAGAGCTCTCTCTTTCTCTTCCTCTGTTTACACAGAGGAAAGAACATGTGGGGACACAGACAGAACATGGATGGCCATCTGCAAACCAGGAATAAAGGTCTCACCAGAGACTAACCCAGTCAGATCCTGATCTTGAGTTTCTAGCCTCCAGAACTGGGAGGAAATAAATTCGCTGTTTAAGCCACCAGTCTGTGGCCTTTTGTTATGGCAGCACAAGCAGCCTAACACATACAGACACTTGAATAATTTTATTTAAAAAAAAAAAGCAGTTTGTTTATTTAGCTTGATTCTCTTAGGCAGACTATATATTGAGATATAATTTACATACCCTAAAACTTAATCATTTGAACTGTAGTATTCAATGAGTTTTAGTAAATGTATACCATTGTGAAACCATTACTAAAATCCAGTTTTAGAATATCTTACCTATTTTTTCTAAAAGGATTATAATAAATATCAATGATGAGCTTGGTTTTGATATAGCTATTAGTGAATATAAATTTTGGGTATATGAGACCAGAGTATGATATAACAGAGAGGAATTCTGGAGACACACATATTTATTGGTGACTCACAATAACTGCTCACAAACTGACAGTTATACTATGAAAGTTATACCAGAATCATAAGATGAAATGGGTCCAGACTCTTCTATGATTTGAAACAGTGTTTTCAAGAAAATAATTCACTTTGTCAAGATTTTATAAGCAACCAGTACAGAGTTGTACTTAGTATACTATAGTTTAAAAAATTCTCCGTAATTATAATAATATCTCCTTTACATTCTAACTTTGTCCATTTGTGTACTACTTTTATTATATTCATGAGAAATTAGTCTATTATAATTTTTAAAAGAATTTGGACTTGCTGTTAATTTGTTTTTCTTTTCTATGTTCTAATGTCTTGAATGTAATAGTTTTTCATTCTTTTATTAAATAATAAATTATAGTAATAAATTTGCCTCTATGGGTCATCTTGAGAAACATTTTATAAGTTTTTATATGATTTCTTCATTATTTACCAAGTGTCTATTTTTTAAATTGTGGGTTGCTTCTTAGTCTGATCTTTTTTACTTTTAATAAGAGAGTTTTAAAACTTAAGTCTAAATGCTGATAATTTAGAAGAAGTAGATTTTACAAAATACATGATGCACTAAATAAAGCTTGAAGAAATTTTGAGAGATTTTCTGGATTCTCTCAAGAATTTTATCTATGTAGCTTTGTTGTGCATTATGAAAAATTCAGATAAAGCAGAGAATGACAAACAAAAAACAAAGAGCATCCATATGCTGCAAATATTATTAATGTAGTTTCTATATTTTCTTATTTTCCTCCGTGTTATCTCCAGATATAAATGAGTCCTTGGCTGATATAAGGTTTGCCTCTCAAAACTTTATAAATATAACACTGTCATCTTAAGGTAATATTGCAGAGAACCCTGAAGACAAAATTATTTTATTCCATTGTTATCAATCTATTTTTTCTACATAAATACTTATAGAGATTTATTCATCTTCATAATAAAAATTTCCTATAATATGTTTTGTTATGGACCTCTTTTCATTATTTTTAGAGTACAAAGCAAATTCTTTAAATTTGAAGACTTAGGCCTTCATTTCAGTCAGTAAAAGTTTCTTCCATTACATTTTCAATCAGGATTTTGCTCTTTTGGTTCAGGGTTCTTCAATAATACCAATTTATCCATTTATTGAATTTCTATTCTTTGGACTTTATTATTTTTACTTTTGTCATTTTTTTCTTTTCATTTTTAGAAGAGATTTCTAAATTTTGACCTTAGTCACTAATTCAATATCTTCTATTTGTCTCAATTGTGCTAGTGATTACATTTTATCACAGCTTTCTATTTTAAGTCAGATTTTTCATTTCTAATGTCATGTAAATATTACCTGATTCCAATTCTGTTTTCACATTTATTATGTCACTCTTTTTGAATTTTACTCCTTATTCAGAAGTTTCTTATCTTCTTTTATTTTACTGAAAATACAGAAGTTTTCTTTTTCTTTTATTGTGGTAAGAATTTCCCTTGTGCCAAAGAATTTGTCATAAACCACTTCCAGTTGGGGAGCAGATAAACGTTCACGAGTCCTAAACTATTTACATGCTGCAGGTTGGCTGCATTGAGATGGATTCTATGCCACTCAAAGTATCTGTTGTTTGATACTTTTAACCAACAGAGTAAAAGCAAAATTAGGGTCCGCATGGTTGATTCACAGATTGTTCCTATTTTCACTTTTGCTCATAGTGCCTTAAGTTGTTGAATCAGTTTTTCTAAGCATGCAATACATCTATTGTCACCACCATATCTTCCTCCTCTTCCTACACACACACACACACACACCACTTACTTTTTGTGTTTTGGGAATTTTATTCTCCAAAAAAATAAGGTAATAATAAGGACCAGGCTGGGGTAGAGTATGCTGTCTTCCTCTGAAGGTTTTTTTGTCCTGGGTGGGATCCTTTGCCCTGTGTTCTGGCTAGTACTGATGTATTATGCTACATACTGTAGATCTACATGATCTACAGTGAAGGATAAAAGAAAGTTCCTCCTATATTCTTTCAAGTTGCCAATTTTCTCTATTTAAAGTAGCTGCTACACTGTATACAATAGCCAAGACATGGAAGCAACCTAAATGTCCATTGACAGGTGACTGGATGAAGAAGTAGTGGTATATTTATACAATGGAATACTACTCAGCCATAAAAAGGAACAAAATAATGCCATTTGCAGCAACATGGATGGACCTAGAGATCATCATTCTAAGTTAATTAAGTCAGAAAGAGAAAGAAAAATACCATATGATATCACTCATAAGTGGAATCAAAAGAAAGAAAAAAAAAGGACAGTATGAACTCATCTACAAAACAGACACAGACTCACAGACATAGTAAACAATCTTATGGTTACCAGGGAAAGGGGATGGGAAGGGATAAATATGGGAGTTTGAGATTTACAAATGTTAGCCACTATATATAAAAATAGATTTAAAAAGTTTCCTCTGTATAGCACAGGGAACTATGTTCAACATCTTGTAATAACCTTTAATGAAAAATAATATGAAAATGAATATATATATGTATATGCATGACTGGGACATTGTGCTATACACCAGAAACTGACACGTTGTAACTGACTGTACTTCAATTTAAAAAATTAAAAAAAAAAAAAGTGGCTGCTATTACGATTTACAATTCGCCTCCCTAGTTCCTGTAGTGAATGGAATTCTCTCTGTTTCTGGTGGTAGTATGATTGTCAGTTTTAGTTTTCGTTGTCATCAATTTTTGTCTTTCCTCTGCCTTTGTAGGTATTTTATCAAGCTGTAGGGACAGTCTGCAGCCTGGACTGCTAGTCAAGTGCCAATTTTTGAAATGTTTCCTTGGATCCCAATTTTAAACATTGGTACCAGGTCATGTCCTGGCATCTCTTAGTCACTTATGTGACTATCACCCAGATAAATTGAGTTCCTGCCTTAGCAAACAGGGAGACTACAACTCCTCTATTCTCTTCTAGCATGGCTTTATTCTTATTCAGGACCAAGAGTAAGAACTAACTAAAATTAGTGGCTAATTACTGTCAGAAAGTGAAATTTCATATCAACTGTGACAAAATTAGAATCATGATTCTTTGTCAGCTATTGTTCAGGAATTCAAGTTGACCAGACTAACTAACTTCAACAGGTTAGTTCTTATAGTTAACAGAAGTATATTTTGTAACTGATTCATCTTTCCTGGGCAAAAAGGATTTAATATCACTCAAAACTGTATTTGGTGGGAAACAAGATATTTAATAAATGTTTAGATCAGCTATGTGCTTATATCTACCTTGAAATTCTAGGTCTGTATTTTCTCTACTGTGATATGTGATGAGAAGTTGGCCTTAGTGAAGTATTCATTGAGATACTCAACATGATGAAATGTTGCTTCTGTAGAAAATTTTGCTCTGTAGAGTTCCTGTAGAAAATGGAATAGTTGGCACTGTCCCCAAGTGAGACTACAAGCTGTTCTTTTTTGGCAGACTCCTCTGAATCTGTATAGGAGAGTTGAACACATGTAGAAGGAATTTGCTTTATGAGAGTATATCAGTTATTTATTGCTGCATAACAAGCTACCCCAACAGTTAGTAGCTTTAAACAACAACAATTTATTGAGCTTACAATTCTATAGCTGGCAATCTGGGCTAGGCTCAGCGAGGCAGTTATTTTGGTCTCTGTGGAAATTGCTCATTTATCTGCAGTCAGCGGCTGGCAGGTCAACTGGGAGTTGGCTGTCCAAAGACAACCTCACTCACACTTCAGCAGATGGTTCATTGTCAGGTTGGACAATGGGGGACACCTGGGTCCCTTGTCTCTTGCATCCAGTAGGCTAGACTAGGCTTATTCACATGGAAGTGCAGAGAGTTCCAGGTGAGAGTAAGAAAGTTTGCAAGCTATCCTGAGACTAGACTAGGAGCTGGCAGAATGTTGCTTTCATGGCATTCCATTGGCCAAAGCAACAGATAGTGTGGAGAAACCAACCCTATCCGTTAACAAGAGGATCTGCTAATTCACATTGCAAAGGGACATGGATACAGAGGCAAGTGCATAGTGTGGCTATTTTTGCAAGCTATCAGAGAAGTGTATTTAATATGGAGATGACTTGATGAATCGTAAAATTAGTTTCCTATGGCAGCTGTAACAAATTACCACAAACTCGGTTACTTAAAAACAACACACATTTACTCTTGCACAGTTCTGGGAGCCAGAAATCTACAATCAGTCTCACTGGCTGAATCAAGGTGTCAGCAGGGCTGCCTCTGGAGGCTCCAGGGGAAATTCAGTTCCTTGCCCCTTCCAGCCTCTGGTGGCTGCTGGCATTCCTTGGTTTGTGGCTACATCACTTCTATCTCTGCCTCCTCCAGAGTCCCAATACCTTCTCTTTTGTGGTCAAATTTCTCTTTGCCTCCCTATTATAAGGATACATGTGATTATATTTAGGTCTACCTTGATAGTTCAGGGTAATTTCTCCATCTCAAGATCCTTAGCTTAATCACCACTGCAAAGTCTTTTTTTTTCCTATATAAGATAACATTTACAGGTTCCAGAGGTTAGGATGTAGGTACCTTTTGGAGGATCGTAGTAAGGGGTAAGAGATGTATCTGTGTGATGGAGTCCAGCTATCTTGCATCACAAATTTGTTCTCTATGTTAAAAACCTGAGTGGTAAATAAATTTGACCTGATTCACCTAAAATTATACAAGAAAATGTCATCTTTGTCATGTGCAAATTAGGCATTAACAAAATATGGGTCTTTTTTCAATCTAAGACAGAAAATACTTATATTCCACACATTCAACATTCATTTACTCATTCCATATTAATGTACACTCAAAGAGCCAGGCACTATTATGCTAATTTAGGTTCTAGGCATACACCCGTGAAGAGGAGTTTTAAGTTATACTGTCCTACATGGTAGCCACCAGCCACCTGAAGCTACTGAACACTTGACATGTGGCCACCGAGTACCTGAAATGTGGCTCATTCAAATTTCAGTATGTTGCCAGTGTAAAATAAACCCTGGATTTTGACTACTTAGCATGAAAAAAGGAATATGAAATATCTCATTATATTTTTTATTGGTTTCTATTGAAATGGTAATATTTGAGATATACTGAATTAAATAAAATATACTATTAAAATTAATTTTTTTACATTTTTTTAGTGAGGAAACTAGAAAGTTTAAAATGTAAATGTGGCTTGCATTTATGATTCACAATTATATTTCTATTAGCACAGTTCTAGAGGTTAGGAGATGATAATAAATACAATACTAATAAAAAAAGATTGAAAATAAAATCTAGTGATGCATTAGAGAGTATCTCAGTAGGTTTCTCTATATTGGGTGGCCAAGGAGGAACTCATTGGACTCTTGAGCTGAGACCTGAATTATATGAAAGCATCAGTCACACAAAGATTTTTGGGAAATGTGTTCTAGGTAGAGGTAACAGAAAAAATACTTTCTAGGTAAAGGGTTTCTTCAAGTGTAAAATGTGGGGGACAAGTTTGATTGGTTAGAGGCATAGAAAGAAATTCAGTGAACAAGAAGGATAATAGAGCAGGATAACGTTGGAAACAAAGAAGCGGCCCAAATCATTTTAAGGTCAACAGAAAGCGTAAACTCAAACATTGTTCTATTTAACTGCTTTGAAAATCTTGAGTTAGAGTATTAATATTTGAGAGACAACAAATGTAAGGGGAATGTTACTGTAGCTGTGTGAGCTTGGCTAGTCATTCACTTCTTTGCCTCAGTTTTCTCCTCTGTGACATAGGAATGGTTATGATTGTACTAACCTCGTAGGGTTTTTGTGAAGACTGAATGAGATAATGCATGTATATACATTCTAAGTGATGTATGCTGGCTATGACTAGATGTAATTCCATATTAGAGTATCAGAGAGATGGGTATATGTTACTTGAATTACTTACAGAAATTCCTTCATAGGAACATGATTAAATATGCTTAGCTTCAGCAGTGGTTGCTCTAAGAATGGGTCATATGTATGATATTCTTACTTTTTCTTTTAAACCATCTTTGCCTAATAGTTTATTAAACATTCCTTGTATAAGACTCCATGTAAAAATATTTCTCCTGGGAATTTAGTACAAAGAGAATGTGTCTCCTGATGCATTAGTATATATCACTTTATTAGAAAATAAAAAGCTTAAAAGAGGTAAAAAGTTAAAAAATATATACCCTCATTATTTTCACCCTTTCATATTGTATTGGCTGACAGGATTCTCACAGTTAGATTTCTACTTGGTTTTGGGTTAGTGTAGGTTTATGGAATTTATGACATAATTACTTTCTATAGGCCAAATATATTGCTATAGAATTTCTTTCATTATTTTAAAAGCTTATGACATGTGTATTTTATTATATGCTACTTTAAATTATTTTAAAATAATTTAAAACTAAATTAAATAAAATATATAAAACATTGTTTCTATGAGAAAATGCATTCCAAATTTCACAGAACCAAGTTATAAAAGAATTTTTGGAACATAGCCTATTTACAAGTTCGGGAATTCCTCATATATTTGGGGGGTATTCTAAAATATCTTATTAAATATCTTCCTTAGAAGACATATTTCCCAAAAAAAGAAGCAAAATTTAAGATGGATGACACATGTGAACTTCAAAACAAAAGGAGCTATATGAGTTTGTCTTTGTATAAAAATTTTTTGTTGAAGATAATAAAGAACTACCTAACATTTTTTCTTTAATCCAAGGACATCTTTCTCAGAATTTGTCCATTCATTCATTTATTCATTCATTCAATAAGCGCCTGTCAAGGCCTATGTTGTACTAGAGCTGTAAATTAACTGTGTCTGTGAGATGAGGCCAAAATGTTCTGGAGCCAGATAATGACGGGCCTTAGATGACAGACGTGCTATAGTTAAGATTTCATCCTGGAGGCAACGTGGAGCCATGAAGCATTTTAGGCACAGAAATTACTTGATCAGACTTTGATTTTAGAATGGCCTTTGATAGCTGTTTTAGAGATGAATTAATGGTGGTGATGGGGAACGGCAGGTAAGTAGGTGGACCATACATAAGTGGGCCAAATAAGAAGCTTTTTAAAATAAAAAACCAGGAGAAATATTTTGAGAGTGGCAATGGGCATCGGGAAAAACTGGGCTAAATATAAGAAATATTTGGGAAGTAGAACTGAGATGATTTGGCAGAACTGTCTGGAATGACTAAAGTCTCCAACTTGGACAATGGAATGGGTACTACTGATATTCATGGGGACAGGGAGCCAGTGATGTGAAGGTGGGTGGGCTTTAATACAACACAGTTGATTTGGGCAGTATTGGAATTGCTGGACAGTTGAATTGTTTGTGAATTTATTGATCTAAAGCTCAGGAATGGAGACAAAAGGTTTGGGAGACATTAAATTGTTGGTAGTCATTAAAGGCATAAGAATTGATAAGACTTTCTAAAAGAGTGTGTAGATAGATAAGATTATTGACAATGAAACCTTGGGAGAATAAAAGCATTTAAGAGGGAGAATAGCATGTAAGGAGATGATCCAAGTGAGAAGGAGTAAATAGGGGAAATCCAGGGAATGTGGCCTTCAGAGGAGAGAGTTTTAAGGTAGGAGTAGTTTATATTGTCAACTGCCAGAGAGAGGTCAAGTAAAATAAGGAATGCAAAGAATACTTCTGAAATTGAAATTAGTATATGGTATCAGAAACTGGCAGGAACAAGTTTAGCAGAATAGAGGGCGTGAAAACCGAGTCACAGTATGAAAAATGAATGAGGAATGAAGAATTGGAGACAATGAGTTTAGACTTTGGTTCTGAAAGGAAGGAAAGAGAGCAATAGTCCCAGGGGGACACAGAGAGGAACCAGGACTGTTTCAATATTGGGACTGATGAGTGTAATTTTCTGTTGAGTCAACCTGCAAGGGAAGAGCAGGTATTTGATGGCAAAAAGCCCCTGATGTGGGGTGGGGGATGGGATTCATAGTGCAGGTGGCAGGAGCGGTACCTCTCTATTTTAATTCTGTTGAAACTTTATACAGCCTCACAACAATAGGGTAACTTATATGTGTCCTTCATCAATTAGTAATCTTCATTTATAACCAATGGGAACTTCAAGAAATGATTCATTTTCATTACACTCTCAAAAAGAATAATATCTACAGTCATGGTCCTCATAAAGTCTCCAGAGTTCCATTTTTCCTCTACTCATTCTTCAGATTTTATTACCCATTAGGACTTGTTCTCCATTAATTCAACCAAATTTATGCTTAATGTGAGGGATATGATGATGAATGAAATGCAGTGCTGGCTTTTGAGACTCTCCGGTTGCACACAGGCCCTCGCTAGGAGTTACTGCCTAGGTGTTCTTGATTGCCTCTGGCAATAGCGACATGACAGTGATACACTGATGACAATAATATGATCCTTGGTCCATGTGTCCATTTAGTATGACTGTGACAAAATACAGTGTCCACTTCTACTTTGCACATGCTAGTAGTAGAAGTTCCCCAAAACAATCCTGTAGAATTCCTCTTATGAAAAGAAAATGTAGTACTAATAAAACATAAAACAATTCTTCACACAAAAGTGCTTTCAAGGGTATCAGTTTCTTTCTTTTCTGTTCACTATTAATTGAATATCCTGAGGATAAGGATCTTGTCTAATACTTTCCTTTCAAGATGTGCTATACTGGGAAATGCACAGCATTCAGAATTCATGATACCCGGGGTCAACTAGTAATCCGCTGTGCCATTTACCAGCTGACAGACCTTGAGCACATCGTTTAATGGCATCTACAAAATGAAGTTAAGATCTGTCCTACCTACCTCTTTAACTGTCCATCTATCTATCCATCTGACTATCTATCTACCTACCTGCCTGGTACCTACATACCTACCTATCTAACAATCCAATAAATGTGAAGATTCTTTATAACTTAAAAGTGCTGTGCAGATGGTTTGGGAGGATTCACGCTTAAAGTTTTTCATTTAGGAAAGGTAATAACTTCCCAGTTTTGCCTAAACAAATTTGAGTTGGGTTTCTGTCCTTTGTAACACAAAGAATCTGACTTTTGCAGTAATTTCCTTCAGAATTCAGGTACCTGCCGCATCTGACTGTTCAGCTGAGTCAGATGAAAGGCAGCGAGTGGCACAATGCAACTGACACAGACACCTTCTGGAGGCAAGCTCAGAGCCAGGCGCTTCCCCAGGACCTGTCTCTCCAAGTATGAGGGTGGCAGTGTGGACTGACCAGACATGTGTGATACTGGCTAGGGGAGCTGAGAACAAAATTCCAACCATGCTCTGCCTTCATGTCCTCAAACTGAACCTTGAATCAGATGAGGACCAGATCTTTTGGCCGCTGTGGGGTCACTGGTGTGTTCTTGTTATTGGTAGAAATAAATGCTCTTCGTACTTCGAAGGTTCAAGATTATTACTTGAGGAAATAAATATGTACATCAAATTACAGATGTTAGGAATTCTGGTTGCTTTTGGGGAGCAGAACCAACTCCTAAGACAGAGGGAAATGCAAATGCTTCCTTGTAATAAATGAGCAGTTAACAATCTTGTCTGTGGTCAGTTGAGAAGGAATCATCCACGAGGGACAGATCTTTCAAGAAACTAAATACCTTTGCTATCCAGGTTACTCTTTCAATGGGCATTAATGATTGACAGTACATGTAGAATGACCTGAGTTATACATCCTTCTGTAATTAAAGTTTTCCTTTGCCCTCTCTTGGCTTCTGTGACTTGATACATATTGCTCAACCTTACCCTGTCTACATTTTTGGGTCCAGGAATTGGGAATAATATGAGCAGCTTCTGTATTTTGAAAGAGCCTAGATCCTAGACATTAAAACACTGGGCATTAACTTGTTAAGTACTTGACAAAACATACCCACCTAGACGCTTCACGAATAACGGCATTTGTCCTGAGCTTACTGAGCCCAGAGGAAGGCTTTCGGCACTCATATCTATCAAGTAATATGTACTTTTATTGACCTACTCTTACCAACGTTGCTTCCCACTTTTGGACAGCTTTATCTCTTTCCATATCACTTAAAAGAATATAAAAATATTTGTAAAGAAAATACAATTTCCCCACAAAAAAATGGTTTCTATGGAATTAAACGGTGATTATGCGTGAGTAAGTTAGGACTTGCTGCCTTTCTCAGGCATGCTTGGTTTTCCAATGCTGTGCCATTTCACAGCTCATGTAAATAATACTCAAGCAGGCAGGCACAGCCCTTAGATAGCTGTGTGCGTTTCTCCTTCTGAGGTCTCAAGTCAGGTTCACCTCAGCAAGTGTTGTCTTATGTTCAACAGAGAGTGGGGCTGTTTTGATCATCTTATCTCATGTGAGCGAGTACAGCAGGAATGCTTAAAAGCAAAGACTCTGGAATCCTACAGAGCCGGATCCAGACACAGGCTCTGCTTTATTCTGACTTTGAACCTGGGCAAGTGGCTTCAACCCTTTAACCCTCAATGTCTTCATCTGTAAAATGAAGGTTACTTGAACCTTCACTATTGTAGGACTGAATGAATTAATCCGGGCAAATAGTTTAGCAGAGTGCCTTCTAAAGAGTAATGCCAGATAACTACTATTGGCTATCATTTACAGGTCAGGGATGCAAAACTCACAGAGCTTTGTCAGAATATAGTGAGATTTTGTCTCTCAGTTAAATCCGCGGTTCTCAACTGGGGGACAATTTTGTCCCCCACCACTACCTGGGGACATTTGGCAATGTCTGGAGATGTTTTTGGTTGTCTCTATTCTTGGGGGGTGGAGTGGGGGGACTGCTACTGGCATCTAAAGGATAGAGGTAGTAGGATGTTTGATTTTTGAACAATCTACAATGCACAGGCATCCCCTACCCCCAAAGACACACTTTTCAGCAAGGAATTAGCTGGTTCAAAATGCCAGTAGTGCTGAGTTTGAGAAACTCTGAGATAAATGGAAAGGAATTCTTCCATAGATGAGTCATGAATAAATCCTAATCAAGAAACCAGTCTATCAACAAGTGTTTGTTGCCTTCTGCTCCACGTATAACATCATTGCCTCCTAGCAGTGGAGCTTTTACAGTTTACATAATATCTTCACATCTATTTACCTATTAATTCTGACAAAAATGCTAAAAAAAAAAAAAAAAAAAACCCAAGCTGGACTGGTATTAAACACCCCCTCCCTGATTTTTTTTTTTTTTTTCTAGCAGATGAGGAGTTAGGCTGAGAGGCTGAGTTCCTCACAAAAACACAGATGGTAATTAAACCCAGATGTTCTGCATTTCAAATACAGTGTTTCCGCCACTCTCCCATGCCCAGCATTGCATTTCTGTGGGGAAGGCAGGAGACATTTTAACACACGGTTCCTCCTCTAAAGATCTTTACTCAATTGTTAAGAGATTTCCACCCATGAACACTTGTTTATACCCATTGGGCTATCACAGATGCACGTTCCCTTCCCGATCCCCACTGCAATGCAGCTAACCTGAAACCAGAGTGTTTTCTTTCTCCCGAATCTCCGAGGGCTCTTTTGCAACATAAATGTAGTAACTTGTCTGCAAAACAAGGGTGCTACCCTTCTTTACAATCTGTACTTTTATAGCACATGCCATCATGTTCCTTTTTCCCCACCAGTCCTCCTACATAGCCCAGATGGTGCCTGGCCTGCTCTTGCAAACTACTGATTGCCACTGTTTCTTTCTCATGCTCGTCCTCTTCTGACTGTGAGAAGCTGAGGTTTACCCATAACGCAACCAACTTGACGCCCAGATGTTAGAATATTGCAACCAGTTTTGACACGTTAACTTTGTTCTTCTTAGTTCAGTAGCTATCAGCATGTCAGCACCTGTAGATTATTTCATGAAGTTTTGGAAAGCACTGATTTTTAATTCAGATTTTATGAAGGTTACAGGAATTTATTTTCCAAAAATAAGACAGGAAATGCCTAGTCATTGCATAGCTGCCTGATATCTCTAAAGAAAAGTATACCTTCTTCTTTGCACACGTGTTTATGTTGTCAAATTAGCTTGAGATTATTCTGACAAATGAGTAAAACTGATTCTAGCTGACACTCAGTCACAGAGAAGTTTTAATATTTGAGCTATTAAAAAAGAAGCTCAAACACCAATAATCCTTACGGCAGAGGAAATAAACAATTCATGATTAATTTAGTGCATATTTATTATCAAAAAGTTATCAAAAGATGCTTGGAAAACTTTTTTCATGAGGAGTTCTTTGATGATGATAATAAAATTTGCTCTGTATTTCTTATTCAGATACGTGTAATCACTACCAACACAAACATCAGCAAATACTATAACAGTATACAACACTTCAACAGATAATATAAAGTTCAGATCAACTTGTACCCAAACAGGGAGGTTTCTGTTTGCTTGTTCCTGTGTTTATTTTACTTTGGAAAATATACCTTAATGAAAATCATTGAAAGTTCCCTGGTGCCTCAGATACTTCCAAGACAAATGACTTGGAAAGATACAGAACCCCAAGCTGTCTTTCTTCCTGCCTAAGGGTGTGCAGGGCAGTGGAGTGTAAGACACAATCATTCTTGATTTATTTTTACTTGGGTTGCTTTGGAAGTTACTCAAAATTAGTGTGCTCCATAAAAGACAGAACTGAAAGTGTAGAAGATGCAACTCAAGTGGAAATTACCAACTAGAAAGATTTTCCAGACTCCTCCCCTGACCCTCGTGGTGGGTTAAGTCACCCTTAGAGCTGATCACATAAAGACATGCTAAGTGATGCCAAGGCTGGCAGGAGGCACGTGAGACTTGTCTCTGAGCAGCCCTTCCTATGTCATTCCTCTGCTCAGAGCCCTCCCATAGCTTTCTATTGCTTTAAACGCTTTAATCTCTAACATGTCACACAGAGATCTTTCGAGACCTGGTCTCTGACCAGCTCTCCAGTCTCAACTGACAGCACCAGAAGAGGCAGGTGTGTGCAGGAAACTGCTAGCAGTCAAATCATCAAATACTCGTGGCATGCCTCCTCTTTCCCAGGCATGCGCTCAGCACAGCAGCCATCATTAGAGCGTGAAGAAAGGAAGTGGGGGGGGGGGGGAGCAGCCCCGGGCAAGGCTGTAGAGACTGGTCGAGGAGGTCTTAACTGTCATTCTAAGGATCTTGAACTTAACTTTATTGGTGACAGGTAGTCCCTGAAATATTTTAAGTAATTTTAGAGGGAATTGCTTTGGAAGGATTTCATTTTTATGGTGGTGAAAGAGGCTACTGTTCAGCATTTGAGTCTTTTTTTTCTTCATGACATGCCAATATAAAGCAATATAAAAATTTTCCTTTATGACCTCTTTTTGGGCATCAATTAATGTACTGAACAGAACTTCATCGAGAGTTTACCAAGAGCCAGGGAGCGTGATCTTTACTTACAATATGGTAAAGAACAAGACATTTTGATTCCTTTCCCAGGGAGCATGCAACAGGATGGAGGTCAAATAAATAGGAAAATGACAAATTATGGTATGTCTTAAGAAAGACACAAACAAGATGCTGAAATAGGAACTAACAAGGAGGGTTCCCACTTTTGATAAATTACTGGGGAAGGCCTGACCAAGATGGTGATATTTAAGCTGGGTCCTGGGAGATAAGCAACCAGCCATTCGAGGAGAGGAAAGATGAGCATTCCAGGAAGAGGGAACAGCTGGGGGAAGGTTAGCTATGGTGGCAGAGCTGAGAGATCAATGTGGCTGGATTCTCCAGGGTGAGGAGGAGTAAAGTACGAAGTGAAATTGCAAAGATGAAACCCGTAAACTCTGCTAAAAAGTTTGGCTATTGTTTCTTATTTTCTCTATGGGGACAGAATGTAGTGTCTCTTTAACATGGTTACATAGGTATTTTTAACATGAATTGTTCAATGTATATTTGTATTTCTGTAAGTACTAAATCTTAAAAATATTTAAAATAGATTGAGAATGACTTTAATTATCTTTTTCTGTGAAAGAGTTTAAAATGTTAATAGTTTTTAAATGATCTATTTTACCTTTTGGCTTATTGGACAAAAAAGGGAAAAATAAACACCATTTTAACTGATCTTCTGGGAAAAACCTATTAACATCTTAATCTTTCAGCTAATCATCAGTTGCTGAGACTATCAAAGGGGATCTTGACTTCCAGAAGAGAATTTCTGAGAAGGTTCTGGTTATGCGATCTTTCTCCTGTAAACTACCAATCGATTTTACCCTTCAGTGTATGTCATACTTAACAGAGAAGACAATTTAGTGGAGCTGCATCCTAAGTCGGGGAAGCTGATATCGTTTACAGCCCAGCCTCTCAGGTAAGGTTTCATCCCCTTTGGTGCAAGAAGATGTCATGTCTAATGACGTTGCCTTGGACCATTGTGATTTGGCCTGTGGCAGGGTTCTAAATACAAGTTGTGGGTGGACTGTAGATTTCAAAGTGACTTGAGAAATATCTGTACAAATCTTATTTCCTTAAATGTCACCCCCCCAACATACACACATTAAAAGCTATTGGTTGTCTTTTCTATTAACTGGATAACAATCACAATGGAATGATTCTAATATTAAATAGTAATTGGAGCAAGGTCCAAGGTTGTTTGAAAGCTCAAAGGCTGCTTAGATAAATTAAAAACTCATTTACCTATGTATGGCATATATGTAATATGGAATGAAAAGACCAATGACTTCAGCTTATCAGTAAGAGTTGTGGAAAAAATCACCTGCCATCAGGTTTAAAGCTGTGTTAGCGTCCAGCTAAATGTATAACCCAGCTATTAAAGCACATGAAAAATGATAACATGTTTGATGCTTGTCTACTCCAAACTTTCTCCCACGATTCTTTTATTTCTCTTTATTTCAAACATGTTCTATCTTACACCAAGAAAACTTTATTGTGTTGTTACTTCTCTATTAATGAGATTCTGATTTAACAGTACAGTGAAATTATAGTAAGGAGTGGAGTTATTACAAGCTGTCCTGCGTATGAGTTAGATAGGATGCTGAGTGGATCCTTATGAAGCCACAAGTCTCTAATTATAACGGGGCCAGGTCCTTGAAGAACACATGTTTGTGTCTCATATAACTAATTAATGAAGACTGAAATAATTGATGGTGAATGTAACAGAAGTATACCAGTAGATCCTGAAGTTTATCTCCTTTTTCACCATTGGGTCTTTATCTGTAGGACTAATATTAATGGAGTAATTTGACAAAACTATAGCTTTGATGCTTTCTATCCAAATGGTGCAACATTCCTACAGGACACAGTTTAAGATTAAAAACCTAAAAATAAACTATGAATAGTAGATTACTGTAGAAAATTAAAATTAATATCAGTCAGTCATTTTTAAATCATTTTCTTACATTTTCAGATCATAGTGGTCTGTCTTCATGGCTAAGTAAGTGGTCTAGGAGTCCAAGCTCAGTTTATTCATTTTTCAACGACTAGAGCTTTCACGTTCATTAAACAGGACACACAAGGACTACACTGACTGACCCTTCCAGAAGGGAAACAATCTTCATTTCCAGGATTAAAATCTAAATAAATTTTAAAACCTCCCTTTAGCAGCAACACAGTAACAACAGCTGGTTAGCCAGGCCTGTGGGTATCTATGTAAGTACAACGTTGATTAATGGACTTCTAATGAAGTTGAGTGTAGAAGATAAAGATTAGAATAAGAAAAAATTACAAAGGATGAAGTGTTTCACCAGTTATGGACCCACCCATAGTAAATAATAAAGCTGAGTTAGCTAAGAGGCAAAGCTGGATGGAGACCCCATAGTCATAAAGACATTTTCTAAGAATGACACTATAGTTTACGTTTTGAAAAGCAGCGAGAGAGAAATGATGACCAGTACCAGTCAGACCCCACAAGAAACCATACACAGGTCAAGGGTTTTTTAATGAAATGAACCTTTTTCCCTCCACGTTTTTAATCTTTCCTTTCCAATCAAGTCTTGGGATTCCTTTCCAAATACTTAGCTAATTGAGGTCAATAAACCTTTAGGCAAAGATATAACTCTGTTACTAGAAAAATCTAAGAACCTGTCCTCAAATAGTTACATATATTTCAAGGTCTTGTATCTTTTAATTATTGTGTTAGCTTGATTTTTCTACATCTGCCCAATTCTTGGAAACAAATCTGATTGGATTTATGCAGATATTTTTCCAAAAAGATCTTCCCCAGTCTTTCTGTACTGTGCTACTTTGTTGGAAAGTAACAGGAATTTGCCTTTTTCTCATTTTGAGTTACTGTGTATTTTCCCCTTTGAGGAAAATGGAAGAGGCTGTAAATGGTATCAATTTACTTGGTCTTTTGTCTCTTTTTTGATGGGGGAAGGGAGAGCTCTGTGAGTTTCTGTATCTGTCTTTTGCTTCCAGTACAAGGAGACCGGGTCACCTTTTCTGAGGGCCTGACTTCTACTTTTCAAAAGTGGCCGAGGAAAGGAGTCAAGGAGGTTTTACATCAGTCGTTCGCTGAGATATACAGGGCAGCATCGGTACCCGCTTCGCTGAAAGGGAGGCCTTAATTCATCTCTTAAACTCTTATCTGAATGGCTGTGGCACTGGAGAAGACAACTACTGTTAAATACTCAATGCTCAAACAGAGATACTTTCACAAAACTATTAGATGGAAATGAAAACGTTGAACTATATATACATACATATGTAGTTCTTGAAAGGAAACTAGCTTGTAAGCAGTGTAGATTTTAACTTAAATTTCCAGATTTTAATAAAAAATTTAATAGAAAAATTGCAGAGTCACAAGGTATTACAAGTTTTCCCTCTTATTGACAGGTTTTAAAAAAATGCAGCACTCAAAACTTGACCTTTCTATCTGCTTCACAATCTGAGACTTAGACAGCAAGCTTAAGAAACTTTTGATTCCCTGTTGTCCTCATAGAGTAATTACCATATTCACACATTCACGCTGAGTATGAATTATGTAAGATTTCTGGAACTAAGTAAATGAACACAAGTACTGTGAACAATGTCATGGCAGGTATGCTGCCTGTTAAATTTTCTTTTCCAGATCAGTTTACATAGTGTAATGATAGCTTCGTTTTATCTACCTTTGAACTCAATTCGCCCAACAGTAAGGGATCTGAACTGGTAACACAGTCTAGATAACAGATAAAATCAGGTCACGTGGTACAAATGGAGGCTTCCATTCTCTCTTTTTTTTAAAAGAAACTTCTTAAGACAGGCACTTGACTCAAAGACATTTTTGCACACCACAAGCCTAAGGCACAGTTTATAACCTACGGTGACAAAATCAAATTATTTCAAGCTGAGAACCATTTTCTCCTATAGGATAAATTTTATTTGTGGACAAAATGCCCTGTGGAGGAGATCTTACAATCATATCACCCATTATCACAATCATCAAATGCATACAACATCTAAGTCCAATTAATAGAAGATATGACCATATGGACATCTGTTACAACGTCATGGTAAGAAGATAATGCTTTGTTTCTTCAGTCGAAGTGCTTTAGAAGCATTATGCTTCTCTGTACCTTTGTGAACTAGGTAAGCAATTTTCTATGGTCTGCTTTCTCTCTGTGCCTCAGTATATCCAAGGCAAGGCTGCTGCCGCTGACTCTCTGAATGTGTAATGATAACAATGAATATAAAATATCTAATTATGTATCCTCAAGAGGGACCATGTCTAATTCTGTGCTTTACATGGTGTCTTAATAAGGAAAAGAACCACATCTCTTCATCCTATCCCTTCCATTGTGTTAGTTAAAGTGACCTCATTCACAAAGCAAATGCTCAGGCAAAGGCAGCTTTTAGCACAAACATACATGAGGGTGGTTTGTGTGTGCTCACGGCCAGCTGCTAAAAGTGGGGGAGGTGAAGCACTTTCAACACAAGAGGTTCAGTCGGGCGGCTTTGCTCCTGCACTTTCTTTACAGCCCCGTCTGTCTCTGGGGTTACTGCCCAGGGAGGAGCTGGGAGCTGGCAAGAGCCAATGGACACAGAGCCATAATGTTCTGAACCTGTATGTTCAGGTGCCAGCTCTATGAAGGGAAGATGCTGTAGGGGGACAAAAGAATGCTTTGTTTAGGTACATAGACAGCTGGTAATGTTTCTGAGCTCAAAGGGAGCACAGACTCTGTGTAATGTGGTGCAGTGTCATACAACTCAAAGAAATGCTGAGCCAATTTGAACTGCAAGCATCATGGAAAACATCTGGATGACTACATTACTTTGTGGCTTGATAGATATAGCTTGTTATTTTTACATCTTATACATATAGTGTAATCGTTAGCTAAGTGAAAAATTTGATTCCTGTAGAATATTTGCAGATGTTGACTGTGATTACGATTGTTACATTATGCTTTACTGTCACCTTATTGGCTTTTATTGAGGCTTTCATGACTCAAAAGCCAGGCGATAACAGCACTTTTTTTTTTTCCGTTGTGAAACTGACATTTAAGACAATATTGATTATGTCATAAATCTAATATAATACATTGATTTTAGAGTTTGGAATCAGAAAAATTATTTTTCTCAAAGTCTTGATGTAAGAATTATGCAGTCCATCATGTTTGCTTTATTGCTTTGGCTCTCAGGAATCTCAAAGATCAATAATAAGAGTGATGATATAGTCTTTACATAATGAAGTAATTTGTTTTCTCATTCATACAAAAGCAGTCCAATCAGACAGACCCTGATACATCATGCCAGCTACTGTGTTCTCTTACCTGCACATACTGACTATACCACCCACATGCCAGAAAGACTTAAAATTTCTCTTGATTCTAGGAAATTGGCTGTCAAATCTTTTGGTACTAATATGGTTAACCCTTCCTTGAAGAAAAATGATACAACGAAAAGAAGGGAATTAAAATCCCTTTGTAATTAATGGAAGTCAGCACAGTGTAAGCTGGTGTAAAGACTCTGGATTCAGGATCAGACTGATTTGGATTTGAATCCTAGTTCTATCTTTCATCATTAGGATTTGGGGCATACTGCTGTCTTTTTTGAGTTTCAGTATTCTATTTGGGGAATACTCTTAAAATGGCAAAACTCTTAAAATGGTGTCTAGAACATACTAAATATTCAGTAACTATCGACTACTGTTATTTTTAATGATAATTATTAATGCTTAGACTAGATAATACTGGCTAAAATTTGAAAATAGATGTTTCTAGATGATTCTGTAAGAAATTCAAAAGAAATATTAATGAGCTATTGAACATTTTCTATTTGAATTCAGAGGTTTGACAAGCACAGGCGACCCTTGAACAACATGGGTTTGAATAGTGCAGGTCCACCTGCAGATCTTTTTCAAAAAATGTAGCACCTGTATTTTCATTTGACAGAACTCTGAGCGTGGGGAAAACTTTATGTTCGATTAGAGATCACAACACGTGGAATCAAAAGAGCTAGGGTTTGAGTTCTGATTATATCCAAACTGTCTCAGCTTCCTGCCCTTGGGAAAGTCATTTATCAACTCCTTTGTTTTTGAGGCAGACGTAGCAGTAGGAGGAATTTCTACTGCTCAAGTTGGTGCTCAACCTCTATGTTGTTCAAGGGTCAGCTGTATTCCGTTACATATATTTAAACACTATATAAAAGACTTAATAATACCTGTATAATATGGAAGTCTAAAATACATGTAGGATTTAATAATACTTTTATTTAAGAATGCTAAAACTATGGACATTGTTTTCATTAGTGATGAAATCTCACTGATTAAGATTGATAGAAGTCAAACAATTAGTAAGTTAAAGAAGTAAAGAACACCCTAAGGTTCCACAGGTCCCCAAATCCAGAAACTATAGTACTGATTTTTAGAGTTTATAAGTCTATGATAGCCCTATCCATCAATTTATCAATATGTTATCTTCTAAAAGTTTCCTTGTAACTCACAAGGTTGAACCTCAGAGTGAATTTTCTTACAGGAAATATATTGTAAATGCTGAATTGTTTTAGTTTAGCCCTTCTTTCCAAAGCCATTTTAATCTTTAATAACAGAGCTAAAGTTTTATGTTTTCAATAAAAGACAGAAAGCAATACTTTGGTCACACTATTTATTCTAAACCTAGTAAAACATATTTAAGCATGCAGAATATTCATAAAGCGTTTCAATAAAAATTTTCCTATCATGCAACCTAAAGTCAAGAACGATTGAAAAGAAACAATTAGGAAATTTATTTGGAATAAGTTTAACTAGATGTGGACAAGAAGGCCAGGAGGTACTTTGGTGTACAGCTTAGTGGAGAATTCTGCACCTTTTCACGGTTTTCGAGGTTCAAGTCAATAAATGTATTTTTCAGTTGCACCTGCCCTATTGAGACTGTGCTGCATATTTCAATGAAAGGTACATAAAACATCATCTCTGTACTTCTACACCACTGAAGGTCAAGTCTAGCTGCAAACCACAGGGAAATCCAAAATAACCTCAGGTTAAATGAGACAGAATATGTTTCTCTCCTACTAATACAGCAGTCTAGGTAAGTAGTTGGGGCTAGTAAAGGGCTTCACTTCTTTCCCCTTGCATTTCTGCTGCGTGTGGCTTCTGTTCCCAAGGCCACCTCATGGTTCACGATGGGTTCAGGAATTTAGCCATCCCACCTGTGTCTACAACAGCAGGAAGGAGAAACGAGGAAGAAATGGGCACATCCTGATTAGGAGAAAAACATTATTAGACCTTTTAATTTTTTTCCCACTAAAGAGCAGTTTTAGATTCACGGCAAAGCTGAGTGGAAGGTACAGAGATTTATCATATACCTCTAGCTCCCACACGTGCATGTCTCCCCCATTATCAACAGGCCCCACATTCTTCTCATTTTTAAGGACATTTTCTGGAAATCTCATACGGCATTTCTGCTTACCCCTCGTTTGGCCAGAACTTAGTCCTATGGACAGTCATACGTGTGTGTCAGACCGGGAGATGCAGTCTGTCAGCTGCCCCGCAATGTACCCAGCTAAAATGGAAGTTTCTGTTCTAAAAGAAGGGGAGACTGGAGACTGAGGGCAACCAGCAGTTTACATGGCACTCTCAAGGCAGTTCCAACAGAGAAGCTGGGTGGTCAGCAAAAAGAGAAGGATGATTCTGGGCATTACGAGTGAAGGACCATGAGAGAGGTGCACACAAAGGACACCGGGCTCTCGGAGAGCAAGCGCAGGGGAAGAACCAGGATGTCTTCTCGACAGGAGTGACATCTGAGGACAACCTGGTGGGTGGGTAGGACCTCGCACTCTGTTGCCTACCTCAGTCCCCTCTGCTGCTTCATTTCTAGCTGGCAGAGCCTGAGTGAGGCCCCTGTTAACACGAAACCCCTCTTAACCAACTTTCCCAAAGAATGGGAAGACTATGTTAGTTACAGCTTAGCTCACTTTCGTTAAGAACTAAACATAAAATGTTCTTCAAGAGAACATGAGAGCCTCTCGAAAAATGTTTGAGGGACCCAGGGGATCTTGAATTTTTGGTTGAAAAACACTGCCCTAAGCCCATAAAAAGGAAGAAAATATTTTCCTCACTGTCAGGCGCAGTACATTACGGTGCTTAGGTGCTTGGTCTAGAGCCTAACTGCCTACCTGGGTTTAATTTTTAATTTTGTCCCCTCCTGACAGCAGGTTTCTGGGCATGTAATTTAACATTTTTGTATTTCAGTTTCCTCATCTGTGAAATGAGGATAATAATAGTACCCACTTCATAGGTTATTATAAGAACAGAAAGAGCTAATATTTAGAAAGTACACAGAACAGTGTCCCACATACGGTTTGTGCTATGTTAAGTGTTTATTAAATACATTTTAAAAATTTCAAACTGTTTCTCCTTCCACAGAATCAAAAATTCTTAACATTTTGTTAAGTCTGGTCCCTTTAATTCTTTGCCCTTTGTGTGTCCTGAGAACAAAAGAAGGGATCTTTCACTGGCTCATTTTCCCAGAAGGTCTCACTTCATTAGTCACATGAACAGAACCTTAGAGATCTCTAGTTTAGCAAAGATTCAACTCAATTCTGAACCACTGTCTACTGTTCTTCTCAGATTCTACCTTGGGAAAAGGTCAGGGGAGTGGTCCACTCTTTCTCTTTCAAAAATGAGCCAGTCCTGGGTTTGAATTCAGGCTGTGCAACTTCTACCTGCATGTTCCCTTCACCTTCTAAACTTCAGTTTCTTTATATGTCAAAGGGAATAGCAATAACTCATAGGATTTGTGATGAGAATTCAATTAAATGATGGATAGAGAGGCTTATCATGGTGCCCAGCATATGATAAATGCTCAATAAATCACATTCACAATTATTCATAGAATTGATGACATCATAGTCTAGATTCTGTGAGTGAGACCCAAAGGTCAGATGATCAACTGTCATGTCAATTAATTGGTCCTTCCAAATGCTAAGTATACAGGAATCAGTGTGAGCTGGGAAGTCACCGAGAAATCAATGAGAAATCCCTGTAGCTGAGGAGATGAGATGGTAAGGCGAAGTTCTAATGATGGAGAGGTGAGTTCTTGGCCAGGGCTCTGCCTTACAAATCGTACACTCTTAACATGAATACTAAACAGATAAGAAAAACTATCAATTGCTGGGGGATTTTTTGCAAAGAGAAAATTTGACATTATGCAAAGATCAAAACTGAAGTTTGGGCAAAGTGAATTTCTGATTGTTTTACTAAGTGAGAGGATTGCCATGATGCATAACATGAAACCTCAATGCAGAAACAGTGAACTTTAATAGCATATGAAAGTAACATTTCAACTTATATCTCGAAATTTCTGGGTGGAAGTGAGAATACTCTCAAATAAAAGCACGTGTTAACATGGCCATAATTAATTATTTAAAAAAATTTAAAAGGTCTCTGGAGAGCCGTCTATCAAAACTGTCTTCTGTATAGCCAAAGACTTCCTATAATGGACTGATAACCCCATAGTGTGCTTTAGCTTTCTTTCACTTTTTTGGATCCACAGATCTTTGTGATCTGCAAACAGATACCACTCTCCTTAGTTAAAACCAAATATTGGTTTGATGTTAGATTCAAGTTTTCTCAGATGGCATCGGACAATTAAAAGTGATCACAGTACATCATACTATCCAATTAATATTTCCTTTCCTAAGTTCAGAGGGACCTTTATAGGACTGAATCTCTGGGAACACCTCTCGCCATGATGAAAGACTGTCACTATGAGGTTTCCATCATCTAGGGAAACTGCATACACCGGAGCCCGAGGTGGAGGCCCATTATTTTCTTTTCTGGTTTTTGATCCACACCAGATATTTCTTGGGGGAAATTTAAATAATATTCAAGTTCATTTTGTTGGCAAAGTACACAGACTTGTACTGTATAATTTCTAATTTTTTTTCTGTATCACCTCCTTGAGTTATTTTTGACAAAGTTAAATGAAACAAAATTTTACTCTCTTATTATTTCATAAAAATATAACTCCTAAAAAACATATATTTCTGGTACAAAAATTCATGTGAATTTGCTTTGAGTAGTACATCTGAACTTATGATAGCCTTTGGCCTGCTACAGAAGACAAAATGCCTAGTCTATTCTTGGGTCTCTTATTATTCAGTAGACAGGACGGTGTTAGTATAAAACGTATTGTTAAAACTGGACAGAAACAGTCAGAATAAACTGTTGTAAACCTTCAATGAAGTGAAGAAGTAACAATTTCCACCCAGGGATTGCTCCATTTGAGGCCAAAATTATAGTTTTGTTAAGGGAGAAAAAGTTCACCAGATGGAGGGCTGTTTGAATTCACAACCATATGTATCTTTTTCTTCTGAAAGAAAGAGGCATTTGTTTCCTGACATGTCATCAGAAAAATTGTTCATTTTTATTCTTCACCTGTCACTCAAAGTTGTCACTACGCTTAGTGGCTATTTATTCTGCACATCATTCCTACCTCTAATAGTGCTGTCAGCCTGTCTGGTATTCATATGCCAGTAACACATTTCTTTATACTTCAAACACAACTTCTGGAAGGTAACTTCCTCCTTCTGTTATAAATCCCAAACCAGTCATTGCAAGAAGTTCCAGTCTGCTCACTCTCCTCTCTGCTCTTCATTTTTAATCAAAATAGGAACTAGTGACATTTTCCTTGATTAGTGGGGCCTTGTTTTGAATTGTTCCTTGAGTTGAAGCATTCATTTCAAACTGATCTCTCCAGGCACTTCCACTGAACATTCTTTGGAACAAACGGCACAAATTCTAATTCGAATGGCAGAGGGTAAAGGTGCAAATTGATCTGTAACCTTCATATAATAAATATTTCAATAAATCTAACTCAATAGTAAAAATTAAGAAATAGTGATACCCATTTGCATTACTCATTTCTTTCACCTCGTCCGAGAGCTCAGAAGCTCACACTCTTCAGACAGATGTAGGCTGAACAACAAACTGGGAACTCCATCAAATGCATAATTTAAAAGCATTTGTTTTGCAAAACAAAGCAAACAAAACCAAAAAATCAAACCCAAACAAAACAAAAACTGAGAACTTGAATCCTTTCTTTCCCACTAATATGCTGCATGATTATAAATAAATTAATTAACCTCTCCATCCCAGCAATTCCCTTGGCAATGAAGTGAAAACCAAAGTTATTGTGTAGAACAAAAATACTTACTGAGACTGTCCTTGAAAGATTTTTATTAAGATTTCCTCATCTAAACATTTATAATAATCTATTTACCAAGAAAATATTAACTAATATCTAACAAAGTCTTAAAACATAATTATTTGAATCAACCACAATAATATTTTGAAATATATTATCTAAATGAGCTTAAAAGTGAAAAATGCAAGATGGCCTTAGGATTTCCATTTCCAAAGTTTTAATGTTTGATATGGCTTCTTCAGAGGACACGTGTTTCATCATATATCACTAGAGCAACTCTTTTCTAACTGACGATTTAGTGGAACTAGGTAGAGAGCAAAGTCACTAGATACAGGAAGGCTAAAACCTGTCCTCAGAGAGAAATAATCTCCCAGAGAGGAGTGTATGCCTTCCCCCTTACATCATGGTCACGTCGTGTGATACTGCCAAGACCACCAGACTATGGTCAGGAGACCTAGGATCCAGCCCTGCTTCTGTCATTAAAAAGTCCCTTGACCACTCTGGGTCTCAGTTTCTTCATGTGTAAAATGAAACGTTTGGGCCACATAATTCCTAAGGTCTCTCCCTATTCAAAGATTTTATTTAAGAATCTGGAAGCTGATTTATACTGCATACAAAAATAGAAAAGCTAATAAAAAATAATTTTAAAAGTTGTGATGGTAATTTTGAATGTAAAGATGAAACAAGTTGTGTCATGGTGTATTTAGCTAAAATGACAGATCTGTAAATGGTGGTGGTCTCGATCTTAAAAATAAATTCTCTGCAGCAGACAATGAACTGTCAAAAAAAAAAAAAAAAAAAAAAAAAAAAAAGAACCAGGCATGGCTGATAACCTGACTCAGGATAACCGTTTTTTTTTCCTGGACCAAGATTCCTTAACCTCAGTGCTACTGACACTTTGAGATGGGTGTTTCCTTTTTGTTGGGCCGGGGGGGGGGGGTCCTCCTGTGTAATTCAGGATGTTTAGTAACCATCTTGGCCTCTCTCCACCAGATGCCAGTAACATCCCCGACACCAGAAATGTCTCCAGGTATTTGTGTCCAGCTGAGAATCACTGCTCTTATGGGAACTAGCTGGTTCTCTGGCTTTCTGTCTTAACCTGTGTCCGAGGTACCAGAGTTGTCATGATATTTCAACACCTTTTAAATACATATAGATACTTCTATGAACCGAAGCCCCAAAACCAAGAATTACTACTTTAGTACAGAAGTTATAATACACGGATGCTTACTTGTGCCAGGCACCAAACAATCTCTATTTCCTCAGACCAGTATCCATTTAGTTATCTCCTGTATTATAAGAAAAATAGAATCTTTATTCCCAAAGACCTTACTTGATGGCTGGAAAGACACACAATCCATGAATGTAATATGGGCTTCAGCCCTTTTACAAAGTAGGGCTCTGATGAAGTGAGTGTGACTCAAGAGGGTGTGGAGTGAAGGTCTGATAAGAGTGGACGGGGAAGGTGGGTGGCAGAGACAAGGGAAACATTCCTTGCAGGGAGGCACTGCCAGGGCAGAGGCAGGTGACAAGCCATGCATGAGGGACAGCAGGCGCCCCAGGAGCAGTGAGAACTCAAAACCAGAATGAAAGGCAATGGAGGCTGTAGGAGGAGCTTGTGGGGTCCTGAGGTCCAGCCCAGGGACTTGGCTTCAATTTTATATGTAAACAACAAGAAGGCTGATCTGGAGAGGGGCAGCGAAGTGAGAGGAGCTTTTTGATGGAAAAAACATCTTTTATTCCTGTGATGAAGACTCCGAAGGAGACTGAAAGACTTCAAAATGCCATGTTGCTTCCCTGGATGGCAGTCAAGGGATGATTTTAATTTTTCCTTTCCACCCCCACCGCACAAGGTGATAAGCATGAAACTCTGGAGACTAGCAAGCCTCGTACACAACCATTTCACAGCATCTAAGTGATTCTGTGACCAAGATTTCATATCATGTAGTGGCTATGTCTTCATCACAGGAGGTTGGAAAACATCACCTTCCTTGACACATTAACGCCAAAGACAGCAATGCCAGAGTTATCCAGAGCGAAAAGCCATGCAGAATGCTGACTAGAGGATGGATGTTGTGGACCAGAGGATAGATGTTGTGGTCACACGGATTTGGGTTTGAGTCCTAACTCCATCACGTACATTTGTGATCTCCAATTTTCTATCCCCTTTTTATGGGGGGGGGTAATTGGGTTTATTTATTTAAATGGAGGTACTGAAGATTGAACCCAGGACCTCATGCATGCTAGTCATGCACTCTACCACTGAGCTATACCCTACACCCTCCAAATTCCTCTTCTAAAAATGAGAATAATAGATGCACTGGAAAGAATCATGGGGTTTTGAAAATACTGGGATAAATCAATTATATAGTACATAATATATAGTTTATACTCTAAAGCACTTAGCAGAATTCCTGGCATCTAATAAGGACTCAGTAAATATGAACTACATTATCATTCACACTAAAATGTAAATACTTCTCTTTAAGAATTTTAAAAGTATACCATAATCCCCTTGAGGCTGCCTTTCCCATGTAAATATGTTCTGTGAACCCACAAAATGAGAAATTTTTTAAGAAAAATATATGGTATGAGGAGGAAAGCTTCAGCTAGGCCTGGAGAATAGAAAGCGCTCAAGAGTGTTTTCTGTTGTAAGTAAAAAGTTAGAGGACCAAGGGCAGAGAAGGTTCCAAGCTTCTGGGGAGGCTGGGGTGCAGCCGATGCACCACACGTGGGCCCGTGGGATAAGGCAGGGCTGCGCAGTCCTGCCGGGCAGAAGGGGCATCTCTTAGAAGGAGCTCTCAGTGCTTTGAGATGTTGCCAAGTGTGCTGTCTTCCCCATATTGTTTCCTATATTCCCTTCTCCCTCAATTCCAAAGAAAATAGGAAGAAAATTTTGGAGCAGACCAGAGTCATCTCGCCACTCTGACACCCAGGAAGGAATGGAAAGAGGCATCTGACCTTGTCCAAAATGGGTTGAGGACATATAAGACTTGTTCCAGGACTGCTCCTTCCTTACAGCTCTTCATGTGTCTCTTCCCCACAGAAAGGACTGAGATGTCTCTTGTATGAGTGAGAAGGTGGCTTTATAGACAGTAATTTTAACCAGAAACCAAAGATCCTATGAAGAATATAGCTTAAGCCAAAGCTATTAATCAACAGAGGGTCTGACCTGTTGTGAGGCTGGAAAACAGGAGGGAGGGCAGGTAAGAGAGAAAGATCCAACCCCCAGGCCAGATAAGTTGCCAGGCTTCAGGGAGCTGAATGAGGTGCTAGTTTGCCAAACCCAACGCATTCATCTTAGTCTCTGGGTTCTATGTCCAGGATGCCAATCTGTGGATCTTGATTTATCAGGAGGAATAAACAATGTCCTTCCATTTGAGGCAGGTCTGATTTCAGTTTAAGACACTGTGTCGCTGAAGCAGTGACCTCTGGTCTTCCTGAGTGTTGACTTCTTTCTGCATTAGTGCCTTATCCTGACCTGGTCTCTCTGGCTTCTGATTCTGTCTTTGCCTCCTTGGTTCTCTCTGTCTTCAGATTTTCGTGTATCTCTGTCTCCAGGCTATCTCTTCAATGTGTCCCTGTAATCTGGTTCTGTCTTCTCCCTTAGCTCATCTTCTGCTGGAGTTCTTCTGGTCTTGGTTTATAATCTTTCATTTCACAACTCACTGTTGCTCAAGTTTTGGTGTAAGTAACAAAGGAGGAGAGTCTACAAAACCTCAGAAGGGACTGTTCAGTGTTTTACAAAAGAGGAACAGAGAAGTGACAATTATGAACATTGAATTTGTTCTTCTAAGTGCCCTTATATTGTTGTTACTTAATTGAGCCCGTGAACTGACAGTGTGTGCCAGCCTGCAGTGTGTAGAGCTCTTGATGCGGGGAGGCACTGGAGAAGGAGATCACCAGGAAAGACTTGGTGAGGTGGAATCGTGTGGTTCTAAATGGAAGAAATCTTCCCTTCTGTCCTCACCCTCTTAGCCCACCTTCGTTGGTGGTTATGCCAGAGTTCACTTGAGCTCAACCTGTGAATGAGATGGGCTCCTTATCTGTCTTATTACCCAGATGTCATTCTGCATTTGATGTTTATTAAATATGGCGTCTTGTTATTACAGAGGACACTTTCCAGAGACTAAATGTGACAGCAAAAGCCAGTCCATGTCTCACATTCGTCAGTGTCCTGGAAAGAACATAACCTTTTGCATTGTTTAATTCCTATCCATTCCTCGATGTAAGTAAATGCTGACTCCTTTAAGATGTTTCTAACTTACTTAGAAGTCCTACTGCATTATTACCCGCCAGCACACAGAGAGAGCATAACTCCACGCCGGCTTTCTACCCTGAGCTGCTCCCCTTCAACTCTCTCCGTTGTTCGGCTGTAAGGTTTATGTCATGTTGGTCAAAATGTTACTTTTAACTCAAATATATCATTTTCATCAACTAAAGTTCTGCTAAAAGTGAAAAACTGGGATTAATATAAAGGATTAATAGAGGTAAGTGGTGAAATTCAGGATTATATTGCGTGTATCTTATGGATAACAGGCAGCCATTAAAGTCGTTAAAAATCATGATTTCAGAAAATGTTTCATGGCACAGGAAATGCTTATTGCACAGTCTAAGAGAAAAGAACAAGATGCAAAGCCACATAATTTGTGTAATTTAAAATAGGTGGCAACAAAGATTACATACGAAGAAAAACACTGGAAGGAAAACACCAAATGTTAACAGAATTTATATCTGATATGAGTTTATGGCTGATTTTATGAGGTTTTTAAATTTCTATGCTTTCAAAATTTTCTTTTTTAAGTGTGCACTATATCATAAAAAAGGGAAAAACTTTGCTTCATCAGACCTTATAATACCTTTTCAAGCGACAGCTTCTAGTTCTACAATCTCCCAGAAACCTCCTCTCCTTTATATTCATTGCCCTTTGTAACTTTCAAACAGCTAAGCATTTATATGTACATCCGAACAGCTCTCAGTAGTAATACATTTCATGCTACTTCCTTGTGACTTGTGTAAATAGTTTCTTTCTTCTTCTTCTTTTTTTTTTTTTTCTTTGTAGTAAACCATCTATAGAGCTTCTTGGAATACAATCAAGAGAAAGACACTTTGTTTGCTTGTTTGTTTAACAACATCTAAGAAGCAGAACTCTCTCCAGAAGGTACAGGCTTGACCCTAAGCTCGCAGTCAGAAATCAAAGTAAAACGCAAGATGAGAGAGAGCGAGTGGTTGCGGGGCGCTCCACACAAGGCACTCCCATGGGTTACTGCGTGCCACCTTCAGACCCCATGCAACAGGTGGATGTTCACTCCTTCACACTCGTGAAGAATGGGGCTCAGTGAGGCCACAGGACTTACCATGGGGCACACAGCTAGTAAGTGCTGCCTCTTCCAGGCCTGTTTTCTTGACTGGCCTCTTCTACTTCACTTGGTCCTTAACACACGTATCTGGCAATGTGTGTGCACTTAGACAACAACCATGCAATTGAAAATGTAAATTTGCCAATGCATGACAGAAATGTATGAGTACATACATTTTTTTAATGCTTATCATTTTATACCACAGCAACTTACTTTGTGTATGTTGTATGTAAGCTCCTTGTTATCAGAAAACAAATGCTTTTTATTCCTTTTTAACTTCCGCCAGTTACCCTTATACAATGCCTTCAATCCAGAGTCTCAGCAGGTGCTCCATGTAGCTATGAAATCTTAGGCTGACACACTACTCCTGGCACACTGCTATGCTGGATCTAGAGATGGTTTGGTGTACGTCATTATATTAGGACATCATGCAGATGGATAATAGCTAATGAGACAACAAGGGTTTCCAGACAATCAAAACGATTACTGTGAGAGTTACAGCGATGATCTCATGTGTACCTTCATAAAACGGACAGAATTAAAATTGGCCTATTTTGTAGCTAACTTGTAGACAAAATGGTGGAAATTGCATGTGTTATTAATGCTACTTATATAACTGTTTCCTAGCAGAAGAGCCTTATAAATTAGTGATATTTTCTTTACTGCTAAAATGTAGTAATAGCTATTGAATTCCAAATACATGGCTGAAGTGAGACATTTTGCTCAGTAAGTAAAGCTGTAGTAATTAAATCACCAATGACAAATGTACATAATAGTTCTAAGATTCCAAATATATTGCTGAATCAGAATGTTTCATAAAATCAGTAAGAAAATGATAATAATTAAAATGCCACCAACAAAACCAAAGCCACTGGACTTTCTCTTCATGCATTTTCACTCATTTTATTTAACAAAACTTCATGTGTATCCTAAAATTAATTGATCCATTTGTTAACTAACTGAATATTCTAACCATGTGTTGGGTGTTCTGCTGGATGTCACATGAAATACAAAGATAAAAAAGACACAGTTCCTGGCATCAAGAGTATTAAAGTCTAGTACAATATTTGTGTGCCAACAAGGACACAAATAACAGTAAATGAAGATGGGGAAAGAAGAGATAATGTGATCTGAGTGTAGAATGAGTCAGTCTAAAGACTCCAAAGGGGTTCTATCAAGTCATGCAGAGGCTGCGAATTCTGCTGGCCAGATGACAGTGAAGGTGGTTTTCGTAACATTTCACTGCAAGACGTGTAATGTTTATAAAGCCATGAACCATGTGGTCCTGTTGAGGGCAATATTGCATGCAAGGGAACTCAGTGACCAACAGTCATTTCAGAACATCTCAAATATTTCACTTGTATTTCTCAAACACTATGCAGGGTACAAATAGCTCTCTGAAAATCTCCTCAAATTTCCCCTTTTCTCTTTCCCACAAGCTGCCTTCACACCCTACAGCTATTCTCACTCCTGGCTTCTTTTCTGAGCCATTTCCTCTGCCCCCGGTTTGGGCTGTTTTCATTTTTCTCTGCCCACTCTCTCCTGTTCTTTATCAAGATTGACTCTGTAAAGTCTCCTCTCTTCCTACCACCTTGCAGGCGTTGCTGTCTCTGTCCATTCTCGGACGACTCTCCATTGCTGATGCCCAAAGCATTACTTTCTTTTGACATTTCTTCTCCTCTCTTCTCAGAAGACAGAAGGGAAGAAGCAGCAAAGAGCCAGAATCTTCCCACGTAGGCTGGAAAGACTCTTACATACGTAGTACAAAGGTACAAAATCTTTCCTAAAACCTACCATATCTGAGGTCCTGCACACTAGTCCTTTAACCTCTTGCCTATAGGATCACTCCGAGTGTTGTTGCCTATACATTTTCATATGTCCCTTGCTGCACATTTCACTCAGCTGTGATTCACTCAGGAAACAGCCTTCAACTGTAGAAATGTAGGTGAGGATCATACATATTTAGAGTATCATTCATGTGGAAGATGAAAGACAACAATCCCTTGTGTAAACTTCCTCTTTCTTTAACTCACGCTAGTATTTTCCAGTATTATAGGTCTCACATGGAAAAAGTGGATTCTTTCATATTAATATTCATGGACATGTGTCCATGTTGTGATACAATCAATGAAACATCATTAAGGAGATTATTTATCAAAATACATTATTTCCCAAAATTGATACAATAGGCAAACAGCTATGACTACTGGCATGTGTGTTATTGGAATGAATTTGTTAAAGTATTCAAGGATTATGAGCTGAGAGATAAATTTTTGAGTAGTTAGGGGGCTCTGCTACTGTGTTGGTAGACTGATTACTTATATATAATATATGCATATTACACACACACACACACAATTGCTTTAATAATGGCATTGGGTATAGAAAAAGAATTGCATAAATGTAAAAATCCCATCCAAGTCTTTTCCCACTAAATTCCTCTCCAAAGCTAAAAGTCTGAAAGCTGGTGGATGTGGGCTTTTCCTGTCATTCTTGCTGGAAATGCTAATGATCTGAGGACTCACACAAAATCCAGCACGCAATTGTCACTCAAATTTTTACTGAACGAAAAATGAAACCCCCAAAATCAGAGCACAGGATACAAGGTAGGAAGGAGCTGAGTGCATCCTGTTCATTTATACGCTGCATAACTGTCCCTGCATAATCACAGAGTGGCTGAAGATGATTCATCTGAAAGACCTATTTAAAGAAGGAAGTGAAAGTCAGGGGCTAAAAAATGACCCATAATCGGGTGCTGACAGTTGTGTGTTGAAAGGGTCTATGTAAAGCCAAACTTTCCAACCACAAAAAGGGACCTGTTTTGTTCAACATTTTGGAGTGAATAAATTAAGGGGAAAGTTGAACTAAGATGAAAGGTCTAGAAATAGTTTTAACCTTCATGCCTGACAAAGAGAAATAAAAGAAATCTACTGAGTAGATTAAACAACTCAAAGTCCAAATATGCATTTAATTTGAATTTCCATGAAAATTTGTAGAATTGGTAAGACGACTCCAAAGTTTATTTCTGATACAAGGTAGGCCATCTCATATGCCCCAAATTGAAATCATGTACAGAAGACTTCACAATGCAGGGGCAGAATGTCTAGATTGTCTGTTGTTGATGTTCCCTGCTGCTTCTTTATAAGTTAATATATGCATTTATTCACTAATTCATTTCTTTATTCTTTTATTCAACAGATAGCTAGTACTTCATGCTGGGCGCTGTACTGGGTTTTGAGGATACAAAAACTGTGTTTCCCTCTGTTAAAGAATGTACAGTCTGATTTGTAAGACAAGAAAATAGGTGTTAACTGTACAGTGCTATGAATGCAGTGACAAAAAAAGTAAGTCCCAGGTTCAGCCAAATTCAGCCTAGGGGATCTAAGAAGACTTCCAGGAAGCATTAATGCATGAGCTGTGCTTTGAATAAAAATGGGTTTAACCAGACGAAGGAGAGGCACTAGAGCATGGCTACTAAATGCATAAATTCTATAGTCAGGCTGTCTGGGCTCACATCTTAGTTTTTCCAGAAACTATGTATGATTCCAGGCACACACCCCTCACTTTTCTCCATGAGTGCAGATAACAACAGTACCTACCACTTACCCATCCCAGGGTCGTACAGATGAATATATGAGTTGATATTTCGAAAGCACTCAGAACAGTGTCTGTCTCACTGAAGTGTTACATAAGTGTACAGTGAACAAAGGGGCTGGGACATGAGTGTCCTGGTAGCAGGCGGAGCTGGTGCAGTGGCCTGAAAGGGCATGCCTGCTGCATTCAGGAGAGAGTTAAGAATAGAATGCAGGGTCCATATTGAAAAGGGTTGAAAGATAAGGCTAGAGACGTATGAAAGCTCTGTTAAAAGAATGTAAGTATTGTCTTAGACACCATGAAGAACCATGGAAATGATAAGATTAGACTCATGTTTTAAACAGGTCACTCTGGTAATGCTGTGGAGGGTGGACTGCAGAGTGGGAGGCAACTCTGGAGTCTGGCAGGCAAAAACGTGCTTTCCCAAATTCCCTGATAACAAGAATCACCTGGGGTGCTTTTTAAACATACATATTTCCAGGCTCCTTTCTGGGAGATTATTACTCAGAAGATTGGGGGCAGGTACAGTAATTTATGTCTTTATCGAGCATAAAATCATATGCTTCCTGTCTTCAGATTATTTCTGTCTTCAGAGATATTTTGCAAATACTGAGTTAGGTGGTAATCACAGGCATCTAGGTGAGGATGAAGGAGGACCTCAGCAAAAGTAGTAGAAACAGTGTGGTTAGAAATAAGGGGGCAGATTTCAAAAGGAAGAAGCAACAGGACTTAGTGACCAATAATATGGAGCCAAGGATGACACTTAGATTTGTGCTTGCGTGACGGGGCAGATTGTGGAAGAATCTGGAAGAAAAGAAGTTCTGGCAGTGAGGTTAATGAGATCAGACTCAGACAGGTTGAATTTGAAGTGTCAGAGGGAACAAAGTCCGGTCAGAGGTTGCATATACAAGCCTGAGGTACAGGAAAGAGATTTGGGCTGGAGACATAAAATTGGAAATCATCAGCGTATAGGTAGTAACCGAAGCTTGGCAAACTCAAACATTTAATTGGTGGGTAGGGGAATATAATCCTATATTATTTGTTCATTTATGCATTCAGTCATTCATTCAACAAACCATTTAAAATGCCTATTTTATGCTAGGCACCATGCTACACATTTTTTCCATAAAGGAGACTGTGAAGAAATAGCTAAGAGGACCATAAGGAAAAGAGTTGTGTTATCAAAGCCAAGGGAGACAACTGTGTCAAACGATGCCAAGATGCCAAATGAGATGATGAGTGAAAAGGATATAAGGAAACATGTAAATTAAGGTAGTTTGTAGTTTTCATAGAAACATTAAAAAAGAAAAGTCAAACATATGTTACATGGGTGCCACTGTTTACAGCAATATTGAAGGAGTGAAAATAACACTTACTTAGGGACAGATATACCACAAAGTCTAGGTTTTATAGCTTCCATGCAATAAACTCACAAAACTGTATTACAGGTAGTTAATTAGAGTTTAAGAATTGTTCCCAAATATGTCACATTTTTAGCCCTGAGAGGTTCATTCCTACAGATTTCAGCTACTCTAAATCTCTAGCTACTGAAAGGGAGAATGATTCTAAGATGCTTTCCAAAGACTTACGAAGTCTCTGCAGACCAGAGGCCAACTATGGCCACAAGCCTGCTCCCACCAACAGCCCTTGTGTTCTTCAGAGATTTAAAGGACTCAGACTGCCACCGCTGGCTTTGAAGGTGGTGGGAGGGGGCCGTGGGCCAGGGAATGCAGAGCCCTTGAGAAGCTGGGAATGGGCCTCATTTTTCAGGAAGCAAGAAGATAAGACTTCAGTCCTCCCATTACAAAGAACTAAATTCTGCAAATAACCCAGATGACTAAGGAACTGCTTCTTCCTTAAAATCTCCAGAAAGAAATGCAGCCTGCAGACTGTAGTCTGGTGAGATCTGTACTAGACTACTTACTTGCTAAACTATAAGGTCCTTAATTTGTGTTGTCTTATGCCACTAAATGTGTGGTAATTTTTTTTTAACAGCAGAAATAGAAAATGAATGCATAAAGTTTTCATGGACAGAAAGTTGAACCTAACGGAGAAGGTGGCTATTTGAATGACCCGTATTTCCTAGCCAGAAATCACAAACAATCAAGAGCTGATTGTATTTTGCCTCCGTTTGCTTTCATTTTACTAACTTACGGCTCCCTCACCTTGTAACACGCTGCTCTGGACACTAAGGTACGGTGCCAGGGTCTGGTTGTGGGAGCCAAGCTCTTCTGATCTCCCAGCTGGGACCACATCCAGGTGACATTTTCCAACTATAGATACATCTTCTCATTAAACACCAGTCCCATCAAATTCACATCACTATTGTAAAGTATGGCTTTCATTTTTGTGTGCAGACTTTGAAAGGCAACAGATGCCAAGGGAAAATACTGTACACTTTTCCAGACACCTATTCTCTCTTCAGGTTTTCAAACCTGAAAACAGATTGCTGGGGTTTAAATACTGGCTCCACCCTACACCTTGTGAGTTGCTTAGCCTTTGGAGATGAGAGTGGTACACTGAAATCGAGGATTAAATGAGTCTGTCCACGTAAAACGCTTTCAACAATTCCTGGTATGTATAAACAGTGAGTGCTGGGTTGCTAATTATTATTAAGAGGATGATGATGTCTTTGCTGCCAATTGGAAAATTTCTACCTCAACAGTGGATTCATACGTCCTAACTTTGCATTTCCTAGCAGGAGAGACCTCCGTTTGCCTTTCTTGTGTGCTTGTCCTGCTAAGATGCAGATCACTTCATCTGGCTTTCTTCCCCTCGAAGTTCCTGTTTCTTCTGAAGTAGAAGCAGGAAGAGAAAATCACATAGTGACGTTCACTGAACACAGCAGACTTCTGTCCAACGATTTGCTTTTTTTTTCCCCAGTTAAAAGGGTGTGTTGTCAGAACAGGGATTATTCTTTTCACTTTCCTTGTCTTTTCAGCTTTTTTCCAAATAGCCTTGATGTGCACACTGAGACTTTCCTCACCAGCACATGATAATAGGCCAAAAGATCCCCGAAATTCTGTTGTCTCTGAAAACAAAACAGAACTTTCTGACCAAACCTTTTACAGTTGTATAGTACACATCAGTTTTTTTGTATGTGATATTTATTTGAGAAAAGGCCTTCTCTGATATTAGGGACTTGATTTTACATAATTAAATCAGACATTAAAATGATGATTTGAGCCAACAGAAGAGAACAAGATACTATGTGATGGAAGTTATTTTTAATGAACTTATTTTCATGGCTCTCAGTACACAGAGGAGAAAACATATGGGTGATACTCCTAATTTAGTACCATGTTTGCTTCAGGCTCTATCTGTAGTTTTCTAGATGGGCAGCCAACTTTTTGGTCTTCATTTCTGAATGGAGTGCTGCAAGAGGTGCTCCCTGACATAACAGTCAACTGAAAATAACGCAGCAGAGTTAACATAGGCAGCTTTCTACACTGTGGTTACAAGATGACAGGGGCTTCCAAATTTGCACACTGTACATTGAAGTGAAAAGGGGTGCGGGACCTAAGAGCTCTGTGTGGGCAGCCTGACCTATTGATATTTTGATTTGAAAATTTTGTTAGTTGCCATAGTAGTTGTCACAACCATGTGGTTTGTGTGGTCTCTGTGATACTGAGCACCTATTAGAAGCACCCAGCAAGCAGTGGTGTTTTACTTTTTCCCCCCTTGTGCATACTTATAGAGAACAACAACGTGTAGTCAGATTTTAAGTTGAACTAAAAACAAAAAGATGATCACTTGCATATCTTTGTGTAAAGCATGTTCATTTCCCAAATATTCTTTTCATTAGCTTTTTTAATTCAACAGAGAAGATATCAGGAAGTGATTTTTTTTTTTTTTTCCAAAACAAGGAGTCTCAGAAACCAAGGTTACAAAGCTTCATAAAAAGAACAGGAAACTCCTCTCTTGTTCTGAATGTGTTGTGTCAGCATGATGCTGCTCAAGTTCAGACTGAAACTGAAGCTGAATTGAAAGTGACTGTGTACGTCACGAATCCTTCTGCAAACGGTGCCCACCGTGGCCTCAGATTACCTTGTCTCTGGATGTTATTCTCAGAGCTAGGTTTTGCAGGTGGTTTTTGAAACTCTGACAGGCATTATTTGGCTAGACGAAATATTTATGTTGCAATTGTTATAAAAAAATTGAATGCTTAAGGCTAAATCGTCACAGCACTCCTCATCTTTGTCATAGAATTATTACATTTTTAGCTATTTGAATATTGATTCTAAAGTTAAAG
Organism: Camelus bactrianus; assembly: GCF_048773025.1. Classification (NCBI taxonomy): domain Eukaryota; kingdom Metazoa; phylum Chordata; class Mammalia; order Artiodactyla; family Camelidae; genus Camelus; species Camelus bactrianus. The sequence goes on along the minus strand of NC_133550.1, from coordinate 43,136,848 downwards.
TACATACAATAACGATAAAAACAGGAATGTTTTCTTTGGGTTATTTGATTTTTTAAATGTTTTTCTTCCAGTTTTATTGAGTTATAACTGACATACAGTGCTGTATAAGCTTAAGGTGTACTGCATGATGATTTGACTTACCTCATAAAAGGGTTATCGCAATAAGCTTAGTGAATATCCATCATCTCATACAGATACAAAATTGAAGAAATAGAAAGCAAATTTTTTTCCTTGTGATGACAACTCTTAGGATTCACTCTCTTAACAACTTTCATATGTAACGCACAGCAGTGTTAATTATATTTATCATGTTGTACATTTCATCCCTACTTATTTATCTTATAACTGGAAGTTTGTACATTTTGATTGCCTTTAATTCCTCCTTGCTTCACCCTCTGCCTTTGGTAACTACAAATTTGATCTCTTTTTCTATGAGTCTGTTTGCATGTTTCTGAAGTATAATTGACCTACAACACTATCTTTGTACGGTGACAGAGGGAAACTAGACTTATCGGTGTGATCATTTTGAAATGTATAGAAATATCAAATCACTATGTTGTGCACTGAGTTATGTTCTTATTTTTATCAAAAGAGGCTAGGGCTGGCTCTGATCTTGGTTGAGCTATATAGGACATGGGAAGTGAAGGATCTCCACTGGCTTGCAGACTTCATGAGAGAAGAATGTGGCACCAGTGGCTCTACTGGAATTGGCATGGCTATGCACGCTTGAACGGGGCAGTAGAGATTGACCCCTTCTTACTATTTTCAATGAAATTCCTTGAAAAATTTTGGGGTGAGCGATTGATAAATGTCGTTTCTCACATTTAATACACTAGATATATACACTGATTAATTAAAAACTAGGTAGCATGTTCCAACACTTCCGTACTGCTGTGGATTTCACTGCCTTTGAAGTTTATTGTCAGTAGATGTGTTCTAAGTGAGCTTTTATTTACTATTAAAGATACCTTGATCATAAGAATTCTGCCAATCAGAAAAAAATGCAAGGAAACTATACATTAGACAAACTACTGGGAATAAAACCATTTGCAGTTGAAAAGTCATCACTTTTATAGTCTGGCTCTTCTATGTACTTTCCTGCTGGAAGTATCAAGGATTATGGAAATGCTAATGTTTTATTAGAAAGGAAATAGTGCATAGTGAGATGAAGACCCAACTAATGTCTTCAAAATTTTATTAGCTATATTAAATAATGCAAAAAATTAAGAAAAATAAATTTTAAAATTAAGAAATTAAAATTAAAAAATTTTAATTAAGAAAAACATAAGCCAGTATTAGCTTCATAATAAACTGCTCTTTAAAAAATTTTTTTTAAGTTAAATTTAAAAATTTTGAATAGATAAGGTATTCTTGGGGTTCAAAAAAACATAAGAAGTTATCCAGTAAAAAGTGTCTTTTATATCCATGTCTTTCATTCTTTATTTAGGTTTGCCCTTAGGTCCAACCTTCTGGAGAATAGCTATTACTAATCCTGGAGTCTTCATCTAGAATTCCTTCATGCAAATGCAGGAAAATACAGAAACATTATTTTCCTCTTTTTTACCCAAATGATGATATATTATATACATTCTATTCTCTTTTCACTAAACAAACACTTTTCTCCTTTTCCTCAATTAAAACTATTTTCACTGAATATATCTTGAATATCACTTGATATCAGTACAAGGAGAGTTTCTGCTTTCAGTTTTTAACAACGACTTATAATTCCATTATATGGACATACTACTACTTATTTAGCCAGTTACACATTGATGGACGTTTGTATATTTCCTTTTTTTTTTTTTTTTTTTTTTTGCAGTGAGTAATCTTAGACATGCAGCATTCCACACATCACTGGTGGGTATCTGGGTTTTCCTAGCCGTGGAATTGTTGGGGTGAATGGTATATACATTTGTAATCTGTATAGATATTAGCACACTGCCCAATTTATACTCCTAACTTCAATTTATGAGAAAATGTTTTTTCCCTCAGAGTCCTTCAACAGAGTGTGTTAGCTAACTTAGGATTTTTGCCAACTGAGAGGTAGAAAATGATATCCTGTGTGGTTTTAATTTACATTTCTTTTTTATGGGGGAGGCTCTTTATCTTGTCACTTACTTAAGAGCAAATTTCATTTCCTTTTTCTGTATTTAAAATGGGCAATGGTCTTATCAATTTATATATTGAGAGAATCTAGCTCTTTGTGATGAGTTTCGAATATTTCCCACAGTTTGTCTTTTTCTTTTAAACTTTGTTCATGATTTTCTTTCTGTGAATTAAAAAAAAATCCTTATTTGTCCAAATTCATCAATAAAATAATTTATGACTTGGGGGGTTTGAGTCATAAAAGTTTAGACTTTCCTAACCCAAATTTATAAAGAAATCATTCCAAGATTCCTCCTTACTGTTTTATAGTTGTACTTAAACAGTTTAAATCTTTGGCACCTTTGGAATTCATTCTGGCACATGAGGTAAGATACTACTTTACTTATCCTTAAGCCATTTGTTGACCAGTCTCTTTTTTCCCCCATTGACCTGAGGTGGCATTTTTTTTTTTATATACATTCAATTCCTTTATGTACCTGATATACTTCTTCTGGAATTTCTATTTTGCTAATGGACAAGTATGACACTCTTAGTTATTTAGGCTTTTAATGTCTTTTACGGCTGGTCCCCTTCCACGTTCATTTTTCTTACTAAATTTAGCATTGAGTGATACAGGTTAAAGCTGTCGGGCTTTCATCGAGATCATGTTAAATTAATTTAGGGAGAACTGACACATTTGTGATGCTCAGCCTTCCGACCCAATAACATTGTCTCTCTATTTGTAGAAAGGCTACTTTGTGGCCTTCAGTATTATCTTATTTTTAACAGGTCTCACACTTTTCTTGACAGTATGTTTTTGTATTCTATCTTTTCTGCTGCTGTTATGTATACATTCTTTTCTTCCATTAAATCTTATAACTGGTTGTTTGAATAAATGAAAAACTTTTTCTCCTGGGTAATGATGTTGACTAATGACTCTAGAACAATGTTAAATGGTAGTGGTACTAGTGGCTACTAGCAAACACAATGAAGACATTTCCATTTCCATAGCCAACACAATGAAGACATTTCAGAAGCATTATGATGGCTATAGATTGAAATAGATACATTTTATTATGAAAAGACAGCTTCCTTCTAATTCTACTTCAGTGAATGTTTTCTTGGTTGTTTTGTTTGTTGTATCACAGAAGACTGATGAATTTTGTCTAATGCTTTTTCAGCATCTATGGAAAGATCCTGTAATTTTTTTTCTTTGGATTTGTTAGTATGATGAACTGCATTAATAGAGTTTCTAGTACTGGACCATTATGATCTCATTTGGTATTAATATTTTTTTATTTTTTAAAATGAGCTCCTGCATTCTTTTTTGCTAGTATATTATTTAGAATATTTGCATCATTATTAATAGTGACTAGTCTCTGGTTAGTGTGATCAAAGAATGTTATATGTATGGTTCTATTTTTTAGATTTCATTTAAGTTCTCTGTTGGTCATTTTTTGAAAAAAAAAGTGTATTCTGTATTTTCAGGTGCTGGTGTTTATGTCAATCATTTGTATTATATCAATTATGATATTTAGGCCACCTTATTCTTATTAATTTTTGCCTGTCTGATTAACCACGCACTTGGAGAGGTGAACTGGAGTCTCCCAAGACTATCATGTTTGTATTTACTGCTCTTAATATCTCCTGTAATTTCTGCTCAATGAATGTTTAAGTTATTTGTTGCACAGATATACTTCGTTGTAATACTGTCACTGGGAATTGAACATGTTATTAGCATCATTAAATTCTTTTCTTTGTCTTTTCTTTCTTTGTCTTATTTAAATCTGTTTGTCCTTATTTCCACCTTGTTTGCTATTAAGATTATGACTTCTACTTTATATTATTTATTTTTGCTTGGTAGACTTTTGACCTCTGTTTTATTTTAAAACTGTCTTAGTCGTTCCTTGTATTTGGTATGGAGTAGGGTTTTACTTTATGATTTAATTTGTAAAAATTTTCCTTTATATAGATGCATCAAGATGACATACATTTATTGACTTGACAGAAGTGTTGGGTCATAGTTTTGTTATTATTTTATATGATGTTTTTCTTTTTTTGATTTTTTTTTTTAACTTTAAAAAAAGTTTATTACCATAGGGTCTGTTTTCTTTGCTAATTGTCTTCACTGTGAAATTTTGCTAGGATATAAGTTTATGGTTTTATTTTAGTATTTTCATAATTATATCTTTATACAATGTCATTGGTCCTAATCGTCTTCAAATACAATCTATTACTTTCCTTTTATGAACAATGATAAAGGTAGTTTGTTTACTGTTCTTTCCTTACCTCTCATTCTCCAATTTTAGTCAATTATCTTTCTTAATGTTCTCTTTTGTAGAGTTACACATGCTTGTAAGTCAGTTTTAAATTATAGCATTTGACTCTTGGCCATTGAAGATGGAAGAGTTCACCATTCTACTCATATGCTTTCCCTTTTCTCTCTCATTTTTTTAAAAAAAAGTTGAGTTCTTATTTTATTGTCAGGCATATACAATTTACACTATGTTCTTTCACCATAAACTGCAGTTTCTGTTAGTCTTAATCTTACAGTTAAATACATTCAGTGATCACTGCCAGTCCTCTTGGTGCAGTTCCTCCAGTTGCATCTTGATTGACTAAAGTTTTCCTCTAGTAGTCTCCCTGAAAAGTGCCCATGGGAACAATATTCCATGAATTCTTGCACATTTAAAACACCTGTAATTTTTATTCTTGAGGGTCAGTTTGGCTGGATATAGAATTATTGAGTCACCCTTTTTTGGTAGAGTATTTTGCAGGCATTGCTCCATTGTTCTGGTACTGATAACTCTTATGAGTAAGTCTGATTCAAATATGATTTCCTTTTTTTATAAATAACTTGATATTTTTGTCTAGATGTCTGACCCTCTCATTTCAAGCATTCAATACTTTTATTACTGTAAGACTAGTTATTGACCATTATGGGTCAATCTTTTTTCGGTCATGAAACAGCATGGCTTTGCAATATAGAGATCGAATCTATATTTAGGGAAAATTGTCTTAAACTGTAATGTTCAATATTTGTTTTGTTAAACATTTTAACTTTTCTCTTTGGGTACTCTCTCCATGCAAACATTGGATCTCCTTTGTCAGTCTTCCACTTTTCCTTTTTTTCTCTACTACTCTTCAGTTCTTTAATTTCATTCATTTTGTTTGCTTTCTTACTTATTGTGTTTTTGCTATGTCTGTTCTTTTTGATCATTCCAATTTTACATTAATTTCTAATATGATTTAAAAATTCTTCTTCTTTCCTGACTGGAGCAGCATGAGTGGGGCTGGTGGGGAAAAGGTCAGCATGTAGTGGCACCAGGGAGCAGAGTGGTAGAAGATGAGTTTGAAGAATCAGGCAGCTGCCAGATGGTATAAGCCTTAGGCTATGGCAAGGAATTTAGACTTTATTCCAAGTGTGATGGGAAACGACTGGAGGGTTTTAAGTACAAGAGTGACATGATCTGATGTGTGTGTTAATAGAATCACTCTGACTTCCGTGTAGAGAATAGCTTGTAGGTGAGAGGTGAGAACAGAAGAAAGGAGACCTCCTGGCTACTAGAATAATCCCAGTGGCCTGGCCAGGGTAGTAGTGGTAGCACTAGTGAGATGTGGTCAGATAGCAATTTCCCTTTTCTTTCTCACATCATGTAGCTGTTGCAGCAAATTAACCTATGCATATTTAAACATGACTTTGTATTTATAAGAAGCTCTTTAGTTGCAATGTATGTGGCCTCTTTAGGTAGCATTCAAATATTTATTGATGACTGACTTAGTGCCAGCACAGTTCCGGGAACTAATAATGCAGTGTTGAAAAAACAGATGTAATCCTGGGCCTCAAGGAACCTATATTTCTGCAGGTGAATATAATAATAAAACTATAGAAATAACTAATATTAAGGGAGCAAGTACACGTTCCAGGTAATGTTCAGAGCTTTTCCCATGTAATATCTTATTATTTTTCAACAGCCCTGTGAGATTGGTATTATTATTACAGATAAGGGTTTATCTTACAGGTGAAGATACTAAGTGGTTAAGGATCTCACCTAAGTCCTCACAGCCAGTAAAGCCAGTTTTAGCCTAGATTAAATCAGTGAGCAAATAGGTAATGAACATGAAGAAACATGGTAGAGAAAAAGTGATACACAGGGAAAGCCTCTCTGAAGAGGTGTGTTTGAACAGAGACCTGGTGCACGTGCAAGAACCTTATGCACAAGAGCCAGAAGAAGGGCATTCCTAGGCAGAATGAATAACAAGCATGAAGGTTTGAGACCAGAAAGAGCTTGATATGTGAGGAACAGAAAGGAAGACTGGATGGCTCGAACATGGGCAGGAGAAAAGAAAATGTACAAGACTGGAGATCCAGCTGTGGGTGTAAAGGTGCAGTGGAATGGGAGACACTAGTCAGGAGGTTATTTCCAGAGTCCGTGTGGGGGATGATGGCTTAGATTAGATAGTGACAGTGGAGGTGGACAGAAATAGATGGATCTGAGGTATATTCTGGAGGTTGAATTAATAGTACCTGCTAATTAGCTTGATAAGGGAATATAGAAAAGAAAGACTCAAAGACAATTCTTAGTGTAAATGTGTAAGAATACCTGAGCACGAACCAATTGTATGAATTGAGTCAAAATAATTCAGCCTTAAATGTTTAAATTAGTATGGTAGGAAAGTAGATGGGGTCAGGTGGAGGTTAATGAAGGAGCTAACATTTATTAATTAAATGGGGGATAGACACTTCATATACGGAATCTCTTTTTTGTGCATAATATTCATTCATTCATTCAACAAATATTTGAGGGCCAGGGAATGTCTTAGGTATTGAAGATACAGCAATTGGGGGGAAAACTCCCCAAACCTCAGATTATCTGCTCTCATGAAGTTTACAAACTGGTGGGAATTTACATTCTCTATTACCTGTATTACCTAGGTATTATTTTCCCTCATTTTTTAGATGAGGAGCCACAACTTGTAGTGCATAAGTGCTTCATCCAATGTCATAGGGTCTAGATTTGACTGTGATCTTTATGATTCGAATGTTCATGTTTATTCCTTTACTGCATGTTGAAAATGCAGTATCCAGATACAGACCTCAATAACTACTCATATACATCAATGCAGATAATCTAGGAAGTTGCAGTTTTCCTATTATAGTGTATTTGTAATTTTTCTTTGTTCATTCCTGTTCAAATTGATGTTTAAATTCGGCATTTGCATTACAGGATGCATTACAGGATGCTGATAACAACCTCTTAATTAGGATTGAAGAAGTAATGGTCCTCTCAGAATCCGGGTGGTCAAGGGTCACCCTGGAAAACACATCTCCCAACCTCCAAAGTGCCTGAGTTTACGTAAAACAGAGAGATCCCCCTCATCTGCTCCACCCGCAGGCCCGTCAGGTTTCCTGCCTCTCACTTCATCCCAAAGCTGTATGTTTGAATATTCAGAAGCAAGGTTGGAGGTAGAAGTCAATTATCTGGGGCGGGTTATCATAACTGAACTGTTCACTTCCTGGTGGAGGCAAAAAACAGTGTAAGTAAAAACAGATTTCCAAAATGTTTGAGTTACTATTCTGAGTTCGAATACAGAGTACATTTATAATGAATTATCTTAAATGTTAATGGCCCCAAATAGTGTATAGAGGACTAACACAGAGGGAGTCTCCATGCAGATAAACATCATTAGTGTGTAAGTAGGAACACTTCTTCAGCTTCTATTTCCCTCCAGGCTTTCTAACAGCTCTGTGCATTCTCTTCTGCCTAATGTGAAGGCCTATGTGCTTTTCTTTTTGACTTCCCTAGTGAGCCTCCCCTGTTAACTGCTGCATTTTGACTTGCCATGACTGAAAAAAACAGAAGTGCTTGTTCTTTGCTGACGTGAACCCCTACCTGCCATCTGCACATGCTCATTCTGGCAGCTCCTCGTGATACTTCAACTCCCAGGAAATCCTTAGAGGAATGAAAAGGACAGGGCCACCCCCACAGCAGAGTGTGTTCCCAGCTGAGTCACATCAGTGGGTTGGAGGCTGACATGTACATTGACAGGCCCGCTTCATACCCCAGCACTCCTGCGAATCAGCACCCAGCTGCTTGGAAGCCTGGCACGCCCCCACACTGGGGTGCAAGTTTGCCTCCTCAACTTGCTCTTCTACTTGGAGTGGAAGCCTTTCCCTATCCAACCAACCTTTCTGGATTAAGTGGGGTATGTGGAAGGGGTGGGAGAGAATCCCCTTGACCACCTGGATTCTGAGAGGAGCATTACAGGAACCTGGCCCTGTGGTCTGCTAACTGCTACCACCCACACCAGTCTAAACGGCCACACCCTGAGTGGCCTGGCCCCAGAGCAGCTGTCTGGACTGCCTGTGTGGTCATACCAGCCCTCAAAAAGAGACGGCCTGCCAAACCCTGGGAAACCTGAAGTTTAGGTCAACTTTATGTTTTCCCATTAGGCGCTGGGAAGAAAGAAGCTGTAGAGTGACGTGTGCATGACAGCCAGTGTAACTCTGCTTCAAACATTTTCTGTTTTTGCCAGGTTGGTTTTCTGACCACCTGTTTCTTATGAAGATTTTTTTTTTTGTATTAAATCGTAGTTTTACCCTTACAACAAAATAGGGCATAAATAATAAGTCAATAAAAGAAACTCTCAATTCCAGAACTCTACAAATCACCCTGTTTACTTAACTAAATCACATTAATATCCCTTGACTTTCACATGTCTTACACATATAGGATGCTTTATAATAATCAAGTCTCTGTTTTCAAATTAGACACGGGCAATTATAGGATGAGGGGTTTGGGTGTGGTCTTTTGGTGTTACGGAGACCTGTGTGTTTAATTCCTCCCGTCTCTTACCCTGTGTTTTTGGACAAGTTATTGAATTTCTCTAAGCCTCTATTTCCTAATCTGAAGAATGGAGATAATTATTATATAGCACTTGTCACACTGGATTGTTGAGAGGCTTGAGATCATGCAAATAAAATGCTTACTTTAGCATAATGTCAGCCACATAAAAGGCTGTATCAGAAGTGATGTTAATGAAGCTGATAATCCCACCCGTGATGGGTGAGTTTTTGTGTCCACTTGACTGGGCTAACAGATGCCTAGACAACTGGCAAAACATTATTACTAGGTGTGTCTGTGAGTGTATTTTCAGAAGAGATTAGCATTTGAGTTGGTAGACTGGGTAAAGAAGACTGTCTTCATTAATGTGAGTGAGTATCATCCAATCTGTTGATGCCTGAATAGAACAAAAAGGTGAAGGAAGGGAGAATGTACCTGAGCTGGGACATCCATCTTCTCTTGCCCTCCAACATCTGCACTCCTGGTTCTAGGGCCTTTGACCTTAGACCAAAGTGCACTACAGGTTATTCTGGGTCTCCAGCTTGCAGGTGGCAGACTGTGGGGCTTCTCAGCCTCCCTAACTGGCTGAGCCAATTCATATGACTGTATACACATCTCCTATTGGTTCTGCTTCTCTGGAGAACACTAATATACCACACTATGCTAAGCTTTCCCCCTCTTATACAGATTCATAACTACTGAGAGAGCACAGACTTTCAGTGATTGAGAATACGATGTTTTGGTCATTAGACAAATTAAAAAAACAACCAACTGGATCAATATAAAGTCCTTCATAGATGCATTTATAATGCAGCAAATAGATACTTGGCAAGGGTTTGATTAGTGTGCAATATTAGTGAAATACTCATAGGTATGAAAATTACTTCTTTTGTCAGGATCAACTTAAGTTTAATACCAGGGTGTGTGTGTGTGTGTGTGTGTGTGTGTCTGCTTTACTCATATTGTGAATTTTCTTCTTGCAGCCAATTTGGACAAATGACCCTAAAGAAGAGATATGTTGCATGTAAGGATGTAATTTTCAGCCATGAGTAGAAAAGGGTAAGGGTATCGCCTGATTGCAGTTTTTAGGATGTTTTTAATGTCAACAAGGAGTTCCTTCTCAATGAGCACTGTCGGAATTCAAGAGGAATTTATGGAATAATAATTTCTGCACTGATCAGGGGAAAGTCTACTTAGTGCTTAAAAACTTAAGACCATGGTAACTTATTGTATCTTGTGATATCAAATTGACTACTCATTTAATTTATGTGTCTATTTTATTGAAGTATAGTTGATGTACAATATTATATAAGTTTCAGGTGTAAGACATGGTGATTCACAATTTTTAAAGGTTATACTCCATTAAAGTTATAAAATATTGGCTACATTCCCTGTGCTATACGATATACCCTTGCAGCTTATTTTATATATAGAAGTGTGTATATCTTCATCCCATACTTCTCTTTTGTCCCTCCCACTAGTTTGTTCTCTGTATTTGTGAGCCTACTTCTTTTTTTGTTACATTCATTGGTTTGTTTTATTTTCTAGATTCCACACATAAGTGATATCATACAATATTTGTCTTTCTCTGACTAATTTCACTTAGCATAATACCCTCCAAGTCCATCCATGTTGTTGCAAATGGCAAATTTTCATTCTTTTTTTATGGCTGAGTAGTATTTCACTGTATGCACATCTTCTTTATCCATTCATCTATTGATGGACAGTTAGGTTGCTTCCATATCTTGGCAATTGTAAATTATGCTGCTATGAACATGGGGGTGCATGTATCTTTCCAAATTACTGTTTTCACTTTTTTTCAGATACATACCCAGGAGTGGTACTGCTGTATTATATGATAGTTCTATTTTTAGGTTTTTGAGAAACCTTCATATTGTTTTCCATAGTGGCTGTACCAATCTGCATTTCTTCAAATTGACTACTTACTAAACTTTTTACTAGAAAAAAAATCTAGTCTTTTTTGGTCCTTCTGTAGACAGTATGTTTTTGAACTTTCATGAACATTCAGAATTAGAAACTCAGCCAAAAGGTTCAAAAACTTGCACCTGAAAGAAGGAGTAAGCTTCTCTGGAAAATGGATGAAATTAAGGTCATCTAGCATCAACTCTGGTACCACAATTTGCAAGAGATTATAAAATTATTTTTCCTTTGGTTGAAATTCATCTCTTACTAATGGTACAACACCAGATTGATATCTTTGCTCTCTAAGAAACCCTACCTTAATTCCTAGTGCTCCATTGGTATCAATCCGTCTTGATTTTGACATGTTGCCCACCAGTTTGACATACGCACAAATCTGAGTGAAAGTACTCAAAGTACACTGAAAGATATTTAAATTGCCTAACATCCACCAGTGGGTATTTCAGAATGTCTCCTAACTTTTAATTACTCAAGTATTACTGATAAATCAGTCAGGATAAATCATCTGCCACTTTTCACATTATCACTTACAAATTGAGAATTGATGTTTTATGTTAATATATTCCTGATGAACTTTGCCAGTCACTTTTCCCTCTAACAAGTCAAAAATATCTTTTCAATTAAATGACTACTTATAGATGGGAACTACCGACCCACAGACCCCAGAGCTAGTGCTTTATCTCTGTCACTGATATTCAGAGGCCCCAGTCAAAGAAAATTAAACTTGTCACGGTGTTTGTTGAGAAGGATATACCAATGACACTGCTGGCCCAGCCTACCCACAAGTACTAGTCACTAGTGAGAGTTTCCAGGTTTGGGAAATATTAGCCATTAGGTGATGGGGCAAGGTGCCCTTCAAATGTGAGGGCAGTATTGAGGGTACAAAAATGATCCAGAGAAAACTATATTTTATGACTTTCCTTGCTGCCATCCATTGACTGAAATTTTATACAGATGGCATCAGATTAGACTATACCTTAAGATAGCCTGAAAGGGAGGGTATAAATCACATATATGAATGGATGGGATTACTCTATTCTCCATACTCTCATAGCCTTTTAAAAAAATTTGTAGGGACCTATGGGATAATATAAAGTGTGCCAACCTACATATAATAGGGGTCCCAGAAGGAGAAAAAAGAGAAAAGGGGATTGAAAAGGTATTTGAAGAAATCACGACTGAAAACTTTCTAAACCTAAAGAAGGAAACAGATATCCAAGTACAGGAGGCAAAGAGGGTCCCAAACAAGAAGAACCCAAACAGACATACACCAAGACATACTACAATTAAGATGGCCAAAGTTAAAGATAAAGAAAGGATTCTAAAGGCAGCAAGAGAAAAACAGAGTTTGTTACAAGGGAACCCCCATAAGGCATTCAGCTGATTTTTCTACACAAACAATGCTGGCCAGAAGGGAGTGGCAAGAAATATTCAAAGTCCTGAATGAGAAAAAGCTGTAACTTAGTATACTCTATCTGGCAAGATTATCCTTTAGAGTAGAAGGAGAGATAAACAATTTCACAGGTAAGCAAAACCTAAAAGAATTAAGCAATTTACTAAACCTATCCTAAAATTAGGGATTTTACCATCATCAACAGACACATAGAACACTTCATTTTCTAAAAGCAATTACTGATATCAGAGTATGTTTCTGGGAATTCATTTTCAGCTTGACTCTTGCTATACCATTTTTGTTACTAATCCATTAACTTATATTTATGATCCTGGCACAGAGGCACTGAAATGTCCTCAAACATACACCCCCTTATATACACAGCCCCCAAATCACAAGTTCACATATTTACTGACCTGGCACCCTTCAATTTAGGGTCCAGAATTTCTTTGATAAATACTGCATTATTCTCAGACTACACCAAGTGTACTAAAACAAGAATAGTGATTCTTATAATTAAGACAGACTTCACAAACAAGTGTATTTAAAATAAAAAATTTCAGATATCCCTCAGTCAATCATAAATACACAAATATACCAGGACATACCATTTTGCAAGCAGTGACTTCAATTCAATCTTCTGGTTTAGTTACTAAGTACGACACAAACAGAAGTAGCATTTTCAAGAGCTACCACTTTTCAGGTGTCAGGTCCTCCCTGCACACATACCATGTAATTTTCACAACAGGACTGTGAAGTTGGGGTTATTATTCTGATTCTAAAGGTGGAGTCAGAGATCCAAGAAGGTACAAAGCTGAATTTGAACTGAGTCCATTTCACTTTAAGCCTGTGCTTTGTGGTTTCAGAACTGTGGTTCTAAAACAGCAGAGGCAGTCATGCGCTATTTATTGGGATATTTGCATTTTAGCCAAGTTTGTTATAAACTAAATTTTTTTAAGGAAACACTACTTTCCCAATGATTTATAATACAAAATTTGAGGCTGTTTACCAGTATACAAGTTTTATGAGGACTGGGATCATGTGTTTTTTTTTGTTTTGTTTTGTTTTGTTTTATTGCAGACACAGTGCTTGGTAGGTAGGAAGTATTCAATAAATATTTATTAAATGAATTAACCATGGAAAAAAGTTTCTTGTATATATAATACAAACATAGTTAAGAATTAAAAAAAATAGTGTGCATTTTAGGTTTAAGAGATAAATGAACACTACTCAAATATATTCAAAGTGGTAGTAAGATTCTTTGCTATGCTTTAAATAATAAAGTATTTCTGATAATCAAATACAACGTTAGGAGGAATTTGGATATTATGAATACCTGCTTTATGATTTTCTCCAGTTACAAAGTTGTCAAGCCTTAGAAATGGAGCAATTTCAATAAATTTTCATCAGCCCCAATTTATTTGAACACATATAACTTCAAACACAGAATAAATTTCTTTACTCTTTGCTACCACTGAAACTTGCTGAATTATCTTCTACTCTGATAACATTTTACCACCTCATTTAATCTCCCTAAGTAATCAGTGACTTACACTCTGAATTCCATCTCTTTTTATGTTGTGTTTAAGATGTCCTGTAAGCATCTTAAATTCAGGGACACTATAGTGTTCATCATTGTATTTTTGAGGTTTAACATAGATTTTGCCTATTGTAAAGACTCAGGAGATTCTTGTGGGAATGAAAGAAGGAAGGGTGTGAGAGATGGAGCGGGAGAAGGAGAGAAGGGAGAGAGAGAAGGAAGGGGAGGAAGAGGAGAAAGAGGGAAGAAAGATAGTAATTTTGTTCTTGGATTAGAAGAGATAAAGCCAAGGATCAACAATGCTGAATCCTTGTTTAGAAACAGAACTTTACTGCAACATCTGCCAGGATGCTTGCACGTTAAATAACTACCCAGGATCCAACAAAGAGTGTCCATTAAGAACTGCCACTATTGACTAAGACTTGTGTCCTTACTGATACTTCAAATCAGAATTTTTATTGAGCCTAGGAAAATGCTAATCATTGTTGGACATTTCACTACAACCCATAAATTGCAGGATTAGTAAAATCATTCAGATGGATGTTGCCACAAGAATACATTTATTTTTTTAAATTTTTTATGAATTTTTTTTTGTTTTCATATTCTTTTTCATTATAGGTTACTTCAATATTCAAGATATTGAATGTAGTTCCCTGTGCTATACAGAAAAAAACTTGTTCAATTATTTTATATATAGTAGTTTGTATCTCCAAATCTCAAACTCCCAATTTATCCCTTCCCACCCCATTTCCCCAACGGTAACTATGTTTGTTTTCTATGCCTGTAAGTCTGTTTCTGTTTTGTAAAAAGTTCATTTGTGTCTTCTTCTTCTCCTTCTTCTCCCTCTCCTCCTCCTCCTTTTTTTCCCCTTGATTCCACATACGAGTGAAATCATACAGTATTTTCCTTTCTCTTTCTAGCTTATTCACTTAGAATGATATCTCCAGGTCCATCCACGTTGCTGCAAATGGCATTACTTTACTATTTTTTATGGCTGAGTAGTATTCCATTGTATAAATATACCACAACTTCTTTATCCAGTCATCTGTTGATGGACATTTAGGTTGTTTCCATGTCTTGGCTATTGTAAATAGTGCTGCTATGAACACTGAGGTGCATGCATCTTTTAGAATTAGAGTTCCCTCTGGATATCTGCTGAGGGGTAGGGTTGCTGGATCATATGGTAAGTTGGTTTTTCACCTATTAATTAGTAGCCCTATCCTCCAGATTCTCCAGGTTCTAGAGGATGTAGTGAATTTTTGATCAGTTCTGTTATACTAATTTTGACTCAGTATCATACTCATACTGTGTGCAATTTAGCAATACTTTTCTCACGTGCACCTTATGTACTCTTAGCTTTCCAAACCTCCACTTCTGTGTTGCTAATATCGCTATTATTAGCAAATAGGAGATTTTTAAGAAAAAAAGACAAGGAATAAAAGCAGAACACAGGTTCTATGACAACCAGTTGAATGCTTCCCACTTTTAAAAGTCTTTCTACTCCTCAATCAAGCAGCAAGTTTATTGAAAACCGAAGGATGAACTGTATACAACTCTGAAAAAAGAATAATCTTCAGGACTATACTTGTGTACCAGCCAAATACTTATTGTCTGTGTCACTCAGAATGGGAGAAGTATGATACCTTTCAGAACAGCTTATTAAAACACTTAACACTGTTTCACTTTTTATCAAAGATAAAATAAATTGAATAGGGAATTCCTGAAGAGTTCTTCTCAAGATTAGATTATGCAAATGTCTAGTATTCTTATTTTCACTCTCAAGATGAAAATGAACAAACAAGAAATTACTGAAGAGTCTCTTCCTTGAAAAATATAAGGAGTATGTAAATACTGTATCATTTTTATTTAAGAGTCATCCATTATGTTGAATACGGATGTGGGACGGGGACATTGCAAATTTCATAAAAGTGTCTGATACCCCTGTTGAGTATGATCATGTTTTTGAACATTTCTGTCCAGGGTGCTATAAGTTTTCCTAATGGAGTGGAAAGCAGCCGTATCTCCTGCTTCTCTCCATGCTTAGTCAACTAGTTGAACCTATTATTGACCAATTACCAAGCACAGATGCATATCTTTTCTGAATCTTTAATTCATTCTAATCTGGGGTCATCTGGAATTCCTAAACTAACCACACAGTGTGATGTGCTGAGAAAACTATGGTGTTTAGAATCAAACGATTGCAGTTTACAGCTCTTTCATTAATAAATCTCTTCAGAAAATTACTTAACTCCACAAAGGCTCAGGTTTCTCATCTATAAAATAGACCCATGTTAGTCACAGAGCTGACTAGAGGATTAAAATGAAATAATGTACCTGAAAATACATAATCTAATTCTTGCCATATACTAGTAATTCAGCAAATGGTTCGGTCTTCCAGATTAGATGGAGAGACTTAAATCATTAGAAATTGCTTATATCCTTGTTCTGGCTTTTGGAGGGTCACTGCATCCAGTGACCCTGTACTTTATAACATAGTTAAAGCAGTTATTCCCTAGTGAGGTTGATTATTAAAATCTCTCGGAAATGGGCCTGGGCCAAAAGCTCATATTCTGATACAAGATGGGCCCCAAACTTGGATTCTGACCCAGAAGGTTGTAATGGGAGCCCCCAAATCCATGTTTTTATAATGCTGTAGATTTTGATGTCAAGCAAGGCTGGGAATCACTGAACTAAGAGGTGATATCAAAGGCCATGATGACAAGAGGGCACTGTGAACTTTCAAAGAGCTCATGCATCTCGCACAAATTCTCGGGACTCAGTGAAACAGAAGCACATATGATTTTGTTATTTTGATGGCTAATTTTATGTGTCAGCTTCGCTGGGACATGGGGTTCTCAGATATCCTGTTAAACATTCTTCTAGGTATGTCTGTGAGGGTGTTTCTGGATGGGGTTAACATTTGAGGCAGCAGACTGAGCAGCACAAGACCATGCTCCTCCATGTGGGTGGGTGGGCATTGTCCAGCCCCTGGAGACCTGAGTAGAACAAGAGGCAGGGGAAGGGAGAACTCTCTCTTTGTCTTCAAGCTGAGACATTGGTTTTTCTCCTATACTTGGACTGGAACTTATACCATCAGATCATCTGTTTTGCAGGTCTTCAGACCTGAGTGGGGTTGTGGAAAAGATGGCCAATATCCACAGAAGTGAAGGGTGCTGAGACTTATTCAGAAGCTGAAGCTTGCAAGCGTGGAGTTGGGAAATCTGATGGGAGCCGGGAAGATGAGGTCCCTGCCACAACAAATAAAGAAGCTCCTAGTGGCCTGACATGACTTCATTTTGCAGGTAGTGGAGATCCATGTGGAAGGGAATGAAGCCAGGAAAAACTCCCAAAACATGGGAGCATGGCAGAGGAAGAACCAGCAGTGACAGTGAGCATCTCATAATTTGCCATCTAAAGAGATGATGGAGGTCTCCACTGTCACTGCCCTGGTGCTGCAGGGAATTGAGGGTGGGGTGCAGAGGAGACCCCTACCCACTTAGACTTGCTCATCAGTAAGAGACTACTTCACTTAATGGCTCCCGTTCCAGTGAGTCTCTGGAGTCCTGCTGAGGTCAAACACAGTTGTCCCCACTCATTTTCAACAACCCTCTTTCCTGCTGGCCTTGGAAGAGCATCATATCCCAAAATGTGCTCAGTGGAGTTGATGTTCGTAGGTGTCAGGTACAAAGAGGCTCTGCCATCAGCCAAGTCTGGGGAACAGAGGGTCAACAAAGATAAACAAATGTCTTTCAGTGGGTTTTCTCAGATCTTTTAATAAATCAGTGCACACTGAGAATCTGCAAGAAGCAGGTATAGTTGGAAGCCCTTCCTGAAAATTTCTGACCACATTGCCTGTGTGAGTCAGGATTCGCTTGGTTTTTAAGTGACAAAGATCCAGCTTCAACAGGCATAAGCCCTATGAAGCGGGCTCAGAGGCTCACAGAACCGAGAGGCTTAGGCATGGCTGAATCAGGAGGCCGCAGACGATGTCACCAGCGTCTGCCTATTTCCACCTCTTGGCTCAGCTTCCCTCTGGGTTCGCTTTGTTCTCGTGAAGTCTTTCTCTCTTGGATGGTCCCCGGCAGCTCCAGGCTTACATTGTCCTTATAATTACAGATTCTACTTGGGAAAAATCTCCACTAGAGAAGAGCACTTATTTAAGTGAATTGGTTTTGAATATAGAAGTATTTAAACCATTAGCAATTAATTTATAATGATGAGTCATGAAATGTAATTTCTGAAGACCTTGTTTTTATATAAAAATCTTGATGACAACCTGTGGTACTGGTGCATGCTGGTTTAAGATATGAAACTGCCTAATGGAAGATGTCCCGCAGAAGGGTTGATGTGTTGGAGAACTCAGTTTGCTTCCCAATTCCCTGACATTTCCACACCCCAGATTAGTGCTTACTAATTTACACAGTGCTTTCTAACTGCTTCCAAAGTCATTAAGAACTGCTTCAGCTTAAGGAAGTAGGTTATCAACACACTAAGGGGATCATACGATTTTATAAACTACATACGACATACAGAATTTAACGTGAAACCTTCAAAAAAAATCTTAAGCTTGATATACTCTTATATTACTCTATTATCTCCAACCATGAATCTATTTAATTGTACTCTCTTAAAAAACTACAGAAGACATACCCATTTGAAAAGTTTTATTAGTTGTCAACTTTACTGTAAATCTAGGACTAGACTCCAGATATCATCGACTGGAGAATCACAGGATTCTTCATTAGTGCCCCAAATTGGCTCTAAATCATCAACACCACATCACAACACTGGCAGGAACTGCTGAGGAGTCAATATGAAAGAGGCTTCTCTTTAATTGGTCAACTAGTAATCATTTTAATTTTGAAATGCATAATGGTAATGACTCTATTTTTATACATGGGATATTTTGAGGGATTTTGATTTTTCTAACCTAAGGAAATTATTCCATCAAGTTAGAAATTGATTTTCCTAGAGAAGATCATTTCTCTTAGTACATATTAACTGTGTCTTTATGGCTGGCTAGGGAGAGAACTATACTGAAGGCAAAATCATGTGTAATTTTTATAACTGGAATCACAAACACTGATCAATCCACTCCATGACAGTACTTGATATTCACTGATAAATCAGCATCTGGAGAAATTCCAAGATTCTTCAGCAGTCTCTGAATCATTAAAAGAGATCTTACTATGCCTAACAGCAAGCTAACAACTGAATATTACTTATCATATTGCTTGAAAACTAGTTATCCACATAGTATACACGTGTGTACCTTCTTTGAATTGTTTGATCAAACAAATCACTCTGCAAGATAATAGAATTTCCAACAGAACTCGTTGTCTCAGAACTTTTGAAGAAAATGCTTAATAATTCTTCCACATCAAAAGAGTTTTTAGATAACACTTAACATTAATTGACAAGTGTTCTATTCAGATAGTCTTATTTGATCCTCAAAATGACATTACAAAAGGGGCAGCATTTTTAAATCTGAATTTTACAGAGGAGGAAACTGAGGAGTGGGGAGGTTGGTTAAGTGCCTAATGTTATGCACTTCTCAATGGCAGAATGGGCTAGGCAATCCAACTCCAGAATGAGTGAGCGACCGCTGTTAATATAATGGTTGATCATTTTACCAATGAGCAGATTACTTGACAACATGACCCAAGGTGCAACCACAGTGGGAATGCTGAGATTTATCTCCCACTGGAGGAGAGCCCCAAATTAAGCCAGCACCCACACACGCAGTAAGACCTGCCTGATGGTTCAGCTCATTTTGGTTACTGCATGGCTTTTCTTTTCTTGACTTCGGTTAAAAAGGCTTTAACAAAGCTCCCATAAATAAGAGACCAAGTAAATAAAAATCTCATATTTGTACTGTTACACTAATAAGCTTAATAACAATAATCCACAAACATCTGCAATCATAAAATAAAAACTTCATTACCATTTCAATGCAGTCACTACAAATCCTCAGGTTAGCCAGTACACCAGCTGTGTCCTGGGGCTTCACAACACAAAACAGCAATTCATTCCAAATTACCACTCTCTGTTAGTGACTCTTGCTCTCTGGCTTCCATCCCAAACACTCCTGCTGTTCAGGTCTATTGTTTCTTCTCTCTAGAAGCCTTTTATTTCCTGGGAAAGCTTGAAGAATG
Source organism: Camelus bactrianus (assembly GCF_048773025.1). Classification (NCBI taxonomy): domain Eukaryota; kingdom Metazoa; phylum Chordata; class Mammalia; order Artiodactyla; family Camelidae; genus Camelus; species Camelus bactrianus. The sequence goes on along the minus strand of NC_133550.1, from coordinate 43,116,889 downwards.
GTTCCCATGAAAAACTAGGCTGATCTAACTTCTGATTTTCCACTATACGTCCTTCCAATGTTCTGGGCACACTTAGCCTTCCTGTCCCTCTATCCGGTAGCATCTAATATACATTTCTAGAATGTGTATAGAGTGTTTCACCCAAAGAATGAAACTGAAGGAGTTAACAAAGCTTATGCTCTTGTATGGCTTTGTAAAATGAACTAGTCCAAGATTCACATAACAAGCTTTAGTCTCTCTATAGGGCTGTGGAGTTGAGAAAACTCTCTCTCTCTGTAATTCATGCCACAGGCCTTTCAGTCATCAAATTCCATATAAAATTACAGAGGACTTCCCTCTGAGAGTTTATGGCCTCAGAACAGCAGGTTAAAAACCAGATTGGTGGAAAATGAAGGACCATCTTTGAACCACATGTAACCCATATACCAGCTTATATAAATTTTATACTGCTTAAAAGATCATACTTAACAGGCAGTTTATTTTTATGCTGCAGAATACTTATCTATTCTCTTTTATCTGGAGATTAAACTTTTTTCCCCCACGCAATCCTGAATACAACAGAAGAGAGGGAATGAGAGGATATTTGATCTTTACCCTACTGATGATATGTAAGATTTCAGGAAAACATTGTCTTTTGGATTAACTCTTCCAGTGCATGAACATAACCAAGAAATTTTTTTCTTCTAGGATATAGAAGTCTGAGTCAATTAACTCTTGAAAATAGGGGTCATTTAAATATTTTCTCTATTTATAATTTCTAATCAGAAGCTAGAAAACATTGGGAGGAGTACTTTTTTACATAATCTTTTTTTTTTGTTTTTTGGTCATAATCTGGTATCTTGTACAGATGATCTCACACTGCTTTCTTAGGGACCCGGGGAGACAGTCAGAAAGCCTCTTCAGAGCTGCATCTGGGAGCCTTTCACGGGACCCGTGAGCGGGCCTCGGATGCCATCTTCTCCGTGGAGTATGGCAGCTGACTGAAAATGAGATCAGCCTTAATGGCATGTACCACAGATACCTTAACTCTTTGATGATGTGCCTGTTAGGCTTTATCGATAAAGGAGGGCTGCTCTGCTGTTAACACAGAGTGAAACTCTGCTGAGAAGAAACGTGGCAGCCATTCATAACACGGCACGTCCTTTCCCAAGCAGCCTGTCATACAAATGAAACATTGTTCGTGCGTGGCAAGTTCACAAAGGCAGGTGGTAAGAGGGTAGAAGAGTCTGTCTGCAGGGTTCTGTTGTACGTTATAGGGATAGCTACTGGAGAAAAACTGAGAATAAAAACATGGCAATGGGCTCATTTTCATAGATTGAGCTCATTAATCTTCTCAAGGGCTGCTTTTAAATCTTGACAAGAAATTTGCCACAAAGAAGTGGAGGCACTGTGATACAAAGACTGTAGTAAATGAGATGCCCCGAAAAGTTGATGGGTTTTAAACACAAAACTAAGGATAAGCTAGCCTGTTTCTTATTACTTCTGTGTAACCTTCTCTTTGGTAGTGAGCAAACGGTACTTGACTTAAGATGGAAAAATAAAATGACATCTGTTTATAGGGTTCACTGGCAGATTCACACATTGTGGGCTGTTTTGACAATTGGTTTCTAAAAATAGATTTAGGACAAATGTAGGCATTCTTTGGCATGGTGAGAGTCATCACAGAATGCCTGCATGATCTACTCCTGGCACCTGAGTGCCTATTTTTAGGAGGCCTCAAGGAGTGAGTTGTAATCACTTTGGAGATGTCTGCAAGGCTCCTAGTAATTCTTAGATGATTTCCATTATGAACGTGAATGCTCAGAAACAAGATTCAACTTGAAGAACTGAAAATATTTATTCTAAAAGCACTACTCTGAACCTTGATTCACCATTCCAAGATATTGTATTATAACACGCCATCGCAAAGTTACTAGACTCACATAGATGGTATGTATAGACTCGGTTCAGAGTACATCTTTCTTCAAAGAGACTAGGAAAGTTTACTGACTGAACACCAGGAGTCAGGTAGCCGTGATAAGGTACCAGTACCAGTGTCAGCATATGATAAGAGAGGTCAGATTCTGGGAGACAGAACAACTTTGAACAGGGATTCAGTCACAGTATTTGATGGCTCCAACTTGGTACAGGATATGACATTCAGTACCTTGTGTAGACACAGAACAGAAATAGTGAGTAGCTGGGCAGCTTTTTCTGCAGTAGCTAGAATACTGAATTAAAAGCTGATAGCCCATTAAAGGAGACTGAATCCTCAATCAAACCTTTCAAATATTGTACACACAATGTGGAGTATTTTTGTTTAGAAAATATCTGTATATTTGAGATACATTAAATATCACCATGCATATGGCAATCATCTAGGAATATAATACATAGTAAACCAACCAAGTAGAATCTGTATTAATTAGAGGACAGGATATTGTTAAACACAAGACAATAGAATTTTTTTGAAGAAAATGTTGATTAAAGTAAGCAAACGATGTTGATGTTTTAAATAAGATAAGATTAGATTCAAACTTCTTATGTTCATGGTAGCCTCTAACAAGTCTTTCTGTGGTCTGATGCTTGCTCCATCTTTACTCTCCTCCCTTCACATGCTGTCTTGACTTACATCCTTGATATGGTGATAACGACCCTTTGAACACTTTTCATTCTGCCTTCTTGATCAATAGATTTCTTTAGTGCGATCTCATTTTCTAAAGGCCAGGTAAGTTGTCCTGTCATTAAAACGCCTTTGATTTTCAGATTAGAATAAATTTCACATTTATTCTAATCTGAAAATCTTTCTCAACTTCTTAGGAACTCAAGAGTAGACTAAATCGGCAGTAAATGAAGAAAGAAAAATGTGTGGATATTAAGCTCTGCTAAAGACAATCTGGAAGTTAAGGGTGAAGGCAGAACTGGAAATGGGGGCAGAGGAAGGGGACAATTAAAACCACTCTGATTAAATTCAGCATATTGAAATATTTCAACAGAATGAGAATGATCATTCACACCCTCAGGGAAAATTGCCATTCCATTCTGGATAGAATTCCTATTTTTGAGAACTGCAAATTTGCTAAAGTAGTAGATTCGTCCAAAATTAGCTTGTAAAATGCTTGCAATAAGCAACATCTCCAAATTATGGTCAAACGGCATTTTGTACAGATATTTCATGATAGAACATCTTACATAGGTTAAAGTATAATTACGAAAATTTCTTCTATTTCTTCAGAGTTTTACTACCACATTTTGCAAATTTAATATCATATACTGAGGTATATGAGCCAAAAACAATATATTTCTATGCCTGGCAAGGGTATTCAGCTTCTATACTTGAGAACCAAGGGAGGCTGTCCTTAAAAATGTGTGAGATTTTTCACCCAGTGAAACATTGCTAATGCCACAGTTGGTCACCAGCCTCATAACTTATCTCAGCAAGTCAAATGAGAACTATTTATTAAATGCTGGTAGTGCGCAAAACCCTGCACGGTAATGGTTGAATGACACGCTGTTGGTTTAACAGAAAAGAAAAGGAAAAAAAGTCCTAGCACAGTGGGTGACACATAGCAAGAGCTCAGTAACAACTAGTTTCTTTCCTGACTTTTCATGAGGGAGGAAGGCTGGGATAAACAGAAGTGGGAAAAAGTTATGCAGCATTCAAGAGAAGGCCCTGTGGTTTGAGGTGTCCTCAGGGTCAAGGAAGGAGTAACACTGATCTGCCCCCTCTTTTGGTCCACTGATGAATCAAGGTGCAGGTTTACAACATGGCCAGTTTGGCTTAGCGGTGTGGTGAAAGCAAAGTTTGACTTCTCTCTCGGGAACTGAGTCCTCAGCCCTTTCCTCTCTAGTCTTATATTCTAACAGAATATAACAACAATACAAATGAGTTGTGATTTTAGAAACCATATTTAAATTTAACTATTTGACAGAAAAATCAGTGTGGTCCTCTCCTTCTTAACAATTATACCTAAGTGGCTCAGTATGCTTTCATTTGGTAGAATCTGTTGGAAAATCATTTGGGTTGCTTTGACATTTACATACTTCAAAGTAAATTCCCCAGAGGGTTATAAACCATAGGGATTTTGAAACCTACATAACTCCCTGATCTTTTAAATAGCCCCAAGGGGCTCTAGACCCTCTTGAAGTCAGATTCCAACCTAAATAATCTGAAAAGTTCTCACTCTTGCCTTGAAGAAGATCCAAAAGCAGTGAGTCAGTTCCTCTGGTCCCTGTTGGGACTGAGTCTACTGGGGGACGATTCTTTATAGACAGCAATGGAATTAGTCCCCAACAATAAAACTCTGGTTTGTTTTTCCTCCATAGATATGATGGATTTGAATAGCGTGATGGCTCATGAAGAGACAGTCTCTTTCCTTTCTCCTTGAACTGAGTTGATTCTGATGAATTTTGGTAACAGAATGTAGTAGAAGTGATGTTGTGTAACGACACTTCTTGGAAACCTGTGAGAAGCCCAAGCAGCACGGACAGACCATGTGGAGGGGAACTCAGGTGCTCAGTCAACAGCCCCCAGCCGAGCTTCCAGCAACGTGCGAGTGAGCCACCCTGGATGCTAGTCCAGGCTGGCCGCCGGAGCAGTGCAGCCCCAGCTGACGGCACACGCAGCAGAGGAGCTGCCGAGCTGAGCCCAGTTAACTCACAGAGTCTTCAGGGATAAAATGGTGACTGCAGTTGTTCTAAACGCTACATTTTGAAGTGGTTTGTTATGTATCAAAACCCATACAGACATTAACACTCTTTCTAAAGTTTGCTTTGAGTCCAATAGCACTTATTTGTAAGATAAATGCCAGTGGCTTGCTGGGGGATATCTATGTTTTTGAAATATTTTTTTTCTTAAAAATGTAATTGTTTAGAGAAGATAAAAATCAAAGTTGGGGCCATGATGAAAAAAGCACCACGCATACTTAAATTGCTGGAAAAGGGATGAAGCCGAATGTTGCGAAGACAATGACTGGTGTTGGGAAGAGCTGCCTGTGTCGGGGAGGGCTGCGTCAGTAGCATCTCATCTGTGTAACATGCTGGAACCCCCAAAAGGGGAGCTCTTGGACTTCAAGATTCTGCCCAGATTTTTTTGAGTTCCCAAATAGGTCTTCATTCTTTTATTATTTTCATATTGGATTAGAAGCTCTTTTACATAAATATAGTTGTTGGCATCTGTTGGTTTTTTTGAATCATGAAATTTAGCAGGAAATTAAAAGCATGAAGACTTGTACGGCATAATGCTGAGTTGTGCAAGTTTGAAATAAACGTTTATCTAATTCTGCCACAAAAAGCTGTTTTTCAGAAGCATAAGGCCTGACAAACTTGTATTACTCACATTCACATTTGTGAATGCCACCTCACGCTCCTCCCAAGATGGTTCTGTTGCTCACCAGTTTGATGGGCCAGTAGAAAACTGCATTTGCCAAGAGCCTGGGTCAGGTGCCAGCTGCTTTTGGGCTCTTTGATTGCCATGCCCCTTCTGGAGACGACAGGTTGCCAAGGAAGTAGCAGGCGTCAGAACTGAGTCAAGGTCAGGAGACAATAGACATGGTATCAACCCTAGTGGAAATTTGCAGAGTTCACTGTGGGATGCAGGCATTAGGTACATGGCCAAGAACTGGACCAGAACCATTCAGGCTGGTGTTGAATTTTAGGACTCTATGTCTACACTATGACAAAGCAATTAAATTCTGAGAGAAGGAACAGCCTAGAAAGTTTGTGAGGCTATTTCTGTGCCTACTTAGAAGTGAAAGGCCATATCTCAACTAAGGATGCTGGCCTTTGGTGCAGGGCATTGAGCCAAGAGTACTGGCGCTGACGTACTAGGGGCATAAAGCGCAGGCAATAAAGGGAGGTGTGAGGTGTCAGGCCGAAGCAAGCAGGCAGAGAGCAAGAATGCAACCAGTTATGAGGGGATGACAACAGAGAGACATGAGTGTTCAGGACTGGGAAGCAGAGCTTGCAAAGATTCCTGGATGCAAACTGGTGCAAATGGTGGGAGATTTTTAAAATGTTAACCTTCAGTCAAACCACGTGGGAAAGTAGGGAGCAACAATAAGCACTGGAAAGATCACTGGATTAAGAATCAAAAGGCCCGTAATATAAATCTAGTTTAGAAACTAACTGAGTGACCTTTAGCAAGTCATTTTATACCAAGAAATCAATGGCAAATGGAAGCCCTGGTACCATCAAGTAGCTGTACGGTATGATCCTACTATGATATGCTCTGTGCTCCACGGGCGGATGAGCTTCTGAGATGAACAGACCACAGACTTGCATTCAGATTCTAATCAGAGTCCCGCCTTAGCTGTCATTGGAATTTTCCTATATCTAAAACCCTATTTAGCTATGACTCTATATGCTTATTTCATTTTAGTCCTGACCTTAGGGGTCAGAGTTTATATTCATGGTTGAGCTGACTGTCAACCTTCAGTCAACAGGAAATTGTTAGGAAACCAGCAATCTGTCATTACTGACATTAGAAATGTGGGAGCAACTCTTATTCTCACCCTGGACCAAGATTCTTAAGCGTGAGGAAAAACCTGGACAGGTTCCTTGAAGCATCCTTTAGGAACCAACATGAGGACGGGCTGCCATGTGTGTGGGCCAGAGGTGTGGGGTCTACCAAGACTGGGGGATCAGAGTGTGTGGACCTCAACTTTGTCTCTCGACACTCAGACTGAAGGGGCCTGCTGGAGGGCGAAGGACTGCTGGTATTTTGCTAAAAGGCACAAACACCTGTAGGACAGGATCTGACATGTCAGAGTTCTTTAGTAGTTGCCTGAGACAGACAGGGAACCCAGAGGGCAACTGCTTCATACAGACTAAGAAATACATTGGCCTCTGTAAGTTAAAGCGTAAGTCCTGACCGTTATTTGTTTTCTGAGAGGTGAAAGGTATTCTGCTTTTCCCTCCCAAATTCTACATAAGAGTGCTCTGGGATGGGTATTGTAATGAAATAGTGGAGTCCCAGTTTCCTCTTCTCATTCATGGAGACGATGGAAAAATAGACCCTGGACACAGACTGAATTCTCATTTTATAGTTAACAAGTATACCATCGGTTTTAACCACATATACTTCTAACTAAATTACTCAGGATCATCCTAATCGTCACCACCATGATTTCAATTCCAATTAAAGGCGCCCGCTCTATCCCAGGCACTGTGCCAAGTACCAGCAGAGTCTAACTCACTGAATGCTCCCGAGAATGCAATGGAGTTGGTATTACAGTCCCTATTCCATATATGAGGATTCTTTCAGCCGACGGGTAAATACAAAATATTTAACAAGTCCCACAAGGCCAGTGACAAATCCGAAGTGGTGCATAGATATCCTGGTGCTAACAGGTTGAAAATTAGCCTTCCTCTTCCCCCCTACTCTTTTCCTGGTTAAGATAAAATTCTTTCTTTGAGTCTCAGTTTAAATATTACTTCTTCAAAAGGTGCCCATCCCCTAAGGGCCTGACCAGTGCTCTCTCTGCTGTGTCCTCATAACAATGTCCCTTTCAGTGAAGCCCACGATATCTCTAGTAGCTCATTTAGAGTCTGTCATCCCCACCAGAGCGCTGCTCTTCTAGTCAAGTTCCTCATCCTACCTCTCTTGGTAAAAGGGATGAACAGATGTATTCTTGAGGGAGGGGTCTATCAGTCATCATCAAGATTAGTTAAATTTTGTATTTTCCTTATGACTATAATCACTCACACATACGTATAGATAGACAGATGGATATAGATAAGTATTTTTTCAATTATGTTTGCACCAAATAGTGGCCTTTGAATTGTCATGGATTAATCAGAGTAGAACAGAGGTGATCCCAACATGTAAACCCTAATATTTGTGCCAAGCAAAGATCAAACAGTTTCACAGTTGTGCCACCTAAACAAAGATTTATAGGTGTTCCTATAGAGGACATATGTGGGAAATAGCACACTTTGTTATAGAACTGAAGCACACGTAAGTCACTGTTGGTTTCAACAAAACGGCTTTTAAGACACTCAATGATGCTACTTAGAGTTTTACTGGTGCTTGCATTTTCTTTGTAATTTTGATAAGTTTTTATAACTGCATGAACTAGACTCAGAATATATTCATATCTAGTTTTATATTTATATACTTTTATGTAACATTGTAACACAACTAATTTATATCAACACTAGGTGTCTGGGAGGATTTGTTTTTGCCCATAAAAAGAAGACCTTTACGTTCCCCAAGTTTGAGAAACACTGGTTGAGACAGTAATTTCCATGAAATCAGATGCTTCTCTTGTTCACAACTGTATTTCTGTCTGTAGTAGTCTGCCCACTGCTCAAAACATAGTATGTTCTTAATAAATACCTGGTGAATAAAGAGCAGGCTAAACCTTTCATCTTACTGATGGGTACTTTCTTTTCCTCGTCTGTCCTCCTGTGTGAGCTCCATCCTCTGCACTTCACAATGAATGAGCACTGGTTATCTGGCTTCTTTTCTCTTCCTGCTAACTTAATGCCATGCCCTGTGCTGTGTCCATTTCTGATGGCACCCTTGGTAAACCTCAGATTCAGTCAGTCTTTCTGGGCCAGTCCTGCAGAACCCCTAATAAAAAAGGGGCATTTTACTTTATAAAATGAGTCATCACCAGTCTGCTTTTCATATCAAACATTTTTAGAGCATTTTGGAATATGATCTGGTTTTCCAAAAGCTTCCAGAATCTCAGGAGCACACTTTTGCATGAGCATACTTAGAACATTATGTCTGATGAAAGCAGTATCTAGTAACACAGGAGACTTCCTTGACACTAAGTCACTGAAACCCCAAAGTAAGAGATAAAACTAAATAGGCTTACTGTCTTTCAAATGTATTAATAGTGAGATACATCTCAAAAGAATTTTATCAGGAAACAAAATAGTAGGAGAGATGTAATAAAAATGTATTTTTAAATAAAAAAAAGTTTCCTCTCCACTAAATTGCTAAAATAATCTGCACAGAAGTAATCAGGTATCCTGTGTCTCTTTAGAGATAAAAGAACTTAGAGACACAAATTCAATGGATTTGGATTAAATATTGGATGTACCACTTATTTCTAGACACTGAGTTTCTTTGAGTCTCTCATTTAATTTTCACAGGGTTGTTGTGAGATAACATACATGTGGAAGTTTTTTTTTTTTCTATTGGAAAAGACTATATTTATTATAAATGTTTTGAAAACAATTGGTGGAAATCAGTTGATTAGCTAGCTGGTAACCAGACCTGCTATTAATTGGTTGCTTTAAAAGTAACCATTTGAATAGCTTTCCTACCACCTTCAAATGAACTTTATAATTAATTATACCCAGTCTGAATATCACAGAGGGGGCCAGAAGGTGAAGTGCACTATGGTGCCCATTTCACTGGGCTTTATCATTTTGTTGTAGTATTGCATGTGCAGTTGTCTACTTGTCTATTTGGCATGCATTAAAATGGCTTTGGAGTTAATATCACTGTATGATATTATCTAGATTATGAACATATTAAAAATACAGATTAAAGTATCAATGAAATAATGCAATAGGACACAATATCACGTATAAGGAATTTTTTTTCTAAAATGCATTATTTCTTGTTCTCTATGAATGAGGTGACAGATGGGAGATGATACGGGTCATCTGGTGGTGGGAGGCTGCCATTTTGACAAACACCTGTTCTGGGGTGTTATTCTTCCTCCTTCTCTTCATAGTAGAGGAAAAGTCAGTTCAAAGGAATATTTCAGAAGAAAAAAATAACTACAAAAGAAATTCAGAATGGAATTCATCATTGTATTTTTATGTGGCTCTTCCTGGACCACCTGAATCACAGCTGCAGGGCAAGGAGACCAACAGGATCTTCTGACAACGGAGAGTCAAAAGCGTTGTGTTCTGGAGCCCTCTGCCACTTACCACCAGAGATTTTAGGCAATCACTGAATTTTTCTGTATCTTGTTCTTAACTGTGCTTCAAGGGTTCACTGAGAAAATGTTTATGGATTTTGTAAAATAATGTACAAAGCCATCAAAGTTAAAGAATTTTACTGAAGCAGGGTTCCCCAGAATGAGTCCTATGATGACAAGGTGTATTATGAAAATCAAAGAGAACTAGAATTGACCATTTCTCAAACTTACTAGCCTAGGGAATTTTTTTCACCTATTAAAATTCAGTGTAAGTGTGTTCAATGGAGAACACATACCAAAATCACCTGAGAGGGCATGGAAGGGCTTGTCTGGACCCTTTCTACATCTCTTAAGGCAACATAGCTAGTGCAGAGGTTACAAGGCTCTCTTAATTTCTGGTATGTGCCCTAATGATGAACACTGGCTCCAAGCGGAGGATTTTTCAGAACTTTGTGTAAGAAAGAATTACCTGGGAGCTTGTTAAATACTCAGTTGCCCAGATTCCACCCTCGAAGCTTCAGATTAAGTAGATCTGAGGTGGAGGTCCAGGAATCTGTGTTTTCACAGGGCACTCCCAGTGATGCGTAAGTTTGTGGACCAAATATTGAAAAACACGGATCTATAGTTCTCATCTTTCATTGCATGACAGATTCATCCAGGGAGCATTTACAGTCTACTGATACTTCGGGACCAGCCACAGAGAGTCTGATGTGACTGGTCCAGTATAATGCCTGAGCATCACCAGTTGAATGTACTGTTTAGTCAGGGCTGAGAACCAACCACTGACCCAAGGAGCCCAAACCTGCGGGATGATACAAGGTTACCCAGGCATGCTTGATCAAACAATACATTGGTAGGCTTGGCTCCTAGAGAGTCTAAGTTAGAAGGTCTAGGTGAGGTCCAGGAATCCATGTTTTTATCAGCCAGTGAGTCGATTCTCACCATTAGGTACATTTGGGATAAAAGATATTAGATACCATGGATAAGTTTATTCGATGATTAATTATCATGGTATAAAGTGGAACAGAGGTTTCTGGGGGTGGTGAGACCTGGGTGAAGGCAGATTTAATAAGAAAGAAGGGAAGACCAGAGCACTGACAGGGAGGGCAAGCTTGTGCCTTAGATGAGCCCTGGATGGGGATAGTGCTTCAGTGGCTGGAGAGTATTAAGAACAAAAAAGCAAGACAAAACAAGTCCCACTTAGATTTTTCTAGTTTGAAATTTTTGCACAGCTTAGGTCCTCAATAATTTTAAGGGAAGTGTTTTGAATAATGTTGAGTTTATAATCAGTTTTAAAAAGTATATGATCTTTGAATTTTGAAACAAAATTAAAATGACAACATTTTAAAATATTGAAATGTTGTGTGTAGTGCCTTTCTGCTGAGAATCCATGGTTTTCTTGAGGTTTTAAATGATTAACATTTATGTACATGGGTGTAATATAGAAGTCTGTGGCTCTCTTTGCTACTTTTCAAGGTAGTGGGAATTAAAATTTATTTCTGTGTATGTGCACATCTTATTGATTCTTGATCCCTTTGTCAGGTTTTACTGTAGTCTGAAAAATTTCAGGTTTTTCAATGTATGTCACTATAAATCAGGTCCAATAATCAGAGTGCCATGTGCCTCTGAACGTAGAGTCCCAAAACCTTAATGGAAATGCCCACAGACAATCTCCATCTTAGTATACTTATAGTCAAATGTCTAATTTTCCTTAACATTTTACAAGATTGAGGCTAAACACATTTGTTTAAGGATACTTTCAGTACTGAGCATTCTCAGAGGAATTAAGAGAGTTACATTTATCTGATATGGGATTGTTATGGTGAATTCTCAGAGTTTGCCAAGTTACAAAATGGGTGAAAAAGAATGAAATGGTTAAATCAGCAATTAGGTTATGAAGACGTTTCCCTTGTTCTCTTATAGCTTCCAGTGACTCCACTGCCCTGGCCATTTAAACCTGCTGTCTAAGACAGCACCTCCAATTTAAGCAGACCTTCCCTGGCTTCTCCGCCCTTGCTCTTCACCCCGAGACCGCCAACCCCAACTTCCCCCTCACCTTCCTTTGGCTCCTAGGTTTAGTCTCTGATCAACAAGTGGCTAGAAATCATACACAGCGTTGGCAAGCAAAATTCTGTGCCAGTTCCATCAGGAAATGTGCCTAATAAACAGAGCTGATGGTTAAGTAAATATTGGAAGTTTTAATAAATGCCACGTGTTTAATGTCCAGTATTTACTGAGCATCAGGGAGAAGGGACCACAGAACTGAGTGTTTTCAGTGGCAGAAGGATTCCATCACAGAAGCTGTGCTTGTTCCCGATGGGTTTTAGTCTTTGGAACTCAGACACTGGCTTCCTCTTGGCCATTCTTGAGCCCTCGTCCCTTCCCCCTCTTCTAATTCTGCCGGCCCCTCTCCCCTAGAAAAAGAATGTTATCCAATCCCCTCAAAAGGGTTTGAATCAGAATGGGTGAATCTGTGACTCCCTGAAGTCAGGCTCATTAGAAGAGGATCACCTCACAGATGGCCTCTGCAGGAGCCCTGAGTGCTATTTTCATAAGTTATTTAGACCTAGTTCTATTTATATCAGTTATGTGGTCTGTGCAGTGTTTGGAAAACACTGGTGGAACCTGCCAGGCCCACCATTATTAGAAATATGAAGGACTGGAAAAATTAGGCTATTTTTTAAAATTGTTTTTTCGTTTCTAAGGATTCCCCATGTGAATATTTTCCAATTTGGGGGTGGAGGAAAGGGAAAAATGTAGAAAGAAATTTTCCTGCCATATTTTTACCCGATCTTTGAGTCACTAATCATAATGCAGATCAGGTAGCAGTAATACCACTCCCCTCCCCTCCGAATTTCCAGGGTAAATGCCCTCAGTGTGTGTGCATTTTGTCTAAGGACAGCAATGTTAGCTTAGGTCTGTGGTTTCATGGCAAAAAGTTGTTTCTAGAAGATACCAGATTTAGCTTTTATATTGGTTGATAGGAAATATGCTTAGAGATTCTGTTACTTCTGATAAAACAGCTGGCTATAGCTGTAGACTAATTTATATAGATATGACAAATTCAATTGAGAAACTGCCAAGTATAATAGGTCAAGCCTTGTTGAAATATAAGGCAAGAAGACACTGCAGGAATAATTCTCTGTTTGCTAGGTGACTCTGCTCAAGTCACTTTTTAGAGGACACACTGGTTTTCTCTCATTACTGATCTTCCATTGCTGTCAATAAATATCAATTACTCAATTACAGTCCACAAATTCCTTTTCAACCTTTTACTCTACTTCCTAACTCCTCTGTCTTTATTCAATGGTGTTACATCAATTATTTAAAGGCATATACCCCTGAAGACGGAGAGGAGGCTTAGAGATTCTCCACTCTAATGTCTGCACCTTAAAGAAGGGAAAACCAGGGCTAAGAATGTTGGTGACTTGGCTAAGAATGTTGGTGACTTGTCCAACGTCCCAGAGTTAGTTTGTGGAAGGAGCAGGACTCCCCTGCTCCCCCTAAATGGACCTTTGTCTCCCACAGAAAAGCCGTCTCCACACTGAGATGCTGCCACAGTTCAACTCTGCATCCTCCAGCACTGTGTTCACTCTGTGTGTCCCCTGCCAGGGATGCAGACACCAGAAAAAGCATCAAAGGTGGATTCAAGAGGAGGGAGGAAGATATGGAACAAGGTGATTCCTGTTTACCCAACTGTAAGAAGGGCTACCTTTTCTTATCGGTCTTAAAGAAAGAACAAAGGTTTCTTTCAGTAGGAGTTATTTATGGAACTCTAAAGGTTTTGTCAGTAAGAAGAGGGTTTCAGAATTGAGTCTCCCTCACCTCCTCCCTTGAATTCTAAATCTGGATTTTATGCTATGTGTTAGTTCATAAGGCTTCAGAAAGATGCAAAATGCAGGCCACTGAAGCAAAGGCACTAAGAGAACTTTAGATCACACATATGGGATACACAGCTCGCTTGAGGGAATTTCCGCTAGAATATAAGGTCCTTAGGAGCAGGGACTTTGTTCACTGCTATATCCTCTGGGCTTAGGTTACCGCCCTGGTCCGTAGTAGATGTTAATAAGTACTCATTGAGTGAATGAATGAAAGAAATGGCCCAGGTGTAAGGATCCTCATATATACATCCCCAAACAAACCCCAAACACACACAGGCTTCTCCCCCACCTCATTCGCCCTCCTCTTTCCCTCAACTACACAGGCAATAATATGATAAGATGACAGTGATGACTAAGAGCATGCATTCTTTGGTCACTGAGATGCCTGCAATTCCTCTGCAGTCATGCTTCTCTGCTTACATTTTAATTAAGAAATTATGATTCCTCTCCAGTGGAACTGCACTGACGGCCGACGAGGCCCGGCCTTTCACCGGTGAGGTCTTTCCTTCTACCCTCCTGTGCTCAGACTGAGTCACTGCTGCTCTCCCCCTTCAGATGGTTGTTCCATGGCTTTTATCAGAAGCTTATTTTCACTTCTGTGTCCAATAGAAAAATGGAGATGTGACTAGATTTCCATTTTAGTTCTGGTTAAGGAACGAGTTAATGTTCTGGGGAGGTAAGCTCTAAGTAGGAAGTGCAGATAGCTGCTGGAGCAATTCCAAAGGCAGCCACCAGAAAACACATCTGCTTCTGCTGATATTTAACAACACTCTAGCAAAATAAGAAAGAAACTTTACTTTCATTACTATCATATCAGCATTTGCTCTATTAATTGTGCATGTTTAGAGCAATGCGAAGATACTTCTCTACTGTGAATCAGAAATAATTTCAAACCTACAGGGACACAGACATTACAGGAATTGCCAGAAGCCAAGAGAGGACATAAACACTCCCGAGTAGTGAGCGAATGAGCTCAGCGATGGGGTCTAGTCCCGGGGCGAGCAGGCTAGCCTAGAGGACTTTCACAGTATCACCTCTGCCTCCTGTTTACCAGTCTTCTTGAAAATGCAGCACTGGTACCCACAAGGACGTTATAGCACAAGTCCTCCACCCGCTCTGGTAGGAGTCAGAAAAGCCAACTGCAGGGTGCTGTTGGCACCAAGGCTCATGGCAACATGTTTTCAGATGCATAAGAAGTTGGGAGTCCTTTTCTAGATCAGTAGAAATAGAAATAGAAGGTGAGCCAAATATATAATTTAAAATTTCTTAATAGCCACATTGAAAAAGTGAAAAGAAATAAGTGAAATTATTTTAATATGTTTTATTTAATCCATGATATGCAAAATATTCCTAACATAAACATTATTAATGAGATATTTTGCATCCCTATTTTCATACTAAGTCACTGAAATCTGGTGTGCATTTTACACATACAGCACCATTCCTTTTGGACTAGCTGCATTTCAAGTGCTTAGTAGCACATGTAGACCATGGCTGCCGCATGGGGAGTGCAGTGCTGGGTGGTCAAAGTCCTTTGACATTTATATGGAATTATGGTCTCTGTTATTCCACTTGAAGTGCACAGCAAGTGAAGAAGCCAAGTTTAGAGATAGTTTAGAGATAGTAAGTGAATTTCCCCAAATCCTGGTAGGGACCTTTTCCCTTCGGTCACACTGCCTCCCAGTTACCCATGTCAGAGAGAATTGCCACATTACCTAGGGCCTCTCTGGCACAATAGGGGCTCTAGAGGATAAGTGATGTTGCTACTACTGACAGGTAAAGATCACCTTGACATCTGGTCAGTGGTTGGAAACTGTAACAAAGGGTAGGTATTAATGGTCAGGAACCCATGATAATGAACAGTCCCAGTTAGGAAAGGTGGAATGTGGGTTCCGTAAGAGAAGATAACCTGCTAGTGTTTGGGATACATAAGCCTGTGGGCAAAGAAATAGCAGTGAACACAATTTCACTTACTCATAGAACATATCAGCCACAAAATGACAGGCATTTATTTGTGTTGGATACCCAAATGGTCCAGAGCTTACTGATGCTGATCAGTAAACACAGTAACTGTACATAAACTTGGTATATTTCATCACATAGGCATGAGCTAGATTCCACAGGAGCACCACGGAGAAAGTCCTTTGCTTAGAAAAGAGGAGGAGATACTTGACGTGAATCTTAAAGAAGACAGACAGATTTGACTAAGTGAACGTGGTGGGAGAAGGTTTTTTTCAGGCAGAGAGAACAAGTAATAATGAGCCTAACAGTCATTTGGTGCTTACGTGTTCCAGGCACTGTTCTAAGCTCTTTACAGATATAATCTAATTTTTTATCAGAGAAACCCTGTTAAACATTTAATTCTAAGAGCAGTAGGAAGCAACTGGGCAATTCCGAAAATGATCTACTTTACATTTAAAAAAAAGATTGCTCTGGTTGCTGTGCAGAGACTAGACTGAAAGAATGGAAACAAGGAAGCAGGTCATTGTGAGTTTTAATGGTTGAGGCAAGAGGTGAGTTTTGGATAAGGAGTTTCCAGAAGAATGTCTAGATTTGCTTTTGGGGGCAGGAAAATCTGAAGTCAATAGAGCTACACTGCATAGCTTACTAAGAAGGGGGAAGAACAGTGGTGGGTAAAATTCAATGTTGGCTGACCAGGTTACATTAATAAGTTAGGGGAAGAATCACTTACATTCTTCTCCTAAGATTTTGAGCTATCACCTGTGTCCTAGAAAAGGAGCCAAAAGAGAATACATTGTTCTTTGATGTTCCCTAAAGCCTGTATGAGGAAAAGAATGAAAAAAAACAAAAAACACTTGTATTTTGTTTCACATGGCCACAATAAATCTGCGGCAGAAATAAAGTGCGTAGTTTGGGTTGCTGAAGTGTTGCGTCTTTCAGTCATTCATTAGCCTACGGCAGTCTTAGTTCTGTCATCATCCCTGTGCTGGGTTTCTGCAAACAGATGCATCAGTTTGGATGCTTCCCGTTGAAAGTGTCAGCAGATCTGATTTAAATGGGCTCATGAAATTAAAGCGTTCAGAGGTAGATTAGCTTTAGGAAAGGTTTGACCCAGGGCCTATCAAGATGACCAATGACCTGGCTGGCTTCTTTCTGGCCCTCTGTCTTGAGATGGCCATCAGAAGCTCTCAAAGCCATTTGTCTTCTTGTTCACATCCAGAGCCTCCATGTCCCAGAATTTTTAATAAGATCCTAAGGTTCAGCAGGCCGTCTTTATGTGCCCATCTCTGAACCCATCACTATCACGGGAAGATGCAGTCCTCTGGAACTAGGTCTGGGGTCAATCCCAAACGATTCATATGTCTGAGAATGGGAGAAGCAAGGCATAGATTTCTCAGAGGAATTCGGACTTCTCTTCCCAGAAAGTAGAAGAATAAAAAGTGGGCAACAAACAGCAAGTGTCCACTAATCCAAATGATGTCTTTTAATCACCATCTTACTTTGTCTCTACATTATGTGAGTCTGTATCCTCTTCTTTGAAATAATCTCCTTCCTTGATTGAGTTATGCCCATTCCTTGCTACCCCCATGACCGTTTTGCTCATTTTTCTTTAGAAGAGCATCTCCTTCAGTCTGTCTCATAAATATTGACATCCCCAGGCTCTTTCCTTAGCTTTGTTCTCTTCGTACCCTGCCCTGCCCGAGTGGGGAGACTTATCCCAAGATCCAACCATCACTGGTATAAAGATTTTTCGTCTCAGTTCTGGAAACTCTTAGAGGCTTCAAGGAAGATTTCAGGAGATTAATGAGCCTTCCAGAAACTGTATGCACATATTGTGTACACATATATACAGGAAAAAATATGCCGGTCACGCCACCATAAAATCATTTAGTGGATTCCCATTTCCTACGGAATATTCACATCCATCAGCACACTGGATTACTTTACAAACCTCTTACAATCTGGCCTCTCTTTACATTTCCAGCTTCATTCTTTCTCTTCTTTCCTTCCCCACTTAACACATATTCCTGAACTTTTGAGATGTTCTCTTCAAGGGCAGCCATGGCCTCCAAAACTCACCTCCACTGTCTCGTCCTCTACCTACAATACCATTTCCTCCTTGTTCACATTACCAGGATGAGAAATCAAGCACTCACCACACAGCCCCTGCCAGTGGTGATCCAGCAGCAGTACACTCATAGTAGAGAGAATATTATTATTAATTCCTTTATTCAAAGAGGTCCTTCCTGGGTACTTGTCTTCTATCTATACAGATGCTTCCTTACTGTTCCTGATCTGCATAATAAGCAGAGGACAAAGTATTTTTTTTCCTTCTTTATTTAGAAACATTATCATTTAACTGACATCAGACATTTCTTTCCTTCTCATTAATCTTAAATTCTGAAGGATTTACTGAAGTCTCATATCCCTTGATCTGGCACTTTAAGAGTTAGGAACAGCCACAAAGACTACAGCTGGGAGATAAGATGTAGATTAAAAGAACCATTAACTCACAATGGCATTGGAAAACCGTAAGTGTTGAATTTAATTTGGATGCAGTTCAAAGCACCAAGTAAAGCGGGAGGTAGAGGCTGCAAGTAGTTTTTAGTGCCCAGGAACTCAACTTTTTCTCTTGGAGCAGCCACAGAGGAATCACACTGCTAAAGATTAGGTAATTTGTTAGCTACTCTCTCCTTCATGAACCACTAAATTTCTGCTGCTTTATTCAGAGAGGCCGTATGTCTAGCAGTTAGGACTGTATCCTTGGAACCATACTCCTAAGTCCGAATCCCTGCATCCTGACCCCAGTGCGAGATCCCAGGGGGCGTTACCACCCTTGTGCCTCCCATTACTCATCTTTAAATGGGGGTCATAGCACCTGCTTCAGGTGACGTTGAGAAGTTTAACAGACGTGTGTAGAGTCCTGAGATCAATGCCGCTCATACAAGTGCTTTACATCTTTAGTTATTATTTTTCTAGTGAGAATTATGCTTTTTTTATGGTGTCTTGTCAATCATATTTATTTCCCCAGGTTTGTGAAGGGACTAATCAGAGTAAGTGCCTATGAAGACTGCCCCTGTGCCAGGCATTGTCCTAAGCACTCACACACAGAGCCCCAACTTAGAGGTGAGGAAACTGAGGCCCACAGAGGCTAAGCAAACTTGCCCGAGGGGATACAACTTCAAAGCGGACTGCAGAGCCCACGATCTTAACCACTGCGGTGAGGGAAATGCTGGAAGGGCAGTTTAAGTAAGAAGCTCTAAAGTTCTGAGCCGGTCTTACTGTTCTCATTATGTCTGAGTCCTCCTCTTAAACTTACTGAGTTCCAGGCGGCTGGGCTTGAGCTGGGTAGGGTATCTTGGCCATGGGCTCAGACTGGGATTACTGACAAGCTGCCTGCAACTGCAGTGCTCTATAGAGCTGTGGGCACCCTCCAACCCAAATGGTAAACGCTAGAACCAAAGCCAGGCAGATGCTCAGCTGTGCCACTGGTGTGAAAGGCTAAGGGCTGGGAGGATGCAGGGCCCAGGGGCAGAGGTGGACAGAGGAGCCTGGAGTAAGGTCCTGGGCCCACAGAAGGCAGTACTATCATCTATTATGTGGTGACATCGGCAGTGAGCAGAGAGAAACCCAGGAGGGACAGAGACTTGGCACGAAAAAAAAAAATGTTCCCGAGCCTATGCAGAACAAAATGCAGCCATAAAACTTTCTCATATTCTTGAGTCATCGTACTACATTGGGGCTAAAGAAAAATCATTGTTTCCTAATCCACAAGGACAAATTGCAGGAAAAAAATGAAAAAAGACATGGGCACAAAGATTCTCATTATAGCATTATTCAGCAAAATAGTGACAAAGTTGGAAACTGCCTAATTGTTCAACAATAGTGGAAAGGACCAGTAAAATAAGGAAGAACCACCTGTTTAATAGTATACAGTCAGAAAAGTGATAATTATAAAGACTATGGAAAAGAAGAGAAGCATGCTTAAAGTATTTTAAGTGAAAGAAGCAGAGCATAAAAGTATGTAACTATGTAAAGCTATGTAGGTAGACAGGTTGGGAGGGAGGTCACAAACAGGTAAGATGTGAATGATTTTTCCTTATGTTGGCCCAAGCTTTGATTAGTGCACACATACCTGGTTTTATCGTGCTCTGCTTTATTGTGCCTCACAGATAGTCATGTTTTTTACAAACTGGTTTGTGGCAGCACTGTGTTGAGCAAGTCCAGCAGCACCACTTTTCCAACAGCCCTTGCTCACTTCACGTCTGTGTGTCACATCTTGGTGATTCTTGCAGTATTTCAGACTTCTTCATTATTACGACATTTGTTATGGTGATCTGGATCAGTGATCTTGGGTGTTATTATTGTCATTGTTTTGGGGCACCATGAACTTCACCCATATAAGGTGATAAACCTAATCTAATGTTGTGTGTGTTCTGACACTTCACCAGCCGGCCGTTCCTCCATCTCTGTCCCTCTCCTCAGGCCTCCCTATTCCCCGAGACATGACAATACCGACGTTAGGCCAGGTAATAACTCCACAATGGCCTCTCAGTGTTCAAGTGACAGGAGGGGTCGCACGTCTCTCACTTTAAATCAAGTTAGGAATGATTAAGCTTAGTGAGGAAGGTATGTCAAAAGCTGAGATAAGCCGAAAGCTAGGCTTCTTATGCCAAACAGTTAACCAAGCTGTGGATGCAAAGGAAAAGTTCTTGAAGGAAATTAAAAGTGCTACTCCAGTGAACACATGGATGATAAGAAAGCAAAACAACGTTGCTGACATGGAGAAAGTTGTAATGGTCTAGATAGAAGATCAAACCATCCACAACCTTCCCGTAAACCAAAGCCTAATCCAGAGCAAGGCCCTAGACTTCTTCAGTTCTATGGAGGCTGAGACAGGTGAGGAAGCTACAGAAGAAAAGTCTGAAGCCAGCAGAGGTTGCTTCATGAGGATTACGGAGAGACGCCATCTCCATAACATAGAAGTGCAAGGTGAATAGCAAACACTGATGCAGAAACCGCAGAATGTTCTCCAGATCAAGCCAAGATCATTCATGAAGGTGATGATACTAAATACACATTTTCAATGTAGGACAAAACAGCCTTATATTGGAAGAAGATGACTTCTCGGACTTTCACAGCTGTTTACAACATGGTTGACTGAACATTTCAAACCCACTGCTGAGATCTACTGTTCAGAAAAAAAAGATTCCTTTCAAAACATTACTGCTCATTGACATGCACCTGATCACCTAAGAGCTCTGATGGAGACGCACAATGAGATTAACGTTGTTTTCCTGCTGCTAACACAACATCCATCCTGCGGCTCACAGATTAAGGAGTAATTCTGACCTTAAATTTTATTACTTAAAAAATACATTTTGTAAGGCTATAGCTGTCATAGACAGTGATTTCTCTGATGGATCTGGGCAAAGTAAATTGAAAACCTCAAAAGGATTCACTATTTTTTACCTATCCTACCCTATTCACCCACAACTATCCTTTTCTAGATGCCATAAAGAATGCTTGTGATCCATTGGAAATATCAATATTAACAGGAGTTTTGAAAGAAGTTGATTCCACCCCTCACAGATGACTGAGAGGTTCAAGACTTCAGTAGAGGAAGTAACTCCAGATGTGGTGGAAATAGCAAGAGAACCAGAATTAGAAGTGGAGTCTGAAGATGGGACTGAATTGCTGCAATCTCATGATGAAACTTTAACAGATGAGGAGTTGTTTCTTATGAATGAGCAAAGAAAGTGATTTCTTGGAATGGAATCTAGTCGTGGTGAAGATGCTGTGAAGACTGCTGAAACGACACAGGATTTGGAATATGACATAAACTTATTGATAAAGCAGCAGCAGCATTTTAGAGGGTTGATTCTAATTCTGAAAGAAGTTCTACTGTGGGTAAAATGTTATCAAATAGCATCGCATGATACAGAGAAATCGTTCATGAAAGGGAGAGTCAATCAATATGGCAGATGTCACTGGTTATCCTATTTTAAGAAATTGCTGCAGCCACCCCAACCTTCGGCAACCACCACCATGATCAGTCAGCAGCCATCAACATGGAGCCAAGACCCTACCAGCAAAGTGCTTACAACTCACTGAAGGCTCAGATGGTGGTCAGCACTTTTCAGCAGTAAAGCATTTTGTAATTAAAGTATGTGCATTGTTTTTAAGACATAATGCTACTTACTGCACACTTAAAAAGATGGTAGTATAGTGTAAATGTAACTTTTATAGACACTGGAAAACCAAAGATTTCCTGTGACTTGCTTTATTGTGATACTCGCTTTATTGCAGTGGTCTGGAACTGAACCTCTGAGGCGTGCCTGGGTAAAACAGGGAAGGGTTAGGGGGAATTCCAAGTAGAATATAGAACAATGTAGAAGCACAAGGGTGAATGAGGAAGTGGAGTGCAGGGTAACGCAAACTCAGCATGTCCCAAACGGAGCTCTACTTCTCCCTAGATCCTTCCCTCTTGCTAGGGAAAGACATCATCGTTCATCTAGTCACCCCAGCTGCAAACCTGGGAATCATCCTGGACACTTTCATTGAATGTCCACTCCAAACAGACACCTAACAGTGCCCTTCCTCTGAAACTGCCTGGAAGTCAGTCCTTCTGTCTCTTTCCTCATTGCTCTTGCCTTAGGTCAGGCCCCCGTCAACTCTTTTCTGAATACATGTTTTCTCTGCCACCAACACTCCTCCATCCTCTCTTACCCAGCGGAGACTTTCCAAATAGAAATCAGATTACATCACTTTCTTTCTTGAAGTCCTCGGCGACTCCCTGGACTAGCAGGAAAATGAACAACTCCTCAGCTAAAGGCCTCACCTGGTAAGACTCTGTCTTCCCTTTCCAGGTATTGAATCCGTCAGAAGCCACGATGATGAGTCACACCTCAGGCTTTACTCTCTCACTCCCTCTGCCTGGAATGGAGTCCTCATCCTCTTCCATGTCTTCATTCACCCCTCCCACTTGATCAACAGTTTCTCTGACTATCGGATTCCAGGTTGGACAGTTCCCTCTCAAAGCTCTGAACGCATTGCTCCAAAGTCTTCTCCCTTTTAGAGATACAGCTGAAAAGTATGATGCCATTTTGATTTCTGATTCTTTGTATATGATCTGATTTTTCTTTCCCCTCTGAAAGCTTTTAACGTCTTTATCCCTGGTGATCCAAAACATCACACTGATACATCCTGGTGTGGGTATTTTTCATTCATTTTGCTGGAGATAAATGGTAGATTCTTTTAACCAAGAAACTCATTTCCTTTAGATGTGAGAAATGTTCTTTTATAATTTTTCTGATAATCTCTTCCCTTCTATTTTCTCTATTTTTTTTCTTGAACTTCTACTCTTTGAATGTCAGATCCCCTGGACTACCATACTAATCGTGTCCTCATTTTCCTGTTTCCCTGCTCTTTGATATTTATTTTATTTCCTACGTTTCCTCAATGTGACTTCTAAACATCTACTGACTTTAAAATATTTTTTAAATTATATTTTCAGTTTCCAAGAGCTGTTTATAACAATTAATGCTTCATTAAAACATCCATCTGCTTTTAATTTATGGATGGAATATCTCTCTGGGAATATTAAGGACAGATTTACATCTGCTTATTTTAGTTTCACCTCACATTCCCTGTATTATCTCTGTTTCTTCCAGGTCCTTCCCCCCACCTTGTCTGTTTTGGTTTCTCTGTTCCATGCTAGAGGTTTATGCATTGAATGTGTATTCTTATCTTAGAGTGGGGCACTATAAAAAGCTGACCAGAGGCTCTGTGATTGTGTGTTGGTTGGTGTGTGTGTTTTGGGGGAGTTGTGTTTGTTAAATGGGGACGCTCTGCTGAAGGATATTTGATCTGTATCAATCAGTGTCCTTAGGTTTCCTTCCCTCTCTTTGTCTATTTATTCTTTCCAGAGAGGAATATTCCATTCTTATATTCTGGAGCTAAAAGGAGATATTCTGGCAGTGTAATCCTGGCTGCCAGCAAACTGGGAGGTGATAAAGGAAGGGGGTTAGAAAATCTCATCTTTCCTAATATGGAATTCCCCTGAATTCCCTTGGATTCAGTATCTTACCCCATCCTCACTCTCAGCTTGCTGATTCCTGAGTGGTAACTGACACCTCCTTTCCTGAGCTTTTCTGGGGTTTGACCTATTCATTGCTATTCTCCTCCATAAGCGCTTTTATTTCCACTTTTCTTTGATCAGCAGTGTCAGCTAACTCATATCTATTCTCTCTCCATTTTCCAAAATTTTGCTGATAAGCCCTATCAACTATTGTCTTCACTTCCTTTCTCTTTGTCCTTGTATTTTGTTGTTGTTGTTGTTGTTTGTTTTTGTTTTTAACTCAAATAAATTTCTTTACTGTCATTCTAGATGGGTTTGGGTAGGGGTAGTGACAGATATGTGCATTCAATCTACAATGTTCCATCAACCCTTTATTGACCTCTGTTGTAGGTGGAAACATGTGCTGATGAGAGTATGAAGCTATTAGTGACTAAGGGAAGAAAATTAGTAGATACTTGCTGTTTACTCCAATCACGTTACTACAGGAAATTGATCAACTAAAGTTTTTAAAGTCTTAACTCTTTGGGTAGATTCTTATACTCCACTGTATTCCTCACCTTATCTCCCACAAAGAACCTTCCTGATGGAGTCAAATTACAAAGGTTTGACCACAAGTCAGTGACATATCAATATACCCCATAAAAATTAATAAATGGTCCCTGCCAAAGCAATCAATAATTTGAATAATTTTATGATTGTTATTCCTATTACACATGCTCAGATCTACACAGAATTAATTTTATTTATTTTAGGACAATAACATGGGAAAATCCAATTTTTCCTCCCACTTTATTCTTAAAAGAAAGGAATACATTGTATAAAGCTATTGGTTCTGATTCCTTGATAACACTGAATGCCAAAGAGAATGCATTGACTCCATAGAGTGAAATGAGTAGGATGAAGTGACTGATCATCTTTAAGGATCACTCCATCCATCCAAAATCTCAGCCAAATGGCTGGCACAATTCAACTCTCAGGTATAGTGTAGCCCATTCCATAAGGCATAGACACAGAGTCCAGAGGCGTGGACAGTTGTTTCTGGAACAATGTTATTAAGTTCCTGCAAACATTTAGGAAGTATATTTATTTTAATCACTGTAATCATAACAGGAATGTGTGTAGATGTTTAAAATAATACAAATGCCACCTATATGATACAAGTCACTGAGCAGTGAAAATGGTTTCCCAAATTGCAAATAGCCAGGATAACAAATATATTTCATGTTGAAAATCTGGGTCATTTTATACCAAGGAACAATCTAATGGTGACGGTTAAAAAATTAAATTTTAAATATAGGGTCTAAGGTTTAATCGGATTTCTGAAAATAGTTAATAGCACAACCTTTAAAATACGTGTGTGTGTGTGTGTGTGTGTGCACGTGTGTGTGTATAAACACATTTTGGATCAGGGTATGAGCTGCTCTGAAAAAGCATGAAACAGGAACAAATATTAGTAATCTGAGGACAATTCATAAATTGAATACTTAAATTTAAAGGCTCCTGAAATTTAGAACAATGCAGGTCGAGACTATAGGGAAGTAAGTAAGCCCTTGTGCTGGGAGTAGAGCAAGTGAGAACACAGGGGCCATGGTCCCAAGGCCATGAAGGTCATTCAGGTGCTGGACTAGGCATGTGTGCTCTCACCTGCGAAACTCTTCCTTCTTTCTCAAGGCTGTGTTCTCTCCTATACCTAACCATGGCTTGTGAACTGGTACACACCACCTGCATCCTCCCCTAACTTCTTGTATCTGCTCACCTCAGTTGTGTTTTCAATGTCTGCTTGGTTACCTGAACCAAATCATGACTGCTTGCTTTATTTTGGGGGGGTTTACCATGGATTATACTTGAAGTCCATGAAATCTTTCATGACTCAAGAGAACAGGTCTAATTTCTTCCCTGGGTGGTCTGAAGATTGCAGATTTTTTTTTTTTTTTTGTCATTGAGGATAAAAGGAGTAATTTAAATAAATATGGAATAAGTACAGAGTTGTATTCTCTGGGGAAACTTTAGCCAGATAAAATGCAATACTTTTTTTTTTAGCTATATAAATTCTTGGTTATATAGAATAAAAAATACTTTTGATTTCTTCTGGGACTCTGATTGTTGAGCTGTGAAAATTGATGGAAATAAGGTTGTTTTATAACTTTCAGTTTTCTAACAGTGACAATCAACAGAGTATTCTGCCTCTATCTTCCTGACATTTCCCAGGATTGGCCTCCTGTCTTGTTTTCAGTGACACTTCACGTTCTTAAGCCCATCTCCCTCTCCTCCCTGCCTCTTTCAGGATCTTTCTCTCCAGATCTGGCCACGCCCATGGTTCCCATCCCTGTTCTTTCTCTCTAGTTTGTTACCCTTTGCTCTCTTTATCTCCTCTTTCAGCTTCTACCATCGCCCCACTAGTGATGGCTCAAATTTGTTTCTGGCTGCTTCAAAAGTTCAAGGCACTTATTTCCACTGCCTGCTGAATATCCTTATGTCTATATCCACCTCTATTTAAAATTCAGCATTTTCTTACTAATTCAACACTGTTGCTAAATCAGTCACTATCGTTCTCAGTCATCTTTGACCACACTCTCTCCTTCAGCCCTTCTATCCCTGTAGTTTCTACTAGTTTTCATCTCCACAGTAATTCCTGTATGTTTCCTAATTATTAAAATCATCACTGTCTTCCTGTACTATTTGGTTACCACAGGCCAGATCCTATGGGAAAGACTGGACAAATGCTTCCTTCTTTACCATTATTTATCCCCTTTGCTGCCTTTTTCCTGGTTTATTCTAGGACAATTCTAATGGACCTTCCTGCTACCATTCTTTGCTCCTCTAATTTACACTATATATAGCTGCTAGACTATTTGTCTCTTTTCATTGAAGTACTGTTGATTTACAATGTTGTGTTAGTTTCTGGTTTATAGCAAAGTGATTCAGTTATACATATACATATACGTATGTATTCTTTTTCATACCCTTTTCCATTCTAGTTTATTACAGGATGCTGAAAGTAGTTCCCTGTGCTATACAGTAGGACCTTGTTTATTTTATATGTAGTAGTTTATATCTGCTGATCCCAAACTCCTAATTTATCCCTCCTCCGTCCCTTTTCCCCTTTGGTAACCATACGTTTCTTTTCTGTGTCTGTGAGTCTGTTTCTGTTTTGCACATAATTACATTTGTATAATATTTTAGATTCTACATATAAGTGATATCATATGATATTTGTCTTTCTCTTTCTGACTTACTTCACTTAGTATTATAATCTCTGGGTACATCCACATTGCTGCAAATAGCATTATTTCATTTTTTATGGCTATAGATTACTCCTCTTAATGCACAAGCCTGACCAATTGCTATTATCCAATTATATCCAAAGCAGGCAAGGCTTTAACCAAATGTGACCTTACCTTTCATCTAAAATTCCAAAGTACTTTTAAAAAACATTTCTAAAGGCAATTTAAAAAATTTTCCTGCAATGTTTTTTTGATATAGATGATGACATATAGAATGGGTGGATCGTATCTTACAATCAGAACCTGCAGACTGCAAAACCAGTTAACTCCCCTTCTAGATTTAAACCTTAACAAGGCTTATTTCTTTCTGAGTATACCATGAATATCATTTATACTTGGTAAGAATGCAATCTGTTAATTACTGAATGGACTTCAGCATTTTAACAGTCTAGGTTATTAATTTTATTTTATTAATTTTTATTCAGATGGTGTTACTGTCCTAGTTATTGCAACAAAAACAACAGGAATATGTGATTAAATGAAACAAAATACATAATTGAGTTTTTGGTAGTAAAACTTGTTCTGCTAGCAGATTTTTTTTCCTTACAGAAGTATTGCAAGTGATGCCTATTGTAAAAAGTCTAACACCATAGAAGTGTGGAAAGTAGTATGTGAAAGTTTCCTTTCTCCAATCTTACTGCCTACTGTTAATAATTGGCCTTATATCTGTTAAGTGTTTTTCTTTGCATATAGAAGCATTTGAAATAAGTGAGCGTTTATATTCTTTCTGTTACAGAACTGGGAACACCCTGGTAAAAATATTGTCTGCGCTCCACCCTGATCTCCTTGGAGCCTGGTTACCAGCTCTGGCCATCCGCTTGCCTTAGGCTGCCCTTGGGCTCCTGGAGGAGCTTTGTGGCACACAGAGGACTGGAAGTGCTTGGGAGGTGACCCACTAGATGAGGCTGCAGCCAGTGACTGAGTGGTAAATGAGTAATCTGCCTCCAGAGCCCCTTCTGGGACCAGACTAAGGCTGAGACCTCGCCTAAAGTCATGCCCTGCTTGACTGCCTCTCCAGGTCCTGCTTGCTCTGCTCCCTGTCTCTGCTGGAGCCCTTCCCTAACATGTCACTTGCATGTAAATCCTCGTCTCAGGGACTGTTGCTGAGAACCCCACCTAGGACAGATACGTCACACCAACCTTTCTCCTTTGTCAGTCATAAGAATTAAACACTTATTCTTTCCGCAATCTTTCCTAGGCTAAATATCTTCTGTTATTTTATGTACTCACTTTCAAATACGAGAAAATGCTACTGACCTAGCATGGCTTTCTTTTGTTTTTAGAAAAGCAGTGATAAAATTGCAAATGCGCAAGAGCAGCAACAGCATTCTCTCTCACATGATAATGAAACACCCACTGAGCCAGCAAAGGGGTAACATCCATTGAGCCAACAAGGGGGTAAGGAACTGAACAAAAAAAGAACAGAATGAAACTGACATTTGTAGCGGAGAATCTGTGACTCTGTCTCAACGTGCTTCTCTAAGCAAATGACCTCAGCCCTTATGTGGGGTCAACGAAATATCACAATCAAAAGTGAGGTTAAAGACTTCTTAAGCTCCTTAACACTTAAAGAGATTTTAAATTATAATTAGGACAACATCAACTATAATGTATAGCTTTGCAACTGTTTTGTTCTCTGACTTTTACTAAAGAAACAATAAGCAAATGAAACCACTTCTAGTTGTCAAGGTCCTTCAACTGCTTGCAATCCAGGAGGAGGCAAGTTTATAAAATAAGGCAGCTAAAAAAACAACACATGATATTCTGTAACCAGATTCACAAATGCTGTAGACATTTAGAGAAGTACATACTATTCTGTAGAGACTTTATCAGGGAAGGTTTCACTGAAAAGCTGTCATAGCACTTAGGTAACGGAAGGTCAAGGATTCCAGGCAGGAGTTCATGGGTAAGTGCTAAGCCTAGAATAAGCACACTTGGTATGCTTTGAAGAGAGAAGGAAGCAGTCAGGGGAACTCTTTGATCAAAACAAAAGATACAGATTCAGAAATTATGTTCTAATGGGGTTTTATACAGTTGGACAGGCAAGGTGAGGTCAGGTAACAGAAGATCCCAAATCCTGGGCTGAGGAGTTTGAACTTGATTAGAAAAGACACAATGAAAGAATGTAGATTTTTAAGCAAGTAAATGGCATGATATTAGAGGTTTTATAAAGATTAACTTAGCTCTGGTATATCAGAGAGTTTATTTTAGGGTTTAGTATATCAGAAAGTTCACTACTGAAAATTTGTTGGAAACTGCAGTTCTATATTACGATAAAGAGCTGGATTTGAAGAAATGACAAGGTGGGGATAAACACTAGAGACCAGAAGAGATACCAGAACTTGGTAATTGATTACTAGGGTTGGGATAGAGTAAAGACTAGAAGATGAGTCTAAGGTTTAATCTTTTGAGTAATCTGGGGAAATGTGGTGGGGGAGACAGGAGCTGCACATAAAGAGAGCTTACTCAGGTGGGAGTGTGCCTTGATCTGATTTTTAGACACTTGGGATTAAAGCAGAATGTTTCAGCAGAAATGTCCTGTTGCATTCTATTTTCTAGAAATAAATATGGAACTAAAGCTTGGCTGAAAAATTAAGTGTTGGAGATAGAGTATTTGTGCTCATTATGATAGAGATGAGAATTTAAGCACTGGATAAGAAGTGGATACACTCCTAAGAATGGGGATACACAGAGAAAATAGCTGAAGATGGAAAAGTGAGCCCTTATAAACAGCCCACTTGAGTTTTATGCTTAGAGATACCATTATATCTAGATGGTCATTGGAGGTTACATGCTAATTTAGCAGAAGACATAGCCTATTTTGTTAGCCTAATACTACATTCAGCCAGGAAATACAACCTCCTTCCCCACAGTTCCCTCGTTCTGCTTTGGCTCTTCAGAATTCCCTTACTGCTCTTCTGGGGAACATGGAATGAACAGGAAAGGCAGAGGGGAAGGGCAGGGGACATCTGTATTTCCTCCTTCTCCCCACCTCATCTTTATACTCTGTTCTCTACACGATTGGGTCTGGACTGAATTCTCATTGTGGTCATATGTCAAGAACTGAGGTTTCTCTGTTTTGGGGTATCATGTGACTTCAGTGGACAAACTTGCCACCTTTCATTTTTTGCTTTTCGGTTTTTTAATCTGATGACTGAAGATACCACCTCTGCTCCTGCTTCACAGGGATCTAGAGACGACTAATGAGAAAAAGTTGGGGAGGGCCCAGGGGATGCATATCAATGGATATTTCACAGTACACTTAGGCAGCTTATTGTCTTTAGTTCCAGTAAAAACAGCCTATTGGGAATAAGTTCAAAGTCTATAGAATCTGGTGTTAATCCAACATGACTCTTGATGTTGCAAAGGAATATGCTTTGGAAAGCCTCTCTAGAACTCTGATGTTTTATGAATATGGTGATGATAATAAAACTAATAATCAGAAATAATAATTCTATCTCAATGATGACACAATTGTTCCCATGCAATTCTTCTAAATTTTAGTTGGAATATGCTGCTTCTTTGAATTGGGTAGAGGCAATAGTCTGATAAGACAATACATATCCAGTCTTCATTTCGTACTTTCATGGTTACAACCACTGTGTCTTTGGCTTTCTTCTTGTCTTATTCCAAACCAGACTGATTTTCAAGAGGGACATTTCCCAGGTAGCTCTTGGACCCAGAGAGAAACTGGCAACTGAAGACTTCTGTTGCAGCTTCCATTATAATTTCAGCACAACCCTCTGAGAAAGGTTTTACCATATGGGAGAATACAGTGACCCACACAGAAATTTCAAAAAATTAGACCACTCCGATACAACAAAGCCTTTTCAATCCTGTAATCAGTGGCTATTTAAAAAGAACAAGTCCACAATTTAGATTGTCACTCAAGGACTAAAATACCAAGGAGGTGATTTTAGATCTGTAATGTCTCCCCATAAATTATACAATAACAACTTTAAAAAATCTGATGCAGAATGTATTTTTTACTTCTCTGGGACAAGAACATAGTGAATCAGGAATTACAGATGTTAATAAGGTATGGAAAAAAACTCAGCATAGAGATTAATGTCTAAGGTTTGCCCCTTTCATTAACAAGATTTGTGCAGTTTAACTAAATGTGCTTGGCACACAGTAGGTGCCTAGTAAAAAGACAGTAGTCCTTTGCTTGGATGTGTGAGAGTTCATATCATATTGCTGTGTGATTTATTTTCTTATTAACTCCCTATTTTAGAAGCTCAGATAGGGAAACCAACCAAGGATAAAAGAGCTAGATAAAAAGTCAATGTTTGTTTTGTATGAATAGCTGTAACATCACACAGCAAATATATTTTTAGTGATTTTTGGTGAGTTGATCTTTAAAAAAGATAATGGAAAAATATGAACTGCTAAAAAGTCTCACCATATGTGGCTATTTAGTTTTCAAGCTGGGTTCTGAGTTATCTAAGTTATCAAAGGAAACATTCTGACATCCAGGATTTTTCAAAAGCCACACAAATTCCTGGTCAATTTATAGGCAGATACCTACCTGCACTGAGCATATTCAATAGAAAGTTTTCTTCCTCCTAGCTCCTTTTCCCTCCCTCTCATCCTCTCAAATTGATTACAGTTTATGTTCAGGGAAGAATATTTCTCTCTGCAACCTTTCCTTTCTGTTACTATTTAGGTCATACATAGCAAGGCATCCAGATGCTTTGTTACTAATTAAGTCACTGATCTTTAACCTCTTTGGGCCTGAATTGACTCATTGGTATTAGATCAGTGGCTCTCAAATGCTGGTCCCTGGATTTAGATTTCATTAGAATCACCTGGGATATACGTCCAAAATACACAGTACTGAACCTAGCCTCAGTTTTCTAACTCTGGGGGTGGGGTCAGGAGTCAGCAGTTAACAAGCTCCACAGGTGATTCTATGTGCAGCTGGCTGTAGGACCAGTAGAGTCTTTCTCTGTCTTTCCTGCTTACAGATTCTAAGTCCATCCAATTTTTGATTTTCTACCTACGCTTTTAAGCAGCATGGGTGTGTTTATTCTCCCAGCCTCTGAAAGAGGATGAGAGGCCTGGGAGACCTCTCCTTGGTGTTGTTCAGGACAATCTGGGCCACAAAAGACAATTTTGTGAATCAAGCTGGCATTGACTTTTCTCTTTGGGTGGCCTCCAACTTTTTCATATATCAATTTTTCCTCAGTTGTTAAGAGAGATGAATTAACTTTAAAGAATTATGGCTTGAGGTTTTCCTGAATACGTAAGTACTGACAGTACATGGAAGTCCTCACACTGACTGCACCAGTTCTATTAGTGATGTAGGAACTTTACTTGATTTAGCCCTTGTTCCACTTATACATATATGTGAAAAAGTTGCTTTTCAATCACCTTTGGTTGGAAATAATAGTGTTTATTTGGGCAACAGATTCTGCCTTCTTATGAACTTTTGATAGGCTATGATACTAATTTTTTTAACTTCTCAATTAGAAAGAAACACAGATGTATTGCAGAATATTCAGAAAGTATAGAAAATCATAAAGGGAAAGATTGAAATTACCCATAATCCTACTACTCAGAAACACACTCAAGACTTTGATGCAATCTTTTCCAGTTATATATGCACACAGATGTGTGCAAAAAATAAATATTTAGAACTTTAACCCTTTTATCTCTGCTTAATATTTTATACTGAACATTGTCTCTTATGATCAAATGTTCTTTAAAAACAAGCAGAATTTAATGGCTATATACACTATTTCTACAATGTGATTAGACAATAAATTATGCAATCACATCATTTTTTATGTGTAGATTCTTTCTAACTTATTGTTCTTATGATCATTCTAGAATAAGCATTTTTAGCAATACTTATTTGAATTTCTTACTATTTCCTTAACATTTTCTCCTAGACAAGAATTACTAAAATAGTTTGAATGGTTTTAAAACTCTGGAATGCTTACACATCACCAGCAGAACTTGTTAAAATGTTAAAACTTGTTAACCCCCTTTAAAGGTTCTTGATATATAATACAAACTACTTTTCAGAAAAACTTAAAAATCAACACCAGGACTATATATCCTTATAAATGGAGTTCTTGTCATTAAAAATTTTCACTAATTGAAATCCTTGTTGTTCTGCTTTACTTTTCTTTTCTTTAAATATTAGAGAATGTGAATGTTTTCCACTGGGTTTTTGAGCCAGTTATTTTTCTTGTACTATAAATGTCCTATGTTCTTTTCCCTTCTTTTTTTTCATTAGAGGGTTAATGCTTTTCTTAGATAATTTCTCTGCTTAATTATATTGACTTTCCATGACTTACTGCTAGTAAATGTTTTCTGGTTGGCTGGTAGATTTTTGATCTATTTGTGATGATGATGCAATTTCTAATGGTGTTAGCAATGATGAGTACCATACTGTAAATGAAGACTTCTCCCTGGTAAACATCTAGGTG
The DNA here is from genome assembly GCF_048773025.1 of Camelus bactrianus. Classification (NCBI taxonomy): domain Eukaryota; kingdom Metazoa; phylum Chordata; class Mammalia; order Artiodactyla; family Camelidae; genus Camelus; species Camelus bactrianus. Next base: position 43,083,382 of record NC_133550.1, on the reverse strand, counting down.
GAAAGTCGAGATAGTGCAGATCTTTGGTACATTTAAGAAATGTCTGTGTGATGCATGTGGCCTGGACTTTTACACACATGGGTGTTACAGAGCTAGAAGAGCGTTCAAGGACTGTTTTATCTCTTCCTCCCCATTTGGTGAGGAGATCAAGCTGAAGTAAGGCCATGACATATCTTTACCTGTAAAGCATTATTTTATGTTTTACTTTCCAGAGGAAGAAAACAGAGACATTATGTCCTTCCTCTGATTGCGGATTGCATAAAACTTCTGATTCTTGGGTCCCCTCACAGGCCTATTGAATCAGAATCTCTGGAGACAGAGCTTGAAATCTGCATTTTAACAAGTTCTGCTGGTGATGTGTAAGCATTCCAGAGTTTTAAAACCACTGGTGTTAGGGAGTTCAGATGATCAGTGGTGAACTTCCTGTCACGCTAACATCTTCTTCACTTTTCTCCCTCTCAGTGCTCAGGTACTCAATTTGCATTATATTAGATTGTGCTTGTTATACGTTGGTTTATAAAAGTTTTTAAGTATGTACCAGGAATCTGAAGCTAGATTTAAACTCATACAAGGAGACATAACTCTTTTTTTTTCTTTTTAGACCACTTTGCATTATGCTGCAAAAGTTATTGACTCATAGGGATTCAAAGTGCCAAGACAATGGAGATGTCCTAATATTTTAAAAATACAAGCCTATTCTTTATATTAGGAAATGGAGGCAGAGAGTTTTAAATGTCTTTCAAAGTTTGTCAGGTTTCATGGTTTTTGATTTACTGTTTTTTGATTTTAGCTTGTAAAAGACGACTCTTGACAGATATTACCCCAGTGATAATTTTAAAAGTGTTTTTAACAAGATGTTTTAGAGGCATCCTTTTTGTCTCAGAGACATGAGATAATACATGAGAATCCTGATTCTGTTTAGTCCAGCAAGAATATATTGAGAACAGTGCTTGATCACAGAAAGTCACAAAAACATTTTGCCTTATTCTCTAGCATGCCCAGCTTTGCTCCAGGAACTGCGGCTCCACTGCTGTGGGATGGAGCACAGCCCTGTCCTCGAAGGACCTGTACTTAATTTTTGATATTTTATTGTATTAACTTCATATAATTTTATTCTCTATAATTATATGTAACAATCTATATTTTGAAAGCACCTGCAATGCTCTTGTTTGCTCTAATAATACTATTACTGATATACATTTGTATATAACTTTATGGTCTTTTCAAAGCATATTTACACACAGTCTTAGAAGAGCTGTAAGAACTTAGCACAATATTGATAGGTGATTTTTGTTGAGTGTATACTTTTATTGAGTACTCCGTACTCCATGCCTGACTCCAAGTTTCCTCTATGGATTCCATCACTGGATTGTCCCAATAATGTTACGAGGTACACTGCATTATCTCCAATTTCTCAGGCATGAAAATAGAGCTGGACAAAGTTAAATAATTTATGTGACAGGACAAGTTTTTAGAAACCAGGCATTTCATCTCAAGAGCTCACAGTCTTAACCATTAAGTACACTGATGATCCAGTGCGTAGATAACTGTAAAATAAGTAGACAGGTAAGGACATTCTTGTCAAACTATTTATTGCTCAGATAGAAGGGAGCACATGATTGAACTTGCTTGCAATGCTTAGTAGAATATTTTCTGTGGGTATTTGAATATAAGCCCTGGATGGTGGTCAGTGACCAGGACCTCTTTTGAAATCTCCAGAACCAGAAAATATATTTTTATTTACTTGCATTTTTTTAACTCCAAAGCATCAAACAGCATAGCTACCAAATAAAGCAAAAACTATAAAGCAAAAAAGTGGGAGATTTCAACACACATATTCAAAATTAAATCAAGTAAAGAAAACAAAAGTAATGATGTAGAAGAAGTGAGTAATATAATTAACGAGATCTATTAATAGCCCAATATAGAATCTTACATCCTTTAAATAGATTGTATAATTTTTCAAGTGTCCCAGGAATGCTTACAAGAATTAATTATATGCCTGGCCAAAAAGTAAGCTTAAAATCCAAAGCGTTGATTTTACAATTCATGTTCCCTGATAGCTATACAATAAATTAGGACATTAAGAAACATTCCTCAATAACTTTTGGATCAAAGTTAAAAATAAAAACAGAAATTACAGACTATCCCCAAGGCAGCAAAAATGAGAAAACATCAACTCAAAATTTATGGAACACAGAAAAAGTTATACACAGAGAAATTTATAGATTTAAGCGGCACGGTTACTAAAGGATGATTAAAAATTAAAGTACCTTTGTAGTTATTCTAGGAGATTAAAATATATACAAAATAAACCAGAACATATTAATAAACATAAAATCAAAAAATTATAAAATAGAAAATAAACAAAAAAGCTTAAAGGTTAAACAAACATGGAACTCAGCTAATTAAAAATATTAATAAAACAGCTAGATAGCACATAAACCTGATTGAAAAAGAGAAGGTACAAAATGTAAAAAATCTGAAAGGAGGAAGGAGTCATAACCACAGATGTGGAAGAAATTAAAAGGCCTAAGAAAGTATGTGGTAACCCATTTGACAACTCAGAAGAAACTTATGTTATAACAAATGCAAATCACTAAAATTGATCTAAAAAGAGGACAACTTTAGCATTCTAAATGCTTCAGAAAATACTGGAAAGATGAATAAAAAGAAGCCACTAAAGAAGTTAATAGGACTAGATGCCTTTGTGGTTAAGTTTAATCAAATTCTTAGAAATTATCCATCCAAGTATTTAAACTATTCTAGATCATAGGAAAAGATGTAAATGTTCCCACAGTTCATAAAAGAAACTTAATTTTAACACTTACTAATGACAATACAGATAAAACACTGCAAGCCAACCTGTATAAATACAGCAGCAAAAAAAAAAAAAAAAAAAAACTCAAATGAAAATATGATCAAACTGAACCCAGTATTTCATCTAGACACACAAACTACAATATACTGAGCAGAATTAATTCCAAGAATGCAAGAATGGTTCCAAATCATGAAAATTATTATTGTGATTTTATATGGTGCAGGAGAAAAATCATGCGATTTTATCAATAAAGGTAAAATGCTTAGAAGGCATTTGTTATTATTTGTCAGACATTTCCAATAAAAACTCTAAATAAAATAAGAAGTCACTTATAATTAAAACCTCTAAAAAGTCAACAGTAAGATTAAAATCATTCCTGTGCTAACCATTCCATAACATAAAACAACACAGCAATATTTACCCTCAACAAGAAAATGAAATAATTGGTTATAAATTTGGAAAAAAGATAAAATTATATCTTTTTGGAGATATGATTATGTACTTAGATAATCTAAGAAATTCCAGTAATACCAAATAGAAGTATGAGGAAAATGTGGTAAATTTATTGTTATATCATATTTCAAAAAATCTAAGATGCCATGGATTTTAAGATAGCCCTTTACTTTATGTACTCCCATGAAGGAAAAGAGTTGCCAGTTATAATTAAGATGTCATCATTATAGGATATATCTCATTTTCAGAGATGTGAAAATGTATGTTTCAGAATTGATGATAAGACAGATATGAAAAAAGCAATTGATTTTCCATGTACCAGAATTTCATTCATCTCAAAATGAGAATTAGAACACATATTACCATCACTGTCGTGACAAAAATCTATGAAAAACTTCGGAATAAATTCACCAACAAAGAAGACACAGGACCTATATAGTAAAAACAACAACAACAAACACCCATGAATTTTTCTGTAAAGACAAAACTCTCCGCACAAGTGGATCAATATACTATATCTTTAGATCAGAAGAGTTAAAAGGCTAAAAACATCCATGCTCTCAAAATTAGTATATAAATTCAGTACAATGCCAATTAAAAACTAGAGGGTATTCTGGGGGGAGGATTTGATAAGATGATTTAAAAATTCATATCAAAGAATAAATAGAGTAGTCAATAAAATTAAGAAAACAAGAACAGTGAGGGGTGATTAAGCATAACAGATGATAAAACATTCTCTAAGCTGCCACAACCTAAGTAAAGAGGTACTAGCACAGAAATTACAAATTGATCAGGCAGGGGCAGGAAAAAAGATACTGCATTTTAATTCAGTGGGAAAAGAATAGTTTAGTTCATAAATGGTGCTGGTAAAACTGGCTCTCCACCTGACAGAAAGTAAAATTTGACCCTCATTTTTCACCATATAAATTCCAGGTAAACTAAATCACAACATGTAAAAACATAGAATAAGAAAATGAATGAGGTGATATATGAAAATCAGTGTTTAAAAAATATTTGCAACACAGATAAAGTACTATTATTCAAAACATGAAATGATAGCTTGTATACTGATAACCGTAAGATAAAAACACACCAAAGAAAAATGGACAAAGGATATGAATGGGTAATTTATAGAGGGACAAGTCCAGATGGGCAATAAGCAAAAATTTTTGTTTTACTAGTCAGAGAAATGCAAGTTAAAGTGAAAAAATAACATTATACACATCAGTTTGAAAATTTTTAAAGGAAGATTACATGTACTATAGGTGGGAATTTGGGGAAAGGATATTCTTATGCACGACTGGTAGAGGCACCTTTCAGAAACCAATCTGGAAATACTTCTAAAATAAAAAATATACATACGGTTTGGAAGAGAGGGTTCACTCCTGTGATCCTGTGCCATGGGAATGAAAGGGCTAGTCGTGCAGATGCTTACGGCAGCTCTGCTGTGGAGGCCCAATACAGAAAAACAGAGTGATTCACCGTTAGTGGAGGAATGAGAAGATAAACTGTGGTATATTCAAAACATGGAGTATTATACATCTACCAAAAGAGTAAGTTGGACTTATATCACCTACCTCAAAAGGACATTATGCACTGGTAATTGAGGAAAGCATATAAAATAATGCCATTTGGTAAAACAGAGATTCCCCTCTCCCCTGTATGGGTACAAGATATGAGAATGGAGAAATATGAAACTAGATGTTTAACATTTGCTATCCAGGTTTGGAGATGGAGAGAGGGAGAAGGAGAGTCAGGGAAGAGGAGAAAGAAGATGCAATAGAGTATAAAGAATCAACTGTGAGTAAGAACATGAGAAAAAAGAGAGAGGATATCGTTATCTTGGCACAAATAGGGCTGGAATAAGTTACAGGGAGACACATAGAAGACAATTTTGAAAACTATTAGAATCTTCATTTAGCAATGCTAGTTAAGAGTTAAATCTGTTTGAAGATGGAATTAGGGACTGATTTCAGAGCCCACAACTTATGATCTTTACTTTTAGTTATATGTGTACCTTTGAGTGGATGTTAAATGCTTGTGAGGTCACAAAGATTTAATTTTAAAATGTGATGATTCCTTAGTTTACCTATAAACTCAAAATCTGTCTTCCTCTGGCAAAATTAAATACACAAAAGAACATTTTTCTCTTATCATTTTCATATTTAGAGCATGGTGTGTATCATTTTATTTTGTAAACTTCCTGGTGCTCTCCCGAAATGGGAGTGAAAATCATTTGTTACTGGTTTTCCCTACGTGCCTTGCACATAGAAGGAATTCAGTAAATAATTTGTTGAACAGGATTAAATTTCACTTTTTTTTGAGTGCTTTCCAGCTGAGATAAATCACCACTGGCTAATAAATAAGAATTCATAATCCCAGTGTACTTAGCATTCCTTCCTTCTTCTTTGTCATGTAGGAGACAGACTTTTTGCTTTATTTAAGTGCCAACGATTTGAAAATGCAGAACGTCAGTCACAGTGAATAATACCAATTTCACCTTTACTCAAGTGTGTATCTGGCCAGTAACAAGTGATTAAACCTATCACTGTATTACCTTGCTAACTGGAGGTGCTTACCACGTTCTCCTGGTTTCTAAGGCAACTGATTAAAGAATTTAAGAACTGAGCCCTCATTTAGGCTGATGCCCTTGGAAAGGTAGAATTTCTTTTCCAGGAGGCCGTACTGGGAGACAAGGCTTATTTGTTTTAATGTTTTCCATTTCTCTGAATTTCACAACACAAGGTGCTCAGATACCTTTTGGTAGAACTTACTGGAAAATGTTACCAATATAAATATGTAGAGCTCAGTTTTGCCAATCCAAAAAAACACTTGGTGGGATTACTGGTAAATAGGAGGCAACTCAATGAAGACTCTGTTTTCTTTTTAGCTTCACTTTTTATTTACTTCTTTTGCAGCACAAGCTGTAAACGGTGATACTGATGATCTTGGGCCAACATCTCAGTGAAGGGCTCTCCCTTACAAAACCCATGGCTTTAGATTGGTCCAACACAGACAGGCATTTCATGCAGTTATGCTGTTCAGCCTGGATACCCTCTGTGATAAACTGCCATTGAGATGAATTCAGTGGTTCTCTGGAATGAGTTCTTCTGGGCTACAAATGATCTCCAGGGAGAGTCAGGGCTTGCTTCCAGTGGGAGGTTAAGAGGACTTTCCCCCCTTTCAATTAGAAGGCATAGCTAGTCTGAGATCTAACCAGCAAATCGTTCACGTACTTCTACAGTACTCCCAGCCTCAGCCACATCCTTGTGGATTAATTACCCAGATCTCTGAAACGAAGTGACTTTTTTTTTTCATTAACTCGTTGAAGTATCTCATGAGCACTTCATTGCCACATAAAAGTTACTAGCTTTGTTCTTTTCTCTTGCAAAAGAAGTATTAAATCTTAGCTATCAGATGTGAAAGGTTCTTTGAGGGAAGAATAATGTTGATCACATTTCCATACATTTTGGGGGTAATGTTATTATGACTCAAAGTCTTGAGGTAATTTCAAAACTGCAATAAATCCATACACCTTATGAAATGGCTCCAGCATGTAGGCATCACACTAGAATGTAAACTCTGGTATCTCACCTGCTTGGCTCACCAGTATATCCCTGTGCCTTTTCTAAGTGCCTGACATATAGTAGGTCCTTGATGAATGAATAAATGGGTGAATGAACAGAGGTGTATTGCACTGGGAAATGGGCCACGGTGAGGTTAATACGGTATGCCAACTGGGAGTGGTGGGGGGTTGGAACTAGACTCATCCACCAAAGTAGAAATTGGAGGGACAAACCCAGCTGACAGCTCTGGGAGGAATTCCATTTCAGCAGGAAGAACGCACTATTTAGTTGCATGGACTTACACACAAAGTAGTAATGATAACATGCCGCTATATACTTTACATACATTATGATTAGTCCTTATAAAGCAAATGTTATCATCTTCATTTTACAGTGTGAATAATGAGTCCCTGGAGGTATAAACACTGTCTTGACCTCACATAAGTAGTAAGTGGTGAAGTTGAGATTCAAAATCCTGGCTACTTTCAAAGTTCATGCCCTTTTTCTAAATTCATGTGAATGATAGGCAATGGCTGTGGGCGTACATTTAACATGAAGAGGCGGGGAAGCCCGATGATCAGGCGTCCCCCATTACACAGAAGTCAGCAGCAGGGCTTTCAGGAACCTGGGCCGGGTCATAATCCCCCAGGTAGTGGGGACCCAGTCACTGGGCTGGGAATCCGGGTTAAGAGACAGGAGGATCTGGTAAGAGGAAGGTAGGGTCCTTACCTCAGAGGAACCAAGTTACTGGACAAGAAACAAAGAGGGTGACTCAGGCACAGATTATTGGTTTTCTATTGCTGAGTAACAAATTATTACAAACTTAGCAGCTTCAGTAACACATGTTTCTTAGCCTACAGCTCTGTAGGTCAGACGTCCAGGTGGGCTCTGATGGGATCTCTGCCCAGCATCTCAGAAGGCCTAAAGCAAGGTGTTGACCAGGCTGGGCTTTTATCTGGAGACCCTGGGAAAGAGTCTGCTTCCAGGTTCATTCAGGCTGTTGGCTGGATTCAGCTCCTTGTGGTTGTAGATCTGAGGCTGCTGTTTTCTTGCTGGCTTTTGTCTGAGGACCACTCTCGGCTTCTAGAGGCTGCTCCCAACTGCTAGCCTGTGACTTACCCCATATTAAATCCCTCTCACCCTCTGAATCTCTCTGGCTTCTGCTACCAGCTGAATACAAATCTCTGCTTTGAAAGGGCCCATATGATTAGAGTAGGACCATGTGAACGATCTCCCTATTTCAAGGTAACTGATTAGTAACCCTAATTGCACTGCAAAGGCCCTCTGTTCCCCATGTAAAGTAACATAAGCATGGGCATGATATCCCATCACACTCACAGTCCTGGGGCACAGACAGGGAGAGCCTGGGGGGCTCTCCTAGAATCCAGCCCATCATGCAAGGGAACCATTAGGATCAGAATAAAGACAACAGTGGGGAGGCCAAGATCCAGTTAAGCTCTTTGAATTTCTCCTGCTTTAGGCCAATTAGAGCAAACCATAGAGACAGGGTGGCTGCATCCAAACCAGATCACCAGTCCTGACCCGTTCTGTGCCTCTGTCAGCAGGCTCCCCAGCAAGGTGGCTTCGGGGACAGAGGAGAAAGCGCCCAGCACGTACACACGTGGAGCTCATTAGGTCCTGACGTCCTTTAGGAATGGGACAGGAGTCTGTGAGTAGTTTTGACACTAATTCTGCTGGTGGAAGGGAGGTATATGATAATGATGAGAAAGTCTATATCATGTCTGCCCTCTTCTGAAACCTGTACCTGTTCATGAAAATAAAATAATGTTTTTGCCCAAAGGCTTCTTAATCTGTTCCCAGTTGTCATTTTAGTGTTGGGAACTAGGCAGGGGACCGTTGCCTGCAGAGTGACTTTGTAACAGCCCTCACCTAACAATCGGCTCCACAACTAGACAACCTGACACTGAGGAATGATAATTTACGAGGCTTTTGCTATTTTTATTTCTTCACGTGGCAGAAAAGAAAACTCTGGTTTTTTAGAATAAATTCCCTCCATTTAAGAAGAGAACTTTTGCCAAAAGCAACAACTAAAAATAAAATCTTCTTTTCATGCCTGTATTCCTGGGCTTCCTCACTTAATCAGAAGATTCTGCAGGGACAGTGGAACAGACCACGAGCCTAGAATATTTTAGAATCACTGAATTCCTGAGCTAGTACAGAAACTGCATTGTACTGAGTGCCTAGCTCACCTATTTGTAATATACAGCTTAAAAAGCAGTTTGAATGAGACAATTCAATATTCTTGACAGTATTGAATATCAGCATCAGTTGTTGGGCAGAATTCAGATTTCCTTTCTCCCACCTTCAAAACATGTTTTTTGTTGTTGTTTTTAAGAGACGAGTTAAGATCTGTATCTTCACTCATAATCAAATGGAATATATTTGGCTAGTCATTTCCTCAGAATAACTGCTAGACTCTTTAAGCAAGCAGTTTCCCCAGTTAACCTGTAGGGGACGGACGTTAGACAAAAGGCCTGGTTCCCCAGGCAGACAGGGAGTTAATGGGGATACTTCTTCACTCGATTTGCATATCTGACAGTGAGAACGTATATTGCCTTTCCTGGCCCTGTTATTTAATTTCTACAAATGAACCCATGGGAATAATAAACCTTTTTATTTTGCATGACTATGTTGATAAGAAACCAGCAACAATACCTATGTTGGGGTAATGCTTTTGGCTTACAAAGCCACTATTTTTAACATCTCATCGTCACAACAGCACTGCAAGGCAGTATCTCAGAAAGGTGCTCTGGCACAATTTCCTTCACGAGGCCCTGGTTTTCCCAAGCAAATGCCACTTTGTAATGAACTTTTAGTCATGAAACTGTCCCATAAAGTATATAAAGCTTATGTATAAAGCTTAAATATAAAGCTGAGTGGTAGTCAGCACTTTGGCTTTCAGGTACTAATACCAAATTTGAAATGAATGGGTGTTACAACTTTCAACACTGTGTTTCATTGTTTTGTTTTTAGTAGACTGGAGAGTTACGATGTCCCTGCCAGCTTGTTCTCGGCATGCCTGGCCACTCTCTTTGTGATGCCACTCCAGGTATTCGGACCACACACAGGGAAGCATTGACAGGTGTTCCTCTGGGCATCAGAAGGACATGCCCCCAAACTGTATGACTGCTATTGGCCTGCTAAGATTCTTGGATCGAAGACCTCTTTCTCTTCTAGGATGAGAAGAGACACAGTTTCATTGAGGACATAGAGGAATTTGCTCATTATGTTAGTTTCCTAAAGTTGCCATTACGAAGTGCCACATACCGGGAGGCTCAAAACAACAGAAACACAATGTCTCACAGTTTTGGAGGCTAAAAGTCTGAAATTGAGATGTCAGCAAGGCCATGCTCACTCGAGAGCCTGGGTAGACCTCAGTCCTTGCCTCTTCCCAGTGTCTGGTGGTGGCCAGAGTCCTTGGTGTTCCCAGGCTTGCAGCTGCACGATTCCAACCTCTGCTTATGTCACCACATGGTGTTCTCCTTCTGTGTCAGTGCCTTTACATGATGTTTTCCTCTCTGTGCATGTCTGTGTCCGAATGTCTCTCTTCTCATAAGGGCACCAATCATACTAGTTATGGCCCACCCTAGTGACTTCATCCTAACTTAAGTCAAACACACCCTATTTTCAAATTAGGTCATATTCACAGGTACTGGGAGTTAGGACTTCAACATATCTTTTTGGGGGACAGTTCAACCCATAACAGTCAGTCATCTCCCACTCTGATGTACAATGAGTTGAGCTGGGAACGATGAGAAAATGTACCACAAACACCATCTCTTTGAATACATATCCTCCACTTTCTTCCCCATAGCATCTCTGGAAGGCAGGAGCAAGGAAATCTTGCTTGTTGTTGTTGTTGTTGTTGTTTTTAATTACATTTCCTATGAACCAGTGTTTTTATGTAATGACTCATTAAGAGGAAAAAGGCCTTCTTTCAATTCTACTTTAGCAATGAGAAAAATTAGTCTTTAGGGGATTCATGTGAGTGTTCGCATTTTATAGATGAGAAAACCGAGAGACTACTTTAAACATGTTGGTCACACTTATGTTTCAGATATAACGTTTCTATTTAGTTTATTTAAGGCGTTAGCTAGCATCATGTGACTTCTCCGAGTTCATATACCCAGGAGAGGGAAGAATGCTGGTCTTTGGACTTTGCACCTTGTGGTTTGGGCCTATACATTGTTACTTATGACCATGTAACAGGAATATATTTCAGTTGGTGCTGGAGTTATTTCTTTCTGAACAGCCCTACTCTGTGGTAACATAAATACTTACTATTTCATATTTGCCATTATTTATTTGTCGCCTTTTATCTTGAGAATCACCTAGGGGCTTGATAGAGCAGATTCCCAGCTCCTACCCATTGGAAAATCTAGGCATGCGGTTGGGGCCCAAGTCTTCAATTTTTAGAAAGCTTCTCAGGTGTTTTTGATGGCAACAGGATTTAGGAAACACTGGACCAGCAGTCTGTAACATATCTTCCATCTCTAAGCATTTATAATATTTTCTATTTGGATCCTGCTTCTGTCTCTTGGCTAAGGTATAAAAAATACTCTCATTTCTACTGACCACTAGGAAAGTGGGGAGTTCCTTCTGGTTCCACAGCCCAGTGCAAATTCTGGTTTAAGCATATCACAGGCACAAGTTTAACATAGTCTCAACTCCTTTCTAACTTCTCCAGTTACCACAATTTCCTTCTTTTTTCATATAACTGCTTTAGTGTTGAATTTTCCTGGGACTCATCTTCTACTTCCTCTAAAAATCAACACACATGTACACAAACTCAGGACAGGGGCCTCTTGCCCTCACTGAGACTTTCTAAAGGAGTGGGAGGGTCTTCTTGCCAGAGCTGGACCATAGCAGCTTTCCCATCAAGAATCAGAATTCAGACACACTATCGTCTATGCAGGACAGTGAGGATTTTACAATGCTTCTTTGAAAGTGTTTTAGTCAAGGACAACATGGCAGTTGCAAAAATCAAGATAGTTTTTTTTCTCCCACTCCATAGAAGGTCTTTGTTTGGACTTTTGAGGCAAACAAAATGACATTTAAAGGCATATTTATTCCAACTGTATACATGTGAATGTTTGGGTACTTGCATGCATAGTGCCTACTCATTGCCTTGCCTACAGTAAGTGCTTAGTAAATATTTGCAAACATAAGAGCTAGTATCTAAACAGTTCATTGATAGAAATCTAACTTGTTTCTTACCAGCTCAATTCCTTGAAAGTCAAACACAGGATGTTGGCTTATTGGCAATCAGCACTTTTTCAAATGCTATCTTAGGTCAGAGTTTAATGAGGTCTTTGTAGGCATTAAAATGCCTTCTATTGATAAGCCTCCCTGCAACAACCACACCTTCCCCCTGACCTCAACCATACTCTAGGTTAAGGGTGGAGGAAAGTAGGGAGTGATTAATGTTGTGACACTTAGTCAAAATCTTACTAATGAGTAGTCAATTCATATCAATCCGTAAGTCTTCATTAAGTATCCATTCTGGTCCCAGCCCTGTTCTAGGCAGCACGAGAGAGAAAGAAGTAAAACAACCGGAACTTTCCTTGACAGAATTTGTAATCTAGTCAGATATCTTTATAACTAAGGAGTTCATAAGTTCTATGTTTTTTCCTTCTCCCTTCCTGTTTACTCTGTCTCCCTCTCTCACTAGACTCCCTCCCGTGTCACCCATGATTCGTCACTCAGGCTTGCCCAGAAGTGGCCAGTTTTCACTGAACTGAAAGACAGTGTGGAAGAGCAGAGAGGTCTTGTAGATGAAGAGGACTGAGTTTAAATCCCATTTCTGCCACTTGTTGAAACTGTGACCTCAGGGAAAATTCATCAAATTCTCGGAGCCTCAGTTTCCTCATCCTTCAGAAAGACTGAGAACAATACCCACCTCATATGTTTATTACAAGGGTTATAAATCATTTATACAATGTATATAAAGTGTTATGTGTAAGGTAGATGCTTAATAATGTTAACTAGATGTACAACTACTGTGACTGTTAAATGCTAGCTAGAGAAGCAACTAGTAGAAAATGGCTCAGATGCCAGGAAATATTTTTGAAATGTCATTAGTGCAATAGAACATTTGTGTTTGGTCATAACATTTAGTTTGCTTCAGTGCATACCACTATTTTCACACCCCAATACTATTAGTTATAGTCATTGCTACCTCCCACCCTTCATAGTTATTCTCAAAAGGAGAATAATTATAATGGGAATCTGCTCAGAAGAAATACGTATCACGTTTCTCTTAATAGCCCAGAAAGTTAGCAAGTTAGACTTTGTTTATTCATTCAACAAATATTTACTGAGTCCAACTGCAAGACTAAACATTAAGACAGCAGGATGTGGGGGAACTAGAAGGCATTTGTACTGCTGAGTTGAGGGTAAAAAGTGATGAGGAATAAGGTTGGGGATTTAGGCAGGAGCTGGATCATCTGGGGAATTCTAGGCCATGTTCTAAATTTGGACTTTATGCTAGAAGCAAAATATGACATCAAAGAGTTTTACTAAGGGAGAAGATTTGCATTTTTTTTTTAAAAAGAATGATTATTTTGGCTGCAGGTGGAAAACGGATTTGAGGAGGCAAGAGTGAGAACAGGGAGAGTAGCTGGGGAGCTGTTACTGCAATCCAGCCAGAGATGACAGTGGCTTTATCTAAGCTGGAAGGGGATGGAGAGGATGAGAGGCGCTTGAGAGCTACTTGGGAAGTTCAAGCTCACAATCCCTGAGGTCTGTGGAGACCAATTTTTTTCTTTGGATTTAAGAAGTTTTTGAATGTTTCTTGAAAGGTAATATGATGCACATAAAATATATTACATAGTACTCTCAGGGAGGTCTGGGCATGAGTTAAGACGCCAATAACACCCAAGTAAACATACAAATATTCATAATAAATGAGAAGAATCAAGGCTATTAATAACCCTCCATCACTTCAGAGCAGGTTTTGCTGCCAAGTGAGTTATGGAAAATCTTTGAGTTTTTAGAGTCTTTTGTTTTGAAATGTGGGTAACTAATTGGTAATTAATTGCATAAGGTGGAGGATGAATAAGCAAAAGGGTGAATTAAGGTGCACACTTGGGATTTTGTTTGGCAACAAGGTGGATGGTGGTGCTATTCAGACAGAGAGGACAAAGCAGGAAGTACACATTTGTGGTTGTAAGGTTGGGCTCACTTTGGGCTATGAACTAGCAGTATTTGTGGGGTATTTAGATGAATATCAATTAGCAGCATTTCAAGAACAAGGAATGGTCATCGATGTCAAAAGTTGGAAAGAGAACAGAAAAAAATGAGTATTTATGTGTCTCTTGGACGTAGCAATTAAAGGGCTGTTGATGACCTTTGAAAGAACAATGTCAGTGGTGTGGCAGAAGAAGAAACCCAAACAAAATGGATTGCAAAGTACAAGAAAGGTAAGAAAACAGAACGACCAAATACAAATATATCTGCATGTTTATTTGTACTGCTGATTAAAATGGGGTTCATCTTGTCTGTTAATTGGCATTAGATTTGGTAACTAGTTATAAAATGTATAGATAAGTAAGAAAAGAAAGAAAAGATAAATAAGCCATATTCCTTCCTTTAAGAATCAGGCGTGCAAAAAACAAGCCAAGGAAAAAATAATGTTATACCGTAACAACCAAGTCTCTCAAGAGAAGCGTTTTGGGTTTCTGTTTTGTTTTGCCTTTTTCCTTTCAAACAGGAGTTCCATCTAAATTCCCATGGACTTTTGAAAATATACCCAGGCTCTATCCTTGAGCATTTTGATTAATTCAGTCTCAGGTGGAACTAGAGATCTACATCTTTAACAAATTCCAAGGTGATTCTGATAAGAGGACCTGGATCAGATCTAGGAATATAAATTTAGAAAGCAGCCATGAAGAAGGGAAAGTTTAAATCACAGGAGAGAGTGAGAACATGGAGAAGAGACTGAGAAAAGCTGAAAGCAGAACCTATGCTCGTCCTGTTTAAGTTAAAAAGGGAACTGGGGAGGGGATATGAGATAAAGGCCATATAAAGCATTAGGAACTACCAAGTGCCACCAAGTGTGAGGTGACATGATTGTTAAGACGAGAGGGCCTGAAAAATACTGAACTACAGGAGGATTATTAAAAAAAAAAAAACTTTTGTTGTTTTTGCTTCTGATTACAAAAGTGTTACAGAAAAGTGCAACTAAGAAAACAAAAATCCCTTACAGTCATGCATCCTGTGATAATCGCTGTTCATTTTTTAGTAAATATCCTTCGTGTCTTTTGGCAAACACTTTTAAGACCTTTGATGAAAAGAGCAGCTATTTATTTAGGCTGATATTAGTTTGAGGCCAAAAAGATACTTTACAAATAAAATTTTCGGGTAGATTGGTTGTTTTTGACTATTATACGTGGTGAGATGGCTTTGGAACCTTTCCTTTCCGGGTGGAGCTAGAGCTATTCTGAAAGGTTTTAGTGGAAAGTATAGACCGCAGGTTGGCAAACTAGGGCCCTTGGGCCAAATCCAGTCCACTCCTTATTTTGAAAGTTGTATTGGAAAACACAGCCACACCCATTTGTTTATGCGATGTCTGTAGCTGCTTTCCTGCACAGTTGAGTACTTCTGGCAGAGTATCTGGCCCATAAAACCTAAAATATTTATGATATGGCCCTTTACATAAAAGGGTTGCCAATGCCTGGTGCAAACCAGTATTTCTCAAATTATATTCCAAGGCACATTAGTTTCCCATGAAATGTTAATAAACATTCTTGAAGAAGGGCTCTGTGTTCAAATAAATTTGGAAAATGCCAGATTAAACAAAGTTAACCAGGTTTCTTTACAGTTAGGCTTCTGATAACATTTAATATGCTCACTGATAATCAGCAAAAGCAGCGTATGTTATACATAGCAGTCCCCAAAAGTATTTGGTCATAGAACCCTTTATTTTCCACAAACATCTATGATCATCATATAGTTTGGAAAACTCTTAAATTAGTCTGTTTGAGAGGCTTTGCCAAGGCCATAAAATGGCATGAACTTAAGGCCATGGTGTTTTAATTCTAGGATGTATGTACAGAAAGCCTTCTTGGTTACAGAGGTCAGAAAACCACTCTCTACCAGTTAATCGCAGAACCATCTTTGGGTCTGGACCTCTACAAAGGAAATTTTAGCCTAAAGTAAAATTCCCAAGGGTGCTCCACAGAAGTGAAGACAAGAGGTAAATATATAAGGCTTCTGAGATGGTAACTGGGGTGAATGAAGATTCAGCTTTCTTTGTTTGGGTAACATTTCCAGAGCCATAATATGACTTTCATGGGTGTTGGGCACTTTTGCCTTTGTGGGACTCTTTCTCCAATAGAAAATGATAAAAATGATATTTTTATGACTGTGTATAAAGACAAATGTAATCCAGACTGGATGTATTCAGCTCTTCTTTTGATTTGAAAAAAGAGATTGAAATCAAAAAAATTTCGTGGGCTCTAGACAGTACCCATTGTGCCTCATGGGTAAGAGCCCTGAGAATTGCCAAGGTATGTTATCTTCCCTGCCAGACTACAACCTTCTTGAGGGTGAGACCACATCTCATGTACTGTACTCCCTTCCTTAGCCACTTAGAATCTCTAGGTTCAGCAGTGTATGTTGAATGAATAAATGGGTGATTAATTTCAGGGCTGTCAAACACCTCATTAGAGGATAAAAGGAATAGCTTCACTAGAAGACCTTTCAGTTTCCTCCAAAGATCTAATCAATTAATAGAAATTACTAAACTATATCAAAGTATCACCATGCAATGGAAAGAAGTCCCGAAATTAAGTCTCTTGCCACTAAGTAGCAGTGTAGCCGGTCCTTTTGTAACTGTGAGCCTCAATTTCTTAATGAGTAAGAAAAACTATAATTAAAATGAGAGATTCTATGCATAGTTTTACTTACAAGACAGAACAAAAAGCTAAACTTTTTATATTAGTCAGGTCCAGAAAGACCTAACAGGCTTTAAAAACAGATCCAGCAGTAAGATCCCTACTCCACTTAAAAATTAAACTCTCTCAAAAATGCTAACCATGGAGGACATGGTTAGAGATGACATAATATGCTTCCAGAGGACAGTGGATGGGCCCTTTCTAAGAGCAAAACAAATCAGAAAGTTCTTAAAATTCAATAAAAATCCTAAAAAGCCACCTAACTCAATTTTCTTCCAACATAGGCCTCTCCTTAGAGACTATTCTTGCCTGCTTTTTTGTCATAGGCTACTTGAAAACTGTAATACTCTGGACCATAGAGTTTTGTTTTTATGGGAATTTTGCTCAATCCAACTTACAATTAGTAGAAAAGAGGTGGTACAGTTAATATATCACCCAATCAGCAACTCCCACAGAAGACTGTAACAAAGATTTAAAAAACAACTCACCAGATACGAAGACAGCTATCTGTTTGCTATTAAATCAAGGATGAGAGGGACTTGTTTCCAGATGGGGGAAAAAAAGTCCTCACAAAGAAGGGAAGTTGGGCCAGTCACCTCTAAATTCTAGAAATTTCTTAGCAGTGCCAGGAGGTCTCCTGATGAAGAGACACTTCGGAGACCCAACTCCCACAAAAGCCTTATGTATCTTCCTGGCACAGGACCACAAAGGGTCTGGCTCAAACGAACTTCCCCACTCGGCGTCAGGAGTGCAGCGTGGGTAACCGCTTGCCCCAGGAAGACGGCCTGATGCACTGAGCTGACGCACCTGTTCGCACAGGCGTGCAGTTCCCGGATGCCTGAGTGCACGAGTGGCCGGTGCGAACTGCGCATGCGCCCACTCTGCGGCTTTGGCATCCAGGCTCCCTGGGGTCGTTAACCGGGGTCTGAGCCCTGCAGGGATAGGTAGGGCCACAGGCAGGGACTTCTGGGGGACACCTCTGGTCCTTCCTCTCCAGAACAGAGTTGCTAGTTCCCCTGAAGCCGTATCTTGCGGGATCTCAGACACCATTCCAGGACTGATCAAGACTAGATGGGGTGGGAGACACCTGGGAATCATGTTTGCCAGACAGGCCCCATGTCCAATCAGGTCAGCAGGACCATATGGGATAGACGGTAAAAGGGGAGGAAAAAAAGATGAAGTTTCTATTATTTTTTCCTATGGACTAATACACAACTCTGGAAAAGGCCAGGCAACATGCTTCTAAATACAGAAATGGATATATGTACTGTGACTTTCCTCTCAAGAGTAGGCACAAGAACTAGAAATAACTGAAATTTGTTTAGTTTCTTTCACAAATCACCTCTCTTTGCAGTGAGTACTCCACATAGAAGAAGAGAAGAGCTCTGTGGGCTGGCAAAGTCCCTTCCCAATACCCTTATCTCTCTGCCATTCCTCTCCACTCTGGAAAAGGGAATAAGGCAGATTTATCAGTGGGAATTGAATGTGACTGTGGAAGACATTTTATTCTCTAGCCCCCAAAAGTCATTGCCTAGAGCCATCCTCTCTGGGATAGAGATCATGTGTTTTAGATATTTCAGGAAAGTATGGATTCTACATATTCTGTTCCACTGTCAGGCATGTGTTCTGGTTGTGGATTAAGGAAAGATCTATTTACCTTAGAATATCTCTAAGCACCTAGGGCATCTCTGAGTGCCTGGCCATGGAAGATTTGGGGAGAGTGTAGAATTTACCAGCAGATTTACTTCTCCATTTTAAGGAGAAGTTTCTCATACATATGATTCTAAACTGAATATTCTTTTAAAAAATTTATTGAAATGTAGCTGATTTACAGTGTTAATTTCAGGTGTACAGCAAAGTGATTCAGTTATACATATACATACATACAAATATTTTCCTTTCAGATTCTTTTCCATTATATGTTATTACAAGAAATTGAATATAGCTCCTTGTGCTATATACAGTAGGTCCTTGTTGTTTATCTATTATATATAGTAATGTATGTATTAAATTGCATATTCTTCAACAGGTTTGTTGTTTCAGTTATTAATGGACTCTACTGACTTGGTGCATTTCATGAAGGCTAAAGGCGATTTTGTTTTGAAATGCTCAAGGAGAGCTTTACTGAAATGCATTTTTGATGTCTAAAATAGCACTGAATAAGAGTTGCTGTCCTAAATGGATCCTTGACCCTGTAATCAAGATTATCTGGGGTTTTTTTTCCCCCTCTTGAGGCAACAGCTTGTATTTTGTCATGGAAGAAAACAAGAACAATTAGAATGTTTTCTAGATTAGACATCAGGTATTGGAATACGGAAGATATCTGTTCTGGCAGACTGATTATCTTCCCAATGCCAAGTACAGTCCAAAGTTTCTGGTTTACAATCCCTGCCTTCCCAGGTGCCTGGTTGTTATCCCTGAAAGCTCCCATCGTTGGAACCTGAAGCAAGCACCACTTCAATACAACCACAGCATATGGGCAAAGCTCCGTTTCAAAGGTCAGACTATAAAGAGACAGGAAGAACCAACTTTTAGGAAGGTATAAAGTCCCAAGGCCATTTTTGAATGGTCTTCAAACTGATATTCTGAAGGGAAACTTTCATTTACTTCTGTTTCTTCTCCTGAATTTGGTTATCCAAGAGGTTAGGGCCCAGGCCTCAAATCATAATCCTGCCTGATTTGGCTTTGGAAACTCCAGAGTACAGTTATGTTCAGGGGATGGGGCTGGCCTGTGAGGTATCCGGAGGAGGTGTCACAGGTTGTGCCTTTACTATGGGGCCCAGTTCTAATGACCTGGTGTGTTTTCAGAATGTTGAACATGGGATGAATCATGGAAATTTTAATTCACTGGGCACCAGAGGTGTGAAACATTTAAAAAGTCAAAGAGATGTTAAGATCTGAAAATAGAAGTTATAGGCTGCAAAATAAGACAAGGAAATCTCAGACTAAACCAATTTCAAAAAAAGATGATAAACATCCTTTTGCAGTTGAAAGAAAGATGTTACATTAAGGATGAAGTATCGATGAATGTTACTATGTTTGATATGATGTGGGACAGGATGTCCAGAGTATGAGGATTTGGGGCCTTTGGATCTCTTAGTATGTATGGCTCTGGGCCTGGAGAATATTGAGGGCCAGCAGTAGATGCTTCTTGGGTTTCAGTGAACACTTTGTTTTTTCCTGCTTAAAAGTTGACTGTTTCTGGTTTTGCCCCCTAGCAAGAGATGCCAGTAATACTGGATAAAGGACAGAAAACTTCAACTTCATGTGACAGCAACTTAACCATGTCTTCCAATTTCCACCGTTGTTAGGGTGGGGTGACAATTCCAGCTGAACCTGCCTCTTGTCCTAAGAGGACTGACCCGTGTGGCTTCAGAGAGGACTTCTGGCAAGACAAAAGTGCCGATTCTAATCCTGGTAGCAATCTCTGCAGTCTCAACAACTCTTTGTGTGGGTTCTCCCCTTCCCCCTTTTAAAACTTGCAATTAAGCCTGGGTAAGGAGACTTTTTGAAATTTACTTGAGGGACCTGTAATTTAAATGTACATTGGGAAACAACAGAGACAGAGACTAGGAGTTTTGCCAGGCACCTGGGAACAACTCTATATAATCATAGTATCTTCAAGTTGGAAGGGACTTTAGAAATCTTCCTGCTCAGCCCCCACACTCTACAGATGAAGGAAGGAAGGCTCACATGAGAAATGACTTACTCAAGGTCTTGGAGGTGATTTGAAGCAGAAGGATTAGCAAGGAGGCTCCTGACCTTGTCTTTTACTCCATGCTGACTGAGAGTGGAAGGGAAAATAAAGTCCACTTTGCTGTGGAAATGCTTTCTGTTAAGAATAGAGGAGAATGAATCACTAGGATTTTTTTTTTTTTTTTGGAACAATGATTTAGAGTGAACTGCACAGAGTGGGCAAGATACGGGGAAACCACAGAATTCTGGGCCTAACTGTTTATATTGGGACTATTTACCAAGTGTGCATAGGCACAGGGCCTTTTGGTTCTGCCTGTTTAATAATTGTACTTGATCTTAAGATCTCCCCAACCATATTCTCCTAGGTTGTGCACCTTCTAGTTTGTGAAGTCTCCATTTATCAGTGCAGGTGGAATTCTGTTATATACAGAGAAGAGCTGGTAAATATTTTGCTAGGGGAAACTTCAGTCATTTATACTCTTTGCTAATATGAATATTGATAGTCGATACCATAATGCCATTCTAAAAATTAAAAGCATTTTGTGGTATGAAAGACTACTGATGGATGAATGCAAAAAGAAAATGTGGTATAAACTTGTTTATTTTATATATGTTAGTTAGTATCTGCAAATCTCGAACTCCCAATTTATCCCTCCCCACCCCTTTCTCCACCTGGTAACCGTAAGTTTGTTCATGTATGACTGAAGCATGATGCTGTACACCAGAAATTGACACAACACTGTAAACTGACTGTACTTCAATAAACATATATAAAAAAGAAAATATGGTATATATACATACAATGGAATTACATATGTTTTTTATATAATAGAGTATCATTCAGCCTTAACAAAAGAAAGAAATCCTGCCTATTGCGACAACATGGATGAATCTAGAGGGTGTTATGCTAAGTGAGATAAGCCAGACACAGGAGGACAAATACTCTCTGTTCCCACTTTAATGTGGTGTATGTTAAAAACAACAACAACAACAACAACAACAAAGCCGCATAGTAACAGAGACTAGAATAGTGGTTACCAAGCGTTGGGACATGAGGAAAAGGAGAGATAAATGAAAAGAAGGAAGAAAGTAGAATGGTGTTTGCTAGAGGCTGTGGGGAGTCATTGTTTGATGAGTGCTGAATTTCAGTTTTACAAGATGAAAAGTATTCTGGAAATGGATGTTGCTGATCTTGTACAACAACATGAATATACGTAATACCACTGAACTGTACACTTAAAAATGACTAAGACGGTAGGTTTTATGTTATGTATACTATAACACAATAAAAAAGAAATATTATCATATGCAGTTCTCCTGTATTTAATTTTTTATTTCAATTTTCTAATAGTAAAACCCAAGAGTGAGTAAACCCTTAAAACTCTACTCTGGAGGATAAAATAGTTAGCAATGGAGTAAAGTTTAATTTTAGGAATCTCAGGGAAGGATTTTAATACGTGACTTTTCAGCTCACCTATCTTGAGGCCATTTCCCCATGCAGAAAGTTTGTAATCTAGTGCTTTATTGGCTGTTTTGTTCCAGTGGTTCTGCACTTTTCCCATTAAGTGTTAAATTGATTTAGATGCCTCACTTCTGCTTTTCCTAAAGCATATCTCTAGATTTCAGTGATGGAAAGCCCAGAAATTCTCTGCAGGGACATCCTCTTGCTTTCAAGCCCTGCCTGTAGTTTAGGTTCGGAAAATATAATTCAACAGAGGGAGATGCTACTCAGGGTTAACAGTCTACTTTTCAGAGATGTCCTTCCCAAGATATTGACAGAATGCCCGCAAACCCCTGAGCAAAGCTTGGGGAGATGGATTTCATAAGAGGCCGAGGGTTTTCTTTAAAAAGCTCCTCAGCAAACCTTAATTATCTTTAACAGACTGAAAGATAACAGCTTAACTAAGATAAAAGGCTATAAATGGTTATTTATCTACAGTGGCTATTCTGTACCAGGACATGATTTTCCACTAAGCCCAAACCTGTTCCAGAGAACTTTCTGATTTCTTTCCACTGAATGAAAGTGCAGGGCTGTTTTTGCCAATGGAATAAGTACTCTCTTTGCAACAAACAACAGAACAAAAGCCATTTTTCGTACTCTTGTCTTTATGTATATGTAACTTTGCTTTTATGGTGCAATGGATGACACAGTTGTCCTCTTTGTGTTTTTAAAAATCACTTTTTATAAGTCACTAGAAACTGTTTAAATTTTATTTTACTTTATAAGCTCAACTGAAATAATAAAATTACTGTTTTTCTGTTCTTGAGGGATTTAAGGTCCTTGTAAAAAGCACTTACTCTTTCTGGGACCTATAATTTCCTCATTCAAAAAATGAGAATAACTGTAATATGACTTCAAAGGGTTACTGGGAGTTTTAAATGAAATAATATGTGCTTGACAAAGTATATGTTAGTTTCCCATCTCCACAAAGGAATGAAATAATTTGCTTAATTGAAATCCATGTTCCTTAAGTTCAGCTCTTTATTGTGCATATGAAAGCCTCATGGATACAGATGTTCAATGTCTTTTTCCCTATCTGTGCCCCCTATTGAGCAGATCTGTGTTTTAGTCCCGTTCTGTATGTCATTTACGATTATCATCATCAAACACACTTTTATAATTCCTTTTCACTCCCCACGCAATGGGAACGAAGCTAAAAATTCCAGGAAGTTCACTTAAGAAGCAATGAAAAAAAGTTAGTCATCAAATAAAAGAAAGTTGTGAAATCAAGAGACTTATTTATTTAAACTGTTTACAGCCATGCAAATAAAGATAAAAATGATTTGACAAAACACCTATATTAAAGCAATAAAACCCTTAAACTGCCATTTGTACCCCAGATTAGACCCCACCTATAAGTAATTTGGAATAAAGTGAATCAGATTTACCTGTTGACTCATAATCTGGGCGAGAGACTCAGTCTTTCCTTTCCTGTAGTTTGCTGATTTCACTAGAACACTTACTGCTCTTCAGAGAAAGCAGGCTCCTATGGTAACCAGTCAACTAAATGGACCCCGTTGCCAGGAAAGGTGCATGAAACAAAACCAAAACAAGGCAGACAGGAAGACAGGGGCTTCCCCAGTGGTTGAATTGAGAGATGTCAGGGGAAACGTAAAAATATGATTATGAAACAGCTCAGTGCAATGTTTTAATATTGACAGTGACGATGACAGTAGTAAGGCATATATTAATGTCGGCTAAGAGTTGCATCTTTTTTCTTCTCCCTTTAGTACTTCACTTTTGATCACGTAAACACAGGTTTTTATGACACTGTCCAATAACCAGCATCTATTGAGAACCAACTATTTGCCAGGAGTTTTATGTTTTTAAAAGTCCTTACAAGCGTCTTCAAGGTAAATATTATTATGTTGGTTTTAAAAATTGTTTCAAACTCAGTTTAATTATCAGCTGTCCCTAATGAGTCTCTCTCCACTTAGGTCCCTCAACTGTATGGTCCAATAAAACCCCCATTTTATAGCTCTTAATACATTTGTGATTATGCAATTAATGATAACGATACTTTAAGTTTAGAGTCCATGCCCCACTGGCTTGCAGAGGGGGACAGGGAGCAGGCCTCGTTCATTGGCCTGTCCCTAGAGCCTCGTGTGGTGCCTGGCACATAGTGACTGCTCAGTGAACACCCATGGAATGGCTGACATGAGAAGACCAATGCTTAGGGAAGTGGCTCAACAGCACACAATTACTGAAACCATGGCCAGGCACCTTTCCACTAAACACTCTGCTGAGGATGTTCTTTTTGCCCCCGAGAACTTAGAACTCACCCAGTGAGTACAGAGATGTTCTCTGCTGTTGGGTCCTAGTCACATTTTAGTAATCTAGAAGGAAGGCATACTCCCTTCCCTCTGTTTTAAGACAAAAGCTTGATATCTTGCTACATATTCTATAATAATAAATAGGTTAATGATAATAAGAATAAGAATAATGAATTACAAAAACACGAGAGGGCGGCACTCCTCATTTCCTACTGCATACTCCTTAGACAAAGATTTCTCCAAACTTTTCCTCACCATATTTGACTGATTAAAAACAAAAAGTGCTTCCAGTCAACTTCTATCATAATTGTACATCTGTCAGGTTTTTTTTTGACAATAAGCATTTTGAGGGCATTGCTTTATTGTCTTTTCTCTTTATTTCCAGCTTAGATTCTGGCACTTACATAGCAACAAGTCAATAAACAACACGGTACAGGAACGAGTGATGTTGCCAACATCCTAATGACCATGTGTGCTGTTCCAGTCTCTTTCCTCTTCTACCTGTATCTGTCAGAATGGTCTAAGTTATGCTGTTGTAGCAACCCCCAAATTTCAGGTAATTTCTCATTTACTGTGTTGGGGAGAGCTTTGCTTTTCACTGTCACATAGGGGCTAAAGTTAAAGGAAACTCCACCATCTATGACGCTGGCATTTAATCAGCAGGCTTTAGAGTTTACCACAGAGGAGGTAAGAAAGAGCTGGTGAGTCAAACACAAGCCATAAAAAGTCTAATCCAGCATGTCATTCACATTCCTTTTGCCGGAACTATCACATGGCCACACCTAACTTCAGGGGAATGTGGAAATATCTAACCAAAAATAGGAGAATTTGATATTGGTGAACATTAATAACTCCTGTCACACAATCATATTCCCTGGCCTCAGGCTTTGTGAAAGCAGGGAAGAAGATGGCAGACAAGAGGTCAAAGGAAGGAGAAGAGAATGTCCAGGATAAAAAAAAAAAAACAAAAAACGATGGATAATAAAGAGAAGAGAGAAAAAAATCTCAGCTGGTGGGTTGGGTGGGGTATTCTGGCAAGGTCATTTCCTGTTCTGAGGTAGAAGTTAAGCCCCTAAAATAACCAAAGTCTTATCTTCTCAGTACCTTTCTATTGCTCATCCACACAACTCATTAGTAAGCTAATTGTTCATATCCTACGTGGATCATGTTTCATTGGGAAGGCTAATCACTAAGGTTTCCTGGATCATCTCTCATGCACCAGTCACAGAAGTGTAAAGATTTCTGCCTCAACTTGAGGTAGGTGAGACAGACAGAAAATAAGAGACAGAGGTGTCTCTGACACTGGAATATATTATTATTCTCTTCTTCATCTTTCTCTGTCACTATTTAAAGTCTCTTACTATTTTCCTTCCTTGCTAGGGTAAACACAAAGGAGAGAATTATGGGTGTCTTATTTATGGTTGCATTCCCAGAGTCTACAAACACAAGGCTCACAGTTAGTGCTCAATAAATATTTATTCACAGATGGTTTAAAAGGGGCAACTTAAGGGGACAAACTACAAAACTTGAACTAAAGGTTAACTTCTCAAACTTTGAAAAATATATACCTGGATTGTAAATAAACTTTTGAAAATTTACCTTTACCTTTGAAAAATTACAGAAATACTGAAGTCACCATTCATCTGATTAGTTTTGTTGTAGGCAAGTTAAGTAGGAAAGTTGTTTTTAATCTTTGGGTTGGTCCTTGGCAAGATCTGCTCCATTATTTTTTTCCAGTTCGTAGTTTGGAAGTCCCAGCAGTATAGCTTATGGCTGGCAGTCAATTAGTTGTGAATTTATTTTTAATCTTTAGCAAATGTCCCTTGTGAACAAGCACAGGATGCATCACAATTATCATCGACTACTATGTCTTCAACTCCCCCGTGTGCCTGGCAATGTACTGTGCAAAACAGAGAAAAATATAGTTCTAGTCTAAAGAAGCTGATGGAACAAAGAAAGATCCTTAATTTTTTGCTATATTAAAAAAAAAATTATTTTATGCAGGGGAGTGATTTTCATATTCTCTGATAAAATGCTTCTTGGAAGGCTAGAGTTTTAAAGAAGTTTCTAAAAGAAAGAGGCATAATGATAGAGCAAACAAATTACAAAAGGAGTCCTTTGATAACTGTACAAGTTTAATAATTAGTAAATAATATCATTACCAGGTGATGATGACAGTTTGTTGAGAAGACGATGAGAACATTTTTGATAACATACTGGCATTTCTGTATGCACATTTAACTGTCTAATTGCTTTAGAATTGATCTGAAAAATATATTTCATAGCCAGTATATAACTATGAGGCTCTTTGATTTATTAAGAAATAAGAACAAGAATAGTATCTATATTTGTTATATACAGAAACTCTTCCCTTATTGCCCAATCATAAACAAATATCTACTTGGATTGTAAATAAACGTTTGAAAATCTACCTCTACCTGATTCAAAATAATATTTGGTGGCTTTGACCTCTATCTATGAATAGACATTCTCCAATTTAAACTTTTGGTGAAACTCACTTACTTGAGAGCAAATGGGTATTTGATTTTTAACTAATGTCTAATCTTTGAATAGAGAAATATTTTTGCATCCTACAGGGCATCTGTTTGCTTATTTTGTATGTAGATATCAACTAATTTACTGGCTGTTGAGAATGATAAACTCTCAGTATCATTATGACATCATATCTGCCTTCATAATTCAAAAGGTATTTCTTGGGCAAAAATATCTGGAAAGCATTAATAATTAATAAAAAGCAAGTGGCTTTAAAAATTCACTGATAAGGGACTATCCCCATTCCATTCTCTTTTTTTAAGCCTCCAAAATAAAAGCTTCTTCTGCTAAATGCATGGAAAATACCCATTCTTTTTTTTCCCTGCCCCTAAAAGAAAAAACTGAACCTAACTGTATGTACCCTATGAGAACAGGCAGTCCTGGGGCTGGCTTCATGTACAATTTGAAACTACAGAAAAGCCATGAAGGCAAGAAGGAAGAGAGTTACCATGTTTAACAGCCTTAGGAAAAGAAAGATGAATAAGTTGTTTCTCCCAACCTAAGGATATAATGAAAAAAATTTAGATTCACTCGAAACTTGTATTTCTGTATCTTTTTAAATAAGAAACTTTGAGATGCACTCTTTAATGTGCAGCTGTGATGAGACTTAATACAGAACACAACATTCTGTTATTTCAGAAATGTGACTAAAAAAGAAAAAGATCTGTTTAGAACAAAATAAAGGACACAGCCCAAAACCACACAAAGGCAAATGTGTGTGAATGTGAGCACATTTTAACTTTTCCCTTAAAATTAGACTAGTGATGGCTGAGAGTCAGCTGCTCTGCTTGAGTGGGGCAGTGCCCTTGCTCTGGTATGTGACTCTGAGGTCACCTTTTCCAATTTGCAAAGGCAAGATCTTTCCATCAGCTTCTATTTTTCTTCACTCTTAGGCAGACAATGTAATGCAGAGAGTCAGGGGGCTGGGATAGTAGAAAGCCTAGTAAGAACTCTGGAATCTGTCAGGCCATGGTTGGACTCCTAACCCTACCATTTCCTCACGATGTAATCTTGGGTCTGTTCCTTAGGCTCTCTGAACCCCAATTTCCTTATCTGTAAAATATCAATAATAATATCTTCCTTTTAGGAGTTTTGTGAGGATTAAATGAGACAATATCTGAACTATTTTTAGCAGAATGATTTGATACTATGTCATGGCACAATGTGATCATTTGTGAGTTATAGTCCCTCATTTCCTCATTCACTTGTTTACTAACTCATTTGACAAATATGAACTGAGTCCCTACCATGTGCTGGGTGTTCAGTCTACTAGGATGGATTAGATAGACATGGTCCCTGCCCTAACTTAGTTACAGAATCATGGAGGCAAATGATAAATAGGTAATTAGTAATTACAATATACTGAGATAGATGCACTAGGTTTCAAGTAACTTGTAAGCATTATGGTACTGAAGTTTGGAAACAATTTACTTTCATAGTTAAGCTGGGATGTATTGAAGGTAATATTATGCTTTTAAGCTCCTTTATTTATAGACTGCTATACTTTTTTTCTCATCAAAAGAAGTGGAGGTAGAAACACCATGCAAAAATATATTTCCCTAGGAACACCATATGTTGACCTAACATATAGTTGGCGCTCAGTGAATACTAATTATGATGATGATGATGATGAAGTGCCTTGAAACAATGCAATCCTGAATGTCATAAAAATCAATTCTAGGATAACCCAAATATTTTGTTTTTCTGGTCAATAAACTCCAATTAGAGAAACACAGAGATTCATGCCCCTTCAAGAATATGACTGTATGTATTATAAATAAAATTTGTAAATAGAATCAATATTTACAAACTATGTCCTTTGGCCATAAATACTTTATAAAGATGGACATGTTTTGAGGACCTTAGGAAAGGATTTCTCAAACAAGATGGCAATGTAGAAAGCTCTTCAACTTCCCTCCTCCCATGGATGTGCCAAATGTACAACTACATGAAGCAATTACCTTGAAAGAAATATGGAAACTAGCTGAGTGAGTCCTATACATCAGGTGACTGATAAAATATCCACACTGAAATGAATAGGAAAGGCTGAGACACACTCTCACCATGGTACAGCATATGGACCTAACAGACATACAGAAATTCTATCCAACAGTACCAGAATACCCATGCTTATCATGTGCACATAGAACGTTCTGCAAGGTAGATCGTATGTTAGAACACAAACAAATCTGAATAAATTTAAGAAGATTGAAATTATATTAAGCATTTTTTTTCTGACCACAATGGGATAAAGCTAGAAATCAATTATAAGAAGAAAACTGGAAAATTCACAAATATGTGGATATTAAACTACATGCTCTTGAACAATCAATAAGTCAAAGAAAAAGTCAAAAGAGAAATTTAAAAAATGAAAATAAAATTGGAAATGCACCATAATAAAATATATAAGATATAGAAAAGCAGTTCTAAGAGGAAAGTTTATAGTGATAACTGCATACATCAAGAAAAAAAGAAAGATAACAAATAAACAACTTAAGTTTACATCTCGAGAAACTAGAAAAAAGAAGAGACAAGCTAAGTCTATGAGAAGCCCATAGCTAACATCATACTCAATAATGAAAAGCTAAAAACCTTTCCTTTAAGATCAGTAACAAGATAATGATGGCCACTCTCACCACTTTTATACAGATCTAGCCAGAGCAATTAGTCAAGAAAGAGATAAAAGACATTCAAATCAGAAAGGAAGAAATAAAACTGTCTTTATTTGTGTATGGCATGATATTATATACAGCAAACCCTCAAAGCCCCACTAAAAAAACTATTAGAGCTAATCAACAAATTCAGTAAAGTTGCAGGATCCAAAAATTAACTGAATTTATACGTACTAACAATAAATACCAGAAAGAGAAATTAAGAAAACAATCCTATTTACAAAGCATCAAAAAGAATAAAATAATTATAAACAAATTTAACCAAGGAGGTGACAGATGTATACACTGAAAACTGTAAGACATTGATGAAAGACACTGAAGAAGAAGCAAAAAAATGGAAAAAGAAACTGTGTTTATGGATAAAGATAATAAATTTTGTTAAAATGTTCATACTATGCAAAATGATCTACAGATTCAATGCAATTTTTATGAAAATTCCAATGACATTTTTTTCACAGAAGTAGAAAGCAAAATCCTAAAATTTCGGTGGAACCACAAAAGAACTTGGCTAGCCAAAGCAATCTTGAGAAAGAACAAAGCTGGAGGCATCACACTTTGAAGTGTTAAACTATATTACCCAGTTATAGTAATCAAAACAGTATGGTATTGGCATAAAAACAGACCTGTAGATAATGGAACAAATAGAGACCCCCAAAATAAACTCACACATATATGGCCCATTAATTTTTGTCAAAGGAGCCAAGAATATACACTAAGGAAAAGACAGTTTCTTCAATAAATGGTATTGGGAAAACTAAAAAGCCTTATGCTGAAGAATAAAGCTGGATTCCTATCTTACATCATACACAAAAATCAACTCAAAATGGATTAAACAGTTGAACATAAAACTCCTACAAGAAAATGTAAAGGATAAGCTCCTTGTCATTGGTTTTGACACTGATTTTTTTTTTGATTTGACACTAAAAGCAAAGGCAATAAAAGCAAAAATAAACAAATGGTAATACATCAAACTAAAAAATTTCTGCACAACAAGGGAAACTATCAACAAAATAAAAAGGTTACCTATGAAATGAGAGAAAATTTTTGCAAGCCACAGAGCCAATAGGGGGTTAATATCTAAAAAATATAAGAAACTCATGTAACTCAATAGCAAAACAAAAACAAAAAAAAACTGAAAACAAAACAAAAAAAACCCCAAAACAAACAACAAAACAAACAAACAAAAAAACTCAATCCAATTAAAAAATGGGCAAATGACTTAAATAGACATGTTTCCAAAGAAGACACACAATGGCCAGTAGTTACATGAAAAGATATTCAGCATCACCAACCATCAGCTAAATGCAAATCAAAATCACAATGAGATATCATCTCTCACCTGTTAGGATAGCTATTATTAAAAAAAGAGATAATAAATGCTGATGAGGATGTGGAGAACAGGAATCCTTGTATACTGTTGGTGGGAATGTAATCTGGTACAGCTACCACAGAAAATAGTATGGAGGTTCCTCAAGAAATGAAAAATAGAAAAATAGAAAAATAGCATTTGATTCAGCAATCTGACTTCTGGGTATATATCCAAAAGAAATGAAATCATTGTCTCAAAGTGGTATCTGTACCCCCATGTTTATTTTAACACTACTCACAATAGCCAAGGTATGGAAAAACCTAAATGTTTGTTGATGGATGAATGGATAAAGAAAATATAATTATCTGTCCACATACAATGCAACATTATTCAACCTTTAGAAAGATAGAAATCCTGCCATTTGGGACAACATGGATGAAACTGGAGCACATCATGCTAAGTGAAATAATCCAGACAGAGAAAGACAAATACTGTATGGTACCACTTATATGTGGAATTAAAAAAAAAGAAAAGTCAAACTCATAGAAACAGAGTAGATGCATGGTTGCTAATGGCTGGGGGTTGGAGGAAATAGAGAGAAGTTGGTAAAATGCACAAATTTTCAGTTATAAAATGAATGAAGTCCAAGGGTCTAATGTTTAACATGGTGACTATAGTTGAAGACACTGTATTGTATAACTGAAATATGCAACTTGACAGAGTAGAACTTAAATGTTCCATTTCCTTCCCCCATCCAAAAAAAAGGTAAGTATGTGAAGTATTCAATACGTTAATTAATTCGATGGTGGGAATCCTTTCTCAATGTATATGCATATCAAATCACAACGTTGTACATTTTAAATCTCTTACAGTTTTGTCAATTATATCTCAATGAAGCTGAAAAAAATATCCATTTCTCTCCTCCCTCTTCCCCAGTTTGATTATCTATCTAGTCCCTATTGTGACATATATCGATATTGCAGTATTTTGCATCCTCCAATAGCATTAGATTTGATTTAGTATTTTTTTGCTCCCAATTACTAATAAGATAATCAGCAAACTCATTCTGCTTTTCAGATGACTTCCCCATTTCCCTCCTCATTTTTTGATAGTCATGTTGTGTCTATATTAACAGAGCAAATCTCAATTCCATACTACATTTCCTCTCTTAGAGCCTTCATTTTATCATAGGACTACAAGTATATTTGGTGTTTTTTTTCTTCTGCTGCTTGGATTTCAGAATTCAGGGGATACTTTGTCACTTAGTTTTGTTGTAGATGTTTTGGTATCTTAGTTGTTATGTCTAATTTTAAGGAAGAGATTCAAAAACTATGCCACTACCACCATCCTCTCAGAGTTCTCAAAGTCACTTGAGTATTTAGTGGTTTTCCCTTAACTGTTTATTTTACATATGCTGTATTACTTTTTAGTTTATGCTTTTGCAGAAAGTGTTGTTTTCCAGGAATGCATATATGACATGACATCAGGAATGCCCTTTGTGGCAGCATTTTATACTGAGATTTGAACAGAGAATTTTGGAAGGGATAATATAAAATATTTTGAGCACTTATCAAAAAATAATTATTTTTCATTGCTTCCAAGCTTGCATTTCCAGAAAATGATATATTCTTTGGGTAGGTAAATGTTAAATACATAATTAGATATAAGAAGGAAGAGGAGGTAGGGAAGGAGAAGGAGAAAATGTAATATTATACCGATAACCTGTGCTTTACTCATAACTTTAAACTTTGTTCGGATAATTTATCAGTTCTTAGTGGAGCAATAAAGCAATAGATTTAGGATCATTGGTACTTATAATGAGATTTCTTCCTTTAAGCAAATCCCTTCTTTTAGAAGAAAAGTAAAACGTTAACTCTTAGGAATCATTATGCAATAACTAAGAGAGCAGTAAAACTTTATAGGAGTTGGACCAAGTCCAGTGACTTTCTGGTTGTGAAAAGTTCAGTGGAAATTGAGTAAATGGTTCACGTAATGGGAAGTTTAAGTAATAAAATGAGGGTGTTGGAGAGGTGAAGTTCCCCCGCCCCCCGACCCCGCCACGTACATAGTAGAGATTCTGGTGATTGTTGCTTTATAATGTCGCATTTATTATAGGCATAGGCAGAATATCATAATAAGGATGCATTTTTGGTGTTTAAAAAATAAAAATCTACAGTGGTAGAGTCTTGGGACTTAAAAGGAACTTGGAAGATATTATTATACATATCGTTTTCTAATTGTCCTCATCTTTGTTCCCTTGGTGCTTAGAAAGAAAACTCCAAGTAATGTGAACTACCATGTGTTGGGTTCCTAACCATACCGTGAAGATCTAGGCATGCTACATACTGCTACATACATGGGTCTCATTTGGTCCTCCCACCTATGAAAGATACAGGGGAGAAAAGAGATGCACAAGAGAAATCAGATGACTTGCTTAAGCACAGAGTTAGTAAATTGTGGAGCCTGGGTTTGAACTCAGGTTAGTCTGACTCTTGACGTGCAGTCTTAGCCCCTGTTTCAGTTTGTTCAAACAAAACAAAACAGAACAAAACAAGACAAAACAAAAACACAAAAACCACACAGTTTAATGTAGGAAGGTGAATCTTTTCAGGGGTTTCTATTCCTGTCCAAGTTAAGGTCCATTTAGGGAGCCTGGGGGTACATCCACTGTGTAAAAATACAATTCTTGCCTGAGGTTATCACAGTTCCCATTCAGTACACATTCAGCAGAGATTCAGCACAGTTGCTCAGCTGACTCAGTTCTTGTCAGTGCCATACAATGTTCCAGGCTTCAGGAACTTGCAAATGGAAGAGACACAGTCTCAGCCCTTGGGTCTTTTGAAGGAGCAGTTTTCATGAACAGGTACATATGTATATAAAACAAAGTAGAAGCTCAAATCTAGAAAACTGCAAGGCAGTCTTCAAGCTGCAAGTCTAAGGAAGGTAAGCAGAGGAGTGATGAGTGGTGGTCACCTAAGGGCAACCAGGTCCTCTTGGTTTGCCTAGTATTTCCCGCCTCTAATACTGA
Organism: Camelus bactrianus; assembly: GCF_048773025.1. Lineage (NCBI taxonomy): Eukaryota > Metazoa > Chordata > Mammalia > Artiodactyla > Camelidae > Camelus > Camelus bactrianus. The sequence continues at coordinate 43,049,593 of NC_133550.1, read as the reverse complement.
AGTTCCCACATTTCAGGAAATGTCTCAGTCTTGGGCAGACTGAAATGGCTGGTCACACAGGTTTCTGCTGGTTTGGAACAATACAGATTTCCCATCAGGGAACTAGAGAATTCCTAGGCAGCCCTACTAGGGAAATTAACATTCATGATCATCATCCTGAAAATGATGGTGTAATTTTCTATAAGCAAGATTTTAATGAAGCAAGCTTGATTTGCTGCTTCATTCAAAATGTAAGTTCAATGAGTTTGCTTTGCTCTTATCTGGTAGGATTCCATGTCGTCACCAAAGACTTTACAAACCCAACTGTGAAACAGAAGCAATCCTATGTGGGCCCAGTGATGACAACAGGTACACATAGACTGCTTGTGAGAGAGCAAACTGTTTAATGGATAATTAGGATAGAGAGGCTCTGAGTTCAAAAGTTAACTTGCAGGGTTTCCACAATACCACCAACCCTAGAACAGCCCTGGGTGTGCAATCACTTACTACGTCAGCAGAGTCACCAAGTGTAATGGAACAATTTACATCTCACAGGGCATGGGGCTTGTAATATGCTTCACCACAGGCATTCTTTTATTGCTTTGAACTTGTGTGCCATTTTACTGTTTTATGACAAGGCTTGTCATAAAGACATCCAGAAACTTGGAGAATTGCTTTTAAGGCATTCTATCACATAATTAAATTTTTACTTTTCTTTCTCCCTTTCTCCTTTTTCCCTTCCCTTGAAACTCCTTCTCTTTCCATCTTTTCCTTTCATTTCCTTTTCTCCTTTACTCTCTTCTCATCTTCTCTTCCACCCTGCCTTTTCTCTCTTTGGCCTGCCTTTTCCCCCTCCTCCCACTCCTCCTCTCCTCCCTATCTCTTCCACCATCCATCCTCTGAAGGAACAAGGGATTCAGATGCAGGAGTCTTTCCCTCTCAGTGCTTCTTATTAAAGACTACAAACTAGGAGGGGACTTGCTGAGAATTTCACTACAATTTTGTTTTCACTGCTGTAGCAAGAAGTCTCCCTGAATCTTCCACAGCATAGGAGGGGGATGAAAAGGGCCACAGGCTGGGAAGAAATGACAGATATGCCTCTTTGCTCTTCCAAAGAATGTATAGGTCTGATTTTCTAATGCCTGAGTTCTTCCTGAAGGGCCCTTAAATTCCAATACTGGTGAAAAGAAATAGCATGAGTTCTTTTGTGTTAGAGTAAACAGAGAAGGAGGTGGATGCTGAGGGGAAATGAAATGTTTGTTTAGTTTATTGGGGTTTTTGGTTTTTTTTTGTTTGTTTTTTTGTTTTTGACGAGGTGGGAGAGTTGGGGAGAGAAGGAAAAGAAGAGCAGAGCTCGGGAACTGGGATAATTCTAATACTTGAGCCTCCTTACTAAGTTCATTCTGAAATTATTGGTAGTTCCAGAAGTGCTTGGGCCACTGACCCTCACCGGTGAGGGAGCCACTGATGCAAGAATAGGACAGCATTGAGGGTCCTCTTATGAACGCCCTAGTGCAAACTGCTTAGAAACCCACCCCACTACCCCACCTTGGAGATCAATTAGCATGTTTGGCTGTCCCAACATAGCAGCAGACACCTTGTCTGACTTGTTTCTAGAAGCCCCCCATGAATCATCCAGCCACCTCCTGAAGACAAACTCTAGCAACACCCCAGAGAGAGCACTTAGTGGCAGCTGCACAGCTGAAAGGCTAAAGAAAGTGCTTGGTTACCGGTAGTCCAGGGAAACCAATGGAGCACCTTCATGCATTTTGAGAGAGCTGTGCAGAGAGGGGCACCTCTGCTACACACTAACAACTCACAAGAACAAGACAGATGAGCCTTTACACAGACTCTCTGTGCTAGGAGTATGTGGGGGACTGGAGCCTAGCAATGGAAAAAGGAGCTGAAATTTCAGCTGTCTTGTCCTCCAGCTTCTACTTTCTTGCTCTGTGAAGTTCGTAATTAAATGGAACTCTCCAGTCTTTTGTTTTTGTTTTTGCTTTTTCAGCTGTGGTATCATCTCTTTGACTCTCTCACAGTCATTCTTTCATTAATTTAGGGTGTGGGTGAGAAGAAATTTTCTTTAAAATAAAAATTGTATTGAAGTTCAATCTATTTGACTTTTTAGACAAATTTCATTTAAATCTCCCGCTTCGTGTATACCTCTGTACAACCCTTGGGATCTGAATTAATTGAATTCAGATGACTGAATGTGTCCTGCAGATAATGCACAAAGCCTAGGGGGAGCAAGTCTGAGCAAAAAGAGCTTTTCTCTACCTGCTGTGTCACGTGGGCCCTGATACTTCACTATCTTCACACATGAGTTGACTTCATAAAAAATATACTGCTGAACCTGCTTAACTAGGAAGGCCTCCAGGAAGTAACTTTACCCCCTTCTTTTAAGCCATAGATTCTTGACTAAATTTTAAAAGTAGAAAATCAGTTCCTCGCCAAGGGAATTTATGACTGTGTTACTAGCCAATAAACCAAGGAACCAGGAACAAGAGTTGTTCCATACCTTTGCCGGGAGGGCAGTGGGATGCCCAGTAAACAGTTGTTATTTTACACAGTTTTAACTCTAGCAACAATGGAAAAATTTCTCCTCTGCCATAGGAACATTATTCCATCTTATTTAATTTCTTTGTAGGATTCCTGAGAAAAATACCATCTAAAAGAACATTTAAAATAAGTACTTTGAATAAATAGAACATCTCTTTATAAGATTGTATGTTTCATGTTTTGGAAAATAGGTAGACATAACATGCTGGGTAGCTCTATCATTGAAGAGTAGTTTAGGAAAGAAGAAAATTGTAGACACAATAGAGAAAAGGAAAAATATTTCTCTCTAAAAAATTCTAACAGAGGGAAAAAAAAAACCTCATTCTTCATAATGTGGTAGTAACACTTCAGACCTGTGTCTTGGTTTATCAGAGGTATGAAAAGTAGCCACAATCAACCAAAATATATTAAAATTAGGAACAATTGGAGCATACTAAAGTAGACTTAAATCTAAGTCTTAGGCCAAGAATGCTTACTTTTATGAGCTAAAGTATAAGAAATACTGGGTGAAGAAGATGTTTAAAAAATCATGATGACATGATACTAATTTCTAGGATGTCTCCTGAGTATTGTGCACAAACCCAAATTCTCTTAATTTCTATCTGTTTCAGGTAGTAAACTAGAAACAAATGTCATCTCACTTGTGGGAGAATAAATTAATAAAACATCAAAATGCTTCCCTTTCTTTCCACCCCTTGAGACATTTTCTTCCTGGGAACAGGTAATGTTCAGCTAAAAGAGTCACAAACCAAAATCAAGGTTTGGGTCTGAGATCCTATGGAAAAAGTAGAGTAATGCAAACTTTTCACTGCTGTTTCTAATCCCAATATTTAAAAATTCAAATGGACATTAACATTTTTCTTTTGGATAGTCTATCTAGAAACACAATACAAATTAAACATACAAGCATGTTGTTAAAAAACTCTACAAAAATACTGAATATTCACCCATCTTATTTAAAAAGCACTAATAACATTCTTTGCTGATAACATATTGACATTATATATACCAAACGTTATATAAAGAACAGGACAAGGCTAAGGAAAGCTAAATAATGATTAAAACTTTAGAAAAGTTTCCTTAAGGAATGTAATCAAAATCAGTTTCTCACGGGATACAAATTCTAAAAACATAGGAAGAAGCAGGTATATTGTAGTGTACAGGATTTTTATCCCATTTTCCTTGTTTTTCAGCACTGGACAGCACAGTGATCCTAACCTGCAGGGAGACAGAATGCAATTCTTTTCAAGGCTTGAAAATTTGAAAATGATTTGAGTGGTACCACTTCTGTTTATGCACATATACCAAGAATAGAAATTAAATTCATTCAACGGCATCTCACTAAGTTGCAATATATACAAAATGTCTTGCAAAATACTCAAAGGTAGTTTATGATGGAAAAAAAGCTTTTATAGTGGCATTTATAGATAAGCAGAAGTAATTTGGAAAAGGCAAGTCAAACTAGGTGCAAAAAAAAAAGTCTTGGCTTTGTTGACTCTGCAAAAATTTATTATACTGTATATTCCTTGAGGAAAACAAAAAGTCTGTAGTGTCTTTGATGAAGGGACTGGGGCATGAAAATGGAGAATGGTGAAATATCATGTCTTCCTTCCTTCCTCCCTTCCTTCCTTCCTTCCTCTTTCTTCCTCTCTTCTTTCCTCCCTTCCACCCATTCTCCCTCTCTTCCTTCTTTCCTTCATTTATTTTTCAACAACCATTTATCGAGCATCTGTACATCTTTTACATCATGCTAGGTCCACTGTGAATGAAGATGGCTGGAGAACAGGATGTGTACAAAGGCAGAAGGTGAGCTGTCTGGAAAGACAGACTGAATTCATGCTGTTGAGGGCACTGAATGTCAGATTAAATTATGGCAATGGCTAATATTCAGTTAGTGCATGGCTCTTCTAAATGTTTTACATAATTTGACAATTAATTCTTTCAAATACCTTATGAGGTAAGGGCTACTATTACTCTCTTTTTATAGGTAAGGAAACTGAGGCACAGAAAGTTTAAATCATTTGCACATGGCAGAGCTAGAATTTGAATTTTAGTCTGGTCTTACAGTATATGCTTTTAACCATGATGCCACACTGTGAATTGATTTCAACTTTATTTTGCTGGCCATCAGGAGCTATTTTGTTCTTGGGCTTAGTTTTATTCAGTCAGTTCCCTCACCTGGAAAGTAAGGATAATAACAAAAATACCCACTTCAGAGGGTTGTTGTGACAATTAAATAAGATAAGATATCAGAAATTGTTTTGAAAAGTTATAATGTGCCACACAACATTATTGATATTCTAGTAGGAAACATAAAATAAGTGCTTCTATGAATAAAATCTTGGCTAGTCACTATTTACCAGTGGACACAATCCTTACTGACATTATCAGCCAGCTATTGGCCTTGATTAGATGAATGAAAAAGATTCAAGAAGGAAGAGCAAATTAAGTGAGAGGGGACAATGGTGTTATCATAGTGACACCACTGAGGAATCTATGATCCATATAATAAATATTGTTGTGTGCTTACGCTGATCATGGACACTTGACCAGATTCTAAACAAGGCCTGTGCCATCAGGTACTCGCAGTAATCATTTAAGATTTGCACCACATTTCATGGCTCATGAAAGATTCTCAAAACCTTTACCGCATTTGATTGTATCATCCCTTGAAAAACCTGCACAAGAGATGAAATTATTTCCATTTTCTAGTTGAGAAGTTGAGGCTCAGAGAGCTCGAGTGACTTTTCCAACGTCACACAAGTGGAATGTAGAAGACTCATGGCTCCGACCTAGATGCCTTGCTTTCCAAAACACCATTTTCTCAGCAAGAGCAGAGTGCCTTATGTCATAACAATAATAGTTGACCACTCACTGTGTGCCAAGCGTTGTTCTAAGGGCTTCACATGAATTAGTTCATTCAACACTTTCAACAAACCCCTGCAGGACATATCCTATATTACTTCTGTGAAATACCAGACTGTCCGTTAAGGTAAAGTAATGACTTTTGACACACGTTGGAAGACTTCCCTTAGCCTGATATTGCCTCTGTGAGGCCATTCAACTCTGTGATTAATGAGTCCACACACTTGAGATGAGGGAGCTGGCCTCCAGCAGGAAATTCTCTCTGAGATGGTCTGACAGTAACAGTGGGAGAAAATGCTCCTTCCTGCTAAGGCAGAGGAAAGACTAGCACTGTCCACAGGTTGGAATCCTCTTTTGAAAATCACAGCTCTGTGTGCCTTCCGTGGCAGTAGTAACCTGTCTGGATTCCTGCAGAATGACTCTCATGACGAAGTCTGCCTCTTTCACAATCGAGATGTGAGAAAGTTGAGATGACTCCCTCCCCTGATAGACTAGCCTGGGTCAAGGCTAGAACATAAATAGCAGAAAATGGAATGAGTGAGTGATAGCACCCAGCTGGAAACCTGAAACCTGGCACCCTCTGACCTTGTTATTAGTAAATGTTCTTTTTTAGAAACAGAGGGATTGTTCAAGGGGAACAGCAAGAACTGATAATTGATAACAATTCAACAGTCACAAGGAGGATAATAGTTAAAAAATAAACTCTGGGGCATTTATATGAGGTCTTCAGGCGGGTGAAGGTCACAGTCTGTATGTAATGGCAATGATTTTCTAAAGGCATTTAACAGGACAGAGAAGCTATTCAGATGTTTGATCTCTTCCTCATTCTAACTGTCTAATCTTGTAACTCTAGGACCTCAGCCATGGAATTGCACACCTCAAATCGGCTGGTTCAGACTGGCCTGATGGCCCATATCTCTTCTGCCAATGAAGAATTGAGAACTGTATAATTATATACCCAGCAAAACGCCATGGTTTGAGTTCAGAGAATCAATATCTTGTGTTCTTCTGAATGGAACATTCTATTCTCATTCCTAGAGGCTTTGTGTGTGTGTGTGTGAGTGAGAGAGAGAGAGTGTGTGTATGTGTGTGTGTGTGTATGCACACACATGTGCTTTTTGATGGTGGAGAAGGTAAAGGGGGGTTTGGATTGGGGTAGGAAAAAGGCTAGTTCATGTCAGGGGTAAATTTTCATTTTTTTTTATTCTATAATTTAATTTAACTTCTCCAAGTGTATAATTTTTCTTCTCATTAGCATTGTTCCTGAGAAATCAAAGCAACTGATTAATCACATTTTAAAAATATTCAAATTTATTGACCTCAGAAGAGAGAAGAAAGGAAAAGAAAGAGAACACTCTCTTCACTAAATAAAAACCTTTTTTTTTTTTTTTTTTTGACGTTTTTGAACAAGTGCTCCAGTGAATAAGCTGTAACAGCTGGATAGGACATTGAGCTATTTTTTTTAAAAATTCTGATAGCTAATGCAGACATTTGACAATTAATAAAATGATAACCCTGGAGACAAAATGACGTTGTGAACTCAAAGTTGATTTTGGTTAAAAAAAGGAAAAAGAAAAACTCCACATACTCTGAAAATGTCTTTTATGGGAAGGAAGAAACACTGAGCAAATTAATCAAGTAAAAAAAAGCACTTATAAATGCACTTCAGTTCCTCTGTCATAAATAACCAGTGATAAACTGTTAAAACACAGCCATTTTCCTGGGCCTCTGGGTTATGAATGCTGAACACTCACCAGTTTTTCCTCCCCTCCCCTTCGTAAGGGTGTAGTAGGTGGATGTTGCTGTATGATGATGCCCTTTACGTGGCATGAGTGAAATTCAAATTCAGCTCCAGGGTGAACTCTGATTTGCTGATTCTCACACTCTTTGCTAGTGACTGATTTGAGAGCCCAGAGCTAAGATAATCTTTCCATGACTTTCTTCTGGCCCTGTTACTGAGCTCCTTTGAACAAACGGATAGATGGAGGAAGGACTTTTGTTCCATGACTGGGAATGAACCACACTTTATTTTCCTCTCCACGGGGAAAAGGGGGCATGTAGCCTTGTTTATCATTGGCAGTTACCTTGAGGCAGGAGGTTGGGAAGAAGAAAAGGATCTAGGTCCTTGATGACATAGTTCACTTGTTTGATTAACCAACTGTGCTCTCTGCTCTTCACTGGCATCCTTACTGGTTTTCAGGCACTTGTTTCTTAAAACCTTTGACATGTATAATAGTTCAAGTCTTTCCTCTCAGTGATGAACACAGGGGGCAGAAAGGGAAACTTAAAATTCATGTGACCTTTACACTACTTTCTGCAAAAACCAAACAAATAAGCACAAATGAAAAATTCATTTTAATTTAAAATTGACATCTTTGCCCATTTAAGATTTCACTCTCAACACCAGAGGGTAGGGACAGTATCTAGGGGCTATCTTTGTGTTTCCAGTACCTAAAATGGAGATTGAATAAATGAAAGGTCCCATCTAAATGGTGTCTCTACCACATGTAGTTTAACTAATATAATATTTGTTTTTATTTATTTATACGGCTTGTATTAGCCCAGTGGTTTGTAATCTCTTTACAATTATGACATTCGATTGCTCGATTTTGAATATGTGGAACTCTCAATGAGCTCATACCCTAATAGGGGAGACAGATATAAATAATCATTTATGATATAAAGTAATAGACTTAGGAATTAAATGCTTCCAAGGCCTGGAGGAAGGAGCACCTGCATCTGACTGCCACGTGGTCTTATCGAGAAAATATTTCCAAATAACTACATTCTTAAGAGTTGTGTAATAGTTTGCCTGGCAAGCATGAGGGCTGGGGTGGAGAAGAGGGTGCATTCTAGGCAAAAGGAACAGCATGTGTAAAAACAGTTATGTGGAAAATAAATCATGGCACGTTTAAGAAAATCCAAATAATGGAACATTTCTAAAGAGGAAGAGAAAGGAATCAATGCTTGTTTAAAATAATGGAACATTTCTGGAGAGAAAGAGAAAGGAATCATTGCTTGTTAAACAACTAAGTTGTGTTGTTGGGGCCTGAGCTAGGTTAACATATATGATCTTTTTTAATTCTCACAACAAACATTTCACAGATTAGGAACAAGAGGCTCAGAGAGTCTGGGTGACTTGGCTGTTTGTATGTATTTAGTAAACAGTGGAGCTAGGATTTGAACCTGAGTTAGTCTGGAGCTGATAGTCGGGCCTTTCTCACTAAAATGTGATGCCTATCTGAATCTCAGGGACGCCTGTAGGCCACGGCAGGAACAAAGCTTCAAATTTAGGAATGTCAGCTATGAGGAGACCTGTGTTCCTTACTGAGAAGTTTGGATCTTATACAGTGCGGGGATGTCAAAGAGGGTGTTGGAAGCCTAAGGCTGGAATGATTTAGCCGGTGATAAAAATTTGTCAGTTACCATCCTATTGGCTGTATTCATCACATGTGCATAGTCAAAATCATTCGATGATAACTTAGGGACTGAAGGGAGAAGACAAAAACAAAGCTTTAGGACATAATATCTAAGGGGTATTTATGAAAAGAGAGCCAGGGAAGGAGATGAAAAAAGAGCACCCCCAAGAGTTAGGAAGGAAACCAGGAAAAGGGTTGTGAGGCGAAAGTCAGATGGGTTCAGAACATCAACCCAGAGGCGGTAATTAAGGGTATCAAATATTTCGGGAGAAAGTAATAGGTAATTAAGCTTCAATAATGTATGTTACCCCATCCTTATCCCTGTTGTAATCCAGGGTGAGTATAATCAAAAAGCAGCTTCTTACTCAAATTTATACATTCTTACAAGAGCAGTCACCCAATGGGAACAGGAGATATTGATACTGGAATGTGAGCTGGAAAAGATCTCAGAAGTCGCCTAGTCTCTATCTTATGTAACAGATATACTCGTTTCCTTATGCCCACATTTGCCCATTCAAATATACAGGAGGCTTTCTCCTGCTATCACTGAGGTTAGGGGCCCATAAGAAGAAACCTGACTTTTCTTGTTCACGCCAATCATTTTCTCTTCATGATGTATCACTATAAACAACAACAGTGATAACTCACATATTTATATGCTCGTGATGATATCAAAGTGACTTTACTGTCTCCAGAAGCCTGTGAGTTAGGCAGAGAAATAAGTGTTCCACTTTATAGATGAGCAAATAGAGTCTTAGTGAAGTTAATGTAAGTTAACCTGAGGTTACTTAGAGCGAGATTAATGAAATAAGAAGGAAAAATCAGCTCTGGTTCCAAGTCTTCCCTCAGTCACAGCATCATTAGTGGATGATTAGATAATCTTGGGTACTAGTCTCTCCCTCTTCCTCACTTTTTTTTTTTTCCATGTAAAGCTTGTTTTTCCAACCCTGCAGTAAGCCTCAAACAGTGCATTGCAGACTTACATTTCTTCTGGCTGAATCTTACAGTGAAGATGGCCCATGAGCGATAGTTCTTCCCATGTCAGCTACCTGCCACTGGGACCACATTCCCAGACTTGCAGTGAAGATTAAGAAGTGAGTGTTGCTTATTTAAGTGAGTGAGTTCCCCTTTATTGCTGGATAAAATGGTGCCATGGTTCTGTTTTCACAGCATTTAGATGAGAGATTAGAGAGTCATCTGGGTAATTTAACAACCGTAGAAAGTCAGTCTGGATATTTCAGGCTTGTTGAGTAGGTTTTCCTTTTGCTTAAATTCTCCGTGTCATTCTCTGTCCTGGTCAATTGATGAGAAAACTGCCGAGTTTGCTCTTGGTTGTGTGGAGAAAAGGTGCTGCAGAACATGGACTTCTCATGCCCTACAAACCAAGTAACTCATGAAGGAAAAAAACTCACACCCCAAAATAGACATGACTTTTTATTTTTCCATTTTTTTTTCTTCTATAATCTAAGAGCCGTGTTGGAGTTAGATTTCAAGTTTTGACATTCAGAAGCTTAGAGATACACAGAATTTATAACTTAAAAAAAGAGATGTGTGCAGAAATATAACCTTTATGGGTAGTAGCCTTCTAATGAACCTATCTCAGTGGATGTACTGGTGTTTTACAAGCTGTTTCTGATGAATTTCACTGTGGGTCTTCTGTCTACGCTTTTGCTCTTTAGAGGAATTGGTCAAAGGAAAAGGAATATGCCTGTGACTGGTTCGTGATGTATCCATTTTATAGCTAAAGAAATTTGATCTCTCTCCCAAGGTCATGCTATCGTGCCCTTAAACAACTGATCCATCACACACACACACACACACACACGCACACACACACACATGCGCACACACACACGGAGAAAGAGAAAGAGTCAGAGATTGAATGAGAGTCCCATTTATACTATGAATAAAAGGAAGGAATTACTAAGACCTCTTATAATTCTCATTGCCTCTACCTTGCCCTTTCATGGATGTGCATGATGAAAAGTCACAGCCTTTAGATAGAAACAAACTGCTTTCCTCTCGTTCTGTTTTATTTTGGGTTAATTTATTGTTATTTCTTTGACTCCCCTCTTCCCTCTTCTCGTAAACTCAGCACCAACAAATGTGATCTGCATGCGATCCCATTCAAGTTAACCTTTTTTAGTGCCTACCCACAATTTGGTTTCTCTGGGTAGTTAATCTGGATGAGGAAATATCTACCAGGCCACTTGGCAAGACATGAGATTTTCCGTTCTTTTTGAAAACCAATGAAAAGGCAATTATTGCCTCACACTGCTCTGAGTATTCCACACAGAACTGCCCTCCGCTTCCTGAACAGAATCCTCGGCTGCTGCCTTTTATCCTCAGCCACTCCCTGACTTCTTGGCATGATGTTATCTGACCAGCACTGAGACAAACATATCTTTGGGTCTGAGGAAGTGAATATGTTTCTCAGTTGGCAACAGTCATTGTACAAGCAGAGAACACTTGTTGAGTGAGTACTATGTACCAGGAGTGGAAGGATATGGAGGCAAATGAGACAGTCATGCTCTTTGCAAAGAGCTCCCTCTCCAATAGGCAAGATCACCATGTGAGCACATTTGGTCATTTCAGTTTGTGAGACTCTCAAATCCAAAGAAGCTCATGCTACACATATATAGAGGAGAAGAGTCTGTAACCAGTGTTGGCAATGGTGGACAGGGAAGACTTTCTGGAAGAAGTAAGCTCTGAGTTAGATTTTGAAAGACGAGTAGGGATTGTCAGGTGGATAACAGGGAGAGTGGAGGTGGGGGGGGAGGGCATGGAAGAAAATGAGAGCTATAATAAAGACAAGAGTCAGTTCGTTGTAAGTGTTTGAGGAACACGACCAGATTTGTGGTTAGAAACATCATTTTGACTCTTCCTAGATGATGGATTTGAATGCAAATGCTGGGAACAATTACTTATCTGTGTAAATTGTGAGTTGCCAAACTACTGCCAGACCAAATCTGACCCAGCAGCTGTCTGATTTTGTAAATAAAGTTTTATTGGAATGCAGCCACACCCATTTTTTTAGTATATTGTCTGTGGCTGCTTTCATTCAAGAACAGAGTTGAATAGTTGCAACACAGGCTGCAAGGACCACAAAGACAAAACCATCTACTGTCTGGCTCTTGACAGTAAAAGTTTGTTGACTTAAGCAGTGCCAGAGTTAAGGTAATGGAGGATGATGGCTTGAATTAAAGCTAGAATAGAGAGGAATGGGGCATGCAGGAGCTATATAGGAGGAAGTAAGGATAGGATTTGATGAGTGATTGGACTAGAGGGAAGGGCAGAGACAGGAGAGACACAGGAGTCTGGGAAGACTCTGGGTCTCTATTTAGCACAGTTTTAGCATCATGTCTTGCATAAAGATGCAGAAGAAGCTGTCTTTTTCCTCAAGGAGCTGCAACTCCAGTAGAAGAGACAATATCGTTTATGTAAACATCTTTAACACAAAAATGAAAGAAATGAGGTCATGAAATTTCAGAGAGGAGAGAGAGAGATGATGTTTAGATGAAAATTTGGTGAAGGCTTAAAAGAAGAGTAATAGTTTGAGTTTGGAAAGTTAGGGATGGTTTGGACATAGGGATGAATTGGAACAAGGGCCTCCTGGAGAAAGAAGATGCAGGAGCACATGTAAGGATGTGGACACCAGGTGAGGAAACAGCAGCAGAGCCAATTAGAGGAGCACGGACTTTACTGGATAGTCAATGAAAATCTGGGGTTTTTAAGCAGGAGAATGACAATACCAGAGCTATACTTTGGTTACTCTGGCAATGAGTTCAGAGTTACTGAGTAGAGAAGAAACCAACAAAAGGAAAGGAAACTAACACTGGTCTTTCAAAGCTGAGCTTTGCTGATCTCTCAGTAAATATTTCTCCTTTCTTCATGTTCCCATCACACCCCAAGACTTTGAATTAGAGCACTTATTATGCTGTGTTGTAACTGTTTACTTGTCTATACAGCAGGAGAGGACAGGGAATGTGGCATTCTTAGAGAAAGCATGTGCAGTGGCTAAGACATGTCTGGGCTTGACTTTTATTTGATCTTATTCTCTCCATGCCTTGGTATCCTCATCTGGACATAATTATTGTAACTGCTTCTGCAACTAATAATAATTGTAACAATTTGTTGTGATCATTAAGTAAATTAACATGTGAAAAACAGAACAGTGACTGGGTAGAAGGTGGGGATAGTGAATGCTACTAACTATCACTCCTAGTGCCCAGCTCGGTGTTTGGAAACTAATAAGGCTTTTGTTAATGAGTGAATGGAAGTGTCTACAACAAGCCAGACAGTTTTTCCTAGTTGTTTTGGACTATTCTCACCACACCTCTGAGAGGAAGACATTATTTCTAATTTTAGGGAAGACGAAAGCGCTCCGGTGCTAAATGACAGCGCCAGGGTGCAGATAGAGCCGTACCAAGCCCCATTTACCAGGGAGATGATAGAACAGAGAGAATTTAAAGAGATGAGGGTAATGGGTGTACTCAAGCCCTGGTGGAGGTGGTAGAGGGGCTGGATGAGAAGCTCAGGGGAAAGTCTTCCAGTGTTTTCCTGAGACAACACAGAGGAGATACTCTGGAGAGTAAGTGTCAGGTGACAGAGAGGGAAGCAAAACTATGTGCTGAGTAGGAGGTGTGCAGAACTGGGAAGTCTGCTCAAGGGGGAATAAAGAACACTCCACCTTCTTGAGCTTAGGGGACTAGAGGAATGATGTTACCATTTGTAAAGATAGAAATACGCAGATTTGATTTGGGGGGTATGAATTTAAGAGTTTGTTTTAGATATAAAGAATTTGTTGCTCCCACAACATTGCACAATGAGTTGAAAATGTGACCCAGAGCTCGGGTGAGAGGTTGGAACTGGAGAGAAACACGTGGGCGTCATCTGCCTGGAGGTGAGGGCTACAGTCACAAATGTGGCATCTATGAACGTAGCAGTCCCACAGGCTGCTTCTGGACTCAGCTTGGAAAAGGGCTTTCCAGCCAGGATCCCATGCCCACGCCCGGTACATACGCTCAAGTTGATTTGTCACTGGATGTCCTCATTGGCCATAAAAGACATGGCAAGTGACCAGTGTGCAAAGGGTCCTCTCTCAGGATCTTCCCACAGGAATGACAAGCTCTGGTTGGAGACAGCTAAACTCTCTAACTCAGGGGTAGACAAGACAGGAAGAGTGAAGGCGGGACTTAAAGTAGCAACTTCTCTTCTTAGACTTCTGTGCAGGTAACCGAGCCCAATGTCGCTTCACGTAACCAGGCACAGAGCTCTAGAAATGAATTGAATCTGCTTAAACTACTGCCCCCGACCCCAGAATCCAATGCAAATGAACTTATTTGGTCAGAGAGGGTCATAAACACATCATAAAATCTGACCTTTCCAGGAGGGGTTTATCTATAAATAACTGTGGTTATCCCCCAGGGTGCTAGACATCAGCCTGATGGAGGCGCTGAGAGCAGAGCGATTTCCTCAGCTCCCTGGGCATCAGTGTGAGAGGGGAAGGCAGAAGGGCTTTGCAGAGGCTCAAGTATAAGCCCCTGCAGTCCTACATCCTGCTCCCTCTGGCAGGGCCACTGCCGCTTTGACTGGCTCCCTCTGCTCTGCTGAGCCATGGAATGTGGCTGCCGGGAAATGAATATTAAGATTTCTGTGTCTAAATATGTCACCAGTGAAGCTCCTTCTAAAATATTAATTGTGGCAACGTTGGAAATACATAAAAGTACTGACAATCATGCTTGTTCAGACCACAGAAGGTTTAATTTCAAAGTGGTTTTGAAATTTTTTCTTGTGCCTGTGAGCAATGGATTCATCAAAATCCTTTTTTTCCCCCTGAATAAAAGAGCCCCTACCGGTGCCCATCCAGTGTCATTAATGTGGAGGAGGTGAGTGAGATTAGAGGAGTCTGTATCATTTATGATGAGCCCATTAGTGAGCCAAATTATTTCAACCAGGCCTTCTAGCTGATGGGGTATAAAAGATACAGACAGGAGGCAATGGAGACTCATTGGAGGCGTTGCTAACAGAGTCAGTCCCTTAGATTCCAAGATAAGACAGCATCTGCCCTATTTTCAAGTCTGGGCCTGCAACATCACCATACAGTTAACTCAGCAAACAATGCCGATGAAACCTTTCGTTGTTTGCCAAGTTGGTAGTTCATTTCCTCGTTGTTATCTTCTGTCTAGTAATCCTAAGTATATCAAGAATTGGAATCATGGGATCTTGTGGCTAGGAGTTTGTAATTTCTTTGAGAGTAGGGACCATGCCTTATACTTTTTTTTTTTAACTCCAATACTCATTGGGCCTGAAAAAGTGTTGGTGTCTCCAAAGATGTAAAGAATGTGGTGTAGAGCATTCATTCAATAGGAGGAATCTCACGCTTACCAGAGTGAAAATTAGTTTTTCTGGGTATGAGTGAAAATGTCTTAGACATTACAATCTCAGCTCTCCAAGGCTCAGACCAATGTGACATATTAGTATTTATTAGCAATTAGGAAAAATAAGGTCTAGAAAGGCCCTGCAGGGAAGGAAGGCTTTCATTACTATAAAAAAATGTTGAGAAGCACTGGCAGCAGGGAAGGAGAGAGCCTTGCTTTTCTAGAGTCAGAAGACCTTTTTTCAAGTCTCCACCCACTACCTACCAGCATAGCTCATGTTCCTAAGCTTCAAGTGTCTTCATCTTGTGAACGGTGCTCATGGTACAAGAAGGGGAACAACCTGTTCATTTCACTACCTTATGCCCTCCTGCTAACAGTGACTAGCACAAGCTCTTAATGTGAATTTACTGAATAAATGATTCTCCCTCAAAGGGTTCTTCGATGCTTAATGGAGAGGATGACCACAAAGCTTCTAACTTGGTGCTGGGCACATTCTAGGTGCCCAGTCACTGCCGGCTGCCTTTCTGCATCCCATCCTCCCCCACTGCTGGGCTCACACAGACTTCACGGATGCAGACTGGAGCCCCAGACAGGGCAAATAACTTTCCTGATGTTGCAGAGCAAGTCTGTAATCCTGCTGAGAACTGAGGCTAGTTCTCTCAGCTCAAATTGAGCCTTATTTAATTAATTATTATTAAAATTATTTTCCCAGAACATTCACCAAGTTCTCTATACTCTTGGAAAGACAATTCTTGCACCACTGAAGTGTAATCAAGCCATATTTAAATTGATTTCAATTGGGAGCCATCTGGATACACGAAGCACAAATTTACACACCTGGAGCAATAACGCAAGTGCTTTGCTCTGCCAATAAGATGGTCAGGAAAGGGCTTTGGGGAAGCATTCTGAGGGGCAAACTGACACACCGCACTGTCTCCAGTGTAACATGCAGACAATCTGAGAGGAGGGCTGGTAGGCATAACATAAGGGTTTGGAAGAGCATTGAGATGGCAAGGGGCTGGATCAACAAGGATGCACCATCTGTGCTCCACTAAGGGTCTTCCTAGTGTTGAGTTTATAAACCGTGCCTCACCTGTAGAAATGTATTCTTCCAAGCATCATGAACTCACAACATTTAGGAAGGCAGAATCTCTCCTAAGAATTTTCGAGCCTTCAACTTCACCAACAATTCAAGTAGTGAGATGTGCATGCTGCTTAACCTCCCAAAGATCCTGCTTCCTTCTCATTCCATTTGAGTATTTAGTAGCATTTTATGCTTTTGCATTTTTTAGTAAAGCAATTTTGAGGGGAGAGACTATATCTCAGACCCTTCACAAACTCACCCTGTCTTCTTACCTTGCATACAGAAGATCCTCAAAAATGTATGTTGAACCAACGAATGCATTCTACAGTCAAAGGGAAAAGAGGGCAGGTCTAACACTACTGACCATCATTTATGTTCCAGGTATCATATCATGCACATTACAGGTATTATTTCACTTAACCTTCACAATTGACTTGTAATGTCACAAATTTATTAAGTGGCTGAGACTGGAGTCAACCAAGGTTATTTCAGACTCCAAACTCTATGCTCATTAAGAAAAAAAGAAATCTTTCAGCAGCCAAGAGAATGGCCCGTAAAGACCTTCCATATAGGGAGTGTAATTGACCAAAGAGCCCAGCAGCACTGAGCGAAGACCCAGCTGCTGCTGTCTGTCGTGCTCTGACAGCTATGCCCGCTTTTACACTGAGGCCATGCTCCCCACCTGCTGCTCTCAGCTAGGAACTGAGGGCGGCAGGGATGATAATGCAGGCCAACTCTGGCTTAAGGACAAAAATTCCTCAGACCGCATGGCAAACAAGGATGTTTGTACCCAACCTCCCATCCAGGGTGTCTCTCTTTCACTGGGGTCAGACTTGCATCATGATCTGATGGTTCTTCCAGCCTCCTCCCACTGCCTCCCAGCTTTCTCCTCATGGGCATTTCCCCTAATAAAGTGCTTGCACATTTAATACATTCTTGATGATCGCTTTTTAGAGCGCCTGATTAACACAGTTCTAAATACTTTTTCCATTCCGAGCTATTGAGATTCATAGCTTACGTTAGTTTTCATCCAACATTTCCCCAATACACCACTAACTGAGAAGTGAAACAGTGTGTGATCTCCATCCCTGGTGTTGCGGGGCCTGCCACAAGTAAGCGATTTACTAGAAGCTTATGCTTCACTCTGTAATCCCTTGTCCAGTGTTTGTCTTCACTACAAGGTAACAAGCCCTGTGAAGTCAGAGTCTGCAGCTATCCTGTTCTCCGCTACACCCACTGCCTACAATAGTGGCTGGTACATAGTAGGTGCTCAATAAATAAAGATTGAATAAATGAGAAAAATTCCTATACATTTTTTACTCAATTACATAGCCATATTTGTTTGATTTTTTTTTAAAGAGGAAGATCTATATCCTTAGCAAAATTGAGGGTTAAATGCTATTTTAAATGTAATTAAAAACTTTATTCTTTAGCACATTGGCACATACCCTGAGGATAAAAATATTCCTGTTCGAAAGTTATGAGTGAACTAATTTGCCCAAAGGTCAACATTAGGAAGAGAACCCAGACCTTTCAACTACTAATTCAAGGTGATATCTTTTCTAGGCACAATATTCTTTTGTATTTATATCTTGCTATTACATTCTAGTTGGAGATTATTTTTTTTTCCCAGTTTGCCATTGTTGGCATTCCTATTATAATTTACTTTACCCAATTTGTCATTTTTCTTTGTATACATTCTGTTTCTTGCTAACTTTATTTAATCTATGCCACCTCTGATTCTTACTTTTTAGTTTGGAGTATTTGGAACTTATGGGAGGGAGGACTAGTACAATCCTTGACATCACCAGGCATTTTCTCTTGCTTTCCCCTCAATCACTGAGAATAGATCTTTTGCTCTATCTTTTCTCTGCTGAGGATAGAGTTTTGTTCTCATTAAATTGTGCAGAAATGCCTTTTTGTGGTGCAAGTGGGTCATGCTGAACAGTGGTGTTTAATTACCCTCCTTCCTTCATGCAGACCCTATGCACAGAGATGCTCAAAATGTTCTCACCCTCTTTTAATGAAGGTTAGCTGTATAGTGGCAACTCCCTCCTTCTAGTTCTGGCTAAAATTCTTCTCAGAGACATACTTGAGTCTCTTCCTCTCATAAGCCTTATCCAATCTATCAATAACTCCTGTTGGTTCAATCTTGAACATGTATCAAGAAACCGATCAGTTCTTGCCACCTTCATTGCTGCCTTCCTGGAACAGGGCCCGTCTCCAGCTCACATTATTGTTACTGCAGTAGCCTCCCAGCTGGTCTCCCTACTCTCACTCAGGCCCCCTTACAGTCTGTTCTCAATACTTCAGAACAGAAGGCAATGCTACCACTCTGCTCCAACCCTCCACTAGAATCCAGAGCAAAAGCCTGAGTCCTTTGGGTAAACTTCAAGGTGTAACTCAACTCACAAATCTCATTTTTCTCTGCTCCAGCCACACTGGCTTCCTTTGTGTTTCTAAAACATGGCAGCCATGTCCAGCCTCGGGGAGTTTGCACATGCTGCTCTCTTTGCTTGAAAGGCTCTTTCCCTAGATATCTGCATGGCTCCTTCCCTTACTTCCTTCAGGGTTCTGCTCAGATGTCATTGTCTCAAAGAAGCCTTCTTTGGCCACTTTATTTAAAATTGTGACCCCTCCCACTCCTGATGCTCTTGATATCTTCCCTTTGTTTATTTGTTTGGTTTTCATAAGCATAAACCTTATGATCACCTGAAAAAGCCACATATTTTACCTGTTTAATTTTTTTAAAGATCAGGTTTATTTGTTTATTTTTTAGAGGAGGTACTGGGGATCGAACCCAGGACCTCATGCATGTTAAGCATGCACTCTACCACTTGCTATACTCACCTCTCTGTTTAATTTTTTAAAATCACTCTCCTTTCACTATAATAAAAGATTCATGAGGGCAGGAATTTTTTGTTTGATCACTGCTGTATCCCTAGCACCTGGCATGCAGTAAGCACTCAATAACTATTTGTTGCATGAAAGAATGAATGTTCTGCCTCCTCATTCATCCTTCTATTCCTGCTTTGAATCTGAAGCTTTCATCTGCTCTGTGATGCCTTCCCAGCAATCATGACCAACCAACTGTCCCCTCCTTTTAAATGGAACATGTTTTATAGTATTGATCAATGTTATGAATTTCCACAGCATCTTTTTGTCCTAAACTATGAGCAACTCAAGGGAAAGGATGGTAATTTATTAATCTCTGTATCCCTAACATTTAGAACAATATCTGACATAATAGTCATCCAACAAATACTTGCTAGCTGTACAAAAGAATGAATGAGTGGACCAAGAGAAATGCAGCTCTTAGCAAATATGTTTGCTACTTCAAAGTGGTAACTGGTGCACAATTATTATCATTGTTAGTGACAACGGCAATGAAAATATCAGAGTCACCCTTGAGACTGGAATGGGGCATCTCCAAAATTTTCTCAAAAGAAAACCTCCTTGACTAGGTTTTAGATTTTTGGCTTCCATCTCACTATGGCAACGGAATAGAGTTGAAAATCAGTATCACTAGCTAAGAAAGTTTCCCAGTAAATTGGAGATCATGTCCAGTAAAGCAAGACTAGGAACCTTGATAAAACAATCAAGATAAATCAGCTTTACCAAGATTGAACAAACATAAAGGCATTAACCATATTCCTGAGATTACGCAGATCCAACAACAAAGGCAATTAGATTAATATGATTAGATTCTTCTAGCAAGATTTTTCCTTCTTTCCTTCCTTCCTTCTTTTCTTTTTTCTTTCTTTCTCTTTCTTTCTTTCCTTTTTCCTTTCTTTCTTTCTTTCTTTCTTTCTTTCTTTCTTTCTTTCTTTCTTTCTTTCTTTCTTTCTTTCTTTTTAATTTTGAAAGAGAGGCATTTCTCTAAAGAAACAAACCTTTCGAGAACTTTTTCTGGTATTTTTCTATTTATAAAACAAATCCATAGGCCTAGAAAACATATGCAGTGGTATGTATATTTAATGAGTATTCAAATTTGCTATTGCATAATAAAGGCCAGGGATATGAAGCACTATGTTATGAAGTGTTATAATGCTACCAAGAACCTTAGCAGATTTGGCAGAGTTGCTACTGTCATGTGGCAATGGAAATGGCACATGTTTATCTGCCAAAGGTTGACAAAAGACTGGTGCAGTATTTCAGCAGAAGTGAGCTTTTTAAGAGAGGGTAAAAAGCGCCATTTTGATTTTTGTGTTTCAATCGGATCACATATTTATTTGGTTTTTGCAGCCCTGGTAGTTGCTAAGTTTCCCTCAAGAGAACCAAAATCTTTTCCTTTGCAAAAGACAATTCCCAAGGCGGGGTGAGTAAACACCAGAAACCAATCAAGAAAGGAATTTTGTGTTTTAATGGTGCTCTACTTTTCAATTTTCCCTTTATTAAAAATTCAGTTTCTGTTAAGCACAGAAAGTAAAAACATGCTACCTCACTACCTCACTGATGTATGTAATGAAGTGGTCCTGAAAACAAAAGGACACGTTGTGATCTGAAAATACTCCACCAAATTATGAAAGCAAATGATTTCTTGCCAAGAGAATAAGGTATGAACTCAAGAAAAAACATTTTGCCGAGTTCAGTGGCAGCATTAAATCTGCAATTTGTAATAGCACAATTTGTGGTGTGTGTGTGCGTGTGTATATGTGTGTTTATATATCTGTATCTAGATTACATACAGATACTTGCTTCTCATAGTAACAAAAAAAGCCAAAGCAATACAGTGACAGTAAAAACGCAGCCACAGATGGTGTGTCCATCCATGTGGATAAGTGTCACTGAGAGGACTGAAGCACACCCTGCTCTCTGTGAACCCCCTGCTGGGTGCCCAGCCCTGGAGTGACCCTGGGCTGTTCCTGGTCATACCTCCTGCATGTGACACTGCCTGTTTGTGGGCTTTGTTTGCTCCAAAGATGCTGCCCCTTTTCTTCTCACTGCAAACCAAATGGGATGGTCCGGCTGTCGCTTCTCAGCGGTTATGGGCTGTACCTCTGGGTGGCTGCACGCCCTTGTCACCGTTCCTCAGCCCCTTCTGCTTGCCATTTGGCCACCCTTTGACACTTGGCTGAGGTTAGTTCCCTGACTAATGAGAAGGATGGGGTATAGGGATGCTAATGAAGTGGCTCAGTAAGTTGCCTGTGAATTTTGCATGACATTCTGGCACCACAGTAACAAGCCACCCCACGGGTTGGCTTCTCCAGAGACACAAAAAAAGACATTCTTTTAAAAGCTTCTTTTCTGATTTTTCAGCCTTCATGCCCCTTCTCACTTCCCACCACTCCTATTTTTCTGCCTACTATGGCTAATCTTGCTAAAAACTTGAGTCAAAAAATATATATGATAATCCTTTGCTAAAAAACAAAAAACAAGGCAAAAAAACCCAAAAACAAAAACAAAACCCCCCGTGCCATTAAGACTGGACTCACTCTAATGCCCTAAGCCTGGCATTCAAGGCTTTGTACCACTATGAGTTATCCAAAGAGGTCGAGTAACTTTTTTATCTCCGTGTCAATACACGATGACATGAGAACAACACGATGTGTGGTTTCATTAGGTCTGATTTATTATAAAGAGTATTCACTTTGATGGTCACAACAAACTCATTATTCTCACCTGTCACAGGAGCAAACTAAGCTTTCAGAAATGCTCGCACACGTTTGCAAGCCTCGGACAGGCCTCAGGGATCTTTGCATGAATGCTGGGGAGTTCCGGAGAACACCACTTTGACACTATCCTGTAACACTGAAGGACTCTGAATAATAACCCAGAGACCTGAAGTATATCACACGAGGCGAAGTTTCTCTGTTCTTTGCCTACTCTTGATAAGTAGACTGGATACTCTAAACTGATTACTTGGGCTTGTCTTACTCCCTTGGGAACACAGATAGAATCCGGGGTGTTCTCTAAGGGATGTCCTCAGATAGACATCCAAAGAAGACCATATCTGTTGCACACTGAGGCCCTGGGAGGCTGCGGCATGGCTCTTATGTTTGGGCATTTGTAGCCAAAGGTAATTGTTTCAATATACTCCCAACCAGGAAGCATTATTATTATTTTTATCATTATCATGTTAGAGCCATAAGAGGGGAGGGAGATGCTTTGGAAACAGACACCAGTGCCCTTGTCAGTTTTTCTGGAGAAGAAAACAAGCAGCGATGCTATTCTTAAAACTACAGCATATGCACTCAGTAATTATCTAGAGACTGCTGAAACAAATAGAAATGTGGAAACATTTTCTCTATGTATTTAATGGTGATGAGCAGGTATCACTGCTGCCTGGAAAGCCGTTATCATCTTAATCACTCCAGCAACAACGCTCTCGGATTCAGAGGTTTCACACTTCCTAGACCCAGAGCAAAGCAGAAGTTTGTGCGTTCTTATCAGTTTCTTTGAACTGCTCAGTTCTACAGGAACAAAAAAGGCTGAAATAACCTGGGGACAGCTGAAGTGCTGCCTTTATGACTTCATGAAGTTATCCCAACTGTGTGGCACATGGAATCATCTTATTAGTCATCCAGAGGGGCCACTTTCATTGAACACCTTCTACATGGCAGGCAGAGGATAAGCTTCTTACTTCCCTAGCTTTGATTCTCCCCTAAGCCCAACTGGGTAGGAATTCTTATCCCCAATCTACAGATAATAATACCAAGGTCCAGGGAGGTTAGGTAAATTGTTCAGGTTTGTGGAACTGGGTAAGGGACAGAATTAGGGTTCTGATCAGCTCTTCCTGACCACAGTGCCTGTGACTTCTCTAACATGTCGCTCTGTTTGGTAGTATGTGTGTGAAGAGATGAAGATGAACTGAGTGCTATACACACTTGATCTCCTTAACTTCTCTCGACAGCTGTAAGAGGTTAGAGTTAGTATACCCATTTATAGATGAATAAACTGAGGCTGAGAAAGTCCTATCCTATGACTAAGTGACTAAGTCCTATCCTATCTAACTTTCTACACTAAGGTGTTACTTGGTAATAGTTTCTAAGTAGCTGTCAATTTCTTCAGCCAGGGCATACTGTATGCGTTTTTGTAACTTGGCCTATGTGCCTACAGGTGGATGTTTTCGAGTCTTTGAATCCCAGACAAAGGCAATCTTCTCAGGGTGAGTAAAGAGTTTATAAAAGCGGAGAAAATATGGAATTGGAAGGTGGCTAGCAGGACCCCTTCTAAAGTATTCCTTAGGGGCTCAAATTTCAATATGCATGGCTGAATGTAAAAAATTTTTTGCTCACTTATTTTTAATATGCCTTAGGTTTCAGTATAAGAAAAAAAATAGAACGAGACAATATTTGTATGCTTCATTGGAAACAGATTGTCAGTATCTAGATTTAAGTTCAGAATAAGCTGGTGCCTGAAAGATTGTTTTCCATATAATGGCATCTACCCTACTCAAATCAGTACTTGAAAATGAGATCTTCTCATCTGAGAGGACCCTCTCATCTGAGAGACTGTACTGTTGTTGTCCAGCTGTTTACAGATGCTTCCATCCAGTGGGAAATTTCCCCCGAGTCATTAAGTTAATGACTTGGCTGTCACGCTGTGATTTATCGGTAAAATTGCTCCTCTGAGTGCAGAGCATATGGAAGGATGGTCAGCCCATAATCGTGCTGTTGCAAAGCAGCAATGACCATGGATAAGAAGGACCCTTCAGAAAGCAAGACTGTTAGTAAAATAATAATGCTGTCTCCCCTGTACATGGCATGATGCAGTCTCACAGATAGTGGGGCATAAACTATTCAAACACAATTTAGCCTTTGTGAACAGAAAATGTGTTAGTAGAAATCCTGAGAGATTATTTGGGATGTTGGATTTTGCTTTATGGCATCTCATGGTCCTTAATGCTCTGCATGAATTACTAGGCTGAGGGTTTAGCTTGAGGTTTAAAAAGAAGATCAAGCCTGTTCTCTTTGCAGTGACATTGGATTACAGACTGACCTCTGAATGTGCCTGAATAAAAGCAACTCCAAATTTGGGAGGATGACTGGATTATGATAAAGCTTTCAGGATAACACCAAGCACCTCTACAAGAGCCAAAGGATTTTCAGGGCCACAGGGACACACAGTAACTGGCTTTAATTTTTTTCTCTCTGGCTTACAGCCTCTGAAGATGCTTAATAATTAAAGAGGTACACCATCAGAGAGGTTTTAAGGATTTGCATATAGCTGCTTGTTTTGGCCCCATCCAAATACCTGGCAGGTTCCAGAGAGAATCAAAAGGGGCAATTATCTAAAAGGGTTTTAAGACTAGAGTGTATATAATAATATCCTGGTTGCTTATTCGGAATGCAGGAATTAGACTAGAGCTATGGATGGGTCCATTTGCATGTACTTGCTGGTCAAGACTGTGGCACACCCATCCCTTCATGGAAAGAGACTCACCCATTTTAAGCTGCCCACAAATACTTTCCTTGGTTTATTCAGGACTTCTGCCTACATTTACATGTTTTTCTCTTACAGACCACACAGCACATCCTGTGGGTGAGGAGAAATATGGAGAATGTAGCGCACTTGCTTTCTACTGGAATGTGTATATTCTGTCCAGATTTCCTTCGGTTACCAAAGACTGACCATTTCAGTTTCTCAGATGTAGTAGAAAAGGCTTGCCTGAGATACAAGTCAGGTTTGTTAGAACCACTTCCAAAGAATACTTTTAAGTCAAGTGGCATTTGAGTATATGATAATTGCTTTAACATACATTTGCTAAAATAGATTTTAGCAAAGCAAAAATAATCTAAACAATAGATTTATTATTATTGCCATATTAAGAGTAATTCTCCCTAGTGTGGAGAGGGATGTAATAGTCTAACTTTGACTAATTCTACTGAACAGAAGTTTTTAGCCAACTCCTTTTTTTTTCAGATTCCTTGCTTAAGTGTGTTAAGTAGCCTTCTAAGATGGTCCCCAGTTATTCCTAAGACCTGGTATGCATGCTCTTGTGTAACCCCTTCCTCTTGAGTGTGGGCTAGCCTTAATGACTAGCTTCGAACAAACAAATATGGCAACAGCAATGGGATATCACTTCTGAGACTAGGATATAAAAGACTGTGGCTTAAGTTGAGCTGCTGCTCTCTGGCTCTCTCTCAGTCTGATGAGGCCAGCTGCCATGTTGTGAGCTGCCCTGTGGAGAGGCCCATGTGGCAAGGAGATGAGGGTGGGCAGCCTCAGGCCACAAGTCATAGAGGTCCTCAGTCAAACAACCTGCAAGGAACCAAATCCTGCCAATAACCACTGAGTAAGCTTGGAAGTAGATCCAGCCTCAGCTGAACCTCGAGATGGCTGATGCTTTGACCGCAGTCTTGTGAGAGACCCTGAGCTGGAGGACCTAGTTAAGCCATATCTAGATTTATGACTTCCAGAAAGTGTGAGTAAACAAATGTGTGTTGTTTTAAGCTGCTCATTTGGGGATGATTTTGTATACATCAACAAACGACTAATACATGAGGTAAAGAACCACCCTTTCCCTCTCTCTTTTTTTCTCCCCTCCCTCCCACTTCTGCTTCTTTCAGATGTCAGTTAAGGGTCTTCTCTGTGCCAGGCACCATGGTAGGCATTTTGAATGCAGCACTAGGCGTGGCAAACATGATGGCTGCACTCATGAGGCTCACTCTCTTGTTGGGGAGATAAACTCTGAACAAATGATCTAATGAGTGACTTGACAGTAAAAGCAGAGTACTTTGCAAACATGACAGGGGGTCCTGAATTATTCCAGGAGAGGATGTAAAGACTTCTTGAGCCATGAAATGTGAATGGGATTATTTTAATTTGATTCCCTATAGAATGTGCTCACTGGCAGAGAACTCTCTTCCCAGAAGGCATCCAGTCACATAGCCACACCTTTATTTCTATAATGTGATAATATGGCACTTGAGAATAGAAATACAGCTGTCCTGTATCCACAGGGAATTGGTTCCTGGGGGCCCCTGCAGATAACAAAATTTGTGGACACTCAAGTCCCTTATATAAAATGGCATAGCATTTGCATATAACCTATGTAAATTCTCCTGTATACTTTCACCCACCTCTAGATTACTTATAACACATGGTATCATGTAAGTAATTGTAAATTCAATGTAAATGCTATGCTAAACTTCTGTTTTTGGAGACTTTTTGGAGTTCTTTTCTGAATATTTTTGATCTGTGGTTGGTTGAATCCACGGATGCAGAAGCCATGGATATGGAAGGCTGACTGTACGTGTGTATATATACATATATATACACACACATATATTTCATATGTTTCTCTAATAATACATATATACATATATATGAAAAATATATGGGCATTTGCCGATGCTCAACATCATCAAACATTTGTTACATAAATAATTCTTGTTTGTGTGTCAATTTGACCTGTCTTTTATTGGATTTATTTTTTGAGAGCTGGTTCTCCTGCACTTCCCCCACCACCTCCAGGTACTGTGTCTCTGCATTTCAGTAGAAAATTTCTATGATTATTTGTTAAATTACAAATAGCTAGGAACTTGAGAGCGTTGCAAATGCAATCATGATGTTGATTATTTCTGCATTTTTTTTTAAAGAGGAAAAAGAAATTCACAAAGGTCAACTAACAGTGATTGTGAAGGCCACTTCTCTCAAAACATTCAGTTGAATGATATGTGTGGATGGCAGTCTGTGTATTTATTTTCATAGCATCAAACTCAATCTATAATATATTTATTGACTTTCCCAACATTCCTAAATCCTGGAACTCCTCAAAAAGGTCAGTGTAAAATGGCACCAAATTTCACTTAAACTTTGGTATTCCTGAGAATAGCTATAATAAAAGGGCTTAGAGTAAAGTAGATGGATATGTCCAGTGCTAGAGGTGATAAATGACACCGATGAAGGTTATTTAAAAAATGAAAAAGATGGATGCTTATTCAACTGGGGGACAAAGGATTTTTTTAATGAGGGAAAAGGACTGAAAGTAGTTGGTAATGTAGAAATTATTGCTGAAGACCAAGGCCGTGAGATTTCAGAGTTGGATGTAATAATAAAAGTTACAGTGCTGCCTCCAAGTGATCTGGGAGGCAAGCATGTAGTCACGATGGCTGGTTCTTATGGTCATCTCTGGGTTAAGCAAATAAAAAAACAAGACAAGATCTATAGTTTCAGATTAGGATGGTTTCCTTGGCAGAACTGTGTGCAGTGTTTCCAAGAGTAGAGAAAGAAGGGTGTGCACGTGGAGAAGGAAAGCCAAATTAGGAAAGCCACAGGGGCCAGGACAGGCAGCCCTCCTCCCCACTTCTGCCCCAGGGCTGATAAGATCTCCACTGAATGCTGGCAGGTTATTGCTCATAGAGAGAATTGAAATATGAGTGTAATTAGCCTACAACCACATGAGAACAATAGAAAGCAAGATGATGTTTTTAGAATTCTAAAAATTTTAAAGTTCCTTAATAATCTTCTTGGTATAATTCATTTTATTTGTTTTTGGGACAAGTCAAAGTTCATGATTATAGAATTATATGTGATTCATATCGAATGTAGAAAATATATGAATCATAAAATATATAATTTTTTATACTTAAATGGCATGATTTAATTTCATTGCTGATTAATCCTGAACTCTCTTAAGTTAAAGAAAACAAAAAAAAGTTAATGAATTTAAACTCCCCAGAAAGTGCGAATCCAAAAGGAAATGTCCAATAGGCGATATGAGATGGATATTTTATGGCCTTTCCTGATTTAGTCTCAAATATTATAAACATCAGTGGAAAAAAAGTTTTCCAGTTTTATTCTTCTAGAGCACAATTTTCTGGCCTGTTACTAAGTATGATCTTCCAACAGGTACACAACTATCTCACAATGGCAGTATTAGGTATTTGCCAGATGAGTTGGGCAAGGAGAACTCAATATATGAGGAAAGTATGTGGTGAGATTTCATAATGCAGCATGGTGGCATGGTTATTGCTTAACTGTGGTCAAAGTGATGGATGTATTTGCTGGGAATCTCTTGGTTGCAAATAACAGAGAATATGACTCAACAGCTAAGGTAACAAAGGATTATTGGCTGATAGGACTATAAAAACACAGTTATTTGAATAGATAAGGCTGGATCCAGCAGCTCGATTATAGCTGGGTCCTCTCATGCAAGATGGCTGTCAATGCCTCTTTCTGGAGGCCGTAGGTGTTCTTGTTTACATCCATCTAGAAAAGTGTGTCAGTGAATGAGCAAAGGATCTCTTTTAGAGGCCTCCATCAAACATCCCTTTATGTTATTCGTCTGCATTGAGTCACAGTTCCATGTCTAACTCAATCAGTATGGACAGGATCTTTTGATTGGCTGAAGCCATTCTAGGCCTATCCCTGAAGCAAGGGATGGATCAATTTCCTCTTGAAGCATGTTGACTGAATGAGAGAGGATCTTGTACTTGAACAAAACTCAGAATACCATTATCAAACGGAAAGGAAATGAATGTAGGGGCATCAAATCCCAGGAAAATCCTCTGTACTGGGCGATAAGTGCTTTCATATTGGATGGGAAAATGTGTACAGTTCCCTCCATTTATTACATTAGATGCGAGTAGAATGAAAAGCCAACAAGCTTAGTGTATAAAGGGGAGAGGCTGTGAGGGGCCATTGGACTGGTATTTAGGAATGCTCTTGTTCCCAAACAAGGACAACCACAAGTTTGACATGTGACTTGAGTCTTTTAACTCTTCTGGGCCTCTGATGTCAGGTAGCTTCTTACTTTAAACATTTTGCCTGTGTATGGATTATCTATTACAAGCCTCCAAATATGTAAGGACTTAGAATTGTCATGCCATTTCCTTGAGCTATGAATAACTCATGATTGGTAAAAGGAACCGTAGGCTATTATTTCTTCCATGAATGATTGAGACAGGGCCATAATTAATCAACAGTCATACAAACGCCAAACACTGGTAAAAATGGTTTAAATAGGAGGAAAGAAATCTCCATGGGTTTTATGCCATAAATAAACATAATAAGTATAATGAACAGGAAGTGGCTCATTGTTAACTAAAAAAAAAAGAAAGATCATCTGATTATCTCTTGCTGATTACATAAATGCCAGAGAGCAATTTTAAGTATTCTAAAGATAACTGGAATAATTTACAAATGCCTTTATACAGAGTAGCAAAGGAGCAGTGTGCACGTTAAAAAGCATGCTGACCTTGCCAAAATACCTTTATAAATTAATGCGTGAAAAAGATCAGAGATTCTGTCATACCATTCCGACATTGACCAATACTTGAAGCAAGAGTTGGCAGCTAATTCTTGATTTTTGAATAAAAAGACAAAGAATCTTTTTATAGGAAACGGATGCAACTGAAACAGAAAAATCTCACCAGTGTTATAATTTGTCTTAGGTTTTTCACCATGAGTTCAGATCTAGAATGAGTATTCTGAGATCAGATTCCATTTCCAGGACTTGAGATCTTGTGGCTTTGGCAAGTCACTGAACGTCTCAAAGCCTGGGTTCACACGTCTATAAAATGGGGACTAACAGCATCTACCTGATAAGGCTGGTTGTGGGTATTAAATAAGGGGATGTACATAGAGCCCTGAGGATAATGCCCAGCACATAGTAAGTGCTCAGAAACTGTCATCTCTTAGAGGGCGTATACTCTGCTTTCTAGCTTCTGTGCAAGAAATTGCATGAATGTCATACGTCAGGGATCAATGTCATAGGTTAACTAGTTTCTCATGACTCATTTTCACCCACTCAATGAACAGAAATACATGCACATCACTATGTGACCTGGCTTTGTTCCTGGGATTCTGTGTCGTCCAGCGCAGAGCCTGACCCATAGTGGGCATGTGATAATTAATCACTAGAGCTGCAGTCTGGGTGACAGGGCAGCTGCTCTGTCCTGCTGGGTGGTGCCCATGAGGCAGCGGGTCCCACTCTGGCTGAGGGGAGGAACGTGTTGTTTCAGTTTGTTGTGCATTTTCCTTTTCACTGTCCAGAGCATTGACCAGGCCTGAGTGTCCCCCTCACTGCTTTCAACGTGATGTTCCAATACAGTCTTAGCATAACTGAAAGCAAGTGTCCTTCTTCAACCATTGCTGGAAAATATTTTTATGACAACAGAAAACATTTCCCAATCTTTCATTTCTTTCTCACCTTTCAAACCAGAGACCTTTACTTGCAGGTGACAATACTGGACAACTATATTCTTTTGCCAGTATCTGCAGTGCAGGAAGAAAGTTGACATTTCTGAATACCAAAAATGAGGCAGGCTTGTGCTAGGTGCTTTTACATAAATTACATACTTTAGTACTCCTAATAACCTGAGAGATGTAGCCAAGTGTTAATATTTTTATTTTATAATCCAGGAAACTGTAGCTCAGAGAACCTAAATAAATGGCTCAAGATCACAAACTAGTAAGAGCCAAAACTGGGATTTAAATAGAATTTAAAAGTCATGCTATTTCTATCGCATTCCCTGCCTCCTCTATATTATATGCTTTTGATAATTTTCATCACATACTCTAGTCATCTTAAAGCACAGGTCAAATGTTGCATATTCTTTTATGCCCAATGTTTCTGACTTTGTTAAAAATGTTTCTCTTTTTTCAGTGCAGAGATTTAACCAGTACCGAAAGGTAAAATGAATCTTACAAGTTCTTAGGGAGAAGTATCACAGAATGTAAGAGCATAGGATTTGGAATCAGATAGATGTGATTATCAGCTGTGCACTCCTGGGAAACATACTTAATCATCTTTCCCAGCCTTAGTTTCTTCATCTGTAAAATGGGGGATTTTAATACCTAACACAGAGGGGTTTTGAGATGACTGAAGTACCACCTATAAAGCACTCAGGACCAGACCTTAAATGATGTGCTCCCTTCAAGACCCATGGTCTTTCCCAGAGGCACCTCGCTAGGTTGAGGAGTCTTGGAACCCACATGATCCTCTCATCTCAACTCTGAGAAATAAGAGAATAGGTGTGATATGGTGTGAAAAGAGGAGAAAAGGTACTCATTCCCCACAGGTGGGTTTTGGTACCTAAGTTTTTCAGTAGCTTCTGGATTGCAGCTGCCTTCGAAAACTTGAACTTTGCAGTTGCAAATGTACAGAGAACTATTGCAGAGTGGAAACAAATGTCTATAAACATTCCAGCATCCTATGAGGACTAGTTTTACCCAGTTCTAGTTTTCTTCATCTGCCAGCTTACCTAGTACTGAATATGAGGTATAAACCAGCTTACCTACTTTAGTGAAAGATGTTTTGTATGTTTGATCTTTTAAATCACAAATGTCAATAGAAAAATTTATTTTTCCTTCCATAATAAACAGCAAAATGCCTTCTATATCTCCAATTAAGAATACTGAGAATTTTTTGAACAAAGATTAATCAAACAACCTCCTTTATTTAACATTTGTCTAGAGTAAGATAGAGAAAGAGCATGTACATTTTCATTTTTTAACCGTCTGTTCATTTTTCACATGGATTTCTTTCTCTCAGCCACTTATAGGTCACAAAACTGAAGATAAGAGTGAGAGTTTAGGCAATCAACAAACAAGTTTTTACCACAAAGAAGAATATACTTTTACCTGTCTAACTCTGGAAAATAATGAATCTCTTAGCAGGTGATACTCACAGACCCAGGAGTTTAGGCTTTAAGAAGCTTAAACTTCCTGCACAAATGAAACTGATTCCCTGGAATGTACCTCCCTCTCAGCCACACATCCTGGCTTGGGAAACTCCTACTCAGCTTACAAAACAGAGCTGAAATGTCATTTCCTCTTTGGCTCTTTCCTGGAGGGTAGCTGCTTGGTGGGTCCACACCCTCCCACAGCGCCATGAGGGTGCCTCTCATGCAGCTCTTCTCACACTCCCTGCCAGTGGTTTGTTTATGTGAGTGTCACTCCCACTGGACGTGAGCTCTCTGAAGGCAGGCATTCTATTCAGTCCACCGTTCCTAGCCAATAGCCCAAGGATTGGGATATAGTTGTTTACCACACCTCACTGAATGAACAACAGGAATATCCACCGCTTTTGTTATCTACTGTTTGAGCTTTTTATTCCTTGTTTTAGTTATTGGTTATTTTAGTTATTTGCTCATGATTCTGCTATTTGAGCAGGGCTTGGTGGGGCAGCTCTTTCTGTTTCATGTGATTTGGCTGAGGTGGCTCTGCTGAGGCTAGAAGATCCCAGGTGGCCTCAGTTGGAATAGAAGAAAAGGCTGAGGTCTGGGTGGTCCTCTTTTCCTCACATCCTCCAGGGCCGCCTTCCATGTGGCCTCTCTCTAGTGGGATAATTTACTTGGTACATAGTTGCTCAGGATTCAAGAGGGGGGAAGTGGAAACTGCCAGGCTTCTTAAAGTCAGAACTCTCATTTTGATCCCCATTTTATTGTTCAGACAAGTCACAGCCAGTCCAGATTCAAGGGGAGGGGGAAATCAATTGAGGAATGGAAGAAATTGTTGGTAACCATCTTTGCAGACCATCGGCCACATTCTATGCTTGACACCTCGGATCTAAGAGCTCTGCTGAGGACTAGGACCTACTCTCTTGTTCTAAATGATTTCTCTGTTATATACTGAGTTCTTGTGGAAGATTTTAGAAATACTATTTTGCATTAGCTTTTTTTGTATGTGACTGTGGGTGGGTGTAATTGAGGTTATTTGACTTTTCTCTGAAGATCTTCTATGACAAGATTTCTGGGTCAAGCTTGTTTCTGAAAAGAAGAAATAAAAACTGTCTTGATTTTATGAGTTTCCCTTTAAATGTGTATCTTTGGACTTTTGGGAGTAGTCAAATTGCAAGAAGTCATAAGGAAATAAGGAAATAAAGTATCCTCTAAATTAGGGTGCAAAGAGAAGATTCTCTTTAATAGTAAAGGGAAGACATCTATAATAATTATAGGTATGGCACTATATTCACCTATGATTCATCTATGCCATTATGTACCCCTATGCCCACTCCATCCAAAGCACTTAAGTTAACCTTTTCTTTTAAAGAAAAGCTGTTTTGTTGTTTTCTCTCTTTAGTAAGAAAAGAAAAAAGAAAGAAAGCTACATAAACTTAAAATGAAGTAGGAAACAATTGCACAATTACTGAAGTGCCTACTTAAGCTGTTTGTTCTCCAGAGCCTTTTAAAAAGATGATTTTATTTTAACATAGAGGAAGTACAACATAAATACAATATTGGAGTTGGGAGAGAGAGGCCCCCGTCATCACCTTGCCCAGCACCTTCATTCTGCAGATGAGAGATGTGGAAGTTACATAATGCCATGTATGAAAAGTCAAGAAAAACTATTACATAGAGAAATGTGTTAAGATGAAAAGTCACAGAAACCATCTTTGAAATGTTATTTAACTTTATATATTACCAGTACTTTGGAGAAAAATGGGAGAGATATATATGAAGGCAGTTAAAATACTCATCATTAAGTAAATACCTTTAGTAGGAGAGCATAAAAGTTCTGGTTCCCTTTACCCTTGAATAACAGCTAGATAAGGATTCATTGTTTTAATTACAAATTTTAATTTAGAAATGTTCATAATTTGTAAAAGTTATCCCATGTTTGGAAACTAGAATGCCATTTATTGTCTTCAAGTGTACTATTCACATACTGAACGTAACACGTATGTGTGTGTAACTGGCTGGTCATTAGCTTCATACAGAACTTACTTATTCTATCATTCATTTATGCAACAAATACTTATTGAGCTCTACTGATGCAACAGGTAACATTCTAGTCACTGGGGACACAGCAGTGAACAAAACAGTTGATCCCTTTGCTTATAATGAGAGTTTACATTCTAAGGGGAGACAGTATTTTCTTTCTTTGGAATGAAGCCCAAGTGAATGCTAAACATTCAGGGATGCCGACATCTCTAAGTGTGGGTGCTATACCTCTCAACCACTCTTTGAATTTGTCTTACACCTTCCTTGTCAGACTGTAGCACTTCCTATTTACTAGCACTTTTTTTCCCAACAAGCCAATAGTAGAAAATTTTGTTAAACTAATCAAAAATGTTATCATTATCATCAATATTTATCATTATTCCAGCAGAATTAATCAAAATATTAGTATGGCAAAGAGAACTGTAAGGTAAATTCAGAAAGAACTGACAAATTCAGGATGGGCATTCCCCACTCTCTTTTAAAAAAATGTGTTGACTCTTCACGGTTCCTTCTGTAGTTTACTTCTGCACAGTGCTCGTTGGTTCAATTATTGTCTCTGTATCTGTGTTCATCACTAGACAGCAGTCTCCTTGAAAGTTGGATTATGCCCTAGTCATTCCTGAATATCTGTATATACCTGTATAACATCAACCTAATTCATTCAGCAAGTGTTTATGCAATCAATATCTTACTTAACACTTGACTCTATCAAGGATCATTAGACCTTGCAAATACCTTGTGAGGCAGGTAGTATAGGTATTATTTGCATTTTATAGGCAAGAATCTGAAGTCGTTGGAGGTTGTTTATCATATGCTCAAAGCCACAGTGCCTGTGAAGATTGGACAAAGAACCTGAATTTACATCCTATGACTCCAAGTCCAGTGCTCTTTCTCTGGAACCACAGCCCTTCCCTGAATATATATATATATATATTTCACTGTCAAGGGTGTATCTTAGTCACCACTCCCCATGTTCCTGTTTTTCTTTGCTTACATCTCTTCTAATTGCTTAACCTTGAATTGAACCTTTAACCTTCACCCTGATTCAGCAATCTTAGGGGAAGGGAGGCCAGAACAAAGCATTCTATCACTCTTCTATAAAAGATTAGTCACCACTTTTTCTTTGGTTTGCATACCTTTGATAAATCTTAAGCACTTGAGTTACCTGAAAGAGTTCTAAAGTTAAGAGTTTCTTATTTTAACTTGAGCTTTGTAATTTTTTTTCCATTATGTAAAGACTGAGAAATTTTGAGTGAGGGGATGACACACTTGGAAGATCACAAGGTTAGCAATATGGAGAAAGAGAAAAACAGTTACAGTGAGATTAATTAGAGGACAATTATAAGACAGTAACAAACACACACAAGTTCTGACATGTTAGGTTGCCTTATATTAAAAAGTGCAGAGGATAAGATAATAAAGGAAGGATATTGAGATAGAACAGGGCAGGGTGAGATAAAGAGATTTTAGTTTTTGTGGACTGAGATCAAAGTGTGATCCTCAGAACTTCTGAGGTTCTGGGTATCACACCACAGTGGTATTCAAGTATCTGACTTACTGAGTCAGACAATCTTGGGGTGAGGCCCAAGAGTCAGTGCTGTAACAGCATGTTCAGGTGATTCTTATGTACACACTAAAGTGTGAGAATCAATAGACAAAAGCAGTGTTTTTCAAAATATTACGTGCATATATACCACCTAGGGATCTTGTTAATACACAGATTCTGATTCAACAGGTCTGGAGTGGGACCTGAGTGTGTGAGTTTTTAACAGGCTCTCAGGTGATGCCAATGCTCCTGGTCCATGGACCATACTTTGAGTAGCAAGTCACTAGATTTTGGTGTATCTGCAGTAATGTGTGCTGTGGAAGGTGAGATGGAAAAAGTGGGTTTTAAGAAGCTTCACTGTGATTTATGACAGAATTTTTCTTTGGCAGCTCATCAGGGAAAATTTGCTAGAGATTTCAAACTACTTTTCAATGTTTTTGTGGGTGGGACTCTCATTTGGACTGGCCAAGATGTAGCTGGGCTCTATGCAATTTCAGTTGTAAAAATCTGGGTGGAAGACCAAGGGACTCTGCATATTTCTGATGGAGGCCCCTGCTCTGCCTTCTCTAGCTTCAAATAGCTGGAAAAAATGTAAATGTAAGGGGATTCTTTGTGTAGCATATCACTTGGGCTAGTTTCTTAATGCTCATCTGTTTTATTCCTGCCAATTAAGAGCAACAGCTGTCTTGCAGGGATGGTGGTCATTAGGAAGTGACACAGCTGTGGGATTTAGATGAGATAACAGTTGTACAACCAAGACAAGGCATCACTGGAATGCAAAATGCTATAAGCCTGATTTATAGCACAGATCTAAAGGGGGAAATCTTAAACCAAAATCAACTAAAATAACAACTCACCCAATAGGGAAAACAAAACAAAGTATCAACTCAGAGATGTTTAGCCCCAAAGTCAAGTTTTCTCAGACTATTTTAAAAACAAGATTTGGACTAAAAATTGACCTACAGAGATTCCAATTACCTCAGTTGTCTACAGTGCCCAGAGTCATGAATTTTGTGTCTAAGATTTAAATATTTATGCAGAATCCATCCTCTTGTTGCTCAATATAATTTGACATTTTCAAATCCCTAGGCCTTATTATGTGACAAAGAGGGTGGACTTGCTGAACACAAAAAACAATGGTCAGTGACTAACATTTAGAAAATGGTATTATCAAAGTAAAAATATCACTTATCCAATATAGTAACTCAGCAACCCAGTCCTCTATATAATCATTTTCTTCTTATTAACAGTGAGAATAGAACCATCATTCTACCTTATTTTAAAAGAAATGTAACAATAATAATATAATTATTACAATTAAATTCTGCCACCTAATATTCTTTATATACAACCTAAGATTTTTTCAGACTTCCACATCTTTGTTAATGTTCTTCCTCTTGGAATACATCCTTTTTCTCATCCCTGGACACCTAAATCTTACTCATCTTTCATAAACCATATCATAAACAAATTCTCTGTGAAGTCTTTTGGTATCCTCTCAACTGAAATGAATGTATTTCTACCTTGAATTCCCATCAGAGTTCGGGTGTCTTTATCTTTATATGTATCTCTTTCTCTCTTTGAATTACAGTTATCCAAGCAGATGCTTTATCATCTTTAATCCATGAGTCCTCTGAAGCCAAGGTTCATGTCTGATTTAAGTCCTTGACCTCATGGAGTTTATGGCCTGGTTGGGGAGATACATATTATCAATATAGTCTCAAAATAACTGTAAAATCACATTTGTTTTAGTAGTTAATGAGGTAATTGCTGTATAATTGATATACTACCTAGGGCCTACTAAGCAGATGTTTAATAAATGTTAGCTATTCTAATGATTAGTTTTTAATCTGAAAGAAATGGTGTTACAAAAGGTGTTTGAGCAAGGAAATGAACATGATCAGAGGTATGTTTTCTGTGTTTAATCTAGGATCAATTTGTCAGAGAACTTGAAGTGGGAAGTATTAACTAGAATTGGGGAATCTGTCCCCTTTCAAATTTGTATTACACATGCCGTGAATTAGGGCATCTGTAGTGGGATGATAGGCATGATGTAGAGTAACCAATTTGAAAGAGGGCAGGTGGATGCAGCGATTTGGGTGACCACAAAGGTGGTAGTGATCCTGAAAGAACCTGGGGGACACAGTATTAGGAGCAGACTCATTAGGCAGATAATGAGTTACAATCAGACTCATGCTGAAATTCCCAGGTAGAGACTTTCAGGGAGTGGGTAAGGCTGAAGACTTAGATCTGGGAGTCATTCACAAAGAGTTATAGTTAAAACTGCTGGGATATATAAAATTACTTTGCAAGGATCATAAAAGAACAAGGAAAATTTAGGAATCTTCTAAATTTGGGGGTGACAGGAAAAAAGGTCTGAGAAAGAGAAGGGAGGCCAGAAAGGCATAGAACCATGAACGTGCAGGGTTAATACAGGCACAGAGGACAGGGATTCTAGGTGACAGCAGTTTCAAATGCCAGTGAAAGCTTGACGTGAAAGGCAGCTGAGAAAGCCTGTCGGGTTTGCCATGGGAGATCACTGACGACCATCACAAAGACAATTTTAGAAAAGTTGTATGGGGGTGGCCAGATTATCTGAGGAATACTCAGGAACTGAAGGCAGTGAGCATGGACTACTCTGAAGAGAAGTTGGGTGGCAAAGTTAAAGACCAAGGTAATGAAATCATTTAGGCTGAGTAGCAAGGGGTGAAGAAAATTTTCTTAGAATTTTCATAGCATATCTGAGCAAGGATCCACATTTGAAGTATGTAGGTATTTTGCATGCTTTGGTCTATTATTTGGCTAGATTAAATAATCTGGATGAGCTAAAGAGATGACATTGGAGTGGATGCATTCTAATCTGCACTGAACCTTGGGCTATTCTGATTTGTTGTAGAAAAGTGACATATAATACCATTTCTAAATTATTGGAACTGTGAAATGGCAGACTAGACCTCTACGGGTGGTCCATTCTACCTGCTATAGATTGTACACCTTGTCCAGACAGATAACATTCATATTGGGCTCTTGGTAGTGGTAACAGACAGTATAATAAAGAATTTTAATGTTACATTGGCATGACCGAGTATCGATCTGATCATACCACTATGAATGGAATGTATTTTCAGTTTAGATTTAATAACATAAGAATTACTGACTCCCATTTCTGGTTAGAGCTGGAGGCAATTTTCTCCAAGGCTGGTAGAGTACGTATTATGTATGAGTGAATATGTATACACACACACATATAATAACCACTAGTTATTGAATGCTACTAAATTGAAGGAATGATGAATGATGGATTAGAAATATTAACTATAATCATCACCCCTACTGTACAAGATAAAGAATATTATCCTGCTTTCATAAATGAATAAACTGGAATTTTAGAAGTACATTGTCCAAGGTCATACAACTAGCAGAGAGTTGCAGTTGGGATGTATGAACCCAGCTCTTCCTTTCAGATCCTTTCTCCTTTTTGGATGTATAAACATAGGGGACAAACATAGGAATGAGGTATATTTTATAAGGGATAGGAGGAAGTTATTATTAGAAATCGTGTCCTGAATTGCATTGAATTCATGAAGCGACCTAGTTTTTCTCCATCTTTTAGGGAACTTATTGTTGTAGAAAGTTGGTGTTGGAGTTGAAAGAGACCTTAGGGAGCCTCATTTCTGGAAACTGAGGCTAGAGGTTTGCTAAACATTGTCCAGACTGTTCATGCCTGAGCCAGGACCACAACCAGATCTTTTGCCTCCAAGTTCTCAGTCTACTTATCTAGGTCTAGCTTAAAATACATGAAGAAAGGTGAATTTATGGATTTCTCAGTGACCTGTTTCCATCATTAAAAGGTTTCTTAGTATTCTGGGCAGACTCTCCTTGTAAACCTCTGTGCCTTGAACTCATGTGGATTTGTTATGCTAAAAAGTTTTCTCAGTAGAGTTCTGCTTATTATGTTTTGATTGATATTTCATTTTTTCTTTTACAAGCCGAATGGTATAACGGCTCTAAGGTGTGCAGCGTAAAAGTAGTTGTTAAAATAAGGAATGATGACATATCAAAGCGATTTATATTGGCAATTTCATTGGAAATGCTGCCATTAGCATAAAACATTCCACTTGATATGGGTTTTATGTTTCTATTAAACAAGAGGGAACCGCTACACATTATTATCAGCATCATACAAACGATGATCGATATTGCAATTTTTTATGCAGTGACATTTTATTAAAGTAGCACTAGCGTGATAATCCTTAGGGTAGTTTACGTTTATCTTCAATAAAGACTCAAAGCTTCTTAAGGAAGTTTTGGTTTCTCCCAAAAACTGGCCTTGGTCTGCTATTATACAAGGCACTATTGCTCCTTTCATGGTGGCTAACCTTTAGAAATAGATGCTGCAGAGATAAAACACCACCTGGGATATTTCTCTCTTAAAGCAGGACAGTAATTGTAACAGGCTTGGTGCTTTTGTGGGTTTATTTTAAACATTCCTAAAAAAGTAGGGTTTGTAATTTTCCTTCAGATTACAAGCTGACATTTTGGGGGGAAAAAAAAAAAGAGTAGCAGGGAATGCAACACTTCTGTGTGGTGGCAGCTGATAATTACCATCGTGTGAGTGGGGCTAGATATAACCCAGGCGTTTTGAGAAGCATGGCTGATTACAGTGCTTTAAGAGTAACTCATTTGGGGAATTTTGCTTTGTTAGGCAAATTGAACTGTCTTGCTTCATGGATCTCATCTCACAACTTCTTTTGCTTTCCAACCAAGAGCTACCTTTCTGTCCTCAACTCCAAAGCTGTTGCCAGGAAGAGCTACATACAAAACTCAAAAATGAAATGTAGAAAATCTTCTAAAGGGAACAGTATGAAAACAATTTTCACCACATGTAATGCCTCTGGAAAGGTCTACTGGGCAATGGCATTTTGCATCATGTAAGATGTTTACACTTTTTTTTTTTTTCCAAGAGAAAGTGAAGAAATTATTTTGTGGCTAGTATCAAAATAAGGAAATGTTACAATGGCTGGGCTTTGATATGTGCACACTTGGGGAACTTAGAGGGAACTATTAATCCAAACGTATAAGAAGAAATGAGGGGAAGATGGTTCCCTGTGAAAGGAAACTGGAAAGACTTCAAACATATTTTTAACTATAGTTATTAGACACACACAATTTACTTGAAAAATTAATTGTGCAGGTTAGTTGCCCAGTTTGGATTGCTGGCACAAAAATAAATGTGAGTATGGTGTGTGTGTGTGCATGAGAAAGACAAAAACAGAGACAGAGAGAGACAGACTACTACATGACCAGGACACTTCCGAGTATCTATAATCTGAAAGTCAGTTAAAGATTCAAATTCCCAAGAATGCAGACTGTAGTAACTGCTATTGCAGTGAAAGACTATTACTTAAGAGTCATATTTTAT
Source organism: Camelus bactrianus (assembly GCF_048773025.1). Classification (NCBI taxonomy): domain Eukaryota; kingdom Metazoa; phylum Chordata; class Mammalia; order Artiodactyla; family Camelidae; genus Camelus; species Camelus bactrianus. Next base: position 43,008,727 of record NC_133550.1, on the reverse strand, counting down.
AGAATACCTGAGTTATTATTTGTGCCAAGTAAATACCCATTTCTAAGACTTTAACCCAAGAAACACCTAAAACCTCTTTCTCTGAAAATGGCTGAAAATACTTGCAATCAGAAACAGATTCAGATTACATGGAGTCCAAGATCCTCTTAAAAAAATAATAAAAAATTATGAATATGAAATTAGATCAATGGCCCTAGGAAGAGCCTCGAGGGGCACTGAAGTTGAGCCTCATTAGTTTTTCAGTAAATCCATCTGTACTTGGGAAATGGGCTAGTTTATACAAGACGAAGGTGGAAACATATCCACATCTGATGATCCAGTGTTCCTTCAGGGATTACCATGGTATTTAAGGCACAGCTAACTTCACCTTTATTGGTCACTTTCTTCCAACATGATATTTCATTCCATTATGACTGTCTTCATTAATTTCTACTCTCTCCTACCTAATTCATACAGATACGACTCTGCTCTGTACTTCCTCTATCACTGCTTCTCCAAGCTTACATCTCCAGTAAATACTTTATACTACCCCATGTTCATAAAGCATTATGTTAGTGTTACGAACTGAATTGTGTCCATCCTACAATTTATATGTTGAAACCCTAACCCACAGTACCTCAGAGTGTGACTGTATTCGGAGATATGGCTTTAAAAGAAGTGATTAAAATGAGGCCATTTGGATGGGCCCTAATCCAATTTGACTAGTAAACTAATAAGAGGGAATTTGGACACATAAAAGAGACATGAGGGATGCACGTGCACAGAGGGATGAACACATGAAGAGGCAGCAAGAGGGCAGCCACCTGCAAGCCAAAAAGAGGCCCCGGAGGAAGCCAACACTGCTGGCCCCTTAAGCTTGGACTTCCAGCCTCCAGCTCTGTGAGACAATAAATTTCTGTTGTTTAAGCTACCATGTGTGTGGTATTTTGTTACAGTATCTCTAGCAAGCTACTACATTTAGCCAGAATTGATCAAAGAAACTGTCACTAACCAACATCCCCCTCACCACAGTATGCTTACTAACGTAACAGAAGCTAACTAAGTGCCCACAGGCACATCAAATATATTGGTTGAATGAAAGAATAAATTCTTGCATGCATGCATGTATGCAGTTAGGGTAGATTTCAACAGGGATTTATGATGAAAAAAAGTTCTTTCTTATTTTTTTCCCTAAGGCAAGTTCAACTTCAAGGAAAGATTGTAGTGATGACATGAAATTCGTGTTTTAACAAGTCTTACTGATAATCAAATATATATTTATTGAGTCCTTATACGGTGGAAATTTAGAGAAACGAGAGGACCAGGATTCCCTAAATGTATTAGAACACTGAAATTATGACATTCTTTTCCTCTTGAAAGTAGTATCCACAAGATACAAATTACATTTTTACATGGTATTGTACAGCGGGGCTGGCTATTTACCTCAGAGCTTACAGGTTGCTATCTGAAATTGTGAAATTTCCTTGAGTGTAAGAACCTACATGGTCAGGTTTCTGAAGAAACCCTAGGAAAGCTTGTTCACACAGTCTACAACTCATGGGATATGGAACTAACCTGTGTCAAAAAGCCAATGTATTAATTTGTAATCAGTTATAAATTACTATCCCTATGAGCATGGCAATTCAGGAGAACTAATTACAGTCTATGTGGTTCCTTGGTGAAACCACATTAAGAACAAAGGGAAATAGTTCTTACAGGAGAGTTTCATCCTGTAGAAATGTCTTCTGATGAACTGGTTTTCTATTTTCTGGGGATCTTTTATTTGGCTATGGAAGACTGTTTTTTCATTTACTGTGTTCATTTATTTTAGAAACATTATTTATTGAGCCTCTACAATGGGCTAAACATTGTGCTAGGCATTAGAAATACAATAATGAACAGTATCGACATTATCTCTGTCTGCATGAAACTTATATTTTAATTGTCATAGCTTAGCTAGTAAATTGCATTTACTTTTCCCATTGATTAAAAACACTTCTTTTTAGTTTAGCTCAGGAATGCTGATCTTTACTTTCTGTAATGCTTATTTCCGTAAATGTTTATCAAAATATTGCACACATTTTTGGAAGAATGGTTCAAGCTTTCCATAGAAGCTTAAAGGCATTTCAAATTCAAGCCTCCCATGGCCCACACTTTAAAGCCCTAGGCATCATAACACAAATCAAAGTGACAAGAAAACAAATCTTCAAATAAACACATTTACTTCATAGGTAGTTAAGGCACAGTTAAATATATATATATATATATTTTTTTTTTTCCCCTTGTGTTGGAAGGAGTCCATTGGACTAATTCTCTAAAAGCAGAAAAAATTGTAAGAGCTTCTATAGATCAATATTTGATCTTATGCTTTCTCTTTCTATTGATACCAAATCAAGTGAAATTTTGATTTGCCTAGATCCTCTGCATGCATGTCAGAGACACCTGTTCCTCTTCCCATGGCTTTCTTGCCTAACTTGCAACCCACTAAGATTAAATTGTCTGACCTTGATAAGCCACAGTCAAAGTTCTTGATGTTTACACACATATAAAATCATTGCCCGGTTTATGATATTAGAAGAAAAGGAAAGAAGAAAACATCGCATTTCAAGGCATCATATATTTTCTGGGTTGATTCTGTAGATTTTTATCCAAGGAGTGAGCTTGTAAAAGAAGTGCGTGAGGTGGAAATGTATGAAGGCAAAGACCTACAGAAGCGGCCTTTTATCTACCCACATCACCTCTCCAAAGCCATGACCCCTGTGCATTGGATAAACTGAGCTGAATGACACAATAGCCTGAAGGGAACAAAAACCAGACATCCAAAGAGACTTTCTTGTTTTAAGGATATACCTAACCTACTTTAAAAATATTCCTTTAATAAGGAGTTTAAAGGAAGTTCCTTCCTATTATGAGGTCGATGACTCCCTGGTTAGATTTTTCCTTTGTCATTTTGGATGACTTTAAATGGAATATTGTGATATTGTCTTTGAGAAGCTTTTCCTTCGGCTTGCAAATAAATTAGATATTTCAAGAAGACTAATTCTCTGCTTTTAAACACTACCTACTTACAATTTCTTACTAGAGTCTGAACTAACATTTAAAAACGCTACCATGATGCACATAAATACGATTGGCAAAGCTTTTATGGCTACTGATGACACTATAAAAATATGCCTTCATTTTAAGAACTCTAGAGGATTTGTACATCTGCACAGCTCTAGAGTTCCCTGCTTTGTGGGGGAAGAACTGATGGGGAAGATGAGATCATTACCCACTTCTATCCTGTTTTAAATTTGTGAGAAGCCTGAATAAAAAGTACTTTTCCTCACTGTAGGTCTGCTGTCTTCCATTTCATTACCCTTATATGGTTATTAGTCACATAATTGTCCTTATAAAGGAATTTTTAAAATAACCCTTGTGTAGTCATGTATATTTGGTGCAATGAACCTGTCTTCATACACTTATGGTGATAAACACTTTTGGTTCTAAATATTTCCATGCTGGTTAAGTATAAATTGAAGACATGCACAAATAGAATCACTGCAAAGGTCTTTTGTCTCTGGATTTTTATAGTTTTTACTCGCATGGTGAGAAGAGCCCTGGCCCAGGAAGGTGGTGGCCTTGGTTCTACATCTCACTCAGGCCACTTGCCTGCTGTGCGCTGCGATTAGGACCAAGCTGCTGGACTTCTCAGAACCTTTGTCTCCTCGTCTGCAAAGCGGTAGTGATGCATTGATCTCTACGCTCTCTAAGCTCTGCAAGTCTATGGCTTTCTTTGAGAAGTTACTAAAATATACAGTTACATACTGTATGTGTGATTTCATTTATCTTGCAGCAGAATTAAGCATCTCCCAGACAGTGACTTCACTCTATGTTTTTTGGGGGGGGGGGGGTTGGTTCTTAGTATTTTCAAAAGGTGTAACCAGAGTTTGATGTGGTTCCATCCACCTTCGCTAAAGGAGATCAGATTCAAGAGAACGTGGTCTTTGGCTCACTACCATTTACTGAATTAATTTAATGAAATGTAAGAGAAGGAGTAGTTTTATGTAAAGCTACTTTACAGAGGGACAGAAATTCATTTAACAGTTGGTCAGACTTAATGTCAACCTTAATCTAGCTCTTGAGGGTGGACAAGGGAGCAGTGCTGTTTAAGTTTTAACATAGATATTTACTTCTACTTGTCTTTATAAACAAAATTCAACATGCTATTTGTGAGAGCATTTGAATACTGCACTTAAGCTGATTAGTTCCCTCTAATTTGATTATGTTTTGTTTTACACTATTTCTAGCCACTAGAATATATCAGCTAAAGCTCTCACCCACCCCTCATCCCCCCCAAACACCAAATATCATTTCCTTGGAGGCTGTATTCTAGCAAGGAAGTAGAGGAAGCTGACAATTAACAATAGATGTAATGAAAAAATTCAATAATGTAGTACCCAACCCTACATCATATGATATAGTATATGATAAGAACGACGAGAAAGGAAAAGTAGAAGAGAGTTAAGGGGATTAGGATGTTGAGGGAGGTGGTTTGTAATTTTAAACAGGCTTTTCTGGGATGTAACATGGAGAAGGCGGCATTTGAGCTTGAAGTGAGTGAGAAATGAGCTGTGTAGATAGCAGGAAAAAGTGTTCCAAGCAGAGGGAATAGCAAATACAAAAACTCTAAAGTTGCACAGTGCCTGGAGTATCAAGATATGTCAAGGAGGTGAGAATGAGTGCAGCAGGAGGCACCAAGAAGAGGCAAGGGGCAGATCACATTGGGCATTAGCTGAGCATTTCCCATTTGCTCCTCTAGATCCATTCTTTTCTCTTCTCTACCCTGTTCTGAGCCCCAGAAGGCAGACAGGTATGGACCACATCAGCAAACTCTTTGGCCTATCAGCTTCCAGGAGGATTTAGCCAGTGTGGGTTACAGCCAGAAGACCTGAGGGCTGGAGAATACTGAGGCCGGGAACTTCATTCCCTGGCTTCCTGCCTGTGGGTTGCTGTCTGGTGACTTGACTCTTTTCCCTCAGGCCACAGTTCCTATCAGGCCGCCCTCTCCATGAAGCTACTCGCCTGGGATCATGTAATTGGTAACTGCTGTCTCATCTTGCCCCAGGAGGAGGAGAGATAGTGATCGCCCTCTGCTGCTGCTAGCCTCGGGGGTAGTGCATCACCTATGACTGATCTTTTTAACCCTCACCCTCACTTTTGTAAGTAGTCTCTTTATTAAACTCCCCTCAATTACCGGTTTAATTTTGCTACCTAGTTTCCCTCTAGGCCTCTGACTGATAAAGGTGTTGGAGACCAATATAAGGATATTGGCATTTATTCTAAGAGAGATGAGGAGATATGCAAAAGACTGACATATTCTAAAAGAATCAGTCTGGCTGCTGTGCTGAAAAAGTCTTTAGAGGGCAAGGGTGAAGCAAGGAGAATAGTGAGAGGCGGCTACGTCTGTAATTCTGGTGAGACACGCTTCATTTGTACCTGGCTGTAGACATCAGTTATTCTGAGTCAATGCCCAGTCAATCTCAAATGCATCTCACAAGCTCTGATATGAAACCATAAACTTTACCACTGCCTACAGTCCTAGATGGCTTGTAAGAAGCAATTTCTCTGTGGTAGTTCTGGTTCTGCTGAAACAAGTCCTGGTTCTGCTGAAACAAGTCCTGTATACTACAAGTAGGATAATTCGTGATTATAAACAGAATTTTAAAAATCAAATTAAGTACTCATCACTTATTAAGCATCACTATATTTTTCTTCATAGGTCTTTTGCTCTCTGTTTCAAGAATAAAAATGAATTTTAAAAAACATTTTTATTGTTCTTTTTAAAAGTTTTTATGTTATTGTGGTAAAACATTTAACATGAGATTTATACTCAACAAAATTTTAAGTGTAAAATACATTATTATTGACTGTAGGTACAATGTTGTACTGCACATCTCTGGAGCTTACTCATCTTGCTTAACTGAAACATCATGCCTGTTGGTTAGTAACTCTCTATTTCCTTTTCCTCCCAGCCCTTGGCAACTACCATTCCACTCTTTGATTCTAATTTGACTATTTTAGATGGCTTATATGAGTGGAATCAAGCAGTATTTGTCTTTCTATGACTGGCTTGTTGCACTTAGCATAAGGCCCTCAAGTTTCATCCATGTTGTTGCATTTTACAGACTTTCCTTCCCTTTTTTAAGGCTGAATAGTATTCCATTGCATGTATATACCACATTTTATTTATCCATTCATCTGCTACTAAATATTTAGTTTGTTGTTTCTGCATCTCAGCTATTGTGAATACTGTTGCAATGAACACAGGGGTGCTGATTCATTTTTCCAACAAATATTTTTGAATGCCTACTATATTTTTTTCTAGGGAAATGTTTCAAAGTTAAGGGATGACAGCTGAGGGGAGGCAAATATTAATCAAATATACCGAATTTGAAACTGACAAGAGCTGTGATGGAACGATACAGGAGTGCAGAGAGGCTGTAACAAGGAGAGCTGACCTAGTTTGGGGGAGTTCCATGGGATACCTCTTGCAAAGCAATATTTCAGTTTTACAATAAATAGAACTGTGTTCTACCTACAGTAGTATCAGACACTTTTACCAAGAATAGGAGTTCCCTCACACTGGATAAAACCAGAATTCTTTAAGTAATTCTTCCCCGTGGTTTATTTGAACACAAATAGAGGCTACTTACTAACTCTGTGTTAATTAATTATGTATATGATTTGTTTCCTCAAGTAAGTTGTGTTGGGTTCTGAGAGAGGAAGGCAGATTTTCTACATCTTGAGTACAAACTCTGTCCCAGGCACCGTTCCAGGAATTTAAGTGCGTTCACTCTTCCTTTTTCCCTCACAGCCCACATCTAATCTCATCTGTCAGCACTATCATGAAAAATACATCCCCAATCTGACAACCTCCACTGCTTCCACTTTAACCCACTATCATCTCAAATTTAGGCTTGTGTAACCTTCTAATTGGGCTTCCTGTTTCTACTCATTTGTCCCCATAATCAGTCCTCCACAGAGAGTCCAGAATAAGGTTAAAAAGTTAATCAGTATGTCTCACACACCCCTCCCCACCACCATTCAAATTTCTCCAGTGGATTTCCTTTCCCTTGCTAAGAAAAAGGGAACTCCGTGTACTGCTAACAAGGCCCTGGATGATCTGTCCTTTGACTCCCCACCCCTCTCCTATTGCTCTCAGTCTCTCGTCATCTGCCCTATTGCCATTCCTGGTACCCTCTAAACAGGCTCCTGCTTTAGAGCCTTTGCACTGTCTGTTGCTTCCGCCCAGCCATACAGACTCCACACAGGTGACCACATCACTCATTTCTTCTCCCTATTCAGGTTTTGCCTCCAATTCTCACCAATTCTCAGAGAAGCTTTGCTGATCAGAGGATTCAAGATGCCCAGTTCTCCCCTTAGTCGCACATCCTTGCTCTCTGCTCCTTGCTCAACTTGACTTTTCTTCATAGCACTTACCACCTTCAACATAATGTGTGCTTATTTGCATTTATTCCTGAATATAAATTCCAGGAGGACAGAGATATTTTCTTTTTCTAAGACCACTCTATATTCTTAGAATCAGGCATGGTGCCTGATACAAAATAGTATTCTGCAAATATTTCTGGAATAATTAATTGACTGAATGCTCTCATTCAAAACTCTTTGCCTGTGATGATCTTCAAAGGCAAGTTCCAGAGGTCCAGAACTACCCTATACTGTCCCACCCCAAACATGTCCCTTTTACTGCCTAGAACATAGTAGAAATTTAGCAAGCATTCCTTGAAAAATAATTGAGCATAATCATGAACATTAAACTCTGAAAATTGCTGTTTAGGTGCAATACAATTTTATAAGTAAGCGCATGGTCTTTGTGGTTAGACTGGGCTGTTTGAATTTTTTATCTGCCACTTGCTTGTCAGATTGAACAATCTACTTAACCTATCTGAACCTGGGTTTCCTGACCTGAAAACTTAGGTTACTAATAGGACTAGCCTCGTGGGGAGGGCTACTGTGAGGATTAAATAAGATAAGAAATGTACACAGCTCTGGGTCTGCGTGTGTTATCAATAAAGTCATCCTCCAGCTTGGGTTAAGTGACCTCCTCGATTCCTTGGGTTTTCCCTGGCAGGGCAGTTAACTCAGGCAATATTTTCTGTTTGTCTACTCCCCTAATAGGTTTTAAGCCTTTGGAGGGCAAAGATGGAATTTTATTAATCATTGAATTCCCAGAACCAGTACATTGAAGGTCCTCAATGAATGTGTTTTGAATTGGATAGGACTGAATTAAAGGTGACAGCCCTTATTCCAGAAAAAGAAGGGCACTGTGATATTATCAGTGTCAATTTCAGTCACGTCCTTAATAAGCATTGATAAGGCATGGGCACCTCCCCACAGGCATGTGTGCAAAAAGTTATTGGCAAATCCATTCTAGATAAGCTGTAGATGTGGGGTCTTCGCCGCAGTGGTGCAGAGGAAGAATGAATGAGGAGGACAGCAGCACCTGCTGGAGGAGAACTTCCCTTGGCGGCAACCTTGTTCCCCTCTCCACTGCTACTGGCTTTCGCCAAAGCCGGCTTCCTAAAGGCTCTCTCTTATCAGTTGCTAGGGAGAGCCAGTTGTGTCAGCTGAAGTAGTGGAAATTTCTGCTCAACTTATAAATAGTTGAAGAGCCTGCCTTAGTGAAACATGAAACGAGCAAATATTCCATTTTCTCTTGGGAGGGTGGATCAGGAGTCGGTGTATGATGCTGCCATGTCAGCCCTGTCAGGGCCACTGTTCGTGAGGCCACGCAGATATAAGTTATTCATGGGAACATAACGAACAAAGACTTAGCCTCAGCAAATAATGAGCATTCTTCTCCTGAAGCTTTCTCTCCTGCTAGGAGCCGAGGTGTGCAGGGTCACCCTGTCAGAAACAGAAATGGACCTCACATCCTTTAGGGTCAGTGTACTTTGCCAATATACAGAATGATGCCTTGAGCAACTCGAGGAAGCTCCAGGGAGCTTTACGCATGGGGGCATGGTGGGGGTGTTTATTCTTCCTTTTTCAGGGGAAGCAGAGAAGATATTTTCGGAGGTGATCAAGTTTCTAACCTGGCTGGTCATCAAGTGTTTTTTGTTGTTGTTGTTTTTTCTTAATATATTTTGCTCATATATTTAGTTCTTTATTCTCTGATGCTTATAGTTAAAAGATCACAGAGAAATTTCTCAGAGTGATATTAAGCTCTTTCACGTACAGCTATTATTCTTTTTCAAAGACGGTATCATATCATGAAATGAATGAGGGTTTGTAGGAAGGAGTCCTTTCTCCTTTTTGGTCTTTGGCTTGGAGGAGCTCTGGAATCTTCGTGGTGGATGATGGGGGACGAAAGTATTGGTTTTGAAATCAGATACAAGTTCAAATTCTAGCTCTTCCCTGAGATCATAGGCAGGTTATTTCTCTGAGCTCCACAGTGGGGAAAATTTGAAATGTTCTTCCTGAATGACAAAGCATGCTCGATCACCTGGCACTATGCCTTCAGACATTAGGTGTTCAACAAATGCTAATTTCCTTTTCCCCTCCATCTTTTCTTCAGAAACAATACTCCTCTCCTAATTATTGACTTATTTGAATACTGTTATCTAAGTTTTTTGATTACTCTTCAAGTTATACCCACTACTCTTAGAATACAGTTGTAACTGGTTAGCACGGCCCTTCTTAGGTCCCTTGTGTCCTGCTGTATCCCTCACTCCCTGGCCATGGTTACTCTCTTTTGGTCCTATCTTCTTCTTTGTACCTGACTACCTCATTCTTCAAAATGTAACTTAGCTGCCACTTATCCACGTGCCTTTCCTGATCCCTGGGTTGGAAGGAGTTGGACTTCTGTCCTCCAGTGGCACCAGTCACCTCCTCTATTACAGCTCTTACTACATAGTGTTGGATTTTTCTGTATCTCTCACTAGACTAGCTTCAGGCACCCACCATAGTGACGAGCACATGGGAGTGATCAATGAATAGGTGTTTAATGAACAAAGAAATTAAAGGCTAAATGTAAACGAGGGATCCCTTGACTTGAAAATAGTTTAAAACTGGAGAATGTTTGATAGTACCTAAAGTATGTCTGAATCAATCATTGAAGTTTTACTTCTTGTTTGGTAAAGAACATTGATAGTCTCTGTGGTTTCATAGGTAAGAATACAGACTCTGCACCTGGAGTGCTGTGTGATCTTGGGTTAGTTACTCAGTCTCTCTGTGGCTCAGTTTTCTCACCTGTAAAGTTAGAATAATATAATTCCTATCAGGGATTGTTATGAAAATTAAATGAGTTTATGGCTGTAATGAGATTATAACACCTATAATGAGCTTATACCAGTGCATGGATTACTGTAAACATTAAAAATTAAAAAATGAAAGAAGCAATCTTACAATTAAGTGCCAAGGACCAGGTATGGACGCAGAATAGGGCAGGATGCCCACAGACAAGAGGCATGATAAGGTTGAAAGCATCTTACTACCCTTCAGAAGCTGACAAAACTGAAGAATTAATGTCTCTATAAAAAGTAATATCACTGCAGCTTCTCCTCCTCCTCCCCCTCCTATGCAGAGTGGGTGAGTTTAGTGACAGACTGTTTTGGAAGGAGCTAGAAATATCAGTTTAAAAAATGCTTGGCAACTGCTTTAAAATGATTATCTGACTTTGGGGAAAAAAGGGAGAATACTGAGGTATTCCTCTTATCCATATTTAGAAATGTCACAGAGGCATAATGAATCATCTCTCAGAGGCTTTAAAAACATTTTCCCCACACTAAGTGTTGCCTCTTGCCTGCACTTCTGGCAGTTCTGAACTTCAAGATAACCCACCAAGGCCCAAGGAAGCTCCTAGCTTTGGGAAAGCCAGGATCTGCATCAGGTCTAAGCCCTTCACCACACCTGGTTGGCTGCTCTTTGGCTCCCCACCCTCTCTCATACCCTACGGATTAGTCTAAGTCAATCAGGGCAACCTCGACCCTCTTATCAGCCATGAGCTCCGATACAGGCCAGTGCAATCCTAGGAAAGGGTTTTGGAGCAAGAATCCAGTCTTTCTCCCCTGCTGGATGTGAACAAAGAAGCACTTGCTCTGACTGCTGCTGGCAGCCATCTCCCAGCAAGGCTGCCCACCTTAGAATGAAGCGATGCTGTGATGGGCAGCTTGGGCGTGATAGGAGGAAGTGCACCTGGGAGGACATGGGTGAACCCCTGCAGCCTGCCCTAACTCTGTACTTCCTCTTTTGCATCACACCAGACTTCCTTACTGTTAAGCTAGTTTAATTTAGGTTTCTGGCCTTTGTAGACAAAAACCCATTTTAACCAAATCCCCTCCTGACTCTTCCTCCACTCTGCCTCGTGAGACAGTTATTTACTCGGTGTGGATGTCCCTATCAGGTTATGCATACCTCGACGGCAGCTGCCATGTCCCATCCATTTTTTTCTTCCAAAACTCTTCACAAATAGTCACAATTTCACTACTTGTTGATATATAACAATGTTGGAAGGAATATACCCGGACAGCCTTTGGCCCCCTTGGACAGCAGTGAAGCCCCCATTAAAGAAGAGTTCGCTTTCTTTTTTGGATCCATAATCATAAAAGCCATTTTTTGGCAAAGGTGACTAGAAGCATGGTCTTCCAGTATCTGTTTCGCTGTTGCTTATGCAATAGTTGGATGTAAAAAAATCCTATTACAAATTAAACCATTGAATTATGTTTTCATAACATGCAACCGAATACACTCCCCCTAGCTTTCCCTCTATCAGGACTAATTTCAGGCAGTCTGTTTATAGAGTGAAGATGAATTTTATTGGTGACAAATGCACTCCTGCATTAACAAATTAAGTATGCTCTCAAAGGAGAAAAAACAAACTCAGAGAAAATTGGGTTGTCTGTTCCTGAAGTCTAAAAAAGGACTTCTTTCCTCAGGGGATGTTCAGTATTTTCGTAATCACACGGAAAGGAAAACATATGCCTCTTGGGTATAACATTAAAATAAATTAATTTTGCTACCCTATTAATAATGGCTAATGGCAAACTGAGAGTGTTTATTTCTAGACTCCTCTTGCTCATAAAACCAGGTTTTTCTATGACCTCCACTCACTGAAGATGAATAGCTTTGTCAACTTACAGGAGATGAAGAATGTGGTCTGTGTTTCTCTATTTTTGGTGTTGTATTAATAGGTGAGTGGTCATGGGGAACAACAGGACCCTAAAGCATCAGGAGCTTGACTTCATGTCACTAGAATATCATCTTCTGTTTTTTATTTTTCTGTTGTTCTTGGGAGGTACAATGTCTTCTATTCCTTGGAAATTTGCTGCCTTATGTCAGACCCTGCTGACAGCTTCTATCATTCTCCTCTGCTCAGCCCAGTTTGTGGTTAGTTCTTCCCCTGTTTTCTCCTAACATCCATGGGATTTTCCTTCATCTGTTCTTGCATGATCAGTCTCTGTCTGCATACCCATTCTCCTGAAATACTAGACAATTTACTCTGTCATGTATGTTTCTTTGGCATTCTCCAAGTCTGAGGTGGAGAGAGAACAAGTCATTGCAGATATAGGTTACTACACACAGTAACTTCCAGCTGAGATGAGATTCCCTTTTTTTTTTTTTTTTAACTGCGGTGTACTATAGTTTTAAATGCTTGATTTTCATGATGGTCGAAGTATTGGCCAGGTATGGATAAGCTCTGCAGTTGACAGAGATGTCGTGAAAGATTCAGAAAAACAGCAGAACTGCCTGGAACTTCCCTAGCTGACAATGTTGTAGTCATGGGTGGGAACCCTAATATTTGCTCGAAAAATAGATAAGCTTTTGTAAATCAATAGTAGCCATGCAATCATATGTAGATTTACACAAGTCTGGGAATATTTCGAGGGACCATAAATGTGACAGTTGGTACCCTCTTTGATTTTTTCCCCCCAAGTTGTTAACAGTGATGACACTTGGCTAAGAAGCAATATTATCCAAGCCTGTTTTTTAAACAGCTACATGCCCATCCACTGAGAGTAAATAATTCTTCCTAATAGGTGGATTGAAGAATACAGATTTTTTTAAAATTTACTTAAATTCATTGGACTTATTTGAAGGAATAATTCTTGTTTGCAAGGCAGAACCAGAATAATCACTCTTATTGGAGAGATGGGGAACAAAATCTCACACTGAGCTTCCTCTTAGAAATGACACTCCCTAATTTCTTGTCAGCTAGAAACTGGTTGAGCTGCAGCACAAATGTTGGATTCTTCTGCCCTGACACACCATGGGGCAGAGGTAAGTGGCCAAACACGGGAAATGAGAAGCAGAGGGAAGAGACAGGTATCTGTGGGGATACCTAAGCTAGGAGCAGGACGTGTCATCTAATCCAAAAGAATTCTGCATGTTAAAGGAGAAACTATTCAGTGGTAAAAATGCTAACATGTTTCTTGAAGTCACTTTTCTGACCTTCAGATTACACTTTAAATCAAGGTTATGAAAAGAGGAAGTTGTCTTTTCACAGTATATTTCTGTCCCCTAACCTGTTCCTGTTAGTTTTAAACATGATTAACCGTTTGACATGACTGCCCAAATAACAGATTGTTTGTATTAAACACATACTACAATTTATTTTCCCGTATATAATTAGGAAAAATCATTGCTGCCAGAATGTAAAATGACACGTCAACGATAAGCAGAGATAATGGCAGCTGCATGCAAGAAAAGCCGTACCAAACACCTGGAGTTTGTAATTACGTTTCTCTCCCCACCCGCTGCATTTGTGTCATGATGCATCTCAGGTAGCGCAGACCTTAGGTAGTCATTAAAATCACACGAGTATTCTCCTGGGATTTACTGCAACTACATAGATCTCCCATGGGTATATGGGTTTTTAATATTAAAAAAGGTAATAATTTGGAGTGCATCTTACCAAAACAAGATTTCTTTTTTGGGAAGCTTGAATGTGTACATTCAACAGCGTAGCCACTCTGTGTTAGTCACTTTGAAGGATATACAAAGCCAAGGGGCATTGAGCCTCTTCAAGAAACTTACAATCCCCCCCAAGTGTGGAGCAAGACAAAACAGATGAAGCAAGAAGAAATGATATCATATCCATCTAATTTTTCTTAAGTTGTATAGCCGGGGCGGGGTGGAGGGTGCATAATGTTGTAGGAATTTGAAGAGAGGCGATTACGTGAAATATGTAGAGGGTATAAGTTTGAGTTAAATTTTGATGGTGAGGAAGATTTATATAATATAGATAAAATTAGGTGTCAGAGATGGTGCCCATGATTCAGGGGTATTTCCTGAGTTAGTCTTAATCAGATTCTCTTTCTATTATCTGAGCTTTCTCACATTCTTTCATTTAACCAGCATTATCTAACCTATTCAGATAATTGCATTAAGCTTGAGAGAGAGAGAGATTTAAAAGTAATAAGAAACTCCCCAAACTGATCTAGCTGAGCAACATAATGTATATTCACCTAGCTCCTAGATAATAAATACAAAGTAAAGGTCTTTGGTTTTATCTCTACTTCAATTCTATGGGTATGTGAACCATATGGCTCTAACCTTCCTAACATTTTCTCTACTCAGAAAGTCCTGCACAGTAGGCCAAACAGGTTTTGGATAATCTAAAATTTTTTCACTGAAATCTATTTGGGGCAAAGTTTGGCAGGTACATTTGTCAGAGTTTTGCTTTCATTTGATCTGTTGAATGCAAAACTTGAACATAAAACAATACGTAACAAAAGTGGTTTAAAAGAGACCTTATAAAGCCATAGATGGATTCGCTTAAAATGTTCTGCAGGTTATATTTTAATTTATGTAGACAAAGGTCTGTGAACATTCTGTTTTGTATTCGTTACTGTTTTGTTCCTCTTGGCTGATTATATACTTCTATGTGCAAAACAAAAATTGGGCATTTTAAGTCAATGACTTCATTGAGTTATCTATGTAAAATGTCTTAATCCAATCTTGCCTTGCATTATAGCTAAAGGCTAGGTTTAAAATGACTTAAAATGCTTTGTGACTGATTGGTGCTGACTTGTGTAAGAATAACAAATTCCCTTAAGAGGTGTTGTAATTAGAGAACAATGACCTTAATTTTATCTTTAAGCTATCTGTGGTCTTAAAGGCCTTTTTCAGGCTTATCTTTGTGTGAAAAGTTGCCTCCAAGGTCCCTGCTTATCCAGATGTTAACAGAGTAATGAAGCCTAAAAAAGGTAGATCCCACAGTTGAGGGTGGCCACAATTGTTTGTGAGAGCAGCAGATGCAGGGGGATGCTCCTCTTTTGTAACCTGGCTGAAGTATAATAAATAAGTAATAAAAAGGCTCGTGATTTTTGCAAGGGGACACTCTGAGAGGCACTCAGCGTATAAACTCTTGGAGAGGCCTGTCACGAGATCATCTTTGTGCATAGGTACAAGTGTTTTCATGGCTCCCATGACTTCATAACTACAGCTTATGTCGTCCAGATGTACCACAAGAATCAAATAAAAAACATGGTTTTTATTTCAGGCTCCTGTGTAATTTTATCACTTAGACCTATTGGGGTAGCTTGGTATCACTACTCACTCATGTAACTACTGTCATAGGAAATAACATAATGTTGAGCTAATTAATTAGATTATTATTGATTCAAGTCAGCAAGGAACATAATGCTTACTGCTAATATTCTGAGCCATATGCAGATGATAAAACCCTAACCTCAAAAAAGAAATTAAAATCTAGTAGAAGATACTAAGACATAACTTACCTGTCACTAATCAAAAAGAGAAAAGCTATGAGCTTTGAAGTTATGATAAAGTGTATGAAGCAGGTGGAATTACAGAAGAGAGATACAGAAAAGATGAAGAAAGACAGAGAGAAAGAGAGATCACACATTCTAATGCCTAAGGCACTGGTATCAGGAGGGGGCCTGTGGGAGGTCTTTGGACATGAGGGTGGAGCACTCATGGACAGCATTCGTGTTCTTACAGAAGAGACCTCGAAGAGCTCCCTCTCTTGCTCTGCCAAGTGCAGATAAAACGAGAAGCCTGTGACCTGGAAGAGGACTTCGATCTGACCCTCCTGGCACCCTGATCTGACCGGGAATGTCCAGCCTCCAGAACTGTGAGAAATAAATGTCTGCTGTTGATGAGCCACCCAGCCTGTGGGTATTTTGCTATAGCAGCATGTATGGACTAACATGTCTTGTAAGAAATTTTTATAAAAACTAAAGCTTAACAAGTAAGGCTTCAGAAACAATTATGACTGACTTAAAGTGGGCTGAAGAAAGAGTATGCTTGGGAACAGGGGACCTAATGCTGGAATTAGGATAGAAAACCCCAAAGATGAGTGAGTACCTGAAATAAAACACCACAGTTTGGAAAAGTGAGAAGATTCTGAATAAAGATATTATCTTTACAAAATGCGGTTATCATTTACTTTCCAAGTTATTCCAACACATTTAGCTCCTAAGTAAATCCCTAGAAATCAAATCCTATTTTGCTACTGATTTCTACTACATAATTGGAACTGTGCATCTGTGGAAAAATCTCTGTCATCTGAACTGAAACTTATTTCAAAGAAATTTACAGCCATGCTCATTCCGCTAGCCTTGCGTCTGTTTATATGCTGGCATTCTAATGTTGCAGTGCTTCCTTACTCTCTGCCTCTAAACTCTTCCCCGAATTCTAAGAGTACCTTCTTGACTGGGGAAATCACTAAACTGTGTATTTGTACCTTCTTTAAGAATCATCTACAACTAATATTTAAATATGATCTTTCAACTTAAGTGATTTCAGAATATATATTTCCATCTCCCATTCATTATTCTGCTTTGTAATTCTATTTTAAAGCTCTTTTAAAGTGAAGGATATATATGCAACTAGCAAATAATGCTTCATTTTATGTGTAGTCAGATTTTTGTCTTTAAAGAGATATAAGCATATGTTGGAGATAACGTGGGTTTGGTTCCAGACACTGTAATACAGTGAGTTCCATAGATTTGGGGGGGGGGGGACAGAAACAATGTACATACCCTAATTAAAAAAATACTCAATTTGTTAAAAAAAATGTTAACCATTATCTGCACCTTCAGCAAGTTGTAATAGTAACATCAAAGGTCACTGATCACAGATCATATAACAAATGTAATGATGAAAAGATTTGAAATATTATGAGAATTGCAAAAATGTGACAAAGAGACACTAAGTGAGCAAATGCTGTCTGAAAAATAGTGCTGACAGACTTGCTCGATGTGGGGTTGCCACATTCAGTTTGTAAAAAATGCAGTATCTTTGAAGAGCAATAACTTGAGGAATGCCTACAATCTTACACACAGTCTTAAATTAGAGATTTACTTCTTTCTGGTCTTAGTATTAGCAGTAGTTGTGTTTTTCCACAGCACTAAGTTTATTTATTTGTTTTTTAAATCTCATGGACACCATGGACTATGTAAATGATCAGATTTCCTTTTTTATGTTGATCATTAAGTTTATTGCCTACATGTAAGAGTAGAAGAAAATTTTGACATATATTTTTTCAATAATTTTTCTTTGGATGCATATTATATCACTGCTCTCATTCTCCTTTTGTGTATGTCTGTTGTGGGTTGAATTGTGCCTCCCTAAAAGATATGTTAAAGTCCCAATCCCTGATACCTATGAATGGCACCTTGTCTGGAAGTAGGATCTTTGCAGATATAGTCAAGGTAAGATGAAGTCATGTTGGATTTGGGTGGGTCCTAATCCAATGACTAGTCCTTATAAGAAGAGGGAGATATGGACACAGAGACAAATGCAAAGAGAGCTCTATGTGACTATGGAAGCAGAGACTGGAGTGATACATTTACAAGTCAGGGAACCCATGGAGGGTGGCACAGTCATTTTGGAGGTTCCAAAGAACAGAGCACTGAGCCACATAGGGTCATTCCCAAGCCTTGAAAACCTCATGGAATTTGCCCTGTTGTGTTTTGAATTTGTTTTAGACCAGAAATCCCTTTATTCCTTCCATTTTTTTTTCCTCCTTAGGATGAGACTATCTATCCAATATCTGTCCTATCGTATTTTGGGAGCAGAAAACTTGTTTTCTAGTTTTATGGGTCTGTGGACAGAGAGAAATTTTTGCCTCAGTTGGACCATACCCAGAGTCTCACCCACATCTGATTTAGATAGTGAGATTTGGGACTTTTTTTTTTTTGATTTGGTGGCATTTAGATGAGATTTTTGGAGTTAGAAGTTAATATGAGAATGGACTAAGACTTCTAGGGATGTTGGGATGGACTGAATCTATTTTGCACATGGGAAAGACATGAATTTTGGGGGCCAGAGGAAGACTGTATTGGTTTGAATAGTCCCTCAAAAATTCATGTGCACACAGAGGGAAGACTACCATGTGAAGATGGAGGCAGAGATTGTAGCGATGCATCTATATTCCAAACAACTCCAAAGATTGCAGTCAACCACCACAAGGTAGGAAGGGCCAAGGAGGGATGACTTCCTAGAGTCTCCAGAGGAACCATGACTCTAAGACACTTTGATTTTGAACTTCTAGCTTCTCATATCTGTAAGAGAATAAATGTTTGTTTTTTAAGCTCCCTGGTCTGTGGTACGTTGTTACTATAGCCCTATAAATGAATACAGTGTCCAAGTATTTGAGTCTGTGCCTGTGTGTAAAATGCGCACATGTGTGTGGTTATACATGTGGGAGAGGTTATCATTTATTTCAAATTCCTGCCATCTACTTTAATTTTTAAAAGTAATATTGTTAATAAATAAATATTCCTCTCATATCTCCTGTTCAAGGTAGTTATTAGAATATATCTTCTTTGGATAAAAATGTAATTAGTTACATTGTTTCTAGAACAATGATCCCGAATAGATTTTCTTAATCTGTGCATTCTCCTGACTCTGCCAACAATAAACTTGATGGCATTTTTCAGGAAGCTGTCTCAAAATTCCCAAGAAGACAACATGACTAGGGAGCAAGTGACTTCTGGGCTTGAAAGACCAGAGATTCTCTTTGTGTGGGTGTTTCGTTAAGATGAAATGTATCTGGGGTTTTCTAAAAGATGGCTCAAGCCAGCACACATCCAATTTGTCCCTTCATGACATCTGCCCTATTTAATGTGGTAATATAAAGCCTCTGGGTAAGACAGCAAGCAGATGTACCGGAGAGCTCTCCTAAGACAGAAACAGAGGTGTGGCAAAGGCATTTCCCTTCTCATTTCCACTTTATGCATTTCAGGGTCTGGCAGGGGTGAGCTCTGGGTCCATTAGTGGGGTGGGGTGACGGGGGTGGGGTGGGGATGGAAAGGAGGCAGGGTTGAGCTCTCCGTCCACGCAGATGATAATGCAATGCTGCAAAGGAATCAAATCGAGCAAGATTCTCTCTGAGCTGTAGACTGGCTTCCTGTTATTTTCTTGAATGTTTTCTTTTACCCTTGAAAACAGACAACGATGAGCCTTAAAAGCAGGGAGGCAGCTTTTAAGCTTGCTATCATTACTCAGATCAATTTAGAAACAAGTTCCACCTCCTATCTCTTCTAATTTTGATGTACATTCTCCGTTGGCCACTGGCCAGAGCAGAATTCAGGAAATGGTAAATACTCGTTTATTCCCAGACACAGCAGTTTGTGCTGAGATGGGAGACAGCATTTACAGTCATTAAGTCTATTGTATTTTTTGTGTGTGTGTTTATTAATATCAGCTGGGGTTAATGTTAGTGTCGTCTGCACTAGGGATGGTTAACTTTGGCTAGCTTTGGAAACAGGCTTGTCATTCTTACTGGTTTTCCTGCTCAGTGGTCCACAGTTGCTTTCTTCCACCTTCAGCGATGATTTATAAAATGAATGTCAAGTTAAGTTTAACTAATCTGGTCTAACACCAAATGGCCAGATACTACACAGCTGAGAAATTTTTGGCTGATATAGCAAATAGCAGAAAATCCTAGCAAATCATAAAGAAAATACCTCTAGAATACCTTGTTTGTTCTAGTGCTCGGGAAAAAAGTGTCTCTGATCCTTGAAATTCTGAATGTCTCTTGGAAAATAGCAGCATAGCATTATTTTTCCTTTTTTTAAAAAAAATCTAATTATCACTCAAATTTTCTTTCTTTGCCTATCACTGGACAATTGGGTTGACCATCAAACTGAAGTTGGTAGAAGAAATGTGAACCACAGAGTTCTCAATGTCTTGTTATGTTTTGGTACATCAACCAGATATTGCATAGCTGAGAAACATCTTACATTCTTGTATTTGACAAGAACTGAGAGCATCTGAGGCAGTGAGTTGGCACAAACATAGCATGCATTGGCAAAAGCGTGGCCAGACTTGATGTGGTGTCCCACACGGACAGCACCTGCCCCTGAAATCAGGCCCACCACTCTTCAAAGGACAGCTTCTCTCCCACAAATATGCCCTTTTATTTATTCACTTTAAATTAAAGACTGACTAAAGACAGAAAGCACAATTACTTTGGCTTGAACAAATAGGCAGCCATGCAATTAACCTGAAATTACACAGGTAAAAAGCACACTGACTAAATTATCATTTAATGCTTTATAATAAAGAGAGATGCTTGCTTGCTTTCAAAACAAAATTGAGAAAAGGGAATGCAAGGTATGCAAGCGTGACATGAAAGCACAGAGGGATGTTCTGCTGGGTTCAGCAAGACAAAGCACTTGAAAAATTAGAGAGGTGATTCCAAGCAATGTGTACATTTACACAGCTTATACACTGAAACCAGACCCTGTACCTGGAAACAAAACATCTCTAAACCAGAAAATTCGTGTTTACTGAAAAGAAGATTGAATCCTGTTTCTCCACCATATTTTCTCCCTTTTGAAAGTTATGCAGATTTTTTTTTTATTCTTTCATGTACTGTAAGCTCAGTGACACTATTAATAAGAGATATTCATCTAAACAGAAGGATGGAAAAGCTCAAACCTTTAGGTAGTAATGATGGAAACAGAGGAAAAGAAGACACTTCATGGTCAAATTACTGTGAACTGTACACTACACTTTTTTTCTTCTTTTGGACTTATTACAGTGCTAAGCTATCCAAACAGCATCAGATGATTGCTAAGAGGCAACAGAGTTCTAAAAATACTTCAATATGTTCATTCTAAGATACTTGATGCTATCAAGCATCTGATACCAAGCATGGTACTTAGAAGCAGCAACAATTCATAAAGTATTGTATGTTTTTAAGGTAGACTATTTTAGCGAGGTAAGTGCAACAGCTTTGGAGTCATATAACTTGAGTTTGAAACATGCTGCTCTTCAATAGCTGTGATCTGGGGCCCTTTATTTAACCATAAAAACTTTCAGTTTTCTCATCCGTAAAATTAGGATAATAGTAAACCTATCACATGAAATTGTTGGGAAGACTAAATGGAGTAATGCATGTAAAGCTTATAACAATGCCTAGCACATGATAATGGCTCGATAAATGTTAGCTAAAATGAGTGTTGTTGTGCCTGCTTAAACACTGATTTTCAAATGAGCCATGCAAAGCTTGAACATTGTTTGAGAACTAAGCCATGATGCAGATGAAATCACCAAGGGTTTCTTTTTGTTACTCACACGAAAAGGAAAAACGGCATCTGACACGAGTGTGTCCGTTATGTGAGCTAGATGGCCCTTGCCACACTTGATTCCTCCTTCTTTGCTTTGCCCTGTACTGCAGAGGCATTTTGAGAGCCATACATCTCCCCTTCTCCTTTATATACCAACAAGGGGTCTGAATTTGTATTAAGTTCCATCAGGGAGATACATTTGGTAATATTTGTAATGCGAAAAAGAGGCAGAGGTGTGCTGACCCCCGCTCATAAAGCTCAAAGAAACCAATCCTGTGCACCCCTCCCCAACTCTTCATTCAGTCACTTTAAATCAGCCATAATGGGAGCGTTTATATCATGGAAGTCGGCAAATACTACAAATCAGCACTTTACTCCTGTTCAGTGAGCCAGTTGTTAGAGAGTTTTAGCTCACCACTGGGTAGAAACCATACTATTATTTTACTAGTATAGGCAGGCGAATAACTGGGCATGGATAAAAGTGAGGTTTTGCAGCCATCTCTGGATGTTCCTCTGCTTTTTATCACCTGTCTCTATGTTGCAGACATCTGTGACCATTGGGAGCAGTTAAGCGGAAATCCCAACTTGGGTCACAGAAGCAATTTTCTCATTGAGTCCAGTGGTAAAGCTGTGCTGGTGGAGTCTCCTCTGGCCTTTGCCCCTCCCAACAGCTTTGTAAGCACCAAATTCTGGTTAAGTTTTTTCCTGCCTAAAATACCTAGAATACTCTGTTTTCCTGGTAATATGATATGATGTAAACATGTGTATATAAGTGTAGTTAACTTGGCAGGACTCATGTTTACATGAAAAAATTAATAAAGATTTTGAAAAAAATAGTGATAACAAACATTGAGTATATCTATGAGGATTGTTGCCAGAGAATAGGTTCTGGAGCAGGAAAGAATTCAAGAGTGAGCCGGAGTAAAGTGAAAGCAAGTTCACTTAGTGAGATACACACTCTATAGAGTGTGGTCCATCTCACTCAGCAGGGAGAGTGGCTTTGGAGATACACGTTCTACAGGCAGAATGCGGGCCATCTCAAAAGGCAAGAGGGAGAGAGGCCACGAGATGTGAGGATGTTTAGGGTAAGATGAAATAGACAAAGACAGTCTGGGCTGTCTCAGAAGGCAAGAGAGAGAGTGACCACGAGTGCAGGGCTATTAGTTTTTATGGGCTCAGTAACTTCATATGCTAACGAGCAGGAGGAGAATTCCATCTGAATTGAGGAAGGGGTGGGGATTTCCAGGAATCAGGTCCCGCCCACTTTTTGGCCTTTGACAGTCAGCCTGGGAACTGTCATGGCACCTGTGGGTGTGCCATGAGGCTCAGGGTCTCCTGGAAATAGACTCTTCTGCCATCTTGGCTCTCTCCAGTTTGCCCTGTCCTCAACTGGTGTGCCATTCCTTCATTGGTTGTGCCATGCCCCCTTACCTCCTGTCTCAGGAATGACATCGCCAAACTTACCTGAAGGTGAAGACAAACTCAATGGAACAAAACAAATAAGTGAACCTACAGAAAGTATTTATAGGGCATTTAAACTTGAAGACTTTGGCATTTATAGGTTTTAGACAATTTTAAATCAAAGAATAGAAATACTTGTTAGCACTCTGAGATAATTTTCTTTTTTCTTTTCTGAAGTAAAAAAGATTAAAACTAACTCTTTTGAATTTGAATAAACCTAACTCTCTAATTGCCTTTGAATAAACCTCTCTTTCTAATACAGCTGAATTTATATATCAGTAAATAATCCAGATTTACATAGTAAATAAATATTTCATGAAAATCTTCCATGTTGAGTTTTGTGGCTATCTTCTAGAAGGATATAAAGGTAAAAAGATATAATCCTTGCTCTTAACAAATTATAAAAGAAATACTTAAGTATAATATAAGCTAGAAAGTTATAAATTTCTTACAAAAATCAGGTAAAGACCTATGTGAATACTAATGTAGGAAGGGATTCCTTCCAGGTGAGTGATTCAATATTTCTTTTTGAGTTTTTAGGTTAAAGCATGAATCAATTTTAAAGGACTAAGTGGAAGTGAGCACTGAGGTTGTTGGATGAGAGGATAGCGTGGTTGAAAAGCTTGGTGAAAATTGAGAGGAAGGAAAGTATTCATTCCAAAGTTATTAAGTGTACATATACCATGCGCCAAGCTGACTCTACAGTGATGACCAGTGTGGGTATAATTCCTGCCCTCGTAGTGCTTATAATCTGGTGAATAAGATTGAAAGGGTAATGGGTTGATAGAATCCACCCAAATTCATGTCCACCAGGAACCTCAGAATGTGACCTTATTTGGGAACAGAGTCTTTGCAGATACAATTATTTAAAGATTTTGGGATTAAATCCTTCTGGATTTAGAATGTCCTTATAAGAAGAGGAGAAGACACAGAGAAAAAAGCCCTGTGAAGACTGAGACAGAGATGAGAGTTATGCTCCTGCAAGCCAAGGAACACCAGGAACCACCAGAAGCTGAGAGGCAAGGAAAGATTCTCCCCTGGAGACTCTGGAAGGAGTGTGGGCCTGCCAAAACTTTGTTTTGGTCTTCTGGCACACAGAACTGTGACAGAGTAAATTTCAGTGTTTTAAAGCCACCAGGTTTGTGGTACTTTGTTGCAGCAGTCCTAGAAACTAATAGTATCAAATAAATAAATATATAGAATGCAGTATGATAAATGCTATGATAGGAGAAGATTAAGTCACTCTATAAGAATGGATAAGAAAGTTGCTAACCTAAAGTAGGTGAGATAAAGGTCAACAAAAGCTTTCTTGAAAAAAAGACAGAGAAACTGAGATCTGAAATATGATTGAGAGTTAATAAGGCCGGTGGGAAGGGTATAGCTCAGTAGTAGAGTGAGTACTTAACATGCGCAAGGTCCTGGGTTCAATCTCCTGTACCTCCATTAAATAAGTAAATAAATAAACCTAATTTCCTCCCCTACCCCTCAATCCCCTCTCTGCCCTCCCTCCAAAAGAATTAATAAAGCCTAGTGAGTACATGGAGTATTTCAGGTAGAAAAATTGCTTGTACATGTGTAGGTCTTGGTGTGAGAGAGACCTGAAAAGTTTCGAGGATTTTTAACAAGGTCATTTTGGCTCCTATAAAGAGTGAATGGGGGAAACCAAGAGATGAGGCTAGAGATGTTAAGTTGGAGCCTGATGATAAAGGAACTTTTAAACCAGTCTAAGAAATCTGGACTTCAACCTAGGAGCAATGGGAAGGCAATAAATGCCCTTGGAAAAAGAAAGAATTTAAAACTTCGGGCATATCACTTATGGATTCAATGTGGAGAATTGATTGGAGGAGAAAGGGTGAGAGTGGAGCCAGGGAAACTGGCTGAAAAACTTCTGAGTAATTCAGAGGAGAGAGGAAAGTAATCAGGGCTAGACTTGAGGCCTTAGGCACATAGAGAAGTGGACTTTGATTTCAGATAGGTACAGATTACTTATCATCATCATCATAGTTATAGTAATAGGCTAAAAACTGCTAAAAGCTGACTATGGGTTGGATGTCATTTTGCATTATTTCATTTAATTCTCAGTGGTCACTTTTACCATCTTTATTTTACAGAATGGTGACACTGAAGCTCAGAAACCTTAAGCAATGTGCCCAAGATTACACAGAGATAAACTGCAGAGCCAGGACCAATACTGTCTTCTGAACTTCTGTGCTAACTATTTTACAGTATATACTTGGTGTCTGGGAGTTAAAGATATTGCCTTGTTGGATTGGTGGTGCTATTTGATAAGATAAGAAACAAAGAAGAAGAAACAGGTCTGTGAGGGAAAAATCATGCATTTGGTTTTAACATGTTGATTTTGAGATGTTTCCAGGGCCTTCATACGGAAATGCTTGGAGGAAGAGAGAGAGAGAGAGAGTCATCAGTATGAAAATATGAATGAAAAAAAAATTGGATTCAATGTAATAGTCCAGGGAAAAGGGTAAAATGAATTATCAGGACAGATTCCCAGAAATGTTGAAATTTAAGGGCTTGGCAAAGGCAATGGAGCCAGGAAAGGTACTAATGAGTTGCTGTTAGACAATGAAGATTGCTTGAATACATTTAAATGCTTATGGGAAGAAGACAGTGGGAGCATTAGCAGTGAAAATTTGAGAAAGGGGGGAATACAATAGAACAAACGCCTTGGGAGTCCTGGAGAAGATGTGATTCCCAAGCATGGAAACAAGCTTAAACTTAAATGGGAAGTACCTCATCCATTTTAATAGGAAGTGCAAAAGACAGCATATGAGTTAAGTTTGAAGGTTTGATGGCAAGAAATTGGATTACTTGTATTTTCTATGGGATCTAAGATGCTGGGTTGCTCTATTGGGAAGAGTGGGTAAAGTTTGGAATTGCTGTTGTGTTGAGCATGAGTCCTGACTATGAAAGGTCAACACTCATGGAAATAAGGAACTTTGGAATTCTGGAACAACGTCTAGGCAGCATCGATATGCTAGAGGAGGGAGAGGTACTGAAATGAAAGTGGTAGTAATGTTCCCAACTGGGTGATTTTTTCCAACAATACTCAGCAGATTAGTCACTGGACTAACCACAACTTTGGTGGTTTGCCAGGTGGGTTCCATGACAGGACAAGGCAATGGACAAGAGAGCTGGGAATTTTGGCAAGAGAGTGAGCAAAGTAAAAGTGAGTAATGGGGAAAAGGATGGAGAAGTGAGTAAAAAGAATAGATGTTCTAGATCTTGGGTTCTGTCCCAGGTCTACCATTAGCTAATTGGGTCATGTTGGGAACATCCCAAACTTTGTGGGTTTCAGCTTTCCTTTTCTATAAAGTGAAGAACTGGACTACATGACCAATTTCTAAGGCTTATTTCAGCCTGAAAATTGTGTGAGTCAGTGACTACTGTAGGAAGTAGTGAAGGCAGAAAGAAGGGAGGTGAAGGTCAAAGTGGGCTGTGAATTCACACAAAGGATCTGAATGAATTTACTCCAACAGAGATGTCCATAAACCAAAATACTTTGCTAAGTTTCAACAAAAACTCAGTATTTTAATCAGAATTCTACAAGAAAATAAAGAAACTTTGGCAACTCTTTGATTGTTCCCTTTAGTAAGATCATCTTTATGTTCAGGAGTCTAAAGTAAGATTTAAGAGACAGTGAGATAAGGACATGTCCACGATCGGGGAAGGATATTAAATAAAGGATAAAATTAAAACAGTGAAACCCCTCCCTAACTCACCCACATCCACACAGGAAAGGACACCACCCACCACTTCACTTTATGAGTGGATAGTGAATAATCTGGTAGAATGCTAGTAACACCATACTGGCTATGTAACTTACAATTCCTTTTTTTTAGCTGCTCATATCCTAATTTAAACTGGTTAAGATGAGTGAAAAAGGCATTTGGGATTAAAAGCTGAAGGCTTTTAAAAGCTAATTTTGGAGGCTTAGACCACTTTTCTGTGACTAACATCTATGATTATCAAATTAAGTGAATTATTATAAAGCATAGAGATAAGGACTGGAGTCTAAGGTTACAAGGAATTTGTGCACCTCCTTTTGTATGGTTTTGTCCTAAGTGGGAACAGCATTTGGGAGAAGACTCTGAGCCCAAGCTTCAGTTTGAATCTTTAGCACGAATGACCCCATTTCAAGACTGACACACCTATCGATGAATCTGGGGGTGCATTTTGGGTTGAAAACATCCTTCTGTATAACCTCAATATGATATGACTCACTCCAGGAAGACTCTATAAGGAAATAAAGTGAAAAAGAAATAAAACTCTCAAGTTGAAGTTAAAGAAAGATTTTTCTATGTGAAAGACAGATGATGGTATTATTAATAGTGAAGGGTAAGAGCTGAAACATTCGAATGTTCAGCTAAACATCCCTAAATTTCTCATTTCAGTGTGGATAGAAATAATCACTCTTGAGGTATTTCCGTAATCTCAGTTTCAACTCCAGCCAGGAATCAAGAGGGAAAAGAAAAAAATCCGTTCTTGAGCAGTTTATGGACTAAAAATAAAGATGACAAAAAGTCAGATTCAGATTAAATTGGAAAAGCTGGTGGTTCAGAGCAGCAATTTTCCTCCCTAAAACAGAAATATATAGGCTACAGTAAGAGAACCATATTTCTGATATATATATATATGTATATATATACACACACAGAGAAATAACTAATGCCCAGCTTTATTCAATACACACTGATATATGATCAATTAAATTTTGGCAATCGACACTGATTATTAATGAATCTCAAATGCCACATTTTCTGATCACTGATACTTAGAATCTAAAGGAAATGATGTGTGCCACTTGTTATACAAGGTCTTCTTGAACATCTTCCAGCACTTTGGTGAGCTAAGACAGAAGAATATAGCTCCAGTTCTGCTGAGCTGTTCCCAAGGACTATAATTATATTTTATAGTATTTAGCTCAACCAAATTATTTCTCTTTTTAAGTATAATGTATCAACAATAGCTTGAAACCTTTGAATTTGTCCCAAATGATTACTATTTTGTCACTTCTGTCCTAAAGCCCCACCTGCACCACAGAAGAACCCCAATAATATGCTCTTCCTGTAATGTAACCCTGAGAAGGGGCTGTCCTGGTAGAATTCCAACGTTAGAAATTATATTTTTTTGTCTTTACTCAGGATGGCGATATTTTGGACTAAAAAGAACATTGAGTCCTTAGGTTATTTGGCTTCCAGTTTTGGCTTTATCTACCTCTGCTGTGTGATCTTGGGCAATTCATAAAACTTCTGTGGACCTTATTGGCTCCTATGTAAAATGAAGGATGGATTTAGACTCTCTGTAAAATGCCGATGGTAATTTTCTATGATTCCATGAATACATAGGCAACTTACAAAGGGAGATAATACTTATCAGTATGTACTCTACTTTCCTGTTACACACATCTATAAGAAGTTGTAGGAGTCAGAACTATTGGCTTCTGCTTTTTATTTGATTTTATTATTAAAAAAAATATCTCTGACAGAGTTTTGGGTAGCTCGCTCCAGACAAGCATAGTTAGGGAAAACAAAGAGAAAATAAATTAATTTCAAGTGGCTGAATAGAGGAATGAAGGAGTCATTAAAAACAAAATTTAGACTTGGGGGGGGAAGCATTTACATGATCAGGAAAAAACTATGAAATGCTACAAGAGAATTATAAGGGAAGGAAGACATAGGGCTTACAAACTTGGTGAAAGAAGTAAGAAAAGTAAAAATATCATTTAGGAAGATGGTATTTTGTGCTTTGGGTATGTATATGTATGTGTGCACATATACATCTACTTGTGTATATATGCATGTGTACACATAATACACATTCAGAAATATATATGTGCATATACATACATATATAAATATAGTCTCTTTAATGTGTACACAAACTATGACCATGGAAAATAAAGAGGGAATCAAAAACTCCTATATTCCCTGTCACTTGAAGTTGAATTGCCCATGGTAGACAGTAAGTGGCTTCTTCAGTCTAACCTACAGATGTCATCAGAAATAGGGCACAAGGTTGGGTGCTAAGATATGGCTATGCAGTTATGCTCATTTGCCTTCAACTGTCCTAGACTTATTGAAAAGGTGTGCCATCTTACATGGCACCAAATCTTACTGGCAGAATTTCAGTGACTCAGGTGAGTATGGCCTATTTAGCAGAAAAGAACTGTGAACTGGAAATCCATAGGTTAGCAGCTAAGAAGAGCTTGTGATACAGTACTACTTATTCTGGAGCAAAAGAGGAGAGCAATCAGACCAGGTAATTACTGCACCTGGTGACTGCCAGTCATAGCAATATGAATATACCAAATGACTTAAATGTGTAGAGCACATTTTACAAACTCTACAATATGGTTGTATTTTAAGCTTCACAATAGCAAAATTAAAAAAACTGGAGATGGATTAGTGATACTGATAGGATGGTAGTTCCTGATAGTAATATGGAGGGCTAAGGGTGACATGGTTCACGAGTCATCCAGATTAAGACTGCCTCAAAACCATAAATGACTTTGACCAGTTGGATTTTAGGTAAGGACCCAAGGTTTCTGGACAACTGTGTTTTGTGTTGTTCAGATGAGACTTAAAGCTTCCACTGGGGACTTTGCTGATGGTATTTGCAACCAGCAGTACAAAAACATTCTATTCATTCATTCATTCATTCATTCACTCACTCACTTATTCATGAACTAATTTATCTAACTTTACACCAGACATGATATTAAGGCACTCGATGGCCTAAAAATGTGGTTCCTACCTTTGGTAATTCATAATTTAACATGTAAGTATGTATGCAACCTAATAATGTCAAATGAATGAGATAAATGCTAATATATACATACATAAACTACATACAGTATTGTATAATATGTATATGTTATGTATTATATTTACATATTACATACACATGCCCACACATACACAAAGTGTATATTCTTAAATATATTCTCTGCTCTTCAGTCTCTTTTCTCTCAGATTCCAGAGAACGAGGGCAGCAATCAATAAAATATTTCTTAAAGTGCTCTCTTATGAGGATGAAGTGAAATAGTCAACTAAAATGAAACTGTTAAAGGAAACAAGTTGACGTAGCAAACTGGTGCTGGGTGAAATGGTTTTCAGTGAAATGGCTGTTTGGTGGATGGTCATTTGGCAAACTGGCTTAAAACAAACGGGTCTTTAGTAGTCTGACCTAGAACCAAATGATCAATAGATTCTCTGTGTGAGAACCATGACAAATGCCACACAGCCTCAGCTGGAACAACTCAACCAATAGTAAGAAATATATTGCCATCTGAGACAACCCAAAATAATTAAAAAACATTTGATTTTAAACACTTGCATTATACGTCTCCTTATTTTGCATTCAGTTTTGTCCACTGGTCCTTATCTGGCCCTCAGGAACAACAGAGAATATTTCTGGTCCTTTCTCCATAGGCAAGCCTGTTAACAGAGGTTAAATGAGCTGTTGGGTCTTGCCTAAACTTTCTCCAGCCCAAACAACCTGAGTTCCTTGAGCTGTCCCTTCTGTGTTTTGATTATTTGATTTTTGCATCCCTTCACCATCTTGGTCACTCTGCCAACATGTCTCTTAAAGTACGACATCAGAATGTAGGATAATCCTGGTGTTTATGCTGCTGAGAAGAACATAAATTGTGACCTTCTTTATTCTGGAAAGTATTATCCCTGGTATTTTAAACAGGCAAACCTCCTGGATAATCAAAATGCAAGTTTGTTTGTTTTTTTTTAAACCTTTCAATATCTTTTAAAAATATTTCAGTAGTGGAAGGTCTTCTATCCCTTCTGGATGAAAAGTCTGTCAGGTTCCTGAATTTTCTACTCACTCTTAGTTACTGTAGAGACCTTTAGCCTCTGTAATTCACCAAATACCACCTTAATTTGGTAATTAAAATATCAAGTTTTAGATCTTCATCTAAATTAACACTTGTTTCTCTTCTTCCCCTGAGGGAGGGCTTCTCTATAGGCAAGCAGTCTGCTTTCTGGTAAGTGGTGTGGTTGGCTACTTGTCTGCAGCTCACCTCCTTCCCTATCAACCCATTAGCTGCTCTTTTTGATCTCTTCAGGGTCTACTTGATGAGGGCAGGTGGTGAGGGAGGAGATAAGGAGGTAAGAGGGTAGGCTATTTCTCATTGATGGTTGCTTGCATAAAATACTCTCTGGGTCTGAAAGATGGTGAAACTTGCTTTTTCCCTCCTGGACACTTTGGTGGCTTCTTCAGAGATCTCCTTGCTGACCCATTGGAATACTCATGGTTAAAGTGATGTAACGTTTTTTTTCATCTGCTGCTTTAGACTCCAACCTCAGGCTGTGGTTTTCCTAGGGTTCATTCTATACAAACACTCAGTGGAGGTCTCTTACCCTCTGAGTGATGCCTTTTTG
Source organism: Camelus bactrianus (assembly GCF_048773025.1). Taxonomy (NCBI): domain Eukaryota; kingdom Metazoa; phylum Chordata; class Mammalia; order Artiodactyla; family Camelidae; genus Camelus; species Camelus bactrianus. The sequence goes on along the minus strand of NC_133550.1, from coordinate 42,977,325 downwards.
GGCAAAATCTTATTTAAAATGGCCCACATTTGGTCCCTATGAGATATTTATTTATAATTTATTCTTTATCTTGATGAAACTCATATTGTGCAGGCAAATCCCAATGCAGCAGCATCTCCCTCCTGGCTCTGCCCTCAGACCTCTAACCTCTAATCTCTAGGCTCCTCTGGCACCAGCTCAGTGTTCTTCCCAACCCTAGGTGACACACACATGAAGCGCTCTGCAGGTCCCACTGAAGCCCTATTCTCTTGGCTTGGGGTTAAGAGAGTAGTAAGTACCGCACTTCCTGCTGTGAGAGTGAGAATGGGACACCCAGTACTGAGGCACCTCTCTCCAAAGTATCTCTTCACCAATCTGCTCTTAGTTACTGCTCCCATACCTTTTTATATCTTCCTTATGGAGTTTCAGAGTCTTCAAATCTGTTCCAGTGCAACAAGGAAGAACAAATCTGACTGTATTGGATCTATGTCTTTTACCTTAAACTTTGTATTTTATTGCTTTTGCTACAAGTTAATCACTCAAGGGATATCACCTATAGCTTAAAGTATACACAATGGCCCATCTCTGGGAACTCGCCTCCCATACCTGAGCTTAAGCTAAAATACCTTTGTTTAGCTCACAGGAAACCTGACCAGGCCCATCTGTGAATGTCTGTAGGGAAGTAAAAATTGACACATCCCCTCTAGAATCTGGTGGGAATCAGGAAATATTTGCAACAACTTACTGTCTTTTTCACTTTACCTCCTCACCCGCCCCTCTTTGCTCTATACCAGAAACTAGCATCCATACCCTGCTGGCTTTCTGAATAAAGTCACTATTCCTTGCCCCAACAACTTGCCTCTTGATTTACTGGCCTGTCATGCAGTGAGCAGTATGAGGGTGGACTCGGTAACACTAGATCATTAAGTTAGGAACTTCCACTCAGTGGTCCAACAACTTAGTTGAAACTTCCAGTTAACCTCCTTTCTGTGCTTCTTTTAAATGCAGTCCAAGCTCAAACTAATTTTGTTAGCGTCCTTATGACTCTCTACACTTCCTTGACCAAATTGTTTCACTTTTTTGTCTTGCTGTAACTAAGGGTGTTCAGAAGAAATGATAATTAAGAAATTGGAAATAATATGGAGTAAGCACGTGTTATGTATTTATTGACTACATTCTAAAATCCCCTTTGAAGGACTTGCATGCTTACATATCATATACCATCTTAAAAACCATGGGTTTTGTATAGCTTGCCAGCTCTGCACAAGTAGAAAGAAAAGGAGGAAAGAGAACTTTGGGAATGACCGATTCAGCCCCTGCACCAAGAATTTAAACAAGCGGGGAGAGCATCACCTCCAATCCTGAGAACATAACTTCAAAGGCTGTGTTTATATCCCTGGGACACCAATTGTTTTCAAAATAAAGTCTATGCATGAGGAAGAACAGAGCGGCACTGGTTCTTAGGAAGTTCATTCAAATGGAAAATGAATTCTTGGATTTAATCCCATATAAATTATCTTTCTAATCACAGGAGGGTGTATTCCTATGTCCATATATAATCAAAAAATCTTGACTTGAAATAAAACTTATACCCAGAAGAGGAAAAAAACCCCAGGAGCCATTTTCCACCAACCTGTTTTTATCTCCTGGAACTCATTCCTCCCCTTTACTAAGAGATTCCTGTGAAAGTATGACTCAGTTCCTCCAGCAGCTTTTGACAAGTAGCTCTGAGACAAAATTTCAAAACTGATCTTACACATTTTAAGACCACTGATTCACACAGCGTTTTCTGACATACTTTTCAACTGCTTCTTCATCCCACTCCCCACTCCTCAGATCCTTTTCCTGTATTTTTAGCCCCTCATTGCAAAGACTTTGCATATTCATTAAAAGATAAGATACAGATGAGAAAAATAACCTAAAGTACACCCAAGATTCAGCCAGAGATATCCATTATGAATGTCTTTCAGAATATTTTTCTAAGACTCTTTTAAAATGCATATGTTATTAATCTATAGATAGCAACCACATTTGAAATGCTATTTTAACCAACTGTAACAGTTTTTGACCATTTGGATTGTGGCAGATTTCCTTCCCATAAGTATGGAAGAAAGGAATAATTAGATTTAAATGAACTACATAAAAATAGCAAATACATATGAAACTTTGAATTGTCATTTTGAAGAAATTTTCATTTTCACCAAATTATTTTGTTCTCTCCCACACCTCTAGCTCCTTTCCTAAGTTCAGTCTGGTTTCTATTTTTCCACATTTATGCTCATTCTTATACATATACACACACACACTTTTTTTTTCTAAACAAATACACACATATAACACCTCAGGAACTTGCTTTTTTTCACTTAATATCTCTTGGACATTGTTTTAGATCAATAAATATAGACCTAAGTTATCTTTTGAATAGTGGATTGTAAGCTTTGATTTTATTTTACAAACAATGAAGCACTGAATATTTAATTAAGCTAGTACACCAGATGGACAAAGAGACTCATTGATTGTGTATGAGAAGTAGTCTCATAGGAATAGCAATTTACTTCTAGATAGAGACACTGCAAATTAATTCACTGTGGCTGACAATTATTCAAAAGCAAGATATGCAACACCATCTTATACACCAATGTTGTTTTCTATTCAAAGTTAAATACCCAAGACCTAAAAATGACAAATAGTTTTATAAATTATTTTTTCTTTAAGTTAAGTTTTGGAGAGTAATTAATAAGTACTTTTAAAAAGCTAACATTGCATTACATTCTTTTTGGAATGAGACAAAGAATAAAACTAAATTGTCATAATATTTAAAGAACTCAACTTAAAAAAATTTTAGGTTGGATTTTGTGTGTGTGATTTGTGAATTTGGGGAGATGGTAAAAAGGCAAAATTGCTGTGGTATTTACCATTGTTTTTTATAAAGTAAAAAGTGAAATATTTAGTACTGTTAGAGTTTTCTTTCCCTGAGGCTTTATCAAAAAAAAAAAGCTGATAATAAAACTCCTGTAATCTATTCAAGAAAGATGTCAGAATATTTTGTAAGTTAGAAGGTGGCACAAGAAACTTTTGAGCAATATGGGCTTTTTTTTTTTTTTTTTTTAAAGTCACAACTAGCAATTTGCTTAAATCAATGGTTCTTATCCTTGGGTGATTTTGCCTCCCGAAAAACATTTGACAATGTCTGGAGACATCTAAAAGTATTCTAAAAAAGTATTATTTCCCCATTTTATCAATTGAGAAACTGAGACTTAATGAAACTATGGTAGTAATATATATATCAGATAGTGTGTGGTCTGGATATGGTTGCATATACTCCAGGAGGGAGTGTAGATAAGTCCGATCATAGCAATGCTACAGGACGAATAAATTTGGTAAAATTGAAAATGGAGGTTGCAGGGTTTAATTTTAACTTTGGCATTCTACCCTTCTTCTTGTACATCCATAAATTATTCTTAAATAAAAATAAACTCAAGTTAACTGTTCAGTGTATCTGCTGGAGAAAAAAAAAAACTACACTGACATCATGCAGTCTTATATATCCCTCCATTTATAACTCATACAAGTTAGAAAAGTATTACAGAAGGTCCTAGAAGTCATTGCTTCATGATCAGTTTCATCTATGGCAATTTGATATGTCTCTATTTAACAGATTTACTCTTTTTCTCTTGGGACATATGCAATGACTTCCTCATTTTATGACTGCTAAAATCAAAAGTTAACAACTGAATATGAAAACGAATATATGTATGCATATGCATGACTGGGACATTGTGCTGTACACCAGAAATGGATACACTGTAACTGACTACTTCAATTAAAAAAGAGGTAGAAACCTCAACTTTCTGCTGCTAAAACAAGAAGAAATAGATTAGTTTCATTAGCAAAAGATAGTAATAATAAAAACACTGCATTCTATTTGTAGATAGTATGGTAATAAGAACACCATACTTTATTTGCAGGCAGAGCATTTCCAAGTGTCTATTTTGACCTTGCTAGGCATGTTCTGTGACTTCTGATACTGAGTTACCCAGGTTGCCTCTTAGACAAGGGGTTAAGGACTGGCCTACACTGCGAGAGGAACATGTAGGATATTTGTTTGTTTTTTTTCACATACTGGTGACCACAGTGTAAAAACCTTACATGTTCTATAGTTTCTGTGCCTGCAGGTAAAATGTCCTACAACTTCCAGGCTTGGGTTGGTCTGAGTATGGGATATGGTAACTACAATTTCTTATGGGTCAGTTGGGCCATAGAAAGGAATAGGCATGATTGGCTAATCTTTTTGCATCATCATAAAGTGAAAAAATATGGAATTGGCTACTGCCTGAAGTTGGCAGAAACAGAAATGACAAACATGTCAGAGAGGCAGATGTTCTTAGACACCATACTAAACTGAAAGTTTTTCTTTATGTAGCTTTTGTGACTCGTTTCACCAAGTTAGGTTTCAAGTGAGGCCACTTCCTCTTTATTTCCCCAATTGACTTCTTGACCACTGGTAAGGGAGATTTGGGGGATAATCTCCAGTGAGGGCCTGAATCCCTGATGCTTTGCCAAATAATGATTTTAATTTGAGGGGAACAGAAAATACTAAAATTAAAACTGGTCGCCAAATCAGGTAAGCCAAAGATTATCGTACTCTTCTTATGGGATGTTTGTACAACCATCCGAGGGAGAGAAACAATTTTTAAGCAATCTTACTGGTTTTCTGTACCACTTGCCTTCATGCAGTTGAAAGATCTGTGTCTTTGTTTAAGGATTTCCCTGAAACTCTCTCTTTTGCAAGGTCTAATGGATTAAGCTTTGTGGGTAGTTCATCAATAAGCTAAAACCTCCATCCTCTCAGGTTTGACAGAGGTTAAAAAAGAAGGGAAGAGGGAACAGGATATTCCTTCCAGCTGTTCTAGTGACAGCTCAGAATTCCTGCCAGGGTTGAGCCACAGACCACTGTGGAGGTGCACTCATGGCGTCTATGTTCTACTCCCTGGACGCTGTGACTATGTTATATGGAAGAAAATATTTTTCAGATGTGATTAAGTTAAATATCTTGAAATGGGGAGATTACCTTGAATTACCCTGTTGGAACCAATATAATCAGAAGGGCCTTTACAAGGGAGAGAAGGAGACAGAAGAGGGGGAGAAAAATGTGACATTGGAATCAGAGGTTGGAGTGATGAGATTGTTTGAAGGTGGCCACAAGCCAAGGAAAGTGGGCAGCCTATAAAAGCTGGAAAAGTCAAAGAAATGAATTCTCTCCTAGAGCCTCCAGAAGGAATGCAGCTCTGCCGACACTGATTTTATCCTCCTCAGACCCATTTCAGACTTCTGACTTCCAGAATTCTAAGACAATACATTTTTATTTTAAGCCACCAAGTTTGTGGTAATTTGTTACACCAGCAATGGGAAACTAATTCAGCTGCAGACACCCTCTCTTGTTCATCTGCCCTCCAAAAACAAGACGTACAGGCTTGAGACTCAGGACTGCTAGAATACTTGAAGTTTTCCAATTTCAGTCCTGGTCTCAAAGCAGTATGGGTAATAGTAAATGTGATTGGGCATTGCATTAATAAAAAACACATGTGTGTAAAAGTGCTTAATGGATTTCTGTTTCTTTAGACTTAATAATTTCCATTTCTTAGTAACTAGAAGAATCAAAGTTCATACTGGTTATAGAGGGAAGCCTCCTCTAACGCTGGACAGACAAGCACCCACCTATCCTTAAAGTGCAGTGTCTTTCGGTTGATCAACACCCCATTCCAATGGTCCAAGAATCTTGGAGACTGGACAGTGAGAGAAGGCAAGACAGTCATTTGCGCCTCTGAAGGTACGGATGATGAAGAATGGAGAGGAGGATCGTTTCCTTCTGCTCTCGCTGCCTTCTCTCTGCCACACAGTGTCCTGCTGAAGATTCCCGCACACAGGTGAACTGATGCTCACTTCATCTTAGTTATCTTTTTGTTGGCTCACGTCCCTGCACACATCAAATTGGTATGCCACGCTTGGCACCAAGGTGTTTGCGTGTGTGTTCATGAATGAATCTTTAAACAGAACCTCCGGGAAACTGCAGCCCAAGCAGCTTTCAGCCTCGGCCACACATCGTGCCACAATCAGCTCTTCCCCACAGACATCCTGTGTGCTGAGCTTAATGCAGTAAGTTGTTCTCTTCTGCTCTGATGAATTCTCCTTCTGGGGTCAAAGCCACTTCAGTCCTCACTTACAGGTTTTCCTAAATTCAAATCTTAGGCCACACAGGTCAGGATCTGAGTTCCTTCTTTCCCAGAGGAACTTGGGCTTCTTGTACTAGTAGATCAGTTCCCTTCCACAGGGATTGTTCAGTGGGTTTTGTTGGGGGGACTGTTAGGGCAATTGGGCAATGGATTCCCACCCTACCTACATTTACACATGGAAGACCACTTAAGTCATTCTCTCCAGGAGCAAAAAGATATCTTCCATGGTACTCTGACTTCCTTTATGTCAGGAAAGCACCATGTTACTAACATGTTTGATCACTGCTTTCCATGGCACTGCATTTAATCTCTGCCTTCACAGGAGCTCTTACATTTATTTTATGTTGAAATCTGACTCACAGAAACTTCTTCACATTAACTCCCATTTTGCCTTTTAAGCAATCTGGGTGACAGAAAGAATAGGTAATGAATTCTCACACATCCCTGGTCTAAGTCTTCTCTCATCTAACACAGTGGTCATCTTTCTCTAATCTACCTCTGACACAACTGGATTCTTCATAACCATGGTCAGTCTCCTCTGGGCCTGTGTCAGTGTGTTGATTTAGTCTGCATAGGGTTAAAAACGGTAACTTCCTCCCTCCTCCTGGACTGTAACTGCTGTTAATGTAGTCCAGGGATTAGTTCATTCTCTAAGCAGCAACTGGCTTTTAATTCCTTGAGCTCACAGTCAAGTAAAATTCCCCTTAAGGTGCCTGTGTTGTCATGCAGCCAATGTCTGAGAATTCATTTTGTCTCTAATATGTTTCTTCTTTTTATTTTCAGCAGAGGTTCCAATTCTGTCAGTGACATATTTTTCATATATATGTGTGTGTATATATATATATATATATTTCTGAATTATTTCAGATTTGATTGTAATGCTCTCTGTATTGTTCAAATTTTTGAAACTTGAAGAGGTCAAAGATGCTTCAGATCTTTCCTTATCTTGCCATCCCTCTTTAAGTTAGCTTTTGTGTGCATGTGTGTATGTGTAATGGTGTATGTAGAGACCATTTTTAACAGAATATTAGTTTAAAAATCAGAAAATTTTAGGTTCAAATCCATGTTTTGCTGTTACTAGTGGTGACCTTGGACAAACTGCCTCACTTCAGTTTTCTCTGTATCATAGGGATCTTTATTGCCCACATTAGAGTTTTATTCTGGTGTATGTGAATCTGTGTATATACAAGTGCGTGTATGTGTATATGCATGTGTATGTTGTGTGTATGTATTTATATGTGTAAATGTGTTTTGTGTGTAAATGTGCATGTGCTGTATGCAGATGTATGACATGTTTATGTGCACGTGTGTATGTCTGCATATTGTGCATACAGGCACATGCATGTATTTATGTGTATGCATGTATGTGTGTGTGTGTTTATATGGACATGTATGCATGCCTGTGCATGTTATGTGTGTACGCAAGTGTGTATACATGCATATGTAGTGTGCAGTGAATGCATGCATGTATATGTATGTGTATTCTGGAACATATTACATCATCAATACACAGTAGATTTTATTATACTTAAGAAGACACACCCATTATGACTACAACCATCACACATAATACACCACTATGTCAGAGGAGTGCCTCGCACAGTACCTGGCATAATGAATAATCCCTTCAACATCTCTGGGATATGGAGTTCAAAAAGGAAATGATACAATCCCCGCAGGAACTGAACTTCACGAGCCTGTATGGGTCCCAAATGATTACCTCTTTGCTTCCTAAGTATTTATCCACCTTTTATACTCAAACATTTTGCTAAGGATCTATCTAATCTCTTTGGCATGTAGTTTAAAGAATTTAACTTCTTCCGCCTTTTTGAAAATGGAAACATTTATTTGCCCTTTCCCACCTGCCAGCAAGACTTCTATTCCCATAGTTCTTCAAAGATGACTATTTACAGTACACTGATGTCATCTGAGCCTTCTTTTAGGTTTTATGGAATGGAACCAAAGTCCTTTGAAAGGTGCATTTTCAACCTCTTTCCCTTACTTGGGCTTTAATTTCCTCTTCCTAATATTTGCTTTCTCCTTTTTAATCTGACAGTTAACCTTCTCAACCAATGTATTAGTCAGGCTTCTCTTGATTACAATACAAGAAGTCCAATTTAAACTCTCATGATAAAAAGGAATACCTTAGCTCACATACCTGGGGGATTCAGGGGTAAGGACTGCTTCAATCATGGCTGGATTCAGGGATTCAGAGGATGTCATCAGAAGCCTAGATTTCTTGCCATATTTGAGCTCTGATTCTTTTGTGGATAGGCTCTCCGCATAGTAGGGAAGATAGCTCTTGGGTTTGGTTCAAATCCAAAAGGAAGAGAAACACCTTCTCTGTATCCATGTGTCAAATCTCATAGGGAGTACCTAACTGGCCTTGTTTGAGCATGTGTTCATGGCCATGGTCACGGCAAGCTGGGCACTGTGCCCAACAGACACATTGCAACCTCATGGGATGTGGTACAAAGAAACAGAGGTCTTCTATAACAGAAAAAGGACCTGAAAAGTTTTGCTTTCTGACTCTTTTCTGCACACTTTACAGTACTGTCCCCAGATCTGCCTGTTGCTCCTTTCATACTTATAGAAAACCTATTTTCACCTTCTCTGGCAATTTTCACAAGCTCTGGTATTTATTCCCTTGGTATTAGTTTTCATTTGTTTGTACTTACACCTTGGTCCTTCCATTCTTTGTAAATGACATATTTAAAATGTTTCTGTTTATCTGAGAGCTGGTTTAGCTGTTTCCTTAGCTACCTCTCCCTTACCTTCATGATTAGATTATTACAGCTGTTTAGAAGCAAGGAGTCCTCCTTCGTGTGCCCATTCTCTGGCCATGAGATCATGCCTATCTTTTTTCCTGAACATTTGGAAATCTGTCTTCTTTTCATTTAGGTTAAATGTCTAGCTTTGCTCAAGGTTCAGAGCTTTTGCTATTACGGACCATAGGATGCTGTTTCCGGTTTTTCCTCTTCCTCAAAGATTCTAACGTCTTCACTTTGCCAACCAGTACTTTCTCTACTTGTCAGAATTCGGTCCTAAGCAGAAATTCCCTTCATTACCTTTTCTGCCTTCTTAAAGATGAAGCTGTCAGTGAGATGTATCCACTGCTATGCTTTTAGCTGACCGACTTCCTGGAGATGTCTAGATAAGCACAATCCCTCATCACTTCTGTATCTCGCCTCTGTATCTGTGCCAGATTTGTGATCAATGTCGGGAAATGGTCGTCTATTCTTTCCTTCTGCCTGGAGTGACAGTTTTACCAACCATCACCCCTACCCAATCTCCTCCAACAGTAATATCATTTTGATATTCTTTCCTTTTTATCTCTACCCAGATGTTATTTATCATCCTGCTATCCCTGATTTTTGGGATTTTCACAAAGGTATATATATCTTCCTGACACAGAGTGATACTCCCTTTGCACAATGAGGTGCTTTCCATAAGAGTTGCCACTTGTGAATCTTATTTTACCTAGATGCAATAATGTCTTTGGGGGGTATTGGTTTTCTTGAATGAACATCACATTATACGTTTGGTAGATTGGTATTAACTAGGAACCTAAGTGCTGTGTCCAACTGACTCCTGAATTATTTTCTCCTGTCAATTACTGGGTACATTCAACACTGCCTTTATACTTAAGAGTTTTACCCTGGACTTCCCCCTCCTTTTTTTTTTTTCTTATTCCATTTTTTTTCAACTTAAAAACCTCTAGATCAGACTGACAAATACCTTAATGAACACATTCTTTTCTTTAGAAAAACTGATCATATCTTATTACAACAAATGCAAAAGAATTCTCATTTTTTCCCTTGTCCTTTTGGGAATATGTACTATCAAATACTTGAAACAAATGAACCCATAGATTGGGTTTGCAAAATTCCTTCTTTGATAATTATGCTTGTACTGGAGACCCACAGCATGTCTGAGTTGTGGCTGGTGTTTGGTTTGACTTGAAACACTGTAACACACTCACAGCTATTCAGAGCCATAGAATGTGCTCCATGTGGAGATGCTAAGGACTCTCTCATCCCCAAGGACCAAAGCAGGATAACTGGAGAAGTAAAAACCGGCTCATCAGTAATAAAGGCAGATCTTCTTTGAAGTATGACCAGTATCTGCTAGGTCTGAGGGCTCACAGATAGAGCAGCTGTGGGAACCCAGAATAAGGGCCTCTGTCTCTGTCATTTCTCCTGCCTTTGCCCTGCCCTTCCCTTTACTCCAGTCCCAGACAGTTCCCTTGCTCTTACTCCACCTCTGCCCTTTTTTTGTGAATCCTGGCTTTACTTTGGTTTATGCCTGCCTTTGGCCTTGTCCCATCTCAATATCTGCCCTCTCCTTGCAGACAAGAGTCCTGGGGCCAAGGGCATTCTGAACTTGATGGAAGGGTTGTAGAACAGACTGCCTGAGGACCGTCCATGCTAGGTGTGTGCCAGTTTCCATTGTACTTCTTGCAGTGAAGGTGGAGAAGAGGAATACCTCGCACCAAACATTTGGAAAATAATTAAAGGGATCTTAAAGTGTTTTAGTCGAATGCTTCTCTTGAAATGTAGATGAAATCCATTTCAGGGATCTGACCGGCCATAGAGAGGAAAGTCCTATGGTAGAGGAACTAGGATTTGCAATGAGGAGGACTCAGCTCACGACTCAGCCAAGCTGCCTAAGTCTGGGTGAGTCACTCCCATCTTTGAGCCTTTGTTTCCTTATCTTGGGTTGACTCTTGGGATCAACTCCTATGAAAACAAGGGATATAAACCAGAATTACATAGAGGGCAAGATCAAGCTTGGGGTTGTTCTGCATTGATCTGGAGTGCCTGGACCTTTATATGTGTCTTAGTTTGGGCTGCTATAACAATAATGCCATAGACTTAGTGGCTTTAATAAACAAAGATATATTTCTTACAGTTTGGGAGGCTGGGAAGTCCAAGATTTAGTGCCAGTTGATTCCGTGTGTGGTAAGGGCTCATTCCCTGGTTCAAAGACAGCTGTCTTCTTGCTGTGTTCTCATGTGGCAGAAGGGGCTAGGGAGTTCTATGGGGTCTCTTTTATGAGGGTACTAATCTCATTAATGAGGGCTCCCACTTCACGACCTAAGTACCTCCTAAAGGTCCCCCTACCAAATCTGACCACATTGGGGGTTAGGTCTCATCATAGGAATTTTAGGGGATACAGACATTTAATCTATAGAAATACCCCTGCCTCCATGTGTCATTAGATTGTGGGCCATTTTTCAAAGAGTGTCACTGATGTGATTCCTGCAGGGGCTGCTGACAGCACTCTCAGCAGTGAGGGCAAAAAATTCACTCCTTGAAGAAGGATCTGAGCCATGTATCTCTGTGTGTTTCTCACCTATTTAACTGGGTTCTGTGAGAGAAATTATTTTGTTAACTGTAAAACTTCCTACAAATGTTAATTTGTAATCACTACAATGATCATCAAACATTTATTAAGGGCCTTCTCTGATAGGTACTTGGTATGAATGAAGTACCCCATTTTTTAAATATATATTGCTTCTTCCTTTAAAATTGATAGTCCAGACCCACAGCATCAACCATCAAAAGATCAGGCTATAGCTCATACATAAATATTTATTAGATGCTAACTATGTGCAGGACTTTGAGAAAATGGATCTTTTCAGCCGTAAAGTTATTTCTTGGCATTTTAGCACTATAAATGGCAGAATATTTATGGAAACCATTAAGTGGGATATAATTGCTAAAACATAATTTTTAACACGCTATGACATCATTACAATAACAAGATTTACATATTTTAGTACTCCTTGAAGAACAAAATTAAAAATATTTTTAAGTTGAAACACTCTCCTTGAAGAATACATAAACAGTAGTACAGTAACAAACCTCAGGGAAAAAATGAAGGGAAATGCTATTTGATTTGTTTTATTATCAACTGGAAAGCCAAAAATAAGTCATACGTAATGGAATTTCATTGTATGGCAATGGAATTTCCCCCAGAGTTTTATTAAAAGATTTAACATAGTTTGAACTCCTCAGTGAAGGAATCTGTCCAAGGGTTGAGTCAGCAATTTAAGTAAATATATTAATTTCTAAGCTCAACAAAGAAAAATGTTACTTTCAGTGAATTTCCAATTAAAAAGAAGCTTTTAATGCTATTGTTTATAAATTATTCAATGAAACCTAACTGAGTATTTTGATTGGTTATGTTTAAATTTGTATTTCCTCAACAGTCTGAGCACAGTTTACTTGTTGACTGACTACAGTGGGAATATTAAATTAGTAGTCCATGAATTAATAAGAGGTGCATTAGATGTTGATGCAAAGTTCAGTATAAGTCAAAGTAGTGCTCATTTTGCATTTGCATTGAATTTTCCATTTTCAAAAGGATAACCCAAGTACTCCCTGGTTGCTATTTTTTTAATTGAAGTATAGCTGATTTACAATGTTGTGTAAGTTTCTGGTGTACAGCAAAGTGGTTCAGTTATTCATGTATATCTATATTCTTTTTCATCATAGTTATTATAAGGTGTTGAATATAGTTCCCTGTGCTATAGAGTAGGACCTTGTTGTTTATCTATTTTATATATAGTAGCTTGTATCTGCTAATCCCAAACTCTGAATTTATCCCCTGGTTGCTTTTTTAAAAAACTGTTAGACATATACTAGATGTATAGAAATAAAAGTAAAGAATGAGAAAACCCAGAAAATCCATTTTCACACCTCCCCTATCTTCACCCTCTCTTTCAATACTGTGCAGGAATAACACAGAATTCTCTGATCTTACCACTCAAAGCATGAGCCTTGGACCAGCAGAAATGGCATCTCCTAGCTGCTTATTAGACATGCAGAATCTCAGGCCCCAACCTAAATCTGCTGAATCAGAACCTGCATTTTAACAAAATTTCCAGGTGATTTGTGGGCATATCAAAATTTGAAAAGCACTCTACAAATGTTTTCTCTAACAAATTGAAATTAAAATTCCATTTCTTTCTTAAATTTTCCAAATGACTGCTTTGCCCCCTTAGTTGTAGGAATAAGTATAACTATAAAGTATTCTGATGTATAAAACTCATACAGAAATATGAATTGTTGAATTTCTGTTTTAGATTGAGTAATCAAGGTATAGGGTAGAGTTAGGAAGCTTCTCTTTGAATAAAAATGTTCAAGTTTTCTAATTACAAAATGATTAATAAGCTTAATTTTATTTTTGCGTATCTTTGACTTTTTCCATCAGAATGGTTTCCTAGAATGTCAAATAATGAATTCAGGAAGCAACAGAGAAAAAAATTCCCATCAAATAACGTTCTCTGACCAATGTTTATATTGAACAATTATCTTATGAACTATTTTCTAGTTTCTTTGCATTAGTGAAATTTCTAGCAGGTAGCATAAGAGGATTTGCAATCCTGCTCGGTTTATGATTCTCATATTATTGACTTTACTCTACAGGGAGATAAAATAGGGCCTCAAATGCAGTGGATATTAAGGTTAAATCCCTTCTTATGTCATTTAGAGATTGTTTTTAGATTAAGGATCATTTGACCTTGAGTTACAGTGCTTGCTTTATTATCTGATCATGGTGCCTCCAATAAGAGGTTGTCCAATGCTTTCAGCACATTACCTGCCTATGTCATTCTAAAGCTTCTTGCTTCAGAAGATCTCTCAGCAGGGTTAGAAAAAGGTAAAGAGCTTAAATAAGCAAGCTATATTTATCAGCAATAAACAGCAGTCCCTGGAAATGTTCTACCCAGCAAATTAATCTATCAAGTGATAGCTCTAACTGTATAATAATAGAACTGATTTTATATTTAGAAAAATGTTTATTAGTATTAATATGAGCAGGTAATACTCTACTGCTGATTAGAATAGAGACTTATTACAGGCTCACTGCAGTCTGTATAAATAGGTCAGAAAAGATGATGGTATTTCTATACTAAAACAAGTTAGCCAGATAAAACTCTTCATGGAATATACATTCTGAATTGGGAAAAACCACAGAAAAGAAGGAATACCTAGAACAGCTTGAACAAGATTATACAAAGTTTTATATGATTTGAGAATAAAATAAGAAAAGTTTCCTAACACTGTAATGTCTCACTTAAATCATTCAAATTAGAAGTAATTTCAACCCCAAACACTGCAGCTATGCAATCAATCAATCAAGGACACCAGGATTGGTGGCCAGTGATGAGGCAATAGATAGAGAAATGGACTTTGGACTTGAAGAATCAAGATTTCTTGCTGCTGCAGTTATTTTAACAGGTAGGACAAGGTTTATATACACATTCGCAGGTAACCCTAAAATTCAGGTTGCCAAAATAGTGGAGCTTTTATTTTCTTTGTAGGAGTCCTCTCCATATCCTATTGCCACACAGTTACCTAATCCAGTGGTTTACACATCAGAGGTGATTACTGCGTATTTGTTGAGAGGGGTGACTTTTAAAGAATATTTTAGTAAATGATGACCATAACATGGTTTTGGACAGGGCTATATTAATAGACATAACAGATCTGTTACTGAGTTCTGTAATAAATAAAGCACTACCAGAGCTTTGGTTGTGCCACTTAAGAGTACCTGCACAGATCACAGATTCTTTCTCCTACTGTCTCTCAAAGACGATTGAGAAACGTTCACAGCTCTGGCAAGAAGACATAAGGCAACGTAGTTCAAAGAAACATCTAGGTATTGTATTTTCTCAGCCACTAGTACAGAATGGCGTATCATAATAGAAAACAGTTGGGTGTCTTACAAAAATAGAAAACTATTTTATATTGTTTTTGGTTACCATTCAAAGACAATATTTTTAGATATTTTCCATGCGACCAAAGGATTTCTATCTTAACAGTGTATGATAATGCACTTAGACAACAGGGCTCACATTATTATAATAGAGTTACACCAGATTCATCTGGGCTATAAAAGTAAGGACACAAAAATAGACTGGTCTTAATATGTGACTCACCCTCAGGAGGGCATGTGCTTTTACAGTCGCAGTAATGGATCTGCCCGGATCCATTTCTACTCTCTTGCCCAGCAGCAATCCCCGGGGGACATGTTCCATGTTCATTGGGAATTTGTGACAGGTAACATCTGACTTACGGGCAGGACTTGTGAAGGGAAGGAACAGCTAAAAGGCCTATTTTACCAAGTATGAAATGACTGGTGAGATTATTATAGTTAAGGAGAATCTTAAATACAGGTGTTATCTTTATTAAAATACAGGGAATGTGAGTCACCATTAATAGGATAATAATTTCACAATGCAATATATAGTTGCCACTGCAGAACTCTGGGAACTAAGTAAATGGCTTATCTGTTAACTATCTATTATTTACTGCAAAATACTAGTTACATGTAATTACTTGCCCAGGTGACACAAGTCTGTCACAAAAGAGATAAAAAACGTACCATATCCACAGACATTGGTTTGAAAGTGGAGCAAAATGTTAAAAGAAGCAAGTGTTGAGTCAGAAAAAAAAAGATGACATGAAAAGAATAAGACATGAATGACAATGGGAAGAATCTCAGTTAAAGTTGATATTTGCCTACCTCAAAACTAGGCTGGTTTATTACTTAGGAGATATTTATTTATTTGTTTGTTTGTTTTATAAAATGAAAGTACCCTATCCACTCACTTCAGAGTCTATGGGTAAAAACGAGAGGAAACAGAAGGTGTTCCACGTCTCTCAGACTTGGGTGCGGATGGAAATTAAGAGCATCTATCCAGGGTCAACAATAGTTGAGCATACTCATCACTCTTTCAGAACTCTGGGTAGGAAGAAATTTTATAAAAATTTGAGAGAAGTTTGTCCCCACTCTGATAGTCCCATTGGGAACTAAAAGCCTGCATACATGTTCCACCTATGGAACAATAGTAAGTCAGTGCAGACAGGGACAACTGGAATTACATTTAGGCTAGGCCGCTGAGAAGTGAACCTCTGATAAGACTATCACTGATACCTGAAATAGCATTTGTGGTCCAGATGGCTTGCCTCATTGTCCTTCAAAGATTTGTGCTTCCTTCTTTAATAAGGTATTGTTGCTAGGATGCGCCTGCCTGCCTGGGGGGGAGCTGCACCTAGGTAAAGACTCATGTTCAGTTGTTGCTAATAGAATGTGAACACAAGTGATGCCTTTTTCTTCTCCACTTACTCCTTCACCATCTATTGACTGGAGTAAAAGATTTTCAGGCCCCAGATGATGGTTTGGCTATGAAATGATAGGAACCTGGGGCCCCAGATCACTGGCTGGAAGGCCATTTCTCTTACACCTGCATCGGACCTATTCATGAACAAGGAAATAATTTCTGTGGTGTTAAGTCAGTAACATTCTCTGGGTTGTTTAACTACAGTAGCTGTTATATCAGTAGAGTGTGCCTTCTTTATTTAATTATTTTTATTTGCATTCAGATCACCAGGAAAAATAAAGATTACTTGGGAACATAGGATTCAGTGATCAGCTTTCCTGGGATTTCTAGTTGAGCAAAAAAAGCATGGCATATGGAGCCAGTTTAGTCCCTGAAAGGTCTATCTGCCTTTTGATATAATATTCTTTTCTCCACCAACCTTGTTTGTTTATATTTTCTCACCAAACCTAATCTACATCCTTAGTAACTTATGTGGATTTCCAAACCTCTGCTACAGGTTGGTAGGTATGACTTCTTGGCTAATTTTATCACTTCCTTTTCAAGTTTTAAGTAAATTCACAAAACAAACCAAAGGGCTTTGACCTCCTTAAACCAAGCCTTGTTGAAACTCTTCAAAATCAAGTATCTTTGATAGAACTTATACCAATAAGCTCCTACTGAATTCCTTTATTTGTTTTAAAGTTTCTAGACCCTTTTTTTTGCTCATCTTCTCTGATTTCCCCTTCCTGTTTGCTGTTCTCCATTTACCCCTCTTAAATCACATTACTTTCCATTTAGCTTCCTTGTTAAACAACTGTGGTACGATTTACACATTACCTTTTCAGTGGGCACTTGTGTTAGTTATGATCTTCCCCACGCAAAGAACTTTTAAGCTTCATCTGTGGGAATAACTAGAGGACATGAAATGTACTGATATCGTTTGAGTTAGAACTCCCTCCTCTTTTTTAAATTGTGAAGCATACAGGTTAGCTGCTCTGCAAAAGTCACCTTTGAAATAGATTAAAGATAATATGATAATGGAGTAAGCAAGATCTGAATAGTACTTTCTAAAGTGCTTTTGAACTCATTATTAGGAAATATCATTTTTGGTCTGTCTAGCAAGGTGGGAGTGCCTTTGCAATGTGAATTAGTTCTTCTCATTTTCAGGATCAATTTATCTAATAATCTATTCTTAGGTTGAACATTTTAAACTTTTTCTAATTATATAGATGCTTAGTAAAAAAAATGGAAAAACCTCAAAAAGATATAACAAAGAAAAAAATACACACGTGGCCCAATAAACCAGATATATTTACATCCTGGTGAGACTTTTTCTTCATATGTACGAGTGCTTACTTTTCTAGTTTGTTTTAATTCTGTTTACTTAAAATTTTAATGATATACATTGCAACACTGTAAAAACACAAATAAGAAAAAAGTACATGCAATAGAAAAATAAAGTCTGACTTCACTTTGCCCAGCTCTACTGTACTGACCAGAATAAACACTGTTTCCAATTTAAAATGTGACCTTCCAGACCTGTCTTTTTGTGTTTAGGCATATTTGTCATGTACATACTTTCCAATATTTTATATATACACATATGCATATGCATATACATATATATACATATATGCACATATATGTATATATAACTGATTTATATAGGACATTTTAAAGTATGAATATATATATGTATTGTACTTTTATACTTCACATAGTGAGAAGATTTTCCTATTTAATGAAAACATAATGTTCTTCATATAGTTGTTTCATAATTCATTAAGCTATGACATCTTGATAGAAAAACTTAAAAATATTTTAAAATTACAATTAACACTGATTAAAAACACTGATAAAATTACAATTAACACAAGAAGAATCTGAACACTTGAACAATCCGATCACTAGAAAGGAAACAGAAATAGCAATTAAAAACCTCCCTACAAATAAAAGTCCAGGACTGGACGGCTTCACCGGGGAATTCTACCAAACATACAAAGAAGAACTCATACCAGTCCTTCTCAAACTCTTCCAGACGATTGAAAAGGAGGGAATACTCCCAAACTCATTCTATGAAGCCACCATCACCCTGATACCAAAACCAGGCAAAGACACTACAAAAAAAGAGAATTATAGGCCAATATCACTGATGAACATAGACGCCAAAATCCTCACCAAAATTTTAGCAAATAGAATCCAACAACACATAAAAAAGATTATACATCATGACCAAGTGGGGTTCATCCCAGGGACACAAGGCTGGTTCAACATACACAAATCAATCAATGTAATACATCACATCAACAAGAGAAAGGACAAAAACCACATGATCATCTCAATTGATGCAGAAAAAGCATTTGATAAAATTCAACACCCATTTATGATAAAAACTCTTGCCAAAGTGGGTATAGAGGGAACATATCTCAACATAATAAAAGCTATATATGACAAACCTACAGCCAGCATAGTACTCAACGGTGAAAAACTCAAAAGCTTCCCACTAAAATCTGGGACAAGACAAGGATGCCCACTATCACCACTCCTATTCAACATAGTCCTGGAAGTCCTAGCCACAGCAGTCAGGCAAGAGAAAGAAATAAAAGGGATCCAAATTGGAAAAGAAGAGGTAAAAGTGTCATTATATGATGATGACATGTTACTATATATAGAAAACCCTAAAAGGTCCACACAAAAGCTACTAGAGCTGATTGAAGAATTCAGCAAGGTAGCAGGTTACAAAATTAACGTTCAAAAATCAGTTGCATTTCTTTACACTAACGATAAATCAACAGAAGAAGAAAGTAAAGAAACAATCCCCTTTAAAATAGCACCCAAAGTAATAAAATATCTGGGAATAAATCTAACCAAGGAGGTGAAAGAATTATACACAGAAAACTATAAACCATTGATGAAGGAAATTAAAGAAGACTTTAAAAAATGGAAAGCTATTCCATGCTCTTGGATTGGAAGAATCAATATTGTTAAAATGGTCACACTGCCCAAGGCAATCTACAGATTTAATGCAATCCCTATCCAATTACCCAGGACATATTTCACAGAACTAGAACAAATCATAATAAAATTTATATGGAACCATCAAAGACCTAGAATTGCCAAAGCATTACTGAAGAGAAAGAAAGAGGCTGGAGGAATAACTCTCCCAGACTTCAGACAATACTGTAGAGCTACAGTCATCAAGACAGCATGGTATTGGTACCAAGACAGACATATAGACCAATGGAACAGAATAGAGAGCCCAGAAATGAACCCACAAACTTTTGGTCAACTCATCTTTGACAAAGGAGGCAAGAATATACAATGGAATAAAGACAGTCTCTTCAGCAAATGGTGTTGGGGAAACTGGACAGCAGCATGTACAACAATGAAGCTAGAACACTCCCTTATACCATATACAAAAATCAACTCAAAATGGATTAAAGACTTAAACACAAGACAAGATACAATAAACCTCCTAGAGGAAAGCATAGGCAAAACATTATCTGACATACATTTCAAAAATTTTCTCCTAGAAGAAATAAAAGCAAGAATAAACAAATGGGACCTAATGAAACTTACAAGCTTCTGCACAGCAAAGGAAACCAGAAGTAAAACAAGAAGAAAACCTACGGAATGGGAGAAAATTTTTGCAAGTGAAACCAACAAAGGCTTGATCTCCAGAATATATAAGCAGCTCATACGACTCAATAAGAAAAAAACAAACAACCCAATCCAAAAATGGGCAGAAGACCTAAACAAGCAATTCTCCAAGGAAGACATACAAATAATCAAAAAGCACATGAAAAAATGCTCAATATCACTAATTATCAGAGAAATGCAAATCGAAACTACAATGAGGTATCACCTCACACCAGTCAGAATGGCTGTCATTCAAAAATCCACAAATGACAAATGCTGGAGAGGCTGTGGAGAAAGGGGAACCCTCCTACACTGCTGGTGGGAATGCAGTTTGGTGCAGCCACTATGGAAAACAGTATGGAGATTCCTCAAAAGACTAGGAATAGACTTACCATATGACCCAGGAATCCCACTCCTGGGCTTGTATCCAGAAGGAAATCTACTTCAGGATGACACCTGCACCCCAATGTTCATAGCAGCACTATTTACAATAGCCAAAACATGGAAACAGCCTAAATGTCCATCAACAGGTGACTGGATAAAGAAGAGGTGGTATATTTATACAATGGAATACTACTCAGCCATAAAAACCGACAACATAATGCCATTTGCAGCAACATGGATGCTCCTGGAGAATGTCATTCTAAGTGAAGTAAGCCAGAAAGAGAAAGAAAAATACCATATGAGATCGCTCATATGTGGAATCTAAAAAACAAAAACAAAAACAAACAAACAAACAAAAACAAAGCATAAATACAGGACAGAAATAGACTCACAGACAGAGAATACAGACTTGTGGTTACCAGGGGGGTGGAGGGTGGGAAGGGATAGACTGGGATTTCAAAATTGTAGAATAGATAAACAAGATTACACTGTATAGCACAGGGAAATATACACAAAATGTTATGATAACTCACAGAGAAAAAAAATGTAACAATGAGTGTGTATATGTCCATGAATGACTGAAAAATTGTGCTGAACACTGGAATTTGACACAACATTGTAAAATGATTATAAATCAATAAAAAATGTTAAAAAAAACCAATTAACACTGATACAGACATCTTTGTACACACATCTGCATATTTTATTGTATCTTTAAAACAGATTCATAAACTAAAATAGGTGTTATCTAAGGATATAAACTGTTTCATGGCTCATGATATAAATATTAATTTCCCTCTGTTTTAATAAACATAACCTCCAACCACACACATCTTTAAGATTTCTTGATTTTATAAGAGTAGAAGTTAGAACAGAGAAGGAAATTCTCTACTCATGCTCCATTCTGAGAATTTATCTAGTGGAAAGAAACATGAGTCAGAAATGTCCCGGAACACTGGTTCCCAAATTTTGCTGCTTACTGCAATCGTCTAAGGAATCATTAAAAACACCGATGCTTGGCTTCCACCCACCAGATATTTTGATTTAATTGGGGTGGGTGTGACCTGGGCATTGGGATTTTTAAAAGCTCTTCAGATGATTCTAATGTGCAACAAAGTTTGGGAACCACTGTCATGGAGAATTTAGCCATTGGAAGATGCCCAGACACATGTGGTCAACAGATCAAATGAAGGTCACTGGACTGATTTCTATGTTTATTATTCAGGAGGAAAGTATTTCTTCTGGTAGTGAAAACATTGGTGATAGTAGTATTCAATACTATTAATCACCTTGACTCTCAGATAAAATAAATCCAACTAGAAAAATAGGATCAACCTAACCTAATACTGTAATACTCTCAAGCATTAGATTTGTAAAAGCATCATTCCCCAGTGACTGCTGAAGTGTTTGGAAAAAAGCTTCCTTTTTTTTTTGCAAATTGATTTTTGTCTTGGCTGCACTGTTTGCTTGTTTAAGCATTACGACTTGATTTAGAAAGAAATAGCTTCCTGTATGGCCCAGATTAAGAAAAATCGTCTTTAGTCTTGCCAGAAATTGTGTACAAATGCTAGCATGTAAATAGTGCATCCCATAACATTTTTTTACACCCAAACTAGTAAGGTGATACATATGGCTTAAGGGCTAAGAGAAACATGAGAGCTGTAATGCAGAGTTACAGTCGGAAGTGCTAAATTTCCCCTGGGACTGCGAGGAAGGCTTCCTGTTCTTTGTAAATTGGCCTATTATTGGAATACATTTGCCCACAGTTAATCCTCAAAGTAATTAAATGGAAGGAAGCGATTAAATCACCAAGAAAAAGTGACTGACGCATCTGAGGGATTCAGGCATGGTAAGATTTTCATTACTGTAGGTTAAGCATGCACATTAGTTAAAGAGGTACCTTCTAGTTAAGCTAGGCTACTAAATGTGTGTGTGTGTGTGTGTGTGTGTAAGCAAACTGTGTTGAAATATAAAATAAACCTCTAGTTAGACTGATTAAGAAAAGGAATTTTTAAAGTCACAGATTCTTTAGTAGAATTACGGTAGATATGTACTGTGTGGGAATATGTCAGTTTAGTAAAGGCAGGATTATATTTGGCCCCCAGTTTCCTAAAAATGGAAAAATGTTTAATTGATCTGACCCAAAAGTGAAACTGCAAGATCCTATAACCCCTTTAGTAAATGTTAGTTTTACTATACCACTTCCATTTTTAGTGGACTCAGGAAACCTTTTTGTTAATATTACTATTTTCTTATTCTGTAAACTTGAGTGAGTCATTTGACCTTTCTGAATTTCAGTGAAATGAAGGGATTGGGCTATATGACTTTTAGGTTCTTTCTAGCTTCAACAAGCTACAGGTCTAAGAAAAAAATACAAAAACACAATCAGAAAGTGTATGTGAAATGCTTAAGATTTGAGATACCATAAACGTAAATGTGAGTGGAAAGTAAAAGATACATAATACAATATTTTATATACATATCTGTAACCTTCACAAAGTAAGATTATATGTTTCTCTGGAGCTTTGTGCTATGAGCAGGAACACAAAGCAATGTGAACTGGATCTTCTAAAGATATCCATTTTTCTATGCTTCTCTGCATTTTTCAATGATTTCATGCATTGAAAATGCGTTACATTTTAGGATTTCATGCATTTAAATGAGGTAGTTCTAAACAGCTACCAAAATTGTCCTTTTAAAGTTATGGTCTCTATTTATAAATAACTTTAAGACAGATACACAAAATTAGATAATGAGTCTTGTCTTGGTGGCAAGAAGAAAATGAAGTGCTTGCCCTTTGGAGACAGAGTGCATCAGATCTTTTATGCCATCTGTGTATTGTTGAGAACTTCTCCCTTTTAATGCTCTGAACAAATCAGAATGGTGCTCTTGGCATGAAATAGTCCACCTGCCCCATGGCAGGCTTGGCCATTTTGGTTGAGTGAAATATCACAGTAGATTGTTGCATACTTAATTTGGCAGTGATTATTGGTGAGACATGGGTGGACAGAATCATTCAATTGACTAGAATACTGTTAGCTTGGTATGCATATAGTTACTTTTTAATAAATATTAAGTAAGCTCCCACTATGTTCTATATTACACACCAGGAACACAGAGATCTGTAATCCCAAATTGCGATTCTTTAGTAACTGAAGGTCAAGATGCAGATTGGAACAAAAAGAAATATATAAACTATAACTATAAAACCATGTTATATGCTACTAGGATTAAAAACACATTTCTCTGGGACAACAGAGGAAGAAGAGACTAATTTTGATGGAAGGTTTTGGATAGGACAAGGTTGTGGGCAACTTCACAAAAAATACACTTGAGCAGAACCTAGAAAATATATCAGGAGTGTCAATCATCAGTGACGAGCAAAGGCAAGGGCATGGTGTGAACATCCATGGCATGTCTGGGAAACGGTGAAGAGTCCAGAGGCCTGGACCATTCATAAGATTGAAGAATGTGATAAATGGGGTAGGTTGATACAGAAAAGCATGGTTGGAGCCAGACTTTGAAGAGTCAAAGTGAGAGTGTGCATTGGCTACTATTAGCTGCCATAGGCATTACATGAAAGAGATGAGAGCTGCTGAAAATTGGCTGATCTCATGTGGAGACAGGAGGAAATGGAGAAAGACCAGAGGAGCTTCCTCAAGTGGTGGCCTTCAGTCGGCAGGCTGGCTAGTAGCTGGGCTCAGCTGTGATGGCTGAGTTGCCCGGGTGTCTCTATCCCTGTCCTCTTGCATCCTCACGGAGACTAGATTAGGGCTTTTCAGAGCACAAAGAGGGTAGGGCAAACTGCAGTGACTCTTGAGTGCTTATTTGAAAGTAGTACAACATTATTTCTGCTGTATGCTAGTCACCAAAGCAAATCAAATAGCTCGATGGGGTAAGAAAACAGACCCTGTCTTTTTGATGGGAGGAGCATCAGTGAATTTGTGATGATGATGTTTTACCTTCCACAAGCTCCTGAAGGGCATTTGGAATACAGTAAATGCTCAATAAATGGTTGTTGAATGCAAGCATGAATGGAGAAAGTGTGTTGGAGCCCTGAAAAAGAATGATGAAGCATGGGCACAGCTGCTATTGGGGATGGGAAAGGGAGCCAATCATGTGTGAGTAAAAGAATTGCTGAGCAGCACTGACAGTCCCGCTGAGCTTGAAAATTATAAATTTGTTTTAGAGCCAATTTTCTACAAATGCATTTGGTAGCTTGGGAGCAAGCCCACAGAAACAGATGGTTGGGTTGACCCAGGGTAGGGACTGGCGCTCTGCAGACTAGTTCAAGGCTCACCATCTTCATCCTGTGCCTCCACAGCTCTCTGCTTACTCAGGGGCTGGTCAGTAGTATTCATATAATTGTTTGTATCCTAAATGTCCTTACTCAGTTGGTCCACTGTCTGATGTTGACCCTCCACATTGGATTCCAAAGTAATTCAGTTGAGCTGTAACTTATGTGATTCAGGCTCAGAGTAAAGCACAGACGGACAGACAGACACACACACACACACACACAAATTGAGGAATTCCTTTTGTATTTCTTGGAAGGTATAAATGGGATCCAACTTTTGAATTCTTTTCTTTTTCCTTTCCTTTGCAATTCTCTTATTGTCAGAGCCTCTTACTTCCTAATCCCACTCTTCCCCCCTGTTACTCTCACCCTCAGCGGGACCTGTCCCATTCATATTCCTCCCATTACTTTCCCCCAGCTCTTGACTGGGTCAATTAATCTTTTCCTTCTCTAGTCTCCAAACTTTTCCTTTCACTCTGCATTACACAAGTCTAGGAAGAGATCTGGCAGAGTCAGGCTGGTTTCCAAAGGTGGAAATGAGGATGAGAAGGGGAAATTGAGTGCAGCTAAGAGAGTGATAAACACTGTAACTACTTCTATATTAATATTTTTCTAGGTTTTTACCTATCAGACCAATTTTACCTTTCTTCATTGTACTTGATAATTTGGACTCATCCTTATCTTTTTGCTCTTCCTGGTCCAAGTTATCTATTTCTCTTTGTTACATGGTTCTTTTGCTCAAGGTCCCTAGCCTAAGCCAAACTCCTGTCTCCAACCATCCTCCCCCTTTCCAAATCAGCAGTTCATACAGAGGAAAACAGCCAGGAGCGGGCAAGTAAACTGAAGAATCAAGACTCTGGTGCTTAAGTACAAGACACTGGATTGGAGGAGGGCAAGGAATTAGAAGCGTAAATAATTTTTTGGTGTGGGTAGTAGAGTTGCCAACGATGATAGGTGGGGACTATAGGAAAAGAAAAACTATAAGCCAAGTTTCAATAACCTCAAACAGTACAGGGCGGCACACTGGATATTGCTAGGTAACGGATGCAGTGGGTAAGAGAGCAATCCCAATGGGTGGAGGGTTTCAAGGAAGCAATAAAGATGGTGAGCAAGGCAAGGAAACAGCTGTGGGAAAGGAGAACACGTGCTCTGTCTCCTTGATGGGAGAGGCAGAGTGGTTCCAGGGAAGCAGCCCTTCCTATGGCAGAATTAGAGTGGTGATAGAATCTGCAAAACAGTCAGCTGAAGTGGGGCCAGCGTCCTGGATAGAAGATTTTCCTCTTAATTTTCAAGTCATCACTGAACATAGCCAACTGTGGTACTTCTCAGGCATTATGCAATCTCTGAGTGCAGTCCTGGGAATCTCAGACTTGATAACTTTTAGGCTTCAGGTTTCAGGATAACAGCAAGAAAGTACACTTTCCTTGGTTCTAAGAAAGTTACCTTGTCATGCATTTTGTGACACCACAGGAAATCTTTTAGTGTAATTCATTCCTTCATTCATTCATCAAATACTTATGGACCAGGATCAATACTGAGTG
The DNA here is from genome assembly GCF_048773025.1 of Camelus bactrianus. NCBI lineage: Eukaryota > Metazoa > Chordata > Mammalia > Artiodactyla > Camelidae > Camelus > Camelus bactrianus. Next base: position 42,951,141 of record NC_133550.1, on the reverse strand, counting down.
CTGGGAATATAAGGAGAAATAAAATAAGATTCTCGCCATTAAGCAGCTCATGGGTCTTATTAAGGTAAAAGACAAACACATAGGTAATTAAAAACAAGTACTAGGGAACTATGGAAACACAGAGGATGAGGATACAACCAGAGCTGAGGGCAAGAGACAGGGTCAAAGAGGACTGCAAAGGAAAGAGATGTTGAAATTTGAAGGGCATGTGTGTGTGTGTGTTTGTGGTGTGTGTGTGTTGGTGGGGGATGGCTGAGGTCCAGGGGCCAGTTAATAGTCAAATTAACTATATTTCAACTTTACTTCATCCTGGGTAGTCATAGCCTAAATATTTGAATCCAGTTTAACTAAATCTCCAGTGTGACAAGACTTTCCATTCTTTACTTTTGTAAGGGCTGTAGACTACATTTGATCACAGGCTAGCTTGAAGGAAACCAGGATCAACCTACCTGTCTGTGGGCAGTCAGAGACATCTTTCCTATTTTCTTTATTTGAATGGGTCTTGTGTCTTAAATGTCAGGACAGGCCAGTTTGAGATTTATCTGATTATTGTGTGAATTATTCAAAAGTTTCACAAACACAAACAGAAACGTTGATTCTCTGTTTTACTGCTAACCACACATGGACAGCAAATAATACCAGCATTGCAACACCAGCATTGTATAGTAGACCTTTGGGGGGAAATGCAGAGCACAAGGTGGTGCTTGGTTGGTCATGAAATTCTGGTCAACTTGGATTGCTAAAAAGATAATTTATGTGACTTCCATTTATATTACTGAAACTGCAGCACTGTTCTCCCCCTATTTAAACTTCTAGGATGTGTTGTGTTGCTTTCAGGGTGAGCTCTGCTTGTGCTGGGTTATTTATGGCTCCTGAAAATAGAGAACAGGAGATAGCAAACCTTTTATCTGATGTTCACTGTAATTTGGACAATTGCAGAGTAGTTTCAGTTTTTGGTCTACAGCATTTGGTGGGATGCTAGAGTTGATTTGTGACATTACACTAGTTAAAAAGGATGAAAGAGGAAAATGGATAAGAATTTGATTTTTAGTTGTTAGGATTTTCCTTTTTAAAGAAAGATATAATATGCAACTTTTGAAAGAAAGTATCTTATGTACCATAGACTTGGTTAGGAGAGAATTCTAGTTGAAATAAACAGACAAAAAGGTAAGGGATTTTAATGAAGAGACTAGGTAACTTCATCTTAGGCAGGTAAGAGTCAAGGCAGTTCTGCCCAGCAGAAACTGTAAAAGTAATCATTTCCTGTGGGACTTAAAAAAATGACTATTGACATTAACTTCTCTCTGAGTAGTTTTGTAGTACCTACAGAAGACCGCCAGCTTCTCAGAAGAACTAGAATATTGCTAGGTAAGCCAGGAAGAGGGTGTAATATGATCACCTTAAAAGTTTCTCTAAAATCTGTAGTATTTATTCCATCAGCCAATCAATTTTTTAGTGAGCACCTTCTGTGTGCTTTCTTGCTAGGAGCAGAAGATAGAGCTTGAATAAGAAGGATAAAGTATCTGTTCTCATGGAAATCTGATTCTAGCAGGGAGAGAGATAGTATTCCAATAATGAATTAATTACAATTATGAACATGTACTACAAAGGATAAGTACAAAGAGGTAGGAGCATGTGCAATAAAGCAATGGAAGAGTGTGTGGGGGGGGAGGGTAAGAAATAAGACAGTAAAGATAATCTGCATGTGCAAAGGGCCTGGGGTAGGAAGGGATTTAGCTCTTTCGAAGACTGAATGAAGGCTTGTGTGGTTAAAGAAAGGAAAATCGTGGGAGAATGGAACAAGGTAAGTTTGTAGAGATAGGAAGAGGTCAGTCATGCTGGGCATCATTGACCTGACAGAAAGGAAAGGGAGTCTTTGAGAAACTTCATGGAGGGAAGCAACAATACAAACAGTGCAACTTAATGGAAGTTTAAAAAAACATACTACTATTGTTGATTATGGAAGTAATTTTCCTTTAGGGTTTCTTCCTACTGAAAACATACTTTTTCAATTTAATTTTTCTTCTAATTCGTTTTGCAAATAGTAAAGAAGATAATCTGTATGTAACTGAAGGATCATATTCTTTTAACTTGAAACATTAACTTAACCCATTGTGATGGGTAAGAATTTATACATAGCAAATCTTCTGTTGGATTTAGTTACCTGTCACAATGGGATTCAGAGGTGGTAGATTCCTTATCAGTGACCAAATATCAAATACCAGAAATCGAATCCGAGGAATTTTTAATTAAAAAAAGTAATATATAGCTGGGATGAAACTAAGGTGATTATCAAAATGTGTCTGCAAATACCTACAAAACCCAGAAAACATGTATCACAGATTTTTCAGTTCTAAGGGAGAAGTGAATATTCTGAAGGCTGAGAGTGCTACCTGGACACTTTGTTCAGTTCAGTACAGGTGGAGACTCAAAGCCATTAGACAGGGAGGCCCCAAAGAAAGGCACTTCATACTAGAGTTAACACAGGCAGTCCAAACTCTAATATATACGAAGGGATCTCCGAGATTTGTTGTCCTAGCTGGTAGGAACTCCAAAGTCCAGATTTTCCAGAACAGTTCTGTTATAAATATTCCCTTGCATGTTGAGGACACTGATGCTCTTTAGACAACAGTATGACTCCCTCTTTTTTTAAGAGGTATGGCCATTATGTCTAGTGGCATCAGGAATTCTCCTTTCTTCCCTGCTATCACCACCTAGAATTTCTCCTCTACTTCTATCTCATTCTGAAAACCTGAACTCAAATCCCTAGAACCCTAGTTCATGAATTAATACAACTTGTCTGTTTTTCCTTTTCTTTGAAGATGACTTTTTCCTTAGTCTTTTAGTCCTTCTAAGCCAAGCTATACAAGTTCACGAATGGCTGTGATTGTGTTTAAGGAACCAAAAATACCAAAAACATGAAAACCTGCTCAATATGTAGAAGGCATTTCATTCTTGGTTTTCTTAATATGACCACTGGTTAAATGTCTTTAAAAATGCCAATCATACTATGAATCTAATTTGGGGTTACAAAAGAAAAGGGAGAGCTATTAGCCTATGTTTCATTTTGTGATGGTCCAGGGAAGAAATGTCACTCATGAAGAGCAAGAGGCTGGACAATCCCTAAAGCAGTAGGAAGAAAAAGAGGATGATAGCGATCAAATAGCTACCATTTTAGGAAGCTTATTTTGTACTATCCCTGTGCTAAGTGCTTTATAGACATTATCTGATTTAGTCTTTCCAACAACTATGTAAGGCTGTATTAACATATACGCTTATATTAGAGATAAGAAAACTGAGATTTAAAGACGTCAAAGCAACTTCTCTAAAGTCATTCCACTGGTAAACAGAAGAACCAAAATTCTATGCCTGACTCCAGAGCCTATCCTCTCTCAGCATCCATCGGAGGTTGGTTCCGGGACCCCCAGCTCAGACACTAAAATCCACGATGCTCAAGTCCCTTACATACAATGGCATAGTACTTGCTTATAACCTACACACATCCTCCTGTATATGTTAAATCACCTCTAGACTACTTGTAATATCTAATCCAATATAAATGCTATGCAAATAGTTGCCAGTGTGCAGCAAATTCAAGTTTTGCTTTTTGGAATTTTCTGGAATTTTAAAAAAAGATTTCCTGTCTGCACTTGTTTGAATCCATGGTTTACCCCAAAAGGGGGAGGGAAAATACCCCAGTTCTTGTCTTACCCAAAACATAAGAATTCAGACTAGAGATGGAGCATTGTATAGTGAAAGATTTTAAACGATTTATTTATCAAAGGGAAAGTACACCACCAAGAACGGGAGGCAGGCTGATCCAAGGGAGGAAAAGTGGTGGTTTTTGTCTCCCCGTTCTCTTATACCCTCTCTTAGAGGTGGTCTTGATTGATTGACGGCTTTTGTCCCTGGAGTGCTTAGTCAAGTTTGTCCCCTTTGCACATGTCTTTAGCCATGGTGTACACAGCAAAACCCATGGGGGGGGGGCTAAGTTGCAATGTTAATTATATTACAATGAGCACTGGGTCATGTCCAGTTAGGTCCTTGTGGCTACCAATCAGTTGTAGCTGTCAGGTTCTAACAAGTTTCTTGCTGACACTCATTTAGAGGAAGTAAAGCCCCTTTATGCTGGAGGCGGGCATAACACCATCTTCCAGATCATCCTCCTTCTCCTCCACTTGTCTGCCTGGTGCCCCCATTTATCTAACTGCCTAACACATGGATGTGGTACCCATGGGTACAGAAGGCTGACTGGACTGTGAACCACTTACTATTAAGAGGATAACAGCTAAACTAATCTATGGCTAAGACATGTCCCTGGAGGTTTGCATGAGTGTCTTTTCTCCTTGTGGCAACTTACCTATTGTACTCTAGCCTATTTCACCACTCTCTGTCCCTTTTCACTGAAGCTGAGCTTGCTGTAGTCTGAAAAATACAATGCTTACAATAGTTTCTTTGGCAGGGCCAGAGTGAACAGGTATGAAAATAAAACATGGAATGTCCTACTGAGAAACAAGTATAAGCAATGCTACTATGAAGAGCTGACAAAGCAAAATGGTTCCTGGTCCTGGCAGGAAATAGCCTGGACATGTGGGGAAGCAGCATTTCAACAAAACTCTTGGGCAGACATCAGATGCGGAAGCTCTGGGCTAGCCCCCAGATGGCAGTCCTCGATCATCCCTCTGGTAGCATGTGTAAAGGACAGACATGCTTCAGATGTCATCACCAGGAAATGGTACTGTGTGCAACACTAACAACACAAATCTTAAATGTTATTTCTACAAGGACCAGGGGCTTTCCTATGGTTTTGATATCAGGCTTCATTGTTAGATGAGCTGATGTCTGTGTAGTGCCTCTCAGTGCTTGAACAGTCAGGATCTGTATAATCAAGCGTCCCTCTTTCCACCAATGAATGATGGTAAAGGGAGTTCCTTAACACCCAAAGCCCCTGATTCCAAATTAAGACTACAGCTGTGTACGCATGGAGTAGGATATGAGATCACCAAAATGCTAGTTCCTCTCCCTTCTCATAAGTTGCTGACGCCTGAGTGTCCATAAGCAGTAATCCCAGGCCTTGGTGTGGGGTAACTCCTGGCTGATCTTTCAGTACAGTTGGCCTTCCCCCTTCCCCCTAGTGCCAGGAAACTTAAACCAAACAACCTGCTTTTGCCTGAATGACCCAGGTAACAGCCTACTTTAGCTTGAACTGCTTGGATATTTTAGCTAAAAATGGCTTATTTCCATGAGTCACCTGGACAACTGCCTTATTCTGCTGGCCCTCTTAGTGGGGCCGGCCAGCAGGTGTTAAGTGCAAGCGCTGCTAAATCCTTACTGTTCTGGACTCTCCAGAGAGCACTGTGACAGTTCCTTAGTGCCTGGAGAAGTGCATCTTAGATTCGCCTTTAGCCTTTGAACCTCTTCCTTTGGATGGATCACTTACGTCATACGACCAAAAGCCCCCCTCCCTGGGCTCTGACTTTGTAGAACAATTTTCTTGTGTGTAGGTGGACATGTGGTTTTGAAGAAGTAATAAATCAGCAAGTGCTTCTTAAATATTTACTGACCAAGCATTGTGGAGGATGCAAAGGAAGAGAAAGACAAGATTCGTTTCTCAAGATGTGGCTCCTTAGGGAGATGGTGCATTTGAGCCATTATGAAACACAGGAGATGCTTACCCGTATACTGTTGACCTGTTTGGAAGTGTGATCAGAGTTAAAGAAGGACAAATCAGAGTTGGAGGAGGACAAAATACTTGGAGAAATTTCCAGGAGGGCTTAGCTTTAATTACTTGAAGTATAGGGGAAGTTGTTCTTTTCTTTCCTTTTCTCTCTCGCTCTCTGTTTTCGCAAATGTATTCTACTGCTTACTTTTACAAAACGTAGCCTGTTATCTCTGGATGGCACCACTTGAGAGAAAGCTGTCTGTCTTATTTAGAGGGTAACTCAGAGTTCATGGTTCTACAAAAGAAAGGCAACAGACAGCTTTGGCTAGAATAACACTTAAGGAATTTAGGGAAAAAAAAGTCACTATATACTTTACTTTTATGACTGAGTTTTTCAGATGCTTTTAAGAACACAAAATAAATGGAAAACACATACAGGAAAAAAAAATGCCTCACGTGGAATGGTCAATGTGGAAAAACTAAATCTTATATAATTTTTTTGGAAAAAAAATTTATTGTAGCTGTTTAGTGCCCTAACTTCAACCTTAAACTTCAATTTTCAATTTTATAATTTGATGTCATGAAATAACAAAGCAAAACAAAACATATTTTCTGTCCTTCTCTTCCCCTCACCCCCACACTGCCAGGATTTAAAAATTAAGTGACAAAGTTTTGTTTGTTTGTCTTTTTAAATAGAATTTGAACTTTGATGTAAGAGCTTTCTATTTCTATGCTTACACAGTTTAACTTCTCTGGCATGAAACTTTTAGGCTGGAGATAAATGTCATGAACAGGATTTTGAAGGTCAGGCTGGTGAACCACCAAAAACGTCTGACAGCTGCAAGAGGGAGTATTTACCTCTGGCGCATGGCATTGTGCTCTCTGCTATGATGAAGTCAGGCTGAATAAGTGGAGCGGTGTGAACTGAACCTCGATAGAATGTGGCATTTGACTCCAGAGGCCTTTATGCCTCTTTTTATCCTCCATCCCCTCCTGCCTCCCACCATGTGGGAAGAACAGCCATAAAAATCCACCGACTTTCGGCAGGAACACTTGGCCTGGTTTTCCTATAATACCTGTTTATACATGAATCAACCCAAAATTAACTTTGGGGACAGCGGGATATTCCTGACCTTGTAAACTCAAGTATGAAATACACTAGAATATAGGATTAACCAGACTTCTTGGTAAATAGATTGTTCTAGTTAGTTGGATTTCTGGTTAAGAGGGAGTTCTATGACTCTATTTTATCTCAATCTTTGTTGTTGAAGAGGCATTCTAAAATATATTAGTTCCAGCTTTCTGGTCATTGGAAGTATGGTGATTAAATGCTATTTGAATCTTCTTGACGATTCTGATCTTGCAATGTTCTTAGATCATCATCCCAAACACCAGGAATCTAAATACAATAGCATTCATGGAGAAGGAAAACAAAGCTAGCTGGTGAGGGCTAAGAATGAGGCAAATGGGATGGGATGACCTGAGAAGGGAACAGTTTTGTTTTAGTTAACTAGGATTATACTTCAGGGTAATTTCCTGATAACTGACCACAAAGCTTTTGGTTATGAACACTGTTATCATTTCTGCTAGATTTTAATAGAAAACTCTAAAGAATTTTTCATAGTTTTGCATGAGATCACCTCTTTAATGAAGCAGAATTCAGTCCCCTTCCATTACTCAACTCATTTTGATTAAAGGGAAACATGCAAACTAGGTGAACAGAGTCTGGAAAATGATGATGAAATCACAGTAATGTTTTATCTGGGGCATATAGAGCCCTTTCTTAAAAGTAGAAAAAAATGCCATCTCTCTTTTTTTTTTTTTAAGCCACATTTTGTTGGGCACAGGCAGAAAAGATTAAGGAATCTGCAAGCTGAGTTACCCTCTTGTCACTAACCTTTGGTTTGCAGGTTGAAAGAAGCATTAAAATAAATGAAGCTGCTGAGCTGGGCTGTTTTAGCAGACAGAAGTGGGCAGTTTCAGAGGACAGCAAAATGGATGCAGGGCACTCTTAAGAGATTACTTGTAAATCCTGATATATGTCAGACTATTAGAATAATTAAACCTTCAGTAAACTGGGGAGAGGAAAAGAGAAGGCTCTGTCGGCATTTCTTAAAACATAGTGTGTAACTCTTTGCAGAGTTTTAAATGTCATTCAGCAAGGGACCCCCAACATGTCTACCTACCATGAATGAACACTGAGAAGGAATGTAACTTTTTCCTTTTTTTGAAATTGAGATACCTATCTGTGTCCCCTGTAACACAATCCTTCCTTTGGTCTGTTAATTATAGGAAGCTTTCCCTACCTCTTCTGAATGGCATGTTTTCTTTTTAAAGACACTTTAAAAGCATCTGAAATAACAAAGATTTAGGGCATTCTTTACCTAAATCAAGTACAGATTGGCAAGTTGGAGTTCACACAGAGATAAAGAACTAGAAGAATAAATAAAAGTAGTGTGACGTAGGGGTCAACTGGAGACAGACAGACCTGAGATTGAAAATCAGTTCTGCCACTTTCTCACTGACTTTGGGCCAGTTACACAGTTTTAGTGAATTTCAGTTTTCTTTTTCTGTAAAATGCGGTTAATGCGGGTTGTTGTAACAACTAAATTATATCTATTCATTATCTGTATATTTGCAGCTCTGTATCTGTTTTAAAATAACTGGTACAGTATAAGTACCCAATATTTCTCTTAATTTTTAAAATATGTGTTCTTTTTTAAATTAAGGTTTAACTGACAAATACAATTATAAGCTATTTAAAGTGTACAATGTTGATGGTTTGGTATATGTACGCATTGTTAAAACATTAGCCCCACTAGATAACTTTAACACATCCATTACCTCATATATTTATCTTTTTTGTTGTTATTGAGAATATTTAAGTTCTAATTTTTTAGCAAATATCAATTATTCAATACACAACTTGGTCACCAAGCTCTACAGTAGATCCTCAGACCTTATTCACCCTCTAACTGAAAACTTGTGCCTCTGCCTATTTCCTGTACCCCACAGGCCCTGGCAACTACTTCTCCACTGTCTGTTTCTGAATTCAACTTTTTTTTTTTTTTTTTTTGGTTCTATATATGTGTTACCAGGCAGTGTTTGTCTCTTTCTGGCTTATTTCACTTAGGAAAGGATCATCTATGTTGTTGTAAATTTTCTTCTTTTTTTAAGCTTGAATAATATTCCCTTGTATATATACATTGCATTTTCTCTATCCATTCTTTTGTTGACAGATGCTTAGATTGTTTCTATATTTTGGCTGTTGTGAATAATGCTGTGATGAACAAAGATCTCTCTTTGAGATAATGGTTTTGTTTCCTTTGGATTATTTCTCTTAATTTTAATATTATAGATCATAGCACTCTTGTTACTTAGATGAGGGAATCAAGTTTCCAAAGACTATGTGATCTCTCATAGGTAGATTAATAAATTGTGGCATTTATTCACACAGTTACTAATTCACTCATCAGACCATGAGCACGGCATGTGCTTACTGAGATTGTTATTACACCACCAAGAATAGACAGAAGCAAGACTCAACTGACATCTTACTCCTAGTCCAATGCTTTTTCATTATATTCTCAATAATAAAAGTTTTCTAAGGCTGGGGATAAACGGAGAATAAATTTAGAAATTAAGGGTTTTTTAAAGAAGGTAATTAGGAATGAAAGGTCAAGATTTTTCGGACTGCACATTCTACGATTGGAGCTGATCAGAAGACTTAGTTGCTGAGACAGCAGAATTTGGATTTAAAAAACTCTCAGGCTGTAAGACATACAGTCAAGAAAACTGAATATAAAAATCGGGAACAAGTTGTAGTCACAAAAGTTTAATAAGATTTGGCCTTATATATATGGTACACCAGCAAAGATGCTACAACTTGGGCTCAAACTATGACTATCTATTGATTCTGTCCATGTCCTAGGAGCTGTGACTATGAGTGGTGGTGGATGGGGGCAGGGTGGGGTGGGGGGCAACAAAGTAGTAATAAGTAGTAGCAAAAGCAGATATAGACTATGACTTGGAGGAGTTTATCATCTAGTTGAGATAAAAAACACTTGCAAAAGTAAGTTGAGAACATTTCCAGAGCTGCTGGTTAATTATAAATGGATAAAGCATTAGATACAAAGGAGGTTGATGATCCGGGAGGAAATAAGCATTAACTCTCATCGGTTCACTTGTCTATTTTGTGCTGGAAAAATCATTGAGGTTTCTGTACTTCATTCAACCCATTTAGAAATGGGTGAGAAGTAGCCAAATTTTATCACTTTTATGGTTTGAGATACACCTTTCAAACTACTGCTTCTAAGTTTTACCATTACCATCTGCCTATTTTCTTTCCTTCACCTTGAGTTCCCAACACACACACACACACACACACACACACACACACACACACATCTGATTATCACACGATGAGAGAAATGAACAACTATACTAACCAACAAGTGAGTTATTGCAACCTTTATGTTGAATCTCAGTGGAACTGAGATTCCTCAATTTTCTTATGATTCTCTCTTCTGCCATCATGTATAGAATAAGCCAGGATCTACAGGTGAGAAGTTGCTAATAACAGCAAAACAGGAGCACTGACAAAGAATTTTCTAATATTAGTGTTGTTAAAAAGCTGGTTTGATTAGAAGCAATGATTTGACTGAACTCATGTAAGATAAAGTACAGCATTCTGAGCCATATTTAGCTATTCTTTTAAACATGCAACAAACATAGATTAATATACCCAAATCCCGTTTTGCATTATGAACTGGTGACTAGGATTAGCAAAACAATGGGTGGGGATGTGAATTGCCCAGAACAATTTTCTTTTGAGATTGCCAGTTCTACTTTGAGACTAGACTTATTAACACAAACATCCAAGCTGTGCCTCCGAGGCCCCTTGAGGTTTACCTGTCTGCAGCTTTTTATTAGTTATTTAGTCATGAACTGGCAACATGTCAGGCATATAGAAGAAATTGGGCTGCTTTCCTGTTACATTCAAAGACATAGGGCATAAGAGTTATTTCTTTTGGACTATTTCCTTTAAAATATTAAAGGAACAGGTGGGTTAGGATGTTGAAAACTGTGTGTGTGTGTGTGTGTGTGTCTAATTAATTCTCCCATCATCTGCTACTTTTTTCCCTCATAAACCGTTTTCCACTCCTCCTTACTTCAGTATCACCACACATTTTCCCCCGAAACAGAAACATACGCAGATCTGTAAAACCTCACCATTTCCCACCCTCTGTCAAAACCTGGTCATTCTCTTTCCTGAGCTGAGCAACTGCTTACATGAGGTGCTTTAAAAACGAGTTCTGTAATTTGGGAATATCATTCAACTTTTTTTTCCTCTCGATTTTCCAGTTTGTTAATGGAAAGACTTAGGCTAGGTAATATTTAAGCAGGTTCAGCACACCATGCCTGCAAGAAATGATGGATTTTGAATTTACTCATTTCAATGTGCCGTAGTGTGGGGGCAGACAGCTATGAGAGTGCCCATTAAGGTACCCTGCCCAATTATGTCTAATTATGTCTCTTGGCCTGTCAATCACTGTAGTTGATGGGCAGAGAGCAGGTACTCAATTTCTTTTACATGCTCCTTTATTCTTAAACCCAGGTTATCTAGAAATGCGATCGGCATAAATTGTCTTAACTGCTGTCTTAAATTTGAAAAATCTGATTGAGTCACCCTTGTGGGTAGTGGGGTTAGAGGGACTGTTTTTCCAACGGTTATAATTGTGAATTTAGATGTACATGCACTATTTACTAGAATTATCATAGGACAAAAAAATCTGTTTCTTCTAACAGTATGGTAGAGGGTGATGGAATGTGTTTAAAGTCACACAGCTGATAAGTATAAGACCCACACTGGCCCCAAAGCCTGTGATGTTGACACTTTCTGAAGCCTTCTGTGACTTCATCATGGAAGTCATCACTCTTTTCTCTGTGTTTGCATGGTTGTTTTATTCTTACTGCTTGTACGGTACTTGTAACATTATACTGATTTTCACATGCCTAGCTCCTAGGATAATGTCTGGTATATTGTACTTACTCAAAAAATAGGTTGTTAATGGAATATTTGAATATATATATATATATACACACACACACATATACATATACATATACACATACATACACACACACATACATACATCTACCTACCTTAAGGGGCTGTGAGCCCCTTAAAGAATGAATTGGATCTCAGATATTGTTATCTCTAGGCCTTCGAACAGCATCTTCTACTTGACTGGTACTCAACAATATTTGTCAAATTGAACTAGACTCTTAACTAAATGTAGCTCAGGGCTGTTTGCATCTCATCACCCCTTATCACATCTTCCCTTTTACTTCTATGTTCTTTCTACTTCCCCCTTTCCTTCCTCTTCCTCTCTCTCTATATTCCTCTCTTTTTTCTACCCATTCACTTTAATGACTTTTATGTATTTTCTTTCCCATGCCTCTTCTATTTGCTTGTTAACCTGAGGGGTTGGTGAAAATGTCTGTAGACAAATCTCATGGTGGCAAGTTATAAAGTTGCTATGAGGTTAGGTAAGCTAAGCTCCATGCCAGACTCACCTATTCTGTACCTGCACATACAGTGGCTTAGGAAGCAAGAGGTATAGTGGCTCACAACCTTGAGCTCAAGTAATGAGCAACATGGCAACATGACTCCTTAATGCCTTTCAATATTTGATTCCTGGCTGAGAAAGCAACATTCACAGGAAACATTCAAAACACCAGATGCTGTTTATTAGCGATTCAACACTGATGCCCATGACTAAGGTACAAGCACTCCAAATTCCAGGTCAATTTCAGACCCATTTTGTATGAATAAGCCTCATGGACTGCTGTGGCTGTTTTTTAACTAGTGAGATTCTATTTGATTATGTCTAAAAGCTCAACTATTGTTTTATCAGCACTAAAGGAGCCTGAATTTTTTAATGAACAGTTCTGCCCCATCATTAAGCAATTGACCACGGTGCCATGGCATGGCTCTTAAGCTTGCAGCAACTTTGAAAATATAAAAATTGCATCGTGCTGCACTCCTCTCAGCTTGTCTGGTCTCTTCTTCAGTTCTTAAAACCAGAATTCTATTTGTCCTTTCTCTCTCCTGTGGTCCAATCAGTTCCCCTAGAGGCATTAATTTATTGTTTTGCAAATTATAAATCCACATGGAGTTCTGTATTACTTATCTGTAGCTTATCTGCTCTCTTTTTCCCATTCTTTTCTTCTTGGTACTGTTCCACTAAATATGGAAAAATGTTCTATTTATCTTAGCAGATCCTTTCTTATTACTAGGTTCCAGCTTCTGTTTCTCTCTTACACATTCAGCTCTGTTTCATAGCTGTATCAATTCAGCAGCTCTCTAAAACTCTATGTTAGAAGGATCTCTGGGAAGAAAAAGCATATAGGCTGCATACTGATTCTAAAAATAATAAGCATCACAATTATACATAATTTTTAATGCAATGGCTTATATACTATCTAAGATCACTAACTGGAACTGACTTTCTAACTTTTCTAACTCACCACATAAGATAGTGCTGGAGTAATCAGCTCACCCACTTACTGGATTCCAATAGTGGATTTATTGATAATATTGGAAGACTTTGGATTTTGATGAATCAAAAATATACATCAAGATTCTGACTACTGACAAAATGAGATCTACGTAATGAATGACCTACTTAGGTCATAAATCCCCTTACTGGTTTTCAAGTCTTTGGAAATATTTGTTTTAATAGAAATTTCTTTGTATAAAACTGAAGAATGACTTGGAAGGGACCTCAGGAATAATGCAGTCTTAGTTTTTTGCTTTATTGATACGAGCCTGAGTGGAAATTTTTTAATATATTTTTAAAGTCATCTAGTGGCTTAGGAGCAGAGGCCATACTGGGTCTCAATTTTGGCTGCTCATTACAGTCATCTGGAAAGCTTAAAAAAACGCTCATGTCTGGAGAATTTGATTTAGTGGGTCTGGGGTGGGCCTGGACATTGGCATCTAAAAAAATACATGTGAATCTAATTTACATAGGCAGTGGCCTAGTGGTTCGGAGCTCAGAATTGGAAGGTAGTAAGATCTAACTTTACTTACTCTATGTAATCTTCATTTTACTTATCCTGAAGAAGTGATACTATGATATCCACCTTAAAGCTGTATAGTGATAGTTGAGTGACTTAATGCATCTAGAGGCTAATCACCGGGGGAAGCACATTGGCAGTGCTATGGTTTACAGTTATAATACCTAGTGCCTAGCTCACCTGACACCGAGGCGAGTGCATTTTTGTATTGTTTCCACAATTCTTTCTGATCCTTTCCTTTCTGACCCAATGGTCTTCTGCTTCCTTCTCTCCATTCTTTGGCTTTGTTTCCTGTGCTTTTAGAGCTGTGGAGCCAAAAATGGGACAAGAATTTTCTTGTGCACAGTGTAGGCCCACTTTAGTTTTTCTAAATTCTGGTCAAAACTTTGTGCTCAGGGGTACTTTCTTTAGCTTCCAACACATTGAAATACGCTTGCATGTTTTTGCATGGCTAATTCCACTTCTGGTGGTGTTATGTTAGAATTCTTCTTGCATCCCCCGCTGCCTCTGAGCTCTTTCTTGGACTAGAAAAGGTGCTTATACTAACATTCTTGTCATTCTGGAATACCCTCCATTACCATACTTTATATTGTTGCTGATTTGATTGTCCTAATACAATGTATTTCCCCTCAGGACAGGGCCAATGTAGGTTCAACTCACCATTGGATTCTCAAAGATTAGTACAGTGATGGTCACATAGGAGAAATGCATTCAATACTTTAAAAATGTGAAAAGAAGTTTTAAAATGCTAAGAATTGGGATTCTATCTTTTTTGGTAGTAATCTTAGCTTGAAAAAAATGGATAAAATTGAGTGTAAGGTCTTGCCAGTTGCCTTTGGACCCACAAACAGAGAAGTCCATATTATAAAAATATTTGGCTATACACTCCACAGAGACTAGGGAACTGGTGTGCACAGGTTCCAATTTTGTTTTAACTACTGCAAAACAGCTGGCTCTAGTCTGTGTCACTAAAGAGTCTCCAGTCTTTATCTCTCTCTGTGCATTTCTAAGGGTATGTCTACCCCAAGCAATAGATAGAAAGTTTTGCTATGCTGAAGATAATATTTATCACCCTTGGCTCTATTGCTAGGGAGAATTTGATTAGGTAAAGAGTTGTTATTCTTAACTTACTAACATAAATAAAGCCCAAATGCTGTGGAGTTAAGTCATGCAACTTTTTAAGGGGATTCGGAAATCAGTCTTTTGTTTCTGGAGAAACAGACGTATTTGCCATTTACCAATCTCAAGTTCTAATTCATAGCTGGCAAATGAACAGAAGACATTTTGTTTTACTTTATTGGAACTCTGAGAAAGAAACTGCAATATGATAAGTTTTAAAATAAAATAGACTCAGAAGAAAAACTGCAAATGGATAAAAATATTTCAATTAATGACAAGAGAAATTATTAGAGAAATAACTCCACTGAGATTAAAAGAAGTATTGTTATATACTAATAAGATGTTGTTACATTAGAATACCTGGGAGTGTAGAATTGTTTGTGGTACAGTCTCATTAAGGTAGAGCTGGAAATATCTATGTGTTTACCTTTGCTGTTTTCAGAAACCTTTGTGTTTATCTCAGTTTAATAATATTCTTTAGGCTACTGTTGATGAACTAAGAATACACTTTATTTTCCAACTCTTGGTGTGTACTGAATTTACCTTTGCCCTAGCAAAGAATTGGAGGGAAGATGTGCTTAATTTTGTTGTCAAAACTTTTTTCCTATGAAAATATTCATATAATAGAAGCTCTTAGACAGCTAGGGCTTTCAGTCCTGTTTCTTACTCTACCAGGATTTCACTAAGTTTAGAGTTAAGTTTCATTTCCCTTGTTTTAAAGATGTGGAAAATTACCTTGAAGACATTCAATGAAATGTCTCCTTAAAAGATATATTAAAAAGTGGAAGCTGTAATATTTAACAACTTAGTAAACCAGAAACATTGTATGGTATGTATTAGTTGGGATAGGCTGGTTTGCGTTGCAGTAACAAATAACCCTCAAATATCACTCACTAAAAACAAAGGTTTATTGCTAGCCACTGAGAGTTGACGGTGGTCTCTGTTTCCACATTGTTGTTGTCTTTTCTTGGTGATTCAGCTTCTCTTCTGAAACACTGCCATTTATTGTGGGAGAGGCAAGAGAGCATGTGACAATGTGCATGGTGTCTCTTAAAGCTGCTGATTGGAAATGACATTCATAACATCCATTCACTGGCCAAAGAAAACCACATGGCCGTACTTGAGCTCATCAGGATGAGGCAGTGACATCCTAATGGTAACTGACTGGAGTGTGGAAATAAATATCTGTGGATAGCCCTAAGACTTCAGGTACCCATAAGAGTCTCATTCACTCTCAGTTCCAAATTTAGTATCAAATATAATTATTAAAATATGTCTATTAGGCTTTGCTCTGCGCTCACCTAGAAAGTCTTTTATACAAGTGTATACAGGCTTGCCTCTTCAACCAGCACATGGTGCCTTGCCAGACCCTGTCTGCAGGGCAGTGATTACCCCTCTTGATGGTGCATACAATCCTAGAAGTGTGGACAGACTAAGGCTGTCAACCCAGGCAAAAAGTGAGCCAGAAGAATTAGTGAATGGCCATCATAAGCCAGCCTTAGCAGTGAAGCAGAGATGAATTCAATTGGTGGAAGAGAATAGGACATTTCATGAATAAAGATTCAAACTGACTGGATGTAATTTCTAATCGTGAAAATCCACAAAATCTTTGACATTCAGGAAAAGAGAAGTCAGATTTCTTCAAATGCTGTCCTAGATTGGAGTTTGCTATTTTTCTTAAATACAGACATTCCCTCTCCCCATTCATCCCTCCTCATGCCACTGTACATACCCCTCCCCACCCCTTCTTCAGCAGTTTGCAACCAGTAATCCTGCTTCTATTTTTAGTATTTTAAATCCTGGCTTCAAAAGTACTCAGGCAGTAGACTGAGAAGACCGTGGGAGTGTGGAGGATTAGCCTCAGGCAGCTGTATGACAGAGTAGTCTATTCACTCCAGATAAGGGTGCAGGAGGTTGAGATGTATAATTCATTTCACATCTATTTCTCTTCTAGACCCCTCCATGAATATAAAAAGGAGAAAGTTACTTCTCTCCCTGACACTCCTACCCTCCCATCCCTAATGCCTGCATTCTACCAGCACCTTTGATTTGTGCCCTTGGGATGTAGAAAGAGCCACGATTGAATGCTGTGATCCTGACGTGGAGCTGAATTTGGTCCACCCCATGCAACTGCATTATTGGAATTTTGCTTATGCTGCATCATAATCCAGCCTCACCTGGTGATGCATCAGCTGTACAGCACAGCACCCACACCTAGTGGGTGGGAGAATGACTTCCACATCCTTTAGCACCTTGGGAAACATCCTCAATCTTTCAACACACCACAGAGGAGTGACTCAGATGAGACACTTTACTTTATCAGCAGCCTTCAAAGACCTAACTGTAGTTCTCTGACTTTCCGCTTTGGCTGTCAAAATGCAAGGCACTGTGCTTTGATTGAATTAAAAGCAAGCCCTATCTTGGGTTGTAGAATTTGCCATTTATCTGATTTAAATTCACACCACTCCTCTGCTGGGATTTCTTCTCTTCCTGGGCACTGATTTGGTAAGAAGGACACATGGGCTTAATTATGTCTCGTGTAGGGGAACTCTGGGTTATATACTTATATTGAGTACTGTTGAATCCTTCTGTATTTAATTTCTTTAAAGGAGCAAAATTAACCACTATATTAACTTTTTTTTTTTTGACACTAAAACTTTATCAAGGGAGTAGAAGGGAACACATTTGCTTGGTCTCAGGTAGTGATGGCAGAAAGATAAATTCATTAGTGAACAAAAGTCTAAAATGAAGATAATCATGAAAACAAGTGGTCAAACTGTTTAATATGGGTAGCATGGCTTATTTGTAATTAAGAGAAACTTTAAGCTTAAATATTCTAAAATCCTATATATTCAATTACATGACTTGAGAGTGTTATAAAGGTGTGTTTAGTCATCTTTATCTTTTACTAGATTGTAAGCTCATGAAGGTATAAATTTTTATTAATATTTTAATCTAAATTATTATGACTTTTGTTTGATGAGGGAATACTCCTTCCAAAATACTCTTCTGGGGCAAGACCCACATTCTTGAGCGTACTCTTAGTCTTTGGAGTTTCTGGCTTATATCTCATGCGCAAATGCCTATTTTAAAGACAGTCAGGAATTCTGTTCCTTCAGTTACGTTACTAAAATTTAAACATCAAGACCATATGGTTCCCCCTACTCTCATATAACTTTTTATTTCAGGAGAAAATTCTAATCTACATTGAAGGAAAATCTTAGATAAAAATAACAAAAACTTACACAAAATTTTAGTGTGATTAGAAATATTTCTATACTCTTGACAAATGGCCTGCTTATTGAAATGAAATGGTAATAAAACAGCTAACACTTATGGACTGTTTCCTATGAGTCAGGTACTATTCCACATTCCAAATTACTAATCCTTAAAACATTCCCATTATGTAGATACTGTAATATCCTTACTTTACAAATGATAAAACTGAAGCAAGGAAAGGCTGGTTAATTCGACTATGATCTCACAATTGGTGACTGGCAGGTCAAGAATTAAAATTCAACAGAGTGAAGTCTGATAGACTAACATTATACTACCTCCTCATTATTACGTTACTCTAGACCAATCAAAGAAACACAGACAAATCTTTGATGCTCATTAAACATCAGTCACCTTTGATTTCCCTCATTAACATCTGAATTTATTTTTTTGAGGGTTAAGATTCTGAATTATTAGGTTTGGGCCTAAGGCAAGAACATAGATAAAAATACAAGTTATCTTCTTGCCTTTCTGAGGCAAAGCTTTTAGTAATAGGTGACATCGTGTGACATCATTTTTTTGTGGATATAGAAGCACTTGAACACCAATATATCAGCAAGGAAAATTTCTGATATATAAATAGAGACATTGGAAGTTGATCTACAGGCCAAAATGAGTGCTTGGTTTGTATCTTGATTTAACCGGTAACTTCAGAGCAAGGTTTCCCAGTTTCTTTAATATAAGGACTCATTTATCATGATTGAAATATTTTAGGGTGTATGACATATGATAATAATTGAGTTTTTAAATTATCTGTGGATTAAAAAATATAGAATTACATAATTTCTGCAACTTCTAAGAAAAGTTGACTATTAATTTATGGAGATTAAAGTGATTACGGGAGTCAAAAAAACTGATCTTTCAGGAACTCTAGAGAGAAAGCTGGAAGAACTAGAGTATTGTGGTCAGGGTAAGGTGATTTCAGTGCAGGCATAGGCTAGGCTACTAGTGACCACTGGAGAATGTGGCTGAAGTGCAGAAAGATCACTAGAAAGGAGGGATGGATTCAGGTCTCTTGGCGTCTGGAGCCTGCACCATTGGGAGAGGACCTTCTTTGAAAAATAGAATACAAATTACAAACACAAATGACAAGGTAGCTCCTAAGGCCTTGGACAGGGTGTATGCAAATGAGGTATGACCCTGAAGCTTCAGCTTTATTAGTTTTAAGGTAAATACACCCTGAAGATTAAGAGCTTGGAAATGAGCCTCCATTGAGGATGCCAAAGTCACCTGTCAGGGCTCCAGCCTTTGAAGTAGAAAGGCAATCTGAGAACCAAGTGCCAAAGCCTTCTGTGAACAAGGGGGCATGAATGAATGGGAGGTCTCTACAGGGAAAGGACAAGGAAGGGCAAGAAGATGGTTGTAGCTAATGTCTATTGTGTGCTTAGTATATGTCAGACACCTTTCAAAACACTATTAATTTACTTAATCTTCGTAACAGACAACAAGCAGATGCTTTTATTTTACATATCAGAAACAAGTATGGAGAGGAGATTTCATAACTTGTCTGTGACTAGGAAAATGCTGAGTAGGGCCCTGATACCAGCCTTCTGGGTCCTCTCCTTAACAACCATATATGCCAACCATAATATAACTGAATGGACAAGCCTAGAAGAAAGAGAATATTAACCACAGAGGTAGAGGACTAAACTTTTACTTTTTTTTTTTTAAACTTTTTTATAGATTGCAATGGGGAACAAGAGGGAAATTACCTTAAAATGTATCAGAATGAAAGAAAGAGCCATCTCCTTAAATCTGCTCTCTGATTTTCACACCACCTCACAGCACAGATTGGAACTTAGTTATTTATTCATTTTGGCATTGCACGGACAAAGTTGTTTTTTACTTGCTTCCCTTTAGTGAGAGAAAAGTTAAGAGAATCACCTTGGATGTCTTTGGATGGACTAATAATTTTTGAGGCACTGGAAAAATCTTCTCATTTTCCCAGGATGAAAGTGCAGGGAGATGTAGATTTTCCCTGGGATATAAATATTGTGTCTACAATTAGTAGGACAGGCAGGCAGGTCTATCGTTGAGAAAGTGAATAATGACGTTACACCTTTTCTGTGTTGATTCTGCATCATCCAGGTGGGCATAAATGCCACAATCAACATGTATTCTTCTAGGTGGGATCCGGAGGGAAATTGCGTGCGCGCGCGTGCACACACACACACACACACACACACACACAGAGAAGAGAAACAAGCGATATGATCCCAGAAATAGATATTGGAGAGAAGCGGTCACAAGCCAAAGTGCTGGCAGTGACCAGAAGCTGGAAAAAGTGAGGAACGGATTCTCCCTTAAAGCCTCTGGAGAAAGCATGGTCCGGCTGACAGACCCCGTGACTTTGGTTCAATGAAAACTGATTTCAGACTTCAGAACTGCGAGAAAATAAGGTTCTGTGGTTTTAAGTCACCAAGTTTGTGGTAATTTGTTACAGGGGCTACGGGAAGTTAATACACCGTTCCTGTCAAAGGCTCAGCCTTGGAGGAGGGGTCATTCTATGCACCGTGACCCGTTTGGGGACCTGGATCTGTGGAGGGCTGCCTTATCTGTCAGACTGATAGAGCCACTTGTCAACAGCCTTGTCCGTCCTGTTGGTGAGGCTACTTGTCCAGAGCTGTACTGCGTGCCAAAACAACAACAAAAAGGTGGAACAGAAGTTAAATCAATCAGGCCCCTTGCTCTGACTGCTCAGATATGGAAGCATGACCGTCCCCTCTTGACTGTAGTTGTGTGGTCTTGGGAAGACTACCTTCTCTTCCTGTTTTTCCACGTCACACAAATAAGTGAGGAGGACATGGGACCGATGTGGCCCCGAGTCTGCTCCTTCCCGCTGTGCTGGGCTGTTCTCTAGTGCTCGTCCTGCCAATGAGACAGGTGAAAGCTCAGGCTGGTTAATCAGGAACTAAAAGATATATGACATATGGGCACTTCAAGTTTATGGAGACATTCATCAGCGTTCCATTTGTAATTCTAATTTTGACTCAAGTGGCGAAAACAATTTCCTCAAAAAGATTATTCACATGTTGGGGGCTGAATGATGCTGTGAATTTTTTGCTTAGTGCCCTGCCCTCCTTTTCATTTTTCATTACAAATGAATTTTCAGAGATACTCTGTTTCCTTCTTAAATTTCTCTGTTAGTCAAAGAACTGTGTTCAAAGAACTCCCTTACGCTAGCAAGTAACATCAATTGTGACTCAAAATAATACTTTAATCTGAGGCTGAGACACTGGCTTTCTGTTTTAACTTGCCCTATCTGCCACTCAACCAAATACTCTTTCTGGAGGTCACTTAGCCTCTTTTTAATTGTTTCTATTCCCATTAACGCTACAGAATAGAAACTTTCTGATCTGTCTGGTGGGCATTTTGGTTTGGGTAAGTTAAGATTTGGGAATTTATTTGGATGGAATAAGATGCTGGCTAAAACTCAAGGTAAACATTTTGCTGATGCTTTGAACCTTAGAACTGAAAAAGTTTATACTAACTGGTTTCCCTAGGGAGTGGGGATTGAGAAAACCACAGAAAAAAGTTATTCTTGGAAACTCTGCTGCCAGGCAAATGCCACAGGGTGAGGGCCCAGAAAAGCTAGTTTCTCCTCCCATTGCTAAAGGGTGAGCTTGTTCTGACTGGAAATGCTTGGTCAGGTTTTAGAATCCTTGAGGCTGACTGAGAGGGTGAGGAGGAGGCTGGGCACAGAGGAAGATGACCGGAATGACTCTGGGAATTCAATCCCAGAACAGCTGCCCAGTGCAGGTCTTCTCTCAAACACAGCGACTTCCTGGAAGCCGTCTCTGCATTTGATGCACGGTTCTTGCGTATCTTTTCTACCAGGAAATATAGAGACCACTTGAAGACTCTATCTGTCCTCACGTTTCTGCTTGAAATAGACTCTGCTGGTGTGGGATTAAAGACAATTTTTAACTAAAGATCTGGGATAAAAATTCAAGTATTATAATGTACCTGATAATAGTAAAAATATTAAGGAAGTATAGTGTAATTCTTAGTAATTACAAAGACACCTTTCCTTCAGAGCCCAGTGGAGTCAGTGGCCATTTTCATTGTCTTTGTCTTGTCTCTGAGAGATGTTACAGAGCAAGTTTGTGTTCTGATTAGGAAAAACTGCAGTTTAGTAAGATGATATATTTGCTATTCAACAAGTCAAGTCATACTAAAAGCCTTATGTTTTTACACAATGTGAAGAAAGAGATCAAGGTAAAAATCATGATGATAAAATGTGCCATTTCTGAAAACCCAGAGTGGTACAAAAAGGTCAAACATCTAAGTTCAAACCTCCTTTGGAGTGGAACTTCTAGTATAAGGGCAGCAGATTGCTTGAGAAGAGACACTGATTTTCCCAGGCAGAGGAGTAAGTTGTAGACAGTGGATTGTCCACTATTGGAAAATCTTCTCCAACATATTAGGTGCAGATGGGTTAGCCCTTAGGATCCAATATACAGCATCATATACAAACACATAGTAAATGCGCATTGCCACATCACCCTCAGCCATTTATCTTTGAATGATCCCATCCCAAATCCAATATCTGATGTTTTAGAAATGTTTCAGTTACATCATAATGTTCTTACTCAATATATATTTAAAATCTTTCCTTTAATGTACTCTACTGGTTTGGAGTTTCCTGTGATGCCTTTCCAAAGTGGACAAGTTTTCAGAGGCTTTGGTGCTGAGTTGCAATGAATGGGAAAATGCCCAAATGTTTTTAGATACTAAGGGACTGGACTGGAGGATGAAAAAGAAGAGAGATCACTGATGAAGCTACCCAGTTAGCCAAGGAAGGTAGAATAATGGGGGACAGAGGCTAAAAATTCAATCTGGAGAAAAAGAAAGAAAAAAGTTAAAAGGCAAGCTGAGTGGAATCCTATAGAAAAATGAGCCATACCCATGCACCTCAAGGTCAGTAACCCACGTGGGGAGAAGACAATGAATAGTTGAATGGATTTATTTGAAATAGAATGGATGTAATTAAACAGTAATGCATTTACTATTTTGTGTATACATTATATGTGTGCTGCACATGGGCACTGTGGAATCCATAACGCTCTGTGAGCTTAATAAGATATAATAGCAAAAGTGTGTGGTATTGCAACAAATCAGAAGCAAAAAAGAAAAACAATCATAAGGGAATAGTGAAAGTTGTTAAGTTTCTTTTTGAAGTACAGATACTATGATCAGGTTTATGAGATGAGAGAAGACATCTGTGCTAACTGCACCAGAGTCTTGTAACTTCATGACTTCACATTGTATGATCAGGAAATCTTAAAAAAAAAAAAAAAAAAAGAGTAGCATTACTAGCTACTCACTCTCTGTTTCAGAAAATTCTTGAAAAACAAGGTGGCAATAATTGCTCAGGAGAGGTGAAAGTTTTCCACAATTCAAATAGGAGGAAGAAGAGGACATGTGGGAGTAATTACTGGATTAAGATCACTGAAAGAAGAGGGTGTCCTAAAGGTTGGGACCCTTGGTTGATACATTTTTTATATGGAAAATTCTTAAGTGATTGCCAATAGCTAACCTTCAGAATGTGCAGTGCTTTACGGGAGCCATATATCTGCTGGTACGAAGGGCACAGGGGAATATTACTCTCAAACCACTCACAATTACCTGAAGCCCTTCACTGCCTAGATGAAGAAAGAGTTACTTGGGGTCCCTGACTATCTTTAATACCTTATCTACATCCTGAGGGTGAGAGAGAGAGAGGAATTCTCGTATCTTGAAGTCTGATTGTTTAATATGCAAAGGGAGACGTAGATAAGAGTTGAAGACTGGAAGGACATACCCAGGGCTAGGAATACACTTGACCCTTTTCCCGCCCACACAGCATGGCTGCCAGTTTAATCACTACTTGACTAAATGGTAGAAAGCAATTATATTAAGTGCTCAGTTCAATCACTTTGCATCCATGCACAGACCCATGGGATTTTTCTCACATATTTCATCACACATAGTGTTCACAACTCTCTGCCTTGCAGATATATGTTTCCTGCAAGGATATGTAGGTGATTTTCTGACTCAAATTCTGGATGGTTAAATTCATTTCTGTTGTTCTGTATTTCTGCTGTTTGCTTTTTTAAAAGGGCAAGGTCAGCTCAGGTTTTACATACTACAGGAAGTTTGTTTTTTCCATTAGGGAAATCAAGACTACATCTTTGCGGGACTAGAAGTTATAGGGAACTCATTCCCACCAACTCCCCTTCTTGGGGATCTCATTTCAGTGAGTAAAACCTAAGGTCAATTGATTATTAAAAACATAAGAATAATCGTAATCCACACTTTTATTGCTCTTATGTTCAATGGCTTCATTTTGTGCCCAGCTCCAGAATGTGCCCTTCCCCTACCCCATATCAAGCGGATTTGCAAATTCACACAATTGGCCCGAAGGACAGAGTAATCAATGACTCAGTATAAACCCGTCACCACTTCTGGAAAATAAAATTCATGAATGCATTCCTTATTCAAATTTGGTAGCATTTTATAGGGAGGAGATCAGCATATTATCTGAGAAAAGATTCATGCCACATTTTGTTTAAAAATGTGTTTCATTATTTCACAGTCGCACTTCAGTAGGCCAGGCTATCTAATGACTCCTTCACCTCTGCTTTACAGAGAAACAGAATGAATTATTCACGGGAGCATTAGGAAAAAGTGGCCTAAATTTTGAGTAAAGCGAGTGTTAGTTACCTTCTTAGACACACCTGTAGGAAGAGCATATGCTCATTCTTCTCCCAGAAACATTTTTCTCAACCTTCTCTCCCCACCAATTCATCCAGGCAAACCTCATTCTTCGGTTTCAACCGACACACAACTTTATCTGGGAGGATTTCCCTCTCCTTCCTATACCAACACTGAGTCACTTGATCATCTTCTTTCTATAGAATTCTGTGCTCTTCCTCCCCATCACATTTACCATACTGCATTGTAATCATCTGATTACTTATTTGCATCTTTATTCATAAGTTACAGGGGAACAGTTCTCATTCAATCTCCATCCCTCAATCCAATGCTTAAAAATAATAGATGGTCTAAGGAAATCCTGAACAAATAATAGCTATCATTAAAAAATTACTATAGGCCAGCTACTGTTCTAAATGTTTTAAACATATTAACTCATTTAAACTCTTCAGCAACTCCATGACGTGTGTATCATTAACATTACCATGTTACTGATTGAGAAAAATAAGGCACAGAGTAGTTTCATAATGTATCTGACATCTCTTAGCTATTAAATAGAGCAGGTTGCAAAAGGAAAAGGTACAGGTAGGCAAAAAATAGCAAGTGTGGATTACATATTCAATAAACACAAAGTGGATTATTCAAATTATCTAACAACCAAAATTTGGAGAGCTTGAAAGGTATATTTGTATGAAATATCATAATACATTGTACTTCACAAACTGTATATTTGGATTGGTATTTGGAATTTTATGCACTATCACATTTATATATTAAGTCCTTCAGATTTACTTTTTTTTCCCCCATGCAAATAAGGCCAATCAACCAAACCATTTCATCCCCAGTTCAGGCTCAAATCAGCAGTCATAAACTCTTAAGCGTTAAGTTATGTTATTTTTGAGAGCTGTGACATGTCCTAGATTTCAAAAGTTGATGCTGCAGAGAACCAAACAAATGTCTGAATGAAAACCCATATATAGGACATAAACATTAAGGAAGAAAGGGGAGGGGCAGAGGCATGTGATTAGAATCAGATCTGGACTACTGCCACCTAGTGATCTGAGTCTACCATCTGCCCCTCACACTCACAGAAACATACTCATTAGAATAAATGTTTGCTGTGGCTTTTTTCCCCCTCACTAGCCTAGTAACAAATTGTTCCTGCAATATTTTAAGGCCACTCACCCATGTTTAAAACAATAATAATAAGACGGACGGGTAAGATTAGGAAAGAGAGAAATGAGGGAAAACAACAGAGGAAACATCAATAGAAGGCAGACATACCAGAATGGTCTATAAATGAGATGGAGAGAAGTAATGAGCAGATCAAAAGCAGTGGAAATTAAAAAAAATAAAAGACAGATAATAAGAGAAAATGGAAATACTGGTACAAAGATAAGGCAGCATGAAGGTGAAAAAAAACTTTAAGCACGAAACAGAAAACAATAAAACCTTGCTATCTGTGAAATAGTAAAATCACCAAACATAAAAGGACAGAGGGAAAACACCAGTGGAGATAAAGAACAGCAGATTAAAGAAAGCAGATGAACTAGGAGATTAGTTTTAGAGTAGGGGGGTTGAGTTTTTTTAAATAATAAAATCAGAGTGCCATATTATTTTATTCTGGATAATCAAAGGAGTGTAAGGTTGGAATGTTTTTCTATTTAATATAATTGGGAGTATCCAGTATCCTAGATGTGCAAGTCATTTCTCTTCCCATTTTTTTCCTTCTGTGCAATATCAATGGTCTTTTTTAAAAATATATTTTTTTGCTTCCTTAAAATAGTTTTAATTACCTCTGCTCCCTTGAGATGATTTCCAAGTTGCACCTGGAATTATGTGGATGTAATGTGTCCCAAACTGAGTATTTGTTCAGGGAATTTCATTATTATACCATTCTTTGTAACTATATTGAGAAGCCACACCTTAGGGATACATATTCAGCTGATTATTGATATTCCAGTATCCTCATAATTCAAATCAGAGTCCCCCAAATATAAAACAATAACTAAAGCAGCAGCAACAATAATACCTAATATGTATCTGATTTCATGTTTTCGTTTTCAATTGAAGTATAGTTGATGCACAATATTACATGTTGCAGGTGTATAACCCAGTGATTCAACATTTTTATAGATTTTACTCCATAAAAAGTTATATAATATTGGCTATATTTCCTGTACTGTACATTATATCCTTGTAACTTACTTATTATACTGAGTAGTTTGTACCTCTTAATCTTAGTCAACCTATCTTGCCCCTCCCCTCTTTCCTTTCCCCACTGGTAACCACCAGTTTGTTTTCTGTAGCTCTAAGTCTATTTCTATTTTGTTATATTCATTCATTTGCTTTATTTTATAGATTATACATATAAGTTAAAACATACCATATTTGTGTTTCTCTGACTTATTTCACTAGGCATAATACCCTCCAGATTTATCTATGTTGTCCCAAGTGGCAAATTTTCATTTTTATGGCTAAGTAATATTCCATCACACACACACACACACACACACACACACACACACTCCAGTATGTGTGTGTATGCCACTTCTTCTTTATACATTTCATGTTTTAAAAAGCACTTTAACAGACATAATCTTCTTTTATTCACTGAACAATGACTTTTGTAAGACAGGGCTGGTATTATCATCCCATTTGAGAGATAAGACATTTGAGCTCTGAAATGTGTATGAACTTCCTCAAGGCAATCAGCAAGTGAGTACATTGTCATCTGACTCTAGCCTTGGCAAATATCTTTTCACCAATAATCTTATTCTCTTTGAAAGAAGGAAGACCTACTTTCCCCTGTTCCAAAGTTTAACAATGGAGCAGTGAAAAGTCTGAAGACGGTATGGACAAAGCTTGGAAGTTGTTATTATTCCCCTTCTTAAGGGAATTCCTTTGGAAAGGGATTGTTTTCTTCTCCCTGAGTGACCTTATGCATTTAAAATTTTCTGGCCAGGCTGTAAAGGAATTTATTGAGAGGTCCTTACCTTAAAGGCTTTCCAGCTTATTCTATGGCTTCTTCTTCTTCCATTTCCAGATTCTCTTGTGTATTTCCATGCTGCAAGGATTACTTCCTTTGATGATATACATGAATTCACCTACAAATTAAAAAAACATCAAGACTATCAATCCTTTTGAATGTTTCATCTGTGCAAAGTACTGCACAGAGTCCTACTGGGTATAGAAAGATAAGTAGGATACTGCCTCTGCTCTCAAGAAGCTTTCCATTTATAAATATTATCAAGTATTGAAACTGTACTTTGGAAAGATATCCATTCATTTATCTATTCAATAAATTATCTCGTGTAAACTATGTATCAGATCCTATGTCTAGGCACTGAGGATACAAGGCAGACACCATCTTGCTCTCATGGGGCTTACAGTTTGGGGAAGTACGCCATGAATATTACTTTTGCTTCTACACTATGACAGCTGCCCATAATTGGCTATGGATAAGTCCAACTATTTCTCAGGCTTAACTTTCTTCTATTTAAGATCAGAACAGTCCTATAGCAGCTCTTTTGAGTGGTGTACATCTTTGTAAATTCTACATTTGAAATCTAGGACATTTACTTTTGGTTTTCAAAAAGGAGTATAGCTTGGCTTCTAACAATATGTTGTCAACCTGAACTGGGAAAAAACTGACCTAGTGCATGAAATTTATCTAAAACGGAAGGAAACATTGTAGTGATATAAATTGTAGGTAAATATCTGGACAGTTCAACGTGGTTTTCATAGACTCAATGGCTTTTAGAGCTGTAAAATTTAGTCTAGTGGTCAAACTGTTTAGATCAGAAAACTGTTGTGTAGATAGAAGGTAAGGGGAGAGGCAAAAAGAGACAAATTAGGAGGACTTGCCAGCAATCCAGGCAAGAGGAATTAATGGCCCACCTTGGCTGGCAGCTGTGAAATTGGGAAAGAAGGGATTAAAAACAAGAGATTATGGAGGTAAAATCTGCAGTAACTGCAATTGATTGGGAGAAACAAAAGAGAGGACATGAGACTACTCTGAGATTTTTGAGCCTGGTACCATTACTAGAAATATAGACCACGGAATGAGAAGTTATGTGAGAAGAAATTACAGGTAGATAGGAACTACATTGTCATGGGACCCAAAACTTAAAAATAATATAAATAATTCAACAGAATGTCCTGACTGAATCTAAGCAGGGATTGGGATTAAAGGGCCAGAGACCCTATTCTCTGCCCACTGAAAGTTCTTGGGTATGTGTTGATAAGTATGTGAGCTTTCTGGGGTTTTGGCTGAAGAGGAAGATGCTGATGAAAATGCACTTGGAAAAGAGAAATGGAGGAAACAGGGTTTTCTCCTCAGTCATGCTGCCTGGGCTACGTTGATTATTGATAGAAAGAGGCCAAGCTAAGACCATAAATAAAGGCAAATAGGAAGAGGAAAGAGAAAAAGAAGGGGAATCTTCATCACAGCAGAAATACTAATCAGCCCATGTGAGACTGACCCTGGGGATTCTCGGAAGTATTTGGGTGGGTAAAGGGGAGCTCTCTTTGGAGATGGAGCTCTACCACTAATGGACGGGGACAGGAACTAGGAAATATAAATTATTATTATTAATATGACTTTTTTGTATAATAGGTTGATGAGGCTTTGAGGTATCTGAGTTATAGATAACAAGAGCCTCTGAAAGTTAAACTATTAAATCAACACAGAATGTATCAGAAAAGAGATATAAAAAATGGATTCCCTAACCAATTGGACTGAGATTTAACTCTATATTTCTAAAGAAACAGGTTAATTTAAAAAGAGATTCATCACCCATGGAAGCCTAGAGGGGGTTACTGATAACTTCCAATTATTGAGTGCTTACTCAGTGTGAGAAATTGTGCTAAATATTTTATATAATTATTTTATTAAACCTTGTAACAGTCCTCAAAGGTAGATTATAATATCTCTTTTTTTTCAGACTCAAAATTTCTTACTCTTAAGGGCTATGCAAGACAGAAGAAGTATAAGTCAATATATTTCAAGTATTAGGGTTCCATCATCAAAATTATCCTTCTTATGAAGATGGATATGTTAGCATATTTGGGCCTGAATACACTATGTATTGAATCATCTGACTGTGCCCCCTCGTTCTATTCTGTGGTCATCAAGCAACTTTCTGAATATCATTTGGCTTCTCATGTAGGTCTCCTAGCCCTTGACTGGCTGAACACAACTCTTCCATATACTATGGTGTTTATACCTGTCTCTGAAAATTATTTGGTGTTATGGATATGGTGAATGCAGGAGTTGATTCCACCTGGGAGCACAAACCTATTCTTAGTCTGTTTAAAAAATCACTGAGGACCAAGGTGATGTCACCTCATGAGGACTTTGTAAACCAAATGATATTTTTATTCATTCATTTGCTTGTCCATTTGTTATTCTGAGTGACTACTATGTGACAGATACTCTGTGAGTCACTGGAGATACAGTGCAATGATAAGATAGGTATCTTTCTTGTCCTCAAGACCTAGTATGCTAGTAGGAAGCACAAACATCAAACAAATCACTGTACAACTAAAACAAGTAAAAGTTTTACAATTGTTGTAAGCCTTATAAAGAATTTCAGGGTATAATGAATGTGTGTAATGAATGACCTTACCTGATGAAATTTCTTTGAACTGTTTTCTTAGACTTTACTAGATTTTTTGGAGAGGTTGAGTTTTTTGGGGTTTTTTTTTAAAGTATTTTTTAAAAAACATTTTTGTTGGGGGGGGTAATTAGGCTTATTTATTTATTTTTAGAGGAGGTACTGGGGATTGAACCCAGGAACTCATGCATGCTAATGTGCTCTACCACTTGAGCTATACCCTTCCCTGTGATGTTGAGTTTTTAATTGGTAGGATAGTAAATTTAAAATTATCAGCAAGTGGTCTAAAATATGTTCCTGGAAGTTGGGAGAGAGAGAGAGAGCTAGAAAATAGTGTTGGTAGTTAAAATGGTGAGAGTGGATAAAAGCAGATGCAAAGAGGAAAAGACAGAGCCCTTGGACACTTATACTTAGAGGTAAGAAGAAACTGAGGAATTGAGAAGAGTAAAAAAGTTAGAAAAGCAATCAGAAAGGAAGGAATGTAAGCATAGTTTAATATCACAATATTCAAGGGTAGGATATGGTTTTAAAAAGGCAGGAAAAACTATCAGGAACAAAAGCTATGGGCAAGTGAAACAGATTGAGGGCAGGAATTAAAGGTTATGGCAGCGAATATAAATGAGCCATAATATATCATTCTGTCCTTCTTTTTCATACATGAAAGGATTCCTGATTCTTAGCTGGATACAGTGTTGGCCGGTTAAAGGATTAAACATATCCTCACCCTTTTGGCATCTCAGTGTGATCACGTGACTAGATCTGACCAATGAGATGAGAAGTGTTGCATAGAACCTCAGGTAAGTATCCTTAAAATAGAGATGGCATTTCTTTCTTATTCTCTTCATTTACCTATTTGCTTGGGATGTTGGTGTGATGCTTGGAGATACAGCAATTGTGTTG
Organism: Camelus bactrianus; assembly: GCF_048773025.1. Lineage (NCBI taxonomy): Eukaryota > Metazoa > Chordata > Mammalia > Artiodactyla > Camelidae > Camelus > Camelus bactrianus. The sequence continues at coordinate 42,919,785 of NC_133550.1, read as the reverse complement.
AGCCCTAGAAGCTGGGAGCCACATCTGAGGTGGCCACATCTTAGGTGTCATAGGGAGCTTGAAGGGATCCTACATCTTTTCCCTATTTTCTCCATCTTAAATGAAGGAGTTAGCTTTGGATAGAAGTGAGGGCATGTATAGAATCTTTAAGATTCAAGTAATGATGAAATATTGTAGAAGACAACTGTTCCTCCATTTTTCTGACCAAATAATGATGACATTTTCTGTTTTCCTTGATTTTACGAAAGATAATAGAGATCATTTAAAAATAGCTTTAGTCTTGCTCTGCAGTTTATTATTTAGTTTTTGAAAGTAAGGGTTCTACTTTTCTCATTTCTTTATTTCTCCATGGTGTCTAGCAGAGGTCACATCAGATGGTATAAACTCATGTCTATTCCACATGACCATGACTCCTGGGTCATAGCTGAACCGACTGGGGTGAGGGGTGGGGAAACCTGACTCAAGTTGGTGCAATCATATTGGCTCTTTCAGGATCTTGGAACTGGGATTCAGACATGCCTGTTACTTGAATGAGTGTACTGGGGAGGTATAGGGCAACAACTGTCTTGTATATATGTAGACAAACAAAGACAACAGATCTGGGGAGAGAAAGTGATAAACCAGCCACGCAGAAGAAAGAACATGTGTTCCTTGGGATAGAGAGGGGGACAGAGATAGAGATAGATTGAGAATGAAGGAGGGAGGGAGAGAGAATAAGGATGGGAAACTGGCAAAATAACTGCTTTGCTTTATGATAGCTTTTTGATCTGCCCCCTCCAGGCCCTGAGAGCTTCCTGCACTTCCAGACGCCCTCACTCAAGATATTCTGAAGAGTATCTGTAACCTGCACAACAAAAAAGATCTTTATCCAAGATAATTATCCCCTGCCATTCCACAGAGATCTTCCAAGGGAAAACAATAAGTCCACTTAACCCAATGGTCTGATTTCTGTTTTGTTACAGTTGCTAGTGGTCCAGAGGCATGTTTTGAAGATTCTACGGGAGACACAGAGATACAGGACTATGTAGACAGTTGGAAACTGTCTGGCACCTGGGGCTGGAGTTAGCAGTGATGATAGAACTGGTGAGAGTGGACAAGATGGTCGATTACTAATTTTTCCAAGCTCAAACACAAACAGTCAAAGCATTCTGAAAAGAAAAAAAAAAATTAGGCGCATTCCTAAATTTAAAATAATTATAATCTAGGCAGAGAAGTGAAATACATACATGTACATTTAGGTTAAAAGACAGAGCAATAACAGAAGAGCTAAGTGAGTGCTATAGATTAAAGCATTATAAGATTCAAAGGAGACAGCTATTAGTGCTGGGCTGTTGTTTTCAGGTAGTAGAGAGGTCAGGTTGATTTAGGCTGGGGAGAACAAGCTGGCATTCATAATGGAAAGTGCAACCAACTTGAGGTCAGCTTTTCCACTGAGTAGTTACATGATCATGAGAAGTCACTTTACATTTCCACCTCCACTGCAATTTCCTCCTCTGTAAATAAAGGCTTTGTGTTGGATTCATTAATTCATTCAGAACACCCCATTTTTAAGTGTCTACTATAATGCACAGAGCTAGGAATATTAAATAAATAAACACAGTCTTTATTCTCAAGAAACTTATAGTTTAGGAGGGGAGATTTAAGTGCAAATAAATAAGTCCTCTGAAAAGATAATCACTATGATGTAGTTATGAACAAAGAACTGTGGGAGGTACCTAAGCTACCTACAGGTAAGGAAACACTCCACTGACACCAGTTTTGGATGAGTGGGAGTTGTTAGATGAATCAGATAATGATGGAACCCTCCAGACAGGGAAGAATTGCCTAGATCTTTGCTAATGTCTCTGGTAGCATTAATATTTTATATTTCTTTGCCTCTGCCTTGTTGGGGAGAGTAAGAGGTGGGTGAACAAAAGTCGGGTGGGAGGATTGATATGAATTAATGAAGAGAAGATGGAACGAAGTAATTTCCTGGACTTCTTCAAACTCCTAATATATATTCAAAGCGAATTCCATGAAGAAGAACACATGAGAAAGCAGGTAAGTAAAACCTTTGCCTCCTCTCAACTTCTGTCATACACAAGGTCTTAGAGATGCAAAAGTGGTGTGATAGAATTCATGTTCCTTGTAGACATTTATTATGCTCATCCAGAGGCAGTATGTGTACTGTTTCAGAACTTGAGCTTTAAAGACAGAGCACTCAAGTTCACATCCCAACTTTCCCACTTATTAGTTGTGAGAACCTAAAGAAGTTCAGCTCTTTTGGGCCTTAAGTTTTCTTAACTGTAAAATGGAAATAATAACAATAGCTACTTCCTGTTGTGAGAATTAAACAGGTTAAACATAGAAAGGGCTTAGAACTAGCCCAGCACACAAAAGCATCAAAGTATTTGCTATTATTAGTTGCTATTCCACAGTGTCCACCACTGAAGATGAGGGGAGGCATTGGTGACATGCCTCCTTGGTGAGGAACCTGATGATGTTTCCCTGTCTATGGCCTTCAATGAAGATGGCTTACAATCCATTTATTTAGTTGTGATACAAAGTGTGTTAAATGAGGCCCTATTCTAGGCACTGTGGGTCATATAAAGGGAAAAATAAGCCATGCAGTACCATAATTCTAAAATAGGGCTGTATGAGTTATATATCAAGTGAGTTCAAAGGAGGCAGATGTTACTGTTGCCTGGGACATCCAGGGAAGATTTCCTGGGTGGCATCGGAAGTGTGCAATGACAGACATCACTTCCGAGATGGGAGTTAGCACTTGCCTCAGCTGGTTTTCTGCACTCTTTTTGCATTCACAAGCCTTTCTTCCTTCCCCTCTGTGCTTTTTAGAGCAAAATCTGAGCCAACCGACCCAGGATGCTGGAGGAGAGTCAAGGCTGGGAAAGTACCGTGGACTGTGTTAGCAATCAAAAGAAAAGATATTTTTAAACAAAAGCAGTTTTCTAAGCTTCCATGAAAAGAAACAAAAGGCTTTTCTAAAATGAATCCTGGTTAGAAACTGTTCTTCTTGTTCTGTGACTTTTATGTCACTGGGACAACAAGTCGGCACTTAGAAATGGTTATTTTCCTGTCTACATCCCCCATGTAGATACTTTTCTCGAGCATGACATAGAGCGTTGGTGTTCAGTTCCATGCTCTGCTCCCCCTCCAATGGCAGTGACTTGCAAAAACAATAAAGGTATCTTTGCTCGGTCTTGCTCTCTCTTGATACTGCAGGCACAACCTGTGTGGGGAAACAATCTCCTGGATCACACTGAAGGTTCGCACAGATGGAGCATCAGTGGAAGGAGTTGCCAACTACTTCCCTGCCAACTTGTTAGTGCTGGAGACATTATGCTCTTGTTTTGCCAGTTTAACAGAGGATCAGTCGTAAAGATTCTCTGTAGGCTTAGCAACATAATTATTATCTATGGTCTCTGCATTAACTGTGAGAAAACATCATGGTCTGAATCTGCCTAGTTTCAAATGCCAAATGGTGCCCACATTCAGCCCACAACTGAACCTGGAAACTCAATGCACCCTTAGCATCACTACTGCTGTCACCATTGCGGTATTAAACATACTTTTGCCCAAGTCATGATGTTTAACCCTTGCTGGACTGCTTCTGTGTGTAAGCTTTGTTGCCTCCGTTTCCTGGGCCCTTTCTCACACCAGTGTCCTTGCAATTCAAAACTATTAAAAAGGTAAAAATCTATGTCACACTGAGGTTTGATACTTGGTCCAGAAGTGCCAAGCCCCTGCAGATTTGGAAAACAAACTCCTTAACAGATGGGCCACATAAAGTTTACAACATGTGCAGTGTGGGAGGTAGTATGGCTCTGGGTGAGAAACAGAAGACTGGAAATTTGGGAGCTCAGAGTTTTTGAATTTGCTTTTGTTTTTTGTTTGTAGGCAGATCACATAAGCTTATAGTTTTCATTTCTCTCACATGACCTGATATCTTAATCTTTTAAGTGAGTGAATAATAAAAAAAGGCATTTTTTTCCCTACTATGACATAGCAGCAAAATGTTTATTGCTACCACTAGGATTATGTGCAACTAATATCAAATTGTTAATAAAATGTGGCTGCAGGATCTAGAAAAACCCACCATGTAATTTTAGCTCTGAGGTATAATTCTCTTTCAGTGAGTTACTGTCAGTGAGGAAAAGGATGTTGCCAGCCTTCGACAAATCATTGGCAAATGATTGGATTGTGATTTCTGCAGCTGAATTTCCAATGTGCCTCTTACCTAAGAGATGGCAGACAATTTTTAGAACCAAGTTTTTATGATATGAATTTGATAACAGTCTAATAACAAAGGTTCTCAAACATGGATGATCATCAGTTTTGTTCAGGGGAACTATTCAAAAATATGAATGTCTAAGACTACCATATGCCTGTTGATAGAGAATTTCTGGAAGGAGAGTGAAGAAATCTGTATTTTGAAAAAGTTTCCTAAATGATTCCAGTGACCAGTCATACCTTGGATCTGTCACAATGCATAAAAGTAAATTTAAAAAGTTTTGACTAAACTGAGGTTGACTGAAATTCCAAAACCAAGAAAGAAACACAGGAGTTGTCATTTAAGAGGACAGGGGATTGGCTTAGGAGAAGATGGAAGACAGAGACAATATTGCCAAGAAGAGGAATCCACGGCTCAGCCACAGGGGAGCAGAAAGCAAGCCATTGAGAGTAATCGTCCCAAAGGTGAGGGCAGAAAGAGAAATTAGCAGCGTAAGTAGAGGAAGATCTCTTCAGAGAGTTTAAATATATGTGCTGCCTCTCTCACAGAACTTTTTACATTTTGTTACCATTTTTGCAATGTCTCCTCTTTCTAATCCATTTTCCAATCTTAATTTACAATGCTCCTTTTTTATTAAAGCAGCTAAATAATTTTATTTATTTTTTACTGAAGTATAGCCAGTTTACAATGTTGTGTCAATTTCTGGTGTACAGCATGTTTCCATCATCCATATACATACATATATTCCTTTTCATGTTCTTTTTCATTATAGATTACTACAAGACATTAAATATAGTTCCCTGTGCTATATAATAGAAATTTGTTATTTATCTATTTTATATGTATTAGTTAGTATTTGCAAATCCGAACTCCCAATTTATCCCTGCACAATCCCCTTCCCTCCCCACCCCTACCCCATGCCGCCAGTAACCAGAAGTTTGTTTTCTATGTCTGTGAGTCTGTTTCTGTTTTGTAAATAAGTTCATTTGTCTTTTTTTTTTTTTTTAAGATTCCACATACAAGTGATATTGTATGGTATTTTTATTTCTCTTTCTGGCTTACTTTACTTAATATGATGATCTCCAGGTCTATCCATATTGCTGCAAATGGCATTATTTCATTCAATGGCATTATTTCATTCAATGGCATTATTTCATTCTTTTTATGGCTGAGTAGCATTCCATTGTATAAATATACCACAGCTTCTTTACCCAATCATCTGTCAATGGACATTTAGGTTGTTTCCATGTCTTGGCTCCTGTATATAGTGTTGCTATGAACACTGGGGTGCACGTACCTCTTTGAATTGGCGTTTACTCCAGATATATGCCCAGGAGTGGGATTGCTGGATCACGTGGTAAGTTTATTTTTAGTTTTTTAAGGACTCACTTTTAAGAGTTCAAATTTGAATCATGATCCTGCCCTGTTCAAAGCCCTCCATTAGCACACTTCCATTTCTTATAGGATCAAACACCAAGCATTGTCCTGTATAAGGTGACTTTGGCACATCTCTCCAGCCAGTCTGCTCTTTTCATCTGATTGCTGATTACTTTGTAGTCATGCGGACTTTCTGCCATTCTTGAGACACATAAAAGTACTTCTCACCTTGGGGACATCACACATATTGTACTTTTCCTGGCATAATATCCCCCTTCCTCCCACCACCACTATTCACCTGGCAAATTTCACTCCTTATATCTCTGATGACAGATTACTCACTCAGGGAGGAATCCTCTGACCATTCAGTTTAAATTAGTTCCCCTCTTTATACCAACATGATATCCTATATTTTCTTGATAGCACTAATCACAGTCTATAACTGTATATTTACTTCCTTGATGACTTAATTCTACAATAGAGAGATTCATATGGGCAGTATGTTTTGTTCATCGCTATGCATATTGTGTCTACTACGGTGCCTACAACATATTATGTGCTCAATAAATAATTGTTGAAGTAAAAAATGAGTGCATAATACATGTTCAGAGACCCAACAAATTAAGTCAAAGAAAGAAAGATGGTTTTCTTCAAGCCTTTTAGTGTACCATATACACTATGCCACTGTTGGTCTAAGTGATATAGGGGACAGAAAGATGAACCACATGGTTGAAAAAAATAGATATGTAAGCAAAAGTGTATAGTAATTGGCAGAATGAAGTGAGTTGTATGATGGAGGCACAACATCCAGGAAGAGTATTGGTTCATTGATCTGAGCAAGACTGGCCAATGAGGTGCATTTAAACTGGGTCTGAAAGCTATATAAGATTTCAGTAGTAGAATGTGGTAAACATCGAAGTTCCTGATTTAGATCATAGCCTCCTGTTAAATTGCCTTCCTCTTTTTTCTGTTAGGTGAGATACTTATTAGGAGAAAACACAACAAATTAGGTCTCTGCTTCAGCCCACCAGCCACAGTTGATTGGATTTCAAATGATATTCAGACCCAAGATGGTCAACCAATTTCTCTCTCCCTGAGATTTGTAGTTGAGACTTTACGCTTCCTGGCAGTTAGTGGCAGGTGTTGGACCTGCTAGGACACATTAACTCAGAGCTTAAGATGACTATATTACTATTTTGCCTTGTTCATAAAAAGGCAGGAAAGACTGGTTTAGGTGTAAAGAGAAGAGTGAAGAATACATAAGAGGCAGAGATTGAAAGGAAAGGAACGGAAACGAGAGAGAAAGAGAAGGGGAGAGAGAGGAAAGGAACGGAAACGAGAGAGAAAGAGAAGGGGAGAGAGAAAGAGCTGCTATCTGCTATGCTGCTTTATGATTTTCCAGATTCCGTTTTCAATGTTTTGCAAGGCCCTACTTTATCTCCTTTAATTAAGAATTAATGTATCTCTATTATTCCAACTATAGAGAGCCTTAATGAAGATAGATGAAAAGGTGGGGAAGGAAATTACAAACAGAGGAATAAGTGATGAGCCAATCTGTAGAAGAGAGCATAGCATATGTGGAGACATGATCTCCATGTTTTCTTATTTATCTATCCCATTTTTGTATACAGAGAAGACAAATAAGTTACTGATAGAAATCTGGTGACTGATCACATATGGAAAAATAAAAATTTAAATACAAAATAATATGTCAATTATCTGTCATAGCAGGAATTAGTATGAAAGGGTGGAGAAAGCACTAAAATCAAAGTCATACACAACAGTTGGGTTGTAGTCTTTGCTTTGCCACTGACAACTGACATAATGCTTCATAAGTTACTTGATCTCTCCAGGTCCAAAAGCATGTGGGATCTATGGTCCCATCCAACTCAAAAGAAGTAATGGATAGCAATCAAAACCATTTTAACTTTCTGGAAATTTCTGCTTTCTCTACTTTCTTTTATACTCTGAAGTTGAGTGTTTGCTCTGATTTCAGGTCTTATTTTAGGGGCTGTGACACCAAGATGCATGTCATGGTTCCTACACTTGAAGTTATCACAGAAATAAATAAATGGTATAAGAGTCATAGAAATAAATGGTGATACAGAAAGATGATTTTAAATGCAATGAACAATATTCCAAAGAATTGTTTAACTTTGCTTGGGATCAGGATGTGATGGTGGGAAAAGGTTTTAGAGAGGAGGCAACATTTCCACTGGACCATAAAACAGGGCTTTCCATGCTGAGGAAAAGGTATGGCCATGTGCCAGTTATAAAGTTATGCCTCGTGGATCCAAACTCACCTTTCCTTTATTGCCTACAACAATGGAGATGGGTGCTTTAATTTTTTTTTTTTTTTTTTTGCTAAGGTTTAGGATGCTAAGATTTATCAGTAGTAGGTGCTGGGGAGAAATTGGAACCATTCACTGCAAGAGAAAAGGGGTCTGGTTTCCTCATTCCAGGGTGCTTGCTGAACAGGTGTTCTTGTGGCCTTTCCAACCTTTAGCTTCTTTCTGCAGTGCACAGCAGCCAGCAGCTGCCCCAGCCGCCCCTATGGGTCATTTCAAAGCAAAGTGCCTCTGATGAATAGTTTCCCTGGTACGTTCCAGAGAGTGAATTTCCACCGAATTCCTCCAGCGTTGCACTCCAGTGACCTCTCTGCCTTCAGTGAACCACAGCCATGCCTTCTCCAACAAGGTCTAGATCTCAGCCGTGGGAGGAGGTGGTGCTGCTTGTCTGCTCTATCTCAGTCCTGAAGGGGACGACTCTTTTTACAGCTACTATTCCTATGTTATTTTAAATTCACTTTCCTTCTTTCTAGCCAATCCTCTGTCACTGAAATCCCCGTTATAGTTAATAATTCTTTATGTTAAACTTTCCTTGTTCAAATTTCTCTTTCTTTACACAAAGCAGAAGGAGAGACTTCAGAACATGCAGTACCTTCAGGAAAGGGTGAACAGAGCAGCCCTGGTGAAGTGCATTTGGTAGGTAGAAAAGCAGGATCCGCTCCTGGGTGGGCAGCCTGGGGCTGAAGAATGAAGCAGTGTGAATGCCGTGGTAAGGAGTTTAAGCTAGGACAGGTCAGCTTCTGTGTTTAGAAGAAGTAACTGAAAGCAGCATAGAGGATGAAATGTTGTATAGAGCAAAGATTGGAGGCAAGGTGATCATTTTGGGGGTGGAGGTATTATTACAATCCAGAAAGCACGAGAAGTGCCTGAATTAAAGCCCCGACAGTGGCAGACACAGAAAGAGGGAAGCACCCAAAGTGGGTAGAATTGACAAAACCTGATGACCACTGTGACAGGGAGATAGAAGATAATTGTTTCTTGCTGACTTTCCAGATTTGAGGCTTCCTGTTTGGATGACTGAAGGGACGCTCATTCCATAACTGAGTTAGTGAGTTAATAGGACCAACAGGTTTGGGAGAACATGAAAGAAATACCTTTTGGTTTGTTTGTTCAGGGGTATGTTACTGTTAAAGACTGCTATATTTGAGACAAGAACAAAACAGTGGGTATTACGCTGTCTTCTTCAAAAATACTGAACAATAATGTCTTTGTTCAGCTAAGCTGAGCAGTTATTATCCAATTTCTAGAAGTTTAAAAGATTTAAGTAACATTTCTGCCCCTGAGGTATGCTCCTTGAACATATTTCCCCATGCATTCTCTGTTTTGGATTCCTTCTTGCAACATCTTGCAGATGACAAACCCCGTAAATACAGAAGGCAGTGAATATTTTACTATTTTTAAACATTTATATTTTAGTAGTGCAGATTAAAGATGAGAGGCCCAATGAATAAAGGATCGGGACTAATACCCCTCCGGTTAAATACTCAGCTTTCAGATTTTTGTCTCCCATTACTTCAATAAGCAGTTCTCTGGGTGTGTTAATTCTGCTAGATGTCTGCAATTCCAGAAAAGTGTGTTCATTCCCTAAGTACTTCGTCTGGTAATGAATGGAAACATGCAGCCTTCAAGGGATCGAAGACCCAGAGTAATGCACTCAGAAAGAATAATGTGTGTGCACAGAGCGCGACAGAGAACGCCAGAATGCGGCATTCGCCGGAGCTGACAAATCCGCTTGTGCTGCCAGGGTGCTGGATGTGGCCCCTTCCCTGAGCTGGGAAGCTGACAGGCAAGCAAAGAAGCCTTTAAGACTGGTTTAGGATATTAGCATCAGGCAGTTATGGAATTGCAAGGCAGCAGCTGTCTGCAGAACATACCAACATGGGGTGCGTGGAACTTCATTAGAATGCCGTCTTCTGTTATAACTCAGGAATTTATAAGTAAGCATGTGGCTTGTGGTATATTAATTTGAGAAAAGTAACCAGTAATAAGCTTTATGAGAATGGCTTAACCATGCTCTCCTTCTTTCTCCTCTATTATTTATTTAACTGCTTAATTGCTTAACTCTTTAATTCTTACAAAAAGCATACATGCACAAGCACACGCACGCACAGACAACCAAATTGGGGGAAAAAAAACAACTTTAAAGTGGTTCTTATCTAAGACAGGAAACAGTTCACTCTCCTGTAATTGGGTGAGCACAATCGTGATATGTACTATTTTCTCTCTGCAAAACAGAATGAAAACAAATGATTTATACTGTGTTTGAGTACGTTGTTTCTTAAGATGGGAGTAGTGTGTATTACCAGTTTATTACTCTTCTGTTCAATGCTGTGTGTGCAATCAGTTCTGCCTGTGTGTCTGTATGTGTGCATGTGTGTGATAAAAATTGGGTTCCGTAAAATTTTCTAGTGGCCAAATAAAAATATTTGAAGACTTAAAAAAAAAAAGTGCATAGAGTGGTTTGAGTTAAGCTTTGCTTTTGCCACTCCTCTCCCTTCAGACTTGAATTGATGTATGCCACACCTAGAATTCCAGTGAAAGGAATTTGAGCAAGAATTCAGAGGGCCCATCTAATGTGGGTTGTCAGTTCGCTGAGAACTATTTCATTGTTTTATTCTGACAGTTTTGATTTTTCTACTTATCATGATACCAAACCATTTTTGTTATTTCTTCAAACGCTTCTTTTAGAGGACATTCGTGTGTTGGATCGAGGGTCCCTGAAATCTTTGCCCCATCCCAATATGCCTCAGTTTCTTTGCGGGTAACTATTCCACCTCCAATTCTGATAGCTTTTATATGATGGTAAATCCAGACACAACCTACTCCGTCCCCTTGGAAATATGAAGGCCAAGATTTTTTCTCTAATCCCTTGAGATAGGCCATGGTGGGGAAATGACTTTTAACCTTGCCCACTGGAAGCTTTCTTTCTCCAGGATTATGAATTCAGGGCAAGTGACGCAGGGACACAAAAAGTGTTTGATATGTACTCATCTCGGTGGCAATGTACAGGTTAGATGATTCTTGCTATGAGGTGTTTTATGTGTTTCCTGCTGCATCATCTCTCAGAGCTGCCCAGGTCCCACCTATTCCTAAGTCTGACCTTCTTAGAATTGTCACATATTTATATAGTCTAAAACAACATGTGTACAGTTATCTGTTGCTCCATAACAAACGACCCTAAAACTCAGCAGCTTAAAACAGCAACCCTTTATCATCTCTGTGTCAGAGGGTCAGAAATCGGGGCAAGCCCTGTCTTCCAGGGCTGCTATAACAAAACACTGGGTGACTTAAAATAGCAGAAAGTTATTCTCTCACAGTTCTGGAGGCTAGAAGTCCAAGATCAAGGTGTTGGCAGCTCCATGCTTTCTCTAAAACCTACAGAGGACTTCTTCCTTCCTTCCTCCTGGCTTCTGGTGGCTTGCTGGCAATCTCTGGTGCTCCTTGGCTCGCAGCTGCTCAATGCCAGTCTCTGCCTTCACCACCACATGGTGTTCTCCCTGTGTCTCTGCTTTCACATGACCATCTTTTTATAAGGACACCAGTCATATTAGACTAGGGGCTCAGTTTACTTCAGCATGACCTCATCTTAACTAATTATATCTGCAATGACCTTCGTTCCAAAAGAAGCCACATTTTTAGATACTGAGGATTAGGATTTCAGGTTTTTTGCAGGAAAAAACAATGTGATCTGTAACAGCAAGCATGTGAGAAAATTTGAGAGAGCACCCAAGACAGAAGCCATAGTTTTTACTTAACATAGGCTCAGGACTGAAATCCTGCTGAGACAGGAAGGGGGCAGGCCACAGCCATTCAAGGAATGCTACAGCAATTAACATCAAAATGGTGAATGTTTCAACCCCCAGTAGGCCTTGAGGGTCAAGATGGTGGGAGATTTAACTTCTAGTAGAACTTGAGCTTCATTGTATGCTTATTGTAATATATTAGCATGGTGAATAACATGCCTACAGGCTCCATGACAGTCTCAATGCTAGCCACAAAAAGGCAGAGTGGGAAATGGCCAGCTTCCTGGGAATCCCAGCCCCTTCCCCAGGCTAGTTAGACTGGTCCTTCCACTTATTTGCACATGAAGCTACCAAAGCCCATAAGAATGGGCAACACTGCCCCTCACGGCCTCTCTCTCTCCCTTCTTCAGAGACGGCCCACACTTGTCTATGGAGTGTTGTCGACTGAAATAATCGCACAGCCTAAAAGTTAAAAGTTATGTTTTATTTGGAGGGAGGACTCGAGCCGGGATGACAGCCTCTCAGATCGCTCTGAGGGACTGCTCCAAAGAGGTAGGGGAGGAGCTAGAATACATAGGAGCTTTACAACAAAGACCAGGTAGTTGGAACAATAAAAGATTACTTGTTATCTAAAGAAAAACAGGCATCTCAAGTTAAAGAATTTAGTGCTTTTCTATGTATGGGAGGAAGCAAACATTTGGGCTCATTGAATTCATTCCTTTGACAAGCACCTAGCTATCTAGGGCCAGTATCCTGTCCTTTCTTACTCTGCGTCCGCTCAGAGGGCACCATTGTGAGTGGCTGCAGAGGCTGAGCTGCAGGCCCATCACCACTGGGGGGTGGCGGCAGCCGCTGATGACTTGGTTTCAGCATTCTTTGTTTACTGATATGTTTGCAGTATTTTCACTCACATTGCAGTATTTTCGTTCACAGTGTGTACCTATTTTTACTCTAATCTGAGCACCCAAACCCCACACCTCGTGGCCTTTCTCTTGCCTTTTGATATATCTCTCTAAATAGATCTACCTTTACTCAACTGTGGCTCGCTCTTGAATTCTTTCCTGCGTGAAGCCAAGGACCCACATTTGGCGGGGCACGTTCCGGGGTCTCAACCGAAGCCTGGGACACAGCCCTCCTCATGCCCCACATCTGTTTTTCCTCCATAACTGCCACTTCAACTGCATTCTATTCACTAGACGCAGATCAGTAAATTCAGCCTATGCCCAGGGGAGATTACAGGGGCGTGACACCAGGAGGCCAAGCTTACTGGAAGCTATCTCAGAACCTGGCAACATATATTTTGGTTTTAATTGCTTTCAGGTTTTATAAAAATGACATTTTACTGTATATATCTTTTGGGACTTGAGTTTTTACTCACTCATTATTGTGTTTCTATGATTCATCCATGTTTTATGTGTAATTATAAATAAATTGTATTTATAATAAATTATTGTTTATTTATCCAGTCAGTTCTCTACTTACGGACATTTGGATTGTTTTCAATATTCCAAAAATCTTTGTTCTTAACATTCTTAACATTAATATAATCACTTATTAACTACATATAAAACTGTATCAAAACCAATGAAGTGAAATTTCTTTATAGTTCTATTTGTTCATAGAATTGATTCTATCAATGATCTGCAATCAAAATACTGTGTTCCCAAGTCATAAAATAATTATTATCTCTGTGTGTAGTTATGACATTGACTTGATAGATGGTTAAGTTCATTTATCTCCATTTGTTTTTAGTTTTCAGGGTTTGCTTTTTTCCTTTGTTGTTCATATTATTTTTGGAAGGTGCCAGCATTTTTAAAATTTCAAAACAGAATTATATAGTGAGGTATATTAAGAGATGTCTTCATTACTCTTCTTACCATTTATTCCCTCTCGTCCTTAGAGGTAATTTTCAGTTTTGAGTTTTTCTAGTAGGAAATCCCTTTGCAAATATAAACAACACAAGCACGTCCATGCAGAAAATTGTATTTCCTCACCTTATTTTAAAAAACGTAGCATACTATATACACGGTTCTGCATCTGGCTTTTTGCTTTTTTCACTTAATGATACACCTTGAAGATCACGTCTTATCAGGGAATAAAGAACAATCTCATTACTTTTTACTGTATTATAGAATATCATTGTGCGGATGTACTGTAGTTTATTGAGCCAGCTCTCCGTTGATGGACATTTAGATTGTTTTCAATAGTCTGCTATTACAAATAATGCCGCAATCAATAAATGTATGTAAAAAGCTTTTTCTTTCTTTCTTTCTTTGTATTTTTGGTCAAGATTGCTGGATAAAAGTACAATCAAATACTAACAACTATGTAAGTTAATATTAAAAAATTCTCCTTCACAAGTGTTTAATCATTTTATATTTTAAGCAGAAGTAGATGCCAGTGACTTTTCTCATGGTCAACCCAGAGGTTGTTAAACTTGGATTTTGGCCAATCTGATGGTGACAAATGGGAACTTAGACACAGTTTAATTTGTATTTTTCTGTTATAAATTGACCATCCTTTCAGATATTCAAGAATCATTTTCATTTTTTTCTTCTTTGAACTTTCTGTCCATATTGTTCCTCCATATTTATATTAGGTTATTTATTTCTTTATTCTTCATTTTTAGGAGCTTTTAAAATGGATCATTAGTGTTTTGTTTGTGACACAAGTTACAGATATCTTTTCCTTAATTAATTATTTTGTTTTTGCTTCGTTTATGCTGTTTTTCCCCTTGAAGGAAAATAACAATAAATTGTAGAACTTTAATTAATCTTTTTTTGCTTCTGGGTTTGAATTAAACTTAAGAAGATTTTTTTCTATTTTGGATTATAGAAGAAATTGTTCATCTTTTTCTTTAGGAACTTTAATGTTTTCTTTTTCTTTTTTCCTCAACTTTTATAACTCTAATCCATTTGAAACTAATTTTAGTATTTGGAGTAAACTATAGATTGAAATTTTTCTCCCCCCTTCCAAATACTATCTGGTCGATTAAATTTTTAACATCATTACATTCCTCTCCCTGAGAGATCAGAGTATACACACACTCACACACACATCTCTTCTTATAAGGCATTAATCTCATTAGACCAAGACCCCACCCTCATGACCTCATCTAACCCTACTGAACCTCTGAAAATACGTGTGTATGTATGTGTAAATATGTACACAATATGTCTATCTTTTAGTAGTTATGTTGAAATGTTACCGTGCATTTTAAAAATAACAAATTATATTAGAGTAAAACTCATATAAAGAAAATTGCACAAGTCATAAGATTATAGAAGTTTTCAAATTTCTCCAAATCACTTCCAACAATTAGTATTGTCCCTCTTTTAATTTTTCACCATTTCTGTGGAGTTTAATAGCATCTCTTTGTAATTTTAATGTATATTTCTTGATGCCAAGAGAGATGGAGTAACTTTTCTTGGGCTTACTGTTCTTTTGGAAAGTGCTATTGTGTCTTTTGGGACAGTCTCTGCCTTCCTGATTTGTAGGCTTTTTCCTCTTTTAAAAATATACTTTGAGTATTAATTTCTATTGGTTACATGTATTGCAAATATTTTCTCACACACTCTGTTGTCCATGTTTTTATCCAGTAGTGTCTTTTGATAAGCCTTTGATAAATTTTCTAATTATAATCAAATCAAATTTGCCAGTCTTATTTATGGTGAGTGCTTCTTGGGTTCTGCGTAAGGCATGTTTGTCTGCCCCAAAGTAGTACAGATATTACACCTTCACGTGAATAAAAACAGAAAGGTTTCACTACCAATTACTTGTCCTAAAAGAATTTTAAAGAATATAAATTCAGAAAGAAGAGTGGTATATTTATACCATGGAATACTACTCAGCCATAAAAAATAACAAAATAATGCCATCTGCAGCAACATGGATGGATCTGGAGAATGTCATTCTAAGTGAACTAAGACAGAAAGAGAAAGAAAAATATCATATGACATCACTCATATGTGGATCCAAAAAAAAAAAGACAAACAAACTTACTTACAAAACAGAAACAGACTCACAGACATAGAAAATGAACTTCTGGTTACCAGAGTGGGAAGTGGGTAGGAAGGGATAAATTGGGAGTTCAAGATTTGCAGATGCTAACTAATATATATATATAAAATAGATAAACAACAAGTTCATACTTTTTAGCACAGGAAACTATATTCAATGTCTTACAGTAACTTACAGTGAAAAAAGAATATGAAAATGAATATATATATGTTCGTGTATGACCAAAGCATTGTGCTGTATACCAGAAATTGACACAACATTGTAAACTGACTGTACTTCAATAAATGTATATATTTAAAAAAATAAAATGTGAAAATTATGTCAAAAAAGAGAGAAATAAAAGCCCAGAAAGATAACCAAAAATGAAGGAATAAATGATGACCAAATAAAATGGCTAATATGTAGCTAACCTTAACGTACAGTGTTGATACAAAACATGAAAAATAGTTCATGGGGAAAAATAGAAAACTAAAATAATAAAAACAACATTATTGCAAATACACAGGGAGTGGACCAGCTTTAGAGTATTCTATGATCTTTATATTGTTTGGTATAGGGATTAAAATAGTAGTTAGCTTTTGACTTTGTTGAACTAAATATGCATATTTAAAAAAAGGCTGAGCAATAAAATAAAACGTAAGTCTCAAAAATTTTTGAAGTCCTAAAATAAAACAAAGTATGTGCTCTGACCACAGTGGATGATTTGAAAATCAAGCAGTATACTTTTAAAGGAGGGAATCAGTGGAATACTTTGAACTGAATGAAATGAAAATATGACACCAGAACATGAGGGATACAGCTTAGAGGAACTCACAGATCTAAATGCAGATATAAGAGAAAAAGAAAGGCCCAAAATAAATTATCTAAGCATCCATCCCAAGAACTGAGGAAAAGAGCAGAAAAATAACTATCTTCCCCACTGAAAACTGAAGACAGAAAATAATAATGATAAAGTATAAATTCATTAAATAAAAAGCAAGTATGTACATTAGTGAGTACAAAAAAAAAAAAAAAGGAAATACTTGGTCCTTTGAAAAGATTAATGAATTGTTAAAATCCAAGCAAGACTTAAAAAGAAAAAAGAGTAGGTACAAATAACCATTATGACATATAAAAAAGGAATATCACTACAAATTCTATAGGCATATAAAAAAAGATATTCAGAAAATGTTTTATTGAATATACACACTGTAGGGCAACAGATCACATCATATATGCCATTTTGTACTGAAAGCCATTTTGGAATTAAATCTATTTAAGACAATGCTTCAATAAGGAGAAAGTAAGAAAATAAAAAAGATTTCCTTGAAAATATCCTCTGTTTAATAAAGAAAAACAGCTTTAATTATCCAGCAATAAAGGAAAATGAGTCATTCTACATCACTGAATTTAGAGATGTAAGATGGCTGTGTTAAGTGCCAAATTAGTATTTTATTTGAAATACTTCAAAAAGGTATTATTCCATTTCCTGCCCTCTTTGTTTTCTAAAATTTTGAAATCTACAGCAATGTTGAAAAACTTTTATAGAAATTCAGTACCCATCCTTATACCTGCCACATAGGTTCTATTATTAATGTTCTATGATACGAGCTGTAGCATGTGTTGATCCATCTATTCCTCCTTCCACCTGACCATTTAGGCATCTCATATTTGACTCATTTTGAAGTAAATTCCAGACATCATCATATTTTCCATCAAATACTTCAGCATATACATCATTATCTATAGTGCAGTTTATTTTTATTTTGTGGTAAAATTTATGTCCACCAAAAGGCGTAAATCTCAACTGTACGCTTACTGAGTTTTGACTGATGTATGTACCTGTGTAACTCAAACACATAGGTTCTAGACTACTGACATTTCCCTGAAAGTCTCCTTGTGTCTTTTCTTATTCATTTTCTACCTTCACCCACACAGAGGCAGATTTTCTAATTGTTCTCTATCATATATTACTTACATTTAGCATTAAATATCTTACACTACATTATGACATATATTATTTATATTTTCAAGGTTGCTTTGGAAATTTTAGGTCTTTAGTATCTGTATTGTACAATCAGTTCATCAATTTCTACAGAAAAATCTGCTGAGACTTCTTCAACAAAGAAATAAACAAATGGTCATAAAAAAGTGCTGTATATTATTATTCATCAGAAGAATAAATTAAAACACAATGAGATACACATCCACGAGAATGGCTACAAATTGAAGTCTGACAACTTCAAATGTTGGTGAGATTTTGGAGTAGATAGAAATCTTATATATTTTTGCTGTAAAATGGTACAATAAATTTTGGAAAAATATTTCACATTAAACTAAACACCTTTAACCTATGATCTAATAAGTCCACTCACAAAAAATAAGAAATGAAACTATATATTCACAAAAAGATGTGTTCAACAATGTCTGCATCAGCTTTATTCACGACAGCCAAAAATCTGGAAATAGCTAATGCATCCATTAATAGAATGATGGATAAATAAACTCTAGGTATTCATAGGATGAAATACTTTTCAAAACAAAAAGGAACAAATTACTGATACATGCATCAACATGAATGAATTTCAAAACACTGCGTTAAATCACAGAAGCCTTACACCAAGAATACACACGTTGTGGTTCTATTTTTATGTAAAACTTTACATGGTGGCATTATATTTTTTTCTAATCTTTATGACTTTAATTTTATTTCCATATTAAAATTATTAGGACTTCCAGTACAATGTCAAATATAAGTGATGAAGGCAGGCACTTTTGCATTACTACCAAACTTAGGAAGAAAGTATTCAATCTTTTACCATTAAGTATGAGGTTAGCAATAAGTTTTTTTCTTCTTTTTTTAAAATCAGTTTGAGGAATTTCCCCTCCCATGCCTGAAGAGGTTTCTTCATAAAGATAAGTCAAATTTTGTCATTTTTTCCCTGCATTATTGAGGTAATCATGTCTTTTTTTTCTCTTTTTAATATATTAAAATGGTAAATGAAATTGGTGAATGTTAAAACTACTTTGTATTCCTGGAATAAACTCGACTTCGTCATGATGTATCCTCCTTTCATATGTTGCTACATTCAATCTGCTACTATTTTGCTAAGTGTTTTTGCATCTATACATGAGGGGGTATTACTGGTTAAAGAATTTTCTTTTTTATAGTTTCTTGGTTAAGAAGTATTACCTTTTCTATTATTTAATATTGTTTGTGTGAAATTGGTAATATTTCTTTCTTAAATGTTTCAACATTTAAAGCACCTAAGACTGGAATTTTCTTTGTAGGAGAATTTTTCATAAAAATTCATCTTTAATAGATAATGGGGTAATCAGATTTTCTATTTCAAGTTTTGCCAATTTTGGTAAATATATTTCAGATAATTTGCCTGTTGTATATAAGTTGTCAAATTTGTTGGCATAAGGGTGTTTATACTACTCTTATTTTTCGTCTAATTTCTGTAGAATCTGCAGTGATGGTTTTTTTTTTTCATTCTTTATATGGGAATGCATTTTCTGTTTTTCTATCTTGATTAGTCTAAGTAGGAGCATATTGATTCTGTATCTTCTCAAATAATCAAATTTTGGATTTGTTATTTTTCTATTGTTCACTTATTTCTTTGCCAATCTGAATTCTTTCTTTCCTTTTACTTTGGTTTACTATGCTCTTCTTTTTTCTAGCTTCCTAAGGTGAAGTTTTACATTATTGCTTTTAGAACTGTCTGCTTTTTTAATATAAGCATTTACAATTGTAAATTTCTCTCATCACTGTTTTAAGTCTATCACTCAGTTTTTGATATCCTTATGTTCAAAATATTTTGTAATTTTTCTTTTGATTATTTCTTTGACCAATGGATTTATTTGAAAATCTTTAAATTGTAATTTTTGTGTGTCTGACAATGCATTTACTTTCTCCGTTTCTGTGGATCAGGAGTCTGAGCATAGCTTAACCAAGTCTTTTCCCTGGTGTCTCAGGAAGCTGCATTCTAGGTATTGACTACAGTTGATTTCTCTCCAGAAGTTCAGGGTCCTTTTCCAATCTCCCATGGCTATTGGAAGTAATCAGTTGTTTGTGGTGTAGGACTGAGAGCTTCAATTTTTCACCCAGTGACTAAAGGCCACCTATGGTTCTTAGAGGTCATCCACAGTTCCTTCCCAAGTGGGCTCCTCCATCATGGCAGCATACTTTATCAAGCCACGAAGGGAGTCTCTCTCGTCTCTCTACTGAGTCTATTAGTAAGAGGGAGGGTTTTAAATATATACTTATTTTTTATTCTACGACATTTTATTTGCAAGTCAAGATTTTTTAATACAGACATTTCATTAACATTGATGAAATGAGAACTAATTTAAAGGACTTTTATGTATTTTCTTTAACCTAATAGGATACATGTTATTCTTGGTTTTTTTTAGAAGTTAAAATTTAGTAAAAATAAAATATAATATTATCAAACAATTACTGATGAAGTAAAAGGTTTTGGAAAAAAATATTTATTAGAAATGATGTGGTTGTTGGATATTCCTTTATTTAAAAATGGAAACTTTTAATATCTATGACAATTTTGCTATGAAACCTAAGTGTTCATAAAGCTTGAATGAACAGGTCATTAAGAATATCTCATCATTACATTACTTCCATCACTATCAACTTCACTCACATCAAGAGTGAAGGCCATCCTTCCTACTTTCCTCTTCCTTCCCTCATCCACACAAGCTCCCATCACTAGTTCCTTAGCCAGACCCCAGCCCGGCCGCACATTAGAATTGTGTGAGGAGCTTTTAGAAAACTCTAACACTATGGCCCAACAAGAAAATTAAAAGTGTTTTTGTTTTTTTAATTTCAAAATGCTTGAGGCTATTTTAATTTTTTATTATTAATTTTGCATTTAATTCCATTGTGGTAAAAAAAAAATGCTCTCAACAAATTCAATCATTTTACATCTTTTTTGACTCACTTTATGATCCAACATGTTTCTATCTCCATGGATGTATGTACCATGTGCATTTGAAAAGAAGGTGTATCCTGCAATTCTAGGGTATAGTGTTCTATAAATAACAATTAAGTCAAGCTGGCTAATGGCCTCTTCAGATCCTCTATGTGTTTACTGATTTTTGTTGTTGTTTTATCAATTGTTGAGAAAGGGTTCTTAGAATCATCTATGATGTTAAATTATTTCTTATTTTCATTCTGTCCATTTTATCTTTGTACATTTTGAAGCTGTATTATTAGGTACTTACACATATATGATTGTTATCTCCTTGATGAACTGACCAGTTTATTATTATGATGAGGCCTTGTTTCCTCTGGTAATACTCTTTATCTTGAAGCTAACTACTCTCTGATATAAATTCAGCCAAAACAGCCATCTTTTGCTTATTGTTTTCATGGTATATCTTTTGCCAAATATCAAATTTATTTGACCTCTCTTTGTATTTAAAGTGCATCTCTTATTGATAGCATTTATTTGGCTTTTGCTGTTTTGATCTATTCCAACAGTGTCTGCTTTTTAATTGGGGTATTTATTCCATAATAATTTAACGCAATTACTGATATGACTTGATTTAATTCTGTTGTAAGTCCATCTGTACCTTTGTTTCTTTCTTTTGTTATTATTTTTTTGAACTTCTTAATATATCTCTTGTCTTGTTTAGCTATCACTTTTTATGTTATTGGTTTTTTTCAAGCTATATTTTATTTATTTATTTATTGAAGTATAGTCAGTTTACAATGTTGTATCAATTTCTGGTGTACAGCATAATAGTTCAGTCATACATATGCATACATATATTCATTTTAATATTCTTTTTCATTATAGGTTACTACAAGATATTGAATATAGTTTCCTGTGCTATACAGTATAACCTTGTTGCTTATCTATTTTATATATAGTAGTTAGTATCTGCAAATCTCAAATGCCCAGTTTATCCCTTCCCACCTCCTTTCCCCCCTGGTAACTATAAGTTTGTTTTCTATGTCTGTGAGTCTGTTTCTGTTTTGTACATAAGTTCATTTGTCTTTTTTTAGATTCCACATATAAGCGATATTCATATGGTATTTTTCTTTCTCTTTCTGGCTTAGTTTACTTAGAATGACAATCTCCAGGTCCATCCATGTTGCTGCAAATGGCATTATTTTATTATTTTTTATGGCTGAGTAGTATTCCAGTATATAAATATACCACAACTTTTTTATCCAGTCATCTGTCGATGGCCATTAAGGTTGTTTCTATGTCTTGACTATTGTAAATAGTGCTGCCATGAACATTGGGGTGCATGTATCTTTTCAAAGTAAACTTCCCTCTGGACATATGCCCAGGAGCAGGATTATTGTTTTAGTGGTCACTCTAAAGATTGCAATGTACAAAGTTTGTTTAATTTACTTAAAATTAATATTGTAACACTTTAGGAAGACGTGTAGAAAACATGCAGTCTTGAGAGTCAATTTTCTCCCACCGTTATGTTATAGTTCTCCTGCATGAACACAAGATAATTTTATGACTTTAAAGAAGTTAAAAGAAAAATACTCTTTTACATTTTGCAGACACTTAACACTTCTGCTGTTCTTCTTTCCTTCCTGATGATCCAAATTTCCATCTGGGATAATTTTCTTTTAACTTGAAATATTCCTTTATTTTCTACAGTATAAGTCTGTTGGTGACAAATTTTCTTTGCTTCCTTTCACATGAAAACATCTTTACTATCATTCTTGAAAAATATTATCACTTGATAAATGATTTGGGGTTGCCTTTTGTTCTATTTATCACTTTAAAGATAGTCATTTCACTTTCTTCTGGCCTCCACGATTTTTCATAAGAAGTCAGAAACTTTTTCACAGTTGCTTCCTTGCATGTAAGATGCTATTTTCCTCTGTTTATTTTCAAAATGTTCTTAGTTTTCAGCAGGTTTATAATATTATGCTTGGTCATTTTATTTTTTTGTATTTTTCCTACTTGCAATTTGTTGAATTTCTCAATCTGTAAATTTATGTTTTTCCTCAAGTTCGGAAACTTAGTTATCCTACTTTCAAATATTTGTTTTGTCACATTCTTTTTTTTCCTGCTGCAACTCCAATTACACATGTATTAGATCTTCTGTTATTGTTCCACAAGTCACTGAATTTCTCTGAATTTCTTTTCTCAGATGTTTCTCCTCGTATTCTTCAGGTTGAACATTTTCTGTTTATCTATCTTCATAGTCACTCTTTTCTCTGTCATCTTAATTCTGCTATTAATTCCCTTCAGTTAATATTTTATTTCAGATATTATTTTTCAGTTCTAGAATTTGCACTTTCAATATGGTTTCTATTTATCTGCAGAAATTTCTTCATTCCAAGCATATTTTCCTTTACCTCACTCAGCACTGGTCATCTCAGGGTTGGTCTTGATAGTCTCTCCTATTGAAAATGGATCACATTTTCCTAGATCATCTGACATCAAATAATTTTGGATTGTAACGTAGACAGTGTGATTGTTACATTATGGGGATTTTCGATTTTTTATTTATTCTTTTACAGAGTGTTAAAGATTTTACCTTAGTGGGCGATTGACTTGTTAGGTCTCAAACTACAAATTTTATTTTGTAGATGACATCTCAAATTTCAGTTCATTAAATTTTGTTTTTGTTTTTTTTTTTAACTTTGACTGCTTTGAATCTGTTCTGTGCATGCATAGATGGTCAGTCAGATAATTAGGTTAATTTATAAACAAAATTTGAAACTCTATCTGTCCAGAGCTCTTCTTTCTGGGATTTTCTCCTCATTTTCCAAGATCTTCTTTTTTTTTTTTTTTTTTTTTTTTTTTGCCTCAAATTCTATAGTCTGAAACTTCAGGTCAGAAAGACTGCAGGTATCCTTTGGCATTTAAATGCTAACTCCTTTAACAGTAGGCAACTCATTTCTTGTAAGCCATTCTTCCAAGTTTCAAATTCCCTCTAGAATCTGCCTGTTTTGTAACCTTCTTCAGTACTTTCAGGTGATTTAAAAAACATATATATTTTGTCTAGAATTTGAAGCATTAACTTTAGGAGGGTCAAGCCATCTCAGGATATCACTTCATGTACTCTTCAAATGAGAAACTGAGCATAATTTTTTGACAATTTTCTGATGCCATATTAATACAATTTAATCCAAGTTTGATATTTTCATGAACTGAAAATGTCTACAATTGGGTCATCCAACACATTTTTTAGTTTAGAAATTTGTTTTTATAGTTTTTCTCTTTTTTATTAACTTGTACAACAGGAAAGCTGTCACCAGTCACCCTTTGGATTCTCCACAGCCTGAATAACATGATAAGCAAGATGATTTGATCTGAGTTTGAAAACAGACTGCGGTGAAATAGAATGATCAAAGTCCTAAAATGATCCCCTTTGAATGCAATATGTGAAATTAAATAAAAGAACTTAATGACATCTAAAGATACTTGATTTTTTCTTTTACCAATTCCAACTGTATTCTGGAGTTATGTGCTATCAGATAAAAGAACTCTGGATAAGTCAAGGATATTAAAATTAACAAAGTTTGACTTTGTTGACAAGTGTATGTTTTTCTTCTAGGTTCTGTATCAACCTTCTCTCCCAGATAGAAGCTTTTTCAATGATTGTGGCTTACCTACTGAATCTACTGACCGCATTAATCTATGTTAGTTTTTTAGAAAGAAAGGAGGGCACAAGAAATACAAAAATAAAGATAGGAAAAAAATATTTGTCACAAACTTTTCCTTAGTCTATTTTTATTGAAATATATCCTTAAATAAAATTTTTCAAAATCTAAGGTGATAAAGAGTTTGTTGAATTCCATAGTGGCACAAAATAATAAACAAACAAACAAAAACAAAAACTCTCTGCAATAGTAATAGCAGTACTATTGTAAAAATTGCTCTATAATACCAGCAAGTTTTTAGGGGAAAACTTATTCCCAGTAGTGGGCTAGTATTTTCCACAGGAAACAGTGGTTCAGGACTCATACTAATTTTGTTCATGGGAATTTAAAACAAGACACATTTTCGTGGTTTAGGTTACACATAGTCATTTTGGGAGCCAAAAACACTACTTTAATATTCCCCAAAGAGCAGTGATTTGAAAGTATATTTTTCTCAAAGCAGACATAGTTATGAAAAAAAGTAATACTTTTTTTTAAAGAAATGAAAATTCTAATTAAAATGAACATCAACACACAGAGTTCCTTTAAAATTGTTCTAAAGGGAAATATTCTATTCTAATTAATCTTTCATATAAATTCTTTTACTGTTGCTCTTTGGTTCAGCCTAGCATTTATGTAATTTTGGAATAATAAATACCCATGATAAATGAGAGTTGTTATACGTTATTTTCTTAATAAGTTGAATGTCTTCGAATAGTACATTTTTAAAATGTAGGTTTCTAAAACAATTGCAGCTTTTATATTTTTGGAATCCTGTCCATAATTTTCTCGACAATTGTTAATAAAAACATCATTAATATTTCATTTTAATGATACAGTGCTCTGGAACAAAATTACAATAGAACAAAATTCCATCTGAAGAGCTGAAGTGAACCCCATAATCATGCTAAATGAATTCACTGTGATTAGGTTTATGAACTTCAGACATGAAATTAGAGTTTGGGTCACTCTAGAAAAAGAAAGCATTTTTGTTCTTTAAAAAATAATATTTATTTCTGCTATTGTTATTTTCTAAATAAATCTCTAGGTTTATTTTGAAATTTTTAGATTATTATCACAGTGATAGTATTAATGTGTTTTCCCATCCTTTCACTGGGAAGGTATTAGAATAAAAAGCTTTCAGGGTTAATCTTGTAAGTAATTTCTTAGAGTTTTCTGACACTCGCTATACTAATGAAACTACAAAATCCAGATAGATCTTATCTCAGTTCTGCTTTCCATATTATGTTTTCCTTCTCTTGATCCTTTCTATTGTAGTGCATATCAGGAGGATAAAATCAGTCAGAATAAAAGGATCTACTTCACTGAGACGTTATGAGGCAATTAGCCACAGATAAATATTCATGGAAACCTAAATCATGTGCCAGTAAGTCTGGAACTTTCTTCCTGTATCCAAGGCAATGATCTGACTCAATGGAGACCAACAACTAACATCCACACCATCCTTACCCAAAGGACAGGGAATTTTCTGAACAATTCTAGAAGCCAAGGAGAAGGTAAGACCGTGTTGATGCAGCAGAAGGGACAGAAGTACGGACACAGAATTTGAAAGAACTGATTGACAGCATCATGATGAAACTCTGCCATGCATATGTCTTTGTCACTTGTCTAAATTTTCATACTCATATTGGCCTGGCAGAAGAGAGTATCTATTTATTTATTGGTTTGCTGTTTTTAAATCATTTTATGCTGAATTGGCTTTTTATTCCATTGGATTTAAGTTCATTTACAAGGTTGTCTAAAATATAGTCAAAGTTTTCATAACCTCTGTAATGACTTAAAAACATTGACTGAGTGCCTATTGTATGTAGCCAGGCATGGTGCTGGCTGCGACGAGGAAGGAGTCAAACATATTTATGTGACAGACACTATTCTAAGTGCTTCCAAAAGATATCTTCTTATGGGTAGTATGATTATTAGCATCCCCCTTTAATAGATGAGAAAACCAAGCCACAGTGCACCCAAAACATGGCAGTAAGTAACTACTCAGCTAAAGCCCACATACTCTCTCTCTAAAGGAGGTGTGCTAAACCACTACCTCTTCTGCAGCAAAACTCAAGGATAAGATACAATCCCTGCTATTAAGGACCTCACATATCTGAGCCAAGTGGGAAACTGTGCTTTGCTTAGCGATGTGAGCCATAAATGCTAAATATTTGTCTCTGGGTTAAAACCTCTGCCTGTGCGATCTTACAGCAACTGAATTTCACTCACCCCATCCGTATTCCTCACTAGACTGTCAGCTCCTTGAGGTCAGGGGTTGTATCTTGTGTATTACTGTGCCTCTAGTACCTGTACAAGGAATAAGTATTCCAATATTGATTGGAGTTAGAGAAACCCTGCATCAAATCACTTTTCTTGGCTGAATGACTTTGGGCATACTACAGAATCTCTTGTTTTACTTTATCTTTCTAAAATGAAAGTAATACAAATCTATCTTATTAGTTTGCAGTAAATAGTAAACCAGATGAGATACATAGAATGCATGTCTTATACACAATGTTCAATAAAAAGACAGCTATTGGTTGTCTCATGAGGATAAATTTACTCAACAAATATTTATTTACTGCATAATACCACACAATACTTATTTTTGTGTTTGTGGTCTCCAGAGATAACTGTGGGTAAGATAATGACATTTTCTTTCTCCCTGCTTTTTGTCTCCCCCAGAAGTGAGAGTAGGTCTCAACAATAACGAAATTCTCTTAAATTCAAAACCACCACTTCGGTGACCACTCATATGAAGAGATAATGACCTGACAACAGTCATCGTGCATCACAGAGACATTATAAAGCTGTAGGAAAAGCTGGACTGCTCTATTCTTCCATCTGCTTCCTTAACTTTGCACATCACCATTATTCCCTTATCCATGGATAGACTATTCTCTGTTTTCTTGTTTTTCCTCCTTATAGGAGGACCAGAACCTTTATGTTCTACTGCTTCACCACAGGTGGTTTACTGTCTCTGTTACATGTAGGTTCATAGGAGACCACAGCCCTAAAAACAATAGCTAGTATTTATTGACAGATTATGTGGCAGGTCCTATGCTAAGCATTTTAAATAAACTATTTTATTACTATTTCATTGAATCCTTATCATACATATGAGTTCATTACTAGTATTATTTCTGCTTTAGAGATGGAGGAAGCCAAGCTCCAGAGCTTGTTCAAGGTCAAAACACGACTGGTGGAGCTTCTATTTTTCCTAAGTCTACCATATGCTCCATTATCATCACTGCCGAAGGTGAGAACATTATCTTCTTCCTACAGGTGCTTAGATGAGGGAAAATGGGTCAATTGAGAAGATGCATTTTGAAGATAGAGAAAGGAAGGATAATAAAGCCTTTATAAAGCATTCAAGATGTTCACTTGTGCTCATGTAAATCAATATACTAATATATGAAAGGAAGAATGAGAAACTTAGGAATAAATAATTAACTAAAAATGATTTTAAGTGTTCTCCCTTCAACTCCAAATGCAGTTTCTCCTTTCAACTCCAAATGAAGCCAGTCCTAATATTTATAGACAACCTGACCTTAAATAACCTCAACAATCTGCTCAGAAAAAAGGGAAGGTCTTTATATATCTTTAAAAGAAATAAGGGAGTTGAATTTCACAAAGAAATAATAGAGGAGGTTTAAAAAATTATGGCAAGGAGCATAATTTCTGGAATAAAGCAAAATGTATAGCCATTGCCATATTATGTTGCTTATCTTTAAATAACTTCCAATTTCAAAATAGGATTTACAGAATTATTGCAAAGCTTGGACAGAGAGTCCCTAAATAACCTACATCCAGTTTCCCTCTAATTAACATTTTATATTGGTATAGTACATTAGTCACAATTAATGAGCAAATACTGATTATTATTAGCTAAAGTCCGTCCTTCATTCACATTTCTTCAGGTTCTCCCAACTGCCCTTTTTCTGTTTCCAAATCCCATCTAAAATACAACAGTATGCCTAGTTGCCATGTCTCCTTAGGATCCTCTTAGTTACGACCGGTTTCTGAGATTTTCCATTATTTCTAATGATCTTGATAGTTTTGAGGAGTACTGGTCAGGGATTTTTAAAAATGTCTCTCCACTGAGATTTGTCTGAAGTTTTCTTCTTATGGTTAGATAGAGATGATAATTTTAGATAATGTATACATAAACTAGTCAGCAATAACAAAGCGTGCAGTAACTAAAAGTCACAAAATGTCCAGGAAATGGAATGGGTTCTTGGTAAAAGGGAAAGAGATTTGACCTTCTTTAGAACTTTATTCCCCAGAGCTATCAGGTTAATAAAATGGATTGAGAAGTATTGCTGTTTAAAATGCTGGACTCACATGTAGGTCATGGGGAGAGAGGGAATGACAGGGATGGTAGGTAGGGCTGCAAAGAGACTGATTTGGGGGTGAAGAGGACAAAGTAACCAGAGTATCCAGATGGTGAGTTAGACACATGCAGTCAGGGATAGCATCGTGATTTCAAAGTGGTTTTTAAAAATGGTCTTCAGACAAAAATGGGGATATTTGTCTGCAGAATCTAGCCTTCTGAGAGGGAGGTCAGGGGCCAGGGTCTTTTCCTGCTTTCTGGAGTTTGCAGCAACACTTCTATCCTGGTAGGAGAAGTAAATGTAATTGGGAAATCATGACAGAGATCTTACCTTAGGGCCTATGCAAACATGGCAGGGATTAGAAATGAATCTGAAACTCCATAGGCAAAATTTGCCTCAGGAAAGCCAGACTCTCAGTTTAAAGGCAGCTAGATACATGGTACCCACCACCTACCCTTAATATCCTGCCAGGCTAGGTCAGGATTACATAATTCTCTGGGTGGAGCAGACCTGCCAGTCTATGGTCTTGGGTACCTTCAGATGTTCCGGGTGAGAGAGGGTAATGTCCTATTTGTAAGAAATTGCCCACAGGAAGGCTGTAGGATTAGAGGTGTGCTCTACCCTTTGCCTGTCCATTCTCATTTTCTCTGTTCCCTTTCTATTCTAAGAGGTAGGTTTGTCTTGGTGAACGAGAAACTTTTTTCGTTCTTTCTTTTTTTTTTTTTTCCCTTCTATGTCTCTCTTTCTGTATTTTTTTTTGTATATATTTTTAATTGAAGTATAGTCCGTTTACAATGTTTTGTCATTTTTTTATGTACAGCATAATGCTTCAGTCATACATGAACACTGGGCCACCAGTGTTCTTAGGCCAGACTCCTTACCAAGGCATGCATAAGGTTTGGATGCATGCTGATGAGTTTCTCAGCCTCCTCACTAGTCACTCACCCACTTGCACCCGATAATTGAGCCATTCTTTAGGACTTGTACTTCCTTCAGGTCCCCACACTTTCTACCATCTTTTTGACTTTGTGCATGGCATTTCTTATGCCTGCAATGTGCATCTTCTTTTTTCTTCTCCCTAACTAATTTCATTGATGTCCCCACTTCCAATTTTTCTCTATTCAATCCATTTCCTAACAGCAGTCAGTGCAATCTTTTTAAAAATATATATCATATCATGGCACCCCCTGTGCAACTCACTGACAATTTCCCATTGCACTTACAGTAAAATTAAGCTCTTCATCAATGACTTTCAAAGCCCTTCGTAATCGGTGACCTCCCATCTCTCCAACTTGTCTCCCACCCATGCTCCCATGCTCCTGCCATACTGTCTGCCTTCCGTGCTGAGAGCATACCAGATTTATCCTCTGGTATTTCCCTCAGCCTGGAACTTTCCTCTCCCATATCTTCTCAGCCTCAGTTCCTTCATGTTACTCATATCTTGGCTGAAAGTCACGCCCTCAGAGAGCCATTTCTCAGCCACTGTCTGCAGTATTGCTCACTTCTTCTTGTTCTGTTCTCTTTGTGGCTTCCACCACTTTCCGGAATGGCCATACAACTGTGGGACTTAGTCAGTCCTAATGTGGGCCCTGGAGTCCGACTGCCTGGCCTTGTGCCTTGGCTTGTCCTCTTACTAGCTGGATGATCTTGGGGAAGCCACTTAACCTCTCTGCGCCTAGTTTATTTTCCTGTGGTGATTGTAAAGATGCGACTCCTTTACTGTAGCCACAAAGCATTACATTGTCAAGAGCTCAGCAGGAGAGAACTGAGCTTCCATGTACCCAGGTGGTTGATCAAGACAAGCCAAGAGGAAAGCCACAATCAAAACTCTAATCACTTAATTGTGATAGTATAAGCAAGACACTAAACATGCTGGCTCCCCATAGGTACTATTTTTCCACATGGAGCCGTGTCTAGCAAGGGTCAGATGTGTCAGAACAGACAAATGTCGGAGGGTGCGGAAGGATCAACTCACTGTGGAGGGAGCCCTGAATAAAAGGTTTCTGCCACTTTATGTTATTAGGGAGCTGGCTGGGGTTGGAGTAGAGAGAGAGGGAAAGGCTAGGAGTGGGAAAGCACTGAATACTGAGTCAGAGTGGAGAAAAGTGTCTTCAGGTCCTCTCAGATAAGGTGATCTCAGCAGACAAAGGCTGTGGCTGCCAGTCCCTCAATAAGCAGGCCTTGGAATGGAGGCTTCTGGGCCAGGAATGCAGACATACATAAGAGCACGGGCCCCACCGGGGGACACCGTGTCCTTGACTGCAGCTGCCTTTACAGACTGCAGTGCAGTGTCTTTGTACCAAGTCTGATATGGGGACGGCAGCTTCCTCTCACGAAGCCTGTTGGGTGAAGTCTTTGGAACTGCCTGTGGTTGGGCTTGAAAGATCATACTTAGGATTCTGGCCTAGAGGAGACACCTCAACCATAGAGATGTTGGTTCTAATTATTCTAGGTTTTTTTGTATCTTGATTTTCTCATGTCACTTTTTGGTATTAATTCCATGAAAACTAGAACTATGTCTATAACATTCACTCCTCTGTCCCTGGGGTATATTTTAGTGTCTGATGCTACCTAGTGTCTCGTGGTGGTCCCCCTAGAGCTCAGTAACTATTCACTGAAAACACAGATACACTTACGTATATTCATACGAAGTATTGACTGTTTTAATGTTTAAAAAAAAAATCTGTGAAAGTAAAATCTACAAGAGTTGGGCAGTAACAACCCTTTCATTCTCAAACAGCTGAAATACATGATAAAATACCTAGTTATTGCGATCATGGTTGGTTATTAACAGGCGTATCTATTTCATTATGCTTCATTTTACTGCTCTTTGTAGATACCGTGTTCTTTAGAGATTCA
The DNA here is from genome assembly GCF_048773025.1 of Camelus bactrianus. Classification (NCBI taxonomy): domain Eukaryota; kingdom Metazoa; phylum Chordata; class Mammalia; order Artiodactyla; family Camelidae; genus Camelus; species Camelus bactrianus. The sequence continues at coordinate 42,888,247 of NC_133550.1, read as the reverse complement.
AGGTTTATGGCGACCTTGCCTCAAGCAAGTCTATCAGCATCATTTTTACAACATTTGCTCACTTCAATGTCTGTGTGTCACATTTTGGTACTTGTCCCAATATTTCAAACTTTATTATTATATTTGCTATGGTGATCTGTCATCAGTGATCTTTGATAGTACTACTATGACTCACTAAGGGCTCAGATGGTGGTTAGCATTTTGGGGGCAATAAAGTAGTTTTAAATTAAGGTATGTACATTGTTTTTTTGACATAATGTCACTGCGTACTGAAGAGGCTACTGTATAGTGTAAATGTAACTTTTACATGCACTGGGAAACCAAAAATTTTGTGTAATATTTGCTTTAGTGTGGCAGCCTGAAATTGAATACAAAATACAGCTGAGTCATGTCTGTAGTGAATAGTATATACTTTATGTATTATTTTAACGCAGTAAATTAGGCTAAGTTTTGAATATTCACAATGAAAATTACTGTCAAAAATAACTTTTTACCTTGTAGTTTAGTTCTCTTAGCTTTTTCAGTAGACAGAAGAAACTGACTTTAATGTCGAGCAGAAAGATTTACAGATGGTGATTTTACAAGGAATTTAGAAGAAACTTTTGCAGGAGATAAAGCAGGTGATTTTGATTTTGATTCAAGTAGCTTATTAACTCTTCTGGAAATCCAGGCAGGAAATGTTGAATATCTAAGTCTTTATTTCTTGGTATAGAGAATCAGTGGTATGCTGTATTTCTGTGACATTTCTATAAACCTGGGAACTCCTTTCTTCATGCTTTGTATAATAGGAATAGTTTAACGTTGATCTCTATACTTTTAGCTATCTCTGTATCTTCTTTATTGTGACCCTTCAATTTCTGGAATTTATCTGCTTATCCTCCTCCATGAGAGTCAAGTTTTAGCCACTATTTTTGATGTTATATATCCAGCATTTCAAATAGGCTTTTAAACTTGTTATTTTCTTGTAAAGTCAGCCCAGAGTAAACTAATGTAGCACAATGAGTGTCTGATTGATGCTAAAGGTTAGTGAGTTGACATGCCTTGACCATTTTAATCTTTGACTCAATTGTGTTATCATTGATTTCAGTACTTTTTCTTTTTCTGAATATAAAATGAATATAAAAATAAAAAATATTCAAAGATAAATTTAAAAAATATGGTATTGATAGAGCTGGTAGGATTTACACACACACACACACACACACACACACACACACACCCTATTTCACTGAGTAGGTGACTTTCCTTTGAGACCACATAGTATAATGAGCTTAAATTTATTGTAATTTTTATTACATATTATTAAAACTGTTTACTTTTCTGATTAGCATTACGCCTAGACTCTGAGTGCTCCTTGAGTACTGGGATGTTTATTTTGTCTGTGCATCATCACTAAATACCAATGACTAGTAATGCAATTCTTAAGTAAATGTTTGTTTAAAGTAACACTAATGGGAACTTTTATCATTTATAAGATGCCTAGTATGTGCCAGGCATTGTGTTGGATAAATGCATACTATATATATATCATGCGTTTTTGTAAATCAGTTCTAGCTAACCCTCACAAAATCCCACGATATTGGCATTATATGTTTCAGATAAGAAAATCAAAGTTCTCTCTACTCTGCCATGCTGCTCTATGAAAGACAGCTTGAATGAATGGTGCAGAACATGCCTGGTCCCTCAGGGATTTTAGGTCCTAGCTCTTAACATTTCTCTTCCTACTCATAATTTAAGAATTTAGGATATGCTTTTTGGAATGGAATCTGCACTTTTCATATTTAGTATAAAATGTATGACTCCTCGTTTGAAGCTGATTTTGTTTTTTTGGCCGGTAAAGCACTTGTTTCATCTCACTGGCTAATTCTTGAGTTTGATTTGACTTATGATGAGAGAGAGAAAGAGAGAGGGTTGGGAGGAACGTAGATCAGCAGTCTCCATTTCCCCTGTCCTCTGGGTAATAGACTCTTTTGAGTTATTACAGACACATGTCACCCAGCTACAGTTGATTTTTAGTCTGCTTTGCAGCTAGGTGAGGCTTGTGATTGCATTTAGTATGTGCATGTATAACTGATACTTATAACTTCCAATGAATCTGCTTCAAGGAGATGGTCCTTTTCTCCTGGACCTTCTCTTTTCTCTTTCTATAGAGTAGAACAGGAATGTGGAAGCTGTCAGTTTCTACTTTGGAAGTAAAGACAATGTCCATAATGATGATGGAGCTGTAACATAGAAGGACTGTGCCCCTAAAAAACCTGGGGAACTGAACTTCCCTGACAGCTCTGCACATCTCTGGACTGCCATGTGAGATAAAAATAAATGCCTATCATATTTAAGTTATTGTGTTTTTGGCTATCTCATATTACAGAAGTTTAGTATATATATACAACTATATAATACATATACTTAAATACTTAATATATGTGATAGAAGTTTATGTATAAAGTATATGTAGTATATACAATAGTCCTCTCTTATCTGCAGTTGTGTTTTCAGTTGCTCTAGATCAACCAGGGTCCAAAATTATTAAACGGAAAATTCTAGAAATAAAGAATTCATAAGCTTTAAAAGTCAAGCCATTCTGAGTACCAGGATGAAATCTCACACTGTCATGCTCCATCCCCCCTGGGATGTGAATCATCCCTTTGTCCAGCTTATTCCACTTGTTAGTCACTTAGTAGCCAACTGGGTTATCAGATTAACTGTCATGGTATCTCAGTGCTAGTTTTCAAGTTTACTTAATAGTGGCTCCAAAGTGCAAGAGTAATGATGCTGGCAATTTGGATAAGTCAAAGAGAAGCTGCAAAGTGCTTCCTTTAAGTGAAGAGGTGAAAGTTCTCTAGTAATAAGGAAAGAAAAATATCCTATGCTGAATTTCAAAGATCTATGTTAAGAACAAATCTTCTGTCTGTGAAACTGAAAAAGAAAAAGAAATTTGTGCCAGTTTTATGGTCATATCTCAAACTGCAAAAGTTACAGCCACAGTGCGTGACAAGTGCTGAGTTAAGATGGAAAAAAAAGCATTAAATTTGTGAGTGGAAATTAGGGTTCAGTACTATCTGCAGTTTCAGGCACCCACTTGGTGACTTGGAACAAATCCTCCAACAATAAGGTGGGTTACTGTTACATGTTTAATATATAATAAATGTATAATTTATTTATTATGTAATACAAGTATAACTCTCAATCATCAAAATAAAGGGTTTTATTTGTTGGCTATCTAGAATGAAATACAGTTTTTCTTTACCTTTTCATCCAGAATCAAAAGGGTTGTATTATTCTTACTAAGGAAGAGACAGAGAAATATCTCGTTTGATTTGTATCTGTAGTAGAGACCAAGATCCTCTGTTTTCATCCATAGTTATTTGTCTCAGCTCTGGTACAGCATTTGTAACAATAGCTTTCATCTCTGGTCTACCAAGACAGAATTCATGAGTTTGGGTTTACTATTCATGATAACACAGTATATTGTAACATGGCTATCTTTATGTGCAAAGGGAAGATTCTCATGGAGATTTGTTGTAATAACTCAGGTTAGGAGAATAAATTTTAATTTAAGGAACAAATGAAGATTTGGTAATTATATTCTCCTGTGAATCATGCTTCTTTCCATTCATCTTTTTCTTTTCCCCCAAGTTACCTCTTTATAATTCATGTTTGTAGTTTATAATACATTAGAATTACAGTAAAAACTAAAGAAAATTACAAAGTCTGTATTGGATGCACCAAAGGTCATAAACTCATTTTAGTTCTAAATAATTAAAAGACCATGAAAGTATTGACTAACTGGCATTTATTTCAGAATCAGCTAAGCAAAGAGATTTTGATTGCAGAAAACATATGAGAAATAATATCATTTAAATGTCCATCACCAGCTGCAAAATATTTTTGAGCTTTTGAAGAATATGTGCTATTTTTCTAGAAATCTTCTCAAATGTTCTTCATTTTGCATATTTTCCCCATAATTTTAAATCATAAAAGGGCTACATTATATCTAAAAGGAAATAAAATGATTTTAGTCACATTTCTTACCATTACAAAATTGTGAAAATGTGAGTTTTTATCTTTTTAAGTACACTGGATACAAATATATGCTATGCAGCATATTATTTTTCAGACATTTTTCTAGCTTTTGTTTAAATTATTTTAAACTAAATTTAAATTCCCTCCACTATTATATAAGAAATAAAAGAATGGATTTTATGAGATTCCAAAGACCTATGTTTGTGTACTCACTGGACAAACCTAGAAGCAATGAATTAAAGACGTCAGCAATTGAGTAACTAAGAATCACAGAATTGGTAACTTTAGAGTAAATACTAAGAAATAAAAATATAATCAAAATGTAAGCTTACTGGCAGCATTTCTGTTTTTATTCATTTATTTTAATCATAAATTTAATCACTGATGATTAAATAGACAGCCTTTCTTGAGTCTGGCTCTGCCTTTCCAGAATCTGTGATAAAGGCTGTGTAAGAGTATATTATGACCTGTGTGTGTGTGTGTGTGTGTGTGTGTGTCCTTGTGTGTGTGTGTGTCCTGGGGAACAAAGTCAGGATTCACATTTACTGTTCACTTACTATTTTTCAGTCATTTGTTTTCTCACTTATTCTCTATAAAAATTCAAAAAAAAATAAGAAATACAATATTTTTCAAAGTATGGAGAGATTATATGGGGAGTGTCCAAAATTCATTGATAAGCATTTAAAAATTTTGTGTTTACATATTATATTAAAATTAATATAAGCACATTCTATAACATACACATATCTATCTTATAGTCAAATTCATTGCATTTATGACAAAGACATTATTTGCTTTATTTCAACTGTCCTAGGTTAATGAGTAAAGAATTGCAGTCAGCTTACAACATAGATGGTGTATTTGCAGTAACTGAAGATTAAATTACTTCACAGACACAGACAACTTAACTTCAATTCAGAAAGAAAAATGTGCTAGCAGAACTGAGTCCTCACATATAAAACAATACAAAATGCCTCCCACAAAAAAAATCAAATGCATTTCTAATACCTAGTATCAAGCCAATACTGATGATTGACACAAAGAAAAATGTAGCAGCGTAAGACAAAAATTAATAACGCTGTGTTATCTTTAGATCAGATTGTCAGAGGCTTCTTTGAGAAGTGATATTTGCGCAGAGCCCAAATGATTTATGAGAATATCTGGGAAAGAGATTTCCTGAACAAAAGAAGCAGCAAATGCACAGGCCCTAAGGTGGGAGCATGCTTGGAGTGTTCTAGGGAAAAACAGAAATGTAAATGTAGACACAGCAGAGTAAGCAAGGGGGAAATGTACAAGAAGATGATGGAAGTTGTGCAGCTGTGCTGGGGAAACGGGCACCAGTCCTAGAGTCAAATGGCTGCTGAAATCCAATTCACATGCCACTAAACAAGCCATATTTCTTGGAAAGGGGCTGGGACACCCAGGAGAAAGGGGGAATTTTTTCTTTGCACAAAGGCATTTTCTGCTCTTATGACTGGACTGCCACTGGAAACATCTTTCTCTAATTAGTCCACCTAAAGGGTGCTCCTTTCAAATCACACAAAGGTACCATAGGGACTAGCAAAAGCCCCGAGGGAAGGAAAGGTACAAAGAGAGCATATCAGTTAGACCTGTGGGAAAGGATACAGCCTCAATGAAACACAGAAATCAGTGAATAGGTAATTTTTTTATAGAATTCATTTCAGCTGCAAGAGTACCCAAAGAAGTGGTGAGAATCAGCCAGAACTGGGCTGAGATCCTGGCTTAGTTCTGTGCAAGCTACAGTGACCTTGGCCAAGTGTATCCATCTCTCTGGCTTTGTTTCCTTATCTATACAATGGGGATGCTAATACTTGCTTCACAGGCCTGTAGGGACTGAGATATTTGTGAAGTGCTTCACTCAGTGCTACATCCACAGCAAGACATTAATAAGTGTGGACTATTCATGCTATGATCATCAAGATATTAAATTTGGTCCTGGGGAAATACAGACTGCAACAGACTAAAATAATGATGAGATCAACAGATATTTACCGAGAGATTTTTCAGGGTCAAGCACGGTTTTAGGTTCTAGGGAAACAACAATAAACTAAACAGAGTAAGTTCCTACTCTCTTAGATCTTTCATTCTAGAGTGAAGAGAAAGACAGATGAATAAACAAACCCATGCTATGGCTTGGGTATTGAATATCCATAGGAAGAAAAATAAAGCAGGTGAAGCAATAATGAAAGATGGGATGGGCATAGAAGTGGAGTGAGTATTTCATACAGAATTATCAAGTAAGTACTATGTGTAGAAGTGACATTTACATAGAGCTCTGGATTTAGAGAGTATGCCAGGCATCTTAACAGCAGAGGCAAAGGCCCCGAGGAAGGAGCCTGCTAGGTATATTTGGAAAGAACAGAGAAGCTACTCTGGCTGGCATCAACTCCCGCTGGGAAAAGGAGCAGGCAATGATGTAGGGGTGGGGGCCAGATCAAAGAAGCAGCATGAGACTCTTTAATTTCTTAATTCTAACAATCTTCATGAGAAATCTCGGAAGTTAATCACATTATTTATTAATCTGTTGCTGGCTTTACTGTTGACTTTTCTTCTAACAGTTTTCTTTCCAATCAGTCATCTAATGGTGGGTTTTAAGCCCTACAACACTTGTCTCTGACAGGACAGATTAAATAATCAGAGATCACATTGTTACCTTAAAAACTTACCTCTTCTTCAATTCAGAAGAGGAGTAAGTGGATATAAATTTATGAGTTTCTACTTGCATATGTCCTAATTTCTAGAAAATAGGAATTTGTTAAACTCCAGATAAATTTGACATCATTGTGTGCACATTTTAAAGTTTAATTTCTAGAATTAAAAATAGGCTCTGCACAGCTTTTTTTTTCAGTTTTGTGCTTTTATTACAGGCTATTTAAGCATATAATTTCTTTTTTAATGAACAAGGAGAAGTGTTACTTGATGGTGCTCTTCCCTAGATATCATCCCATGTCTCTCAATTTCCTTCTCATATCTTCTCTGTCTGCTTTGATCTTTTTTTTTTTTTTGGAATTATATTAACCTCTGTAAATCACAATTTGTCTGAACTTCAAAAACTACTGCCTTAAATTGTTGTATAAAATAACAAAATTAAAGGCAATTTTTCATCCTCCAAAAAAGCGTGCTCCATTACCTCCTAATGAATTTGGGAATGAACATTTCTTTCTGTTTCTGGTGGCTTTTAATCTCTGTCACAACTTTTTATATTCCCTTTTAGTTTTGTACAGATCACTCAGAGGACATCCCTCATCTCATTTGAATCTCTTACACAGAAACATAAACAAACACATTATCCTTCTACCTTGAAGTCATATGGGAAATCTAAGGAAAGCATTCCAATTTATTTCCATTTTTATATGATAATTAGGGTTACTTTGGATCATTACTGCAATAGAAAAAAATAGTTAAAATGCATCTAGATCAACAGAATTTCCTGGCTATGTTAGGGGAATAATGATCTCCCCAATCATCTTGGCTTTTGTTCTAGCTCTCTGGATGTTCCTTTGACACTGCTGTGAACTCTTTCTCTACACCCAGCTGGCTACGTGCATCCTGCCCTCCCTGACCTGCATCCCTTCTCCAACCTGGCCAATAATGCTGATGTGCCCAGGAGTACCATCTGGGACCTCTATTAAACTATAGCCTCTCAGCTTCAAACCCTATTATATATACCCTGTTGGGGTCAGGACTTTGCAAGGCATATTTCCACTCTGCTAGGAGGTGGCACTAGGGAAAACTGGAAGGCCAGTGTGAGGAGAAGGGACTTGCTTCTTGTTATTTTATTCCTCTATTTGCTTCTTGTTGCTGTTTACTTCCTGTTTTCTTGTTCTTCCTAGGGTCTCCCAGCAATACACCTTCACTTAGCAGTGGTAGTTCCCTCAGTAGCAGCAGTTGGCATTTACTCTAAAACTTTCAGTGTGGTTGGCAGAATTGTAAGTTGGTCCCTAATTTCCCAGCCCCTGAAGTACACACACTTTCTCCCAGTTATTCAAGCAAATACTAACCTAGGTACCACTGTGAAGGTATTCTGCAAAAGTAATTAAGATCCCAAACCAACTGTCTTTAAAAAAGAGAGAATGTTGTTAGTGGGCCTGGCTTAATCAGATGAACCTTTAAAAGCATGGCATGGTCCTTCCTGGCATGAAATATCAGATGCTTAAGAAGGATTTAATTCAATGGTGATTCTCTATTGATGGCTTTGAAGATGAAGAAAAGAATGGTAAAGAATGAAGGCAGTTCCTAGGAACTGAGAATGGCTCCCAGTTGACAGCTTGCAAGGAAACAGGCACCTCCATCCTAGGACTGCAGGAAACTGAATTCTGACAGCAACCAATGAACTTGAAAGGCAACCCTGAGCCTTAGAAGAGATAGTACCTCTGGCCAACACCTCAATTGCAGCCTTCTGATCAGATACTTCGAACTTACAGAACGGTAAGCTAATATATGGGTGCTGGTTTAAGCTGCTCATTTTGTGGTAATTTGATACACAGCAGTAGAAGCTAATATAATTCTATCTATCTATCTATCTATCTATCTATCTATCTATCTATCTATCTACCTATTTCCTTTTGGGATCCTAACACCAACTGGTTGTTACCCTCTCCCAAGAGATCTAGAACTTTTCTTTGAGTTCAAGACACTAGCAGTAACCAAGCAGTGCCCCCTTGTGCAGGAAAGGGTTAACTCTGCTCTCTGGCCCCTTGGCAGCCCCTTCACCAAGGGTGGCTCTGCCCTTTAAGTCATTCTTCTGTTTTCTTGAAGGATATCACACTTGTAGCCAAGGAGGATTATCTCTTTCCCCTGTAGAATTCCAGAGATATAACAGCATTTGTTCATTTTATCTTGTCTCTGTCCCCTTCATTCCAAGCTGAAAGTGGTTTTGGTGATACAGCATTCTCAAAACCCATGGCTCTCCCACGTGTGTCAGGATAACTACACCATGAAACAAGAGGGTCCTCCACAGATCTTTCCTGAATAAGTCTGTCTCTGCATTGGGTCTCTGCTCAATGTTTGATTGGATCCTTGAGTCCCATACCTAATCTCCTCAGTAGAAGTATGCCCAGCTATACCCTCAGACCTGTCTCTAAAACACACTTAAGCATCTTTCGCAAACTGGAATGGCTGAGAATTTTCCAAATCATCAAGTGCTGGTTCCTTTTTGCTTAGAAGTTCCTTCTTCAATTTATTTATTTATTTTTTTCCTCTTGCTTTTTGCTAAGAGCAGCAGGGAGAAATAGGGCTGTGTCTTCAACACTTTGGAAATTTACTCAGCTAAATACCCAAGTTCATTGCTTATCAATTCTGCTTTCTATACAACAGCAGAACGCAACTCAGCTACATTTTCTGCCACTTTGTAACAAGGATCACCTTTCTTCCAGGTTTGAATACCATGCTCTTCATTTCCTTCTAAGATCGCACCAGAAACAGCTCTAATGTTCATATTTCCAGCAACATTATGTTCATGACCGTGTATGTATTCTTAAACATGATAAAAGCTTTGTATGCTTCTCACTTCCTGAACGCTCACCAGAATCACCTTTAATATAATATACATATTTCCACCAACTTTCTTTTTTTTTAGTGATTATCCAACCCCAAACTTTCTTTCTTTTACATTTTTTATTGAGTAATAGTCATTTTACAATGTTGTGTCATATTCTAGTGCAGAGCACAATTTTTCAGTTATACATGAACATATACATATTCATTGTCACATTTTTTTTTTTGCTGTGAGCTACCACAAGATCTTGTATATATTTCCTTGTGCTATACAGAATAATCTTGTTTATCTATTCTGAATTTTAAAATCTCAGTCTGTCCCTTCCCACCCCCTGCCTCCTTGGCAACCACAAGTTTGTATTCTATGTCTATGAGTCTGTTTCTGTTTTGTATTTATGTTTTGTTTTGTTTTGTTTTGTTTAGATTCCTCATATGAGCGATCTCATATGGTATTTTTCTTTCTCTTTATGGCTTACTTCACTAAAGCCACTGTGGGAAACAGTATGGAGATTCCTCAAAAGACTAGGAATAGACTTACCATATGACCCAGGAATACCGCTCCTGGGCATATATCCAGAAGGAATCCTACTTCAAAATGACAGCTGCACCCCAATGTTCATAGCAGCACTATTTACAATAGCCAAGACATGGAAACAGCCTAAATGTCCATCAACAGATGACTGGATAAAGAAGATGTGGTATATTTATACAATGGAATACTATTCAGCCATAAAAATCGACAACATAACGCCATTTGCAGCAACGTAGATGTTCCTGGAGAATGTCATTCCACCAACTTTCTTTTTAAAGCAATGTAGCCTTTTAAAATCATGTACCTCAAAATTCTTCCAACCTTTACCCATTACCATATCCCAAAGACACTTCCACATTTGTAGATACTTGTTATAACAGCACCCCACTTCTTGGTACCAAAATCTGTAGTAGCTTTCTCAGGTTGTTGAAAAAAATTACCACAAATTGGGTGGCTTAAAACAAGAGAAACTGACTGTCTTACAACTACAGAGGCCAGAAGTCTGAAATCAAGACATTGGCAGGACCATGCTCCCTTCAAAGGCTCGAGGGAAGAATCCTCCCTCAACTCTTTCAGCTTCCAGTGGTTCCTGGCATTCCTTAGCTTGTGGTCTCATAACTCTAATCTGTGCCCCTGTCTTCACATGGCCTTCTTCGCTGTGTCTCTGTGCCCACTCCTCTTCTTGTAATGACATCTGTCATTGGATTTAGGGCCTATCCTAAATACAATATGGTATTATCTCGAGGGTCTTAATTACATTGGACCTTAATTAATTGCAAGGACCTTACTTCCAAATAAGGCCACATTCACAAGTACCAAGGGTTAGGACTTGAACATACTTTTTAGGGGGCATAACTCAAAATCTATTAAAGACTCCTAATAATGAATAACCCCAAGGTGGGGTGAGCTTCTCTGGTTGTCAACACCTGACAGATGTTAAATACCATTGCTGAGAGAATTAAATGCATCTGTGTGACTCTACATAGAGAGGATACCTGAAAATTTGTACCTGGATTTTCAGGGATTTCTCCCCATGCATCTTTTCCCTTTATCAATTTTAATCTGTATCATTCTGCTTTAATAAACTTTGACTCTGAGTATAACAGCTTTTCTGAGTCCTATAAGTTCTCCTAGTGAATCATGGAGGGTGAGGGTAGTCTTGGGGACACCCAACACACCCCTCCTCAGAGGTCTGAGAAGCAGTTCCTCAGGACCCCTTCTTTAAGCTTCTAAATTTTAATAATCCCTGCAACATCTCCTGTTCTCCCAGCTCTATAGCTGGGAGCTACTTTGTGCTTTTGCTATCTCCACAGTACTGTAATACGACAGTGTTCCATTTTGACATTTTCAGTTCTTCATACTAATTTAAGAATCTTTACATTAACTTCCCTCTTAAAAAAAACAACAACAAAAACACAAAACAAACAAACAAAACAAGTAGTGTGGTTTCTGTCTCCTGAGTGGACCATGACATAATTCTCAATCTTATTTTCTTCTCATTCTACCTGCTTTTCCTTGGGCAATGTTATTCTGTGTGATGTGGACACCAGTAAGGGTCACTACATCCAGCTTCACTGGGCATCTCCACTTGGTTTTTCCATGAGAACCTGCATTCACTTCTTGTCTCAATCACAAATCAAATGGCTCCTCCCTCATCTTCTCTACACTGCATTTGTTTTTCCATTTTTGACCTTCTAGTTTCTTTTTTGCCAATATTATTTTCTCCATTCCCTCTGACATTAAAACAGTTCAGTGTGAAAAGAGAGTAAGAATTGAAATGAGGCAGATATGGGTTCTAATCCTGGCTGTCTTATTTTATGGCAAAGTAAGATAATGATTTTGTCCTCACAGAGTTATTTTGGGGAATAAAAAGTGATTGGATATGAAGTGCATAGATCTGTGGTATTTTTCACATGTCAGATACTCAATTTCATTCTTCTCTCTTTTGCCACTTGTCTTAGTCTGCTCAGGTTGCTGTAACAAATATCATAGACTGGGTGGCTTAAACAATAGAAGTGTATTTCTTATGCTTCTGGAGGCTGGGAAGTCCAAGATCAGGTTCCTAATGAGAACTTTCTTCCTAGCTTGCAGACAGTTACCTTCTTGCTGTGTAACTTGCCCACAGGGCAGAGACAGAACATCTTTCTCATGCCTCTTTTAATAAGGGCGAATTCCATTCATGAAGGTTCCATCCTCATGACTTAATTACCTCCCAAAGATCCCACCTCCAAATATCATCACATTGGACATAGGGGCTCGAACATATGAATTCTGGGAGGACACAAACATTCAGTCCATCGCACTAATACTCTCACCTCGGTGATCTCAATTATCTCCTAGCTGTTCTAATTTTTTTCCTATTGATTATCCATACAACTGTCAAAGACACTTTTTTAAGAGACTAGTTTATTATGCTATTCTTTGGTTTAAATCCCTTCACTTGCTCCCTATAGCCTGTAGGATAAGATCCAAACATATTAGCATAACCAGATTTTTATTGACCTGGACCCAGCCCCATCCAGCCATACCATCTTTTTTTAAAATGATTTTTGATGGCATACATTTTTTGTATATATTTATTTTTATTGAAGTATAGTCAATTTACAATGTTGTGTCAGTTTCTGGTGTACAGCATAATGCTTCTTTTACTCTTCTCCACGTACTCTGCCTAAGTTATTTCACAGTTTTACTAATGCTGTTTGCTCTGTTCTCAAATCATCTCCTTATGCTGCCTGTTCCAGCTACCTCCCACCCCCACCTCCTACCTCTTGCTTAGAAAATCCTACTTATCATTTAAGCCTCAGCTCAAGCTGTTTTTGACAATGGAGTTGGGTGGTTTTCATCCCTGAATCCAAACACTCACTCATCCTCCTCCTTGAAATTCCCTATTAGAAAGTAAGAGAGCAAGGAATTGTAGCCAAATGAGGAAATATGATTATTTTGATTTCTGGGGAAAGTACCCTCTATTGTTCCACTGTCCATCATTGCTGATGAGTTGTGACATAGCACAAAATTTAAGTCTAGAATAAAAGGGGCTTCTTACTCCATTTCTGGAATCTAGGCTATCTGAAGTATCAGAGTAGCTGTCTGGATGAGAGTGGTCATGTCCCCATGCTTACCTTACAGGAGCAGAAAGTAAAAGGAAGGGCATGGAATAAAGAGTAAGCTATGAGCATGGCCTTATGCCTTTTACAGCTCAGAAACTGCCCCCCTAGAAAGTAAGCTCCAGTGAATATTCTGGGACTTGACTAATAAGGGTAATAGCCCCTTCCTTTAAAAAGTTGCCAAGACATGGGTAAAGGAAGACAGAAGCTGCAGTATGAGGTTTTTTCTTGCCTATGGGTAGAGGAGAAAATATAAAGGGCTAAAACATCCCCTCCTGCAAAAATAGTCAATCATTACTTCTTCTAAAAAAACAAAAATTTATTTCCCAGTGCCTCAGTTACCTTACTCCAATGGTCATACTTGTCCCTACTTGTCACAGTTTGTTTCTGGCTGTGATCTTGGACCTGTCTGCTGTAATTTTTTGTGGTTCTATCTCACTATGAGATTGAGAGCTCATGATTTATTTTTAGAAAGAATGAATCGTTTTTCATTTTTCTAATTTTTATGAATCCAATTCCCTTGAAGTAACTGCTCAAGAACTATCTGTTGAATGTATAACTTGATTGTGATGCTTCAGCCAAGACTATCTGAAATTACTCTCTCCGTGTGTGTGTGTGCGTGTGTGTGTATGTATGTGTGTGTTTCTTTTTTCCTTGGCAAGAGTAAAACAAACATTAAGACCTACTGTTTCCAGCTCATTTGGGGGATAAGTTTAAATGTGTCACATGTTCTTATTATATGTGTTATAGGACCTCAGAATATTCACTCTGAAATTATCTGGAAACTAGGCTACTTTTAACACAACTACCAAGAAGAAGGTCTAATACTCTGGAAGGCAGATACTTCATTTGCTATAATCTAGATACCTTTCGGTCAAAGCTTACTATAGTTAGTTTTAAAAATTTTAAAGGATCAAGATTTCAGAAGCCTGTTCTTTCATATTCTAAGAGAGGTTCTTAGTAAGGTGGAGAGGGGTATATTTTATCATAACTGCTAAGTCTGGGAAGATGTTGCCACTTCTTTTACAAGAATTATGGTTGAAGGGTTAGAGAATTATGGTTGAAGGGACTTACTACAAGGTTTGAGGCAGTCCACTTTTCTGAGCTGAGGGATATAGCAACGTTGATTGATGTCTTGGGTGGGCAAGTATTCAATCTTTCATGGCAGGCATGCCTGATGAGAAACAGGGCTCAACAGGAAGCCTTGTAGCTGAGGAAATATTTATATACAGCTGGGAAGAGTGAAAGGAAATTTAGATGAGAGTCAGTCTGAATGACTAAGCACACATTTGGGAAGATATTTGAGAGGTGGGATGGAGTGTGATGTGGGTAGATTTGTTTAGAAAAGGGTAAGCTTGCTGAGCTCTGTGTCACGGAGGTACTCTGTTGATGGATTCTATGGAAAGAACCCATTGCTTATCCTGTTTCTTTGTTATAAACAAGCTTCTTTTCCATTCTCCACTTATTTAAACCCTGATAATTTCCTAAAGCCCTCTCTAATTACCTCTTCTGCCCTGAAACTTTCCCACGATCTATCTAGCTGAGAGTTCTCATAGTTCTCATAGTACATTGTTCAAGAGTTAAATGATTCTTGTCACTTTTTGTGCATTCTAGTTACTTATGTCCAGGTCTCTCTATGAGACACAAACTCAAACCATAGCAACTAGGGGGATCATTCAGTACAAGAGTTTTGGTTTTTGTTCCTGATGTTTACATTACTGTTTGTATTTTATTGGGATTTGATTTTTGCCTTCTATTGATCCCTTATAGATACTTTCTGAAAGCTTTCTCAAATTCTTTGTGGAATTAAGCCAGTGAAATAGCTGGCTTTATTAAATAACCTTACGATAATTACAAAACAATAATAAAAATAACAAACATTTTAAAAAGCAAGTTGTGTCAGGCACTGTTTTAAGTGCTTTATTTAATTCTTATAAAAAGTCCTGTGCATTAGGGACAATTATCCTATTTGACACACGAGAAAGCTGAAACTTGGAAAATTGAGTATCTTCCAAAGAGAACTCTCAGCTAGATAGAAGGTAGCTAACCCAACATTTAAATGTAGGTCATTTAACCTCAAAGGATATACCCCCTTAACACACTCCTATGTGTTAGCTTCATATTGCTGCTGTAACAAATGATCACAAACTTTATGACTTAAAAAAACACATTTACTACCTTATAGTTTGAAGATCAGAAGTCCAACATGGGTCTCACTGGGCTAAAATCAAGGTGTTAGCAGGGATGTGTGTCTTGCTAGCGTTTCTAGGGGAGAATCTGTTCTCTTACTTTCTCTAGCTTTTAGAGACTGCCCACACACTTTGGCTCAAGGCTTTCTTCCTGACAGCCAGCAAGGGCATTCTCTTTCTCAGAATGCTGTCTCTCTGATTCTGACTCTGTTGTCTCCCTCATCTCTATTTAAGGACCTTTGCATTACAATTGGATTCTCCCAGATAATCTAGGACAATTTCTTCATTTTGAGGTCACCCTGCTATCTAACCTATTCATAGGCTTCAGGGGTTAGGACATAGGTATCTTGGGTAGGTCAATGGGCATTATTCTGCTTACCACAACTACCCCAAGTCTACTCTAGTTCAGCTTAAAAAAAAAAACAAACACTTTTTAAGCACTTATAAGGTACTAGGTACTATGCTGCAGTCTGTGGGAACAAACAAGAATCAGACACAATCTGTTCTTCCCACACGAAGTTCAGTGTAGTGTTTTAAGTGAAACTATTGACTCACCACCAGAGGATGCAGTCCTTGTTCTCCTTAAAGTATCAGGCAACTGCCCAGAGAAACACATACTGCCTGTCATGTTTAATAGCATTTATTTCCATGATTATGTCTAAAGTCAGGTCTTAGAAGGCTGAACTTCATGGAAATCAAGCACATGTGTCAATATACTGCTCTCAATATTTAAACTAACAAGTTAGAGAATGAACAGAAATCAGTGTCTTCAATGTATTTTTAGCATTTTATTTCATGTTTTATTTGTTTATAGTACTTAGTGCCAACAAAGAGGTAAGGCAATTAATATCTTGTCTGAAGATGATAGGATGGCCATGGAAAATTGCATCTCATAGAAAATTTAATTCTATCATAAAGCTAAGTATATTCATACATCAAAAGTAAGACATTTAGATATTTAGACCATAGGAATCATTTGGATCCCAAAGTACACTTCTAAGTTATTCACATTTGTGGGAAGAAGGTATTGTTTTAAATTACAGAGAATTTCTTTTCTACCCATTTATCTGTTGATGGACACTTAGGTTGTTTCCATATCTTGGCTATTGTAATTATTGCTGCTATGAACATTGGGGTACATGTATCTTTTTGAATTAGTGGTTTTATGATATATATCTGTATCTATAGAGAGATATGGTGTATATATATACACATACACAATGGAATCAGACAAAGAAAGACAAATACTATATGACAGCACTCATATGTGGAATCTAAAAAATAAAACAAACTAGCAAATATAACAAAAAAATTCAGACTCACAGGTTGAAAAAAATGAACTAATGGTTACCAGTGGAAAAAGGGAAAGCAGAAAGCGTAAGATAGGGGCAAGGGTACAAGCTACTATGTATAAAATAAATAAGCTAAAAGGATATATTGTACAGCACAAGGAACATAGCCAGTATTTTACAAGAACTATAAATGGAGTGTAACCTTTAAAAATTATGAATTGCTATGTTGTACACTTGAAACTTATATAATATTGTACATCAACTATACCTCAATAAAAAACACAGAAAATTTATTTCCATTGTTTTTATGAATACCAGCTGAACATATATTTTGATTTGTAAGTTTTACATAGTTCTGTTGTCTCTCCAATTAGACTATATTCTCCTTAAGCATCTGAGAATAGCACTTCTTATTTTCAACAGAGAACTGTACTCACAGAAAATGCACTATATTGGTTTACTGAATATTAATTGCTATCAGATCTCCAGACCTTCCTTGAATCTATGTTCCCCAATTCTGCCGTTGTAGAACCTAAAACACTAGGATCCAATTTTCTTGAAGGGAAGGATAGAAGAAAGATGGTTAGTCTAGCAAGTGAGATTTCTTCCAACCTGGGTCTTATGTAGACATGGTACAGTATGCTACAAACAAAAGTCTACAATGGCCAAACTGAGAAGGGACAGAAAATAAATACTGGAGAGCATCTCCTAGGAATAGAGATTCTAGCACAAAGTAGTGGATCCAGAAATTAAAGTTAAGGTTGGTTGTCACTAAGTACATGCTAGGAATACAACTGTTGGATTTTGGGTGCTTACTACCATTGTGCATGGAAATGCTGGCTATATTTAAAGGTTGAGGGCCACAGCTGATAGGAGGAAACTATGAGATAATGGCTATGGTTAGAAAATGTTTAGAAATTAAAACTAGAGGGTTGAGTAGATAAGACTCCCTGGCTGGATGGCCTGAGAATATTCTTGGCAAGTTTTTGCACCATTCTACTAAGAACTAGCCAGGGCAGTCAGGACTGAATTCATACTGATATTCATTCTCTCCCTCCAAAAATATTTATCCATCTAGCCAAATTACTTTCTCCCTTCTCTCCAGGACAGCATCTCTTATTCCTGTGAAATATTAAAAAAAAATTTATCTCCTATTAACTTGAGTACAATAGTTTGTGTCACATATTTTGAACTCCGATGTGTCTGAAAATTTCCACCTATGTCTAACTTATATTGCCAGACAGCCATTGAAGTTTCTTTAATTCTTCAAATTGGGCTAGGGGAACTCTCAGTGTTCAGCAGGTAATAAGAGCAAGTCCACTGAGCGCTACCTTCAAACAAGAAATTTCTGTCACTTTCTCCAGCCAAATAATTTTATAGCACTTGATACATTGTCTTCTACTAGAAATATTTCTGTTTGGCTTAGGATATGCAGAATGAGGAGGGAATAAAAACAGTATCAAGATTTATGGTTTACTTTCCTATGAGCTGTGGTTTCTTTTTATATTGTCAGGATGTGATGGAAAGTACTGTCTAGCCCTCTCCCTCAACAAGAAAAACTAACGAGAAAAACTAAGAACTGCCTCTGCATTTGGCAATTTTGTAAAAAAAAAAAAGTTGAAAAATGAACCATATGATTCATAACCTCTGAGTGTACAAACTCTTAGTTGTTTCCTAATAATCTCTTTCTCTTTCTTTTGGCACATGGCTGTCCTGTAAGACTGTTCAACAGCCTCCTAAGCAATTGAGTAGGTGCATAAATGAATTCTTCTTGGTGAAAAGTGAATATAAGTGATGCTTACAAATTCCACCTCATTTAAAAAAATATCGGTAATCTTGGACACTCTCTTTCCCTCTTTGCACTGGACAAACAGAACTGGATTCACATTGATCTTCATGGTAGAAAAGATCATGAAGAGGGCAAGCTTGGAGACCACTTGCTGGAGATAGCAGGACTCCTGCACCAGCCTAGGTCCCCAAATAATCTTATTGAACAGAGTCTGCCTACCCTCTTGAACTGTTACAACGTAGATAAATACATAGCTACATAGTGAACTACTGTGTTTTGAGGAGTTTTTGTTACAGCGGTTTAGATTTTATTCTAATAACACACTGAGTGAAGATTAAGTGGGAACCATCCTTCCTAACTGAAGATTTTCACTTCACTTCAAATAGAAATCTTGAGAGATGGAAATGAATTGAAGTCTTAAGATGTCAGACATTGAGGATTAGGACTGGGAGAATCTGACCTGCTTCTGTATGTGTAAAGACCAGTGTTTCTGGAAATGTCAAGAGGAGCTCTAAGAAGCATCTATAATAAAACTCAATGTGTTCTGTGAAAACGGAAGAATGACAAATTAAGTTGGGTTCTCTTTTATGAGATGGATTTTCATTTCAAAGAAGGATGAGAAGGACATCTTTAGAATTTGGTCTTTGTAGAATGTTCCAAGGAAGATATAAAGGGAAGAGACCAATTCCATATGTATTTTTGAGATGTGCTATTGTATAAATTGTACAACTGCAGTCTAGAGGACCTGATATTTGCTAGGCATCATTGTTTATGAAAATGAGGTTGGTGCAGAGTGTGGATTACTGAAAAGAATGCTAAGAAATGCATAAAGTCATTGTTTCTTGGGCTTTCATTTCCCATTTATTTGCACACAGTTTGAAAGAGTTCAAATAGATCTAAAAAAATCTTAAGAGAAGAAAAACTAATATGACTTTAAACAAACTCAGTTGATTTTGCTTTGTGGTGTTATTTGTCATTTGTGTTTAATTTTTCCTGATTAGATTATATATTTCTTGAGGTCAGGATATAAAGTATCACATACTAAATATTTCTAAGAGTTGCACTCTCCTCCTCCCATGAAAAAAAAAATGTCCTAATGGTCAAGTTCCTCATAAATTACTAAACAAATATATTAAGTAAATGCTTAGAAATATTTTATGCTTTAAGTACTAATATAGACATCTTTGGGGGAAATTGACATGTTAAAATGGTCTATATAAATGCATCAAGAAAAAGTTTTTAGTACACAGCCTTGCTTCCTAAAATAAGTACTTGATAAAGTTCATTATGCAATTGCATGTTCAAATTGACAGCCTCGCTGTATTTTTTAAGATGTAGATTTCTTTCTGTGTGTAGGTGCTATGAAGTATTCTGGGAGCTGCTTTGCTAAAAATAAGCCATCTGTGGCAATAATGAGCGCTCAACGTACAATCTAGTATCATTTGCACCTGCAAAGTTCAAGAAGGTAACTTTAGGTGAAGTGAAAAACTCTTTTATGTAATTGAATGACATATCTTCCAAAATCCTATTTATTAAGCTAGCTTGGTTCTTCTTAATGAGTTGCTGCCCTCCAACTCACAGATTCTTCACATAATAGGTGCAATGACAGGATGCAGAAGTGAGACTAGATAGAATACTTGGACTTAATAATAATCATATCTTAATCTACATGTTCTGTATAGGACTCCTCCCAACCATGGGTTATCTACCTGTAACATGTTGGCATTTGTATAGTAACTTTGGAACTCAATGTCTTTTCTAACCCCCATGATTCTTTACCATGTGCAAATGACCTTTCTGTGTCACTTTGTACCAACCTTACTAGCAAAGGATTAGATTAACCATGGTTCTCCCAGTCTTGTTAGATTCCCATTTCTCCTCAATGGAATGACTGCATTTTGGTCTTGGCCATGGAATTCAATGAGAAAACCGAATGCAGATTATCCTAGAAAATCTAACTGCAAGTCATTCTGGGAGTACAGGTAGGCCAAGAAGAAAGTGAACTTGCAACATAATGCTTAGGACGGTCGTGTCTCCAGCTCTAAGAGCCAGGGCCAAGGAACAAAACCCTTTCCATCCCATTAAATATACTGGTTAAAGAAAAACAATGGAGATAGGGACAATCAGTGATTAACTTTTGTTTCAAGTACAACAATTCCAGAATACATTGGCCATTGTTTCCCATAGTAAAAGACCTGATGGAAATCTCCATATTGGAATGTACCATAATATGTTAGAAAGATATTTTAAATATTTCTACTATATTTCTACTTAGACTTAGCTAGGTTTTGGAAACTAGGCACAAAGAAATGATAAAAATAAGTTTTAAAAATTGCAGATGATTTAGGATACCCCTGGCATACACTAAATTCCTTTGGCCATTAGCTATTAAAAACAAAAAGTTTAATAGATTATATAAAAAGTTGAGAATGTCCACCCTGGCTTATATCCTTTTAATGTGTCATCATATGAAAAAGAAATCAGATGTCACAGAAAGGGGTCAAGACACCATAGCATCACAAATGTGTAACTTCACTAGGTTCTTGAAAGGAGCCATTATTGCCTCTAGAGGAAATCACACAATCATTCCTTTACCTTCTGTTATGGTATTGAATGATCTTTAATCAGAGTGTGTGTTACAAAGGCAGTAAAATACGTGTTGATGTACAGAACAGTTTTACAAAGATGGTGTTTTGGACCTTGGACCCCCTGCAGCTCATATCTATGAGATAGCTGACTGCAGAGGGGTATGGCCCAGACGTAAACTGTGATCCGCTTCTTCTCTGCTGAGATAAGGAGCCCAGTCAGAAAATCAAATCCAAAATCATGCCCTAGTCAGTTGAGATCCCTTAGAAACTCACAACAAGGACAATTTTATGAATTGAGGATGCAACAAAAGTGCTGGAAAAATGCAGAGAGTTGAAAATATAAGGTATTCTCTTCATTTCTCCTTCTTGCCTTTGTGCACCTGCTAAGCCACTCTAGATAGATCAAAATGAAGTCAGTCATGAGAATATGCTTTAAGAAGTCTTTCCAGTCTCCACTCACAAAGCCACTTTGACTTTTTACCTCAACAGGATTATATGGGAGGCAGCCACCTTGGCTGAGGAATATTTTCCCTAATAGAGAAGCACATTTCAGTTGGGTTGGAACCATTGTGTTTTCCTAAGAAGGCTCTATGGCTTAGCTGGGTTAAGACTGTATCCACTCTTTCTGGCACACCATAGCTCAGTAAGTACCATGGTCAGCTGAGACCCTAGTCCTGATGCAGCACCCCCTCCCCATGACTTCAGGCAGTATTACAGATGATCATGATCATCATCACAATGATGACACTGATTGTAAAAACAAGAGCTATTGTATACTGAGCACCATTCTAGCTCACATAAGTTACCTTCTCTGTTTTGTAAAGGAGGAAGATGAACCTTAGAGACATTATATAAATTGCTTATTATCAGAGATTAAATAAATGGGAGAGCTATACAGAGTTTCTGCTGTTGATTTTCTCTCCTAGTTCAATCATGACCTCATTTTAGCCTCAGAAGTCTCCCTTCATGCCTCACAGGGACTTTATTTTTGAGTTTGTTTCCTAGGAATGCCACAAACTGGATGGCTTGAAACAACAAATTTTTTTTCTCCCCAAATTCACAGGCTAGTAGTATGTTATCAAGGTGTCAGCAAGATTAGTTTCTTCTAGAGACTTGAAGGGAGAATTTGTTCCACGGCTCCCTCCTCCCTTCTCCGGGTTGTTGCTAGCAGTTCTTAGTGTCCCCTGACTTGCAGCTGTATCACTACAATTTGGGTATCTTTTTTCATATGATGTTTTCCCTGTGTCTTTGTGTTTACATGGCCTTTTCCTAAGGACATTAGTCACTGAATTTAATGCCATCCTAATCCAGTATGACCTAATCTTAACTCAAATTACTGCAAAGATCCTATTTCCAAATTAGGTCACATTTACAGGTATTGGTGGTTAGAACTTCAACATATCTTTCAGGGGAACACAATCCAACCAATGCTTTTATTCCCTGTTGCTCTTTAAATGGCTCACTAGTAATTTTCCCAGAAACTCAGTTGTAGGAATAAAGTCTAGGCAACCTCTGCTATTAGATGGAAAACATGAAGCTCCCTTAAAGCAAGGATGTGCATGGGGCCTGGCTACTCTCATAAAATGGACAGGAAAGCAAAACACAAATCAATACATCTGACAATTACCCTGCCACTCCAATGGGATCATATCTTGAGTGATTGCTTTGTACTACCTTCACTGCAGCTCAGAGAGATGGTGCCTCCCTCTTAAGTCATACAGCACAGACAACATAAAACCTCACGTCAGATATTTCTTCTGCTGTTTGTTGACAGAACCAAATTATTTATGAGCATATCACCTTTCCTTGGAGAATGGGTGCTGCTTAAACACCCCATCTACAAATTTGCTCCCATATGATGAATGAGGGACAAAGTAGAACTGCTTGGAATCCAGTGTCCTAATCAGCTCAGAGTAGAGAGGGTTATAAGTGACAGGGTTAGAGGATCATTTCAGAGAAAGAAAATAGGAAAGCTAAGGTTATCAGCTGAAAAACAAAAAGAAGTACAGAAATGTCACTTCTAATTGCAACCCATGCAGTAAAACATGGTCACTGATTAGGGAATCCAAGCAAGCAGTCTCTTTTGGGTCCAGATGGTGAGAGTTAAGGCTATTATGTGTACTGTAACACCATCTGTATTTCTGAGAACACTGACACCAGATTCCAATACCCAAGGGGAACCCGTGTAAATTTCTGCTTGTTCTAATTTCTTCAGTACCTGAAACATATTCACAGCCTCTCCATCTGCACCACACTCCTGACGCCTTCCATGTATCATTTGACAATCTGCAGTGCTATGCTCTTTCCATGACCCCCCATCTTTCCCACAACATCATTTAACTCAAATATGTTCAGCCACAGGGACTTTCCAAATCATTCACTTAGTGACCAAGGGCAGTTACCTACCACCCAGGAGGGAATGAGTCATTGTATTATGAAGGCCGTGGAAAAAAAAGAGACATTTGTCAACAGATTCTGTGTGTTGTAGATAAGTTCAAATGTAGCACACCACACAAATTTAGTGGTGCACAATAGATGAGTAAATTTTTGACAAGAAATGTCAGGAATTTTCAGAATCTTTAACAATAAGGAAATGGAAAATTAAATGTTTGTTGTCAAATAGGCACTGTAGGATCACAGTTTAATAAGCAAGGCCCTTTCCTCTGCTAGTAGTACTCTCAGAAAAATAAGAAACAGGACAAGGCTCTCAAGTTACTGGGGCATATTCTGGGTTTTTCCTAACAGCTAATTTTGAGAATGTACCACAGACATAGTGAGTCTGTCACTCTCTTTTGTGTAGAACAGTAATAAAATAGAGCTAAATACAAGGTATCTCTGTTTTCAAGGTGCTTTTTTGAAAAGAAGTTCTTGTGTTTCCATTGATTTGCTTAATATATAATGATTATGTAATAATAATAATAATAATAATAATAATAATAATAATAATAATAATAATAAAAAAAACCAACCATCTGTTAAATGTCCATGTTCTCTAACCTCTTTACATATCTAATTTTGTAATCTCCCCAAACCATTTGTCCATTTCTTAGATGCAAAAACTGAGGGCAAGAGACTTAGTGATTTCAGTCCACAACCAAATCTGCCAGACATCAGAGGCCATGCTTTTTACACTACATGGTACTCCCTCTCATGGAAGTGTTTTAAACTGTGAGGAACTGGCTATGTGTTAGACTTCTGCGCTTTTGTTAACACTGTTTTCAAAATTATAATACAGTTATTGCTTTAGACAGCTTTTACTACAATAATACTAAACAGTCCCTAAATCTCAGTGGCTTACCATAACAATTTTTTTTTTTCTTTTTGCTCCTATGTCTGTGGGCCAGTTGAAGTTTGGTTGATCTTTGTTGAGTTTAATTGGGTTCAGTGAGTTCATCTGGAGGTCAGGTTGGGTTTATTCCACATATCCCATTGGAGAAAAGTAGCAACTCAGAGCATGCTCTTCTCATTGCAATGGCAGGAACACAAGAATCCAAGACAAATTATACAACTGTATTTAAAGTTTTTGCTCATGTCACATTTGCTACTATTCAACTGACCAATGCAAATCACACGGCCAAGTTCAACAATAACAGGCAAGGGGGGAAACATTCTGTCTACATTAAGGAGAGGTATGCCTAAGTATTTTGGCAAAGGGCATGGATATATATTTCTATAATAGAAATGGGGAGAAGAATGGACACAATATTCCAGTCTATCACCAACAGCCCTCAATTATCCATAGGATGTTATAGGTTTTCAAAATATATTCAGCAGAACCTCTGGGAAATCAATGTAGGTAGACTTTCATCTACTCTAATCAGAGTTTTGTTTTTATCACTTTTGTTTACTGGGCTTCTTTAAATTTATATAAATTTACTTTAAAACAGGGTAAATAGAAATCACTAGCTTAGGTGATTATAGCTAAGAAAAAAAAATCATGTATGTAACTTTGGGAGGGTCTATTTTATACTTAGATTACCATTTTCTTCTGTTTTAGGTGGATAAGATTAAACTGTGCTCATAAAAAGAGATGATATGGCAGAATGGTGAAAACTCTGGTTTTGGCACTATCTAGCTGTGTGATTTTGAGCAAGTTACTTAACTTCTTTCTATGCTTTTTTTTAAACAGTAAAATTGGGACAATAAAAATATTGAAGTCACAGGATTATTGTGAACTCTAAGAGAATGAAGGCATGTAAAATGATTAGGACAAGGCCTGGTTATCAGAAATACCTAATTAGTGATGCTTATCAGAGACTTACATTAAGTAGAATGGTAGGTCAAAGCAGATCTGATCTAGCAAGACACTGGAAGCAGATATTCAGGTGACAGCCTAATTATCATCAAATTATATTCTTTAAAAAATATTTACATATATTTTGAAAGCACAAACTAGTATGTATGATACGTATAAAAGTTAAGGTAGAAAATATTAAAATGGATACCTAATCACTCAGCATTGGACCTAAAAACTTCAATGTTACCAATATCTTTGCATCAACCTGTGTGCTCCTCGTCATCCTATCTTCCTGCTTTAAATATACCTCTCAAATATCATTTCTCTGTAGCATAGCATAATGGTTAAGAAGGCAGACTCTGAGTCAGACCAGCTGCATTGGATGAGTTATTTAACCCTCTTTTGCCTCAGTTTCCAAACTACTATTTTGGGGGTAATTATAATATCTATCTCATCTAAGAATTATATGGGTTAATATATTTGTGGCATGCAGAAAGAGGCTTTGCATATGGTAAGCCCTGTGTTTATCTTAACTGTTAATCATTATCACCATCACTGAGATTAGTAACACCTATCACTGGATAATATTCTTTTTGGCTTTGCTTGGTTTTGAGTTTTACAAAAATGGAATAAGTATGTCTATGTCCTTGTGGCTGACTTTTTTATTTTACATTATACTTTCTAAGTGTCATCTACAGCTATTATGTCTTCGAATATAACTTATCCTTCATAGTGTCTATCCTTTCTTCCTAAGACTCTGAAAAAGTACACATTAAACTATTTCATTCTGCTTTCCCCATTGTTCATGCCATTTAAAAATTATTTTTTATCTTCTTTTCTCTTTATGCAGAAGTCTGTGTGTCTCCTTTTTCTTCATCTTCCAATGTTATAATTCTTTCTTTGGCAGTACCTGATCTACTTTTTAACATTTACTGATTTTCTTATTTTAACAATTTTCCATTTTGAAATATTTATTTATTTTTTAAAATATGGCTTGTTATTTTTAGTATGTTATTTTAAAAACAAAATCTCATTTTTATTTTTGTAATATTTAATTCATAGTTTATAAACCACTTCTGATAATTTCAATATCTAAATGCTGCAGGGGCATAACTCTGTTCTTTATTACTTTTTGCAGACTCTCATTTATTTTATTTCCTTATGTGTTTGCATTTGTTATAATAAACCCAAATTTCACAAATCTCATTATTAAGCATTCTGGAAGCCTAAATTGAGGATATTATCATCCAAAGATGATTTTAAAATGCAAGTTGGTACAAGCTCTTTGGAAACAATATGGTGCTTCTTATGTAGTTAAACATCTGAAAGACTTGCTTACCTCCTTTCTTGTTTCCTTACAAGAAGCCATATAATGTTATAGACAGTTGGTGATCCATTTATGCCCTTTTGAGTTGTTGACTAAATGAAGAAATCTCAAGTTCCACTCTTGTCCATTCCATTGTCCTTAGAATCCTGATCAATATCAGTCTTATGGTGGACAGACTTTATGATGGCCACCTCCTGGTACACATGCCCCTGTATAATTCCCTCTCCTTGAGTATGTTGCTTCTTACTTTTTGTGTTTGTTTTGTTTTGTTTTGGGGGGAGGTAATTATATTTATTTATTTATTTTTAGAGGAGGTACCGGGGATTAAACCCAGGACTTCGTGCATGCTAAGCATGCTCTCTACCACTGAGCTATACCCTCCCTACTCCTTGAGTATGGACAGGACCAGTAAGTAACTTGCTTCCAACCAATGGGATATGGCAAAGGTAACTGGATGCCATTCCCATCATTATGTTACATTATATAAGAATCCATCATCTTAGCTGACTGGCTCTAAAATCTTGCCCTCCTTGCTGACTTTTATAAAATCTTGCCCTCCTTGCTGACTTTGAAGAAAGCAGCAGCTATGAGTTTTAAAACTGCAGAAAAATGAATTCTTTCAACAACATTAGTGAACTTGGAAACAAACTTTCTTTAGTAAGTTTCCAGATGAGAACGGGACCTTGTTTATAGCTTGATTGCAGCCTTGCAGAGGACTCAGCTAAACTAAGACTCCTGATCCACAGAAACTGTGAGATAGTAAATGTATTTTGCTTTAAGTCTCTAACTTTGTGGTAATGTGTAATGCAACATAAAAAAGAAACACAGACTGGTAGTACCATTTTCCTTCAGAGAAAGCCCTTCTTTTGCTGCCTTACTTTTCACTGCCTCCTGCCCTTGTTTTAGTTGTCATTTTTTTTTTCTCTCAAAAGGGTAAGGGGGCTGGTAGTGTTTAAGATGGAGAACTTGAGAGGTGCTTAGACATTTTCTTTTATTTACTGTATACCTCAAAGTGCATGGAAGTTTTATTTTATCAAGGACCTGGTTGTCTAATAGAAGGATAGTCTTTTAGTATCTAGTCTGCCTTACTTTTTAAAGCAAAAGTCCTCAAATTCAATTCTTATCACTAAAGTGAGCAAAAAGGATGTGTTTTATGATTGATACATAGAGTCTAAAATGCATATCACGTTTTGTTGGAAGAAAAGTCTTTATTTGGAAGGATGTAATTTTCAGATGAGAGATAGGTGTGTGGTAAGTTATATTGATTTTACATTTTTAATGCACTGACTTTATGTTGATTCAAGATTCAATGAGAGAAATGCAAAGAAAAAAGGAGGACATAAATTCAATTTTTAGCACTGTAGAAACAATATCTAATCAAATATTTCCTGAAAAGAACTAAAAAGATGTGTCCAGAATGACTGACAAAAGAATTCAGACCTTCTTCACAGATTCTCTGCATTTCTCTTTCCTGGGCCAGTGAACAGAGGGGAAAAACAAACAAAAACAACAAAAAAGCCTAATCCATTTTCTTTCTCCTCCTCTGCCTATCAGAAGCTAATGCCCACCTACTCTAGTAAGGAGAAGCTATCAATCAAGTTGAATGATTTTTGTGTAAGTTTGTCTATATGGATTTATTAAACAACCAGCAACCACCTACCAACAGTCCTTTAAAATCCACCCATGTATGTCAACTTCATTTATGAATTTTATTCTACCTAGATGGTGTTCTCTATGAAGGTAATACTAATATGATTGCTACTAAAATCATCATCTTTTTTCTTTTTAATCATGTGAATAACATTCAATGGTTTCCTTCTATGTGCCAGAAACTGTGTTAACTGATTGACATAAGTTGCCCCCAATTAGTCTCAAAATTAGCCTCATCAAAATTACTTATGATATAATTTTGAAGACAATTATTAAAATATTCATAGTAACATATGCTTTGCAAGTCAAATAGTACGAAAAGATTTAGTGATAAACAGCAGGCCCCTTTTATCACTTCTCCTTTTCCTCAACATTCCACATTGCAGAGGCAAAATCTTTATTTTTATCTATTTTATCTGATATTTAACTCTATGTTTTAAAATAACATACTTAGCAGTCTGTTTATTGCCTTTAAAAATTATATTCTGATTTCCTTCTGTGATGAAAGTTGCTTTCCCTTTAAAACCAGGAATAAGACAAGCTTGTTCTGTCTCACCACTTCTATTCAGCGCTGTACTAGAATGCAATAACACAAGAAAAAGAAATAAAAGGTATACAGATTGGGAAGGCTGAAATAAAACTATTATTTATTTGATGATGACATAGTTAAATATGCATAAGTCTTAGAGTTGACAAAAAAAAAAAAAAAAAAAAAAAACCCTGGAACTAATAAGTTATTATAGCAGATTTGTGCATTCAAGGTTAATATATAAAAGTCAATTGCTTTCTTATATACCAGCAACAGAAAATTAGAATCTGAAATTTAAAACACAGCACCATTCATATTAGCATTAAAAATGAAATATTTAGACATAAATCTAACAAAAATTGTATAGGATCTACATATGAGAAAAACTATAAAACTGATGAAAGAAGTCAAAGATCAAAATAAATGGAGAGATATTCCATGTTCATGAATAAGAGGACTCAATATTATTAAGATGTCTGCTCTCAATTTGATCTGCAGGTTCAATGCAATTCCAGTCAAATGCCAGCATGTTATTTTGAGTATATCAACAGAATGATTATAAAATTTATTTGAAAAGATAAGAGACTCAGGATAGCCAACGCAATACTAAACAAACACAAAATTGGAGGAATGATATCACTTAATTTACAGACTTGCTGTAAAGCTACAGTAATCAAGACAGCACGGCAATAGAGAAGGAATGAACAAATAGATCAACAGAAAAGAAAGGAGAGAACAGAAATAGACCCACACAAATATAGTCAACTGATTTTTGACAAAGGAACAAAGCAATTAAATGAAGAAAAGATAATCTTTTCAACAAATGGCATTGGGACAAATGGATACATACATACACATCCACACAAGAATCTAGACAGAGACTTTACAGCTTCCACAAAAATTAAATCAAAGTGAATCAGAGACCTAAATGAAAAACACAAACTATAAAACTTCTAGAACACAGTAGGAGAAAATCTAAGTAAACTTGAGTTTTTACATACAACACCATAAGCATAATCCCTGAGGGGGGAAAGAAGATATTAGTCTTCACTGAAATTAAAAACTTCTGCTCTATAAAAAACATCATTTAGAAAATTTAAATACAAGCAACTGACTGGGAGAAAATATCTGATAAAGAATTTGCTTCTAAAATAAGCAAAGAACTCTTAAAACTCAACAATAAGAACACAAACAATACAATTTAAGAATGGGGAAAAGATGTGAGGAGACATTTCATCGAAGAAGATATACAGATAGCAACTAAGTATATAAAAAGATGCACAACATCATATGTCATAAGGGAATTGAAAATTAAAACAGCAATTAGATATGACTACTCATTTATTAGAATGATGAAAACCTAGAATATAACAATAGTCAATGTTGGTAAGGATGCAGAATAACAGGAGGTCTCATCATTGCCGGTGGGAATGCAAATGGTCCAGCCACTTTGGAAGATAGTTTGGCAGTTTCTTACAAAGCTAAACATAATCCTACCATATGATACAGCATCGTTCTTCTAGGTATTTATCCAAATGAGTTGAAAGCTTATGTCCATACAGGAATCTGCACACAAATGTTTATAGCAGTTTTACTTGTAATTATGCCAAACTAGAAGCAACCAAAATGTCATTTCATAGGTAAATGGATGAAGAAACTGTGGTACATGCCTACAAGGAAATATTAATCAGTGGTAAAAATAAATGAGCTACTGAGCAATGAAAAGACATGGAGGAAATTTAAATACATATTTCCAAGTGAAATAAGTCAGTGTGAAAAGTCTAACTATTGCACGATGCCAACTATTTGACATTCTGAAAAAAGACAAAAATCTAAAGACAGTATAAAGAGAAGTGATGGTCTGAGGTTTGGGAACCTCTGAGATGAAGAAGTGAAATACAGGGGAATTTTAGGACAGGTAAACTATTTCTGTATGATATTATAATGGCAGATACATGACATTATGCATTTTACCCTCTTCCTTCATCCATCGGACTGTATAACACAGTGTAAGCCTTAACATCAACTATGGACTGTAGTTAATAATTATTGGTCCATTAATTATATTACACATACTATACTAATGCAAGATATGAATAATAGAGGAAGCTGTATGTGTGTGGGAGGGATTCTTGAGGATTCTGTACTCTAAGCTAAATTTTTTTCAATATAGAACAGTTCTAAAAATAATTAAAAGAGCTTTCACATTATATTCTGACTTCCAACTACGAATAAGGTTGTATTAGTTTTCAAATACTGCCTTGCCTCCTCTCTCTATATTTCTTCTTAATTTTTGTTGAATCACCACTCAATGTAGAGATGATTATAATGATGCAAATATCATTAACAACTGAGCAGTGCAGAATACTATGATTACATTTTGTTTCTTGTACATCTATTCAATTTTTCCCCATAGTTTTTAATTGTTCTCCAACAAGAACTGAAAAATGCCTCTTATTAAGATCAAACACCTCAGTTAGTTTAACAGTTCACATTTTTCTTGAATCCATATTTCTTGGAGCCCTCTGTCCTCCTGCTCCAATCTGTATGATTTCTTTCTAGACATTTTGCTTGGTTGTTTTTCTCTTGAAACTTCCTTTATCATCCTCAGAGTTCTCTTACTTCACTGCTTTCTTGAGTCCCCTATTTTCTGAATCTCAAATATTTCTCCTCGTGGTTTTGTATTGTGTCAACTTAGACAAACTGGAATTACATTTCCCAGAATGCCCCACTTGATATGGTCCTAGGTTAGCACTGGCTGCTTGAGTCATTTTGCTCAAAGTTTGGAAGATGGAAGTGAAACAGGGGCCATATATTTTACTCTTGGAAGGTTGGTGCAGGACACTCACTGTACTGAGTAGAATGTAATAATCTAATTTCCCTTAAAAAGACTTTTACCCTCTCCTCTTATTTTTAGCACCTTTCCTCACCTACACTTTCAGAGCTGCAAGCCACTCTATACCCTAAATTTGTCTTCAGCCTCTCTGTGGTCTTGTGGTACAAATCAACTTTCTTCTTAGGGGCTTCTTCTATTTAAGTTCCATAAGGGCACAATTCTTGCCTTTTGAATTTGCTGCTCTATTGCTTCTCCCTAGAGCAGGGCCTGGCACATAGTAGGGGCATAATAAATATTTGGTAAATGATAAATGCAAGTACTTAGTTTCAGCTTTTGTCTCTCTGCTAAGTCAGTTACTAGTTCAATCTTCTAAATTTTTATTACCAACTTTCTTCTATTTTCTCCTGTCCCATTCTTTTTGATTAAGTGGGAAGCAATGCACCCTTTGAAAATATTTTATTTATATTTACTCGTGCTCTTGTATTAGTGGAGTTTTAGGACAGAGTGGAATAAATATGCATTTTCATTTTACCATGCTTACTGGAATATCAAGCATTATTTTCAACTATTTTAATAGTTTTAAAGATGCTTTTGTTTTGATTATTGAATTCTTCCAGTAAAATTGTGAAGCCTAGAGATGGGAACATTTGTATTTTGTTTTGAGAATTTTGTGGCTTCTCCAACTTCTACTCTCATCCATTATGCTGTTATGTCTAGCATTATTTTTTTAAATTCAGTAGCAGCAGTTATCTGACCAGTTATAATTTTTCCATGAGGTAAGTACACTAGACTCAGGAACTCTTGGGCTTTCTCTTTTCCCTGAACTTTAAATAAATTATGACACATTTATTTTACAGTAGAATTAGGTGCCAGGAAAGATAAAAAAAAAATCTATCTTCCATTTCTCGGTTAAAGGCTGATCCTTCCAGCAGTATTTGTGTAATGACTCACTCATTATTGATTAAGGATCTAGAAAGTCTGGGGAATTTTGCATTTTGAGAACTTGGGAGTAATTTATGATAACAAGCTATAACAGGAAGAGAGTTTTTCTGTATGTTTGTTGCTAAATGCAGCTGTCAAACTCAGATGCCAAGAGGTATAAATGTAAAGAATTTTGTCATAATGCCTAGTGTTTCCTTAAGTAAAATAACTCAGTTGCATAGCATTGTATAGCTTAATGGCCTTTGGCTTGTTTTCTCTTGATTCTTTACAAATGTGAAAATTATAAAATCTTATGTATTCAAGACTAGCTCTGAATCTGTTATTGGCACTGAAGATAGATGGCTTTCATCTCAGATTCATTTTTCAGTTTGTTAAGCATTTCACCAACACTATAAAGCTGCTACCCACCTGTCAAAAATAAAATTTTATAGATTGACATCTTTGGATGTGCTACCTCTGATGACAGAGGATTGCTAAATTTCTAGCATTGCCTCCGTCTTCCAAAAACAGTAACAGAATTATTGTCCTAAGAAGAGATAAAAATTGTGTTACTTCAGTTTGAAATCTAAGTATTCTGGTGAATTCAATAAAGTATTTATTAAGCAAAGACATAAGTGGTGTGGTAGAAAGCACCTGCCTACAGAGTCACACGCAGGGGTGAAAATAAAAATATTCAGCAATTAGATGCACAAGTCATACAATCAGAAAAGAAATGGCCAAAATACTACCGTACCCCTGCTGTCCCAGGCATTCCTATTCCTTTCTAGCTGGTGAGAAAGTCCCCTGGGCCCTAAGAGAAGGGCCAGGGGCATACAGGGGACACAAAGCAGTGGCTATTTACCAACCATTACAGAAATTGTTCACTAGTATTGATGTACTGGTGCCTTCTGGCCTGAGTCATATTAAATTTGTATTTCTCTTATGGCAACTACAGTGTGATCCAAGGACAGTTCCTTAACCTCTCTGAGCTGAGTTTCTTAATCTGTTTTAACAGGCTAATGTGACTGGGTCGTTGTTTCCATGTGTCATTTTATGACTCCTGTCCAGATTTTCCAGGTGTATCTTGGGTGGACAAAGACTCCCTGAACCTGTGTTCTCTGGGAAGGAAGGCCCTATGGTGGAAATTATACACTACAGAACTGGACAATTAAGGGAGCTGCAACTCGACCATGGACAGAATGCTGTTTACGCAGTCAAGACGTCACTTCTACAACTATCTGCTGCAGAGTCTCACTGCCATTGCTAAGTTTGGGAAGGCTCCTCTGTCAAACTTCTCAGCCATTGATAACGTTACTATGATATGACATCTCTGCTATAATCTGCACCTTAAAAATGCATGCCTTGCCTTCTGAATCAAATAACTCGGTTCTGAATTCAGTTCAAATCTTGCACTAGTTCATCTGAATGTATAAAGTTAAATCCCATTTAGAGTAATGGCTACAAGGGAATCAAGAAAATTTTTTGCTTTCTAGTCTCTGCAATACAAGAAGGCAGCCAAAAGGCATAAGTGAATTTTGAAAAACCCACTCACAGTATCTGTCATACAAACCTAGGTCTTTTTGCCCCAAAAGCTCATATTAATACATCATCTTAAAAGCCATTTCTACCTTAAAGATCCTATGGTTAATTACAAAGTATCTAAATTCAGATTTACATAATAATGTTGCCCAAAGTTTTCAAAAACACTCGCTATGTTTATGCTGACAATTCATAGATTGTAAATTCCTTTAACAGATAAAGAATACAAAAATAATAGTTTTTTTTTTTTAAGTTGCCCCAAGACACAGAGCTAGGATTTGTATCTCTGTCTTTGAATCCAAATGACTTATTGTTAAGGTATCAAAATATGTGAATTTTATTTACCAAAGCCTTAGTTTATCTACCATTTCAATAATGGATGATTTAGTATTAACTTTAGTTAGTGTGGAAACTTCCTTTCAAGTGATTTTGTCTGTGATAGATTTGAAGTAAATTGGTGGGCTATGTACTCTCGTAAAGATAATGAGCTATATACACAGTCTTGAATGAATAATAATAATAATTATTTTTTGTATTTATTAACCATTGAATTCACCTTCCTGTATATGAAAAGGCCAAAGCTACAAAAATGAATCTCAAGTTACTTTTTCACTCATTTATCCAGGATTCGACAACTATGTAAATATTGAACCTCTCTTCCATAAACATAAATTGCCAAAATTTTCTGCTAAATGAATTTTGTTCTTTATTGATATACTATAAGCCATAATCAATAGGAGCCATATCTCAACTGAACTGTGGGGACTTTTGTAATATTAATTGTAGTTACTAATGTATTCAATTTATAGATTTGATTAAAATTATGATATGAAATTTTTATTTTATATTTTAAACATATTTTTACATATCTAATAATCTTCCTGCTTTTAACATAGAGCACTAGAAAATCCAGGACAGGAAAGACTACAGAAAATGGAATAGAAAACATGATCTCTAGAAATATTAATCTTATCAATCAAGAAATGATTTTGGAATCATTTGCATAAAGTCATGTCCTAGAATTGATGACATGTTCCTTCTAAAGGAAACAGTAATGAAGTTCAAAATTTCTTGAGAATTGTAAAGGAGGGTTATTAAGCAATCACAATTTTCAAACCCAGGATATTCCTCAGTGGCACAATGGGAGTGGGCAGCTGTGTTACTGAAGTGGGGGAGTAGGAGGGCTGTGTTACTGAAAAGAGTCGTGAGCTTTTACTTGTGTGTGCTTGTGTGTGAGTGTAAAATAATCATAAGAACAAAATCACTGAATGGACAGGAAAAGTAGCTCTTTGACCTGCTCTCTCCTGGGTCTCTCTTTGTTATTGTTTTACATTATGTTGTACTTTTCCTATCATTCCAGATAAGTCACAGCTAATTTAAAACAACCCCAGAACTGGCCCTATTCATACTCCACGTTTCTCAGATTCTTTTACAACTAGTCTGACATACATCATTTTCAGTGACTTTAAGCAAATAGCTTTATTTGCAAGAATGAGGTAAATTATAAACCAATTTGTGTGTTATATATAATTTATGAAATCATGTAAGAATTATGAAAAGGATTTATAGGCATGAAATTATGGAAATAAGGAGAAAACAATTGTCCTTTAAGTTCCTCCATCACTGAGGGAATCTGAATGATGAGGTTGAAAGCTCAGATAGGAGAATAGTTTAGCTCTC
The DNA here is from genome assembly GCF_048773025.1 of Camelus bactrianus. Lineage (NCBI taxonomy): Eukaryota > Metazoa > Chordata > Mammalia > Artiodactyla > Camelidae > Camelus > Camelus bactrianus. Next base: position 42,852,494 of record NC_133550.1, on the reverse strand, counting down.
TATGAATTAAGCCCCATGTGTGCTTCTAGGCTATAAATTAATGGAATGAATCCAGAAATGAAATGATAGTTAAATGATAGTTCATTCCCACGCAATTACAACAAAAAGGAAAAAGCTAATCTTAGACCAATTGAAAAGCTTTCTTCCCCTTGTCAACAACATTCATAGCAAAAAGCATTTTTTGTTAATTCTAGTGGGCTGATAGCGGTAACAATGGAAGGCATTTTTTCCCAGTAAACCTGATTGACTGTTAGATTATTTTTATACTATTGTCTTCCTGTTTTGATGTTCTTGAAAGCCCAGTTTTCTTCAGACTGTTGATAATTGTTCCTTAGAATGAATTCGTACATGCCATGTTCTCACACTGCTCTTTTGTGAGGAATATATAGTCTTATCTGATCTCCATCAGAATGCCAAATGCCTTGAGTTTTTCTCAAGACTGAGAACAGTAGAGAGAATGTTTGCTTTTTGATTTATGTGTATGACTTAAAAGCTAGCATCACAATCAGGAAAGCAGATTAGTAAAGTATTGTCATGCTTTGTAAAAAGTTGAAAAGGGCTTCAAGGAAAAATCATGCTATACACGTACATAATCTTTTTTTTCCCTCTTCCTCTGAGCCATGTCCATTTAAACCACTGACTCCAGAAAATGCATTGCTTAATCTTTTAATTCTCTGAACAATACTAGTTTTTCTGTTTTTATAAAGTGTACAGAAAAAACCAATTATCCATTACCTCTAGCTATACCTCGTTTGAACTTATTTGATAAATTAATTGAGTATGGGTATTGAACCCTATGCTTCTCAATTTTTATGTCGATAACAGACCAGACCAGAAAGACATGGGGTATGGTTGATGAGAGCCTAAGTTAAGGGTCAGAGTCTTTATAGTGTTTCATGTACCCATATAACAAAGCCGTGTATGCTAAGACCAGACAGAACTCCTAGTAATAATGAGACATCAATAGAAATCCAATCATGTTTTCTGAGTCTCAATTTGTTTTTCCTTAGAAGAGAGGGTTTTGAAATGCAAAAAGCAAGTACCTTTCAACATGTGGCCAGCTTTTCACATAATACTCTAAAATTCACTTTGATTTTTATTGCTGTTCCTTTACACACCAACAGCCTATAGAGTCCATGATTTTGCTATGTTTGTGCAGTTGGGTCAAAGGTATTGCAATTGCCTGCAGGAGGAACAAACAGGAGGAAAGAATTAATTCAAATCATATTACTGTGTGAAATAAGGCATATTCCTTATCATACCTCAGCTAAGGTGTTTGAGCAGTTAGGCTACACAAATGAGCGGGTTCTCACTTTGGTCTGCCTTATAAGGAAAATCTAAATCTTCACCATCACTCATTCCTGGATCTGGTTTTATAGCTCACTTCCAGCACTTTCTAAATCTAATTCAAGATACAAAGTAGGATGTTTATGTGTGTGTGTGTGTGCGTGCGCGCATGCATGCACAAATACATGGTGTATTATATATATGTATACACATACACACACATTTTTAAAAAATCACACACTGCTGGACACTTTTCAAGAACACAGCAAATTAAGCCGTTTGGTAAGTCATTGTTTTCACATGTAGGATTCTTCTACACGTAGAGATATATAAAAATTCCAAACTGAAGACCATCAACCTCATATCTATAAGTTAGGCTTTGAAATAAATCACTAAAACAGATCTCTTAGTAACCACTGCCTGGATCTCATTCCTCCATTTTCTCCTGATAGGTAATTCCACATTATCCTTTGAGTTTATTTCAAGGTTATGAGTTAAATCCAATGTTGGATTCTATCCCCTAATTAAATTTGCTCTTCATGACTCAACAAATTAATACTTTGGAGACTGATTTTTGGATATTCATTTTCTTCACAGAAACAAAATACACCAGATAGTTGATGTGTAAAGAAACCTGTTAATATTTAATACATGGTTCTTGCACTAAAGTTTTAACTCTGTTTATACATTAGTTGTGGTTGACAGTAATCACTTATCGCCAACCTGAGCTGCTGCAATTGAGTTGGATTCATTTTGTGATGATACAATGATGAGTTTCACAGTAGTAAGATAGGAAAGTGAGGACCTGGAACTAGCTGTTGGGCTTGGGGCAGAGAGTCCCATTTGCAATAAGAAATAGTATTTGATGGGTTTGGTGACAATAAAGGCAAAGGCATTGATTGGCAAAGCTATCTGAAATATATAGCAGTAATGCAGATAGAGTGTGAGAGCATGAGAAAGAAATTAGAACTTCCAGGTGTATGAGGAGAAGCTGATTAGCAACTGTAAGTCCATTGTCACCTCCTAGAGAAATGGGGAACTAGGCAGATACCTCAGACAGAGATTGATGCATCAAGGGAAAGACAGGGATAGAGTTAACTCATGAAGCATGAAGCAGAGAACATGATCTTGGGAAGAAAGTGAAAATTCCCAACGTAATTGGGACTGAGGATTAGGGTCAGGCCAAGCTAGCTGGGACAACAGTTTGCTGCTAGTTGCCCACATGGTGAACCATAACTGATTGAGTCTTCTTGCCTGGCACTGCCTTTGATAGGAACTAGTGAAGTTCAAAACTAAAACAAGAATGGAAAGGTTCCAGCTGAGAGGAAAAAAGAAAATCAGAGGATAGGGATTAGGTGGGACCTAACGATACAAGACAACACCAGCATACACACATTTAACTTACAGAAATAAATTGCTTTGCTCACCTAAAAATTGCATGGGAAATCCTCTTTCATTTGTAATTTTTTTTTTTTTTTTGCTCTCAGTAACCTAATGAAAGAGGATGCAAAAGAGAAATAAACAAGCTACTTAAGAACTTTTTCAAAGACAAATTTGACTACTTGTGATTTTTGCTTCACATGCTTTTCTTGAACGCAAACTATGTAATAAGTGGCTTCACTCTAGTTTCTTAATATAAAAGAAGAATCAGGAAAAGAGTTTCTTTGGTTGCTGGAGGATGCTGCTTCAGGAAAACTAGAGAAACAAAGAATCCTTAGTAGATGGTCTTGGAACCAAGAAGTTATATAACTATTTGTCTTTTCAGCAAATACTAATTGAACACCAAATATGTGCCATGGGAACTGGGAACACAAAGAAGCTGCCTGTCTTGAGAAAAGACTAGTGGAATGAAAAGCTGTGTAACTAGATAATTGCAAGACAAAATCATAAAGGCTGCAATAGAGGCGTTAACAACATACAGAGGGAGTTATAGGAGGTAATGGCTACTTCTATCTGTGGTACAGAAGGCATCAGGCTAGTAATTGCTTGAGTTCATTGGGATAAGGAAGAGACAGGCATTATTAACAATAAAAGTACCATTCATTTGCAGAGCAAATTAAAGTTTTCCAGGCATTTTCAATACATCATCTGTCAAATAGAGTCCATTAATGAGGTACTGTCCCTATTTTACAGATAAGGAAACTGGCTCTGAGCAGAAAAGGAAGGTACCCAGGCCACCGAAGAAGGCAAGTGGGAGGGGCTGGGTCTCATAATCACTAAAGAGCCTCCTAGTATGTCGTTCATGGTGGCCTTTACAATCATATACACGTAAGTTGAGTTGAAGATACTCTGACTCTTAATTTAGCAAAACAGCATCAATATACTAACATGGTTTTTTTTGTAATCAAACTTCAGACAAACTACTCTGAGCCATCTTTTCAACAAGGTCTCACCTTTGAACCTTATCTTTGGCAGTCTAGTCTAGTTGTAGCAAAACCCCTGCTTAAATCAGTTTAGTGAGAATTCCTTCACCTTCAATATATGATCAAATTCCTTATCCCCCATGGTTGATAACTGATAATCCTGGCTTGTCTTCAGTAGGAATTCTGTTAAATCAGGTTAGCGAGAATCCCCCTGCCCCTGATGTCTCCTCTTAGTAATTTTCTATCCACTAACCCCCTCACTCTGCTTGTTGACTATAAATCCCCAGCTGTCTTTGCTATAGTTGGAGTTGAGTCTGATTTCTCTCCCCTATTGCAATAGTCTAGACATCTACTGTAACAGTCTTGAATAAAGCCTTTCTTACCAATTTTAACAAGCGTCAGGATAATATTTTCTTTAACAATAGTATTGTTAAAAGATAAACTGAAGCATATTAAATATTTTAAGAGTTTTTTTAAACAAAAATCAATTTGAATCAGGTAGCATCTAATCTAGCAGATGGAAAGGAGCTCTAAGGAGCTGCACAAAATTAAAGACTTTTATAGGCAGAATGGAACAGGAATAAGGAAGTTATACCAGGCAAAAAAGTGGGTTGGTTACTGCAAGGTTATCTCCCTTTATGGATGGCAAGGATCTACCAGGCAGATTATCTAACTAGTGCTAGTCAGGTGATTTCTGATTGACTGGTTTAAGATTCCATTTCTGGAAGAGTTGAAAGTATGATTAAGTCTCACTTTGGTGATGTGGGGCTTAGCAAAAGCAACTCCATTTTGAGCCAGTTGTCTTGGTTTTAAGAATTCTCCCATTTTGATCAGAGTCAGCATCCTGAGAAATGGAATCAATTTTAAGGAATTAACTCTACACCTGGATACCACTCTGGAGTTCTCCCAGGTTTTTGTTAACTCTCTGTGTGGTATTCACAGGTCATGACATATTTTTGCCGAATATCTTTGTGGTATTCACAGGTCATGCTGTAGAGTTCACATTCAAGTTGGTCACTCTCTCTCTCTCTCTTTTTTTTTTTTTTCTGATGTTCTAGTCTTAGGGAGATTATTCAGTTGGTGGTTAGTGGCTGTGAACATTCATTTAAAGCTTTTGAGAGAACACAGCACACCAGGGAGAATACCTGATTGTTATAAGCAGGATAATTCCCAATTTTGGGAGTGTACATCAGAGCTATGGTCCCTATGACCCAAACCATTCAGAATCAAATCAAAGGAAGACCCCACTGAAGGGGTCACTTAGTTAAGCCTGCTGCCTTGTTCAGTGATCTTACATAGCTGAGTCTCAGCTTCCTCAGGAGTCTCAATCCAAGTGCAGCAATAGTGTGGGCCATAGCACAAACACCTCCTTGCTCAGCTAAAAGATATTTTATTATCAGGGGCTATCCTATTACAAAGAACAACTTTGGCCAGAGAGCCCAGGGATTTTTATTGGGCATCTATTGCTTTAACAGCAGATTCTAAAATATCTTCAAGAGTTAAGGAGAGATTCCTGATCATAGCCTCATTTGCACTTATTCCTAGCCAATGCAATAGGGATCTGCCAAAGGGAAATAATTTTGAATCACTAATGCCTCCTGGTAATCCTGTTTGAGTCTGTGGCTTGGGACTGGAAAGGTGACAGTCACAGAGGCCAGTAAAATGTAGGGGTCTGTAGACTGCACAGGTGGTTTTATTCTGGTTAACCTTGCCATGTGTCGCTTTCTCTGCACAGAGCCTGGATGCAAGGTTCTGCTGGTTTGGAGTTGTTAACCAGAGACAGGGAAATGGATCCTTAAGGTTAGAGACAGAGAGGGAAGCTGAGACTTTGGAAACCAGGGAGGAGTTTGCGATGAGAAGAACTACAGGACCACCAGCATTGTGGCAAATCCAACAGTCATTTGGAGGTTGGACTACCCACACCCTTGCAATGGCCTGAGATATGTGAACAATGGCCTTATCTTTCTAGGCCAGAGTACGAAAAAGTGAACAGGAGAATTATAAAGAGTTTCATGGTGTAAGAATTAGGAAAACAATGGTCAGAGAAGAAAAAATGAATGGAATGAAAATCTTGACAGGAAGCAGTGTCCCTTGATGTCAGCTACTTCTCATCCTAGTCAGTTTGATTTTGAGGCCTCCAGCATTTAACCAAATGTCAGGTGAAACATATGTCTTAAGTTGTGAAATATGCATCCAAGTTTTGACACTATGTAATTCATCAGTAGTGTCATTGGTCAAAAGTGCTTGGCAGAGTTCTTTCCACAAATCTTACTTTTGCAAAATCTAAACAATTAGAATAAAATGATAACTATCTGTAAATGAAAAACATAAGATGCCCATGGTTAAAAAGTGGATGAGAGTTTACATAATAGAACTGACAAAGAAATGTGGCTATTTCTGTGACACACAATATGTTAAGATAATAACTGGAATTGTGACTGGTAGTATTATATAAATTTTTAGAAATTCATATGATTTCTAGAATACTTACACTGATAATTGGCAACCATACAAACATAAATACTAGTATGTAAGAAGGGTTATCATCATTTATTTGACAATGCTTCTCATGTTATCTAACAAACCAAATAAACATAGTTGGCTTAGCATCAGTCTTTCACAAGGTGAGAGACAAATTCTTTGATAGTCTCCAGGGTCCCTTTGGGAAATCTTAAAGTTAACTTGAGGTAAAAAAATATTCCACATAGAATTTGATTTTGGGAAGTTGTCAAAACATCAAAATGTTTGAACATTTGAATAAACAGGATCACAGATTGTTATAAAATAATATTTAATTATCTATTTAACCGAAGTGGCAATAAATACTTTTAAAAGCAAATACAAAAGGTGACACAGTTGTGAGTAAAATTTAGCTCTTTTAATATTGAAAAGACTAGGTTTTCTAAAGTAATGAAAGACCTTATAAAGACAATGTGATGCACAGTAAATTATTTTGGTAAGACACAAAATCTTTGCTTTGTAGGTAAAAATAAGCAAACAAAAACTCTCACAATCCTTTTCAAGAGCAGACCAATACTCCAAGATAAATTTACTTCAATGACCTAATTAAATTTGAAAGCTTTTGCACAGCAAAGGAAACCATTAACAAAACAAAAAGACAACATACTGAATCTGGGAAAATATTTGCAAATGATATGACCAATAAGAGGTTAATACCCAAAATATGTAAACAACCCAAACAACTCAATATCAAAAAAAACAAGCAACCCAATTTAAAACATGAGCAAAAGACCTAAAATAGAAGATATACAAACAGACCAACAGGCACATGAAAAGATGCTCAACATTGATAATCATCAGAGAAAGATGATTAATCAAAAACACAGTGAAAAATCACCTGTCAGCTGCCAAAATGACTATTATCAAATCCTACAAATAACAAATGTTGATGAGGATGTTTTGCTATTTGCGACAACATGAATGGCCCTGGAGGGAATCATGCTTAATACGTCAGACAGAGAAAGACAAATATTCTATGTTATCACTTACATAGGGAATTTAAAAAATAAAACAAACAAGTAAACAAATGTAACAAAACATAAACAGACTCACAGATACAGAGAACAAACTAGGGGCTACTAGTAGGGAGAAGGAAGTGGGGGGGGGCACAATAGGAGTAGGGAATTAAGAGATAAAAACTACTACATACAAAATTAATAAGCAACAAGGATATATTGTACAGTACAGGGAAATATAGCCATTATTTTGTAATAACTTTAAATGAAGTGTAATAGATAAAAATATTGAATCACTCCATTGTACACCTGAAGCTAATATATATTAGTATATATATGATATTATAAATATTTATATGTTATATGAGCTATATATTATAAATCAACTATACTTCAATTTAAAAAAAAAAGAAAAAATTTGTCCTTTTAAGAGAAAACTAAATTCTAATTTTGTACCAGTGTGCTTTTCAAATGAACACTAATTTTTTAAAACTTAAATAAACCAATTCCAATGTTAGTCAGCTTGACCACACATAAAATTCTTTCCCAAGATTCTTTTGTTATAAACCTTCTGCAACTTTTTAATATCCATTCAAATTTTGTCCTTTATTTTTTTTACTCTTTTTTTCTCATTCTGGAACAATCAGTTGTTCTATGTTTCTTACCTACTTTTCATAGACTGACGTTTTCTTTCACCCTTATTATTTCTAAGTGGTTTTAATTGCATATATTGATTAGAATTCTTAAGCCTTGGAGTCCTTAATTGCTAGTGAAGACTAAGAAGTAAGCAACTGTGGGCTGTCTGTTACACTAGCATTCTGTGGATTGGCAAATTCATACATACATTCTATAATTTATAGAAGCATATTCTTCCTCATCATAAATTTTCCACTGTGGCACAAAATATGTTTACTAATAAACCGAAGTATCTTTATTTCCTTTGTAAAAGGAAACCCAAAGCAGAAATATTTATGTTCAGTTAATGTTTTGTATTTTATCATATTTGAAAATAATACAGATGTTCAATTAATATTCATCATTTAACTTATCTCAGTATAACTTTAAGATTTCAGGTTACCAAGAAGAGTTTGGAAACTGTTTTAAAAGTGGCATACCAAAAAGCATAATTATTGTTCATTTGTAAACTTTTATCTAACTTACATCTACTTAATGTACTTGTTTTTAACAGTTATGTTTAGATTACTCATGAAAATTTCATGAGATATTAAACACTAAACTATCACCTTAAGTTATCTTTCTTGTTGACAAATTTAGTAACAGAGATAACATGAGCTTATTATTATTTGACTTTCAGCAAACCTATGTTGATTAAAATTATTGTATTTAATGCTGATAACTCTAAAGACATGCCTATAAAATCATATAGTATAATGATAAATCCATATAAGTTTTAATTGGTATGGGTATTACAATTGGGAGGTAGGAGGCTAGGAAACCAGGTATAAGAATAATGATGTATTTTTGTTTCTATCTTAGCTCTGACCAGCCCTTCATGATGGGAATAGGTCCAAAAACAGTAACTTGTCTCTCCAACCACCATACAAGGATGGGTCAAACTAGTTATATTGATTTGGCTGTATTAAAGAGTCAAAGTAAATCGAACAGTATGTTTTCTCTCAAAAAAAAAAAAAAATCCTTCCGAATATTTCCCCCAGGGACAAACAGTAAATATTCTTTACAGTATTGAATAACCCCATAGACAGAAGAAGTATCTCCAAAGAGACTGCAAAGGATACTTCCCTCTCAAGACCCGGAGCCACTCCCAGACAACGAAGAGAAAGAAAGACGATTTCCGGTAGAGCTGGCAACAGCAGTACCCTGGCCACCAGTGGATTGCAACCCACATTTCTGTCCGGCCATATTCTGGGGGCCCCCAACATGACGAATGAGCTGCCTGAACACAGAAGAACCCGCGTGCCCTAGTCAGGAAGAAAGGTGCCTCACGTCTCAGGACACAAAATGAGATAAAGAAGTCAATAGCCGTTCCTGGGAGAAAGACCGTCGACAACCACCGAGCACCTGGAAAGCAACTGCACGAGTCAGGATTCAAAGATTTAATTCTTACGAATGTTTTTTCCCTTCCAATCTGAAAGGAGAGGACGACGTGAAATTTTCCCTTCCTCTACTGACCAGGCACCACAGAAACCTAGGAGAGCTGACTTTAATGAGAATTCTTACCCTTCGCCGGCTTCGGCCAGTTTGCTCAGGATTCTGTAGGCTCCGGAGCAGGTGGGGTGTCCCAGCGGGTCGCGACAAACTGAAGAGGAGGAAAAATAATTTTCCCTCGACCCTTTACTGTGCGTGCTTGGCAGAGACCCCATGTTCTGTAGGGCGCCTCGGAAATGGAAAAGCTTGTCCAGGTTAAAAGTTCTCCGCTGTGGCCGCTGTACTTAAACATTATCTTGGTTAAGATTATCCTGCTTGTTCGGCCTTAAAAAAAAGTTTTGTTCACCTGAGGCTTCACGCTGGGCCCCGTCGAGCTTAAGCTGGATGCAGTCTGACCCGGAACCAGTGTTGGTTCTAACTCGACTGTGGTCGGAACGTGGACCCGGTCCCGTTTCTAAGTCGGACCCGGTCCAGTTTTTCAGTCGGACCCACTCCAACTCTGGCCATTTCCAGACGAGTCTAGAAAAGAAATGTTCAAGTAAAGCCTGAAAGCTCCTAAGACAGAAGCCCTGGAGGCTCCTAGAGGAACGGACCCGGCTTTTCCTGAGGCGGCGCGAAGGCGGCGCAAACACAGCGCGAAGGCAGCGAGCCCAGGGGCTCAGCAGGTACCCTGTCTGGTTAATCATGGCGTCTGGGCCCGGGGGTCTCCTTCGGTTCCCGCCTCTTACTGTTACTAACAGAACTGTTATAAGATAAACTGAGGCATATTAAACATTTTAAGAGTTTGAGCAAAAATCAATTCAAATCGGGTAGCATCCAATTTAGCAGGTAGAAGCAGGTAGAAAGGTGCCTCAAGGAACTGTTCAGAATGAGAGACTTATAGGCAGAAGGGAGCGGGAACAAGGAAAATAAACGAGGCAAAGAAGCCGTTGGTTATTGCAAACTGACTTTCCTTTAGGGGACGGCAGGGTCTATCTGGCAGGTTACCTCACTAGTGCTGATCAGGTGGCTCCTGACTGACTGGTTTCAGATTCCATTTCTGGGAGAGCCAAAGCTATAACTAAGCCTCAGTTTGATGATAGGAGACTTAGCATACATGACTCCATTTTGGGGCTGTTGTCTTGTTAACAGTATCTAAAATTGAAATTCTACTTGTAAACCAGCTGTGACTAGGATAATATAGAAAGAGTAAATATTTTTCTCCCATGAAAAGAAATTAATGCGTTTTAAGCTTCTTGAAAGTAAAAACGTTGTCTTCTTTAACTTTATATACCCACGAATTATGGTGCACTTATATAAATATTTAATAAATATTTAGCAAATCCATGTGTGTATATTTGACAGATGAATTAATTTATATTTGTTTTATTATTTAGAATTCATTTTCTTTTCATAAACAGTAATGTCTTGGACCAAGAGTCTTGGTTAATTATTTGTCTTAGTAAATCCCTAACTATGGCCTTAAATTTATTCTTGACTAATTTTGTTCAGTTTGCTTTGTCACACAAATGAAGGGCAGCCTTCACCACCAGGAGACAATGGCTAGAACAGACAATAGAAAATGGCCGTTCCCTTTCAATCTACCTGAGAATGTTTCAAACAAGGATAGAAGCACATACTGCCCAGTATAGAATAAAAGCACTGTTACCTCTGCAGTCTTTTCCTTAGATGAGATTATTTAGTGATGGTAAAGACCTGAGTTCATTTTAACAAATTGAAAAGAAAAAACCAATTCACAATTTCGAAAACTACTTTTTAATCTTATATGGAATACTAGCCAAAAAGAGTTATTTACTTCTTACTCTGGGTTTAGATCTGTTTTAATTTCTGTAGGAAACTGCATAAGATTGTAGATCTAGTGCCTGCCCTGGAGGAATTTATAATCTGCAGGTAGAGAGTAAACAAAAATGAAAGCTACTTAGAGGCAAAACCAATTTACACTTTTCTATTTTTAGAGGCTCTAGGGAGAGTAAAATTATCATTGCAGGCAGCACTCATAACTTCTGAAGGAAAAAAATCAATGCCTTTTTATATGTTGCCAACTTAGTGAACTCTGTGATGTGAGCTCTAAAGAGTGAATTTACAAGGTGAATAACAAAGATCTCAGAAGCTTAGAGGAGATTTTCAGTTAAGATTTTCAAAAGGAAAAGAAAAGAGACAGACAAACATTACAGTGGTACATTTTTGAGAACCAGGAAACCTAGGAGTATTGTTCCCCTGGCAACCTTTGTGCAGAGTTTGTGAGTTCACACAGCAGTTTCTCCTGTTTTCGTATTGCAATCAAGAACTTGATTGTTTTTGTTAAAGTGATTATTTTGCATTTCTTCTCTTTTTTTTCCTTTCCTTTGTGCTTATTTTACATCAAGGTCTAAAATCTGTTGGTTGTTCTCAATTTGTCTAAAGTGCAAATTCTTAGAAGCAAAGTAAAAACTGAAGCAAAATGAAAAGGAAGTTTTAAAGAGTTAAATTCTAAGAGGGGGCAGGTATAGCTCAAGTGGTAGAGTGCATGCTTATGATGCATGAGGTCCTGGGTTCAATCCCCAGTACCTCCTCCAAAAATAAACAAATCTAATTACCTTCCCCCCAGAGAAAAATAAAATTAAAAAAATAAAAAAAAAAAAGAGTTAAATTCGAGAAAGTAAATGTGTGTTTGTAAAATCAAACTTTCAGAGAGAGCCCAAAGAGGAATTTCTGAATAATAACAAGAACATTACACAAATCCTATTATCTTAAAGGGTAGTTTAAATTATAGGCAGCCTTACTACTGGCATAGAAGCTATGCTGCAAGTAAGCAGAGCTGTATCTGGTTGTAAAATTTAAAAAACACAATTACTGTGCCTTTTGTGATTAATAATATTTCATAATTATTCTAACTGATACTTCTTCCAAATGGACTGAAAGTTTAACCATTAACCTCTTATTCGCTTCTCTTGTCTCCCTTCAGTGTCCTGGGTCCTGGATACTTAGGTCCTGGCTGTGACCTTTCTTAGTACCTCTTGATGCTATGATTCTTTTCATCTTCCATCATCCCCAATTTAATCAAACCCTATCACTTGTGTTTTGTTTTACTTTGTTTTGTCTTAACAACTCTCTTGATCTTGTTCTGCTAAGCACTGCTGGAGAAATTCAGGCAAGCTTGCCAATTGAGTTCTGTGCAATTAGGCCCTCCATGCTGTTCTGCTACCCCTTTATTCACCATTAACTCACTTCCTAAAGCATTTTCTTCAGCAGTTGTTCTAATCCTTTTTCAATTTCCTCCAGCCTCCAACGACACTATTGTCTTCTTCAGGCTAAGTAAAGACTTTTCCTCTTACTTGATTGACAAGACAAAATTTAAGGAGTTACTCTCCCAAATCCTATCCTCTTTATCTTAAAAGCAGTTGGCCCCAGCAAGGAAAAAAAAAAAAAAAAAGAAAAAAAGGCATGCTCGAAGTAGGACAATTAAAAGGGGAGGGTTTAAAGGGACAAACGTAGGAGCTGTGTAGTAACTTAGGGCTAGTAACCTTTAAGCCAAAAGGGACAAGTGAAGAGAGCAGTTACTGGGTTTTGAAAGGGGACGGTCCTGTAGATTTAGCCACCTTGAGTGGAGCTGTAACCTTCAGCTGAGGAATGCAGCCAGCTCAACATGACTCTAAGATGAGAGGGCCAGAACCTCACCTCTCTTCTCCCTTTCCTAGGAGGTTCTCTCCATTGCCTACTGATGAGATCCATAGATCAGCTTGCTGGTGCAGACAGCAGGGCGCAGTCTGGAGGGACAAATAGAAATTATCTAGTATAGATTCTCAACATTTGTTTTGGTTGAGTCTATCATGTAAAAATATCATTTTAGATTTCATAAAGAATAAATAATTAGTCCTGCCCCCACTTCTACAGAAGCTAAAGGCCTAGCAGTGAAGATATTTACACCTATAAATATATAAGCCATATACATAAGGCATGTAAACAAACATATGTATAAAAATATGATTCAAAAGAAAAAAAATTATAAAATGCTGGGGCAAGAGAGGCAGGTGAGAGATTACTACTAAACGGGAAAAATCAGAATATTTTCATGTTTTTGGGGACCCGTAAGAGTGAGGAGAATTTACAAGTATGGAGAGAGATGTCAGGGAAGGCATTCTAGTCAGAGAAAGCAGCAAGGACTAAAGCAGTGAGATGTGAAAACATGGACTATATAAAGAAATAGTGGGCAAGAAAGTTAGGAAGTTGGGCGTCTGTAGAGGTAGTCTGGAGTATGGTTGAGAACTTATGCTAACGGAAGCTAGCTTTCCCATGCTTACTATGTAACATCATCATACTAAATGAATAACATTCATTAGTACTTTTCATACAACAGTTGCATGAAGCAGATACTATTATCCCTGTTTTACAGATGAGGAAACTGGCTCTTAGGGCGAAGTTAAATAATTTCACCAAAGTCACAAAATTGAAAAGTGGCTTTTTGTGAGGATTCAGTGACATAACAACATTTAATAAAGGCAAATAGAGTGACCATCATGTAGCAGATGTCCAGTAGGTGTTAATATGCATTAGCCACCTGACCCATCTTGACTTTTGACCTGTAGTAAAAGGAATCTGACAGCAGTGTGGAGTGACTTAGAGGGAGAACAGTGCTGAGAGGGAGATAACAAGGGTGTTAGTGGGGATAGTGATGGCAGGAGTGGATAAAATAAGATGGGTTCAGGAAATACTACTGTGCTTGGATTGATAAAACTTGGCAAATGATAAAATGGGGTGCTAGAAAACAAGGGTGAAGTATAGGACAGTTCTTTAATAAATATTTTTGCTTCCTTTTGTTCCCTTTCTATTCAGAGAGATTAGATCTCCCTACTTATCCCCAGTGGGTCTTTCCTCTCTTCATTCTTTCTTGTTCCCACCTGATAAATTAGAATGATTGTATACTGCTTTCTTAAAGCAGTTATCTGAAACATCTCTTATAGTTAGTCCAAGTTCTCAGTATTAGTTTACTTAGACTATTTTAATAATCTCTTGTTTTCTTTATCTCCTTTTTCTCTTCTAAGAGTTTATCATCTCAACTTTTTTCAAGTTTTAAAAATGAATAATTATTTCCTTTTCCCATTGAAGCATTTCAGTGGCTCCCAGTTAGCTGAAGAATAATAGGTCAATAATATACCATACAATGAAATGTTATGTTTCAGTTGAAAAAGATGAGATGGATCTCTGTATATTGTCATGAAAAAAGCAAGCTGTAAAATTACATATGTGTTAGAAACCTATTTTTATATTGAAGCAATTTATATGCAGCACATATTTTATACCCATTTGTGTATGTACGTATAAAAGTTGGAAGAATATATACCAATTTATCCCCCCCTTAGTATTGAAGTGGTTTTCACTTTTTGTACATACGTTTGGGTTTTTCAAAATTATTTACAACAAACTTTGTATTATTTCTGTAATTAAAGTTTAAAAGAAGAATAAAACACAAACCCCTTGGCTTGGAATTTAAGGCTGTTTAGATTCTGAGCTTGAGTTATTTTTTTTAACTATCTGTCCTAACTTCTCACTATGTCTCAGATATCTTATTCCCTAGTTAGCAAATACTAAGGCCATGGGCTGCCTTTCCTGTCTTCCTCGCTCACAGCAGCGTGGCTAATTGCTTGTGGCAGTTTTTCTTATTGAGCCTGGATGTAGTCATATAAGCTTTCATAACTTTAGACATCTACTACCAGTGGATTATGGGAGATAGAAATCCTGCTAACTCAGAAGTATAATCTGATCAAATTGAACTCTCTAGTGTTTATTTCCTAAGTACATTCTGTTCTTTCTTAACTCAAAGACTTTGCTTATGTAATTTTTTTTCCCCAACAGATTGACACTACCCCCCACGATCTGTCTATTGGACTTGGCACTGAAATCTGTTCCTTTATGAGGCTTTTCCATTCTCTACATTAGACATAAGCTCTTCTTCTTTTCTTCTTTGTAGGCATTTTGTGTTAATTTTTCTTGACCCATTCATATTTTTGTTTTTATTTTAATGTTGCAGTATAGATTTCAAGAAGAAATCATACTTGTTAATAATTCTCTCTCTTGTAGTGCCTTGATTACAATGAGTGATCAATTAACACTTGTTGAATTTAAATGTGTTTGGATTTATGTATAGAACTGCCAAGAAGAAAGTTAATATCTAGATCTTTACATCAAGCTTGGCTATCATTGGTACTTAAAGCTTACGCAATCAAGTTTTCATAATCAAAGTCTAGATTTATTAAATTGCTGATATATTGAGCCTGCTAGTTCTATTACCAATATTTATATCTGAGGAAGTATGACACTACCCATAAAGATCCTTTAAAAAATTGTTTTATAACTTTTCATAGTTACATTTTGCTGAAAAAGGATATTTGTGATTAAAGAACAGCCAATTTTAGCAACTCTACAGGCTTTTATGAAATATCACAGCTCTACACAAACTACTTTACAAAATTCTGTATAGCAAGAGGAATGACATAGTATAGGAAAAGAATGAAGGTGAAGATATTTTTATTTCTGAAAGTACACATGGGACTGTAATTACATTTGGTGACACTGAGGTGGTGAATGTGTGAACACTATAAATATAAGTATTACCCCAAAATTATGTACATTAAAATAATATGGACAAAAAGCTTTTATGAGAAATTTTACAGTCTTACATGTCACCTCCTCTGGAAAGCTTTTTCCAGTTCCCTCGGGGCAAACAGAATTGTTTGTTATGTCTGTTGTTCTTTGTTCAATCACATGGATAAAGTTTACTGTCCTGTATTTTAGAATTTTATTACTTATTTATGGATCTGTTTCTCAGCTTGAATTAGAAGTTACTTGATTTTATGAACTGTTATTATTTCCTTTATATCTTAGGTACCTACCACAGTGTTTAGAACCTTAAAAAGGCTTTAATAAATAATTGTTGAGTCCAAAATTGGAGACTTGCTACAACGGACCCTGCCAAGTTCCATTCTCCCTTTCTGGTTCAGCTCACGTATCTCTCTGTGAAATCTCAGCTTCTTTTTCTTCTCTCTCTCCATCCTATGCAGAATTGATTTTCCCCTCTTTTGTAATACTGCTCTACCTAGACACACTTCTACAATATGTAACCCACTAAATTCTAATTATTTCCAACTCTGTGATTCCTACTATAATCTCTGTGGGGACACAAACTTATTTACATTATTTATCTACCATAATAATAGGTAAATAAGAGTTAGAATGAATGAATGGAAGAATGAGGAAAAATAATTAAATTGTCTTTGCTTTTATATATTTAGCACTTAAAATGGTCTCTCATTGATTTTATTAACAGCTATCCTTTCATGTTATCAATATCTATATCTATCCACCTATCCATATAGATATCCATCTGTCTCCATCCTTTTATCTATCCTCTCTCTTATTCCTTAAAAGTAGAAAGGGAGTATCTAAACAAGGTGGTGTACCTTGGGTGGCTCATATTCTGGTAGGAATCTAGGGAGCTGCTGCTGTCCTAAAGGCCACATGAAGATACTAAGCACAAAAAAGAGGCCACTCAATAAATTAAGCCAGAAGACAAACTTCCCACATGACTGAGTTCTCCTATTTTATACAATTGAAAATAATTTTTAAGCATATTGAAGTTGGCAATTATTATGCAAATTTATAAAACAATTACCAATTTAATTACAAATGCAGGAACAATGTAAGTTAATGATATGTTTGGTGATGATCATAACATTGTGAAATATAGAGGTCTTGAGCCACTTGCTTAGAGGTAAATAGCCACTCAGAGTAATGAAGTTGAAGATTGCTCCTGAGTATTCCCTCTTGGTCTTCTTTCCTTTAATAACGAGATCACCTCATGTCAAATACATAATGTCTCTGCATAATTCAAGACAAATAGAAGAATCTTGTTGTGGTTTTGGAGTCTCATCATCCAGGTTCATGAATAGCTCAGAGACTGAAAAGGTACAAGTATAAATATTTCATTTCTTACCATGATTAAATATGACTTGTTTACATGTGTCCCCATTTGGTTCTTACAGATCCTTGGTGTTTTGCATTTTACTCATAAACTCAATCTTTGCTTCTATTGGATGAGAATAATCTGATTGTCAAGGTTAATCTCTGTTCATTTCTGAAACTTAGAGTGCCCCTTCCTTGGGAGAGAACTGGGAGGTCTATCTAGTTATGACAGTGATACTTCCTTGTTGTATAATCCACAAGTTGGTTTGTTTTTCCTGGAAAATCAAACATTTGTTCAAAGAATTGTTGTCAAAGGAGTAGACTTTCTGTCATCAATGTGTAAAGAGATTTTTTGTGTGTGTGGATACTTTGCATGATATATTGTTCGTTTAAAAAATTTGGTTTTGGATAGCTCTTTGGTATTTGGAATCCAAAGGATGCATGGGCCAGGCACAATCTAGAATCCAAATAGGTTCCTAGAAATACTAGCAAAAGATATTAGATAGAAGAACATTTCAGGGAGCAATGCCCCCATGAACAAATAATGAATTCTTTGGTAATGGTACTTAATCTGAAGATTGAGCTAAAGAAGACAGTGATTGGAGACATGATTTGCATAAAGAGAGATAAGAAAAAGAACATGATATAATTGAGTGGGATAGGTGATTTAATCTATTAATCACCAGAATTTTGCCTGGTCTATTAGGTAACCCCTGAGGTGCGTTTCAACACTGGTTCTATAATTTTATTACACATATTGACTTTATAAGGTAAAGAGACTGGAAAAGAGCTAATGCATATAATCCTTTAAAAAACAGATTTTATTGACTATTATTTTAACTAGTTAAAAAATATTTATAAAATATATGAAAGCAATGAGGAATAGCAAACATAAAGTACATGCTACTCAGTTTAAGAAACAGAATATTATCATTAATTTTGTAGTCACCTACTAATTTTCTAATTAATCATATCGACACTCTCTTCAGAGATAGAGACCATTTGAGTTTCTTGTTCTCTTTTATTTATAATTTTACTACATGTTTGAATAACAGTGTGTCATTTAATTTTGGTGCATAGCAATACAACAAAAAATTCCAAAATGTAACGGCTTAAAATAATAAATGATCACCTTTTCTCATGATTCTCTGGGTTGTCTGGGCAGTTCTTTGGAAAGGCTCTGCCTTTCTCTGCTGTGTTATCTCATCTGCAGTCAATTGATGGCTCAGCTGGGGCTGACTTGTCCAGGATGGTCTCTCTCACCCATCTTACAGTAGATTATTCTGCGTCAGCTGGGATTCTTGATCACAGGTCTCTTACCAAAGACAAAGCTAACCCAGACTTATTCACATGGTGGTGGCAAGTTCCAAGAGATTTCCTAGCCTCCAGTTGTGTCATGTTTGCTAATTTCCATTAACTAAAGTGAGTAACATGGTCAAGTGAAAGTCTGAAGAGTGGAGAAATAGACTCTACCCCTTGAAAGGAGCAGCTGCAAAATCACATTGCAAAAGAGTGTGCAAATAAAGATGGGAGGAATTTGAGAACTTTGTTGCAATCGGCCACTCCTAAAAATAACTTAGTTTTCTATGTTCTTAAATTGTATATAAGTAGAATAATACTGAATAATTCTATGTGACTTGCTTTTTCTACCCAATATTGTTTCATCCAAATGCTTGTTTCATGTTATTTTTAATTCATTTATTTCACTGCTGTTGTCAGTTTTCTTATGCCTTCTTCAAAATTGTCTTTTTTTAAAAAAAACTTTATATTGTATCAAGTCCAGAATTTATCATTATTTCTTTTGTGGTTAGCCTTTCTTTGTTTATTGTTAAAGATCTATTTCTATTCTCGGAGTTAAAAAAGATATTATTTTACCTTGTATCCTAATATTTTATAGTTTTGCACTTCGCAGTGGAATCTTTATTCATCAGGAGTTGATTTTTGAAAACTATGTGATAGAACCACTTTTCTTAGCAGATAGTACTTAAATTTTCTATCATTTTCCAGTAACCTTCACTGTATTGAGTCTCCCAATCCATAAACATGACTAATTTCAATATTTATTTAGGTTGTTTTATATTTTTCAATAATATTTTATATATTTTCCCTATACAATTTCGCACATTTCTAGGTACTTTTTTTCCTGCTGTTGAAACTATCTTTTTAATACTACCTTTTCTGAATATTTGTTGATAATTTCTATATCTAGAATTTTTGCTAAATTCAATTCTTATAATTTAGTTGTACATTCATTTGCTTTTTTTTACTTAGATAATATTAACTTTGAATAGTGATGGCTTTGTTTTCTTATTTCTAATTATTTTACTTTTTATTTATTTTTGATACTCTATTGTGCTGATTAGGACTCTAGTACCATGTTCAAGAGAAGGGGCAGTGGGGAGCAACCTTCTCTTGAAATGATTTTACAAGGAAAGCATTCAATTGTTTTTTTCTGGGAATGGCGTAGAATGTCATTAATCACATAATACAATTTCCCTTCTATTCCTAATTTTCTAAGAGTTTTTTCTCTTAACTATGAAAGGATGCTGAGTGTTATCAGCTGTTGAGATCATACATTTATAATCTTTAAATTAATTTGGTAAATAATTTCAATTTATTTTCTAATAGTAAAAATCTTTTCATTCCTGGGCTAAACCAAATGTAGTCATTCTGTATTTTTTTTAGCACACATTGCTGGATTTAATTCTGTAGTATTATATTTAGGGCTTTCAAATTTCTGTTTGTAAGTGAACTTGTCCTATAATTTATTTTCTAATAATGTTCTTACATTTCAATTCAAGATTTTTCTAGATTCATAAATTGAGTTGAAGACTGTTTCTCCTCTCTCATTTATTTAAAATTTTAATTATTTGCTCCTTAAATATTTTAAAGAAGCTGCAAGTAATTCAGTATAGATATTATTATTATTACTATTATTATTATTATTATTACTACTGCTACTACTACTACTAGTGAAGATTTATTTAATGAGTAGAATAAATGGGTTGTTAAGTTTTCTTAATTTAGTTCTGGTATGTTATGTTTTTCTCAAAAATTACCTAATATATGTATAATTCAAATATTACTCCCATTTTTATTCAAATTCTTTATTTGAGTCTTATTTTTTCTTGGTTACTGTTGTTAGAGTTTTGTTAATTTTATTAGCTTTAATTTTTTTTGGTTTTATTTATCATCTCTATTTTATTTTTGTATTCTATTTCACTATCTTTGGCCATTATATAGTTACTTACTCCCTTCAAATTCTCTCTGGGTATATTTTATATTTCTTTATCTCACGTCTTAAATTTGAAGCTTAGCTAGTTAATTTTGATTTTTTTCCTTCTCTTTTAATATGGTCATTTTACAACTGTATAATTTCCTCTAAGAACTACTTTAGCTAGCTACAGGCTTCAATTTTGATATGTATTATTTTCATTATCATTCAATTTTATGCATTTTCTAATTTTCATTGAGTTTTTATTTGACCCATGAATTATAAAAGAAGTTTCTAACTTTCAAACACATGGGATTTTTCTAGTCAGTTTTTGAATATTTATGTATACCATAATTGCATTACAGACAGAGGGAATGGTCTCTTTGATTCCTATCTTTTGACATTTACTGAGATAAGTTTATTGGCCAGTATGTTGACAATATTCAGAAATGTTCCGTTTGCAAGCAAAGATTGTATGTTCTACAGTGGTGTTCTTTATAATGGCTTCATATCAGGCTGTTTTGATGCTGTTAAATGCTCCATATTCTTACTTTTTATTGTTTATGTTATTATTAGATCTACCTATAACTCAGAAAGATTTGTTGGTATCTTCTGCTGTGATGGTAAATTTGTCCATTCTCTTTGTAGCTCTGTCAAAATGTATATATGACTATGCTGTTAAGAAGATACAAGTTTAGATTGTTGATAGCTCTCTGATAAAAATCCTTTGTCTTCTGCCACTAGAACATAAGCTGTATAAGGGCAGCACTTTTTTTTTCTCTTGTGTTTACTCATTGATCCTATTATGTTTGAATTATGGCACTGGTGCTACCATATATTGCACCGTCTGGAAATGGTGTGGCTGATAGAATAATACCTGTTGAAAGCACAGTTGAGTTGCTAGATCAGAAAAAATGCCTATTGAAGATGGGATGTTATACTGTGGAGTGCAACACACTCCACATCAGTGTTGATTGTGTGGTGCTGTGTTTCCAACGTATGCTGTGTGAGTTTGGGAAACAAGGGATGGGATTAAAAATGGCCTCAAGTACCATCATTTTCAGTGGTCCACTTGGGGGAAATTTGTGCTTCCCATCCCACAGCTCTGGGCTTCCTGTGTTTAAAAGTACTGGATCCCGAAGCAGGATGGATTTCACCAGGAGAAGTAGCAAAATTTCCATTGATTTTAAGCTGTGCCTCCTGCCTGGGCACTTTAAACTCCTTGGTCAGGGAGATCAGATAATAAAAAAGAATAACCTTCCTGATGGGGGGGATTGACCCTGGTAATCACGCGAAAGAAAACTGTTGTTACACAACGTGAACACAGGGAGATACATGTGGAACCCAGGCAACTCACTGGGGCATCTCTTGGTACTTTCTTGTGAATTTTATGGTAAATGGTCATGGTAGCTGCGACAACCTGAGAAGGATGTCGTGATCAAGGGCTCAGACTCCTCAGAGCCCAGCAGAAGCCAGCTGTGAGCGAGGGGAATCTCAAATAGGTAACTGGAGAGCTGATCATCAGCTGCAAGGGTAAGGACTTTCTCTTGTAAGTTTGCCAGCAAAGAGGCCCAACAGACTCCCAGAGGAGGTGCTCCCAAAACCTAAACAAAAGGGTAGACCCAAGCAGTACACAGAGTAGGCTATAGAGGACACTATGTTGTGCTATCCAACTCCTTTCAGAGTTGGAGGACCTATTTCCTCTGCTGCTGTGAGGAATGCTGGCTAACAGCCTCAATTTCAGCAATGTCTGGTAACTGTCCTTGACTGAAGAGGGTCACCTTTCTCAACATTTTGCCCTCTTTCTGGGCTCTATGATGTGTGTCTATGCTTGCACTGTTGACTGGTTGATGGACATTTATAGACAACTGACCCCTATTCAGTTTCAGAATGCCCCCGTGGAATTTGTTCTGACTGCATCACAGCCCAGTTTCTCCTATGCCCAATCTTGTCTCTTCCTTTTACCCACAGTTTTTAATCCTGAGACAACTCCTTTATTGTATGATAATATCCATCTCAGAAACCTGACATGAGACAGATAGAAATTTTTCTGTTCCTTGCAGTTTGGTAGAACACACCTGTAAAGCTGTTAAGGACTAGAGAGGTCAGTAGTTAACATTTTAATTTCTTCACTGGCTATATCTTTCCAGTAGGGTGTCATTACTTTTGCATATTTCTGATATCTGAGTTGAAGATTCCATGATTTTTATTGATTTTACTAACTTGTAAAGGAATCCTTAATGTACAGCATATCTCTGTAGCATGATGCCAGGGGAAAATAGTCACACATTCTTTATCAGCATATCTTCATGGGAACCTTTTGCCTTTCAAAATAAAAGTTTAGCTAGATAAACAACTGCTTAAAACACTCAGTAGGCTAAATGTGTTTGCAGTGTTAAATCTAGTATTGATGATGGATGGTGGTTATTTAAAGAAATAATAATAGGATTGTGGCTGTGCACATGGTGAATGGTTAATACCAGCAAATTTATCTTTTATTTAGAATATACCAACCACTCTACATTTGAAAAATAATGTATATAGATTTTATTTCTTTATTTTTACTTATGGTTTTCCTTCTATTAGTGTTACATTCTCTAGTATCTTCCATTTAATGAAACTCTACTTAGCCTTCAATGGGCAGGAGTTTTACCCAACACTCATTTTTATTATGCATGTGGAAGAAATGTCTACTTAACTGAGAAATATAAATATAAATAGGCAAAATTATTTTGTTGTAAGTGAAGACTCAGAATAAGCATATTTAAACAAAAGGCAAAAGTTGATTTCTTTCTCATACAAAATTCTGGATACTTGGTCAAGAGCTAATATGATGGCTCCACAGTTAGGGACCCTGGCTTTCTCTGTCTATTTTTGCTTTGCTGTCTTCAATACAAGCTTCCCATCCCATGGTCAGAGTTGTCTGGCCTAGCTTTGTTCATCATGTCGTAATCACAGTCATCATGAAGGAGAAAGGAGAGATGAAGGAAAGGCTTGTTTCTTTCACAGATACTTTTTAGAACTTCTCTTCCCCGTACCTTACACAGGCAAAAACTTATTTATCTGCCGTTCTAGCTGCAAAAGAAATTTAGTCTTTATTCTAAATTTTTTTTTAAGCTAAAGCTGTACAAACAATTGAATGGACACTGGGGACAAACAGCATTCTCTGACAGAGTAAATAACACTTCAAGACAGTATATATGTATTGGTTTCCTAGTGCTGCTCTAGCAGATTACTACAATCTTATGTGGTTCAGAACAACACAAAATTGTCTTACAGTTCTGGAGGCCAAAAGTCCAAGATGGGTTTCAGTGGACTGAAATCAAGGCGTTAACAGGGTCCTGTGCCCTCCAGAGGCTGTAGAAAAGAACCTCTTTCCTAGTCTTTTCCAGCTTCTAGAGGCCACCCTTGGCTCATTATGCCCTTTCAGGCAGAAATCACATCGCCCTTCTGAACCTCTGCCCCTGACATTACCTCTCCTTATCTTTCTATGCTTCTGTCACCACATCATTTCTTTCTATCTCTGACTCTTCTGCCTCCCTCTTATAGGAACTCTTGTGATTACAGAGGCCATAAGGATAATTCAGGACAGTTTCCCCATCTCAAGATCTTATTTTAATCACATCTGCAAAATCTCTTTTGCCATTTGAAGTAACAACATATTCACAGGTTCTGGAGATTAGAATATGGACATCTTTGAAAGCCATCATTCAATTTACCATAATATCAAAATTTAGAGAAAATGTCCAATGATGTTAATATTATAAAATATTATTTATTGTTTTCACTTCCGTTTTCACATTTCATTTTTAACTGTTATCAGTTAAACAATACATGCATATGATCCTGTTTAAGAATCATTTTGAGGCTCTAAGAGGTTAAATGAGTTTTTCAAAGTTACGTAGTTATTAGTGAAGGTAGCAATGAGGTCTAGATCCTCATACCAAAATGTCATCTCAATCTTGAAATTTTTTATCCTTTGAGTTGGAAGCCATCTTTCCGTCCTAAATATTCCCATTACACCAGTTAAAATATTCCAGAGGAAGTAACTGCATCCTGCCTGTTTAAGGAGATATCTTCTATTTTTAATGAGCTTCTTGAAAAAAAGAGGCATATTTTACCATCCTTGCCTTCTCCTAAACTAAAAAACACAGTGTGATGAACAGTTTTATGTGTTAATTTGACTAAGTTATAGCTTACAGTTTTCAATCAAACACTAATCATATTTCCATGAAGGTATTTTGTAGATTAAAGTTCATAATCAACTGACTTTAAGAATGAAAGACAGATTACCTTCAATAATACAAGTGGTCCTGATTCAGTCAGTTGAAAGGCCTTGAGGGTAGAGCTGAGGCTTCTCTGAAGAAGAAATTCCACTTGTGGACAGCAACTACATCACATACTAAAGAAGTCCAGCCTGTGATTCAGATTTCAGGCTTGCCTTGCTAGCACACACAATTATATAAGCCATTTCTTTGCAATAACTCTTTGGATATATCCCCTACTGGATTTGTTTCTCCATTTGAATCTTGATAAATATATGATAGGTAACCTGGCATATTCTAGGTCCTCTATTAATATTTATTGATCCAAAATAAATTTGAGGATTTTCATAGTATTTGGTACTATATATTGAAATTAAATTGAACAAACCCTAATAACTCTTAATGACTATGTAACCACTTGCCATTTCAAAAAGATGAGATTTTTTGACATGATCTTAAAGAACTTAAACTTATTTCTTTAATCAAAATCTGCATAGTATTGTATTTGTTTTGAATATGAGTCAGTTTTTTTCCTTCGAAGACAATAATTTTACTTTCCACATAGTTACCAGCATTCCAGGAGTTGCTATAAACATTACAATAGCCAGGGATTCCTATTCATTCCACAAATAGATATTTATGGAGTGGAAGAAGACCCTGATCCAAAAATCTTTCTTTTTGACTCAGTACCAAGGCAAAAAGAAAAAAAAAATCTGAGACTTGAACACCAAGGTCCATGTTCCTACCAAGATTTATGAACATTGCTTGCTTGGCCCTTAGTACTTGTGTAGTCAGTGCTTACTGCATTTCGGCAATATAGGCTGATAAAAGCAATGACCTACTATTACTGGAAACAGCCTGGTATTCCAGGAATTTCCTAACTAGGGTACAGAGGTGTCCTATGTTTTGACTCCCTCTTTTCTTCACTGAAAAACAGGACATTTCTTCCATAGTAGAGGTGGAAACAAGGAAAGTGGCTTTTCTTATCAGTTTCTCTCCCGCCCTCTCATCAGGAAATAAAAACACTTAAAAATACTTTTCAATGTTCAGCTATGAATTCTAGGAAAGTAGAAAATAATGTACTCAGAAAGAAATCTTGGCTCTCTTTGACTATCCTCAAAGGAATTAGGAAAATACCTGCCTGTTTATTTCTATATCCTCACTAGCTGTAAGCATGTGGGGGATGGAGAGATGGAGAATCTCTGCCTGTCTGTTTACTATTGTAGTTTCATAGTCTTAGAACATGGAACTATGTTCCCTGAATCCTGTTTTTACAATATTCCTGACTGCTCCCAGTAGCCATTTCCCTGCCACTGTTGTTCACATTCTGTTTATTCCTTCACTTATTTCTGTGTTCATATGTTCTCAGTCACAATTTCACTTTTTATTGAAAGTATAACCATGCCCTCTGAATAGCTATGCTCCTTTAATAATTTATCTCATAACCTACTTTATTTGTATTAGGCTTACAGTCTTTCAATGAGTTAAAAATTCATGACTAAGAAATAAAACAAATACTTAGAGAAATCAACTTTTCAATCAAGTGACCCTGAACAAAGACGGACTCTCCTAAGAAAAGTTGGATACTATTTTGAAAGAATTTCTATACAAGATTTTCAAACATATTTTTTTCACCATCATTTTTTTTCTTTAATCCTTACTGAGTGACTCAGAATTAGACTATTTTCAACATACATAATTACCATGTTATCTGTGGCAGTTTGCAGTAAAAATCAGCAAAAATGTTCTTGCTCCCAAAATGGGAACTTCGAGTAGCTTTTCATAATGTATGTCTTAGGAAAAAGTTCTCCTAATTTTTTCCATACTCCTTGAAGTTTTCATATAAGACTCTTCTGGACCAAAGGATTCAGTATTTCCATTACTAATCCTTAAAGGCAGCCCAGTAATCTTCCCCCACCCGCAGTACAGGAAGCAGGCAGTTGAGAAGTTTGTGACCAAGACTATGAGCCATTGACCAACTTAATTGGGCATGACAAGGAAAAATAAGAGCTGGGGTCTAGCTGCATCCCTGCAGCAGACATTCATAAGTTATTGCCTTTTTTTAATTGAAGTATAGTCAGTTTACAATGTTGTGTCAATTTCTGGTGTACTGGTGTACAGTATAATGGTTAGAAATGTTAGAGCAGAGAACTCTAAATGTCCTTTTGGTTAAATTAATAACCTCACAGATTTGGTAAAGTAGGTACCTAGTTTAGGTAACAAAGAAGACCTTAGAAGAGCCAAACCACCTTTCTCTTCATATGAATAAAACCAGAAAACAAACTCACCTTCTTAATTCAAATACTAAACTTTAACCCTTGCTTCCAGGAAATATTGTTGCTTCTCTGTGATAGAAAATTTCAATTTACCTTTCTGTATATCTATGGAGAAATATTATCCAGGGAACTGTACTACTATTGACTACTAACTATAATGATTTATAAACAGCTTCTGTCAAATCAACAAAACTCAGTTAAGATGACAAGCCTGAGAGAAGGGCAGTGTGAAAAGATCATAGTCATAAAAATGGGTACCATTTCATGCATAGGCTAGGGCTCAATGTCTTCCTTTCAGGAATTTACAATCTTTAGGGAAACAGATTTCTAACAAGAAAATGCAGGGAAACCATAAAAATACATTTTGTAACTTTTTAATTACTTTTCAAATTATAGAAGTATTTCCTATTTGTGATAAAAAATCCAAACTGCACATAAAGATACAGCACTAGAAAGAAAAATCCTCCATTTCTTCACCCATTTCTTGCTTCCCTGAAGTAACCACTGTTATAGTTACTTCTATATCCTCCTATAAATTTTTTCATGCATATATAAACATAATGTTTATGTATTTTTTCCTCAAAGGTATGATAATATATGCAGTGTTCCATAAGTTACACTTTTCAATTAGCAATATATTTTGAACATCTTCTCATGTAAATACATACAGTTCTTCCATTTTCTTCTCAAAGCCGGCATTGTAGTCCATTGTACCTCATTAATGAATAATAACACTAACAGTAACATTAGCAATAATTTTAATCTGTACACAATTTTTATAAGAGATCTGGTGTGAGTTTGAGAAGAGAGAAAAATACCAAATGGGGAGAAACACGAGAGCTTGCAATATAAACTAAAATAGAAGTATATTTTGTACTTAAAGAGCAGGTTTGTCCTAACATGAGAATTTGAAGGAAGCCTCAGAAAGCTTAGAAAGGAGGCATAATTTGAGACAGATTTTGAAGAATGAGTAAGGCATTATAAAGAAATTGTGGAAAATCATTCCAGCCATGAGCAAAAACAGAGGTAAATAAATAATGGAGGTCAGGATTGAAGTAGCTGTTTGATAAGGGTTGTTTGCAGAGGGGTGGGGAGGAGTAGAAATGACAAGTGAGCAAAGTTACAGGAGATAATGTTAGAAATACAAATTTTAGAGGATAAGATCAGAAATATAGGCTGTGTTCAGATAGTGTAAGACTCTAATGTTGGGTTTGTGATGTAGACTGATGGTTTTCAATGGGGGATGAATTTGCCTTCCAGAAGATATTTGACAATATATGAAAACATTCTGTATTGTAACTATATGGTTGGGAGCTACTAGTACCTAGTAGACAGAGTCCAGGGATAGTGTTAAACATCCTTCTAGGCACAGGATAAGCCCCTCTCTACAGCAAAGATTTACTTGGGCTCTAAATGAGAAACCCAAATGAGACTCAAACTTGTAAAATTCTGAACCTCATCAGCAAACTATATATGCACTATATATTACTACATGAAGATTAATTAAATATTTTAAATAACTTTATGTATTATTTCATTGTATTTATTAGTTGTATATGATCCATTTTTCTCTCCCCAAAATATTCACATTTTATTACATCATTAATAATATTAATATAGTAAACTATATTATTTAATGTGAGAACAATATGAGTAAATATTCTTCATTGCTTATAAAATCTTGACTTGACTGTATGTAATACAACCCAAAAGTCTAATTTTCTGTTAAATTTGCTTTTGTTTGGCTTTAACCACTGCTGAAGCTGAAAATAACACCTCAAAATAATGTAGATACGAATGGAAAAAAGTACCATTTTCTAGGCTTATTCAATCAGGATATTCAGATTTAAATCCTATTTATCAAATTTATAGAGATTTTTGTTGAATTGGGTAGTAAATTTCCAGCTTTCTTAATACTAACCGTTTATTTCTCCCAGTTTATCAGAAGGTATTTTATTCTTATACTATTAACAAGTATTTTTAAGCCTAATACAATTTGAATTTTTCATGTATTTTAAGAGATTAGAATATCCTTTTTCTAGTTTTTAAATTTTGCAAATAGGACAGGTTTTTTTAGCAATAAAAATCACATATGGACAAGTATATTTTCAAATATCCATTTTCAAAATGCCCTTAGCATAGCATGAGTTATTTTGAACAGCAGTTACTTTCTCACTCATTGTTAATTCATAATCTTTACCTTGAGGGGATAGGTTAAGTATATGTAGTCCTTTAACATCTGCTGGGCAACATGCTTCTGAAAACCAGCCACTATCACAGAAAGAACTACTATATTTGGAAAACTGTCCTCTTTTTATTTTATTTTATTTTATTTTATTTTATTTTATTTTATTTTATTAAGTATAGTTGATTCACAATATTGTGTTAGTTTCAGGTGTACAGCAAAGTGATTCAGTTATATATATATAACTGAATATACACACACATACACACACACACACACGCACACATATATACATATTCTTTCAGATTCATTTCCAATACAGGTTATTATAAGATATTAAATATAGTTCCCTGAGCTATACAGTAGGTCCTTGTTTATCTGTTTTATGTAGTAGTGTGTATATGTTAATCTCAAACCCCTAATTTATCCCTCCCCCCTTTTTCCCTTTGGTAACCATAAATTTATTTTCTATATCTGTGAGTCTGTTTCTGGTTTGTAAATAAGTTTATTTGTATCATTTTTTTTAGATTCTGCATGTAAGTGGTATCATATGATATTTGTCTTTCTCTAGTCTTCTTTATAAAAGAAAACTGAATGTATCTTCCTTAAATTCTATACTTTTCCTCTTTCAAAAGCTCCAGCTTGAAATAGCCAACAAACCTTTGTATTGTATGTATAATTTGCATAGCCCCTTTAATCTCATTACAAAGTGTTTTAAAGAGCCTGCTATTGGTCCTTGAAAAATAAATGACTGCATGCTACATATACCCATATACTCTGCAAAGTACTGAAGTAAATGAAGGTATGAAGGTGTCTTCTAAACTCTTATCACATGGTCTCTCAGGATCCTGTTGGGATATTGTGAATAATGGAATTTTATATTAGTAATATTTAATATTTCTAAATGTTTTTAGACAAAAAGGCATTCCAATAATTTCTTTCTGAATGCCAGCTAATAGCACTCTTTAGAAACCTCTCAAACAGAAGACTGAAAGCCGTCCAAGGCTTCAAAGTTGGGGAGTATTATGATTAGATTTGTGCTTTAGAAAGTTAATGCAGGTGGCAGTCTGTTAGTCAACACATTTATCATGGTCACATATGACATGGTTTTTAGGGAAGACAAAATAAGGCAGGGGATTGGTAGGAGGCTTGTAAGATAGCATATCTAGACAGATTGATGAATAAAACCAATATAAGGGTTTTAATTTGACAGGCTTTATAGAGAATGAAACAGTAATTATGTGAGAATAGAAGTAAAATGAGCAGGGGAGGACTAGAAAGAGAGAGACAGAATAATAGGCAGAGAGAGAATTAAACATGTTGGAGGAAAATAGTGTTTTCAGTGGATATAGAATAAGTAGGATAAGGATTTAGGGTTTTGCTGTATTTGGGGCAGGAAGAGATGGTGATGCTGTTAACTTCTGACAGCTTTGTTACTAGTTGGTCATTCTCCCTGTAATAACAAAGAACCTTTTATTTTAATTTGGGTTTCAAATTGGCATTGTTGCAATGTTCTTTGCCTAGGTAAATAAACAGTGAAGAATCTGAGTACTTCCCGGTACAATTTAGTTGTCCTGTATCAGTCATTATTGTCCAGCATTACGGCTGATCCCATCAACTAACTTTGTAGAAAAATTGCAAAAGTCTTTCAAGGGAAAATAATAAATATTTTATTTTAGCAATAATATTGATGTCTTATATCTGTCCTTTATCATTAAAAGGATTAATATTAACTCTAATTTCTACATCATCATTGTGTCTCATAGTAGATGATCGGTATTGTCAGCCCATCTCATAAAACGAAAATGTACACTAGAATTTCTTCAAAGCTCAGCTTTAGTGAGACTTTCTAGGAAATTATCATCCCTAAGAGCTTACTCACCCCAAATCATGCTGTAATATAGCTTTTTAAAAATACTTCCTTAATGCAGTTTTGAGGGCCTGGCTAGAGGACAGTAAGTTCCCCCTCCTCAAGCAACTGAGTAAACCCACATTCCCAACCACCTCCCTCATTGAGCCACAGTACGTGCACCCAAATTGCCCCAGGACCAGGTACCAGACAACCAAGGACAGCCCCAATTCCCACAGCCCTCTGCAGTTAATAAAATTATCCAGTTCTAAGCCTGCTTGCTTTGTGCTGCTCTTTCATGCACAATTCTGGCATATGCTAAGTGCTCAATAATAGTAACAGAAATCTTTGAAGTACAGCATTGGTGAAGTGAATGGACAATGCTTTAAGTATAAAATAGTAACATAAAGCTATTCTGTGGTCATTAGGCTATAAATAATTTTGAACTTGCTGGTTTTTAAATCTGGGGAAAGCAGCCAAAATTCTGACTTTTGACCCAAAGGCAGGACAAATTGTTAATTATTATAATCAAAGTGGTTGTCAGTCCTTCTTGAAAGTCCTGCTTCCTTGTGATGGCACCCTTTTTAATAATGTCAACTATTCTTTTGTGATACTCAGGATGGACAGGCATGCATTCATTCATTCCTTGGTTCTGCCTATAGCTTCAGCTAATTTTATTAGTTATTCTATTATAATATTATATTTTATATATTATAATAATATGTGATGTATTATAATATATAATATAATAAATATACTTATTTATTACATTTATTTATTCTAGTCAGAATTTCAGTATAGTCATATAGCATAGTGGTTGAGATTTATAGCCTCAGAGTTGGATCTGGGTTTAAAGCCCAACTCTGTCACTGCAGCCTTAAGAAAATGTGTTAACTTGTCTAAACTTTAGTTTCCTCCTCTCAAAAATGGGAACAATCATTCCTTTATAGTGCTGTCGTGAGGAATAAATACGGATCGTGTCTATAACACACTTGGCTCAGTGTCTGGCATGGGGTTCTCAACTTGCTTTGAACCCAGCCAGGGAAGAGGGGTATTGTTTAGAAGTAGACTCAAGTCACCTCACATTTGATGTCCTGGCTGAGAAAATCAAGTAAATGAAAAAGAGTTAAAGATAGAGGTGAAAATAGCACCTATGTTTATTAAAGAGGCCAGGCTGGAAGGCATATGTGAAAGCTAAATAAACTCTCTAACCAGACTCCAGAAAGAGGCAGATTTATACATCCAGCCTTAACAGCACTCGCTGCAGCCACATGCTCTCAGCAGGGTGATCATGTGCTCTCTGCCTGAAGCACAGGTCCTAGAGAAAGAGGGTGGAGTTGGCTATGTCAGTTATTACTCCCAAATTTACAGTCTCAAGAGTGACTTCACCTTTCAAGGAATAGAGTGAGAAAGACTCAGAGAGAGATCCAAATTAACATTTGTTCTGCTACCTTCTCAGGAAGGAAACTTCATACATGGAAAGCAGCATTGTGGAGTAAGTGCTTGATAAATGATAACTGTTACCACCATGAACTCATAAGGATGTATTTCTTCCCTTACTTATCCCAAGACATAAAAAAATATGAGGAACTTACTTGGTCTCCCATCTTTGTTTTTTTTTTTTTAACATGTATATATATAATGATTTTTTAAGATAAAAATTAAAACTAAATTTAACAAAATATATAGGGGAAAAAAACAGAATTGAGGAAAATTAAACTGTAGAAAACAAATCTACCCTAACATATTCAAAACACTTGTAGTATAGGATTCAGAAGTCTTTGCAATGTTGTGGCTAGCATAATAAGCTCAAGACATATGAATAAAGGGCAAGTATGGTTAAAAACCAAATTTGTAATCTTTAATGACATATCTAGACAGAAAAATTACAATCTGATCTGAAATATAGACTCTGGAATGTATTTTTTCATTTGTAATACGCAAATTTCATTCATAAATGTGCTATTGCTGAATATTGTGAATGTCTCTATTGGATTCCCAGCATAGGTATGTAGTCTAGGATATGAATTGCATGTTTACTACTTTGTGACATTCTTACATATTCTTTTCTCATTACTCTCTGCTTCCTATACATTATGCTAATACCTCTATTCCTTATTGTCTTTGCCTATGGGTAAGGAATACATGGTAATGGGAATGGTATTTTAAAGTATTTAAATTTTTTATTTCTATGACAGAGATAGTTTCTAAGAACCAAGGACATATGTGAAGCAGAAAAGTTTATCAAATATCAGTTGATGAATAGATAATGGTGTTCTTAAACTGAAGTTTACTAAAATTTAACTCATTAGAGGATCATTGAATGCAAGAAGAACATATGTGAACATAACCTGGAGAACTTTAAGCAATTATGATTTATTATTTTACCAAATTTTTTAAACATAGATGAACAATATGATAGTGTATTTTAGTAAGTTGTGAACTGGGGCCTCTAATAGATGGGCCATCTCAAGGACAAGAGACTCTATCTTTTACTCTTTGTGTTCCCAGTACCTTGCATAGAACCCGCCACATACAATTTCCTAAAGGTATGCTGAATGAAAATTTGCTGGAGATACTAGACATTGGTTAAATAAATAACCTTAAGTTGAGAACACTGGTGTCAATGGGGAGGCTTTTTCTTATTTACTAATGGTTACTTACTCATTAAACATTATTCACATATGATAGCATATATGTTTAAGGACATACGCTTCAAGCAGTCTTTCTTTGAACATTATTTTTTATGCCTACCGGAATCCTATATCTATGATACATCAGGTTTGATACCTCAGAAAAGCACATTCATTTTTTTTTGCATCAAATTTCAAGATAGCCCTCTGGCTTTCACTCAAATTCAGATAATTTAGAGGAGGAAAGATCTAAAAAAACTGTCAAACATAATTATAGAGTGCAGCAGTCCTCCCAGTAATGGGATTGGTTTAGTGGTTATTTTTGAAACACGCCTGCACTAATATGCAGTGCTTGATTTCTTCAAGTACTTCAAGATACTTGCTTTTTATGAACATGGATGAAATTTTTCCACTTATGTTTTATATTAGATGAGTACAAAATTACTTACTAAAAGCCAGAAAGATGTGAGATTCTAGTTATGATCCTAAGACATTCTGCATGCATTTAAATGAATGTTGTAACCCTTTCTCTATTGCTTACTTCAATTATTTTCCCAAGGTCTCCCTGAAAAACAGTGTTGCTATTGAGTCATGTTTTGCCAAGTCCTTTGCAAAATGAAGGATTCAGTTGCAAATTATGATTATTTCATGATGTGTCCACTAATGTTTTAGTGTCATATCATGATGATTTCATGATGTTGTATCATTATTTCCAGTTCCAACTTGAGTGTTTATTATCTGACACTTAAATTCCAGGACATACTACAAAATTAATGGCTTTTGCAATAACAGCATGTTCAAAATAGTCCATATTGGAGGAGGTTACATATTGGAATATAGCTCTACATTTTTTTCATGCCTAAAATTTATGATTTTTCCCTACTCCTTCCTTTGTTTTTATATTATGTTTGTACAAGTTACATTCATAAGGTTCAAAGACAGCTTGCCTTCTGATAGAATCACACCTAATTCAGTTAGGGGTGAGATCTGTTGCTATTTTTAAATACCTTTAAGACCCTCAGGATAGAGTACACCATTATATTTTCCAATAATGAAAGCTATTTCACATTGGCAATATTATCTCATAGGCCTTTTTTTTTTTTTTTAACTTCCACATGGCCTGGAAAGTTTGGTGCAGGGTTAAACTTTCTAGGTAGTATAAACACGTATTGCTATTAAAATGCTGCCTTTTTTTCTTTCTATATGGAGCTTATAGCTTTTTAAGTTTTGAAAACAGATCCATACATGCAAGTAGCATGTTATTAGAATTTAGGGGGTGTTAGAAGGAAGTGTTGCATCACTCTAAAAATGAGGGAGGGAGGATACTCTAGCTTGTTTTATGTTTAGTACTGCAATTGAGTTACTAAATAAAGAAATAAAAATGAAAAAGTTGGGAAATTCTAAAGTCAGCAATTGCAAGGCAATTTTAATGATTTGTCTCAAAAGTTAGCTAATGATTTGCAGAAATGGAGTAGATGGTAACATAGAGAAATAAGTGTTTGAAGGGTGGTGAAGTATCTCCCAACTGAGATTTAGCTCTGCAGTTCATCCTGATAGGGGAGTTTCTTGTATTACTCAGCCCCTGAGATTAAGGCACTGATGATTTCTGGTGAAACGTACATGGATTAGGGAAGGGATACACATCAAGTAATTATGAGTCATTAATACCACTTTCTTTTATTTGTTTATCAGATTAGCTAGTCTGCAGAGAAACAGCAAAGCAAATACGCAATTTTCCTTCAGGAGGGAAGGAATTCACAGCATAGCTGAGTAATCAGTTCTTAAGCTCTTTCCATTGTAACATACTTACTAGATAATGTCTAAAAGCAAAACATTCTCCTGTGGGCTGTGCACAACAATAGTTGTGTGCAGACCCTACATCTTAGCAGTGATTCATTCCATCCCTCCCTTGGAAAGGTGACAGAATGTAGTGTTTCTCACACAGGCTCTGGAAGTAGATGGCTTAGGATCAAACCCCAGCTCTGCCACTGTGAGTAAACTCTGGCTGTGAGTTTTTGGGTAAATCACTTAAACTCTTTGGGTTGCAGAGTCCTTATTGGTAAAATCGGTATGGTAATTTCACCTTTCTCATTCATTTATTGAGAAAATTAAATGAGTCAATCCATGTAGCACACATAGCACAATTCAGCAAGCCTTCAACCAACAGTTGCTATTATTATTTCATAATATTTCATGGAAGAATGCAAATTGGAATGTAGGTCAGAGAGATTAATATTATGTTCATGCCGTATCACTATAATACAGTGTCAGCTATAAAATGCAATTGCTTTGTAAGTAGTCAATGTGTTGCCAGAATTTAGCAGAAGTAAAGTCTAGAGTAAAATCACTTTTACTGCCCTAAGCATCGGTGGGATTTGTGTTGGAATTTCTGAATGAGTATTTTTCACTCCTAAAATTCTTTTGCTTTTTACATGTCAGTGTTGGATATGATTTGTTTATATTCATAGCATGAATTTTCTTGTAAAAAAAAGATAAAGCAAAAGGAGTATCTTCCCTCTTCTTTGGCCTCCCTGACAAGTCTGTATCTGAAGCTCTGGGGCATGTTTGATTTTTGTATAGGGTTTGAAGAAAAAGCTGTAATTTTGTGTGTGTATTTGCCTAGCTTGATGAAGTCTCTATAGGAAAAAGAAGTGGGACCTTTACCCTATATTGCTGCTAGTCCTTCAACCTTTATACTTTATGTCCATAAGCGTTTACTCCAAAATGTTCCAAAATAATAACAGCATTTTAAAAAAAAAAAAAGGAAGACTGTTCAAACACTGAATTATCTGTGAGAGTCAGCCAAGTTACACCAGCTGCACTGGCTGGATTCCTACATCTGGGCTCCAAGGCGGGTAACAAAAAAGTCTCCATGAACAGTATTTTAAGAATTTTGGCAACACACAGGACAGGGGAATTAAAAATAATTCTTTGCTGAAAACAGAATTGGAGGAAAACAATTCTGTTTGCTTGCCACAGTCCACCATGCTATCTGATGCCAGCCATTAGAATACAAACAGGTATGCCCAGGGCGCTGTCCAAAGCCACCTGTCTCTCTAGTGCAGGCCAGTGGGCTCAGTGACTGAGTCGCAGGAATGAGAGCATCAGTGGACTTAATAACAACACAAAGTGTAAAATGGATTCCCCATATTGCTATTTTTTTAGTCAAAGGCGTGATGTTTCCCAACAGCCAGTATGACGTAGCATGTTGTTTGGGCCTGCAGGTAAACATTAACTTGTTTATCCAATTTTCTTGTCCCTTCCTTTTAGCATTAAGTATGACTGATAAGTATCTTTTCTTGGTCCTCTATTGAGTTTTGCTTCTTCTTATATTGCTACATTCATTTTATATAAAAAGACAAAGCAAAAACAGTTTAACAGAGCTGTACTGTATCTTATGCAGAAAAAACGCTCTCTTTAGAAGGAGACTAAGAGTTTACAACCTGCAATTAATTGAAGACATTTAAATATTGAAGAGAAAGAGGACTGTAAAACAGTGTGAGGAAGGCCTCAATATACTGATGTAGTTTTTTTTTTTAAATTAGAAAGGGCAAAAGGGCAGATAAACATGAACATTCCTAAATTATTATTATTATTAAATACTTATTTTAATATGGTGCTGTATTGCCCTATTTCAATAATAAATTCAACAGACCTTGACCTTGCCATCAAAAAGTTTATAATCTAAAGGATATCAAATAACAGAAAACAAGCAAAGCAAAATACCATATTAAGGCATTGTTCAGTATATTCAAAAAATTTAGAAAACATGAAATATGAAATTTAGATGTTAGACAGCAAGTCATCTAAAGAGATGGCTATTTAAATTCCATGTAGATGGAAAAGACCTATAGGAGAATGTGAGGAAGGAGAGGTCTTTCTGGCTCAGAAGCATACCTGGGACAAACAGCCTATAAAAAGTGGGTGGAAATACTTTGCAGTGGATAAAAGTGCTGGAACCTTATCAGGATGGGCACAGCCACTGTAAGGTAAAGATGTGATAGGTTGTAGACTGTGGGCTTTCACTGAAGCTTCTGTCTAGCCAGCCCAATGGTGTGATGAAGAGGGAAGGAAAAGCTCAGAAGTAGCTTTCTACATGGTGTTTTATAAATGTTATGCAACTGGGTTATGTAACTGTGGCAAATAAGAAATCATAAATCTGGAATCCAGCCCCAGGTTCCAGGTGACACAGCTTAAGTGA
Source organism: Camelus bactrianus (assembly GCF_048773025.1). Classification (NCBI taxonomy): domain Eukaryota; kingdom Metazoa; phylum Chordata; class Mammalia; order Artiodactyla; family Camelidae; genus Camelus; species Camelus bactrianus. Next base: position 42,814,680 of record NC_133550.1, on the reverse strand, counting down.
AACTTCATTATGATAATAATGAGGATGCTCACACATTAACATTTCCCCAATTTCTGTTCCTCAGATTCAAGGGGAATGAAAATGAGCAAACCCACAGTTCTGGGCTTCTGTAATATAGCACATTCCTTACTATGTGAAACCTGTTTCGACTAGTGAACTTGAAATGTACCACTAGCAAAAGAAGGGGAGACAAGAGAAACTGCAACTTCTATACCATCCTGTTGACTTGATCAACAGATACCCTTTGTATTATTTATTTACTATCACAGTAGTACCATGAGATCCAAAAACTATTCATGAATAGCATCTGAGACCAGAAGAGTGCTTTTAATGCCATCTATAGGCATGAATAGCATCTCAGACTGGAGGAATAGTTCATTCATTCATGTACTCATTCATTTCATCTTCATCTTACCCATTCATGCTTATTTCAAAATATTACAGGGTCTTCTGTTCGGGTCAGGAATTTGTTTTCTCAAGCAAAAGTAATAGGGGTCATTCAAGCTACTCTTCTCATCCTGTCTCTTTCTTGAATATTTTTTTAGGCCAGTCAGAAGGTATCTTTTTTCTATGTTGCTATTTGAACCTATTTCTTTTCTGGCTGAATAAATACACTGTTGTCTGTTCCATTAGTCATTGCTGTGTAGCAAACCAACCTAATCTGAATGGCATTAAACAATGATTCCTGTCACTCATAGTTCCAGGGGCTGACTAGGCTCAGGCTGGTATGGTTGTCATCAGATGGTAGTTGGGGCTTCCTCTCTTGCACTGTCTGGCACCTAGGCCGGGAACAGCTGGCGTTCCTTGTCATCTCTCTCTCTTTAGGTGCTCTCCATGTGGTCTCTCCATCATGGCAGTGTAGGGTAGTCATGGCAAGTCAGTGCTCAAAGGCCTGAGTCCTGAGGGAGAGAGAAAGCCAGACAGCAGCTGTGTTACCTTCCATCTCCTAGTCTTGGAAGTCAAGCAGTAATACTTCCTCAGCAATCTATTTGTTAGAAGTGAATAACTGAGGTCAATTCACATTCAAAGGGAGGGGAATTAGACTTCATCTCTTGAGAGAGGAGTATCAAAGAATTTGTGACCATTTGTTAAAACCTCCACATCTTCATTAATCTGGTCTCCAGCCTGTTCTTCATAGAGATGTTAATTTGTTCTCTAGCTTAGTACTACAACCGTATTTCTTCTTTCCCATGACAATTATTTTATTAAGCATCTAATCACAGTTATAAATGTCCTAGGAAAGTGTAAAACACAGTTCAAGGATAAATGCATGAGTGCTTTCTCTGCCTTTTAGAGGTACACCATCTGTGACAGACAGCAGATAATAAAGCACTGATCAAAGACAATATTCAACATTCAATACATAACACTGGAAGTCTGTTATATGTCAGACACTGTCCTAAACTCTAGGAATGCAGAGACGAGTAAGACTCATGTTCTACATTCCGTGCACTGATGATCTAATCTGTATGATGGCCATAGTGAATAATGAAGCGATTTGTTTAAGAGAGATGCACCATTCCACTGAGAACACTTTCCTCAATGTATCAAGTGACTTCTATCCCGATGGCCGAATCTGCACCCCTCTTTATAGTCCAGTTCACAGCAATCAGTGTTTGACACAGTTAACCTTCTTGATAAACTTTACTCAACTAATTTTTTTTGACACCACTTATCTTCTTCACAACCTTCTCTTTCTTATTCTCCTTTGCTGCCTCCTTTTTCTCATAATGTTGGAGTGCCCCAGGACATAGCTCGGGCTCCTCCTCCTTTCCCTCTCTACCCTCTCTACTTCTCATGGCTTTTTATCTTATCTGTAGACAAGTGACTGCCAAATGTTTTCTTTTTAACCCTGGCCATCCCATAGCCTCCTTATTAACCTCTCCCACTGCCTATTGCTTCCAAATGCCTACTGGACAAACCTAACAGTCCAAGTATAGCAGGTCCCAAACAGAACTTTTGATTTACTCAAATGCTCAAACCTACTCCTTTCTGATATTCTTCCTCTGAATTAATGAGACTGCCACCTACCCCTCATGAAAGACACCTAAAGGTCATTCTTGATGATTCTGTTTTCTCTTAGTCACCATATAAAATTCATTAGCAAGTCCTGCTGGTACTACAGTCAAAATATATCGTGATTGGTACACTATTTTCTTAATATTTCTATTGTTACAACTGCCATGTACATACTATGTGCAGCTCCTGGAACATAGTAGGTATGCAATAAGACTGGTTGAGGAAATGAATATATGCATGAAGTTTAAGAGTAACGTAGAATATGTTTGTCCCTATCATGTGTGTTGTGAAGTGGGGAAAGCTGTAGGGTAGAAATTCCAAGTAAAGCAGGATTAGGGAAGGCATCTAGTCTTCACTGGTCGTAACTGAGACCTTGTGAGGGTTTTTGGACTTAGGTTGCTGTCTGAATCCCAAAAGGAATCTCTTTCAATACAAACCCTCAACTGAGAAAAATAGTAAAGAGATAATCTACTGTGAAATAGGTCTTTTCATAAAGTTACAGAAAAACCAGGAAGTTTGATGTTAACAGTTAAAGTCGTTTTTCCCCTTTGTCTGACAAATCCAAAATGACTTGAAGATTTAAACCGTTGCCCCATCCCCCCTCATTGTAAATTTTTGTTCTTGCTATTAAAGTAAAAGTTATTTTCCTTCCTTCTTGGGTATTTTGGAGGAACATTATTTTTACTCTCACTTGCCAGAGAAAATCCTTTTTTCCCCCAAAAAAGTAAATATGGTTTTCAGCTTTAAAATATCTTTTTAGAAAAGTTCCCTAGAAGTTTAGTACACTGATACCCCAAAAAAGCAAATATCTCCATGTGTCTTGTCACTTTGATAGGAAATAATAAAACTCCCCCATTTGTTAGAAGCATATGACTCGGTATCCAATATCTAAAATTTTATTTTAAAAGAAATTGTGTATCCAGGCTATTTTTATTTCTTATGTAGTGCTACAGTCTTCAGGCTGCACTGTTAAGAACTTTTTTTTCCTCTCCCTTTTTTTAATTTTCCTTTTTCTATTCTTTTTTTGGTATGAGACATTTTAGTTGCACTTTGCTTTGAATATCTGGTGAAGCTTTCCAGAGCAATTTACAAAGATGTATTAAAATTAGCTGGAGAGGAAGGTTTGACTTAGTTAGAAAGGTTCTTTTAATTTGCCTCCCCCAAGTGACCTACTCAAATTGCTTTAAAAAAAAAAAAAAAAAAAAGAAGAAGAAGTTCTGGGCATGCCTGGCAACTATCTGATTGAAAACAGCTATTCTTGGGGAGTGCCTGTCGGGAAGATTAGTCCTAGGGCGGGTTGCTCAACCTTTTTCTGTGCCAAATATCTCCTTTGCTTCTTACCTGAATAATCTAAAGGAAGGTTAAATGAGGTGAGGAGAGGCTTAGAGATGGCAGAAAGAAACAGGGCATCTTTAAAATCTAAAAATTCAGCATTTTATCCCTGTTCCCTCTCCATAGATGGCATAACGAAGGTGGTAAGAGCAGCAGCAACAGAAACTAGTATTTGTTTCCTGTCTGCCAGCCAGCGAAAACCGCTCTGTGAAGTAGTTACTACTGTGCATACACTCTGCAACGGAAGAACCCAAGGTTCAGTTGGGGATGTAATTTAATTAAAGGTAAACAACTAGTAGACAGTGGAACGGGAGGTTTAACTCTAGTTTGTTTTATTCCCAAGCCTACAGATACAAGTAGGGCCCCTTTTCCCTCCTCCCCCTCCTCCCTCCTCAGCCCTTTTTATCTTGGCTGAGCCAACACCCAGCCCCTTCAGGGTTTTTTTTGGAGGTCTGTAGGGGCAAAGGGCAGAATGATTTTGCTGTCTAATGAGCTTAGGTAAGCCATCTAAATACAGAATGTGCTAAGGACAGGCCTGGCTACCCAATTATAGTCTCCTTTTAGCTTTGGCTGGAGAGAAATCCCCAGAGCAAGTGTTAAACTTGGTCACCCACGCTACTTCCTTTCTTGGCTGAGAGTCAGACAGAGTGAATTCTGGATCCGGCATAAAGTCTTATTCAGGAAATAATAACTGCCACAACCCAAGTACTCAGTGTCTCAGCTTTGGAAATGAGTTCATGATCACTGCCCACTTTTACTGGCTTTGATAGGGTGTGGGCCTGCCTTCAAAATAAACCTATCAGTTTTTGCTCTATTGGTAGTTTAAGGCATGCTGCCTTTTAAAATTATGATGGCAACTCTATACATTAGTAACTTTACATGGAAATGTTTTCCAAATTAACTCCTTCCTTGAATATTTAACAGATCTATATTAAAGAAACATACCATTCATGGAATAATGTACTGCCATCAGTCATATCTACATGAGAATTTTTTTTAAAGAGCTATGTTCTCTTCTAGAAAACTTTTAACGGTTGTTCATTTGGAAAGAATCTGGTTCAAGTAACTGTGCTTATCTTCCCCCAGTCTGTTTTACTGTTGTCATTTCTGGCATTTTGTTAAGAGATATGAAGTTAATTTCTTGAAGAAAAAAATAAAATTTTGAATCTTGATGCTTCTTAAACAAATGAAGTACAGTATTTTGTAGTACATTGAATAGTTGCAAAAATGAAGATGGCACAAAGTGAATACATTTAATTTGAAAAGCAACAGATAATAACAAATAAAATTTCAAGAGACTCAATGCCCAAGTTATTTGAAAATAAAATATCTTGAAAAGTACATCATTCAAATACAGTTTAGACATTAACTATAAGCACTGTTAGATGCCTCTGTACATGTAATTTTGGCTTGAAGGATAGGATGAATTAATACCCAGCACTAGTTCTTCTTTTCTGTGAAACTTCAATGAAATAAATTTTGTTTCTTCCCTGCTGGCCTCAGTGATCTCTCTTATTTCTAAAATCATAATTCCTATTCCTTCTTCATTCCCTGACCCCTAAGAATAAATCAGATCTCTGTTTTGACTTTTACTTCATAATGACCTTACATTTTACAATTGTATATTTACCTATAATTATTTACTGTGATAGTTTGATGATCTAATAATGGTCTCCTGCACTGTGAGCTCCATGTGGTCGGTGATCATGTGCCTTTTATTCACTAATCTGTCTGCATCTTTTAAGGATAGTATTGACGTAGTAGGTGCTCAATAAACACTTGCTGAATAAATTAATTAAACAGTGAAAAAAAATGAAACTGTGATCTGTTTATTTTTCATTATCTCCCACTAGTCTGTGAATACAGTGTATTTCAAAAATTAATTCAACAGGTATTTAGTTACCACCTACTCTGTCTCAGACACCATTTTAGACAGTAAGGATAAAGCAATGAATACAACAGTATGCAGCCCCTGTCTATGTAGCTCAGAAGTGTGGAGTGGAGACACAGATGTTAAGGGATCCTATAAATAAATACTATGTAGATAGTGCTTGAAGCTATAAAAAAAAAATAAGGCACTATGTAAGAGAATAGTAGGGGGCTACTTTAGACTGTAGGGTTAGGGTGCCTTTTCTTTGGCATATTTTGTACAAGTTAGTATTTTTGTTTTATTTTTATGCATAGTCTTTGTATCTTGTTTATTTAACCTATATGAGCACAAGGGATAGCATTGAATACTCCTTTGCCTTTTCCAGAGCTCTAAACTCAATGTTAAATATATGGAGATTACTCATTATATCCTTCGTAATTGGCTGGAAATATATTCTGTTCAAATTCTTAAAAATTTAAGGCTAGAGAAATTTCTACTGGTAGACTTTGGTAATAACTGAGCTTGGTCAGTAATCCAGCTCACAAAAGGTCATGTTAGGCAGTTAGGTAGAAATGAGCACCAGGCAAGAGGAGAGGAAGGGGAGGGAGCAACCCAGAAAATAACGGTATGCCTGCACTCAGGATAAGAGGCTCCCAAAACTTTTACTTTCTCTAAATGAAGTCTAGCAAAGAAGTCAACTAGAATCAAACACTGCTGCTGCACAGTAGAGAGGAGGACCTGGCTTAACTTGACCCAATGCTCATTATAATGTAATTAACATTACAATTTGAGCCCCCTCCCGTGGTTTCTCTGTGTGCATCATGGGTAAAAACATGCCTAAAAGAGATGAGCATGCCTGAGCACAGGGAACATGGGCTGTCAGTCAGCTTGAGCATAAGGAATAGGAGCTGTCAGTCAGCCTGAGCACTCAAAGAACCTGAGCCTTGAATCAATCAAATCAGTCACAAAAACCGCCCCCTAAGCCAGGATATAAAAACAGGAGAAACAAAGGAGCAGCGCCATTTTTTCCTCTCTTGGGTTGGCCCACCCCCAGTTCTCGGGGGTGTACAATGTTTACTACCTTTTACTTTACTATTAAAATCTTGTTTATGTCACACTTTGTGTCTTGTTAAAAATTCATTTTTGGGGGGTGACTAAGAACTGAGGTAACTTTCACTCCTCTCCTTCTTGGTAACAATCATTTTAAAACTGAATCTCTTGGGACCTAAGGATAGCTTCACTGGATTTATTTCAAGTCAGCACATTACAGGTTGTCTAAATGAACTGTGTTATTTCCTATTATTGATGTCCATAAACTCTTAAAAGCAGTAACTTTTCCCCTAAGTTAATTTAAATTGACTCTTGGAAGTAGAATCTTTTAGAGTTTTCTTTAAGAGAACCATATTTCACACCAGGGCTGATATAAGGAACTGAAAACAATCACTTACTCTTTTATCTTTGATTCTCTCCTGTGTCATGTGTCAGCTGAAATTCACTACTAGACCAGTACTGGCCAAGACCAATACTAGTCCCAGAGAGATGAAAACAGAATTAGAGTTGATTGGAAGGTGAGTGATTCTAGATACAGAGACCAGGAGCAGGTTTTCCTGTTACAGAAATTGAATTAAAGCTTTTTCTTGTTCCTCTCTTGGGAGAAAACAGAATGTGTGTGTGTGTGTGTGTGTGTGTGTGTGTATTTTACCACTCTTTCAGTGATATACCTTTAGTTACCATTATGCAAATATCTTTTAAGTAGTTAGCAGGAATAAAATATTTTAAGCTCTTTATTTCCCCTTTTTAGCTTGAGTGCCTAGAAATCAAGAAATTTGCTTCTCATGAACTAGTCAAAAATGACTGAAGTATACATAGACTTTGCACTTTCTTCTTTAAATGAAATTTATTAGACATTTTTCCCTTTAGAAGGTTTTGGTTGGATAGCAATTTGTAATACTTTGCTTACAAATATAATGTAGGGGCCACAAAATCCTCCATTCATCATTAACATATAAATTGTTATTAATGTATCATCTATTAACTGTACTTTCTCCACTGGAAGGATTAGCATAAAAATATTTCTCTGGGTAATTTGAATGATGTAAGATGGGGTAAAATTTCCATCCCCATGGTTGGGAATAGATGTCAACAATTCCAGATAGGCTTCCAAATCCAGATGACCTAGTTAATTTTATTTCAGGGCAGTGAACAGATGGCGAGTGTTCTCTGTCTATCTGGCATTAACGTGCACTCTGTCACCATCCGACTTAACGGTGGCAGATGGCAGTTGTGTTAGCAAACATTCAGTCCTTTCCCCTCAGTTCTCCTCTTTGGATGAGGAAGGCCTGGCCGTGGTTTACAGCTGAGTCACACTGTGGCCACCTCTTTGGTAAAGCCTGAGGGGAGACTGTCAAACCACCGGAAGCCCTCAGTAATGCGGGTTTTCTGGAACACCCATGGCAACCGGCACAGCTGGGGCTTCTTCAAAGGCCTGTGGTAGATATTACAGTCTCAGTGTGAAATCCGTTAGGGTTCAGTGCCACTCCAGGGCCAAGCTGAGCATTTCTATAGGATGGATGGGTTTTTCTCACCCTCTTGTTGGAAAAGTGCCTGGGTATATGAGGGCAGCTTTTCTTGGCCTCTGGTGAACTTTTCTGGATAGAAAAATAACCAGCTATATTTAGCAGAGTTTTGTCCAGCAACATGAATCATTTAACTACCTTGGTTGATTTTTAGAGCATCAAGGCATCATTGTGTTAAAAAAAAAATTAAGTTCTCCCTTTCCTGGAATCCAACTGGGTGTATGTTATAGATGCAGTTGTGTATTTGGATTTCTGCAAAGGACTTTGTGACATCCTAAGTGTTGCACACCTAGGATAAGACTAGTACTTAATTCATAGGCCAACTCTCTAAAATTATCCTATCAGAGTCAGTTGAGATTGTGAAGATGCTGTCCTGGGAAATGTAGGAAGTTCCTGAGAACCTAAAAGATAACCTGTGTTTTATAGAAATTTACAGGATTGAGGAATAATGCAAGTGAAAGAATATGGGTGAGAGATTTATTATTTGTCCCTGTTTTATGGGAGCATTTTTCAACATGCAAGATGTTAAATTCTTAATGTTTTAACATTCTATTTCAATTTTTATTTTTTAAAAAATTACCTTTTGGAGCAGTTTTATATTCACAGCAAAACTGAGAGGAAAGTATAGAGATTCCCAAATATCTCCTGTTCCCATACATCAAAACATCCCCCATTATCAACATGTCCTACCAGAGTAGTGCATTTGTTACAATTGATAAACCTACACGGATACATCATCATCACTCAAATTCCATTGTTTACAGTTTATACACTCTATGGGTTTGGACAAATGTGTAATGGCATGTATCCATCATTATAATATCATAAAGAGTAATTTTTGCTATAAAAATTCTCTGTACTTTGTCTATTCATCCCCCCTAACCCCTGGCAACCACCAATATGTTTATGGTCACCATAGTTTTACCTTTTCCAGGATGTCACATAATTGGCATCATCCACTATGTAGCCTTTTCAGATTGGCTTCTTTCACCCTTTCAATTTTGATAATTCTTATTCCTGAATTGATCATAGATATGCAAAGTCCAATCAAGTAAAATGTTATTGATGATATAAATTGCACATGTTCCATAATGCAAATTTGCCATCATCAGAGCTGTAAGCCATACTTGAAAATATCTTTTGGTAATTTATTTCTGAGTTAGGGATTGGAGATAACAAGCGACGTTGGTGGCTTGTTACTGATTACCACCTGAATATGTATTTGGGATAAAATTCCTTTGATATTATTCATGGTGATTACACCCTAGCTGATATAAAATGCTTAATAGTAAGCCACAATCTCTTTTGGACTCAGACCTTGCATTGCTGATGAGTGACACACAGCCACTTTAGCAGCTCGGACAGCAGTGGTCTCATCGGTTACGCTGCTCAGGGTGCATTATCGTGTGCATATTAGCACTTGGGAACTAACAAATAGTTGCCTAAAATGGGTTGGCAGTGTATCAAGTTAATTTAGAACATAGTGATGTCAATCTTTGAGCTAAAAAAGAAAATTGGGGTACATTATACACACACACACACACACATACACATACACTTTAGGGCAGGCACTCTTTTAAGGTTTAGGCTTATAAGTATATTGACTAGGGCATCAAACATTTAAAGGAACAATAGAATAGAGTCATCTAATCTGGTTCATTTCTTTATCTTTAGTGATTTTTTAATATTTTTAAAAATTTGGTGAGAAAAGTTGCGAGTGCACCTGGGTTGCTTTTATACATTTTTGACTTGATATGGGCCTACAACATTCCTTTAAGGAGATTTTTTATGTATCTGTGAAAAACCTGAATTTAAAGGAAAATGCAACTTTAATAGCTTCCTCCATATAAATAGAGAACGCACTACAGTTCTAGTAATTTCTGAATAGCACTATAAATTGTGTTCTGATACCTTTAGAACCACAAGTTCTTATTTTGTTTTATTTATTTTGTTTCTGAATTATTCATACAATTGCCTTAATACTATGCTTTAATTTGCTATAGAGGCCTAAGTTTATTTACATTAATATCACGAGAGTAGTGTGGAAAGTATTTTTTGTTGGCTTTGGAGGTGCTTTTGGAATTTATAAATATTTAAATAGGTAGAATCATTTAATTTTAGAGCAGGTATAGACTGAATTCATTCTACTGTGTTAAATCTCAGAGTTTGGGACTTAAACAAGGTCACAAAGGTAGAATTGAGCTGTCACTAGAGCCTACATTTTAAATAATTATTTAAATAATCGAATTACTTAATAATTAAAGCTGTTTTTGGTGTTGATACAACTAGTGAGGTATCCACAGGATTCTAGTGAATAAAAACTGACAGATGGAGGCTAAGACTAAATTTCCTATCTCAAATGGCTGCCTTTCTCAGAAAATTTACAAAGTCATCAGTATCAAGATAAAATACAATGGAAAGAAACTTCTGCAACCAGAGTCTTGAAGCCTTTCCTGTCATCAAGAAACTCTATTACAAAATAGATGCTAATACTTTAAGCCACTATTTGTTTGTATATCACATATAAAATATATTTTATATCATTGAGTAATCCCTTTACCATGTAAGAGAAAAAGATTCTTGTGTGGATCCTGAAAAGCATCTTAGAGGTAGGGAGAGCCAGGCAGGAGAGCTAACTCTCAAAAGACAAGATATTGAAAGGTTTGAACTTTTCAAACTTCATAGCTTTCCCCAGGTCATAGCTGGAGACTATGGTGGGTGAGTTGGTGAATAAAGTAAAATTGCTTACAAAGTAAATAATACAATATTCCAGGTACTCTGCTAAATGCTTATTATTACGTTATTTTACTTGATTCTTGTAACACACCCTGAGGTAGGGCTATTATGATTTCCATGTTGTAAATGGGCTAACACAGGTATAGAGGAACTAAGAACTTTTCCTAAGACCATGTAGCTGACTTACAAAGCTGAGATTTGAACCTAAGTCCAACAGAAACCAAAGGTTTTACTCATAACTACATCTCTATGCTAGTTAAATTGTGTGGGCAGGGAAAACAATGTAGAAAGGCATGCCATGTAAGGGGCTGATGAGTTTCAGTAGGTGAAGATACTTGGGATGTAGGAATGTTGAAACCAGTTGGAACTGATGCAGGAAAAACGGATGTGGGGCGTGAGGAGGGCCCTGTCCCAGGCTTCAGTTGAGCCCCTGGGACATGCCCCGCCAAGTATGGGTCCTTGGCTTCGCGCATGAAAGAATTCAAGAACGAGCCACATGGTGAGTAAAGATAGATTTATTCAGAGAGATACATTGAAAGGCAAGAGAAAGGCCACGAGGTGTGGGGGTTGGGTGCTCAGATTAAAAGTCAGTACTCACTCTACAGACAGAAAACTGGAGAGGTGCGGTTGAAGAGGAAAGTACAGGCCGTTCTCCAGGGCAGGGAGTTTAGATTTTATTCCAGTTGGGAGCCATTGGAGGGTTATGGATTGAGAGGTGGTGGAATCTGGTTTGCATTTCAAAAACACGGCAATGCCAAGTCCACATTTACTTGGGATCTTTATAAACTGACCTTAATGTATGTCTCTGGCTACTTTTCCCATTCTTTCTCCTTCATACATTCTGTGCTCTAACTCCAATATTCAAGTAGCTCTGTGAACAGAGGGAGAGGGGGAGAGGGGGAGAGAGAGGCCGTGAGGGGCAGTGTTGCCCATTCTTACGGGCTTTGGTAGCTTCATATGCAAATAAGTGAAAGGACCAGTCTAAGTATCCTGGGGAAGGGGCTGGGATTCCCAGGAAGCTGGCCATTTCCCACTCTCTGACTTTTTGTGGCTAGCCTTGGGACTGCCATGGAGCCTGTAGGCATGTTATTCACCATGCTAATATATTACAATAAGCATATAATGAAGCTCAAGTTCTACTAGAAGTTAAATCTCCCATCATCTTGAGCCTCAAGGCCTACTGGGAATTGAATCTTTCACCATTTTGATGTTAATTGCTGTAGCATTCCTTGAGTGGCTGTGCCCTGCCCCCTTCCTGTCTCAGAACCAGCTTTTAAGATCTGATTGTTAAATATTCAGGAATTTTGCAGGCTGGTTGTTAAACTATTGATAGCATAAAATCAGCTATAGTGAAAGTGTTTACACCACAGAAATCAGCAGATGCTACAAATCAGGGCTTTGTTTCCGTAAAGTGGTTTTCCTGCACAACGTGAGCTACTTGAATATTGGAGTTAGAGCACAGAATGTATGAAGGAGAAAGAATGGGAAAAGTAGCCAGAGACATACATTAAGGTCAGTTTATAAAGATCCCAAGTAAATGTGGACTTGGCATTGCCGTGTTTTTGAAATGCAAACCAGATTCCACCACCTCTCAATCCATAACCCTCCAATGGCTCCCAACTGGAATAAAATCTAAACTCCCTGCCCTGGAGAACGGCCTGTACTTTCCTCTTCAACTGCACCTCTCCAGTTTTCTCCCTCTCATTTTCATTCTCCCATCAAGCTACAGCCATGCTGATCAACTTATTTCAGGTTTTTATTAAGCCAAGTTCTTTCCAAATTTAGTTCTGTTACTCCAAAAGGGCAAGGGAAAAGACCTAAATTCTTGTCTTACCTGAAAGATAAAAATACAGATGGGAGAGGAAGAGCATGTGTAGTGAAAGATTTTAAAGGATTTATTTAGGAAAGGAAAAGTACAGCTCCAAAAACGGGAAGTGGGCTGATCCAAGGGTCTTTGTCTGCCCCTTCTCTTATCACCTCACTTAGAGGTGGTATCTTGATTGATTGATGGCTCTTGTCCCTGAAGTGCTTAGTCATGTTTGTCCTCTTTGTGCATGTCCTTACCCATGGTGTACACAGTAAAACCCATGAGGGGGGCCTAAACTGCAATGTTGATTATATTACAATGAGCACTGAGTCATGTTCAGTGACTTTTCTGCTGCCAAGTAGTTGCTGCTGACTGGTTCTAACTGGTTTCTTGCTGGCATTCATTTAGAAGAAGTAAAGCCCCTTTATGCTGGAGGCGGGCATAATACCATCTTCTAGACCATCCTCCCTCTTCTCCACCTTATCTACCCAGTGTCCCCACTTACCTAACAGTTCTTCACATTAGATTTCCCTTAGCCTACTTCTGAGGTTTTCACATAGTTGTATCCTTCATATCTGTTTAAATGTCACTTCCTGAAAAGGCTTTTCTTAACTTCCAAATCTAAAGTAGCTGCCCAGTCTCTCTCTGTCACATCAGCCTATTTTAACACTCTGCTTAGCACATAATGGTGTGGGACGGGGACAAATGCCGCTCCTTTGAAGCCAGACTGCTGCAGCCCATTCTTACTTCCCACTTACTGGTTGTGAGACTTCATACAAGTTGCTTGTCTCCATGATTCAGTTTTCTATTTGAAAACTGGGATGCGATTTCCTTTTCATGGAGTTTCTGTGGGAATATGCGTACAAAGAACACAAACCACATAAGAGACAGAACAGTGACTGGTCCATAAAGCATTCAAAATATTTTAGATATTATTATCACTGAAAACTGATATTTAATGATTTGTTCTCCAATGTTCTCAACTAGAATGTAAGTTCAGTGGGAGGAGGCACCTTGTCTTTTCTGTTTGCCTTTGATTCTTCCTATCCCTGATTCCTAGAGCAGCATCTGGCACATGGTAGGCAATGGGGTAGGGGAAGGAGGTGTGACTAGGGGCTGATCATTCAGGGTTTCTTGGTTGCCTTCCTGACTTCTCCCAGCATTCTGTGTGTTTTGCTCTCTCTCAACCCAGAGCAATGGAAACAAGCACAGAGGATGAAATGAGAGTAAGAGGCTCCCTCTATCCACAAGCAACACACTTCATCTCTAGCCCCTGGTGGCTATTCAGGGATGTGAGCCCATGTGTTGTCAGATCTTTCATTTATCAAGAGAAGCCAGAAATGTGGACATTATTTTTGTAGTGTGGAATCTCCCAAGTTTTATATGTTTACAACAAATTGAAAATTTTATACATGACTTTTGGCTAAACAAATCATGTCTGCAGACTGGACTTGGCCAGGGGCCACCTGTTTACAACCTGTGATCTTGAACTTGATCTCTTGGTTTTTGATTGTGAAGTCAGTGTCCTCTGCTCACTGTTCTGACGGCTTGCAAACAAACCACCTGTTAACCACACTCTGCAGTTACATTTTCCTGAGTCTCTGTACCTGGTATCCTCCACTCACTAAACACACCTTCCCTAAGATGTTACCTTTGGTCTGAATCTTGTTCCTTGGATTTAACATCATTCACTAGAGAGTTACATGATTCACACCAAAGTGGGTAGATGGATGTGGAGATAAGAAAGGTGAACAGCCTGGGTCTTCTGTTTAAAGGTTTATTATTAAAGAAAGATGTTACCAGAGGATAGAGATTTTTATTTCCCATTTGTTCCCTCCCTTCTTTTTTCCTTTCCTCTCCTCTATAGTGACATTAGTCTAATCACTATTCCAAGTCAGAAATGTTCTGAGTGACTTTTAGAGAGTTACTATGATATTAATGCCTTCCCAATGCACCTTGTTTCTTATGAACATTTGGCTGAGGGAGGGAAATAATCTAGAACAGTGGTCTCTAACATTTTTTTTTTTTGATGGTATATGCCCTAACAATAAAAAAAATTAAATACGTATTATGTTCTGAATGTTTGTGTCTCCCCAACATTCATCTATTGAAATCCTAAACCCTCAAGGTGATGGTATTAGGAGGTGGAGTTTTGGGTAGGTGATTAGGTCATGAGAGTAGATCCCTCATGGGTGGAATTGCTGTTTTTATAAAAGAGACCCCTTCCACTATGTGAGCTTGTACCAAAAAAATGGCTGACTAAGAAGCTGGCCCTCAGCAGACACTGGGTATGTGAGTGCCTTGATCTTGGACTTCGCAGCCTCCATAACTGTGAGTGATGCATGTTCAGTGTTTATAAGCCACCCAGCTTAGGATATTTTGTTATAGCAGCTCTAACAGGCATATATATCCATATAGTATATTTCCTTATTATTTTATATTCAATCCTGTGTTCTAATATATTTTGTACATTTTTAAATGCACATAAAATATTAATTTAAAATATTGAGATTAAAAAGAATAAGTTCCATTATCTTTTTATACTCTATGGGGGATTACCAAGCATGCTTCATGGGTAGACACACCCCTGGTCTAAAGACACATCAGCCTTTAAAGAAGATGGTTTACCAGATTGGGTTAAGAGAGTAGCTTCCTCATCTGCTTGTTTTGGTCAGTTTTTCATTGGAATGCTCTTCAGAGTGGAAGTGCCCTGGTGACGATGGAGCCTAGGGCTCTAACCCGCAGCACAAGTGCTGGAATCGCAGCAGGCTCCTTGACTCAAACAGCTTTTGCCCCCAACACCAGGAGCTTATGTCTCTCTTCAGCTTGGATTTCTTTCTTTGTTCTATCAGGGTTGTGCAGATTGCCAGGAAGATAATAAAATGATGGGCATTGGGTGCAAGTCTCATTCCGGGCTGAAAAGGTGCATATCAATCCCCAAACACCAAATCTGCTGGATCCAGATAATCTGAAGACTTAATGTGCTCGCTGTTACTGTGCTCAGTGAACCTCAGCGCCCACCTCCTGTCTCTCCTGCCTCTTATGGAAGAAGGGAGTTAGATTGGCTTTTCTCAACATTTATCAGAGTGTTTGTCATACTTTCTGGATTACTGAGTTTATAATCTCTGACCTAAACCATGATGCCAGGAATAAAGTCAGAAGCTGCAGTGTCTGAGGCCTAATCTTTCTCCCCAAAGCTCAAGGGCAGATTTATTTTAACAGCTGTTCACTACCTGATCAGAATTAGGAGACTTGTGAAAAGGTCAAGGAGAAAGAGCTAAACAGCACATCTGTTTCAGTCATAAGACCATATTTCTAGGAAGCTGGAAAAACAAAACATTCTATTGGAGAAAATCAATCTATTGTACAACAATCTATTGTAGAAAACAGTCATTTTAAGCATGATTTCACTGTGCTTGTTAGAAGGCATATCTGCCTTCTTCCTTAATATTCCCTTTTTTAGGAATATAGTTTTATAGTGAAGCTCTTGTGTCTGTCATATATTCTCTTGACCCCTGGCAAAAAAATGACCTGATTTTTTAATTTTGCAAACGTTATTTTTTTTTTTACCATCTAATTCTCTGTTAATTATTGAAGTCTTTATTTCTGTTTTATGCTTTGTGATTGAAAAGCAGTGATCAACAATCCTGAATGCTTTTCTGGCTTGCCATTCAAAATGCCTTCCACATTCCTTTACCTTTAGCTCTTTTCAAATTAAGTTTTATTAACTGAAATCATCCTTTTTCTAAAATAGAAAGGCATCCTGACTTGGACAAAACTAAACTATGCATATGTCTTAGTGAACTGTCAAACCTAATCCTTACTGTCCCTGCTGTTACAGCCTTAATTCCTGACCAACAACTGTGCCTGCATGTGCTTTGAGAAGTGACAGCTGGTTGAAGTGTCACATTTTGATAAATATTATCAATGGTTCAGTGTCAGCCTGGGGAGACATAACAAATGGCATTCCATAGAGGTTACTTCTTGGGCCAGTTAACATTTTAATCAGTGGCTTGTATGCTGGAACAGAAAATATGCTTAGAATGTCTGTGATGGACACTAATGTTTATGATGAGAACAGACCCCGCTCCTGATTCTCTCTACTTTATAATCTTGCTATAGCTTGGAGAAGCTGTGGATGGTTTTATATAAAGAAATAGAAATCTCAGTAGCAATTGCCTTTGCCACCTATATTGAATATGTCATTGTAAGGCAGACCAAAGCCTCCTATCAGGCTCTACCTACATCCTAGACTGACCCCATTATCTTCTCTTTGCTTCTATGAGACAAAAGCATCTCGATTGTTTACTCTCATTCCTGGTTGCCATTGACTGCCACTCAGCCTGGGTTTTCAACACCTCCCCAGCTGTAGTTTCTGAAACACAGAGGCTCATTTGGGGTCATTAAAGATTTGACTGCAAACATACAGGGAAATAGAGGATATTTTTAAAATTCCAGATAATATGGATGGTTAAAAGCTAGAGAAGCTCTTAAAAGTAATACAAATAATAGGTTTTCTGGTCTACATTACAATGCAATGGGAGCTAAGTCAGTCTAAGTATATCCCTCACTTTGTCTGAAAGTGAGACCTGCCACGTCCAGTCTAGCTCAAACTCTTCAGAATCCAACCTCAGTAGATTCCCAGTTGCCCAATGGGATTGCTGATTCTTTTCAGATGAGGCTTCCTGGTCTTCTCTGTGTATCTTCTAACTCTTTTTCTCTAAATTCCAGGTGTATTGTTCTTTCGTGGTAATTACTCTCAGCTTCCCTGGGCTCTTCTTTCCTTCTTCCTGGCAACTTTAAAGAGAATGACCATTAAGGATCCCCTCTCTGGGGTGTGGAGAAAAGAGAACCCTCCTACATTGCTGGTGGGAATGTAGTTTGGTGCAGCCATAATGGAAAACAGTATGGAGATTCCTCAAAAAATTAAAACTAGACTTATCAGACGATCCAGCAATCCCACTTCTGGGTATAGATCTGGAAGGAACTTTAATTTGAAAAGATACATGCACCCCAGTGTTCATAGCAGCACCACATACAAGCCAAGACATGGAAGCAACCTAAATGTCCATCGACAAATGACTAGATAAAGAAGTTGTGGCATATTTATATAATGGAATACTACTCGGCCATAAAAAAGAATAAAATAATGCCATTTGCAGCAACATGGATGGAACTAGTGGTCATAATTCTAAGTGAAGTAAGGCAGAAAGAAAGAAAAATACCATATGATATCACCCATATGTGGAATCTGAAAAAGAAAAAGGCCACTATGAACTTATGTACAAAACAGAAATAGATTTACAGACATAGTAAACAATCTTATGGTTACCAGGGAAAGAGGGTGGAAGGGATAAATTTGGGAGTTTGAGATTTGCAAATGTTAGCCACTCTATATAAAAATAGATTACACTGTATAGCACAGGGAAATATACACAAAATGTTATGATAACTCACAGAGAAAAAAATGTGACAATGATGTGTACATGTCCATGAATAACTGAAAAATTGTGCTGAACACTGGAATTTGACACAACATTGTAAAATGATTATAAATCGATAAAAAATGTTAAAAAAAAAAGATTAAAAAAATAAAAGGACGCCTCCCCCATCTGAACTTCAAGAAGTCCTATCTATACTGGCCTAAAAATTATCCATTTTGCCCTTTGGAATTTCTAGCTCTTTTTTTTCCTACCTTCCTTTTTCTCAAGATTTATTTGGTTTTACTTGTTTACTAGACAGTCAATGAAACTCATCTTTTCAGTTCTTACAATGCTCTGAACATATGTGTAGGATTAATTTCCTATTAAGTACGAGACCCCAGCAGTGTGCTCGGTCTAGATGTCAGCCTGTCTGCTCTTTGGTCTCACTAGTCCAGAAAGAATTCCATCCTACCTTTTTTTTTTCTAATCCTACGTTTAGTAGGCCCAAGCAATAATTTTTTTTTTCATATTTGAGGGAAACCTCAAGTGTACAGAAACTGCACATTTATAGAATACCTGAAACACCCTAATTTCAAATTACTGTTAAGATCCTTCAGTTATTCTTTCTTGTGTCCATTTCCCCATTTTTTTTTCCTTCTTATGTCCCTCTTTTTTCTCCAGAAGTTGGTTTTCCAGAATATGATGATTAGTTTAAAATAGCAAATGTAGTAAACATTACTAATACTCACAAGTACCCAATTCTCCTTTCCATTCCTGTTTAGTTGAGATTATACTTCCCAACCTCCTTTAGGTAGGTGGGACCAGTAGACCATCTCTGGTCAATAAAATGCGCATGAGTGTGATGTTCCAACCTCAGGTTGAGGCAACAGAAAGCCTCTGAGCTTCTCTAATCTGACTTTTTCCCTATTATGACTACCAGCTATGCTCTGAGTGGAGGATCCTGTTAACCTCCCCTTATGTGATGTGATAATATGAAACAGAACTGCTGACATGCAGACTCACAATGTACATGTAGTATGAGATAGAAATACACTTTTGTTGTGTTAAGTAACTGATATTTCTGGGTTACTTTGTTACCAAGGCATACCCTAGTTTATCCTGATTAATAGAACCACCATGGCATAAACAGTCTCTAACAATAACAGGCTCTATTTACACTGGTGGAAGTGGAGAAGGATTGCCCAGAATGATAAATCCATTTTGATGCTTATAAACTGTGGAAGAAAAATCTTATAAGCAAGCTAACATTTTAACTTATTAAACTAGGACTAATTCAGAGACTTTATTTTTAGCCTCTAAAGGTGCAAATTTCTTGTTTTCTGTTTGAAAGTTAGATTTCTTTTCATAGCACTTTTTCTGTAAAACTCCTGTTTTTTTCCTACCATGCATTTCTAAAACTGTAATATCCAAGTAGACAACTGAACATGTAGAGCTGTAAAAACAGCTCATCTTCGAGGTTCCCACCCCCACCCATGGGCTCAACAGTGGCACATGACAAGGGCTCCAGTGCCATGGCTCCCAGCATATCCAGGAATCTCTGTGCTTTGCCCCCCAAACCTGCCTTGACTACCTTGCGTGTTCTTCACTGCAGAGGCTCTTCCTGATACCTGGTCTCTGTACTCCACCACCCTCTATTTAGATCCAGTGTTTGAACTCTATTTGCTTCCCACACCCTCATCTGATACCCGGCCTTCAATCCCCTTTGTTCTTCAACTGAAAGCTTATTTCCCCTCCTCCATTCACATGCTCAACCTCAGCTCCTCAAACTGCAGGGTCCTCTGAGCCCAGGCTCTCCACATTCCTAGGAAAAGAGGTCAGTCAGGGATAGGAAGTCAGACAAAAAGTGTGAAGCTCATGCAGCTAGTAATAGAAATGAATTTTGTGTGTGGTTTTAGGAAATCAATCTCTTTGCTTCATACTTTCCCATGATCTTAATTACTTCTGGGCCCATTAGTTGTAGTTTACTTCTTAAGGGCATTGTAATCCATCTGTGTAAGTGTGTTGATATCCCAATGGTGAGAAAGAAAAGACAGAGAAGGTTCAGGCTGCAAAGTGCTTTGTAAAGAAAGACCATTTTCTCGTTTTCCAGATGGGTCAAGGAGGCACAGCTGGAAAGAGAATCTGGGTTTTTATCCAAATCCTGTGCTTTCATTTGTCTAGGCAGCTGCATTCTAAAGATTGTGAATTATTGAGAGGAAGCAGCACCCTGGGCTGAGCTTTGGTGCAAAGTAAAACTCCAGTAGTCAAGCTGTGAACTCCTATACACACCTAATACACTGTCTAGTTTATTTAAACCACTCCATAATTCCTGCACACAAAAAGGGACACTTCCTACAAAATGGAGTTCAACGTTTCTTACATATCCATTTCCATCAGTATGATTTTGCTGAACTGAATTATTTCTCTCTCATTTTTAGGGTTCACATGCTTATGACTGCCAATATTACCATAGGAGAAAAAAATAAATTTACCAAAGTATTTTCTCTGAATGCATAATGACTTGTTTTCTCTCCTCCCTTGCCCACAAGTATTCCAAGTCCCTTTTTGAGAGAAATCAAGAATTCTTATTATTTTATTATTCACTTACTCTTAATTACAAATTCTTGATCCTTCAATGTTTTCCTTCCCTATGGTTATATAAAGTCAACAGTGGCTTCTAGCAAAGTCTCCTGATGATTTCAAGAATGTTAATCAGCTTCATAGCTTAATTTACATTAAAAAAATTCTTCAATTAGAGAATAATTATTATGCAAAATGCAATAGGTTAAATGTGACTAAGTTAAAAGAGTAACACATCACGTCCAGATCTTGCTACAGGTGAGAAGATTGCTAAGGTTGGAAAGGGAAAGTCTTCCCTTCTTAACAGCTATCTAGTCTCTTCCCTCTTCTATTTCTATCTTGGTCTTGCCCAGCTCCTCCTTTTTCTTTCTTCTTCCTCCCCTCCGTGCTACTTGGTTGGCATTGATCTGTTGACTCTGAAAGTGTAATTATTTGAAACCATAATACGCCTCAAACCTTCATTTCAATATAGCACGTTAAGCTGGGGCTGCAGTATCTACAAAATCTTTTGGTATTCAGACCAAAGATATTAAACTGTTAAACTAAATCTTGAAGGGAAAAACTTAAAACCATTTTTCAATAATACTGTCAATAACTTAGTTACCTTCATGTATTCTCTTTTTCTTTTACGTACATGACTGTACCTTTTTTTTTTTTTTTTCAGTTACCGAGATACTTTCTTTTTATAATGATTGAAGTACTGAAGGAGCCAAGAGGACTTACACAAAACCAAGAAGCTCTATTTGTGTCCTTAAATCTACTGGTATATCCCAATGAAATAATACAGTTTTAGGAACTATTCTGAGCAATTTTACCCACTTAGGGCATCTCAGTAGTGACTCCAAAAAATCAGCAAGGTCCACACTGTTCATTTTTCACCCTATCCAACACTTAAGTTTTTTTGTTTTTTTCTATTCAAGATAATACACACAAAATTTAATTGAGAATGACATCTCAAACTGTGAGATAAATTATATTTAGTTTGTTAAATAATTTATTTATATAGCAACTACAATGAACAAGAACATACCTATCTATTCATTTTGGATCCTCAGCATCCGGATCATTGTTTGAAGCATGGCAAACACTGAGTAGATATTGGCAAATCTAAAAATTAATTGATAATACATTATTTATTTTTTTTAAATTTTTTTGGGTGAAGTTATTAAGCTCATTTATTTATTTTTTAATGGAAGTACTGGTGATTGAACCCAGGACCTTCTGCATGCTAGGCATGCACTCTACCACTGAGCTATACCCTCCCGCTGATAATACATTATTGGTACATGAGATTATTCTGTTTTAACTATCAGTCTCTCCTGAGTTTCTTAGTTCAGGATGGATCTAGAATAATTAAGGAAATAACTGATATTCACCACTGGGTCAGCATCTTTTGTTATTCTGGTTCTGCATTATTATATTGGTTCTTTGTTGTCTACTTATCTATTTTTGTATTCATTTCTGGTCCCTGACACACCGTGACTGACAAACTGCTTACAAAATGTGTTTAGAGAGACACAGAGAGAGACACACACACAAAGAGAGGAAGAGAGAGAGAGAGAAAACAAGCAAGCTCTCTCCTGTCTCTTCTTACAGGGGCATCTTTTCTTACAAAGGCACTAATCCCACCATGAAGACTCCAAACTCCTGACCTAGTTACCTCTTAAAGGCCTCATCTTCAAATACCACCACGTTGGGGATTAGGGTTTCAACATGTGACTTCGGTGGGACAAACATTCAGTCCATAGCAGTAGGGAAATTTTATTTTATGAAAAAGTTCAAAGGCTGGTATTTCCTGTCTGAACCCTTGTAAAAAGTAAGAATAAAAAGTAAAACTGTTGAACGTAGGAATGAAACTCAAGTTTAACTGAGGAATATAAATATATGAAATCAACTAGGTAAGTTTCAGTAGAGTTTCCTCACCTTACCTCAAAAAAATTAAAATATATATAAAAATGTATCCATCTCAGAAACATTCAAAAACTTAAAATTGTTTTAAATATCACCCTTGCCAGGTGAATGAAACTGCAAAGAATTTTCTAAATTTATGTGAAAATTCTTTCAATGAGACACATTAGCAATATAAAAGAAGAGACTATGAAATAGAAAAGTAACACCAGACCTTGAGATAAATCTAATGGTGGATTTAAGAAAAAGTAAGAATTTTAATGATTTAGTGATGATTTTACGGAAAGCTCTGTCCGTAGAAGGGTCCATGGGCACTAATTCCTCTATTTAAATTCAAAATCATTGTATAGCACAGGGAACTATGTTCAATATCTTGTAATAAACTTTAATGGAAAAAAATATGAAAACAAATACATGTATGAATATGCATGACTGGGATGTTGTGCTGTACACCAGAAATTGACACACTGTAACTGACTGTACTTCAATTAAAAAAAGATAAAAAATAAAATAAATTCAAAATCACGTAGTAAAATCATGTAAATTCACCATCTCTAAAAATTATATGAAAGTTAAGCCTGGTTAATCTTATTTGTTTCTCCTAGACAGGATTTTTCAATCTCTAACCTATTGGCACATGGAGTGGATAAATCTTTGCTGTGAGGGCTGTCCTGTGCAATGTAGGGTGTTTAGTAGCATCTCTGGTCTCTATCCACTAGCCAGTAGTCACCCTTATACAGTTTCGATAACTAAAATTGTCTCCAAATATTGCCAAGTGTACCCTGCAAGCAAAATTGCCCTGGCTGACAACCATTGCTGGGGAAGAATGAAGCTACACTATACCTGTGAATCCTCAAAAATGAAGAAAGAAGGAAAAAAAAAAAAAAAAAAGAAATGCAAGAAGGAGAAAGAAAGAAAAAAACAAACTTTTGAGCCCCCTGGTGTTTTACTTGACACCTTTTAGTATTATAGAGGAACACATTTAGGGATGATAGGGATTTAAAACAGCAGCAGACAAAAGTGCATCATTTTAGTGTAACTGAGGAGAAAATGAATCCTTGCAATAGTCTCAGTAGGACAGAGAACAATTGAAAAGTGTATCTTTAGCAACTGATGTGCTTTTGAATGAATGGCAAAAAGCACTCTTTTCATTCTGCCTGCACTTATATGACTTCTGCACAGTTGGAGAATCTATTTTAGGCAACTATAAATTTGATTTAAATGCAAACTATATTATGAGCCAACTGTATTCACTAGGGCTTGAACCAATCCATTTCTATTTGACACTCTAGAAAGAAGAGCTAGGACACTCACTAAAATAACCCCATCACTCCAGTACAATATAAACCAAATGAGTCAACCTGGTTCCTTTGTTGTTCAACTATAGCAACTCCAAATAAAGTTGCAGTTTGTGTGTGCTGCTGTTTGCTAGCTCCACCTTTTTATCTTTTTCTGAGTTACTGTGATGTCAAGCCTCCCACTCAGACCCCTGTGAATATCTACAGGTATCCTTATTTTTTCTCAGCTAAAGCAGCATCAGGTCAGTGGCTCTGAGATAAAGGGCAGGAACAAAGGAAATGCAACTGACAACAAGCCCTGTGGGGGACTCTGCTAACAATGAGAGTCCTAGGGATGGCAGCCACTGAGGGGCCAGTCTCTTGATTCCTCTACCAGAATGGAGACAGGGCTCACCTAAATAGGACAGAACCCCTATTTCTGATCCCAGGGAATTTGCACAGGAAAAGTGATACCGAACACCTTGTTTCTTTGAATGGTTTTTCTCCTGCATTCAAGTGTTGCAGCAGAAGGAATCTTTATCTAGTTAAGACTATCTGCATGGTAATTATGAGGTCAAGAGAAAAATGTTTCCTTTAAAGGGATTAAGTTTTCCCACTCAGGTAGATCCAATTAAGGAGATACTGACTGGATCTTTCCAGATGGTGAGGCTGCCCAGAACACCTGATTTACTGTCAAAGGAAGATATAACATCTTCAGTCTTTGAACTATAAGCAGTGGCTGATCTTTTGAAAGCATTAGCGTCTTTCACCAGGACCACAGGCTGTTTGTGCATTTCATCACTTGTGCTGTGTACCACAAATTATAGTTTATGGTTGTAGGGCACTGTTTGGAAACTGCTACAATATGTAATCTTATTTAATTGCTTTTTTGAGCACAGATATTGTTAATCAATACATTATAAGTAATGCATATTTATGGCATGGTTTGTTTTGTTCCAATGCACACTGTCATCCTTGAGGCCCGTGGAGAAGAAAGCACTATGACTGCAAGCTGAAAATGTACCATATTGTTAAAGCAGTCAGAAGCAGAAGCAGCATTGATCTATGTGCCCTGGGACAAAAAGGAAACAGGGCAAGTCTAGTATAAAGCAGGGAGTGATTCTCAGTAAAATGAAAGAAAGAAACTTTCTAGAACCAACTAGAAAGCCAAAACAATCTACCTATAAAACTGTTAGAACTAGTAAGAGCTCTATAAATGACTGTGCATATAAAAATATACAACAAATTAGTATAGTTCCTATATACTAGTATAAATACAACAGTAAATGAGAAGTAATATAACTATTACCTTTTAAAAAAGCATGTGTGACTTGTATGTACAAACAACACAAAACCAACAAATGTATTACCCAACAAATATGCAAAAAAAAATACAGAAATATAGAGACATACCACATTCCAGATGAGGAACAACAATTAATGCACAAATCCAATACAATCCCAGTCAAAATGTCAGTGACATTTTCCTTTTAAATCTTGACATTGTGATTTCAAAATTTATCTACATGAAAAAAGGTGGAAAATAGCTAAGAATAGGGAAAAAGAACGATGTTGAGCTAGATTAGCCCTCCCAGATGTTAAAACATATTCTGAAACTATAATTATTAAATCAGTACAGAAAGTGTGAACAGGTAATTTGACTAAAAATAAATTCTATTATGTAATTTAATATATAGTAAAGTGGAAACAATCAGTGAGTCAAGGAAGAGTTATTCAGTAGAAAGAGGTGGGACAACTGGTTAGGTGTTTGGGGGAAAAATAGATCTTCTCAAATAAGAAAATAAAACTGATTGTAGATTATTTAAATATTCTAATGTAAAAATTCAGACTAGAGAGAGGCAAAAGAAGCTGCTTTGCCAAGAGATGTGAAAGGTATCTATTAAAAGCGTTTCAATAAAATGGAAAATGATTTTTATAACATTATAAGTTAAAACTGGGTAAAATTTTACATATACAAAATAATTTCAATTTTGTGTAGCATTTTGCATGCAGAAACAAATCAAAATAATAATTTTTCTGTAACTGATAACATGTCCTTAGGAATCTGTTTTTCTGTTTATTGGCAGAAAAATGAATAAACTTGCCAATTAAACATATTTCAGTTTCTTAAGCTTTAAAAGAGCTTCTTTGATTCACTTCAGAGCCCTCCTCATCAGGTCTTTTTCTTTTCTTTTAGCAGCCAGGCTTTCCTTCCCTGGTCCCTCATGATTTGGTGCCTGGATATAGAGGAGGGTAAAATGCATTCTGATCTCAAAGAAATGGAGCTTAGAGTTGCCTGCTGTCCTGTATTTCTCTGCTGATCTCAGTTGCAGTCAGGTAGATTAGCCTTAATCCATTAATCTGTAGAGCTGTGCTTGCAGTCTCTGAGAATTTGACTAGTTTAAGGTTGATGTAATGGTAAATGTTCCTGAAATTTCTCTGACATGCCATAATCTCTGATCTCAGGGTCGTCATGCTGTGAGGCTTCTTCCTCACAAGCCCAGGCTTCTCCTGCTACACCAGTTGTTTCAACAATTCTGAACCAGGCATCTAGAAACTTCTAGATTTTTCCCTTGTTTCACACCAATCATGGAGAACTAGGAGTCCTATATCAGATCCGTATGCTAGACATCTTAGCCACTTTTTATTTACTTTTGGGTTCCTCTTCATTGCTACAATGCCAGTTTAGTCATAGGGCTCTCCAAAGAGCTTACAATTTTCCTAAGATATGCTCTTGCATATTCCTATTTAAGACACACAAAGACACAAATACCACCTATCTTGGCATTTCTGTCACCTCTTGCAACTTTCTCCTATATTTTGATCACAACAAGAAGAGAACCCAGATACTTGCAGCTTGTATTTCTGCCATTCTCTCATTACAAAGGCACTATTCCTACCATGAAGGACCTACCCCCCCTTATGTCATATCTCTGTGCTCTATAAATATAGCTAAAAGGAAAAACTACAGTCAGAGCCCCAAAGTTTGTTTGGCATATCTTAGGTAATATTTTTTATTATTTATTGGCTTATTTTCTTTTACCACAAAGCATAAATATGGAGTCTTATCTCCACAAGACCCTTGGGAAAGCCCGAGTCAAGACATGAAGATATTTTCTTTCTCTCCTGAAGTGCTGAGTATTATTTCAAAGTATATAGAGAATTATAAAACTATGATTTAAAAAAAAGAGTAAAAAATATTTTGTTTAATAGTTTCTAGTATCTTATCCCAAATGCATTATGTGTAAAATATGAACAGAAACACTCTGGTTTTAAAATATTGGAGAAGACAGCTCTACTTCTTTGTCTTCTTTGAAATTACCCTCCAATAATAGAAAGAAAAGCAGAAATACAGTCTCCATCTTTGACAAAATTA
Source organism: Camelus bactrianus (assembly GCF_048773025.1). Lineage (NCBI taxonomy): Eukaryota > Metazoa > Chordata > Mammalia > Artiodactyla > Camelidae > Camelus > Camelus bactrianus. The sequence continues at coordinate 42,787,776 of NC_133550.1, read as the reverse complement.
GAAACCATATTAACACAAACTATGATGTGAGAGGATGGGTTTTCCAAAAACCATGAACATTAAACAGAGGTGCAGATTCCTGGAAAGGCTGGCAGGGCACCGTAGTGCAAACTAGATGACACCTCCCAGAAGAGAAAACTAGCTCATCCTTATTTTGAACAATGGAAATAGGGTATATCTACTGGCAGGAGCTCTTTGACTTAGTTGTGGTTCAAGTAGGAACACAGGAGCTTCCCAGTTTAAATGTACAAAACACACCTAAATTCAGAAAACAGATGGAAGGAAGTGAAACAGAGAGGTTTTATTTTACTTTCAGATATTTCTTTTCCAATGCTTTTCTTTTCTTTGTGTAGATCTGAGTTTCTGACCTATATCATTTTTCTTTCCTTGAAGAACATTTAACATTTCTTACAGGACAGGCTAGCTTATGGCTCCAAGAGCTTCTGTTCCAGGTAATAGAGCTCTGCTGTGACTCTCAATTCACCTTCCTCTCCAAATTTTGGAGTGTTAGCTTGCCTTGTAAACTTAATTCTCTGGTAGGTCCAGGGAAAGTCTTTGATTTTCAGTTTGTTTGACTTTTCCCAGTTGTCACGATGACTGTGAAGAATTCTAAGCTCTTTGTATGTTAGAACTAAAACGAGTTCATGCAACTGTCTTTTAAATAAGCTAAGAGAAAAAAAAAAGGAGAATAAATACACAATAACAATATCTTTTATGATTTACCTAATTATCATTACTGGTACTCTGTTTTTTTGTGTGTGCAGAGTTTAAATTACTATCTGGTGTCTCTTAATTTCAATCTGAAGAACCTCTTTGCATATTTCTTGTAAGGCAGGTGTGTTAGCAACAAATTCTTTTGACATATTTGTCTTGGGATGTCTTTATTTCAGCTTCATTTTTATAAGATAGTTTTGCTTGACCAAGAATACTTGATTGACAGATTTTGCTTTGTTTTAATTTGAGAACTTTGAATATGACAGCCCACTGTCTTACAGCTTTCACTGTTTATAATGAGGTGTCTGCTGTTAATCATGTCTTTGCCTTTATCCTGTTTGCAGTTTATTGAGCTTCTTGCATATGTAGAATAATGTTTTCATCAAATTTGGGAAGTTTTTCAACTGTTGTTTCTTCCAATATTTTTTCCACTCCTGCTCCTTTCACACTTCCTTCTCTCTTTCTGGTGCTTCCATTATGCGTCTATTGATGAGTATAATATTGTCCCACACCTTCTCTGAGGCTCTGTTCTTTTTTCTCTATTCTTTTCTCTCTCCTTTTTTTATATTGCATACTTTCTTTTGATCCATATTAAAGCTTACTGATTATTTTCTCTGCCAGCTGAAAACTACTATTGAGCCCCTGTAATAATTTTAGTTTCATTTTAGTTATTGTAGTATGCAACTCCAGAATTCCCATTTGGTCTTTCTTTTTATAACTTATACTTCTTTTTGTACATTTTCTGTTTGATGAAACATTTTTATGATACTTCTTTAATTATTTAAACATGGTTTCCTTTAGTTCTTTAAACATAATTATAAGTGCAATATGAAGTTTCTGTTAAATCTAAGAGTTGGTAACTTCAAAGCAGTTTTGTTGTCAGCTTAAAAAAGACTACGTATGGGTTATACTTCCTATGTCTTTGCATGTATTGCAAATTTTGGTGAAAAATGGACATTTTAGATAATATTTTGTAGTAATACTGGTTACTGATCCATTTGGGGGTAATGTCAGTGCTGATTTTGCTTGGTCATTTGTTTGTTTACTGAGGTGACTAAACTAATTCTGTGAAGTCTATTTTCTTCTTTAATATTTAGTTTCTGATATCTTTGCTCAGATTTTTCTTATTGGTTTTATCTGTAAGCAGCTACTATCCCTGTGGCAGCATAAGTCATTTATTGGTCAGAGGTTGTATTTTAGTCACCTTACTACTGTAGATTTTAATTTTTTACTAATGAATTTGTATACTTGGCTTGGAATCTGTGTCATAGTTCAAGGAGTTTACAATTTTTCCCACATATTCAATCAGAGACTAGTAGCTTGGATGTTTTTTCTCTAGTTACTCTTGAGAGGGTACATCCTAGGGTATGACCCTTAGGTATGAAATCCCCCATACTTTGTTCCAAATATATTAAATACATTCATTCCCCTTATAAGTTATCTCTTCCACTGAAAAGAAACTGTGCCTTTGCACAGTAGCTTGGGGTGAGGATGGAGGTTTATTTCTCCCAGAGTCACAAATCAACTCTACAAGAGAACACAAGAAGTAAGAGTAGCTCCTGTCTTTCTGGATTGTCCACTGGGCGTGGAACCTTAATCCTACAGGTGACCTAGTGTAGGGCTGATTATGACTCCAGTATTCCTGAACTTTTTTTTTTTTCCCTGAAATAAAGATTCTTCTCTATAGATACTTCTATATAAGTAGAGACTGGGTGGGCAAAGAGAGGCTTAGTTTTCTTCGCTGTTCCCACCTAGAATAGAGCTTTGCTACATGGAGCTAGGAGCTATGAGAAATACTAGTGAAACTATAGCCTTATACTTAGAACTGGAGGGAGAGGGAGTCCTGGGCTTATTTGCATGTACCCAGAATAGAGTTTTCATAAATCTGGACTGGTGCTAGGTCTAGGGAAAGGAAGCAAGGAATTACTCAAATGCCACAGACTCTCATTGTTCTTACTGAGATTTAGTAGATTTCCTTGAGTGAATATCCTTATACTTTCTGTATGCCCTTAAGACAATATCCAGAGACTGAATAATTATTTTTTAAAAATAATTTTCTAATTACTTCTTTTCCAGTTTTTTCATCTGCTGTTTTGCTTTGTTTAGTCTAATATTAAGCCTATTTTGATTTCTCAGTTTCAATTATTATGATTTTTATTTCTGGTTTGTGAAAAAGTACTATAATCTGTACTATTTAATATGGTAGGCATCCACCACATGTGGCTGTTGAGCTCTTGGAATGTGGCTAGTGTGAAGAAGGAACTGACTTTTAAATTTTATTTTTTAACTTCAATTAATTTAAGTTTAAACAGCCACAATTGGCTAATGGTTAATGTATTAGATAGTATAGTTCTAGAATTAACTTTTTTAATGGGTTCCAATTCTCTGCTGAAAGTCTTAATCTGTTTCTCTGTTTTATTGAGTATGTTATACTTTTTTTAGGGACTCTAAATTACCTTGTCTTTTGCCTGTGGATTCCTTATTTCTTATGTATTGGCTCTCCATTTTATCATGATGAGTTAACTTTGATTAGATTTCTTAAGTTAGATTTGTGAGATTAGAATTGTGGATGTAAAATTGTGGAAGCTCTAGATGATATTATGCTCTTCTAAAAATATTGGGGTTTTCATTTAGCAGACAGATACCTTCCTTTAGTACAAAACACATTAGTTTTATTATTGACTCTATCACTTGCTGACTCTGTAGCCTTATGTAAACCATGCAACAGCTCTGAACCTAATTTTCCTCATCCATAAATAAGCCTAATATTCATCCTGCTGAAAGCAAAGATTGTAAAGTTGAATGATCAATTTCTGAAAAACAAAATTTTTTTTTGAAATCTACAAGGCAATACAAACATGAAATTCCTATTAACAATCCATTCACTCATTCTGCATATATTCAGCAATATTTTTGCAGGTTGCTGGAAACTAAAAACAACATTTTGGAGGGTACAAATTGTTCTTGCTATTACAGACAAATGATTTTGTATTTGTACATTGTGGGTGATTGTTTTTGAGTGGCTCATGATAGAAAAAAGTACCTGCCTTCTGAAGACAATGAATGGTAATCAAATCGGCTATTAATTAGTGGTCTTACAATTGCAAAGTTGGAATAAATTTAATACTCCTATTAGCTTATGCTCTCTCATGAGATTTCACAACATTGGGAGGGAATCTGAATGCTAGCCAGAATCCTAGGCCACAGTCAAGTTTTTCTCATAGACATTGAAATTTCAGGTCATCAAGAGAAATAAAGTTTGGTAGAATCAATGGTGCTATTTTTGTTTGTTACCCTCAGAAAATAAAAGTCAGATTCTTTTTTAATGGGTATACACTTTTTCTTATTCTAATCATTCCACTGCAGCACAAAAGAAAGATTGTTCTTTTATCTTACATTTCACTAGGAAAGGGGAAAAAAAATTCTCTTGTACTTAAAACGTCATCTTCCTGTAAACAGAACGATTAACTTGATATTGTGCCAAATAATTTATGAGTATCTAGATAAGATTAAAGGCATTTATTTTGCCAAATTCATGAGATTACTCTTCTCTTTTATTTTGTTCTTTATCACATAAGCCAAGTGTTTTTCATTACCTTCTCAAAAATTGTTGCATTTCTGCCCTAAATTACAGCATTCCTTTGAATGCTTTGACATTATGTAGTATCTGAATAGAGCAATCTTATCTAGAGTATTAAAAAGTTTTCATTGTAAAGTGATTTTTATTTTTCAAAAACAAAATTGTTTTCAAAATCAAGTACCTAGCATAAGATACGTTCTTTTCAACTCGCATTCTGAAAAGTAACTGATACTGACCATCCATTGCTCCTCAAAAGAAAAATGATTCCCTATTAGAAGACTGCCAAGTTAAAAATATCTTTAAAAACATGTTTTAAGGCTCATTTCCTTTCCTATCTCCTCCACAATGTGTTTAATGTGCTTGATTTGGGTAATAACACCCAGCAGTCAGGGAAGACAGAAACAGCTACCTTGATTACTCCCTTGGCATACTTATGCATGAATGGAGTCTAGATGCATGAACAAAAACATTTCAAGGTCATACTCTTCATCTTAAAAGTAAACTATGATTTTTCATCTCTTACCAGAAAGATAATTGAGATATTAAAACATGCTATTTTCTCAAAAACTAAAGGCAAATTTTTATATATAGATAAAGATCTGCAGTGGGGCAGATAGCATTGGATAAATACAGCGAGTATCCCAGACAGCTTCTCTTAACAGCTATTTAATTATTTCTCTTCATTAATTGCAATTTCAGAAAAACTAAAGAAAAAACAACACAACAGCAATCCTATTTATAATGGCAAGCCTCTGTGTCAATACTTTTCAGCATGACACCTAGCAAAGAAATATACAAATTATACAAGTCAAATTTTTGGACATTACAAATATTCTAGCAATAAATTTGATTTAAAATACTCTCCAACTATAGTTACTACAACTGGAAAGACTCATTTCTTTCAGCTATTATTTCTAATGCTGCTAAAGAGATGCATTAGGGAAACACTTATCAGATGTACTAAATCAGCATTACAGATATATGCCAAGGGACCAGATGAAGCTATAACTGCAACCAATTTGTTTTTCAGATAAGGTTTGTGTATTTCTCCAGAGTTGTTGGATGGCCACATTTTAAAAGATACTATATAACTATCATGGATTCACCCAGGAGAGTGACACAAATATATTCAAAAGTAAGAAGTATTGGTGAAAAGTGGTGTGTATAAATACAGATAGGAAGAAATGAAATAATCAAATGGTCTATTTCATGCTTGATACTTACAGAATGTCACTTAAAAGTGACATAGTGATACAAATATCATATCTACACTAAGGAGGTTGGGACAGTGAGGAAATTAATGTCTTAAACCAGAGCCTCTCAACCTTGGTACTATTGACATTTTGGGTTGGATAATTCTTTGCTGTGAAGGGCTGTCCTCTGTATTCTAGGATGTTTCTTAGCATCACTGGCCTCCACCGACTAGATACCGTTAGTACCCACCTTCTGTTATGACACTCAGAAGTGTCTCCAGACATTGCCAAATGTTTCCTGAAGGAAAACTGACCACTAGAGTTAAAGAAGGCAGGGAAATAAAAACACTTTGGTTAGTACAGCATAATGTTATATCACATCTAGGAAAGCTGTAGATTTTGGGGTCATGCATATGTTGCCTGGTTGCTCCTTTATAGTAATATCCTAAACTTCAGATCTCTGAATTCATACATAAATGTGAGATCATATTGTATTTTTCTTTCACTTTCTGGCTTACTTCACTTGGTATGACAACCTACAGGTCCATCCATGTTGCTGCAAATGGCATTGTTTTATTCTTTTTTATGGCTGAGTAGTTTATATCTATATCTATATCTATATCTATATATATATCTATCTATATGTATATGTCACAAATTCTTTATCCAGTTATCTGTCGATGGGCATCTAGGTTGCTTCCATGTCTCGACTATTGTAAATAGTGCTGCTATGAACATTGGGATGCATAAATCTTTTCAAATTAGAGTTTCCTCTGGATATATGCCCAGGAGTGGGATTGCTGGATCATTAGGTAAGTCTATTTTCAGTTTTTTAAGGACTGTCTATACTGTTTTCCATAAAACTGCACCAAACTATATTCCCACCAACAGTGTAGGAGAGTTCCCTTTTCTCTACACCCTCTCCTGCATTTATCGTTTGTGGGCTTTTTAATGATGGCCCTTCTAACCTGTGTGAGGTGATACCTCATTGTGGTTTTGATTTGTATTTCTCTGATAATTAGTGATATTGAGCATTTTTTCATGTACCTATTGACCATTTTTATGTTTTTATTGGAGAAATGTTTGTTTAGGTCTTCTGCCCATTTTTGGATTGAGTTTTTGTTGTTGTTGTTGTTATTGAGTTGTTGAATTGTTTATATGTTCTGAAAATTAAGCCCTGGTCAGTTGCATTGTTTGCAGATATTTTCTCCCATTCCATAGGTTATCTTTTCATTTTGTCTATGGTTTCCTTTGCTGTGAAAAAGCTCATACATTTAATTAGGTCCCATTTGTTTATTTTTGCTTTTATTTATATTGCCTGGGTAAACTGTCCTAGGAGAACATTGCTATGATTTATATCAGAGAATGTTTTGCCTATGTTCTCTTCTAGGAGGTTTACGGTGTCTTCTTTTATTTCCTTTGGGAAATAGTGAAAGTAGTACTCAGAAGCATTTATGGCCTTAGTTAATAGAGAAGAAAAATGGAAAGTAAAGTATCTCAGTAATCACCCAAAAAAGTCAGAAAAGGTAAATAAAATACTTCCAGGCAAAGTAATATGGGAGTGTAACCATCTTCTATGTTTTCACCTTGCCTGTGTGCTCCTTTTTGCTCCTTTCCACTCCCCCTGCTCACAAAGCTGCTTTTAAGATCCTTCAAGATTGAAACACAGGGTAGGAGTACGGCTGAGGGGCCAGACAATTTACACAGTTGTCCCTTGTGTTGGCATCTCTGGTAGAGGCAGATGTTCTAGACCTGCCACTGGGGATGTCCCATCATCGGCAGTCAAGGCTTCCTCAGCTCAGACTGTGGCTCCTCATGGCCCATCCTCAGTTCAAGTCATTTCCCCACCACTCATCCTTTTAAAATACCTCAAGTCTGGATTTCTGACACAGGGACCTCATCTGGCTTGTAGAAAATGCCTGTCCGTTCCCTGGCAGATTCTCAAGGGGCAGCTGCTCCCATTGTTGTCTCTGCTCTGCCCAGCAAGTCCTTCTCACCTGCTTTAGACTTTTTAGGTGTGAGTCACGTCCTAATTTCTGCACCACTCCAATTTCAGGGGACATATATCTAGCTCCCCACGCCATTATCAAAGCTTCTTGCTTGGCTTTAAGGGAAGGAGAAACACTTTTTTTCCCTAACACTTGCAATGTCCTCTATTATTGGTCTCTTTAAACTTTTAATATAGTTTTAGATCTCTTGTAGATCCTGGATATGAATGATGGATTAATGTTTATTGAACCAGTTTTTGATACGTCCTTTTTGAGTCCTATATAGAAAAACTGGCCTTTTGATTTGGAATGTGACGGTAGCATCTACAGTTCTCAAGACTGCTGTCTAAGCCAAAGCCGTAAGCATGAAGAGTCCCATGTGAACATGCTATTATACTAGCTCATAGGAAAGTATGCAAAAAAAAAAAAATTAAGTAGATTATTTGCAGAAGAACTTTGTTCAAAATTTCAACAAAGTATGAAAATATGTTCAAACTCATGAGTAAGAGAATGAGTCATTATTTTATACTAGTCAGACTTTTAAAATTTAACAAGTGTAAAATTTTATACCTTTAACAAGTTTAAGGATATTCTTATACCTTGCTGATGGCAATGTGAATCCTACATCCTGTCTGAAAAGCAATCTGCAACTTCTATTAATTTTTTGTTTTAACTTATAAAAACCTGTTGACCCAACAGTTCCACTTTAGAATTCTATCCTTTTGTCCTATAAAAATGAAAGTGTTAGTGTATAAATATATATATCAAGAGTTTGTGTTTGTATTTCAGCATTGTTTAGGGTGGCAAGGATATAAAATAATAATAATAAATTAATAAAACCTAATCATCAGCAATGAAAATGCCCGTAATAAGAGAATAGATAGTTGACTAAACTTAAAATGTTTTGCAACCCTTAAGAATAATTAATTAAAAGTATACTCATTCCCTTGTTGTATTCCCCTGGAAAATTACTGAGTGAAACAAAGATACAGAAAGATGTATGTATTATGATCATATTTATTTGAAAAATATTTGAACTTTTTAATGCATGTTTGTACTTATGTGTGTGTATAGGAAATATATTATTATGGGAGCATGGAAATAAATATGAAGAATGTATGACTTACTTGGGGTGTCAGAGAGGAAAATGACCTGAATAGATTAAGAGAATAGCAAGTTGGAGGAGGCAAACAAAAGAGAAATACACATGTGTGAAATTACATTTATGAATACATCTAAATTTTATGTGTGTATATAATAAAGTAAGGCAATAAAAGAAAAATAATAGCACAGAGCTCTGAATATCAGTAGGAAAACAGATGAAACTGAAATTCTGAGGGAAGGTTGGGAAAAAGCTTGTTAGCTCATATTCTCATGCAGAAATTGAACTTCCATCATTTTTGTTAGTGAAAAAAAAACTTAATAATATAATACATTGAGCCCAGGCACAGTCAACATCAGATTTAATCACTAGACATAATTATAATTGAAGATACAAAAATAAAATATTGGAACACTTGTAGTGTTAACTTCAATTTTGAATCTTCCTTAGGCTCAAAATTTTGCAAAATAAACTTTCCGTGGCAGAGGATTCATTTGTCTATAACTATCAAGCCACAGAGAAAAAAATTGCTTTAATCAATCCTTGATGCCTTGGTGGTTTTTTCTTCCTTATTACACAAGCTGTCTCTCTGTTATAACTTTGCTATTTATTAGTTGATTTCTGAAGCCTGAGCACCCAAGCTCAAAGGACATAAAAAGCAAGCAGGATATTCTTGCTTATTTCTATAGACAGAAATTCCTGTTCTAACAGAGTTGTTCTCAAAGTGTGGTCCAAGTACCTCTGGGTACACAAAGACCTTTTCAGGTACACGAGGTTAAAGACCTCTTTTGTAATACGACTGAGCCATTATTTGCCCTTTTCACTTTTACTATCTCACAACAGTATCCTGGAGTTTTCCAGAGGCAACGTGATATTTGATATGGAAATAAATTGGATTCAGAAGCAGATACCAGAATTTAGCTGTTTAAAGAACAGAAATTCTTTAAAATGTTATTTTCATTAAAATTCATTTATATTAATTTATAAAGAGTTTAGCATTATATTAAATAATTATTATTTTAGTCTTATTAATGTGATAAATATCACTAGATAGAACCTATATAAACACAAGCACTTTGGGCTCAATAGTTTTTAAGAATGTAAAAGGAATCCTGAGGCAGAATGTTAGAGAACTGCTGCTCAGATGCTACTGTGTTAAGCTCTCCCCTTTCGCACAAGACTGCTACCATTCTGGAGAGCATGTTCTATGGCAGGAAAAAGCTAGGAATGCAATGTACAGTTGCATTTATATGCCACTCATGGAACGGAAAAATAATGAAGAAATGATCAGCTTCACTCATAAAGACAGACGTGCAAGATAAGATAGCAATATAATAGGTTGCCATTTTTTTAATCAACTATAAAAGTGGCATTCTCATACACTTTTGTTGGGGGTGTAAACAAGTCAGACTGTAGGAGAAAAATGCCTATCAAAATACAAAAAAGTTTACTTTAACAGAACCATGTCCCTTTTCTTTAAGCCACCTATGGGTGTATGAGTGTTGACCCAGGTTTGCAATAATGAAGTCACAACCACATTCAGTGCAGCGCTGTTTATAACCACCAAAAAAAGGGGGGAAAAAGTGAAATCTTCATAAATAAGAGAATTCCATGATAAGTTATAGAATGCCCATTCAGTGGAATACTGTAAGTGTAATTAAAATAAATAATATAAAATAAATAGATTCTGTATCTAATATACAACTATTATAATTATGATTATTGTATTTCAGATATTTAAGTTGCAGAACAATATGAGTAACACATACTACATGTATTAAAAAATAAATTATATGTGTACAAATTCTAGTATGTGAATAAGTGTGTGTGCAGGGAGTATGAAGATGTGTAAGACTGAGGCACATTTGTGTTTGTATAGCTATTTTCTGAAAGTATACACAAGAATTAATTAATAATGATTATTTCTAACAGTGATAAAGGTGGGATCATGGGGGCTTGGAGGATTTTGTTTCATAGCTATCTATCTTGGTTGAATTTTCTAAAATCAAGAGCATATGCTTTTCTAATTACATTTTTAAAAATGATTTTTGTGTGTCTCAAAAAATTTAATGTGAAGAGTATCTTCTTTTAGGGCTTTGCCTTCAGAAACATACAATTATGTTAGGCATAAAGAATTTCTTGAAAGGGTATGGAAGAGATAATATAGGTGAGTGTGTCCTATGATGAAGTTAAATTTCAACCAATAAACATTTTTAAACCGGTGTTATTATGCACAGTCGGTTATCCATGCTGCTGCAGGAACCTGATGGTGACTTAATATGGACTCTACCAACCCAATGCAACAGTTTGCCAGCATGAGCTAAAGTATCTTCAGTCTAGGTCTGCAGCAAGAATAGGATAAGGTTGAGGAAAGAGGGATTCATAGAAGTATGGAAAATTAGGCGGAAGAATAGTTCTAGGGAAAGCTTTCCCTCAGGGAGTTGATTAATATTTCATGGTTCTGACAGGACGTATGCCTGGGGACAGAAATGACAGGCAGAGGGAGAAATAAAGAAGACAGATGAAAGAAGCAGCAACTACACATCAGTGACAATAACAGCATTTTCTCTGTCTAGGGAATCAGGCTTAATATATTTTGTTGAGAGCTCACTGTGGGCTATGACCAAAAATTAACAGATATTTTAAAATGACAGTGTAACACTATGTGATGTCTATGTAGCATATTATATGGTACAATGCATATTGTATATCATATATCATATTCTACATGTGTGTCACATAATATTATCAAATGACTGATATAAATTGACAGTATCACATTATTACAGTTTTTAGTCTGCCCAAGCTATTGTTGCCTCTTCACAAACCTTTCAGGGAGATGTGATTCCTTCCTGAGGAGAGGAAGCAAAATCTTTGAGAGATTGAGGACTAGCTCAGGGGCTCACAGCCAGTAAGCAGTACAGCTAGGTCTCTGATTTCAGTCCTTAAAACTTACGCTACACATTTTATTTGTAGATAACATAACCTTTTAAAGGTTATATGACACAGAGACCAAGTTCCCTATTTTATCCTTTGAACTTGTATAACAGTATCTTATGGTCTTATTTGCTATGAGCTCTTATGTTATTAATAACAAACATTGATGGAGCTCCTATTGTGTCCAAGCTGTTGTTTAAATTGTAGATATAAATTGAAATGAGAAATAATGCATGTTTTAAAGAGGCTAATAATTGATTTCATGAGGTTAGAAACATAGGAAAAATGAAAGTAACATGACAAGAAGTGGCAAGGGCTGGATAAAAAATATGACATGGAAAATGACATGGAAATTCAGAGAAATAAAACTTTTATTGAGTTTTTTGTTATGTTAAATATTTTTTATTTTTTTAGTGGGAGGAGGTAATTAAGTTTATTTATTTGTTTAGATTTTTTTTTTTAATGGAGGTACTGGGGATTGAACCCAGGATCTCATGCATGCTAGCACACACTCTACCACTGAGCTATACCCTCCCCCTTATCAAGTTTTGGTATTAGGCAACTTGCTTAATTTTTTTAGCTTCAGTTTCCTTATTTGTAAAGTAGGCTGGTCATGAGGATTGAATCAGATCATACGCATAAAGCAGTAAGTGTCTGACACACAGAAAGCGTTTAATAGACAGAAAGTATTATTAATATTTTCTTCTCTTCCTTCCTTCTTTCTTTTTGCTCCTCTTCCTCATCTTCCCTGAGATCTTAGACTAAATGACATCAAAGGCCTCAGTGAGCCTTTATGGAAGATACAGAGAAGTGAAAAACTCGAAGGGAAAAAAATTTTTTTTGACATAGGGAAGGTAAGCAAGTAAATGTATTTCTATTATCGAGTTTAGAATGTCGTAACATTTAAGAGAGAATGACTCTTATTTGCATACAATTTTATGAATGTATTCCATATGAGAGTTTATGTATTTGGGTATTGAGAATGCTCTATAATTAGCATCTCTCTTCCCTACCTTTTTCCATTCTGGCTCTGAAGCAAGTGAGAAATTAGAAATCAAAATGAAATAAAACCCAGCAAGATGGTTGAAGGCTTTTGATTGCCATTGTTACTGAAAAGGCTTAACAGCCTAAACTCTCCAAGAAGATAGCCATTCCCAGTTCCTTGTGGCCATCCTGCACAGGACAGAGCAACCCCACTGTAGGGAAATTGCCTCTAGAGCTGAGCTCATGTCGTAGCACTGAGCTTATGTGATAACTATAAAAAAGCAAGAGACATGTTCCATGTAGGCTGGGGCACCCAGAGAAGGGAGAGAGGAAAGGAATGGGTTACGCAAGCCTCAGTCTTCTTCCAAACTTCCCAATCAGATAACTACCTCTGCCTTAATGGGTGGGACAGCAATGGGAGAAGGAAGACAGAAAGAGAACAGAAAAATTGTAGAAAACTGTCTCAACAAAACCAGCGAGGCAAGGAAGAGGTATATTCACACATGTACACAAGCATACGCATATGCACACACTCTGAAGGTAGCAAGCTTGCCTTTCAGCTTTCTTGTCTATTCCCTTCTGTCTTTCCAGCACCCTCCCCACCCCCTCTTAAGCTGTCTACATTTTCTAATTGATTACATAAAAATATGTAAAGTCCTCAGTTAGTTGTTATGTTATATATTTCTTTTCTCAGTCTGAGACTTTTTTCCCCACTTAATGGTGTCTTTGATAAACAAATTTTCTTCATTTTAATATAGTTCAACTTAATAAAATATTTCTTTATGATTAATGACTATACCCTGCTTGAGAAATATTTCACTACAAATCTACAAACCATTAGTGATTAATTTTCATGAATGGGAAACAAAAACTTAGTTTTGTTTTTTTCTTGTGGATATCCAATTGATCCAGGACCATTTATTGAAAAGATAGGATTTTTTACCACAAGAGAAATGAAAACTTACTTTCACACACATGAATGTTTATAGAAGCTTTATTCATAATCTCCCAAAACTGTAAACAATCCAGTTGTCTTTCAAGAGATAATAAAAAAATACTGTGGTACATACATACAGTAGAAAGCTACACGTCAATAAAAGGTAATGAATTATTGATAGATGCAGCAACATGGATAAATCCCAAATACATTTTGCTAAGGGAATGAAGCCAGACACAAAAGGCAATGTACTGTATGGTTCCATTTGTATGGTATTCTGGCATTTACATTATCATTTACATCACAAAGGCAAAACTATAGGGATAGAAAACAGGTCAGTGGTTGCCAGGAGATAGATTGGGTCAAGGGACAGCCTGAGGGAATATTTTGGGTTGTGGTATGTACAATTCTATACACTTGTCCAATGCATAACAAATAAATTTTACTGTTAGTAATTTTTTTTAATCTTAAAATTAAAAAGTTGTGAATATCTGCTATAAAAAAGACATTTTCCCACTGCCCTGTGGTACCACCATTGTCATAGATTAGTTATATATACGTAAGGTACCTCTGCTTTGTGATGTATCACTTATTCAACTTGTTACTTGATAATATCTTATTTCTTTTATAACTAATTTGGAACAGGTTGCATTGGCAATTGGGGAATCAACAATATTTATGGAATTAGAGACAAATTGAGTTACTTCTTTCCCACCAACACAAAGTTGTCTCTTTCACATGGTGAGATGGATGTGGATATATGGCACCAAGGTTCCTCCAGCTGCTGGGACTTCTGTCAGCAGTTTTCAGCTGTCACCTCTCTCAAAGATTGCTTCAGTTTTAGAGAGCTGCCTCACCCAAAGCCACACCTTCCAGGGTTAGCCCACAACCAAAGACCAACTGAGGCAGAGGAATAAAGGACTGGTCATACTAGCCTAAAGCATGACTACTCTGATGAGCCTTTCCAGCTCCAGACTTCCCGAAGAGTTATTTGTGGCTATTGAGCCTGCATTACAATTTAACTTTTAAATCTGACCATGGGATAGTAAGTGGTCATGAGTCTAGAACGGCCCATTATTAACTAGGTATACTCTGATCTACCGAAGAATGTAGCAGTAAGCTATCATAGATGGAAGTGGTATATCCAAGATCACTTATGAATGGGACCAGAGAATACAAACAAGAGTAAGAGCAGGTGGCCCAGACCCATACCATCCACCATTGTTGCACTGGTACCCACTTTTAGCTTATACCTATTACAGTGTGATGACTTTGTATGACCAACTGATAGAAGAAGAAGAAGTCAGGGTTTTACAGTTTGGTCATCCTGGCATGTTGGGACAAGTCAAAAATAGACAGCAGCTGCATTACAGCCTTACTCAGCAGTGGTCTTCAAAGAGACTGAAGAGGCAAAGATAAATTTCAGTGGGCAGAGTTTTAGGTGATGCAACTGGTTATCCACCTGCCATTTGGGAAGTAGTCCAAAATTAGCGTATATACAGTTTCACTGATGCCAGGTCAGGGACCTAGAGGAAGAAAATCAAGAAGGTTAAGGACAAGGGGGTTTGAAGTAGAGAAATGTAGATAGATGTATGAGAGAAGGCACAAAGTGTGACTATCTTAGAATTACATGTTAGATTAGATAATATTCATCATAGAAGTATTAAAAAGTGAAGAAGATAGAATGAGTCAGCCAGTAGATGTCAGCCAGATTTTGACAGTGGTCACCCCAGCAGTGGCATAATGAATGTGTGAAGGAAGTGACCACAGTGTCAGAGATGGAGACTCTTTACAGATCCATGAGAGTTGGTGAGCTCCCATTCACCCAGGCTGATATAGCTCCTGCCAATGCCGAATGTCCAAACTGCCAGTAACAAAGACTAATCCTGATCTCCCAATATGGTACCATTTCTCAAGGAAACCAACTGGCAAGTTGACTACATTGGATCCTTTGGAACCTGGAAGGGACAGACATCCATTCTAACACAATAGACACATAATCTCTGCATGAGTTTGCCTTTTCTGCCTGCACAGCCTCAGCCAAACCATTATCTAAGTTCTCAGAAAATGTTCGATCTACCAGCACCAGATCACATTATATTATTTCCCAATAAATATCTGCTTTACAGCAAAATAGTGAGCTTCCTACTGTGGGGTTCACTGATTATATCACACTTTGCATCACCCAGAATCTATTGACCTGATAAAGTGTGGAAATGGCCAACTCAAGGACTCAAAGCAAAGTACACATAGCTCATATCAACATTCTGAAGATGGGGCACCATCCTCCAGTTTGCTGTATATACCTAGAATCAAAACATTTTATATGGTGCTATGCCCCACTGGAAAGTTACATGGGTTTGGAAACTTAAGACTAGAAGCAGGAATGGCTTCACTTATCACTCCGAATGACTCAGTGGACAAATTTGGCTATTCTGTTTCTACAAGTCTGGTCTCTGCATGGTTACAAGTTTCTCTTTCCAAAGTGGGCTTCTCCAGCCATGGGACATATTGACATGCTTATAGAACTGCAAAGCTGCCTAGCTGTTTCAGTCTCCTCATATGCAGGGATCAGAAAGCAGTTTGGCTGGGGTGATTGACTTGATCATCAGGAGGAGGTAGGACTGCTATTACTCCGTGGAGGCAGGGAAGAATATGTTTGGCATCTAGGATTTACTTGAGCATCTCTTGACATTTCCTCACTCAGCTGTGCTGGTAAAAGGAAAATATAACAATCCTGGTTTGAGAAGGTCATGGTGACCAAGAATTCACACCCATAAGGGATAAGGATCTAGGTCATATTACTAGGTAAGCCACTAAGACCAGAACCTGAAGGTGAAAGGGACATAGAATGAATGGAAAAGTTCTGGAAGAACTGCTCTGTCTATATATGGACAGGGGGAGGGGTGTGTGTGGAGAAAGTGATGATAGTGATCATAGAGCTGCAAGGGGTGACCAGCAGTGAACACAGATATGACCCCTGAGATCCCCAAACTGCTGGGAGTGTTATCAGCAGACAGCATTCAGCTAGGCATCTGTCAGCTAGAGAGGTCCATTTTTCCCAAGATCATGCCCTTCCAGGGGTGGTCCACATCCAAAGAGTGATCGAGGCAAGGATAGAAAGTTCCAATCCATTTAGCCCAAAGTGAAACAACACTCTTGGGCTCTTTCAGCTTAGAACTCCCCAGGGGTTTGACTGGTGCGATTAGGTTGAACTGGCAACATTTCTGCTCTCTCTGCTCAATCTTACTTCTTTTCCTTTTTTTCCCATGGCTGTTAATCTCAAGGCCACGTCTTAATTAACATCCTACATTCTAAACTCTGTCTCTGGGAGTCTCTGAGCATCTGCTTCCTGTAAACCCCAGCCTCTGCAGAACCCTTGGGCATCTATTATATACCAGACAGTAAATCTTTTTCCACCTCAAGTCTGTAAAATCCACCCTCTTCCCAAGGTGTCATCTTACACCCCTCAGGAGAAAAATACACTGGTTATTGTTTATGTCTTTTCTTTCTGTGGACCCTCATCAAGCTCCTAATTGTTTCCTTCTCCAAAGAGTGATATGAATCCACATAGTGAATCCACATAGTCATGAAATACATGTATTATTAAAATACAGATTATTTCATCTCTAAGCCTTTCCTTATGAAGAAATTTGTGAAGAAATCTGTGTACACCATTAGTAAGCTACTTATCTCTTTTTTTCTTTCTGAAAGTAAATCAGGTGATTTATAGGTGTCTGAAACCTTGCTTGCATCTCAGCAAAAATAAATTTAGTGGCTTTGAAATTGATTCTAAAAAGCTCGGATTACATGCATTTATTCTTTCATTTCTCATGCTCAGACTGGAATTGGCTTGCTCTTCATAGGGGAAATAATATAAACATTTCTTTCAAGATGGTAGTATTAAGTGTCTCTTCTAAGTTTAGGTTGTATAATAGTGGGGATTTGGAGGAGTTTTATTGTATTCCGTTCCTATCTTATTCAAATTTATCACCATATTTATTGGTATTTCTAGATTTATAAATATTTTACTTTTTAAAGAATTAGACACATGTAGAGCTTAAGTTTTATTTTTAATTTAGCAGGAATACAGCTTATTATTTCAGTAGGCTGTGAACCTTGAAAAGAAACAAACAATATGAAATAAAATAATTTTTAAAAATATTTGACATCTGTTAGAATGGCCAAACACAAAAAAACTGACAATACTACATGTTGGTGAAAATGTGGAGCAACATTAACTTTTATTCATTGCTGGTGGAAATACAAAATGGTACAGCCATTTTGAGAAACAGTTTATGTTTCTTACAAAGCTAAACATCATCCTACCATATGGTCCAGAAATCACATTCCTAGGTGTTTACCCAAATAAATTGAAAACTTAGGTCCACAGAAAAACCTGCACTTGAATGTTGATAGCAGCTATATTCATAATTTTACCACACTTCAACCAAGATGTCCTTCAAAAGGTGAACAGTTAAACTGGCTTATCTATGTAATGAAATACTACTCAGCAATAAAAATATGCTATCAAGCCACCCACACACGTACACAAACCACATAGGAACCTTAATTGCATATTGCTTAATGAAAGAAGCCAGTCTGTAATGGCTACCTACTGTATGATTCTAAGTATATGACATTCTGGAAAAGGCAAAATTATAGAGATAGTAAAAAGATTAGTGGTTGCCAGGGGTTGAGGAAAAGAGGGGTTGAATAGATAAAGTACAGGGGAATTTTAGAGCAGTGAGATGTTCTGTGATGGTAGACCCATGACATTCTGAATTTGTTAAAATCCCTAGAACTATATAACACCAAGAAGGAAGCAAAATGTGAACTATGGCCTTTAGTTAATGATATTTTATCAGTTTTGATTCGTCAACTGTAACAAATATACTACAGAAATGCAAGATGTTAATAATAGGGTAAACTGTGAGGAGGTAAAGAGGAGGTATATGGGATTTCTCTGTACTATCTTCTCAATTTTTTTAAAACCTAAAATTGCTCTAAAAATAAAGTGTATTCATAAAAGAAAAAGAAAAAATATATTTCATTAACATCTCAAAAAACACTTGCAACTGTTAAACCAAGTTAGTATTTTATGACAGACAGATAAAATATATACATTTTTATTATCTTAGAAATCTGGGGGCAGGGTCAAGGAAGAACAAACAGTGGAACTTCAATGACAGCCCAGTGTGGATGGCAAAATTATTTTATTTTTGATGTTTGAAGGGAGTCAGAGAGTTCTGTATATTCCATTTATTCTTTCATTCAATTTCTATGTCAGTTTTTAAGTAAAATATCATCCTTGATTGTTTTGGGAAGTGTTATAGATGTGGTGTAGCAAAAAGAGGGGTTATAGCTTATAGAGGTTGAGTGAGTGGCAGGGAAAGGAAAGGGACTATAAGTTAGGTGAGACATGGAAGTGGAAGTTCTAAGGTAGGCCCAACATGCAAGTCCAGAAAGCATGCCAAATGAAGCAGGAACCATAAGTCACTCAACAACGAGAAGTCAGTGCAAAACTGGCAACATTGCAATTATTTAGAATAGAAGTGTTGAGTTTGGAAACCACACACACAGCTGTTCCTTTATCCAACTTTTGAAGGAGATGTCTTTCTGTCTAATCAGAGGGTTTAGAATATATGTTTTAAGAAGTATAAGGAACCCCTAAATTATAGACTAGTTAATGATGATGATGTGAACTGGGATTTTAAGAAAAGAATGTGAATTAGAATCTGGGTTTATGCTGGAGGATTGTATCATGGAGAGAGATGAAAGGAAGGAAGGTCCTTTATCTCCTAAAGCAATGCTTGCCTAACTTTTTCCAAAGAATGCCCCAACCGCACAGGAATGTTAATAAATACCCATGAAGCTTTGGGGTAGAATTTAAGAAACCACCAAGGTGAGAAATATCATTGAAGTCTTCTCTTTTATTTTAATAATTCATTTTATTTTTGAAGGCTATGATATATTTGTGATTGCATTAATATAGAAAAATTATGTTATAGTGCCCAGTACTGAATAAAATCCACTCTGGAAAAATATGTCCAGTTTATCCACACACGTCCTTAGACAGTGATTCTGGGGTTTGAACACTTCAGTTTGAGAATAATGTACCTAGAAATCCCTAATTTGCACTAGACTCCAGCAGCTGCATGAGGTGGAGACTCATGGTTCTAGTGCTCTTTAACTGTCTAATCTTACACTTAATCTTTACCGCTTCTCATCAGTAAAATGCTAAAATCTACCATACCAAGCTCTTTTGCAAGGCTGACTGTATGACCAAAGCTGTCTCTTTAACTCTCTTGGATGATTTCTATGAGTCTGAGAGTTATACAATTCTAATATTCTCATTTAAAAATTAAGATTCTTTGGCTCTTATTAGTTCATGGAGATTCAGTTTTAAAGACGTTTTCAGTGGATAAGTCAAGGCAGCATTTCCTAGTGGAAAAACTTCAGAAAACTAATCATAAGGCTTGAATTTCATTCCTAGGTCTACTATTTAATCACCATGAGAACTTGAACCAATACCAGTGTTTCTGAGACTCAGTTTCTCATCTGCCAAAGGCAGGGATGTCTGCTACCTTAGTCATTCACAGGAAACTTAGGAAAGTGAAATGAAATAATGGGCATAGAAATGCTTTTTCAAAGCTCGTGCCTCCGTGCAACATTACCCTAAATCCTGTTTCTAGAGTTTATTATAAAGATAGCATTATAAAGTTCCTTTTTTGGAATTCTCGTATTCATAAATTGCCTTATCATCAGTTAATATCAGAGGTCTCTTTCTCCTCAGGAAAGGAATTTTGATTGCTTACTATTTCCTTCTGCTGTCTTATTTTCATCACTTCTCCTTTGAAGTTGTGCTTCTGGCCATGAAGACAGGATGTAGGATTGCCCATAGGATTAACTCTTTATTATTCTCAGTGTTGCAAAAGTGGTAATATATAATAAGCAAAAAGGCAGAGAGTCTGAAATCACTTTATATTTGATTTTTAAAATGTTTATACTTATATGTGAATGAAGATATCACTTCAATACTAGAAATTCTCCAAAATAATAAAGACAAATTGAAATGAACTCAAAATCCACGTTCCTATAGTTGTATTTCTTAGTTCCTCATCTCCCCTTCATCTATTTGATTTATACAAATAATCTCACCAAAACAGAGCTGTCTTCTTTAGCTTTATTGGCTTTTATCCCCAAGACAGAAGTAATAACTATTTTTAATGTTATCTTTTTGAATTGATCATTTTATTAAAATTGATTTTCTATGACACTAAAAAAGTTAATATAAATAGCAAGTTAAGTAACTAACAAGTGTTTGAAAGCATGATGAACTATAAACAATCCATGACTTTTGAGTAATGCGTAATTAACTCACACACAATAAAAATGTTTAATCCCAACAAGATCAGTTATATATTGGGAAAGAGAGGTTCTACAGAAATCCTCTTTGTGAATTTAAAGGTTAGACTTATTTTCATTAACTTTCAGTTTCATGTATAATGAAATAATCTTTTTTACATAAACACATATCACTGACACTATTCTTGTTATCCCTACTAAGTAATAAGGAAAGGTTATATAATACACCTGTATGGAAACTGTTTTAACCCCATTTGTTACAAAACAGAATTTCATTTAATGAGCATTTGTTTCTAATGAAAATAAAGTATTTTATAATTTCAATATGAAGAATTTTAATTACTGATGTTTTAGTAGAGATTTTCACTGATTTCATTTGGCCATTCGATGATTCTGCCTCTGAATGTCTATTCTACTTTGACCTCAAGGATGGTATTATATGAAAGCTTTTTAAAAGATTTGATCTAAGAGTTAGTGCCAATTCTGTATAAATTTCCAAAATTGATTTTTGAGTATTGGGATTATATTCTAGTTCTTTGTGCTTTTTTTCCTGTAAGGTCTTCAGGTGAAACCCAAAGATTGTACCCTTACTTAATATAGTACTCTTTTAAGATCTACTTCCAGCTGAAAGGGATTTCTGAACAAAGAGAAGAAGAGGGATGATATTGTATACTTCTTCCTCGAATGTAGTTCATGCAAGTATAATCTCATGGTTTTAGCCATCTATTGCTGTGTAATGAAACATCCCAAAACTTAATACAACAAACATTTATTTTCTCACAGGAGTTCGGAAATTGGGAGCAGCTTAGATGGGTTGTTCTGATTTAGTCTCTGGCAGCCAGAATTTTAAGATAGGCCTCACAATTCCTGACCTCTGATATCCACACCTTTATACAATCCCTCCTGATTAATAACATATAACAAAAGTGAAGGGAATTTTCAGCTGTAATTAAAGTTTTTAATATGTTGACTTTAAATTTGTCAGATGAAAATTATCCTGGATGGGCCTGACTATTCAGGTGAACCATTTAAAAGGGAGTC
This sequence comes from Camelus bactrianus, assembly GCF_048773025.1. Taxonomy (NCBI): domain Eukaryota; kingdom Metazoa; phylum Chordata; class Mammalia; order Artiodactyla; family Camelidae; genus Camelus; species Camelus bactrianus. Next base: position 42,765,932 of record NC_133550.1, on the reverse strand, counting down.
TAGATGTTAGACAGGCTTTCCTGCTGGCCTGGAAAAAGCAAGCCATTGTGAATTCTACAACTGCAAGGAAATTAATATTACCAAACAGCAGCTTGAAGACTACCCTTGTTCCAGAAAGAAATTCAGCTCAGCCATGATTCAGCTTTGTGAAACTCTCAGCTGGATCCTCCTGAGCTGGGCTCCTGATCGATACAAACTGTGAAACAATAAATACATGATAATATTAATTGTTCTGATCCATGAACAGGAGATGTCTTTCTCCTTGTTTATGTCTTCTTTGCTTTCTTTCAACAATACCTTGCTGTTTTTGTTGTACAATTCTTTCATTTCCTTGGTTGAATTCATTCCCAGATGTTTTCTTGTTTTTGATTTGTGAATGTGATATTCTTCTTTATTTCTTTTTCAGATGTTAGTATATACAAATGCAATTGATTTTTGTATGTTTATTTTATGTTCTGTAACTTAACTGGATTAGTTCTAACAGATCTTTGGTTGACTCTTTGGGATTTTCTATGTATAAAATCATATAACCTACAAATAATGACAATCTTCTTCCTTTCTCATCTGGATGCCTTTTGTTACTTGGCCTAATTGCTCTAGCTAGGACTTCCAATACTATATTAAGTTAGAGTGGTAAGAGTGAGCATCTTTGTCTTGTCCCTGATCTTAGAGGAAAAGCTTGCAATATTTCACCATTATGTATAATGTTAGCTGTGGTTTTGTCATATATGGCCTTCATTATGTTGAAGTATGTTCCTGCTATATTTGCCTTTAAGGATTTTTATCATGAAAGGATGTTGCATTATGTCAGATGCTTATTCTGTGTCTATTGAGATGATCATATAATTTTTACCTCTTGTTCTGTTAATGTAGTGTATCTCATTTATTGATTTGCGTATGTTGAACCATTCTTGCATCCCAGGGGTAAATCCCACTTGATCATGATGTAGAATCCTTTTAATTTGTTTGAATTCAGCTTGCTAATATTTGTTAAACTTTCCATACTATTCAAAGCCATCTATAGATCCAACACAATCCTTATCAGAGACAGAGACAGAGAGATTGAGATTGAATATATAGAAAATATAAGCTGAAATCCTTTTGTAACCTAATCATGGATATGATTCCTATCCATCTACAGTTTTTGTTTGTTTGTTTGCTGGAAGTGGATCACTAAGTCTGTCTCATACTTAAAGTAGGAGGAACTGAGTTCCAGTTCTCAAAGGGAGGAATATAAAAAAAATTATGGACATACTGTTAAAACCACCAAACTCATAATGAGCATTTTGTCTTCTTGCTTTTCATACAGGTTTTGGAGAAGCAGCCATTTTAGCATTATATATTTTAATTTCTAAAATTAGTAAAATAGAGGTCTATCAAAAAATGCATTATTTAAAAACTTTGTTTCATATACTATTCATTTGTAAGTTATGATTTTCTGCATATACTTTTCTGTATTCATATGACCTAGCAACTTTTTTCTTTCATTATATTTTCTTCAGATTAACTTGACCCGAGCAGGTTCTAATAAAGTAATGTTCCCATTTCAAGTGACTCACTTGGTAGAAAAGACAAATTTACTTGCCAATAAGAATGGGGAGGGAGTAGGGTTTCAAGAGGTGATGGAGTTAGGAATGAACTTTATTTCATAATTTTTCTAGCTATAAGAATCAAAATCTCACTTTTTAAAAAAATTAAAAAGCTCTGCATATACAAAAGTGCATGATTAATCTTTACTAGGTTCATCAGTTTTCAAAGAAGTAAAATTTATAGATATTAAAGTATATATAAACATATTGGGTAAAAATAAAGCTTAACTTGAATGAAGAATTTGCTAGTTTAATATCTCTAAATTATGTTTGCACATTAGGAAATTAAATATTTTTTTGTCCCTCAGTTCAAGGTATATGACATTACAAAAAATAATGCTTTTTTACCCCCCTCAGTGCAGAACTTTGTCTCTGGGATATAGAACAGTCTGATTACAATGCTAAATGTAAGAATTCAGGAACTCCCACTCATCTTTGAATGCCAGTTTGTTTTCCTATATGCATTTTCATCCATTCAGAAAACATTTAATAAGTACCTACTCTAGATAAGGCAGTATCAAAAGCACTAGCAATATCTATATGATATTTATAGTTTCTACCTTTGAGATATGTGTTGATGGTGCAATAATATCATAAGAAGTAGCAACTTGATCTACTTACATGATTTAAGGAAAGGTTGGTTAGGTAATTGGGCACTTGATATGAATCTCAGAAGCAGAGAAAAAAGTTATGAGCAAATCAATGCTGGAAAACCATTCAGATTGAGGGAAGACAATGCGTAAAGTTAGGGAGGAGGAAGAAAGGAGAAAACTCAAGTAGAAATTGTCCGTGGAAAATGCTGGTAGATGTGGCTGCTAAGCCAGTTAAATATCAGTTCACACTAAATCTCCAGTTACCATAAAAGAAATGATTTTTTTTCTTTTTTTTTGCTTTGGTAATACTTATTTTGAAAGTCAAAAAATGGCATAATCTCCCTTTTCTGCAGAGCCTGGAGTTACTGTGGTATTATGTGAAGAAGGGCTAGTCCAAGCCTGATAACACATTATACTAATACAGAGCAAAATAAAATAGAAACAACCGACTACATATCAAATTGAATAAGAATTCTTGATATTCATTAAACATAAATGAGCTTCAGTATGCAGTAGGCCATCTTATTTTTGGATATTGCAATGTACTTAACCTATTATTGTTAAACTCAAATGCTTGCTTAATGATCACACTTGTCTGTTATCATTTCTCTACACTACTCGAATTTTATTTATTTATTTATTCACTGGTTATTTATCTAGTATTTACAGAGTGTTGGGCTCTGTTCTTCGATCTGTGGATGTAGCAGTGAGTTAAAGTTCTAACCCTCTTGGAGTTAAAAATCCAGTGGAGGGAAAAGAGAAAAACAAACAAATACATCCTATATATTGACATTTGCCAAAGAATAATTTAAGTATTCAAAAGGAGGAGATGGCTTGGTTGGTTAAGATATTATTTTATATAGAGAGGTCAGGAAAGGCTTCATTGCATAGGTGGCTGTTGATCAGAATCCTGAGTTAATTGAAGTATTTGAAGCATAGGGAAAAGCATATTCAAAGATCCTGATATGGGAGGATACTTGGTGTAGCAGAGAAACAATGGGTTTAGTTAGTGGGGCTGGAAGAAAACAAGTGTTGGGAAGAGTAACAGAAAGTGACATGGGGAAGATAATGTTTGCCATATATCCAAGGACCTTGTAGGGCATTGCAATAAATTTGTCTTTGTTGTTATTATTTTTGTTGTTGTTTGCAAAAAGGGAAGCCACTAAAGGTTTTTGGGCCGAGGAATGACATGATATATCATTTTAAAAGAATCACCTATATGCTCTGTCTACTTTCTTTTTTTTTTTTTTTTAACATTTTTTAATTGATTTATAATCATTTTACAATGTTGTGTCAAATTCCAGTGTAGAGCACAATTTTTCAGTTATACATGAACATGTATATATATTCATTGTCACATTTTTTTCTCTGTGAGCTACCATAAGATCTTATATATATTTCCCTGTGCTATACGGTATAATCTTGTTTATCTGTTCTACAATTTTGAAATCCCAGTCTGTCTCTTTCTACCCCCTGCCCCCTTGGAAATTACAAGTTTATGTTCTATGTGTGTGAGTCTATTTCTGTTTTGTATTTATGCTTTGTTGTTTTTTGTTTTTTTTTTTTAGATTCCACATATGAGCGATCTCATATGGTATTTTTCTTTCTCTTTCTGGCTTACTTCACTTAGAATGACATTCTCCAGGAGCATCCACGTTGCTGCAAATGGCATTATGTTGTCGGTTTTTATGGCTGAGTAGTATTCTGTTGTATAAATATACTTCATCTTCTTTATCCAGTCACCTGTTGATGGACATTTAGGCTGTTTCCATGTCTTGGCTATTGTAAATAGTGCTTCTATGAACATTGGGGTGCAGGTGTCATGTTGAAGTAGGGTTCCTTCTGGATATATGCCCAGGAGTGGGATTCTGGTTCTGTCTACTTCCTTGAGAATAAGAGGCTGAAGGCCAAAGCTGAGAATCTGGTTAAGAAGCAGCTAATTTATCATGTTTACCTTAGATTAAAGAAGTAGATTATGGAAGTGAAAGTTAGTTGGATTATGGAAATATTTGATGGTAGAAGGGAGAAAGTCCAGGCTGGAAATACAGATTTGGGTATCGTCAGTTTAGGTGATAATTCAAGCTACAGATCTGTGTTCGAAGACCTAGAAAGTAAATGTAGATGGCAAAGAAAGAGGTCTAAGACTGGACTTTGTGTTCAGTCTTTACTGTAGTCATTGATTTTGGTAGAATCTAATGGTAAGTTTCCTTTTTTTTGTTTGTTTGTTTGTTATTGTTTTTTAATTTAAGAGCACTTGGAGTACATATAGGCAAGAAGAAGTGATAATGATGTTTTAGTGAGCATGATCAGATCAGGAAACATTGGAGGTCTTCAGTCTTTTTCAACTTCTCTATAAGAATATGTGCTAGATACTTTGCTCTTGACGTGGCATCATACCACATCCTCATACAAATGTTTTTCCCAGAATCTCCTTCCCTGAATGGTTCCAGGGTAGACCTTCCCAATTAGAGACACTTCCTTGAGGTAGAAGGGATGAAGAAACCATGATTCTGGAGGCATTTAGGATAAACTCACTGGAGAACAGTGGACTTAAATTTTGCATCATTTCTAAAGTATCTCCTGGAATCACTGCTTCAGTGCTGCAGGCACCGATCAAGTTGTTCTTCTAATTTCGAGTTCATATATTGTGATTTGCTGGGAAGCATGTTGAATTGATAAAAGGCTCCAAAGCTAATTTACAATGTCATTTGGTACTTTTCACAAACAAAATAATCACTCAAACTGAGCTATCACACTAGGCTATCAAAACACAAATTGTGTATATCTTATAATCACAGTCATAAGATGAAAAGAGCAGGAAGTAAATATATCAAACTGAAAATAATATTTTAATGTATTTTTCAAAATTATTTTTATACTAGGAAAACTGGTAGATTTTATTTTTAAAGAAATTATAGTTTTAAATATTTAAAATAAACATACTCAAAAATCATTTTGAAAACATTGTACCAGATAAATTACAAGAAACATATCTGAAAATGAAAATAAATATGTTTAAGTCATTTGCAGGTATTTCCATTTCTACTCTACACTATTTAGAATGGTTTTTAAAATATATAGTTTACATCATTAATTTGTATTCTGTGCTTTAAGAAATAATCTACTAAGAAAAGATCACCTTCATATTAAGGCTTATCATTTGAGAAAAATGAGCAGCATCTGAAGAGTAAGGCTTTGCCCCCCAAAAAAGTGAAATGATTGGGATGAAGTCAAAATGAGGTCTAAAGATGTTTCTCTTCACCTCACCCACATATCCTATTAATGTGCCAAATTATTGGAATTAGTAAACACTGAATCAGAACCTGGCTATCCCACTACAGACAAAGCATTTTGCTATTTCCTTAGAAATTAAATTGCCATTCAATGTAAATACTCTAAGTTAATATCTACTGAGATCTTTATTAAAACAAGTGGACTTTTTAGGCCTATTTTGACATATTACTTTATAAAGTGATGAAATGGAAGCCTGTTTTGTTCATCTCCCTTATAAAAGTAAACAAAGGGAGTAAATATAAAATTTGGTCTTGCAGCTACATTCTGAATGTCACTCATATCTCTAACTGTAGCTTTCCTCAGGAAAGAAACTCAACACTCTTTGAAATGCTTCTGGAATATTTGCATGTAGTATCTGAGACTAATTTAAGAAAAGCTAGTACTTGTTTCATCACTACCATGAAGCTTTTTTTTTTTTTTTTTTTTTTTAAACCAGCTCCTCAGTGGGAACACTTAGGGACAATATGGGAGTCTGAGAGACTGAGGATGGAAGGCAAGCCTCCCACTCACCACAGGAATACCTTGATAGATGTGATCTCTCTGAATCTCATTCCCACCCTACAGAATACTGTTGAAATAGAACTGCTGAGACGATTAGAAATTACATACACAAAGAATGCAGCAGTGCCTAGAACATTTATGTATTCATTAAATCATTGGTATTATTTTTCTCACTATTATGTAATAAGTTGTAGGAGGCAGATCAGTGATACAGATCAGTGATGAAGGTGCTTTTTGAGAGTTAGATTGTCAAGTAACTCATTTGAAATTACCAAGAGAGGGAATCATTCGCAAGTCAAGTAGAATGGATGAAGATACAGTGAGCTACCTAATCCTCATTAGCATAAAACTGCTTACTGGCAGTGCAAAGAGCTTCTAATCTAGAAAGAAAAAAAAGTAGAAGTGTGACAATAAACACATAAAGTTGTCCACAATTAGAACATTATCCCAGACTTCCCTTGAGCTTAGTCCTTTGTACTCAACTGCTTACTCAATATCTACATCTGGATGTGTTATAGGTACCTCAGACTCATTACACTGGATTAAAGCTCTTTCCCTTAAAAATTGTGCCTTCTCCCTCAGTCTCTATCTTGGTAGTGTATAGCAATATCCACTCAGTTGTTCATAGCTAGAAACAAGGAAGTCACTCTTTATCTTTATTTTTAGCCTTCTGCTCTCCAGTTAGCCTTTATATCCAGAGGCAACTTTCTCTTAAATACTTATTGAATCTATCTACTTCCTTCTCACTCCTCTATTACCATTGTATTTCATTCACCATTTTTTTTCAACCTGAACTACTACAATGGTAGTATCTTAAATAATAGTTCTGCTTCCTCTTGTCTTGCTCCAAACCATTTGTTTAAATACTTCAGTTAGGGTTTTTTTTTTCTTTTTTCCTTTTAACCCCAAAAGCCATTTGGTTATATCCCACTTCCATTTACAAGTCTTTCATTGTTTCCAGTACTTTTGGGAGAAATCCTAAAATCTCAGAACAGCTTGAAAGGGCCTACGTTAAAGGCCTACTTCTTCAACTTAATTGTGAACCATTTCACCCAACCTTTATTAAACCTCAGGACCTTTACACATGCTGTTTCTTATGTCTGAATCTTTGCTCCCATCAGTCACCTGGCTAATTCACACTTATCTTTCAGAAGTCAGCAAAAATCTCACATCCTCACTGTTAAAGCAATTAAAAAAAAAAAAGTCCATTAGACCTTAGGTGGCTGTAATGCCCTGGCAACTAAGTAAGCAAACCAAAACCTAAGCCAGAGTAAATTCCTGTTAATACCTCAGAGTTAAGAAACCTAAACCTAAAAACAACCGATCACAAATAACCAAATAATATTTCTTCAATAAGGCAACAGTTTAATCTGTAACCAGTCAAATAATGTTCTTGCTTTTTTCCTGCATCTTCTCCATATATAGCTTTACCCTAGCTCCTGTTGGCAGACTGCTCCTAACCAGTTTTGGTTTGATGTACCACCCAATTAGAATTCATGTTTGCTCAAATAAACTCTTAAAAATTTTAGTGTGCCTCAGTATCTCCAAAGTCTTCTCTGATCCCACAGACTGGAATAGACTTTTCATTGTGTGCATCACAATTACATGTAATAGCATTTATCACATTATTATAATTCTACAGAATTACTATAATTCTTCACTTAATTATTTATTTGAAATATCCACCAAACTAGACTGTAAGCTTCTTGGCAATAGTTACATTGTCAGTCCTTGGTCTGTAGACCAACAACACATTATCTGTTGATAGTAAGCTTATAATAATACTTGGTGAATGCTTAATTACAAACAAGAAAGAACACAGTAGAGAACTTTTTTTTTTTTTTATTCTCAGGATGCAGATGAGTGTAATGGGTAATTCTAATTCTCGCCCTGCATGTAAGTCCTTAACTATTGCTTTGACTAGCTGATTTAACATTGGGAATTTCTGCTCTTAGTACTCTTTATTGACTATGGGATCAGAAGAAATTACATTTTTTTATAGCTATAGGACCTTGGGCTTGTCACTGAATGTAAAAGTTAAGGTCAGAGTTCAGCTGCATATGTAGCAAATAATCCTAGAGACAGTGGTTTAAGCAACGTAGCTGTTGTGTTACTCCCTCAAAGCAAGAAATTCAGAAGTAGGCAGCCTGATGTCTCAAGGATGTCAGGGCTGATTTTCTTGGCCTTTCTCTTATAGTCTGCTCAAGGTGCCTGCTTGGAGCTTTGGCCTATACCTCTGTATTTCTGGGGAGAAGAAGGGAAATGTGCTAAGGACAAAGGGGATACATGTGGTACTGTATGAGTCCATTTCCTATTTGAGATGCTTTCCCAGAAATCTTCCCCAATAAATCCACTTATATCTTATTGTCCAGAAATATTATTACGTGGCTCCCCATATCAGCACAGGAGTCTGAAAAATGCTTTTTCGTCAGGAACTTAGCCAACACCAACATTGGTATTCTGCTAAATAAGAAGGAAGGAAAGCGTAGTCACTAGAGATTTTGTTGGCAGATTCTGCCTAACTTGAAAACACTGAGTTTCAGTTTCCTTCTCTGAAATGAAGGATGAAAGTACACATTTTCAAAGTGTTTAGTTAATTAACATTAACCAAGATAAAGTATATTACAAATGCATCAGTGGGCTCTCTGCACATGTTGGGTACAAAATAATAACCTTATTATTTAAATAATGTGAAATATAAAATAACAGTAGCTCACAGATACTTTGGGATTTGCTGAGAACTCAAGTCCACTGACATGAATTACCTAAAATTAAAACAATCTTGACTATGAATGTGGAACCTGAATAATTTACCCTAGAAATTTTCGTGAATTTTGTGTTCTGAAAGGGGGATTATAGGCAGATATATTCCTAAGGCAGCTCATTTGCAGTCGGTTGCTGGAGAACAGCTGACTTGAAATTTCTGAAATTCCGAGGGCATGAATGATGTGAAGTCATAAAGAAAGGAGCTTATTTGATTTAAATTTGATTATATAAGTCGCTCCAATTAGTACATGCTAATTACCCTCTGTATCTCAAAACGCTCAGGGGCACAGTGGAAGAGACTTTTCCTTGCCCTTAAATAACTAAAAATTTTTCTACAACTGGCATTAGTTAGAAAGGAACAGTTCATTACCACAGATTTTGTGTATGGGTGTGCAGGCACCTGCATAATATATTCTGTGGCACTCCCAAGAAGAGAGGATAGGCTTCCATCTTTGGTCAGTAAGAACCCATAAAGTTCATCAGAGAAGAAAGGTAAGATTTTTACCTTTTCTCTCTCTCATGATTGTTGTAAGACTCCAGAAATCTTGGAATCATCACTTTCTGGCTTGAAAACCCCATGTAGCAGAGAAATCAGTGGCTACTTGTCCTTGAATCTTCAAGGTAAAATTTGCCCCTAATCTGTATTTATAGAATTTTTAATTAAAATGCTTCATGACTTTAATTTTATAACAAAGTTTTGTAGAGATTTACTTTCCTCATAAAATTGGGATTACATTTTTTGTTTCTCTATATTTTCTGTCAGTCATACAATGTAGTATGTTTCTTTCTCAGTAGTTTTCCTCATTGTATCTCTATCCTTTTTCTCTTTTTTTCCAAAATGCTGTTTAATTCTATCTTTCTCCTTTATTTCCTCTTTTTTAAGTTACTAGAGGGTAATGATTTTGAATTTTTTGGCAGGAAGTGGTTAAATTACTTTTAAGGTTTTTTTTCAAATATAATTATTACCACAAATTAAAGAAATATGCCCATGGACTTACTAACTTCGTTACATTCTTTGATAGACTTTTAACATAAACTTGGTGGAATACTAAGAAATTTTAGGTGGTTACCAAAGGAAGATTTATCATTTCTGGCTGTCTTCTTCTTCCATGGTATAATCCCACTGAAATGTCTAGATGTGGCATTTAATTCCAACCATGTGTCCAATTCTATGGTTTACAAATTTGTCCTCAACTAAAAAACATCCCAGGGTGCACTCTGTGAACTGAACATGATGGCTTAAATGGAATTACACACAGCTTAGCAGAAATCAAAACTTCCGAGGAAGAAAAGAGGGAAAGGGCAGCTTTGCTACACCCTTTTGTGACAGGCACTCGCCTACCTATCCAGTATTATGTGGCCACTGACAAATGAGATAAATAGGAAAACAATATGATAGAATATCAGTATTGGAAATGCTAGTTAGAATTGGAACTCTAATCCCCATTCCGTACACTCTGCCTTGACCATTCAGTAATGACCCTAAGAATATGTACTAGCATTCCCTGTGGTGCCTGGCAAAGCCTCCATTCTTGATTCTATAGGAAGATAGAGGCCTTGGAGCACTACTGGAAACACTGGGACATTGGCATTAAGGAGAGATATAGCTCCATCAAAAGAACAGAGTGCTTTAAAACAAGCAAATAGACAAACATAAATACAAAGCTTTGTGGGGGATTGCTTGAGGTCACTGAAATATGGATGATGAAAACTAAGTTAGGTCACCATGTCCTAACAAACTTAACAGGGGCTTTTTGGGGTGGGGTTAAATCTGTGTATTTTTGTGTATTGGAGAGAAAGAGCCTTTTGGCTCCCATAGGTTTTTTAACTTAAGCTGAATTACGTAACTAATAATAAAAGGTTATTCTTTTAGTCACATTCTTTTAGTCAAAAGCATCCAGTGACAATGGATAAATAATTGAGATGAACATTCATCATTCAAAAATATATATATATATTTATATACATACATATATACACATATGTACACACATATACGTGTTCACACATACATACAACGTACACATAGCTATTTAATAATTAGCAAATTCCTGGCATTGTTCATGGAACTAGGTGCTGAGTACAAAAACAGAAACAAAAACATGCAAGGTTCTCATCCTCATGGAGCTTATGTCAAACAGGACACAAACATGAAGTTAATAATTATAAATAATTTTTTCATTACATTCATTAAGAGGAGAAATACAGAGGATTTTGAAATTACATCATTAGGAACCTAATTTAGTCAGTGATGTAGACAGCAGATTTAAATCTTTAGAAACATACTTTCCTTATGATTTAGAGTGTTTGTGTGTCAGGGAGGGAGTGAGTAGGTGGTGGAGAGGGAAGGAGCAGCAATCTGGTGCTCGGAGCCAAGGGAAGAAACAACTTTGTTCACAATAGCCATCCTTAGCAAAGCCAAAATACGGTGACATCAGCGTCTACACATTTTCCATGATTTCTAAAAATATAATCAACTCATTAATAGAGAAACACTACAACATACAATTTTTAAAATTAATAGATGGCTTGTGCACTTGGCCTTGAGATCAAATAGTACTACTACATTTATATGCAGCCTCCCATATTTCCCATGCCTTATACTGTTGAGAAAATTCTATCCCAAAGAAAGGCCACATCTTCTATCTCAAACTCAGCCATTTATTTCCTGCCTTTCTTTATCATTATGATTAATCAAAATGTTTGCAACTGTGAACTGTCCTAGTTTTTATTTTTAGGCTTTTTTTTTCCCACTAAGTCCACATATAAAGAGAACATACAATTCTCCTTGATGATCATTCTCCCCTTTCAATTACAGCAATAATTTTCCTGGAATGATGGTGCTATTGATTGCTCAACTGCAATCTGTGTGCCAGAAATGCTTAATACTATCTTGCCATTCACAGTCTGTTTAATGGTAAGCAGGGGATTTATAGCCTGTCAAATATAATGACTAGAAGAACCAATAAAATATGACAGAAAAGACTTCCCATTCTTTAGGAATGGAATGGTTCCATCTGCACAAATGACAGTGTGTTGGAAAATCCCTGTGGTTGTGAAAAAGAAGAAAAACACAATTATGTATTTCAACTCAAGAAAGAAAATGTGCATGGTGTCCATGTGCAGAATGGAATGTTATGATTTAGGAAATTATTATTACAAAGTCCTTTGTTTCTCTAGGTTAGGATTTCTCTAAACTGAATTTTTACAGTTCTGAAGGGGATTGAAAATTTATATAACCAACTTTGTCTCCCAGGATAGTCTAAAATCCTCCCATTGGTGGACCCACCACTTCTTCCCCAGACTTTGAATTTCCTCCAGTTAGGCTCTGTGATAGCAGAGCAGATGATCTTGAGGGAGCAAGGAGGTAGCAATGGAAGTGAAATCCTTCATCCACTTTGCATTGTTGGCCTTCCTTAGCCCCTCCTTCCCCTGACACACACACACATATTGGTACTGCTACCACAATCCCAATAGCAGTCCTCAACCCATACCTTCTGGTTAGATCATTGAGCACTGGTTCTCAAAGTGTGCATAAAAATTGCCTGGGGTAACTGGAAAAATTTCTGTCCTCTAGAAATTGTGATTCTGTGGTCATGTCTGGGCCTAGAAACTGTTTGTGTGTGTTTTGTTTGTTTCAATGACTCCTAGTGCATCTGATAGAGATGGCCCATTGCCATACTTCATGGAACTCTGTATATACTCTATAGTTAAACACTAGATAGCTGTTGTCAGCTGCTTGAGCTCATACTCTTATTCTGCCAAATGTAAGCTTGGAGATGATCCTGACCTATCACAGAAGGTCACTGTGAAGGTAAAATAGAAAAATCTTACAGACCTAGAACACTACCTGACATTTAGAGGTACTCTATCATGTTTGCTAGTATTGTTTTGCTGGTTTTGTTGTTGTAGCTTCAATTATGAACCACACCCTCAAATTAGCTTAATAATTGAATGGAAATATATTACAAGGGATCAGTGGTAATCAAGTACAGTCAAGCATCATCAAAGAAGTACTAGAATCAGGAGCTAGAAATCCACCAAAGGGGACTTTGTCTTAATTGTTCATGAAAACCACACAGCCTCTTATCTTCTGTTTCTCTCCTCATGTCTCTCTTTGATGACTGTCTTTATTTTTCCCAAAGCATGGTAATTTTTGGTCAGGACACACTTCCTGAGCTTACATTAATTTCCTTGTCCGATATTAACTAGTCCCACTGAATCCTTGTTTAGATTCCCAAAAGAAAGATTCTAATAGATTCTTCTTAGACCTCCAGCTTATCTACCATTGGTTCAGTGGACTGTGGAGTGATGTGCAGGATGTGAAATGCAAGCGTACTGCTAGGATCCAACTGCATGTAAGGATCCAATTGTAACATAGGGGAAGATGTGGTCTGGGCAAAGACTCTTAAAGATGTCTGCTGTAAGGGTTTCTAATTACACTACTGTTAGGAGTAATTCAAGATTTCCATAAAATACAATGTGAGTTCCAGTCAAAGAGCTTTCTGGGATATAACCCAATTATTATTTGGATGTTATCTGGACTTCTAAAAGTTATTATCAGATGGTTTATCACTGGATGAGATTAAGCCAACAGTCATTAGAGAAAATTGTAAAGGAAACAAATTGATCATTAGTGGTCTACTTCCCCTTTATGAACTTTTTTTGGGCTGCTTTTTTCTAATGATTCATGCTCTCATTTGCCTCTTTTAAAGAAAAGCGGTAGCACTTGACTTTCGTCTTAATGTGTTAACCTCATTGACACTTATATTTTAAAGTACCACAGACTAGACAATTATAAATCTTAACAAAAATAAATGAGTCCATAATAATGGCAAAGATAGACAACTATGGGAAAGCTATTTTTGAGTATTGGGCCTTTTGGCACCCCTCAAGTGATGCCGAAGAGATAAACTGCTGGGTGCTCTATACTATGTTTCTGCCTAACTCTGCCTATTAGCTGAATTCAGTTTATTTGCAGAGTGCAGATGTATTGCGGTTGAACCCAACCATTAAGTCATAGCAATGACTGAGAGTTAACATCCTTGGTGTAGCTTGGATCTTTGCTGTATCCATGACCAGCATTAGAACTTCAATTCTGACATGGAACCAGGCTATAATGGTCACAGAACAAGGCTCCAGCACCTCTTATGTGACTGATAGTTTATCTACTCATAGAACTTCAGCATCTATTTGTTTCAAGTATGTTTTCAAGTTTTAAACATCTTCTATGATGTTCCTATAGGTAAACATGAAAAAGAAAATATATATTGGCATAAAAAGGGCTATTATTTTTGTTTTGTATGATTTAGGTTACAGCTACTTTTTTGAACCATGTGAAATTACTAATATTTGACCATTTTAATCTACAAAAATGGCTAATTCATGATTAATCTAAATACTTGCATGACATCCTCAGGGAAGAATGTGTATGAGCATGATATTCATATTATAATATTAAAATAGAAAAGAAGATATAATATTGAGCTTATAGAAAAACCCAAAGTCATGAATATGAATAGAAAAATAATCAGAAGAAAGTGTAAAATTGACCAAAGGATGCTTTTGAATGGAAAGTAGAACTAGGAGTATTTTATTTACTTTTCATATTTTATGCAGTAGGTATGTACTATATTTATTTAATAACATTTGCTCTTTTGTAGTTATTAAAGTAGCATGTATGGTTTTTAGAAACACTGGAAATTGGGAAAAATGAAAAAGAAGAAAACTTCTATCATGCAGATACTTTGTGATGACCATTTACATATTTCATTCTTGTCAGTAAAAAGAACATTTTCAATATATCTTAACTACCAATTTTTTTATACATGTTTATTGGTCTTGTATTAACAGCTCCCTTTTCTCTATTATTCCTGGAGTCTGGTTCCACTGCTCCTTCCAAGAATCATCTAAATGTTAAGAGACAGGGAGGATCTTTGATCTGCTATTGGCCTTAGTTTGACTATAGTGATAATGTCAAAAGTAAGAATTTTTCAGAAAGATACAGAAATAGGCATTCCGTACTTTGACAATAAGGTGAGTAAAACAAGGGAGCCAAGGAAGAAAAATCAAGCACATAAATGCAAGGGCTTAGAAGTATTTGAAAATTGTAGCTATAGTGTTAAAGATGATAAGGAATGTCAGGTTAACTATGATCAGAAGACAGAGCTTTAGAAAACATGCATGTAGTGAGTTGTGCAAATACCCTGTAAAAACAGGAATTTGTTTCCCCCTCATGGCTCAAACTGACTTGACCTTGCCAGGAATTCACAGAATTTCAGGAGAAAAAACATGGACTTTTTTTCCTTTATATTTTTTCTTTCTTCTCCACACCTTCCTCCATACCCAACAAGTGATGAGAATCTTGGAAATAAAATGAAATTTAAGTTGGCTTTTGCTTCCAACCCTTTAAGAATTATTGCTATGTGTATGAACTTGGGGATGTCACAGTACTTGGCAAAACACACTTCTAAAATAAATCTCATAAAAAAGTACATTCAGTAAAATACCTAGTTTTGATCTAGAATTCTTGGTTAGCTAATTTTGATACAATCACAATGTTATTTTTGTGGGAAAAAAACTTGAGAAGAGAGCCTCAGTAGAACCCAGATTTGTGTTAAAACAATTTCCTCCTCCAACTTGTTTATTTTCTTCTTTTCCTCCTGTTTAAAAATAACTAAATTATCTTGTGATGATGGCTCTTAAAGAACTATAAGCTTTTATTTAAGGAAGCCAATTTTAGGTAGGTAGGAAAAAATCAAAGTGAAAGTTCTCAGAATTTAATCCCACACAGTTCCAATTTAGAGGAACATAATAAATCAATAAAGCATTCTTCTTTTTAAATTAATTGATGCCCTCTCTTCACTATATTCTTCCTATTTCCCTCCATATTTGTTTACTCATTTTGTGATAATAATGGTCAAGTTTTCCAAGTTGGGAATATATATCAATTTGAGAATGAATTATAAATGACAAAAAGTTGAATGCTCTTTCTTTGATCTTGTGTTTTGAATCAAATTTGGTTTCTAAATATGGAATTTAATTACATTGTTCTTTAATTAATTTAAGGAGCTTCTTAATGAAAAGTTTACAGCTATTCACAATCTGCAGATTGCAACCATCTTCTAGAAAATGTGCACTTTCCCCTCCCTCCTTCCCTTTCTTCCTTCTCTCCTCCTATTTTTCCCTTCCTTACTTTTTTTTTTTTTCTTTCATGTAAGAGAAAGGTACAAGCCACTAAAACAGTTCATTTTATTTCATAGGAGCAATGGTTTCATTTGGGGTAGACACTGCTAGTAAATAAAGATAATTTAAATGTCATCGTTTTTCTGATTTTCTTGCTCTCAATTAGCAAGACAATTGATCTGTAATCTTTTTTGTGATCTACCCTTTAATGAAATCAGTTTTGGCTTACATAAGATACTTAGCTCAGAAAGTCTGTTGAATGAAAAAAAGCTTAGGGAAAACTGTCACCAGGCATCTACTCCTAAAGCATGCAAACCAGAAATGTTTTTTTCTTTCCTGATTCTTTACAGAGGGCCAGCTGGTACTTGTAGGGCAACAAGAGAAAGTCATTAGTTTTCCTGAGATACTGCTCTTCCTTGATCTAGTATGCTTTTTTCCCCTTCAATTGATGTTTTTCCCTTTGAAAGTTTAAATTAGGGTGACATGTAAAAGGAACATCAGGCACAGGTTAGGACATTGAGAGGATGAGGCAGACACAATAGAAGAATGAAAGAGCCAGGCATAGAAGACTTTCAAGTAAAATAAAGTCACATACCTTCAGAAGTGGAAGTTGTTATTCTATCGAGAGAGACAGACATCTTTATATTATCCTTGAATAGAAGGTAGGGGGCTTACTTTAAGAGAGTAAATATTAAGTACTTTTGAGAAGTTTATTTATATACTAGAACATTGTTTTCTGGATAAGGAGAGAATAGTGCTTATTTAAGATGATATTATGGCATGTAAAACACAAATTATCCTTTATCAATAGCAGGATTTTTGTCAGGAAATTACAGTTTTAAATAGATAATTTAATAAAAATAAATTTTAAATTGTCTATTATTAGCTCTTAATTTCTTTTTATAGCTACCAATTGACTGTTTACTATTATGTACTCATTTATTGTATGATCTTATTTAATTTACTCTTAAGTATATACCCCAGGAATTAATTCATATGGATCTCAGTCTGTTTTTCATCATCACCCTCATAAAGAGCTTTTCAAGACATAATTTTTTCTTAACCATCCCCACTTGTATTAGTCCTTTCAGGCTTCTGTAACACTCCTACACCAGCTGGCTTATAAAGAATGGAAATTTACTTCTCATAGTTCTTGAGGCTGAGAATTCCAAGGGACCAGCAGATTTGATGCCTGGTCAGGGTCTACTTCCTGTGGCTGTAACCTCACATAGTAGAAGGGCAAAGGAGGGTATCTAGGGTCTCTTTTATAAAAGCACTCATCTCTTTCACAGGTGCTCCACCCTCATGACCTAATGCCTCCCAAAGGCCCCACCTTCAAATATTGTCCCCCCTGGGGATTGAGTATTTCAACATACGAATTTTGGTGGGAGGCATAAACATTCAGCCTATAGCAGTAAAAATTTAACATCACAGGTATACTTCATATCTGTTTATGTACCGTATGTATATCTGTGTTTTACACATAAAAAGACTAAGATTTTTTTCCAGCCCTGAAGAACTAAGTTTTGCTCTCTTGAAGGAGATATTGTCCCTATTTAGAATGCGTGATATAGTATACTTTCGTTGAATGCCAAAACCTCTGAATTGGTCAAATACCTTCAGTGAACTATTCAATTCATTTGTTTGCTGGTTTAACATTTTTAAAAATAAATTTAAGGAGCTTTTATATAGAAACCCAAGTATTCTGAGTAGTACCCATAAACACTATTATGATGGTATGCATCTTTAAATTCACAAATGCCATGGAGAATTTATCTTCCAAGTTCTATATCTCTCTTCTCTTCAAGCCAGGAATATTTAAACTTGTTCCTAGGTCCCTAAAACCAACCGTAGCCTCAGGCAAATCAGCTCTTTTTTTTTAAATCCAGGTCTGTGACTCAGCATGGAATCACATGTGCTACTCTTTTAACTGCTGTTGTGTTCCAGTTTTGATTAGCGGGTCATTTATTTGTTTCAAGGTTTGTTGGGTATTGGTCTTGATTATTCCATTTCTCCCGTGGTCCTTTTGCTTGAGTTTACATAATTTACTTAACGCTTTTTCTTCTCCAGCAAGGTCCTTCCTTGTTCTTGCCATAGTTTTCTCCTTTTATTCTTTTTCCCTCTATCTGCATTGTATCATTGCTGCCGCTGCTGTTGCCCCAAAAGTGGATACTTGCCCCTGATTTCTAGCCTCACAATAAAACAGGTTGGAATTAAAATTATGTTTAAAATTATAGTGATGATAATTAGTTGGTGGCTGTAGGTGTTGGTGTATTGTGATGTGTTGAAGAGTGCCCTGCAAATATCTCAGTGGTCTTTTGCATCTTAAATGCAAACCCAGGTAACTCATAAGAATGCAATGATCCAGTTTTTCTAGATCTGCTGTAATATATTCCATTTAATATATTGGCATCTTCTGTGAAAAACATAACTAATGGTCAGAGAAAATTTAAGACTGACTAATGTTATTTCCTTAAGTAATACATTTACTATTTGCTAAAGAAATTGAATTGAGTAGATTCAAGTTTAGGTGGGGAATCCACCACACAAGCTGACAAATGAAGAAATATCTTGAATCTTAGAAAAGACTGCAGTTTATTTATCTTTGTAGCATCTAGTTCTGAGTTCTAAGTCTCAGAAAACTTTTCTAATAAAAAGTTGATGTCTATTTTGGGATTGGGTTATTTGGGGTTTTTTTATTATTAAGTTGTATGAGCTGTTTATATATTCTGTATATTAAGCCATTGTCAGTTGCATCATTTGCAGATGTTCCAGGAAGGCATCAGGAAAATGTAAAGAGAGAAAAAAGATTGATACAGAGGTTGAAATATGAAGAATGGATGTGAAAGAGTCAGAACTGTTTAGCAGGATGTACTCCAGTAATAAGAATTAATTCAGGATAGTTCATGATTTAGTCTCTTACTCTCTCTCCGAATTCATATTGCACTCCTCCCTTCACACATCACTCCTGCTATACCGGCTCTTTGTTGGCTCTTATACTTTCTCTTTCTTCAAATGTCTAAATGCTTTACTCCCTTTCTTCAGATTTCTGCTCAAATGCAACATTCTTGGAAAGGCACTCTATTAAAACAGTACTCCTCCCTTCTATAACCACCTTTTCTAGCTTTATTTCTCTCTATAGCAATGATTAGTCCTGATGTACTATATATTTCTGAGTTTATTTATTTATTGTTATAGGTCTTCTCATTCTTATCAGTTGGCTTTTTCAGCTAGTTCACTGGTATATCTCTACTGCCTAAATCAGCACTTCACATGTGTAAGTGCTTAGCAAGTATTTGTTGAAAAATAAATACATACAAAACCTATAACTGTAAAACCGGCAGAGGAAAATTCATCCATACAATGGGGAGTAAGAATAAATAAATAAAAATAAAACATAGTAAATTTTTAAATATGTATATGAAATAAAGGCTTGCAAAAATAAGCACTAATATAACAGTAATTATAATAAACATAAGTTAGAATTAATTAGAATAAAAAAAGACTCATATTGAATTAAAAATGATTAAGCAATATAGTTTTTTATAAGAAACCTCTTCAATACAAAAGAATTTCAAAATATTGAATGTAAGTTGGTGGATAATGATATACTAGGAAACTATGAGTACAGTTGACCTTGAACAAAGTGGGGGTTGATCTGTGTGTAACTTATACTCTGTCCTCAGTATCCGAGGTTCCTTTGCATCCATGGATTCAATCAACCATAGACTGTGTAGTACCATAGTATTTACTATTGAAAAATTATCTATATGTATAAACAGTCCTGTGCAGTTTAAATACATGTTGTTCAAGTGTCAATGGTAAATAATAAGCCAATGTAGCAATTTTAGCTTCTGAAAAATAGAATTAAAGTAAAAATCAACATGATGGAAAAATAGTTATTAGTTTTAGGGATACTATAAACTCCAACCAAATAAAACAACTGACAGAACTTATATATCATCCTTTTCCTTCTGTGTTATTTTACTAAATAAGTCATAATGTTAGTTGGAGACATCTTTAACTTGTTTCTGATATTTATGGGAATGCCTTAACATTTAGAAAGTGTGTAGATTTTATTTTGCATTTACCTCGGACCACTGGGAGAAAATATGATTAATTATCTATACATGATCACCTTGAGTTTTCATTCCAACATTAAGCATGAAACTGGTTGGTTTAAGAAAGATATATTAATTTATTAGAAGAATGAATAATAATTTAATTAAGAAATGTTTAATAATCTATTGAAAGAACCACATGCTTTTTACCTTTTGACTTATTAGGATGATTCATTGTTATTCTAATATTTAAACATTTTTTAATTTTATATTTTCTGTACTTGTTCACAGTGGAATAGTTTTATAGTGATGGAGTTGAGATGTTAGTATTTTAGCATCTGTATTCACATGTGAGATTTGGCTATAATCTTTTGAAGGTGTGTTATGGACTGAACGTTTGTGTCCCCTCCAAATTCATATGTTGAAAGCCTAACCCCTAATTGTATGGTGGTGGTATTAGGAGGTGGGGTCTTTGGAAGGTAATCAAGTCATGAGAGTGGAGGCATGAATGGGATTAGTGCCCTTAAAAGAAAAGACATAAGATAATTGATTTTTCTCTCTACCATGTGAAGATACAAAGAGACAGCCAACAAAGAGTGCTTTCACCAGACACCAGATCTGCTTGTGTCTTAGATTCTGGACTTTCCAGCCTCCAGAAATGTAAGAAATAAATGTTGTTTAAGCTGCCTGCTCTATGGCATTTTTTGTTATGTCAGCCTGAACTAATACAATGGGCCTTTTTTTGGTCAGATTTGGAATCCATGAATATGTACATGGCATCAAATGAATTGGATTGCTTTCCATTTTTCTCAAGTTTAAGCATTGAACAAAACCAAACTCTATATCACATAGGTCCCATGCCTTTTTGGAAATAGGTTTATCAGCAATCCTAATTTTATGTTTGGATCAGTTATATTCTCTAGGAAATTGTCTATTTTAGTCACAGTTAAAAAATAAAAGCTTCATATAATATGTTCCCCAGTTTAAAATTTCCCTATATTCATAATTATATTGCTTTAGAAGTCTTTTAAAAAGTAAATTGCCTATATTTGAGAATTTGGGAAAGTGTGTATTTTCATAGCTCTTTTTGTGTTAGGCAGAGTCTGGCACCCAATCACCTAAGCTTGTGACTATTTTCTCACTTGAAAACAGTCTTTGCAGAAGTGATTAAGTTAAGGATTTGGGGATGGGGAAATTATCTTGGATTATCTAAGTGGGCCTAATTTAATCACATGAGTTTTTCAAAGGGAAGAGTGATAGAAGAGTAGGTCAGGAGATAAGAAGTGAAAAGGAATTGACCCACTGTTACTGATTCTGAAAATGAAGGAAGGTGGCCATAAGCCAAAGGATGTGGATGGTCTCTAGAAGCTGGGAACTGCCTTCAGCTGACACTTAGCCAGAACCCAAGGACCTCAGTCCTACAACTGCAAAGAAATGATTTCTCCTCTAGAGCCTCCAAAAAGAAATGCAACCCTCCTGAAACCGTGAGTTTAGTCCAATGAGACTCATGTTGGATTTTTGACCTCCGGAATTATAAAATAGTACACTTGTGTTTAACCCACTAGATTGTAGTAATTTGTTACAGCAGCAGTAGAAAACTATCACACTTTTAATATAATAGGATCAAAATAAAGCTTAATAATGATTCACATAGAAAGATATGATTTTTTTTTTTAAGTAAAACTTTTAGCACAACAAAAACTTGATTTCTGTTTTGGCTTGTTTCTTCTAAAGCAGCATTACATGTAATGGGTGTTTAATAAATGTTCATCAAAGGAGAACTTTGAGTGAAAATCTGTAGTGCATCTAATAATATTTGACCATCATTGTTTCTTTAGAGCTGTTTCTCACATTGAATAGTCAATATAAAATATTCTGTTGAATGAAAACACTGTATTTTAATTCAGTTATGTCAAGAAAGCACTTAGAATCTATATACTTTATATATTTTAAATTTCCTGTTTTGTCAGATCTCATAATGTACTATCTTCACAACTTCCTGTTCTACAATCTGATGTTTATTCTTCTACTTTATCTGTCTTTTTAAAGACCCTAATCCTTCTTTATCACCAAGAAGCATAAATGGGGTGCTGTGGCAGGCTAGTGGTTCCAGTGCTTTATTTAACATCAGCATCCTTACTTATTTTTGCTGGGTAGCTGAGATAGATGGGGAGAGCTAAAAATTTTGTCACGATTATTAAATGGTGTTTGAAAGCTATAGTTACCTGCAATAGTGAGTATATCATGCCAAATTCATTATTTCAAAATAAGAATTTAAAAGCATGGTTAGTGTGGTAATTGTTTTGGCACATCCTCTTACCCTAGCATTTTTTATTATAAGGAAAAAAATTGATTTTGCTTAAATAAGTGTTCTGCCATTTCAATATACAGGAGCCAGATGAAATGAAACAGAACTCACTGAAAAGATTTGGAGTCAGACATTGCATTAGAGTAAGAATTATTTTTTGCCTCCTCTAATGTTCAATAAAAACCTCATTTGAAGTAATTGTTCTGGAATGCTATTAAAAGTTCTGCTATAATCAGAAATTCTACCAAATTACTTTGGAAAGATTCTGAACTTTAGGGAACTGTTTGGTACAGGTGGGATGTGCCTTAGCTGTTCTTATCACATCTGATCTTTGCAGGCCTCACAATCTTTTAAGTTCTCCAGCATCTTTAGGAATCTGAATGACCTGAGTTTGGTATAGGCTTCTAAGTTACCTGAGTCTAGATTCAAGTTAACTGAGTTCCTCTGGATGCAGGTTTATGTAGATCAACACATTCTAATCTATACTACCTGCTTCATCCATCCAGCCATCCAATGGGAGAAGAATAAGACTTCCTGATGCACAAGAAAAGAATGTAAGGAAGACAAGTTACGTATTTGGGGGTGCTATGTTAGCCATTTTGTTATTAGATTTTGTAATCGCATGTGCTGATTTGCCTATAGCAACCTCAGTTAAAAAAAGATAGTCTCCTTCCTTGCCTATATGTCCTAGTGATTTGTCTGGAGATTAAGTGCACCATATCATGGAGATGTTAATGACATACTGTAACTTCTGTGGGAAGTCAGGCCCTTTAAAAAAGGAACACCAAGTGGGTCAGTATCAAATATGCTATTGAACAATAGATTAAAATCTCTTAGAATATAATTCTTAATGCTCCTTAGAATCTGCTGGTTTTGGGTCACTTTTTTTTTTTCGTTTTGTATTTTTTAAACAGAGAAAATAAAGACTCACTCTTTTTCTCTCTGTTGCAGTCCTCTGCAGTTAGAGAGGTATGGCAGTTTATTATGTTTCTTTCCCTGCCCTGAAAAGACCAAAATGTGAGTAATTTAGGCTTTAGGGAATGCCTTTTTCTTTTCCTTGCTTTTTCCCCCTATTGGGATTCCTCTTTCTATGCTTTGTATTCTTCTCTTAACATCTGTGAAGAGCTGGAGAGCCAAGATAAGGGGACTGGTTTAAGGGGAAAAAAGGAATTCCCTTAGCCTAGGTTTTTAGGCAGGAGACAAAAAGTACTGTATCTTTGGGTTTACTGCAGCTAGGGGTTCCACATTATAGTAACAAATAGTGTGCATTTGCCTTTGAATAGCTCCCTGCTGAACTTGAACAATAGAATTTAGATGTAGACATTGTTCCTTCTCAGCATGACTAAGAAGAAGAAAATAAAATTTTCATCATAAATATTATAGATGTAACAAACATTCTGACACTGAAATACAGCTGAATGTACAGAAGACCAAATGTCTGGAGAAAATATAACTCTATTTTTTTAAACTTTAATTTGTTTCGCACTATGAAGTTTTTAAGGAAAATCATACATTTCTTATGGATTGGTGATGTAATCTATACTATCTTAATGCTCTTTTTCCTAAATTTATTTTCTTCCCTGTTCTGCATATAACAAATGGTATATGTAACTCAGAATCAGCTTTGGAGAAAATCAGAAAGTTTGCGGCATTCATATTAGTTTTCCCCTCCGTCTAACTGTCTAGTATTCTCATGGCATTCTGTGTGCTCCACCATCTCCCACTGAAGTTCTTCTAGAATGGTCATGCATATGGAATTTAAGACCGGAAGGCAGAGGAATTTATTATGGTGGTAACTGTATATTCCATGAATGAACCAGGCAGGTAACGATTTTCTCTATGTATAAACACCATTAATCTTGTATATGAAAACAGAAATGTACTGAATGTTGATTGGGCTCTTTGTTTTGCCTAAAAGAGTGCAACATGTTTACTATGAAAATCAGGTATCTCTGAATTTTATTGTTCTAGGTGAGTTTGATTTTCTTATTTTATAAGTTAAAATTATTTTGTTCATCTGTGTACAAACTATTTACTGAATGTGTGTAATTTTCTCTATTTTTTTCAATTTCCAACATTTAATGGCTGCATAGTTTGTATATTTAAAAAAAAAAGAAACAAAGCTCAAAAGTAGAAAGGCAGAGGGAAATGCCAGTGTGATTTTTCTGTTTACCAAAACCAGTTTTCCTAAAATATCTTCCTCAAATATCTGACAAGTAGCACCAAAAATTTTTTTCCTGCTTAATTGCTTGTCAGTCTCCACATATTTATCTTGAACTGAAACTGATTTTTCTACAGAAATAATCCTGAGTTTATCAGTAACTGCTAATGGATTTTTTTTTAATGTGATGAGAAAGCATTTCATTCAAATTGAAGCCTTATGCTCCGCAATGGCTCATCACATGTGACAATCTTTGTGTATAACCCACTGTGATGGACTGTGCAATTCCTTGCTGTGTGTGTGTATGTGTGTGTGTGTTATTCAAAGATAATAAAGGGAGAAGGGGGTGGTTGGTGCTGGGGAAGAAGAATGGGAAGAAGAACGCTGTATCAACTTGAGATTTAGAGAAAATAAAAAGAGTCTAAAACCCAAAGACCGGAACTTGGCAATTATGAGCTGGAAGGTATTCATGCAATTTATGAGTAACTATTTTTGGCTGAAACATAATTCAAAGGAATCACTCACTACTTGAAAGAAAGCCCAGGTATATTGGCACAGTTACTAAAAAACAACATTTCTATAGTGCTTCCAGCAGCTCTTTGTTACTGAAAGGAATATAAGTGGAAAATCTCCCTCACTTGGGGCTTCAAAGATAGCCACCTACTGGCATTACTTTCTTAGTGTTAAAAAGATGAAGCCATTGTCCTTTTTTTTCCTGTAAGATTTGTTATAGAACAGCTTAGTAACTTAGGATGTTTTCCTTGTAGGTTAACTATTTCTATCTTGTGCTTAAACTGAGTTTTCATAAAAAGGTTTTTCTGAAGGTCACAGTGAAGCTACTCTGACTCAACAGTTCTTTAAAATTCATTAAGAAGCTATTTGAATTGAAACATCATGTCCTTGATTCCTGCTAAGCATCTCTCTGACATGTGGAATAATCAAGACCTTCTGGTGAAATCAGTTTCCTCATTGGCCTTGAGCATGATTTATGATCATGTGAGGATGCTTTGCTCATGGAATTTCAGGGAGCTGTGGCATGTTTATGTTGAAGGGTGAGGTCACTCTAATGCCATAAGAATCCGACACCCAGCACAGTGAGTGTCTGGGACATAAAATTGGCATTTGATAATTTTTTATTAAAGTAACGAATGAATTTATGAAAGAATGAATGAGTTACTCAGTATGGATGTGTTGCAAGGCCATGTATCCTTAATCCTAGTCAGGTGGCTTCAGAATAGATGGGCTCTGTCATGAGAGTTACTATTGGATAAGAAAATTCAGAGCAGGTTCAGTAAATATGCTGCACAGCAACCGTCATTCCCTTAATCTGTCAGGGTACTCTTCTCAGCCAAAGCAGTCTTAGAATGCTGTTTCTCAGCAGGGTTCTCCAGGCAGTCATTACCAATCAATCAGAGTCGGCATAAGAAAGTCAACTGTCTGTCTCTGAAGGTCTAAACAAATTAGTATAATCCTAGAGAGAGAGAAACAGAGAGACAGAGACAGAGAGAGAAAGAGAGGGAGCCTTCTCAGTTTTCCATGTTTTTAGTAGTACATTTTGCACAACCTTTTCATTTACTCATTATTTACTCAAATTGTCAAAAAGCGGGCTGGAAAATTCTATTAAAGTTTATGTTTGTGGAGAAACAATTGTATTTCATGCTAGGTACCAAGTTTAATACTAGGTACTGTTCTTTGCCGTAGGTCCTTAACTGGATCAATCATGTAGGGACTACCTGATAATCTTGTAGCAAGGATCTGCATCCCTAATAAGGTCAATGCCAGGTGAAGCCAAACTTTCTGGTTGGCCCTCCAACCACATTTTGAGTAGTGAGAGAAGATAATTGATTCTCAACCTTGGCTGCACATTGAAATTACTGAAGAGCTTTAAAAAATATTGAGACCTGGGTCCTTCTTCAGAGATTCTGACTTAATATGATCAGGATGTAGCCTGGTTATTTGGATATTTACAGACTCCTCATGTAGTTGTAATGTGTAGACAAAGTTGAGAATTGCCACTTTAGCTGACACAGCTCTGCTTTCTGTACTTCATTTGGGTTAAAAATAAAAAAGAATTGATTTCATGGATCTCACTCAAAATACCTTTCTCACCTTCCCAGCCCTCGCTCATTTTGATTTGACTCTTAACTTTATTCTTGTTTTTATGATCTTTATCTCAATTTTTGCTTATGGCCTTCCATTTGTCTTCTTTTATAGTCAAGCCTGGACTTTTATCAGGATACTTTGGTTTAGCTTGTTCTTTTCCTCCTAGAGCTCCTGGCTCTCTCATAGGAATCTCTTGCTTACATTTTGGTCCCAAGAAAAATGGTAGATACTGTGGCTGATTAGTTCTAAAGCTATAAGGAGGTCAGAGACCTTTCTGAACCTTGGGAGTTCAGAGCCTGTAATTTAAAAAATAATAGCCAGACAATTTTATTTTCCCTCAGTAATCATAAAATGATAGAAGAAAAATCTAAAGATTATCTGGTTCAATACCCTTGTGTCTAATAAATCATCAGTTGACTCCTAATGAGTAATACCCTCATATAGTCCTTTCTCCTTGAAATGAGGTACAACCTGTGACTTGCCTCTAAACAGCAGAGAATGAGAAAGGTGACAGGTTGTCACTGTCATGATTACATTTAGTTATATGTCTCCACCTTAGTAGACCAGAGAGAGAGAGAGAGATTGTTCTACTTTCCTGGAAGAAGCCAATAGCCATGTGGTGAACTGCCTATGGAAAAGGTCACATGGTCAAGGCAGTCTCTGAATAGTCTCTGAACAGCCTACAGCCAACAGCCAATACAAAGATGGGTTCCTCAGTTACACAGCCATAAGGAAATAAATTTCATTAACCATCCCAGTGAGCTTGTAAGCAGATTCTTCCCTCGTCAAGCCTGCAGTTGAGAATGCAGCCCACCTGACACCTTCATTGCAGCCTGTTGAGATCCTGAGCAGAGGAGCTAGCTAAGCTGTGATGAGATTTTTGAGTTATGGAAACTATGAGATAACTGTGTGTGTAATAATTTATTGCACAACACAGAAAACTAATGCAATACTCATTTTACAGATAAGGGAACAGAGATCTAAAGCTTATATGACTTGTAAACAATACCCTGTGAATGAGCAGCAGAGCTGAACATAGATATTAGGACTTGTATCTCCTATTCTGGACTTACTCTTTTTTAATGACTACCTAATTTTTTAGAGCAATTTTAGGTTCACAGCAAAATTGAGAAGATACAGAGAGATTTCCCATATGCCATCTTCCCCCACACATCTATAGCCTCTACCATTATCAGCATTCCTCACCAGAGTGATACATTTGTTATAATTGATGCACTTACCTTGATACATTACTATCACTCAAAGGCCATAGTTTACAGTACAATTTACTCTTAGTGTTGTATATTCTATAAGTATGGAGAAACTTATATAATATTTCTCTTATTTTTAATACACTAAATATATGACTAAATCTGGAAGAACAGTTAAATAGA
This sequence comes from Camelus bactrianus, assembly GCF_048773025.1. Classification (NCBI taxonomy): domain Eukaryota; kingdom Metazoa; phylum Chordata; class Mammalia; order Artiodactyla; family Camelidae; genus Camelus; species Camelus bactrianus. Next base: position 42,737,977 of record NC_133550.1, on the reverse strand, counting down.
ATCCAAGCAAAATACGTAAGATAAATAATGAGTTACCATACAGAAAAGCACTGTAGATTTTCTCCACTCATTGTGTCTTCTTTACGGTGCTTTTTTGAATGTTTCATAAAATGTTAAATAATTATATTTTTGAATTTGATTCTTTTTCAAGCATTAGTCATTATTTGATGAGAAGATATTACACTTTTGAAAAATATGCAAAATGCAGAGGCAGGGAAAATATATCATTACTATAGAGTTGTCAAGGAAAACAAAAGTGTATCTTTCTATAATCAAAAAATATATTGAACAGAAAATTAATTTTGTTTCAGAACCGAAAGAAGACAAACAAAACATTTAGAATACATGAAATTTAATTTCATGAAATGCATATTGAATGAACAGAACAAGCTCTACTGAAGATTCAGCAAACTTAAAATTAAAAACATTGTTTCAAGTTTTTAAATGTAATGTGTTTTTGCATGATTAACAGAAAAATACCTATTAAAGGTTATTTTCACAATAATTTGAATAAGCAACTACATTCTTTCCCAGTTGTCTTAAACTCTGATATTCTATTCAGTTCATGGAATAAATATTGAGTCCCAAGGGCCAGTTGTGTTAATCATTGGAATCGGAAAGATAAACTAGGTACAAATTCCCTCAAAGAGTTCACAGTCAAGGTTGTATCTTCCTGCACACTGACATCATTAACAGTGAGAAAAATGACAGTCATCATAGGCATTTGGTTCAAATGATTGTGAAGAGTGTATGTTGATTACCTGCTTGGTGTTTAGTATAATGTTAGATTCTCTGGAGTGTAAAAAGAAGCTGAAATACATTGTCCCTGCATCTTAAGCACCTTATTAAGGGCTTTGAAGTACCAGCAAAAATAGAGAAGTTGTGTTTTTTTTTTTTACCCCAGTGGTTAAAGAATCACATCTGTTCCCCCTTTTAATTGTTAAATATCACAATATACTAGAAATGAATCATGCACAATGGAATTTACCAAGCAGATTATCACACCCACATTTATTTGAAGGACAGGGTGTCATACTGGGAAGATCACAGATTTTATTTCGATTTAGGTAGAGTATCATTTGCTCCCTAATTCTATAACTTCTATATAAATTTGGGAAAGTCATTCCGCTCCTCTGAGTATCAGATTCCTTATCTGTTAAATGTGTGTTTTTCAGAGTTGTAAAAATCAAGTGAGATCTTCTAAGCACCTGGCATGCTGGCACCTGTTACATACTGAAGATAGTATTTCTGAATATGAGAAGAGTCTGCGAATACTTCTTCACACTTTTGTCTTTAATAATTGAAGCCTTAGCTGGTTACATGTCTAACCAACTAAAGACTATTTTGCAAGCCTCCCTTGCAATTAGTTGTAGTCATAAGATTAGGTTCTGGACAATTAAATTTAAGCAGAAGTTATCAATGCAACTTCTAGGTTATCTCTTAAAAGGAAAGGGGCTTTGTTTCCTTCCCCTTCTCATTCTTTCCCTCTCGCAGGCTGAAATGTGGGTTAGGTGAGAAGTCATGTTCAATTTGGAGCAAGCCCCTAGCGGTGGCAGAGAAACAGAAATGGAAGGGAGTCTGGATCTTTGGTGACATCAATCTGTCATACCAGCAGTGGACTACTTTCTCAGGCTGTTTTGGGGAGAAAGAAAGAAATTACTCCTGGTGAGGAAAAAATAACTATGTTGTTGAGTGTCTCAGTACAGAAGTCTAACCTTTCATCTTCATCAGTAAATCAGTGTAGCTGGCAATCTAACTAATACACTGTTCTGTACATAGTGTGTAAGTGCCTGTGTTCTCACCAAGCTTTATAAAACAATAAAGTTGTAGTACATTTACTAACTTTTAGTTCCCATTTATGAGATTTCAAAATCTAATACATTTTCAGGATCTATTTTTTTTTCTGTGAGGTATTTCTTAAAGTCCCCACAAATTTTCTCACAGAACTAGTAATAAATTCATCGAGATTGGTTGTATACAACTCTGCTTGACATCTGTTCTGGGATATTTCTCACTTCTATTTCTGTTCTGTGATAGACCCTGAAGAACTGAAGGTTCCTTTCCTCATTGTACTGATTCCTAACTATTTTGAGACAAAAGATGAATTGGATTCCTCATCTTGTATATTACACTTTGTTAAGGGATCAGAGCTCTATTATTTCATCCCAGACTTTAACTTAACTATCAAGGTGGTGATTTGGGATCATTTGAGTTAACAGCCACTAGTGATTTTTGGCTTCTCATATCTGACTTATTTCACAAGGATGAGTTCTCTCTGTATGACCTCATAATATCCCTGGAAATCATACTTCTAGAGCTTCCCTGTTTGCTAATCCCAGTTCACTCTGTGCTGACACAAGCCCCACTTGGTGATATACTTTGAATGTTTTTCCAGAAATCAAAAACCCAACAGATAAATTGAAGAGATATACTAAAACCATTCAAATAAGACAAAAGAAGTCAGGATTAAAGTAGATATCTGGACATTTGGGATGGAAAGTGAGTATAGAATTTGTATGTTTATGAAGAAGCAGAATTTGGTTTCAACCGGCTAGTATCCTACCTTCTGTAAAGTAAACTACCTTATGGAATAAATACTCAGATCTCAATGGTAACACTATTTTTAATCTCCTATGTTTAAAACTTTTTAGTTGATATTTAAATAAGAGAAACACCCCATTTTATTAATACAGACTCTATACCTCAAACAAAGCATGAAATTTCAAGAAAATCTGAAGGAAAGAAACAAACCTGGAATGACTACCAGTTATGTCTTCTACAAATCTTTGATTTTCTAGATGAGGATTGGTTCAAATACATATTAATATAAAATGGGAACATTTTAATGTAGAATTATTCGAGTTTTGTTACTGAAGAGTTTAAAAGAGAGGAGAGGGGTGTGTATAATTTAAAATAGAATTTGTTTTAATAAGACTTTCTAGAAAGGCTTTACTAAATTTTAGTTCATTTTCTTATTTCTCAGTATACAGGGAGGCAACTAATTAAAAGAGAATAACTTCAAACTATTTTGAATATGAAGTGAATAGACAAATGAACTCTCTCTCTCTCTCTCTCTCTCTCTCTATATATATATATACATATACACACACAGAATCAAACATTAAGACTAAATAACTTTAGTCCAGTTGGCAGTAGCTTCATTTTCAAGTCAATAGCAGCTGGTTGTCAACCTAAGAAAACATCATCTAGAATTATTATTATAGAATCTGTATACTTTAACCATTTTTATGTAGAAAGAGGGCACATAATATTAGGAATAAAAATGGTCTAATATATTTTAGTAAGGTTTTTCTGTAATGTGAATTTGGAAATGTACTTTGGAAATATATTTTGGTTTGGCCAAGAACCATCTAATGTCTGTTTTACTCTAGAAAGAAAGGAATAGTCATGAGCCTCGAACTGCAGATTTGGATCCTACTTAACTGAAGTACAAGCCTGGAATCACTCAAGGAGTAAATACTTCGACAAAGTAAGAAAAAACTAAAAATTACCTGGTGAATTTGAAAATTTATATGTAACACTGTTAAATGAAAAAGTATCTATCCCATTGACTCCAGCCACAAAGCACATATTTATAACCAAGCGTTTAACAGCTATACTAACAATGCCAAAATAAAAGACAGGAGAGAGGGAGAGGAAGGAAATAATCTTTCATATGAATTAGAAATACAAAATGTTCCGAGCAAAAGTGAATTACATTATGAAAGTATTTTTTCAGTGTCAAAATGTTTTCTAATGGAGGAAAAAAAAGAGATGGAAAATATTTTTTACTTACAAACATAATTAGACTCATAAATATTCTGCTCATTAGCATTGTCTTTCCCCACAATGCTCTATTTATTAGTAATTATTCTCAACTGTTCATTGTGTCCGAATGACTACATGATAATAGCATAAGCAGGAGCATGTAACAAATATAGTCATAGATTTTGCCCTAATAGATTTGTATAGAAAACAAATTAAAAGTCCCTCAGAAGCTGGGTTTTAATGATTTCATGAAATTCTGATTTACTCACCATCCTAACGATGGTCTAGATCAGATCTTTTCCTGCTTCGAAACAGGCATAGCAACATACGTAAGGTGATACCATGGAATTACAGGATATGAAACTCTTTCTAGCATTATTGCAAAAGATCAGAATGTGGCCAATAGTGTTAAGTGTGTTTTGTTGAATAAACATTTTTAGAAAATCCAGTAAGTACATTCCATGTGTCAACTACGTAGAATTATTCACATTTTCCTGAGTAAGCTGTGTTCTCTTACACTCATTGAATGAGATCTTCCCTTTAATATAAATGTCCTTTTTCTTTTTCTTTTTCTTTTCTTTTTTTTTTTTACTGAGGAACTTCTAACAATCTTTGTGTTAAGTATTCCCTTTATGCAGCAAACTATGTTCTCATGGTAATTTTATGCCTCTTTTGTAGTGCTGGTTATACTGTATTCCTCTTTTTTTATACATTTATTTTATTATAATATAAACATCTCAAGATCATGTAGTCTGCCTTATTTACTTTTATATCCTCTATTCCTAGGATTTTGCCATTATAGTAATAATCAAAATATTAAACCAGTCTTGAATGTGATAACAGTAATTCACACAATGCTTTCCAAAAGTGCTTTCTCATATATTATCTCATTTAATCTTCTAGCAGCCCAGTGAGATAGCTCTGTCTTAACCAGATATGTGATTAATTGTAACAATGCAGTGTTTAATCAATTTAGATAGCATAATAATAATTTCCAAACCTGGCAACTGACCAAACTCACTAGGAGAGATTTCTGACAAATTAAAAGATAAAGTAAACTAAAATAAATATCTCCATGGTATAAAATACAAGAGATACAGAACGGTGTATTGCATATAAGCCATCCCAAATAAGATCAGCCTACACACTCGATTTTGTACTTTCCTTATTTCCACCAAATAATAGTTCATGGGTGGCTTTCAGGATTATCACATATAAATCCACCTCAGTCTTTTCACTGGTTCTGGCATATGCCAATGTATGAATGCACAGGTCTCTATTTGGTTTTCTTGTTTCTCTCAGGAGGAGTGTTATGGTGTTTGTTTTGCTTTTACACAGAAACCTCAATGGTCATTCTGATATGTATCTTTATATACTTTTCGGTATATATTTACAGGTTATATTACCATTGGTGAAATGGTTATATTACCATTGCTTCCAAAGATATATGCATTTCAAATTCTGCTAGATGTTGCAACTGGTTTCCAAATTTTTTCATTTATTTGAATTCCCACCAAGGTGAACTGAGAGTTACTAATGCACTACCCGAAGGCTTACTTGGCCCATCCTGATTGTGAAAATTTGAATCTCCTTTCTGTTATACTTGAGTTTCTCTAATTACGAGTAAGGTTGAGCATCTCTTCATGTATTTATTGGCCATTTGTGTATGTGCCCACGTGTGTGCCATCTGTTCATATCCTTGATCCGTTTTTTTCATATTGTTAGTCTTTTCTATATTTTTTGTGACAGCTCTAATATGATAAGGAAATCAGTCCTTTTATATGATTTGCAAATACTGTCAGCAGTTATGTTGGGAGAATAGTTTACACACACAGAGCATAGGTGTTTTCCCTCTTCCTTCCAGCCTTGACTTATTGAATCTTTGGGAGTGAGAACTAGGAATCTAAAATTTTGGAAAACTTTCCCCAGGTGATTGTACTGTCGCTGACTTGTGGACAGTGTTTGAGAACTGCTGGCTTATGCAGCAGGCATGGTATAGTTTAGTTCAAAAACCCATGTTCCTCTCTGAGAAGCTTTTTTTTATAACAACACGCAAGAATCACAGGAACCATGACTCTACTCAAGTGGGAATCCTTTCCTCAAGGGTACTGATCTGGAAGTCATTTTTCCTGACAAAAGGATCACGGCTTGGCATCATAGCACAGTAGAACTATAGAAACTTACCAAGAAATGGAGCTATGAATCTATTTCTTAGGAACCTCAGAAAAGTTAGTTTGCAGAGCACTTGGAAGAAGCAAGTATTCTTTGTAATGATATCGGCCAAATGGAGATGCAAAGGCCAACAATTATAAGTAAGTAAAAATAGGACTTGATTAACAATAGCTGATGATAAAGGGGGCATAATTTATCAGGTGAGAGATACTGCTCAGAGCTACACCAATTCTTTAATGATGAAGGATTAATTATTAATATTACATATATTGCATAGTGTTATACTAGTCACATATTATAAAAATAATAGTAACAAAAACTAAGATTTAAGCATTTTGCTAAGTACTTCACGTGAACTGACTTAATATCTTTAAAGTAGATGCTATCATTACCTTTTTTGACAGAAAAAAAATTGAGTTTAAAGTGTTTAAATGGTTTATCTGAGGTAGGTGGCAGAGGCAGGCTTTGGGACAATACATCTCAAGAGCTCATACTCATAATTGCCATGGCACACTCTTTTCAACTTTATAGTATTATTTGTAAAGTAAGGTGGATGGCATGAAGTTGTCATTCCACAGACTGTCTAGAATCTAAGAAATATCATTTTTTTCTCTTCTCCTCATATTTTCCATTTTATCCCTTAAAAGTAAAATTTCCTTCAGTCCTTTTGGGCTTTTGAGAAAAAACAGGGGAGCAGTGTCTGTCTTTTTCTCAGTTTTCTTACTTACTCCTCTCCCTGGAAGTAGAGTAATTTATCCAAATTCCTTATGTGTGTTAAAGATTATGGCTCATATATAGTATCCTCCTAAATCTTACCTGTTGTGCTCTCTTGGTATTGTTTACTTGCTCCCAGGATAAGTAAGGGCTTACCATGTTTCCATTCTCCATAAAGTAAGTGAGAAACTGGGCTTTGATCTAGCAGACCCAAGCAGATTTCAGCTCTCCATACTCCATATTCTCCCTGTTCCATATTCTCCCCCCGGGCCTAAAGCTGATATTGTAAACTTACCCCACTGAAATACTTCTGTGGCTTTTCAATTGACTAGAATTTGTGGGAGATCATTTGTGGGAGGAATAATTAGTGCTTCCCATTACAGCACATGGTTTACAAGGTGGGGTATCTTTTAGAATGAAAAAATATGGATTAACATTTGGAGAACAGATTGTTCCACAGAAAGATGGACAGACTTCATTTAGCTGCACTGACTGATTCTCACTGGTTGGGAAACTCGTTTTAACTCGTGCGTGCTGGTTTTACGTGTTGGGCTACTGGGCTTCAGGTGTACAGCTTTTAGTATGACCCCAGACACCAGTTCAAGATTGTGTTTGCAAGAGGTCTCTTCCCAAGGGTCAAGAACTCTTTGTCCAGGATCTTGAAGTAGGAGAGATCTGGTTTGAAGCAGAGAGAGACAGAGGGATAGCGATTTCTTTCTTCAGTTAGGAATTTCTCTTAGGGAGTTTAGGATAGAGCAACAGCTTTATTTCTCCAAGGATTTCCTAGGGCCAGCTCTGGCCGTAAAAATGAGAGAGAAATGACGGGCAGATTTTGCTTTGGTATCTAGTCTTCTTATTTGTTCTTCTGTTATTCCTCCTGCATCCTGTTTGTAAGCCAGGGTGAAGTTAGCTATTATATAGTAGTTAGAATTTGGGATGACAGAAGAGTAGTAAAGGTCATGCAAGCTTGAGAGAACTAGCTGGTGCAGAAGAAAAGAGTTTTGAGGAGAAAACATGTAGCAAAGGTCTTAATGGTCTCTGAAGGCATAGGCTCACTGAGTGCAACATCAGATAGGACCAAAGAAACTTTTGGGCACCTATGTCGGAGTGCCTGTTTAGATACTTACTCCTTGATGGGCTCATAAGGGAAACTCCATGATAATAGCCAATATGCATGGTACTAAAAATCTAAAAATAATTTATGATTTTAATGCGGATGAAGGTAGAAGATACAGCAACGATAAAATTGAAGGCATTCAGCTTTTCAAAAAGTTTTTCTGTTATAATCATGGAGTGCCTGCCTTCTAAATGGAGTTCAGGGTCAGTTCAACTTGGAGGGCTGGAAATGCAAAACTTAAAGGTGAATATTGAAATGATGTTTATTTTGCTATGTGGGGAGACAGCAAAGCAAGAAAGGAGCCTCAAGTAAGTCCTGGAGACTGGGAGTATCACCACTGCGAATGTCTGTATTTTCCAGTGATGATAAGAGGGTCAAATGACACTGTCTAAAATACAGGCTGTTGTATAGATGGCTTTCTGCCCTGAATATGGGAGGTACAATGTCACAAAATTTTTCCTAAATGTGGTTAAATTTCCAGATTATGAATTACAAACATGTGGCTGAAATAAAGGTTTTCTCTTTCTTTAATACTGTCTTGCTTTCTTTCTCTATCTACCTTCTGATTTTACCTTACATCAGAAATATGTACCTGGATTATATTCTGGTTTCTGAAAGCTTGATTTTGCTATGGGCTGGCTCCCATAGCCTAGATGATTTCTTGTGCATTCTAAACTTTGTATGAAGATTGCTGGAGTTGTCATGTATCCTCTTTACCACTCTGGAGTCTTCAGGAAAAGTGGGACATAAGAAAGAGCCAGAGTTTTGTTTTGTTAGCTCAGCTTTGAAGCTCTAAAAAATCTACTCCCATTCCTGTGGATGAGAGTGGAGAGACAGCCCATACTGCAAAGCTGATGCTCTTACTGTGTTCAGACTAAAATCTTTGGCTAATGTGTTTTTGTCCTTATTTGGCTCTTTTTGTATATTTTTCAAATGGGTGGAACTCAGGGCTCAGAGGTTTGGTGAGTCATTCTCAACGAATACTTTTACTGTCATTGAAAAGTCACCATCAAAGAACCCATCAAAAGGCAGATGCAAAATGTCACATTTTATATGATTCCATTTATATGAATTATCCATAAAGAGCAAATCTATAGAGACAGAAGGCAGATTATTGGTTGTTTGAGGCTGAGTGTGAGAATGTACATGACTACAAATGGGCACAAGGTCTATTTTTGGATTCATGTAAATGTTCTAAAATTTGATGATGGTAATGATTGTACAACTCTGTAAATTTACCACAAATCATTGAATATACACTTAAAGTGAGTGAATTATATAGTGTGTAAATAAAGCTGCTTTAAAAATAATAAAATAAACAAAAACTCAGAACTTATCAATGACTATTATAGATGAATATCTGAGCCACGTGGGTACCAAATGAAAACTGGTGGTCAAATACTGATTTCCAGGATAGTTAGACCAGAGAAGCTGCATTCTGTAGGCCAGGATTTTTCTTGAGTGAGTGTTGTACATATTACTCTAACATTGATTGTAAAAGAGTCTAAAACCAGGAAGTATAGGTTTTACCTTTATTTTGCATCCCACAGGAAAGACAAAACAAAGAACAGTTACGACCTTTTCCTTCTTTGTGAATAACTACGTAAATACCTCTTAGTAAATAGTAAAGGACATTTTCAGTTGGATTTTATAGCTAAGAATTTCGAACATATGTACTAAGACTTACTTTCATAACGGTAGTATAGATTATTTGTTTACTCAAAAATACAACCATTTTTCTAAGGCAGATTGTTGCCTACATGAATTACTGTTTCAAGTAAAATCCTCTAAGCCTTTCAGGAAAATCAGGCTGGACAGCACCCTACTCCATATATTATTCCATAGGCAGTATGAAGACCATTTTTAAACAAAGCTGTATGAACATTGGTAACCATGATATGCCCAAATGTGTAGAACAATTTGATCTGGAGTTTTAAAGCACACTTGAATTAAAAAGAAAACAAAATAACTGATTTTATGAGTCATTGAAAATTCTGAGTTAATGAAGTTTGCTTCTATGCTTTTTAATGATTTTGTCTGCAATGGATTAAAAGGATGTAGGCTTTTTTCCCCTGCATTCTGCAGATGGAAAAGCAACAATAGAATCCATCTGTGGGAGTTAAAAAACATGAGTCGGATCCTGGTTTATTAAGAAAGATTTTACTCTTTAGAGTTACATTAAAAATAAAATGAAACATAAAAACCTGGATGGACACTTTCGTTAGGGATTCAGATTCTTGTCACTGTGTTTAAATGTAGATTGCATGCATCAGGCGGACATCCCAAAGGGACAGTTATGCATTCAAGGAAATTTTTTAGTTCATACACCAGATTATTTATAAGGGGTAGATATATAGTGGTAATCTGTAATGGTAAACTTGACAGGGACATTCAGAGAACTGTTAGGAAGGGAACAAATGGAATGGACCCTAGGAAAGCTGAAGACTGTTCATTATACTACAGGGTGTAGTGTCAATTAACAGATGGACAGGATATCATAGAAAAGACTTAAGTTTGGACAGATGATCTCAAAGGCTGCTTCCAATTCTAGAATTATATAGTACTTTAAGAATATGAAATTTTCTTCCTTTAGGAATTCATCATTAATTATTATTGCTGTTTTTCAGCAGTATAAATGATGTTGTCACTGTTTTGAGCTTCATAAATGAAAACCTGGAGTGCCTATCTTTAAGTTCCCCACAAATTTATATGTATATATGTGTTTGCATGTACATTCATGCATTATAAGTGGCCTGATCTCTGCATATTGGTTTTTAGCATATAGAATAAGAAATTCAGTGATAGGAAAGGACAGTTTTAAAGACAGAAGGTTCTAAATTATTGCTTTATCACTATCTTTAACTTCTGAATAACTTGAAGCCTCGCTTAAAATATGAGTACCGTTACAGATGGCCAACAGGCACATGAAAAGATGCTCAGCATTTCGGATTATTAGAGAAATGCAAATCAAAACTATGATGAGGTATCACTTCACACCATTCAGAATGGCCATCATCAAAAAGTCTACAAATAATGAACTCTGGAGAGGATGTGGAGAAAAGGGAACCCTCCTACATTGTTGGTGGGAATGTATGGTGAAAGCGGACATCATTGTCTTGGCTCAGATTTTAGTGGGCAGTCTTTCAACCTTTCACAGTTGAGTATTAACGTTGATGTTGGGTTTGTCATAAATAGCTTTTATTATGTTGAGATATGTTCCCTCTGTAACCACTTAGGTAAGAGCTTTTATCATGAATGGATATTAAATTTTATCATATTCCTTTTCTGCATCTATTGAGATGATTATGTGGTTTTTGTCTTTTCTTCTGTTGATGTGGTGCATGACATTGATTGATTTGCATATATTGAACTATCCTTATGACCCTGGGATGAATTCAACTTGACCATGGTGTATGGTCTTTTTATGTGTTGTTAGATTCGGTTTGCTAATATTTTGTTGAGAATTTTTGCATCTATATTCATCAAAGATATTGACCTGGAATTTTCTGGTTTAGTATTGTGTGTCGGCTTTGGTATCAGGGTGATGGTGGCTTCATAGGATGACTTTGGGAGTGTTCTGGCCTCTTCTTTTGGAAGAGTTTGAGAAGAACTGGTATAATTTCTTTGTATGTTTAATAGAATTCCTCTGTGAAGGCATCTGATCCTAGACTTTTATTTGCAGGGAGTTTTGTTGTTGTTTTTAAATTACAGATTCTATTTCACTTTTAGTAATCAGTTGTGTTCAAATTACCTATTTCTTCTTGACTTAGTTTTGGCAGGCTATATGTTTCTAGAAACTTGTCCATTTTTTTCTAGGTTGTCCAATTTGTTGGCATATAATTGTTCATAATATCCTCTCCTTTTGTATTTTTGCAGCATCAGTTGTTATTTCTCCTCTTTCATATTTTGTTTATTTGAGTCCTCTCTCTTTTCTTCTTGGTGAGCCTGGCCAGAGGTTTATTGGTTTTGTTTACCCTTTCAAAGAACCAGCTCTTGATTCTACTGATTTTTTTTTCTATTTTGTAAACCTCTATTTTATTTATTTCCTCTCTGATTTTTATTATTCCCTTCCCTCTGCTGACTTTAGGTATTGTTTATTCTTCTTTTTCTAATTCTTTTAAGTGTTATGTAAGATTGTTTATTTGAGGTTTTTCTTGTATTTTGAGGAAGGCCTGAATTGCTATGAACTTCCCTCTTAGGACTGCTTTTGCTACATCCCATAGATTTTGTATGATTGTTTTCATTGTCATTTGTCTCAAAGAATTTTTTAATTTCCTCTTTGATTTAATCATTTAGCCATTGGTTTTTTAGTCTCTATGCAATCATTTTATTCTCATTTTTTCTTTCTGTAGTTGATTTCTACTTTCATATCATTGTAGTCAGAAAAGATGCCTGAAATAATTTCTGTCCTCTTTAATTTTGTGGCTCGTTAGTGTCCTAGCATTTGGTCAAGCCTAGAGAATGTTCCATGTGCACTTGAAAAGAATGTGTATTCTGTTGGTTTTGTTTGTCTGTTTGTTTGTTTGTTTTGTTTTGGATGCAATGTCTTGAAAATATCACTTAAGCCTAACTGTTCTGTTGTATCATTTAGTATCTCCGTTGCCTTCTTGATTTTCTGTCTGGAAGATCTGTTCATTCATGTGAGTGGAGTTTTAAAGTCTCCTACTATTATTGCACTCCTGTCACTTTCTCCCTTTATGTCTGTTGGTGTTTGTTTTATGGATTTAGGTGCTCCTATATTGGGTGCATATTGCATAATGAGTGCAATATCCTCCTCTTGTATTGATCCTTTTATTATTATATGATACTCTTCTTTATTTTTCTTTATGGGCTTTGTTTTAAAGTCTATTTTGTCTCATATTGAATATTGCTGCCCCTGCTTTCTTGTCATTTCCATTTGTATGAAATAAGTTTTTCTAACTCCTCATTTTCAGTCTATGTGTGTTCTTTGTCATAAAGTGGGTCTTTTGTAGGCAGCATATTGTAGGCTCTTGTTTTGTAATCCAATCTGCCACTCTGTATCTTTTGATTGGAACATTTAGTCCATTAGTGTTTAAGATAATTATTGATAAATGTTTATTGTCATTTTAAACCTTGTTTTCAAGTTGATTTTGTATTTTTCTTTATTCCTTTTTCTTTTTGTTTTTCCTTTGTTAGATATGTTACTTATTATCTTATTTACTTGCTTTCAATTTGGTAATCATACAGAAATCTACATTTTTAAAAAATTTTCCTCCCCCACATTTTATTATTTTGATGTCTTCTTTTACATCTTCACTTTTATCCTTTTGCTGTGCTTTGTAGTTATCATTGCTTTCATAAAATTTTTTTTGTTTTGTTTTTAATTTGTGCACAGGCTTGTTCAAGTGATTTATTTTCCAATTATGATTTTCTGTTTCCTATAGATTTTTGCCTCTTTTCTATTTAGAAAACACCTTTCTATATTTCTTTTCAGATAGGTTTAGGTTTAGGTTTAGTATTGCTGTATTCTTTAGTTTTTGCTTGTCTGAGAAATTCTTATTTCTTCATTTATTCTAAATGTTAATCTTGCTGGGTAGAGTTGCAGGTTTTTCCCTTTCAAGATTTTGAGTATATCTTGCCACTCCCTTCTGTCTTGCAATGTCTTTGTAGAGAAATCAGCTGTAAATCTTATGTAGGTCCCCTTATAACTAACTCTTTTTCTTTTACTGTCTTTAGAATCCTCTCTTTATATTTAACTTTTGGCATTTTAGCTATATAATGTGTCTTGGTATAGGTCTGTTTGGGTTCATCTTGTTTAGGACCCTCTGTGCTTCCTATACCTAGAAGTCTGTTTCTTTCTACAGTTTTGGGAAGTTTTTAGCCATAATTTCTTCAAATAGATTTTTGATCCCCTTTTCTCATTCTTCTCCTTTGGAATCCCTATTGTGAGTAGATTGGGATGCTTTATATTATCCCATAGGTCTCATATATTGCTTTCGCTTTTTTTTTTTCTTTCTGTCAGCTGCTCTGATTGGGTAATTTTCATTGTTCTGTATTTCATATCACTTATTCATTCTTCTGCATTATCCAGTTTGCTACTTATTGCTTTTAGCTCAGCTTCTGTCTTGGTAAATAAGTTTTCTAATTTTAATCGTCTCTTCTTTATAGTTTCTAGTTCCTTTTCACAGTAATCTGCATTGCTATCAATAGCTTCTCTTAATTCCTTCAGTGTTTTTGTTATCTCCTTTCTGAACTTGAGGCCTAGGAGCCTGTAGAGGTCTATTCCACTGTTCTTTCAGATTATTTCTCTTGTTGTTTTATTTGGGAGTGGTTCCTCTGCTTCTCCATTTTGCTTATATTTCTCTGACTCTATATAGGAGAAATGGTTATCTACTATGGTCTTGAAGGGCTGTTTTTATGTGGGATTATCCCTGTGTAGTGTCAACTTTGACCATACTTGGAGTTTATTTTTTAAAAAAAAAAAACAGCAGCATCAGAGATCTTTGTGTATGATAATGAACATATCGGGTGATTATTTATGGGAAGGCTGTTGGACTCATCCTAGAAGGATACCAGACAATGGAGGGATTGCCAGAATTAAACCTCAAGATAGAAAACAGTATGCAAATAGAGTCACACTGAGGCAGGAAGGTGAACAGCTAGGTTTTTTGAATGAGATGGATCACAGTTACTGAATATTTATCAGTTTAGCAAATATAGACTTCATGTTTATTCTGGAACATGAGACTGAATTTGAAAGTTATTAAATAAGTAATTAAACTGACTATTCCTCATCACTACCTTTACCATGCAGAATCCCCCAACCCCCACGCAGTCCTCATATAAATAAGAAACAATGGGTTACTTGTGTTCTGAACTTATTTTTATTCTCTCTTTTCTCTCTTTCCTTTAATGATGGCTCCTGTGACAGCCTTTCTTGCCTTGTGTCCATTTTCTCATCTAGACTGTCTTTGATTTTTGTTAAAATTCTTCAGATGGAGAGCCTTGGCTTCTAGACTTAGTTCTTGAACATGTTTCTTGCTTTGCTCTGATGTTATTTTTGTCTTTGGGGTTTTGTCAGGAATGATGCACTGCTATATCCTCAGTCCATCCTGAATTATAGCTAGGTTAGGCAATTTCTCACTATATTGTCCTTCATATTAGGAAACAATGTCAGTCATATATTTAAGTCTGGAGGTGAGCCTACAGAGAAAGATCTAATGACCATTTCCTCCACCCCTCGCCCTATCTCCACACTCTGAGTGTGAAGGAAAGTAGACCAAACTGCAGAAGTAATAATAATAACTAATATTTACTGAGTCTTCTCTTCATGCCAGATACCATCTTATTTAATCTTCAAAATTATGAGGTCTGTGGTTCCATATTTTTGAAATTTTAGTTCTGCCAGATCTTTGGAGATGTATCCTCTGGAATTCAGGAGTTTATAGAATATGAAGTGGAGAAAAAAGAAAGTTGCCTGGGAGATGAGATAGTAGTCTTAGCATATATATCTACCCAAAATATGCTGAAAATTTTATAAAAAGCAAGTCCTTATTTCACTGTAAATTTGCATTTTTAGTTCCTGATCAACAATATGCCCTCAGAATTATTCATCCTTCTTATGTAGTTGATATATGGATGAAATAATTTTAAAATGTATAATAATTCATGTCACTCTTAGGAAGTTTTGAATAGTAATCAGTGGATCATCTTTCATTTGCTTAGAGAAAAATCTTCATGTTTATTATGATCAATAACATTTTTGCAGACTGTATACCAGAGTGGATCCAGAATTTCTAAATCTGGAATCAGAAACTGAAAAGACCTGAATTATTTTGAAAAGGAACAGAAAGATCCTGAGGTTTGGGACATGAACTATTGATAGGGAAGTTCTTGTGGGTGACCGTGTAGCTAAGAGGAGATTTGGAATGACTGTGTTTTAGGGAATTTTTTTCCAAGTAAAATGCCTGCTATATATACTCCTTCTCTCTCATCTCTTTAATATCTTGAATAAATACACTTTGCTTACAGTTGCTTTAGTATGAGTGGATTCTCCACAATAAACAAAATCCCCATATGGTTTTATTTCAAGTATTGGTGTAGGATGAACAGATTCTACTAGTGATTAATTCGGGATGTGAGTTTTGATCCTCAACTGTTAGATTTCAGTAAGAGAGTGATAGTTGATGTCAGTGATAGACTTCCTTAATGAAGGGTGGTGGGTAGAGGGTAACAAAGAGGAGCGATGAAGAAATGTTTCCTAAATGGAGACCTGCACGCACTTTGCAATAAAGAATAAAGAATTCTTTCTAATTATACTGTAACTATTTTGGTTTTGATATACAAATTAAACAGTGCCCAAGAGTTTTTATTTACTCTGTTTTTAGCTCCACATATGCCAAGTTGATTTATATAATAAACAAAATGTATTGCCTCTGTGATAATTGAGATGTAATGAGAAATCTTTGTCCCTGGATCCTGGCACAGAACTTCTAAGACCCTTGGAATCTTTAGATTGATGAGTGTCTTCTTGAATTTTGATGAAATGACTGGTGCCTGGGGTCCCTAGACAGCTTCAGAATTGGGTCTGGTCACCAGAAAGACAAAGGCATGATTGGAAGGTTGTAACTTTCAACTGTACCCTCCAACCTCTGGGGAGGGGAAAGGGGCCAGAGACTGAAGTTGTCACTAATTGCCAATGATTTGTGTCCACATAATAAAACCTTCATAGAAACTCTAAGCAATGGGGTTTTGAGAGCTTCCATGTTGGTGAATGCATTCATGTGCTGGGAAGGTGGTGCACTCCAACTCCATGGAAACAGAAGCTCCTGCACTCATGACCATTCCAAACCTTGCCTCGTGTACTTTTTCATCATGCTGTTCATTTATGTCCTTTGTAATATCCTTTATAATAAACTGATAAATATCAATAAATGTTTAAATGTTTCCTTGATCTCTGTGAGCCATTGCAACAAATTAAAACTGAAGAGAGGGTGGTGGGGACTCCTAATTTATAGCTAATTGGTCAGAAGTTCAGGTGACAATCTGGGACTTCTGACTGACATCTGAAGTGGGTGGCAGTTTTGTGAAAATGAGCCCTTAACCTGTCAGGTCTGTGCCAACATAGGTAATTAGTGTCAGAATTGGAGGATATTCAGTTGATGTCCAGGAAGGTGGAGAATTTGTTGATGTGGGAAAAATCTTGACAAATATGGTGATAGAAGTATTGTGAGTATATTAATGAGTTTTTATTTACTCTCCAATATAATAGGCATTCAGTGATTCCCAGAAGGGATAGATACCTACATTTTTGATGTTTGGCCAAGCAAGAAAACAATTTAAAGCAGAAATCAGGAGAATATTAAGTATTCTACCAGTTCACTTTGAAAATCCTTTGATGAGGCACAACAAAGAGATATGTGTGCATATGTGTGTGTATGTATAAAACAGGGAGAGAATATGTGTGGATAAATGTGTATAGGAATGTGTGTCTGGAATTAAACCTCTTAATATATGAAATGTATGTAACACATATGAGATATATAATAAAGTATATAACAGTACAATGTAATATACTGTATGCCAAGTTATTGCTATATTTGTAGAGTAATATACTATGTATGAAGATTTGTCAGACAATACAGTGTAGTTTAAAAATGGAGCTATGGAACAAGAATCCACATTTGTAATACATTTGAGCTTTTCTGTTTACAAAATAGATGCTATTTTACAACAAAAACAAAATCAGCTCTGTGTGTGTGTGCTGTCTAGACAATACAAGCACAGTAGAATCACACATTTTACTTGGTCAAGATGTAGAATTGTTTAAGGATTAACAGAATAATATGTTGGCCTCATTATTTTTAAAGATGAAAGTGTAATCACTGGGAGCAAGGTCCTGGAGATTGACTGTGTTTGAACCCTGGCTCTTCTACCTACTAGATGAGTGGAGAGTGGTCTTGGGGAAGTTATTTCACTTTCTCTTGTTTAGTTTCTGAATAGGTAAAATGAAGTTAATATTTCACTTTCTACCTCACAGAGTGTGAGGAGAAGCTTATATGGGTCAATATATGTAAACAACATAGCATGATACCAGGTAACACTGTAAGTGCACAGTAAATATTATCTGCTGTTATCTGTTCCTCTGGGTAGTCAGATCTGAAAGCACCAGCTGTTGCTTTGAGACTTTGCTTTTGGAATTATTTCAGCTCTATCTTTTCCAGTGGCAGAGATGGCAGAATTAAGGCTGAGATATAATGCTACAACATGCATCCACCAACCTAACCCTGAAGCCACTGTAATCCCATTCTATTGAAAAAGTATGGCATTGGGAAGCTAAGGAATGTGGATGTGGTATGGGGCATACATATATGTAGGGATAGAGACATAGCCTATTTCACTTTGGACAAGCACCTAAATCCATGAGTGTACATTGGGCTAATCTCTAAGTTTCTTCCCATTGCAAAAGGCTATTAACTTCTATTTCTGTATCAAAAAATGGAATGAGTGGCCATTATGGTTAAAGCCTTTAGCTGGCTTAGTATCTCATGGACTATAATGAATATTTCAAACTGATGATGATCACAGAAAGATCCTTCCACTGAGCTGGTGTGAAGACTGAGGTGATAAGAGACCTGGCCCTTTGCCCCTATAACTAATAAATGGCAGAACAGTGAGAGAACTAGATTTCCTGACTACTTCTACAAGGGGTTTCTGATACCCCAGGAAGCAGGCATAGTTGTTCTCAGGTATTTACAATCTAGCTGAATAATTAAATGTTAAGAATATATTTTTACAAGGTAAAATTATGGCTCATCCAAATACAAAACAAGCATATCAAAGATTATATTTAATTCATTTATTAGTTAGGGAGCTATTAAGGTGTTAAAACTAGTTGACAGAGAATTAAATAATACCACATATAGGCAATCAAGAATGCTGAAAGATTTTGCCATTTGATATAAAACAGGCCTCTTTACATGGGGGTGTAATTAGTTACATCTACAAAAGGCAAAATTTATTGCATTTCTATAAATAGGAACCATTTTCATCACCATCAGACCTCCACAAGTTAACATCTATCTCAAATTGTGAATCATCAAAGACAATGGAAAAATCAGGTAACTACAGAATCTCCTGTAGAATCTAAAAACCCCAGAAGACTTCTCTAGAAAATGTCCAGCTTTCAGTGAAAGAACACTGTTATAAGTTGAATAATTTGCACCCCCTCACCCCAATTCACATGTTGGATCTTTAACCCCAGTACCTTAGAATTTAATCTTATTTGAAGATATGGTCTTTATATGGATAATTAAGTTAAAGTGAGACCGTTAAGGTAGCCCCTAATCCAATATGACTGATGTCCTTAGAAGAAGAGGAAATGTGGACATAAATACCAACAGATGGAAGATGATGTGCAGACATAGAGGGAAGACAGCTATCTATCAGCCAAGGAGAGAAGCCTGGAACAGATCCTTCCCTCACAGCCCTCAGGAAGAACCAACCCTGCCAACACCTTTAATTGCTCAGACCTCTAGGCTCCAGAACTGTGAGACACTAAGTTTCCTCTGTTGGAGCCACCCAGTTTTCGGTACTTTGCTATGATATCCCTAGAAAACAAATATAGACATTCAGTGATCCTTTTTTTTTTGTCCCTTTTTTAAGTCTTAAGTAAGAAATAATTCTAAATAATAATAATATAAGGCAGGGGGTGGTAAGTGCTGTAAGACAATTACAAAGGGCTTGGGAGTTTAAAGAGAGACAGAAAAATGAGAACTTGTGCCAGATTTGCTTGTGTATACAGCTATAATAGATAGTAAATGTAATATTACTATAAATGTTGCTTTAAATGATTCAAAGCCATTATTTGTGTCGTCTATTTCTAATTTACTTTAATAATATTTATCTAATTGCTGAATAATTTTCTAGAGATTTTCACATATTTTATTTAATTATGCCCCTATCCCTGGGAATTAGAAAAGATTTATTCAGATTTTCCAAAAGGGAATCTAAAGCCTAGGAAAGTTAAAAAATAGCTTTTGTTAAATTAAAAAAAGAAATGTGTTAAAGCCAAATTATAACTTTATATGTGAACTTTTAAGTTCTACCACTTGGTCTTATGTTGAAATTAGCACAAGTAAAATAGACAGTTTTGCTTAAATATGTACAGGGTCTGTGTTCTTAATCTAGCATTTTACTGAATCAAGTTTAAATTAGAACCAACTGAGTTTCTCACACATTTCTTTTACTCATTTCTAGGATTTTGTTCTTGGTACTAGCCTCAGTGAAGATAATTTCACATTTTCAGGCTGATAAATCCTTAAAGCTGTTCTGAATTTTCAGTTTGTTATCTCTGGACTTTAGATTCTGATTTGCTTATTGTTTCAGGTAAAAATTTGGAGATCCTAACATGAATAATCTTTCAATGTTAATATAGAGTTGAGTGTGTGGTAGGGGCAGGTCTGGAACAAGTCCAGAGAGGGACCCAAGTTGTAATATTTTGCATTGACCATCTGTTGTGCTCTCTGTTGAGAAATACTGGAGATACTGTCAAAAAAAGGCCAGCAACTGCAGTCCAAGGAAACGCTGGGATTCAGAATGGATCTGTAGGGCCTAGTCCTACAGACCGGAGTTGGAAAAGGTTGGCTGTAATAGACAGGAAGTGCGGTGAAAGGACCATTTCAAACTATGGTTATTTTCACTGTGATTAAATTGGTAGATCTCAAATCAGGAATTTAGCTTTTTAAACATCCTTTGTAAATCCTGAATCTTTTCCTGTGGCTTGTTGGAATACTCAACTCCTCTTATATATTCTCACTTTCTTAATGATAGAAATTGAGGGAGGTATGTAAAGGTTTGAGACTGCCTTGTATGAACATGAGTCTCATTTTGCTGAATTCTATCTTATTTTTTTTCCTGGTTTGCTTTCCTCCTAGGCCCTGTAAATTGTTCTATCTACTCTTGCCCAGATGCTTGCAATAGTGAATACCAATTTTGGTCATTTGCATCAGCAGGAATGCATTATATAATTTTTGAAGTCTGAGGAGAAGCCGTAGGGAAAATCAGAACAAGTCGAAAGTGTCAGGGCAGGTCTTTGAAGATAAAGCAGAAATGCCAAGGTGAAGTGAAATTATGGGAACAACTTGTTAAACTATGATAAAAACACAAAGAAAGTGCTCTTAAGTGACCTCAAGGCTAGAGACTTGAAGGGTTTGTAAACCAGTGGAATAGAGGGCATGACACTGGGGAGATAGAAAATTGAACTGGAGTCCTGGAACAGGACTCGGTGGTTCCCTCCACACTTCAAGTTGAGTCTGGTGGTGTGAAAATAGAGTGTGGGGAAAACAAACAAATTGTCTCTTCAGATGCAAGGGCTTGAAAACTATCCAGCACAATTCAAAATTACAAGGTGGAGTGAAAGAGAATGAGATTTAGAGCCAAAATATGCCTCTTATTAGCTATATTCCTAAAAGCCAGATCACAGCTGTAAGATACAGTTTTGTCATTTTGATAAAATGGAGATCTTTATGCCAGGTAGTTTATATAATGAGTTCACATGCTATTTAAAGAATAAAAGAATAAACGAGATAATTTAAACAAAAGTAATTTGTGAGGTACCATGCATATTTAGTTTTTATTATTAATCATAATAATTTTGATATATGACATTAAAGTACTTGGCAATGTATCTTTTTAGGTTCTAAGTAAATTTAAATTTGTTATTAATCATAGTAATAAAATCGTTAGTAAATCTATTCCCTTTCTCCTTTCTTATTCCAAATGTAATTCCACAGAAACAGAACATTAAAACCAGAATGGTGTGTCCTGGGTTACTGAATTTTTTGATTACCTAGGAATTTACATTTGTTAAAAAATATATATACTTATTCTGTCTTGGGCTGAGTTAGTGATTGAAGAGGAAGGTAATATATATTGAAAGCCAAATATGTTTGGTACTGTGCTGGCATCTTACTCTCTCTATATCTGTGCCTGCCCATGAGCCTATCACATTGTTCTCATCCTTTTATTTTTAGTGCAGATGCTGGAACTGGGAATGGTGAAATAACTGGCCCAAAAGGACCCAGCCACAAGATGCAAAGGATGTGACATAAGTAGAATAAAAATGAGGAGGATGAGAAAAAGAGAGATTAACAAAAATTAAAGAAATTTGAAATCACATTTCCAAAAACTGTATCAGTGATCTTGAGATCAAACTTAACTGCCAGAAACGCAGAATAACAACAAAAATATGCAAATGATGTAAGAGTTGCTGAAAAAATATAGATGACTGTATTACTGAATCAATCAACAATTTGTTATTGAACCTCATATTGCTAAAGGAAAATGTTGTGTCTACCTAATACATTGTTGCTAGAGGTCAACGGAAAATTTGTATGCCCTCCAAAAAATAAACAAAAAGAGTGATTTCCCCTAGGCATGTTAGTTTAACAGAATATTGGACCAAGAGAATGATTTTCATGGTGCCAATGATGCAGCAGCATCTCATGGAGGGTCATTATCTCATCTCAGAATACCCTAAGGCAATTTTTTAAATATAGGCACCTTTTATTTCTTACTCTCTCATCTCTCTCATCCTTATCTTCTGCCCCTCACACTTTAGAGGCTATTCTGGGAACAGCTGTAAGTTCACTATTGTAGTATTGACTTACTATGCCCAAGCACTGAGTCAGGCTCTTTCATATTGCACAAATTAATGCCTGTGTGACTAACCTCTGCCCTAAGCAAAGGTATTCCTACTAGGTACGACACTGGTTACTTCTTAGAGCCATGGTCAAAGGCCAATCCCTTTTTCAGGTAAGACCAAGTTCTTTATTATACTCTGATGATCCTGACCAACATTCATTTTTAACATTCTGATGGCTGGTCTCTGTATAGAAAGCCTTTCCCCTAGCTCTTCACATGGCTGTCTCATTCTCATCCTTCAGGTTTTTGCTCAAATCTCACATCTGAAGAAGGCATTTTTTGACACTATCATCATATAAAGAAGATTCTCCCCACTCTACCGTATGTTCATTGCTTGCTGTTGAATCATCAGCTTATTTGCCTCCTTATTTAGTGTCAGAATTGTAACTAAAATGTAAGCAGAACAAGGGCAGGGACTTATTTTCTGTGTTCTATTAGTCTCTTATTAGAATATAATTATATTAGGATCTGTTGACACTCAATGTATTATTATTAGATAGATACTTTTTTATAACAAAATGGTGAAAATGGAGGCTAAGGAGCTTCTTGAGTTTGAATCTTAGCTTCAGTGCTTTCTAGCTATATGACCTACTTGAATTCTCTGTGCCTCAGTTTCATCATCTGCAGAATGGGAATAGCAGTGGTGACTATCTTGGGGTAGTTGTAAGATTTAAGTAAATTAACACATAAAATATTTTGAAGAGCCCTTAGCACGTAATTAGCATTCTAATGTATGAATGGAAAAAAAAAAGAAAAAATGGTATTGGGAACATTGTACTTTCACATACGAAAGGATAAAGTTGGACCATATACAACAATTAGCTGGGAATCTTGACATTTAGGATTAAAGATCTAAATGTAAGATGCAAAACCATAAAACCTTTAGGAAAAAAATGGGAGAAAATCTTCATTACATTGGACTTGGCAATGATCTTGTGAACATGACACCAAAAGCACAGCAACAAAAGCAAAATTAGACAAATGGGACTATATCAGCTTAAAAGCTTTAGTGCATCAAAGGACATAATCAACAGAGTGAAAAGGCAATTTATGGAATGGGAGAAAATATTTGCAAATCACTTATCTGATAGGGAGTTAATATCCAGCATATATAAAGAACTATAACTCAACAACAACAAAAATCAAATAACCTGATTAAAAATTGGACAAAAGACTTGAATAGCCATTTCTTCAAAAATGATATACAAATGGCCAACAAGCATATGCAAAGATGCTCAACATCACTAATCATCAAAGAAATGCCAATTGAAAACCACAATAAGGTCACCTCACACCAATTAGAATGGCAACTATTAAAAAACAAAACAAAACATGCTGGCAAGAGTGTTGAGAAATTGGAATGCTGTGAATGTTGATGGGATTTAAAAATGGCACAATTGCTATGTAAAACAGGGTGAAGTTTTTTAAAAAAATTAAAAATAGAACCATCATATGATCCAGCAATCCCATTTCTGGGTATATATCCAAAAGAACTGAAATCAGGTTCTTGAAGAGATATTTCTACACCATGTTCATAGCAGCTCTATTCACAATAGTCAAGAAATAGAAGCAACCCAAATGTCCAACAATGAATGGATAAACAAAGTGTGATGTATATATACAATGGAATATTATCCATCCTTAAAAAGGATGGAAATGTTGCTCCATGCTACAAGATGGATGAACCTTGAGTACATTTTGTTGAGTGAAATAAGCCAATCACAAAAAGACAAATAGAGCATGATTCCACTAATACATGGTATCTAAAGTAGTCAAATTCATAGAAACATAAAGTAGAATGGTGGTTACCAGGGTCTGGAAGGATGAGGAAAGGGGAGTTATTATTTATTAAATTAAAAAGTGAGGTACTCTTGTAAACAGCATAGAATAGTGCCTAGTGCAACAGAATTAAGCTCATCCTTGTCCTTTTCTCCCTTTTCTCAAATTATTGTTTCACTTTAAAATACAATTTAGCAATTAATTAAGATTAAATACTGTATACAGGAAATATTCCTGAAGCAGTAGCCAGAGGGTATGTGTTCTGATTTTATTTTCACTCACTTTGGACAAGTCAAGTCACCACTTTCCTGAGCTTTAGTGATCCAGTCATAACATAAAAATCGTGATCTTTTCCTTATTTGCCTCATAGTTAGTTGTGAGAAATAATGTTTGTGAAAGCTCATTGTGAATTGTATAGATGGCTTTAAAATGGCAGTGGTTTTGGGATTTTAGCATTTATTAAAGTATTCATTTAGGCTGATCATAATTTGTATTGTACCTTATCTTTGCAAGAGAGTTAACACCACAGAATGAGACATTGAAAGCCCACCATAGGACACTAATACGTACCTTATAAGAAATAACTCATTAGAAAGTTGCTATTGATCAATTAGGGTTGTAAAGTTCACTGAAAGAGGGAGAATTATAATGAAGCTATGTGAATCACCCATTATAAATGACTTTATAATCATGGGATACTTTAAGTAGAATAGGTCAGAGCTAATCTCCATTTGTCTGTCCGCTTGAGTAGAAAACAATATTTTCCAGAATATTTCTTGCCATTTATTTTCAGTTGGTCATCTCCGCCCAATATATCATTTGCAGGAGGTAAACAACGTAAAATCAGATAAAAAGAAAAAGCTTATTAAGTGCTATAAATGAGAATATTCATATGGAAATGTAAAAATTAATTGACTTCTGCTTGGCAGTGGCAGTGCTAAAGTAAGCAAAAGCATTATGACCCATCTGTCATCATCTAAAACGACTAATACCATGTTTCAGGTACTGTATATAAAGCAATTACCATGCAATTAGCTGTGTTCCCCTTCATTTAGTAGGTACCCTCCTGTGTTAAAGCAACTTTATTCCTAACATTATTGTCAAAGATCCATTAGAGTTTCTGATTAAAAAGTACCTCCAGGTTGAAACATGGTAGTTAAGCTTTCAGCTTGAGATGATTTTCTTTCTTTGATTCTTTTAAACCTCAGCAATACAAATTATGTGGCTTTAAAATTATATATATGATTTCAGACATCTTTCAGAAGTTATTAATAAGTTCCAAAATGAAAATAGCTTGTTTCTTAGCATAAGATTGGCAAACATACTGGGCAATTTTGCACAGAGCCTTAACTTAGTACAGCAAGAGCAGGTTTGTCCTAACACGAGGAGGCCACCAATCTTTAAAATCTTGAGTTTAAGAGATAAATAAAAGTATTAAGTTTCCTATTTTCCTCTGAAATAGCTCTCTTTGCCTTTCTAACCAACATCAGTGGCAAGTTTATCCCTGGCTTTGGATCAAAACATTTGGCATCAGACAGAGATGGATACCTCCAGAGAGCAAGTTTACATACAGATAAGGAATCTACCAGCTTGTGTTGGGACTAAGGATGTGTAGGTGGGGTTGGATTATGGGTAAAACCATGCCTTTCCTGTCTCAGCCTCCTCTGAATCCTCCCTCTTCTCTGATGAATCCTCCGTTTTCTGATGAAGAGTTTTTTTTTTTTTAACTCCTTCCTCTAGAGGCAGGAAAAACAGTTTGTTATGTAAGACTCTTGTCATACCTGAAACCTTTGAAGATAAGGAGATAGCCTCACCCAAATCAATGCCCAACTGTTGGCATCATACAAAAGGAAATTGTTTTTAAATTTCACATATTTAAAATGTTACATCGAGTATGATTAAAAACCATTACTTTTAATTTTAATTAGAAAGTTTCTTACATTATTTTCCCTCCAATGGTTCTCTGTTACTTAACTCAGAGGCAAACTTGTGTTTACCATGGTGAGAATACCTTCTTCCAAACGTGTTCTCTCAAATTTTTAACATTTTCAAAGTATGTGCATCCCTAAGAGCTTATAGGATCCCCAAACTTAAACTTTGTAGGCTTTCTGGTTGGGAGATTAGGGGAAAATACTTAAGAAACATAGTTCTAATGATAGGTTTGTATTTTAAAATATAATACCTCTAGCTATAAAAGATCTAAAATTTTAATCTGAAGTAAGCCACTACATTAGTAAAGATCCTAAAATTTTATATATATATATATATATATATATGTATTTATACTCAAAATGTTATTTTCAGTGTATTTCTAAATCATTAAACATATCTCACAGCTTTTATTTAACTTACATTATCATTGCCATCTGTTTATGAGCTCAGTTCAGTGCTATATATTTTTTGAGAACTCATTATATATGTCAGATATGCTTCTGGAGGTGTTATGATCAATGATAGGAGCTCACAATCAAGTGGGGAGATCACAGTGTAGTGTTCTTAAACATTTTTAAAAAGATGGAAATCAATACATCAGCATTTTAAGAGACCAAGATAAAATGAATCATTTTGAAATTTCAAAATAATTTGAAAAATTCAAAACAATTTTTATGATTAACAAAATTGCTAATAACTCAGAATGGCACTATCCTGTTATCCTTTGCTTACAGTGTCATATCCAAAAACTTGTTGCTAAGATAAATGTCAAGGAGATTTTTTCTAAGTTTTCTTCTAGGAGTTTTATGGTTTCAGGTCTTACCATTTAAGCCTTCAATCCATTTTGGTAAAATTTGTGAGTGGTGTAAGGTAGGAGTCCAGTTTCATTCTTTGGCATGTGGATATCCAGTTTTCTCAACACCATTTAATGAAGAGACTATCCTTTCCCCATTGTCTTTGTCAAAGATTAATTGATCATGTATGTATGGGTTTATTTCTGGATTCTCTATTCTGTTCTACTGATCTATATATCTGTTTCTATGTCAGTATCATACTGTTTAGATTACTATAGCTTTACAATATAGTTTAAAGTCCAGAAGTGTGATGTCTCCAGTTTTGCTTCTTTGTTGTAAAGATTTCTTTGACTCCATGGGATCTTTGTGATTCCATACAAATTTTAGAATTGTTTTTTCCTATTTCTGTGAAAAGTACCATTGGAATTTCTAATAGGGAATTCTGTGCATCAGTATTAATGGGTAGTATGGACATTTAAATAATATTAACTTGTCTAATCCATGAACATGGAATATCTTTCCATTTATTTGTCTTCTTCAGTTTGCTTGAACACTCTCTTATAGTTTTAGTGTACAAACTTTTTTGCCTCCTTGGTTGAATTTATTTCAAAGTATTTTGTTATTTTTGATAACCTTGTAAATGGGATTATTTCCTTAATTTCTTTTTCAGATATTTGACTGTTATTGTATAGAAAATCAACTAATTTTTGTATGTACATTTTGTATCCTATGACTGTACTGAATTTGTTTTTTAGTTCTAACAGTATTTTGGTGGAGTTTTGGGGATTTTGTACATACAAGATATCATTGGCACACAGAGACAATTTACTTCTTCCTTTCCAATTCAGATAACTTTTATTTCTTCATCTTCCTAATTGCTTTGGGTAGAATTTCCAGTACTATGTTGAAAAGAGTGCTGAGAGTGGGCACTGTTGTCTTTTTCCTGATATTAGAGAAAGAGCTTTCAGCTTCTCACCATTGAGTATGAAGTTATCTGTGGGCTTATAATATATGGCTTTTATTATGTGGAAGTACATTTCTTCTATATTTAATATGTTATGTTTTGTTAAATGTTTGTATTGTATCTATTGAGCTTATCATATGCTTTTTAGTCTTTTTTAATATGGTATATCACTTTTATTGATTTGTGTATTTTGATAAATCCCATTTGATCCTGATGTGTGATACTGCTTATGTACTGTTTACTGTGTTTGCTAGTATTTTGTTGGAATTTTTTCCATCTATATTCATCAGAGATATTAGCCTATACTTTTCTTTTCTTGTAGTGTTTTTATCTGGCTTTGCTATGGGAATAATGCTGGCCTCATGAAATTAGTTTGGAAGTGTTTCCCTCTTTCATTTTTTGGAAGAGTTTGAAAAGGATTGCCGTTCATTCTTCTTTAAGTCTGGTTGAATTCACCTAGAAAGCCATCTGATCCTGGGCTTTTCATTTTTGTGAGGTTTTGACTACTTCTTCAATCTATTTGTTATTAGTCTGTTCAGATTTTCTATTTATTCATGATTTGGTCTTGGTGGGTTGTAGGTTTCTAGGAATTTATCCATTTCTTCTAGGTTATTAATTGTGTTGTCATAAAATTATTGATAGTATTCTCATGATTTTTTGTATTCTGTATATCTGTATGTTTTCTCTTTAATTTTAATTTTGTGGATTTGAATCCCCTCTCTTTCTTGGTTAGTGTAGCTAAAAGGTCATCTATGTTGTTTATCTTCTTAAAAGAATAGCTCTTAGTTTCATTGATCTTTTCTGTTGTTTTTCTAGTCTCTTATTTTATCTGTTTCTGCTCTGATCATCATTATTTTCTTTTTCTGTTAACTTTGACTTACTTTTTTCCCCTAATTCCTTGAGGTATACACCTAGGTTGTTTATGTAATATCTTTTTTTTTCTTAATTTAGACATTTATAAAAACTTCCCTTTTAGAACTGCTTTTGCTATATCATATAAGTGTTGGGTATGTTGTGTTTCTATTTATGTTTGTCTTAAGATGCCATTGAAATTTCCTTTTGATTTCTTTTTTACCTCATGGGTTGTTCAGGAGCATCTTGTTTATTTTCCAAATATTTGCAAATTTTCCATATTTTTAAGTTTTTTAATTTTAGGGTTAATTACTAGATCTTTGCTAGTTTCCTTTGGCAGTGTTGAATTTGCCTGATTCTTCATGATCCTTGTAGTATTGAGTTGGTGTGTGCATTTGAAGAAGTAAGATAACTCTTACAGCATTTACAAACTGGTTTTATTTAGCAAGTAAAGATTTATTCCCTCAGGTCTCAGGATGATGGTGTTATTTCCAATCGTGAGTTGAGTTGTAGCCAGTCATGTAGCTGCTAATGGGTCTGCAATAGGGTCTGTATTTGACAGGCTTATTACAAGAGGTTTGGGCTGGCATAGATTTTTGTCTTGTCCTTGGCTGGATAGGACTCCCTCCAAAACTTTGGTCAGTAGTGCTGGCACAGGGACAGTGGTATGCTTTAGGGTTCACAGATGGTCGGCTTGTTACCATGTACATAGATGCAGCTCCCTCCAGGTCCCTGGGAGTGCTCTCGATAGGTCACTGGGCAGGTCCTAGGTGAGCAGAATTGGCCCCTGACCACAGCTGAAAAGGACTAGAATGAAGTCACAAAACTTCTTCGGCATCCATGGCTGAGACCAAAGTCTGAAAGCCTGTCCCACAGGCCATGGCTGGGTGTGCCTCCTGCTAGTTTCTTGGTTGTACAGGACTGTTCCCAGACCATGGCTGAGCAAGATTGCTGTTGGGCCACAGGGCTTTAGGATCCACAGTCAGACTAAGGTCAGTGAAGCTGTCTCTAGTGGCATATTAGGACATGTCTCCCTCTGGGTCCTGGGACATCAGGACCACTCCTAGAGGAGTATGGCTGAGAGGGATTGGAGCTGGGTTATAGGACTGCTTCGATATCTGAATCAGACTGTGATCTATGGACTTGCCTTCACAGGCATGGTTGGGCTGGTCAGGCATTTTCCCCTCAGGTCTCAGAGTATCTGTCCCTTATTTCTCAAACATTTTCCAGTCCTTAAGGATTTTGTCCACATTTTATCAGACACCTTTGAATCCTTAATATCTTTGGAGAAAATTAATGTTATGATTTATTTTGTAAGCGCATGGAGACTGACAGAGAGTACAGAGTCAACTTATGGTTCTATGAAGTTATTTTGAAACACTTCATAGGTTGAAGTCATGACATGGTGTTTACAATGTTTAAGAATATGCACTTTCACAGGAATAGCCAATGCTAAGATGGAATCCATCAGATCATATATGTCTGTGTCTGTGTCTGATATATATCCTTTCTGTCTAACATTTGAAAATAAAAACAGCTTTAAATGTCATATCCTTTTCTTGACCAATCTGAAGAAAATCAATTTCAGAGAAGGATGGCTTATAGTGGTCTATAAAATCTTAGCAAGAACGGGTAGCACTTTCAAAGTTTGTCACAAGTTTTCTTCAGATTGGAACAGTGAATTCAGTACATTTCTTTGCTGAAAGTTTGCTGACAAAAACCTGTGTGAGTGTGATCTGAGAGGGGATGTGCACACCTTCCCCCAGTGAGGGCACAGAGGGATTATTGTAGGTGTCCTTTCTGGCCACTGTCAGTAAGAAAACAACTAACAGATGATACAGAGGGATTGATGACATGAGGAAAGTCTGTATCTAACTTACATATATTTTTCTTCTACCATCTATTTAGTAAACAATGGCAGACTTTGAAAAAAATCAGTATGCAATTATTAATATTAAATGAAAACATATTGAGAATACTTGTTTGCATTAAGAAAGAATTTCTACTTATTTTAAAAAAGATAATATAGGTACTCTCCATAGGGATCTAGGCATTAGTCTAGGACCACTGATAAGATAACTACATGTTCCAGTTGTCTGGCATAGTTTAACTTTACACCTGTAGTCCTGGCATAAATATTAATAATGTCACCATTTTGACAATAAATTATATGTTACCATTGTCATTGTTGCCCTTGACTCTTCTGACTCAGGAGAGACATGAAATAAAAATTTTATATGCAAGTACAATGGAATACTAACAGCAAAAATGCATCCTAAATGATTAATAAAGGGATAAGACATATTTTATATATGTATATATATATATAAAAAATTATATATATAATTGAAGTATAATCAGTTTACAATATTGTATCAATTTCTGATGTAAAACACAATGCTTCAGTCATACATAAACGTGTATATATTCGTTTTCATATTTTTTTCACCATAAGTTATTACAAGATATTGAATATAGTTCCCTGCACTATACAGCATGAACTTGTTGTTTATCTATTTTATGTATATTAGTATCTGCAAATCTCAAACTGCTAATTTATTCCCTCCCACCTCTCTTCAGTCTGGTAACTACAAGTTTGTTCTGTATGTCTGAGAGTCTGTTTCTGTTTTGCAAATCAGTTTGTCTTTTTTTTTTTTAAGATTCTATATATAAGTGAATCATATGGTATTTTTCCTTCTCTTTCTGGCTCATTTCACTTAGAATGAAATATCTAGTTCCATCCATGTTGCTGCAAATGGCATTATTTTATTATTTTTTATGGCTGAGTAGCATTCCATTGTAAAAATATACCACAGTTTTTTTATCCAGTCATCTGTTGATGGACATTGAAGTTGTTTCCATGTCTTAGCCTTGTAAATAGTGCTGCAATGAACATTGGGGTGCATGTATCTTTTTGAATTAAGGTTCCCTCTGGATATATGCCCAGGAGTGGGATTGCTGGATCATATGGTAACTCTATTTTTAGTTTTTTGAGGAATCTCCATGCTGCAGAAAAGTCTGGTTAAAGTGCAATAAAGTTAACTTATACCTTGTTTAAAATAATGCAACTATTATGTTAAAAGTATACATAAAAAACAAAATATAACTTAAAGTTGTATGCTGCCTTAGAGTTCATTTTTTCATCTTTTTATTTTTTGCAATTAGATAAGTGAGGTTAGGTACAGTCTTTATTATCCAGACCTGGTCAATAATATATCTTATCCAGGCTAATTTTAGGCAAATATTAGAAGTCAGTCAATTACACAAAATGATGTCAAAATCAGATTCTGATTTATCATGGAATTTCATTCTGATACCTACCATTATATCAGGTTCATGGAAATTTTATGTAGGAATTTCCATGGATTTCATGGGAAAATGTCATTTAATGAAAATACACATTCTTTATCATAAGCTAGACCAGTTATTCTCCATCCTGGCTACAAAACTGAATCATTTCCAGAGTCTTTTTTTTTTTTTTAATACCCTGAGTCTGTTGTTCAGATGACCTATTCACTAGATCAAACTCAAGATTCTAATTTTTAAAAAGGTCTATAAACAATTGTGATAAATGGCTTATGCTTTTTCTTTTAGAACATTGCCCTATGACTTTGGCTTTGATTCCCAAGTTTCTGTGTGGTCTCCTGCTTTGGAGAGTCAGGCTGGGCTTCTACAGTCTTCACCTAAAGCGGGGGTTAGAGTTAGACTGAGTGATCTGATACTTCTCCCATGCTCTAGTCTTCAGCCTCAGGATAATGTGTAATACCATAACAGTAGGTGAAGGATGGTAATTAATAATACAAAAAGAAAGTCTTTTCTTTAATGAGAAAACTCTTTAATGAGGAAAAACAGTTTCAGTAACTTTCCTTTTTAGTATTTTTCTTTCTTGAAACACTGCTCTGGTCTAGCTTGCCTTCCTGGCATGGAGGCTGTCATCTTCATATCCTGCTGCTAGGATATAAAGGTAGAGGAGGCCCAAAGGAATAGCCCTCAAAAAAGAATAGTTCACATGAAGGATACATAGTCCAATATAAGAGAAAACCAAGAGAAGATCCACTTTACTTCAGTTCTCTTTATAATACCTGTTAATTTTCCAACTTCTCATATTTCAGTGCTCTTTTATTAGAAGTTACATAGAAAATATTGTTACTAATAATACAATCTTTCCAAATTTAGAGTGGCATTGTATTGGTCCCCTTTTTGAGAAGGCTATCGAGCTAAATACTCAGCACGTATGATTCTGAGGAAGAAAACAAAAGTGAAACAATATAATCTGCTGCAGTTGCAAAATAATTCACCCAGATTTTAGTGAAACATTATAGTCCATAACTTTAAAATGTGACTAACATAAACGAGTATTTTCTGTTCTTCTAAAACAATTTAGACTTAATCTGTTGCTTTACTTGATAATAAATTTATGTAGAAATTTTTCAAAGTAGATACTCATTTAAGGAGAAATATAAAACCTTTAAGTTTGTGATATTTTCAAATGCCAAAGCATAATTCCAACACCTGTGTGTAAAGAACATTGTAAACTTCAGAAAGAATAGTCTGTTTTTCATAAATATAGAGGCAAATTTAATTCTAAGAAACAGTAAGTATATTGAGTTTTGTCAAATAGTAGAAGCATTTATATTAGTAAGAAGTCTATTGTTGGCTCATTGTCAATATTAATTGACTGGGCAAAAGCAAAAAAATATTCAATGATATAAAAAATTCAAGAAACTGGCAAAGAGCCTTCAAGAACACAGAGTTAGGAATATTTGTTAGAAGTTCTTTTGAAAAGTAAGTCGATGGCCATTTTTGACACCATTCAGAAATGTGTATTTTCACCAAATGCAAAATTTATTGTCATAGATTTAAAATATGTTGGATGAAATTCTTCTGAGTTTATAGATTATCTATGAAAATCATCATTAAATATAGCAAGATGCCTCAAAGCAGGCTAACACAATAATAGACTGACTCTTGGAGTTAGAGTCTTTAAAATTTTTATGTAAATGTACACACATACATATTACATATATATAGGAATGTATAAACTTTAGACACTATTTACTTCTGCACTGATATAAACCAAATATGGTTCCCTAAAGTGCTGTAGTTCATGTGTGGGTAGAAAGTTGGTTAACAGGGTGTACTGTTCTAGCTTTAGCTTTATGTTTTCAATGGATTTAATGTCACACATTTCATTTAGGTTTATAAAAGAAAAAACTGAATTTATATTACTCAAGGACTTCTTTGAGGTGAAAACACTGCAAAAGTAACTAAGCAAGAGAGAGAATTTAGAATTGTCCCTTGGCGGGCTGAGGAGGGGTACAACATTGGCTTATGGTTGCCCTCAGGACCTTCAGGTGCCTCTGCAGCCAGCTCCCCTGGTGTCAGAGGAATCCTTGGGGTCAGAGGCAGAGAGGCACTGAAGTGGGAAAGTTTCAAGCACGTAAATAGTTGTCTTCCATATCTTCAGGTGAACTCAGACATAGGCAAAGGCAGAGCATTCTCAGAAGTCTGCAACTATAGAATCTTAAATGTAAGCATGGGGAGACAATGAAGGTTTTGTGAAGAGAAATAAAATCAAAGGATCTGCTGAATTCCATGACTGGGGAAACTGAGACGTGATTGGTTTATGTGTTCGGTCTTTATACATAGGTTAGATGAACGCATTTTGAATCTGGTGATCCCTCAGTGATTGTCAGAAATCTACACATTTAAAATTGAAAATAAGTAAGAGCATTTTCTCTTAACTATACGGAATATAATCTGTTTTGTGCTTTAAGTATTTCCAGAAATAACTGAAATAAGAAACTGTGCTCCCAGTAACAATTCAGAAAGCTTTTACATGGATTTAGGTTCTAAATATTTAATCAGCAGAAAGTATTGACTATCTATGCCAGCTATATTCTAGGCTCAGTTAAGACCTCTGTTAACAGAGAGTAATAGGCATGTAAAGTAGTTGTCAACAAAACAGCAACAACAGCAGCAGTTTAGGATGTCTGGAGAAATGGCCGTGGAAAACCAGAAGATAGAATAACTGAGACTTTAATGAAAAATTTAGGAAGGGGAGAATTTTGTTCTTGGTTTTGAAAGCTAGGTAGATGCTTCCTATGAAAGAGCTAGAAAACAATGGTAGAAATTAGTATATAGTACATGATAAACAATTACAATTCCAGGAAGAATAATTACTTTGGAAAATATTCAGCACTGTAATACTATTTTTCTCTTTTCTTTATTTCTTTAAGTTTCTAAATGAAGTTTTTCAGTTTTCTTCCTATAAGTCCCCAGAAAATTTTGTTAATTTTATTCTTAGGTTATTTAAATTTTGGGCCTTTAATTTTTTTCTGATAAGTAATAGCTGGCACAAAAGATAACTAATGATTTTAAAATATGTACTTACCATGTATGCAGACATTTGTAATGAAGCACTCAGTATTCTGGATATTTATCAAGTGATTATCTCAGATTTTCTAAGCATAAAATTATATTATTGAAAGTAATGATTATAAAGTAATATTTAATTTCTAACTTACTAAAAGCTTTTAAAAATCAAAATGGATCTTGAATTTTATCGTTTGCTTTTTTGGAATCCTTAGAGATAATCATAAGCTTTTTTTCCCCTTCTTTAAATTATTAATGTCAAGCAAAGCATTAATGGATTTCCTAATGTTGAACTATTCTATTCCTGGAATAAACTCTCCTCATCAAGTTGTATTATTTTACTATTGGGATTGATTTACTAATAATTTATATAGAATAAATACATCTATATTTGTAGGTCAACGTATACTCTAGTTTACTCTTCTGTAAGCTATCTTAATCAGGTGTTAGTATTGGAGTCACAACAGCTTGGTAAGTTGAATTAGGAAATTCCTACTACTTTATACTCTCTATAAGTTTATGTAACATGATAATTTGTTTTTTGGAAGTTTTAAAGAATATGCCCATCTATTTGGGCCACATTTCTTGTCATATATTTTATGCTACTGTTTTTACAGTGTTCTATCACTTAAAAATAAAAATTTTTTATTCCTTTTACGATATGGATTTTATTTTGTTTGCTTTTATTTTTCCAATAATTTTTAAAACTACGATTTATTAAGACTGTATTATTTTCCAGGACTGTTGGTTTGTGTACTTTACCTACTTAGAGCATCATTGTGGAATATCCTAGTTTGCATTCGTGGAAACTTAGTAATGTTCAGTTACTTGCTGAATGTCCTAGTGTCCTAGTTTTTCATTAGACTCTATGGACACAATGTCCTGTGCATTATTATGTCCTGGATTTCTTGCATGATTCCAGGCAGATTGCAGACACCCAATAATTACCTGTAGAACTGAACAGAGCCTCTTCTGCCTGACCCAAAGATCTTTCCAAGAGCCAATAGGTAACAAAGTATGGTTGCTTCTGTTTCTTATGATAATTGCATCAAGGTAAAATAAACCAAATTTTTATGTTTGAGTTCAGAAAAGTGCATGCTTTATATTTACACCTGTTAGTTAACTTTATCTAGGTATAATTTACTTACAATGTTGAGGCATACATTTTTAGAGTAGAGCTGGATTAGTTGTGACAAATGTATGACTCCACGTAGTCACTACCAGAGTCAAGATATACAACATTTCCATCACTCAGGAAAATTCCCACTGGACACTTTGTTATCAGTCCCCCCCTCATCCTTGTCACTAAGCAACTATTGAACTATTTCTGTCACTATGGGTTGGCTATAACTATTTCAGAATGTCATCTAAATGAAATAATACAAAAATATGCTCTTATATCTGCCTTCTTTCACTTAGCATAATATTTTTGAGATCCATCCATTGTGGTTATCAGTTAATTGCTCTTTATTGATAGGTATCACGTCACTTTATGAGTATACCACACTTCTTTTTTCCACTTGCCTATTGTTGGCATTTGGCTTGTTTCCAGTTTGGGGCTAATGTAAATAAAGTTGCCATAAACATTAATGCTTGTGGGATTTTGTGGGCTTTACTATTTATTTTTCCTGAATAAATGCTGAGGAGTAGGTTTGCCTCGTTTCATATCTTAGAGGGAGAGCAGCCAGTGGTTTGCCATTCAGCATGTTAGCTGTAGGTTTTTATTACATGCCTGTTATCAGTTTGCAGAAGTTCCCTTTTATTTCTGTTTTCCCATAAGTTTTTATTGTGAGTAGATGCTATTTTTTTTAAAATATCTTCTGCATCTACTGAAATGACAAAATTATTTTATCTTTTATTCTGTTAATATATAACTTTTAACGTTAGAATGTTAAACTAATCTTGCTTTCCTGGGTAAACTCCATGTAACCCTACTTACATATTGCTCCCTTTTTCTCTGGCTCCCCGTCCCAAAGATTCCAACTCCTTCAGCAGTACCAGCTGCTAAAGTACACCTCTTCAGCTCAGAAGCTCTTTGTCCTTTGCTTGGTCTCTAAGTTCCTGTGCAATCATTAGGAAATTGTCCCTGTGTAAATATCCAGGGTGATTACCAAGCTAATAACCTTGAATTTCCTTTCTCTCAGGGATTTGGTCTTTTGCTGCCCATTGTTCAATGGCTACTGACAGTTACTTCATACAGGTTTGTAGTTATATGTGGAAGGACAACTAATTGTCCATCAATAGTTACCTTATCATGGCCAGTAATGAAGCCAGGGCATATATCTATAGATACACACACACACACACACACACACACACACACACTTTTCATATATATATGTATTTACTTTATTCAGCTTAGAGGAAGAGAATAAGCAAAAGAAAACACTTCATCATCTGGAGAAATTACACTTGGATTATATATGCGTAGGGAATAAATACCCAGAGGAGGTCAGAAAGAAGGAAAAAAAATATAATTTTCCACAAATTTATTATATATATTGAAAGAATACACAGGAGTAATTTATAAGGTTTTATTTTATCTTCCATTACCCATATTTTATGATTTCATGTATCATCAAAACATATTTCATAACAATGGAAGTGAATATAATGTCTACCTACATTTTATTTCAAAAGGATAAAGACAGGATTTTTAGTAAATATGTGAATTATTTTATTTTTCTGCATTTTGTGTTTCAGGAGCCTTAGAAAAGATATAATCCATGAAGAAAAATAAAGCACAGCAAAATGTATTCTGAATTGTGCCTTAATGTCCGCCTTAATCTTCTGGGAGATAAGGCCCAGTAATTATACTTCATCTGAAAAAAATAAATATCTATGGATTGCTTTATAACTTCTCTTTAACACTAGCTTTCTTCTTAAGAAGAAATTTTTCTCAAATTTTTGATTTTATATTTTTTATCCTTTGACAAGAAAATTTTACTTTTCTGAATATGCTAACTGAATTTTTACTTTCTGGTATATTAGATTACTCCTGTCTAAGATGATAAGGTTAATGTTCCTTAATTTTCTCACTTGTTGAAGTATACCTTTCTCTTTCTCTTTACCTCCTGTATACACACACCCACACATATTCACGCACACACAAAATGTTAAATGTGCACACAACTGCACAGATGATCCATTTTTATTACAGTGTATTTAAAAGTTAAATCTTCATTTAAA
The DNA here is from genome assembly GCF_048773025.1 of Camelus bactrianus. Lineage (NCBI taxonomy): Eukaryota > Metazoa > Chordata > Mammalia > Artiodactyla > Camelidae > Camelus > Camelus bactrianus. Next base: position 42,699,657 of record NC_133550.1, on the reverse strand, counting down.
AATTATGATTTACCCTAAAGCTCTTATAGTTATAGATTATTTTGGATAGTCTTTGACATTCTTGCAATATTTATACATACTTTGTTAGACTTAACTTTCTATTTACTTGGTTTATTAATTGCTACATGACCAATCCTTTCCAGTAAAACCTTCCTTCTTAAATTTTTAATGTGACACATCTATTAATTTGTTGGTGTGTCTCACACAGTAATTTTTTAAGGTGAATTTGGAAATCTCATAATTTATGAGATTTATGTATTTTAGATATTTATTTGGATATTTGTTTAGATTTTTATTGTCATTTCATATAAATTCTAGTTTGGCCAGGATTAAAATAAGGTCATAGACTTTTCACTTATAAAATTTCTGTTAATGGTGGAGGAAATCTGATGCCAATGAGTAAATTATTTCTTTACAACTATCCAGTATTCTAGTTAGTGATAATCCTTGGATTTTTCAACCAGAGAAAGAGTTGTTAGGGAAGAAAGTAGAACTTTGGGGGGCAGTTATGACTACACTGTTTCAGGATATGAAGCTTTAGTCAACCACAGATTATTTTATCTATCCAGTATCATTGTCTTAGAGCTGATGAAAATTTCCTCCAGCTCTTGTAAGTCATCGTATAATAATCTTAACTTTTGGCACTTCAAATTGTCCTCATTTTCCTGTGTATTCTTATATCTTTAAGAGAGTACTAACAAAGGGTTTGAGGCTTTTAGTCATATGCCATTTAAATTGGAACCATGATAGTTATAAAAATCTTCCCATGACTTGAGAAAGTTTCTTTGTGGCGCATTCCTTTTCAATAGTCAACTATGAAGGTTACATTTAAATTTCTATAACGTAAGTGAGTTTTCCTAATATCTGAACTCCATACAAATAGAATCATTAAGCACATTTCTTGTATGCGCTTTTTTGCTCTTATATATTTGGAGATCCATCCAACTCATTGTATGTGACAGTAACTTATTTATATATTTATTTTGATTTATAGAACTCCATTGGATAAAAGTATTACCATTTGTCATTGCATTCTTGTGTTCGTAGATGTTTGAATTTTTTTTTCTAGTTTAGGAGAAATTACAAAGATTCTATTAACATTATTGAAGAAGTCCTTTCCAAAACATACATAACCATTTTTTCTTCCGTTATTCCACCTAGGAGTTGAATTGCTGTGTCATGGGATAGGCATGTGTTTACCTTAAAAACTGTGTAACAGTTTGGCAAGTTGGATATACTGTTGTACATTCCCAGCAATAAATGAAGATTCCATAGTCCTGTAAACTCATCATAAGTTAATATGTAGTGTTTTTAAAGTTTAGGCATTATAACAGGTGCCTGGTGGCATCTAGTCATGGTTTTAAATTTCATTTTTCTTACGGCTAATGATGCAAGCATATTTTTCATATGCATAGTTGCCATCAATATAAAATATTAAAAAATCATATAAAATTGTTTATTATTGTGTTTTGAGTTTTTTTATATATCATGGATATAATTCACTTATCAGTTATGTGATTTCTAAAAATGTTTTTCCCTTTATCTTTCAAAGGACAAAAGGTCTTAATTTGATGAAATCCAGTTCATTAAGTTTTTCTTTAATACATCCTGCTTTTGATGTTATAGCCTGTTTCCTCCTATTGTTAAGTAATTTTAGGTTCCACATGGAAGTCAATTACCCATTTTAAATTAATTCTCATATAACATGCAAGGTATGGCTCCAAGTTCAATTTTTTTCATATTTATAGCCAATTTGTTGAAAAGATAACACTTTCCCAGTAAATTTCATGTACACCCTTTTCAAAACTTAAGTGGATATATATGTTGAGTGTAATTCTATGCTCTATTATTTCTTCTATCCTTATGTGACTATAACATTGTTTTAATTACTGTAGCCTTATAGTAAGTCTTGGAGTCAGGTTATGTTAATTCTTCACTTTTATTCTTCTTTTACAAAGTTGTTTGGCTATTCTAGTTCCTCTGCATTTCCCCATGAATTTTAAAGTATACTTGCCAATTTTTACCAAAACAAACAAAACATCCTCGAGTTTTACTTGGGATATCTTTGAATCTGTAGATCAATTAGCAGAGAACATCTAGCATCTTAACCATATTCAATCTTCCAATCCATGGATATAGCGTATCACTTCATTTATTTAGAAACTCTTTTATTCTTTCAATAATGTTTTATAGTATTCACTATTCAAGTCTTCCACATTTTTTTCTAAATTTATCAATATTTCATATCTTTGACAGCTTTGTTAAGATATAACGTATATACTATACAGTTCAGCCACTAGAAGTATACAATTTTGTGGGTTGACTTTCACTGTCTTGATGGTGCTCTTTGAAGCATGAAATCTTTTGCTCTTGCTAAAATTCAGTTTATTTTTTTTTTCTTTAGTTGTGTGTGCTTTTGGTATAATATCGAAAAAGCCACTGCCTAATTCAGGATCATGAAGATGTGTATCTGTGTTTTCTTCTAGGGACCTTACAGTTTTAGCTCTGAATATTAGGTCTTTGAATAACATTTTAAGTTAATTTTTATATTTATTGTGAAGTCAGGGCTTAGCTCATTCTTTTGTGTGTGATATCTAGTTGTCCCAGCACCATTTATAAAAAAAATGAGTATTAAGAATAAATGGTATATTGTTACAGATAAAAATAGCCCATGGTTTTCATAATAGAGAGAAAATCAGTGAATTTCTACAGTGGGTCAGGCACTGTGCTAAGCCCTGGAATGGATTGATGAATAAGACAAACATCAATTTCCTCATGGAGCTTATGGTGTAGTTCTAGAAAATAGTGTCCCTCAATATTTAAAAAATATATACTGAAAGTTAGAAACCAAGTATGTTACAAATGTTGCATATACATGTTTAATATTCATTTCAGAATTCTTTCATCAGTTTTTGAGATACTGTATATTTTGTATAAATTTTGTAGTCTCATAAAATTCATGTCATTGGATACAAAATTTAACATTTATTTTTATGCCTCTGATCCTCTTAACTCTCCAAAATGTTTCATAAAGTAAAAAAGAAAGTTCCCCAAAGCTTTATGAGATTATTTTAGGACTGTGCAAAGCTTGTTTTTCCCCCTGGAGAAACAGGAAGTATGTCTGCCCAAGAGTAAACAAACTCCACAAGGCAATTTAAATTTGGTCTGAAATGAAGAATCCACAAGATTTGGATTGGTACTAAACATAGAGAAACATTATTCCCTCTTTCCTCGTTATTATCCTGACTAGCCCCCTACTGCTACATGATTACTAACCACAATCAAATGCTTTATTCAACCAAATTTTAAGTTATTCAACTTCTAAAGGATTGTTATTCATTAAAAAATATTAAATGGTATTATTTCCTTCTCAGTATCAATCAAATTATATTAACTCAGTCAAATTCTCTATATAAAGACTGAATGGTACATAAAAACAAAGGAATTTTTTAAATTAATTAATACTCCAAGTTAAAAAAAAAATTTCCAGCTCAAAACCAATATAAGGCTAAGTGGAACGTGGAGGACTTGGAGAAGATTCAGAGGCCAGACATTAGAAAAGCATAAAATCATCTATCTGAAATGGCTTAGCTGTCCAAGTGCCGACAAAGCAGGTCTGGGCCAAAATGTTTCATGAGGTCTTTTGCAGTTCAGATGGGCAAGGATGCACTAAATCCAGGGAACATGTGATTGAGTGGAACTACAAAACCCAGAATCCCATTATAATTTGATTTGAGATTGGCACCTGTCCCCACAGCAGGCTCGCTATGGTCATTTCTTTAACTTTACAAAACCCAAACCCGTTATTTTATCCATTTGATCTTTTGCTCTCCACTACAAAATGATGGTAGGATTTTTACTATGCAGTAATATAAATACATGTGGAAACTAGGGCTTGTAGATAAACTTTCCAGGAACTCGGGTTATTCTTGCTCAAGAAAGTGAAAGTGAAACATGGCCAATAAAAATACTAAATAATCTAAATGCACACTGAGACACAGGGGTCTGGGCTACCTAATATTCTTCCCTAGATACTCCCTATCTTGGTTAGTGAGACTGTCATTTTGAGATCCTGAGCTGGAAACCTCTTCTTTTCAAGTTAATGACCAAGTTCTGATAATTTGATCTAAGTAGTTCTCATGAGTTCTCTCTTTGTCACTCCTAGGTCTATACCACAGTTCAAGCCCTTGTCATCTTTTGCTTGTTCTAGTGCAGTAGACTCTTACAGGAATTATAAAACCTTCAATACATAACAAGGAAGATAAGGAATAATATAAAATGCATGTGGTAAATAGTACCCAGCTTAAGAAATGCAACAATATCCACGGAATTGAGGAAGCCTTGGTAGTACTGTTTCCTGACCACATCCCCTACTGCCCAAGCTCTAAAGAGGTAGCTTCTATCTTGAATTAGAGGTCTGTTATTTCCATACATGCTTTTATACTCTCCTTGTGTGTGTGTGCTTATTCATATATATACTATATATTATATTATATTATATTATATTATATTATATTATATTATATTATATTATATTATATTATATAAATATACCAACACATATACTTGCTATTTCATTTTGGGTTTTTTCCTGTAACTTATGTTTACCACTTAACATTTTTAAGAGCTATCCATGTTGATTTGCAAAATTTTAATTTGCTTATTTTCATAGTTGTTTGCATTAAATTGTGTGACTGTATCACAGTTTATTTATCTATTCCCTTGCTGACAGACAATTTTGTTGTTTCTAGTTTTTCCTGTGGTAAATAAGCCTGCTATGAACATTCTTTTATCTGTCTTGGGTAATATGCATGAGTCCTTCAGATTATGTAGCGAGGAGTGGTGAATAAAGAGATCATATCTTTAGCTAATACTCTGTCTCAAGGGGCTACAACATTTTTCACCTGCTAGCAGTCTGTGCATGCCTTCTGCTCTGTGTGCTCTACAGTACATTTGATTCATGAACAACATGAGTTTGAACTGCAGGGGTCCATTTATATGTGGATTTTTTCCAATAAATGCATTCTGCAGTACTACACAATCCACTGTTGGTTGAACCCCTGTATGTGGAACTGTGTGGATGTGGAGGGTTGACTGTAGAGTTAGATGCAGATTTTCAACTGCATGAGGATTGGTACTTTGTTCAAGGATCAACGGTATTAGGTATTGCTGGTTGGTGGAGGACCTACTCTCGAGGACTTGATCTCTGGTTGACCCGAGAGCTGGATCTGGGCAATTGGAGGCTCCTCACCCCTCCTCTGTTCTTGGAATGTGTGTTTTGCCCACTGTTTCTACAATGAGAGCCATTTTCAAGGACTCAACCTTGAGAGAGCAATGGTTTGTTGAGACACATCCTGGATTGAACATGTGACTGAACTGTTCAAGTTCTCTATATAAACTTTTAAGATTCTGGTGATGAGTGTGGAGATCTATTAATCTTGTGGCCACCCCAGACAATCATAGTATGTAAGTTCCCTTGTTTATTAAATCTGCTACCTACCAATATGGAGTGCTCTGCCTCTTTCTACAGTCTCTCCTTGCCTTCTGTGTGCAAGGGCCAGTTTCATATTACACCGAGGAAACTCCCGAGTTTGCAAACCAACACTGACTTCTTAATTTTTACAAGACACTGAAGTAGTGAATTATTCATCACCTTAGTTTTGATTTACATTTTCTTGATTTCAGGTGACATTAAGTATCTTTAAAGGTTTTTTGGTTTTTGTTTTTATTACCTTGATTTCTTTTGTGAATTGCCTCTTTTTAGTATTTACTACTTTCTATTGAGTCATTTCTGTTTTTCTTATTGATTTGTAAGTATTACTTATATATTCTAAATGCCAATTCTTTTTGTCTCTTCTTTGCCTTATGACTTGGCTTTTCTCGTTTTTTGAATGGGGTCTTGAGATAACCAATAGTATTTTATTTTAGTATAATGGAATTAATATTTCCTTCATAAATTATGTATTTATCTAAAAGAACCTTATTCTAATCTGAAAGAAATATTTTCTTTTTAAGTTTTAAAATATTGATTTTCATATGTGGAACAGCAGTTCACCAGAATTGACTTTTGTGTATGGCATGAAGTAGAGAACTGATACTATTATTATTATTATTATTATTATTATTATTATTATTATTATTATTATTATTATTATTATTATTATATAGAAAGCTATTAGTAAAGAATTTGTCCTTTCCCACTGATCTACAGTGACCATTCTAAGTCAAGATTTCATTCTATATGGGATTGTCTATGAGCCGTCTATTTTGTTCTATTAATCTACTTTTCTATTTCTGTGAAATGCGCATTCCCTTTATCAATTCAGCATTATAATCTTGATATCCAGTTGAGTAAGTATGTGCATCTCATTCTCTTTTTCCTCTTCCTTTTCAAAAATGTCTTTAACCACTGGAAATTTTTATTTCCATATACCTTTTTAAGTCTCTCTTTAAAAAAAAAAAGTTTAGTGAAAAACTTCTGGATTTTTCTTATAATTTCAGAAGTTTGTGTATTAATAAAGGAGAGAATTATCATATGTATATTTAATCATCTTATCCACTGACCTGATTTTTTGCTGTCTTTATTTTCTGCTATCAGGTAGATTATATTTTTAAAATTACAGCTTAGTGTTCCCCATTACTAAGATATAAAAATATGATTTTAAAAATAATTTATTTTATGTTCATTAATTTCTCTGAACTGTCATTAATTTTAATAATTTGGATTTAGATTCATTTGAGTTTTCTTAATAGACAACATTTTTTCTTGAGAACAATTACAATTACAACAAAATTGTATTCTTGAATTTCTTATTTTTCTATTTATTTTTTTCTTAGTTTGATAGATAGGATCTTGAGTACATTGTTTAGTAAAAGAGGTGATAGTATGTTTGCTGGTTATATGGGGAATACTAAATTTTAGCATGAACTATGGAAATTTGCAGTCCAGTTTCTGTTTTCTCTAATGATATAAAAGAGGAAGTACTAAGACAAACATGAGACAGTTGCCACATAAAAGTCTGTGCTGGCATTTGGGTAACTGAAACTTTTAACCACTTACTCCCACACCAATGGCAGACGTCCATTTCTTGCTCAGCCAAGCCACTTTTCCGGCAGATAAGGTTGGACAATGGTGTGAGTTCCTTCAGCTTCAAACGTCCTATCATGTTAATTCACTGATGTTTTTGGAACACTTTATGTTTATTTTCATATCATCTTATTTATTTATGGACTTCTGTATATAAATATTATGAAGAAATAATTACAGAACAATGGGGAAATAGAAATTCCATGCATATTTTCCAAAATTCTTATAATTTTTCTTCTGTTAACTAAAAATGACTAAATTATATTATCAAAAGAAAAAAACAGGACAAAGTCCTGATTGGAGGTTAGTAAGCTATTCATTTTATCTTTTATCTCACTTTCAAAGATACTTTATCTCTCTGACTAGCAGATATCTGGCTTTTTTCTCTAGGGGTTCCTTTCTGCTGCAGCCCAGTCAAACAGGGGTTTCCAATCTATTACTCCCTCTTCCATGTTTGTACCCTTTAATTACTTGTGGTTCACCCTCTTCATCAGTCTTTTGTCCTCGCTTCCTTCTTGTCATAATAATCTACTAACCTCCCAAGTATTCTCTATTTAGCAAAGACATTAATTTCTGTCCCACAGCATCTGTCTTAATCTCAACTTTGATCTTTCCATTCAGACCTCTACTGTCATGCTGGCTGATTTCAACCTAACTAGCTACTCGGTGCTCTGCTCTCTTAGTTCCTTAATGGCTCGAGTACTTCTGTTTCAGGAGTTTCTCATTCTCAGTGGAACTCCGGTCCAGCACATTCTTTCTGTGTCAGCCTCCTCTTATCTTCACTGTATGGGTATGTGCAGGAACGTGTGTGTCCACTTAGAGTTATCATCAATATGGTAAATACTCTATTGCAAATATTGTTTTTCTTCCCTGATATCATTTTATTCTGAAACACTGATCTGGAAGATGTCCAACCCTAGATGAACCCAACACGTGAATTCTCTGTACTGTTTCTGATTGCCTAAGCATCGCTGCAGAAAAATGTCTAGTTGAATTTATCTTTCAATAAACATTTGAGAATGTTTGAGAATGCTCTCTCTATATCCATATGTGAGCAACTAATATCTACCAGACACTGATACAAGTACTGGGGTACACATGGTAAACAAGAAAAATAAAGTCTGTATCTTAAGTATAAATACAGTACATTTTATAGCCTATACGTGTATGTGTGTGTACATGTGTATGTATGTATATACACACATATGAGGGAGAGAGAAAACAGCAACAAGAGAGTAAGGACACTAGCACTACCGGGTATTAGAGTATGAAGCCAAGTTCATCTCATTTACACGAACACATCTCCTCAAGCCACTAATTTCCAAAAGTCCTTGACACTGTGTGAGCTATTTCTTCCTAATGTAGGATACAATGAGTTTGTGTACATGTGTCCTTTATTACATTTGTATGTGTGTGTTTGTGTGTGTGTAAGACTAAAGAAGTACAGAAAATATTAATAGTATTTTTTTCTAAATTTTGAAATTGTATATTATTTTATTTTTCTTCACACTTTTTACACTTTTCCGTGCTTTCTAAATTATCCATGAATAGTTAACTATCCTACGGTCATAAGAGATTGAAAAATATAAGTATGTATATATTAAAAAATAGTAACTCTATAGTTCACATAATTAGGGAGACTATACCCAAATAATACGGAAATATAAATAACACCATTAACATTTTTGTAAACTATCTGCATATTTACATAGAATTATCATTCCTTGTGCCCAGTCTTAATTTACTAACTTGCTAAAATTTTACCTCTATTTTATATACAGGCATTAATATTGTCTTTATGAAAATAAATTTAAAATTTATAATCTATTTTGAAGTCCTTTAAAAAGAGCATATATATACACAATGCGAATTTGTTTGATACCCTATTGGATTCTAAATGTTATTTTTCACAATTAAGAACACTGTTTTGTTCTGCTTAGAGAAAACTATTATTTCTATCCTGTTGAAGGCTAGAAAATCAAGCACATTATACAGCAAAGTCATAACAGCATATTTTGAAGCACCGGAGCATAAAACATGATTTTATAAACATTAATTTGACAGTTGAAGACCCAGACTTATGAAAGTTTTCTTGCAATTCTGTGGACTGTGTATTGGAGCTTATCATTGTTTGACATCAGTTTTTACCTTTTCTAGTCACATCCTTCCCATATATCATGTTGCCTTGTAGCAAAGGAAAGTAGACTTTGAACTCATGTTTATAGATAGATACCATGTCCATTATTTAGAGAGGTGAAGTGATATAATGTATTATATATTATATATATTATGTATAATGTATTATTCATGTTACTAACATCCAGCTCTTTGCTACCTACTTTAAAAGAAATATATAGTACTTGCTGGCATTAGCAATAAACACAATGAAACTCTTGATTTCAATTAAGCATTATCATTATCTCAAGACAATAGGCAATTAGGCAAGAAAACAGTTTTTTGTGTGATGGATTGGATTGTGATATTACTAAACTCAGTTTAGCAAAGAGAGAACAGAATAGAATAAAATAAAAGGTCAGTACAGGAGACTTGAATGATACTGTCAAGACGGAACTACCCTAAAGGGTCAGTAACTTTAGTGTTTGAATTTGATATAGGCACCAGGCAGGAAGAAAAGACAGCAGGTAAAAAGGAGAGAAAAACTGAAAAGGAGAGGAAGAGAAATCAGATACATAATGCTTATTATCCTCTGAGGAGGTTATACTTCAGAAAGACATGTTGCTGTCTGTTGACATTGGGACTAGTATATATTCATCACAGGCTATGTGACTACCACAGCTAGCTGTGTAATTAATAACTTCTTTTTTTTCTAGCTTTATGGAGGAATAATTGGCAAATAAAATTGTATATATTTAAAATTTATGTGGTGATTTGATATACATATACATTGTGATATGACTACTACAATCAAGTTAATTACCACATTCATCATCTCATGTAGTTATCTCTATCTTTCATTTTTTCTGGTAGTGAGAATGCTTAAGGTCAACTCTCAACAAATTTCAAGTAAATGATAACAAATTATTAACTATAGGCACCATGCTGTACATTAGATCGTCAGAACTTGCTTGTCTTATAACTGAAAATTTATATTTTCTGACCTGTATCTCAGCCCCTGGCAGCCATTGTTCTACTCTCTGTTTCTATGAGATGGGCTTTTTTTTTTTTTTTTTTTTTTTGATTCCACAGATAAGTCAGTATTTGTCTTTGTCTAGCTTACTTCACTTAACATAATCCCCTCCAGGTTCATCCATCTTGTGACAAATGACAGGATTTCCTTCCTTTTTATGTCTAAATAATATTTCTATCTATATACCTATCTATTTATCCATCTATCTATACATACCTACATACGTATATACACACACCATATTTTCTTTATCCATTTATCTGTCAATGGACACAGGTTGATTCTGACCAACGAACAGAATAGAGAGCAGAGAAATAAACCCATGTGTACATGGTGAACTATCCTTTGACAAGGGCACTAAGAGCATACTATGGGAAAAGGACAGTTGCTTCAGTAAATGGTGCTGGGAAAAATGGACATCCACAGGTCAAATAATTAAAATGGATCCCGAATCTTATACAACTAACAGAAATTAACTTGAAATGGATTAAAGACTTACATGTGAGATCTGAAATCATAAAACTCTTAAAGGAAAACGTAAGGAAAAATTTCCTTGATGTTGGTTTTGGCAATGAGTTTTTGGATACCAAACACAGGTATCAAGAGCTAAAATAAATAAATGAGACTCCATCTAACTAAAAAGCTTTTTCACAGCAAAAGAAGCCATCAACAAAATGGAAAGGCAACCTACAATATAAGAGAAAATATTTGCAAATCACATATCTGATAATGGGTTAATATCCAACATAGATAAGGAACTCATGCAACTCAGCAGCAGAAGAACTCAAATAGTCCAATTTAAGTGGAAAAAGGACCCAAAGAAGGCATGCAGGTGGCCTACAGGTACATGAAAAGATGCTCAGCATTGCTAATCATCAAGAGATTGCAGATTTTGAAATGCAAATTGAAACCACAATAAGATATTATCTCACACCTGTTAGGATGACTGTTACCATGAAGACAAAAGATGACAAGTCTTGGCAAGGATGTGAAGAAAAGGGAACCCTTTTACACTGTTTGTGGGAATGTAAATTGGTACAATTATTATGGAAAACGGTATGGAGTTTCCTCAAAAAAGTAAAAATCAAATTATAATTAATAACATCTAATTCGAGAAATCTAGTTCCATAAAGAAAAGAATTTTCTTGCAAATTCACCGAGTAATACGTAACACTTCTTAGGATGGGTCTTGGGCATAATTTGGTTTTGGGCTAATTTAGCTGCACTGCTAAGACTGTTCTGAGGACTCTATATGATGTCCTGTGTATTATAAGACAGTTCCACTCTGCCTCTTGGGAATTCAAACTCTTTCCACCCCTCTGTGAGCTCTGGAAATATTTCAAATGATCTTTACAGCTGGTTCTTTTTCTGGCCTTAGATATTTTCCTCACAAATGTGTACAGATGAGTACTCTGTCAATGACTTGTTGGGATTCCTCTGCCTATTTCTGTAACTTTCTGAAGCCTCCTCCTTTTAGACACATAGGCCTCTCTGAACTGTGATTTCTCTCTCAATAGCAAGAATGCCTGATGGTTTGCCTTCCTTCTTCCTGTGCTACATACTGAAAATTTCATGCAAGCAATAACCTGGTGCAATCATATGGATCACCTTACTTGTTTCTATTCTCTCAGGAATCACAGTCCTGAGCTGCCTGTTGTCAAATGTATGAAGACTAGTGTTTTGTAGATTTAGCCTATTTTTCAAATTATTAATTTTTTTCAAATATTTTAGCTTGTTAAATGGGGGGTTGTTTCTCCATCTTAGCTGGAAACAAAAAATTCTCTGCTTGGATATTTTATGATTTTGATTTTCAGTTGCAGAATTATTTTTCTGAAGCTACTCAATGCAATTCCATATCATTTTTAATATGAAGCCTATGTGCTTGATTAAAGAGGAAAAAATATCTGAGGAGTAGAATTTGGAAGAATAAAGTTGTAATCGTTTTTTTTTCAAGTTTATATACTTTTCAGTCTTTTTTATGTTTCTCACACCAATAAGAATAAATTATTTTTATGAACGAAATATTTGTGCCCCTCCAAAATTCATGTTGAAGCGCTAACCCCAAATGGATCATATTTGGAGATATGGCCTTTGGGGGTTAATTAGAGTTAGATGAGATCATGAGGTAATGTTCTTATAGTGACATGAGTGTCCTTATAACAAGAAACAAATACGTTTTTTTGTTTAAGCTCCTCAGTCTATGGTATTTTGTTATGGTAGCCCAAGCTAACTAAAACAACTATTACTACCAAAATGTATGTAAAGAAGATTGAATTTTTTACTATCATGAGCATGTTAGAATGAGACTAGCAGATCTAAAGCACAAAAATGATTCTCACCGAATGTGTATGCAGGTATGTATTTAGATGAGATGCATGTATTTAGATAGGAATTAATCCTTCCCTAGGCAAGGAAAAGTTGAATTCTGCATCTGCTTTTTTTTTTTTTTTTTTTTTTCCAGCAGATAATGTTGATCGAGTGAGCAGGCTTTAGAATTTGGCTGTCTGAACTGAATCCTGGCAATATCACACATCAACTGCAAGATCATGTACAATTTTCTTAAAATCTATCATCTGTTAAAGTGGAAAAAGAATAATACTTTTTATCACATAAGGATTATTTTGATTATTTAAGAAAATATCTGAAATACCTAATATAGACACATGTTAATTTATCAGTAATTTTATCACCACTGACTATGCTACTTTGGGCAAGTCAGTCACTTAACCTCTCCAAATTTGTTTTCTTGTCTCTAAAGTTGATAAGGATTCTCACCTTTAAGAACTCAAAGAGAAAAGAGATAATGTGTGTGAACTAGTAAACAATTTGATTCAGAGTATATATTAAAAATATTATTTTAATTTTTGTAAAATTCTTAAAACTAGTTCTGTTTTCCAGAAGAGACTGAGTAAAATTGGTGTTAATTTTTCTTTAAAGATTTGGTAGAGTTCTTCAATGAAACCATCGAGGCATGGTACATTCCTTTTTTGGGAGTTTTTTAAATTATAGATTCAAATTTTTATAGTTACATGCCAATTAAAATCAAATATTTCATATGTGGTAAGTTGTGGTAGTTTGTGTTTTTTGAGGAATTGGTCTATTTCATCTAAATTGTCAAATTTTTGTGTGTAGAATTATTCTTAATAGCCTCTTTTTATTCTTTTGATGTCTTCAGGGTCTGTAGTGATACCCCTTGTTTCACTCCTGATATTGGTAATCTGTGTGTTCCCTTTTCTTCTCATTCATCTAAACAGAGATTTTAATTTTTATTGATCTTTTCAAAGAACCAGTTTTACTGTTTCATTATTTCTGTCTACTTTTCCTTTTTAAAATTTTATTGATTTCTACTCTTATATTTACTATTTCTTCCTTCTGATGCTTTCCATTCATTTTTTTAGTTTTGTGGTTTCTTGAGATGAGAGATTATATAACTGATTTAAGACTTTCTCTCTTTTCTAATATATGCATTTAATACCATAGCACTGCTATAGCTGTGACCCACACTTTTTGATATATTTTCATTTTTATTTAGTTAAGTATAATTTTGATTTTATTTGTGAATTCCTCTTTGACCCATAGGTTATTTTCCATGTTTAGTTTCCATGCAGTTAGAGATTTCTAGTTACATTTCACTATGGTTGAAGAATGCACACTGTATGTTCTCAGCTATTTTAAATTTATTAGCATTTATTTTATGGCCCATGATACAGTCTATTTTGGTGTATTTTCCATGGGCTTTTGAAAATAATATATATTATCTATTTAGGTGGAGTGTTCTATAAATGTCATTTAGAGCCTGTTGGTTGATGGTGTTGTTGAATTCTTCTTTATTCTTGCTCATTTACTGTCTAGGTGTTCTATTTGTGTTGAGACAGGGGTGTAGTCTCCAGCTGTAATTATGAATTTTAGAAGTGTCATTTTTAATCTTTAAAGATATGTTAGAGAATGAAACATTTGATTTTAATATGGTTTTCCTTAATACACATAAGTAGTGACTTATTTACTTAAAATTGCTTCATAGATAACAAGGAATTAGGTAAAATAATCAGTCACTAGATGAGTGTAAATGTTGGTTCAGCCTATAACCATGTGGACATTTGTGGAGTGCATGAAATAAAATTCCATCCTTTCCACATAACTTACTCTTTTGGCTTGGCCTAACTGAAAGTATTTATGCCTCCTCCATCTACTGCCTGCCTCAGTCTACTTTGATACATAGTAAGTAAGGTATTTGCCATTTCTATGTAGAAAGCAGTAAGAAATATTATAATTAGGTCCAAAAATGCTTCTCAAGAGAGAAAATCAAATGATACACATACATTTTTAATATAAATTTGTTACTGCATAAATATGTACTTTGGAAAACATTGCTAATCCAATATGGGATCTTTTACAGCTATTAACAAGAGCACCAATACACAGTTATAAAAGAGAAATTGAGGTAGATAATCAAACATGTTTATATTCTCATCAGTTCTCTTTCTGTTATGAATGCTGAATCCAATCATGCTGGCTGATAAATAGGGAATGGAAGAAAAGAGTTGTAAACTAGTAATTAGTGCAGAATTATTTTAGGATAGTGACAGATAATTAAGATAGGAGGTATATTAAAGAGAGTGAATATGACAGTACTGGGATCATAAGATAGTTTTACTGTTTACATATTTTCTGCAAATTGCATAGGAATTTCATAAGTTTAAAAGCATTTTCAAAATTATCTGTCAAGGGGGAGGAGATAGCTTAGTGGTAGAGTGCCTGCCTAGCATGGAGAAGGTCCTGGGTTCAATCCCTAGTATCTCCATTTAAGAAATAAGTAAATAGACAAACCTAATTACCTCCTCCCCTAAAAAAAAAAAAATCAAAATTATCTCTCAGTCATGCTTGTTAGAGTTAGGTATTCTTTTCTAGTTCATTTTAATATTATTAAAGACGAAACTGAGGCTTAGAGATGATAGATAAATTGGCCAAACTTTTCAACCAGTGGGGAAGTGGACTTTCGATTCTAAGTCTAGAACTCATTCCGCTGGGTCACAACTGCCTCTGTGTTAGAGGAAGACTTCTGAAACTCTACAGAAACCCACCAAAATTAACAAGTGAAAATGTAGTTTCTTGTCTTCATGCCATTCAAATTCTCACATTCTGCAGTGTTCCAGTCTCTGTATATATTTAATTTATTTGTGATTCCTCGGTTACTCTAATTTTAAGATAAGAATAATAGTAAAAAGGCACATACTATGACCATGGATCATTAAATACATAATTGAAAAGCTCTTTCCAGAGAAATTCTTAATATTTTGAATCATCCAGTTTCATGAAGAGATGATATAGTTTATGTAATGTATCTGGTCCTCTATGATTTAAATGTGCAGTTGAATAAGAAAGCTTCTATGGTTAAATGGTTTTGAAACAGGGCTGAGAATTTTGTTCTTGAAGGAACACTAAATGTTGTCCATTTTGCTGCAGTCAATTAAATTTTAAGATATTAAAAATAAGTTCAATAGACATTGAATTCTAACTCCACCATTTTTCAAGAAAGTTGTTTTTTTTAACTTTTTCCCCATATGATAGTTAATTACAGATATTATAAACCAAACCAAGCTAATGGAACACCTTCAAATGCAAAGAATAAAGCTAAGTAGTCTTAAACCCTGATAATAATTTTAACAGGAGACCTGAGCTTGCTTTTTCAATATTTTTGCATTTCAGTAGGAAAATAATAAGCTCTAACAATGATTATTTTTTAAAAAAAGGAACACTGTGCTTTTTTTCTCCCCAAAATACCTTTAAATTACCACAGAAAATTAATAAAATGGAATTAATTTCAATATTATAATTATTCTGCTTCCTCTTCTGGTGTATCACCTTATAATAGTTGGAGACCAGTCATTATTGTTTCACAAATTACTTCTCAGCCAGGAGATTCAGTGTTAATATCAATTTTGTTTGTATTTATGATAAAATTATTTATTCATTTGTTCTTATTTTATGTAGATTCTAGTTGAATTTGATAATAAATACTTGAGAAAAATTAAACAAATGAAAATATACTCATTAATTTATACCAAAGAAATAAATCTTTTATGACAAATAAATCTTTTATGGCAAATAAAATCTGCAATACTGAACACAGACATTTGAAGGCAACCACCGTATTAGAATCATTCAACAACTCAATTGAGAGTATAAAAACAGTCTTAAAAAACAGACAAGTGTTTTTTAAAATGACTATAATCTTAATGTAGATATTTTAAAATTGAGGTTTCAAATTGAATTGGATTTTAAAGTCTCTTATCTCCCATTTTGATGGGAAAAAGTCAAATACTTATCTGTCAATAGTAAATTGGCTAAGTACATTATAAAACATTTATATAAAAGAATACTATGCAAACTTTATTAATTGAGAAAGGAATGTCTATGTCAACATTATTAAGGTGAAAATAGCAAAACAGAATGTAAGAGGTGATGCAATTTTGGTTTAAAAACATCAACCTATTCCATCTATCTGTTGACTTATTTGTCATCTACCTGTATGTAATGTGTGCAAAGATAATGAAAAGAAAACATATCCTTGAAGAAGATAAACCAAAATGTTAATAGTGGTTATTTATAGGTGAGGGGTGGGGTCATAGGAGTCTATGCAGAGTAAGAATCTTAAGGGGTCTTTCATTTTTTTTACTTCCTATAGTTAAGTGCAATCTGAGTACTTTATGACTTAGCAAGCATTTGTTTTATAATTAAAATTTTTTATTTTAGAAAAGAAAACAGCACCGAGGATATTTATTATAGCTTTGTGGGAATTAGCTTCATTTCTGGTGTTTGTAATCCTGATGTTTGAATCAACTTTGTTTTTAAATGTTACTAACATCTGGAAGCCATCAGGGTCCTCTTTTTTATTGTTATAAATAATATTAAACAATAAGTTATTCTGAATGCAACATGAGGTAGTAAGAGGAATCAGAGCCACATGGAACTGATATATTTATTGCCTGTTTTCAAAGGTCTATCAGGGGAGTACTAAGACAGTGAAGATAGGGAACTCTTCATGAAGAGGGCAAATTACTCTGAACAGAATAGAATCAAGTATGATTTTCTCTAAGGGAATTGTGGGGAAGAGAAGATAAGATTAAGTAAACTTCAGGGTTTACTTTCTCCTCAAAGGCAGCATGCCAAGCCTACTTAATCTAATTGGCAAAGTACTGAGTAGAATGATACATTTTCATAAATGTGTATTAGGTTGGGATGGAGGAATCCCAATCGATGCAATTAGTTGATGACCTCCTTTACTTAGTAGTTCTGCCTGATGTAATTTTACTTATAGTCCCAAAGACTTTTCTAAGCTCTGGATTTGTAGAAAATTATGGAAGTTTAATATTGAAGGTGACTAATGTTTTTCACTTTTGTTGTCTTATTATGATAGCATTTTCACTCATTGCCTTTGCAAGCTTTCTTAAAGGCTAAATAGACTTTCTACCTAAACATCTAATCTTACCTTTTTAAGTCTACTCTAGGCTCTGCTCTTGAATCCTTCCCTCATCTTTTTTCCTGATAATATTGACAAGATCCTCTTTCAAGTCTCAGGACACTCCAAACCCAGAACCAAAGTGTGAGATATGAAGAATTTTCTTGTGCCCAGTCCCCCAATTCTGTATCTTAGAAGTGTCACCTTTCTTTACTTCCCCCAAACTCCTTAGCTGTAGAATTTTACCCCAAAATTCTATACCATATGCCACTAAATGGCAGACGTCCCATCCTTGGCTGGCATGTTTTTTTTTCCCCCCTGGCATGGAGAGTTTGTTTGTTTTTTGTTTAGTTGAGCCAACATTTAAAGATCAGAATAGTTAACATAAGAAGTTTGCTGAATTATTTGAAATATTGAGGGAAAAACAAGCAATCAAACAAAACGTGTAATCACTGGATCCCAATCTTGGACCTAAGAAAAATTGTGTGATGCTGAGTAGCACCAATTCCCTTTACATATTCCAGTTCAACATAATGTCCATTAGTCCCTCTTGTCTAACATCCATTCATTGTTCTCATCTGTGTGCCTGTTTGGGACCTAAAAGCACTTGATTGATTGATTTTGTGATCTGTTTGTCATATACCAAAACCTTTCTCAAAACACTTATTATGGAGAAGTAAGATAAGATAAAAACAGTGTCTTAGCTCTGCTCTTTGTATTCTTTTCCAAGATCACCGTTTTAAGATAAAGGAAGAAGCATTAAGCTCTGTGCATTTCTGCTTCAGTGAAGGCTATTGAGTTTATGACAGTTATTGAGTTCTGAAAGTTAGTCACATAAGAGACAATCTTCTCTACCTATAAAGTTACCAAAATCAAGTTTCTGTTTACAAAGTCAATTGTCTCAGAGAAAACCGGAGGCAAGCCTTTAGGAGATCACTAAAGGAAAACTTAGAGAAATTTCTTGGCTCTCAAGTTCTTTATCTGTTCTGTGTATTCAGCTTTCCATGCTTAAAGATCCAGCTCATACATTTGAACCCTTAATTATAAGCTCACATCCTTCTCCGCCAAATTCACAGGAGTAGCTATACTTTCAAGTGATGTTAAAAAAAAAAGCTCTATCTCTTTGTCTTATTTGATAAATTTATACTTTTATTTTCTTTAATTGGATTAGGTAACTTTGAAGACAATAGTTTCTCTTTGAAGTCAGCTTTTGGCAGATAGATATTCAATATATCAGTAGTAGCTTTTCATGTTGCATGCCCATCACTTCTTCGGTTTGAACTTCTATAATCTGTTCAGAACTTTGGAAATTTCTATTGTCCTTAACCACTTTGCCTACAATGTGGCAGGCAATCTTTATGAACCCAGTTAATTCTCATTCTAAAGCTGTAATGTAATCTCTTGAAAGACATTTTAATTGGTAGGTAAATTAAAATTTTAAGTTAAATTACAATCTTATGTGATTCTATAGTGCAAATAATTTAATTAAATTGATAGACATGACACATGACCAATTTCATGCACAGGTAATGCCTAAAAGTCATAAATTTCCTCTAAACTTGATGACTGCTAAATTTCTTTTGAAATCAGTATTAAAATACATCTTAATTTAAAAACTGTTCAATAGTTTCAAAACTGTGAAAATGTAGAAAGACACATTAGAAATGAATATATATGGAAAAAATTTAACTCATCTTATAGTATAGTTGTACAGGAAATGGTTTTATCGATAGTTTGGGCACTGGTTTTGGTTTCCAGCTCCATCTCTTTCTATCTGCATATCTAGATATTTGGCTTTTTTGAACTTTGTTTCATTTTTTAAATTAAAGAGTAATAATATATTCTGAGGGCTAATTGTTATACTATATTTAAATCACTTTTATATTTAAATGTTTTTATATTTGGATCGATACCTAGTAGGTTACAAAGCAACAAAAGCAATTATAGTTTTCAAAATAAATTTTAAAAGAAGCTTTATAAAATTTTGGTTTAGTGATTAAAAAGTGGTAAGAATTTTCTGTTGAAATTCAGACTTTGCGTTGGAAAAAATGGTTATTTTTCATTCACAAAGATACATTTGCAGCTCTCTGTATTATGATCCTCAGTCACATATAGCCTGTGTACCATACAGCTTTTTCTCCTAGAATCAGAGCATTCATTTTTGACAATGATCAAAACAGGACATTGCCACTTCCAGGAGGATAAATATGTGTGTATGCTGAAAATGAAAGTTTCTGTTTTTCCCCTTTAACATAAAGCTTTAAGAATATTGAAGAAGAAGGAGGAGGAAGAGGAAGTGGAAGAGGGGGAGGTAGAAAGAGAAGAAGAGAAAGAGAATCCTCCAAAATAATTTTATAATTCAAATCCTAAATTAAGGTTTCAGTTATTTTTCTATCCCATATTTTATAAGATTTATTTATAGCTCTCTATAGAGAGTTTATCAAAGAGCATATAAACAAGAAGTCCCTTGGCTGTTGGTTATCAGTACAGTACCTCTCACTGAACCTGCAGATTGATAGATACCAACCAGACCTAAGATACAGAGAAGGATGTAGGATGTTGTCTGATGCTCAGCAAATGCAATTAGAAAATGTAACTATGAGGCCATCATTGAAGATTTGAGTTCATTGTAATTTAGAATTTTTTTAACATGGCAGGGAAACTAGGAGAACCAAAGTGACTTGAATTGCTTGATGTAGACTAATGACAACAGTAAATTCAATATGTAAGAAGTTTATCTGTACTTTGAAATATGTGGCTATTTATTCTGGCAGGTTCATTAGGCCTAACATAGAGCTCAGGTAAATCTACTTTTTATTTTGAGATCAATACATTCTTTTAGAATGGGAGACCCTGTTTCACTGGAAGAATTGTGCTCATCTATTTCTGCAGTTGATATCAGGAATTGACAATAGAGATAAATTATTCTGAAAATGAGGTTACTAAACAAAGACAGTGGATACAATGGTCCAGAGAACTGAGTCTGGAGCTGACTGCCCGATATCAAATTCCAGCTCCACCTCTTTTTATAAACTGTGTGACCTTGAGCAAGTTATTCAAGTTTCTGTGCCTCAATTTCCTCATAATAAATATTTTTGATTAGTACTTATACATAATACGATTTACTGGGTAGCAAAAAACCTCAGGCTTACTGTTGGTAACTCCTTATTTCTCATTTCATGTCCAAGTCCATTCAACAGTATTTTTTTTTAATTAGCAAGCTCTTACACATGTCCACTTCTCTTTATTGCCATTAAAAGCATTGCTGTCTCAGCCTCTAAGATATCTCACCTAGATAATTGGACTAGCCTGCTCAACGATCTCCCAGAATCCATTCTTGGTCTTATATTTATTCTCTACACTGCAGCCAGAATTAGCTTTTCAAAATGTAAATCATGTCGTATCCTCATTGGCCTCCTTTTACTACTGCACAATTGCTTCCTGTTATTCCAGGGATAAAGATCTAAACCTTCCACGTTACCTAGAAGACTCTGCATGGGTTGTCTCTACTTCTTTACGTTCATCTTAAACCTTCTTCCTCTTTTTCCTGTACTCCAGCCATCCTGGACTTTCAGTTCAAACCATCCCTGTTCTTTCCTGCCCCAGGGCATTTCCACATGTTGTTTTCCCTCCATAATAAATTTCTTCTGCCCACCCTTAATCTCACTTTCATTTTGGTTATCTACTGTACGGATATCAGGATAAGCCATCCCTTGATAGCTTCCCTGCCTCTGTCAAGGCAGAAGAAGCCTTTTTTATGTTTCTCAAAGAATCCTATCCCTTTCCTTTTTAACACTGGATCAGATTGTAAATTGGCACTTGTTAATGCAATTATTTAATTAATTTCTGTCTCTTTTAATGCAAATTCTGTATTCCTCACTATTTTAATCTCCAAACTTTGTCATACATTGTGGACTATAGTGACAGGCTCAGTGAATGTTGAACTATAATCTCTTATCTTAGGTCATGCATTATTATAGCCGGGGTTAGGAGACCTGTGTTGTCTTTGATATCTCTTGCTATTTGGTGCATGATCTTTTCAGGAGGCTTGGGTTCCAAGTATTCATTTTTTGTGTAACTTTGGGCAAGTTCCTTTACTTTCCCTGAAGACATATTTTTATCTCCTACAGAAGACTAGCATTGCCAGCCTATTTCGCAGTTGTCATAGATATAAAACGAGATGATGTATATGAAAGTGCTGGCTAAAAACAGTGTGGTTTTATAGAGTATAAGTTATTAACACAATTTAGGTCTGGCTCTGCCCTAGACTATCCCAACCAGAGATAGCTCAATACTTATTAAAGCTTGATGACATTCTCTTCTCTAAGTGTTTTTTAAAAAATCTTTGTAACATTTCTCTGAAATAGATTTTTGAAAATAGGCCAAGGCCTCTGGCTGGTAGTTGTAACCTAAAGTAACAACACTATTTATGCTACAAAATTTGAGACTTCCAGAAGATATTACAGACATAAAATAATTAAGTATCTTTAATAATGTATACCAACTGGATGCTTTCCTTAGTGGCTAGTGCTATAATTATAAGTTTATAGCTAATATTAGATTAAGTCAAATGATCAATTCATAACTAATAATATCTTTATATGCCTGTAATTATGGAGTTTATTGAGCTTGACACCATGCATGTGATCACAGTCCCACAGCAACTGGCTAATGAGTGAATGGTTCTAATGTCACCATTTTTTGTTTTGAACCTTAAATACTCTGTTTAATTTAACTAATATCTAGGCTTTTGCTAATATTTTATTCTGACGTTGGAGTTTTACTATTAAGTCTAATTATTTTTAGTAACATGTTGATGTCCCAAAGGTATCTAAAATTAATAGTTAAGTAAAAAGAATAAACTAATGTGAGGAAAGTATCAATGTGAGCATAATGTATTATTTTATTAATCTTTGATGGATGTCAGTTCATTTAATAACATTACAGTGTCCCTTGCTCAAGATTTCTTGATTGGGAAACAATTTGTAATTTACATATTAAAAATCTATAAAAATGATATTGGTCTAAACAGATGATTTTCCTGGCATATTATTCACTTAGTGATTGCCAAATACTGAATCATATAGATTAAAAGTCAGGACAGAAACTGGAAATATAAAGGAAAAAAAAATTGAGTAGCATTATCCAAGAGATAAACCCCAGACTGATGACATTAAGGATGATCACCCAAAGGAATGAAAGGAAGATTAAAAGGAACCTCAGGCATTTTCCTGTAATATCTTCAGAATGACAAAATCATTAGAGCCTCACAAATTGAGTTTATTTGGCACCTGGAAAAAGCAAGAAAGAAAAGACCCATTAAACCAGAAGACCAAGTAAATTTGGTTTCGCTAATTCAGTGGAGGATAATTATAAGAAGTTACTTGGAAAAAACACAAACCAATATTTGCAGCAAAACTGAGCTCCACATAAAGTTTCAGAGAAAAGAATTTTTGACCCAGAAATTGGTCTTTAGCTTAATTCACTACTTGAGGAAATGGAATGAATTTCAAGTAGAAAATCATTAATATTTCAATAGAATGTATATTTATAAACATAAATCTGAATAGACAAATTAAATCTAACAAACAGCTGACACAAACCACAGCCCTTGGTTGAATTTCTGTTGGGAATTGGAAAACTATTAAACAGTTAATTAAATGAAATGTGGCCATATGTGTCAGCCCAAGTACCCTACAGTATAGAAAATCAAGAGAAAAAGGACATAGAATAGCATGAAAATCCTTAGTGGTTCAAAGGCTACAAAATGTCAAGTTATAACTTTAAACTCAGGCAGACCCAATCCAAGAAATTTCTAAGTTGTTTTGGGTGGTAGACAGTGTGTGGCATTAACAGGCATTTATAACTGACTCATTTATCCTGAGGCATATGCCATTGGCACTTTCCTATTCCTTCTCAAACAGACAAAATTAGCATTGTATTATCGTTTTGTACATGTATCTCTGTAGTTTTTATTTGAGTGTTATGTGCTCATGCATACCCATATCTAGGCATATTTAGGCATTAAAAAACAGATCATTAAGACAGTTAGGTTGAGTGCAATGAACATGGGTTTTGGATCAGACAAACGTGTTTTTTGGGTTTTTTTTAAACTTTTTTTATTGAATTATAGTCATTTTACAATGTTGTGTCAAATTCCAGTGTAGAGCACAATTTTTCAGTTATACATGAACATACACATATTCGTTGTCACATTTTTTTCGCTGTGAGCTACCGTAATATCTTGTATATGTTTCCCTGTGCTATACAGTATAATCTTGTTTATCTATTCTACAATTTTGAAATCCCAGTCTGTCCCTTCCCACCCCCCGCCGCCTTGGCAACCACAAGTTTGTATTCTGTGTCTATGAGTCTGTTTGTTTTGTATTAATGTTTTGTTTTTTTTAGATTCCACATATGAGCGATCTCATATGGTATTTTTCTTTCTCTTTCTGGCTTACTTCACTTAGAATGACATTCTCCAGGAACATCCATGTTGCTGCAGATGGTGTTATATTGTCGGTTTTTATGGCTGAATAGTATTCCATTGTATAAATCGACCACATCTTCTTTATTCAGTCATCTGTTGATGGACATTTAGGCTGTTTCCATGTCTTGACTATTGTAAATAGTGCTGCTATGAACATTGGGGTGCAGGTGTCATTTTGAAGTAGGGTTCCTTCTGGATATATGCCCAGGAGCGGTATTCCTGGGTCATACAGTAAGTCTATTCCTAGTCTTTTGAGGAATCTCCATACTGCTTTCTATAATGGCTGCACCAAACTGCATTCCCACCAGCAGTATAGGAGGGTTCCCTTTTCTCCACAGTCTCTCCAGCATTTGTCATTTGTAGACTTTTGAATGATGGCCATCCTGACTGGTGTGGGGTGATACCTCATTGTAGTTTTGATTTGTGATATTTAGTGATATTGAGCATTTTTTCATGTGCCTGTTGATCATTTGTATTTCTTCCTTGGAGAATTGCTTGTTTAGGTCTTCTGCCCATTTTTGCATGGGGTTGTTTGTTTCTTTCTTATTAAGTCATATGAGCTGCTTATATATTCTGGAGATCAAGACTTTGTCGGTTTCATTTGCAAAAATTTTCTCCCATTCCATAGTTGTCAGTTTGTTTTACTTATGGTTTCCTTTGCTGTGCAGAAGCTTGTAAGTTTCATGAGGTCCCATTTGTTTATTCTTCCTTTTATTTCTATTGCTTGGGTAGGCTGCCCTAGGAGAGCATTTTTGAGATGTATGTCAGGTAATGTTTTGCCTATATTTTCTTCTAGGAGGTTTATTGTATCTTGTCTTATGTTTAAGTCTTTGATCCATTTTGAGTTTATTTTTGTGTATGGTGTAAGGAGTGTTCTAGCTTCATTGATCTACATGCTGCTGTCCAGTTTTCCCAACACCATTTGCTGAAGAGACTGTCTTTATTCCATTGTATATTCTTGCCTCCTTTGTTGAAGAATAGTTGACTAAAAGTTTGTGGGTTCATTTCTGGGCTCTCTGTTCTGTTCCATTGGTCCATATGTCTGCTTTTGTACCAATACCATGCTGTTTTGATTACTGTAGCTCTGTAGTATTGTCTGAAGTCTGGGAGAGTTATTCCTCCAGCCTCTTTCTTTTTCTTCAATAATGCTTTGGCAATTCTAGGTCTTTTGTGGTTCCATATAAATTTTATTATGATTTGTTCTAGTTCTGTGAAATATGTCCTGGGTAATTTGATAGGGATTGCATTAAATCTGTAGATTGCCTTGGGCAGTATGACCACTTTAACAATATTGATTCTTGCAATCCAGGAGCGTGAGATATGTTTCCACTTTTTTAAGTCTTCTTTAATTTCCTTCATCAGTGTTTTATAGTTTTCTGTGTATAAGTCTTTCACCTCCTTGGTTAGATTTATTCCTAGGTATTTTATTACTTTGGGTGCTGTTTTAAAGGGGATTGTTTCTTTACTTTCTTTTTCTGTTGATTCATCATTAGTGTAAAGAAATGCAACTGATTTTTGAATGATAATCTTGTAACCTGCTACCTTGCAGAATTCTTCGATTATTTCTAGTAGTTTTTGTGTGGACCTTTTTGGGTTTTCTATATATGGTATCATGTCATCTGCATATAGTGACACTTTTACCTCTTCTTATACAATTTGGATCCCTTTTATTTCTCTCTGTTGCCTGATTGCTGTGGCTGGGACCTCCAAGACTGTGTTGAATAGGAGTGGTGATAGTGAGCATCCTTGTCTTGTCCCAGATTTTAATGGGAAGCTTTTGAGTTTTTCACTGTTGAGTACTATGCTGGCTGTAGGTTTCTCATAGATAGCTTTTATTATGTTGAGATATGTTCCCTCTATACCCACTTTGGCGAGAGTTTTTATCATAAATGGGTGTTGAATTTTATCTAAAGCTTTTTCTGCATCTGTTGAGATGATCATGTGGTTTTTGTCCTTTCTCTTGTTGATGTGATGTATTACATTGATTGATTTGCATATGTTGAAACACCCCTGTGTCTCTGGATGAACCCCACTTGATCACGATGTATAATCTTTTTTATGTGCTGTTGGATTCTATTTGCTAGTATTTTGGTGAGGATTTTTGCATCTATGTTCGTCAGTGATATTGGTCTGTAATTCTCTTTTTAGGTGGTGTCTTTGCCTGGTTTTGGTATCAGGGTGATGGTGGCTTCATAGAATGAGTTTGGGAGTATTCCTTCCTTTTCAATTGTCTGGAAGAGTTTGAGAAGGACTGGTATGAGTTCTTCTTTGTATGTTTGGTAGAATTCCCTGGTGAAGCTGTCCGGTCTGGACTTTTATTTGTAGGGAGGTTTTTTATTGCTAATTCGATTGCATTTCTAGTGTTTAAGTGGTCAGTTTCTTCTTGATTCAGTCTTGGTGGACTGTATCTTTCCAGAAACGTGTCCATCTCCTCTAGGTTATCCACTTTGGTTCCATATAGTTTTTCATAATATTCTTGTATGATATTCTGTATTTCTATGTTATTTGTTGTGATTTCTCCATTTTCCTTTCTTATTTTGCCTATTTGTGCTCTCTCTTTTTTCTTCTTTGTGAGTTTGGCCAGAGGTTTGTCGATTTTATTTACTCTTTCAAAAAACTAGCTTTTGGTGTGATTGATTTTTCTATTTTTTTTTCTTCTCTGTTTTATTTATTTCCTCCCTTATCTTTATTATTTCCTTCTTTCTGCTGACTTTTAGGGATTTTTGCTCTTCTTTTTCTAATTCTTTTAGCTGGTGGGTTAGATTGTTTATTTGAGAGTGTTCTTCTTTTTTGAGGAAGGCTTGTATTCGTATAAACTTCCCTCTTACCACTGCCTTTGCTACGTTTCATCAGACAAACCTCAGCTTTAACCTCAGTTATGCGACTTACTAGCTTTGACAATTTATCCCAGTGAATCTCAATTAGCTCATACATTAATGGAATTAATAATCTTTTAGGCTTGTTATAAATAGTGAATGCATATAGTATGTTTTGCGTTGTCTTTGCACACAGTGGTTTTAATAATCATAAGTGTAAATATGAAATGTAACACTATTGACTATTAATGAAATTAGTCTAATGTGTTGTGTTCAGAAAAAGTAAATATTTATGGTCCAAAAATATTTTATATATTTTATCATTCAGATTACACTATTCAAGTGGATTGAAGAAGCACCAACAAATTTATTAAAACATATTCTATTCACTTTTATAGCCTTTATATTTTATTATAAATTACATAAATAATACTACAATACATGATCACGGTAACTAAAAATACAGAGTTCTGTAAATAAAAACTTAAATTCCTCTTTTTTAATCCCCTTTCAATATTCCTGAACTAACTAGAGTTAGCTTATATTCTTTTTTATTTAGGCAAATATGCATAAAAATAAACACTTGTTTGGCTTTTTTTTTTTTTTGCCTTTTTTTAAAAAAAATAATGCAGGAATGTTTTTTATGTGACTCTTTAGTTTCCAAGACAGCATGAGCATCTAATTCATTCTTTTAAATTGCTACATAATATTCCATTTATTGTACTTTTCATAATTCAATTCATCATATCTCTATCCGTAGACATTCCACTTAAGTATATATCTTAAAGAACTATGCATTATACATCCAAAATAAAAGAAAAAATAAGTGTAAAAGTCAAACACAGGAATTTAGCCATCATTGTGAACTGAAGAAATTATGCTTCATTTATTTCTTATAGACTCATACCTTTAAGATTATATTAAATAAAAAACTCAGTACAATTTTATGAAATGAGAAAAATTTATATATTCTGTTAAGATTTTATAAAATATCTTGGAGGAGTCTGAAGAAATAAATTGGTGGCAAAAGTTGTTGACATAGATAAAGTTTTAATTTCCTAAATGGTATCAATAATATATTTGTGATAAGCTGATTGGAAAGAAAAAAAAAGTGTTGATTAAACCTCCAGAACATAAGCTTGGATTTCCCATCACTAAGTGCATTCTGAGTTTGAGTTGGGGTGTCCATAAGTCAATAAGCAACCTCATTAGAAAGTAATATATCCTGAGGTATGTTGATCATTCCTGTTCAGTTAACTCATAGCATATCTTGGCTGTGGTCAAATACACTGAAATTACTCCTCAATTTGTGTGCTTTTCTCTGAGCAAAACAAGGAGAGATTTCTGCTTTTTTGTGGAAATGGGGTGGGATAGGGAATGGTACAACAACCCCTACCTATTAATCAGGAAATTAAAAGGGACTCTAACGCCATAAGTAGAAGAAATGTCAGGCCATTTGAGGTACTATTCTTTCCTTTCCTCTCCTCCTTATTTCTTTTTGTCTTTGTTTCCTTGCCTCACCGATTTTCTTCTGCTACAGCCCTTTTTTTGTTTTTTTGTTGTTTTCTTTCTCTTCCTTATCTTGTCCTGCTTATGCTAACTTCTGTCCAGGAGAATTTAAATGTATGTCCAACTATTTCTGTCATTGCATAGTGTCAGAATGGCTGACTCCAGAGGTGAAGTAAATTAAATTAGCAAGTGAATTGTCTGCTCCTAAGGCAGGATGCATTTCTAGGAAAGTCCTCTAGGTGTCTGACCTGTGCACATATTCCGCTGTTGTGGCATTTACTTGCTCAGCCTGAGGGCACCCAATTTCAAGCTAACGTTGCTCTTTTGAAAGAGTACATTTCCATTCACAATATTCATCCACTGATCAAAGTTATTTTCCTTCTGAGATGCACAACAATCCAAAAACTGTTTTGTCATGAGTCTGCCATTGCTCTTAAAATGACATTGGTATATTGGAGGAAAGCATTTCAAATCAAATCATGGAATAGCTCACATAAAATAGCAGCTGTTTTTGAGTCACTTCACAATACTATGTAAATAAAACAGTTCTAGCAGCTGGAAGAACAAAACTGTCTTTGATAACACTCTAATTATTTATTATGACTGCTTTGATGCAGCATTTATATGAACACAAGTTATATTTTTAAAAGCCAGAAGGAAATTAAAAGTAAACAAAAGAATTGCACTCCTGACCAACTTCTTTGCCTCAAGGTTATTATATTCGGGCAGCTGCTAGATTTTTTTTTTTTTTTTTTTTTTTTTTTTAAGCATTCTTTCAATTTCGTGGTTCTGGCTTCTCTATCAGATGTGCCCAAAATCACTAGGATGTTTAAAATAACAAGACATAGAGAAAATGTCATTGTGGTGTTTTTTTTTTTTTTCAGTAGAATTAAAATCAAACATTGATAACGAAAGATGTATCATTTATGAAATTACCCTCCAATCTTCATTCCTGAAGTCTTATTAATTAATAAGATTTTTTTATCCCCAAGCACTGTCATTGTTGAATGTCTTTAAGGTAAATATTTTTTAATATTGGGACATGAGTGGGAAAATAAGATCCTAGTAATAGAAGAAATGTGCTAAACTTTTTTTTTTTGATGAAATCCTTACAAGTGAGAACTCAAAATGTGGGAATGAGGTCTAAACACACATACGCAAAGAAATAGTTGATTAAAGAAGAAATGTATGGTTAATAATGGTTTGGGATGATCTGTGCCTGGTATATTCTGTTTCACATTAATATATATGGCTGAAGATGAACTTCCTTAGGATCCAGTAATAATCCTCATTGCCACACTTACTTGCAGGTGATTTATTGAAATAGGTTTAATGGACAGTTGGACATCCCAGAAAAATGTAAAGTTACTCTCTCCTTGCCTAGTGAAATAGATATTTAAAGAGGGAGGGAATTCTTCATATCTCTACATTAAGCAAAACATGGAGACAGGAGAATGGAACTCTCTCTAAGAAATCTAGAGCTGTCATGTTTATACAGATGGGCAAAAGGAAGGGAGAAATTGTAGTTTCCAAGGAGGTAAGTGGAATTGATGGTGGGGTGGATGCTTGGATTAGAGTCACATGACTTAATGCTCTGGTAAATGTGTAAATGATCCAGGGCACAAGAGGAATGTGGGGAAGAAATGCAGACGGGGAAATTACAGTGATGGGAAGACAAAACCCACAGTGTGCTTCTCATTGTACCGTAAACTCTGCTTCTGTGCTTTTTATTATTGCTCTTTATATTAGCATTTTCCTGACCCGTATTTTTCTCATGTATTCTTTTGTGTCTGAAATACACATCTCCCATTCTTGAAATGCAAAGCCTTTACACTCCTTTGTCACTGTTGACACTTTGGGTCTAATGATTCTTGGTTGTGGGAGCTGTCTGGTGCACTGCACAACGTTTAGCAGGATCCCTAGTGTCTACCTCCTAGAAACTAGTAGTAATTTCTTCCCCACCAGTTATGGCAACCAAAAATATCTCCAGACATTGCCAGATGTCCCCTGTGGTTTGGGACAAAATCATACTGATTGAGAACCACTGTTCTATATAATTTATTGCCTCTAGCATTGATTGTAATTTAGTTTATGCCGACTCCAACTGAATTCTATAGATATTATTGATACCTCCTGATTTGGTTGCTGGGGATGTAAAAAGGAAGTAGGATATGCAAAACCTTCCTCTAATATTGGAGTAGATTATTTTTAGGTATCTTTTCATGTGTTGACCTTTAGTTTCTTAGAGGAAAATAACTAATGAAAACAACAGGCATGTATTGAGCTTTTTCTGTGCATCCAGCTCTGCTCTAGGTGCTTTTAGATATATTCACTCATTTAATTCTTATAACAACCTATGTATCAGACCATTACTATCTTATATTCCCTGCCCTTCACTCTTTCTTTCAGCAGCTAGTACTGTATTTTATTTTGCTTGTCACTTGATGGATATTTACAGCTTGACTGATGGGACTAGGTAGGCTCTGTACCTGGAAATCCATTGTTCTTTCACTTGCATTGTGCATGTTTCTTTTTTCACCACTTTTTCTTCTTTCATGAAGGAATGGTGGCATTTACCAGCACTCTTATAAATGTATGAGAATTGTAAACTATTTTTAGGTATTTGGAAAGAGAAGCACTTATCAAGAACACATCATGCTTGTGTTTTTGTCCAAATTGAGAAACTTCTTCATTGGCAATAAAAAAAGTTCCTGCAAACTTGAATAGTTATAATATCCTCTCCAGTTGCTTTCTTCTGTCACATCAAATTAAATTCACTGCTTTTTTCAATTATTCTTATTTTCCAAAATGGACATCTCATAACTTTGAAATGAAGAATAAGGCACAAGTTTACAGATGTGCAGAGAATGTAGCCAGGATGTTAGAACTGAAAGAGCCCCATGGACTGAAATTAAAGTTGAAGGAAAAGGGGTGAACCCAGCTCTGACTATTGTCAGGAGACCTGGTAAGCCCACAGCTGCTGCTGCCTTAAAGCCCTCCCTTATCTGCAGTACGCTTAGAGGTCACACAAAGATAAGAGAAGTGGCAGCTGTGCTGGGAGAGTGAGTGGCTCATAAACCAAGTCAGCACTTTGATTCACCACTTTATCGGTGTTTTGAGACAGGACAGTAAGCTGTGCAGTGTTTAAATGGATCCTAATTGTAATTGCCTTGACATTTGCCTGGAAGATACCCCCTTGAGATGTGGGAGGATATTTCCTCCCTGAGCAAGACTAACCAAAATGTTCTTTCCAAATATATGCCTCATTGCACTGATCCTACCGCATGTTTTGAATTATGCTGGGTCAATATTCAGGTGAGAAGGAGCAGATATCTCTTAATTGTGAAGTAGAAACTTTTCCCCCCCAAACTTGCTTATAGAAAGATACTCAATTGTGTCTGTAAAAATACATATATCTGCAGATATCAGGGTCCCAGCCCAGACCTAGAGAATCAGCATTGTCAGGGGAATGGCTTAGTAAAACAATTACAAGCAAATAAACAATGTTGTTTATTTATCAGATGTCATTGATGATTACTATAAGAAATTTTTAAAAATATTATTAATAGAAGTAGAACAGTATAAAAATATTATGGCTTTAGAACTCCTCTCTTGCCTACTCTTTACTGAAGACTGTATCTCAGAGGTTAGCCTTGCTATACATTAATGCTATAAAAATATTATACTGCTATATACATTATGTACAAATACATGCCATATATCATAAATAATCTATTGAACATGTATATAATGTATATGTTATATGCTATTACATATTAGCATATTATCTATTAAAGAAGGAGAGGAAGAATGGTAGATTTCAGCTATAATGTAATTATAATGTTTTGATCACAAGAGGAAACAATTGGAAATTAAGGTCCTTTGAGCATGGGTCTTCAAATCAGACAGGACTGGCTTCAAATTCTGTTCTGTTCACTTATAGACAAGCTCTTACTGTTGTTGTTACTATTATTTTGTCTTGGCCAGAGGAAACAATAATAAAGTACTTTAGTAATGAATGTTCACATCTGACATCATGACAACTGGAATATCTGAATAACCTCCATACCCTGCAATCTCTTCTAACAAAGAGACAGAGAAGGAAGGATGAAGGAAGAGAAAAGAGAAAATAAAGATTAAAAAACCTCTTTAGGATACTTTGACATGACATAAAGCATACAAACCAAAGACCAACAGAAAATTTGGCACAGGATATGACAAGGAAATTCATGGAAGGCACCCATAGACAATGGATATATGAAGACATTTTCAAATCTCATTAGAAATGAGGGAAATATGAATCCAAGGAATACTAACATAGCATTTCATATTCAGCTGACTGGCAAAAATATTTTAATCTGACTTCTGGTGTTATTGTATATTGATATAAACACTTTGAAGAGCAGTTTGGCCATATCTAATAAAGTGTGTGTTCTCAACAATTCCACTCCTTTTTACATACCCTAAAACAGTGCTTCGCAAAATCTAATGTGTTTCTGAATCACCTGGGGATATCTTCCAATGGAGAAATGCAGGTTCTATTTATAAGGCCTGGAGTGAAGCCTGAGAGTCTGAATTTCTAACAAGCTCCCAGTCGATGCCGATGCCAATGCTGCTAACACATGGATTACTAAGATTTAGAGAAACCCTCGTGTGCACAAATGGGAGTTGTACAAGAAAGTTTATTGCAATGTTAATTATGATAGCAAGAAATCAGAATTACACAGATACATATTTAGCTAACGTTTGAGAATATGTATGAGATTGATAGCCTCCAACTTTAGGACAATGTTATCTTTGGAGAATATGAGAAAATAATTAGATGAAGAGGGATATGCAGGAGGCTAAAATTACATCTATGTGTGTGTATGTATGAAATATTAGCTGGGTAGTAAGTACATAGGTTTTTGACATATGGCTATTTCATGGTAGGCAAAGTCACAAGATTCATCAGTGAGAAAATGTTTAGTCCTGCTTAGAACACATGTTGATAACCAGGTCATCAAAAAAGTGGCCAAATATGAAAAGGTTATAGCTGACCTTCATGACACAAAGGCTGATACACCTTATTCTTGGTCTTTGGGGTCCTAAAAATGTGCTTGGACATCGTTACTAGGTTTTTGCATCCGGGAGGTGGTGTGATCTAGTAGAGAGGCCTGCAGAATGTGCCACCCTGACCTTGGCTCCAAAATCCAACTGTAATATTTTCTAGCTGCATGGTTTTAGCAAATCCATTTGAATCTTAATATCTACCGTCTTAGTAACATGAGAGACATGTGTGCAAAATACCTGATGCTCAATAAACATTCAGAAGAAAGTCAAAGGAACACTCTTAAGAAATAAGAAAATTTTACAGGGTTGGAGAATAATTTTAAAGTAGCAAATAAAGAATAAGATACAAAATGCTTCTCTTGCCTACCTTAGGAGAGAATAAAAGTTTCAGGTAGCATTGCCAAATCAACCGTTTCCCAAGGTTTTTGTACGAATTGTATGTAATCATGCCATATTTTCAAAAGGATGCACTTTCACTCACATTTAAATGACCATATTCAGTGGATGAACATGTGCTGAGCAAAGGATTGCAAAAGGCACAAATTTGAGCCACTGGGTGTCCAAGGCAAAGTGGGACTAATCCCAGGAGAAGACAGGCTTTTTGTTGAATCACTGTCTCTTTGGATAGAATCTTATCCATTCCCTGTTAATATACTTAAGTGTCTTCAAAGGTTGGAGAGAGGAAAGGATGCTTGTCCTGGAGAGAATTATCTGCTGAATATTTTCACTGTAAATCTATTTAAAATGTATTAGTCTAAGTGGGTACAAAGTGGGGTCAAGGTGATGGAAAGTCTCCCTCTCTTTCATATCGTAACCATTAAAAACAACAGCAAAAATAAACACACACACACAAAATAATAATTTGGCTGGAAGCAGCAGGATTATATAAATTGTGAGCCCTCCCCCCCAAAGAAAAGTTTCAGATTTTTTGTTGAATAACAAAATCTCCCATGAAGAAAGTCCTTTTGGTTTTCCTTTCTTCCACACAGTGCATGCTTATGTGAATCATCTGAACCAGCCCCTGCTAGTATAATGCTACATCAAACAAAACACATAAGGGAAATCCACCCCAGTATGCTCTGACTCATGCGAGCAATACAATAGTTGGATTTATTCCCTAGTGTGTATTCTTTCCAGAATGCTTTACCAGGGTCATAGGCTTCTCTCTACACTTCACTTTCAGTGCCACACTTCACTACATAGGACACTCAATGGGCCAGTGTTTTTAGGAACTTGGAGTAAGAGTAGGGGGCATTTCATTGCAAAAGCTCCAGTCCCTCTTCCTCTTCACTACATTGTTTCTGTGAAGTTTACAGTATTACCAGATCAGATTCCACTAGTAAATGCACATTTCCTTATTGGAAAAGATTGTTTAGTTTCAGAATGCACGTGGCTCACAGGACAAAGCTATCAATTTGAGCTAATACGGTTTTTCTTAAGTCTCCTATTAAGAAAGAATCCATGGATCAGAACAAACAGACTGCCAGATATTTCTCCACCAAAGATGTGTTTATTGGGGATCAGCAGAGAATTACAATTTAGGATCTGCAATCATGACAATTCATATGCCAGTCCCCACACAGTAAAAGAAGGAAACACTATATAGACAAGAAAAGGGAGGTGAGAAGGCTGCAGTAAACGAGGTGTCCATGGCTTTTAATTGGCTGAGTCTTTGCCAGGAAAGAAGAATCTTTTTTTCTTCCTGTTGGGCTCCGCTATTATAGCAGGGCATGAGAGCTCCCCCTTTTGGGTTTCCAGCACTGTTTAATTTAGCTTTCTATTAATTTTTTACAGATCTATAGATTGAAATTCATGGGGTGGAGGGGGTCTCACATGAAATCTCTTTATGTTAACCTGAGTTTCCTAGCTTCAGGTTAACACGATTCTCTTACTCAAATTTCTCTCTCTGAAGTTTGTGCCCTCCCATCACAAAACTTCACTTCATTCCCAAGTAGATACATCAATTCTTGCAACTCTTCTGTAGCTCACACACAATTTAAAAGTGTAATTCAAGTAGCATCAGGTTTCAGCTGAACTGAAAACAGTGGAGAAAGATAAAATCTAATTTCCTTTTTAGTTTTCCAATTTGTGGGGTCTGTAAGCCTGTAGATTGCTTTCACACAGTGAGAGACCTGTTATAAATAACATTTGCTAAGCTCAGTCCCAGAGTTTCTGATTCAGTAGGTCTAGGGTGAGGCTCAAGAATTTGCATTTCTAATTCCCAGGTAATGCTGGTGCTGCTGGACCCTGGAACACACTTGAGAATTGCTGCTTTAATATAAGCACATTTACCAAGCATAGTTT
The DNA here is from genome assembly GCF_048773025.1 of Camelus bactrianus. Taxonomy (NCBI): domain Eukaryota; kingdom Metazoa; phylum Chordata; class Mammalia; order Artiodactyla; family Camelidae; genus Camelus; species Camelus bactrianus. Next base: position 42,663,792 of record NC_133550.1, on the reverse strand, counting down.
GTGACAGGTTGAGAACTCAGACTCTCTGGTTTAAATTCTAGTGCCCCAGTTTATTAGCTATGTGACACTGGCCAAGTTACTTACCTTTCTCTGTTGCAGCACCCTGTGTATAAGAGGGAGAAATGGTAGTGTCTTCCACAGAGAATTGTCACAAGGATTAAATGAGATGATAGGTGTAAAGCACTTGGAACAATGCCCAGCACAGTACTGTCCCAACCAATGGTGAGGGACGATTCCATTCTCAAGCAGAAGGATACGTCTCCTGCCCTTTAAACTCATTGTGTACCATGTTTGTGAATTTTTGCCTGTTCAACCACGGGGGCTTCCATCTTCATAAAAATGCAATACCGGTTTTATTTTAGAAAAAAAAAATTCAAACTTACAAAGTACTACAAAGTACTTTTGCCACTAATGTGGCAGACTCATGAACTTAGGTACCGTGCAGCTTTGTCAAAGCTTAGCTTTTGGCCATATTTATCCCGAAGGAGATATTCTTTCTTTGGGGTTCATCATTACCTTGCATAACTTATGTCATTACCATACATGTACATATACACAAATGTGATGTTGTATTGTTTTGCCTATTTGTACACTTTTATATAAATGGTGTTAAACTATACATATATATCCTTAACTTTGTTATTCACAAAATGCTGTATTTTGATATTTATCAATGCTATTAGATAACAATTTATCACATCCTGTGAAAGTGACACAATTCCTTTGTCCTCCTTTTTGGTGTATGGGATTTTATTTTTCAAATTATTATAAAAAATTTTTGCAAAGAACATTCTTTATCCTTCTTTTTTTTCTTAGTTTCCTCCTGTCTTTCTATATCAACTATTTTATCTGTCTGTCTACCTATCTATCTATCTATCTTTGGAATTTATATACCTAGATTATAACTGCAGAGTTGAAGAATACACTCATATTGTGATTCAGATATCTTCTTATTTACTAGATTATACCATATACTCGTCAAAGAAGTTGTGTCACTTTATATTCACATCAGCAGTGTATAGCAGTCTCCTATGCTCACATCCTTGCTAACATTTGGTATTGTTACATTTTACTTTTTTTATTATTTTATCAATCAAATGGGTATAAAAGTATTCTTACTGTTATTACTGCTGTATTTAAGGTAATCTTTCTAGGTGAATGTAGCAAGAGGATTTCAAGTTATGTAATGCATATAATTGCTCTTGGAATTAGAATCTATACTAATTATATTAATGCCTAGTCTCTGGTTGAGGGAAAAGACACTCATCTTGATTAAATGCATTTAATTTAAAGAATCATTCTAATAGAAAGGTTGCAGAAAGTGCATGGAATTTTTTCTGATTACTCCCACCAGGTATGCTTTATATATATCATAGAGTTGATTCTCATAGCTTTCAAAAGAGATACAGTCAGTTCCTATTACTTATACCTAACAAATTTAAAGGTTGAGGGACTTAGCAAAAGATACTCATGGATTGAATTGAGCTAGCTAAACAGTTAAGAAATTATTCATTTCTTGAGCACCAATTATGACTAGGAACTATGCCTTTCCCTTTGCTTGGAGGGCCCTGGCTCCAGATATCCACCTCAGCTCAGTCACTCACTTTCTTCAAGTCTTTGTTCAAATGTTCTTTTCTTATAAACCTTCCTAGACAACACTCTTTTCACGTATATGTGTATGTGTGTGTGCGTGCGTGTGTGCGCTTGACATTGTGCTTAATGCTTATATAAAATATTAGATATTATTAGATATCTATGTATAGTTGCAAATATGAGAACAAAAGATGTTAGAAAGTTTTTAAAATAGATAATACATTAAATCACCTTGTTTATGTTTATTACAATATATTAATTTGAAAGTACTTCATATGTAATAATTCTCTGGGTAGAGAAAAAAATCTCCAAACTTTTTATGTAACTTTACATTATTCTTTCTAAGAAAAAAGCATAAGCTTCTAGAATATCTTTTCACTAGATAATCAAATTGTATTAATAAAAGGATCATAGGGTAGCTATAGGAATGATATCTTGTCAACTAAAATTCTTGATAAAACAGCAAAAATTTGACAAAATGAGTATAGTGATATGTGAGTAAAACCATGAACCTAAACTGTGTGTATGTAAAAACTGGTCCTGAAGAAGGACCATCTTTGGAGAATTCTGGAGTACTCACAAGCAATATGTGCTCAGAGGGTAATTAAATTAAGACTAGATAATGCTTTCTATAATGGCTTCCACATGAGGTCTAGGACAAATTAGTTGAAACAGAATGACATCTTTCAAACCATTGCAGAGTATGACTAACAAGTGGAACTCAGAAAAACCTATTCATTATAATTTTTGTTTTGTACTTCATAAGTACTAGAATATACTTTCCTTCTCTCATCACGGTTCAGAATGCTTCTAATTTAGTTTAGGATTCTAAGATAATTTTCACTATCTTTCTCCCTGGCTGTTACTTACCTTGGTGGCCTTTAAGAATCTGGGTCCTGTTTTCTATCCTTTGATGGATTTTGAGAAAAAGTCCTTGTGCAGTGAAGGAAAGTGGTTAAAAGTGAGTAACACTGTTTTCTTTTTGTGTCGTTAATTTGCGAATTAAAGAAAAGGGCACTCTCTTTTTTCTCTGTACCAGCATCAGAGATGCTCTTCAGCTACCTTTCCATCACCTTAATGTACTCAGGTACATACCTGGGTAATGATAAGCCCTCATTACTACCACTTTGACTCTTTTGTGTGCTGCTGGAAATTTCTCTTCTTAATTTCACAGCTCAGTGCCACTCTTTGGATTTAGACTTTGAAATTTTCTCTCTGGTTTATTTTCTGAAATACTTTTATACTTTCCACCCACAATAACTTCATAAAACTGCCAACACCTCTACATTTTTTTCTTTAAATGCACCTCTTTTGACATTGTCTCAGGATGTACTTAGCTCTCTCTTAACTTGCTTTTCTCTCCTCAATGTTTCATATATATGTTTAAGCAAGTATCTGTGGAGGGCCTAGGCAGTGGGCTACAGATTTGGTTGACATTTAGTTTTCCACCTCTATTGTTTAGTTCTGGTAAACAAAGTGACAGTTTTCCTGAAAATTTAAGAGGACCATCTATTATAAATATATAAGTTGTAATTCATTTAAATCCTTTGCTCAGGACGGTGACTCTGAGCTAGAGGCCAGTGACTCAGAGTTCTTGTCCTCACTTCAAACTCCTGTTATTTCGTTTTATGGGCGAGTCTGTTAACAGATGAGAACCTCATCTGTCAAATAACAATGCTTGAATTTCTTATTAAATAGTCTGTGTAGTGTCAAGTAAATCTATTATGTTTTAAAAGTTATTGTTAAGGGACATTATTGTGGTTAACAGTAATGTTGCAGATTCAAAAATTTAACTCCCACTCCTCCAGTGTGTAAGGAAAATAGCTGCTTTGTTTTGTAATTGATCTAAGCTTCTTCAAGAGCCTCTATCCTGTTGGAAAGTGATTGGAAAGTGGAGGTGGCTGCAGTGAGGAACAAAGGGGGAAATAAATTCTAAACAAGGCAATCAATGGCATTTCTCTTAAGCTTTAAACACTCTCATTGTCATGACTCATTCTCTTTTTGAGAAAGTCTGATTTTTATATTACTTCCTTTTCCCCCTCTTTTGTCCCAAGATGGTGTCTGGGGAAGCGTTCAGGTCAAGTTAAAGATTAAAAAAAAAAAATTCATCAGCACTGAGTTGGCAAAATAATGGGCCCCCCCAAATACCCATACTCTAATACCCAGAACCTGTGAATGAACTAAAATACAGTACAAGGTGGAATTACAATTATAGATGGAATTAAGCTTGCTAATCAGCTGATTTTGAAGTAGAGAGATTATCCAGGATGATCCAGGTGGGCCCAGTGTAATCATGAGGGTTCTTACAAATGGAAGAGAGGTAGGAGAGTCAGTACCCAAGTGACACAGGGTGAAAAAGGATGAAGATGAGAGGGACCATGAGCCAAAGAGTGCCCAGTCTCCTGAAGCTGTAGTGAGCAAGGAAATGGATTCTCATCTGAAGTCTCCAGAGTGACGTGTAGCCCTGTCAATAGCTTGATTTTAGCCCGATGAGACCCACTTTGGACATCTGACCTCTAAAGCTATAAGGGAATAGATTGATTGTGGTCATTTATTACAGCAGCAATAGGAGGCTAATACAGGGTCCATGTCATGACTTTTTTCTTTTAATAAACATTTTTTATTGAGTTATAGTCATTTTACAATGTTGTCAAATTCCAGTGTAGAGCACAATTTTTCAGTTCTACATGAACATACATACATTCGTTGTCACATTCTCCGCTGTGAGCCACCACAAAATCCTGTATATATTTCATAACTTCTTGATCTTGGCTCCTTCTTATAGTGAAATAATCTTGTCTGACTAATGGCCACTGGGGTGCACATGATATTTTCAGGCATCATGCTGATTCTTATTACTGGAGTCTATAGTCTTTACTGTTTGTCTCTGATGCAAAGATTCTGCACTTTTGCCTCTGTGTCCTGATCACTGGCCACCGGAAGACCTCTACTTTGTCTTAAGCATGACATATCTGTACTATATGCAGATCGTGGAGATTTGTGTGTGCTGCTTCATACTCATCTATCAAACACCTCTTTTGGCTGTGCTGGGCCATCAGCCCTCAGGTTTGGGCTGTGCCACACTGCACGGTAGTCTCCCCCCAGGGTTTCAAGTAGAAAGCCAAGCACACAGTATTTTGCTCTTGGTTTCCCATCAATCTGTGCTGCATGCTAAGGGCAGTCAGGCACACAGTTCTAACTGTCTGTTTCCCATATTCCCTTTCTTATTACATAATAGTCTAAGCCCAAAGAAATGTGCTTCCCCCACCGATCTTTCTTTTTGTCATGATCTGGATTCCCTCCATCTTTAGTTTAGAGGTAGCAAAATCCATGATATAGTTGGCAAGCTTAAATGTCATTATGTTATAGCAGTTAAAAGAATTTATGGTCTGTCTTTCTTAACATAGCTTGATTTACAAAATTATTGTTTTGATATGGGCCAAAGAATTTTTACTCCAGATGCAAAAGCCAGAATTTGACTCTTTCTTTCCCTTTGTATACATGTTGCACAATTCTGATTCTCTATGAGGCAAATGCATGCCTCTAGAATATTATTGATGAGGATGGCCAAATATAAGAAAATTAAAAAAGAAAAACCCTTGGCTATCATTCCCATTATGCCAAAATATGTGTCAGGATTTGGGGTATGTATATATGCTAATTATTCAAAAATAGAGATTATATAATTGCAAGAAATAATGGTAAGGACTATTAAAATGCTTTCATGTACTTAAAATATGTGTTCGTTTTTATGCTTGTTATTAACCTTTAAGTTCAATCATCTGCTTCAGTTTCAAGTTAGGAAATTCAAGAAAGCTTACTAAAATATGGGCTCTAAATATGGTATTTATTACACCAAAGTAGTGATAGACAAATTCCTTAGGGTCCATGATTAAATTGGTTTTGTGGAGTGATGGGACTAGTACAGACCATAAGAAATTACTTACTACATTCCCTTGAATCTCTGAAGTACAAAAATGCTCAAAAAGATTTCCATCAGTCCACACCATCATCATGCCCTCAGTGTTAGGAAGATGTTTCTAAGCAAATGAAATCTCAGTCTCTTCTATCACTAGTGTTTCCCTTATATAGCTATTGATAATTGAAGATCATCTTATCTCTGCTTCTTCTCTCTAGTTTCTTCTTCTGTAGAAAAAAATTATTTTTCCTGAAAGATGAGTCAAATGCATCTAATTATGTAGAAAGACTATATAACAATCATGCTTATTTAATCCCAATAATATTAAATGGTCCTTTCACAGATAGCCATTACTAGGTTACCTAAGGTACTAGAAGTAAAATATAGCAGAATTATTGGCCAGTTTCAGGATGGTCCTGACTTCTGCTCTACAGAGTCTCCATGAATGATAGTACAGAAACCTATGGCTTTTATTATTAATTTCCATGTCCCCATTTCTAGAAGTTTTCTTTTTCTCTCAACCTTCAGACCCAAATTTCAATGCCCATGAGATATCTCCACTTACCTTACTTCAAGTTTAATATGTCCCAATCAGCACTAATATTTTCGTTCATTTTACCTCTCAGATTTGCTCCTTTCTCTTGTTTTTGATATCCTACTAGCCATTCGAAGTAGAAACCGCACTTGTCAATATGGTGGAATCCCTGGATCCATGCTAAGGCCCCAGAAACAGGAGAAAGTTTAGCCAAAATCAACAAAATTAACTCACAGCAGCCTTCCAGGTAAAGGCAGACACCTGAGCAAAACCCTGCCAGCCCAGCCACCCCCCTGGTACCATGCAGATCTGAGAACTAAATGAATGGCTAAGATTTGGGTGCTGGTGATGATAATACAATTGTTCTGTCATTCTCTCCTCTTTACCCTCCACATCCAATAGGTTACTGAGATCTCATTTCCCCTCTGCTGGTTATTTGACTCTGTACTCTTTTGTCTATTCCTATTGCCACTGCTTTAGCTCAAAGTCTCATTATGTTTTTCTTCCTAAGCTATTGCTAAGTAACAATTATTGATAACTCTGCTTGTGGTATTCAACCTCTGTTGAATCAGCTACAGTAATATAAGTGGCAGTATAATGTAGTGGCTAGTTACATTTTCAAATTCTGGATTTGAATCCTAGCTCTGCTACTTAGGAGCTCAATAATTTGGGGCAAGACACCTAACCCTTCTTGTCTCAGTCCTAAATTTTTTAATATGTGAAACTGGTATAACGATAATACCTGCCTCATTGCATAGTCATGGGCATTTTTTGAATTAGAATGATTCTGCCAATAATAGACACTCAGTGAACATTATTATTAAACATACATTGATCATGTTGTTGAGAGTAAGTATAGTTCACAGAATGTGTTTTGAATAAATTGTTTCCCCCCAAAATTTCATAACCCGGTAAGTTTACAAACCATTGCTACAGTACCACTTCTTGAGGAGAGCTTCAGTGTTGAACTGTCTACTTCTGGTCGGTGTTAGAAAAACAGCAGACTGGATTCAAGTGTTGTTCCTGGAAATAACTGATTCTGCTGAGATGAAAAAGCAACCATGACAGGAATAGAAAGAAAGCAGAAAGAAAACAAGAAAGAACAAGTCCCTTATTTCTTCACTCCCCTTGCATTCTCCCACTCCCACAGCATGATGGGGAGCTGGCTTAGGGAGGAGGAAGGTATTTTACAGAGCCTCCGTGCCTGCATCTCAAAGCACAGTATAGAATGGTTGGTTTAGAGTTGAGAGGCAACAGGTAAATAATTTGCACGTATTATAAAGAATATATCTCAAATATGATCACCTTTAATCATGAGTATGTATGAGAAGATATATAAACAATACTTAAAAGTTTTTAAAGTGCTAGAAAATATTAAGATATTGACAAAGAAGTCACAAAAAGTTCTGAAAAAAATTTCCTTATCCAGTGATGAATACTAAATATATTCAGTTTCAGAAGTTGAATATTCCTGTTAAAGCACTTAAAACTTTTCAGTAAATCAGTAATCAGAATTTCAGAAAGTTAATTATGCAACAAAGTAAATTTTAGGAAATTGATTTTTGTGAGTTAACCTGGTGAGTGTTCAGCAAATATTTACCATCATCATAATTTTTATTACTGTCTTCAACATAATTATCTATAGAGCATAGTCCAAGGACATTGGGATAATAGAGATACATACAATGTTGATTTTGCCAATCATTCATACACTTTCCTCTATCAGTACCTTTTTACATGCTTTTGGCTCTACTAGAAGTGACTGCTTGACTTTCTTAGAAAATAGTAACTAATCCAAAAATCCTCAGTTCATGTCATTTTGTCAATGAAGATTTCCCTGAGACACTTTGGAAAAGTTAATTGTTTCTTCTTCTGAATTCCTAGTCTGTAAAAGCTTTTATGATTTCACTTACGACATAGTGCTTTGTGGTTTTGTGTTTCCCTCTTCCTTTTCAAATTGTTGGATTCTTAAAAGCAGCAATGTCTTATTTTTCTTTTTATTTCCAGGCAGAAGCATAATAACTTGGATATAGTAGAAACTCAATGAATGCCAGTTTAAAAAAGGCTAAAGCATTCTTTAAAAGTTAGGCAAATAGTTATGATATAATGTGCATTACCAGTCTAACACAAGAGTCCACAAACTATGGCCCTCACATGGAATGCTGAATCCAGCTGCTTCTTGCTTTTGTAAATAAAGTTTCATTAAAACATAGCCATTATTATTCATTCATGTAGTGTCCATGGTGACTTTCAAGCTCAAATGGCCAAATTTGACAGCAACAGAAGTTTTTTTGGCTCACAAAGCCTAAAATATTTATTGTCTGACTTTTGCAGTGTAGGGAAGCAAACCTTACCACCCCTAAATGTCTCCTTGGCATGGGGATTAAGGCTGATTATTTTTAAGGAACAGAAGATTCAGGAAGTCTTTCTTTTTATCTCCCCCTTAGCTGCCTAAAGAATATATAGATAGAGGACCTGTTCCAGAAAAGGAGCATCACCACAGATATTGTAGTGTTAACCAGGTGTGGTAGACAGGGAGAAACCTAGCAAGGTCTGCATGGCCCAGCACACATCTGTTTAACAAACATTTGCTTTTCCAACTTCCTGTGAATTGCCTTCCTCCGCTTTGAAGTCCCAAACCACTGCTTATAATATCCTCTTATGCCTTTATTTGAAGATACTATTTAAGGTGAGAGTTTTAGCCATTTTGGCCAGTTATTCAGTTTTCCTGGGTCTCTCTCATGTATATGGGTTATTAAACTTCTGTTTGATTTTTCTCCTGTTAATCTGTCTTCAATCAATTTAATTTAGCCAGAAGAACCTAGAAGGGAGGAGTAAAGTTTCTTCCTTCCTGACAGCAGGAAAAGTTTGCCTCCACAAAGGCTTTATTAATATTAGATCCCCCACCCAAGACTGAAACTTACCAAAAAGAAGTAATTCTGGGAAATCAAGATTGACTCCTTGAAAGTTGATCATCATTAGATAAATATTAGATGAATATTAGATGTGAATTCCCACAACTTCACAGACTTTCTCCCCCATTAATTTATACTACCTCTACTTATGTTTTTCTTTCCACTCATAATGAAGTGTTTTCATTCTTATTTAATATGCAATTAATAAGACCCAATTCTCTAGATTGTAGATTATCATTATTATTATTAAAATCAAAACTAATTTAACCCTCCTTTATCTTTCTCTCCTTTAGTGGGTCAGCACTTCTGTAATAATCTGAGACCTCCAGGGTATTTATTCGCATCATTATATGCTCATCACTCAGCCTCATGAATGGAGCTAGAACTCATATGGAAGCTAGAAGATGCTACAAGCACTGCTGGAAGTTGGTTGCTACAGAATCAGCCACCACTCTGGTATGTTCCCCAAATGCTGTAAGCAGCAGTTATCTGGTCAATCCAAAGTGATTCTATACTCATTACTGTTATCATCATTGCCACTGGAGTGTGAAGCCAGTGGAAATAACCTGAGAATTAGCCACACGTGTGTGTGTGTGTGTGTGTGTGTGTGTGTGTGTATGGTAAGTCCCACCTTACCACTTCCCCCATTATTGTGTCAAACTTCCTATTGGTGAGAACTCATCTGAGCTCTATGACACAGTACTCATGTCTGTAGCACTTGTTTGGTCCAAAGTGTCTGTTCTGGTGCCAAGTACTCATTACAAAGTCCTAGAGAACCTGTATTTGTCATCAAATGAACATGTTCCAATTCTGTTCCATGCATTGCTTCAGTGATGACATTATTGCTGCCATGCTGGGCAGGCCTTATGTCTTATCTATAGGCAGTGGAGGAAGAGCTACCCTGTCCTCCAGCTCATTTCAGCCAAGGCAGGCCTGGATTCATAAGCTCTTGGCTCTTTATTTACAGTCACTCACAGGCTTTTCCCTTAGCAAATTCACAATACTATGATGACCCAGTCAATAAAGGTGTGCAGATTTAGCTATTCAGTTGCCCATTATTTAAATTAAACCGTCTCTGATGGTTGCAAATCTAGGCTCTATACTTCCTTTGTGGACTTGTCTTTTGTTTTTATGTTTGTTTGTTTCAGTTTCTTCTAGATAACTTTTTTCCAGGACCAATCTCAATCCATCAGAAATAATAATAATAACCCTCATTGTCAAAAGCAAGGAATGTTCTTTTCTTTTCTTTGTTTTTTTAAGAATTCCTTTCATCCCTTTTGCAGTTTTGCTTATTATTTTTTCCATAGTTTTAGTCTTGCATACCACTTGATAAAACATGGGTGTCCTGCTGTGAAGCCAAAACACTGTTTTATTATAATCTTTTTCTAGAACAGGGATGCTAACATTATATGTTAGAACCAATGGCATTCTTTCTCTTCAAGCACAAGGAAACTGCTCTGAATTAACTTGTCTTCTTGATCTCTTGGCACAAGAGGAAATACAAATTTAAAATGATAATTCTCTGTAACAATCACAAAAAATACATATCTTTCTCTATTTTTATGGGGTTATGTCCCAATAAACCCATCATAAGTGAAAATATCATAAGCATAAGAAAATGCATTTACTGCACCTAATCTACTGAACATTGTAGCTTAGCCTAGCCTGTCTTACATGTGCTCTGCCTTGCCTTAGCCTACATTTGGGCAAAATCATCTAACACAAAGCCTGTTTTATAATAAAGTGTTGATTAGCTCATGCAATTGAATACTATACTGAAAGTGAAAACAGAATGGTGGTATGAGTACAGAATAGCTGTAAGTGTATTGGTTGTTTACTCTCATGACCACATGGCTGACTGGGAGTTGTGGCTTGCTGCTCAGCATCAGGAGAGTATCGTATCACATATTGCTAGCTCAGGAAAAGATCAAAATTCAAAGTATGGTTTCTACTGAGTGCATATTATTTCCACACCATCTTAAAGTTGAAAAATCATAAGTCAAACATCAGAAATTGGGGACCATACATATATGTGCTCTGCATTTCAGGAACACTGCTACATAAAGAAACCAAAATTCAACAAAAAATGTGTGCCAAAGATTATATAAAATGTCCCTCTATAAACAAACATTTAGAACTAACTCACTGCATTTGGACAATTGTTTAGTAATGGGTTTTGAGCAACAAATTGTTCTAAGCCAATAATTCTATGGGCCTTGGCTTCTTTTAGTCATCCAGTCTTTGGGATTCTTTTGCAATTTCTTCCTTTACTCCTATCTGGAATTTGTTGAATTATTTTTACAATTGTTTCTACGAATTCTGGACTTAGCTTAATACTGTAAAATGTGGTTTTTAATCTAACTTTTATATGAAAAATATTACTTGAAAAGTGTCTAAATGAATTTAGAGTTTTAAACTGCTGACTTACCCTCATCATTAATTGGTTTGTGGTAGTCTCAAAGAGAATTCTTTGGGAATTGGGGAAAGAAAATCCAAATGGGTGTGTGCATGCTTTGGTAGATTCTGTGGCAGAAATTGTTTGGGCGAGTAAAGAGCTGTTGCTGCCTAGAAACAGATAAAATTGCACTATAAAAAGAATTCAGATTTCATGTTTTCCAATACATGTCTTCCCCTTACACTGCCTCCTAAAAATGATGCACTTTCTATTATCCAAGGAAGTCATCTTTAAAAAATCTGTGTAGAAATGCTTTAGGATGCATTAGTTTTTGTTACTGATTCCAGCCATGTGTGTTAAGATTACTTATTCTTTGTCCTTTTCGTATTTTGATATCCTTCCTATTTAGTTTTAGAGGCATGAGAGATCAGCCACATATCTATATAATATTTGACAAGTCACAAAATTTTGAATATCAGTTTTCTTACCAATTGAGTAAAGGGATTTGGTGGCCAATAATTATTTATGACATTGATTACCTAATAAAATCCAGTCTACTGAAAAATATATGATTCTATGAGAATTAAAAGATACTTATCACCAAAGATACTGAAGTTGTCGTCTACCTAAAACATATGGAGCAGAAATGACAATTCCTAGGATTTGGAGGAATTCATACCACTGCTTTGGAGGAAATTCATAACAGCACAGGTAAAATACAGTTACTGGGCAAGAAAGCAAATTCGAGCAGATGATGTATAAATATCATCAAGCTCTGAGGGAATGAAACAGAGAAATTTTGTGAAGCAAACAAGCCTGTAGAGCCCAGATCTGAGGGAAAAAAGATAGAAAAGAAAGTGTATTAAATAATAGTAAAGTTAAGGAAAACTAATGGAGAATACATGCATGGCACAGGAAGCACCCATAAATACTAGGAGATAATGACAAATGTGTTGATGAAATACTAGCCCAGGAACAAAGAAGAGCCAGGTCAGCTGGGTCCTGGTCTATATTACCTCTTAATCATTAATTGTCACCTGACCTCTACTCTGCATCTCATTTTAGCTTTCACATAATAGAAAGGGATGAACTATGCCATGTATTGTGCTTGATGCTTTCATATATAATTTCATTCAATTTTCAGGCCAACCATAGAATATAGGTTGAAATTATATCCATTTTGTAGAAAAGAAAATCTGAGGCTCACTAAAAACTTGAGACACAGGGAAGTTATACTACTAACAAGAAAACAGGTTAAGAATTTGAATCCAAGTGTGTCTGATGACTAAATTTACTTTTCCTCAAAAACTTTCACAACAGTGAGGATATTTTAACTGTGTTCAGGTTAAATTGCTTTTTCCAAATTAGTGAAATATAATTTTCAGATCTGAATTTCATATTTGAACACAAATTGTGATTTGTGTTGACAGTTGGTGGCACGTCATAGTTTCATTAGAAATAACTTTAAATTTCTTAGTGGTTTATATGGCAATTTTTCAAAAAATTCATGATGTTTTGGATGTATGAAGTAATGTAATTTCTTCCTTAGAATTTAGCTCAAACGGCAGCATTATTTTCTTAAGTGAGGTAAACTGAAAAGTTAAGGCATTGCTTCTGTGTTCACATAAGAATAAGGGATACAGAATCTATGTTCCTATTTTCCATTATCTGATGTTTATCAACAATAGCAAAAGAACAGGGTGACTAACCAGAGGAAAGGAAGGGCTTCTTGGGTCAAATTATTTAAGTTTAAGCTTCATACTAAATTATGAGCCCTCATCAAAATGTTTTGGTATTAGGTAAAGCAAAAATATTTATGAAATCTTAAACTTTGTCCTTTGAGATTTAAGAATGGTCATGGCTGCCTATGTTAAACAAAAGTTGAAAGAATGTACATAAAATTATAATTGTCTTTAATAAATTATACTTATCTGCTCCCATAAAAAGACTGCATTTAAATTCAGTACGATGTGGGTTATGGTTAACTCTACAAGTTAACTGAATTATCTGTACTGCCTAACTCTACTGGGTCTACTGTGGTGCTAAGTAAATATGTTGACTCAAAGAAGAAATTAGTAGATGAATAGAAATATTCTATATAAATCCTTGTCCTAAACATCATTAACTTTATAATAAGGATGAAAATCATGAACCCAACACTGTAACATACTGAGTACTTCCTATGTGCCTGGCACCATACTATGATGTTATCCATATTAAATGCTAATCTACTTTGTACTGATTTATTGAGTAGCCATGAGGAGGCAGGCACTATGATGGGCACTTTATACCCAGTGGTGAAGCAGTTAGATGTAAGTCCTCTCCTCCTGGAGCATACATGGCATGTGTCTTATAGCCAGGAGGCCAGCCATGTGTATCTCACCGTATTATCTGTGCCTAAACTGAGTATAAGATGATTGTCATTTGGTAGTAATTTATTTGGTAGAAATTATAACACTAACACCAGCTCATACAGTTATTTTGGTTGTACCTAAAACTATATGGTCAGAATCCTATAATACCTGCCATTTATTATATACCTTTAATTGATATATGCAAAGAAATACTCTAATTTAATAAAGGTAAATATATACTCATTATAACTAGCTAAAGCCTTGGGTCCAAATACTTGTCTGATCAGCTCCTTAGTGAATCTCCATTTTGCCTATGCCTTGTGTCAGAATTCTTTCTCTGAAGATAAAATGGCTGGAAGGGAAGCCTTGATATTTCTTGATATCAGATTATAAAGCCTATACTTTCATATAGACTGTTCTTGTCTTCTGGTATCTCAGTACCTTTACCATCTGGGCTTGTAATTCAGTTTATAATTATTCAGGGATGATGTTGTCCCTTTCAAGAGATCAGTTGTGTATTAGAAAAGCACTACATATACAACATTGTAAAATGACTATAATTCAATTAAAACATATTAAAAAAAAAAAAAAGAAAAGCACTACATAAATGTTTGGGGGTCACTTTTCCAATCCTATCAACTGCTTCTGTGATTCCACTGATACTTGTGAAATGGGAAGTCTAGTAGTCAGCTGTTTCCGTGGCATTAAATAACTTCTAAATCTTAGAAGATTGCAATATGGGAATATGATACTGCACCTGAGATGTAGCTCAGCAGGGCTTGGCTGAACATGTCTGGGCTTGGTTTGGTTTTTGTCCACGTGTCTTACATTCTGGGACCCAGGCTAAAAGAATACCCACTGTTTGGGCATGATGTTCTTATATTAGATGGTAGAAGCTAAGAGTGACCAGCAAAAACACATGATACCATTGCTGGCTCTAATTGGAACCAGCATATGATCCTTCCCCACATGTCTAAGCTCAGGGCAATGGGCAGAGCGGCATGCATCACCCAGTCAGCCAGAACAAGGTTGGAGAAGGAAGTAAGAACTGTGAAGAAATAACACAGTCTAATCACTAAAGGCATTTCACTAATATCTCTTTGATATTACTGATAAGCCAATAAAATGTTGTCGATTTTCTTCAAAATTATAAAACTTACTAAGCCAAGAAATTATCCCTTGTGTTTTATTTTCCATCCCAAATTTTACTTGTTTTTAATGCCTCTGTGCCCCAATTATGGAATCAATTTAGTAAAATTTATAAATTACCAAATATATGATTCAATATTGCAATATCTAAAAGGTCAATACTACAAATCTATTTTCTTTGAGGACCTTCATGTCTTTTTCCACCACAGATAAATTGTATTTTCAAACAAAATGTTCTTACCCTCCCTTGTTCCCAATAAGTATGTAAATTTCTAATATTTATATACAGACGCTTGAGGATGATAAAGTGATTTATATTTTCAGAGGCTGGAAAGCTAAAATTTTCTGTTCTCAAGTTCCCTTGTCGCAAAGTTTAGGCCAATGAAACGTTTAAGTGACATCTGCTGGGAGGAACTTCCATGAAAGATTTTTAAAAAGGCAAACTCAGCTGATACAGCCTCTTTGGCCCATATTCCTGCATGTGAAATGATGCAATGCCTAAAGCTAAAGGATGATTGAGCAGGATGACAGAAGGGCCTTGTTCTTGATGACATCAGAAAGCTATCACACCAGTCAACACCTGCTATATCAAGATTTTATTTTGGATGTCTCCTTCCATTCTTTAGTTAAACCTGGACAAGGAAAATATTATTAGTGTCCAGATAGAGTCAGGTTTCTTCAGAAGCTCCAACCAGAGGAGTCTTTCTACTGCATTTTCTGTTGCTACTTTAGCACCGCCAAGAAACCTGCCCCACTTTTCTGTAATTCTAAGTGAATATAGGGACCTATAAGAAATGCAAAGTTCTAGCTGCACAGCAAACAAATTTAGAATTATGATAAAACCCTCAACCACACATGACTGTTGCAACACATTCCAAACACCTCAACCCTTTCTTTGATTTGCCTAGGCAAAAGAAAACCTTTGCTGCTATATTAATTATGAGTTTGGTTGCTAATATATTATTTCCCATCTCCGCCATCTCTGTGCACATGGCCAGATTAGACTCCCTGGCTTCTTGTGGTTGGTTGGGGTCATGTTACCAGTTTTGGACAAAGAGTTGGGAATTGAAATGATGTGTGTCACTTTCTGGCTTGGATTTAAGGCGTTCAATTGCTGTGAGACCCTCTAAAGCTCTCTCTCTCTTCCCTCTGGCATGACAACTGGCTATATCATTTACTTGAGCTCCCAAATGGCTATGATAAGCAGGGCTCTCCCTGCCAATCTCTGATTTGTCATGTAATATAGGAGATAAATAAATCTTTTTTTTTTGAAGTCATTACAATTGGGAGTTGTTACCAGACCATGATGTAGCCTGTTTGGAATGAGTCAAGGCCAATCAAGGCAGCTTCAGCACAAGGGAGTATAGATTAGTCCATTGATTCCACAGAGGCTTTAAAATGGTCAAACCATAGGAAGGGTAGTGATGTATCTGGCACCTCAGGAAGAGTTGGAACCACAAACTGAATGCTGCAGAACTCTCTCTCTCTCTCTTTCAATTTTTACTATACTTTCTTGGTATATTTAGCATCATTTTCTCTCATTGCAAACTTGCCTTCTTCACCAGGAAAGAAATACAACCTTTGGCAGTCTCTTTGTTTTACAATTCACAGCTTCAGTCAACAGGGGGAAAATGACTGACGTTCTCTGGTCTCAAATCTAAAAATCTTAGGAAATGTGTCCAATTTAATTAGCTATGTTCAGGGAAATAGGGTCACAGAAGAACATGATACAGAACTGTGTGGATGAAGTAAAGGAGAAAGTATTCCCCAAATACAAAGGGGTGTCTTATGAGTAGCTCATAAATGTTGAAGTATATTATATATATATATATATATATATATATTTGTAAATATATAGACATATATGTGTGTGTGTGTATATATATATATATATATATATATATAGGCAAATAGATTTGTTCAGCAAGAATTTATAGTATACTCTATTAGACTATGTGAAAATTGTCAGCTTATTTAACATGGAATATGATATACCTAAAGAATAAACAATAGAAATTAAAGATAAATGAATTGTACTAGAGGTCTGTATTAGTAGACAAGTTTGAAAATTTGTATACAGTTTGTAAAATACATGAACACATTAATTTGTTATATGTTTCTTGCTGGTATATTTATTAATATATGCTTAATTCTCTGCCAGAATTTATTATTTATTAATATATTTTATTTCAATCTATGCTAGAACTTACACTGCATTGTAAGTGATTATTTCTTCTTACTGTTTCCTTCCGGCTATGTGGCTGTTGAATTGATTGTTCTTGCTTCTTGCTATATTTCAATTTATAAACTAATAACTTGGAAAAAATCTTACTATAGGAATATCTTAATCTTTCCTATCACTCAGTTTTAAAGGTTAAATCAGATTCATATTGTAGATTTCTTTTTCTGAGTTTTAGATTCTTAATGAATCTTAAATTGCTGCTCAGATCGACATTTTGTCTTTTCCTGAAACTTAGCTATTAGTGCATCTAAAACCACATTAAAAACTCTTAAATTTGGACAGAATTATGGAAGCAAAATCAAGTTCTAATTAGTGCTGCTAATGGAAAGCAGGAAGCAACATAGATAATCTTTAAAAATTACAATAAATTGGCTTGGAAATTCATACATCTACCACACATATTGAATCAATTTTTTTAAGATTAAGTTCGGTTGCAAGTGACAGAAAAACCCAAATAACAGTGACTTAAGTAAGATAAAAGTTAATTTTTCTCTCATAACACTGTCTGGAGGTAGATAGTCCAGACAGATGGTATGTTCCTCCATGATACCAGGCACCTAGGCTCTTTTTCAGTCTAGTATATGTGACATCTATTCCTAAGTTCATTGCATTGTCCAAGGTAGTCACACTTTGTTAAGCCATTCATTTGCATTTTACCAAGCAGGAAGAAGGAAAAAAAGAAGAAGGGTGTACTTTTTTCTTTTAAGAACACTGCCCAGAACTTGCACACCAGTTTTTATTTTTGTGTCTTTGGCGAGCACTTAGTGTTATAGCCAAAACTCCAAGGAAAGGAGTCTGGGAAATGCGGAATTTATTCCAGATGGCCATTTACTAGACTTACTAGACTAAAAATCAAGGGCTCTATCATGTAGAAGAGAAAATGAAAAAACATTTGAGGCGACGAGCAATCTCTGCACACCTGGTGTACCCAAACTGACAACTGAACTTCTGCCTGTCCTCATAACATGCTCACATCTAAAATATTCTTCTTTGAGCTTTACTCTGGCCTGTCCCAAAAGGAACTCACACTTAGTATACCTACAATTATAACTTGCCTTCTGCTTGTACCCATAATGGACTTTGACTCTACACCAGTGATATTACATCACATTCCTTCAAAGTTGGGACTGAGGGCAAATTTTTTTTAGGCATTTCCATTTCAATAAAAACCAAGTTCACTCCACTTGATAAGGTCACTGTAGACAGTTGTGCAGGTTGTGCACACCACCTGGAGACAATATGGGACTAAAATTCCATGGAAAAAGTATATTTTTGTAATTCAAATGCTCAGAAAAGCCAATCTTATTACAATTTTTATTTCAATTCTCCACCCAAATGGGATGTATTTTTTTATTTGTACAATTGGACTAAGTGTACTGGTTATAGTTTTGGTTAGGTAGGATTATATACATAATATAAGCCAGAATGACTTCCCAAAGTATGAATTTGAGAACATTAATTCCTCAAGAAATATTGAGATGGTCAGATGAAAATATGTGTTTCTTGGTAAATACATAGGTCAAACATGGTTAAAAATTTTCTTTGCTACCAGCAAGACTTTATTAAGAACTTTCAGTATGCTAATCCTTGTTTGGAAATCCACAGAGGGGACTCTTGTATGAAATGATTAACAAGACAATAAAAATCTTGGAATGTATCTTACTGTACTGTACACTGTAGTAAAATATTGATTTAGTGCAGTGTGAAACTTGTCTAAAGAAAAAATAAACTACCCTCTCATACCCCCAAATTTACTTAATTCAGAATCTTCAATGAAGGCCCTGGCAACCTGGATTTTTAACATGTGACCCAAACCACTCTTATCATTAAGCAATTTTTGGAAACATTGATTTATAGAAATTTTTTTTTCATAAGGAGTGTATTAAAATCACCTGGGAAACTTTTCAAATGCACATTTCCTGGGTCCCTCCCAAATTTACAAATCAGAGGGAGATGTGATTTCTCTACAGTCATTTCTTACACTAACACTCAGTTAAGAATCGTTGTTTTAGACCTAACTTTATTTTTGTATGTTGCTCTTCAGTTATACACTGAGGTATGCCCACATAGACCTTTTCTTTCTTGGACCCATTCCTTACCATTTATCAGGTTCTCCTTGGTATTAACTATATTTTTCATGGCAGATGAGAAGAGGACTCCTAACCATGCTTCATTTCAGGGAAGAATTGATTAAAGATAAAGGAAAGGCCTTAGCTATGGAATATAACCAGCTAGCAAATAAAATATTTGAGAATGATGAAAAGCTGATTACTTAAGTATGAGGCTTTTTTTTTTTAACTTCATAAGCTTTTAAATGCATACAGTTGGCATGAACAGGGTGGCCCATTTTTAAAAAGAACAACTGATTTAAGTAGATTCCCTTGTGTAAAATGTTGTTTGTATAATCTGTTTACCAGATGTTTCCATGGCAAATGTTTTCTTAACGTGAAACCCAACCATAAAAAGCACCTGGGTAGAGTACAGCTCGTCCAGACACAAATTACCATTTTTTTCCTTTTTTTTTAGTCCAGAGGCATATAGAGAGGAAACGTTATTTTAAACACTAGCAAGGATGAGCCTATTTCATATTCATGTAGAAATATAAAGTGACAAAAATGTTTATTTAAATATCAATCTTAATATATAAAGAGCTTCATTCATGTCTGCAAACAACACAGGGTTTACACTTTCTACAAGGTCTGAAGAACTGCTTGGCAGCTATATTTGAAGCATTTATTTTTAATGTTAATTTTTCTGTATGAATTCTGGCTAAGAACACAGGAGTAATGGGCAATGTAGTGTGGCAGTCAACCACTGAGGTTTCTGAGCCAGGCAATCTGGCTTTGAGTTCGTCACCATTTACCAGCTATGTAAATTTAAGCATTTTACTTCACCTTCTGTCCTTTCTTATCCGTATCTGTAAAATAAGGATCATAATAGTACTTATCTTGGAAGGTCATTATGAAGGTTAACTGTGATTACACACATAAACACTTGTGAGGGAGGAAAAATAATTTCCCCTCTATCCTTCTAGATTCTTGACTGAGACAACCATATATCAAAAAGACAGATTAACAGCAGAAAAACAAACAAAAGTTTAATAACATGTATACCTCCTGTATACATGGGAGATAACCAGGAAAGCTGAGCAACTTCCCCAAACAACCCAAGCTATCATTGTAAATAACATCTCCAGGTAAGATAAAAGAAGCTGTTGACTGGGGAGAGGCCAGTTATGAGACATTACCTGGAAAAGCACAGTAAGCAGAGTTGTTGTGCAGATTTAACTCATTGCTTTCTCCATTAAGATTTAGAGTCATTCTTCTCTTCTTGGTACAAACAGGGAAGCATCTTTACAAATGAAGATTTCCCTATAAATGCAAATGTGTCTTACAAGAATGTAATTTATACCTAGCTTTCAAAAACTTTTATTATGTTTGATGTTATTAAAAATAATCAGCCTAAAATAATTCCTATGCCACAGAAGCATATTTGGGGGTGATAAATTCTGCTCCCCTTCACACTTAAGACATTTTTTGGTCCATAGTAAATGCTCAATGAAGATTAGGGTCAGCAAAGTAGATGTCAAAATTGAGTATTTTCTTAAAGATTAAAAGAAGGAGCACTCCGATGATTTTGAGCTTCACATTTTACTTTGTTAGGGGGTAAAAAAATTGGCTCACAAAAGCTTCCTTGGACAAAAGTCGTAGCTAGGAAATGGAGCAATAAATCATAAATTCCCATTTTTCTTGAATGTTCTATTTGATTCATTAATGGAAATACTTACTCATCTCCTTAATTTAATGGAATATATTAGAGGAAAAATAGTTAATATTTGTTATATGGTTTAATCACAAAAGACACCAGAGCAATTGGGCATTAGGAATTTCATTGTCCCAAGAAGCTAGAGAAATAAAAAAGAAAAAACACATGGGGAAAACTTGTGGGAAGAAAAATGAAGAGAAAAGGGAAGATGAGTGAAAGAAATAAGAGAAACATTTGCAAAGCTGTTGGCAGAGAAAGAAGCATGCTACCAATTTGAGCCAGCTATACACAGTGCCACGGATATTTCTTAAAAAAATATAGTAGAAGCTTTCCCTCAATTATCAGCTAGTCATTAGCATGCTATTTCCTTTAAGAAAAAGGCACTATATTTCAAATACTTTGCTTATTTGCAACTCCAGATAGGCAAGTCATTCTAAAAGGCATTTAGATAAACATTAATGGTTGGTGAAAGCTCTGTAGGTATCTCAAAATCGGGGCCAAAAGTTATTTTTCTTAAAAGAAGGCAAATCTCTCTGTTGTCATTTTGTCAAACTAAAGGAAAGAGGTCAGAAACACATGGTATACATTGAATTTCTCCCATCCACTTTTGCTTTTTCTTCAAATAAACTTAGATTCATGGTAACTATGGATTTCTTCATTGGTTTTATTTGCAACATGAAGTGGACATTCATACTTTCTCTTAAAGCATTTTCTTCAAAAGAGAAATATTCTTTCCATTCAAAGTATAAAAGAAAAAAATGCACATAAAGATTTTTACAAGTGATTATTAATGCTTTTTAGTTTAAATATTCACATCAACCCTTGATGAAATTTAAATTTCAGGCAGCCTCCTTATAATAATGTGAAAGTGAAAAAGCTAATTTATATTTAATTGCTATCAAAATCAAGGTCCCCTAAAGCATATTCCTATCTTATTTTAAATTTATTCAATAAATATTTAAAATAGCAGCTCTCAATATGTATCTTGAAGAGAGAAAATACTAAATATTGTTTAAAAAACAAAATTCAACTGAGTAAGATTTAAAGATTAATTTGGCTTTATTCAACAATTCATGAGTCAAGTTACAATCCTAAGAGGGGCAGAAACTACTTTTAGGTTAGACACTAAGCCTCAGTTCTGTAATGTGGGCTTAGCACAAGTGACTCCATTTTGGGTCTGTTACTTCTTTTTAACAATTTCCCCTTTTGATCAGACTCTCAGCTTAAGTGACATCTGTGATCAAAATTTGAGGCAAAACACCACTCTTAGCTACCATTCTGCAGTTCTTAACAGCTTTTACTGATCTGTGTGACATTCATAGGTCATGATATTATTTTTGCTGAGTATCTGTAATATTCACAGGTCACAACATCAGGTTCACATTTTTTTAAGTTGGTCATTCTCTTCACTCCTTTTTTTGATATTCCAGTCTTAAGGAGATTGTTTGCTTGCTGGTTAGCAGCTGTGAACATGTATTTAAAGCTTTTGAGAGAAAACAGTGCACCAAGGAGACTACTATGGTTATTATAAGGAGGATAATTTCAGTTGACTGGAGTGCACTTCAGAGCCATGGTCCCCCAAATCCAAATCAGTCAAAATCAAAAAAGTCAAAGAAAAACCCTGTTGATCGAGTCACCTTCTTAAGCAAAGTGACTTGCTCAGTGATATTATGCAACTGAGTTTCAACTTCCCCAGCATTGTTAATCCAGCTACAGCAGGTAGTATTGGCTACAGCACAACCACCTCTTTACTCAGCTAAACGATAATCAAGGGCTATCCTATTATCAAGAAAAATTTTGGCAAGCGAATCTAAGGATTTTTTCTGGGAAGTATTGCTTTGGCAGTATATTCTGCAGTATCTTCAAGAGTTAAGGAGAGAATACTGATCATAGCCTCATTTTCACTTATTCATAGCCAGGGAAGTAAGGTTCTGTCCAAGGAAGCAATTCATCAATCATGAACCCATCCTGGTAGGTCTTTTTTTAGCTCATTGATATAAATTCAGAGGAGTCTACCAACAACATCTCTTAGTTTTTTTTTTTTTTTTTAATGAATAATTAAGAGCACAGTTAGATAATCTAAGAGGTATTGCCCAGTTGTCCACTAGCCATTTAGGCATTCCTAGGCTCACTGAGAATGCAGACCACCCTAAGTGATGGTAAATCCTGTTGGGGCACAAACTGCTCCCACTATGGTGGCACTGTTGATGGATTCTAGCATTGTGAATAGATCCAGCCGTCTGAAAGTTTATCCCCGTTAGCAATGCGCCAGGAGATATCAATGATGGCATAACCTTTCCTGACCAATGCCAGAGTAAAGGAAAGAGAGAGTTTCCTGTTTAAAGTATGAAGTCTTGATCTGATGTCTTGAATGGGATCAGTCTATATCACTGTCAGCTACTTCTCCTCCTCCTTGTCAGTTTGATTGGAAAGTTTGCATAGGAGACTGACAGGACCAGATGTCAGGTGGAACCTGTTTTAGCTGTGGGATATGTTTCCAAAGTTCAATTCCCTGAAGTTTGCCTGCCACCTAGGTAGTGAGGAGGACCTGATACAGTCCCTTCCTAGGAGATCCAGGGGAAATCTTTGTTACTAGTGATTCCAAATCAGAAATGTGGGAGAAAATTAGAAATGTTAGTTTGGAGAGTTGTAGCCAGCTATTTAAGAAAATGAAAAGGACTTAGGATTCAGTCCAGTTTACATGTATATAACACAACCTCAAAGACAATTAACATCTTATAGTAAACTCATCCAATTTTCAACATCTTGATTACACATAGTAAAATTCTCTCTCTTTCTCTATTCCCACCTGTCTATTTAACTTGTTCTTTATTCTATTTCCTATTCTGAAATAACTAGTTTCACTTTAGGACAAAATTATTTTCTTTTTTCTCAACAAAAGATGTATCTCCATTCCTCAAATGTAGTTTTAATTACATATATTAGAATTTTTAATCCTTAAAAACTTTAATTTTTAGTGAAAATAAAGAGGTGAACAACTGAGAACTGTTTTTACACTAATATTCTGCAGCTTGCTAAATTTATAAATGCATTTTATAATTTCTAGAAACATATGCTTTCTCATAGTAAATTTGTTAGTGTGGCACAAAACATGTTTACTAATAAATCCAAATATATTTGAGCTTCTCTGTAAAAAGGAAGCTCAAAGTGAGTAAACCCATGTTCCATAATTAATGTTTTTGTGTTTTGTCTTATTTGGAAATGATCTATATATTTAATGACTATCAATCAGTTAATTTAACTTAGCAGACTTTTAAGGTTTTGAGTTATTAGAAAGTTTTTAGGTGAACTCTTTAGCTACCAAAAAGTTTTGGGGAAACTATATAGTTCACCTAAAAACTTTTTATCATAATTAAACCTATTTAATTTACTTGTTCTTAACAATTCTGTTTACTCACAAACCCTTCATTAGGCAATAAAGTCCGTTATCTTATTTTTCTTGCTGACAATTTTCATAAGAGATAACATGTACTTATTTGATTGGTAACCCATGTAGAATAAAAGTTTTGTATTTAATGCTTGTAACTCTAAAGGCACTCCTGTTTTAATTAAACCAAGAGCTTTAAATTAGCTTTTACACCAAATGTTTTCCCAGATGCTATGAAACTGAAATTCTTTGGGTTAGTTCCTTTTACATTTTTGAGAATGTATTTTATATAAGTACTTAATTTTCTTTAACCCAATTAAATACAACTCTTTTACAAATTAATTTGATATCATCCAGAGGTAAAAATGCCACAAACACACATAAAAATATACAGACTGATGTAAACAGAAAACTTACAGCTTCTGTTTTCCTATTTATGAAAGAAATTGGATCTAAGTTGTTTTTCTGATAGATGAAATAATTTAAGACTACCTGCTCAAATGGCTAACGCTAAGTTTCAAATGACCTCCCCCCCTTTTTATTTTTCTTCTGATAAAAATTGCCTCCCTGAAGTTTCTACTTTAATGTTTACTTCTCAAAGGCACAGGGTAAAAAATGCAAGTTACAACCTGTTAAGGTAAACAGAGGAGGTCTTGGGATTGGTTTAAAAAAAAAAATAGGTGAACTTTGAACTACCTCTAGAGCTGCAATTCTAGTTTTGCAAAGATTTGTAAATACAGTTGCTCTCAGTTTCTCAAAGAATTGAGTTGAAGCCTAAATGACATCACAGGTTGATCCACCCATAAATTATTTTACAAGAACTTTAGAACCTTTTTCTTTTCCTCTGGGTAGATAGTTTTATTTTAACTTAGGGGAGAAAGTCTAAAGAATTTCCTGTCATGCTCTAATACTAGCTTCCAACTTCTGGCCAATTTCTGACCATAAAGCTACCTAAAAATCTTTTAAAATATCTTGTCAGTTTTCAGCCAGGACAATCAGTAAATATTTTGGACTTAAGCAGCATCCTCAAAGAGGATGCAAGAGATGTTTTACTTTTTCCTTCTTTATCCGATACTACAGACAGAGATCTGGGAGAGGTGACTCTGGTAATATTTCTTAACCTTTGCTGGTGTTTGTCAGTTTTCCCAGGATCCTATCTGCAGGTTCCCAGTGAGGTTTAAAATAGGGAGTGTAGCTCCAGTATCTACCAGGATTTGGCAGTTTTTCCATTAGTTTTAATTTCAGTTTTCCTTAGCTGTTTAAGGGAATAGCAGCTTACCTGAAAATCTCCCAGTGTCTCATCAACTCTGGGAGGGGTCCAGATGGGGGCCCTACTTCAAAGGTATGGGGGCATTCAAGTTGACGTTGAAGACTATGGATAGGGCCTTTAAGTATAATCTTTTCTTGTGTCCCAATCTGTCCCAGTTGATTACAACTGAGATACTAATCTCTTGGCCAGTATTGTGATGATGGACTCTTAAGATGGTGTAATGGAGGAGGCCTAAGTATTGTTTTCGATACCTTTGATGTCTTTGATTTTTTATTAGCCTTTGCTATCAAACTTTTGAAATAGCTATTTTGGAATCTTGAAGCCTCTTGGAAGCTTCTATATACCAATCAAAATAGGTATTCCCTTCTATTTGTTTAATTCAGAAGCCCTTACTTTCAAGTACACTCTTAAATCAACAATCTTGTCTAATTGGGGCATTCCCCGTAATGGTCATTGCAGTTCAAGGAATTTTGCCATTTTTATGGATATCCACAGCTTCAAGAACTTTGATTCTTAAACATAAACTAAGTAGGTGTGCTGGAAGGTGGAGCACTTAACTCTTTGGGTTTTAAGGATCATATATTATTTATTTATTTATTTATTTATTTAAGACTTAGGGTCTCTCAGAGCAAAACTAATACTTAAAAGGAATATGGTGCTGGCTTGGAGGTTGTGTGGTGGTTTACGGTATAATTTATTGCACAGAAATTTACTTGAGGTTGGCAGATGACCTGGTGTCAATCTTACCAACTTATCCTAACTCAAGATTCTTTGGCCTCAGTGGTGAGTGCTCTAACAGCTTTTAAGTGCTCGATCTGCCCACCAATTTTTGGAGCTTTTTGGCTTTGAGGTCCCCATTAGCGATTGCTTTTTACCTCATATGCACATTCACATACAACCAGTAACCAATGAACAAGGGACTAGAGAAAGGACTGAACCAGCAGACTCCACTGAATGGGGACTGCAGACTGATTCCATACAAATGGGGAGCTGCAACTTCTGCCAGCAGTTACAACTGTGGAATCTGGGGACAGAACCAAGGGCTAGGATTTGGATGTTAATGCAGACTGGCCAATAGAAGGCCCTGTGCACACCTCCAGCAGTTCACAATGTAGAACTGAGGGACTGAGGAAAGGGCTGAAGTATCAGACTTCAACCAACAGAGTCTGTGGACTGAGGGCTTCACGTAAATAAGTAACGTGAATGTCACTAGCAGTTTCCACGTGGGTCTTAGGACAGAATCAAGGACTGGGATTTCCAATCAGTTGGGATTTGTGGGGTAAAAAGCCAGTTAGATCAGGAGCTCAGCACCAAGACAGCACAGCTGAGAACAGAGAGGAACTTGTTCACCACCCCAGGAAATGGTGAGAAAAGCAGTAAACTCAAAGGGTTTGCCTGTGTTTCTTGTCCCCAAGTGCCATCAGAAGTTCACTTCATATCTCTGCAGTCACCAATTCTGTTAAAGAACAAAATTCTACTGAGTAAATTTAAAGATCAAATTGGCTTTTTTCAATGATTTATGAATCAAGCAGCATCCTATCTAGTAAACAGAAAGGAACTGCAAAGAGCTGTACAAAATGAAGGCCTTTATAGGCAGAAAGAGGGTGAGACAAGGAAGAGTGTATGTCTTCGTTTGGGGGATAGAAGGTGTCTATTAAGCAGATTACCTCATTAGGGCTGACCAAATAATTCTAGATTGACTGGTTAGATGGTTATATTACTGGAAGGGGCTGAAACTGCAATTTGATGATGTGGGCTTAGGACAAGTGATTCCATTTTGGGCTGTTATTTCTTTTTAACAATATCATACAAATGCATTTACTTTTACTTGATAGACAGTTTGCTTCTATAAAGATACCTGGACATTCTGGATGGAGACATTCCAGCAAAGTTACAATAGTTTATCATATAAAATGTAGCACAAGTTCCAATCACGTCTTCATTGTAAAAGAGAAGGTAGCATCTCATGGCAAAAACCTAGAAATAGTGAAACATTTGAGAAGAAAGGAATTAAAATGGTAGCTCTATCCCTGTGATGTTGAAGTATTTACTTAGCATAGCTGTACTTTTCACATTTCCCTCGGTTGTTAATTACTTCAACTTGCCTGAGTAATAAGAATTTCTAAGCGATGAAGAGATTTTCTCTCTTTGTTCATTTTCTTCTCTTTTGGTTATAAATATTTGTGACCGTGAGGAGTACTGGATGTTTGTCAATAGGTGATTTGAACTAATAACATGATGTACTTCAGTGTGAAAATTCTCCTGAGAATTCATGGTCATTAAAATAAATTGGCCTTCTATCTTACTCCTTTGGTCAGTTGGGGAATTTGTGTATTGAGTTTATGTTAAATTAGTTGGAGAGACATATTTCCTAATCCTAGACTCATCTCAACTCTGCACAGAGTATGATCCAAGGCTGTTTCTCTTGGCTTTCTGAGGAATGGGGAAATAACACAGAGTATCTCCCTTGGAAAACATGAAGTTAGGGTTATCAAGTCCTTCCACGATGTTGATGGCAGCCAGCACCTCTCCTCTTTTCGCACTCTGGAGCCTGTCTGCCTGGGTTCCAATCCTGGCTTTGTTTCTCACTTTAGCTGTGTAACCTGGGCAGTTTAATTGCCTATGTCTCAGTTTTTTTTTAATTTGTAAGATGAAATAATTATTGTACCTACTTCATAAATACCAAGGAGAGAATAAAATGAGTTAATAGAAAGATAAAGATTTTATAAAGCTTGACAAATACGTATGGAATACATATCAGTTAATATTATGATCATAATTATTATTAAAATTAAAAATCTCATTGTGAAGTTATGCCATATTCTTGGCTCTCTTCTGTTTATAGCTTTATATATCATGGGTGCCCATTCACCACTCAGCAAGCCCATTTCCTAGGGTCAGAACCTGTTTTTTAACCTTCTTTCTAAAATTCTATTTTGTCATATATTCCACCTTCTATCACAGCACTCAGTGACTTTTTCTTGAGTTTCTCAAGATTATCCATCAGTTCCCCTGGAGTCTAACTTTTAGGATATAGATACTGACCTAGGTCTCACTTGGATTTGCTATGCCCTTTCTTGGACTGGACTTAATTTTCTTAATTTTCTTAATTTTCTTCTCTTCCAAACATGTCCATTTCGCATAAAGTAGGTTGTTTTTCTGAGTTCTTCCTTCTTTTTGTCCTAGCACTATATGGAATGAGAATAAAGAGGCATTGTGGAGCAATGTATTCTTTTAACCTAGTTTCCTTTGCATTCAGACATAAACTTTATATGCCTCCTCAAACACTCTGAGCTTTTCAATTTCTCTGTCTTTGGCACATAACTCATAGGCCATCACTCTTTTCTTGATCTTGGATGGAACACTTTAAAGCATGTTATAGTTTCTGGTTTCTTAGCTAGCCACAGATGGGCTGGAGATGCAGCCCCATTGTTTAGTAGCTGTACCTTGACCAATGAGAAGTGAAAGATAAAAGGAAATTGAGCAGATGCATTTCTCTCCCTTAGTTTATTTGGTGGTAGTCTGAATGGCAGTTTTTCCCTGCAGCCCTTCTGGAGAAGACCCATGGGCTGAACAAACAAGCCTGATGAAAGATCCTTTCCATCTTTTCCTGGCCTATCATGAAGCATTGACTGGAACAATGACACATGATATTGCATGGTTTTTGCATACTCCTTGATTTCTTCTTTCTTACCTTCACCTCGCTGGGCTGGTAACTCTCAAATATACTGGTATCAACTTAATATTTAACTCTGCTTTCTGAAGGAGCCAGGTAAGACACTCTTGATGACTCTCTAGAGAAAATTTTAATTTTATTGCAGACAAGTTTAGCACTGGAATTCTTTCTTCCCATTTAACTAGAGGCAGGGGCTGGGGCACAATGTTCAGTACTCAGATTCTGAACATATTAAGTGGCAAGAGCACTGTTTTCTTCCACCTTTAGCTTTTACATGGCCTTCCTTCTTTATGATGCCATTACCCCTTCCCTCATCATTTGAACAATGGATCAAGTCTTGGTTTTCCCAGGTGTGGCGACCCACTCTGTGGATAGAAACAAAGTAAGAGCTCCTCATTGCAGATACACAGTCACTTCCCCAGGAGCTCCGTCTTGTGTCCTCTGCCACACTTAAACTAGACTCTTAATAGTTATTTCTATTTTCTCTGTAGTTCAACTCCCAGTCATCTGTTGGGCACTAATTCGATTTGTGGATCATCTACCTACTTTTCCTACCACCATCTACCTCACTCAAAACTGCACACCTCACCCTTCAGACTGGTAAAAATGAGATTTATTTATAAGATTCTATATGAATAACTGATTTATCAAGTCTTCACATCCAACCTATTATTAGTCTTTCTATGGAATACTGCACACACATTACTCATCTCTGTACACCTATGTATTTTTTTCCATTAGAAACAGAGAACCACACTGGTTAAGAGTTTAGTTTCTCTTCTCAGATTTTGATATAACTCTGGACTCTTCTATTTATTTTCTGTGTGATTTGGGGCCAGTGTCTTAACCTTGCTAGCCTTAGATGTTGTTATCTGAAAACCATTTAAAAATATCTCCTCCTTCATAAGGTTGTTGTGTAAATTAAAGAGAAAATTTATGTCTTATAAATGCTTATTAAACATCTATTATATATCAATAATATATCTAGTTTCTGGGGATTAAAAACATAACATCCATAAAAATACTTCTTTTCATTGACCAACCCAAAGTAATAAATGATAGCCATACTATTATTAACATCATCTTCAACTACCCCAAATGACTTTCATTTCACTATACTATCTCGTCCATTGTGGGCTCTGCCTTCTATTAGAGTCTTTCTTAGCAGGCTTACCAATACCAGTGTAAAAGCTTAGGGTATCTGATATCTTGCTTTTGTTGTTCTTTGCATCCCTCACAATGTACCTGCGTATCCACTTTCCATGGAATGGAATTGTCTTCCTCAGATTACTTCATCTCAAGAAATATAGTAAGACCTGATTATAAATGTTTACCCATCTTTTTAATTAAACATGTACTTTATTGTGTGCCTGTTATGTGCTAAGCACAGTTTTTTTGTGCATAGGATATCTCAGTAACAAAACAATAAAAAGAAATTGCATCTCTCATAGAGATTACATAGTAGTAGAGGGACACAGATAATAAAAATAAGCATAATAAATAAATGTATGTTATATGTCCAAACTTTTTTACTGTATCTCCCTAGGAAAAAAATGATAAATATACTCCCATATGTGTCTACTATTTAAGAATTATTTCCTTGTATCACTATACTAATAGATACTCAAATTTTATATTGAAAAAGAAATGATAAAGTAAATATTAGAAGAAGATCTAATTTTTTTCTCCTGCACCCAGTGGATTATCTTTCACACCATTTCTGGTTTGCATATCTTGCATTAGAGATCAATTTGTTGACTATTGATAAAACAAATATTTGCTTATTAAAAGATGAAAGAATTAGTTGACCAAAAAATTTACATGTCATTTCTTGGCATGATATGCATGATACTTATTTGGTTTAGGAAAAATTTTATCACAAACAATACCATACAAAAGTACTACAGAAGTTAGTGATTCAGAGTATTTTAAGTGAGGGGCTGTCAGTTTCTGAAACGAATATCATTTTAAAAACAAATTATTTAAATTTTACAACCCAAGCTTTACAGTTCTAAAGTTAATGTAAATAGATCCACACTGAATTTCATTTTTGCTCCAATAATGGAAAAGAAACCTGTCTCTACTTCTGAGAACTAGAGTGTGGCTCAGTTTGTCTGTGTCAGAAAAACCTATGTTTAAATTGCTGATGAGATTTTTTTTGCTGATGCATTTATCATCATTTGTGAAAGTGGCGGTTTTAAGTAAAAAATGCCTCTGAAGTGACATGACTGTAATAATCTCAAATTTGTTAGACCTGCAACAAAAGTCCATGTGAATCTTAGAGGATGTTTTATTATAAACTTAACACAATACCTTGCAGTAAATATTTGAGAAAGGTGAAGAATGAATAAATGAAGATTGATATCCATTCTCATAAATTACATTTAATTATCAGAAAAAATTGTGTTGGTTCTACCTCAAAATTTATCCAGGATAAGATCCTTTTTCACTACCACCATCACCCAGGTCCAGGCCACCAACCACCAACACTTCTAGTCAAAATTGGAAAAAAAAAAAAAGAGTCCTGACTGATCTTTCTGCATCTGCTCTCGCCCCTAATCTCAATTATGGGACCCATACGGTCCTTTATGAACAGAGGAGATCACATCAATCTTGCTCAAAATACTCCAGTGTCTCCTTCTGTCTCACTTAGAGTATATGCCAACGTCCATGAACTACTAATATAGAAAAATCATATATGATTAGTCCACATTACTTCTTTATCCTCATCATTTATCATTCCCCTCTCTCCCCCATTATAACACATTCAGTTTCTACCCCGGTGGTCTTCCAGCTGTTACTTGAATTTGCCATGCATGGTCTTATTTCAGACTTTTCACATTTGCTGTTTTTCTTGTTTGCCTGCAATGCTTGTGCTTTAGATATCCATTTGACCCACTATCTCCCCTCCTCCTGGTCTCCACTCAGATGCTTTCTCAACCACTTTATATAAAACAGCACTTTCTCCAAGCCATCAATCTCTAACGTCTACCCAGCTTTATTCTCTGTAACTCATCAAGAATGCCTTATTTTATATGTGTGTGTATATATATATATATGTAGTTATTGTTAGCTATTGTTTGTCTCCTTTATGTTGAAGTATAATTCTCCAAAGTTTATAAAATATGACTATCAGACAAAAATAAAAAGGAAACATGCCAAAAATATTATGCTATTTCTTTATAAATAAGGAAACCAGTATAATGTTAAAATCTATTTAAAAGCTTGGGTGAAACTAGGCACTTTAATAAAGAAATGTCAGAGTAGGATTGCTGGGTTATACACAGAACTGATTAATGTCTTACAGGGAAATAAAGTGTAACCTTTGGCACTATCTATTTCATTGGACAGGAATTATTTGATCTCTACTGGACAAAAGTTTACAAATTAACCTTTGCTCCAACAGAGTTGTAAAATAGCCCAGTTGATGGTAAGTCGAGCCCAGGACTGCACTGAAAGGGCACTCAGTAATCAATTTTGCCTATTTCCAAGTTGCAAATAATTTTTCTGACATAAGGTCAAGTGATTCATTATTTTTTTCTGCTGTATCCCTAGATCTTTCAGCAGTAATGGGCAAATAGTACTCTTTTTTCTTAGTTTAGTTGTTCCAAGAAAGAGATCTTGAGGCAAGAATTTGAATGCCTGTTGTTTGAGAAGTGATTCAGAAAAACTGGTAGGGTAGTGAAGAAGTAAGATGGGGACCAGAAGAAAGTCAGAAGAGTGTGGCATCAGGCAGTTGTCCATCTGGAATATGGGAATTCAGTCCCCCAGTACAACATGAAATATAGTGCAGAACAGGCCTCAGGGTTATTCCAACCAAACAATGAAGCATCTTGGGTATTTATTCATCAACTCTAACTGTCATTTGTTGAGGGATGCTTCCAGGAAAGTTAACTCTATTTTGTCTAGTTTGCCCTGGCTGAATTGCCCTTCAGGCAAAACAAACAAAAATTAAAACCCCAAACAACAACAACAACAACAACAACAAAATCTTCCTCATAGAGAGTACAGAAATTCCCAGGAGTGTCTGCCTTTTGTATTTTTCCTCCAGGAGCAGATTTTAGCAAATGAGTCCCATTGGGATATGTGCAGGACACTGACAATATCTGCTCTGGAATGCCAATAAGAAAAAAAAAAGGATTGATTGAATGAATCAACACATGAAATATTTCCAAGGATCTTGTAAATTGCCTCCTTAGTGCTATAGGCCCCTATAGGATAAAAGGGACTAAGTAAACAGCACAGGACGTGATATGAAGATCTTGGAAACATATTGACTTTTCTGCCCAGATGATAGAGCAGGGAAAAAAAACCCCATAGGTTTTGGTATTAGACAGACTAGGTATAATTATGCCATCTAGCTATATCCATATATGACCTATATCACATGACTTAACCTAAGTTTTAATTTTCTCACCTTTAAAATTGGGGTAATTAATCCCAATTCTCCAAATGTGAAATCATCATCAAAGTTAGACTATATAGTTACCACAAAAAGATATAACTTAAGCTTAACAGACTCTATTTAAAGTGTTAACATATCTAAATAAAGAATATGATGAGCCAAATGTGTTGATCAGTCATAGACTTTGAACATTAATGGCATAATTCACAAATCTGTTCTTAAGTGGGAAAGATTACCTTAAACCCTTTTAGACGATGAATATTTTCTAAAATCATCCAATTTATTTCTTTGGTTTGACAGGAGACTCAGTAATGTTTTTGTGATTATAATTGTCTTCCAATGTAAATATGATCCCAGTGAAGAATCAATAGGAGTATTTTGTGTCTAGTGAAAGTTACAGATTTTATATGTTAACTTAAAAAAACTCTGGAATTTTGATTTGTTCATTGATTTCTGAGGGTCAGTGAGACTTATGAACATACAGTACTGAGGATAAGTGCTGAATTTATTAAATGCCACCCAGAGAGGACTTTTAGGAGACGGAAAACCACTTTTGCCTTGTGCCTTCATTAAAAATTTCAACGATTAATAGACATGGTGTCCACATGAGGCATGCTCCCAATTTAGAAAGGAGTGGATGGAGGGGATATCAAAGCATCCCAAGGAAAAGATGTATCTCCAATATCTC
This sequence comes from Camelus bactrianus, assembly GCF_048773025.1. Classification (NCBI taxonomy): domain Eukaryota; kingdom Metazoa; phylum Chordata; class Mammalia; order Artiodactyla; family Camelidae; genus Camelus; species Camelus bactrianus. The sequence continues at coordinate 42,629,498 of NC_133550.1, read as the reverse complement.
ACCTGAAATGAAACAACTCGTACTCAATAATTTGTACCTTTTTGTGTTAGAGGTAAGATGAGGAGAAAGGGGGAAACAATCATAATCACGTAGAAGAATCTCTGACAACAAAAGAGGATACTTTGAGGAAGGAGGAACAGGAAAAGGGCACCCAGAATCTTAGTTGTATATTCTCTTCCCAGAAATGAATGAATCTGGGTGCAAGTTACTATTTCAAATATAAAGATAACAGATGTACATTCTCAAATTTTCAAAAATTCATAGCCTAAAAAACCCTTGAACTCTTCCTGATAAAATGAATAAACAAAAGAAAAACAAAACAACAAACTACAGATTGACCATAGCCATGGTCTAATGGACTGATGGTGATCACTGGATTTACTTAAATGGGGCACTAGGTCAAAATATAGGTAAAAATGGCTACAAAAATAAATATTATAAACTTTGACAATTTCAAAATAATAAAATAAAATCAAAACTCAGTAAATGAAGGGCTGGAAGAGGGAGGAAGGTTGAGGATAATAATTTTCTTGTCAGGCTCAGCAGAATTTAGCTGTTACCTAAAGTGGAAAAGTCAAGAAATACGTGCTGTTTTCTATTTAAAATCATTGATCAAAAAATTGAAGAAAAACTCTCTTTTATGGGGTCATGGAGTACATATTATCTAAAAAGAAAATAAATTAAGAAATAAAGTTTTGCATATGGTATATAAAGTTTTAAAGTAACTACTATATAATGGGAAAAAAATAGGTTACATGACAGTCCAAATTACCATTGGAAAATCACTCAACTCCAGAGGAAAACAAACTTTTGTCTGTTTGGTTCATTCTTGTTATTCCAGCTCCTAAAACAGTCCACATACAAACAGTAGGTGCTTAATAAATATTTAATGAGTGAATGAATAAATAAGACAAAAATAGAGTCAATTCCGTTAGCAAAATATAGAAATCAAAGTATTAAAATAAGGAAATATAAAATAACATGCTAAAATTAAAAACTAAAAGCATCTTTTATAACAAAATGTGTAAGTGTGATAAACTCACCTCCTAAAATTAGTCTGAAATTGAGTTAAAACCCAAAACCTAGTATATTCTCTCATTAAGAAGGTATCTAAAAGAAAATAAACAAAAACCTAAAAAAGATAAAAAGTGAAAATAAGGTCCCAGCTTGAATATGGGGAGGAGGGTAAGGGGGAAAAATTAAAGATGATCCAATATGTCATTGTTTTTGTTATTTTTAACTTGTTCAGCTGGGAGGACTGCAATCTACACATTTAGATAGGAAGGTGGCTGACCTTGATGTTGTACAGTTACCAGCACTGTACTTTCCATTACTGAGTTATCTTGCTAACATTCCTTTGCCATGTTTCTTTTTAAGGAGGGATTTTTTTTCTTTTTTTGAATTTCGCAGGCTACTTTCATCACTCTCTACTTCCATGACATATTCTACAAATGTTAATTCCACAGTGTCTTATCCTGTCTCAAGAAACAAGTGCAGTATTGACAGAAATTACTAAAGAAAGTACATCTGTTCAGTAAATAAGAATTGAATACCTACTAAGAGCCAAACACTGCTAGGCACATGTGGTAAAAACATGGAAAGGGTTCCGTCACTAAAGAGCTTACTTACTGTTAGGAGAATTAGACAACACAAATACTTTCCAATGAGATAAATGCAGTGGGACAATGAGCACACAGTTCTGGAGGAATAGGAAGGAGGGCGCTTGTTACAGCAAAAGGAGGCTGGGAACCAGGAAACTCTTCTGGGAAGCTGTTACTCCTGAGCTGCTGAGAACTGGAGAGAGAAAGAGAAACAAGGGGACTGATTCAGGGGGAGATGGAGAGAGAAAAGGGAGGGCGAAAGGGGAAGAGGGAGAAAGAGGAGAGAGAGAGAGAAGAGAGGAGAAGAGAATGTTTAAAAAGAAACTGGGTTATTTTAAGCCAACTGAGACTGACATGACATCGTAAGTCATTAAATTTAAAGTAGCACAAGTAATATTATTACTATGTTTGCCATCAGAGAAAGAAGAAAATTAGAGTTAGTTATGCCATTCACTGGATAGTTTTAAAAAATTGGAAAAACACAGAAGAGGCTGCAAAATGAGGCATAAAAACAATGACAGTCTTGCTCACCTGTTTTCTCTCATGCTGTGTTCAGAAGCATGTTCACATCACAGAGAGAGAAAGATTGTACCCAGGACAGAAGAAAGCTCTTTGGGTTTTTTCACATATTGGATGCCCACTAAGAGTAACAGTTTTATTATCGTGCCCTACCTGAGATGCCTTTAACGTTTTTCAACTGTTCATGTAAGTTTTTATTTGACCTTGATATATTTTGCTCCTCTGCCTTGACATGCCGTCTGGTAACACATAACTAGCAATCTCTACTCTCCTCCTATTGGTTTCTTGTTTCCTGGGAGTGGTGTTAACTCTTTAAAACAAAGCAAAACAAAACTTTATTTTAATAATTTATACTGTTGAGCACTTACCTATTTAAACACTGTTGAAAATTGTAATACAGAGACAATATTGAATGTTTTCTTTTTCAGTGGTTTTCACTCTTCTAGGTCTTTTGCTTTTCTACATGAATTTTAGAATCATCTTTACAATTTATACAAAGAAGCCTACTGGGATTTTGATTGGACTTGTATTGAATCTATGTATCAGTTTAGGGAGAATTGATATATTAAAAACAAAAATATCTCTCCATTTATTTTAAGTTCTTTTTTACTTTCTCTCAGCAATGCTTTGTGGTTTTCAGTATAGAAGTTTTGCATGCATTTTGTTAAATTTATCCCTAAATATTTAATTCATTTGGTACTATTGTGAATAGTATTGCTTATATAATTTTAATTATTGATTACTTATTTCTAGCAAAAGAAATACGATTTTATATGTTAATTCTGTACCTGCAAATCTGCTGAATTCACTTATTAGTTCTAGTAGCTTCTATAACTTTCATCAGATTTTATACATAGATTATCATGTTGTATGTGAATGAAAACAATTTCACTTCTTCCTTTCTAATGTAGATACCATTTGTTTCTTTTACTTGCTTTGTTGCAAAGGCTAGAACCTCTCACACAATGTTGAACAGAAATGGTAGGAGTGAAAATCTTTGCCTTGTTCATGATCTTAAGTGGAAAGTATTCATTTTTTTTTACTGTTATGTATGATATTAGCTGTAGGTTATCTATAGATGCCCATTATCAGGCTGAGACTGAGAAAGTTCCCTTCTATTTCTAGTTTACTGAGAACTTTATAATCAAGAATAGATGTTGGATTTTGTTAAATGTTTTTCTGTGTTTATTCAGATGATAACATGTATTTTTCTGTTTGTTAATGTGATAAATTATGTTGATTCATTTTCAAATGTTAAAGAAATATTGCATTTCTGGGATGAATACCACTTGGTCACAATATAATACCTGTTGTTTGTATTACACTGTTGAATTTGATTAGCAGAAATTTTGTATAGAGATGTTGCAAATATGTTCATGAGGAGTATTGGTTCTTGGTATGTTTTGTTTTTATTTTATTCAATTCAAATACTTTTTAGTTTCCCTTTTCTTTTTTCCTTCTTTGACCCATTGATTATGTGGAATAGTTTTCAGATAACAAATACTGAGAAATTTTTAACTATTTTTATTGATTTCTATTTAATTCTATTTTGGTATATGGCCTAGATAAAATACAGGATGTCTACTCAATTTTAATTTTAGGTAAACATCAAATGATTTTTTAGCATAAGTGTATTTCAAGTATAATATGAGGCATACTTTTACTAAAAATATTATTCAATGAAGAGTATGAAAAAACAAGCCACAGAATGGGAGAAAATATTTGCAAAAGACACATGTGATAAAGGAGTACTATCCAAAGTACACAAGGAACTCTTAAAAGTCAGCAAAACTCAGCAGTGAGAAAATAAATCACCTGATTAAAAATTTGGCTAAAGAACTTAAGACACCTCACCAAAAAAGATATGCAGATGGCAAGTAAGCATAGGAAAAGATATTTCACCTCTAATGTCACTAGGAAAGTGTAAATCAAAACAAAAATGAGATACAATTTCATATCTGTTAGAATGACCAAAATTCAGAACACTCATAACATCAAATGGTGGTGAGGGTGTGGAGGAGCAGAAACTCATCCATTGCTGGTGGAAATGCAAAATGGTCCAGAAACTTTGGAGGACAGTTTGGCAGTTTCTTACAAAACTAAACATACTAATCCAGCAATCACACTCCTTGATATTCACCCCAAGGAACTGAAAATGTATATCCCTATAAAAACTTGCACAGGAATATTTATAGAAGCTTTATTCATCATTGCCAAAACTTAGAAGCAGCCTAGATGTCTCTCAGTAGGTGTGAAACTGTGGTACATCTGAACAATGGAATATTATTCAACACTAAGGAAAAATGAACTATCAAGTCATGAAAAGACATAGAGGAACATTAAATACATAGTACTAAGTGAACGAACCCAATCTGAAAAAGCTACATACTATTTGATTCCAAATATATGGCATTCTGGTAGAGGCAAAACCACAGAGATAGAAAAAAGATCAGTGGTTTGTAGGGGTTAGTGGGGAGGAAGGGATGAACAAGTGGAGCACAGAGGATGTTTAGAGCAGTGAAAATACTCTGAATGATGTTATAATGGTGGATACATGTCATATACATTTATCCAAATCCATAGAATGAACACCATCAAGAATGAACAGTAGTGTAAATAATGGACTTAGAGCAATAATGATGTATCTGTGTAGGCTCACCAACTGACACAAAGGTACCACTCTGGTGGGGATGTTGATAGTAGAGGAGGCTATGCATGTGTGTGGGAAGGGAGTGTAGAGGACATCTCTGTGTCTTCTTCTCAATTTTGCTGTGAAACGAAAGCTGCTTTGAAAAAATAAAGTCTATAATAAAAATAATTATCACTTGATGTTTAGCTGAAATTTAAATATAGCCGTGTGCCATTTTGTTGCTGTTGTTTAACTGGCAACGTTACCTAAATATGGTTTATCTTGGTAAACTGTTCTGTGTGTATTTGAAAAAATGTAATATTCTGTTATTGTGGAGTGAAGTATTTTCTAGAATTTAATCAACTTAAGTTTGGTTGATAGTGATTTTCAGTCTATCATATTCTTGCTGATTTTCTGCCTACTTGTTCTATTAATAATTGAAAGAGAGTTATTGAAATTTCAATTTGTGGATTTGTGTATTCCTTTTTGAAGTTTTTGCTTCAAGTATTTGAAGCTCAGTTTCAAGTCATAAGTGTTTAGAATTGTTGGTTCCTCTTGATGAATTGACCACTTTATCATTACAAAATGAAATTCCTTGTCCCAAGTAATATTCTTTGCTCTGAAATCTACTTCATTGTTAGTAGAGCCTCTCCAGCTTTCCTTTGATGAGTTTATGCATGATATTTTTCCTGTTCTTTTATTCTTTTACTTTTTCCCTAATTGTATCCTTATATTTCAACTGACTTTCCTCTGGCAAATAACTGGGTCTTGTTTGTTTATATCCAATAGGCCCATTTCTTCCTTATAATGGGGGTGTTCAGACTATTTATATTTGATGTGATTATTAATGGGATTAGGATTAAGTCTATTATCTTCCTATTTATTTCTGTTTATCCCACCTGCTTTTTATTGTTGACTTTTTTCTTATTTTTCTGCCTCTTTTGGATTAAGTATATTTTATGACCCATTTTATCTTCTGTGTTGGTTTACTAGTTATAACTCTGTTTTGTTACTATACTTGTTTTAAGATTCCACATCTTTAATTTATCATAATCTACCTGCAATTGATATTATACCATATCATGTAGAGTACAGAAATCTTAAATTAGTATACTTTCATATTTTCTCTTTTCTTTTATTTCTGTATCTGTCATAAACTCCATATACTACATTGTCATTTTTCTCTTTACCCTAAACTATAAGCCCTCTGAAGACAGGTGTTCTGTCTTCAGTGCTTATTAGTGAATGACCATTGCTTAGCATACATTGTTATAGGAAATAAGTATAAAAATATTTGGGGTATAAAGCAATAAAAGAATAAATGAAAAGACAATATTTTTATTTTTAAATTGTTATTATTTTGCACTCTTCCTCATGAAGTACTCTGAAGGATTCCATGGACACATTTTTTTAAAGATATAGAATGTGATGACAAGAACTATTTTAATATCATTGTTAATTCTTTCATCTATGTCAATTCTAGTTCGATTTTGATTTACTGATTTTTTTTTCTCCTCATTCTGGTTCATATTTTCCTGCTTCTTTGCATGTCTGAAAAATTTTGATTGTATGCCAGGCATTGTGAACTTTATCTTGTTCGCTGCTGTGTAGTTTTGTTTTTCTATATATATTCTTGAGCTTTATACTGGGACATGGTTGGGTTACATGTTAATAGTTTGATACTTCAGGTCTTTTAATATTTGTTTTGGTGGGACCAGAGCAGCATTTAATCTAGGGCTAATTATTCCTCATTTCTTAACTAAATCTCTTCTAAGTATTCTAACCAATGGCCATGAGTTGTGAAGTTTTCCCTTATGGCTTTTTGGAATGTGCACTGTTTCCAGCCTTATACGAGAACTGGGTACTGTTTCCTCTAATTCTTTTGGATGTTGCTTTTCTCTACTTCAGGTAGTATCCTCAAATGCATGCACTGATTGGTATTCTGCTGATTACTTGAGAGAACCTTCTGTCGATCTCCAGAATTCTCTCTCTGTTAAGCTCTTTTCCAGTAGTCTGTCCTATGAACATTAGCTTCCTGGGTTTCCCTGGCCCTTTAGTTCCATCTCTTTCAACTCAGCCAGATCTGCCTGGTGCTGAGTTCCCTCTCTGAGCCACTGCTTGGAAAATCTAAAGCAATAATCTGAAGCAATCACACTGCTCACTTCAGTTGTCTTGTCTTATGCATGTTCTGATATACTAGTGTCATCCAGTATATGTTGTTCAGTAATTTGCTTATTTCCCTCAATAATATGGCTCCCAGTTTTTCCCATGTTGGTATATGTGGAACTAACATATTTTTTAGTTGCTGCATCACATTCCACAAATTGAGCATAATATAGTTATTTTGCCATTCTTTTTGATGAACATTTTGGTTTTTCCCAATATTTTGCAAGTATAAATTAGATGTGATGCATATCCATACATAAACTTTCTTATGCAATTATGTGGGTATTTTTCAGGGTAGATAATCATAAATGGCACTCAAATTTTATAGATTCAAATACCCTTCATGGTGGCTGTATTATTTACAACCCCCCACCAAAAAATATAGGGGTATCGTTTCTTCACAGCTTCATCCTCAATTAATACAATGAAGGATTAAAACTTAGTTAAAATTATGCATAAAATATCATGTGTGTTTCCTCTACAATGAAATATATATTCACCTACTTAACCATTTTCAATTGGGATGCTTGTTTTATTGTTTTCAAAGGATATATTGTATATATTTCTATATTTCTAAATGTGCCTTGTGAAAATTGCTACATACTGCAAATATTTTCATGCAGGGTTTCACTTTTTGTGCTTGGTTTAAGAAAGTTTTTCTTACTTGAAGTTCATAAACATATATTAAACTTTTTATGATTTATTTTGGGTTAAGATTTATACTATTAAATTTTGAATATACCTATAATTTATTTTTGTGAAAGGTGTGAGCTAGGGGTCTAAATTATTTTTACCTCTTCAAATGTTTAGGCAATTGTCTCAGTGAAATTAATTGAATAAGTCATCCTTTCTTCACTGATATGAAATGTCCCCTTTATTTATGCAATATTCTCATAGACACAGCCATAGATTTTGAAGGTTTTCATTATCCATTCTTTTGGTTTATCTTAGCTGCAATACTGTGAGGCAAGCTCAGTAAACAATATTGGTGCCTCCCTTCTCTATGTGAAGAAACTGAGGCTCTGAATTGTTTGCTTAAGGCTAAGCAGCTCTCACAAAACTGATCAAGCATTCAAGTTCCAATTAAAAAAAATTTTTTTTTAGTGGAGGTACTGGGAATTGAATCCAGGACCTCCTGTATGCTAAATATCTGCTCTACCAATGAGCTTATATCCACCCCCTCGAATTCCCATCTGTGAACTCCAAATCTCATGCTCTATATGCCACTCTTAGATCAGTTCCAGTTTGTTTCTCTGATTTCTTTGGCCCAGTGATTTTTAAACAGCTTCAGGCTCTAGACAGAGTGGTTCTGTTTTCTCTTCTGAAAGCACCTAATCTCAGGTAACTTTTGATCTCAGATAACTCAGGCACTGGATAACTTGTCAAAAACTGTACCTGTCTCTTTAGATTCCATCCTCCCTAATTGTCAGGGAGGCAGGTACAGACACAAATCAGTATGCCTCGTTCTCAGAAGTATACATACATATTAAATAATAATTACTCAGGGGGTTCTTATTTATGTACATTGTGGGCTCTTTTCCTTTTCTGTGAGCACTTACAGAGCTTGAAAGATATAGCTGAACAAAGTTGGAAGAAAGAATGAAACCGTTTAACTGCCTCTTCAGACCACAGTCCCAGAAGCTTTTTATCTTTAATGAAAGGGCACCTGTAAATGATTGTGCATCACCATCCATTTTCACCCATATGTGGCTGATGAGTAAGTGAAATGGAGGTTCATTAAAAATAAAAGCAAAGCAATTAGAAGGACTGCGACACAAAGATCAACACCCATTATCAGACAGAGGAAATGGTGTGCTAGAAGAAGTATTTGCTTTTCAACTAGTTTCAGTCTACTGCAGGCTATGAAATGATAATCTCTGCTTATTTTTTTTTCCAGTAAATGTCAGCTATGTCATTTCTGTTTACAGATGAGTGCATTTCAATCTTGAAATGTTTATTCTCTGCCTCTATTATAGAAAGAAAAAGATTTTTCTAGCTTGCCTCTGGGAAAGCAATATTGTCTGCATTTGTATTCTGAACTAGACTAAAGGAAGAAGCATTGAAACAGGGAATTACTCTATGTGTCTGATTGGATTGCAGCTTTGGGAGTTGCAAAGCGGGTTTCATGCTAATAAAAAAAGAGCGAGCAAGCAAGAGAGATTATATACTTCTCCACTGTGGGAGAGAGGTGACATCGAGCATGTAGAATGCACAGATAAACTGTTTTCAGTACTGCTTTGTGCCCATCTCAACTGCCAGCCTCATAGATTAAGTTGAATATCCAACCCTTGGATTCAGATATGGAAATATTTATTATTGTGGGTTTTATTGGGACCTAAATATCTAGTACTATATGGCTGCATTTGTAGAGACAGAAAATGGATTACAATTATATTACTGCAATGAATTTTACTGTTGTAAAGACAATTTTCTCCTACCAAATGGTAGCTTAAGACACAAGCTAATGATACCAACCATAATGACAGGCATCTTGATACCGATAAAAAATGAGAATTCTGGTGAATAAATGGAGATACACCTAACCTGAAGGATGTAGGCAGATTATTTGCTTAAGCATCTTTTATGGATAAACTTTGGATAATAATATGGAGTATACATTTGCAGAAGGAAAAAATTGTTAATTTTCTATTTTTTCCGATTAATAAGTAATTCATTTCACTTTAAAATATGTTTAAAATTACAGTGGAAAGAACAGAAACAGATTCTCAGACATAGTAAACAATCTTATGGTTACCAGGAAAAGGGGTAGAAAGGTATAAATTTGGGAGTTTGAGATTTACAAATGTTAGCCACTATATATAAAAATAGATTTTAAAAAATGTTTCTGCAGTATAGCACAGGGAACTATGATCAATATCTTCTAATAATCTTTAATGACACAGAATATGAAAACAAATGTATGTATGTGTGTGCATGACTGGGACATTGTCCTGTACACTAGAAATTGACACATTGTAACTGATGGTACTTCAATTAAGAAAAAACAAAAAAAACTACAGTAGAAAGAAAAAATATTGTGATACTATCTTTCAGAAATGAATGCCATATTGTGTTAAAACTCCTTTAAGTCTGTATTATATATTTATCACTTTGAATTTCTTAGAAAACTATTTACAATGATAAAGCTTGCTTATTTTACCTTGCTTTATATAAATATTTTCATGTCAGTATAACTTTTTGTAAACTACAAAGTATTTCTTTTGTTAAACACATAAATATTTTAATGGCATTATGCTTTCTACCAGGAGGCTCCACTATAATTTATTTAGTCCTTATTTTTGGCATTTAGTTTTTTAAATAAGTCTTTAAATTGTAAATGATGCTGCAATAAACTTCTCTAATTGTAAAAATTTGACAGACAAAATTCGAGAAGTAAAATTACTGGGCATGAGGATATTGGCATTTTAAAGGTCCTTCATAAACAGTGACAATTGAGTTTTACTATATTTGCGCTAAGCACTGGTGGTGGTGTCCACTGTGGCCTTGCTCGTGACACAGGATAAAACTGAAGTTATCCCTGAGATTTCCCCCAGCACACACTCAGAAACCTCTACTGCTGGAGAGGTAAAATGATAGAGGAGAGTTGACTTTGACCTTCCAAAATAACTGAAAAAAAAAATGATAGCAGTGACCATAGTATTGAAAGCTTTTTCATTCTCAAGAGTTATGCTTTTTCAGGCAAGGAAATGATTCAAAACAAAACAAAAGCTCAGACTCTGGAACAATAGCGTGTAGTTTCCACATATACCACACAAGCTGCACAGGCACACATGCAAGCAGGCCTGGATGCATACCATCCCACACACACGCCCCCGAATTCTGTGCCCTTTTCTACTTAGTTTTCTTCACATTACATAGGTTTTAATCCAGTTTTAATTTTATTTTTAACCCAATTTATGTCTAAGGAGGAGTAGGAGAGGCTTGTAAGAACATTGTCCTTGGGCCTTTCACATTCTCAGAGAGAGCTCTGTTTCCCAACAGTAGCAGAGACACTTCCATGGTAGGAGACCTGTGATATGAAATGCCTTGCTCATGGTCATCATCTGGCAATGTATCAGCACAGACTATTGAACAGCATTTTTTGACAGAAACAACTGGCGTCATAGCAGTATATATGTGCACCCCAAAATTGAAGAAAGGAGAATTAATTTAATAAAATACTGCATGAACATTTCCCGTTGAATTGCTAGAGATAGGAGCAGAATTTCTATTTGTGCTTTATAGTTCTGCTACATTGTGAGTGCTCAACCAGCAGAAAATTGTAATTGTCAGGATAGAAAACTTCTTTATTATAGTGATACGGTGTAAGTATGAATTTGCTGTGGTTAAAAAAAGTTCATATCCACAAAATTTCTCATGTGTCTAAATATATCTCCATTTATTTTTCAAGATGAAAAACTTATATCTCTATACAATTTAATTTCTATTTTTTAAACCACATGAATCCACTTAAATAATAAATGATCTTCATTTCACATATACAAATATAAAAAAATAATCTTAGATACTACTATGTATTGGATAATTGGAGATATATTGGAGATTGCTTTTGTTACACTGTTTAGCATTGTGATTACTAACTTCAAATTTTTCTATAGAAAAAAAATATTTTTATTTGAAAAGGAAATGAAATCTAAAGTTTGAAAGACCAGTATATTGAAACATGACTTAACATTACTGTTTGAACTATGGTAGTTAAACCAGGGTGGCAGAACCTATGTTGAAATGTATAGACATTGGAAAATGTGGTTCCTACTTAGAAAATGTTCCAAAGAGCTGTATCTATCTTTATCATGAGTTGACCCTTAGTGACAACCTTTTGAAGTTTCTTTGCTGTGAATGGCTTGAGAATGAGTAGATTTGACAATCAGTATGTCCAAAACTGAAAATTTCTGTCCTTAGTCATCACATCTGCTTCTTTACCATTGTTTCCCCCAACTCAGCATTAGCACTCTGCATCTAACTGTTCCTGCCTGCAGTTTGACAGGCATTCCAGGCACCTCCATTTCCCTTCTTTCCCACAGCCAAATACCAGTCTGATATTTCCACCAGGGATTTATATCCATCCACTTCTGTATATCCTCCAAATCACACTGCTTGACTAGGCCATCTGAATTACTGTAAGCTTCCTGCCTCCAATATTGATTTTTCTCTCTCTCCCACTTGGAAAATATTAATCAGAGTTATTCTAAAACATGCAAGCATGGTCATATCCCCCTGCTTAAAACCATTTATCAGCTAACTATTGCTCTGCAAATAATATGCAAACTTCATGACATGGCTTATAGGATGTGTGATAGCCACTTTCGACCCTGAATTCAGCCACCAACCCCACTTCATCACACAACTGAGATCCCATACAATTCTTTCAGCTTTCCTGAACTTCTCTCAACTTCTAGAATTATATAAACTTTTAAACCTTTGGGCATTTGCACCTGCTTTTCTTTGCCAGAAAACTCCTGGTCCTGCTGGGAAAATTCCTTTTTTTTTTAAATTGAGGTATAGTCAGTTTACAATGTTGTGTCAATTTCTGGTGTACAGCACATTTCTTCAGTCATATATGAATATACATATATTAATTTTCATATTCTTTTTCACCATAAGCTACTAGAAGATATTGAATATATTTCCCTGTGCTATACAGTATAAACTTGTTTATCTATTGTATATATACCAGTCACTATCTGCAAATCTTGAGCTCCCAGTTTAGCCCTTCCCGCCCCACCCCCAGCAGCTACAAGTCTGTATTCTATGTCTGTGGATCTGTTTCTGTTTTTTATATATGTTCGTTTGTCCTTTATTTTTTAGATTCTACATATGAATGATACCATATGGTATTTGTCTTTCTCTTTCTGGCTTACTTCACTTAGAATGATATTCTCCAGGTCCATGCATGTTGCTGCAAATGGCATTATTTTATTGTTTTTTTGTGGCTGAGTAGTATTCCATTATATAAATATACCACAACTTCTTTATCCAGTCATCTGTCAATGTACATTCAGGTTGTTTCCATGTCTTGGCTATTGTAATGCCAGGAGAATTCTTAATCCTCATTTTTGATGACATAATTTCCACTCATCCTTTTGGCTAATGGATTTCAAACACATTTTTGGTCCTGACCCATCTTAAAAAATATATTTTACATTGAACCCAGATATTTCTCTTACATGGCCCCAAACACAACTGAAAAACTATTTCATGAAACAATAGTCATATATTTTTATGTGAAATTCTATTCTATTCTACTCTGCTTGATTTACTAAATTGAGTTTACAACCTCCGAGTTGGAAAACACAGCTTAAAAATCATTCACTCTAAGAAGTCTTCCTTGATCCTTTAAACTGGTTTGATGCTCTTGCTCTGTGATTCTGTTGAGACTTGTACTTCCTACAGTACCGCCCTAGACACTGTGTGGGCTTTAATCTCCTGTCTTTCTCGAAGTCAGTGTATAGTGAGGGCAGGCATAGTGTCTGTCTTACTTCGAGTCATGCATTCTGCATGAGTACAGTACCTATCATATGGTAAGTGCTTACAAAATTCAAGTTGAATGATTCAATAAATAAATAAGTGAAATTCTGATTTGGATTAACCACACTAATAAATCAAGTTATTTTTTAAATCCTAAATAAGAAACGTAGAAGTTAGTGGTTTCAAACATGTCCTTAAGAAAAGAAAGAAGTACAACAAAATTTTAATGAAACATTTTAAAATTATAGTCACAAAAAAAGAAAACATGTCTTTTTGGCAATTCTAAGGATGGCTGTATTTCATCTTACTTATACTGTTGTCTATGGGTTATGAACTACAAAATGCCAACCTACTTGGGGAGGATATCCTGACAGCAGTACATTATCTCTACCTATTGTTCTGCTGCAGTGTGTCCCAGGAGAAGTAAGGCATGTACTTTAACATTTAAAAGTTAAACAATTAGTCTTTCTTTTTGTACAAACATTTCAAAACAGCTCCATTCCAAATTTATGAGTCATAGGATGATCATAAATTTGCTTACTTTTAATTTTGAGTATGAAGAGAAATCTAGCTCTTTACCCAGGCTGACTCTGTTTTTTGGCGTGACTTGCCAAGATTTTTCATACACATTTGTGACTTTGATTTTGGCTATTTATAGTTCTTTCTTAAATGCCTTAAATTTAATAGTGATAGACTGAGATGAGAAAAAAGTTGGGGATATCTTAAGTGATTGTTTGGATGTCTCTTTTTTGGCTGAAATAATGTTCTTTGAATATTTTCACTAGTTTAAACACTAATTGATGGTAAATTTAATCCATATGTTTTTACCCCATATATCACCAAAATACTTTTGCAAAAGAACTTTACAAACAGCTGTTTATTCTCCAAATAATATAGTCAGACTTTGAATAACCTATTTTTTGTATTTTGCTACCCATCAAGTGCATAGGTAGATGAATCAATACAGTGAAATGGATCCAGTCCTACACTATATTTTTCTTTAAACCACCATGCACAGTATAGGTACTATTAATACAAATTTATTTCTTCATATAAAGAAATAATTTGTTTGAGAAGGCCAATTCAAAAGGAAAAATTTATGTTAAGTAAAATTCTTTAACTTTCAGCTAAATAATAATTATCCCATCTGTATTACTTAGAATAATCTCTGCTTCAAGAAATGAAAACTTTCTGAAACTTGCTTCAACAACAGGGAAATATATTATCTCACGTAGCAGAAATCCAGAGATAAGTTAAGGTATAGATTGTTTAGTTAAAAAATTCAGTGATTATGTAAGGTACATGTTTTCTTTCCTTTGTCAGATGTGCTGTCTTCCTTCTTTAGTAGCAAGATGGCTGCAGCAGTTCCTTCTAAGATAGTGCCCAGAAAAAGAAGAGACTCCATTACCTGTATACCGCTCTTAGTAGTGAAGAAACATTTTCTAAACATCTCTGCTCCAGCAAATTTTTCTTCAGATCTCATTGGTGGAAACTAGGTAGCATGTTCTTTTGTGAATCAAGAGCTGGCAAGGAGAATGAGATCGCATTTAGATCAATAAGATATACTTTGACTGGAGGTGAAGTAGGCTTTCTCCAAGGCTCATGATCAATTCATGAAGAATAGATCTGAATAAAGCTGGAGATTTGGAGGAAGGAATATTAGTAATAAATGCTGGGTAAGCAAAAGAAACACATACACACAAATGGGATGTCTACACATTGTTCCTTATATGCATCTATAAGTACGAATAGATGTCTTTTAAGCTTCAAGTAATTAATATTAACTACACGTAGGCTTTTTTTTTGTAAAATGCCATGTTTTATTAAGTTAAGATTATTATTACTATTATTTTTTAAAGGTAAGGAAATTATTATCTCCATGTGTGTTTCCTTCTGCACCCTCAAGCCAGCTTTTCTGAGCTGTTGGCAATCAGTTACAAGTGTGATAGGGGAATAATTAGGTATGCTGAGAAAGAATCGGGGGAGGCACTCAAAGCCCATGGTTAGAAGTTTAGATTTTATTGCGAAACCATTATTAAACTTCATTTGGAATGAGTGTAGAGTCATGAAACGGAATTTTGTGAGCTAAACACCCAAATTCAGATGATTCTTGCCATTCTTCTTCAACAGAAGCAACACTTTTCTTATCTGTTTTCCCCATCTGAATCTGTCTTTGGCTTCAATTGTTGATTTTCATCTTCTAGTAAGAAAAAATGTGAGAACTTTGGACAATGACCTCCCGATTCCATTTTTCTCTCTCCTGCTCACTTAGCTAAAAGGAAAATTGAAAATATAAGTATATATTTGCAGGTATACTGGAATATTCTTCCTTGTCCTATTAAGAGTTTTTAGAATATTTCAAATGTTAAAGCAATAATAACATGTCTCTTTAAAATAAAAGGAATATATAAGTTTCTTCAACACTATTCATTAGTCCTTTGATGGAGACTAAAGTCCATGAAGGAATGGGGAAAAACCCAGATCTTTCAAAATAGAATGGCTATTTGTCTGTAACATGTGGCAGTTTGATCAGATGATCTCCGCTCTCTTTCAGATGCAAAACTTGATAATTCCATCTGAGTAGATCTGTTTAAAAGCAAGAAAGAATATTATGTGTTTCACTTCTGTTCTACCTACAAAAGCTTTTTAAGCCAATTTTGAAATTTACTTTATTAAGTAATTCATGCTTTACATTAAGAAAGAAAAGGATTTTAGTTCAGATGGTTTCAGTGAATTAAAACTTAACCTAAGAGACAGGAAAATGTATGTGCTATTTTCAGATTCATAATATTGTCTCAGTTTCCAAAAGAACTAAGTATAAATAATAAAGAATTATGCCTGATTAGCCATACAATAACATATAGAAAGTATAGTTAACACATGATTAACATCGATTTAATTTAAAATAAAAATACAGAGTGCATTAATTAAAAATTACTGTCCATATTTATAGTCTTATTGTTCTGGCATAGTTTCTATGTTTATGTGTAAGTATGTATGTGTGTTTGTACATGCATTCATGTGTGTATCTTAAACAAGGCTTTAAAAAAGTAATTATAAGTTATTTAGTTTTATTTATTTATGTATTTATTTTTCTTTTATTTTTCACTGTTCATTAATGGTAAAGTCAAGTCAAAATGACTAAGATATTTGCAGGGATATGCCAGATTGTCTAAGCATTAGAGGGTGCTGGTCACCACCAGGATTCTCAGTTCACCACTGTAACACTTTGCACAACTATTGGAAGTAAAGAGAAGAAATGTATTTTGCCTGAGGTGTCTTTACTTCCTACTTCACCCGGGTAAATCTTCATCATCAGATTTCTCATAGTGAGTCTATTCCTGAAGGTTTACTCTCACTTAATGATTAGCTTAATTGACCCTAACAAAATGTCTTATGGAACCATTCACTCCCTTTTCCTAACATTTCCTTCTTTGCTTACTTAATTAATTGAGTGGAATCTGTTTCACCTACTAAATTGTTAAGCCCTCTGAAGACAACCGCTATGTCGACTGGGCTTACTATCATATGTACATTGCCTAGCATACTGCTTAATATGAAATAAATGTCCCCCCTTCAGTTTCTGAAGGTGAGGAAAATGAATGAAAAAGGAAGTTTTCACTTTTTAAATTAATAATGTCTTGTGCTGTTCTTCACAAAAATAATCTGAAGTAGCTGATGCATTATTTACCTTATAAGGCTATAATGGAAAATAACATTTAAAATCTTAATGTTCCAGCACCCTTAATGCCAAGCACAGATAAATTAAATCTTTCAATTTAATATTTTATAAATAAACAGAACTAGTTTTTCACTTCATTTCTCACTCTTCACCTTTCATTTATTTCCTCTCTGCACTTACCCACTGGGATGATTCAATCTTTATTATTTCCTTAATTCATCCATCCCCTGCGTTCCCTATTCTGGCTTGCTTCATCTCTAATCTGGACTCAAAACAAAAGCAGATTATCTAATCTCTGCCTCTCATTTCTTCCTTATCCATTTATTTCTCCTTAATGATACTGAAATTACCTTCATAACACATATTTCAATATTTCCCCTTGTCTGACCCAGAATTCAGCATGATACTCATATTTGGAATGGTTTAAAGACTAATCATAATTTGAACATATTTCACCCTCCTCTCTCTCCCGCAAGTTTCATATCTACATTTTAGTTCAAACCTTTATTTCCAGATGCTCTTTATTTTGCCGTAACTGTTCTTTTCCCCTTAACTTTGGTTCCAATACAAACTCCTTCTTATTCCTTAATGGTCTGTTTAATGGTATTCCTCACTGAAGAGTTCTTTAGAGCAGGAAATGACAGGAACAATGAAACAAAAATCAGATAATGTGGGTTTTCATTTCAGACTCTGTACCTATGTGATTGAATCATAGAAGATTTTTTTTTGTGAAATGTGGAACCCAGTTTCCTCACATGTAAAGTGGATACTTAAAAACAGAAAGTTACACAAAATAAATGGTAATTTTCTTTTCTTCTTTCTCCAGTGTGCTCCAATGAGAAAGAATCATTCCCCTCTGTCTCTAAGGTTTTTATTCAATATCTCTTTTAAACTTTTTGTTACATATGTATTTTAAAGCCAGTTATTTGTTTTTCTGACTTCATGGTATACATTGTGAAGAAAATCTGTATCTCACACGTGTTTAACTTTTCATTGTATGAGACATAATAGAGATATTTAATAAATCATTTTTCAATTAAAATGAGCAATATTAGTTTGTTCAACCAAAATATGAATACATATTGATGCATGCCAAGAAGAAATTACTCAAACATTTTATGGGTGAATTCTAAATTCATTTGCATTTGAATCATTTTAGAATGTATTTTTATTTTTAACAAACAGTTGTATGAGTTGCAAAGACATAGGGCACTAAATATGGCTTTGGCATTGAGTTTATTTGTTCTATGAATGTCAACTTTAAAATCTTCCAAAACTTTTGAAAAATATATTCTTAAATTCATGCGTATATTATTTTCTGAAAAACATACTATTCCCAGAATGATATTCTATAAAAAATCGATTTGATTTCATGAAATGTATATTGTTTGATTTTATACTTAATATAGTTTAAAATAGTCTCTAACGTAATGAAATACACTTTTCAAATTACGAACAATAGTGCCCAGAGGACAGATTCTCTGTGCTTCAACATAAGTGGAATTACAAGATTAGCAATAACTATGATTGTTCTGCAAATTAGAAAGAGCCAAAGTATCACAAACCTCAAGAAGTGGCATTGAAAATGCCATTTAAAAAAAAAAAATTAGACCTTCAGGGGACAAACCAAATGCAAGATTTAGACTAATTTTACAATGGCTATAATATATTACTTTAGCTACTGGAAAAAAAATAAAACCGTGATTGAATTTGCCGGCATCTCTATAGTCATATTGGGAGTAATAACAACAATAATGCTTCTCTCTGAACAGAAGTTGTGCTGATTATTGAACAGTGATCTAAATTGCAACAGTATGATTTCCTGTATTCATATTTCCATAACATAAATTATTTTCTCTGACTTTTGTTTGTATGTCAAGGCCAATGTGATTTTATGGTCAGTTGTAATATTTATCATTCTAATATATCCATTGCCTACTTTCACTGGGAAATTCCTAAACTGATCTGCACCAACACCTTTAGTTCCTTATAAGCCTAGGCCTAGGCGTATAAATACAAGCCAGGCAGTGTACAGGGGAAACCAAAATAAATGAATAAACACAGAATTTCTGACAAATCTCCAGTGTCTGGTTTTTGCCTTTCCTAGTTCTGGTTGTATGCCTTTCCTTGGCCTCCATTAGCAACACCTGTATTCTTATAATACAGTTTTCTTAACCTAGATCAAGTTGCTTTCTATTACTTGAAACTAGTTCTAACTAACATATTATCTGTGTCAGTTTTTAAAAGGATTAGAGATAATCTATTTAAAATATTTTTCACATAGTAGATATTCTTTCTTGTAATTGTAATTATTCATATTTTATAATGTCTATTTTGTGAAAGAGATTAATGTTAGACTAGAACTCTGTCAAGATGTCTATCCGAATATAACAAGTGGTAAGACAGATTGTTGGTTGCTAGAGATACCATGATAGAGTATTAAAAATGGGTATTAAAATACTTGTAGGGAAGCAAATGGCAATATCGCTACCTAGTTTTTCTCAATAACCCTTCTCCTCTTGAATGATTCATCTTTCTCTCAGTTCCATGCTGCTATTGAGGCATTTAATGAGACAAGAAAACAATGGTTTTATTTTTTATATCTCCCTTTGCAGTATACAAACCTGAAGTACCTTAGGTTTGTATAGGATCCCAGGGTTCTGGCAATAAGACAGTAAAGGTTAGTGTGGTGACTCTCTGGGTGGTGCTTCATGCCTCTGTAACCTAAAAGAATTATGGATCCTCAGAGAGCTAGTACAATAGCAAGTAAGTACACAACATAAAGCAGGTAACACCTAAAATGCTTAAAATTAATTTAGTTAAGTATTTTTAAAAACCTATTATGTTTCAGATATTAAGTTAGAAAATATGTATAGCTTTACATATGAGTATTAAGGATATTTGAGGACTTCATGGTCTAAATGGGAAGACAGCTGATTAAAATGACTAGAAAGCAATGCAACAGCTCTATAATAGAGCTCTAGTCAATAGGTAGAACACAGATACAAAGGAATCAATTTCTGGCAGACAACAGTAAGCTGACACTTAAGTGAAAGAATTACACTTTCCTTACCTACTACTCTTTAATTGTATACTTATGGCCTGCCCTCTAGGATGTCTGTTTGTGGGAATACAGTGCTTTCTGCATAGGACTGTTGCCTTTGACTGATATATAGATGAATACCAAAAGAATAAGCCAGAAGTCTTGAAAAAATTTATCACAGGAGAGAGATAATTGGTTTGAGTTTACAGTGGTTACTATTTTTTGTATATGTGTCTCTTAAAATCATTTGTCTCATTAAACCATATGCATAAATAACTTTGATAAAATTACAAATACAAAGTTCTAAAGGAGAGAGCCAGTGAAATAAGAATAGGGAGTGAAGTAAATAAGAACAAGAGGTGATGGTGAAAACTAAGAAAAATTAAGAACTATCCTTGGTTTTCTTCAAAATGTTGACAATGATATTGACTTCCCATACAGAATGAGACGTCAGCTCACTTTATTTGTTTATTAAAGGAAAGGTAATCTCAAAAAACTATGGAACTCTGATAGGACTTGCTTAGGGTAGTACTTTTCTGTAATCAACATTTGTCAGGATTTTAATGAATATGTCATCCAAATCAGACGATTTAAAAAAAAAAATCAGTTGAAGCTATTCATGAACAATCCAAAATCTAATTATGTATTTCATTATTTGTTTTTTAAAATTAAAGCCAAGGTATCTAGAAACCGGAAACGTTGTGAATAGCAGAAGCTGTATGTTGAATAAAAAAGAAATTGAAGTAAAGCAATTAGACTGATTCAACCAGATTCTGTGCTTTTTTTTAATCCTTAAGTGCTTTTGAGTCCATTTAAAATTAGAGAGAGAATTATTTTTTGACACTAGTATCCATTGAGATGAACATAATTTACCAAACTATCCAAGATTCATCTATAGGAAAGACTCTGTGCAGATTTATGAATTAACTCTGCTCAAGAAAAAAATACAAAATGCCAAAGTCATTGGAATAGTTTGTATCCAAAAATTGATGTGATATGAAAGGCATTAATGTAGTCCCTTAATATAAAATAATTTTGGTAAAATCATCATACTGTCACTTAATAATTTAGATAACCATTAAAGTTGATAGTTTTTTATTGTATAAATAATATGTTCAGTTTCTTCTTTTGCATTAATTATTTTCATATCCTGCTCTATAAAAGATACCAGAAAATTTAATAAAGCAAACCCTTTTCTAGTAACACGAATTTATTAGGAGTAAAATTTGTATTAAAATTAGTAAAAGACTTTTACCCTATCTGCTAAGTTTGTAAAACTTCTCTATATCTGTTTTTTAAGAATGATTGCTTATTTCCTATTTATATTTATAATGAACTGAGAGATATACTTTAATCTAAGAATTAAGAATTTTTTTCTGTGCAACTCATGAATAATCATTTAAAAAATTACCATACAATTTGTCCAGTAAAAGAATACTGACCCATGCAAAATAGTTTTAATGGTGATCTTTTACCTCTTTGTCTCAGTTGTGGTAAGGAAGAAAATGGAGTTATTTATTTATGCTGGTGGTGGACACATCCTAGGGTGGTCTTCTTGATTTTTGAAACCTAGTATCCACCCTTGAGTTTTCGTGGAAACTATAATCTGCTTCTAACCAATAGATTATGGCAAGGGTGATTGGATATCATTCCTGTAATTAAGTCAAGTTATATTGCAAAGGTAGAGGGATTTTTTAGATATGATTGTGGTGGTTAACCAGCTGACTTTGAGGTAATCAAGAGGAGATTATTCTAAGTGGGGCTCACCTAATCAGGTGAGTCATAAAAAGAAGACCTAGACTTTTCCTGAAGGCAGAGATCCCAGTAGGGAGCTACTTTCTCTTTTTATGGTTTTGAGGATCTAAGCAGCGAGAAAATTTACAGGCTGAAGGCAATGAATTCTGCCCCAGACTGAGACAGCTTGAAAACTGATCACTTCCTGTCCAGACCTTTAGTAAGAACATAGCCCAGCTGACATTTTGAAAGACCCTGAGCAGAGGACTCAGTTAATTTGTGCCTAGACTTCTGACCTACAGACACTGAGATAATAAAATGAATATTGTTTTAAGCCGCTAAGTTTTTAGTAATTTGTTACACAGCATAAAAAACTAATACAAAGTCTCTTACAAAAAACTTCTAAAAAAAGACTAGATGTCCTTACATTTCCAAAGCAACCATAAGCTTTTAAATGAACTATTTTAATGTTCATCAATCCTCACTATAATGTCAAAACAGTATATTTTTGTTACTAGGCAACCACTTTCCTCAGTAAATTCTGCTTAGAAATGTTTAATGCTATTCAGATCTTTCTTATTATTTAATGTATGTTGGCCAAAAAAAAAAAAAAATAATAAAGTCCAGAAAATAAAAAGAAAGATGAAGCTATGGGCAGAACCTCATTGTTTTTATTTCCATTCCTTTTCCCTTGTCTAGATAAATTCATTTGTGGATATTTATCTTGCTATTCACCTCAGATTCACAGCACATCCCATAGGCCATTCCATTTTGATTTTCACTCAGTTTCTACTATGTCAGTTAGACGCCAGTGAAGAGGGCTAGATAATATTATTTTTCTGCTTGTCAGTGTGAATGAATTCCCACCCATCAATCAAGACTGGAAGACCCTGGGAAGATCTAAATTCTGGTTAATCAGACTGGCATGATTTTGCACACTATGCTGATTTCTAATCCATATTACCTTGGGGTAATTGTTTAAATTTTCTGAACCTCCTTTAGAATAATAATGCCTTTATCATATTGGTGTTGTAATTACAATTCACAAAATATGTAGCAGTACCTGGTACATACTGAAAGCTCAATATAAATTAACCATTTCTGAATCCTTACTATTTATCAGCCTTGGCTTGGCTCCCCTCTCCCTCTCCTGCTCTCTCTCGGTAAGGATGCACTTTTAATTATCACAATAATTATAATAGGAGGGATGCCAGATGAACTTTATAGAGATGAGGAAATTGAATCTAAGGAAATTAAGGGCCTTCCCAAGTTGACATGAATAGTGAAGGTCACAACTAAGAAATGAATCTAAGCCCTTTTCATTCCATTTTCATTACAACTGCTTTATCTGTGTCCTCTAAACATTCTGAGTCTACACCTCTGAAACAATCTACTTTTTTTCAAACAATATGCAATTATTAAAAAAGGCACAAATCCTAATATAATATTAACCCCTGAGGTAACTTTTAACCCTAAAATAAATATATTTGGGACTAAATATATATAACTACTTTCGGGGTTTGTTAATTGAGAAACAAATTAAATACATTGAAGAGACTATATTAGATCATGATTTCACCTGAAATTTATTTCCTATTTATACATCAGCATAATTTTATACGGTCTATATATTTAAAAAATAACTCCTTAAAATGCTTATCCTCAGGAAGAGAAACTTGAGGCAAATTAAGAGTAAATTTGAAATTCACTAATTTTTAATATACTTTACTTTTTAGAGCAGTTTTAGGTTCACAGCAAAATAAAGTAGAAAGTATAGAGAGTTCCAATATACCTCATGCCCACCCCCCACCCCAACCTCTTCACTAGCAACATCCTCCACCAGAGTGGTACATGTGTTAGAATTTGTAAACCTACTTTGGCACATCATTAACCAGTTCATAGTTTACATTAGGGTTCACTCTTGATGCTACACATTCTGTAAGTATTGACAAATGTCTAATGAATGACATGTATCCACCTTTATAGTATCATATAGAATATTTTTACTGCCCTAACAATCTTCTATTCTCTGCCTATTCCTCCAGCTCTTTCTTCAACCCCTAGAAACCACTGATGTCTTTACTTTCTCATAGTTTTGCCTTTTTGAGATGTCTTATAGCTGGAATCACACAGTACATAGCTTTTCAGATTCTTTCATTCAGTAATACGCTTCTTTCACTTAGTGATAAGCATTTCAGATTTTTCATGGCTTGAAAACTCATTTCTTTTTAGCACTGAATAATATTCCACTGTCTGGATGTACAACAGTTTATTTATCCATTTACCTGCTGAAGGACGTTTGGGTTGCTTCCAAGTTTTGGCCATTCTGAGTAAAGCTGCTGAAGACTTCCATGTCCAGGTTTTTGTGTGGACATACGTTTTCAACTCTTTTGGGTGAGTATCAAGGAGTGAGACTGCTGAATCATATGGTAATAGCATATTTAGTTTTTTAAGAAGCCACCAAACTGTCTTCCAGAGTGGCTATATCATTTTCACTCCCACCAGCAATGAATGAGGGTGCCTGTTGCTCCATATCCTCATCAGCATTTTGTTCTGGGTTTTGGCTATTTTAGTAGGTGTGTAGTGGTATCTCTCTATTTTAATTTCCAATTCCTTAATGACATAGGATATTAAACATCTTTTCATCTGCACGTGCTCTTTGCCACTTGTGTATCTTCTTTGGTGAGATGTCTTTTTAAGTATTTTGCCCATTTTTTAATCAGGTAGTTCATTTTCTTATTGTTGAGCTTTAAGAGAGCTTTGTATATTTTGAATAATAGTTTTTATCATATGTCTTTCACAAATATTTTAAGCCAGTATTTGGTTTATCTTCCCAATCTCTTTACAGTGTCCTTCACAGAGAAGATGTTTTGAATTACAGTGAAGCCCAGCTTATAAATTATTTTTTTATGAATCATGTCTTTGGTATTGTATCTATTCTTAGTTTGCTCAGAGGTTTATCATGAATGGCTGTTGGATTTTGTCAAACACTTTCCCAACATCTTTTACTATGGTCATGAGATTTTTCTTCTTCATCTTGTTGATATGATATATATCTCACATGCAGAACAGTTCCCTCACTGACCTCTCACATTGAGAGACATCCAATTCAGTCTTTCCCTTTTCAGCATTTCCTGGGCCATATACAATTTGTAACAAAGAAATGTACACTTAACTGAAGAAGTAGTAGACAAACAGAAAAGATGCCAAAGTCTCCCATGTCCCCATTTCTTATCTTCCACCCCTTATTCTGAAGTGGAAAAATTTTAAAGATTTGAGCCTTTCTATCCAAGATAAATGAGATTAACAATGGACTCAATGTTGATAATCCTATCAGACCTAATCTTGCCTGCATATGGACCCCTCCATTTTCAGTTGCTGGCTCCCAATAGTTCCACGGAGATCACTTTAATTCCTTAGAGATAGCTTAGAATATTTTATAGTTAGGAATATTAGCCTCCCCCATAATCTGTCCCTGCCACATTCTTCCTACCCCATCTCCATCAGAATAAGGTTATTCTTAGGGGAATAAGAGTGGGCAATATTTATCTTTGCAGTCTTGTTTCATGAGGTAAGAGTTGACATTACTAAAAAACAAATATTTCTCTAACCAGCTCCTAAAAACTAGACCGCTCTTCATTGTGCCCTTGAAGATACAACATACCCTCTGAAGCCAGTACATTAATATTGTTATGATTCCCATTTTCAAAACTTTGGAAGGCTCATGAAGAGTAGCAAAAGTGAATTTAATGATATCATTTAGACTATCCAAAAAGTTCCAATACACAAACAAAATGTTTCCTTCATTTTTCTTTACCCCAGCCTGAATCAAATAACCAAAAACAGATTGTAGGTAATTTTCTCTATAAATTGTCATCAATATCTTGGATAGATATTACTACTATTAGAAAATCAGTGTAAGTGTTTCAAGCGACTTTATAGCTTTTTCAAGGTCATAAAATAGGTGGTGAATGTGGCACTCAAATCCGGATATTATGAATCGAAATTCTGTGTACTTCCTACTGTTCTACTAACTCTCTAACACCGTTAGTATCTTCTCTTCAGGGCATAATGGTCAAAATGCATGTTAGTAGATGGCTGTAAATAAATGTAGATGGCATTTAAATATAATGCTTATACAGTATACATCTCTCCATGTTATCATAGCATTCTATGCATAGATGTCTACTTGTACTTCTTACGTTTAATCATATTTTTATGAGATATTTTTTTCTAACATACCGTCAGCTTCTCCATGCAGTAATTGCATCTTACTCTGGCACTTTGCACAGAGGTTTACACAGATTAAATGTTAAATAAGTATTTGTTAGACAACTTAAATTGTAATTGTCATGACATAATATAGTCACAAATCCAAAGTCTAGTTAATGGAATCAAAAATTTATAGAAAAATCTTGACTTTCCTTTTGAGTCTAATTATATTTCTTTCTTTCCCATAAGAGGAACAATGTTCATGAGTTAGATATTTGTACATTTTCAGGTAAAAAAGAAAAATTAAAGACAAATAGACTTGATGCAAATGCATTTATATACAGGGTTAAAACGTTTTTTGTCACCTCAGCTTTTGTCCTGGGTCAGAAAAACTTAGCCTCCTAAACTTATGAAAATCATTAAGCTATAAAAGTTAAGTAATTAAAATACCTCTTCACAGATATTCAGAATATTACCAAAAACATATGGTAATATTCAAATCGACAAAAATATTTGAGTATTTATTTTATATCTACCACAAATATCCTGGTTACTGAAAGAGGCCTTTGTTTTTATGTAGTCTATAAACATTGAGAAATGTGGACTCAGAAAATACTCAGAAATAACATTACAGAACATTACCAAAAAAAAAACAGGACCCAAAGGCACTAGCCTGTATAATAATAATAATCTAGTACCCAAAGCTACACATATAAATGCTATAGAAGATCAAAGAAACAAGAGATTTATCATGGAATCGAGAAATCAGGGAGAAATTTTGGAAGTTAAAAGGAGAAAAACTTGTTTTAGGATACATGTTGATGGAGAAAAAAGACCCGCTTTAAGCAAAAATCCAGCAGTAGTAAGAGATACAGACAAAATGTGGAAATAGATACAAATGGGATATTTACAAAAGAAAATAAGGACTTTGAACTTGTTAGACTGGAAGATTATGTAGGAAGCTGAGCTGGAGATATATTTATAGAGAAACCGTGAGGACAATTTGTAGAGATCCTCAGATTCTGGCTAAGGCTTTGGTTTAAATCCTTGAGATGTTTATCTTTTTACAGCCTGATTGTAAGCTCAGGTTGTGGGCTTGCTCTAGTAGGACAGGAAGGAAAGGAAAAGAAGAGGCAGTAATCCTGACTGTCAGGCCTCTGAGTGGGAGGGAAGGTGCCTGGATTGTCCCCAGAGGAAGTAAGGCTTCACTGAGGAACAGGGACTTGATGGCAGACAGCTAAATATTAACAACCATCCACTAACATGACAATCTGCCTGTTTACTTTTCAAGTGCTAGCTTTAAAAGATTGTGTTTTTAATTGAGAACATGGATTAATTATTAAAAGACGGTAATTTGAACTATTCCCCTACAGCCTGCTAAAAATGCTCCGGGTAATGAGGGATATTTGTAAAAACCTCAAATCATTGGTGGTTATTAAAGGTATGACGCTGTGCACAGAGAAAACAGCACCACAACACCACAACTGGCCAGTTAAAAGTAAGCTGCAGCAGCCAATCTGTGAAAGCACAGGCAGCTCCAAGGTAACTCCCTAAAATATAATTTGTTTTATTGAGGGGAAAAAGTGGGCCCAAACGTTGTTTTTTTTCCTTTTTGATAATCGAATGAGGTGATCAAAAATCAATTGTGCAAATATTTAAGAAAAACTACCAGACTGTTTTCAATTTAAAACTGCAAAACACTCTGGGCAAGGAACAAATTAAAAAATAGATATAAAAACAAATAATAAATGTTGCCAG
The DNA here is from genome assembly GCF_048773025.1 of Camelus bactrianus. Lineage (NCBI taxonomy): Eukaryota > Metazoa > Chordata > Mammalia > Artiodactyla > Camelidae > Camelus > Camelus bactrianus. The sequence continues at coordinate 42,601,665 of NC_133550.1, read as the reverse complement.
AAGCTTCCACCAACTTCTCTTTAAGAATGATCTTGGAAAGTGAAATTCATATAATTGGAAGAGATGGAGATAAAGGGTCTATTAAATTTTAGGTTAAAAAGATGAAGCCAAATGTAAAATATTCTTCTATCAATTGATACCAAAATAATGGATTCTTTTTAAGATATAAGTAATGTATTTTACAATATGTTAATAATTACAATTTGGCCTGTGCCTTTTGTTGGAGGAGGTCATTGAGAGGCCGTGACCGCCAGTTGACCTGAGAGCTGGACCCAGGCAGTGGGAGGCTCCCCCTCTCCCTCCCCTGCACTGCCCCTCATTCCCACAGTAGGAGCAACATTGAAAGAGTAATGTGTTGCTGAGGCCATCTGGACCATATACACGTGACTGAATCCAGTGAAGGCCTCTGTCCAGACTTTTAAAATTCTAGCAGGCAGGTGTCAAGGTCTGCTTGTTTTACAGTCACCCAAGACAAGCCTTCTGTGTAGAATCTCTTGCATATTAGGCCTGTTGTCCATCAGTCCGAAGTGGTCTGCCTCCTTCTTCAGTCTCTCCTTGCCTTCTGTGTACAAGGGCCAATTTCACATTTCACTGGGGAAGTTCCCGAGGTTTTGAACCAACACATTTGTATTAGAAGAAGAAAATAGTGCTTTTGCAGCATTATTGCGCAATGATTATAGTATTCCAAAATATGTTTTCTATGAAGATAAACCTATTATTCAACCCCTTGCTGGCCAAATAGAATGTGTCAGAGGGGTTCTCTGCAGTTAGATTTGTTGTGGGTTTCAAATCTCAGCTGTGCCAATTATTAGCAAAGAAAAGTTGAGACTGCTACTTACCACTTTATGGAAAATGAGAACTTTTCTGAAAGCCAATGTTAGATCCTAAGGTAGTTTTTGTTGCTCTTATTTGTTTATGTTATGTTTTTGTGTACGTGAGGGCATAGTGTAAACAAAATAAACAGATGAAGTGTTAGGTACAGTGCCTTGCAAATAAAAAGTGCTAAAATTGTAGCTCTCATTACCACTGAAATATATTTTCAGGTATGAATTTATCAGTGTGCCTGGTATAAGTTAGAAATAAATTGTGGATCAATGATCATAGTTGACAGTCACAGTGGAGGAAAGGCTAGTGTCTCCATCCTCTCACCTAGAAAATATTAGAGGCCCTGCATTACTTCTTCATTCCCTGGGGTATCGTCATGTAGGGAAGTCCCATGGTCCATGACTGGGAGTGAGGTTTTTTATTTCTTAGTGTCAAGAGGTAAGAAGAAGCTGTTAATGTCTCAATGTCTCAACAATGTTTTAAGCACATAATTTCTGTGATTATCTTAGCTGCTTTCTCATGATGGCTAAATAGCTGTCTCTGATACAGAAACATACCTACATTAAATCAGGAAGATATAGAGAATGGGGAATTCTGTTTCTTCTACTGGAGAGCAAACACATCCCCAGAAGAACTACCCAGTACACTTCTGCTTATGTCCTATTGCCCCAAACAGCGCCATATGGCCATTCCTAGTTGGGGTAAATGGGAAGTCATAGTCAAGAGAAAAAAATCGCTGGGAATGGGTATTGAGGTAGACATCAGTGTATGAAGAAAATGACATGCTTAGAACTTTACTAGTCCCATCTGCACTGCCAAATCCAGACTTTTGATCTCACTTACAATCCTTCTGCCAAGTTGAGGTGAGGACCATGTCTAACATCCTTGTACAGTCTTTGTGTTCCCATCTTATGATTTAAGCAACCACTTATATATGAACTCACATGCCTACACACACAACCCTACACAAGTAAAAGCATAATTTTCAGGCAAAGTAAAATCTAAATATATAATTTTTAAAAACACATTTTTTAAAGCAGGGGAACATAATCTTCTGACTACAAAGAGAATTGTTTCTTTTTTTATGTTGCCAAGAATGGATTAGCTTTTTAGTGCCACAATTCACTAACACTGCCATTTCAAAAGAATACTAGCAGCTTTATAAGCAAAAGCTACATTAGGATGATGTTGTCAATGCAGAACAGAGTTGAATTCATATTGCTACCTCTTTTGGCACCAGGACTTTTACTGTCAGCTAGCATGCTTGTTTTCTATTTATTTTGTTTCTGTCCATCGTGGTTTTAATGACTGATACTAAATTTCAAAGAGAAAATCAAGTTGTATATGAGTAAAAGTCACATTTAATTGGCTTTTAAAGCTAGAACAGAAGACAATAAAATTAGGGTCTTGCTCTTTTAATCTGCACCTTCTATATGACTGTGGAGCACATTTTTCTTTTTCCCAGGTTGAGGAAAATTACAGAAGATTTTAAGCACAGCAGGATAAGTTGCTTTCAAAATGAGCCTAACACCACAGATTTAGAATAGAATTTATAGCTCTACCTTCACCTGAGGAGCAGATGAAAAGGGAAAATGTATGTTGGGATAATTACTCAGATTAAATAAACAGAGCTGTAAATTTGAAGATAAAGAAGGAAATAAGTGAGGGAGGATTGGAGATGGAAGTAGAGCTGAGGTTGGTTGCAGGAGAACAATTTCCTTTCTTTTGGAGAAATGAGATGTATGATGTCCTAGGATTGCACAAAGAATTGAGGACAAGTGGTCCCAAAACACTCAGCCATTACCAAGGTCTATGAGGATGCAAAAGCTCCAAGGCTGTGGAAAGATGGCAGCATGCTGAACAGCAATGAGTGAGTGAAAATTGCTGAACAAAGTACAAGACTTCTGTTTAGGAGCACTGTGGAACGTAACAGGACATTTTGAAAGTAGCAGATGATAAGTGGAGAATAAACAAAGTATAGAATATAAGAGAAGTAAAAGCATAGGCAGCAGCAGCATCCCTCACATCTAAGAGGGGTTTGTGTGGTTGATGATACAGTCATATTAAAGTGATGAGACTGGAAGAAGTGGGACTCAAGCCAGGATTGAACCATAGTGCTGATAAGAGCTCACTGTGATGGTGTTGCCCAGCAAAGTCATTACTTCCACCTGTTTGTTCATCTCTACTGTGGTTATAAGGAATCAACTGCTATGCATGCACACCATCATTACTTTTATGGCTGTACATGTTTATCAGGGTCTGATAATGAAACAATCTGTTGTATAGAATACTAAAGAGGGGATAGCCTTGGTAGATTTAGTAATGAGAAGAGTTTTCAAACAGCAAGAGGGACTTCAGGTAAACTTTATCATATCAAAAGATGTAGGGGAAAGGGCATTTGATATAGAAAAGAGTGTGTGATGCTGTGGGGCCATAGACTCTCCACTCTAGTTGGGATGCAGGGTCTACTGCTGAGGGTATGTGGGAAATAAGGACAGAAAGGTATGTAATGATGGCCAGGAAAGGATCACATGAGGCTCAACTTGATAATCTGGACCAGCATTGGTTCTAGAGACAAGAATAATTAAATTGGCAAGGCCTATGGTAAACATAAGTCTAAACAGTTAAACATCCTTCTTGAGCTTTCAGGTTTACAGTGTATTTTATTTTCTTCTAGGTGGTACTATAATATTATTTTTAACCTATAAATATACTGCTACTACTAGAATATGTCTGTGGTGTGGAATCCAGTGAAGATATAAAATGATTATTTCTTTCCTCAAATAATTTACATTGCTTTTTCATCATAAATAAATTATTATACATTAATAAATATTTCTTTAGAAGAAAACAGAACAAGGCAAATAGAGACAGTAATCAAGCTTTTTTTTTTTTTTTTTTTTTGAAGAAAGCTATCCCAGAACAATAGGGAAAAAAAGAAAGTGGAAAAGATTCTGGGTCTGGAAACTAAAATCCTTAACTTGTTTCTAGGATAAATGAATCAAACGAGCATTTATCTTGAAACATACCTGAAAATTATAAATGTCAAAAATAAGGAAAGAATTCTGAATGCATCCAAGCAAGAAAAATAAATTACCCACAAAGAACAAAAATCAGGTTAGTAGGAGACTTCAATAAAACAATAAATTTCATAAGACAGAGGAACAATGTCTATAGAGCTTTAAGGAAGAAAAAAATTTAACCCAGTAGTTCTCTAGCTACAAAATTATCTTTTCTGAAAAATTAAAATTTCAATTAGGCAGGTTGTGGAAGAGAAAGACTGGTAGTGAATGTGGTAATGTATTAAACATGAAAAGATCAATTGCCGAAAGCATTCACTGCAAGTAAGAAACTGCTGATATTGATAAACCCAAATGTGAACATTTGTTTACTCATTCAATAGAAATATGTTGAATACTTACTATACGCTGGCTGAATTTAATTATTATTATGTATATCTTGGTGTTGCATGGTTGAGCCAGGGATGTTTGATTTATGAATGTAATTCATAAATTATTAAATACGTATTCTATGACATTAATTTTATTGCCTCTATTATAGAATAATCAATAATTATATTCTTATTATCAAGATTTTCACATAATTTGTAGTCTATTGATAATAATATGAAGTTAATCTTTCTTGATTCTTTATAATTCTTTGATAATTTTTAAAAGTAATTTAAATTTAGAGAAGCTTTGCTAAAGTAGAAGCAACTAAAATTATGAATAGAATTCTCAAATAAAACTTGGAAATGAAACATGATTTTTACGTACTGTCTTTAAACATTAAAAAGAGATTGCATAAAGTAAATTATTTTATCAGAATATATGTTACAAAAATATTAATTTTATCACATAACTATTGTCACTTATATAACAAGTTTTACTGCCTTGTAAAGCAACACCAAGATGTAAAAACCAGTGTAAGGTATAGATATTATTTTCCATGTTGCGTCTGGAACAACATATTCTATTTTAAGAGTAATATGAATTGCTTAATATTGTGAAATATTCCTCAGCTACCATGTGCAACTATTGAGAACATCACATTAATTCTTGAGTACCCCTAGAATTGTAAATGAGAAGAGAAAGAAGCAAGAATAGTCAACACTACTGTAAAATGGTACTTTATTTTATGTAAAAATGTATTGCATTCATGTAATGAGGGGAAGAATTTTGAGTTAGTAATCTGATTAATTATGAGCTAATCTTCTCTACCCAAAGATTTTCATCACTCAAATCATCCCCACATCCCAAAGCAATGTCTATTACTGATGAAGAGAGAAACACAATCCATATTATCTTAACAGTCCTGGGATACAGTTGCCTTTTTCTCCAGAATGTAGAACAAGAGATATGGAGAAGCTTTTTCTGAGTCCTAAACTATATTAGTCATGACAGTGTAAATTGAGTGCGAGTCTCTACCACTAGAATGTAAGTTCTGGGCAGTGAGACCTACTTTGTTCACTGCTGTCAGCATCATCCATTGATCCAGGCAATAGAAGCCCCTGCTTTGTGTTCTGCACATCAATATATGCCTGTTGCTTAAAACAAGTCTGACATGTAGATAGTACTCTTTGAACGTTTATTAAGTAGATAAACAAATATAACCAAGAGTGAAAAATACCTTAATTAATTCTCTTAGAAAAATTCACACAGCAATGATAGAATGTTACAGGAGGTAGATGGACCAAGGTAGTAGTCCTTGAAGTTCAATTAATTTTGATGTAAATAATTCTTTAATTGAAGACACATCCTTTTTCCTCTCTTGAAAGTCATATTGTTGTTTGCAGTGGGGCATAAGAACAATGTGGCTGGATCGATGACCACCAGTCATAAAGGAGAACAAAAGAAGGGCAACTTCCTTTGAAAATGAGACTCTAGATTAGGAAAAGCCAGCAAGTTGATATATAATGCAATCAGTATGATTTATAGTTCACTGTAATCTGAACTCTGATTTTACAACCATTCAATCTGTAAGCCTGTTGCTTTCTCTATTCCATTTCTATTTATACCTCTCAAAAATCTTTTATTTTGGAATTTAAACAATCTAAAGCTCCCACAATGCCATTTCCTGCTCAACATCTTCCCTTAAATCCCCCGAGACAAAAGAAAGCACTCCTTTCTTAACTGTTTTGTAGTCAATACAACATGTAGTGACATGGATGACACTTGATCCATGTAATACTTTATCTGGCAATACTGGCCTGAAATTTGGCATTTTCGTATTTCTACCATCGCAGTTGCTTTTCAGTGTATGAGTATTTGGTATGCATTTATCAAATTGGATTAGGAAACAATAGTTGTGTAATTCCAATCATCTTCAGAGGTTTTCTGGTTAAAAATAAGTCAGTCCAATAACGTGAGTATCTAAGAGCTATGTAGTTTTTGTAATGTAGGGAAATGAATTTTTCTAGAGGGAATTATATTTTGGTTGTAATGATGAACTATAAAATCTGGAGGGGAAGGGTCATTGAGGATTCTGTCCAATACCTTATTTTAATAAATGTGGAAACGGTGGTCATAAAGGTAGAGAATAGGCTAAGCCTCCAGGGATCCTGACCCTGCAATCAGTGGTTTTCCCATCTTACCTGGTCAAGTTATGTGCATAAATTACCCACAAGGTCCAACAATTTAAATTAGCTATTTAATATTTTGAGCTTGTTTGAATTGTTTCTTCAGACTCTCATTATACTTTCTAGCTAAAATTGATTAAAGTCACTCTCTTCAAATGCCTTGTTTAAGTTTTGCAACCAAAGAACTCTATCACCTTGGTATGATCATGTCATACTAAATTTACTGGGAGAGTTACTGCATTAGACAAAAGGATGTCTTCAAAATTCATCAACATTTAACCATTTTTATTTTACTCATATTTTTAATCTGTTCTATTATGCCTAATTATAATAAGATTAAAAAGCAAAAGTCACATTGCAAAATAGCTTGAAAGATTCAAAATAACTTACTGTTAATTATGTTAAAAATACCAAGCATTTGTCAACATCTCATTAACATCTTATGGAAAGGAGAGCAAGCTCTGTTTGCTTTGAGATAAAAGACTCTTAAAGTCAGATATGTGTTTTTGGCACTTTAAAAATAACAAGTGTTGGTCCTAATTAAAATGTTGCTACTATGATCTTAAAATATTAGCAAGTCTTAAATGAAGCAATGCTTTCTGCCAATAAACTCTTCCACTTATGTCTTACAAAAGATTGACTTCACAATAAGACTTTAAATTAATTCACCTCAGAGTACTTTCTCTTTGGACGACCATGATATGGGATCAATCTATTTAATGTCACATACAAATTTCTCTTTGTACTCATTCATTTATTTTAGACTTCTTTCAGTCTCTGTTTAGAGATAGAACTTAGTGCTGAAACTAATGTATAAGAAAAATTAAATATGGTAAAAATTTCTTTACAGAAATCTTCAGTGAGTAGTGGTATTCAAAGTGATGAAGCAAAGGAGGAGAAGTGAGAAGAAAATGTGTTCTTTCTATCTGAGGATAAAAATGGCCAACCATTATTGAAACTAAAAAGAGGGCATGGCCACTAAAAAATATTTGTTTCTCTAGCAAAAAGATGACAATTTTCTACTCTGTTCTAATGTACAGAGCTTTCATGGCATTTTTTTCCCTCTTTTGAAAGAGTAACTTATGAATATTTCTTCTGTTTCCAGTTGCATAGAAATCCTGAACTTATATTCTAAGCTGCAATTGATAAAATAGAACAAATTTCACAAAAGACAACATAATTACATATTTTTAATTTATTAGTTTTTCTTGAATTTAGTCATTCGCTCATTCTCCACAGAGTTCTGTAAAGTAAGGCTGCTGATTTTTCTCCATTGTTTCACTGTCTTTACTCGTGGTCTGATTCCTGTGATAGTTTTACTTCAAACTCAAAAAAACTTTCAACCTAACAACCATTTTAGTACCTAATCGCTTGACAATTTAGTCTGTTCATATTCTGCTAATATATTTAGATGACTATATAGAAAGTAAAAACCAGAATTTAATTATATATTTTTACATATTTATTTACTCAGTGTTAATGTTAATCCAACTGTTATCCCTTTTATATGAATTGTTTTCTCCTCTGAAAACCCACAAGCCAAAATATGTACTGTGTCCCGAGGAAAGTTTATCAATTTAGTGGGATTATAACATTTAAATACCTTAAAAAAATAAAGTCTTAACTTTGTGGTCCTCCAGGCATGTTTTATCTTCAAGTCTTCTAGCATTCTAGAACTATCCTTCCTCTTACTATTTAGGTAAAATTACTTATGAAGTCCCCCACTTGAAACTGTGGGAAGTTCACAGCCCTTCCCAATGTTTGCATGCATACTGAAGAGACATTTGCTCTTGTAGGTTACTTCTTAGTCCTTAGTTATTTGAGACAGCCTAGTAGTTGAATCTATGCATTGTTCCAGATACCTTGGTTCTCTTTCATCTTTTTTTTTTAATAGCTTTTTTGTAATGCAATTCATATACCATACAATTCTTTCATTTCTTGGCTCTCTTTTGATAACAAAATCATGAGAGCAAGTTTCTTCTCTTTCCCTAAGGCAGCAATTTCATGAGGTATAATAGACGGTTACAGAAAAGTACTGAATGATTCAAAGTCAAATACAAGATGTTAAATTTTTAAAAAATCTGTGGGCATTCCTGCTCTAGAAGAATCCAGTATCAGCCTCCTCTTTTCTGGAAGTTCTAGCTTGCCATCCTGTTGATGTACGTGCCTTCAGAGAGTCTTAGTTCAAAGAACCACAGCTTTAGTGTTTTCCTTAATGACTTTGTGAATTAAATTCTAAGGCAGAGCTCAAGATCAAAGCATGTTTAGGGAAAAAAGTAAAAGATTATTCTTTCTCTAGTATAGTTTTTGGTTGTTATTTCTTTCTTTCATCTTCTAGTAACACAAGTAAGGTTTAATTGTGTTGAATTGAATGCTTGTGCCAATTCAGTGTTTAAAAATTTGGCCCACAGCTAGATTTTTCCCCTTTCCATTTGGTGAACAGAATTTTAAGTTGAATGCTTAGTTACATTTTCTCAAAGACTAGGCCAAAGATCACTTGCATTAGAATTTCAGGGTAGTTTTTAAGAGGTCCCCCAACACAAATGTAAACAATCAGGACTTCTGTGAATTTTGCATTTAATTTAATTAAGCTCCACAGATAATTCTCATATACAACAAATTTGGCCTAGTTCATTTATTCTTTTTTTGCTAAATAATTACAAAATTTTACGTTTTGACCTTAACTTCTAATGAATGACTTTATTCACATTCCTTTATTGTCTGTATCTAGTACTCTTATTGTCAATATTTTCTGTATATTCTGTTTCTGATTTCTGTCTTCAAGTTAACTTTAAAAGAAAACAGTGAAAATAATGTTTCAATCATTTTTAAGATTTAAAGAAAACTCATCTCTGGGATTTAAACCAACTGTTGAGTTATTCATATTAGTTTACCCTATTGATTTTTATATTCTTCAAGTGATTTTGTTAATCTAAAAAAATAATTTATTGAATATTTTTGCTATTTCTGTATTCTATATTAATGCAACTTTTATTTTACTTTTATTTTAGTCATCATTTTTTAAATGATCTACATAATGAAAATTTTATTTATTCATTTTATTCTTGAGAGACATTTGAGGATTCCAGTTTTTGACTTTCATAGATAGTGTTTTTTTATTAATTTATTAATATGTTAGTAAATATACATATGCATTTCTTATGCATATATTCCCAAAAGTGAAATTATAGGACCATAGGACATGCATATGTCTAGATGTAGTCAAGACATACAGTCACTCAGTCACTTCACTACCTTAACCAAACTTTCATTTTAGCCATTCTAGATGGTGTGAAATGGAATTTTATATATACATAAAAATACATATATATTTCCCTGAAGACAAAGAAGTTGTGGACATTTTTATGCATTTACTGTTTATTTGAATATCCTCTTTTGAGTGTCCTTTCAATTTTTGCTCATCTTTCTGTTGATTGTTAGTATTTCTGTTATTTTTTAAAAACATATGGCCCAGAAAATAAGAATAAGACAAAACTGGTAAAAAATACTTCCTCAACATTTCTAAGAAAAGTAACTTACTGAGGCATTAGGGATAAAAATTATTTTAAAATTAGTTTTTAATTAACAGAAACATGTAACTAAACAAGGTAAAATATAAGGAGGTAGGAGGGCTGTGCTTTAAGAGAAGCATGAGATTATCCTATTTTTTGAGAAGTCAAACAGTTTTGTAATAGCAAATCTTGTTAGCTGACAATTTTACGTCTGAGTGTTCAGAGTTTTTAGTTATAAGAAAATTATGCTTTGTTTTATTGAAAATTAAATTACATCTTACCAATATCTTAATGAAAACTAACACTCAAAGGAAATATTTCATTCCACATCAGTTTTCCAATGTCCCTGAAGAAATTCTATCAGATGTACTTAATTTGCAGTCCAGGACAAAGTACAAAATTATAGATATCACCAAATAAAACCACCAATTACTCTTTGCTTGCTATGCTTATTTTTTAATTATAATTATTAAAATTCGTAATAAGAAGCCCAGTAGAAAACTTTTGATCTCATATATTCAGTCCTGGAAGTTAGTTAATAGAAAAAATAATACAGCAGAAAAAATGGTAAAAAAAAACATAAACTTAATTTATAGTAGGTAATTACATATTTATTCTCCAAAATTTTGACTTACTGCCAAAAATCTGATTTGAGTATGTATGAATCCTTCGACATAAACTCCACATCAGGTTTTTTTAAAAATAATAAATCCAACCAAAATGCATTCTGTGTAATTTCCAGTCTGAGTTTTCCTAAAGAGAAGCAAGGAGGTGTAGAGACTTACTTAAGAAATAATTTGAGAAGAGAATGCCTCCAGATTTAACCATGTTTTCCATGTCTTTTATATGTATGTCCCCCACACCTAATTCAATACCAATATCTTTTTACAAATCTAACTTTGAGTCTTTCTAAAGTATTCAACTTATTTCGTATAGAAAAAAACAACTTTCCTTTTACATGCAGGTCTTTTCAAGGCTCTGTATTCAATACTATTGGTCTATGTGCCCATCCTTTGTCTAATTATGCTCTGTCTTACCTTAATTACCATAGTGTTATAATATCTGGGAAAACAAGTGCTTCTACTTGGTTCATCTTCTTTTAGAATGCCTTGACTTCCTTGCCTTTTGCATTTCTATATGTATTTTAGAATTAGATCATCATTTTTCTTCCAACCTACTGGGATTTTGATTGAGACTGTATTGCATATATTTGAATAGAATTGGCACATTTAAAACACTAAGTTTTTCAAACATAAATGTGGTATATTCCTCTGTTTTTTCCAGTCTCTGACTTTTCTTAATAACACCTTAAAAGTTTTGTATCAAAGTCTTACTCATACTGGTCTATTTCTAAGAATTTCACTTTCTGTTGCTAGTATATTACTGGAAATGCAATTGTTTATTGTTTGTTTTCTTATTGATCATTGCCTTTACTAAATTACTATAGAACTTTATGGATTTATTAAACTGACAAATCATGATAACTGCAAATTACAAATAATGTTTTTTCTTCAATTGTTTTGCATTTTATTTTTTTTCCTTGACTTATTACACTGAAACTGATAGTATAAAGTTGAAGACAAATAGTGACATAATGCATCTTTTCATCTCAAAGTGAAAGCTTTCAACATTTTACTATGAGGTTATTTGATAATTGAATTTTTGTTAATATTTATCAAAATAAGTTTGTTTTTCTTATTTACTGATACTTTTATCATAATTGAATGTTGAATCCAGTGTTTTTTCTGTAACTCTTTGAGTGATCTTATGATTTTATCTACTTTATTCTCTTACCACAGTTAATGATATTGTTGATGTTTGAATTTTGTAGTTATCTTGAATTTTTGAGATATAGCGTGGTTGTAACTTATCTTTTTTATATGGATGGATTTAAGGTGGTCATATTCTGTTTAGATGCTTGTAGCCATGTTTTTGCTCAAGTTATGGTGATAGAAGGAGATTACAGAAGCTCTCAGAAAGAGAATCAGGAGAAGTTGTGTAATCCCCCATGTCTGTCACATTCTGTGGCAACTTACAGGTAACAAGCAGAGCTAGAAAACAGGTTCTTCTCAAATGAACCTGTCCCCGTGGTTCTAATGCCTATAAATTGCATGATGATGGCTGGCAGACCATCACACAAATATTTGTCACATAAATATGGCATGGAGAAACTTGACCTCCATCACAGAAGACCCTTGGTTAGCTGAGCAGCAGCCCTCACGCAGGGGTAATGTTACAGCTGAGTCCAAACCTGAAAAGTGCACCTATAAGTTATGATAGAACTTTGGCCTCTCGTCCAGTTCTGCCATCCCATCATTCATGACTGGAAAAGGATCCCCCCCCCCATATTTTATGGACATGTACTGATTTGGTCGTTGGAAATAAACAAACAAACAAACAAACAAACATTATCTACCAGACTGCACTTTCCATCCACATTCCATTACTTTTAGGACTGAAGGGTCATAATTTTTAGATTTAATTGCATTAGTTCTATAGGAAAATCTAACTGAAATTTACATCATTATGATTTTTATTACCACATAGAGCTTGTATTCTACTCGAATGAATTTTTCTACATAAAAAATAAATATTATGAAAAAGAAATATCTTTACTCCACTCACTGAAACTTGTAGTATAATATTACATGGACAAACTACTAGCAAATGAGTAGAAAATAACCACTAAATTCATATAAACAGATTTCAGAATATTAATATATTATACAAAGAGCAGAGCTTGTTTTTTTATACAAAAAGGATGACAGTAAAATTTATATAAATATAAAACTGGTGAAAATGGATTCTCAGATTTTACTATGTGCTTTGCAAGAGTGGACAGATGAATTTTAGCTTAAGAAATGTTCTAATCAGTCCCTTAAAATTCAGTTGCATGAGTTTTTATGTGTTGGAAGGATGATTAAATTATCATCAGTGCTTTTGTAAAGAAATTTCAGATGTTAACATTGGTCCAACAAGATGTCATGTGGTAAAAAAAAGTTCACAGCACACAATCTACACAATACGTGTGTAGAATTCTGAAACAATCTTCAAGAATAGATTATTCTTTCACACATTATTTCTCACATTCATAAAAATTTATCTTCTCTGGATGAAATGACCCCATGGTATTACTGCATATTTATTGCCTTTTACACTTATTTTAATCTCCACCAACAATCATGTATTGATTGCCTTGAATAGGCCTTGAGTTAAATGACTTAATATCCTTTCAGTTGCTAATAGCAGGTGATTTGACAATCTCCACTGTGGGTAGCTTCCTGAGAACAGGGTGTATACCTCTCTGACAGCAATTATCCTTAACTTTTTGTCTTTCACCCTGAGGTAACTTGTATTACAATTCATTAGGCATTCTCTCTCCGAGTTACCACCCTCCCCGAGAATGATATATCCCAGCCTTGTAGAGCTAAGCAGTAAAAATATAACTTGCTTTTGCCAAAAAATGTAGGAGGGAGTTTTGTGTGTGATTTTGGGGAGAAGCTTTAGAGCCAGCACGTGTGTGCTATGTTTCCTTCATCACTGCCATCGTGATCAGTGGTCTGTTTTGTCAGCTTGGATCCTGGAGTGCAGATCACGAGTCAGAGCTTAGCTGACTGTCAGTGGACATGTACTATGAGAGATACACAAACTATTTTCCTTTGTAAGAGGATAGGATTTGGTAGTCATGTGTTGTGGCAGCAAAACCTAGCATATTCTAACTGATACATTCCCTCCAACAAATGATGAGATGCTTGAGAGAAGGACCATGTATTTGTTCAATGATTACTTCTTTATTCCCTCTAACCTAAGCATGTACAAACTGGTATATGGTGAATATTCAGTAAATGATAGTTGATTAAAGTACTTCAATGAATTTTACCTTAGTCAATATATATACAGAAAGAGATCTGATCATTCCTAATCCTCAAAGGCTTGCAATTTAGTTGAGGAGATACATCATACAAAAACTACATTTTCTGAGTTGCAAGTTAGTGTTAACTTTTTAAATTCAGGCAAAAGACTTGTCAGTCTGCTTTGAGATGGTCAAGGAAAATTTCTCCTGAAAAGCATTAACTTGATCTGAAACTGGAAACAACAGGGACAAAGATAAGCTGTGAGGAAGGAAGATAACATTTACGTAAGGAAAGGATCATAAGCAAGGATGCAGAAGATAAAGAAGTTATCTAAAGAAGAGTATGCAGTTTTTTCTATAACAAAAAAGTACATGAGGTAATATATACATAAAATATAAAAGTAAAAAATAATTTCATTTTCTGATTTATTTATAATTTTGCAGATTTGTATGAGTTGTCCATTGATAACACCTGAATTTCCTGCCAAGTACTACTTGTCTATGATTATTTATCAATTATAGAATCATGGGTTTTAATTAAGCATATGTTATATTTTGAAGTATAGATCAAGGATAAGTATGGGAAACAAATAAATAATAAGTAACAAATTCTAATTTTTAGCAATTTAGTTAATTACCTGTTATTTTAACTACATATTACGATTAACCTACGTAAAGAGAACATCTCATAAGTATGACCCTTGTTCACACTAGCCCTACTGAAACCGTTCTGAAACCCCTCACCTGTCCTCACCTTGTATCTTGCTTTTGCATACCTATGTTTTTCTATCACTTGGCTTCTATCTTGGGTCTTCATTTTTAACCTCTCAGATTTTGTGTATGTTACAAGTACCATGCCACTAATCCTTAATTATCTTCTAATGTAATTTTTTTTGCTCTTACTCTCATAGCATTTTCATGATATACCTCCCTCTGATCCAGCTCTGTAATCTGGGTCACTGTCCTTGTATGGCCTATGCAGAACAAGGATCAGAAAACTATAAACTTCATGCTGTGGTTTCCTGACCATGTGTAGTTCTTAAGTTCTATGCACAGTAATATGGAGAACTGGCCTGGGGCTTGAATTCTGAAGTCAGCCTGACTGGTTTGATAATAACTTTGCTATTTGCAAACTATGCCTTCTTCAACAAGTTACTTAACATCTCTTTGTCTCTCTTCCTCCTTCAGTAAAACGAATTTAGGGTTATTGTGGTATTAATTGAAAAATTCAACATAAAAGTGCTTCGTAGAGGAGTCTGATGCTTTCACATATTCACCATTCAATAGGATCAAGATGACCAGTCTTGACCAAACTCTTAGAAAGCAAAGACAAGCTCATTTGCAGTTTTTTTGGTCACAGAATTTGTCACAGAAAAATCACATGTGATCTACTTAGAGCAATGCATCTTTATCTTTGATCCATGCTGATATTTTAAAATCTTAGTACATTAGATCTTGGCAGAAGGTCTAGTTACTGTGCTTTGGTAATTGGAATTTTACAGATCCAAGGGATTTTTCTAAATCTTGTTCTCTTTAGGGATTTTACATAGGAAAAAATTCAAAACTCCCTGGAGAAGGAGGTTTGTGAACAAACAGTACTGGAAAGTTTCTTGTCCAGTTGATTAGCTTTGCCCTTTAATAATTTTCCTTTTACATGCATACTCACACACTCAATCCAAATCATCCGTCATTGATCTCTTCTTATGCATTAATTTTCTAAATTACTAAAATAATAGCATCATCACAATTGCATGTGTTCCTGGTGCTTCACATGATTACAATAATCATTTATCATGCTTCTAAAATATTAATAATCCAACTATTATAATCATCATTAATTACTACTAACTTCATACTCTCTTTATAACCCCAGATAATGCAACATAGAAAGATGACAAAGAGAAGACTGCTCTGGCTTCTTTTCTTCTCCAGAAGGTTATTTTAGTGGCTTACAAGGGAAACATGTGCAGGCTAACTGCACTGATGCTAACTGTTCAAATTCTCCTAGGGAGGTAATTTTTTCATGCAACAATATGTCTGTTATTAGTTCTTATACATTAGCCTTAGTAAATAGTATTTATTCTGTCTGCATATCTTGACAATGACTTCTTCCCACATTTGCAGCCACCCACTGAGACAATCATTGCCACCATTCAGATACACGACAAACTAAGGTTTTATTACTTTAATTTTCCAAACAAATTACACCATACTAAATTACAACACATGGAAATAATTTTTAAGAGACAAAGAGAACTGCAGATTTTGCAATTTTTTTAACTGAGCTATCTGTAATTTCAAATAATGGCTTATATTAAGTATTGTCCAAATGTGCACACACATATGTGCATGTGCTGAGTGAGAGTTTTAACAAGCCTCAAAGTTTCCTGAACTCTTTTGAAATTAAATGGAGGGAACTATGTAAATCACCTCTATTCTGGTATTTTATAGCTCAATAAATTTGAATGTAAGTAATAGCTGGTAATCTCAAGGTCTGTGTACTCTCCAATAGTATATTTGTGTTTGGTAATTTAGGGACAGGTAAATATATATCAGTAAAATCCCTAACTTCCAGCTATAGGATGCACCTTTTACGTTTACTGCTAGAGCTGCAAAATAATCTCAGAAAGACTAACAGAATTGGTCCTAATTTCCTAAGAATTATTTGCTATTTAAATTGCCACAGAACAGTGCTAGATTAAGAGTTCAAACATACTCTGATGATTAACGATGGGAGATTACACCAATATCAAAGAGCTCAAAACAGAAAATGTCCTTTAGCAAAGTTTCTGCATTTCTCCAGGATTTTTAGGAGAAAAGCCACAATCTAGGGTAAGATGGCTAAGTATAGTGTATACTTTTAGTTTGGAGAAATTAGGAAAATTTTGTCTAAGCATTATCATTCCAGTCATTCTAATTTTCACAGTATTTTAAGAGAGAGACTCAGCTTTGGAAACAAAGCAGTAGGAGCTTTTTAGGATACTAATTCAAATGCCACCCAGCTGAGTAATGATCTGGTTGTTGTTACTGAACTTACTATTTCATGGCTGCTCAGTGAATAATGTCACTTGAAATTACTCTGTCCTTCAGTTCACTCCCATATGGACAAATGCCACCATTTAAACATCATCATCATGTTACCAGTTTGTCCTGAGAAGCTACTGAATACTTCAATGTTCTCTTCATGTTTAATGAGAGATTGAAAGAAAGAGAGAATGGTCTGACATTATTGATTATGCCTTATGAGAGCAATTGATTATTG
Organism: Camelus bactrianus; assembly: GCF_048773025.1. Classification (NCBI taxonomy): domain Eukaryota; kingdom Metazoa; phylum Chordata; class Mammalia; order Artiodactyla; family Camelidae; genus Camelus; species Camelus bactrianus. Next base: position 42,584,635 of record NC_133550.1, on the reverse strand, counting down.
CCAGTTTTCATGCCCCTGTAGTGTCCATTCAGTGGTTGATTTCAGGAAAATTTAGAGCAGCTGGTCCCAATTCTGGCCGTATCTGGAACTACCTAGGGAGCTTTTAAAAATATTTTTTACTGGGCTTTAACCCAAAGCTACTGAATAAAAATCTCCAGGGATTATTTCAATCAAGTTATATTTAAACCTGCTCTCTACATAATTTTGTTGCCTCTGTCCATGGACTGACCTTTGGAGTCCATTGACTGAATATTAAAATCAGCCTCAAATTTCAGCTCTGATATTTTTAGCTGAATAGTCCTGATGAAGTCCAAATAATCTTGAACTTCTACATCTACAAAATGGAGATAATATCCCTTTTAATTTGTGAGGACTACACAAGAAACACACAGTCTGTCTAGCATAGTTCGTAGCACACAGTAGGTCTACAGCAGGCTGTGGAAGAGACCAAAATCTATTTTCTCTTAATTCTGGCCGCACAACTACCTTGGATTTCTCAGTACATCTTGTGGTTAGTTGTGTTCATGTGACTAAGACTAAGCCAATACAATGCAGCAGAAGGAATGTGAACCACTTCCAGTTAGACCATAAAGATCTCCACAGTGAACCTGTATGGATTTCTTCCCTTCTGGCAGACTAAATGAGATAACCTATGGCGTGACCTTGGAATCCAGATGTTGAGCATGAGAATTCCCCAAGATGAACCAACCAGGATTCTTGAATGTTCATGTGGAGGACCACCCACCAATAAACTTTATTTGTGTTAAGCATCTGTGATTCAGGGTTTACCTATTACAGCAGTTAGTATCCTATGATTGTTCAATTATTTTTATTTTCTTTTTACATAACAGTAATATTTCAAAGATTTCTTTCTCTATCTATTGTGGTATGTCCTAATTTATCAATTGTGGAAACTCCTTGGAATTCCAATACTCATAGGATATGATGAAGACTTTGCACATTCCTGCAGCAACAGTGATAATCCTGTGTTAGGGGATAGTACTGTTCTTTAAAGAAGAGCACCTGACACAAGGAACCATCTACATGATCCCAGTGCATCTCTCCTTCAACTCTTAGAAAGAGAAAAAAAACCATAGTGGATAATATTTAGGACATTTATTAAAATTAATAAAGGATACTTTCCTTGTTTGGGTTCCAAAGCACTACTGGGATTCATCATCATCTATGTGTCATGTATCTATGAACAACTATTTATGAGAAGTTGTTCCTAGGACCAGAGTGATTACACTCACTTCATCATTGCTCTTTGGGATTTTCTTTCCCTTTCCCTCTGCCTACTACTTCTAAGTATCCCCTACCTTCAAATCAACTCTACTATTCTAATATTACACAGGGCTGGTCCAGAAGGATGTTACTTTGGGAAGAACAGGAATGGTGTGCAAGAGAGAGTATGGGGGGGAATAAAAATACACTTATTTTTAAGAAATCAGTTGCATTTCTTTACACTAACAATGAAATATCAGAAAAAGAAAGTAAAGAAACAATCCCTTTTACAATCACATCCAAAAAAAAAAAAAAATTAAATAATAAATCTGACCAAGAAGGTGAAAGAATTTTATGTGGAGAAGTACAAAACATTGATTAAGGAAATTAAAGATGATTGAAAGAAATGGAAAGATATCCCATGCTCTTGGATTGGAAGAATTAATATTATTAAAAAGGCCATAATACCCAAAGCAATCTACGTATTTACTGTGATCCCTATCAAATTACTAGGGACATTTTTCATAGAACTAGAACAAATAATCCTAAAATTTATATGGAATCATAAAAGACCCAGAACTGCCAAAGCAATACTGAGGGGGATAAAATGAAGCTGGAGGAATAACCCTCCCAGACTTCAGACAATATTACAGAGTTACAGTAATCAAAACAGCATGGTATTGAAACAAAAACACACATATGGGTCAAAGGAACAGAACAAAGGTCCCAGAAATAAACCCACAGACTTTTGGTCAATTAATCTTCTACAAAGGAACAAGAATATACAATGACAAAAAGACAGTCTCTTCAGCAAGTGGTGTTGGGTAAAATGGACAGCTGCATGTAAATCAATGCTGTTAGAACACTGCCTCAGTACCATACACAAAAATAAACTCAAAATGGCTTAAAGACATAAACATAAGACAAGACACTATAAACCTCCTAGAAGAAAACATAGGCAAAGCATTTTCTGAAATAAATATTATCAGTGTTCTCCTAGGGAAGTCTACCTAGGCAACAGAAATAAGGGCAAAAAATTTGTAAAATTAATTAATTAAAAATTAAATGGGACCTAATTAAACTTACAAGCTTTTGCACAGCGAAGGAAACTAAAAGAAAAACAAAAAGACAACCTATGGAATAGGAGAAAATATTTGCAAACGGTAAGATTGACAAGGGCTTAATTTCCAGAATATATACAGCTTAATAACAACAATAACAAAAAACAAACAACTCAATCCAAAAATGGGCAGAAGACCCAAACAATCAATTCTTCAATGAAGATACAAAAATTGCCAATAGGCACATGAAAAAATGCTCAGTATCGCTAACTATCAGAGAAATGCAAATCAAAACTACAATAAGGTATCACCTCATGCCAGTCAGAATGGCCATCATGCAAAAGTCCACAAAGGACAAATGCTGGAGAGAGTGTGGAGAAAAGGGAGCCCTCCTACACTGTTGGTGGGAATCTAGTTTGGTGCAGCCATTGTGGAAAACATTATGGAGATTCCTCAAAGACTAAAAATAGACTCACAATATGATCCAGCAATCCCACTCTTGGGCATATATCTGGAGGGAATTCTAATTTGAAAAGATACATGCACCCCGATGTTCATAGTAGCACCACATACAATAGCCAAGATATGAAAGCAATCTAATTGTCCATTGACAGATGACTGGATAAAGAAGTTGTGGTATATTTATACAATGGAATACTACTCAGACATAAAAAAGAATAAAATAATGCCACTTGCAGCAACATGGATGGATCTGGAGAACATCATTTTAACTGTAGTAAGCCAGAAGGAGAAAGAAAAACACCACATGATATCACTTATACATGGAACCTAAAGAAAGAAAAAAGAGGACACTAATGAACTCATCTATAAAACAGACTCACAGACCTAGTAAACAATCATGGTTACTGAGGGAAAGGGGTGGGAAGGTATAAATTCGGGAGTTCAAGATTTGCAGATACTAACTACTATATATAAAATAGATATACAACAAGTTTCCTCTGTATAGCACAGGAACTATATTCAATATCTTGTAGTAACCTATAATAAAGAATAATATGAAAATGAGTATATGTATATATGACAAATTTATGCTGTACACCAGAAATTGACACAACATTGTAAACTGACTATACTTAAATAAAAAAAGTAAACTTTAAAAACATCACCTCCATTCTTTACCTTCAAGATCTCAGGGTAGCAACTTCAATGCCCTATACTATTTTTCTCAATTCACTCATATGTCTCCAGCATTGTTCTGTACCCTACATTTCTTCCTATTCAGCTTATTTGATGCCTTACAGAGACAGTCTCTATTTTCCTTCTTCTTGTTAGAGATAATTAAATCTTCAGTCCTTGGTATACTCAAAAACTCATTTTAGCAAATTTCTATGATTTGATTTTTCCTAAAGGATATAAGTTGGAGGTCGTAAGTATAGTTTACCTCACTTGCTAACTGATAAATCATTAGAGATTCCTTGGAATTCTATGTTTAGCAAGGTTTGAGACCAATTTGTAGTCTCAGAAAGAAAGAGCATCCTCATTAATTAGGGATGTCTTTCCAAGTCGCAGAAGGAGAAGCAATTGCATTCATGCCAGGAATTTGCCTTTCAAAAAACTGAATAAGAAGAGGATTAGCATTATTACTAAAAAAAAAAATTTGAAATGAACGGTTCTTTTTGTCCGTAGGAATGGTGGAGTGTGGGCTTGCCTTCTCAGAGTTAAGAAGGAATCAGTCTTCAGGCATACTTTTGAGATAGAATTATATTAAAAACCAAGGAAGTACAAGACAACATATAAATATGATGATGTATTTTAAATGCTTAAATTTAACAGATAAAGGTGTATGACTAGCATTTTTAATCATTTCTCTGTAGCCTTATGACTGTATGCATAAACTTATTTGGTGGCAAAAGTAAAATTTCAAAGTTTGAGGTCTTGTAGTCATGGAGGCTTGGCCAAATGGCCCACAAATTGGATTATGAAAATGAACTGTATAATCAGACTGATTTCTTTCCTCCAATGGAAGAGAGAATGAGAAACACCTGTCAGAAGGAAGAGTGAAAGAATGAAATAGGGAACATTGGGCCAATGCCTAAAGCAAATGAAATAAGAGAAAGGAGGTGACTGGTAAACTATTTCAAGATGGAAGCACATGGTATCAGGGGTCATGAGACCTATAATTCCTTAGGGCTTTTGTCCTGTCGTCTTCCTTGATGTTTTTATCAGGTCTTCTTTCAGCAAACAGTTTACTACCCCAGCTGCTGACTCTTAAGTTACCTGCTGGATCTTTGGCCCCAGGTGTTGTCAATTATGACCAGAATTTGTATGTAGAGATATCATACTCCTGGTGCTTGGCAGAGAGAGAGGCTGTGGACAGAATCTCTTGACCCATTGCTGCAGGGGTGTTTAAGTGTGACAAGAAACTCAAATTGGATATCATATGGCACTGATTTCCTGACAGCACTTCCGTACTCTGAAAAGAGTTCTAAACTTTGGACTCATGATATGGATTTAATAGACTTCCCTATACTGAATGGATAACAACCACATTGTGTCTATGGAAACATATCTATCGAATTCCAAATAATTAACTTCCAAAGAACACTTGCATCAATTTGTAATTGGTAACCTCGCTTCCTTGTTTTCTTTTCTTTTTTTTTTAAGTTATATAATGAAATTAAATGGAGTGTGTGTCAAACTCACATCTCCCCAAACCTTCATATTACCAGTTCAGAGAATAAATAAATGAATTTAATGGTGCTAAGTCTTTGGCTTAATTACGTGTATTCCATGAGATTCTAATAATTTCTCACACTAATGCATTTCTCTGTCACTTTCACATTGCTTAGGAGGCAACGGAGCCAAGGAATGAGTCATTGCTTAGTAGATTACTAAGGCTACACTTTTGGCTACAGGTAAGCACCGCAAATGGTGAATGTTTATATTACCCTTTATTGTTTCATGTTCTCAAATATATTTTTGATGAAAAGGTGACAAAAATGAGAACTCCGACTAAACATACTCTATGAACAGAGCTTGCTAAACACAGCACCTACTTTATTGTGACTTTGTAACTTTGGAGAACTGAGAAAATAAAGTGCTGTGCACAGTATTACATCACTCATAAAATTTTAAAGGACATACAACACAACATGATTGTGAATGGTGTAGACATTTTGTGGTAACAGTATAAAAATGTGCACAGAAAGAGTACTTGCTGATATCAGGCTATGGTTGCTTTCGAAAAGGCAAAGAATGGGATGGTGGGCAAGGATTTGTTGTTAGCTGTATTTAGGTTTTAAAGATGAGATGCAAGTATGAAAATACATTAGCATATTTGTCTGTTGTATGTTATTTTTGTGTATGAAAATATTTCAATGAAGATTTTAAAATATATATTTAAAAATGAATTATAGGATTGCTAAGTATTAAAAAGTTCTATTAACTTTTTAAAAACTTTTAGGCAGTAACTATTATATGTGAGCTGAAGTCATGCAGCTTTTTAATTTAGGTTTAAAAAATTCTGCTAACTTTTTGGAGCTAATTGTGAGTTGAGTAATGTAACTTTGACACTGTTTTACTACTTTGACTCTACTTCATTTCCCTTAATAGACATTTGTTACCTAATGTAAATTCATACATTTTAAATATGAGCTTTAATAATAATTTTCTTAGTATTTTTAAATTTAGAAATAAATTATTTCACTGTGAAATATACATAATAGGTTTCCTTTTCGTGTTTCCTTATATCAAGTAAGATGACACTGGAGGTGATGAAAGTGGATTGTCGCAATGATATCACTGCATCGTTGTAGAATAGTTCTTATTTCAGTTAGGTTCCCAAAAGGAATTATGGTTGTTTAGAAGGAAGACTGGAAAAAATCTATGAAATGGATAAAGGGAAAGTTGTTACTTTTTTATCTTGAGAAAAGACTTTGGTAGCTTAGAAAAGTCTCTTGAAGTATGAGAAATACATTAAAAATTAGTACCTGAGCTTCTGAGGACAAATATTAAAATAGAAATTAGCATTACTACAAATGTTAGCTTTTTCATTTATATAAATAAAAATTTTTAACAGAGGCCCTCCAAACTTCCAATTAGCCACAAACACTCAGGGATTAAAAAAAAATGTTTCAGAGTTAAAATGAGTCACGCTCTGTCTTGAGATCTAATAAAATGGTGTTTTCTTTAAAATAAATTGTCTAGATGTAACAAAAAAAATGTTCAAATGCAAATTTGGAGATTACCAATGTCCATATAACTTAAGTGAAAGTCATCAGAATTCCACTGATTTAGTACATTGCTATAAGCAACTGATCAACATCCATGATGATTTAATAAGAACTTTAATTGCATATGAGTCTGTGCGAGATAAAACAGAAAGAAAATCAATTAGAGCAATTATCAACATCATCATTATGATCATCTTTATCATAATGATGAGCAACATTTTTTTAACTCCTCACAGATTGCAAAGTGCTTTCGCCTCTAGTACCTCTCACATCTCACAATCGCCTTGAGAGTAGAGCATGTGTGGTTTATTCTGTTGAGTTGGAAAATCTGAAAAATAGAGAAAAATGAAAACAAATATCATAAGTAAGAAGATAACACAGTTACTTAAACCTGTTTGTTTCTGGTTGTGTGTAGGGACTCTCCTTAGAAAGAAATTAGGAAAACAGCCCCTCACATACTTGGATAATACCATACTCTTACTGTGTTTCTCAGCAGTGATATTCCTTTCTCAGAAAAGGGAAAATAAGAGCCAAAATAATAAAACTACAAAAGAATAAGTGGCATTGCCATATCATGATTTATTAGAAATATATATTTGGTCTTCATCCACATTTCCTGGCTCACAGCTCCCAAACCCTTTGGAATTTCCTAAGTGTTGAGAGTGATAAAGGTATCCTTCTGTAGCACTTTATCTTAGTGAGATGACTTTTGGAAAGCCCCCATAGTTGGGGGCTGGTTGCCAGGAGAACCAACTTTTAGTCCCAACTCCAGACACCTAGGGAAGGGAGAGGGCCTGGATGTTGAATCAATTGCCAATGCCTATGATTTAATCAACCCTGACTGAATAAAGAAGCCTTCATAATAGCTCAAGAGGACAGGGTTTGGAGAGTTTCTGGGTTGGTGAACACGTAGAGGCACTGGGAGAGTGGCTCCCGGAGAAGGCACGGAAAATCCATGCCCTTTCCCCATACCTTGCCCTACGCATCTCTTCCAGCTGACTGTTTCTGAGTAATACATTTTTATAATAAACTGCTGATCTAGTAAGTAAAATGTTTCTCTGAGTTCTGGTAGCCAATCTCCCGAATTATTCACATCTGAGGAATGGGGCTTGGGAACATGTTTCATAGCCAGTGGGTCAGAAGTACAGGTAACAGTCTGGGCTTGTGACTGGCATCTGAAGTGGCCGGGGGGTGGGGTTTGAGGACTGAATCCTTGAAGTATGGAATCGTATCAGAATGGACTTGAGTTGTAGGCTGCCCAGTTTGTGTCCAAGAATTACGTGTTGATATGGGGAGGCCTACACACATGCACACACACACAAACACTGGAATTGGGTCCAGGAACCTAATTTAGTCATGCGAGATCAGATCAGGGTTTTCACCCAGCTCTCATGTTTTCAAAAGGTGGGATGCACACTGGTTGTATCTAAAACTGCCAAGTAATAAAAGACATGGCATTAAATAACACTGACTCACATAGTGAGGAATATTCAATTTTCTATTCTCTTAATTCTTTTGTTGCACTTATAATAGTCCTTGTATTTTTTTTAAGTTTTAGAATATGTAGTTAATACATCTTTAATAATTGCTAATTGTCTATTACAATAATATGAGCAGATATCAGCTCAGAATCTCCTTCAGGCAACAATATCCAGTTAGAATTTAATATTTTAAAAATAGTTATTTTAGTTACAGTTTTCTATTTGTTTTATTGACTCTACAAAATCTTCAGAGTAAATAAGTTGGATACAGAGGACCTGAGTAAAGAGTCAACACTTAATTGACTCTTCTAAAATGCTGACTTTTGAGGATACAATATATGAAATGTGAATAATATCATAACTTTACTAGAATTATCTTAAAAATTAAAAATTAATCAATAAAGATAATAAAAATAGAAGATATCTTAACTAATACTAATTATTTCATAGCTAGAAATCCTATATTATATTATTTTCAAGGCTGGAAATGAATATTTTTAAAGTCAAACTCTTATTGAAAACTTCAAGATTTGTAGCTTGTATATCCAAGTTCCTAAACTTATACCTGTCTGGCACTGAATACTTAAAAGTCATCCCTCATAGGCTTCCTTCATCCTTCTGTAGCACCTACCTGTGTGTCAACTAACTGAAGTGTCCATGGGCAGAACCAAGAAAGTTGGGGCCACTAGAGATCAGGGCTGATCCTATTGTCAGTCAGTCATGTTTTTCATTCTGTTGGTTTTTACGAGTCCCTCTTATGTGCCAGTTCTATATTATAAAGTGAAGATAGTAAAATATGGTACATAATCGCCAGACTGTAGCAGTTGTAAAACAAACTCACTTTATTTACAAACATATTTTTGTTTGTCAAGGAAAGCTATCAGAAAATCTGTGTAATCATGTTTTCTCTCAAGGATTTGCCATATCTCAGTCCATAGCTCGCTACCATTTTCTATTTACTACACCAGATCCTCTACTAGCTGTATCTCCTTTCTTCCCTCTAAAGGCATTGCACTGATTATCTTAAACTTAGAATAGATTGGAGAGTCTATTTTTGGAATTTTTGTTTAATTAAACAAATTGAATAAATTGATCTACACAGAGCACACAGAAGGGCGTCCAACTGATCTTGGTGTAGATGAAGACTGATACATTTTGAGAAGTAAGTAAACTGTTACCCCAGTGAAAAAGAAACTAAAGAGAAAAATGTTCCCCAGGCAAACGGAAGAACATATCAAAAGACATAGCAGCCTGAGGCAGATAATGTTGCAGCAGAGCACATAGTAAAGCTTTACGAGAATAGAGAAGCAGAAGATAAGATGAAGTCTGTAGCAGAGAGTCTAAAGCCAGATCAAGAAAGGCCTTTTATAGCATAATAAGAGGTTTGGAACGTATTTTTAAAATAGACGATTGTACTAATGATAACTCATAGGTAACAGCTAGCTTGAAGATAATCAAAGGTTTGATGATGATAATATCTACTGCTCTGGGTCCAATCCTTTTTGGTTTGCAGAATCAGGTTTCCCTATTCCTTCCCTTATATGTCCTGAGTTAATTTCATAGTCCTCCTGGGCATCTTCTCTCTTGGGCTTCTTTCTCTGGCATCCTTAGAGTGATTCATCCTTAAAGTGGCATCCTTCCCAAGGGAGAGGAGGCACTCAAATGACTAAATCAGGTATCTTGGCCTCTAAGTTTCTTCTTCACACCAAAGCTCGGGAGGCACAATGAAAAGTTGATTAAGGTTCAAGGTGACTGTGGTTCCCACTTATTATCTCTTCCTTCTAGTTCTCTGTTTTTCATTCTGTTTTCTATTCTACCTACTATTCATAGAGGACTAGGAAGATTTTTATTCTACTTTTGTAATCAGCTAAGTGCTCTTCCAAGGCATAGCATTCGAAAAATTGAATTGGAAAAAAAAAAAAGCATCCTGTCAAAACCAAAAGAGATGCTACGCTCCATTATAAAACAAAATATTCAGAGTAGCAGTTATAGGTTTAAATTATTCATTACAATGCCAGAAAATTAAGATGATTTTTTCCCCCCTGTGGTTCATGTCATGTTTCTCACAACAGGTGGAAATAAGACAGTCATTTCTGTGTTGAGTCTGAATCATTTCTTCTGTCATTGGGTTTAGTGAAATTTTATAAGCAGTTGCACTGAGTTTAAGCACCCTAAATAAAATATTAATAAGAATTAGGAAAACTATGAAAGCCAGTCACAGCTCCAGAAAGTCTTCAAGAAACTTACAAAATGTCTGGGCTTCTTTGTCATTTTAGAGTAATACTTCATTTGTGTTAATTTAATCTCAACTCTCACTCCCCTGCTTCATATCTGTCATTGGTTCCTCATAAATTTCAAAATAAATATAAACTCTAACCAGGGCATGTAAAGTTGTAATGACTCATCCATTCATTGATTTATCCATCATTCAACAAATCTTCATTGAGCAACTGTATGGCATACTCTTTACTATTTGTGTTGCTCATCTGGTTTCTACTTGGCTTTTAGGTTTTTCTCCTCCCTTTTTCCAGTTTTGCTTTTCTGACAGAGATCTAGCCCTGCCGACAATTCCCAAAACATGCTGAGCTCAGTCACACTTTCATATCTTCCCTGTCTAGCTCAATGGTTCAACAACACAGCCAACCTTCAAAATCACATGAAAGATTTAAAAAAATACATATTATGAGCTTCCAAATTCAAAGATTTGGATTCAGTGGATCTCAATGGGACCTACAAATCTCATGTTTATAAAAGACTTACATGGGATTGAGATAATCAAGGTAAATTTGACCAATTAATATCACCTTACTTTTTATGGTTCAACTGTAAACAGATGGTACCATCTCCATTAACATTAGTTGACCTAATCAGTTCACTTAAGTGATCTTATTATGTCTTCACTAAACAGCATTTGTACTTTTCAGACTATACTCAAGGCGTTTATATTTTAGTGTTTTTTTTTTTCCTTTTAGACTTCAGCAATATAAGTATCCTGTTCATGCTTTATCCTCAGTGATAAACAGAGTGCTAGGCATGTAAAAGCCTAGATCAATGTTTGTTCAATAAATGAATGAGCTTAAAGTCAATTCTTTTTATTTACATTAAGGATTTCTTGCATACAGTGAGGACTTTTCAGTATCTACACAAATATTATTGAATTTGTGGCTTAGAAGTTCTCATCAAGACATAACATTATATATGTATATGTATAAAATACTAGATTGTATAGTGTACTATATGTTTACTTTATATATAACAGAATACATAAAGAATTATAAATCAACAAGAAAAGGGCAAATGACCCAAGGCCAAATGTAATAAGGAAATTCACATTAAAAACCACAATGAGATATCAGTTCACACATTTAAAAGTCAGGGGGGAGAGTATAGCTCAGTGGTATAGTGCATGCTTAGCATGCACAAGATCATGGGTTCAATCCCCAATACCTCCATTAAATAAAAATAATAATAATAATAAATAAATAAATAAACCTAATAACCCCTCCCAAAATAAAAGAAATAAATTAAAAGTCAAAATATCTAGCAATATCAGGGTTTGGTAAATAATGGGGCCCCACGGGACAGCTGTACTCTTTTGATGGGTGGGAAGGTCATTAGTCACAACCATTTTGGGGAGTAATTTGGCAATGTCTAGAACAGCTCTGCATTTCCACTTCTAGACAAAATTTTGCATACATTTATAAGGAGATGGAAACAAAATATTTATAACAGCAAATTTTGAAACAACATCAATAAAAGAATGGATAAACCATTTGAAATGCATTATACAAGATGGGACACTTTAAAACAGTTACACAAATTAACAAATGTCGTCCATGTCAATGTGTATAAACTTCACAAACATAATATTGAATAAACAAAACCAAATTGCAGAAATGTTCACATTAGAGAATATGTAAAAATGATCATGACTTTATGTGCAGAGAAGAACATGAAACTACATTTCAGCAGTATCTATAGTAGGATGTCATATGGATTTTAAATCTCCTTATACATTTAATTACATGTACATAGGCCAAATACACTTTTCTGACACTTCCAACTCATCCACACAATATTTTTGGCCACACAAATGGAAGCTGTTTTATGAAGAATTCCATCAAAGCTATATGTATTTTTGATATCCCTCAGGTTTGTTAAGAAAAGCAAGACTCTCCAAAGCAGGAAACTTTAATTACAACAATTTTCATCTTTGGAACACTGAATTTGTTCAAGAAAATTATAGCCAATTACTGAGTCAAGTCATTCACACACACAAAAAAATAAAGAAGAACATTGCTTATGTGGAGAAACTATTTTCTTCCTTTTCAGAAGTTAACTACTCATTTTTATTTTTGCAAAATCTAGAAATAAGAATTAAGATTATCCTTTCTCTTTTAGTATTTACATTTTAAAATTAACATTAGTAAGAATACTGTACTTCCAGACAACTTTATGATTTTTTTTCATCTTTATGATACAGTAAATAAAACCACCACTTCTTTATAGCAACCAGCATCAAGAGATGAAGTGTAATTCCTCATGCTTTGAATGTTGCTGGCCCTGTGACCCTCTTTATCCAAAACAATGTACCAGAAATTATGCTGTGTGAGTTCAGCAGCTGTGGCCTCAAGAGGACCTGCAGTATTTGCCTTTGCTCTATGAAACTGCTGCTCTAAGACAGTCCCATAAGGAAGCTGATCTAGTCCAATGAAAGACAAGAGACAACTTGGAGAACTAAGTTGTCACAGAGGAGAGACAGCACCAACTTTCAGATAGGTGAGTGAGGCCATCTTGTGCCTTATAGCTGAAGGGTAGCAGAATATGCCATCCCCACTTTGGCATATTGATTATTTTGAACTATAGGCACTTGAAAAATGCAGGAATAGGCTTTCTATGAACTCCCCTTATCAGTCTAAAGACATGTGCTCTAAAAAGAGCTCAATTGTCATAAATTCCCTCCCTGGGAATTTCACCAACCAGAGAAGACTGCTTCTTATCACAGGAGAGGAGACTACACCACACCCAGAAAAACTCTGTCACAAACTATCATATCTTCCATTTATTCCTCTAAAGTCCCATTCATATTTCCTAAATGTTATTTATTCTCCCCAGGAGGCCTGCAGCTGTCCTTCCCTTTCCCTGTTAAAATGGTATTTAAGTCTAAAATTTAAGCTACCCCTTTGAATTACTCATTTTTTCTGCATATCTCCTATATATACATGATGTATACATTTTAATAAACGTAAGTTTATTTTTTCTTGTTAATTGTTCTCTTATTGCAAGGACTCAGCTAATAACTCAGAAAGGTAGGGAGAAGTTATTTTTTTTCCCTTACACAGCCCAATTCTTCTTCCACTATGCACTGAGGTCACCCAGGTAAATCAGCAGGGAGATCACCTGCCAACCCACATGCTGATGAGAAATGGTAAATATTTGTGGTTTATGCACTGAGTTTTGGTGTGGTTTGTTTTGTACCAATAGTTAATAGGTATAGAAACTAGTACCTAGAATCTGAGAGTTACTATAACAAAGTCTTGAAATAATTATGCCATTGATTTTAGGATTGGGTGGCAGGGGAGCTTGGAAAGTGGGTGAGAAATCCATAAGCAAAGACGGGGAAGATGGCAAAAGTACTGTTGGAGACTAGAGAAAAGGCAGTCCAGGTGATGTAGTGGGATTGTTAACAAAAATATCGACTGCAGAAACTTAAAAAGTAGAAAATACACATAGTGAACAGGAACTGATTGGGGACATCTATGGACAGAAGGTTGAGTGCAGATTGGTTTGGAGTGCATATTTAGCTACATAGTTAAGAGTGCATATTTAGCTGCATATGATAGGGTATTGGAAGAAAGGATGAGCTAAAGAAGGAAATAATTTGCAATTAGAATTTAGAAAAAATATAGAAGAGAGAACATACTGGGTTGGAAGTAGCTGTTTCCACCCATCAGTAAAAAATCCTCAACATAAAATGAGCCTGGGGACAAAGATCTCATCAAGGCTGTGCCTATACGATTTTTCAGACCTCTGAGAGGTTTGAATCGTGCCTCATTTACCTTCTGAGTTTGCCAGAAGGGTTTCTAAGAATCTCGGGGGCGTTGTCCCTCAGCAGTTTCACACACTTGTACATAGGCTAACCTTATGATGTTCTTTAACCAATAGAAAATGACCTGGGAATTAAGCGTTTGCAGCTGCCACTTTTAGCTGCCCTGAGAATCACCATTTCAGAAGCCAGTCAAGAATATTGTAGGATGAAAGGCTTCATGGAAGAGAACTAAAATGACCCAACCAAAAGTTAGCACTGACTGCCTGAAAAGTAAGTTAGGCCATCTTGCATATTCTAACTCAAGCTAGCCCTCCACCTGAATGCAGCTGCTTAAGTGAGCATAGGTGAAATAGCAGAGGAACCACCAGCCAAGATTACTGAAAAATAAAATAATGAAGTGGCTTTTTTTTTTTTTTTTTTAGTATGCATTTGAGGTTTGGAGGGGTTTATAATACAGCAGTAATTAACAGTCTGATAGGATCTTTGTTCCAAAAATCAATGCTAATGGTTGCAAATGCAAATGCTAGTAAGTTAACGGAAGTGTAATGTTTACTGACCCTTTCGAATCCAGCCCCAAGTGTCCTCCTGTCTGGTGTCTTTCGGGCCCATAGAATGAGACTGCATTCAGCTCAGAAGCAAAGGAAACCTTTATTCTATGTTCAAAGAATAGAGAGATGTGAGCTTACGCCCTGGAGTACACACTCGCCCGGACAGGCTGTGGGCGGGGCTGCTTTGTGGGGTTCCTGCCCCGGGAGGAGGCCGAGTTCTCGCGGGGCTGCTCACAGCGCAGGCTTACAGTGTGGGCGGGCACAGCATCTCCACATGCGCATGCGGCTCACCGCCGCCATCTTGAACTGCAGTGTTGGGCGCAGAGCTTACGCACGGCTTGGCGTCCCTGAACTGTGGTGGCAGTGCGCAGTTCACAGTAGGAATTCTGGTCTGAAGCGCCTGGTGCCAGTTCTCTGCATGTGGCCCCCTCTGAGCAAGTGAAACTAGACGAAGCACAAAGGGGAAGGAAAAGAAAAGGTAGGACTTTATTTTATTACCCAGATTGTACTTTTATTTCCTGGAAATTGTTAATGGGCTCTGCTAGTAACAGTAGTTCTCAGAGCAAACATACATCCAAAATTAAGATTTTTTTAATGTCAACCTACACTTTTTAGGTGGTAATACAAAGTTAATATAAAGTATTTAGTAATACTAAATGTACTGCAAACAAAAATTGGCTTTTTGAAAATAGGGGTTATATCACTTATCTGCACATTTGGATTTCTCTCACCACTAAATAAGATTTAAAATAATCATGAGGAAAGACTAGAAAGTCTTCCACTTCTGAATTTTTCTGCTACTTTGTATTTCTTGCTATTACTTTTCATATAAATGATAACTTTTTGAGGGAATAAAGCTTTTTTACTATATACTTTTATAATTCGGATGATATACCTAGTGTGGTAAAGAAATTCTTTGTCTGATTTAATGCCTCTGGCTTTGATTTTGATCACATTCATGCTTGAATTGGAGATGGGAGGGAGAAGAGCAGGACAAACAACTAGATAAATGAAGGAGAGGCACAGCTGTTGGGAATAAAGAACAGCTGGAACCAGCTGAAACCAAGGTGGTTTTGAGAACAGTCCATCATCAACCTTTATTTTAGTGAAATCTGCTTCCTTGCAATGTGATACCTCTGATAGCACTTCTGAGAATGCAGGGTTGGAGTGTGCACTGTCAAAAGTGACAGTGGTTTAGCAGAGCTCTCACTGACTCCGCACCTGTTTTTTTTTCTGTTAAGCTGTCTGCCTCTCTCGGTACTACACCCAGTGGTTAGGCTCCATAGGTGCCACTACCTGCCAGCTGATTGCTCTAATGGTTTTGGTGATGCCTTGGGGTATAAATCGCTCCGTGGTTTGAACCAATTAAAACCAAGTCCCTTTTCTGGAGTAGTTTTTGAAGGCAGTTCTGAGGTTTATTTTGAAACTAGAAGATGTAATTTTAGCCGTTTCTTCCCCTGATAAATTAGCTGGCCTATGTCTTACCTGATTGTTCTCTTAAAGCCTCCAGCTTCCTTTTATCTGCTTGCCCTCCAAATCCCCATTATTTTCAAGAGTGTTCTTAGGTTTGAACCTTTCTCATACTTTACTTCCAATAAAGTCAGTTTACCCGAAGAGAGCTTTGGAGCCCTCTGGTCTTAAGGCCTTCCTCTGCTCATAGGCAGAAATCTCTGAGTCAGTGCCCCAGAACTGTGGGAGAGAACCATGGACCCCTTGTCTTCTGGTGCTTCCTCTACTTTGTGAGCAGGGTGCTGGGTGAGGGTGGTAGCCTGTGGTTTTCTCAGCTTTCCTCTACTAGCATGGAATGTCTGCCTCACGAGCAAGCTGGGGCAAGGACTATATTTATTAACATATGGGGGCACATTATTCCCAATCTCCCTTGCCTGGTAGAGCCTCCACCCTATGAATGAGAGCTGAATGGAGGGAAGGCACCCTCTTGCCTGCATTTGTTCGGAATTAGCTTCTGCAAGGCAGAACTTGGAGGGATGAGAAACGCTTGCAGCCTTCTTCTCCTGGGGAGATACTACAGTTTCTGGTGCAGGTCTGGGGTGAGATAAAGCGCCATCATCTAGGCCACATTTGACCAGAGTGGAGAGTTTCTGCTTTGCTGAGCTGGAGGTGGAGAAAGAGGGAGCCGGCTGTGGCTCAAGTGCCACAAATGCTCATTGTTCTTACTGACAGATTTTAATAAGTAAATGTTTTCTTTTGCTCTATATTCTTAGGACAGCTTATTATTATTTTCTGGCTTTTAAAATTTTTATCATTGAGCTTATTTTGCTGAGGAGCAGGTTCACAAAGTTGTCTTTCTGGAAATCCTATTTCCAGTTTTTGACTATTACATACAAAGCTGTAAGAACAGTTTGTACAAGTGTTTTGTGTGGTCATATTCTTTTTTCCTCCCCTTGGGTAAATATCTAAGAGTGGAATGGCTGGGTTATAGGGCAAATGCATGTTTAACTTTTTAAGAAGCTAGCACTCTATGTAAGACATCTGCAGCATTTTACATTCCCATCCGAAGGGTATGAGTTCTGGCAGCCCTACGGCATCTTCCGCACTTGGCACGGTAAGTCATGTAGTAGTATCTCATTGTGGCTTTAATTTGAATTTTCTTAATGACTAATGAGAATGAGCAATTTTTCATGTGTTTGCTTAACCAACTTTATATCTCTTTTCAAATTTTTTGGTACACTTTAAATTGGGTGTTTGTCTTCTTATTAATGACTTTTTAGAGTTCACGGTCTTATTTTTTGCTCCTCTTTTTTTGAATTCTTGCATGTGGCATGTAGCTCAAAATTTATTTTAGGTTAATTAAAGCATTTTTCTTTTAACAGCTGAGTTTAGCTCATTTACTTATAAAAGTAAAAATAATACACATGAGCAAGTAGGAAATCCAGTTGTACAAGTTTGTACAAAATTAGCTTGTGATGAAAGCAGATTTCCTCTGTCCTTCCTAACGCTCTGCATTCTCAGGCCTTTTTGTAAGAGACAATCCCTTTAACTTTCAAAAGATATTCACAAATATTGACAATTAAATGTCTTTGAACTGACATGGTTATAGTTGCAATATGATACTTAAATTTCTGTTTCTTGATTTCTCAACTTCTTATTTATCAATGTTTACTTCCTAAATGAATAATTTTCTGTCTCTAGACTTTTGTCAGTTTTACCTAAAAATTGTGTCTGTATCGGTAACACCCTTAGCTTCTGACAAAATGGACAAACGGATCCTCCTCTCCTATATTCCACCAACTTCCCAAAACAATGTCTTTTCTAGTTTCCATCAACTACAAATGAGGACTTTCTTGTATAGTTATTTGTAGCAGACTTGGATTTTTCTTACTGCCTTGTTTTCTCTTACTGGGAAAAGAAAAGAAAAGAAAAATAAAGCATGTGCATTCTTTACTCAGTTACTAATGTCTTCCAGTTTCTTATTTTTTTTTTTTTTTCTGTTGCTTGGTACACATTTCTGAAGAAATCCTTCTTGGATTCTTAAAGGCAATTTTTTTCCCACTGTGTGACCAATTATGTCAAAAAATACACATCTGTTTCTTTGAACTTATGTTTCATTGAGTTTTATGCTTTTTTAAAAAAATTCAAAGTCTTCTTCTTTCTTGATTCACTCATTTTCCTTGGGTACTTCATCAAATTAAAAAAAAAAGGTAAACAGGGGCTACAGTAATATACGTAATTTTGGCTATGAGTAAAAAATAATTTAACTCAACTTGTCTAAAGCATAAAGGAGAATCATTAGTTCAGAAAGAGTCCAGGGTCTTAAAAATGTCATCATCTCTCAGTCTCAATTTTACTTTTTGTT
This sequence comes from Camelus bactrianus, assembly GCF_048773025.1. Classification (NCBI taxonomy): domain Eukaryota; kingdom Metazoa; phylum Chordata; class Mammalia; order Artiodactyla; family Camelidae; genus Camelus; species Camelus bactrianus. The sequence continues at coordinate 42,566,265 of NC_133550.1, read as the reverse complement.
TGGCCTTTTTTAAAAAGTCTGTCTTCAAATAGTTTATATATATAAATAGATTTTTTTTTAAGTTTCTTTGGTATAGCACAGGGAACTATGTTCAGTATCTTATAATAACCTTTAAGGGAAAAAATATGAAAATGAATATATGTATGTATATACATGACTGGGACATTGTGTTGTACACCAGAAACTGACACATTGTAATTGACTGTACTTCAATTAAAAAAAATAGTTTTTAGTTAAAAAAAAATCTATCTTCTCATGATGGCCCCTGAAGGATCTGGACTTAATCTGTCCCTGCTTAAGTCCTGGGAAAGGTTTTCCCAGTAGAAACCATGCCACTATGTAAAAGTTACAGAACATGTCTCTCTTGGCCGAAAGGAATCATGTACCCTCCTCTGATCAGATCAGTATGGCCAAAGAATATTATCTCCCCTCATGGAGTTGGGAATTATGCATAAAATCACCCAAAATATTTGAATGGAGCTTGGAGATGGATGGAGCTTGAGAAAGGAATAGTTGCCAGATGAAAGTCTCTGTGCTAACATTAGAACAAAAGGGAAATAAATGCTGAGAATACAATGAATACTCTCCTCAGGGAGTAAGAGTTCTTTTTATGTCTGTATTTTTTTCAGTTTTGCTGTGGTGAAATCTCAGTGACTTAAGACAGCATGTATTTATTTCTGGCTCACACAGTATGAGGGCTGAGGATTAGCTTCATCTCTGCCTGAATCTGTGCAGCTCAGCTTGGCTCAGCAGTTCAGTATCTTCTTATTCAGAGCCTCAGGCTGATAGAGTGGCCCCTGTTTAGGATGTGCATGCCCACAGCAGAGGGTAGGGATGCAAGGGTGATGTCAAACCAGATCACTCAGTGACATTTAAAGCTTCCAACCCAGATCTGGCAAATACCATGTCCGTTCACGTGTCAGTTTAAAAGCACATCTACCTGGTCAACATCTGTGGTCAGTGCCATGGCAGCTAATGCTTAGGAAAATCACAGGTCGATTGACAGGGATGTATAATCCTATTATGAGGAGGGAGTGAACAGTTTTGAGTCATTATACAATTTACCACGAGAGTATAAAATTGTAGATAAACTATTCCCCTAAAATTTTTCAAGGTGTTTCATTTTTTGGCATCTAGTTTTACTGATGAAAAAAATATGAAGCTGATCTGATTATTTTTCTTTTACAGCTTACTTTATTTCTTTAGGTTTCAGGATGCATTGTATCTGTTTGGTTAAATTTGCATCCATTGCCTTATCAGAGGTTTTGTTTTGCTTTGAGTGTCTAAGTCTGAACATTGTTATGGGTATCATTTATTTTAATTGTTTTTGCTATTCTTTCTCTTCTATCTGCTCATTTGGAAGGAATATAATCTATTCATTGTTCTTTTCTAAAAGTGATTATCTCTCTATCTTTAAGTTATGTTGCCAACTTTTCTAGTTAGAGAAACAATATCCTTTGATTCCCTGCTGTAGAAGATTAAGGACTATTATACCCTTCTCTCTCTGGCTAGCTCTCCACATTTTTGGCACACTCTGGATATTTTTGCCTCTCTATTATTTTTAATGTATTGGCTTTTATTTCTGTAATTAAAATAATTCTGTTTTACAGTCTGTTATAATTATTAGAATTTAATGATGTGTTTACCTGGGTTCAGAATACTCTTCTAATCCTTTCAGTCTTTGACCTGTTGATTTATGTGTTTTTAATTTTGATTCATTATTTGACTGGATTGCATTTTCAGATAGACTTTTCAAGAGGTGCTTTTTAAAAAAAATTATTTTGTATTTCAAAATGTCTTTTTTTTTTTTATGTGAATGCTGTCCTTGTTTAGAACACATTTAATATTTTTCCCCTGAACATTCTTCAGATGTTGCTTTTTTTTGTTCTCAGTACTTTAATGTTGTGGTGGAACAGTCTGGCTTCAAAATGATAATTACATATTTTTTTATGTTTGGTACATGTATCAGTTTATGTCTTATTTTCAGGGGTTCAGTACTTCTTTTTTTTTCTGACATATGATAAACTCTCCATCTACACACTCAAGATTTGCTTTGCAGCAAATAGTTCCTTCTATGCTTGCATTTTTCTAATTGCTTTGTTAGGGATTTCTCACATTTGATTCTCCATTTATAGTTGCTTCTCCTCGTTTTACTATGTTTTACTCTTGGTAAAAATTTGCCGGGAGTTAATCTATTATAAAGTTAATTTTTCACATGTTTGAAAAGGCTATGTTATTTACTTTTGATAAATTCCATAGAATTCCTATATTGTCTATATTTCTTTGAATACCACAAGTGTATACATAGTAATGCAGTAAGTAAATGGAAGAGATCTGAGAAGCTACATTGACACAATCCTAATTTTGTAACTAAAACCAGGAGGAGTTCAGATTGAAGAAGTTATTTACACATGGCCCCACATTCTCACTCTCTCCTAACTGGGTTCAGACTACAAAGGCACACACCAGAAATCAATCAATGAGGAAGGGGGGAGAGTGATTATTTATTTATTCCCTTCTTTTTGTTCCTTGTCTTCAAACATCAATATTTAGCATAGGTTTAGTTGATGGGAAGGAAGTGTGGCATCATGATGGCCACTCCATACATACATTGTATGTCAAAGAACCAAGTGATTCTTCTGTAATAACTATAGCAAATTTTATTTCCTCAAATCCTTTCCATATAGATACAAATTATCCTGAGTGAATATTTTTAAGAGTTTCCCCAAATTCATTACCCTCCACAGTGGAAAATATAATCTAAGTTATATTGGAAAGCCAGGAAATTTAGATTGCTCAGGCTGAAGTCACAATTTCTCCTGCATATACTAAACAATTGGCTTTTTATTCCATCTCTGACATTTATTAACAAGATAAGAAAAATGGAGAAAGACATGGTTTGAGAAAATGCTTTGTTTCACATTGAAGAATTTTAGTTATATGTATGCCAATTCAGTCTCATTGGAAGGAAATTAGCCACATAAGTTTCCATTTGGGAGAGTCCATATTTTTTAAGCATTCCATTTGGAAGTGGGACTCAGAACCTTTTCTCATTCTTTAGTTTATGAACCCAGACAAACTGACACATTAAATAGTTATCCTGAAATTGTTTCTTTTTTCTCTGCACATCAGCCAAGCCTCTCTTGGCTCACTTTGGTCATCCTGGATGCAACTTTGCAACACAGAAACAAGAAAGGAAATAGTTTAGATATGGCAAATCTTTTATAATTTAACACCTATTTCCTATATATAACATGTATAATATGTGTATGTTTCCTCCAAAATATATTTTAAAATTTAATAATAGAAAATTCAGTGTATGGAATCATTAGATTTACTTTTTCTTCTCTGGTAAACCCTAGGAATCATTAAAAGTGCAAATATATTATGAATTAAGCTTATGCCACATAAAATCACTTACATGTAATTAATAATTACTGTTACTAGAGTACACCACTTATAAAACTGAAGTTTGTAAGAAAGCACTCAAACTTACTTTTTTTTTTTTTTTTTTTGCTTTCTTTTACCTTTAAAAGCAAGGATTGGCTTAGCTATTTGGCTTATGCTCAAATGTGACCCTCTTAAAATATGACTCTATAACACTATTTTCTTTGCTGGGTAAAATACTGTTTTATTGGAGAAGATAATTCAATTTTCATGATTGCTGGAAAATAAATGTGAATTATATGTGAAGATATTTTAGACTATTTCAAAAATATTTTAACATCATTCTAAGCTTCTTATATAAATGGTTATGGTGATTTAAAGAATAAACATCCAGTCAAATACATTTCAAGAACGTTGTTTATCCATTCTCACAAACACTGTTTATCAAAATTTCCTGTGCACTCACGTATTTACCAAAGTTGGTGATCCACTTTTTCACAACAAAACATTGCTGTTGCCAAGATGTTGAATTAATGACTATGTTTACCTTCACAGTAATGGAAAATATTAAACAATTCAGAATTTTAAGCTTGAAGGTCTGACTAATGCTGCAGAGCTAGCTGAAATTTGCTTCACTCAAGCAGTGTGTCTGAAAAGACTAACAACTCTAAGTCTTGTTCTTTGCTAGTCAATGTCAGTAAACATTTTGTACCAGCATGACTGCTTTTATCTTTCTTTGTATACATTAATTCGATATATTTTGGGGGTATACACTGCAAAAGAATGGATTTCTTTAGATATGGTCATACTATGAGCATGTTTAAATATACCAAGTTCTCAGTAACATGAACAGTGGGGAAGGAGGGAGAGAGTGTTGGGTTTGTATAGCACCTAAAGTAAATGTGTCCGCCTGTAGCTGGCTTGCTTAATGGCAGGCTGTTACGACAGTGAGCAGTGAAAGTTCAGACCTAGTCTAGGCAGGTTTTGTACATGAACATCAACCAATTAAAGATGGTTTCTCAAACTAGAGCTGATACTCAAAGTCAGTGGTGACTTTTTCAAGAAGGACCCTAGTCAGACACAGGATAATGGGAAATAGGACTGAGTTCCTGGGAGTGACGGTATTTTCTGATTCCATTGTTATAGGACAGGGTTCTATTTCTAGCTATCGTCAATGGATCAGGCAGACAGACAGACAATGGGGAAAAAAATAGCCACGTAGATAAATGTATTTACCCTGTTGGTGATGGAAGGAAAGAGCAGGAAGAGAAGAAAGAGAAGTTCTGGAGATACATGGAAAGCTAAATAAGAAGCTCCACAGGTAACTAGAATTTACCGAAAGTACTGGTTTCATTGAAAAAAGACTACTCCTAGGCTGTATCCTCAGATTGAACAGAGGTTGCTAATTCACTTTGGTCTTACTCAGAACTGACTCAAGAATTTAAAAAGACTAATTGGGTAAGGGCTGATTGAGCAAATCCAACTAGGATGAACCTAGGAAGTCAGGGGGGGAAATCAATAAAAAATATCCCCTCTCGTCTTGTGTTATCTCATTAGGAGGGGGAACATGATGATTTACGATTTATAAAATAGCTAAATCTATTTCATAGACAATATGTATGTAGGTTTGGTAGGATTTAAGGAATTGCGAGATAATTTTGCAAAGTTTACATTCAAACTGTGCTATAAAAAATAGATTCTGCCAGGAAGAAAGCTTTGCTATTAAGTAACAGATTTTTTTTTTTTAAAGAAGTATCTACCAAGTCCCGGTAACTTTTTTTTTGTATTTGCGCATGCTCACTACCACTACTAAGCACAATCTCCATGAAAGCCTGTCTTTTTTAGCTCTATATTCAATACCAAGAACTGGCTCAAAAAAAAAGCCTCGAGCAAGATGTGCTGAATATGCTTGGGGTGACTTAGAGTAATGGGACTTCTTGGCACTGGTCAAATGCAAGCATCTACATTAAAATTTAGGGTTACAGTACTCTCTTGGGTATGCGTTTTTCTCCTGGTCCCCATGCCTTTAGTATAGTATTTACAACTTCTTTCTTTATCCCTGTACAGTAATTCTCAGAGCGTTAGAACCTTGTGTTTTTCGTTCAAACTTTTTCACTCCTTCTCTCACTCCCTTACATGTTCTAAGAAATAAATAAATTTTAAAACAAACTGTATTTGGAAACAGAATTATGTTCTCTTTTTTGTATTTGTTTCCCTGTTCACAAATACACAAGCAGACAGAAATGTGCTTTCCATATTGAAGATATGTTATTTTCTTTATCACACACATACACACACACAACAACAACAGTAGTCATTAGCCTCATATTAAGTAATCTGCTTTGTGCTAGGAAGAATGATAGGTCCTAGGAACCCTAACATTAATTAAGATCTAGTTTCTTTACTCGAGAAACTCACAGCCTGGCAGGTGAGACAGAATTATAAAGCACAATGATATCACCAAATAAGGACTGAAACAGAGGAATTAAAAGTATTAAGAGAGAACTGATTGATTCTGTCCTCTAACTTTCCACAATTCTACTACGCCTTCTGTAAATTTCCATTTTGAGATTTGTTCCTTCGTGATCAAAGACTCCCTATTAGTCAGTAACAATAGAATTCAGAAGAAAAAAAGTAAGTTATGCAAATATTACTTGTTTGATTTTCTTTGGCAAGTTCTCAGTAAGTTATAACATTCTTTTAAATAAAAGCAGTAAACTCTTCCCTTTTCTTACCTCTTCAAGAAATCACTAAAAGTGATCATCAGACCTGAAGTGGGAGAGCTGATTAATCCATATGATGCTGAGCTCTTATTGTAATTACTGCACAGCATGTGAGAAGTCACCAGATGAAGTAATTGAAGTTCAGATCAGTGACTATAATAAATGTGTGCATGTACACACTTTGTGAGAAGCAGTAATTACCGACTCCTGCTTCAACAGAGTTTCACTCCACTACCTGGGTGTACAAATATTGGAAAAAAACACCTCTGGGTCTTTCTTCCAGCTCTTTGGCCATGCAACAGACAAATCAGTAACATTTCTTACTCTCAATGTTTCTCTTTCAATCTCTGAACCTATCTCTTGAACTAGTCTTTCTTAAGGAGCATAAGACCACTCTGTTCCCATCCTCCATGCAGAAGCAACCGAGGAAGGTCTAATTGTATAATGCTGTAGTTACGTGATGTCTTTGCTTGAGGTATAGCTGTAAAGTATGCTATAGGAAAAGAGCTGTGGCCTCAGGTTTAAGCTGGGTTTTCATACTCCAGTCCAGCTTTCCTAGTTTTTCCTGTGTCACTCCTGTGTATCTGCCATAATTGGTTCTGAATTCAGAAGGGAATAAGTTATGACTTGTCAGCTAAACTTTTTTTTTTTACATTAAAGTAAAGAAAGTGTTGAACACTGCAGTGGATACAACAGTTAATTCAGTCTCTGCTTTCTCAGAATTTATGTTCTAAATAGGGATAAAATTACTATATTATTTATAGTTATTGTCCAAATAGCTGCAATATCAGGACAGAAATGTCTAAGAGCCTAGAATACAGGTTGTGACAGAGACTGCAAGTTGCCTGCTCCCATCTCCAGTCTCCCCTTTGACAGTGTTGACCAACAAGAAGGAAATTTATATTTCCCAGCATCCTTTCAGCTAGGTGTCATGTGCCTGAGTACGTGCTGATCAGTGGGCTGGAAGTCGAAGTATTATATGGATACTTTCAGTTAATTTGTGTAAAAGAGAGCTAGAGTGTATCTTTGTCTTTCCTCTTTTCTCCCTTTTGCTGTTTGGGATGCTTCTTCTGTAAGTGAGTCTGTTTTGGTCTATGAGGACATGGGTCACACCCGATCGTTAGTGAAATGTGAAGCTGGAAAGTCACTGTTCCCACTCTAGAGACTGCTCATATCTGGACTTTTTATGAGAAAGTTTTAAACTTTGTAAAGCACCATTTCTATGATTTCTGTTAGGCACAGCCAAACTGACATTTAGATAATTAGTTATGAAATAAAGGAGAGACATTTTGAGGTTAATGACATGTAAGTATGAGTGATGAGTAGGAATTATATATGATGCTAGATTGTTGGGAATGGAGTGTTCCAGATCAAGGGGATGGACAACATGTGCTAGGAAACAAATGGCTGTTCAGAAATTTAAAAAAAAAAAAAAAAATCTAGCTTTCTGGAAATTGAAAGCAAGTGAAGAGGGCCAAGGTCTGGAAGGTCTTGAGCCATACTGAAAAATAGTGGATAACTGAGTAAACAGAGACAGTTACAGATTTTTGGACCAAGTGAGACCTAATTATTCTGTACTTAAAAATAAATAAATATGGAGGGCATGAGTAGATGGGTGTGGAAAGGGAGACTCAGCACAAGTGTGATAAACAATTGGGGGGTGGTTGCACATCTCTGTGATAAAGTAAATCCACTCACTTACACTTTAAAAGCATGAGCTTTATGGTATGTGAGTTATATATATCAATAGAGCTGTCATTTAAAGCAAAATAGTTAGGGAATGGGAAAAGGGCTTTAACTTAGGGACTGGCAGTAAGACTAGAAAGAGAAAGTAATGCAGTAATATCTGACATTATCAAATATCTTGACAGAGTTGTCTAAGTTAACGTCTCCAGTTCTCATAATCACCTACTCTTTAACCCATCACAGTTTTGTTCCAGTATGCCACTGGAACTTCTCTTGTTTAAGTTACCACTGATGAAAGATTATTCTTTACTGATCTCTTCTCTGTTGCAAAACCTAGGGCTTTCTGTAGCATTTGGCATTGCTGAACACCTAACACCTTCTTGAAACTCCATCAGTGGCCTAGAAGGTAATCTCTGCCGGGTTTGTCACTAACTTTTGTAGCCTTTTTTTTTTTATCAGGCTGTATTAGAGTTCTCCAGAAAAAAAAAAAAATCGATAGGATATGTGTGAGTGTGCGTATGGTGTGTGTGTCTGTGTGTGTGTGTGTGTGTGTGTGTGTGTGCAGCTTGGGTCTGAAGGCAGTTTGGAGGTAGAATTCCCTCTTCCTCAGGAAATCTCAGTCTGGTTTCTCTTAAGACCTTCAACTGATTGGATGAGGTACATCCATATTATGAAGGGTAATCTACATTATTCAGAGTCTACTCATTTAGACTCATCTTAAATCTTGAAATCTCATCTTAAAAATATCTTCACAGAGATATCTAGATTGATGTTTGACCAAATATCTGAGTACCATGGCCTAGCCAAGCTGGTACAAAACAGTAACCATCACAGATTCCCTCAATAAATATGCTTTTGCCCACCGATCAAAGTTAGTCTTTTCTAGATTTTAGCCTTTAGTTCTCTTTAACTAAATAATATTTATCTTTTATTCAGAAATCACTTGTATATGTACCCCTTTAATCAGCAACTGCTTGTATAATCACATATCTGCTATATTAAAACTGATTTCTGTGTTATCTGCATTGAACAGAGAAGTGAGGTTAAGCTGCCAATAATGTGATCATAGAGAAGTAAAGAGGTTTAAGAACAAAATCATGGAGGATAGCCAAATTTGGAGAATAGGAGGATAAAAATAGTCATAACAGACCAGAAGGAAACAGAATAAAGGTTGATGGTCAAGTCGTGAGACCAATAAAACAAGCCAACTGTCATGTCACTAGAGATAGTCTCATTAGTAACAAGCGAATCAGAAACCTCAGAGAAGATGGAAACTGAAGTAAAGGTATTCAGATTTTGTGACTAGAATATAATTGGTGATCTTATTAGAGAGAGGCATGGGTTTATTAAATCAGAGATGTATAGGGAAAAATAGCTTCACAATTTAAAAACAAACAAACAAACAAACAAACAAACAAACAAAAACAAACTGCAACAGCAGTTGCAAGAGAGAGAAACTTCCAAAATGCTAGTACTTGGATGACATACGAGTTGTTATGCCATCCTGCTTATGAGCTATAAGAACTATAAGAGCTATAAGAACTTGAACAAACTAACAAACTACTCTTCCTCAGTTTCCTCATTAGTAAAATGGGATATATATATATATATAGTATAACATTAAAGTGGGTAATCTGTATTTGTATATTAATATATATAATTTATGTAACTATGCATTAAAGGATTATAGTAAATATTTAATAAAATAGGGTCCAGTTGCTTAACACATAGTAGGATTGCCTAGTCTGTTGGCCACTTGGGATAATGGGATTTGGTAGGCAGCCACTTTCTCCCCAGAAATACAAGGGAACTTTCTCCACACTGTCCCTATTTTCTTTGTCACTGAAGCTAGAAACAACCAGTCAGCTGTTTCACTAGTCATGAAGATACATATGTGTCAGGTGAAAAATACCTGTGTATTATGTGGAGTGAAGGTAGGATCTTCTCTCATCCAGAGGGCTGTTCTTGTCTCACTCTTCTATGTAGCAACCTGGGCTGGTTTATGTTTGTTTCCCAGGCCAGGGCTTGATGACATGCAGTAAGGATCACATTGATTGAACATCTCATAACAGGATTTCTCAATTTGGAAACTATTAACATTTTGGGTTGGTTAATCCTTTTTTGGAGAATGGGGAGGCTGTACTACACATTATTTAGCAGCATATCTGCCTCCACTAACTAGATGTAAGTAGCACCCCCCCCCCGCCATATTACAATCTAAAATTTCTGCGGATATGGCCAGATGTCCCTAGGGGTAGGTATAAAATTTCTCCTCTTCCTCGGTTTGGAACCACTGCCCTATAACCACTCCAGTGCAGTGTAAAACTATTCTTTGTGTGGCCTCGCTTTGTGGATATTTGTATATATGTATGTAGTGAGAAGAGAAGATTTTGCCTTTGGTTTACTCAGAATATTTCTGTATCTTTCTCACTGACTCGTCCAGCTAATTTCTAAGAATATTAGTCCATAACTAGTGATGGGGATCATGGAGCCACCTTTATTTCAGTGAAGCATTTTATTAGAAGGGACAAATTAAGGGTTCAGATTGTGTAAATAATCTCTTGTGTCTCCAATAACTACACTTAGTAAATAATCTTTGAGTAGCATTCCCAGAGCTGTTTATATTACCATTAATGGTAGAATTACAGGAAACTATGATAGGATGAAACATACTTTATTGTGTTTAATGATGGTAAATATCACACTCTGTGATATTTCTGTAATAGAAAGACTGAAGGTGTTGAAAGTCCTTTAGCAAAATGGCAAAGGATGCCTGACAGGTTCACAGATATTCCAGCTCATATCTCTCCTGGATTAAGCCCTTGCTCAAGTACACCAGCTTCTCTATACCATCCAAAAACTCTTCAGAGATTTTTGTAAGATTTTTTTTTTTAACAATAGCCTGTAACATAAGAGAATTCCAACTCCCGAATTGTAAATACATTCCTTTAGTAGCCTTGAATTTTATAATCTAGATTCTTATAGGGATTGGATATTAATTCTTTCAAAATGACTTAAAATCCATCAAAACTAAAAAGATTCTTAAAGATTTACCTTCTTTCAAACCATTTTTTTGGCTAAACATTATTTTATTATTGCATATTTAAATACATTTACAAATAATGTTTCATTTTATTGAAGTATAGTCGGTTTATGATATTGTGTCAATTTCTGGTATACAGCATAAAGTTTCAGTCATACATATACATGCATTATATTTGTTTTCATATTCTTTTTCATTAAAAGTTACTACAAGAGATTGAATATAGTTCCCTAAAAACCTGTTACTTAATGTAAGTTGAAAACCTGGCTAATGCTGAAATGGTAGCCTGATTAGTTTCTGTTAGTACTAGAGCAGGCAGTCAAGCAGTCCCCCTGGCTAAAAGTCCTTCTCTGATGATTCTTTCCTTCAAGATCAAGCCCCTATGCCTTTCATGGGCTCTTTATGACGTTCCCTCTGTTTGCCACATTTCCATTCCCACTTCCCTTACTCACCACATTCCCTTTATACTCTGTGCTCAAGCCACCTACTCTCTGTGTGGGTTCCTGACCTACAGTGCACCACATGCCTCTGTGCCTCCCCGGTTTATTTCTTCCCTTTTTTCTTCATGGAACTAATTCGATACAGAGTCATGACTTAACTGTAGATTACTCTGGACAGTCCTTCCTTGATGCAGTTCAGCTCTGGATCCAGTGTGCTTCCACAGGGTGGCAGCCCTGAGGCTGTATCTGGCAGACCTCCCACTGCAGTAGCATCCCTACCCAAGAATCCAGCTGCTGTGCTCTGTTGCTTATGGCTGCATTTGTGTCACAGCCACACCTCTCATAGGCCATGTCTGATCAGTAACTGACTTGGTGAGATGAAGGCAGACCCATCCTGGGAGACAAAGTTCTCTTCAGATTTTGGCTTTGCCTCCGTAACTCTTGTGCTTTGCCGAACCTTCCTTAGACTACACAGAAGTCCAGGAAACTTTCCCCCATTCATCCCTCCCTCTCTCCTTTACTCAGACTTAAATGTTCCCTCGCAGACATTTCCCTTAAGAAAATCTTTGCACATTTAATCCTTTCTTAGCATCTGCTTCTTGGAGGACTCAGAGTTACACATCCATGCCCCTATGTATATCTCTAACTAGGTGCTCTTTAGGCTGTGTACCTGCACATTTACCAGTTGGTCTTATATACTAGATTGCTATCTTTTTGTCTCTGGGGATTGGGCCTTCTTTTTCTCTATCCTCAGTGCAGTATTTAGTAAGGATTCAATGTGTGTTTGTTAAATGAAAGACTAAATCACTCCCTTTACTGAGCTTTCAATCCTACAGACAAATATGACTAAATCCATTTAAAAAATTGACTTAATGCAAGGCACTTTGGTTGCTATAGGATACAGAAAGCTAGTAAGATAGTTCCCCATTTCTCAGCTTATAATTTTAGATCTGGTGATAGAAAAATATAAATACATTATGCTCATATAAAGAGAGAGAGAGAAATGGTGCTATAGAAAGTTCAAAAAAAAGAATTCATTGTAGGTTGGGAAAATTGTATATGTTCGTCAGGGATAGTATTTTACTTGACAATGTGTAGATTGTTTATCTAGGTAAAGGAAAGGGTATAAAATAGGCAGAGGAAGAAAAGAATAACATCTCGAAGATGAGCGTGCTCATGGAGTCTTTGAGCTTGAGCAGAGTGTTAATTAACAGAGTGTTAGTAGAGGGGGATACAACTTTGGATCGCTTTAAATGCCAGGCTCAGGAGATATTTTATAAAATCTTTCCGCTCATTTTCTGTTCAGTAGCCACCCACACTGGCCTTCCTACTCTTCCAGGAATAAAGCTTCACTTGCTTAACCTTCCGTATCGTAAATTTTCTGTTTATGTCCAGATTTTACTCAGGAGCCACTTTCTCAACATCTCCCTTCTTTGATCATTCTACCTAAGCATTCAAACCCACTCCAACATTTTCTTTCATGCTCTATTAGTCTCATCACTAACAATCTATACATAGGACTTAATATTTCAAAATTTTTTTATATTTTCATTAAAGGTAAGGTCAATAAAAACAGAATCTTGTCTCTTCTGTTCACTATTCTATTTTTACTCTCTGAATTAGAAGCTAGTATGTACTAGGCATTCAGGAAATGTTTTCTAAATGAATGAAAATTAAGGACACACTAGATTTCTAAATGAGGATGGGAATATTATGTACAGTATTGTGAAGCAGTGGCTGAAAAAAAATTCCATGAAATTAAAATTAACATAAATTTGAGGAGACTTGACATATGAAAGAATGGTAGTTGCATTGAAAGAAATAGGGAAATCCAGAAAAATAATTTGAAGGGGAAAATATGTATTTTAAAATCATATTATCACCAGCTTTTTCTGCCTGTTTATCCATATCTATTTGTATTTATTTATTAACTACATTTATTTATTTAAAAAATTTTAGTGTTGTACAGAGTTTTCCAAATCGTTGTGTTTGATCTGTTGAAAATCAAGGAGACAAGTGATGCCGATTTGGATACTTCAGTATCCAAGGAGCTCTGTCATCAATTTCCCAACACTCAGTGCTAGTTAAATTTATTGCAGCCTATTAATAGCCTTAGTCACAGATTCCATGAACTTCATAAAATATTTGATATTATCCTATACCTGAATTTTTAAAGATGAGAAAGACAGCCATGGAGAATATCTAAACCGAGATATCTAGTATAATATATAAATGAAATATTTCCTATGATGGTATGTTAACCAAGAAGCAGGGAACTAAAGTGTACTTGCAACAAATGTTTAAAGAAAAAAAGGATATGAGTAGAAAAATCAGTTGCATTTTTCATTACAGTCAGAAACTTAAGAGACAAATAAAATAAAAATCTCATTGGTATTTTTTCCAAATTTGAGGATACTGCTGTCAAAAATATTTCTAGAAATTAATGAAATTCCACTGGGTCAAGATTGTTTGGCATTACCTATGGGAAAATGAGGAAAAAAAAAGAAAAAGGTCTTTCTGTACTCTCTTGAGTTTAATCGTTACTTCCTGTATGATTCTTCTGAGCCTTAATCAATACTTCAAACCTCAAGCTTCAGTAAAACCTTGTCTCCTTATCTTGATTCACCATTTCTATAGATGTACATAATAACAGTTATTTTAGGGACCATTTTTTCTAAATGGTCATGCTGCTAAATTACCATGGAAATTATTTAATTCAAAGAGTGGTTTCACTTAGAAAAGGCAGAGTGCTTGGCTGGCACTCATTCAAAATCCTGCTGTAGTAACTGCTTCCTCTGGCTCCCATTGTAATCTCAGGCTCCTCACAAATGTTAATGGATACTGGAAGTAAAATAAATACAGGTTTATTTGATGAATGCCTGCTTGGAATTTTCAAGTGAAAAGAACAAAAACATCCTAGTTTTCATTTCCTCATCAACTATTTAAAAAAAATATAGAGAATGAAGTAGTTGAACACGACTTTTTATTACAAAGTCAAGTCATTATTGTTTTTGGAATATTAGCTTTCCTTTCTCGTAATGAGTTTTCACACTGGGTTAAAGAGGAACACTTCAATTTCCTTGATTTAATGTGATTTTTTGTAGACCCAGAAAATTTTCACTCTTATATTCTGATTCTCCCAATCTTATTTTTCTTTAAAAGATCAAGTATTCTGAGAAAAACATTTGCTTTATATACCTAAACCTCCTCCAAGAAAATTTCGGAATAATTTTCCTTTTTTCAGTATTTAAAGAGCGGAGCACAAGAACAAGTTCTACAAATTTTCAGCCCTTAATATACCAGGTTACAGGGAAAAAAATCAGATCATCATGTCTCTGCTCAAATGTATAGACAATGTACTCACTAAAAGCAAGTCACCCTATCCAAGGATAATTTGCAGTCATTCTGTTTCTTACATCATTTTGAATCCCAGGCATGGCCTTAATTATATCTTTATTGTTTCAGTAATGAGAAAGATAGGAGAACAGAACAGATAAAATGCCTCTTCTCAGAGATATCATCAGCCCCGGTTGCTAAGAGACATTCAGTTTTTCTTAAGCTACCAAATAAGTGAAGTCTTGGCCACTTATAATCTTTATAACTATTAACAATTTAAATCAAAAACATAATTCTGACAGATGAATGAAAAGTTTCCCAACTGATCAAACTAGACTAGACATAAAAATAAATTTGCCATTGTTAAACATGAATAATTATAACATTAAATTTTTTTTTTAAATTTTTGCTTGATTTCTCTTTCCATATCTATTATCTAGTTATCTCTAACCTTTGTTGAGTGCTTCCTTTGTACCAGTGCATGTGCTAAGGACTTAATGCAGAAAATTTTACTTGATATACAAAATTAACTAGTGAAAAATGAACAATTATGATGGCCATTTTACAGTCTAATTTTTGTCTAAAATCACACAGTTATTGCATAGAGAAGTCTTGATTCAAAGGGAGGCAGTCTGTTTCCAGAATTCAAACTCTTAATTACATCATTATATTGATCAGCCTTGTAAGGATATACAGTATTTTATGTAAACTCTTTTTGAGGGTGGTAAAATTATATAATTATTAAATAAAAATTATCAAATTACAAGAGATCTGCTAAAATAGTAGAGATATCATTTTACCTTTGTATTATGCATTTAAATTAAAACAAATTATATACTGTCCTGTAAAGAAAATTAAAACATTAATATGACAAAAAAAACCTCCTTTGATCACACTTTCCTGTACATCTCTGCACATGGTGAACGTGTTTAGGGTAAGTCAACACTTTATCTGGACAAAGGTCTTGTTAGCAGGAATTCTGGAGATACCTGGGAAATTCAAGAATGTACTCACACTGGAATGTACTAGCCTCGTTCATTCTTGGACTTATTGTGTACAAGGGTGCATCATCAAGTACTTCTGGCCAGTGTGAGGTGGTCTCTGGTGGGTATCTAGGTTAGACTAAGTACAGGGATACTTTTACCTTACCTGGTTGGAGAGCGAGACTTATGCTTCTAGAAGGTCTGGAGTTACTCTGAATCACTCAAACATTATCATTTGCAACTGTGCCCTTGCTAGTAAGGCATTGCAACAAGCAATTATCCTGACTTTGCTGTTGTAGTAAGTTATAAAATTTACTAATATCCTACTTTATAGCTTGATATTTGCTGTCCAAACATGCAAGAAAAGTCTGATATTTATTATCATTAAATCTAAGAAGTTCTTATCAAAAGACTTGGCAAAAATCAAGTATCAAGAATGTAAATCTCATAAATAAATCAACTTCACAAAAGTGACATTCATCAATCATAATACAATAAAATTAGAAACCAACCTCAAAAAGATAGAATTAATTCATGTAATTGATAAAAAATTCTAGATAATTATCTGGTTACTGAAAAAATAGGTTTTTATAATTGATTGTAATGAAAGAAACATTTGTTATAAGTTTGCAGAATGTAGTCAAAGAGCTAATCAGATAGAAGTGCAGATTCTAAATATAATTATTAAAAATAAGAAAAACTGAGAAAAACTTTTAACATAAATAACTGGAAAATAAAAATATTAGCACATGGTGAGAGTATCAGTGAAAAAAACAAAGCTTAAATCAGAAATTAATTCTGTGCAGCAGAATATAAATGGTAAATTAAAGAGAACTACTTCTTTGAAAAGATTCTAATCTTTTACATTCATCTCAAGAAAAGCAGAAAAAGTCAGCATCCACTTATTGAAAAACAAAAAACAAAAACTTGGAGACTGAACAGCATATTTCTAAGTAATCCATAGGTCAAATAGGAGGTCTCAAGGGTAATTAAAAAACAATACATTAAGTTGAAGGAAAATGGAAGTATATTATAACAAAGATCATGTGACACATTTAAAACTACTGAGAATGAAATTTATGGAATAAATTTATACGTTAAAAAAGGGAAAGTCTCAAATCTATAATCTCAATTCCCATTGCAAAAACATAGAAAAAGTAGTTCAAAATAAACCCCACCAAGGAAAAGGAAGAAAATAATATAAGAATGAAAACAATGAAATTGAAAAGAGATAAACAGTATAAAAATCACTAAAACAAATAGCTGGTTCTTTGAAAAGATTAATAAAATTGACAAACATATCAACATTGACAGAATGATAAGGAGAGGACACAAATTACTAATGTAACTAATAAAGCAGACACAATCACTGCACATACTGCAGACATCATAAGAAAAATCAGGATTTATTATAAACAACTCTACACATACAAATTTAACAACAGATGAAATGGATCAAAGTAACACCATTCATTGAACTGAAATAAATAGTTTGAATAGTCTTTATAATAATTAAGGTCTTTGAATTCATAAATTAAAAAAAGGTGGGGGAGATAGCCATTTCCAGTTGGTTTCAGTGGAGAATTCCACCAATGGCTTAAAAAAGATTAACACCAGTTTTACATAAACTCTTGTAATAAATCCTTTTGGAGGGACCCTGCCCAGTTCATTCTATGAAGTAGCTATTACCCAGATACCAGAACTAGTGCCAGACAAACAAATAAATAATAGACCAATATTTCTCATTAAAAAAGACACAAATATCCTTAAGAAAATAGCAAATAGAGTTGAACAATATATAGAAAGAAATACGCATTATGACCCAGCAGAATTTATTCCAGTGGTAAAAACATAGCTGGCTCAATATTTGAAAATTAACCAATATAACCTATTATATTGACAGAGTAAAGAAAAATTATGTAATTAAATCACTTAATGCAGTAAAAGCATTTGACAAAATGTAACATCCATTCATGTTAAAAAGTCTCAGGAAAAAAAGGAAAGGAAACTCCATTCTCAATAAAGAACATTTACAAAAAAACCTACAGGTAACATCATATTTAGTGGTAAAAGACTAAATGCTTTCTCTTTTAGATCAGAAACAGTAAACATGCTCACCCTTACCACTCTTATTCAACATAGCTCTGGAAATTCTAACCAGTGCAATCAGGCAAGAAAAGGAAAAGCGGATAGAAAAAAAGACATAAAATTTTTATTTGAAGAAGATATAATAATTCACATAGAAAATCCCAAAGCATCTACAAAAATTTACTTAGAATTAGTAAATGAATTTAACAAGTTCACAAGATAAAAGATAAACATGAAAAAATCAGTTGTATCTCTATTCTAGCCATGAACACAGGAAACCCAAACTTAAAATACAATTCCATTTACACCTGCTAAAAGGTGAGAGACAGAGAGAGTAGGGGGCAGGGGAGAGGAGAAAAGAAGGAAGGAAGGAAGGGAAGATAGGAGAGAGAAAGAAGGGGAAAAAAGACATAAGTCTAACAAAATATGTACAGTGCTTTGGTGCAAAAAACTATGTAACTGATGAAAGAAATCAAATAAACCTAAATAAATAGTCATGTGCTCATGGAATATTTAACATAGTAAAGATGTCAGTTATTCCCCAATTAATAACAGGTTTAACATGATTCTTATCAAAATCCCAGAAAGGTTTTTTTTTTTTGGTGTAAATAGAAAATATTACTATCAATTTTATATGGAAAGGCAAAGGAATATGAATGGCTAAAAACAATTTTGAAAAAGAAGAATAAAGTTCAAATAATCTGGCTCCTGATTTCAAGACCTATTATACAGCTATAGTATCAAGATTATTAGCCCGGGGATAATGGAAATAGACACATAAATCAATAGGATAAGACATAGAAGCAGAAATGTACCCACACAAATAAACCTAACTTATTAAAGCAAAGGTGCTAAAGATGCAATGAAGGAAGGATAATCTTTCCACAAGTGTTGTGAAACAGTTGGACATCTATAGGCAAAAATGGGCCACCGAAATCACAACTCACAATAGGAAAAACTGATAATTGAAACTTGATCAAAATTTAAAAATTTCTTCTGTGAAAGATCCCATTAGAAGTATTTAAAAAAGACAAGCTACAAAAGTGAGAGAAAATATTTACAAACCACATATCCAAAAACTAGTATCTAGAATATATGAAATCCCTCAAAACTCAGCAGTGAAGTGTTTAAAATCTCTTTAGGAAATAGACAAAAGACATGAAGAGCATTTTATTAAAGAAGATATGCAGATTTCATATACAGATAAGAGAATACACAGATAAGCATATAAAAATATGTTCAACATTATTAGCCGTTAGGGAAATACCCATTAAAACTTCAGTAAGATATCACTACACAGTTATTACAATAACTAAAAGGAAAAGAACATAGGGTTAGCATCGAATGTTGGCCAGGATGTGTAGTAACCAGATGACTCATACATTGTTAGTGGGATGTAAATGCTAGGGCTACTTTGGAAAACAGTTTGGCAGCTTCTTAAAAAGCTAAACGTGAAATCACCATATGACCCAGCAACTGCACTGTTGGGCATTTATCCCAGAGAATTGAAAACTTATGTTCACACAGAAACCTGTACACAAATGTATATAGCAGCTTTATGCATAATAGACACAAACCGTGCAACCCAGATGTCCTTCAAAAAGTAAAAACACCCATCACCACGGGACAACCCATGTTAACCTCAACAGAATTAAGCTGAGTGGAAAAAGCCATTTCCCAAAGATTACATACTGTTTGATTATATTTGTATGATGCTGACATAATATAGAAATGGAAATAGGTTAGTGGTAGTGGAGGATTAAGAGGGGGGAGGAATGGAAGGAAAGTGGGTGTGACCATAAAAGGTCAATATGAGTGATCCTTGTGGTGATGGGGATTTCTGTGTATTAAATATATCAATATCCTAGTTGTGATATTTGACTATGGTTTTTTAAGATGCTACCACTGATGGAGACTGGATTAAGGGTATATAACATTTCTTAGAATTGTATGTGAATATGCAATTATATCAAAATAAAAAATGTAATAAAAATAAAGATAAAATAATCCTCTCAAAATTATTAGTGTCATTGAGCATTAAGATTAATCAATTTAAATGTCTTAGAATAGTATGATTATGAAACTCAATTGAACATAAATTCTTTATAAAAGCAGAGTGATCACATGAAACAGATAGTGTACTAGTAATTCTATGATCCGAAGATTCCAGAATTATTAACAGGATATTAATTATGGTAAGGACGGTAATAACCAGAGCACAGTGCTCTGAATTCCTAATGTCAGTTAGGTAAGGCTCAGCAGAAAACTCCCTCGTAATTTTGAGAATGAGATTTCAGAAAGTAAATATAATATTGAAAATTTTATAATCACTGGTTGAATGAAAAATAGGACATATGCACATTAAATACTGAGTAGACTAAAATCAGATACAGTGAACCATATAAAACTTGTATAAATATTTTAAATAATAAAATACAAAAAGAAATCATAATAACAGTTAAATAATATTTATTATATTCTAAATGCTTTACATATAATAATTCATTTAAAACTCACAATATCTTTATGATGTAGATGTTGTTACTAATCTCATTTTACAAATGATACTGAGATGGACAGTTTCATTTACTTGCCCAAGATCACACACTAAATGTTGTAGATAGGATTCAGGTTTAGACAGTTCATATTTTGATACTGCTTCTTTATTACAGAACAAGAGATGGGCATTAGTTTAAACACTTTATGCTGATTATAATAAAAATGCCAACATAATAAGCTTTTCCAATTAAACTAAAGCCTCTTAGTTCCAATTACAAAGCATAAGTAAACAAAATCCTAATTAGAAAGAACACAGATTATAAATGTAAAACATCATGCAACATTATATAAGGCAAGTGTAAACAAAATGGAATCAGACAATGATTACAATAGTTATACTAGGCAAAATGTAGTCAAGGCAAAAAATAAAGATGATTGTGATTAATATTTTGTAATGATAAACTGTAAAAATCACAATAAAGAATTAATTACCAGAGATTTTTCCAGTGTAAAGAACGTATCTTTGAATCACATAAACCATAATTAGTGGAAATACAGCAACTGAACAGAAAAATTGAAATCATGGAATATAGTCCATCATACAAAGACAAAAAATAAATCATAATATAAACAACCACTTTTATACATTTTAATTCAGAAAAATCCCAATATTCTGTGGCTTTCAAAAGGAGAATGTCATAGTTGACCTGATCCAAACATCTGGTCTCCTTAAAAAATTACATTCCTATAAAATACTTAATGGGAATTTTGGTTACATACTTCAGTTTTAATGAGTATAAATCAGTCTCTCCTACTCAAATCTACCATGGGAAAGTAGTTACACATCATTTATGTATAAATGCTGCTCAGGGAAGTATAAGTAGCTAAGATACATATCTCACCATTATGCTATTGTCTGACCAGCCAGTTACTTCTCAACTGCCTCCTTGTCAACTTCTATAGAGCATCTTTAATAAAAAGCTTCTAGGAGTTGTAAAGAAGACTTATCTCAATAGAGAATTTCAGAGGACATTTTTGACCTATATTTCGTTATTTATCGTAGGATATTCAGCCAGTTCCCTTACTGATAGGCTTAGATTTGTTTTCAGACTTTTGCATCTATAAATAGTGCTGTATCAGATACCCTTGAACACATGTTTTGTATTTTTCCAAGATATCTTTAGTATGACATTCCTTCAAATTCCTGGAATTTCCTGGGTTTTATTAGAAATTGAGAATATATTTGGAAAGTATTGGTGATAACATGCTTTTGTTTGTTTTAAAATTTCCTCTTAAGGGTTAAACTTCTTTTTCTTTCATGGCCTGAGTAAAAAGGAATTGAATCCAAATAAGTAGATGGATGGATGAATGGATGGTTGGATGGATGGATAGACAGACAGACAGGTAGCCATTGGATAGATGAATAGATTTCATTATTCTACTCAAGATTCTGTGGAAGGCAAAAATAACAGTATGAACTAATTGTCACCTGTAACAGAGATCACTGGCTGCTTATAAAAACCCATTGCTTCCTCTTACAGCACATAAAAATAAGCCATATTTCCTAGCCTCCTTTGTAGGTAGATGAGACCTTTTGTGTAAGTAATATTAAATAAAATAAATATACGTTATTTCCAGGACTGGCCCATAAAATCCTTTCAAGCGTGATTACTGTGTTTATTCTCCACTTCAGTGATTTCAAATTGTGGTCCTCAGATGAGCAACAGTATCATCTGGGACAGTTTTGGAAATGCACATTCTTGGTTTTCACCCCAGATGTGTTTAATCAGAAATTCTCAAGATGGACTGAGCGATTTTTGTTTTAACAAACTCTCAGAGTGATCCTGATAAACACTACTTTGAGAATCGTGTCTCTACTTACTGGCTGAATGTGGAGGACTCTGAAGCCCTAAAGAAAGGCAGAGACACAATGTAGAAGGTACCTGAATTTATGAATACAATGTGGAAGGCCATGCTCTAATTAGGAACACCTGTATTTATCTTTAATCTTGACAAGAGATGATGTATAACTTCTAACAATAACACTTGTAATAACAAGAGTACATTAGCGATCAAAGGTCCTCAGCCTTTGGTTGACATGGCTAATCTCTTATTGTCCATCAGTAGTGTTCCTTTTTGACATCACAGTATAATTATAAATCGGGATGGATGAGCAGCCCTCTCCTGGTGTATAAAGAAGTAAAAAGAACAAAGAGGCTAAATCTCTGAAGATTAGTTGACATGATATATAACAACCTAGGGTTTTAGTGATCCAGCTATTTCTTCGTTTAATAACGTTCTCTTTCTTTCTTTCTTTCTTTCTTTTTTTTTTTTGAAAGTAATTTCTATTTAAATGGAAAGCATCTCTTAGCTAATATACATTGGTTAATCCAGACAGATGAGGTAATGTACCTGCTATTGCTAGGGAGATGTAATGATGTCAGCTTTCCATAGGACTTTGTGTAGCGGGTTGTTACCAATTTTTACATTGATTGGCATTAGAAGGGTATCTGATGATATAAACCAAAAAGATTTAATAATAATAATGAGAAGAAGTAGTCACCTGGGGAGTAATAAAACTCGATTCTTCATATATTTTGGACCAAAACCCAGGTCTGCATATGAAGACCAACATATGCTGTGAAAGGTGAGATAGACATGACATCAAAGCATTTACAAAGGCATATACCAAAGTTTGTTGGGTGCATGTAAATTTATATATTTCCTCTTGGACATCGTTATTTTTTACTTGACTGTCTCAAAAAACACTATGATAGGTATGCTTTCTTTTTTATAAAAGGTTTTCATATGTCATTGAGTCAGAAAGCTCTGTACAGGACTGATTATCATGGATAATTAAGTATTGGATTCAAATTATATTGGCTCAGTAATTACCCTCCTCCTAGGACTTTTTATAGAACATGTTGTTCGTATAGTTAATGGCTATTTCACACAACCTGGTGAATTCAGTCTTGTTTTGCATGATGATGTACTGATCACTTTTAATCAGTGACTCAGGAATATACTGTCTTATTATGTGCTAAGTGCAGTGAGACACACTTTCACTTAAAAGTAATTATTGTTAATCTTTTATTCAAAGCAAAAGGGGAAAGGCCATTGTCATCAAGTTCAGAACGTTTAAAAATGAACAATTGAACTTATTGAACAAAGAACTGTTGAATGTTCATTGTAATGTGCATTGTTTGGCTTGGTTGCCAAGAAATAATTCTTGAGAAGTAATAAATTACAATTAGCTTGTTAATCCAAGGAGCTTTAATATGCTCTTCTCTGATTTATATAATTGCATTAATTAAAGCCACATTCATATAGAACTAACTGCACTAAATACCCAATATAATTATAAAATATCTCCTGAAACATCTTCATCCTCCACAATTAAGGACATTTTAATAATGGAATTTGAAACTACTCTGTGTTTGTTAATTGTCAAAGACAAAATTAGAACAAGACTGTTAAGGAGAAGAAAGGCTAGAGACCTTTCCTCTAAACATCACCTGCTTTGAAATTAAAAAAAAAAACAAACAAACTGTATTTTTATAAGACCAGCTTGAGAAAATGGTAATCCAGGGAAGTTTTTGCAAAGAAATGTAAAATTTTCTTTCAGATATCTATAAGCAAAGTGAACAAGGTGGTCTTCTTGGATTGGATTGGAATGAGGTAAAGCTCAGTAGGAAGAATTTTGTATTTTTGAAGCTTACTACACTAAACTAGTATCCATTTTAGGTAAATTTTCTTCATAACATTAAATTTGGAACCAATAGAAGAGGGGGAAAGACCCTAAAACTATATTGGAAGAAAAGCCTCAAGAGTAAATAAATAAGAGAAACACAGATAGTCCATTCGTAGTCAATTATTTTAGAAAAAAATTTCTCATTTGTGGATTATTGAGGACCTCCTTTCATTTATGTCATAAATTTTGCTTTGTGTACATCTTTCATTTCAATAGTGTTGTGAGTAGCTTTTCAGTACAATAGATTTTTTTTTAAATAAAAATCTCTTACATTTTTATAGCTAGTTACATTTTACCAACGCCTTTCATGCACTTAACTTCATTCAGTTCCTACACAGCCGGCATGACTGAGAAAATGGTTAATTTTCATTTGAATTGTTTATTATTATTGCTTTTAAATTCATACTCAACTTTCATTCTGATTGATGACTGTTTCATCTCCCTAAACACTCAGATCTTACCAACAACAAATACAAAATGACTGTTAGGACTAGAAAATGTTTCCTAGCCTCATGTTCTTACCTCACAATTCTGATTTTTAGTATATGCCTATGTGCATTTGCTATGAAATGAGTTATTATGTCTTCCTTAATTAGAAAATTTCAATGCCATCCCGAGTTTTCATTACAACACTAGGGAATCATTGATAAATTATTTAGTAGGTAATAGACACATTATTTTTCTGTTGGTAATTATCTTATCACTTTTTTTTTTTTTTTTTTTGCACTTCAGTTGTTATAGTTCTGAACTCTTTCAATCAGACCTGGATTAATTTAGATGAATGGACAAAGGGTATAGGAAGATTGTAATGTACAATCCTCTACCCTTGCTAAACTGATAGTATTTTGGATCTCTGTGAAAAGACTGTGTGAAAGCATAAGTAGTCAACTCCTTTTCACATTTCTCATCAACCTTTCTCCCATACAGACATGAGTAGAGCATCATCATAAGGACCAGTTCTTTCTCCGGTTTGAGATATTAAGAAATAAAACTTTCTGTTCACAAATGACATGTATGTCTATGTAGAAAATACCAAAGAATCTACAAAAACTCCCAGAATTAATAAGTAAATGTCACAATTTTACAGGATACAAGTTCAATTATATTCCTGTATACCTCTATAGCTACATTCCTTTAGGCCAGCTGAGGGCAGTGGCATAAATATGAAAAAATGTATGTTACCCTATAACTTATTTTTATTTTACTTAATGAAGTATGTCATACAGAAAAAGTTGTGAGTGACTGATATAATGAACACCCACATAACCCCTCAGTTCAATTCAAGATACAATGTGTTATAGATTCAGCTGAATTTCATGATATAGTCCCCCTTTATATCCTGTCTCAGAGTTTATCACTATTTTTTTCTTTTAGTCACAGACATTTTAAATCCAACTCCTTTAATAGTGAAACTGTGGGAATCTCGAACAGATACGGACTTACTTTTTTTATTGGGATTTTTAAAATTGAAGTATAGTTGATTTGTAATGTTTCAGATGTACAGCAAAGTGATTCAATTATACATGTATTTTTTTCAGATTCTTTTCCATTATAAGTTATTACAAGATATTGAATATGGTGCCCTGGGCTACACAGAATAAACTTGTTGTATATCTGTTTTATTATATGGTAGTTAGTATTTGCAAATCTCGAACTCCCAATTTATCCTCTTCCACACCATCCCCCCTCAATAACCGTAAGTTTGTTTTCTATGTCTGTGAAACTGTTTCTGTTCTGTAAATAATTTCATTTGTACCATTTTTTTAGATTCCACATATAAGTGATATCATATGATATTTGTCTTTCTCTGTCTGACTTCACTTGGTATGATAATCTCTAGATCCACCCATGTTGCTGAAAATGGCAGAATTTCATTTTTTTTTTTTATGGCTGAGCGGTATTATATATATCACATCTTCTTTATCCATTCATCTGTTGATGGACATTTCATATGCTTCTATGTCTTGGTTACTGTAAACAGTGCTACTGTGAACATTGGGGTGCGTGTATCTTTTCAAATTACACATTTTGTCTTTTCTGGTTATATGCCCAGGAATGGGATTGCTGGATCGTATGGTAACTCTATTTTAAGTTTTTTAAGGAACCTCCATATTGTTCTCCATAGTGGCTGCACCAATTTACATTCCCACCAGTAGTATAGGAAGGCTTTATTTTCTTCACACCCTCTTCAACATTTATTATTTGTAGACTTTTTGATGATGGCCATTCTGACAAGTGTGAGGTGATACCTCATTATAGTTTTGATTTGCATTTCTCTAATGTGGAGCATCTTTTCATGTACCTGTTGGCCATCTGTATGTCTTCTTTGTAGAAATGTCTGTTAAGGTCTTCTGTTCATTTTGGATTGGATTTGTTTGTTTATTTTCTTGGTATTGAGCTGTATAAATTGTTTGTCTATTTTGGAAATTAAGCCCTTGTCAGTCACATTGTTTGCAAATATTTTCTCCCATTCTGTAGGTTGTTTTCTCTTTTTGTTTTTAGTTTCCTTTGCTGTTCAAAAGCTGTTAAGTTTAATTAAGTCCTATTTGTTTATTTTTGCTTTTGTTTTCATTACCCTAGGAGATGGATCCAAAAAAATATTGCTGCAATTTACGTTATGGAGTGTTCGGCCTATGTTTTCCTCTCGGAGTTTTAGAGTATCTGGCCTTACATTTAGGTCTTTATTCTATTTTGTGTTTATTTTTGTATATGGTATTAGAGAATGTTCTAATTTCATTCTTTTACATGTAGCTGTTTAGTTTTCCCAGCTTATTGAAGAGACTGTCTTTTCTCCATTGTGTATTCTTGCCTCTTTTGTCATAGATTAATTGAGCATAAGTGTATGGGTTTATTTCTGGGCTTTCTATCCTGTCCCATTGATTTATGTGTCTGTTTCTGTGCCAGTACCATACTGTATTGATTACTATAGTTTTATAGTATAGTCTGAAGTCAAAGTGCGTGATTCCTCCAGATCCATTCTTCTTTCTTAGTATTGTTTTGGCTATTTGGGGTCTTTTGTGTTTCTATACAGATTTTAATTTTTTTTTCCCAGTTCTGTGAAAAAATGTCACTGGTAATTGATAGGGATTGCATTGAATCTGTATAGTGCATTGGGTAATGTGGTCATGTTAACAATATTGATTCTTTCAACCAAAGAACATGGTATGTCTTTCTATTTGTGTTGTTTTCAATTACTTTAATCAGTGTGTTAATAGTTTTCAGAGTACAGGTCTTTTGCCTCCTTAGATAAGTTTATTCCTAAGTATTTTATTCTTTTTGATGCAATGGTAAATGGGATTGTTTCCTTAATTTCTCACTTCTGATATTTTCTTGTTAGTGTATAGAAATGCAACAGATTTCTGTATGTTAATTTTGTACCTTGCAACTTTACCAAATTCATTGATGAGCTCTAGTAGTTTTCTGGTAGTGTCTTTAGTATTTTCTGTGTATAAAATTGTGTCATTTGCAAACAGTGACAGTCTTCCTTCTTGCTTTCCAATTTGGATTCCTTTTATTTCTTTTTCTTCTCTGATTTCTGTGACTAGGACTTCCCAAACTATGTCAAATAAAAATGGTGAGAGTGGGCTTCTTTTTTGTTTTTCCCTGAATTTAACAGGAATGCTTTCAGCTTTTCACCTTAAGTATGATGTTAGCTGTGGGCTTGTCTTAAATGGTCTTTATTATGTTGAAATATGTTCCCTCTATGCCCCCTTTCTGGAGATTTTTATCATAAATGGATGTTGAATTTTATCAAAAGTTTTTCCTGCATCTATTGATGTGATCATATGGTTTTTATTTTTCAAATTGTTAATGTGGTGTATCACACTGATTGATTTGTAGATATTGAAAAATCCTCACATTCCTGGGATTAAAGCTCCCTTGATCATGGTGTATGATCCTTTTAATGTATTGTTGGAGTTGGTTTGCTACAATTTTAAATTTAGAGTGTGCCACTCCTATATTTTTAAAAGTAACTGTATATATAAGTGTTTCTCCACAAATGATGATTTGTGTTTTACCTGTTAGAATATAATATATATATAATTTTTTCTTTTGAAAACAGATGTTTTACTCACTATTTTGTTGATGAGTTCTACCGCTATTTATGCAAGTAGATTTTTTGTTCACTTATTTTAGTAAGTCTATAGTATTTATTTGTATAAATATACCACAAGTTGTATATCTCTTCTGCAAATGAGCTTTAAGTTTGTTTCCAATTTTTCACTATTGTAAATAGTACTGTAGTAAACAGTCTTTCACATATCCCATTATATACATGAGTAAAAGTTTCTCTAGAGCAATGCTTCTCAAAGTTTGGGCCCTGGGCCAGCAGCATCAGTATCACCTGGGAAATTTTTAGAAATGGAAATTCTCAGGGCTCACCCCAGCCCTCCTGGATTAGAAACTCTGGTGGTAGAGACAGCAATCTGTGTTTTAGCAAGCCCCCTATAGTTCTGGTTCAGGCTAAAGTTTGCTGACTCCTGCTTAGGTGAATATATCTAGGTGTGAAATGACTGCATCAAGCATACAAACATACTCAATTTATCAAATATGTATTCTATAGCTTCTTACTTATTGGTACTACCTATTTACTCTCCAACTAGTTCTGTATGAGAGCCCCTTTTTCTCCATATCATCTCTAACACTTAGTATTTACATTAAAAAAAATTACCACTGTGATGTGTGTGTGAAATGTCATTCCTTTTAATTTATATTTTCCTAATTATAAGTAAAATAGAGCATTTTTCTTATGTGTTTGACTTACATGTGTCTCATGTATTAGTCTATTGGTTATCTCTTATGTAAATTATCAGTTCATATTATTTGCCATATATTTTTTAAACTAGGGTTTTTGTCTTTTTCTAATTGATTTGTGAGATTTCTTGTATAATTTCAATACTAATTTGTATTTAAGTTATATATATATATGTATCTTTTCTTAGTGTGCTGTCTTCTTTTCGTTAGTGCCATATTTTGCTATTAAATTTAGTCTCTTATTCTACATTATATTACACATATTCCTCTAAGCCAAAACATGTAGATGTAGTGCACTTTATGAGTATCGCTATGTTAGAATTTATTAAACCATTTTCTTATTTATAGATGTATCAGGCAAGATCCCAGCTAAGAGAAGATGTACACCCTCAAGCTGAAGATAATTTAATAAAGGGACTATTTTAAAAGGTATTAGGGAAAAAAATTTTAAAAATAAAGTGCTAGTAGCAACAAGGGGCTAGGAACACCAGGGAACTGGAATGGCCAAGAGAAGGGAGCATGTTAGAATTCAGAGAAATAGCAATAGGAAGAGTAATTCTTGACAGGAGCTTTGGTCTTTGGTTAAAGGATATAACCAATCCATGGAAACCTAGCAGGAAACAAATCTGGATAATAAGTATTCTGGCTTTATGTTCCTCTTTTCCTTCCTTTCACAATCTAAACCCAACTGGAAACTCCCTTCAGAATGCAAGGGAATCTCTGATGCAGTGTGTACACATCAGCCTCCCAGGTCTTAGAACACATTAAAAGATTGCAGAAAGGCACTGATGTCCCGAAGGTACGATGACCATCAGTCTTTAATCTTCATTATGGAGTGATGCAGTATGAATTCTTGTTCATTTATACTATTGTCATTGTATTGTTACTCCTGTGTTGTGTGATTCATTCCCAAATTTAGGATAGTGGGGTCAAAATAAATTATCTTTATTTTTAAAAGATAGTGTAAGTTTCTTCCTCAAAAATGTAAGAATTCATACTCCCATAAACTGTGTATGAGAATGTTCTAAATCTTTATGGTATTTTAAATTTCTCTTATCTGAATAAAAGACTATAGTCATCTCACTTTTCAGTTTTATCGATTTTGACCATAGTTTATTGGATATTCACATTTCTTCTTTTGTGTTTATGTCTTTTCTTCTGTAAAGATTCTTTCTAGGTACTATTTTCATTTTTACACTGGATTTTTTTCTTTTAATTTAGTAGATGTGTTGGTATATTATCGATAGTAACACAGTTTGATTGCCTTAGAGTCACGCATGTTATCTTCTAGTTTGTTCTACTTCATGTATGGTGATGAATGTATGGAAGAGGAATCCTAAGATATCTAATATGGATATTTTAGGTGTTTTTGTTATCACTTGGATGCCAGCAATTGATATTTCTAAGTGATTTAGTATAGCTCTGACCTACATTACTGAGTGCAGTAAAACTTTATAACATCAGTGCATGACACCAATTCAAACTTCATTAGTGGTGTAGTCTTATACCTAGAAAAATAATGTTGAGCTCTTCTTGAAATGAATAATTCAAGTGAAAAAGAAACTCAGCTGTTTTCACATATGTCAAAAGGAAAGCATTATTAGTATACATTTTTTCATCCTGAGAGCATGAATGCCAGAGTAATTTGTTCTATAAATTAGAATTCAGACTAATTCTTTCAAAATGCAATTAACAATTGACAACTTAATATTGGACTGTGAAGAAATTTTGTATTATTTGTAGTATATCTCTTGTTCCATTGTCATACCTGTAATTTTCACTGATGTCAACAGGAGCTATTAGTTTATTGATGTGGAAAGAGACTTAAGTATCTTCAGCAAGTTCTCCAGATATTAAAGATGTTAATAATTTACTGAATGTATTAATCTTTTGCCTCTCTTCAAAGGACTGAGTCATTTTATAACAAAGTATAACAATAAGGTTAATTTAAAAAGAAATTATGCTAAAAATCAAAGGTAACGGATAGATGTAAATACAGTTTTGTTAGACTTACACTTCCTTTGCGTTTACTTTTGAGATCCCTGATACCAAGGCAAACCAGAAAATACAGTTAATATAAGGCACTTAGCATATGATTTGAGAAGACAAGGATTTTCCTGTGAGATAGTTCTAAATAAGTTTGAGATGGACTTTTTCCTAGCCAGATTGAAAAACTAGCACTGGACTGTAAAACTTTCCATTTTTACTTTATGCCTCAATAAAACTGTGGAATTATTTAAACATCTCAAATGCCACTTTCTGTTTATCTAAGGATTTTTTGTTAGGATGCCATTGTTAGGTTTTTTTGTTTTTTTTTTTTCGAGTTCCTATTAAGCTAGGTCAGTAATACTGGAAAGGAGACAGGAAATGCATTATGCTTACAATTACAGAGTTGTTAAAAAGACAGCAGAAATAGAACAAAGTAAAAAAACAATTATGACTAAATGCTATAAATAAATTTTCAAATAAAATGTACTTATCACAATGAAAATATGTTGCAGTATTATGCTCTTTATTTGGGAGCACTTTTCAGCTTTTCAAACAATTTCACTGTTTGCATTTATAAAGTATATTTGGAAGTGCTAATTTGTATTTATTAACCCAATAAGCAGACAGGAAAGCATTAAAAGATTACAGAAGAATGAGTTTAATGCTGAGTTAAATTACATGGCAGGAGGTGAAGTGAAAATAAAAAGTCAAACGCATATGGATGAGGTGGGAAGATTAAGCATTAGTCAGAGTAAAGGTGTTTTATAAGCAACAAGCAGAACAAAAGCAGAATATTTGTATGTAGTAGCAGCCTATTTACACTGTATTTTTAGGTGGCCTTATCTTTGATCATTATTTTCATAATATTCCTTAAAATAAGTATAGTAAAGAGAAGAATAATAAAAGGTGACATTATTCTTAGTTATTATGTGTCAAGTGCTTTTCTTGGTGATTTACATGCAGGTACCACATTTAATCTTCAAAAGTCCCTATCAACTGGGTGCTATTATTGTACTAAATTTATACATAAAGAAATTTAGGAACAGAGAAATTAAACTATTTGCCCAAGATTGCACAGACTGTAAGTGGTGGGGCATGAATTTGAATTAAACGTATCTGACTCCAGAGCCTGGGCAGTTATTTACAATGGTATGTAGGTTTCTCAAGAAGTTTTTCCTGGCCAGAGATTGTACTCCATATTTTAATCATATTTTCTTATCTAATGCTTACAACTCTGACAATTGCACATTGCTGTCAATTTTATAGAAGAGAAAATTGAATGTGGGTCCTTTCATGATACAAAGCATGTTAGATAGCAGATAAACCCCACTTATATCATAGAGTAACCATGGAAGGTAAATCTTTCATTCTGTGCTTACAGGGAGGTAAAAAAAAATGAAGCAAGGTATAAGAGGGACATTATCTAATATTTCTAATTTAGACTAAATGACTAAATAGACATAACTGGCCCAGGTCAAATAAAGTTCTTCTTTTGAGCTCCCATAGCAATTCTGTATATATTACAAATATAGCACTTAAACTGATTTGTAGTAGCTTATTTATGAGTCTAGTATCTGTTAAAAAAAATTAAGTAGTGGGAAGGACCATACTTTTTCCAACTGTCAATTACAGAATCTGCTAAAATGCCTTTTATAAATCAGGTAATCTATAGTAGTGTTGGCTATATGATTGGCTCAATAAATTAATGAATGACAACCTCTGGGATCAACAGATCTTTGAGAAATAAAATAAGAGAAAGAAACTGACATGATGTTCCTATTAGGTACATAAGATTTTTGATACCACACTATCCAAAACTAGGAATGGATAAGCTGATAGCACTCTTAGTAGGTAACTTAAGGTAAGCTTTAGTGTCTACAAAGTGTTCCAGTAAGATCAGGTAACAACGTGTTACATAGAAATTAAAGCAAGTGTTAGATCGGAGTCCCCAAGATGACAAAGTAGACAGACCCTGAGCTTACTTCCTCTCACAGGCACACCAACATTACAACTATTTATAGAACAACTATTGATGAAAGAGACTGGACCCTACCAGAAAAGGTTCTCTACAACTAAAGATATAAAAAAGGAACCACAACAAGACGGGTAGGAAGGGTGAAATCACTGTATAGTCAAGACCCATGTGCACAGATAGTGGGAGAATAGTTACAGTTGCCAAAATGGTCCCCAAGAAATGAGGGGCCTAAGCTCCATGTGGGGCTCCCCACTTGGGGATCCTGCAATGGGGAGATGAGCCCCCAGAACTTTTGGCTTTGAAGGCCAGTAGGGCTTACTTTTGGGAGACCCAGAGGGCTGTGGGGAAAGGGACTTACTCTTAAAGAACACAAACAAAACCTCACATGCTCCTCTGGGTAGAAGCAGTAATTTGAAAGAAGCCTGGATCAGATTATTTACGGATCTTGGAAAGTCTCCAGAGAGGCAGGAGGCACCTGGGGATCAACCTGGGGACATAAACACTGGTGGCAACCATTTTGGGGAGCTCAGTCTACCATGTGGACACTGGTGTTGACAAATGCCACTTTGGAATCTTCATTCTAGCTTTCTAGCCCCAGGACCCATCCCTGTCCTCACTCATAAGGCTGTAGGCCCCAATACTGGGATGCCTCAGGCCCAACAACTCACTGAGCAAGGATACAGCCTACCCATTAGCACATAGGCTGCCTTAAGACTCTCTGAGCCCACAGCCACCCCTGGACAGTCTGCCCAACAGAGGGCCCAGGACCAGGCCTCACGTAATAGTGCATGGGTACTAGAGCTGGGATCTCCAAGGCCCTGCAGCCAGAGACCCTAGGACCCAACTCTGCCGACCAATGACCCTGCTCTATCCTTGGGACCAGCTTCAACCACCAATAGGCAGATACCAGCCCCAGGACAACTGCAGCCCTGCAGCCTGCCACAGCAGAGCCCAGCCCACCCACCTGTAGACTAACACCAGCCCCAGAACAGGCTGAGCCCTGGTTCCCCCCACCAGCAGATCAACACAAGCTTTGGGACATCTTGGACCCCACTTTCAGCTGTATCAGGAAGTAGTTTCACCCACCAGGAATCCAACACCATCTCTGGGACCCCTGGGCCCTACAGCCAGATCCCAGGAACTGGCTCTGCCCACCAGCCTGCCGGCATCAGCACCAGGACCCACTGCTGAAAGGGCACCAGCCCCAGGATATCCTGGACCCTGACTTTGCCCACCAGGACCAGCCCCAGGAGCCCCCAGGGTTCTGCAACCAGAAACCTCATGACCCGACCCTGCCAACCAGTAGCCAGCAGCCTCAGCAAAGGCAGAGCCTAGCAACAAACTAGACCAGGGATGAGCCACTCCTACCAGACAACCAGACCACCCATAGCAGTCAGCCTGCCACAACAGAAGGATTCACACAACCCACCTTGGAGACACCCCTAGAGCATGTAGCTGTGGTGACCAGAGAGAAGAATGCTGCTGGGATGCATAGTTTGTCTCCTACAAAAGGCCACTTCTCCAAGGTCGGGAAATGTAACATACCTACCAGATACACAGAGATGAAAACAACAAGTTAGGCAAAATGAGGCAACAGAGAAACTTGAAACACCAAAAGAACTAAGTGAAGTGGAGATAGGTAATCTACCCAAGAAAGAGTTCAAGATAATGATAGTAAAGATGATCAAAGAACTTGGGGGGAGAAAATGAATGAACAGAGTGAGAAGTAGAAGTTTTCAACAAAGATAAAAATACAAAGAACAACCAAATAGAGGTGAAGAATACAATAACTGAGATGAAAAACACATTGGAAGGAATCAACAGTAGACTGATTACAGAGGAATAGATCAGGGAGCTAGAAGAGTAGTGGAAATCACTGAAGCTGAGCAGAAAAAGAATGAAAAGAAATGAGGACTGTTTGGTATCTTTGAGGACAAAAAGGAAAACTAGCATGACTAAGGTGGAATGAACTAGGGAAAAACAAGTGGGAGATGAGGCCATTTAAAAAATTAAAAATCAAATCTCATAGAGGCCTGGGGGAAAATGAGTAGAGGAAAAATGTAAAAAAAAAAAAAAAAAAAAAAAAGAGCAAATGAGTAAGTCTACTTTTACCTTGGAACATCTGTGGGATATGAAAAAGATGAACCAATCAAATATGATTACAAATCTCACAATAGCAAACCGTCTGAGAAAAACTATTTGTGGGTAGGAGAGTCCTTGTCTATGGAAAGCTTTGGTAGGATATACCTGATCTATCTGGGATGACATACGATTAAAAAAAAAAACAAAACTTGGAATTGATGGGTTAATACCACATAGTTCTAGGAAAGATGTCATAAACTTGAGAATAAAATAGAGATATTTCATTATCCAAACATAAATCTTTGAGTAAATATTATAGCTAGTTACAGTACTTACAGATTTTGTATTTTAATCTGCACCAGAGCAAATCCTGATGGCAGTGAGAAAGGACCTAGGGAGTTATAATCTAGAACACTCTTTTCTTTGCCTGTACCTCATTATTACTTTTACCCTTGAAATGATTAGTAAAGCTTGGTACTAAGATTTTTTATTCACATGAATCTGATTTGAGAGTCTGGTCCTTTGTATTACCTAAGGGTCTTGTAGCAGATTACTACTCTTTCTCTGAATGAGATGTGACCATTGGATGGTTTTAAACAATGATATAACTTAATATGACCTGAATTTTAAAATAAATAATAGATTGGAGAAGAGAAAGTACAGAAGCAGGAAAAGAATATTGCAAGTGGGAGCTGATAGTGGTTTGGATCAGACTTACAGCTGCCTAGATGATAAGGAGTGATTGGTTTTTGGGTGATAAGACGTCAAGAATGACAACAAATTATAGCTCACCAGAAGAAGTCTAGAGGAACTATTGTTATGTGAAAATTACAGTGATTCCAGAAACGCACTGGCCCCGCAGTTAAATCGTTAAGGTCTGAGTGACAATAGATAATGTTCCTAAAGGCAGTTAATTTAAAATGTGGGTAAATTTTAAAGCTCTACATTGTCAAAGCTCAAATGGAATAATTGAGCAGCAGACATGAAGGTGAATTCTATGATAGTCTCACTTTCTCTTTCCCCCTCTTTGTTCTTGTGTGTGTGGAGGGATGCCATGGGGTAGGTTGGTACCTGTGAGCTTAAACTCAGAAGAAGAATCATGTTTCAGTGAAGGGAAGTTCTTTTTATTGCTGAATATTCCATTGCATGGATATACTACAGTTTGATTATCCATTCATCTGTTGATAGGCATTTATGATACTTTCAATTTTTAACATTATAAATAAAGCTACTATTAACATTCATGTACAAATTTTGTGTGTGTGTGTGTAGACAAATGGAAATTTTGTCCCTTTTCAGAATAAGTGCTCTAATCTTCTGTGAGTCCTTTTCTGTATTTTTTCACTTAAGATAAACTTTCACTTTGGGTAACTATTTTAGATCAGTGTTAAGACTAATTCTCTTTCTCTCTCCTGTGCTTTGCCCCCTAAGCTGCATTGCAGCCTGGTATCACTGTTAGAATATCTAACTGCTTCTTTTCTTTCTTTAATTTTTTCATAATATAATAGTACTTAAGGAAAAAAACAAATTTGGAGCAAAAGCAGAGGTGTGTGTGTATATGCATAATACCTATTTATTGATGTTTTTAGTTGTGAATAAAATCCCAGCAACATAATGAAAGAAAACAAATTATAGGTAACATGCAAGCAATTGATCAGTAATTCCAAATTACTTTAAATATATGAGAAAATGTAATCATCTAGTGTTTAAAAATAATTTCCCTGTAGGTAGTGTTTTAAGTATATCCTTTGATTATCATGAGAACTCTTAAAGGATATAAGACTTTTCACAGGGCAATAATTTCATAAATGGAAAACAGCGAAGCTCAGAATAGTTTGGCCTCAGATCACAAAGTGGTGTAGCTCCCTTAATATCTACATGTCTCTCATTCTTTGTGCTTATAACATCTTTTTGTGACAGGTTGAAGTTAGCTATACTAATACTGTGACCTCACTTGAGAAGAGAGGAAGTAATTCTAAAACAATTCAAAATTACTACCAGTGCATTGACTGTGTTAAAATGATCAATTTTAAAATCGGGCTAAAATGACTAGTTTTAGAAAATCTACAGCTTTCAAATTTTAACACAGCTTCTGAATATTTGATCTTGTAAGAAATTATTCAAGGTGAACTCATTTTAATAATAATTCAATCATTACAATTAGTAGAAGTAGTATTTTCTTTATTAATATTACAAAACAATACATTTTTATAAAATTAACCATTTTTCTAGGCCTAATGGCTTTGCTATAAACTAAGTATTCACTTACTTTTTTCATCTTTTCTCACAAAATGATATGGATTCAAAATAAAAACTAAAAAATGAACACAAAGAAAAGATTTGGTAACCCTTAAAAATCTTCAGAAAGCTTCTCCATGTTTCTTCTTTGCTTAGCAAACCCAGAAAACCAATATAAGAGCACTGTCTACTCTGTGATTTATATCCCAATTGCAATGCAGTGACTTTAACTGTTAATTGAACTTTCTATTCCTGAGCTGTAGAATACTAGACCATAAAGAGGTCCTTTGCCAACTGTATTGTGTAATGCAGTGTTACTCTTGAATGCAGTAGTACATGTCTTACTCCTTGGCATTTCTCCTGTTTTTTTCTTCAGCATTTCTAAGCAAATAAGAAAGTATATCACAGTAGCTATTGTATGTATAAATGAGATACATGTTCTGCATATTCCTGCTACCAACAATGAAAAAGCTTACTTATTCATTTATTTTCTTTTTCTGTTTCACTTTTGTTTTGAGGAAATAAACTGTAGCTTTGCCTGTGTGATCTGGCACTCAATCAAATGAATCTATATCTTCTCTGAATAAGAATATTTACTCACTGATTTATTCAATAATTCAGTTATTTTCAATTTTACTCAATTACCACTTTGTGATTGCCTACAATGTACCAAGCAGTCTTCAAATTGCTAGAAATATAAATGAAAAATTGAAGGTCCCAATTTTCAAGAGACTGAGTTTATTATGGGAGGCAGATAAAGGCACCTAATATTGTCGCATAGAGTGCTATATCAGAGGCACGTTCGGTTCGATAAGAGAGGGCTAAGGAGCTGTAACCTGAGTATTTCAGGAAAAGGCTCTCAGAAGAAGTGGTGTTTGACATTTCCATTCCATAATATTACTGATTTTGTCATCAACACCACCTGAGGCTTATTTTGTAGGCAATCTCACTTCATGAAATTCTTCAGTAAACAAAGAGCAGATACCCTTTAATTTCTATTTCAGGAGGATTTTTTTTCTTGTCCTATCTTCATGCTTTAGGATGATATGTGAGAAATGAGAGAATCAAGAAGTGGAATTACTAACAGGATGAACTATTGTCTACTCATGTTCCCAGATGAGCTTAACAAATGAAGACAGGGGAAGGGCCCCATGTGAATGATTATGCAGTTAAAGCTATTTTTTAATTATAAAGGAAATATATTTATACACATGGTCAATAGAAAAGGTAGCTCAGTAATAACAGTTTTCATCACAAAATAGCATCATATTTAAACCCCCAGAGCACCAAGAGATAATTGATTTTAGAAACTGAAATCTAACACTTGAATTAATCATTATACTGAAAATTTGGAAAGTTCATGCCAATTGTCCTTGGCTTCTAGGTAAAAATAAATCATTTTCAGTACTATGTATAGGTCTTTTCATTTGTCCTTGGTTACAGTGTTCTCGTGTCTTCAATGACCTTTTTAATACATGCACTTTCCAGCACCTTGTGCAATGTCTTTGCTCACTTCTAGAGAAGATAGAGGAAATCAGGTATGTACCATCTCATCTTTCTGCCACTCACACCTACAGACATTAATGCTGGAGCAACTCACTTTTCTTTCCTCTAGTCTCTGATGATGAAGTTTCCTTCATGTCCTATTCAGGTTAGCCCATCATTAATTTGGATGTTGATTCCACTCCTCTCCTACTCCTGGGACTTTGATATGTCAATTATCTCTTCCGGCAGAATCTTTAAGCTCTTTTTTCTTCCTCTTCTGATTTTTCCCCCTTAGCATATAAACCATCTATTTCCTCCTAACAAAAATCAACGATAAAAATCACTTAACCCTAAACACATGCCTCCGGCTAAAGTCTAGTTTCTGCCATTACATCACCAAAAAGCTTGTCTACTTTGCAGTCTCTGTTTCCCACGCTTCTGGTCAGGCTTCACCGCAACAGAACATGGCTAAAGTCCCTGTTGATTGTCATATTGCCAAACTCAATATTAAAAAAAAAAACTCTCTCTTGTATTTGGCATGTTTGATCATTCTCTCCATTAATTACATTTTCTGACCTTGAAACTTTACGTACTTCGTTTCCAAGACAGATTTGCATTAACCATGAAAGCTACTATAGTAGCCTATCAATTCTTCTCTAGTTTTTAAGGCCCAACATGTCATCTCCTCAGCTACAGGGTAATCCAACTGAAATGCAAAGCTCATAAAATCACTCCCCTGATTAAGTCAGTTAGAGACTTCCCATCATCTAAGGAGTAAAAAAAAAAAATCTAACATCTTAAAAGGTAAAATCAAGTCCCTTTGAATTTAATCTTAACTCTCTGTCCACCTTCAGCTCCTTGTTTTTCTTATATTTCTGACTCCTAACTTCTGGTGCTCCCAGAATTTCGTCCTTGATTTACTATTTTTCTTAGTCAACCATTCTCCTAAGTGACTTTATCTACTTTGAAGAGTTTTACCTTTTTGGTAATCACTTCATTGTTACCTCAAATTCACCATGTCAAAACTGAAATGATCCTTTTGCATCTAAATATGTTCATTTTGGTTCATTTTTTTCACTTATGTAAGTTATGTAAGGTAAACCACTTTTATAACAAACACATGTCTAATTAAATACAATAAACTTCAATACAAGTCAATAGCGAGGCTTTGCTTCTTAGAGTCATTCATGTTTGCAGTCTCCTTCTGTCAAGTGCTGTTGCCTCCCCTGGGGTCTTGGAATGCTTCTCAGAAACCTATACATCCAAAGGAGTAAGAGAAGTAAATGCAACATTGCAAAAGGTTTTGATGAACCAGGACCAGAAGTAGCAAACAGCAATTCTAACTATATCCCACTGGTCAGTAAAAAGTCATAAGGCCACTTTAACTGCAGTGAAGCCTAGAAAATGTAGTCTGTCTATAAGCCTAGGAGGAGAAGTAATGGGTATGCTGAACACACAGCATCTTCTCTGCCATAGTGGCTGCCTGCCAAATTGTTTTTTTTTTTTTTCTCCTTTACTTCTTAAAGAAATTTCAAATTTGTTACTACCTCTATCTTTAAACCACTGAACCCATTCTCATGGGCCAGACCTCATTTCTCAGAGAAACCACTGCACTAGCCTCCAAACTGCTTTCTCGTTTAACCCCTCTTATCTATCATCTACATAGCTGCAAGAATAATGAAAGTAAAATGAAAATTTTATCTTTTATACTCCCCTGATTTAATCCCTTCAGCGACCTTCCATTATGTGCAGGATGGAAATATCATAGAATGGAAAAATAAGGTCTTCCTCACTTGAAATCTGCCTATTTCACCAGCTTCAACTCTGGCTACTCATTTATTTTTACTTTATGCTCAGACAAGACAAACACTTCCAGTACCCTGAACACTCCACTCAGTATCTTTGTTCATTCTGTCTCCTAATCTGGAATAACTTTCATCTCCCTAATCCATAACCTCTCAGGATGAATTAGCTGCCTCTCATCAAAATGTGCATAATCTCTGGTACCTTTATCAATCAGTGATTTACTTAGTTATACACAACCATCTGTGCAAGTGCCTAAATAATTCATTAAACTATGAAATCCTTGAGAACAGGGGCTATGCCTTACTCTTCATTCTCCAGCTCTAGCAGATACTTGGCTAACAGTAATCATCTATAAACATGTTTCAGATGAGTAAATTGCTCCCAAGCAGAGACTTACCTTGAAACTCAGTTCCTTTTCCTGTGTCCCTTGAACCCAATATATCTTGCCATTCACTTCCATAAAACTAGTTCCAGACTTTCCCTAATCTACTGACTGGAGGTTGATTTTGTATGGCTGGAAAATAAGATAATAATGATCACTGTATTAAATGTCTCACTCGTGTACCCTGCTCAGATGGTTGGATATCCTGGCACCATAAGCTTCATACGATACTTGGGTGCTATGTTATAAGGTCAGGGATGCCATCTAAGCTTTCTGGAATTGTCTCTCAAGCCAAATCAGTTTCTTGTAGCCCATAATTATCTTGTACAATAGATTCCTGCCTGTAACTCCAGCTATTACTCTGTACTCATTCAAGTAGCCAATAATGTCTCACAACCAAGACTGTTTCATATTATAACAATACACATTTAAAAGACGTAAATTTTTACCACATAGTGGAATCAAGAGTGTAACCATGATAATACTACAAAACTATACAGAGCAATTCAAGTGGAGCAACAGAAGAATGCGGGCAGCAATCTAATTGGAATTTCCTTTTCTTCTCTGAATTCCAGAATCATTGGCACCAATTGTGAATGTGTTTCACAAAGAAGCCAAAATTGAATGGAAAGTGTTCTCCACTCAATCTTCCTCCATTAAGTTTTGGGCTTATTTTAAAAGGTAGAGCCAAGGCTGCTTCATCCAATACGTTGATTGACAGCTTTCAAATTATGATTCAGGACCAAGTACATTAGTAGTACTGTGCCTCACAAAGAGTACATCAATTTTCATTAATTAATGCTGTTGAATTAAGTTGAATTGTTGGGAAATTAAAACACAAGTGCATGGCTTAAAATGCCCAGATGTTTAATTAAATACTATTTAGAGGTTAAGTATTTAGAATTCTTGAGTTTGAAGTAAAATTGATACTTTTTTTTCTGATATGTAAAGAGAAGATAGAAATCATTAAAATAACTAAATTTAGGAATATTTGGGGAGGCTATTATATACTTTGTGGTTTACTTTTAAAGGGACATTTACATAGTTCATTTGAAGGTTTTTTTTTTCCCTAATAGACAACAAAAGAACTTATATATATATATAAATATATATTGCATATATGATACTATATAGATACTTGATAGATATTAATTTATATATGTCTTTGAAAACTTGAAAAAATATATTTTCTTAATCCTAATTAATAATTCAAGAACAGATATAAAGATTATACTTTCTTTTTCAAATTATGAATATAATAATTCAACATTTGATAAGATATAATAAATAAGTCTATATTGGGAAACATATAGCATGTGCTTC
Organism: Camelus bactrianus; assembly: GCF_048773025.1. Classification (NCBI taxonomy): domain Eukaryota; kingdom Metazoa; phylum Chordata; class Mammalia; order Artiodactyla; family Camelidae; genus Camelus; species Camelus bactrianus. The sequence continues at coordinate 42,524,294 of NC_133550.1, read as the reverse complement.
ATAACAAAAGCCAACAAATCCATTGGCCAGGCTATAAGTTATGCTTTGATCAATTCTCCTACAGATTCTAGTGTTGGCCATTCATCTTCTGTCAATTGTCTTTATACATACCATCTCTTCTGGGATTTATAAACAGATCATTTAAAACAAATCACCCAAAACTCATTAATTTTGTCTTGTACATTATACATTACTAAAGATAATCATTCTTGAATTAACTCAGAAAAATAGAATATGAGAAGAAGCATACGATCTGATTCTACAGGAAAAGATTTTAATGATAACTCCTTGCATTAGAAAATAATTTGTCAATGTCAATGTTTTTAAATTTCAAATTTCCGTAAGAGTTCAGAAACTGTTCCATCATGTCTATTTTTGTACCTTCTTAATACATACACATAAACACACACACACACCCTACAACAAATGCCCCAAATTATTCAAGGCAGTAGGTCAGAACTCAGAAAATATATAGTTATGCAAATTGCAAATAGTTTTAAGATTACCTAACACAAGATCATTTTATCCATGCAATAGCTAAACAGGAATTGGTTGAATGGCATAGAGCCACTTTGAGCTTTGAGGGTTCTTAGGAAGCAGAAAGAAGGTGGAAGTAATGTTGAACCTCCAGAGAGTTTATCTTGAAGAGGAGGGAAAGAGGATTGGGAGACCTGGGAGTGTATGGTTGCTTCCGTAGCAAAAGCAAGGAGTAGCTTCCAGTAAAGGAATTATCAAAGAATTGTGAAAATCATTATTAATTTATGAACATTAAATGCTCACCTACTAGGCTTCATAAAGTTCTTCTGATTTTTGGTTCCGGTGCCATCTCCTCTGTCAAAGCTTCCTAAATCTCCCAACTGGGTGTGAATTTATATTGATCTCCTGTGTATTTCTATAACAATAACATTTTACAAACATGCTCCTTTAGAACACCTATCATTTCATTGAATTAAAATTCTGTGAAATCTGTCTTCATAGACTGTGGGATCCTTGAGACCAGGAACTGTGCCTTTTTCACCCTTGTTTCCCCTCCACTAGTGCCACCACCACTACTCCAGTTTGTGGCACCATGATAGGCATTGAATAAACTAGTGCTGAATGAGTGAATGACTGAGACACAACCAGAGTACATAAATGTATGTCAGGCTGAGTAGCTTAATCATGGACTAGGAATAATGGGGAGCCAAAAATGCAGGTGTCTCGAATTCAGATCCCTAGTACATTCCTAAGAAGGTGACAAAAAATAACATTAAAAATTTTTTTCTACTATTAAAAATACTAAAAGATAACTATAAGTTTGATGATAAACCCAAATCAATAATTGGTCACAGTATCGGGGACACCGGAAGGAACGATGTACTCAACGATATGCCTCTCTCATTTCCAGTCTATTATAGCAACAAGGAAATCTGGGTTCAGCATTGCTAGATATACCAATCTGTAGGAAAATCCAGAAATTAAGTATTTACATGATACATCACAGTATTAACATGTTGGCTTAAAAAAAAACTAAAGATACAATATGAGCCAAACAAAACATACTCAGTGCATGTGAAACAGAGTTTCAATGCCTTCTGAAGTGCTCTTTGCAGGACTGGCAAATCTCATTCAGTACTTTAGGGAGGTTAGTTTCACATCAAGCTGTTTCAACACTCCAGGCTGACACACAGTTTCCAAGGCATCGAATCCAGAAGCAGGTGACAGTGGCTTATATAAAATAATTATATAATCTTCTACTCTGATTCCTCTATTTGACTCTCCTAGGTGAGCACTACAGTGGCACAGCCAAATCAGTTCAGACACTAGGATCTGACATTTCACATGTTATTGTCCCTTCCTCTTCCCTGTTATCTCTGGTATTGAGTTACCATTTCCTACTACATTTCCCATAATTCTTCACTACGTTCATTCTACCCAGCCAGCTCTTTTTCCCACCCTCCCTAGAATCTGACAAGCCACAGAAATACCTGATTTCAGAGAGGTGCTTGCATTCTATCCTGATGCCATCTAGAGTGTAAATGCCCAATGTCACACTGCTGAGAAAGGTAAGAAAAATCATTACAGGTCTTTATATTTCCTAACCTTTTAAAAATTTTTTTGAGGAGAGATAAATGTCTTATTTCTTCAACCAATGTCTTAGTTACTAATTTTGTTACATCTATGCAAATCAGAATGCAATAAAAATTTTGAACGATAGAACTGGAATGTGGATTCAAAATGTGACCCAATAAGATTGCAAGGAATACTGAAGAAAGTCTTCCGTAAGTCTGACAATGACTCTGACTTCAGCTGTGGATTTGAATATAAATTTGGCACAAATAAATGAACTAATAAGAAAAAAAAAATTAACCTGCTATCCTGCCTGATTGATATGCCATTATATCAATGCAAAGGCAAATAAATTCAAGTTAGGCTAGAGGCTTAACTAATGTTTTTCACAACTATCATCAGAAACATATCACATTTCTATTCTCAAATCATGTCATGATATGAGTTTTTTTTTTTTTTTTCAGATTTTGCAAATAGGGAATCAGCATTTAAGACATTAAAACCCCAAAATATACAAAGAAAATTTTAATTGGCTAAAGCAAAGTTTAGTTATTCTGGTAGTAATAGGAATTTTTTTTTAATTAAATGGGAGTATAATCGGATAATTCTATTTTCCAACCAGAGGAAATCATAGTTCTGTATTAAATGTATACATTTGAAGATTATGTTTGATTGTTTACTGCCTGGAGTTTTTATAAAACCTGGTATATTACAATATGCCATGTATGTGGTTAACCCAGTTGCAAATCATTAAACATTATTCAGTAATTAGCAGTGTTCTTATAAAAAGAATAAGATACACACATCATTTATTTTCAATACAGCTTTGCATAATTGGAATAATACACAATTTGATCTTTTAAGTTACTAATTAAATTCAAAATACTTAATATGTACCAGAGAGTTGTGCTCTGAAATTGCATAATTGTCCATTGTGTGGTCATTTCCTTCACTGTCCCTTCCTCCAAAGCACAGGAGAGTAATCCATAAATTACATGCAGGGAAAATGGTATATTGAAAAACAATGAGAACCACAAAGAAGTCTTGAATTGGTCAAAAGTGTTATACTTCTCCAGGCAAGTGGAAAATCTAATTTGGATTGTACCTCCTTTCCAAGTCCCTGTTCTGTCCCTGTGAAGACGTGTATACTTAATAAAATGGTCCCAAGGAGAAAGAAAAAAAGGGGAGCAGTTTAAGTGCCTAAAGTATTGAAAAACTGGAAATTTTAAATAAAGAATTTCTGAAAAACCAAGAGGTGGTTTTTCCAATTTCTAATTAAGGAGTATATCTTTATAAAATTCACATCCCTGGCAAGAGATCAAAGTCATATATTATTCTTATTCTTCTTCAATTTAGTGTCATTGTGCTATCAGATTAAATCTTAACCAATTTATTCAGAATTGGTCACTTTTTTCTGCTCAAGAATGTAGCACTATTTACAGTATCAAATCCAACCTCACACGTTTTCCAAGGCTTTCACATACCAGCCCTTGCTACTTTTAGAAAAACAAGAAAAGGTACGTATTGGGCTAAATGTGTCACATTATCTCATTAATTCACAGAGGTTTTAAAAAATGAAGAATCTGAGGTTGTGAGAGGTAACCTTTGAGTCTCACCACCTCTATGTTGCAAAGTTGAGTCAAATCTGAGATTCAGGAGCACTATTCTTAACCTTCCACTATGCTACAAACTTTGCAGTATTCCAACACTCCTCAAAGTCTCCTGTGTACTCTCTCTAAATGAATCAGAGCAGACTCTTCCAGATACTTAGTACTGACTTAGTCTTTTCTCAGTGCCTTAGTTCATGCTGTTTGTGTGTACTTTGTCCCTTACTCAAATATCCCTCCTCTTTCAAGGCATGAGTCACACACCTCCTCCACAACTCTCCTACCCCAAATACACACCTCAGACCTCAGATTCATTCGTATTCCCATAGCACCTAGTGTAGACATACAAGTGATTATCTCTCAATAAATGTATTTCCAGAAATCGTTACTAGCAAAGACATACCTAATCCATTATAAAGCAAAGAACGTTGTCATGCGACATTTAATTCCTTGTTATAACAGATATGTTTACTGCCAGGCATGTTTCCTGTGCCAGATTTTCCATCATCAACAAAATTTTCAAAAAGATTTTCATTCACTTACTGTCCTTGGCCTGTGTCTGATTTTTTTAAAGAGCTTCCAAATTTAATTTTAACTTTAAGTGCTTCTGCTGAATATAAGCAGTATAGAGCCAGAGCAGGAATTTTCCTTGCAGAGAAATGGGATCCGTTTTAGTCTGGAGGCAAGTGAGGGAACTGTCCTAGATTGCACGCATTATCAGGAACAGTGGGCTCCATTCTGCTTCTGGCTTTTTCACCTTAGTGTTTCTGCTCCCTTTATCTTTAGCCTCAGGTCCATTCACACTCTTGGGGCAAGTCCTGGCTTGCCCATAATACTAAAGGAGAGCCCTTCTTGAGAAGGTGATCTATTCACTAAAGCTCCAACCAATTTTATTGCATGTTATTCTAACATCTTTACCAAAGTCTTACCCTTGTGATGCCCAAACCTCTTTTTTCTCCCTGGTGTGTTATTGGCAGGGCATGGATGACTGACTGTCAAATTGTCAGGCTGGTGGCAGGAAGGGAGACTGCTCTGGACCCTAGGCTGGCCTGACCAGGTAGTGCAGCTGCCATTTCTTTATGCTAGGCAGGATTAGGCATATAGTTATCACATTAAGGATGACAATTTAGATTTGTTCCAAAATTGTACTTACCAAAAAGGTAGCATGGTGTAGTGGTTGAATGAATCTGGAGACGGACTACTTAGGTTCAAGTCTCAGTTTTGACACTTGTAAGCTGTGTGTGACCTTGGACAACTTATTTGACCTCTTAATAGCTCAGTTTTCCAACTGCAAAATAATGATGAATTCTACCTTGTGAGTATTAAAAAGAGTTAATATAGTGGGAAGGGATAGACTGGGCTTTCAAAATGTAGAATAGATAAACAAGATTATACTGTACAGCACAGGGAAATATATACAAGATCTTATGTTAGCTCACAGAGGAAAAAAATGTGACAATGAATATATATATGTTCATGTATAATTGAAAAATTGAGCTCTACCCTGGAATTTGACAACATTGTAAAATGATTATGAATCAATAAAAAATGTTAAAAAAAAAGAGTTAATATATGTTAAGCATACAGGATAATAACATGCAACAGTGTTAAATAATATTATTTACTGTTTATTGAGTTAATATATAAAAATAATAAATTTATTTTATAATATAGTTTTTTACTTGTCTCTTTCCTCCTCAAGACCAGAAACTTTCGGAGGGCAGAGAGTCGATATTACCCATCTTTGTACGCCCCCAGCATTTTCCAAGAGAATGATACGATTGTATGTACACAATGACCATTTGTGGAATAAATGGAAGAGTCCAAGTTACTTAAGAGTAATGAGACTATGATGTTGGTAGGTTTGTCCTCATCACTGTTGAAATCACACCCATAGTGATGGCAGTAGTTACAGTGGAGAGGGGAATTGTGAATCAGGTGTCAAAGTTCTCAGGAGAGAAAAAAATATGAGCCCCAAACATAGGAAGACATTGACATGTAGAATAGATTAGACTGCTGGCACAAACTGCATATACAGAGTTTTCCATGAAGAGGAGGTTATATTGTCTGGTGATACTTGGGGAAATAGAGGACTGCTACCACTACTTTAGTATATGATGTGTAAAGTATCTACGTTGTCCTACTTCTTTTTTTTTAAACTTTTTTTTTTATTGAGTTATAGTCCTACTTCTTACCTCTTCTTAATTGTCCTAAAGAAATTTGCAAAACACAGCTCTTGATTTCCTCATTTCTTCCCAGACATACAAATCAACAACAGCAATGTTATGGGCTGAATTGTGTCCCCTAAAAATTTGTATATTGAAGCCCTAACCCCTGATACCTCAGAATGTAATTATATTTGGAGGGAGGGTCTTTAGAGAGATAATTAAGGTAAAATTATCACTAAGGTTGGTTCTAATCCAGTATAACTGATACCTTTATAAGAAAAGGAAATTTGGACACCGACAGGTACAGTAGGAAGACTATGTGAAAATGCAGGGAAAAGGCAATCATTTATAAGCCAAGGAGAAAGGTCTCAGAAGACAACCCTGCTGACAACTAGGTCTCAGATTTCTAGCCTCCAGAACTGTGAGAAATGAAACTTCTGTTGTTTAAGCCATCCACTATATGGTACTTCATCCAGGCAGCCCTAGTAAACTAATACAAACAGCAAAAAACAGTCTGTCCTTCCCCTAGTCTTTGTCATTTCAATTAATGGTACAATCATCTTTACAGCTGTTGAAGTAAAAACCAAGCTCTTGCTGCTTGTGCCTACATCTAATCCATCAGCAAATTCTTTTAACTTTACCTTGAAATGTCTCCCAGTTCCATCAAGGGGACTTCACATCCCTGTTTTAAATCTCTATCATCTCTCTCTCTCTGTCTTCAACCAGCCTCATATCTTTCTACCCTGAAACCTTGCTGCAGCCACATTGATTTTTTTCCCTTCTTCATATATGCTAGATTTATTTTCAATCTGGGAAGTTTTTACCTGCTCACTAGTTATTTCTTCTGCCTACAACTATCTGTGCCCTCCTTCCCCCCAGGTGTCTGTATCATTGACCCTTATAGTCATTTGAGTCTGCTAAATGTGTCCTCCCTGAGAACTTTTGTAATCTCTCAATCTAATAGCCCTGTCATATAACCTTGCTTTATTTTCTTATATCTCTTATTATATGATATGTACCTATTTATTATTTGGTTAGTACAGAATATTGATTAGGACTTACTGTTGTTCTTTGGCAACTTGCTCTCACAGTTGGAAACAAGTGATATTAAATATCCCTATATTATTTTAATTTCTTAAGGAAATCATTTTTTAAATCTATAACTAGCAATTCTCTTTAAGTTTTGTTCAGAGGCAAAACCACTGGCCATACTCTCAATACCACAATACACAGCTGTCCCATAAAGAATCTATAAAGATGACTGAGGAACAGAGAAGGACGTGTTTTCCTCATCCCCTCCTAAACCCAACTATGATAAAGCGCAGAAATTGAGGGTGTCTGCAAGAAGGAGATATTAGCATTCCATTCCCCACTGTATGTCTACTCAGGCTGTTATGACAATGTGCCTACCTGAAGACGGGGAAAATGGCTTGGCGAGAGGAGAGACAGCACTGGACCCATCTGCAATCTTACTGATTGGTGAGGCAAGTATGTGGATATTTCCCATGAGCAGCACCTTATAGTGTAGTTGAACTTTAGCTATTTTGATGGCAGCAAAACCAAGTGATACCAGCAGGGAGCATCTGTGGAGTGTCCCACTGGTGGTGGGAGCTGAGGCAATGAAAGATGTAGCCTTAGAATTATATTTTCTCCAAATTTTTGGTTTCTATGGTCAGAGACCTCAGAATGTCCTGTGAAAATTTCATACCACAGCCTGACAAGAAAGGCAAGAATTGGATACCTGCTATTCAAAAGGCACCAGCTGCCGAGTAATACTTGTCAGAAAAATGACAATAAACAAACACAAGTTGGGGAAAGAGGCACTTGTCTCTTTGCCTCTCACTTCTTCCTGCTCCCAATAATTTGAAAGAGCTATTACCTACAGAAGCAAAGGAGAGTTGTAAGGTTATGAATCACATATGAGACTGGAGTTTTAAACTGGAAAAAGGTAGCATTTCATAAACATTTAATTACCAGAGAAATATGGAATCTTTCCAAGAAAGGATTAAGTTGCAAAAAAAAAAAAATTCAACAGCAGATAAGAGAAAAAAAAATCATATTTTTATACCATAGATTCGAGATTCCTTAATACACTAGCTATAGCTTATTAGTTGAATGTGTATGTTTCATGTACCCTTGTGTTACCTCTGCATCCACAATGCTCAGAACAGTGTCTGCATGTGATAGAGCATAGATGACTAAGGGAGTTTGCATTTTGGGTGGTAGTTGAGAATAATAAAATGAAAAGAATAGAGGAAGAAGCTAGCTTTGATGTTAGAGGCATATTCAGACTGAAACTCAAGTATTCAGACACCTGGTATGATTAATCTACACAGCAGTCCACTCAAAATCCCAAAAGGGTTTTCAGAGAAGTTCTCCTGGCCAAAAATTCTTATCATAAATACTTTAATAAGTGGCTAGCACTGAGGCTGCAGCTCTCCAGTGGAATCCACAGTGACCCCTATTGGTTTGGAGGCCTCAGGCTACAATGTCAAAACTGGATTGTAATCAGGAGCAAATGAGCCTTGAGGACAACTCTGCTCAGGTGGTTGGAGGGGGAATTCTGTAGTGCCAAGGAGCTCACTCCTCACAATGATTGACAGTGAAGCATTCTGAGAAAGGACTAACCAAGATGCTGTATAAAGCATAAAGCTCAATGAGATATGAGGCAGTAATGTGCTTGTATTATCATTCTTGTGCCTCCTTTAACTTTCATACTGCTCTTGAGCTGCATGTTGAACTGATTTCTCCTATGTGGAAATGTGAGGGAAAAGAAAGGCAGATAGCTGAAGTAGGGATAAAGACTGAGGGTCACCTCAGGGCAGTAAGACATCAGGAGGAACTTCACATGTATTATAGGAGCCAGTGATTGTTCACCTGCTGTGTAGAGCTACCCCTGGCCAACCACTGTTTGCCAGCAGGAACACCAATAACCAACAGAGAACTATACCAATGGCCAGTTAAGCAAAGAGGTGCCTGCCTCTCCACTCCCCTTTTCCCACACCAATTTTCTTCAGATTTTTCTGATTCTCACGTAGAAATATTTCTGACTAATGAAAACAGAGGAAAAATGATAAGTGATGTACCTGTGAACACAATTGATCTTTTACTCAAACAACTTTTCTATCCAAAGTCTTTCGATTTTGAAAAAAAAAATCTCCTTTTTAACTGTGCCAACATTTTTTTTAATATACAAATACTAACTACAAACTTTGATGTCTCATGTTGAAATGTATAGCATAATTTTTTTCTTTATTTTTAATAGCTTTCAGTGGTCTCATTTTCTTTCTCAGCAGTTCCTTTTATGTGTTGAAATACCAAGTAAATGAAAGACATTTTTCCTAGAGAAATAACATGAAGGCTCTAATTTAAAGGGAATGGCAGGGTGTGTACTGATGTGATTGACAAACACAGATTTTAAGATGTGGCTTTTAGTATGAAGCCTGTTAGGCAGCACCATGGGAGAAAATGCATTCATCTATGATATCAGGAGATTCCCATTCTAATCCTGGCTGAGATGACTATTTTTTTTTTACATAAATTTTGGCATGTTATATCTTCTCTGGGCCTCAGACATATAAAATGAGGAGGTTCATCTAGAAAATAATTAGCACCCCTTCCAACTGTGAGTGTGTGACCACTTAGAACTAGAATGACCCCAGACTGTTAACAGAAGGAAAGAGCCCTCTGACCATTGGGCAGTTCCTCAGTCCGTTAAAAATCCCTCTAAATGCATTTCATGTCAGATTGAAATATAAAAATGTTTCAAGATAGAATGAGCATCAGAGTAAAAGAATATTTTAAATTTTCATTCCATATAGGATAATAAATTACGGAAGTTACAACTAAAGCAAGGACTTGAGGGCATGGACTAAGTCTATCTTACTTATTGCTTGCTTGACAGTATCTGGCTCAGAGTAACATTTAAGAAGCAATCAAGTAACTATTGGTTGAATGAAAGAATGCAGATAATTTGTTACAGTGAAAAAAAAAAACAAAACAGTGTTTAAACAAAAAAGATAAACTACTTTGCTAGTTTCCTTTGATCCCATGTCATCCTCACCCTGTGAGGGTGCAGGCCAGTGCAGACATGAGGCAGAACAGACGGTCTCTACCTCAAACTCTAGACGACCCAAGGTACTGTGTCCATAAGTGACAACTGCATTCCTACTTTGGATCCCTAGTCATTGAGTAGGGGCATTTAATCCCTGTGCTGACTACTATGTTTCTGCATTAACAAAATTTCATCCTTTTGTGCTAATAGTACTCTAATGCCTTATTTCAGAGCCTGAGTCTTCTATCTCAGCCATTAGTATGAGCATCACTAAGATTTAGGTTTCTGGGCTTTGGTCACTGCTACACATTCTGATTTCAGTAAGTTGCCAACTTCCACTATGTCCCAGTTGCATCTGGGGACCTAGGTAGCTTTTTCAGATTCCTATAAATGTACATAGAAGCCTTTCATCTAAATTCCAGTGCAAAGCAAGGCCCCCTATCCATGGTCATTAGTTTCCTCCTTCTAATATTTATTTTATTTACCTGAAATTCTGAATATTGCACAGCTGCCTTTTCCATCCCATGGCTCTTTTTTGAACTCCTTCCTATACAGCCTACTTACTGCCTTGCTCCTCTAATGCAGTCTCTACTTGTAAATGGGCCTGATATGAAATCTCCTTAGCTTGGTACAAATAAATCATCACATCAGCCAAGTTGTCCTGAATTACAGCAATAAGTCATACTGAAGCAATTAACAATGCTTTCCATTTTGGGATCTATGAGAAGATGATCTGACAAGAATAATAAGTATTTAGACCCTAAATTTTGATATTATCAACCAATGGGAAAAATGTTATTAGAACTTCCAGTTTTACCACAAAGAAGTTTTGCATCATACTATTTTTGAAACAAAAACAGAAAAATAAAGGAAAAAAAAAATTCACCCATAATCTTATTCTTTAAAATGTTGTGAAAAAGAACTGAATGTTTTCTCCTTTATTCTTCCAATCCTATTGCCTGAAAAAATTAATTTTTAGTGTTTACCAAACACCATGTACTCGGAACTGTTATAAGCCCTGAGGATACAGAAGTAAACAAGCAAACAAAAAAATTGTCTGCCTCCATGAAGCTTGTATTTTGATTGAGAAAACATACAAATAAAAGTAGAAATAATAATAAATAGTAAAAAGAAACATAACATTAGGAGGGGAATAGAAAGTGTTAGGGGAGTACATACTGAAATTTTAGATTGTGTGGCTGGGAAAACTTGAGGAACATCAAATCATGCAAACTTCTGGAAAAGAACATTCCAGGCAGATGGAATAAAAAGAATAAAGGCTCTCAGTTGAGAGTGTGACCTAAATTTTTGAGGACAGTAAGAACACGTGTGTGGCTGGAGTAGAAGGTAACAGTAAAAAAAAAAAAAAAAAAAGTATTATTAGCAGGTGAGTGTGTGGTGGGTGTGGGCTGAGAATATATGTCAAAGTAGGTACTTTCGAGTTTTATCTAAAGTAGATAAAAAGTATTTTGGCAGAGTTTGAGGAAAACTGAAATAATATAAGTCTAATTTTAAGGGGTCATGAGGGCTGTGCTGAAAAAAAGAGTAAAGGGGGGCCAAAGGGTGATTCAGATAAACAAAAATTTTTCAGTAATTTGGGCGAGAAATGGATTTGAACTAGTGTAGTCCTAGGAATTCTAGTAATTGAATTTTGAGTATAATTTGAAGGGAAAACCAGCAATTTGTTAATTGTTTCGATGTGGGGTATGGAACAAATAGGGTTAGGTCAAACTTTGAAGTCTAAAAAAAACTGGAAAGACAGAATTGTCATAAAGTAAAATAAGGTGACTGTTAGAGCAAGTTTGGGTTGGTTTAAGAATCAGAAGTGCAATTTTAGACATGGTAACTTTGAGATGATTTTGTATCATTCAGGTGGGAGGGGGAGGTAAGCAGTTGGATATGAGTTTTGAGTCTGGGAAGAAAAGATCTAGAATGAAGCTGTAAGACTGGAGGTCATCAGCATTTAGATGGTATTTAAAGATGAAAAGTGTATGCAATTACCAAGGAAGTTTTTGTACATGACATGAGAACAAATCTAAGAACAGATCTTCAGCAGACTTTAAAGTTTAGACAATGGAAGGAGTAGAGAAACTAGCAAAGGAAAACAAGAATAAGGAACCAGAAATTTAATAGGAATACTAGGTGTATATGGTGGCTTGTAACCTAAAAGTAAAATGTGATTTAAGGAATTTATCCTATAATTATATAGATCATATACATGCAACCCAATATATATAGGTATACAAATGGATGTATGTGTTATATGGGAGGCAATTTTTATTTCACGAAGTGGGATCATGCTGTACCTAATCATCTAAAATCTGCTTTTTAAAAATAAATTTGTCATGGGATGATTTTTTGTATTATCTTTACTCTTAAGAGTAAAGATGTCTTATTTTCAAATTTTTTGACTTTCCAGCATTATTAAAATAAAGTATCATGATGAACTGTAAAAACACACACATACACAGAATACAGTGAAAATATTGGCTGTGAATTTGTAAAGTAACACTTGTTCTATTCTATTTAGTTAGCAAAAATCCTCTGTAAAATTAAGAAACCAAAGAAAAACAAACCAAGGATAAGGGAATAGGAACCAAATAAGAACAAGCTCAAATTGCTCTTATTTATTACTATTTCTTAGTTCATATCAATGCATGCTGATTCTTTTATTAGAAGGAGAAAGTAAAATTTAAATACACCAGAAATTTTTATGAAAAAAAAATTATGAAACAGATGACAGTTTCCACCTATTCTTACCAGAGGTAAATGTAATGCTTTTCCCCCTAAGATTCTAATATCTGTTGGTTTCACGAAGATAAACTCTATGACGGATCACTTATGGGGGAGCTTGATGATCTTCATTAGAAGAGATGAAAAATAAATAAATTAACAGTAGTTACAATGTGTTACTATTTGCACCTGTGAGACAGGAACAATATGGTGCATTATTTCACTCCATCTGGAAAACAATGAGTTGAAGATACTCTGTTAGAAGATATGAATAGAGTATCCCTCAAAGACTCTTCTCACTCACTCCCAGATTTCCCACAAATGAGTGCAATTTTAAGCAGTGAATTAGCTATGTCACAAGATATTTCATCTACTAAATCACAAGTGGAAATTAAACAACTGTTGAGCATTGACTACATGGCAGGAATTATGGTGGGCTCTTTTGTGTGATGTTTCAGATTATTCATTGTTGTTTGGAGTGAAGTGTATAGAAATAATCATTTTAAAGTAATTTCCTCAAAGAGAATAACAAAAATCTTATAGTGCATACTTTGACTTTAATTGGAAGTGAGTGCGCTGGCCAATATAATTTTCAGTCAATTGTTCTTATGATTCAAGTGTTTTAACAAATTAGCCATGTCATTTACAAATTTGTGAGTATTTACGATAGACATAAAACATTAAAGTTGCCTGTATGGGAAACTCACTAAATTAAGAATAACAAAAGTGGGAAAAGTTAGTCTTTTTGTCCTTTATCAAAGGCCTATTATACCATTCTCCTTCCTCTTCATTTATATTTTTTATTTTGGAAGAATCAGCTGGGTGAAGTAGATTACATGTGCAAAAGTGTTTGCTGAACAGATTTATAGTAAACAAGGAAGAAAGGATTGCATGTTGTGGAAAATTTTTCAAATAGGTGTTCATTTGAATCAGGCATGTAATCTCAGCTCTGCTGCTAATTGACCATTTAATCTTGCCATTTAGGTCTTTATGCCCTCTGTTCTCTTTGTAAGATAAAGAAAACAAATCAGGTCAATGCCATCACTCATGAGAAAAGGGTAATGGGATGCTGAGATGCAACTTTTAGGTTAGAAGCCTGTTCAATTGGAGAATCCTTTTATGGGTTAATACAGAATATTTTTTGGTAGCCTTAAAATTAAAAGATAAAATTATCAGGATATGTGAGCCTTATTTCTGTTTTTAGGAATTACAGTTACCCTGTCTAGACATTTTTTTTCTTTTCCTACAGATGGATTCTCTTTTAATTTGTTCTGTTTCATCTGAAGATTTTGTTTTCTGATTAAAGTTTGCAGATATTTAGGTTAAAACTGTTTAAGGGGGAAGTGTATAGCTCAGTGGTAGAGTGCATACTTAGCATACACAAGGGGTCCTGGGTTCAATCCCCAGGACCTTCATTAAAAAAAAAAACAAACTGCTTTTCATTTCCATTTTCTTTCCTTGCTCTTATGTCTTTGTCCTTTTCCTTTGCACTTCCTCCGAATTGACCCTCTGCAGCATCAATTGTGTTCTTTAGCAACAGTTCCATATTATAATTTCTTGTACTATTTTTAGAAATAAGTCTGAACTGTTTATAATTAAGTTGTGTGTTTGTGTGTCTGTCTCCTACATCACAATGAATATTTGTTGAATGACCAACTTTCAGCCCTGTCTCCACTTGTTGACTTACGTTTCTTTTTCATACATTCCAATCTTTCTTGTGTCTTGAGAGAACATGCACTTGATGTTCTAAATTTTCATTCTAAATGTCCTCTTTATTTCTTTCAGAAAACAGTTTTCAAAATTAAGCTCTTACTCTTATTCTTTATGAGAGTTCTTGCCTTTTCTAAGGCCTCATTTCATTTGTTTGCTTTGCTTATTTGTTGACTGTTCAGTTACCCTTGGGTGTGGGTGTGAAGACTCTAGGGCTAGAATTTGGTGGAGCTGAGACTTTCAGCCCCTTCACTGCATACTTACTCCACTCTAGGGGTCTGCAGAGGTCTCCAATCACATCTAGACTAGGAGGGCAGGCTGATGCACAAGGATCCTAACTCACTTTGTAACATCCAGTAGAGACTTGTTGAAAGTGGCGCTGATGGACTGAGATTCAATCTCATGCTGGTACTCTGACCTGGGAGATATCCTGTTATTGTCTATAGAACTATTTCATGTTGGTCTCAGCCTACCTATAGCTAGTGTTATGGTTGACCCGGTCCTTGTGGTTCTTACTATGATTGCAAGATGCCCTCAGCAATCACCATTAGGAAACTTTGAAAGAGACAAGTTTTATTACTTACAAGTCCTGAAAATTACGTGGTACACCTGGGGCCACACAGCAAGATTGTAGGGAGAGAGAAAGTATACCTATGAGCCTGGGGTTCTGCTTTTACTAGGGTCAAGGATAGGGGCTTAGGGTTTCACAGGCTCACTCTTTGTTGATGAACTTAGGGTCTCACGTGCTCACTCTTTGTTGATGAACAAGAATGGGAATTTAAAATACAAGAAGAGGGAAAAACAAGTAGCCCCAATAGTCAGTAATCGAAATCGACAGAGATCTTACAAATGAAGGAACCTGCAGAGGGTGGTGGTGGGGTTGTGGCTGAATCTTTATCTAGTCATGTGGCTGACAGTGTGTTTATTAAAGACAGCTATTTTTGAAGTGGATACCTCTTTGAAGTGGATGCATCAGGAATCAGAGCTTAAGTCGGGCACTTGCATTATGAAAAACAAAAACCAGCTGTTAGGGCCGATACTGCAAGAGTAAAGATGTGAAACACTACACCCCGAAGCATACTGTGCTTTTGGTGTGCTTCCTAATTTTCTTCCCTGACAACAATTTTCTTCTTTGGCTATTTAGCATCACATGTTACAATGCGTTTCTGTGTCTTATATCCTATTTCCCATTATGTCACCTACTGAGAATTGTTTCACTGAAGGAATCCAGGCAGAGAACAGCTAATGGAAGTGGAGGCGAGTGACTGGCTCTCTCTGCAAAGATATGTGAAAAAAAAAAAAAAAAGGAACAAAGAGGGTTGCTCATTATTCAGTTCTGAAGGGTTAAGTTGCAACCCATTGCAGTTACCCATGTGCAGTGTATCTGGAAGGGAATTCAGGGGGGAAAAAACAAGATGAGGTGCTCTGTGCTTTGGAGAAAGGGCCTCTAGATAGTTAAGTGCGTATTGCAGGAAGAATTTTGATGATCCGGATTCTTGCATCTTCCCATACATAAAAAAGCACTAAAATCATTAACTTGAAGTATCTGTTCTTTGTGATTAGCAATAATCTTCTAACAAAATGCATGCTTGACTGCATGTATTTCCTACCCCTCCAAATTCATATATATACTGGTTCCTCTCCTACCTGTTCAGAGCAGTTCCTCAGAGTTGTCTCCATGGCTGTAGTCTTCAGTAAGTTCCTTAATGAAACAAACTCACAACTCTTAAATGGTGTTTATTTTTCTTTAAGTCAACAGTTTGTCCCTGAGCATTTGGAGTAAGAGTGACAATTTTGTGTGCCATGAAACTGAAGGGGTCAACAAATAGTACTGAGATCAGTATCTTTTTCATTACCGCTCTCTCTTTTTTAGTTTGGGGAGATGGATCAGGTAGGGAGAGAGGTGGTTCTCTGCAGTGTTCTAATTTAGAGAGTGGAGATATGCTGAGTCATATTCCAAGGACGTATTTCTCAACACATCACCATTGATATGCACTAAGTAAGAATGGATCCCTGGACTTTACCAAATAGTTTTACTTTAAATTTAATTTACTCTGTTGTTTTCAGTTTTTGACATTTCAGTCATTTTGTATATTTTCATTAATATTTACTGTGAAGTTGAGAGAAGGCATATCATATACTGCATAATATCTACATGTGAACAAAAGAGCTTTTGAAACTCATCTGAAATCAAAGCCACTATTCCCAGATTGTTGGTTATATATGCCCATATTTCCTCTAAGCCTTATGTGACAGTTATTAGACTGGGCTGTAAAAATTTGAGAGTATATTGAAAAACACATAAAGAAGGACTTTCGTAGAGAAATGCAAGGTCATATCTATAAAGAATCCAGGCCTCAACTTTTATATTAGTCTACTTCTAAGTTCTTAAACAAAAATATACCATACCAGCTCTATAAAATGTAAAAGGCAAAGAGAAATAGAGAAATTCCTTATTTAAATTTTCAAGGACTAATTTCCAAATTTTCCTCTATTCACATTATGTTCTGAATCCAACTGTAAAGACTAACATTATTATAAATGAATACATAAATATAGTAGGCAGAGAAAAAAACTTAGAGCTATGACATAAAAAACAATTTTCCAGCTCCATCACTAACTACACTGTGATGTTGATCATTACCTACAAAATGATGGAATTTTAAAACCCCCTTAAAAACCAATCTGAACAACGGTTCAGGGTACTATAGGCTGTATCTTCTTCTGATAAATTTAAAATGTGCTCTCTCACAGAGTATGATAGCTCTTCCATGTGGTATTTGCTGCTTTTTATTGATACTCACTGGAATATGTTTTCTTATTTAAACTGGTATAGAGGTTGTCAGGTTTAATATACGTAATTTATGTTGGGAACTATAAGAACATAATATTGAATATGCAATATAAAACCACAACCTAGAACTTTTGACCTTCCATCTTCTCAGTTAAAAATAAGTTATTGAGATTAACTTCTTGATTTGAGACATAATAAAAGTCATGGAGAAGTGCACTATCTTGTCAAATGTTGTATTACTTATAAACAGAAGAACCCAGGGCCCTGACTCAGCCTTTCCACAGCACTGTGCGTTAGCAAGATAGGATCTATTGACACTACTTCCTAAGTTCATCATCTAATCTAATCAGTACTCTGTTCTCTTCTGGTTTTCCTTTGTGTCCTATGTCAGTTAGGACTGTTTTAGGCTGTTCTGTTACCCTTATTGTCTGACTTTTATCCTTAAGATTACAAAATGGTTGTTCCAACTCTAAGCATGGCACTTAACCA
Source organism: Camelus bactrianus (assembly GCF_048773025.1). Classification (NCBI taxonomy): domain Eukaryota; kingdom Metazoa; phylum Chordata; class Mammalia; order Artiodactyla; family Camelidae; genus Camelus; species Camelus bactrianus. The sequence goes on along the minus strand of NC_133550.1, from coordinate 42,506,690 downwards.
TAGTCATACAGGAAGAAAGGAGAGGAAGTAGGAAGAAGTGGTGCTTTCTTGGAATAAATCCTCTTATGGTTTATTAACCCAGAAATACATTGTATGACCACCTCTATTTGTAAGTGAGTCAAGAAGCAGGTTTTTTGCTTGTTTGTTTTAAGCAGGCTATTGACACCTCAAACAAAATCCAGTCCATTATGAACATCTAGTATTCAGCAGATATTGAGCAATCAGCAGTATCTGCATTACATACACTTACAGTACTGTTGATGTGGATGAATATTTGTAGCAATTGTCAAGGGTAGTTAAATTAATAAGATACAATATTTATGTCAGCTTCAAATTATAAAATGCTTTTCTTAAATTTTTATTTGCCCACTTTGTACTTTTTCTGGTATATATAAACTTTTTAAATTCAAGTCTCTATTGATAATCAGTATTGATCTCTTTTCAGTATCAGTGATTGATAAATAACATTCTGTCATGATGGGAATTTTTTATTCTTGTGAATTAGTTATGCCTTCTAGCCCTAATGAGTGGCACATTTGAGTCAACCTACTCATGCTAATGTTTATTCATTAAAGTCTTATGAACATCAGAGTAAACTTTGATTATACTGTAAGCTATAAATGAATTTTTTAATAAAAACATTCCCAGCAAGAATATTATGCTGATATTAGGATAAATTTCACAGTTTTTTGTTAAGTACTTGTCTTTTAGGCTATCGTTTTATAATGATGTTTTTATCAAAAAAATAAAATTGGATTTCTAGAATAGCAATACTTTCTAGGATGGGTAAAGTATTTAAGAATATAGATTCAAAACTTCAATTATATGGATTCAACTCTAGTTTCTTTCTCTTACCAGCCGTCATCTTGGTAGGGCTGTTCTTTGTATAATACCAGAGGGTAAAATTCACATTCTATTGAATAGTGTATTCTTAAGAATGTGAGTAGCACTTCCAGGCATTGTAAACGACTGATACTTACCTGCTCTGTGTCTCAGTATTGTCAACTGTTAAAAAGATGTAATCATAATACTTATCCTGTAAGGTTGCTGTAAGGATTAAATGAGATAATAAATGCAAAGAGTTTATCAAAGTACTTGGTATTTAGTATATGTTTACTTATTTAGTGCTATTAGTAAGTGCTGCCTCCATTAGTAAAATAAATACAGACCATCAGGTTCAACACTTCTAGTTTGTTTCTATACCATCTCTACGCTTTCTTCCATCTTTACTCAAGGTTTCTTAAGAAAGACTTCTCTTTGAATTTCCAGTTGAGACCAGACATGAATAGTGACTCAAACAACCATTATAAATGTCATTTTATATGTTATTATAAACCACCCTCCTCTATTTTATGAAACTTCTGTATTAACTATATCTGTCATTCATGTTAACCATATCTGCCATGAAAATCTAATTATGGCAACATTCTTCAATATACATGAAATACTTGGGAATAGCTGATCCCTAACCTAAATTCTTGATGTGTGTAGGTTTACACACGCGTGTGCACACACACGCACATACATACTTGTTTGTAAAGCACTTTTAATAAAAAATAAATAAATTAAATTGATAGAAAATGATAGCAGAGGTCTCATATGCAGTGAAAGTGATTCATGCTACCAGTACTATACCTGTGCTCCACCTAAATTATACTGGTTAAACAGGTTAAGAGTTTGTTAAAATTTTAAACTTGATCTTAGATTTTGGATAGCCTACTAATACTGCCCCATCCCAAAATAGTTCAGTCTTCACTCCATAGCTTCATCTATATTCTGTACATCTATTTCTTCTAGACTACCCCTGAAACTGGTCTATTTGGTCACATAAACAGATTGTGAAAAAATAAGAAACTATAAAATGGGCACTTTTACTTGGTAAGCTTTTGACATTATTACATTTCTTAAATATATCTATTAAATAACTTTAAAGAATTAAAAACTCTGTTTTCAATGTGTAAAATTATACATGTATTATATATGTACAGTGATTTATACATAAAGATTATGAAAAAAGGACATAGCTGAAAAAAATTTGTTTTCTTCGTGTGCATCATAATTATCTCAGAGAAATCAGAATTTCACCTATTGTATCCACAAGCTCAGAAAAGAGGGCAATGTAGCCATTGGGATATTTGAGCATTACTTTTTCATTGCATGCAGTAATGAAGTAATACAATAATACAATTGTGCAATGTCTTAACTCAATGTAATTCTTCATTACATTATTGATATTATTTTTTCCTATTCATATTCAAGTGCAAAAACTTGAATTTCATTGCTATGACAAAAATATGGATTTCATATATTAAATTAACAGTAGCCAGTATTAAGAGCACATACATTTTCGGATCATTTTTAATAGTGATTCTTTTAACTCTGCAAGAAAAAAGTCAGTATTTTCATCCATGTTGTAGAGGTGCTAGAAACATTATAAATGCATTGCTGGTATTAAATTCTTAAAATGTTGCTCCAAAATAACTGCAGTAGCTTTAGCAAACTACATTTCTTGAAGTTGTGCATCATTACTTAGAATAGAAGGGAAATAAGGAAACCTAATATTAAGTTGGTAATAAGAAATTTAATGAACCTCTTTTCTAAATTATACTGATAGCATGAGTTAAAACTAGTTTTATAGTCTGTGCAGAATATGTAGATACAAAGTCATAAAATCTGTTATTAAAAATCCTATAGCTCACTAAAATTAGCCATTGAATAAGGAATCCAGGATTTACAAATCTAGCAGTGGTCAACAACAAAAGATGAGCATATAATGTAATTTCTGTTACTACCTCAAAATACTAAAATATTGTGGCAGGACCTTGACCTAATGCTAGATCATTCAACCAATTTTAAGAAATCTCGCATCAGTAGATGCAATAGGCATATCATATCTCTTTAGAAGAGATATGAAATTGTAAGCAACTTTTATATATCACAAGTTATATACAGTATTAAACTTTTAATCAGCAAACCTTTAAAATATATTTAAGAATATTGAGCCATTAAAATAAATTTAAGAATATTTTCAACAATTTCAAAAATACAAAGCACAATAAGTTAAATCTGTTTTCCTCACATAATATTTGTTGACAATACCGTAAAATATTAAAATAAACTAAGAAAAAATGGAATCTTATAACTAAGTATTCAGACTTCAACTAATTATTCCATTTTGGAATGACTTAGTTTGGGAGAAGCAAATGGCAAACACCTAATGTGGGAAAACAAGAAGCAATAAACAATTACATATGGAATGAGAGAGATGCAAATGTTTTTGTTTGCTTGCATGGCTTAGTATTTTAAAATACAACTTTTTCAGTCAGTACTGAGAGTTTGGTCCTGGGGTTAAATTAATTACTTAAATGTCACGACTCCAAAACTACTATTTTGATCTAAAAGTTACTCTAAAGCCAAACTGATTTAAGTGAGTACGTATTCCTAAATACTGTTCTGAATTTTCAGTTATTTTTCCTGTTACACACTCCAATATGCTACTGAAGACAAAGTTTGAGGTATAGCTAATCAATAAGTTAATCTTAAAGTTGGAAATAAGACTTGATTCTTGAGTGCTAAAGAGAGAGGAAAGAAGGAAATGAGGCACATAAATGAGCTTATAAGCCAGGCTCTTTCTTAGACATTACAAAGCCCCTATAGAATAACTGGGCACCTAAACATAGTAACATCACCACTAAAATCTTTATTAAAACTGAATGGCATTCTAGTCTTCTGAGAAATGGGGTAACATCAAAGTTCAATTCTATTTGCTGTGCTGAATAGAGAAACCATTTATAAGATATAGTGAAGCAAGAATCTTTTAAAAAATACATGAAGGGCAAATGTGTTTTCTTTATGAGCTTCACAAATTTGATGCACATTCTAATTTCTTTCTGCTGTAGCTTCCAGGGTTCCATTGATCTTGTGGCGTGGGAGGACTGTTATGGTATGAGTCCGTTACCAGGAGCTATATGACAGCATTAATTAAGTTGTGCTTTGGGAAAAAAATGAAAGCTACCAAGATGCATATTTGCCTTTCTGCCGATAAACGCTTAAGTGTAGTGACATGCAGGAATTCCTGGTACATTCATCAATTTGGCTTTTCTTCTTTCTTCTTTTGTTGGGTCTTTTAGTCTTTCTTTTCTCCCTCTCTTTCTTTATTTCTTTTACTTTATTGATAACTTCTACCTTTGTAACACAAGGGCATATAGAAGGGACAGATAGTAGACATGGATGCACTGCAATCCTACATTCACAGAGTTTAAAAAAAAAAAAAAAAACACATGTGATAAAATTGAGTTTCATGAACCATTGGACCCATGAGTAACTTTAAATAATTTGTTTGTTATATATGTGTGGTGTTTTGCTTGGGAAGAGAGAAGCTGTTCTTTATATATAAGTATTACTCTGTGAAGGATCATTTAGCGTTACTGTTTTGAGGAAGGTGAGCCCTCATATTATGATCATCTAAGTGTCTTTTTTCCATTCTTATTCCTACTTCAAGTGAGCTTTAACTTCATTTGCCAAGTTGCCTTACTTTGGAAATATCTTCCACATTTTTTTTTTATAAATGAGTAAATTCACAGGTTTTTTTAAAAAAATGTATCTATTCAGAGGGACAAAGCATAAGCTTTAAACTCCTTCCATGTACTGGCTTAGTCCTTTTTCCTCTCCCCAATCTTGTGTCCAATCTTTCCTCCACACCAAATTATTTATAGACTGTGCCCTTTACCTGTGATGTTCCTCTTGATATGCTGTTTTCTTTGCCACATTCCATCTTCAACCTCCTTGAGGATTCGTACTAATTTTCAAGGTATCGCATGTGTCTCCCTTCCTCAGCCCCCTCAGTCTCTCTCAAGTGAACTAACCTTTCTTTTTTTGGTTTGGGGGGAGTTGTAATTTATTGAGTGCTTATTATTTGTCAGGCCAGGTACTGCTCTTGGTGATACTCACTTATCAGTGAACAAGACAGAATTTCTGTCCTGTAAGAACCTCTGATTTTGTGGGGTAAATCTTCCTCACTAGGGGCTAAGTTAATTATTAAATATGAAGATAGTTTTTGTAATGTCAAGTATATACAATATTGACATTCTACATAACTAGTGGGAATGGATTTGAAGAGAAAAGAAATCTACCTTGGTAATCTGTGTTACTTAAATGAGGCAATTTAATCATCAAAACCAAATGTACAATCTTTTTCTATATTTAATTAATTTGCTAAAAATAATGTTACATTTTAGTATTTGGATTATGACTTTCTAGCATTGATGTCTATTTTTCCTGGGATTTCTAATTTTCCCTTGGTTTTCTTTTGTTTCCTGATTGTTTATAGAATAAGAAGTCATTATATTCAACAAATCACTAAGTTGAGCCATTGCTTAATAATATATTTGTTAAAAGGACTTGTTAGGAAGGCTTCTTAGGCTTTAATAACTCTATAATCCAGAGCTTTTCTTTAATTGCACTTTGGAGACCTATCCACAGTATATTAATTACTTGAGTTATTTTTGGCTTTGCTAAAGTGTTTTTGCCAATAACAATTTTTAGAAGTGTGCAGACTTTCCTAGTCTTCAAATTCGAAAACTATTGTTATTTTGCTCATCCTTGATTGATAGTTTAGCTAGGATGATTGATAGTTTAGCTGGGAATGTAATTCAAGATTCAAAGCAGTTTCAATGAAGATACTGAAGATATTTCTGCATTTTCTTTAAATGTTCAGTTTTGCTGGTGAAAAATCTGTTGCCCTCTTCTTCCATACTTGCCTAAATATCAGCTAAATCCCCCACATGTTCTTACCTCTAGGAAGGAAGGAATCGTATATCTCATACATTTTTTTCTTATGATTCTATGGTGTTATTTGTGTTGGAATAAGTGCTCCAAGAAGAGTGTTATTGATAAAAAGATGATGATAATAATTAATATGTATGATTCTTATCCATTTTTATGAAATAACTACAAACCTTTTCCCCATCCCCTCCTCCCTAATTAAAAAATTTCATCCACTCAGAAACCTGGCAGTCATCCTACATCTTGCTTACATGTACATCTGTTCATTTAATTTGTTAGCATTTATTAAGCACCTTCTGTGTGCCAGACACAATTCTAAGAGCTGGGAATAAATTGGTATAGGAAAAACTCCTTACTTCACTTAAGCTTCCTTTCCAGTATCCTGGTAACAATAACAGGAAAGTATTTTGAATTATATACTTCTCTGTATCATCATAGTTGCTATGGGCTTAGTGTCTGTGTCCCTCACCTCCCAGATTCATACAATGAGGTCCTAATCCCAAATGAAGTAGTGGAGGTAAGGCCTTTGCAAGGCAGTTAGATTATGTGGATGGAACCATCATGAATGGGATTAGTGGTCTTTTAAGAAGAGGCAGACAGGCAGGCATGGTCTCTTTTATTGCCTCATGAAGATAAAGCAAAAAGTTATCCATCTACCAAGCAGGAAGAGGGCTCTCATCAAAACTCAACCTTGCTGCACCGTGATCTTGGACTTCAAGACCTCAGAACTGTGGGAAGTAAATTTCTGTTGTTTAAGTTACCCTGTCTGTGGTGTTTGTTATAGCAGTCAGAGCTGATTAAGACAATAGCCATCATCATCTCTTACTAGCATCACTAAATGAGTACATATTCCCTCCAGCAGTCTTCAGACTTCATTGGACCTTACCACTGATTAATTTACCATCCTCTCACTATTCCTTTTTTATATCTCTACCTCCAGTATTCATAGTTCTTATTTTGCTTAGTTTCCACGATGATCACTGTTATCAACCCTTAGCATATATCTTCACCTCTCTTCTCCTGATCTGCCAAACTCTGATGCCTAAACCACAACCCTGGTGAAATTCATCTATCTGTTATTCCACTTGTGAACCTGTGCAGCTGAGCATGGCTGGAGACAAACACACAGCTCTCACCCTTGCCACACTCATTGTCTTTTCCTGCCTCCTATAACTTTCACCACACTCTTTTCCTGTTTTGGGACTTTTGTCCTATTCCCTTGCCCTGGTGTCTATTCCCTCATTTTTCGTACTCACAGCTTCTCATTCTATAGCTCTCAGTTCAAACATCCACTTACTACACAGCCCTGCTTTGACTGGCGTTTAAAAATAAAATATATCTGTATCCTACTTTATATTGATACCTTTTCATTTCATGTGACCATTCTCTCATCTTGTTCTTTTATTTCACAAACTGAAGCACATAGTGTTATAAAGGAAACAAATTAGATCAAAATGATTTTACTATATTAGTTAAAAGAAATGCTGATGGAGTGATATATGTGATTCTTTATTAATGCATTTAGTGGGGTGATCTTGCTGTGGATCTAATAGTTATTATAATTTATCAGTAGTGATGGGAGTAAATGAAAGCTTGCAATATGATATATTGCAAACTATGATATAATACAAAAAAAATCTATTTCTATTGGTGAAAAACTCATAGGTAGTGCTGATATGATTATCAATTTATTCTTAATTAAAGGAAATGCTAAAAAATTCAGTTAGAGGTTTTTGGAAATAAAGATAATTTTTCTCATTTAATTTCATAATATACATGAATTTTACCCAAAGACTATGTAGGATTCTATGGTGCCCTGGTTAAAAACCTTGATTAGTCCAAATTCCTCATTTTGTGGATAAAAAATGCTTTTTATATTCTATGGATTTGTCTCTGTAATTAGGTGTGAATGGAAGCCTACCCTTCCCACCTTCATTCCAGCGCTGAAAGGCCAAAACACAGTCCCTGGAATAATTTACACAGTAGGTACAGGAGTGCATGCACATTGAAAAACTGTTGGGCAACACCACATATAGCAGTGCTTTTTTTGTTAGGTCCTTAAAAGAATCTAAAAATTGCAAATATTACCTATTAAATTAAGCATCAAACTCCTTGTATCTGACCCCACCTCTGTTATACTCCATCCCTCACCTTTTATTTGTCTCCTTGGGCCAGTAGTCACTAACTGAAAAAAATTTACTAGCTCAAATATGCTGAATATCTTTGTTGTTGTTGTTAACTTTTTTACTCTCTAGAAGCAAAGACTTTCAGTCTTTCAAACCACTATATTTCTTGCACAAACAATATTGCATGGCACTTAGTAGGTGCCAAAAAATACTTGTTGGATAAATTGATGAATGAATGACCATAGTATAAAATTCATTTTATAGAAAATACTACTTTATTTACATTAAAACATTTTTTAGAAATTCACAAATAATATAAAATGACATGTCAGTGAATAAAATTCAACGTTTTGTAGTTGCTAGCTAATAAGGGGGTAATGCAAAAATCATAAAGCTGCTGTTATAATATTGTGGTAGTAGAATTCTTATTCTTAATTATAAAGGATGAAGAATGAACTGACAAATCATGATTATATCAAATGATTAAGAAGAGTTTCAAACTTTATTGATAAGACTCAATTAGAAAGTATATTCACTTAATATTTGCATTTAGAAGGGTATGTATAAAATATTGGGCTTGTACTCAACTGGAAAAGCAAACTTACTATTTCTCAGAATAAGTTTGCCTGGAAAAAATACATCTATTTATGTACTAGTAGCTAGAATTCTCTAAGGGAATCTTCAGATCTTCATGAAGGTAGGTGGAAGATGCACTTGTTTAAAATGAAAGGAGACATTAGAAAAGCAGGTAGGAGGAATGAGTGAAATGATGTAGGCAGAAGCAAAAGCATAGCAGTGGGAAAGAGAGATATTCAACCTTGATGTGGGTGGTGAGGAGAAGGCAGTGAAAATGTGTTACAGGAATTAAAAATAAGAGGTACTTGGAAGAAAATTGAGTTTTAAAAGACCCAGGAAAGTCAACTGCACATGGAACAGCCTCAGACTTTGTTCCCAGCTCTGTGAGAGGTTCTGCACACCCATCCACCTGATAGCAGGCACAAAGACTTTGCCATTGTAATTTAGGGGAGTGAGTTTATGGACCTCTGTGCATGATGGGCACTTTATGAAATGCAGAATTATCTGATAAAGACTAAAAATACCATACTACAGAAAAATTCCACTCCTTCTATTATTTATTAAATATCCTTCTTAATTCTTATGAAAATGATTAGAGTGGTTAAAAGGATAGACATTGAAATTAGATGGCCTTGACTTCATTTCTAGGTCTTAATTTACCAGCTATGTATCATTGTGCAAGTACTTATCTTCCCTGAATATCAATTTTTGCTGGGATAAAATAAGTCAGTGTGAAAGCAAGCAGAGCATCAGGCCCAGCACATAGATGATAAGACCCCAAGAAGCACTGGGAATTACTATTGTTTTTATTCCTGTTGTTGCTGTTATTATTATTATTATTATTATTATTATTATTATTATTATTATTATTACTATTATGTGTCAGATCCAAATATGTTTGACTTGATGTGTTACAGTTTTTCAATTTTATTCTAAAACATATTTGCAGAAACTCCATCATTTCTTATGAAAATATCAGGAAAATAATATTTTATATAATGCTATATTATTTCATAACTTGTATTTATTTCAGAATGTCTCAATATGTTTGTGTTTTCCTGAAATTTATTCAGTAATATAGAAGTTGAAATTAACTTACTAAAAATGCAGAAACAGAATATTACTAAGTATATGGTGATTTGGACATGTAAACTGATATGTTAAGTAATATTAAATTGGCTGAATTCTCCGTATACTTAATCAATTACTGGTAGTTTCTTGCTAATCTCTATTGTATTTCTAACATAACTCTTAGACAGAGAAATGGAGAAAATAGACTTCATTTCCAGAACTTGATTTTTCCACAAAGTTTATATGATTTCAAACAAGTAATTTCATATTTTAAAGAGATAAATATGCTAAAATAGATAATGGTAAGGTATAAATATCAAAACAACTGATCCCATTTCAATAAAATTCCTCGCTGTTCAGAAGACAATGGAAGAAAAAAAAAATCTCTGAATCACAAATTAATCCCATACCAGGTATCCAATATCCAATCTATACTGATATATACTTTATATAAGAGTAACTACTTTTTTTCTGAAGATTCTCTGTTAAGGGTTTGAAACTAAATTTAATTGTTCCACCTAAATTATTCTTGGCATTTGCAGAAAAAACATAATCAGTATTTTTAGGACAGCCTGTTTGTATGACTAATTTATTTATTTATAACTCTCCTTGTTCAAAAAGAACAAAGCCAACAATCAGGTGGAAACCAAAATACTATCATTGAGATTTACACTGGTATGTGAATCTTTTCTCCAAAATTATGAAAGCAATCAATTAAAGATTGATTGATAATCAATTGAAGATTAAGGGTACTTCTCAAATGGCTTCTCAACTATAAGGTGACTGCCACTGGATACCATCTGTGTTCTTTGAAGTTACAACATAGGTGACCCTGAGAGTAAGAGTGTGGTAGCTGACACGGGACATCAGGGAGCTTCCAGGATGTTAGCTATGTTCTTTTTATAATCTGAGTTACATAGATATATCCACTTTGTACACATTTACATAGCAGCATAGTTATAATTTGTGCATTCCTCTATACGTGTGTAATAAAAAGCACTTCAACATAAAAAGGGTGATACGGGATTATTAATGCCTCCTACTGAAACACCCACCAGTGTAATAAGTATTATTGCCTGTGGAAAAGCTGAAGCGTTCCAGACTTTTAAAGGTACAGCCTGTTCTCAGAGTAGGATGACCAAATCATCTAAACTAGAACTGGTTGACATCACAAACAAAATTAACATCTTCAATTGACCCTTTTCTAAAGATTATAATATTTTAACTGACAAAATTACTTCCTCTATAGGTGCCGAGCTGTTTAGCAAGATCAGAACAAATTCTGTGAAATGAAAGTTCTTTTCAATTCTTAATTATTTTCTTTTCAATTGAATGGGTAAACATTTTAGCCCATGAGTTTTCTTAGGTACTAATTTTTGACTCATTGATTACCTTTCTTAGACAAATATTTCTGCAAGATAAACATAGAGATATTATCTGATGAATTTTATTTTAATTGGTTTGACCAAAAGTAGGTGCTGTGAAATTGTAAGGCTTCTTAATTTCAGTTCCACCCATTACAGTGTATAAATTTATCAAATTAAAAATAGGAATGCAATCAAAGGAGACTTGTACAAGTGGAACTACTCTAAAGTGCAATTATGAAATTAAATCTTAAACACTGTGTAAGCTCTCATCATCTAATTTGTTCAGTTCCTCCCTTGATTTTGTGGGGATAAATTTTAATGTTTTCCTGTTTGCAGGTTTTATTTTAAATAAAGCTTTGATTCAGTAAAAGCTTTAAATGCCAAAGTTATTTGGCACTCCATTAAATACTTTAATGAAAGATTTCAAAGAAATTTTAAACAAAATGTAGAGGCATGATATACCAAAAAAATTTAAAAATTATTGTAGTACACATGGGTTGATTTACAAAGTAGATTTCAAAAGCTCATATTTGTTTAAAATCAAATTGATGAAAGGAATTTAAATCGGAAAGCATACACTGTGAAGCTGAATTCTTTTGTATTCAATATTGGCTTCCCTTCAAGAAAGTTACTTTCACTATCTATGTATAAAAATAAGTCATGTTTTGATACTTCAGCTTCTTTTTGGATTGATATATATTATAGCTAGTTTTACACAATTACAAATTAAATATTCACAATAAATTTTAAGTACATTTCTATTTTTTAGATTTTCTTTTTTTAAAAATTTTTTTGGGGGGGAGTTAATTAGATTTCTTAAGTTTTTTTTTTGAAGTGGCGGCACTGGGTATTGAACTGAGGACCTTGTGCAAGCTAAGCTTGGACTCGTACCACTGAACTATACCCCCCCCCCCCAGATTTTCTTAATAAAAACTTGGTTTTGCGTCACAGTGTGCTCCATCTAAAATCGTATTTAGACTGTCACCTCTAAAAAATACCATTTTCAATTTTGAGTATTAAATGAGTTTATATTAGCATTCAAAATAATATCATATTTCACCTTTGATCTAATGAATTTCCTAAAACTTCGCTTGAATTACATGAATTGGATAAAACAATATCACATTTACCAGAATTAATTTTTTGGTATGCTGTTTGAAGTGATGACACATAAAATTTGTATCATTTGAGTGTTTGTGGAATTCTGTTACTGGAACTAGCATAATAACAGCTATTGCTTCACTTTCCATATGTGCACAAGAGAACTTGGAATTGAAAGTAAGCAATTTGATCTAAATGCAAAATCAGTCTTCACAAAATAAATTGTCAACATACTTGCTGAAGTTGTTTGGGTTCTTAAAATAACTCCTAACTTTTGAAATAGAATGCTGAGGCTTCGTAGCAGTTTCTGGTCTTCATGTGTTCAGCAATATCACTGTGGCTCCCATAGTAAACGGTAAACATCAGCAAACGTTTTATGAGAGTTACATGTTTATTATCAACTTTCTAGAGAGATTAAAATGCAGTAGACATTTCACTAGACATTGACTTTTGTTTACTTCACATTCATTGTTGCCAAAATAATTTACTATAAAATAAGTGTTACTAAACCAAAAAACCAAATATTTGTAAATTAAGTAAAATTGAGAAAATCACTGTAGCAAGGGCATAAAGCTTTTTTCTCTGTAGACTGTAGGACAGGACTGCTCAGCCTCTAATCTGCACATGTATTCAGTATTCAATTCGAAAGTATAATTTTCTCCCATTTCCCATTGGCTTCACTGACTAGTGACCGAGTGACTTAGTGAATCTCACAGGGTACAACAGAAGCCACAGCTAAACTGGTTGGTACTGAGCAGGACTACGCAGTCAAGAATTACTAATCCTAGCTAGACTGGAAGGAGATACTTGTATCTGGTCACTTAATTCTTAATTACTGGGAAACTTCTCTTAATTAACAAGAGTACTTCATTTATCCACTCACACCCTGACCACTGTTCTTGAAAAGGAGATGTTAGCTACTTCACTTTTCTCTAACTTAGAAACCTAGTTAAAATAAAACCTCTGCTCACTGCATATGTATCTCATGCCATTAAATCAGACCATGGCCAAAGCTGCAGACACATATTGTTGATCTACACAACACATCCTATCTTAATACAACAACTAATAATAATATTTCATTGAAAGATAAAAAGTCTGGAACAGATGCTAAAATGCATGGGATTATGGGACACCAGATGTCACGTTTAAGCTCCTTTTAAAGTTTCTATGTTGGAATACACATAATCATTTCTTAAAGAACGAAGTTTTCTTATTAAGAACTTTTACACACCAGAATGTATCTCACTGATCCCTATTAATCTCATTTGTAGCTATTGTAGTGAGTTGTTTCTCTCAGTTCTGCTCAATATGAAAGTGAAAGAAAATAAAGGACACTTGAAAAGATAAATAGTAAGCAGTCCATGAAGAAACACAAGCAGATCAGTCTTCAAGTCGGCCAAAAATCCTAGGTAGGTGGTAGGAAAATTAGAAGGCTAGCGAATTTACATTATTTTTTTCTCTTGGATAATAGATGCCTTATTTCTTTATTCTATTAAAATTGACAGCAATTAATATCCTTCACTATTTGATATGTGGTTCACCAGACTGGTTTTATGGATGATAACTGAATGATTATTTTGTCTCCACTTAAATCTGGTAGCTTTTCCATTGCTTTATTACTTGGTGTTCAATTTTATAGACTTATATTCCTTGGGGGAAATTCTACAGTATAATATCCTATGTATCTAGTACCTTTGATTTGTGGGGTCAGTATAACCAACCACCTGTTGACATCTTACTTAATATATGTGTGTAGTAAATTAAACATGTGGCAAGAAATAATTGTCTTCTAATAGAATGGCTCAACTATCAATTATGATTTTTTTCCTCTGTGACCTCAACTATCTTATTAGTAGTAAAAGCTTTTTTTGACAGTGGTAATAAATTATTATGTTTTGAAACCGTAAAAATTGCCCCATAGTATTCTAAAATGTTACAAATAAACAAAAATCATGGTCTCACATTGTCTTCTGTAGAAACAACAAACCTAATTTCCAAATTAAACAACTCTTCAAAATATATTAAGATAATTTTCACATTTTCAGAAAATCATTGCTTATTATTCTCATTTCCTCCTGGTCCCTTCCATATATGTTCCCTACTGAAATTTAATTTAGGCAATTAAACTAATACATATTTTGTGTTTTCCTTTATTATTAAACTGATTTTCATTTCACGGCTATCATTAAGCATGACCAAATTAAACTGAATAATGGAGCATTTGTATTGTAAAAATGGGAATAATATTGGCTGATCATCACATAATCATTTGGTTGGCTCAATGCAATTTAGCTATTAAAATGGAGAAATAATTTACAAAATTAGTTACTATTTTTCTGGCAATGTAGAAAGCTGACTAGGGCCAATTTTGTTTTAATTACTACTTTAGCATATATTTAAAATAAAGTTTTGGGTACTCTTAATTCAATATCTAAAGTACTAAAGGTTTATAGGAATTGCTGGAGGAGTCATGCAGTCAGGATTTACTCGGAAACTTCAGGGGAATAGATATTCATAAGAGCCTTGGGTCAAAGTTCTGATTAGGCCGTTAATTTATTCTATCACTTGAGGTAAGTCATATCAAGACTAAGTCTTAACCATAAAACGAGAGATTGTTTACTCTCTCCAAGGTACATTCCAGATAGACATTTATCAGCTGACATCTGAAAGAGAAATTGATATATAGCTGAAGAAACTCTTACAGCCTTAGAGTGCTTTTCCTGCCCAGTAGAATTCTTCTTTATCTGGCTAATTCTTTCTCAACCTGTAGGTCTTAGCTGAGATACTGTTTCCTCCTCTTTGCCTCCTCTATTACTCCGAACAAGATTGGTGTGCCTCCTGTGTGCTCCTGTAGCCTTTCATACTTACTCCCATCACAGAAATCATCAGTTTTAATTGTCTATTTACTTATATCTTGTCTTGAGGATAGGACCACATCTTATTCATATTGTACCTGCAACATCTTGCATACTGTTCAGCATTGATAAATGTGCAGTAAATGTGTTGAGTGAATGAAATATTATAGTCTGTAAAATCAGTTTTTACAAGTTCTACTTTAGAATAAGTGAGTAATTTTGCACCAAATGCACATGAAAAATTTGAATGTTACTCTTAGACAGTAAAATAAAACTGGTAAGTGTTGATACTTAAGAATGTTTTCCTTCAGTTTTTTTTGTTTATATTGAATATATGTGACAAAGATAAGTGGCCAGAAATTTTGTTACGTTTTAGTATGTTTAGTATATTTCTTAGGCTATTTTAAATGAACAAACATATTTATTATTAAAAATGATGTGAAGTTATTTTCAATTAGGAGATTTAAATGCACACATGCAATGCTTGTATATTCAGACTGAAGAATAAACTAAATATATTAGAATTAAATAGCAACAAAGTTACTTTTTTAATTGTTCTTGCCTTCAAATAATAAAGATAACTAGAAGAATATATAAAAAATAAAAATGCAAAATAATGCTATCTGTCTTTATAGTAACCTAAAAAGTGCATGAGGCATTGACTATAACCTAATCCATAAATAAATCTGCTGGGAAGACGTGCTATGAACCTAAATATATATTTGGTTCAATTGTATGCATTCTCACAATGTTTTTAAAGATCTTTTTTCAGTGTATAAAAGATTACAGGGTATACCATAATTCTCCTTGCTTGATCTTTCTTGAAGTATGTTCTTTATATATCAAAGGTCAACTCACTGACTTGCTCAGCACAGGAAATGAAAAGCGAGTTCTAAGAAAATAGGTTACGAACGTTAAATGCTTCAGGACATGAGGCATGGCCCCGAAAGAATTTCCTAACAAGGTTCCTAGTGCAGAAACAAAGAAAGGCACAGTGCAAATAAAGTAACCTTAATAAGAAACATTCTTGAAAGAGTCTTCCCTTGTATGAAGTAAAAACCTCACATATAGAGTTATAATAAATTCCTTTTCTTCCTGAGAACAAAATATAACAAAATAATATTCTCCTTAGAAGCTCTATTTAATCTGTATCCATTTTCTCAGGCTTGAATAAAATATATAATTTGCCAAAATTTGAAAAAGCTTGTATTATTATAAAGTAGATCTATTGAGCTTTTCATACAATCCGAACTTCCTATCAAGTGATACTAGGAAATTCTCCTGTGCAACTCTATTACAAGACCCGTAAGCAATTTCTATTATTAAACTGTCTTTAAAATGTGAAGATTATTATTCTAAGGAGTAAAAATCTTAACGTCAACCTAGTTGAAACCATTTAAGACAACTTAAATTTATTAATAAGCATATATTTCTTAATCTTTAAGAAATGTAATATGCAAAGAGAAACTAAAGACTTAACCCCAGACTACCCAAACACACCCCTCTAACATAGGTGAAGACATTGAAGCTAATTTTAATTCCTTTTGGAAAACAAACATAGTCACTAACTTCTGAGAGTAACTGCAGTACAATGAAACGAGATTAGTATTGGGAAGCAATTCCCAACTTTGAATGGCAGTCCCTCAATTTACTAGATGTGTGATCCTAAATGAGTTATAAGATGCTGTTCTCTAAATATTACCTATCTGAAAATGAGGATAAAAAAAATCAAGCAATATGTTATATAGCAAAAGTCATCATTCAGTTTCCTTTCTTTCTTTCATTTGTGAAAACAATGATTTAAATTTCTATTGCTGAGGCATTAAACCAAAGAGTATCATAAATTTTAGTGTTGTGTTTTTAAAGTTTTATGAACCCAACACCATGCTTTCATATATGGCATAATACAAACCCAGGATAATTAAGTAACTTGGCTGAAGTCACAAGTAGTGCAACCAGAAATAAAACTTGTTTTACTAAACCTGCAGTCCCATGATTTTCCCAGTTGCACCTTCTTCTGAGTTTGCACTGTCTTTATAAAATTCCTGAGTACAGCTTCCTACTTAAGCAGTTAGTCTATCCAACAACACTGTCTTGAAAATGCTGTTTGAATTTTTATTTCCAGTCCTCTCACTGGTTTACCCAGCAATCAAGTTCAGTCAAAATTATTTATGACCATCTTTTCTCTAACATAACAATTAAAATATTGGCTTTTATATGTGTTCATAAAGATTGCATTCCAGAGTGATGCATTGCATGAATCCACAACATGGTAATGGCTGAAGAAAAATGAAAAGAGAGTAACTTCAAGACTGAAATTAGAAATTAGAAATTAGAAATTTCATTGAGCTGAAAACAGACATTAAGGAAATTCTTTTAACTGAAAGAGAAAAAGTGAAATTGGAATATTATACAACCTACCTACAAACTTTTTTTTCTTAAAAAACTAAAGACATTGACAGCACCCTGACATAAGCTCTTATTGCGTAAAATCTAGTTTTGAAATACTGCTTTGGAACTAATTATTAGAATATTAAATTTTATGTGGGAGGATAGAGAAGGCAGTCTTTTCATGTTTCATCCCACTTGTAGATAAGTTCTCTTCAACCTGATTTATAGAGTCCAGTAGATTAAAACTTACCCTAAATTAAATTTTTTTTTCAGAAAAATTCTATGTTATAACACATACAGAAAAGTTTCTGTACGATATTTCTTTGCACAAGATTGCCTCAGTTTTTCTATATTGAATTCTCTTTCATTAGCAAGACATCATTTTCTTAAAATGTAGCTCTCTTTGCAACATTTGCATAAAGGAAAAAATCATGAACCAAGTCGAAATATTTGAGACCTAAAAAGGATAATACAAAGTTAATCATAAGAGGGAAGAATGTTTGAAGAACATATTCCAAAACAGAATGCCCTCCACGTCTCTAAGTTTTTGTATTTAAACTTGAATTCAAAACATATCCAGTTTTTATAATGAATAAATGCCAATTTTTATCTGCTAGAATGATTAGAAATATGTGCATTATGTTCCAGATGAATTCTAGGGCTTGTTGAGAAGTGGGAATAAATACAATGAAGCATCCTTAAAAGACAGCAGAAATACCAGAATTTTGAAAAGTCTAACAGTTGAAACAATAAATCAAAACTCAGGAGGACAAGTTTTATTCATTTTCCGTGTTATTTTGGAAAAGTGATTCCTCTCTAAATATGTGAATTTGTAAGTTTTTTTAATCCAATATTAATTATATTAAAATAAGACTTTTAACAAGTAAGAATGATTATAAAATTCATTCCATACTAATTGTCAAGCTTTTTGCTTTACATTTATCTAATTTTCATCCTCAAAATGGCCCTGTAAGATTAGTGTCATTATTTATATTTTATAAAGGAGAATATCAAAGCTGAGTGATAAGTGAATTATTTGCAGAAAATAAGAGTTGAGATGACACATAGGTTTGTTGTTTTGTTTCTTTTGTGCATGTAGTTTATTTCATATGGATATATTAATTTAACAAATGTTCATTTAATTATTTTCAGTATAGTTGAAAATGTATAATCTAATATTTATAATATGTGTATTTTCTTTTTTCCCTCACTTTATTGAGATGTAATTGATATATAACATTGTATAACTTTAAGGTGTACAACCTGTTGGTTTGATAGACTTATATAGTCCAGTATGATTACCACTATAGCTTTAGCTAACGCCTCCATGGTGTCACATAATTCCATTTCGTGATGAGAGCATTTAAGATCTACTCTCATAGCAACTTTCAAGTATTTATATAATGTTAACTATATTCACAATGCTGTATCTTAGATCCCCAGAACTTATTCATCATCTATCTGGAAGTTTATATGCTTTCACCAACATCTCCCCATTTTTCCCATATCTAGCTCCTGGTTGCCACCATACTATTCTGTTTCTATTGGCATTTTTGGATTCCACGTGTAAGTGAGATCATACAATATTTGTCTTACTCTAACTTATTTCACCTAGCATAATACTCTCAAGGTCCATCCATGCAATCTTAAATGGCAGGATTTTCTTCTTCCTCATGACTGAATAATACTTTATTTTGTATACACCATATCTTCTTTATCTATTCATCCATTGACATACTTTTAGGTTGTTTCCATACATTGACTATTATAAATTTATTGCAGTGAACTTATACTCAGAAGTGGGGTTGCTAGATCGTATGATAGTTCTATTTTTAAATTTTTGAGGAACCTCCATATGAAATTCTCCATTGTGGAGAATTCACATTCCCATCCCACCAAGGGTGCACAAGGGTTCCCTTTTCTCCACATTCTCACCAACACTTGTTATCTCTTGTCATCTTGATGACAGCCATTCCAACAGGTTAGAAGTGATATCTCCTTGTGGTTGTGATTTGTGCTTCCTTGATGATTAGTAACAGTGAGCACCTGAACACCTTTTCATGTATCCTGCTGACCATCTTTGGAAAAAAATTATCTATTTAATTCCATTGTCCATTTTTTAATCAGGTTGTTTCTTTGTTATTGAGTTGCATGAGTTCTTTATATATTTTGGATATTAACCCTTTTTTAGATAATATGATTTGCAAATATTTTCTAACATTCCGTAGGTTGCTTTTTAATATTGCTGATTGTTTCTTTTGCTATGCAGAAGCTTTTTAGCTTGATGAAGTCCCATTTATTGAGTTTTACTTTTGATGTCGTATCAAAAAATTGTGTCAAGACCAATGTCGAAAAGCTTTTTCCTTATGTTTTCTGGTAGGGGTTTTAAAGTTTAAAGTCTTATATTTAAGTCTTTAATTCATTTATAATTAATATTTTGTGAGTGGTGTAAGATACAAGTCTAATTTAATTTCTCTGGCTGTGGTTATCCAGGTTTTCCATCACCATTTATCGAAGAGACTATCTTTTCCTTAGTGCATATTCCTGGCTCACTTATCAAATGTTAGTTGACTGTATATGTGGAGATTTCTTTCTGGGCTCTTGATTTTCTTCTGTTGGTCTGTGTGTCTATTTTTATGCATATAGCTTTGATTATTATAGCTTTGTAGTGTAGTTTGAAATCAGGAAGTGTGATGCATCCAGCTTTGTTCTTTCTCAGGAATGCTTTGGCTATTTGAGGTCTTTCATGGTTTCATACAAATTTTAGGATTTTTTTTTTCATTTCTGTGAAAAATGCCATCGGGATTTTGATAAGAATTGGATTGAATCTATGGATAACTTTGGGTAGTATGGGTATTCTAAGTTCACTCTTTCTACTCTGTGCTCTTAATGTTTCTACTGAATTATTATTTATTAGAAATAATTTGAGGCCAGATACCTATTCTTTAATTGTAGATGTTGTTATAGAGACTACTATACCAAAAATCTCATTTAAAAAATGATAACAGAGATAATTTCAAATTCTTGTGAATAAATTGGCAAGTATAATTGATGATCTGTTTCTAACAGGATAAGTGTGTGGTAATATTTAGTATTCCTCCCATCCCTCTTTCTTCACGGTTGTTAAAGCATATTTTTTGTAGGATTGCAGAATCTTAGGGCTGAAAGAGATTACAGATTCACCCAATCCAATCTTCCAAATAATATGGGAATCCTTTCTTCAACTTCTTTTTACCTTAGTTTAGTCATCTGAAAAGATTAACATAATATAATCATACATACTTAGATATTTTAGAATGGTTGAGTTGTTTATGTAAATGCTTACAATAATTTCTATTATGTAGTATGTACTTTATAAGGTTTTTTTTTCTAGTTTATAAATATAAATAGCCTTCTCCAAGTTGAGATAAAATTTTAATTAATGCTGAATAAATAAAATTGGAAATTAATTCAGTTTTTTGATGAACAAACATGTTGTATGGAGCTAACCTTAACTCTTCTAAGATATTTAAATGGTTTTCTACTGAAAATTATTATTGCTTGGTTCAAGACCTGGGATGTCAAAATATAGATTTATGGAGCTTAGCTTTCCAGAACTAAACCATTATTTGGCTGTGTACCGCAACTCTGGAAATGTTTTAACATACAGAAGTTTCTACCTTTTATTGATCATACTGATGGGAACTGAATGGCTTCAGTCTAAATGATTGTTTTATAATAGTATACTTTCAATATTGCAGGTTAAGTAGTTTTCAGTATTGGAAAATATAAAAAAGAAATGATCAAAAATAAAGTCAAATAGAAGTTTAAACTACAGGAGAGGGAACTTTAAAAGCAAATTATAATCTTACTGGTGATTTTACAGTTAATTCTGGACATTTAAGCTGCAATGTTAGAAGCTCCTGGCACCAATTTTCTGCCCCATGTGTTCCAACCAGAGAACAGCCAAGAGAAGCTGGTCTTTCCAAAGGCACCTCACAAAGTTCTCTTAAAATAAGTAAATAACATGGCCTCACTGCCTAATCTGAGCAGTGCCTCTATCAGCAGCTTTTAGGTATTTAAATTTCCATAAAAAAATTCTTGCTTGGCTTTTTATGATCTTTTAATGTGAATATAAGATATATACTTTATATTTTAATTGTTTCATAAACTAGATTATATTCAGTGTGGATTGTATTTTTTTTTTATTCTTTTGAGTAGGGTAAGCCAGCCTAAAAATGTAAGTTTCCGTATTAGCTATGCTCACATAAGGGAAGACAAGATGTGTTTTTTCCCTATAGTATAATTCATAGAATTTTCTTTTACTCCCCAGAAAAGGTCTTCTCTTCTACTCCCAATTTGTGACTGTAAATATAAAGATTGACACTTATTAACAACTCCACAGAAACATAAGTTAAAACTTCTCCTAAGGAAGCATCAATAATAAGTAAATAGAAGAATGAATTAGTAATTAAAGTAAAGACTAAATAGTTGAAATATGAATATGGTCCGTCATTTAGTTAGTAGTTTCGACCAGTCTCCTGATTTTGATTATATCTCCTGATTGTATCATGATCATGTAAGATGTTATCATTGAGGAAAGGCAGGTGAAGGGTACATGGAACTCTACTATTTTTCAACTTCCATGCAGAATTTTAAATTATTTTGGAATAGAAAAGTTTTTCTTTTCAGTGTTAATAAGGTAGAGATGTAATACACTTGAAGTTGGAATATTTTAACCCTAGGATGATTTAGTTTACACGTTAGGAAATAAGGTCATGAATTACTGTAGTCGTTATTTGCAACACAGTTGTCTATCTGTTAAACCACCCCCCTCCCCATTAATGCTGTGATGACTGACCTAGAAGTAAGTGATAAATGTTATACCTCGAAAACTACTTGAGTATCTTGTGTTTAGTTCTAGAAAATAACCAAGTAGTCCAGAATATCTCACCAAAACATTTGGGGAGTGTAGCACAATGGTGTTTCTTTCACTAAGCTCTTGGGCCCAGTTTTATTTCTCTGTCTTGAAATCAACTTTAATTACATTAAACTGACTCCCATTGAGAAGGAATCAAAAGAATTCTCCTAGTGCGTCATTCTTTCCAAAATACTTTTATCAATGTGAATGCCAAGAATGAGTCATTTTAAAGAAAACATAATGTATATGAAAACACTACTCTAAAACAAAATATACATTAAGGTGCTGTAATAATCCTTTGTGTTTGAATCATTCTAGCATTGTCTCCAGAATGGTTCTGAATGTGATAAAATGAAAAGCAGTCTCTTAGAAAAGATAGACAAGGCTTTGCAGTAGCTGGATGAAATTTGACAACCTTCAGTATGCTTGAATCTGTTTCCTACAAAAACAAGGATAAAGCATCTGAAATTGTTGTGAAGATTATATTACATAATTATATTAAATTATCTAGGTTAGTTGTTGGAACATATAGAGAACTGCTTATAATGAGATTCACTCCCTGCCCTCCCTACCCAACGCAGAAATTAAATTACCTGGTGACAAATGACTGCAACATTTCTTGAGAGAATGTGTCCTATCCATTATTAAACTCCTGTTTCTTGATTCATTTGGAGATAATGTCTTGATTATTTCTGCATTGACTACCTAAGGATTAACAGGAGGAACCCTAAGCTCTGAAGATAAAATAGACATTATAAGTAACCCAGAAAGCACTCCCTGTTATTATAACTATATAGTGATGCATTATATTTATTTGAAATTTCATTATCCTAAATTGTTTTGAAAATAACATAGCTTTCATTGAGTAACAAATCTCAACTAGTCTCTACTAGCTTCTGATTATTTCAGCACTTTGCACAGTGCTTGACACATAATATTCAACAAATGTTTGTGGGATGAATAAATGATGAATGAATGAAATATAATTTTAGTGATATTTTCTAATGATATTTGTGAAAAATAATTGGTCAATTAATTTCTTTTATGCAACTATAAGAACAAGTAAGACATAATTAAAACACTGTGGAGTTTTATAGAAAACTTTCAAATGGCATCACTGAACAGGTCATCATGCAAATCTAGACCACATCTGTTTAAATTTTTAGTCAACTCCTTTTGTATGGCTGTAAGTGATTAATTTATACATACAAAAGACTGATCACAGAAGTATGTGCTAACAGTATGAAAAAGGAAACAGTTTGCTTAAAGTTATTAACAGATCTTTTTATATAAATGGCAGAATTATATTGCCTTATATAAGAACTTAGAATTCAACACCAAATGCTTGTTAGAGAAATGCTTTTCCATGTGAATAAGTAATGAAATATTAAGAGTCATCAATTCTTTCCCAAGATCTCCAGCATCAAAGTTTTCTCTCTCTCCTTGCTTCTGGCTACCATAGCTGTTTTACCACCTATGAAAATGCAACACCTGACTTTTCAGGATCTACCCACTGAGGTCTTCAAGTGCTGCTTGCTCAGGTGTCAGTGTCTCCATTACAGGACAGAGTAGCTGTCCCCAGGTGTATAATAACAAAGTGACTAGCCAGGCTTACTAAGAAGAAAAGAGAGAGGACCCAAATAAACAACATAAGAAATGAAAGAGGAAAAATAACAACTGATACCACAGAAATACAAAAAATAATAAGAGAATATTATGAGTGGTTAAAGTCAACAAATTAGACAACCTAGAAAAAATGGACAAATTCCTCGAAACATAAAGCCTGCCAAAACTGAGTCAAGAAGAATCAGATAACTTGAACAGACTGATCACTAGAAGTGAATTAGAATCTGTAGTAATAATAATAATAATAAAGAAACCTCCTTTCAGACAAAAGTCCAGGACCAGATGGCTTCACAGCATAATTCTACCAAACATACAGAGAACTTATACCTATCCTGCTCAAACTATTCCCAAAAATTGAAAAGGAGAAAACACTCCCAAATTTAATCTATGAAGCCACCATACCAAACAAGACACCAACAAGACAAAGACACTAGAAAAAAAGGAAATTACAGACCAATATCTTGAATGAATATAGATGCAAAAATCCTCAACAAAATACAGCAAACCAAATCAAACAATACAAGAAAAGAATCATGCACTGTGATTAAGTTGCATTCATTCCAATGTTGTAAGGAGATCAGTGTGACACACGACATAAAGAAATGGAAAGACAAAAACCACATGATCATCTCAGTAAACTCAGAAAAACATTTGACAAAATTCAGTATATATTCATGACAAAAACTCTTGCCACGGTGTGTAGGTATCTCAAAATAATAAAAGCCATTTACAACAATTGTACAGCCAACACAATACTCAATGGTGAAAAGCTGAAAACTTTCCCACTAAATTCAAGAAGAAGACAAGGATACCCACTTTCACCATTTCTATTCATCATGGTATTGGAAGTCTTAGCCACAGCAATCAGACAAGAAAAAGATATAAAAGATACCCAGATTGGAAAGGAAGAGGTGAAACTGTCATTATTTGCAGATGACATGAAACTCTATATAGAGAACCCTGAAGTCTCCACACAAAAATTATTAGAACTAATAAACTGATTCAGCGAGGTAGCAGGAAATAAGATTAATATACAAAAATCTGTTAGATTTCTCTATGCTAGCAATGAAATATTAGAGAAAAATGTTAATTACATTGAAAATTATGTAAAAAGTACCTAGGAATACACTTAAGCTAATAATATGCTGAAAACTATAGAACATTGATAAAGGAAATGAAGATGATTCAAAAAATGGAAAGATAACCAACCCATGCTCTTGGATTGACAGAATTAATATTGTTAAAATGGCCGTCCTACCTGAGGCAATCTACACATTTAGTGCAATCCCTATCAAAATACTCATGACATTTTTCACAGGACTAAAACAAATAATCTTAAAATTTATATGAAACCACAAAATCTAAAAAGAATAAAATGAATCTTTATACAAAACAGAAACCGACTCACATAAATAGAAAACAAATTTATCATTACCAAAGGGGAAAGGGAGGTAGTAGGGAGGGACATATTAGGAGAATGGGATTAACAGATACATATTATGCATAAAATAGATAAGCTGTGCCCTCTCTGCCCCTCTCATCCCCTCATAACTGCACATCTCAGCTGTCAAAGAAGAGCTGGAATGATCTTGTTAAATGCTGGCTTTCTGTTGCAACCAGAACATCTAACTCCGTATCATGGCTCACAAGGCCCTACGTGAACTGGCCCCTACATGTATCTCCAGCTCATCTCAAGCCACTCTTTTCCTTTATTATTCTCCAACCACAGTGACTTTTATTTTCCCTTTAATGTGTGAAGTTTGAGGGTTTGGCACTTCCTGTGTCTTCTGCTTAAAGCAGTCTACCTCTAGATTATCTGATTCTCTCAGGATTGTCTCCTCCTCTCCACAGAAATCTCAACACAAATATCAACTCTTCAAATAGTCCTTCCTTGACTTCCAAAATTCATGTACTACCCACCATTACTTCCGCAAAATTATATTTTGCCTTTTCCATTACCCCCTTGTATTACCTGAAACTGTTTATGTATTTATTATCTCCATTCCTGGAGAAGGAATTAGGTAAATTGTGTTTAGTGCTCCTGCTGTACATCCTCTCTCTCTCTCACACATTTTCTGATACGTAGTACTTGCCCAATAAGTATTGATTAATTAATTAACTGCATTTCTCTGAGTTTAGAAAAGAGACCTAAGTGTTTGGCTTAATTATCAATGATAAATATTAATAGATTTTACTAGGTATGTGGCTTTCTTGTAGAAAGCCATGGAGGAGGTTTCCTGTAAGTCATTCACTTTTTTAATAATCCTCACTTTTTCTATTTAACCTCATTCCCTCCATTGTATTTTAAATCAATTCCTCCTGTCTCTACCCAGTATATGAAAAACAGCTGGTTGTCTCTCTTTGTATCCTTTCCGTCATTCAAAGACCATTATGAGGCCAGCCCTCTTTCTTCTTTCCAGGCTAAATAAATAATTCTGCCATTTTTAACACTTCCTGAAATTCTGAGTGCTTACCCCTGAAATCCTTTCCAGGACTCTATTTACAACCTTGTCCAATAGAACTTTCTGCCACATGGAAATGTTCTATATCTGTGCTGCCCAATACAATAACCATTGGCCATGTGTGTGTGATGAATGCATAAAATGTGAGGAACCAAGGGACTGAATTTTTAAATTTTATGGAATTTTAATTACTTGAAATTTAAATATCCACATGTGGTTAGTGGCCACCAAATTAGCTGTGGAATATGCTATGTGCTCCTATGCAGAGTTGATGACTCACAGTAAACATAAAACAGGATATTATTATAAAGTTTTGTGGGGGGTGGATTTTCCAACATAATATTCAAAGCAAATTTTGAATGTAAGTTGTCTTAAAGTTGACTTTAATTATAAAATTGATGTTAGAGCATTAATTTAGCTACATAAAAATCTTTTTATTTGTGGAAAAAGCTTGATTTATGGTATGTCAGATTTATTCTAACAACTTCTGTGAGTTTCCTCATATATGACACTTGGTATCTTTTTGATGAAATGAAATATATAGAACTAATTGATTTTTCTGACTTTTTAAGGTAAATGCTATTCAGACTAGATTTTCCTCAGATATATTTAATGATGCTATGTTTAAACTTCTTAACACTGATGACACCCCTTCATGTATACCTATTTTAAGATTTTAAGGTGAAGCAAGTATATTAGAGACAGCTGGAGGCATTTAAAAGTCAGCCTCACATATCTGGGTCATGGTTATGTCATGGTATCCAGTGCACTTTCTGATTAAAATAACTCTGTTCATTAATCAAGTAAGCAAGATTTATGCCAAATTTAGCTATCAAACACATTTTGGTTCTGAATTTCTATATCATATGTTACTTCCGATCTGAGGGATTAAAATGAGTGTTCACCTTTATTTATTTTTTTTGCAAATGAGAAATGTTTTGAGTTAGAAAATGAATGTCTATTTTTACTAGCTTATTTAATTGAGCTTTTCTTAATACACAGAGACTCCAGACCTCATTTATGCTGAGTAAACTGGATATAAAATATATAACCAATGGGTTTTATATTGAAATTTTAGTACTGCTGCTAGTCAAAAGCATGCTTCTACATTTCTATATCACTTCTAATATTTCAGCTTTATTTAAAACAGGATTTTTTTTTAAATTAAGGGCAGAAAAAGCCTTCCAGATGTCAACTGTTACATCTCCCCTAGACAGGAAAGCAGAACATATGGTTCATGAACTGAAGGGAATAGTGGATCATCATATGTTTAGGATTCCTTGAATATACCATGTCAGACGCTCTTTTATTTTTCTTTCATTCTTCTTCATGAAATCTAGCTATTTCTGACTCTGTGAAAAAGTTTAACTTTTAAAAACATTAGCAGTAAAGGAGATAATGCTTCAATAGCATTGAAATACCATTTTGAATTCATCACTCTTATTCTGGAATGTTAATGAGCTAAGACTCACACATTTTACAGCCATTTCTCTTCAGATCTCTCTCTTCGGATCTCTCTCTCTTTCTCTTACACATATGTACACACAAACTATGTGGCTATCAGGTTTGATAGAAGTCAGTCTACTTACTGATTATTTAGTATGTTCTTCATTTTTTGATAATACAGAAGAAAAAATTAAAACCTCAGTAAAATAAACGTGCTGTATTGTTTTTGTAAGGCAAGGAACTTCATATGTGTAATTTGTCCCCCAGTACAGAAGGCTGTATTGCTCAAAGGCCACAAATTTCCTTAGTGGAAGGACAACTGAAAATTGTGACTTCGGTGCTCATAAAATGTGCAATGTTTTTCACCTCTCTTTTTAATAGTAAATGCAAATGCTTAATTTCTTTTGTTGTTATGAATAGTAAGTATGCAAATAGCTATGTTTGCCACTGTCAAAGGTGAAATAAGAGATTAGAAAGTTTTCCCCATGAAAGTTCCAAATTTAATTAAATGAAATCCATTTGAAAGTGTGCCAAAGACATCACATAAGAAAGGAGCAACTGGTGATATATATAGTTGGTGAGATGAAGAAGCACCCGTGTGTGTTTGTGTGTGTGTGTATTTCACATGTACACGCATATATTTCTTTTTATTTTGTGTGTGTGTGTATATAGTCAATTTACAATGTTGTGTCAGCTTCTGGTGTACTGCATAATGCTTCAGTCATACATGAACATGCATATATTCATTTTCACATTCTTTTTCACCGTAAGTTACTACAAGATATTGAATATAGTTTCCTGTGCTATACAGTATAAACTTTTTGTTTATCTATTTTATATTTGTTAGTATCTGCAAATTGAACTCCCAATTTATCCTTTCCCAACCCTCTCCCCCTGGTAACCTTAAATTTGTTTTCTATGTCTGTGAGTCTGTTTCTGTTTTGTAAATAAGTTCATTTGTCTTTTTTTAAAATTTAGATTCTACATATAAGTGGTATTATATGGTATTTTTCTCTCTTTCTGGCTTACTTCACTTAGAATGACAATCTCCAGGTCCATCCATGTTGCTGCAAATGGCATTATTTTATTACTTTTTCTGGCTGAGTAGTATTCTATTGTATAAATATACCACAGCTTCTTTATCCAGTCATCTGTTGATGGACATTTAGGTTGTTTCCACGTTTTGGCCATTTCTTAACTTTTTTTTAAATCTGAGAATTGAGAATTGACAAATGTTAGCATTATCTTTTGCATGTTCTAATAAATGGCATGGCATAGTCTTTGCTTTTTCATGCTACTCTACACACATATATAAACACACATGCTCCCGTACACACACACAGCACAACACCTTCATCCTTTCTTGCTGTAGGTCTTACATTTTTTTGACTCATAGGATTCTCATATGAAAACAAATCTGATAGTTTCACATCTTTCTTGAAGCTTGACAAGGGACCTCTCTTTAGAAACTTGAAAGAGAGAGCAAGCTTTCAAATGTTCACTATATCTGGTGCACTCAACGAAGTTTTTTGAGCTAAAATTTTGTATCTCCTAAGTAAATCAAACTAATGCATTTTCCTCCAGACAGTTAAACTTAAGAGGTCTCAGGAGCAGAAATTTAAACATTTTTTTTTTCTTTTTTGTGGGCAAATTTTATTCTTCAGTATTTAGCTTCCATATTGTTAGTCTCAGTTATATCTTTAAATAAGCAGAATGCACCTAGACCCTATAGTACATTTTCAGTTTATTGAGCAGAAACAATCACTAAATGTTTCCATATTAAGAATTGAAACAATTACCTATTCATCTGTTAAATGGGACCAAACTCACAGGATTGTGATGAGGTAATACTGTGATTTATTTATATACCCATCTCCTCTCCATTTAATGAAATAATATGTGTGAGGAAGCATTGTAAACTTCCCGTCTATATTCAAAAATCAGGTATTATTTACTATTGCTTTTATTACTGAAGCTAAATCTAGAATATTTGGAAACTTCTTTTGTCTGAAAGAAGAGGAAAGTCAAAAATTATTCTAGGATACCAGGTCTGAATGATTGAAACAATGGTAATATTTCAAAGAAAGACAGATTTTATCATTTATTTCCCAAATAGACTTTGCTTGCCCTTGAATTCAGGTTTATGTTTAAGGTATTTATAATAAAAATGTGGATATATGAAAGAGGGGCTGGATTGGAAGACAAAAATAATTCATTGAACTATGGATGTGTTAAGATAAGAGCATTTTGTACTAGAACATTTTAGTGGAGATAGATAATGCTGAAGCAAGTAAGCTACTATAAATGTAAATGTGGAACTTGAAAGACAAGTTGGATTTGCTATTACACTGCCATCGAATTTTTAAAGGTCATGATTACTTAAAGATTTAATCTACCTCCTCATTTCATAGGTACAAAGTTTAGGTAAAAGAGCAGACTCAACAGATAAATAAAATATGCTTAGTGATGAATAAAACAACATGAATAAAATATAGTTCTGCATTAATTCAAGTCTTGAAGTTAGATCCTTTTTGTTGTTTGTTTTGATTTTGTAAGACAGTGCAAAGTGAGAATAAAAAATCAAGATCTAATATTAGGAAACTTAGGTGGGTCAGTAAAATAATAACAAGGAAAATAAAATTAAGCAGTTGTGAGGCTGGAGTACAGTCAATACATTGTAATAAACAAGATGACGTGGCAGAGTTGCAAGTAGATACTCAACAGAACCAAAAATAGGAGGAAAGTCAAGGAGAAAGAGTATATTAAATTTTTTTAAAACAACTATTTAATTTTGGAGCAAGGAAACCATTGGCAGTCTTTGAGAGAGCAATTCCAGTAGAGCAGTGATGATAGAAGCCAGCTGGCAAAAGGCTATGGCAGTAGGAGAGTGGAGAGGAAACAAAGGCGTTGATCCTTGGAGAAGAATGGGTAATTTTTCGGTTTTGTGTTCTCAGGGCCTATCACAGTCCCTGTCATTTAGTGGAAATACCAAAAGCATCTGTTGAAATAAACTGTATCTGAGTGTGAGACTTCAAGATGAAGAAGTTTGTTAAAAGTTAGGAATGAGTAATGTGGGAAAAAATTATGTGACATAGTGGGTAAGGGCCACAGAAATGGCTAGGCTCATAGTTAACACAGACCTGGGATCTTTTGCCAAGTTTTGATAGATCAGAGTATTGTCCCTCAAGGAATGTCAGAGATTGAGGTTAGAGATGATGTAAAGACCAGTTTCCAGCAAGAATCTGGACAATAAGTAGAGGGATCTCCCAAAAGTAGGATTATGCTAGTCTATCCTATCAAGTAATTCTTTATACCCTTCTTCTGTATTGGAGCCATTCCTCACACAGGAATAGTCACGAGTTTTAGAGAAGTAGAGATGAGAACAGAAAGATGGTATGCTTCTTAGGAAATTGAGTTCAAAGGGGAAAAAAGAAAGACAGAAACAAAATTTGGATTTAGTACAAGAAAAATTGTGCCAGGAAGAGGGTTTGTGAATGGTACTTAGAGCTACAGAAAATCAGAAAGGAATGGAATAAAAACATAAAATAAAACACTAGCCCTAGAGACAATTTTTTGTTTCCTAGAGATGAGTGAGAAAAGATGAGGGGATACGTATAGAGAAAATTATCATGTTGACAATGAGAAAAAATGCTGAATTCACTTCAGAGAAAACTTAAATTTTTTTTTTAATTGAAATAGTTGATTTACAATATTGTGTTAGTTTCAGGTGTACAGCATTGTGCTACGGTTAATTTTTTCAGATTATATTCCATTATAGGTTATTACATGATACTGAATAAAGTTCTCTGTGCTATACACAGAAAACTTAAATCTTCCTGTGGAAGTAACCTATTGAATCTTCTGATAAATGGCAGGTCAAAGGAAAGTGGCAAAATTAAGATAATAGAGCAGAGTTGATCTTATGGAAGATTCATGAAGTAAAGAGCAGAAGAAAAATTAAATGTTTTCCCACCATTAAAGTAATGAGCAAGGGGCTATTTCTCGTCATGTATCCATAGTGGGCTAAAGCTGTAATGTTTTACATCTCCCTAGATTACGACAAGTGGACAAAGCAAGCAGTGAAAATGATTCAAGAATGGGATAGTGAAGTAGCACATCTCATTTGTGTTAGCCATGCCAAATTAGGTCGTAAATAACTACAGAACCTCTTGTCCCCATCCAACCTGTTCTTGAATAACCAGTATTTCAGATTTTCGTACTAGTATCTAACTGTACCATTGTCAATTAAGGTTCCCACATATAGTTTACTTCTGGGTTAGAGACTCCCAAATGTAAAAGTGTTGTTACTCTGGTAGTTGTCAACAAATCAACTTTTCAAAAAGAAGAAAATGGTAGAATATTCCCAGTCATCCATGGGACAGAATTCTACAATATAGTTTTAGATCTTTATTAAAAAAACAAATCTTACTATGGCATTTGTCTCACATAGAATTTCTACATCTATAAGGTAATGTGATTTTAATCAAAGGGACTCTATTATTCTAAATTTTATTTCAAACTTTAAATTTTTTTATTCTAAGATCTTAATTTTTGTTTCTTTCATTGACATTAGTTTCTTAAAACAAAATTTTGGTATATTAGTTCTCAATAACTGTTAAGGAAGAATTGACAGTATTTTGTTCCCATGCTTTTCAGATTTTTTAGTTTTAGGTATTTTATGGTATGGCTTCTTTTAAAATATAGATTTCATAATATTTCTGCCTCAGTGCTTGGTGCAGAAGATCAATAGTATATAAAAATACATAGAGTTCCAGACCTCATGGACCTGTCTCATAGGAGAGACAGATTTAGTAGCTTAATAATATAGCCCTATTTATATTAAATAATTAAAGAAAGGAATGTCAAAATTTTCCTCTTTAATGTTTTGAAAAGATGATAAAGAGAACATATTAACTGTTAACTACAATGGATAATCATCATAAATGGCACATATGATTTTCAAGATCTAAAGTGATATATGTACATAAATAGCTATAATACCATTAACAGTTCTATAGAATAATATTTGATAACTAAATTTTATATGTACATTTATTATAAGTTGCATGATTGTACATATAGCTATGTATCTGCTATATATGTGATATATCAAATAATTTTATCTTCTGAATATGTGCATTCTTTATGTAGACATATGTAACATTAATTTAGGCTAAATTGTGACATTTCTTAGAATGTTTAGCTTTATCTGTGCACAAGTATTTCTGGTGTCAACACCCATTTCTACCTTTTACTCAAATATTTAATACTTAAATATCAACAAGAGCCTGAATTTTAATCAGGTTATTCTTATCCAAGATTTCAACGCATTGCCTCCTATTCTTTTTGTTATTATTACCCAGCTATATTGCTACCCTAATTGCCATTTATTTTAGAACCAGCTGCTTTAGCATATGTTGCCTACATTCATAAGGTGCCCTGCACATTTTCACCCACAGACATGAACATCAAGATGACACCCTTGCATGTAGATTTGTAAATAATTGTAATAGTTTGACAGAAGAGGCTCACCTGTTCTGGTGGGTCCCAACCCCACCTCATACCTTCTGCAGCTTCTTTTTTTTTTTTTTTTTTTTTTTTGATATAGTCAAATAGATTCCTACCTTTTTTCTTCAATTATTTTAAAATGTAGGCACTTCAATAGCACTATTAGTTTTAAATTGCCAACTTTATTTTCTATTTTATCCTCTTTTCAATTCTTAAGAATGTTGATTCTGTAAGATTTATCTTGAAAGAATCACTTACCTTCTCTGAATCTCAGATTCCTCAGTGTGTAAAATGTGACTAGAGAGATCTTCTATGGAAGAATATCTTGAGACTTAAGTTAAGTAATGTGTGTAAGGCACTTAGGCTAATGCTCAACCTTATGGTCATGGTAACTGTCTGGTTTTTATATTTCAATGTGGATCTTTTCCGGACTTCCAAACTGTGTCCCTCCTTCTCTCTTTGCCATTTCATGTAACTGCCTACAGCATTTCAGCTATTCATTATTTATTTTTTTGTAGGACCTGACTCTCTTTTTTCCTTTACTTTTGAAATCTTTAATGTTTTCTTTCTGGGATGTTGGCCTGAATAAATTTTGCCACAACAAAACACCACCCTTAACCTGATTATTTTCTTCTTGGGCAAAAATTAATGTTTCTTTAGTTTATTGACTTAGCACCTGAACTGATTAGCCCTTACTCCAACAAAACAAGATAAACAAGATGAAGACCAGGAGTTCATTCTCTGTTCAGGCCAATTGGGGTTGCACTGAAAACACATTTTTCTTTCATGGTCACAGATGTGCCCCTAACCCTGACCATCTGGTTAGCAAATGAGCAGAAGGGGCAGGATTGTATTATACAACCCAGTCCCAGCACTAAGCATTCTGTGCCACTAAACTCAGCATCATCATATTTAAAGACTAGAGCACAGCTAAGCAGATGTCTTGGGTGTGATCCAGGAACACTACCAATGGTGGGGAGAGTGAGAAAAATGAAAGCCTTACACAAAAGTGAAACTCAACAGAGACCCTGAGTATACTGGTTTAGATGTACCTGTTATTACAAATTATTTTAAAAGGCTAAGCAATTTTTAACTTTAATGATTCTTCATTTGATCCTCTGCAAGAGGTTCAAGTGAACATCTACTTGAAATTTTTATCCTCAAGCCAATTTTACATTGTAAAATATTATATATACATTATATAAAGAGAGAGAGAAAGAGAGAGAGAGAGAGTTTTAGTTTCAAAATGGTATACTCTTCTTTGCCAGGTCATGATTTATTTGATTTGGATGATTTTAAATAAAATTTTCATTGAATTGAGAATTTGAATTACAGCCATGAAGGGAGATTTTGGCAAGCAGTTTAAAGGATCTCCAACCTCTCATTGCCTTCTGAATTCTAATTAGGCAAATATAAATTGGTTCTGTGTCAGAGCAAGCTGCCCAAAAGACAAAGCTGCACTATTAAAATCAAAAGGCACAAACGTCAGCAGAATGCTGAGACATTGGGGTTTCCAATGAGAAAAAAAACTTTATTAAAAGAATGGTGCTTTTCTCAGAATTCTGTTTTTCTCTCCTGTCAGAGAAAATGATGAAAATCTCTGTTTTTATCGAAGGGAGAAAAAGTTGTTCACAGATGAATAGCACTTATATATTTGACACTTTATCTTCCAGGCACAGTTTGATCTAGTTACCGTTTTATTGTCTTTGTAATACTAATGAGATTTGTCTTTATAGAGGAAAGTCATCTTTGTTCATAAAAATAAAGAAATGCTTCATTTATCAAAGTATTTGCTCCAGATGCTTTTTTTTCAGTTTTTCATAAAAGTAATGTTACTGTTAATATTCAACAATTAAACCAACAGTGACCTTTTGGGTGTGACATTCCAAGTCTTTATTTGTTCACTCTAATTTCACATTTCATGAGCCAGCAATGTACTTTAATGATTAGTAGATTTATTTATATAATGTAAATATTATAGCAGACAAGAAGGAATAATTTAAAAGAATTGTTTATGAAGGTTTTTCAAATTAAATGAGTGCCAAGCAGTTAATGTGATCCTTGATTTTGCTTTTCTTTATAAAAGTTGCAGGAGAAAAATCATCTCTTTTGGGAGTCATTATGAGTCATATTTCTCATCTCTGTTAGTCCTGGGACAGCTGTTGGGAGCAGAGGCTCTCAAAAGGGAGCATAATGCTGTGTTTGCTTGAGGCAGGGACTGTTTTATTTCATCTTTGTATATTTTGTGTCTGGTAAATAGGAGGTTTTCATAATAGTTGTTCAATAGTTTGGAAGTATCCTTTTCAGATATGTTTGTATTGAGGTACTATTCTATTGAATTAGATTATTCTTTCATTTCACTATTAGCCTGTTTATCTTTGCAGCCCCACCTCCATGGAGGTATGAGTGAGGCCACCAATCATGACTTCAGTTCATAAAACATTGTTAATCTAACCCAATGTCTAATCTAATGCTAAAATTCATAGATATGTCTTCAATTAAAAATACAGAATATTAACCGTCCAGTCATTCACCCTAAAAATAAACCATATGTCTCAAATGCCTAGTACATCATATAAAAAATTCCAAATGATAAGTAATTGGGAAAGATGTATATATTAAATTTTATTTTATGATCAAGACAAATAATTAAAGGAATTTTTTCATAGTTTTGGCTCCAATATCTAGAAAAAACTATAATCCTTAAAAATATTAAGAGCATTATAATTATTTTAGCTGAATCCTTCTGCTACATTTTGTTCCAACTTCTAAATCAGTTTTGTATTTAGAATGACTTCAAAAATATTTTGAAATATTCTTTTATCCTTTTGTATAACATAATTTTATTAGACACAATTTATATAAAAGGATTCTGTAACATATCTCAAATCCTATTGGCAATAAAGATGGTATAAATATTCGTATAGAATTTATGAATTTTCCTTTTTGCTATCTGTACATAGTACAGTGTCTAGCACATAAGTGTTCAATAAATGGTTTATAGTAGAACTGAACTAACTCAGGAATTCTGTTTCTGAAAATAGAAGGGCAGTTGAAGTGTTAGAAATACTTGTTTGTAGACTACAACGAGTAAAGGGCCACAGTCCATAAACTCTTGCATTAAGGTATGATGCAGTGGTAAAAAAAGGACATGTAGGAGTAATGTCATTAGTATGAGCATCTCATTTTGAACTGAGATGAGGGAAATAATGTGTTAAGGCAGTCATATCTTGCTTCAGAAGCAAAGGAAGGTTGAAATTTAAAAGCCCATATTTGGAGGATAAAAGTAAGTGAATTAATTCATGAATTCTAAAGGAGTAAATTAGTTAAGCATTGCTATACATTAAGATATTCTGGTAAAATTTTTGACCTTGAGTTCTTTCATATGCTGGATGATGATGTATTGTTTATTGACAATAGTTTAATTTAGAGTCATAAATGCTGACTGTATCAGGCATGATTCACTAATAAAATCAAGTTAGAGAAAAAGAGGATCTTCCAGCTTTAATGATACCATGTCTCAGGATCTATCCATGGGTCATGGAAGTTTCCAAGCCAGTATAAGATTTCATTGTGTAACTTTTTCTAATGTTTAACTTTTCTATTACTGGTGTTTTCAGAAGAAAATTATCTAAACTGAAAATACATTGCCTTTTATAGTATACTTAAATATTAAGTAATTAAATAATAAATAATTATTAGAATCAAATTATTTGCTTCATTTAGCCCTCATAGCAACCATATGAAATTTTCGTATCCATTTTGCAGATGTGGAAATTGAAGCTTAGTGTGAATAAGTAAACTACCAGATGTTATGGGGCTAGAAAGTATCGGAACCAGGATGTAAACCAAGTCTTAAAAATCCAAAGGCCATGCAACTTAGTAGTATGTCAGTTTCTGCTACTTAAAAGTTTGCAGATACAGAATATCTTCATAGGCTTGAGGATTCTGCTTGAGTAACCTTGTATGGCTGCCATTAATTCAACATTTTCTAATGTTAAAAGCAATAATTGGCTTGAATCATTTTGTATTTACTATTTTCTAAAATATTGATTGATCAGAATATGCTGGTCACTCTGTCAGGCATTGGGGATAGAGGAGAAATTAAGCACACAAAAATACCTGCCTCACAAAGTGTGCATTTTTCTGAGGGAAGACAGACAATAAATATTAAATAAAAGAAATGCATTGAATGTAAAATGGTGATAAGTGATAGTGGGAAAAAAAAATAAAGCAGAGCATAGGGAGAAGATGAGGAGATCCATGAACTTACTTATAGGGTTACAACTTAAAAGAGGGTAGTCAGTGAAGACCTCCTTAAGAAGGTGTAGTTAATCCAAGAATTGATTAGGGTGATCAAGTAGAACAGAGCAAGCCTTGACATTATCTGGGAAGAGAGAAATCCAGGAAGCAGCAGTCTACATAGCCTGAGCTGCATAGTACCTGCTGTGTTCAAGGACCAGTAAAGAAGTCAGTGTGCCGGGGCAGACTGAGCAAGGTGAGAGTAGTAGGACAGAGAAGAAATAGGACCAGATTGGGTGGGGATCTTGAGGCCACCATGAAGATTTACATGTATTCGGAATATGATGGGAGCCATTGATGGACTCTGAGTAGAGGATTAAAGTGATGTGGAATATTTGGGGAAAAAACTGGTTGCACTGTCAGAAACAGATTGTAAGGGTCCAGGATAAGAACAGCGAGTCAGTTAGGAGGCTATTACAACAATCTAAGCAAGAGAAGCCTGTGACCATATATGATGGTGTGACTGTGAAGGAAGAGTGAGTGAAATTCTGAATAATGTGAGTATAGAAAGGAAATACTATAGATAGAACTTAGCCCTAGAGTTCTAATTTTAGAAGTCAAGGAAATTAGGTAACAAAGGAAGGTGAAAAGGAGCTACAAGAGAGGTGAGAGGAAAAGCAGGAAGAGTATGGTATATTGAAAGCCAAGAAAGCCATGTTTCAAGAAAGTCAGTCATCAACTGTGTTAGGTGCCACTGGTTGTTAAATGTGATCAAGGTTAGCAACTGCACACTGGATTCAAAATTTGAGGGTCCCTGGAAATCTCAACAAGTAGTTTCATTTGAGTGGTGGTTTCCAAGCTTGATAGGAAGGCCTTTAAATACTGCGAGATATCCATTTCTTTATTTAATGAAATAAGAATGTGACTTGTTACCACAGACACATTGTGTGTTGTGTTTTTATTTGCTTCAAGGAAGAGTTTTTTGTTGTTGTTGTTGTTGTTTTTAGTTAGGTAGTAACTTTAAAATCTTCCTGGGTTACATTTTGGAGCACACTATTAGTTTGATGTACCTGTCAAAATAGCAATTACTAGATTTAAAAATTGTACAGAAAGAACAATACAACTTCGATCATTGTATAGATTTTTTCATTTTTAACTTGAAAATCTGGTTTTATAGTTTGCTTACATCTATAAACATAAAGAGTTTATATCTAGTATGTTTTACCATATTTATTTAAAATTATAACTAAAGAATATTACATCAATATGAATAAGGAGTATCTGAGAATTGTTTTTCATGGGAAGTAAGAGTAGGGCATTGCTCAATAATGATGAATTCTGTACCATACTATATTGTCTCCCAGCAGGTACCAATCAAGGTTGGAAGGAAAGGAAACTATTATTGATGCCACTGTAAAACTTCACAGGCCAAGTAATAAGTTAATATAAATTTTTAGAACATAGCCTGACCATACAACAAATGTCATATGTTTGCTATTATTATTACTGAGAATTTTGGACATATTGATGATTTAGAGGACTGCAAAAATTATTTTACTTTTAATTACTTAATAACATAATCCTAGCCCCATCCTAAACTTTTACTTCTTCTTATCTTTTTATAAGCAAAGTAAAATGATTAGATCTTGGAGTCAGATTGTGGGGTATAACAGATCTTGAACTCACTTTGCAAAAATTATATATTTGTGTGCTAAGCTTAGAACTCTTGACATCTTAATTTTGATATTAACTTTTGACTACTCAGGTTAATGAATTTTCATGACTACCTTAGTTCTGCTTCATACTTCATGCCATTGTATGAAGAAATCATTTTGTGCATCTTAAACTGAGAAAAGTTGGCATCTGTTAGTAAGATATATGTAGATATTATGTATAATATGTATGTTAGATTTATATAAACTACATATATATCACATAACATATAATACATATATAATGTGTATATTTATGCACATATGCATAATGCATTGTGTGTGTGTATATATATATATATATATATATATATATATATATATATATATATATATATACATACAATGAGTGTGTTGTGAGAGGAAATGATTTTGAGTAAGAATATATTGTGTGTTTATATATATTTATAGCCCATACATAGGTACTTTTATATAAAGTATTTAGCTTTTAGTATTATATGAAGTGCAATTGTTACCCCAAAAGAGTTAGGCCTCAGTTCTGTTTTTTTTTAATTGAAGTATATAGGCAGTTAAAATGTGTCAGTTTCTGGTGTACAACATAATGCCTCAATTCTTGTCTTGCCCAAAAGAGAAGATTTTAGACAGGAGACAAAGCATTGTGTAGCAAAAGATTTTAAAGATCTTATTAGCTAAGCAAAAGTGCACCTGTAAGAGTAGAAGGCGGGCTGATCAAAGAGAGGATGGCAGCCCAAGTCTTTCTTGGTCTCCTGTCTCATACCCTTGCTTAGAGGGGTCTCTTGATTGACGGCTCTTGCCCCTGGAGTGCTTAGTCATGCCCATCCCCTTCTGTGCATGTCCTTACCCATGATACACACAGGGCCTAAGCCACAGTGCTAATTATATTACAATGAGCATTGGGTCATATCCAGTTAGATCCTTGTCGATACCGCACAGTCGTGGCCATTTGGTCCCAAATGGTTTCATGCTGGCACTCATTTAGAGGAAGTAAAGCCCCTTAGGCTGAAAGCAGGCATGTCACCATCTCTCGCCCATCCTCCCTCTTCTCCACCGTATCTGCCTCGTTATTCCACCTATCTAACTGCCTAACAATCTTTTAATGTAATTCCTCTGTGCAGGTAAATGGTAAATTAAAAAATGTATAATTTAAAAAAAATGTATTATCTGAGGTCCCTTTAATAGGGATTCTATTAATGATACCTGATTTTTGCCACAATGATATGATTTACTTAGTATATAAGGTGAAGTAGTTTAGATAATATAAAGTGCGTTTTCAGTCCTGAGTCTCAGTATTTACATGAGATTCCATTTCTCTCTCTACAGCCAGGCTTTCCTAATTCTACCTTTAAGGTCTTTTATTTGCATATTTAGGATAGTGTAGATTGAGGTCTTTGAAACAATTTCCGCTTCAATTGTGTCTCTGCATTCTCTGTATTTCATGGACTGCTTGAGGCCAATTCTATGTGAAAGATTCCCAACTGTTATTACCTTCTTGGAAGAAACAAGGTGGGGGGGAATTTCTTAAATTAATTTTTTTAGATCATACTTAGTACAGATTTTCTTTCTTTTCATATTCTCTTCTGCTTTTTGGTATTACTGAGTTTCTTTAAACAAGGCTTTGAGCTATATTCATTGCTAGTGACTCACTACCAAAAGACTTTTTGTTAAAGGATTTCATTTTGGTTCAAGGAAAAGGAAACTGATTTTTCTCTTTTGAAGTGTCATATCACTGGAAAACCAACAAATGCAGGTTTTAAACTTTAAGAAAAAATTTTAAGTAAGAAAACAAAATTTGCATGAAGAACTTGTTTTGTTTGAAGAGTTTTCAGCTTCCAAGTTACCCTGCTTTTAGATAAGAATGTATTTCCTTTCCAATGCTTTCCTATTCAGTCTTTGAGATTTTCCCTGTACAAACTTGTTTTTATAAAAATTGAGTTATTTTAATATATAATTCCTTCAAATTAAATATTAAACAGTCCAAATTTCCATTCTGTTTTTTTTTTTAAATATTTCAATTTCAAAACATATTCTCATGCAACACAACTGGATATTTTTCTTTTGGATATCTCATATTTAAAAAAAAATCAAACTGGCACATATACTCATATTTTTAACCTATTTTACGTTCAGTTCCATTTGGTCTTGTCCTTTAAGCCAAGCTCTGACAGAAGCACGGGGTAGTTCTTGTCTCACATGCTTTGTACACGTGGACTGCCTTATTCTTGTAAATATAGCAGAAATGTGCAGTCAGTGTTTTAGCCCTTCAGGCACACATCAGGCACCGATTGTTTACAGAAGTGAACTGGGTAGCAAGAATTTAAACTGCCTTGGAATCATTAGGTGATTAGCTTTCCCTTGGATTCCATGTTACCCTGAACAAGCCTTCTGCAGGGCCCATTATATTCTTCTTCCCCTGGTACTGATCAAGGAAAACAAAAATAGAAACATCATTGAGTGCAATGTTGATTTTGAGACAGGCATTGTTTGAAAAGAGAATGCTAGGAAACCGTTAAAAAGTACAAACGTTTATCCAGGCGTAATAGACAATGCCAATTGTTTTGCCACAAAGTCCTGAGCTTTTAAGAACCTCTTTTTTCAGTGAATAAAATCTCAAGAGAAATTGCTGAGATTATTTCTCTAAATGATAAGCACATGGATGTAAAGCAGTAAAATCACTTTTTCACGTGAAAAATGTTGACGGTGTCTAAGTGATGGCATATTACTGGTTTTATGAAACAAATAAAACTGCATGTGAATAAAGGCTGATTTATGTAAGATTTTTAACAGTAAGCATCTACTATCAATATAAAAAATGAATAGGCCCCTGTAACCAGTCAAAACTAGAAATAGGATCAACACTCAATGAAAAAAAAACTAATAAATATGATGTGGACATTTATCACGTATTGCAGTACTCTCTGAATATATGCTGTGCTGATTATTAGATAGAAAATATGAAAAGAGAAATTTCAACTACTTACTGCAATGTTAGGCTAGTATTTGGAGGTTTGGGGCTTGAATAATAAAGCTTATATAACAATACCATTAAATGGGATTTTTTTTCCCTTTGGTAAAATGGGTGTTCAAACAAGAACATCAATAGTTTTTGTTTTTCAAGAGTAGCCCATATAAAAGTAGTACTTATATCAATGTCACTTTTAATATAGCTTCTTCCCAGTGTTATCCTTACAAACAAGAAAAATGTTCTTCAGCCACCTCAATCTGGAAAAATATACACAGAGAAATATACATTTGTTGTTCAAGAAACGAGAGTGTGCTGCTTATTATCTGTTTCTTAGAGTGGAACAGTCAGAGTCAGTGGTTGTTAAGATGAAATGTCATTTATGCAAATGCTACAGGTCACAGAAAGTCCTCAGGAAAGGGTCTTTTACAGGACCTATATGTCATTTCAGTATTTAAAATTTTAGAAAGCAGTAAAAGTCTTA
Source organism: Camelus bactrianus (assembly GCF_048773025.1). NCBI lineage: Eukaryota > Metazoa > Chordata > Mammalia > Artiodactyla > Camelidae > Camelus > Camelus bactrianus. The sequence goes on along the minus strand of NC_133550.1, from coordinate 42,464,095 downwards.
TTTCTAAATGAAGTAAATGATCATTCTGGATATTACATGTAATTCTACCAGCAGTCTAGTAGAGAATGAGAACAAATGGGCTAAGCAGAATAGTCTAATGGATTTTAGACAAAAAAGTGTTTTTGTTATGATTGTGTTTGTAGTTATATTATTGTCATTTTTGTTGAGAACGCAGTCAAATGACAGCTCTAAGAAGATTCTACTTTGGGACCAAATTTCAAATTATGACAATATTTAATTCAGTGATACCTGAGCACATCACATCCATATCTTCATGTGTCTTTCCCGGGGTAAAAACTAGTTCCCCTTACCTTTTGCATTTTTCAAAAATGTACTTCAATGCCTGTGAGTTTCAGCCAAAAGTCATAGTCTGCCCAGTTTGTTAATTGCCAGGTTAACGGAGAGTTCCAAAAGTCTGTTCCTGAAATAGGAACTTGCACTTAATTAACTAATCTGTATTTTGTCTATTTTCTGCAAGAGCAATAGGATGAGATTTTGCAGATGTTTCCTATTCTATCAGGTGCTGGTAATATACAAAGTAGCATTTTTGAGGTCTATCAGAATGTCGTGGAAAATAGCTAAGAATTGGGACCAAAGTAGATATTACTGCCTGACCAGCTGCTTCCCTTTTTCAGTTGCTGCCTCCCAATCACCCAAGTAATAATAAAAAAAAAATAACCAAAACTATGTGTATTGTTGGGGAGGAATAAATTTTCCTCTATCCTACTAGGTTCTTCTGGCTGATCTAAGAATTAAATTAACATGAGACAGATTAACAGGAGAAAATCAAAGTTTAACATCATGTATACATGAGAGAGACCCAGGAAAATGAATAACTGACCAAGACTGCTGAAACCCTTACCTTAAGTACCATCTTCAGCTAAAGACGTAAGAGGGTGTTTTGAGTTGTGGTTTGGGGCTTCACGAGGAAGGAAAACAACTCACATGAAGATGGAAAAGCAAATGTTCAGCAAACAATGTTTGCTGGGCCATGCCGAGACAATGGGGCAGGGAGTGGGATTTTACCAGACAGGCTTTGCTTGGTGCCTCCCTGTCTACCACACCTAGTGCAAGCTCTAGTTGTCTATGGTGATGCTCCCTTCCTGGAACAGTTCCATATTCTTTAGGCAGCTAGGGGGAAACTCAAAGGATTTTCCTGAGTCTTTGGGGCCTTAAAAATAATCAACCTAAATTAGTCCTCATGCCAAAGAGATACCTTAGGGTAGCAAGTTTTGCTCCCCTACAGTATAAAATTAGGAAACTGTGATAAATCTTATGGTATAAGGGCTTTGAGAAATCCTAATGATTCTGAAGACCCCCTTATTTCTAGCTTGGGTAAAACAGCAGGAACCAGGAGACGAGTAAACAACCATCATTTCAACCCAGGCAACTCTACTACCCTCTTTTACACCTCAGGCTGCTTCAAATGCTTGCTTAATTTTGAAGTGAGAGAGAGAGAGAGAAAGTGAAAGAGTGAGAATGAGAGAGAGAGAGAGAAAGAGAAAGAGAAAGAAAGGGGCTATATGGAAAAAACCAATTATCTAAAATATGCTCTTAAAGGATTTTGTTAACTAATATTATTGAAGTTTAAAGTAGTTGGCATTCTTGGATATAAAATCCAGTTTGTGTAATTTTTTACACCTTTGATCTTTGTGCTTGTCCAAGAGCCACATCTTACCATCTGAAAAAAATTTTTAAAGAGTCCATTTACAGTGAATCCTTGGATGATAAATGAAGTCTAATCTCAAGGGCTACTGCAAACCCCAGTCAGTGAAAGAATCAGTCATTGTGTACCTTAGAGCGAAAGTGAGTCCACTAGTGCTTTTAAACTAACATTATTTTGAAACACATTAATGAAATTTTCTATTTTTTTCTATTATTCTGTTTTTCTGTAATTCTATTTAAAGAAATTATACAGAAAAAATCTGAATTGGAAAAAATCATAAAACTGAATCATCAAACAAATATTACTATATGAAGATACTGATAATAAAGTCCCTAAAAGCAAAAATATATTCTAAATACAATAAGAGGAACAGAAACTTGTTTACTAGTCACCTATTTTTAAAATTTTTAATATCTACTTATCAAGAAATAATTTCTATCCATACTTGAAAGAATTTTCCTGTCTTGAACTTTAGAAAATTTATCTTTCCAAAATCAGGAATAGGGAAGAAAGAAACCCTCAGTAGACTTTTTTCTGCCTATTAATTTATCAAAACATGCCAACGGAAGCACCCAGACCCTTTCTTTTCTGCTGGCCATCCGGTTCCAGTCTAGCAGATGTCTTTACTACTTATAAAGGTGGTAATTCCAGGAAGGAAGAAAACTTCCCTCTACCTTTCTAAATTCCTTTAGCTAGTCCAGGAATTAAGTTAACATGAGACAGATTAACAGGAGAAAATCAAATTTAATTTTGTATGTACAAGAACTTCACATACATGAAAGAGTCAGAGACCCCACAAATATGAGAGGTTCAAAGACAGAAAGGAAGGTAGAATGAGGTCTATATACCCATCCTGAGCTAAGGAATGAGATAGGGGGCCTGGGGCCTCGAAGGACACAAGGGTCATTCTCAGGACAATAAGAAATGAAGATGTTTGGTAATTTGACATTTGTCCTGCCATATAGATGGGGCCACTTAGATAAATTTATTTTTCTGGGAAAATTCCCAATTTAAATTCTTCTGGGTAGTTAAGGGTGTGTGTGTGTTGAGGGGCAGTATTTTCTCCTGATCTCACAGGGGCTCCATTGCTTTTAGCTCAAAATGATCCACATGCTCAAGCGGCACATCTTCTGGGGGCCTGCTCTGAATCCCTACGTGCTTACAGGAAATCTGGAAGGCACAGAAATAAAGAGTAAAGTTAAAACCCACAAATTACAGCACTTGCCAATATTTTGGTTTATTTCCTTTTTCTGAGTCATTTTATTATACATACGTGTTGAGACACATGTATGGATATAAATTTAACTTGATTTTGGAGTTAATCACTCCTTAATGAAGACACATGGAACAAACCTATTAATCTGAAAATGCTTGTCAGCAATATTACTATTTTGAACAGTTTCATATCTCAAAACATTAAGGATTCATTCCCAAGAGTACTTCTCAAAGCAGAAATACTTTAAGAAAGGAGATCATGATTACACATAAATTCATCAATGCCCACATGCTATAGCCTTTATGAACAAGAAAGAGAGGGCTTAGGCATAAGAGATTTGCAAAGTGATGGAAAATTGGTACCTACATTTTATTTCCTTCAGATTCTGACTTATGCGTGAACTTAGCTCATGTCTGTCAGAGTTGTTGCTACTGCTTTAATACTGCAGTGGACTTTTTTTACTTCCTGATCATTAGAGTGTTCATCAGAATGCTTGACCCAATTATAAAGGTTGTCATATCTTGTGGAGAGTTAGTGTTACCTGAAAACTGGGTTAGCCTCTTGGTGTGTGTTGAGCCAAAAGACACAACCAGAATAGGAGAAGGAAGGATTTATTACTTGCAGCAAGTAAGGAGAACACTGAGGATCTTTTCCAAAGTAATATCTATCTGAACAATAAAATTGAGGAAATTTTAAGCTAAGGTTGCATACATATTCATGAAGAATTCAGCATAGAATTGGAGCAAAGGTCAGTAGAGTCCAAACTTTAGTTGATTGAAGTCTTGAGGGTCAGAAAAGGTAAACATCTTCATTTTTTAGGCTCCAGTTGATCTGGTGGTTGAACATTCCAGGGGGTGGTTTAAATCCTGTGGAACAGTTCAAGAAAGTGCTTCTGGCTTTTCTCAGGTTAAAAAGCCATATTTGGTTGCCCCCCCCCCCCCCCGGGGATCTCTCTACCCTAAATGCTTACATTAGGGTAGACATTAAAATCTTCATAGAACATTTAGGCATCACTTAGAGTTGAGTCTAGAACCCAAGTATCCCAACACTAAAATGTGTACACTTTTCACTTTTTTGTATTACCTCTTTTATAGGAAGAAGCAGTCTCCCAATAGAAAGCACATCTGCTAATGTGCTAAACCAAATAAAATTAATTTAACATAAAGTCACTTCAAAAGGCACATTCCTTGAGCTTGTGAATTTCACCAAGAGAAGGAAAATTATATAATTTTCTAACTACCTTTACAATAGACTTCAAATATGTTAGAGCCATAGATATTTCAAGACATGTTATATGGCCATGGAACACAAAACAGCATTTCCTTATTTTTATTTAGTTTATATTACTAGCGATACTGAATAGTGAGAATTGTCAGAGGAAGATTTAAATTTGTCTCCTGTGTACCAAACCAAAAAGAAAGATGCTTTTGCAAGACAATTTCTCTCGAAAAATTGCTATGCACAGGTGGTTTTTCTGATTCTTTTCTGATTAGCCTGATAAATCCTGTTTGACAGTTTTCTGTTCTTAAACTAAATTAGAAATGTTGATTCCTGAAGAGGAGCAGAATATGCCTCCTCAAAATATGCTTCTTTACCATAAGAGTTATTTTGAAGTGTTTTTTTTTTTGAACAGGAGATAAGAAAACTGAATAGAAGTTACTTTTTGTAGGAAACTTTTACATTTGTAAGAAAAATCTCCATTTGTAAGTGTGTCTCCCTGTCTGTACCAGGAAGAGAAGGAAGACTAATTCTCTAGGAAACTCAATGAAGAAGGCTTGGATTTTAAAAAAAGAAAGAAAGAAAGAAAGAAAGAAATGAAACAACCAAATAAATAAATAAACAGAAACACTTGACCCTGGATGTCTATTAAATTAATGGCATGACCATGAAGAAGATTACTTTGACTTTAAAACAGTACATTAACTGCACATCCTAAGAGGGATATAATATAAAAACAAAAAAAATCACAACAACAACTTAAACTGCATTGAGAAATCTTTACAAAATATGTTATAGTTTGGCTGACTTAAAATAGATTAGATTTAAATTGGGTATTTCTATAACCATAGCCATTTTAAATATTTCATTTTGAGACAATTTTATATTTACAGAGAGTTGCAAAAATAGTACAGAGTTAAAATGATACAAATGCTATTTACAAATCAAAAACTGACTCAGACAATAGAAAACAAACTATGGTTACCAAAGGAGAAACAGCAGGGAGGGATAAATTAGGAGTTTGGGATTAACAGATACACATTACTATATATAAAATAGATAAACAACAAGGACCTACTGTATAGCACAGGGAACTGTATTCAATTTCTGGTAGTAACATATAATGGAAAAGAATCTGAAAAGCAAAAAATATGTATGTGTGTATATGTATAACTGAATTGCTTTGCTGTACACCTGAAATTAATGTTGCAAATCAACTACACTTCAATAAAATTTTTTTTTAATTTAAAAAAGTTTTTTAAATGCTTGGATTTAAATCTGCATGACCACCATACCCTTTTTTTTTTTTTTTTTTTTTTTTGTGCTCTGCCTGATAACCTCCTGTAACTGGCTCTCCCCATCCCCAACATCATTCTTTTATCTTTAGTTGAAGATGGTATTTAAGGCAGCGACTTGAGCCATTTCTAGTGGTTAGTCAGTTTTCCTGGTTATCTCCCATGTATACAGGAGGTATATGTGTTGTTAAACTTCTGTTTGTTTTTCTTCTATTAATCTGTCTTTTATTATAGGTTGTATTACTGAATTGGTGAGGTCCTAGCCCAGGCTGAGACACCCCTGTCCCAGCCAGGGAGGTTCTTTTTTGGACTGGATTCACCCAGACAATAATGAAACCAGTGCTGAGACTGGAACAGCACAGGCTTTAATCAATGGCCAAAAGAATGGAGAAAGGGGAACCTAGTTGGCAAATCAACTTCTTAATCCAAATCAGGTGGAGGCACCAAACATATAGGAGGGTCAAGGTAAAAGGGAGAGAATTGGAAAGAATGGAGGAATATTAATGAGTTATCTGGGAACATGGGGTGTGGTTAGGACCTGGAACTGATGCAACCCTCCTTTTCAGTCTTTGTATGGGCTTTTCTGGTTGTTGTCATGGTGATAATCAGCTGTCATGGCATAGGTGGGTGTGTCATTTTGCATGAATTACAGTGAGCTTATAATGAGGCTCAAAGTCTATTCAAAGTCAAATCCTCCTACATCTTGGGCCTAGTTGATTCTAACCAGTCGTTGGTTTTTCCTTTTCTTTTTTTCCTTTGCAGCTTCCTCTTGAAACTTAGATTAAGAGTAATTGGTTTCTATTCAAGGGAAGGGCAGGGGTATGATTCTGGGGCAACAGCCCTGGTAACAGTCGGTCTCAGCCAAGAACCTAAAAGGGTAGGAGGAAAATTATTTTTCCTCCCTCACAACCCTAATCCTTGGATTCTCCATGGTTTGATGCAAACACTTATAAGTCTCTTCAGGCCCTCTCACCCTGATTAGATAAGGGTCCCTTGAATTTTCAGAGAGTCAGAAGTCATGAGAAGGTGAGCTCATTATTCCTGTCTCTCTTTCAAGGCACATATTTTCATCAACACTCTCTCTCTTAATTATAATGGGAGTCCCCTTCTTTTTCCAGGATCATTCCATAAATATCATATTTTTCCTACTTTAATCTCTAGTTTTAGCTTTTTTGCCTTCACCTTAGATTGTCAAAATTCTCTTTTGGTTATAGATGCTTCATTCCTAGTATGTTATTTAAAGTTTCTCTTGCTCCTTACTCACCTACTAAGAAAGAGGGATTCTGGTGTGGACAAAACCAAACTGGAGTGTTTAGATATCTTAGCACTTGGTCTCTGGTGCTAGAATATCTTCTTACAAATGTAAGATTTAAAATTTTTGTTATTCCATGAAATTGATGTCTTTGGAGAGTGGTATGAAGGCATTGTTGCCCTTCCTCCTCCCATCTATTTCTCTCCTCTTCCTCTACCCTCTCCTTCCCCTCCGTATTTGCTGTTTCTCCTCTCCATTTACTTCTCCATCTTTTACATCTTCTCTCTGTTACTTGAAATCAGTCTTTTCTAGATCACCTTATCATCAATGTTTAACCCTACTTTCAACTGCTATAGTAAAACAGATCTTGTGTCTTTTTCTAATTGAAATTATACACTTGCCTTTAAAAACTTATCAAGTAGGATCAGGTGGACCTCTGGGGAAGTAGCTATGGATCTGATTTCTTGAGACTACAGGAGAAGAAAGCTATTATTCAACTCTCTTATTGTCACACCTATTTTCCATATGTGTTTAGAGCCAAGTCTTATTACTGAACTCAGGTTCTGCTACTTGCCACTCAAAAGCAATACTTGGGAGAGGTGATGTTGATAGAAAATAAAGATGCCTTTACTTAGAATGTTAGCAATCTGGGGAAATGGTGGACTCAGTGTCCCCAAAAACTATCTCAGAAGATTCTGCTCAGCTGCGAACTTTTTAAAGGAAAAAAGAAGTGATCTCAGTTGATCATTGAGATAAGGGGATCAGAGTCATCACCATCCCTCACTGCAGGCAGGCTTGATGTACAGGACTGTCAATTCCTTGTGAATTTTCCTTAGATGCTATCTTGTTCACAATTTGTGAGATTACTGAAGGAGAACTAGGAAAGAGATCTGATCATTTGTGAATAATTTCTTACTCTCCATTTCTACTTCTTTGGTCTATGGAGAACACCAACAAGTTAGGCAGAGTATTATGTGATCAAAAGATTTGTAAAGCACAGGGGCACCAGATTTAAAAGTTAGTTACAATGTAGCTTTGTTAAAGTGACAAGGCAAAAGGGATTTCCTGCTGAGGGTGTTTCCTGCAGAGATCTGCTTACAGTCTGAGCTAGTAAGTTTGATTCTGTAACCTCCATCATTAACCACATGGCATACTCTTGGAGCACCTAATTAAGGATGTTGAGATTCTGGCCATCCTTATCTGTTTTCTTTTTCTTTCTTTCTTTCTTTCTTTTTTTTTTTTTAATTGAGCATCTTGCATGCTTTTCCATTTAAAATAAAAAAATATATCCAAGGAACTAGGTATTTGAGCCAGCAAAGTTATGCAGAAACCTCAATTAAAAAGCATTTGCACTTATTTTGGATACAAGTACCCTAAACTCAGAGCATGTCTTTAACATTGAGAAAAGATCCTGATCTCTAGAGACATTCTGATATTAACATGAATAAAATTTACTATGAAGTTAGTGGCCTGAATGACAGCTCCATGCTCTAGCAGGTTCCACTAATCCTGGAAAAAGTCATTGTCTCATTTAGGGAGAGAACAGCATTTGCATTGGCATAAAATATTGATCAGAAATTGATTTGGAGCCAAATTCTTAGCCAATAGATACACATATATTTGCTTTAAAAATACTCTATGCTTGTGTGGAAAGAAATCTGCAATAATGAATACATATTGAGTACTTACTGTGTGCTGGATGCAGCAAACATATGAGAAAAAAACATTTCCTTAATTTTACATTTAAATGAATTGACATACAACTGGTTAAGTGAGATTTGAACACAAGATGCCTAACTCCAAAATGGATACCCTAACTATTATAATATAGTGTATCCCTCAACAATAGAAAAACTAGATCCAGAATCCAGTTCTGATATCCTCTTTTATTAGCATTATACCTCCCTCCATAGAATGAAATCAATTCATAATTGATTAATCAGTTACAAAAATTTCTTTCCCTCTACACCAATTCCTTTTCAAGCCACCATCTTTTTTTATTCTATATTTTGAAATAAACCTTTTGAGAGAAGAACATATATTTCTGTATTCTTCATCAACATCTATTTACTACTAAAGCCTTTAAAACTTGAATTTCATCTTAACCACAATGCCAGACTATTATATTAAGGTTAATAGTATCCTTGATTTTTCTTTTCCATTTCTTCATTTGCCAGTATGACTGGAACATTTGGCTCTTTTGTCTGCACCCAGTTTCCCTCTCCTTTTGCTTTAAAACTGTCTTTTCATTAATTCCAACACTACTTCTCTTTACTCTGTGACTTTCTTCCTCAGAACTCTTTGTTGGTATCTCATCTTCAGGCTAGCTGTTAATGTTGCCATCTTTTAAATTAAAATGGTCTTTTAAAAAATCATTCCAACCTTTTCTATGATTTGAACCAAGTTGGTGATTACACATATTTATTTCCAGTCTAGATCTTTTTCTTGAGGACCTGAATCATATTTATAACCATCATGTTGGCATCTATACTTAGATATCCCATAAGTGCTTTAAAAATGAATGTATCCAAATTGCACTCATTATTTTCCCTGCCATACCCACTCCATGTATATGACATATTTTAGTAAATGGTGCTGCTAACTACACTGACTCCAAAATCAGAATCTTTAACTCCTCCTCCTCCCTCCTCTCCACACTGGTCTCATTGCATACTGTCAATACTACTTTAGGAGTATTTCGTTATTATCATTGTTTTTTTATCACCACTACCATGGATGGTCTTACATCTAAGTCAGTGTATTACTCTTAATTGTTCTCCCTCTCTTCTGTCAACTGCATCCTCATCCTCATTTTTATCTGTTGACCTTGATGTTGTCAGAATAGTAATTTTCAAAAACTGTCATTTTTTTTCCTGCAAATATCCTCATTACCTGTAAGGTAAAATCCAAGATCTTTATCAATATTAATGCTCAGATCACTTTTTCTGGTTAAGATTTCTCAAAACTTGGTGGAAATACTAGCATTTGGGTCCAGAAATGCTAATATCTCAGAAAAGAAAGGACTCAGGCCTAGGAGTCAAACTGACTTAAGACAAATTAATATGAGAAAAAAATACACATTTCACTTAATTATTTTTATATATAATTTCACTTAATTTTTTTATATGCACATAGGAGTTTTCAGAGGGGAAATAAAGACCCAAAGAAGCCATTAGGGCCAAATATTTGTATACCTTTTTACACAAAGAACAATAAATTACAGGGATGTAACAAGACAAAAGAGTGACCTTGAGTGACCTTGCGTGAGGGTCAGTAATTTGTGGGACAGTAACTTGGAAATATATTGTAGGGGCGGGTAGGGGAGAGTAATGGGAGGTCAGGGAGCCCTTTCTGCATTTGCTGTTTCTCATGCACTTTTCAGCTCAAAATAATCAACCTACCAAAGAAGTATATTTTGAATAGGATGGTCTAAATCCATCCACTTTAATTATTCAGGCAAAGTACATATGCATTGCCTCTACTATCAGTTCCTCTCAGATTGCATGGGATTTTTGTAAGACTTTGCAATTAAGCATGAAAATGCCTCTTAAAGAATAGCATATACAATTATCATTCCAGTATCCCTAGAGTGCTAGTTCCTGTGGCCTCTAGAGTGAGGCTGGCTGCCAGTCATCTACTAGGAGCATAAAATTACATGATTGAATTAATTACTCTGAACCATTCAGAGGTTTGTTATTTATGACTGTTACTTGTCTACCCAGTTTAGAGCCTGTGTAGCAATCTTGCCTGAGGTGCAAATTCTTCATGAAAACCTCAGTGCAAACAATAGTCTATCAAGCCTTCTACCCCGAGACACCAACTTAAATCTTGACCTTCACCCTATTATCTTACCCCAAATCAAACTTCTGATTACAATAACCCACCAAAATTTACCTCCAGTTGCCTTTGCTATGAAGCATTTCTCTCGAACAGATTTATTAGATTCTTCTATTTCCTCAGCTTTCTGTTATTATGTCTATTATGGCAACTATGACTTTCTACTTTAATTAGCTGCTTACCTGTCTGTCTCCCAACCTAGATAGACTTTGAGTGCCTGAGAGATAAACTCTGTATCTTTTAATCTCTTCATTTTAGATTTCTTCATATCAGATAATCCCTGGGACACAGAAGATGCTTACTATTTGTTTCATAGGGGGAAAAGAAAGAGGATTAGATTGTTGAATACATGAATGAATAAAAGTGACCTTGTACAATATATTTACTATTATTCCACTTTGGAGCTAATCACATCTTCTGCTTTTAGATGGTTTTACAGTGTTTAAAGCTCTTTCAAAAGCACTTGGTATTCATAACCTCACTATGAAGCAGACAGAGCTGATATCATTTGTCTTATTTTAGAGATGAGGGCATAGGCTTTCAGAGCGAAAGAGGCTAGCCTGAGATGATATAAAACTAGACCAGAACCTAGATCTCCTGACTTCATGAATAACAAAATATAAAGTGACCTTATAGTTTATACTATTTATCATGTATGGATGGACAAGGAGATATTGAGAAGTCTACTATGAAATAAGGTGAACTATCCATCTTAAATTCACAGTAGAGAAGAAAGAAATGCAAAATAATATGGAATATATCCCTGAAGATAGGACTCAATTTGTAAATATGACAGCGAGCTTTCAAAAGAATAAATTTTAAACTTTTTGAACACTATTATCTGTGGGCAACATACCTTCAGAAAACCGTTTTAAGCTTCCATATTTGCTTCATCCTACACAATGATCTATTATTTTAGACGAATCCTTTTCAAAATGGAATAGAAGTAGTACATTAAATCTATAAAACATAATTAATAGTTATGTTTGTATCTCCAATTACATTAAACCTAATTTGGTTTGTGTCTGATAATCCTCCTTGAAACCACAAAATTTAAGAAGTGCCAGTTCCAGATCAATGTTGGAAGACCTAAGTTAGGATAAATCTATGCTAAACTGGAACTGAGAGTGCACAGAATGGACTTTAGGGAAGAGTGGATAGGCTTTAGGATACAAACAATTGACAGCTGTTGCTCTTGACTTATTTTTTTTAGCCTCATAATTTTAGTAGATCCAAATTTCTTAGATAAGCAAATTGCATTGAACATTGACTTCCAAGGACAGTGTAAAGGATCTTTAGAATATCAGTGATCTAGATCATCAGTGCTTCCAGCTGCATCATCGTACAGTGAGAAATAATGACAAATAAACTGCAGTAACACAAAGGCCAGGTGGGGGGTTATAAACTAAGACGTTTCTGGTGTTCTACAGCTTTCCCATTCATTTATTGTCTAATCCTACTTAATCTATTGTTTAACTGCTCATTCTGGGGCAGTCTTTTAATCAAAACATCAATGTGTGTCTCCCAGGAATGCCTGGCTCTCATCTCATCGGTTGCCCAGAGGAACCTGCTATCCTGCCTGAAGAAGGTAAGCTTTCCTATAAACAGTCCTGCTTTTGCTGTCTACCTTTTTGAAACTTCCCTGTCCCATATCCCATTTCAAAGAGCATGCTTTCTTTTGCTGCACTTATCTAAGCAATAAACGTATCTCTGTCACTGTCTTAATGGCTAACTACTTACTCCTGGAAAGGATCAAAATATGAACATGATTAAAAATGAGTTTGAATTGCTATTTCTGCTAGAGATACAACTATTTTTTTTCTTCTAGTTTTGAGGTGTAATTAACATGCAGCACTATGTAAGTTTAAGACATACAGCATAATTATTTGATTTACAATGCATCGTGAAGTGATTATCACAGTAAGTTTAGTGAATATTCATCACCTCATATAGGTATAAAATTAAATAAATAGAAAAACATGTTTTTCTTGTGGTGAGAACTCAGGATTTATTCTCTTAATGCCTTAAGTCTCCAGCACATGCCATTGTCAGTTGTTTTGTTTTTGTTTCAACTTTATCAATTCTTGTGGCTGTGAAGTGGGATCTTATTAAGATTTCTAATTGCATTTTCCTGATGACTAGTAATGTTAAGTATATCTCATAAGCTTATTGACTTTTGCAAAGTGCCAGTTTAAATAATTTGCCCTTTTAAAAATGAGTTGTTTGTTTTATTGTTGATTTGTATAAGCTTTTTGTTTTTGTTTTTTGTAAATATTTTCTGGATATAAGCCATCTGTCAAATATGTATTTCTACATCATTTATTCTCTTGTACTATCTGGCATGCATTTTCATTTTCTTAACTGTATCTTTTGAAGATCATACATTTTTAGTCTTAATGAAGACCATCTTATCAAATGTTTTCTCCCATAGTTTGTGTTTTTGAATGTCCTGTTTAAGAAATGTATGCCTTACTCAATAGTACAAATATTTTTGCTATGTTTTCTTCTAAAAATTTAATAGTTTAGGTCTTATATTAGGTCTATAATTTATTTTAAGTTAGTTTCTACGTATGTTGGGCTAAATAAGTGTCTAAATTCATTTATTTTTATGTGAAGATAGCCAACTGTTCTAGCCCCATTTGTTGAAATGACAGTCATTTTCCTAATGACTTACCTTGGCACATTGGTCAAGAATTAATTGACAACTTAAGTATGGTTTGTAAATTTTAAGTACCTTTTCCGACTTGACCTTAGCAATCTATTCTATCACACTAATCCAAGCAAACTACACTATTATCATGTGAAAGGTTTCAGAACGTAACACCCCAAATATATTATTTTGGCATTTTGATTATTTTGAACTGAAGGTACTTGAGAAACAGCAGATGCAGGAACAGCTCACTGACCTCCCATTTTCTACCAAAATGCAGGTCATAAAATTTCCCTTGAGAAAGATGTCCTCCCTGAAGGACAAGAAGGGGAGAACATTCTCACCACCAGAGACTGGGAATCCACGCCAGAATGGACTTGTACAAACAAACTTACTAAAATACCCTTATTATCCATGAGTCACACCACCTCTCATATATTTCCTAGTCACTGCCCTACAAACTAACTGCCCCTAGCCCAAGCCCTTCTGTCTTGTAACATCCCTGCAATTTATCATTCTTAGTTGAAAAGGGTATATAAGCTTTTGGGCAGAACAGCTTCTTTGGGTCTTCATTTTTCTTTCTTTTCTTTTTGAAGACTCCAAATAAAATCTTATGTTTTTCTCCTATTAATCTGTCTTATGTCAGTTTAATTCTTAGGTACAGACCTAAGAAGGTGGTGGGAAGAAAAGCTTTCTCCCCTACACGTTTTCTTACTTTCAGTCCTTCAGTGATTCCCTATGGAGTAAATCTAAGACATATTCACATTCCATGATGCTTTTTACAATTTTGGCAGATAGAGGAGGGACTAGCAAACAGAAAAGTGTATGATGTGCAAGGGTATAGAAAGTTTAAAAGAGTGTGATAATTTTAGAGATCTCATGTGCTTTTGTATTACTGTAATATAGGACATGCAGTCTGGTGTATATTCATCCAATTAGTAAATTTCTCTACCTTTATCATTTGTAATTCATGTTCTCCTTTCCCAGTTTCCTCTGTTTAATCATCTTTGTAGAGTTTTGTCTTAGTGCTCTAGTCTAGTTCAGTCCAACTCAAAATAGCATTCTCATGACAGGCATTATCAGTATTACTTGGTAGCCTGTTAGAAATCCAAATCTCTGGCCCCACTCCAAACCCACTTAATGAGAATCTTTGAGGGTGACCCCAAGAATCAGTGTTTCAACAATCCTTCCTATTTATTCTTAAGCATCGTCATTGTTTTTGTAAAAAAATTAATAGAAATTTCAATTAAAATAGAGTTGGGAGACAAGCTATGGGAGAATTCAAACCCTAGGATGATAGCAGAGCTCAACGGGAAGAAGAAAGGCTTGCTCTTCTTGCCTGCAAGAGCTCAACCAGTGAGAGACTGTCACAGCTTAGCCAATGAAAAGCCACTGTACTTCAAACTCTCAATTCTTCCAGTGGACTCTTTGAATACTATAGGTCTCCCAGGATTGAGTCCACATTACCTTGTTACATAGGTACTTGCACTAGGCTCACCATGGTTGCATACCCCTAATTGCAATTCTTTATAGATCCCGAATAAACCTGGCTTTTTGGGGGGGGGGTTGTTTGTTTGCTTTTTGCTGGAGAAATAACTGGCAGTGTTTTGCTTTAGCCTTTGTTCTATAATTTCTAAGATGTCTTGTACATGGTCAGCCATTTTTACACCTCTTAAAATAATTAAAACTATTAGGAAATGAATATTCAGAGATTCTTACCCATTGTTATAAATTACCTGTTACTCTCCAAAATTAACATTGGTAAGTTAACATGTGGTTTTCACTCAAGTACTGGATATTTGATGGTTAATTTATTAGAGTTGGAAAACCATACTGAGTCAATACTTGAGATAATATGTAGAGAAGAAATAAAATGGTAAGAGATGTGTTTTTGAAAAGAATATTCTAATGTACCTTTCTTTAATTTTGAAACTTTGACAGTAATAATACAGATTTTCTCCTCTAAAATGTTAATGCTGTGAATTACATTAATACTTTCTAATGTTAAATGATTCCTAGATAAGCTTTTCTCAAGTAATGTATTGCTACTTTTTTCTATCATTCAGCTGAATTTTATCAATTTAATGTATGTAAAGTTTGTAATTAGTATATTTGCATGATTCAAAAACAAAACTATTTAAAAATATATATACTGAGAAACCTTACTCCCGTCTTTGTCCCACCACCTCATTCACCATTTCTATTAGTTCCTCATTTTTTTATGTAAATAAAAACTTCATTATACTTACCACTTTCCTATCTTACAAATAGTGGCATAAAACATACATAGTTATGCACCTTATTATTTTTTTCTTTCTCTTTATAAAAGTATTCTCAAAATCTCTCCCTATCTAAACTTAGAAATTTTCTGATTTTTCAAAACTGCATATTTCTTTGCAGAATAAAAGATAGTTTCATTAACGAGATACTTATTGCTGGTACTTAAATTGTTTCCAATCATTTGTTATTCTGAAGAATGCCACACTTAACAACTTTGTGTATATATATTCGAATACCCCAGTTGTTACTTAGATTCCCTAAGATGGGATTTCTGGATCAAAAAGTAAATGCATCTGTCATTTTGGTAGATATTGCCAGACACTTTACTTCCTTCTGAGGAGCTATCCCACTCTGTGTACTGGCCTCACAGATATAGTAATTTTCAAATTTGTGGATAATTTGTCCACTGGATATGTGAGAAATGATACTTTAGAATAAGTGCATTCCTCTTAATACAAATAAATTTTAATCATCATATTTGCCTAATTTTGAAATGGGTTATTTCTAGGAATTTTTAAAATCAGAGTGAGACTAGCCCTAGTCTTTGGCTTGAACAACTCAGTAGAGAAAGTTTGGGGAAGATGAAGTTTTGGGGAGAAGGGAGGTAGACATTAATAAGTTGATTTTTGACATGTTAAATTTGAGATATCTGTGAGACATTCAAAGTAGATGTAAATTAGGCAATTGGGTGTTCCAATTTGGAATTCAGTGGAGAGAAGTGGGTTGCTGATATAAATTTGGTAGTTATTAGCATATAGAAGGTAATTTGGGTTCGGGGAATGGATGAGATAATCTAGGGGAAAAATGGTAAAAGAGAAGGGAAAAGAGGCAAAGGCTTCCCTAAAATATTCAGATATTCAAATAGCCTTAGCAAAACTTCATTGATTCCCTCTGGTGTTGGATTAACCAGACTGGGCCTAGGCCAGCTGGATCGCCTGGGCTCTTGCCTCTGAGAGGAGGAAACAGCATGAGGGACTCCTCCAATGGGAGTTAGACCAGAGTGGGATCTGATGGCCCACTCCACAATCTGTACAACTGGGGAGCATAGTGAAATCACATGAAAGTTGATGATCTACCATAAAGGCTGAATGCAGTTAAGAAGATGCTTGACCACCCAGATATCTATCACAGCAGCTAGTTGTAGTTTATAACATGGCCCATTTTGGGCAAGGTACCAGAGGAATTCCTAGAATGGTTCATGTTCCAGTGTCTAAGGAACCAGACTCACGAACTAAAATAAACTGTGCTCATTCACTACAATACATCTTAGCAACCAACTTTCTCTTTCACTCTCTCCATATATGTTTTACTTTCTATATGCTCAAGCATGCTCTTAACCAATCAATAATACCACAGATAACAGCATAGACTGAAAAAAAAACATAAAAAATAAATACTTGAAGGCTCTTGAAAGTGAACAAAACCAGGCAAATTCTAGAGGAAAGCTGAAACTTGAAAATACAAAGAACACAGGGTGTGAATTTTTCTTTTCTTTTCTATTTCTTCTAATTTTAGCCTGAGGGAAGGAAGTCATGGAGTCTCAGATGTGGCTAAAACTGATAAGTCATAGTCTTTCTGGCTTGAAGAACAAAAAGATTTCAGAATAATCACATCTGTTGAAAAGTGAGGAAAAAAAGAAATCCGGAGAGGAGGTGCCCCAGATTCTGTGTTATAAATTATTTCCAACACTTTGGCTGAACCCTGGATCACAAAAGCATGAGGCAGGTTGGAAAAAAAGGTCTACTAAGGGTTTGAGGAGGGAAGAATTGAACCTTGGTTTAAGCTGCTACCCAAGGGTTAGAGTTTGCAGTTTGAATTCAATCAAATTAACTGCCTGCTTGAGAAAAATACATCAACATTCTTCAGAGTAATATAACAGGATCCAGAGTCTCCACAATATGACTCAAAATGTCCAGTGTTCAATGCAAAATTACTTGATATATATATAAACAACCAAGAAACTGTAACCCATCCTCAAGATAATCAGTGGAGACAACAACAAGTTAATACAGATGTTAAAATGATCAGCCAGGGATTTTAAAGATGCACCTTTAAAAATAAGATTCATCTTTATAACTATGCTCAATTAGATTAAAAATATAATCAATAAAAAGAAAATCTTGGCTGAGAAATAGAAAGTATAATAAAAGTATCAAATGGAAATTCTAAAATGAGAAATTATAATATCAAATCAAATTTGTAATAAAAAATAAGCATTTTGATCTCCTTCACAGGAAATAAACAAATAAGCAATTGACAACAACCACAAAACCAAGTAATAATTTAAAGTTACATAGCTACTTCAAGATTTGAATTTCTTTCTGACACGAAAGTCTTTGCTACTGATTTATTTAATAGAGCAGTATAATGAAGTTAATTTACAAATATACAGTAAATAAACTTGTATCTAAATATATAGGCCAAAGTTTTAACAGCAATTTTCTTTGTTGAAATTGAATGTGATTTCTAGTTTCCACTTTTTAGTTATCTGTATTTTTTTTCTTTTTCTAGTTGAAAGAAACCAGAATATATCACCCCAAAATATGCCTCCTTGATGTAAAAATAATTTTGAGCTGATGGCAATTAAGAAACAGCCAACCAAGCAAAGCTGCCCCTTTTACTGCTGAAAGGCAGGGTACAAATTCTCCTTTTACTAGAGACAGACTTATCAACCCAGAAATGGCACCCGAGGAATCTTCAGACAAAACTTACTCCATTAGTTTCCTCCCATTTACCTTCTCACAGTTTGCTGCCCCTTGGAGTTTTAAAACTGCTTTCCTCTGTCCTGTCATTTCTCTACAAATATATAGGTCTTTGTTCAAGATGCTATATATGCTGGAATTCTAAGGGACCATTTTAAATTACTTCTGGTTTAGGTTTCTCCTGCATTATGTGTTCTGCATGCATGAAACTATTATTTATTTTTCTCTTGTTAATCTTTTTGCATGAATCCCAGCTGAAAACCTAAGATGAGTAAAGGTAGAGTTTTTCCTCCTCTGTTGTAATGAGCATATACTATACATATAAAGATATGTTATTTTTCTTTCCTTAAGCCAAGTGAAGAAGAGAATTGAAAGTGTTACTTACTCTCTGTAAATTTGCTTATTTTCCAAATGAAAAAAAAATTATAGTTTCAATACTGATAAATTGGATTTAGCTAATCTATTGGCCTAATTTGTGTCTCATCATTGTAAGTCTTGCTATTGGAATCTTTTCAAATATTTTTTGTCTAGATAAATTTTTCCTTCTTAATTTGACTCAATAGAAAGAGCTTGCTATTTTTATTTTGTTTTCCATTATTGGCTGTGACATTTGAATCCATTTGCCATTTAGATGTGAAAAAAAATTCACACAGAATTACCTTAGTTAAAGTGCAGTTTAATTAATTCAATTTTGTCAGCAACCTCTTGACCAAATCGCCTTACCCAACTGGGAGGTGCTATTACAGGAATATAAACAGTTTTCCAAAGCAAGAAGATCATAAAGTGATTTGCTGGACATGAAGCAAGAAGTATGCTGGGGTTGTGAGGGTGGGAAGAGCCTTTCTTAGTGGTTACATAAAACAACAAGAATCCAAATATGTTTCCTTATGCCTGGATGCAGTCCTTCTTTCTTAAAATCTAACTTTTCTAAGGCTTAGGCACCTCATTACAGTGCTTATATATGATTCTCCAATTGCCTCTCTTTTGATACATCTCATTACTTCACTTTCTTTTTATATATCTAACCATATCCCTGTGAATTATGTACATTTCATCATGTTCTAGTCAAGCTTGACCTTAACACCTCTGCACCTCATTTGATTTGCAATATGTAGCTCCTGTTAATAATTCCTTTCCATCTGGGTCATTTATTAAACATTTAAAGGCATAACTACATGTAAAATTTGCCTCATTTTACAGGTTTGCCTTTTCAAATTTAAGAGTGAAAAGCCTGTTTATTTTCAGCTGAGTATTTTGTGTGCAGTTTGGGTGAGCTAGCACAATGTGGTGTTTCACTAGTTAGTATACCAGGAAGTTTAGTTGAGTAATACTCTGATGACATAATTAAATGTATGGATTGCTCACTTACTAAAGTGAGTAGAATAGATCCAGGCTGATGTTAGTCCATAAAATGATTAAGATGTTAAAATGTGTGCCTTCACTGCAAGATGGCTTACCGTTGTTTAAGAATGGGGAATGTATAAACACTTAAATGGATAATTAAAGGACAGTGAAAGCAATGCACCAATGGAGGTGTTTTACATACTGTTTTTTCCCAGGAACACCAGTATACTATGTTTATAACCTAACTTCTCAGAGTACCACACACATGGCTTCTTTAGCTCTAAAATTAGAACACACTTGACTGTAACTTTAAACTTAATTAAAAGGGATACAACATGAGGTTTTAAAAAGGGTGTAAAATTATTTTTTCATATTCTTTATTCCAATAAGATGTTCTCAAAGATTTAAAATATATCAGTTATATCAAGAGGGTAGTCCCTTTTTCCTCATTAAAATTCAGTTATTAACATTGTATAAGCATTCCCTAAGGCATCCTTTGAGAGATTATGGGTGTCTCGTGCTAGAAAATTGACTCCGACATAGAAGTAGTTAATGACTGGATTCACATGTGATCTTCTACATGAAAGTTTCATCTAAATGTGCTTGATGGATCTCTATTAATTCCTGATCTAAGGAGATGTTATTGCCACAGCACCATCTCTAGCTCAGCCCCAGAAAATGTGTATTCGTGTGTGCTGAAAGTTAATAGGAGAAGTTCTTTAACCAAGGCACCAACATGATATTGGTGGTTTCATCTGGAAAGCCCTGCACATTTAAGGATGTTTGGAGATTCCTGGGATTCTATGAGTTTATGTGTATATTTGGGGGGCATAAGAAGGGTTGGTAATCGCATTAAAAGCAGGTGTATTATGAAGAGAAAGAAATTTAAGCTTCAAAACTCCACTTTTGCAAAGGCCCTTTCCAAGCCCTGGAAAGACCCTAGCAATTTGTTCACCTGGAACTCACATGTTTTGGTAAATTTACATGATGTGAAGGAATTTAACCACAATTGGCTAAATGATCATCTCTTTCTTTTGTGACTTTTAGTTAGAGTCTCCTCAAGTGTGGGGAGTTTGGGGTTTGTGGGGGGATGGAAGAAATACTTTGGAGTAGGGCAGAGTATTATGGAGATCTGGTAAGGAGAAGCTGAGTTTGGCAGAGGAGGGTATATTTATGTGGTGTACAGCATATCCATGTATAGTTAAATTATTGCTAACATGCTTTCACCAGCCAGTCAATAGCAGAACTCAGAAGCTGAAACTTTTCTAAATCGTCAATAAATTTTTAAAAATCAAATTTTGACCAACCTTCCTGAGGAATAACTAAATTACTTTTATTCTCTCTATACATAATGACATCATAAAGTGAGTGAGGATGACACTACAACCATGGAGCCACAGGAGGTAACTGTCTGTGAACACTAGAAATAGGAGTTCTAGGGGCATAGATGATAGAAAGTCTGACCTAGGCGATCTGTGTGATTTGTATCCCAAGACCTTTTAATTATCTTTTCAGTGAGGACACAGTTCCGTCTCTACAGTGCTACCTCCACTATTTAGATGGCAATAATATGTCAGGGAAGCCATGGCTTCAAATATTCACTCACCTCTATTCCAGGCATCAGACACAGGACAGATTCCACATAAACACAGTGTGTGTTTAGGTTCTTGGACAGTTTATGGAAGAAGAAAGGCTCAAAAGTAGAATATTGCACCTTCTGAAAATTATGCAAGTAGAAATTTTCAAGCAATTAATTGAAAAAAATCAAATAAATGAAACCATTGATTACTTCGTGATAACTTGTACAAATTATATGCAAATATAGTTGTAATGAGAAAAATAATAACACTATTTTAGAATAATACAAACTCCCTATTGCTAGATAACATTTTGTTAAATAAAATAATGCATTATTAATATTAAAATAACTTAATGCTTAACATGTGTCTAGCTCCTAACACATAGCAATTGCTCATTAAATACTTGTTGAATAAGGATAGGAAGGAAGGAAAGAAGGAAGAAGAAAGAAAGGAAGGAATGAAGAGGAAGAAGGCAGGAGACAGCAGTAGGAAAAAAAAAAAAGAAATATGTTGAAGTTTAGTTAGGAGGCACTCAGGCAGAAAATACAGGAATTAACGCTACAGTCAGGGTCAGACTGCAATCCAAGGTTGCTTTGGAACTATGCATATCTTATCCTATGCTGTACTTTACTGGCTCCATTTATCAGACCTTTAGAGCTTATTTCTGCTTTGCTATTTTCTCCTCATTCTAGCTTTATTTTAGTATTTCTGATCTTAGCATATTAACCTGATCTTGGATCTGGACTTCTTGATATATTTTACTGTGAAAAAGCTGAGCTCATGGGACTTATTTTACCTATAACCCAACTCCTCATTAGCAGTTTCAGAATTAAAAATAAAACTTCTCAATATAGAGTCAGAATTGCAGCCTGTTAGTATGTTATTTAATTAGAAACTGTTTAAATATTTTTATTTAATTTTTAAGAAATTTACTGTAAGTAGAGATGTTCATGGAAACAAGTAGCAAAAGGATTTGTTGGGAGAGGAAAACAAGTTTGTTTTAGGTTGTCCTGAATTTAATATTGACTATGATATTTTACTAACTTACCATATAATTTTATAATTTGGGGGCTCTCAATCTCATACAACATATTTTAATTGTTATAATAGAATATATAATTTTTAAAAAATTTTTTGACATAATAGTTGAGAAAATTCAAGAACAGACAATATTTCATGAACATAGGATAATCTTTTACAAACTGACAGTAATTATCCTAGGTTTTTCTTCGCTGTTGTTTTGTTTTTAAGGAGTCAGACATTTTACATTACAGAATAAAAATAACTCCTAAAATACAAGGTTTTATGTTAAAACTGTGGCATATACACCTCTCTTCAGTTAGATAGCTATAGGGATAGAGGTAAACATGGTACATCTAAATTAATGTGCTCCAGAATTATTATTTCAAAATTTTAATGTGTCTTTAATAATGAAAACATAAGGCATGAAGTAATGAAGTGAAGTTAATGAGTCCCTTTTCCCACATTTATCTTCATAAATGTGTGCTGCTCCCCCAATGAAAACATCTTTAGTCTTCCCTTCTTCTCTCTTAGACCTCCTTTAAGCCACTGTAGCTCTCATGGCCGAGTCCCTTTCTCTAGAGATTTCTTGACCCACTCTTTATATCAGATCATATTTACTGTATGATTTACTCTCTCCTAGCCCTTGACCCCAGCACGGTGATAGCTAGCAAGTAAAAAGCAAAAAACAAACAGATAATGATTGCATGCTTGTGTCTACTACTTAGTACTATTATACTGATTTTTTTTCTTTTAACTACAGTTTTAATCTTTGCCAGCACACCTGCAACTTTATCACCTGCAGTTTTATCATGCAATCAGTTACTTAATAATGATTGCCTGGTACCCTAGCTTTGTGCTTCCCCATTTGGCATTGAACATTTTCACATATTATC
The DNA here is from genome assembly GCF_048773025.1 of Camelus bactrianus. Lineage (NCBI taxonomy): Eukaryota > Metazoa > Chordata > Mammalia > Artiodactyla > Camelidae > Camelus > Camelus bactrianus. Next base: position 42,441,139 of record NC_133550.1, on the reverse strand, counting down.
TTCAGATTGGTGGCCCCTGACCTCTTATCACATCTTGGGAATAATATTTACTTAATATTTTTGATCTAAATATTAAAGGTTATTTTATTACATTGAACATTCATTGCCTCTTCACTTGTATTCTACACTGTACTCCAGATTGGGTAGGCCTCCAGTGCTCTAAGACACACCAGTCTAATTAAGCCCCAGTGTGTACTCTAGGGAGTAATATTTTGGGATGAAATGGAATCAAATGGGAAGGTTTTTATTTTGTGTTTTTTTAATCAGGTTTATTAAGGTATATTATGCATATGATAAAGTCATTCTTTTAAAGTGTACAATTTAGTGAATGTTGGCAGTTGTATATCATTGTGCAACTACTACCAAAACATGAAATATCCCATCACTCTGAAAAGTTTCCAAAGGTCTCTTTGCAGTTAACCCCCTTTTCCCACTTTAGCCTCTAGCAATCATTAATCTGTTTTTTATCCCTATAATTTTGTCTCTTCTCAAATATCATGTACGTGTAGTATATAAACTTTTGTGTTTGACTTATTTCACTTTGCATAATGCTTTTAACATTCATCCATTCTGTTGAGTTTTCATTCCTTTTCATTGCTAAGTGGTATTCCATTTTATGGATGTCCCACAAGTTTTGTGTCTCTTGCATTTGGCTATTATAAAAATAAGCTTGCTGTGAACGTTAGAAATGCAGCTACTTATGTGAACATATAACCTATCTTTGATAAATACCCCAGCTGGGTTATATTGTAAGTGTATTTGTAGCTTTATAAGAAACTGCCAAACTGTTCTCCAAAGTGGCTGTATCATCTTGCATTTCCTCCCGCAGAGTATGGGTGTTCTAGTTGCTCTGCATCCTTACCAATACTTCGTATTATCAGCTTGTTTGCTTGTTTGCTTGTTTCAGCTTTTCTAGTGTGCTTACAGGAGTACCTATGACTATGTTGAGCATTGTTACTTATTGTTTATTACCCATATATCTTCTCTGTGGAATTTCCTGTTGAGATATGTCTGCCAATTTTTAAGTTGTATTTTTTGTCTTCTTGTTATAACTTAAAAGGCCTTATATATTCTAGATTCATGTTTTTTATTGTGTAGAGAAGACTTTTTTTGCCAATATTTTTTTCTAGTCTGTGACTTGCCTTTTCATTCTCTTAGCAGTGTATTCCAAGAGCAGGTTTAATTTTGATGAAATCACAGTTCTCTCTCTCTCTCTCTCTCTTTTTTTTTTTAACTTTTGTGCTTTTTTGTATCTTATTTATGAAATATTTGCCTACCTAAGGTCACAAACATGTTTTTACTGTGTTTCCTTCTCGAAGTTTTACAGTTTTATCTCCTAGATTTAAGCCTATGATATACTTTGAGTTTCATGTTATGTGTTACAAAGTAAAGGTTAACTTTGTTGCATATGAATTGCAGAGAGGATCAGCTGACTATTCAAACTGTGAATAGCTTTCTATTATAACCTTATAAATTCTGTACTCTATCCCCTTCTGCATTGACCTATTTGACTATTCTTATGCCAACACCACACTGTCTTGATTACTGTAGCCTCATTTAAGTCTTAAACTCAGATGAATCCTCCAACTTCGTTTATCTTTAAAAAAAATCATATTAGCTGTTCTCACTTCTTTGCTTTCCATATACATTTTTGCATTAGCTTGCAAGTATCAAAAAGCTGCCTGGAATTTGATTGGACTTGGTTTACAGAAGACTTCAAACACTGCTTCAATTCAAAGAAATGCCTTTAGTGATAGAAACTCAAGGAACTACCTAATTAGAGAGCATAAGAGACTACCCAATTAGAGAAGTATGGAAAGCATGTGGAAATTATGTGGGCTTTTCATTAACTGTAGCTAATAATAGAGCTAGCTTTTCTGTAGCAGTTAAGGTAGAGTACAAACTTTACTTACTTATAATCAGTTAAAGAAGCATGTGTTAGGAAATGCTAAATTTCAACAAGATAGTGTGGTTTATAGGTTTATCCCAGCAGAATTGTGAAAAAGACTACCTGTTCCATTAGAGTGCTCCTGCCTACTGTGTTTATGTAGCCTCCAGATACCATTACTTATATTGGCAAACCCCTAAAATTGTTTTACAAAATGAAAGTTTCAATGATTTTACAGGCAAAATTGATTAATAAATAGAAATATGTTTAACATTTTTAGGTAGCATAACTGATGATTAAAACATTCTTGAATTTTTATCCTTTTTTTTTCTAGTAGTGACAATTCACGAAACAAAGAGGAAGTACCCAAAGACCTAATTTTAGCAAAAGTGGTCATTCTTAATAATAGGAGAATTATGAAAATGTTATTTTTTGTATGCTTAAGAATCTTTTTGGTAATTGTAATTACTTTCTTTCTCAGAAATATATAGTGCTGATGCCTCCAATGGGATCAAATACTCATTTTCTGCCTTTCTTTCAAATGTCCAAGTAATTCTGCCAAAATAACATATTTTAATAATAAAATAAAATAGCAGGATCAGAGAAGTGTATTGTGCTAGTGGAAGGAGGATGGTGGTGATAGTGTTTGTAATTAGTCATATCAAATATTAAAATTCCAAACTAGATATATAGAGTAATAATTCACTTTAAAATAAATGGTTAGAAGTTAGATACTACCAGTTTTAATGTTCAGAGTTTGCATCAATTTGTTTAGTGATAGATAAAGAGACTCTGAGTGTAAACTAAATTTAAAAATCAGATTTCAGTATTAAAAGTTTGTGCTCCTATGAAAATATATTGTAGGATAAAATATAGAATGGTTTGACATTTCCCTATATAGGTATCCCCTAATTCTGGAAAGTTTACTTTACATTACTTGGCTTTTTAAGACCTACATTAGTACCTGTTTTTGCTAACTGAAAGAAATCCAAAGAGGGTTTTAACTTACACACAGACACACAGACACACACAGACACACACACACACACACAGAGCAAAAAATAGCATTCAGGTTTGTTTTGCTGTGAGCCTTTGTAGAGGCAACACCGAGCTCCTTCCTTGGGAACTACACTCAGCATCTCAGCATCAAACTGCCATAGTTTTGAACTGTGTCTGTGAGCATCTGTGTTTTATCTTGATTTGTTTTGTGCATCCATTAGCAAGATGTGTTTCAAGGTAATTGCTTCTTCTCTTTATACCATTTCAGCTTACAAAATTTTTCATAGAAATGTTCCACTTCCTGATAGTAGGGAAGACCTGTATTCCAGACATCTATAACTTGCATTTACATTTAGTGGATGTTAGCTGGACTCTGATATAAGTCAATATTCTTTTTATCAAAAATTCTATCTAATCATCTCATAAGAGAGTTCTCTTTATGAAAGTTAATATCCCAAACTAGTTTTTATTGGTTTAATGACATGCAGTGGTCTCATCTTAAAACTTTTATTTATCCACTTATGCATATCAAAAAGATCTATAAGATACACACATTGTCTGGTTGTTTGAAAGACCATACCATACTTTGTTAACAAAATGATATTTTTTCTCTTTTCCTGTCAAGAATTACACTATTGACTTATCACAGTATAATGAACTTACATACACACAGATGCAGCTGCTGTCCTGGTCACTTTACGTCTTGGCAGAGTAACACGTTAAGGAATATGTGTTAAATTACTCTCAGGGCATAAGATAGTCATACAAAACTTGCAGACCAATACTTCATTTTAAAAAGTCTAACTTTCATTTTAGATCTATTTTATATAATGTTAAATTAATGTCACAGAGAATTGATTACATCTTTGCTAATATTAGAAGTCTACATTACTCACTTTCTTGAATATTTAGACAGAGTGCACAAATACTGGGTCATTCGGACTTACCATCTTATAATGTAGAACACTAATGCCCTCCAAAGTTACTGAGCTGTGGAAAGTTAGTTTCTCCTATACCTAATGGTTCCAGGCTGTCTTCTAGGTAGTCATTATTTTTGTGTTACTCTCTTCTCTTCTTTCACTTCTCAGCACAACTATATTGATGAGCCTTAATCCTTGTTCTCTTTGCTTCTAGTGTTCTACCTTTTGCAGTTCTACTCAGGACTTAACCTTAAGTAGAATAACTTTCAATAACTTTAAATACTTGTCCGTTAGGTTGCAAATGGCTATACTTTTCACTTATAAAATAAAATGCATGAGCTTTTTGTAATAAAAACACTGGTTTAGATGCTGATTAAGTATCTTTTACTGTTGTTCACTTCCCATTTTGTATCCATGTTCTGCACATTTGAAGCTGCCAGAATTGTGTCCACCAAGAAAATCACTACTTATTTTATCTCATCAGTCTATGCATTCATTCAGAAGGTAGAACTATGGGATATTGAATTGCATCACAGGAATTTAAATTTTCATTTCAAAACATTTCTCTTTTGTGTTCAATAGCCACTTTGCTTAGTGTTACAACATGTTGATTTTAACCAAGCACAGTAGCATATAAAGTGAACTTCCAAGTCAAGACTTGAAAGACTCCACAGGACCAGACATAATACAAGGTGAATGGATAAAATAGTAAAAGCCAAGTACATCAGTATGAAAATAACATTAGTTTCACATTTTCTAACCCTGAAGAACTTTTATAGAAAGTTAAATGATCTAAAAAATATGAAAGCCCTTCTAGGCATATAAATAATGACACAGGGAACATGAAATATTATAAAAAAAAAAAACCAAACAGACAATATTGTAGGACTAGAGAGGAGAAATGACTTTTATTTTATTATTTTTGGAAAGAATATTTTTCTTAAGACACCCTTCCACCACTAAGGTACATGAATCTTACGGATTCAAAGTGTCTTCTTCATAATTCTTTCCTTAGTGCCTTGAGCAGTGACTAGCACATAGTAGGTGCTCAATAAGTATGTTTTTAATAAATGAACGGATGATGGATGGTGAACTAATAATAAGCAATTATATTTGTGGTAACCCTAGCATAGTTCTAATGGACTACATCCCTGTTTAAGGGATTTAAGCCTTCTAGTCACATGAAGATGAGTCAAGGTCATCTTCTCATATCGCCCTTTAAATATCTGTAGAATCCTTCTGCTTTTTATTAAGCATATTTCTTTGGGAAGGTTGGGCACCTCATTTTCCTACTCTGTACATCTGGAAAACTGTACATCAATAAGAATACCTCCCTTATTCTAAAAGAAATTTTTAATTCATGTAAAACACTTCAAATTGTGGCTAGCAAAAACGAGTGCTTAATAAATATAAATTATCATCCATTACATTACTATACCCGTATGTTAAATTCTTTGAATTTAAGTAATTTATAAGTGAGTTCTAAATAGAGTTCTTATGGCCATGAGCATTAAAAAAAACTATTTTTGTTATTTACTTGTGTTTATTTACTAGTTAAGTAATGCCATGCCTATCTAGAAATCATTATCATCTCTGAAATCTTTAAATTTAAACTGTAAGATTATAATCTAGAATGACTTTGGAAATTGTCAAGATTTGCTCTAAGCTAGAAAATGATTGATCACTCCATCAATGAAATGCTTCTGAAAATTCGGGGACACCCCATAAATGTATATAGGTCATATGCCACACCACAGCATGTACCCAAGGGGGAGACTAAGGTAGAAATACACTGAGTGCTCTGTTCACCAAGCTATGTTCCTTGTTGTGGGATTGTAACTACCTGCAGGAAGGGGAGTTTATATCTAATTCATACACAAGTTGACTAGCAGCAGCCTCATGAACCCACAGCTTAGTATACACTAATACATTCAGCTACAAATTATATATTCATACTGCTATTAATATGGATGTGAAGCATTAGTAATGTTAACTTCTTATGTTTTATCTTAAATAAAATATCTGAATATAAATAGAATCTGTATTTTTTCCTCTAGTGCCCTAATGATTTTCCTTGAACACATCACTTTAGAGACTCTAATTTAAAAGTTAATGAATAAAAAAAAACCAGTTTATTAACAGTGGTGCTAATGATGATAGGAAAGTAGAATCCAATTCTGTCCTTACCAGTATTACAACATGATGCTAGAATAAGCACCTACAGCATCTTTTAAAAGCTTTTGAAAATCACTATAGTAAAGTTAAAGTCAGGGAAGAGATATTACTCAACTCAAGATGAATCAATTCAGGGCTGATTGCCCCAGTTGTCAGCTTCACACATATTCTAATTACTGGGTCATTTATTGGAGAACACTGAAAGTGTCTCCACCTCACATACTCTCATAGTCCAATGGCATTGGGAGCAGACACAAGCATAGTCACAATACTAAACACAAGGCAGAAGGATAAAGGCAGATTCAGAATGGGAACATCTGTTGGAACCTGGAATAGAGGTGGAGTTCAGAAGCCTATATGTAGAAGAAGTAGAGCTTAATTCGTTGTCTATCTGACTTCCAAATTCACGATCTTAACCCTCTGTTTTTAGGCACCTGTGGGAAAACATAAATGCATTGATTAAAAACAATATACAGATATAGGTTCACTCACAGTGAATGTGTAGATGAGAATTACAGTAGGCTAAGGATAGAGCCCAAGGAAACTAATTTTCATTATGGATAGAGACAGCAAAATCTTAGAATAAATAAATAGGAATTGCCAGAAGTTGTGAAGAAAACAAGGAGAGTTGTATAAAAAAGACAAGGGAGTAGAGAATGTCCAAAAAGCCAAAACGTGCAGTAAGTTAAAGGCAACAACAACAACAAAAAATCTAGTGGGTTTTGCAGTTGAGAGGTCATTAGAAAGGATTCCATTTGGTTGGCTGAGTTTGATTTTGACTTACTTGTTTGTTACGTAGTTCATGCTCATAATCTGAGGGACAAGAGTGATAGGAAGGGAAAATGAAGAGATTGAAGAGAGAATGAAGGAATAATTGATAAAACAATATGAGACAGCATGAACATTTGTAAAGATAGGAGAAGAGATGGATTCAAAACACAAGCATGTGGGTTGGCTTTGGAAAAATGGGACACCCTTTCATTAGAAGCTGGACAAAAAGAGGTAAACATTTTAGGAATATTGTAGGTACATTTATAAATTACAAGGGTGGTCAGTTGATAACTGTTAATATGATGGATTCTATTTCTTTTATGACATAGAAGGACAAGTTTTTTTCTAAAAGAGAAAAAATTTCAAGTAAGGAATTTGAACAGATAGGTACTGTTTTAGGCACTGAAGAAGATAAGCAGGCTCCAGGTCTTACTAAGGAAGACTGTCCATCTGGAAACCAGTAGTTTTATTAATTGTGAAATTTAACATTGCAATAATAGTAAAGAAACATTATTTAATCCATAATCCTACCAAATTAACATAAGAATTTACACTTTTAGGATAGAATATAAAGAATGGTGCTGTGGAGGAGCAGTTCAAAGAAATATTCTTATTTCCTCCTCTAAGTTTCCTGAAAATGAGGCTTATGGTCCTTGCGCTTGATTTTCCTTGAAATTGACACATCTTTTTCATAAAGTATTGGATACATTAATTGAGTTGTATGGTTTTACTCCTGATTGCCAACCAACTTTGATGTTTGACTTCCTATTTTCATGAGCTACATTTGGTAATAAGGAATGGCACAGACCTAGTTCTTAGACTTCAATCAAAAGATAGGTTAAGACCTTGAGTCTTTATTTCTATTCTTTCATGGTATTTTCTGTAGCAACTGCTTGTACCAAATTTAATTACCTTATACAAGAGTTACCAGTTTATGAATTCTCTATGATTCTGGCAGCACAAGTACTTCTGTTCTCAGCTCTTCTGGTAAATATTACTTCCCATAATCCAAAATGCTTAGCAGTACTACCTATATACAACTAAATCAATTCTGTCATTATTCACAGACTCACTGTATTTTCATGTTTCAAGGGGCCTAAGAGAAGATACAACCCAACCAACTTGGTTCCCTGTTCTCTTAAAGCATACAATAATCTATATGACTTTTTTTCATTAAATGCTGTTTGCCAAATATTTCTACTTCTCATACAACTGAAGTGATGCTGAGGATGGCTCTTTATATAGTTGCTTTAGAATTTCTAATTTCAGCAACTGGTTGTTCTGACAGTGGTTGGATTTTCAGATGTTAGAGGATTTATAAATATATATATTTGTGTCACACAGTGCATAAGGAGCCAGTGATCTAAGCAAGTGGGCTGGAAAAACATTTTTGATCATCTTGACTATAGTATCAGCTTTTCTGGTCAGAAACAACAGATTTAGCCGTTTTGTTTTCTTTTTTAAATATCATCTGGGCTTTTGTTTGTTTGATGTTTGGTTTTCTATTTTTAAATGCCTTGTTTGGTTATCTATTGTCCCACATGAAGCCAAGTGATGCTTTCTATTTTCTTTCAGTTCTCTGTAGCAAGTCGTCCAAAGTCTATCTCAACTTTAATTGTTTATGCCAATACTAACATTTTGACGTTGAGAATGCAGGGAAAGAAAATGATGAGATATTATCATGTTGGTGCTTTAGTTCCATTTAACTGAAAAATAAAAATTCCTGCATTAGGTTATTCTTTACTTGATTCCTTTGGCATTTTGGATATCCATCATAAATGAGAAAGAAAATCTATTTCCAAAATAATTTTATAACATGATTGTGCTTTTAATCTTAGTAAACATTATTCATACTAGTTCTTCTAACAAATTGTTGGATTTTATATTAATTATAGCTTTGTTTAGACCTTGTGCCTTTGGATTCCCGTGTAACAGTATTTTTATCCACTGTTACATAAAAAAGGAGTAATTTAATACCAGGTAATAGATTTATATAATGTATATTAAAAAATTATTGTTTGGAGAAACATGACTAGGTTATTTAAAAATACCCTTTTTTTAAAAAAAAAACCACATTTGCTTAATGAAGGTCAAATAAAGAGCAAATGTATTCAGTGTTTAAATTCAAAAAGGAAAATATTTCATGTGCTAAATGCGAGTCTAAGGGAGTTGATTAAAACACTAATAAAAGATCTACCAGTTAGTAAAAGAGAAAATCTGTCATATGATATTTATTTTAAAATAATTTACTTAAAAAAAAGAATATGGTATAAAATAACACAAAATGAAAGCACTAATTCTGAATTTCATTACAGCTCCTCTCACTCACTCACCAGTGACTTAGGAAGTTTATTTCAATGAAAGTAAAGGTGGCATTTAGGAGGTGATTGCTATGTTCTAGATACTGTGCTGGGTTCTTCATTTATTTTATCTAATTAAATATTAATAACAATCCTGAAATATTGGTTATTACCACCTGTTTTACAGATAAAGAGGTCATTGCCAAAGATCACACAACTAGTAAGTGGCAGAGCCAGGAATCAGCTTCAGATCTGACTCACATCTCATGTTCTCAACTATTAAGCCACACTGACCCTTAAACTGTGTATTTGAATTTGTACATCTTTAAAATGAGGACATAAGTTCTACTGTATCTACACGTAGGATTTTGTTTTAGATTTTGATTTTGTGAAAATGTATTGTTTCTTTCCTGCCCAGTGGTATCAGGCTTGCCTGTGTGACTTACTTTGATTAATGGCTTTTGAGTGGATATGACAGCATACCATGAATGAACAAAAGCTTTAATGGAAACAGACTAATTCTGCTTGGTCTATCTTGTGCTTTTGCTTCTGCCACAAGAATAGAATATCCCAGATAGAAGCTGTTCCTTTAGACTGGATCTCAGAATAAAATGTTAAGGGGGAAAACCTTCAGTTAAATCCATAGACCTATAGCAGAGGCAACAGACAAATTACAGGCTTCATACAACATGAGAAAGAAATAGATACTTGTTTATGTAAACCACTTTGATTTACTGGGTTGTTTGTTACCCAGCCAAAGCTGATTAATATAGGTTGATATCAAAATAAACTGTTACAGTTGATACATTATTATAATTTAAGTAAATGGTTGAGTTATTTTCTGTTTGAGGAAACATCCACCCAAACAACTGCAGAAGTTAAGTGTTTAATGAATGACAAAACACTGTCATTTTTTATCACATTTGGGAAGAAACAATTTTCTTAATTCATTATTAAGTCTTAAAATATCAACATTCTAAGTTTCTAGATTTACTTGCATAAATAACACATCTACAAAAAATTCACAAAGATTTCCAAGTAAAATTACTGCTGCCTCTGAAAAACATTATTACATCCAGAAATGAAACCTGCAGAATGATGAAATTTAAAAGTATTCTTTCTCTAGTCATTACCCTCAGAATTGATTTGGGAAGAGTTTATATTTGCTTATGACAAGATTTAGTTATAAGTATTAATTTAAGACTTAATAAGACAATCTGATATTAGACCTTTGAAACTTTCCTCAATTTTATTAAATGTCTAGTTGTACTACAATTTTTATCCATAAACTTTCAGTTATATGAAGGAAAAGTTTGTGTGTTTTTCATCTTCATATTCTCTGTCACAAAAGCTGCTCCAGAGAAAGCATTCAATAGATGGTAAAAATAGGAATTATTACAACCCAGAAATCCTAATTTATTAAAGCAAGTATCAAGAACATTTTTCATGTATGTTTTTGTGTCTTTTCAGTTACCTAAGAGGAATAAATTCCATTTCTATATCACTTGGCAATTTACAAGTCATTTCATATGCCTCCCATCATCCAGGCTTTACAGCTATGTGAGCTGTGTCTGTTACTGATTTGCGTGTAGGGACTCAGAGTTATTGCCCAACATCACATTTAATAGGTATTAAAATCAGGATTTATCAACTTCTTGTGTTCTTTCTTCTCAGTCATTATGCTTAGAAAGTGATTGTTGAGACAGGAAAACAAACTGGAAGAAATAGGTATATTTCTGTCTTGTGACCTTTTTTATTAGCAAATTGAAAAATTCATGGTTTGAAAATATTCCCATGAACTAGTTCTAATTTTGTAAACACTGGGTCATTTTTCTCTACAGATTATAGTTCTAATGTAAATAAAAAATCAAAGTCTATTTTACAGGAATTCTAGAAAATCTCAAAGTAAATGCTAGTGATATTTGTATAAGCTTTACAAATGTTAGAAAATTTAAGGCTAAAATAAAACTAAGAACAAATATACTAAAGCATTTCAAATCAGAGTATTAGGAAGGAAAAACTTATTAACATAATCTTAATTAAACTATCACCTAATTTTGCTCATCATGCATCAAAATTACATTTAAGTCTCTGAAGGCATGTCAAAATATTTTGATGTCATCAATATACTAAATAATACAAAACCTTCTGAAGATAAGTATGATTTTTTCTAAAATTAGATTGTTAGGTTGAACTCTGGCAAAAGATTTTATTTCTCTATGGAGATATCATTAATTTTAAAGAAGCACTTGCCAGTTTACAAGTATTTATTGGGGACCTTCTTCTGTTCATTGCTTGAGATAAATGAGATGTCCAGATTGTGGTAGGCAGTCTTAAACTGGCTTCCAATGATTCCTGCCTCCTGGCGTCCATGTCCTTATATAATCCCTTTTTCAAAAGTACAGATTGGACCTAGTGACTCTTCTCACAGGTAGAATAGTGAAGAAACCATAGGGTGTCACTTCCAATATTAAATTGCAAAGACTGGATTCTGTCTTGGACATTGTCTCTTGCTCACTTTCTCACAGAGCCCTCATCCTCGGGGAAGCCATCTACCACATTGCCAGCTACTCTATGGAAAGGCCCACTTGTCAAGAAATTGATCTGTGTGGTCAATCAGTGATGACCTTAGGTCTGCCAACTGCCCTGGGGATAAGTTTGGGTGCAAATCTTCCCACAGTTGAGGCTTTAAGTGACCAATGACTGTGGCTCCACCTGATACCTTGGAGATTGCAGCCCCGTGAAAACCCTGAACCATGAGAAAACCTGGAGTGGGCCACAGACACCCAGCAAAGCCAAATTCAGACTCTTTACAGACAGATACTGTGAGATAATTGCTTGTTATTTAAGCCACTAAGTCTTGGGGTAATTCTTTTGCAACAATGGAAAACTAATGCATAGGTCATATTCTGTCCTCACTAGATCTTAATAATAAATCAAGAGTTTAATTAAATATCACATGGAAGTCCAAAAACTAATGACATAAAATGGGTGGATGAATGCAAAGGAGATGGGAATATAGTCGAGTCTCAACAACTAGATTCTTTATTATTTACTTTTTCCTGAAATTGGAGAAAAGGATTTTATGTATTATTTCAAACTCTTATCTTTATGCATGTTATGTCATTAATGATAGATAATAATAACTTTCTGTTAACCACTGGAACATGCTGATATATGAGTAGAGTTCAAGTTAGAATTAGTTTGGAAGACCAGCATGTCCTCAGTGATTTCACAGTATCTAGCCTTGCACAGGAGATAAATTTGAGACCTACAGATTGACGAGAATACACATCTCTCTTTTAAGTGAACACTTGCTCTTTTACTGTTAATAGTCTATTCTTTCTTATCATAAAGTATGAATTGAATTTTCTTAGGCAACTATTAGCTCTAGAAGTGGGCTCTGATTGCCCAGCTAGTCAATTATCATATCCCTTCTCCTTGGCTGTAGTGACTAGTTCACCCAATTTGGGCCAGTAGGAACCATACCCAAGACTTAATTGATGAAAGAGAAAATCAGTTTTTACCCTCAGTCTCAATCTTTCTCTCTTTTTCAGTTTTTTTCTATAGTTTTGTATCTAAAAGTGCATATGCTGGAGCTATGCCCAGTGTCATTCCACTACGTGACACCTGAGAATGAAGTTAACACAGGAAACAGAGCAGAGCTGATAGGAGAGGAAGAGAAATTAGGTCCTGGTGCTCTTGTAGTGTCAAAGCTAACTCAGATTTTGGGATTCTCAACCAAGAAAGCCAACAGGTTCCCACTCTGCTTAAGACAGTTTCTTTGTGTATTTATTTATTTACATTTCATTCACTCAGTTGCTCCAATTAAGTGTTCATTTATTCAACAGAATTTTCACAGTGCTTACTCTTTGCAAGTAATTACCCCATTGTTATAGGAATTAAAGATGTGTAGGGCTAAGTACCTATACTCAAGATCTAGTAGGGAAAGAAGATGTGCTCACAAAATTTCTTTTATCTGGGAATGTGCAATAAATAACATATTTATTTTCCTTCATTTCTAATGTTTTCAGTTTTGTTAATTATCCTTACCTGTTGGTAAAATCTGATGCAAACTGCCTGCCCCCTCACTAAATCTCCCCTATTACCTCTCTTACTTCAGTCCTACCGCTCTGCCCTTGGCTGGCTCTCCTCCAGCTCTTTCTGGAACATCCCCATCAAACTATAGTCTCAAGGTCTGTGCATTTGATCTTTCCTCAGTCTGGTATATTCTCCCAACATAGATCCACAGGGTTTGCTTCCTCACAACTTTCAGGTCATTTTTTCTAACGTCACATTTTAATGAGGTATTACTTGTCCCCTTTCAAAATTGAATACTACCTCATACATACTGCCTATCCCTTTTCCTTGGCTTTCATGCCATTGTGCTTACTGCCATTTGACTGTATTATGTATTCTATATTTCCTCTACATTTTAATTCTATTTTATACTAGTCTTCCCCCACCAGAAAATAAGCTTCACGAGGGCAGGGATTTGAAGGAGACTGGCACAGAAGCAGACACTGTGGGTGGGTATAAGAATAGAATATGATAGAGAAAAAACTAACTTAACCAAAAAATTGGGGGAAACTTTCTGCAAAAGCCTAAGCCTAAATACTAAACAATGAATTTCAGGGCACCAGTCAGACAGACAGAATGTAGCAACAGCAGCACTGGTCTGTCAGCAGAGCTCAGCGTTTCTGTCATTGTCTTCCACCGACCAGCATCTTCATTGGTCTACTTTCCCCAGATATATTAAATCAGAAGTAAGAACTTACCAAGTTTTATTTTCTTTATAAGACTGAGTCAGAGAAGAGGATGGTCTCATTCCTTTTGGCTTAATGTTTTACCTCTTCTAGAAATACAAATTCATTTAAGCCTGAGATACTTATTTCAACCTAATTGTTGATTCTTGGCATCTCAATATAAAAGAAAAATTAATTAAGAAATTAAATTACTAATTCAGAGAAAATTTTTAAGCAATATAGTATATTTAATCTAAAAATAAGAGTCATTCTTGTTTGTCATAAACTCATAGGACTGCCAGTTTTTAATTTCAATTATTTTTGCAACTTCGGGTCTTATAATTACATTGGCAAAAATATGCAACTCAGACTTCTGAATTTTAGCTCCAAATGTAAGGAGTTTGGAAGTTGCCACTCCATCCTAGCAACGAGGAAAAAATTGAACAGACTGAAAAAAACCAACAACTCTTCTTGGATCTGTAAGAGAGAGGAGGACACAGGCATACTGCGCGCGCACACACACACACACACACAAAATCCTCTCTCCCCACTCAGTTTCTCTTATTCCTAGCATCTTGATTAGTGCTGTGCATTTTTTACAATTGATAAGTATTAATACAGTATTATCAAGTAAAGCTCATAGTTTATGTTAGGGTTCACTCTTAGTGTAGTACATTCTGTGGGTTTTAACAAATGTATGATGCTGTGTATCCTTCATTATGGTACCGTACAGAATATTTTCACTGCCATAAAAATCCCCTGTGCCCAGCTATAGACTTACTTAAGGAAAATATGTAGTGTTTTTAATAATTTTTTAAGCAGTTATTAAATATTTTTCTCCCCACTTGCTTTAGAAAAGCCATCCAGATATATGTATAGAAAAGAGTATGTGTGTCAGCTGGTGGAGTGGAGGAAGAGATTGCTTCTTTGCTCCCTTACAACTGGACAATTACAGAACCAAATGATAAATAAGTAAAACTTATTAGTTGCTCATAAAGTTATGAAAATATTACCTACCAATTAAAGTATGATGGAGGCTCACGAAACTAGGTAGGAGCTAGAAAACTCAGGTGACATCTGAGAATTACCATGAAAGTTTAACATAATTTTATAGGAATAGAGCAGTGACTCAGATTGTTAGGTTATGTTTTTAAAATAACTCAATGCTTATTGTGCATTAAAATCACTTTAGGTACTTATTAAATTTTGACTTTGTGTCTGCCTCTCAGAGCATCTAAGTATTGCTGGTGTGGTAGCATCCAGAAATCTGCTATTGTTAACAAGAAAGTAATGATTCTAATTGGAGTAGTCCACAGACCAGACAAGGAGAAATAACCTTGAAAATGGGGCCAGGCTTGAACTCTCAGAGAGCTCTGCGTAATTACCCTTAGTAAATAAACATATTTGCGCTCACTGTCAAAGCAGACAGCTCACCAACTGACCTGGCCTACCCACTCACAAGGTATATGAATTTGAAATCATTTTGCTGATGGTTTCCAGGAAAATAAAGCTTCCTCTTGAAGGCAATTCCAGTATGTAATTGCCATTATATTTAAGAAGTTTTTGTTTACTTGAACTTTATTATATTTTCTGTAATTTGTCAATGTGTGTCTGTTCCATTTTGTTTAAGACTCTGGTGATAACTAACAGCTTACCTCCATTCTTTGTGTGAAAAACAATGATGGAACCAATGCCAATTATTGTTTTCTTTCAGATTAACTCTCTCCCACCACTTTAACCTTTCTTCACAGTGCCCCTTGTTCATCGCTTGACTCATTTTTATTATTCACCAGATTCTTTTCATCATCTTAAAAACTTTTGAAAACTGACACAATAATCTGATTGTCACTAATGTGGAATATAGTAGAATGATTCCAGGACTCCATAAGGGCAGCTTTTGGACTACTAACACTAATAGTATTTGAATAGGGCTGTGTGGTTTGCAAAATGCTTCCACATGCATTATTCTACTTACCTTAATTTTATAGTTGAGAAATATCTAGACTTAGAAATGGTAAGGAACTTATCTCCAATTTATACAACAAGTATGTAACATCAAAAATGTGTACTCAAATTCCCTGCCCTCCTTATTACTCCTCTGTGTTTCATTTTAATATGGAATAGCCAGGAGATGAGTGAAATAAATTGCATATATGACTGGGTGAGCTGCAAGAACAGGAGTTAAGTTTCATAGCTACCCATGAATTATTCTAGAATGCAAGCCAACCAATCTATTCTCATCACAGTCCTCCAGAAGAGGTTTTGTTCAAGATTAGACTAGATCTTGTGCAATATTGCTACACTGGAATCACCTCCAATTCCCAACCAGGCTGCAGCTTTATATTTTTATTGGTTGTCTGTTTGAATGCATTGGTAACAGAGAGAAATTTAAAATTGTATCTATTACGAATTTAGTTCCACAATGATTCAAACTTTTTTTTTTTCTTCTCTGGGTCACTGTTTTTATTTTTGTAGTCAGTTTTACTGAGATTAAATTTACATACATTCAAATTTACTAAAATTCACCTTTTTTAATGTGATCCAGTTAGTTCTGGTGAATGTATGTAATAACAACCACCACAACAATCAAATATAGAATATTTCCATCACCTCAAAAAAAATCCTCTCATGACCCTTCGTTGTCAATCTTCTGCTTCTAACTTCACCTCCTGGAAACTACTGATCTGATTTTAGCCACTATACTTTTACTTTTTTCAGATGTTGCATAAATAAAATATGAGAGTTTTTGAGTCTAATTTCTTTCACTTAACATGATGCTTTGCAGATTTAATTGTATTACTGGGTACAGTGTTTGTTCTTTTTATTATCTGAGTAATATTCCATTATATATATATGTAACAGTTTGTTCAGCTGTTCCTCATTTGATGGACACAGGTTATTTCCAGTTTTAGATATCTGAAAAAAGATGTAATAAACATGCAACACAGGTGTTTGTGTAGACATATGTTTTCTTCCCCCTTTCAAAAAAAAGATGTGAGTGTTATTGCAGGATTATCTGGTAAATGTATGTTTAAATTTATAAAAAAGCTACCAGACTGCTTTCCCAAGTGCCTGGACCACTTTGCATTCCTACTAGCGACATACGAGAGCTCCAGTCCCTCCTCACTTTTAGCAATCCAGCATTAGGATTGTCTGTTTTTCTTTTTTTAATTTTACCTCATTCCAGTAGGTATGTAGTACATTTTGGTTTCAATTTGCATTTCCTTAATGATTAGTGATATTGGGCATATTTTCATATTTATATGAAATATAAATCTCATCTTTGGTAAAGTGACTCTTCAAATCTTTAAGCTCTTCTTTAAATTGGGATTTTTTTCTGAGTTAAAAAAAATTTTGTATATACTAAATACAAGTATTTTATCAAACATGTTTTGCAAGTATTTTATCTCAGTATATGTGTAGCTTTTTACTTTCTTAACAGGATATTTCAAAGAGAAGGGGTTTTTTCTTTCTAATTTGGTGTAGTTAAATTTTACCAAAAGAATTCGGCAGTTCATGATTTTTGTTCTCTATTTAAGAAATCTTTGCTTACCCCAGTGTCTCAAATTTTTTTATGTTTCATTCTAGTTTTATTTTATTACTGTAGGTTTATGATATATTTCAAATTACCTTTTTTTGCCTATAGACAGCCAATTGTTCAAGCATCATTCTGAAAAGACTACTCTCTCCCCTGTACCTTGGCATCTTTATTGAAAATCAGTTGATCATTATGTGTGTGTGGGGGGGGTGGTGCTTATTTCTGGATGCTGTCTTCAGTTCCATTGATCAGTATGTCTAGCCTCTCACCAATACCACTCTATCTTGATTACTGTAGCTTCATCACTTATCTTAAAATCAGGTAGTGTGGGTCCTTTTGTGTTTTGACTGTTTTTTGGTAATTCATATGAATAAACTGGAGGTGGTGAAAGAGAAAGCCCAGAACAAAAATGCAAGTAAAAAAGAAACAGGGGAAAGACTGTGAGACAGGAAATACATTCTCCCATTAAGTCGAATCACTTTATGCCAGCTGTTCTCTGATTTCCAAATGTCCTGATACTTCATCTGAATTATTTTCTGATGAATACCCCAGACAGTTATTTTATCTTAGCAATTTGGAACATATTATTAAAGCTAAATTAAGGGATTTCTTAGATGGAATTGAAATGTGTTTAGGTTATAGAAAGCAAAAGCATACCTTATTTCTTCAAATACAAGAAACACAGAGTGCTCGTACATTAGCACTGTAAGTCTGCCAGACACCAGCATTCTTCATTACTGCATGCTCATCTCTTTACCTGCTCTCTGTGTACAGCTTGTTGGGACAACACTACTCTGACACTGTGACTTAACAGTCAAGGTAAATGCAACAAGGCTGAATGGTGAGATTCTGACAACCTGAATCAGTTTACTGGGAGAAAAGGGAGCCTTATGTACCTTATCAGGGTTTGGAAGCTATCTTGTCCATACTGGGAAGAGATGGCTGGAGCAGAAAAGAGAAGTCACTATTGTCCTGTAGTTCTTCCCCAGTGCGTACAAGTGGGATTTCTTAATTTTAATGGTTTTGAGGATGATTCTGATCATCAACTAGGTTTGAGAACTATAGGCCCTCTGCTAAGGCCCTATTACTCTTCCCAGCTTGCCAGTCTTGTAATGTATTCACTTATTTATTTTTATTCAAAGAAAAACAAAATTATATAAACAAACATATGTTAGTGCAGCATTATGTGAAAATATGCTTATAGTTCTTTCGATTCTAAATGCAGACAACCCAGCATGAATATTCATAGTAGAGCTAACTGGATTGCATATTCGTATTTGCACTGAAAATTGATGGGGATAAATGAAACAGCCTTGCATACAAATTCTTTTGACTACTTGCTTTCAACATCATATTGCTTTCCAGCCATATTTAGCTCCATTTATATTGCTTTTTGCATATGAGTGAAAATCAGCCACAATATTATAAATGCATATCAGAGATACAATTCATTATTCCATACCACAAGTGAGGAAGAGGGAAACAGATCACAAACTAAAAAAAAATGCATCAGTGGACATAAATACATTAGGGAGTCTGTGGGAGAGGTCTTCTTCTGACTCTGAAATGTACAAAATCAATGTCATTTTACTAAGATTAAGATAGTCAAGATGATTTAATTCTGATGTATTATATAGATGAAGTCCAAGTTGACCAAAGACTAAAAACAACAACAAAAAGGCAAACTTTGCCACTAACCAAACTAAAAAAATAGCAACTCTTTAGTCTTGATTTTTCATATTTAATACATACATAGTTGAAACCCAAATATTCTTTTAATGATCTGTTTTATAATCCAAGGACTTTAACCTTATGCATCAGAGAAAAAAAAATTTGGTTTCAAAAGTCGTCATTAAATAACCTTCTCTTAAATGATTTCCTTCCTATATAGATTGTTATATTGACTTTAAGATTATTCTAAATTATTTTTATAAGATTTCAAATTGATTACATTTCACTTAGTATTTCATATTTAAGCTTTGAGAGTCTAAATCTTGTATATCTTGGATTATCTTCTTGTTACCAAGAAGTCAAGTCCTACTCTTGCTGGCTTAACATGCTTTGTAGTGATGGAAGGGTAGCCCAAGTTAGCAAACAACAATCAGCTGCTGCCACCTGTGGCAAGACGGAAGTCAAATGAGCAAATGTTTTTAAATGTCATCAAGAATCATGTACTACTGGAATCACATACACATTTCTGGACAGAGTAACGTGAATGATAGGTAAGCCATTCAGCTTTGAAAGTCAGAAGGATGTTATATACTTCAACATCACGACACACATGGTTAATGAATTTCTGCGTTTCCTTTCAAAATGATTGCTAAGTATTTTCCTAAATGGAAGTAAAGATGATTCATATTGAAATTCTGCAAAATAAATTAGAGCTTTAAATAAGTTTAGTGGACTTTGGAAGTTATAATAATGGCTTGGCTTAAGTTTAAGACAAAAATAAGAATCTGCTCTTTCATTTCTGTTTTATTTAGATGTGTTCAATTTTCACTCCAAAAGTAAATCTTAAAGTGCTTGATTTTTCTAACATCTTCTAGCTTAAAGACTACTTAACATTTTCAGTGTATAGAAAAACACGTTGGTTTTTTTTTTCTGTTTTTTACCATCTAAATTACTTTTCGAATGGAAAAACCTTAAAATGGAAGAGCAAGTACAAACCAAAACAACAAGAGACTTATTATTAGATGGGTGATATGGTTATTTAGACAAGCGTCTGAGTTAGGTATAAAATCTTAAGGACAATGGATGATCTCTAGACCATTTTTCTTCAGATATTTCATAATCTGGGACCATATTCAGACCTAACTGCCCTACCTGACTTTGATGCCATTGACACAAATATTTTAACCAGTAGAAAAAAAAAATGAAATAAACAGCAAAAAACCCTAAAAATCCATTTTAAGAGCAAGAAAAAAGATATTTCTTCTCCCTTTGCTGAAAATTTAGTTGGAACCCACCAGATCCCTGGCTTAATAAATTATAGGACAAACTTCAGCAGTTCTACTGGACTGATGTCAGCGGCATCACAGTGAATGACTTTCATCACTGGCTCTTGAATTCAGGCCTACAAGGTCTTGGATAAAACTTCCTTTTCACCTTCCCAACATTCTGAAACACACTTATCTGTACCCAGTACTCTCTGTCTGCTCTCTTGCCTCTTCAAAGTCCCCAGGGTAAGGTATCAACTAGGATTTCTCTGCACTACATACTTCCCATTTCAAAATTACTCTTTCTTCTTTTTACTTCTCCTGAAAATTGAAATGGTAGCTTTCAAAATATTTCAAAATAATCCATTCTCTCATTTGTGGTATTATTATATCTGGTCCATGCACTCTTCTGTCACCCTATTTCACTAATTCTAAAATATGTTTTTTTCATTTTGTAGTTTCTGAATTTACATCTTACATTTGATTTGTATAATTGACATAGTAATGTTTTGTTTTGCTCCCCTAAATCATGTTACTCTGTCAGTTGTGTTTCTTTCAGTGGTATTATAGGATAGAAGAAATGTATGTTTAACTAAACATTATTTGTATAATACTGGTGCTATATGAGTGATTCTAGATGAGGCATTAATGGTCTTCTATTTTATGGTAATAATTGTGTGTGTATTTTAATGTAGGATAGAAAAAGTAAAGATGCACTTGAAACCCATAGCTTTGCAGGCATTATTACTTAAGATAAAGCTAAGTTAAAAATTATTTGGATTTAAAGAAAAACATAAAGTGAATAATACTACAGATACCACAGATGGGACAGGAAAATTATGTGTCTCGTAAGGACAGGGATGTGCCTTATTCATCTTTGGATCCCCAGGGCATTGTAGTTAGCACTTGCTTATTGGATTTCTTTGAATACTGAGTATTTGTCTCATTGAAGGTAGATTATGTGACAAAAAATTTACCCTAAAGAGAGGTTTTCAGTCTTTGGAAATAGTTCTTTAGGAATAGATGTGTTTTAAAACAGGAGCATATGATTTTGAATGTTTTTTGTTAGGAGATAAAGTAGATCTGTGATATTTAAGTGTGTGGAGGGTATTAGCTGTTCCCACCACCACCAATTTTACCTGTTCATTCCTCTGCACACCTGAAGGCAAAAGTCATTCTCATTGTAGTCCTCCTGTAAAGGCCAGCTCACCACTATTAAAAGACCTGAGATTTAGACTAAAGCAGATGTTTCTAAATTGTTATGTTTCGTAAGTACCTTTTCACTATGTTGTACACAGAATAGAATGCAGGTTTAATATTTGAGTTGTTTGCTAGGGTTAGGAGTTTGTACTTGCCTCTTTACCTTGGCACTTGTCTCCTCGCTCTGTACACAGGGTTGAATGCCCAGAGGTTGGACACAAAGGATAACGCTATGGGTTTACATCTTTTACTATCCCTTTGGGAATCTTGGCAGGGACTATAAGGACTGGTTCTTGAAATACTCCCTGTGCATCTATCTGCAGGTTTCAAGAATATAGAGATTATACTCTCAGACCTGAGTGTAAAGAAGGGGCTTTATATTACAGTGTGTGATGGGAAATTATTGAAAAGCAGTAAAATAAGCCCTAGACTGGAAGTCAAATTCTCATTTACACCGTCACTGTTTTATTAAGTCCTGTTCCCATTTGTACCATCACTGTTTTGTTCTAATTGTTTCATCCTTCCTTTGCACCTCAGTTTTTCTTTGTTGTAAAATAAGGGATTAATCTAGATAAATGATTCCCAAGACTCCTTCCATTGTGAAATGTCTTTGATTCCATCGTAGTTAGCGTAATTAGACTGTAGATGGGATAAGGAGGGAATATAAAATAAAGGAGTTTAGCTGTCACTACCCACCTGCATGGAGGTTTATTAGAAAAAGAACCACCCCCTGCATGTCATCAAAACAAATGATTCACTGTTAATTCCTTTGTTGACCTCTTCCACTTTCTTCCAAAATGATTTATTTCTGTTTTACAAACAGACTTAGATTATGAATAAAAATAACCAGAATGATGGCCTCCATAGATTTTCTTTTGAGTGGCCTGTGAGTTTATGTGGAATTAAAAAGAATCCTTACAACAAAGGCGACGTTAACCATAAAGAATCCAGGTGTGCTGTACATGCAACATCACAAAGCTGTTACAATTTACAGAAAATAAGACTATATGAAACAAGTTCCCCTTTAGATGAATCTTTTAAAGTAAACTTTCAAGTAAAACTCCCAAATGGATCTAGATTTCAGCCAACCGCCTCCACCCCATCCCCAGTGACAAATACAAGACAGCTGCTAAATTTAACATGCCTTTACTGGAACACCGGTGCCTCCCGCACAATAGCAGGCTATGTGCTGCCAATCCACAGGATGTACTCAATTTCTGAATCGCTGCACAGCAGCCCTGCTGATCCTTAATCCTTGTGAATACAGCATTGACATGTGGCCAAGACCTTCAGAGAATTCATTTTTAAAGGGAAAAAGGAACAAAAGAAAAGAAAAAAAGCTCAAAGTAGCATGTTAAGACACATCCTATGAGGCAAAAAATTTGAGATTGGGAAAAAATTACTCAATAAATTAATTTAAGGACAGGCATCCCCAGTGGACAGATAATTTGTGTTCCAAAAGTTCATTTGCAGACCAATTGTTAAGAATACATTCTTCACAGAAACAATGCTTTACTTATCAGTTATGTTCTCAGGTTGAGGCCATTCAAGCCTACTTAACCAAGAATGTTTCTGATGTAGGTAACATACAAATGCTATTGAATCCACCACTTATTATCAGTATGTCTGGTGAGAAGGTATTCAGAAATGTACTGTGTCTGCTGTCAGCCTGATTCGTTCATTCAGTCATTTATTGAACATCTAATATGTTGCAAGTGGGAATAATATGGCAAACAAAACAGGCCTCATCCCTGTCTTCATAGAACTTTTTAAGATCATGATTGGTAATGCTTAGATACTGGCAACATGCAAAAAAGGCAAATGGGTTCTCCAGTATACACTGTTCACCAGTATGACTCAGTCATGGGACTCATTCTCATGGGTAGGAAGAATGGGATGGTAAAGGGGGGGAGTCATTTCAATGAGTGACATAAAATACTAGATGTGGATATGAGCAAATATGTCTGAGTGGTCAGGATACCAGCTGGTATCTGTGGCTTGACAAAAAACTGTAAATAGGTTAGAGTGTCATCAGTGGGAGAGAGATTTACCTGTACGATAGCCATCTGTCTCTAAAGTAGAAATATAACCTTCTAGTAATGATACATCAATAACTTCTCATGCTTGTCTTGGAGAGTTAAGGGACTGGGCCCTGGAACTCATTTTTGTCTGTGTGTCTTAGATCTGTAGAATTTGTCTGAAGCATAGTCATTAGCTAAGATAAGACTGATTCTTTCTTTAGATGAAATATTGTTTATTTACCTCTTTTCTTCAGCATCTGGTTCTAGTCTCACTTGTGATCAAGTGGCAGGAACCATCGCCCCTGGAACCCATTTGCTTTCAATCAGCAGTTTCCAACATCTTGCAGCAGACAGGATGTGTTTCAGAGTCTCCTGTTAGACCTCCCGCTAAGTTCCCATTGAATGCTCTGAACCCTGTAAACAATCAAGCCATCCGTTCTCGACCTACTTTCTCTGCCTACTTGTCTAGGTTTCCAGTGATGACTGAGAGCCCTTCCATCTCCACCTCTCAACCCCTACCAAGAAAGTGACCTTTTTAAAATATTCTAGCAACTCTTTTGTAATAGAAAAATGTTCTGCACGTGCACAGACAATACAGTATAAGTAGGCATCTGCTCAAGCAGAGAGTTGTTTGCTCAGAAGTATCAAAAGAAGTTAGGGATGTGGTTGTGTGAAAGATCTGGACTTCTTGCCCATGTGACCTCATAAAGTGACTCCTACTAAGCCATGGCTCCCAAACATCACTTCCATTCATCATGGCAGACACAGGGTACAGCCTGCATTATTTTTCTTTTCAATTCTGTGTCTTTCCTTCTCTGGCTTTTTGCTTGTATCAAGAATAATCTTGGAGCTCTCCTTTTACTCTGTAATCTCAGAATTGGTCATTTTTGAAAATTTAAGACCCTTTCTTCCCATAAAAAAAGAGAAATAAATGGAATGCTGAAAGTCCCTGCCTGTACTCTTTTTCTAATTTTCTTTCCACTTGAACTGTGTAGAGGAAGGCAAAGACACAGACAGGCAGTAGCAATGACACTCAGCGTTTTCAAAGAACAAATTAAAATATAGCTTCTTATTTCAGAGAAAATTCAGGCTCAAGAGCCATACCAGGGATGGGGCTCAGGGAATGAGTGTGCTACAAAGACACTTGTTTTGGCTTATTTACAATGCTTGTATTTCTCATCAATACAATGAAAGTTAAGATTCATGTAATACAAGCCTATCCATATGACACTTCAGTGTTCGAAAGTGACTTCTACATACATTATCTCATTTTTATTCTTGCAACATTTCTGAGAAGAGTCCAAGATAGGTACTGTCAGCCTCATGTAACAAATGAGAAAGTCAGAAGTTTACTGATGTAATCAAGATCACATAGTCACAATTAGAATGAAGACCAAACCCAGGTCTTCTGATACCAAATCAGTGTAACTTTTATAACCCCATGCATAATATTAAGCCATGTGGAATTTTATAATTTTTCTCTGTTAATATTAAAATATCAAAACTTCACTAATAGCCCCTGGTTAGTAAAATGATTTCATTTGTCTTTAATTAAGAGTTTAACTCTCGTTTAAGCAAAAATAAAGAAGGTTATAAATTATGATTTATCTAAACGAACACAGAAATCTTGTTACCTAATTTTCCAGACTCCCTTGGAGCTAAGGTGGCCATGAAACCCATTCCTGACTAGTGGGATTAGAGGGAATTCTGGGAAGAATTTTGCTGGAATTTCTCCATATACTTTATTAGAAATACAGTGGAGGGAAGTCAAAAAGCTTCAAGGCGCATATGTTCACAGATTTCTGTGTATGAAAATAAGGAAGTTTCCTTTCTGGATGACCTATTCTAAATGATGTTTGAAGTGAAGTCAACAGAAAGAGAGAGAAGTTTGGGGAGGCGAGTGCGAGAGATGAAATAGTTGTCTTGAAGAGGGGGAAGTTAACCCTGAAGAAAAACATAATAAGCTGGACAGCAGTCCTGAGTGCCCACTAGAGAACATGATTTAATGGAAAGTAAAATCAGTCTGAATAGTTGTGTTGTTTACTCGAGCAATGTTCACCTGTCTGGGTGCCACAGGGAGAAGACATGGCTGGGTTTCCTCCAGTGTCAGGGCTGTGCAGGTTAGAACAATGGCAAGAAGGAAGCAGATAAGGGAATTGAGGAATTAGCAAAGTAGTAGTAGTAGTAGTAGTAGTAGTAGTAGTAGTAGTAGTAGTAGTAGTAGTAGTAGTAGTAGTAGTAGTAGTAGTAGTAATAATAATAATAATAATAATAATAATAATAATAATAATAATAATAATAATAATAAGTGATTTAAATGATTGAACTTGGGTTTCCTTGGGAATAATAGTAGACTTTATCTCATCAGGTTGTGGTGAATTAAATGCAAAACATGTAGAACACTTTGAATCGTGTGCCTGGCACTCAGAAATTATTCAGTAAATATTAACTATTGTTATTATCATATTACCATGGATTATAACATCTCTACCAGACAATGCAGAAAGTGAAGACGGGTGAGAACTGGTGAATAATAAGAAAGTAGTGGATTAGAGATTTTGGTAAGAACAGAAAGTAATTGTTCTGAAGACACTTGAAAGCAGAGCTAACACTGAATGAATGGAGGGCTGGACAAGAGATTGGTGGGTAGAGCAATGAGGGTACAGGAGTGGGTGGTGTAACCTGAGCACATGCTTCAGATGAGCAAGGAGTCGGCAGAAGGAAGAGGTTGTTATGTTTGGAAACTGTCAACATAGAGCAAGGAGGATGTCCCCTTCCCCTCCTGGCCCTGAGGAACATGATAGGCAAGAGGAAAAGAAAAACAGCTCTGATTCCATTTGAAGAGAAGCAGTTTCCTCAGGGGACAGCTCAGTTTCAATAAAAACACTGATGTGAAAGAAACAATCAGAGAAGAGACTAAGAATTTTAAAAAGCTCACTGATTATGGATTTAGAGTTCAAAAGGACAAAGTGGTAAGGGTTTGGGATTTTAAGAGAAAGACTTTCCCTTTTCTTTCTGAGAGATTGAGTTCAGACCAGAAGAGACACATTGAGGATGGAGTAAGCTGAGCTAAGGAGAGGATCTCTTGTTTTGACTACTGTAAGTGGGAGTGTGACTGAGGCACTTAGTTTTCATCTCTAAACAGGGTTGAACATTCAGACCTAAGGGAAATACTCAGGAATCTGGGACTGTTTATTGGGCTCAGAGTAATTATCAATTCAATTACATATTATGTGCTTTGTATGTTTTAACTATCGTATTATTTTTAATTACTGTATTCATGTCCAGTCTTCTTGGATAGATTCGTCCTTTGTGGGGGAAAAATGCTTTCCTTTTAAGGTCATCATATTTCATTAACTAAATTACAGGATCTTGTAAAGGATAGGCACTCATTTTTTTTTTAATAAATTGATTTTTTTAAATTACTTGAGCCCCAGAAGAGACTACATTATCTATTTAAAATTTCTACTTAGCTGTGTATGTGTATGTAAAAACAATAGTTCTAGGACAAGAGCCCAATATTCTCTGTTCCTAATCTGTATATGACAATATTTTATGTCTAAGAGGTAACATGGGATAGAAGAAAATCCACATATCAGAGTACAGATTTAAGTTGAAATGAAATATAAAGTATATTGTGGTATTTACCATGTATAGTTTTTTGGGTTTTTTGGTGGGGTTTTTTTTTTTTTTTTTTTTTTTGCTTTTTTTGAATATTTTACACAGTCCAAAGACGTTGGAGAGGGGAGCAAAAACAACATTCATTGAAGATTGTTTCTTTCTCTATGAAATGGTTCCTATCAGACCTTTTAGCAACTAAGATACTACAGACAATTTTGTATAAATGTCTTTGCCACTAGATTTTTCACAAATCAAATACATTCTTGGAGCTGAAAGGAAATAAGAAGGAAGAAGAATGTGGCAAGGTTGAAAAACCGTTTGTTTCATCACAGAAACTGAACTTGATACGCAGATCAGAGATAATTCATTTATGGCAATGATTCTTCCTAATGTCCCAAGTAACTTTTTGTCCCAACTTTAGCCCCCAGATTACTGTTAATTCAAAACTTTTGTAACTCTATCCCCTTAACCTCTCCTGCACGAGGAATATAAGCATTCAATATAGCATAATGAATGAACAAAACGAGTAAAACTCTGAATGCAAATATTCCTAGAATAACTTTTGTATGTCAGAGTGCCCTGTCCCCTTAGGCATATCATTGTACAAGACAAATATTAATAAGGGCTTTTTACAAGCAGATTTGGTCACTTTTAAACCTTATCTGAAAATTTGGAGTATTCTTGACATTTGTATTTTTGTTCCCTTTACTTCAATATTAAAAGAATATGTATCAAAATCTTACAATTGACATTTTATTGTTCCCTCTATCAAAAGGACTTGAATATAACATCTAGCAATCATAATTATTACTTTCATTTTTAAGAACAGTGTTATTAATTGCTTGTAAATTTTACTTAAATACAACATATAACCTTACTCTCAGTGGGTATAAAATGTGTTATTTGAAGGAACAGTTGTATTTCTATTTCTAGAGTACAATAAAAAGAAGTATTAATATCAACTACCAAACATCTTATCTTTTAAAATGTAACAAAAATAATCTACAAATAATTGAATTACTGTCTTTAAAAAATTACCTTAATCTGGGACTGGCAAAATCATTGATACTTTAAATCAAATCATAGTCAAGTTTCACCATAGATTTCACTTCATAACTATAGTAGTTTAAGAAAATGAACTGTATAACTTCAGCTCTTTTAAGTCTTACGAAATTATTACACATGAGGATTTCATTTTAAGGTAGCAGTAAACCAAGGTGTTCATATTATGTGTTTTATAGAAAAATAACCCAAATTTTCCACTAGAGATGATAATACTTTGCCATGCTGTCAATGTTTTCAGCATTTTAGAGTCTAAAATCTAAACAATGCAAGATTGGCTATGAATCAGCTGTGATTCTGTGAGCTTGATTCAAAAGTACAGTAGTACCGCCTTATCTGGGGGATATGTTCCAAGATGCCCAAGGAATGCCTGAAGCCATGAATAAATATGTATATGTGTGTTTTTCCTATATATACATAACTATGATGAAGTTTAATTTATGAATTAAGCACAGTGAGAGATTAGTAACTATAAGAAAATAGAACAATGACAACAATACACTGTGAAAAAGTTATGTGAATGTGGTCTCTCTCTAAAAATATCTTGTACAAATTTAATGCCTTTTCCACCTTAACTAAGCACTTACCACACACTGCAGTCATAACTTTGCAGTTTGAGGTGCAACGGCAGAAGTAGCATGAATTTCTTCTTCCTTCTTCACAATTCCATGTATAGAGAATCTGTTCTTAATGTAGATCTTAGGGACCTCAGAATATGCTTGTTTTCTGTTCTTATTAATTCCAGAACTTTCATCTTTTCATTTAAAGGAAGCAGTTTACAGCCTCTCTTCGGCATATTCTAATTGTTAGCCTCACTCCTCCTGCGATTTAGGGCAATCATTGAGTAAAGTAAGTGTTACGTGAACCCAAGTGCAGCAGTACCACCACAGGAGATCTGATAACTGAGATACCTACTAAGTGACTAACAGGTAGGATATGCTGGACAAAGGGATGGTTCACATTCCGGGCAAGATGGAAACAGACGGCATATGTTATCACTCTACTGAGAACAGTGTGCAATTTTAAACTCACGAATTGTTTATTTCTGGAATTTTCCATGTAATATTTTTGGACCATGGTTGACTGCTCGTAACTGAAACTGTGGAAAATGAAACTACAGATAAGGGGGGACTACTGTACCTTCATAAAGTACCATGAGCATTTGATTCTTCTTATCTTGCTTAGTGAATATTTAAATAGGTTTTTAAACTGCTGAATAGCTTTGGAAAAAAAAAACTGAGGATCTTTATTTTCAAAAGCAAAACACACTTCCCTCACTTTAACAGACACATACAATTAAAAAGCAAGCAGAGCCCTAAAGATGAGCTTTCAGAAGCAAAGGAAAACAGTATTACAAAATTGCTATTTATCACAACACACAATTATATTTTAGACTGACTTCCTGAAGGCTCTGCTACCATGTTATGTGCAAGACTAAAGGAAAAAACCTTTGGATATTGTAAAAGAAAATGCCTATTACCCATCGATACAGTTGAGTTGCAGTAACTTTTCCAAAGCCACACAGCTGGTAAGTGGCAGAGCTGGATCCCCGTCTCGTCCTTTTGACTCCTGTTGTCCTTGTTTCTTTGTCACTTTACTGAGCCCCTTTCTCTGTAACCTACAAATGTAGACACACTGTCTAAACATGGTCAACACAGAATCCAGTAACCGATCGTAAAGGTTAGAATGCCATTGCAGAAGTGTTGGATAGTGAGGCTGTGACACTGTTTTCGTGTGGTACAGTGTGGTTCTTCTTCAGGCCTCTCAGCAAGAGTGTTATCTGAAGTCAGCAGTTCCACACTGCCTAGAGCCAGTGAAAGAAAATCTGTCCTGTCTCAACAAGCCCGCTTCCTATACTTTCTGTGACAGTATTTACTTGAACGTGACTTCTGCCAGAAATACAGCAGGCCTTGTTCAATGACAGGAGACTCTACATGTGAGTCATCTCAAAAAACTGGGTTGTACACCTTAATTGTATACAATTTTTGTTTGTCTATCATACTGCAAAAAAGCTGGGGTGGGGGGAGATAATTAAAATCTAAACCCTTCCAAAAACTTCAGCTCTAGAGACATACAGTTCTAGTATTAGACTGGGGATGGAGGGCAGGGGCTTTATGAAGGAGCATTATGAGTCAGGGGTTATCTTCACAGGGATCATTGCATCATCTATAGTCTAAAATAAATCTCTACCTTCCGTTCTTACTCCTAGCACAAACACAGTTTTAGAGCCAAAACAAGTAACATACAGTACATGCTCTTTGTCTAAAGAAGATTCCTCATTTTAAAACAAACTGAAATAATTAAACTTTTATTAATCTCTTATTTAAAAAGTTGATGTGGCATATTTTTATTAAGTGACCACAATGTGCCAAACGCTACTGTAGGTCCTAGAAATTCAAATGAAAGCAAAACTAACAAAGTTGTTGACATGTGCAGCTTAGGAACTAGTAAGGGGAGACAAATAATAAAACCAGCAGACAAATAATACTAATGATAATTTAAAAGCCTATGTGTTATATATTATGAAGTGTTGAGGAGGTAACACCAAGTAATATCTCATTTGTTTTTAATGTGGTGGAAAGTTTACATGAGATAAGCAAGCACATCCACAATGCTCGCTAAGTGCCAGGTATTACTCTCAATACTTTATATGCATATTTGATCTGAAGCATGAAATGAAGTATGTGAAGGAGCAAGTCAAGGCAAGATTTTGGAGAAAAGATTCCAAACTCAGAAAGCAGCAAGGGCCAAGAGTCGAAGGCGGGAAGGAGCCTGGCGTGTTTATGGAACTGAAAGAGAGGGTGGCAGGGGCCGGATTATGTGCGAGCTTGTGGGGTGTAGTGAGGAATTTGGACTGCATTCTGTGTGATGAGCAAAAAGGAGAAATTTTTAAGCAAAGGTGTGATATAATTGGATTTAGATTTTCAAAAAAAAATCAATCTGGGCACTTGGAAATGCTGGATTAAAAGAAACAGGACTGGAATCAGCCTGATGAGTCAGGAGGCTATTGCTTTGGTCCAAACAGTAAAGGATAGCTGTTTGGAGTCGGATGGTTGTGGTAGAATTTCAGTCTGACTGGGATCTATTTCTTCTCTGAACTCCCATAAAATTTTGTTTATACCCCCGCCTTGTGCTATAATAATCCTGTACTTCAATTTTATATACTTTATGCAGCAGGGAGGAACTCTTACTTATCTCTTTTTTTTTTCCTCCTGGTTTTTGGGGCCTTTCTATATAGCAGATAGTCAGTGGTTATTTTATTTAACCAAAGTAAATAAAATTATCATATTCTCTTTGTGTACTTGTACTTTTACATGAAAATGTACATAATGTAGTTGGATAACAAAAATTCAGGATAAAGTACTTATGTATTAAGCTTTAGATTGTATAAGCTTTTTAAAAATTTGGCTTGATTTTTTTCCCTCTTAAAATACTGCCAAGAATGAAGTTTAAATCTACCTTTGAGTTAAACCAGTACAAATAAAGCTTCAAGCAATTTTTAAGAGGAGGAAAAAAATATTTTTTGCTGTCTCATAACTCAAAAATAACTGAGCCAATTTAATTTACTCTTTCTAAAATGGGGGTGTTGGGGGAGAAATGGTAGAGACAGAAAGTGGAACAAATGAAAAATAACATGTCTCATAAGACTAAGGCTGTAAAGTTTCAAATCCAAACAAATTTCTCAGGATGTTGTAAACAAGTAAAGATGGAAGTTGAAATGAAACTTCCTTTCACCTTTGAAGGGGAGCTTCTGCAGTTTGACGTCAAAGGTCCTAACGGAGATGCATCTTTTTGGTTTTTGAAAGGAAGAACATTTCAGGAAAACACTGTTTGGTGAAGACTTATGAATATATCTAATACATCCTTGGCAAGAAAATATTGTGAGAACATACTCTGAAAAGAGAAATATAACAGCAGAGTTTGAATTTAATGATCTATATTTGTGTTTATTTGTTTTCTTCTCTGATTATAACTTCTTGTCATATTTCCTATCCCCCTTCCAATAAACCTAGCATATACAGTAAGGCCATTTTGTCCTGTACAATAATTACCACTCCATCATACACACATGCACAAAACCAAGGGGAAAAAATCACATGGGCTCCTTAATATTTGGAAACACTCAACCGTTTTCAATTTTAGAAGGTGGGAGCTAATGAAAGGATGGATGACAGAGGAAATAGTCATAAGACCTTAAGCCTTCTGAAGCAATCTCTGCAGAAAAAACATTTTATAAGGATGTGAGCTAACTCTTGGCCAAATGGGAGAAACAGGAAGGAAGTGCTTGTCTGAGATTTGTGTGAGAAATCTGACCAGCAGCAGCAGCTGAAACAAATCCCAAAGAAATATTTAATACTGTGTTATCAAAGTGATCTCTTCACCGCCCATCAAAGTCCCCTTACCATCGCCGATGATGACTTACCATCTTGAGCTCACTTTGAGAAGCAGTGCTCTAAGTTAAGCAAAGTTCTCCCTGTAAAATTAGTTATACCAGAATGTATCTCCTGCTTATTCTTCAGATATTTCTCAGCAAGACTTTCCTGACTGGAAGATATTTCTATGTTACATGCTTTCTTGGAACTAAGTTCCTGTCCATCTGAGGATAATGCCTCAGGTTTTTACATTCCCTATCATGGTTATTTGATCAATGCTTGGTCCATTCACCAAACTGGTAGAGTTTGACTCACACTAGTATCCTCAAGGCCCAGTAATAGGCACTTTAGAAATAGTTGTTGAATGAGTGAATAAAGTGAGTTTGTGACTCAAATTTCTTAGCTAACAACAGCCTATATATATATATTATATAAAATATAATCGAAGGTTTTATTTATTGCATTTGATTAATTAAATATTTAATTTAATTAATTCTTTTTTCTATCACAAAACAACCAAAAACAGAAGAAATAAAATAAACTGAGAAATTCTGATAAAATAAATTTATGTTCATACTCATTATGTCTAAGTTTGAGCTTTCAAAAAAGTCAGAATAAGGAGCTCAAGAGCCAGCCTTTTCAAGTGCCTGTGTGATATACCAAGGTAGACAATATACTATGCCATAGAACAATCTTCCACAAATAGAAAATCTGAAATCTTACAGTGTTTCTTCCAAACACAATGGAATCAAGTTGAAATTAGAGAAAGAAAAATTTTCAATTTCTTAATTCTCTGAAACTAAACAACACATTTCTAAATAATCAATGGATCAAAGAGGGAGTCTAAAAGGAAGTTTAAAAATGTGGATCTCAAACTAGATTATGAACTTAACGTATAAAATGTAAAACTTTTATGCATGAGCGAAAATCTGTGATGTAAGACTAGACAGAGTTATTAGGTTTGACACTAAAAGCATAACCCCTAACAAAGAAGATTCTTAAACTGGACCTCATCACAATTTAAAACTTTTGTTGTGTGAAATGCTCATCTTCTTATGCTTTTAACAGAGCATTTCATGGAGAACATATTTGCACACCATGTATATGACAAAGGACTAGTATCTAAAAAATATAAAGAGCTCTCAAAACTCAGTAGTAGAAAGACAGTCTAATTAGAAAATAAGCAAAGATATGAAGAGACATTTCACCAAATAATAAATACAGATGGTGAATCAGCACATAAAATGATGCTAAACATTATTAACCATCAGGGGAATGCAAATGAAAACCACAATGAGATACCCCTACACACCTATCAGAATGACGAAATAAAATGACAGCAAAAAAAGATGTTAAAAAGGTGGGTCACTTATACATTGCTGGTGGAAATGTAATAGCCACTCTGAAAAAGAGTTTGGCAATTTCATTTAAAAAAAAAATAAGCAAGTACCATATGACCTAGAAATTACATTCTGGGCATTTACCCTAGAGAAAAAATTTTAAAAACATATTTATATAAAAACCTGTATACATATGTTTATAGCACCTTTATTTGTAATAGCCCTGAACTGAAAACAATGCAAATATCTTTCAATGAACAATGGTTAACCTGTAGTATATGTATATCATAGAATACTAATAAGTAATAAAAAGCAACAAGCTACTGATAGTCAACTACCTAAATCAATACAAATACTGTGTGATTTCATGTATGTACCATTTTTGAAATGACAAAATTGCAAAAATCAAGAACTGGTTAGTGATGGACAAGAATTAAGGAAGGAGTGAAGGTGGGAGGGAAATGCATGTGGCTATAAAAGTGCAATATGAGGGGTCCAGATGAAAATGTTCTGCATCTTGACTGTATCAATACCAATATCCTGGCTGTGATAGTATACTACATTTTGCTAGACATTATGATTGGGGGAACTGAGTAAAGAGAACATGAGACCTCTCTGTATTATTTCTTACTTCTACATGTAAATCTGTAATTATCTCAAAATTTTTTAAATGTTTAATTTAAAAAAAACTAGGAGATGGGTATAATCATTAACCCCATTTTAAAATAAGACAATCAAGGCAGAATGGATTTGCTCATTGTGAGAGGATTAGTAAGTTATAGAGCTGGTATTTGAATCACCTGGGTTTTGAGACCAGCATCCTCACTTTTAACCATAAAGCTTTACTGCTTTTACTTTTTCTGGCTACATGTAGCCCGCAACAAAGCAGGCTTTTGCCTGTGATTACCCAAATTACATTTTATAAAATAATCTTGTAACATTCTGAGATAACTAAAACTGAACACAAATGGTAAGCAAGCTTACTCATACTTAATTATAAATTATTTTACATAACACAGTAACAAAGTAAATTCAAACTCTCATAAATAATGATTATGACCATAACAAATATATATGACCTAATATATATGTGCAAAAGTTAATTGTTTTATAAACTAAATTAAGTGGCTATTCTAATTCAAATTGTGTGCAATAACTCATAAGGATCACCTGCTTATTTATGAATGATTCAGTAAAAGCTCATGTTTTTCAAAGAACTGCTAAGAAATCAGCAAAGTTCATATGGGTATCAATTCAGTCAAAAAAACCTTCTCAATTAAAACATGTTGTTATATAAAATCTATCTTAATTCTTATACCATTGATAGGATTGGTTTGGGTTTTTTTTAGTTGTTATTGAAACAGCAGCCCTACATTAAAAAATATTGTGACCTAACATATATAAGACTGTGTAATTTAACTGTGAACTAAGATTTAAAGATATTCTAAATCTCTTCATTTTACTCTAAGATAAATGGTCATTATTATTTGAAGTTATTTCCTTATCTTCTCAACTTTTTTCCTCAATTTTATTCCAATATTGCTGTGGAAGAGAGAATATGATCAATTATACATAATGATGGATGCAGAAACTGAGGCAGAGGGGGGAAGTTTAATTTGCCCATGCTGTGTAACTAATCTAAATGATTCTGAGTCTGATGATTTCATATGAAAGAAGGAATGATTCTTGTGTACTGATAAAGAATAATGACCAAATAATGATACAGTATAATCAAAGTAAAAAGTTTTCAGTTAAAGGTCGTCCAGAATTTATTTGCTGAAGCATACAAAAATGGAAAGTTTTGATCAGTGATCAACTGTATATTTGTGGATTCTGGAAACAGTATAGTGTAGAGGTTAGGTACACACCAGTTTTCTCTACCAGACTGTACCTTGCCTGAATCCCAACATGATTGTTGTCAATAGGCAAGTTACATAATCTTTCTCTGCCTCATTTCCCTAGAATAGTAAATGGAGAAATGCTAGTAGCCCACTTGTTACTGTGAAAATGAAATGAGATGCTTTACATAAAACATCTAGTGGAGTTCCTGGCCTAAAGCAAGTGCTCCAGCAGTGACAGAGCAGTGAACGTTGGATTCATGACCATCACTGAACACGAACAGCTTTATTAATGGAAAGAGTGTGGGGAAACTCTTATCAGTAGGAAACTCGATTGTGATAAGTACTGTATACTCAGTATGTCATTACCTCTAGACAAGGACATACACAAACCTCAAGTTTACAGGTAAAGAATAGGCATTTTAGCCAATTTTAGCAAGGCATTAAATGATTTAAAGCATGCATAAAGTATTTCCAAGAGCTGCTGACACAACTATTCAGTGTTACCTCTCATTAATACCACTATTGCTACAAAGTACTGAAGAAAAATTAGAACATGTTCTGTCGGACATCATATGGTCAGTATAAATTCTCAGTGTTTTTGTATTTAGGTTAGAATCTGTCTGCAAAGAACAGTAAACATCACACACAAGTAGAAATGCCTGAGTGAAATATAAGACCCTTCAAGCTTTCTTTGGCAAGTAGGGTGAAGAAAGACAGCAGGAAAGCAGCCCTGACATGCCATTACTTGGACTAGCATTGCCAGCATGTGATAGATAAATGGCCTGCTCTCCATCTGAGAGTGTGACTTTCTAGGTGACTTGAAAACAAGCATCCTTTTTGGATGCTGGGGAGAAAATTAAGTCTATACCATTACTCTCAAACTGACCATCACTGAAAGAAGTCTAATCAACTTAACAAAGTTAAGGGCTGATGGAGGTATGGGGAAGCGACTCTGACTTATACATGATTTAACTTAAACTTTGTACTAGCTAGGACATCCTGTTTTGTGGCCTATTAAACATGCACTGTACACCTGCTTTAACCTTTAAAGAAAAGGATACATTTTCCAGAAATAAAGAAGGTTCATTTTGAAGACAGAGATAAATATCTTCCTTCCTGGGATGTAAGTACCAGTACTCCCTCGATGATAAGACTCCCTACCAAGGTGCACAGGTGGGCAGCCACACTGACTCTCTGTGGACATGTTGATCTGCCTTTTTTGAAACCTTGAAGGAATGTACCCCTGTTATGTTTGATGTTCTTTGTTCTGACAAGATATAAAACAGTGTTGAAAATCATGCTTCTTTGGAACAGTTCCTTGGAGCTCTCTGAGAGGGTGTCTCCCGGGCCATAGTCCTCAGTTTGGCTAGAATAAAATTCTCTTCTTATTATAGGTTGGTTATTGGTCATTTCCATCAACAGGGTAGGCTACACCAATAAATGGGTATGGAGATTTAGAGATTAATAGTATACTGTCTCCCCCTCGAGAAGCTCATGGGTCTATAAGGGAAACCATCATATAAACAAATAATCTTAGGCATTGTGGCAATTACATTAAAACAGGTCTAAAGGATGATTAGATGATATATATATTGATTAATTCTTCCAGAAATCAAGGAATAAAAACTACAGGGGAAAAAATATATAGCAGAAGATATTTCTCTGCTCCTTTATTTGTTCGTTTTAAGCATGCTTGCAAATCAGGCCATCACATTGTCAAGTAAAATAATTATTATGTATTATGTGTATTACACACATTTAGTATTTTGTATCATGTACATATAATACATGAATTATTAAATATATGTAATAATTACTTTACTTGACCCATGTGTTCCGTTAGAAATCAAACCAAATAAAATTCGATACAACCCAGAAAGTAATCCAAGTCTTTCTTACCAGAGTCATCTCTGACGTATTTATTACACTAAGAAAGCTGAATAATATTCCCTAGTGTTAAAACATTGATTTTAATTGCAAAGTTTATATTATATAATTATCTATTGTTTATTTTATCTCTAATACAGTATTATTACTAAGAAACAGTCCATGAAAGCAGAAATGTCATTGTCTTTAGTTTTTTAAAGTCAACTCATTACCTACAATTAGACATAGTTTAGTAATAAATGTATGAGGACATTTTCTACTGAGCACTTTAAGTAGCATTTTACTTGAAATATGTTTACATTTATTTCTGTAAAGTTTAATTCCTGAGTATGTCAAAAGAACTTCATTACAAGGCATTTTTATCCATAAAATTGTCTCATGAGAATTAATCCATTCCTTACAATGAAAGAAATGTGATGCTTTTTTCTAACCACTGTTACACTGAATAGTTTTCAGTATTTTTCCTCTTATACTTTACATATCAAGTGCCATTATAGCAACTATGTTGTATAATAATTCAAATAATTCAATGGGAAATTTATGGGTCTTGAGATGGAGTAGTCTAATGCAATAATTGTATCTGTAGAAGAAAAGTTTTTATATTGTACCTGACTCAGTGAAAAAATGAATATAATTTTTAATGAAATTATAACCCAATAAACAAATGATGCAAAAAATTAAAAATATAATTTTAAATAACAAAGCAGTCAACTGTAAAAAGATGAAGATACAAAGTAAAGAAAGAGAGAGAAGCTTTGTGCCCTTTCCCAGTATCTTGCCTTCTGCTTCTCTCCCATTGAGCGGTTTATGAGTTATATCCTTTAATAATAAACTAGTGATCGATTTTAAAAAACATACAAAATAAATTCAAATGTTTGTTCACTGCTTCTCCACCACCACCATTTACCAAATTAAGGTGTGTTCTGTTGGCCCTCTGGCGGTGAAGTATTAGGGTTATAGATTCTTAAGCTCAAGGGGTAAAAAAGCTCTCTTCTTCTAGAACTACTAAACTGAAACATGTTCCTGTAAATGCCAAATTCTAGGAATATATTTTTAAATCTGTGTGTGGGATGTAAGTAGAAAAATTTTCCTCAGCCAATGTGGGGTTTCTTCTTGTACCCCTCAATAAAAGATATGTCAAGTGAAGATGACAAATCAGGATACCACATGGTACATCATAATAATGCAGTACTTTTTCCACATTAAATTTTGCAAAAGGTTGTAGATGAGTCATAGCACAAAGTTCTGCAGGAGCCACGTCTCTCTCTATTGCACCTTAGTTCTTTTCAGCAAGCCTCCTCTTACTGGAACCCTGGCATTTCCTTCAGAAGGACTGCCGGTTGTTTTAATGCTTCTAAGATGTACAGAAATGACTCAAGTTTCAGACCAAAAAGCACGTGCAGTCACCTGCATTGCTTTCCTGCTCGCAAAGCTTCCTGATTTTCAAGACAGAATTGCTCCAGAGAAAGCCCTCCCAACACTGCGTATACTACAAGAATGCAGTTTACATTATCTACAGGACATCATTTGGTTCTTGGCCATAACAAACTGTGGTCCTTCAGGAGGAGGCCACTGCAGCCCCTTTGGCATTAACGAGAGACTTAATGAACACAGTTCTGCAAAGTAATGCCCGAATGTTGAAAATGAATCATCAGCATTTAGAAGCTTTACCCTCATTTGACTTAAAAATAGAAACAAACAGAAGTCTTTGCTACAGCAGAAGTAATCTATGATCAGTATTTAATCAATTCAGCTTCCAGCTGAAAGATGGTCCCAGAGCTTTGGAATCAGTGGTTTTGAGGAGGAGTGGGAAGTTAGACATCACCTGTGCGTATTCACGCCACAACTTCCTGCTGCAAAAACCGTGGCGGTTACTGTAGACTGTGCTGGTTCACAGTACACGAGTTAGTATTATTGAAAGGAAGGAGGAATAAGGGAGTGAATGGAGAGAGGGGGAGGATTGTTCCTGTTTACATGAAAACGTTTTAGAGCACAGTACTTCTTCAAGGCAAAACAAGAAAAAACAAATCACTTTCCAGTAATTTACTCTGAGGTGCTAAGATCTTTTCTTTTTCCTTCTTTCCTTTTTTACGGAGACTATCCAGATTGACAATAAAGATTAAAATACCATGAGATTGTAAAAGCCAAATATAAAATCAGGTGATTTTTTTGCAACCAAATTTTCTTTTTTGTATACACTTAAAAGAGTTGTGATAATTATTCTGCTTCACTGTAAAAACAAATAGCACTTGATATCAGCAGTTAGAGACAAGTTATATTCACTTTAAAATCACGGTAGTAGCATCTTTTTTAATTTCACTTTTTAGAATTATTTTCCTCTTTTTTCCCACAGTTACGGATTTTTGTTTGTTTGCTTTTTGGGTTTTATGGTTTTTGGTTTTTTTCTGGGTTTTTTATTTTTTTACTCTATTTTAATGCCTAGGACTGTACTAGAGTATTGATTTTCTAATTTTTCTTATTTTCATAATATCTAATGCTCTTTTGATTTTAAAAATATTCCTTAAAGAAAATATGATACCAGCTATATACAACAGATAGGTTCATAAATGTGTATGTACATTATTTATATATGTGAAATATATATACACATATGCATACACACACATATGAATCTTGGCCACACCTGAGATATTTGAGTTTTTTC
Source organism: Camelus bactrianus (assembly GCF_048773025.1). Classification (NCBI taxonomy): domain Eukaryota; kingdom Metazoa; phylum Chordata; class Mammalia; order Artiodactyla; family Camelidae; genus Camelus; species Camelus bactrianus. The sequence goes on along the minus strand of NC_133550.1, from coordinate 42,400,857 downwards.
TCAGTATAAACTTTATTATACATTTTAGAAATGTGACAAAGTTTGAAGAGAGAAGATTAAAAGAGAGAAAATGTACTATACCTCATACTAATAACTCAAAGATTTTCCTCGCTGTCTAATGTAATATAATTGTACTATAAGAAATTATTTTTTTACATAAAAATATTTAGTAAAATCATCAATATTTTGCATACAGATTAGGCCACAATTAATCACATGCAGACTGACACACAAAATGCTTTGAATAGAAGAAAACTATGCATTCTTTTAGGTTGTGAAAATTTAAGTTGGATATTTTGTCTATTATTTTAAGTCCTTTGAGTCCTGAACCTTCAGAGATGCCTTGTAGATTGGTGGTTAACCCCATGAAGGATGAAGCAGACAGGCCTACCTAAGTTGAATTCTAGCTCTGCTGTTTAGTACCTGTGCTTTTAATTCAGATATTTCGTTTCTGAAACTGTTTTTCTAATTATAAAATACTATCTACCTCCAGGGTTATTCACAGTATTAAAAGAGACAAAATACACCAAGTGCTTTTGCACAGAAGATTTTGTATTATAGAGCTTAGTAGATGGTGATGTATTATTAATATTATCATTATTACTGTTACATAAGAAGAATAAGTATGGCAGTGAGATACTTGGGTGCAAGTTTGGGGAGAAGAAGACGGGAAAGAGGGCAGGCGGACTATCTGCTTCTGAAGAAATGGTGTATTGGGGGGATTGAATTCATTGAATAATTTCTCAACTCTCCATTTCACTTTGCATCTTTGGTCAGAGCCTCTGTGATTTTTGTTTTGTTCATGGACTAAGGTTTATTCTCAAAACACTCTATGGTGAAGGAGATATAAATGTAAAAGGATTGATAGGACATTCAAAAATTGTTTGCAGTGTGAGGCACTCAAACAAGAGAGAGATGGAATCTAATGTGGAATGTAATATACTATATTCTTTAGTAAATTCAAGTGTTAAGTGTATGCATGCAGGGTGAATTATAATTATCAGCTTTTAGAATGAAGCAAACATTTCATTCTAAAGTGATTTCTGCCAAAATGATGCAAAAGATGAAAAGGCTCAGTTATCTCTCTGCTACTGCATCCCTTTAGCAATATCAACCTGCTTTTCGGTACACAAAGTAGAACTGATTTTTAAGTATGTCTAAATTCCTCCACTTCATAGATCAGAGGCATCCCAAAATGAGCAGTACTGCAAGCTGATTTCATTAAATATAGGAACCCACCTAAACAGAAACTTGAAATCCTACAACCCAGGGATTGTCCAGAACTCCCCCTCCTGCTTCTATATCATTTTTACAATCAATTGAAAATTCAAAAATTAATTTTTGAAATGGAAGACTCCAGTCTAAACTGAGCAATAAAATATGCAATTAAAATCATAAAATGATCTTGAAGGTGATAATGTTTACCTTAAAGCAAAACCTTAATTTTAGGAGAACCATCAAGTTTGATGGAAAAAACAAAAAACAAAAAACAAACAATTCCAAAGCTTGAGTCTAAAACCTAAAGGTCAAAAGTCACATGAAGTGGATGTTTCCAACTCTGTCACCGAAATAATTATTCAGAGATTAACCTGGTAGTGATTTTCTAAACATTAAATTATACATATGCATTATTTCAGTAATAGTGCTAATTGATGGCTTATTCATGAGTTCTGCAGAAACTAGCAGTGTTACAAGATGAAATTTTGCAAGTGAATGTTGCTTTTAAGGTTTTAGTAAGTTTTTTTTTTAAATTTTAATTTGTTGAGTTTCTGTGAAAATGTTATTCTCTAAGTCTATTTATTACCTTTTTCTTCTAAGCATAATTTACATTAATCTAATCCTTTAATAATCTTGGTTTTTTTTTTCTGCTCAGGTGCAATGAAAAACTATGTCAGAATAAGAAAAGCAAAAACCATGTCATCTATAGACAGAAATTTTCTCTACCTGTTTTGTTATCTGCCTATGGGCAAACAAAAATTGGAAAGAGAAAAATATTGAAAGTTGTGTTAAAACTACTGCCTATGGATTTACTGCTTCCAAATAGTTTTCTTTTGTGCAGACTCTCTCCTGAGTTCTAGAGTCAAATATTTAACTATCAACTTGCATCTCCATCTAGATGTCTCACAGGCAAAACTCAAATTATTAAGTTTTTCTATACCAGACAAGAGGGGTTATTCATAGGGTGAAATAGAATAAGTGGAAAACATTCATAATATGCTATCAAACACTTGTGATACCCACAGTTACCACCCATAGTTTCAAGTGGAAGATTTTCCCTATCTGGGAATTTATATTCAGTCTTGAGTCAGTAGAGATCTTGGCAAAAGATAATTAGGAGTGACTTTCTTATTCCAGGACTTGGATGTTTGGGGATCCAATTTGGGGTGGGGGGTGCAGGGATGGGTTTGCTCTTATAGGAAAAAAAGGAGTCCTGAGCAGTAGATTTGATTTCAAAGCATGATCTAATAAAGAAAGCCATCCACTGTTTCCTCCCTACCCTCTGTCTGGGTCTAAGTGTTCTTTTAGGTACTCCCACACTGCCTGACTCCAATTTCTGCCCATCAGAGCACATGTCTTTTTTTGGAAACTTCTCTCCCAAGAAAATATTGTACTTGGAAGATATTTTGCCAGAAAACTGGAATCTTATTTTTCACTGACTTATTTGCATGTAAGAACCAGTCTAGGGTAAAATAACAATATACTATTGGCTCGACCATTTTGTTTGACTTAGGATGACAAGATAATTTAAAGTAAAAATGTGTTTCTCTGACTAGATCATGCTGTTTACCCTGAATCCACAAAATATTTTAACAAAAATACTGTCTGAATAATAAATATCATGGCTCACTGTGCTTTAAGCTTATCTTTCTTCTTTTTATGTCTCTGAATTTCCAGAAGAAACATATTATCATTTTGAAAAATCCATTTTTTTCAAATTTTTCTAATTTCTTATCTCTTAGAATCCTCCCTCCACTCTCCATTTTAAAGAGGCTTCTGACTTCTTAAACCTTAAAAGCCATGGAAGAATTTCAGTGCTTACATTAGAAAGGTCATCAGTCATGCAAACCAATTAAAGATACTAGTAATCTCTAGGAACTGTGCAAACTTGCCTTACACAGAGCAGGAGACATCCAAGAGATTAATTTCTTGGAAGATAATAGTGGAAAATAGAGTTTAGGCTTAAGTAGTTGGAGGACTGACTTTTTCTCATTCTGGGAAAAAATTCTTATGGAAGCCCAGAAATTAATATTCTAGCTTTAAAGAGTGACCTGTAGACCTGGAACCTGTGAATGGTAGCTTTAGAACTCATGTTCAGGAAATGGAAAAAGAGAGGAGAAGAAAGATATACTACCTACTTTCTGCTTTGGAAATGTAGGTCAGTTTCTTCAGTTCACCTGTGTGAACTATCCACAAAAAAAAAAAAAAAAAAAAAAAGTTTCTTTCTATATTTTGAAATCCCCTTGCCACCTAAAATGGACTACAGCTGCCATCTACCTCCTATGTATAAGTTCAGATACAGTGATGGTTCTCAGCTGGGAGTGGTTTGGCATACCTCCCCTCCCCAAGGGACATCCTCTAATGTCTGGAGACATTCTTTCTTGTAACAATCAGGGATGCTACTGGCATCTAGTGGATAAAAGCCAGAGATGCTATTAAACATTCTAAAATGCACAGGACAACCCTCCCTACCTCCAACAAAGAATGGTCTAGCTCAAAATGTCAACTGAGATTGAGAAACTGTGATAGAGTGTTATAAAATATTCATGTGCCATTTGTTGTTTGCTAGACTATGTGGTTTGCAATTTATTGTCTTATTTTAACTAGAGACAGATCAGAGATATAAGTTTTGTCCCCAGTTTACTGATTTGGAAAATGAGGTGGCAGTGATATTCAGGGTTGCCTAATATTCCATTATTACTCATGGTAGGTACTACTAGTCTTGAAGTCTTGAATCTTCTGCTTAGAATCTTAAGCTGAATTGTCTTTCTTTTTTATCAGTATGTGAGTCTCTTCTGAAATATGTATTCCTATGTGTAACACCATACTATGTATAAAATTTTTCTCCAAATGTACATTTGGAATACCTCCTAGTTTAATTGTAAGATCCCCATATTTTGAAATAAAGGGTTATGTATCATATATAAAACTGTGTTTTTTCCTTTCCAATATTTGCTTTCCTTCTATTTTTTTTATCCTGGTGAATGGCCCTTAATTTTCTCAATTGCTCTACCCTATATCTGTGAGATATCCCAAATGTCTTGTTTACCTTTACTACCCTTTCTCCTATAATTAGTCACCGAGATCAGATAATTGTACCTCCTAAACATGGCTTACATTAATTACCTATTCTCTATTCTCACTGACACTGCTCTGGTTCAGGCCATTACCACCTTTTCCTTGCAATATTCATTCATTCACTCTTTCATTCAGTCACTTATGTATTCAGGTATTCAGTAATACAGTAAACCATTATTCAATACATATGTTCTAGATGAATGGGTGGAAATAAATTCAAAACACAATTGTTACCCTCAAGGAATCTTCAGTATAATAGAAAGAAAAAAAGATAGATACTGGAAGTCACAATTACAAAGTTGCCTGTGATGACAAATATAGGCATGCACAGGCAACTAGGGAAGCACAGAGGAGCACCAAAAGCAAGCTAAAGTCAGGTGAGGACATCTGGAAGAGGCGATGGCTGAAATGCAACCTGCAGAACCAACAGACCAAGCAGGGGGTGAGGTATTGTCAGTTGCAGTACTGGCCCCTCCAAAAATGCACTCCTCCCCATACTCACACCTTTGGCCGTATTACTTTCCATTCCTCCCACAAAAGTGGCAGGATATATTCTCCATCCCCAGCCCCCGCCACTGACTCTGGATATCTACATGTAATTTATTTTGGCCATTATAGGCAGAATTTATGGTAGTGCAGTTCCAAGCTGTACCATAAGGGGTCTTTCATGTTTCCACATCCTCTTTCCCACTTCTGCCATCACCGTGGAAGAACATGCCTGCAGGACAGCCCACAAGCCCAGGGAGAAGGATGAGAGGCAAGCCCAGAGAGAAAAGCCCGGCCTAAGTAAACTAACTCCTAGCTGGATCCCAGTTGTGTAAATAAATACTACTCAGACTTTGTGGTTGTTCAACAAATACTGAAGTAAACTGATACGGGAGAGTTGATGGTAGAAGTAGTATTTCAGGTGAATAGAAGAATATATGTAAATGATTGAATGGCCCTTGGAGAACTATAAGTTCTTTAAATTGATTGGAGCATAGAGTTGGAAGGTTAACTAAAATGATGGAGCTGTTAATATGGGATAGGTTATGAAGGGTATTTTATGCCATATAAAAGACTTAAATATTTTTCAATCTCAAGGATATAGGTGAACAAACAAAGAACTTGAAGTAAGAGAGTGACAGGAAGAGATGTTCATTTCAGAAAAACTCGTGCAGACTACAGTATGGGGAATGGATTGGAGAAAGTGATTGATTGATTAGACTAAGGATGACCAGTTAGGAGCCAATGATGTTTGTAATACTGCAAAAACATAAACAAACAAAAGATTTTTAAAAATAAATTAAGGAAATGGGACTAGCAGTGAATATAGAGAGGAGGGGAGAAATCCAAAGGATGCTAAGGAATATATATATATATATATTTAACTCTGTATGCTCTCAGGAAAAAACAAATATCAGAGGAGAAAAATGTTAGGAATTATTTCTATTCTTTTGACTTGGACACTTAAGTATACATATGTTCAGTGGTACCATTCACTTTGTCTTGTCTTGTGTTCTTTTTTGAGAGAAAGGTGAAAGATAAATTAAGATATGTTGAGTTTCAATGCCTATGGACATTAAGATGTAGGTATTCAGCAGAGAGTTGAAAATATGAATCTGCTACTCAGGAGAAGTCTGGACTTAAACTAAACATTTGTCAGATGGTTTAAATAAAAAAAAGAAAGTCAAAGAAAGATAGCATCAAGATTTAAGGTAGTGACTGGGGCACCACGAAAGAGAAAGGGAATGGGCTTAGAAGGAACTGTCAGAGAGGAAGAAGGAGAAACAGATACAGTAGTGTAACAGGATATAAGTAAAAGGACACATATAGTGATTACTATGTGACAGGCACTCATCTAAACATTTAATCTTCACAACAGCTTTGTGAAGTCAGTACCATGATTAACACCATTTTATAGACTGGAAACTGAGGCACAGAGAGACTAACTAAAGCACCGAATGTCTCACAGTTGATGGATAGCAGAGATGGGACTGGAGTCTGAGTTTATAATCCACACACTTAACCACCCTTGCAAGGGAAGAGAGAGTTTTGAGAAAAAGGAATGATCACCAAGTTAAATACAGGACTGGAAGAAGCTCGTTGGATTCAGGAAGTCATTAGTAACTTTTTCAGAGCAGTGTCAATGGGGATATGAAGACAGAAAAGCAGGCTTTGGTGTTGCCCACCGACATCCTCTGCAGCAAATTTTCATTGCCCCAGTCCTTCTATCCAGGTAGGGATTTTCCAGAATCAAACACTGAGACTGTATTTGGGATGTGAGATGTTTATCACAGATCCACTGTGCAAGGACAAGGGAAGAAGCAATATAGGGAAAATAAAAGTCAGGTTGTGACAATGACCTGAAACAGTTTTAGCCAAGTTGCTAGGGAGATCTGGAGGGGTTGTTGATTATCAAAGGTGTTCTACATTGGGTTAAAATAGCTCAGCTGTATAACCACTCTTGGCTCAGGTACCAGAGGTGGCTTTTCTAGGTATGGCATGACCTTGGGTGAGGGTGGAGTTGGGCCTCGAAACTGAAACAGACCTTAAAGAGCTGACAGCTGGAAGCTGTTTGCAAACCCAAATAGCTGCAGAAGTTTTTTGAAGGAGAATGTCTACCAGACCGCCCAATAATTTTTAACTTATATTTCCTTATGTTAAGTATTCATATTTGGGTAATTAAAAGTAGCTTTTTTCCCCCAACTAATACATAAGACTCAAGCAACTTCTGCATTATATTTTAATTATTTTCTTGATATCGCTCTCTTTTATAGAACAGTAGCATCTTGAGGTCAAGGAACTTATCTTTTCATCTTGTTTTTTTCATCATCTAACACAGCAATATGACTCATAATAAAATGTGTTGACAATTGAATAGGGGATGCATTTGAGATGGGTCTTCAAGGATGACTAAGAGTTTGTCAGTCAGAGCACAGGACCAAAGGCTAAACAGCTTACGTGCTAATTAAACTTGCAGTCACTATTCTATTTTTCTTTGTGTTTTTTTTTTTAAATGTATAAATGAATAGTTTCCATTTATACAGTGCACTGTGAGAGCTTACTCACTTCCCTAAGCAGAAGTCTCTCCAAAAAACAGTTGGGAGAATAAGTAAAATGCACTTGTTTATTTTCAGATAGTTCATTTAAATATAAACATTTCTTTGTGTGAACCGTTTTCGGTGAATTTTTTGAAAAGTTTAAATTGCATTTGTAAATTTCGTAAGTTTGAATGCAACATTAGATGAGAATATGAAGATGACCTTTTCAAAGACTTTTTAAAAAATATAAAACCATTTTTCTGTTTGCATTATATGTCATACATTTCTTCTCTCTAGCTTTGTGTGACTTTATACTAGGTACTGTTTCAGTTCCTCTTCTATAAATGTAATAATTTATAGATTTTTATGAGAATTAAATTAAATTACATCTAAGGTAGCTTAGGTATAATAGATCATAAAAGATGCCCTTTTTATACCTTAATTATCCCTTTATTTAATGAAATGACTGCCTTTCAGCTCCATATTTTTAGTACATTTCACAATGTTTGATCTGGAGTATGTGCTAAATAAATGTTTCCTGAATCAATAGAAAAATCAATGAAAGCAGTGTCAAAGTTGTGGTAATTTAAACAATTAAAACCAAAGAGAAAAAGTAAGGATTTAAGATTTCTATTGCATTGTTCTTTCTTCAAATATTAGCTCACAAGTGACTCTTCTCTGTCATCCAAACAAATTTCCATTCATAAAGTCTGAATGGTGACTCAGGGAATCTGAGATTATCTACCCCTTTTTTTCAGATGATAATATTAAGGTTGTACTGCCTATTTGTGGTAGACTGAGGGTTGGAAATTCAATCTCCAAACATATAATTCACAATCATTTTTCCTCAGTCAAAAACATTGGTTGTAAGGCTACTAATGTTTCTGTCATCTACTCTTACAGGTTTGTAAAAGATAAAAGCATAAAATAGCTTTCTTTGCATGGTCAAATAATCCTCATTTTGTAATCTAGAAAATATTTATTTGAGGGCTTTGCAACGTGTTAAAGTTCTTTTTAATATCAGTAAAACCTTAAATCAGTAAAACTACTTGCATAATAGATCTATTGATGTGATACAAGATAGTCCCTAGAACTATTCTATCAACAGTTTACACCACTGCTTGCCTAAAACCCTCATTCTTCTCGTTATCCAAAGCCTGCTCATCTTTCACTGCCAAGGTCAGTTTGTTTAGGTGCCTAAGATGTTGAAAATAATGATTCCAGTTCTGGGTCACTTTTAACTTTAGCCACATTATGAGCTTGAAGTCTCTTTGTATATAAAACAAGGGTTTATGTAGATGATTTATAAGTTCCTTCCCTGTTTTAGGAATTACATGGTCCAGAGTTCTTTGACTTATCTTATCTTTTCCTTTCATATTTCTGGCATGCCAGACCCAATATCATATAATTTGGTGCTTGGAAAGTAATATATATAGCTTTGTGTGACTTTCATTTTGTTTGTTGTCTGTATGTTTGTCTTTTTTTCTAAAAAGGATTGCAAATTCTTCAAGGAGAGGCTGTCCTTAATCTCCTTTAGTCTCTCTCTCTCACTTACTGACCAGTCATACCAAGAATACACTTGATACTTTTTGGTTCATTTAATAAAGCCAATGTTCAAAAACTTAAGCTTTGGAAAAAATTAGGTGATGATTATTTATATTATTGTATAAAAGGAATCCATTGCTTTACTTTATTCATTGCAAAGTTCATTGCAAAGAACTTACATTTGAGAGGTGTATAGAACTGCCAGAATTGCTCATTGTTTTCTCCCTGTAGGCAGATTTGACCAGAGAAGCTTCCTAAATACGTCAATTGATCATGCTTCTCTGCCTTCTCTCTTTAAGAACTACATTTACCCACACCTACCCTCAAGGAAATGAAAAATGAATTTTGGTCTATCTGTGTCAACTCCTGCCAGAGGAAGAAAGAAGAAGCCATTTGGAAAATGGCACTTTGATGACAAGTGGTGTGTGAGAGTTTTCTTCTCTCTGTCGTCTCTCCTCCCCCCATAATCTGGAGCAATGCTCCTTGTTCTGACTGTACTCTTCTCTCCTATCTCTTCTCCAACCTGGGCATAAGGCTCGAGAAATGATTTTTCACATGCAGTCTGAATGATGCGTCATAGTTTATGATCTCACTGGATCCTCCTAAGAACCTTGAGATGTATAGAATTTAGCATCTAAATGACGCAGACTAAAGAAACGGCATTGACGTGCATGAAAGTGATGGAACTGGGGTCAGAATCTAGACTTTCTGAAGCAAATTCCTTCAAGTAACTATGTAAAACCAGAAGCCAAATAACAGTAACATATCCTCCTTCTCCACTTATTGTGCATTAATTTTCATTCTTTTAAATTCTTAAAAATCCTAAATCCCCTTCCCATTACACTGAGATTGTTTAAATATCAGATAATAAATAGAAGACACTAAACACTCTGAAGGTAAAAGCTGAGGCATAGGGCAGTCTTCTCAAAAAGCATTCTGTCTTCCAATATGTGAATACAATGAATATACATAATACATACTATAATGTGAACAAATCCTTAACAAAGGATGTTTGTAAATTTCAATTTGCAAACATTTCTGAGGTTGCTAAAATTCAGAGGGAGGGAGCTTAGTTTTGAAATGTTGGAGCCAGTTTTCTCTCTTGCCTCCATTTTGGTAGATTTTCAGGAGGATTATCTCAGATCTGGTACAAGAGCATGGTGAATTCTCATCTCTTACACATTCCTGACTTTCGCTTCTTGGAGTATCAGATTTTCTCTTTAAACACTCTGCAATAAATCAAGTATAGCCAATTTAACATTAAAGAATATGTGCCGAATATTTCCCATAATGTGTCTTGTTCTCCTTATACCCAGTTGAACTGTGATCTGAAAACTGATTCACTTTGTACTTTTCTTCTTGTGAAAGCCGGCAGGTAGATACCAATCTATTCCAATTAATATCTAATGACGATGATAAACTAAAGACAAAATCTCAGCTAACAGCTTCCATCTGTGGTTATGCATAAAATATCTGCTTCTGGCAAGTGACACTATATGCAAATTTAAAAATTTCAATCCTTCAGTAGTTACATAATGTATTCATATATGCTTAAAATAGAGATTTCCCCCACTTTTCACCACCTTTCCTTTCTTTAATGTTCGGGGACTCTATAAACACGGTTAGAAATATATTTCTATTTTTATTACTTTTGGTTGTATGCTTCTTTTAAAATTTTATCTTGTCATAGTTGCCAATATCAATGAATTCATAGTATTTTGGCTCTCATTAAAAAAATTTTTGTAAAGCATGTTTAATTTAACAAGTATTAATTTTTAAAATTGATACTGTTTTTGGTCTCACCGTAACAGTCTTAAGGCTGGTGCCCATATGTAACCATTACTATGTTCCCCTTGGACTTTTTATTTTGCATATACTTGCTGCCTTAAGGCTGTTCTGTATTTGCTGCCAGCAAAATCGTCCACCCATATGATTCACTGTACTGACTTAAAAATGGATGTAAGTAATATATTCCATACACAGCTATGCAGATTTCTAACTCCTGTTATTTCGGAAAGGAAATTTTTTATTACTTCCCCACCCTCACCTCTTTTTCTCACTTTCTCTGTAGGTAGTTCCAAATTGGTTTTAAGTTGTTCCAGTTTTGATGACCATATAGTTATGTATCAGTCTAGTGTTAATTTCAAGAGAGCATCATCCTTAGGGACCCCTGGCCTTAAGAATGAGTTGTGAAATTAATAAATTAACTTGACATTAAATGGATGAATCTTGATGGTATCCAAGGGCTCAGAAGGAATGTTAGTAAAGCGAGGAGGCTCAACAATAAAACCTTTTAAAGCCAGCATGCTTTGTGTGAATGCATTACTGTGACTATGGGTCTAATATCGAGAAGCCAGGCATGTGTGATTTAATAGTACAGCTCTGTTGTTTGATAGTAAGTATGCCATCTTGTCTTAGAACCGGGTAAACTCTAGAAATTAAAGAAAGAAAAGGTATAAGAAGTGAGGAGATCTTTTTTTAGGCACATAAGAAGACATTATATAACTTCTATAGCACTTGATTTTTTTTTTTCAAGTCAAGTGGGAGATAGGAAAATAAGTTTGCATTATCTTTTGATGGGTCAGAGCAATGTAGACTTTTTTCTTCAAACATGCTGTGGAAAAGTATATGTGTTCTTCACATTTCATTAACTCCTGAAGTGTGTACTTTAACTTGTAAACCACTCAGGCTAATTCTTCTCTCACTTGAGGGATTCAATTAAAAAACATTGCCTCAAGTGAGAAAAGTAATTCTAAAGGTGTATTTACACAGGTATTGTGCTGTGCCTGTGTTGACCTTTACTTTATTCTCTTTAGATATTCACTGAGTTTAGCTGGGATCTCTGAATCTCCAAGGTATTGGAATGATGGCAACTTCATGATCAGTAAATGTTCCAGGAGTAGAAAATGTGAGTTTTGAAAAGCATGATAAGGCAGGGATATTATCCTTTGGGATAAGGCACATAGTCAGGTATCACACTGGGCAATTTTTTCATCTTTGAGAACTCAGTGGGGAACAGTTCTCACTCCCAGATAGATGTCTGGGAGTAGTGATTCAGTGCATATGGAGAGGGTAGCCCTGGATATGACTAATCAAGAATGATGAATATAATGTTTCAGGAATTAAACAAAAAGATATTGGAAAAAATAATATGCCAGAGAAATGGTTCAGACAATATACCTACTAACCTTCAGAAGGTAGAAATCAACCAATCATTTTGGCCTAGCCAGAAGTACTACTTTATTGATGAACAGAGCTCCATGTTCAATGTCTTACTAAGCTTTGTAGCAGACACTTTTGGAGATACTGCCCAGTCACAGCTACCATTTCTTTATCCTGTTTCCTCCACAATGACCAACTTCCATTTAGGTCAGTACATACCTTTTTCTTACAGCCTTTATTGATTAAATCAGAATCCACTCTGAGTCTCAGATTGAGAATGTGTACCTAGAAGATACTGTTGTTTTGGGGTAACTAACACAGTAAAGGAAGCATAGTACAAGAGCAAAGAAGTTTTTTTTTTTCAGACATGTGAACCAGAGAGGCCAAGAGGGACAAATTAAGAAGGTACACAGAGGAAAACAGATGTGAAAACTAAAATCAAGAGGGCCTGGCAGTTTCTCTTTTCAGCATGTTTCTGAGCCCTGCCGGACTCCCCTCCTTGAATTCCATGAGATAACCCTAATCTAAACCACCTCCACCTTTTTTCCCCCGTTAAGCTAGTTTACATGGGTCACTGATAGCTAAATCCTAAAGCTTGATGCAGGTATTTCTTCTGTTAGGCAGTGAATTGCTCATATTTTTACATTTTCTAATGAATTGCATTTACTTCTATTAATAAGTAGAGTCTGCAGAGGGAGACAATATCAACTAATTACATTCAAGGTGAGAAATCTATTACTTGCTATTAACAAACAGAGATAAAATACTTGTTATTAACAAACAAAATGATTAGTGTGATTGTTGCTATGGCTATTTACTTCCTTTTTATTACTGATTAGTCTCAAAATTGAAGTTAATATAAACTACATTCAATTTTAATACTCAGTATTAAATATTTAAAGTATAAAAAATGCAAAATTATGATCTTTTAAGGAGACAGATTTTTTTATCTTATAAAAGGACAAAAAGGTGCATATAACTACATTCAGAAATTATTTATTCAATGTGATTAACCCATCATCACATTGATGTGTGTAAGTACTTGAAAAGCTTGCTAAGAAATGTAGGAGGTGGGAGTATAGATTAACAACTCTGATACTGCTATAAATGAATACTGGAATTAAACAACTAAAGAAATGGATGGTGGATGGTAGGAACCAGGTTTCTTACTGCTGGGTAGGAATTTACAGGTAAGCAAGGAGAAGAGGCAAGACTAATGTGTGCTGGAATCAAGTTGGAGACATTGGGAAAAGCTCATGTTTAGCTTAATACAGTTAGCACAGATAGTTACAAATTAGAATACTTATAGATATATGTATATACGTACATATTTTCTTCCTCTGTTAGCTGAGAGTACCTAAAAGAATGACACCCCAGGTGCAATGAACGCACCTACCACAGAGATATTGGTGTCAAATGCCATTTTCCCATAAAAAAAAAAATGGTACCTCAGAGAAATAGCTGATTATACACTTGGGGCAGGAAGGTGAACCCCAAGCAACTCATAGTGCCAGAAAGTAAAGAAATGCTAAAAACAAAAACAAAAACAAAACAGAAACAAAAAACATTTTAATAGAGACTATGGGACATAGAAGACAATTGAAGAAGCCCCCAGTGGCCAAAGCTGAAATGATTTGCACAAACAGAATAAAGTAGCATTAGATTATAGTCCAAAGTATAAAAAAAAAATTATGAATGCATACTGATATAAATAAATGCTTGAATAAAGTATTAAAATAGGAGAGAACAGACAAATCTTCTACGTATAAGAATTTCAAATAATTGATGTAGATACTCTGCCCTAAGGGGAGTTATGAACGTTAAGTGTGGCATGAGCATAGAAACTTCCTCCCAAAGAGTACAGTACAGAAAGAGGGGGAAAGAGTACCTTTACAGTGAATAAACCTGATAAACACGACCCCAGCCAGGTGATCAAGATCAACATCAGTCATAAATAATGTTGATCATATGTGCCCTGGATCTGTAATGAAAATGGAAATTTATCTCTTCAGTTTACTTTCCCAAAACCTATAACCTCAATCTACTTATGGGAACAACATCAGATAAATTCTTAACGTGCTAGTGTCAGTACATTGTATGTAATACTTAACCAGTACGCCTCAAAATTATGAAGGTCATCAAGAATTTTAAAAAGTTTAAGAAATATTCCCTGCCAAGAGGAGCCTAAGGGGATATGACAATTAAATGCAATGCTGGATCCTGGATCAGATAAAGGATATGAAGGAAAAACTAAAGAATTCTGAATAAAGTATGGTCTTAATAATAGTGCATCAACATTGGTTCATTAATTGTAACAAACACACCATATTAATGTAAGAGGCATAATGGGGAAAGTATGTAAGGTGTATATGGGGACTTTCTGTAGTATCTTCCCAAGTTTTCTGTACACCTGAATCAATTGTTATAAGATTGTCTGTTTTTAGGGGAAAAAATGTAGATACTGGGACCTGCCCAAAAGATTCTTACATAATAGGGCTGAAGGGGACTACTGATGATTCTGATTCTGGTTCCTCTGGTCCATAACTACATTTGGAGGAACACTGCCCTACGGTGTATTTTTTTGTTTGTTTTTTTGATGGAAGGAACTGTCTTGTCCATTGTTGTAGCTCCAGGCATCAGGTGTAAGTATGAATCAGGCAGCTAGTAAGTATAATGTCTGCTGATTTTTCACTTAATTTGTCATTAGTAAATATATTTCAGTTACATCTCTGTTTAAGACAAAGACAGATAACTACTTTCCTGTGAACATCACTCTTCTGCAAGTTTCTCTTTATAGTTTTCTTTTTTTTTTTTAACATTTTTTATTGATTTATAATCATTTTACAATGTTGTGTCAAATTCCAGTGTTCAGCACAATTTTTCAGTCATTCATGGACATCTTTATAGTTTTCTTATTGTTTTATTTTCCTAAGTGGCTGTTCATTTCAGGTACATCTCTATAATGCTCATGTATATTAAATTTTATTTTATTCCCGTAAACATTTATGGAACCATTAATAACTTATTGATACAATTTGTCATATCTATATTATATACATTTATATACAAATAAGAATACTTAATAGAGATGTAAATATAAAAATTACTATTCAAAGAATTTATTTTCTCATACAGCTTCCTTTTCTCTTGAGAATACATGTGGTCCAACATGTAATCCAGGAAAATGTCTCCATCTTGAGATGCTTAACTTAATTATATGTACAGTCGTTTTTGCCATACAAGGTAACATTCAGCCACAATCAGTGGAATGCTATTATTCAGCCACAATTAGTTATGAATCTGGAATTCTCTGTATAGTCTTTTGCGCTGATATCATGACATTATATCCTATCTCTTAACTTCAGATATCATTTCTTGGTTGAGAGCACCAACATCTTTATATTTTCCCCTTTTCTCTCTTCCAAATTTGCTCTCTCTTTTCCAACTGCCTACTGGTACATTTCTACGAGACTTATTTTATATCTTATACAATTCATCATAGCTAAAATCAAAATCATCAATTATCCTTCACATGTGCCCTCCTACGTAATGAAATGTTTTTCTTAGTTTTATTACAATCACAGCCAACTTACACTTCAAACCATGCCCATCTTTGCAACCACAGTATATCCAATAAGGTGTCCACCAAATACGTTATCTCCATAGATTCTAAAATGTTCAATTTATATTATATCCAGTCCCTTGGCTTTAAATATCATCTGTATGCTAATGATGGTGAAATGTGTACTTTCATCTCTTTATGTTTCTTCTGAACTCCAAACTAGTAATCTAACTGCCTAGGCAATATCTCCATTTGAATGTCCACATGGGATGAGAAAACAGCTATTTTGAGTTGCTGCCTAGGCATTTTATAGTATGACAACCCTGCTTCACCCACAGTTTGGACATTTAAATAAGGACCTGAGCTTAGGATTCCCACCACAAGTTTCTGCTTTGTTTTTCCTGGGGCACTTTTTAAACTAACCACTTAGAGCTGAGTCCACAAAAAGTTAGTGACCGCCACCCAGCCACCTTGTAAGTAATAGGTGCTTGCCACCCTGCTCTCACTTTCCTGCTCACTTGTGTGTGAACTGGGATGGAGGACTGCCCTTCCCCTAACTCATTGGACCCCCTCACCCACCCACCTCCTTTTCTGGAATCTGTAAGTAACAAGTCTGGGGACTTTACTTTCTTTATGTGAATATATTGAAACTTCACCATCGATTAAAATGACCAAGGGGTTTTCACTTCCCCTAACTGGGAGCTCACTCAGATGCTGAGGGAGCTATCTGCCAGCCCTGTGTGGGTGACTTATGCCTCCCCCTTCAACAGTTAAAATTTGCATATTCTTAATTTAATACACTAGCTATACCCCTCCCCTGCACCACACCAACATAGTCCAAAGGAATAAAAATCTTACCACATGTTTATAAATGCTTTTCATCAGGTTAAGAAAGTTCAGGTTAAGGAAATTTCTTTCTATTCCCAATTTGTAGAGTGTTTTTAATCATTAATTTTGTCTAATGCTCTTTTTGAATCTGTTGAGATAACCATGAGGTTTCTGTCCTTTATTATATTAATATTGTGACATTGATTGAGTTAGAGTGTTATATCAACTTTGTTTCCCTCAGATAAATCCCACTTGGTCATGGTATAAAAACATTGTTACGTGCTAATGGATTTGGTTTGCTAGCATTTTGTTGATGGTATTTTTATCTATATTAATAAGGAATGTTGGTCTATGATTTTCTTGTGATGTATTTTTCTGGCTTTAGTATCAGATTAATACTAGCCTCATAGAATGAGCTGGGATATGTTCCCTTCTCTTCTATGCTTTAAAAGACTTTGGGAAGGATTGATATTAGTTCCTCTTTAAACTTGTGGTTTAAATTCACTAGTGAAGCCATCAGGTCCTGGACTTTTCTTTTTTTAAGTTTTATTTTTAAAATTGAAGTGTAGTTGATTTACAATGCTGTGTTCAACTTGAGTATTATTGAAATCTCTCTCTCTTATTCCCCCAATATAATTCAATTTTCAAGACATATTATATTATAAATGCTTCTAAAAGTCACTTACTTCTCTTCATCCAAGGCGTGACTCTAACCACTACCCCTGTAACTGCTCTTAGAACAATCTCTACCTGCACCCCCCCCCTTTTTTTTTTTAATTGATGTTCCTCCACCCTTGATGCCAGCTTCTTGCTCATGGACCCTGCAAAGATTCCATACCTGGTCTCCTTCTGTATACTTTTGCTTTTATAATCACAGTAGCCTAGAGTAGTATTTTTAAAATACAAATCTGATCATGTCTATTTCCTGCTTTGAACCTTCCAGTAAATTTCTTTGCTTTTAAGAGAAAGACCAAAATCTATAATATGGCTTGCAAGAACATACGCAGGTTCTTCTTGCCTATTTTTCCAGTATCAGCACTCAGTTATTACTCTTTGGTCTAGCTCCTTTCAGGTGAGTCGGCGTGTACCATGCACCTTCCTACATCAGGGGACCATACACTTGCTGCTTTCTCTCTGCAGAAAGCTTTCAACCCTGTATCTGAGTTAACTCATATTTCAGATTTCCATTCAATCAACACTTCTTTAACAAGGCTTGTGTATTTTCCAGAAGTATATCAGTGTTCCCTAATACAAACTCTCAAGGAACGATGCCTTTTTCCTTTATGGCTTTTTGACCATTAAATGCATTTAAAATTATGGCCTAACCACGTAAAAGAACAACATGAGATGCCTCCCTTAACTATATTTTCCACATGTTGATGTTTTATATTCACAAACAACTAAATCTTTTTTAAACTTTGATTTAATGACCTCCAGTAGTTAAAGCATTTAATTTCAACTACATTTGGCTGGAGTCAAGGCAAAAAGCTGGCATCTCCATCAGTTTACAGAAACACCTCTGGACTTTCTTTCCATAAAACCAACCTTATTAAAAAAATAAATCATTAAGCACGTGAGAAAGATATTTCAGTCTTTAAAAATCTAGGGGGAAAAAACCCTCGTTCATTGCCAAGATTCCATTTATTGTTAGAATTGTAGGACATTTGATTTGTAAAGTATTTCACTTGATACCAGTACACCTCCCCTACCTATGGAGGGGGCTGTGTGCTGAGGCAGATGGACAGAATAGTTTTTTAAACTGCGGGAAGAGGGTGAGGAGTTCAGGGGATCTGGGTACAGGAAAAGCCATTTAGCTGATATTCTAAATGAGGAGCATGAGAGTCAAGGGATTTTAAAAAAATTGGTGAGATTGGCCTTTAAAAATGCCTTAGTCAGGACCTTTGTCCTAAAATTGACTATCCCATATTTCCTTCTGGGTGGCACACAAGAACCAGGTCATGATGGCACACAAGAACCAGGTCATGATGCTAATACATGGGAGTAGGCTCTTTTCAAAGTGTCAGTCATATCATTCCCCACCTGTTGTTTTCTGTGTTGCTGTTGCATGGCATATGTTGAGCAAAATGTGAAGATTTGAAGGTATAATTACATCATATTCTTCTCTACTTTCTGAACCATTTGTCTCCTCTTGAGGATAAAACATTTCTCAAATCCAGGAAACAAAAAAGAAACATTTTTTATTGAGCCCCTAGAGTGTTCCAAGACAATATTGTCATATGTAATCCTTGCAGCAACCCTGATGCTGGTGATATCAGTCTCCATTTCATAGATTGGGAATATCTGAGGATCCAAAAGAATCAACAGCTTTTCTACATCATAAAATTCCAGAGTTGAATCCATGTCTCATCCTCATGTCCAGTTTCTTCCCATTTATATCATGTTAGGCATCTGTTGCCTTCCAGGCCCCTTTCCTGCCCAACTCTATCAAAATGTAAGCCCATTTCTCTGTATTTCACACAATCTAATTTACACTTTAACTGAAATGACTTCACAACAATTGATTGTCGAAAATGAGACATTTATTTTAATCAGATCCCTATCTCCTTGTGATCTGAAAGAGTTAAAGAATTCCACTTTACTGAACAAATGCCAGACTGCTGATGAGCTGTGGGGGTTTAGAAAGCCCTATTAGGATCAGCTGGTTGGCTTTGAAGGTAAAGCTCACTTAAACTTTTTTGAGGGTGACTGCAGCCTGAAAGGAGGTTCCTGCTTCCCATCAGGCTGAGCTTCTGTTCAGCAGAGAATGACCTGAGGGCAGAAGAGGTTGCTCTGATTGCCTGTTTCAGGTCATTGCTATCGGCTAGCTGGAGTTCTTTGCTGGCTGCTTCCAAATGACTTTGGAGTAATATTTCTACAGTTGCTGAGAAGATAGAAATCCCTCGGAAAAAAAAAAAAAATCCCCAAAGTTAGGGTCCAGCTATCTGCTGTTTTATCAAGCCCTTAAATTCATTTTGGTAGTAGTGGTCCAAGAATCACACTTTCAGAAACACTAACTTTGAGACAGCCCTTGCTGACTGTATACCTGCTGATAAATGTCCTTGGTGAAGATTTCTCTTTATTTCTACCTCTTTTTGCTAAACTTATTCCAACTTTCCTTTCCCCTCTTTGACCAACCCATTGACTTATTTTAGTAGTAATTTATCATTTCTTTGTGAATTGTTACCTATGTCTTTCTGCTTTATAGATTATATACTTATTTTTCCTATCTCTGATGATACAACTCTTAACAACAATGTAGTAGGTAGGAGAGTCGTTTTCTTTATGAAAAGAGGTATTACTCTATTGGAAAAACATATATATGCTAATATTAATACTGAGAGGGGTTCTAAAGCTGTTATCAGCTGTCATATTAGGATGGTAAATCAATATTTTTGATCTGCAAAGAAACAGAAAGCAAGTATGTTGGCCAAGAGAAGAGAAAAACAACTTTCAGGGGAGAGGTCAGGCTTGACTTTTATCAAGATGATGGACTGAAATGACCCGAAATGTTGACAGACTGCTTATGCTGAGATGACCAGATACCACAGCCACTGAAGTAATTACAGTTCAGAAATAAAGCCAATTGAAGTCAGACCATTTGCCCAATAAAAGTGAAAAGAGTGGCAAGTTGTTGTATTTATTTTCCCTTATGTGGATCTGTTTTGGCAGAATGGTTGATTAGAGTTAAATTATAGTTTCCTTGTTTTGTTAGCCAGGTTCCCAAACAACAACATTACCGTAAATGGTATTTTAAGGATAATCTCTGAACAGTTTCTCGAAGCCTTTGGCCATAAACTGTTTTAGGAACATTACCTAATCTCATTTTTTCATATATCACAATTACAAAAATAACTCTCAAACCTATCTCAAGTCCTTTTTATTTTTTAGCATATAGTCCTGAATTCCCAGCAAAAATTCAGTATGTCCCACACACACAAATAATTATCTTCTCCTCGCAATAGCTCCCACTCTGGACTTAATTCTACTTTCAGAAATACTACTAGCATCCTCTGAGTAACTAATGCTTAAACTCTGAGAGGAACCCTTAACTTGTTCAATATTCTTAATCACTCACAACCAATTTATTTATCAAGTTCTTTGAATTTTTACATAAAATATTTTTCTGATTTTCAGCATCATAACCCTTGACCAAGTCTTTACTCAGAGCTTCACACATACCTCCTAACTGGTTTTTTTTGTTGTTTGCTTGTTTGTTTTTTTGTCTCAAATATCTTCCCTATTCAGCAAATTCTGGATTCTGCCACCAGATTAATCTTTCTAAATCACAGCATTCATCATCTGACTCAAATTTTCAATGGCTTACCAATATCTATAAAATAAATTATTAACCTTGTGTTCAGGTGTTGAAAGCCACCTCTTATCTTTCTGTCTCCATTATAAAGCTCCTCTTTACGTACTTCTAAATTCCTAGAAATAGGTGGATTAGCTTGAATGGTGGCCTCTAAAAGATGTTTACCTGGAACCTGTAAATGGGATATTACTTGGAAAAGAAGTCTTCATAGGTGTAATTAGGTTACGATCTTGAGATGAGGTCATCCTAGATTAGGGTGGGCCCTAAATTCAATGATAACAAACATTGATAGAAACATCAGGAGTCATCAGAGGCTGAAAGAAGTAAGGAAAGATTCTATCCCTAAAGTCTTCCGAAGGAGTGTGACCCTGCTGACACCTTGATTTCAGACTTACGGACTCTAGAACTGTGAGAATAAGTGTCTCTTGTTCGAAGCTACCCAGTTTGTGGCACTGAGTTGTGGCAGTCAATCCTAGGAAACTAGCACAATAGACTCCACTGAGTCTTCCCGAAAATACCGGTTCTTGCAGTTTCCCTTGATGCACACTATACTTACGCTCCACCTACTAACATGATAGGTAACACTTTTAAGCTCATATAGCGTGAGAAACACTGTTTGAAGACTTTCCATATATTCTTTAAATTTTTATTTGCTCTATAAAATATGTATTTTTTTATCTACATATAAGTAGGCATCCATTCCAGATGAGCTGAGGCTTAACATAAGCAGTCTTACTCTAGAATCCCTGCTCTTAATGCCTTCAGAGATGTCAAGCTCAAAGCTCAAAACGTACCCCCTCTGAAATCTTTGTTGATCACTTGACTTGAAGAGATCTTTATGATTTCC
This sequence comes from Camelus bactrianus, assembly GCF_048773025.1. Classification (NCBI taxonomy): domain Eukaryota; kingdom Metazoa; phylum Chordata; class Mammalia; order Artiodactyla; family Camelidae; genus Camelus; species Camelus bactrianus. Next base: position 42,379,282 of record NC_133550.1, on the reverse strand, counting down.
TATAGTTATTTTGGCAAGTACCAGTCATGAAACATAGCATAGGGTGCCTCACATAGACTGTATTTATTCACTCAGCTAGATTGTAAATAAGTGACTGTAATATATATATGTAATACATTTAATATACAATATATATACATATATATATACACACACACACACACATACATTTTCTTCTACAGAGGATGGCATAATATTTTTCTAGGTTTAAAATAAATCATTGGATGAGTACATCTAGTAGAAGGCAAATCAAATGACCATGTTTAAAACAAGTTAAACAGAGAGTGAAACTATTTGAGGTTATATTTTTTAAAAAAAGAAAGAAAAGAAACACAGAAAGATGCTGACTTTCAGGTCTCTGAATTCCCAAGGCATTGCTCCGTCACTACTGGGTCTCCCTATTTTATCTAACAAATATAGAATACAAAAATATGTTAAAAACTTTTGGTTTTAGTAAAGGTGGTTTTTCCTTTCTAGACTCAGTCTTCCTTCTTGAACAACAATTTGTGTGAAAGTAGAATCATCTCAGGAAAGATGAGAAACCCAAACTAAAATACTATTTCATGAATTCTAGAGAAAGGCTTTTCCCAGCTCCAGTTTTATATATAGCCTATCAAATTTTAAGATGATACAGTTCTCTGTTTCAGTTCTAAAAGTTAACCAATACTACACCTATGAAAAATATCTAAAATATGCATAATTCATATTTCTTTTCCATATTGAAATAATGGACATGAAGGAAACAGTTTAGCAGATACAACTTTAAAATCATTCATAAAGAAACAATACTAACCATCACATCTGATTATGCATCAAAAATATAAAGCTAAATCTTTTTACCTAAATTTTAGTTTCCTGTCACTGAAGAAAAAAAAAGAATAAAAGTGAGGACATAACCAAGTAGGAATGAATATATGTCCCAAGAAAGTGACCAAGTGAACAAAGCACAGCACATGCTTGTCAGTTAGCAATGTTTCATCTACTAGTAACAGAACATGCAAATAATAACACTTTAAATATAGGTCTTTTTTTTTTTTTACACATAATATGAAATCTGAAGGTTGACAACTACTGGTGATGGTTCCTCAGCTTAACGATATCCAGAATCACCATGATTCTCCTGGCTTTTTCCCATTTCCTCATCTCAGATAACTGGAGGCTAATGAACTCATCTACAGAACAGAAACAGACTCGCAGGCGTAGTAAACAGTCTTACGGTTACCAGGGGAGAGGGGGGAGGAAGGGATAAATTTGGGAGTTTGAGATTTGCAAATATTAACTACTGTATATAAAAATAGATGAAAAACAAATTTCTTCTGTACAGCACAGGGAGCTATGTTCAATGTCTTGTAATTAATGAAAAAGAATATGAAAACAAATATATATATGTATATATATGACTGGGACATTACACGGTACACCAGAGATTGACACATTGTAACTGACTATACTTCAATTAAAAAAAAAAGAAAACTAGAGGATTTAGTTATCTGCCTAAAAGAGTGCAGAACAAATGAGAAAAAGACGCTTCATCAGAAAAGCAAAAAGCTTCTAGGAAGCCCCATTCAATTCGCTTCCTTTGACATTTTATTGGCCAGAGCTGTGTCAGATGGTCACCTCCAGGAAGGAGGCCTTGGAGGGTGGGAGTTGGATCATCCAAACTTTCCAAATAGTGTCTTCTACCAAACCACAATGGAAAATGACAGTGATCGATTTTATTGGGAATTTTATCATCATAACCTAAGATATGTTTTTCCTGGAAGGCAGAATTAGTGTTACATTTGACTCTGTTTATTTACTTAAAGAATTTGAAGGCATCTGAGAGTTGAAGCTTCCTCATTGCAGTGATATCTGTAACTGCAGTCTGTGTTGTTCACCATACCTTTTTTGGAATCATACTTCTTGGAATCATCTACTTGAATGAATTCTTTTCAATATTTAGGTCTGAAAAAAATATTTTAGATCTGAATTCAAGTGTTACTTCCTTCAAGTACTTCTCTAATCACACGAAGTAAAATAACATCCTTCCCATTCATCCTTCTCTTTTCACCATCTTAAATTATTTGTTTGCATATTTATGTTCTTTCTGAGTACACTAGAAGCTGCATGAGAGAACTAGGACATCACCATGTCCATTGTACTTAGAACAGCATCTAGCCTATACTAGGCGCTCAGTGTTGATAGAAGCAAAATGTGTATATATATACATCTATCCAGATCATCTGTATCAGTATCTGTCTGTAGATTTGTCTATCAATCATCTCTATTCAGAGTTTTGCTAAAAAGTCAATGACAACAAACTATAGAATTTGCATCTCATTGTAAAATCTGTCCTGCAACAGCTTCTAACTAACATAATGTATCTGATGATAAGACCAGTATGATTGTGTAGACAGAGTGATTTTACATGGAGATTTATCAGTTACTTCTGTCTCTGGGCCCTGAAGATCGCAAGTAGTACATCTGAGCTTAATTTCATATACATAACAATTTTAAATGAGATTATGATGCATTTTCCTCAAAATAATACATGCAACTTTTTACTAATATAAGCATTCATACAACTCCTTACAAAACTCCTTCAAACTCATTCAAAAAGCTCCTTTTTTGTTTTCTTCCTGATCAACTTACCAGTTACAGTAATCCAAAGACTTTTTTCTATAAATTATTTTTTAAAACTTCTAATTAAAAATATATAATAGTGGAAAAAAAATAAGAAAACCATTTTAGCATGTGTGATTTAACTAGAAAAACTGCCATTTAAATGTGGCTAGCTCGTCTATTTAGCGTGGTGACAGCAAAACATGGTGAAATAGATTTTTGCTTTTAAGAAGAATTTCTGTACTGATGTGTTGATTGTGAGGATGTAAAGCAATTAGGCAGCCATTTTTCCTGCAGCAAATGTAATGGATACTTGACAAATGTATGTACATGTGTATAGGAAGCCGTGAAACCTCATAGAATCCAAGTATTTTGTGGCATGTTATTATTCTTGATAGACTGGAATGATCCTGCCCTACAAGGAAGGATGTTCAAGGCTCTCCTGAGAGCACCGATACCTAGACACATGATGCAGACTTACCCACTAAGGCCTGGATGATCTTGAGTCAGGTAGTCCTGGAAATGTTTCTTGATGGGTGGCTCTGCCCCAGTCCGCAGAATAGGGAATGGGGATGATACAGTGCTCTTTAAAGTAGTGACAGTTTACCCAGGTCTTGGCCAGACATCAGGAATCATGCTACTGGAACAGAGTGGTAGGATCAGTGGCTGTGATATGGTGACTCAGTAGAAGCTGAGATGGTCTTGCACCAAGGGGCACACCTGACGACTAATGCTACCGTGGACCTGGAGTAGCCAGGATGGGATCTTTAATATGAACTGCAGTGTGTCACACAGGGAAGAGAAGAGATCAAAGCATCAGCGAATGTAATATTCTTTGGGCCATACATCTTGCAACTGTGGCTTATTTTATCTCTAGGTATTATTGAGACATCTGCTAGCCTCAGGTCAATGCATCTGAGAACTGGAGTTAACACTGAGGTGGGAGAAATTAAAACTAAAGTATGTGAGTCTGAACACTGGGACTTGTAATTATCTTAGGAAAGTTCCCTGAATGGTAGAAAACAAATCTGTTTCACACTATATTCTGTTAAAATGTTGAATTAGGACTACTTTAATACCTTAATGATGTATGTAATTATAAACCCAGTCAATAGAAACGACTATTTGATACAAAACACAGTGCCCTTTAATCACTTACTGAAGTTTCACCCATTGAATGACTGTGCTGGGTCCTTGGACATAAAGGTTTTTGACTGTTCTCTTGCCCCAGGGCCTATTGCCCACACCTGGAGCACTCTGCCCCAAGCCCAAGGCTCACTGCTTTACCTCATTCAAGTCTTACTCATGTGTCACTTTCTAAATGAGGTGAACTGCCTCCCTGACCAACCCCTTTTTAAGACTGCAATTCTCCCTCACATACGCTGGTATGCCTTATTCACTCCTCTGTTCTTTCTTTGTCTTCATACCACTTATTCCCTGATATACTATTTAATTGATTAGTTCGTTGAATGGATGCCCCCACTGCATCAACAAGAATGTAAACTCTATTACAGCAGACATTTTTATACATTTTGTTTATTGATATATGTGCAAAGCCTGGCAATAAGTGTTCAATGACTGTTGGTGAATCAGAGAATGGATAAATGATTACATGAATGAGTAAAGATGAGAATGGTGGAAAATCACTGCAGCATCAAGCCTAAACTAATAGGAAGAAGACACACAGTAAATTGTGGGGCTACAGCAGAAAACGTGGTTGTAATGCAGCAGTGAAGTGTTAGGAAGGCATGACAGTAAAGGGAACTTCTGAGTTGGTCCACATAAGAGGAAGTGTTAGAAATCAGTAAAATTTCACATGTGTAGAAGCCGGGGATTGAGCAAAACACAGATGGGCAGTTAGCTGGACATCTGGAGTTTTAATGTATCAAAAGAACCAGGTGTACGGTACCGTATAGTAAGAAGAGCTAGAAGAGGTACATGCATCAGCCAAATTGCTCCTGGCTGTGAGGAATAAAGCCATGAATGAAATGATACCCTTAAAAGCATGGCATAGTCAGTTAGCCATTTACTGCCTCTGACTTTTGTATACCCCTAGCGGGATGCCTCAGATTGAGTTGAGTTGGCAGTTCAGTAACATCATCAGGGACCCAGGTTCTCTCCATCTCTCCATGACCTTCAGTCTTTGCTTATGTTTCCTCTTCAGGATGATTCAAAACTTAATGCTGCAATTCCAGGCTTCACATTTTCATCGTTCACATATCCAGAGGAAGAAGAGAGAGCCTCATCTCTTCCTGTAGGTCTAGCTTAGAAATAATGAATCTTTCTCAGAAGACACTTAACACACTTTCTCTCACATGTCTTAGACCAGAGTTGGGACATTTACCCATTTCTGAGTAGGTTTTTAATTTAACAAATACTTAGTGAATCCATCTAACGTCACCAAGAACTGTTCCAAGCATTTTTAAATACCACAACATTAAATTAAATAGAACCCTTGCCCTTGTGAGTGTATGTTCTGGTTGGAGAAACTGAAAATACACAAATTAACAAAACATAGAGTCAGGTTATACATTCCATAAACAAAAACAAAAACACAGTAGTATAAGAAAGAAAGAATAGATATGTCTCCAGGGGAGAGTTCTGGGTTGGGTGGGCAGAGAAAGAGTCTCTAAGGAGGTGACTTTTAAGCAGAGACCTGAGTGAACTGAAGGAGGGAGCCATGTGAGTTTCTAAGAAAAGCTGTTTCTATACAGAGAGAACAGCAAGTCCACAGCCCTGAGCCAGGAATGTGTTTGGCAATGTTCAAGAAACACTGTAGAAAGCAGAGTGGCTAGAACAGAATAATAAAAGTAGAACATGTAAGGAGCTGAGGTCAGAGAGTAAGCAAGCAGGCGCAGATTGCGAGGGGTCCTAGAGGCCTTGGTAAGGATGCTGGATTTGTTCTAAGGTGAATAGGAAGGCACTGAGTTTTTTTGAGGAGAAGAGTGTTATGATCTGATTTACATTTTGGAAAAGATCACTGCCTGCAGAGAATCGGTTGTAGAGGGCAGGTGCAGAAGCAGAGATAGGAGGCTAGACAGAAGTACAGGTAAGAGAATAGTGTGGTTTAGACAAGGATGATGGTGATGAAGCTCAGAAGTGGCTGGATTGAGAACACATTGTGAAGCTAGTGAAATGGCTGGCCCCTGGGCAGCTGAGCAGACTATCCTTATTGTCTAAACTGATCTTCTTGAAGAATGCATATTGAGGAGTTGAGCATAATGTCCATTAGCATCAGATTATGAAGACACTTTAGTTATGTGCCTCTCAACAAATGTTGGTGGAGTAGTTAGTATACGTGTAGCAGGTTGATTTGTCTGGGAGGCAGACACTAAGATAGCATTAGGGTGCAGTATGATTATTAGGCCCTCCCTTGGGCTCTACACCTGGAGGAGCTGGAGCTCCAGCTGTGCCTTCCGCAGGCTTCACCAGTGCTCTGTCGGGCTGCAGTGGTCTCGTGTGTCATATGACTGGTGGTTTCCATGGTCATAGGGCTACTCCCACTTCTTCTTTGATGTAAAGCATTTCATCCTGGTCTGATTTAATGATACGTGGGAACCTATTCATGGTTTATCAAACATTTCATGAACTCTGTAGCCACCATCTGCTGGAGATACATTATGCTTGACTACCTTGGAGAGGGAAATTTTCAGAGGGTTCTTCTTGGCCTGCCCTACTATGATAGGTCTTATCTCATAGGACCAGGATTTGATGTGAGAGTTATCCCAATTACCAGGATGCCTATTCCAATTATATATTCAGACAGTGATAAAATAACTACCATCTGTGTCCATAAACCCAGTGAATCCCTGTGGGCTTGATTTTGGCCAGAACTCCATTTATTACCAAGTCCCATATGCCCAAACGCAAACAGGAGGGATATGATTGGTAAGTTCAATAGTCTTTGAAATGTACGAGCATTGCTCTTTCTCCAGTGCAGTTACCAGAGTAAATGGCCAGAGTTACCTCTGGGAATGAATAGGGGAAATCATGACCATGTTCATTTGTCAAAGTACTGCACAATCGTTCCTCCTGGGAATGCAGCCTCTTTTTCAGTCAGTAAGATTGGATCTGAAAACTGCTTCATATTCAGAAACTGAACAAGTATGAAAGGTAGAATAGATCCCTAAAGATGTCCAAACCCTAATTCCTGAAACCTGCAAATATGTTATGTTGTATGGCAAAGAGGACTTTGCCAGTGTAATTAAGGTTATATACTTGGACCTTAAAATTGGGAGATTGCCTTGGAATATCTGGATGGGCCCAAATCTAATCACATGAACCCTTTTAAGCAGAAAACATTCTCCGGTGGAGTCAGAGATTAGCGTGACGAGGAAGGAAAGAGAGGGGCAGAAAAAGGGGATGTCCAAGGGATTCGACATGGGATAAGGATTCAGAGATGTAGTGGCCCACATGCAAGTCTTCTACAAGAACGTGTGCAAGAGCAATGGCTTTTAGAGCTGGCGTGACCTCCAGCTGACAGCCAGCAAATAAATGACAACCTCAACTGTACAATCACAAAGAGAATGTGACCAACAACTTAAATGAGCCTGGGTACAGAGTCTATGGGAAAAAAATAGGGTGAACAGAAAGTCTATAACTCTTGGCCAGCTCATGAAAGATCTGAGAAGATAGTAGGTAGATTGCTTATGAACTCTTCAGAGCAAGACAGTCTTAAAGAGAAGACCATGCTAGGAGCCAGAAGCAACAAGGGAAAGAAACGAAGAGATTCCAGCTGGGGAATGACCAGTTAAGAGAATCATCTTGGGATGGATCAACCAAATATTCCACCTCTGTGGTGAAGAGAGCTTTTCAGACTTCTGCTAAGAGGCCATTTGACAAGGGCCATTGGCAGAGTGCTGGGAAAGTGGTGCTGTTACCAGCAGTAAGACAACAGGTTCAAAAGGCTTTCACTCTAATTATTGACCAAAGGCCTTTGGCAGGATGAAAAAACTAAGATTCCCAATGCTGTTAGGAGCAAGAACCTGGTAGAGAATGACCCAGAAAGGATCAAATGACTATTTAAAACATATCAGAAATAAGCTGAGTGTTTAAAATCAAAACTAGTTGAGGGTACATATCCTGTTCGGTAAAGACAGGCATAAAAAGCTCATTATGGAGATCGCCGATTTTCTCCTACCTCAGGTAGTATCTGCTTCTCTATACCACATCAGCTTCTTCATTATTTACAGTCTCTCATAACTTCAGTTTGCATATCAGTCCTTTGCATCTTTTCTCTATATCCTAACTTTCCACCTGAAACTCCCACTGCTAACTGGAAAACATTTCATGTGTTTCTCATTCCAAATTTAAATTTATAGAAGCAAGAGTTGAACAGACCTGAGTCATCTTTTCAAGTCTAGCCATAGAGGTTATTGTTGCCTGACCAGCCTATAGTCAAGGGACCATTTGTTACGTAGCTGACAGCTTAAGACAACCAGTGCTGTCATGGAGGTAGGTTTATTTAGAAGTGAGTGTGATCGGGGAAGGTACTCCAGTCAATATGCATGTAGCACACTGGTTGACATTTTCATGTAATGCACTCAGAGCCTTTTGATAGTATATTCAGGCCATCCATGGCTTCCCTTGTCTGTATACTGGATATGGCAGGTAGAAAAGCCCACTAGTTAGATCTTAGAAATAAAGTATTTCTCCAAACAGAGGGGGAGTTTATATGGTATCCATTCCCCACTCTTGAACACTTTTTCTGGATCCCTTTCTAGAATAAGCCATCTGATTAAAGCCCCCTAGAAGCCCTGTGAGTCTCCAAAGGATACCAAACAATGGTCTTTAGGAAGATTGGGCTTTCACTGCCCCCTCGTGGGAGTGGAGAAGATAGTTTTACTGCTTAATAACAATTGCGGTTCAAGTTTGAATGGATAAGCAGGATCCATTTTATTGTCCAAAAAGAACTACCGTTAGCAAAAGGGAGAGAAGGGAGTTTTTGTATGGAGGAGTAAAAAGGGAGTATGTATAGGATGCCAAAGCAGTCTGAGAAGAGAGGAAGACCAAGGAAGAAACCCTGACTGTCAGGAGCCCCAAGCTTGGAGAACAAACATGAGGGACGGTGAGACCTAGAAGGTGCTAACCAGGGAATAAAGAATCATCTGAATGGCAGGAGCTGTGTGGAAGTGAAGTCTTCATTAGAGGACTTCCTCCATAGTCTGCACCTGAAGGGGCTCATCTGTGCAGCACTCATCCTGAGTTTTCAGCATTTTCAGGCTTTGAACCACTTACACTCAAGTATGTGTCTGCTATAATGTCAAACCCATGCCACCTCCAAGCTTTCCCATGGGATGCTTCCCCACAATATCCCATCAGCTTTGAAATTAGTATCTGGAACATAATTAAGTTTTAAAAAGCTGGTTTCATGAACTATAATGTCAACAGGGACCTCTAGACCCTGCAAAGACATTAGAAAAAGAATCCCTATGTTATACTTACAACAAATACTTTTTTTTTTTTTTACTTTTTTTATTGAGTAATAGTCATTTTACAATGTTGTGCCAAATTCTAGTGTAGAGCACAATTTTTCAGTCATACATGAACATATATATATTCATTGTCACATTTTTATTTTCACTATGAGCTACCACAAGATCTTGTATATTTTTCCCTGTGCTATACAGTATAATCTTGTTTATCTATTCTGCATTTTTAAATCCCAGTCTGTCTCTTGCCACCTCCCATCCCCTTTAGCAACCACAAGTTTGTATTCTATGTCTATGAGTCTGTTTCTGTTTTGTATTTATGGGGTTTTTTTTGTTGTTTTTTGTTTTTTGTTTTTTTTTTTTAGATTCCTCATATAAGCAATCTCATATGGTACTTTTCTTTCTCTTTCTGGCTTACTTCACTTAGAATGATATTCTCCAGGAACATCCATGTTGCTTCAGATGGTGTTATGTTGTCGGGTTTTGTGGCTGAATAGTATTCCATTGTATAAATATACCACATCTTCATCCAGTCATCTGTTGATGGTCATTTAGGCTGTTTTCATGTCTTGGCTATTGTAAATAGTGCTGCTATGAACACTGGGGTGCAGGTGTCATTTTGAAGTAGGGTTCCTTCTGGATATATGCCCAGGAGCAGTATTCCTGGGTCATATGGTAAGTCTATTCCTAGTCTTTTGAGGAATCTCCATACTGTTTTCCACAGTGGCTTTCCTTGTTTCCCTCTCCCACTCTTAATGATTTAGATGTCTTCTTTTACAATTTTGTGTTTATTCTTTTTGTAATTCATGGCAGTTAATCTCTTTCCAGTTATTAGTTTCTCATTTTTGTAGCATCCTGCTTCTTTTCTATTTAGAGTAGACCTGTCAATATTTCTTTTAGCATGGTTTAGTCTTGCTAAACTCTTTTAGTTTTTGCTTGTCTGTGAAGTTCTTTATCTCTCCTTCTATTCTAAAGGATAGCCTTGCTGGATAAAGTATCCTAGGCTGCATCTTTTTTTTCATTCGGGACTTTGGATATATCTTGCCACTCCCTTCTGGCCTGTAGTGTTTGTGTAGAGAAATTAGCTGAAAGCCTTATGGGGGTTTCCTTGTAACTCACTCTTTGTTTTTGTCTTGCTGCCTTTAGGATCATTTCTTTGTCCTTGACTCTTGCCATCTTGATTATGATATATTTTGGTGTGGGTCTGTTTGGGTTCTTCCTGTTTGGGACCCTCTGAGCCTCCTGTACTTGGATATCTGATTCCTTTAGATTTGGGAAGTTTTCAGTCATGATTTCTTCAAAGACCTTTTCAATCCCCTTTGTTCTTTCTTCCCCTTCTGGAACCCCTATTATATGTAGTTTGGCACGCTTTATATTATCCCATAGGTTCCTTATATTGTTTTCATTGTTTTTTATTTGTTTTTCTCTCAGCTGTTCTGATTGGGTGCTTTCTGTTGTCCTGTCTTCTAGGTCACTTATTCGTTCCTCTGCATTATCTAGCCTGGTTTGTACAGCCTTTAGGTCAGCTCTCATCTCAGCCAATGAGTTTACTAATTCTACTTGGTTCTTCTTTACAGCTTCTATTTCATTTTTGACATATTTTATCTCTATAAACACCATTTCTTTAGTTCCTTCAGTACTTTGATCAGTCCTTCTTTGAAATCTTGATCTAGTAGGCCATCAATGTCTATTTCCTTGATGGTGCTTTCAGGGGATTTCTCTTGATTTTTAATTGGGAGTGGTTCCTCTACTTCTTCATATTGCTCATATCTCTCTGGCACTGTGGCTTAAGGAGTATCAGTTATCTAGTTCTCCTGGAGATGGTGTGCTCTTAATGACTTTATCAAAAGGTCTTTGTGTCTTCGCCCTGTGTCACGAACTCAGCTTGTTGTTTCCAGAGGCCCTCTGTTGGCGCCCTCATCTATGCTGCTCCCAGTGGCTGTCAGCTAGCAGATTGTGCACCCTCCTAACACTGGGTCAGGAGCTGAGCTCTTACCTGGTGGGCGGGTGGGTCACTCCCCCTCCCGATGCCGCAGTCAGATGTTGTGCTGGGGGGAGGCAGGTGGGCAGATCATGCCCCCTCCCAGCACCGTGATCAGGTGCTGTGTTCCTGCCAGGAAGTGGGGGTAGCTGCCCACCCTCTCCCGGCACCTGTCGCTCCCCTGCTCTGTGCAGCTGCCTGCTCCGCCTCAGGTCGGCGCTCCAAAGGTGGGCTCGGGGAAGACCGCGGAACGGCCCTGCCCCTGCTCCTTGCCAAATCTCAGTTCTTTGCTTGTCTTGGCTGCACAGGTTCTCTGAGGTGCCAGGGCAGAAAGATCCTATCTGCCTGGGGCTGTAAACAAGTCTCAGTCCTGCCTATGAGGTTGTGGAGCCCCCAGGTGCAGATTCAGGGCTCCACCCTGCCCCTGCCCGGGCACTGCGCACAGGAGGAGATGGTGGCTGTGGCTGCACCCCACCTCTCTTCTGGCGAGAAGTGCCAGCAATGGCGGCGCAGGTCTGAGGAGACACAGGCTACAGTGCCCCTCCCCCCAGGGCACACCAGCCATGTTGCTTTGCTTTTTTTGCAATTTATGGGGGACCAAGGTTGTTCTGCTCCATATCCCCTCCCAGTCATGGTGCGCAGCACCCTGCAGTCCCCTGGGGCTGCCTCAGTGCAGCTGCCCCAGTCCTCCGTCCAGCTCGGGTGGCCTGTCCTGGCTCCAGCTGCTGGCTCGTGTCTTGGGCTGGGTGTTGTGGGGGCCCTTTGTGCCCGTTTAACTCAGTTCTATTGGTCAAGGGGTGCTTGGGGCAGATCTGAGCCTCAGAGGCTCCCACTCCATCCTGCTGGCCTCTCTGTTGGAGAGGGGAGACCCAGCGAACGAGCGCCAGTCCTCCTTTGCCACTCCCTCCCCACGGGATCAGTCCCGCACTGTTTTGCTTTTTCTTCTTTCTTTTTCCTTTTCTCCTATCAGAGTTTTGGCATCTTTGTCTTTTGAAGAGGGCAACGTTCTGTCAGAGTTCGGCAGGTGCTCTGGTTGGCTGAGTAGGTCCATAGATGTGAGTTTTGGTGTATTTGTGGGAGAGGGTGAGCTACAAGCGTCCTTCTACTCTGCCGTCTTGCTTCTCCCCTACAAATAGTTTTCTTGAAGTGACTTGACTAAATATTATTTGTAGCTAAAATAGCTGGATGTAGGTAGACCTCATATCAATCCAATGCAAATATGAAGCATATGCTTGTCCTTTATAGTAGAGACAGTAGAGATTGTTGGACAGCTTGTGGGCAAACTGTCAAGTTATTAAGCTACTTAGGTGAGTAAGTACGGATTCATTCTTAAAACCAGAGAGCAAATGCATGGTGATTTATAACTTTAACTATTATAACCAAGCTAACCCTACCTAAACCAGCAAACTATCTGTCTTCCATGAGTTTTGTGGTATGTTGATCCCAAGCTGAGTACACTGTGTCAATGGAGGAGTGTAAGCTAGTTAATATGGGTGGTGATCTAGCTGGTTATTATAAAAGCATCTACTTTATATCATCTTATATCATCTACTAGGAGATGTCTAGCCTGTGAGAGCCAATCAATGATTTATGAATAATATGCTAGAGACATATTGTAGGAAAAAAGATAAATTGTCCCAAGTAGTCACTAAAAATAGTTCTCAATAACCTGTCCCACTATTAGAATGTTTGTATGTTACATGAACAGTGTAAAGAGAGACTCTGGAACCTTTACCCAATGAGAAATCAAACTGAATCCCACTGAATTTATGGATAAAAGGAATCCCATTGAATTTACAGACAAGCCACTGAAATAGACCATAACATTCCCCAGAGGGACAAACATCTTATATCAGAAACAAGACGCAGGGAACATAGTATTGATGTCAAATGAGAGTGTTGTTAGCAGACAAAAAATAGCTAAGCCAAAAAATACTTTCCCAACTCTGTGTTGATGAGATGGGCTTACATTCTTTGTTTGAGAAGAGAATTATACAGGATTGATTATATTAAATTTCTGGCATAAATTTCTGTTTAATACCAATTAGTAAAGAATACAATCTCTTAACCCCTAGTCAGGTAAGAAGCCCCTGCCAAATAGAGTGAGAGTCCCTGTGCCCATGGTCCTTAATGGCAGTGTGCATCAGCACCACCCGGAAGGAAGGCTTGTTAAAACAAAGATTGCTGGGACGCCACCTGCTTAGTTTCTGAATCGGGTCTGAGAAGGAGTCCCAGTATTTGCATTTCTAGGTACCCAGGTATTGCTGATCTGGAACACCACATTTTGCAACCAGCCTTTGCATCATTTGGACTCAGTAGTTTTGGAAAACGTTGAGAACAAGAACGTGGAGGTGACATACATCAAGTTAGAAATATGAAAAAAAGGAACACTGATGACTGAGTCTTCCTCTTCCCATTTCTAACCTTATAAGAAAGAGAAAGAACCTATATTAACTTTTTCTTATGTTCTAGTTTCTTTACATACGTTGTGTCATTTAACAGGCACAGTATTCTTGAGCAAACACAATTTAAGAACCTATATCATATATAAACAACAAAATCTATAAAGCCCAAGGTCTTGTGACTCTTTGTGTCATTTTCCATTTGAAGAAACATTATTTTGATGTCTAGAATAACTGGGGGAAAATGCAGCTCTATGCTAGCACCAAAACATGAGCAATATTCATAAGGCATACCAAAAATTATTCCTTGTCATCTCTTTCCCGTTCAGTATCTTTCAGAGGTATATATAACAAACAAAGATTTTTCTGGAAGGCCATGAAAGATTTGGGGCCACAAGAACTTCTGGGACCAGACCAAAAGATTTTGTGTCTGTCCAATTAACTGAAAACCCATGAATCCTGTTTAGGTTTCTCTCTGGTTCTCAAAATTTGCATTTGAATTACATTCACCAGTAGGAAAAAACAAACAAAAAAACTCCCAGTGAATTGGGGTGAGTTTATTCCTCAGAGTGCTCAATTCTCATTTAGCCCAGTCTACATTCTACTTTAAAGATTGCTTTATTTAAAAATTTTGTAATACTCTTAATATCTGTCTTGAAGTGGTTTTTGTAGGATTAATTATACCCTGTTAAAGGATTGTCATGTGACTGAAACCTAGCCAATTACAGTACCACAATTTCCTTGGCTACACTGATAGAGCCCGACTGATTAAATTCCCTCCTGGAACTTTTCACAGGGAAATACATTTTGGATCTTTCCATCCAGTGCTGTATGTGTATTCTAAATTTTCCACATACCTTGGGCAAGTTACTTGACCTCTTTGAATTTCAGGTTATTCATCCCAAAAGCAGGTATCTTGTAGGATTGTTGTGAGGACTGAATAAGTTAATATATATAAAGTACTTGAAACAGTGTCTGAAACATAGTAAGTGCTGTATACATGCTGGCTATTTTTATGGCATTCTTTGGTCTACTGTTCTACCTGGTAAAGTGAATAAATAGATCAAAATAGCTTATACCAGCCTTTATCATAATTAATAAGCAAAAAGATACCCACATTTCTCAAACTGGAACTTAAGTGCAACAATTACTGGATGTATTAAATCCCAAGTACCTTGAAAAGAATGTAATATTGATGCAGAGCTGTACTTCATTTTCTTAAAAATAATAGCTCCAGATCCCTATTTGGTAATTCACCTAGTATATTGACTTTATGAATTGGGAAAGTACAAATCATTGAAGAAAAACTACAATATTCAAGCATATACTATATCCTAAACAATAATTAATTTCTTCTTTGTAAAATAGGGAGTTTAACCAAGTTATCTCTTATATAGCTTTTAGTTCTAAAACTCCTCTAAAACGGTAGCTCTTTAAAAACTTTTATTTTCAGAATTATAAAGCTTTGTTACAGGAAAACATTTAAGAATCATTAGCTTGACTTTTTTTTTTTTTTATGTTAAAGAGAGATCCAAACAACTTAGTATGATTTATTCAAGATCATTCTGACAATGGCAGTTACTTGACTTAAAAGCTGCCAGGAAGTAGAAAGGAGAGAGTTAAAATGAAAATGTAGTCAAGTAGAAAAAAAATATTTTAATTAATTGTTTAGAAGGACAGAGAGTGGAGAAAATTGAAGGTAGGTCATGAACCCATATGAGACTTCTAGAAAGAGCACTCTGAGAACAAGGTTCTAGAAGGAAGTAGAAAGAGGTTGGTTTACAATCCAGGGGGAATGGCTACCTCTATGTTTCTTAAACATTAAAATGTGTTTTAAACCTCTGTGTTTCTCAACAGAATATTGTGGGGTTTGCACACAAAGATTAAAGTACTGTCTGTTGAGGCCCTCAGTTGTTAGGGATATAGGAACATCCTATAATTTTGATCCACTTTTCTATTAATTACCTTCCAACAAGCCTCTCTAGTTTTGCAGTGATTTCCCTATTCTAACCCAATTGAATGGAGTGTAATATTAAAAATCAAACGAATAAAAATAGAAACTTATAGGAAACCACAGCTATTAAAGATAAGAACTATTCAATGAATATAAATTGAGACCATCATTCACTTATCCTAGGTCAATAAAATGTTAATATCATAGTAAGTTCCTTGTTGCCCTCTTCTTCATAATATGGTCTTTAACCATGCATGGGTAACTAAAATCATGAGTCTGTGCTGGTGTTAAGACACAGCTCTTAAGCAGAGAAAATTGAAGTATTTCAAGAAATCCTCCATGGACTCTCCAATATCAAACAGTTAGCTTTAGAGAAATTTTTTCTTGTGAATATGAAAAAAAAGTTTTAAAAAGATACAAATATATGTTGATGCAAAGAAATGGGGGAAGGAGGATGAAAGAATCTATGCCAAAATACTGTTTGGCTTCATTCTCTTCATTTCTTCATTCTTACCCTCATTGCTATTCACTCCCACCATAGAATTATTTCTGCTGTTAGGGGATCTAGCTCATCTCCTACCTTCCTGAGAATGGTTTAGCTATGGGCTTCTGACCTCAAAAGACATTATTTGGCATCAAGATCATTCTTGCTTCTGGGCCCTATATCTACTGCTCAGGTGGTTGACAATGATGTGTCAATTTCTGATGTACAGCATAATAGTTCAGTCATACATATACATACATATTTTCATATTCTTTCTCACTATAGGTTACTACAGGATATTGAATATAGTTTCCTGTGCTATACAGTAGGACCTTGTTTATCTATTTTATGTATAGTAGTTAGTATCTGCAAATCTTGAACTCCCAATTTATCCCTTCCCACTTCCCCTCTGGTAACCATAAATTTGTTTTTTTATGTCCATGAGTCTATTTCTGTTTTGTAAATAAGTTCATTTGTATTTTTTTTAGATTCCACATATAAGTGATATCATATGGTATTTTTCTTTCTCTTTCTGGCTTACTTCACTTAGAATGACAATCTCCAGGTCTGTCCATTGTTGCTGCAAATGGCATTATTTTATTATTTTTTATGGCTGAGTAGTATTCCCTTGTATAAATATACCACAACTTCTTTATCCAGTCATCTGTTGATAGACATTTAGGTTGTTTCCATGTCTTGGCTATGGTACATAGTGCTGCTATGAACATTAGGGTACATGTATCTTTTTGAATTAAAGTTTCCTCTGGATAAATGCCCAGGAGTAGGATTGCTGGATCATGCTCAGGCTGTTCTCAGTAATACTCCCACTTTCTTTGGAGCTGAGTCCTGAAAGTTCTTCTCTTTGGTCCCTATCCCATATTCCTAGCCTGTATTTTAGATCCTATGCTATGGCTTTTCAGATTCTCACTAATTCTCTCAAGGAGGATCTATTTTACCTTCCTAAACCTCCTTCCTTTTACTGATAGCCTAGAATACTATATTCTCTTATTCCCCAAATGGAAAGTTCTCAAGCTCTTTGCCTTTATGGACTTCACTCCAGTTATGACCCTTTTTGTACACTGATCATGTGCTAGAATCTTCTGGTATGCATCATTTTCCAGTCCTAGCTTCCTTCAGTTCCATGCAGTGGCACCCCAAGCCCTGGTGTGGATTATTTATGACAAATAGCCTCAACTCTATAAAATAAATCTAAATGTCAACTTTAAGTATTGAAGGCATCATGATAAGGACTTCCGGTAACATTTTAGCAGACAAAGAATGGCAAGTATGGGTAATTCACTGCAGAATTAAGATATGAATAAAAAGAGTACCAGGCAGTGGCAAAGGCCAGTTGAAAATGGAAAGTAAGAATCTGTCATTGTTTAATTCTTCATGGTTTTGGATTTTTGCCTAAGGATTACTCAGTGAGCTTATTAAGGAAACTTAGGCAGTGGTTACTAGGAGGGAATTTTCATTGTGGATTGACATAGATGACTTGAAAAGTTTCAGAAAGGTGGAGGCATTAGTTGAGTTAGGACAGAAGTAACTGAGCCAAAAGTTTAGAAGAGGAAAGAGGTTACTGCTACAGAAACCACTGTTATCCTATGATTTTAAATGCTTTATTTATATTTTTGCTGATTTGACTCCAAAGTAGCTGAATGGGAGTATAAAGTTGAAAGTAACATTTGGTTGAAGGTACAGAGGTGGGGATTTCAGAGAAGATACAACACCTTTTAATAGTTATTTCCAGTATGATGAGCCACGGCAGTTCTGTGGGGTTAATCAGCCTTAAGGAACTTAGGTGCTAAAATGGATAAAAATGATGCAATGAACAGGATGAAGGAGAAACATATAAACGGGGTAGGGGAGTGGGTGGTAGCAACAGTGATTCTGAAAGTATAATACAAAAGATGTGTTGGGCCTGTGTGTGTGTATGTGTATTTATTTAATGTGGCACTTTCAATGTCTTTAAAAATGGCAATAAGAAGCAAAGAGAAAGACTCTCCAGTTTGGTGATAAAAAATAAGGGCATGGCATATAGAATATTTAATCTATCTGCAGAATAGATAAAGATGATAAGGGAAAGGGCTTTAAAAAGAAGTTTTGGGAGGATTTATTTATTTTATCCATAAAGGAGAGGGGAGAAAAGGAATAAAGTGACATGAATCACTGCAGAATGGGTTAAGTAAATAGCAAGGTTACAACTGGAGTTGCTTATCTTCATAACAGAAATGACAAAAGAATTGAGATGGATGAGATGTATGAGACAAAAGCCATAGTTACCATGGGGTTGACTCGAAACATTTTTTTAACAGAGCAAAAGGTGGGACGGTTTGAATACTGGCAAGAACAAAAAATGAAATAGAATTTCTATTAAGGTCTAAAGTTGTAATCTTTTCCTAATGCTTACCAAAATTTCTTCAGTGTTCACTAATATTTTAATTAGCTTGTTTTTTTGAAAGTTTATTTCCCCAAACATCACATTTTTTAATATTTCCCAGTTCCTTAACAACAACAAAAACTATCTTGGAAAACTTCTTGGAAAGTGCAACGTGCAAGTTATCTTCAGTAGCTTAACCATTTTAATGCATATCTTCATTGCAATTTAGTTAGCACACGCAAAACTCTTGCTTGATAGTAGAGCCTGGAAAGTCATGTTGACTCTGATGTGAGATGTTATATGTAGGATCTCATATAAATTTTAAAACAACAAAAGTGAAATTAATTTTAATGGTTTGAAACTCTGAAAATTTCTCTTGCCTCTGCTGTGTCTTTACTAATGTAGCAATTTTTCATCAGTTTAGAGAATTCAATTCATAGGCAGTTATCCTACTGATTTTAGGATCCCACCCATTGAGTAATATTTAGAAGTTCAATTTGGGCTTCTGAAATTTGCCTTTTGAGTCATGTCCCAAAGGAATCAAAGTAAACATTTTTATTCTTTTATAAAGTCATATTCGGTTGTTACTGAAATTCAAATATAACCTTATGGACAATGTTCATAATCCGACTGTGTGTATGTAATGAAGAAAGTCTGTGTAAAAGACTGTATAATCTTTTCCACAGTAGACAGACATTCAAGCAGACCATGGTTTGCAGCAAATATTTGCTGAAGTTGCCATTCATCCTGACATTCCTCATGTCTGAGCAGGTCTGTATTGTATAAAATGCAAAGAATACTGGCTGCACTTTGATTTCATATACACCCAGCACCAGTTTCAATTAAATCTGCTCTGATGATATTAACATAGGTATGGCTTCAGATTTGCAAGTGTCCTAATACTTTTGCTGAAAACAAACAGACAAACCTAGAGTTATCCCACGTCTGGTTTTATTCAGTACCCTCGAAGGAATCAGTCCTGGCAGGCTTTCATGAGCACAGAGATGTAGCTGAAGTTGTTAATTCAACATCAGCTTAATCTGGCTACTTGGGCAACACAGGACTAAACATTTCTTTAGGGTATGGAAATCAGAAAAAATGGTATTAGTGTATTACCTTTGATCGGGCACTTGTAGGCTAAGTAAGATTTTGCTAAGAGTATTTGGGAGGATGTAGGTTTGTGGGCAGAAATAGCAAAACCAGAATAAGTTCATAGATCTAAACATACATGGCTGGGTCTGGGAGATGCTGAGTACCCCAAAGTGAGCTT
Organism: Camelus bactrianus; assembly: GCF_048773025.1. NCBI lineage: Eukaryota > Metazoa > Chordata > Mammalia > Artiodactyla > Camelidae > Camelus > Camelus bactrianus. The sequence goes on along the minus strand of NC_133550.1, from coordinate 42,359,779 downwards.
ACAGCCAAGGGAGGTGGGAATGAGACAAGGGGACTTTAATGTAAATAAAAAAGCAAGAGCCACTGGAGTTGTTTAAGCAGAGGGGCAAACGATTATAGCCGAAATTTTAAAGATCAGTCTGGCAGATGAGTGGAGCATAGATAAATTGAAAGGGAGGAAAACCAATAAGAATCCTTTCCTAACAATGCAGATAAGAAGTAATAGGCACCTGGACTAAGACAAAAGCAAGGGAAGGTCGTTGACTTTTAAAAGCCATTTCACCAGCCTCCAGCTTCATTCTCATCCTTCTCATTTTTTTTTTTTTTTGGGTGGGGAAGGGTATTTACTTTTTCCCCCTGATTACTAAATAAAAGGCTACTTCTTCTCTTTTTCATTATGTAACAACTGACCCACAGAATTATGCTGAGGATTCAATAAAATAGCACATCTGAAAACATATAGTAATATGTGTTTTATTTATATATGTATGTGTGTGTGTATATATATATATATATGTTATGTAATATATATATATATAGTAATATATATATGCTATGTATTTAATATATATGATTCTACATTTATATCATATGTTGATGGCTTTCACTTTATAGGGCAAGTATTTTTACTTTATAGAACTTGAGGTTTTTTTTTTAAAGGAGCTACCTTCCAAATAATCAACCCTATTCCAATTTCTTTCATGATCATACCCAATTTACCAACTTCCCACTCTTCCCATTTCCACGTAAATGTCTGTTGGCACATCTATCTTGCAGGAAAAGGAATTCAGTTGGTTGCTTCTCCTGAATTTCTTAGGACCATGAATGCCTCACATGCTCTGCTAGTAACTTAGACTGTAAGGCTTAGCTTCCTGTGTACAAAACCTCTGCAGAGTTTCACATGTCTGTCCTCTCGATTTCTCCTGCCACAACCCTTTCATAGACCTCAAAATCTCCCAGGAACTATATCCCAATCCCCTTACCTGCTCCATGTGCCATCTCCACCAAAGTGCTGTTGGATGAAACTTCCCAGAGTGGATGCTCCTTATGTTACTCCTCTGCTCAGAAACCTCCAATTGCATTTAAGAGCACATAGCCTGGTTTCCTAGTCATATTACCTGTTTCTTACCTTCACAAAGTTTATACTCAAAGCATATTAGATGCTTTCTTAATATACCTCATGTTTTTCAGACTTTGGACCTGTTCTTTCCAAGCTCAGTGTGAACATCATCTCCCTTATGAAGCTTCTTTCCAGTATCCTTTTCCCCATTTCCAAATATGTCTTGATCACCAGTAAAACTCCATAGAAGCCCATTAATCCCTTTTCTTTATGCCTCTTTCATGTACATTATAGTAAATAATTGTCTTATCCTCAAAAATTCGCTAGATCATAAACTTCTTGTGGGCGGAGTCTACGTTGTCCATAATTAATGCTCACACAGTCACACAGGCAGGAGCAGTTCACTAAGCATCAGATTTATTTAATCATATTGAACATACATACCCTCAAAGAATGTATTTTCCTAGCCTCGGTGCAGCTGTTTCATTTGAGATGAATGTGAAAGATTTGCTCAGGCGTCTTTCTGGTTTTCATCAGCAGTATCACCACCAGTATATTCATTTTCAAGAAAGACCCATGGAATGTCTGCAAATGCAATGCATGTCCAGTTTGGTAGAATTGAATGTGGTCAGCACAGATCCAGTGCAGATAATACAGTTTACTCCAGGATTTCACTGGTGGTGACGGTCAAGTTTAGGCAAGTCTTGGGGACAGTGACAGTGCATTTGAATTATGAAATGAAAGAGCTACAGCTACCCTTCCTGTTGAGGACACATGGAAGTTCAGGCACTACCATGATTCTGTTTGGAAATAGAGCTCACTTACTGTGAGCTTATCAGTTGTGGAGCTTGTCTAACACATGTCTTCTCCATAAAGCACATCACAGACTTCTGTCACTCTAGGGGCTCTAGACAGCACTGCAGCACTATGCTTTGGGGCCATTTTAAGAAGCAAAACCAACACAAAGCCCAACAGTGCAAAAACACATGGCACTAAATTGACCTTGAAAAGGATACGTGTTTACGCTATGAAAGTGAAATACGAAGACAGAGGAGTTGCCTTGTTTGACCTCAGCTGGGAATGAGCAGATTGAATGACTTAAACTCTTCACCACTCTGCACATGTCTAAGTAAGAGTATTGACTTGGAGGTTTCAGATAAATTTTAGCATGTGGGTAAATTCACAAATTTGGACTCTGCAAATAAATGAGTTTCAACTGTACTAAGGACGATTCAACCACCAGACAGCCAAAGATGATATAATCTTTTATTAGTTCTTCTGTGAAGTTGAAATGATGTTTATTAAGTTTCTCACCATCCCTCAGCTTGCATTTTATAGTAGTGGTAAGAAGCTGTTTATAGTTGCCACAAATACTCACTGTTACAAGCCTGTAAATGTTTAATTATGTAGTTCCCTCTGCCTGGAATACTGTACTGCCTTCTTCATTACTAATTCCCATTCAGTCACTACAGCTCAAGTTAACATCATCTCCACTAGGAGGCCTACCAAGTGATCTCCTTCTGAATGTATGCATTCCTCTACCTTGGCATGTGGAATTTAATACATTTCTGTCACCTCTATCTGGAAAACTTCTTTAGTAAGGCTCATATTTACCCATTTTTGTACCCTACTATCTAGCACAATGCCTGGTACATCATGGATGCCAAATATTGTGGTGAATTGAACTGAACTAGGAAGGGTGTAGAAAGAATTGCTAATTTTAAAAAGGATAAGAATGTAACTTGAATATGTAGAACAAAACATTAAAAGACTAGGACCAAATAAAAGGTAGTACAGTAAGGAACAGAAAACAATTGATTTAAGAAAGACTTTGTGTGCTGGCGGAAAATGGCTTAATGCTCGTTGTATGCACAAATTGATGGTTCAGCAGCGTCAAGCAGTTATTTAAAAAGCTAACTTTATGCTGGAGTATATATTAATAGCAATATGGCAAGCTTATCATGAGTTGTAATCTTTCTACCATATTTGGCAATAATCAAGGCTTTCCTGAAGTATTTATGAGAGTTGTACAGAAATTGGAGCTCATTCAAAGAAGATCAACAAAAATGAAAATGAGACCATTAGGAAAGATGAAAGGGACTCTAGGGACTCCAAGGAGGTCAGAGAACAGCAAAGAGGATCATGAATTAGAACTGGTTATTAAGCCCAGCCCCGTACTTGGCACAAGGCTCAGTAAATAACTCATTGCTTAATTAAAGTACTCAAGTTGAGACTCAAAGGACAGAGATTAGTGGTCCTGCATTAGTATACTAGTCCAAACTGGGTAAAACAGATTAAAATTCTAGAAATAGATTAAAAGTTATTTGAAGGAAAATCTGATGATCCAATGATTAAACACTGGAAAAAACTTCAGCAAACGATCTTGAAATATTCATTCATACGTATCTTATTAGAATCATTTTGATGGCAGCCTGCAGCGTTATAACCTTCACTGGTATATTACTTTTCTGGTCTAGAAGGCTGTGACTATAGTTTTATTTAATCTGTTTAACCTGTGTCCATCTTGACTGTTTTCATATTTCTCACTTTCTCTCTCACATATATTTTCCTAGGGGAGATAAAGAAATTTATTTCCTTTTCTTATTCTCACTTGGTAATAGATTTAAACCAAGCTACAGAAAGAACTCTTAATTTAGAAAGTTGACTACGTGTCTTGCATACGTAGTGACAGTAATATTTTTATAGCATCTATTAAGAGCTTAAATGCTCCAAGCACTAGGATGGGATCTACATGCATTATCTCATTTAATACTAACAAAAATTCTCTGAGAAAGGTATTATGATGATCTCTCCTGTGGATGAGGACTGAGATACAACAGTGTAAAGACACATAAGTGTACCTACTCTCATGAAGCTTATCAGTGAGAGAAATGAGAGAAATAAATGAGAGATACTGTCAAAATAATACTTTTTCCCTACGGCAGATGGTGACATGTTGTAAGAAAAAAAAATAATAAAGTAGGGAAGAGGGAGTTTAAGGATGAGGGTTGGGTATGAGGCTGTCTGGTGGTTGAATCGTCCTAAGTGCAACTGAACATCATTATTTGCAGAGTCCATATTTGTGAATTGTCCTACATGCTAACATTTATCTGAAGCTCCCAAATCAATATTCTTATCTAGACATGTACAGAGGGATGAAGAATTTAAGTCACCCAACCTGCACATTCCCAGCTGAGGTCAAACAAGGCAACTCGTCTGTGTGCTTATTTCACTTGCATAGTGTCAACATGTATCCTTTTCAAAGTCTATTTAGTGACTCGTGTTTTTGTATTCTTATGCTTTGCATTGGTGGAGTCACATCTTAAAATGGCCCCAAGGCACCCATAAAGCTTCCTTAAGCTTTTGAGACATTCGCGCAAAGGTTAGAAAGAAACGAGGAGATCCACAAGAATAGTTAGGGAAAGAGCATTTGTGTTGGAGAAAACAGTTTTGTGCAAGAGGCCCAAGTAGGAGAATGAATGTAATGTTTGAGGGTGTACCTCAGCTCCTCGAGGTGAGGGGAATGGGTGCAGTTGGTCACTGTGACCCAATCACAGCCTGCAAACAACAGAATGGTAAGAGATCAATGCCAAAGAAATAATAGGATATTGGAGCCCAGATAATGCAGGAGCTCTGTGACTCATTAAGGACTTTGGCATTTATTTTGAATGAGTTTGGAAGTTATTTGAGGACTTTGAGCAGAGGTGTGAATGATCTGACAAATTTTAAAAGGCTCCCTCTTATGTGTTAGGAACAGACTGTAGGGAGACAAAGATAAAAATAGAATAAGAGTTAAGCTACAGCAGTCCTCCAGACAAGAAGTGGTGATAGCTTGCACCACAGTGGTGAGAGTGAAGGTGGTAAGAAGTGGTTGGATTCCTGATACATTTGAAAGGTGAAACCAAAAGAGTTTTCTAATCAAGGCTCCACAACTCACCCCTTGGCCTTAAGCAGACTTAATTTCTTAGAGCCTTAGTATCCTTTCCTTAAAATGTGGGACAATGTGTCTACTCTACTGACAGATTGTAAGAATTAAATAAAAAAATATATCTGTGTTGTGCTTGACATAATGCCTAGAACACAACAAATGCCTAATAAACACCACTTCTCCCCTGTCTTGTCTCCCACGTTTATCATGTTTTACGTTTCATCACCTCACTTGTCTTGAAAAATATACTCTAAGGTAACACAGCAAACATTATTAATTTTGATTTATAAATGAAGACATATGATGCCATTAATTTAAATGATTCATATGAAACTGTGGCAAAAGTTAAAGCACCTCTGGACTTAACTGCTGTTACACTGCACCTTCAGGTGCAGGGGAGGCTTCTCACATGTTGATGTTTGAATCCTTCCAGGCATCTCATGAGTCTCATAAGAAGCAAAATTCGCCCTGCTTTTGGTGGATTTTTAAAGTGTGCTCTCCAAATTTTAATTTTAAAGGTTTCTTTTAAAGAAGCATATGCTATCCCAGCTGTCTACATCTAATAAAGCAGCCACTGACATAAGGAGAAAAAGCAGGAATGGAATGTAACATTTCAGGGGTTCTTCAGATACACTGGAGGCTTTTGAATAATATGAATGCAGTGAAATCAGGTTAACATGCAAGTATAGGGACTGTGGAAGAATGAAACTCCTTCCCCCTGTAAGACATGTAGAATCCCAGACTTTCAAAGGCAATACTGTTTATTACACATATATTATTAATAAGACAGAAAAATTACACACTATTGGATGTTTCTGCTATTGATATAAAATCACGACGTGGTTATTTGTAGGATGTTTATGTAAAATTCATTATGATAACATTCATAATGTTTCTCTAACTCATAATTACTATGTGAATAATTATACAGTGAAGTCAGTGCATGTCTCCACGTGTTTTACTTTCTCATGGTCAGAACTAGAAATATTGCAACAGTTTACGGATACTGCTGAATATTGTTTAAAGTCACAATGCTCAAAATCAGTAAAAAAAAAAAAAAAGAAAAAGAAAAAAGCAGCCAACTTGCTAATAACTAATGCTGCACTTTCAAGTTGAGTCAATAATTTAAATAAAACTTTTTTTCATATAATTGATAGTGAGAACTGATATTTTAGACTTTATGTTATTCATTGTATGATTTATTTTTCAAAACGTCCGATTATTCTGACTTTGGACAGAGATCATTCTAATCTCACTTTGCTCTCAAGAGGTTAATAGTAAAAGGATTGCCAAGGCCCAGAAGGAAAAATGGGGGCTTCCCAAACTGCCATCCACCCCTGGAAAGTCTCTCTTCTACCAAAAATAATCCAAATAAACACCTGCAGAAAGGACAGTTATAGAAGCTCCAAGTGAGCATCACAGTCAGTCACTGGAGAAGCTTATGAAACACATAGGTTCCCATACCCTAGGCAAACTTTCCCAAATGAGAACCTCTGTGGTGGGACCCAGACATCCTACTTAACAAGACTTCTGGATGATATTTGCACAACCCAAAGTTTGAGAACCACAAATTCTAACTATAGAAAAAACATGACTACATTATTGATCCTCAGTTTCCTTACCTATAAATGGGGGATAATTATATTCACCTCATGTGATCATTGTGAAGATTAGATAAAACCAAGAGGAAACATATGAAGCATGCAATGTTTTGTACTACTTTTGATCCTTGTTGACCTCAAGTTCAACCAATTTTCTGGGCTGATTAAACAGAAAAACAAAAGATTTGAGGATATTTTCAAGAAAGCATTTCAAGTAATAGATCATGAAATTTAGATATACTACTGATTAAAATGAAGCCAGAAAGGACTTGGCAGAGTGAAAGAAAAATGAGTGTTGGAGGGTCTGAGAGTCTCAGTGGAATCAAAGTAAAGTGTGTTGTGAGTCTACATGCAAATTGACAGAACGGAGAATGGAGAGGAAAGTGAGTTCCCTTTCCCCAAATTTGCAGAATGGAAATGTGTGTGTGTCTGTGTGTGTGTCCGTGTGTGTGTGAGAGAGACTAGAAAATTGTTGGAAATGGGATAACACTATCAAAACTAGTAGAACATCAACTACAAAAGTTGTGAAACGTAAGACAGGACAATTTGGTATGGGTCGTTTTAAAACCCTCAAGACAGAATCAAAACCTTGTTTCTACTGCATCCAAAGAATCTGTTCCTCTTCCCTAAAAAAAAATGTGTCACTCTTTATGAGACTAAGGGGTTAGAGAATAGAATAAGGAGAAATTTGCCAAAGTACAGGAAGTTAAAATTTAAGATTTCATTGGTCTAATGGCTCTCAATTATGGCAAGACTGAGTATAGGACAAGAAAGGAAGTGACTAGGTGGAGTTGAAGGCCAGTGGGATTGAGGCCAATGATGTGTGAGATAGGGATTGTTGTGTGGGTTTCTAACACAGCTAGGAGGGTGGCAGGGTTTAGGAGGTGAGAGGAAGGTTGTGCTCTAGGGGCAGTGCAATGATCGATGGAAGGTGGGCAGCACACAGGAGGCTGATGGGTGAAGAGGAAGAGAGGTGTAGAGGGGCTACGGTCATGATGTGCACCTTGTTTACAGTCGGTTAGGAGAGTAATGGTTAATGAGTGAGGCAGCGTTACAGAGCTGGGAGTTAGGACTCCTACCCCCACCCCAGATCCCATGAACATGAAAGGATAAGCAATGCATGATCCAGAAGCTCCAAAGGAAGCCAAGTTCCTCAGAGGAGCACCAGATTTCAGGAGGACAGAAGGCTTTGTCTGTGAAAAAGTTGGGAATGCTGGCAAAGCCACGGCAGGGTCCACCAGGTTTCCTGTGTGTGCTCCTAGTGTCCTCACACAGGGCGTTGCTCTCAGAAGGGACTGTGTACTCTGTGACTATCACATTGAAAGTCTTGTCAATTTTATCTTTGATAAAATTGGGATAATAGAGAACTCACAGGGGGCTTAGAACCTCAGATCACCTGTTGTCTTGCCTCCTTGGGCAAGATCTCAGTCACCTGCTCCCTCTGCCCTGACCCCACTGCCCAGTGACTGCTGCCACCTCCAGGGGACCTAGATACAGGCGTGGGGAGGGGTGGGGACCAGGAATACAAGCCCCACACTCACAGTTGCGGAGCAGGACTCAGGTTCCTGTGCAAGTCTATCTTCGCCCCTTATCTGAGGGAGCATGACACTGGTAATAAGAAAAACCATGAGAATAGGTTTAGAGAGAGATCCCAGAAGAAAAGAAAAAGGCTCCCCACCCCCTGCCTTTTGCACAAGGAGGCCTACATTTACATTTGCAGTGGGCCCTGCAAATGTAAGTGACGTAGCTGGTCCTGATCCGAGGTTTCCGAAGGTAACGAGGGAAAGATTATAGGAGGGCAATGATGAGAAGAGGGGTGAGAGAGACGGGACATCAATGAGTCTTCAGGGCAGAAGGGAGGAGGGATTATAAACTGAGATATCAGGGGATGGTGGACTTTGTATTTTGAGCAGTGTCCAGAGACATGGAAATTACCCTGTCAAAGAGCCAAAGGAAACTCAGGGAAAAGTTTTAGTGTGAGTGCACTGAAAGCCAGAGCTCACCTTTATTGCTGATGGCCTCCACTCAGGGTACCAAACAGAAAGCTGAGACGTTCGATCGATCCAGGGGCCATTTAGCTAGAGAAACTTCCCTTCAAACTTGAAACAGCTCCTCTCATGGGATACAACAGTAAACTTGTAGTATGTGTGGGCAGGTGGCAGCCAAGGGAAGGCAGAGGGGACAGAATTTGGGTGTCATTGCCAAGAGCTGGATACAGCCAAAACCTGTGGAACCTACAAAGGAAAAAGAACAGGCTTTGATTGCTGGCTTCTCAGTTTTTAACCCTGATTAAAGACCTTAATTTCTTCAGAGTTTATCTGTAGTGACAGTTCCTGCTTTTCTGACTGCCCAAGATTGTTAAAAGTGTTCAAATATATAAAGTGAACTTACCTTGCAAATAGCTACATGAATATTAATTGGTACTTAAATTCTATATCCATTTGTTCTTTTGGAGGATTATAGGATATTTCAAATTATTCTGAGACAGCATTTAGAAGGGAAAGAGATGCTGGAATCATGCTTCATTGCCACCCCTACATCTCTTGAAGATTAAACCTTAAGATGGAACAATGAAAAATTTAAACACAAACAGAGCAAAAATGAAAGGTGAAATTCCAAAGTAGAGGAAAGCTAAGTTTACACACACACACACACACAAAACTTGAGTGTGAATAGGTGAGCGTCTTAGGAGATTATCAGGGTAAGAAGAATGTGGGAAGAGGAAAAAAAGATTGTATCTTCGTGAATTTTAGAATATTTTTCACTGTATATCTTTTTTTACATTTATTTTATGTAGTCTCTTTTTCTATGTTATTGTCTCTATTTTTCAGTATATTATGGAAGAGTCTAAAATGTCTGTAGGCTTAGCCCTGCTTACCCACTTTGTCTCATTTACGAGTGAAATACCCACAAGAGAGTGTGAGAAAAAATCCGAAGAGATCAATGAAGCATTTCATTAATTAATAATCTCAGAATTTTAGAAAAGAGTTTTAGACAATCCAGAAACTAAAATTTGAGTAAAATGTTTCAGTCACCTCCTGGGTTAATTAAAACCCCAGCTTAATGCAAACTAATGTTTTGAAATGTCTTTTTCTCAAACGTGTATTTAAAGTAGGTAACACTTTATGTCCTCAGTTTTGTGAGATTTTGGAGGCAGAATTCGAAACAATAGTATCCTCAAATTGTGTGTGTGTGCGTGTGTGTGTGTGTGTTTTCTCCCGATAGAGATGAAACCATCAGCTAGGATAAGGTATAAATATTAGGTGCCACCAGCTCTATTATTCTTTTAGGTGGAGGTTCAGGCAACGCTTCTTTGAAAAGATCGCCACCTAGGGGAAATTATGAGTTAAAGCAACATCTGCAATGCACCACACATGCTGCATAATTCCTGGTGACGTATTTAAGAATAAAAACATGTAAGATGTTCTCATATTTCAGTAAATGAGGTAGGCCACCTATGAAACCCAACTAACTGGTGGGCCTAGAATATGTATTTATGCCTAACTTTATACTGATTCCTAAACATTAGAACTGCATATAGCTTCTGCTTATGCATTAGGGCTTGACTTCTTTTTCCTCTGTATCTAGAAATATATTTAGAAAATAGATATCCTGACATTTGATTACAGGGATTAAAATTACATTTGGGGAAAATTCTTTAATTTTAAAGTAGTCACAAATTTTAATTAGAATCCTGAAAATGTTTGAGCCTAACATGTCAAAGATTTCTATCTCAATTAAGTCTTGGAAATGAACAAACTTTTTTTTCTCCTTAAACTCATTTGCTTCGGAGCATTTATGACTGGGTCCCAAATCAGAGCAAGTGGAGTGGGAGATAATTTAGTTGGTTGATTCAGGTAAAAATGGGCTATTTTTCTTTGCTTCAGTTTCTGATGTTTTGGAATCACTACATTTTCTGAAAGCACATTCAATATGAAATATGATTCATGTAGTAATCTTTACATGCTATATTATAAATATGGGAACTTGAAAGAAAGCAACAAATCTTAAAGGTAGGTTTAAAGGGATGATTTAGTAACTTTGAGAAATGTATGTCCTATTTAAAAAAAAAAAAAGTGGCTACCTTCAAAAGTTAACTCTCTCCGAAAAATCCTTAAAAACTAATTTTGAGTTAAATCATATGTTCTGAAGATGAACAATTTTGGTTTAATTAGATGCTTCTGGATTGTGAGTTTTTAATGTATCAAGAATTATATACAGTAGGCAAAAGTTTAAATAGGGAGAAAACAGCTTTATGGATTATTTGAAGGAAGAAGTTTTATTGTCTTGTGTTTACCCTCATTAGATCAGTTGGTCATACTGTTTAGCTATTAATTCCTCAGTCTTCCCCAGTAAATGGTAAGCTCCTTGGAAGCAGAGACTGCTTTATATGTAGTCATTTCCAGGGTACTATTTGGTCAGTGTCTGTTCTGGTTAATTGGTAGGCATAGTATCAGTAGTTAAATATTTTGACAATAACCCTTCGATGTTATCTGTAGCACTTAGGATATACAGAATGCCCAACATTTAGGAGGGAAACAAAGCACAATGGATAAACGAATGAATGAAGGGTCTCCAAAGTCCTACCTGCTGCTTTATATGTGGGTTTATTTAAGATACCACTCCCCTGCCAAGAAAAGAGAAAAACATAATTTAAAGAAAAGAAGTTAATCTACTGTAGAAGGCATAATTAACATTTGTAAGGCAAATATAAATTATTCTCATCTCTTTTTAGGTTATCCTAGCCTAAGCATCTTTATAGGTAATCAACAAATAATGGCCACCAAAGGGAACTACTATGCAAAGTCGTTATTATATAATATATATAATGTTATATATATTACATATAATATATTTTATATGTTATATATTTATATTATATAATATAATATTGATAATAATTATATTCTATAATATAAAATGACGTATATATATATATAATCACATAATTATACAGAAATATCTTAGGAATGAGTAGTAACTTTGCTAATGGAATAGAAAAGATTCTTAAATACATTAAGATGGATTGTAAATTTATCTACCTGGATAACTAAACTTGACATTTGATCACTGCCTAGTAAACTTATGTAAATATCTTGTCAGCCCACTTGTAATACCCCTAAGATATGTTAAATTCATTTACACAGATTAACTTGTGCTTGCAAAAGTACAAAATGTGTTATGAGTCTAAAATTGAGTGTCCTATAGTTTTCATGTAAAGATGGCTAATGATAATGAACACCCTAAATGCTGAAAAATTCTGCATTCTAAAACATACTTGACCTCCAGGATTTTAACAAAACCCTTGTGGAGCTGTCTTGCATATGTAGTCTAATCCAGTGAGCTTTCTCCTCCTAACCTTCATCATCAATGCATCATGCTATTTGAATCCCCAGCGAATCTTAACCCTGTTCTATTCCTTTACAGGCCCTCTTTCCCTCAAAGCAGCAACTTTGCCATGCTGAATAAACGAATCCAGGCTAATATATTCATCAGGCATTATTAATTGCCAACTCTCTCCTGATATATACAGATCTAATAGATGACTTATTAGGATAAAATTTGTCTTAAACTAAAGGTGTACGGAAGCTTAAGGTGAGATGTTTACACTAGCTAGACAGACCATGAACATGCCATTGACCAGTAGAAACTATTTTAAGGAAAGTGGGCTTTAAAGGTACACCAAGATGTAAATGCCCTTCTTTTGCCCATACATATGGCTGAGTCTGTTGGTAATCTTAGGACACAGGCATTGTAGTACCTTATGTAGAATTATTCCTAGCTAAGCTCTTACTTCTTTTTGTTTCATCCACATTTCCTATTTAGATTCTTACTCTAATTCCTGATACCTTCCTTATGGCAAACCTTTCTCAGCTTTTACACTTGGATTCTTCATTAGACCCAGATGCTTTCAATTGACCCCGTTCTATTGGCTACTGCCTTTACTTTTTATACTGTATTTACTCTTTTGCCCCTAACTGTGACTGCCATGTTGCAGCCCTCAGGCTCTTCTCCTGCCAGCAGCTAGCAATTTTTCATTTCCACCCACTTCCATTAGTGACAGATGATTCCTAATTTAGAGAATTAGGAATTCTGTAATCAGAGTGAGCTTTCACCTTTCACCTTACTTTCACCTTAGAAGAAAAGGGAACGGGGCCAGGAAACGTCTCTAATGATGTGAATATTCTAGCTCAGTTTTGCACTCTGCTTCTTTTCTCTCTTTGAAACCTCTCATCCCATAAATAATTTATCACTGAACCTTTGGACATCAATTACTGAGACTCAGCATTTTTCCAGAACGGAATTACAATACGCAGTATGACTGCAAACATTTGACTTTGAATATTGACTCAGAGTTATATCCTTGAATAATCTGGACTGAATTTAAAATTTCACCCTACTCCCATCCACTTCACAGAGTAAATGCTATAAGGAAACAAACCGTGTGGCTTCCAGTCTCTGTCACCCACTAGCTGTGTGACTCTGCTAAGGTGCTCAATAGCTCTTAGCATCTGCTCTCTCATTGATAAGCTAAGCATATGTTTTTAGCCCAGGCCCTGGCACAGGGTAAGGGCTCAACAAATGCTGGTTTAAACATGGAATAAAATAAGTGTTGGCTGTTTCAAATTTCTAAACCACGTATTTTAAGTTGCAGAGTTATAATAAAATGTATTTTCAGGTGCACTTTAGAGGAGAATCATTGCTGTGAGCATTATCATGGAGGTTCATACTCATGATCCTGTGACCCAGCATGTTGGAGCCAAAAACTTCCTTCTGACAGTAAAAGATTCTGTGTTCAGTTCCATGAGGCTCTGTCTATCTGTGAGGACCAGTCTATTGTATAACACAGTTCAGGGTGCCAGAGATGTGGTTGGGTACCTGCTACTTTAACAGCTTCTTCCTTGCTGACTCTTCTTTATGTTTTCCTACTGAAAGTGATTTTAGTACGCACTTAATAAGTCACTATGCTTCCCTGTTGGAACTACCTAATAATCACAATTCATTTTATAGATGTAGTTTTATTTTTTTATATTAAAGCTGTTTATTGAGGGCTTCTTATATGCAAGACTCTGCACTGGAAATAGAAAATCAGTTCCTTACCCTATAGATTTTTCTAGGCAGAAAAGAATCACAGACAGCTATAATTTTCGAAGGATAATGGAATTATTAATGGAGTGAATGTGAGGGAAATATAAAGAGAAGAATCTACTCTGGGACGATTGATGAATGCATGACTAAGTTGTAAATGTGGAAACTGTCTCAGTCTGAGGCAGAGCCAATCCTTAGCACTGATTTATGCTCCCAATAGAAGTGGTTAAACAGCTGGAAAGAGCTGGAAATAAGGCAGTAATAAAGTATAAAGTATCCTCTGGATACCAGACCTACAAATAAACAGGTTTTGCTTCTTTCCCTAACAAATTCTGCTCTTATTAGTGGCTGTGATCATTAATAAATTACATGATGCTCAAGTCCCAGGAGGTAATTGACTATCACAAGTCTTGCATTTAAATCTAGGCCAATGGACATATATTCTCATTTTTATTTCTCAGGATTAAAGCTTTAAGCATTATTTAGTTTAGCAATTTGGATTTAATATTCAAGCATATAAAGATAAATTCCAAATTTGTTAATTTTCTTTTCTGTTGTCAGTATTAAAAGCAAAACACACATACTGTCAGTACAGATTGCTAATGTTAATCAGTGGGGTTAACGTCAAAGGGAATTCAAAATAGACTCTTTGTAGTAATGCCTTTAAACTTTTATTTACAGTGTAAAATTATTATAAATGACAGTCTGTAGAAATCCAAGGACTCTTGTGGGTCTGTGTTTTTCCTCCTTCATTTACAAACTTTGACAGTTTATATTTATGGCTTAGATTCATAGGGCAAAAAGATGCTATTATTAAACACCACGGCATATGGGAACACATTCAAATAAACAATATAAATATTTTAATATGGTTCTTTGTGCCAACACATTTACAATACTCCCTTTAATGTATCAGTGTACCATTTGTCCTGCTCCAAATGTGTAGATACAATAGGAACACAGTGATCATTAATGTTTTTATTTAAATGTTTTACCTTTGCCACTAGGTGGCACCTAAATATTAATAGTTGTCAAGCTTATGTTCTGCATAAGAAGCAAGATAGAAAGTAAATGAGAGAAAGGAAAGTTAGTTTTATTAACTTTGCTTTGTATTTGAATATTTGTGCTAGTATATACTCTGAGGTCATGGGTTTATTGCAGGAAATAGTGTGGAATTCATTAAAAATTTATAAGCAAAAGGAAAACAAAATATTCCCTTTTTTTCAGGAAAAAATAAAAAATTAGCATTGACTTTGGAAAATCCACTGGAAGCAGGGGTAAACATATTTAGTGTTGACCTCAGCTTGTCACTGTATATAATAATCTTTCAGCTCAAGGGAATGTTACAATCAATGGAAATTATAAAAAGTACAATTATATATAGCAGAATTCTAATTTTGCTTTTGGTAGAGTGCTGTTTAATGAAAAATGTCATATGAATTACCTAATATAGTAGCGATTTTTGTGAGAACTGATAAATTAATACCAGTTTAAAGTCTTAAATCACTAGAACTAAAAGGGACATGTTAAAAGTCTAAATATATTTATAGGAGAGAATACTCAAGTATTTCATGATAACAGATATATCGATCATTTATAGAAAGTTCAAATGCCATATGAAAACATGAGAAGATGCTAATATCAATAGTTTTTCTTTAGGGCTAGCATAAGACAGAACCTTCAATGATGTGTTAGCATTATGAATGTTAATCAGTTATCTTATACACCTATAAATTCTTATGAATATTTTTCTAAAGTACAATTTTTATTTTGCTCTAACTGTAGATGACTAGCGCCACAATAACTTAGACTAATTTTTTCCACTCAGATATTTTTTTCCTACCAAATATGTGTATATTGGCACACACATAAAGGTATTAATCAACAATTGTCAGATTGTCATCATATGAATTATATAAGCTGTTAAACTACTACTAAAAATTACAATTGAGACACAGATGTCAGTATTCCTTCCTTAGGTACCATTGGTTGCCTGGCGTGCAGCCCCACATTGAAGAGACTCTCTTTTTTTTCTACCGTCTTTGGAACTCAAGTCAAGCTTATTAAAGGAAATTTTGTTCCTAGAAAGATTGTTTAAATAAGATAACAGGGAGATATGTTCCATTAATATAGTGGACCCACAACTTTGGACCTAGACTTTAGGTCCTGAAACCATTTACTTCTTTTAATTTCAGGTCCTTCATCTGTAAAAGGGAAATAAAGCATTGGTTCATAGTGTAGTTATATGTGATAATGTATGCTAAAGTCTTGCATATGCTTAAATGTTGTTTGAAATTTTAGATCTCTGTTGTGAATAGCCTGATGTTCTACGCAAGTGGCTTGTAACAGGATTTTAACATTTATTGGAATTTTCACTGTCATCAGGAGCAGCATAAGACAGAACCTTCTTTAAGCATTATGATACATGCGTTTTGACTTTGAAGAGATGCTTTTCCTGTATGGGGAAGGACGATCTTGACTTGAGTGAGTAATTCTTAGCAGGAGCTATTTGGGTATCAATGTTTGCCATACAAAGAAAGGAAACATCATGACCCGGTGGTAAGGGGAGGAGATAAAGGACAGAAAGTGTATTTGGGGAATGAATCCAGCTTTAGAGATTTAATTGGTCCTTATGATATGTGCAATTCAAAGTAATATACCTGATTGCAGTTTTCCAAGAGAAAACAAGACAGTTAATGAATCATTTTGTCAATTATTTCGTGAGATATTGCATTTATAGTTGCCCTAATTACTAAAAACTGACTTTTACATACCACATAATGTGTCAGCGGTCTCATGTGTGCATTTATTAAATATTATTATAACTGATAGATACTAAATATCACTGTTCTGAGTGTTTGGTAAATATTGACCCATTTAATCATCATAATCTCATTTAATCCCATGAGATAGATAGATACTACAGATGAGGAAAATAAGAAGCCAAAATTTCAGGAACATGCCTTAGTCACACAGGTGTTAAATAAAATTTTGAACCCACAAACCTCAATGTTAATCATTAAATTCCCAAGAGGGCTCTGTAATGAATCAAACCCCTAAAGCAGAGAGCTGCTTCATCTTTAGTGTGCATACATATCACTTAGACGTCTTTCTGCAAGGCAGCTTCTAACTCAGTAGGTCTGGGTGGAGCCTGGGCATTGGCATTTCTAACAAAGTGTCAGGTGGTGCCTCTACCATTGGTCCTTGGACCATACTTTCAGTATTAAGGTCCAGGCCACTGCCTTTGTACACTCTTTAATGGAAGCCAAAACTGAATTTCCAAGACAAGCTGGTTCCTGTTTAGTTTAGTGATAACAACTGTAATGTCTAGATATCTCAGTCCAACAAAATTGCAATCAGATTTCCTGGGTCTTGTTAATGAATCTAGACTGACCTAATGTTCAGTAACTGAGATGATAATTTTGATTATAAAACATAGTTTTTGTATAATGGTTAACAGTGATTTACAGTCTACCATGAAATGCTTCTTAAATATTCAGTTGTTTGTTCTTCACGGTAGATGTGAGTGGTAATGGGGTATGACAGCTACGTTTGAGGATGACAGAGACTCAAGACTTCCGCCATCAGTCTCTCAAGCAGCAGTGACAACACACAGATGATGCCTAGACTCTCTTCCATCCGCTCACCTTGAAGTCAGGCTATGTTCCATTAATTGGCTAAAACCCAAATAGATGCAGAAAAATACTAGTACTGAAACAGCTAAGCCACATTCTGATTTTGCTTTAAATGAATGGATAATCAAGGCCAACGTAATTCAGGAGCATTAATATTAAGAGCAGTTTTCAATTGTGATTACATTAATTTGAACCTGTCTAAATACAAACAGCTTAGATGCATATATCATTTTATTATATCCCTAAAATCAAAATTAAACTAAAGCAGCTGGTTTTTTTTTTTAATCCTGTTCACTCCCTTGCTCCAAGACCACCTATGGGGTGTTATTTGTATCATTTTCTTCCCAGACTCTGCCAGTCTGGTGTAGCTGGGTTATTTCACCTCTTGTGTTTATTTTAATGGAACTAAATATGTTGGAATGACTTGTCCTCATATGCAGATACTATAACATTTTATGAAACCGAACTCAGAATTCAGAGTTGATCTCTAAATGTCAAGTGTATTTACCATCCTTAGAAGACTAATATTTTCACAGGGGAAAAAAAATCCCTTTAATTTACTGTGGAAACAAAGTAATGAAGATAAATCAAGAAATGCTGTCAATCACTGGAAAGGAAAATACCAAAATCTCTGAGTGTAAAAACACCCGAGAATAGATAGCAAAGATTTTTATCAAGCCTGCGCCTTCTAAACATATTTATGATTTATGTTGTTTTTCTGACAGTTGAAAAGAAAATACTTGCATTCTTGAGAGACATGGCTAAGTGACACCCCATTAGCATTGTGTCCACTCATTAAGTTTGAAATAACTTTATGAGAATTTTGGGAAATTGTGATTTTCCTTCAAGTGTGCTTACCTCTAAAGCTAAAGACTGGGTTTATTCAGAGCCACACTAACACACTGATACTCCTGAATCAAGTAGTGCGAGGGTCTCCGTGGGGCTGAGAACCGTGGGGCTCCAACCACGCTGAGAAGCAACCCCGAGGACCCAGTCATCACGTGGTAGTGGGTGGGAAGTTCTCTGAAAAGTGGACTAGGTGTACTGGGATGACCAACCCTCCTGTGCCCCGACGTGATTTCATCTTTTCATATCAGCCTTCAGGCTTACTAAAGGGACCATCACACTATCTGGATAATAAAAAAATGAGTTCAGGTAGAGAATCACCAATGACTGTTTTCTCCTTTCATTAATTCTTGCTGGTGTCTATTCAGAAGATACGGATAATATAGCAATGAGCAGATATGGTTCTGCCTACCTCTCTCACTGCTCATTGGCTGCTCCTTCAGGACACTCTGGTCCTTCTGTCCTCAGTTCCTCAGAGGCACCTGAGTTCTCCCAAGCTCCTCCCAACTCTGGCCTTTATTAGCCTCCCTCTGTCCCCAGTAAACATCCCCAGCTTCACTCTTGGGTTCCCTTGTGATATATACTCTCATAATGGTGCATTTCCTTCAGAGTTTTTGCAGTGAGTTAAATTTGTCTAATTTTAGTTGTCTGTCCTATTGACTAAACGGCAAGCAACATGAGAGTGGGGATTTTCCTTATTCACTGTTGTATCCTTATCACTATTCGCAGCACTTGGCCCCTAGTAGTTCTATAAACAATAGTGGTTCATGAACTAAACTCCTGAGGCGCTGCTCACGTTTACATCCTTTACAAGGACTTGTGGATAATATTGCATGCATATGGAGGCAATTAATGTGTGCTGAATTCTGTAATGGAAAAGTGGAATCTTTCGTAAGAATAACTTGAGAATTGTCCAGATGTGATTGTGAAGAAATTCAATCCTAAATGAAAGTGTTTCTTTAATAAGAACATACTTAAAATTTAGTGATTGAGTGTCATGGATAAAATCTTCTCTTCACTAAATACTGAATAGTGGTTCAAGCTCTACCTAGAAGTACAGTTTGTCAAAAGATGTAATTTTGGGGGAGACAGGCTCAAATTCTTCATCTAGAGATGTTCTGGAAATACGCTGTGGCTGGAACCTTTATTAAGTTATGAGACTTAGGGCCCAAGAAGAAATGTGTTACTTCCTAAAAATGAATAGAAGCTGTTATTTAGAATGATGAATTCTCCACAGGAAATTGTTTAGACATTACAAAGTAGCTCATGTCATCTTGCACTTACAACATACTTGTTTTACTCTCCTTCATAAGGAAGACAACTGGAAAAGAAATTTAAAAAAAATTCCACTCCCAAAAGGCCAATCATCTTTTTTTTTTTTAAAAAATCCATTCTGCAAAAACTATTTTTATTATTCTTGTGAACTTATGACAAGAAATATATCTAGGAACAAGGCTCCAAAATCTAAGCTCTGTTCCAGTGTTTGCAGTTACCTTGGATTTTAACTAGATGGGCAAGTTGACTTCTGACCATGGGGAATCCTCTCCATGCATGGATTTATGGATTGTTGAGGCCATGGCAGATAACCAGTTCCACAGAAGCAACTTCATGTTCTTCTGAGGAAGATCCATAGCACTGTGGAACAAGGAATATACATGAGCAATGCCACCAGAGACTGCACACGGGGTTACCAAAACACAACCATCAGCAATGAATGCTGAAAGTGGAAAGTCTATAAGAAAAAAAATATATTAAAATAGGCATTTCAAAATGGTTTCAGCTATCATGTTAAGAGCACTGATGGACATACAATAGACATGGCACAGCCTTCTCAGGCATGAAATAGTCAAAAAATATCTGTTGATTCCAGGCTCATTAAGTAAATAAGATGTATACATTTGTTATAAAAAGAAACAAGTTTCAGCATTGCCAGAATTTAAAAAACAAAAAACCTCAAGCATCTAGAGGGGAAAACACCAAATGAAAATATTCAAACTGTAATAATAAAATATTTGGCCTTTAATCATTTCCAGTTAAATTATATTGGAAAGCTCCCCCACCCCCACCCACAGTCATACACAAACACACCAAGTTTTTAAACATTTTATAATGGCCAAAGAAGGGGTTTACATAGATATCTTTATTAATGGAACTCACTTTTTAATTGGTCTTTAATAAGCTGCTAAATCATTTTAGCCTCAGATCAGTTCCATCCCATTCCTCTGCCCCTTTCCTGATGTCTAACAGTTAAATGTCCTGTACCATGAGGAGACTCTCCTGTGGGACTTTGGGAATTATCTGTTGGGGGCTTAAATAAGTACAGTTAATAAAGTTCTCTCTCTCTTCTTCAGCCCCCACTAGGATTGATAAAGGCATTTCCAGAGGCAAATGATTCTCTTCCTCCCTCTGCTCATCCTCCTGCAGCCCCTCCTCTTCCTCTTCCATCTCCTCCTCCTCCTGCTCCTCCTCTTCCTCGTCTTCCTCCTCCTCCTCCTCCTCCCCCACATAGTCAGCCTCTTCCACCTCCTCTTCATCCTTGGTATCTGACTCTTCATCCTCCTCATCGCTCTCCAACTCCTTTCCATCACACTCCTCCTCGTCACACTCCTCCTCCTCGTCACACTCCTCCTCCTCCTCATCATTTTTCTCCTCTTCCTCTTCCAGCTGTTGAGGGGTGGGAGACTGATTTTCCTCGTCCAGGTCAGGACTGAAGACTAGAGAGGGATTCTGCACAAAAGCTTCCTGCAGCTCCGCGTCTTCCTCACCACCGCTGGGGGGTGCGTTTCCAAAGGTGCCGGCTGGGGAGGACATGCCCCTGGCCTGGGCCTGCTGCGCCCGCAGCGCCTCCTGCTGGCGCTCCAGCTTCTCCTGCTGCCGCATGTCTTCATAGATCTGGTTCATGATGAACTGGGTGGTGTTGCGCGGCGCCCGCATGCCGGGTGCCCGCCACCCATACAGGTTGACCGGCCGCAGCAGCGTGCTCAGATCCACAGGCGGGCTCCTCCGAAAGGGGCGGCGAGGGTGGCGGCGCAGGCCGCGGCCCCGGTGGCCCCAGCGCTTCTTCCTGCTGGGAGGCCTCGCCCAGCCGGGGTTCCAGGGCCCGCGCCAGCAGGAGCAGCAGCAAAGACAGAGTGGGTGCAGGCCGTACACCCGGATCACTTGCACCCCACCAGGGGGCTTCCAGAATCCTGCTGGAGGTGGGCACCAAGGCCCTCCCCAGCGTCCCCAGTTAGAATACACGGCCCAACAGGGACGTCGGGGTGGGTGGTACCAAGGGCCCGGGCCGTGCTGTTGCTTTGGCTGTTTCCTTGGCGGCTCATACTCGGCCTTGGGGCCATAGCGCTGCCGCCGCTTGTAAGTCGGAGCACCCCTGCGCCTTCGGTGGCAGGAAGACCAGGTGCGTAACGGGGCAGAGGATGCCCAGCCACCACCCAGGTTAAGAGGGTCCTCTCTTGTGTTGAGGGTCTGGGTCATGATTCAGAGAGCTCCAAGAGGTCTAAACAGAAGTGTCCCGGAAGCTGTCGTCAAGTTTGGCCAGATCTGACGACGGTCTGAGGAGCCTTGTCTCTCTGTGCAGCACCACGTGTCTGCCACTAGGATCACGCCTTTCTCTACAGAAGGATCCCTCTTCTCTCCTCGCTCGGAAGCGTAATTTCTGGTTCTTCGCACCTGGGTGGCCTCGCCCAAGTGGGCTGGGTGGGACTGGGGCTGGGTAAGGATGATGGGGGGAGGAAGGTGTTGGTGGGCGACGCGCAGTGAGACCCGCTCCCGGGCCCCACACACACCCTCCTCAGTGGAGGCGTGGGCTGGGGACAGGGAGGCAAGGGGTGCGCGTTACCTTGCTGCTCCCTCTCAACCCAGGTGCTTCCCCGTCGCCGTCCTGGCTGGACTGAGGTGGCGCGGGCAGCGGCAGCCTTTAAATACCGGCCGAAGCCCCCGCGTGCCCCCCGCATCCTTGGTTGCCCTGGGCGACAGCCAATTGGAGTCGAGGTCGTTCTCCCGTGCGGTGAGGCGGGTTCCGCCCAGAACGAGGTGCCCCGTGAACATTCTCAGGGGCCTTGTGACGCAGTTTTTGAGGGAGGAAGAGAAGGCAGAGGCTGAATTTGTGCTGCCTGTGTTAAGAAACGCTTAAGGCAGTTTATTTGTGCCACCTTGAGTTCTGGGGTAGTAGAAAATGGACCTTCAGCTGAACCCCGAGGCGGGGCGTTGAGGGGTGGGGAACATGTGTTTTGAAAAACAATATCCTACACATTTGGGAGGGGTGTGTGTAAAGAGAAAGCCCCTGGCGTCAGAAAACTGGGCCCCACACCTTACCTTGTGGCCAGTGTGAGCTCTTCTTAACTCCTGGGACCTTTTCATTGTGCACGAAACGAGACAGGAGATATTTATTACGTGTGCTTATTGCGCTTTGGTGGGCTCGTGGCATGTAATCCTCACACCTACTCTGTGAGGTAGGCATTGTTACCACATCACAAAATTTGGGAAGCTGGGCAGTTAATTTACTCATGGTCGTGGGACCCATGAACTTCAGGACTAGTATTTAAACCTATGCCTGGTTTGATCTCAGAGTCCAAATTCTCGAGGAGATCATTCTTCTACACAGTCCAAACACCTTAAATAGGACTATGGTGATAAGTACAAGAAATCTATATGGGAAAGCACTTTACGAATTATAATGTATCGTGCAAGTGTCTGTTGATAAAACATTACCAGTATGTATACAGTGAACTTGTTCCTAAGAATGCTAGGGTACCAATATGTTGTTTTTTCTTTAGTCCTTTTGTTAACCCGACAGCATGGGACATTGGGAGCCTTTATAGTATTATGGTTAAGTAATATGGTTAAGAATATTATGATTTAAACAGACAAGTGCCTACCCTGATGATACTATATGGTGGATACATGTTGTTATACATTTATCCAAATCCGTAGAATGTATAGCATCTAGGGTGATCCCCTAATGTAAACTGTGGACTTTTGGTGATAATGATGTGTCAAAGGTTTAATTAAATATACCACTCTAGTGAAGGATGTTTATAATGAGGGAGGCTGTACATAAGTAGGGGGAGAAAGTATATAGGGAATCTTTGTACCGTCTGCTCAATTTTGCTACAAATCTAAAACTGCTCTGAAAAACAAGATCTATTTTAAAAAAAGGTCCTTCAGTTTCAGCTTACCAATTATTAACCTCTGGAAAACCCCTAGTTCCTTACACATACCATCCGTGTAGTTATAGTGCCTGCCCCATAGAGTTGTGTTGGGGGTTAAGTAAGGTATTGATTAAAACACATAGTATAGGTACCCTGTGAGCACTCAGTAACTGTGAACTATCATAATTATTATAATTCAGTGCTTTAGGACTTTTATAGAAGTTGATACAGTATATGTAAAGATAACTAAGCCTATCTGTGCCTGATGCAAAAATAGACGTCCTGTCCTTGTGTCCTTTTGCTGATCCACTGCTGAGAAACATCAAGAAAGTGCTACCAGCCTTGATCCTACAGAAAACCACTGAGTATATCCCTTTACTACCATCCTGTGGTGAGTGGAATTGTGCAAAATTGAACACTGCCCACTGGGAACCTGAGTCCGTACAAGCCTCCATTAAATGACAGAGCAAAATGTGGGGAAGCCCTGATGATTGCAAAGGTTGTTTATGCTTTCCTAGCTGAAAATTGAGAACAGTGTGGGGGTTCTTGGATCAGCATTCCAGCCTTTGCCACGGGACCTGTAGACTCCGCAGGCTTCGTTCACTTTCGTTTGCTCTGTGGTTTGCTGAAGAGACAAGCCTGCTTGACGCAAAGTGCAAAATGCTGACATTTTTAGCCCCCAGTGTCCCTTTTTGGATGTAGACTCATGTTTGGCGGTTACTCACTCCCTGATCTGCTTAACGGAATGGTGGTTTTCCAGATTTATTTTTCTAAGAACATATGTGGTATATGATATTCAGTTTTAATTGAGAGCTTTAGAAATTGACCATGTTGCTGTAGTGGAATTTCCATCAATTTCTCCTTTCTTTAACAAAAGATTAACCCATGGATAATTGACCATTTTTTTGATCAGTTGATGTAAACTTCATACAAATAATACTGGCTTTATTCCTTTTCACAGTGAGAGATATATCTTTCAAATTCATTCTTTCTATTAAAAAACAATGCAGGATTGTCTAACAACACTCTTCCTCTTAAGAGAAGCAGCAAATTAACGATTTATGATTTTTAGTTTTTCCATAGATTGACATTATAATACAGATTGTTCATGTACTGGTAAATCACCTAAGAAAATTAGCACTACAGCATGTTAAACACAGCCATGAGAAATGCAGTTAGGAAATTTTTAAGACTTTCAAAATTGACCATAATCTTTAAATGCTGCAAAATAAAGTATTTTGATTCAACATTAAGATACAACAGACCATGTTTTTATATATTGTATTCATTTTCTATTGCTACATAAAAGAGTTCCCACAAACTTAGATACTTAAAACAACATAGATTTGTTATCTGAGTTTCCAGGTGTCAGGGGATCAGGAACAACTTAGTTGTGTCCTCTGCTCAGGGTCTCACCAGGCTGTGATCAAAGCCATTTGGGTTCTCATCCTGGAGCTCAATTTAGGGGAAATCTGCTCCCAAAATTATTCATGTTATAGGCAGAATCTGCTTCCTTGTGGCTGTATAACTAAGGGCCCTACCCTTTAGCTGAATGGGGGCTGTAGGAAGCCTTCAGGTTTAAGGCAAACCTGCAGGTTCTAGAGAATGACAGAGGTTCCTAGGGGCTGCCCACAGATGCCTGCCATAGACTTCCTCAACATGGCGGCTCACTTCATCCATCAAGCCAGCCAAGGGGATCTCCTTAGTGCCTCCTAGCACAATGAATGCACACATATACACACACACACACGTGTGTGTGTGTGTCATAATCATGGGTCTTCATTTTTGTGACATCCATCACCTTTGCCATGTCCTATTGGTTAGAAGCAAAGCCCAGGTCTCTACCAGCACTCAAGGAGAGAGGATTACACAAAGGCATGACCACCAGGAGGCAGGAAATCATTGGAGGTCACATATTTCAAGTAAATTCAGCAAAATATGTCCTTCATATTAACTAGTTTCAACGTTATTGGAGAGATTTTAATGATATTGTTGCATTTTGAAACTCTGATAAATGTGATATGACAACATAGGTTTTGTTGTGCTTTGTGTTATCCAGAGCTTTACATTGTTAAGTTGAAAACATTGCATTCTTGGTGTTGGCTTTTGTGCATTTGGATGACTTGAAAAGTATGAATTCTAACACTTGATGGCAGTAGTAACTCATTCAAAATTCAGTCATAGAAGTCCTTATACTAAAGAAACTGTGAAGTTAGATACTTTAAAAAATATTTTATCACAAATACCTTACTTAAATCACTCCAAGTTGCCAGTATTAATTATTCTTTACTCTGATGTGGTGGAATTGGGCACATTGTTTGACTTTAGCATTTTAGCATTTTTCGATTGGCTTTTGAAAAACAAACCTCTGCTAATTGTAAATAAAATTCTTTAGAGAAAAATTGGATATACCTGATACATTTGGTCAGAAGAATGAAATACCACAAATATTTTAGATTCAGCTTTGTAACCAGTGCATTACTATGGGTTACAAAAAGTAATGTAAATAAAACTCATCTTACGCATTCTCAAAAACTTGTCTTTTCCACCAAGTAATTTAAAAACCAAAAAGGTAGGCGCCATCTAGTGGTTACAGAGGCTAAGTATAGAGTATGAAGCCTTTCTGACTTTCCAAAGTGAGATAAATGGATTCAAAATTATTGATTACTTTTCTTCATAATTTGAAAAGTTGTGGGTTAGTTTGCAGATTAGTGAGGCATATTGTGCATCATGGAATACCACTGTAATATTTTCTGTTTATGAATTCTCATATTATTTAAGCAAATTATGAAAGGAATGTTAACTTTGTAATGAGATAACTACAAGGACAATGTTGCTACAGACTTAAAGAGAAGTAAGGATGTGAATTTTGCACTCATAGTACTCTGTGTAGGTATTATTTGCTATCGCACTTTGAAAATATTATTAACCCTATAACAACTCAGAGTTTTCAGAGGATTAACACAACATATTGTAGTCAGGTCATCTGAAAAACATGTGTATTTGGTAATAATTATTTAGTAATTTTAACGTGGAAATGTTTGCTTATGAATAGTTTTGAAGTACACTATCATATGGGGCAATAAAATGTAGTGTCCTCCCCCTTAGAAAATAACCTGTAATATTTAGAGAAAAGTAAATGTATGTAGCAAATAAATAAAGAAAAAAGGTTAGGTTATTTAAAAAAAGACTGTTTAATCAAGGGTCAGTTTTAGAATTTGAGCTTTCAATTAAGAATGTGAGGTGTTTTGAAATGACTGTTTAAATAGGAAGCACTTAAAAGAAATACTAAAATTTTATCATCATATTTTCCAAGTTATAGAATTTACTTTGTCCTTCTAGAGTTATGGTGAATTACATCTGCAAAGCAGCCTTTTGAGTAGGTAGTCATAATGCCTGCGGGAATGTCAGCTGACCCCATAACTTTTGCATAATGATACACTTTCATGCCAGTATTTTATCTTCCTTCCTTCCTTCCTTCCTTCCTTTTCTGGCTACAAATTCCTGCCCAACCCTCCTGATTTGGTAATCATGGTGTACTGAGAAGGCGGTGAGGACAGAGAGAAATTCTGTGCCATTTGTAGGGAGATCTGAGATCATCGATAGTATGTGTGGGCAGGGTGTTATGACTTTATGGGCTCTTTCCTCCACAAAAAAATTAAAATTATAGTTTATATCTTGTTGCTATAAAGACTAGTATATTCCAGGCCGAATTCTCTATTGCATGTTTAACTATTACTGTTATTAACATGTTTTCTGTTTATTGAAATGAAATAAAAATATATGCAGAATTCCTAAAATTATCACTGTTCCCGGGCACTGTACCTTTTGTGCCTAATGAGTAAGTCAGCTCTGCCCACTGGGTGTCTTCTTTACCTTCATGGTCCTAAGCATCTTAATCCATCTTTCTACTAATCTTCTGGAGCCAGGGTATCTAGATGACTATTCTAGACCCCAGAAATGGTTCCTCAGATGTATCTCAAAGGCCTTTGGCCATTTGGAAGTCACTGTGACATCTGAAAAAGTAACACTGAGCTTGACATCTTTATTAGTCTGCTTGGGCTACCATAACAA
Organism: Camelus bactrianus; assembly: GCF_048773025.1. Classification (NCBI taxonomy): domain Eukaryota; kingdom Metazoa; phylum Chordata; class Mammalia; order Artiodactyla; family Camelidae; genus Camelus; species Camelus bactrianus. The sequence continues at coordinate 42,332,418 of NC_133550.1, read as the reverse complement.
AATATTGTAGACTCGGTGACTCAAACAATAGAAGTTTTGGACAGTAGGAAGTCCAAGGTCAAGGTCTCAGCTGATTTGACTTCTGGTGGGAACTCTCTTCCTGGCTTGTAGATGGTTGATTTCTCTTCATATCCTCACATGGGCTTTCTTTAGTGTGTGTGAGGTGTGCACACACACATTCATGCACACACGCACACACACACAGAGTAATCTCTTTTTTTTTCTTCTTATAAGGCCACTAATCCCATCATGAGGGCTCCACCTTATGACCTCATCTAACCCTAATTGAACTCTCAAAGGGTCCATCTCCGAACACATCACAGTGGGGTTTAGGGCTTCAACATATGAATTTTGAAGGGACACAAACATTCAGTTCATAATGGCTTCTGTGTCTAGTCTGTACATCATTTTCTTGTATTACAAAACAGGGAAAAGGCATGCCCGTGGTATTTGAGGCAGGAGAATGGGGTGGAATAAGATAGACCTTTGGAGTCAGCCCTTAACCTGGGGCAAGTTATTTAAGCTCTCTCTCTGATCTGTGACTTCTATATTCATTACTATCCCCAGCTCCTAGGATGTTGTGAATTAATACAGGAAGAACACCTCAGTAGATGCCTGGTATGTATCATGTCCAAGAATTGGTTCCTATTGTAACAATGTGCATCCATGTAATGGACTGATATGTGGTTTTCAGAGTAAGTAGAGCTATATGTGCTGACATGGGAAAAATCACCAAGAAATATTTTTAAGTGAAACAGGCAAGGTTCAGAATACTGACTATCTTTTGTACTTAAAAAAATTTATGTTTACATGTACTGATACATACATAATGATGATATGTATATACTTGCAGCACATACCCATTATGTATTTGTGTAAAAGAAGGGAAGTTATTCATGTGCAAGTTTTTATTTCTCATGGAAAACTTGGTAAAAGTATGCAAGAAATCATTGACTATCTAAGGAGTGTAACTTAGGGTTTGCTGCTGGAAGGAAACCTTTCATTTTATACTCTTTTGTTATCTTTCAGTTTTTAGCCATGTGCCTGTATTATTATATATTTCAGGAAGATCAACTTTCTCTAGAAGGTATTCCTTAACTTCTTCCCTACTGTGATTTTCATATCATTATCTATATTTAATTTTTTTCACAGGCACAGAAATATGCCAAGTAACTAGTTAGTTTAGAAAATGTCTAGAAAGAATTGGCAGGTCTTTAAGATAATAAAATATTATCACTCAAAAACTGAAGCTGTGTGTATTATTATTATGATTATTTACATGTTGTGATTATAAAAAATATTTTCCCACAAGGCCATTTAGTTTTCTATATTTTTATTTTTCATTCTCTGTAATGAATTTGAAAACAGAAACATGCTTTAGTGAAAAAAAAGAATAGAAAAGTTTAATTAAAAACACCTAAATCTTGGCAATACATCTAAAGTGTTCATTTTAAATTTTTATTAGATGATTAATTTAAAATTATATAGGATATGAATTCCTAAAATTTGCAAATACAAGTGATTTACAAGAATATCTGTGAAATATTTTCTGTCTTTTAGTTTTGCTCTTTCTATACATCTTTTGATTTATTCCTGATTCTTTTGGTGTTTCTTAGATTACTAAATTGCTATCATATATTAAAACTTTTAGCTGCATTTTATGTAATTATGTCACCTTTCAGAACACAATTTGAAAATACCATGCTGAGTTTTCTTTTTGAAGAGAGAACTGTTTTGTTATAGTAGGCATCATAACTCTAACTGCTATCTGAAATTAGACCAAACTCCCAATAGGCAAACGAGGTAGGCACATATAAGCTTGAGGAGTTTTGCTGAGATTGATAGGGTTCCCATCCAGTCGAATATCCTCAAGTGCCTTACGAATATATGTCAAATTTTTAACATTGCAAAAGGTATCTTCGTGCATCTCCAGAATGTTGTTATTCTAAAAAAAAGATTAAAGGAAATGATTAGACAAGATAAAACATTCTCAGTATCAATTAATAATATAGTCCATTTTGCTTCACCTCTGTTTTTACTCGTTCATTCCTTCTCTCCTCGAAAAACACACATGTGATTATTATGCATCAAGCACTTTCTAAGCAATGGGGGTAAATCAGTTAACATAAGAGACATGTGCTTGCCCTTACGGAGCTTGTACTTCAGTAATGGGAATATAAGATAAGGAGGTGAAAAAACAAATGTAAAGGAAACAAGTCATGTCCAAAAGCAATGTGAACTAAGTAGAAAGGATGGTGACTGTGAAGTTATCGTAAGCAATAGCAATGGAGCTGAGAATGGAATGACAAGGGGGCATGGGCCTGGAAAGAGCCAAGGTAAGAATATCCCAGGCAGAACACCAAGTTCAAATTCCAAGTAACTAGCATGGAAAGTTCGAGAATAGGAAAAAAAGTCAACATGGCTGAAGTGAAGTGAGGGAGAGGGTGTGCAAATATCAGGAAGATACAGATCTGGGGAGGGCCCAGAACTAGATTTTTAAAAATAGCTTTATTGAATATATTTCACATACTATAAAATTCACCGATTTTAAATGTATAGCTCAGTGGTTTTCAGTATATTCAGAGACTTGTATAAACATCATCATAGTTTAATTTCAGAGCATTTTAAACATCCCCCAAAGAAACCCCATAAATATTAGCAATAACTCCTCATTTTCCCCAACCTTATCCCCTGACAGCTTCTAAACTATTTTCTGTTTCTATGGAGTTTCCTATTCTAGACGTTTCACAAAGAGAATCATTCAATTTATCATCATTTGTGACGGGGTTCTTCCCTGTGGAATTGCATTTTCAAGGTTCATACATGTTATAGCATGCATTCTTTTTTTCCTTTATCACTCAATAATATTCCATTCCATGGATCTACCACATTTTTGTTTATCCATTCATCAGATAACGGGAATTTAGATTGCTTCCACTTTTTGGCTCTCATGAATAATGCTTCTGTGAACATGTGTGAACAAATTTTGTGTGGACATAATGTTTTCAGTTCTCTTGCATATATACCTAGGAGTTGAACTGCTGGGTCATATGGTAACTCCATGTTTAACATTCTGAGAAAGTATCAAACTGTTTTCCCAAATAGCTGGGCCATTTAACACTTCTGCCAACAATCTACGAGGGCTCTAATTTTCTCTGTATCCTAAGCAACACTTGTAATTTTCTGTCTGTCTTATTTTAGCCATCCAAGGGGGTGTGAAGTGGTATCCCATTGTGATTTAGTTCATTGCTAGTGTATAGTCTTAATAATATTCTGTGGTATATATATACACAACAATTTCTTTATCCATTCATCCATTGACAGATACTTAGGTTGTTTCCATATCTTGACTGTTGTGAATAATGCTACCATGAACATGGGAATGCAGATAACTTCAAGATACTTGTTTCATTTCCCTTGGACATATACCCAAAAGTGAAGCTGCTGGATCACATGGTATTTCTGTTTTTAATTTTTTTGAAAAATCTGCATACCGTTTCCATAACTGCACCACCTTACATTTCCACCAAGAGCGTACAAAGGTTCCCTTTTCTCCACATTTTTGCCAACACTTATCTTTGGGCTTTTTGATAATAAGCATTTTAACAGATGTATAGTGACATCTCAGTGTTGTTTTGACTTGTATTTCCCTGATAATTAGTTGTATTGAGCTCCTTTTCACATACCTGTTGGCCATTTGTATGTCTTTTTTTGAGAAATGTCTTTTCAGCTTCTTTGCCAATATTTTAATTAGCTTATTTGTTTTTTCCTATTGAGTCGTTTGAGTTCTGTATATTTTGGATATCAACCCCTTATCAAGTATATGATTTGCAAAAATGTTCTCCCATTCCATAGGTTATCTCTTCTCTCTGGTGATTATTTCCTTTGCTGTACAGAAGTCTTTCCACACTATGTTGTGGTTTTCAGTATACAAATTTTATACTTCTTTTGTTAATATTATTCTTAGAAAGTTTTTAAGTTTTGTGACTATTATATATAAGATTGTTTTCTGAATTTTATTTGCAGGTTTTTAATTTCTAATCTATACATATACAATTAATATTTATATGTTGATTAACCTGTTACATTGCTGAACTAATTTATTAGAGTTCTACTCTGACCCATTGCTTATTAAGTAAAGTGTTGTCTAATATCCACATATTTGTGAATTTCTCATTTTCTTTGTTGTTGATTTCTATTTTCATTTCATTGTAATCAGAAAAATATTTTGTATGAATTCAATTCTTTTCAATTTGTTGAGGCCTGTTTTGTGGCGCAGTATATCGTATATCCTGGAGATGTTCCTTGTACACTTGAGAAGGATGCGTATTTTGCTGTTGTTGGGTTGAATGTTCTGTAGATGACTGTTGGGTGTAGTTTGTGTATAGCGTTGTTCAAGTCTTCTGTTTCCTAGTTGATCTTATGACTAGTTGTTCTATCCATTACTAAAAGGAGAGTATGGAGAAATACAATTATTATTGTTGAATTGTCTGTTTCTCCCTTCAGTTCTGACAGTGTATTCTTCATAAATTTTGAGGCTCTGTTGTTAGGTGGATATAAGGTTATAAGCATTACATCTTCCAGATGGATTGACTCTATTATTACAAAGTATCCATGAGGGATAATAGACTTAGTGACTATGCATTGTACTATTCCCTTTGATAGGTAATAGGTACATATTTTTAATAATAATTGCACTTCACCTTTAAGTACTTATCATGTATCAGTAACTGTAATATCCACTTTATAAACTAAAACTGAGATGCAGGGAGGTTTAGATATTTGTCCAATTTTTAAATAGTGTCAAATACAATTTCAGCTGATGGAATCTGTGTTTGCTAGGGCTGTCATTCTTAATTATTATACATATGTTGGAAAACATTTTTCAAATGAATCAAAAAAGGACGTGTTTATATGACCATTAAAAATAAATATAAAATGAAGACTGTAAATTAAGAAAAGCTTTCTGCTGGATATAAGTGAGGTGATTGTAAAAGAGAAATATTTTAAAGGGTGCACTTTTTAAACCTTAGAATAGGGAATATAAAGCCAATTACTTAAAAAAACTTCTTTGTATATATGAGCAGATTATGTTTAAATGTATCAGAGAACTGGTTACTCTATGGAGTCAGTATCGTCACAGTACTAAAATGTAACTCAGAATTGGAAAACACATTCCAAAATTTCCTTGAGGATTCCCTTGAAAATCCTCCTTCCAATCCTAAACAAGGCAAGAAACCCTCATATACATAGAAATTCACCCCCAGAAAAAGAGAGCAAGAGAGAGCCATCCAGAAATAGGATGAGGACTAGAAAGGATATATATATTAAGGAAGTTAACACAGGCAGAAAACTCTCAAAGAGACAGGTATTCAACCTCAAGGACAAATATACACAAAAAGACACCAAAAAGAAGCATGGGAAAAAAAAAAAAAGACACAGAGGTAGATATTTACAGAATCCACAGAGAAAATCATAGGAATCAGAGACTTGCTCTCGCATAGCAGAATCACTTCTTGTGATGGTTTGTACTTTTTCTGCTAAAAGATTGTAATATTACACTATGATGTTGTGTCTTTGAGCACATGATGGACATATTCTCCACAGATTTGTTCCATAGAACAGATGAAATTATTACAGAAACTCAGTTATGGCTCTAGCTCAAAACTTACATCTGAAAAAAGAAATAATTGATTTTTCTTTGTTTCAACAACCAAAAATGTTTGTTTTAATTGATCATATTTTTAAGATACTTTAATGAAATATATTTAGAAAATATTAGGTCATAACATTTTGAAAATGTGTTTTCACTCATTACTTCAAGGATAAAATGTAGCTTAGTGGGATTTAACACAAATTTTCAAATATGTTGGTTTAGAAAAATCTGCATTTGCTTAATCCAGAGAGATGGAAGCCTGTCATTTCTCAGCAGATAGGAATGCCCTAGGATTGAATTTAATTCAATATATAAAATCAAGAGTTAAAACTGATATTTTTCCCCTGAAAGCTAGAAATCATATTAGATTTTTCTTTCCCTCTTTTTCTCTTCCATTTCTAATCTTTACATGTTTCTTCAGCAGATGAAGCTCTGTTTTTTTTTTTTTTTAAGAAGCTTTGTGTGCCAAAAAGATGCATTATGACTTGGCAAAGAATGAAAATAAAGACTAAAGTTATCAGAAATAAATCAGTATAAATAGAGTCATGAATGTACAAATACCTTGTACTCAGGTTGAGAGAGAGAATGCATGAGAGAGGAGAAATAAAAGAAAAATTGTCACAGCATGTCAACATGCCATTATAAACAGTTTTTTGCATCCTGCCTCCCTCCTGTTTGCTTTTGTTTCCCATAGAGGTGTTCGGCATAACTTACTAGTAGAAGCCTACCTGGAGATGAAGGGCCCGCAGATTTTCTGGGAGTGGCAGAGGGATGTGGTCCAAGTTGTTATCGGTGAGGTAGAGATGATGGAGATCATACATATCCTGTAAATATTCCAAATATAAGGACTTAATAGAAATTAATGGTGCCACAGTTGTAATTTTCATTCCCTGTCCATGCAACTATTTGTAAAATAAAACATGCCTGTTCAGGTCTTGTTTTGTAAAGTTGAGGCAAATTTGGTTTTCTGTGTTACTAGACAATTCAATGCGTTTTGAAGGAATTAATAGCAAGCAAATATTTCTTGATGCAAATGAAATATGTTTCTCAACCTCCAGGAAGAACCTTGCTTTGCCCACTCAAACTTTCTCAATTTAAGCAAAGTAGTGACTTCCCACGTAAGACATTCTGAAATAAGATTTTGAAGATTTTGATGAGACACAGCAAGAACTGCCTTCATGTTATAGGAATGGAGAAATGAGAATTTCTCCCCAACAAAACCCTGCTCTCTCTAGCCCAAGTCCTAGGGAAGGGGCAGCCTAGCAAGACAGAATAAATTTAGACAGTAACAGGCAACTCTAGCCAAACACCACAGGACAAACTGACTCACTACCACCCATGCCAACAAAATCTGAGCGGGGACACTAGATTAGGACTTTTGCCAGGCTCTAATGAGGGGCGCTAACTTCCTTGCCCTCCAAGGGGCAGTCACAGGAGGGCTAGTGGAGAGACAAGCTTTCCACCATTGCCCGGTGCTAGTAGGTCCACACCACCCCTGTCACCTCCATGGGAGTAACAGGATGTCCCTCAAACAGTATGCTAAATTTAGCTGTTAAACATATATTTGGAGGAGCAGCTTGAATGGAGTAAGAGTGAATAAGAAAGCCCAACTGGTTACTGTCTCAGACTCTATGCTGTTATTCCAAGCAAGTCACTCGAGCCCCAAACTTGCTTCCTTCTCTTAGATAACAAAATTCATAAGGTTAACTGTTACTGCCCTTCTTACAAATTCAGAAGTTTTCTATCCTCAAGGCACCACCCATACTGTACAAGCAGTTGTCTTTCTAACCACATAAAATACTCCCATTAAGTGGAGTTCTTGGTAAACATGAGTGATCGAGCTTACACCATTTCCAGGTGCAGCTTATAGACTGGTGCCCCAGGTGGACACCCACTTCTTATTCCAGCTCTGCTTTCTGTTCTTGGTCCTTGAGCAGCCTCAGAAGGTACCAGAACACAGTATTTTCCCAAAGCATGATACATAGTGTTGTAAAGTTTATTTAAGAATTAAAAGTCTCATCAAATTGAATCTTGTTGTGGAAATAAAATGGCTAGTCATTGATAGCAAAGGGAATGAAGGTGAAAGTCATATTCAAACTTAGGGCTCACTTTAAATGCTTCCTGTTTTATTCCTTTCCTTCCAAGTCTATTGTTGCTAATATCAATAAATGTCAAAGTGGTCGGCAGTTCTGGGAGCTGCCTGATTTTGTTGTCACGGAGGACAAGCTCCCGGAGTTGAGGCAGCTTTCTGAACGCATCTTCATCAATCTCAGATATCACATTGGATGTCAAATCAATCCTTCTTAGATCATCTGGAAGAAAAAATGAGGGAAGTAGTTAAATATTCTTGAATATGTTTGCTCACATAAAAATGTAAATATACATTTTCCCACATACCAGCAAATACAAGTATGAATTTAATTAACAATGGACAGTTAATGAAACAATTATTTCTAACAACTTTATAAAATTGGATTATTTTCTCAAAATACTATTCATATTTGTGCACTTATAAGAAAGTGTAAATTTAGCAAGGAAGTTGGCACATTGTATTTAAAATAACTGCTCTTTTCCCTATATTCTTCATAAACATAGTTTGGATTTTAGTATTTAAAACATTTTTCTCAGTGATGGCATATTGTTGTATTTTCTAGTAGAAAATAGATTAGCATTAAAATACAAGTGCATTAAAAACAGATTTTCAAGTGATTGAAACACAATGAAGACAAGTACCAAAATTCTTCAAAGTTGGCAACAATTACAAAGTCAGAATGTACGCTTGCATTCATCAATCATAAAGCAATTGTGCTTTAATGGAAGCTATTCAAGCAAACCAGGTCCCAGTAAATATATGAATATGACATTCTATGCTTAATGTTATAAGATAAAATGAGTTGGCCTATGAAACATAATTACTTATTATTTCTATTTGGTTGAAAATGATTTGAGAATATCAACAACTATACATTTCATAGCAACCTTTAATTATTCATCATTTTTTTCTTATAATTTAAACAAACCTTCAAACATATAATAAATAAGAGCAATAGATTTATAAGTCATATTTTGATATTCAAATTACAGTACCAGCATTTTACAGTGCAAAAATTTTAGGAAAATCTGTAAACAGAAGGGTATTAGTGCTGTCTTCCATACTTAGGCTTGCAAAATCATTTTTGTTGATCTTTTTAATTCTGTTAAAGCGGGAATAGAAATAAGCAGTGCTCTTGGGCAGCAGAGGAATAGCATCAAGTTCATGGTCATCACAGTACACGGTGGTACTTATACAAGTACATAGAAGGCAGGTTGGAAAGTCTAAAAGATAGAGCAAATAGTTACATGTAAGTGACAAAAGCAATTTCTAACAAATAATATGTTTAAGAATGATTGTTGAAGATTAGATTCTCATATAGACTATCCTGGCATATTTCATATTTTCTCATATAGTTTTAAATAAATGAAATACTAAAGTAAATGAAATATTAAAATATCAAGTATACCAATTAAGGATGCCCCAATAATTAGTATATTCTTTTAATGTTTTAAAATTTTATTTTACATTACTGAGTAAATACTGCATGAATGTTGCTTTTATACTTATTAGAAATTCTATTTTCAAATTTAAATATTAAGATTGTGGTTTTGATCATCATAAAACATCACATATAATATTTTTATCAGGTCTTTGGTCCAGTATTTAAAACCCCAGTGAAACACAACAAGAAAAAGATAGGGTAGTAATCATTAATGTTAGTTCACTCAGTATGTATTTATTGAATCTTTTCCATGTAATGGCACTGTGCTAGCTGGTGAAACAGTGGTGAGCACAAAGAGACACAGTTCTATTTTATGATCTGCCATGTAAGATGAATGTTAATCACACAAACCGATAAAATGATAATTGTGGTAAATGTCATGAAATAGCCTATGAGCATAAAATAGGGGAATTAGATCCAGTCCGAGAGTCAGAGTTCTCTTGACGAGGTGATAACTGAGTTGAAATCTGCAAACAGAGAAGGACTTGACAGTGCAGGGGAGAGAGAGAGTGTGCAGGCAGAGGAAGCAGCATGTGCCAAGTCCCTTCACTCTGTAGGGACTGAAGGTAGTCCAGGCAGCTACAGCGCAGAGAGTATTGGGCTGTGTAGGGCATAACACGCTTGAGCCTTCTAGGTTTTGTTCCTTATCCTATGAGTAAGCAGGGGTATTACATGATCAGATTTCCATGTTAAGATATCACCCTGCTTGAAGGTAAGCTGGAAGACTGACAGAGACCAGTGGGCAGAGTGGAGATGAGTGGTCTAGATAAAAGATGATGGTTACTTGGTTAGGTTAATGGTAATAGAAGAGGCAACAGATCCAAAAGATATTTGTCAGGCTGGAGTCTATCGCAGCATATTAATCTAGTTTTCTCTATGATACACTGGCATGCGTGTCTGCACGCGCACACCTACCCCTCCTTCACTCTCTGCGTATTGGTCATGTAGAAGACAGTAAGCTTCCAAGGGAGACAGAGAAGTAGTGGGCAGGAAGAAAGGAGGACAACAGGATGGGCAGTATTATGGAGGCCAAGTGGAGAGATACCAGAAGGAACAGGAATAGAAAACAGTTTAAGGCTGCTGAGATGTCAGGTAAGTTAAGGGCTGAAACATCTCTCTTGGTTTGGTTACTGTGGTGATTATGGGAGGCATCAGTAAGAGCTGTGGAGGGCTGAGGTTGGAAGCCAGTATACAGTCACTGAAGGAGAAACCTGGAGCTGAGGAAATAGTTACAGCACATAGAGACAATGCTGTTGAGATATCTGACTTCAAGAAAGAGGTGAGAGAGAGGATGATAACTATAAGAAGATACGTTTGTGGTGTGTGTGTTGAGGAAAATGGACTAAAGTGAGAGAGATTTGAAGCAAAGGATCCAATGGAGGAGAGGCTGACTATAAAAAGGATCCCGAGAGGGCAGCAGGAAATGGGACTCAAAACACAGGAGGAAGGATCCCACATACGGGAGGAGAGACTGTTCCTCTGTAGTAATAGGAGGAGGGGGTTTAGGTGCATGGATGTAGGTGCAGGTAGATTATACATCTGAAGACAGAAAGACAAAGAGCTGCTGACTGGAAAATCTCATTGTCTTTGTGATTTCTAAGCTCTCTGATCAGCTTGAGGAGGAAAGAAGGGTTCTGAGATATGAGATAGATGGAGAAAGTGAAATAGCCATGAGAGACAGAAGAACGTGATGGAAGAACTGTCTTAGGATTGCTCAGTGATCAATTCATCCCCTTTTAGCTTAGACTTTCCTGGTTTTAGCACTGAAAGTCCCCTCTCTGGATCTCCTCACTTCTAGGCAAACTGGGACATTTGGTTGCCTTTGTTGAAGAATCCATTTCTGGTCTGTGATCAAGATCTAGTAAGGCACCTACTAAGGTCTTATTGCTATCATTAAATAGAAAAGTCATTTACCAAAGCAACTTCTGGAATGAAAACTACTTCAGGAGTGGAAATCTAGGGGAAAAAATTTAAGAGGGAGCTGTAAAGTATTTAATCCTTGCTAATTTCTCCAATGTTATACATCAGTATCTGCCACTTAGCATAAAATTTTTATAAAGTAAGACATTTGATTTTCTGTATATTCATGGTTGTGCTAATTTAGCAATAGTTGCTTAGGGTAATTATATATATTCACCCTAGTTATAATTTAATTCTAGTTTTTCCATTCAAAATTCAAGCCTACTTTATATGGCTTTGGAATATTATTTTTAGAAATTGGTATTCATAGTAAAAGTTAATACTTTGAATTTTAATGTTCTCAATATTTCCAAACTATTTGACTTTAATGAATTTATAAGATTTAACTTTAATTTTAATGTTTAGAATTTCTGGCAGTACTTCTCTGGAAATTAAAATGTCAATTAAAATTTTAACTTCATTACTCATCCTCAGACTCAAACTTTTTTAAAGTCACAGTTTTTTTTTTTTTTTAATATGGTTTCAAAACTGACATTATTGAGCCATAATTTTAGCTAAAGCTTTTAAACAGATTGGGCATTCTGCTTTTCTGTTGTTCCTGGCTCAGCTGAAAGACCCCAAGTACAGGTAACGATGCCACTTCTGAAGGATCTGAAATTACTTTAAGTGCTATTCTAGAGATGTTATTTTGAGGACTTTCTCATTGTGTGTGTATCCCCCTGGTTCGGTCTGTAGAGCGTCCTACTACCCAAAGAAAGTTGACTGTGTGGAAAGAATACGATGTGTTCATTAAGGACAGGATTTAGTGGCCTCTGTTTTCATTCCAGCACCACTTCGTACCGGTACTCCATGATCTTGGGCAACTTTTATAGTATGTTGGAATTTTAGTTTTCCTACTTATGAAGTGAAGATAATAATAACTAGTGTGTACTTAGTGTTGTGGTGTCTCTTCGAAGAGTTACAGTACATAAAACACTTTAGTGGTCTGGCGTATAGGCAGTGTTTCACAAAAGACAACTTTTTACACTGCTTATTGGTGAACAGTTAAAAACTCCAAGAAGCAGCGAGTAGATTGGTGGTAAGCAAAGAAGGGAGAGGTAGAAATAGACAGTTGTTCAACGGGTATAAAGTTTCAGTTCTGTGAAATAAATTAAGTTCCAGAGATCTGCTTACAACACAGTGCCTTAGTTAACAGTACTGGACTGTACACTGAAAATTTTGTTGAGTTTAAAAAAATACACTCTTCTATCAACAATAGAATAATAAGAATAACATTTATTATGTTCACTGTGGGCCAGGCACTAAATTCATTCACTTAACCCTTACAACAACTCTATGAGGTAAGATCTGTCATTTATTATCTCATTTTTAGATGAGAAACAAAGGCAAGAAAATATTGGCTGCCTTGCTCAAGACTGTCTATCCAGCAGTCTCAAAGCTGGGCTTTGAATGCTCTTTCCTCTCCTGTGTTCTCCCCGTATGTTCTGTAGAGACTTTTCTTCCATTACCTGTAACACATTCTTGCCCCTAAGGTGGTTTCTGTGTTTGTCTCCCTGTCCTAGACGAACATGTCTGTGAAAACAGCAGTCCTTTTAAGACAAGTGTGTATCTCCAGAACTTACAGTACAGAGACAATGGATACTAACTAAACGTTTGTGTTGGGAACTCTGTTCATTTTTCCTGTAACCCCCACATCATGCCATTCTGTGTGTGTGTGTATACGTATTCTGGTGTGAGTCCACGTGAATACCCCCAAGGTTGACATGGACAAGTTCTAACAAGAAATACAGGCAAATCATAGAATCATGTTTAGCACCAGGAATTCCTTCTCATGAACTAAAAGGCTCTGGTTTAGATCACCTTCAGGTCCCACAAGATGAAGTCCAAAGTTATGGAACACTATCTTCTCTTTTCCTGTCTCTGTTGCTTCCTAAGACTGAATGAAAAGAGGCCTGTTTTCCAGTAAGCACACAGACAAGGATTTGACAGGGTTGCTTCAAACCCACTATGTGAAACGAAGAGCTTCATGATCCCTGGCAGTTCCTACGCTTCCTAAGCCAGTTTCTTTGGTAATCATTTAAAAAATTAGTACTAATACCTTCACAGAGGTTGTGATCGTCAGATGAGATGATGTGAAGTGCTGAGTGTTAATGGCCCACAGAATGTACATGCTTAGTCAACACAATTACCATTACTACCATCATCATCATCATCATCATCATCCATCACTTTATCACTTCGAACTGCCATAGCCTGATCTCTCAGACACTGACCTTGCTAATAGTATATCCTTTGTTCTAGAAATGCATTCCACCACAAAACTTTTGGGTAATCATGCCAGACAAATATTTTCATCCAGAATCTTTTGTTGTTTGAAAATTTCCATCATGCCAACACTGAATTATTTAAACAGCCTGATTATTTTAATACAGAATCTTCTGCTTCAAACCTAGCCTATTGCAAAGCTTTCTCTGTGGGTCACATGGCTTTCCCTGCGGAGTTGGAGCTTGGCAGTTTTGAGGGATGAACAAACGGGAGTCATTACAATTCTGCTTTGATGGACCTGACCTTCATTGGTGTGTGGGCCCAGAACCCCTGTGAATTCTGGCTCCTGAGGGGAAGAGCCATCGATCAGCCTAGGGGTGGACTCCTCCTCCTCCTCTTCAGCCTCCTCTGGCTGTGGGGGCGGGGTGAGGAGCTCTCTGTTCTCCGAAGGCATCACTGTCGCTTTTTGAATCTGAAAAAGAAGCAGAATTTCCTCAGGCAGGCAGCCTTTTCCATCGCCCTCTGTGTCAGGGACACAGATTTAAATTATGTCTATCTTTGCCACAAGAGGCTGCTCGTGTTCCAAGTTCAACACAGTATGATGTGGCTTGCCTGGGAGGCCACATGTGGTTCTAGTTAGTGTTGTTGTTTTTAATTAACTTTGTTTCTCAAATCTTAGTAATAGTTTCCAGTGCCTTTTTCCCCCCTTTGGTCTTGCTCTTTTAAACGCTTTTACGTGTTTATGTCATAGGTTTAAAAAAACCTCATTTATTGTATTCTAAATACACAGCATTGCAAGAAGGCATTATTATTGTCAAAGGTTCAAATTAATCCAGAAGTGTGCAGAGTGAAACCCAAAAACCCCCTTCACCCTGCAGCCAAAATTCTACTCTCCTTGAAGACAATAACCAATATGGAATTGATGCGTATTTTCCAGTCCTTTTAATTCTTGGCTTTCTAGATTTAAATATTCTGTCCCTTTACAAAGACTTACAGGTCTCCAGTTGTCTTTTTAGTGAAAAAATATCCTTTATACTAAAATAAAATACATGGAACCGTGAAAACTACACAATTTGATTATGATACACCATTTCTCATGTATTTTCACTGTTATCTGAATAGCAAGTATTACCAGCAAGATTTGGGTATGTTAAAATTGACATTTTTGAGAGCTTTGACAATAGGAAACACTTTTATAGAATTGAAAAAAATACAGATTTTTTTCAGGGATTTTGTTTTAGATTACACTTGCTTTTCTCTTCTTACTTGCATATTTTAAGTAATGAGCTGTTGCTTCTGAGAGCACTGCATTTAGAAAAACCACATACTCTGAACTTCCTTCCCTCGTCTCAAAATCTATTCCTTTGTACCATTTAATAAACACCTACCTCCCTACACCTGCTTCCCTGACAACCTTTTGTAACCTTGGGCAGGAAATCTGCTTAAGACAATTGGTTGTCAGCATGCAGGAACCACCCTCTGGGGCCTAATTTCCTCATGGCATCTCAGAATTCACCAGTTCTCCCTTTATCCCCTTGATAGAGCTTCTGGATTCTTTCCACGTTCTTGACTTGCTTTCATTAAACAAGCAAAAAAACACACAAATAACTCTAACTTATTTAATGTCAAAATGATATGTAAGCTATTACTTTCATGTAAAAAATAAATGCATAATTAAGTCAGATGTTTTCTGAATATCTTAGATAGATGTCTAAGATAACCGTAAGATTTGAAGATTGACTTATAATTTAATGTCACTTTGATAACATTTGAATACATGGCTTCACAAATGAAAGTTACCCTTTCAAAGGAGCACTGAACTTTCTTTTGTCAGTTCACTTTGCTGACCTGTGTCTCCTTCCGTTCTGTAGTTTCTCCATTTCAGCCCTTCCTACGTTGTAGGGTATTTGTTCCATCAGTTTTCTGCCAATACGAGCCTACTTGATATACACCTTGAGTGATGCCTTTTATCTCTGTACCTCAAGGCTGTAGCGTAATAGGTGATCAACAAGCACTTCTTGAATGTAATTTTAAAATTTGCTGTCCAAAATGCATCTAATTCGCAGCTCTAAGTTTAATTTTAGAGATTTTGCTAAGAAATACCAAAGAATATATTAGTGCCTACTTTAATGCATTTAAAGCATGAAAGCAAACCAAAAGCAAATTATATGTATTTGGTGCACTAGAAAGCCATCCATGAAGGTATTCTAAAACCTGTCCAGAAATCTCTGCTTCAGAAGATTGGGCACATTTCCTTAAACAGAGAGACATAAGGTTTCCATCTGCAGGGTCAGAAGGAGGCAGATTCAGAAGGAATGGATTTGCAGAGACCAAAAGGAGGCTCCAGGAAGAGCGGAAATTGAGACAGATGTTTCATGAAATGGAGGCAGCCTAAAGGGAGAAACACATTCCAGACACGTTGCCTTGAATCTGTAGCTTTGTAGGAAAAACGTTTGCACATACTCCTTACAGATAATTGTTTTTCCACTGATTTGATGTGAAGCTGTAAGATCTCACTTGTTGTCAGTATAATGAGGCAAGACAGCTTTTGTGTTTATCAAAAACTGTTTTGTCCATGCTTACTTGCTAATAAAATGTGAACGTTGAACAACTTTTAAGACCAAGGAAAAGGAATGCCTTTTCAGTTCAGCAGAATTGCAGAACTGTAACCTCCAAGTCCTGTGCCTGGAGAGCCTTTGGCATTGCAGACACCTTTATTCTCACCATCAGATAGAAGTGATTTAGGCTTCTGTCTTCTTTCCCTCTTTAGCAATGTTCATACTGTGACATGAAGTTGTGAGGCAATGCGTGCAGAGAAACGAGGCCAGGGAAACGTGACCACCTGGCTCTCCATTGCAGCAGACTTTTACGCTTATGCTGCAGAAACCTAAATTTGGGAGTGAACACAAGTGGCCAGAAAACATCCCTGCCATGCGCGCCCACCCCCTGCACCCCCCCCACCCCTGCTTCCTTAGGCTACAATTGGTAACACTTAAATGCAAATATAACTGAGCCTCTGATATAAATATTCACTCTTTTGGAGTTTTTCTCCATTCTTTTTCTTTTTACCTCCTTATTTTACTCTGACTTGCTCCCTACTCAACTGAATTTTTAATCAGTTCATTATATTTCCATAAAGTTTAAAAACACAATGCAGGGTAAGTCCCACATATGACCTTGAGCTTTGTCACTGCTGCATTTGCTTTAGCTTGTTGACCTAATACCAGCAGGGTACATCTTGGAGTTGGTTGGTTGTCTATGTGTAGTATCTTGCTTACTGGCCTTGGAACTGTAGATAACTGGTGCCATGGTAGACTGTGTTTAGAGCACCTTGCATGTCCATGAAGGATGTACATCTCTACCAGAGATGGCAAGTTCATAGCCTACAGGCAATGATCTGGGAAGAGTAAGGTCTCAGCAGATGTCAGGCTGGAGAGATAATAGTGCCAAGGGGAGTCCTCAGCCTTGCCTCAGCCTCCACACCTGGCATGGCCTTAATTCCATGTAAACAACTCAACACCTCCACGCAGTCTCAGGGAAAGGGGGGCTGAAATGACCCTGAGATGTCTTAGACAAAATTTCTGCTTGTTGGAAAAAGAAGAACTCTTATAGAAAGTGGTTCAGTTACATTTCTGGTACCAGAGTCTGTGTACTCAGACTTTCATCGGTAATATTTACTTTGTTATTAACAATACTGCAAAAGATTTGAGACTCATTCTCTGATAATCAACAGAGTTGTCCATAGAAGAGTCTTTCTGTAAAAGTACTCAGCACCATTTTAAGTGACAATAACATTTGGTTAAAGATAATTTTGATCAAATCCATTTGTCCCTTAACAAAAAGCACATCTAAGTGATCTATACAACCATATTACTGTCATTAATCCTGCTTAATTTATTTGTCTTAGTTTCAGAGTGAAGGTATGAAAAATGAGTGTGTTTAGAAACAGCAGTCACACTTCTTCCTGGTCGTCTCATTTGCCACTGAAACCCTTCGGCAGAGACTTCTTGTTGAACATGCTGATATTACCTGTTCAGGATGGTCACAAACCATTTGCCATTAAGCATTGTGTTTAAATTAATGAAACTTAATGTATTTTGGGTTTTGATGTTTTAATAATTCTTAATCTCTGCACTTAATCTGCACTAAGTTTCCAATGAGAAACTCAGTGAAAATGTAATATATGTGTGATGGAAAGAATGCTGTGAAAGAATTCAGGTTACTCAGATTTGATGCCTGCCTTTATGAGTGAATGAAAGGATCACTAACTGAATGAGTGAACTTATAAATTACATAAGGTTCGCCAGTCTTTATCTCATCAACCAGACTAAATATCTGAGCCAAGCATTACTTTTAAGTTATGATCAACTGTCCATTTTACCTGTCACTAATATTCTCTAAACATCTATCAATACCATGATTTTTCCTCCCTGTCTACTACCATCACCATAATCTAAGTTACTATGTTCTCTTGCCTGGAATAAAGAAATAGTCTACTTACAGGAAGCTGGGATCTCCTCTACTATATATTCACCCTGCAGTGAGAATAAACTCTTAAAAATGCAAAATTGGCCTGTCTTAATCCCTCAGTGGCTTTTTGTTGCTCTTGGTAACCACAGGAACAATGGCCTAGCAGAAACACTGTCACATATTGATTAAGAGGAAGGGTCCAGCCTAGATGAGTTTGAATCTAGCCTAGCTGTGAGACCTTGGGCAGGTTATGTTACGTCCCTGAACATCTATTTGTAAAATCCTGATATAAATATTATTATAAATAAATAGTGTTAGAAGGAGGACATTAATACATGTGAAACTCCTAGAATAATGTCAGATACATAGTAAGTGCTATGGAAATGTTTGTTGTTATTATTAACAGGAATGTAAAACTCTTTGACTCACAGAGTCCTGCATGGTTTGCCCTCCCAATGTCCCCTTCCTCCCTCTCCTGCCAGTTGTGCCCTATGAGCACTGGCAGTCTTTAGTTCCTTATACTCTCTGTGCTCCTTCTTCTACAAGGACATTTGCATGCACTGGTCGTTCTGCCTGGAACTCCCTCCACTCCTCATCTCTTTTCCCTTATTTGATTTTTAACAACTTTATTGAAAGTATAATTGATATACAAAGAACCTCACATATTTAATGTGTACAATTTGGTAAGTTTGGACGTATGCAAACATCTGTGATGCCATCACTACATTCAAAATAATAGAGATATCCAACACCTCCCCAAGTTTCTTGCAACTACTTATCTGTCTCTTATATCTAGTTCAAGTCTTACTTCCTCGAGGACACATCTCATGATAAATGAAACTTAGACAAACATGTTTGGTGGCCCTCAGAACTTTGTATACTTCTATTGGCACATCCACCATTGAATTTCTGGTAGTTTTGTTTTTTAATTGTTGCAGTTATTCCCTTCCTTAGATCCTTTGCAACATGACTTTTCAACTCCTACAATCAAAAAGTAGATGCTAATTTCTTATTCCTTGAATTTTGAATTTAGACTGGCCTTCTGATTCGTTTTAGTCAACAGAATGTATTGACGTTGTGCCAGTTTTGAGGGTAGTTCCCCAGAAACGTTGCAGGTTTTCATTTACTCCCTAGGAGCCCTTCGCAGGCACCATATAAACAAGCCGGCACGAGCCTGTTGAAAGAGCACACAGAGTAGAGGAAAGCCACATAAGCTGAGCTCAACCTAGGCCAGCCAGCCCTGAACCAACCCAGCAGCTGGTTTTGAAGGAACATGAGTGTGAGCCCAGGGCAAACTGAAAGCGTAGCACAGCCCAAGTTGCTCAATTATGAAGTTGTGAACTAAATAAATGGGTGTTTTAAGCCACCAAAATTTGGTACTGTTTGTCACACAGTACAAGATAACTGGTACAGGTTTTTATGGTGTATATGTGAATATTGACTAAAATCTATTTTCCCATGAGGGTTAATACCATTTTTAATCATTATATTCCCAATGTACCTAGCAATTAGTAGGCCTCTTGATAAGTACTGTTGAATTAGTAAACAATGGCATTTTTGATACTTTAAAGGTTTATTTTGAATATCAGAATAAGAAAATATTTCAACATACTAAAAATACATGAGAGCAAATGTAAAAGAGATTACAGTAATTAATGGCTCAGACATCTCCACATCTGCCAATGGACTTTCATTCACTGTAGGTGCAAACATATTGTGAAAGGAAATGAAAGAAAATGTGCTCTGAATTCACTTGATGACACTGGTTTTGAATCTGCTGCTGATCGAAGGGTGTTGGTTCTATATTTAAGGGAAAGTTGAAATTAAATGCTCAGAGTGAGAGCCACTGCATTGCAGAATTCCTAAAGGCACTCTTCATTTGGTACTCTACGTAAATGATGCTACCTGGATTTTGGGACTGTAATGACCCTGCCTGAGTACGTGTTAGCTCTAAGAGGTCAATTAATAACCAGTCCTGAAAGTTTCCTCTATCTTTCTTCACATTTTCTTTATCTCAAGTGTACTTCCTATAGTTTTAACACCTCAACTTAGGCAGAGATGGGAAACTTTACTAATCTTTTCTTTGTATGTGCAGTTGGGAAACAGGGCAGTACAGTAAAGCCCTGAAGGAAGAGAAATGTAAAAGCATGTATAGATACTGAGATCCTTGTTGACTCTTTGATGTTCATCCAAGAATGAAGATGTAATTGTTTCCATTGGAACAGAAAAAACTACAGATTTTTCTGTATAAATAGGGTGAAGGATAGAGTCACTGTGAGGTCTCCAACCCAAGAAACCGAAGTTACTTTAGATTATTCTTATGATGTAGGACTGATCTTAAAAATGCACAATGAGAAGAGGCCATTCCTCCCAAGCCCTTGGCAGCAGCTTCTTCTATCAGACTCTTGATGATATTAGTGATGATAATATAGTTAAAGAAAGAAAAAGTAAACTGAAGAAGATTGCGGTCTAGAAAAATCAAATTCAAGGAAGAATAGTATGTTATTGTAGCCAGCATTGTTTGGAGGAAGTATTAAATTTGTTGAACATAAGTAATAGTCACTAAAGAGATCATTTCTGTCATGGAGAGGAGAGGTTTTCCTGGATCTCATCACTGGCTGGGTGAAAATAACTGGCATGGTTGAAATACTCACTACATGTGAGAAACTTAAGAGATTTTCATTGATTTGCATGTAATTTTCAGAACAACCTTCTGTAGAAGGTATAATAATTGTGTACATTTAATAGATTTGTAAACTGAGGATGGAAGCAGGGAGGGCTAAATAAATTGCTTGCGATCACACAGCTTCTATGTAGGAAGGCCAGGATTAGAATCTTACTAATACTGCCACAGAACAACACAACTTCCTTAACACTGAACCTGTACTCAGCCAAAAAAGAAAATCTGAGAAAGGGGCTCTAGATCGAAAAAGTGAGCATTATCATCACTGGAAATGACTTAATATTCACATTCATAAATGGACTTTCTTGTACATATTTTAAGCCTCATGATTTTTTCTTGGTGTCATTCATCAACCTACAGTCTGATTTGACCATGACTGATTACGTTAGTCAGCTGCTGAATCTGAAGCCTGAAGACCATATCAAGGCCATGTTGCCCTGTGGGAGTGCTTGGCAGTCATTCTGTTTCCCTGAAATTGACAAGTATTAAAAAAAAAATCATATAACATTGATGTGGGTAGATTGTAAAATTCAAACAGCATTTATTACAATTTTTATTACTGTTGTGAGAAATAAATATTATGTAGAATTAAGCTTTAGCCAGGTTAAACATGATGGCTAAGACAATTTCATATATTCACCAAACTCTTTCATTTTCTTCTTGAGCATTCAGCTAAAATACATTTTCCACTTTCTTTGATTCTAGGTCGGGTCACGTGGATAGTTCTTGCCAACTGATTGGAAGGGGAAGTTTTGTGCAACATCTGGTCTAAATCAGCAAAGCGTAAGTACACTTTCTCCACATTCTTTCTCTTCAATCTGTCAACAGAAGATCTGCCATGACCTTGAAGTCCAAAGGTGAGGATGGTGATGTTCTAGCATAAAAGATATCTGAATCCCTGAATAACAACTTGGGAGACAGTAAACCTGTTGACCTGAACTGGGTATTCATGTCAGCAAGATATAAATTTTTACTGCATTAAGCCATCGGGATTTTGAATTGTTTGTTACAGCTACTAATGTAAGTTGCCCTAATATAGACCTTTTCAATTTGTTTTCTTATCCATTTCCTAATTATACTGATGGGACAATTTTTAATATTTTTGGAGTTGATTTACCTAGCATTGACATCATTGACATCAGGAAAAAAATACAAGCACATTTTTTGTCTATCCCCTCTAATTTCTTTTTTACAAACAACTGTTTTTTGATCTTGGTTATTTGGTATAGTACTTACTGAAATATATTACTGCATTTAGTGAATTCGCCATTATTTTAATTCATTTATTTTTTAAATCTCAGTTTTTATTAACTTAAGTCAAAATTAATAAATCTATATAATGAATGAGTATATGCAAGTCAAAATCAAAAGTAGTCAATGGCTTTTGTTTATATCAACATAGTAGTCATCATAATCATCATAGCATTTGATGTTGACTTGCTGGGATATTATTTCTGAAAACATGTACATGTTTTCTTTGTTTTTAAAAATCTATCCTAATTTATGGTTATTCCTCGTAGATCCATACCCCTAAATGGTAATGCTTCTTTGTATCCAATGCAATGTTTAAGTGTAAAATTCAATTTAAAAGAAGCAAGAACTGGTGATCTGAAGGTTTCATTTAATCATACCCTTTCTAGTCTGTGTCTCTTTTGGGACCTTAGCGTTTTTTTCTTTGTTCACGTGTTTATTTTCTCATTTCCTTTTCTTTTTGTCAGAAAATGGCAATATTTCACTTTTACTTGCCAGAAAGATTTTTTACTTCAGTTTTATCCCAGTTTATTCAGGACTCCATTCACCATCATCCCCTTAGGCTCCAGAAACTTAATAGGTGTCCAATATCTTACTTCTCACAAAATGTATTCTCTAACCCTAACTGAATGTCTCCAAATATTACTGGTAGGGAATTTTGGCAAAGGCTTTAGAAACGCTATCTAATAGCAAAGTCAGTTCGTGTTCCCTTTCCCCTTACTGCCCCTGTTCCCCAAGTAAGGATGCCAGAAGGACAATTTGGTGTGGGCTGAAATCAGTAATCTCATGAGGATGGGAGGAGGTAGAGAGAGTCAGTCACAGTAATTGAAAACAAAGAAGTTGGACTGAAAACCAAGATGCTTGGAACCTTTCAAACTCAGCTCTTTATTTTATGATGGAGTAATTTAGTATTTTTTTTTTAAGTTTTAATCTTTCCCATCCTAACAAAGCAAATTGTTCCTTCTAACACAGACTTTATTGAGACACAAACTATAATGAACTATGGCTTTTTAAAATTCTTATTTATTTATTTATTTTTAATTGAAGTACCATCAGTTATAATGTATCAATTTCGGATACACAGCACAATGTCCCAGTCATGCATGCACAAGCTATGCCTTTTAATATGTAGAACTTCTGTGCATACAACTGCTGTTCACTCGTGATGATAGTGATGATGGTGATGATGATGACGGTGTGTATATTACCAGAGGGTAACTATAGTCATTTTAAATAGGAAAACATGTGCATTTACAGAGGATGTCTCACGGAGGAGCAGCTAATAGCCAACTGCCTTCAAAATAATTATTACACTAAACTTGTTTTCTCCTATTCAGTATCAGTGGTAAAATATTGCAAAATCTTACAAAGTTAGAAGTTTGACTTTATCTCTTAGGGTGAGAATCACTTTAAACAAATTCAAAAAACTGTACTAAACCAGAATGCTAACCTGAACCCTCTTATGGCCACCAATATGTTTTCTGTAGTCTCTGTAGCCTCACTTAGGGGCCTAATTATAATCGAAAGGTTGTTGGTGACTGTAGACCAGAACAAAGGCCCCCAGGTAAGTCAGCTCTGTAACAGCATAAGGTGAAGAGAGGGCTGTCTTCCGTGGGTTCAGAATCTTTAAATTTGTTGTCTGTCGTAAGGCTTCACCGTCACCAGCATGACAAAAATCATCCTGCCAATAGGAGAAGGGGGCTGAGTAGTAGTTAACTGGCTGTGGCAGTATCTCACCCTGTGATCCTCCTTTATAATCTCAGTACCAAAATGTATGCATCCCCTTCAGTCACCATTCTATGTGTGTTATAGATAGATTCAACATAGTTATTAGGGTGGATTTTTATCTTAAATGTCCTGGATTTGATTTCTTTCATATTTATGTCTTTAATCAGAGTTTTGATATCACTACTCCAGAGAGAACACCCTTACAAAAACATTGATCCAGCCTCAATGTCTTTTAGATATATTTTATTTATTTTCTTCTTATATATGTTAAGAAATGGAGTATTTAATGTATATTGGCATACATACCATTTACTGTATTAAAGCCCACATTGAATGTTAGCAAAAATAACAGCATGATGTGACAGTGAGTATCCTTTGGGGCCCACCTATCTGCACCTCGTATAGGGTACACTGATATCACAAGCCAATTAATTGTACAACCTGGTGGATGACAACCTTACCAAGCAATAATTCTTGAATTATTTCGTGTGTGTGTGTGTGCGCCTAAACAAACACAACGTAAGCCTCTGTTCCTAGCAAACTCAAGACAAGTTTTACCGTACTTTGCCCTAGGAGTGTTAGAATGAGAAATTTGTGGAATTAGGGAAGATCCAATGAAAATCAGGCATCTTAAAAAAAGGCTAGGCAGGACAATAACAGGTCAAGTCCAAACCTGGGTTAGAAACAAATATGGTGGGAGAACATGTTCAAGGTTAGAAAATCCAAGGTAAAGATTTCCAAACACTTCTTTGAAGAATGTTACTTTTGTCAGATTTATAATTTATTGATTTTTAATGTCTCTATGGAAGATGCTACAAGAAAAAAATCTAGAAGACTGTATCTGAAAAACAAAGGTCTGAACCAGAAAGAAAAGAGAAGGCTCTCATTAGCACAGTACTACAGAAGTAAAGGAACCAAATTAAAAAGCACATTAAACTGGTTAAACTAAAAATAGTAACAGTCACACTGGAAAAATGGCTAAGGGAAGTCAAATACATGGGTCCTACCTGCAGAGATTCTCATTTTAATAGTCGGGGGGGGCGGGGGGGGCTACGCAGTAGGATGTTTTAAAACTCGAGAGGTGATTCAAATATATGGCCAAAGTTGAGAAACCACCATGCTAGAGGAGAAATTTGTTCTGCAGAATAGGACATAAGAGACAGAAATGCTAATTAAGTCCTGGAACTTTGACATGTTGAGTAAAGTCTGGATGAGAATACGGTAGAAGGATTGTTTTTTTACTAGCCTCCCAAGGGCCACAGGCTTCAGAAACAACAGAATCTTCAGTTTAGGAATCTGCTGAGGCTGATTCTCCAGCTGAAACAAAAAGCCTAAGAGGCAGGAACTCTCCGGGAGGCAGATTTCTTAAATTCCACAGCACAAGCAAGGCTAAAAGCCCCTGGGGCACATAGCTTCCAGGCTGGAGAAACCCTGGGCTAAAAATCTTTGCTTACAAGAGAGCCTGTCACCTGACAGAACACACAGTCAAAGCAGCACCAGGTACCAGAAACCCAGGGCTTAGCAGGAAAATGGGAATTCAAGGGCTTTGCGTTTGCATAAAGAAAAAGAAGCTTCAGGCAGACCTGGCGATTAGGCCTGCCATCAGTCACCTGTGCTAGGAGACAGGCTATTTAAAAATTGTACGAAGAAATAGAAATATCTCAAATGATACTCTGAGAAAAGAGACATTAAGTTTGGGGATGTTTTCTAGTTCAGTGCTGCTCTTACCATAGATACATCAGAGTGACCTGGAGGGTTTGTTAAATCACTGATGGATGGCCAGGACCCCTTCTAGGGTTTCTCCAGGACTCCTGAGCCCTGGAGTGGGACCTGAGGTTTGCCTTCCTGACCAGCTCCTAAGTGATGCTGATGCTGCCGGTTCAGGATGACACTTTGAGAACAGCTCCTCTAATAGTGGTAAAACAGTGCCATAATTTAACTCCAGGTGGGAGGTTTCTCCAAATTGTTTTTGAGCTCAAACTTTGCAGACTAGCGACAATGAGCATGAACTGACCAACATCTGGATGACGTTAAACCAAGATTTCTTCTACCTTCTGACTTCTCAGGAACCATAAATTCTCTTCTTGGGGCTCCAGCAAGAGTATGCAGTAGTTGTGAGGAAGATACTTTTGCCTAGAATAACTTTTTTAGGGGCTCAGTATTAAATTTTTTTAGTGATTTCTTTTTTTTTTTTTATTAAAGTGTAGTTGATTTACAATGTTAGTTTCAGGTGTACAGCAAAGTGATTCAGTTATACATATGCATCCATATATGTACATATATTTTCAGATTCTTTTCCATTACATTAGTAAAAGAAACTGAATATAACTCCCTGTGCTATACAGTAGATCCTTGTTGTTTACCTATTTTATATATAGTAATGCGTATCTGTTGGTACCAAATTCCTAATTTATCCCTCCCCTGCCCTTTCCCCTTTGGTAACTATAGTTTGTTTTGTTTTTTAAAATTTGATGTGGATTAGGGTTAATATTGTGATAATATTGCGTGTGCCATTAATGCTTCATGCTCTTTAAGTATCAAGGTCATGGGAGACTGAATAACAATTTATGTGCCTCTGAGGGAACTACATCTGTATTTAGAAGCGGGCACTCAGGTCATAGTTACTGAAAGAATCCAGCTTGATCCAAGCGTGAAGAATTTATCTAGTTGGGATGAAGCAAAAGGAATTGAGACAGGGGAGGTTTGGACTGCAAATTGTTTGGACTTCTAAATCACAGGGCAAGCAATTCTGATTTTGTACTGTAACCTCTTTGAATTTAAACAAGTTTAGACTTTGATGTGCAAGAAACATTAATGTGCGCTTTTAATTTTTCCTCAAAAACATTATAGAGGTAGGGGAGCTATATGCAAATCTGTGTCCTCTTTTTGTTTCTGGAATTGTCTTATTGGCGTTTATTTATGTAGCATTTCATTTCATTGCAGAAGCTTTCATAAGTTCTGTTATTAGATAATGTGGCTTGATACAATTTGACATAGAACATAGAGCTGAGAGTAAAGTTTCAATCTCAGGTACGGAGAAGCCTTTAAGATAAATTCACTGATGCCCTTGGGTCCATTTTAGAGCCTTCTAGGGTCGAAAATCCACAGACTTCCAGAGGACACCTAGGAGTGGTGGCTGGCATGGGGGCAGGCTTCATGAAGGTAGGATCATTACTGTCCTAAAAAATGGGCTGATTTTCTCTCTACGTGGAGAGCTATATTGAATTTGATGGCTAAGCCCGATGGTTTGACAGGCCACCATCCTGGGAAGTGGTACATCCTCTGTTGGCCCCTTCACCCACTCCTCCTAAGGGAGGAAGAATGATCAGGATGATTGGTGAGTGGGAGAAGGAAATCAGCCTGAGTGGTTCATCTTCTTTAGGGGAAGATGCCTGCCTGTTGGGAGCACGCGTGCTGTTTTGCCCCTTCATATGCACTAAGTGCACTAAGGATCACTGTATTCTGCAGCCTGTGATTGACCAGCATTGCCTAGGACTGATGACCTAGTCTGTTGCTGAAGTTGTGTATTAAGAAGCCCATAGTTGCTTCACACCTAAGTCATATATTTCAACCTAGCCTTTATCAGTAATAAAGGGATATTTTTACTCTATTTGTCTGAGTCCCATTTCCGTCTCTCAGTTGATTCTGAATTTATGTAGGGCATAGCAGGAGCATGTATGAGGTTCCTTAAAACCTAACACTATTGCCCAGTAAAACTTCAATATTATATGTCCCTGTATGTGTCATAATATTATAAAGTAATATGCATTTCCAAATATATGGTTGACTCCTGGCTTCATATGATGTTCTCAACTCTTAATTTTTCTTTACCTTACTTTCTTAACTAGTATTTTTATACCATAATATAACATAACATATAATTAATAGTATATAATATAAGATGTATTGTGGAGAATATAATACAATATACTCTATTACATATTTTATAAGCTATTTTATAAGATAATATTGTATACAGCTTATGTTTTTCTAGTTTATCTGTTTACATTTATTGTAATTTTTATACTCATTTCTGTACTTATGGCAGTTATTCATGTAAATAGCCTTAAATACTGTTCAAAAAGGTGGTGGATAAACATGTGAGTAAAATAATTTATATCTTAGATTTGCTGTCAGGTCTGTGACTGATGACAGGTTTGGAGACATCATTTCTCAGCATATGTATATATTTTGTGACTGAACTCATAGAAACCTTAGAAACTTTATGTCCTAGTAGATAACTACAGATCTTGTTTATACTTCTCTTTTTTCACTTCCTTCATTGTTTTGAAAGTGTTTATAAGATGACTAGACTGAGAGATACTGAGGGACAGGGAGGGACTTAGTCTGATTTACCTGCTCCTATTCCTGGCTCTCAGCAAGATATTGTTAAGTGGACCTAAAGTGAACTTATGCCCAATACAGTTGGTCTTCATTATAGTCCAAATCCCATCCCTTCCACGAAGGCTTCCTTGGTCACCAGGGCTTAAGCTTCTGTGGCTGTTGATTAAATGATTGATTTGATGATAAAGGTAACATTTATTGAACATTTGCTATGTGCCAGGCTCTAAGTGAAACAGTTAAGATTTTTATTTAATTCTTGCAAGGTATCTTATAAATAGGAATCTGAGGCTCAGAGGGGTTGTATAATTGTCCAAGGCCACACAGTTGGTGTCACAAGCTTGAGACTCACACACAGAGAGTCTGACTGCATAGCACATGTCACTCAACACCATAAAAAACTGCCTCTCAAGGATGAACCTGGTGTACACATGAGCAACACCCAAAGCTACTGGTTTCTCCCACCATTCTTTGTAGTGTGGGTGTTAACGGCTTAAGTGCCCTGGCAAAGCCAGATGGAGAAGCAAATATCCTCACCGATTATTTGCTTACTTTCGGGTCTCCACTGTGCCACTCAATTCCTAACCAGTAAGCTCAGTTCTTCAGCAAATAATGTTTAAATTTTAAGTCTGTCTCCCTTTTTTTTTTAAGTCTTCAAAATCCAGCATGTTATTTGGATTTTTGCTCTAGCACAGACTAAAGTTTTTGTTAAACAAAACAGAATTTTAAATGTATCTTTATCCCAAATTATCCCACCAGTTGATAATAAATCCTGAAAGTATTCTTTGTTATCATTATATCAAAAATTGGTTTCCAAACATGTTAAAACGCTCAGGGCTACTCAGCCTGGCTTACTAAAGAATACTCTTAAGGGTTTCACACGCTGGCATGTGGGTATGTTAAGTGCATGGGATTCTGTTCCAAGCATAAGTCTGGTGCTCAAATTGATTTAAGTGATTCCTGTTAATTATCTAAAAGAATGTGACCATGAACACTGGCAATGAAAGCTGTATTTCTTATTTTCTACTTTATCTTGAAAATGAGTGAGAAAGAAAAGTGCTTGGCAGTGATTGCTCAAACCCCATATTTTTGGCTAAAGCTGCTTTCAGTTCAAAAGGATTATCTTTCCTCTCTCTCCCTTAAATACTTTGACAGCTAGAAGAGGTGCTCAGATAGTGTGTTAATTGCAATCACTTGAAAACTTTGTTTCTTGGATTCATAATAAACAAGTTACTTAATTTCAGAGAAAATAAATCTCAATATTGGACATAGCTAAAAGAAGTAAAGATAAAAGAGAAGCAGCAGAAAACTAATGGAGGTTTTAGTACCAGATTCTCTCTGGTTTGGCGTTAAAAGAATCTGATTTAAATTTTACTCTGAAACTTGCTGCCTGAATAACCTTGGGCAACCTCAGTTGTTCTTAATAATAGTAATAATAATAATAAGAAGAAGAAGTCTTATTTCAAGGGACAGCTGTGAGAATTAAGTTATGTTTGTGGTCTCAGAAATAATATATAATACAAATACAAGCACAAACAAGTCACGGGCAAATACTATCAATGATTTTTTTTCCCCGATGAGCCTACAGGATTGTACATTTCTGTTGCTTTATTTTGTTAAAGTTTTCAAATAGCTTAAAATGAGAATCAAATTGTTTTAATGCTGCTTCTGAAAGCAGTATATGGAAAGTCAATCAGACAACCCTATTAAACAATCGTCAGCAAACTTATTTCCTCATCCTCCAGAGCATCTTCCGTGAAAAGGGAGAGTGAAGAGAAAGATTAGCTTTTACTTTTTGCCATATCCTGAAAAGAATATTTAGTTCAGGCTGACTGAAACTTTGACAAGTTACTTCTTCCAATAAGAGGAGCAACTGTATGTTTGAAACTCTAAAAGATACTGTATAATTTAGGCAAAATGAGATGTAATTCCAAATATAAAGATAAAAGTATTGTATGGGGTTTTTTTTTGTCACCACAAGAAATAAATAGTGGAAATAGTACTAATTTAATTACTTTTTGTTCAGAAAATATAGAGATGAGCTTTGAGGCAAGCTATCCTCTGGCGTTAACAAGTTCTATTTATTCCATTTAGATAACCAAATTTTAAGATCCTTCCTATATATCATTGTCTACAGTGGACATTGATTTCTATGAGTAGTCCGAAAGTTTGATTTAGTTTAATTCTACTTAAGCAGTTTCAGGTGTTCCAGGCCATCAACGTATATTCTAAAACTTTTTATGTAACACCATGTTATCGTGATGACAAGAGAAGAGAAATCACTGCCAAATTGTTAATTGATACAGCTGCCTTCGCTGAGTTCCCTCCCATTCCTGTAACTCCACTAAATTTAATTTTCATTCCTTTGATGAAGCTTATAACTTCTCCACCTATAAATTATATTTTTGAAGCTGAATTCATTTGTTTCATGGCAGTTTTCTTTGTAAGGATGATTTTAAACAATCTAGCTACTTGTTCTTCCTATGAAAGAGAAAAATTGGCCTTAGTTTGCAGATCAGTGGAGAGTAATAGCAAGACAAGCATCCTCACTGAAGAAGTCTCCTATTGACCAATTATTACTGATATTCTTTAATTTTCTTATGAATGTGTACCCTGTCTCATTCCAGAATGTATATAAGGCGGTTTTAAAAGCACATGTGGTAATACTTCAAAAAAAAATCGATGTGAGGAGAGTAGGATGACAGGAAAATAAAGGTGGGGGAAGTAATAGCAAATCAGGGAAGAATGAGGCAAAAATTAAGATCCAGCTTTCTGAGCAAAATGACAAACACACTTAATTACAAAATGTACTGCCCAGAAAATAAGCAAGTTTCTTAAAAATTGCAACCCATTCTGACACTGAGGCCTGAGAGAAATTTCTCCTCCAACATTGGGTGGTGTCGCGGTAAAGGCCTTCCACACCATCGTACAGTGAATGCAATCGAGTGCTCCGTGGCACTGGGAGGTAGAACAGCCTTGGTGTTTACTGGAGATACAGGAACAGTGCATGCGCAAATAAGCGAATGTAATTATGTAAGACGAAATCGCATATTATTACGTGGTAGGTGGAATTCTAAGATGCTTCCTAAGTGGCCCATCTCCTGGTGTGTGCTTGCCCTTTCTGATTCCTCACATCATGAACATATCGGATATCACTCCTGTAATTGGTTTTGATATGGAATACAGTTGAAATTTTAAAAAGGAGATTATCTTGGTCAGCCTGATCTAAACTTATGAGTCCTTTAAATCAGTGTCTCGAGGTTAAGGACAAAATTTGAAGCATGAGAGAAATTCAGTGCAAGCAAAACTATCTGTTGCTGGCTTCAAAGACAGATGGATCCATGTAACAAGGAATACAGGAAGTTTCTAGATGCTGAGAGAAGCTGACAGCCAGCAAGCACATGGGGACCTCAGTCCTGCAGATACAAGGAACCCCAAGCTCCATGTGAGGTAACAGACCTGGCCATCATCTTAATTTTGGCCTTGTGAGGCCCTGGACTTCTGACCCACAGAAATCATGAATTTAAAAATAAGTATAGTTTTAAGCTGCTAACTTACAGCAATTTGTAACGTAGCAATAGAAAATAAATGCAATAAGTAATAATATAAACTTGTTTTCTGAAACCCAAATTTGAATTACTGAATTTTGTTATTTATCATATTACTTCCCCACCTTTATCTTCCTGTCATCCTAATCTCCTCATGTAGATTTTGTTTTTGAAGTATTACCATATGTGCTTTCAAAATTGCTAATAGACAGTTTATAATGAGATAGGGTATGCACTCATCAGTAAATAACAAGAACAACTAATAAAAGAATATCAGTAATAATCAGCCAATAGGAAATCTCTTGAATGAGGAATGCTTTTCTTTCATTCTCCATTGAATTACTATACTGCTGCGAGGCTTTTGCATTTATGAGTCCAGTGATTTATCTAGTCAGTGAGCCAAACCATCCCTGAGTCTCAGGGGAGACTCCCAATAGAGCTTTATTGATCTCTGCTGGTGGTAGTATATCCATTACCTGCTCTGTGGTTGGAAGAGGGGAATGAAAATATTTCTATTTTTGAAAATGATTATGCTGTAACAGTATTCCACATTGATGGCTGATGTGACTTCTGATGCTATAGAATATCCAGGATCCACTGGATACTATATTAGAAACAGATTTTAGACCCAGCAATTCCTCCTGAATTTTGTTCCTCATGTCATCTTATTTGCTTTGTTATATTCATTTTGTTTGTTTTTGGATATTTTTTCATAGGTGGTGGATGAGTAGGTTGGTTGATTTTTGTTACTGGAACAATTTCATAAATTTCTTTTAAAAATGATGTATAGTTTATGTTTTCAAATGTGTTATAGTTTCATTATAGCATAGGTATATGTATATCTATGATCTATCTATCTATCTATCTATCTATCTATCTATCTATCTATCTATCTACCTATCTACCTATCTATCTATGATTTACCTAAAACCAGTTTTCCAATGATAACTTCACCACAAAGGATTGTTAAATCAGGTGTGACTTGTATATTTCAATCAACTACAAGGGATTGTCAGTAGCTCTCTGGAACCCTCAGTTAGTGAGGTTTCCAAGTTTGGCTAGGCCAATGTGAAAATGGGAGATGTTTGCATGAAATAAGGGCTGGGATGTGTAAGGATACAATGCCACATATTCAGTACCTTGCAGAAAGGTTGTTATTCCAGAATAAGCAAATGCTGAAGAAAGATTGTGTACTAAATCATCTTTATACAGATATTTTTATTAGCTTAATTTTCTTGATGGCAGGAAGAACGTCATAATATCATGAGAATGTCTAGGGCCTCCTGGGCAACAGAAAGGATCCTGACACCGAGGGGTGGCTTAAAAGAGGTCTGCAGAGAAAGCTCACTGCCCTCACAAGTTTGCCTAGGGCAGCCTTGCTCTCAAATGGTAATCCCATGAGGAAATTTGGTCTTCAGAAGGAAATAAATAATCCCTTGAATCCACTCTCCCCAGCCCTACTCAAAATAGGGAACTCACTTATACTGACCAATCCTATGAAATATTTTTTTGAGGAATGACAAATAAGCTTAAGTTAAAATATTTAATTTGGTAGATAACTGCAGATATGCACTGAGTTGTTTTTTTACAAAAATATTTATGCAATATGGAAAAAGGAGCAGACCAGATGAATTAAGCACTGAAAAACTTTCCTCTTACACTCCACATTGATGCATTAAGGTAGAAATATAGAGATCACATACAGAAAGATTGGTATTAATGTCTATAGATTCTCAACATAAAATCCCCTCCGCATAGCAGAAACCACACGGTGAAATGAATCAAACAGTGAATATTAATAAAACTTAGAAAAACAGAGTCATAACCAAATGTTCAAAGAAAAATGACCTGCTGTCAAGCCTACAGTTTTACTAAAACGAGAAGAGGAGAGACAGACAGGATGTTGAGTTTGGGGCGAGAGAGTGAGGTCAAAAGAAAGACAGACAGGGAAAGAAAAGGAGGGTAGGGGAGAAGACTTATGAAAACCATTGTATTGTGAAAATCTGATTCTTGCATTTAATAAGAGACCAAAACAATAATGAGAACATTTACTGTCTTAATAAGGATATATCTAAGTCCTATGCAATGTAAGGGCGTTGTTTTGTCTAAATATTTCATTTTCCTAATTATCAAATGTAGTTATTCTAAGAAAATTTACACTTGAATGACTGCCCAAAATAGGTTATAATCCTATAAAGGTGATATAATTTCCCTTTTGGTTTATTTACACTTAATTAGTGTTGTCAATGTTTTAGATTAGTTATACTCCAGCATTTCAAGGTCTGTTTGTTTTCTAATTCAGAAAAATTAGTCTGTATCCTTTAGTTATGTAAAAAAAACTCCATTTAATTAGGAACGTGTCATATCAGATTTAGGTAATGGGCTGTAAACTTGCCAGGGCCTACATTACAGCTGAGGGGACTCAGTCATTTAGGGCAGCACGTTTACTCTTGGAATACTGAGGCATTCCAAACCATCATCCTTTCTCTGCGTTCTTTTTATTTTCTTCCATTGTATTTTAATCTCACATCTTTCTCTTTCCTTCAAACTTCCCAAACTTCTTTATCATTTCATTATATATACATTGCTTGAACTTGTCTTTTCCTCACAGGCTGCCTCTTCCTCTAATTTTCTCTCTTCTAACTTGATAGAAACTCTTTATTTTTCAGTTGTGTAAGGAGATAGAAAGAAAATGAAGTGTAAGAAAGCAAAAGAGTCTCCCAGTATTAACCTCCAACACTTTGAACATGTTCTGGAGAAACAGTCAATATGAAATTATTAAAATATATTTGAAAAGAAGAAACCCCAGTAACTCCTCATACAATGCTTTAAAAAGTCTCAAGAGTGAGTGGAATCAGTTACCTTCGCTTGACCCACTGGTATGTTCTCATAGCCGTGTAAGTTATCCAGGTCTTCTAAGGCGGCATCGTACGTTTCTGAGTCATAGTTGATGGACTCTAGAGTTGGGGCAGTCGCAGCAGCATCAAAGATGACAAGTCCCAGAATGAGTCTCACTAACATTTTCATTTTTCAAACTTTCCTAATCATAAAATATTAAAATGTGTAAATATTTAATTGATAATAACTTATGAATAGTTTGTACTAAATAGGAACCATAAATCACTGTCAATACTGAGAAACTCAAGCTGGTAGCTATCTTTGCATGGATAATTTATGAATATAGTACATAAAATTGTGTGTGGCTTCTGAGGACTATTGATGACAGATATTCAAGTTAATTCATAAACCTATCCACATTTTCACAGTAGATACTGTAATTACAGTCAAGTTGATTTTTATTTTATAGAGAAACATGGAGAAAATGGGATTCGGAAGGATTGTGATATACTTATCCACAAAGCCTTTGCATTTTCTGAGAGTTTTACCATTTACTAAGCATTAACATTCTTTCTTCAACTCTGGGATGTAGGGATGATGACGATGACGATGACGATGATGATAATCACTGTAATTCCCTCATCATTTTATAGAAAGGGAAACCAAGACAGAGTTGGCTAGTAATACAGCTGGACCTGCTTCTTGTACATTGAAGCACAGGGCTTATTCCAGACAAAATAATGACTTTTTTTCCCTTTTACTTCTTTGTATCCTCTGGGGAACCTTAAAACATACATAGTTTAATATCTACATATATAATATTAATATTTCATGCAGTATTTTCAAAACTTGTTCTTAAGTAGATGGAGCAGACAAAATTATTTTTTTCCTTTAGTCAGTGTCTTATTTCAGTTCTTAATAGCTATCTAAAGTTTAAACTCAGAATCAATAGGCATATGTGTCTAAAAGTCACCATTTAGCAAGATTTCCTTAGAGGAGGATTTCCACACACACGGGATTAGAGTAATCTTTTGTAACTCTTTAGTAAGCACAATTCTTATTTTCCATGATAACATCACACATTAGAGGATTCAGTCAAGATCTTAGCATTCTATTTTAGTTCTTTAAATATACTCCTTTGGATACATTTTAATTCAGGAAAAAAAACTCTCATGTTTATTTTTAAGCATTTAAATTAGTCCTATCAAAAGCGGTGCCTAGTGATCATTTATTGAGGAAGCAAAATATTTGTAAAGTTTTTTATCAAACATGTTTAATTTTAAAGGTTTTGCATTCTGGATACACTTCTTAGGTTTACTTTAAGAACAGCACATATGGTGTTTGTACCTATGCACACATATAAAAGGGAATTCATGATAAATATTACTTTTCAACTTGAATGCACTGGCAGACAAACTGACCTTCAGTTACTTGAAAGAGAGTCTTTATGAAGCAGGTTTAGGCAGAAGGATATGAAATTCCTCTGAGAATAAGAAGCAGTACAAGGAGCTCCTTTTTATCCTCTCCTATGCTTTCTTCACATAAATTTTTTATTCACACTGGATAAACTAAGCCTCTTTTTCACTTGCCTTTGCAGAGGTCTTTGCAGGTCCTCAGATTTGGAACTGTTTTATGCAATTACCTACAAAGTACTACTTAATAAAACAGTGTGATTTGCAAATCTTTCAAGGACCATTCTCCCATATTCTGGTGGGATGCATTGATAGTGGCCACCACTAACCCAAAAAGGTTATGTTCCTTTTACATTTCTGTCAGTTTTCATAGTTCAAACAAATTATGCACTTGCTTGTTCTTTTTCTCAGTTCATACTCTCTGTTTGATTATAAATGTCTGCATATTAGAGTTCACTTGAACTTGACATATTCCATAAAGCTATCATCAATAAGGCAGTGTGTGGGAACCTTAGAAATATGAAGAACATACATCCCTGTTTAGTTAAAAAAGCATGTTCCTTCCTTCAGATAATTAGTATTTAATGTAGTATACTTGTTGGAATTTTGAACTTGTCCACTTTATACCATTTAGTGATATTTTAATAATATACTTATATAAAACTTTAAAATATATAGCCTAAAAAGATATATAAATGCATAATTGTAATATGATCATTAGTATATTTTAAACACCTGAAATCTCATTATTTTCTTATTTTGCATAATATTTCAATCAATGACAATCAGTAGTGCCTGTCAATACTGGCAAAAAACATGTTCTGTGTCAGGGCATCTGATTTCAGGAATATACTGGAAACTACTATAATTTTATTGGCATCTGTCATGGCTATTAAGGTCAACTATTTTGCTGTGTGTTATGAATTCCTAAGCTAATTCAAAATTTCGGATTTTCCAAGAATAATATAAATATAAAAATAGCAAAATTAAACCCAATCCATTGAATCAAAGTTCACCATGAGATATTAAAGCAAGTTGAATTGTTTTTTTAAAGGTTGTTATAGTAGGAAAAAAAAGTCTCTGACCCAAGAAGAAAGCAAGTGTAAAGACTTACCTTTGGCTCCTACTTGGTGAAATGGCACGAAGTGACTGAGGATGCGGAGCCAGTGGTCTGCCCCTGACCAATGGTTGTGAATTCTGGTCTGTGGGAGGTGGAATTTATAACACTCAATTTTCTGTTTGAAAAAGCCAACCTTGGGAAATGCTTCTCAGTCTTTAAAAACCCCAAATTATTTTATAGTCACTCAAATTAAGCAGCAGAATTCAAATTACATAGTACGCAAAGCTCTTGAAATTATGTTAAAGGAGTTATAATTGCCAGTGTGTCACCTTAAATACTTTAAATAGAAAAAGTTGGTTTTAACTTTTTATATACTTATAGATGATTTTACATAGGTAAAGATGGTTTACCTCAACTATAACAATTTTACCAATTAAGAAAAGAAGTTAAAGTATATAGTGATAATAGATGAATATTTCAGAAATACACTAAGAAATAATTTTCCTAAACCTTGCATGTCTTAAATTGCTGCCTTTGCTTTTCATTAATAATCTAATAAATATTGCAGAAATCTTACCTGTATGATGTTGGATATGTAAAAAAAAAATCCAAATTATTTTGATTGCTTGAAATGCTTTGAAAGCAATGAAACAATGAACCTTTTGCATGAGTATTTATAAAAAATTATGTCCAAAAGTAATGCATAAATATGATCTGAATGTTTTGAGAAAAAGTCTCCTTTCCTCTTTTTTATCTGTCAGAGCCAAACAAATCAAATTACATTAAAATTTTTTTCTCCCAGAGTATAAGATTTATTTTAGAGTTTTGGTACCTGACATGGTTCGTGAAACTGATTTTTACTACAGTTATGGAGAGAAAATATATTTGTGTTAAATTTCCATTCTTCACTTCCACTCAGACTGCAAAAGTTCTAGAGAAAGGTGAAACTTGCATCTTGTATTTTGGTATGCTTTATGTAAATCTAGAAGTCTGGTTCTCACCTGTGCATCAGGACTCTTTCCTTGGTGACCAGAGGTGAATAGCTGTACTAGATTTAGAAAGCAGGTTTGGTCCTGGACAGAGTGATGCAGGAGAAGATGGTCTGTCTTCAGAACTCTCGTTCCCCTTTCTGCTTCCCTCCCATCTTTCTTCCTCTGAGCTGCTTTGCTGGTCTATTCAGGGCACTCTCAGTCATCATCCCCATTCTCTAAACCTGCTTCCAGATGATTTGTTGTTAGTGTGAATTATTCTTCTCGGGCCCAGCTTTATTTGTAACGGAAGCAGTGATACCAGGTAAAGTATGAAATCTGCCGAGACCTCTCAAACAGCAGAGAGGCCATCTTGGAGGCAGCAACTTCCTCCTGGCATCCTGCAGCCTCACTGCTTCATCAAGAGGCTACTTTCAGAAGCGTTTCTGGAAAGAGACCCGAGTCTGAATCCCCACACTGGCTCTGTTCAGCAGCAATGGCCCACGCCGTGTGTTAGATGATTTTATATATTGTTAATTCTTTCAACACATTCTCAATCAGAGTGATTATCACTCTTTCCAGGTGGGTAAACTGACACTCGGGTATTAAGTTATCCAGTGTCACATGTGACACAAAGAGAAAACCAAACTGGGTCAAATTCCCAGATGTTATTGAGCCTGTCTGAGGGATATTGGTGAAGGTAAAAAGGCAGTGATATCTCTCAGTTTCTTAGATTCTAAAGCTGCTTACCTATCATGAGTTTTTAAACTCTTTCAAATGCTTTAGAATAAAAATAGATGAATAAAATATCCATGAAAATATCTAACATTTCCTCCTCTTCCTGCATTATTTAATCTAGTGCTCTGCACACATTGTCGGGTGACCATGAGGTGGGATCTACCTAGTCCCTTGCTTTCTGGCTGACCTTGTAAGACTGCTGCCAGTAATAACATTTTCACATTATCCTTTAAACTATTGATGTTTAAGTGATGTCTTCCTTAGGCTTCAGGACACTCTACTAAAGCAGTTTTTTCATGACGATTTAATAACCAAATTACTTATTGTGTTATATTTGGAACTAATACTGTATATATAATTAATATTATGTTAAGACAGTTATTAGCTTAATACTGAATTGAAAGCAGAAATAATTATTTCTGAGTCTTCTTCTGAATTCTCTTTCCCTATGAAAAAATGGACATTTAAAAAATCGTTTATTTTGTTCTTATTTGGACCCTCGCCAATATGTCAAAATATGTTTTGGACTGTGGGAGCTCAAATTTGTAACAGTCTCAGGAGGACCTAATCTCCACTGAACAGTGAGGAGGGTGGGATTAAATACCAGTTCCAGTCTTTCTTATCCCTGGTAAATATACTCTAGTTTCATGCTAATTTTCTTAATAGAGCCTGAGCTTGGTTATCAGACACCCTCAGGGGATCAGTTATTACAACAAGTTGTATTATCTAGTAACTGAGGCCTTTATGGCTTTACCCTTTAAGTCCCAAACATTTTACAAATCCTTTTGGCTACAAATCTTTACAAAAATTAATGAAATACCATCCTGCTTGCTGAAACAATTAATTTTATGTAGAAAGGACTTCTCTTAATGGTTGCCTTCTCTCTGTTCTATGGCAGTGTTGAACAGAGAGGAGCAGTCACTCTGAGGACAGCCCACCTGTGTCTGCCCTTGTCCCCAGCCCCAAAGGCCACATCAGTAAAAGCCGCAGGAGGGTACAGATATCCCACTCCACTGATTATAAGGGGTAAAACCGTTGCTACTACCTTCCTATGAAGCATTCCCACATGTCCGCAGAGACCTCCTCATCAGTAGAAGCCCAAATCCCTGGGTCTTCCAGCATCACCATAAACCCAAATACACTGTGCTGCCTGTATCCCCAAATTTTATCCAGTCTCCTTCTCCAGAATCTTTCAGGCCTGATCTGCAATCTGAAAAATCCTGATCTCTATCTAAAAATTCTACTTTGTCCTCAGTTTCTGTTGGTAAATTCCCCTTTGCTTTCTTCACCTTAAGAGAATCCTGACCAAGGTTTTACACTGCAGTCCTTCAAAGTAGTGGCTGCTTTCTCTTCTTCACTCACGTTAACTCAAACATGGAGGGATGTGGCCCTGCTCTACATTTTGCTCTTCTAAATGATTTTTTTTCTCTTTACTCTTTCAAAAAAACTTCCTTCCATTCTGAAACTCATGACATTTGGTTTAATCATCTACAATAGCTTCCCTGTCATCAACTGCTGACCTCCTAGTCCAGTGTCTCCTTGTCGATGGGTTTTGCTCCTGGCTCACTCATACCCTCCACTGATACCCTGTCATCATTTCCAGTGACGTGCTTCCATGTGCACAATCCATCTTTCATGGTGGTCTAGTAGTTGCCTTGTTATCTCGTGTAAAGTTACCCACCATCGTTGTCACACCCTCTAGCTTGTCATCACCAGGCATTACATAGCCCTACTAGTGGGGTATTGTTACTATTTTTCCTTTTGTCTCATGAGAACTTTATTCCAGACTCCATCTCTTTTTCACTGTTTGTTACATCTCGTATCTTCAGGTCCCTCCTTAACTTTAGATATGTTGGACCTTTATCATAATTACTCCCTTTCAAGTACTTTCTGCTCTCTTTCTTCTTTTCCTTCCATCATACTCATCTGGGAAAACTCCCATTTTGGTTGAATGCAACTCCCAACTCCCTTCTCTCTTGCATCTGAACAGCTGTATTGTCCTAGTGAAAATCACATATGACAATGATCGGTGTCACTTTAAATTCTTAAAGATAAGCTTCAAGCCTGACCAGCTGATCTATTGTATTTCTGCTGTTGATCCTCTTCCCAGCACTCTAAGATGACTACATGATAACATTTACTCCGTTAAACATCTTATATTCCTTGTCTCCTCTCGGCACATCAACAGAGTGATGGTAAAAGTCATCAGAGAAACGTTCAATTAACTTTCCTCTATCAAATCCACCTGCACTTGTACATGTCTTTTTTGTTTTCCCTTCTGAGACTATGCAAGAAGTTAAAAGTAAATTCCCCCAATGGTGCACTGGATCTTATTCCCTTTCCTCTTCTCTAGATCTATCTCCTTTAATTATCTCTCAGTATCTCCCTGCTCTGCTAGGTCAATTCTAAGTACCAATACACATGCTCTGTGCAAGGGTCAGGCAGGCATTCTATATAACACAAGTGAACTGAATGAAAGTATAAAATACAATCTGGTAGTAACTGTCAGAGCACATGCCAATTCTAAAAAATTCAAAATCAAATTATTGTAAAGCATTCCAGAGTCCAAAAATGTACCTATAGACTTGAGTCATCCTACAGATTCTTCAATTATGAGTTCAGCTATTATGTCTTATCTTCAAAAAATAATGGCTTTTGGACTCCACTTTCTATCCTACTACTATCCCATTTCTATGTCCCCTTTTACAGAAAAATATCTCAAGCAAATGGTATGCATTTGCTGTTTGTTCTTGCTCTTTTTCCCATTCACTTTTCATTCTACTGCAGTTTGGGCTTGGTATGGGTAATTTTCTGGCTTTGTCTTAATTGCAGTCCCAGCAGCCCACTTTGGTTTCAGTGTGGTTTTTTTCCCCTACGTTGTTGGCTATGCCCTCTCAATTCTCATTTGTCAGCCTTCTCCTTCTTTACCCAGCCTATGAATGTTGGAGTATCTCAGGTTTTAGTCCTTGAGTGATCTCATCTGTTTCCATTCTAAAATTATAACAAAAACAAGAGTAATTTTAATAATAACTACCATTCTGAATGTTCATTATGTGCCTGGCATTGTTTATCATCCTCACTGGAGAAGTAACTAAGGTCCAGGGAGATTAAGTGACTTCAGCTAGTAAGAGGCAGAGCCAAAATCAAAGCTGAAGCCATCTGGCAGCAAACCCCAAGTTCTTTACCACAACACTGAACCACCTACCTTATTTAAAATCTTCTAAAGTTACATCTCCAGCCACAGAGTTCACTCTATGTCATTGACTGCTTAGAACTTGACACCTTTATTTGGATGTCTAATTGGAAAATCACAGTGTGACTAAAATAATGGCCTTTGAACCCACCCTAAACTTTGTTCCTCTACTTCACATTTTATTAAATGATATCACACCTCTCTAGTTGGCTCCAGCCCAAAGCCTTAAAATTGTAGTGTTTTTTTCCCATTTCCTTCGTATTTCTTCGCTATCCAATCTATCAAAGAGAGAGTTCTGCTTAAAATACATTCTGCCATCCTCTCTCACCTGGACTACCAAAAACACATACTACTGTGTCGTCTTGCTTCGTTTTTTGTGGCTCTATCATTCCCTCTCCAAATATCAGCAAAAAGTCATTTAAAATGTAAATACAAAAAAAACTCCATGTTTTTTCACTGAAAACATTTAGTACCTTTATATTCCTCTTTGAACAAAATCTAAACTCCTGAGCCATGTCCCGGAAAGCTCCCCATCAGCTGGAGCTGACCTGCTTCTCCAAGCTCAGCCAAAGCACCTCTCCCTCAGTCACTCTGCTACAGTCAGATGGATGACCGCTCTATTCTTGAATCATTGTTTCCTCAAAATGTTGCCCTTGATATTGTTGCCCCTTATTTTAGAACTCCCTTTTTCAACTGTTCACACTTCTGCATAGATATCACTTC
This sequence comes from Camelus bactrianus, assembly GCF_048773025.1. Lineage (NCBI taxonomy): Eukaryota > Metazoa > Chordata > Mammalia > Artiodactyla > Camelidae > Camelus > Camelus bactrianus. The sequence goes on along the minus strand of NC_133550.1, from coordinate 42,290,088 downwards.
AAAGGGGCTTGCTTTCCCTGGCCCCCCTCCCTGTCAAAGTAGATCCTCTTCCTTCATGGGAAGGAAGGTGATGCCTCATCACAGTTGTTTTTCATAGTACTTTTTACAACCTGCTATTGTAATTTTCTGTTCTTATATGTGTCTCTCCCAGGTGAATATAAACTGCATGGTGCATAAACTTTACTGGTCAGATTCACAGTTGTATCTTTAATGTCTAAAATAGCCCTTGGCCCACAATTTGCACTCAGTGTTTTCTGAATGAATCAATTAATTAATGATTGACCCTGTGAATGAAATGCAGAGTAATTCAAAGGAATAAATAACCACTTGATAAACTATAATGATTTGCTTGGGCTATCCTAAGATATATAGGATTACTTCCACTTACGATAATTGGTTCTTGGCTAACATGCTAAATTGATGCCTTTCCCTCCTATTTAAAAATATTTTTTCCTGTTGTACCTAACTGCCAAGCTGTCCAGTGACACTTTTCAAGCTGTTAAATGGCCTTATGCAGCTAGGTTTTATGTTTACTTGCTAAGATTTCCTTGTGTCACACACAAAGATACATAGTACAGACTTTCATGAGAACCTTAGAGAGTTTCCCTACCACTTAGGACTCCTGGATAGAAGTATAAAAATACTCAAGACCAAACTGACTTAGAAAAAAAGTAATTTTTTTCACAACCCAGGAAGCTATTTCCCTTTGTGCTGTTGATTCTGATCAGATCACAAACTCCTCACTCAAAAAAGAAACAAACAGACAGGCAAAAAAAAAAAAAAAGACCAATGGAGCTGGGACAAATCACGTCTATTTGGCTAACCCTTACCTCATTGGAGTCTCAGCTTAAATGTTTCCTGTTCAGTTACTCTTTCCCTGGCCACTCCACCTAAAAGAGGACCAACTTCTTTATAACACTCATAACTATCTGACATTAATGCGTTAGTTATTAGTTTATTTATTTTCTCCACTAGAATGTTATCTCCACAGAACATAGTTTATCTGTTTTGTTTATTGCCGTACTTCTAGTCCATAGCACATGTTAGTCATTCAATAAATATTTGTTGAATGAGTTAATGAACAGACTCAGACCTGTGGCCAAATGCTTTATCCTTGAGTTTGCAACAGGCTGAAAAGAGAGTGAAGAGTGGTTCCCAGTAAAGACTAGTGAAAGAAAAGTGAATTAATCATGAGTAGCAAAGTCTTTGAACATTTCTGCATAGACTTTTTGAAAACTATTTTCGCTGAGCTTTCTTTTGCTAAATTTCTGATTCTTATATGTCTTCTAAAAGAATTGGATGTAGGGTATCAACAAATCATTGGTAAACAAGATGTTTTGGCAGTATCATTAAATCTCTGCTTTATTCATATTTTATGGTATACTGTATCTTCCATATTATTTTCATGTTAACTCATGCTTAATCAGTAAAAAATTAAAATAACAATTATAGATACTGTTAATGGTTATTTTATCATAATTTAGACTCTGAATTATTTTTTATTTGTCCTTTTATGTTACACTTTTAAAAGGCTTATTATTTTGGTACAAATTGTATAGATTCATCATTATAAAAATTCAGGGACTGTAGTTAAGTTTTAAGAAAAAGGTCAAATAATCATCCAAATGCTTACCACCCCAAATGTTATTATTTCTGCATATGTACAGATAAAAAAGAAATGACATAATAGATATAATATTTATAACATAATAAAATGATATTATATATTTTATTAAAAATATTTAGCTCTACCTTTATTTAATATGAGAAAAATTTACTGAACTTTAATTGAAGGAATTGGTAAAAGTTTGATAGACATTTTACCCCAAAATATTCAAAGTTATCCATTTAAAGATTTAAAATTATGAAAAATATTGACTTAAATCTTTTAAAAATATTTCTAATTTGTATGTACTTATTCGCATTTGTACTTTCCATTTTCCTGTTATGTTTTTACTTGGCAGAGAATGGTCATTTTTCCTATTGTCTGATGACATACTGTTGCTTGCCTTATCTAACATATTTTGAGGGGTTCTAATGTGTCTTGCAGTTTTATTTGCATATTATAACACATTTCATAAAAACCTCATGAAATAGTTCATATTGTTAATTTGCCCAAGATTATATACCTAAAATATGTCAGAGTTGAAACTATAATTTGAGATGTGGATCCAGACCATTTCTTCATCTCATTATACAATATTATGTCACAGATGTGTGACGTTAGATATATGCACAGTAGTATTTAATACTAATAATCCATTCTTTTTTTTTTTGCACATCTGCCTTATTTTGGGATATACAATTTGGTACAATTCTTTTTTTAACTATATTCATTTCTATCTCATGTGTGCTGTGTTCCCTGAGTCCTTGCATGTTTGAAAATGTCTGAACTTTTTACTCTAAGGATAAATTGTTTGGTAGGATATTCTTAGGTCATATTTTTCTTAGAACATTGAGACATTGCTTCATTGTCTTCTGGCACTAAAGGTTGCAGTGGAAAAAGTCTGAAGCCAGCCTAATTATTTTCCACTGTTTAGGTCACTTACTCTTTCTCTCTGGAGGCTCATATGATGTTTTCTAGACTGAACCTTTGGTCACATCACCAAAGGATGGCTTGGCCTTTGTGGGTTTGTATCAATCTTTCCAGGAAAAGAAGGTGCATTTTTCACTTTCATGTTAATTGCATTCTTAACTTCAGGAAAAATCTCTTCTAGCATTTTTGAATTTTTATTTTTGTTTAATTTATTGTAATCACTTTTCTGGAATAATAATTATGTTGTGTTGAAACTCATCTTGCTTTATTCCATCAGCAGCATTTTTCACCTTAGTCAATTCTTTATTATTTCACTCTTTTTTTTAATGTACTTTCTTAACTCTACCACTCTTCTACAGTTTTTAGTAAATATTTTAAAATATACCCAAAGGGTAATTAATAATGGCCTCCCTCCATGGGAAGTTGCTCTTTCTGACTTGAGAAAAAGGCAATCAGCCAACCCCAGGCCATGCTAGCCTTGTTGTCTCTAATAGAGAATGAGAAAAGAGCTAAGGAATGTTCTGAAGATCTCATCCCAGGGGCTAAGGTCTAATAATCTGAGATTTAATTATAAGAATATATAATGCTTACTCTTCCCAACACTTTACCACCACATCGACAGGAATTCATTATAAAAGCAACAGATTACAAGTGAGAGTCACAGACTTTATTTAAGAAGAATTCTTAGGGAAACCCAAAGGCAACAGGAAGGAAAATGCCTGACAAGGAAACTAGAGAAAATTGAGGCTTCTGGCACCTACAGTTATGGCAAAAATTAACACAACCCAGCTCCGAGCCAGATTAACATAAAACCTCACGCTAAAAGCTTAACAACCTCAGTGCCTATTACTCAATACATCATGCCCAGCTTTCAACAAAAAATTACAAGGCATGCTAAAAGATTTAAAAAAAAAAAAGTCTGAAGAGACAAAGCAAAACAAGTACCCAAACATGGCTCTGATATGACATAAATTTTGAAATAATCAGATAGAAAATTTAAACAATTATGATTAATATGTTAAAGACTCTGCTGGAAAAGTAGACAACTTGCAAGAAGAGATAGGTAATGTAAGCAAAGAGATAGAAATTCCAAGAAAGAATCAGAAGGAAGTTCTAGAAATTATAGGCACTGTCACAGAAATGAAGAATGCTTTTGATGGGCTCATTAGTAGAGTAAATATGGCAAAGAGTCAGTGATCCTGGAGATATGCCAAGAGAAACTCAAAAGTGCAATGCAGATTTAAAAAAAAATAAAGACATGAAATACAAGAAATGTGGGATAATTACAAAAGATGTAACATATGTAAATAAAAACATGAGAAGGAGAAGGACAGAAAGGAATAGAAGAGATATTTGAAGTACTAATAGAATTTTCCAAAATTATTTGTAGACACCAAACTACAGATTCAGGAAATTGGAAAAACAATAAGCAAAATCAACACCTAGGCATTTGCAAACAGCATAAAACCAAAGACAAAGAGAAAACCATGAAAAAATTCTTACACAGTAGAGGAAACTTCTTTTTAAAGGAATAAGAATAAGAAGTACATTGGACTTTTAGTCAGAAACCATGCAAACAAGGAGAGAATGGAGTGAAATATTTGAAGTGTTGGAGGGAAAAAAACCCAAATCCTAGAATTATGTATTTGTTTAATATATCTTTCAAAAGTGAAGGAGAAATAAAGACTTTTTAAAGCAGACATAAAATCTACTCTTGCCAGTAGATCTGCCTTGCAAAAAATGTTAAAAGAGAAAACTGCTAAACAAGAGAAGAGTAATATAGGTCAGAAACTTGGATCTACCTAAAGAAAGGAAGAGCATAAGAGAAGGAAATGACCATAATATAAAATCTTTTATTTCTCTTATTCTTTATTTATTTAATAGATAATGATTTGTTTAAGTAATCATGGCAAAAATGTTTTAGGTGATTATAGCATATAGACAAGCAAAATAAATGACTGTATGCTATAAGAGAGGGAGAGGAGTTGAGGATACTCTGTTTACAGCAGTTTTCTTTGTAATCACCAAAAACTGGGAGCAATGAAGATATCCTTCAAAGGTGAATGTATGAACAGTGAATACATTCATATAATGGAGCAGTATTAAAATGATTTTAAAAAGTGAGCTATCAAACCATAAATAGACATGGAAGAAATTTGAATACACATTGCTAAATGAAAGCAGCCAATCTTAAAAGTGTGCATATTGTATGATTCCAACTGTATGACATTCTGGAAAAGAGAAAACTGTAGAGACAGTAAAAAGATCAGTGGTTGCCAGGGGAGTAGAGGGAGTGGGTAGGGGTTAAGAGGTGAAGCAGAGGGGATTTTTAGGGCAGGGAGACTAATTTGTATGATACTGTAAAGGTAGATAGATGACACTGTGCATTTGCCAAAACCTATATAGCACTGTATAGTACAAATGGTGAACCTTGAAGTACATGATGGACTTTAGTTAATAATAATGTATCAATATTGGTTCATTTATTATAATAAATTTTCCACACTAATACAAGATAATAATAATAGAGGAAATGTGTACAGGGGGTGGGAGAGAGTAACATGGAAATCTCTGTACCATATGCTCAATTTTTCTGTAAATCCAGAACTGTTCTAAAAATAATATTCAGTCTTTTTGTTTCACACCAACAAAAATTAATATATTAATTTACTCACAATTTGCCTTATTTTTATGTACCTGTTATATCTCAGGCACTGTTCTTGGAGTATATGTCTTTATGGAATTCTACTGATGTAGAAAGAACTTAGACTAAATATACAGTATCGTGCCAGATTAAAGATCGACCACGTTAAAATGAGGTAAATATTATTATGGGTACTACCCGTCCCACTGTTGCTACTTTAGTTATGGATGGGCTCCTACATTAATCTTCAGGGATAACCCACACACTGTGTACATTATATGCCTATTTGAGAAGTTTTGTGTCCTTTAGCAAATATTTGCTAAAGGAAAACATTTGAAATCAAAAGAGGCTTTTATCAGAGCAGGAAACTGTATTACACAGCACATTTATGTTCTTAATAGAGAATATTTTCTGACTTCTAACCTTTAAGGTCTACACATACATATAAGTGCCAGCAGTCTTAACACTTCGCCACCAAGTTTTCTAACTCTTATGTTTCTTGGCTCTGTTACAATTAATATCTAGTCTTCTCTTGGCTGGGGTTACTTTACGTTGTCTAACTCTGTTAACTCACTTGTTCTAGACTGAATAAGTTAATTCATGGAGTTGTTTACAAGATGATATATTTTTCATCTTGGCCTTCATGGCGGGTGTAGGTGAATAGGCTTTTTGCTCCAAGCTTGGTTCTGATCCCAAAATGTCATCCAGCTTTCACCCTTTCTGTGCCTCAAACGTTAATTTTACCCCAGTGTTTGCCGCTTCAGATAGCATTCGATACAGCGTCTATTAGTTGCTACTTTTTCTCTCCTTGTCTCATAGCTTCCTTGGTTATAATCATTTTTAAGACTTTTTTTTTATTACTATTTAATTGCCAAGATCATTAACAAAAAGAAAGTTAACTATTTAATTCTATTTAATCTTCTTTATTACAATTTAAATACCAAGTAAATGCCTCAAAAAATTATAAATGTTTTTCTCTAGAAGAGAAAATATGAACAATTTGTTTATGACAGCTAGGGAACTTTTCATTTAAAGGACTATAAAATTTATATTTCTACTTAATGCATTGGTCTGAGTTTCTTTAAATTGTCTGTCATGCATCATTTTACACTATTTGAAATTCTCTGATAACATGGTTGATGTCTACAATGAAGCAATGGCTCTTTCTTGTGCTTAGAATTAAATAAAAAATCATTGATGTAGCTGAAATATGTTTTATGATATGGCCTAATGTCTTTCCAGCCATGTTCCTTGCTCGCCAAGGATTCAGCAACATTAGTATTCAGTGCCCCTAATACACCCACCATGTGCTTTCCTGTTTCAGGTGCTTCACCTCTGTCGTTCCCTTTGTCTTCTTTGCACTCTCCTCCCACCACCAATCATTTGTGTCTGGGAGAGGCATTCCTGATACCTCCAAAAAATACCCCTTTTCTTCTCCTTCTCCATAGCATCCTGCTTTATTTTTCCATATTTGTTATTGAATATTTTGTGTTGATGTATTATCAAATTTAATTTCCACAAAACTGGAATTCCACGGGGACAACAATCATGCTTTATTCTCTCACCTTTGGATGTGCACTGTTTAGCTTTGTCTCTGGAACAAAGGAGGGCTCCAATCAACGTTTGTTAAATGAAGAAAATATAATTTCAAAATCGATATTGTATGGCTCTTCAGGTTATTCAGTTTTATTGAGTCAAATTAATGTAGAAATACATCAGCTCCAAGTAAAATGCAGAAAGGCCAGCAGGGTCACTGTTTCCTCACACGGTCAAAGTGTCTATTTTGGAAACAGTACTTGGTACTGGTGACTGTTCAGTACCTCTTCTGTCAGCTCTTGTGCTGGCGCCACTTACTGAGCACTGGTTGTATGACACGCCACTCAGTAGGTGATTATTGTTGGGTTTTCCTGACTTTTCTCCTACTCAGCATTTCAGAAGAGCCCTTCCTTTATTCATGAAGTCTTTATTCAGTCCTGATATGCCAGTCACCCATAGGTCTTAGAGAATAAAAATTAATAAACATGACGAACTTCAGAACTGGAGAGGTTGACAGAAGGCAGCAGAGAGACAATGATACCAATTCTTCACTCTGTCTGTGCACATCTAGATCACATTCTGTGTAAATGTTCATGCACACACACATGCACACACAAACGCAAGACTAGAGGGAAATACATCGTTTAGGTGTTTAGATGTGTTAAAATTACAGATAACACCATTTTTTCTTTTTTAATACAATTTTCATTCTTCAAAATTATTATTTCTTAAGTTAAGAAAAGTGTCATCTGTCATCAGCCCCCACCAGTTTCAGGTAAAATGTCTATTGAACTATGCCACCTGGAAAAGCCAAAGCTTTTTAATCAGTTTTTATGATTATAATTTATTATAGTATTCTTATAAACATAAAAGTCAAAACTCTGGCAATTATTAATTATTTTGGCAATATTACTGATTATTATATCAATAGCAAATGTGATGTTTGACTCTTCTGTTTAGGTTACTCTGCAATTATACCTCTAAAATTATTAGTGAGTGTTACCAGATTTGGGAAATGAAATACAGGAAACATGGTGAAATTCGAATTTCAAGTAAGTGGCATTTTTTAAAGGTGTAAGCCTGTCTCATGCAATATCTGGGATATTTTTAATGAAAAAATTATTCATTATTTACCTGAAATTTAAATTAACTGAGTATCTTGTATTTTATGGTCAACCCTAATTAATTTGGAACTTGAGCAGGAAAAAGGTAATAGTGAATCTTTTCAAATTCAACAAATCATTGCACAGACCCCTCATGGAACCTCAGAATCTCTAAAATGGCCAGCAGTTTAAAGGTCTTCTAGGAAAATAAAATGTACAATAGGTAAATACTTCTTCTAGGGAACTCAGATGAGCTTTCATTGAAGGCAACTGAATCTGCCTCAATCGAGAAGAATTTGGGAGCAAGTGTGTGGAGGCTGTGGGCAGTGCGAATGGGCCAGGAAAGGTTTATTTACGCTTTGAAATCTAGGGAGATATCCTTGAAGTTGCCTGAAATCTTAAAGGCATGCATAGTTTCAAAGCAGAGCGTAGGATCTCTGAAAGTATGCATGAAAAAATTCCTTTGATTTATAAGGGCCAGCCCAAGTCAGCATGTAATAAAAGAAGATGCCATTTATGGGTTCTGTGATAGTTTAATTTAAGCAGGTTTTTGACCCACACCATTCCTTACATGTCAGTGATGCACATGATACAAGTTAGAGTAGGTGTGAATGTCCTCTACATCAGTCAGGATTCTCCAGAGAAACAGAACCAATAGAATATATGTGTAAATCCATAGAGATCCATTTTAAGGAATTAGCTGAAATAATTGTGGGGGATGACAAGCCTGAAATTCCTAGGGCAGGCCAGCAAGCTGGAACTCCAGGCAGTAATTGCTGTAGCCTTGAATCTGAAATTTGCAAGGTAGAATACAAACTGAATACTGAAGCAAAGTTTCTATTATTACAGTCTTGAGGCCAAATTTCCTCCTCCCTTCAAAACCTGAGTTTTTTTCCTTCTACAGGCCTTCAACTGATTGGTGAGCCCCACCCACATAATCTGTCTGACTTAAAGTCAACTGACGTTAGAGCTTAATCAGGTCTACAAAACACCATCACAGAAACATCTAGACTAGCATTTGACCAAACAATGGGGCAATTAGCCTAGCCAAGTTGACATGTAAAATTAACTATCACACTACCTTATTTAAAGGTTTCAGAGCATTTTATTCCTAACAAGGGTGAGGAGCCTTGGCTCTGGTGTTAGTTGGCCCCTGAGGTCAATGTTTACTGGCTAGGTAACCTTGAAAAACTCACTTAATCTCTTTTTACCTTAGATGATTATTCTGTAAAACAGGCCAAACTGTACTCTCATAGGGTTAACATGAAGACAGTATATTTAAAAGACATATTGCATGTTAAACGTATTTAGAACAATTTCCAAAGCCCAGGAAGCATTTATAAATAGTAATTTTTGTTTACATTGATTGCTATTGTTATTATTCTATAACTTTTGATGAATTTTATTATAATTAACACTGCTGTGTGAGTTATTTAATGAGATATCCAAGGAAATCTGTCCTGACATTCTGTCCTGACCACTACTATTCCTCTTCCTTGTGGATTTTTTGAGGGAGCTCCACGTACAGGGAATGTTGAGAAATAAGAAATTAAGTGAAACTTTATTCTTAATTGATTTTCTTCCTGACACCTTAAAGCAGAGCTCTTTGGTAAACATTTTGAGCAGTCTATTCCATTATCCCAAAATGACGATAAATGTCCAGATAAGTAACTTACCCTTTGGGAGGAAGAAAGGAGACGTGGAAGAAGCTATGGGAGAAGCCTCTAATGGCTTTCCTTAGCAGAGACATCTGAGAACAGATCTCATCAGGAGACAGAATCTGTGCTGGAAAGGAAAGCAAGAAAGAAAAGTAGAAACAAATTCAAAATTCAACTTATTTCTCCCTACCCTTCTCAAGCCTGCCACTCCCTTTAAAAGAAACTAAACCCAGTGAAAACAAACATAACACCTGCTGTGTCCTTCTGCATGTCCCTTTTGGGTCAATAGTGTGGAGCTGCCTCAAAAGCCCATGTGAGTTCCTGTTCTCCTGGGGCCAGCAAGTAAAAGACAGCAGGGCAGGGGCTCATCAGGGGGTTATGGTAAGAGAAGACATGGGAAAAGGCTGTCTGGGCAGGTAGGAGATTGAAGTCATTGCAGTTTGAATGATTAAGAAAATGTCACCAGTTTCCTAGTCCTCCAGGCTGGTATGCCTGGTAATGTTATGCTTAAATATATGGATCAATATAGTATTTTCCAGACATACATTATTCCTAGACCACTTTAACGAGTTTTATCATGGCCATATAAACCCATTAAGTTTTAAATAGAAAACGTAATATTTTTATTAAATCAAATGCAACTTCATTTTTTAAAAGTGTAGCCCCTACTATCTCATGATTTCTGTGAAATCATGTTTTTGCTATTGCTGTCTGTGCATCATATTAAAATATATATTTGAAAATGGCCTATGTAAACTGCTAAAATGTGTATCTCATACAATCACTTGTGTATCATGCTTTTAGGAAAGATTAGTTTTTTGTAGGTGAAAGTATAGGTTTTAAACAGTTATTTCCTGGACTCTTACTGCTTCAACAATTATGTATCAATTATAATGTCAGGAGTTGTTCAATGCACTGAAAATGCAGAAATAATTGAGCAGTCAAAACAGCTCCTTTTGTTGTCTACTTTCAAGTGGCAATGACACACAAATAAAAAGAAAATATATCCATAAATTTTAAATAATGATATGTGTTATGAAGAAAATAAAACAGGTTAAAAAAGGAAAGAAAGTTCCTGGAAGGGTGAAATTTTTATTTTAATACAGCCGAGTATAATCATTGCCTGCCTCTTTTTCTTGGCAATAATCCGGAGGCAACAAGGAGGATAAGAAATAGGAACATAAAGTCCACTAGAAAATAAATACAAATAAAAGAATAAAATCACAGATGTATCAGCTAGCAACCCTGAATTATTAAATAGGAGACAGGATCGTCCAAACTGTGAAGACCAACAGGGTAACGGAGAGAGGATCCTTGTGGTTGCAGAGCTCAATTAGAGAGCCATAAACACTGCTTGTCCTTAAGTAGTTGGTGCAGTCCCAAGATTCAGAAGCAACAGTTCTTGTTTGTGAAAGTGGCAACAGAAGCCTGGGTTTCTGTGGGGCAGGGAGATTCCTTGGAACTGGCTCTGTTTTGTGGGAAAGAAGATGGAGAAGGACACGTGGGAAATCACACAGACAACCTACATGGCAGGTCTGTCCAAGGAGGGAAGAGGGCACTTCACGTCTTTGCGAGCTGCCTGCCAGTTACTAACCTCAATATTTTTGAATCAGCAGAAGCTAATAAACTTCTTACACACACCACCTAGAGCATTAAGACATTTCTCACCAGCCTGGAGTAAAATACTGGCCCATTCTTCAGGAAAACCTCCTACAAATAATTAGGTTAGTAAAAAATCATTTTATTCAAAACATGAGTTATCTAAATGAAACCAGCATAATACAAAATCTACATAGACTAAGAAAATACTAGGATGCATATTCTTATTCTAGAGTAATTTCTAAAAATATAACAAAAACAATGTATACAACTTAAAAGTAAATATATGTTAAAATAAAAATTCTAAGTTTTTTAGTTCTAAAACACACCCAAATAGTCAAAAAAAGAAGAAAACGGGGATAAAGGATCAAAAAACAGAGTATAAACAAAAAACAAATAGTAAAATAATAGACCAATGTCAATAATTCCATTAAATGTTAGTAACCTAAACAAATAAGAGCAAAGGCAAATGTTATCAAAATAGATTAAAAAGAAAGGATTACTACATAGTAATTTAAAGGGATGGATTATTGATACATCCACAATATAAAGGAATCTCAAAAACATTATTCTAAGTGAGAGAAGCTTTATACAAAGGATATATACTCTGATTCCTTTAATATCAAATTTGAGAACAGGCAAATGAATAGATAATGGAAAAAAAAGCAGTGGGTGCTTGTATGAGGGTGAAGTCAAGAGCTGACTTTCTGGACTAATGTTGATGTTCTATATCTTGGTCAGAATTTGTTACAGGTGTATGTATTTGTTAAAACTCAGTAAATGTACACTAAAGGTTTTAAACTTCATTGTATGAATATTTTATAGTGGAAATATCTAAACAAATATTGAACTCTAGATAATGAAGTATTTAGAAAGTATACTGATGTCTGAAATTTATTTTGAGAAGTGTCAAAAAATAAATGGATGAGAGTGGTTAGAAGAATTTAGTTATTATAAATATGTCATAAATACAAGTAGGTTAGAATGTTAACTATAGAACCATCGTAGTGAGTCTATGAGTGTGCAATGTAAAATTATTTCAACTCTCCAGTATATCTGAAGATTCCATAATAAAATGTTGAAATACAGTTGCATCAGCATAGAATCTATAGACAGACAACACTTTGACACGTTGATAATTGCAATGCCCAAATGCATTTTTGTGAATTAAATCGACAGGATAAAAAGACAAATTTTAGTATGACCATAAGAGATTTGAACAACATACTGGCAAGAGCTAGCTATTATCACAATAAAAAAGCACCTATATCTCAGGTCCAGGGCCCTCTGCCTGAAGAGTGTAAGGATGCTATTTACCAAGTAATGTCTTACGCACATCAGTGATGCTTATTTATCCATGGCCTGCTATTACGATGCAGAGATGAAAACACCTGCTTTGCAACATTGTCCAAGGAGCAGGCTAAAGTGGAGAGGGAACATGCAAAGCAGTTCCCAAGATAGCTAAGAAAACAGGAAGGTAGTGTCTACTTTCTGGTCATTATTAAGAGGCCCGGCAGAGAACTGAGGAAGTATATGCAAGCCCTAAAGTCCGCACTGTAGTTGGATAACGTGTTAAGCAGGGTCCTGTAGGACCTGAGTTACCTTGGCTTCTAAGAACAGTGAAACTGTTAGAGTAGGTACTCTTAGAGTTCATGAGAGTTCCTGGATAACATTGAAGAATATAGACTGTCTGGAATACCACGTTTCCAATCAGAAGGAAACAGAAGAGCAGGTCCAGCAGGAAGACCTGTTGAAAAGCCTGCTGGGGCATTAGGTGAGGAGACTTAACTTCTGAAGGGAGTGTAGCAGGTCTGCCTGTTGCAGTGGGCTCCAACATCAGCTCCTTAAAAGTCATCATCTTCTCCGTTTGCCTGAAGACTGCTTTCCTTTTTATATCTTAATCCTCACTGCTGTGCATGCAAGTAAATCTGCTTTGCATTGTGAAAATAAATAGATAGGTAAATAAATAAATTATTATTTTAAAAGAGACAAATTACTGCCAATATATATAGCTCTTCAGACACTCCTGGCCTTTGCAGTTACCTGTTGTGGTATATTCATATTTGCAAGGGAGTTTAATGATACAGATGTCACTTGAGAATTAAAAAATAAAATACTAGATGCATTAAGGAATCATTCATTGTTTTATGTATTTAATCAACAGAGTTGAATACTATTCTGGCCTTTGGATACAACAAATTCTTCAAACCAAAACTCATTCCATTTAACATATCATTGAAGTTACAAAAACTGGAATCACTGCGTGGTTAAGATTTTTACAAATTATAACAACAGGACAGGACACAGAGTTGGAATATTGGTGTTCAGGGTATAAGACATCCCCCCACCTGCCCCGTCATGACTATCAGTGTTTGTACTGATCTTTCAGTCCTAATTAAAATAAAATCTGTGGCCCTTTTTGTTATACTGTTAACTTATCCTGCATCCATGATCTGGAAAAGGAGCATTTGATCTTTCATGAAGGGATTTTTTTTTTTTTAATCTAAACGTACTCAGATACCTCCTGTAGCTTTTAAGTTGCATCTCATTGAGTAGATTTGTCAAATGGGTAAATACTGCTGCATGGAAAGTCCAGAAATGCAGTGCATGTGTGTGAGGTGGGGCATTGCCACACAAAAGGGAATTGCTATTCTGTTAGCACAGAGGAAAGGTGGATATTGGGTAGGCAACTAACACTACCACAGTGGTTAAGTTAATTATTAAATTTAGCAACAAGGATGACCCTGGTGACACTGGTGAAAAACAGCTTCAGTGATGTTAGTAGGATCAGGAGACAATTAGAGCAACTGGAGGTAAAGAGAAATGAAAAAGAAGAGAAAGTGTGAGGACAAAATTTTCATGAAACTTGACTCTAAGAAAAAGAGAAAGCTAAAGAAAGTCAGTATAGGTTGAGCTATAAACACTACACAATTATATAGACATGTAAGTTTTCTTTTTATTAATTATCTTAGGCTTACAAAATTTTGAATTAAAATTTACTTCAAATTCTTAAAATATGTTTAAATATATTTATTCTCAAGTATGAAAATGAATATGAATATAAATGTTTATATGTATGGACATTCATGACTTGAGTTGCAAGAGCTCATATTTCTTAAATTGTAAAATTAGAAGCAGAGTGTCATGAATGACATGAAATAGAAGATCATGGTTTAGCTGAAAACCAGCTTACCACAAATATTACATTGGAGGACTCCAATTCCTAGTGGTCACTGGCCTGCCAGTGGACACAGAGGAGCGTGGTCTCTCCTGGAATCACTTTTTATTTCTCATTTGTGGAAGGCTAGTTGAGTACTTTGCAAATATTATACCTGAGAAACCAAATGATGAATTTGGCAACATCTTGTTTTAAAAGACTTGTATTTAATATAGCAAATTAAAAACATGGTGTGGAAAGTCTGTAGTGGCAGTTTGATTCTTCTATTGCTGTTTCTCAAAGAAGGTAAGGGTTGTGGGATATTTCAGCCGTATGGAGTTGGACTGGGAAGCAGGGTGAACTTTTTTTCAACTTTATGGAAAAATGTGTTTATACAAGTGTTTATGATAAGTGAGTAGTTAAGTACAATCATATCTCTTACTGTGAGGAATGCATGAGGAATTTTTAGTTGAGGAAAAAATTTCCTTTTAATTTCACTAAGAAAGCTTTAGAATTATTGAATACTAAATTCAAAATTTGCATTTCAAAGCTAAACCTTTTCCTAGGTTGAGAGACAGAAAGGAAAGGAACATTTATTCTCTTTTGTATTTTGTGCTCTGAATGAAATACTACTTTTTATTCAGTTTGGTATTCAAATTGGTATGCCCCAATTGTTTTACTGAAAATACTTAAAGATATGAAACATAATTGAGCCCAGTTGGTATCCTATTTTATATTAAAACCAGACAATTTTATATGGTACTTTTTCTCCTTATTTAATTTTTCTATGCATTTTTTCTAGACACAGTTTTCTTTGAACACTGAAATATTAAGTTATAAGAACATTCAGAATTTAAGCACATACTAAGGTTCAGTACAAATAGTAATATAAATATCATTCTGGATGAAATTTGTTTTACCCCTTTCCATGTTGAAATGTTCATTTTTGCATAAACATCTTTGGCTTCACTAAAGATTTATAATCTCCAGAATAGTTTAATTTTATGAAATGAATCATAGTCAATCTAGAGCTTCAAATAGTTCCTTTGTAAGAGACAATTTGTTGGTTACAATGCTCTTCTCACCTCTCTAGTCTACCTAAATATTAAACTTAATCAAATATCGCATTTGCCAGTATATTTACAAAAACATCAATATTTCATAATATTCGTCATTGTAATAAGAGTTAAGGCATAGATTTACAGACATATTAGATGGAAATTTAAAAAGAGTAATAATGAATTTTGGAGTTTTTATAAATAATGCAACCAACTGAAACAATAGTTAAATGACAATTATGATATCTGCCAAGCCTACAAATACTTCTAAGGGAAAAACCATTCCAATGAGAGCTTTGATCACAGGATTGCTGGGTACACCTGGTTTTGTACAGTGTGATACTACTCAGAAGCACTTATGACTAGACTGTGACTGAAAGCTGCATCCAGGAAGTGTATCCACGCCAGACTATGAGAGTGGCCAGTGGAAAATGCTCTGAACAGCAACGTAATCATTGTCAGAAATCTGAACCAGAAACTGTAGAGTTTGCTCACCTTCTTTGTGTTAATATCCAATAATTCTTTCCACATTCCTTCTGGGAATATAATAATTTTTACCTATTAGAAACTTACTGGATATGGTTCAGGGAGGCTGACATTCTTCCTGCTTCTAAATGTCATGGATATGAAACAAAGACTGGTTCAGAGATGGGCACAGAGTCAAACTGTTGATTAGAGTCAATCGGAGTACCCCTTGTGGATATTATGTTCAAGTTGTTGGAATATACAGTCTCCTTCATCTGGGTCACAGAGATGTGTGATGTAACTCTAGGACTGTGGTGTCAATATGGCCATCACATGCAGCAGTCTGGTCTGATATATATTTATATATCTTTATCTATGTCTATCATCTATATATCTTTCTATCTATCTATCTAGAGATTGATAGAAATAATATTTGAGCCCCTGCATCAACCATTCCTGAATGTAGTGGTAAACCTTTACTTACCCGTTATGCACATCAACAGATTACTTTATGTTAATGATAATTTGCTTTGCATTTTTATTTGTAATTGAAAGTATCCCAATTAGCACAGAGAAAATTTATAGCCAAAGAAATCTTAAGCTTAAAAGAAACAGAGATAGAGTCCACTCATAAGGCTGGGAAAAAGAATCATAAGGAAGTCAAAGTCACAAGGAAGCAAAAGCTACAGGAAATAGATTGGTTTGAGGAAAAGAATGAAGAGCAGATGTTTGTAAAAATGCATTAAAAGCTAGTCACTGCTGAATCACCCAGAGCTGCTTAGAATCCAGTTCCAGCCTTTGTGAGACTGGGCACTGCTATGGTTTCCATTATACCTCAGTCCTGATTTCATACCTGAATGTCATATTTCCTTATATTCACTTGTATCCTTATAATAAACACCCCCATTATTTGATAAAAACTTGAATAATTCTGTTTTAACTGTACTCACACGGGACCAATAAGTAAATTATTTTAAACTTTTTAATGAAATAGTGGACATTTCTCCTCTTTCACTACCATTGATGCCAGTGATGAACACATCTGAAATTGAAATGGGGAAATTATCATTTTCATCTGGAAAATTTTATGTGATGTCAGTGTATAAATAAAGCAAAATTTAAATGTAAAAATTACAGATCTTAACAATTAAATTTATATCATTTATTATATACTTACTCTTTAGTCAAGATGCTTTTGGATTAAAGGAAACAAAATATATGAATCAAATTTATAATGTTATAAATTAATATTATATAATTAACAACCCAAAATCCAGAGGCAGGGCAGGCACCAGACTCTATGGAATATCACTCAATAATTATATTTAAAAAATCCAGGATCTCTGCCAATAAATTTCAGAACACTGTATGAAATGAACAGGTACTTACAAAAGAAGAATTATTAAAGATGACCCAAAAAGAGAGAGAACATAAAGTAAAGAAAAAAAAATCTGATGTGCCCAATAGCTATTTTAAAAATGTAAACTATTATTAAAAATAATTCTATAAATTCTTATTCTTATTCCTATAATGGTAGAGTAGCTACTTTCATTCAAATAAAAATTATAAACGCTGTGTAAAATGTTGAAGAAATAGTGCCCAAAGTAAATAGAAACAGGAAGAAATTGACCCATCAAAGAAGGAAACTAAACTAGCTTTTCTCCTGTTAGTACAAGCTGGATTTTTACTGGGTTGAGGAGAGTAAGGAGGAAGATCCCATAAAGGAGGGACTAACAGAGAGGAGAGCCCTAAATCCATATTTGAACTCTATTTACATTCTTTGCTAACCACTGCATTGCACACGTGCTTGGGAGAGTTCAGAGTTCTCAGTGAAAAGCACAACCAGAAGACCGAGAAAAGTGAGCAGTTTCAGCTGATGCCCGCTTTGGGGAGCCAAAACTTTGAGTTTGAATCAAATCAATGTAATTACCTACTAGAATAATAATAATCTTTAGAGCAAGATAACAGAATCCGTTTCTACAATGTGTCCACCACAATATCCACCATGCAATGAAAAAATATAGTAGACAATGAGATGGAACATGAAATTATGACCCACATTAAAGAGAAAAAGTAGTCAACAGAAACCAATCACAAAATACTCTGAATATGGAAATTGGAATACAAGGACTTTAAATAAATGATTATAAATAAGTTTGGGAACTTGAAGTAAAATATGCTGATGATGAATAGGCAGATAGGGGATCTCAACAGAGAAATGGAAACTCTAAAAAATAAGCCAATGGAAATTCTACAGTTTAGCAAATCAATGTGTAATATTAAAAGTGTTCTCATATGTGGTAAAATAAGTGGTTACTAAGCTTGAGGATATTCAAATAGAAAATACTCAATTTTAAGAGACCAGAGAGGAGAAAGTTTGAAGATAAATCAGTAGATTCTTAGTGATCTGTGAGATGATACAATGAGGTCTAAGATATGTGTAATTGGACTCCATGAAGGAGAGGAGAGAAAGAATGGAGAATAAAAAATATTTAGAAGATATATTAATTTCCTCTTGCTGACCTAACAGAATGACACAGACTGAGTGGCTTAAACAACAGAAATTTATTTTCTCAAAAGTTTTGAAGGCAAGTACAAGATCAAGATGCCATTACGGTCAGTTTCTTGTGAGTCTTCTATCTCTGTCTTTTGGGCTGCTGACTTCTCTCTGTGCCCCCACATGGCCTCTTCTCTGTGGGCATGCAGAGAGAGCGATTTAGTATCCCAAGGACACCAGTCCCATTGAATTAAGGCCTCACCTTTATGACCTCATTTAACATCTGTTACCTCCTGATGGGCCCTATCTCCAAGTACAGTCATGTAAGGGGTTAGGACTTCACCATAAAAATTTGAGGGGACTTAATTCAGTCTATAATGGAGGAATAATGGCTAAAAATTTCCCAAATGTGGTAACAAATATCTACTACCAGACCCAAGCAAGATAAATATAAATAAAAACACACCTAATTTTATCATGATAAAACTTGAAAAATAAAAATAGACCATTTTAAAAGTAGGCAGACCTAGTTACCTCCCCCCAAAAATAAAAATAAAAGTAGGCAGAGAGAAACAATGCATTATCTACAGGGGACTAACAATACCAGTGTCAGCTGACATCAAAAATAATGGAGGACAGATGACAGTGCAGTGACACCCTCAAAATGCTGAAAGGATGTCTACCATGAAGTTTGTATTCAGAAAAAAAAGTTGTTCAAAAATAAAAGTAAAATAAAGACATTGTCAGCAAATGTCAGCTAAGAGTATTGGTATCCAGTAGAACTGGATGAACTTTTATGGAAACTACAGCATATGTAGATGTAATACATATGTTTATGTACATATATGTATGTATACGTGTGTGTGTATTTATATGATAACAATGGTACAATGAATGAGGTATAAATATAATTATACTCTTTGAAAGCTGAATCTAAATTTTAGACATGCTACACTTTTTTTGATTTCCCTCTTCTTTTTGACTTGGATTATACTGTACCACTGCCTTTCTTTCTTTGTACTCCGGAAAATTTTACTAAACATTCAAGATTCAAGTCAAGTAATTCTCTCTGAGGGCAACTTCTTGACAATTTACAGAGTAAAGATGTGCTCAGGGCTTCTCTAATAGCAACTATAGCTTTACTCCAATTTATTGTAGCTGCTGTGTATGATACTGTCATGGTAGGGCCCTCAAGGCACAATATTTTATTTATTTACATAGCAGGCACTGGTTTTTATTGTTCTTTGTATCTGCCTTAGCTCCTACCAACATAACTATCTCTTGTTGGTTGAGAGAAGAGATAATAAAGCAACATTGGAAGGAATGAACGCATTGTTGGATGAAAGGGATATCAGCGTGAGAAAAGAACTTTTAGGGAAAAGCAGTTTGGACACACTAAGTTTGTGGTGCTAAAGTAGCAATCAGGTAAAGACACAAAAGCTGTGAAATGTAGATTTGGATTACAAGTGAGAGGCAGGATTTGGAGACATAGATGGTGAGCATGAATGAGACTCTAAACTCACTGTAGAAGAATAAAAGACAAAAAAATTTTTTTAATAATAATAATAAAGGAAAAGATCTCCCAGATATTTCAAGATGTAACTTTTTTTGTGCATTTATCCCATAGCCACTAATCTCTATAAGTCTAAGGCTTTTATAAAAAAAAAAAAGATATATTTTGTCTTGTAAGAAAGATTTTGACTATATAAACCATGGTTCACAGAAAAATATTTTAATATGTTACAGAGGCTTATTGGCTAGTCAGACTTATCCTGACTCATTACTTTCATAAGTTAATGTCCTACTGTTTAAAATGGAAATTTCTCTCTGTATAAGTTCTTTATCTTCTGTTTTCATGATTAACATCTGGCATCAATAATATGGTAGTTTAGGAAACAATTTTAATCATGAGGGCTTTTTTGAGGATTTGGTTTGTTTGGGGTTCTAGCTTTATTACTTGCATATGCTATCATTCTCTTTAAAATTCAAAATTAAACATTGACTAATTTTTTTTCAGGTCTTGAAATAACATTGCTTATACTCCATGGACTGTCATGGAAATTTGTGAGCTAAGTCCAGTCACTTTAACAGATAATTTGGTTTCTCCTGCAAGAGATTTTGTTTTCTCCTGCAAGAGATTTTGTTTTAGCCATGTTAATTGATTCACATTACAGAGGGCTTTCTGACATCAGAAAGGCATTCAATTTTCTATTTTGAGAAACATGGTAAGTGTGGCAATGAAAATTTTCAGGGCCTGACAAAGAAAATAGTAAAGTTATTGTAAACATAATAAAAATGCAGTTAATCAAAAATTCTTGGGATTTAGAGCTGGAAAAACAGTTTCATCAATAACTCAAGCTTATCATTTCTCAAACAGCAAAACTCTAAGTAAGGCCCAGACAGAGAGACTTGTCCATTTTGTTATCCGCTAGTGATAAAGCTAGGACGAAATAAAACCCAGGTCTTCTGGTCAAATTCTGCACTCTTTCTACTACCAGGACAAATTTGCAGGACTGCACAAGCACATATTTTTAACATGACTTTTTATAGCTATGCCTATGTGTGCAGTTACTCATGATGCAGTCATGTTCAGTTGTCCATCTTACAGAGGTGAAAAGTTGAATTGGTAAGAATGAGAATAGTTATACAAGAACCCTGGCTTCCTCAGCCCCTGCTGGATTCTGGGGGTTCTTCTCCCTAGTTTCTCGGGGTCCTTATAGTGTTTGATCCCTAGTTGCCTCCATGGTGATGGCTCATTAATACATCCTGTATTGGGTTTTCTACCTCACTTCCCTCTAAATTCTATTCTTGTCTTTCACAGCCAAATCCTTGTCTCAGAATCTGCTTTAGGGATGTATAACTGAAGCTAAGACAAAGAGAGAATTGGAAAGTAAGTGTTCCAACTTCCCAGCCTCTATACACAAGTGGAAAATACAAAATGGGACTTGGCAGTTGACATGACTGACCAGCCACTTTGCTGTAGCACCTATCATTAATCTCATCAGCAAATAAGAAGTGTAGAGTCTAGATTTGCTGTGGTTGCCTGAAATCATCCAAGAAGTCATTGGTGTGACTGACAAGCATAATCTGTCATTTACTTACCACCAACTACGGGATGTGAGCACATGTTCCCTGTGGCTGGACTACACCAGAAATAGAAGGGGACTGAACTTCTTTTGTTTTATTTGGTTCTGCAATCTCGTTTCTCTGCTTTCCAGACAGAAATACCACCTTTGATTTTTGATTTAGTAAACATTTTGATTTGTTTGTGCAGTTGAAACTTCTATCAGTATATATCTAGCAATTTACTTTTAGTGGTTAAAAACCACAGCGATTTGTTTCTTTATGTGTATTTTTCTTAATCTCAGTCATAACCTCAGTGACTAGATTATCTTCTCTTAGACAGCGGGCTAACTGACTACAGGAAACTGATTCTACCAGGATCTAAGACTCTGGTAGGGCTTCTAATTCTACTTTCTGATTTAAAAAAATCTCATATAGGCATAGCATATTTCTGACACATTATCTTCCACTCAAATTAGACTGATTAGTTTCTCTACTATGTAATACATGTTAGCTATTTTTTTCTTTTGCTCTAGCTACTCTATTTCATAGCCCTTCAGACTTCCCTAGACAAAGTTCGTGGCTCAAGAAATGTTTGTTAAAGGAATCGTGAGTAGAGGCTAACTTCTCACTTAGAAAAGGATAATTAGTGGTGTCTGAACATTTGTTGCTTTTCAAAGATACTGTTAGATGCAAAAAAAAAAAAAAAAAAGGGAGGTGGTGAGAGTAAAAGAAATAACAAAAAAAGAAAGGAACTGCACAGCAGATACTTTTTTGCAAAAGAGTTTTATGTGCTTGGAATCATGCAACTTTTGATGAATGGTTATTGTGTAATATGTACCATCTGGAATTAAAATACTTATCATTTAGTTACGTAGATAAAAAGAGAACATTTGGACATTTTTACAATATGTTCACAGAATAAGCAATCTTTTGATTGCAATAAAAGATATATAGAAACTGTTTTTTGGCCATGACTTATTTTTTCTTGTGTGCATGAAATATGAGAAATTTAATGTAAAACTAGTTTTCTTGTGAACTTTTCCTTTGGGTTTGCCAATAAGGAGATGATATAATTATTTCCAGATTTGCATTGGTTTAGTTCTGTTGTGCGTATGTGGCTCTGTGCGTGTGTGTGTAAAAATGCTAAATGAGCTATCATTTTGGAATATTTATTCTCATTTACCACTGTGCACAATTTAAATTTAGTAGAATTTCAAAATAGTTTTGGCACGAAGCCCCTAAACTAACTATGTGGTATTTAATTGTAGAGTGGTTCGGTATACATTTACATGGCGTCTATAAAGATCATTTCAATTGGGTGTGGGCTTATTTTGTTTTCTTGTGAACATGCTCAAATTCATAACTCCAATTCAGAAAGATTACTTGGACTATTAATTCATTGCCCTCAGTCACAGCTGTTTTCTTTTATAAACACAGAAGCTTTGATGTGGCCATTCTCATTTTATTCTGTTGAGATCTTTCCCCAGATATTTGGAATTAATACTTAGCACCAAAAGATTCTGTCAGATTGCTTAGAAATTGTTGAACTGTCTTGGCCATTTTGTATTGCTGATAATTTAGATTACATGTTCATTTCTTTGTGAAGTTTATTTGCTTAGATTCTCAGAGTAGCAATTTTCATTTTCCTAAACAATGCACTGGTTTTAGAGAACACTTCACTAATTAGTTTTATTTCTTTCATAAATTATGCATGCTTTTATTCAAAGTTTGATGTACCTTGTGGGACTTATAACTCAGGGTTGAATCTAGTAGTGATTGGGGTATTTTCCTTTTTCTGGGCTGTCTTGTATTTAAAGGTTTTTATAGCAACAGCAACTAATTCAATCAGGTTTTCCTTTAAGCACTAGAAGCACCTAGCTGATATAGCTGTATAGATGAATGAATAAAATTGGTTAGTTTGACAAAGTGAGGGGAAAACTCTTATATAATCTATTGCTGTGTACCTTTACCCATTATTGAATAAAATACTTAAACAGTTAAGAAAAGGAAACATTGGATTTTCCAAAGACTACTGTTACAGACTGAATTGTGTGGTCCAAACATACATGTTAAAGCCATAATCCCCAGTACATCAGAATGGACTGTATTTGGAGACAAGTTCTTTAAAAAGGTGATTCAGTTAAAAAACAACTTTTTTAGGGTAGTTTCTTATCTAACCTGACTGGTGTATTTCTGAGAGGAGGAAATTTGAACACCCTGAGTGACACCAGGATTTCATGTGCACAAGAGAAGGACCACGTGAGGGGAAGACACAGGACAAGGTGGCCATCTGCAAGCCAAGGAGAGAGGCCTCAGGAGAAATCAAACCTGCCAACACCTTGACCTTTGACTTCCAGCTTTCAAAACTGTGAAAAATATTTTTTTTTTGTCTAAGCTACCCATTCTGTGGTCTTTTGTTTGGCGGCCCTGGCAAACAAATATAACCTCCAATCTCAGGAATATAAAGATTTTAATGTTTTAAAAGGAGAAACACATTTAGCTGTAAATTTAGAAAGAGTGACAATCAAATATAAGCTTTTTGGAGTTTCATAAATTTTAAAAAAAGTAGGAGGAAGCTATATGGTAATTTCAATATTTAACTGAAGAGCAAAATCTTGTCATTAGAGAAAAGAGGAAGTTTACAAATATCAGGCATACAGGGAGTGAAAATTTGTGGAGATGTGGTGTAGAGGGGTTGCTAGATTATTATTGTGGGACATTAGAGCAAAGTTGTATATGTAGACCCAATGGAGCAATGTGATTTTACTAACAGCATACACAGTATTTACTCCCAACGTAAAATGAGTACCTACCTGTACACTTGCAAGCTGAAACATTGTCAAAGCTTGTTTAGATTCAGTCACCGCAGTCACATGACCCAGAAGACTGCAGAATTCCTTTCCCTCCTGCTGTGGCTCCTTCATGACACTCTATTCATCTTTACTTTCAACTCCCGCTTCCTTCTGCTTTCCCTAAATCTTTTCCTTCCTACTTCAAACATTTATCTCATCCCAGAACTGATGTAGACACTCTAGGTAGAAGATTTCAAACAACTGCATATCATTAGGTCTTTAGTCGGGTAATGATGGACAGAGAAGATACTGTCTAAGCGTATTTGTCTCACATCTCCCCAGGATCCCATTGAAATCATCATGCAGAATTTTTAAAAGAAATAAATCCATTACAGCTAAGAGGATTGAGGAAGAGGTCAACCGTGAATGGCAGATTTCAGCATCTCTTTGGATGACAGTGGAAAGACAATGAGCATGTGTCAGAGAAGACAAAGTTACATTTCAATAGTTACTGAGAGATGGATGTAGAAAAGAAGCCCATCTCTTATCTTAACCTTGCAAAAAAGATATTTATATACTCATTATACTCTTTTTTAACCATCTTTTTTAAACTTTCACATTTTAGAAGCAGTTTACAGGCAATGCATGGAAAATCTAGTTAATGTTTAGTAAAGGGTAAACTTGAACAATTTTGACCATGAAGTTAAAGATATATTTACTAGAAGATCATGGCAGAGTAGAAAAAAGGGTTCTCTTTTCACATAGAAAAAAGTTGAGATGATTTTACAGAGTTGTTGAAACCAGAAATAGAACTGCATTTTTTAAAATTCAAGTTTATTACCTAAGTTAAGAAATAGAAATAATAAGATAGCTACCAAAATATAGGAAATAGAGAGTAGGTCGGTGTGAGTATGCTAAATGATATTCTATAACAGAGTCAGTGACGAATGCTTAAACTTGCTTAAAATCAGAGAAATAAAAACATGTTAAAGCAGCAATGTGGAAAAAACTCAAACCAGTAAATATTTGAAGTATTGTTTCTAGAGAATTGGACTGGAATTGAAAGAATGGGGCAGGAAATCATCGTGGGGTTTTTTTGGGGGTGGGGTGGGGTAGTTTTCTTAGCTGATTTTTACCAAGCTCATGTATCATTTGGTAAGAAATACAAAATTAAGTTGCAAATATTATGCTAATTATATAGCACCAAGTTTTCAAAATCTATCAATTTACATCACTGAACAGTTACGCAGAATATGAATGAATCATTAAGGATAGGCTGTTATGCCATGATAGCAGATACCACAAATTTCAATGGCTTAATACCCCCCAAAAAGTTACTTTCTCTCAAATGCTATCTGTGCCTGTAGCAGTCAGCAGGGCAGCTCCATCCTGAGGAATCCCCCAGAGAGCTACAGAGGAGCTGACAAGAGTGGCAGCCCAGACCCACTACCATGGGAACCTGGAACATGCGCACATTCCCCCTCCTCACCATAGCAGAATGGAAGGGAGGGTTGCACCTCAGCAATGGAATCCTTTGATCCGGAAGTGATGCCTGATTGACCAGTGACCAGAACTTATCATACGGCATTTCTTCTTTCTTTCAAGGAGACAGGAAAGTTTAATCCTTCAGTGTGTCAAGAAAAAGAAGAAAATAGATGAGGGAACATTGAAACTCTCTACTACAATAAAGAAATTTGCATTTAAGATTTTAATAGGCTCATATTATAATTAGTCTTTTGGAGCCTCTACAGACCATTAAGATAGTATGAGTGAGAAAGAACTAATCAATTATCAAGATCTTTTTCTGCCTCCATGTATGTTTTCTAAAATTTTATTACAAAAATTTTCAAACAACAAAATTGGAAGAATTTTTACAGTGAATGTCTATAATCTGAGCCTTTGGACTCTATCAGTCTCATTTTGCTATGTTTGCTTTATCACATATTCCTTACAGATATATTACTGTCTAAAACTTCTTTAGCATATTTTTGCTTGAGAACCTCAAATAATAATAATATCAAAAATACTACTGATTATAGTCGTATTTGTTGAGCACCTACTATAGTCTAGGCATCTTAAATACACTATTTCTAGTCCTCAGAGGACTAGCATATAAAGTACAAATTATTCTCTGCCTACTGCAGTTAAAGAACCAGCGATCAAAAACTTTGAGTAACTTGCTCAGTTTCCCTTAGCAGATCTAGGATTCAAATTCATTTTTATCTGACTCTACATCATTGGTGCTCTTACTACCTACTGTACCTCACCAGCCTTGATTTTTAAAAATTTTTTAAAATTTATTTTTATTTTTTAATTGAAGTGCAGTCAATTACAATGTGTCAATTTCTGTCACTAACCTTGATTTTAATACATTAGAAACCACTGAGTCACCCAAATCACTTTCTGTCCCTATCCTCCTAACTATATAAAAACAGTATATGATCTAAATTTGCTAATCTTGTGTAGAAAATACATTTGCTCCATCTCTCTTTCCATCTCTCTGAAGGCAGTGTTTCTGCTTCTCAACCTGGATAGTGTTCCCAGTCTGTATTCCTACTAACCAACAGCTTTGTTATGTCACTTTTAATGCAGGCTGGAGGCCAGCAAATGGAATATATGGCAGGGCTCTTGCCCTGTTGGAAACAAACCCTGGCACTATTACATACACCATGGGTAGCTCTGCTGATGGCTTTTGCAAAAGGCACTCCTGCTAGTCATTTTACTGTTCTGATCTTTTTCCAGGACAATTTTAACTTGTCTTAAGAAATCTTTAAGAACTGACAGTGAGTCTCTCTCTCTTTTTTTTTTACACTTGAATTGTGTTTACTCAGCTGAATGTCACAAAGAAAGTGATATTTTTCCAAATGTAGAACAATAAATTAAAAATTCAAGATAATAATCCTGCGATTTTACAAATTATGTGTTCTATTTACCTAACAGTTTTGAATTCTACAACATGCTCATACTGTATCATTTTTGTTCTTTTCCCAGTACAGAAATGTTCTGAGCAAGGTAGTCCCAAGATCTGTCTCATGTGCATAAAGACAAAAATTCCCTACAGTTTTTTGGTAAATGTAACATTTTGTTGTTTTGCTAAATTATGAATTGCCTTCAATATATGCAATGCTTCAGATGTTGTGCAAAATATCATTTCATAGTACACAATAACTTTTAAATCAGTGTGTTAATAATCAATTGCTGTAGGTATATATGTAATATCTTAAACTAATTTTGTTACTCTTTTTTCAACCATAATGGCATATTTTATAATGAGAGGTGGTATAACACAGTGGTCAAAAACAGAAGCTCTGAAGCCAGACAACCTAGGTTTAAACCCTGTGTCTGTCATTCACAGCTCCATGACATTGAGCAAGATACTTAAGCTATTTGTATTATTCGAAATTTTTGTCATTTTGTGTTGACTCCCCTCTGATTCCAGGGTGCTAAAATAAACTAGAAGCACTTGCATCTGATATTCTTCCAAAATCATACTTCTTTGGACTCTTTGACCTCGGTGACATTCACTTCCTCTTTATTTTACTGGTTCCTTCCTAGGGGCACACCCAAAATCTCATTACTTAGCACTGGGCTACTTAAGACATTTTAAGGTGTAGTCTCCTAAGCTCAGATCACTCTTTTTCTTCCAGGTCGTGTATTCTGAAATTCCCCTCAAACTCTGTTTCAGTCTTTTCCTCCCAATTTACCTATCCATCCTGATTTTATTTCCTTCACTATCCAACTTCAATCTCACGGTTCACTGGCCCCATTCCTTAACTCTCAATGCCATTGGACTATTCCCTGTCATCGCATCAAAACTTAAAACCTGTAGCTTGGATCCGCTCAATCATTCTTCTTAGTTCCTTATTTGTAAAATGGTCTTGTTTAGAGAAATTGTGTGCAATTTTGTGTATTGCTGTGTCTGCTAATGATACTTCTACTCATCAGTTATTGGGTACTTTCTATGTGTCAGGTGACAAGAACTGCACATCTGTTCTTTCTCTTACCCTCATAGCAAAAGCGTAAGATAGTTGATATTGTTCCCCATTTTGCAGATGAGATCCAGTGCTTAGAACTGTTAAGACATTTTCTAAAGATCAAAGAGTTAGTAAGTGGCACAGGCAGGATATGAAACTCAATCTTTTTTCTCCAAAACACAAGTTCCCAACAGCTGTACCATGTAATTATCAATATACATGGCTTCAAATGCACTATTATATGCTTTCTACTTGTCCTTTTTTTAAACTTTCTCTTCTTGCTGTTTCTTGGACTCAACAAATACCTTTTGTCATCCTATTTTTCCTTCTATTTGTTTGACAGTTATGCATTCTTTACCTATATATTGTGGTTAACTTTATATGTGATATATACTCCTAACTTTAACCAATAAAATTTACACTCCTCCTTGCCAATGCATGGTCTTTAGAACACTTTAAACATCTATATATATTTCTCTGTCTGTCTGTCTATCTATCTTTCTGTCTATTATCTATCTATCAGTATCTACACACACATTTATGTTCAGTCATTTTGGGGAATTAATTGGATTGACACCAGTTTTTTTCAAAGATGTCATCTGGGAATTTCTTTTCACCATATCAGTTGTTCTAGGTTTTTGGTTTTTTGTCTTTTTGTGAGGGGGGAACCAAATAAAACAATTCTGTTGTAGAATTTCTACCATCACAGCCAGCATAAGTCCATTTTTATTTTTCTAAACATTATCATTTGAAAATATCATTGGATACTGCCTTTTTTCTTTTTGCCTATAAGTTCATGATATTTACATGGAGAGATCATGGATAATGTTGTTTTGTCTTGTTCGGTGTTTTCGTTAGGGCTGTAAATGAGAGCTTGAACATTTATTATGATCCCATCATTTTAAAAATGGCTTCAGTTTATACCCTCACTATTTTTCTTGATTTTGTTTTAGTAGTCACAATGTATACATCAAAAAATGGAACAGCAGATTATTTGTGAATCGTAAGGACAGTCTAGTAATTTTGTGTGGATATTTTAAAAAATTAAAAAATAAAAAGAATTGCTAGTAGAAAGCTCATTTGATTCCTCACAGCTTCGTATGTTAATACTTAGAATTATGTGTTCATTCTAATGCATGCTCTGTTCCTGACTCAGTCTTACCTCATGGGACCATGAATATTTAAATGCAGAATTCTTCCAGAATTATTGGAAATGTTAATAAAATTTAGAAAATTTCACCTCTATGTTTACATACCTATCCAGGCCTCTCATAGTCATCATTCAACCACTTACATGACATCTCCTCTTGGATAAATCAAAATAATTTCAAGCTAACCATGTCTAAAAACAAACTCATGATCTTCTCCTCTAGACACATTCCCTGTGGAAAATGTACCTCCATCTATTCAATTATGCACACAGAGTCCTTCACACCTCCTTGCTCTCATTTCCACCTGTCCAATCGACCATCAAATTCAGATGGTTTTACCTCCTGATTCCCTCACCTTTGTCCACTTCTGTTTCTACCACCATAATCAGTGATGTTATACTTCAAAATACCTTTCCTTTTGCTAATTTATATTAAAATCCTAACTGATCTTCTCACAACTAGTCTTGATCCCCTCCAAATTGTTTCACTCACTGCATCAAGAAGAAACTTTTGCAAACGTGTATGTATGCACATATCTATATATATCTAGTACATATCTCTATTTATATTGTATACATATGGCCCCAATGGTAATAACAAACACTTACTTAATGCTTACTATGCCATGTATCCTGCACTATTCAAGACACTTTACATTGTTCTAACTCACTTAATTCTCACCATAATTTAGGTGCTACCACTCGTCCTCATTTTACAGGTTAGAACAAACTGAGGCACAGAAATTTAAAGATCCTGCCCAGGACCACAGAACAGTGATGCTGGTATTTGAAAGCAGCAATGTTTTAGCTTCAGTGTTAATGTTGTCTACCACTACATGATTACCTCTCAGTGAACATATTCTCTTATGACTTAAAACCTCTTCAGTAACTTCTAAATTGTTCCTAGAGACCGTAAAGTCTTTAAATGTTACCTAGAATATTCTTCCCTCTTACCTTGTGTTGTTAAATACTTCTCATCTTTTATGTGTTTCCTTAATCATTATTTCTTTAGGGAATCCTTTCATATTCCTTTGCACCATGCAGCTCTCTGTTAATAGCACTTATCACAGATGAAACTTTACATATTTTTGTGATTATTCAATAAATTGATGTTTCATATAAATTGTGCACACTATAACATTCCCAGTGTGTAGTACAGTTGCTATATATATATGTGGCACTCGATATATATCTTATAAAATAAATGAAAAAAAGACAAGGAGGAAGGAAGAAAAGAAAGAAGGAAGGATGGATGAAAATCCTTCGAGTTGAAAGGTCTAATAGGAATATTTTACAATTTTGCTTTCATATCAGGGATTCTTTTTATATCCATTCTCTCTTTTATTTTAGATTGAAGTACAGTTGATTTACAATTTATGTTAGTTTCAAGTGTACAGCATACTGATTTGGTATTTTTGCAGATTATATTTCATTATAGGTTATTACAAGATAATGGGTATAATTCCCTGCACTATATCCTTTCTCTTGAATCATCTCTGTCTGAACATTTCTGGTGGTAGGAAACTCTACCTCAAGAAAAGCTACTTCCATTGCTAAACGACTTTGATCAACTATCAGAAAATTCTTCCTTAGCTAGAGCTGAAATATGGTTACTTGTAAATTTCACCCATATGTTCTGCTTGCTCTTCATTTTGGAGCTTCCTGGAATATGTGTTATCCCCTTTTTCACATGGCAAGTTTTCAGATATTTCAAGCTATTATGTTTCTCTCAACAGATTCTTTTATTCTAGCCTAATGATACCTGGTTACCGGTATTTTTATGGAATAATTTTATATGATATAATTTTCTGTATATGCTTTAAAGTCTTTTAAAATTATTCTTTTTAATGTCAACTAATTTGGTTTTTTGCCTTCAGCCAGTATTAAAAAACTGTTCAATGTATGTTCATTGGTTCTTTCCTCCCACCCCCAAATGCATTTTGGTATGAAAATACACAGTCAACACTGCACTTTATGTTTTCTTCTTGGGAATTCACGTAACAGAATAACACATTAAGTTTCTGAGAAGCCTTGGATTAAAGTAACATGTTGAACTTTCATTAATGTGGTGTTTCACAAACGTATATGAACCTTTTTATATTTCTACAAAGTATATCCTATTTTATAGGCTTTTTCAGAATACTGTCTAGAAATATATATAAATGAATGTGTTAATCTATATGGAATATTAATTGTTAATAACATGTATCTAACAAAATTAGAAGTGTAAGAAAACTACACTTTGTACTTAACAAAATCATGATTTTTTAACAAGATCCTAATTTTTTTAACTCATGAAAAACAGGTATGGTATGTCAAGTGATTAGAAAATAATTTTTTCTTATGTTTGCTGGGTCAAAAAGGAAAAATGGGTAGAAGAAAAACATATCTTAATATATTCATGCTGGAAAAATGGAAATAATTGTTACTATGACACTTTTTATTAAAAATTTATTCTTAACAAAGCTTGTGAATCAGCCTCCTGAAATAAATATTTTACTTCTGTTTTGTTAGAAAGCATTCACTCTTTTTATTTTAAAAGTCCAGAAAACACTGGCAAATATAAGAACTGAACAATTTGCAATTCAAGTGGATTTCAAGTGTTAAAACACTAAGATTCTGTCAGAAATGTGTTATAATAAATGTAAAACCTAGGACTTGTTTAATTGCTACAGTATATTGTACAATATCTAAGAACAGCAGCTGTAAGAAGTAGTGAACTCAAAATGACTGTTGCTCTGTTATTTAGTATTAAATGACTAGAACTTTCTTATATAATATTCAATGCATTTCATACCCATTCTTGACTAAATGGCAAACTTACACTTACACAAGCTACTTAACAATCTGAATTTAATTATTCCTTAATAGCTATGATAAAGAAATGTCTCCTTTTTCCATTTTCTCTAGAAATTTCTACCTCCTGTTAGAGTACTGTGTTTATACTGTAAATATAGTATCTGCATAAGTAATTTTGAACGTTTGCAGACAAATATGTGCTTTCTATCCCACAACAGTGTATTTGCGTTACTTGGTGTTAGTAAGCTGTGAAAAAGACAAAAAGAAACTATCTTTGAGTTGATAAACTATCTTAACTCTGTGTCTGTTTTATTAATCAAAGAAAAGCAGGCTGTGCTACATATCATTGGCAAAAGCAACTTTGAATAGAAAAAAATAAGCTACACAAATAAAAATGGTGGCCACAAACCATTAGAAATGTGATTTTTATCTTAAACCTGTGAATGGTAACCATGTCATTTCATGTCAGAACTATTAGCTCATTAAATCAACTTAAGATTGTTGACGACATGTTTAAATAATGACAGCCTGAAGGAGCCTGAAGCAGGTCATTAGATCCGTGGGGATTGGTGGTTTGATTTCATTTCCATCCAGACGGAGGTAGCGAAGATGAGGTCCGTAACTGAAGGAATCTTGTTCTGCAGGCAGTGTGGTAGGAAGGGCAGGACATATTACAGAGACGTTAACGTCTGCGGAGACAAAGATAGCACGAATGAATGAATGGAACACAAGAGACTGTGGGTGGGGAGACCAAGAAGCTATGACAACAGTCTGATGGAGGGCCTCGTGGCCTTGTCTGTGAAAGTTAAAGAGAAACAAACGCTTTCTTTGCAAGTTGGAAGTTATGTATATCTGTTTAATGAAAGTAACCCTGAAAAAATGTCTAGTCATCCCAGTCTATATATTGTTATTCTTAATACAGAGCACTAGAAAAGACATACTGTTAAAAGCTGTGATGGAAACAGAGATGTGTAAGATATATCACTTGTTTTCTACCCTTGGCAAGGTAGCTATGGCATGATTAGTTTATTATAGAATGAGGAAGGTGGTATTTGGGCATTAGAGTCAGAGGCAATGGTTCAGAGCTGGTAGTGAAAGAATGGGTAGGTGGATGGGTGGATTGATGGATGCGAAAGTAGAAAATCGGTCTATTACTAGAGAAAGTGCTTGAAAATTACCTTAAAAATGCAAACACTCAAACTAATAGTACATGACAAGGTTTTTTAAATGTATAGTTAATATAACTTTATATATGTGGTACTTGCAGAAAACAACCTTGAATTGCCATACTTAAGTTCATATAATTGGAAAGGAAACATTTGCCAAGAATTGAATTACAAAAATTCAAGCCAGGAAATACCTCGTCAGCCTTTTCACAGGGTTAGGATGTGAGAAATCATGCACCTGCCTTGGAGCAGAGCCCTTGGCATCGACGTCTGTACTGAGATTTAGGAACATTCAGGAGAGAAGACTGTTAAGCCAGCAAAATTCTGAGAAGTGTGCACAATAGCTGATCTCAACCATGATTCCATGTACTCCCTTTAAATCCTATTTTGAAACTGTTTTGAGCGAGAGATGGTCCCTTAGAAGATAAGGCCCACCTAACTTTGGCAGTGGCTTTCCTTTGTGTCCCGTTGGTGCATACTGACTCATTTTGAAGGACTTTATACTTACAGTGAGGGTGCTTTGCTCTGATCTTATGCCATTTTGTGAATTCAACTTGCTAAAAATAATGACTTGGATTTGTGTAACAGATCTGTGTTCATCAAGTTATATTTCTTCACATAATCACTTTATCATCACACAGCCCTTATCAGGCAATATTATTATGCTCCCCAGATGAGCATTGCTGAACAGTGGTTCAGACAGGTAAGGGGGTGTGCACCGGGTTCAGCTGCCTAGTCCATTTCCTGCTCTACAGTTTTCCTTGCCTGCTGGAGAGATTACGTCCCTTTGGATAGGTCATTTCCTTAGCCCTGTCACCATCCACGCATGTCTGAATGAACAGAATGTAAAAACAAGTGTTTTAAATTAAATTATATTTTCATAAGTTAATTATAATGTTTCTGAGAAGAGTTACCAAGAAGGAACTCTTTTGAATAGATAACGTTTTTTGCCAAATTTTAAGTCCCCTAAAATGTTCAGAAGAAATCGTTTTGCATAAGAAAATTTCACTGTCCTATAAATTCTGAGAACTCTTCATATAAAAGATACATTTCTTGGAAACCACTTTATTAACAACTAGAGTAGATTATGTGGTAAAAAGAACTAAGTACTTTAACAGTTAGTTTAACACAGTATGATACATTGGTGAGCCAATAATTCTTGCCAGAAAAATTCTTCTTTTACGTTTATTTTCTTGGAATATAGAATGACCATCCCTGATATCTACATTAAGAAGCAAGTCAATCAATTTCTCTTTGTTGATGTAGTTGCTATTAAAATGTTTCTTACCTCTATTTATAGAAATTTATCTTAAATCTTGTATTTCGGGGATTGAAGAGAAATGTGCTATGATTATAATGTAGGAGTGGGAAAAAACACCTAAAATGGGAAATCTTGGGCTCAGATCCTGGCTATTATGTTTATCCTCTGTCCTTGGGAAAACAGCCTCACCTAGCTGAGCCTCAGTTTCTCTTTTTTTCAGAAAAAGGAGGAGGCTAGAGCCCAGAAACCTGGGTTTTATAAGCTGTCCAGGTAATTCTGATGCACAATGAGGGATGAGGACAATTGAAAAATAGAAATATATGAGAAAACACTCTGAAAAAACTCTCTAAAGAGTGAGTGGAAGAACAGAGTCCTCTTTGTATAATTCTGTAAATGCCAAGCATAGGTGCCCAATTGTATGTTGAATGTTGCTCCCTCACCCCTGAATACCCTGTCTCAAATCCCCAGGGGAATCCCCAATTCACAAACAGGGCTCTATGTGGAATCACTTTAAATTAACTTCTTACATCAAATGTCAGTGGGACTTTTGTTGTCAGATAAGGAATCCACCTGTAGAAGCACAGAACTTTTCTTCTAGAAAAAAAAAATTGTATCTATATGGGTTGATACTGGCTGTTCTACTATTTGCTTCAATGAAACAGACCTAGCTATTAACATTTTTTTTTTCCGTTGCATCTTCTACTTTAACTATAAGATTAAACAATGTGTCTCATCACCATGGAAAACTCAGTGGTGTGGTAGCAGCCTGCTCTTTAGTTCCAGGATTTTATACTTAAGTATACTGTTTGAAGAAAAATTGAATAACCAGTGGAAAAATAGTCTATTCTTATAAATGGCATGTTTATGTAACTGTTTGCTTAAAGAAAACTAATGAGTAATAACCAGGCAGCAATGCCTTCTGACAATTATCTGTGTTATTTTCCTATCAACCATCCAACAGATTCTCACTTTAGGAATGTATTTTATAAGGTTGTTCTGAATCGCCTCAAGATTATCTTCCTAAAGGGACTGTGCTAGGGTTGAGAATGCATGGAGAACTTCCAGCTGGTACTAACACCCTTGTGGTTGGACCGAGATATTGTCCACTTTTACACCAGGGTCAGTCTGGTCTCAGGCATAATTGTGAAGATGCCAAGTTTGCCTTTAATGTTTCCAACCTCTTCTTTCTATAACCACTTCTTCCCTTGGTGGCACCTCTGCCTCCAAGGCACTTTGCACTCATTTCTCTCTTTCTTATCAAAAGCTATTTTCAGGGAAAGGGGTGGGTATGCTACCTTGCTGGTTGTCATTTGTCCAAAGGAGTTGCCAACTGCCAGGGACGTTTGTTTCAATTTTAATTGAGCAAAGTCTTAAACTACAGTATCGGTTCCCAATGCATGCTCCCCAGAACAGCAGTCTCAGCATCCCTAGGGAACTTGTTACAAATGAAAAATCTCGGATCCCACCAGACCTATTCAATCAGAAGCTCTAGGGTGGAGCCACTCAGCTGTGTACTCTAAAGGTGAGACACCCACTGATCTGAAGCGGGAAACTCTAATTAGTGTGATCATGGTTTTTAGGACAGAGGTGCCTTTCTGATACCTCCTAAATTGTATTCCTTCTACTACTATTCATGAGGTTGCTTGTGTCTGGTGCACCTTCTTCAGTATGTCTATTCAGTGAAGCAAAAATATCAGAATCTCCTCAGAGTAAAAGAAGAGAGAGACATTGAGTCTCTCCAATAGGTAGTATCCCTCTGTAGATTACTAAAGTCCACTTGTCAATCTACAGTTTGAAGATCTGAACTTCTTGGTTCATTGACACTGTCTGTGAACAGACAAAACTTGAAAATACACTAAAAAAAATCTCAGGGTACAAGAGTTAGGGAAGAAAAACCAAACAGTGTTGCTATTCGTAAAGAGAGAGAATAAACTGAATAACCATGAGCATCTTAGTCAAAGACGCACCCTGATGGTTACTTACTTTTAATTTTGTTATGATCGAGGTGAAGGTGCTGCAGGTGAGCACTGATTCGGGGGACTTTTGTGAGCTGGTTGTGAGACAGTTGAAGATCTAGAATTGATGATACATTAAAACCACTTGAAGGGAGACCAGCATCTGATAATTTGTTGTGGTTGAGTCTCAGGAAGGCCACTTTAGGAATCACATTAAAATAATTTTCTGGTATTCCTTCTATGGAATTGTTGTCTAAAAACAGCTGCATTGTATTGGCTGGTAATCTTGGTGGCATATTCCTCAGGGCGTTCTTAGCCATATTTAGTTGCATGAGGTTCTTGAGTCCCTTGAAGGTGTCTCTTTGAAAGGCATTGTCCAATAGTTTATTGTGCTGCAGGTCAAGAAGGGTCAGGTTCTCTAGATTGCTGAAAGTCCCTTGAGGAATTCTGGATACCTTGTTTCTAGCTAATTGCAGTTGTTCTAAACTTCTTGGCAATGGAGAAGGTACCTCCTCTAGCTCATTGTCTTCCAGAAATAAGAAAAGCAGCTTCTTTAGTTGGCTCAGGGCTCCTTTTTCAATTCCATAGTTGGTTATTTTGTTCTTGTTTAGATTTATCCATCTCAGCTGGGTGGCATTCTCGAATGGCTTCTCAGGAATGGTTTCTATCAGGTTGTTTTCAAGATAAAGATACCAGATCCTTGATGGTATAGCAGGGATTTCTTTGAGACCTCGATTTTCACAGTACAAAGAAGTAGGGAAACTGGGGGGACAGAAACATTCCCTGGGACAATCGAAGTCATGCACCGTCCAGTCCTCTGGATCACTTCCCTCATAAACCTGTCTCACACTTCGAGTCCATACAGTATCTGTTATGAATAACACCCAGATGATGAAACAGATTGTGGTTGCCATTATAGTACCTAGAATGAGGGATACAACTGTTAGATGTTTAAAGAACTGAATCTTTAAATAATCACATGCATCAAAATGATCGGCAAACATTGCTTCTTGGTGGGGTGGGGGAGGTAAAGACATGCTAGCATTTTGTACACAGTTATCAACTAATCCCCATAATAGGCACTCTATGCAAAGCATTTTTGCAAACACGGAAACTGACGCACCAACTTGTAACTTTCTGGTTTTAACCCAATCACAATGAAAACTGAGAAATAAAAAGCAAATTTTTGGGAACTCTTAAGTGCTTTTCCACTTCAAGCTATTTAATTCAAGGAAGTTAGTTGAAACCCAGAGTTGAATACATGAGTACAAAAAAGTGACCTTTCAGTAACTCAGATTTAGCGTCTGTGTTGTTCCTAAGAAGTAGGCATATGCTTTTACTTTTACCCCTAAATGAGCAAAACATCTGGAGGAGATTTTCCCAGGCTCTTTGGCCCTTGAACCAAAGAAACAGATCAAAGAACATTTTAACGGTGTGTGTGTGTGTGTGTGTGTGTGTGTGTGTGTGTGTGTGAAGGAAGGTTTTAAGATTCGAAGAAAAGCGGGGTGATTAATCTCTTGCTCTGTTGCTCAACTTCTCAGGTAAGTTTTATTCTGGGGTGCAGGGAAGGACGTCTAATGTTCTAAGTACAGGATCAAGTTGTGTAGCCAAGAAATCTGGATTACGAAACTCTCTCTAGACATAAACGTAAATACAGATATAGGTGTAGATATAGATGTGTATCACACTTACAAAAGTAGTGTATTCAGCTGTGGCATTACTATGGTTGATAAGAAACAAAACAAAACAAAGAGCATGTTTAGCATTCAGGTGGACTTCCATATTTTCGATGTGGCTACTAGCAGAGCATAAGTTAATACTTATTCATGTACGATGCATTTAAAAGATATAAATCCTCCCCACTGAGGATCAACAAGTTTATGGAAACAAAGAACTATACTAACAGGAAAATATATATATATATATCTATGTAACAGTAACATCCTGACCAATGTACATTTAGTTCAACACTTGATAATAAGGAAGAAATAAATTTTATTGATTCCTTTGTGGAAAAGATAAAATCAGCATCATCTATGAAATGCTGATCTTTCCATTTTGCCACTAAATCAAGGGAAATGACAAGTGCAGGGCTACTTCTGCATCTGCAAGCTGTCGAATTTCTTGCGATTGCAGAATGCTGCTCTGGTCATCTTCCAACAGAGACATATTAAAACATTATTTTTTCAGAATAGGGATTTGCATTAGTTATTGAAGCTGTAATTCTGCCTCTGATGAATCATAACTTCGAATTCTTAGCTTTAAGAGTTTTGAAAAGTGTAAAATAGTTTACCTTGCTGTCCAGGAATGTATCGCTGAGTCCTGTGTCTGGGTCTGAAGTTTGCTAAAATCAGTTAAGGAGGAAAAAAGAAAAAAAAAAAAAACCCTTTGACTAAAACAATTTGTTTTTATTTTATGCTGTCAAGACTCTTAGGAGAAAAAAGAAAACCTCCTCTGACCGGTCACCATGAACACCTTTGATCTATTGTTTCCACTTTGACAGAGCTTCAGGAGACGGCTTACCTCAGTTTTCTTGGAGCTTCTTCGTCCCTTTCTATTGGTCACAGCTCAGTCATAGTAATGGACTGACCCAGGCTCCACTGTCGTGTTTTTATGAATCCTCCCTAATATATATGCATCAATGGCTCCAACTTTAACCCCTCCAACAACCACAGCACCTCAGTACCTAGGCAGCTCAGCACGGGAAATTCTGACTTCATCTCAAGAACCTATAACAAAAATTCAGTGCAGTTTTCACTCTGAGCTCACAGTCCCAAAGATATTGTAATGCTGATCTGGAGACCTGATCTGATAGGAAGAAACTAAAAGCAGTTTTGATTTCAAGTACAACAAAAAGATTTTAAAGCATTTTCTCTAGATGATCTTTTTTTAAAAAAATGGTAAAAAGAAATAAAGACCAATATCTTCTGTTTATATGGAAATATTTTGTTCATTTTTCATATAAAACAGATGCTGGAATTCTATTTAGATATATTTTTGATTAATGGAAAAAGAGAAAATGTATTTGAAAAATTAAAAAATGAAATCTGGGAAGCTATACCTGATTTTGGCACTAAACATGGTATGATGCTTTGTTTTCTAGAAATAATTTTAGTATCTGTATTTCGTATTGAGAGCTTTATTTCAAATAATTATTCAAATGAGATTTTTTTTTCATCTCATTATAACAGATGTTTTGCATTTAGTCCATTACAGGGCATTCTGTTGCACTGCTTTTTTTAAATTTTAACACAATTTAGAATAATGTGTCTTCTAGATCTTGTATTTGAGAAAAAAAAAGTTATTCCTCTTAAGGAAACCCCAAAATTTTTGAAAATCTCATTTTCAGATATTATCCTGTTGATTGTAATCATTGTGTTTTTCAAAATCTATCTGATTCTGGAGAAAGGAAGTTGTATTGATATGACTTGTTGGACACTGCTCACATAAGTATTATCAAAGGACACAGTGAAAATGGGGGAGAATTTGACTCAAAAAACCTTTTCTGAACCATCTACTTCCTTTCTCCTCAACACAGTTTTGTCATCCATAACATAGCACTGGACTGTCTCACAAGGGTGGCCCTAGTTTGTTGTAAACAATTATGGAAATGTTAGCCTTTCTGTGGTATTAGCCCTACATCTCAACTGGAAAATACTTTTAATTTTGAGGGCTCTTATAGCCAAAGATCTAATTCAGACATGATCTCTTAGTAGCTCACCTGGTACACTTATATCATATTTTAAGAAGAAATCAAGTGTTACTTGCTTTTGTTATAACAATGATCTCCTCTCTCTACTGCATTTTCCTTTTCTCTTTCTTCTTTTCATAAACCCTCAGGATATAAACAACAGATGATCTCCAAGTCTGCACAGCTCCCTACAGCTACTCTCTTATTTCTTAATTTTCTTTTTTAGCTAAACTTGTTTCAGACATTTCTTAATTCTATTACACAAATGTTGCTACATGTCCATTGTTGGAAAATTAGAGTCGTACACTGGCTGCCTCCAGTCTCCGTTTCCTGTTCACCAGTCCATCCATTGATTCACCCACTGAAATAGGGTGGCTAATCTCTCTGCTTCCCCAACATTGCAGGCAAAAAAAAAAAAAAAAAGCAATGATCTTTATATTCACTAATCTATTGAAGTCTTTTGGTGTTCAGCCTACTTGCCCTGTGACTTGGCAATGCTGACCCTCTCCTTTAATTAAATGTTTCTCGATTGCATTCTCTCCTAGCTTTCCCTTCTCTTTCTTTCTGACTTCTATCTATGTTCTGAACCTCTCTGTTTCCTGTAACACTTTTTAAGGGGTTTCTAGCATTTGAAGCTCTTTGAGAGTCTAAGATCTCAAAAGATTGTTCAACGATTCCAAGGTTTTAACAATCCTCTCTATCATGATGACTCCTGAGTCTCTTTTTCCAATTCCGTGTCTGGAAGAAAACCTGCACTCCAATGTGAGCATACACCCGCTTTCTAGAAATCTCCTGTTATCTCTTTATGTCTCAGAGGCTCTGTATGTCTCAGAGCCATGTATCTAAAGTGAAATTCACTATCTCCCTTTCCTTTAAATGCTCTTGTCACTTTATGCTTTTGAGTGACATTATCATCTTATTCCGTCTCTTAAACCAGATATCTGGAAATCATTCTCAACTCTCCCTTCTCATTTTGAGAGCATATGATAACAATTACATCTTACGGACCCTGAGAGACATGATATAAATAAAAATGGCCATCTGCAATGTTTGCCAGGTTTGGTATTATTGTTTCCAGACCAAGACATAGGATGTTTTCCACTGCTATAATCTTTATGTCTTGATTTTTCCAGTAACAAGTCAGTCTACTCTTCTTTGATTACTGATTCCTGGAGGATGGGAACTTAAGCTCTTCATTAGGACTGCTTAAGTGAAAGTTCAATAAATTTAAATTAAGACAGTGATAAGAATAGCTGAGTCATTCTAGCTGTTATAAGAGTTAATGCAAGACTCTGCCCAATCTTATCTGACTCTACAAATAGGGAGAAAAGAAGGCTAACGCTTAATGATGTGGCTTTCACATTGTCTCTCTAATGACAGACTAGTATTTTAGAAGCCTATGGGGATTTGAATATGGTAGGTGTTCAAAAACTATTTACTTAATGAGTTAATGAATAGATAAACACATAAGGCACACATATTTTGATCATCATGATTTTTTTGATCAGCATATCTATGCAAATAGAAGCATAGTGAAGAACCTTAGAAATATGGTAAAAATAAATGTGAGTTAGAGTTTTCCTTTTGCAACTTCCTAGTTGTTTGAGCTGACACAGGCCATTTAACCATCATAAACCTAAGTCTACCCATAATGCACCTGCTCTGACAACTCTGAAGGGTTGTTTGAGAATCAAATGAAAGAGTGAAGGTGAACGTGTTGGATAAGTGTAGGAAAATTCCATAGTAAAAAAGTTAAAGCTCAAGGAGAAGTTGAAAATCACCTCTTCAAACTCTTTCCTTTCACATATGAGGACAATGAGGCCCAGAAATTTCTTTCAGCATAGAGGGTGATAGTTGGCATCTTAGCCTCCCTGAAAGATGTCCTAGAAACTTGAGACAGAGTTAGAGTCTTGTTGGTTTAACCTCCTTTCCTTCTGATAGCACTTTTTTAATGTATCCTATTTGCTTATCTTGCTGCTGCTTTTTCTTATTAAAAGGGAGGTTGCTTTGCTAAACTCAGACTGGGGAATTTATCGTGTTGTATTCCTAAAGATCACTGACATTTTAAAAAAGAAGGCAATGTATGAGGGTGTAAAAGACACAAAACTCTAGTAGGATTTCAAATTTGTTAGTGTATATATCTGATACATCTATTTCAGTAGTGGTTGGACTGTTAGGTGCTCCCAGGACTGAAGTTTTTGATCAATTGATTGTATTTTTGCTAAGAGAAATAATTTTCTCTTCATAGATCAATGTTAGCTTATTTAACTAAACTCTGTTGTATAATTTAAGAGTATAAAAGGAATCCACTAAAATATATAGCTGATGCACACATATATACATGTATAATTAATTTTTTTCAGGGTAATTCATTTAAACTATAGTAATGACACATTTAAATACTCAAAACTACTGTAAACTAATAATGAATATAGCAGTCCCCCACCCCACATTTCAGTATAAGCTCCACTCTCAGGAGGTCATATTTTCAACTCTATTATGGATTTCTTTTAATATTTACTTTAATATTCTTGCTGGTACCCTTTTCGTTTAACTTATCAATTTTAAATATCAATTATTTTCTTATTAGACAAGGATTTAGCACATTTGCTCAGACACACTCTTACCCCACTTACAACCATGGTTTCCTTCAATAGCTCCTAATGTATGTATATCATAAACTTTGATTAAATAAATATTTACTGTGTGTTATTATGCAATATAAATATTTTTAACTGATGAAGAAAATGGTACAAATTTATTTTAATTCCTTCATGGTACTGCATGTATTTGCCATATATATGTTCGTGTATAGAGATATGCTCTTCCCTATACACATACAACTATTTCATTAACATTTTCCAAAACAGAATTATTTCTCAAACAGAATTGTAGAACCATTTTGGAAATGTTTTGCACCCAGTGGATGGAGGCAACATAGTGTGCTAGTTAAAAGCCAGATCTGCTTGGGTTTGAATGAATCTCTGTTATTTACTACATGTGAAAAATTGAACAATTGTTTATCTTTGCCGTAAGTCTCCTCATCTGTAAATTAAGGATAGTAGTAAATGAGTTAATATTTTTAAAGCACTTACAACATGGTAAACGGTTTATAAAATCAAACATATTAAGTTCACTAATTTCTCCTGGGAGATATTTCCCCTGGAATTTCATATCCTTCTACTTCAGTCTGGTTTGCTTGGTGTTGTAAACCAATCTAAGCAAATCTGGCAAATAATAATT
The DNA here is from genome assembly GCF_048773025.1 of Camelus bactrianus. Classification (NCBI taxonomy): domain Eukaryota; kingdom Metazoa; phylum Chordata; class Mammalia; order Artiodactyla; family Camelidae; genus Camelus; species Camelus bactrianus. The sequence goes on along the minus strand of NC_133550.1, from coordinate 42,246,738 downwards.
TTCAGGTTCTTTGTGTCGCATTTCAGTTGTCTCACAGATAATGAGGGCTATTACAGTCTCCCCCATAACCTACACAGAGGTGTTACGTTTGATAAAAATAAGTTCATTCAGTTGTATCTTACATAACAGGCATTTATTTGCAACAAACCTTTAAAAAATTCATGAAGCGAATCTTCATTATAAGGTTTCTTCAGACAATAATTAAGCCTACCTAAGGTGTTGATCATTACACAAAAATCACAGTCTTTACTGATGTGCTGGCTTTTCGAGTGCATTTATGAGTAATACAACCCTTACTCTCTGGGCCTGTGGGAGTGTCCTGGTCCTGGGCTTCCTTCACCCATCTCCTGGGTTAGATCCCTTGCCTGGTCTCATGTTCTGTTCTTCCTTGATTAACCCCATAGCATTGATGGGGCACAGCCTCTGATCACTTCCTGTGCACCTGAGATACTTCTCTTTTTGTGTGTGAACTCACATGTATAAAAATGCATGTATTCAGCCCACTTGTTTAACTGATATTTTGACTAGATAGAATTCTGATTTGAAATAATGTCCCTTCCAAATGCTGAAGATACTTGAAAACAGGATTGTCTTGTTGCTTCTGGAGTTGAAATTGAAAAAGTTGATAAAGTTGTAATTTTCAGTTCTTAGATTGTGAATATTTTTGCTCTCTTTAAGCTTTTGAGGCTTTCCTTTCATCTTCCATTTCTGAACTTTTACAGTGTGTCTTGAGAGGATGTATTTCAGTCACTCACTGGGAACTCAAGGAATCCTTTCAACCTAGAAACTCACGTCCGTATAGTCCATCAATTTTTTTTTCTGTTTTCTTTTTCCTTGGGTCTTAGTTGATGCCCCTCCTGGTTAGATTGTCTAAATTTTTATCTCTTCTTTTCTACTTCCATTCTCAAGAAAGTTTTATGCTTTCTGACAGATTTCCTTAATTCTGTCTTCTGACCTTTAAAATTTCCATACCATGTCATATATTCACTTTGGAAACTTGTTCTCTGGTTGGTCCCTTCCTAAAGCATTCTTCTGTTTTATGTAATTACTATCTTCTCTTATCTTGTTGAAAACAAGATTAAAAACTGCAAGGCTTTGGTAGTATTGTGAGTTGTCTTCTGCTTCCTGCAATAAGTTTATTTCCCTTGATAATTTTTTTTTATTCTTGACTTGATTTGGCCTCTAGGAGTATTTTAGATTGAAAACTTTTCTCACATGTCTGATGGTGCTTTTAAATTTTGATACTTTTGCTAAACTTCGATACTTAAATTTTGATACTTTGAGGAAGGCACTAATAATCTTATTAGACGGTCTATAAGAATCAACATTTGACAGCTAACGACCAGATAAGATATTTCTCTCTCTTTCTCCATATGTGTGTTGAGTATAAATTGAAAAAAAGTCCATGTTTACTCTTCTTAGTGTACTTTTCATAAATTTGATTTTTTATTAATACTGCTAACATGAATTTTTCCTGTTGTGAATAAATAGCAAATAACCCTCTATGTATAGTTTAGCCTTTGTGTCTGAAGCATCCTGAGGCAATGCTGTGCAAAATTTATCTGAATCTAGGAGCAAACCCTGTCACTTACAAGCTATTTATGTTTTGATTCAACTTTGATATTTATGACTCTCTCTAGTGCCAGTTGCTCCCAGACTCTACAAGAAGACTTTCAATACCTAATCCAAAAATATAAATAAAAATATCTCTGTGATTCTTGGGTGAGCTCTGTTACCAACTGATCAGAACCATTCTGATCTGGAATTATTTTCCTCCAACTTCTCAGACACTCTCCATTTCTACCAAGTTTCACCTTAGCACCACTGACCTTCAGAGGATGCTGAGATAACAGGAAATGAACAACTTGAAAGCCAGTTAGTTTAAAGCTCTTCTCCAAAGCACTTTAGAAGGGGTCTCTTACAAGACATTTTATCAGAAGAGTGAGAAAATACTACTAGACTCATAATGCCTCCTGTATATTGAGGAGATTCACTGAGTCACGTGTATTCTTGTTCTCCTTAGTTTCTTGTCAGACTCCCCTTCCAGGCTATCCCAGGCAGAGCCATACTGTTGCAGCATTCTGCTCTCAGTTGGTTCCTGCATATCATAGGACATCAATTACAATTTAATTATATTTATACTCTTCTCAGCCAGATGGTCAAGAGAAAGCCCCCTGAGGTCATAAGTGTGACTGAAAGGAAGGGACAGCAGTGCCCCAAGACTAGGACCTATTTGGCCTTCTTCTCATTTGTATCATGTGCCTGCTGAATCAACTGCTAGGCATCAATTTAGGCTAGATAGGTAAGACAATACTAAATGTATTAGGAATAATATCAGGCTGTTGTCTAGTCTCCCATTGGGTCTAGTTTCTTAAAAGGATAGTAACTTTTTGCTAAAATAGGCCTATCCTTGCTTTGGAAAGCTAGGGTTTAGTTGTCTCATTAACACTACCCACACACACATCTAGCAACCTGATTTGCTGTACATTTTTAAACGTTATTTAATCTGATAAATGATAAGTAGCAGGATCACTGTGACCTCAGCTGTCCAGAGAGCCTTCTCTCAGCATGAGACAAATTCAGATCTAACCACTTCTCAGCACCAGACTGATGTGCAGTAGTATGTGGCCTCTGAAATTCAGGCACTGTTCATGTTCCTAGTGGTGATGGACACATGGCTCAGCAAATTGTCCTCACTTTAGAGGGATAGCCCAACACTCCTTAGACCGTTTAACTTCTATAATAACTCAGTGACTTGTCACCTCTGTGGCCTTCCATTATATTCGCCTCCAATGCTCTGGCATTTAAGCATCTAATTAATGTACCCAGATAACAAAGTGTACCCTCTAGGTCATACCACATGATATTTTGTGAGAGGGTATTTCTGCAGACTAAAATGTGGTGCAAAGCCAAGGGGTTAACACAATCCAGAAACAGTATTGCAAAATTATACTGCTGTTCCTGTCTGGTGAAAGAAAACAGACTGCTTCTAGTAATTTTGTTTATTGGAATAGAGAAAAAAGACGTTATTCAGATCAGTCGCTTTATACAAGGTACTAAGAGCTGTAGTGACTTGGACCGCATACGGAACAGCAGTTGCAACAGAAGTTACCATCCAATTAAACTTTGGAAAAATCCATTTTTATCCTCTAAAACTATCTTACCAGCACCAAACACAAATGAGAATCTGCTGAGAATCATTAACCCTGCACTTTTAAGTCATTAAAGATGACACTAATAGTTCTAATTCTTTTATTGAAGCAAAGGCAGTACCAATATTTCTGACGTTTTACTGAAGCAGTATTGCTGTTAATTTAATATTTCATAATACTGAAGAGCTTTGTGACTGTCCATTTGGTCTTTTCAATCAGAATGGTCCATCTTTCATGAGGTACAGAGCTGACGTGAAAAATCCATCCTTTCTGAGGTAATTTATTCTAGCTACCCAAGAACTTGAACAATAAATATGGGAAGGTCATAGGTTAGATAAAGGTAAATTCTCCACTTGTCATTTTAACATCAAAAAACCCTCACTAGTGTCCTGCAGAAGTGCCCTGTGTCCCCAGGAATTAATTTTGTTTAAAAACCATGTTTTCTTCTGCAGGGCACAGTTACTTTGCTAATGACATCTGGTTCTTTTAGTGGAAGACTAGGTTAAAAAAAAAATAGCACACACTTGTGGTATCATTGCAAAGTACTTGTTTAAGACAAGAAACCCTCTCTTTCATTCTGGTAGCTCTAGGTCTATGATTTAACTAAGGTGTAAAAATCCAGTGAAGGGCAGAAATTCCGTGTCATATGCCATATTGGCTCGCCCAGGACTCTGATGAGCAGTTTTGAAGGGTTTTTAATTTCATAGCTTCACAGAGGATTTCACATCTCTTTCATTCCCAGAAAGCTAACTCTCTACTGAATGTAATAAAGCTTAATAAAATTCTTTTTGGATCAGACCATTCTGACTTTGTACTGATCCTATATCTATTAATGACAAATATATCTATTTTACTCATTGGTAGTTAAATGACACTACATGGTCTCTTACACTCCAGATTTGCCCTTCCTCACTGAAATTAATGGAATCAATCTTCATTGCTAGACTTCCCACCAGCACTCTTATGGGCATCACTAAGGTCTTTTTAAAGATATTGGTACTCTCATCTCCAATATATGTATGTCTCAGTGCTTGGTAAAGATGAATGGATGGATTATACAAGATAAAAACCCATTTTATCATAAAATATAAGAATTCCATTTTGTGAAAGTTTTGATTTTGTACCTCTGTACCATACCAAAAAATCAACTTCATTTAACATATGCTTCCATTGAGTTCCATTTTGTGATCAATGTTTCAGCAAACTAACAGACTCCCAGCTGTTTAAATGCATTTAATGAATCTCCAGTCTCTGGAAGTACACTCATATAACTAAGTTCAGCCTGACCTAATATTAACATTCTTTCTCCTTGGTTGAGTACCCTCAGAATCCACCCATCTTTTCTAATATTTAGCCAGTATAGGTTAGGAAATCCCTGTAGTTTATTTAGAGTAGTTTATTTTTTTTTATCCCAAGATTTCACATTCTAATTGATACCTATTGCTCACCTATTGTTACAAGTGGGAATCATTGAAGATTAAGGGAAATGGGGCATAAAAAGGATAAAGTTCTCCTTAAAGTTAATGTCTTGAATTGAGGGAGTAGCAGAATCTTTAAACAAGAAGGAATTGCTTTATAAATCAAAGAGTGTGAGATTCTTTCAGCAAACAAAGGCGGTTCAGTGGGGTTAGGGATCATAAGCCCCACTACTCATCTGTATCTCATTGTGTAATCCTTACTCCAAATTTTGGTGGTGGGCTCTGTTTCCAGATCAGTGTTCTGAGTTTCTATAAAGAGAAAAAATGAATAGTGCATTAATTCCAATTTAGAATGCATTTTAAAAAATTATTTTAGATCTTTCATCTTGCAATGGAAAGAAATAATTTAAAATAATTTTGAAGCCCCTGTATTTCAAGCCCGAAACTTGAGCTGAGAATTTTGGGAGTTGAGCTTGCCACTGTCTCTTGTCCAGCTGTGCCGTGGGCCTTGAGAAGCAGCCACTCTGCCCTTCAGTCCTGCTTCATGCTCTTCGCACTTGCCTATGATGATAGCTTTGTGGCTTTTCAAAACCTTACCCTCAGGAAATGTGTCATTTCTGGTAACTATACAGATGGTATGTCCCGTTCTGGGGGGTCCCTGTCTTCCAGACTCTCATCTCTGAATAACTTCAGGGTTCTGAATGCCTTTTACCTAAGCAATGTAGATAGCCAATGTGAATTCCCCACATTTCCCAACAATCTGATGTCAATAATGGATTTCTGATAACAATATCTTTATCTACTAAACTCCTAGCCTGTAAACACCAGAGAGCAATTCACGGTGTTTAAAAAAAAAAAAAGGTTTCTTTGAAAGTGATAGGTGGAATTACATAGATGAGAAGAGGGTGGAAGAGTGAACTTGCAAAACAGGCAGAAGATAAGGAGGCTTTTAGAAAGCAGATAGAAATAATCTGGCCAGAAAGCATTGTCACTGCTGCTGAACATCACTGGAACCAGAGGGACTCACTGACAGTCTTCCCTGGGGGCCACTGCAGATGAATTCTAAACCAAGAACACACATCTCCTTGGCTAAGCCTGCCACAAGCTCCATTCTGGCTTTATGAGGGTGGGGAGAGAAGAAATAGGGGCTAGTAAGCCCCACCAAGATTATAGTCAAAGGCAGTTTTCTACATATAAGAAAAAGGTTTGGAGCTGGGACAGATGAAGTGATGGTCTTTTACCCAGAAATATATAATTGCCTGATTGAAAGCATGAACTAGATGTTTTTTGGCACGAGAACCTCCTCCGTGATTATCTACTGCTTACCCCAGCACTCTGTCTTGATGGGTCCCCCACCTTGCATCCACAAGCCCTCTGCTGTAGACTTACCCAGATTTTTACAGTTTTCTGAATTTACTGTTATATCTTTACTCCATGCCTTGTTCATGATGCTTCCTCAACCAAAAAACCCCTTACTACCCATCTGTCGATGGAACACACTCAAATACAGCATTATTTCCTCCATGAAGGCTTTCAGTATTTCCCGTACCTCACCTGTAGAAATAAGTATATGATCAGTTAGAAACTACTCATCCAATGTAGACTCAATTTCAACAAAAATAATTTATGAGTGTTTCTCTTTCTGCTAGGCTACAAATCTCTTGATGTCGGGCATTTTTTTCCTCCTTTTTGTCCTCATTGACTAGCAGCATTGTGCTGGTATATCATAGGTGCTCAACAGATGCTTATGTGACGAGGAATAGAAACTAAATTTGGTCAATAGTTCTCATAGCCCTTTTAGTCAGACTTTAACTCCTAACAAAATAATTTTAAGCCACCTGTCTCCTTGAATTTTAAGCATTTAATTTGTAACTCTTTTCTCCATTGTGAGAATTGGATATACGATTTTAATATTATTAATAACTAGCATATTTATCATTTATCTTAATAGGAATTTTCAGTTCTAATGATTATAACTACTCTCTGGGACTGACTATTCCAATTAATTATTTCTCTATGTATAGGGTTTTCTTTTTTTTTTTTTTTTCTCTTTTTTACTAAATACTTTAGTAAAACTTTTAGGACAAAAATCACCTATGAACATGGACTTTCTGTATTTTTCTCAAATTTTAAAATATGTTAAAGAAAAATAGTTTTAAATAATATTGTTATAGTAGTTTCCTCACTGAAGGGCAAATTATTTTTTAAAGGACAGCTAAAGGTGATACATAATCAAATGCTAAGCTCTGACTTCAGCTATATACCAGATTTCAGTGAGAACTGGAGGACAATGCTGGGCAGGACTCCAGAGTCAGGTGCCTACCCAGCTGTGACTTGGGTTGATTCACGCAATCTTTTTCATTAGTAAAATAAAGGTAATGATGACACATCTCATTGGTTGTTTTGAAGATTAGATATAAATCAATATATAAAACACAGAACGTTGGCAATCATCGGAGGTTAGCTTTCAATATCAGTGTCATTAGAAGGAATACGAATCAGAATGCTAGAAGGGAAGGGTCTTACTAGAGTTGCAATGAAAAGCTGGTTCATAAAATGTCCCTCAGACACATCTTAATGAATCAGGAAACTGGCATTCTGTTTGTTTATTTAGCCATACTTTAAGCGTGAACGATTGTGTTCATTGTCCATAAAGGCCTCAGTTGAGTTTTATTAATATTTTTCACTTTACCATTCATTTTTCTTATACCTCTCCTCATGCACAATATTTTAATATAACAAACATACACCTTTTTGTTTGTATTTGTTCCTTTAAGATGTGTATTTTTATGTGAATGCATTTTTAATTTATATATATATTATCAGTTATATCTCACAGTTTTTTTTAACAAATAATTTCTCTTTTTGACTCAACCTTACACTGTGTACATCTTGTCCACTACCTGTAATTGGAAGGCTGACTTTTTCTTTGGCAGATACCCTTTTAGAAACAGCTAGGCTGTTGTATAACAATGTTCTTTTCGTTTTCTTGTTGGAATAATCATTCATGTTCCTGGCCAGAGACCACATCCATATTTTCCATATTCATAATTTTGGATAAGATGCTATTTCTTTTTCTATTAAAAGGATACCATTTCTAATTGAGGTGTCAAAAAAGAAAGTTATCTTAGAAACACTAAAGAAAAAATATTTGGTGCTATTGTTTGGCCACAATAACTAAAGTGCTAAAGAAGTGTAACACAAACCTACATTTCTTGAATAAAACCAAATAAAATACGGCTTTGTTATTCTATGGTTGGTGCCAGTGTATAGTAATGGGGATTCCAGAAACCACTGTGAATTTCATTTATTGAATCTGAAGAAATAAACTGCACTGCCAACTATTCGTCACTCTCTATCTGCTAAATTAGGGAAGCAGAAATAAAGTGATTGCAACTGTGTTGTGAAAGCCTCAAACAGACGCTTTTTGTTCTTTATCCAATTTTTTAAAAAGATACTTGCTAGTAGTCTGAAGGAAAAGTTATCAACTATTTTTTTCATTAAAAAAAAATCTCATCACTAATTTTGTACCTCTCAGGATCATACAGGGCTCAATACTTCAGAAAGTTCAAGGAGGAGAAAGATTTTGAAATGATCATTGTCTTTGATCATTTACTTTGCTTGTAATTTATTTAGAGTTTGGTGGCAATAGCTGATGGCCTTAACATAAGCTGGTTTTGTGTGTGTGTGTGTGTGTGTGTGTGTGTAAAAACAATGTGAAAGATATGAATAGAAAGTAGTATTAGGGAAAGTGGTTGATTATGTGGCCACTGGATCATGTTTTTAAGCCAAGAAATGTCACAAAATTCAGTTTTAGATCAGTAACTCAATAATCGTTTACCTTGCTAAGTGCTATGAAAGATACCAGTGATATAGAAAAGTTAGTCTACCCCACAGTTCAGAAGAACTCAGGTGCCATACTAGTTCCCCGTCTATTGGCCAGTTATTCAGTCTCTCAAAAACTAATTTGTTATAATAAACCCACTCCAACTCTCTGCCATAATTTGTGTTTAAGGCTATTATGAAATAATTATATGTAATAAGTACAAAGTGTGTGCTAGGGTATTAGAGGAGCTTGGTATATCTTATGTTTGTAACTGAAATGTCCCACAGTCAAATCTTTTCCCTAAATCCAATTTGAATAGTTTGTTTTCTCATATTTGATTTTTATACTGTGAAGATTTTAGAGAATGATATGTAACACATCATTTTAACTGTGTCTGTTGATTCTGAAGATCTTATTTCTAGAATCGTGAATATTTTATTGTGTGTGTGTGTATGTGTGTATGTGTGTCTGTGTCTGTGTCTGTGTCTGTGTGAGATTGCTGTAAATAAAGATGGATTTACTTTACTAAACCGATCAGGAAAGACCAATATCAAATTAAAATTTTATAAAAACTTACACTTTCTAATTCTGCCTGTGGGAAATTTGGTCAGCAGGGCCACATGAGATAGCACGATATTGGATTACTGTCAGAAGCCCTTTGAAACTGTTTTTGTACAGTCTTTGCACACTGAAATCAGACTTAACACATCAATGAAAGGACTGATAGACATTGGGTTTTCAAAATAGCTTTTTCCTTGCCTTCTCAAACTACAAAATAGTTTCTTCAAATTTACCTGAAAGTTTGTAGTGAGCTCAAGTGTTTTGTTTATAAAGAGAGCTATATCTAAAATGACATGATTATTATTATTTTCATCTTTGTCTATTTTCCATAATAATCAAAGTTATTCTTACATCTGCTTGGAATTTAGCTAAAGAGAATTGTCAGAGAAAAAGAAAAGTCCCAGGGGAAAATTGAACAAGCATACATATTTTATAGAAAAGAATTCTTATAAAGCAAAGCAAAGTTATTGGAATCCAAAGTGACTTGGCCAGGAGTACTTGCCACTAAGCATTTTTTCCCTCAGGAAGAGTATTGCAAATTTTATTTGAAATATTAGAAATCTCAAAAGAACTGGCCACATAATCCACTATACATTTCACAAATTTCTCCCAAGCCAAACAAATTAATTTCAAATAATATTTTCAGCCAAAGGACAATAAATATTTTCACTGTTAAATTCATTTTCAACTGCTCAAAAAGTCTACAAGCTGTTGGCTTTGTAAGTTGACAACTCACTCCCTACAGTCATTTCGAGGATTTTTGCGTAAATCATAAACTTTATACAAGAATGTGTGTTTTGGTTTTTTTGTCTTTGCTTTTTAAGTCCTTTAATGGCTACTTAATTGCATTGCTTTTAACTTATTCATTCCATGAATATTAGGGAAAGTACCTCAAAGTAACTGTAAATATATGCTTTATCCGTTTCTAAATTCTTAGAAGAACAATAATCAACATTCAGAGTTTTAAAATATCTTCCATAAATAACCCAAAAAGATAAAAAGAAGCATGTTTTAAAATGAGGATTCCTTCTAGAAATTTTCAATATTTTTTCCACACCCTTTCCTAAGGAATGCTTAAAACTGAGAATCATCCAGGGAACTTTTCCAGCTTTCATGTTCCTAAGCTTTCGTTTCAGAGATTCTGACTTAGTAACTTTGAGATGAAGCCCAGGAATGTACACTTTTATCATGGCTTCATGGTGCTTCTAATTCAAATTGTTCAAACATAACGGTCTGAAAATGTTCACTCTGTAATTTTTATTAAAATTTGATTCCTGATCAATCTCAACCATTTTCTTTTCCCTTGTGCTTCCTGAGAGACCAGGGCCTACAGCAGAGGTATTCAAAGCTGGGGTGGGGGGCGGTTCTTTTGCTATATACTGTGATCAGTTGTTAAAGAGTTACTTAAGCTTGAGGTAGAGAGAACAGCATAGAATTTCACTCTGTCACCTTTGAAATACAGCCTTGTTGTCCTTTAAAATTTAGAACTTTCCATAGCTTATGAGAAGGGAGAGAAAAGTAGAGAAACCTGGAATTTACACTCTGCCAATTGGCTGCTATGCCAGTTGTGGGAACTGTAACGAAAAACCTGCATCGTCATTTTCTTTCCATTTTCTCCAGATGGAATCTATCATAACGATCCATTTTAAAAGCCCCTCGGGATGGGTGGGGTGCACTGTAGGCAAACCGTCAGCTCCAGTGTTGACAGGATCCCTATTTCCACGCATCACATCTATCTCTTGGGAAACTTAGAAACATCTTTGCGAAAGATATTAATTAGTTTTTAGCGTTAATTCATTTTGCTTGCTTCTTTATTATTGTGAACTTATTCCCCTAGTGTAGAGAAAGGAAACTTTACTCTTTCCCACTGGTCTAGCACAACAGATGCTTTGGCCATTTAGCAGACATCAGTTACAGTTGAGAAGCCACGTTGTGTCCCCCAAGCCAAGCACACTTCTCAGCAAAAGTGTTATCCTTAGTAATCATTTGAATAAAGGGAGATTAACACCTCTTCCACAGAATTCATCTTCTAGATAGGTGGAAAAGAGGTGTGTAAATAAACTTAATGCAAGATGCAAAGGGGTATGTGGCAAGAGACCACGGTGAATGTCATAGGGTTCAGATGGAGAAGAGAAAGAAAGAAATATAGGTGTGTGGAGAAGGATGGACAAGGAGGAAGAAGTTCAAAAAAAGATAATGTGATTTGATATCACCATGGGAGGCAATACAGACTTTACAGGAAAAAATGACATTTAAATCCACCCAAAGCATTTGGACACAGGCGTGGGAAAGTATGATGTATTAAGTATTGAGTGATCAGACTGGGCCTTCAAAGGAGTGTTAGAATTATTGCTAATGATCACCTTGCCAGATATATTCGGTCAATCATTATTAAGCCAAGTAGAGGTTATCTAAGGCATGAAATATGGGTTGGAGGGTGCTAAAGAATATGAAAACTGCTGTCATTTGAGCACCTTAAAAGTTCTCTTTCTCCTTTAACATTTTGGAGTAGGTGATGATAAGGACTTGTATTTCTTAGCTGTGGTAGATTTTTTCATGAGATGATACTCAAAGTTTATCCTTATCGATAATGTTGATCCTCATTAAAAATGTGCAGTCTTCATAATATCTCGGAACAACTAGACCCACATCATGGTTTACAATGTAAGTGGATGATTTCATATGCTTTTGTTATTTCTAGCAAATTTCTTTAAGTGATACTTCCTCCCTTCATGAAGTTTCTATAAGGATCCATTCCACAGAGATTAGGGGGAGAGCTAGAGTAGAGAACAGAGACACGGTGCTAAGAAATCAAATATTTCAGTTCAGAAGGAGTGAACTAATAAAAAAGAAGTTCCCTTCAGATCAGAAAGAACTAGTAAGAAACTCTGGGCCCTTGGTAACATCTAAATGTATGTCTCGTATTTCTCCTACCTAATAATTAAGACACTAGATCACAAAGTTTTCTTCACTCTGTAGTCCAAAACATAAAAGCAAGGTAGGCTGATTTCTGGGTGGGGTGGGGTGGGAGGCTTTTAAAAGAGTTTTTGCAGGTGTTCCATTTTTCTCCTCTTCAGTAAAACTGATTTAAATGTCACAATTTACTAATCCTGTTGTGTTTCCTGTAAGAAAGGAAAAAAAGCATTACAGAGGATGTCCCTAAACGAAAAAAAAAGGTTTATGTCATCTTCTAGAATTTGTGTATATTTATTTTATCCTAAAAGTGAACCTATTTTATTTCTTTGGATGGAATGTTCTAGCACTTTTTGAAAATAATATGAGTAAACCTGTTAGATTACATGTGAAACAAGGAATCTGGCCTTCATCAAGCTATTTCTGTTTATTGTGTTTTCTTGACATTGGTCTTTTCTCTTAACTTTTCAATATCCCGGGAGAAAAAGATGTTGAGTGGTGGACAAGACCAAGGGCTCACTCTGTCTCTATTCTGTTCTGCCTTCCACTCCTCTGCTCCATCCCAGACATCTGAAGAATAAATGCACAGAAGTCAAAGCCATACAGATGCAAATTCATTTGAGCTAGTATTCCCCTCCTCAATGTTATTCTATTACTCTGGGGGACCCAAATGGAAGACACTCTTTTTCTAGAATAAGGTCAGACATCAGAGGCCAACAGCACTGAAGACAGCCTGAGTTTTCCCCAAGCCCATACCTAAATCTACATTATTAGACAGGTGACAGTGGTGAGCCCTAGGCATACATCTGATAGGGAAAATTTTATTCTGTGTCATCCTACAAATCTGTCAACTAGCAAAAAAGGCAAACTAACAAGCAAAAGTGGCCTTGTGGAAAAAAGAGAGAGAGAGACAGAGGAAGAAAGAGAGAAGAGAAAGAAGGGAGAAGAGTTTATTAGGAGACTCAAACTCCAGAGTGAGAGAGAGACATGGTACGCCAATACTTTAGTCCCATAAATGTCTATGCATTCAGCAGGTATTTATTAAGTGACTTACATGTGCCAGGGGCTATACTAGGCCCTGAGATAAAGCACTGAAAGTAGAAGACTGAAATATCTGCCTCCGTGGAACTTGTATTCTATTAGGGGTAAAATAATAATAAGAGAATGTAAATAAATAAAATATGCCTTTTAGGTGGTAGCAAATATGGAGGAATGTGCTAGGATGTGTGAAGAGATTTCAAAAATTAGTTAAGGGAGTCTGAGCGAGGTGACATTTAATAAGGATCTGAAGGAGGCAAACCATCTTGAATCAATGCAGGTTCTTTGAGTTACAGCCAAAACAACTCTTGCTAATTTAAACGTAGAGAGTCATTAGAAAGATACCAGTGTTACTTGTAAGGAAGTAAGATAGGAAGAGAAAACAAACAACAAATATATAATAAACATACAAACAAAAAACCCCAAAGCAAACAAACAAATCAATGCAGTTTTAGAAGGAAACTAACAAAGAGCCACTCGTAGGCTTCTGCTCATCATCCAGGAGTTGGTGGATTTCATCTTTAGTTCACTGCCTCAGGGTGACCACATTCATCTCTGTGTCTCCTTTAAAGTGTTCATACTTCTAAAGGAAAGAATATTACTGACTCATCTCAGGTCATAGTAAAATCAGATATGACCAGAGAAGGCAGAGGGAGCTTATTATGGGGGTGAGAGAATTCTGTAGAGGTGAGATAACTGGAAAAGGGTAGGTAGTATGTATTAAGTCTTTGAACTAAGGAAAAGAGGGAACCAGTTTGCATCTACAAAACTGAGTAACCTGTTTCTTCTTGAGAATATAAGAAGGGAGAAGAGCCTGTGCATTATTCTCTGCCTAGGGTGTCCCTCTTAGCAATGCCTGTGAGCAGCCTTCAGGTAGGATAAGGCTACTGGAGACTGAGTGGACCATTTGGAAACCATAAACTGTTGAGAGATTGTGAAAGGGGCAAAAACCCAAGGTGAGTCAAGTCCACCTCTGCAGGATGGCTTACATCTAGTCCTGCTCCCTGCAGTTGCCTGGGTTACTTGTATCTCTGGCTCCTACTCATCAAGGGGACCAATAGGAAGAATACTGGGATAGGCAGTCAAGACACCTGGTGATCCCAAATCTAGCTTTGTGGCCTTGAATCAGTTAAAAAAAAAAATCACAGAATCTTCAAGCCCAAAAGACTGTGGGCTCATTTATTCCAGTCTTCTTTTACTTATGTGTGAAGATACCAAAGATCAAAGAAGTAATCACTCAACCAGACACTTAGTGGTAGAGAAGGAGGAGGGAAGAAGGAGGAGGAGAAGAGGAAGAAGAAGAAGGAGAAGAAAAATAAGAAGGAAGAAGAAGAGGAAGAGGAAGGGAGAGAGGAGAGAGCACCAAAGCTTACATCCCGGATGAATAATAAACTTGAGATGGAAAAGGTGCAAGTGAGAGAGAATTCATTTATCCTAAGCTGAACATTCTCACCCTCTCAAGGGGGGCGATCTTGGACTCATGCTATTGGAATCTGCATATCTAATGCTTCAGCTCAGCAGGTTTATTTGATGGGTTTACTTGAGAAACAAAGAAAGTATTTTATTTCTACCGTAAAAGAATTTTTTGGAACCTGGCAGACTTCTGCCTGATACTTCATCAAAGAGAATTAGATACACTTTAGAAAAAAGTACAGAAATGAAAGACTTCTCTGGTGCTGAGTGGGGTGGCACTTATCATGGTTACACATCACGCTGAAGTGTATCTCCAAATTGCTTTTTCAAAGTCTAAGTGAAATATAATTCCACTTGTTTCTTATGTCTGGGGAAGGATAGAAAAAGGCTAGAGATGAAGGCAAACTCAGAATGATTGTCCTGTTTGAAATTGAGAATATTTAGAAATGTATCTATTGCAAAAAGATAAGCTAAAATTGCTCTAGAGTTACTTTCTGACATTCATCAGGCTTACTTTTTTTTTTTTTTACAGTATTACCTTTTTAGCTTAATAACTTAAATAGTGGAACGAGGTAAACAGAGGGAAAGTACAACCCTAGAATAGTTAAAACAATGCTGGCAATAGTTGAGGAAACTCCAACCTTAGCAATAGCTGAAACAGCAATGAAAATGGTGGTGAGCTGGGAGTTAGAGGTAGCTCTCAAGATTATAATAGTCAAGAAACTCTCCCCCAAGGGCTGTTTAAAATACGTATCTGGGAAATAATTTTAGTGGGCACATCAGCTTTTGAAAGTGTGGTAATTTATTTGCATTGATGGCAGTCTTTCCTGCTAAAATCTTGGATGTCTATTTACCAGGCAGTGTCTCTCACTGAAATGATCTAAATCGTGACATCTAAGCCATGATCAAAAAGTTTAGCAAATGGCATTAGATTTCTCGTTCTTTTAAGTAAAATAAACTCCTTTTGTAAGCAAATCTTGGTTAAGAATTTGGACAACATTTTGACATTTTCAAGGCTAAAATATTTGATTACCTCTTTATACATCCTAATAGCCATGAGGTCACAGTACTTGTGATTTCCATCTACACAAATAAAGGTCATTATAATAAACCTAGAATTAAGAGGATTGTATTCAGGACTAAAGGCCATTAAGAAAATTTGAAATTGAACCTTCATCCCAGAATTTTTCTGGGGAAATGCCAAGGAATAGAAATGAGAAGCCAGATGGAATTTTTTTTTTTTTTTTTTTTTTTTGCCAGTGAGTTGACAGATCTAAAAAGTGATTGCAAAATCTTGGAAAGCTTTAGTCTAACTAACTAAAGAGAAGAAAAGCCATGTTCCTATCAACAAAATGCTCAAGTCCCATAAAAATGGCCCAGATTTTCAGTCTATGTATTTGTCTGGAGAATAGAACTACTCAAAAGAATTAACGCTGGCCAAGTGTAATTAGCAGAACAAATGATCTCTCCAGGCCTCTCCCTCATCTTTTTACAGCAATATTTAAAACTGAATTGACGTAGAATGGAAATCTACGTAATGGCCAAAAGAGAATAGAATACCAGACAATCTCTCTGAATAGATTATTTCAAACCAGGGGATCTACTAGTCTATGAGGGATTTTAGAATGAAAGCATCTTTGAATATTACCCATCCCAAATCTTACAATGATATATTGGCCCATGAAGCAACAACTAACCCTGGAAACCTGACAGGAACCGTGTTGCAAGTGGTTGAAAATACAGGCTTTGGACCGATCGTTACAGAGACCTCCAAATAGGGTTATTCTAAGGCACTGAGGTTAGTACTTCAACATAAGAATATTTAGGGGGCCCAGTTCAACCCATAACAGGAAGAGAAGGAACAGAAAGATTAGTTAGAAACATTGAGGTTGTTCAGACCAGCCTAACTGAAGCTTGCTCTAGGGAAGGTAGAAGTGGAGATGGGGGCAAATGGACAAATATGGCATACATTTTGGTGGTCTAGTCATTAAAAATTGCTGATGAACTGGATGTGAGGTTCAGAAGTAAGAGAAGCAAGGATGCTCTCTAGTTTTGTGTCTTGAGAAACCTCTGGGTGCTATTTATTAGTTATACAACTCTGGGCAAGTCACCTTACTTCTTTGTTCCTTAGTTGCTTCATTTGTAATTTGATGACTTAAAGCATAAGAATATTGAGTGGAGAAAAATATGTTAAAATATGTAGAAAGTACTAAAATACATAGTATTAGATATTATTTTCTCTTCACTTTGATGTATTTTTGAAATCCTTTTTTTTTTAATAACATAATGACACCTATGGGTAAAGCATCCAGTCCAAGAAGCAGAGTGTTGCCTGTAACCTCCGTGAACCTATTTCCTTTGTGCCTGTGCTGCCCTTCTAATGGCCACTCTCATTATGAAAACCATTGTCCTGAATTTTGTGTTTATCAGATTTTGGTTTTGTGTTCATAATTCATAACTGTATCACATATATTTATACATAAACAATATATTGTCTTATTTTATTTAGCATTGAACTTTATGAAAAGTATATCACAGTTTCTCAGACTTGCTTTTTCATTCAGTTGTTCTGTTACCAAGAGTCATCCATCTTATTGTGTTTAGCTATAGTTCAGTCCTTTTTACTACAGTGTAATAGCTCATTGGACACTACGTCTTACTAATTTTTCTATTGATGCACATTTGGGTTATTGTCACTCTTCCTATTTTTTAAAGAACCATTATGGATATTCTATAAACATCTCCCTTTGCACATATGCAAATTTGTGTCGGGTTTATTTTGCTACTCAAAGTATGAGCTGACTGGTAGTGTGAGTATCACCTGGGAGCTTGCTAAAAGCATGAAATCTTGGTTCATACCTAAAAATTTGCAATTTACCAAGATCTTTATACTATTTATAGTCACATTAAGATTTAAGAAACACTGTAGAAAAGGAATTGCTGGGTTATAGGATAAGTGGATTTTTAACTTTACAAGATAATGCCAAATTGTTCACTGAAGTAGTTCTACCAATTTACATTCATGCCATTAATAAATAAGGAAAGTTATGTCTCTTCCAATCTTTTAAATTGTCAAAGTTAATTTTTAACAGTTGAATAGGCAAAAATTACATCCTTTTGCTGGTTTTATTTTACGCTGTCCTAATTTCTAATGAGTTGAACAACCTCTTACAATATTTTTTGATGAAAAGAAAGTCTTAATAATGACTTAGTCCAATTCATCAATTTCTTCCTTAATGATTTGTCTTAAGAAATCACTCCTGACTCCACATCAGAAATATACTCACCTTTTTTTTTCTTCTAAATATTTTTAAATTTTGTGGGTGACATCACTTAATCTGTTTGGAATTGATTTTGTGGGTGAGAGGGAAAATTCAAGTTAACGTTTTTTCTTTGTGGATTTTCAATTTTCCCAGTTATTTTTATTGACTAGTTCCTACCCTCCCTATTGGTATGCAGTGTTATCTCTCATATATCAAATTTCCATATAAATGAGAATATGGATATATATTTTCTATTCTATCCTATTGATCAGTTTTTCTATTCTTTGTCAGTACCACACTATCTTAATTATTTATATTGTCCTGTTGTTGGACAAGCCCACCATCATTTTTCATCAGATGTGTCTTGGCTATTCTTGGTTTATTGCTTTTCTACATAAATTTTAGAATCAGTTGAGAAATTCTCAAAACGACCTACACTGGAAGTCCCTTTTCTTCTCCTTCCACGTATCAGTTCTCCTCTAGTGTTTCAACCTCTGCAGGTAAAGGCAACTAGCAACTAGTTATCAGAGTCCCATGCCCAGCATCACAGAACATAAAGAAATGGTATTAGACCTGAGATTCAATAAGTAAATAAATTCTACTTTCTCTTACTAGTTCTAATAATGTATCTGTAGAATCTTTTGTTTTCTATGTAGGTAATCTTATGATCTGCAAAAATTTAGAGTTTTATTCTCTTCTTTTAATTCTTAATGCAGTCCATTCTTTTTATTTTTCCATTGAGCTAGCAAGGTCTGCCAAGAAAATGCTGAACAGAAATAGTGATAATGAACATATTTTTCATTTCATATTTTAAAGGAAATCATCCTTTTTCAAATTAAATATTTATTACATTAATTTCCAATTCAGTAGCATGATTAAAGCCTTAATAAATTATTATTGAACTACTCATATCATAGATTCAACTTATTTTGATACACAATTTTCACTGTTATTTGTATAATATAATAATTATTTATTTTGTCTTAACGTGTGTTTTGTCTGATATGATTAGAGTTACACCAGATCTCATACTAGTATTTACCCCATATGTCTTTTTCTGCCTTTTTACATTTTCCTTTTCCCTGTTATTATGGCAAGCCATATTTTTTTAGCTGATGAATTCAGTGTTACTGTGAATGTTGATATACTGACACTCAGTTCTACCATCTTAACTTTATTTCTGTCTGTTTAAAAAAATTTTTTTCCTCCTTTGTCTTTTTAAGTTTGATTTATTAAATCTTTCTTTTTTTTCTTAGTCAGATTATATATATTGGGTCTTAATTTATAGATTTTAAAGATTTTTCTTACTTTTAAAATTTTACTGTGCGAAATTATCTTAGGAAAATAAAACAATAGGCTGACACCTTTCTTTAATTAGAAAAGGGCTTAAAACATGTTCATTTATCTTTCTTTTACTAATTTACATACTTTTACATATCAATTATATATAATATTTCTACTGTCCTTTTTAAAAATTACATAAACATAACCATTATAATTTGATATTTACTATGCTTTATTTCTCTAAAATTTTGTCATTTAACTTGTTCAATTTTTTCTTAGTCTTTAAACAGTTCTTCTGAGATCATTTTCCTCCTTGAAGACTATTTTTTAAAATATCTTAGGTGGTAAACCATACATGTCTTTATTTTGAAATAGTTTTTTAATTAATTTTCACAAATATACATATTATCAGATTTTTACTCCCAAGTACTTGAAGATGTTATACCACCATCTTCTGACTTCCATTTTTCTTTTTTATGGAGATTTCTGCTATCATTCTAACTGATGTTTCTTTGTAAGTAATTTTTCCTTCTTGAATTAATGGATTCATCTGTTTTAATCAGTTCTAAAAAATTCTCAGGTGTTAGCTTTTAAAATATTTTTTTCTCCTGCATTTTTTCAATTCTTTCTTTATAGGTCTCCTCTTAGATTTATATTAAAAATAAGTATTCTAGCTTTCTTAATTCTAAAAGTCACTTTTTTGTTGTTTTCTATGTTTTTATCTCTTTGTAGCATTCTTTAAAGCTTTTCCACTTATATATCTTACATATCATTAATTTTCTCTCTAACCATATTTAATATGTTCTTTATTCATTGAACTTGTTTTATCAAGTGTACCTGTTTTGCTAAAACTCCCTATTTATTTCAACATTTATATGTTGCATTTCTAAAATTACCATTTGTTTCTTTATTTCCAATTTTTTTCCTATTTATTAATTTTTTACAACCATAGTGATTTTTTTACAACAATAAAATTCACGTTTCCAAAGTGTATAATTCAGTGGGCTTTTTAAATTTTATTCACAGAATTGTGCAGCAATCATCAATGTCCAATTTTAGATTTTTTTTAATATGGTAAAAATATATAATATTGAATTTACCATTTTAATCATTTTTAAACACACACTTTGGTAGTGTTAATTATAATCACATTGTTGTGCAGCAAATTTCTAGAACATTTCCATTTCACACCACTGAAACTCTATATCCATTAGACACTAATTCCCCCACTCTCCTGCCCCCAATACTTGGTAACCACATTTCTACTTTCGGTTTCTGTGATTTTAGATATTTCATATGAGTGGAATTATACTGCATATGCCCTTTTGTGACTGGTTTATTTAACTTACATAGTATCTTCAAAGTTTGTTCTTATTCTAGAATGTAACAGAATATTCTCCCTTTTTAAGGCTGCATAATAATCCATTGTATGTATATACCACATATTCATTAACTATTTATCTATTGATGAACATTTGGGTTCCTTCCATCTCTTGGCCTTTGTGAATAGTGCTGCAGTGAACATGAGTATGCAAGTATCTCTTCAAGATCCTGCTTTGAATTCTTCTGGATAAATACTCAGAAGTAGGATTACTGGATCATATGGTAATCTTATTTTTAACTGTATGAGGAGCCTCCATACTTTTTTCCAAAATGGCTGCACCAGTTTACATTCCTACCAATACTGCACAAGGGTTTCAACTTCTCCGCATCTTTAATGACATTTTTCTTCTCTGTTCTTTTGAAAATAACCATCCCAATGGGTATGAAGTAGTATCTCACTATGATTTTGTTTTGTATTTCTCTAATGATTAGTGATGCTGAGCATCTTTTAATGTGCTTATTGGTCATTTGTATGTCTTCATTGGAGTAGTCTATTCTTTGATTATTTTTAATCAAGTTATTTTGAGTTTTGTTGTTATTGTTGAGTTGTAGAAGTTCCTTTTGCATTTGGATATTAACTCCTTATTGGATATATGATTTACAATTATTTTCTTCCATTCCATAGGTTTTCTTTTCACCTTATTGATAGTTTCTTTTGACACACAAAACTTTTTAAGTTTGATGTAATCACATTGGTCTATTTTTTATTTTTTATGTCTGCTTTTTTTTGTCACATTCAAAAATTATTGCCAAATCTAATTGTCTTTTTCCCTGTTTTTTTTTTTTTTCTAGGAGTTTAACAGTTTTAGATTCTATATTTAGATCATTAACCCATTTTGAGTTAAATCCTGTATATGGTCTAAGATAAGAGTACAATTTCATTCTCTAGTTTGTGGATATTCAGATTTTTCCAGCACTTTTTATTGAAGAAATTGCTGTTTCCTCATTGTGCAGACTTGGCGCCCTTTGCCAAAAAACATTTAGCCATATGTGTAAGGGTTTATTTCTGGGTTCTCTATTCTCTTCCATTGGTCTGTACATCTGTTTTTATGCCAGTACCATATAGTTTTAATTACTGTTGCTTTGTAGTATTTGTAGTGTGTGTGAGAATTAAACTCTCTTCTTCTTCAAAATTGCTTTGATGAGTTGAGGATGCTTTGAGGATTCCATACAAATTTTTTGTATATGGTGATTAGTGAAGGCCACTCTATGCAGATGTCTCTGTTGGTTGAAGATCAGAGTGAAGTATGGAAAACCATGTATACAGCTGGATCACAGGCAGAGACAAATGCAAGAAACCCAGACTAAGAATGTATTTGGCATGTTCAATAAGCAGGGAGACAAATATGGTTGGAGAGGAGAGGGCAAGAAGAGTGATAAGAGAATGAGACCTTGAAGGTCGTGGTAAGGGCTTTATATTTTAAGTGTGTTGAGAAGATACTTCAAGTATATAAGTTGGGGTAGGACATAATCTGTCTTATCTTTTTCAAGACTCATCCTGACCTTTCTTTGACAGTAAACTATCAGATTCCATTCTTAAATACACTTTGAAATTCACAAGGAAGTTATTGCCTTAGTTCAAGAGAGATGTTAGTGGACTGGACCAGTAGTGGCAAACAGTCAGATTTGTGACATATTTTGAAAGTCTAGCCAGAACTTATGTTGACAGATTAAATAAGAGGAAATAGATTGATACTCCTATATCCATTACCCCAAGTTTTAAGGGAGAGAATGTTCTATTAAAAATAGACTTAATAGAGAGAAGTGGATGAACCCTGTGAATTAAAATAAACTGAACTATTTTGCATAAAGTTAAAGAGACCAAAACAGAAGCAATTGTACTGGAGCTTGCCAGGAACGAGTTGGGTCAAGATTGACCTTCATGACACATTCCTCCTCACCAGTCTGATTCCAGGAACTCTATTCAGAAGTTACCACCAGATTCTGTGTTTTGTCAAGGTGGGAAGAGGGAATTTAAAGACACACATATAAACACATCTAAGCACCTCTTGATGCCATGGGACTTTACCAAGTTAAAACATGTACTCTGACAGTAGAAATCTGGCCTCAAATGAGGTTATAACACTTAAAATATGTCTGACCTTACATCCCAGTTTTTCTTTTCTGTTAAGTAGGAGTGTACCATATAGGTATTATTTAAGCTAAAATAATACATAAAATACATTACCTGAAGTATCTAATATGTAATAAAATTTAAATAAATATTATTACAATTAAGTCTCTTCTCCAAAAAGGCTTATCAGCCAATTAAAATCACCACTTCCCCTCCGTCCCCTTATCCTTTCAGGCAGGCCATTTTTCTGCATAGTAGGTAGCACTACCTAACATCAAGTCACAGAGTATGAATTTATCCACTTAATGTTTGAATTCTTTATGAATGTTAACTTTGTGAGGGGAGTGATTTGTTGGTCTTATTCACTACTGAATTCCAAATGCCTACACCATTCCTGGAGTAGAGTAACAGCTCCATGAATCTTTGTTGAATGAATTAATGGAAAAGTTACAGGTGGAGGCCCAACAGAGGGAGTCGTTCATTCTCACTTAGAACTTTGATGAAGAATTTTCATTTTTATGATAAAGGGTACTAATTTTGTCTGAGGAGGTTCAGAGCAATTTATGGCAAAAGAACAGAGTAGTTTAAGGTGAGTGTGAAAGATGTATAGGTATTTCCAAGTAGAAAGAGCCTAAAGAGGTCCCAGGAAGAAAAGACAGAGTTTTCATAGACACCAGAGCAAAACCAGCTGCAAAATGATAAGTATGGTTGCACTGTCGAGTGATTAAATATGATGCAGTGGGACCTGGCAAGCCTGGTAAGAGACGAGGCTCTCAAGGTAACCAAAGACCAGATCGCGTGGGACATCTGATAATCCTGGGTGACTTGTATGCTGCATTTGGAGCCTGGGTCTCATCTTGAAAATGATGATGCATTTTTGAATAGTTTTAAGCAAGTAAATAATAAAGGACCAAGTTTACATACTAAGAAACTCACTCTGGTAACACTGTAGGTGACAAAGTTAGTTAGGCAAAACATGAGAGTCTTCAGAAATCTAGATGAAAATTGAGCAAATCTTAAAGCAGTGGTAGTGAGAGTAGAAAAGGGTTTATTTGAGACATAATTTATAGGTTAAGGAGCTCAGGCTCTTAAGTATTTTTAAAACACAGAATGCATTCTCTTTTATAGAATAGCAGTTACATTTTAAGGGGACAAGACACACAATGTAGGTGATACTCTGTGGGTCAATCAAAACGTGAAAGAGGAGACACTACACAGTAGATGTGGAACCCTGGGGTTATCAAAGTGAGACGAAGATGCTTGGGACCTCACTCATTTTATGTTGCCTAAATTTCTGCTTTTCTGCACATACCCTATAGTTCAATTTCTTATACCTTATTAGGAAACAAAATCTACTGAATGTACGTGTGAATAAATAAATATACCTGGCTAGTATTTTAAAAATTCATTTAAATTTATTTCGTATACTTATGGTATGTGCATATCTACCTTAAATTTTGTAACACTGTTATTTTATATGCATTTTTAGTTCCTAGTAGTAAAGTTGTCTTAGAGCTCACTTTAACTCAAATGAGCATTTTCTTTTACTTGTGAGTAAAATATTGAGCAAGTATGCATGACGGTTGCAAAATCCAACCAAAGAAAAATCTAAGGCCATCATTATGATAAAATTACAGCTATAGAAAAAAACTGGAAGTCCAAACTTAAAAGATCACAAAGGAAAAAAATTCATGGCCCTTTGTAAAACCAACCTTTTAAACTCTCCAGGATTTCTGAAAACAGCTATTACCAGTTGGAGAACTTTTAACTAAGAAATCAACATTCCTCTGGTTCATTTAGTGGTCTGTCTTCCATCTGTATTTTTGTACTTATTAGGGCACAATAATTCCTCACAAACCTCAAAGCCCTAGTACATCATAGTTCTCCTTTACCATAAAGGCATGACCTAGCCTTGATTTTCAAATGGAGATGTGGAAGGACTTTTTTCATTTTCCAGGAGCAAGCAGGATGCGCCTCTTCTCCAGCTTTGCCCTGGAGAGATGAGGTCTGGCCTCTAGAAAGGGGACCTGTCCCCAGACAGGATCTAACTAACACCTTCCTCAGATGCTACTACAGGAAATGTCACTGTGTACTTAATTTGGTCCTTGTCAACCAACATTAACCATGAGGGAATTTGCTGTTTTAAGAGTTATAGTTTTGCTATTTAGGCTGAGGGATAAAAAATGACTTTGGATTGTGATAAAGTAAAGACTTTTAAAGATGTAGACTGTCAGCTGAAAAGATGTTTTTTCTAAGTGATATAGAGACAAAGCTTGTTTAAGCCTAAAACATTCTTTCTAAAAAAATTTACGGCACATTCTCTACTACCTAGTTGAGAGTAAATTTCAAAGGATTGACGGTGATTTTTTATAGAGAGGGCAAGAATAAATTATTTTCATTTCTTCTATATTACAGTTTTATTGGGAGAAAATAGGTTTTAAGTTTATATGGAGAAATGACCTGAAAGTACTATCACAGCTCAAGGAACTTACCTTTATGTGGAAAAGACATGATGATCAAAAATGCATGGTGTACTTAATGTAATGTGTGGGTCAGTCATCAGCCAATCTGTGCAGTCTCAATGGAGAATAGTCCTTTGATGACAGGCCACTTTACCATAAGACAGGGTTCACTAAAAATGTTGTTAAAACATATGATGCTTTCAAGAGACACTGCCTTTGTTTGAGGCACATTTGAGACTATATATTCACTCATACGGGATGAGTGTTATCTTTGGATGTGCAACATCTGGCTCTAAACATATGCTTTAGTATTACCTAGGTAAGGTAGAAGTTAATTATATTTTTCATTGTATAGAGTCAAGGATACTCATAATATAAAAAGCTGAAAACTTTCTGGATTATAAACTCTAACCCTATGTTACAAATATATTGGTTTCAAGATAAATTGATCTTTTAAATCTCATTTTCAGAAACATTTATATATATTCAACATTTTTAGTGCTGGAAGTTATCCACCATTTTGCTTACAACCAACTAGTAATTGCTGAGATCTTACACTTCCTTTTTATTTAATGGAAAATCATTGCAAAAAGTCAGTAAAACCAACAGGAACGGGAATAAATGACAAATATCCAAGGATATTGTGAGATTTAAGTACTGTAACATTGTGGTTTATAAGAAATATATATTTGGTCATCTTAATGTATATTTAGTCTTTCTTACGTGTATTTAGTCTTTGTCCAAGGTTCGGCTCACAACTCCTAAAACTTTTGAAATTTCCTGAGTAAGAGCAATAAAGGCATCTTTTGTTATGTTATTGAAGGGACTTCAGAAAGGATGGGGGACTGGTTGCGGAGTGACCCAACCCTGTGATTAGAAGGGTCTGAACATTCAGTTCCTTCCCCACACCTCCCAGGTGAGATTGAACTCAATTGCCAATGGCCAGTTGTTTAATCAATCATGTCTATGAAATAAAGCCTCCACAAGAACCCAAAAGAACAAGATTCTGAGAGCTTTCATCGCTGAAACTGTGGAGATTTGGGGAGAGTGGCGCACACTTGGAGAGAGCAAGGAAGCTCAGCACCCTTTCCCCATACCTTGCCTTATGTAGCTGTTCCATCTGGCTGTTCCCGAGTTGTAACATTTTATAATAAACACATAATCTAGTGAGTAAATAAGTTTTCCTGTTCTATGAGCTGCTCTAGCAAATTCATCAAGTCCAGGAAGGGAAACTCTGGGGAAACTTTATAACCAGTTGGTCAGAAGTAGAGGTTACAACCTGGGCTTTCAACTGGCATCTGAAGTGGGGAGGGAGAGCCATCCTGCAGGACTGAACCCTTAACCTGTACAATCTGACACTGTCTCCAGGTACCTAGTGTCAGAACTGAGATGAACTGCAGGACACAATTGGGATCTGCACACTTTTAAGTACATATTGTAAGATATCTTTAAAAACTTTATAAGTTTTTACAACTTTACAAGTGGATGCTAGAAGCAGACTATTTAGTGAAAAATTCTATTTAACAGTAAAATTATTTCAGGCTAGAGATATTTTTGAGTTCTAATCTATTATTTTATCTGCTTTTTTACATGAGAGATACGAATTTCACAAGAAGCCAAACACAGTGATGCCATTTGCTATGTTTTATTTTGGTATTAGCTTGTTAAACATAACATGCAAATAATCAAAAAGAAACATACACATGACTTAGAATGAAAAAAATAATTCTAGAAAAGAAGAGTTTCACTAGGTAAGTATATTAAATTCATGACACTAAAAATACAGCTTTAAGTGTATATGGCTTCATGAATTTTGTCTAATAGTTTGCAAAATCATTGGTCTGGAAATTTACCACCTATTTTTCAGCTAAACAAATTTGAACATTAAAATTTGAACCTTGAGATAATTTGTTTTAAGACAGGAAACGTTCATATGTATGTAACCATGCTTTTTGGCACATTAAGTTAAAGTTTAGGAATGAAAAAACTTGGCTGACTTCCATGAAACCAGTAAAAAGCTTTGCACATCATTTGACAGTAAGGATGTAGAAAACACTAAATTTACAAAGAAAGCATTAAGTTTGTTTTCTATATGTGTGTATGTGTCTGTGCTTGTGATGAAATAGGCCTGCCTTTCATCTCTCCTTTTATAAAAGTAGTCAAATGTTTACAAAACATTTTCCCTCAGAATTTGAAATTCAAGGAATAAACAACAACAACAAAATGAATACTATAAAACTGACACACAAATAAACATAACCATAAAATGCTGTTCGAGGATATACCTCAACATAACTGGAATTAGTAGATACTAATTCACAGTGATTTCGTTGGCCACACGTAGACATTCGTACATATCAGGAGGCAGACTGGTGTGGGTGAGGCGATTGCCGTCCAGGCGCAAGTGTTTGATCTTGGAGTAGGATAATGGTCCCAGGATCTTACAGAAGCTTTTTACTTCAAACTCTGAAAATTAAAGAATGAAAAACATCAATCATTTTTTTTAGTACATGAGTTTGGAAAAAAAATCATTTAAAAAAAGGTCAGATCTCTAATTTTATCTATCTCACTCATTTGATGTATCTTTGAACTTGGAACTACTAAAGGAATATTTCAGACTACCACATAGCCCAGCAGTATTTAGTACAGAATACCTATGATAGGTCAGGAAACTTAATAGAATTTTTCAAACGGAATATATTTAAGTTCTTGATTTAAAAAGACTTGATTTCAGAAAGACATTCAGTGAGTGTGTCATATTATCTAAGCATTGTTTTGAAACAGTCTAGCCTGAAGAAATCTAATATTAGTGCTGTTGTATAAACAAGCTCACCAGTGTAAGCACCCTAGGTTTCTGCATCTTAAAATAGACGACCTCTGAAGAATTTTCCAACAACCACACTTCATGACATGATTATAAACTCCAAAGCAAAACGCAGATCCTGGGATGCCCACCATCTCAGCCCATGTCCTTTTCTTTTGTGGTCAAAAAGCTGCCACAAATGAAAAACTGATTTAGTTTTTAATGGACACAAAGACTGACAGTAGACTGCATAATCTATGTATGTGCATAGAAACTGCCTACGGGTGCCCAAGTCATTTCCGATGAACCTCATCTGGCCCTTTATCTTGTCATTTTAACCTCTTTCGTTCTCAGACTCTAGCAACAATGATTCTAGTGGAAGCCCAAACACACTGCAGTTATTTCCTCTAAAATGTTGTCTTAAATAACTCATCAGTCATATTCCAGGGATCTTGCATTTGATACCTACCTCTGAGAAAGTATGGAACAATGGAGAAAACATGGATTAGGTCTGTTTTAGCTTTCTACCTCTGCCATTTACCATCTGGAACGTTTATCTGATCTTCTTGTTAGAAGTGAATATATCTATCACACTGTGCGGCATGAATTACGTTCATTAAGGTATGTAAAATACTTCACAACACTGCTAGCACATATTATGTACTAAATAATTATTGGTGCCCTTTTGATTTTTTCTGTTTTACAAATTGCCTTACATTAAGAACATTTGTGATTAGGCTAATGCTAAAAGTTGCAAGTTTGAAATATGAGAAAGTTTTTTTGCCGTATACTTTCTAATATTAGAGAAACATTAAGGGGTTCTTTTTATCTTAAGATAATGTGGGAAGTTGGTGTGCATAATTATTATGCAGCAAAACAAACTAAGGTGAAGACTCACACGCAAAGTGAAAGGGCAAGAGTCCCTGAAATGTGGATAACTGAATGTCAAGGAGATGGAAGAAGTGAACGTAACTACTCATTTTCATATGGCTGTATGTGTTGGGCACTGTGGTTTCAGTCTCGGCCTGGCACTGAGTGGCTGTTGGCATTTCTCCCATAGACCACCTATCTTATCTCTTACACTGGCTCATTATGTTTTTACTAATGCAATGAAAAAACAGGTCTTTCCCTCTCAAATGCTCCTGCATCTGTATCTCTCCCATTTTTTTTTTTTTGTCTCAGAGTAGGAGGTAGTCTTGCTCCTGTGACTAACCTCTACCCACCAAGTCTAATGGATTTCTTCAGCCTTTGAACATCTTAAATCCCATTAGCATTTTGGCCTGTCCGAACATCCTTCCTCTTAACCACAAATGTTTATAATGTGGAACCATATATTGCCACATAGTGAATTTTCTCCTGGAAACAACTGTAAGGGTTTAGCTCTGATAGCTTGGCCATGTACTGTACGACAAGTAAGCTTTTCAGATACAAGAAAGAACGGGTAGCATTTCAGAGATGGCAGTCATGGTCTCCTTCATGAGAACACCCCAGCCCTACTAGGGGTTACATGAAGCTGTTGCAGAATTACAGCGTATCATGTTAATAAGGCACACTGAAGCTTTTCTGATAAAAGTGTCAATGTCCTTACCCCATATGACAAGGGAATCAATTTTCATGGTACAAAGATGTACAATTTCAATAGATTATTTTGCAGATAAAATTGTCTACGGATGAATTGGTATTTTCCACCTGATTTTCCATCTTAAAAACTTTGTAAATTATAGGTTTTTCTCTTCTGCCAACTTCTGTTAAAGAGTACGGAATGGTAAGTGTCAATTTCCCATCTGAATCCCCGTAGAATTTAAATTGAAAAATTTCCCAGAAGACCAGAAGAGTGTATAAACAGCCCAAGTGGTTCAGGTCAAACTCCCACCCAGAGATGAATGAAAAATAAACTATGGCAGCAAGAGAAAGGTGGGAAAATCAAATGAGGTAAAAGGTTGTATATAAGAAAAGGGACTTTGTGATACTACTATGAAAATATTCCAAACCCTTATCATATTCCTCCTGAATCTTCCTTACAGTCCTCATAAGAACACCATGAAGACCACACACACCACAACAGGGATAACAGAGACAGATGATGGTCATGATAGCAGAGTAACATGGTGAGTCCCAGGTAAAGATGGCAGAGAAGACCACGTACGTGGGCTGCTCTGGGGACAAGCAGGAGAGATGTAAAAGCTACTGTTAACTGTGCCTTTTCTGGACTTGTTTTCTCCCTTAGCTAGATCTTGCCAATAAATAAATGTAGAACATAAATCAAAGTCATGGAGGAGGCAAATAATAACAGATAAACATCAAGAGATAACATAGCAGGATTCATTAGCCCAGAATATTAAATTTGAAAAAGTGAATATTTAAATTCTATGTGGTTAATGGTTTCTTATCTGAACACTCCAAAGAAAAGCCATATATGGGATGAGTAACTGAACTGGAATTCTTCTACATTCCAGAGAAATACGTTGTTGACATTTTCATTTTTTAAAAAATGGAGCCAGATGCCATATTTGTGTTGCACAACTTAGGCATTTAAAACCTTGAAGACACATCATTCAAAGAGAGGCACAGCTTTCTACTTACTTTCAAGTTCATTGACCTCCAGGTAGTAGTTTTCGAGGTTTTCATTGACAGTCGGTATATTTTTAAGCTTATTATAGGAGAGGTCCAGCTCCAACAGGGATGATAAATTGAAAGAATTTCCAGGTATCCCACTATCAGCCAGTTCGTTATGAGACAAACGCAGATACTGCAGCCCATTAAAACGCTTGAAATACTCATCAGGGATGTTGCTGATCTTGTTGTTGTCCAAGTAGAGAGTTAGAAGAGATACTGGGAGACCAGAAGGCAGTTTGGTCATCTGATTGAAGCTCAGATCAAGGTACTCGAGTCCCTTAAGACCTTTAAAGGCAGCTGAAACAGTATCCTCTTTCAACTGATTGTGCTGAAGGTGGATGAAGGTCAGGTTAACCAGTCCATCGAGGGAGCCAAGCTTCGAGATCTTGTTGTTTGTGAGCTGCAGGTCCACCAGAGACTTGGGAAGGGGGCCCACAGACTCTGTCAGATTGTTGTAATTTATATGCAGCTTCTTCAGTTGTTTCAGTTTAGAGAAAACTCTTCCTTTTATCTTGGAATTTTCTAGAAGGTTATGATCCAGAATGAGCCACTGCAGATCAGTTACATTTTCAAAGGCCTTGTCATCAATATGGTCAATTTGGTTATTCCGAAGGTAAAGGTACTTGATGCCAGGAGGCACCATTGGCACGCTTTTCAGTTTCAGCTCATCGCAATACATGGCGGATGGATAACTTTCAGGGCAGTTACATTCTGGTGCACAGTTTGGTGATGACCTCCCATATATCGATAGGGGGAAATCGTAATCTTCATAGTAGTAGCCATTGGCACCACCAACTAATGCCAAGAGGAGAGTAAACACACCTAGATTCATTTTTGGCAAATGTTTTGACTCCTAAATAAAGTGGAAACGTGTTATTACAAAATAGCATACTTTCAGGAAAAAATATAATTGAGAAGAAAAACAGTACATTAGCAAATGTGTATCTTATTATTTTTTCATGCTTTTTTAAGTGCACTAATGATGTCTTTTTAATTTGTGTTTAAGTATTAAGGTAAGGATGTACGCTTGCAACGTATGGAGAGGTGACCAGGTTCCAGGGCAGACTGTATACACTGGCGCCCCCTTCTGGGCGAGCCAGCCAGAGAGGTTGTTGCAGTCAACCTCTCTAGGTCCTTAATTAAATATCTTTCCCAAGAGGTTTCTGGGACATGCCTATTAACCACCATGTTAGAACATTGCTGCAGAACAGCCTTCAACCAGAAGAAACAAATATGAGAAGACAGTTGTAAACTGTACCTTCTACCCTGCTATTCAACATCATTAAAATGTCTCATTAGACAGATCCTAACTGGGAACATGGGCAGTCTGTGATTTTGTCTGGAGAAAAGCTGTTCTTATGTGTGTGTGGTGGGGAAGGTCGGGGCGGGGGGCACGTTCCTTTAAAAATGTCTTTATTGTTGATTCGGAGGAAGGGAAACAGAATTCCTGGTGGGGGTGTAAGTATTATTTCAACTTTTGTGTGACATGCTATACTTTTAAGCACATTACAAAACTGTGTTCCAAAATTAACATTTAATATATTAGTGTTAGTAAAGCTAATGTTTTTTAATCAAGGAAATGTGACAAACTCTAAAAATGTTTACACTGAGAAAAAATTCCACTGGTAGAGAATGACATTCTTTTCAAAATTTTGAATGAAAGTTTTCCTTTCTCTCAATAACTCACAAGTTGTCTACTTTCTTCATGTTAAAATTTAAGAAGGCAGGATTCATTTATCTGGATTTTAGTTCTCTCACAGAGTGGAAGTGGGAGAGATGTGGAAATTGAGGAAAGTCTGTATTAAAAAGTGACTAAGAGCCATGTAGGAAAGGATAAAATTGAGAAGGTAATTTAAAAACACTTCGTGACAGTGATCTTCTCATAGGAACTTGTTTCTAAGGTGGGGTTCAATGAAGTACATATTCAGTTGCTTGAAGCAGAGGGTCAGCAGTTCAGGTAAAGGGAAACAGGATATCAGAGTTGGGCTTTTGTAGAATGAAGGATTACAGCTGAGAAGTTGGTAACCCTGGGAGGGAAATCGTGAATGCGAAGCAGAAATCACATTCCAATAGATACCATAAAGTCAGATCTCTTCCAGCGAGAAACATGGTACAAGCTTTTGGGTCTAGGTAACGTGGGTTAGCAGGATTTTCTACTCTCAGGAATTTTAAACATCTTTGCTTTGCTTTAGCTTGAAATTA
Source organism: Camelus bactrianus (assembly GCF_048773025.1). NCBI lineage: Eukaryota > Metazoa > Chordata > Mammalia > Artiodactyla > Camelidae > Camelus > Camelus bactrianus. The sequence goes on along the minus strand of NC_133550.1, from coordinate 42,214,330 downwards.
TAAGGCACTTTATTCTAGCAGATGAAACACTCAAAAGGTCAGAATCACTCTGATGACTGATGTAATGTAACATGTAGCCAGATTCTTAGTAAATTATTCCCTAATATTATGATGGAGTCATTTAATTTAGTTGACAGGACTTAGCCATGAGAACAATTACAGAGTGCTAACATAATTATAAAATCCTTCATAAGTTACAGTATGTTAATGTTGTAAGGATTTGTCTTGCTTCATTAATAAGCTTCCACCTTATTTTAATTCAGTATACACCAAAATAGACATGGTAACTATAATGTGAGTATTGACTAGTAATGAAAAATGCTTCCATATTTTTTGGCAGAGTGAAAACAAGGACTCTGAATTCAAAGAGAGTTTGTAACTGTATAATGACTCCACTATGAAGCAAAAACACACTTTACTTTTCCCAAGTCTTTTCAAATACCTGTGGCTATGAAGGAAATGCTTTTTTTTTTCCTCAAAAAGTAAATCATGTTTCCCAGAGTTTTTTTTTAAAACATGTTTCTGTTTCTTAAGACATACATCCAAAACCCAAATCTATTAAATTAACAAAATAGAAATAAAAAATTCATAAATGTCTAAATCCTTTAGCTCACATTTTATAACAACACAAAATGTTTATGGCAAATTGTAACAAAAGATAACAACATACTTGTTGCAAAATATTTTGAATACTGATTAAAATGGCCTTTCTTTGCTCCAAAGTTAGCTTCTAATAATACTAACACAAATAGCTAAATAGCATAAAATAGCAAACATTTTAAATGCCATACTTTTTCACTGTGTCTAGTGTTGTCATTCCAACAATGAAACTTTTTATAACTTCCTTTGCTAAGCAATGCAGTAAATACTGTATAAAATTTATCCAAATCCATAAATCATGGAAAGTATATTAAGCAAAATGTGAAAGTAAATGCTCAAAATTGTGGATTTGCTGTTGAATAGCTCTGGAATTTTTCCTGTCCCTGTTACAATAAACACTGTCCCAAACAGTCAGCATCCCCAGTGCTATAGTTAAAACAGCGCTTACCTTACTGTCTTGACACTGCTTTCGTTAATTCTTAAAGCAGATGCACTATGGACAAGAATCCACCAATATATGCTGTAAACTCTGTCAGGACGGAACTGGCTGCCAGATTCTTAGTGATACAAGAGCTGAGGGGGGGAGGGAAACCCAGCCCAGTCACGCCAGTCTCTGAATGGAGTTATGTCATTGTGGGGTTCTTGTGGTGTGGCATGGAACACCCCGCTCTCTAACGAAGTGCAGGTGGACTTGGTGAGCAAGGACAGCCCAGCTCAGTCCCTATGGAATAAGAGAGAGAGATACATGCTTAACTAGCCCAAATACCATAGCTTTTAACCAGAACTGGAGTTCTGCTGCAAGTGAGACATCTACAGTGAGAACATTTCTCTTACAGAGCCCTCTCCTTCCATAGCTGTGGCAGCAATTAAATGCAATTCTCTCAGCCAAATACCATGTCCATCTAAAGGTCTCATAAATCATAAAGAGAATGAACAATTTCCGGAAAATGCAAGTGAGCCGACTCAGAGGAATTGAATCCTTCTTTGCTCATTACCCTTGAAATCTATATTGATTTACTTGGACAAACTAAATTTTTGGTCAAGAGGGAAACACGTTAGTTTCTAAAATATTAAAATGTTTCATGTATCCTCTGATACAAATGATAAATACCAACATTTTCAGTTTGCTTATGTTAAGCAGACTCGTTTTATGCTATTCAGGTCTGGAACCAATCAGTAATATTCTGCCTGTTTCTTATTTTGTGGATTTAATTTAGGAATTCATCCAAAACCTCACTTGGGGATAGTATTCTATAGCTTACTGCCAAAAAGCATAAAAGAACATGAAAAAAATGTATACTAAAAATATCACAAAGTAATAATTTTTCACTCTGTCATTGCATGCTAGCAATATTTTTCTTTCAAACGTAAAAGTTATGCTTAATTGTAATCTCCCAAAGGCCTGGTTTGATATATCTTTCCTTATCATTTCCTGATGCATGCTTCTAGAAAATGAGAGATCTACTCAATTCCTTGTCTATTCCATTTTGTGATTGTATCAGCTTTATTTGTAGGATTTTTCCCCAAAATTTTCATTTCCTCATGTTTATAAGAACTCTTAGAATCAGCTACTTTTAAGTTGCCACATGGTAAGATTTTTCCCTTTTAAAATAATTTAAATATGTTACTTTTTAGCTAGGAGACTGGTTGAAAGTCACTTAACTCTATGACTACTAATGCATTTATCTGAAAAATTAATATTAGAATAAATGCCTCATTTTTGTCAGAGAACTGTTAAACAAAAGATAAACTTCTTGAAAGTAATTCATAGAACTGTAAGGTGATTCATAGCGTAACATTTAAAGAAAATTTTAGAAAGGCTTCAGTTTAATAATAGAGGACATGAATACTTACAAGAAATCAAGAAAAAAAAAAACAGACAGACAGACCCATCACACATAATGAGGTGATTCATTGTCAGAAGATAGTTAAAACAATTCTAAGCATTAACTTTAAGTGTGTCAAATTCTATAATCTGAGATTTCATTTGAAAAATTCCAGTTAGTTACTCCAAGGACTTTTCTTTATGAAGCAATAAATGTGTTGTGGTGCCTGCAATAGAGTTTAAATGTATTAAATTGGACTGAGCTTTTTGTGAAACTGATACTGTCCATGTATACTTTTTTTCTATAAAATTAGTTCTGTGAGACCAAAAATTGGATAATGTTGTGTATTTTAAAGCATATTTCTTTGGCCATTAGAAAGAAATTAAATTAATATTTATGATGTATCTACTTTTTTCCATGCTTTTTTCCTCAGAATTTTCACATATTTCTAAATTTAAATTTTGTGCTTTAAAATCCGTATAGATATTATTATCACATTTTCAAAGAAGTAAAAATGGAGACTCAGAAAGTCTAAATAATTTGCTAAAAGTCACCTAACAAGTAAATGGAAGAACAAAATCATGAGCATCTTCACCCATTGGAAAAAGGTTGGATAGGATGGCGCTGAGACAAGTTAGTTAATTCAATCAGTTTAAAATATTTTATAGGCACTATTATTATTTGTTGAGGAAAAGCTGAAATATTAACTTGGTAATAGTTTTTTAAAATGGAAAAAAAATTAGCTGAGCAGTAGTTTCTTTGTGCATTACACATTCAAAGTTACGCACACTTCCACAGGCACATTTTAGACTTTCTGGGTGAGATCTGAGCTTTCCATCCTGGTGAGTGGAGATCAGGTCCTTTGTGGTAATGGGTCATGGAGATTTCATCAGAATCTGTGTTAAAATGACTTAAGTTTTCCCCTCAGCCCACCAACTAGATTCCCTCTGTTACCTGAAACCAGCAAAGATAGTGAGGGACATTCTATTTCACCCTCCTGGTTCTGAATCCAACCCGGGACTTCTCAGAGCCCTCAGGCTCACCACAACTTGACTGTTCCCTCTGTCAACCATTCTGTAAAAGTATGACAGAGAAGTAGTAGTTGGAAAGTAGTAAACAGCCCAGACTTTGTGGAAAGAGAGATACAGATTAGAGACTTTCTCAAGCAACCTACCAGAAGTGAAAATGAAAAAATTATGTAATCTTGATAACTTTAATGTCATCTTTACAATGGGTGTGATGATTTCCGTAGGAAAACTTATGAGCATTAAAGGAAACGTGTATAAAGCCACTGGTGTAGGGCTTGGCATAATATGTGATTAATGCATTTAAATGCTTACTATTTTATAGCTATTTTAGTTATTCATGGAGTCACAGAACCACAGATTTGGAATGAATCTCAGAGATCATCTAATCAATGGGTTCTGTGAAACCAATTCCCCAAGTTCTGCAACAGGTCTTTTCTTCTCACCTGAAGAGTTAAAGCCAATGTGTTACCAGTACTCCATCCAAACAAAGTGCAACTTTGTTTTCCCTTTGTGGTGATGAATGGTGTTCCATGTTTCCCTGTGCTCTGTGTATGTAGTGATGTATGACTGTGCATCTATCTACGTGGATAAGGGAAGTCATCTGAGAACATAGAATAGGGTAAATATAATGACAGTTTTCTGCTGGTAAAGGAGAAAGTTCTGTTCTTACCATTTTATACATTGGGGTTTCAAACTTGACTCTTCTTTTAGTATAAGTGTCATAAAGATTATTTGTTTTAGCACATTTAGAATGTGCAGGGGAAAACAAGAGTTTTAGCACATTTGGAGAATACTTACAGGGGGAAAAATGAAAATTAATATTCTAGCCTAGAGATAACCATCTTTTGGTGTCTTGTCTTAGGGTGTGAGTGTGCAACCACACACACAACAGACATGTTGGTTCTCACAAAAAATATGAGACCATTATGCTTATAGTTTTGTAATTGTTTTCACGTAACAGTAAGTTGTGAATACTTTTCTATATCATTAAATGTTATTTTATAATGTCATTTTAATTAACTGTATTAAGTTCTACTATAATTATAATGTAGTTGTTATTTTTTAATATTACAATGAAACTTTGCTTTCTCTTATACTTTGCAAAGTGCTATCACATGCAATGGAATTTTATTTTTCAGATTGGCTGTACTGAATCTGTCTATTGTGCTTATCTCAATGGACACATTTTATTTATTTATTTATTTACTTATTTATTTTTAATTGAAGTATAGCTGATTTACAATGTTGTATTAGTGTCTGGTGTATAGCATAGTGATTCAGTTGTACATATATATTCATATTTCTTTTCACATTCTTTTTCATTATAGGCTATTACAAGGTATTGAATATAGTTCCTGTGCTATACAGAAGTAGGACCTTGTTGTTGATCTATTTTATATATAGTAGTTAGTATCTGTGAATCCCAAACTCCCAATTTATCCCTCCCTACCCCTTCTCCCGCTCTGGTAACCATAAGTTTGTTTTCTCTGACTGTGAGTCTGTCTCCATTTTGTAAATAAGTTCATTTGTGTCATTTTTCTAGATTCCACATATAAGTGATATCATATGATATTTTCTTTTCTCTTTCAGACTTACTTCACTTAGTATGACAATCTCCAGGTCCATCCATGTTGCCACAAATGGCATTATTTTATTATTTTTATGGCTGAGTAGTAGTCCACTATATAAATATACCACAACTTCTTTATCCAGTCATCTGTCGATGGACACTTAGGTTGCTTCCATGTCTTGGCTATTGGACATAGTGCTGCTATGAACATTGGGGTGCATGTATCTTTCTGAAATAAAATTTCCTCCAGATATATGCCCAGGAGTGGGATTGCTGGATCATATAGTTAAGTCTATTTTTAGGTTTTTAAGGAATCTTCATACTGTTTTCCATAAATGGCTGCACCAAACTACATTCCCACCAACAGTGTAGGAGGGTTCCCTTTTCTTCACACCATCTCCAGCATTTATTATTTATGGACTTTTTAATAATGGCCATTCTGACCAGTGTGAGGTGATGACTCATTGTAGTTTTGATTTTCATTTCTTTGATAATTAGTGGTATTGAGCAATTTTTTTTCATGTGCTTTCTGGCCATTTGTATGTCAACAGGCATATTTTAAATCAAAACACTGTTTTAATAGGTGGTTTATGTTTTCAAATCAGGTAGTAAAGGATCCGATTCTAATTTTTTTCTTCCCACACATCAATATTAATACCATTCATAATTTTAGCATTTCTTATGAACCATGGAACTATCTTTCATCTTCAGAGTCCTTATATGCATATGGATGTATATTTTTAAACTCATTCTCCAGTTGCTTCCATTTCTCTTGGCATCTTACCTGAAAAAAATATTTTTAGAATTATGAATAATAGAGTTTATTATATTTTTACATTAACTTGTTTGCATTGTAAAAATAATATATGTGAATGGTATAACATGCTGAAACATTTAACAGCATACAAGGATATAAAGTTAAATGTGAAATAATCTCTCACCTAACTGACTTTCTAATCTCACTCCCCAGAAGTAATCATTGTTTTAAATTTTATTACTCCAAGTATTTCACACACATTCTGTATGCTCAACAAAATTTATTTCTCTCTCTCTCTCTTTTATCCTATATGCCTTGCACTTTTCACCTAGACTATTTATCTAATTTTGTCTTATTAACACATGTATCTCTGCATCATATTTTATTTAGTTACAGAGCACACTATTGAATGGGTATATCAAAAATTACTTATTTTTTTGCTCAGTGGCAAGCATTTCAGTGGCTTCAGTGTTTTCTGTTTGTTGTTTTCACTATTTAATTGTTATAACATTTAATGCTGTGTTGAGCAAATTTTGTGTGCTAGTGCAATATAGCTTTAGAAAAATTCCAAAAGTGAAATTTCTGGAGAAAAGTGCATTCACATTTTAAGACTTTGAAGTTATTGTCTAATTGTTGTTCTGATTATCACTCCCATCAATGGTATATGAGGATATATTTCCACCACTCATTCATGAATTTTGGATATGATCAAGCTTAAAATTTCTGTGATCTCATTGTTCAAGCTTTATTTATTAAATAATATTTGGTAGTGCTAGTCTCTTGTCTTTATTCCTTCAGATAACAATAATGAATTCATTGTGTGTTAACATAAGTAATATTTTTATAAAATGCCTATATTTTCCAAAATATATGTAGTGAGAGGAGAGAAATTATTTTATACTTTTGCAAATCTATTTAATAAATAAATGGCTTAATAGACAAGAACCGGATTCTTATAGCTGCTTCTTTGTTCCATCTGTTGTAGTAGTTGCTGTGTTTGATACATGTGTAGAAAATCTTGTCTCACTCAGATATTTACTTGGGAAAATAAGTACATTACCATATTTTTAAAAATAATTTCAATTACTCTTCTTTATTATTTTTTTAATTGAAGTATAGTCAGTTACAATGTGTCAATTTCTGGTGTGTACCCCATAGTGTTTCAGTCATACATATATGTACATATAATTGTTTCCAAGTTCTTTTTCACTATAGGTTACTACAAGATATTGAATATAGTTCCCTGTGCTATACAGAAGAAATTTGTTTTATACCTATTTTATATATACTAGTTAGCATTTGCAAATCTCGAACTCGCAGTTTATTCCCTCCCACCTCCTCTCCCCTGGTAACCATCAGTTTGTTTACTATGTCTCTGAGCCTGTTTCTGTTTTGTCAAATGTTCTTCTTTAATGAAAAGATCAGCCTCAAAAAGTGGTAGTTTTTGAAAGGTTCTGTGTAATGTAGAACTTGAAATCGTATCAAAGAACATTTTTTACACTGATTTCTAAAATTCTAAGTTCTGCTTGAGAGTTGAATTTTGTCAGCTATTGTCAGTTATTTTCCTTAAAGTGAAAGATGCATTTTGTTTTTTGAGACTATATGTGTGAAACACCCCAATTAGACAAACCATATTTTGTATAAGTCACATTTTCACTTAAAAATAATAGTCCATTAGAAAGTAGCTAGTTCAGGCAGAGTCGTCTATAGATTGTCCATTTTTAAGGCAAAAGTACAAGTAAGAAGATATGATATTAACTCAGTCTTCCTGTTTTGGATAAATCTTTATCTGGATGACTCACTGCATCATTGGAAAGTGGCTCACTATGATTTCTTTCACTGACTTTCCATCCAGCAGGCATTCAGCAATGTCACCTTCATATATCAGCTTTTGTGTGTACCTCTCAGCCCATGCAATATGCTTTTTCCAGTAAAATGCTCAGTGGCTTTTCCTTTCTAGTTTAAAAGATACAGTCAACCATTTTTGATGTTTAGAGTTTCTCGCATCTACTGTTAAATATTTGGTTCATTTTTCTTTGAACTTTGATTAATTGGTCTCCAAATGATGCCACAACTCAATTGATACCATGAAACTATCTAAAATGTTCTGTTGCATAAGACAAAACAAGTTAGTGATATCTATAAAACCAAGATATAATATGGTTTTCATCATATTTTTGTTGCTTATTTCCATTTTTACTCACCTCCTTTGGAGTGGGTTACTTCTTCCCATGACTTAGAGAATGCTCTGATATGTCAATCTGGGGCAGTGCAGCTGTGGATTGAGAAAAAGCCTTGCATGTCCCTTGTTAACAACAATGAGCCACCTTGAAATACAAGAAAAATATATTGATTTTTATTTTATAGAATAAAACATCATATCAAAATACTAACAGTTTTAGACAAAATTTTAAAATTTAGAAATATTTTTGAAAATAAGTTTAAAGTGTTATTGCAAAACAAGACCACAAAGTACATTTACTTCTTTTTGCTCACTTGTCTAGACACACAGAGAATTTAAAGATTGTGAAATAATGATTCATTGAATAATAAATAGCCAAGCAGAGAAATGATAGCAGGTGTAAACGAAGACAGATTGCAGGAACACACTATTGTTATTGAGAAAAAAGTAAATTAATGTCTGAAAGAACATTTATACTCTAAACCTATGACTATAGAAAATTCTAGAAAGCACAAGAATACACAAGCAGGTAGTCTATTAACCATCAGAGCGACAATGTCCTGTGTGATGTAGCCTCTGGAAAACTGCTTTTCATTTCTGAGATAATGTGAAACATGCAAAAAATATCTTAATGTTATTATAAAAATATTTTTTTATGTTGTGGACTCTCTGAAATTCTTGAGGTTCATGATCCGCACTTTGAGAACTGCCCCCCAAGATCTTTTCATTGTGGGCTACTTGTCACATAGGTCTCCACTGCCTCAGACAGGCTTTCTAACCACTCAAATTAGGGGGTCAGCGACCTTCTTTCACTTACTCTCTGTTACTTTAACATTGTCATTGTTCCCTGCCATTTACCACTCTCTGAAATTAATTCTAGGTTGTTTGTTTACGTTTTAGCAGTGTATTTTATAACTTTTTTATCCCCATGAGAATGAGGAAATTAGGCTTGACACAGGTCCTCCATCTATACTTGTTGAGTGAACAAAACATTTTTTTAGAATATCCCTTGGGGTTCCCAACTTATCTATTTTTCAGATGGATTTTCATTTATATTTTGTTATAGCAAAAAAAATACGATTGTATTTGAATGTGATCACAGTGATTTTATAATTGAGCTTAGGAGAAGCTGACATCTTTAAAATACTGTGTTTTGACATCCAAGGGTAGGTTTTCTTAGCATTTATCGAAGTGGTCTTTTGTGAGTGTGAATATCTGATTGAATCTAGAAAAATAAATTAAATAACTTTGAGAACTCTGAGTCATGACAGGATCATGGTGGAATATGATCCCACTCTAACTATTAGGGAATTCAAAAGAATTTATTTTTAATCTTTTCTTCAGGTCTAGTTTTCTCCAGATTATCTTGTCTTTATTACTGAACCAACCAAACATAGAAGATGCAATTCTATGATGTATGGTGGTAATATGGATTTCAATTTTGTTGTACAGGATCAGTAAGAATTAAATTTCCCTTTATTTTTTATGAAAGTAGGTAAAGCACAAGAAACATGCTCATGACACTATAGTTTTTTCTTTTAAGTTCAAACCTAGAAGTTTCTCTGACATGTCCTCTAAAGTTTACAAGACAGACACAAGCCACTGTATGTGAAGCATGTCTGCCAGATGCTATGGTTTGAATGTGTCTACCATTATATCTATCATGATTATACACATATGACCAGATTTAAGTGGAGAGAAATAACGAAGAAGTGTAATAGTCATTTCAAAGACAAAAGTAAGAAAGTACATCAAGATTATAACAACTAAACATAGGAAAGTGATAACATAAGGCGTTCTGCCTTCTACCCCCGCAGTAGTCTGTGTGTGTGTGTTTACTCAGAACATTCTAGCAGTTAAGAGTGCTCTGTAACATATCTGCTGTGTGATCGTGAGCAATTCAGTTTGCTAATCTTTAAAATGGGAAAGGTTATGGTGCCTAGCTCACAAAACTTTACTTGTGACCTTAAATGAATTACGTATGTGAAACTTTTAGAAAAGTTTCTTGCAGACAGTAAACACTCAATAAATATTAGTTACTATTACTGTTATCTATCCACTACTTTCAGTATGTAGGAAAGAGAGTGACTTGGGGGTGTTTCAGTGTATAGGAGCAACAGATTCCCTGAGATGGGAGTCTTTGCTTCTGTCTCTCTGGTATCTTCTCTGCAACTAACTCTATGTATATAAACTCTTGAAACCTCATTTTCAGCTTTTGTAAAACAGAATGAATTGTCTCCATCACGGGGAATGGTAAGAGTATTAAATGAGTTAGTACATTACTGAGAACATATGCAAGCATATAGTGATTTATTTTTGTAAGTTAAACATATAAAACTAGGCTTACTATTCATAAAAGCTTAATATTCACACAAGTGTTTACATTAAACAATATGCAAAAACAAATAAAAATACAACAGCCAATAAGATGCAGTGAAAGAGAATACAAGTATTGGAAGGCAGAAAAAGACTCCTTCTTAGATAAACAAATATCCCAGCTGGGAAGGAAAAAGTGAAGAAATGGAGCAAAGAGTGTTCAGTGCAGAGGTTTCAGAATTTTTGAATGAGGGGCAGATGGTAAAAGCTTGGTGGGTAAGCGGCATGCAAATTGTCATTGGACGTGTAATGATGACCAGTCCATGTGGGGCATCACAGTCCATAATATGCATTTAGGATTTTTCATTCAAGGCTTTGGGATGGTAGTGATTGTAGGTAATAGAAGGTCAAGAGGAAGCAGAAAGGCCAAATGGCACACAAGGGCCTTAGTCTGGGCGAGAATTGAAGACGGTGGTTTGAACTTCAGAGGTGGTGGCAATGGAGAGGAGTAGGACTTGGTACATATAATTTCAATATAATCAGTGAAAGCGTTAACTGCATAAAAATATTTCCTTCTGACTTATGTAGCTGGGACCTAATTAAGACTTTTAAGATTGTGAACACTGAAAGAAATCTCATGGAGTTACTCCTCAACTAGCAATTCAAATTAAAATCAATAGAAACCTATAAAAGAAGTGTAAGACAATTATAACAATTTTAATTTGCCCCTTGAAGGAAAACCAGATTATTCATTCATCAGTCCACATATAAATGTCTATAAAGACTTAGGCACCATACTGCACTAGAGAGTAGCCCCTGTCCTCAAGGAGAACAAAGTCTAGGTGGAGGAGATGCAGAGAAACGTGCGGTTATGATGCTGTGTGACAACTTCATCTACAGAAGGAAGAGCAAGCTAGAGCCAGCTCCAGAACCAGGCTTCATTGATTGAAGAGGATTTTTTTACGTTAAGAAGTTAAAATCAAGACGAGCTTGAGAGTGCAGGATGAGCTGGGGTCAGCCAACAGGAGAGTAGTTCACACGATTTCAGGCAGAGGGAAAGATTTCAAAAGGTACCAGGCATGGAGGAGTTGGTACGTTTAGAAATCAGTTGCCTCCCCACAACTGGATTCACGAATAGAAGGTCTATGTATGCTCTAAAAGTTAAATTCTATTTTTTTCTGTTAACTCTGTGATGGATCAGAACACAGTGTTTTCCAAGGAGCTAAATTAATCAATCGTTTAACTGTGCACAAATAACATAAAGGATTAAAAATATTTTGGTCTTAACCTATTTACAAATGAACACTTTCTTAGGAGTGCAGTAGGCATATAATAAAACTGTAAAGTTTTTGAAAATTTAAATAATCCTGAAGTGTTTTTTTGGTGCCGATGTGGCATGTTTTGAAAATGACATAATATTGACTCATTATAAAACAGGTTCCACTAAAAACAAATTGACTTCTAACAGCAAATGTGTATAAGCACTCATTATTTTAGTGTTGAAAGTTTTGGTCCTGAAATTTAATATCTACCCTTCATCCCAAATATCTTTCTTCTATTACATGTGCAAGGAAATTAAGATTAAGTACTTAATACACTCTCAGATGATACATATTTCCCAGGGTTATATGCGTTCCCCTAAATTTCAGAAAGGAATTTTAGAAAATAGCTCTGGAGTTTAAAAATAAAAGTTGTAGTTGACTTATTCATGAATCACAAAGGTTTTTAATGATAATTATTTAAAAAATTGAAAACTCTTGAGTTCTAAGCTTCCCTTCTGCACAATATATGTTTTTGGATACCCATCCAAATCTATTATATTTTAACCCACACCCAGTCCAGTTTCTCCCTTTGCGCACAACAATGGAATTACCACATCAACAAAAGTCCTTCTAAAAGAGTTTCCAAGAAGAAAACGGGGCAGATCCATTATAGTAATCTTGGCAATGATTTGTTGATTTAGATATTTCCCTATTAAAAAAAAAATTCTTGGTTTCTCTAGTTAGAATTGGCCATAACTCAAATTTTGAAATAAGTTAATGATTTCTAAAGTTGGTTGTTGGTTGAAATCATTCAAGGAAATTTAAAAAATGCAGATTCTCAAGAGATTTCCCTGAGAGATCTTGACTGAATGTGTGTGACTGTGGAATTCACATTTTTAACAAGCACTGAAAATGATTACGATAATCAGATGAAAGTAAGTTATGTTCTATTCATTCCTCTAGTTGTGCTTCTCTATGTAGTAGAAGATCCTAAGTTTGGATTCTGTTCATTTCTCTGTTAACTTCTCTGTATAGTGGAAGATACCGTCGCCTTAACTTTGGAGGCTTTAGGCTAGTATCAGGCATGGAGAATCTCCTACTTTGTACTATTGAAATGATCTTTTCAGGACGTCATATTCCAAATGCCTGGTTTCTTATGGTGCGCTGCACTAATTAAAGAGCCCTTTCATAATTCTTGTGCTTTTTCAGTTGTCAAGTGGAGAGAATGTCTCTGACTCTTTTTTTTCCCCAAATGAAAAACATGTGAATCCAATGGCGAAAATTCAGGATTAGGTCATCAGAAAGACCCCACAGGGGAAGCAGAGATAAGTGAGTTCATCATAGCTTTCCTCATGTCTTAACTATTCAGTCCATAAATAATGCAAATTTGTGGAAAGAAGATGTTAAAAGACTCAAGGTCTTCAGGAATATTCTCATTGGTCCAGACATGGGCTCAGTCAAGTCTAGAAGCTCATTAGTCCCAGAGTGTTTGTTAATTTTATGTTGGTTGAAAACCAATGCACTACATTCAGATGGACAAAGAAAATTGGGATTAAAAAAAATTTTTTTTTTGTTTAATTTCCCTTCCACTGACTGTGGAGCATAGGAAATCGGAACTGAGTAATTGGCAATTTGTTAGCCTCTATGAATTTAAATGATCTCTTTCAATTTAGATTGTCCATTTAGCCTTCCAGAGTTTAACTCCCTCAATATTATCTTCCATAGGATGGAATCTAAGTGTGGAGTTTAATATACCTTCCTGGTTCCAGGGGCCAAGGTAGGGAAGGAGTGGCTACCAGGATCTGTATGATGATTCTTTTGTTCTGCTACCTTCATTGATTAACTCCTGCAACTGGAGTTTGTGGCTCCTGAATTTGTGGCCTCTTGTCCCTGGTGTCGACCATGTACCATCAATCCTCCATGATGATTCATCTCACACCATCTCCGGCGGGCTTTGAGCAATTTTATATTTGGCTATGACTCCCAAACAAAGCCCTGCTTGAGTGGTTGACTGTGCAGTAACTGCAGTAACAGAACCAAGGCCAGAGTGCCTGGCGTAGAATGAGGGGAGGGGAAGAAGGGACCCAGATGAGTTCCAGTATCAGTTTTCCTATTACTGCTGTAAATTTATTATCTTTCAGTTCTAAAGCTCAGAAACCCAAAATGAGTTTCACTAGGTTAAAAATCCAGGTGTCAGCAGAACTACATTCCTTTGCGGGGGGCAGGGGGTTGGGGGGAGCTCTAAAGAGAATTCATTTCCTTGACTCTTCCAACTTCTAGAGATGTCCACATTTTTTGTCTCTTAAGTCCACAATCTTCAAAGTCAACAGTGGTCAGTTGCGTCTTTCTCACATCACATCACTCTGACATTAATTTTTCTGACTGCTTTGAAGGACCCTGTGATTCCACGAGGCCCAGCCAGATAATTCAGGGTAATCATCTATTTTAAGGTCAACTGAGTAGCATCTTAATTCTGTCAGCTACCTTAACTCCTTATTGCATTGTCGTGTAACATATTCACAACTTCTGGGAATGAAAATGTGGACATCTTTGAGAAGCCACTATCTTGTCTACAACAGTATCTGAAAACATTTTATGGAACTCTAGGTTCATTTAGACAAACTCTTCAAAGATGTATGATTAGAAGAAACTCTACTTTTTAGGTCTACAATTTTCAATATGTTTGACAGCAATTTTTCAAAAATTAAGTATGGCCACCTCACAAATTATCTCCTAATTTATATTCTTAACATTAGAATATTTGACTTTCTATTTTTTAGCTTTTCTTATCCAGTTAGGAAGGTGAGTTGAGATATGATCTTTAGTAGCGTAATTCAGCTGTTATCCACCACCAAATTGTGTTTAATATTCCCTTGGAAGCCAGGGAAAATAAAATTATAATGAATTTATTCCAGGTCTGGTTAACATCCTTTCTGGGAATAGCCTTGGGAGTAACTTAAAAAGTACACCGAGACATCTGCTTGTGGGCATGTGGGTTGTTCTTCCCAGAAATGATGTTGTGCCCTAGACTGGTCAACCAGAAGAGGGAGGGCCTAAGTGCTAGCGAGTCCGCATTTATTTCTGTGATCACCATGACCATGACTCAGAGTGGAATTCTCAAGTGAATCATATCTCATTTTGCCACTATGGAAAAAAGGAAAAAGAAGAGTAACTAAAGAGAAAAACAGGTAGTTGTACTGGATATTGGATCACAGCCACTGAAAATACTTTCCCAAATTTCTAACGTCATTTTGTCCATGAACATTATCAGGATCCTTCTTAATACTGACTCCTTCCCTTCCCCCACTTTTCCTGCCTACTTTCCAATTATATTTCCCTTTACTGCTCCTGCGATCCCTCTGTGATAAATGCATCACCTGCTATTGTTTTATATATAATCTAAATATATACACATATTTAAATATTTTATAATTGATTTACATGTAATATAAATATATGTATAAAACATAAACGTATGTGTCTGTGTATATATG
Organism: Camelus bactrianus; assembly: GCF_048773025.1. Lineage (NCBI taxonomy): Eukaryota > Metazoa > Chordata > Mammalia > Artiodactyla > Camelidae > Camelus > Camelus bactrianus. The sequence continues at coordinate 42,199,295 of NC_133550.1, read as the reverse complement.
TACATATTTAGTCCATATGTTTTCCACACAGATGAAGACTAAACAGAATAAGAAAGTAAACAAAAGAAAGGGGTATACCATTACTTTTAGAGTCACTACTTCAATTTTATTAGCTTTTATATATGATTATTGCTTAAGTCCACTATGGCCTAAAGAATACTGTTATAGTATATATTAGGGGGACATTTCTTAGAAGAAGAAAAAAAAAAGGCAAAGTAAATATTTCTCAAATATAACTCACGTATGGTTTAATTTGTGCCCTGTGCCTCCCTTCCTCAATTCCAAGTGTCACCTTCTTCCTAAACGAAATTCCAAGGTCTCCCTCTTCCACCAATATTCGAATCTTTCTGATCGAAGTGGTGAAATATGTCCAGGACATTATTATGTATTAGAAGATGGTGACTCTAAAACACCAGGTCTAATCAGGTCTCTCTAAACGTTATCTGTGCTAAGCTCCATAAGCATTTAATGCCTTTTTTCTTAAAAGAGTCTTTCATGGTAGTGATAGCCAGAGACATTCACCAGTTTACATTCTTGACAAAGGCAATGAAGATGACTAATGTTTTAGTGATTTACAATATAGAGAGACCTTTCATGTATCTTATTTAAACTGAGCCTTATTAAAATCTTGTGAAATACAAATGATTAAGTCTGTGTTAAAGATGAGGGAAATCAAGCCTCAGAAACAAGACTTCTGCCTCCAAATTCCATGACTTCTCAGCTCCACCATCATTGAAATAGGAGGTATTGTCTCTCTTGTCCTTTGTATCCGTTTGGATACTCATTCTCTCATCAACTCTCTCCATCAACCTCAACTCAACTCAGATTCTTCCACCACACTTGGTACACATGAGCCCTGGGACTTTGCTCTCAGCAGGTCATCTGTCAGTCTCAGTTCCTCTTCTGTTTGTGTCATAACACCTATTACAGTTTGCCTTTTATTTTTCTGCTTATGCGTGCCTGCGTGTGTGCGTGCGTGCGTGTGTGTGTGTGTGTGTGTGTGTTTACTCCTCAAGAGAATGAGATCAGACTTGCTTTTTATGATGTTTTCTCTGTGACACCTCTGGCGTCGATCACAATGTTCCACACAGGGTAGAAGTTCAAATATTTGTTAAGTGAATGAACAAATACATGAAAATTATGGTTTAACCTACCCATAACTAAAAATATTACATATACCAAAAGATTCTGAATTCAATTAGAAGTCTGTTGAATATGTTTTAAGAATTAAACCATAACGGAGGTAGTCCCGGGATTATGTGAGGTCTTCCAAAAGGCTGGGAGACATCCGAACTCCCCACACTTCCCAGGCTGTCATGAAAGCATTTCAGTTTGGTCCTTTTTGCCTCAAGAGACTCCTTAAACGTCTGCTTCTCAACCAATTTGTGTTTCAAAAATATCCATACTATGAATCTGACGAATAGTCTCTCATTACAATCTACAGCGTGCTGTTAACGCTGAGGTCGCGTGTGAATGATACGTAATACAGGAGATGAGGGCAGATGGTTGGATTACTTCTTTCACTAATTTGCTGTCCCCCCGCCCTCCGCCCACAGGCAGTATTTTAACTTCTTTGACTTTACAATCTTTATCATTATAATGAAGTTAATAAAGTATAACTAGGTAAAAAACAACAACCTAAATAACTGTAAGCTGAGAAAATAAGTTACCATTTTAGACCTATGAAATAACACTAATTTCAGAAAAATTTTTTTCATTAGCAAAATGTAATGAAATGTTCAAACCGTTTGATCTAATAATCCCCATATTTAGATATCAAAATAGTAAGTGATTTATAATGAGGACAGTAAGTTTTTCTAAACACTATATAAATTTTTCAACATTATAGAATATATTATTAAATAGTAATAGAAAATTGGAAGAAATTCTCAATTAGAGGAGAAAAAGCATGTATAAGTGATTATACAGTAAACTCACATAATGAAATATAATACGTTACTAAAATTATACCCATATTATATAATAAAATGGAAATACTTCTATTCAAGTAAGTTAGTAAAAGTGCAGTATAAAAGTTCACGGTCTCTATTTGCAGTAATAAAACTATGCCTTTGCGTGAGCATACACACCTAACAATGAAGCATTAAAGTCAAATCATTGACAAATAATCACCTTGAACTGAAGTTTTCTTTTAGCTCTAGTGTCATAACTTTGCACAGCTTAATATCAAAATAATCATCTCACTAAGAAGCAATTCCTAATAATGAGTAATTCCTAAACGCAGATATGCAATTCATTATTTTATGGATTCTTTTTGTAAGTCTGACCTAATTCTTGATCTTATTTATGTATTCTTATCCTAGCCAGAAATAAAGTGAAGAGTTTGCCTATCAAACTTATATGGGCATTTTGGATAAAACCTTGAAAATTTTCATGTAATTTTTACACTTTGACAATTATCGTAGTTTTTAAAAATGAAATTATACTTTCTATTTCAAATTTGAGAAAAGAAAATTTAAAAAAAAGTTATATATGCTACAAATTTCTTCACATTTTCAACTAATGTGGTAAATATTATGATACATCTTGTCAAGGGCACCTTCCCTTGATTTATGGTTTTATTTATTTTGAATAAAGGACTCTGGGTACTCAGAAAGCATTGCCTCACCTCAAAAAAAAAATACGGTTTTCAATAGATGTACAGTCTGATGACCAAAGAAGGCTTTTCAGACATTATGCCTTGTGTAAACACAGGCAAACCTCAAACAAATCCTGGCTCAGTTTGCAGAAAGGAATCTTTTAGGTGACTGTGTTTAAACTTCATTAACTCTAATTTTCCATTTCATCAGTAATGATACTTTAGAATTCCTGAGGACTGTTCCCTAAGGTATCTGTCTAACTCACCAACGTTTACAAACCCAGTGCTGCAGATGTGATTTGCCCTCATTTTGATTGCTGAAAATAATCCGGTGTTTTACCACAACTGCAGTTTTCTGGTTTCAGAATCCAACCCAGAGAATTTTATTTGGTTTTCTAATTTGGTCCAGCTGTTGAAATGGAACCTTTCTTTCTTTGTCTTTTCGTTTCTTTCTTCCTTTCTCCTTTGTCTTTCCTTCCTTCTTTCTTCACTTCCTTCTCTCTTCACTTCCTTCTCATTCTTCGCCTTCTTCTTCTTTTTTTTTTTTTTTTCCCCTCCTCCTTACTCTCTCACTCCCCACCAGTCAACTATTCCTTGGAAACTTATGATAAACTTATGGCTACAGAGTATTGATTAATTCACCCCAAATTTGGGAAGATTTTTGATAATCCATTGGTAAGTACCACTAGCATAACATCCAAAGCCTATCTTCAACATGTCTCCTTTATATCACTGTCACTGCCAGCCATTTTCACACCCTTGTCTCTCACCTGGACTGTGACATATTCTTGTGATTCTCCTGCTTCCACTGTCCCCCTCTCTCTATTTCATTTCTGCACAACCCCACTTCTACCCCAACACAATTGCTAAGGCTTTACATGAACACTTCCTTAACTCTCACTACTAACATGCCACACTGGTCCTACCTCAGGACATTGACACCTGCTCTTCCCTCTGTCTGGGACACTTTGGTCTGTGCTCAAATGCCATTTTCATGACCACCATTTATAAAACAATTATATATTCTCATAATTTTCCATCCCTTTACCTTATTTTATTTTTCATAGTACTTAAATTTCTGAGATTGTTTTGTTTACTTGTTTATTATCTCCCCTCCCCGCAAATGGATAAACTCCTTGAGAGCAGAGACCTTGTCTATCTTGTCCACTGCTTATGCCAAGAACATAGGCTAATTAGAAACAAATACTTGGGCATTCCATATATTTTGAGTGAATGAATGAGGATTAAATAAATGAATAAATGCCAGAACTAAGGAGATTATTAGGTTATTTTCTTACTTAAACTTACAACTAACTATTCAGGAGGTTTGTAATTATTCAAAACTTCAAACTAGCTGTTTTTATTTACCTTCTTTTCCTTAATTTGTAGTGTTCAGGGGCAAACAGTTAATAGAGATGTTTTATAACGTGGATTCTGCCAAAAGAATCTGAGGGAGTACCTTGGATTCTAGAAGGTAAAGGCGGGGAATAAGTTCAAGACAACACAATACTAGCACATTTAGTAAAGTCTTCATCACTCTTTGTAAATACCCACACATATCTGCAGCATGGAACAGGTGTGTGCCAGTAGCATTTGAAAATTCACCTTTTTCAACAAGTTCACTTCCATTTAAGGAGTCATTGATTTCTTGACAAGAAGGAAAAACTATTCATTTCAGTAACATAAAGGGAATAGAAATCATATTACGTTCTCTTTGACAACAAAAAGCTAAGAATATTGATAATGATTAGTTGAAAAATAGGCACACTAATTACTCCTTGAAAAGCAAAACTCATACTCCTTGTTTAAAATTAAATGGGTTCATTACCACTGCACTTCTTTCCCCTCTAGTGATTTTAAAAGACTTTCTCTACTCACATTTGCATCTATTCCTTCTTAATTCAATTAACAAATATTTATAGACTGCCGACTATAACCCAGGTCTCAGGGAAATAACGTAAAGGAGTATATAGACGTAGTCACAGATTTTTGTGTCAAAATACTGAGAAACTTGCTCTTTATTCTTCTGAAGTTTAGTGCTGTAGAGAAGCCCAAGGAAGCTATAATTGTTTTTCTTCTGTTGATAGACTCCTATTTGTTGTTGTTTGTCCCACAAACCTGTGAGGTGTGTGTGTCTGTGTGTGCATGGTATTATGTACATGTTTGATATCCAAATACTTTACCAGATTTCCTTAAGATTGTTTTCTTTCCATTAATACTTTATGAGTCCTCTTGTAAGCTACAGATTCTAATCACCAACTGAGAATATTTCTCCTGTTCTGCCTTTGATTATTCATTTTGCACTAGTTGAATGTTTCCTTTTAAAGAGCAGCAATTACCCATGAGATGATTTTCTCACTGTTTCTCTTTGTCATCGCACTGAGTGACTCATACCTTTGTGTTTCCTTTCTGCGGTGCTGCTCTACCTCTTTGCTGTTTTCTGAAACTGTCTTACTATTCTCATAATGTGGTTTCTTTTCTTTAAACTCTGCCTGTCCCCCAGTTCTTGCTTTCCTTCTGTCTCAGTATTTCCTGTTTCATACGTGCTACTTTTTCAATATTTATTTAGAGTAGAAGGTTAGACTTTTCAAAATTTCTGCTTTCTAGATAAATGGTTTTTAAACCAGTGACCCCCCCCCCAACTTCAGTTCTCTTTTTCATTGTATGGTGCAGATTTTTTCCATAAAGTTGTAGCTATTTTTACAATATTTTCTCATCCTTGAGTGATTTCTATTCAGGCTGGCATTTTACCTATCAACAAACACTTCAGATTTTTTTTGTCTTTTTGCTTCTTTCAGCTTTTAAAGAATTATCCTTTTATATATTAAGCAGGAAAGCTAAACGGTGTGCAGCATTCTGGTCTTTCAGAATGATTTTGAGAATGTGAATTTGCTGAATTAGGGAGGAAATTCCTGGTTCCATCACTGGTCCTCTTAGCTGTCTGATATAATGAGAAGAGGAAAAATTCAAAAGTAAATTAGAGACTCAGAAGTGTACCATTTCTGTGGCTCTGCCAAGAAACATGAAAACAAAAAGCCTGCATAAGATGTTATAAAAATGAATTGCTTCTCTATTTCTAAACTTACATTTTTGCCCATAATATACCATTTTTATCCAATTTTGCATGTAACTTATTGAAACTCCAATCTCAAAATTAGACCAAAAAGTATTAATTAAGGCATAAGTTTAGAGAATATAAAAGCTACTGCTCTTCCAGAAATTGACTCGAGATAAATAATAGTATTGGCTCTTTGACATAGGTCTTAGCAGTATTTTTTTGAGTCTGTCTCCTCAGGCAAGGGAAACAAGAGCAAAAATAAACAAATGTGACTTAATTAAACTTAAAAGCTTTTACACAGAGAAGGAAACCATCAACAAAATTAAAAGGCTGCCTACCAAATGGGAAAAAAATGTTTGGAAATGGTATTTCTGATAAGGGGTTAATATCCAAAACATAAACATCTAATACAATAAAAAAAAAAAAAAAAAAAAAAACAGCCCAGTGGAAAAATGAGCAAACGATCTGAATAGGAATTTTTCCAAAGAGGATATACAGATGGCCAACAGGTGTATAAAAGATGCTCAGCATTAATCATCACACAAATACCAATCAAAACCACGGTGAGATATCACATCCCTTTTGAGTTAATTTTTATGTCGAGTATAAGGTAATGGTCAATATACATTGTTTTTCATGCATGTTGTTTTCATGCGTATGTTTTAAATATCCAGTTGTTCCAGGACCATTTGTGAAAGTGACTTTCTTTCCCATTTGAATCGCCTTGTCACTGTCACTAACAGTCCTTGGACTGCATGTGTGTGGGCTCATTTCCATGCTCAACTCTCTTCTGTTCAGTTGATCTTTCTATCCATCCCTTCACCACTGCCACACTGAGCTTTATTAAAAGTGTAAATTCTCAATTTTTTTCCTTGGAAAAAAAACTTTGTATCTATGCAGTTGTTTGCCTTTTCATGTAAACTTTAGAGTCAGCTTGTCAATTTTGAGATGAAAGCTTATTAGAACTATGATTTGACTTGTGATGACTCTACAGGTCAATTATCTTACGAGATGATGAACATCGCATATGTCTTCCATCGTTAAGGTCTTCTTTAATTTCTGTGAGGAATATTTTTTAGTTTGTATGTATATGCCTTACATGTTTCCTGTTAAATTTATTCATAAGTTTTCCAGCAGACATTTTATAATTCTAAGGTAAACAGAGTAACAAAATATTTCAGGTTTTTGCTGCTGGTAAACAAAAACACACCTGATTCCTGCATGTTAGTCTTGCATTCTATGATCTTACCAAAGATCACTTATTATTAATTTTAGTAGCTATCTTTTATTGATATCTTAGTATTTTTCTATGGACATGTTCACATCATCTTCAGATGAAGAGGGTTTTACATCTTCCTTCTAATCTTCATGGTTTTATTTTTTTTTTTCTTGTCTACTTCATTACCTAAGACTTTCTGTATACTATTCAGTAGAAGTGGTAAGATTAGTTAGTCTTGATTTTTCCTGATCTTAGAGAAAAAAGAGCCCACCTCCTAATACCATCACTGTGGGGGATAAGCTTTCAACATATGAATTTTGGAATGTCACCTTCAGTCCATACAGGGAGGGAATGGATAAATAGGAGAATGAGGGAGTGAGCAGGTGAAGAGGTGGAGGCGATACCAGTACGAAGTGGAGCAGAAAAAGAGGTATTTTTCTTCCCCAACTCTGTTAGCAGTGCAACGCCCTGTCCCCAAACTAATGGATTAGGTGTATATTTAATTTCATTTCTCTATCAAAGCCTTTTTAAATTACTTAGTTCCTGTCTCCTTTTCCTATCAGAGTATAAATCAATTCCACTGTTGGTTATAAAACAGCAATGAGATTATAGGAGTGAATACAGTTGTCAACCAAAAGCTGTCATATCAATGCAAAGAAGCACTGTTATTGTTATTGTTATCATTGCTACTGAAAGAAAACCCAGAGAATGGATATAAACTGACAGACTTTAACTAAACATATTGCAGTAATCATTTCATGGTGTGTGTGTGTGTGTGTGTGTGTGTGTGTGTGTGTGTGTGTGTGTGTAATTTTTATAAACCCCAAATCATTATGTTGTACAGTCTTCCCTTGGTATCCGCAGGGGATTGGTTCCAGGACATCCCACAGATTCGAAAATCTGTGGATGCTCAAGTCGCATCACGTCTGTATGTGTGGTTCTGCACCTCTGGAGTCAATCAATTAGGAGTCCTGTGGTATTATATGTGTTTATTGAAAAACACATGTGTATAAATGGACCTGTACAGTTCAAACTGGCATTGTTCCAGGGTCTACTATACACCTCCAACTTACATAATGTTATACATCAATTATATCTCAATAAAACTAGGGAAAATACACATTTTCCTATGCAAAAAAATAAAGCAAAACAACTTTAAATCAATTTGCTATTTGCAGAGTCAGAAAGGACCAAGGTCAAGGAGTTCCAGCCATCTAAAAGAAGACTGTGTTTACATTGTTACCTGATATCCAACTTTGCCAGCTAGCGCCTAAGACATCCTTTTTCAGCAAGGAGTTTAAAATGGACCCTAGATATCTGAGAAAATGCAGGCTTTGTGAATGTGACAGCAACTTTTATACCTGGGCTAAGTTATACAGCCCACACATGCGAAGTTGAGTTTTCTGCACTCACTTTCCTTTTTAAGATTTACAAACTGTATGGTCACTCAGATAGATTTTTAGTATATTTGTCAATGAGAGTTGGCTGCAGCTAGGAAGAAAAACCGTAGGGAGAAATCCATCTATCAGTCCAGATGGTATGAGAAGGATCTGAACCAAATAACAGCACTCAGAAACATCTGGTCTCAGAAGGTTTGTTTATCATTCCCTAGACCTCAGAGTAAGCTTTGTGAGTTGTAGGTGGCCTGGTATTTCTCACAGTGCTCCAGATGTTTCTCCTAGAGTCAAGGACAGCCACAGGAAATTTGTTTAACATTATAATTTTTAATCATGAAAGGGGACACAATACTTTTGACTTTCATTTCCTCTCAGGACCTTCTTAGATATTATCTTTTCATTCATTTTTAAAGTTTATTAAAATAATATCTCACTTTCACATCCCATTGTTACTGACCACAGAAAATAAAATGTACTTTTTAAAATTTTCATTTTCTCCAGACCAAGCATAGTTCCTGTCATATTCTACATCCTCAGTGAAAATGTGGATTCAATAAATACAAGAATGAATGATCAAATTAATTAAAATTTTATTTTCTCTTTTAGCATGTTAAGATGACAAGAGTATACCCCTCCACACACATCCACACACATGCATAACTGGTTTTGGGAAGAGATGAGAGAAAGTAAATTATTTCAAGGAGAATGTTTTATTTTTCACTTATCAATGCCAGGTCAAGTGACCTCATGGAATCTTCATAAACTAGTGATCAGTGTAAGTTATAGCAGAATTGTCTATGCTAGGAGCCCATGAAATAATGACCTCGACTGTGGGATTTGTATGTTTCCATGCTTTTGTAGTTAAGTATGTTGGTCCAGTGCCCGAGGCCCCCTGAGATCTCTTGGAGTTTTAGGAATATGCCTTCTTTATGGTACAGGACTGTTTGTTCATAACTGTCAAACCACCAGCAAGTTATCAACCCACATTCAAGGCAGGCACCACACTGTATTTTCGTTAATGTGAGCTCTTGAGGGAAACAGCAACTAGACTGTGTTTTTATACAATTTTAAACTCGTAAGAGAAAACACAGGGATTTTTTTTTTCAAAAACAATAAAATTCTTTCTCCTCAAGAGGATTTTTTCTTTCGTGGTGTTCTTCAGGCAAGGACTGTTTTGGAAATGCTGACAGGATCTTAGCAAAGGCATCCAGAGGGAAACATATAATATGTTTATTTATCTTAGAAACCACAAGAACATTGCACAAAGCCAGAATTGGCCCTGTAAAATGTGCTGCTAACATGTACAGTATGACTGCTTAGTTTGGATAAAGTCAAATCATTTCTGTCCTGATAAAGAAGGACAGTCTATACTCTGACATTGCCCAGATTTATGTCCACAATCCATCCCTCTCCTCTAAGTTCCAGACTTAGTGCCAAAGCCTCCTTGATACCTCCAAGTAGAAACTGAACAGGCACCTCAAAATGAACAGATCCAAAATCAGACTCCTCCTCACAATCTTTCCCATCTCGGTCAATGGTGACTTCATCTTTCCAGGGGTTCAGGCCAAAATTCTTGGAATCACCCCTGTCCCTATTCTTTCTCTCTCACAGACCATTTGGACTCTCAGCCTTGCTTGGCTTCCTATCCTCTGTATCTTCCAAACACTCCTTCGCATCACCTTCCCTGCTACTGTCCACGTCAAACCCATCATCATCTCTTGCTTGATTATTGCAGTGGTGTCCTAAATATCCCTCCTGGGTCCATCCCTGTCCATCTACAGGCCAGGCAACCTGACGTACCCTTTCATGGATAGTTGAATCAAGTCATTCCTCTGCTGAAAACCCTTCAATAGTGTCCCATCTGGCTCAGGGCAAAAGCAAAGGCAAAGACAAGTTTAAAGTCTTTTAAATTGCCTAAAAAGCCCTTCAGGACATAGGTTCCCATGACCTCCCTGACCTTGTGCCATATCTTGCCTTTCCTTAGTCACTTTACCTGTTCATATTTGACCACTCTGCTGCTACTAGAAATTGCCATGCATCTTCCTAACTTTGGGCTCCTTTTTTTGGCTCGCTTTCTTCCATCCTTCATTATCTCTGCTCAAGTATTACTTTATGTAAAGATCTTTCTCTGACCATCCTCATTGGTCAGTCCCATTCTCCCATGTTCCTCATACCCTGTTCCTCCTTTACTTTCCCCCGTTTTACTTGCCATGCCCTGGAAGGTCTCCTCGCATTGTGATGCCTGCTTGTGTGAGGATGAGACATTGTTTACGGCTCTATCTCAGCCACTGGACAACGTCAGACAGACAGCAGGTCTTTAATAAATACGTGTTGAATGAATGGAGCGATATGGGCTAATACACACATCACGCCTGGATAGAAGGGTTAGATTATTTTGATATTTGAGGATATTTTTAAATTGATTTGTGTTCCTAAGCTTGTCTGTGAAGGCCTGTGAAGGCCTGGAAGCATTAACTTAGCCTTCATTGTCCCTACTGGAACAAGGAGCCTGGAGAGAAAATCTCTTACTCCTTGAGGGCTGGTCTGTGGTCGGGAGTCCTGTCCTCGGGGGCGTCTGGTCCAGGCCTTCTCCAGTTACCTTGCACCGGAGAGACAGGACGACTTTCTCTTACTTCAAAATTATTTAGCTGCATTTGAAGATTATTTTACATTCCTGGGTATTTATGTTTGGTTTTAATAAGTTTAATGGGTTTTTTTTCTCTCGATTTTTCTTCATTTTCTACTGTTCTACTCTGTAGTGTGAAGTTGACAGTCTGTCGCAGACCTGTGACTTGAAGTAAACGTGACAGATGGTGCACTAGACCACATAAACAGAGCCCCTAAAAGAAATTCTTTAGCCATTCATGGGGGGATTAAAAAATAAGCATCAAAGTCAGAAAAGGAATATCAGCTTGGCAGCCCGTGATGCTGTTCTGCAGGAGAGGAGAGTCTGAAAGGCAATGAAGACTGTTAAGAGTTAACAGTGCGCGTTAAGGAGCAGACTTGGAAAGGACTCAGCCTCTCTGGAGCTTTGGATGAATGAGAAACTGTTGTATATACATTTTGAGTTTACTTAAGGGATTAGGCGTTTCTTTGTTTGCCTGGAAGATAAGGCAATGAGATTCTACATCTGCAGCTGCAATAAACTGTGGAATGAGGAGTTCCCTGGCACTGCCTTATGGAGAAGGAGGAAGAGAAAAAGAAAAGGAAGGTAATGGTGATGACTTAGTAAAATGAGTGAAACAGGAAAAAAGCAGACTTCCAGGTTATGCCTGATTTATATAATGAGAATGACATAGTAACTGTCATTGCCAGATCAAGGTCATTGAAGAGGAGTGCATTAAAAGAACATAAATACTTGTTCTGGAGAATCTGAGTCACTGGAACATGGTAAGATGACAGCACTTAAGACAAAAAGGTGTAAGCCTAGGCCAGCATGAATGTCTGCAAAGGGCAGATTCACACTTTCCAGTCTCTTCTGTAAACCCCACACACTCAAACAAAAATGTTAATAAAAATAAAAACAGAAAATAAGCATTTTTATAAAGATTAAAAGAGTGAGTGTTAATGGTTGAACTGTGTCCCCTCAAAAGATAGGTTCAGGATCTAACCCCTAGTACCTGTAAGTGTGATTTTGTTGGAAATAGGGTCTTTGCAGATGTAATCGAGTTAAGATGAGGTCATGCTGATTTCGGGGTGGGGCTTAATCCAACATCACTGGTGTCCTTATAAGAAGAGAACAGACACAGATACACAAGAGAGGGAAGCCATGTGGAGACAGAGGCAGAGATTAGAATTATTTTGCCTCAAACCAAGAACACTTGGAGCCACCTGGAAGCTTGAAGGAGCATGGAGGGGTCTCCCTAGAGCCTTTAGAGGGAGCATGGCCCTGCCAATACCTTGATTTTGAACTTCTAGCCTCCAGAACAGTGAGGGACTAAACTTCTGTTATTTTCGACCACCCCGTTTGTCTAACTTTGTCACAGCATCCCTAGGACACTCACACAGAGAGGGTTTTCACAGGGGCCAAGCAGTGGAGACGAGATACAGACACGGTCCAGTAGGAAATAAGAAGACATTATTGCTCTGTTCTTCAAAGTACAGACCAAGGGGCAGTAGCACTTCTGGGAGCTTGTTTGAAATGCACAATCTGGGACCACACCCCAGCCCAGAGACATAATTTCCCTGGAGATGCCTGCAGCCTGAACTATGCAGCCTGGGGAATGACAGCAGGAGCAACCCATATACTTCATTAAGCCCGTTTCATGTGCTAGGCTCTGAGCTAAGGGTTTTACTCCATGTTAACCCATTTAAGTCACAGACCAATCTATAAGATTCGTATCATTGTTACATTCATTTTATAGACACGGAAACGAGTCACAGAAAGGTTAAATAACTTTCATAAGTCACGCAAATAGCAAATGTTGGAGTCAAGGAAATGAGCCACATTTATCTTTATTTCAAAGGAAAGATGTAGAAGAAAGAAGTTATCTGATACTTCAGAGTGGGATGCAGAGGGGTCAATCCCCTCCCTCCTGTGGATCCCGAACAAAATTAGAAACAGCTTTCTTGCTGGAAAAGATGTGTTGGAGGGTCTGCCTTACAGATGAAAGTCTAAAAAGGCCTTCCCTGTCCTTCTATCTCCATCCATCCCTCAGCCAGGAGTAGGTTAAGCTGCAGGGCTACTGGAAGTGTTCTCCCTACAAGAGGAAGGCTACAGCATGGAGGAGGCAGGACTAGAGAGAGTACAGCGTTCAACGGCCAGTTCTGAAAAAAAAAAAAAAGTCTAGAGATGACATGGACAATAGAAACTAGCTTTTCACTGTAGCTAGGAGAGTAGGATCATTTGAGAGGTGTAAGAAAAAAGAAGACATTTCCTCCCTGTTATTGGACATCCTGGGAAATTGATATTTTGTGGGCCAGCAGGATTGTGGAACGTATAGAAGGCAGAGTAAGTCCTCCTTTATGCCAGCCTATCAGAGAAGATGTACTTACTCTATGCCTTGAACAGCTCCTTCCCCCAAATCTCCCTGTTAAACTCTTACACATTCATCAAAACCCACTTACCTCCTCAGTGAAGTGCTCCTCACTGCTTGTTCTCCTTCCCTTGGCAGAACTGATCACTCTTCCTCTGAGCCACTGCTGTATGTTGCATATATTCTTATGATAAAATTTCTTTATATATATTTCTATTGTTTGGCTAAATGTTTGTGTCCTTCGTTAAATATGATCACCTTAAAGTCAAAAATGGCATCTTACTCATTTTTGTATCGCCAGTGTCTAGCACAGGCCTAGTAAATATTTTTCCATGAACAGAAATCCACTCTGTACCCTGAAAGTGATATTTAAAGTCACTGGGAGTATTAGCCAATGTGATATTAACTAGTGACATATGGTTATTAATTTTAAATTCATTAAAATTAAATAAAATTTTAAGATTAAGTTCTTCAATTCCATATCCTTATTTGGCAAGTGGAAACCATACTGAATGGTACTGATATAGAACATTTTCAAAGTTGAACAGTGTTGTAGAATATTTTCAGTTTTTTATGGACAAATTTATACTTTTTGAAATGTAAAAACACTAATTTGGACTGTGGGATTGCCCATTATTTTACAGCCCCACACAATATTGCAAAGAAGATGGAAGATGCTATGGATATTCAGTGATTCCTCATTGTTGGGCACAAATACATTCTTTTCTAAAGTAGCAGAGGGCAAGATGTTGAAGTGATGGAAAGTTTGCCTTTCTTACTTTTAAGCTTCAAATTACTTGCCGTCTCTGGGGCTGCATTTGCTCATCTGCACATTAAATAACCATGCATAGCCCACAGGGTGATTATTAAATGAGATAATGCGTGTACATTTAAGACATAGTACTCAATAAACCATAGTTATTATCTTTTTGACACCTGTACCTTGAGACTGTAACCTATTAACAATGCAGAGGAACTGCTGAGAACCATGCATAGATTCCCTTCGTAGTTTTTTTAAGACTACCACTTTTGGTCTTGACATGGCATGACTTGTATAAACTATTGTAAAAGGAAAGGCTGATCCTAACTGAATCAGGGTTATAATTCTGACTCTGCATTTCCTATCTCTCATTTTCATTCTGTGAAATGGAAATAGTACATTCTTGTGGGATTTTTGTGACAAGTAGACATGGCTCACAAAGAGCCTAGCACAGAAGCTGGCGATTTGTTGTGTGCACTGAATACATTCTAATAATTCTGAAATAATTCTAGAAATAAGTGTCTGTTATTGTTGTTGTTGTTCTCAACTTTCTACCAGGAGTTATCTCATGTCTGCAGTATGTTCGTTGTTAGTTTACTGAATGAATGAACGAATGAATGGACTACGTTAAGTCAGTAAGTAGCCTCTCCCAGTTATTGACTGATAACAGACTATGAATAAATATCACTAACATGATCACTTCATGAAAGTCCACCACGTAATTCAACGCTCGTACAGAGCTTTGTGTATTTCAGGCAGTAACTGGTATAAGGGAGACTGTGGCTTTCATGGCAATAGCTTAGAGCTCTGTGCGCCAGTTCTCATGAGTTTTAGGGTTATCCAAATATTATTTTGGTTTTCAGCCAAATTTATGTGCAGTACATAACTGACTGCCCATTAATATTGACTGTGTACGTTTTCTGTTTACACTTCAAATTTTAACACTAACTGTATTTCTTTCAACCAGTAAACTCTGCTCTAGTCAGTCATTATAAAAAAAACCTGGTGTTTCACAATGGAAAACCAGATTTAGCTAATCATGTGACAGAGTTTTATCAAATATTTTTTATATTTATTAGCACTTCTGATCAGTGCAAAAAAATCTAAAATAATTTGGATTCAGAAAAAGTGCCTGGGATGACATACGATGAGAATGTAATGCTTAGGTGAGGTTGGTGGAATTTGTTCAGTGATTGTAGAGATACAGTTGCAGTGCCCGGGGTGATTATTCTCCAAGTGCCCTGACCAGATCCACTCCCCTCCCTTCTCTGCTCTGCCCCAGGAGAAGCCATCATCTCTGGCTTTCTTGAGGGTTGTCTTCCCTGTAAGTTTGGTTAGTGGACGATCTAAAGTAGAAAAAAGAGAAAGGTAGACACCCTGCTTCAGCACTTCGCTTCTGGCAGAAGTCGCAGGCAGAAGGGCTCCCCTGGGTGTGGAAATCTTCCATTGCTGTCCTCTCACTTCGCTCCAGAAGCTCAGTTTCTTCCCCCGTCCGTTAAGCCACTCGGGTGGGAATGCCTTTGCTCCACTGCCTTTCTCTAGGTACGTCAGCATCCCTTGTTTGATGTGGTAAACTTTATAAACACTCTAGAGTAGTCCTTTCATTAAATTATCTTCATTTAAATTCTCTGGGGTAAATTCTGTTTTCTGCCAGACCCTGATTTGTACAAAGATTAAAAGAGAAAGCTTTGAAGTTTATATGTAATAATTAGGGAGATTCTCATGATTTTTCCTGAAATTTTGTGTTAATATGCTTTTGTGAGGGGGTAAATACTGGAGTAGATTCATATTTTGCAAAGCATAAGCTGAACGTGTAAGAAGGAAGGCAAAGCTGAAAGAATTGCAGAGAAACTCAGCTAAAGGCTCATCTACTAGCAAGACTGTTTTGTATTTTCCTTTATAGTTTAAAGCAGTTTGGATCTGGGTTTCAGTATTTGCAACCAGAAAACATCCAGGATTATAGGAGAAACAAACTGTCTTCACATGTTTACTTACTAATAATAAGTTGATAGCAGAAATGTACTTTTTGATAAATATTTACTCTTGGTAAATCAGCCCATTCCCCAGGCTTGTGAGTGGTCTGTTTTGATAGCTATTTCTAAATCCTGCATTAAAAAATTTCTAAAATCAAAGATAATTACTAAATGCAGGAAATATTTCTAATACATCTAGTAAACACAGAAATGTTCAGGTGAGCAGCCTGATAGTGCACATATTTTAAAAATTGATTTAGTATTTAGTATGTGAAAATATCAGTTTTTTAAGACCAATAAGAAGTCAGCTTTGTGCCTTATCAGCTGAACACTGAATATAGATAAAGTAAGTTATAATACATACATGTCAAAGGATGGGGTGGAATACATACCTAAGAACGTGAAAAGGTGTGCTTTTTTTTTTTATCAAGAAAGCAATGTCTATTCTTTTCAGAAAACTGAGGTCAGGGAAGATTTACAATTACACTTTTATACAATAGTAATTTTAAATGTACTTGTGAATTTATTTTCTTTTTCAAAATAATGACATTAGCAAAACTTTTACATAGCCTATAGAGAATTTACACACTCAAATGAGGCTTTACCAGTAATAATGGGGATGAATACATTGCTAGACTATGTCAAAGGAGCTAACCACCGTATGAGTTACAGAAGATTGATATCATTTTTATTGGATTCCTTCTGGAAATTAAAAGCTTAACTAAATTGTTTACTCCAAATTTTACATTTAGTGAAATAAGAATATCTGCAAGAGCTCAGGTAACATCAACAAGAAGCTTCAAAAAAGGATTCTGAAAGTGGCAGGCAAAATATTTTTTTATTGTAGGCAATTATTTAAACTGCATATTTGGCTTTACGCATAATAAGTCATGTGGGAAAAACATCCACATTGCAGTTAGTTAGGTTTCCAGTATCTAGCTTTCTTTTTTTTTCTTTTTCGAGCAATGATATTAACGGGATTTTGCCAGGTTATAAAAATGAGGGCTTTCTTGGGAGCTACTTGAAGTTTCCGAGCTGAATGGCAGAGCGCACATAGACACATCGGAAGGTGGATGGCTGGATCTCCCAGTACTGGACAGGGTTGCTGAAAAGGCTCACCCCTGAATAAGAAGCCTTTTTGGTGTTGTACCCAGGTGGGCAGAAGTCGTTAGAGCCGACTGCAGAGATATTGTTGTTATGAAGGTAAACAACCTGCGATACGAAATAATGGGAGCGTGGTTATTTTCCTCTAAACAAACTGAGGCCCTCCGCAGAAGTACTTTATTCTTTTTCACTATACTCATCCTTCAGTTTAAACACCTAAGTACTTTTTCGCTACACTCATCCTTCAGTTTAAACAACTAAATACTTCTCAAACCAAACTTGATCTCTCTCTCTCTTTCTAATCTTGCTTTTCCCTTCCTTCGTCTTCCTCATCTCACTATATGGCATTACAGTCTTTCCAGATGACTCAGGCCGAAAACACCATCATTATCCTTGACCCTTCCTGTCTCTTATACTCTCTGCCCAACCATCAGCAAACCTTGCTTGTGCAGCCTTCAGAATGCACATACAATCCAGTTTTCTGCATGTCGACTCCTAGAACCTTATTCAAAGCTTCCATTAGCTCCTTCTGGATTACTGAAGTTGTCCTGATTATTCTTCCTGCTTCCTCTTTTGCCTTCTTAAAGTCTCTTCCTTGTCTCTCTCTCTTTCTTACTTTTTTTTTTTTCATAAAAACTATTGCAACTAAAAGCAGTTCTAGCACAGTACTAGGATAGATCCATATATAAAAAACAACTGAATTTCTATATACTAGCAACAAACAATTCAAAAATAAAATTAAGATAACAATTCATTCACAACAGCATTAAAAATAATGAAAAACTTAGGAATAAACTTAATAAAAATTATAAAACTTGTGCACTAAAAATGACAAAAAATTGCGTGAGGAATTAAAGATGAAATACAGAGATATTCCATGTTTGTGACTCAAATGACTCTATTCTTATGATGAAAAATCTCCCTTAATTGATCTATAGATTCAACACAATCCCTGTCAAAGTCCTAGCAGTCTATTTCAATAGAAATGAACAAGCTAAGTCTAACATTTATACGGAAATGCAAAGGAACAAGAATATTCAAAATAACTTTGAAAAATAAAATACAGTTAGAGAATCTTTATTCTTAATTTCAAAACATAACCAAAACTACTGTTATCAAAAGATATAGTTCTAGCAAACAGAATGTGGTATATCCTTACAATGAAATTCCATTCAACAGAAATGGTACATGCTATGATATAAATGACCTAAAATCATTATGACAAATCAAAGAAACCAGTCACAAAAACCACACATTTTATGGTTACATTTATATGAAATATCTAGAAAAGTAAATTCATATAGAAACAGAAAAAACGTAGGTTAATGATTCCCTATGGCTAGTTGACTATAAATAGATAACTGAAATATTTTGAAGGTGATAGAAACATTCTACAACTGGATTGTGTTGATTGAACAACTATATAATTTTGCTAAAAATAACCAAACTATATACTTAAAGAAAAAAAGTAGAGCACTCAAATTCCCTTGGAACCTGCAGAAATGCAGGAAAAATGGGTACATGGATAGCCAATTAGAGATGGAAAACCAAGAATGAGGAGGTCTTTCTGAATGTGGGACCCTGTGTGAATGCCCATGAGATTTGCTGATACTCAGCAAAGATTTCAAAAGGACATGTTTTATTTTTTTTTCTCTTTGACTCATAGTAAGACACATTATGTATTGAGCTTTCATATACATGAATCTGTGCATATGAAACAAAATTTTAATAAAATACCACTACAGTGATAAGTAATACAGTGATATTCTATTCTACACCATTCCATCCCATTCCATCCCTTCCAAACTTATCCCATTCCATCCCGTTTATGGGATATTCCTAATGAACCCATTAAACAAATTTTATGAACTCAATATTATGTGTCCATATCTTCTTATCCTTAAGAATACACTATAACTTGATAATTTTTAATTCAGTCACTCTGCTAGATAAACATTCTTTTTTGACCTGTATGACATCTGCTGAAGCTGAAAGTTAAAACTATGATTTTATTCTCTGTCTATACATTACAGATGATGTCATCTTTTCCAACCAGTATATATTTGTTATACTGATCTGTGACTTGAAACTATCCAGCTTCATTAAAAATATTACATTCTGAAAGCAAGCATTATATTAAGTCCTAGGCAACAGTAATAATTTTTAAAAATTAATACTAATTTAAACCTATATTTTTCACAAAACAGGAATGACTATTTATGTAGACATATTAAAAATATTTCTCTTCAAAAAAATTTCTAAGCCGAGCTTCCTGCCTCCTTAGCATCCCAGTAGGGAGATATGCTCCCAAAGATATTTCTCACAATATTTAGTGGCATCGCATTACCTGGATATACTTATGATCCGCCAGCCCACCAGGCACTTTGATAAGCTTGTTGTTGTTCAGATGAAGCTCCCTCAAATGAGGAGTGTTGGCCAGAGAGCCATTGTCGACAGCAGAGATGCTGTTGAAACTCAGTCCCAACCTGCAACAGAAAACAGAAATGAATAGAAGCAATGCCTTCATATAAGCATTGTGTGATTAATCAAGTCAATAGGAAAGAAATTTTTTTTCTGTTTTTGCACTTACTGTCACCTCTGCCTAGTGATTTTTCCCAAACTTGCTGAGTTTGGATAGACCCCATTTGTTCTTAAGGGTTTAGCTTAGAGTTACCCTCTTTAAAACTCCTCTGACGGCACCAGACTGGATAGGTGCCACTAGTGAATGCTCATGTAGCACCCTGTTGTCACCCTCTTGTAAAACTCAGGGGACTGTGTACTTGCGAGTCTTACCTTGAGAAAAGTGATTTCTCAAAGATATATGATATATTTTATATGTACTTATCGACCATGAAATTTATATACGAAAAGAGGAGTGAGCCAACTTGGCATAACACTGTGCTTCTCTGTAAGAACATTCAGCAATATTTGTGGACCAAGAACAGAGAGTTCCTTGAAGACAACTGCAAGCGCTCACACAGAGCTTGGTATGATCAGCGCATAGCTGCTGAATTGCTTGTATAATGGGCGTAGTACAAATAAAAGGAGTACTATTACCATTTTGGTCACTTTGTAAATCAAGTAATTGTATTTTTATTACCTAAATGTATTTGTTGTAAATAAAACGTACAAGGTTCTAGTAAGTCAATAAAACTACCTGCTAGAAAGCTTAATGGAATTAGCATTTTGCATTCATTTGGAAAGAGTTTATCAGTGACCATCTGTCACTATCAGAATATGCCTGGGGCCAGTATTCTTGGTTTCCCATACTGATCTCTGCACTAGGGCCCTAATGGCTGATCTCTGGCCCTGACCTTGGCCCCCTCGACATTTCTCATACAATGCTACTCAAGGTTTGGGATTTTGCTTTTAATTAATGCTTAACACGTGGGAGCCTGCAGCGGTGATGCCCTGCATTGTAAATGAGATTCAAAAGTCAGAAGCTGACTTGAAGACAAAACTCTAGGAATAAATCTCTGTCAGAACCAGGATGCTGTGTATCCAAAAGGGCAGAGAGAGATGAGGCAACAAGGTAGTGGAAGAGAATCAGAAACCTCAAGGGCAGAGAAAGTGGAAAAACCAATTGAATTCCTTCAGATGCCATGGAAAGGATGGGCCCTTTTTTTAGGATGATTCCTGCTTATCTTCAGCTAGTTGGGATCTTTGAGCTCTTTTAGGATTTAGATGCTGGTAACCAAATGTCTCCCAAGTTTAATCATGACTTGGTATTTGAAATAATTGAGATGAAAGTGTACTGATTTTAGGCTACTAAGAGCACAGTTGGTTTATCTTACTTAAGGTTCATTTACCTGGAATCCTGGCTCAGAATATTTTGTTTTTCCCTTTAGTCTTAAACATTCATCTCTTGTTTCTGGCCTTTCCTTTTCTATTTCAGAATCATGTCTCCTATTTCTTACAGCACTCCAAGTCCCATATCCAAGTTGGGCTAATACATTTCTTAGAACCAAATAGTCTTGATAATCTATTAAAGGGAACTTTACTTCTTCAATGATTAATTTATATTCACTCATCAAATATTCTTGAGAACCTACTATGCTCAAGATTTTGTCCCAGTCTTATGAGGGCAGAGGACACATGGTTCAAAAACCATGATTCTTTCCATTGAGGAATATGTCACCTAGTAGGGGACATGATGATCTATATACTAAATAAGAAAAGGGAAGTTTGCCTGAAAACCACTTTTTATTTCTGCAGAGGGACACACACTATTTTCTTTTCATTTGTTCCTAATAACTAACTGAAATATTTGCCCTGCAACAGTGTTGTGAGGTCAGAGGCTGCTCTGTTCCTTCTTTTCACAGCACCAAAATACTTCTCATGATCCAATATAAGTGAGGAGCAAACAACATAAGGATTTGATGGTATAGTAGACATCCATCCTGACGTGCCTTATTCAGACATCCTGAAATGATTCCAAAGGGAAAAGTATTTGATAAATTCAAGAGCTGAGAAAGTTTCCTTGGCCATTGAGGCAATCTGCTCTAATTTAATGAATGGAATTCAAAATCCATTTAAACAGAAATCTTCACTTCTGTTGACCTGTTCAAAGTTCATTAGCTCTTTATGCTTCTAGTTGCTACAAAGCATACAATGTTAATACTAATGTGTGGAACCTCAAAATCTCCATGCCACTTTCAGTACAAAATAAACATTTCTCTAAAATGGTGCAAATATTATGACTCATTCACCATATTTAGAACTTTATAGTGTTTTTGATCCCAGCTGTTCCTTCTCCTCCTACTACTAGTAATCCAGTAATAATAGCTGTCCTAAACACAGTTCTACACAATAAGCAATGCAACTCCTCCATTCTTCTCCAGCTAGAGAGATCTAATCAACACAGGAAGGTAGATGATGCGTAACACTACTTTGAAAAATATTTTCTTCATTAGATACTGCAGTGAAACTATGTAAAGGATTGCTTACCATTAGAGACACTAGGGTCATATATTGCAGCTACAGTCACATGCATATGCACACTTTCAGCCTCATCCTCCACTAAGTCATTGGGGGAATAACCACGGAAATGGGAAAGATGGCATTATCCATCCATCTGGTCTTAGGGATTTCTCAAAGATATATGATATATTTTATATGTACTTATCGACCATGAAATTTATATACGAAAAGAGGAGTGAGCCAACTTGGCATAACACTGTGCTTCTCTGTTAGAACATTCAGCAATATCTGTGGACCAAGAACAGAGAGTTCCTTGAAGACAACTGCAAGGGTCTGCCAGAACTCTCCTCTTTTTATTTCTTCACCAGACAACAAATACAGAAAGATTGAAGTTAGCTTAGAAAGTAGGATGGGCACTAGTGATTATCTATAAGGAAAAAAAAAGTTAAGAAGGGCTAGAAAAAAATTTTTAGAGTGTATTAACTGTCCAGAGGCATTTTAAACATTTTAGAGAATAGGAGTTAGTTAGAGAATCTCATGATAACTATTCTAATATTAGTGTGAGATACTCAATACTTCCATGACCTTTCATTTTAGTACATTTGCAAATTCTGAATGCTATGTTATAATTTACTTAACCTTCTGTTTGAGACAACCAAGTTAGAACATACTGAATGAACATATGGATTTAATCAAACACCTTGTACACATGGTATATATTAATGAATCTAAAAACAGTATGGTATTCATAAAACATAAGGCTGATCTTGATGGGGTTATGATAAGTACATTATTCCATTAGTTTTTTTTAAACAAATAATTGGGCAAGCTGAAGTTTGAGGTTATTAGAAACAACAAAAAATGTGTTGCAGGCAAAAAAAAAAAAAAGCAATCATCATGTTTCTAATTCTGAGCATATATGCACTAGTATATCTAGCCATTTTACTGATAGAACATTGTGAAAGAATATTATTACTTAGCCAAATTATTCAGTCCTTTCAGGCTAGTTGCATCAACTTTGGTGATTTTGTTGCCATCAAGATGTAATTCAGTGAGGGAAGGAGGAAGACCTACAATATGGAAATGTATGACATTAAATTAGCAAATAAATGTAATTAGAGAATGTACAACTATATAATGAGGATATGTGCCATTAATTTTCCAAACGACATACAGTTTTAAAAAATCTGCTCTGCATCTTACTCACCAGTTTTGCTTTTCATCTTTTTCTTTCATCGCTTTTACAATAATACATTTGCTTTGGGAAGTAGTACAAGCCCTTTCTACCTTTCTCCTGGATTGATTTTAATAAAAACATGGACTGTGTTTATCATGTATTAGATTTCCATCCTAGCAACTTTTAGGATACAGTTGTAGAACTGAAGTCAAACCCTGAATCTCGTTAGTTTCTCACCCCTCTGTTAATGGGCTAACACTGCCACTGGTAAAAGATAATAACTCTAGAATGAGGCGATGAATGATAATAAAGCAATTATGTATAAGTTCAGCCTGCATACAAACTTAACCAGGTGTTTCATTAATGAGTATCATCAATAACTAACATTTATATACTGTGCTGACTTTAGTTTTAATCACCTTTTCCATGGAAACATCAAACACCTCTGCAACTTGGTGTGTAGAGAGAGAGAGCTAAGACGTACTGGTTCTTTTTAAATCAAGACTATTTCTTTATACGAGAGGAGTACAGAGGCCTATTATCAAGTGATCTGCCATATGTAAGGCACCTGGGGAAATAATTTTAAATCCATAGTCTCCCACTAAACCTCTGGATAGTAATTCGTAAACAGCTATGATTTCTAAAAATTTAGTAAAGTAAATATAAAAGTTTAATATCTTATTTTCATTTCCTCCTGCCATCTGAGGATGTTATGTTTTTATATAGCTTTTAAAACTGCATGTTGTGCCATTTACAAGAACAGCAACAACTACAAAGAAAATAGCAACTTGGTTACATGAAGAAATAACATCTGCTTAGCAGAAAGTGTTGGTTATTTGTTTATAGAGAACAAAACTGGAAAGTCATGGGTTATGCTTGGTCTAAAGTTTTCTTTGCATCCCACCAAAGTCTGTCAAGATCGTCTATTTAATGTAAAAATTTATTCCATATTTGATTTGAAAATGACTATTAATTTCTCAGTGGTAGTACATTTTGTGTGGGAGATGGGAAGGAAAGGAACTTCTGCTTACTAAATGTCTGTTCTGTGCTGAACACTGAGATTGGCAGTTTTCCTAACTTAGCTCATTTAATTTTTTTCAATGTATAAATTACTTTTAATTAATCCTCGTTCATAGATGAGAAAATAGAGATTCAAAGTTACCCATCCTGTAAGCTACCTAGCTACTAAGTAGGAAATGTAATATGCTGCTAGTTGGCCAAAGAGTTAAAATAAAATGCTCATAACTGAAGGAAATGAAACAACAGTAGCATTATTCTTATGAATAACTATCAGGAAATCACAATCACTCTTGGAATAAAGGATTTCAATCATTTGAGTCTCCTTAGAAAAAGTAAATGTGGATTTTTAAAATGCTATAAATAAAGCAAATGAGTATATAACAAAATAATGACCTAACTCTGGAGTGTGAATTTATGATCTTTCTACTTCACTCCACTGCCTTTTCATGTCCATCAGTGATGGGAGAGAATATGTGGAATTTAAGACTCCTGGAAAGTGGGCGATGTTTGAGCATAAGGATCCCAGCCTAGGAAAGGAAGACTTATGTATTCCATGGGCATAAATGTGCACGGGAAGAAGGACTTAACATGGCAGCAGAGGGAAATGGTCCAGCACATGAGCTCTGAGGTCAGCCCAGCACAGCCGCAACCGTGCAATTTCTAGCTCTACAGTCTTGGTCGCAATTTGCTTTATCTCTTTAAGACTCATTTTCCTCATTTATAAAACAGATGTGATATATTACTACAGAGGATCGTTTTGAGATTCTCATAACAGAATCCATGAAAAGCATCTTGGCACAAGTGCTTAATAAAACTAGTTACTATAATTTTCATATTATTAAGAGTTTGGTAAATAAAAGCAAGCTAGAGAAGATGAGAAAGAGCATTTGCACAGGGAGGACATGTAAGAAATTAAGGAAAACAGATCACTCACTAAGTGATGAAATGTGTTACTGAGAGAGATTTAGGAAATGCTTTAAGAAGGACAGAAAAGTCAAAGACTGCTTAATGCAAGTCATCAGGCAGCGTGAAGTCGCGAAAAAGACCTGGACTTTAAATTCCAGCTATTTTACTTCACCTCCTGCAGCTCTAAGGCTTTAGGCTATATATGTATGTGTATACACACACACACGCACGCACACACACACATATACATATATAGGCTATATATATATATATACACACACACACATACGTATATATATATTTTTAGGCAATATATATAGAAAATTTTATATATAATTATTATAAAATACATTATTGTAAATATAAATTAAAATATATTTAAAAATATAAAACCCCTGCACTGGGGATTAAAACATCTCTTATTACATGTAACAAGTCAGAGACTCAACGTGAAAGTGCTTTCTGAACTATAAATCAATCTCCCTCCATCTACCTACCTATCATCTATGCAATCAGTTGCTGTTTATGGGCAGCAAAAACATCCTCTGTAGCAAAAAGACTATGGAGAGGGCAGGGGGTAGTAAGGAACCACTCTATAGACTATGTACCCTCAAGACTTATTTCTGTGGAAGCACAATGAAGGATAATTGTCTTCTGTGGGCAAGTGCCTGTATTTTGTACTCAGTACAAGAACAAGACATCCAAGCTGAGGAAGGACCAGAGGGGAAAATTTGAGAACAGAGGGGCTTTTGTGAGACTGAAAAACCTGGGGCCAGAAAAATATGAAAAGTAGAGAAACTTATTTTTGATGATTTGATGCCTTTTCTGTTTCACAAAGATTGGCGTATGTGCCTCTCCTGGCTAAGCCTTAGCACAACGAGCTTACTCCTGTGACTGTGATGACTGTCGTTTACTTGCCTGGCTTTGCTTTAGACAATAAGCTCCCTGAAGGTAGGTACGTATCCTATTCACTGCCCTGCCTCCAGGGTTTGTGCTTTGCCTAAACAAAAGGAGTGCTGAAAATACTTCTAATGAATAATAGAAGATAATGTTAATCTACTAGTTATCTACAGGTCAGGTATTTCTCTAATTATTTATTTAATTTTAAAACAACCAATGAAGTGGATGTTAGTATTACCACCACTTTACAGATTAAAAAAACAGAAGTTAAAAATAACTTGTCCAAGATCGTAGAGCCAGTTAGGGACAGTGAACTCAAGCAAACCGACTCTAAAATTCATACTCTTTACAACACACAACCACCACTCTTAAATAACAGTGTGACCACTGTGGATCCTGTAATTCATATAGTAATGACTAGAATGTCCTGAGATGGAAAGGAATTCACCAAGGGATTGGTGACTCAAAAAAAAAATTGGCTCAAATTTCGTAAGTACTTCATGTATCATTTTTTTAAAACGAAGTACCACTAAAGTACTCTATTTTTAGGTAACTGTACTTTTTTCTTTGTGATGTCACAATTCTATTGTGTATTAACTTACATGTTAGAAGAGACTTTATAGGTGAAAGAGGCTGATCACCCCTACAGTTGGCCTGGATGGCCCAATAGTTGCCTAGGTTCAGTAGAAACACTTTGAGGAATACAGAATTTACTAGAAATAAAGTTGGCCACTTTAGTTACCATTCAGATTTCCAAAACCATTTTTTAAGTGTCAAAGCTTTTGGATTTAGATATTCAAATTGCTTTGGAGAATTTTCATCACCTTGAGGGATGGTGGTGATGTTGGTGTCAGCGATGCGGATGTAGGAGAGCTTCTTCATTCCCTGGAAGGCTCCATTTTCAATGCCTGAGCTCTTTAGTGGGTTGGTGCCAAGCTCTATAAATGCAATAAGGGCAAGGCTTTAAGAGGACAATTTGAGGGCATTGCAAGTCAGCGTAGTGTCTGTTTCAACAAGAAGAAATTTAGATCTATAACGACTTGACTGAAAAACAAAAGAGATATTAAAAGACATGCTTCTCAAAGGGATAGCAAAATGGGATAAAAATTTCTCTTATTAAAACAAACAACAAAAAACAAAGGTTTGTGGAAAAGCAATAGTAGCAAAAGCAATAAGAACAAAATTATTTAAGGTCCATACACAAGTTTACCTAGAAATCAACAAAAGCAAGTGTTTACAAATCACACTAATGGGGCTATTACTTGATATATTAACATGTTGTTAAATAATTTGAATCTAGCATTTTGTAAGCCAATTATTAAAATTACAAACTTTTCACTACACACAGAACAAAACATTAGAACACATTTTTTTTTAAAGCAAATGACTATAGATATTCCAAACAGTACAAATTCCCACAATGGAAAAGTACCCTTTAGATATATTTAATTAAGCATTACTTAATTCCATCCTGCATCTTGGGCATCCAAGAGTGTAAGCCCTAGAGCTTTCTCCACATTCTCAGATCCTCAAGGGCAATAATAAAAATGTTGTAAGGCACAGATTCAAAATTCCATTTCTCCTGGCCCTTCTACCGGTTATTCCTGTGGGCTTAAGACATGCAAGTTCTAGGTAATTTACCTTCCTGTAGCTAAAGCTTACTTGTAATCTTTTAAGGTGAACTTTGAATCCTGGTCTTAGAGTTATAAGAATATCTGTACCTACGACGATCATCTGGTTCAATCCATTGAACACAGCCTTTCGCACTTTGGTGATCTCATTCTCATGGGCACGCAGCTCCTGAAGAGTTTTGGGCATTTTCTCTGGCAATTCCTTCAGTTGATTCTTGGACAGATAAAGTCGTTCCAGTTTCACCAAAGGTGCAAATGCTCCAGGGCTGATTTTGCTAATTTTGTTGTTGATGAGAATCAACGTCTGTAGATAGTGAACAACAGAAAAAAAATCTTAATTCCAAAACCTTCCCTACACACACATACACACACACACACATATACAAAACAAGTGTGTAGTTTATTCATTCCATTTATGAGAGTAGCAGAGAAATCTTCAAAATTAAAAGAAATCAGAAAAAATTAAACAATGTGATTCCTTTACTTAAAAAGCATATGAAGACCTGAACAAACATTAGGAGTCAAGAGGAGAGGACTTTAATAAAATTTAGGTTTTATATAGGTAAACATACATAGAGAGATTTAATTTTTACACAATAACTACTCCTAAAGGTTGAAATCACCAGAGTGACCTGAAAAGAATCCAGGGCTACAGGCATCCACCCCTCCATCAGCTTTTGAACCTAAAAGTCCATGTTCATGGATTGTTGTCATGGCTCCTCTACAGAAGGGTGGCACTAATTTATACTACCACTAGCAATTCAAGAGAGTAACGTTTTCTTGCAGCCTTGCAAATTTAGATACAATCTTTTCTCAGTGTTTGCCAAATTAGCACATTATGTTGTAGCTCATTGCTGTACTTTGCATTTCCTCATCTCTTGAAAGAGTAAACAAATTTCCTTTGATTTTGCTACCAGTTATTTTTTTGGAGGGAAAGGATTGCTTTCTCACAAAAATTCTCATTTTTCCTAAATTTTAATGTATTTTACTAATGGATTTACAGAATAAAGATGTAGTTAATATGATATGCAAAGACAATGTATTTTTCTTCAGTTTTTGCCCTTTTTACATACAAGGGTGTATATATATTTATATATATATATATAGTCAAATATGATAATATTTTTGGTAATTAAAAAATTTTGTTTCTGAGTTCTAATACAGGAGATTACTTGCAAACCATTATGGCTATGTTATAGATATTACTAAACTTTCTTTTGTACTACTTCATTCTCTTCCAATGATCTGTATGTCTACAGAACCACACTTATTATTTTAAGCCATCTTATCAACCAATTCTAATGAATTTAGAATAGTTTTATTAAGGTCTAAGAAACTTGCATTTTAAATTGTAGTACATTTTTAGGCACCTATGAAAATGCAGAGGGGCAGAATAGGAACTAAAGTAATAGAACAGTGAAAACATTCAGTCTCAGAATTGCATATTTTCTGAAGGTAACAGCTGGCTCATTAACTCATGTACGTCTTCATATAGTTCACATTATTTGACTAAGTAAAACTTATTACAAGTAACATAATCTTTTGACTAATGCCAACAGGTGCATTGGTTGATTAAAACAAAAGCCTAGGAAATTTCAAATAATATTACAGAAAGTTCAAAAACTCATGAGGGTTAAAGTCAGAGGAAATTGATATTAACAAGCAAAATATCCAGGAAATCGGTAAAAGCCAGAGCTAGAGGAGAGAAGAGTTGAGAGGACTTGCATCATTGAAAGACAGCCAAAATAGCGAACAGTTAATTATCAAAGCAAAGGATGTCCTCAGTTGCCATCTATGGAAGAAAATTCTGAAAGATTTATTCAATTAATTGCATTAAACATGGTCTGAAAATCTGTTTTATTTTATGTTAAATGTTGAAACCTATTATGAAGAATCAACCTGATGATGTATATTACCTGCCATTTCAGGTAATAAAATATTACTTCTTATACCAGATAGTAACTAGACAGTATCTCTACTGCTAAGTATGCTGTAGTTATAACTGCTGCTAAATTCTGAGGTGGTGTGACATTTGTCCCCAATCATTTCTTTAGTAAAATGGAACTAATAACACCTACAGGGGGTTGTTGTGAGGATTAAAAAATGATCATGTATATAGACTGCTTCTTTGCAAAGCACCTTTAAAATAGAATAGTTGGTTAAAAGATCTAGTCCAGCAAAAAGCATCTTTGCTTTCAGAGTAAAATAAATGTGAAAAAATGCATAAACTGCAAATTTTTGGTCATCATGATATAAAACGTTAAGATCCATATAAATCAGAGCTTCATATAAAACAGATCCATATGTGAAAAAAGTTACTCGACATACAGTGTTGCTAAAGGTGGTTAATGTTAGTTCCACACACAAGGATGTGCATTTAAGAAGGTATATAGAATTATAACAGGCAATGGCAAGATGTTGATATGGGAAAAAACTGACAAATTACATTGGCTAATGACAAAGTCCAGCTAAACCGGAGGCAGTCAGGGTAAACTGCAGATGTTCTTCAGGAGATCAGCTGATGAAAAGAAGGAAGACAAGCCAAATGGATTGTCATTAGTTAGGTAAGAGGCTGAGAGAAGTCAAGTTAGGAGAAGACTTATTGCTTGAGGGTCAGGAACTGCCTTGAGTGCCACTTAACCTAAAATTGAAGCACAGGCTCAAAAAATCAGGACTACCTACTTCTCTAGTAACTAAAGAAAAAGCGATCTAGCCTGGTAGGTAGGGGAGAGGTGATGAAACAGTGACGCGCAATAGAAATAGTATGGAAGCAGAAAAAAAAAGTATTTTCACCACTTTATCAAAAGAAAATGGTCAGAAGGTACAAACTTCCAGCTGTAAGATAAATAAGTACTGAGGATGTAATGTACAACAGGATGACTACAGTGAACACTGATGTATGGTATCTCTGAATGTTTCTAAGAGAGTAAGTGCTAAAAGTTCTCATCACAAGGAAACTGCTTTTCTTCTTTTTAAAATACCTGTATGAGATGATGGAGGTTAATTAAACTTATTATGGTAATCCTTTTGCAATATATGCAAGTCAAATCATTATGCTGTACACCCTGAAGTTATGCAGTGTTGTACACCAATTATATTTCAATAAAACTGAAAAACAATCTTGAAACCTGACTTAATGTTATGGACAATTTTCTCCAAAGCCACTTATGTAGGGCACACTGTGCCAGGTGTTGTTTTAAGGGATTTTATGGTTACTATCATATTTACAGGCAATTATTAGTGCACAGACTCAAGCCAGACTGCTCCTGAGTTTAGATCACAAGTTCTGGCTCTTATCTGCTGTGTCACAATAAGCAAGTAACTTGACCTCTCTGTGCCTGAGTATGCTCATCTGTATAAAGGGGTTATCAAGAGTGTCTACTTCATTAGAACAGTTATAAAAATTAAATAAATTAATGTATATAAGATGTTAAGAACAGTACCTAGTATATAGTAATTGCTAAACAAACATTTGCTGTTATTCAATCCTGACGATTTTTGTTTTGTTAATTAAAAAAAAAACTCTTTCACTAGATTTATTAAGCTTTAATTCAAAGGAAATATATTGATTGTTGGCATTATAATACTTAATTTTCCATTATTTTATACAATAATTATGCAGTTTTTCTACTATATTTAAGTATAAGACTACTCTTAAGCAACATGTACCACTTATAGCCACAGTTGTAAACTGGTAAAATTCTTGAGAATAAAGGAACATTTTTCTGTTAAATACTTTCAATTGTAATCCTTGGTAAATTCTCATTTCTTCCCTTCCTACTCATTCAAGTGTGCCTTTCCCAGGTGAAATTATGATGTTTACCTTGCATAATAACAAGGATAGAAATGATCATGAATGAAAGAGCAAGACAAAAATAGCTGTTCAACATCCTCTGAATGGTTAGAAGCTCTAATAAACTCTCTACATCCAGTGTATACTTTAAAGTAGAAAGAAAGAGATTGCCAAGATGATAAGTTGCCTAAAAACATACCTAGAAGGAGATGTGGAAAAGAAAGAACACATTATTACAAATGCCAGATTTAATGAGAATGTCACAGAAACTAGGTATCTCTTATTTAAGGACATGAGGAGTTTACACAAATTATTCAGATTATACTTAAAATACAGGAAGTGGGATTAAGAGAATTTTCCTTCCTTAAAAAAATGTAGCTTTAGGGTAGATTCATGCAAATGAAATGAAGCTTTATAATACTTTGGTTTATTGAAACTAGTAATATTCAGTTTTACTTTCACCTCTTTTAACTTATTCCAGGGATAGTTTAAATAATCAGTGATAAACTTTGTTGGTGTCACCATCAGCTTGCTCCCAATGAAACCATAATATGAACACGGAGAGAAGGTGAATAGGGGCCCATGTCCAGTGCACAGAGAAGGGTCTCACTGGTCCAGGGTTCGAGATCTCCAGCTCAAGCCTTACCCCCACTGTCGTGGCGCCTGTATCCTTCACCTTAATCATCTTCTATTTTTATTTGCCTGCTGCTCGCTTTCTTCTGCCTTTCTTTCCTCTTGCACAGAAAACCCTTTTCTCTCCCTTTCAAAATTCTGCTAATCGTTTATGATTCCTTTGTCCCATATTCTCTCAAAACACTGACTGGGTAACCTAATGTAGTTATCATGTCTTTTTTTTTTTTTTTCCCTCTTACTTTTTGCCCATAACCTTCACAATTTATAATGTGCTTATATTATATTGTTGGATACTTCAATAATTTAATGGTGCCATTTTATTATGTGCTATTATTTTTGTTAACTGTTCCATGGACAATCTTAAAATCTCAAAGAAAAATTCTTTGCTTCCTTTTAAAAATCTGGTAAATTTTCTCCTAACAGATGTTTATTGCTTTTCTCATCTTGGCTGTCAGAAAGTTGATAACTAAATCTTGTCTTGATTATGCTACCTCTTTTCTGCTGGAATTCTGACTGGTAGCCTGACTGTACCACATTATAGTAGAGGTTAATGGAAAATCAGAGTAGAAACACAGATACAGATAAGGATGCAGCATGCATAATCCTAAATACAAGGCAAGATGTATGACATATATATATACACAGAGAGAGAGAGAGAGAGAGAGATGTTTTTTTTCCTTGGTGCCAATCTCTGAGCCTATACAAAGTTATTTGCACCTCTTAGAAAAGGAATGAAAGAAAACAAAAGAAATGATGAAATAAAGTAAGGCTAAGGTCAGTCCATTTTGTGTTTTGTTCCACTACTGAAGTGCAATCTAGTTGGGAAGATAAAGATTTTTATTGATAAAACATGTGAGAAGATTAAGATATAACATATTTTTTAGGAAGGCAATCCTAAGCTGTATGGGTATATGTAAGAAAATTGGCTAATTTTTTAGGGGTTAATGAGCACAACACTTTGCTCCCTCATCTCTCTCCTAAAAAGAGAATTTAATAAACACTTACGTGCTTACTTATTACCATATAGTACCCTTGGCCTCATCTAAATTTTATTTTGAAAAATACTTTGAGTCAGATCTTATTACAACTTAAAAAGAAAAATTTCTTACATGAAGGTTCTTCAGGTTCTTAAAGTCTCCATCTTTGATTTCAGTTATTTTGTTGTTTTGCAGGTCCAGCAGTGCAGTGTCAGGGGGAAGGTCTTTTGGCACTTTTTCCAGACCTAGCATGAGAGTAAAAGCAAAGTGCAGTCAGTATAAAGGGACACCTGACTACAGAATCACAAAGGTTATGTTTACAAAGAAATCACTGTTGCAGTGGTAGTCTTACCACTACTATATTTTTCTTCTTCTAGGAAATGTATTATTTGTAGTTTGAAATATCTGCTTTACCTTTTCCAACAAAGTCAAATGATTTTTTTAAAATCATAAATGGAACACATTATTTCCCCCATGTAATTACTCTTCTGCATAAAAGGAAAATTAATATTTTGTAAGAGTGAGGCTCAGATATCTCAGTGCACAGTGTTTTACCTCATTGTTCTTGTTCTAGAAAGTAATTCCTTTCATAAGTGTTAAGTGGGAGTAATTTATAAATCTATACCTTTCTACATAAATACCCTTACAGTATAGAAGAGCTTTAGCCAAATCATTAAAGATCCTTTTGATAACCCTAACACTGTCACAGATCTACATATAAAATTAAAGTTATATGAATATGCAACCAAGTTGCTGGGGCAACAACTTGAAAATTTATTCAAGCTTTTGAAAGAACTTTCAGTTTTAATTGGAATGTCAAAACAGTATCACTTTTATGACCAAAGGGTATGCAGCTAATCAGAATAAGATAAACAAAATTAGTTAATGTAATTTCTTTAAAACTTATTATATGTAGCATTACTTTGGGACTTTAAATTTAAGTCTAAATAACTAAGTTACTGCTTTTCGTTTATAAATGTAAACACACTGAATAACCAAATGCTCTTAAGATATTAAAATATTTCAGTAGATGTAAAAGGATAAACTTTTATTCAAAAGGCATGGTATTTAAAATAAATCATCATTATGAATGTTAATGGAGAAAAATATTACATTATATAATATTTTACTTTTCTCTCTTCCACTGGCTTTTTTCCATATTGATGTAAGATGTTAAGCAAAAATTTGGTATTTTATTAATTCAAATTCATGTGATCATTTTCATATTTTGAGACTATATAACATAAATCAAAAATGCTTTTCAACCCTCTGTCATATCTGGGACTTGAAGTGCAGAGGATCATTCAATTAAGTCTGACTGGATACCTTCTGGACACCATCAATTTATTAGGCCCTGGGGATACAGCAGGAACAAGACAGACACTGCCCATATCCTCACAGAAAAAAGAATTAAATTGGCAATTTTCAATTAAAAAGAAAATTGCAACAGGGTATATAATAACTGCTATGTTGGGAAGATACCATTTCAAGTTTGAATCTTATGTAAGTATATACAGGTAAACTATCATAATGGCCACATTCCTATCTTCATGTCATCCATGAAAATCACAGAAAATGTATCTGAAATCACCTACTTCTGAGTTCTTTCCAAAAAAAAAATTAGTTCATATTATCACTGCTCTGTTGATAGTGGGGAAAAAAGTTTAGTTCCCAATTTGTGGTCAACTATGGATATAAATTTGAATACCAAAGTGCAGGTGATTCTGTACATGCATAAATATATTCCAAGAATTCACTAGAGAAATAATTCAGAGAGGAATAATAAAAATGAAGTGTTTTCAGTGATGAACAGCTACCTTGTAGGAGGATATTTAACGCACTACATAGTCACGATCACTGCCATTTTCAGAAATGTCAGTTTGCTAATTTCATGCAATTAGGAGTGGTAGACTTTCTGCCAAATCTTTGATAATTAGGGTTCTCCAACTAAGAAAATACATATTTCCTTTCATTTGGAAAAAAGTTACTGCCTGTGTTTCATCATTACTCCGTGGCCTCATTGTCGAAGTCTTAATTCCCACTTATGCTTACTTTTAGATGTTGTTGAACTTCAGTTCTAGTGGCTCCCTTAACATTTGTTCAATGCCAAAGTGCAGATAAATTTCAGATGGGGAGAGAAAAAATGATATATCTGGATGGCTGACAGCTTTGATTACGTTGCCATCCTAGAATTTTATAATAACAGGAACTGCTTAGGTTGAATTATATACATTTTTTCCCTGAAGATTTAACATAAAAAATGGTTCAGGCTTGTGGCTTTTGCAGCTTAGTTCTCAGAGAGTCATCTTGGTGATTAAAATCACAACCCAACAATCTTCTCTGAATTACTCAAAAATTCATATTCACTTGCGGGACTTCACGTATCAGTATTTTATTATTAAAACTTTCTATTTATGTAGCATTACAGTTCATGAAAAACTGAAAATAAGTTATCTCCTTTACCTCACAGCAATCCAGTGAGGTCCATAAGGCAGTATGATAGTTTCATTTTTCCAGATGATTTTTAGAAAAAGTTTAGTGACATGAAGCAGCTCACATAGCCAGGAGTGATGAAATACAGATGGAAAGACTATTCTCCTGGTTTCCACCAGGGTATCTTTCCCCTGTTGTGCCTATTTGTATCCCCAACAAGACTTGTTCTGACATTGGACCTAAAAACATGCTGTAAATTTAAGGGCTAGACAGGGCATCAAGGTGTTAACTAGCTTGCTCAGAAACTACAGGCAGAATACAAAGGGGACATTATCCCAGTTATGAGCTCTTAGAATGTCACAAAGGGAAGGACCATTAAGTATCAGCTAGTCTTTGGTTCCCAAATGCTGATTAGTGATGATCTGTGATGAAGTTATTAGTCTATATCAAAATCAGACAAAAATGAGAGCATTTTGGTTAGTTTTAATATAAATTATCAGACACACACACTTCTGAGACTAGCTCCAGCCCCATTTTAAATATACCTTCTTTTAAAAAAATTATTCTAATAGTAGATAGCAGGTTGTTGTTATTTTGTTGGTTTTGACCTTCATTAGAAATCAACTTGGTCAACATTCAAAAAACTTGACCTGTCCCAGAAATCAGGAACTTTTAAGCTAGTCCAGTACTCTCTTTTCATAAGTAAAGAAACAGAAACCCAATGAAATTAAGTGGCTTATCCACGGTGCCTCATGGGTAAACTAAAACAAGGACAAGATGGTATGAGTCCTCACTCTAGAACTATCTGATGCACCATGTATTCACATAAACACTGTACATATTTTTAAAAGATGCTGGTCTACACTGTCCCTTGAACATACTGTGCTTATTCCTAGCTACTCATTTTTGTTCCTATAATTTATGTTTTATGGAACACTCCACCCACTCATTTTCTTCTACTGCCATTCTAACAGTCCTTTAAAGTGTACCTATCCCCCCCACTCCCCTATAGTATTCATCACAACCATTCCAATAACAAACCCCTCCAAACTTCTTATGTATCAGCTTATAATGTATTATACTGCATTTTCCCTTTTCTTTCTTTTCTTTAAGATCTGGGTAAGTAGGAACAAAGGACTATTTTTCACCAGAGCTTTGATCTCACTGCCTTATATACAGAAGTAGCTTTTTGATTGATTAGTTGTAAAATCATAGTCTTTTCTGCTGTCCCATGGTGAAAAGTTCAAGGTCATGGTTTCAAGACCTTTTCTGCTACGTTCTGCTACAATCATCTCTTCACATCCTTTCAAGAGGTTATACATTCTCATAATACATCCCCAGAAGTACTAGGATGCAACTAGACATAATAGTAATTTTCTTTCTGATTTGTATTTGGCCAGGAACATTTTTGAAATGAATGTTACCATCCAATATAACAACCTCATCATCTGCACCTGAAAACTGCTCTCACTTTCTTCTGTGTACTTGATGTATATTTGTGAGGAAGCTTTGTCACATGTGTCTTAGGCTGCCTTTCCTGGCCCATGTGGTGACCAATACAATGATAAGAGTTTCTTTGCATGACGTATATTCCTCATGGGAAGGGATCAATTACACACCTTTGAAAGGTAGATACAGATCCTCACTATAGATTAGTACTGTCAAAAACAATCAAATAAATAAACAATTAATCCTGAATCTGATTAAGCCTCTAGATGTAACTCGTAATTTATAAGAAATAGGTCAATGAGGAACATGCTAAGATCTACTAAAGAAATGGATTCAACAAAATCCCAATTTCTTCAATACGTAAATTGCAAGAGAAAATTAAGAAATGTTGGTAAAACTACAGTTTTAAGGAGACTTAAGACCTATTTAAATAATGCAATGTATGGACTTCATTTGGACTCTTATTCACAAAGAAAAACTGTAAAATAAAACATTAATAATATTTATAAGTTGATTGAAAATATGTATATTGAATGAATATTTGATAATATTAAACTGTTTTTAATTTTAAATGTAATCTGGTTATCACGGTATTATTTAGAAGTTTTAATCTTTCAGAGAAACATACTGATATATTATTGGGTAAAATGATACGGTATCTGGAATTTGCTTCAAAATAATAAGGAAGGGGGAAAGTGGGTGGGGATATATAGGAACATACTGGCCTTAGTTGATACTTGCTGAAGCTCAGTAATGGGTGCATGAGAGTCTCATCTTATTTTGTAAACTTTCTGTATTTAAAAATGTTTCTCTAACTTCTTTTTATAAGATTATTATTTGCATTTGAATCCTGGTTCCTCTTCTTGATCCTTAAGATCACTGGGAAAGTTGCTTAAATTCTCTGTGCCTTAGTTTCCCTGTATCTTTCACAGCTTACAATGTATTATACTGCATTTTCCCTTTTTTCTTTTCTTTAAGTTCAAAAGGTGGAGTCAAATTCCCCTCCCTTGGAATCTGGCATGGCCTTACAATGTCTCTATGAACTAAAGGAATGTGGAGGAGGTGACACAGCATGACTTTGGAAACTAGGTCAGGAAAGGTTGTTCAGCTGCTACCCAGTTCTGGGATGCTTGCTCTGGGGGCAGCCAGGGGCCATGTAAGATGTCTGTCTATGTTGAGACCACTGTACTGGAGAGGTCACATGGGGCACTCCTGACAACAGAACAGCTGCGCTCTCAGGAGACAGCGGCACCAACTCGCAGTTGTGAGAGCGCGCTGGCTGGGGGGTCCATTCTAGGCCAGCCTCCCTATGGCTCTGGCCCCAGACAACACCCAAAGGCAAATGCATGAGAGACCCCAGGTGAGAAAGGCCCTTCTAAGCCCTGCTCAAATTCTCTGTACCTTAAATCATGAGCAGAATTTTATTTTTTTTAACTTTCCAAGTTTTGAGATAATACTTACTCAGCAACAGTAAAAGGAACAAAGTGGTTTCCTAAATTTTATTATTTTTCAATGAGAATTCTTTAATTCTAAATTTCCCCATTAAAATGCAATTATTTTCAAGACTAGTCTGAATTATTTAGTTGCTCTTCCAAATGCAGTAAAGGAAACTTTATCTTCTTTAAAATAGGGTTATATATTAAAGTATTTATTAAAGATATTACCAGAAAATAATTTCTGAAATACAGGCTAATGAGAATTGTACTTATTTTTTTCAGCTTGTCTCAGTGATAAATAGTACTGTTCTGCTAGCAAATGTCAGTAATCTGGTAAACATCATGTTGGACAAAGGCCTAAAACATCATGATTTTCTCTGCTGTTTTTTCTGCCCTGTGGCAGAGGTCCAAACGCAAAGATTTATTCTTGTTGATTTCCAACAATTTTATATTTCTGTATACAATTTAATAACTAGGACAATGGTGATACACTTCAGTTATGGGCATATGACCAAAGGAATACATAGGGGTCCCAGCTCCATCAAAAAACATTTCTGCTAAACATGCATGCATGTTTCCTTCTTTCCCCCTTAAAAATGGCAATCTGACTGTGATGGCAGTTGGATTCAGAAATAGTAGTAGGTCCTCCCTTTAATTCAATTCTCTTTCCAAATAACCTAAGGAAGGTTTAAGCTTCCTAGGTCTACAGTCACCCTCAAAAAACAGTAAGAAAGCACAGCTCCATAACTCCTAATTCCCAGTCAGCCATGTTCCCTCCTGTTTCCAGCTTGATAGAATCAAGAATATTGTAGAATTTTGCACTCATCCAAGCACTAAGCCACGCCTATGTTCATCTATTCATTTGTCAAACATTGATTGAACCTACCAAGTATAAAGCATTTTTTGAGTAGAGGGCCGAAGATAAATGATCATGCTTTTCTTCTGATAGAGTAGATATTTAAATAGGTAACTAAAGAAAATAAATAATTATTATATATGTACATATAATTGCTTCTTATAGACTCATCAAAGCAAATATAGATTACAGTGAAAACACAGAGGTAGACAAGCTGCAGAAATTGCCTCAAAGCAACCTTCGGACTAAGTCAAGGGTTAACTAAATCTTGAGCATTGTAGTGTAGCTGCTACAGGGCTTTTTCCTTTTATTGAGACTCGATTGCAAACTGGGCTAGTTCTTCTTTATCCTTATTTTCAAGGAAATATATAATTTTCTTGCTACTCCTTTGAAGGAGGAAAGTTAAGATTAGAGGGTATCCTGCATTTCCTCTTTTATCCAGGAAATTAATATTCTGTCTAACCTACTCCCATCCTGTTCTCTGGAGCCAGAAATGATCTTCCAGAAGAGAATGCACCACAGCTGCATTCTAACCAAATGCCTTGATCCCACACAGCTGCCTTTCTCTCCCTCCTGGGACTGGGAAGGAAACCAGGGATATGTCAGGTGTCAGTTAGGTCAAGGAGACAGATGCTTCCTTTGGCCTTCTCTGACCCCTGTCTTCCTCCTTCTCATCTTCAACCACTTGAGTCAGGAGCTTTGGTTATCTGGATCACACCTGAGTATTCCCCTTGCTGCCTCTAAGATCTGTCATGCTCTGTCCCTACCCAGTACCATTTTAGGCAACGAACTGGGCATGCTCTGTGCATAGCCTCCTTCCTGTACCGCATCTTAGAGATGCCCTTTTGGTGCAGCTGAAACTCCAAATGAGAGTCACCCCACATTCCTGTTGCTGCAAAGCCAGATGTAAACTATGAAAGCAACTAAGGTTCCAGCATTCTCTCTGTCCCTCTACAAAACAGCTGCAATTTATTCTTCTGGGATGATTTCATGGAAGAAGTCTAATAGTCCATTTACCTCATGCGTAAGATTTGCTTCTGGAAAAGCAATTTCCCCAAATAAGAGACAAGCTATGGCATCTGTCCAAGTAGTGGCTACTGGCAAAATTTTCACTAATTGAAGCAAACTGATTAAAAAGAAGAACACTAACTCTATGCAATTTAAAAGATTGTGCTTTTACCTGTGATTTTTTAAAATTAAAATTTCTCTTGCATTAGAAGATATATTTTAGGAACCATTAGTTATAATGCTTTTGCTTGGCAAAATAAAATGTTCTGTCTTCCAGCATCACCTCTAGAGGGCTAACTATGTAGGTTGTGAATCACTTATGATTACAAAATGGCCAAATGCTTTATTGTTCTCCACTCAACTTAACCAATTTTGTTCAAAGGAATAGTGTTTGGGGAACACTATTTTGATAATTACATCATTTTCTAATTCTTGTGTATTTATATTTGGATGTGATATGACCTTTAGGGAGGAGGGGAGAGAAGGTGCTATTTTGTATCCAGCTTGACAAGTCACATACTTATTAAATATAAATATATAAAATATATGAAAATAAAGAACATTATAAGAAATAGCCTCATGTTATTAGCTGCCTTTGTCTGAAATGGTAAACTGAACATAACAGTTACTATGATAAACACTTTCACAAATATTTTCTATTCTTACCTAATGAAGTAAGATATATTCCTATGGATCCAATGCAGAAACAGGTTTTGAAAGTTTCAAAGTTACAGGTAGTAGATGATAAAGCAGGACTTGCATTCAGAGGTGTTGAACTGCATGATCCAAGTTCTTTCCACTATTCAATGCTTTTAAGGGTGTTTTAACTCTTTTGAAACTTGTTCATAAGAAATGTGTCAATAACTATTCTGTAATTTGGAAAATAGTCAAAAAAACAATTCTTACGCTTATTTCACCTGTCAGGGCTAATCTGCCTTTAACCAATGAGATGAAAGTCAATGCCAAATAATGCTTCCTGGGGATACTTGCTCCAAAGATGAATGGCTGAGTGAAAGAGTACATAAGTAAGGGGACTGTCCTCCTTTAAGATGCTAAGTACACAAAACAAAGCATCCAATCACAAGCTTAATATTAGAACACTTTTAAAAGACTTGACAAGAATGAGTTACATTGTGGGTTTATTATTTCAAGGAAATCTACAGGTTTCTGAATTTACTAATCTACATTTATTTTTATAGTATTTTTTATAAATGCCGTAATTAAGGGTGAATTATTTTATGTCTTAAGAGAATGGATAGAGAAATAAAAGAAGATAAGACTCTTCATAAAATTCTGATTCAAATTACAAGTTCAGCCGAATAATTTGGTCAATATCAATGGAGAATTCATTACTTTCTTAGGCTAAAATATGTTTACTTTCTCAATCCCCCATGCTCTAGAAAAACATATTATAATGCTCTTCTGATAAGTTGGAACTAGAGGATGATTAAAACAGTCGATTGTATCTTCTTGAATACCTCAAGTTTTCCCATGGACTAATTATTCAATTTTAGTTTCACAGTCTTTACATCCTAGCTTTGAAAGAACTGTTTAAAAATTTGATGTTGTTTAACTTTATCATAATTACTTCCTAGTGGCAAAAATACTCAAAACATTTTAATAAGAAATGTTTGCTTATGCTAAACACTATTTAGATAATAATATAACAAAGCACTATTGTCCTTCAACACTGTAGCTCTTCTCTGCTCATTATTCTCTGGCAAGAATAAGCCTTAAGAAAACATTAGTCTTTGATACAGACAAGCATTCACGTTTCTCATCCCAAAGGGCCTTTTTTTTCTTTATTATAATAATTCGAGCTTCGTGGTCAGATCACTAGAGAAGTTAAAACAAAACAAAAAAAATAAACTACAATGCCATGAGTGAGGTTGTCCATTTCTCTGTCCTTGCTTTTTCTCCTGTGTTTCTTTCATCTTTTACTCCACATATGCATCATATAGAAAAAAATGTATTGAGCCTCTGCTATAAGCCAGGTCCCTCATACAGATAGTAGGATGTCTGAGACTGACTAATTACTCTGCAGATGAAGCTGTCAAGGCTCTGAACAGCTTGCCGTGATCATAATATGAGCAGAGGCTACACAGTAGTTGCAAACGTGAATCAAGTGTTTTCTTTAAAGGCAAGGGGGTTGCTTTTCCTTTTAAGAAATGTATTTTCTGTTTTAGAAATATCTGACCATAATTTTTGACAATATATTTAAATCTGCACCTGTGAATTAATAAAAACCTACAAGTAACTTGGATGAGATCATTGTTCATTGGAACTCAGTTCTCTTCTTTAAATACGGTTCCCCGAAACAAACCATGATTACAATCTTGGCTACTGCTTCTTGCATATAAGATCAGTAAGCCCAAAGGAATAATGTACACTCTGGGCTCTTAGAAAAAATGATAACATAGAAAACAACACAAAATAAACAAAACAATGACA
The DNA here is from genome assembly GCF_048773025.1 of Camelus bactrianus. Lineage (NCBI taxonomy): Eukaryota > Metazoa > Chordata > Mammalia > Artiodactyla > Camelidae > Camelus > Camelus bactrianus. The sequence goes on along the minus strand of NC_133550.1, from coordinate 42,156,619 downwards.
AGGACAAAAAAAAAAAAAAAACTGTATCATGAGACATCCACGTCAATGAACTTGATGTTTCCTAAGGCTACATTTTTCTGTTTAGTTTTAGCAATAGTCTTGGAACGTTTTCATGATGAACAATTTGAAAACTGTCCCAATGCTTTCATCAGAGTCAGTTTTTATGAACTACTTCTCATGAAAGCAAAGTAAAACTATAGTTTTTGGAAAATAAAACTTCAGTGAAGTGCTTCAACAAGTCTTTCTTCCTTAAAATTATCAACTCCTTATTGTTGATAATATCTGTGTGGAGGGGGTAATTATGAATCCTTTTACACTTGTTCTCAGGCAAAGTGAGATTTAACTTGCATCACATATCTTAAGAACTTGGCCATTTTTGCAACCTTTAAAAAACGTTACCACTAGTGGTGTATCTATCATTTGGTGAGTCCCTTGTTCAGATATTTTTAACATCATTATTCTTCTGTCTACACCAGTAACAGAGGTCATCTCTAGATGCTATAAAAGTTTCTGTAGAAGCTGATAGTAATCTAATCCCCCCTGTTGGGGGTACACGATTCAAAAAAGGAATAATCACCACCAGCAGACTATCAAACCCACAAGAACAAGGACCATATCTCTCCCTCCTCCCTTTCTCTTCAGGGCCCAGAACAGACCTGACCCATTGTGAGATCTCAATATATTTGCTGAATGAATGAATGAATGAATGAATCTAGTGGAACTGTCCTGTCACCTTTTAAAAGCTTTTCTATACGCTTTTTATTTGGGTTCAAATGGCTGTCTCGTACATGTCAGCATAGAAGAATCTATCTCAAAGTGTTTGTTTGTCAGTTGTTAGTATTTGATATGTTTTGTGTTTTCCTGGGTTCCTGTTTGTAGTTTATTCCAACTCTAGGAGTTAGTGGCAAAATTTCCTGCAAAATACTCCTAGAAAGCATGTTCTGAGTAAATACAGGGTTTCTGAAAGAAGTGTCCTACTAAGCTATGGGGCTTCTTCCATAAGGAAATGCACCATGGCAGAATCATTCTGTGAGGGTTTGTTTTTTTTTTTTTTTCTCCTCTCCAGTAAGAAAATGAACTGAAAGAAGAGAGGAATGTGAAAGAGAGGAATGTGAATTACCTGCCATGTAAACTAAATTGATTAATTCCCCTTTGGTCCATCTGCTGGGACTCCAAACTTTCTGGAGATTTATCTTCTGAGTGTATTGCTCTTGGAATTCCCAGGCCAAGTTTTTCTTGAAAGATGATAAATCAAACTGTACTTACAGTGTTAAAGATATATGCTCCCTGATTATATTGATGATTAATATGATTAATGTGCTGTGATGAATATGATTATCTTATACCATATCTTACTTATAAAGATTTCCTATGAAACTTTCTAAATAATTTAAACAGCTAGATTACAAAATGCCAAAGGTAGAGGCAAAACTAAGATCCAGGGATTAAGGGAGTATTTTGGTACTTGGGAGATAATTTTTGTTCTAAAAGTTTATTTGTTTTGCTTCTGTTAATTCTGCATAGTTTACAGTTTAGTAATAGTCAAACTCTGTTATCTGGCTAAGGCAGGAGGAGAGAGATCACCCAGGCTTTCTTAATACCTAAGACTTCATGAGAGCAAATCATCGAATTAAAATAAACCATCACTCTGGAATCAGAGAACGTAAGATACTGTTTTGCTCAGAATCTTATTTTACAGAAGGGGAACCATGAAGCTCAGAAAGAATTTTTTTTTTTTTAAAGTGACTAGTCCAAGATTGCAAAGTGATGGAGTGCTGACTTAAAAAAAGAAGGGAAAAAAGTTTCCTAACTTCAAGGCTACAATGTTCTAGCCTGCTCTGCTTCCCTACGTCCTCATTAGGTGGCACTGTCTCTCACATTTGGAATTGCAGAAATTAAAACTGAAAATGCTAAGCTCCCAGGGAAGCCATTTCCATGAATAAAACAGATCAGGTAGGTAAAGAGAGCCTGCGCCCCACTCACCCAAATCAGAACACTGGACCACTCGAAGATGGCACTGACAGCGGAAGGGACACACTGGTCCCAGAGGTTCTAACTCAGAAACATCAGGAAAGCGATCTTCCGGGCCTATCCCAGAAGCCTCATCTTCTAGCATAAAGTCAAATAAGCCTTTCTGTTGAAACGGTCCAGCCCAGGAAACTTGTGCAACCAAGAGGAAGATGATAGTGGCCTTCATGATTTATCGCATATATTTTCACAATCAAGGAACCTAGGAAACAAACAGAAGGTTGAGAAGAGTAGCATTGCCTGATTTATGTGTTATTTTTATGTAACACCTGACAGTGGAGTGAGCATGGAGCAGAGCACAAAAAAAACTATTATATTTATTGTTGGACACAGAGCATTAGAAATGTGTTTGGAAGGTTATAAGGTACATTAGAGACTAACTTGCACAGCTATTTACTTAGGAATATAAATTTGAATATTATTTAAATTTACTTGAATATGGGGTCTGAATTAAGACTATGGATTATATATCCAAGTCATGTGTAAAACTGTTATGATGATAAATCACCATGCAATTTTCAATGCTCACTCAACACCAGCCATGCCACAGTCAAAATAGTTTTGTCTGTACACATGAAAGGTCTCCAATCCCTGCTTCAGAAATATCTCTGGAAGCCAATCTTATCTCTCCAACCTAATGTATTTATCTTGGTCCAGACTTCTCATCACTCCCTGAACTATCATGAGAGCCTCCAAATGGTCTCAGCCTTGACTATTTCCTCCAGTCCAGGATCTTCCACTCTGCTGCCCAAGTCATCTTCTAAAAATTAAATTTCATTGTATTCATTTTCTACTGCAAACCCTTTGTTTACTTGTCAAGGCATGCCAGTAAGATACACATCCCCTTTGTTGCATATAAGACCATTCATAGTTTGGTACTAACTGATATTTCAAGCCATATTTCTCTCCATTTTCTCTCTATTCCCAGTACCCACCTCAACCCTGACATTCAAAGCTAATCACCATTTAAAATACCTACCTTGGAAGAGCGAGGTAAAGACTAAATGAGATAATGGGCTTCCCTTGTGTATTCCCTGGCTCATCCAGGCAGGATGCTGTTTTCTCCCTCTTCTGTGCTCCCAAAGCACGTTGCGCTTACCTCTTTTAAAGAACTTATCACATTATATTGTAATTTGTTTTGCGTGCTTGGTCTGTCCCCCCAACTAGAAGATGTACTCCTTCAGGGCGTGTCTTATTATTCTGTGTTCTGCACCCGAGCCTTGCACAATATTGTGCATGTAAATGACTCAATTGACCATCAATTTATTAATAATACAAGTTATTCAATTTGTTCCCGGCAACCAATCTGATTTTTTAAAACACACAATTATCTTTTTTCAATATCAAATTTCTAGCATAAGAAAGACATCAAATTGAAAATCTCAACTTGTTATAGGCAAGATTCAGTGTTAGACATAAATCTATCGGCTAGTTTCTCAAACGGATCATTTTTAATAAACCAATTTAAACACATACAGAAAAACTTATCTGATTTTTATATGACTTATAAATTATTTGGTTTTACCAACAGGACTATTTTGTAAACAAATAAACAAAATCCATACAATATTTATCCATTCATTCACCAAGCATTTTGAGATACATACTTCTGTGTTATTGAATCAGTTGTTTAGTTGGCTGAAGTGAATTAAATGAATCTGAATAACAAAATCTTAATAAATCTGAATAACAAAAAGTAGTCGATCACGTAGTAGAGAACAGTCTAGTTCTGAGTTGAGTTTTTTCAAACTCCACTGAAACTGCTCTAAGTATTCCCCAAACACACTGAAGATACTATCCTTAGTCTCATCATCTCTACTTTGAATTGTGCACTAATGAGTCCATATTAAAGTTGTACGTTCATACCTATAGTTAGAAAATTATTTTCAGTCATTATCCAATGGTAGCATATGCAAAGAGGAAAATGTCTTTGTATGCCCTAACCTTAATGTACTTTCTGGAAATGTTTGCCTAGATCCACTAGAGGGGAAACAAATGTTTTTAAATTTCTTACACTTTTGTTCTTAGTTTATATTTACTACTGAAGCATGTCTAAAGCAGCACATATGCAAACAGACTTGAAGCTTTTCTTTTAAATAACACCACAAAGGTTATTATTTGCACTGCCCTTTTAAATTCAGTATCAGGTTTTCTCTAGAAACCCATTCCCACTCAGTTACTGCATTGCCTTTTAAAGGAGACCCTATTGTTTTGGCAGCATTCCCTTGGATTGGATCTAAGGGAGTGGTTTTTGGTCTGTTTCACATTAAAATGCAATGTTTATGGTTTACCACAAGTTTGCTAGCCTTGCATATTTAATGTCTTACAATTTTAGGAGAAAATGAAGCAAAGTAATTGCAGATTTAATAAATAGCAACAAGAATTAATGCGGATGTTGCTTTCTGATTTTTTTCTCTAGAGTAGAAAATGCCTGGTTTATTAACTCAAAAAAAGGAAATGTTGAGCATTAGCTCAGAGGAATATTATCATTTTATATTTGTTTACTCTTATTAAAATGGTGCAAATTCTCTACACAATATTCTATTTGGTTGACGCTGAACTCAAGTAGACAGCTTTTAGCTTCTATTACTTTTCACTTTCATTTGTGTATGTATGTGTGTGTGTGTCTGTGTGTGTGTGTGCATTTTAACCCTGAAAGTCCTGGGGAAGAACAGTATGTCCAGGAACTTTATACAATTCCTCCATGAAATAAGCTTTTTAAAATTACTGCCATAATACTTGGAAGACTCAGCATCCTAAAATAATTAATGTGGGCTGGTAATAGTCATGATTTCTTTAATCACTTCCTTCCTTTCTTAATAAATCAAAAAAATAAACAGAAAATAGCGGTTGCCCTTTTAGACACCAAGGAGACTATTATTGAGGTGGCATACTTTTAAAATTTCATTTAAACTGTTTTAAGTATTCCCAAAATATATCCCTCTTTTCTAAAGGCTGATTGCTAAAAATGTCACTGCTTCACTAAAGCTCATTGCCATAGCTTATGTGTTCTATCAAAAATAATAATTCCTAGTTTCTTAAACTACTTCACCTCATTGAATTAACTATATCATTCAGATCAATATTTGCATGATGTCATTTATGCCTTTGATGTGACTTTCAAAGTCAAAATTTAACCCTCAGGAGATAGTGAATGCAGGGGAAAATTAAAATCCCCCAGCACTAGGTGAATGAAAAACCCCAATAATAACAGAAAAATTTTTTTAAATAAACAATAAAAGCAACATTTATCCATATATAAGGGTTACTATAGGAGGTATCTGGTTCTTTTTCTGGTCAAAATAGCAATTCAAAGAAAAAGCCACAGGTATTTACATCACTGGGAGCCCACTTAACCAGTGGTCATCATGTTACCCTGTTTCGAAATTAGAAAGAAAAATAACCCACACTTTCATTTTATAGTGAATGTATCTTATAATAAAATTTCATTTGCTGCAAAAATTCTGGCAGGGTCTCTTCTTTATATTTAAGGAATTACGTGAGACTATTTTAGCTAGGTTCTTAATAATCAGTAGAAGTGTTCTCAGTGTTTATTTTCACCTCTCTGATGATCATTTCTGTTATTTTTTAGGTTGTAGAAATACACATCAGACTTCTACAGCTAATCACCAGAGTTCACTTCTCTGAGGTTTTAAAAGTTCTTAAAATATACAAGAATTCAGGAGGAGAATAAATCCTTAAATATATAATCCAACTACGAACAGTATGGTAGTCTAGAATACTTTTCTATAAACATTTCTTAAAGAACTAAACATTTAATTGGTACAAATACAAAATACATCAATAAAGATAATCATGGTCTTAGGTTATAGTTTCTTTAAGAAACATCTTTGCAAGAACAGAGAGAAAGAACTAAAACAATGCATTCAACCATTTTAGCAAATACTTAGTTTCTGTTTTCAAAAGCAATACTTGTTTAAAATGCTGCATAAAGATTACTGAAAGTTTAGCACACATTTTTTTTTTCTTTCTCACCAAATAATTCCCTTTTCTCTCAACTTGATCAAAGTTTTATTAGTCTGTAGCAGAGTTCAGGACAATTATTGAAAATCATACCTTTTAATCCGGGGATTTGCCACAGGAGCCCTCAAAGCTGAGATGTAATTACACTAAATATTCGGCCCAAGCAAAAGAGTTTGCAGGTGTGGAAAGGAGGAGGGGGTAGGTGCTGCTCTGTGACTGTCACTAGGTTGAAAACCTCCTGCTTCTACTCCATAGCACAGTTAAAAAATAAGGTTTCCCTCAATGAACACAATCCGGCTGACACCCACATTAGATCATATGGTAATGATATGTCTCTTGTATTGTAGCCAGAAACTTTATCGGCCTTTTTTTCTCCCCATTTAAATGCTTTATTTCTTTTGCATCTCCTTAAGATTCTAAACTGCTTATGTAGTGTAGCAGTGGAGCAACTTGACTTGGGATTTGTTTTATTGTGTTGATTCATTTCCCTAAAATATTGTAACTAAAGGGTTTGTTTCCCCACCCCCAACCCCACTCATCTATCCACCCTTTCTAGTCTTGTTTATCATACTTCTGAAATGACAGGGTTGGTTTTTTTTGTTTGTTTGTTTGTTTTCCTTTCAGGACATGTAAGCTTGGCAAATGGAATGAAATTATTTTAAGTGTGGTCTGTGAAAATAAATAAGTAGCCATTCGGATTCTTACTTGCCTTGGGCTGTTTGTACAAATTCAAGTACTATGCTATGGAAGTTTCCTCTGTATTTTGAATGTATTTCTAAAGTGTCCTGGAAGAAAGCCATGGTTTTATATGAAAAGCATGTCATTTATTACTTTCATTACTCATAGTTTAAAACCGTTCTTCTTGTCTGCAAGGTTTTGTTTTTTTTTTTTTTTAAGAAAATGCATAGATACTAGAAGTTGGTCACAATTTAATTAGCCTATACATGAAAAATTTTATTTTCATAGACTACACTTTTATATAATCTAGAACTTTGAAAAGGCAATAATGTTTATGGCTCTTTCCAGATTTCAGTAAATAAAAAAAAAAAGTGCAAATACAAGGAAAGATATTTATTTAGCCGGTGGAAAGCTTTTTGGGGTTTTTGTAATTCCCTTGCTGGATGCTGTCAGTTCTGTGTGTCTCTATGTTTTGACTTGTATCTTTATGCCCTGGCCCCTAGGCTGTTACCAGGTGGAAACTTGAAATCAACATCTGTGAAACATGAGAGGATAACCCTCCCATCCTCCACCCTCCCTCCTTCTCTCCTCTAGCCATCCAAGTATACAATTCGACAGTAAATATACTCGTGCCTTGATGAAACTTGAAGGAATTAAATTCTTTAGTGTGTAACTAAAGGAGGGGAGAAGGTGCTATCACATGATTTTTTTTTTTTTTTTTTTTGCCTTATTTCCCAAGCCCAGTCTCCACAATTTTAACATCTTATCCCACTCCTCTTCTCCTTGGCATTTAATAAGCACTTACCTAGTTAGCCTGACAATCTAGAAAAAGGCAAATATTTTCCCTGGACGTTGGTGCAAAATTCATGATCCCCTTACCTGGAATCAGTTAATTTTTCCTCTTGAACTCCTCTGGCATTTATCTCTTATAACATGCAATCACTTCTTCAGATTATAGGTATTTCTGTACATCTCTCACCCCAAGGAATAAAGCACATTCCCTTCATATTTGTAGAATCCCCACACCCTACACCAATCATGGAATACGGTAAATTCTCAAGAAACACTTGGTGAATGAGGATTACATAAAAGCAGTTAGATCATTGGCTAGAGATCACACTATGATTCCACGATTACTGTTTTGCCAGATTTGGTTTTCTCCTTATCGAAACCTAACCCTGCTATAGTGCTATAGTGTACATGATGAATAACAGCAGTAATTGTTACCAGAGAGAGAGAGACTTTGAGGAGAGACATAGAGTGTTAAAGAAAAAGAACTAGGACAGGAGAAGAAACACATTTTCTTGATATGTCAATCATCTTACTTTTATAAAACAGAACCATTTTAGTTAAGTTTCACATCCATGTTCTTCCCCCTAATAGTAAGCTTTATGAGCTCAGCGCACTTAACCTCTCTGAGTCTCAGTTCCCATATCAGTAAAGTAGATATAAAGTATTACTTAATTCATAACATTGGAATAAAGATGAAAGGAGGCAAAATGTACAAAGCATGGAATTCAGAGCATGGCACCAATAAATTAAGCTCTCTGTAAATGTTAGCTTGTGTTGTTTTCTGATATATATCATAGTAATCCTTTGACCTGGGCAAGGGAAATGATTTTTACTATTTCCATTTTACAGATGAGAAAACTGAAATTCAATGATCTGCCCAAGTTCACAGAGCTAGTAAGAAGCCCAACTGACACGAATACCCAGCTCTTCCCACATCTCATCTAGCTTACCATTATGATACTGCATTTTAAGAAAGATCAAACTTTTAAGTTATACACAATTAATAATAAAAATTCTCAGGTAACATGTCTTTGCAGACTATAAACAGTTTATACAATGTGATCAAGTTTTACAATTTTTTTGAACTTTATCTTTGTGCAGGAACAAATATTTCCATCTTTTAAGTCTTAGTAAGAACCTCACCTCCAGAACCCCAAGGATTTTACTGAATATCATCTTATTTAAAATTTGTGCCTTTAATCAGATGTTAAGTTACATATGTTGTCATACTTACTTTTAGATAGAAGAAATTAACTCACAAAAAGTCATATACAGTAACTCACAAAAAAGCCATGGAACTGTCATCACAATCCAGGTCTCTGGCCAATCTAATGGGAATTGAAACACTTCTGAGGCTAGAAGCAGTGTTTGTGCAGAGAAGGCTGAAACTTATCCTGGCTTGGAATGTTTGGGAGTAGGGTTCACTGAAACCTTGGCTGCTGTATAGATATTTGAAATATTCAAATTCACAGCACATACCACATCTGCTGTTAAAACCACTTAAACTCTGATTTCTACTGACAACTCACTAGTTAACAGGGTGACTATATTCTGCATGTTGTCAAAGTTCATTTCAAGGCTAGTCACTCTTTCTCACAGACATCAACTACAAGTGATTTAAATTGTACCTGCATACTAAGATGTGAAGAATGCCAGAGCTGAGAAAGGTCTCCTTCTGACAGCCTTTTATTTTCTAAGAGGTCTGGAAACAAGTGATTATCTTCACAAACCTGATGTGACTGGTTTATTCGTAGATTGACTCTTCAAAGTAAGGTCAGGGGCTGGAATGGGTTGTCTGGCTCTTTATTTTGTGACCCTAGACAGATTTTCTCCTTTAGTCATGAAAGAAGGCTAGGTTGGAATTCAGGGTAGCCTAGAGTGCAGGATGGCTTGAAACAAAATTTGGTAAAAAACCAATACCATGGCCGTCTTCTCTCTTTCCCGTATGTCTGCACCCCCTCCAACCTATGTTCAGTGTCCTTCTGCCTTGCCTAAACAACTTAACTCTCCATTTTTCAGGTTGTTAATCTATAAAATGTGTCTAACCATAGTACTATTTCATAGGTTTGTGGTGAGGTTTAAAAAAAGCTTAATACATAAAGCATTTAGAACTGCACTCGACACATCACAAACAATACATAAGTGTTTGCTGTTGCTTCTGCCGCTGCCACTCTGTGGTAGTGATTGTTACAAACCTTCCCGACACTCCAGTCCAATAATTAGATTGCATCACCACCCTTGTCTGTTTTCTACGTAGCAATGCAAGAAATCACCTAAACCATGATATATCTGGAAAAACAGAGACTTTGCAGTTAGATAAGCTTGGGTTTAAACCCCTACTTTGTACTTGTTAGATAACCACCTGGCTTCCTTCATGCATAACATTTTACTGGGTTGTAAGCCCTGCTGAAATCCATTCATAGACTTTATAAGGATCCAGAGATTCCAGATAAAGAATCCCTACTCTGAGCAATGGAGCAGAAATGAGAATAGAGACAAAGACAGAATAAGTTCTGAATTAAGATAAAGGTATGGAGATATGTGACTCTTTCTCCACAAGGAAGGATTCAATTCCTTATTTCTCTGACTCTTGTATGTTCAGGAGCATCTCTTTTGTCAATTGCAGTCACGAAGTGTATTATTTTTTCATAGTATTGATCACTAGATTGTACCGGGACACCAAAGCAACATTCATTGAATATCTAGTGGTGTGTGCAAAGCACATACCTCTCTGTTAAGTGTAAGAAAATGTCCAGTAACCTATCCAACAGTCGATTCATCTGCAAATATTGAATGAGGAACCACCACAGGAGAAAATGTTACTACAGGCCATATATATATACACACACACACACACACACATATAAAAATACATATATGTATGCATATATATTATATGTGTGTATATATATGGTTAATAATATTTTACAGTTGTGGTACCAGAGAACTTACAATGTATTATATAATTATAAAATCCTGGCCAAAGTAAAGTATGATGTAATCAAAAATAATTGTCTTAGCACGGCAGAGGAGGAATGGGGAGAGATCACTTTACACGTGGGTGGTTAGGTAAGTGTGTATACAGAACAAGGTACAGTTGGAGATGAATCCCGAGGGATAAAAAGAGCGTGAAAGCAGAGGGACAGCTTTTTGGGGCCAGTGGAACAGCATTATCAAAACCTTGGCAATTGGAAAGCAAGAAAAAAATCAATTTGGCTTAGAAGGACACTTTTCAAAGAAGCCATGAGCTCTTTTACCATCCTTGAACATTCAACAACTGCCATGGTGTCTGACACGTGGAAGTCATACAATAAATGAATGGTCCATGTTTATGGTAATAACTAAAGGGAGATAAGGAAAAAAATTTGAGGGTAGAGTCTGACTGTGGAAGGACTTGAAAGTCTGTCACTGGGCACTTAATTTATTCATTTGTTTGTTCAGCCAATATTCACTTGGTGATTAAGATGTGCCAATTTCTGTGCTAGCAGCTGGATGGCATCAGAGGTAGCTGAATAGGGTAATAACGTGATAAAAGTTTTATTTGAGCAAACCAAACCTAGCAAAAAATATACAGGCGGCGACACCGGGATCAAGGAGACTAGTTAGGAGGCTATAGCGTTAGTCTTGAAACATTAATACCTTAATAGCAAGAAGATGAGCATGGCAAACACAGGCCACTGCTCAGGAAGCTGATGTGATATGTTAAAGATAAATGCTTAGAGCACCTACTCTGTGCCAGGCACTGTGGTGTGTGCTTTAAATTCATTACCTCAGTTAAGACTCGGGATAACCCTATCAGTTAGGCACTATCATAATTAATTTTCATAATCAATTTCAAAAGCATGGAGCTAAAGCCTGAAGAGGCTATATACTCCACCCACTGTTATCTTTACCACTCCAACCAGCTGCTTCTGTCTTGTGAGCAATGGCAGGGAAAGAGCTAACTTCTTTACTGGCATCTTTATCTCCAAGGAGAACATTGTTTAAATGAAGATGAGCAACAGAAATGATTAACTAAAGCCCTTGATGTCTGCAAAAATGATAGGAAATTAGCCATTTGATGTGACTTCAAGTTTTAAGATACTGAAATAGTCTGTAGTCTTGATAGTGACTCTACTGTAATTAGGGAGAAATCATGCAATCTAAATATGCTATAAAAAAAGGGGGGAGGATTTACATAAAAATTTTCCCTGCGAATTCTCATGTGGGAAATGTCTTTGGGTTGAATGAAGGCTTCCTACACTAAGTGATGGCAGAAATGTCGATATTTTACGGATGAGACCACCTTTGGAGATGTACCTATTGAAAGCTGAGTGGAAACTACAAAAGAGAGAGAAAAAAGCCAGATGTTATCTGAAAGATCACCTCCTGGCCATGCTCCTGCATGTTGCTGGTAATAAGGCCTGCTACCATAAACGTAACCAGAGTTTGGCAATGTTGTATTTCCTTTTCAAACAAAGAAAAACATCCTGTGTGAAGATGAAAGTTGAAGTCAAGCACAAGATGAGATAGAATAATGTGCAACGCCTGACCTAGAAGCTGAGCACACAGACCCTGGGGCCAGAATGCTCAGGTTCAGTTCTTGGCCTAAGGATCTGTGTGACCTCAGGCAGTTTCCCCATTAATGATCACACCTTATTCACAGGAGGATGAAATGAGTCTGTATTTGCAAAGCGTTTAGAACAGAACCTGTCGCGTATGATAAGCTATGTAAGGAATGCAAATTTATGTCAAGTAACACAAATTTCAGAATGAACTGAGGGTTTTAAGAGATTGTGTTCTTCATCCTGCCTTTATCCATGCTCTCGCCTGAAAGTTATGTCCTGTTTAGTTTGGAGCGTTCAAATGCAGGTCATGTCTGTGCAGTGTGTATTTACTGCAGGGAACCTATTTGGTCTGTAAATATTCTCTTTTCAATTTACCCTGTATCCTAGGAAAAATAAATGCTCCACCGCAGAACACAGCCCTCCAGAATTTAAGTAGGCAAATGAATGAAAAGTTTGATTCTAATGTCTGCACTGTAAAATAATGGCTTCGTTTAGGAACTTTTTCTGGGATAGTTATAGTCCCTTGAGAACTATTTGATTTGATTCAAGTTGTCCCTTCAAGCAATAATTCATCCCTTGTAATTTTCCTTGTTGAGGTTATTTCTTTAATAATTCATGAGATGAATTTTTGATGCAGATAGATACTAACATGACAACAAAGTGAAAGTTGCTTTACCATTTAAATCATATGAGTGTTTTTATTTTTGGAAACAATCCTGTATTTTGAATAAATCCACTTTAAATACTTGAGGAAATATTATTGTTTAGAAATAATTTATGTGCCCATTTTTTATTGAATGATGTCTGAGCATATCAATTTTTAAAGCATTAAATGATAACATACGAGCTGACTTATGAGTCTTTCGGGGAAAACAGAAAATGGAGGCATGATCACATTTGGTGCTGTAGGTTTAAATCTCTTTGGAACTTTCTTCATGAAAAGGTTGGCGTCTCATGAAACATCTTCATTCTTGGAGGCCAATTTCAATACCTTCTCTGGCATTACTCATGGTGTGAGACAATGCAAAATCCAACTAGAAACAGAGTAGTTCTTCCCACAAGCCAAGAACCATACAAGTTGGTACTATCAAAATAGCTCTTTTAAATATTTGTTACCTTCTGAATGATAAGAACATACGCGCCTGTCTCAGAAGAGTAAAACCACATAGTGAAAGCGGCTGAAAGATGACAGGAAATGCTGTGAAGATTTTGTTTGTTTGTTTTTAAATCCATGTAGTTGCAAACCTTGATGGTTGCCAGCTGGCAGTTAAAACGTAATGACACCAACATTACATTAACAAGTACCCTACGATACCATTGCAAATCTGGTGGTGTCAAGGGCTTTTTGTTTGTTTGTTTGTTTGTTTTTGGTTTTTTTGGTATTACTTTTGTAGTGGTAAAAAAATACGTCATATAAATTTTATCATTTTACATTTTAAGTATTCAATAAAGTGCATTTACAGTGTTGTACAAGCATCACTACTATCTATTTCCAGAACTTTTTCATCATCCCAAACAGAAACTATCCATGAAACAGTAACTCCACATTTCCCTCTCCCTCAGTCCCTGGCAACCTCTATTCTACTGTCTCTGTGGATTTGCCTATCCTAGGTACCGCATGTAAAGTGGAATTGTGCAATAAGTTTTTAATTTATGGAAAAAATAAGGGTTTTATTTTTTTCGCTTTTTAAAAAAATGTATTTAAATGGAGGAAAAGTGGAATAGGAAGAAACTATCAGGGGCCATGAAAGAGCTAGAACCACGCTGCCTCAAGGGGAGGGTTTCTTCTAGGAAGACAACCCTGGGAGATGGGCCTGGGAACTTGCTATGATTATGTCAAAGTTGTAACTTGAAGACACCTAATGTTCTTTATTAAAATCAGTACCAAACAAAAACATGACAATTAAAATATATTGATTTTCTGTAGAAAGTAATTCACCAAGGAAGCTTTCTTATCACCAAATGTTTGTTTATAAACTTTGAAAATAGAATTTGCAGGCCAGCTAATGCATGTGGAATGATAGTACGGACTTCTTACTAGTAGGCATGTATTTTCAGTTCTCTGCTCAGTACTGGTAACCAAGCTTTAGTAAAGTGTCTGTGTCTTGTCACAGCAGTTCTGTGAAATAAAGAACATAAAAGTATGTTTTGAGACTGTGAAGCACACTTAAACTAGCACATGGCACAGTCAAATAAAACCCTTAATCTTGGTCTTACTACAGACATTCTCTGCGCCAGCTAGCTGTTTTTATGAAAGTACTAAAGACTATCTTCCTGAAAGAATAGCAGCTATTTCTGTAAAGTGCTTTTAATATTTCTTTTAAAATGTTGAATATGTTAAAATTAAAAATAAACCATTTAAATGTTTAATTCCAAACAGCAGAAATAATTGAAGCACTGTGTAAAGATTTTTAGAAAAAAAAAATAATCAGTACCAGACAAAAGTTACCTGGGGAGAAGTGATTTTCACTTACAACTTAAGAATCATAATTCATTTCCCTCCAAATTTAATTTATACTGAGGTATGCTAGATGTGGGTACCAGAATGAAAGTTTCATCAAAGCAGGGATATTTGCCTGCTTTATTTTTTGTGCTTAAAACAGACATGGCACCTGGTGGACCAAAATAAGCAGATGTTGAATATTAGCCCTCCAGGATCTGAGGTTACCCAACTTTAGGGCAGGCAGCATTCAATCCTTCCGTGTTACCTTAAATACCTAGAAGAATCTGTCCTCACTGCCAAAGACCTCTTAGATTGGCACAGGATTGAATCCAAGTTCCTCCTTTCAGACTGGTAATTTTGGAGATCTCAGTCCTTCCAGCTCTCCCTACCATGTTCCAGAGTCCAGACTTCCCATCCGCATTTACTCTCTAAAGCCCCACAAATGATTCCCCAGGTACTCGCACATAGAACTGCAAAATCTCACCTGTCTGAACTTCCTTATGTGTCTCTTTACTTCCGTTTCTGTATCTCAAGTTTTTTCACACTGCATCCTTCCCATTACAACTGTCATTTCCCTCACAACTCAGTGATCCTCAAAATTCAGTAAGTTGATTACCAACATCATCACTTTTTATCAACTTCTTTTACTTAATGATTAAGAATTTTACTTGATGATCAATTATTTACTTAATGACTGTTATTTTAAATAAAGCCCTAAAAGCCACATCACTATATGGTAGTTATATTTTCTGTTATATGTTTAAATAAATAATTATTATAACAAAATTGTTTTTCAATGGACCCCTTAAAATTGCACTGTCTACTATCATTGATAGAGGTTTTACTTTTTGGAAAATATTTCATAATCCTTAACCCAATGGCCTTAAAACCAAATTCTAAGATTTATATTTGACCAGGCTAGTGATGATTAACCTGTAACAGATTACAGGCATATAGACATTTGAGGGCTTCCTACCTGAGACTACTTTAGTTTGTTGGGATCAAGTCAGGAATAAATCCCTAGTTCTCCATTCAAACCTCTTTCCCAAATGTTACAGAGATTTCAAATAATAGCAATCTAAAGGCTACACTAATCTTATCTTCTTTGTATTAAATCTACTCTATATGGATCCTGGGCTGGTTACTCAGGGTGCTCTTACTGGATGAAGTTACTTGGCACAACAGCATCTACACCACGTCTCATTGATCTTCCAATGCCCTATAAATCTGGTATTAGATCTTCCCTATGGATTCACTTATTATTTCCAGACTTGGCTCTCAATATTTTCTTTGACAGTTAAGACTCTTACATGTACATATAATCAGAGATGCCTTAGGTCAGGTTCATCAGAAAGTAGATCCTGAGACAAAGCTTTCTTGAAGGAGGAATCCTGGGAAAAGCTCTCAGAAACAACCCTTGTAAGGCAGAGAGGGAAGAAGAATTAAACAGAAGGAGAAGTTGAACTGTGTTGCAGTCACAACTGCAAGCTTAGTGGATCTGGTGGAAAGTTCTGGAACTGAGAAGACTAGACTTGACTCGAATTCAGCAGGCAACTTCTGTACCCAACAACAGCCAGACAGAGTGTGAGTTGTCTCCAGGAAGGGACTTAACCTTGTGCCAGGCAGCTCCCTTCATTAAAGGGACCACACTGTGAACTATCAGTTGACAAAAATTCTGGCAGCTAGAGAAATAAGTGAATACTGAATACTGAAGAGGAGATCTGAGGAATGACCCACAACATCTACCACAAGAGCTCCCTGTCTGATAATATAGGAAAACACAAACTAAATTTTTATATGAAGCAAGTTCACAGTATTTTCCATTATTTTGAAAATGTCTTTGTCATTGTTCATCTCATTGAACTATGAGTTGGTTGAAGGTAAGGGCCACGACTTTTCAAGTTTTCATTCCTGTAATCTGGCACAATAGGTATATAGTCGCTCAAATATTGTTAATTATTGAAATGAAAAAACTGGACATTTGACACTAGTCCATAAATAAGCAAATTACAACAGATTAATAATGCATTTGATCCTTGAACGGTGCTGAAGTTTGTGGGCCCTCCATATACCTGGTTCTTCTGTATGTGATGTTCCTCTGCATCTGTGGATTCAATGAACCACAGATAGTGTGGTACCGTAGTACATGTTTATTGAAAAAAATCTGTGTATAACTGGACCTGCAAAGTTCAAACCTGTATTGTTCAAGGGACAACTGTATATAAAATTATGAATTTAGCTAATAAACTTACATTTGACTATTTATATATGACAGCATTCTGTTACAAGGTGTGATGACTTATACGCTAACCCAGGGGTTTTCGAACATGTAACCACTTCAGGGTTGAGGGAAGAAATGGCTGATTCTTCCCCAAACCTCCTCTGCAACTAGAATAAGACTGATGACTTCTGTTCACATCATCCCTTCAGTGAGAAAAAAGTCCGGACAAAGCTAACAGTTCTTAGCAGTCATTTCATATAATATTTACAAAGAAAACACAGTGTCTTAGTCTGTGAAGCTTGCTGTAACAAAATTTCAGAGACTGGATGGCCTAGAAACCACAGATACTGATTCCTCAGGTTCTGGCAGCTGTGAAGTCCAAAATTAAGGCTCCACAGAGCTCGTAATTTGGAGACAGCACACTTCCTGATTCATAGATGGTTGTCTTTTTGCTATAACTGACATGGCAGAAGGTGCAAGGGGCCTTCACTGGGACCTCTTTTATAAGAGCACAAATCCCATTCATGAGGGCTTCACCCTCATGACCTAATCACCTCCCACAGACCCCACCTGCTAATACTGGGGATTAGACTTCAACATGTGAATTGTGAGGCACTGCAAACATTGCATCTATAGCACACTTTACTTCAAGTTCTCGTATTTACAACTCTAAAATAAGAAAATATACAAATTAGATGTATCATGTCTGTTTTTTAAATTTGGCTCTTCAAAAGATTTAAAAATATTTTTTAAAAATTTTACCTAGTTTCCTAAGATAAAGTTGAGGCTACTGATTTTAGATCTTTCTTCTTTTTTAATGCATGCACTTAATGCTATAAATTTCTTTTTACCCTTGCTTTTTCCTGCATTCTACAAATTTTGATAAGTTGTCTTTACATTTTCATTCACTCAAGTATTTTTTATAATTTCTGTTGATTCAAACATTTGTCTTCTTTAATCCAAAAGTTACTTAGAAGTGTTGTCTTATCTCAAATATTTGGAGATTTGCCGGCTGTCTTTCTGTTTGATTTGTATTAACAATTCCATAGGTCTGAGAGCATACTTGGTGTGTTTTCTATCCTATTAAATTTGTTATGGTATATTTTATGTCCCAGAGTGTGGTCAACCTTGGTGAATGCTTATGTGAGCTTGAGAAGGATGTGAACCCTGCTACTGTTGGCTGGAATATTCCATAAACATAAATTAGCTCAAGTTGATTAATAATAATATTCAGGTTAAATATACCCTGATTTTCTGATTGATGATCTATCAGTTACTAAAAGAGTGGTGTTGAAGGCTTCAGCTATAGTGGTGAATTTGTCTATTTCTCCCGTCAGTTTTAGCCTCCTTTTTTGACACTGTATATTGTTAAGTAAACTTTTAAGAGAAATTAAAATGGACTCTTTTATCATTAGGTAATGTCTGTTTGTCCATGATAATTTTCCTTGTTCTGAAATATGCTTTGTTTAAAATTAATACAACTACTTTAGTTTTCTTTGGATAATTGTTAGAATAAATGTCTATTGCTCCATCCTTTTTAACCAATCTGAGATTTCATTTTTAAACTTGGTTTCTATCAGACAATATACATTGAGTCTTGCTTTTTTATCCACAATGACAATCTCCAAATTTTAATGGATGCTTTCACCACTCACACTGAGAGTTGTTCTTGATATAGTTGGATTAATATCTAACATGTTTGTAACTTTGGTCTACTTGTTGAATCTGTTCTCCACCCCCCTCCCCCGCCTCTTCTGCCTTGTCTGGCTTCTAAATGAGTGTCTTATATGATTCCTTTTTACCTCGTGTCTTAGCACATAAATTCATTTTTTAAAATGTAGTGGTTGTCTTACATTTTCCAAAATACATTTTTAACTAATCTGATTGTTGCTCAAATGATGCCATCCTGCTTCACTTGTAGTGCAGGTACCTTAGATGTTTCCAGTCCTTCCTTCCTCTCCCTGCGACATTGCTGTCATTCATTATTTATCCATATACTATGATCACACAGAACATTGTTACTATTATTACTTTAAACAAAGTTATCTTTCATAGCAAATAAGAATAAGAAAAATAAAATGTTTTTTTTCCTATGAAACTTTAGGTAAATTCAAGTTTGTGACTTATCTTCCTTCTGGTTAAAGAAATCCTTTGACTTTTTTTGCAAGTATGCTGGTAATGAATTTCTTCAGCTTTTGTTTGTCTTAGAAAGATTTTATTTCTCTTTCACTTTGGAAAGTAATCCTTCTGTATATAGAATTCTTGGCTGGTGGTGTTTTTTTTTTCCCCTTTCAACACTTTAAAGATTTAGCCTACCTTCTTCCTTGCATAATTCCTGTTGAGAAGTCCATTGTGTCTTTGTTCCTTCCTTAAGTAAGGTGTATTTTTCCCCCTCTGGATTCTTTTAAGATTTTTTTTCTGCCTCCCTCTCTCTTTATTTTGGAGAGAGAGTATTTTTGGTATTTATCCTCCTTACTGTTCTCCAACTTTTCTGGATCTGTGGTTGTCTATCATAAATTTTGGAAGCATCTCTGCCATTATTACTTCAAATATTTCTTTCTTCTTCTGGTATTCCAGTTATGTGTATGTTATACCTTTTGACATTGTTCTACAGTGTTTGGATGTTCTGAGGTTTGGGAAGTTTTTTGTTTGTTTGTTTGTTTTTCTATTCCTTTTTCTCTTTGAATTTCATTTTGGAAAGTTTCTATTGACCTACTTTCAACTCACTGAATCCTTCCTCAGACCTATCTAGTCCACTGACGAACCTATCACAGGCATTCTTCATGTCTGTTATAGGGTTTGGGATTTCTAGCATTTCTTTTGGATTCTTCCTCAGGGTTTCCATCTCTCTGCTTACTTTACCCATGTGTTCTTGCGTGTTATCTACTTTTTCCATTAGAGCTCATAATGTTTAGTCGGTGATAAAAAAAAATCCCCTATGATAATTCCAACACTGTCACATCTGAGTCTGTTTCCAAGGCTTACTTTGCCTCTTTAGACTATTTTTCCTTACCTTTTGGCATGCCTTGTAATTTTTTGTTGAAAGCCAGGCATGTTGTATCAGGTAATGGGAACTGAGGTAAACAGACCTTTAATGTGAGGGTCTGTGTTGATTTGTGTAGGAACTGAATTGTATGTATATCTGCTGTGGCTTTAGGTAACAAAAGTTTCAAATTCCTCTAGTATCCTTGGTCTGTCTTTGCACTTGGCTTTTGGCTTCCCTAAGTCCTCTTCCTCAGAAAGAGTCTGTACCCTGTAGCTCTTCCAGTTGTAATTCGCTGTTAACTATACTAGTGTTACTGTATGACGATAAGGAATGGGGAAGGAGGAGCATTCTATAATATTATGATTAAATCTTAGTCTCTTAGTGAGCCTGTTAAGTATGGACTGTGACCTTCACAACTATTTCTCTCCTAGTATAACTTCCCCCTCCCTCTGCTTTGGTAAAACAGGACATTTAGAGGAGCTGGAGTGGTAGGAAACCCTTGCCCTCAGCTGGGATAAGGCTCTAGTAAAGTCTTTTCCCCTGGAGAGTAGACCTTCATTACAGAGAGCACTCTAGATAAATTATACAATGATTACTCATCTTCTCCCCATCCCAGAACCATGAGGGGATCTTCCTTGGGCCTTCAACTTGAAACCTGGTAGAGTTTCTAGTGGAAAACCCATGAAAGTCTGGGATTTCCCTAAGACTGCAGAACCCAAGAGTTTCTCATTTTCACGCTAAACTACATTCTTCCTTCAGCAACTGGTCGGTCACAATCACCATGTAAGTGTTTCTACCAGTTTATGGCTACAGCAGCCTCTGCTCCAGTTAAGAAGATTCCAGCTATGAGTCTCTGAATTCAC
Source organism: Camelus bactrianus (assembly GCF_048773025.1). NCBI lineage: Eukaryota > Metazoa > Chordata > Mammalia > Artiodactyla > Camelidae > Camelus > Camelus bactrianus. The sequence continues at coordinate 42,136,077 of NC_133550.1, read as the reverse complement.
CTGCCTAACCAGTATAGTGTTTTGCTGTGAAACCTCCATTTTCTGATGAGTCCAAGAAAGGTCACTGATATTCATTTTTTGCTTTGTTCTGTTTTAATTGTCATGGGAGGTACTTCCAAGCTCTTCACATGTTGTTGCTGAAACTAGAAATGTCTTAGCTCTTTTATGTCAGTGAATTTTATCTTTCTTTCTAGCTTCTGAAATTCTGCTGCTATGGTCTTACTTCTTTTCATTGTCCTTCTTGATGTATTTTAATGCTCTTTTTATTATCAACATTTGTATGGGATTTAGTGAAGAAGTAGAGGTTAATACATTTGTTCAGTTTACCATCCAGTTATTTAAACTTTGCCATTATATTCCCTCAGAACTCCACGAGACATAATTTTTTCAACTAGGTCAATGTCTGTATTGCATCCTAAAATTATTATTTTGTTCACTTTTTTATCTTCAAGGCCAAAATAGTATTTGGTAAATAATAGGTACCTCAAAATATTTGTTAAATAATTGGGTATGTGAATGACTGACTGAATGAATGGTCACTTACTTTACTGGAGTTATAGGTTTGCTGAGAAGTTTCTTCAGATCATCTCACTAGTGATCTGCTTAGGCTGGAAGTTCTTTTGGGGTTTCATAGATGTCAGTCTGGAAGGCTTTCATGTTTCATGTTTCTGGAGTTGTGTGTTAATGTTGAAATACTCTGGAAGAAATGACAGAGAAACCAATATCACCTAACATCCCAGTAGAAAATTTACAGGAACCTAAACAAAATGGTTTGAAGACTGTCAAAACTGGCAGAATTCACATATTTGCCCTGGTAAGATATTCTTCTTTGCAATACCTTGAGAAGGAAATAAAATGTCTCTAATATTAAGTCCTTTTTCTTATCACAATTATATCTGCATGCTTTTAAAATGCTACATTGTTACTTTTACTGAAGAATTTCCATATATCATTTGTTAGTCTAAAGCCTGGCATATAGGTAGTTCTTAATAAATAATATTTTCTAATTGATCAAAAAAGAATGAATTCATTCATACATTTGGTTGAGGAATGTGTGTTTCTTATAGAGTTCTGCTCTTGAGCAGAAGTCAGCAAACTTTTTCTAGGTCAAGGGACAGTTATTAGATACTGTTGGTCTGTGGGCCATAAATCCTTGCTGTAACTATTCAGCATTATAGAGCAAAAGCAGCCATAGACATAGTAAATGAATAGGCATGACTGTGTGCTGATAAAACTTTATTTACAAAAATAGGAAGTGGGATGGATTTGAGCCATGCATCCTGGTTTAGCAAACCCTACACTAGAGACAATTAACCTATACTCTATAATTTTTATTTCTGTTTCTACTGAACATTCCTTATGGGATGTCCCATTGGCACCTCAGTTTCAGCATGTTGAGAACTGAATTTATCATTATTCACCAACATAAGGTTTCCTTGTGTATTTTCTACCTCAGGAAATGACAAAACCTTCTCCCCAACTAATCAACAGTCTAAGGATTCCTCCTGTGATACTATCCATCATCTCTTCTTTATCTCCACTGATGCTCCCCTGATCGAGATTTTTCTCTCAATATGGCATCGATATAAACTATTTTTATAATTTGTCTCCAATATTGCCTTCTTCTAATCTATTATCCAAAAAGCCACCAAAGTGATTAATGTAACTTAAGAATATGATTATAATATTTGTTGCTTAAAATTCTTCAAAACTTAAAAAAAGATTATGAATAAGAGGCTAAACTTTAGACATAACCTTCAGTTCAATCATTTTAATTTATTTAATTTCTGAAACAATTGAAAGACCTAGCGATGTTGGATCATGTATTTTTTACTTAGTTGAAAACTGTTCTCTCTCTCTTTCTCTCCAAATATATATATATATATATATATATATATATATATATGTATACACACACACACACATACATCTATGGGCATTGAAATTTGAGATTCCTATTCTCAATGATTCAGTGCTATCCAACAGAACTTTCTGCAATGACAGAAATGATTGATATCTGTACTGTCCCAAATTGTAGCCACAAGATGCAGTGGTTATTTAGCACTTGAAATATGGCTAAAGTGACTTTGAAATTTAATTTTTAACTCTGTTTAATTGTAATTAATTAAAATTAAATGTAAATAGCCTCATGTGGCTAGTGGTTATCTTACTGGATAATACAGAAATTAACCACACTACCTGGAGTACGAGATTCATGGCAGGTTCTTGTTGAGGTCTCCAGCCTCATCTCTTACTGTGTCCTTCCATGCCCTACATGAACACCAACCACAGTGAACTACCTGGAGAGCCCAAATGCATCACACTCTTTCATACCATCTAGCTCATTGCTTATTCTGTTTCCCCTTCCATCAATTAATGAAATTTACTTGTTTCAATATTTATTTAAAATATAACTTCTTAGAAAGTCTAAATTGATCTTTGCCACTTTTCTAATCCTTAGAAGTAGTTATTAATCCATTTTTGTCATTCACATCATCACACGCATAGGACAGACTTTTCTCAAACAAACATTTAATTGTTCTTGTTTGTTTATATGTCTCTCTCCTCTTACAAGATAGTGCAGTTAGTATATTTCTTGATAATAATGATAGTGCACCATCATTTTTAGTATCTAGCACTGTGGGCACTCTATAGATGCTAAATAAATATCTGTGGCATGAATGAATAAATGAATAGATATTTAGGACTATGATACTAATCAATTTAAAAATGGCTACAAATCTTACAAATATCTATCCTGAAAAAAAAATGATCTTCCACCAAATAAGAGCCATGTTACCAGAGTCTCTAAAAGTTTGATAGAGACCAATATCCCTTTCATTTTATAGGCTAACTTTTAAAAATTAAGGAATGTAAAGATAAGATTTGTAATCAGTTGTGTTTTTAAAGAAATATGATCATGGTTTCCTTTAAACTCCATCAGTGTATCTCTATGACAGTACACATCTATGACTATATCTCTATTTGGAAATAGTATTGAAAGTCAAAATGTGAAAAGCTGTGAATGTAAAATATAGAGCCAAGTGGTCCTGCTGTACACTTTGTCCCCATGATGGACTTAAATTTTTACATATGAAACCATAAAGGAAATATACTTTTTCATGCATATGTATAATTCCTATTTTGAAACTTTACAAGTTTTTAGTGAGAGAATATAAAAATTGATGGGTTAAAATATTTTTTAGTACTGTCTTACTGTCTTGAGCATAATACATGTTATTTAAACTGCTAACTCGAGATTTCTAAATTTCTTACCAATTGATTGTCTTTTTTTCCCTCATTGCTTTATTTTGTAAGTAATTATTGATCAAACTTGGTTGTTCTCTAAAAGAAACTTATTTGCCCATAATGCTTGTGTGGAGTTTGGAGCTATGACATGAAGGCACATAATTTATATATTTGGAGGGATGCATTACTGCATGTTTTTACTTGCAATTAAATTACACCCTGAAGATAACAGTACATATTACTCAGCTGCCTTTTTTTTAAACATGCAAAGTTCCTTGATGTATACTGTGGATTAAGATTAGAATTCAAAAGTCATTTTTTTATTCTTAAGAGAAAGAACATTAGCCATTAGCTTGCAGAAGGTAATTCATTTGTTGTATGATAATTTCTATTTATAAACAAAAGAAATTGCAGTAGTTATAAAACAGCTCTGCTAGACACTGAATTAACTTTATCATTTTAGAAATTAATTTCTTTAAGTCCTCATTCTCACATGACGAGAAAGCAGAGTCTCTTGACGGCTACATATTCTATGTGATAAGGCTAACATTATCAATAGGGTAATGGTCCTTAACCACTCAGATTATTTGATCTGACCACATATCTACTTCCCTACTCTCTTCTCATCAACACAAATACACGTCCATTGGTTTTACATGGCTAATAGGGGGAAGGTTCTGTGTTTAAGCATATATTCCCTAGGTTAACTCTTCACTAGGGGAGGCAGTTCCTAGAATTAACTGCTACTGTGACAAAAACCTAAAATACTGAGCTGAGTAGTGGGAGACAAGAAAAAGATTTTTAAAAAACTCTCAAAATGGAAAGAAAACTAGTATAGGAGACTGAAAAAAATGGCAGCCTATGTCACCCACTCACAGTAGAAACGTACTGCTATAACTGACAATAGTAAATAGACCCAGTTAACACAGATCTGGGCGAGACGGTTTCCAGGCAAAATGTTGAAACAAGCTAGTTGCTCTTAGCAGCATATAAGTTGCTACAAGAACAATGGTCTTCTGTGCTAGACCTATATACAAATCAGAGCTTGACTACTTTATAGCTTATAAACTATGGGCCAGTTTCCCTCTGAGATTTGTAGGTAAAATCATGTTTAACAAAAGGCTCATAATCACCCCTCCCTCAAAGAGTTACTGTGAGACTTCCATTTTTAGATAAGATATGCAATATGCTTGCCACAGCACCTGGAACATCGTAATTCATTAACAGACACCCAAACACCATAATATATTAAATGAATAAATATGTTTCAAAATGATTGCATATAACCTTTGTAATGGAATGTAACAGAGGAGCCCATCAAGCTCCATCCACTAGAATGAAAGCTTCACGAGGGATGGAACTCCGTCTTGTGCTTGTTTTATCCCAGCCTCAAAACTGAACAAATATCTGTACATGAGGTGAGTGATAAAAGAAAATGCCAACTTCTAGACAGGAAGGAAAGGGACCCAGAAGGACCCTCCTCTTCCTTGAAGACTGCTGATTTATATGCACTTGCCTATGTTGAGTTAGTGGCAGAGACGGTGTCCATCTGAAAAGGCACACAACTTTTTAAGAGGGTCACTATATTCACCTTCAACAGTCTGGAGCCATTTTAGAATATCATGGGTGAATATCTGGGTTTTTATATGAAATTTACCGATTTTAAATATTTTTCTAAATTCCTTTTGGAATAATCTCAAGTCTAAACAAAACACAATGGTAGGAACACACTTCCTACAAACTACCCTTTTGCTACATTTGAACTTTACTTTGCTGCTTTATATTACAATCATTATTATATCTTCAGTGTGGTGTATATATTACAGGTGTGCATACTTGGGGCTTCAGAGTCTGCAACTGAACAAGTGAGGAAACAACAACTCCCCCCTCCAGCTGTTATAAGCATCTAGTGCAATAATGACTCCCTGGAGGGAAAGGGTTGTTGACAGAGTGCTCCACAGAAGTAATTGATTATCTGTGCTGTTCCATAGCTCTTAAGGTAGACTAAGTTGTATTTAGGCTACCGACACTTATCTCGAAGTAATTACTGGGGTTTTTGTTGTTTCTCATTTGCATAACCACTTGGCCATTCATCCCTTCGATGGGCCATTGACTGACAGCCTAAAACGACTGCTCTTTGTAAAAGAACAAGAAAAAGTACTTAAAAAAAAAAAAAACCTTCAAAAGCCCAAGTAAAGAGATTAGTTATTGAGGGTCTATTTTGTAAAAGTCTTCTGGGTGCTTTTGGGTAGTTTAGCTGCTGGTTTAGAGTGCAAATCCATATGTGTGAGGGCTTAAATCCAGGCTTTAATCTGTTAATATTTGTCTAAAGTGTGGTCTTTCTTCTAATCACCTGCCTAAAGAGAACATCATTTGATTTCCCATCAACTCATCCTTCGAAAAGCCTGTGTTATTATTAAAAGTGATATTTTTCTAATGTCCATAAAGGCATCTTATCACTTTATTGAAAAGAAAAGAGCTGGGGTTTTCAGGTATGTATAGATAAAATCAGGGATACTACTTCATTATTCAAAGGAAAGAAAACCTTATTCTGGAACAAATAATTCTTGGCATTCTTCATTTATCTGAATTAGTTTGCAATCTGTAAAAGCTTTCAGAATGGTGTTGGAGAGAATGGTGTTCTCTGATACAGGCTCATAAAAGATAAAAAGTGTTAATTGCCAGTAGAATTATTAATTAGTTTAAGAGAAAATGCACATTACCTCTATTTGTCAATACAGAGAGGTATTGACAAATATTTCATTTACATAGAAGCAAATTTGTACATTGAGGATTTTAAAACATGAAACTCATGTTAAAAGACATAAAAATATCCATGTGCCTGATCTGGAGAGAGGCATTCCTGGAGTCAGGAAAACTTCCATATTCAAATTTCAATTTTCCAGAAATAGCTGTTAATTTGTGAAAACGACATCTACTATTTATTAATACCATCTTTATTTACACTGCATGTGTTTTCCCTGGATGATTACTCAAAATTTTGCAAGTTAGTCTGTGAATGAATACTTAAGTATTTATCACGAATCACACGCACTTACTCACTTCAGGGAATTTCCATTTCATACAAGAGTGTGTTCCAGATGTGTTTTATAAGTTGCTTCTCCTAGAAACCTTGGTAGAGGAGGAAAACTCAGATCCTTAAATTGCCATCCCAGAGCAGAAGCAGTGGTCTTAGGGAGCAGAAGCCCTTCGAAATTCTTTCCAAATCTTACCCTCCAGACACAAAGGAGAGGCAAAGTTGGTCAGGGATGAGTGAGTGAGCAAAACAAAATCTGATCTGAGGATCCAGGATTCTGGGTCAATGCATAGCCAAACATCTTCCACACACTGGTTTTTAAGAAGCAATGAAAAAATAATGCGCAGATGAACTTCTGTAAAGTTCTGATGTGTTACTGTAAGTTGCTATGAAGAGACCAAGTTTGATTAATATAATTTATAATTTCTTAATGTTTCCCACCTGAAGCCTATGGTACTTCATGCCCTCTGGTTGGCATTGGTTCCTTCCCAAGTAGAACCCAAAGAAAAGGTCCAATTTCAATTGAGTGGAATAAGCATTAGGGCAGCTCTACTTCAAAAAAGCAACTTATGTCCTAAAGACCATAATTAACCTAAACTATTAATAGCCAATTTTAGTAGTTTCTAAAATAGAACAAGATAGTCTTACTGTTGGATTTTTTTCACCAAAATGCTTTGGTTTAGTGCTAGATTAAAAGGTAGAGTTAAATGGACATGATACATTGTTTTGGAGTTCTTCTGCTTTGGAGTAATCTGTATTTTGGGAACCAGTTTTTACTGACAGAGCCACAGAATGACAGTGTGGTTTAAAATTGCCTATGAAGCACAATGTGTTCATGAAAAAAATATTATAGAAATGCTCTATCTTTGCCATTTTATTCAGTTCCTCTAAAAGAGGACATGTCACTGAGGTAAGAGATTTGACTCTTTCATACTCTTTTCACCAAAACCTCCTATCTAGTATTTGTCACAGTATGTCAGTGGCAAATAACACATTTACATGGAGATGTCTTTCTTGCTGTTGTGAACATCTGGAATTCATGCCACCTCATCTTCTAACCCAGGCCTTAGATCTTGGCCTTTGATCCAGTCCTTGTCCAGTTAAGACTCAGGAGAGTGTGGTACAGAGAAGAGTTCGCCTTTGCAGTCTATATTAGTGCTCTATTGCTGCCATAACAAATTACCACACATTGAGTGGATTGAAACAACACACATTTTATCTTACAATTCTGGAGGTCAGAGATCTGAAAATGGTCTACTGGTCTACAATGAAGATGTCAGTAAGGCTGCATTCCTTCCTGGAGACGCTGGAGTTGGATAGAAAAATTGGAACATGTGTGCCTTGCAGCAGTGATAACTATCATTTGTTAAGCATTATGTGCTGTGCCTGGCACTGTGCTCAGCCAGATGGCACTAAATGACCTTCAGTTCATATGCACTGGGGTGTGCTTCTCTATTCATTCTGTTTCCTTCCATTTTTATTCCAGAACTGTGAGTGGCAGCAATTATTTGTAAATTTGTTTGCCCTCAGTAGACTTCAGGTTTTCCATCAGTTAGCTATTCTGATGTCTAAAGTAGGATTAAGGGTGGATATAAAGAACAGAGAATATTCCCAAGCCTATCTGGCTATTAACCTAAGCCACATCTTCCAATATAGGTTTTACTGGCAATAAAGTTGACATATCTGTCCTATCACTTATCTCCTATATATGAGTTTTATTTGTGATCCCCTAAAATTCCATATCCTTTCTATACAGAAATTCTGGGTCTATTCATATCGCCAGCTAGGATTCAAACACAAATCTGACACCAAAGGCCTTATTCTTAACTGTTAATCATCTTTGAATACATGCTGTAATTATTTTAAGGTTTAGACAAGTTCATGAGGCAATTATCTCACACATAAGAGATGTTCAGTAAGTGAGAAATTCCTCCCACTGCTTTATGAGTAGAAGGAGAATCAAGTAAATTAGAAATTTTTAAATATTGTATAAGGTAATTTTTATATTAATCAGCTCTCAACATGTAGGGCAAATAATTTTCAGTCTAATGGTTGGTTGGTTCATTTATTGATCCCTTCATGCATACATTCGATTAGTTTTTGCTTCTTACAGAAACATATAAGGTAAAATGAGTAAGACTGAATTTAGTCTTGAGCATAGCATTCATGTTTTCAAATGAGCAATATAAAAGACTGAAATCCAACTGTGTCCCTGTAGCTCTCAGAGCTAATATTTCTTTTTTTCCCTGATACAGAATAACATAACCAAAGAAGATGAACTGCTTGGAACTTATCATAAATAATACCAATTCAGCTGTGTAGCCATAATTTTTACTTTTGTGACTCCAGCATGAATTGATCCTTGTATCTTCTGACAGTAACATATTTCAGCATAACTCTAACAGAAAGTGTTTGAATATCACATCCCCTATAATAATAAGTAGTCAAGGTTAAGACAATACTTTAACTGATTTTTAAAAGTTGTGGACAGGATGCTCTCCAGTATTACTAGGCTCCACTGGAAAAGCTAACTACTAACACTTACTAAACAACTAATGACAGATTTTCTCTGTTGCAGCTGGTGATAAGTTTTATAGATCAGTAGATATTTCTCAGGACATCAAATGCAGGATGAGATCAGCCTGTCTCTAAGGGATTAGGCTGCACAGTTATTGGTGTTTTTGAGTGAAAACAGTGACAGATGTTGTATCATTCATTTTGTTGTTAGGCAGATTTATATAGGCATTGCACTACCACGTAGCTAATGTTAAAACCAGACTTTCCACATGTGAAAATATACACTGTTGGTTTAGGAAGTATGAATACCTGCTGTATCATCTCATGCTGTAATAGTCAAGTAGAATGTGGAAATTTTACCCTTTTGGAAATACAATTTGGAAGGTCAGACTTTTATTTTTTTTTCAACTGCGAATTTTTCTAAGCTCTTTTATAACATAGGCTCTTTTGATATTTGCTTGAGGGTGTGACGATTTGCAGTGTAGGATCACATAATAAATGAGACTAATCTCTGAAATCAGAAAATCAGAGCCTGAGTCCTAGTTCATCCATTTGAGATGCATGTCCTTGGGGAAATCATTCAGTTTTCTAATATTTATTTGTAAATAATATATATCAGCCTCAGACATTTACTGTAAGATTTTATAAGGCATTTCTACTTTTTAACATATTATTTGACATATAATAATACTTATTAGCAATTATTATTACTTTATATTAGTTAGGATGTGAGCAGAAAAGAACACCCCCAAATATTGAATTGAAAAGACTTTAATGAAGGAGCTAAACAAAGGTGTGTTCAGGTGATAAAGTAGAGAGAACGGCTGATCCATCCAGGAAGAAGCAATAGTTGCAGACAATGACCATCCCTGGAGGGAAGAGGGAGGGCACTAGTACTACCAGAATCCGGGGAAATCTGTGCCTGGAGGCTGGGGTCTGAGTAAGTGCCTCAGCAGAAGCAGAGGCACACAGCCCCTGACAGGGTCACAGCTGGTGGGGAAGGAGGTGAAGCAAGTCGCTTCTGCCCCTGCCCTGCAGACTACTCTCATTTGTCAGACCCAGTGGAAGCCAGAGACTAAAGGAAGCACCATAATGAGGTCCACAGAGGTCAGCCCTCTGGGACGCAGGACAGGGCAGGGATGGTAAATAGAGTCTAGCCAGCATGCGTTAAATTTAACAATCTCCTTCTGAGGTCCCACATCTACGGCATGAATTGTGACAATCTGGACCTGCTTGCCAAGCAAGCACTTGCTCTGTCCCATCCGGGATACAGCTGTGGCCTCCATGGAGCCCCACTGCTCTGGACGCCAATTATTGTCTCTCAGCCATGTGGAATTCTTCTTTCAAATCAAGGGTCTTGAGGTCACAACTCCACAGTACTTCCCCGTACTGGAAGCCTTCTCAGCCTGGCCTTATAATGGAAAACCATTGCCAAGGGTGGTTAATGTGAAGACGAGCTGTAGGCGTAGTTGTGTGATTCTGCTGGGTCATTTCCAATACCAGCAACTCTGAGAGGAGCAGCTAGACCGGCACCACATTTTCCTCTCCGAAAGACATACTTTTGAACACAAATAGCATTTAGTCACTTTCTGAATGGAAGAGAGTAAGTTTATCAAACATAAGATGCTCGTCAATAGTTGCCCTTTATATCAGCACGTTTACTTTAGGAACTCTCTTTCATATGAAATGGTTGGCACTTTTAAACTGTTTCATCTACAAAAGTATTTCAAGGGGAGTAAGATCCTGGCATGGTGTGTAATTAAGCAGAGAACACATTTTCATAATGTCTCTTCTCTATTGCTGTAGAAGCAGACAGATATAATTTAAAGCCGAAAATTGAGGTAAACTTCTGACCCCACTAACTCAGAGAGCACACTTGACCTCACCGGGTGGCCAGGCTTTCATCTGTGACACTGGGATTTGAGCATCTGCCTGCTCTAGAGCTGAAATCACATAGCAGATAGGAGAATCTTGATGTAAATTATAATTTACTTGAGAAACCCATTCTTGTTTCTTTTCTTTCTCTGTGTCTCTGTCTCTGTCTCTTTCTCTTTGTCTCTTTCTGACAGTATGAACTCTGCTATCCTCTAACTCAGGAAAAGCCTGAGGTTTTGGTCAAGAGATATGTAAAGACTAGCTTTGAGACTTTGAGGAAGTCACATACACTAGAGAGATAATAGATGCTTTTAAAGATACATTATTTTAAAAGCCTATTGAATAAAATTTTATTTTATCCTTCTTTAATTCTCAACTTTAACTGTGCAAAGTTATTTAACTATGATCATATTCAAATATTCTTTTTTGAGATATAGTTGGTATTACAGTTCCTTGCTAAGTTAGTAAAGAATAATATTGTTTCAAATAATTTGATTGATAATATTTAATGTAGTTATGCAGTTAGCATAACTTTAAAAAAAATGCTTACCTTCATCATAGAAGAGTAATGATATAATATACCAGATGGAAATCCACTTACTCCTTAGGGGTCAGGAATGCAAATAAAATAACTATGTAATAATATGGTCCAGCTGCACTTTTGGATTTAGCAGAGGTCCCAGTTGTGATGGGACATCTGAAAGATTTTTCACAACATATTTTTCCAGCTGAAATCTGTCATATCCAGATACAGGATCTGCCAAATTACAAAAATCTACACAGATGGCTAGATTTAAAAAAAGAAAGGATTTATACAAGCTAGGAATTGTTCAGTAACTCCTCCTCCTCTCATCCCCAAAAATGTAATCCAACAACTCAGAGAAATATTGTTCAGTGAATCTATAAAAATAAGCTCTGCTCTAAGAGCTTTTTATTTCTTTATATGAAACAATCAAAAGAACTTGATAAAGGGTGTTTGTATATATGAGTGTGCTTGTGTGTGCAAGTGTATACCCACGCATGTAGGTGTGTGTGTTGTTTAAAAATATGGACCACTGTTGGAAAGCAAAAGCACATAGGAAATGTACATTTATATTTTCACTGCTGTTCAGAAGACCTCATGCCATGGCTCTGCATCCTGGACTCTTTCACACTACAATCAGTTGGTGAAGTGAAAAATGTTATGAACTCTAAGTCAAGTGAACTGAGTTCAAATCCAGGTTCTCCCATTTTCATGCTTTGTGGCCAAGGCAACAGTCATTACACTTTCTGAACTTGAGGTTCTAAAATGAACAAAGACATGCTTAGACTAGAGAACCACTAGGGTCTCTCTGAATTTTAAAATGTATTAGAACTTACACTGCTAATGTCAGAATTTAATTATCCGTGGCTTATGTTGCCCTCTAATGACCTCTCAATAAATGTTTTATTTTAAATTTTAATAGATTTAATTTTTTAGAGCAGTTTTGGGTTTTCAGAAGAATCATGCAGAAAATACAAAGAGTGTCTGTATACTCACTTCTCACAGTTTCCCCTATTATTAACATCCTTCATTAGTGTGGTGCTTTTGTTACAACAGATGAACGATACTGGTACATCAACTAAAGTCCATTGTTTGCATGAGGGTTCACCCTTTACGTTGTACACTTTTGACAAATGCATAATGTTATGTGCCCTCCATTGTAGTATCACACAGAATATTTTCAACAACCCTGAAAGTGCCCTGTGCTCCACCTGTTCATCCCTGTTTCCCTCCTCCTGAAGTTGGGAAACCACTGACTTTTTTTCTATCTCTATAGTTTTGCCTTTCCCAGGATATCATATGGTTAAAATTATACAGTGTGTAGCTTTTTCACGTTGGCTATTTTCTCTTAGCAACGTGGATTTAAAGTTTCTCCTTGTCTTTTTGTATCTTGATAGCTTATTTTTATCACTGAATAATATTCTGTTGCATAATTACATTACTGTTTGCTTATCCATTGTTCTATTGAAAGACATTTGGTTGCTTCCAATTTTGGCAATTATGAGTAAAGCTGCTATAAGTATTCATGGGCAGGTTTCTGAATGGACATAAATTTTAACTCATTTAATACCTAGGAGCATTATTGCTGGACTGTACTGTTTAACTTGTAAGAGACGGCCAAACAGTCTTATATAACCGTTGTATCATTTTGTATTCCCACCAGCAAAGAATTCTATAAACAAAAGTTTTATTTTAAGAAATGCAATCTAAATAAAGTTCAAACAGCTCCTGAGTATGAATAGTTTAATAAACATCAATTAGTTTATACTCCATTTCATAGAAATTCTTGTTTATACAAGACTTTGGTATGTCTAATAGTGTTATTTTATAGACTCTGCCATTCATTAAAATATATGTCAAATATTCTATATGCATGAAATAAATGTGGTTTTGTATAAGATCCTTTGAGAAGACTTTTAGCTATATGTGATAATGTTTCTTAGATTCCATGTATGCTTATGTTACTGCAAGATGAGCCCCAGGAATTTCTGCAACACTTCTGAGATAATCACAAGTCATGTTGATTTTACTGAATCTCAGTAACTGGCCCCTACTTGATGCAGATGTTTTCTGGTGATCAGACATGCCTTGGTGCAAACCAAGACTATAGCATTTAGAATCCCTTTGTATAAGCAATTAAATTTCCAGATCTAAAATCTCAACTTTGGAGCATGAGATCCTTTTATAACATAGCCCCTGATTTCCTCTCTACTTTCACTTATTTCCACTCCTGCTCTTATCCAAGGCTCCATATATAAAGAAATATTTGAAGTGAAAATGTTCGCGTTAGTCCCCACATTCTGGAAGCCAGTGGTAAATAGTGAATTCAGATTTGGGTCCTTCAGTCAAAGTGTTGGTTTGGTTCCCAGATCTGCAATTTCTTAGCTATTTGAAAATGGGTCAAGTCATTTAACTTTTTATTAGCCTCAATTTCCCCCATTTATATAGAGGTATGTACTTCACAGAGTTGTTGTAGGGATTAAATGGGACAGTATCTGCAAATATTTGAGCACGACAGAGAAATAGCAAAGATGAAATGTTAACAAGTACTCTCATCAAGAGTGTTGGCCCTGTTTCTTTTGACTGTTCTCTTTCTCTGCCTCAGTTATTTATAAAAGGCATTTCAGGGATCATCTCCAAGAAATCTCCCTTGGCAACCCTTCCCTCTCACCAACAAGCTGAGTGGGTTCTTGCTAGATGGATCTTTCTCTTTTCCTTTATTCTAAACCACATAACTCTAATTAGTTATCTAATTACTCTTCTGCTTGTCACTAAAATGTAAATCCCTTGAGGTCACAGACTCTGTGTTATTCCTTTGTTATTGCTAGCACTGGCCATGTAGTAGTTGTATCACGTGGGAATCCTTTAGCTGAAGTAATAGAAAACTTGACTCAAGCTCAGGCTTAAACAACAGAGGAACTTAATGGGCTAAGTAGCTGAAGACCAGAGGTATGTCTGGCTTTAGGCAAGGTTTGATGCCGTGTTCCTGATCCCAAAATACTCTGTTCCTTTCCGTACCTCCTTGGCGCCTTTCTTAGCGCTGTTTCAACCTAGGGCTACTTTTCCTTAGGGTTACAAGACGGCTACCAGGGTCTGCTAGTGACTACCAGTGACTCATTTACAGTGAGCAGACAGAGAGAACTTTGGTCTGAGGAGCTCTCTTGGGAGAATATGGGAGATTCTTTCTCAGCAGCTCTCAAAAACATCTCCTCCCATCACATTGATCTGAATTCAATCATGTGCTCATCCCGGAAGGCCAACCCCCGTAGGTTGTGCCTATTGGCTTAGGTCAGTTGGGTCATACCTAGAGCTAGGTTTGGACTTATTTTCCCCTTACTCACATGAGCTGCACAGAGAGAGAGGAAAGTAGAATAAAACTAGCATATGGTTATGAAGAAAAAGGAGGAACAAATGTTGTAAACACAAGAATTACACCCTCCCTTTTCAAAGGCACAAAACTAGATTAGAAAATATCCTGTGATCTTTGATGGTATGGTTCCTATGAAAGAAGGTGATAAGCCTAAGTAGGATTTCCCCCATGTCTACTTCTTTGAAATGAAATTCAAGTTATGTGTATAGGAGCTAACCTTCAATATGTACATTGTAAGTTGCATATATTGTTTGAAATTTAATATGAACTTCATGAGAGTAGGGTCCTGGTTTATTTTGTTTACTGCTAAATGCCCAAGCATAGAACAGTGCCTGACACATATAGACATACAATAAATATTTGTTTAATTAGTTCATTCAAGTAATTAATATTTCTACTGTTTGGAGTTTACCAATGGAAAGACCACAAATGCAGGCAATGGGGTAAAAAACTTCACATTTGTTCTTTCTAGATTATTAAAGTGTCCAAAATCTCTCCACTAATGACGAATTTACATGGCATTAGAAAAAAGGGAGCAAATAAAAACCATGTGTTCCAAAGAACTCATTCAAATCATGTGAGCAGCAGCATCATAAGATGACTGATGAAGAAATCTGAGGCAATGAGGCAAGGACTTTAGACTTGCGTGCTCAGGGAGAGCAGCACTAACCCATTCCAGGCTATACTCAGAACAGCAATATGCATGAGGTGTTGAAATCTAATTCACAACATAAAACTTCTCTGTTCAAGACTATACACTGGCTCTGCATTTCCATTTAAAAAAAAATCAGCCAAAAATTTTAAAAGGCCCATGAGGGCCTTCAGAAAAATACTCCCCTCCCCCAACCACCACTATAACTTCTCAGACTTACCTTGTGATACTCTATCCTTCACTCCCTCCCATCCTGCCATTATTAATATCTTGCTGTCGCTCAAGTAAGCCAGGTAGTCTCTTCTCTTAGGGCCTTTGCACTAGTAATCCCCTTTGCATGAAAAACTCATCCCTTACATTGTACACCTCCCCTCAGAGTTACCTCTCTATGAGCCCTAACATGGTGCCCTATTTAGCTGTATCCTATTTCTCCCGTATACTTGGCACTAGCCCCCCATTACCACGCTCTATTATTTCCATAACATGTATTACCTTCTCACATGCAACATCATGTATTTTTATCATTATTTTTCTTTTTTTGTTTCCCTCATCAGAATATAAACTCCATGAAGGTAGTGGTTATTATTTTTGTTCAATGATTGATTCTAAGGCATAGAGCAAGACTTGGCACATAATACAGTCTCAATCCATATTTACTGAGTAAATGACTGAATGAGTTTATACAGTACTAACCATGTATTCAAGTCTGTAGTTAAGGCTTATCCTGTATAGAACAGTAACCCAAAAGGGCAAATTGAGTGTCTGTATTTATTTTCTAATGTGCTGACTTTTATTTACCAGGCCTTTTCTATGTTAGAAAACATTCTTTCCAAACTAAATGTATTTTGAGCATATTTAATACTCTTTTTTTCTGCATTTTAATGAAACCCAACTGTCAAATGAAACTAAACAATGCTATAATAGGCATAACAGTGACTAGTTCATAGCCAATTCTGGGTTTATGAACATTTGCCCAAGGTCCAAGTACATAACAAAATTTTGAGCAGAAGCTCAAATATATATTTTATTGATTTATTATGTGACACATCATGGTTGAAACTTGAGGTTTTCCATCAGGACACTGCTAGGTGTGAGGACTGTATGATCACAAAATGGCACATATCTTTAAGGAACAGAAATTTCTAAAAAATTTATGACCCTACATTTAAACTTTTTTTAAAAAGCTAGGCAATAATCTCTATTTCAGTGAAATCCTAATTGTACACAAACTAACAAAAATATGAGATAAGTTCTCCTTGGTACTATTTTTTTTCCTTTCTAAACTTTATTAATAGTAGTGATATTCTCTTACTTGGAAAATAGTCAACTATTTTTATGAATGTGATTGTCTCAGTTCATTCGGGCTGTTATGACAAAGATACTATAAACTGGGTGGCTTATAAAGATTTATTTCTCACAGTCTGGAGACTGGAAAGTCCAAGATCAGGGCACCTGCATATCTGGTGTCTGGTGAGCACCTGCTTTCTCATCGACAGCTGTCTTCTCACTGTAACCTCCCACGGAGGAAGGGGCAGGGGATTTTGAAGGGACACAAACATTCAATCTGTAACAGTGATTATTTGGCACTGTTTTTTTTTTTCTTCATTGAGTTGCTAATAGAACAATTTAATGCAGTGATTATTTGGCATTATTTTGTTCTGCAAAGCTTCATTCCTTGAAGATGTTAGTTTTTTGTTTTGTTTTTTCTTTTTCAGAATTGTTGCTTCATTTATATCTGTTTACAATGTATTGGGAAAGAATAATGGCTGAAATGTCAAATATTATACCTTTAAACTGCTTAGATAGCTTGTTTTTCTTTAGACTGAGTCACATATTTTCCTTGCATTAGGCCCTCTATCACCTTCCCTATGACATCCAACATCTCTCAGAAATCTCTCACTAGACTTCATGCAAGCTTTGTTCGTCAAAACTGGAACTTTTTCATTATTCTATAATAGTCTTCTATTGAATTCTTCCCCTCTTTGGTCAACCAAAATTTTTCTTATTCCTCATATAATTTATCCATTCCTTTACTCAGTTGTTTCAATACATAGTTTAGCCCAAAGTATGAACCAGGAGGCACTGGTCTAAAAGAAGTAGAGTGTTGGACAGTAAAGACAAGTTCTCTGCCCTCACAGAACCCTCTTTCCCCAATAAACCATATCTCCTTATGTTTCCACTCTTGTGTAGTCATTCTCCTTAAGTCTGAGCTTGTTCTGTGACCTGCTTTAACCAGTACAATGCAGAGGAAGTCATGCTATGCAGGTGCTGGCCTAAAGGTTAAGAAAGATGGGAGATTCAGCTATTGCATTCTAGGTAGAGCTCCCCACAAAGTAAGGCCCTGACTACCCTGAAACTGGCATGCTATGAGGAAGACAATTCAACTGCACAAAGAGTCCATGTGACTGAAGCATCTTGGAACTGGATGCTCAGTTGGTGTACCCCAGAGGAGAGGCCCTAGCTGGAATCACCTTGATCAGAAACAAACCCCACTGGCCCTGGCCCAAATTGCCAAATTGTGATCAAGTTAAACAAAATAGTTGTTGTTTTAAGCCACTGAGTATTGGGGTAGATTATTATTTGGCAATAGATAACCAAAGCACAAAGTATTTTCAGTTAAGGTTGATTGTAAAAGTCAAAATTCACTAAACATCATCATCACCAAATGTTCTATTATTTACAGATTTGTAGAAAAAAATGCATTCAACAGCAATTGTATAAGCAATAACCATATATAAAAATATCAACTGCCATGATACTTTATGCATTTAGTTATATATATATATAACATATATGCATTTACTCACATGCACTTTTATATTTAATTCATTCATATTTATTTTAATAATAATTGAACACCTCATCAGTGCCAGGCACTAGATACATGAAATATGTTAGTGAATAAAACTGATATATTTCAAAGAATCTCTGAACTATAATAAATATTTTTAGTATTAAGCCACTGTGTTTTGGGTAATTTGCTACACAACAATTGATAACTATTTGGGGAGTTCTACTTCAGAATATTTCTCTACTCCCCCAAATCATATCCCTGATAGGCCCAGGACCCACAACTTGGTTGCTTATAAAACATGGATTCTGAAATAAGATAGACCTGATTTCTAATAACAGATACACAACTTCCTACTCATGTGTCTTTGAATAAGTCATTTGAAAGTTTTGAGCGATTTTTCTGCATCTTAGGAAAATTAAGCTGTAATATTATTTCATGTGGATGTTGTGAGGATCTAATGAGATAAATATAAATATAAACATAAACTCCGTTGTCTTTTCTCTTCACATCACATGTTCCTTTAGAAGAAATCTCTGACTGCTAAGTTGACAATGGAATTGGGGAGTGGGATCAAGAATGATGTGAGAAGACAAGTGATTAACTGCTATGGGCACCCAGGAGAGGCATGGCTCAAAGAGAGTGGGATCAAAATAAGACATAATGAGAATGTCAAAGGAACAGAAATTCTTGATGATATCCACTAATATATATTTTTAACTTTTATATTCCTTTTCATAAGGCTCCACATCTTTAGGATTAATTTTTCTAATTCCTTTAAATATTTCTCAGATATCATTTTTAGTCATTCATTTATAAATGTATTTTACTGTATCTACATTGCTCTAAATGAAGGTACCCTGAACTGAAAGAAATAGTCCAAGCCTTGACTCAGTATAGAGTTGAACCTTTCCTTCCCTAGTTTTAACTCCCTTAATAAAGTTTGAAATGATATTATCTTCTTGGCAATGAAATCACCTCTTTACTTGATACTGAATGTACTGTTAACTATCAAGCTGCTAAGTCATAGTCTCCTTATTTTGTATCAGTGAATTCTGTTGACTGCACATGTGTGGAAGTCTCATACTTACTTTTGGTAAATTTCACCTTGTAACACTTCCCATCTCCTCAGTCTATCACTATCTTTTTGTACACGTTTGTCAGAGACGTATTAGTTGTCTTCCTCACAGCTCACCATTAATTTCAATTTACTTAATTTTATCAAAATTATGGCTAAATGCACATAGACCTTTTCAAATTCCCATGTGTAGAAAGGCAAAAATAAATGATATAATCAGCACCAAAATGTATTTGAATATATCGAAAACCATCTCAATGTTCATATTTCTTCCATAGAATACACTGATTAGAAATGTATCTGTTTAGTCATAATTGTTTTGTGTTTTGTAGTTTTCTAGGTGCTAGGGATACAGCAGTGAAGAAGACAGACCAGGTTTGTGGCATTACTGAATTAAGACAAGCAAACAATGCCAACACGTGACATGGGGTGGATTCTATCTCACTGACAATTTTTGCATGAATTTTCCATGTGTAATCAATTTTAATTATCAGATTAACTGCAACCTCATCACATTAAAATAAATTTAAAAACATTCTGTCCCATTACTGAGATGAAACTATTTAGTTTATAACTTTAGGCTGTTTTTGAAATGCCATCAGCCTATTTCATAATGTTTTATTTCTACAACATATTTACAATATTATCAGTTTTGTTTTTCACTGATTGCATGTGTATATTCAAGATATATCTATCCTGTGCCTCTATTTTGGTACAGGAGCCTTTTTTAAGAGTTGTCATCATTATAATGGTTGAATAGCTATGGTTACAAAGATTATTCCATTTTAAGTTCTACTTTCTTTTTTAAGTTGGTTATAATTTTGCCTTTGTGGTATACATAGGTTACATCCAAGTATCTACTTAGAAAGAGAAAGGTCACTGAAGATGCAGGGTGCATTCAGAGGACCACACTGACCCACTATATACTACTACAGCCTAGTGTGTAAAACAAGATTGTGAAGCAAGCTTAACAATAATTGGCTATATAGACCTCATGTTGTGAGTTATAGAGAAGCTAGAGTTTTCCCATGGTAGAGCAAAGACTTGGACTCAGATTTTCTTCCATTCAGTGGTGTTTCTACCACACCACATTTCATACTTGTTCTAGGAATGCTAGTAATGTTTATACTAGGGCACATATAGATGAACAAGATTGGTTGTGTTCTGCTCCTGGGTCATAGGTTCATGGGGTTCACTGTGGTATTCTCAACTTTTGTCTTTAAAATTTTCCATATAAAAAGTTTATAAGTAACTAGAAAGAGCACATCTTTCATTTAGTATGTTATTATAATACATAATGTAGAGGTAACTGAGTACTATATAGTTTCTGAGGAAAGTAAGTACAGATTATAAAATATTTGCCACTTTTTTGGCACACATCTATACATAATCATTCTAGCAGTAAGAAACTAGAAGATACTCTTCGAAATAAGCATGCTATAGAGTCACCATTTCTGCTTTGGTAGGAAGTTGGTTTTGTGTTTGTTTTCAAGCTGACTGAATTTTAGTACTGTTGCTAAAATATTGTTTCTATGATGTCCAAAATGTGAACACTTGTGATATCTTTTGTACCATATTGGTTTACTTTATAGTCAGCCTTTTAAAACATTAATCTAACAGAATTCAACTAATTGGGACCTTACATTAACATCTTGTCCAGTTAACTAGACAAAAGTAGAATGAACACAAATAGATGAATAGAGAAGATACAACCATTGAGAAATAAATTCTAGGATATGCCTTGTGATTTCTACAGATTTGGTACAACCTCTTACAAAAACGTACAGGATCTTACTGCAAGTTAGATGGTTCCAAGATACATAAAGATACTACATCTCTAAAGGAAGATTGGGTTGTTAGTTACAATAATGAACTCAGGAAAGTATGTTACTATATTTTAGAAAGTTGTTAAACCAATGGTAAAAAGAAAAAAAGAGGCTGCCTTCTACATTTTCGCTAACTAGAAAATTTAATAAACAGAACTAATCATGTTTTATGAATTAGGGTTATTCAATGAGCTTCAGGGTAGTAACACAGCAGAATAAAATGCATGACTCAAACAAATGTAGTGCTGATAACAGTCTTGAGTGTCGAGAATGCTCACAGAATTTCCTCATGTCTTATTGGATGTTTATGGCAGAGAATGAAGGAATGGAAAAGTTTTGCCAGCAACTCTAAAGACAGTGGATTGCTAAACTGTCTTTTTCCCAGAATCAGGACTATTCTCGTTAAGACACCACAATTCATGTTCTTTTAATTACTCATTTTTAATAGCCTTGTGTGTCACAAAACTTGTGGCTGTGACTTTGAAGATTTTTTTCCAGAGTTTACAAAATGAGCAAAAATATTATAGTAAGTCACTGAACTTTCCAGATTTCTTCTTCAGAACCACAAACTGCCAGTATGTCATGAAATGATTCAAAGTTTGCTCACCCAGTGTACATCCCCAAATTCCCAGTTTGAGCAAACACAGACATTTGATGAGGAGCCAAACCTAGAACAGCCTGCCTTGGCTTTTTTGCAGATGGAATTGCTTAGGATGAAAACGAATTCATTCAGGGACCCCAGACCAGGTAATAGTCTTTCAGTGTTGAGCTCTGCCACATAGAGGAGAGCTATTGTCTTCAGACACTTACTCCTTTGTTCAATGATGTATTCATTTATCAAGTACTTATTGACAGAAATCAAGGCCCTTTGTCCCATGAGACTTGTATTCTGGTGTATGTGACAGGAATGTAAACAAATAAATAAATAAAATGATTTCAATAGCAATAGATTTAATCTCAATAAAATCAACAGATTTAATCCCAGCTCTTTTCTTATCACTTGTGTTAACTTGGTACTGTTTTTTAACCTTTTTGATATATTAATTTCAAGATGTTAATGAAACAACAGTTCTAGGTTTTTTGTGAAGATTAGATTATGCAGCAAAATGCTTGGAAAACACTGTGCTTCATTAACACAGGATATATGCTAGGATGTCTGTAGTGCTATTTATAATGATGGAGAATAATGGAAATAGGCCAAATTTCATTAGAGGAAAATAATATGTATTATATTAATATGGTGCAATGCTGCCCAGCTGTTAAATGGCACATAGTACTAGATTGAAAAAAATATACTTTAAAATATAATTTGAGTTTAAAAAGGTGGCAGAAAATATATAGTACGATGCTATTAACAATACAACATTCATGAACACATATGGATGTGTGCAGCAATATTTTTGAAAGGAAAGGAAACATACATATCAAGTTCCTGATGCTACAGATACCCTGAAAGAAGAAAAGGACAATATAACTAGGAAGAGGATAGGAGAATTCAAAGGGTTCTGTGTATTTATCTCATTTTCAAAATAAAGCACATGATAAATTGCATTAAAAATAATGAGGCACTATGTTGGAGGACATAATATCCATTGTATGAATAACTGAGATAATATATGAAAAAAAATGACTGTGGAAGGAAAGTTCTTTGCATATTTGTGGCCACTCTTTCTATACGGCTGTTACTTTAAGTATGAAAGTTCATTTTCTCTGGCTTAGCAAGGTTTTGTGAAATGAATGTGCTATCGGTTTTTGGTTAGTTTCCTTTTTTGAGGTTAAAATAGACTTAGGATAATTAAGAAGATTATCTCAATATTTTATTTTATTTTTTTAACATTTGTTATTGAGTTATAGTCACTTTACAATGTTGTGTCAAATTCCAGTGTAGAGCACAATTTTTCAGTTATACATGAAAATACATATATTCATTGTCACATTTTTTTTCGCTGTGAGCATTTTTTTTCGCTGTCAGCTATTTTTTAATTATTATTATTATTTTAGTTACTGTTTTGTTTATACATTGTTTTCAGCCAGGGACTTCGCATCTGGGTTATGGCACAACATTCCTGACTGCTATTCGTGTGCTTAAATTTTAAAAAGTCAGAGTGTTTCATGTTTCAGTGCATTGTCACAGAAAAGTTGGCACACAACCTCTCCCTGCCCCACATATGACAAAGACGTGATTGACTTTTACAGATTCCAAGTGGTCATTCTTCATGGCTTCTTTATATTACTAAATATACACATTTGTCTACCATTGCCAGCCTAAATTCTTTCTAGCTCTGATGGCTTTTAACTTTCACTGAGTACTAACAGTCCATGCTCTCAGTCACTAAATGAGGTTAAGTTTCCATTTTCCATCTCGCATAAATAGCTACTCAAGCAGATGTGGACTGCAATGGGTGTCCCCTAAACCAAAGCTATTTGGCAAAGGCTTGTCTTTCCTTACACAAGCAGGAGAAAGGGTTTTGGTGGCTAACATCTTCATTCACTCATTCACTTCATGAAAACCAGAATATGCTTAAAATAAGGATTGCTGTGGTGGGAGTTCTTTAAAGGGCTAATGAAATGAATAAAGCAGTATCTATTTTATTGCAATGTCTTTTCCTTGGTGGATTCTTATCAGGATCCAGTGGAACATATTTTTCTGTTTTCTGTAAGTTCATATTGCCTGTGAGATTTTTGGTATATTTCATAAGACTTGAGGACAAATAAGAGAATACATTCATTTAATGAAGCATGTTTATAAGAATCCAACTAAGAGGGGTGAAAAACTCTAAACTTCTTTGTTATCTTCCAATGTCTGGATGATGGCTTCAGACACCTGATTCTGCAGTTCTTTACAAAAGACTAAAAGTAATGTTTAAAAGTATCAAGTTTATTTGCTTCCGTGGTTTTTCACTTTGCCTTACTGAGTCATATTGTCCATGCCACACCCAAGTTTTAGGCTTAAGCTTGCAGCAATGTCAAAAAATGTGGCAGAGACCTCCAGGCTCTCTCAACTCCTAAAACTTTTTAATAAAATTGTTCCATTGAATGTTCAGTACTATCTGTCTGGCCCCATATATTGTTAACTTGTAATATGGCTTCTCTGATTAGAGCAGAACACTTTAGCCTGTCCTTCCCTTTCATTCTCCTGATAACCTTTTCCCCTTGGGCCCTTAACCCTTGTGAAATTACCTCTTCATATTTTTTCAGTAATCCTGATTCAAGAGAATGTTCCAAATTCACTTTCTCATTGGAAACTTGCCAAATTCTTTCTCACTTCCCCAATCAATTATATGTTTTATACTCCCTCAGTGCTTTAGATATATGGATTTCACCATATTATCTGGTATTTCTTCATTTTATCCTTAATAATTGCTCTGTAGCTAAATGAAAGCATGTGTGATTCCACCCCTCAACTTTCACTGTCACCATCAACCTGAGACTAATACCGTGTCTTTTTCTTCTGTCTTGCCTTTCAGATCTGTTATTGAACACAGTATGGGGGAGAGTCAAAGTTAGATAACGTAGGGAATCATCATTAAGAACTCAAAATCTTAAGGATTAATCAAGGAAACAAGATATAATTATTGTTCTAAAATAGTAACAAAATATTTAAATAATTTCTAATATAGAAGAGATACACAATGTTGCCAAACAGACCTCCTCAAAAATAATCTCTGGGGGCTCAGGGTAGGGAAAAGTTACTTCTAGATGGAGATCAAGACACACTATGTGAAGAAAGTAGAATCTGACTTGAGAAAAGTTTTAATTCATTTTTTAACACCTGTTTTTTTTCAAGTAGCTAAAATTCACCAGGCATGTGACAAAAACTTGCTGAATAGGATTTTACTAGGTGAAGAGAATGGGTCAAAGTCTATGAGCAGATGAGTAGTTGTAAGAGTGCTTGAGCAATAGTGATGGGCCAGTCCAATGTTCATTTATCCATTTGTACATGCAGCAAACAGTTATACTATTTCCATGTAGTTGATATTGGGTTCAGTTCTGAGAATGCAGAAGTGACACAGAACAACACCATCCTTCCAAGAATTCAGAAACACTTTTCAGAAAAAAATGTGGTAATCGGTGTAACAGAGGCACATATGTAAGCCATGCTCCCTGCACTAAGCAACACTGAAAAAAATAAGATAAAGCTTCTGCCCCTAATGAGAGACAGACAAGTAGTATAATTGATATAATAAACATTGATATTATGAAGAGACACAGGTGCTTTGGGGATTTGTAAATATACTGAAAAAACTAGGTTATAGGAGAGTGTGGCTAGATATTGAATTAAAGAAAAAAGTGAGGTCCAGATCAGTGAGGTCTAAGTAACCGGAACTTTAGGCTATAACCAGTGGGACCCTTTGAAGAGTTTTAGTCAGAGATGTGATCAGAATGGCCAAATCCAATGGTCAGCTTTACCCTTGAAATAAATCAGAAGTAGTATGGGGCAGTTGGAAGTCTAGGATTCCAAAAGTTGGTTTAAAAATGAAGCTATAATATAACGGAGGATGCCACAAGCATTAGAATAAGCAGGGGAATCAATAAAAACTTGCTGATTAAATGGTTCAAGAATTCCTTCCTGGTGTCTTGCCTGGGAGAAGAAAAGCATGAAACTTGGAAGATTACACTTTTGTGTCTTAGTCCAAATTCTGCTGGAAAGGAGCAGTGACACAGGAGGCAGGAAAGGCTCTGGGCCACACCACATGGGCCACGGCTGTCTACAAATCTGTGTCCATCTGGTCAGAGGGGAAATTGGATGGCCTCAGGTAAATGTAAATGGGCCCAGGGACCATCTACTCAGAGTTAACAATTTTCTATTGGGAAATTTACCTGTTATTATAACTAAAAAGTAAAGTTCCACACACAATGGCTCATAGCCTCACAGCTGGAAGATCTGTTCAACATTCCAGAAAGTTCTGCTTTACTTTTCCAATTCCTCTCTTACTGAAATATTTGGAGGTAACTGAGAGTTGGGAAGTCTGCATTCCTTCTACCTATGACTTTCTGTGAAAACACTGGTGTCTCAAACTCAGTGCTCCCTTTTTAAATTTGAAAACATAGCTCCTTGTCCCTTTTAGTTTCAATATTTTATAGATCTCTTACAACAATCTGTGACAACCATTTTATTTAAGAAACCCAGTAACCCCAAACACTTTAAACATCTCCTTTGAGCTCTTACTATTTTATCATCTTGACTTCACTCAACTTAAAGTCCTTTTATCATTAGACTCCTAATACTTGACATTGACTGACTGACTTCATGGGTTTTGGGGGGGGGGGGGGGCTTTGTTTTGTTTTTCTAATACTAACTTCTTTCCATCACTGACAAACTTTTTAAATAACTTTTAATATATCATGCCTTGGGTCCCAAATCATTCCTTTCTTGACATTTAAGTCTTAGTGAAATTTTATTCTATTAAGTACATCATCCTTAATTTCTGTATGATCATGCAAGACAACCTACCAAAACATTCCATCTGAATTCATTCAACTTGAAGGAGTTAGTCAGTTAAGCTAAATACATTATGCAATTAATCATATAATCAAAGCTACAAACACACACCCCCCCCCCACTCTGACATATCAGTACTCACTGGCCTTGTTTACCTATTGCACAATTAAATGTTTGAGGATAGCAATCACCCCTAATCTAATTCTGTTAAAATAACATAAAGCTAATACATACTCACATTTCTTATAGGTGTGAACTAAATATGGAGCAACGAAGATGCCATACTTTGTTACATGATTTGTGTCCAACTGTGAGATTTATGGAACTAGCTAAGGTTTTGTCAAATTTCTTGTGTAAATGTGAATAAGTGGGATTACATTTTTAGAGGGAAATACACATCCAAAGAAGTAAATATAAATATACAAAAAATTATTCTCATATTCTTACACCATTTTTTCTAAGAATAATATAATTTTAAGAGAATATCTGAAGAATACACAATGAATGAGAGGAAAACATGAAATTAAGCATTTAAATACAGATATTAGAGCACTAAAGAGCTATATAAAATTCCAATTATAATATTCACTTGAAGAAACACTGTTTTATTTTGTTGTTCCTCACCAATGTTCAAGGAGATTCAGATTATGTGTGTGTGTGTGTGTGTGTGTGTGTGTGTGTGTGTCTGTGGGATGCGGATAAATATTAAAATTTTGTACCCAAAACAGAGTTTTTTCACTAACAATGGGCCAGTGGAACTCTTGACATGTCCGCAAGTATCCCCAACTACAGATTCATTCATTTTATCTGTCTCTCTTTTTGTTCTTTTGGAATATGAAGTTGTCCTTGGCCCTGGGAGAAGTATACATTATTGGGGTTTGGTTTATCCAAAACAGCATATGCTAAACTATGCTAAGTAGAGGTTTAAACTTGAAAATGATGTTGAAATGCTATGTTGGTTGTGGTCATGTGGGCGAAAAAAGAAGAGTTTGCCTTTCCATTGCCAACATCTTCCACATCAAGCGATTGGGCCTGAGATGTCACTGGCCTGTTTCCTTTTTTATTTTGCACCTCAGGAGTCCTTTCTCCCTTTCTTCTCCCCAGGCATACAAAAGGTCAAAAGGTCACAAACGTTCACCATTTCAGATTAACTGTGGGCTTTTTTGTAGGTCAGAGAAGAGATGTAGTATCTGGAGAGACACTCTGCTTAGCTCTGAATTACTAATGAGTGTCACAGTAGAGTCACAGGTTAATCTGCTGAGATAGAAATTCACATTTTGTTCTTGTTCTATCTTCCCTCTATTTGAAGAAGGTAGGCAGACACTTTCGACTCCTTTACCCCAGCAAAGTCTGAGAAGTGTACTCTGCCTCAAATATGACTTCCTCTCTTTCTTTTTTAGAAAATTTAAGCTACTTGAAAATAAAATTATAGGGATGAGAGAGGAGAGAGGGAGAAGCAGTCAAAGGGAAGACAAGTTTGCCTCATTCCAAAGTAGGGGCTAGAGGTTCACTGGTTCAGTGAGCCTTGAAGCACTAGGGAAATGGGAGGAAGACACATTGAGGGAGGCAGTGTAGGACTTCCCAGCCCAGTCAAATTATCCTCTGCAAAGGACACACAGAAATATCGTGTTGCTGCCTAGCAAGATACTTTGAGATCTTGGACAATGGATGTCTAAATGGTAACCCAGTTTGGACAAAAGGCCTTTGGAGCTTGAATAATCTCAGTAGGAAACGGAATAAATTAATGACTAAAACTTAAGTTTTTCCTGGCTCTAAGGGACAGAGCCACAGATTTACTATGATTTAAAAGGGAAAATGTGATATGTCATTTCTTACATGTCCAATTTGTGAAGGAAGAGTCACATCAAGTAAAATTCCTAGTGTGTGCCTGTATGCTGGACCTGTTGTTACAATCAAAATATTTCTGTCTGTTGGGGAAGAGCAGAACAATCATTCATACAAATTCTAATGTAAACTCCACTTATTTCATGTCAAGTTAGATGAGCCACTATGGTATGTGTTCATTACGAGTACAGTCAACACATGTCCTGCTTTGCTGGAGGCAGTCCTGGTATATGCAAGTTGTCCTGGAAAAATTATTAACAGTATCCACTTTCACAATCAAAAGTGTCCCAGTTTGAATGAGAAATGATTCTGTCAGCCTACACATGAAATATTTTGGCCTTGAGATAAACACTAGTTTATTACAATTATCTTGGGCATATGTAGTTGCACCAGTTTCTAAAGAGTATATAGCTAGTGTTTTGTAATGCTCCATTAAGTAGGAAATGTGGAGTAGTATATTATTAATAAATTTAAGTTTTTAAAGAAGTACCAGAAACAAACAGCCAGAAGATAAAGACAAAAATGTTGTTATAAATTTTTAACCTATTTCTTAAGTTAATAGGATTTAATCTTCTGAATCTTCAAAAACACAGAAATTTATTAATAATAAACTCCAGTCTGACATATTTTCTAATCCTGTGCAAAAATGAAAAAGTCTAAGACACTGATAACTTTGCATGAATTAGTACAAGATAGTATACAAATTACTTGTATTTCTAAGATAATGTAGAACTTCTGATTACTTAAACAAAAAGAAATATATGGAGAGAGATGGCTTTTGATATGAGTGTTAAAAATGTTGGGTGGGTGCAATGATATTCTTAATTCATATTGTTAAGGGTGAAAATGTTAAATACATATTTAACCAGAATTCAACCATGCTTCATGAGAGTTCAAGAAAAAAATAAAGAAAACATGCAGTCATCAATGAGGAAATCATTTTTTAAAAATTCTGAAATAGTTTTACAAAATAAATCAATAAAAATAATAAAATTACCAAAACATTTTATCAGTGTTAAAAAAATAAATTTTAAAAAAATGACATCATCAGAATGTTTTCCATTATCAATTATAAAGTTAAAAAGAATCACATCAACAAATGTGTCATCACAGCCTGGATTCATGGTCCCATTTATTGCAGAACATGCATCTACAGACTAAGAAAATACGTTTTTTGGGGCAAACGTTTGAAAGGAAATAAAATTTTGATTATCATTGATGAAATTTCAACTGCTCCATATAATCATGTTTTAATAATTTATTTAAAATAAAAATTCATGATTTGGAATACAGTTTAATGGATCTGCCAAACTTGTGAACTAGAAGAAATTATCTGGAATAATTTATCAAACGATTTGATAGAGAAACAATGTTGTCAGTTAAAACATCGTTCTAGGAAAACCTCACTGGAATTTGTAGAGGGAAACCTATAATATTATGGAGGAACTCTGGATGTCGAATTTTTGAAAAATATTCTTGATGTTTTAATCTGGTACTGACAAAATCACTGCATTCTCAATTACCTTGGAATAATGCAGTAAAAGATGTAAATCAAGTAAATCACGTTAACTCCTTTTTAGTTCAATAAAGAAAAAAGTTGTATATGTATATACTGTCATACATCAAATAAACAGCAGGAAAGTAAAATAACAGATCTGAAGAGATGGGAATTGAAATAATGAAAACTGGAAGAATATTAAAATCTGACCCTCAATGATTTTTGCTCTGCCAAGCTCTGCAGGTTTGGTACTAGTCATTTCTACCTTGCCTAATGCAAAATACATGCTGTCTTTGTTCATTTTATTTCTCAATGCCAATGCAGTAAGGCACAATTTATAATAGAAACTGTGTCCTTTTATCTCTTCTATATAGTACTCTTTATGCTGCACCACGGACCTTGCAAAATAAGTTTACTGGCATGATTTTAACTCAGTAGGAGATGAGAGTAACCAAATATTCTGGAAGAAAGCATCTAGAAATATATATGTTATGTAGATGATCTTCTACTTGATAGCAAGTGGGGAGAAGCTCTTTAATTCAAAGATATTTATAATGTCATTTATAATATTTAGTAGAAATTGGGAATAACAAACATTTTCAATAGCAGGGTTTGGGTAGAGTAAATTACGATAAATCTACTCAATAGAATATTATACATGTAATGAGAATATTTTATAGAAGTTTCAATGACATTAGAAAATACTGTGACTCTTGCTACTCTATGATGTTAAATAAAAGAAAGATACAAAAATAAATATATACAATATGATGTTAATCACATGTATATATGTGTGTATATATCGCATATATATAATTATAGAAAAAGGTTAAAATGTTATTAGTGGTTGACTGTAGCTAGTAGTTATCAATGATTATATTATTATATTTTTCTGCTTCTTTTCTCCTTGATTGTCTACCTCTTCTATAATGGGTATATATAATTTCCAATTAGATAAAATATGCATTCATTGATTATGGACTCTTTCACACACTTATTAACCATACTGGAAAATGAGATGTCATGATAGGCTACTTCAGAAGAATGCAATTAATAGACCACGTTTATAGTTAGTAATATAATTAAAAACCTGCTACCAGTCATAAGCACCAATCATTATTCTATAACCAATAAAGAAAAATATTTGATCTATTTCTAAATGTCTTCATAGGATCTGGGAGATAGACACTGTAGTCTCAAGAGTCAATATGTATTTCTCTTATTGGTGATCATTATTGGTGGTTGGAATTCTACCTTATATACTTGATAATAAACATACTATTAAGGTTGTTGAAAAAATTAATATAAGAAGCACACATAGTGGCTGCCTCTTTGTAGGTAGTTAGCTAATCATTATTTGTCCAACATTTAAATATAACTGCAGGAATCTGTCTGATCTTTTAAAGGACTAGGTTTGGGGATTTAAACTACATTGGATATTTCCATTAATATGACTTTGGAGTTCCACTAGGTGGTAAATGTCAAGCCTGAATGCTGGCCAATAGTCTTGAGGTTTTGTCTTTTAAGGGTATTTTAGCACAAACCTACCAGACTGTGCATCTCCTGAGTAGAGAGCACTGAAATTTCCAAATAGCCTCCATAGAGTAAGGTAAATTGCAGGCAAAAGTTGAAGTAAAACTTCTAGCAAAATAACACAGCAGCCTGGACAGTTATGGACTGTGAAAATCAAACACCTATAGCATACCTTAGCTCTTCATTTATTCACTAACTAATCTCAGTTTATTTAACTATTAAACATTTATTTAACATTTGTAACATATTACTGAACAAAATAGGCAGTATTCCTTACACTGTGGAGTTTACACCTAGGAGGCAACTTATCAGTAGTCAAGATTATTTTTTAGAACAACCATAAGAACACTTAAGTGTTAACTGTAAGTCTAACTAGAAATAGCAACCTTGGAATAGCAAGGAAGGTGTTATTCTGTTCTGAATAACGGGTGATTGTTTGGAATTGGACTTCTGAGCTGCTTCCACTTGCATAAAGAACATTTAACATTCATTCTACAAATATTTACTAGACCCTGATAGACAGCATCCCAGCGGTTGCAAACACAAAGAGGAAAAGACAGCGTTCCAGCAATACAGACATAGTGGGCTGATGAGATAAGCATTATTGTCACCATTATGTTTGAAGAGCAAGAATAAAGATGTTGTAGGAAGGAAAGGTAAGGAAAGAGAAGTAGGGAAGCACCTCTTTCTGGATCACATACTTTGGGTCTGATACTACGGTGGGTATTTTACAGATTACTTCACTTACTAATTATAACATCCAAAAAGTATATTATTATTCCATATTCATGGCAAGAAATCTGAGAGTCAGAAGACATGTAACTTGCTGAAAGCTATTCATTTATTTAGTGGGAAAGCTAAAATTTGAAACCCAATCAGTATTATTTTTTCACCTATATCTTAAATCATAGAAATAGTGACATTTTCTATATGTCTTGAAAATCTTTTAAAATGTCCAGTGTAATGGAGAAACAAACTAGATACAATGTGAAATCCATGGGTGAAAATTGCCCATAGATATTTAATTTCAAAATATTATCTGGGAAATAAAAGATCTACTATGAGTAAATGAATATATACGTCTGTACATACATACATACATACATCAATCCTGAAATTTAGGAAATGTAAAACTGTCTCAGCATCTCCCAGCTTAGTTTTCCACAGATTGTCTAGTTTTCACAGCATTTTATGCTATAGTAAGGCAAAGATTTTAAAAGTTAACATAATTTACTTCAGGGGAAATTAAATATTGCTTAATGACCAAGGAAAGAGTTGTATTTTAATATCTAAATAAAAATATACTTTTTTATCATAATTTTCTTTGGGGGAAAAGAAATACTAATTCTAATATAAATAAAATATTTTACAGTTAGCCTGTCATTCCCATATATAATTTTAAAAATAATATTTGAGTCTTTAGCTGGATATATGAAAGTATGTCAGCTTTTGAGAGCTTGAAAAAAATTTAAATTTTAGAGTCTCTTGTTAGCTTAGGCGTAGAGCTATGCAAAATACTTTTCACTTCTGGCAAAAACAACAGGAAAAAAGCATTAGTCTCTCCAGGGTGAATTTTGGTACTTCCTACTCTAGGGTAGTCCAGAAACACAAAATGAGATCAGAATTTTTCACTAATTTCTGGCCCTTCTGTTTCTCTCCATTCTGGCGATGAAATGTGGAAAACATATTTGTTCAAGGGCAATGTGAACTTTTTCTGAACCTCTCAAGGCATCCATTCTCAGTCACAGAAAAACAGAACTTGTTAGTTCTTTCTTAACTTCAACTGCTGAAGCCACTAATGAATCATACAATGGCTTCTCCTAGTCTGTCCAATCAGAATTCATTTTCCTTTCTTTACTTATCACATTATAAGTAATATTATGCCAAGGTCTGGATTTAGAAAATGCTTGATCAAAGATATGAAATCAGTTTTGCCTCCAGCATGAAATAGCCTGTGTTCTTAAAAATGTCCCCTTTATGCCTCCCAACCTATTTAACCCAAAATTACTACTGAAAGAAAATGATGGCTAATTGACTGAGGAGGATGAATTCTTTTTTAAAAGGTTGAGTCTATTATCATGTTTATCTTTATTAGCCTCCAGTTACTTGCCTATTTGAGGGTGGCCATGGAAAGGAGTTAGTTTAGAGATTGTTTATTTTAATTTATGAATGGAAAAAAAGACTGATATCAAGACAGAATGCAATATTTGTTTGAATAAGTGCTACATTGTGTTTGCTAGAGTCCCACGAGTTTTTCAAATATTAAATTCCTTCTTCTAATACAGTGATTCTCAAAGACTAGCTTAATTAATAAAAATGGGAATCTGCACAATGTCTAATTGTGAAAGAATTTACCTACATATAAAATAAAAAGTAGGAGCCCTCTAGGAAGAGAGAAATATGCTGAAGGGAATTGGAGAACATCTCTGAAATGAAAAGAGCAAGAAAGTAAAAAGGAATTACCTTCCCATCCATCTTTCCCCAAACAGTCTGCTTCACTGTTTGAAGGGGTGTTGAGCAACATTCAGGGTTTGCTATTATGACTACTCAGCTGAGTATATCATTACAGGTTTTGAAACAGAGCCTTAGGTATAAGAACTTTTATTTCCTTTCACTCATTTCTTTTGTAGACATCTTCAATATTTTATTTAAGAAAATAATGCACTGATAGCATTACTGTTAATACATTTATTTACTTGAATTCTTTTCAGAAATATCAACCTGAGGTTTATATTTTTGTTTGACTTTTTAAAAAGTGAATTTAGTGATTAATATTATAGAACATAAAAGGTGAGTTACATGACTTGGACACATACTGATCCAGACCATATGTTCCACCCAGTAAATGGAATGTTCATTACTATTTCCATTGTGCTGTGACTTGAGAAACATCAGGTTCCCATTCCAATTTTCCTATATATTTTCCAGGGCTTAAAAGTACAAAGAACAATTGCTTTAGAAATTCTTTGAAAAGCTGTTTAGTTTGCTTTCTTTGCTTCAAGAAATTTCTAAGTTTATCTGTTCCTCACACAAGAGGGAGCATATATCTTGCATTACAATACATGAGAGAAGAAATTGTTTTTACTACAAAGGGTACCCTTGTGCAGGGGCCAGTAAAATTTTTCTGTAAAAAATATTTTAAGCTTTGTGGTCCACACCTTCTCTATTGCAACTAGTCAACTATTTGCACTTCACAGAACTTTCACTTGCCATGAATTATTATTCTTTTGATTATTTAACCTTTAAATGGTTAAAAACATAAAAATTATTCTTAACTCATGGGCTATACAAAACCCTACTGAGGCTGGATTTGTTCATGGGTTGTTGTAGTTTGCTGACCTGACCTGGTGTATTGATTAGGAATCTGAATCTTGAAATTAGCCAGTCTTAATTAGAACTAAAATTCTACCGTTTGTTGTGCATATACAAGCCCTCTCAGTGTCTCCATTTTTATTGGCAAACAATTTCTATTTAACAATGTAAGGGTTAAGTAAAGTTCTTATTGTGTACCCATTGAAGTAGCTTCATTATTGGGTCTATAACTTTTTTAAGTAGAGAAGTAAACCTGTGTCACCCTGCTTCAGTCTCTGTATAAACAGTCAACAACTATTATTGGTAAATAATGTTTTGCAAAACTTGAAGCTTCTTGGTTTCATTTTCTTTCCTACCTCAAACAATGCTGATTCCTCTAGCTTTAATTTACAGATATAATTCTTCCAACTCTTTACTCATTTTCTGAAATTCTTTTAAACGCTCTGAAATGATTCATAATCCTCTGAAATGTTGATGCCAAGAATGGACTGAATTTTATGACTAAGTATGTGGCCATGTTTAAAGTTCTTGAATAACCACGCAAAACCTTCTCAGAAGAATTGCTGGTTGGTATTTTCTGAAAATTTAAGTATCATATCTAATGCTTTTTTCTTCCCAGAAAGATTAAGGTATTTTATATATTAATAAGTATTTGTTTTTCTATTTATATTGCAGCAATATTTGCTGTATTTTTACATGAATTCAAAGTCCTATGGATGTTTCAAAGGACATTGTTTGATTTCTTATTTCTAGAACTACCTACCTCAGTAGTGCTCTTAAGATTTGCCTTTTTACCTTATTTTCTCTTTATTTTTTAAAGTATAACTTTACAAATTATCATTGCAAAGATGCCTCTGGTTATACTTACACAACAACACCTACCTTCCCTACCCTCCAGCATCCATAACACCTGACAACCACTAATCTTTTCTCCGTCTCTATAATTCTGTCAAGTCAGGAGTGTTACATAAGTGGAATCATATAAAATGCAACTTTTGTCATTTTCTTTTTTGCTGAGCATAATTCCTTGAAATTTATCTGAGTTCTGATGTAGGACAGCTTGTTACTTTTTTGTTGCTGAGTAGTGTTCTAAGGTATGAATGTACCACAGTTTGTTTATCCATTCACTGGTTGAAGAACATCTGAATTGTTTCCAGTTTGGAGCTATTATGGATAAAGCTACTGTGAACATTCTTATATAAGTATTTTTGTGAACATTACTTTGTTTTGTTTTATTTTGATTGGTACTGTCTTTGCCTAGTTTTGCTATCTGGGTAATTCTAGTATCATAAAATGAATTGAGAAGTTTCTCCACCTTTTCTTTTTTCTGAAAAAGATTGGGTAGAATTAGTGTTCATTCTGTTTTAAATGAGTTGTGGAATTCTCCAGTAAAGCTATTTGGGTATGGAGATTACTTCTTCAGGAAACATTTAATTATGAATTCAGTCTCTTTAAAGGTTATAGGATTATTCAAATGATCGATTTCACTTTCGGTGAGATTTGTACTTTTTGGCTTACAATGAATTGGTCTATTCATTAATCTAGTTTGAATTATGAGCATAAGTCATTCATAGTATTCCTTTCTTAGCCTTTTAATAGCTGTAGAAACTGTAGTTATAGGCCAGATATGTGTCATTTGTGTTTTTTCTCTTTTTATTTTTGTCAGTCCTGCTAGAGTAGAGGTTCATCAATTTTAACAACTTTTTTGTCTCATTGATTTTCTCTGTTGTTTTCTGCTTTACAATATCATTGATTTCTGTTCTTGTCCTTATTATTCTACTCTTTGCTTGCTTTGCATTATTTTACTTTTACTTTCTAGTATCTTGAGTTTAGGATTTAGATTATTGATTTGAGACTTTTACTTTTTTAACATAAATTAAACTGAATAAATCTCAACATAAATTTAAAATAAATTAACATAAATATTTTGTGCTATATATTCTCCTCTCAGAACATTTCTACTTGCATTCCACATATTTTGATATTTTGTATTTTCATTCAGTTCTATGCATTTTATATCCTCTGAGAATTTCTTTTCAAACCGTAATTATTAAGTAGCATATTTAATTTCCAAATGTATGGAGACTTCCTTGTCTCTCTGTTATCAATGTTTAAGGTCCATTATGGGAACTATGATTTTCAGTTCTTTTAAAGTTTTTGAGGTTTATGTTATTACCTGCATTTGGTCTCTCTTGGAGAATGTTTCATGATTCCTTGAAAAAATGTGTATCTAGCTATAGTTGTATAGAGTGTTCTCTAAATGTCAATTATATTGTTGTGCTTAGTTGTGTTGTTTATATCTTCCTTATCCTTGCTGATTTTCTCCTTTGTAGGTCTATTTCTGAGAGGGAGATTTAGAATTCCCTAACTGTAATTACGATTTTGTCATTTTTGAAGAACGTTTATATACCAGTTTAATCACTTTATAATTCTTAGAATATTTAGTGGAATATAATCTTCTTAAAATTAAGATATAATTGACATATAGCATTGTGTAAGTTTAAGGTTTACAGTGTATTAATTTGATACATTTACATATTATAATATGATTACCACCTCTATCACATCACATAACTATCATTTCTTTTTTTGAGGTGAGAACACTTAATATCTAGTCTCTTGGCAACTTTGAAGTATATAATACAATATTGTTGACCGTAATCATTATACTGTGCATTAGATCTCCAGAAGAATGTGGTTTTGAAAGTTCTTCTTTTACCATTGCAAATACCTTCCTCAGAAAGTAGAGAGTGACAAGATAACAGAAATTTGATATATTCCATATAGCTAGTGACAAAACACACAAATCCAGTGTTAGAAAAAGCAGCAAATTTTGGCCAGATGGTCTCTAGGAGTCCAAGCAAATGCTGAAGAATTAGGTCCTATGGAGTTGTTCTGGTCCATGCACCATATTATATGAAAATTGCACAGCATTTCTTAATAGACAAAGTTGACTTGACTTTCTGTGCTAAGTAAATACTGAGTAACAGTCATACTAGGGCATATAGCAAAGCAATCACTAACAAAGTTGTGAATGGAACCCAGTTTATCTAACTTTTATACTCCGTTTAATAGACTCACTGGCCTTACATTATGTAAGTTTAACTTTACCATCTCATTAAAGAGACCTCTGTTAAATTTGAAATGAGGAGGCCCTTTCAGTTTTGGGCCTTTGTGTTCCATAGCCACCGAAGACCTATAACTGAGGGAGAACCTAGGAATATTCTTCCTGGTGGTGCTATTATCTAATGAATCACAGCTGATTTTGTTGGCTAAATAATCTCAGAAGGAAGTTTTATAATGTGTCCAGGGCTCAATAATTGCTGATTCAGTACATCTTTGTATAACAGGAAAATAAGAAAGCTCTGCAGTAAGCATGTTGAATAAGGTTTTAATTAAAAGCAGTTCTACAGCTGGCAACAGACTCTGTCCTAATTTTGTGTGTTTACAAAATTCTTCAAAATATTTTAAAGTAATCTCTACCTTTACTTACTATAAAGGCATCTACAGTCTTCTTATTGATATGAATGAGAATCATTTTCAGCTCATATAATTAATAGGGTAACAAATTTACTTACATAGTATAGTCAGCCAGCAATGGGTGTGTGTTAAATAAAAAGCTCACCCTATCTCCCTAGTGTATGACCTCAGCTTTGGAGAAGATAATAGAAATGGCTTATGTAAGAGATTAGTTCCTGATGTTTATGGACTTAAGATCCACAGAATGTGTTCTTTGTTCAAAAGCAGAAATGGGGGCTTGCTCTTATGGTCAATGCCTTATTTACATGTACACATGTGACATGTTTTTAAATATGTCCTCAAGTATAAACTCTATTAGTTTAAACTATTAGTTTATAAACTCTATTAACTTCCAACTTCGATTTCACTGTTGTCTAATGACAACATTTTTTTTTCTCATCCTCACTCCTATTTATGACAAGTGGCAATCCAATATTATAAATAAAGGCTAATCAAAAACTGCAGCTTTTTCAGTTTTCAAAAAAAGAGCACTATGTATAACGTTTTATAAGCTATGCTAAATGTCCTCAATTCTCCGGTGAATTTGATAAATTACTTTAAAGGAGTTTTGTTATAAAGAAGCAAATCCCCAGGATATATATTTCTCTCATTGCCTCATCTGCTTATTTTTCACATGATTGCCCTGGGCTAACTCTTTGAGAACATCTGGGAGAGCTCTGATTACAAAATCTGAACTGTTCTGAGCACAGAGCAGTTTGTAATTCTGATTTTCTTTGTTTGTAATGCTGAATCTTGTGTTCTCAACCCTTCTTCACTCTTTTCAGATAGATACCATGTTCCAAGGTCTCTTTTAAATGGGTTAAGTAAACTTGAGTTCCATGCAGTTAGGATTTTTCATCACTTAAGGGAAATCTGATACAACAGTTTTTATTACATGTCAATTGATATCATATAGGATGAGGCAATTTAATATCAAGAGGGACAAGGGATATACTACAGGGATCTTGGGTTGCAGAGCCAATTTCTTAATTTCAGTATTACAGCACCAGGTATAGCTCCTGTAGGAATTGGTTCATACACTTACGAGGATCTTTTACTTAAAATGTCAACTTGAAATTGAAGTTAGAGACTGGATTATGCTTTATTCTTCTGTGAATCTCCTGTGCCTAACATAGAGACCAGCACACAATATCCAATAACCATTTCTTGAATTCAATTTATATACAATTGATAAACAAGTAGGCAGACAGGTTAATTGACAAATAATTATTTTCAGTTTGTGGGTTCCAGTACCATTTTAAAGATATTTGGTAAAATTTAAAGCACCAAAAGTTAAATTGATAGGCATAATTTTTAAGAATCTGTTTTTGTGTGTTAAATATGGTATTAAGATTAAAATTATCACTAGCAACTGAATACATTTCATCCTTGTACTGAATGGTATAATAATCATCATAGCTGTCACTTAATTTGGTTCTGTTCTGTATGCCTAGGATTTTAGAACTTTATTTAATAACCTCAAAGCAAACTCTGTGGCTGAGATTTCAATTCAGATATACTTGACTCTAAAACTTGAATTCTTAACCATTATTGATGGTACTAGCACTGAACTGAGAAGGAGATCAAATTTTATCCTAAACTTTGATAATAGCTCTGTGTCACAGTGGGCAAGGGATTTAAACATTTTTTACCTCTTTTTCATTTTGAAAATAAAAATGGAACTAGTTGATGTATAAAATCCTCTTTAGTTTTATACGTAAATGTTCAGTAATCATAGACAGCTGTTAGTTCATTTCAGTTACCGTTACTTCTTTCTTACCAAGGACAGCAGAGTCATGACCAGGGCAATGAGGCAGAAGCCATTCTTGTGCACTTTTAGTTGTGAATGTACAGGAAATAAGTAACTTATGAATTAAGTCACTTTTGACCTTAGAGGAAAATAAAA
Source organism: Camelus bactrianus (assembly GCF_048773025.1). NCBI lineage: Eukaryota > Metazoa > Chordata > Mammalia > Artiodactyla > Camelidae > Camelus > Camelus bactrianus. The sequence goes on along the minus strand of NC_133550.1, from coordinate 42,096,103 downwards.
TCTATTTAGGGCAGGAAGGGACCTAAGAATGTGTTCAGTTAAAGGCTCTGACTTTACAAATAAGGAAATTTGGGGCTTAAAGAATTTATGACTTGCTTAAATTGCGTAATTGTGTCAGAGACTGGGCTACATTCAAAATTTTACTATATTACTCTTTCTACTGTATTAAGATGTTGATATCATTTATGAAGATCGTAAAATTTAGAAGAATCAAAGCATAAGTGGTGGTACACAAAATCATAAAAATCACTGAGAACTCTGCACTCAAAACAAATCAGTTCATCTGTGCATTCAGTCCAAAAACATTCATTGAAGTCCTCTGTCCCAAGACTGCTTACATAAGGCATGATACCTGACAACAAAGAGCTTCCTGTTTAGTGGAAGAATCTCATAAGTAAATAGACTACTACAAAAAAATTGTACTGAATTTTATGACGGAAGAAAGCAAAAGATACTTACTCCAAGATAGCACATCTTACCCATATCAGTCGGGTTAAAGCACTGATCTCCAGGCTTTTTTCTCATTTACCCTCTAAAAAGATATATTTTTTTTAAATCATGTACTCTCTTACCTATTTTAAGTTGATAATCTAAAATTTTCCATTTGCAATATATATAGTGCCAAAGGATTTTATTTATAGTATATTATAAATACTGACTTTAAAAAAGAAAACTATATTTTTTAAATGTCTCCAATAAAATTTAAATTGCAAAACAATATGTCACCCATGACCAGCCATTAAAGTACACATGAACAAGCTCTTCTTTGGCAGCCAGAAATTTTCAATCAGTCCTTTTAATCTTTGAACTCATATTTCCATTTCAATTCTTCTATTGAAGTTTTTCAAATGTAACAGACTTATACTTAAAAATATTTTTGCTTGTCCTAATATTATTTCTATAATAAAAATATTTATATAGATTATATGAATTTTTTTAAATTTAAATTACATAAATTTTAAGACTGAAATCCTTCCTGCTAAAATCTGGAACCAGACAAGAATGCCCATTCTCACCACTTCTATTCAACATAGTATTGCAAGCTTAGCCACAGCAATCAGACAAGAAAAATAAATAAAAGGGATCTAAATTGGAAAGGAAGAGGTAAATTTTTCATTATATGTAGATGACATGATACTCTATATAGAAAACCCTAAAGACTCCACACATACACAAAAAGTAGAACTGATGCATGAATTCAGCAAGGTAGCAGGATACAAAATTAACATACAGAAATCTGTTGCATTTCTTTACACTGACAATGAAATATCAGAAAATAAATTAAGGAAACAATCCCATTTACCATCTAATCAAAACAAACAAACAAACCTAGGAATAAGCCTGACCAAGGAGGTGAAAGACTCATATGCTGAGAACTATAAAACATTGGTAAAGGAAACTGAAGATGATTCAAAGAAATTGAAAGATAGCCCATGCTCTTACAGTCAGAAGTGCTACAGTTGTGCCACGAGGTCCTTGCTCTTGGATTGGAAGAATTAATACAGTTGAAATGGCCATTCTACCCAAAGCAATCTGCAGATTTAATATGATCCATATCAAATTACTCATGACATTTTTCACAGAACTAGAACAAATAATCCTAAAATTTATATGGAACCACAAAAGACCCAAAATTGCCAAAGCAATCCTGAAGCAAAAAAACAAAACTAGAGACATAATCCTCCCAGACTTCAGACAGTACCACAAAGATACAGTAATCAAAACAGAATGGTTTTGGCAGAAAAACAGACATATGGATCAACAAACAAAATCAAGAGCCCAGAAATAAACCCACACACATATGGTCAACTAATCTTCAACAAAGGAGACAAGAATATACACTGGAGAAAAGACAGTCTCTTCAGCAATTGGTGCTGGGAAAGCTGGACAGCTGCACGTGAATCAGTGAAGTTAGAACACTCCATTGCACCATACACAAAAATAAACTCAAAATGGCTTTAAGATTTAAATATAATACATGACACCATAAACTCCCTAAAAGAGAACATAGGCAAAACATTCTCTGACATAAATTGTAGCAACACTTTCTTAGATCAGTCTCCCAAGGCAAAAGAAATAAAAGCAAAAATAAACAAATGAGACCTCATCAAGCTTACAAGCTTTTGTACAGCAAAGGAAATCAAATCATAAACAAAATGAAAAGACAACCTACAGAATGGGAGAAAATATTTGCAAATGAAGTGATCAACAAGGACCTAATTTCCAAGTATACAAACATCTCATACAGCTCAATATAAAAAAAAAAATCAAAAAAAGGTCAGAAGACCTAAGTTGACACTCCTCCAAAGGAGACATACAGATGGCCAAGAGGCACATGAAAAAATGCTCAACATTGCCAGTTATTAGGGAAATGTAAATCAAAAAACTACAATGAGGTATCACCTCACACTGGTCAGAATGGCCATTATTAAAAAGTCTACAAATAGTAAAGGAGAGGGTGAGGAGAAAAGGGAACCCTCCTACACTGTTGGTAGGAATGGACATTCTTCCCATACGTAAGGAGCAGGGGCCCAGATGAAAGTACAGGAAAAGGTATCTATATATCTATATATGAAATCATTAAAGGAAACGATATATCCCTCTCAACATTATTAAAAGAGATGTTTAAGTCAGTTAAGAGCATTGCTTGTCCTATTTTCACATGGTCTGAGTCTGAACTATTATACACAAAATACTGCATTGACTCCAACTTCATAAATATCTTTCTCTCCCTACATCACGACCATCATTGGGCTATTCTCGACTGCCTGCTTTAATGAACTTTTTATTTTTGCCTTTTAATTCATCTAAATAAAGTAATTTTTCTGAGAGTCAACACCCTCTACTTCTCGTGTTCTTTAATATCATCCTTTACCTTAAAATCCTGTCCTGAGACGCTTAAACACCATTGTCTTCCCCGCATTCTTCTTTCACAGATTTGAAAACATACATATACTTGACATCAGATGTCAGCTTTTCTCTGTATGTTGCACATTTTCAGTACATAAATAGATTCCTCTCCAAGTTGAATCTTTCTAAGTTGAATACCCTGAAGGGTAATGGTTGTTTATAGCTAACCTATTTTGAATTGCTCTTTCCTTCATTTATTAGCCTCCTATGTGAAAACAAGCTCACTCACTCCATTTTGGTGATGTCTTGCTCCTCCACACCCAAGGTTTGCATCTACATCTTTCCCCTATTTCCTTACTTATAACCTGGAATTAGCTCAATTAAATCTTAACTAAGTAATTATTTTCTAATTTATTTCTAAATTAATGAGGACTTTACTTTAGTAAAGGTTTGCTAAACATCTAACATGTGTAAGACTCTGGCTAGACGTTGTCCCAGGTATAATGGTAAATAAGATGAAATTTGAATTTTCAAAATGACATCTAGTAAGAGATGGAGGAGACATATCAAAAAAAAAATCTAACACAATGTATAATGAGATGTATGTAGTAAGAGATATAAAATGCTATGAAAGCACCTAAGAGGAAGACATTATAAAGATATTTTAGCTATAGGAGGGACCTTGGTGATTATCTAGTCTAGTGGTTCTCAAATTTTAGCAGGAATAAGAATTACCTAGACTCTGCATTAAAAAAAAACAGATTGTTTGGTCCTATCTCCAGAATTCTTGATTCAGTAGAGCTGGGGTGAGTCCCCAAAATTGGCATTTCTAACAAGCTCCTGGTGATGCTGGTGCTGTTGGTCCAGGGATCACACTCTGAGGATCACTGATCTAGTTTGTCGTGTGTTCTCACTTTAGAGATGAGGAAACTGAGTCTGAAGAGGTACAAGCTACAAAAATGTGCATAGCTCATGAGTGGCAGAACTGGGATTAAGACCGAAGTCCTCTGGTTACAGTTGAGTTTTCCTTTTCTTACTGCATGCTTCTTTGGAGCAAGTCGTGGAAGGAGGAGAAAGACTTCTAAAGATTGAGGTTAATAAGAAGTGATTCCCACAGATAAAGAGCAGGGGCCCAGGTAAAAGGTACAGCAAGCACAATAATTCAGTTTAGCTGAAGGGGCGAGTGCATTGGCTAGTGCAGGAAATGTGACAGAATCGATCACTTTAGCAGTTATGTAGAGTGGACTGGGGGAGAAGGCCAACTGACAGCTGGGATGTCATAAAACTTAGTTGAGAGGTAAAAAAGACCACAACTAGCATTAAGGGAGTAACAATGAAGTAACAATTGTCTCTTTACAGTTCAGAGAGTAATCAATTCCTTTTTGAACTGTAAAGGATCCCTAATAATAAATTCAGAGTAACGAGCTAAAATTCCTGATCTCCAAAGACCTTCAGTGTAAAGGAAAAAAAAATCATAATTGAATTTTAAATATCAGGATTAATTCTTTATGTTGCATCAGAAATATACTCTGAATATTTCAGCTTTATGATGAATTGGAATGATCACCAATTTTAAAAGAAACATTAATTTCCTAAGCCAGGTCTAACTTTTTTAAATAAATAAAATAGAACTCATATTCATGTCTTCTGGCTCCTGCTATTCATTTTGATAAATTTTTTCAAAAATTGAAAAGATAAGGACATTTAACAAATTCTAAATTTAGAGATCTAAATATATTCTGTTTAAGGGGTTGAAAATTTTAAAATTTAGAGGCAGTTTTTAGTGAATATATTCTTCAAGATTATGCTTTGTCCAAAACTACATGAGGGATTTTATTTGAGGGGAAATTAAAGAAGGATTTGGCTCAAGAATTTAATTTCCTAAATCTTACTTTCATTCTTTTTTTTTACCCACAGAAGGTCAGCACAAAATATCACAATTAGACTCATCTGGCATTATTTCCTACAGAAAGACTAAAAACTAAAGGATTTGTTGTATAGCTAAAAGCATATTTATTGGGGTGTAAATTCATGCCTGTGGGATGGTACCTTAATATTCTCTCTCAAAATACTGGATATAAGAATCCAGGGGAAGTCATGAGGCTGGAATAAGTACCTCTGATGTTTCTTGCATTAATGGATTATTTTCAACTCTTCCAAAAAAATCAGCAAAATTAATACCATTTCCACTTGCTCCAAGGATTAGACTGTGCCGTAAGTCATCCGTTCTAACTATCCATCAGGACAGCTGCTCCCACATAGTTGCTGATGCAACTCATACCACGTGGATCCCATGGTCATTTCTGCACCCACTTTGCTATGAAGTGGGTCTCTTGGTTGAACACTATTATGTATGACAGTCTCTGTTTATAGATCTGGCACTATACAAGCCCCATAGTTATGCTGTCTGAGGCTCTGTGGAGAGAAAAAGCAAACTGATATCTGGAATATGTATTTATTCCTGTGAGGATAAACACTGGCCCTTCTAGCATGAAGGGGGCCCAAAACAGATGCCACCAGTTGGTCTCCTTGAAGAACAGTGCCTTACCAAGATCTCAGCATTGGTTTCTGTGGCTGGCGGGTTGGACATTCAGAGATGTCTGTGTCTTACTAAATGGAAATCCATTGGGCCAATGCACAGCTTCTATCTCTGCCACCATGGCTACTCTGTCCACGTACCCACTGTGTCACTTCCAGGATCTCAGAATACAAAGGCTGACTGAATCATTTTGTCTACTCAGTTTTCAGTGCCTCTCCAGCATGAATGTTTTCTGATGGATTTTAATATGCAGTAACAAAAATCTTCACACCAGTGAAAAACAAGTGAATTGCACAAAACCATATGGTGAATCACAAACATGGCCTCTTTAATGTTAGCTGGAAGTCGAGCTCCATCTCTGCAGGGAGGTGAGGAAAGGAAACAAAAGAATTGTCCATCCTGGCAAGATAGGTGCTAGCACTTTGTACTCTTGGGAAGATAACCTCTATTTCATAAACATTCATTGCTTTCAGTCCTAGGGATAGAAAGAGGAATATTATCTCCTTTCTCTTGCTATTTAGGCTTGTGGGGAAAGACCAAATTTTTGGTAATTACTTCTATGTGCTCTGTGCATAATACACCATGTGGTATATACTATGTCACAAATAGTAATGGTGTGCAACTGAATGCCCACACGCCCTTGAAACAAACCTGCATAGGGGATTTTTCTGGGAACAGACTGAGGATGAGCACTACTGAATCTATAATAGTAAGCATTTTATTGACTCCGTAGCATCCATTTTATCCCATCCCACCTCTGTTATATAGGATGTATTTGATTAAGGTAGAACTGACCCCACCCTCAGGTAAAAGTAGATCCTAATTGATATGAACCAATCAGTGTAATTTTATCCCCTTCACCTCAGTAATACCTCCAATAACCCAGGCTTAGGTCAAATAGGCTGAAGCCCAGATTCTAAACAAAAACGATCTGCTTATATCCAGTCGGACGGAAGTTCAGAACTATTATTTGACTGGGAAAAAAGGTCTCTCTCTCGGTGGTGTGATATGCAGAAATGAGGTTGAAACTTCTGTACGCCATTTTTCTACCAGGAAGGAGGCCAGCCTGAAGACTTAGCTCTCAGATATCTGCATGTCTAACTTTTTCAAGTCTTAGGTTTAAGCCAGTAAAACTCCATCACTGGTCCTAAGTGTGAGAAAAGAAGTTGGTTGGATTACAACAAACTTTAAAGCAGCATTTCAAAATTCCAGGATCAAAATGAACAAGGAGACTACTGGATGATCAGTGCAGGCACAAGCCATGCAGACATAGAAGTAGAAGAAAAAATGCTGTAAGAATGAAATAGGAAGTTTAAAACTGTAATCTGGCTGTTCTCAAGCCTGAATGTTCCCCTTTGGTCCCTCTTAGGGTCTTGGTAATTGTCAACTGTCAGCAGTAGGAATCTTGAAGAGGGAAAACAGGAAATCTTAAAAATTTGAGGCAGTGTGGAAGAGGAGAGAGGAAAAATAAGAGAATACAATTAAGAAAGAAAATGAGAAACAAGAGACTATTGAGTTATTTAAGTATACTTCTGTAATATATAGAGATGGAAAAATGACATAAGAAATAAAGATAGAAAATTTTATAATGAACATAGAAAGACACTTGCTCTGCTCTTCTTTGATAAACTTCCTCTTAAATTTCTCCAGTAGCTATTTCAAATCTGTCACACCTCCAAAAGCCTCATTCAATCCATAAATAGTCCACTCTAAGCAAATTATTTCTCCTACCACAGAAATGTGAGACCATCAGGGACCAAATGACTCAGCATTCTACCATTCTAATTACAATAGCTTCTCCATCCACAAGAATATTTTTTCCCTTCTCTCAAGTCTCCAAAAGGAAATTCCCCCTATCTGTGTTAAGGCTAAAAAACCCCATTTACACTTTTCATCTCTTCTCTAAACCTTGGTTTGTTTTTCCTTCAAATTTTATTTTCTATAAATCCTTCCTTTCAGCTTAGATATACGCTTAATCTCTCCATCTTTGAGCAATTTCTCCAATACATTCCATTGCTTTCTAGATAGTTTTTGGAAAAAAAAAATTTACACTTCCTTCTTTTAGTCATACAGTATTGTGGAAGCAGCTCTGGCAGATAATAAATGATCTGATGACCAAATCCAATGGACTTGGTCTCATTATGACATTTTATTTTTTAGTTATTCCTTCTTTTAGAAACTCTATGCCCTTGGTTTCTCTGCTGTTTTCTTTTGGTTTTCTTCCTATGTATATGATGCATTTGTTGGAAATGTTTTGCCTGCTATTTAAATTTCTATGTTTCTGACTTCAAATCTTTCTCAGTCTCATCTTCTCGCCTAGGAAACCTGAACCCCCAAAACCTATATGCAGGTGCCTTTCAACTTTGTTATCTCTACTTTAGACTTTTCTGCAAAGTGCCTGACCCACAGAAACTATTGCCTATTTGCACTAAAATATCTCACTAGAAGTTACATTTCTCTGCTCGTCTCTGATCTCTTGTCTCTTATTTCCTCACTTAAGTGGCATATACTCTCCTAACCAAGATACATGGGAATCAAGTCAACAACTACCCTTCGTTAGTCGCTAAGTTTTTACCATCTCTTGTATGTACTACTGGAATAGTTTCTTATTCAACTAGTCTTACTTGCAGTCTTACCCTCTTCCGTCCTTTCCTCCACATGCTGCCAAGAGGGATATCTCTAACAAAAGTAAAATATAAGTCTGAACATGTCATTTCCTTGTTTAAAAATTCCCCCAGCAGCTTCCCATCACCTGCAGGATTAAAACTAAATTATTGCTAAACGCCTTTAGCTGGCATACAAGAACCTGCATGTTTTGGTTCCTGTATACTTATCTGCCACATCTAGCTTATTAAGTCACTGCATAAAGTTCTTCACTTAATGATGCTTCAAGTTTTGAACTTTCATGCATGCTGTTCCTTCTGGTCAGACTGGCCTTCTCTTTCTTGTTCAACTCTGGAATTTTCCTGTGTGTCCTTCAAAACCCAGCTAAATAATATCCACTCAAAGAAATGTGATCTCTATCCTGAGACAAAACTCCATCCCTCCCCCTGCTTCCAGTATATTATCACTGTATCTTAAGCCTACTTCTATTCTTGTACTTTTCACAAAATACTGCAATCTTTTTTCACTCTTTCTCCTCTGTTAGTTCATAACCTCTTGAAGGTAGAGACTTCGTCTTATCTAGTTTCTTTTCCCTTCACCTGGAACAGGCTGATTCATAGTTCCTCTCAACCTCTGTTTGTTCAAATGAATTGGATTTCAATATATACAAGATTTTTTAAGATAACATGTTATATGAATGCATTCAGCTTAGTAAAAAATGAGAGAAGCTGCCTACTAATGGGTTACTTAGGAACTTTGATTATTATGTCATATTTGTGGCTCAGGGAATATTTTATGTAAGCTTCCAAAGAAGCTTTTGTGTAAGCTTCAGATGATAGGAGAACATGGATTTATTTTGGAGGTTGTACAATTACAAAATATTAGAACTTCTTCCACGTAATGGATCAAGAATGAAGACCTCTGTTCCTTATTTTCAGTAATGCAACAATGGATGAAGCCACAGCTGGGTCCTGGTAAAAGGATATTAGGATATGTCAGTGGTTTCAGGCAAAGTAGCAGCTGGATTAAGAGTTTTAGCTTGGAATAAGTGAAGGAAAGAGAGCTATTATAAGGGCAAGATAATATATATATAGCCTAGACACCAGGTATTGTTTTAATCTATTGACAGTGAGCAATTTTGGTGGAAAAAGGGACTAACTAAAGACATTCTACAAAATGTGGCTGCAGAAGTATAGATGAAATGAGTTAAGCACAGAACATTTTTACTTTATATAATAAAAGTATTGGATTTGGGAGTGACTTTTAACTAAATCTTGATAGAATTTTGGTATTACTGAAAGTAACCAAATAATATATAGAGAGGCAAATAGAAATTAAGGACTTTCCCTTAGAGTTGAGAAAGTAGAGGTTTGGACATTTAAATGAGTATAAATTGTGAAATATCACACTAAAAATGACACCTGTAATCAAGTTCATTTTCTACAGTCACCCTCTAAAACCTTTTCCTCTTTTAGGTCACTTCTCTACCTGGTGAGTCTTGTTGGGGGCAGAGATGGCCTCCAGTAGAAATGAAAATTTATTTTCCCAGACACAATCTTACTAGATTTTAACTCAACTCAAAGATGCAAAGAAGCAGGCAGGACTGGTGGGGCAAAAATATTTGCAAATGATGCGACCAGCAAGGGACTATCAAGATGATCAAATTATTTTTAGAAATGAGAGTTCCCAAGCACACATGTGGGAGGGCCTGAGCTCCTCCCACAAGCCTGGGTCCTGAGGGCCACATCTCCAGGCCTCAGAGTTCTGGAAGTGTAAACAGTTCAGTGCCTCACAGACTCCGCTTCCTTGGGTAGTGGTCTCAGGTATCCTAAGCCTACCTCAGCCTGGTGCTTGTCTCGTGTTGTCCGGAGTTGCACAAATCATGAATCAAATGATGATCTTCACATTTTTTTGGACTGGAAATGATTTCTTCGAAATAAGTACTATTCAAAAGTCTAATATGTAAAAGAGATAAGAGTGTCTTCTCTGCTGGATGGAAACCTGTGGGATCTCACAACCTTGCTCTCTGCCCCTTTCCCCTCTTGATCACATCACACCCTTTGACAATTCACCTTGAAACTTCTAAAAATTTAGAGAACGAAAGTTTCTAAACCATCAAGTTTCGAAGAAATGGAATTTCATAGCAAAAGTCAGAGACTGCTTGAGGAGGAGATATGATGGAGGAACTCACACTAACGTACATTTGATTTCTAACTGAGCTGTATTAAAGACTCTTAGAATCACCTAATCTATACTGTGACACAGAGAGGAGAAAAGAAACAAATATGATACATATATAAAAAGTTTACAGGAACTCATTAAAATCAAGAAGGAAAGAGAAAAAAATATGTGTTATAATTTGCTGGCTAAAGATATATTTAGATACAAAATGAAGGTAATAAATAATAAATACCAAGATACAACTGTGAAAAGTTTGGTACCCCTGGTTATAGAATTAAAAGCATAGGCATAAACAGATGTCTGTTGTTTTTATAATAAAATCATCTGTGATAATTATAAGCGAAGTTATACTTTTTAATGCTAACAATGTATAACATAATATAATGAGTGGATCTTTGACTTCTTTGTGTTCAAAACACTATGGAGAATACACTAAGCTATCAATGGGAGGATTTTAGTGCCAGACCACCCAGGAGCTCATTGGACTCAATGAAGGGTGTGTTCTGTTTGGATGGTATGAGCGTGTTTTCCGGGAGAAAGAAGTTTTCAGAGTGTGATATATTAAGCTATACACATATGCCCTGAAGCATGTAGTGAGTTCAAGCATGTTTATTCGCTCTTCTATGCCAAACCAGGCAGGGCGAGATGTTTCTAAATCTCCTTTAAAGCAGTAACTCACAGTGCTTTCCTGGGAAGAATTCTTTGCGGAATGGTGACTGAGGGACTCAGTTTACTACCTGGGAACCAACCAACACTAGCTATAGATTAACCCATTCTTTTCCCTTCACAGTAAGTCTCCGTTGTGCTTCTCTTTAATTCTAGATGTGAGGAGACTAAAACATGAGTGAAAAAGAAATTGAACCTAGGTGTCACTGATGATAGGCAGGGATAGGAGAAATGAGTTATCTCATGATGTTAGGAATAATTTCCACTTATAAAAATAGGTATGTGTATGTGTATATTTATATGAAGTTTGCACCATGTTGCCAAGTGATGTCTGAGGCACAGTTGAGGTGCCTACTTTCTAGTAGGGCGAGACAGTCAGTAAATAGGGAAACAAACAAGATAAACTTCGACTGAAATAACTGGTACAGAGAAGATACACTGGGTGATATACTAGTAACTAGGAAAGGGTTTTCTCTCATTAAGTGTTTTAATTCATTTAATTAATTGAATTTTATCTTTCTTATAAAGAGTGTTGCCAGGGAGGGCTTTTCTGAAGAGGCGCTGTTAGAGCACAGTGCTGAGTGAAGCTTCTTGTCATGTGAAGTTCTAGGGAAAGAGTAGTTCAGGCAGAGGATCAGTGTATGTAAATCTCTGAGCAGGAAACAGCCTGTTAGTTTGAGGGAAGAGTATGGAATGCAATGAGTAAGGGTGGATAATGGTGGGAGCTGCAGAGAGCTGGGCAGAGGTCAGACTCTGCCTGGCCTTTTAGGTTATGATAAAGAGGTTGAGTTTAACTCCAAGAAAATTTGGAAGACACCTACAGGTTGTAGAAGAGAAAATGACCTAGCCTGGTTGGCTCTGTAAAAGAACACTTTGGATGCTGTGTGGAGAATGAAATATGCTGGTGGGATGTATGGGAGAAAGATTAACTAAAGGCTAGTGCTTGCTGTAGGCTCCCTGAGAAGGCATATTCCAGAAGCACTTTGGAGGTGAGACTGATGAACTTTCTGACAGTTTAAATGTGGCAAAGGGGGCAGGAGTTCCAAAGGGGAAGGGGAGGGCTCTAGAATAACCACACTTTTGGCTTAAACAACTGTCTATATTTGTCTTCCATTTAATGAAATGGGGAATGGCATGGCATGGCAAGTTTGTGAAAGAAACCAAGAGTTCTCTGCTAAGTCTGAGATATTTCTGAAACATCTAAATCAAAAAGCCAAGTATACAGATGACACACATGCAGGCTTTTTCATACAGCACTTGTGCAGCTAAAGCATTACACAAAGACACACAATGGCATATCCTTAGAGGTGGCACTCTTTAAAAACTCTACACAAACGACTAAGGATATGCTAGATGCATCATTGCTATGATTTAAGTCCAGATTCCAAGTCTCAATACCCAAAGTATCTTCCAAATCTAAAATTCACCGACAGTGGGCATGACTTAAAACATCAGACTTTTCCTCCCTTTAAGCATTCTAATCTATAACATGTAGTATATTTCCATTATGTCCAGTTGGAGATATTTTACTACTTGCCCTTCACCTCAGGTGGCCTGCCGGCTGTTATTTGCAAAAGATTAATCCTGGGGGTTATATTACATAAGACTATTCTTTATTTGACCTGAAACATTCCTTCACTCTTAAAAGACAGACAGGATGTAGCCTAATAGGAAAGGGTTCACAAAGCTCCAGCTCCAGTACAGCTGGCGTCCATTCTCTGCTTGTTGCTGCCAACGAGGCTGAGAGATGGCTGCTGTCCTGTGCAAGGCAGACTCTGCAGCTGGGAAGGTGCAATTCTCTGGGAATAGCCTCTATTTGGGCCCCCGAGGTGGGTGGCATGTTTATCTTTCCCCTTGAAAAACAAAAGGTCAACTAGGAACACATGTTTCTATGACAGCAATAAATTCAGAGGAGATGCTAAGTCCCAGCAAGTGTGGACATCAGGAAAGAGGGAGAGAGAAGTCGGCCCCATTCCAGGGGATAGGTCTTGATAGTACATTGAGTTACTTTTCATTTCAACTTAATTCCCACCTGAATTTACACAAGATGAAAGGCTTCAGTGAAGAAAATATGTGAATAAATGAATAATGCTCCAAAGATTGTAGTCTGGGCGGTCTTAATTTGGTCTTAGTGATCCTTTGTCAGTAAGCGACGCTATTGATTCTCAAATGGGTATCTTACTTGTTAGTACCGGAAATGACTTAGTCTGGTCTGCCTCTGCCTTTATTGAACAAACACATTTGTAAACACGTGATTCAAAAAAATTTTATTTTGTTGTTTGTTTTCAGTTGTCTAACCTATTTTATCCTGCCACAATTTTGCTATTTTTCTGTACATGGGCACCAAAATATGAGATGTGGAACATTTCATCAATCTCACATAGTAAGGTGGAAGGAGGAGAAAAACAAAAACAAAAGCAAATGGAAAGAAAATCCTATTCAGAATTCTTAATATTTAAAAGGAACAGACAGAGTAGTAGTGATAATCATGCAGAAAAATAACATCTCTAGAAGAGTATTCTGTGTCATTGATTGTAATGTATAAAAATGGACTCCAGGGAGTGTTACAAAACGTTCTCTAAACTGTCATAGGAGTAGAAGAAAAAGATACCAAATAGAATTTATTTTTATTTAAAATATCACAAATCTAAAGGGTACTTATTGTAAATTACTAAAAAAATTCATAGGCACATGAAGAAAAGGTGAAATTCTCTTCACTGCTGTCTCTTCATTCCCACTGTAGAAAGGTAATCTCTGTTAGAAGTTTGTTGTGTATTTATCCAGAGTTGGTCCATCGCACTTTAAGGGGACTTGGAGAGGCGGCAGTTTGAGGTAGTGGAAAAGCACCAAGATGGAAAAGTCACTTCCCAGGTCTGCCGCTCTGTGGCTTTTGGAGAATCCATTAACTTCCTTGGGACTCTGATTCCTGACGTGTAAAATGATGTGGCTCTTGGGAAAGGTGGGGTGAGACTGACCACCAACCATGGGGTACTGAAAGTTGGTAAAAGCTATTTTGACAATTTTGTTTGTCAAAATGACTAGGAGAGCCTCCTAATGTTCAGTTCCCTGAGAACAAGGATGCCAAGCGTTTCCAAAGCACAATAAAGAATTTTCTCAGTCTGAATCTCCAAAGTAGACTCTACAAGGAAAAAGCTAGAGCATTACTGAAGTCTCTTCCAACTGACAAGGCCTGGCATAGAACAGTTACTGGTGATATCGACCAATACCAACCCGTATTGGCTTACCAAGTGAATTTCCTACCTACAAACAAAACTTTTGTACATACCGTAAATGTTATACTGACATTAAACTGGTTTCTTTTGTGTTCTAATTCAATATTAAAGTCACTTATGTTTATATTTTATTATTTATTTCGAGGATCTCTCAGCAAGCATTTTGCTTCTTTTGCATTATGAAGATAGTCTGCTATCTCCAACCAGTTGTTTTGATTATTTTGTTCCTCCCTTTTTTCTTTCGGTATTATGTGCATCTCATTAGTTTTTTTTTTAAATAGAAGTTTGCCTCTTTTATCATACATGCAAATATCAAAGAAAACGTTACTATACATATTAAATGTATACTACAGCCTAGAAGCCTCAAAGCCAATGTTGCATTCAAGTGATTTTTAAATGATTATTTAATATTCAATTATTTTCTAAAAGGCTCCACAGGAGCCCAGTAGTCAAACCTCCCTATTAATTTTATTTCAAGAAAGCACTATTTCTAAACTGGCCTAATAATAAAAATTATAATAATCAGGAGGTCCAGAACAATACATTTGTATAATGTAAATGGAAATCTATCGCTTATTTCTTCTAATGCCATCACAAGAATCATCTTGTGTGATCTTCACAACAAATTTGAGAGGCTGAGTATAGGCCAAGTACTGTTATTTTAATTTTATACTGAAGGAAGGATAAGTTAGTACAGGGTTAGCTTGACATACAAAGCCTCTTCTTATACCAAATTCATTTTCTTTAAGAGTTTAAAAAATGCCACTGTGAACTTTTCTTTTTTCTTTTTTCCAAATATACTTAATCTGGCAAGATTCTTTCACACAGTGATAAATAGCATTTGTTATCTTTAAGGGAAAGCCAGCCAGTCTCCTTCCTAGTCTTGAGGTAAACAGAAGGCTGCCTGCTTGCCTTGGGTCTGCTCTTGCTAATTAGAGAATCTGTGGTCTGTTTCACTTTAAGGACCTTCTGGAAAACAGTAGTTCCTTTTTCCCTCAACCTTCTACACAGCTCTGTGTTAGAAGCAGCTTCTTGAATGCTCCTCGCTTGCACGGGGATGGCAGTGAGAAAATCCCTAAGATTCTGGGGTCTCAGAGAGCAGGGGGAAGAGAATGTCTGGATGAGGAATGAATCCATATATGGAACAAAAGCCTGAATTTTCATTCCTACTCCAATTTAAACTAAAACAAGGATTAAGCAAAAATCCTCTGATTTAATGTAAATACCTCTTCCTAGTTCTTTAGTTTAAAATCCTGAAGATCAAATACAAAATTTCTTTTTCTCACTGACTTCTACTCAAGCCCCACTACAATTTGTTTAGCCAAGAGTAAGATATTAAAGTTTGAGTTTTCACAGCCCAGTTTCCTTCCCATTTCAGCTAAAGAATTCAGTATTGCCAAGAGACTTCTGGCCACTTTTATGTAAATGAAGGTTGTAGCAGATCAGAGGGTAGAATAAAGGCAATGGAGGAAAAATTCAAGATTAACATAAGCAAAAGTCAACGAAAGTTGGGGGCAGATCAGAAAGAAGAGACATTTGGGAGAGCTACTTCTTTGTGGGAGATATTTTAAAATAAGAGATATGATAAAAGGACATATATTAGAAGATTTTATTAAGCATTAAGAATATATTTTCCATCTCTTCCTTTTTGGTAATTTCAAGAGAGACCTTAGTAAAAATGCAACTTGGTTTTAACTATTTCTTGGTTGACAGGCTGTTTGTTTGAAAGTGATGTTGACACTAGATAATGAGAAAGCTAGTTTCTACATACATTACATTAAAGGTTGACATTTTCTTCATGGAAAAGTCATCAGTGCATTCACACTCATTCAAAAATGTTAACTGCCTACTCCCCAGAGCTGAAATTTTTCCACGTAACTACTATCCAGCAACAACAAGAAGGAAAAGAAATGATGAGTTACAAATGCTAACCACAAATATGTCTAGATTCATTCTTGGTTATTTTTACTTAACTCTCCTTGAATATTTTTATTATTTTTCCAGTTTTATTGAGATATTATTGACATATAACATATGTATGTTTAAGGTGCACAATATGGTGATATAATACATGTATATATTGTGAAATGATTACCACAGTAGGGTTTATACCTCCATTTCCTCACATAATTTTATTTTTTTGGTGGTGATAACATTTAATATCTACTCTCTTAACAACTTTCAATTATATTATGTATGAATATTTTTTATTTAATGTTCCTTAACATTTCTTTTTACCCTCTGAAACTTTTCTTGGTTTGATATTCACTCATATAGTGAAAAATGTGAAATTTGAAAAATAAGAACTGCTCATGTTTTTCAAGTTGGTTCAATATTTGAATATCCACCTTGTTTGCAGAATGTGGAAGATATAAAGGCTGAACATAAAACATTCACTGCCTTTAATAAGGAAATGTTATACAAATACACTGGCACACATCATATATAATTAATTAAGGTAAATACCTGTTTCACATGCTAACAGAAGTCTGGACAGAGAGGAGAGCTAAAACAAGCCCCACCCCTAAAATTGTGTTGTTACTTCCATTTATTATCCACTGAGTCCTGAAAGAGTTTGGGACAACAAGACACATACCCATTTCCTGCTTACTTTATGACTTTATATTAAAGAATCATCTTTAGATCATTAAGTGTGTCTACAATATGAATTATTTATTTCTCCCTGAAGTCACATACGCTGACCAGAAGTCTCTACTATCCTAGGAATGATGTGGTTTTCAAGCACCACCATTTCTCTTAAGAAAACTTCCTGGAACTTAGGAAAATTGGGTAGAAACTCTTCAAAGTCCTCTTAGTATCATTTCTTGTCCTGTCCAGGTCATTGTTTTTCGCCAGCATTTTTCACATCTTTCCCTTCAGGCAGTTTGATAAATTTTTGCTTTTATGCTTGCTCATGGCCCCTCTTCTGAAAAATGAAATTAAACTCAAAAGATAGTTACAATAGTGATTTCTGTAACTGGAACCAAGCCAAGGCTATATGTGTTTTATATTCAGACCAGTTATGAAAATTTGGCATCACCTGTGTCTCTCCTTCCAAATCTGTGAATACATATGATAAGTGATTAGTGTGTGTGGTTTTAAAAATAAAACCTTAGAGGCTAAACCACAAAATATCTTTTGTGAAGTTGACACATCATTGAGTATTTTGTAACTGACTCACTGTCAGTCATCAACAGAATCTCCTACCTTTAATTCAGACCCTCTGCCTTCATTTTGTTACTTCAATTGAACTACATCTTCCCTTTGAGGTCACTGCTTACTTGGCAGCCGTCACAAGTGGTGGCAGTTTTTTCTCCCACATCCTTCATCAACCCTAGACTGGCTCTTCTCTCGCCTAATCATTCCAATTGGGTGTCTTCTCTTCTTTTTCAGAAGCTGCTCATCTCAGGCCGCTCTCCCTCCCTCGCTCCATAAAAACATCCTCTGTCAAATGTCGTGTCATCAGAATACTACACCAATTTTTTGTTGTTTACATCTACCAAGCCCTGGGTCACTCCATTCATTTCTTAAAAGAGTTTCCTGGCTCAGTCATTCTTTCCAACATTACTTATGTGATCATATGTGATGATTTCAACAGCCACATAAATAATCCTTCCAATTTTCTGGCCTGTTCCCTGACATCCATTTCTTCCTTCTCCTTGTCCTTCACTCTACCCCAGCCAATAGTCTCCCACAGTCACACTTTAGAGTTTGTCATTATCAGTACATGCCACTCCTTCTTGATTTCAATTAGCCCCCTTTGACCTCAATTCCCCTGGTGTCCCATCTCTAGCAACCCTACAACTAAAAGCCCTATGAACTTCTCACTGTTCCCACCATGTCCATGCTCCTCATTTAGTTTAGACTTCATTGTCTACATGATAATCATTACTTGACACATCTTTTCTTTTTTTAAATTGAAGTATAGTCAGTTTACAATGTGTCAATTTCTGGTGTACAGCTTAATGTTTCAATCATACATATACATACATTTATTCCTTTTCATATTCTTTTTCATTATAGGTTACTACAAGATATTGACTATAGTTTCCTGTGCTATATTAACACATATTTTCAACTCCATTGTCCTTTCTCCCTTCATCTCACCTGGCTAACCATACCCATCACCTTGGTTAAATCCCCTTTTCCACCTCCTCAGTACGTGGATCCACATAATTAAATATGCTGGAGGAAAATACAAAAAACATCTTAAGTGGGTCCTGAATGATGGCAGCAATTATATCACACTCCCCTAGTTATTTACTTTCTGACCACTTCCAACCTCTGAAACTCTCCCTCCACCTCATTCTTAGATGGTGCCTTTGGGTCCTGTTCCCGTGAGACAGTAGAGGCAATCAAAAGCCTACATCCACAAGTTCTCACCACTTCATCTCCCCATTTACCTGTCTGTATTTGCTTTTATTGTTACGGAAATTCTATTACTGTTCTCAAGACAAACCCCTCAGTTTATTGGCTAGTCATGGGCATTTCTCCAGCATTTGATCCCTACCTCGTCAACATTTTCATTTTTTCCTTCTCTGCTGGGATATTCTGTTTAAATTAAAAATATGCTATAGACTTTCACATCTTAAAAATCCCCTTTGATTTCACATCCTCTTCCAGATATCACCCCACTTTTCTGTTTCTCTTTATAACATTAGTCCTCAAAAAAGTCTCTGTTTGCTATTCTCATTTGTCTTCTTCTTCCTTGAATGCATTCACCCACCACCATCACCACCACTACTCCACCAAATATTTTCTTGATATTTTGGCGACTGATTTTTTTTTACATTATTAAGCCCAATGATGCATGAATTGGTGCTCAATTTTCATAATCTGTTAGCATCTTTTCACATGACTGATTATTCTCTCCTCTTGTTGAGATCATTTCCTCACTTTTCATGTTTTATTTTACTTAAATTTCTGGCTATACCTCCTCACTGCTTTGCTAGTTATTTTTTATTGCAGTGACCTCTAAATACTGGAGTGCTGCAAGACTCAGACTTAGTCCTCAGATCTTCTTTTACTTTTTCCACATTCACTCACTAGGATATTTTATCATCACTGTAAAAGCATCTATATGCCCAAATTTTAGCTGTAGGCCAGAGCTCTCTCTCAAAACCCAGACTCCTATACCTGATTGTTCTCTTGACCCATCTGAATGTCTACTAGGCATCTTAAACTTAGTATGTCCAAAATTTAAGTACCAATCTCCACTTCTCAAAAATTAAATTACAGATAAAAACTGCTTCTGATACAACTTTCCTCGTATCTGTAAATGGCAACTTCGTTCTTCCAACAGTTCAAACCGAGTCATTCCTGACTTCCCCTTTTCTATCACATCCCACATCTATCTGTCCTTTCAAAATACAGACAGAATACCATGA
Source organism: Camelus bactrianus (assembly GCF_048773025.1). Lineage (NCBI taxonomy): Eukaryota > Metazoa > Chordata > Mammalia > Artiodactyla > Camelidae > Camelus > Camelus bactrianus. Next base: position 42,076,643 of record NC_133550.1, on the reverse strand, counting down.
CTGCTCACTATCTCCATGGATACCATTATGGCCCAAACCACCATCCTATCCTATTTGGTTTATTAAAAGAGCAAGATCTCTTTTCTATTTCTATTTTCTCTACTTACACCCATTCCACCCTTATAGTTTGTTCTCCACACAGCAGCCAGAGTGATCCTGTTAAAGTATAAGTTGTATATCATGTGTCTAGAGAGGCCATTGAGTCCTAGGAAATTGCTAGAATCTCTTTCCTGTTTCACTGGCTAGATGAAGATGGCAACCAGGCTCCAGAGGATGGTGGGTGCAGACTGGGTCCCTGGATTATCAAACAGAGGAAGATCATACACCAAAATTGAGGAAAACCATATGCCAAAAAGGAACACCTGCTTTGGATGAATATATAAATCTACTGGATTTGAGAAATTTTACATCGTTGAGTCAGTTTGTTCCAGGAGTTAGCTATACTCTAATTAATACAGATCATGTCATTTTTCTTTCATAGCCCTCCATGACATACAACTTCATCAGAATAAATGCTAGTCGCTTACAGACCCTACAAACTCTGGCTCCCTTCTATCTCACTGACCAAATCTCCTATAACGACTAACCAGCTCCAGCCATGCTAGCTTCCTTCCTGTGTCCCAAACACATTAAGCACAACCTCACCCCTGGGGCTTTGCATGTGCTCTTCTCTGCCCTTAGAAATACTCTTCCTCCAGGTATCTGACAGCAACCTTCTTACCACCTGCAGGTCTCATCTACTTTATCAGAAGCCTCCCTCACATTCTTTCTCAAACAGCAACTCTCCCCCACCCCTTGCACTTCCTGTCCCCCCATCCTACTTTGTTACATTTTTTTCATGCTACTCAAGACTCTGACATATTATATGATTTACTTGTGCATTTGTTTATGAATGTCTCCACTCATATTAGACTAGAACCGCAGAAGGGAGGTGATGTTTGGTTTGTTCACTGTTAGAGCCTCATCTACTAAAATATATAGCGTACATATTATATCTATATAGCATATATGTGCCACATAGTAAACATGGAGTGTACACTGGTGAATGAATTATTTATTGCCCCTCCTTTGAAAAGCGAGACATAATATATATTTGTGATGAAATCAATTCAATATTTCAAACTTGATATAAAGTTATGATACTTATAGAAATAGATCTAACCTGGACTTATGACTATCTAAGATATTCTTTACTTGGATTCAGTTGGTTATGTATTTGTCCTTCACCCTGCGAATCCTGAGCCCAGATTTTAAATGAAGTGCTACTTTAATGATGTCAGACATACAGGAGAATGATTTCAGCATTTTTGCCAGTCTATCCTGTTTATAATATATCTGGTTTATAACTAAAATTTTGTCAGGTTTGTTTGTTTGTTTTGGCCTTGCCTTCTTAAAGAAAATAGGGCTGATTTTCTCAGAAGAAAACCAAGCATATACCTTTGTTCCTAGGAGAGTATCTCTTATCAAAGTCAATAAAACAGGTTTTACTTTGAAGTTGTCTCCTCAGGTGAAGAAAAGCATGAATTCCAGGATTACATACTCACTCTGTAATGAAGCCATCACTGTCTGTGTAACCCACATCTATGTGGACTCAAAGGAACACACCATTGCCTTTCTCTGTTTCTGAGTATCAGGATGTATGCATCGCTGTGGGGCTTGTCAACCACTGCAAACTCTCAACAAACAATAAATCCTTGGTATAACAACTGTTAGCCATCATTAAAATAATAATAATAATAAACTTTAACATCAAATTTCTTAGTTTAGTCAACAGAAATACTGCTTGTCTACTTTTAATTATGCATTAGATGTGGCTTAAAACTACAGGAATTTGGTTACTATGATGTATTTAACCATTTTTTGGCCAATGGTTGCTATTAAAATTCAACGCTAAAATCACAGCTTAGTAATAAGTTCTAGAAGGAAATGAAACATATTCCCCTCCATCTCTCTGAATATTATATAAAAATAAAAACAACCACAAGAGCAATAATAAGATTTATTATTTTATGAACTGGAATGGTACCCCAAGAACGGTGTTAGTTTTTTATTTATTTATTGCCACTAAAATAGTTTTCCTGGACTACAGGTGCAAGAATGTGCTGGGTGAGTGTGGGCAAAGGGCCAGAAGAGAACTTCAAGCTTAGTCAAGCGACAAATCACTAAGGGATGTGTAAGCCACAGCTACATTAAGGACTTTGAATTTTATTTGGAACAGAAGGTAATCATTGCTCATTTTCTTTCACTTCTTTTTTTCTACCCCACTCTTTGCTCTTCTTCTTTATCTTCTCTGCTTTATTTTTCCTCCTCCTTTCTTTCCCCTCATGTCTTCCTTCTCTCCTTATATTTTATTTAAGCACAAGAAGTATCATTTGTTCATTCAAGAAATCTTTATTGAACACCTAGTACATGTAAGATACTCTGCTAGATTCTGAAAAAATTTGCTCTGGAAGACAGACCTAAATCCATCTCTCATAAAAGTTAGAGTCTGGTGAACAAGGTTGACATGTTCAGGAAACTGAAAACAACCCAGTATGACAAAGTTAAAAGCAGGGAAATGTCCAGAGATGAGGTCAGAGAAAAAATCAGGAGCACATCACAGGGGGTGTTGTAAATCAGATCAGGAATTTCAGTCTTTATGCTAAGAGCAATGGGAAGCCATCAAAGTATTTTAAGCTTGGAGATGATACGATTTGTGTTTATGAAAGATCACACTGGCTTTGTGTGGAGAATCAATTGGTGGAGGAGAAGAACAGATAAGGAAACATCAATAAGATTCTATGGCTATAGTCTCTGTAAAAAAGATGGTAACTTGGAACAAGGTGGTGGTGATGGTAGGAGAGGCCAGTATTGCAGGAGGTGGTAGAGGTGAGGAGGAGATGGAGGCATGGTACTCTGTTTGAAAGAAATTTGAGTGGTAAACACATCAGAAATTGTGGTCTAACTGTACCCATAAAAATAATTAAATAAGCAAGCACTTCCTCCTCCAGCTTCCAGAAAAGTAGCTGATATCTTTTTTATTTTTAAATTTCCTCTCCTTTTATTCGCACTTCTTAATATGGTTTCCATTCCTCTATGCCACTAAAATGGTTTTTAATAGGGACTCAAATAACCTTAATAACGTTCAAACTACTAGATATTTTTCATTCTTGACTGCTTAGCATCATTCAATTGCCTCACTTCAGAGCACTCTAGTCTGTGACTTCCATGACAGTAGAATCTCCTTTTACCACAGTGGCCACTTTTTCCCTGTCTCTTTTGCCAGTTTGGCTCTCAGTTCTCTCCTGGTCTTTAAATGTTGTAGCTGGTCATTGTTCAATCCTAGGCCCTCTCCTATTCTCACCCTATAGTCTATCCTCATGCCATCTTATTTAAAGTCATGCCTCTAAAATTTACACCTCCATTTCATACAACTTTTCTGAATTCCAGACTCAAATCTAACTGTGTATATTAGATCTCCACTTTAATTCTTCACTAGTACCTCAAACTCAACATGCCCATTCGGGAAGAACAGTAAAGGACAAGGTTTGGGGCCAGATTGATATGCGTAATTGAAGGTGTCAGTGGCTTAGATATATTGAAGGAGAAAGTCTTTGAAAATAAGGTCAAGAAATTGGGAAGCCAGGAAATTGGATATATTTTCCATGAGAACACTGAAGGTACCTAGAAGAATGACAAAAACCCTTAAGAAAATACTAACAAACTAAATTCAACAGCATAAAAAAATTATGCACCATGACCAAGTGGGATTTACTCCTGGAATGCAAGGAATGTTCAACATATGAAAATTGATCAATGTAATGCATTATATTAACAGGATAAACAGAAGAAAAATAACATGGGCATCTCATTTGATGGAAAAAAAGCATCTGACATAATTCAAGCACTTTTCATGATATAAAGACAAAATAGAAATAGAAGTAAACTACCCCAACATAATAAAAGCTATAACGAAAAATCCACAGTGAACATCATACTCACTAGTGAAATACTGAAAGCTTTTCCTCTGGGATCAGGGACAAAGCAAGGATGCCTACTTTGACCACTTCTATTTAACACAGTACTGCATGTCCTAAACAGTAATTGGGCAAGAAAAATAAATAAGAGGCATCCAAATTAAACAGAAAGAAGTAAAATTATCTCTGTCCACAGATGGTATGATCTTATATGTAAGAATCCCTGAAGACTCCACAAAAAAATTTGTTTGAGCTAATAAAATGAATTTAGTAAAGTTGCTGTATACAGAGTCAACACAAAAATCAGATGCATTTCTATATACTAACAATGAACAATCTGAAAATTAAGAAAATAATTTAGTTTTCAATAGCATCAAAAAAATACTCAAGATTTAACCAAGGAGGTGAAAGAAAGACTTATACAAGCAATGCTATAAAGCATTACTGAAAGAAATGACAGACACAAATAAATGAAAGACAACCCACATTCACAGACTGGAAGATTTAATATTAAGATCTCTATACTTATCAAAAAGAGCTACAGATTCAACCCAATCAGAATTCCAATGACTTTTTTTTTTTTTTTTTGCAGAAATAGAAAAGTCCATGTAAAATTCACATGGAATTTCAAGGAACTCCAAACAGGCAAAGCAATTTTGAAAAAGAACAAAGTTGGAGGATTTATACTTTCGTATTTCAACACATACTACAAAGGTACAAATTTACTATAATCAAAACAGTGTGGTATTGGCATAAAGACAGACATACAGAACAATGGAAAATAGAATAGAGAGCCCAGAAATACATCCTTGAATATATGGTTAAATTCTTTTCAACAAGGGTTCTAAGACCATTGAAACTGGATATCTGCGTACAAAAGAATGAATTTGGACCTTTACCTAATACATATGCAAAAATTAACTCAAAATGGATCAAATACCTAAATTTTAGATCCAAAACAATAAAACTCCCAGAGGATAGCATAGAAAAAAGCTTCACAACACTGGTAATGATTTCTTTGATATGACATGAGAGGCAAGGCAAAAAAAAGCAAAATCAGACAAATTGAACTTCATAAAAGTTACAAATCTCTGTACATCAAAGAACACTGTCAACAGAGTGAAAAGGAGACCTATGAAATGGGAGACAATATTTGCAAATCATATATCTGATAAGTTCTCTATATAGAGAACTATAAAGTTCAACAACAGAACAAAACCTTGTTCAAAAATGGGCAAGACTTGAATTGATGTTTGTCTGAAGAAGATATGAATGGAAATAAACACATAAAAAAGTTCAACGCCGTTAATCATTAGGTAAATGCAGATGAAAATCACAATAACTGCATATGTAATAATCCCAAACTAAAAGCAGTGTTTATGCCCATTAATAATAGAATGGATAAACAGAACAGTAAAAGTGAAGTATCCAGATATACCTGCTATGAATCTGAAATACATAACGTTGCCCCTAGTCAAACACAAAAGACTGCACATTGTTATTCCTTTTGTATATGTTCAATACAAAGAAAAATACATAAAAAGCAAAAGTATACAGTATTCAAAGTTAAGAAAAGGGTGACCTTTTTGGACAAGGGAGGGATAGAAATTTGGAGGTGGCATAGCAGAGGACATTTGAGGTGCTAGATAGCCTATATTCTGATCTAAAAGTGCTAAAAGTGGCTACTTAGATGTGTGCTTGGTATTGATTCATTAAGTGCACACTTAACATTTTCTTGCACTGTTCTATAAATATGCTCTATGTCTTAATTTTTAAAAATTCTAAATGTAACAAAACTACAAATACCTAGTAATAAAATTAGTAACAGAGATAAGTTGCCTATCTGAAATAAACGATAAAACAAAACCTGAATACACTGGGAGATAACCTAAGTTCCAGAATATATAAAGGCATCTTACAAATTGAAGAAAAACAACTAAAAAGGAAAAAGTCAATCAAAATTGGTAAAAAAGATGAACAGGCAATTCACAGGGGAGACAATGCAAAGATTAAAAAAATTATTTCAAAGATGTCACCCAGAGTTCAAAGGAAAACTCAGGAAAATGCAAGTTAAAACAACAATAACATATTTTACTAATCATATTTGCAAGCATTTATAAAATACCTGTAACATTCAGGTCTAATAACATGAGAAAACAGAAACTTCCTTAAGCCATGTTGCTAGTGGGAGGGTGTTAACTGAAATTTTTCTTGAAAATAGTCTGGCAATATCTGTTATAATTAAAAATTTTAAGTCCTTTGTTTGGCTCTACCAAAATGATAGTACCACATATAATAATATACGTACAATTTGTTTGTTTGTTTGCTCCACTTCTTACAATGGCTACACTGTGAACAATCTGAGTTTTCATTATGGATGGAATAAATCTTTGCCTACACAACTGAAGAGCTGTCCATAATCCATTGCAAAATGAAAAAAGAAAGTTGCAGAGCAATGTGGTCATAACTTGGGTATGTAAAAACACTGCCACCTAAACCCATTTATCTGTATAATGGCTTGTAAAAGATGTGGTTAATCTATTACTCTCAGAAGTATGGAAGTGGATGAGGCTGGGGGTCATCTGGAGATATTTTTATCTTCTTTTTATCTCTCTGTTTCATTTGTTATAATGAGCATGCATTTATATTTTTGAAAATCAGAATATTTATAAAGAAAAATGTTTTATTCATTAATCAAATATATGGCACTTTTCCTTCTTTTCCATGTAACCTCATACTTTTAGCTTCACCCATTGAGAGCGCCCGATACCAGTTGTTTCTTGCCCATTTTCATTAACTTCCCTTGAAACTGGTCTAGCTATGCTAGCTTTTCTTTCATTATAATGGTTATTTGCATTCTACAAGTATTTGCAGCTTGTTAAGTTGGCTCTGTGGCCAAGTTTAAAAGGGGATTCTGGTAAATCCCTTCCACTTACAACACTTTTATCTATTAATTTGCTATAGTTCATTGCTCTACTTTTGTTTACTTAAAGATTTCATCTAGGTTCTTTATGCTTTGCCAGCCCCCAAAGGCACACTTTTCTCTTCATGCATTCCAGTTTCCATAGTACTATTTGCTGGCTTGATTCTCCAAGAGACAATCCTTTTATTGAATTTCAAAGACTTTAGATTTAACCCAAGATAAATGTTGAATATTGCTTGAGGTCCAGGAAAGCATTAGACACTCTGTGAAAGAGTGGCCCTACCTCTAAGTTCAAAGCAGCCTGACTGAAGTTCCAAATGCACATTCCGCTTCAGTGTACACTGTCACCATAAGATTTCTGTACCCTGGGCGCACCTTGACAACTCAAATCCTATTCTTATGGGATCAGTTTCTTTCCTTTGGGAATTCATGGAGAACACAGACTCTATGCTCACTCATTTTTCTGTCTCTGAAAGCATTATTCTTATTTTAAATTCCAGGCTTTTAAAGTCACAATGGCCCCAAATGTCCTCATGGTTAGGCACAGACTCCTTTCATGACTCTTCGATGCTACAGTTAGCTTAAGCTGGTAAAATCCCATTTAAAAAGCTCGATCCAACTAGCTGTCCAAACAGGTCTGCCTCATCCCATTCCCATCTCAATATTCAATAGTTGAAGTATCTGATAGAAAATATCCAGTCAAAACTATGCTCTCCTCTCCCTACTCAATGACCACTGGCTTCCTTTGAGTTTTTTCATGTCTCTTCTGATTAATACAGTAGCCTTCTCTCTGAGCTTTTTACCTCTAGTCTCCATCATATTAATCATTCCATCACACTTCTGTCAAAGTTATTTTCAAAAACTGAAGAACTCAATTCCCTCTCTAAAAAAATTTGATGTTTCTCCAATACCTACAAGAAAATGACTAAAAGACTTTTAAATGTTAAGGATGTTTCTCCAAATTCATTTCTTCCCATCTTTCTGATCTTGACACCAGTATTCTGCCAGCATTGCTCTCCCCTAAAAATGACAGGCTTTGTCATGCCTTCTTGCATTTGGATATACTGTTTCCTTTTTGGGAATGCCTTTCTGACTCTGTTCCGCTTGGTGGAGTCTAACTCATCCTTACAGACTCTACTCAAGTGTCACAAGCTCTGAAGCCTTCCAGACTCCTTTGGGCACATAGCTGTTCTTCATTTTTGTCTTCATAGTACTGTTTAGAGTTCTATTTTAGCATGAATCAGATTGTATTTTAACCATCTGACTCCATATTTTACCTGACTCCCTCCTTAAATCATGAGTTCCTCAAGGGCAGTGATGATAACCTTATACCCACAATGTCGGGTTCAGTTCCTGACATGGAAAAGGAGTCCAGCATGTGCTTACTCGAGGACTGCAGGGATGATAAAATAAATGGATCTCTTTCACAGAAATCAGGAGTCTTGATATTCTACAAAGACTCTTGTTAAAACTTGACTAAAATCAGGAAATGAATCAGAGAGACTTCTCTGTTATTTTGTTTAAAGAACATCCTCTCATAAACTTCTGTTAAGATTCAGTGGAAGAATGACATCAATTTCCCTCTTTTCAATCGTGGACTAAATAATATTACCAAAACATTCTACTTTTAAAAACTGAAAATTTGGTTTCCAGACTGCAAAATGTCTCAAACTCGTGTCTCCTTTCACTATTACCAAACCAAGGTTGCATTTTATTTTCCACACAAAATTTGATTTTAAGAGTTCTCAGAGAAATCTCTTGTGTTAGTGAATTTGTACTTAAAGTAAAAATTCTGCTGATCATTTTGTGATATTTTTCTCCTCCATTATAACTATGATTTATCTGTTGCAATCATGGTGTACAGCCTGCTAAAGAATGAATTTTTATAGGTACTCTGGTAGAATATACATATATATGAACACAGAGAAAAAATACTTATATCTCATCTCATATGTACACATTTCAGGTAAAGGATCTTATACTTAGAAAGCTTAAGTAATTTATTAGCATGAACAACCCTCCTGGTTTGCCCAGGATAAAGAGGGTTCCTTGGATGCAAGACTTTCAATTTTAAAACCAGGAAAGTCCCAAGCAAATCAGGAGTAGTTCACTCTGTCACTTAGCCAAAGTCACAAAATAAGTCACAGATACAAAGCTCAAATTCAGTCCTTTATATGTTCCCAAATTTTATGTTCCTATCACATGCTGCCTTCTTGATTTGGACTTTATCCATAATATTTATTTCCACATTGTAAATCACATGGTGTCAGTAACTAAGATTTTCAAGAGCAATAGATAAATAAATTCTAGCGAGGTATTTTAACAAAATTTTAAATTACGGATCAGTAGCATACTTTGATTTCAGCTCCAGATGTTCATCTTCTAATTATATGCCAAAATTGCTAGCTGATAGATTTATTTTGCCTACTGCTACATTATAAAACTTATCTAATTACTATAGACTAGTTGTTGAGACTCTCAAATTAGACTATCACTCTACTTTCACTGTGAAAATAGTAGTTCTTAATTTTTTGTGAATGTTCATGAAGTTTTAATGTCCCTCAATGTGCCTCCATTTCTTCCCCTAAAACCATGCTTCTCCAATATTAGTATTAGAGAGATTTATAATAAATAAAGAGGAGGAAAAATGATAACATTTGCATTGTTTTGAAGAAAAAGGGAGCAAGCTAATGAGTGGGTTACAGGGAATGCAGAAGTATGTCAAGACAAACTGGATGAGGGGACAGCAAAGGTTTAAAGGGGATGGCACATACCCTGACTAGTTCTAGAAATCTTTTCCAAAAGATATCTGAGCTTAATATATTGTCTTGTAAAATTTCATCTCCAACCTCTGTCCATTTTTAAGGAAATACTGTACCCTTTCTTGCATATAATTTCTAAAGCTTCAGTTTATTTTGATTATATTCTCTCCAGGTACACTTGATAGAATATTGTAGGTATGATTATATTTCCAAATGTGTCTTTAACAATAATCTAAAACTTGAATCTTAATATTAAAAAATTGAAATAAATAGGAAAAAATAACATTTGTAGCATTATATATTTATTTCAACAAACAACAGTATGGTACTGTACAAATTTTAGACCAAGGGTTAAGGATTTTGAGTACGTGTTTTCATTCCACACGTGATTAGCTGGGTAACCCTAAGAAAACCACGTGATTTCTCTTTTCAGTTTTATATTAGGAAAATGGGAAATGAAATAAGTGTCTTACCTTGCCCACGGACATGGAAAGAAGTTCAGCTATGTGACCATGATGCGTGCTGGGAAGGAGAGTGTTTGATAAATCTGAATAGGAGAAAGGTTATTTGTTATCTTACATGTAACTGTGCAATAGTTATATGTAAATCCAAAGAGAAACTAGGAGACTTTGAGGCAATATGATTTGGGTACAAGTCACAAAATACTTGAGCTCACTCAGTGAAATCTTATGCATCCTCAAGTTTGTGAATATTGTAGCACACTGGTGCTTCTTAAACTTCACTATGAGTATATGTTATCTACAGAAGCTTGTTAAACTGCAGATTACAATTCAGAAGGCCTGTGGTTAAGGTTGAGTATTTGCATTTCTAACCAAGTCCCAGGTTATGTTAGTAGTACCTGGACCAGGTGCCACATTTGAGCAGTAGAGTAGGTTTCCCGAGCACTTGGAGAGATGATGAAGATAAGTGGCACTGTGACACATAAACAAGAGTCATTCTGATGTAGTGGACATTAAAATATGAGACTGACTTGGAATCTGGATAGGATATGAATTTGAAGTAGTAATATGACAAGGGGGACCCCCCCAAAAGGGTAAAGGATACCCAAGAACAGATTGGAAAGAGCTTCTGGTAATTGGTGGTTGAGAAAAGTTTGGATATCTAGCATACAGAGGCAACATGCTTAAAAACAAAACAAACTTAAGCAAAATAGCAAGGTAGAGAGTGGGATGTTAAAAAAGTGTGCAGAGAACAAATTTGAGCAAACTTCTTAATGAATCAAAGTAAATGGAGACAGACGCTGCTGGGTCAGCTTCAAGGCTTCAGAATGAAAGGGGGATTTTAAAAACTGAGCAGTAACATCTGTACAATGTAGGGAAGACTCAAAACCCACTAAGAGAAAGGGACAGAGGATGAAGAGGCTTTGACAAGAAAAGAAAAATTAAGATGCTTTTCAGGTGGTGGCAAGACAAAAAGGCAAAGGAAAAAACAGTCATGATGGATGTTGCAAGTCATCTCCTTGGGGAATGTGACCCTTGCTGTGAAGAGTGAACAGAAGAGGGAAGTCCATCCAAATCCACTGGAAAGGAAATAGAGAAGCAGTTAGGCCACAGAACACAAGAAGATGCCTGCTGTTCTTCGAACTAAAGTAACCAAAGAAGTCAGTGTAGGAGTTGCGAAGGAACAGAGCCTGAATCAAGGGACAAATGCAGAATGGAAAGAGAAAAGTCACAAGAGAAAGAAGAAGTCACACTCAAAGGGTGTCTTTGCAAATTAAAATCACAAAATTGATTATTTTTATGATTCACTATTAAGGAAAAAAGGTGACATCAGCTCAAAATTTAACAAATTCTAGCTAAATGAATTAAAGACTGATGGAAAGGGACTGCATCACAAGAATAGAAACCGTTTTTAAAAGCTGGAAAGAGCAACATGATTAAAGAACATGGTGAAATAAAGTGGTAGGGCAAATCATAAAGACCAATGACCAACGACTGGAAAGCACGATACAGAGGATGGAGTGAAGGGAAAGAGTCTGCAGATGTAGAAATAAGAAATTTATTCATCTGGAGGAAGCTGGGCAGTTTCCACTCATCTATGACACAGACACAATGGACTGTATTTGACCCCTGGCCTGGTGAGCCCCAACAGACCCTCTCTCTTTTGGTTCTTCTCCCATAAGCCTCACTCATTTATTAGCAGTATCTTGTCCCACGTTCTTTCCAAAGATATTTGAGACTGTTAAAGAAAACCAGAGCCAGATAGTAATGTGGTAAAAACATATTTTGTTCAGGAACTATTGCAATAGAGGAAAAAGAGACCTCAGTATAGGACTGGGCTCAACTCCAAATACAGCAATGACCAGTGGGAATTTACAGGCAAGAAGCAGGTTGTGGGGATGGGTGGATAGAAATTCCTAAGAAGAGACATCAAGGGTAGGGAGAATTCTTCCTGAACTGACCTAACAGGATTCTTGCTGAAGGCAGGCCAGGATAGCCAGCTACCACCTGGATGGGTCGGGGAATGAGGGATTTGATCAGATACTGAGGGTTGGGGATTCTCACTAAATTGAGTAGCAGGATTCTTGCTAAAACTGGGTTATGCAGGCCTGAGAACAAAGCCCAAGGATGAGTCCTAGTAAGAAAAGGGCTTAGAGGAGCCTGATTAAAGTTTGATTAAAAAGAGTCTTTGTCAGTCAACTCTATTCATGCTCTGCCTTGACTCTCTTGGCCTTTCAGTGTTTGGCTTCACCATTTCCTGAACTTTACTTTTTCATCACTGCCAACAAAGTACTAAGGCTCTTCTCTTTTCTCTTTTTCCTTCAGGTCCTGACAGATGACTGACTGAGCATCTGATAAATGAATTTGAGTTATGAAAGTAATGCTTAATAGTAGTTTCTATCTCATTCCTCCCACACATGTTGGTAAGACTAAGTAATGTTCACATAGGAATTACAGGACCAGAAAGCAGATAACTTCATTTTGAGAGTATTTTTAGCTGCATATACTCCCTGGAAAGATCGATCCTATGTGATAGGCAGAGCACTATACTTTTTAAACATCTAATTGGACTTGGTCCATATCCAATTCTGCCATTACTCAACATTCTCAAATGTATTTTAGAGTTTATCAGAGGAAGGGAGGGGAAATTATCCAAAAACAAATAACCACATTACTGATTATGGTGTATCTCATTAAAGAAACCTCTGAGACATGCACAAAAGTAGGCCAGAGATACAATCAATGACTTCCATGTTAAGGACAAAAGGAAAAATGATCCAGATTGAAAATAATTGAGAAAATAATAATTTTAGCAGATTATACACACGAAAATAGCTAGTGTCTTTCATAATAGTCACCAGAGGAGCTATCAAATGATGATGTTTCTATTGCTCAAGACATTTTTGAAACACTTTCTCGGAATTTTCATCAGGACCATTTTATAAGTCATACAAGAAAATTACTCCCATAAAATTATAGTCATTGCCTGCATATTTGCCCATTTTCACCATAGCATCTGTATCTTTATTTTTAAAAGCAAACAAATGAAAATACTTATTATGGAAAGTTATCCAAGTGAATATAAAGGAAGGGATCAACTTGGCATGTTGGGATAAAAACCTAAGTGACATTGAACATAGTTATCAATTTGAATTGCTTTTAGGACCAAATTTCCTGACTTCTTAGTGGTACTGCATCCTTTTGACATTTGCTTTATAAGACAAGAAAGAAAACAAAGCTTGATTCATAATTTCTTTGAAATAAACAGGATAACATATTCCCTTTGTGATTTTCTTGGACAGGAAAAGGAAATAGTTCTTCAAAAGACTAACTTGGAACAATTTATTTATATGCTTACAGTTGTCAAAGCAGCAAGTTGTATAGTAAACTAAATTTCTAAAAATTTTAGAGTCATTTTCGAAACAAATTACAATGTGTTTCTTTCTCTCCCAGCACGAACAAGATGAAATCCCTATGTAAGCATATCACTCTGATGTCCAGTTTCATAGAATTTAAAGATCATGTTGCATGTCTATCATTGTGTTAAGTATTATCATAATATTTTTGTGTTCTTTCCTCCCAGTGTGAATCAAAACCACTTGATTTGAAAATATTTTTCTTTATAAAAGGAGGATTGATCATAACCTCACATGTAAATGATTCTATTTCTTTGGTATGTATTTTTTAATTAAAAATTCCCTAATTAGAAATTATGTATAACAAGGCCAAATTAAGCAGATGTCAATAAAAAGTTTATTTCTTTCAAAAAACTACCTTTAAACATTCATACTAAATGTCCTCCTTCCTTATATTTTAAAGTTAAGTGCCCTCTGGTTTGGGGACAAGCCAAGAAGAGCTAGAATAGTCACTAGGTTTAGAATAAAACTGATGTCTTTGCCTTCCATCTACAAACACAGAGTTTATTATAACATTAAACCCTGGCATGTTTAAAGAAGCTTATATTCTTTGAAAAAGAAAAAATGTGGGTGTGTATATAATTGGTAGGAATAATAAAATGTACATGCCATATTTTCAATGAGGTAGAGTAGTCACAGGGTTAAGGCTTTGGGCTTTGGACTACAGACCCAGCATTAGATCAACCCTTTCCCACTAAGCAGCACTGTGACATTGAATAAGTTGCTTAAACTCTCTGATCCTTGTTTCTCAAGTATCAAATGCAGATGATAACACCTTCTTCAAAGTCTTATTATAAAAAATCTTAAGAGAGTATATAAATAGTACTCACCAAAGTATTATGCCTAACACATTATAAGTAATTCAGAAAATACTGGCTGCTCATTATTTATTACATTAGTCAAGTCCACTTAAGAACTGATTTCAAGACCTCCTGAGGGAGGGGAGAATATAATGTCATTCTCTTTGCATCCATTTCTACATTAATAAAAAATGGACATACTAATAGCCACCTGGAAGAGCTATGTGAAGACCAAACATTCCTACTATAGGATTCCTTCATTTAACAGAAATCAGCTTAGGTAAGGTGTTAATCCTGTGCAAAGGAGAGGTTGGACTGCATTTTGTTTGGAAACCAATAAAGGATTTTCAGCAGTAAAGTGGTATGATATGTTTAAAATAATTATTTGGCTGCCATATGTAGAAATCCTTGAAAGAGAGCAAGACTGAAAATAGCAAGATCAGATGGGAAGTTATCACAATGACTGGGGCAAAAGATGATGGTAGTGAGCAGGGAGGGACCTGGACCTCCATACGTGGAGCTGACACAATGTACTAATGATTAGATAGCAGAAGAAGGAAAGTGTGAACACTCTAGGATAATTCCTCAGTCTCTAGCTTGATCAGTTGGAACAGGTAATGGCACTATTTCATGGAATGTAGATGGCAGAGAGGGAAGTAGGTTGAAGAAGAAAGGAATCAAGCATTCTCAGTTGGTTGTGTTGAGTCTGAGATGCTTACTAGGTACCCAAAGGGAGATGTCCAGGAGGCAGTTAAACATTCAGGTTTGACATTAAGAAGAGGGGACAAGTTAGAAATAAAAATGTAAGAGTCATCTGGGTATCACTGGCAATATCAAGCCACTTAATTAGATGAGTTTAACAAGGAAGAATAGATGCAAGAAGAGAACTCAAAATGTTCTCACATTTAAAGATTGAATAGACAGGAACAGC
Source organism: Camelus bactrianus (assembly GCF_048773025.1). Taxonomy (NCBI): domain Eukaryota; kingdom Metazoa; phylum Chordata; class Mammalia; order Artiodactyla; family Camelidae; genus Camelus; species Camelus bactrianus. The sequence goes on along the minus strand of NC_133550.1, from coordinate 42,061,394 downwards.
AAGCATAGGAAAATGAGAGGAAAACCAGTGCAGCGTATCGTGTCAGAGAAACCTAGAGAGGAAAGTGTTTCTCCAAATAGAGAACAGATGACAGTGTCAGGTGCTTCGGAAAGGGCAATAAATGAGATAGCACATGTGAAAGCACCTAGTGTACTTCCTGGCACACAGTAGGTACTTAATAAATGCTGTTCCTTTCATTTTCTATTTCCTTTCCAAGAGATAGAAGTGCTCAGTGGTTAAGAGTGTAGCCTTAGGAACCAGTGTGCCTCAGTTCAAATCCTTCCTCTGCCATCCCATAGCTGTGTTACCTTACACAAGTCATTTCACCTTTCAGTAGTTTGGTTCCTGTATTTTAAAATGTGGGCAATGACAGTGCCTACTTCATAGAGGCGTAGCTAATACATTACTATCAATCAGTAAAGTTAATTGCTATTTTCTTTCCTATTTACTTTTTTCCATGTTAGGTATTTTCAAAAATTAGCCAGTAATAAATATAAATTATTTTGATTTCCATAATGAATATTTGGCTGAGTGACAAAAATTCATTTATTTCCATAGCCAGTGAGACAATGACCAAAGCCTATGCTTCCTTGTCACAGAGTGCACATACCTGCCTTTAAAGGATGGAGCTGTTTTTATTGATTGGGGTCCTGACTATGTGTGAGAACAGTAAAAGGAGCAAGGCACCCAGAGAATAGCAACAGTGGAAAGTCATTTCCACCCTTAGGACCAAAGGGACAAGAGGAAGAAATGTTGCTACCAGAGTTCACGGAGAATGGAATTGCAAAGGAGTGGTTTCCTGTGGGAAAGAGAAATACAGTTATTACTAGGGATTAGGGTGCTGATAAAGGGAGGGAAGGGGGAGAAATGTACAACTTCCTTGTTATTTCACCTTCATATCTCAGTCCACTGGGCCTACTGGATGAGTCTAAGCAGAAGCTGGCAGAGGATCCCAGGCGAGGTGGTCTGCAGAAATTGCCTTCTAAGGCCCAGAAAGGGTAGAGAAGCAAGGAGCATAGACTAAGGGAGCAAACAGAGGACAACCAAGTACACTTTGCTATTCTCTAGTGTTAAGTTCCTGGCCATGTCCCAGTGGATGATACCCAAATAAGGCTGATTCCTCCTCGTCTCAACACCCTCCTTCTATGCTGGTAGCCAAAAACATCTTCAGCTTCTGAGCTGCATTTCATGTCAACCAGCTTTTCACAACTATCAAACAATGTGGAATCTCCTTAGTACTTTGCTTCTAATTTTAAGAGCTCTACACACACACACACACACACACACACACACACATCAGTTGAAAGACTGTAAATTATAAAAATAAAAAGCTTATCTAAACTTTTCTGAAACATAAACCCAAAATTCTGTTTGTTTCAAAGATTTGGACAGACTTGACTACATCCCACAAGAATGCCTTCATTCCTGGTTTCTACTGGAAACTTGTAAACTGTTGACACCATGGATTTTAAAAAATAAACAGATGGGCATGTCTCCATGACTTCATTTTATGTTGATTGAGAATATAAATAATTAGAGAGATAAAAGATAATATTCCTATTTTTCAATGTTTGTAAATAAAAGAATTTGCCAGTCATTTTATCCATCCACCCACTGCTTGTTGATGTTTATCTATGGCTGTGGTGAGAAATTCCTCAATCATCACTCATTCTAGGATAATTTAGAGTATTAAAAAAAAAAAAGGAAAGAAAAAAAAAAAAAAACCAGGCTCAGAGGTCAAGATACCTAAAAATATGAGATAAGTGAAATCTGTCATAATCATGACAAGATGAATGAAAATCCTTTTCAATGAAAATAACTTTCAGTCATTAAGGACTCCTTTTCTTATTTTACAGACAACAACAACAACAACAAAAACATGGTATTTGGCATAGAGTAGTAGTGGACTTTAGCCAGAGGAGAGTTTGTTCAGAACTTTGTCCCTCCTTTAATCTGGGCAAATTCAAGCTACATCAAAATTATAGTTTCCAGTATCCCTTGAATTTCCAACAAGTTCTGTTGAGAAGGAACCTTAGAAGATAATGACTCAACACTGTTAAATTCGAGATAGGGCAGCGTAAAAATCTTTGCTATTTAAATAATATCAGAAAAGTATTTTGTTACCTCTTGGTATCACATTTGAGATTAACAGACTTTAACCAAGATACGCAAAAATCCATCATCTTCCCAGTTAAAGACATTTTTTAAAATAATGGAAACCATTTGCTTTCACATAATAAGCTGGTATACACTACCTTGTCACTTTCAAACAAGATCAATTCTTATATAGTTCTTCTGTTTGAGTGCATACTCTACTATCATATAATGGATGGTAATTATAAGCTGCATTTTGCCAAACATACAATCAGAAAGAAGCAAAGGTCTTTCAAGGTAAATCAATAAAAATTTATTACTGACCAACTGAGTACAAAGGTATGTAGTCAAAATTAATAAAAGCAAATTGTTTACAATAATGTGTTCCTTTTCTCTATTTCTTGTTTTTTTTTCTATTTGTTCAAGAGTAATTTGTCCAAATTATTTTTTGTGCAATGTAATTTGATTAAATTTATATCTTGGGAAGAAGTACTATGATCTGGGTGGAGCTTTGCTCCTATCAATGATATGTAATAAATAGATCATGGACTTCAGGGTCTAACATTTTCTCTGTCAGGAGCACAGCCATATTAAAGGTATAAGTGATGAGGGAAAGAGCACTAAGATCACAGCCAGCACGTGCTGTGAGTATTCCTAGTACAATGAGAGCCCAAATAGTCAGCAAGCTGCAAGATCTGAGCTGATACCACAGCAAGTCTGATTTAGCAAGTGTACAGCCCACATATTAACTTGAAAGTTAATCTGAAAGCAAAGTTTGGCTATTTTGGTTTCTAGAATATTTTTAAAATAACAACTCAGATTTAGAATTTGTTGTATACATATTTTTTCCCTTTAATACTAAAAGCCATATATCTCAATGTGATCAAGATACATACTTTTTTAAAAAAATGCGTAGCTGGCTAGTTTAAATGTGTTGTGGCTATGAGAGAGGCATGTGTATTGGAGGCTTGAAGAAGAGAAAGTCAGCTCTGTGCTCCTTCACTTTATGGAGAGACTCCCAAGCCACAGACCAGCTACACACGATTCCAGCTGAAACAGGCACAAATGCCATTTTAAGTATGCACTCAACCTCCAGGTACGGATTATTTAAGAATATTGTGGCATTTTCTAATGCCATGTAATATAAACTGGAATACATTTTAATGATACAAATTTGCTCTTCAGCTAAACAATACAAGGATTTTCCTTATTTTTCTAGCTAGTATCAGAGCATATTTATTTTGCAAAATATCCAGTTCTAGTCTTCTAGCAGAGTCATACAAATTCTCAAGAAAATAACAAATTTTATCTTTGACCGAAAGTTTGCGTTTTCCAAAATTACTTTCACTAGTGATAACACATTCTAGAAAATAATTTTTTGAATGATACTGTCACATAGTCTATAGGAAAAAAAATTTACTAGCTACCATATTTTTCTTACTTACTCTTTTAAAAGAAAACTGACTGAGAAAAATAGAATATCAGCAATACAATTTTATTTTTATTATGTTTTTCAGATGAGAGCATTAGAATCCAAAATGATAAAGTCATCTGCCCAAAGCCACATAGCCAGGGAGTATCTGCTCTGAAAAAGTTAATGTGTTTGATTACACTGGGCAGTGCGTATTATTCAATGTATGAATATACTTTTTATGCAAGAAGAGTGTATTAAAAGTGCATGAAGAGTATTGTTGGTTATGAGAGCCTTTAAATTCTAAGATACTGGAGATGAATCTTGAAGGAGAGGAACAAATGAATTGTAGATAAGAAAGGGAGGATTCTTTGAATTGATGAGTTGGGAAGAAAAGAGTATGAGCCACTAAAAAGTAGGAAAGTCATTCTAAAGAGGACTTTTGCTGGTTTGTTTTGTTGTCTTTGTTTTGGTAGGAGAGTAGGACAAAGTGAAAAGGATGATGGAATCAGGGCAGCACTCTATGAAGGACTGGGAGAAGGTTTCAGTCAACTAAATCTTGTAGAGTAAATCTGATGAAGAGGGTAAGAAATCATGGCAGGATTATTGGAAGTTTCTACTAATGAAGATAAGGATAATCTCTAGCTAGATTTTATAAATTTTATAAATAAATGTAGTGCCATCTCACTATAATACAATTTGTGATTAAAATAATTGCAAGTAACACCGGGTATCCTGAGACCTCATCAAAATATAAAAGTTAACATTTGACTGATAACTTGAATATGTGAGGGAAAGTCTTATTATATTAACCTTCATACTGGGAGGCATGTGGTGTAGGTGGAGTACTTCCAAATAATGTGGTGCAGAGATGGTTAGTAACGGGCCATTAAAGCCCATTACCAAGCCACTTCAACGATGGGGAGGTGGTGTCATATTTCCAAGCGAAGCCTGCTGTAAAGAGAAAATCTGTGTAAGACCTAGATTTTGGATAACATCTGGATTTAGGTGTGCCTAAATGAATCACTCTTTTATACAAAAAGGCACGGAAAGTGCCAAATCTCAAAAGTTATATGCTATGGGTGCTGTCCTGATTGCTGCAAATGGTGCAATTTTATTCATCTGCCAACCAATAAGAAAGATACTTATTCTTTGTTTTCTAGTAGAAAGAACATATGTTTAATTCACATTTAAGCTCTGTCAACTCCTAAGATCTCTTAGTGTTAACTGAACATCAAGCACAGGTCAGTTAACACAAGGACCTTCTACAAGCACTTAGCTGAGGGTTCCAAGAAGTCCATGTGAAAACACACCTATAATTCTGTCTTTATTCAAAGAAATTCTGGAAAATTGGACTTAAAAAGGAGACTGTTGATGTATGGAAAGCATAACTTATTTGATGATTCACTGGCAGATGTCAAAAAAACTAGGAATTTGGCATAAACCAACCTCTACTCTGGGTTGGTAACAGATTAGAAGTGCTGGATTTGATGTAAAAAGACATAGATTCCAGTCTGAGGATACCTTTATACCTCCTATATTATTTTGGGCAAGTCACTAAAGCCCTCAAAATAAGCTTCTATCTCTTAATCTACATAATTATACTAATAATACTTGCTTTTGCTAATTCAAATAGTTAGAAGAGTTCATTCCTTTTCCTAAATGGCTTCTGGAAACATATGTTTTCCTCCTGCCTGATTCATTACCACACAGCTTCTTATTCTTCCTTTTTAGTTACCTAGTGCAATGTTTGTTGCACAGCAGGTATTCAATGGACATTGTGCAATGTAATCGAATAATGCTCACAAGATGGAATAAAGAAGGTACTCACAAAGAGTTACTGAACACTCAGAAGTGAAGAATATTAGAAAAGGCGGAAGTACAGTGAAAAAGGGAGGAACAGAGGCCTAAAAAGACATAAACCTGCTAATTTCCCATAGTTGGTTGTAAATTTGCTCAGAAACCCACATAAACTGTAGAACAAATGCCTTTAGTCATTACACACTGGGTTACCCTATCACACTGTGAACCTCGCTTTGTGTTGTATCTTCTCATATGCTCTACAGGTGATGGTCTACAAGAGTGCTGTCCGAGTGAACTTTCAGAAATGATGGCAGTTCTGTGTGTGCCCTGCCCAATATAGTAGTCACTTGTCACATGTAGCTGTTGAGTCCTTGAAATGTGACTAGTGTAGCTGAGGAACTAGATTTTAAATTTTATTTAATTATCATTAATTTAAAATTCAATTAGTCACATGTGGCTAGTGGCTACTGAATCGGACAGCACAGATCTAATAACTTATATGGTTGGTTAATGAATGACCATATTCCTGCTTGGAGCAGAACACAGCTTCTAAGACAGCATAGTGGCCCGAAATAATATGTGCCAGAAAGAAAGAATCATGGTTAAATAGACTCCAGTTTTCAAAACTACTAGAGATTTTGTTTTCTATAACTTGTGACTCAACACATCTCTTTAACAGGTTATTGCTTTCTTCACCAGAAGTAGAAACAGAATTCAGTTGCATTCCACTGAACACATTCTTTAGCATTCTGGGCCTCAGTTTCCTCATCTGTAAAATGAAGTGGTTGGACTCCATCAGATCATATTTAAAATTCTTTTCAGCTGTAGGAATTGGGAGCAATTGACCTGAATTGCTGGGAAGAACCTGCTAGTTTGATTTTTAAGTCTCATCTGTTAATTCATGTCTCATCAGCAGAATCTCTCCAACATGTTTTCCTTCGCCTGTAAGCCTCTCACTCTTTCTTGTCTGTTTACAGTTCAAAAGATTTCTTCTGTCTGAATGATTTATCCTTCTGGATTTATGCTGTCAGAAAGGTTTGTTTAGATAGAGTCCAGACAGCCCCGTGTGTTGCTTATGCATTCTAATTAAGAACGACAACGTCAGATGGATCAAGGTTATCTAAAAAAAGAATTAGAACTTTAGTCAAAGATCAGAAGGGAAGAAGAACATCACAAAATAAACTTGGGATAAAGAACTTTCCGAAGTTTAAACCAAACTAAGACGGGAAGCATGTTTTTCTTTCACAGAATCAGACTAATTCTTATTTGAACGGTTCTTAAGAGCATAAAGAAGCTGCAGTTGCAGAAATGCAGATTTCTGACGTGGCTGAATTTTGGAATTTGCTGAAGAAAAACAATTTTGAAAACTCACTCTGGTCCCTCTGGCTCCCCTGGTTCTCTGCACCCTGAGAAAGAAAAAGATTACACAAGTGCCACCTTTTGGAGAAAACAGCACTAGCAGCCGTGGCCAGATTTAAAGAACATTAACTCTCACTCTCAGAGGGAAAAATGAAGTGGTAAATATCATTTTAATCTCATTATCATGTTATATACCCCAGAGAAGTTTGTAAATCATTTGACTTAAAAATATAACTGGAAGCTTAATTAATATTTGATTTGGTTTTCCTTATCTTTTAAATGGGAGTAATAAACTGTATCTGATTTTGTTTAAAAACAGTATTTGCAATAGCCAAAAAAGGACAAAATGCTACGCCAAATCCTGAAGTCATGATTTTTTTCTAACCTTAATCATGAGTAGAGATCTACTGGGAATATTAATTATTTGCACCCAGTCTCTCTATCGTAGGTAAGATAATCCTTAACTTCAAGTAGTGTCCTGTTTTTAATATTTAGAATGGAAAACGAGAGAGGTAGATCCCTTTGTTTTGCTAGAGAAGAAAATTCTTACTTATTTTATCCAAAACCAGGACAAAGTGGTGCCAGGAATCTGCTAAGTTCCCTGGACTTGGACAAAGGCTTCTGAGATCCTGCAAAGCTTTGGTAGAGAACGTAAGCATAATTATTGTTTAATATGTGCACCTCTCACCTGTCCTGGGCATTCTGGGCGTGCCCTCCACTGGTGCAGTGGCCGCTGAGCATAAGATTCTGTGATTAAACTAAACAGATGAGGATGATCTTTAAAATGCTTCTGAGATGGACATAAGGGGATGTCTGAATTTCATTTTAAACCGTGTTGAGATATCCACAAATTATTACTTAGAAATAGTTCTCATTGGAGAAATCCTAAGTCTAAAACACCCCTCTTCATTAAATGTCCTCTTGTCCCCCTGAGGAACCTTTCAAACATCATCAAGTAAAGGCAGAGAGGCAAATCTGATTCCTGGCTGATGGATTCCATGTTTCTCCAAATTCATTTTCCCAAACTATTTTCTTGGTGCAATCACATACATATACAAATTATAAAGTGTTTTTTAAAGTTTAACTAAAGCTACACTCCAAATCAGATTCTATATCATTCCCTAAATAAAGTGCTATAAAAGCTGCTGTGATTTTAAAGTGAGAAATGAAAGCTGCCCTTATAAACAGCCATAACATTTTGAAGGACAATCTTTACTGAATATATGTATTATACTGACATTTTTAATATCACTTCCTTCCCTGCTCTACCTTGTAAATTAAAAAAAAAAATTATTTGCCCTGAAAATCAATACGTGAAAGAATGATTACTAAACCAGCATTTTGTGTTTTATGCTCTGCCAACACGGGACTGTTAAGAGTTGGAGTTAAAATTCTTCAGCACGCCCTGCTGTGGCTGTCACTCATATCTCTCCCTTTCCCAAAACCTCAAAATAGCTTATAATGCCACGTACCATATGTGGAGTAATAATTAGGCTTACCAGGGTGCTCTCTGTTGGACAATCTCTTTGGCAAAGACAAAGCCATAAAATCCAGCTTTTTAAGCAATGTTATTCAGCTTTTTCTGAAACACTTTTAAGACCATAACTGTAATATCACTTGACAACGTTGGCGATTCCCAGAGCTAACTGATGGGCACTTTTGGATCTGGGTTTTTTAATGCATTTTTTTTTTCTATTGGGACAACTACCAGAATTTGGAAATCAAATCAGTAGTACACATCCACAATCCTGAACTCTGAAAATTAAAGTGAAGGCAGACATTTAGCAGTATCACTCAGAACTGATTTTTGCAAAAAATATTTGGAATTTCAAATGAAAAGTCAAAATGAAGAACTTCCAAGGAAATTTAATATTTCGAATGTGCTTCTGGGAGCCTAGAGACAATACCATATTATTTTCCTAATTAGAATCTCTATATCTGGTCTCTCCCTATGAATGCATAAACCTCTGTAATTTGGTCACACACACACTCTATTGGGGTTGCTCTCTTACATGTAATTTGCACCCCAAAAGTCACAAAGCACATGCATCTAAAATGTGTGTCTTCTGATTCTTGCCACATCGTCAGTATAAAAGTAAAGGAATTATCAGCAATGATTGGAAAAAATAAAAGAAGATTTAAATATTTAGAGAGTAAGAATGGCTTAAACTTGGGTTTTATTGAGGTCAAGAAAAGGGGATGGGTCTTAAAAGTCAGTGCTCTACCTCTTCAGACACACACACACACAAGCACACAAAACAAGACACATTAGCTTATATAAGCAAGTCTAAGGTAGTGTTCTTTAGGACTGCAAGGCTATAATGGTGCCCTAAATAAAATAAGAAAAAGCTGCCTGTAATTATTGATTAATTTATTTTCTCTGAACTGTAGCTTCCATCAAATTCTTATTTCTTCTGATATGTTTAATTAAAATTCATAGAAGACACAGCAATAAGGCAAAAGCATGGACTGAACATTCAACCCATATATCCAGAATGTTCCTGACTGTTTTCACCCCACCTTACAAACTGGTCTATTTTGTAGTTAATTTTCATGTACTTTAACCCACATATATCTCAGTACTCAAGTAAGCATGCATTCAAACATCGTGTTAAAAATTTCTTTTTAAAATTCTCTTTTCAAGAAAATAAAAAGGTATATATATGTACATATGTATATACACAGAGATCCATAGATTTGCACATATATATATGTATGCATGTGTGTGTCTACAGTGTGTATGGAGTGTATTTTGTATGTGTGTATATGTGTAATTTGAGTTCCTCATACAATTTTGCCACATTGTATGTAGGGATGGTGGGATTTAGCCACAGTTTGGGGACCTTCACCAGGAAATGTATAGCCTTTTATGACCCCAATAGAAAATGTTATAAAATTAATACATATAATTAAAAATTATTTCTCAACAAGGAAATGATTAAAATAGAGGAGCTCTCTGTCTATTCATACTTTTAAAAATTGCAAAAACCAATATTTTGTTACTTAAAATTATATAGTAGAAGACCATGGGTATTAAATCAGAGAGTTTGGGGTTTGAAACTTATTTGTAATATCTTGTATAATATCCAAGATCTTGTGATGTTTGGGAATTATTAAGCTCCTGAAGCCCCAATTTTCCAGTAAGAAAAACCTGATTTCATGGGTTATGGTATGGATTTAGTGTAATTTCCTGTGCTTTTTCCACAGGGGACACTTAGTAAATATTAATTTTGCCTATTTTAAAAGCCCAAATACTTTTCAGTGAAGCCACCCTGGTATACAAGGTGAATAAATACCATCAGTACACTAATGTTGGAATGAAAATGAAAAAATGCTTTTTGGAAAAGCTTTCTTGTTGCTTCTTGCAAACACAGGCTCCTTCCTTCCAAAGCTTTGAAAAAAGGTTATTTGTGCTGGAGATCCTTACAGGTAAATTCCATTCAACTGAATTAATCACGTTCATCTCGGCATAAACTTAACCAATTTAGAATCCTCAAAGGAACAAGTCACCTCTGAGGTTCTTCCCAATCATACTTTATGACAGCAGCAGGTGGACCATGAGCCTTTCCTTTCTTTTATTCACTCACCCACTCATTTATTCATCATTCAGTCAGTTATTTATTCAGCAAATACTCACTAAGGGCTGAGTGTGTAGGAGTGTTGGATTTCTCCAGAAGAGTAGAACAGGGGATACAAGTGTGCATACTTGTCCTACTCAGTGTCTCACGATCTATTGGCTTCACACCCTTGCATATGAACTAGGTGACAAGAGGTCTTCGAAGAGGATGATATCCTCCATAGCTGTGGGGTGTTGCACTTTCTATGAAGGGCTGTTCGCTTTTTTGATCTTGACAACCCCATGAGATTATTATTCTCAACTCAGAAAGGCCCAGAAACATGTCCACGGTGATAAAAAGTGAAGCTGGCCTCAATGTTTAAGCTTCAGAAGTTGATTTACTCTGAAGACACTGTGTCTAATTTTTAATTTCTAATTGTTTTCTTGTATTCCTTAAAAAGGGTATAGGTTTCAAGCCACACAAACTTGATTTGTCTCTACTAGACCTGTGCTACTTCTTTTTGTTTTGTTTTGTTTTCCCTATAATATAATGAAGCTACTACTTTTAGCAACTATCATTAGAATATCTAAATCAGAGGTTCTCACATATACTATGCATAATAGTTATCTGGAGAAAGTTGTTTAAATGTAATTCCAAAGTTGCCACCTGCCAGAACTTCTATTTCAGTAGTATAGTTTGCAACTTTAAGAATACAGATCTTCCTCAACTTACGATGGATTCCCAACGGAAAATATCCTAAATCAAAAATGTACTTAATACACCTAACTTACCAAACATCAAAGCTTAGCCTAGACTACCTTAACTGTGCTCAGAACACTTACATTAGCCTGCAGTTGGACAAAATCATCTAACACAAAGCTTATTTTAGAATAAAGTGTTGACTATCTCATGAAATTCATTGAATACTGTACTGAGAGTGAAAAGCAATGGTTGTCTGCATACAGAATGGTTGTAAGCATATTACAGGTTCTGCCTGACTGGGAGCTGTGGCTCACTGCCTCTACCCAGCATCACAAGAGTACCTTGCCACATGTCTTAGCCCAGAAAAGGGCCAAAATTCAAAATTCAAAGGGATGGTTTCTGCTAAATGCATATCATTTTCATACAATCATAAGCTAAGAAGTCATTAAGCTGGACTATCGTAAGTTGAAGACCATCTGTATATAAACTGCATAATATATATTGCATATATGTATATATTACATATATGAAATGAATGATCATATACCATATATCATATTTTATATGATATATTTGTGTATATGTATACATAAAACCTATATACATGCATCCCAACTAAATCTGCTAGTCTTTGGATCACATGTTGAAAATCAAATATAAGCCAAGAATTTTTAAATTGAAAGGAGCCTTAAAATTTGCTAGTGACATTCTTCATTTTAAAATAAGCTGAAATTTTTGCCACTCTGTTGGGTGGCTTCCTATCTGGAAATGATGACGACTGCAAGATGCTAGGGAGGGGATAGAAGGCTCAGGTTTTAAGCAGCCTCTTCCAAAGTAGCCCTTTGAGCATACAATTGGAGGTACTGCTTCTACTCATGTCACCTCTGCCATAGACACAGCTGATCATTTGGAACACTTTGGTAATCTCTTCAACCCCAAACTCCAGTTACACTTTCAGAGTGGCCACCATAAAAATGTTGAAGTGGTATAGATTAGCCCTAAAATAAAATGTAAATGGTCCTCGCATCTCCACTTCACAGACTCTGCTGTACAGCACTTTTAGTTCTATTGCTAACTGACCATATTTCTCTTCAATTCCTGTCTCTATTTTAACCTCTTTTCCTTCCACAGGACCCCTGATTCCTGCCAACCACCTGATTCAACCTCATTCCAACAGTTCCCAGCCCCCTGCCTCTCCACTCCTCCATTCCATCTGCCATAAAGCAGGCACTGCAAAACAGTCATTAAAATCTTTAGAGATGCCATCTGCTGCCTAATACTGTCCATGAATCATTCAAGATTATAAATATTACCTTTGCATTGTGTGACTGGGGACCTCAGAGAGACTGGCTCAAATAGTTTAACATCATAATTATCATCAGGGCATGGTGAACCACAACATTCAAATATAATTTCACCAGTAAGAGCAATGGTTTTTTAAAAAGCACAGTACTCTCCTTTTTCCTTATCTCCTTCCCACCATTCAACCAAATCCAGTGTCAGATAGAAGAGTGGAAAATACCAATCTCTTTAAGCTTCGCTAAAAACTAATGAAGAATTGAAATGTAGCCAAGACTCAAAATAGATTATTTAAAGATACTAAATATAATGGAATGAGAATATAGATTGGTGAGTAACAGAAAGTATAGAGTGCATTATAGGGTTGGTTGAAAGTGATTAAAAGTAATCATTGTACCCTACTGGAAATTAATTGAAAGAGTGAGAAAAAGCATCATTTTTCCATCCATTCTTTTACTAAATGAAAAGGATTTCTTTAGTCTTTATCATTTAGCACTATTATTTTTATAATAATTACAAATTTAGAGTACAAATATTGTATCACCAATAGTAAATCATATTTATTAACAAAAAAGTTAAAAATCATTTAAATGATTATATGAGATACTGATCTATTTAAATGATTTAAATAATATGTTTAGTATGTATACAATCATTTTCTTTCTTCTAAAGGATTTATGTATATGCAATAGCTTTCATGTAATATAAGATTTCATCATGTGTATTATTTTATAAAGTAAATCTTAGCAGTATGATGTAAATGGCTATACAAAGTATGTATTACATATTACTTTCATTAATATAGCAATATCGATAATTAAGTACTTACACTTAATAGAATAACCCAGTACCACCACCTGCTGTTAAAACAGAAAATTCAATCTAGAGAGTTCAACTTACAGTTACAGAAATGGGAGCTCAAAGCTCAGTCCAGTTATATATCATCATGAGGATAAATATCATTGCTATCATTATGTCTCGGGTTTTAAAGGTTTTAAATAATACATTTTTGAGCATATGTGCAGGTCTTTAAATATACTAATATTATGGAGAAGGAAAGAGATAAGTGGAACAAAATAAGCAAAGCCAAGTCAAATAAACTTTCAACTTGAATATTCTGCTGCATCTAAAAATAAGAGAATTTTCTTTTTCTGCCACACAGTCTCATCAGTGTTTACTCTTACTGATTTTGTAGACTATATCTGTTTATTCCTCTGTATATGTATTACTGGTAACAGGTATATAATCTCTGAAATGAAGAGAGAAAACATGCCTTTTTAATTAAGACAGACTTAGATTTGAATTCCAGGTCTTCTACTTGTTAGCTTTGAACTCAGTTCAATTACACAGCCTCTCCAAAACCCCTGCTGAAGATTTAAAAAATTGGAATATTAACATGGACTTTGTAGGGTTTTATTAGACTTTCAAATGGTATATGTAAAGCACTGGGCATATTAGGCATTGAATAAATGACATCTCTGATTATATTTTTATTCCACAATTTTTGTATTATAAAATTAAAACCTGTGCCTTTTCTACAGTTTCAAATAAAAGTTTATTAGTGCTTCTATTTCTGAAATGTGTTGCCATGTGCTTAGGTTAAATTCACTTAGTTGATTTTCACATGTAATCTTTTGAGTTCCCAATCTGTACCTTGCCACCATGGCACACTGTCACTAAAATCTCAAATTTGGGAAGTTCAAATCAGATCAGACCACGGACGGATGTCAGGGATATCACGAGAAGATGCAAGAAGTCTTAATCTTTCAAGTAAGTGTAAAGCATGGGACTTGCATCAGACGCTCAGTAAATTTGAGAGAAACATCAAATTTACAGCAGTCAAACCTTACGCTTTCAGTCTAAATCCAATTATGGATTCTCTCTTGACAAGGAGACTAGGAGATAGTCTACATGCATGTTCATGAATATATCTGGATTCATCTGATGATGTGAAGTCACTTTGGAAAGTATAAATCTCTCCCTTATGGACAAGGCTCCAACGGATTTTAAAGAATGGACTTTTATCCTGCTTTCTGATGTAATCCTTGAAAAAAAATCCAGTAATTTTTAAAGACCTCATGAATACTTAGTTGTCTTTAGAGAGATAATATTGTGAGTAGGGCCATCACTGATTTTTCCATGGAAACTCGGTTAAGTGAGAAAAATAAAATAGGTCTGTACCGTGACGCTCTTTGGTACTACGTATAATGATGCAATAGATGGATAAAAAGTAAATAGAGAGAGAGATGGATAGATAGATGGGTAAACAGATGGTGAGGACTCAGAAATGAAGTTTACCCGGGGAGAACAGATAGCTCTTCCTAAACAGAATTTCAACTTTAAAAGGTGTAAGAAATGATAGAAATAGAAAATCACTATTTGGAAACCACCCTAGTATCCTAGTAATAATCACAGCAGGTATCATCAATGGATTTGTAGATAAAGATATAGTGAGAAGCAGGATGGTTATATAATCTCAAAGTAGCTCTCAATTAGATAGTTATTAATTACAAAATGAAAAATTGTAAATTTACATTTAAGAAAGTTGGCAGGTACCACATTTATCACATGGGACAAAGTTAAATTACTATCCTATTAATGGTACATCATGATACACTGAGAAAGACATCATTCCTGTGATTTTCCTTCCAAAAATTCCTAACTTAAATCTAACGATAAGGAAACATTAGACAAACCCAAACAGAGGAACATTTTACAAAATAATTGTATGATATTCTTCAAAAATGTCTAAGTCCTGAAGGACCAAAAAAAAAAAAAAAGAGGATCTGCTTTAGATTAAAGGGACATAAAGAGACATGACAACTATACACAACATGTGATCCTGGTCTGATTAAGAACAATAGTTGTGTTAGTGGTACAGATGGCTGAATTTGAATGTGGCTTATAAATTAGATACTAGTATTATTTTTAGTTTCTTTTAAATTTTTTTCAGTTTTATTGAGAAATAATGAACATACAGCAATGTATACATTTAAGGTATACAGCTTGATGGTTTGATTTACATACTGTGAAATAGTTACCACAATAGGTTTAGTTAACATCTACCATCTCATATAGATACAATAAAAAAGAAAGAAAAAAATTCTCGTGATATGAACTTTCAGTATCTACTCTCTTAACAACTTTCCTATGCCTCATACAGCAGTATTAATGATAGTCATCATGTTGTACGTTCCATCCCTAGTACTTATTTATCTTATGACTGGAAATGTGTACCTTTTGACCACCTTTCTCCAATTCCTCCCCCTCCCCAGCTCTGGTAACAACAAATCTGATTTTTTTCTCTGTTTTAATTAGACAGTACATATAAGTGAGATCATATAGTGTTTGTCTTTCTCTGTCTGACTTGTTTCACTAAGCATAATGCCTTCAAGGTCCATCCATGTTGTTGTAAATGGCAGAAATTATTTGTTTTTAATGGCTAAATAATATTCATATGTATATATACATACTATATATATGATGGAATTTTTAGTTTCTTGATTGCATTCATAGACATGTGGTTAAGTAGCTGAAAATGTATACTAATGTATTTAGATGTACAGGTATCATGTCTGCAACTTACTCTGAAACATTTCAGAAAAAAATGAGATATAGCTACATTTTTATCTACATTTCTGTCTATATCCATAGCCATACCCACAAAGAGACAGAGAGAGAGAGAGAAAGCAATGGTGGTAAAAAGTTGGGAAATCTGGGTTGTGATATGTGAGACTCCTTTGCACAAATTTTGCAAATTTAGGAGGCATCTGAAATTATTTAAAAATTAAAAATTGAAAATGGTCAAAGAAGAGGGATGAAGACAGAGAAGACAAGAAGGAAGAAGAGGAAGAGGGGGGTAAAGAGGAAGATGAGGAGAAAGGCTTATCTTCTCAGAACATATTGTATAAAATCCTCTCATCCTAGCTGCTCCATAACCTCATGAATATAAGTATGAATTAACTGAATTAAGATGATTTGTGTGGGAATGAGAGATAAAGAACCAGGAGTTGGAGTTTGGGATAAAGTATACATCTAACTGAATGCATTTTCTGCACTATAAGCTATTTGAGAGGGAAAAAAAAAACAGATCAATTTTTGTTCACTATTGTTCATCCAGTTCCAACATGATGCCTAACACATAGGAAATGCTTGATGAATACATTTTAAAGGAATAATGAACAATACCTACTATGTGATTCATTCAACTCTTAATCTCCTCTTGTGCAACTGTCCTAATGCCTTCTTAAAATCTGTCCACTAAACATCTTGGGATAGTAAGTATATAATTATTCACCCGAGTAGCCTTTTTAAGAAAGGAAAACTAGATTGTATGAAACAGGGAAAAATGAAATCTGAGTTTTAATTAGCAATAAAACATGAGCATCTCTTTGCTGACCCAATGCTAAGAAGGTTTGTGCTTAACTTAATATTCTCTTTCCCCTAGTGAGTAACTGTAAACTTCCTTGAACATTAATTCAATATTAATAGCCTTAAATAGCTATCAAAGACGTGTGGTAAAACAAGATGGCTGGTAGAGTGTAGCGCTGTATTTCAAACCAAAGTCAAAAGTCTCAGTAACAACAACTTCTTAGGAATGTGGATTGTGAAATTTGAAATTACCAGAATAAATGGAAGTGCTAGAGAAGTTTAACAGGGTCGCTACTAAACTGGACCTGTAAACCAGCCTGAGGGGCAATGACTGGTAAGAAATGTTTCAATCTTACCTAATTTTGTATCTATTCTTGGTGATATTTGCATTTTCCTTTACGTTAGATTGTGTGCTAAACAGGCCAAGTTTCAGAATGCCTGCAGCCCTTCAACCTGAAGTAATTCCTTAAACAGAACATCTTTAGGATGACAGCAGACAGATACCACATCTCCACATTCTACCCAGAGCTGATAAATCCAACAGTGAGCCCTTGACCCAATGTCAACCAATCTGCACAACCAGTGACACCTATGAGGTAGCCTAGAGCAAAAGATTGAGATACGTGGATGATGGTCTTTATAGTGCTTTTTTTTTTTCAAGAATCATTGAGACATAACTGACATAAAATAATTGCACATATTTATTGTGCAAAATGTGATGCTTTAACACATACATATATATATATATCTCCAGAAAGCCATCACCACAATTGAGACATTGAACAAAATCACCTCTAGAAGTTTCCTCCTGCCCCTTTGTAATCCCTCACTCCTGTCTCTCCTCTCCCTCCTCCCATAGAAGGCAGCCACTTATCTATCTGCTTTCTACCACTGTATGTTAATTTTCATTTGCTAGAATAAATAGTACCGTATATTGTATTCTATTTTACAGAGCTTCTTTTACTTAACATAATTTTTTGACATTTACATCCATGTTGTAGGATAAATTACTCTCTATTAGTGACTAACTAGTACTCTATTTTATAAATATACAGCAGTTTGTTTATCCATTCATCTGCTGATGAACATTCAGATTGTTTGCAATTTTTAACTATTACAAATAGAGCTGATATTTACATTCATGTAAAAGTTTTTATAAGAACATACGCTTTTCTTTCTCTTGAGTAAATAACTGGGAGTGAAATAGCTGAGTTTATGTTTAACTCTTTAAGGAACAGCCAAACTATAAATGTTTGTACCATTTCTCATCCTTCACAAGAGTGTGTAACAGTTCCAATTCCCTAACAACTTTGGCAACACTTAGTATAGTAGGTTTTTGTAAAGTTTTAGCCATTCCAATAAGTGTAGTGTTAGCTCATTCCGATATCTCAGAATATATCATAATATTTCAGGTACACTGAAAAGATTTCACTGGATGACAGATGTAATTTTTTAAATTATTTCTCTATTCAGTATGTATAAATTGAACCTCCATAGAGTTCCACACACTGTTGTAGGCATTGGCGATATATCTGAGAACAAATTATATATTAGGTGGTTATAGATACTAAGAAGAGAAGATAAGCAAAGAAGAAAGTTAGAGATTGACAGGGATGTGCTATTTAAATAAGAGGATAGAAAATTTATCTCCAATAAGTAACATTTGAATAGATACCCAAATAAACTGATGGAGTGGGCCATGTGACTATCTGAGAGAAGAATTTTCCAGATATGGAGAATAGGAAATGCCCCAAACCCCAAGCAGTGGCATGTTTGGGCATATTCAAGAAATAGCAACCTGGCCAGTGTCAGCCAGAGCACAGCATGACAAAAATTCGACTTAGCGTAGGATCCCTTAGCCTCCTACTCCCATCAAATTTACCTTGTCTCTCTTTGCATTCAGTAACTTCCTTGCAGAATAAATTATTTTAAAAATTCTGATTCTCTCAAGTTCCTGTCATCAGTTGCTTTCCACATATATTTTATGAATTTCAACAAGTCTTTAATCTTTGGGTATACTTAATACCACAGGAAAAAATCCTTTTTACTTGCCACAGGATTTTTCCTTTTTGTTTTTTGATGTCTATGTGGACATGTCCATTTCGGAGAGGCAATGTGACAGGTGCAGCTGATAGAACTGAGCTCTGATCTGTTCAGATTCAATTCATAAAATTTCAAGAGGGGTTCTATTTCAAATTCCCATCATCTGCTGAAAAATATAAGAAAGATAAAAGGAAGGAGCTGAATTTCAACAGAAGAAAGATAGAGAAAAGCTGTATATTTGAAAAAATTTTTCTGGGAGCCAGTGTAGAATTGCTGGCAATATTTGTTATTGCAAGAATAAATAGAAAAATAAAATTTGTACATAATTACTTCCATTAATTTACTATAAAACTTAAGTGGTAAAAATCATTGTCAAGAATTTCCTTCTTACAAAGGAAGTGTCCTCTACAATATATGTTCAGCTGTTCTCTGTTTATAAGAACTCTTGTGATATCTTGCTCTTGGTGTTTTTCAAGGAAAAGAGGAAAAAAACAAACATGTCATGCAAGTTATTTATATTGGCTAAATAAAGGAGAAGTCTGTATGCAAAGCAGTCGGCATTTGCAAAGATGATCTGACAATTTATAAACATTATTTTGGTAACATTAGGTTTTTACCAAATTGAAAAACCAAATTTCCTCTGCTCTGTCTTTGTGACACATCAAACAATTCATTGGTTGTGTGTGGGCCTTAACCTATGGTGCAATTCAATTTAGATCAATTCCAGGATAAGTAATATTGACCTATCTTCTTTTAATATCTCTTCCTCTTGGTAATGAGTTTTCAGAGAAAAAGAGAAGCTCAAGAAGAAATTAGGGGAAGCAAGGCAAATCTCGTTTGAGAGATAAAGCCAGCAAAATAAAGGAGTGGATAGGATTAATCACATGGATGAGTTTCTTTTGGTTTGGTTTTTTTTTGTTTTTGTTTTGTAGTTGTTATTGTTCTTGTTTTTGCGAAGAACACCTTGCTCTAGGACACTTTCCATTTAAGGCATTTATAATAACAAAAGAGTGGATTCAAAGTACATTATGGGGATAAATTCATTAACAACAACAACAACAACAACAAAAGCCACTGGGGATTCCTCATGCAGATAGACAGTAAAAGACCATTAATACGCATCCTTCATGTCAACTTGGCACTTACCATTCTACATTAAAAGGGGTGAGTGTTTGTATTAGCTTCACTTAGAAGGTATAGCTGAGATACTGAATCATGTGACTAAACACACAAAATAAAAATAAAGTCATTTCACCATGATCTTTAAATAAATGTAATTCAGTTAGAATTCAGCCTCCTGAATATAACAACAAAATACCTAGAATAGTCTTCTCATCCATCAAGTTGCAATGATAAAAATTTCCTTATGAAAAACAGTTATTTTGGATTCTGCATGCCCAAGCATTTTCTCTACTTTCTTATTGCAGGTAATTCAGGTCTTTCAGGGAATTTATGGATCAAGAAAAAGAGTACCTTCCTTCCATATTATAGAATATTTCTATCATTATATATACCTCAAGGCCAATTTCTCCACTATCTATTTATATTACAAAAGGACCAATAAACACTGGAGTTGGAAACATTTGTAGGTTTTTGAGAGCTGCCTGAGGTTAAGCTGGTAAAAGTCACAAAGCATTGAAATTGTGTCAGCAATAGTGGTATTTCACAGAATTGGAATGAACTTTTAACCGTGCCTTACTGGCATGAGTATAAATTTTAAAAAATATTTTTCTCCTTTTCTTCTGTTTTAACAGTGATTTAAGCATAGATTATTTCTTTACGTTGCAATCAAAAGTTGTATCTGAACACTGGGGCATAGAATGCTGCAGTGAGTTTTATATTATGCTTCTGTTGTTGTTATGGTTGTTTTCCCTTGTCCACAGTTTCACCAAATATTTCTTTTTTCTGATTGTTCCACTAGCATTATTTTAAATCTCTGGGTCATCTCTTCCTTTCACATGTGCCTTTTTTTTTTCTTTATCCCATTTCTGGGTATTTCCCAGTGCACCAACCTCCCATGCATTATTAGATTTTTTATCATATCTTCAAATTGTCACATAACTGAGTTATAGACAGTCTCGAGAACCATATTGTATTCAAAGCCTGAGGTATGCTTTACTATTAACTGATCAATATGTTTAAAAGCCCCTGAATTTAGCAAATAAATTATTTAATCAGTGGCCTAGAAGAGACTGGGGAGCAGTAATAAACCTAAAGGAAGTAAGTCATCACAGATCTTGATTGGTTTTGGAGGGCTATTTGCTCCTCCCAACCCCCCAAATCCTATGGGATTTTAAGAATATTATGCATTTCCCAGAAGTGGAAACATTCCCCTGTGAGGTATAAATTGCAAGATAATCCTGGTTTAATGACTCTTGACTTTCAGGATTCCAGAAGAGGATCTGAGTGTGCACTAAAGGTGCTTTTCTTTTCCATTGTCTTAAAGAACACACACATTTTCCAGGCACAGGGACAATTTCAGTTTTCTATAAAGTGTTTGCAACTATAAATCATGCTGACCAAAACCCAGCTGAAAGACCATTGTGAGTATATGGAACAGAAATGTTAAAAAAAGAAAAAAAAAGTATGTGTCTCTAAATATTTTTCATTACCATGAACGTATCCCTAACTACATGGTACACAGGAGAAAAAAAACATTTAAGAAATATCTAATATAAACCAAAAGATCTAACATAAATTGAAACTCCTAGAGAAAAAACTAAAAAATAAGCAAAAATTAGAGTCTACTTTCTAATCAGAGGCAAATGGTGAATATATTTGAGATATATTTTATAAGAAATAAATATCAATTCAACTGATTTTGAATCACAAAGTCTGCAAAATGTGGCTTATAGATACTTTATCCTTCATCTTGATTCCTTAGGGTTTAGCATAATTTGAGGAAAACTGAAGTCAGCTAGGCAAAGAGCAGCCAAAAACCCAGGCAACCCTTACGTGAGTGAAGCTTCTTAGCTAAAAAGTATTTCCCATAGTCTTGTCTCTGAAATTGTCAACTTTGCAGATTGGGACAAATGAAAAGACGCAAATTTGTTGACAACCTACCATGTACATTTCACATAAAATTTACATGTAGTGCTCACACCAGCCTCTGAGTTAGGATTCACCAAGCCTGTTTAAGAGCAGGGAGATAAAATCAGGAAGATTGGATTATCTGCCCCAAACCCTCCAGCAAGCGATAAACCAAGGTTCATCCTCAGGTCAATGTGATTCTGAAGTCAACAGTTTTTTCCCTTAAATGCTATTGCCTTGCATTTCATGGACAGGTATTCGGTACCTTGGGAGACTGATCTTGAAGATCAGTGCAGACTGTGGACAGTGGGCATTTATGGTCCCTGAAGCAGCTGTGATGAATTTAATCTAGGGCAGAGAGGGAAACTGGGGTGAGGAGAATCTGCTCAGAGTGGCGCATGACTGAAGAGCTGGAGGAATCTAAGGGCAATAAATAAACAGGTAAATAAATGAATCAGTAAGTGACAGCTCCACTGTTGGTCTAATTTACTCCAGACTCAGGCTTGGTTTTGTATCTGTGTGTCTGCCATGTCTCATGTTTACTAGGTGGTTGCCTGCACGCCTTGTCTTCCCCTACTGCTTACACTCAGTAACCTCCCTTAGGCTGAAGTCAAAGCCTCAATCTTCCTTTTTCTCTGAAGTCCCTCGGCAGGGCACAGTGATCAGATAAAACTGGCCAGATGACTGAAATTTCAAGAAGTCCCCATAACACAGAAAGAAATGGTTTGTGGGTGCCTGCGTTCGTGGTGCAGCAAGAACTTCCTTTTGCGGATAGGGCTTCCCACTGCGTGCCAATGTGCACAACCTCCCTTCCCCATCCCTCCAGGAAAAATGACACATGAAAGATGGGAGTCCTACAGTCCTGGGTGCTCTATTTCTGTAGAGTCCCTACTCTATGAGGCCGGCTAGATCTGATTTTGTAGCACAGGACACCCCTCTGTGCAGGCAAATGGAGGGACCCCGGAGTCAGGTCTGCTTGGTGGTATCCTTGACCATGTGTTTATTCTTTGCAGTGTCTGTTTGCTGACTCACCAGTAACCCAAATCTATTCCAAGTCATCATTCTCCCTAATGCTCAAATCCAGACCATCTTTAGTGGTCTAGCCTAGTTCAGACAGGACGTGGTAACTGCTGATACCTGCTGGAAAGCACTTTATAGTTATCAAGGCTCTCATACATATCTATCTAATTCTATTGTTCAATACTCTCATCGAGAAATAAGATATTATTATTTTCCAGTTTTTAAGATGTGGAAACTGAGGGCCAGAGCTATCACATCTTTTTTCATAACACATCACTGATGAACCCTGGGGCCAGACTCTGTGCATCTTCACTACTAGCCTGTCTTATGCACAAGACTTTATAAACATGAGCAATGAAAGAGTTCCATAGATCCTCCTTTTTTTTTTTGTTTTCAAGTGGCAATTCCCCCAATACTGGGAACTTTTGAGTTCCTAATATGTTGCAGCACCTTTCAAAGCAAATGCAAAAGGGATAAGATCTGACTGGAGGAAATGGTCACAAAAACTTGGAATAGATTTATTTTCACATTCAAAAATACAAGAAACCAGAACACAGTCTTGGCAGATATTCTAAACAAGGAGTTTGAAGACAAAGTTAATCTAATTAGGAAAGTGTGAAGAAAATATCCAAAGAACAAACCATATGTCATGTAATAGTCTGGAGGTAAATAAAGAAAAGCTGCCTTGGTGTTTAGAAATGAGAAAATCATAATTACATAACAATTGGCACCGAAATATTCACCACTTAAACTCGTAAAACAAATTTTCAGTCCACACTGGCTCAGGAAAGAAGTAGGTCAGGGAAAACCGACAAGAACCTGGTACATAGTCAAAGCTTAATCAATGCTTATTGAGTGAGCAAATGGATGGATGGAATTATTGCCATAGACACAGTTGAGAAAGGAGCAGAGGAGGTGCTTCCCTCAAATACAGACCTCATTCTGTGCCTCCTACAGTTTACTTCCCAATTGTTGGTTTGTTTGTTTTTTTAAATTTCTACTCTTTTCCAGCTCGTGGATCTACGGGTCTCACCTAGCTCTACACAGACTGAAGACATTTCCAATCGCAGAGAATTTAGGAATATGATGGTGGTGGTAGAACAGAGTTGAGAGAAGACGTCTGCAGAGAGAGGGGCAGTATTAGACCTGCGGTGATAACAGCTGCCTGTTTCCCTGTGTGCCAGCAGCCTTACTTCTGCTAACTCCCTTAATCCTCCCAATGCTTGGAGGTAGATATTCCTACCTCCAACTTATTTATCAAAAAATAAAGACAGAAGTACTATGTGGAAAATGCAGCAGAGCTGAAATTCTAACATATATCTAACTGAATTCAGTGTTTCCTGCTATCTTCACTAAACCACTCTCAGACCATAGGAGTAACCCAACTTCTGCATTTCGCACATGAGTAAGGAGAGATAATTCTACTGATGCCTGAAGACTGCAAAATAGTTATGGATCTAGGTATCCTAAATCCTTGTTATATTATACCAAACTAGTCATTGGTTTATTAGTTGGAGACAAATCTAAAAAGCATTATCAGATAGACAGATTTTGCATTCTTAATAAAATTGCTAGTTGCGAAAGTAAAAGACAAATGAATTTCTCCTACAGTCCTTGGCTCCAATATCACATCATTAGGGTTAACTGCTGCTGCTCTCCTAAAAATCTCAGTGAAACCCAGTCCTGCAGAACTTGGCTAGAGGCTCTTAGCTCCTGTTGTCCCTTTTCTTGGGAGCTGGGTACCTTAGGGCCTGCCCATCAGTTTCAGAAGGTTGCAATTCATTGCACATCTTGCATATCCTTTTTATTTTAGGTTGCACAGAATGTAGGTACTGATTTGTAATTCTTGAATTAACCTAAATCAAAAATATTAAACTAAATCAAATTTAATTTTCTTCTTCCCTGTTTCTAAAGCTATAGTATTATAGTAAAAGATATCTGGAATTCTGTTTAAAATACTCTAACATGTAAATCCTTCCAGAATGTAAAATTCAATAGTTTTTAAAAATATTTTTCTTCAAACTACATAATTCTAGCCTTTGTGAGTTTTCACGTTTCCTAGTATAAATTTGATCTCAAGAGGGGAGATATTTTGATTTATTTAGAGGAAAAAATATTTTCTGATTAGCTATTTAAATAATTTTGACAAAGGTACTGTCCAAATAACCTTAAAAAAACAAAAAGTGATTTTGGTGTACTGACTTGGGATCTTCCAATTTAAAATGAAAAGGAAAAATAGAAATTGGCATATGCCTAGAAACACTAATTGTAGGCTTGGGTTGCTGAATATTCCCCCCAAAGCAATAGAACATTCTTTCCTTTGAAATAACAAAATAATGGTATTAGCAGTCCATAGTCAGTGAAAAACTGGAATAAAAAGACAGTGAAAAAAAAATTCCAAGGTGAATGCCAAATGCCAAGGTGAAATGCAAAGAATGATGATGGTTCCTCACTTTTCAAAGATGAGCTTTCCAGTTCTGGGAATCGGTATGGAAGGGCGTTATACTAGTGGAATGCCACACTTGGCCACACGTAAATCTTGCTAAGGAGAACAATTACAAAATCCTAAATAGTAGTTATTCTTGAATGTTCGCTCTCAAATCTCACTATTTATCAACTCAGTGTGAGGTCAATGCTGTAGCTGCTAAAATGAAATAGTTTTCTGGTCCTGGAAAACGGCTGTGAAATCTCAGACCCTTGGAATTCAAATAGATGGTACTCACGGGAAATCAAACACAGATCTATCTTTGTCAGTAGGAAGAGGTGGAAGTCCCTGGCTGGCTTTGTGAAAATGGTGGAAATGCTGCCTTCACATCTGTCTTCTTGTATGCCGGGAAATTTTACCTTTAGAGTCACTCTGTCTTAAAAATGTACCTATTCAATGTAAACTCTCCTGGACCCACCACAAGCCAAATGGATTTAATCTCCTATCCTATGTTGACCCTGTTAGTAAGTAGAGCTGACCAGAGGATGGGTTGAGAAAGATTTTGAAAATAAGTTGAGGCTTAGTGTGAAACAGTGCTTTGAAGAAATAGTCATGTCTGTTGACTGATGACAAAGACGAGGAGGAGAAGGATTGCAGAGGCCTTGGTGGAGGGTAGGGGAGCAAAGGCACTTACAGTGCTCATTTTCCAGCTCTGTTTCAAATCATTGTTAGTTGACAAGTAACAGGACGTCACCAGTGAAGTAAGTTGGTAAGTCTCATTTCATCTATTAACATCCCCAAAGAAATGTATCTTTATATTTATGATGCTGATGAAACGAGAAAATATTCATCAAACAAATAATATTTGCATATCCTATGGGAATACATTTTAGTTTAAATGAAGTGGAGCTAAACACCTTTTAGAAGAGCATATATTCCGGTCGTGGGGGATCAGGGGCACTTCCTTCCGTATTTAACTCAGAACAATGAACCAGAGACTTAAGTTCTAGTCCAACCATGTGCATGCATTTGGAGAAGTCACTTCCCTTTTTCTTCAGCTGTTCCCCTGGAGTTAGCTACAGGCTGTGGAGGCAAAAGTTCTGCCTCAAATATCACAAGCTGTACTTTTACCAGATGTTTTGCCAAAGTATATCCCAGCATCACCAGGTCTCCAGGCTGAATAGCTATTTGTTTACCATTCACTGTTGCACCACTAATCAATAGCCACATGTTTTTTGTTATAATAATGACCAACATCCAGGCACTAATTTCTGCAGTGGCTAGTTGTTGTAACAAAGCATTTTAAGATGCAGTAGATGTTACAAGACAATAGTCTATAAGTCATTCTCACAACCAGAGATGAGTTGTGGAGGGTGGGGGACAGGAGCTCCTATGAACAAGTGATGCTTAGCACATTTATTCACTCTGTACGTATCTATTAGGGATTCAACAATGAACTACCCATGTCTGCAGTCATGAAGTCTAGGGTCTAATGAAGATCCACAGAGTTTAACTTTGCATTTTTACAGCCGGTGAGGTTGCCCTAGCAGGGATATTATACTTCATCTTTCATCATTCACATGAGCGCCTTTCTTCATCTGTGTTCCAGGAATGGCCTCAAGTTGGCTGTTCCTCTTGCTTGTGTTTAAGGACAGCTAGCAACTTAAACATTTTCTCAACAAAGGAAATCCAGGAAGTTACATTTGGGAAAAGATGTGGTGAATTCTCAACTGTAATACAATATCTTTCATAAACTTCTGACTGTGGGAAATTGCCGTGGTCATAGCTTTCCTCAGATGCTGGGATCGCAGCCCCGGGCACTGAGTTGAGCTGCAGCGCCATCTGGTGGTCAGATAATGAGGCGCCCAGATGCCGAGGTTTTAATCGGTGTGAGTTACTAGGTTTCTTAAGAAAGGTAGAGTTGAAGGGAACTCAGGAGTTACCTGGTCTACTTCCCTTACTTGTACATAAGAAAAGTGAATCCAAAAATAAAAAAAGAGAGAAATGACCCAAACTTTATGTTACAAAGAGTTAACTGCACTGTGCATTCCCGTTCTGTTGCTATTTCCCTCAACAGTGTGAGGCTGTAGCTGAATATTTTGAGTTTTCTTTCACCTAACTACATAACTTCCTATGGACCCGAGTGTTCTTATGTTTAAAACAGGGATGATGTGACTGTTCTAAGCATCAGTTTGAATGAATGAGTATGTAAAAGGGCTTTATAAACAATACATTATTAAAAAAGAAATCTAGGTTAATATATTTTTATATTTGGTAGGGAAACAGATGCATCTCAATCAAAGCTGCACGTGCAGTTGAAAGTCACTCACTCATTTATGCGTAGCTCACATCCACGAGTGTGTACTGGGGTGGCTGCTGTATCCTCACCATAGGGAGAGGGGACACAAAGACCAAGAAAACACAGACTTTACTCTGGAGGAAACCACAGTCTTATAGTGAAGACAGACAGTAACACATGCAATATGTTGTGATAACAGATACTGGAGTAGAGACTGATACCGACTTTGGTGCTTGCACTTAAAAGGAGAGAGTTCATTTCTGCAAAGTTGGGGTGGAGAGGGATCACAGAGACAGAAAACATTTTATATAGGAAAAAAATAAACTTGAATTAAGTTTCAGAGAAATACTAGTGGTACACCAGAGAAAAAGATGAGGATAGGATAGAGGTAGAAATTCCAGATGTGGAATGTTAAAACACTGGAAAAAAAAATAAAACTATTTAAAAAGAACAGTATCATCCTATAGTTATGGAAATATTCCAGGTCTGGAACAAATGACAAAGTAATCTGGTTTGGAGCCAATACTTCATAAGTTATAACAAAATTTGATATTTTGTTTGCAGTTATGAAAACTAAGATTATTTGAAATCATGGTGTATCATCTAAAGAGTCAACAGAAGATGATGAGAACTGAACGGTTTCACGAAAGGTCATCTAGGCTAATCATTTTGTTGATTTCTGTATTACATATCTGTCCTTCAGTTCTGTGTGTTAACGACTTCTGGAGTTTTTTTTCTCCCTTGCTCTCATCACATTGAGTATTTGGGGGATAAAAAAACACCTTTATGTCCCAGAAGTCATACTTTTCTCTTTTCAAATGCCTTCTAGTCTTCCTCAGCATCCTCTGACATTCAGAGAACTGCTTTTTAGACAGACTGATTGATGGTCATCAATCCACACATGGCTCATTCCAAATGGCTCCCTTCTGGGCCATCTCAGGAGAAGTGATCATTAGTCCTTCAAAACATAGCAGTACAGACAACTCTGTCAAAAGGACATTTCCGTGTACAGTGCAAGACTATAATTACATTCTTCCAAGGTGTGTTTTCCTATGCTTCTGCATGTCAAGGAGAATAGAAAAATTTACGTTTAGTCAAACAACAAGGTAACAAAATAATCCAAAAAAGAAAAGAAAAGAAAAGCAAGCAAGCAAGCAAGCAATTTCCTTTGACTAAGGGAATAGGAAATTTCCAAACTGTATTCTAAAAACTTGTTTTGAGCTTCTCTCCTTCATTTGCCCACCACAAGCAGTATCATTTTCAGAAAGGTACTGTGTCCTGATTTCATGCCTCCTTAGGTCACTCCTTCTGCCATGAAGGGCCATCCCCTCCCCTGGTTTTGTATGTTCACTTTATCAATGACAACTACCATTCTAGATGAATCCTGTAAATTATATCCTCTGGGAAATGTCTCCTGACTTCCTTTCCTGAAATATAGGCATGTCCTCTCTGCTCCCTTGGCACCTTATGCCATCTTAGTGCACTAGACTGATCATAGGCATGGCCCCAGCTGTTCTTGCCTCCCTTTTTTGTGTTCTTTGCAATGAGACTTTGGACCTCCTCCCATCCAGTCTATTTCCCCATTCCTTGAATCTGAGTTAGCCATGTGACTTACTCTGGCCAATAGAATGCAGAAGAATAACGGTTTGCCAGTTCCAAGCTAGAACTCCGAAAATTGCATTGCTTGGAATCAAGGACTTGGGCGATCCTAATCAGAGGATACTAATGAACTGCCTGGTTTCTCCATCTGGTACCTCTCAGGCATCTACCATCATGGTGGTTCATAAGAAAGATGACAAAATGCAGATATATTGAGACCTTCCTACACCGTAGAATTTCACAGACCTGTAAGTGTACCCTGAGACCAAGTGGCCTTGGACAGTGTCTTTGAGACCAACTGGTTATCAGGTTGACCCTGAGAACTGGGTATTATCAAATACATATGACCAATGAGGGCAAAACAAAAGCAAATGAATTTTTTACATACATATACCCTGAGGGATTCTCTCAGTCTTAAAAGGATGCTCATAATTATTTCTTTGACCACTGTCAGTGTTCATTAATTAATGGAAAAGATTATTGGGAATATGAATTACTTTGCAGTGTTCGTCTCTTTAGTGACATAATTAGTCCTGGCAGAACTCTGAAAGGACACAAATAACAACACCTCGAGGTGTCAGCTGCCTTGAAATTAAAGGCTTGAAATTGTCCTTTGGTGATTGCCCATTCCGGCAAAGCCCTGTGAAAAACACTAAGCATATACAGTGCCCCAAAAGGAGAAATCACTACATCTGAAAAAATATCAGTGACCAGCAGTGTGCTTGGACCCATGAATTAAAGGGAATAAATGCTTTTAGGGAGGGGGATTGTGGCTCCTATAAGAGGTTTCGGATTTCTCAGTTACCAGTCAGGCTGGGGGAAGGAAAAGGTGAAATGCAGCTGGAGCTCATTCCTACTTCTCTGCCTCCTTCCCTGAAGCCCCTGTGTTAATCCTTCCACACTCTTCAGATGCTCATTTTCAGTCCAGAGAAGCATGGGCCTGCCCGTAGTGTTCACCAACTGGGATTTTTCTGAATGTCAGACATACGATCCTCTTCTCAGGTTAATATTTCTGGCCCCAAAACTTTCCATCACAGAAAAGTCTGTGGGGAACTTTTTGGATTATGGCATAACAACAATTCATATGCAATGCTTAATTTTCCAAATGGCAATGATAGACAGTCATAGTAGCAGCCTGTACTTCTAGTATTTAATTCAGAAATGCAGGTGCACAATCTGCAAACACCGCATTCAGGAAAGTGAATATTACCAGGGAGGAGGTCAGGAAAGTCTAGGATGCCAAAGGGCCAGTATATATTTCTGAGAGTGAAAGGGGGCTCGCTCTAGCTTTGTAAGTAAGAGCTTGAGGTGCCTCCCCGATTACCCACAGAGGTAAGTATCACCCACCCTGCATTAGATCCTGTTCGACACTCTCAGTATACAAATTAAGAATTGTGCTGGCAGCTTGAAACAGAGATTAGAAATAACAGCTGTCTACAGAGAAGGAAATTGAATTCTTCCTCATGTAAAATAAACCCGGAAGGCAAAGTCCAGGGCTGCTAAACTATCTCAGTGGAGTCTTCTCCCATCTTTCCATTTCATCATCTTCTGCATGAGGCTTCTATCCTCAAGGTCACCTCCTAGTCCAAAATAGCTACAGAACATCCAGGCATCATTTCTACATGCCAAGATGGAAAGAAGGAAAAACAGAAGGGAAAATCAGATTTTTCTTAGTTGCATGTCATTTTTTTAAAAGAAGCTTCCCTAAAAATCCTTACCAGAAAATTCTACTTAATACCATTGGCTAGAACATAGTCACTTGTCTTATCTGGCTGAAAGGGATGCTGGGAGATGTAGTCTTTCAGCTGGATACAGTACTGACTCAAATTAGTTTGGGGTTCTATTACTATGAAATGAGTGGAGAATGGATATTCAGAGGACAACTACCCAAAATCTCTCCTCCTAAGTTAGGGATATAAGAAAGGAAGGTGTCTAACGGAGATGATAAAGGGAAAGGGCAGAAGCATCAGTTTTGTCACCAAGATCCCCAAATTTTGGCTGAAGACCGGAGCAACCCAAAATGGAATGCCGTTTTAAGAAGCTTAGTGTTTAGGACAAGAAAAGTGGAAAAGTATGCTGTTCTGTAAATACTACTTCCTGGTTTGGGTACTCTGTCCAGGAAGAGAGCTTTAGGATAAATTTAAGTCAAGATTTTTGGCCCCCCAAATCAATCAAGTCCAAATGCAAAATTTATGCCTTATCATCCAGCTGAAGATTTTGTTCCCCTTGCTTTTACCTGGTCTGGAATCTATTCACTGCAAAACTCCATAGAGTTAGCTGTGTGTACATCTCTAATCTTTGGAACCAGAGAGCTGGAAACTTGTAATGATGGAATAAATCAATTATTAAAAGCAAATTCTACTTGACATGTGGACACTTCCCCTTGGCACCTGGCTCTCCTCAAATATTCTCATAATGATGCCACTGGATTTCACTCTTTTTTTTTTTTTTTTTTTTTTTTTTTAACGTTCAGGAAGATCCTGGTTTGCTCTTGATCTCTGCTTCGAGGTGGATGACAGAAGAGTGATGTGGGAGAATCTTTTTCAGTGTTCAGTTGGCTTTAAGAGTGTGTTACAGAAATTGAACTTTCTAAGCTCTAACACAGCTTAGTGCAATGAAGCCCACAAAAGGCAATGCTGTGATGTCAGGGTAAAGTGTCAGGTTCTGTGTATTGCTCTACACTGGGGACTTCTGGATTAGAGAAAAAGAGCTGCTGGCAGGAACCCCACCTCCTTTCTAAATTCTAACAGGAGAGTCAAAGGGCAGGAAAAAAATAGATCTGTTCAAGTAAAGGAACTTCACTGGGGTAGGGGTGAGTTTTCATGTATAGGATGATTTAGAAAGAAAACTATTCTTATTAAGAGAGTTGAACAAGGATATTAACAGCTTTCTGAGAAAATACAGGTAAAATTCCTTGGTAAGGAATTAGTAAACCAACTACAATAGTAGAGGGAGTGCCACATGCTGGCCTATGGGTAGGTCTCAAATCCCACTGCAGAGTGGCTGATCAGCAAGACAAGGCAGAGATAAACCAAAGGAACGAGGAAAACCAACTTTGGGAGAGGGTCCTCTACCCCAGGAATATGCCTGAGGAAATAAGCAGTTATCCTCAAAAAAAGCAATTTACATTCACTCACTTGACTCTTAGAGAAGTTGGGGGAAGTATCACTCGTGCTGTCTTAAACTGCTTTGAGAGAGGAAATTAATGTCTTGGAGAAACTGGTTCAAGACACTTCCCCACTTTCTACAAAAGCCAAACATCTAGAGAACTCCACATCATTTTGCAGAGGCATGGTTTTTTGAGGAGATACGGAAGGATGATGTTTTAAGGCATCTCATAAGATTTGTTTTTTCCCTAGTAATTCATTTTCATGCCCCTCTCTTTCTCCACGTGGAGTTGTGCCCAGTGTATCTGGAGAGATGTGTGATCAGACAGAAACTAGAGAAAAAAAAAAGAGGTGTCTTTTTAACATAAGAAAGGCACCTAAATTTTCATTCTAGCATTGGGGAAGTAGTGGGTTAGAAAAAAAAATCTTCCAGTTAGTAGAGGAAAAGAAGAAATAAGATGGGGTGAAGAAAAGAGGACCCTCCTGCACTGTTGGTGGGAATGTAAATTGGTGCAGCCACTATGAAGAACAGTATGGAGGTTCCTTAAAAAACTAAAAATAGAGTTACCATATAATACAGAAATCCCACTCCTGGGCATATATACAGAAAAGACAAAAACTAATTTGAAAAGACATGTGCACCCCAATGTTCATACAGCACTATATATACAACAGCCAAGACATGGAAGCAATCTAAATGTCCACTGACAGAGGAATGGATAAAGATGTGATGTGTGTGTATATACATATATACATACACACACACACACAATGGAATATTACTCCGCTATAAAAAATAATGAAATAATTCCATTTGCAGCAACATGGATGGACCTGGAGATTATCATACTAAAGGAAGTAAGTCAGACAGGGAAAGATAAATATCATATACTATCAATTATATATAGAATCAACCTAAAAATGGTACAAATGAACTTATTTACAAAACAGAAATAGACTCATAGACACAGAAAACAAACTTACGGTTTCCAAAGGAGAAAGGGACAGGGAAGGACAAATTAGGAATTTGGGATTAACAGATACTCACTACTAAAGATAAAACAGATAAACAACAAGGTCCTACTGTATAGGACAGGGAACTGTATTCAAAATCTTGTAATAACCTATAATGAAAAGGAACCTGAAAAAGAATATATATATGTACACAACTGAATCGCTTTGCTTTACACCTGCAACATTGTAAATTAACCCTAGTTCACTTAAAAAGAAAGAAAATACACAGAGGGTAGAGATAAGAGGAGTGATGATGTTGGGGTTCTGTTTATTGGAGTGGATATGAAGGGGCCACATGGGCATGAATGAAAAGTGCCATAGAATAGAGTCACTCATGAAAGACGCTGCTTGTATTTCCAGAGACTGTAGGGAAATTGAGTCAGCATATGGCCAAATGCCCAGGCTCAGCCCCAGTAAGGACCGTACACTGAGGTTGCCCTGGGTCTCTACTAACTTTTCTTTCCCCCAGCATTGGAGGACTTCCCTTTGCAATAGCTAGGTGCAGATGGAGAGTTCCTGTGCTATAATACTGGTGAAAATACACTGAATCATAGGTGAATCTTTGGAGTGGTCTTCTAGCTTATCTACCTATTTCTCTTATTCTCCAGTCACATTTGGCCCTACACTACCTCTTTTCTCTCTTACCTGGCTATGCATTTTTCCCTTCTACCACGGGGCATTTACACATGCTGTCCCTGCTGTCTGGAACACTCCTCTCACCTACCCACATGCCCCTGCCACTGCCTTCTCTAAATACATACATTTAAGTTATTTTCATTCTTCAGATCTCAGCTGAAACAGTGTATCCTTGGGGAAACCTGTTTTGGACTTTTAAGAGCAGTTAGATTTTCTTACATACATATACACACACTTGAACTTTCATTCCTAATAAAGTATATTCTAGATTGTAATTGTGCATACATTCTTATTAGTGTGATTATTTGATTAATGTCCTTCTGCTCTACTTGGCCCTAAACACATTGAGGACAAGGTTCACATATTTTTGCCAACCACTGTATTGTCAGCATTCAGCATAATGTATGGCAAATAGCAGGTGCTTAATAAATACTCTGTGAATGTACAGATGCACCCTTATCTAATACTGTCCCTGGTATAATAGTTGATACACACAGATACACACACACACACATCTTAAATAAATATATAAACTAAACAGGGTAATATATGTTCAATAAATATATTTATGAATGACTTGTTTAAGGTACTGTGTGGTAAAGCAGAATAAACATGAATCTTTTACCAGGCAGGTTAGGACTGAACTGCAGTTCTTCAACTAACTGACTAAATGTGGGCAAAATATCTTACCTTTCTGAGCCTCAGATTCCTCATTTGAGGAAAAGAATAACAATTCTTAACTTGGTTGTCAAATTCAAATGAGATAATGGACAAAAGCTGCCTGGCCCAGGGCTCAGGACATAGTAAGTGCTCAATAAATGGTGGCTATTGACATCATTGGGTATGTGTAAATCAGGATACAGAACTCAGGTTAGTTGAGTCCCCCACAAAAAACAGTCCTGGATACATAAGACAGATTAAACGAATAGTTGTAGAATAAACAAGTAAATAAATCCATGTTGAGAATGACTTGAAATCTCTGTTGTGTGAACAACTTATTTTTCAAGAGTATGCTAGTACAATTCAGAATCCTGCCACTAGGTGGCGATAAATATACACTGGAAAAAGCAAGGCGTAGGATTCCTAGATTCTGATACTCATGTAAAATTTTCTTGTAAAAGTACTATTAGGGCACTACTACTATTTATACAAAGTGATGTGCTCAGTCAGTTATTCAAAAGTCCTTTCTCTCTCTCTCCTCTTTCTTCATACCAGAAAACAAAGAACAAAGCCTTGACTTTCATTCTCACAGTAACTTACTAAGGCATGCCCATGCATAAACAAGGAAGCTAAGGCTCTGTAGCTGGCCAAGGACTGGGCTGGGAAAGTGAACTTTGCACTATAGCTCAACTGCCTTCAGTTTACACCAACCCCAATAACTGTTTAAAGGCCATTCCACCTCTTTCTTATCGTGGTTCAACTTCCTTTTTTCACAGTTCATCCCTGATTCAGATTTCTTCTGTTTTCTTCTACTTACATCTAGATGAAGACTTATTTCTTCTTTGGGTCTCTATTTAGAAGGCATCCTCAAAAATGTCTTATTTTAGCCATCCCTTACTGGACATGGATTCTGTGTTACACGCTGTATTACTTTGTTACAGCAGCTATAACAAAGTATCACAGACTGGAGGGCTTAAACAGCAGAGGTTTATTTTCTCACAGCTCCGGAAACTACAATCTCAGCAGCAAGATGTCAGCAGGGCTAGTTTCTCCTGAGACCGCTCTCCCTGACTTGTAGATGGCCGTCTTCTCCCTGTACCTTCACATCAACTTTTCTCTGTATGTGTCTGTCCAAATTTCCTCTTCTTATTAGAACACCACTCGGATTGGATTAGGGTCCACCCTAATGACCTCATTTCTTAATTTCTTCTTCAAATACTTTATCTCCAAATACACATTCTGAGTTACAGGAGGTTAGGAGTTCAACATATGAATTTTGAAGGGACATAATTCAGCCCATAACATAAACCCTCATAGGACTCTAAAATTTCTCAATAGCACTTACCACAACTATAATTATTTACATGCAGAAGTCATTTTTAAATGTCTGTTACATACTTGCAGGCTGAAAGTTTCCATAAGACCAGGAATCAGGTCTGCTTGGTTAAAAATGTAACCTCAGTATCTGCAGATGTACCCAGAGCCTAGCACACAGTAGGTCATCTTCCTTATGTTGCTATTAATACCACTCTCTTTATTATTTCCTACATAACTCCAGTTTCCAGCAAAAAGTGGCTACATAAATATTTAGTTAAAGACATTTTATGACTAGCAGCTGAAAAGAATACTCTGGACCTTTTTTTTTTATTAACAAACTACTTACTCTCTTTAGAATGCCAACCCACTGATACGGCCATCCCTCCCTGGCCACATATTCACATCAGAAGAGGGAGTACACTTCACTGCAGTCAGGTGTGCTTCACACTAGCATATTAGACACAGCTTAGGTTTAACACGTTGTACTTTTGATGGCGTACTAACTCCACGAGCTGTGCTAGTTTGTGACGGCAGGTGTCCTACAGCACGAGATTCAGTACTGCCCTCAGCACAGGCACTGGGGCCCCTGGCCTGGCCTCCTTCCTGCTGCCCTGCCCTGCCCGCTGCACTTCTCTCCGTTAGGGAGGAGTTGATGGGACAAAGGTACCTGATACATGACCGTCTGTTACCCACACTCCCCCTCTTCCTAGACCTTCCTCCAGGTACTTAGGACCCTGAATTTCCCTGCCAAAATTTCCTGAGATTGCTTCTAGGATTTACACAGACCCCTTTTCCAGATCCATCCTACTGAGAGTACTCCAGGCCCAAGATACAGCTGGAGATTCCTCATGGTGGAGGATAGAGGCAGGTGTGGAATAAAAGGGGGATAGGGCCTGGGTCAGAGGTCCCCATCTGATCTCTTAGTTCTGTCTCCTGGAATATAGAGGCAGGCCTAGATGTCTGCATATTTTATAATCTAATATCTTACCTAACAAATTATACTAAAATCCACAGAGATGTTCCCCAAGAAATCATGTGCCTCTCTGGAGTCACAGTTATTGAACGTGTGTGTTTCCTAGAGCCAGTCAGGCCTTAACTTGAGCAACAAATCTACCACCACCATCTGTGTGACTTTAGACAAACTGCTTAAACTTTCTAAGCTTCAGTTTTCCTGAAGGAAAGATGGATTTGGGGGAAGTTAAATAAGATATTTATGACAAAACCGTTGTGATGTTTCTTATTGCCCTGGAGTTGATTACTAGGGCCCGAAGCTGAGGAAAAAGAGCTATTGTGTCTCCCACATTCAACGAACACATCAGTTAAGGAGGCACCAACAATTGGGCCAGATACCTCCCACAGGGCATATAAAGAGACAGCCAAACCCTCTCTGCTACCCACATCATCACCCGACCCTCTCCCTCAGAATAATCCTGACAGAGTAATTAAAGAGGTATGAGGATTGCAGGAAGAAGTTAAATATAGCAACTGAAAAATGCATACAAAGCTGAAAAATCAGTAGGAGAAACACTGGTAAGGAAATATGGAAAGTAACAGACCTGGTATTCTTTATGAGTCATAAAGTAAATGGCCTCAATAGGCAATGTTTGCATTTCAAACAGAATTCTTCGGGGGGCTATTGTACCCATGTCTTTCTTTTTAATCATGCTGAACACATGAATGAGGTTCCATTTTTAGCTCCCAACACTGAGAACCCGGAAAAAAGGTGAAGAGATCATCAACTCACTGGGGAACAAAAGGGCTAAAAAAACAATTCATTGAAGGGGGAGATGAGATATAGAAACAGCTTCCTTCTCTTCTTTGAGTATCTGAAAGCATGATTTGTTTAGGGTCCTGTTGCATGGTCTTTGAAAAAGACAACATTGGAGGGATTGAATTTCTAGGAAGTGCTAGGCTTTGGGCCAGTGATACACAATTATTAACCAGAAGTGTGTTCTAAACATCTGAAAGAACCTGACCACTGTACTTCTCTGACACTTGCTGTAAGACCATAAGCTAAAGTACATGACAATCATCTTGTTACCAAGAGGAATTTGCTGAGAATATATTCTTAGTATAAGCAGTTTATCCAAATTAGGAAGGTAGTTTACTGATCAGAATACTGGGGGAAAAAAAGAGCAAGACGCCTGATTCTAGTGAGAATATTTCAACTCTGTGTTCAAATCTTGGCTCTTCCTACTTGCTGAATGATTTCAGGTGAGCCACTCAAAATTTCTGAGCCTCAATTTCCCCTTTTAGAATGGGGAATCACAATCTCTGCTTGGAAGGTGACACTGAGAGTGTTAAAAGTGATTTCAAATGCAAAGAAACAATGCTCTTTGCACAATGCAAATACTCTATGCCAGTTATTCCTGCCCCAGTGGTTTTGAATTTCTATCCTATAAATAGAATGGAGGCTATCTCAGGACCATTTACAGAACCAGTAATTCCTGAAATGTTAATCTCTCTTCATATTGAAGGAGATCGAATTGCTAATTATTTTTTTTTTTGGAAGTCTCCAAACTTCCAGTTATAAAATAAATGTCACGGGGATGTAATGTACAGCATGAGAAAACAGCCAAT
Organism: Camelus bactrianus; assembly: GCF_048773025.1. Classification (NCBI taxonomy): domain Eukaryota; kingdom Metazoa; phylum Chordata; class Mammalia; order Artiodactyla; family Camelidae; genus Camelus; species Camelus bactrianus. The sequence continues at coordinate 42,023,068 of NC_133550.1, read as the reverse complement.
AACACTGTGTATTAATTTTGTAAGGTGACAGGTGGTAATTAGGCTTACTGTGGTGACCATTTTGCTATGTATACAAATGTTGAATCACCATGTTGTACACCTGAAACAAACTGCTAATTCTTATACTTTTGAAAGTTACCATAATTTTACTCATACATTGGAAGAATGAAGCCTAGGAAAGTCAAGTTACTGTTTTGGTTTTTTTTTTTTTTTGGCACTATAGAAAAAACTGGAAATCAAATCTAGCGTCATTCTGTCAGACAAAGGTGAGGTCTTCTTTTAATTTGATTAATAAATAATTAAACTGAAAAACATAGCTGTGTCATAAATACTCCATTAAACCAATAAAACAGCTACTTTAAATTTAGCCCAGAACAAGTAAGAGTTCTGTTTGTCTGGGTAGATGGTGGTAGTGTTGTCACACCCTGACCCACTTTGCCAGCTGTGGCACCAGCCGCCAGTTCCTGAACCAACAGCTGCTAATAGCTAGCCCCTTCTCTGCAGAACTTCTCCCCTTAATCTAGTACTGCCTAGCTTGCATGGCAATGCCCACCCCACTGTACCCTTCTACAACCCACAGCTAGTGACGGACTGACCAGGGATAAAAATGGTGCAGCACTGTCTCAATGAGGTACCTGGTGGGAGGTACAATGTATGCTTCAATGCTCTCCATGGGATCAGGCTGAAGCATCTCCAGCTGAGTCTTCATCCTAGTTTAGCTCCTCCTCCTGCCCTGTCCTGCTCCCCTCATTCCCTTCTCTGGAAGGTTCTCTGCTGATTAAATAGTGCCATCTGAATTCCTGTCTCCAGTTCTGCTCCTAGGAAGCCCAATCTAAGACACTGGAGAAAGGAGATTATTAATGATTAATTGTATTTTTTGAAAGAAAAAAAAAAATCAAAGAATGAAGATTAGGATTCAGTTGTAATGCCAAATGGAAAGAATTTAAAACTTGGAGTTCTAAAACAACTTTAAAATCTTCCTGTCATTTAAAAATAGACAAATTGTAAAAGACAATGAATATGATCTTAAAATGTTTAAAGCATTCTCGTTGCATTTATCTCAGATCAATAATGGTATAGAATGAGAATTTTCCATATAAAAATAGCCCATTAAATTTCTCAGTGTTTTTTGGTTTACGGAAAAATACTTTCTATATCTCCTCCCCCTCAATCCCCAAGCTTGAAGCCTCAAGTTTCCCAAGTTGGGAGAGAGCATTAGTGACTTCATGGGGCCAAAATGGCATTTTTGGTTAAAACTCTTAAATAAAAGTGACAGAGATATCTCCCGTCCTAATGTATACAGATTTTCTATTTTGGGAGCATCTGTAGTTTGCACACTGTGTTAGCCTCTGCAGATATACTATATAAAATTTCAGAGCTCAAATATCCTCTTTATAAAGAGACTAAAATTAAGAATTGCTTAGAATGCCATTCGAAGTCTTTAAGAATATCTGAGATCGTTCTAGAGAGTCATGGGATTTCAAACTTTAAAGAATGAGAGAATTAAAAGAAAAATTAAGGTCTTAGTTTAGTAAATTACATGATTTCCAGTTTCTATGTTGTTTTCTCATTAGGTGAACATATTTTCTTAAAATACTACCATATAACCAAACATTCAGAATAGCTTATTGTTAAATACTGACCAAAAATACTATATTTGTCTACTTTCTTTTAACCAAAGCATTTTGCAACTGCAACTAGTGTTCTTCTAAGATGCATCATCACAGTTCTTCTATAAATTCAGACAGACATCTGTATTGGTAAGTTTTGAAGTTACTAGTGAATTTGGAAATCATATCTAAGAAGCAACTGCAACCCAGAACACTCAGAAGAGAGTGTGGGGGTGAATAAAGCTTTAGACTCAACTGGTCCCAGTGAGGCTAATCAGTACTGATGAAGGATATCTCAGATCTCAGGACTCTCACCAAAGCAGACTGACCAGACCTCCCGACTGCCCTGGGAAACCCCCAGCATGCCTCTCAACCGTGCTCAGATAGCCTAAACTGACGAAGAGATAAGCAGCAGAGGCTAAGATAAATTGGCTAGCTTCAAATGAGATTTTGCTGTTGGAGAATCTTCTTCCTCCTCTGGTTTTAGATAGTTGAAGCCAACAAATGTCTGCTGTGAGAAGTTCATCCAAACTGGAACCAATGGGTCACTTCTCTTTTTGATTCTATTCTTACTTCATCAGTGAAGAGAGACTGTATTTATTTATTTTTTTTATTGTTGATAAGGATTGTGGGAGAAGAAACTCTTTTATAAACTAAAGGATTTTGTATGATTTTTCTGGTATAAAATATCTGATCAGTTGATTGTCTTCAGACTCTGGACTTCCACTGGCCAAATATTATTTATCTTCTTGGAAGACTTTGGCAGGTTTTCTCTCCTTAGGAAATGAATTGGAAAACATCAGTGAGACTTCAAAGCAAGGCTCAGGATTATCTTCTGATTTATGAAATGATTATTTCCATCACTTATCAGAACACTGAGTCCTTCCTGTGGAATTGCAATCCTAGGATGTAAATAGAGTGGGCGAACTGCTGGTTATCATATTCATCACAAGAAACAACTCTACCAAAAGGTCCATACTGAGGTGATAGGAGTCCTAAAAGCTTTTTGAGATACAGCTGAATGTTTGGTGAATGTAAAATTTTGCAGACTGGGAAACAACCTTGTTTCCCTTAATTAGTGCTCAGTGTTATACCTTTTCAAACTAGGGCATTAACTCTCTTTATAAAGTTTCTGTTGATTTCCCCCATTTCTCAATTCCCTTGCTCTCAATAACTGAGAACATCTAGAGATTTGAGGTTGCCGAGTTAGAAATGTGGCCTTTCGCAGAGGGACAAAGCCAGGCTGCAGTAACCTGACAGAGAGAATTCAGGCGACTGAATCCCTGGCCTCGATTTCTTCCTTTCTTCCAGTGTGCTGTTGGTGTCTACTGCCCCCCAATAACTGAGAGTCAAGAGTCATGGATCTCATTCTGACTGTACCTCTGCCTTGTTATCTGAGCTTGAGAAAGTTACAGAACCTCAGTAGCCCTTGATTTGCCCACTCCTTAAATGGGAATCAAAAGCCAGGAAACCACATAGTAATAAAAAATAAAATACAATAGTCCAGATGCTGCCCCCAGAGACTGTGATGCAGGAGCTCTTGCTGAGCTTGGGAAATACATAGAAATATATGTTTTAAGAGAGCTGTCTAGATGAATTTGATCATGAGCCAGTTTTAGGCACAACTAGACAATATTAGACGGTCTCTGGGGACTTTTACAGATTTATGAGTATGAAATCTATTCTATGATAAGAGAAAATTTTGACATGAAACAATTTCCTCACTTCAAGGTTGCCAGTTCTTCAAATGGCAACTTCTGAATCATTCTGCATGTCCTTGGTAACAGTAAATAGCCACTCATCTCAATGAGAATGGAGAGATGAGAGAACAGAGGAAAAAAATCAAGTCAACTAAACCTGGCTTTTGGGAATTGCACCAGAATCTCTGGGCAGAATGAACTTTTGATTTTTCGTCAGTTGTGTTGTTACGTAAATGTACCAATCAGGATATCATCAGAATATAGTTGTACTTAAGTTTGGTAATTGAGGGAAGCCTTACAAAAGAGGGAAGCAAGGCACTGTCTACTCAAATGTGACTAGGGGGAAGGGAACCACAAAATCAAGGGCTTTGTAAAGAATGAGGAGGGAACTGTTACCAGCATCTAGAGGTTTGACTGTGGCCTTAGTAGAGGGACAGAAGTGTGGCCTTAGTAGAGCGACAAAGCCAGCCTACAGTAACCTGCCAGAGAGACGATGAGGCAACTGAATCCGTAGCCTCAATTTCCTCCCTTCTTCCACTGTGCTGTTGGTGTCTACTGCCTCCCGTTGACTGATCCCAAACAGGAAAGGGAAGCAAGGATGATGCAATGCCTCCTTCATGTCAGTCTCCTTCAGGTACAGAGCAAGATGTAGAGGGATGTGGAGGCACAAAGACCTAGCTCTTCCCCAGTGGCTTCAAATTTCCGTGATTTGATCTGAATCTTCTTTAAATCTTACTTAATTTACACGACTTCTTTCCATTTAGCTCCCCAACTCAGCTCAGATGTCTTCTGTTATACAAAGTTGTCCTGTCTCTTGCCACAACCAGTAGCAAGCCCCTCTAAGGACCAATGTTGGCAATTGCTCTTTTCACATTGTATTTTAGGACCATACTTAAATTCTTATTGAATTGCTCATATTTTGAATAATCCATGTCAAAGTGTCCTTGAGGTTTCTGGTTAAATCAAACTAAGTGGTCTGGTAGATCAGACTGTTCTTTAATTTTAGTTGACATGTAACAACATCCATGGCTGGTTTGTTCTTTCTCTCTTTGCCAAAATGCCCACCTGGGAAGTCATATACCATGGGAATACTGCTTTGTAAGTAGAGAGATCTAGATGAACCTTGTAGAATAGTCTTCCTGGCTGTTGCTCCTAGCTCTGATATCCTGATAACCTCACCTCCACTATACAGGTAGGCTAACCAAAGAAAGCCCAATGACCACATTAAGTGAGTAGAACACCCTTCTTCACTTCTGACCCATCATCTTTTTCTCTAATCTCCATTGAAACTTAACCTCCATGTCACTCAATTATTTGAAACAAGACAATTCTATGTAAAGGGAGAATTTCTTCTTTTCCATGTACTACATCTTCAGGCATGGTTCCTGTGGATAAACTTTGATCTCTTGTGTTGAACTGGGAAAGCATCCTACTAACAATTATTGGTAAACTATTTCTTAGAAAAGATTATTTTAGATAAACACATTTGTTTTTGTGAATTGTTTTCAACATTTATTTTAGATACTCTTGCATGATTTTATTTACAGATGATAGTTAAATGAGATTGTGTACATAAAGGCATTAATGTAGTATCTGATTTATAGAAAACTCTCAATAAAAAAGTAATCATTACTATGTTTGGAGTTGCTACAATCACTTACATTTGTAAAACTGTTTTTTTTTTTTGGACTTTAATACATAGTATCATTTACTCCTATGAAGTAGGTATTAGTAGGCCTCCTTCACTGTTGAGAAAATTAAGACTGAGTGGTTACCTGTGTTTCTCAAAAAAGATCATACAAGAGAAAAGCAGAAAACTCCACATTCAAATTCAGCTTTTCTGATTTTCAAATCTGGTGAGATTTTACTATACAGTTTCCCTCTGTGGCAACTAGTTTGTCTCTCTCTGCACTTGTTATGTCATATTACCACATTTTCCTTCCATACACATGTGAGTTCATGATGCCCCAATGTCTTCTCAGCCTAAGGAACTTTGAGGAGGCCCAGGTAGGGACCTGATGTGTGTTTGAAACAAACTAGGTTATTTTCTTACATGGACCCATCGCTCTAGGTACAACCATTCTGAATTATCTTGGCAAACACTGCCTTTCTGGGTCCAAATCTTAATTAACTACCAAAGATTCCATTTCTTCTGAACTTTGAGTCTTGCTTGTTATTTCTCTCTGTTATGGGCTGAGCTGTGTCCTTCCCAAGGCATATACTGAAGCTCTAACCTCTAGTACATCAGAGTGTGAGTGTGTTTAGATATTGGTCTTTAAAGAGATAATTAAGCTAAAACGAGGCCACTGGGGTAGGCCCTAGTCCAATATGACTGGAGTCCTTGTAAGAAGAGGAAATCAGGACTCACAAAGGAACACTAGGATGTGCCTGTACAGAGGAAAGATCCTGCGAGGTGCGGACCCAGCAAGAAGACGGCCATTTGCAAGCCAAGGAGAGAGACCTCGAAGAAACCAACCCTGCCAACACCATGACCTTGAACTTCTAGCCTCCAGAACTGTGAGAAAACAAATTTCTGCTGGTTAAGCCACCGTGTTTGTGGTCTTTTGTTATGGCAGGCCTAGCAAACAAAGACACCATCGTCTTGAGGAGTCCCAGTGTTACTCCAAAAGGGGAAGGGAAAAAGGTCTCGGTTCTTGTCTTACCCAAAAGAGAAGAATGCAGATGGGAGACAGAAGCATTGTGTAGTGAAAGATTTTAAAGATTTTTGTTAGCAGAGCAAAAGTACGCCTCCAAGAATGCGAGGCGGGCTGATCCAAGGGAGGATAGCTGTGGCCTTTGTTTGCCCCTTCTCTTATACCCCGGCTGAGAGGGGGTCTCTTGACTGATTGATGGCTCTTGCCCCTGGAGTGCTTAGTCACACTCGTCTGCTTCTGTGCATGTCCCTACCCGTGATGCACACAGAAAAACCCACGGGGGAAGGGTCAAGCGGCAATGCTAATTATATTACAATGAGCATTGGGCCACATCTGGTTAGGTCCTTGTTGCTACCATGCAGTTGTGGCTGTCAGGTTCTAACCGGTTTCTTGCTGGCACTCATTTAAAGGAAGGAAAGCCCCTTTATGCTGAAAGTGGGCCTAACACCATCTTCCGGACCGTCCTCCTTCTGCTCCATCTTATCCGCCCAGTGCCCCCACTTATCTAACTACCTAACACTAATTTGAGCTCACACGTGTTTTCTGGATCATCCTTCCTACAGACTTTCTGCCAGTCTGCCTAGATGGATCGTGAGGCTCCCTAACTCCATGCTCCCAGTTGCGCCTCTTTGCCCACTGGCTTTACCCTGACATACCTTCCTGATGTGAAAACCTACCTGTTATCCCTGACAGCAGCTGTGGTTTTCACCAGCCTGCTGTCTGTAGATGTGACAGTAGGCTTTGCCTGTCCCTGGATGAGAGATGTAAACAGTCTCCACCCTCCACTATTCAAAGTGCCAGCCTCCCTGAATTCCTCCTGAATTCTGAGTAAGCTCTGCTATTTGTCCATTCTAGTCGGTTTCAGTACATGTTCTCCTTGGACTTGATTTCTCCCCAATCCCGCCTGCACTTTGCCTGTCCAATTCCTACGTATTCTTCAATTCTCCGTTTAGAAATAACTTCTTTAAGAAGTTCTCCCTGACCCCACACAGCTGCACATGTTCTCCCATACCACCCAACACTTAACATCTTATATTATAGTTTGGCGGTTCTCAAATGAGCAAGTTTCAGAGTTAAGCATGGGCTTGTTAAAGCAAAAACTGCTGGGCCCAAACCCAGAGTTTCTGGTTCAACAGATTTTGGACAGACTCCATAATCTGTATTTTTAACAAGTTTCCTGGTGCTACAGATGCTGCTGGGACTGAGACCACCCTTTGAGAACGACTGCCACAGATAAATAGCCTCTATTTACACTCTTTCCGTTAACCTCCCCCATTTTACCTCCAATAAATTGTACAGTCTTTAAGAATAAGAATTTTATCTTTTAAATCACAGTGAGCCCAGGGTTTTACACAGTGCCAAGGGCATGACAGATACTCAACAATAACTGTTTAATACATGAATGAATGGAAATGGGAATTCTTAACATGGAGAGAATACTTTTTAGAATAACAGCATGCTCAAAAAATTTTGTTTTATCAAGGGTAATTTAAAATACATTAACATGAGAATCAGTACTCATTTAGAAAGGGCTAAGGGTCTAAAAGCATAATGTTATTTATACTGGTCTGGTATGTACACAAACTGTTTTATAAGAACTTTGACTAGGGTTATTTTGCCTCAGGGAAATGTAAAATGTATAGCTCAACAAGAAAAATGTAAAATACGATGTGAAAATGAGTCATCAGGAAAGCTAGTCAATATCTAAGAACAAAAAAAGCAAATATAAAACTGAGGAGCCTCCAAGACCCAGGATTCCTCTGCTGGTAAAACTTCAAATCACAAATCAGAATCTAGAAGATGGAGGAAATAAAGCCGAAAGTTTGACTCTGCAAACAGTGCATGCAGAAGCAGAAACAGCTGCACTCCCTTCAGGCCCCTCTGCTTTTACAAGAGTGATTATCTTGAAGTTTTAATGTGCCCTGCAGCCCCCCAGCCTCCCTCCCCAGCTCCTTTTTGTGGTCCCATCAGCCCATTAAAGCAGAGAACATCGTGCAGGGATTCAACGGGATGCACATCACTGACTCAGCTGAGCTACGTAAATATTAGTGCTCTGGGACCACAGAGAAAGAAAGAGTAGTAGTGATTTGCCAGTTTCTCAGTCCTTTATCCAATATTTTTCCTTGAGTAAAATGTCAAGACAAGTAAGTGAAGAGCCCTGTTTTGCTGACGAGCTAGCTCACCAGCAATTTATGTTTCTGTGGACTCGAAAGAGCAAAGCAACATCACTTCTTGAACATCTGACAGGGGTAAAAGAGTTGCCTCATGAGTTCACTGACCCAATTGAGTTTATCTTTAGCCACCTGGGGAAAGATGGGCCCGCAGGTTGATAGGTTGATGTCAGCAGCAAAAGCCCCTTCTAAACACTAGTTCTCAATGTCTGGAACTTTAATCCAGCCTTCATGCTTGTATCAGTATTATTAGTCTAACATCTACATCTTATATCATCATTTTCCTCTTCAAAATCCTTCAGTGATACCCTTTGCCTATCGCTAAGATAACCGTGGATCTCAGCTCAACAAAGATATTCCTGGTTTACACTCTCATCAGGGGAATTATTAATAGCACCCCCTCTATGTCTCTCAAAAGTGTCCCGGTTTAGACTATAAATTACGTGGTCACCCTATCTACAGCATCACAGATGAGGCTTTTTAGGATGTGGGTTCACCTTCAAATCATTTTATTTAATGCCACTTCTACTCCCTGTCACTGGCTATTCCCAGTTAATTATTTTCTCTGAATATTTTTCATCTGGGCCTTTGCACAAGCAGCTCCCTTTGCCTGGATGTCCTCTCTGTCCCCATTCAACCAAACCACCCTGTTATTATATACCTACTTACCCTCAAGGTCTTAGTTTAACGGCTTCGCACAATCTACTCTCACTTAAGTATTCCTGCCCAGTGCCCATATTGTGTAGCAAACATGTGCTCCTTAAAGCACTGGATATCATATTTTGTAAATGTTTCCACAATAATCTATATCCCAGTCATAAGTAATTCTCAAGCCTAGTGCATGTCTTTTCATCTTTACATGGTATCTCCTGTTGAACGGGTGAATGAATATAAAGAGTATACCTAAAGTAGCCTTAGAAAAGTCAGAAATAGTTTGGAAGGAATGTGTACCTCTGAATGTTCTCCAACTCCCCCCTTTTTAGTCCAAATGCCTAAACCAATAGGAAGCAACACATGCACCACAGGGCTCTGTTTATAAACATCTTTATATCTACATCTCTTGTAGGAAATGGGATATCCTTCTCAATCATGGAAAGCTCTGTGATCACTTCCTTGCATGGTCTTTGTAATTCATGATCCTTCTTACTGCCTAAATTAACTAACTTAACCGTATCAGGAGCTATACCAGTAGTCTGCTGGACCTGGCCTTTTCTTCTCCTAGGGAAAAAAAAAAAAAAAAAACACAGAAGAAAAATTCCTTCTAAATGTTAGGGATGACTCTCTTGAGCAGCCTTCCTCTCTTGCTCTCCAAGCTGAGTGGACTGCGTTAGCCTTGGGCTATGAGTATACTGTTTGGTGACAGTATAATTCATGAAATCCAATTTGTGAACATACTATACAACTCCTGATACTCCTGAGAAATGATATTAAATGAAGAAAGATAAAAATGGCAAAAAGAGGGGAGCTCTAAAATGGATTGGATTAGAGGTTTTTGATTTCTCTTCCAGATTTCTTAGTTCTAAGAGTGTTCAACAAATTGAGTGAAAGTTTGAAGATTAAAATGAACATCGTGTACTTCTCAGCCTTTAACACCTAGAGTGTCTACACCTTGTATATTTTGTCAGAAGATGCTTCAGTGTCCAGTTTCCCATATTATCTCATTGCCTTTTGATACCAATGACTACATTTAAAGCAAAATTTGCACAAAGTCTGGGATGATTTTAATGAAGGAGACTCAGTCCCAAAGGTTAGTGGGGTTGCCCACTGCATAAAGAGTAATGCCTTTCATTGGTGACAAAGTAATACTCAACAGCTCTCAAGCCACCTCATCCATCATCAATTTGAATTGTGTTTTGCTACTGATGTAAAGTTTAATATAGAGTCCACCACAAAGCATCATGACTCTTTTTCCCACGCTGACCCCAGGGGCACATGTCAGCCAACATCTGGGCACCACAGCTGTGAGATTTTCAAGAAGCCTGTGCATATGCCTCTTTTCAGGAGTAATTTGCTGGATAGCACATGTGCTCATTTGAAGGATGCACTCTGGCACCACAGGCACCTGTCCTACTGTGATGGGTCCTATAAAATATTCAATCATGCATTTTATTATATTAACCAAAGGAAGCATAGCATTAACACTTCAGTAAGTAAACAAAGGAACAAAGCAGGACCTTGCCATGGATGTGAGTACTCACACCCAAATGGAAAACAGATTGATTAACAAAGGGCCTTTTCAAAACAAACCTAAGTCATGATGTCAAGACAAACTAGGGTTGTTGTTCTACTTTTAGCGATTGCACAGAAGGACAGAGGGGAAAAAAAAGGTTAAGTGATTTTCACAGCATTTTCCCAATAGTCTGTGCTTGACATGGGCGTTTAAAAGCATTCTTTTGTTAGTTCTGTCAGTAGTAACCAACAAATCTCCTCACTTAGAAATTGCAAAGGCTTTCAGAATGCATGGAAAAGGAGCGAGCTACCACTGCAAGGGTCAGCTGTAAATAGGACCCCTTAGGCATACAGCTATGATGAAGACGACTAACGGTGGTACTTCATGCTGTTGCTTTCCACTCACTTATTCCGGACACATTCTAGAGGGACAGGAGGACCTCACTGAAGAGCTCTATAATCTTTGCGGTTTGTCAGATTCATAGCTATGTGACAGACATCCAGCCACACAACTTTTGAATGATCACATCTAACTGTATGATGAATTTTCACGATTAATTACTGTGGATGCCAATGAAAAAGAGTGCTTAACTACTATTTACAGATTCCTTCATACTGTTAAAATGATTTGCTTTACTTACACAGCACTTCAAAATTATTTACATGTTTTTACTCCATCTAAGTTTTTTCTCACCTTTACATACGATTTTCTCATATTTTTCCTTAGTGTAAAAGCCATAAAGGTAAGCTCTGTTTTATTAAAAACACAAAGAACACTGGGATTTTGTTTTGTTACTCTGAGGTCTATTTTTATACTCTCCAACATCTATTTTCAAAAACATAATATACAATATGATGTAAAAACAATTATTTTCTCATTTGGGAAACATATTTTAGAGTATACACCAGCAAATATATCTTTTGATAATATCCAGAAGACTAAGGCAGTACAAATTCCAATTACACATTCTATTTTAAACTTCATATTTCATTTGTTTCTATGATAAGTGATTTTTTTCTTTTTCTTCATTTCATAGTTGTATAACTTCTAGTAACATCTATTTACTCCTAAATTATTTATTACAATAAAATCTTTCCCACAGCATTTACCTCATTCTAGCTAAAAGGTTGATTTAGACAGTTTGTTTTAAAATTGTTGTTGTTTCAATTTGTAGGCTTCACTGCATTATAAATTTCTAGAATTTACAAATGTCATTCATCCTTGCACAAAGTTATACTTCAGCTTAAATCCTTCCCCCCAAACTTCCCCTGGTCCCACCTTAGGATACCCTCATGTCATTAAAGATTCTGATTTCCTCAACATTCTGGAAATTTTGTAGAAAGTTACCTTACTCACAACTAATCTAGTAAATTACACATATGATTCTAATTTTCTTCTCATATTTTACAGTTTCCATATTAATATTGCACAAATTGTCTGCCCAGCAGTGAACCATTCACAAGATATTTAAAAGGCCATTATTAAGCCTGTTAAGGTGGAACTGTTATGCCCAGAAGAATGTTTATACAGACTGACTTTCTGCACAATGGGCTCATCAAAGCTAACGTAATCCACATAGATTTTCTATGAGACCACAAATTAATCAGATTGAAAAGATGACAACCCAGGAGCACAATGAATCTGTTCTGTGGCACACACTGAACACCTGTGTTCAGTGGCACAGTAACACACACACCCACAGACACATACACAAACTGATAGTGAACAATTTTAGGAAACGCTACCATGTTTTCAATTCAATCTAAACAGAGAGAAAAAAGGATTTCCTATTTACTCCTACTTGGCATATTTGGAAGGTGGGAGAGGAGTGTTTGGGGAATTGGGTCGTCTTGGTCTGAAGTGAGGCTACACAGAAAGGAGAATTAAAAGAAAGCTTGAAAGCACTGCATTCATGAGGTGAGAAGAAGGCAGGAGATGCCCGAGTACCCATGAGGAACTAGGCATACTTCACAGTTTTGCCAAAAACACAGGAAGCTCTGTTACTCTAAGAAAACGTCTACCTCACTGTTGGAGAACAGAATTTGACCTGTTATATTGTGTCTGGCTTAGTGGCTCTATACCTTTGGAAGTATTAGTGGTAAAATCTAGTTATTTCAACATTTCACAATTCATGTTGGAATGATTATCCATCAATTAGTAACCATGCACTTTTTACAACTAAGATCACAGGTTAACAGGATCATATGCAGATACAGAAAAATGAAATAAGCAGTGTTAAGTTTTGGTTCTCCAGTCTGTTAATATCTGTCTTTTAGGTATCTAGCAAGATCCTTTCCCTTTTCTGGTCACCATTCCCATGGAGATGCAGTTAAATGCAAATTTGCATGTTTCTCCTCCCACAAATGCCTCAGTTCCCACAGAAAACAAAACACATACCATCCAGATTTAAGGCTAACCAAATACTAGGTTAGAGAGGTTAAGATACAAAAGGAGTAGCAAACTCTTGTTTTATTTCGTTTCATTTATTTTTGTCTTCAAGGAGTTTTAACACAAACACATAGAGAAAACTAGAAATAAACATGATTTGAAAAATATTATTATTATGTATTTATTTTTTAAGCAGACAAGTATAAAACTAAGGAATTGTTCAGATGACCAACTTAGGAGCTAAAACACCTGGTACAGAAAAGTGAGAAAATAAAACAGATCTTGCTTAGAAAAATGGCAATGGGTTAATTTCTGCTAGGGTTCAACATGCTATGCCATAGTAAACAAATAAGAATCGTGCTGGGTCTCAATTTATCAGATTCCTTTAATTTACTAAGACTGCATATTAAACTAAATTGTTAGCAGCTGGTTGTCTACAAAAACCTAGCAAAACTCCTGGGAGCTATTGTATAGCTATCTTCTTAAAAATGCTCCAGTGTGCACCAAATTGATTTTGGGGGGGAAAAAAAAGATACCTCTTCCCAAAGTGCCTTATTTCAACTATTCAAATTCATCCTCAGAAACCCAGGTGACATTTCCCCTCAACACTGTATTCTGTACTGCTCAAAATAAGGAAGTTTCTTCCCAAAACTCCTTTGTGCTCTCTTCACTCTGGCAGAATTTTTCATGGTGACTTATGCCCACCACATGTTGGCCACCCTCCTTACAGCAGACCACAGCAAACCACTTCTGCAGTCCCAGGCTTGGATCTTAAATATTTTCTCCTTCCTGAAGACTTCCAGTTTTCTGGATATACCCATGATACACGTTCCCTGTCAGCATATGTCTAAGTGGCATTCTGATGGCTTGCAATTGTAGGAGGGAAGAACAAATCTGACTCCGTATCAGAGTTGCTCCTTTGGCTCTAACCTGTGCTCTGTTTCCTGTGCTTAGTCATGCTGGTTCTGTACCTTTTGTAGAAGAATGTTACCTATAGCCTGAAATATACAAGATAGCCTATTTTTTAAGGCGCTGATCTTTAAGGGGATAATACTTTCCCCTTTCCCATTCATATAAAGATAAAAAGTTGCAAAATAGAAAATAACATTTGTCTTGTTGGAAGTTTACGGGGACACCATGACCTACCCTACATGGACAGCTGCAAGAAAAAAGGATTCTGACACCAAGAGATTTGCACCAACCGACCACACCTCCTCCCCTTTTTAGGAAAGGGGAGCTGAATTCTGACCTGGGGAAGATGGTTCACCAAGACACTGGTATCCCATCTTCTGGGTCTGCCAGCTTTCCAAATAAAGTCATTATTCCTTGCCCCAGCACCTCATCTCCCAATTTATTGGCCTATCGTTCAGTAAGCAGAATGAGTTTGGATTCGGTAACACAACCAGAAGTAAAAAGGGATTTTTTGTAAAACAAGCAAACAACAAATGAAGTCACAGTCCAAGCCTGAGTAATAAATGTTGGGAAAATCCACAACCCAAAACATATTTTTAAGAATTAGGCATAGAGTTGGTCCTTTTTCTTTTTCTCCCTTAGGAAGAGGTCTACTTTCCTGCTAATAAAATTGCCTTATGTTATGAAATTTTGGTTCAGTTTGGCTCTGCCTTCTTGCCCAGTTAAATGGATGGCTGATGGAACCATACCTTAGGGCCCAACTTTATCCATTTGGCAACCTTCATTTCCTGGTAATACTGGATAATTAGCAAACTGTGTGTTCTAACGCTTTGTCACTTCAAGTGCATTTGGGAAAAATACTTCTTGTGCTCACTGAGTAATGGCTCAAATGAAAGGACACGATCAAAAGACTGCTTTATCTCCACACATAAAACACACTGAATATTTATGATTTTAATTGCTGCACACCATGTGCATACTCGTTTGGACAATTATATACATCTTTAAAGGTCAAGGGAAAAGGATGACTTTATGACTTTATAATTCATGATGAGCAAGTCATTGAAAATTTCTATTAACTCAAAATGAAAATTCATAGGAATTTTGGGGGGAAAAAACCCTCGGTATTTTCTATATGATAACTGGCATTTCTGTGTGTTTGTGAAATAACTAGATGCTTTTGGATTAAAAAAATGAAAAATTGACTGTTTCTTAGACTTTCTGCCTCTTTGCTACAAGGATAACTCAGATCTGGGAATGCAGTTCTATTCCTACATTTACTGTTTACAAAAACACATGCTAATATAACAGCGAATGAGTAATTAAAGGAAAAATGCCAAACACGCCGTGACATGCAAAATGTATTTTTCTGTTTGCTTTAACTATGCTACGTTCATTCTGCAGCCTACCCTCTCCAAGACCAAGTATTTTTTGTGAGTGAGGCTAAAAATAGCCAGCCAAGCCTAACAACTAGCTTCTGATTGGCTCGGTGCAAAGGCCACCCAGCCTATGAGAGCTTCTGGGAACAAAAGCAATTCTTTTGTGTGTGAGATGCTCTACCCACGTCAAAACAGCTTCAGGCTGTAGAAATGATTTTGGTTGAGATTTAACAAGGTAATAATGCATTTCAGCCCTCTGAAAGGTTTGAAGCAGAACAAAGAGGGGTAGTGAAATCTACAAAACAAATGGAGAGCTCAGGCTTTCAGGGGATGAATCATCTGGTGCCTGAGCTACACACATTTGCAAACCCAGAAAAGCAAGAGCGTTAGGATTCCTTTTTTTTTTTTTTCTTTTCTTCTTCCTTATATTTTAACTTGTTTTCCAAGCGTTTCCTCCGCCTAAGGACAAAGCAAATCAAAGGCGTTGTGTTCTGACTATGCACAAATGTGTTATTACGCTGGTTGGCTGATGAATAGAAAGCAACTTATCCACAATTCCTTTAAATCGCACAAAGAGAAAACAGAGAGAGAGTAGGTAATAAAGCTTCCGAAACTTTGGAGTTTGGTTTCTAGACATCAAAAATATCCCACGTTCTCAAAGTAAAGGCAGTTTTTGGTAAATGCTGTGACAGCTCTCAGATAAGCAGAATAATGCGAGACGATTTGAGGCAAAAGCATTGAACTTTGGGAGATTTTCGCCACCATCAAGGCATTGCGCCTCTAGACGTCGCTGTTGCACAGCTGACGGACCTCTTCAGCATATCCTCCCCCTTTTAATCTTAAATGAAAAGAGAAAATGGGCTTGGTAGGTGTCTTTCAGGTAGGACAAAAGGGAATGGGGAGTCAGTGTTTGAAGCACTTAAGCATGGTTTATTGTCATCACTATGGGACAAAGCATCCCATAACAATACAGGTTACTTCACAAGGAACTGAAATGCTGTATAGGACAAAATGTTGCTACAATAACAACTGGAAATGTTACGTAATATATAGGCACCCTTGAACCATCCCATGGTTTTAAACTGGCTTTACTGAGCAGGTGACAGTTCACAGATGGCGTGACACTTCATAGGCTCAAAGTTGTAGGAAAGACACAAAGACACACATGTTAACCTCTTATATAGAAAACCTGTACAGGTTACTAAGTCCATAACACTGTTGACAAAGGAAATACAGATTACAAATGCATTATTTACAAGTTCTCACAGAAAACTACAGCCTCAATGCATTTTTGTCTTCTCTATAGCTTTTCTGGTAAATGATTATTGAATGAAGCCTTAGTTAAACTTTATTCTTGATATGACATAGAAGACCTAAGTAAATCAGACATCTCATTTTAAAAATGGAATAATACTTCGATTGTGTGATCAGGTGTAATCAAGAAGCAATATTTCTTTGAGTTACCTATTTAAGGAAATGCATAGCCATAAAATACTACATTTGCTAATTAATTGTCCTAACAGCATTTATGAGCCTTAACAGATCTTTTGCCTTAGAATGTGGATGGAAGAGAGGGAGTCTGCTGAGAGGAGCATCCTATTCTCCTAACAAATAATACCAAACCTAGAGAGGTAGTAATCCTTTTTGTTTGTTTGTTTTTTTGTTTTACATTCACTTAAAAATAGTCTCCAAGGGGGAAAAAAATCAACCTAGGAATGATATTCCTAAACAACTAAGTCCCTTGAGGATTGAGTATATGTATTTTTCAACATTCCATGTCTAGAAAGAATGTGGGTCCTGTTCTCTTGCAGTACTTCTGTGAATTTTATAGTCTTGGCTTTATCATGTTGGCCCAAAGCCTGTTAAAGGAATTCATCACCAACTGCATCGTTACACAACCGTAAGGGAGTGTCCAGCGCTTACTTTAGAAGTAGTATGAGTGGTTGCAGTGGAAGAGGCTGTGAGAGCTATCTGTGCCTTATCTCCCTGTGCCTATCAGCTGCTGAGCTGCTCAAGCCCCAGCCCTGACAGCTGTTCCTGTGCCATCCTCAGAGTGCTCTGTGAGAGCAGAAGAGAGGAGAAGAAGGAAGAAAGCAAAAACCCTCTTCTATTTGCCAGTGCAACTCTGAAGCTGGATCAAAAGCACAGAGGACACTACTTTCCTCCCCTTTCTAGAGGCCAGAAGTATCGCTCACAGGAAGTCAAAGCTGCTTTCTTCCTTCAACTGGTCATTAGTAATAGAAAGCCTCCACTTTTTGGAGTCACTCTGTAGTTGTACCTCCCTTATCCCATAAAATTTATTTAGCTGTGTGAACTGGACCTCCACTAATTTTATGCCATATCTGTCATAATGTATATCTGTCTGTTTTATACAGCTAGCTTTGTGTTCTAAGCTACGTATTGCTTTAGTCTACCACTAGAATTATTTAGAATTATCTTCCAAAGCACCTGGAAAACTTCCCTTTATTCCTAATATCCCAAGTTCCATCTCAAGTACCCTGGGGTTTCCTCTTTGATACCTAGAAATTGTGCCCTTGTAAGAAATTTTTAAAATTTTGTAGGTTATAAATGTCCTGAAATAATTGAGTGAATCCCTTTAAGGGGCCTATTCATTATTTTGGGTTCATATTTTTAATATAAGTTTCTTTGAGGCAAAAATACATTTGAATCTATCTATACATGTGATATAATTTGTAAATTTAGAGATAGTTTTTCTCAAGTTAAATATTAAAAGTAAATTATACTTGGATTTTTTTTGGCAAAAGGCTCTTTTTCTTTTTTTATAGTTCTCTGATGGTTATGACTGATATGAAAAACTCAAAATATTTTGGGTTTGGTTCAGATAAGCATCTGTGACTTTGAATGTTATTCCAAACTCTTGAGTCCATAAATTAAAAATGCATGAGCAATGGCTTATGCCAGATTTTTGTTCTCAGATACAATCAGCTCCAGCAACAAAGCATGCGAATGACAAGTGCAATATAAATTGTACCTGACCTACAGGCAATCTCATGCTTATGAGCAGGTTCTTTCCCAAGAGTTTATGTAAAAGTTGCTTAGAACCTACTGAAACAGTGCTACATGGTGGTGAGAAATGCAG
This sequence comes from Camelus bactrianus, assembly GCF_048773025.1. Taxonomy (NCBI): domain Eukaryota; kingdom Metazoa; phylum Chordata; class Mammalia; order Artiodactyla; family Camelidae; genus Camelus; species Camelus bactrianus. Next base: position 42,004,984 of record NC_133550.1, on the reverse strand, counting down.
GCCTGCCCATCAGAGCCTGGCATGAAGTGCTAGGGCTTCTGACTACTTTTTGTTTCGGACTCTTGACCTGGAAACAAGTAATAATGTAGAGAATTATTCAGCTCTACATATATTAACTCCTTTAGCAACAACTCAGAGATAGGCGTTACTTTCATTCAGAGTTTATGAGGACATAGAGGTCAAGCCAGCTGCACACAGCTCTTAGGTGGTAGTGGCAGAATTTGGATCCCAGAATTTGGATCCCAGAATTTGGATCAGGGTTAATGTTCTCAACCACCTCTTCCAGAAAGCGAGGGGTGAGGTGGAATGGGGAGGGGTGGGCAGAAAAAGCTACTAGACCAAATGTAGCAGACAATGGGAATGAGGAGTCGAGCTGTCCAGGGGAGGGTACTCATCTTTAACACGGTGGAATTTGGCCTCCATTCCTTCCTCCTATTCCTAATTCATTTTTAAGCTTCTCTATTATTTTCATCCTCATATCCTCACTTGTTCTTCCCTCCTTTCCCTGCTTACACCTCTGCAGGTTTTACCAATAGAGGTAAACTGGGTAACAGGAATAACAGGATTGGGGCTGGACAGGATAAGGGTGACCCACTGCTTTAGTTTCCCCGTGCCTCAGAGGTTTCTGAAGATCCTGGATTTCTAGTTCTAAAACCAGGAAAGTCCCTGGAAAACTAGGACTAGTTGGTGTGTGTATGGCAGGAGGAAGACTCTACAGAGAGAAAAGGAGATGGAAAATAAGGACCAAAAATAATTCCTCAGGAGCAGTGACCATGGGAAATCTGTACGAGCTGAACTTCAAGCAGCTGGGGTGGATTTTAAACTTGAAACTGCAAGTGCATTGGGACATTAAGCAAAAGTTTCTGCTTGATTGTTTCTCCCCAGGCCTTAAATAGTATTTAGACATGTTAAATTTGGCCTCAACCTAAGTCACAAGATTTTGAAAGAGTATAGGGGAGAGTGGGAAGCCACTTTAATCTGATGAAAGCAACTGGAAAAACAACTCTGTTAAAGTTTCCTTGTCCTTACGGGAAAGAAATATTCAGATCACTCAATGGCATTTTATGTTGTTTTTCTTATTTAGTGGTTGAAGGAATAAGTAACATTGCTATCCACTTAAATTTCATACGTAGATAATGAATAGTTTCTGTGATGATCATCAAATTGTATCTTATTAAGAAGCAGGTTGAAATACTCTATAAAATCCTGTGCCATCTACTATGTTCTGGTTTACTCTGTGAGTGCAGATTTATTAGCTATCACTTGAATTAGTGCCTTAACTTCTTAATATTATAATTGGCTAAGGTTTTTTTTTAGTATTTTAAATATTATTAAATGAATAAAAAGTTGTTTCGCATTATTGACTTTAAATGAGTGTTTTTCTTCATAAAAATGTATTTTGAAGAGGTTTACAATGAAAAAAATTCCCAAGTCTGCAAAAATAATAACCTTTGAAATGTTTTATTGATTGTTCAAAGGACTTTATTACGTATTTTAAATTTGTTTTTAGAGATAGTATGTCTTAAATAGATAAACTTTCTAGAATACTCTTTATGAAATACTTTTCAAGTTGGAAATATCATGGCATAGTAATACAGTCTTCTTAGGTAAAACTATAAAAAGCAGTAAAGTAGAAATTTGAAATGCCCATTATTCATGATTTTTATAATGAAAATTCTACATTACTATGAGTGGCAAGAGTGAGCCTTCTACTAATTTTTTCCTTCTGGCACTAAAATGAGAAAAACAGAAAGAATAAGATAATGAACCTATATGATACCCCTTAATCCAACCTTGGTTAATGTATCATTCAATTCTGGGTGAAATAACAAGCAGTTCTAAAATAATGTCATAGTGGCGTATAACATAAACATTTAGTTTTTGTCTATGTTACTTGAGGACCAGGGCTCAACTAGATCTTGCTCCTTAGATCTTATCATTCTAGACCCAGACAAAAGCAGCAGTCACTCTCTGGGACATGTTATTTTCTTGACAGAGAGTAGGAACTCAAGTGTGGACTGAGTTTGATGCAAACACCTGGTGTCACAAGTTATGTCATCTGAACCCATGTAAAGAAAACCTGCACAACTCCCGTGTTTCCCCTTTACTCTCACATTATTACCACCCTCACAATATCTCTGATACCAGATGGGAGGGGTTTTTCACCCACCAAGCAACTCTGGGACACCAGCTGGATGTCCTACAACTTAATTCCATCACAACACTACACCTGCAGATAGCGTCAGATCCCACAGGTTAATGGCTCAGTCTCACAAGACTGATCCTCCCACTCCTTCCCTTCAGATGCCAATTACAAGTCCAGGTGGTTACCTCTGCTTCTGACTGGTAGGTGCTAAATCAGAGGTTGCCACCACCCCCTCTTCAGATTCAATTAATTTACTAGAGCTGCTCACAAAATTCAGGAAAACAGTTTACTTACTGTGTGCCAATTTATTATATAAGGATCTGATAAAGCATTCAGGTGAACACCCAAATGGAAGAGATGAGTAGGACAAGGGGAAGGGGAACTGAGCTCTCCCAGCATCTCCATGGGTTCACTGACCTGAAACTCTCCCAATCCTGTACTTTGGGGATTTTAATGGAGATTTCATCATGTAGGTATGATCGATGATTCACTCCATTTCCAATCCCTCTCCCTTCTCTGGAGAATAGGGTATGGGGCTGAAAATTCAAGCTTCTAATCATGGTTTGGCCCTCCTGGTGACCAGCCCCCACCAAGGAGGCTCTCCAATAGTCATCTCACCAGAACAAAAGATACTCCTGTCACCCAGGAAATTCCAAGGGACTAAGGAGCTCTATGTCAGGTACCAGGGTCAAAGACTAAATATTAGAACATAAGATGCTCCTGTGTATGTTATTATCACTTAGGAAATTAAAAGAGTTTAAGGAGTTCTGTTCCAGGAAATGGGGACAGAGAACAATATATATATTTTCTATTATCTCAAAGCCCACCTCTGACTTTGGCCATTTTAAGGATGCTGACAGCATCACAACTCAAGCACTAGACATGCTACCCTCAGCCTTTCTGCCTCAGGGCCTCATCCATGGCCAGGCTTGGTAGTCAGTTCAGCCTGCACACAGTATTTGCTGAGCATTGCCTCCAAGCCCATGCTTCAGCGTCAGCCTTCAGCAGGTCACTCCAATGCTCTATCGATCAGGCTGGCAGCATCTAGACAGCGTGGCATGCAATACAACCAGGGATTCCATTTTCGTGGTTCACTCCTGTACCCTTTTCTCTGTGAAGTGGATTTTCACTGCATAGTTTTGTGTATAATTCCAACTCAGTAGATCAGATACCCCTTAAGCATCTCGATAGTGGTGCTAGCAGATGATCTGCAACCAGGAGCAGAAAACCCACCTAGAATGGGTGTCTCTTCCTAGAGTAACAAACCTCTGCTTTTTCTAGGAAAGTAGGGTCCCAACCTAGTCAACTTTCAGCCAAGTGGCCAATTGATCTTCTCAAGGGATAAAAGGAAATGAGCCACGAAAGGACTCATTGTTGGTCTCTATTGCTGACAGGTTGGCTATTTAGAAGTGGTAATTAGAATGGCCTTATTAAGTGGGAATCCATGCTATGGGGCCCAGGCTTGGCACCCATGTTCGCCAAAATGGCCACTCTGCCCACTGTGCCTGTTTTGGAGTGACCAATGATAGAGACTGGCTAATATCAACTGACTGAGCCATTTTTTAAACTTAGTTGTTTGGTGCCTCTTCTGTGGTGAACGCTTTCTAATAGAAATGAATGTGTGATGAAATAAATCTTACATTTTTTTGCCTGCTGCCATATGTCCATCAATATCTTTCCACAACACTTTTCCACATCTGGTATCACTTAACCTAATATTTTGATACTTTTCTATCCAGATCCCTAACCAATTGGCGAGGCTGCTGGCCCCTTTCCATGAATCCATGTATTTTCTCACCCCAGGCTACTTCTCATCCTTCATGAAATATATGACCAAATATACCACTTGAAGTGCCACTCATTGGGGAAATTTCCTCTCATCAGTTTATTTTAAGGCCTTTCTTGATTGTGGTTGTAACATAGCCACCATCTATTTTCAGCTCATAATCTTATACCAAGCTGGCATATTCATAAATCAAGTTCACACTTTTTCTTCTGCTTTAGGGGGTCTTATGGGATCCCTGCATATGACCTTAGCTGCATGGTGAGGGAAGGACACTGGTTCAACAAGGGTGGATCACTTGGGAGCCTGTATTTCCTATTCATGCAGTTTATAATTTCTAGCCCTAGTTGGCTATATTTAAGATGTGTCATTTTCACTCTGTGGTGGACTGCTACTGGGCCCACTTGAATTGGGACGCTCAGGGTTTGTGGTCACTTGTTTAACTTGATGGTCAAACATTTCCATCTCTACAAGTACTGAAGAACACTCCAGGAGTTGTTTCTTAAGAGGTTTATAATTCTCTGTTATAGGTAGTAAGACCTTGATCTAGGATCCCAGAAGCCAGTGTTGTGATTCTTTCACTAGCTCTTGGTATATACTTCAAATTGTCCCTTTTCCCATAACTGACACCTCCAACAGTACAGGGTCTGCTGGATCATAAGGTCCAAGCAGCAGGAAGCCTGGACCTGCTACAGAGTCTTTTCCTACTCCAAACCCCTCTCAAACTTGGCAGCCTTTTGTGTTACACAGTATATGGGCCATACATTCTTAGATGTGGAATGGGTTGTCTACAGAGCTCAAAAAAAGACTGTCAACTTTTGTGCTTCCTTCTTTGTGGTGGGGATACAAAATAAAAATGCATCAATTTGTCCATTACTTTGACAGGGATAACCCAGTACAATGGACATAGGACATCTAAAATCTTAATAGAAGTGGCAAGTCCCTAACACTTTGTAGGTTTTATCACACTTTGGAATCCGCATGTCTTACCAAGGCTTTGAGCTTTTCAGTCACTTCTTTCTTTGTCTTGATCAACTTGAGTGTAATGGAACAATGTGATGTTCTGTGAAATTTCCTAATGTTTCTGATCTCTTTGGACTATATGATGACAGAGGAGAGGAGAGTTCACATAGTTAAAAGAAAAAAATGTACATGTATATTATTGAGGGTTCTGTGTGAATGCAAACTGTTTCTAATCTTTTCTGATGGCATAGAAAACTCTCTGCAGATGAAGACGTTTTCATTGCCCCTCCAACCCTGCTAGTTGTTACGGTCATTGCAGCCTCCTGATTTCCAGAAGTGAAGCACTGCCTCTGGACTCAATCTTCAGGCCCCCATCGTCTCTATCGCTATTAACAAGCTAAGCTAGGTGACAGTTTCTCCCACTGTTGGCCCTGATCTTCAGAAAAGAGCCATGATGAAGCAAATCAGTGATTCTGATGTCTGCCTCATCAGCACACTCCCCGTGGCCTTGGTGAATTACGTGTCGTATTGGTTCTTCCGTGGAAAATACTACTCTGACAGGTTCCCTGGCATGACACTTTGCACCCACTCCAACACATCCACTTCCCAGAGTCTTTTACTCCTTTCACATTCCACTATCTTGCATGACAGTTCAGGAATTTCAGTATTATCAAGACTTTCTCTGCATTTCTAAGACCCATTCTACCAACAAATTTCCCCCATGCCTTGGGATTTTACTGAAGTGCTAAATCTCATGTTTCAAGAGAATGCTGCCAAGTCAATAAATTATTTTCTAGTGGTAAGATCATTGTTCAGTGCTGTTGATCACATGCTCTGAAAATCCAATCCCACAGATACTTTTCTGACTCTCAATAATACATGCTGGCTAATTCTTGAGGATTCCTGGGGTGATTCTCTCTTTTCTTGTTCATCAGTCCTAGTATGGTTTCATCCCACAGCTGGGTCATGCTGGAATTGAACCTTACTTTTCAGCCTAGAAGCCAGGAGAGACAGTGGAGGTAACTCCTGAGGGATATACCTTTTACATTATGTGGGAGCAACCTCTGAAATATCTTCCTGCAGGGAATATTTCTAGCTCTTCACGCAGATGTTTGGGTCATCTCTGCAGGCTTTCAGTTTATAGTACTTTGGGGGAATTTACCCAGATGTACTCGTCCTATGTTTTCACGCCCCAAATTTTCTCAAGCAGAGCTCTGATCTTAGCATAAGAAAATTCCCCAACTGAACATTCAACCATCTTTGCAGTCCAGTGGCTCTAAATACTAGATTCTGCATTTTCTCTCCAGCTATATACACTCACCCTTTACAAAAGGTAAGAATCTGTTTATAAGCTACCCAAGAAGCCTTCCTGCTTTCACACTTACATTTGAGCTATTTCTTAACTATGTTCAGTTTCTCATCATCTCTCTTTAGGTCTTACTAAGGTAACTTACTAATAATCAGCCAATTCCATTGTCTTTCTATGGGCTCTTCGTTCCATATTTTTCAAGTGTCTGAGTATTTTCCTAGCTAGGGAATTCACGTTCAAGAAGACATTTCTCCAAAGTTACCACTGATGAAATGTTTATCAACTGGACTGCTGTTTCATGCCAGAAACTATCCATCTCCACACACCACTTGGGAAGGAATCATCATTTTCTACTAGGTAGCAAATGATCCAGTTGACAAACTCCATTTTATTCACTGATTATCACAGACTGCTTCCAGGATCAATCATGTCACTTGGTTCTTTTGGGAAGCAGAAGCCATTGAGTTAAACATGGAAAAAAATTGGGTGGGGAAAAAGACCTGTGAAATAGAAAAAGGCAAAGAAAGTAGGAACATCCAAGGAAAGCCTTCCAACTGGGATAAAGTTCTGGCTCCTGTGAAAGACAGAAGGAAAGCCAGAGGACTGGGTAGATGAGCCTCACACAGCAGTTCAGCTCAGAGGATCTCAGCCAACCTCATGGGGAACTTCCTTGGAAAGCCTGCTTTTTGAGGAGTCCTGTGCTGCTCCCAAACTGAAGCTTTCTTGCCACTGCCATACTCACTGGCTGAGCTCCATGCAGGAAACATGAGGCCTTGGCTCGTGTTCACAGTTGGCATAACTTGAAGGCACCTGGCCCTGGAGGCTCTGGTCTAACTGTACTTCTTTGGACAGCTTTTCTTTCGAAAGGAAGTCTCTGCATCATACCTCCATGGCTGCCCTAAAGAATTCTAACACAGAGTCATTTCAACAATTTATTCACACAGCTAAAACTTTCATCACAACACAAAATAACTCCAAAATGTACAAGATTAAAGAAAACTCCCAATACCTGTTTCACAATAAACTCCTCTGTGCAATTTGCTACTTTTCTCACTTTTCCTCTATTCTTATTATCTCTTAGTGTCCTCTTAGTTTTATTTCCCACTAGGACAAAAATATGTTCTCCATCTTCATATTTCCTTGAAATAAAACGTGTCATTGTATTTCTTTTCTTCTCATAGCTCTGATACTGGTTTTATGTAAAACCCATGCGTTCTGTTCGTGTTTCTAGGGAGTGAAACCTAACAGCCAATGTGAAAAAAGGTTTCACACACACACACACACATACACACACCTCTAACTTCTGCAAGGCACTGAATTACGGGAAATAAAAGAAATTTACTATTTGGCGTCTATGTCAAGAAGCTCACAGTCAGCTAATCAAAGGGTAGAATTAGGTTGTCTTTTCTCACTCTTACTCCCTTCTATCTCACATATAACAAAAATAACACTGCCTTTTGTGGAAGATAAAGACAGTATCCTCTTTCCAGTTCCCGCTAAGAGAGATTAATTTGCCAGGATATGAGGATGTTGATCTTCATGAAAGCTAGTCTCTTGCCTAATTAGGAAAAGTTTTCTTATCCATATTACTAGCTGGCTTCCTGCTTCTCTTTAATAATAAATAGTTCTGTGCTGAGTGAAATAAATTGTTCATTCAATTGTTATTAGAGGAAGCATTCCAATATAGAACATGATAAAGAATTTGTCTTTCCTAAAGCCCTAACTGTATATCCCATCTCAAAGTACAAATCTCAAATGACCACATCATAACATTTTAAAACACATTTAATCAGTTATCAAAAATTTTTAAGAAAGTGATTTCAAGTGTGTGTGTTTAAAATTTTTAAATGACACTCAAAAAATACTTCTGGATGGATAATGCTATTTTAGGGACCCTGACTTGCTTCCTAAAAAAACGATGTTCTTATTCAAACATGCAGTGGCTCCAAATCATGAAATAAATTTATTCTTGTAATTATATATTTGTTTAGTTCTTTAAGCCAAACATTGGACTAAATATTCTGAAATTAATACATCAAAAATATAAACTGGATCTATGTCCCTAAAACACGCACTAGATGCCCCTCATTCAATCCTTTCTAAGAGGGAAACAACAACACAACTAAATTAAAAACTACGGATGGTCCAGGATAAAAATGAACAATTAATTTTGTACTAAGTAGGTGGCTATTATATATGGTTGGTCATGAAAAATGCAAAAATCAGAGGGCATGCTTCTCAGATGAAAACACATACATTGACCTTGCTTTCTAAGAGTTTCACTTTGTACCTTTGCTCTACATATATCACAAAGAACAATTTAGTGGTTCAACCATTCCTATTTCTTGCCTACCTCAAACCTGGCTGCTGCTTCTAAAAGAGAACATGGAAAATATGCTTTAGGCGGGAACATGTGCAATTACATTGGTCCTTGTAGTTTGACTGCGGTCTAGAACATTGCATAATAAAAGACTATTTACAATGAGCTTGTCCTCCCTTTGAAATATGAAAAAAGTTCTTCCATTAAAGTCCTGAGATAATAAAGTCAGTAGAAAATTCATCAGAATCTCTTCCTTTTATGCATGTTATTCTTTGGCCAATTTTGCATGTAACCAAAACTAGAGATGACCCAAGACTTAGGTCAAACCATGAGTGGAAATGGCAAAAGAGAATAATAACATTAACATCTGTTTGGAATGTTAGCTTCTTGAGAACAAAGGAATTTTAAATGTGGTGAGGTGATACAGAGCAGAGGTTAAGATGAAGGACTTTTAGGGTCGTATTGACTGCGGGACTTTGAATAGTTTACTTAACTCTTCTGAACTTCAACTTCCTAATCTGTTTAAAGTATCAATAATACCTTCATTACGGAGTTATTTTAAAAGTTAAATTATGTCAGCACTGACACACTGCTTTGCATACAGTAAGTGCTCAGTATATTGTTACTAATTATCAGTATAACAAACAATTCCAGAATATTATATTTACTAATACAAAAATATCTGTCAAAAAGTGAACCCTTGCTTTTAATGTTCTACCAAAATATATCAAATTCTAGAAAAGTTGTTAAAAATGGATTACTTACTACAAATGTGCTCAAATAAATATACATTAGAATCCTGGGGCCCATTTGGTAATTTAAATAAAATAAAAATTAAGTAACATTAAGATCAGCCAAATGGACTAAAAGCATTTCTAAATTATCATACAGAGTGCAAGGAAACAAAAAAACCCAAAAAATCCCTCAAGTCCTAGAAACATGTGAACATCTTTTTATCTCCTAATTTTCCTATGTGATGATGTACATGAGAAGCTTAAAAATTTTGAAATTCCTGGCACACATACTTCATTTAAAATGTTTTGGAGTAAAGGCCAGTTAAAAGACACATATAGGGTTTGTGCGTGGGCTAGTCGGCCGACTCTAAACGGTCAATTCTTACTTGATAACAAAATTACTTATTTGACACCAAGGGATGCTATCTTTGGCCTACAGAGGAACTTTGGGAGAGAATTAGGCCTTACTATCTAGATACAAAGCTTCTGGCCCTGGAGACCAAGATGATCACTCAACCTATTTGGATCAGTTTTCAATTTTTATGTTGTGGCCTAATGTTAATACTGTCTCCTATGAACTTAAGATCCAGCAATCTGACCTGATTTGGAGCAAGAAAAGATTTAAATATGGAAGCCTCATCTTTACACCCCCAAATGCTGACTACAGATTGTAAACTCAGAGCCCAGAGGTCATGTCTGTTCTGTAAAGGACTGTGTTCCCCTGTCTGCTGATGCCAAGCACAGAGTAGGCTTTGAATGAAATGGACTCTTTAGCCCCTTGTTTTTTGGATCTTATGCCTAATCAAGGTATTAAGGCTTCAATACAATTGGATCCCAGTTGGCCCCTTTGCTTCTGATGGGGTTTTCAGAACATTCTGGAAATCAATTCAGAGCTTTCTCTCTGGATCTAATCCTTGGCCATTTTCCTTTAAGCCCTGAGCTGCATGTTACTTCCAAGACAAATGTATAATCAGATCATTTGCATTTGAGGTTAACAGCTCAACATAATTTCTTGACTCTCCTTCTAATTTTTTATTCAAGAAGCACTCCACTCCATCCCATCCCCTTCACCAAAGGGAATGGCCTTTGCAGTTTTACAACTAAGAAGCATTATAAACAAACTGCAAAAGCAGCAGAGAAAATTTATATCTTACCAGAGCAAATATTAAATCAATCTTGATGCTTAGCTAAACCAAATAATTCCCAACTTTGCATTTTGCAACCACAGACATAAAACCACGAATAAAGACAACTAAAAATGGTAGCAGAAAGGGCTCACCTATATTAATTTAACACAGGCCCACAGTTTAATTGGTTCCAACTTAAAAGAGTAAATTCAAATTTCTAAATTAAATGATCCTTACTCATTAAGAATTTCCTTATAGGCTTTGCTTTCTAAATTTATTATTATTTTTATTATCATCATAATTATTATTTTTCCCTTCTGCTATTTGTTTATCATATCTTCTTTGGAAAAGACTGTTCAAATCACTGGCTTTAAAAAAAATCATATTGTTTGTTTTCTAATCATTGAATTTTAAAAGTTCTTTATATAGTATGGATACAAATACTTTATCAGGTATGTGATTTGCAAGTATTTTCTCCCAGTGTGTGACTTGTCTTTCCATTCTCCTGAGAGATAATATCCTGGACCTCAATGCCTTTGGGTTCCTTTCCTCAGAGGAAAGTCACCTCTGTGACTTTCATAGAGCAAAAGTTGTTTACTTTTTTTTTTTTGTAAAGTCCAATTTATGGTTTAAGTAAATCATTATTTTGTGTTGTATCTAAGAAATATTTTCCTAACAGAACTTTTATGGCTTTAGAGTTTAAACTTAAGTGTAGGGTTCATTTTGTGTTAATTTTTGTGTAAGCTGCAAGGTATGGACAATGTTTTCCTTTGCATATGGATACCCATTGTTCCAGCACCATTTGTTGGAAAGATTATCTTTTCTCCATTGAATTGTTTTTGAACTTCAGTCAAAAATAAATTGAAAATATATGTGTGGATCTATTTCTAGACTCTATTCTATTATATTGATCTATATGTCTACTTTTTTGCAAGCCCCACACTGTCTTGATGACTATAGACTTATAATAAATCTTGAAGTCATGTAGCATAAATTCTTTGCTTATTACTATTTTACAAACTTTTTAAAAACTATTTTTTTTTCAATTCTATATGGATTTTAGAATTATCATGGTAATGCTGGCTTCACAGAATGTGTTAAGTATTCTCTCCTCTTCAATTGTCTTGAAGATTTTATGTACAATTAGTATGTACCATTTATTCCCCAAATGTTTGGTAGAATTTATAAGGGAAGCCATCTGGACTTGTAGTTAACTTTCAATGGTGTTTGATGAAAGAGGGCAAGAATTCATTGACTTGGAGACACTCTTTGAGGACAATGTGTTTAAAACTTTGCCAACGACCCCTGAGTAAGAAGTATGGAAAATGATGGACAACACTGAGCAAAGTGGGATTGCTTGATTTGCCTTGGCAGAGAGTAGAGGAAGGAATCAACAGACTGAGGCAAGTGGGCCTGCTGGAACAGGTACATGAGGTCAAAAGGCTCACCAGAGGATTATACATTATGGGAGGCCCCAGAGAACACCACCAAGTACCATGACTATCAGAAATGTGCTGGTGATTGTGGCACCAGAATTACTTATGAGGTCAGTACTGGTCCTCCTCTGCAGACCATCTCTGGGCATGTAATGTCACTGCGGACAATGGGACTGCAAAGAAACAGAGACGAGAAGCCTGGGGACCACAATTACCATTAATACCAGCAAAGTCAGAGGAACAGTGAAGGCCGTGTGACATTTAGGGAGTTATAGAGATAGTTGATTAAGCATGGTATCCCTAAAAACAGGATACAGAGGCAGCCAAAAAGACTGATGATTAATATCTACAACCAGAAATAGTCAAGAATGGAGGAATAGGAAGTTGAGAGCAGTCTTCCAGATAAAAAGTCACAATTCCCTGTTCAGTTGCTGAACTGATTTTCAGATTTGGAACCCACTGTCTGAAAACTAGGTCTCTACTATAAAAGACTCCATAACACAGAAGCAAGTAAATAATGTAATGGGTCCTTCATTCCCCTCCTAAAGGGACTCATGGCCACTTATTCAAGTGACTACACACTGGGAAAGATAATTTTAGAAGTGCTAAACACAAAGGTCTGAGCTGACACTGATAGCTAGAGTTCTTGTGGCCCTTCTGTGAGAGTAAGGGCTTATGGAAGCCAGGTAATAAATGAAGTCCTGACTAAAGTCCAGCTCACAGTGGACCATTGGGTCTGTGGACAACGTAATCATCATTTCCTCAGAACCTGAGTATACAGTTGGAACTGATACAGTGGATATTTGGAGTAAACCCCATACTGGGTTCTTGGCTAGTGGGATAAGACCTATCATTGTGGGAAAATCCAACTGGAAACCTTTCAAACTGATTCCACTTGGCCCAGATAGAAAATTAAAAACTGTATCACATTATTGAGAAGGGATAAGGTAGCAAAGATTAGAGACATTAGTACAAAACTAGAATGGTGATCACTATCAAATTTCCTTTTCATTTACCAGTCTGGCCCCAGCAGAAAAGACACGGATCTTAGAGCTACCACAGCCCAACCAATTACTAGTACTGATTACAATACATTGTGTAGAATATAGAATCATTGCTAGAGCAAATTAATAAGGCCTCAGGTCTATGGCATAGAGTCACTGATTTGGCAAATGTATTCTTTGTATTCTCATTAGAAAAGAGGATCACAAACAGTTTGCATTTACATGCAACAGTATTGACTTAGAGTTTTGCGTCAGGGTTATGTCAATCACATTCCGTCCATGACATAATTTAGTCTGAAAGGCTCTGGGCCATTGGGACATCCCACAGAACATCGCATGATGTTCTGACAACATCATGTTGATTGGACAGGAAGAGTGAGATGTACCTAGCATAGTGGAAATCTTGCCAAGACAATATGTGCTTTGGAGAGTAGGAGATAAACCCTATGAAGAATCTTGGACTTGCCCCTTCAGGGGTTTTAGGGGTTTAGTGGCCATGGCTGTGCTCAAAATTAAAAGACAAATTGCTGCATTTTTATATCTCCTATAACAAAGAACATACAATAATGTCTGACAGGCCTCTTTGGGTTATAGTGGTGACACATTAGACACCTGAGAATTCTGCTCTGACCCATTTACCTGTTGACATAGGAGGTTGCCAGCTTCTGTATAGGACTCAGAGAAGGAAGAGCTCTGGAGGATGTCCAGGCTGTGGTACCAGCAGCCCAGCATTCTGGCCACATGTCTTAATGTACCCTATGAGGTTAGGGGTCTCAGTGATCAGAAAAAGCGCGGTGGGAAGAGCACCACTGGGAGCACCAGTGGGAGAATCACAATCCAGGCCCCTGAGAGCCAGGAATGAGGCCATGCCATCCAAAACAGAGGTGGCTGACATACCTTAAGGTGACACCCCCACAAGCAGTCATGCCCTTGTACAATCCCATGAGTGTAAGCAGAACCTGTGACTTTCTCCTCACCAACAGAATATGACAAATTCTCATCCTTGATTACGTGATGCTGTATGGCAAAGGGGATGAGACAGTCACTCTCATGATTATGTCATGTTCTGTTATGTTATATAAGATTCCATCTTAGTGGACTGGAGTAAGACTCTCCTGCTGGCTTTGAAGAAGTTAACTGCCATACTGTGAGACAGTCTTGTGTCCAGGAACTAAGGGTGGCGTCTAAGAGCTGAGAGTGGTTCCCAGCTGACAGATAACAGGGACCTCAGTCTTATAACTGGGAGGAACTGAATTCTACCAACAATCACGTGAGCTCGGGACAGAATCCTGAGTCCCCCATAGGAACACAGCCTGGCTAACACCTTGACTTCAGCCTTGTCAGACCTTGAGCAGAGGTCTCAGTTAAGCCAGGTCCAGGCTCCTGAGCCAAAGAAACTTACATGTATGTATTGTTTTAAGCCACTAAGTTTGTGGTAATTTGTTAGGCAGCAATAGATAACTAATACACAGAGAATTATACATCTGTTTAGAAACACCTTGCATGATACTGGCCTCACATGGAGGTAGAATGCTTAACCATAGACAATGCATCAAATGACAAAGCATCAGGAACTTCCCTTCTACAGCTGGATTCTGTTAGACCCAACAGGTTATAAAGGTGGGCTGGTCTAGCAAATCTCCACTGTAACATGCAAGTGGTACATCCAGAACCAAGTCCAAGTTGGATCCAAAAATATATAACCTACATGACAGATAGCTCAGACCATGTCACCTGCATTATTGTCCTAGTGCCCCTCTTCCAGCTCCCATAAACCATCTGAAGGAGGAGGGATGTTAGTTTATAAATGGGTTGCCTTGATATGTGGGTACACAGTAGAGGTCAGTGCTGCTGCTAAACATCCTACAAGGTGCAGAACAACCCTCCTATTACAAAGTTTTACCCAGCCCCAAATGTCAACAGTGCTGAAGTTGAGAAACTGCCTTAGACGATGCACATTGACCAGGGTAACGGGGACAGGACGCTGCCGCTGTTACCAGGGCACTTAGGGCTCCTCGTGGCAAGAGAGTTACCATCATGAAGGAGGAATTGACCTTCAAGGGTGGAAGGAGGAATATGTGTGGAACTTGGGCACTACCTCATACTCCCTTGTTCCACTGTAATTATGAATAGACAGGAGCAACTTCTGCTAAAAGAATGGTTGCCAAGGGCTCAGCTCCAACAGAAATGAAGTGTCAGGTCAAACCTAGAACTGCTAGAATTTGGGAGAGAGACTAGATGAGCATCAGTTACTGCCCCAAGACCAACGTGGTGAAGGGGGTTGTTGTTTAACCCATTAACCTCCTACTAGTTTTTCCCTCAGGAAATGAGGCCCACAGAGACCATCGAGGAACTGCTCCCCAACATACAAGGAGAAGTGGCACAAGGTGAGACTGGGATAGTTATGAAAGTGCTCTGGTCAGATTTGCCTTCAAGAAAGAACTTGCTGTCAGCAATGCAGTTAACTGACTGCACTGGCTGCCATGTTGGTAGGTCTGCTCCAGCTCCTAGCTGCTGGCTTGGCTTTCTCTCTACTTAATAAAAGTGCTCCGCATACATGTAAAGTTGGAAAAACAAACAGGCTGATTTATCATTAACATGAATTATAATACATAATCAGTAGTGGCTTGTCAGATGTCTGTGGTTCTCATCAGCATACAGCTTCCTTGTTAACATTTTCTTCCCCCCACTACAAAAAAGAGTAATTCATTTGCATTTTGCTTTATATTTCCTTTTGTACACTCAGTAACAGACAGAAAATGCATATGTAATTGTAACTTTTACCTGTAGAACTTCATTGGTTAACCAAGGGAGATAAAATTAATGAAAATAATCACTTAGAGAGATGTATTTCTGCATTTTGCTTATAATCCCCATAGGCCTGACATACTCTGTACCTGTGCACACTGGTTCTTTATTAGACTTCTGTTTAATGTTGATCATTGACTTTTCCTAGTTGTTTCTTATTTTTTTCACTACTATGGCATCTTAGCAAACTTGATTTGCGATACACAGTTTATGCACTTGGATATCAATCTTTAAAATTTGGAATATCCCCCTTCTAAATGATTTCTTGTTTTTATTTTAAAAGTATATTTTGTTGATCATGTTTTAGCACATCTGTTTTAAAGAATGATTTTCTTTTTTAATAATTTAAAAAACTTTACTTATCTCTCTCCCTCCCTCCCCTTCTTCTTCCGTCCCTTATGATATTTATTTAGCTTCTGCCTAGAATGCTTACGTTATTTTTCCCTTGATGTGTAGCTCAGCGGAACCTTAGGGCTATTCATCTTAGGGCTTTATCTGCTTGCTCAGGTACAATGATATAATTAAGTGTTTTCTTTTCTTTTCTTTCTTTATTTAGTAAGTAAAAGTGAAACCCTAAGAAATAGATCAGCTGCAGCATGAAAAAAATGGAATAATCCATCACTAATTTACCATGAAGAGGCAGAAAATTGAAAAAATAATTAGTAATTAAAGGCATAGATATATCCAAACTGAAAAAGACTAGGGGACATTTAGCTTTGGAAAGTGATTTAGCCTAGTTGACACAACATTACAAGATAGTAAAATTCTAGTGAATAGGTGAATAAACACTTACACTTTATAAAATAAAGGTGTTAACAAAGTTGCCGCAAATTAACAATCTTATATGAATACTGCAGATAAAATTAATCAATAAGTTAATTTGTTGGCCTGAGTAACACTGTTTACTCTAATAAATTTTGAATTTTTCTATCTGCAGACAACTCACCTGATTAGAGGATTAACATACCAAAGGGTTTTTTTTTAAAAAAAGAATAGTCCTGGGAATGAGAATAAGCACAAGTATCATCCATCACTGTCTGATTCAAGAATTGAACCCACCTTCATCTGTGTAACTTAATTATCAGGAATGAGAACTGAGTCCACCTGTGTCAACATGACTTAAGTGTTCCAGAGAAGTTCTCACCCAAGAAGATAAGAATATAACCAATAAATAATCTCATTCTTGGCTTTAGTAAATATGTGCAAACCAATTTGGGCAAATAGTTTGCTCAACTAGGCAAACAGCTCTCCTATCAGAACAAAAGATTCCTTACCTGGCCAACAGCCCCCCAATCAAACAATATTTTACTTCTTAGAGCTGCTTCAAAACTCTTGCCTTACTACTGTGTCCACCAATTTTATGCCAACAACTTTGTCCAATTTCAATCCGTTTTCTGTCTTGAGAAAGCCACTATAAACCTAGTGTGACCAGATCTCCAACCTGACAGATATCCCTCTCTGACTTTCCCCTTCAGAGACTGAACTAAAACTGTCTAGGTGATGTTCTCTCTTACTGCAATGGGTCTGATGAACAGCTTTGCCTAATTAGCATATGTTTTGTGTTTTGGGGGGGAGTTGACGATGGTAGCCATAGCACCCACTCCCTCTCACCCACTGCTACTGACCATTCACACACCACCACCAGCTCCATCAAACTTAAGTGAGTCCAACTGAACTAATACAAAAAAAAACAAAAACAAACCCAACACACCCCACACATTAAAATTAATAAAAAAATTCTTCTATAAGAGCATAAGGCTTATTTGAGCAAGGAGATGCTTAAAGTACAGACCTTCTTAATTCTACACTCACACGAATGCATTGGAATATGAACAAAATAGGAGCAATAATAACTGGACTGTGTGACTTTGGAAAAATTATCTAACCTTTCTAAGTCTCATCTGTAATGTAATGATAATTTTAAAAATAATGAAAATTGCTAGTACATACTTAGCCCTTACTACGTTGGATGTGAAGCTGAAATCAACACACTTGCCTGTCGTGCTAAACAGTTCTAGGACTGGCAAAAAAAATAACAGCTACATGGGCCAGGAAATAATCATTCCTGGAAGATACACCAACTAAAACAACTCATTTAATAAGATGGACTGCTTCTGTATCAATACTGTACCAAGCCTCTTACCTCAGCTGTGCCCGTTAATCCATAACTCTCACATCAGAAACTGCTATCAGTTACCTGCTTTTCAAGACTCCTCTCAAAATCATCAGTCCAAATTCTAATACCATACACACACATACACATATATACACATAGAAACATATATATGGTATTATATATACATACTATATATTATATATATATATATTTTTCCTCTTGATTTTCCTCTTCTGAGACGCTCCTAAGACTATAGAAAGGCACTCCCCTTTACTGTAGTAGGTTTAATAAATTGAGTTCTCCTGGTGCAAATGACTTTTTGGGGTCATTATGAGGGATGACAGATAGCTTAGGTCTTCTTCTAAATATCATTCATGTATTAAATTTTTCAGTCTTCAAAATAGCCCTATGAGGTAGGTAATATTATTGTCCACATTTTACAAAAGAAGAAACAGATCTCTAGAGTTTAAACAACTTAGGAAAGAGCTTTTGTGAGGATTAAATATAATAATGCAGGGAAAGTAGCACAGCATAGGTGCTAGCACAAAGTAAGGTTTATGAAAGATGACTGTTACTCTTCAGCTATATTATTAACAGAAGGAGAAAAATAACCACCTCACCAAAGAGATCACTACTATGAATACTTTAGTGCTAGGATAATTGTATACATTTTTCAAATCCCCAAAATATTTGGTCATAGACAAGCTGGAAGTTGGAAATTTTACAGTAAATGTTCATTTCTGACTGTTACGTGAAAAATAATGTATATTTGTAACATGTTTGTTTTCTAGTTATATCTTCTTTTTCTAAGAAGAATCTTTATTTATTTATTTTTTAATATCCTGCTAATCCTCAACCTAGAGAGAGAGAACATGACATTCAGAGAAGTTTTGTATTATGGCCAGAGCAGAGAAGCTAAGGGTTATTAGCCACATATCATCTAGATCAGGAGTTAGCAATCTTTCTCTGTGAAAGTTGAGGTAGTAAATATTTTACACTTTGCCTTCTATATGGTTTCTGTCGTAAATTCTCAACTTTGCCATTGTAGCACAAAAGCAACCATAAGTCATATATGGAGGAATGGGTGTTGTGGATGTGTTCTAATAAAATTTTATTTACAAAAACAGTTAGCAGGCTGTTTTTAGTCCATGGGCTGTAGCTTGCTGACAGCTCTTTTAGGTGGGACTTGAAAAGCATGTTCAGACTTCATTCACAGACACAGCATTGCTTATCCATTCACATGCCCTATCATTAACTATTCTGGGTTGTCATGACATTTAATATTGCACTTTGGTGGCTTCTTTGACAAAATAAAGATACGATAAGTAAACCCTGACTGGGAAGCAACTCAGTTGGCTGCTGTTTTGTGTGAGATCTGAAAGTCTGAATGGTACAATGCTGGCGTCACCCAGGCTGTGCTATAGAGAAGGCAGTCTCTGTATGAGCTTAAGACAACAGACTCACTAGGGATAAACGAACTATTTTGTTAAATTCAGAACCCAATCTGGTTTCATTATTTTAGAATATAAAACTGTTTGGTGATTAGCTTTGTTTACACTTGGCAAACTATTGTTTCCTTTTCTGAGGGGGAGAAAAAGACAAAAAAGCTCATAAAAATTTCAAAAAGCTTTTCACTTCAAATAGTTCTTGCAAAACTGCATTTGGATGAGTTAAGTGTAAAGGAATGAAAACCATATGGATTGTACTTCTTTTAAAATAAACACTGATTTAAAAATTGAGGGAAAATTCTTGGAAAAGTAGGCTTTAGTCTTCACGGACTCCAAATAGTCAAAAACAACGTTGAGAAATTTGATAAACCCAAAGCACAGCTGGGTTTACCCATTCTTAATTATAGTGTTTTCATTGTATATCATGTAAAAATAAACAGCCTCAGGAGTGGCCTGTGTTCAGTTATTTTAGAAGAGTATGGGGATTTTCATATAACTCTAGAGTAACCTTTGCCCAAATCCTGGATTTGAGGTAAATCACATTATAGTATTTGAAATGTTAAAATGTTAAGTACTTGTGATTTACCATATTTTATTTTTAAATGTCCAGTCTTTGTTCCAAAACAGACTTAACAAAATGTTGAGAAAGACCTATATACAATTCTCATAAGGTGATTTACTCTGATTAAATCTATACATCTAGATATTTGGTCATCAAAAAATTAGAACCTGGTTCTCTTAATTAAATATCATTTCTAGATGGGGATTAATGCTCATCACAAATAATCAAAACTGAGTTTTCTCAACCACAGTCTTAATTCAAATGAAATCAATTCAACTAACCATTAATTCATTCCTTACCATATTACACGACCTTTGCTACATACTAAAGGTTCAAAAACAAGACAAGATTTCTTAGAGAAGCAAAAGGTGAAATATAGTTAGGCAAATGATTATAATAGAATGTAATATTCTTTGAAATACATGTAAACATAAATCATTGTGACTCCAGAGGAGAGATGACCAGTTTCCTGGAAGAAAAGGTAAAGACTTTTTACATGAAGGGATGTTTAAATGGAGACAAAAAGATTAACAGGAGTTTGCCTGGGGAAAAAAAAGTGTCAAGTATTCTGTGTAAAGGAAACAGCACACACAAAAAATGGGATACTTTGGGAGAACTTAAGAGTATCTCTGTGTAGCTGGAGTACAGGCACACCTCTGAGATGCTGTGGGTTTGGTTCTGGACCACCACAATAAAGTTGAGTTACACAATTTTTTTTTTGGTTTTCCAGTGCATATAGATGTTATGTTAACATTATATTGTAGTCTATCAAGTGTGCAATAACATGTCTAAAAAAACAATATCCATACCTTAATTAAATAATACTCTATTGCTAAAGATGCTAACCATTATCTGAGCCTTCAGCAAGTTGTAATCTTTTTGCAATAGTAGTACCAAAGATCACTAAACACAAATTGCCATAACAAATGTAATAGTGACGAAAAAGTTTGAAATATTGCAAGAATTACTAAAAGGTGACACAGAGACACAAAGCGAGCAAATGCTATTGGGAAAATGGTCCCAACAGACTTGCTCAACGTAGGGTTACCACAAACCTCCAACTTATAAAAATACAATATCTGTGAAGCACAATAAAACAAAATGCAATAAAACAAGATATACCTGTATAAGGTGAGTGGGGAATGGCCAGAGAAAAAGCTGGAATGTCAAGCTAAACCACGTAGAGAAAGACTACGTATGTCATGCTATGGAATCTGGAGTTAATGAATGGCCAAGGATGATTTTTAACGTCATTATCAGATGCAGTGAGAAAGACAATTCTGAGAGCTGGAAGATAATTTTTAGGGGTGTATGCATGTGTAAGAGTAGAGAGGGAAGGGAAACCCTATTCAGTAATACAGAAGCTTATTAGGTAGGAGTCTCCAAACAAGTATACTAACTACTGCAACATAGCTAGTTATGACAAGTGCAGCTGCTACCCTGTCACTTAAAAGTAGGCTCTGTGAAAGTAAGGACTACATCTGGCCTACTTACTGCAATGTCCCCAGCCCCTAGTACAGTACATGGCATATAGGAAGTTAACAGTAAGAACTTGTCCAATGAATAAATGACAAATGGAAAGGCCAGGTGGTCACTCTCACTACCCTGCTCACCTAGCAAGAAAAGAGTCACTATATCAATTTCAGTTAGAGCATCTCTAAGTAGGTGTTTGCTATAAAATAATTTTGACTTTGTTATATGAAATTTTTCATAATAAAATGTTGGGAGAAAGATTAAATAATGTATTTAACAATATGAGAATATTAGAAAAATGTAAGTGAAGACTAGATATTTGATGATACTAAGAAATTATTATACCTATTTTTGTGGATGATAATGGTATCATGCATATATCCAGAAGGAATCCTACTTCAAAATGACACCTGCACCCCAACGTTCATAGCAGCACTATTTACAATAGCCAAGACATGAAACAGCCTAAATGTCCATCAACAGATGACTGGATAAAGAAGATGTGGTATATTTATACAATGGAATACTATTCAGCCACAAAAATGACAATATAATGCCATTTGCAGCAAACTGTATGCTCCTGGAGAATGTTATTCTAAGTGAAGTAAGCCAGAAAAAGAAAGAAAAATACCATATAAGATTGTTCATATGTGGAATCTAAAACAAACAAACAAACAAAACATAAATACAAAACAAAAACAGACTCATAGACACAGAATACAAATTTGTGGTTGCCAAGGGGGTGGAGAGTTGGAAGGGCTAGACTGGGACTTCAAAATGTAGAATAGATAAACAAGATTATACTGTATAGCACAGGGCAATATATACAAGATCTTATGGTAGCTCACAGAGAAAAAAATGTGACAATGATCACTGAAAAACTGTGCTCTACACTGGAATTTGACACAACATTGTAAAATGATTATAAATCAATAAAAAATGTTAAAAGAGATGTACAGCAGAAAAAAAAAATAAACCACATGCCTCCAAACACACACACACACACACACAAAATAGTATTGTGGTCATATTCTTTAAAGAGATCTTATCTTTTAGAGATAAATTTCAAAATATGAAAACCAGATTTTTGAGGCCCTTGCCAAGTTTTTCTTTGTCCTCCAAACTGATATTTTTAAATTTATGTAATTGGCCCAAGGATGCATGGCTGGGTCAACATTTAAAAATTAATTAATATAATCTATCACATCAAAGGGCTAAAAAAAAGAAAAAGGTTATATGGTCATATTAATAGATGCAGAAAAAGCATTTGACAAAATCCAATACCCATTCATGATAAAAAGTCTCAGTAAACTAGAAAGAAAGAGAAACTTAATAAAGAATATCTACAAAATACCTACAGATAACATCATACTTAATGGTGATAAACTTGAAGCCTTCCCACTAAGACCAGGTACAGATAAGGATGTCCCTGTCAACATTCCTTTTCAACATTGTATGGAAATTCTAGTTTATGCAATAAGGCAAGAAAAGGAAACAAAAGTTATAAAAATCCCCATTAGGAAGTAAGACATAAAACTGTCTTTGTTTGCAGATGACATAATCATCTACATAAAAGCTCCAAAAGAATCAACTGTCAAAACTCAACAAGAAGAGAACCATCTAATTTTAAAAACAGGCCAAAGATCTTAACAGGCATCTCACTAAAGAAGATATATAGATGGGAAATAAACACATGAGAACATGTTCCACATCATATGTCATCAGAAAACTACAAGTTAAAGCAACAATAACATATCACTATAGGCCTGTTAGAATGGCCAAAATCCAGAACACTGACAACATCACATGCTGACAAAGATGTGGAGCAACAGGAACTCTCATTCATTGCTGGTAGGATTGCAAAATGTTACAGCTACTTTGGAAGACAGGTTTTCAATTTCTTATAAAACTGTATGATCCAGCAATTGCAGTTCTTGGTATTTACCCAAAGGAGTTGAAAACTTATGTCCACATAAAAACCTGTACATAGATATTTACTGAAGTTTTATTTATAATTGCCAAAACTTGGAAGCAACCAAGATGTCATTCAGTACCTGAATGGATAAACTGTGGTATATCCAAACAATCAAATATTATTAGCATGAAAAATAAATGAGCTATCAGGTTATGAACATACATGGAGGAAACTTAAATGCATATTAACAAGTGAAAGAAGCCAATCTGAAAAGGCTACACACTGTATAATTTTGACTATACAACATTTTGGGGAAGGCAAAACAAAGGAGATAGTAAAAATATCAGTGGTTGCTATGGTTATGGAGGAGAGATGAAAATGTTAAGGCCTGTGAAAATTCTATGATACCATGATAGATAAAAGTCACTTTGCATTTATAGAATGTACAACACCAAGAGTGAACCCTAATGTAAATAATGGATTTGCAGTGCTAATGAATGTGTCAGTGTAGGTTCCTCAGTTCTAACAAATGTACCACTCTGGTGGGGGACATTCATTATGGAGGAGACTGTGCATGTGTGGGGTTGGGGGATATTTGGGGAATCTCTGTACCTTCTTCCACTCAATTTTTCTGTGAACCTAAAACTGCTCTAAAAATCATAAAGTCTTAAGAAAGAAAGAAAGCAACATAGGAAAGAGAAATGGATACAACCTTTATTGACTTTGTAGTTGTGTGAGGTCTGCTAAGCTTCAGTTTCTACAGTGATAAAATGGATATAAAATTAATGGCTAATATGAAAATGTTTATTTTGGTAAGAGCATGGTCTTCAATAAGTATTATTTCTCTTCTCTACTTTTTTGTCTTTCTAATCCCATAATCTGCTATGTGCCAACTCATGTCTTCCTTTTTCCTCTTTTTTTTTAACTGAAGTATAAACAGTTACAATGTGTCAGTTTCTGGTGTACAGCATAATGTCCCACTCATGTATATACATACATATTCACTTTTATATTCTTTTTCATTAAAGGTTATTATAAGATACTGAATATAGTTCCCTGTGCTATACAGAAGAAATTTTTTAATCTATTTTTATATATAGTGGTTAACCTTTGCAAATCTCAAACTCCCAAATTTATCCCTTCCCACCCTCTTTCCCCTGGTAACCATAAGATTGTTTACTGTGCCTGTTTCTGTTTTGCAGATGAGTTTATTAGTGTCCTCTTTTTTCTTTTTTAGATTCTGCATATGAGTGATATCATGTCTTCCTTTTAAAATAGAAGTGATTTATCTTCAGTTTTAGGCATTTAAATGGAAACTTAACCTCAAATGTTCACATTTAGAGGACTTTGTGTCTAATTATGAAATAAATTTATTTTAATTTGGTTGCAAAATAATTGCACCAAAGGATCACCCACCTCTCCCTAATGTAAATAATAATGTTTAGGGAGACTATAGTCTAAAGTCCTAATTAGGACAAAAAGAAATCTTTAATTCTGTAGGGCACAAGCTAGCTGATGTATATAAATAAAGACTGCAACTCACAGACCTCCAGCTACAGGCAGCACCACTGACTTAGGGCCCAAAAGCTGTGCCACACCTCCCAAAGGTCAATTACTGAGCATTGTAGGAAGACAAAGGGAGTCCCTTCTTGTAGATAAGGAATTCCTAGAATAGTTGACTTTCATTCAAGGACTCCTGATGACCTTGCTGAAGATTCCTCATATTGTGGGACAGTTAAGGCTGCTTCTCAGTAGGGATCAGATCAGCATCATCTTCAGACAAATCTTCTAGTCTCTTCTAGCTCCCACTCCATTTTTTTTCACACAGTTGTGTTCCCTAATAAATTCCTTGCAAATTTAATCATATCTTGGTAATTTGTTTCTTAGGGGACTGGAGTAACATACTAAAAGAGCCCAGTGAGAGATTCCTTCCACTCCATAATTATTAATGTATCTACCTTCAAAAAGTTTACACTTTAAAAATGAAACAAACACACAAAGCATGACCTAGCATGGTTGCCATAACTGCATATAGGATTATGTCCAGACTTCAAGTCCATTTCATACGTGGTTTCCTATCTATCCCCAACCACCCACATACCTCCCACTCTAAATAGTGAGTTGAAATGTCACCATTCCTCATTCATAACCTGCAACTGCTTGTATCTTTGCTAATGTTACCTCTTGTGTTTAAACTGATCTTTTTCACAATTCCAACCTCACCACTCAAGGCCTGCCTGAATGGCTTCCTCAGCTCTAAGGCCTCTTCCCACTCTCTCAGGCAGGAGTACCACCAAAATCATTCATCTGCAGGTGTGCACATGGCTAAGTAATAGAGGTAAGTGTGTATCTGATCACACTGTGTGTAATTCCTTCTTGTGTTCTTCAGTGTTTAACGAGGGCCTGATACACTGTAGATGCTAAGTTTAATAAAAAGCTAAATCAATGTTATGTAAAGAAAATAGAATGGATTTGGAAATAGAACAATTTGGATTTAAATCTCAGATCCCTCACTTACTAGTTGTGTGACTTGAGGTAAATCACTTAATTTCTCTGAGGTTTGTAAAAAGGGAATAATAGATCTCATATTACAAAATATTTATGAAGATTAAATCTGATAATTTAGTTATTTTCATTTATCCAACAAACTGAGCACCTACTATGAGCCAGGCACTGTGTTCAGGCTAAAGGATACATTATTGGAGGAGAGACTTAGTGTGCCCAACCTCAAAAATTTTTCTTTTAGTGTAGAAAGACACTAAAAAATTTTAAATTAAAAAATTTGCAGATTGTTAAGAATTTTATAAAGAAAATAGGCATGATGCTGTGCTACGTAATGGTAGGAAAGAGAGGGCTCAGACTTTAGGATGACCGAGAAAAGTGTTTTTGGGAAAGAGCTGGACAGTGCATAGTGTGTGCTCTGTATCAATCATGGCTCCACCAGAGGAACAGGACCAGTGGGATACGTATACACACACATGTATGTTTGTATGAATATATGTGTGTATATATATATTTATGTATATATTCCTATATAATCTATAGGATTTATTGCAAGGACTTGTCTTATGCGATTGGCCAGCTAGGCAAGTCCAAAATCCGTATGGCAGGTTGGAAACTCTAGAGGAGGAGCTGAAGCTGAAGTCACAGGCTGAATTTCTTCTTTTTCAGTGAAATCTCAAGGTTTTTTTTTTTTAGAGATTTCCAACTGATTGGATCAATCCCACCCACATTATCAAAGATAATCTTTACTTAAAGTCAACTGATTGTAGAGTTAATCATGTTTACCAAAAACCTTCACACCAACAAGAAGATTAATTTTAATTGAATAGCTGGGTATTATAGGCTATCTAAGTTGCCATAAAATCGACTACACACGCTTTAAGTGGCTAATTCTTTTGCCATAAATTGCTTAACTTAAAGTATTCTTTGGAAGACTTGGATATATGGTCACCTTTCCAATGAAAATCATTCTCACAGCGCTCTTAGAACATCCCTCTTATCAAAACTATGGTAAATAAGGATTTTAATAAGAAAGATGTTTCATTTTCTGAAATAAAACAACACATTAGTCAATATTTCCTGCTGTAAGATTCTATACAATGACAGCTGAACAGGCTGAATGCTAGTCCATTCATTATTCTTAAAAATGAAGAAAAAGTAGAAAAGATTTCATTGCTCCAAAAGACACAGCAGGGAGCACAACTATCAAATATCTTTAAATGATTAATGGCAAAAAACTATACTTCCTTCTTTGTGGTACCTCATACTTTTGATTCTAGATAAATATGTTTTTAATATTCATTGAATATTGATCAAATACTCATGACTTCCATACTAAAACTAAATTGAAAGCATATTTATTTTGCAAGTTAAACATGTGAACTGGAAAATCCAAGTTAAAAATCAGTATAGAAAGTTTGTTCAGATAAATCATATGTAAAATGAACTAAAAATATAAACCCCTGTCTCTCTTCATTTATCAAGCATGAATGCTCTTGTGTTTTTTCTTTACACACAAAATTTTTTTAAATTAATGAATGCCTGTTCCCTTTTTTCCCTGCCTTGGTTCTTAAATTCCAAATGGTATAGTCTAAGCTCTTGGCTTCATAAATGTGGACAGACCTTGGTACTTCCTGCCAACTTTTCTCCTGGGAGTCAGGGAGCATCACTTTTGGCAGAGCTCCAGAAAGATGACAGATACCATATTGATCAAAGATGGCAGAACAGCCCCTACATTCATTCCAATTTATTATTGATTAGGCCATTCTGTCACATCAACTGGAGACTAATGCTTTCACTAGAGTTTGAAGTCATTCTTCTTTTAGGTATGAGGAAGCTTAGTTTAGTCCAATGTTGAAACATTTTTAAGTACACATCTACCTCCTAGTCTGACCACAGTGTTCTGTATCCTGATGCAGAGTACTTCTAGTCATCTTAAACATACTAGCCAAACCCATAATTGGTATATTGAGATCCAGTTTTTCCCTCCGACCACAGAATGGAAGATTGGAATATTTCTGTAATTCAGAGTTATGCTCTCCTCCCAGACAGTTTTGCTTTCTTAACACCATATCCACCCCTGTCCTCCCTCTCATAATTATTTTGAAAATTTATGTTAAACTAAAAGTAATTCCATTCACCACTAAGAGAAAGATATCTCTCATGTTAAGGAATATTATGCTGAAATTTTAGAATTATTATAACTGTTATAATGATGAATAGTTGAATAAAGATGAAAAATCATAATAACAAAATTGATGCTGAATTTCAAAGATGAGACTGGAAAAACTGTACACAAATAAAACAGATGAGGAAACGAAGTAATGAAAAGATACTTGAACAACTCAGGTCCCCCTGATAGGCATGGCAATTTTTAATGCCTTATTATTTGCTCAGAGTTTATATCACCAGGCTTGCAGGTTTGGTTACTATCATATGCTGTAACTTCTTCCAAGTGATCTATGATGTACATTTGCATATGAAAGGCTCTTAAGTGAAGAACCTTGAGTTTGTGTTGCCTAAACTTACAGTTGTCCCTTGATATCTGTGGGGGATTGTTTCCACTCTGATGATACCAAAATCTGTAGATGCTCAAGTCCCTTATATAAAAATGACAAAGTGACATAGTATTTGCATATAACCAACACATATCCTCCCATATGCTTTCAGTTACTTCTAGGTTACTCATAATACCTAACACAAGGTAAATGCTATGTAAATAGTTACCTACAGGTGGCAAATTCAAATTTTGCTTTTCTGTCTGTGGTTGGCTGAATCTGCAATTGTGGAATGTGTGAATACAGAGGGGTGACTGTATTTAATGATACATATTTTTCTCTTTTTTTGCCAATTAATATCTGGAGGAGCTAGTGCTTTCTGGAATACATTGTAGAAAATAATACTGTCTAGCTCTAGCAGCCGGTGTAAAGTATCGTCAAAGAGCTGGGGGTCAGAACCAGAAATACACAGTCCCTAGGATTCAGTGGGGGAAGGGAGGTTTACAGAGGGGAAAGGCAATGATGAAATTCGCCAAAAGATCAAAAAGAAAAGGACTAAGAGAAAGAACATTAGTTTCTGATCACAATAGGAACACTACTGACTAGCAATATAAAGTTCTAGGCCAAACTAGTCTCAGAGATACAAGTGATGAAAATGTATTAACAGCAATTTGGCTCCACTGGTTTAGTTGTGAAAGAAAATAGATAGCTAGTTAGAAAAGATAACTGTGTTAAGTGAATTGGGTATTGTTTATTTTCGCAACAGTTAAAACTTTCTATGTTAGAAGTTAGAAAGGGAAAACTGATTGAGAGAAAAACACATTAAAGATTATAAACAAAGCTTCCATTAAAGAGATCAGATAAAAACACAGGAGTTTATATTCTTTCTCTTCCAAAACTCAATATTGTTAAGATTGGGATTGGAAGATTCATTACTGTTAAGATGTCAGTTCTTCCCAAACAGATCTATAGATTCAATGCAATCCCCATCAAAATCCCAGCAGGGATTTTTTATAGAAATTGGCTAAGTGACTTTACATATTTATTTTTTTGTTGGGAGAGGTAAGTAAGTTTACTTATTTATTTACTTTTTTAGAGGAGGTACTACGAATTGAACCCAGGACCTTGTGGATGCTAAGTAAGCACTCTACCACTCGAGCTATATCCTCCCCTCTCGGCAAACTGAATTTAAAATTCATATGGAAATGCAAAGGACCTAGAATAGTCAAGAAAAAGTTGAAAAAGGGCAAGGTTGGAGGAATAATATTATTGGATTCCTGGACTTATTATAAAGTAATCAAGACAGTGTAGTACTGGTGTCATAATAGGCAAATAAGGCAGTAAGTCAATATTCCAGAGATAGTAAAGAATTTGAATCTTTAGATTGAGAAAGTTCCCTGAATATCCAGCAAAATCCATTTTTATGTGAAAATTGCAAAACTTTAGAATATTTCAACCCTAATTCCTAATAGCTAAGCACAACATCCAGGTACTAATTCCTTTTTATCAATAACATCTGGGAGACCTAAAATTTCCTATATTTTTTTCTATAAATCCTATCAGGATTATTTAAAATAAGACCACAAGTAAAAAAAAAAAAAAAAAAAGCATTAAAATTCCTTTTCTTTCACAGCTGCAAAAAACATGTAGGATTAATGAGTAGAGAAATGGAGATATGCTAAGTGCCCCCCCTTTTCCCACCAAAAGGGGAAGATTTAATACAGGATTTTATGCTAGGTGACATCAATTTCAGTAGAAGACTATAAGGTCCCTAATTCCAAGTAAGAAAAGTAAAATGGTATGGTCACCATTGGAAGGAAGACAAATCAATTACTCCAAATACAAATTAGGAGTAGTTTTGGACTAACCATCATGTGTTTCATTTATGACGTCCTATTTTAGATAGATAGATTTGTGATGTCCTAAGTTAGAGTGAATACTGCTTATCACCCTGTGAGGAAATGCAACCAAATAAATGGTTTGTTTTCAGGTCCTGGGTCCCTTGGGCTTTGGATAGTGGCAGAGAGCAGTGAAACTGGTCAGGGAGGGATGGTAGCTGAGGGAAGCCCTGCATTCTGCTTTCCTGAAAGCAGGAAATAGCCTAGAGGAAAGTCCTTGGCTCCAGGAAGAGTGCACCACAAAGAAACCAGGCTCAGCCCTGCTTTGAAAACAGGGACTGGGTGGCTTCTTTGAAGCTGGGTTTTAAGGCATCACATGCTCTAAGAATTGTGTCAAATACTGAAGAAAGTCAATTTAGCACACATATTCGGTATCCTCATAATCCTTAATTGTTGGCATTTCCTAGAACTTGGATCATCCTTCATCACCACTCTTTATCACGTGTCAAGGGATTTTTAGAAACGTGATTGTTGAGAAGGATCTGCAAATCCTCCCATGAAGACAGATGATGTTATTTTTATAGACAGTGCATGATGTTCTGCTTCATCATAGCATATGTTGTGTTTAAAATGAAAAAAAAAAAATTTATTTGTTCAGTTAAAAACTTCATGGAGTTTTATATTATTAGAGTGGCGTTTTCTTATTAAGTAATACGTCATAAACTGAACACCCCCCCAAAAGAAATTTGTTAATGCATCCATGAAACATTCATTCATATGTATTCAATCAACGTAGATTTACAAAGCACCAAAAATATACTTTATTATATGAGATGTTCTGGAAAAGACACAAAAAGTTAAGAAAAGGTAGAAATATCACAGAATACTTAAAATGACATTGACCAAGAAGTGCCACAATAGTAGGATGTAAAAAATGTTAGAAGAGCACAAAGAAATTGTCAGGAAGTTTCCCTCGGCTGATGTTTAAACTGCTTCTTGGGATATAAGTATGAGTTTGCTTGAGAAGGAGTGGAGTATATCACAATATCACAAACAAAAAGACAAGTATGTACAAAGGTATAAGATCAAGGTTTTGGTGTTTTTAGAACAGCATGGAGTTTACTGAAGTTGAAATACAGATATACCTGGAGTAGGTGGGGAAGGAAGGGACATGGAGCCAGAGAAGTGGATTCAGAATAACAGTAAAAAACAAACAAAATAACAAAAGGTGGTTTCTAAGAAAAGGACTAAAGTGATCAAACAGCTGAATAGCTTAGACACATTACTACAGTAGGGTGAGAGATGGCCTGGAAGGAGTGGTAATCAGTAGAAGGCAAACAGAAAAATGTAAATCTCTGAATTAACATTTTCTCTCCTAAATATTTATAATTCCTGAAATATAAGAGCCCTAATGTTCAGAGGAAACTCATGAAGCATTCTCAAGAACCAGAGCTGATGATAAATGCATTTCTGGAATATTCACTTTCTAAAGGAATATGCCTGGCAGCTAAAGGGTTTGGAGAGCACTGGTAGCCCAGGACAAAGGAGAGGAGCATCTCTCTGGAGCCATTCAAAGAGCAGGGCAGGATAATTGTTTTCACAAGTAAATAGTAAACACTGTAGATGCCTAATCTGTTTTGAGTTAGACCAAGAAACATGTGTTCCAGGAATTACTTCTTCTTGGTGGAAATGCATTATATAATTATGATAACTTTTGGTATAGCTCAGATCTGACACTGTTTGGACAAATACCTTCAAAGGCTAATTAGAAAGGATTGCTATTGTTTAATGATGATATGGAATAGGGAAAAAAAGCCATAGTGTTCTTTAGGGGGAAAAAAAAAGAATTAGATGTCAGCTGATGAGGTTTATATTTATAGTGAAACTTTGCAAAGCTCTGTGCTAGAAGAATCCTGTATCCTGAATTGTCAAGAAACTCCCAGCATGGTCACTCTAAAGGCATGAGAAATACTTCTAACATATTTTACTTTGAGCCCTTTAAACTCCCAAATTGGACTACATGATTGACCTTTAACTGCACAGAGCTTGGTCATTTAAATATTTGGGGGTCCTTGGGAAATGCAGATCTTGTTTAATTTAGCCTTATACACAAACCAAAACCAACTTACATACAGCATGTGAGAAAAACTCATGTTTTTGTTTTCCAATTCATTTTTAAGTGACTGCTCACTGAATATTCCCCAGAGGTTATTATTTTGGTTCATCTTCTTGATGGTGGTGTTTTGCTTAAATAATTCAATTAAAAATTAATACTCACTATGAGTTAGACACCCTGCTGGACATTAATTCAAGGATGACTAAGACCTGCCAAGAAATCATCTATAAACGTTGGTGGGAATGTGAACTGGTGCACCATCTGGAAGAGCTATTAGGTAATAGAGGTCGATAATCCCTTAACTACAATTCTGAAATGCAGAAAACATCGAAAACAGATTTATTGGCAAGACTTGCCCTGAAATGATGGAAATAAGGTTATTTATGATCTTTATTCTATTTAATGGGAATATTCATACATTTTTCTGTATGGGTATTAACATGTTTTAATTACTGGGCGCTAATCCAGACACTCTTAGTGATGTTACATGATATATATCATATGTCTTGCTATTACCTTGTTAAAATCTAAGAAATTCTCAATTCTGAGACACATCTGACTTCAAAAATTTTATGTGATTGTGGATCTATATTTCTCCTTTCCAAGTTGTTAAACCTCTGACATGTGAAATCAGCTGTATAAATAAAACTAATAGCACTCACCCCAAATCTTTTATTTTACTGGCTACATTTAAACAGTAAAGATTCCTCAGACCTCCAACACAGCTTACTTGATAATGCTAAAAAAAAAAAAAAAAAAAGAAAAAAGAAGAAAAAAAGAAAAGCCCCATTATGATATTTTAAAATGCTTTATTTCTTAATGTTACTTTCTCTGTAGCGCAAGTCCTGATTTTTACGTCTTTTTCCCTTTGTTACTTGTATTTGGTACTGTTATGCAGATTGCTGTGGAGGACTTTTATGGAACTCCAGTGAGCCAGAGGACCCATACTGAAAACCACCATTTGAAAGTACTGTTTTAGATGGTGTATTAAATAGCACAAAAGCAACACAAAATGCTGCCCCTCGCTTTGCTGAAGCAAATTCAACAAAGTGGGAGTGGAATGGGGCACAGAACCAAGACCTTCCTTTATTCTTAACTGGGACCCAAGTTAAATTAGTTCCTGATGTGCCTGGTGTTTTTCAGTTTTTCAGTTTGTCTTGTGAAGTCACAGAAATAAATAATAAAAGCTGAATTCAGTCTAACAAGAAAAAACACAACAAGATTCAAAAGGAGATAATTAAATCCCTCAACTGCTGTAAGGCCAAATTAAAAAATATGAAGAAATTGCTCTCCCTCTTACATGTTAGCATACTTTTTCTATCATCTGCTCAAATGTAGCTTCTTAGCCAGATCTTACTTAATCAAACAGCAAAATGACTTGGAAGCTCGGTTCAAGGGCGTAGTCATAGTTTTGAATTCAAGCCATAGGAGAAATAAAACAAAGAAACAAATAAACTTACAGGAAAATCTGCTTGCCACTGAATCTAAGTTTATGATTTTCAAGACAGGACCTCCATTAAAATAACTAATTTGTAGATGGATGACTATTGAAGATAATATTCCCTAATTAAGCATTCTCTTTCACTAAGAAAATATATTCATGGAAAAAATTAAAGACTGACATCCTTGGGTACCATAACCAAGGATTATAACATTAAACATGAACCTTAACTTCACCCCAAGTTTTATGTGCTTCTCACTTCCAACTTTAACCATAGTCTTTGTTTCATACAAACTGTCTGTCCCAAATGATATTCTTAACTTTAGCATGGACCATCAGGAACCATTTGCTTAGGAATTTCCCTTATTTCTCTACAACCCCAGGATCAAAATATATTTGATATATGTCGACTAGATATGCTTTAGGGTATGTTTTTGCTACAGATTGTTAAGAGACATGTCTGTGTGTATGTGTGGGTGCACATGTGTGAGTGTATTTTTGAGTATTTAACTTTCCTGATGCTTGACAACTATCTGATGTGAAGATCTACAGGTTAGACAAAGGTTCGAAAGGATTATTGTTCTTAAATAAAGGGGGTTAGTAGTGGATGGGATGTCTTGAGGGGTGATTTTTAAACTGTTTTCTATGGAACCTTAGTTCTTAAAGGTGTTTTAAAAGGTTTATTGACATTCGACTCCAATTTAATATTTTAACATAAAAATTGTTAAGACATTCAAATGTGTTACATACTAAATTTTAACACATTTTAGACCACCAGTATATTTGGCTTCTGCTGCCAGGTTAATTCATTTTCCTGCAGGCCTTAACCTAAAATCTTTCTTACCATTTCTGGGACTATATTTGAACTTGCAAACATGTGTCCTTAATTAAGATGGTTATAGCTCTGTGCTTTTTTTTTTTTTTCTCCCCGTAACTCGTATCTGTGTGTGCCTGTACACACACACACACAAATATAAGAATACAAGGTCATACCCTCCTGTTGGTAAGAGTCAAGATGTTCTATTTCCTAAACAATCCAGTAAATTACAAAGACAAATTGAATGCCAAGGCTGATCTGACTTAGGCAGTCACCTAAATTACTGTCTGAAAGTTTTGTGTCTGTCAAACAGAATTTTCACTTCTTTTCATATTGTGCATTTCTGTGTTGTTTGAATGTTTACAATGTCTGTGAATTATTATTGTCAAAAATAAAAAAACATAAATATTACATAATAAAATTCAGTCAATCTCCTTTGCATTAGAATTATTTTTAAAAAGAATATTTCACTGAAAAAATATTTTAAAAACACCATTTTAGATAAACTGATTTTGAAAACTGTACTGAGAGTTATGCTAATTTGTAACTGGTAAGTACTCAGGCAATTGATTCAATTTTTTGTTCTATCTCTTTTTGTTGTATCTCTTTTACTAGCTTTGTGTACCTGGATAAGAAACTTAAGATCATTTCTAACCTACTTCCTCAATAATAAAATGTAGTTAATAATAGTTACCTCTATGGTTTTTGTAGGGTTAAATTAGAACATTTAACACTGTTCCTAGCTCATAGTAAGTCTTCAATATATGGTGTCTTTACTATAAAATATTTTAGAAGAATTAAATGGTTAAAATTATTTTTAAAACAATGCAAGTTAAAATGCATAAAGCTTAATTCCTTGATGCTATAATGTGAAAAAAACAGACGTACAAAAAACTGTGTAACCTTGGTTTTCCACGGCATTGATTCAAACAGATATAAAATAGAAGAGCTGGGTTCTACTGGAAATATGCTGAGATCAATTATATTTCACATCTCAACTTCTCTAAATTGAATTTCCCAGTTTGCAGATCCAGGTTGGAGATGGAGGGCAGGGGGAGGGGGAGGGAGAAGCACAGTGTTACTGTGACTGGGTAGAAAAGTGCTTGGATGAGCCCCAGGATAAAAGGTAACCAGTTGAAAAGGAAAAAATGCACAATAGGATGCCCATGAAATGTTTCTTTTAAGCAACACCTCACAAAACCGAGTGGACAGGCCTCCATTATGGGAAGTTCCCCAATGAAATGAGCACTCAGTACCGCTAACAATTCAACAATAGGCATCAGCAACAACTTCCCCAGAAACCAACCAAAGCATTTACTTTTTCCTGTATTCAAAACCATGGTATATCTCCTCCTGGGGCACCACTTGCAAAACTGGCCACTTCAATTAAAAAAAATCAATCAATCAATTAATCCAAGGAATTGACTACTAAAATAATCATGTCCTTAAGGGGAAATTTGCTGATAAAACTGAAATTTC
Organism: Camelus bactrianus; assembly: GCF_048773025.1. Classification (NCBI taxonomy): domain Eukaryota; kingdom Metazoa; phylum Chordata; class Mammalia; order Artiodactyla; family Camelidae; genus Camelus; species Camelus bactrianus. Next base: position 41,969,149 of record NC_133550.1, on the reverse strand, counting down.
CACTAAAAGGCTGTGTGTGTATATACATATATAAATAGTTAGCAATCATCACAAAGGCTATCTAGATGCAAAATCATGATATAAACAGAATTTATTTAATGTTGCTTTTCAGAGAACACCTAGCAGTGACCTACCAGGAGGCAAAACAAGTGACGTTTGCCTAGTGCATGATTATTCACGAAGCAACTGTTTATCTGTTACCTCATTTAGTCGTCAAAGGAATTCCTAGGAGCTCTGGCTGGGGTGAGAGGAAAGACTGGCTGGCAGGGAGGGTTCTGTGTGCTCTCAGCCATTCACAGAGTGGCGCGCCATCAACAATGACAAGGTTCTGTGGAGAAACAGAGGCCTCTAAGACAAGAAAAAACATTTCATAGATAGATCTTTGAATTCTTTTTGTCATTTTAAAGGATTGTTAAAAATTATTTTCCTTCTAAGTCCATACATATCATTGAGTACTTCCTGTAGATCTTTTAATTACTTTGTTTGTTAAATACTAACATAAATTAACTTCTTATTGCATATGATTACTTATTTTCTCATCTATTTTTCTGGACTGAAATTTGTATTTGGGAACCAAAACTTTTGTCTCCCTCTCCCATTCTAGTTTAAAGCTTAACAAATAAAATGCCATATATATCAGGAGGTCTTCTACTTCTTTATATTGTCAAAGATCATTCAGAATGCCCAGTAATAAAATTTTCCATTATATTAATTCATTTTGATATTTTGTTCTTCGTGGTTCTGAGTGAACTGAGATGAAAACCAATTAACCTTGAGGTCTTCGTGATGCAAAACAGAACTTTCCAAGACTGGGCAGGTGGCCTAAACTTGTTTATTTGGATTTAAATGATCTCTGAGCATTCTTTTTATATCAGATTGGTATAGTATAGGTGGAAGTAAATGGTCTGATTAAAAATCTTTGATTTTTATTCACAACTGTCATACTGGGAAGACAAAAGGTGAGTATTTCCTGGCATAAAAAACTCCAGGGATGTTTTATCAGGATACAGGAATGCCTGGAGTATTAACCTACGTAAAGATAGGACTTAAATATATCCCACTCTCTGGGGACTGCCTTTCAAAGTTCTCCTCTTAATTGTCAGAGTTTTACCAGAATTGGACCAGAAATTCTCTTTGTTCTCCACTGGCTGATGCAGCAATGGTAACAAAACAAAGCTTAACGGTGGTTAAAAAATGCCAGTAAGCAAACCAACACGCAAACACACCAAGAATGGCAACAAAAAAATCCAATTTGAGAATGTCAAATGCAATGTTTTTAATCAAAGAAATTTACCTCCTTCCTTTGTTTGTTTTGCTTCTATTTTTCCTTAGCTCATTTTTATGTGTCATCACCATGCCTATTTTCAAAAATTGTGACCCAATTTTTCTCATTAGAGGTTCAATATATTTCATTCACTATGCAAAGCCTTTCAGATCACCAGCAAACCATGAGAAATAGATATCAAACAGAAGAATGAAAACTGTATTACAAAGGTCAGAAAAAAGGAGACTCTGAGAAGAGGTAACTCTGACATGTTCTATAATGGGGATTTTGTAAGCACTGAATTTGATATTTTGATGATGAAGTGACCTATAGAATTAGTTAGCTTCCTAATGCTTCCAGCTCGTGTTAAGTATAAAAGGACAGAACCTGGGAAAGAAAACCAAAACTAGTTCTGTAGTACTGAGAGTATTTAATTCTTTTGATTCCCGAATTTGGGTCCAGTAATAAATAATGTACACACATTTTCGAACAAAGCACAATTTAATTAGAAAAAAAATTAATTTTGTGTCATTCTCTAAATGAGAAATACTCTATGTAATATACATAATATACATTATTAATTGCCCATTTTGGGATAAAATTAATTCCATTTGGAAAGTTTTTTTCACCCCTCAAGTCAGCAGAAGGTATAATTATGCACATTTTAAATAAAGGTATATATTTTTTATTCATACCCAGAGTATGTTAGAAATCATGAAATATTAACATAAAAGTAAGATGGATAACAGCATGAAAGTATGGATAAAAGTATTGAAAATGCCCTGTCTGAGTAAGCAACCATGCACGAAAAGTGTGAATACAATGACTGAAGAAATATCACAGAGGAGGCAGCTGGAGTTGACCTGCTTGTAGGTGTAAGTAACCTGGCTGAAATGGGCAAAAGCACTGTTTCAGGCTTGGAGATGGAAAGTGAGATGAAGTATGGAGGGAGTTGTGAATGAGAACTTTTATAGAACTAACATGCCAATTTTCCATTTTCTGAGGACGTCCTGTGTGTCCTCACTTCTGCAAGCCAGGAGGCCTTGGATGCTTGCCTATTAACTTCTAGAGATTTCCCATGTAGATTCTAGATTTTAAAATCAAGCTAAAATGCCACATTCCCCACAAAGACTTGTCTAATCCCTCAAGCAATGATCTCCACCATCTCTAAACTTTTATAACACTTTATAAAATACCCTGTATTAATTAGTCACCACTCTACACTAGGCAAGACCTTTACACATGTACATTAGCTCACTGAATTGTTGCCAAAAGCCTTACATCTCGATTATTCTCTTTTTAAAGATAGGGAAATATGCCTAGCAAATTTAATAACTTGTTAAAAGTCCCACAGTTAGGAAATGAAGGATTTGGTTTCAAATCAAGGTCAATTTTTAAAAATTGTTATTGAGTCCTCTTTTATGTAACAATTTGTTGCGAGTTCTGTATTTTTTTTTTTTTTTTGCCAAGTTAAATACTTTTTGAATTGCAAGCAACAGAAATTCTTTCCAAACTAAATTAAACTGAAGGATATTATGATAGCCATATAAGGGGTTATATCACAGAATTTAAGGGCAGGGAGGGCAATGGAACTTCATGAAGGAGTGATTATTAAAGTTGACTAATCACAAAATGGATTTGGATCTATAGATCTGGTATTGGCTCCTTGTATGAGTTCTACCCCTGCCATTGTGTGGTTCGGGTGGGACCAACACCAATTACTGGTTCAGGGTGTACTATGTGAGTCTGTCACCCAGGTTGATCTCAATCCCAGGTCTCAATGAATATTTGCCTTTCCTGGCCACAGTGATGATTTCTGGGTTGAGCATGCGACTCAAAGTGGGCCCAATCAAAATGAAACCCAAACCTTTTTTATGATTGGAAAGAGTTCTCTTCTTTTGATGGATGATTTCAGGATATAAGACCTCGAATGATTATCAGTTTACTATCATGAAGAAAGATGATCTGAAGTCAAAGTCAGTATTTAAGTACAGTTGTGACTCAGAGAAATGGAGCTGGGCCCTAATCAAACTGTGTCTGACCTGTATTCTAGGTGGTAGGTTGCATTATTATTTCAGAGTATGTGTTGCCTATCCCTCTAAGAATTATATTTACTCACCCCACTGACATGAGCCTTTGCCATGCAACCTGCTTTATGAGTTGGAAAAATATGTGATTTTTGAGAAGTTTTAGAAACCAGTATATAGTTTCACTGTTTCTTTGTATTATCCCATGAGATATTCTAGGTAGGGGTTGCTTCCTCAGCCTGCCTACCAGGATGAAGTAAACCCTCGTACAGAGTAACCTACCTCAAAGAAAACTTCATTGTAAGCCACTGCAATTTTGGAATTCTTTCTATAGCACTACCTAGTGAAAAGCAATTACTACTATCTATCACCTCTGATCTTTGCCATTAAAAAGCCAATGCATGTGCTCTACTGTTGAAGCCAGTATGAGTTTTCTGTTATTTTGTTTTGAAAATATCTTAACTGACAAACTCATTTTAGTCAATTGAATAATGTTGTCAACCCTCGGTAGTAGTAGGAAACTCTTTTTAACATGAAAACTTCCCAAAGATTCATCACTATGTAGTGCCCAAGATTTAGTTCAGGGTGGTTGTAGCTACAGGGAGGGAGGACACCATCTCTGTGGGCACCCATATGAAATGGAAAGGGATTTTCCAGTTTCTCTAATGATCTTAATGAAATCATGTAGAATGAACTTAAATATAATACATAGAATTTTACCATCTGTATTATCAAGAATTCTTTTTCTCTCATGCAAAATATGTTCTCCCTCACTAACAAATAAAATCAAAGCTGAAGAACAAAAGTGAATCTCTCTGATGCTTATTTCAAAGCATTTCAGAAGAAATAATTACAAGCAATACACTGAGAAATATTTAAGTGTTATTATTTCTCTTCCATACATGGAAAGGTGGAAACCTTGAAAGTTTAACTTTCTTTCCTGGAGACCACACAGTAAGTCAGTGGCAGAACTCAGTGTTCCTAACCTCATTGACCTCTACAATCTCAGTGTGGTCTGTAACATTTTTACATCAGAACATTCACAGGAAGAGGAGACTTTTTACTAAAACACTCTACCAATGTTAAATCACAGAACTCATTTTAGTGCTTATTGCCATTTATAGCCTGTTTTGAGTCCACCCTTAGGGTCAGCAAGGTACTTGAATTAAATTACTGCAAATCCTGCAAACCAGTTAGAGCCTGTTCTAAATGACTTTTAGGCATCAATGTAAACAGGAAAATGCATTGTTCAAGTATCCTTTGGACACGTTCTCTTCCCTTCCTCTAATTCAACGAATTGTCAGGATAGAGGTTAGAGAATAAAAGTTAGAGAAATAAAATGACTGCTGAGGGAAAAAAAAAAAATCTTAAAAAAAAAAAAAAAGAATGCATTACCTCTACCAAAATAATAATAGTAACAATAAAATTTGTTGTTATACCTGGTCAACATTACCTGAATTTTAGCAATTTTAATGATAATACCAGATACATTACTTAATTGTTCAAATAGACTATGCCAATACGAGAGACTTATCAAGGAAAAAAAAGGATTCAATAGAAAATGATGACTCACCATTCATCTAAAGAGATGTAACCCAAGTGTCAGGGTTTTAACCAAAACTCAAAACCTTTCACAGTGAACTTTGAGCTCATCTTGAAAACTATATTATTTCTTAAGGGCCATATGCAAAGCACAATATAAATCTAAAAATACATACCTTTTTGCTTTGGCAACTTTTCCCAAAACTATGAATACTCTATATAAGCATGGTATGTTTAATGCTCAATTGTTATAGTTGTACATATATTTGAGCCAAAAGACTATCAGAGATAATATTTTAAACGTTGAGATTTTAATCTTAAAAGAGAATATTTTTACTGTTGTTTTACTTTAATTTTTTTAATTATGTAAAACATGCCAAAATTGTACTACTGAGTCTACTTTGAACACACTTCCCTTCCCCTTCCCCACAAAATGGTACAATTCTACTTAATTAATTAAGGAAAACAGAACAGCTCTTAAATCCTTAGATCAGGGAAACTAGCACAGTTTCTCAACTCTCATTAATTCATGGGATAATTCATGCAACATTTATGTCTTATTTTATTTTTCCCATTGTGCTAGTTTTATAATACACTAAGTTAATTTTGTCAACATCATTCTAGGAACCACAGAGATCTGCTAGAGATACAAAATCAGAGAACCTACATATGCGTATACACTTTAAAAAGGCAGTACCTACTGTGAACCCACAAAAACAGTGTAAATATCAATCTAAAGATAAGCAGCTCAAATATCATTAATCTTTTTTGATGCCAACATCTGGTAAGCAAAACTGGAATAGTAGACACAAATAATTACATTCTGCTGTGTTATTAAATGTCAGTTTTTATGATCTATATCTTAAAAATCAATCCATTCACATGTACATTTTATACCATGAAAAATTTTCAGTCTGAATATAAGCTCTTGTCTTTGAGATGTCACTTTTGGAAGAGCTAGATACTATATAATACCTTATTCACATCAACGAAGTCATCCATTATTTATATTCTTTTGAATAAAATTCCAAGCAAAGAGCTCTAGCCTTGTGGAGTGAGGACTAAGTAACAATGGTGAATTTTAGAAGAGACAGGAGGCCTACTTGCTGTCCCACAGCTTTGTCAATAGATGCTTATCTTTCATTTTGGAGAATTTACAATGTTATGAACTTAAGACTTTTGTTTACACATTCTGTGAACTGTATGAAACAGAGTAAATTATGAAATGGGTTTATGGCAAAAAGACAATGCCCTGACAGCTGAAGCCAGGAGAAAATACTGGCCTTTAAGTTGGAGAAAAAAAACAATCTTGTAATATTTGTAAAGGATGTTGCCAAAATTCCATGTGTATTTTGTCAAAATATAATAGTGACTATGGCAATTGTGGATGCAGCTGGGGACACTGCTCTTTTCAGTTCTTTTGAAATATTTACCACTGCAAAGAATGAGGATTTCTAACATTTACCTTTCACCACAGCCTTGAAATGCTACTATTTATATTTGAAAACAAAAATCATAACATATTCTCTTGGAAAAAAAATTCATGATGTAAAATGCAACTTCAAAATAACATCCTGTGAACAATGAGGAATTTAAAGAGAAGGATGGGGGGAGAGGGCGAGATTTTTCATACCCATACATATGCAATTTTATTGACGTTATGGATTCTTTCAAAGCCTAAAGTGGATATTATTTCACATTTTAAAGACCTTTACCATGAAACGCCAGGAAAGAGGAAGGTGGGTGAGGATGACAATGATATATATTGTTCACTCATGCATTCATTCATTTATGAAACCTTAATTTAGCTCATGCTATGAGTCAGGTTCTGAGGATACAAAATCAAGCATACTGGTTCTTGCCTTTTGGGAATTCATAACCCATTTGAGAGAGACATATAACTCATTATAAAGATTATAGCATGAAAAGTGCTAACTCAGGACTTTCTAGATTGCTAAAGAGACTAGAGCAGGGACACCTTAATCAAATCTGAGTATTCGGGCAATATGCAAAAAATGTCACTTTTATGCTTTTTTTTTTTTTTTTAAAGAGTTACCCATGTGCATTAAAGAGGCCTAGGAAGATTAGCAGGAGAGAATTTCAGCCAGAGGGAACAACATGCAGGAGGTGTGGAATAGCATAATATGGTTGGCGACATACAATGTGATAGTGGCTGCAAATTAGACTGAAAGACAGGCCAAGCCAGATTAAGGTAGCCGTTGCACGCAAAGCTAAGGGGACTGGAGGCTATAGAGAGGCACTGACAGACTCTCAGCCCTGAGTTTCAGGTAAGATTTGTATTTTAGAAGGCTATCCTGGGAGAAGAATAGGAAATATATCATAAGAGGATCAGTCAGCAGGCACTTCTGCTATTCTGATTTTTCTACTATCACATTAAGCAGCACACCTAGTGTTAATGACCCAGTTTGCAAAGGAAAGTTTCATTTAATTTACTCAGATTCTGCCTTCTGTGACATAAGAAACTGAGTACACTGAAGTGCCAAGGGCCTGCTTTCTGATATCCCCTTCATTAACACCAATCGGGAAGGTCAGTTTAAGAAAGTGAGTTAAGCTATCACGACACCTGGAAGAGCTATAAATGAGTTATTAGCACATTTCTGTCCTTGCTAGTTCTCAGAGATCAGAATGTGTAAGGAAGAGAACTTGGAGTTCAGTTTTGGCCCACTGGCGTTGCAAAGCAACGAAGAGGGAGAGAGAGAGGAAAACACCAGGGATGGAAGAGAGCTTAGTCTCATGAAGTCTCTCAAGTGGTGGAGAAAGAGGACAGAGTGGAGAGACTCGTAGGTACAGGCCCGAAATGAAGAGTTACTGCAGGCTCCAAAGGGACACTGCGGTATGGTGGGAAGCGCTGGGAAATTTGAACTTGATTCACATTTGAGAGTTCATCTTCTTTTCCACCTTGGGCAAAACACTTAATTCTCCTGAAGTTTTTCTTTGTGTGTTTGTTTCTAAAGAAAAACAACATAGGAGAAGAGAATCTCTGAAATCCCTTCGAGTTCTAATATTCTAATGTTCAACTACAAACAGTCCCTGACTTACAATGGTTCACTTTTTTTTTTTTAATTTTATGATTCTTTTTTCACTTTTATGATGGTTCAGAAATGATACGCATTCAGTAGAAGTTGTACTTTAAATCTCATCTTTTTCCAGGCTGGCCATACGTGGTGGTGCAATACTCTTTCACATTGCTGAGCAGCGGCAGCAAGCTGTGGCTCCTAGTCAGACACACAATCACGGGGGGGAACAACTTATACACTTACAACCATTGTTTTCACTTTCAGTATATTGAACACTTTATTATAAAATAGACTTTGTGTTAGCTGGTTCTGCCCAACTGCAGACTAATGTAAGTGTTCAGAGCACACTTAAGGTAGACTAGGCTAAACTCTGATGTTTGGTAGTGAGACAGGAAGAGGGCAGGGCACAGCCATTCAAGGAATGCTACAGCAATTAACATCAAAATGCTGAAAGAGTCAACCCCCAGGAGGCCTTGAGGCTCAAGATGATGGGAGATTTAACTTCTAGCCGATCTTGACCTTCATTATACACCCATTGTAATATATTAACATGGTGAATAACACCCCCACTGGCACCATGGAAGTCCCAAGGCGAGTCACAAAACGTCAAAGAGTGGGAAATGGCCAACTTCCTGGGAATCCCAGCCCTTTCCCCAGGCTACTTAGACTGGTCCTTCCACTTATTAGCATATGAAGCCACTGAGCCTGTAAAAACTAGCAACACAGCGCCTCACAGCCACCTCTCTCTCTGTTTGGAGACTGCCTGCACTCCATCTATGGAGTGTGTACCTATTTTTAATCTGAGCACTCAACGCCCACACCTTGCGACCTTTCTCTTGCCTTTCAATGTATCTCTCTGAATAAATATACTTTTACTCAACTGTGGCTTGCTCTTGAATTCTTTCCTGCATGAAGCCAAGGACCCACACTTGGCAGGGCACGTCCCAGGGGCTCAACCGAAGCCTGGGACACAGCCCTCTTCACGCCTCACGCCTGTTTTCCTGCATCTGTAGGTTAGGTATATTAAGTGCATTTTCAACTTAACAATATATTTAATTCATGATGGGATTATCAGGACATAACCCTATCATAAGTGGTGGGAGATTGGTATTTCCCAATTTTGCCCAAGGCTATTCCTAACACATATACTCTATTCTTAGTTCTTTCCCCCCAAAAACTTCTTTTATGCTCTTCTTCCAGAAAAGTACAATAATAGGTAAAAAGCACTAACCTCACTTGGTGAATATTTCAGTGATATATATGTATGACACTTAAGTTTAATTTACAAAGAGGGCTGTTGTATACTAAAGAATTTGTCTGGTCTTTGTCCCACATTCCTGGGAGAGAGCTTCTAAAGCCTTGGAATTTCCTGAGTGAAGAGAGTATCTTTGTTTCTCATGGTGGGCCCTGGAAGACCCCACAACCTGAGATTTTTGCAAATAAAGTGAATCATGGTAGGTACTTAAGAGTTCCCTATATCAGAAAGATCAGTCAAGTGATTAGAGGGTTGGAGGTTTGAGCCAAATGGTATTAGCCTTATTTCTTATCTCCAGGGAATGGGTAGGAGCTTAAGACTGAATTCAATGATTCAATAATCAATTATGCCTATGCAATGAAACCCCAATAAAAACTCTGCACTCTGGTGTTCAGGTGAGCTTCCCTGGTTGGTAATCAACCGTCCACAGGTCAAGAGGGTGATGTGTCCTGAGGACAAGGAAGCTTCACTTTAGGGACCCTCACAGGCTTCACCCTATGTGTCTCTCAGATTTGTATCCATTTGCTGTAATAAAAGTGTAATTTTATCTATATCTATATCTGTATCTATATCTATATATAAAACCACATATATATATAGTATTTTCCTAAGTTCTGTGAGTTATTCTAGTGAATTATTGAATCTGAGGGAATGATGAAAACTCCCAAACTGGTAGCCAGAAGAGTAGGTGGCCTTGGCACCCCTTAACTCCTAGCTGATATCTGACATAAGGGGAGTTTTTACTGGGGGCTATTTCTTTAGCCTGAGAAGTCTGTGCTAGATTTGGGTAAGTAGCATCAAAATTACATTGTAAGGGCTTACTGAATATTTTAGCAGATTTTTTAAATTAAATTTTTACGAAAAATTTGCCGACATTTTTACAATTAAACTCTCTGGAATGCTACTGCTTCATTTAAATATCCATGAAACAGTTAAATGTGGATGTAACAGAAGTACAAAGCCTCTTGAAAGCAAAGAATTAACATAACTGAACTGCTGTTAGAAGGAAATATTAAATGAAGAGACAGGGTCTTTTGCAACTATCGAACAGGAGAAAAGCACAGAGAAAAATGTTTTCAAGGTGGGGCGGGGAGGGGGTCAAACTCCTTACAATTTTTTTAAGAGACTCAGTGGTGTACAACAAAAAAAAAATAATAAATAAGAAAAGTTGATACCAGGATTCATCAGGATATTATATAAGGTCGAGTATAAGAAAAGTCTAGAAAACAGCTCACTGGAAAAACATGAATTATATTTGAAAAATCTGGTAAAAGGTAAGTACAGTAAGGTTTTATGAGAAATTTCACTGACATATCAATGTATAAAGAATGCTGGAATTCACTGGGAGTGGGATGTCATTGTGACTCATCTTCAAAATGTGATTTTTTTCCTCATATGAGAGAATACAAATTTATAGGAGAAAATGATGCTAGGACAACTCAACTGCTTTTTTTAACATAGTTAATTTTTTTTCAGTAATGCAAATAAGCTGACATAATACATACTGATTTTCATGAGACAGTTTGAGTTCAGTTTAGCTTAAGATAATTGATTTGAATCATTGTGTCCTTTTCCATTAGTATATTATCAAATGCTACTTTGTTTCCTGGGTGGCAATGTTTTAGAGGGCAGCATTTAATTCAGAGCAGAAGGCAATCTAGGTGATACATAACCACAATCACTAGAAAATAGAGGAAGAACACTTCTGCTAAAGATTCTTTCTATGCACACACACAAAAAGAAACCTAGAACTCTTTTAATCAAAACACAAGGTTTTCAGGTGAGTCAGCTGTCTGCACTAAAACACCTGTCACTTCCAGAAGTCTGGTGATCATCACGGTGTGAGATGGGAGTGCAGCTAAGTGATCTGACTAAAAGAGAACATCCACGTGACTTGGCTGATCTCTGCAGCCGTCCGTAGAGCTACCACGAGCTCTTTCTGGATGAGAGCCTTTCAAGTTGTGAAACCAGAAAACAATCTTCCATTGGTTCATTAATCTTTCTGACAAACTCTTATTCATCATTTAAGGCCCAGAAGCCACACTGGTAGAATTAATTACTCCATTAGATAGGTTCCTATAGCTTTTTATATTTATATTCTAATATGTACATGTACCTATTTATATACTTCCCTCTTTGTAAAATGTCTTGCCAAACCAGAATATTGCACATTGATCACACAAGTGTGAGCATGTATATAAAATATTCATGTGCATGGAATCATACATATTCTACATCTGTTAGGAGCTGAAAGGCTAAGTTTCTGTAACAAAAATACACCAAAACACAGTGGCTTAAATAAAGTAGAAGTCTTTATCCTTTATACGTAAGAAGCTCCTGGTGGATTGTTGAGGCTGATGATGGTATTTGTTCCACAAAGTAATTCAGGAAACCTGTCACTGACCAAGTTATTCCATCCTCTTATTTCCCTGTCCTCTAGGGTGTTGCGTTTCTTGCACTGTTGAAGCTAAATCACCGCTGTCCAGGATCCACAGTAAAAAGGAAAGGAAAAGTATAAAATAATTTGCTCTTTATTTTAATGCCAATGCTTAGAGGTGACTCTAATCACTCCGCCACTTCAGTTACTAAACTTAGTCACATGTCCACATCAATCTGCAAAGGAAACTGGGCTAAGCAGTCTCTAATGGAGTGCCATGTGCACCCAATACCATGGAAGAAGGAGAGAATGGTTCTCAGAGAAGTCCACCAATTTGCCACTTTTACTGCATATATAACATAACAAAGGCTGATACAGCAAAAATCAAAAGAGTAATTGAGAAAAAAAAGAAGAACCTGAATGCTCTATGGCAGTAGTTCTCAACAAGGGGCATTTTGTCCCCTAAGGGAACATCTGATAATGTCTGGAGATATTTTTCGTTGTTACATCTGGGGATGGGGTACTACTAGCATTCAGTGCATAGAGGCACAGGATGCTACTCATCATCCCACAAAATCTAAGAGAAGAGCCTACATCACACAAAATTATCTGGCTCCAAATGTCAATGTCAAGTTGAGAAACTCTACTTCGTATAATAATCTTCATATCTCCAAAATACTGCATGCCATTTGGGACAAATTGGGAACAGAAAAGTTATACGAGGATAATGTGTAAGAAGTATTTATGTTTCTTTTTCTGGTTTACTTGTGTCATCCCTGCTTGACTTCAAGCAACTGAAGATTAGAAATCTTGCTTTGTTCTTGTTTTCATTACAAGCACCAGGGCATTCAGTCTATGCTTTTGGATGCATTATGATGAACATGGAGCATCTCTTTTGTGCAATGCACTGTACCAGACTCTGTGGTGATTGCTACAAGATGCATGGACCCTGTTCTCAAGGTCCTTGTCATTGACAACCATTGTTTTTGTTATTTCTCCTTCTTTTTTCTCCCCCAATTATCAATGGTGTCTCTATTCATTTCTATCACATCTGGAGAGTTGTCTGTGTTGGAAGGTTTCTTCCAACACTGTGGCCATCTCACTTGGAAAGTCCAAGTGACCCATAGCCACAATCCATCACATTAAGAAGTAGCTTACTTCAAGTGTTTTCTGTCAAGGAGTAACCCAGGCAAAGCAGGAAACAGCTCTAAATTATTAACCTTTTAACAACTCAGCTCAGATGGAAACAGAATTAAGATTTATAGGACAATAAAGGAGGCGGTTGTTATTTAACTATTCAAAATGGGAAATTGAAAGAAAACCTCAGGCTTTACAAGATCCTGCGGCATAACCAGCACACTCAAAAAGCTAAGAGGAATGAATTAGGGAAATGAGCAGAACATTTGATGAATTTTATATAAACTTTTGACCTTTTCAAGGGTTTCAAAATTGCTTTTCTACCCCATCATCCAGCCTCCCTAGCAACTTCTATTTTTTCTTTGTCTTCTCTGTCTCTGTTTCTCTTTCCTCTCTCTCCTCCCCACCCCCTTCTTCTATTTTTCTCCTTCCCTCACTTTTCAAACTGTCCCAGTCTTCATTTCAAGGCCATCAATTCAGCCTTGCTTCTACCTGACCTAGTGCCCTTTTGTAAATTGTCTTAATCCAGGTCAGAGATCATAAAATATGAAGATTCATTTCTCTCAGACTTCATATATCCTCTAACTTACACAGAGACCAAGCATTTGATTTTCCAGCATTGCCTCAGTGTTCTCCATTGGGGAAAAAAAAAGTATTACGATCATTATCAACAGTACCATAAGGAATCATATAAAAGGCAACATAGTGCATGGAGCTTACTGAATTGCAAACAGCTTTCTCCAAAATCGAGGCTGCCCCCTGATGCAAATCAGATGCTTACATAATGCTACTTCCTGGGAGAGTGACAAAGGAGTGATGGGATTAAGATGCCCCTTTCTGGTATGGCAAAGCTTTTCTGTCTTCTTGCTTAAAGCAGAACATTTTGACATATTAACTGGAGCAGCACAGAATGTATCTAAAGCTACTGAATGCACCTATTTTCCTTGATAGAATTTATACCAAACCTCTTTCCAAAGGATCTGAAGCAGTTGGAAGCTACTATGATTTTTCTGTCCTTTTTCCCCCTCCCTCTTTTCCGTCTCTCCGTATCTCTTCCCATCCTTTCCATAATCTTTAGATATGCATGTTTGAAAAAAACTGGTCACAGCATGAACAGAAAAAATCCATCTTGTTCTCACTAGATTTTATAACTTAACATCATTTCATAATATCAATTGTACACACATATGCTACAGTGCTTTGCAGTGCTTCTCCTTTTTTGTGGATGGCACACAGAATTAGGACCAGTGATCCAGCAGTCATTTTGCATAAAACCAGATTCCAGTTTGACAGGCGCTATGCATCACCACACATCCTTAAGAAAAATGCTCTGCTGTGTTTACATGTGTCTTCCCAGCAGCTGATTTCTGAATTTGGGCGCTGATGCATGGCATGTTATTAGAGGCTGGAATATACCTCCTATTGTGCAATCCAAATGAAGCCAACTGCATTTCCTATAGGATTACCCTGCCTTCCTTTTTATTCTCATTTTGTCATCTCTCCGCTTTCTTCTCCCTGTATTCTTCTTCCCTTCCTTTACCCCTCATTATTCCTTCCCTTAATATTTTCTTCTTTGGATCATACTTCTCCCTTTTCTACTAATCTAGAGACTCCTTAAAATAGCATTCATTATATCTTAGTTTTATACCTTTAGGGTCTGGCCATAAAAGGGTGTCAATAAATATTTATGCAATAAACTGTTGATGCTTTATTTCTAATAGTTAAATGCATATTTATCTAAGATGATGGCATAATGCTGACGCACAGAAATGTTATCTTTGTCATTGTTATCATCATCACCATTGTCATCATCTTTGACGTAATCATCATTACCATATTGAGCGCCTACTCTCCACACCAAGAGTATAAGTACTATTTCATTTTATCCTATTGTGACCTTGTTAGTGTCTCATATGTATAAATGGAGATGGTACTAACACTTTCTCCATAAGTCTCTAGTGAAGACTAAATGGAATGATACGCAGAAAGCACCTACTATATTAACTGAATATGAAGTATTCTGTAAATGTTACCTATTTAAAAAATAATCCCCATCTTACCGTTGAAGAAATGGGAACAGAGAAGTTAGATAATTTGCCAAAAGTTACTTGGCTGATAAGTGACAGAAACTGGAAACAAACTCCTAATTCTGTCTCCTTAGACAAGGCCATATCACTACTGTCTTTCATTCTTCAAAGTTCTTGACAAGAGTAGAAATAGAAAGTCAAATAAATAACTGACAAGTTTAGAGGAAAAACTCTCTTTCTTAAAAAATTGGAGATTGAACAAAATTCTAAAGAAAAATAAATAATGTCAAAAAGTTTTACCCTAACCATGAAACTCTACTCTAATCATGAAAGTCTTCTTTACCACAGGTTGGGAGCACAGTGCAATTACACTTATATAAGAAATGTATGTCTGACCTGCACCCCAATGTTCATAGCAGCATTATTTATAATAGCCAAGACAAGGAAACAGCCTAAATGTCCATCAACAGATGACTGGATAAAGAAGATGTGGTATATTTATACAACAGAATACTACTCAGCCATAAAAACCGACAACATAATGCCATTTGCAGCAACATAGATGCTCCTGGAGAATGTCATTCTAAGTGAAGTAAGCCAGAAAAAGAAAGAAAAATACCATATGACATCACTTATATGTGGAATCTAAAAAAAAAAAAAAAAAAAAAGCATAAATACAAAACAGAAATAGACTCACAGACATAGAATACAAACTTGTGGTTGCCAAGGGGGCGGAGGGTGGGAAGGGATAGATGGGATTTCAAAATTGTAGAATAGATAAACAAGATTATACTGTATAGCACAGGGCAATATATACAAGATCTTATGGTAGCTCACAGAGAAAAAAATGTGACAATGAATATATACATGTTCATGTATAAATGAAAAATTGTGCTCTACCCTGGAATTTGACACAACATTGTAAAATGATTATAAATCAATTAAAAAAGTTAAAAAAAAAAAAAAGAAATGTATGTCTGAAGTTATTCTTTCTGCTAAAGCAATAATCATCCATTTTTATAATTTTTATACCTTGGTATCAAACAAAGTTTTGAATAGTTGATAAATCTCTCTTCTGCGGCCATCTAAATAATGTCCTAGACACAAATCCAGAGGGAATCTTAATTAAAAAAGGTACACACACCTCAATGTTCATAGCAGCACTATTTACAATAGCCAAGACATGGAAGCAACCTAAATGTCCATTGACAGATGACTGGATAAAGAAGATGTGGTATATTTATAAAATGGACTCTCAGCCATAAAAAATAACAAAATAATGCCATTTGAAGCAACATGGATGGACCTGCAGATTGTCATTCTAAGTGAAGTAAGCCAGAAAGAGAAAGAAAAATACCATATGACATCACTTATATGTGGAATCAAAAAAAAAAAAAAAAAGACAAACTTATTTACAAAACAGAAACAGACTCACAGACATAGAAAACAAACTTGGTTACCAGTGATGGAAGGGGTAGGAAGGCATAAATTGGGAGTTCAAGATTTGCAGATAGTAGCTAATATATATATAATAGATGAACAACAAGTTCATACTGTATAGCACAGGGAACTATATTCATTATCTTGTAGTAAACTATGGTGAAAAATAGTATAAAAATGAATATATGTATGTTCATATATGACTGAAGCATTATGCTGTACACCAGAAATTGACACAGCATTGTAAACTGACCACACTTCAGTAAAAATATATATAAACATAAAAAAGAAGAAGAAATGCCAGTCTGCCTTTACTATTTCTTCCCTTCTTCTTTCCTGCTCTCTTGATCTCTCATTTTGGTTAATGTCTGTAGGAGTTAATGATGAAATTTCTTAATAGAATCTACATGGGAAATTAAAGTACTTCTTCTTAATCATTTTTTGAGTCAGAGCCATTACTGTCCATGTTTTCCCACATGATATTGTCCTCTATACCAAAAGAATACTGGTGATGCAGCATTTCTTAATAGAATCTACATGGGAAATTAAAGCTATTGGTGCTCAGATTTTAGGCCATACTGATATTATGCAGGATCACTCTGCTTCCCATTTCTATTTCAGGAATGCTGCTACACACTTCTGTTTTATCACTTCCACTGCTCCCATCATTTTACGTTATCTTCATGTATTGTTTAAAAAGTCTCCCGCTAGTGTCTTGTACCCAGATTTTAGGTTTAGTTTTTTATTTTTTTTTTTTTCAAAATCACTGACACCAATTCTGAAAGTTTTGCTAATAGTACTTCTAATACTTGACCATGCTCAGGAAATAATTACATCTTTACTCAGGCATTAATAAACAAGATTGTCTGACCAACCATGACTGGAGAAGGAGCAACTTTAGTTTTAAGACTGAACTCAATTTCAGTGTTAAGTAAGAAAAAACAGAAATGTGTGTCTTACAGTCAATGAAATAGAGAAGTGAATAAATATATGGAAAAGTTTCATCGTTTCTAGGAGGAAAAAAAAGACAAATTATAGTTATATCAATGTTCTGCTTTCACTTAAGGTGTAAAAAAACCTCACAAAAAAAATGTCCACCACTCCTTGAAAATCAATCAACATCTTTCTGAGAAACACATTGGACAAAGAAGTCTCAAGAGAAATTTTAAAACAAATGAAAACAAAAATATAAAATTATCAAAATTTGTGGGATGCAGCAAAAGCAGTGTTTAAGGGAAATTTATAGCACTGAATACACAGATTAGAAATGAAGAAAAATCTCAAAGCAATAACCAAAACTTCCACTCTAGTAAACTGGGAAGAGAAAAGTAAATTAAACTTAAGACAAGCAGAAGAAAGGTAACAATAAAGACAAAGACTTGTTCAAACAAAAACTTACAGAACTCATTGCCAACAGATCTATACTATGATAAATATTAAAGCATGTACTTTAGGCAGAAGAAAATTAAAATGCATATGAAAATCTGAATTTACATAAATAATAGTCCCAGGAATCATATAAATTAAATTAAATATAAGAGATTTTCTTTCTTATTTCTAATAGATTAAAAAGATTAGTATCTGTTTAAGTAAAATATAGTAACAAAGTATTATGGGTTGTTTAGTATATATAGAAGCAAAATGTAGCACAAAAAATAGCAAAATTGTTGGAAGCAAAAAAACAGAAGCATATAGTTGTAAAATGAAGTAAAATCGAATAATATAATTTGCAGTGGGATTATATAACTTCAAGGTAGGATATATTATAAACCATAGAAAAGTAACAAAAAAAGGTTAAAAGAGTAACATAACAAAAGAAACAATTAGAAAATAATAGCAAGTTAGTAGATTTGAATTCATTCATTATAATAGTTACATTTAATATAAAAGGCTTTAACCCCTCAACTAAAAGGCAGAGTGTCAGATAGGATAAAAAATTAATAACAAATGCTTTCCAAAAAACGTCCACTTTAAAAGTTTTAAAAAATGGAAAAATATATACCAAGAAAATACTGATCAAAATGAAGAGCAAGTAGCTATATTAATACACAAAACAGAATACAGAATGAGGAATACCTCCAGGCATAAGAAGGGATATTGTTGGGAAACAATTCTCCTTGTGTCTCTAACATATCCTCACATCTTGTGATTCCATTCATTATGGACAATTCTCTTAAGGATGTTTGCGTAGGGAACAGCCTAGAAAGATAGATATTGTGTCTCTCATCATCTCCAGGGCATAGGGCAGATTTGTTTGCTGTCTGGATAACAGAGATAATGTCCTCCAGGGAAAATGCTGGGCAGGTTTCCTAACAGCCTTCTTCTGTGTAACAACAGCCTTGGGGTTTCATAAGCTCAGTGTTCCTCAAATGGACACACATTCATTTTGTGCACAGCATCTATCTAGGCTTACAGTATCCTGTACTCAAGAGATTTAGGGGAAAGGGGAAATTGATATAAACATGAAGCTCATGCTATTTTATTTGTTGTGAGAAATAAAAGGCTTTGTCTCCGACCCAGGGGTCTTGTGTCTTCTCCCAAAATCTATGTAACTGTGGCATTGTGTTGGTAAAGGAATCGATTCATCAAGAAGATAGAACAATCCTAATCATGTATTCACTTTACGGATCATCAAAATATATGAAACATAAACTGACAGACCTGAAAGGAGAAGAGATAAATCAATTATTATAGTTGAAACCTATAAAATGCATTTTCAGTAATAAAACATGAAGACAGAAAATAAATAAGGATATAGAGAACATAAAATAGTAACACTACCAACCAATTTTATCTAATTGTCATTTATACAACACACCATGTGTAAATTTTATGAAACATTTAAAGAATTATGCCAACTTTACACAAACTCCTACAAGAAGTTTCTCTCCTAAAGAGAAAATGAGAGAACACTTTCCAACTCATTTTAAAAGGACTACTAGTACCAAAATCAGAGAAAAACATTATAAGAAAAGAAAACTTAACATAGACCAACACAAAAACAGTACAAAAAAACTTATTATTATCCAATATTTTCACATGAAAATAGATGCAAAATTCTTTAAGAAATTATTAGCAAATCAAATTTAGAAATAGCAAAAAAGAATACAACATGAATGAGTGACATTTATCCCTTAAATTTGAGGCTGATTTACAGTTTGAAAATCAGTCCTTATAATTTACTACATCAAAACAATCTAGTAGAAAAATACATCATCTCAATAGCTACAATAAAAGAAATTGAAAAAATTCAACATCTACTCAAAATAAAAAATTTCTCAGCAATCTAACAATAGAAAGGAACTCCCTTAACTTGATCAAGGGCACCTACAAAAAACCTATAACTGACAGCATACTTAACTGTAAAATAATAGCGCTTTCTCCACAATATATTGAATAAGAGGATGTCTAATCTCACCAGTTCTATGTAACATTGTATAGGAGGTCCCAGCCAGTGAGATAAGACAAGATGTGTAAATTAAAAGGCATACAGACTTGCAAAGAATAAACATGACTATAATTACTTTCACAGAATCACAGTCATCTATAAATACAATTTGAAAGACTCTACAACATACCTCATAGAAATCGTAAATGAGTTTCAAAAAGTCACTGGATACATGGTCAACTTACAAAAATCAATTATATTTGTGTATAATAATACTGAACAATTGGATATTGATATAAATGTTTAAATCTTCTTAATATATAATAGCATAAAAAAGGAAACATGAAGCACCTAGAACTAACAAATCTAGTATGTGCAATAATTTCATGCTGAAAATAATGAAAACACTCATGAGAGAAATTTAAAATGATCTAATAAATTGAGAAAAAATATTCTGCTTGTGGATTGGAAAACTCAATACTGTTAACCTGTTAATTCTTCCTAAATTGATACATAGAATAAAAAAAATACTAATCATAATTCAAGGAGGCTTATTTTTTACAAATGGGAAGATGATTCTATAATTTATATGGAGAGACAATGGCCTAGGGAGCCCAACAAATTCTGAAGCAGAAGAAAAAACTTGGAAGACACACAAAGCCTGATTTCAAGATTTACCATAAATCTTCAGTAAATAAAACAATGTGATTTTAGTGCTATTGATTGATGAAAAATAGAAAGTTCAAAAATAGACCCACATGTCAATAGTCCATTGACTTTCTGACAAACGTAGTGTTCCAAGGAAATGCTAGTAAGAAAGTATACGCCTTTCAATAAATTGTATGCTGGAAGAAAAAAAGACTTCATCTCTTCTCTTGTCACACATTATATACAAAAAAAAAAAAAAAAGATTAACATAAAATGGATCATAGACCTAAATGTGAAACTTAGAAATACAAAACTTCTAGAAGAAAATGTAGGAAAAAAATCTTTGTGATCCTGGAGCAGGCAAATATTCTTATCTAACACACAAAAGTAGAAATCACAAGATAAAAGTTAATAATTTACACCTCAAAATTAAAGCTTTCTGCTTGCAAAAGATCTCTTAAACCACAATAATATGACACACAATCTAGTATAAGTGGACAAAAGTTTTGAAGAGAAACTTCATACAAACCCACAAAAATATAGATGTTAAATAAACATGGAAAGATGCTTAGTATCATTAATCATCAGGAAAATTTAAACTTAAATCACAATGAGGTATCACTACATACCTACTAGATTGGCTGAAATTCCCTCTCCCACCCCCTGAAAAAATTACTGGTGAGGGGATGCAGAGGGAACGGAAAATGATATAGCCATCTCAGTAAACCATTTAGGAGTTGAGAAACAAAGTTAAACATACACTTACCATATGAACCAACCATCCCATTTCAAAGTATCTTTATAAGTGTTGAAAATATAGCCCCATAATACCTGAATGTTCATAATCACCAAAAACTACAAACAATTCAAATTCTCTCAAATGGTGAATGGATACAAAAATTGTGGTTCATCCATGAACAGATCACTACTAAGCAAAAAAGGAACAAACTAACGACACATCAACAACGTGATGCTCTCAGGATTAAACTGAGTAAAAAGGCCAGTGTAAGAAGGTTACATATCCTATATTTCCATTTATATGATACTGGAAAAAGCAAGACTATAGCAACAAAATCAAATTAGTGGTTTGCAGTGGCTGAAGGGAGGTGGAACCTACCTCAACACGTAGTTCCACAGAGTAACTTTTTACAGTGACAGAAATACCTATTATATAAATTTTTATTGTAGTTACACATGTATACATTTGCCAAATCAACAAACTGTACAACTAAAACAGGTAATTTTTTCTGTATATAAATTGCATTTTATTAACTGAACAAAAAATGAACAAAAAACTGAACAAAAAAAGAGAAAAATTAATATGATAATGCTATTGGGTTTATAGATTTCAGCTGTGACTGCCAGAATCCTTTTGGAAAATAATTCGGTAGTATGTGTCAAGAGTCTTATATATGTGCCTGCATTTCATTCATATAACTCCATTATAGCAACCAAAGAAAAAAATCTAACATAAGAAAATTTATATCCATAGGGATGTTGACTACAGAATTATTTATAATAGTGAAATCAAAGACTTCAACTTGAGATCTAACAACTGGTGAATTAAGACTTAGTCAATGTCTTGTCTTTACTCAGATTTTATATAAATATGAAATTTATTGAAAAAAATAGAAAAAGTCATGAAGCAATGTAAATTAAAGGAAGTAACATACCCAATTTTATTTCAAGTCTTCTTCTGTTAAATAATGGCCGACCAAACATGTATGTATTTCCCATTCCCTTAGAGCTGGTCTAATTGGAAGTACAGAATTAGGAATAAAATCTTATATAAATGGTCTCCCATTTTTATTGCTTCTTTTTTCTGCTTCAACCTACTCTCAGTCCCCCACCCCCTTCACTTTTGAGGCATCCACTCACAAATCAATATTCTACCAACTAAATTTAAAGATCACCAGGGTAAAGTATTTTCCTTAACTCTTTTTTTTGTTTTGTTTTGAATTTAAATAATAAATCTAAGGTGATAGCTATACAATTAAAACATACAAAAAAATTAGCCTACAAATGATAACAAGCCAACCAAATACAAACACACAAACGAAAATACTCCATTGTTTTAAAAGTAATTTTATCATTAATAAAAAGATCTCTTGATTGTAGCATTGACTTGACTTGATATTAATTGATCAGTTATTGATGATTACAAATGACTAAAAGTTGTGATGTAGTGAGTAGATATACATGCACCTTAAAGTCTGTTTGTCATGCTTTTGAGCTTAAATATATAGATGATTTTCAAGGCAGAAGTAGTCTTTTTGTTGTAAATATTGTATCGTAAGGATTGAATAATCGGACTATCAAAAGACATTTAGGATTTCAAACCAAGTTCTTTTCTTTTTCTTTTCAGTTTTATCGAGGTATAATTGACAAACAGAATTGTAAGATATTTAAAGTATACAACATGATCATTTGATATACGCGTACATTCTGAAAGAACTACTATGATTGAGTTGACAAATTTATCATCTCTTATATTTACCTTTTTTTCCTTTACTGAGAACACTTAAGTTCTACTCTCAGCAAGTTTTAATTATACAATACAGTATTCTCAACTATAGTCACTTTGCTAAACGTTAGACCCCCCCATAACTGAAACTTTGAACCATTTCACCAGTCTCTATTTCCCCTCAGTTCCTGGCAACCACCATTCTACTCTCTGTTTCTAAGAATCTGACTATTCTTTTTTTTTTTTTTAGATTTCACATGTAAATGATGCCATGCAGTATTTGTCTTTCTCTGGTTTATCTGACTTAACATAATGCTCCTCTTGTCACAAACAGCAGGATTTCCTTCTTGTTGAAGGCTGAATAATACTTCATCGTGTATACATTAGTTGATCTTTGAACAATGCAGGGATTAGGGGAATCAACCCCCAGTAGAAAATCTGAGTATAACTTCACTGTCACGTCTCCATATCTCCAGTTTTGTATCAATGGATTCAACCAACCAAGGATGGTGTAGTAGCGCAGTATTTATTGAAAAATATCTTTATGTAAGTGGACCTGCACAGTTCAAATCCATGCTGGTCAAGGGTCACCTGTATGTACTACATCTTCTTTATTCCTCTGTGAACAGATACTTAGGTTGTCTTTATACTTTGTCTGTTGTGAATAATGCTTCAATGAGCATACAGTATATAGATACCTCTTCTGGATACAAGGGTGTAATGTACAGCACAGGGAATATAGCCAATATTTTATAATAACTTTAATGGAGTAAAATCTATAAAAACATTGAATCACTATGTTGTAGACCTGAAACTAATATAACATTGTAAGTCAACTTTACTTCATTTAAAAAAATACAGTAGAAAAGTCAAAAGCATTTAAAAAAAAAGGAACAAAACAAAGAACAAATGCCTCATAGGTTTCCCAACGTGGTTAATAACCTCTGCTCTAAAATGAGCTTTCCTTGTATGATTTGAAGAGTTCCACACTTTCAACCTTAGCAGTTATACAAAACGCTCTAGTGAAAGCTTTAGGATAATCTACTACTTTAAATTTTTAATTGAGAACACTCTATCAATGACTTCGTAGAACTATGTAAAATTGTTTCAGCACTTATCCTCTGTAAAAATTCTACTAGTTTAAAATAATCTTTTTTTCTAACAGTTATCATTTTATTCCCTCCTCCCCAGCCTCTTACAATATAAAAGATTTCAGGATTTAAAATTTGCCCTTGCCATGAACCACTTCAAAGTAAAAGAAATCAAGTGAATTCAGGTGACGTCTTACAAAGTAATTGCCTTCTTTTCATACTAATACAAGTGGTCTCTCATGCCTAATTTCTCTAGCTAGTCCATATAATATAGGCAACTGTGTTAACACTTAGCAACCTTAAATTATATCAGACACTAACATGCACATAAATGTTTCTGTATTCAATAACCAACTTATCAACATGCTCACTGTGCATATTAAAATGCCTATTTTCTCTCCCAACAATGACATGTTGAAAAGTAAATACTGACTATCTGTTACGTATCTTGGCAAATAATAAAACATTAAATAGAATGCTTTAAATGAAATCTAATGAAAGAATCATTCCACAAGAAGTCCTTTCTACCATTAGCGTGCTCTAATCTTCATTCTGTAAAGATACAATCTCAGAGTGGAAAAGAAAAATGTTACAGTTGGAGTATGGTGTGAGAAGAATCTGTAAAGAGAGACTGAGAGCATTCATTTAAAAATGTGTATGTAAATGGTACTTTTTCCCCTTGCAGTTTTAAATTAGAGAATATGTATCTAGAGTTGACAGTAGATTCTAGTGGTAAAGGTAATTCAGTGGTACAGAAACATTTATTTTGATAGGAGAGAAGGCTACCATTTCTGTAATGTTAAAAGTGGTAAATGCTCTTGACTTTTAAATCAATCAATACAGGAATGTATAAAATAGAAAGTGGAAGTCTTTCCTTTCAATACCACTATTTTTGAGTCAGCCAAATACTTTTCTAGAATTGTATTTTTGAATTTAGAATTGTGTTCACATATACATAGAGACATGTATATGCATGTGTATGAGTATGTGTATGTGTGTGAAAAGTATCCTGTATAGAAATTCTAATGGCTTCCATAAATTTGGTAGTGCCTTTCTGGCAGTATGTAATAGAGATACTCACATTACTGAAGGGAGAACAGAGAAGCTCCTAATTGCTTATCACATTTCTTGTGGAGCTAAATGGATGTTACATTATTCAAGATTAAGAGATATATTTCCAACTCACCAAGCAAGATGGATGCCTTAAAATCCCTCATTTCCTCCAAAAGCTGTTCATTGTTTGCCTTTTCATTGCTTTGTCATTGCCACAGTGAGGGATACCTTTGGTGCACAATGTTGTTTGCAGAACAATTTTTGCCACAAAAAAAGGATTAATTTTTTTCTGCCATTTTCCATTTTCATCACCAATTTCCAACTGTCATGAAAGTGAGCTCTGTTTTTACACAACATTCCATTCTTATTACCATCTTCTTCCCAAGAAGGAAAGTCTGTAATGAGAGCAAAGCCATAGCTGGCATCAGAGGGCCGTTATAATTCATTCTCATGACAAAGATAGTAATGAGAAATGACAGTGGCACAAAATGAATCCTTTCCCATCCCAGCCCCTTGGATGATAATGAAAACAGAAGATGGCACCAACTTTATTCATCTTCATGACACCAATTGTGACAGGATTGAAAGCTGCAGCAACAAACCTATCTGAAGTTACAATTTCCCAGTCTCACTCCCATCATATTTAAAAAACAACTACAAACAAAACAAAACAAAACAAAGAAACTGCTATACCACCATTTCTCCTGGGAATACAGTTATAAGGAAGCTTTCAGAGGTTGCAGAATTTTATTTACTGTCTACAACTGTACGCATTTCAGAAAGGATGAAATACGTCCATCTCCTAAAATTGTGTATTATTTTTTACTATGAAATCATCTTAACAATGTCTCTAAAAGAAGTGATGGGAAAGAGCAGTGAGAGAATATGGAAATAAAAACATTTTTTGAAGTTCTAATTCAATTCTTTGACTCTTCCTAAAAATACAAATTTTAAGATATAAAATATTTAACTAATACAACTAAAACAGAATCTGACTCTTCCATATCTTTCCCCTCCCCTCCCCTCCCCTCCTCTCCCTTCCTCTCCCTTTCATTCCTCTCTTCCCCTGCCTGTCTTTTTGAGCTATGATTGTACCTTTATAAAATCTAAAAGGGAATTTAGAGCTAAGTTGATTCAAACTCTGCATTTTACAAATGAGAAAATGAAGCAACTTATTCACCGTCACCCAGGTAGTGCCAGAATCCTCATTCACAACTTTTCAATCTGATATTTCTAGGCTGTAAGTTGAAAATGCCAAAGAGATGGGTAGCACACAGTATGTGTATTCTGCTCAATTTCTTTGCAACCTCGATATAGAAGGAGGATGGAATTCTGTCAAGAAATTCAAGGCTATTTTGTAGTCAAATAAGACATGTACAAGGAAAAATATTTCATACTGGTTTTTAATTTTCACATTTTTTCCTATTTGTAGTCTAGAAGATCTGCTAGAGAGTATGTGACTTCTTCACATACTTTTCATAAATTAATCTTACTTTTGGCACTTAAGGCATCTGTAAGATTAAAAAGATGACTTGAAAATTCTATTTCTGATGACTGAGAGTGAAATCGCAATTACTACTTTGTTTTCCTGCTTGGTTAAATGCAATGTTCCCACTACATTTGCACTGCTATAATAAGTCAAGCTTAAGAAAAATGCATATACAGAAAATTGCTTGCAATTACTTTGCCTGACAGTGATGCAAAATGTAATTAAAAGGTTTGAATTGTACAGGTGCTAAAAAGAAGTGTATTATAAAATAAGCAAACCATAATGTTAAGAACTCCAGTTGGGTTATTAACATGTTATGATCTTAATTATGACATTCCAGTGTTAAAATTCCAAGTATACTGGTAAAGAGAGGAGGTTATAAAAGTAGGTTATCAAAATCTTTATCAGAGAGTTATTTTAACATTATTTTTAAAAGAAATTTATTGTTTAATTATAGAAGTAATATAGCTACAATCTAGGAAATATGTGAAACGGTAAAAAGAAAAATAATTGCCTATTATCCCAGTACTCAAACTACCATTATTATTATTTTGGTGAAGTTTCTTTCAGGCTTTTTTTCATACGCTTTGTTAATTTTTTTGTTTACAACTGTGTGAGCACAAAACATTTTGTACCCTGTCTTTTCACTTTATTGTATATATTTAATAGAATTTTATATTTTCAAAGTGAGTCTAGTTCATATTTTAAGAAATTACTTTGGTAAGAGAAAGTGATCACCACCATGGCACAGAGCCTCAAGTCTGGTCCAGAAGGTAATTCCGCTTTGCTGTGAGGTGAGGCTTGAAATAACTAGGGCATTTTCATTCCCTGGAACCATTTCATGAGAAATGCTTTGCTCTGTGCTGAATACTAAATACAGGACAAAGTCTCCATCAATTAAGACTTGGAATGAGGCCAGACCTAAATCACTGGGGTAGAATCTTTGCATCTCAGCTTCATAGGGATCACCATATAAAGAGACCAGATGATACAAGACACCATAATTGCTGCCCATGGAAGCCAAAGGAAGGCATTTGAATTCACAGAGATGAAAGCACTTCTTTCAAGGACACCTGAAGGCATGTTACGAAACCAAGAACTGCAATAAAATCAAAATTACTTAGGAAACTAACTGTAATATATGAACAACTTTATGAGTGAAACTCAATTTAAAAAAAAACAATATATAAGTAATGAAACAGTAAGGACTCCCACAATTTTGTTACTTGAGATTCAAAAAAGTGAATATTGGAAACCTATAAAATCAACCTTATGTGCATATGTGCGGGTGAAATTTGGCACAAGTATGCATGGGAACACTGTCTTAGTAATATCTAAATTATAAACTGTACATTAAGTAATTCAAAAAAAGACCAAAGCTCATGAACAGTTTCAGAAATGTTAAATCTCTCCAAAACTTCAACAAAGTTTATCATTCAGAAACTACAACAGATTAAAAATGAAAGAGGTTTAAAGATTCTTCCACTTAGAATGCCAAAGTCATACCAACATTTGTGGCTATTTTCAAAGATGAGGGGGGGAAATGCACAATTTCTGGAGAGGAGATTGATAGTTCACACCAAAATCTCAAATTTTTGACTCTGTAATTGCACTTGAACTTTTTTCCCCCTCCTTCTGGTAACCTTTTAAGATTTCGCTATCTTTGTTTTGGGGAGGGTGTTTGTTTTTCTTCCACTTTTATCAAGATATAATTGACATATGGTACTATGTAAGTTTAAGGTGTATTGCATAATGATTTGACTTACATACATCATGAGATGATTATTACAGTAAGTTTAGTGAACATCCATTATGTAGATACAAAATTAAAGAAATAGAAAAAAATTCTTGAGAACTTTTAGGATTACCCTCTTAACTTTCATATGTGACATACAGCAGTGTTAATTACATTTATCATATTATACATTACATCCCTAGTACTTATTTATCTTAAAACTAGAAGCTTGTACCTTTTCACTTTACAGATTACACTGTATCTTTGGTTTTCAGTAGTTTGACTAGGCTGTCCCTAAGTATAGTTTATATAGTTCTTTCTATCTATACTTTGTGGGGTTTGTAGACCTTCTTGAATCTGTGGCTTGTTATCTATTCATGTCTAGGAAATCCTCAGCCACCATTTCTTCAACTATTGCCTCTCTGATTAGATGTCTCATATGCCGTTTACTGTATGTTTTTTCTCTTTGTGCATTGCTATGAATTCTCTCTACTGCTCTATGACCTGATTTACTAATTCTTTTCTTTTTTGGCTATTTCTAATCTGCTAATAAACTTCTCTGATAAACTTTTCATCTTAGTCATTATATTTTTTAGATGTAGAATTTCCATTTGGCAGGTTGTGTGCGTGTGGATTCTAGGTGTCTACTGAAGTTTCCCATTCTTTCCTCTGTTTTCTTGAATTATACCAATTGTGTTATTTTAAAATCTCTGGTAACTCCAATATCTGATTCACCCATGCATCTATTTCAATTGCTGTTTTTTTCTTGGTTTTGTTCAATTGGTCCTATATTTTAACATGCCTTTAATTTTTAGTTTGATATCTGAAATGGTTAAAAATTATATAGTCTGTGAATAACATATCTTCTTCTAAAGACATTCTTTATTTTTTTTTTTTTGGTGGAAGGCAGATAGAGTGTTAGAAGTTCACCTCAATCCTTTCAGTTGACTTTAGTTTTTTAATTTTATTTTTTAAAGATTGTTATGTTTTCATTTTGTTCTTATCATTCTGTCATGGCTCTTCTGGGAACTCAGTGAAAAGCCCTGGGTATTTAGTAAGTCCTTCTGATTTGGTGGAACTTGAACTTCAATCTTGTTCCTTAGAAGCAGGCAGATATTGAAATCTGCTCTGTTTTTTTTTTTCCTCCCAGCTGCTGCTTTCCATTGGTTTTCTGGCATGCATAATTAGGAGTCCATCAATATCTTGAAGAAAATCAGGATGAGATTTTTGCACTTCTCTGAAGTATCCAGTTTGAGATACTCTGGGATATTGTCATTCTATTTGTACCATCTTTCCTAGTCTTAAACTCTGACTTCTGTCTCCTTAGTCCTATAAGACTCTTGCTTTCTGCTTGGGCTCTATTCCCTCACATAGCAGAAAATTTCTAGGTACCCTTAAAAGAGAAGCTAGCTAAATTTAGAACTCACTTGAAGTCCTTTCATTCTTATAATGACTGTAGTCCCTCGTGTGCCTAACTAGTTTGCTTATATTCCAGTGTTTTCAAACAGTTGTATTTTACATCTTGATCAGCTTTAATAACTGTAACAGAAAAGTTAGTCCATTATAATTCACTTCTTCATAACTGGAATCAGAACTCTACTTCTAGAAAATAAACTAATTAAAGGAAATAATTATGAATGTGTCAACGATTCAGCTACCTGGATAATCTATAACAGCAATTTTTCTATTGGTAAAAAATTGGGAACAACCTATAGGTCTCATAATATGAAATTATTTAAATCAATTATGATTTATCCACTGTAAATCAGAATTGCTCCTACTATTAGGGGCACAATTGAGGTGATACATTTCAAGTGTGACCAAGCTGTGTGTGTGTGTGTGTGTGTGTGTGTATGTGTGTGTGTGTGTATTCTTCCAGTTACATTTACACTTTACAGGTACAAACATAAATAAATCAGGAGTTGGACTTAACCTAACCATACTCCAAAACCCCATACAAGGGCTATTTTTGTCTAATTTAAGAGAAATGGAATGTATTAAAGCACATGAACGACTCACAGAATTTGAGGGGACACAGGAGTAGGGATGAGGGATATACTGCTAGGAATAGCTTCAAAAATCATGAAGAACTGCTTCCGCGAGGACACCACTGCAGACCTACCTCAGTGGAGATGCTACTGCTGGTCCCTTTGATACCAATGATACATGACACTTGAAGTTGCTGCTAGGAACATTATCAATGCTGCTTTAGAAAACTAGAAATAGCTTGAATCACTGTTGCAAACCATTTCTGAGAGATTCCAAATTGTTCTTTAATGACATGAGTCATTTTACAAATAGGTACATCCTTCCCAAACCGTTTCCAGGTAATTTGTGTAATGGAAGAGCCAGCAACACATCCATGGCTATCAATAATTGTCCATGTATTCCAGGATTATATGTTCAAATTATTTAGTTTTCGATTCTCTGAGCCAACCAGAACTGGTACTGCAAGGATGCTCACCATACATCATTCCTCTCCTCCATCCTGCCTTTCTGAAGGGCTGTTTTCCTGCAGATATGATTTGTCTGTCCATAATCCTGCATTTAGCTCAATCTTCCCTTGCTCCTTAAGTTTTCAGGCCACGCTGGGTCCAAACCATGAGTTGTCAGATTTCTCCCCAGTCTAACTTTAGGCTATTTAATTTGGTGAATGAAGCAGCTTTTTCTGAAATCTTCAGTCATGGATGTTACCTCTTGGAAACCTCCACTTTTCTTTATGATAGTCACTAATTTTAGCAGTCCTTTCACACCTTTTGCATAGTCTTCTTGTTTACTGTTATGTGTCACAACACTGTGACAGCACTTGGAGCATATAAGGCATTCAATACATAAGCACTCATACTCATAATAATAATATGAAATACATTATAATGAGATTTCTATAACATTTTATATAATTAATAAATCCCATCTCTCTCTAGTTTCTTTAGAGAATCCATTTGTATTTATGCCTCTCATTCTCATATTTTCATGTGGTTTCCTAAAAGAGAAGGATCAAACTGCCCTTTCTGCTATTTTTAAAACCATACAAGTCATCAGTTAATATATGTTTATTGAGCTGAGCTAGCAGATATGCAATAACAACGCTAAATGGCCATTTGTAGAATAAACCTAGGGGGAATCACATTTATACCTCTAATCAAAAATTAATGTCACTGATTATTGAATAATCCATTTTTCTTTACTTGTACCCATCCTAAGGAGGAAAAGGAAATGGACATTCAATATTTTGACTGTTGAATGTTACTGTCTAATGAGATTGTGGGGATAAAAAGGTTAAGTGAAAATTTCTCTACTCTACACAAATTGTATTTGCAGGATGTGCCTTTCATCTAACTATATAACAACAAATTGTCAGACTAAAACCATTATGGAGCAATCTGGAAACTCTGCCTCTAGTTTCATTAAGTCTAATGGGAGCCAGAAAGAAGCAAATGAACAAAAAAATAATCAAATAAACCTAGAGTTGTTCATAAGATAAGATTTGCACAGAATTTAGGTGAAATCACAATCATGGTTATGGAATAAATATCCTGTGTTAATAACTTGTCTATTAAAAAATATGTCTGCTAGAAAACTACTGAAAGATCAGGGCTTGGCCATTAGACTCAAAAACAGATTGATATGTGGAGACAGTATCATATTTGCCTTCAGCAAGAGGCAACAAAGAACAACACACTCAGGCTTATCCTCTAAGTGGCTCTACTTTTGCCAACATTTGGAATTGTCATACTTCAAATTTAGCCTTTCTGTTGGGTTTGTATTTCATTATGGCTTTAATTTGCATTTCCTTGACTACTAAAGAAATTGAGCTCCTTTTTATCTGCTTATTTTATTATAGTCTCTCCTAAAGTATTTGTTCAACACTTGCATATTTTTCCATTTGGTTATCTTTCTCCTGTTGATGTGTAGTAGTTCTTTATGATTCCCAAATGTATAGCTATATATTTTGCAATATTTTCTCCTGCTCCTGGGTATAGCTTTGCTTTCTAAATA
Organism: Camelus bactrianus; assembly: GCF_048773025.1. Lineage (NCBI taxonomy): Eukaryota > Metazoa > Chordata > Mammalia > Artiodactyla > Camelidae > Camelus > Camelus bactrianus. Next base: position 41,937,175 of record NC_133550.1, on the reverse strand, counting down.
ATATATTTATTAAGTTGAAACCCTTAATTTTAATGAACAATTGAAGCTATTTTCTTCTATTATTACTTTTATATTTGCAAAAACCCACACACTATTGTTTTTCTTTACACTACACACAACACTCTGAGCACTGCTGTACTCCAGGTACCAGATATATGTATGTTTGGGAGGGGGCGGGGTTCTCACACCAGACAATTTGGCAAAACCAGCTGATTGTCCTAGAATTTAACTCAAATTCTGGTTCTGTCTATTCAGAAATAGAGTCACATTCCACATGTTAAGGATTCAATCCTACAAGACTGATCTTGCTCTCGAGATGCCAACTGCAAGTACAGGTTGTTACCTGTGCTTCTGACCCACTGGCTATCAATGGGAGGTTCCCACAGCCCCCTCCTTGAGTTGGATTAATTTGCTGCACTGGCTCAAAGAACTCACAAAAACATTTTATTTACTAATTACTGGTTTATGATAAAAGGATATAACTCAGGAACAGCCAGATGAAAAAGGTGCACGTGGCAAGGTATGCAGGAAGAGGTTCCATGCCCTCTTTGGGCAGACTACTCTCCCAGCACCTCCACATGTCCACCAACCCAGAAGCTCAGCACACCCCATGCTTTGGGATTTTTATGGAGAGTTCATTGCATATGCATGATTGAGTATATCATTGACCATTGGTGATTAAACTCAATTTCCAGCCCCTCTCCACTTTTGGGAGGTGAAGGGTGGAGGGAAAGACTGAAAGTTCCAATCATGTTTGATTCTCTGGTAACCAGTCCATATCCTTGGAGGCCTTCCAAAAGTCACCTGAATCACATAAACTCAGGAGTGATGGAAAGCGGCGTGTTAAGAATAATAAAAGATGTTCCTGTCACCGTAATTTCTCTGAAGACATCTCAGGAACTAAGAATGAATACCCAATATTTTAACAAAAGACACCCATATTGCACTAATCACCTACGAAATTACAAGGGTTTGGGGAGATATGTGCCAGGGACTAGCGGAAAACCAATACATATGTTTCTTATAAATCACAGTATCACTGTGTAAAAAAATTTTCTCTCCAGACCTTTAAAGTAGTGTCTCAAGGTGTGTTTCTAGAAGCATTATTATTTTGCCTTTCACATTAAGAAGTCTAAATACACCTGAAATAAATTTTTGTCAGTGCCATAAGTGCTAATTTTTAAAAATAGTTATCTAAAGGCTTCAGCAGCATTTATTGAAAAGAGACATGTAACGTTAGCTTTGTAACAAATCAAGTGTCCAAATATGTATGATTGTGTTTTTGGATTTCTTTTTTACCCCCTTTGGTCAGTTTATATATTTTTTGCACCAGTGTCATACTGTATTAATAAGCCTTACACATTGTTTAAAAAAAAAAAAAAAAGACAATAGGCCCAAAATGGAGCTGCTTATGCTAAGCCCCTTGTCACCAAATAGAGATTTAACTTACAGTTTTGGTTGTCCCAGAAATGTAACCTTAAACCAGTAAGTCAGGAACCACCTGATCAGCACTAGTGGTAATCTGCCTGATAGACCCTGCTGTCGTCCCTTAAAGGAAAATCACTTTGCAATAAGCAACCACTTCTTTGCCTCATTTATTTTCGTTGTCCCCGCTCCCTTCTGCCCATAAAAGTCTCTCATTTCGAACAGCTCCCCGGGGCTCATTTTTACCTGCTAGATTGGATGCTGCCTGACTCAAATTGATTTTTGCTCAAATAAACTCTTAAAATATTTAGCATGCCTCAGTTTATCTTTTAACAGTTCCGTTAGGAACAGTGAGTAACTTAGCTACACTTATTAAGAAGAGGGAATGGAAAGAGACGCCAAGGCCCAGGAACAACCAGACGACGTACCTGCTGAGCCCCTGGGCTCACTGCCTTCTTGCCGCCGCCTCCGAAGGAGCTGGGGGCGACCACAGCTTTTGCCTTAGGAGCTCTCAGACTTTATTCGAGCATTTCTTTTCCAGACTTGGTCTGGAAACAGCAGAAGCTGGAATGGGTCCGAATTAGAAACCAAACCTGGTATAAGGTTGGACTGAGTCCGACTCCGAAACAGGACCGTGTGGAGGGTCGGACCGTGAACAAGTTAGAACCAGGACTGGTTCCGGGTCAGGCTGCATCCGACGTACACTGGACCCAGCGTGACCCAGCGTGACCCAGCGTGACCCAGCGTGACCCAGCGTGACCCATCATGTCCCAGCATGAGGGCTTGGTGCATAAAACTTTAAGGCCGAACAAACAGGATAATCTTATCCAAAATAATGTTTAAGTACAGCGGCCACAGCGGAGAACTTTTAACCTGGATAAACTTTTCCATTTCCGAGGCGCCCTAGAGAAAACGGGGTCTCTGCCAAGCACGCACAGTAAAGGGTCGAGGGAAAATTATTTTTCCTCCTCTTCAGTTTCTCGCGACCAGGATGAGACCCGCTGGGACACTCCACCTGCTCCGGAGCCTGCAGAATCCTGAGCAAACTGGCTGAAGCCGGCGAAGGGTAAGAATTCTCATTAAAATCAGCTCTCCTAGGTTTCTATCCGGAGAGGAAGGGAAAATTTCATGTCATATTTTCCTTTCAGATTATAAGGGAAAAAACATTTGTAAGAATTAAATCTTAAAATCGTGACTCGTGAATTCGCCTTTGGCTGTCTATCGGTTGTCGACATCTTCTGTCCCGGGGACAGCTACCGCCTGTCAATAACTGTTTAGTTCTTCTAAACATTTAGGCAGATTCTTCTGTTCATTTTTTCCTTTGGGTTTTGTAGTATTTCCTCAATGGGAGGATTGTCGTGAATTAATCCATAATTATAGGAAACAAACATTTTTCTCAAGCGCTTTTAAAGGTATCTTTTCCCAAACAAACCAAATTTCTCCCAGAAAATAATTCAATTTTTATGAGCTCAGGCATTAGCAGATATTTTCACCTCATTAGTTAGAAAGTCCCGGATTGAGGGACACTAGCTTCTACTTTACCTCCCACTGGCTTCTTTTTGAAGATTGTGTGAGATTTTAATTATCACCCAAAAGTTTACTATGCCTTAAGCAGGAAAACGTACAAAATTTGACTGCCAACGGAACGTATAGGTGGCCTTGTACAGAAGGTAGTAGAACATAGGTCCTAGGAATGTTTGAGGTGATGTCATAGATCACACACTCATAGGAAGGCTTTGGGGTTTCAGAACAAGAATCAGGAACAACTGTAACAACTTAATTTAAATACATTATGATGTAAGGTCTTCTGCCTTCTCAAGGGCAGAAGAGACTGCCCTTGCTGTGCACCTGGAATGTTTTGTGGGGAGGATGGATAGAGATGGTGAACTATTGGGATGAATAACTAGAATTCTACCTCTGTGTTTTAGACCTAGGTGATTAAACTAATGGCTTTTCCCATTAGTTAGGCAACTTATATTTAAATACAGAAATAAATAAAATAATCCTCCCAAAGGTGTTTGCATTTTAAGGCTGCTGGTTCCCTTAGCAGTTGGGATTAGCTTAAGAGAGAGGAGTATAGGAGGTGGGTGGGGCTCAGAAACTAGAGTAACACAGAGCATTTGTGAGCCCTGTGGAATTCTGTGGATGTCTAGAAGTAACTGTTGGGAATGGAAGGGATTATGGTGGGGAGGGCTCAGCCATACCTATTGATTTGGTTGCCATAAAAGGACACCTGCATCTACTCTATTACCCTTTGCTCAGTGGGCTAGGATAAAACTGTTAAAGGTAATGCAAATGAGTAAGTACTATAAAAGGCAGAAATTATAAGCTCCAGTGAGGGACAAAGGGTCATGCCTGGCTTTGTTCATAAAGGAACTGCTTGCCAAGCATCATGCCTAGTGTACTAGATACTAGGGAAAGAAGAAAGGAAGAGAGGGAGTAAAAGAAAACTTGTATGTGCAGGAGTTATACGAATTTTAAAGCATCGATCTAACATTTATTACTAAAAAAGGACAAAAGAAAAGAGAATCCATGAATCACAAGTCTTTATTCTTGCTAAAGTATATTCAGCCCAATTAAATGTATTTGCTTATTCCTAATAAAAGAGTTTTTTTTTTTTTTTCTTTTTCCCAGAAGCAGCTATTCTATTACTTCAGGGTCACTCTGTTGTAGTTTTCTGGTCAAAGCAATAAATTGCTAATTTGTATTCTTTTAAGTTATATAATACAAGCGGTATTTCAAAATGTAATTTTCTCTTCCATACTTTGAAGTGTAGAACTCTCAGTTATCTAATGAGTGTTTTATAGAAATAGTTGAGCAGACCTGATGGTCCCATTATACTCCCCCTTTCCTGCTTCCTCCTCAAATCTCCCTACCCTGCCCACACACAGACACATACCTACCCTCTTGTGTCCTACCATTATGCTTTCTGGAAATTATATGGCTTTCTATTCGGATAAGAATTCAAAACAGTCTCCAAACATTCCAGAAGATTTTATAAACTCTGCCATCTGCACCTCTGGTATGTAAGATGCCTGTAGTGCTCTTTAATCAGCAACACAGATATCTGTGCTTTGGGCACTTGTCAGAGAGTTACACCACAAACTGACTGCAAATAACCAGGTCTTGTCAAAATTTACTTGAATATGGGATGATTTAAAGAGACAAGCTAACCAGCCACTCTTACAAATTCTCCAAGCTCTGAGCTATGTTAAGAAATATAATCAGGATACAACATTGCTGAATAATGTCATTCATCTTCCTGAAGTTAAAATTGGATTATGTGTAATAAAAGAAAAATTTATCTTAACAAAGATTCCTGTTGTTGTTGATAGTAGCTTTCCCAAAACATATACATGTGTGTGTGTGTGTATGAGTTGTTTTAGGTTCATAATAAAATTGAGAGTAAAGTACAGAGATTTCCCACGTACCCGCTCCCCTCACACATGCCCAGCCTCCTCCATTTTCAAAATCCCCCACAAGAGTGATACATCTGTTATAATACGTAACCTTTTCAAACTGGCTTCTTGCAGTTAGTAATATGCATTTAAGGTTCCTCCATATCCTTTTATGGCTTGATAGATCATTTCTTTTCAGTGCTGAATAATATCCCATTATCTGGATATACCAGTTGATATATCCATTTGACTACCGGAGGACATCTTGGTGGCTTCCAAATTTTGGCAATTATGAATAAAGCTTCTATAAACATCCATGTGCAGGTTTTTTTGTGAATATAAGTTTTCAACTCCTTTGGGTAAATATCAAGAAGTGCTACTTTTTGATCAAATGGTAAGAGTATATTTAGTTTTGTAAGAAACCACCAAACTGTCTTCCAAAGTGGCTGTACCATTTTGCATTTCCACAAGCAATGAATGAGAGTTCCTATTGCTCTAGATCCTCACCAGCATTTGGTGTTATCAGTGTTCTGGGTTTTGACCATTCTAATAGGTGTGCAGTAGTACCTCATTGTTTTGATTTGCATTTCCCTGATGACTTACGATGTGGGGCATCTTTATTTATGTGTGTTTGTCATATGTATATCTTCTTTGAGGTGATGTTTATTAAGATCATTGGCCTATTTTTCAATCAAGTTGTTTGTCTTCTTACAGCTGAGTTTCAGGAGTTCATAATATATTTTGCATAATAGTATTGTATCCAGTGTGTCTTTTGTAATTATTTTCTCTCAGTCTGTGGTTTGTCTTCTCATTCTCTTGACACTGTCTTTTGGAGAGCAGAAGTGTTCATTTTAATGCAGCCTAGCTTATCAATTACCTTTTTTTATTTCTTTCATGGACCGTGTCTTTGATGTCGTATCTAACAGATTACCACCATAAGCATGGTCATCTAGCTTTTCTCCTATGTTGTCTTCTATGAGTTTTATAGTGTTGTGTTTTACATTTAGGTCTGTGATTCATCTTAAGTTAACTTTTGTGAAGAGTATAATGTCAGTGTCTAGATTCTTTTTTTTTTTTTTTTTTTTTTTTTTTTGCTTGTGGATATCTATTTTTAACAGATTTTTTAATCTTTGGAGAGCTCTTTTCACTTATTGGTTAATGTCATGTAAAAAACCTTTGTATTTGATCTATGAGGTATATTTATCCTAGAAAATGTAATAAATGTAGTCTTTCTAAATGACTTTACTGCACTTTATTTAATGAAGAGCTAAATTATCTAATTCTGTTTTTTCCCTTAGTTCTTAGAGAATAATTCTGTATTATGTTTCCATTTAGTACAGCTTACAAATAGGTAATGAACAACAACATATAAAGAAAGAAACTGTACTGGTGTTTTAGGGGAGACAGTAAATAGCCCTATCCATGTTTAGCCACAGCTACTGTCCAGAATACTTGTCAGGGGAGATGGGGGGAAGAGAAGCTAAGGCACCTGAACAATCAAGGTTGAGTAGGATGATACAGCTGTTGGTTGGTTCCTAAAGACTGAATTAAAAGGAGGCCAAGGAGGAAAAGGAAACATCTAGATCTGGGACTTTGCAGTCTGTATAAAGATTAGCATTTTGGCTTGTCTTGTCTTGAAGGTTTGGAGAAGAGGAAAAAATTTAAGTGAGCTATATAAGGTTTATTAAACAATCTTGTTTAATTTTTTTAGTAATTGTGTTTCCTGTTTTTGTAATAACGTAAGTTGTATCAAATTCATTTTGATGATAGCAAAAAATAAATAACACATGTATAAATGTTGGTAAGAAAAATTTCTAGTAACAGTCATTTAAAAAATATCATTTAAAACAGCTGTCCAATGTAGAACAGAAAGTGAACAAAATAGCAACTAAATTTGTCTAGAATCTCTATGAGTAAGGCAGTATGCAAAGTATTTTTCTATATGTTATTTATTCATCATGAAAATCTGTTTATTTGGCATTTTGATCTCAACTTTATGGGAGATATTCTGAAGCCCAGGTAAATTAAATGAGTTTCCCAGAGACCTACAGCTTATAGGTGCTCAAATTCAGATGGAAAGCCAGAACCCTAATGCTCACTTTCTTCTCTTGGCACTGTGACATAACAGATAAAAGTTACTGATCGATTTACCTAATTTTCACATGTTCACGGTTCTTACAAGGCTTCGCAAGTCTGTGCATTGAAAGGGACCACGCCAGTAGCAATAATAATCATGTCACCCACTTCTGCTCACTAGCAGACTATTGTGATCCCTTCAGTTTTCCTTAGTTCTGTCTGAGAAGTTCCAGAATGTTCTCACTTAAACTCACAAATTGTCTCTGCTATTACAAGGCACTGACCATATTCTGTTTTAGATCCATTGTTGACTCCTCCAAATCTGTAAATATTCACATGCCTAAACAGCACTTTGTTTTCCCAAAGCAGCACTTTGTTTTCCCAAAGCAGTCCTAGCCCAAACAGAAACAAGGTAATGTCCCTGTTCCCCTACATCACACTCTTCCACATTGGCATGAAAGTAGGTGGCTTGTGAACACACATCTCATAGACTCCCTCGTAAAATACAGCTCTTCCTTTCCTGCTTATAGTTCCTGTCTCCATATGGCTGAAGTGATTACCTTTTAATAGTAATGAAAGAAGATTCACAAAAAATGTATGTTTCTGATTCTTTTTGAACAATATTAAACAGAGATATCATCTTTAAAGTTATCTTGTGCTTTAGTTATAAGTGGTCTGTTTATCTTTTAAATCTAGTATGTTCATGTGTCAGGCAAATTATTTCATTTTTTTACCTGATTTCAGAACAACTGTAGAAGAACCAAAACCAGAAAGACTTCCCTGTATTGAGAGGATTTAGTGGAAAACGTATGAAATCATTTGAATATAGTAGTCTTAATAAAGTAAAATGGTCACTTATGAAATTTTTTGTTAAAGTCTATGGGACCAGTCTTTGAAACAGAGTCCAAGCTGCTTCTCCCAGCTCATCCTCTTTCATCCCCACTCATACAGTGTGAGAGCCTACGTTGGCTCCTTCCTGCCCCTTCAATCCCAACCTCTCAAGTCAAATGATGCAAAATAGGTTCTGTTGATTCATTCTACCTATCCAACGAAGTCCAAAATGCAGCAGTAAGCAGGGACTAGACCATAGCTGGGACCTTTATTTATTTATGTATGTATGTATGTATGTATGTATGTATGTATGTATGTATGTATTTATTTCTTTCTTACATACATAACTTTTTATCTTTTCTAGTTTTAGATTCTTTAGAAGAAAGAACTGGGTTTGCTCATCACTATAACTCCAAGGATTCCTTGCACATAGTACACACTTGAAAAATGATTGTTCAATTGACCCCTTTTGGCCATATTATGCTCACTAAATCCAATCATCTTAAATTAATCACCAACATGTATATTTTATATTTAACTTCGAATTATTTAGGAAGGTATATATATTCATAAATAATTCCAAAATATAAAAATGACTGTTTTTGTTTTATAATAATTTTCCAACTCTTTAATCAAATGTGTGATGTTGTATAGACACTGCCTTGAAAGCAGCTACTGAAAGCACTTGGATTATGTTACGAGGCCATCTGATAGGAAAACAATTATATTAGTGTAACTCAAATGATATTGGGCAAGAAATGATTAAACCATCAGCTCCTCAGAGCTACTTCTGAGCTACTGCTGCTATAGGGATACCAAGAAAATACAACAATGGCTATATTTTGCACAATGGGGGGATTCATTTTTGGAGGAGACTCTTCCAGGCAAATTAGATTTAAAATAGCTTTCTCATCAGAAATAATAAACCTAAAAGAGAATGCAGCCAGCAAAGGAAACAGACACAGAAATCTCAGAGAAACAGAACTCTGAAGTTTCACACTCTTTGCAACATTTTGCAGAATATATTGGAAAGCAGCAAAGCTTCCAGCAGACAACAAAACATACAACTTTTTGCACTTTAAGTAGGTATTTTGAGACTAGTCATAAAAAAAAAAAGGCCTATTAAGAGATACCTGGAATCAACAAGTAGACATCCCAAGAGAGATGTAAGTTGGGACAAAGTAAGCTTCATTTACAGGAAGATTCTCCCAACTTAAATGAAAATATCCATAGCCAATTGAGTCACATTACGCTCCTCTGCTTGTTGAAGAGGAAATGGAGAATGGTCTCAGGAAACCAGGCTTGTATTTTAGAGCATTCCATACTGGAAAATACATATATTCCTCATTATAGTATATGAGGTCATTTTTCTTAATGAATGCTTTTGTTGCCTGCATAAAGCCCTAAGGTGACAAACACCTTGGGTCATTATTATACATGTGTAACAGCTGACAAACACCTCTGGTTATTATTAAAATATATACCAGACTGGATGGAACAATGGAAATTTCTAGAGTCAACATTAGTGTGGATAGTTACATAGTACCTCTTAAAGAATTTCATAAAATGAGGCCTCTTTTTCTCTCAGTGTGACATATTTAAATGAATATAGGTCAGGAAAAAAGCTGTATTGCAGAGTATGAAGAAGGTGCAAATGTAAAATATTCCATAAAGCCAAAAAGAAAAGTTATGTAAGATGTAACCTAGAGGCAGTGCGCTGTCTGAGAAAGTCTGAGTAGGATGCAAAAAAAAAAAGAGTTCTAGTCTTGGCTCATCTCTAACCAGTTCTTTGGCCTTTGTTAACTTCCTAACCCCAGAGTGAATCCTTGTTTTCCCCTTACAGGTCAGAGCAGGCCACTATTGTGTGCCCATATAGCCCTCTTGTCAATTAAGAGCCATACTGCAGACCTTTTTGGCTGCCATTGGCACCTGGGGACTAATTCGTCCCCACTGTTTGGGCTCAGGAAGGTGCATAACTGACCCACACTCTGTTGTCAGAACTGAGCTTACTCAGTAAGCTGCCCTTGACTAATAACCCCCCCCCCCCCGTCAGTCTGCCACTTAGCACCACTTCACATGTGGTTAAACAAGATAAGATGCACCTTTAAAAGTAAAACAGAATGTTATTGTCTTCATGTAGCACCTTTGAGCCTTTAGCTGATTCCTTGTTGCCTGATCTGAAATTATTAAAAAGTGTTTCAGGTAGAAATACACTGGTGACACTTTGAAAAGGACCACCGTTGAAATGATGTTTCATAACTTTAAGAATATGGAATTAGTAGTAGTTGCCAAATGGGTAACAAGTATTATCTTAAATTTTGTTTTGTTTATACATTAAAATGTATTCAGCTGTGTGCTATGTAAAAACATTGTTTTTCTAAAATAAGATTTGCTTTTTTCCCCCCAAACCATACCCTATATACCAACACATTTGAATATATTATCTATAAAACTGAAAGTCAGGCATCTGGATATTTTAAAACATCTATCTGTAAACATTTAAATTTTTAAGCTTTAAATAAAAAAATTAAAAGCTTCTAACATAGAAATACTAACATAGAATCAATAGTGCATATCTGAGGAAGTAAGGACTAAAAGATGATCTAATGTAGATATCTGAAATTATAAATGAGAGAACACAGATTGATTAAAAAAAAAAAACATTCTGATGTCCTCCCTGAAAGTTTTTGTATCCCAAATACCTCAAAGGTTTTGCTCTTTGGACTTACCAAACATTAAAAATAATAATAGTAATAACAATTTCAGTTATTTCAAAGAACATTTGCTGTGTAACCTCAACCAATTAGAACATAACTGAGAATCAGTAATTTAAAAAGCTGGAGTCAAAAGGTACAAACTTCCAGCTATAAAATAAGTCCTGGGAATGTAAGGTACAGAATGGTGACTGCAGTTTATAATAGTGTATTGCATTCTTGGAAGTTCTTAAGAGAGTGGATCCTAAAAGTTCTCATCACAAGCAAAACAATTGTGACTACATATGGTGACTAAGTTAATTAGACTTATTGTGGTGATCACTTTTGCAACATATACAAATATTGAATCATTATATTTTACACCTGAAACAAATATAATGTTACATGTCAGTTATACCTCAGTAAAAATCAGTGGCACAAATGATCTTTGATGAACCAAAATGAGCTCATTAAATACTGACACTAAAGCTTCTTCAATTTATCCATAGGTGACCCCTCAGTCCCTCCCTCAAGAAATATTTACAGTTGTTTCAGGCCATTAAAATAATCCTACTTCTCATGTTTTGCAATCATACCAAATTCAAAACAACAAATACAAAAAGATTAATTAAGCGCATATTATAAGAAAGGCATGCACTGAATATGCAGAGGTGATTAAAAAAAAATGCCATTGCTCCTGCTTTCATGGAGGAATTGAGAGGATCTGAAGGAGCAAGGACGTTAACAGGATGCAGAGTACCTGAAGAACAATAGGATGAAAGAGAAGAGAAAATTATGCAAAAGTGGACGCAAGATCCCAAATAACATCATTTCTCTGGGCTTTTTAGCTTAATGTAATACTGCCCTGTACGTGTCCGGAGTTCCTGAGCATATCTTTCTAATACAATATTTTGCAGTATTTGACATTTTAAACCTTGGACTTGGCCATATCAAGAAAATACTCAATAAACTCTACCTGAAAAGGCAGAAAAATGTGGGCATATGGGAGACATCTCTAACAGGCCTCTCTTCTTGAGCCAGGTCTGTGTCTAATGATAGATGCTCAAGGATATTGATCATATCTGGGGAATGCTAGAGGGATCCCACAGTGTCCACCCACTGAAAGAGATTTCACGTAAAGGAGCTTTAAACAAAGAAAGATGTAGCCAAGTACAACAACCTGACCCAATAATATGCCTTACATGGCAACTCAGGCAGCAACTCTCATGTCACTTCTGTACATATTCCATTGCTCGAAGCAAGTCACATAGCCACATCTAACTTCAAGGGGTATGAAAGTACACTACCTTATGTCCAGAAAGAAGAAAATCAGAAATATTGGTGAACATCTGTACCTTGCCAGATAATTCCAAGTGTTAGTATAGTGTGGATATAGACAGAAATCCTCATATAGTGGTGAGAATGTAGATTGGTACTGTTTCCTGGAGGACAACGTGGAAGCATGTACTTAAGTGTGTGCATACTCTGTTGTCCAGCTGTTCTTCTTCTAGGTATGAGGCTCCAACAAATCCTCACACAGGATCACAGGGGGATACAATCCCTCCTGTAAATTGAAACATTACTCGAGATGGTGATGAGTTAGCTACAATCTGGGTGTCTGTAACTGGCAGTGGATATGCAGAATGCTGTGGGTACACATGCTGAGGTACCATGCAACAGTCAGAAACAACGGACTAGATGTACCTATAGCAAACTTGAAAGCATAGTGACAAGAAAAAAAAAAAGAAATAGTTGTAATATATGGATGGCTTAATATGACACTTGTTCAAAATAACAATATGTAGTTCAAAAGTATAGTTATCCAATGAAAAAGATACACCCTAAACACATTAGAATGATTGAGTATAAAGAGAAGAGGAAATAGAGATGAGGGCGAACATATAGAAAGGAAAAAACTTGAGAGGGACTTTGCAGATCAGTGATGGAAGTGATTAAATCAATGACCTGGAACTAAGAAGCAACAAAATAAAACAAATAAAACTTGAGGAAGTTATTTCAACTAAACCATAACACAAATCTCAACCCAACCATCATTGTTTTAGGGTTGCCCACTCTGTCGTAGGATACCCTGGGGTTTTGGCACAATGAGTACTTAGGCGTCTATCAATGAGCCCCTGGAAGAGTAGCAGTAAAGATTTTAGTACTCTAAAGCAGCATGGAATACCAATGGGACCCCCAACCTAATGGAGTGGCAGTACCCAGCAGGGCCTGGGGCTAAGGAGAGAGGAGAAGGCAACGCCCAATTTGTGCTGTAGGGGCCATGGCACAGCAGTGTTGCAATCTAGCAAAAATGTTGGAGCCCAGTGGAGCAGGGTTAGAGAACATACATTTGGTGAAGAAGCAGCCCCAGGGGCAGGAGAAATGGGACTTTGCAATAGAATTCAAGGGAGAATGCTTGTGAAAACTATGTTAAATGCCTCTGGAGATACCTAGAAATAATTGTCAAAAACTACAGAAGTTAAGGTGGGAACGTCAGCAGAGGGGGATAAAGGAGTCTGTCAGACTCAAGTATCTCACTGTCCTGGGATATTTGGGTTACAAATAGTTAAAACAAAAATGTTGCTGTAAAAATATAATTCAAGTAACCAGAAAATCCCCTTACATACAATTTCTCATTTTATCGTGATATTCTGAGCATAAATGTAATTGGTTAAATGTTTCAATTAATTCATTCCAACCTTTTCAATGAGATGTGAAAGTGTGGCCATTACAAGAGAAGCTCTTAACAATCAGCTTCTTGGAGATTACAATAATGAGAGAGGAAAGGTTGGTTGCATCTTTTCCTGAGAACATAACTATATGCACACTGGATGTCTACCTCTAGATAGGCACTTCAGAAAGGAAAGAGGGAAAGACAGCATCAGGCAACACTGTAAGAAAAGATGACTGGGTTAATCCATTCTGTATGTCAAAGGGAATTAAGAAAGGATCTCAGAATCACACTGAGGTTGAAATCTTCAGTGTCAGGAAGAATTGGTCCATCATTAACACTAAGATGGAACAAAGAAGAAAGGATACCTTGAGAAAAATAATATAATTTCAGGTTTTGAAAAAAATCAGGATATTGAGGCTCAGAACATCCGTAAATTGAGGAGATAATAAAAAACACAAGGAGAGATGTCAAAGGGGAAAAGTATTACTTTGAAATGATGAGTTCGGTTCCTCGGATTCTCTCTGCTGCCACAGATTTTGATACTAGAAAGTTGGGGAAAAAAATCTCCAATTTGCCAAATATGTGACTACACATGTATGATGAGTAGTGGAGTAATAGAAGGAGAATGAGAAATGGAACAGAAAACAAAGATTTCACCATAGTCAACTATTGGATGTCCTTTGGCAAAGAACTTTGTCTCTGACTTTCAATATCCTGGGCTATAAAATGAAAATGATGACACTTTCTATATCTCACAGAGTTGTTAACTACTCAAATGAAATCACACATTTTAAGATTCTTTCTCAGTGGAAATGTGCTGTAAAACATTACTTATTGATATTATTCTAAATTATTCTAAAATATTCTTACAGTATTTTTTTTCTATTAACTGTGTTTAGTAATACTGGGAAATTCTAGGTTTGTCCATTGCAATGCCCAGAGAACATTCAATAAGCCCAATCTTAGATAATATACTGTAATTGATGTTGCCTATAACAGTTACAAAAATTGTTCCTGTTAAAGAGATCACTGGAAAGAAGAGAAAGGTAAAGTTAGGGAAAGTGTTTATAGCAGGCATTCACAGGCAAATCAGATGAAATGTCCTGATTCTTGAGTCAAAATGTAACCGTAAAAGGGAGCTATAAATGTTTTTTTTTAAATCTGAGATGTATTTAAGTTTTAACTTCACACAAAACTTGAAAATCGTATTAACACTTAAAGTTGAGCATTTACATTTCAACAGATTTTTGTATATTCTGGATATGAAGGAAAGTATCGTATTTTAAAAATGTATATGTTTGCCAAAGTTGCACTTTTTTTAACCAGACCATATGCTAGTAATCACTATGTCCCAAGATGAAAATCAATAGAACAAGTGGTCCTGATAACCACAAACAACAGAATTAGCTTCATGGACAATCTGGCAGATTGTAGAGAAATTTATAATAATAATAATAATGGTAATAATAACAATAATAACAGCAATGTAATTACTACTAATTGAATTGGTTAGCATATTAATTACACATTTCAAAGAAAACAAGATGCAGTTGAAACACTGTGATCCACTGCATTAAAGCATTGCAGTCCACCTGCATAAAGTTCTCATTATGACCCACGAGGTCCGGTTGGGTCTCATCTCTCTGTTTTTCCAGTTGTCATCACACATCGGTATCGCCTTTTCTCTCTTTATTCCAGCCATACTGCCCTACACTCAGTCCTCTTTGTGTACTATACTCTTTGTTTTCCATAGACTTTGAGCACACTCTGTCTCAAAACATGTCTGCCATGTTTTCTTCCTGTACTTTACCTCACTCTGACTTATTCTCATTTTGACTCAAGGTCACTTCTTCATTGAAGTTATCTGTAACCCTCCAGACTTGGCTGGATTCTCCTCTTCTCTCATGCTGTTCCATACATTTCTTGCTAGCACTTATTTTTATGCTTACTAATGTCTGTCTTGCCTACAAAATAATAAATTCCTTAAGAGTAAGTCCACATATACTTTTCTCATGATTTTGTCCCTAATACCTATTAATGTGCTTGCATATAATAGGCAATTTTAACATATTTATTAAATGAAGGACTAAATATTTAGCCTCTAAATGGCAGAGACCCCATATGATTCTCAACTCACAAGTAAATTCATTCATCCATTCCCTCTAGTAAATCCAAGCACTAAAAACCATTATGTAACATTTATTTTGTTTGTCATGTTGAACTGCTTATATGCAATCAGTGGTAGAAGGGAAATGACGAAGTTTTATGTTTAAGGGGACACTTTAACTCAATGTGCAGAGCACATAAGGACAGGCTGCTCCCTTCTCTGTTCATACTCACTCCATCTTTGTCACCTGTGGTGGGAGAGTATTCCTGTACATAAGCTGAGGACAAAGTTCTCTAAATGTTTCCTCTTTGTTTTTATTTCTATTTATGTGTCGTGTGTGTGTATGTGCGTGCATGTATGTGTGTAAGACAGATAGATAGATAGATTGGTAGATAGATAGTCAGTCAGTCATCTGTGTAAAGCTCTTGCAATGATTTCCAAAAAACAATTTGTACTTTCATTTGTGTGAAACTCAGAAATTCCCATAGCAGGCAGCACGTAAGAGCTAATCAATACTTGGCTTGCCTCCCAGTATCTGCTGCTGTGTTTTATTATACTGTGGAGCCATTGTGGTCAGACTGAAGTAAGATGCCCAATTTATGGGTGTGCTGTAGTTTTCAGGCCATACCAGCCATGCTGGTACACGTTCTTCTTCAGAGAAAGGAGGTGATAATAATACAGCTCCAGTACCATGTTTAATTGTGATTAATCATCAGGAGTCTGTAGATCTGTAGAGTTTTTTTAAATGTCATGAATGAAGCAAAATAGAGAAATGCTTCAACTGCGCCCCATGTCTATGGTTTAAAAATAAATAAGGGAAGGCAGCATGGTAAAGTAGGATTTACCTAAGGGTCACAAGATCTAATTGAATCCCAATGTCAACTTCTTAATAGCTGCATAACTTCAAATACATTCTCTGAGCTTCACTTACCTTTATGTGTTAAATGGTGAATATAGAAATGACCTCATGGGTTCTCCTTAAAATAAAAACAAAAAAAAAAACCTTACTAGTGCCTACCATTTGGTGACTTCTCTGTTATATATATTTACCTGTAGTTTTCATCTAAACTTCCTGTGAAGTGATAGTAACATCCCCACCTTACAATGAGGTTAAAGCTACACAACTAATAACTATCAGAGTGAATGGTATTGAATGAGATCTTTAGGGACCTCAGTCAAAACTGTGAGATCCTGTTTTGCTGTTGCCACAGCTGATAAAGCTTCGGACCAACTCCCAGACCAAGCAATGATTCTCTTATCGTCTCTGACCTTGACCAACAACCCTGCTTGTTTTAATTGATGCACCACTGTGGTTGTTTTGTCATGGGAAGTACCCTGTGATTCCTTATCCATCAATTTCAAGTTCATTTTCTCCAAACATGAGGTAAATAGAGCAGGGACTCTGAATATGGTTGTCATAACAGTCATCAAAATTGCCCTTCTAACTATATGTTGTCATGTTGAAGGACTCGCAGAGTCTTTTTTTTTTTTTTTTTGATTTACATAAAAGGCATCTATGTCCTTTGGATTTTGAGAGACTGAGTTTGTCATATTTAAAAATGCACACCCTCTTCACAGTGCCTGCTCACCTGCATATCCATTCACTCTAGCCCAGCAAAGACACCATGTGAGACAGGAATGGGACAGGGTGCAGTAACAACAAGCTAAATTACCTCTGTGGGAAAATGAAAATGGATTGTAAAAGTCTGAACCCCAAAGCTTTTATATGGAAAGTATTCAGAGCATCCATTAAACATTTAAGTAATATTTTTAATGGGAAAATCAGAGTTTAGTGATAGGTGGCCTGGGTGTTTAAACACCTAGTTGTAAATCTTGGTTCCACCACGTATTAACTGTATCATTTTGTCCAGTTATAAAAGTCTGCTGCTTTCTCACTGTGAAAGGTCCATAATGAAACCTTCCTACCCCGCCTTCCTGAATGGAGTAAAATTCAAATGAAATATCATGAAACAGTGAGGCAAGGATACAATTCCCATATTATCATTTTGAATTTAGGTAGTAAGCTCTTTTATTATAGGCAGTATTTTCTAAAACATGTTCGGCAGAACACAAGAAAAGTAAGAAAAGCAACAGAAGTTATTCTTATAAGGGGTTTTGTGTTCAAATAAGTTTGGAAAATTCTGCATTAAACAAAGTTAACCCCTGATCTCAAAACTTCTGCCTCTAATGGGCTAAGGGAGATCTCCAGAAGGGGGAAATTTGATTCAGTACTTTCCCAAGTTTATTTAACCTCATCCCTTTTGTCTTCCAGAATTAGTATTATGTAGAACGTATTTTGGGAAACAGCTCTTTGGAGAATGGGTAAATACTGTGTTGAGATTTGGATTTTCAGATGAAACTTTCTATACATTACAATAACAGCTGCCGCATATTAGGTGTCTTCTACGTGCCAAGAACTGAGCTAGATGTTTTAAACCTTATAGCATGATTTAAACCGCTTAAGAATTACTTGAATTGCATGACTTACACGCATTTTATAAGTAAGCAAAATAAAGCTTAGAGAGATTAAGTGATTTAACTAATGAATCACAAGGCCAAGATTCAAACTCACATCAAAGTCCACGGCCTTGCCCAGTGCTGAGCATTTGTGTAGATGATTGGATGAATGAGCCATGTGAACATATGTGAGATGTATATTTTTCAGTTTTACTGAAATATAATTGACATACATCACAATATAAGTTTAAGGTGTACAGCATGATAGTTTGACTTACATGTATTATGAAATTATTATTGCAGTATGTTTAGTTAGCATCCATAATCTTATAGAGACACAATGAAAAGAAAAAGCAAAAAAAGAAAGTATTTTCTTGTGATGAGAACTCTTAGAATCTACTTTCTTAAAAACTTTCCTATATGACATACATCAGTGTTAATTATAGTCGTCGTGTTGGTCATTACAGCTCTAGTATGTACTTATCTTATAACTGGAAGTTTAAGGAGGTGCCTTACTCCAATTCCTGAGACATATTTTAAATAGCACAAAGCAGTTCTGTGAAAATTGGTAGACTCTACCTTTTTCTCTGGCAGTCAGCTCCTCTACGCTGCCTCTGAGAGAAGCTGGCCAGCTCATTGATCGGGGTCATGGTCAGCCCCTGAGCCCACTCAAGACCACTTCTGTGACATTTTCTGCTCTATACCCAGGTTTGGATTAGTATGGTCCTCAAGCCAGACCTAGCCTTCCCCTTGTGTTACTTTGCCTGTCAGTGTGATAAGCAGGTTGGAGCAGAGCCTGCCTCCTTAAGGTAGGCCTGCCTAGGTCATTCTCTTTCTGTTCCGTCATTCATGTACTTGTAATCAGGATGGGTGATAGGCTACTGTCTGTACCACATAGGGACAGGGCAAAGGACAGGAGGAACTCAAGAATCCTTAAGCCTATGATACATGTTCCAATACGGTCCTTACCAGAGTGCACAACTGTAGAACTATGTTTGGTTTTTAATTTCAGTATTCTTCTTCAGCAGGTAATTCTGTGCAGCAAAGTAAAATATAGAACTGTGATGAGTAACTATGAGGTCATCATAGTACAATAAAAAAAGAGCAGAACCTTGAACAGAGAATATTGAGATAAAGTTTAATCTTTCAAGAATATATATGTTAACAATAGATTGAACAAAGATTTTAGGATTTCAGCATTTTGGGACCTATTTTTTTACACATATAAAGTGACCTAATTTTATTTCATCCAACTAGTTTGATTATTTCCATGGTAAACTGTTTAAGGAAGTTGGTGTGACCTATAAAACAAGATGAGTTAATATTATCAAATTTCCTAAAACGTACCAAATTTACCTACCTTCGATCTTGTCATAAAATCAAAAGTTTATAATTCAGTCATGTAAGAAAGACATTGAGTATAGAATTATTCCATTGCTAAGGTTGATCTGTTCCTGTCAGGTAGCTCTGATCAGCAGTTTTCATATTTTTAAAAATAAAAAATGCTTTGTTCAAATAATATTTTATGAAGAGCCCAATATGTTAGGCAGAAAGAAACAGAAGCTGTCTGAGAAGCAAGAGGAAAAGTCTGGAAAAGCTTTCTGCTCAGAACTTCCTTCTACCAAATTCTGCAAACCCTGAGGTCCAAAGAGAATCCCTGGCTATTTATAGAGCACTGCCTATGAACCACTGATCCAGGTAATGCTTCAGACAAAAATTGGGGAAAGGTGATTTTTCTCTGTTGTTTAAGTTGGCCGGTAATACTAAGTACATACGTAAGACCATGAAATAAGGAAAGAATTTGAAAGAATTTTATAGCTGGAAGGAACCTTGATAATCATAAAGTCTAATGTCCACCAATTTTTGAATGAGTCACAGAGAACTCAACTGACACAACATCACATAGCTAATTAGGGGCAGGGTCAGGAATAAAAATCCTGGCTTCAGACACAGTCTGGCTCTCCTAATGCACTACATGGGCCTGCATAAATCTTTTGGAGGTAGCATTTTTTTTTTTCTAAAATACTTTAGCATCAGACAGAATGTATTAAAAATTAATAATTTTTCTGGTAGTTCCTTCGATTTGAGACGTAAGTATAATGTCTTCAGTGAACCAATACATTAACTAATGTGTACTATATATCCTGAAGTTTCCTCCTAGTACTCTGCACAGAAAATCGTCGAGGGGGTATTTCTACATATTATTCACCCTGCTTTTTTGATGGAGAAGCCACTGCCCAGCTGAAGACTTGCCATTGGCCCTTTTACCATCCAGGGCACATGCTAAATAACAACTGCCTAGCAGGTGATCCCTTAAGCAGTTCCCAAGGTTTCTGTTTTTCATAATCGAAGTATTCCAAAAATCAAAGATCATAACAATTTAAAGTTCTAAGCTTATTCTGGAATGTTCCAAGTAATTACAAAATGTTTCTGACAGTAATGACATTTGTAATGAGAACTTTTTTTTTCATATACGATATTTTTAAAGTACTCAAATTAGTATGAACAGATATGTCTCTTCACATTTTGTCTCCTACTCCTGTTTCGGGAGTACTTTGTTACAGCGGTCCCAGGAAACTAGTATAATGACCTTGTCAAGACTTGCTTGATTAGGTATATGCATATTAAATGTCAATTTGAAAATCTAAAGTAGTCAAATAATGACAGTTTTCTATATTAACCTATACATGTTAGCATGCAGAAAACATTTCTATTGATTGTTATCTGTAAAAGAGGTTTCACAACTCGAGAGAGAAATTAGCAACCTATAAGTCAGAATACTGTAGTTCTTATATGAGGACATGTTGAGAATGTAAAATCATGCTCCACTATGTTATGTATACTTTGTTTTTTAAGTATCTGGCCTGTTCAGCACCACAGAAATGCATCTATAACTTTGTATTACTTACAGATTTATTTCTGAGCTACTTGCTTGGCCAATTCCATACGAAGTAAATAGACTTCCCGGGATCTGACCTCATGAGTCATTTTTCTGATCATTGATCTTCCTTCTTCATCCACTGAACCTGAAATTATTTTAGTCTTTTTTTTTTAAATCTGAGAATATTTTCACTTATAGATATCTAGTATACTGAATTGTTTACCTATTTAGAACTTTTTGGTATACAAAATGATACTACATAGTATACTGAGTGGTAGATATGTAATTTGCTGAGAAAAAGAGCCTTCAAGATACAGCTACCATAGAAAATTGTCTATGGTAGGGTAGAATTGATCATACAAGATCACTTATAACCATCTGAGGTAGAATGAGCAGGGTTTATTTACACCATATTGTTACTGTTCCAGACACCTTATTGCTCCCAGTAATGATGCAATGACAATTTGTAATAGCATTCAAGTTAACTGGGTGCAAATTAAACTGGGCTTTGAATAAATGGAAAAGTAATTGGGGCATTCACTCATTAATATTTATTATTTCTTGATGAAAATGTGGAATATCTAGGCCATTTTCCTAAGATTTGCTGAATACTGTTTAAAAAAGTGACGCATCCTTTAAAACTTATTTAAAAGGCTAACCAAACTTAACATTAAAAACGTTTTCTTTGTCTCATCTAATTCCCTCCAGCTGCAATTTAAGCTTCTTTTACTCAGTCTGTTCTTTCTCATATTTTAATTGGTGTTCACAAAAAATATTCTCAACATGGATTTCCTAGGAACCAGAGTTCCACTCAGGAAAGTTTGTAGACCTGAATGTTAATAGGAGAACCCCAAAGGAACAGTGAAAATAGCAAGATTGCATTTGTGTTACAAGATTATAAGAAAGAAGAAAGAACAAGTGGTCATAAACATGTGATGGGAGAATCATAACATTCCTCAGGAACTCTACATGAAGTGTCTTTTTCATTTTTTAAGTATCTTTTCTCCATGATATCTTAGCAAAGGGAACAATTTAAAGTTTTGTGTCCATATACAAAGTTTGAAAAATGCTAAGCCTCCAAATACAATCTAAAAAGTTTTTTTTTTTTTTTTTTTTTAAGGCTTTTGAAAGCAGAAGTAATTGAGGTTCTACATTTTGTCAGGGAAGAAGTTGCCTTTCTGGTGTTGACACTTAAAAAATTTTATTCGTATGTTTCGTATTGTACTTCCTAAATCTAGTTGGAACCTGGATAAGTACTGGAGTCTTCAGAGACCAAGGAAATAGTTTAAACAGAACAGGAATTAAGGGTTTTGAACATCAAACAGGCAAAATTAATCTATTTTTAAGAATGATTCAGGAATTAGGATTTCTGAAGAACAAATATTTCTAAAATTTTTAGTCTATGGCATAGTAGACATAATTTATCTTAAAAAAGTCTTTCTCAATGTTTTACCATGAAAAGCGATGCTCTTGTTACCTCATAAAAATTGTCTCACATACAAAATCACAATTTAGAACACTCATTATGTCTGAGAAATGTATGCATGGATTTTTTTTTTAATCTTACCCTTCAAATAGCTCTGGGAAGTAGATATTTTCTTACTCATTTCAAGGATGAGAAATTGGAGGACTTTAGAAATTAAGTAACTTGATGATGGTTACAAAGACAGTGAGTGACTAAACCACAGTTCGAATCCCAATGAACTTGTCTCATTTCCACTCTAAGACTGAATTAGGTCTCCAAAATAAAGACTCTTCTGATAATATATAAACATTTAAAATAATTAGCCTGTAAGAATGTATTAGTCTTTTCCCTTGAATTCTTTATTATTAAGGGGCTCTGTTTTACAATGAATGAGAATATTTTCACTGTCAATATTCCAAAACTTTAGTTCATATTATATTAATTTACATAGAAATTTAATTCCAGTTTCTATTTTGCTTAATTTGACAAGAAAATTCTAGTACTAGTAAAATTTACATTAGAACTCATCTAGGAATGCAACTCACCATGTTGATAACCGTAGGCATCCAGTGATATGTTAAAGCATAGCTTTAAACGAATATTAGTTATAAACTCTAGAATGTATTTCAAAATGAAGGATGGTAAGAGGCTTTATTTATTGATAGGAAAGATCAATTATGTTGGTAAAGCTAAATATTAGGAGTTATAAATATTCAAGTTATAGTAACTTGAATAAATAAGCCACCAAAATTTTCCTTATAAGCATGTGTATGTGGGAGTGTGTGTGTATGTGTGTGAGTATGTTTATGCATAAAATGAAAATAATTGTCTCTGGTAAGGAAATAGTAAGATGAACATTTTAAGTACTCTCAGTGACAATATGAATTGCTTCAATGTCAATAAGAATATGTTGCTTTACTATATATACACATTTAAAAATATTTGCCAGTTTTCTTAAAATATTGAAAAATTTTGACCACATAGTTGAATTTCTAGAAATCTCTTAGAATAAAATTAATCAAAGCAAATCTAAAAAAAATTAGAAATAATTCTGCGTCCCACAATAGGATAATGGCTAAAAATAATGCTGGCTTCTTATCATAGATAATTATATAGAAATTGAAAATTATATTTTCTAAAATGTTTGATGGTATGATGAAGTCAATAGAAGTACCTACAGTAGAAACTCAATTATATGTGCACATATACTCATAGAGTAAATAGAAAAAAATTCCAAAATATTAATAGTGCTCATCTCTAATAAAGTTTATTTTCTTCTTTATTCGTATCTATTTTTATTTCAAAAATTTAGGGACTATATATTGTATTTTTAACAAAAATGAATCATCTTTAAAAATTGATAAGTTCTTGGGAAGTGGTGCCCTTATAGGTTAGAATGGAGACCTCAGCACCTCACTAGGGTGATTCTGAGGAAACAAACATCCACTGTAAGTGCACACCCACAGGTGGCTTTAACTGCTCACAACCACATTCAGTGGCATTGCTTTATGCCATTCCCACCATGCTCGAGTGCTTTGCATATGCCTCAGTTTGGACAACTTCTAGAAGGAATGATGCTATAGGAAGTGTGATGATTATTTTCTTTCTGAGTCATCTCATAACAATTTAGATGTAAGTATTATTATCTTGGTAGAGCTAATGGACTGGGCAGAGTGGCTCTAAGAGAATGTCTCCTGAGTTTCTAGTTTGAGAGAAATATCTTACATACATTATCTCTTTTAACCTGCATAATAAATAACCTACAGATCAAGAAACTGAAGCTCTTGAAGACTATGTGATTTGCCTATATAAACATGTGAATAAGAGGCAAAATTAGAAGCCTTTATTCTTTGTACTAATATCCTACAGCACTGCCTTATCAGGATTTTCCATAGCGTTTAAGTTTTATTTGTGCTGGTGTCAGACATACTATAATCATACTGGTGTATACCTTTAGAGAAAAACTGAACTGACAAAGACCCACCTATAAAGTAAAATTGGCTAACCTGTGCTTCCCTAAGACATTCCTCACACTGTAGTTAGAGAACATGGAATGTGTCACTGAGTTTACATATATAATAGAAAGGATTCTGAACTAAGTAATATTCTTGAATGAAGAGAGGCAGGCTCACATTGCATTTTCTTCTGTTTTATACACACAAATAAAAGTAAAATATATTTAGACTTAAATCAGTAATTACTCAAACCCATTGCATTTTAACTCTATAAATCCAGACAGCCCTTAATATAAAATTATATGCAGATATTGTTTATATTTGTTTATTTATGCCCACAAATTTATGATAGAAATACAGATAAATTCTAAGCTATTACATTCAAATAAGAGATTTGAAACACAAGATTGACGGCAAAGGGAAAGATTTGATTCCATTTGTCAGAGATAGCTTTGAAGAAATCTGCCTATTTTTCCCATACACAGTGGGGCTCATTTCAGGTAGCAATTCAAAGCTGTATTTATCATTTTGGAAAAATCATAGCAAAATTCCTGTTTGCTGACTTGTTGTTGTTGAAAAATCAGTTCCGATGTTTTTTGTTTGTACTGAGTAATTGAATATATAGCACATTAAAGAGCCACTAGGTCTAAGTCCACTATTTTAATTAATACTAAATAGCAAGCAACACTGGGATAATTCCAAGGAAACTTATTGTTATAGTTGACATCCTTCTCCAAGTACTCCAGAACGTTATTTTTAAAGGCCCCAGGAATTAAAATTAAAACAAATGCTGTAAGCCTTTTCAAAACTGTGTCCCAGGAAAGAAAAGCCACATGCCTGCTTTTCAGAGTGTTATGGAGAGATGCATTTGTCTCGTTTGTAAATATATCCTTTTAATGTGAACAGCTATAAAAACTATAATTGAACAATGCTAAATAACCCTCCTCTGAAGTTTAAAAGACAAATTTAGGTTTATTTAATCAGCAAAACACATTCTAAAACAGAAAATGACTATTACAGATTTAAAATCATTATGCATTACTTAAAAACTATAATTTGGCACAAATAGCATTATGAATAAGTAAATTAAGTCTCACGTTCTCCTTTAATAGAGCAAATACGACCCATCTCAACCAACTATAACTTTCACTAGGTTCTTCTCAAAAACAATAGCTTAGAAAGGAAAGCTGTAGGAAGTTTACTTTCCTTTGATGGAATTCTGGGCATTTAGTTAAGTATAAATAATGATTTTTTTTCTATTTAAAGATTAACATAACTGAAATTTTAAATGCTCAGTATATGTCAAAGATGAATTTCCTTAAGATTCTCAGATTTTTTCCCAATATTATACTTTAATAACTTTTTAAAAATCAGATTTAAATACATTCATTTGAGAACTGGCTGTAAAGTTCTGACTAATTGTGATAGCCTTTCCCAGTGAAATTATATGTGGAAATGATTTGGACTAGTCTAATCCCAATACTTTAGAGATGAATAAATTGAGGTTCCTTTATTAATAAATCTGAGAACTTGACAGCAAGGTCCTGCCTCTCCACCTAAAACTCTACTCTCACATTTCCTCCACCCACAGAATAAGTACTAAAGAAAATACTATTTAAATAGACTCCCTTTTTAAAGTAAAACTTCAAAAGGCCACGCTTTTTTTCCTTAACACCTCCCTTCTTGACCAATAAGTATGAGCCAAAAAGAAAATTTTATAATGCATGCTTATTGGAGAGGCATGATGTAGACCAAAAGTGAGTGCAATACTCAGTTTCTTTTCAGAATTTGCTCTCAAGACAGAACTCAATAAGGCACCAATCTGCCTTTAGCTCTTTATTCATTACAATGATATACTAAAATAAAAGATCAAAATGCTAACATTTCCATAAGAAACTCCTCAATGGAGTGCATTAAATTGATATTTCAAGGTTAGTAAAATATAAACTTCTTCTTGTTTATATGGGGAATTATAATATTTCAACAATGTCTTTAGGAAATTCTAAATAGGAAATAAGTCAAGATAACCAACTCAACAGAGGACCTAGGAAATTACTTAGTGGCCGTAAGTATTCCATTGTAATTAGTGAGACTTTTCTATTCCAATTAGACATTCGTCAGTAGTTGTCACGCCAATAAAAATACTACCCTATCTCCAGTATTCTTTTACCTATCTGATCAAGTAATAATGGCTTATCTACACATAAAGCTTTCAGAAAGAGGGATGTGGGATATTACTCACTTGTTTTTATATTTCATGCTCAAAGAATAAAGTGGAAAATTAGCTTTGTATTTTTGTTTGGAGGGAACTAACAGAACGGTTGGAGCCCTTAGCAGAGGAAGCTCCATTCGGCTTTTTTATTTCCTTCTAGGTTTTTTCATGAGATGGGGATAATTGTAGGAAGTTGAAAATAATGGCCCAGAACTTCAGAGATTCTGATTTTTAAATTTATTTTAAGCAGTAGAACTTTTTCTCAAAGAAAATCTTAAGCAGAGCTCCAATAAATAACAAAGGTAAGTATTGAGCTTTTATCTCTGAAATAAATTGGGAGAGCCCAGAGTCCAGGAAAATCTAATCCCTTGTCTCTTTCTGGCGTTGGCATTTTTGCAGAATCACAGGACTCTGCAGAATGCAGCTTTAGAAGTGTGGTTAAGAGTCATACAAAAACCTAAGAGAATAAGTGAAAGAATTAGTCTACAAGTATCATTTATTTACTAGGCTAATTATGTTTGTTCATGATAGAGAAACAGTCCTCAGGAAATGTGATGCATAGAGATAGAAATTTGAGCTCAGATGACTAAGAGCTTTTGACTAAACCTAGAAATGAAAATGAATTGACAAGAAGCATTCTAAATGAAGTAATACATATCATGATTGGATTAAGTTTAGAAAGGAGGATTAATGAGAATAGGAATCATTAGCTACTTTAGTAGTTGTTCAATAAGTCGTTTCTCTAGTAATCAAATAATATACATGTTTTAAAAATTCTTTATGTGTTTGGAAATTCCTGTGTCTGGAAATAATTGGACAGATAAAAAAAGCCTAAGCTCTTAATATTGGCGAATACTTTGTATCTGTAGACCAATAAAAGTTCAAGCTATAAAACTAAAAAAAAGTGTTGATGAAGAATCAATCTTAGTATTCATTTTAAAAATGGATAGGAATATGAAGTCCTTCGTCATTAATAAGAGAAAGTTTTTTCCACGTTAGAAATGAGTTATATTAATGGAGATTATTAATATACTTACTAGATTTGGTTAGGATATTGGCATATTATTAGCCCATATATTTAGGTCTTAAGAAGATCTTCATTATGTTTCTTTTCTCTTAAAAAAATGGTGGAAGAGAAGCTGTGTTTCCTAGTATCTATTCTCCTTTTTTCTAAGTTTTTCTAAATTTAATTTGGTACCAGGTCACATGGCCATTTAGCTAGAGATTGTATTTCCTATTCTCGCTTGTAGTCAGTGACTATGTCTGGACCAGTGGGAAACTGCAAAAATATGTGCAACTTCTAGATTATTTCCTGGAAGAAAGCTACTGTCCCAATATATTCTTGTTTCTCTTATTCTTGGCCAGGAACAGCAGCAAAGCATATCTTAGACCCAAAGATAGAAGCCACATATTGACGATGATATAGCCTACTGAATAGAGTTCTTGGGAACCACACATTTATCACAAGAGAGAAATGCTTTTCTATCTAACTCAAGACCTTGTATTTTAAGGTTTCTTTGTAATAAATCTTCAGTCAATGCCTTAGCTAATAAAGAACTTGGTGGCATAAGAAGTGTGCTGCTGTAAAAAAAACAAATATATGGCATTGTTTTAGCTGTTGAGTTGTAGACTACAGCTACATAAATATTTCAGGTGGGAAAGCTAATGACCTTTATTACGGCATGGCAATGTATTTAGTAAAACTATAAATTGTAAAGGAAAGACGCTTACACCTACAAATTTGTTTCCAATGTGGGAGATTGGGAAAAGGCTAAATATTTGTCTCTCAGCTGCCTTTTCATACTTATAGCCAAATACAAGAGAGAAAAGCTAGAGTAAGGATTGCCAGTGTTAGAGTAGAGATAAAAAGGAATAGATCTGGCTAAGGGAGTCTCTGTGAGAAGTCTAAACACTTCCTTGACCTCGTATTAGAACCTCTCGGAAAAGGGAAATCCCCTGCTTGTATGTCCCAGTTAGCAGAAGATAAGACTTTGCTATAGACTGAATGTTTGTGTCTCTCCTAAATTCATATGTTGAAACGTAATCTTCAATGTGATGGCATTAAGAGTGAACAGGGAATGATTAGATCATAAGAGTAGAGCCCTACAATGAAAAAAGAGACCCCTCCCATTTCCCCCTGCCCCAGAGAGCTCCCTTCCTCCTTCTGTCATGTGATGACTCAGTGAGAGGTAGGCTGTGTATGTACCAAGAAGCTCTCACCAGACATCAAATCTGCTGGCGCCTTGACCTTGGACTTCCCTCCTTCCAGAACTGTGAGAAATAGATGTTTGTTGTTTAAGCCACCTAAAAATATCTATGATATTTTTGTTATGGTAGCCTGAGCAGTCTAAGACCTACTCAGAGTCTTTCTCAAAAGCCTCCTATTTGTATTTCACAGACAGACAATGGGAGCTCTACCCAGTTACAAAGATCAGATAAAATCACAGTAACTTCTCACCAAAACCTATAGTCTCGGAGAGAGAGTCCTTAGAACAGAAACCAGCAAATAAAAGTGAGGAATCTCCAGGTCTAAGAACTATTTAGGAGTATAATTTTTATGTGGAATAATTTTTGTTAGAAAGCAAATAGAAGCTTCACTAAATTTTTGATGGAATTATCATGGCTCTTAAAAAAAGCCACAAGCCTGGCTAACAAGCAAGACCTTAGGTTCCCAAATGTGTGAAAATTATATAGCCTCCAAAGAAAGCAGACCCTCCAAAACTTACTTTGGCTTTAGCCACAACGTATAGTATTTAAGGGAAGACTTCCAGGGGGATCCAGATGTTATGAAAGAAAATGGCCAAGAGAGTAATGGCCAAGGAGCAAAAGCAAGGACAGCTAAGCAAGAAATGAGCTATTGCAGAGTCCCTCACATCAGGATCTAACAGTTATGGACCACTAAAAGCTCTAGGTTTTCTATCTTTATCTCCATGAATA
Organism: Camelus bactrianus; assembly: GCF_048773025.1. Lineage (NCBI taxonomy): Eukaryota > Metazoa > Chordata > Mammalia > Artiodactyla > Camelidae > Camelus > Camelus bactrianus. Next base: position 41,908,064 of record NC_133550.1, on the reverse strand, counting down.
GAATATTTTTTACTTCATTTTTGTGTATTAGATGATGGAATTGGGTGAGGAAGAGAATTTCTCTTAGTTACAGATGAGAGATTACAAGAAAAGGATGGCACATTAGTAAGAGCTTGTGGACTTCAAATTGGATGTAGAAAATGCATAAGCCATGGGTGACTCCACTGAGATGATGAATATGTTCTGTGTGTCCAGAAAAATGATATGCAAAGGGGCAGACTTCTGTCCACAATCTCCCAGTATCTGTTATGCTTTTATCTCCTTTAGCAGTTCATGCATGTTTAAGGCACAAGAGTAGGTAGAGGGATACCCGGGAAGAGACTATGTTTCCTATCAGTGCCAGCAACTAGGGTAGCCATTTGATTAAATTTGCCTAATGGAATGTAAATGAATGTTATATGTGAATGAATGAATAAACATTGAAAACTGTTCCTAAATACGGGGAAAAATGCCAAAATTAAAAAAGAAAAGTGTGTGAACTAGAATTATCATATAATGAGAAGAATTACCATTCCCCACTTAAGATTTAAACTGTACCATAAAATTCTCTCTAAAATGTCATCAAATCTCCGCAGTGAACTAATAATCAGTTGATAATTTAGATTAGTTCATATAATTTGAATTATTCCTGATTTCTATCTTTTATCCAATTAGAAGGAAAATTAATTGACTTGGAATTAAAGATTTTCGTTCTTTTTATTTCTTCATGCTTCACAAATTGAGCGTAAATCAGAAAAAGGCATGCTAACAATTAGGTAGCAGACCCAAATTAGTTTTTGCTAGCTTAAATTTTTGAACATTTACTCTAGATATGGCATTCTTTGTTTTTACTGATTTTTAGAACTTACCAATATAATTTTCATTCTACTTGACATGGCTTATTTAATTACATGTTTCAGCATTTTAAATTGCAAGACTTGCTCAGTATGATCTTTTAAAATTTCATAGAAAACCATAGGTGCAGATGGTTCATTAATAGCAATAAAAAGGCAAATTAAAATTATGTAAAACCCTTTGGAAAGCAATTCACTCCACAGCTATCTCAGGAAAGAGTCTGTGTTTAAAATCTAATGTTATAAGACTTCCTGCTGATACAACAAGTCACCCTAAAAGAAGTGTTGTATCATCTGAATTATCTGCTTTTGGCAAGAAGGACAGAGTATCTAATTGATTTTAATAAACAATAACTATGAACTGGATTTCAGTCTGTCATGATTAAATCCTAATTCCTTATATGATTTGATAGACAATGACATTTAACCACAAATTTCTGAATCCTCTACTATCTGTTAATATCTCCCTACTGCTATGATGGAATTTTTCTGTTGTCTAGAATTATTATGTTCATTAATATTTCTGCAGAGGTAGTGGTTTAAGATGCTTTTGGTTGAATGAGGAATGGTGATGCAGTGGATACCAATAAACTTTGGAGCCAAAATATGTAAGGGTTCAAATCTCTCCTTTACTCTTTATTATTTGTGTCTCTTTGGGAATATCTCTTAGTCTTATTTTTCATCTATAAAATGATGATAATTAATAACAAGTTTTTAAAGATTTTTAAAGATTATCACTGTGAAAATACTTCAAATAATTTAAAAGCAGTATTAATTAGTAATATCCAGATTGGAAAGAGAGAAGGCAAGGTAAACTAAGACTTTAGGTTGAAATCTGACCCAACTGACTGTCTTGGAGTTAACTTTCTTAGAGGTATGAGGAATGATGTGAAGAAAAATTTGTGTCAATGGCAGAAAGGAGGAAAAATGACAACAAACTTCTGAAGAGGAATAAAAGTGGTGAATGGAGAAACAAATTGGAGAAAGAGCCCATGAAGCAGGAATGGAGGAACATTAAGAAAGATATTAAGAAAATGAATAAAGCCTTTTCTATTGATGCCTTGTCAGAACATTAATGCAGTAGAGGAAAGACTGTGGCACAGCGAAGAATCCTAATTGATACTCTCCTGCAGGAATTTATTCTGTCAATACCCCCAACTGTGATCTTATCTACATGAGTAAAAGGATTAGGTTTAAACTATACAAGGCAAATCTCATTCTTGAAGTAATTAGCCAGTAGATGTGGAAATGTCATACTTCAATGAGAATTTATTTTTGGAGATAGAGGGACCAGAGATACTTCAAGCAAGGAGCATAATCAGATTATACCTGATCAACAAAGAAGAAAGCAGGGTACCTTCAAATTTCTGGTGCAGCTGTGCAGTAATTATGACACAATTAATTTCCTTCTTGTGTGTATGTGTATGTTTGTGTGTTTTCTACTCAGGATTTTTTCTTCATCTTATTCAGCAATTTATAGGAATCTAATTTCCTGGAAGTTGTTTAGAGTTTATTACATACCAGGATGCTAAGATGCTGAGTTTGGAGCAGCTTCCTGTGTTGTTTCTGATAATGCTGCATTTGAATTGCATTCCTTGTACAAAATCTATTTGAGTTTTTTTCTTTTTTAATAAGAAAAAAGCATTCTATATTCACAGCACAAAAGGAACTGTATACTGAGCAATCTCGTTTCTGATACAACTATGGAATTCTGATGTGAAGTCAATCCAAAGAAGGGTGGTTTTTCTAGGGCCTATTTTCTCTTAGCTTATCACTTAAAATTCTTTGAAAGATTTCACAGGGATTAATGGTCAGCACCCGGAGAGGAACTGGGTCTGTTTCAGCACTCTTGAGCTTTATTGACACAGACTTCATTCTTCGGGTGTTCTGGGGTACCAAGCACACATTTTTAGCCTTCATCACCATCCTAAAGAGATGAAAGCCCCTTGAAGTCAGTGGGAGATTCATTTTAAAATTAGTTCTGTAGAAAGCAGAGTAATTTGAGAAACTGGGCTGCAGATAATATTTGAATAAGGCAGACGCACACAATACCAACTTTGTTACTTGAACTCTATTTGGTGTGGGTGGCTTTTCATGTGTGTACAGGAGAAATTGGGGGAAGTGTACTTCAATAATTCAGGAAGTCTCTCAGCATTTGTTTATATAGTACTTGTATGCACATAATTTTGCATAAATATCAAAATTGATGCCGATCAAGAACAGACTGAGAGTAAGCTCTCTGTGTGTTTGCCTGTATTTACACCCTCAAAGTATGATTTGTTTGTGTTAGTTTCTGGTATGATTCTTATTGGAAGCAACTGTTATATCAAAAGAGGGTTTTCAAGACTAGATTTTAAAAACCTAAAATGAAGCAAAAATAAGGAGCACCATGCATTGGGAAGAAACCAGGACATATTGCTCATCTCAGACTTCCAGTAATAGCCAAATTAGAGGAAGATACTAGGAGTCCACACAAGGTAATTCTCCTTTTGCTACATGGCAGGAAGGGGCAGGGAGGAAAGAAGGAAAAAAAAAAAGCTTCTGAAACTCCCCCAGTAATTGACATGTCATGGAAAATATGAAAAACACATTATTTCAGTCTTGCATTCTACCGTGGATCAGTTGGCTTTCACAAAAGTATGTAACCCTGCCTCTCTATTTCCTTCTTCAGCCAGTTTAGTAATTTCAGGGCAGAATATCCAAAGGGGAGGGAGCTGCGATCAGCAAGAGAGGCTCTGGGAAAGAACTGTAGAAGAGACATTTACACAGACACATACTAGCAGAACTAACAAAGGTGGCTGTGAGGAGGAAAATGTGTATGTCTTCACCAACCAGATTAGTAAACTGGAGATCATTTTAAAAATCTAACTCAACATCTCTGGTTTCAACTAGCTTACTCCGAAGAGAGGAACAAAATAAAACTCAAGGGCTAGTGTGACTGTGTGTCAGTGTATTTTCTCAGCTAGGCTTCTTGGAGGATTTGAGTTCAAGGAAGAGTATTAAAGGATAGGAGAGAGTTACTCCGAGAAGAATGACTCATCATAAAGGGCTTTGGAGTTAGTCAATAGTATGTGAATCACCAAGGGAGGAAATAGAGCAGGAAGCAGTTCAGTGTTACTGCCTGGATGTGGCAAGAGATGAGGCTGGAGAGTCAGAAATCTGATTAACTGTCATATATATATTTACAAAAATGTACGGATATATGGCTGTGCATATGAGACTCAAATATGTGTGTATATACAAGTAAGCATATGCTCCCATAGATCTTTATTTTTGTTCTTGATTTCCCTTGCATCCAAGTCTCTCCAAGGACAGGAACTGTGTGATTTACTCAATCTGTGGCATCTTTCATAGCTCTATGCATAATGCTTTGCCCACATTGGTTCTCCACCAAGATGCATTTACTCACACTGTGGTCAAAATGTTTCCAAACACTTTGGATTTCAACTTTGGGGACAGCAATGCTGTTGACACGCAGAAGTACAACAAATTGATAAAGATAAATCAGAGTTCTTGACCACTAAAATCAGGCGCATTTACAATTATTCAAGACGCCTACAATGGGCCAAGGACATGGGTGGGCCCTCACATCATCACCCTAATTCGTTAGTCCATTATTTGGGGAATCACCTAACTTGTTTGTAGTCACAAATGAATACATTTAGGATAATAAGTAGAGAACCTATCCTAAGAAAAAAATCTGTGAAAGCTTGGACAGTGATCCAGGTTTGGAGGGAGCAGAGTGTTTGTGAATACAGCACAAATACATGATGAGTAGAAATAAAGGTGTGTTACCACTTCAGTCAATATAGTCTTCTCTAACAGGGTGCTGTGCACTGGGACGACTGAATTACATACATCAATGTAGTCAAAACCTTTAAGAAAAACTATATTACAGTAATATTTCTGTTGTGTCACATCTGCCTTTCCCTGGAGAAGTAAATTCCCCAAACACCTTCATTGATTTACTCTTTAAGTAAAGGTGACAGGATAAATAAGATTGCAATGTTAACAGCTGGCTCAGAGTTCCCCTTAGGGAGAAAACTATCTTTGTTTAGGAAAACACCTTGATAATCGGCTTTAGATGTGTGAGCCCTAAGGGCATGTTCTGAAAGGATCCCAGAAAGAAAAAAAGGTAAATTTCTCTGTCTAAAAATTTAATAGAAATTTAGAAGTGAACAAGAAGTAGGGGAGGGCAGAAAAGCAGACCTTATCTCCCTGAAGGAGAGAGAGAGCGCGAGCGAGCGAGAACACAATGTAACATGGTAGGAAGCTAGAGATGTTGGGGCTCTGTTATTACTGAGAAATTCCTGGTAGGTAGCTGGAAGCCAGAAGACTAAAGAAAAAGGCTATTTAATATTCAGTGTTAAACAGTTTGGGAATTTGTGCTGCTATGCAACCCTCTTCTTTTGCTCCAGTTCTTAATAAAATCTGCTGAAGCTACAAATGCCTTGTATGGGTAGCATTTTGGAGCAATTAGAAATGGACATTCCACCTTTAGGTTAGCATAAGGCAGAGTCATGAACAAACATAGGATGTGAGACACTCACGAGAATAACAGTTCAGTGGGAAGAGGAATTCAACACCAGAAGTAACCATGAGAAGGTCAGCCATCGAAATCTTGTTGAGAACCTCAGACTCATCATCTGAGAAGAGGGATTGTGACAATTTTAAGTAAATCTTGAAAGACACTATAACCTTAACTGATACTGGGAATATACTAAGTATTTGCTGTTTAGGGCAAGATCAGATAAAAGAAGACTGGGGGATTTCTAGTTAACTTCCTTAGACAAGTAAAGAAAAAGTGAAAAGAGGGAGAAGGATGAAGAGGAGAAAATCCAAGAATATGCAGGAAAGGAAAATATCAGAGAAACTATTTATAACTGAACCCAAGTTCAGTGCAAGCATAAGGGCTGATGAAATAAAGGTTGGGGAAAATAAACTCCAAATAACATGTACTGGGACCACCTGTAGCTGTCTGTGTTCACAGTCTCCTTCCTGGGACAATTTTTACATAATTTAGAGCAATTCAAAGGTCTTTATAAACTCAGCTTAAGTTAAATAGCCATTGCTTGTTTGCCAATATAAAGGATACATCTGGCATGAGGATTATAAAAGGTAAAACTCTATTGCTGTGATCCTTGCATGTGGTTAATCATAAAAAAGGAGGTAAATTCTAGATCTTTCCTAAAGCAAAGTAAGGACAAATTAGAAATGTGAGCCAAGTTCTTTTTAATATGTTTAGTTGTTGACATTAAGTAGTTCCATCAAATCTTTTTCAGTTGTGGTCACAATCAGATTTTAAATAAATAGGTTGCTAATAAGGGGAAAGTTGAGACAAAGAATTGACATGGAACATGTGTATGTATATACGTCAGGGAATAATTACCATATGTAGCATTATCCATTATGCTCCTCTAGCCATTTACGTAAAAGGCCATTCTACCAGATTGCAGCATCAAATCAGAGAATATAGTTCCTCAGCATTGAGCATGATTGAACTATATTTGGAATATGACACTTAGACAACATTTTAAGACATTAAAAAAAGACTAATGTTATAGGACACAACTTCTTATAATAGCAATTAACATTCATTGAGTGCTTTATGCTGCACTAAGTGCTTATCATGTATTATCATAATACAGAAATCTCATGAAGCAGCTGCTATTCTTCCTTGTATCCTACCATTGGGGAAACTGAGGCTTAGAGTAGTTTAGAAGAGTTTGTTTGCCTACCCAAGATCACATAGCTAATAATTAGCAAGCAGAGTCTTGAGGCCTTTCTATGAATTTCTTGTGAATCATCTGACTTTTACTTACTAAAAATGGGTGTCAGCTTCATGCATCTTTCTGAGAGTTTCTTTCTAGATTATCTTATTCTTGTGTAGCCGGTCCACGATGCATTTGACTTTTCCTCCCGCCTTTGACTACCTGTAATTTCATGAACCTAACAACAGATTAGCCTATTGGATTGTAACTTTTTGGGTAAAGGCTTGTATATTTTATGTTTTCTCCCCTCCTAACTTTTCAGAATTCATAAACATTTATAACATACAAGATACTGTGTTAGTTTCACAGAGGGAACAACTAAAAGAAAACCACAGAAAGTAGCTCTGATTGAATTCTACATTTTAGAGAGCTATTTTTCTCTATAGGGGGGTGGTATTCTAAAATTTATGAGACATAAGACGCATTGAAATTTAGAGGGAATAGGCCACCACATAAGAGAAAATACTCTAACCACTTGAGTCTCAATATGTGGATTTTTCAGGGCAAATCCCAGCCTTGTTAGTCATGAGTTCATGTACAGGAATTCTGACATCCTGAAAGTTCCAGAGTCCCAGAGTTCTACTGTGGTCATCTGTTTGTACTTAGACACATGGCTGTGACCTTGGCCTTGTCTGGGCATCTTAGCACAGTTTAAATCCTGGATCTGTGTGAGAGTATAGAAAAGTCACATTCTTTCAGAAATAGAAGCAGATACATTTCTTTTCTCCACTGGATCATTCTATTGTCAAGCTGGTCAAGCTAAGGAATATGCTTTCAGAATTCTTTTCTCCACATGATACTGGAATTTACTTGGCAAAGAGAGACAGAGACAGAGAGAAAGAGAACCCTGTGGTGGGAAGTAATCAGTTGCCCTTACTCTTGGAAGGTCTTCATGATTGGATTAACTGACAGTTACCAGTAGATGTGTCTGGTGGTTTCTATTTGATCTTCACTTATGTCCCTCTAGATTCAGCTCTTTATCCTAACTGCTAGGCATTCTGATCAACAGTGTCCCCAGGACCACCAGCACATGCTTAACTGAGGACCACCAGAGGTAGTTACACAGAGGCAACAGCTTCTAATAGGCATCTCCACAAGTATCCCTTTCATAGTCTTAATTCTGTGGCTGGACTTGCCTGGGCTTTTCAGATCCTCTTTGTAACCTCCAAACTGTCCCTTTGTACCAGTGCTTTGGGAGAATTAGTTCAAGACTCTTTCAGTGATCCTCTGACTCACTGTTCGAGACCTTTACTTGCCCCAGCTCCTTTAGAAATTATGTAAGATCTAATTTTTATAATAATTAATTCTTCACATATAAAATGGTCCTGCTTCCTTCACCAAACCCTGCCTAATTCAGACTCTTAGAAGTGGGGTGTTTTCATTCAAAAATGGAGTCACCTTGAGGATTTCAGAGTCAAAGAGCAAATCAAGGGTTTATCTCTAAGACCCCTTGTTAAGATGTCTGAAAGATTTAAGGCAATGTCACACATATAAGCGCAGGCAATGTGTAGAAGAACCACCCTGGTAACCCATAGAACTGTGAGAAATAATAAGTCATCACGCTTCTAAGCCACCAAAACTTTGGGGGTGATTTATTGCACAGCTCACAAATTCATGAATTATATTTGATTAATTTCCTTAAAATAATACATTTTAAACCAAAATCTACTCTATACATACATCTAAACATGGGCAGGATGACTCTCCTTTACCTTTTACTCCAGGTAAATCAATAATTTTCATTAAGTTATTACAATTTGCAGCCCAGTTTATGCTATCATTACTCTGTGAAATTCTTCATAATGATGTGCTTCTTGCAGAAAATTCATATTTTCATTGTGATGGAAGCTTTTTAGAGGTAATGTACCCACTGGTTTACTACATCATCGTTAGACATGATAGTTTGAATTCAAACAGCTGCTTGATATTGAAAAAGTTATTTCTCTGAGCTTCAGCTTCTTCATCTCTATAATAACAATATTTGTTTCTCAGGGTGTTATGAAGAATAAATGAGATTATTCTTGGCATATAGTAATGCTTAATGCATGTCAGCTATTACTAGTTCTAAGACAATAATTTGCCCTCAAGAATGGGGTCTAGTGGTATCAGACATCAAGCCTGGTACAGTAGAGCCCACTTCTGGGCTCTTAGATGAAAGTAGGGTTGCATAGTGGCAAATCCCTGCTGGTTCTACAAAGCAATTCAGAGGGTAGACCTGTTAATAGAGTATTCTCTCTCCTCCTAAGCACCCAGCAAAAGAGCTATATTTGCTGTTAACAATGGAAAGGCCAGGAAATTATTCGATGGGTTTACAGTGGTCTGAACAAAAGATGTGAAACGTCCAATGATTATTTGTCCTGGATTGATATAGGCTGATGTGAAATACTGGGGAGATATCAGAAACAGATCAAATCAAAATCTTTATTGCCTCTCATCCATTTTTAATTTTTAGTAAATATTTTTGTTTTTAAAAATTTTCCATTTTGCTTTTCTTATGCCTTCACATTTTTAGATTGAGTTTTTTCCTTAGTAATCTAGCTATTTATCTGAAATCTTAATATTTATTCATTTTTGGCTTAGTCATTTAACAAATATGTATTAAATATTTATTATGTTCCCGTCACTATGTTAGATGTAGAAATGCATCAGATTTCTACAAGAAAGATGTGGTTCATCTGGGAATTTTCAATTTATTTAGGAAAATAGAGGAATGAATAGGAAATGACTAAACAGTGTTAAAAGTGTTGCAATAGGGGAACTATATGTTGCTATTAAAGTTCAGAGAAAAGGCATATGACTCCAACATGGGTACCAGGGAAAGTGAAAGCCCACATGAGCACTAAAGGATGAGTAAGAGCCAAGCAAAGAAGAGAAGCTATTGGATGCGGTGACATAACAGAGATCGAAAGAATCAAATTTCGGGCTTGACCAGCTATGTAAATACTGACATCATTTCATGAGATAGGGAATATAGAAACAATAGAGGAGGAATGGGTGTCCAAGATACAGTGACTAATTTACTTTTGCATCTGAGGGCATCCAAGTTTAGATGTCCTGCGTGCCATTGAATGTAGTGTTCTGGCTTTCAGGGAGAGATTTGGCCACTAGCAGTGGAAAACATTCACTCAGTTATCCAGATGTTTTCTTCTGATGATCATCTATTTTAAAATTGGCATAGAGAACCCAAGTATCTGGGGATTCAAATGGACTTTTTCTTTTCTTGCGTGAGTGTGTTAATTCAAAGCTTGTGGACCTCACTTATAAACAGTCTCCACATCAGATCTTCAGCTAATAAGAGTCGATGGTGTACCTTATTGTTCACTTAACCTGTGTCTTTCTCTCAGAACTAGAGCATACGTGGAGATTTTTCAAACTAGTCCAAAAAGAAAAAAAAAACTTGATTCCTTATTTTTAAATCCTTAAACATGATGAGTTTTAAGTAATGGGTGAATAAATAGTTTGGGCAAGTTGATTCTCAGTTGGCAAAACTTCTTGTTCATTATTGTTAATCATCCAATATTTGAACAAATTTGGATTAACATTATAGACAATGTAGATAAAAGATTATCAGTCCTACCTAAAAGATATGAGGTGTGTTTTTTCTTAATAACTGAAGCTTGCTACAATCAAACTGGCAGTTTATTTTTCATGAGATCATTACGCAAAGGCAAACTGCAGGTGAGGAAAATTGGCTAAGACATTGCTATAGCACAGAAACACTTTTCATTAGTGAGGAAAATAAAGTTTATTCCTTGTGTTCAAAATGAATTATTTCCAAAAATAAATGACAAAGAGTGGCATCTAAGTATCGGTGAAATGAGAAGCTTCTAGGATGATTTAGAGAGAGGAGAAGTCACACATGTTCATGGTTAGAAGTCAGCGTCATAGCAAGTAGCCTTGGACAGTGAAGTTCTATAGCTTTTTCACTGCCTCTGCTATTTTTTAAAACATTTGAAAAAGAAAAAAAATGACATATTTTGGATTAGCAAATAGAGGAATTTAGACATACAGCCTTTGACTTTAATTCCTGGGAGAGTTTTGTTTTACACTCATGCAGTTATCAGTAAGATTGGATCAGATCTATCAGTAAGCCCCCTGGAAAAGTCTGATAATCACATTTGGAAAAGTAAGTGCCCTCTATCAAGGCCTATCTTTATTTGACTTGGCTTGCACAACATGTATGAGAACTTAGAATGGCATTCTCACAAATTATTAGTCACAATTCTCTCCTTGAAATTTCACCTAAAGTAAATTTCCAGAATTCTTTTAGATGAAAGCTATTTAAATAATGGGCTGCTTACAACTAAAGAAATATTTATGATCCTAGACTTGAGGGAAAAAAATGGAAAAAAAATGGAGAAGATGAAAGAGGGATCAAGAAAGTGGTGATGTCAGTGAAATGAAATAAATTTATGAGACATGCTTTCCTTGGCTTACCTTTCTAAAAATATCAAGGATGCTCCAGATAATGGCAAAACTCTTTTATGAGCTGGAGGCCAAGTGATTAAGCACCTTCAAATATTGTATTGAAGTCCTTGTATAGGAAAATGGAACTCATGATCAAAATAAAATGTATAATTGTGCACACACTAGCAGTGTAATTGTAGGCAAAATACCTAACTTCTCTGAATTAATTTTCTCATCTTAAAAATGAAAATAGTGATGCCTATATCACAGGTTACTGCCAATATTGTTACATCGTTTTGTCTACATTTCTTGAAGCAGGGTAGTGGGCTATGTGCTTGGCACCACTTAAAGCCACCAAATAACCATGGCACATTACTTAATGGTAGGTAATTTGAAACAGGTTTGAAGCATATGTAGTGGGAGTAATATTCAAGGTGAAGCCTGAGAATTCAAAGAGATTAGGCTCACAGTGGTCTTGTCAGGCTACATATAACCCCTTCCCAAAACTTTAAGGATATAAAATAAGTATTCTTTCTTATTAAGGTAATTTTAGGTGGGAAAAATGAGAAGTGCTGTTTTATGCATGCCAAATACACAGTAGACTTTCCATAAACTTTTAAAATATTAATAAAAGCTAAGTTATTCAGACATAAATATTCAGTACATAATAAGTACATGTGAGCACTTACTGTGTGTGGATTATCCCATTGAGCTTTTGTAACAACCCATGAGGTGGGTACAATTAATCATCACTACTCGATAGATAAAGAAATTGAAAAAAAAGGGTAAAATAATGAGTCTAAGTCCAGATAGGTAATGAGTAGGAGAAGCAGGATTCAACCTCAGGCTGTTTGACTCCTAAATTTATGCACTTAGCAAACTGCGTTATACTAAAAAGTAGAATCATGGGTCCACAAACTCCTAGAAATCAGGGATTCATGTAATGGCCTGAACACCTGTAGGAACAAAGGAAGCCTAGGAAAGAACAACACAGCGACTCTTATAACCCAGAAATCATCCTGTGAGAATGACCTTCAAAACCAGGGTAACTGCTAGGACTCCTTTCTGCCTCACTCAAGGCCACTTTGGGGAATATTTTAAAGTCTTATCTACATTTCTGTATGTTATGTGTGGAGTCCTTGGAAGACATATATGATTATCTGAGTCTGAGTTACACATCTGATTCTTGGTTTTCAGGGTACAGAGAGGTTTTTTTTATCCCTTGGGATTCAGTCTTGGGAAGATGAATCCTACCTTCTATTGAATCGCGTAATTTGTGTTATTTCTCTAAAATAGGAGGGAATATTTGATGCTGAGCAGTTAAAAGTGATCAGCAAGTTTTCCACCTAACATGATGAAAATGTTCTTTTTATAGCTAAATAGAGATCATTTGTTTCTCAGAGGAGACAATCTAGGTCTTCAAGTCAATATTATCATATATGTATATTTACATTAGTTCCTTCACATCGCCCCTGAATATTCTGAAACCTCTAGACCTGCCTTTTCCAATATGGTAACCATTAGTCACATGTGGCTAGCTCTTAAGCATTTGAAATGGTCTAGTATGTATTGAGATGAGCTATAAGCATAGAATATACAGTGGATTTTGAATTCATGTATATTGAATGATAATTTAAATATACTTAAGTAAGCCATATTATTATAATTTTACCTGTTGCTTTTTACTTTTTTAGTGCAAGTACTTGAAATTTTAAAATTACATAATGAATCATGTTTATATTAGGCAGTGCTAATCCAGACTAAATGAACTAGTTAATATAAGCGCTAACACCAACGTGTCCTACACCTTGTATTTGGAGAGGTAGGTAGGAAAATATGGGAATTACTTAAAATGTATAAGTGTATGTGCTACAGCTACCAATAATCATGGTGAAGTGCCTAGTTTAAACTAACATTCCCACAGAGAATGACTGTGTATATTAGATTAAATGCTTAAAAGAATAAATTGAAAGCATCAGTGAAAAACTAAAGTTTCAGGGACTTAAAAAGCCAAGATCTTGAAAGTAAAATGCATTAAGATGAACTCAATATTCTCCTGGCAATCTTTCCTCAAGGCAATTGCCAACTCCTAAGTTGCAGATGTAGAGAGTGAGACACTGAGGGGAAAAAAAGCAGAAAGCAGTTGCTAAGAAGCTAAGAAGACAAGCAGAATATAGAGATTTTTTTTTAATTGTCTCCTGAGGCTGGGGACATTTGAGTCATCATGCTGTACCTTAGATCCCCAGGTCTTATTCATGTGATACCTGGAGGTTTGCACCCTTTGATCAGTGTCTCCCCATTTCACCCACACTCTGATCCCAGGCAGCCACCGATCTGTTCTTTGTTTTTGTGTTTGACTTTCTTTAGATTCTACGTAAGTGAGATTATATAGAATTTGTCTTTTTCTGTCTGATTTATTTCACTTAGCATAATGCCTTCAAGTTTTACCTGTGTTTTCATAAAAAGTAGGATTTCCTTTTTTCAGTGGCTTAATATTACTCCATTGAATATACATATTCCACATTTTCTCTATTCATTCACCTATCAATGGACCCTTCAGTTGTTTCCACATCTTGGTTATTGTGAATAATGCTGCAATGTATATGCAGATGCAAATATCTCTTTGAGATAGTGATTTCATTTGAAGACCTTCCTTTTAATATTTTCTTGTAATTCAGGTCTTCTAGTATTGAATTATTTCAGCTTTTGCATGTGTGAAAACTTTTCATTTTGCTTTTAGGTTTGAGAGTTATTTTTTTTTCCTGGGTTAAGAATTCTGGTTTGATAGTTTCTAACTTTCGTTACATCCAGTTGCTCTTCTGTATTCTAGCTTGCATATTTCCAGAAGAAATATTCTCTATTTTTTACATTTTCTTCCTTCACATAATGTCTTTTTCCCTCTGGCTTCTTGTAAGATTTTCTCTTTCTTACTGTTATAAGCAATTTGATTATTATATGTTTTGATGTTTTCTTCATATTTCTTTTTCTTCTAGTAACTGTAGCTTTATAGTTTTCACCATCCCTGGGACATTTTCATCTCTTAGCTTTTCACAGATTTTTCCTCTTAGACTCCTCTAACCCCCATCCCTGCCACCAGAAAAAAAGGGAAATAATTTATGGGTTTTTTTACAATTTGAATAAAATAAAATTTTAAAAACAAAGTGAAAAATGAAGAGAATATGTCCCTTCCCTCCCCACTTGATTCTCAGACAGCCTCATGTTCCTTCCACCCCATTCCCCTAGCCAGGAGACCCAGGCATCAACAATTTGGTAAAAATTTAAAAGACATAGGTTGTATTTTGCACTTTAAAGCAGTGATTTAATTTCCCTGAACTTTTTGGACTTTCACCTCTAAAAGAGAGAGTTGGGTAAGCTGATGTTTCCCATCTCTAGCCCAAAAGTGAAGTTCGATCTTGAAGTTGATTTATCTAAACTGGAAACAAAAATCATTTTTAAAAATCATCAATTAACACCCTTAGAAGTCCCCTCTGACAGTGGATCCCAATAGTTATAATGTGTTTCTAGCCATTGTTTTAGTCTGGAACCAATGTCTAATAACCCCCCCAAGGTCTAGGTGGATCCCCTCTCCTAGAGTGCAGTTTCCCAAGTAAGTATTTGCACATTTTTGGGGATAAGGCCAGTTCCACAGAAATACTTCTGATTTTATTTTAAAGGCCTTTCATGAAGGGTGACCTTTCCTACCATAATTTGAGACTTGGGTCTTAGATTTGGGGAAGGGCCAGTTCTCTAAAATGGTGACACAAACAAGCCGCTCTTCAAGTCAGAGTGGTTGTCCATTTTACATGCCAAGCAGAACCTTAGCAGGCTGCCTCCATATTCAGCTTTTGGTAATGTCATAATCATTAATCATATTAACATAAACAAATCTCTGAGGACCATATTCAGAGTGCCACATAGACTTTATTGATTATTGTAGAAAACATGCCCAATTTGCTTTATCCAGTTACATGCCATGTCATGGTCTTAGCCGTTTAAGAATCCTCCTAGCTCCAGTAGAATTTTACTTTAGAGTCTTCCACATCCCACCTGGTTGGCAATGCTTCCCTTACCAATGGACATCTCAAGGTTATGGTGAAGAGAGTGAGCTGTACTCCCTAACAGAACACAATTGCATGATCATTAAGCATGATAAATCCTTGTATTTCATTTGGTACATTATTCTAGAGAAATTTCTTTAATTTTACCTTCATTTAGGTTGGTCTACCATAGAATCACAGTTTCTATCATTCATAACCACAGCATCAGATTCAGAATGTCTGATAAATTCATCAATTATCGATAAATTTAGCCAGATCCTTGCTTGAGAATCCTAGAAATCCATTCCCATATCCATTCCTGAAATTTTTACCAGTAAAATTTAGTGAACTCTGAAATCTGCCTTCTTTTTCTGGGCTTAAATTTGTAATTTGTCTTCCAGGTTCCTCCAACTAAAATGTAAGCCATGTAAAAACAAGACCTGTGTTCTATTCATTGCTGTGTGAAGGAGGTATTTAATTAATATTTAATGAATGAACTAATAGATGAATATTTTGATTCGTAGATCTGGAAGTAATGAAAGGTGGTAAAGTAAGAGGAGAATTAACTCCTACAGGTACAACTCCCTTAGGGAAGAGACATTGCAATGTATTAGCACTTTGTTGTATTTGTATGCTGAATTCTTTTTGTGTTGAATCCTAGGTGACACCCAGAATATGTATAATATGGATTTTCTTATTACTAGAGATTGCTCAGCCATAATATTTGTTAGTTTTACCCCTTATGGCTTTAATTTTCTATGAGAAGCAAATTAATCAATAATTTTCTTAATAAATATAGCATTATAAGTATCTAAATAAATGCAATATTGGCATTCAGAGCAATAGGTCTAAAAATTAGGATGACGTATTCTCAAGCAAGAGCTTTTCTTTTGAGAGTCTCCTTAGACAAGTTTTCTCATGCACACTCCAAGACATAAGTAGCATGTATTGAACAACTTCTTTGGATTATATGTTAATATGCTCCTTTTAGCTGTTTCTGCTTGCCCTAGAAGATGTTGCAGTTTTTCCCAAAGCTAAGATCTGCAGAAAGTAAACCTCGACCTCATTTAGTCAACTGCTATATGTTTTAACTTGAAACTTCTAGATGAAAGAAGTTGCAAAGTTTCTATTTTTCCTCATAGCTATTTTACTAAATTAAGTTAAAACTGAACCATAAAGAATAATGCTTTCACTGCCCTCTTTTCTGCAAAATAGAAGCATTCTCTGTTGAACTGGGAGAATAACCAACCAACCAGACTTAGGTCTGTCTTACACCATTGCTTGGCAGATTGCCTGGGCTTGTCCTAGCTGTTTAGTGATAAAGAGGAATTAATCTTTAATTTCATTTCATCTGACACTAGAAAAGCAAACCACTCTGGTTCCCTATACCACCATTCATTTCTTACATCAAATAAATATGAAAACTTCTGTTAAAAATTAAGCAGTGTTTCCCCCTGAAGCCTTTTTCTGGAAACTCCCCTATTTAGAAGATGGTAGATAGTATCTTCAAGAGCATCATCTTCCATGAAGTTCCTTTTCCAATCTGGACAGTCTTCCCTGTGATTTCTCCTTGCCTAAATTGCTTTTAATTACATTCCTGTTTGCTTTTTGTCTCATCTTCTGAATTAAATTTAGCATTACTAAGATGTGTTCCAGCAAGCTATGTAGCTTTGTTACTTTTCCAATCTGAATTTTTTTTTTTAACAGAGAAAAATTTTAATGGCCCATATTTCTTCCTACCTTCATCTCCACCAATGAGTATTTCAAACCTGGCTTCAATATATAAAGCAGAATAGTGTGTGAACATTCAGAAAAGTTTCCCACATTAGCTAAAAGTTAAAATATTTAAAGCTGGTATTAAAATAAATACTTCTCAAAATTGGCACTACCAGAGAAACAGAAAAAAATGATTTTTAACACATAAAACAAGCAGCAGTTAATTTAGAATATTCAGCGCTAATTAGCTCGAGCTTTTTTTGTGGGGGGTGGGAAAAGGGGTCTATTAGTTTTCTATTGATGTGTGATAAGTACTGCAAATTTAGCAGTGTAAAACAACACCTCACACCTCTGCAGGTCAGCAGTATGACATGGCATAGCTAGTTCTATTTTCGGGGTATCACAAAACTAAACTCATGATGCTGCAGGGATGATTTTTTGTGTAGAGGACTTGCAGGATAACCTGCTTCAAGTTCATTCTTGTTGTTGGCAGAATTCAGTTTCTTTCAATTCTAAGACTGAGGTCCATGTTTCCCTGCTGGCTGTCATCCAAGGGCTGCTTTTCAGCTCATAGATGTCTCCTGCATTCATTCTTTGGTATGTGGTCCCCTCTGTCTTCAAATCAGCAGCTGCATGTTGAATTCTTGTTCTGTAAATCTCTGATTTCCTCTATCTCTATCCTTGAGACCCAAATTTAAAAGACTGATGTGATCAGATAAAGTCTACCTGGATAATCTCACTGTCTTATGATCAACTGATTTGGGAACTTAATTACATATGCAGAATCCCATTTGACATATAATGTGACTATGGGAATGATATCTGCTAGTCTCAGGTTCCATCCACACTCAAGGAGAGATTATACAAGATGGAGTGTCATTGGAAGTCATCTTAGAATTCTGCCTATCACAAGGGGCAATGCATGAATTTGACAAAGCCTACTGAAAATTTCCCCTTTTAACTAGATTTTTTTAGGCAATGCCAAATTGATTAATTAATAAAAAGCATCATTGGGAAATATAGAAATTTACATGGCTATTGAATACTAATGTGAAATTTTAGTTTTATTTTTTAATGTAATAAGAGTAAAAACCAAATTCATAAAACTATTCATAGATGTGTTGCCAAAATGGATCTCAAGAATCAACTTCTTTTTATTTTATTATCCATTTACTTATTTATTTTAATTTTTGTATCATATGATTTCATTTATATAAAATATCCTGAATAAGCAAATTCATAGAAACAGAAAGCAGGTTGTTGGAATGACAGAGGCTGGGAGGAAGGCATATGGGAGTGACTGCTAATGGGTACAGAATCTCTTTTTTTCTTTAATTGAAATATAGTTGATCTACAATATTATATTGGTTTTAGATGTTTCACAAAATGATTTGACATTTGCATACATTAGAAAATGATTCCACAATAAGTCTACTAACCATCTGTCCACATACAAAGTTATTACAGTATTGACTGTATTCTTTATGCTGTATGTTACATCCCCATGACTTATTTAATACATAACTGGAGGATTGTACCTCTTAATCCCCTTAACCTATATCACTCATCCTCCCAATCCCCTTCCTTCTGGCAACAACCTATTTATTTTATGTATATAGGAGTCTGTTTTCATTTTCTTTTATTTGTTTGTTAAGTTTTTTAGATTTCACGTGTAAGTGAGATCATGTGGTATTTGTCTTTCTCTGACTTTGGTTTTCCTTCTGTTTTTTAATGTCAGTGATATTCCATTGTATATATACATAAATGTGTGTGTATATACATATATATAGAGAGAGAGATAGAGAGAGAGGGAGAGAGAGAGAGGAAGCACAACATATTCTTTATCCATTCATCTATTGATGGACACTTAAGTTACTTTCACATCTTGGCTACTGTAAATAAAGCTGCGAAGAACACTGAAGTGCATGTATCTTTCTGAATTAGTGTTTTTGTTTTCTTTGAGTAAACATGCAGAAGAGAAATTACTGAATTATATGGTAGCTGTATTTTATAATTTTGAGAATCCACCATACTGTTTTTTATAGTGGCTACACCAATTTACAATCCAACCAACAGTGCATTTGTTATTTGTTGTCTTTTTGATGACAGTCATTCTGACAGATGTGAGTTGGTATCTCATTGTGGTTTGATTTATATTCCCCTAATTATTAGTGATGCTGAGAATCTTTTCATGTGTCTGCTAGCCATCTGTATATCTTCTTTGGAAGAATGACTATTCAGTTCTTCTGCCCATTTTTTAATTGAGTTGTTTTTGATGTTGAGTTACATATGTTCTTTGTATATTTTGCATATTAACTCCTTATCAGATATATCATTTGCAAAGATGTTCTCCCATTCAGTAGCCTGCCTTTTCATTTTGTTGATAACTTTCTTCACTGTTCAAAAACCTTTTAGTTTGATTTTCACATTTGTTTATTTTTACTTTTGTTTCCTTTGTTTGAGGCAATATATTCCAAAAAAATGTTGCTAAGATTGATGGCAAAGAGTTTATTGCCTATGTTTTCTTCTTGGAGTTTTGTGGTTTCAGGTCTTACATTTAAATTTTTGATCAGTTGGGCTTATTTTGGTAGATGGTATGATAAAGTAGTCCAGTCTGATTCTTTTGCAAGTAGCTGTCCAGTTTTTCCAACACCATTTATTGAAGAAGCTGTCTTTTCCCCATTGTGTATTCTTGCCTCCTTTGTTGTAGATTAACTGAACATATAAATGTGGGTTCATTTGTGGGCTCTCTATTTTGTTTCATTGATCTATGTGTCTATTTTGTGCCAGCACCATACTGTTTTAATTATTGTGGCCTTGTAGTATAGTTTGAAATCAGGGAGTGTGATACCTCCAGCTTTGTCCTTTCTCAAGATTGTTTTAGCTATTTCAGTTCTTTTATATTTCCATACAAATATTAGAATGATTTGTTCTAGTTCTGTGAAAAATACCATTAGCATTTTAATAGGGATTGCATTGAATCTTGTAGATTGCTTTGGGTATGTGGTAATTTTAGCAATATTAATTCTTCCACAGTATATCTTTCCATTTGTTTGTGTCATTTTCAATTCCTTTTGTCAATGTCCCATAGTTTTCCAAATACACATCTTTTACCTCTTTTATTCCTAGGTATTTTATTCTTTTTGATTCAGTTACAAGTGGAATTGTTTTCTTAATTTCTCTTTCTGATGGTTCATTGTTAATATAAAAATGGAACAGATTTACATATATTAATTTTGTATTCTGCAGCTTTACTGAATTTATTGATGAGTTTTAATAGGTTTTAGTGGCATCTTTAAGATTTTCTACATATAGTATCATGTAACCTACAAACAGTGACAGTTTTACTCCTTCCTTTCCAGTTTGAATTCTTTTTGTTTCTTTTTCTTGTCTGATTAATGTGGCTAGGACTTCCAAATACTGTGTTGAATAAAAGTGGTCAGAGATGGCATCTTTTTCTTATTCTTGAACTTAGAAAAAATGTTTTCAGCTTTTCACTGTTGAATATAACATTTAGTTGTAAGTTTGTCATACATGGCCTTTATTATGTTGAATATTGCCTCTCTACCCATTTTGTTGAGAGTTTTTATCATAAATGAACCTTAAATTTTGTCAAAAACTTGTTCTACATCTATTGAGATGATCATATGGTGCTTATCTTCAGTTTGTTAATGTAGTGTATCACATTGACTGATTTGTAGATTTCGAAACATGCTTGCATCCCTGGGATACATCCCACTCGATCATGATGTAAGATCCTTTTAATGTATTGTCGAATTCAGATTAGTAATATTTTGTTGAGGATTTTGCTTCTGGTGTTGGCCTGCTAGAAGAATCAACTTCTTTTACTTTTTTAAAATGAAATGTTTTCAATATATTTAAATCATAGTAGCTTTAGCAGTCTCATATAAAAATAAAGACCTTGATAGCTGAAGAGCTAATGCATGCAACAAAATTTTCAGCACCTTGTCATTTGCTGCCATTTCTGCCACCACCTCTGCACTCCAGAGAATTAGCTATTTGAAGAAGGGTCAGAGGGCCTCAGATGGTGTTGGAGCTCACATATGAAAGGACACCATCTTGACTCAATGCTAAATGTGCTGGAAAAGAGTAAATAGCCAGAAGTAGCTGGCAGTTCAAAATAATAAATTTGAAAAAGAAAGCAATAGGTGATAAGTGCAATTACGTTAATAAAGATGCAAAAACACATTACTCTAGCACTCTAAGATTTATTGGAAGGGATCAGAAAACAATTTTAGACAAATTAGAAATAATTCCATGTAAATTTCTAATTTTAGTTCATAAAAATTATTCTACCAACTACCTTTTTTATTTTTTCATTTTTGACAATTTAGTGAGAAGATTTTCCAATCCTTTTAAATCACACATTTTCTATGCGAATATTTGAACTCTCTCTCCTATCTCCAAATTCATTACAATTGCTATGTCATGAGAATCTGATATCAAGCTGAAACTCCTATTTGACTAAAACAGCATTAACATCACAACAGGCAAGTGCTACTACAGAAATAAAACTAAAATAATATTCATTATATATCTTTTACACTTATTACGATGTGCCTGTAAAGAGTTGCTAATACAAGGATTTGTATCTTACAAATTGTTATGCATTTACAAAATAACAAAACATGTTTATAAGTATTCTTCTGAATTTAAAAACATTTTCTCCTTTACATCAGAAATTGGATTCTTTCCTCCTTGGACTCTAAGGAAACTGCTCAGTAGCATGGGGTTGTTGGTACATAGTTCTTGGTCCAGATACTATAATAATAGCCACTGCTGACTGACTGTTACTATGTGCCACAAACTGTGCTCAAAGCTTTCCTCCTCAAAACCATAAAATTATTATCATTCTGATGTAACAGATGAAAAACTGAAATCAGAAACATCTGGCAATTTGCCCAAAGTAGTAAGTGGAAGAGTGGAAATTATCTGAATTCACAACTCTTTAAATCCTTAACAATAACCAATTAGATAAAAACATGAAGGGCTAAAATAGAAGAAAAAATAAAATCAACTTATCAATCTCAATAATGCAGTCAGCACTCTTTTTTTTTTAGTGGCAGCATTTTAGGCTTCTCAATCCTCACTCCATGTGTACCACATTTTTTTCTTTTTCAAAGTATTTTGGGTTTGTTTTATAGTTACCGGCTTACAGTATATTTCAGATCTTTGAACAAAAAACTCTTTCTGGAATAACCAACACTTTTTAAAATTAATTCACTTTATTTTAAATTTTTAAACACATTTGCTTTTTTAAAAACTGAAATATAATTGATGTACAATATTATGCTAATAAAAGGCATACAACATAGTGATTTAACATTTAAATATATTACAGAATGATCACCACGATGTCTAGATCATCTGTCACCATACATAGTACAATATTATTGACTTACTTTTAAGCTGTGTATTACATATGCATGACTTACTTATTTTATAACTGAAAGTTTGTACCTCTTAATCCCCTTCATCTATTTTTAAAAGTTTTATACAATTTTAAAGGTTATACTCCATTTACAGGCCTTATTATAAAATAATGACTGTATTCCCTGTGTTGTCCAATACATCTTGCAGCCTATCTTGCACCCAATAGTTTGTGCCTCCCACTCCCCCACTCTTACAGAGTAATCAACATTTGACAGTTGTTCCTTGAAATAAGATTAGAACACTGTACAAGCAAGGGGCACAGCAATTAATCTCTATGGCAGTTGGATATTATGCAAAGAGAACGGTGAACCTGAAGGAGGATTTGAGACAAGGTGATAACGATCTGAGTAAGATGTGAAGAGTCCTAGAAGAGAACCAGATTGCACTTGGTGTCTCTTTAGGGAAAGGAGAGATTAATGAAGATGCAAATAATGAGGATACTTCTTATCAGTAAAATGTTTATAAAAATAATGTCATGGTGGAAAGGCTGCAAAGGAGGGTTATCAAACCCAGGAAGGTCATTGAAGGAAAACTTAGGATTTGGAAATTTTGAATAGTTTAAACCTAGGGCAATTGTTTAAAACAACTTTCATTATACTAAAAGGAGTCAATACATTTGACAAATCAATGTTGAATAACAATTTTTAAATGAGTGGTATATGTTCCCCATTTCTGTAGTGAGTTAGTACTTTGACCATGGCTATGTGGTTAACACCAAAAAGCTGAATATTACAACCGTTAAGAACCGGTGTTTGACTTCATGAGTCATTATTAGTATAAACCATCTATTCTGTTGTAAAGGAAATGCATGATTTCCTTCTAGTAAGAATACTTGTATCTTTCATGAAAATCTTATGTATGGATTTTCATATGTATATTTGGCTTTCAAATTCTTATATTTTAAACGCAGTTTTGCTAATTAGCTTGCTTATGTACAATCGATTAAGGAAAACAAATGGGAAACTTAAGAAATAGAAAATAATCATAGATGATAAAATTCATTTGCATATTTATAATTACCTTGTAGCTTATGTCATTTAGAAATTTAGAATTCCAAGTTTACTGGCCTGAAGCATCAGAGTTTGGCCTTCTGCTTCAATCTGGGCTGATGATGATCATGACTATTATTTTATCATTTTATTCCAAGGAAGATTTAGGTAACTCCCTAGGTTTCCTAAATAACAAATTGTTATATTTTATGGTGGTGATATTTACAGGACTTTGCTTCTCTGCCTTTCTGTGGACATTAGCCTGCAGTCATACAGAATAGAATAGATTTAACAAGGAGGTATGGAGCTTAAGTAATCTTCCTTTCTACATTGATTTTTGTTTTCAAATAAAATAAAATATTATTAAATTTAGTTTATTGTCTTAAGTAGAAACCCACTTGTAGAATAAAGTATAGCTTTTATTTTACTCAACAGTATACGTAGAAGTTCACAGTAACAACTCTTTCCAGAGGAGAGAAATCTGTACTTCTACCCCTATTCCTGCGTAAAACAGCAAACTCTCTTGTAAGATGTGATTAATCAAACAGCTGTGCATAAATTTATAGTATAATGATAATTTTCCATGCAAAATTAGGACTTTTATTAATAAATATACCTTTTCAAGTTAAATTGTGGTACAAAACTGAAATATGTGATGTCTGGATGTGTAACTGTTTTTCATCATATTCTGTGTGTTATAATTTGGAAGAAGGCATAGATCTCTGTGTAATAGTAGAGTCTTTTGTTTGTAACTGTATCTAATGTTAGATGCAGAAGTGTTAGCAAAATACTTTTAATTGCCACTTGCCCTGCCTTTATTCACTTAATTTCAATAAATAACAGAAATATTAACTAGAAAGTTAAGAAAATAGCATATGGGTATTCTTTCAAAAAATACTGTATTTAATTCATAAGATTGGATAAAACTTTTAAGACTTGTAAAACTTAATCTTGGTAATGATGTAGGGAAATTAATGGTGACACATCACATTGTTGGTAGAAATATTTTTTTCATTAACAACATTTAAAACATTAAAAGGATGTATAGGTTTTATTACAACAATTTTGTCCTATTGAACTATTTGCACTTGTGATATATATAAGGAAGATCATTATAACACTGTTTGTAAAATGCTGTTAATTAAAAATTTATCAAAAGAGCAAATAATTAAAAAGTTGTCCTGTATCTGTATGAGTATTCCCTTGCAGTCGTGAAGAAAGACTTAAATATTTTCCAGTCATAATAAGGGAAAAGGTATGCTTATTGGTACTGACATGAAAATTTTTTCAAGTACATGTTGAGTGAATCAAAGGAAATCACAGAAAAGAATGTATAGCCTGATTTTATTTACTTACAATATTGCAACTGCATTTATTTGCAAATGTAGATAATAAAAACAGCAAGAATCACTAAGCAGGAAACAGTGGTCATCTCTGATGTGGGATTTGGAAAGGAAAGTAAAAAAAATGAAGAATTTTACTTTTCAATTTTTATGCTCTTATGCTGTTTGATTTTTTTACAACCAGAAGGTATGCCTTTTATAATATAAAATATATACACTAATTATGTATATAGTTTCTACATGTAGTTTCTAATTGTAAATGGTAAAGTTTATAGATTTAATGGGGCCATGTGATTGATTTCATCTGGCTTTGTTATTAAGTACCAATGTTTCAACATTAGTAATATCCCTGAGATGTTTTACTCTCCCTCTTCAGCCACAATTTATATGAAAAATAAATTGTCAGGCCAATTGTGTGATTTTTCTTTTTTCAAGTGAAGTGGTTGCTGTTGATTGATAGTCCTCAAAAATTAGAAGATTCAAATAAGCCATATGTATAGTCTGTCTGTTTTCAGGTTGCTATAGGTGTGTTAAATTTTACAATTATAAGTACAAATAATATTTTGAATATTATGTAAGCTACAACTGTTTGGATAGAATTTTAAGAACATTGTGAATTTATCTTTTAATGTAAGATTGAGCAATTATTTGGTGAAATAATCAAACCACCTGGGATCAGGCTTTAGTTTTATCTTATAAAATATTTGCATTAAGTTCTTTTTAACATGTTTCATGGTATAGTCACTGACATTTACCCAGAAGAAAGCACAGTTCCAGGCACATTGTAGACTCTGTATAAATGTTTATTGATTTATTCATTTTTATTGACCATCAATAGGAAATTGCCTTTTTGACATCCTTTGTATTGATGAAAACCTACTTCATTAGAGAAAAAAAAAGCATTAGGTTCAAAATAATAAACATAGTAACCTTTGCTCGTGTTAAGACACAAGATTATGGAAATAATGTCTTAAATTTATTCTGTCCTCACCTAATATCTCAGAACTACTACTCAGAACTCAAAAACCAGTAAATTAATACTACATCAAGACTTTATACCATCAATGTATCATGTCTCATTTCTGCTTACAATTAGTAAATTTTCATTGACTTTCTACTGTCATCCATAAAGGTCAAAATCCTTGGCATATCAGTCAGAGTGGATTCATGGTGTGGACCTGCCAAACCCTTGAACTCACTTCACAGCCACTTCATGTTAGCTACCTTCTACCCTGGTTTGGTGCATTGCTGTGTTATTGCCCTAGAAAATAGGGTCCCAGAAAAAAAAAAATAATTGAACCTACACCCATCCCATTCCACATCCCCCAAATGATAGAAGATTAATTTAGATAAATATATCCAGAATTTTGCCATCAGAAAGTTTAGAAAGAAGCTGTTTTAATTCAGCAGCATGCATGTGTATTTTGTGTCATTAAAAAAATAATATTTTATTCTTAATTTCCTTCTAAAAAATCTTCATTTAGGCTGTCCCAACAATTTCACTTGTGTTTTTCTCTCTTCTTGAAAATGATTTTCTTTATCTGTCTCATCATATCTCAACCTATCCAGACTATTCTTCATTTTACCCTTTGCCTGGCTGACTCTATTTCATTCACCAAGACATAGCTGCTGGCATCACCTCTACCAGGGAGACTTTCCTGATATCAGCCCTTGGGTTATGTGTCCTTTCTTTATGCTCCCGTGTCTACATCATAAAGTTACATCTTTTATTACATGTACTCATTTTATTATAACCGTTTATTTATGTACCTCTCTCCTCACTAAGCATGGGCTGGTTTATTAAATAAATGAATGAATGAGTGAGTGAATAAGTGAGTAGAATATTTATTTCAACTGTTTTGCACATTACAAATTCTTAAAATGAACCATTTCTTAAATCTTTACATGTGTATACTATACACTCTTCATGCAATAAAGTGCTAGTTGGTGAACTAAAGAACCAAATAAAGTAGGTTATTTTCACCCATATAGTAGAGGGCTATTAATTTATCTTTTTGGCCATTGTTAAGGCCAAAAATGCCAAAAGGAAAAATGGCATTGAACGATGATCACCACTAAGCAGTCTTTATTTAATTGGCATTTAAGGCATTTTCCAAGGATGCTTGGTCAAAGAGATGTATAGTAGCCTTATGCTGAGCACTATTTAATTAGTTCAGTCCTCATCTGTCACATTAGCACTCTCCTGTCTCATTTCTAGTGCCCCTAAAGCAATGTAGTTGATGGATTATGGAAAATAAATCTAGTGTGGAAATACTGATAATTTGCTCAAGGTCAAAAAAAAAAAACAAACCAAAAAACCAGGCAAGAGTAATTTGCAACTACTAAACTGCTGGATGTAGTACTTTGGCTTGCTGCTCTCTGTAAAAGCTGGGAGGGGGAGTTGACAAGAGTCAAGACTCTTTTCAGAAATATGCAAATCAAAAATTTACCACCTTTCTAAATCCTTTTAATCCATCAGTTAATCTCAACAATGACCTAGTTTTCAGAACATCGAATATGCTTGGCTACCTAATCACATTATCTCACTTCTTTTCTGCAAACTTTGAAGTGGGAAAGATATAATGTATAAATGAAAACATTGATAAAGCACAGCTGCCTGTCATATTTCCAATCTTCTCAGAAAAACAAATGATTTGTAGCATGATGAGATCAAATCTTCCTCCATGGCATGCTAATGGCTATATTTTAAAACTCAGTTAGCAGAACTTATGCAATAGCCCAGACTGATGACATTAACGTCAGATCTTTGAACAAATCTGGTTAACGTGAAAGCAGAAAGATGATCTCATTTTGGAAACAACAATAAAAATGATGCTGTTCAATGAGAAATTTAAACCATGAGGGTTTAGTGTTATATCTTTGAGCTTGGCTTTTATTAGCCAACTTTTCACTATAAAATACATTAAACATTTTTTATGCAGAATACAGCTGAGAACTGCTACAAATTGGGTGCTTTGCTGAGAAAAGATCATCACGTGGTTAGCTTGTTTCTGTCTTTACATCCGAAAGTGCTTATTGAATGCCTACTATGTTCATAGTATAATGCAAGGGTTATAAAAAGACTACAAAGACAAGGAAGAACATAGCTGGCTTGCCAGGATTGGTAAGTGGAGAATACAATACATAGAAACATATCTTGTTTAACATACATGTGTGTTGAATATAAACATATGCATATTATTTAATAAATAATCTGATGATGAACATCTTAGTTCAGGTTCCCTAGAGTCAGGAGCTTAATATATGGATTTTTATTCAAGTAATTTATTGAGGACTTCTTTCAGAAGAAAGGTGATAGAAGCAGGATAGAGCAGGGGGAAAAGAAAGCAAGGGTACAGTCTCAGATGCAGACTAGTTGCAGTCTGATCACAAGGGCAAGCTTTGGGAAAAGATTGCACTACAGAATTATTCCCCCTTTGAGGAAAAGGGGCCAATTTTTTGTATTCCTTGACAGTTAGTTATAGGCCAAGCTCTGACTCCAAGGATGTAGGCATGGGCAGCCATGCCTCCTGGGCAGGGTATCTTCATTCGTCTGAAGGCAAATCTCTAGCAAAGGGGATGGCTGTGAGCTGTCATCAGTCAACCCAACTGTAGGGAACAGTGCACTGGCTTTTAAGGGAGGGTTAGGATGGGGCACCAACATCAATTCTAGTTCACCATTTCTACCACTCAGATTCACCGCTTTTTACAGTAAGTTAGATCCTCATCCCTGAGAATCCTAAACTCCTGTTTACTGTACCTCAAAACACCATGGTTGATGTCCTTGTACATTTTGAATTATTTCTGGGCCAGGGAATACCATGAGCCCACCAGGGGATCACCTAAGTGCTGCAGATACTTATCTTTGCCCTCTTTATGAAGAACACTTCCATTTCTCCGTAATGATCATGGTCAACTACCCATGCTAATATGACAACTCCTTTCTTTACTTCCTGGTCTGCTGGCACAAAGATCCCAAAGTAATAGTAATAGTCAAAAAAAATAAATAATAATAATAATAGTAATAACAATAGTAATAGTCAAAAATGTTTATTTACTGTGACTCTTTCTGTGGAACCCTATTTTCTCTGGGAGCCAGATATTCTAGACTTACAGAGCTTAAAGTAACAGAAGAAGAGAAAGTGAGTGATGGCACTCCCTTACCCCAAGCCCAGTATATTTTACCTATTGATGACATAGAAAAATAGTGTTGGGTAAGACGTATACTGCTGTATCAAGGTTAGAGCCCCATCTCTGCACTACATCATCTCCAAAATGAAGCTTCAGCAGCTCCTTTAGGGACTCATTTCATCACTCCATCAGGCCAGCAGCTTCTGCTTCTGGGTAGTACATTGTGTGGTAGGATGAATGAATCCTATGTTTATATGCCCACACTTCCTTGGCTGTAAGCTGCCTACCTTGATTTGAAACAATGTTATAAAGAATCCGATGTCAATGGATAAGAAACTCTGAGCCCTTGGATAGCTGCGCTGTCTGATATGTTGTAGGCAAGCAAGGCAAAGCCATATATAGATTATGTGCCAATCCCATGGTGGCAGCTACTCCTTCACCATTATATGCTGTGTACCAGAAACACACTTTAAATATAACATACAGACAAGCTGAAATTAAAATGATGCAACAATAAGCAAAAGAAAGCTAGTGCAGCTAAATTAATATTAGACAAAAAATATGACAAGAAATATTATCTGAGGTAAAAAAGGATATTTCCTAATGATAAAAGGGTAAATTAGACAAGAAGTTACAAAAACCCTAAATGTGTATGTACCTAATAAAAGAGTTTCAAATACATGGAGCAAAAATTGACAGAAGTAACAGAATAGAAAAATCCATAGCCATAGCTGGAGATTTTAATAACGCTTTATAAGTAATTTTTAGAAAAGATGAACCAAAATATCAGCAAAAATATTTTAAAAATTTAAAACCTGACCTAATAGATATTTTTAGAACACAACACTTAACTGAAGAATACATTCTTGTAAATAATAAATGTGGAAGAGAACCCTAAAATGGGGAAAGTCTTAAGAGACTAACCATGTGGATCTTTTACATGAAGATAAAGTACTTGTATTTAATCCAAAGACAATGAGAAGACATTGAAGAATTTTAGCAGGGATGTGAATGGCATAAATGAATTATATATTGCCTATTTACTCACATCCACCCCAAATATACTCAGGCAAATGTTAGGCAAAACATTTAAATAGGTTTGGGCCATGAAGAAGAGGTTTCGAAAAACAAAACAAAACAAAAAGTAGGTTATCAACACCAAATCATTTTTAACATGTAAAAACAAAATTTACAGAATGAAGGAGATTTTCTTATAATGCTTAGGTATCCATTAGGTCCAAGAATAAATGAGCAATAAGGAAAGAGATTCTAGCTTAGTGCCATTCCCAAAACACACATACATAGGCATGCTTGTGTGTGCATGGGTTTACACACACACACAGAGCTGAGTCAGCAGAAAGAACTTGTCCTGCCTCAGTATCTTCAAAGATATTCTTGTATGATAGATGAAGTTTCCTATTTTTTTTTATCTTCCTTGAGCACAAACTCCACAGTTCAGTGTCTTTATGATTTTGCGAGATTTTAGTCATTTTTAGAGTAAAGGAATGTAGAGATAGTGTGTTTCAGGCATTGAATGTGTTTTGAGATTCCTCTTTTTAAGAACTCAGTATTTCTAGGCCACCAGTCAGCTAGATAACCTTGCAGGCCACTACTTAATGAAGAGGCACATGTTTGGACCAAGTATAGTTAGAAAATAAGGGCTGAACACACGAAGTCAGCAATGACAAGTTCAAGTCAGTTTTCTTATCCTTTTGGTCTCATAAATTTAAGGGCAGTCTTAGATCGCAAAAGACATTAACTTCTTCCTTGTATTTTTTTTTTTTTTTTTTTTGTCTCTGTTTTGGGCCCAGAGTTTCATGGGACTACCCAGAAGGATCCATTTCTTGTCTGGCTTACCCCATGCCTGCAATAATCTTTTAACCTTTAGATTCCCAGGCCAAAGAAAATGACAAAGCAAAATCTAACCTGACTTGAAATGTAAATGTTGACCCAGTTTCCTCTTTCATGTTGCTCCCTCAGTACTGATTTGTGTGAAATAAGAACAGATGGTAATGCGTTACTTGTGGGGAAAAAAACTTTACTTCTAAAATGCTCCCCTTCACTCAATAACATACTGCCATCAATAAATGTTTCATTTGCTTCATTTAATTACTCTTGCCCAGATTTCCTTTGACCGTGCAAGTCTAATAAAAATTCAAATAGATAATATTGTTCTGGAAGGAAAGTGTAAATATAATAATATAAACAGTTTTGATAGAGAAATATTAGAGACTAAAAGCTTTGTGTCTCAGACTTAGGAGAATTTGAAGAGATGGTCTCAGGGGCAAGTTTCAAAATAAGCTGTGGAATTAATAACATGCAACTCTGTATGTGCAGCAGCCAACACAAACCGAGGAATGAAGCGCACAGAGAGCTTCAGTAGACCGAAGGTGTGCAAATGTTGGCTGACCAACACAGACCTCAGAGTGGGTATAAGCGTCTAAAACAGTTTATTGAAAAACAAGCCTAACATTTCAAATTCTCAAATAGAACTGGAAAAAATGTTGAACTAAAAAATGTGAGAGCTTTTTTGGAATAAGAGAAAAGTTCCTACGGGGATGGACTAAAGGGAATAGTCAGCTGCTTTTATGTAAAATCTCCCTTGTGTGTATACTTTTCCCTCCAGAGAAAGGGCATGGAGAAATGTTTTAAAATCTCCAGTTCCCCAGTGGTCACACCAGAGTAGGAAATTGGTGTGACCCTTCCCTTCCCTTTCCTTCTCTTCCCTTCCCTTCCCTTTGTCCTTCCTTCCTTCCTTTTTTCCTTCCTTCCTTCCTTTCTCCCTCTATCCATCCCTCCCTCCTTCCCTCTACACCTTTGAGGCTTAATAACAACTTCCTTGACTAGAGGCATCACATTGAAAAACAGTGTTTCTCCCTGTTCTATTGGACACAGTGGACATAGTTCTAGATGACTCATACTTTGGGGTCAGACTGGATCGTGGTGAAAACATGGTTCAAATGAAAGGAGTTTATGGAAAAGACTACTCTTAGAGTTCCCAAGGTTGAATTTCCTGACCGGGGTCCCAAGATTTAATTTCTAAAACTGGTGTCTGGCTATATAATAAGCTGAAAGTGTGGCAGGACAGTTGCACCAATCAGATCATTGTCAACCCAATACCTTCCTGGCATCAGTTTAAATAATTTCTCTCACATGGTCTGCTGATCTGATTTAGGCTGCTAGGGAAGCTCTGGGCGAATGATGACAAAAGATACCGGTGGCATAAAGGACAGGGCATTATTTAGGGTATCAGAAGACCTAGGCTTGATTCCTCTCCCTCCACGAGACACTAAAACTTAGAAAAGTCACTTAAACTTCTCTGGGCCTCAATTCATTTATTTATAAAAATAGTGATAGCAATAGCTCCTCTGGGAAATAATGGTCTGAGTATTAAATGAGGTAAAATATGTGAAAGTGCCACGAAAGCCCCAACTTTGCCTGTGTTAAGTATTGTGACTATTTGTCAAATAGGGCTAAAATAAAGATGTTGATTTTATTCTAACGTTCATAAGACAGACTTTAGAGTCTTACTACCTGGTCTTTTGTGTGTGTGTGTGTGTGTGTGTGTGTGTGTATCTTTTTTTTAGTTGAAGTATAGTCAGTATACAAATTTATGGCTACTGGGGAAGGGGGAAGAGGATGGAAAAGGATAAATTGGGAATTCAAGATTTGCAGATACTAATACATATAAAATAGGTAAACAACAAGTTTATACTGTATAGCACAGGGAACTATATTCAATATCTTGTACTGACTTATGGTGAAAAAGAATATGAAAACTACCTGGTATTTTTGAATTCTCACTTTACCACTTACTAACTATAATCTTTGACACATTACTTAGCCTTCCTACTCTTAGTTTTCTCATCCATAAATGGGGGATTTTTAAGAAATTAATGAGATAATACATAAAAAGTTTTTGGAATAGTGCTTAGCGCATATTTCACTTACAGAAACCTATATAAAAATGATTCCTACAAATATAAAGACAAAAAATATTCATGTTTAGATTCCCATTTTAACTATTCACAACTGTTCATAAGTTTAAATTCCTTTGCTGTGAAGTAGATATTTGCTAACAAATTCTTTTGCAGAATACTCAGAGGATTTCAAAATTTTTATCCTTGAGAACTTAAATTATGCTGGGATAATGCAAGCTCTGATTGTATCCGTCTAGTTCAGCTGATCTGGAAGTGAATGTTACATATCTGTGTGTTGTGTCTGTGTTCTCCATTCTCCAAACTTCATAGCTAACAAATTCTCTCTTATAGTTTTCATCTTTTATTTCTAGACTCAAAACTTTTTTGCCTTTTAAGTTTTGTTTTTCCCATAGATCACGTATTTCTGAGAAATTGATTTTTTGGTTTATTGTTCCTAATTCTGTTTAATTTGGCTGCTTTAAAATGTCCTTATAATATTCCTAACTCCATAAAACTTTAAGATTTTTGTTAGAGTTTGGCAAGTTTACAACCAATTTTTTTCAACTGACTTTTTGTATTATCTCATTTTTAACTCTTTTAAGGGATACATACAGGAGATAGCCTTTCAGTTAGCCCCTCTGAGTTGCAGGACTGCTGGGGAATAGACATAGGAATTTGTAGACTTAGCAAGATGCACATGAAAAGGTGGAGTCAGGTGGCATGATTAAGGAATGGACTTTACTCAACACAGTTGCTACACATAGTAAAAAGGGATGAGTTTGGAAATAAAGCAGGAAAAGTGGTAAGAAATAGTGTCACTTGCCATGATAAAGCATTTAGATGGAAGTTAAGATCAGAAAGAGCACAGGAGGAGGGATCTCAGAGACAAAAGAGTATTTTTGTGTGTATGTGGGCACTGTGACTGTCGGTCACACTTTGTCTATGAAGTAGCGAAATAGGAGACAGGAGGAGGTTCCTCTACCAATAAATAAATGTGAGAATAGCATGAGTTAGAGTGCTTGAAGTGAATAGAGAGAATTTGTTAATTACTGTATTCATTATAGGATTCTCTTGGGTCTTCAAGAGATGGTACCAAAAAAATCAACCCCAAATATTCTTACCTTGACTCGTCGTGATGGGAATGACACAGCTGCTGCCTGACAAAGCAATGTCATGACTGCCTCTCTGAACTTGAGTCTTTTATGATAAACAGCCTCAACCCCTTCATTGAATTTAAAACTGTTTCCTACGAACTACTCTCATCTACTCTTATGAGAAAACATGAACATGCAGATAGTAGTATCCAGAATTTATTTTTATTTATCTTATAAAGTTTCACCTAACTCCAAATGGGGACACATTTTGAGATTAATAAAGTAAGTAATTTATATCTAAATTCTATTGATTTTAGAATTTCAGGTTGAGAAGTGAGAAAATTAGTAAATGGTGTTGAATTATTTCTCTCTTTTCATCTCAAAGTAAACTGTTGACTCAACTACTTCTAAATTCCTTCTGTTTAAAAGTTTTGAGATTCAAGAGTGGAAGTTTATTTCTGTCCCAAAATTTTTGAAATAAGCATGAATCTCAGTCTGTAAATACTAATTGTCTAAGTAACAAAATGTGACTTCTTTTCTATAACTCAACTTAATTTCCTACACAGAAACCCCATTACACCACTGATGAGAATAACCCCTCAAACTTTTAGGATTTCCTTCTGGTGGTCATACTACTACTTTAGGCTATCACACAGGCAAGGTGGAAGGAAGAGTGGAAAAGACGGGTGGGGGAGGGGGAAGCAATCTGCTCTTCAGTTATTTGTCCACATGGATTTTCACTGGAACGTTCCCATCTGCCTGATTCCCTTCAGATCCAGGGATTCACGGCTTTCTGAGCCATGATTCTGGCATGGAATTTTTTTTTTTTTTACCAGACTGCATATGGGTCCATCTGCCTCGTATGCCCCACAGCTACTTCTTTCTTGGGTCTTGTGGCCTTCCCAGCAGCACTACAGTGTACAGTTTTCCTCTACTTGGGGGTCACCTCTCTGTTTAGCTTGCCATTTCTTCTCCATCCTAACTGAGAGGTCTTTTAATAAGGATATTTGGTGGGAGTTATTTTTTGTGGGCTAGTTTATTTCAAGATAATCCATCTACCCCTTCAGATTCATTCTTGCATTAGACATTTTGTAAACCAAAACCCAGAAAGACTTGTGGAGAGTTAAAGGAAGAGAAAAAGATAATATCTCAAAATATTTACCCACCATGTTTATATATATTATAGCCATTCTTTCTGTTGGACAATAGTAAAATTGGCAAAATCAAGCTTTGTCATCCATAAATATCCTTTTGTTAGAGGAGGGAAAATAATCATATCATACAGTTATAGACTCAAACTCAGTTTTATTTAACCAGTGTTTACTGAACATTTGCTGTTCGTAAGGTACTTTACATAATGTAAAGTTGAAGAAAAACAAGATTCCTATACTAGAGGAGTTTGCAGTCTAGTGAAGAAGGAAGACTAGAACATAAATAACAGTAATGCAAAACCTGAAATGATTAATCTGCCCAATGAGTCATAAACAAGGAGTTTTAGGAGCACCAAGAAGGCGATTAATTTTAATCAGGGGATTGGAGAAAACTTCAGACCTAGCACTGACTCATGGCCTACCAGTAAACAGAATGTTATCAACTCTCCAGGCAGCTTGGGGTGGGGGCACAGAAGATTACTCACTGCTTCCTCAACCCCTGGACAGGCTCATCTGGGTGCCTTGGAGGGTCCAGAACTTAAAAGGCAGTTTTTTTTTTAGGTGTTTGTTTGTTTGTTTGTTTTGTTTTTGCTAAGGGATTCTTCACCACACCCATCCTCACTCACCACTAGAGCCTCTCTGTCATCACCTACTTTTCTAAAGCTTATGCATTCCAGGTCAGTCATTCTCTTGCCTCCTTGTCTTTTGGTGGTGGTGATGTTTGTGAATTTTCTCTGTCTTTTGTTTTTAATATTTCCTTTATGTCTTTTTTTTCCACTTGAGAAATTGATTTTAAAATCTGATCTACTTTGTGCTTGGCATTTTCTGACCAGCTAAACTTTGTTCATAAGCTTCGAAGAATCAGAAGCTTTAAGAAAATGAAGTGGTCAATATGACAGAAGAGAAACATGGGGTTTCTTTTTCTTTAAAAAATGCTAAAACTTAAAAAGCATACTACTAAGTGGAAGAAGCTAATCTGGAAAGATGACATACTATAGGATTCCAGCAATGTGACATTCTGGAAAAGGCCAAACTATGGAGACAGTAAAAAGATCAGTGGTTGCTAGAAGTTGAGAGGGTGAGTGGGGAAGGATGAAACGGCAGAGTATAGAAGATTTTTAGAGCAGTGAAAATACTCTGTATGATACTACACTGGTGGATATGAATCCTTACACATTTGTCAAAACCCATTGAATGTACAACACCAAAAGTGAACACTAAAATAAACTATGGACTTTGGGTGATAAGGATGTGTCCGTGTAAGTTCATCAGTTATCACAGATGTATCACTCTCATAGGGGATTTTGATAGTGGAGGAGTCTCTGCCTTTGTTGGGGAGTATACAAGACTTCTCTGTACTTCCTGCTCATTTTTACTGTGAACCTAAAACTGCTTTTAAAAATAAAACCCATTAAAAAATAGTGTGCGTTGTTTCCTATACCCCACCAGTTAGGGATTGCTCTTGTATTCATTTAGCCACAGAAGTGTCTTCTGATTGTCTGTACTAGTCTCATTGTCAGCCTGGGTGAGTGAAACTGTCTTTCACTTTCAACAGAACATAAGTGGTTGGTAAGACTTTCACTGTCCTGGTCCATATATTTTTTTTTTTCTTTTTAAGATTCACTGTATTTTTGCTTCCTGTAATAAGTGTGCTACCTTGATGTATACTTCAAAGAGATACGGCACAGATAAAAAAAAAGGACAAAAAGAAAGGAAAAAAATCAATATGGGAAAATATCATTTCTGATTGCTGTGAACAATTTCTATGTTCCCTATTTGTTTTATCGCTCAAAGAAAAAACCCTGATGGTATACAAGGCTTATTTAGCCCCATACAGAATGTGTTTATGATGCTGAGAGAAGATAGTCTGTCCTGGCCAGTCACCATGGTAACCTCTAAAAGCAAAGATTATGTCTGATTAGGTTGCCCTTCTCAGGAAGAATTGACCAGAAAAAAATCTTCTGAAAAGTTTAAAATGGAGGGTAGGAAGATACTGGTACTAATTTTGCACAGCTGCTCTCCTCCCTGACTCTCCTAATAAGAGTGACTCAGACTATTTTCTAGAACCTTTTCGCAGTCCCACAGAGAGCTTCCAATGACATCCTCCCCTTGTTAAAAATGTACCTCAGCTCAGTTCTTTGTGGTTATTGTCTCCACAGCCCATAATCAGAATTCCAGATACCTCTGTGATTCCTTGTAAAGAGATTAATGAATGTTCTTAAAGATAAAAAATAAATAAAAGAAGTGAAACATAATCTGCTCTGAAGAAGTTATAAAAGGAAGCAAAAATTCAATCATGTTTTCCTATAATGATTTGGGAGGCAGGCAGGCAGCAGTAAGGTGGAAACACTGAAGAAGCCAGAAGACTACTTTATGTTAGAATTATTTTTGTGGATGCTCTTAATGCTCTCTGCCTTAAAAAAAAAATCCTTTTAAATATGTTTTGGTATTTTTTCCCTAAGTTTCTGCTGCCAGTACTAGTGTCTATAAAACACAATGTGTATCAATTATTGTGCTTTTCCTATTTCATGTCCTAAATAAGGTAATAATCAAGTTACTTTATTGGAGGCTGACTAATATAAAGAGGAGCATCAAGTAGAGGAAATGATAGTTTTAGTCTTAACTGAAAGGGTAAAATCTTATTGGACTGATATAATATGCTGTGTTGGTGGGCTGAGAGAGAATTCACATAACCTGCAAAATATTTGCAAACCTTTTAGTGCTTTGTAAACCTAAACACTGGGTGGCATAAAATGTCATTCTAGTGTCACTTACACTGACAGAGTAAACAATGAAGGGATCGTTTATTCAACCTAATGTAGGAAAAAATTTTTTTTTGCATTTGAACAAAAGATAAGAACTAAGTGTCATTATTTTCTCTCTCTTTATTGAAAGGAAGTAGCTTTTTCCCCTTGGTTATACATGATTGTTATAACAAATCCTGGAGAGCAATGTGGCAATATACATCAGAATTAAAACTGCACGATCCCTCAGAGATAGGTTTCCACATATGCACATGGAAATGTGTTCCAAGATTCTTATTGAAGCAAAAGATAGGAAGTTATCTCAATGTAATCTGTGAGACAGGAGGTTAAAAAATGATGGTGTAGCCATACAATGTAATACTATTTTGTTTTTAAAAAGAATTAATACACTATATGGACCAATAAGGAATAATCCCCAGAATATATTCTTAAATGACGACAGAGTAAATAGGCATGTCCCAAGTGCCTTTTGCATATTAACTTATTTGATCCTCACAGCAACCCCTTTAAGTAGAAACCTTTATCATTCCCATATTACAGTTGAGTTAACAGAGGCACAGAAAGATTAGGTAACCTGCTCAAGATCACATAGCTAGGAAAAGTTAATGTCAAGATTTGACCTTTACAGTCTAACTTAAGGAGTCTGCACTATTAAACACTGAGCAATACTTCGAAGCAGTTTTCAGAAAATGTATATAATATGTTGGTTGCGATAAAGGAGATATATGCATATGTATATGCATATATGCATATACAACACATACACACACATATATATATACATACACACACAGTCAATTCTCAGTATTTGTGGATTCGTCTACTTACTAAAATTTATTTGTAACCCCAAAATCAATTTCACAGAATTTCCTAGGTTAAACAAGACAGTGCTCTGCCTTCTTGTTTCTGCTCCCATGCTGTAAACGAGTGTCCCTTTTGCAGTCTACTTAATGCCTGGCTTTTATCATTTTTGTGCCTTTTGTTGGTGATTTTGCTGTTTAAAATGGCCCCGAGCATAATGCTGAAGTGCTGTCTAGTGCTCCTAAGTACAAGAAGGTTGTGATTGCTTTACAGAGAAAATACGCGTTTTAGATAAGTTTTGTTCAGGCATGAGTTATAGTGCTATTGGCTGTAAGTTCAATGTCAATAAATCATAAGTAATCATAAGTAAGTTTCTATTTCTTTAAATAGAAACACACATAAGACAAA
Organism: Camelus bactrianus; assembly: GCF_048773025.1. Taxonomy (NCBI): domain Eukaryota; kingdom Metazoa; phylum Chordata; class Mammalia; order Artiodactyla; family Camelidae; genus Camelus; species Camelus bactrianus. Next base: position 41,869,244 of record NC_133550.1, on the reverse strand, counting down.
GTTATATTTTGTCAATTGGTGACAATGTTGTGATCAGTTTTCCAGGAACCTAACTCTGTATTTCCCCTAGGAGTAATGATACAGTTGTTGTTAATTTAGTGTTCAAAGAGACAAATATAACTACTGTGAATAACAAGAATCAATTTATTTATATATATATACACATACATACACATATGTATGCTTATATGATTTTTATATGTCACCCATAGGAAAATCTTTAAAAAAGGTGATAAAATAAACTGTAAACAGTGGTTGTTTAGGGGAGGGGAACGAAGATACTGGAGTTCAGAAGTGGGAGAAAGACTTACTTATCTCCTTATGAAATTTCACCATGTGTAGTATTATCTACTGAAATATTTTCACGCATTTGGTACAGAGAAGAAAGTGTTCCCAAAGTTCTGCATAATCCCACCTTCCCGCAAATAGTTTCATAAATAATTTTCTTGGCTTTTAAAATGTAAATATAATACACATGATCATACTCTACTGTATCTTGCTTTTTTAAGCTTTATGTGCTTAACTTCCTTCTAGGTCTAAACAGTAAGACCTATTCCTCCTTTTCTTTCTATGTTCCACCACAAACACAGCCCCATATGGAACACAAACATCACAGATTTCTGTCTTTCTAGGCTGCGCTCTCATCACTGGCATTTCTGCAAGACCACAGCAACAGTATTTTGAAGACAAAATCATGCCATGACTCTGAAATTTAAAATAAGAGCATGGAAGAGAATGTATCAAGAAATGAGGAGACTCTCTTGAAAAGTTTTACAACTTTTTGTTTTTACTTTATAGCCTGAGTCAGGGAATTTTTATTACAAAATGGAAGAGAAAAGAAATTTTCTCTGTGTCAGTTACATATTAGGCAATGTATATACTGATCTTCAAACTACTGGAGGTAGATTTAATTATTCTCAGTTTATAGACAGAGAAAATAGGTTTCCCCAAATCAGACTATTTATGTCTGTAGGAAGAAGAGAAAGGAGCCCTTTTCTATATTCATCTACAGTTGGAAGATGGATATTTTTGTCCAAATCTTGATATTTGGGTATCATATCTGCAGGATATGGGGGCCACTTTTAATTGCTGTATTCAATTTATACAACATTAAGTGGCAGCCAGTGCCCTCAAAGACTACCTAGCAGATGTAATGTGAATCCCAGAACACAGTAATCATACTGATGGGATGCCACTCATTGCATTAGACACTGAAATGCTAACCTCTTCAGTACACCCACCTTCACTAGGGTTAAGATTTTGGTTTTGCTATTAAACAAACAAACAAGCAAACAAATGAAAAAACAAAAAAAACCCAACAACAAAGAAAACAAACAAAAAAACCCTTAAGATACTGACACTCCAGCTTTAAGAAAAAGATGCCAATAAGAGATCGCTCATATGTGGAATCTAAAAAAAAAAGAACGTATATACAAAATAGAAACAGACTCATAGACATAGAATACAAACTTGTGGTTCCAAGGGGGTGAGGGGTGGGAAGGGACAGACTGGGATTTCAAAATGTAGAATAGATAAACAAGATTCTACTGTATAGCACAGGGAAATATATACAAGATCTTATGGTAACTCACAGTGAAAAAAAATGTGACAGTGAATATATGTATGTTCATGTATAACTGAAAAATTGTGCTCTACACTGGAATTTGACACAACATTGTAAAATGACTATAACTCAATAAAAAATGTAAAAAAAAAAAAAGAAAAAGATGCCAAAAACGTAGAGCTACTTGAGTTAATATCTTCTAGGACTGAGCTAAGTTGAATGTAAATGAAATCAAGGAATTATTCTCCTGATTGTTTTCAATTAGGCCTGCTGATGTATTAGATTTTGAAGTTTGAATCGTAGTACCCACTAACTTCCTCTAGAGGGAGAATGAAACAAAAATAGACAGAGTATTAAAAAGTGGATAATGGGAATGATCCTAAAGATTGCTCCTTAACAGAGAAAAAACATCTTGCCAAACCTGTCATAAGCAAAAGCAGGGTGGTTAGTTTTATTGTGGTATGTTTTCTAAGTGTAATGTAGTCAACCTCTAAAATAAAAAGGGGCATGTTTTTTGTTTCCTTTTACTTTTGAATCAATAGGAAAAGCACACATGCACCCAGGTGCACGCACACACAACTTTACCCACTTCACTCTGTATAAATTTCAAAAATATCTATATTATAAAAAAGATGATGAGCTGCTTAAAACACATATTTAAAACCTGTTCACTTAATTCTTAGTATTCGTGAAATAAACATGATGTTCATCTACTTAAAAATTACAAAGCAACGCAGTCTAAGAAAAAAGGCATTCTGTAAAGCAGATTACTCAGTGCTATATAAGATACTGCATAAAATTAAATATCAAGATGCTTCTCCCTCTTCCCCCGACAATTTCCTTAGGGTGTCAATGTTCTGCTAAAATGATCCAACATTTTCAAGTTTGGAGACCTATAGAAGAAGTACTGAAATACATGTTTACATGCATTGTGCAAGAACTGAAATCCAGGTAGCTTCACTGTTACTACAGAATCTGAAGAAATAAACATCAAAGGGAGATGAGATAACTAGCTCTAGAAATAAAGATTTCCACAAGAGAAACAATCGTGGAAGAAAATTATCCTCTTTGCTAACAATATGGTAATCAGCCTTTCCTGCTTTCTCCTGATGATGAGGTGATGTCACTGGTCAGAAGTGCTGGCCTATTTTCTGTTCTGCCTATGGTGGGTTGGATTGGATGAAAATAAACATCTTACATAACAGGCCGGCTGTGCACTTCGTCTTTTTTTCTCCCAAGGAGATTTTCCCAGCGTGAATTCTGCATGTACAATTAACACTGGCGGAATTTCAGCTAAAAAATCTGTTAGATTTATAAGCAGATTAACAAATACAAAGTCCATGTATGCTGCCTCCCACTCCGCTACCCACCTTACCTCCTTTACACACACACACGCACACACACACACACACCATCATCATCTCCACCACCACCTCCACCAACACCACCACCATCACCTCCAGCCCTCCTGTAATCAAAACAGCTTTATACTGAGAGAGAAGGGAAAACAGGCAAGTTTAAATTGAAATTAGTCTTCAAATAGTGGTAACAAAATAGAAAATTGCAGATTAGAACCATTGTCTTACTTCAGTGATGTAAACCAGACCCCCCTCAGGGCTTGCTTTCTCAAAATTGAAGATGAATCAAAGATTATAAGCTTAACAAACAAGAGGCATCCCTACATTTGTGGCTTTTATGCTCTTAAAAAGAGCAAACCCAGCACAGGAAATTTTCTGTTGTAATTTGTAAAAATTTACCAAAAATTCTGGAGTTTTCTGTCACAAATCCTGTTTTGTATGGAGGGGTTTAAGAATTTGTAAGCTTCAACATTTATGGTAGAGGCCATTTATGGAATGAATATATTAAACTGAGCATTCAAATTGATTTTCCTAATTCCTGAAGGTACGATAAAATCAGAGATGCTGCAGAGCTGAAGGAAACTTGAACTTGAATAGCATGGTTAGAAGCTCATTTGACATCAGCAAAGTAATTCACAGTGATTTGTAGGGACCCCATCAACTGACCTAGTGGTCTTAGTTTCAGAAAAAATCATCACACAGTCTCCACCCAGTAAATATTTGAATATCTAACATATGCTTAACACATGACAAATACTGAATAACCTAAACAGTATAGAGCTGAATTTAGACTATGAGATAACTTTTTTTTGTATTGCTAAGCAGTGTGTACAAATGGTCCTTATCTGTTCCTAATCTGCAGTTCAAAAGAGAAAAAACATTTAAAGAGAATGTTTAAGGAGTAGATGATGATTATCTGATCCTTCCTGTTGTAAGAATAATCGCCAATTTTCTGTCCTAAGTAGAAGCCACATTGGAAGGTTTCCAAAAATGCAACTTTCTTTTAGGTGCAGATACCTAATGTCAAGTCAAGAAAGCCAGTCCTATACCTGTGTGGGCATTACTGTGTATTCATTTAGAGACGTTTACCTTTGTTTAGCGGCTACTCTGCCTTATATAATATGCACTAGTATGGTATATGCATAGTATACACCAGTATACCCACTTATTTGAATGGACAATATGTATGAAATGAGTCAGCTGTGTTACTTTGGAAAGATGAGTGAATTTGTATTCTAAAGATTTGCATTTAAATATCAACTTTGATTTTTACCACCAGTAAGATCTTAGACAATTAACTATATTTTTCTAAGCCTCAGCTTTCTTATCTAAAACATGAAGACAGTGATGCTTTTAAGAGGTGTTGTAAGGAATAAAAAAGAAAAATGTGCCAAAGAATCCAGCACAATGCATAGCAAATAGTTGAATATACATATGTATGTATCTATGAATGCATGTGAATGATCAAAGTTAGAGGTATTCATACAGTATTTTCACAAAGAAGCAAGATTGAATTATCTCATATTTACCACAAAAGGAAAAAATAAGATTTTTTGACTACTTAGAACAATTATTTATTTACTTGGCTTAAGGAATGATAATGGCTGATACTTTTGTCTAAGTATGCATAATGATTTGCATTGAATGAGTAATATTCAAATTAACAATTGTTGAACCAAATATATTTTGAATGCCTATTTTATGTTTAATAATAGAAAGGAGTAAGAATAAATTATTTCAGTAGTTTATTGTCTTCCAGGAGATTTTAGAGTTCTTGGGGAGATGATAAATTAAAGAAATAATTACAAGTATTAATTATTATATTATGTAAGCTGTAAGTGCTCTAGAAGCTAAGTGGATATTTTAGTGACTCAAAAACAATTACTGCATTCATATGCATTTCCAAGATGGAAAAATCGGTTTACACATAGAAGCAAATTCTTTACAAGGGTTTAAAAAAGAATTATGATGTCTTCAAATATTTCCATGAATTTTGGAGGAAAAAGATATTTCTTTAAGTAGTGTTTTTTTTTTAAGACAGTGTTAAAGAACTCAAATCTAGGAAGGTTTACTGCTGATAATACTTTAAAAATAAAACAAAAAAGATGAACATCTTAGATAAATATATTTGCAACAAATGTATTTCTTTAAAAAATACATGTTACAAAACAAGAACTTAGTGGTTTATTGAAATATTATCATGTTATAGTTATGTTAGAAAATTTTAAAAACTATGGAATCACCGTGGTCCTTCTCTATAAGCTTGTAATCATGAATGTAAATATTGGCAGTAAAGGCTTACTGACATTATAGTTTAGGGTTTTATTTTGCTATTTCTGACAAAATTTTAACTGAAGAAAATTTAGATTTTATGGGCTCTGGAAAAGGAAGAGGAAACCCAGCTTTCTCTTTGTGTAGAATCTCAAGTCCAGATGCTGGCTTTTTTCTTCATGAAAATTCATAATGTATCTATTATAGCTTTCTAATTAAAGTCACACATGTATGAATAATGTTTTGAAAATCAGTCACTATCCACTTTACATATGTTAACATATATTATGTTTTAAAGTCATTTTCTGCCGAATAGCTCAGTGTGCTATGTAACTTACAATGAAGTGGTTACCATTATTTATTTTTTTTACTTATTGACTGGGTTCAGGCATTTTATAATGTTGAAAAGTGAAAAAAGCTAGAGTTACTTATTTTTCAAAACTCAAGCTTTATGACTAAAAAAGTGTGTTTTGGTTTTTCTGTTATATTTCCTGTAAAACTGTAACTTTTAATTCATTCAACACATAATTTTTTAAACACCTACTTAGTGCTAGTCATTCTTAAAAGCATCTGGAATATATCTGTGAAGAAAGCAGAAAAAAATCTCTAGCTTATATTCTGAATCAACAATAAACTAAAGTAAAACAAATACATTAATTCTATAACATATTAGAAGGTCATAAGTGCTGTGGAGAGCAATATAACAAAGGGGATGTTCAGAGAAGGAAGTATAGTTTTGAGTGGAGTCCTCAGAGTTGGCCTTACTGAGAAATGGTCATTTGAACAAAGATGCGAAGGAGGTGGGAGAGGTGGGATGTGAGTGCCTTACTGTCACTGAACAGAGCATAGTACCAATGATCAGGAATCTGGCTCTGTCATTAATTAAAATTGCTGATCCTGGGCAAGCATTTTCTTCTTTATAAAGTAAAAATAGGGAAAATATCTACACAAGATTGCGGGGAGGAAAAAGAAGACCATTTATTTCACAAATACCTTGTTCAGTGCCAGCTGGGGGCTTGGCACTCGAAATGAACAGCACGTAATCTTGAGCCCTTGAGGAACCTGCATTCTAATAATGATTACATTCTAGCAGTACACAATGGATTTCAAGGCTTTTTGGAGATTGCCATGTATTTTGTAATTGAATAGGTATTGGTAAACAGAATTGCTTTTCTCATTTGTCATCCTCTTAGACCCCTGCATCATCGATCTTGCTGAAGCTTCTCTTTTGCTGCCCTCACTCTCTACCCTCCTGTAGCTTCTCCTGCCTCCCACTCACTCACTTTCCACTTAATTCACTGCCTCCTTTTCTTCTTTCACATTCTTTATAAATAATATATTTTTAAGGATTCTTTCTCAGTCCTTGTTTTTATCTATTCATTCTTTATTATTAAAGTATAGTTGGTTTACAATGTTGTGTTAAGTTCAGGTGTACAACATAGTGATTCAGTTACACATACATACTTATATATTCCTTTTCATATTCTTTTTCACTACAGGCTATTATAAGGTATTGAATATAGTTCCCTGTGCTATACAGTAGGACCTTGTTGTTTTGTCTACTCATTCTTTTCATGGGCAATGTAAGTCATACTGATTTTAAACATTACCTTTAAGAAACAGCTACCTCTCTACCTTACCCAAATTCTGAACTGAGATATAAGTCAGGAGTCTGCAGATGGAGAATAAAGTAACTTTTTTTATAGCTCAAGGCTAAGAGGGAAGATGTAGCTTTACATGCGAATCCAGTGGGCTGATAAACTGAACCTCAAAATTCCTTGCGCGTAGGGGAGGCAAAACTTTACCTCTACCCTCTCAGGATCTCTGCTGAGCTTGAAAATTAAATTGATATAGACATATAAATAGGAGAAATGCATGCAGATTTTTACATGTACATGGGGGCCCCCATAGGAAAATGAAGACCCAAAGAGGTGGCAAAACCTAAATGCTTCCATATTAAGTTGAACAGAGACAATTGAGGAAAATAACTAAAATATATGAAGAAGCTAAAGGAAAATAAGAGTTATTTTTACAGATTCTGTCTGTACAACATTCTCTTATCCTGACACCCTATCTTGGTGATAAGAATATTTCTTCCTTCCTGGTATAGGGAAGACATCTCTCACTTGGGAATTTTATCTCCTATTTTCAGGAAGAAAAGGGAAGGTCAAATAATCCTTCTTGCAGTTGCTGTTTCTCAAATGCCTTCAGCCCAAACTGATCCTTAAGCCAGTCACCACAGTTGTAGACTGTGGAAACCCTCCTCACTTGGAGTGTCCTGGTGGGACTTCGGTGGGCAGTGCAAAGTTTGACAAGAAGGTTCTGTACATAAGGCTGATATTTTGCTCCCTATTCTTTTTCCATCCCAAATTATGTCCAGCTATATTGTCTAGCGTAACATGACAGAGGTTCTTCCATAAAATTAAAAGACAACATTAGAATTCTCATATAATAAAAAGGCATACAGATTCTCTAGTTTAAAAAAATCACAACAATGTGAATATAAACACACCAACATTATCAAATTTTCAGAAAGAAGTTAAAAATTAAACGAAGTTTCAAGTTGGATTCTAGCAATGAATGGCATTGAATTCAAAATAAAATCCCACGTGAATTCCAGGTTCACAGAAAGAAGAGTCAAAAATTCATTCTCAGCACTTCCTAGTCTTCTCAGCCTTGGCTAGAGAAGGTCTCGATGCCTGGGCAGAGTTGGGGCTCCTTCAGCAGCTCAAACCTAGGCTAGTTTTTGCCAGAATGTGTATAGTTCTTTCAATGCTCAGAATTTTATGCCTGATTTTTTAAAGCAGAGGTTTGGGGTTTTTTTGTTTTTTTTTTTTTAATACTGTCAATTACAATGTGCCTATATCTGGTGTACAGCGCAATATCCCAGTTATGCGTATACATACATATATTTGTTCTCATATTTTTTCCATTTAAGGTTATTACAAGATATTGAACATAGTTCTCTGTGCTATACAAAAGAAACTTTTTTAAAAATCTATTTTTATGTATAGTGGCTAACATTTGTAAATCTCAAACTCCCAAATTTATCCCCTCCCTCCTCCTTTCCCTGGGAACCATAAGATTGTTTACTAAGTCTGCGAGTCTGTTTCTGTTTTGTAGATGAGTTCATTAGTGGCCCTTTTTTTTTTCCCTAGATACCACATATGAGTGATGTCATATGGTATTTTTCTTACTCTTTCTGGCTTACTTCACTTGGAATGACAGTCTCTATGTCCATCCATCTTGCTGCAAATGGCATTATTTTTTATGGCAGAATAGTATTCCATTGTCTGTGTGTGTGTGTGTGTGTGTGTGTGTGTGTGTACACCACAGTAAAGCAGCTGTTTTTTAATGTATTACTTGTGTTTTTATTGAGGCAGGATTTGCAAATGGTGAAATGTACAAATCTGAAGTATATAGTTCAATTAGTTTTGACAAATATATATACTCCATGCCTCTATCAAGAAGTGGAATATTTTCTGTCGCTCCAGGGAGTGCCCTTGTGACACTTCCCAGTGAATTCCTGTCCCTCAAAAACCAGTCGTTCTGTTGTCTTTTATCGTACTTGAGTTTCGCCTGCTGTAGAAATGCATGTACATAGAATCATAAAGTATGTATTCTCTAGTGTCTGGTTTCTTTCACTGAGGATATTTTTGAAATTCACCTATGTTTTTGGGTATCAATAGTATAGTCCTTTTTGTTACTGAGGGGGAGGCAGTGTGGAGGGAGTGTTAGATGTGGGAATATGACGCAGGCTTTTTTAAAAGTCTGTTCTCCCGTTGATGGATACCTGAGCTATTTCTAGCTTTTGGGATGTTATGAATAAAACCACCATAGATGTTACTGCTCAAAGAGTTTTGTGGATATATCTTCATTCTTCTTGGATCAGTACCTGGGAGAATTCCTAGGCCATAGGATAGAAGAATATTTAATTTTGTAAGAAACTACTAAATTTTTTCCAAAGTAGGTATATCATTTTTATACTTCCATGACAATATTTGAGAGTTCTGGTTGCTCCACATTCCTGCCAACATTAGATAGTTTTTTTTTTTTTTATCCATTTTTAGGTGTTTTATTGTGGTTTTAATTTTTGGCTCACAGTAATGGAAACCAGGCATCCAAGATTATTACAGTACTGGCCTTGCACCAATTTTTTTTCAGATAATTCAGGCCACAGCTCCAGTTTTGCTCCTAGGCAAAATTATAAACAGAATATTCAGCAATATTTTAAAAGTAGCATAAATTACTTGGTATTTGAGTGAAGGAGAGGGAAGTTGGAGAAATTTGGCTTGTTTTTAACATGAGGATGCCAGTCAGTCTGACCTTATCCATAACCCATAACTTATTGATTTAATCTCAACTGGAAGAAATCTATCAACAAGAAGTTAAATTAAATCCTAATCATTGTTTCTGGAGAGGCAAGATCTACACATGTGTTACATCTTAATTTTAATTTTCCTCTTTATTCCCATCATCTGCGCCACGTGGTTTCCAAGATTCCTTGTTCATTTGACTAAGCTTGTGAAGGGAAATAAAGCAGAGAGGAAACGTGAGGAAGGTTTACATGAAGTGAGCCTAAAAATGATATACCATCATTTCCACTCATATTCTGTTGGCTTAAACTCAATCACACAAGCATGACTTACTGCAAGGAAGACTGGAAAATGACATCTAGTTATACTCTGGAAGAAGAGAAAATGGATGGAGACTCAGTAGCCTCTCTGCACCCCTAAGTCTAGCCTGCAATGCCAGATTATACTGTGCCTGTATAGCAGTCTGCAGTGGCTCACACACTAAAACAGGCTATGACTCTTAAAACAGTTAGCAGTTTGCCAGGGTCTGTTTGGCTGGAGCCCTCTGAGACTATCTAAAAAGTCCTCAGAACTTTACTGAGCCTCCTGTATGCACCTTCACCAGCTAATTACTTCTTCCAGGACCCAAGTGCCTTTGCAGGGGTCTGAATGCCTTTGTTTAAGGTCCATGTTTACTTAGATCCCTACCTCTAGGGAAATGTCCTCTGTAGAAACATGCCCGTGGACAAAGCCACATGGTAACCAAAGTCAAAATACCTTTGACCCAAAGTTTTAAGCTTTTGTTTAAATCTGGCCCAATATAAACTTCCAAAAGTGATTGAGGTTAGAACATTCTACTCACACATAAAATTCAAAGCCTAGAACCATATGCCCTGGCCACATCAGACATTCCATCACTTCACACGTATACTTTGCTCCCTTAAATTTGTCTTGGTTTACTTTCCAATGTTCCCAGCCAACATAAAAAAAAAAAAAAAAATGCCGAATCTTAATGCTGTCCTTTCAAAAGCTACAATTCCCAATTCCTTACCCTGTAGCAACGGAGGCTGCCCCAGCACAAGTACCAGTATGTAAGAAAATGATGTGAAGCATTGTACTGACTTCCAAGGATGAAAAAGGGCAAAACTGGCCATATTCTTCCTTTCACATATAATAGTCAGATGAACTACCCACATCCCCTGGTATTCAGGGAATGAAAGGGTGGCAGAGCCTAAGAGTTAACAATATTTGCACTCCCACCATATGGAAGTAAACATCATTGAAGGGGTTCCCCACCTTTTAAAACAATAGCAGTGTCTATGCCCCTAGTCCTTATGTCTTTCTAACCTCGAGAAACTAATTTCCAGCTACCTAGTGGAAATTTCATTTGAACATTCCAAGAGCATCTCAAAAAATACTCAGAAATTCCCTCACTGGTTCCCCCATTCTCATAGTCACCCAAGCTTGGAAACTTAGAGCCAGCTATGATCTTTTCCATTTTAAAAGTGTGATATAGATACTCTTGCCCAAATTGTTTCTCATATATGTCATGTTTTTTCTACTTCCAGTTTTCAAGTTCAGACGCTTTCTGCCACATCAGGAGTTTGCAAAAGCCTCCTATCAGATTTCTCCTTCAAACCCATTAACCTACATATGATTGCCAAATTTATTTTCCTGAAATATAGCTCTAATCATGGATCTCTTTTGCTCACAGATTTTAATGACTTCTACAAAATTGAATACAGCCCTTTTTATGGACATTTACATCCTTTTGATTATCCAGGAACTGCTTTCTTTATATTTGAGGAATTTCCATCTTAAAAATTCATGTTTCCCCAAGATACATGACCTATCAAACATACCCATGATTTTAATTTAGAAGGCAGTGACATAAGTAGAGAGATTCATTCTGAAGAGAAAAAGAACATGGTGGATAGGCACCGGTATTTCAGAGACAGTGCCAGCTGAAGTCTTACTAGCAGCATCCTGTAGTCAGCATCAGTGATGAAGCCTGAGGTCCCTTTTCCCAGCAGCAGTGGTGGCAGTAGGGTCTATAATGGAGCAGCCCTGTAGCCCCTGGCTGTGTATCCTAATTCTCTTATCCTAATATTCCACAGTAATTTCACTTTCTCTTTAACTAATTCATACCTTTAATTTTCCTGTTAAAATCAGTTATATCTTTAATAATTCTGTGTGAACTAGATAAAGCAGATTACAATGTTTGCAAATTAAAACTCTGCTAGGTACAGTATCCCTGTCTTGATGCCACCCCCTTTTAGAAATCATTCACTGGCTTCTTGTTGCTCTTAAAATAAAGGTCAAAATACTTTTAAGTCGACCACAGGACCCTGCCTGATCTGGCCCTAATCTGGCCTCGATCTGCTTCCTTGATTTTATTTCTTACTACTCACCCTCATCACTACCACACACATTCCAAATGGACTTTCTTTCGGTCCCTTGAACTAGTTAAGTTTATACCTGCCCTAGGACTTTTGAACATGCTACTTCCTCTGTCTGGAACAATCACTGTGTCCCCCCACCCTCCTCTGTCCAACTTTCCAAACTCACTTTACCCAATTAATGTCTGAATGTCTTTCAGGCCTCAGCTTAAATTGTAACTTCCTCAGAAATGCCTTCCTTGACTCTTTAGAAGATGCCAAGTTTCTCTGTTATACACTTAAACGTCATTTTTATTTTTCTAAAAGAACATATCACAATTAAGACTAAATACTTAAACGATGATTTTTTGTTTGTTTGTTCGCTGTTTCTTTCCCACTGAAATATGTCATGATGGTAGAGAATTGGTCTGTTTTATTCATTCCCTTTTCCCCTCACAACTCAAGAGAATACCCGGTAGATATTCACCAAATACTTACAGAATTAATGTACCTAACCTTCAAGATATCACATGTTATGACCCCCAGCCTACATTACCAGCTTAGTCTTTCAAAGGCTAGTTAAATTTTCTCTACCACTTCACAAGTCTACTGTAATAATGTGGCTTGTAATTAATCTGGTACTTGGAGTATCCTTGACATACTGACTAGATCTGAAAGTGCTCTAAATATCCTTCTATGCCAACTTATGAAATTATCATTTTCTCCAAAAACCCATTTCTTTTAAAAAATTTTTATTAAATAAAAAAATTATTTCTGTATTTTTTTTTATTTTGATTAACTGACTTGTTATTTCTTTTTTCTTTAATGTATTTTATTTTTAAGGCAGGTATAGGGGGGAAGGTAGTTAGGCTTACTTACCAAAAACCCATTTCTGATGTCCTTCGCGAATTGTCATGTCACCTTTCTTCCTTTAAACTCAAGCAGAACAACAAAGTTCAACATATTCCTTATTGTAGTACAGTATTTGTGTTCCTGCCTTAAGCCCCAATTAGACGTAGATTTCTTGAGGACAGAGAATTATTCTCTTTAACCATACCAGTGCCTGCTATAGTGCTTAGTACAAAGCCATTGCTCAACCAATGCTACCTGAATTTCCTACCATAGGAAATAGAACTAAATGTCAGCCACAGACTTTAAAACTAATTGATGAAGACCAAGATATAAAAGCCATAGCCTCAAGGTTGGATTTCTGTAAGTCCATTGACTGTGAGCTTAGCCCCCTCTTCTTTTTAAAGCCTCTTTTTTCCTTTCCTTTTCTTTCTTTCTTCCCTTCATATTCTTTAGAGGATAGAAAACACAGCAATGTTGCAATTAAACAAGCACTTTACTTGAAGTAAGGAAAGTCTGTGTTGGATATTAGCTTTGCTCCTGACCTGGAGCTTACAGTTCCAATCAGATATTTTAAATTCGGTATCTTGCATTTCTAAAGCACTCTAGAGTTGATACACTCTTTTCTTTGACATGTAATGAATTCTCTCTTATATCCTATGAGGATGCTTTAAAAAGATCAAATTGTCTTTACCTCAAAACCAGCTGTCTGTACTTATTAACCTATTTCTTTTTCAATTGTTTCATTGTCTCTCAGGCACTGAAGAAGGAAAACTGCTTTCTCACATTTAATGAGTACTCAAGTCCCAGAAACTCCTTCTTCATAACTTCTCCTGTTTCCACTTTCACTGCCGCCCCTCCTGTTTGAGGCCTTTGCCCATTCAAATCTGAATTGATATGAATAATTTCAACCAAACTGTCCTCTGTGTCTCCTGGGAGAAAATTCTAGCACAGTCACATTAACATCCTAAAACACAATCTACATTTGACTACTCCAAGTTGGAAAGTATTTAGTGATTCTCCTCCGAGAATAATCTACAACCTGTTCTGTCTAATATGGAAGCCATCAGTCACATGTGGTGATTTAAATTAATTAAAATTAAATGTAATTAAAAATTCAGTTCCTCAGTTCCACTAATAACCACATTTCAAGTGCTCAATAATTACGTGTGACTATTGGCTATCATATTATACAGTGAGGATATAGACTATTTCTGTTATGGTAGAAAATTCTATTAGACAGTGATTTTTTTTCTCATCTCTGAACAGCTATAGCACATATGAGTATTTTTTCAGACACTTGATGACCTTGACCTTATTTTGTTATCTGACCAGTTGTGTGATGTCATGGAAAAAAATACACAATCTCCATTCAGAAAACGCGCTTTTACATCTTGGCTCTACCATTTCCTAACCACATGGCCTTGGGCAAATCACTCTGGTTTCCACATCTGTAACATGGAGTTAAAAATATCACCAAAACTATTTCTTTCACTGAGTTTTTCTGAAGGTTAAGTGCATATGTCTGTGAATGCTGTAAAACCCAATACAAATAGCGGTGATAATAGAAGTCATAAATGTTGCCATTGTTCCTGGTATGATATTGTTAGCTTCTTACCATTTTCAGTAATAAGACCATGTTGAATTGTGCTTTCTACAACCAAAAGTGCTATGCAGAAAGCAGGTTCTTAATATCACTGCTATTCATTGAATTTGAACATTAAAATATTTCTGTAGAGAATATATTAAATATATATAATCACATGTATGAACATATTAGTACATGCTACATATATTTTTACCCTTTTTTCTTCAGCTAAAATAAAGAATGTAAATATTTTAAGTGTAAACTATTGAGAGGCAAATTGTATATTTAGATTAATGGTTAGTAAAATGTGAGTTTTTATCTCTGTGATGATAAGAAAATGTAAAAATAACCTATCCAGATAATTCTATTAATTCTCCCCCACTCTGTCCTTTTTCTAAAATTTCTAAACTAACCAGATGTGAGGAAAAACTGAATCCAAAATAGTTTTAGGAGGAGTTGGCCAAATATTCAATTCCAGGTGTCTTTCTCTTCATTCAGATTCATTCTGTTCATTAATTTAAAATAATGGTAATTAGTTCAGTTTTTCTTTCCTAGTCTGAATTTTGAAAAATTAGACTTAAAGCTTATGGTTAAAACCCCCCCACAGCTTCCTTACCAGCTGTTCTATTTTTGGTTACAGAGACTTTAAAAAGTGTTAAAACCAACCCACATAGGGTCAGAGCAGAAGGGCATATTGTGGCATGCAGGTGCTCAAGGAAATGTGTGGTCTGCCTCAGCAAGAGGACTTGCCTTTATGGGACTCTTCTGGCAAGCAGGAGAGCCCATGAACACACAGCAAGCCAGGGATGAAGGCTTGCAGTTGAGAGTAATATTAAGATTCAGTAAAAATCACCTCCTGTGAAAGATTAGGCTTGAAATCAACCCTGAGAGAGCCCTCATGGGACTCGACAAAAGTTTGCTTCACACTTCCTCTTTGGTTCATAGGGCTGAGGAAAGCAAAAGGAGAAAGATGTAACTCTGTGCTCCAGAGTGGGGAAAATGACCCAGTTGGCATCCTCTACCTTTAAAGTATTGTACACTGCTCTGCATCAGAAATTAGACCACTATCCTTTTTCTTAGCAGAAAACAAAATTTTGAGACCCAAAGTGGACAAAGAGTGTAAGGGTAATTTAGTGAGCTAAAAAATACCCCAAAGGCAGTAAGATTACAAAATCTCACCTTTTTACTTTTGATTTAAACTCTTTTTTGATGAATATCTATTGTGCACCATGATTTCACAATTAAGGAGTAAGTACTGACCAGAAGAAGGGGAAGAGTTAGGCCCTCCAGAAATTCCTAATCTATTGGCTTCAAGGCAGCCAACTGAGCTCACAGAGCTACAAAGTGCTGCCTTTGTGAAGTGAGGAAGGTATGTTTCTAGGATTACAGATCCTCCTCAAAGGAAGCTTCCTGTAAAAAATAGAGGTTTGGGAATCAGCTTAGAAGGTGAGGGAATGCAGTTCAATAACTCTATACCTTTATGAAAAGAGAGTAGAATGTATAATTCTTCCCAGAAGTGGAGAGAAGAAATGAAACCAATCTTTCCTTGTCTCTAGAGAAAATGTTATTTTTAATTCCTGGTATTAAATGACATAAAAACTGAAATAGAGTTTAGTTTGTTGTGAGTGGTGATCCCCAAAATAGCTCAGGATTGACTGACATGTTGGTAAAGGAATGACTGTGAAGCAAATTAACCAGACCATGTAGATATGTATGGTATATTCTTAACAATCTGGTTAGCTCCAGGTAAACAGAATGTTCAGAGATGAAGTTGAGAGGGTGATCTAGCCAAGCAATGGTTTGTAAATACTTCCCATAATGGAAAGGAAACACCATATAGCTTCCCCTAGTAATTGTCTCTTCAATTTCTTTGGTCACACACACCCATATGCATAAAGAACATATATACACACATGTACATTTGTGCATCTATATAAATGTATATATACATAGTATGTATACATATATCCATTTGTGTATACCTTTTTGTAGATATTTGAAACACAGATCATGTAAACAACACAATTCCGCTATATCTGGTGATGATTTCTTAGAGTAGGTAAAGATAAAAAAGCCTCACACATGATGTATATGAGTTATAGCAATAGACTAAATTTAAGCCACTTGCCAGAGAAACAACAGCTTAAGACACAGAGCAAGTCTCAGGGATTTTACATAAATCTTGGTTCATCCTCCCTCAAGGTCATCTGGAACTCTGCTGTATTCCTCTGTTGACCTTAAAACTTCAAATGACTAGTTCTATCTCTCTTGAGACAGTAGTAGAATAGAAACAACAAGGGCCTTTTAACACATACTAACTGAATTCTGCTCTGCACTGTATTAATTGCTTGAGGATTCAATGAGATAACAAATGCAAAAAATTGTGGAAATAGAGCAGGTTCTCAGCACATAAAATTTTCTTTCTTCTGATTTCCCCTGGTACTGTGAAAGAGATACCCAGGGGAACAAATATTAGTACTCAGTATCTGGAAAGGTACATTGTCTATTGTATACTAGCAAATTTGGGGGTAAATTAGTAGAGAAATGCTTCCAGAGTTTTCTTACTGCGTCAGTCTTGCAGAATCTCTGAACAACTAATTTCTGAGATGCTTAACAAAACTAAGATCATGGCTCAGCTTTTATGGTTGCAGAAAGGTGTTGCTGATAAAACAAGCACTTTTCAATATGATACAGTCCATGTATCAGGAGGCATTCATACTCCTGGCTAATTTATTCGTTTTAATCATTGATGAGATCACTTGAAAGCTAAGGAAGGCAGCTCTTTAATATCTATTCTGATTGTTCTTCTTAGCTCAAGTCAGAAGTAATTTAACTTCTATCAAATGTTAGTTGTTAGCAATACTGGAGAGGTTCCTAACTACTAGAGGCACCCAAATATACATATGTGTGTACCACACAGTACATGGTTGACATGTACTTAAATTTTGCTAGTAAAGTTGGGGGTGCGAGCGATAAATCAACTCTTTTGAAATGCACTGGGGAAGCCACTGACAAAAAAAAAATCCCTTTGTCAAATGATACTGGTAAACATTGATTTTTTTAAATATTGGATTTGCTAAAATACGTAAGTCATGCTTTATTTGAATCTATAAAATCTAATATCAGGCAGAGAGGGGCTCTCTAGTGATCATTATCACACACATACGGACACACACACACACACACACAGTCATTCACTCTCCCAAATATCCATATATAATTGGCCTAGTGAATGAACGGAAAACTCAAGCAGTTTGTGTGGCCACTGGTGTTCTTCACAGCTCGTTCTGCTACTTCAAATAAATACAACTAAATGCCTGCCAGGGATTGTAGCAGGCAGACAATAGCAACACTGTCTTTTGACTATAGACTCTGCCAGGCCTTGAGCCTTTAGGAGACAAGCAGAAGGAATTCTTCATCAAGCCATGGCTCAGCCCCCAGAAAGCGTCTTTGTTATGACAAATGGCAGCTTGTATTCATTTATCCCCACTACTGGTGGGAAGGGAAACAGATCGTCCTCACCACTGGAAAAATTAAAAATTAAAACTGGAAAGAATTCTATGGATTGTCTCGCCCATTGTTTTTCAGATTTCTGAATTTCATGGACCAACAACTTTTGAAAATATAACTCAGTTTTTTAGAAAAGAAACTAACGAGGGAGAAAGGGCAGATACTGATACAGGATTTTTATATAGTAAAAAAAAGTCTTAAAAAATACCACTGCCAGTTTGAAGATGACAGCTTAGATTAGCATCTCCCTCTTTTTTCTTAGAAATCATGGAAAGCAGAAGGGAGACCAGGAAACAAGAGCACAAAATATGATTTCAGCAAAACCGGGAGACAACTGGAACCCCAAATTTTGCAGTAGATGGAGAGTTTCCAAGAACAGTGGCAATGGAACGAAAGTGTGACAGAGAAAATGGAAACCACGGATTTTGGAATATCAGAGTACTTTTCTGGAGCCACTTTCTGAAGGAAACATCTAATCACTTGTTTTCAGCAACAGAAGCGGGTGTACATATCAACAATACAAACTCGCATGATTTCAGCTTTGTTTTAAAAAGCAGAGGGAGATTGAATGATATGCTGTAGTTGAAAGAACTTTTCTGTCTCCTGGAAATAAAAGAGAATATAAATATATAGATATAAATACATACATACATACATACACACACACACACACACACAGAGGGAGAGAGAGAGATACAGATACCAAAGTTATCATTCCCACTGGTCCAAGAATAGTATATGGTAAACTTTCACCCAAAATCCTGAGTCTAAGGAAAATTTAGGCAAATTGTGGTTTCTCATCATGAACCCCTACAAATAAATGGTACAGAAAACACACAATAACTTCAAAATTAAGTACTCAAAATACTACCCAAAAATGATTGATAAAAATATGCTACAAGAATCAAAAGAATAACAGAAAAACAGAGATTAAACTCTCACAAGAGAATTGTTTTCATGGAGTATTTTAAAATTGAGACTAAGTATTTTGCTGTCATTAAAAAAAGATACTGAAGTAGTTCTCCTTGCAAAATAATACGAAGAAGAGATGTAATAGCTTAAGGAGGATATGCCAATTAAAGAGGAGGATGTAAAATCTGAGTTAATCGAGTTTCAATAAGAAATTAAAAAACAAACACAAATAAAGATGCATTTGAACAACCTGATATATATATAAAACTGAAGCACTGAAAAATAATTGTTGACAGAATATGTAAAAGTAATTTTTAATCTGCCACATGAAACAGTACCCAGAATTGTTAGTTATCAGGAAAAAAAGTTAAAATCTCAACCAGATACCACTGCACACACATTAGGATGGCTAAACTTAAAAGACAATTCCAAATACTGGAAAGATGTGGAGCATCCTGACTCCCATACATTTCTAGTGTGAATGTAAATGATCCAACCACTTTAAGCAAAGGTTTGGTAGTTTCTTATAAAGATAAACATCTGTGTACCTTAGAGAAATTTTATTTCTGGATACTTATCCAATAGAAATGAAAATAATGCCCATTAAATTTTTTGTAGAAGAATATTTATACCAGATTTTTTCACAGTAACCAGAAGCTGGAAGCAATCCAAGTATACATTCACAGAAGAAAGGATATACAAGGAATACTTATTTTGCAGAATGATACTAAGCCATCAAAAGGAATAAATTACTGACATGTCCAATATCATAAATGAAATATCAGATAATATGCTGAGGAAAGAAGCTGAATGTAACATATCATATTCTGTATGATTTGATATATGTGAAGTTCTAAACAGACAAACCTTATTATATATATATATATTTTTTTTTAATTGAAATAGTAGTTTCCTGTGAGGGGTTAGGGGAGATACTAATTTAAAAGACTCAAGAGAACTTTCTGAAATGATAGATTTTCTATCTCAATGTGCTGTGAGTTAAGGAAGAGAATATATTCATCAAAATTATATGGTCAAGATTTGTGAATTTAAAGGTACCTACATGTATTAACTTAAAAAAAATACAGTCAATAGTAACGAATAATGAAGTGGGAGTTGGGGAGTGAGTGTAAGGACAGACAAAATAAAAGAGACAAAATGTTGGTAATTGTTGGAGCTGAGAGATGGCTGCGAGGAAATTCATTTAGTCATTCTACTTCCTTCATATAGATTTAAATTCTTCCCAAATAGTTGAAATTCTGAAATAAGAGAGGACTTCATTCTACATATAGAATTGGCATAATGCTCGAAAGCAAGCTGTTTTTTTTTCTTTTGGCCTGAATTTTATTTTATCTGTTACTAACATCATGACTCATTTTTTTGTACTTAACATTTGCCTATTTCTTTGCCAATTCTTTTTATTTTAACCATCTAAATATCTTTAAGTGTATCTCTTTACAGAGTCTTGAGTTGGATTTTGCTTTGTTTGCCCAACTAAAATTTTTTTTCTTGTCATATGTGCAATAAGCTCACCTTACAGATGTGACTGATAGGTTTAGTCTTAGTTCTACAATACTGTCTCATGGTTTTTTTTTAAATGTCTTTCACTTTGCCGTTTCATTTCTGTATAGTTTTGTTATTTCTTTTGATATTTAGAAGACATATATTTTTGCTTTAGTAGTTACCTTTATACTAATAATTTTTTGTAATACCTTTAGTCCCCTATTCCTTTTAGTTTTTACTGTGAGTGATAAATTGAAATTAAGCAATATCTGCTTCTTTCTCCACTCCTCTTTCTTCTCTCCTCTTTCTCATTCTCCAGTTTTAATCATTGGTATAATTTTAGTTTTCATGTTTTTATTCATAAGTGTACTTAATTTCTACTTGATTTGTGAATTTCAAGTTATACTGTACTCCCTTATTAATAGCTATGAAAATACCAGGGAGCTAATTCTACTTTCCACGAAGTCTCCCTTCTCACGTTTTTGTTAGTTGTGGAATATCTCTTTTCTTAGAGTGTATTTCATTTACATACCATTCTGTCACGAATTATTTTTATCTTTTTGTCTTGGTTCTACAGTTAAATATATTCAGTTTGCATCCCACGGACCTTATGATGGAGTATCTCTAGTCATTTTATAGTGGAGGAAGCTCATTCTCTAGTAGATTCCTAAGGAAAAGCTTGTGGGAATGATGTTCCCAGATGGCCAGCTCGTTCATAACTTTATTTGATTGGTTGTCAATGGTCTTACATTTGAAGAATATAAAAAGTATGTGTCTCATATTTCTTACCTTGCATGTTGTGAAAATGTTCTGTTACTTCTTTACCTAAGCATAGATTTCATCTGTCCCTGTTTTGTTTTTATTGAGGTAAACTTTACATATATTAAAATTCACTCTTTTCAGTATATGGTTCTGAAGCTTCCAAACACATTCAGGTGGTTGTCAGAGTTCAGCTGTACGTGGCTGTTAGACTGAGGACCTCATTTCCCTGCTGGCTGTGAACTAGGGGCTGTTCTCAGAGTCTCTGCTCCTTGGCTCATACCCTCTCCCTCCATCGTCAAAGGCAGCAAAGGTGGGTTGGGTCCTTCTCAGGCTTTAGTTCTCTCTGACTTCCTCTTCTGCCTTATTTATCCACCTCTTTGGCTGCATTTCTCTGATTGACTCTTTTGTCTTCCTTCCTTCTTTTTTCAAGGACTTGTGTAACTAAATTGGACTCACCCAGATAATCCAGGACAATCTCCCTTTTTAAAAGCCAGTTGATTAGTGACTTTAATTATATCTGCCAAGTCCACGACAGTGCCTAAATTAGTGTTTAATTAGGTTATCTTTATGGCAGAGATGAGAATTTTAAGAAGACATCTTCTGAATTGTGCCTAACACAAATGGAAAATAATTCACTCAATTTCACTCATAAGGGACAAATAAAGTAAGCATATACTGAGATCCCATTTTTCACTACTACATAGGCGAAGATTGAACAGTATAACATACTGATGAAGAAGAGGGATAACAGGAATTTGGATATATTGCTAGAAGGAGTTTTAATTGATTGATAGCAAAATCCATCAAAATTACACGCATTGATACCAGTTTACTCAGAAGTTCTTCTTCTAGAAAAGTTTTTGATAAATATCACGTATGTATAAAATGACCTACATACAAGGTTGGTTACTGGACATTTATTTTTGTAGCAAAATACTGGAAGCAACCTAAAGACCCAGAGGACTAGTTAATAAGTTAATGTAACTTGATATTAATAGACTGTAACACAGAGAATACATAAAAACAATAATGAACCTGTTTGTATACTGTTATTTATTTTAAAGAGAAATTCTAGAACAGTGGATATTGTATGCAACCAGCTGGGCAAAAAGAGGAGAAATAGAATATATACACCAACATATATTTTCTTGCATTTGCATAGAATATCTTTGAAAGTATATGAGAAAAATATGATAACAATGGGTGCCTTCAGGGAAGAGAAATTAGTGGTAGCTGGTGTCAAGGATGGGACTTTTTGGAACTTTTTGAATCTTGGATCATATGAGTGCATAATCTATTCAATAGTTAAAAGAATAAATAAACTGTGTAAAGTTCTTTCTATTAACACTATCATTTCTTAAAAGTAAATACTTTTACTGAAGAGGCAGGCATTTCATGAGCACTTACTATGCACCAGTCTGCAGTGTACCTTTTAGGCATCATCTCTTTCCATTATTAAAACAGCCTGTATGATTAGCACCATTCTTCCCATTTTACAGTTGAGAGTTGAGCATACTGAGGCTCAGAAAGATGTAAAATTGTCCAAGACTGCACAGATGCTATGACATTTGGCTAGGGTTTAACCTAGGGAAATTTTATATCACAGTTTTAACCACCAAATAATAATAGCACTCTACAACTAAAAAGGAAAGAAAAATATAATTTAGAAGAAGAAATATCCTTAATAACATATTTAGCTTTATATTTAAAGAAATGCATTGCCTTTCTAGTTTCCATTTTGCACACACAGTAGCATGAATTCTATTGAAATTTAGGAATATGCAGAATCAATAGTATTTAACCAGAGGAAAGTTACATTAGAAACAGGCGGAAATTTAATCATAGAAAAGAAGCAGTAGGTGCAGTGGTTGGGCGTGTATGCTTTCAAATCACACAGAATGGGTTTGCATTCGACTCTGCCACTCACCAGTAGTGAGCACGTGGGCAAATTGCCTAACCTGGGTGAGCCCCAGTATCCTCATCTACAAAATGAAAGTAATGATGTCTCTCCTTCAAAGGGCTCCTACCAAGAACAAATGTGATAATATATGTAAATCACTTCCTAGTGCTGGACACATAGTATGCACTTAATAAATGATGGCTATTATATTATTATTATAGTCAAGTTTGAGTCATGACACCGGAGGGAGCTTATGCCTGCTAAATTCAATTTTCTCCCTCAGTGAAGTTGCTCATGTCCCTAACCTCCAGTAGTGTCTAATTCAGGAACGTGTGCTCAATAATTAATCATATATTATATTTTATTGCATTAGCTAATGTTGCTTTCCACTTTTAGCTGTTTCAAAACTTCATGGGGAATTTGTCATTTTTTTTCATTAACTGAAAAAAACTGTAAAATAAGAAATCTAGAGAATACTTTTTCCCCCTACCATTTCTAAATTAAAGAGTACTTTTCCTTCCATGGTAGAACATTTATCTTTTATTATAAAGTCTATCAAAATGCCTCTAACAATGGCAGTTTCTATGACTGGAGAGCAAATATAGTTTAGGATCAAAATTTAGCAGAGTGTATAGCTGAGAGCCTGGGATGGTCCAGGACTTTTATCAATGCAGAATCATTGTACATGAAAAGGAAATGATTTTGTTGAAAATGGAGTTAACATTTACTCAGATTTTAGTACTCCCTTATTTCTCACACTATTTGCTGCATTGTTTATTGTTGACGTTTCTAGGCATAGTCCTCTGTATCTTTTCAGGTTTCCAAGGACTTGTCACTCCCAGGAAGTCCTTCCAAGCACGAATGACCAAGTACCCTGGAAATAATCAATTCTTAGCCAGTTTCACTTCTCTTCAAGTAGAAGATCGATAATATTTTTAGTTATAACATAACACACTTCTACCAGTGGGAACTATGTCACTGGATAGTGAAGTGAAAATTAAAACCAGATCCTGAGACTTCTGTGCATTAAACTTAATTATCTTCCATCAAATTTATACTAGCTCCAAGGCCTTCACCTAAGAAATCCCTACCTTGATCATCCATCTAAACTCAATACCCCACTCTAGTCACATGGAAAAACTCTACTATATTTTATTTACAAAGATCAGTACCTGAAGTTACATTATTTACTTATCTGTGAGTTTATCGGCTACCTTCCCTACCAGAATATAAGCAACATGAGAGCAGTAAAGTTGTCTCTTTTGATCACTGCTGAATCTTCAGAGCCTACAGGAATATTTGGTACACAGTAGATTCTCAAAACATATTTGAGCAAATTAATAAAATACAGGGGATTTAAATTGTGGTTTGCTGTGTGTTCAAATTAACACAATAGCATGGTGGCTTCACCTACCCTGGAATTAGACTGTCTAGGTTTTCAAACCCAGGTTCTGCCACTTACTGCTCTTTATTATGTTCATCTGCCAGATGGTACCTGTCTCATGGGGTCATTGAAAGGACTGCCTGCAATTATCAATGTTAAGTACTCAGTATAGTAAGCTCTCAAAAATATCATCTATGATTATGTATTTCTTTTATGTAACAAAACCTTGTTGCTTTAAAAGTTTTATTATCATATACAAATCCTAGGTAAAATTGTTAAGATTCTCCTGGCTAGTGAGCATGTCTCTTCCTACTGTCAATTCGTATTTCCTTTATTGTAGGATTAGCAAACGCAAGTTAGCATCCTCTTTTCTCTTTGCCATTGTCAAATTCTAAGGGAGCTCATCCACACTACGGGTGTAACTTTCATTTTCTGTGCCAATGACTCTTGCTGCTCCATTCATATATCAAATATGTGAATTTTTCTATAGAATTATTTTTTGCTAGAAACTAGGAATATGATCCCAAGCTACCTAGAAGGGCAGATAAATATTAAACACATTAAGAAATTATATAATTACAATCCAAGTTAAGTTCTATGAAGGAAATATAGATGAACCATGAAAGTGTATTATAAAAAGACCTAATTTAGTTTTGGAGATGGGGAACAGAGAGGGAAGGCATTCTGAAAGAAATGATATTTGAGCTGAAATTAAAAGCAGAGTACAGGCTAGTTGAACAGAAACTGAAAAGCACTGTGTCCTACAGAAAGGAAATGAAATTTGCAAAGCCCTAATAAGTAAAGCGATTGAAAATTTAAAGGAAAAGAAAATATTTGGTTTGTGGTATAATGAGTGGGGAGCAGAGGCTTAAGGATGAGATTGTAGAGGAGACTGAGGCCAAATTCTGAGTACTTTGTGACAATGTTAGGCATTTGGGATTTTGTCTTTTAAGCAGTGGAAATCCATGAAGAGTTTTTGGAGATAAGTATCCAGGTCATGTGTGCTCATTTGGAAGGTCACTTTGGCTGTGTTGCTGAAGATGGCTAGGAAGGAAGGCAGAGGAGGGTATCTCATTAGTCTCTAGTACAGAGATAGTGGCTTAGAACAGGGAAGAGGTGACATGAGAAAGGAAGGGATGGATTCAAGAAATATTCACAGCACTTTCAGTCTTGAAATATCAGAAGTTAGCATGCAGTCTGTTGAATGACAAAGGCCTTTAATTAAACAACTGTGATACTGAAAAAAAAATCACCTAGCTAAATCACTAACTTGTGAATCCACAAATAGTTATTATAGTAATTGACTGTTAGATATGAACAAGACAGTGGCAACCCTCATTAACTCCAGTTAAAACAGGTGTGGAAAAGTCACATTAAGTAGCTGACCTCTTTGAAAATGTTTTAACTTCAATCTGAAATGTGTGCTCTGAGTGATACTTTTTCCTGGGTATGAAATACGGTTATGTCTGAAAACGATTTCCTTCCAATTTATATATAAATAAATTGCCATCACTGTTACATAAATTGAATGTGTATTCTCTAGCTATAAGAAATAGGATGACAGTTCATTTCAACAAACACACACATTCAACAGTGCCTATATGCCAGCCACTGTGATATGCGGAAGCAATACGAAGATCAAAAGACACGTCTCTACCACGGAGTGTGGCAGATGTGCCTTCCTTCTGGTGCTTGTAATCGTTTTTCATCTTAAACTCATTTTAAGGACTAGCTAAACCTGCTGGCTAACTATTATCAGAATGGCATTTTTATAGCAATTGTATTAACAATAAAAGTCATATTTGTTGAGTATTTTCCAAAACTTACATGAACAAAATGAAAGATGAATAGGTACTCAGATCAAATATTGTGAGTTCCATGAGAGTAGGTGCTGTTTCCATTTTATTCAATACTGTATTCTCAAAATTTAGCTCATTGTCTAGGACATAGTGCTTATTTGTTAAATTAACGAATGGTAGAATAAATGAACGCCTGAATTCTTCTCTGTGGGAGTTGAATTTGAAACCCCTACTCCCAGAAGGGCCCATTAGGATACCTATACACTCAAAATCGTATCTTTCACAGGAATTAATAAATTCATAAGAGTTGCCCTTTACCTTTCTTCCAGATACCAGATAAAATGTATTTTCCATTCTTTTCAGGCCAAAACTCTAGGTTCTTGACTGGAAGTTCACTGAAATTATCAGCAAATACCAAAAAAAAAAAAAAAAGAAGAAGAAGAAGAGAGAGAGGGAAATGTCCTGCTCATTGGTTTTGCTAAGGTCCACTTCTATGTAGAAATTAACTGTGTAGGAATTAAGTTTCTATCTGGGAAAGAATTGTCAGGCCTAAGCTTTCACAAAACTGCCCCCTCCCAGAGTCTAGTATTAAGTCAACTCAGTGGCAAAAGTACAGTAGCTACTCTGATTGTTAGAAAACAAATGAATAAAATTTAGCCTGAACTCGAATATGTCACAGTTTATTGGAGGAGAATGAGAAGTAAGTAAACAATTATAATGCAGTGGACTAAAGGCTGTGATAGAGTAAAACAAAGGATGCCATCAGAGCCCAGGTAAGGTGTTTATTTGTCAGCTCAAGCTGCTGTGAACAAAACACTATTGACTGAGTGGATTCAACTAAAGAGATTAATTTTTTCCTAGCTCTAGAGGCTGGAAAATCCAAGATCAAGTTGCCAGCAGAGTTCAGATTCTCTTTCTGACTTGCAGAGGGCTGCCTTCTTGCTTTGTCTTCACATAGTAGAGAGAGCGCGAGAGAGACCCTCTGGTCTTTCTTCCTCTTTTTTGTAAACAACACAATCCTATTGGATTAGAGCCTCACTCCTGTGACCTTATTTAACCTTGTTACCTCCTTGTAATCCCTATCTCCAAATATAGTCCTATTGGAAATTAGGGTTTCAATAAAGGAATTTTAGGAGGACACAATTCAGTCCATAGCAAGGCATCTAAGGCAGATAGAGGCTGATAGACACCTTGGAGAAAAAGCAACCAGAGAGCAGCCCTATATATTAGTCAGGGAAATAGGACCTTTCAGGCAGAAGGCACAGTGCAAGCAATTAAATGATGAGTATCAGGGTTATTTAAAGTGTCGATCAGAAAGTGAGGCCACTGGAAATCTCAATTCAAGGGTCCCCAGTATGTCAGAGTGAATGAGCTCACTAAAGGAGGGAGTACAGATAAAGCAAAGGGCAAGTGATGAAGCTCTGGGTGGCACATCAACAGGACGAGTTTGCTTAAAGGAGGAGGATCCAGCACAGGAGACTGAGAAGGGGTGACCAGTAAGGTAGGGGGTGGAAACCCACCAGAGTATGTGTCCTGGACGCCAAATGAAACCTGTGTTTCAAGAAGGAGGGCATGCTCAAGCATGTTAAATGCTACTGACAGGTCTAGTAAGATGAGTACTGAGGACTGATGTTAGATTAGCAAAATAGAGTGTGTTCTTAGTAACTTGGACCAGAATAGTTTACCTGCACTTGTGGAGTAAAGGGCCTGGCTGAAGTGGGTTCAAGGAAGAAGGGAATAAACATTGGAGATAGCAGGTATAGACAAGCCTTCAGAGAATTTTTCTACGAAGGGAAAGTGCAGAAGGGTGTATAGTATGGGGTGTATAGCAGCTCCAGATGAAAATAGAGCCCTACCAGGCCCCCCAAAGCACCTACCTGCTCTAAAATCCACACTGTGTTCTGCAAGTGTGTTTATATTTATGTCTAACACCACCTGTTTGACTGTAAAAAAAAAAAAAAAAAAAAAGGTTAACTGAAAACAACTGAACAACCTACACTTTGAGATATAAACTATATATAGTTTACTAAACAGCTTTCTAAAGCTTGATTATATATTTAGCTGATAGAAAATTACATATTTTTGGTTTTGGTTTTGACTTCCAATTCCTCCTCTGATGAAAGTCAGTAAAGTCCTTAGCTGTAGCTCCGGCTTTATTAATATCTACTTCTTTTTTTTAAACATTTGGAGGCTATAGTCTACTCTTTATCTGTTTTACTGTGTTTTCCCCTTACCTTTTGAATTAAAATAGTTTTTTTTTGTAGTAGTTGCTACCTTTTTTCTGTTTTTTTTTTTTTAATTGACTCTGGATAATTCTTATCACTTTGAGTATTGTGCAAAGGTTTAGATAAATACTATGTCTTCAAGTGTATAAGCTAAGATTTTTGTTTTCCATTCATATGCTCCCTGATAAATTACGAGTTTTCCTAGGTATGCCTTCCTTTGATCTGCATGTATTTCTTGTGACTTTATGATTTTTTATTTCCAAGGGTGGCAGAAACATACTAAAGTGACCTCCAGTGATCCACAATCTTGTGTGATTCTTTCCCCTTGGGTGCAGGAGAAATCTGTGACTTGCTTCTATTTAATAGAATATGGCAAAGTTGATGGGCTGTCACTCCTGTGAGTGTTTTATAAGACTCAGGCTGAGAGAGATTCTCCTGATGCCCTTGGATAAGCCAACAGCCATGATGAGAACTGCCTGTGGAGAGGTCCACATGGCAAGGAACTGTGGGGGGCCCCTAGCACCTGAGAGTGCCCTCCAGCCACAGCCAGTAAGAAACCTGAGCCCTCAGTCACATAGTCACAGGAAATGTATTCTTTCAGCAACCAGAATGAGCTTGGAAGTGGATCTTCCTTGGTCAAAAATCCAGGCAGGCTGGTGAGACCCTGATCTGAGGAACCCAGTTAAAACATGCCCAGATGCCTCACCCACAGAAACTGAGATAAAAGATGTGCACTGTTTGAAGCCATTAAGTTTGAGGCAATTTGTTATGAAGCAATAGAAAATAAATACAGTTTTCTCTGTTTTTTTATTAAGAGTATGTCTCTTTTTATATACACACCTCTTTCTGTTTTTTAGACCCAGTATGATAGTCTCTGTCATCAAGGAGTAGTTTCAAAAATTTAAATTTATTGTATCTATAGTCACATCAAATTATTTCTATTATCATATTTTAAATTATTCATATACGGTACTTTATTTCCATTTCTTTTCTTCACTTCTTATTTTTTATTAGACACCTTGAGCACCTTTTTACTTGCTTGAAAATGATATATTCTGTTTTTGTTCTTTTAATGGTTTCTCTTACTATCTTATTTATTTATTTTTAGAGGAGGTACTGGGGATTGAACCCAGGACCATGTGTATGCTGAGTATGAGCTCTAACACTTGAGCCATACCCTCCCCTGCTCTTGCTATCTTT
Organism: Camelus bactrianus; assembly: GCF_048773025.1. Classification (NCBI taxonomy): domain Eukaryota; kingdom Metazoa; phylum Chordata; class Mammalia; order Artiodactyla; family Camelidae; genus Camelus; species Camelus bactrianus. The sequence goes on along the minus strand of NC_133550.1, from coordinate 41,839,746 downwards.
ACTTATAATTATTTAACTCTATTTATTTCTTTAATCTACAGATATCTATATTTGCCCCTAACAAGACAAGCTTTTTAGCATACTGTAATATAAAGTTGGTCACCCCTTTACTGTTTTATTGATGTTACCTGGAATTTTAATTAGCAATAACTGTATCACCTCAACTTTACATGCTTCTGGAACATCTCCTGGACTGTTTTCTTAATGAGAATTTCCCTAGGTGTTTCGACTGGGTCTTTGGCAAAGGCTATGAGGTCTTATATGCCTGAGAATACCTTTATTGTGCCTTCACTTTGGAAAGAAATAACAGTTTTGGTAACTGACTCAGTTCCTGACTTCTTTTCCGTTAACCCTTAAGCTGCTGTTCCTTTATTGTCTAGGTTTCATTGTGTCTGTGGAGGAATCTGACTGATTCTAATTCTTATTATTCCAGAGGTAGTCTGCTTTTCCTCTCTGAAAACTGATAGATTTCTTTGGACTTTGATAATGTCACTCTCATGTATCCTCTGTCCTTTCTGCTTAAGCACTCCAGGAGGTCTTTCAATTAACACTTTATATCTCATTAACTCTGAATTTATCTCCAGTATTTCCAAGTATTTCCTTCTCTTCATTTTTATTTTTTTTTCTCCTGTTGTTTCTAACGTTGGTTCTACTACTCATTCTCACCGTATTTCTTAGCTTTTGTTTCCTTTCCTGCTGTCCTCTGATCTTCCAGCTCACCATTTTCTTCCCATTTTCTTAGATTCATGTTCTCTTTAAAATCTCATCTACTGGCTTCTCTGTCTCAGCTATTATAGTCATACCTGACATTTGTAATTGCTTTTTTGTGATTTTTTTTTTTACTTGCTTGTTATTGCTAGTATCATCCCTTATATTCTTTGATGTATGTGTCATAACTATTTTACATTTTCGGCCCATCTGTTTCAATAGCTCTGCTTCAGAAACTATTCTAATTCTACTTCAGATAGTATAGAAGTACACGTTGTTCAGTTTTTACCTTTCTTTTATAATTAAGTATTCTTCGAGACTCAGTTTATCTTGTGACTTCACATTTAGCTTTTCTTTTTGGATCCTGAATGTTTGGGAGGGACCTAAAACTAAGCCTAATATCAAAGAACTTTAGTCTGTGACGTGGTGGTAAGTTTGCAAAGATGAGGGAGGATAAAGCTTAATGCAGAGAGCTCCTAGCACCACAGACCTGCTCCCCCTGGGAAATCCTCCAGCCTCAGCTTCACCTTTAAAGACATTTGGAGAAGTAGTATGGGGAGGCAAGACCTCCGTAGATTATAACCCATCAGCCTGGGAGGTTTGGGAGGCAAGTAGTGTAAGAGGAAGTGCTCAAGGGGGCTTTTAACTTTGCAATTGCTTTTATCAACTCCTGGCCCGAGAAAGGCTTTGCATATACTGCCCTGTGGGCACGAACTGCAGCAGAATGGTCCAGGGGATATAAGATTATGATGTAGTCAATGACCACGCCAGTCACCTTGTGCCAGACACCAAGAAGCAAGAGCAGATCCTCCAACCAAAGGTTTGCCTGTGTCCTGCATCTGCCTCCTTCACACTCACCACTGTCCTCATCCTCCCTCTGCACCTTCAAAAAGCACCAGCTCAAATAGCTTTCAGAACTCACGTTTAGGGATGGCCAGCAGCTCATGCTAGCTCACCACTTTCATTGCATTCTTTTTCTCTATGCAGTCTCATCTCTGTCCTCACATTATCTCTGAGCTTCAGCAGAGAGATGACTCTTTTTTATCAAGAGAAGAGCTTCTAGGTTCAATAAAATGAAAAGTATTACCAGTGCCACAAAGCTCATAAACTCAGATATTTTGGGTATCAAACAAACCCTTTTTCGTGGCTGAAGCCACATGGGATGCTGTTGTGTAATTAGTTAATTCATTTGTGCAGTTACTGAATACAACTGAGCATTTATATTCACTCTCAATAACCTATATGAGAACCAGAAAGTCCTAGAAGATAGTGACATGACTCACACACTCAGTTAAAAAACATTCATGAAACAATTGCCATGTGCTAGTCTCTAGGCTGTGGAAACAAAAGTAGGTAAGATTAAATACTTGTCTTGAAGAGAATCTTCGCTAAAAGAATTGTAAGTGGGATTAATAGAGTCTTAAGTAATTAAATGCATCCATAGGGTTTGTACAAAGTCCTAAAAGAACATAGAGAAGGAGGTTCCTGACTTACCAGGGAAAGGTACAAAATTTTCCCGGAGACACGTCTCCTGATGATGTGTCATGGCATCAAGATCATGGCGTTCTGGACTCTCAGCAGACTTCGCACTAACAAGGTCTGCCCTCAGCTACTCCAGAATCTCTACACGAGACTCTTTTGCCTTTGCAGAAAAACAAAATCAAAAGAAGCTGATGTATTACTGTCTGCACTTAGTTGTTAGTCATTTGCTAAACCAGTTTGGCATATACTGGTTCTAGATTCATGGAAGTGTTGTTGTGTGGTTGTGTGATAAGCCAGCACCTACCTCTCCAGCTGTGTGGGTGGACTTGCATGCATACCAAGGGGTGAGCACCTGTGCTTTTGAAACCCTGACTTCTGGTTGTATATATATTCCAGATGAGAATGTGAAAACCGTGAAAAGTTTATCACTTTTTTGTCACCATTCAATTTTTACTATAACCTTTATCTAGAACCACTGAATAAATGAGATCTCTGAGGGGCAGAGTTAGAAGTCACAGCTTTTGAACCTCCAGCACGTGCCTTAATATCAAATCTGTACAAGTCCTGCAACATTATAGCAAGGTTATCACCTCTTTCATCCCTCACTCTGACTCTGTATGAAAAGATTTTGCAAATAAAATATATCAATTATTTATTTTAAAAAGATGTGTTTGATGTCACAGTTTCCTAAGTACTAAGGTAGATGCTAGAGATAAAAAAGTAACCAACACAAAGTTTCCCTCCTTCATGGAATTTACAGTTTTATGAGGCAGGCAGACTTTGGACAAGTAATTATAAATGCAATGAATGCTGTAAAAGGGAAGTACAGAGTATTGTGGAAGCATCAAAAGGGCATTTTAAAAAGTGACTTCCTCTGAAGAACCAATGTGGAAAATTGAGATTTCACATTAAAGTCAATAGGGCTTCATTTTTTAGAGACCATGTTGTGAATGGCTGTGCTTCTTATACCAGGATACCCAGGAGGGATCTAGAAAGCCACAGGATAAATACATGCATATTCCTGGGGCTTGAGTTTTACTTAAAGATTTGGAGAAACAAACATATTTTATATTAAAACAAATAGAGACATATTATGGAGTAGAATGTATGCATATTAAAGATAAAAGATGAAACTTCAAAGAAATTTCACACTTGCTGTGATTCCATTTGAACTACACCCCCAGACTCCCTAGGGGTGTATATTCATTTTCCTTTTCCTTTAGGGATACTTTATTTTTTAAAAAAAATGTTTAGCAAGCAGTAGAAAGAGCATGGAGTCAAACGTTTGGATCTGGGGCCCGGCACCATTAAGAATAGCTGGTAGCCTTAAGCTAGGTGACCTCTATGACTCAGTTTCCTTGGGGATAACATAGAGATAATGTCTACCTCTCAGCATTGCTGTGAAGATTTAATCAGATAGCAAATGGAAGATTTTCAGGAAATTGTTTGCTACAGAATAGGCATTCAATAAATATTAGTTACATCTTCCCAGTATCAGTGAAATACACAGTGATCTAACATTCTCATTGCTTAAACTCAGCACAGCTAGAATCACAGAAGAAAAACCAAAGAAAACAGGTTTTAGAAAGCCCCGTGTTATGTTCCCATCTGTTTATCCATCAGCATAATAGCTACTGTAATAACAGCTAACCAATGTGAGTGTGTATGGTGAATATGAAACGCCTGTAAACTGTAATTTAAGGAAACAAAACAAACCTGCCCATTTTCCATATGTTGATATATTTTTACTCTGTTGCTATTTTTAACCATTTTGTATTGATTATGACAGAAAAAACACAAAACAAAAACTGGACTGCATTCACTCCTCTTCTGAATGGAGTTTAGGATGAAAGTGTAAATGCTCTTGGTAAACTCTAGCTCAGTATGCAATTGTGAAGTATAATTATGATTATGATTATAAGGATATGCTAAGAAAGGGCTCTGTGGTTCTCATTTCCAGGCTTTCTCATATCCAAGCAGTTGGCATATTCACTTTTTCTTAAACTCAGTTCTGACTGAAATTTTCTCTCCTTTGATGTCCTAAGTCCCAATGAATTAGGCTAACTGAAAAGTTTTGGGGAATTAGCTATGAATAGGAGAGAAATACCTGATTATACCTTCCTGTTTTTCAAATAACAAGGTAGATAGATAGACAGAAGATTCATTTAAATGCTTCCCAAATGTTTTATATCCAAAGTGGAATTAAATGTCTTAATATTGCTGCAGAATACTGAAATAGTGTCTTCTTGTTTCACTTACTGGGACAAAGGAAAAAGAAAACATTGGGGTTGTGTTTGTTCTCAAATCTCTTTGTTTTTTTAAATATATTATTTTATAATTAAAGTGCTATGAGCTGACCTTGAGTTGTTAAGTAAAGGCCTGCTTATTCAGGATCTGTGGTGAAGCAAATAGGAGAAGGTTCATTAGGAACATGGTGTATCTGAACCATTGCCAGTGTTGACAGTCAAGGCTGATTCACCAGGTATTAATCACACGTGGCTCATTACTTGCACCAGAGAAGGTCCAGGGAAGTGGTCCCCAGTGTAAATGAACACAACTGCCTGCCAAGTTCTAAATGACACAAAGAAAAGGAGGCTTCAGTTTCTCACAGTCCTCAAGATTGGAATCATAGAATTATAGTCCTTCCAGTGGCAGAAGAACCAAGAATTCTAGTTTCCTTAAGGCAAGATAATAAAAAACTGTCTTTGTATTATTATAAATGTATAGATGTCTGCTGTTTTCTTAAGGTCTTTGACAGTGGCCATCCCACAGTATTGATTACTTGCAGGACTGAATTACTCTAACAGCTAGATGTGGGGCAGAAATCATTGTCCACGTAGCACATGGGCAATCATAGCAAATACATTAACTTCTGACCCTGACTTAGACAATGTAAACAGAAATTACTGCCAGTATTTCCCTCATTACAATGTTGTCTCGCCAACCTTCTCTGCTGAGGTTTTTCTTCTGTCTGGACCTCATGGGAAGGTGTCAATTTCATCTCACCACACACCCCAGTAACTTCAGTATTTGCAGTGGATCCTGCCTTTCTGCAACAAAGATGTGATTCCTCTCCCAGCTGGAAAGCTTCCTACCAAGCCCTTAGGCCCATGGAGAAAGGCAGAGCCTCTTTTGATGAAAGGGATGAGAAAAAAATGCTACACCTCAAGCTTCCATGGCTGTTTTCTCTATCAATTCTTTTACATGGATGTGTAAAGAACCAAGTTCTTTTACAGGAATTTTTGGGTTTCTGGAAGCTCTTGAATTCACTTGATAACTTCAAGAGTTTAAAATGAAGACTGAAAGTAACACTGTAGGTGATTAATATATATATATATTTTTTTAATAATGCTAAGATTCTTGGTTAATGTGCCTTTTTTCTGAGTAAAAATACTGAAGAGGTCTTTCTATTATTCTGTACCTTGGAGTATTTCTTCAAGTGAAATGAGACTCCATGGCTAAAAGATTAGCATGTTCTGAGTCTAAAGCCTCAATACTAAATGTACATCTCTCAGGAAGACTTAGTATAAAAATCAGGTGGGGGGTTCTTTGGTTGTAAACAACAGAAACTGACTCTAGGTAACATAAGCTAAAGAGAACATTAAGAACCTAAGACAATCAAAAAGAAAACTGAACAACAAACCTTTGGAAGTAACAACAGACAGGCAGCTTATTGGGATAGAAAGTACCTACATAAGCTATCTCACCACAGGAATTTCCTGATAGAAATCAGGGTCTGTTAGGAAGCAAGAAGTTAGTCATATATAGTCTGCTTTTTTTGTTGTTGTTGTTGTTGTTAGAGATTACAATATTCCTAATGGATTGTGTTATAGATTTATTTGCACCCTCAATCATTCCACAAAATTGGTACTGAATAAACAGTTATTTATATGAATAGTGATCAAGATTTCTTAAACATTAAGCTTTAAATGCATCTCTTTTTTTTTTTTAACCAGAATTGGGATTTTTGGTGTCTATGGTATGCCATACCACCCTCTCTTTTGTGAAGTCCCTACTTTCTTTACCAGAGTAATATTTCCTAGTAACAATTATTGTGAAGACAACCAGTAATTCTTGCTTTCTCACAAATATAGAAGTAAATCAAGTCTGACATTTTGATCACAGTTATTCATTAGAATAGTGAATTAAATAAATGCTGGTCTGTGATTTTAATTCAGAGACTTGATACAAAGTTTCACCTAAATTTCTGAAGTGAATAACCTGCAGCAGGTATAAATTGAAAGCTGTGACAGCATCCTTCCTCTATGTAGCATAGTTCTCTAATCTTGGAGCATCAACTGATGACTCCTTTCCTTCAGGTCTCCAGTCTCTGAAATTCTCCATAAGTGATTGGCACTTGCCTACATTTTGTATTATACTTGCTGTGTGTCCCAGATGAAGGCTTCTTCTTTTCACTTACATTTTATTCTCATTTGTTTTCTCATTGAGAGAAGGGCTCTGGAGAACAGCACAACTGAAATTACATCCAGTTAATTTACAGTTCTCGGGTTGTTCTTATTCTGCACTGGCAGTAATAAATGGTTAGCCTTGTCTTCATCTAGTTTGATCTCTAAGGCATGTGAAAAGTTGACTTCTTTTAAGGTGGGTTAGGGTTGTATCGATTGACAAAGTTTAATTTGAACATCAATCCAAATGTCTACTCATTGTGGAGAAACTTTTGAAAGAAATGAACCTAGAAATTGTGTCAAGAGTACTGGATTTAACCAGATATAATTTTATTTTTTTATTACCTTTATTGTGGTAAATTGTGAACTACATATATTTCAGGTGTACAATTTGATGAATTTTGATAGATATATACACCTATGAAACCACCACCACAATCAAGATAGCTAACATTTTCATCACTCCCCAAGAGGTGCAAATTTTGAACTCCTGATTTATCCTTTCCCACTTCCTTTACCCTTTGGTAACCATAAGTTTGTTCTCTATGTTTGTGAGTCTGTTTTTGTTGTGTAAATAAATTCTGTGTGTCCTTTGTTTTTAGATTCCATGTATAAGCAATATCACATGATATTTTTCTTTCTCTTCCTGGCTTATTTCACTTAGAATGACAATCTCCAGGTCCATTCATGTTGCTGCAAATGGCATTATTTCATTCTTTTTTATGGCCAAGTAGTATTCCATTATTTACACACACACATATATATACACACATACATACACACACACACACACACACACATATACATATATATATATATACACACACACACACACACACACACACACACATCACATCTTCTTTATCCAGTCCTCTGTTGATGGACATTTGGGTTGTTTCCATGTCTTGGCTATTGTAAATAGGGCTGCTGTGAACACTGGGGTGCATGTGTCTTTGCGAATTACATTTTTCTCCAGATATATGCCCAGGAGTAGGATTGCTGGATCATATGAAAAGCTTATTTTTATTTTTTTAAGGAAGCTTCATACTGTCTTTCATAGTGGCTGCACAATTTACATTCCCACCAACAGTGTAGGAGGGTTCCCTTTCCTCCACACCCTCTCTGGCATTTGTTGTTTGCGAACTTTTTAATGATGGCCATTCTGACTGGTGTGAGGTGATATCTCATTGTAGTGTTGATTTGCATTTCTCTAAGAAGTAGTGATGTTGAGCATCTTTTCATGGCTTGTTGGCCATATGGATGTCTTCTTTGGAGAGATGTCTGCTTAGGTCTTCTGCCCATTTTTTGATTGGGTTGTTTGTTTTTTTGATATTAAGCTGTATGAGCTGTTTGTATATTCTGGAAAATATAAATCCATCCATCCAGCCAGCCAGCCATCTATAATATTTTATAAGTATTTACTATCTTACTACCTACCTATATAATTGTTTGTTATTATAGGTATTCAGTAAATGTGAGTGGAATCTGAATCACAAAATTATATGAAATATAGATTACACTATGTCTTTTTTACATGTAATCCTTCTGCCTTATGAAATCTGAAGCCAACAATGTAAGGTATAAATTTTTCTTAATATTTCTAAGAGAATCCATATATAAACAACAACAGAGAAATGGCCATAATCTGGACTTCGTTTTTTTAAAATTTAATTTATCTGAAGAATGTGTAGGGTGAGTGGTCTTACCGTTAGCTTAAATTTGTTTCTCTCTGTTAGGCTTTCTTTAATTTATTTTTAGGATTAACATTTTGGGAAATAAACTTGGAGACTTGCTGAGGAAAGAGGAGAGAAAAAAAATTGAGAATAGTTGTCATTTACAGGGAGAAAACACTATGCTTGAGAAACCTAAAGATTTGCCATCAGGTTCACATTATAGATACACATATACAGAGAGAGAAAGGGAGAGCATGGGGAAATTGATGGTGCTGTACAGTAAACACCTTGCAGTTAGCTTTGAAATGCCTTTTATTTCTGAGACGGAGCACTGGGGGCTGGGAAGGAGCAAGTGTGAAAAGACTGAGAAGTAACCAGAAGGCTACAGCTACAAAAGGAATAATAGGTTTCGATACTGATAAGCTAGGGAGATTTTTGTTAAGAAAACATGCAGTCATTGGCGGAATTTTATTCATCTACAAAATTTCAGGTTTCTTGGCTTCAGAGAATATAATACTTGCTAATCATTTGAACCATAAGATAACATTTTTATGAGGATTACATGATTTGACTAGAAGGGAAAATGTTCTAAATCCTTCCACTGGAAATTGACGGCTTGTATTTAAAACTGTCTGACACATTCTAAAGTCTGAATATAGATTCAATGTGAGGCCAGCAAAGCCGGCTTCTGTTGTGTCAGAATTTTTGTCTTCCAGAACTGTATTGTTTGAGGTGAGAAACGTAGAGTTTTGTTGTAGTTCCCCTTCTTCACGCTAGGGCAAGAAAGTCTAAATCTTTGAAAGTAATGGAATCAGAAATAATCTTTCACACGTTGTTCCCAGCCTGAGCCCCATGGGCAAAAATTATTCCCATGCTGCCTGCACAGCATTTTCCAGGCTGCCTATCAGACTGTGAAAGCTCTTCCGGAAGAGAGAGCATGAGCGAAGGGCAGGCAGGATGAGAATGCACAGGACACATAAAGGGCAAAGACGCAGACCAACACACAGCTGTGGAAGGGAACCAAGTGCGATTCCAAGGAGCCAGTGTCGTGACTGACTCAGTAAATATGAAAAACAAGGGCGTGCAGGCTCAAAAGCAGTAAACAGTAAAGATAAAAGGCTCAGGCTTTGGGACCAGATTGCCTCCCTTCCCCCGGCTCTGTTACTGAGTAGCTGTGTGACCTTGGGCAAGTAGCTTGACATCTCTGTGTCTTATGTCCCCAACAATATAATGAAGATAATAGTAGTACCTACCTCATAAGCTACTGTGAAGGTGAAATGAATTAATATGTTAAATAGATTTGAAACAGTACCAGACAAGTATTAAGACCTTAATAAATATTTAGCTTTCATTTTCAAAACTTAGGAGAGCTTAAGAATAAGTTAAAAATTATGTGAGGTGAGGTTTGAAGTAATATTCACAATTAGTCTATCCTCACCCGGGGATACTCTTACTAGGAAAACACACACACACACACACACAGAGTCAATCCAGTCTTGGGGCATGGGTGAGGTGGGGTGAGGAATACACTTAAGGAGTAGCCAGTTGTGTTTCAACCTAAAAATAATAACCAGAGATTAAAGAACTCTGTCATGAGTCCAGAGGAGAAAAAAATAGAAAATTCTTCAGGGCATGTTATTGATATTTTATGAGAATTTGATAAGGCAGAGCATTAGAGAGTGAGTGCTAAATTTGTACAGAATAATAAAGACTTCAGAAGGTAATAAAAATCTTGAACCCTGCACACATAAGATACTCTAAGAGGCTTAGTAATTACTTAAATGAAAGGACATTGCCATTTCCATAATCACAATTCAAATCTAGGAGTCATTTATGGCTGATAATGTTGAGGTGCCGTTCCATCTTCTGTAGCACAAGAAGCTTTTAACATGAAGCAGCTTACAGCGGTTTCCTGTATCTTGTTCATTTCACCATCATTTCAGTGAGATATTTTAGCCCTGTGTTTAAAACATTTTAAATATTAGAGCTTTCTCATGGAAAAGCTTTGTGGTTTGAATGTAACATCAAAAATACAAGTGTGAGTAACAAAGAAATTTTAATGAAAACAAGGTGCAAAGGATGTAAGATAGTGATATTTTTATTTTTGAACCATTGAAGATGTTCATGTGCAAAATTATGATGTCTCATCATATTTTCACCTTCTTCAGGAGAATCTGACAAATTTAAGATATAGTAAGTATACTAAGATGTACTAGTGCTAAAATATTTTTTATGCTTGAAATTGTCCTGAATAATCTCCACCAAAATTACATGACATCATTACTCTCATGAATTAATATATCGATAATCTGTGCCCAGTGTCTTCTCATAGGAATAACAGTTGATAGCAAGATAATTTTCCCCAATAATTTACTGTGTTAGGGGCCAGAGAACCACCCTAGATTTGATGATTCCTTATAAGGACTCGTGGGACTCAACCTACCATCATACCCATGGCAAAGATTTATTACAGTGAAAAGACAGAAAGCAAAATCAGCAAAAGGAAACAGCACATGGGGTGAAGTTCAAAGGAAAGCAGACACAAAGTACCAAGAGTTGTCTCTTACGGAGTCACACAGAATGCAAGTGCTTAATTTCTTCATCCAGATAGCTGTAACAGCACATGTGAAATGTTATGCACCAGCGTAGCTTGTTAGAGACTCAGTGCCTGGAATTTTACCGGAGGCTGGTCACATAGGCATCCTCTGCGTAGCATGTACCAAAGTTTCAGACTCCCAAAAGGAAAGCAGGTTCAGCATAAACCATGTTGTTTATACAAACTGTTTAGGCGCAGTGAGTCTCTCCTGCCATTTAGGAGAAGGTTTATATGAGTGTAGGGAACTATTTGCCAGTCAAGTTGCTAGATACCAGCCAAGGAACAACTCTGCAGGCAGTGCTTTCTAAGGATAGCAGTCTTAGGCTCTCTTCTGTGCATGTACTGAGATAAACTTTCAGACCGGTTTTTAACACTAAGTAGAAGAGTTTAGTTTTCCTGACAACCCTGAACTTGACTTGCCTAATGAAACTGTCGGAAAGGGTAGCATGGCTCCACGGTACAGGTCACTGCCAGCTGACAAGGGTATAGGCTCTGCTAACACATTTTATCACTGCCACCTAACCATTGCTTTTCAAATGTTTTTCTCTTCCCTCTAAGGAAGCATTATCCACCATGACCCATTTTAAAGAAAAGAATCTGATGTAGCACTTAGAATCCTATCTACCAAAAGTTTGTCTGTCTAATTGTACTCAAGGGCATCTTCACGAATATCAAAATGAAGAGGCAAATTTCTATGTTAGAGATTCGGAAATCTTGAAGAAATTATAGACAAGTCTTGTGTTTCCTCAAAATCCTTAAGTTCCAAAATGAGAGGCAAGAAATGCAGAAGTCATTTTTGACCCTCCCCCGTCTCACTATTTATGTTGTCAGTTATTAAACTTTGTCAATAGTAGTTTCTAAAACATTTCCCAAATTATCTTTCGCTCTCCATCCGCCCTGCACGTCCTGTCCAAGCTACCATTATTGCGTTATGCTATACTGATCGAGACTCCCAACTGGCCCTCCTCTACTCCATTTTGATCCTGCCCTAGCCATTATCTACCTTGGAGGCATAGTGATCTTTTAAAAATGTGATCATCTCAGGTTACCCTTCAGCATCTTTCCATATGTTGATAACAAAAACCGCCCAAATCATTATCAAGTTCTGCATTATCTAGCCCAGCCCAACCTTAGTAGCCTGACTTCATGCCCTGATTCCTCTTGCTTTCTGAGTCGCAGCCATGGAGGTCTTATACAACCAAGGGTCTGCTGACCAGCTACTCTTGCCACTCTTTCTTTCTTACTTAGTTGATTTTTACTAATGTTCCTGGTTTTGACTTAGAATATTCCCTCCTTGGGGAATCCTTTCCCATTTGCTCTTTTCCCTCAAAGCATTCATGAACGCACACACACACACACACACACACACACACACGCATACACACATACACAGTTGTATTCTTCTGCTGGTGTATTCTTTATTATCTTGTAATTCAACTCAACACCATGGCCACTTGTTTTTCACGGTTGAAAACCTTTTGATATGTTAAGTGATATGACTGACCTATTTCCCAACTGTAACAATGCTGGTTATTACAAGATGATGGGTAGAAATTATTTACTGATCACAGCATAGCAGTAGCTGGATATAAACATGTATACCTATTCTCCTTTCTCAGTTATTTTGTACTTTGTTGCTATGCTTGAGTTGACAAATTACGTAGAGCATGAATTGCATCATTTTTTGGTCATTACTATAGAGCAATACAGCTGTATTGGAAGTACCTCTAAATATTTGTGTAGTAAAGAATTTGACCTCACCCAAAGAGGTGTAGCATTTGTCCCCCACCCCGAGAGACAATCTCTAAATCATTGAAATTTTCTGAGTGATTGCTGTGTCTTTGTTGCTCATGATTGACCTCTCTGACCACACCTGATAGTTTATGCTAACAAGGTGGGGCTCAAGGTGAAGCACCCTGGGCAGCTGGTATCAGCCTGACCTCTGGGGAGAGGGATGGCTGGAAACTGAGCCCAGTCTTGTGGGCAATCAATCTGTCAATCAATTATGTCTACACAAGGAAGCTTCAGTAAGAACGCTAGACACCAAGGCATGAATGAGCTTCCCAGGTTAGCAGTACTCTTTGCATATTGTCACATATTGATACTGGGAGAGTAAAGTGTCCTGGAAAGAATGTTCATGTGTGGAACATTCCTCAGGCTCTGCCTTATGCATTGCTTCCTTTGGCTGGTTCTAATTTGTACCCTTTCCCTGTAAAAAACCATAACGATGAGTATAATAGCTTTCTGTGGGTTCTGTGAGTCTTTCTAATGAATTATCCAGCCAGGGTGAGTTTTGGAAATCCCACTGAACTGGCATTTGCTGTCAGAAATGAGGCCAGTCTTGAGAACTGTGCATTCAAAATTTGCAGTTTGCCTAATACCAGGCAATGTCTAAAAACGAAACAAAACAGAAAATCAATATGCTACATAAATAGTATATATTAGGAGTCATAATCAAAGAATGAAAAAATTCCTTGATATGACAAATTAGTGTTATAGCCACAGGATGCCCCACAAAGAAATCTATGCCATATAGCCTTTTCTGATGTTTACTTTAAATTGCCATCTGTTACGTTGCTTTTATTTGTCTTATAGTATTTCTTTTTTTTTTTAACATTTTTTATTGATTTATAATCATTTTACAATGTTGTGTGAAATTCCAGTGTTCAGCACAATTTTTCAGTTATTCATGGACATATACACACTCATTGTCACATTTTTTTCTCTGTGAGTTATCATAACATTTTGTGTATATTTCCCTGTGCTATACAGTGTAGTCTGTTCTACAGTTTTGAAATCCCAGTCTATCCCTTCCCACCCTCCACCCCCCCTGGTAACCACAAATCTGTATTCTCTGTCTGTGAGTCTATTTCTGTCCTTTATTTACGCTTTGTTTTTGTTTGTTTGTTTGTTTTTGTTTTTGTTTTTTAGATTCCACATATGAGCGATCTCATATGGTATTTTTCTTTCTCTTTCTGGCTTACTTCACTTAGAATGACATTCTCCAGGAGCATCCATGTTGCTGCAAATGGCATTATGTTGTCGGTTTTTATGGCTGAGTAGTATTCCATTGTATAAATATACCACATCTTCTTTATCCAGTCACCCGTTGATGGACATTTAGGCTGTTTCCATGTTTTGGCTATTGTAAATAGTGCTGCTATGAACATTGGGGTGCAGGTGTCATCCTGAAGTAGATTTCCTTCTGGATACAAGCCCAGGAGTGGGATTCCTGGGTCATATTGTCTCATAGTATTTCTTAAACAAAATTTTGTAAATGTTTACAGAAGGCTGAGAAGTAAAGATTTCTTGCCTGGAAGCTTGAAAAACGTCCTTGTCTTTAACATTTTTACCCTAATACATTTTTTTTATATTCATCACCATTGTCTATTTCTCAACATATAGTCTAACTGACTATATAGTGTTCTCATTCCAGGGCTTGACACTCATTTTTATTTCTTTCTGGAATGATTATCTTTCTCATTCTTTGTCAGATTAACAGTTACTCATCTTTCAAGTTTAAATTAAATTTAAGTTGTTATATATTTATTAATTACAATGGGTAATTATATTTATAATTGATTTACATTTGGATATATATGTTTATGACTTATATTTGATTTATAGCTGTGTATATATGCATATATAATGTAGGTATGCATATGTGTGTGTGTGTATATATATATATATGACTATGTAACTGTAAACTCTGGTCTATTTTACTCTTCATTATATCTTAACATGTTTTATATAATACATGGACCATAAGAGATGCTATTTAAAAAAACTTACCTATCGTAACTATAATATTTGCAAATTGGTTTTAGGGATGTAAGATATTTGCTTGACAAGAGATAAGGAATAATGAGTTGGGAAGCTTAGCAGTTGTTTGGAGGTGAAGAGGCTGGTGAAACAACAAGCAGAAAATGCCTGCAGAAGATAATGAAGAAAAGGGTTTGGGGATCTATACATTCTTTGGGAGTAAGAATACTAGAAGTCCAGCAGTAAGTCCAATTTGACTGAGACAGAGAGAGGGTGTTTAAGGAGCTTCTGGGCAAGAGATTCATAACTAAGCAGCAGACAGTTCATTGTGAGGCAATTGCTGGTGGAATCAATCCATTTAGATCCAGGCTATGGTGGGTAGATTGGACATTGTTCTTACCCAAGACCTGGGGCTGAGAAAAAGGGCTTGTCTTAGGCATAAATCCAGCTGAAACTATGAAATAAGATTTCTGTGGTAAGCCAGAACAAGCTAAATTCTTTGATAAGATGTGTACACTTATCCTTTACAACCTGTTTATAATGTGTGCCTCAAGACTAATCATGCAAAAGGCAGTTTTTTAAACTCAGTCTTTCAGTTTCTTGATGGCACCAAGTTTGTAACTTACCCAGGAACCTGCACATGGTCTTCCGTGTGTCTGGAACATTTCCCCAATTCTGTCTGCTTAACTCTTAATTCATCCTTTATGTCCCTTTTGAAAGACTTTCTCCACTTCACCCAGTTCAAACCAGTGCACTGCTGACTTTATAACAGAAAGTCCTGATTAGACATTTATGCATTTATATGCGCTATTCTTTTATAAGTTCATGACAGTTTATACACATTTTTGTGTTTGTATTTGTTGAACAACTTGTCTCCCTAGTTGATTGTTAAGGTTAGCATTATAATATTAGAGTTTATGTCTGTTTTATTTACAACTGTATCTCTAACACTTAGCACATTGGTAACAGTGAATAATAAATACTGATTGAAAGAATGAATACCAGTTATGAATGTGTACAGGGCTAATAATCCTGTATGGAAAAGGAGTGGAGAATTGTCAGAGGCTGTGACTACAAAGTTTCAAACACATACGAAAAATTGCTACTAAATTTGAAATGGTAATATAGATGGTCAAGCATGGCTACCTTTCTGCTGTGGGCACCTTGATCGTTTCAATATAACTTACCTATGTTATGTTTTCTTTAAAATATAATCACATTTTTCAGGACTGCAGACTGTGAGCTCATGTTAATTGGTCTGGTTGCAAATTAGTAAGTGCATTATGTCATTTTTATCATGTACTAACCAAAGAAGAGAGTCTGTCAGGTGGAAATAGCATAAATTTAATTAATCCCACTAAACAAAATCAGATGATCCAGAAAAAGCCATATTTTGAAAGAGGTTTTATTTATGCTGAATAAGTAAATTGTCCTGTAAATATCCACTCATTTGAGAAATGAAAGAAAAATAAAGGACCTCGGGAGTGCATATTAGGTTAGATGATTTTTTAAATCATGTTTTTCAAAAGAAATAGGCTAAAGGTGTGGAATACACTTGATCTTCTTATTTTTTTCTTGAATAATCATTTAACACATAATCTACTTTAGTTACCTATTGTCATGAAACCCACATTAATTTCTACCAACATTGGTGAACAGCCAATAGTAGGTGGGACTAATGGGGCCCTACCTTCTGTAATTAGGGATGCCATCTAACTTTGTTACTGCCTTAGATTAGTTCTTAACTGAAATCGCTTACATGTTATTGTTACTGTTAATGGGAAAGGATATTAAATATGGATTATATCTTTCATAGTCTAGCTAGCTGGGCATCTTGGACTTAATACTCCCCATCTGTGACCCTTTACAATACATTAAGCACACCTTTTCAGCAGCAGCCCTATTACAGTTAATCATGCTGAGGAAGAGATTGCACTAAATGTATTAGAAAGACACTGACATTAACCAAATGCTAGTCAGATGTGTCAAGGAACAAAAAGCTAAATCTAGACTTTGTATTTTCAGTGGGCTTTGAGCTTTTAAGTCAATGGTATCTGAGTCTTTCCATCCATCAGTATGGGGATTGCTGGTCTCTCAAATTACAGTGATATATAGCCTCATGTTTTGTTAGTAAAACTATAATAGTCAACTCATCTGCTTGTTTAGGACATTTTACTGCAAAATTTTCTATTTATTTCTCTGTAATGTGCATATTATTTCAATAAAAAGGAATATGCAGTAAGTACATGGAGTTGCAGGAAATAAACAAGGTTTTAAAATTCTTCAGGAAAAAAAGTAAGTCGAATAGTAAACACAATGATAATCTTAGCAACATACAGAATGCACTGTAATAATACTTTTCAGAAACTCCATGGCATTCTGTAAAAATCAGATAGATGGTATAGCCTTCATACTTATGTATGAAAAATGTAAATGTTAATGGGAGATATCAAATGATTGGTAAGAATATGTTTCTGAGAGCCCAGAAACATGAGAGGAAACAAAGTTACTGGGGATCTGGGGAACTGGGACGTGCATATGTCAAGGATGATTGTTAAGCTGAATCATTCTTGCTTACTTTTATGCAGTCAAATAATGAAAGGTCTGGAGGATGGGGCTGACAAGTAAGTGTGCCTTATTTTGGGGTTAGCCTGAGATTCAAAAGTAAGCTTTTTAACAAAGAACAAATGTCCCTATGGTTTAGTGTGGGACATAGGCCAGGGTGTAGAGGGGAAGTTAATAAAAGGAGATTGTAGATTTGGTGCTATTTAGGATGAAAATATTATTGAAAAGATTCTAACCTATCTACATATAGCTTATAGGTTCATCAATTCCCTACATTTTGTTAGTAAACTGTATGTATTCTATTCCATAGAGTAATTTTAGTTCTTCTCAGGGAAACTTTTATTGTATTTGTAGGGTCCTAAGTTTCAAAATTACATTCCAACTTTGCTTTGTGTATTTAAAGACTTAATGTTTATATAACCTTTCCCTCAAAAATTCTACTCCTAGTAACTATTGTTTTTCTTCATAAATTATTAGCTAATACATGTGTGGTATTTACTATGAGTCAGCCAAGGTATCTACATACTTTATACACATCTACAACCTCAGTTAATTCTCATAGTAACCCTACGAAATTGTCACAATTATATTTCACAGGTAAAGACACTGAGACATGAGAAGTTAGAGTAGCCTACCTACAGTCACGTAGCTGTTGGTACACAAGGCTGTGAATCCAGGAGATCTGGTTCCTGGGGACTGTGCTCTTAACCACAGGAGAACCTCTGCTTACTAGGATGGGAATACCAGCTAACTAAAACGATGAAACCATCTTTGATGCAGTGACTGGGGCTTTGTTCAGAAAGTTACGGCATAACATACCTACATAACAGATGACATTAAATATTTTATGCCATGGAACATGCTCGTATTATACAGATTAACAAGAAAAGTGACTTCAGTCATGAAGTACAAATGTTGTGGAGCAGAATTCCTAGCAAACCAGCAAAGAATATGTAACATGAACAAGAAATAAATCTGTGTTCCTTTAAGCCACTGAGATTGTGAGTTGCTTTAACAATCTGATAAAGATGTCTTTAAAGGCTACATGGCAAGGAACAAAATGTTATTGTCAAATTTTGCTTTCACCAAGGTTTACATCACGATCCTTCCTCATGAAATGTTTTATCTTTAATGTTCATTCCTCACTAAATAATAATGAGTAGAACATTTATATCTTATAATTTTTGAGGTAAATTTGCTCTAAAAGTATTTAGGCAGATCCCATACATATTTAAGAGAAGAAATGAGATCAATATCTCTATATTCCCATCTACTAAAAAAAATGCTTCCTTCCTCCTCAAGGGATCCTTCATAACTTGTATTTTAAGCTTAGTACCTTGAGCCCCCTATAAGACAAAATTAAATTCTGGCACTGTAAATTTAAAGATATCATGTCCTTACTTTATTTATAAAGCAAACCCAGGTATTTCTAGTGTCTTTGGAGAGGGGAGGCTGGTTTATACTAAAAAAAAAAAACTTGTTGGCAAAATAAATTTATAACTTAGATATTAAAATTATTGTTCAAAGTAACACAAGTTAGTTGCTTTCTCTGTATTTTTACACTGAAGTCAAATTCAGTTCATAGATATAATTCTGATGTTATTATAAGTCTAGTTCTTATTTATGATAGATAACAGATCTCATGAGTAGCATTATTTAGATTTTTGTTAGCATATTAAGAAGCACAGATGCTGCCCTACTGTCCACGATTTTGAATAATCTAATATTTTTTCTAGGTCCTGGGAATTCTAAGCCTGAAATACCTGAGTTTCAAAGAAATACAAATTGCTGGAATAAGGGATATATTAAAATATTATGATATTGCTTAATTATCATCACTTTCATCTCTTATGCTATAGGGCCTGGGGTTATGTTCTGTCCTATGGGATTTTTTTCCTCAAATTGATCAGATAGATAGATCACTTGGCTCTGATTTTTTTACTGAAATAATGTTTTTAGGAAGTAGAAAAAATAAATCAATCCCAGCTACTATTTTTGTATCCCATTATGCTCTAATCTTTGAGATTGGAACTGTTGGTTGCTCTTACTCCCAGTGTCTAAACAATATCTGTTATATCATATATGCTAAATAAATTTTTGATGAATGAGTTATTAAGAAGTTGTTAAGAAATATCCTTAAACCTATTTATTTCATATTTTTGTAGACTTTTGAGAAATAGCATCAGACACAAGAATAATCTGATTCTGGTCCTTATATAATCGTTCTCCGTCATCATGAAAAGCCACTAAGCCACATGCTTTACTTCTTACAGTTTGAGAATCTAAAAGGCACATGACACCAAGTATGAACCACTTCTTATATTAGTTTGTAAAGCAGCTTTTATCATCCCAAATGATATATTTCAAAGTGAAAATAAATGGGATAATGTTATTATATAATTAGCATAATATCTGAAACACAAAACACATGGAATGCATGTAAATTTCCTCTCCTTTGTTTCCCTGCTTGATTTATGATGCCAGGCATTCAGAAGGTAGGACGGAGAAGGGGGAGTATAAGGAAGCTGAGAGATCATCAGATTATTTTTGCCAGGCTTGTAGTCTATTATTAAAATAGTTTTTACTCCCGTTATTGGAATAGTAGAGACTCACACACCAAAAAATGTTTTCCTTATCTTTATTCTCATTTTAACTATTGACAATAAATTAGAAAAACATAAATATTTACTATCAAATTGGTAATTTAATACTTTTCACTGTGTGTTTTTTCAGACGTGTTTTAAAATATAAAAGCACAACTGCTGTCTTGAGTTTTGCCATATCAATTTGAAATTGTATATCCCTTAGGTTTTTAAGGTATAAATCAAGGGGGAAAAAAGTAGTCCTAAATTCTTTTTTATTTCCTCACCCAGAATATCCTGCTTCAATTTGGTTTGTATTCTATGGAGTATAGTCTGCAGAAAAGAAGGGGGGTTACTTACAGAGAGTCAATGCTGTAGGATTTTTTAAAAAAAATATATTAGGATGGCCATAATTTTTCACTCTTTTAAGCAATTATCTTATTTCACTTTGTAAAGGAATGTTGAGATACTGACTTTAACAGGTGCAGCATGTACATTTGTGGCATATGTTTTGCAGAATAGCCACAATCATTTCCTTTCCTTTATCCAGGGCCAGGGTGGGTAGTACCTTCTAGACATTGACTCTGGGCTTAGACATGTAAATTGCCTTGGTCAGTAGGATAACAGAAAATGTGACATAAGTTAAGAACTGAATTGTGTGTGTGTACACTGGGGATTGCCATCTGTTGTTGCTTCGGTGAAACTGCACTCACCACTGCATCAAGAAGCCCAGGCAAGCCTGCTAGATGAGGACAGAGCGAGATGGCACCCCAGGTGCTTCTGCTGCCCTGATCAACAGCCTGATGACTGCCAGGTATACCAGTGGGACACAGACACACAAGACAGCCTAACAGCTCAGCCCAGCCTGCTCAGACCAGAAAAACTGACCAGCCAACCCATGGAACTGTGGGCGACATTAAGTGATTTTTGTGTGTGTGTGTGCCACTAAGTTTAGAAGTAGTTTGTTACACAGTAAAAGCTAACAAATACAATATTTTTAGAAAATTTCCAAATGCCTAGCCAATACTGGTGGAGCTAGCAATTCCATCCAAAGAAGAAGTTTATTTTACACTTAAAAATACTGAGATACAGGTGCAGGTTGTTCTTCCAACACTACTTCTAATGGCTGTTTTTTCTAATAAAACTGCAGAAACCATAACCTATTTGGCAATGTGGTGAACGCAATTATGGCCAAATTCTACCAGGAAACTTTGGGAAAATATGAAGCATGACACATGGGAACACAAGAGAACACTGACTGAATTTTTGTTAAATGCTGGACATTGAGCTAAGTACTTCCCGTGTGTTACCACTCACCCTTCAAAGAATGTCATATTTTTAATCTTCACTTTAAAGAAAAAAATGGGACAAAGACAGTCTAAGTTACTAGCCCAAGATAACCTAACCAGTAAGTTAGTTAATCAAGATCCAAATGCATACTTGTCTGACTCAGGAAGTGTTTAAATATCTCCCAACCTGCAAAACATCTTATAGTTTATGTATAAAGACCTAAGGCTCCTGGAGTTTAAAGAGATTTTTGTAATATGTAACAACATTTTGAAGATGAAGAAACAATAATCTAGAGAGGACAAATTCAAGATTTCACAGCTATTGAGTGGCACAGTGGAGACTAGAAGGTTCATTATAGGAAATGAGAGTCTCAAGTCTAACACGGTTAAATGATTCCTGTATGTTGTATACTTTCGGTCTCAGCTTTTGTGTAACCAGGACAGAAGGTGATAGTGAGTTGAATTGTAGGTGGGAGTGACAGTGACACAGAAAACACCTCATCAAAACTTCTAAGGCTGGCAATTACCAATTTCCTTGCTAATATTCCAGTATCAGGTCATTGTTTATCTAAGGAAATCTCAAATTTCTTGGGTTTCTAACTTAAGGAATTTTCAAGGAGACAATTATATGAGCTGCTTCCTACATCTAGCAGTATGATTTTTATTTTTTCTTCTTTTCGGGATAAAAACCCAATTTATATTTTGACTTGCAAGGTTAAAGCAAATTCAAACAAGATTCTCTTTAATCAATTCAAGAAGAACTAGAGCCAGAATTAACTATTTTAAAGAAAACATTTGAAAAGATTCCTTTAGTGTTTGGGAAAATGAAATGTCAGTAACAGAGTTTTGGCACCAGAATGTCTCTGATTAAAGAGCAAATGTAAGCTGTTTCTTATCTGACTTTCAATCACCTAGCCCAGATTTCTAGATTACCCCTGATACTGTGTTCTTAAATTTTTTCCATTGTATGGTCCCTATTTATAATATTATGTTTGGTAGTATAATTCAGTTCAACTAGGAAGAAGAATTGTATGATTCAGAAGTTTCAATATTTAGAAAAGAATTTTCTTCCTGTTCTTACCTACAACTTAATTATTTGACATGCTGTGTTGCATATACCATGACTGAGGCAACATTGTAATCAGACGGTTATATGGTCTTTGGAATCATAAATATGAAACAAACACATGCTGTGATCAGGTCTTGGAGGATCAAGTGTCCACCAGCCACATTTATTCAGACTTTGGTTTGATAAAACTGTCAGTCCCTTTCACACTGAGAACTTCCTTGATGGAAAATAACATGGTTTGACCCACCCTGCTAACCCTTTTCTGTTTTTCCTTTGTGGTGTCTATCATCATCTGATATACCATAGATGTACTTGTTTGTTAACAGCCTAGATATGTTCTATGAGGTCAGCAATATTATCCGAGGTCAGCTCTTAGGGTAACTTCCCTTCTAGAAGACACCTAGTGCAGCAATTGTTATCTGATACTATGATATCCTCAGTGTCCAAAGTAGTGCCTAACACAGGTCTAAAGAAGTGAGCAATAAGTGTTTTTGGTAGATGAGCTGCTCCCACTAGGTATTTCTATCTCCCACCAGGCCCCTGCTACCTGAGAGTAGCTCCCAGTTCCCAACACACACAACTAAGGTTTTGTTGTCTGGGCTCTTAGACTGACTTCTCTTCTAGAAGAAAGCTAGTGCGCCAGTTCAAATACAATCCTAGCAGCCTTGATCCATCCTTGAATCTAAGTGATGGATCCAATTTAGGCTACCTCCCCACTGTGTTTTCCTCAAACTCCTGGGAGATCGTAGTCAGCAAATGAATGTTAGTTTCTGTCCAGAATCTAAAACAGAATTATACCTAACATTGGATCTAAAAGGGATTTGAAGATTACTCTTTCTCATTTAATGTGTGGTGAAACTAAACCAAAAGAAGCCAAGAGATAAGCTCAAAGTTATTTAAAGTAAATCAGATCATATTATTCCTTTAGTAATATCTAACTGTCTTGCCCTCGCTTATCCAGCCCTCTTTACTCTGGCCCCACCTACCTCTCTGAACTTGTTTCGTATCTCTGTCCCCCTAGTCTACTATCCCCCTACCATACTTTTTTTTTTTTCAATTTCTTAAAAATTCCAAGACTTCCCATCTTAGAGTATTTTCTCTGACTCTTCTCTCATCCCAGAATGCATGTTCCTTTCATCTTTCCATAGCTACTTCTTTTTTGTTACTGGGATCTCAACTTAAATGTTCAAAGGAGCCTTTCTTGATTACTAGATTCAAAATAACCACCCAATTATTCTCCCTCACACACAGTCTAGCTCTTCACACTAATAAATATTCATGGTGTATTCCTTTGCTTGATTGTTGTCTGTCTTCTCTATTCGGTAGCGAGCTCCAGGAGAGCAGAAAACTTATTTTTTTTGTCTTTTCCAGAGCTGTTCTTTTTGTCTGGAACGACATCTGGTACCTAGTAGCCACTCAGTTTGATAATGAAGGGATGAATGAATGAATCTTTGTCTTTGAACATTGCTTGGATCCTATATGGCTTACCATTTTCAGTATCCTGGGATGCTCACAGGTCCTTGCAGAAAACACTGCTGGGGGTTGGGGGTTGGCAGAGGTTTGGGAGGAACCTTCCCTCTCTACCCCTGCCCCACACATTCATGTGATACTAAATGAAACCAGCTGAAAATCTGCTCCAAGATGGCTCAGTGGGAACACAGCCCCAACACAGGACAGAGGCTCAATAAATGATAGTTGCCTATTCAAATTTGTTTTTGAATTATTTGGTTACATTCAGAGGTAAAACTATGAAATGCATCACACTTCTAGAGTTAGACAACTTCTATCCAGTACTGCCAATTTTTTGATCATACAGTATCAGGCAATTTTTCTTCCTTTTGGGCTTTGTATGCTCAAGCGTCTGTGTAAGGGGAAACTAGAAGCAGAGTTAAAAAGATTTTTGTGAAATTAGAATAGATGATGCTTAAATTAATAAAAATAAAGCATTATCTTTATCATAGTTATAAGTAACTATAACTTATCTCTAATGGTAAAAGTTATCACTAATAATAAATAAAATAGTTATTAATACTTAGAGTTATTAATTAATGATAATAGCTATTAATAGTTACCATAGTTAACACTGGTGATAATAGTTTTTTTTTAAGTACCTAGGATGTGTAGACACTATTCTAAGCACTGTACATGTATTAACTCTTCACAACAGCTCTAAGCAGTTGGTTTTATACCTATTATATAGGTGAGGAAACTAAGGCCTAGAGATTTTAAAGAACTTCTCTAAAGTTCTACAACTAGTAATCTGCCAGAGCTAGAATTTGAACCCAGAAACTCTGTCTCCAAAGTCTGTATTCTTAGTAGAAAGCCTGGCATATAATAAATATTAAATCAGTTATATATGCTTTCTATCCTTTTGTAATTAATTTAGATTATTTTTATTATTTGTATGAGCTTTTTACATAGCTTTTGTCATATTTGTTACCAGGCAAGTCTACTTTTTAATATCACGATAAAATGTTAAGTATAAAATTGTGGCATCTAAAGAAATGTTCAAAGTCCTTTAGTTATTTAAAGCCAAAAGAAGCAATACTTGTGGGGGGAGGGGGGTATTGGGCGGATGTTTAACTTTAAACCCTCAGCACTCATGTAAACACCCTAACCTACGTAAGTAACTGCCATCCAAGAACAAAGCCACATGCCACTCAAAGTTCCAAAATGGCATTTTTCATTTTAGAATGTAATTTTTTATCTGTATATTGGCATGTCCTAAATCTGAGAGGCTGGACCATCCAGGTCTCAAAGTGAGGGAAGCTAAACTAAAGCTGCAGCCTTGGGCCAAAGTAGTTCTCTTCCACAAGCTTACACTAAGTGCCCTCTGTCAGAAGCATGTTGTGTCCAGTATTTGTCTCATTATCTTCAAATTGTGCTTTCGAAACGCATCTAGGGGTGACACAGCTCCTCGTGAGGGGAAAAGATACAATTTGCTGGGCTGATGAAACACAGTGGGAAGACGGGACACATTCCCTTCCAGTTTCAAAGAACAATGGCAATAAAGCTTTTTATGAGCTTCAGTTACACTGCACTGCCATGAGCTGCTTCCATCCCAGTAAAGACTATCACTGCATATGGTTATAATCAAACCAAGAGCTAGAGATTGTTCAAGGTCGGGGTGGGGGTGGGTGTACAGAAAAGAAGGGACAGTTTTCTGAATTTAACTGATAACAGTTGAAATGTGAAACCCTTAAAGAGAAAAATCTAAAAGCTTTATCTTATTCTTTATTCAGAAGTATAATTAGGCATGTGGACATTTAGTGAACTTCAGGATTGTTGCTGATTTTTCAGGATGCACTGGTTTTCAATAGTCAAATACTCTCTCCAATTGTCTCCATTCATTTTAACCACATCTTGATTTTTTGTTCCAAAAATATTTCTGTAAGACATATTTAATTTATAAACATTATCATTTTGCTTCTGATTGAAAGACCAAACATAAATACAGAGAAATAAGCCTATATTCATAACTTGAAAATGAAGAATCAAATGTGAATATTGTTTGTCTTCTTGAATATTGTTCTTTGAAAACAGAGACAGAACTCTAAGCCATTGGAGGTTGGGAGGGATAAAGTAATTTCAGTTTGCAGTATATCTGGAGAAAAAGCAAAAATAAGATTCTTAAACTGTGCAATATGTATTTCAGTATAATGTGAGCTGACATACAATACACAGAATTTAACAAGATGCAAGCTTAGCATTTTGTGTAGTTGATTATATCTTTAAAAGCAGAAAAATATTTTTAATACTTTAAATACATTAAAAATACACATTATCTCTGTCTAATGAATTCTTTGTGTAATTCCCTTTCTTTGGTTTTCAGGCATTAGTGTACTACTGACAACTTGAGGTGTTTGTTTAAAATGTAGATTCCTGGATCCCTGTTCTAGAGTATCTAACCTGGTAGGTCTGGGCAAAAGCATGGGGATCTGCTTTTTAAATAAGTATTTAGGGTAATATTACCCATATCTATATTTTCTACCTGTGAATGCCTGCTGTATGCTGCTTTTACAGACAATTTATTTCTTTACTCTTTGCACCAGTCTTTTGAGTTAAATATTATTATCTGCATTTTACTGATAGGCTAACAAAGAGGGAAGAGAAGTACATTTCTCATGATGATACAACGTACAAAGAATAAAGTCAAAATTCAAACAGACTGGTAAGACCAAAGACCTTGCTCTTTCTTATTTACTATCTGACTATCATGATAAAAACATATTAATAATCAATTCTAGGAAGAAAAGTGTTTTTTTTTTCTGTTTTGGAGAAAAAACATTAGATAAAGGGTAAAATGAAATGTCAGGATGACAACCTATTTAATGATATCTTCTAAATTCTCATCAAAAAAATCATAAACCATTTGAAGGAAAACATAAAATAAGCACTGAATTAAGAAAGTAGTTTAAGAGGAGAAACCAAATTACATTTTCTATTTGAAGGCTAGTTAGGTATGAACAAGTATGCCCCTAAACTGTTAACCAAATTCTGGTTAATCACATTTGTGAGTCTAACAAAGTTGGCTGCTAAAAATTTAGTTATGGGAAGGTATATATAGCATTAGATTAAAGCAAACAAAAGAACCACAGCAAACAATGCATGTTAGTCCAAACTGAATACTTCTTTCCTATCTTTATTTTTGCAGTTTCAGAGATTTGTTGCAGAGGTGGAGTGGTGCCACTTAGTAAATTTAGAATTTGTTGAGTATATGACCCCCAAGATACCTGCCTCCTGGGGTGCACATGTTGCACAATCCTTGAGTGTGGGTGGGCCTGGCCTAATCAGGTGATAGTGGTCAGCAACAGAAGTCAGAGAAGTTCAAAGTATGACACGTCCCATAGAGGGGGCCATGGGAAAGGAACTGCTAAGGCCTCTAGGAGCTGAGAGCAGCCCTTGGTCAACAGCTAGCTAAAAAGCAGGGGTCTTGGGCTGGAACCACATCAGACTGAATTCTGCCAACAGCTAAGTAAACTTGAAAAAAGATTCCCAGCTTCAGAAAATAGCACAGTCCAGTTGATAGCTTGGTTTCAGCCTGATGAGGGCCTAAGGAGAGAATCTAGCTTAGCCAGGCCTGGAATTCTGATCTATGAAACCATGACATAATAAATTTGAGTTATTTTAGTGCCTAGGGCAATTTGTCTATGGCAGTGTACGGCATAGGAATAAAAAAAACTAATGCAAGCACCTCTGATACGCCAGTGCTGAACCAGGCATAGAGGTAAAACAATGTATGTGATGGACAAAGAGCTCTGCCCTGATGGACCTAGATTATAATGGGGTAAAAATGACAATATACACATGAAACAGAATAAATGTATATATAGATTTTAAAGAGAGGCATATTTTACAAAGAAAAATAAAATAGGGCAAGAATTAGAGATTGGCTTGATGGAGACTGGGGCGGTGCTTTAACCAGGGTGGTTGAGAAACAACTGTCAGGAGAGATGGGAGTTGTGTCAAGGCCAATATGAGGGAAAGGAGGCACCACATAAAGACTGGGGTTTGGATCTTGTCCTAAACCTTTTGAAGAGTTGTAGGCATTGGGAGAAGTTGATCTGCATTACCCTTTGAGAAAATGTCTCAGTGGAGAATGAACTGAAGTGGATGAGGGTAGGGAGGCAACAGGGGAATTGTATCTAAGAGGGCTCTTGTTCATTTACAGAGGTTTTGCCATCATCCATGAAAGATCATGGAGGATCAGACTGGAGAGATATTCCTCAGGCTTGAAAGAGGGAGTTTATACAATGTTATGAATCAGGTAGTGTAGACCTCTTCTTCTATAATTTCTTGTAAAGAAATTTTTCTCTAGGGTATTTCCAAATTCAGATAATGCAGACTTTTATCCCAATAAAAATGGGAGAAAGGCAAGATGAAGGAAGAAAGCTGAGGGTAGAAATTTTGGTAACTTAGTTAGAAAGCCAAAAATGACCTGATATTTTCCAACAAATTACCAATCTGTAGATCAGAGGAAACTAGACTTTAAACTATACTTAAGATATTTCTTAAGATTATCCAAAGTCACATTCAAAGCCTGACAATTTTTTTCGCTAGTAACAACAGATCATAGGAATTCAGTTAACATTTTTTGTTTTGCTGAGGACAAAATGTCAAAACTAAGTAGTGAATACTGCTTTGTTCAAACTAAAGTCAGTGTGAGACTTTCAAAATATTAGAAACTTCTTCACATACATTCTACTTAATAACATGAACAGTGTTCCACAATGAAAAAATGTAGATATGGTATACATTTGTACATATTTTTAAATGTGAGCATTTTTCTCCTCATGTTTAATACTCAGACTAATAAGAACGAGTAACACTATGCACAGAAATGTAAACCTGAGGAATTTTCTTCAGAGTTAATTAACTACAACATGCAAAATTTGAAACAGCTTTCCAATAAAATTCCGAGCTCTAATTAGTCCCAAAGAGAGAAAGAGATTACAATGGAGTGGAATACAATTTTCTTCTCTCACTCCTTGCTTTCCTCTCTCTTTCTGTTTTCATCCCTTGAGCACACAGTTATAGATTGAATTTTGCCCCCCGCCAAATTCGTATGAAACCCTAGCTCTTAATATGACTGTATTTGGAGATAGGGCCTCTAAGGAGGTAATTAAGGTTAAATGAGGTCATAAGGGTGGGGCCCTAATCCAATAGGACTTGTGTCCTTCTAAGGGGAAAGGTCATGTGAGGACATGGTGAGAAGCCAGGAAGGGCATTCTCAACCAGAAGCCAACCCTAACGATACTTTGATCTTGGACTTACAGCCTTCAGAAATGTAACAAAATAATCTCTGCTGTTTAAGCCATTCAGTCTGTGAAATTTTGTTATGGCAGCCAGAGCAGACAAATACACAAGCTGAACTCAGAAATTAGAGAAAATCATATAACCTCATATTTTAGACCATCAGTGATATCAATAACTTCGAAGAAGTTGAGTTTTACACAAATAAATTATCCTTAGTCTACCAAAGAGTGAACATGTCCGCTTCTGTTTAGGGCCATTTCCCTGAATGTTGGGACTGGTAATGCTGAATTGGCCATTGAATAATAGCACTTTTAATTTTAATACCTAAGATTCTGACCAGCTCTGGTGGCATTCTTAACAAAATTAACTTTGTCCTGTTCTGAATTGAAGACTAACAACATGTTATCCATATGAAGCAATTTTTATGTTTAAGTTGTAGCCGTTAAATTCCCCTTACTCCAAAGAGTTGCTTTTATAATTATCTGAGAAGGGACTACAAATAAATAAATAAAAATATACAAATAAACAATAAACAGCAACAGCAATAATAATGAAAAAGGAAAGGCTACAGCACGTTCCATTACTCAGGACGAGGACAGCACTAGTGCTGGCTGTAGTAGCAGCAGCAGTAGTCAGTGATGGCTTCGAGTTTTCCTACTTTAGCATTGTTGACATTTTGGGCTGGATGTCTCTTTGTCACGGAGGCCGCCCCATACATTGAAGGGTGTTTAGCAGGATGTCTGGCCTCTACTCACTAGATTCCAGTAGCATTCCCCAAGCTGTGGGAACAAAAACTGCCTCCAGACATGGACCATGTCCCCTGAGGGGTAGAATCAAACCCTTTTCCCATCAGAGAACCACCAATAATAGCTGATATTTCCTGAGCACTTTCTATATACTAAGCAACACTTAGGCATTCCACAAATATAAATTTATTTAAACCTCAAAACATCCTTAAATGTAAATATTGTTGTTAACCCTTGTTACAAATGTGAAAATGATGGCACAGAGGTTAGTGAGCTCCCTGAAGTTGCACAGCTAGTAAGCATCTTTTATTTATTTTTTATTTATCTATTTTGCCTTTTGAATCACATTTTACTTTTGGCAGGAAGCATGATGGAAATATTTTTAAATAAATATTCTTAAATCTCTGAGACTTCCTTTTTAATATAAAATGGAATTCCTTTTTTAAAGTGTGCAACATGATTTAACATAATATTGTGAAAGGATTTCCCTCATTAAGTTAATTAACACTCATCATCTCACATATTTATCTTGTTTTTCCAGTGAGAACATTATATTTCTACTCTCATAGAAAATTTTAATTAGATGATAGTGTTACCAACTTTAGCCACCATGTTATACAATAGATCCTCAGACCTTACTTACCTTATAACTGAAATTTTGTACCCTTTTACCAACCTCTCCGTATTTCCCCCATGACCCAGCCCTATAATTGGTGCCATACAGTTTTTATCTTTCTCTGTTTCACTTATTTCACTTAGCATATGTGCTCCAAGTTCATCCATGTTGTCCCAAAGGACAGTATATTTTTATTTTTTAGGACTCAATAATATTCCACTGTACATTTATGCCACATTCTTTTTACCCAGTCATCTGTCAGTGAACACTTAGGTTGTTTCCACACCTTGGCTATTGTGAATAATGAGTAATCATCTTTCAGAGCTGGGATTTAGACATAGATGATCTGTTGCACTTTGTAGAGGGGAGCTGTAATGATTCATTCTTTTAACAAATAGGATTTATTAAAAGTTTGATATATAGAATATAAAGAAGGAAATTTAAGGAAAAAGTAAATAAGGCTTGATTCTTGACCTCAAATTCCTCATCATTTAATAGCAAAAGTTAGAGGAAGTTGTTGGTGTTGTTTGAAGAAAGGATAACAACGGGGTTATCCTTTAGGTCATAGCTGGTCTCTCTTACCTTCCTCACTCTCCAGCCTTTTCCCTCAACATAACCATCTTCTTGGTTACTGTCCAGCCCCAGCCTAACTATCTGGTAGTACACCCCCAAGTAGGTGCTATTTGGTGGCTCAAACATGAGCTGAATGGCGGTTAATAATAGCATTCCATACTAGCGGTGTTTGCCATTCAATAAAGAACTTATAGGCAACAAACAACTTCCACAACTCTACAAAAATTGACTCTTATACTAGTGGGATGAGTGGTAATGTTTTGGGCAAAACATTTGCTGGAAAAATCTCATAAAGACAAGTAGTGAGGTTTGTGAAAGGTGTACTTCATAACTTCTTAAAACTGAATTTTAATTTCAGTCCTGCTCCTACCTAACTGGATGACTCAGAACATCTAGGCTTCTGTCTCAGGTTATAAATTTAGAAGCTTGGACTAAATAATATCTAAGATGTATTCCAATTTTAACATTCTGTGACTCTGAATTTTCTGACTGTGAAGCATACTTACCTGGATTATCCCGCAATATATATCTGAAAATAAATAAGCAAATCAGAGTTGGAGTTGGTTTTAGGATTTACCATTTCGAAGAATTTGTTTTATAATTTAAAAATGTGAAAACCCTGCTGTGGCCATTCATCAGTCTTCTTCAATGGACCAATAAGAACACATGGTTTGAGGATACATAGGGACAGCTCACTGTTAATTCCAGTAGCTTCTTGGGGGCATGTTATATAGTCTATGTGGCAGCTTACATGTGTGGAATATTTTAGCATTGTCCTGTACAGCTATTTTTATAAGCAATTTGATATCCCCCTTATGGTTAAATGAGGAAACAATAGAGGAACAACAACTTCAATGACTAGCATGAGGTCAATTGACAAAGTAGCAAGAACAATGGAGTCAAATGTACAGACCTGGCACATTCCACCAATAACAACAGGAAAAAATTTTATTCCTAGGTTTCATTTCATCCAACCTATGAAACCAATTTGATTTCCTGATCCATTTTGTTAAGCCCATTAAAGTTTATTATAACCATAATTACAATAAGAAAAGAAAGTATAAAACTAATCCATTTACTTGTTTTTAAATCACTTCTTTAGAAAAATCAAATTTTAAATTCTCCATGGACATTTTTAAGAGACCCACCTGAAGAATAAAAATAAAGACAATCCTCTAATTCTTTCATGCACTGAAAACTTATGTTTGAATAAAGGCTGACAAACAAAATGTATCATACGGTAGCTGAACTCCAAATCTGTAGAAAATTGTATAGGAAAAGGCTTTCCTTTAAAAATATATGCATTCAGCTGCTCAAGTATATTTAGATTGTGGTCAAGGTTCTTGAACAACCTACAATAACCGTTTTTATAAAGATAAAAAGAGAAATTTTTTATTTAAAGTTTGACTAATGCTATCATCTACATTCCCATTTCATTTTTTCTAACATAATTTTATCCTCCATTTCATACACAGTTCTTTAAAGTGAAATAACATGCAAAGCAATTTATTACGGCATATACCTCTTTACAAGTACATGTATATACATATACAGAGAGAGAAATTTGAAAAAACATTTTATTGAAGAATAGTCAGTCTACAATGTTGTGTCAATTTCTGGTGTACAGCATTGTGTTTCAGTCATACATATACCTACATAGATTTGCTTTTATAGCCTTTTTCATTATAGTTTACTACAAGATATTTAGTATAGTTCCCTGTACTCTTACGGTATGAACTTGTTGTTTATCTATTTTATATACAGTAGTTAGTATCTATAAATCTCAAACTCCCAATACAAAATATATTTTTGACAAAACTTTTCTTCTTGATAATAACTTTCCAGTTCTCTAATCTAATATGTGCTAAGTATGAAAAAGATACCTGTTTTAGTTTCCTGTTGCTGCTATAACAAGTTATCAGAAACGTAGTGAATTCAAACAAGTTTATTATCTTACATTTCTGGAGTTCAGAAGTCCAAAAATGGATCATACAGGACTAAAAGCAAGGTGTTGGGAGGTCTGTGTTAATTGTGGAGACTCTGGAGAAGTTCTCTGTTCCTTGTCTTTTCCAGTTTCTAGAAACTACCTCCATTTTTTGACTCAAGGTTCTTTCCAGCAATGTCACCCTTCTGACTCTGCTGCCCTAATCACATCTTTCTGATTCTGATCCTTCTACTTCACTCTTAGAACAATTCTTGTGATTATGTTACACCCACCCAGATAATCCAGGATAATCTTTCCATCTCAAGATCCTTAACTTAATCACATCAGTAAAGTGACATGTAAGGTAACAAATTGACAGTTTTGGGGGATTAGGACATGGACATCTTAGGGGATGGGCATTACTTTACTAATTACAACACAGCTGCCCTAGTATTTTCTATTTATTAGATGTGTTGGCAGGTAAAATTTGAACACATACAGCATTTTTAATTCATGTTAAGTGAGGCAATCTAAAAACCTTAAATATGATGATAAAGAAAATTAACATGTAAATTCTTCAGTAAGTTTTCTTTTTTACTTTTTGTGAAAAATGTCATCATTCTAGAAAGGTTACCATCCCACACAGAGTATATTGTAACCCTCTAATCTCTTAAGGTCATTGGAAAAGTACCTTGCCTATATTTACACCTTGCAGAAAAGAAGTTCTTAAAGTATTGATGTGGGATGTGTCAGCAAAGAACTAAAAAATTTAGCAGATTTTTTAAATTTGGGAAAAGCGTAATTGTACTCTGAGTTGTTAGGTGTCAGTATTCCTGTGGTTGATGTATAAATAAAAAAAATTAATTAATAGAACCTTACTGTGTGCTAACTGTTAACACTACACCCTTTGCATGCATTTTCTCATTATGTGAGATATGCACTGTTATGATTCCAATTTACCAA
The DNA here is from genome assembly GCF_048773025.1 of Camelus bactrianus. Taxonomy (NCBI): domain Eukaryota; kingdom Metazoa; phylum Chordata; class Mammalia; order Artiodactyla; family Camelidae; genus Camelus; species Camelus bactrianus. Next base: position 41,806,036 of record NC_133550.1, on the reverse strand, counting down.
CGTAGAAACTGAGGTTTTAGAAAAGTCAGTGCTCTTGCCCATTATTGCACAAGTGGGTACTGGCATTCCAGCTCAGGTCTGCTCACAATTAGGTGATGGGACAAGATGGTTTCAGTTACCACAAAGTTTTCATCATAAAAGGCGCTAATATTTCTGAACTGCCCTGTAGCTATTGTTTTTAATTTATCCTTCACATTACCTCTGAGAAAATTTATATTATATCTCCCATCTTTTAGAGTAAGAACCTGAGGTCTAGCAACTGTATTTCAATCAATTCTTTCATTTTTTAACTTTCTGAGTAGTAGCATATAATCATATAATTGCATGAAAATAATCAAACGTCACATCAGATCTTAATACTAGATTTAACTATGATGGATTTTTTTTAAATTTTGAAATTGGCTACTTGTTATTCTGGAAAAAGCACTGGTTTTGGAAAAAGCATGAATTGGATTTGAGTTTGTGTTTTGGAACTTTTTCTCTATGTGGAAAATAATTAATTTCCCAGAGCCTTATATTCCTTATCTTTAAAATGGGGAAAATAATACAGGCCTCATGAGATTGTTATAGAAGCTCTCAAAAAAGCTAGATTCCTTCTCTAGTGGAGTATTATTTTTCTAACATTCTCAAAAGGCAGAACTCTCCCCTTTTCTCTGATTATTTTGCCATTTATAAAGATATTCTAAAGCCTTTGGGATCAGGGATGGAGAAAACCACTTTTTTTACTTATTGTTTTGAGTAAATCATTTCCCAAATACTGTTTTGTTCTTCTTTTTTTTTTTTTTTTTTTTTTAACTATATTTTCAGTTGCACTGAGCCAGGCTGGTCGTTATTCCATTATAAATGATTCTTGAGCATTTTCACAATGAACGAATTGCAGTGGGATTCATTAGGAACCTTCAAGTTTGCCATTTTTCCTTGCATTCTTTCTTTCTGCCCTCTGTAGAGATGCCAACATACTTAATGTCATAAAAAGCCAGGATGTCTCTGATTTGTTGAGCCCAGTACTATGCAGAACATATGAAAAAACAACAATAAATAACTTTTTGAATGCAGCTTTTTACGATAGTGCAGTTTCATGTTTTAATGAACCCAAGCCGGAGTAATAAAGTCTCTTCTGACACCCACAGCCAGCAGTACCTTGACTCTCTAGGAGTCAAGCTCTGACTCAACTTTGAGACAGGAAAGACACCATTCAAAACAGTATTTTTAGAAACATTTTATCGAACTTCCAAACCCTTCTAGGCACATTTACTTCCTCTACCACTTGCTTTGTGTGGAAAAGCAATTACTCCATAGTGATAGTGCAGTCAAATCTGTAAACAGTTATTACATTTCAATTAGGGCTGCATGAAACTCTATATATTTGGTTTGCAGGGAATTAATGCAAATCTTTTTTTGATGTTTCAATTCATAAGGGGTCCAACCCAACACATTTGGCTCTTAGCAACACTCAGACTCATTCAAACATCAAAGACTATTTTTCCAGCATGAAGCATTTAGCCTGGGGTTAAATTCTCCCAAAGTATCAGTCTGTATTCAAACTCCCAATTCTTCCAGCTACACCAAAAGTTTTGCCAAGAGAAGTCAACTTAGATTGACTTTCTAGTATGAAAGAAAAAATTCTAGTAAATCTTTTGCCATAAAACCTGTATTGATCACACTCATGATCTTGGCTGAATGCCTACAAATCATTGAAACACAAACAAAATGTTTCATTTTTCTTAACAAGAATGGCAGTGAGGTGGAGGGAACAGAAGAAGGAAACCAATATTTATTAAACATCTGTGATGTTCCAGTCACTTTTCTTGGATTATCTCTTTAAATTCTTCCATCAACACTGTAAGGTAGGTATTACATACCACCATCCTCCAGATGGGAAAATTTAGATTCAGATTAAGAAACTTGCCCAGATCTGCTAGATAGATGGAGGTGCTGGGAACAAACCCAGATCTCTCTGTTTCTGAAGTCCTAGATGATTCTTATGTCTCCCCCTGTGCAGAGATTTGGAGCATATGCTTAATGTTCATTTTTCTTTTTTTCTTTTTTTTCCATTGCCCATCAGTTCTCAAAAGTGCCTTTCAGAATAGCTTGGTTTATTTGTCCATTCTTCATATTAGTAACACTGATTCTCTTTAAAAAATTTGTGTTACTCAAGGAAAAATGCAAGCAACAAAATCAAATGATGAAGGAACTATTCTCCCCACTCTCAGCATGTGTTACATATGGTGGGGCGGGGGAGGGGACAGCAAGACCTCAAGCAGAATTTGCTGAGGGGGACATCACACTTCCATCAGTTACTATGAAAGATAACATATGGACTGAACATTTATTCCAAGCAACAGATTTGTTTCTAGTTACTCTCCAGCAGTTGAATAGAAAAGAAAAAAAAAATCCTTTTAACAGTCATCTGAAAATACTCCCAAATGAGAGAAATATAGTTGATCTTTTTTCACACTGCAAAATTATATTAAAAAATAATTTTTAAAATTGAAAAAAAAAAAGTGAGTCATAATGATTTAAATGTGTTTACTAGGCTACCATCCTCATGAATCTACCTCTCTGTTGGGGATGACATGTTGCCTGTCCTCAAAAACTTAGATTCTGTTTTTTTGTAGGGGGAGGAAAGATATTATTACTGTAATAGACTTACTGCATTTTATTTTTGGTACTGTTTTTAAATTATTTATTTACTTTATTATCTCATATATAACCAGCCTTTTCAATATTATGATGAAGATAAGAATTTGTGTCACTGAATGGGGATACTTTCCTGTTTCCCATCGTCTTGTTTGTAATCAATCATTTGCTTCATGTCACCTGAGTTATTGGTTTAAATCTGGAAAGATTCATAACTTATGGTGTTGCAAAATTCTTCAGGCTGAGAAAAAAAGGCATTGTCAGGAAGCCAAAATTAAAAAGTTAAGTTTAAAATTGTTTCTACCCTCCAGGCTCCTGACATACAACACTATTAACAACATATGTCTAGGTTAGATTTTTAAACCACATGAGAGTTAAGCAGACTGAGCCTCTTTGAAATACTGTGCTTTTTGGAAATAGAAAACAAAAGAAAATGAAAGAGAAAGACTATAATTGCCTTCAAAAAACACACATATGAACTTTTCTCATGCACTCAGGCAAAGCAATCTTATAAATGGGCCCTATTCTGTTCCTGGACCTTTCTTTGTTAGCTGTCACTTCTTTGAAAGCAAAGTTGGACGTTCTTCACCTTCAAGAAGCAGTCTCTGAAAAACTCATTCCTTCTCCCTGTTAAGACTTTCTCCTTTTTTCAAATCATTGTCAGTGTGTACACGAGGGTCTATCTTGCTTTGTACTTGAGCCTTTAAATAGCTATTTATCTGACCTTCTGAGAAAAGAAATTTATTTTAGAAATTCTTTCAGTGAGGCTGATCATGGGAAAAAAGATTATAAAACGTATACCTTTATAGTCTGAAAAGACAATGCTTATCAAAACAAAGTAGGTTTAGGATGAATGTGAAATTACCAAATTTTGCTGTCAAGAGAAATAAAAGAAGTATTCTTTGAAATTGCAGTAATGGGGGAAGATAAAATTACATTTTTAAGATATAAATAAATTTAGAGTTAGAGAATCTGATGTGGATTTTTCAAGTGCTAGTGAGTATTTTGGAAATATTCCCTTATCTTGACATTGCTATTTTTCCGGGAATCCCAGCCTTCCCATGTCATACCTTTGCCTCCCTGAGACTAGATCAAGGCTCTGATACTCTGTGCTCTGCTCAGTCTTAGAAGATGTCTCAGGTTTCTAGAGCCTCAGATTTTCTCCAGCCTCATTTCATCTTACATCAGGTAAATCTTATTTAAACATTCAAAACATATAGACAACCTAACATATCCAGAATTGAACTTACGATCTTCTACCCTAAAACAGAAAAACTCAGTTTTCCGCCTTCCTGAGTATGGAGAAAACCCAGTTCTTTCTTACTATGACTTTCTTCCCTGTGAGTCTCTTTTGCCACTCACACAGAACCCTTAACTTCCAACACTTCTGGTTACCAAACATGTGGAGGTTTTTCCCTGCAACAAGCAATTCTCTGTGGTATCAGTTGGGCATCCTAAAATTTAACTCAATTCTGATACTATCTACTTGGAGATTATGTCAGATCCCACAAGTTAAGTGTTCGATCCTACAAGACTGACCCCCCCCCCCCCATATACACCTCACAGGCCCAAGTTTACCTGTGCTTCTGACCAACTGGCTACACATTGGAGGTTCCCATGACCCTCTCCTCAGATTTGATTGATTTCCTAGAGTGGCTCACAGAACCCAGGAAACACTTTTGTTTACCAGTTTATTAAATGATGTGATAAAGAATACAGATGAACCAAATGAGTTGATACTTACAGCGAGATCTAGCAAGGTCCCAAATGTAGGAGCTTCTGTTCCGTGGAGTTGGGGGTTTGGCTCTGTCTGCAGGGAGGGCCTACAAGCAGTGACATCTCAGAACCAATAAGCACAACTAGTGCTCAAGTCTTGATTTCTAAATATCATTCTCCAATAAAATAAACCAGGGCTCCTTGGAGGAAAAAAAGTAATTCTAGGGCTGGGACAGGGAAAGTTCAGGATAAGCCTGGAATATTTTGTGATACCAAAAAGTAAGAAAGTGTGAAGAAAGAGCCAGGTAGGGGTGGGGAGATCATGCCAAAAGGACATTGGCTTCACCCAAAAGAGCTTCCAGTAGCCAAAGCTGGAAAAAAAGTAAATAATGGTATTGTAAGATTATAATCCAAAACATAAAATAAATATCCATGAGCCCATGTTGATATAAATATATGATGAATTAGTAACTAAATGGCAAAGAAAGGAGAGATCTTCCTAACAGAATAATTCCAATTAACAAATATGAAAAGAATGAGAGGAATAGGAAATTGCTATTATTAAACAGCAAGATCCACTGATGACTGCTAAAGGATAAACCTTTGAAGAGAAACAGGGTATTTGTATAGCCTCATAGTATTCACTCCAAATGTTTAGTAATTACTGTGATATTAACTTACATTCACAAAATCTTTGAAACTCTTCCCTCCAGCGGGTAGAGCTTAATTTCCCTCCCATTTAAGTAGAGCCAGACTGAGTAACTCACTTTTAAGAATATAATTTGAAAAGGGATTAAAAAAAAAAAACTTTACAGTAGAAAAACCTTCTAGAAAGCACCTTAACCAAGAAATTACAGTTAACATCACCAGTAATAATAAGGCATACTGATATCATGAAAAGGGTGCATTACCTCTGTGGTACTGTTTCGCCATATCCATTACCTCAATCTAATAGTGAGAAAACATCAAACAGACCCAAATTGAGCCACATTCTACAAAATACCTGACCAGTGTTCTTTAAAAGTGTCAAGGCCGTGAAAGACTGAGAGATAGTCACAGATCAGAGGAAACTAAGGAGACAGTGGCTAAATGCAATTTGGTATCCTGGGTTGGGTTCTAGAACAAAAAAAGAACATTCATGGAAACACTAGGGACATAGGAATAAAGTCTATGGTTTAGTTAACTATATTCAGTGCATCAGTGTGGGCCTCTTAGTTTTCACAACAGCATTGTAATTATGTAAGATGTCAATATTAGGGGAAGCTGGGTAAAAAGATTAAGGGAAATTCTCTTTACTAACTTTATAACTCTTACATAAAGCTAAAATCACTTAAAATAAAACGTGTACATATATAAAATGAAGTGATACAGCAACATGCCATGTAACAGAAGGAGGCATGGCAAACTAGAAGGAGGAGGTTAGGGTCAATGAGATTTGAATACACCAAGAACAGCTTTGATAGGACTTACTGGTAGCAGGAAGGATTACCAATAAGGGTATGCTTCTCTCTGCTGGTGATCTTTTGGTTGCTGTTGTTTTGTTCCTTTGTTATTTACAATCATCAAACTATCCAGTTTCCCTTTCTGGAGACATTATTCAAGAGCCACAAACTTGGTATTTCTCCACAGAGAATTTGAGCAGAAAGAGTACAGATTTGGAGTTAAAGATTCTGGCTTCTGCTTTGCCACTTCCAGGCATGTGGTTTGAGAGAATTTCAAATGCTTCCATCCTAAGTGTTTTCATTTGTAAAACGAGGGGGTAAAGCAGATGCTGTTTCATCTTCCTGGAGCTTCCTAAATTTCAGAACTATTTTAGAAAATTAAAAGTGTCATATATGTTGCTTCCTTCGAGTGAAATGTTAGCCTTCCTAAATTCAGTTAAAAGATGTGAATGTCACAGAACAATCACTTATCAAACACAGTTCTCAGGAAACAGACATAACCACAGGCTAACCAAATACATAAATTGCATGAAGCTATCTTTGGTGGCTGCAAAACCAAACCTTTGTCTCCCTACACAGCCTCTGTTTTGTGATGCTGAGGGTCTGCATTTTATCCTATGTAATTCTTCGTGGAATTGATATTTTAAAATTGAGAAGCAATTTAGCATGTTGCATCGCCCTGCTCTATTAGCCCAGGCCATCATTAATGACACATCTTAATAGAATAATGGGCAGTTGGGCATCTTCCATTCACCCTGCCATGGATCATTTTTGGCAGCTGTGTTTTTCATTCAGCAGTCTGATTGAAACTGCTTTCCTGACAGAAGCAAAGATAGTCTTCTTTGTTCAAAATTCCCATAAAAGGCGAAATGAAAGTCTTTGCAGACAGTCTGGCGTGCCTGAATAAATTTATTTTCCTAGGCTCTTAGCCACAACAGTGAACAAACAAATGCCTTTTACCTACACTTGAAGTACACCAGAGGCTGGCACATTTATGGGATTAAATAATACCCTTTACTTTATCTTCATCCCTGTCTGTTTTAAATCATTGCCCAAACTTGCATTTTAAAATCTTTCCTTATAATTCTTAACCTTTAGCCCTGGGCTATTTGAGCAATCTCTGGCTGTGTGTGTGTTTGTCTGTGTCTGTGTGTGTACACATACACTGTCTATGATGTTGGGGGAGGAGAAATGGCTTTCTTTCTAATCCTCTTTCTTTATAGGGAACAGACCTCAAAGGGTTTCCTTTCCTAGCTTCTTAACTTCTCTTCCAAGAGTAATGATTCTAGACAGACCAAATGACTGACCAGTGATCCATCGTGTTTTTAATCATTTACAGTCTGATTCCTACACAGTGGTGCCTGATACTTGGTTTTGAAGAATGCTTTCCCGAAGAACACATTCAGCCTGGCATTTCTGAGCAATAAATTACCTTTATTTGGGGGCCCTTGACAGCCTGTATTATTTTGCCCTTGTTGAAAATAATGGATGATTTGGAACAATGCTCCCTTTTGAATTAAAATATAAAAGGTTAGAGTTTTAGAGTTCAAGATAATGAGTAGACTCTCAACAAACAGACTGGATCCAGATCTCCCTCAGAGAGGAAAGATTCGAGGGGTGAAAACATGGGGGAGAGGAGGCATAAACATAAGCATTCATACAGACACATTCCTTGTTTTTTTTTTTTTTCCAGGGCTGGGAAAATCTTTCTGTATCCTGCACTGTCCCAGATGCTCAGTCAACTGTATAGTTATAGTTATACTAACATGAGGCAGAGCAGAGCTTTGTGCAAATATTATGATCATCCCAAATCACCCAGGAGAAATCTGGTCTCCTATTTGGCTGGCGAGCCAACCTCTTTCTGTCTCCAGCCGGGCGGGAGGTGGGGAGACAGAGGGTGGGGGTGCTGCAATTTTTGGCACTGTGGAGAGATCACAAGGGAAACTGAATTTTAACTGAAAAATGCATCTGTTTACACATTCGTGCAAATTAGTCATCATAGATTAAATGATAATACTATTGTTTAAATGTTTGTAGAAGAAAGGAACAATTATCTTCATATGTAAGTGTATACTATATACTATAGGTAGTCCCAGGACAGGAAAAAAATTCCAAAATAATGATGTGATTTAGAAATAGAAATATATTTGCCATATATATATAATGTTGTAAGCAGTGATCAGGTTTCCAGGGTAAACAAAACTGATCTGAATTTCTAGTTTATTTAAACCAGAGTTTTAAAATTTAAGGTAAGAGTTAAGGTCACTGTCCAAGACACAAAACACCACATGAGTTAAGAAACAGAGACCCTCACTTTTGAGTCTGGACTCCCCTACTCACTGGTAGTGTCACTTGGGGAAAGTTTTGTGACCTGTCTGAGCCCAGTTTCCTAGTCTGTGTATTACAGGGATCAGCTAACTAGGACCTGTGAGTCAAATCTGGCTTGCCACTTATTTTGGCTTGACTTGAAAGCTAATTTTTTAGAAAATATTTTTAGGTGTTAAAATCGAAGGAAGAATAATGTTTCATGATATGTGAACACAGTATGAAATTTAAATTTCATGATCCGTAAATAAAGCTTTATTGGAACATAGCCTACTCGTTTGTTCACATATGTTCTGCTTTCTATGCTGCTTTCTCCTGACCAGGCAGAAAGTTACAACAGGGACCACTTGGCCCACGCAGCCCAAGATATTTAATATGTAGCCCTTTATAGAAAACGTTTGTCTAACCCTGCTGTGATATCTACCTTGCTATGTTTAGCACAGGGAATTAGAGTGAGGAAGCCTTGGCTAATGCTGCCCCAGAAAAGGAATATGTGGCTGTGTGTGTAGATGTCTTAAAGGCAAAAATAAAAGACAAACTGCAAAATAATCCCAACAATTGAGCATGTCTGTTCTATTTACAAGAATGCATGATATGGTGTCAGAGGGTATTTATAGAAAAATGGAAATGTTCCAATTTTGTCAATCTGGCCTAACCTAACAGAAACTGGACTATGAATTGCCAATAACCAATTCAGCACCCATTTTAATAAGAGGTAAAGTTTTGCCATAGACAATACTTTGTTAGTTTTTATATTTAGTGTTACTCTATTATTGAATATTTTGTTGTGACTCACGATGGGAATCTCTATTTAGATATATAGAAGCATGTCAAAGTGTCTGACAATGAAAAAAAGTTCTAAGGACCCTTGCATGGTCAAATAATTTGTTACTTGAGTACAGATGATGAATGAAATGCAAGGATACACTCCAGGATGGAAGTTCTTTCCTTCTCTTAACAATAATAAAAGCTAACTACATTGAGCACTTCTTCTGTTGAGTGCTATATAGAAACTCATTTTTAATTCTTCCAACATCCCTGTGAGATAAGTAGAAAACTGAGAATATGAAGAGTTAATTCCATTGATGTGGAAATCTCATAAGGAAGTAGGCCAAGGGAGAGCATGATGGCATCCTTCGGAATGTATCCCCACTTTCGGTGTAGTGACAAGGGCCCTACGATTAAGCCAGGACTCATTTCTAATGGAAACATGTGGCTCTCTCTATAAATGGGTTTCTACTGTAATTGTTATTTAAAATCAACAACCATAACAAAAATAGTACCAATACACAATTAGCATTCATGCTTACTTATTGTTTTATGGCCTACTATGTAACAGACACTGGATTAGGCCCTAGGCGCACAATGCAAAGCAAAACAAAGTCCCCATCCCATGGATCCTACATTTTAATAAGCAGAGGCAGATAATAATCAAATAAGAAAAATTAAAAATACACTAGAAAATATCAAGAAATATTTAGTTCTGTGATTGACTACACAATAAAGGCAGGGGGAAGGGCACTTTTGATTAGGTGGTCAGTTTGGAGTAGGGCAAAGACTCCTGGTTGTAACCACAGAGAGATTTAAGATTATATCTCAGGGACTTTCTCAGCTAGACAAGAACTTTGAAGAGCCTTAAAATCCTTATCCAAAAGACCCTTATGCTCAGCCCAAAACAGAGTGAAGTCTGTCTCAAAGAGATTTGTGGGTGTGGCCTTGTCTAATGGAGTCAACTACAGTAAGATTTATAAGAAAACTTTTAAGAGAATTACAACTGTGGAAGCACCTCCAGCTTTCACTGAATTGGGCAGAAATCACTTATATTGAAAATAGGTCACTGGGTTCCCAAACTTTCATGAGCAGGAAGCAGACTAAAACAGCTACTCAACCACAGGCCATTTCTAAAGAAAAAGAAGGTGACTCTCCAAGAGATATGAAGAGCCTCTTGCAGAAAGGAGAGTTGAGCTCTAATGTAGGACCGAAAACAGGTGTCCAATTGACTCCTCTGAGCTTACCTTTTGCCTGTTTTTGTTGTTGTTGTTGTTTTTACAGTTATCTAATCACAGTTGTATGTGTACAAAGGATGAAGCGAAGGGGGGCAGAGAGTCAAATAACTTATCTCTTAGTTCACAGGCCTTCAAATCAATGTAAATTATTCTTTAAAAGCTGTGACTAAAGAACTTCCCCTGAGAAGCCTCCTCCTATCCCATTCCACCAAATTAATTTAGATGATGAAATGTTCTGAACTTGAACCTGAACTTGACTCCATAGTGGGATAAGACTTTCAGAGGTCTTGGAAAAGGTAAGTTTATTCTCCATGTGGGAGAATTGCCAACTATCAGGGTCAAAAAAATTTTTAAAAATTCATCCCCCCTCCCTTCCTCCAAATTCCTGGCAACCACTAATCTTTAACTGTCTGTAAGTTTTGCTGTTTCCAGAATGTCATACAGTTGGGATCATACAGTGTATGGCCTTTTCAGACTGACTTCTTTCACTAAGTGATGTGTACCTAAGGTTCCTCAGTGTCTTTTCATGGCTTGACAGCTCATTTCTTTTTACTGATGAATAATACTCTGTTGCATGGATATATCACTTTATCCATTCATCTTCTGAAGGACATCTTGGTTGCTTCCAGTATTTTGGCAATTATGGATAAAGCTTCCATAAGCATTCATGTGCAGATTTTTATAAGGACAAAAATTGTCAACTAATTTGGGTAAATAATCTGGTAGCACAATTCCTGGATCACATGGCGAGACCAAATTTAGCTTTGTAAGAAACTGTCAAACTCGCTTCCAATGTCTCTGCTAGATATTTTTTAGGCTCTTTATCTGGAAACTTAGGTACTTTAGTTTTGGAACTTTTTATTGTATTCTTTTTTTTTTTTAAACTAATTTTTCCCCTCCTGTTATCTCTTTTGGGGAACTCTTTTTGGTCAGCCTTTGGACTTCCTGGACTGGTCTACTAAAATCTTATCTTTTTATGTCTATCGTATTTTCCATTTAATTTTGTTCTGCTTTCTATGAGAATACCTTGGTCTTATTATCTAGCTATTTGGATGAATCTTTTTTCTATATGCATATTTCTAGTTTTTACGAGCTCTATCTAGCTGACAATTTCATTTTTATAGTATTCTATTAGATGCGATGACTTATTTATCTGAGAACATAAATTATAATTTTAATTTAGTTTTCAGCCATTCTCAGCATCCCCCATTTTCTATGAGTTCCTTTTTTTCTCTTTGGTATCTTAATTTTGAGCAGGCTTTCCTCAACACCCAGGGATTTTTGCTATCTGTTCATTTTTAAGATTGAGGCATCAGAAGTTGAATTGAAGGTCTGTGTGAGAATACGATGCCTTCCAACTAAGAGCTTTCTCCTCGAGAGTGATTTATTAGGAATTCTCTCATTTTGTTTTGAGAACTCCACCCCACAACCCACCCCATTTTCCCCCTAAAATAACCCTCCAGTCTCCTGATGGTAGTGTATGCTAAGCATTATCAGGAGGCTAGCAGTTGCACAGCTCAACACGTAAACTTTTATTTAATCCTCTGTTTGCAGTTTGGCTTCTCTCTTCTGCCTTCTGCTCTACCTCCTGTCCCTGATTCCAGGGCCTCTTATTTATTTTTTTAACAGAATATATCTTCATTTATTTAAATCTTCTTTGATTTCTTCCATCAACATGTTGTAGTTTTTAGTTCACAAATCTTGTACATGTTTTGTTAGAATAATACCTAGGTAATTCATTTATCTTGGTTTCCAGTGTCCACTACTAGTATATGGAAATGCAGTTGATTTTTTATTTAAATTTTTTCCAGCTTTGTTGACATATAGTTGACAAATAACATTGTGTAATACCTGTATATATTGTGAAATGTACCATGATAAGATTAATTATCTGTCACCTCAAATAATTACCTTTTTGTGTGTATGTGTGGTGAGAACATTTAAGATCTACTCTTTTAATGACTTTCAAGTATATAATACAATATTGTTAAATATAATCACTATGGTGTACATTATATTCCCAGAACTTACTCATTTTATAAGTTTATACCCTTTGACCAACATCTCCTCATTTTCCCCACCCTCTAGCCCATTTAACTTCTCTTTCTATGAGTTTTTTTGTTTGCTTTTAGATTCCACATGTAAGTGATGGCTTACAGTATTTGTTTTTCTCTGTCTGGCTTATTTTACTTGGCATAATGCCCTTAAGTTCCATTCATGTCGCAAATGAGGGCCTCTTATTCTGATTCAGGATAAACTTGCAGTTTCTTGCCAGATGGATGAATCTATTGATTGTACACACCAGGGAAGAAGACTTTACCTACCTGTCTCTACAGAGACTTCCACCACTATCCTGATTGATTGCAGCACTATACCTTCCCTGCCTTGCTTAATAAGCTCATTCCGAGAGCCTGTCCAGGGATCTGGAGAAAGAACTAAGTACCATCCTCATTGCCTTTCTCTCCAGCCAGCGCTTGTATCCAGCTTTCTCAGCTCTACTAAGTCCACCATTCACTTTCCATTTACTGTAAATAGTTGCCATTTCAGTCTATTAGTGTCTCCTCTTGCATTCTTTTTCTTTTGTATGTTTCTACCATTTTTGATTCCTTTATTTTCACTTTAAGAAGGTTTTGGGAGGGAACCTAAATGAAAACCATGTGTTTAGTTTATGTATAATCAGAAAGCTACTGGAATCATCACAAACATACAAAATAAAAATTTAAAGAATAATATACAACCTTATTCCAGATATACCAAGAGCATATGATCACTAATCTAGACGTGCAGTTAACTTAAACAAAAGCAAAATTTGGTCTAAGCATTCATGTTACTAAACACCCCATTTCCTAAACTGTATAATTTGTATAATTCTCTCTCCCTAAAAGTGCTATAATATATAAAGGAAAAATGATTTCCTAGTTGTCTAGCATTGGCAATGTATCCTTTTCCTGTAATATCACTTACATGAGATCTTATGAAAGTCTAAGGAAGCTGAATTTAGGGATGTTGGAGCCCATACAAATCATAAAGAGGGGAAATCCTTTTTATCCTTGGCTCTCCTTGGAGCCCGAATGTATTTTCATTCAAGGGGAAATGGAAGTGAAAAGATGTACCAAAGGGCATCTTTAGATTCCTGGGCGTGCGGTGGGTCTTTCTCAATATTTTTCCAATATTAAAGATTCTTTTTAATTATCCTCCTCAATTTCCCTTTTGGGGAATTCTCCACTGTGTGCAGTGCCTACCTCTCACTAAGAATATCAAATCAATCAGATCCTCCTCTCCTCCCCTTCCTGCTTCGGGCAGGCACAGCCCAACCCAACAGTCATGGGAAGGATTATGCAGTTTATACCCTATTCATAAGGACCCCCTGTCAACAAGGTCAAGGGGGACTGAAAATCAGCTGGAATCTTCTTGCCAAGCCTGGCACCAGTGGGTTTGCCTTTACCCAGAGGGAGCGCTGTGTTTTAAATCACACAAAGACTCAGTTTGGACTAACAACAGTTGTGGTGATTCATATCTTCCTCCTGAGATTTTGCATCTAAAGATGTCCTCATATGCATCTCAGCTGTAGCGGCTGGTGGATCAGACAGATTCTGCAGCATCACTTTTTATGTGATTTCTACTGCCCAGCTCTCAGGTATTCTTGGGTCTCATCAGGTTTCTATGCCTGCCTCCCATGAGCATTGTGAAGCCCCATAACAGCTCACTAGGTGAAGATAAACTAGAGTTGGTGATTGCTTAAAACCAAGTGATACAGAGGATGTGTAAATGCATGGATGAAGTAGCATTGCCTATGGTTTTTTTGGGGGGGGCGGGGGGGGAGGTGGGGTGAGGGAAGGGTGTTGTGTGAGAGGAAAGCAGGAGGGTAGGGATATGGAGCAGAGAGGGAGGTTGATAAATTATTGAAAAATGTGAGCTCTGGTTCTTTGTAGTATTCTCTATCAAAGACTTCCTTCCCACCATCTCCCTACCTTGCCTGCCCCCACCCCAACTCTCTGAGTTACAGCCTAGTGACAAAAGTGTGAGCTCCCTAGTGTTTTGGGCATAAAGCAATTGCTTCAGTTAGTTTTATCCTGGGGATGGCTCTGTCAACATCAGTAAGAGCTGACAATAGTAATAGGAGCTTACAAGATGGTGAGAATATGAGCATAAAAGCAAAGAACAGTATTCAGCTTGAAACAAGGTCATCTGCTCTGTTGTGGGGGATGGGTGAGAAGGAGGATCTCAGAACACAGTTTTTTTTTTTTTTTCCTTTAATGATCAAGAAACCAAATATCAGTGCTCTTGTAAAAAATTGCTTTTTGGCAGAACTCAGTAAAATGAGAGTTTGCAAAGTGAAATAGAAGAAAATAATCAAAAGCCAAAGTTTTCCCCTTAAGTCTGAGGCACCGCAGGAACAGAAGAGCCTGATTAAAATGAGCCACTTTGCCAGATACATAGGTTATATTATTAATTCCAGAGCAGAGTGTTCAAAAAGGAAAAAAAAAAAAGAATTCAAATGAACACTCTTGAAAGCAGTGTGAGCTTGGTTTCTCAGGTAGTGTTACCTGTAAAGGGAAGAGCAGATAAGCAAATTCAATTTGGAAAATAATGACCCATACTATGAACTGGGGCTCATGTGACAAGCTGTTGATACAAAATATGGCAGAAGCCTGTGTCATAAAGGCTTATGCAATTGGAACCTTTCAAAATGATAGAGCACCTGCAGTTTTGTTTTGTTGGCTTTTTTTCTCCTAGTCTGTAAGCCTCACTGGACAATAACATACACCAAGAAATGTATTAAGGAAAAAATATTGTAAAGTAGATGTAACAGCTGCCTAGGCTATATGTGAGAGGATGGAAGCATAATGACTGAGGAGGTAGCGGAGAGTGAGGTGTGCACAGAAGATGGGTATATAAGGAGTCTCCCTGGTTGGCACTTCATTAACTGCAGTAGGAAGATCCCCTGGTAATTCACACAGAGGCTACGCTGAAGGTTTCTTGACATTCAGTTCACAGTAAGCCATTTGTGGTCCTGTTGATGGATATATTTGGAGTTAGCAAAGTAAATCAGTTCAGAAGGTGCTTGATAAATGCACAGGTGGACCAAGGGAGAATGGAACTGATGACCTATAACGTCCTGTGATGTATTTTGCTGAGGCACAAGTTTGAATCATGGGCTCTAGAAACCTAGAGAGTTCAGGGAGACATTTGGTACATTTTTGTTGTTCTTTACAAATCTTTAAATAAACAGCACCTCTTACCTTTTCATAAAATCAAGTTTTTGCTTCACCCATACATTTAGAGAATAAATTTAGAATGATGGAATTTCACTTTGGGATCCCTTGGAGGTAGTTAAAAGAGATAAATTGTTATCCTCCAGATTAGTTAAAACTGAGAACGGATTTTGCACCAAATTTAACAGTATGATTGTTGTTGGTCTGACTTAAAACGTTGGCTCTCTGTTCAACACAAAATGCATCTGATGGAGCAAGAAGCACCATCTGTAGAGAGATACAGAAGTATCTATCCTTCAGAGGAGCTGGAGTGGGAGCCTTACAGGGGACCCAACTGGGAGACCTGGCATTTCTACCGTGAGCCCCACATTGGGGGTCATGAAGCAAATGCTCTTATTTGCAGGTTTAATTTGCAGAGTTGTTGCTTCCCACACGAGCAGCTTCTAGTGAGCATGTTCCAGTGTTGAGCAGCTGCAAGTGGTTCGTTACTAAACACAATTAATAACTTGTCAAAACAATTGTAGGTAGGTCATCTTTGACCATGATAAAAATGCTTGGTTTTAGAGATTAGAAACAGTCCAGAAAATAAAAGACAACAGTTAGTTTTGCTGGTGGTTATGAAGGAAGATAAGATAAAAAGTGTACTATTGAATGCAGTAGTAGCTCACCTTGGGGATGTGATGAACTGCATTAATGGTGATATTAGAAATAAGAAAACAGAGTGTTATTTGTTAATTGAGAGACTTCTGTGGTCTTTGTGATTCTTTAGCATGTCAAGGGGAAATCATGGTGTAAACAAGACTTAAAGGGAATTTTTCAGCTACTTTTGGGATCTAATAGATTTTAGGTACCCTGAGGCATCAGAGTTCACAGATTTGATCTTTGCCAGTTAGCCCCTCACCTAGTATTCCAGGCAGGAGAAACAGGATTGGAGAAGCAATGTGACAGCAGAAGCAGATGTTGGAGTGATGTGGGGCTATAAGCCAAGGAGTGTGGGCAGCCTGTAGAAGCTGGCAAAGGCAAGGAAACCTCTAGAAGGAATATTTCTCTGCTGACCCATTATAAACTTTTGCCCTCCAGAGCTCTAAGTGAATAAATTAGTGTGCTTCAAGCCACTAAATTTGTGGTAATTTATTACAGCAGCAACAGGAAACTAACACTGCTATTTTCATGAGTTTTTTTTTTTTTTTTATTTGTTGGTGGAGGGCTGTTAGTGTGTGGAATAACTTTTATAATTCAGTCAGGAAACCAAATACAAATAAAATGTCAGGATGGGAGTAGTCAACCAAACCAAGAGTAGTTATCAGGGCTTCTCCATTTCTCACATAAGTTATAACAATGAACAGGAATTTGGCAATTTAAAGACCCAAAGAACCTGAGAACTAATAAAAGCAATACTGAAATAGCTGCTAAAATATTTATCAGCTGAGAAATTTGGGAAAGGCTATTAATGGTGTGTAAATATTGTGAACTCTAAGTTCTTCAAAACTTTATGATTATTTTTTACTATATACAGCTTCCGTTTATACCAGGCCAGCCATATCCCACTTAACTCCTCCAACAACTCTGGAGTTCTATTTGGTTAATATTCTCCGTCTTAACAGGGAAATTGGGGCTGAGACAGAATAAGTTATGTAATTCGGCCACACAGGTCGTAAGTGTTAAGTTCCCAGTAAAGCTCTAATTACAGCAAGTAGAAATTGTGCTTTTTAAATGTTATTCATTTCCTTGTCTTCATGGGGAAAAAAAGATATTCTTTTAATTTGGTGTGTCCCCAGCACCTAGCACAGTGACTGTTACACAAGAGACACTTAATCTGCCAGTGGAATAAAGAGATGGTACAGCTAGTGTATGGCTAATTCTTAGGTTGAAGAGAGAACAGTTCATTGGGCTTGGACCCCCTGCTACGGCATCTCATCTAGTAATCTCAAACAACGCTTTGACCTGCACTCCATGATACCTGTGGAAATATAAAAAGACCTTTGTTGAGATTATTTTTAAATGAATTACTTAATAAATAATAAAATATGTAGCTGTTTAGTTTAATATGGGCTTCTGGATTAGTCAGAAATCACTATTAAGTTAAATAACACGATAACAATGATTCCAAGAAGAAAATAAAGTGACAAAGTTTCTTTAACAATGTGGTAAGAAATTCACAGGAGTTAAGTATTTAATCGAAAACATTCAATAAAAGTAGAATTGCTCTTGAAAGCCAGGCTGCATTTTTGGTGGATTAACTGGACTGAGTCCATAAACATTTGTCTAAGCCATTATCTGGAAAATCACTTTCAACCCTAATACAATGAAAATATATTATCCATGCTAATAAGTATGTCCCATCTGTTTAAGCACTTTACAACCTACTGAAAGCCATACCTGCAGAAAGCCTCATGGCTCTGAATTCAAAAACAGTTGCAAGTTGAATGCATGTACTAGTATTACCTGATAAACAGGCCCTATAAGCTTCCTGTTAAAGGACTTCTTTGGTGCTGTGAACCAAACTTTCAAGATAAACTACCGGAATTAGCCAGGGGTGGATTTTACAAAGCTATAGACTATCTCTAGCCAGTGATAAGTGACTGCTCAGGTCTGACGATATTTTAATGTGACTGCTTCTTCTTCAAGACTGACAGCTATCTGATATGAACACCCAAAGGATAAGCAAACAGTACAACCCCAAACACAGTTTACTTATAGTGTATTTAATGCTTGAAAATTTATAACTCATCCAGTTAATCAAGGAATACAAAAACTTGAAGGTAAATGTGAAAGTTTCAGGCCAATATTTCAGCTTTAAGTCGATTTAAGTGATCAAGGTGGGCATTTTTCTCCCCATTGAATATAGAGAATGGGACAGAAATATTTCATTTTGGTGCAAACTGGAAGTAAACCAACCTGGAACTATCCAAGGAACACATTAACCAAATGATTAAGAATATTAATACAATCCAAAATAGTGAAATACTTCTGTAATATGAAAAACGTTATTCCCTTTCATAGGGAAAAATGTGGGTGAATGTGTGAATACTAGATAACTAATACATGTAGCTGGATTTTTTAAGTAATGCTTTCAGTTTACAAATTTTAATATGTTAAATGATTTTTTATAACAACTCTGTGTGGTAGGTAAATTTAGAACCATCTTCATTATAGGCTTATTGTTATTGTTCAAAGTCACAAAAACTTTAAGAGGCGAAGTAGGGACTTTTGGTTCTAAGCCTAGTGTTCATTTCTCAATCTTTGCCTCTTCAATATCGCCACCAATCCTGCCATATTTTATCAGTAGAGATTTTAAAGGGATTACCTATGATATTCCAACCAAAAATAAAGGTCTTAGTCTTAATAAGCCACAAATTCTAGAAACATTAAATATATCAGATTCAAAAACACTGTAGGCCCCTTTTGGATATATTATAAAGTTCTCTGTTAGCTGGCAGTGTTCCTCGTGGTAGAATCAAATTGAGGCCTGAGTAGTTCTCCAAAGCCAGTTAAACGGAAGAAGTAGAAGGTGACACACCGGACTCTTTAATCAGTGTCCAGTTCCCTAAATACCTGGACACAAATGCCATAACTTTTGATGGCGTCAGTGTACAATCAAAACACACCTGAGCAAAAATTCTGGTTAAAATATTCTTTTTTCAAAATACTGAAGAACAGGAAAAGTGAAAAATTAAAGAAGTTTTAGAGTAAGCCAAGAATAATTTGATTGTACCAGGAGGAATGCTAGCAAATTCCTAGTGCTCAAGAGGAAGCTCTAAGCACTAGTCTAAAGGCATCTAATTATTTTCAGAAATGTGAGCTTTTCTTTACAATATTGAAGGTGATGAATCTGAATCTGGCAGGAGAGAATTATTGAAGAAAATAAAAGGCCCAACTCAGTTTACCATCCAAAGACCTTTATAAGCCTACCTCACATTAAATTTTCAGTAGAAATTTTGAGGCAGATAATAGTATCTTTAAATGCAGTTCTAAGAGCGTTGGGCCCTGAAAAATCTCAGTGCTTATCCAAGGGAGATTCTGACCATTTTGATGTGTTTATCCCAACTTTCCTAAATTCATATTTTAAGAAACTACAGCTAATCCATCTCAGGCAGAGCATTTCCCCAAAGAGAATACTTAAAATGTAATTTTTACATTGTTTCATTGTTTGCTTGATTTTTTTTTATGTTTGTCACTGATTGTTTGTATTTCATGGCATTGAATGTTTTTAGAAAAATAATATCCAAAGTACAGTATTCTGACAGGAAGAAATATGGTTGGCATATGACAACCTGGAAAAACTGGGTCATTAGTTGGAGAATACCTGTATTTTTAAGGTCACAGTGAACCTTTCTTCCAGTATGAATTATAGGAGTTCAGAGAAGGGGATAAAATGGTATGACCTGAGCCAAAATGTTAAGAAGAGTTTCGTGGAAGAGTTGAGACTTAAGAAGGACTTTGAAGAATGGGGAGGATTTGGCTACGTGGAGAGGAGTACAGAATGTTTTCCAGGCAGGGACAATATGAATAAAGCCTTTTGGTCAGAAATGAGCACAATCCAGAACTATGAGAAAACCAGTCAGTCTGGAACAATGAATTAGTTTTTCTTTTCATTTATTCAATAAATATTTATTAACTACTAAGTTTCTAGCAGCATACTGGGTACGAGAGAAACAAGATAAGTAATGCCCAGTTTTGCTCTCAATAATCAATCTCATTGTCTAGATAGAGGAACTCTGTTGGTAAGAAGTTATGTCCAGCTTCTTGGGAAAACAACGTAACTGTTGTGGTTTACTCAGAGACCATCAACAGGTGTGCTACACAGTGCATTATTGTTTTGCCAGTGTGTTACCAGTGTGACAACATAATGCACTTCTTTATTTCTGTTTGTGAGAGCAGAGAGAGCATTCTGAATATTTAACTTTGTCTCTGAGTTGCCTTTTTCTTGCAAGTATCAAATATTATCACTTTCTATATGTTTTATAATGTAAAAAATCAGAAACCATTGGCTTTACCAAACAGTGGATATTTCATCATATTAAAAATAATAGTACATAGTACTACCATAGTACACAGCTAAACAAGGTACAGGAAGCTCCATTATGTCATTATAGCTTCCTTTTATCTTCTTCTTTCATCATCCTTCACATATGGTTTTCATTTTCATGGTTGCCATATGACTGACTCCAAAATGGCTACTCCATGTCTATCCTCTCATCTGTATTCCAGTTATAAAGAAGGGTATGCCTACATTGAGAAACCATAACTTTTTCAGAAATCACCAACAATGTTCTAGCTATTGTCTTGATCAGAACTGTGTCAGGTGGTTAGCCTTGGTAGCAAAAGTGTCCAAGGAATATAGGTTCTTAGCTGGATACAGGCTATTCAAAAGAAAATCATAGTTATTTTAGTAAGAACAAAGTGGGGGCTGGTAATTGGGTCTGTTGGGTCTGCTCTAGAGGCACATACATAGGCAAATAATTATAATATAATGTATTCACTTAAGCAGATATATACAATGTCTTGGGAAAAAAGTGAAAAGATACACTATTCTGCCTGAAGAGGCAAGTAATGTTTTACAAATGGCAGGAAAATTGAACAGTCTTGAGTCCAAATTAAGACACAGCAAAAATCTGGAGGAGATGAAGTATGTGTCTGGACATTTGAGTTTGATAGCCAAAAGGTCAAGGACATCTGCTAATCTCTGGTTTTTTTGAGGCCTAGAAACTTACATCAGCACAAGGAAACTCCTTCTGTGTTTTTGGATCTGCTCATTGTGGTAGGGAGCCAGTGCTAGAAGAAAGATTGTACAGAGAGGATTCTACTACCCCAATTAAGAGTCGTGGAGCACATCCATTAGAATGGCTACTATAAAAACAAACAAACAAACAAACAACAAGTGCTGGTGAAGATGTGAAGAAATGAGCACCCTCGTTCAGTGTTGGTAACATGATGTGGCTGCTGTGAAAACAATAAGGTGTTTCCTCAAAAGATTAAAAAATAAATTACCATATGATATAGCAATTCCACTTCTGGTTATACACCCAAAGGAACTGAAAGTAGGGTCTCAAAGAGATAATTGTATACCCACGTTTATAGTAGCATTATTCACAATAGACAAAAGATGTAAGCAACCTAAGTGACCATCACCAGATGAACACTAAACAAAATGGAATGGAATATTATCCAACCCTAGAAAGGAAGGAAACTCAGATACGTACTACAATGGATGAGACTTGAGGGCATGACCCTAAATGAAATAAGCCAGTCACCAAAAAGAGAAATATTGATAATTCCACTTCTCCAAGGTGCCTGGAGTAGTCAAATTTATAGGGACAGAAAATAGAATGGTGGTTGCCAGGGAGTCAGGAGAGAGTGAAATGGGAAATTGTTTAATGAGTACAGAGTTTTAGTTTTACAAGGTGAAGAGAGTTCTGGAGATTGATTGCACAACAGGGTGGACATACTTAACACTATTGATCTGTACACTTTAAAAATAGTTAATATTGGTAAAAATAGAAAAGGAACTTAAAGTTGAATGCTTTACACAGTAACAAACTTCCATTTTTCTGGAGTCTTGCTTTCCTAGGATTTTTGTAGCAATGTATGTCTAGCCATGATTTTAAAATATCATTTTCTAATAGCACTTTTCTATGTATTTTTCAAATAGTAGCATTATAAAAGAAATTTCCCAAAATGGGAGGTCAGGGGACAGTAGTGGCAGATGTCACCTGGTGATCCACCTTGTCTACCATTTTTAAGGCTAGAGTGAAAATATTGCTCACACAGTGAGGTACTTTTTGGGATGGAAGTTATTATTCTAAAGAGAAATTCACAACGTGGCTGGTGGTCAGAAGTGACAAGCACCAGAAGGAGAAGTGAATTGTCTTTACAGAGGTACATGGTATTTTGTGGGAAGAATGTGGACAGGAGAGAGGATGAAGGAACAACATTCCTGGCAGAGGAAAGAGTATGTGCAAGAGTATGGATGCACGAGAGAGGATGGCATCCCAGAAATGAACATGGGGCAACAGGAAGAGTTCTTAAGGTACATGAGAAAGGATGATTGAAAATGAGACCAGAAAGGTAGGCAGAGAGGTGGAGTGCTCACTACCTGCCAAACAGTTACATGTATTATCTCAGTTAATCCTTACAACTCTTCCATGAAAGAAGTGCTATTAATGCTCCCACTTTATAGATGAACAAAATAAAACTTGGGAAGGTAAAAGTAACAGGTAATATTATAAGGATGATTTGTGTTAGGCAGCATGGGGTGATCTGCCTGGTCCATGAAACTATCGTCTTTTAGGAAAAAGACAACTCATTTTAGCTAATTGATAATACACATTTATTGAGTGAAAGATAGTCTAAATAATCTTTTACATATGTATAGCAGTTACTGTGCATAAAGAAATTTCCAGCACTAGGAAATAGATGTAACTTTCCCCAAATTACAGGTTCTCATTTAGAGAGTTGAAGTGAGTTATGAGTGCTTGAGTGCTGGAGTTATAACTTGAATGTAGGTCTTTTATATTTTTCTGCTAAACCTCACTACCTCATTTCTCTATTTTTTTTCATGTGCATCACCTCTTTACACTAGTCAGAGGTTATGACACACTGGCCGAATTACTAGCAATCTTTGCAAAGGTTTTGGTGATAGCTCCTAACACTGAGATAAAAACTAAAGGCACAAATGCTCTCCATTGTTAACTGCAAATTTTAGTCCCACTAAAAGCTCATCCAAAGCAAATGCATGCCTTCCAATTCCCTCTTACTGCAGAAATACCTTTAACTTTACCATTAATTTCTTCTATGATTCTTATTCTGTGAAATAATATTTATTTTCTAAATTATGCATGAAATTATCAAAAAACTTTACTGAAACTCTGATGATATGTATATAAAGAACTAATTGCCTAAATTCAATAAAATAAATGATTAATAGAGAGGAAAGAAGAAAGAAATGACATAGGATAATTCATGGATAGTTTTCATTTGGATATAAATGAAATTGTTTTAAAGGAGAGGAAGCATTACTGAGAATTAATGGCAAATGCAAATTATAAAAAATTTTTAAATATTTATACCAGATCATTTAAATGCATCCATAATTAGCTGGCTTTAATTAAGCATTTACTGTATACCAAGTAATGACTTAAGAACTTTTTATCCTCACATCTGGCCAGAAAATTGGACATGAAATGGTTACAGAGTGGGTACCACGCGTGACAGAAGGCAAGGCAGAGTAGTGAGCCCTCCAGCCCCATGTGCTGTGTGGCTCTGAGAATACTTGCAACCAAGCATAAGCCTCCCCTCGTCTCTACTCCAAGCAAACAGGCAAAGGCGTCCCTGGGGCAGACAGAAATGGAACAGTCCAAGAGATTAGGGAAAAAAAATTAAAGCAAGAGGAAATGGTATTTTGGATGAGAAGGAGGAAGAAGAGGAAGGGAAAGGAATATGGAACAGTAATGCCAGATGTCACAGAGATCAAGTGGAGTGAGGCGGGGAAATGGTGGTTTCATTTACCTGTTAGGAAGTCCTCCTTGATTTTAGTGGGTGCCTATTTTAATAGAATGGTGTGGCTAGAAGTCAAACTACAAAAAGCGATGAACAAGCAGAGGATGAGGAAGTGGAATTGGTATGAACCCATCTTCAGGAAGTTTCTGTTAAGATAGATAGGAGATAATTTGTAAGGATTTTTGCTTATTATGGCCTTTCATGTTTTTCATACCATAGGGACAAAGTTACCTGCTGAGAGTAAGGATCATGGAGGTGGGGCATAGAAGTCAGAGGATGGTTGAGAAGCGAAGGAAGGATGTAAGCTGTGCTTTAAAATGTAAGCAAACAAGAGAATTACCCTGTGTTTATTTCTTAAAAGCTGAATCTGTGGGCTCAATGCCTATGCTGCAGTGTATTTTGATGTACTATTTAGTGCACTCTACCTGGAAGCAGGGAGGTTTTTTTTTTTTGTCCCATGTGCCACAGGATTCCAGTTCCATTAAAGCTATATTATCTCCAAAATTAATGCAAAAAGTCTGCGATGCAGAGTTCCCACACAATGAGAGCACGCTGTGACAGACACACATGTAATAGAGGGCAGCATCCAGTCGATATTATCAAAAATAAATGTACATACTGATCTCCCTGGAAGGCCAAAAGGACCTTTCAGTGTAAATTGATGGGGTTACAGACACTCTTTTCTAAATGAGGTGAAGAATCCATTTAAAACAATTTCATTAGACCTGTTTGATCTCAAAACCCTCCTACAGTAAACGCATTCATTCATTCCTATCAATTACCAGGTCCTAACTTGGGTAACTGTGATACATTCCACAGCCCATGAATTGCCTTTAATCTGCCCTTGGAAATGCACCAAAAGTGCTCCAAAGACTCAAACTAAAATTAAATTGTCTTCAATTATTAGAGCAGACCAAAGTATGAGCTGGGAAATGCCATATTAATACAAGCCTATTTTTTTTAAACTACTAGCCTAGACTAGAATTGCATATTGTAGGTTTTCTTACCATTTATAACAGGATCTCCAACTATTTAAATGTAATTTTAACCCGCAAATAAATACTTTTCTTCTCATATGAGTATATCATGCCATCATTTGTGGGCTGCAAATCTCTGTCAATCAGTACCAGACAGTCTGCCCTTCCACTCCCCCTTGTAAAACTGCCATGGATGACGTCAAGTCTCAATTCCCCTTTGCCCACCAGATAATGAGCTGGCACATGTAGAAAAGATCAATGTCAAACAGAAGGGGGAGATAGTTTTGAAGCTATCGTTTTCAGTTGCCATCTGATTCCATTTACAGAAATCAATCTCCTCCTCCTTGACAACTCTGAATGTGTTATCACTGCAGCTCCAGTTTATTGGATAACCAAGTGCTCCCTTTTGCTCCTCTGGAGAACATTTTCCATTAGAATCAAATGGAAATGGTATATTTTTGCAACAGTGGAGAGGGAAGGGGGAACAAACAAGTAATCTATTGTATGTATGAAAATGGGATATACATGAGTGTATGTGCACGTGTGACCCCAGAGTAGCTACCCATGTTATGGAAATAGTTACAAAGCTGATAGAATCAACAGTTATTCCTGAAAACTCTATGTACTTGAAGACGGCAGGCAACTGCAACTGGATCACAACTTACTGTGTGAAATGTTCACAGGCATACCCGTGTGGGTAATAGATGTTAGTCAACTTTAATTCTCAGTGCTAATCCAAGGAGCGGGAAAGAAACCTTAATAGCTATCATTTGTGGAAGAGTTTTTACATTTTTGGAAGGAATGCTGCCTGGTAATCTAAAAATGGATAATACTCCAAACAAAATAATGAGACCACATGCAAGCATCCTAACTACTGAACTTGGCAGGAGTTGATGAGCAAAGAATAGACTCCACTCAAAACCTGAAGGATCATAATTGTGGACGTCAAGGGCCAAGAGAGGATGGAAAGGATTTGCTCTTAACAGAACCCGTGACTCTGAACACCCATTGTATGCAGTGTGAGAAGGCCTGATGTTTATCTTGGAAGGGTCCTCAGAAAGGAAAGTAAAATTGGAAAAGGGACTCAGTTATGCGGAACTGAGGATTAAGATCCTGATACAGATAGAGGATCATAGCAAGATGTGGAATAAAGGTTAAAGGCAATGAGGCAGGAAGAAAGCAGTTGTGAATATATAACATCAAGTTTCAAAAAGCACTTAGGACAAGTTAGGATGGCAAATAAGGCAAATTATTTATTTTCATTATACTGAAAATTATCTGCTACCAACCCACACTTCTTGGGTTCTTAAATTGTTCTGTTCCTGTCCAGGACAAAGCGCTGCATATATCCTACTACCAACTCATTTCAGTCACCTCCTATTCACTCTGTTCATGAAGGAGAGATCCCTGCCCTAAGGTTATGGGGATGGACAAACACGCAAGACCTAACAGATGAGAATGGACAGATGAGACTGACAACAGTTGATTAGTCACATATACTCACAACCCAGAGGAGGGGAACACCACATGCAATGCAGGACCACGTGGGGCTTGCACTCAGAAACAGAGTGAACAGCCGGGGCCTGGGGGAGGCAGCCTTTGTAGAATCAAGAGGGTGGGATGATCCCCTGGTTCTGTGGGAAGATATAATTGGCTTGTTTGCATAATCCCGTGGCCTGGAAGGGAACTGAAACTGACTACTGGGACACAAGCAGGAACTTCAGTTGGTCCCTTTGATAAGCAGCCTTGCTTGGCTAGGAGGTCTTATCCATGGAAGCAGCATTGGGAAGCGAGTGTGTGGTTAGGCTGTTTGAGGTCCTCCTGGTTTCAGCAGATGTCAAGGCAGCACATAATATTGATCCTTAATTTTAGTCCTTACCCTACACCTGAAGAGGGACCAGAAAACTGGCAAATGTACCACTCCTGCATCCCCCATTTAGAGCTTCCTTGTTTCTTAACTCTATACTGGGAATACACAACTGGCTGAGGCAAATTATCTACCTAATCGCCCATCTCCCCTCCCTACACTCACAGTTTCCAGGAGGGTGCAAGATTTTGGTTTCAAGCAGTTTGATTGCTGCTTTCAAGGCTATAAAGACAGAGGTAGGACAAGAAGTCCACAAAGTCCTTAATTAAGTAGAGTAGGTGATAGCAGCAGCAAACATTTGAAAATAAGATTTGGTACATATGTGTTGCCAAGAAACTGGAGGATGTGGGCACTTATGCATACTTTTTAAATATACCTTGACAAATTCTCACTTGCCTAGACAATATTAAAGAGGATGGAAAGGAAATTGATGCCCACTGAATTACTCATTGGAAAATATGTTATCCAAGAAAGGTGGTAAAACTAATTGGACAAAATGCAGTATGTGAGAAACACTCTACTTTCACTACACGTGGTGTATTGATTCTTCTATTTGTCTCTATTTTTATTTGGAGATAATTCCCTATGGTGTCTTTCTGAAGATATTAAGCTTAACTTTCAAAGGTCTCATACACATTTACAAGATTATTTTCAGAAATTTTACTCCAGTAATTTGGCATCATTTTTGTACTAAAAATAAAATACTATCAACTTCAAAATTTCAGCAGCTCCTTTACCAGTTCTCTAAAGCAGAAATGATTGTGCCATCATTTGATATTTAAAGTGCTCTGTTCCCTTTTTGTATTATAGCACTTTTCAACCTGTATGGTATTTATGCATTTGTGTGTCTGTCTCCCTCTCTAGAAGGTGAATTTTTAAGAGTAAGAGATGACCTTAATTCTTCCTTATATAAACATCCCCATTACTGGCACAGTTACATAACATGTAATAGTCTCTAAATAACTTTTTGTGGAATGAGTTAATGTGTTAGTGAATGGCATCTCATTAAACTCTGAATTTATGTGTACAAATGCCTATTTGACATTTCCACTGGAATATCCACTGGATACTTCAAACTGAAGATACCTTTAAAGACATATTAATATGCCTTCCTTCAAATCTTCTTCTTATTCAGTACTTTCTATCTCAGGAAATGATAGCACCACGTTTAGCCATTAAGTCCAGAAATGTGCAAGTCAGCTGGAGGAAAATGTTCCCCAACTCCTTAATCCAGTCCAGCATCATGTCCTATCTAGATCCAAAGTGTAACATATATTCATTCACTTATTTCCATATCTGTTACCATCACCCTGATCCAAGCCACCATCATCTATCCTCCACAGAACATCTGGGTGATCTTCTACAAACATAAATCATATGTCACTTTTCTGCTTGATGCTGTCCACGAGATTCCCATCTCTCCTGTACTAAACTTTGGCTTACAGTGCTTTTTATGTAGATCCTCTCCACTCCTCTTTCTTTAGATCCCACCGACTATTTCCCTCAGTCTGTTCCAGCTCCACTGGCCTCAGAGATCCTCAGATAGGCCCAGCTCATTCCATCATGTTGTTTTATTCATGAGTTGTTTCCTATGCATGAATTATTTGTCCTCTAAATATGTTTGTGACAAGTTCCTTTTTGTCACTGAGGGGTCAGCTTGAATTCCATCTCCTTATTAACACCCTTCTGATTTCTCAGTCTAAAGCAGCAGTCCCTGGTCATTCTCTTTTGCATCATTTGGCTTTACTTTTGTTGCAGTGTTTACGGTTATTGGAAATTTTCCTATTTGTTTCCTTAAGCTGATCTTTATTATTCACAGCTAAATTTCCAGGGCTTGAAATAGTGTGTGACATATAAAAGACCTTCAGTAATTGACATTTGGGGATAAATAGGTTCATGAATGTGTTAAGATACTGAATCAATGAATATATAAATGAGTTTGCGAATAAGTGCATGAATAAAGGAATTTTATTTCTTGACATTCATATTATCTTGATTATATCAGTACTAATATGAAATACTGTGTATTACTAATCATGAGCTATCCATCTCCATAAACTTTATTGGCTTATATAAATGAATGATATCTGATAAAAACCAACCTTATAAACTTAGATGTATTTATACTAATAAAACCCCTTGATATATTTTTTCACTGTCATAATTTATGTCAACTTTAAAAACTTTATATTGCAATTAATTTTATTCTATTTTTCTCACCTTCTTCCTCTGATCTTTACGAGTCTTTAATGCTAGAGAATTCTCCTTTTTCCTAGTTTTCTTCAAAAGTAACACTATTAGTTAAGCAGTATTATGAAAGAATTTGAATCTTCTTAGATAATCTGAATATTCCTATATTTATTGAAGAAATTGAGTTTCAAGTTAAAATTTCCCTCCCAAAAAAGAGTATATTCCAAGCCAGATAGCTTCACTAAGTCTGTCAAACATGTAAGAAAAAAAAAAAATACACACAAATCTATGCAAATTTGCTAGAAAAGTGTAGAGGAAAAACTTTCCAACTCCTTTATGAGGAAAATAATATTTTAATATCAAAAATCAGGCAAAGACATTATAAGAAAAGAAAACTACAGACTAAAATCCCTCATGAAAAAGAATATAAAAATTCCTAATAAAATGTTACCATATTGAATCCAACAATATATTAAAAGAATCAAGACAAATTGGTATTTCTCTCTAGAGTGCAAAATTAGTTTAACACTTGAAAACAAACCAATGTAATTCACTATATTAATAGACTAAAGAAAATGAATAGACTAAATCAGACATAGAAAAACCATTTGACAAAAGCCAAAACCCAGTACTTATTAAAAATGAAACAAAACAAAACTCTCAGCAAACTAGGAATAGACAACTTTTTAAAAAATTTTAAAAAAAGGGATCTGTAATAAACATACATCTAACATCGTGCTTAATTGTGAAAGAGGAGTTACTTCCTAAGATCAGGAACAAGGCAAGAATATCCACTCACAACCACTTCTATTCAAAATTATAACGGGGGCTCTAACCAGAGCAATAACTCAAGAAAAAGAAATAAAAGCACCTCAAAATGAAAAACTTCAAGACAGTATGGTACTGATGTAAAGATAAGCAAGTAAGTCAATATGAAAAAAAAAAAAGAGAGTTCAGAAATAACCCACACATATATAGTTATTTAACAAAGGAGAAAAAATATTCAGTGGAAAAATTTTTTAGTAGATGATATTTGAATGATTGGATTCCCATATGCATAGAGAAAAAAAGAAAGAAATTTGATCTATACCTCACACCATATACAAAAATTACTCAAGATATATTATTGACCTAGACGTGAAACTGAAAACTAAAACTTCTAGGAGAAAATATAGGAAAATTCTTTGTAACTTTAGGTTAAGTAAACAATAGGGAAAACATCTTAGCATCCATGGTTCTTACTTTTTAGTGAAATTCAAAATGGGGTCAATAAATTCTTCCCTAAGAGAATAAATTTATGGATTTTAATAACTCAGAAATAAATCATTGGATATATTTGAGTTTAGAATTAATAACAATTATGAACTAAGGTTGATTGATAAATGTTTTCTAATTTTTTCAATTTTTTGTTAACATCATTGGGCTAAAGTCAGCTGTGCATACATTAAATAAAAGAAAGAAAGAACTAATTTATTGAGCAGAATACAGTCTACTGTTTTCCAAAGGACTCTACCTTGATCATTTTCTTCACCTTTACTGTTTTCATCCACTAAAAATTCCTGGCTCCCTCTCAACCTATATCTATGGCAAGTCCCCTTTCTCTCAGTGATAACCAGAGCAGATAGGAAAACTAACATCTTAACAGTGTTCCACGAGAAAGCCCAGAGACACTTGGTTTTCCAAAGCTCTAAAGAATGTTCTGAAAGAGGCACTAACATCACTGAGAAGCTTGCCATCTGGTGGTAGAAGATGATGGTTCAGACTGATAGTAATGGGACATGATAAGATCTCAAAATAATAGAGACCAGCTGGTGGTGTTTAACTATGAGAAGGCAGGTGGCTGCAATTATAGAAGTAAGCAACAAGATCTGAATGGCAGCCAGAAAATGGGGTGGTGCTGACCTACAGAGAACTATGGAGGTAGTTGCATAGAACACAATACCCTAGAAGCAAGATGGGTAGGCAACCCACAAGGGTTATTACTCAATCTGTACAATCAACATAATTCAAGGATAGATAATCAGGATGCTGAGGATATCCACTCCACTAAAATCATGACTCCCTGCCACTTTCTAGCTCTAAGCCATATTTTAGACCCAGAACTCAATGACTGAAAGAAAGACCAGGCCCTCAGGAGGAGAACCCTGTAATACCATTACAAATGTTCATTGTAATTATTCCCTCTGTCTTTCTCCAAAGGGAACCATGGTCATTGAGGCAGGTAACTACACTGCTAAAAGGGGAATACTCAAACTACACAGACATTTGGAAATGTTGGACACAGAATCTGAGTTAGTACTGACAAATAGGAACTTGAAGCATGATCTTGATGCCTCTGTTAGAGTAAGAATGTATGAAGGTTCAGCTCACCCACAGGTTCATTGAGCTCAAGGAGTCACCCAGTGGCCACTTTCCCCAGCCACCAAATAAATAATTGGAATACATATACTTGCTACTTGACAGAGCTGATACATTAGTTCCTTGGTCTGTGAGGTAAGAACCGTCAGAGTAGGGAAAACCAAGAGGAAGGCACTGAACATTCGCCCTTCTCAACCTGGCTAAGATAGTAAATGCAAACCTAAACTGTATCCTGGGGATTGGTGGAGATTGATACCTCCCTTAAAAAACTAAATGATGCAGAGGTGATGGTTCTGATTATATCTCCGAAACTAGTCTTGTCCCTACAACACACAGACAGATTTTGGTGGATTAAGGTAGACTGTTTCAAACTTTACCAAGTTGTAGCTACTGTGCAAGTTACTAGAACAGGTTAACACAGCCTCAGTAGCAGGGGCTATAGTTTGTCCCACTGACCTTTTTTCTTGGAAGTTTTCCTAGGAAAAGAGAGCAGCTAGAATTTTGGAGAAGTAGTTCCTAGATGGGTGAAGATATTTCATTAAGCAAGTGAAGTTGAGTGACTCAAGGTGTGGGCTGTGCTGGAGACTGTGCTGCACCCCTCCCTTCCCCTCTTCAGGACTAAGAGACTCATTCTCTCAAGTCACTGGCAGTGTTGCCCATCTGTGACTCACAGATGAGTCCCTGTCCAGGAATTACCCTTGGTCGAAGAGACCTGCTTCACTCAAGGTTGTCACCTCCTGGTGTTAGCCCACACCTAATATTTACTTGGTCATTGTGTTGATATGAAGTCTCAGCCTCCTTGCTTCAATTTTGGACATGTCTGAAAGACCATTCCAGCCTCAGAGCTCCCTGTGGAATCAGCTGCAAGTTTTGTTGAAACTGTTACATAGTTCAACTTCTTCCTCTGCTCAATCCTCCTTCCCTCATTCCCTACAACTATTGCTTTTAAGAATCCATCTCAATAAACCTCTTGCACACCAGTCACTGTCTAAAAATCTGTTTCTTGGGAAACTAAAATTATGAGATTGACAGATCATTTTCATTCAATCTGAGAATCTCTTCTGATGAGTAAATTTAACTTGTTTATACTTACTGTGATTACAGCTGTATTGACTGTTTTTAGCTGTCTTATTTCATGTTATGTATTTACCACATTCTCTATTTCTTTTTCTCCTTTCATGCTTTTTATTTGAAAGTTACATACTGTAATTGACTAAAAAAAAAAGAAAAAAACTTAAAAAAAAGTTACACATAATTTTGTACTGTTTAAAATTGGACTTAATTTATTTAAGACATTTAATATTTCATTTCAATTTTCTAACTGTATTTAGAATTGTATTTATTCTAATTTAATTTAATCTAACTGTATTTATTCATCTCTTCCTAATGAAAAACATAAGTGCTTAGTAATGTGTCCTACTCCTACATCATGTTTGTACTGTAGGATTTTACTTCTGGATTGTCATTTATACACATTTTTAGGGCACATTCTTTAAAGAAGAGATTAAATTCTATTAAATTATTTACTCACCCATAGTTCTCATATAGTTCCTCCCGGAATTCTGGTTCTTGTCTTTAATGAAATACTTCATCTGAGATTCCTTTTAAGATTAGTCTTTCTATGGTAAAACTGAGATGTATATGCCTGAGAAAGATTGTATGTTACTCTCACATTTGTGTAGTTAGACAAATACAAAATTCTATATTAGAGTTTCTTTTCTTTGAAAATATTATTTCACTGTATCCCTATTTTTAAAGTTTTTGAGAAGTCTGACACCAACCCAAATCTTGTACCTGTGGAAGGAATCTATTTATTTCTCTATAAGCTTTTAGAGCCTCCCATTCCCCCTTCCTTTATTATTCTTAAAATTCAGTTTGATGTTTTTAAGGATTTTTTTTTTTTGGTTAATTTCACTTTGTTCTATTCATTGTTTGTTTGGCATTCCATGTGCTCCCTTAAAATGAGTTTCTTTCCTTTTTTTAATCTGAGAAAGTAGGATAATTTATTTCTTCAACTATTTCCTACTATTTATTCATTGTTTATTTTTCTCCCTTTCGTGGAAAATCCATTATACATCTGCTGAGACTTCCTCTAGCCTCCACATGTCTTTCTTAATTTTCTATCTTTCTATCCCTTACAGATCCTTTCCTAAGATACAGTAAAAGAGTTACAAATCTAATCTTTCAATTTACTTTAATTCATCCTTTGGTTGTTTTCTTTCTGCTGTTTACCTCATTCAGTTAGTTGTTTGTTCAAATTATATATTTCATACTGAATATTTTGAATTAATTCTTTTTTATAAAACTGCTTATTACTGTTATACCAATATCTTTTTATCTTTCTGAAGATAATTTCTTTTCTTCTCTTTTTTAAATTCTTTTTCCATCTGGTCAAGAAATTCTGCCTCTTCTCATATAAGCTGTTGAATATCTGTCTTCTGTAGTGATTGTCTTCCTCAGATAAAAATGCTATTCTTCCCTCTGGTCAGCTTTTCCCTGGACATACCAAACACTGGGCTGATGATCAGAGGGGTGGGGAAGGAGCTAAAGCAGCCAAGGCCCTACTTATCAGCCAACCCTAAGTTTAGTACTTGGAGATGAAAATGTCTCAAGATACAGAGTTTTTACAAACTGTCCCACACTAGGCAAATCTATCTTACAATTAGTGGAGGGAAGTGCACCTCCACTAGTATTATCTTATGGGAATATAATTTTCTCACTTTCAGTTTCAGAAAAAAGAGATGAGAAGAAGAAATAATAAATGGCCTCGGCCAACCAGTCTGCCTATATTTCTTGTTATCTGCACTGCATCTCAGCTAGATGATACTCCCACCCCCAAGATACAATGGCACTGCTATTTTTCTGTCTTGCATTAATTACTGGCTGGGCAGTGGCTTTTCTGAAGCAATACCAGTAGAAGTCAGGGAGTAGGGATACATCACAACTAAAAATTTTGTCTTGGTACCTCTCACCCTCTCATTGCCCTGGTTGTCTTTGAATTTGGAGGGCTGTTTCTCTCTCACACTGGAATGTAACAAACTTCTGTTTCCCAAGATTTTTGTAGTAAATGAATACTCCTACCAAGAAATAGAAAGTCTTAAATATTTACTAAGTGTGTAATAGAAATATCCTACTTAGATCTGTCAACCTCCTTCTTGTTTCTTTGCATCTCTAGGACTGAGCTAGGGAGTGAGGCACCGGAGCTCATGTTCGTTTGTCAGCCTACCCATCATCATTTAATCTCTGTCAGTTAGACATATTTCTTAAAATTTAGATTTCTGAAAGCTCTTTTAATTTCTAAAAATGCATAAAGAACACCCATTACTATATATGAATTTTGTTTTCTATCTGGAAAATGGCAAAACATAAATCTGTGTGCCTTATTTAATAGAAATAAGGACCAAAAAATAACCTGAGGCTAATTAAGCATAAGGTACCTCAAGCTTTCATTCTGGCACTATTTCAATTTTCAGTTCTTTGTTTATGATTCATATAATAGCTCGCTTTAGACAAATTAATTAGTTGTGTATGTCAAGCTAGCTAAATGCATGCTAAATATTTTCCCAAGAGAACTAAGTTGAAACTGGGTGCTATTAAAACCTTCAAATGAACAAAATCTGTTTTTAACAAGTCACACATTATTAATTGGAACTGGATAGTAAGGCATATTTTTGGATGCTTGCCGAGAATAATTATGGAACTTTTTTTTTATTGAAACAAGACAAGTTAATCAAGAAAAGCTAATTCAGTTCATTATGGCCAAAGCTTGAAAGCATGGCTCTATCTACTCACCTTATCAGCTTGGGTTTAAGTTGAAAAAGCAAGTGGGGTCCAGAGATCATTCTTATGCTATAGTTGATACCTTGGAGGGATCTTTACCCAATTTATTCATTTTAAGTAAGTAAAACATTGGCTATCCAGAAAAATATTATTGACCCAAAGTCACACAGCTGGTTGGTAGCAAAGCCAGAATTATGACATAAATGTTTGTTCTGCCATGGCTAAAAATGGCTAAAAAATTGTTTATTTAGTTAAGTTTTATTATACATCTTTCTACATTAAATCTAAATAGTTCTTTTTAAAAAGTTGTTATAAAATGTGTATAAATTTTAAAATAAAAATATGTCTCCAAACAATGGAGTTGTTGCCAGGAAGAATTCAATTCTTCTATAATATATTTTTTTTGATTTGTGTTTGCTTAGCATCTACTCACTCTTTTTTCTTTTTTTAGTACTTTAAGGAATTATCTTGCCTCTATGATGCAGTCATGGTGGGACTCTTATTCAGTGTGTCTATGCCCTCCTCCCAAATCCAAACAAGTTTAATCAGTTTCTCTTAAAAGACCTTAAGTCTTGAGAAGCATGATGTAGGGGCAGAAAAAATAGTCAGTTGAAGCACATTCATTTCAAGTGGTTATTGTAATCTAAACCCACAGACCTTACCTGAGTCTTATTTTCTAGGAGCTTCATTCTTTAGTCTTCTCATTAGCCTTTTGATTACCTTCCCATTGCTCTTCTCATCATCCAGCTAACTGGTGTCCATTTTTCTCTGTATGAATTAGCTAGAATTAGTTTCTGTTGCTTGCAGACATTGGGGTCTGGCTGATCACTTACTATCTCTGTGTCTGAATCAGGATGCAATCTTAACCACATTGTTGTGTGTGACCAGGAGTGATTTTGTTCTCAATAGGAATTGAGCTGGCTCTCTTCATTTGTCCTACCGTTTCACTTACTTGATCTTTTGTAAAAAAGAAAAAAAAAAAACCCACAAGAACATAAGACTTGACAGAAAACTTTTACTTGATAGCAAAAATTATCTATGATTACTGGACATACCTAATCCTAATATTCACTTTAACTCAGTATCCAAATGAAAAGAAACAACTACCCTCATGCTTGAGGCTCAAGAGAAAGATGAATATCTTAAGGGGACTCTAGAGATGACTCATAAGAATAAAAGTCTTAGTCATTGAGGTATTTAATACAATCTGCTTTTACTACTGAATTTTAAAATTTTGGTTTCCATGATGATAACTATTTTAAAGAAATGGCAAACTGTAATACATGTGTTACAAGAGGATTCTTAAATAAGCCTAGACTGACCTGGGAGCTGTAGTAGGGAGATTATGCCAAGCCTATGGAAAGCACTCAGTAACTGTTTTAGATGCTGGGAGTAGTTGGTCCAGGAGCTATGGCAGCAGCATGCCAATATGGGCGACTGAACAGTGCTTTTGGAAACGGCCACACATCGTGCTCTTTCCAGTCTAGTTGAAGACATTTAATGAGAAAGAGAAAAGAATAAGGAGGGGTAGGAGGAAAATAAGAATGAAAAGAAGAGGAAGAAACTAACATGTATTATAGATATTAAGAAGCTAATATGTGTTAGGTACATTCTAGGTGATTACATTGCTATCTTCCTTATCCTCACTGGCCTGTGAGTTAGATATTATTATGCTCATTTTATAGTTAAAGAAGTTGGGGCTGGAAGCAATTAGCTTCCCTAAGGTCACAAAACTTGTGAGTGAAAGACAGTTTTTGTAGTGAAATCTGTCCACGCTTTATACTCCTGCTGCTGCTTTAGCTGCTGCTCAGCTGGTACTGTCACTATTGGTATTACTACTGTCGTTAGAGAGTGGGCTAGGGGTTGGTTAGAAAGCTTCACCGAAAGGGATTTGCTTTCCTTCATTTTTGTGCTAGAATTTGGTATATTCTGTCTAGTTGATTTCTTGAGTATTCTTCTCTTTTCTCACTCTCTCATCAAGCCAGAAATTAATTTTTTTTAAATACCCTCTTTTTATTTAAAATTAATTGATTACATCCAATTTCTGCAAGATAATTTTTGCTACCAAACTATGATCAGACACAGTTGCAGTCCACTGATGCACTGGCTGTCCTTCTTCATTTTCCTGAACTCAACACAGGACAAAACTGAGCTTTAAGAACAGCATACAAGTCATGGGGAGGAGACGGCAAATAATCATATCCCTTCATTACACTTGTCCCCTGAAAAAATGGTCAAATATAGACCCTGAGTTAAACAACCTTCCCTTTCTCTGCAGTATAACACAATGGTTGAGAGAAATGGATCAATTTACTTAGTTCAAATCTATTTGATTTTAGGCAAGTTTTTTAGCCTGTTGCACCTCAGTTTTCTCATTTGCAAAGTAGGATGCAAAGGATTAAAAAGGTCAATACATTTTAAAAAATGGCATTGTAGCTGGCAAATAGTCCCCCTTAATAAGTGGTAGCTATTATTTAAATTGTGACTGTTAAGATCTATCATTCTTCTTCCTTTGGGGAAGCCATAGTAGACCTCTAGCAGAGGGTAAGAGCAACTGGCCTCCTCGTTTTCTACCTCTTCTGAGTCACTCTGTTGGACTGAGAGTGAGATTTAATTTTTTATTTGAGGCTACATGTTTACTAGGCATCAAAAGATGATAAACAGAATTAAAATGTGAATGCATGGACTAGAGTAAAACGAGAAATAAAGTTTGAACTAATCTAATAGAACATGTATTTGAGTGAAAGAAATAAAAATAAGATCTACATCTGTATGGATGAAATTTTAAATGAGTCTTTAAAAATGGTTCCAAACTTTTATCCACTCTCCACATCAGAAGATCCTGAAAGATAAAAGGACACACTAGCAATTTACAAGTATGCCTGGACTGGAGGGCCTTGATGATTCTATTAACACAGGCTTTGAAGTAGCTTAATATAAAGCACATACGCTGTCTATAAATACAGCTTATGGTTGGCAAATATTCTAATAAAATTGATTTTGTTCATACCAAGGGAAATGGCCTTGCAATGGATGAAATGACCTTTAAAAATACAGTTAAGACATTTTAGTATCTCTATCTGTTCTCAAAAAATTTCAAAATATCACTGAAAAGAAGTCTAAGACTTTGTATAACCAGATCTCTTTATCAGATGTGTCAGTAGAACTATGATACGCTTGTGTGTCAAATCAAGTTGCTCAGGCAGAGCAAAATCATTGCCATCACAACATCAACTTTCCAAGATTTTTAAACGTCTACTTTTACTTTTAGGACAAAAATTCAAATAACAGAAAAATATTAGTTACCACAGATTGGGTAAAATAACAACAATGACTTTTTCCAGGAAAAAAATTATAGCTGTGTCTGGCAACTTTTTGCACCATGATATTAAAAACCTAACAACAACAAAAAAGGAAATGTGATATCCAGGATTATCTAGGATGTGAGGAAACAGACACTCTCAGAAACTGTTGGTGGAAAATAAATAGGTAAGTCTTTTTGAAAGAAACTCAGCATCTTCAGTGTGTGTACCCTTTGACATAGCAATTGCACCCTGGGGAATTTATTTCTATAGGAGGCATTTGTGTAGTGATTCAGTGTGGAGTTCTCATGTGAGACTTCCTGAATTCAACTCTGCCTTTGCACCATACATGCTAGGGGGAAATTTTCAGGGCCATTGCTGGTAAAAGAAGTTCAAGCTGGATGTCAGCTCCAACTTGCCACCTCAAACAGGGAACCCTTTGCAAGGAACATCCTGCATCATCTGAGGAGAGTAGGCAAGGAGTATTAACTTTACAGGCTTATTGTGAGGTTCAGATGAGATTATCTGTCCAAAGTGCTTAGCATAGTGCCTGGCACATAGTAAACACTCAATAAATAATAGCTATTCTTTTCTTACCATACTTTAGAGAAAATCGGTGTCTGAAGAAAATTATTTGATATTTATTGCAGCACTGCTTATAAAAGTAAATAATTTGAAATAATCTAAACATCCTTCAATAGGAGATAGTTTAACCAAATCTACTACAGCTTTGGCATTCCACAGACTTTTGATTTTTCTCCAATATTTTATTGAGGTAAAATACACATTCCACAAAATTTACTGCTCAACCATTTTAAAGTGGACTGTTCAGTGGTACTGAGAACATTCATATCGTTGTGCAACCACTACCACTATCCATGTCTAGGACTCTTCATCTTGCAAAACTGAAACTATAAACTTAAAAAATGATGATATGAGTCTACAGGTAATAACATAGAAAGATGTCCATGGTATATTAATAGAAGGAAATCTGGAAAGTTGTAGTATAATCTGAATCTATTTTCCAATATGAGAGAGAGAGAGTACTTAAGGGATTATCCTGAATTAATTTTCTGGAAATTGCCTACCCTCCCATTCAATGGTTAGGAGAGGAGCGTCCCAGTTAGTACAAGGTGACACAATACAATAATCATTACTGCTGTCTCATTATTAAGCTGATTAAATGAGTTAATGCTGGTGTAGCAGTTAGATCGCTACTGGGCACTTATTAAATGTCACAGAAATGTTTCTCTTCTTGATACAATGAAAGTTTGGGAAAGATCTTCTCAGTATGTGTCCTCTAAGATAGATGGGAGATTAGTAGCCACTGAGAAACTGTTCTTTTAGATACCTTGCTGCTACTACTACTAAGAGTAAAAATGAAACAGTGACAGAAGCAAAGATCAAAGTAACAGCTAATATTTGTTGAACATCCTCTGTGTCATATACTGGGCCAATGCTTAACCAGAGCTGTCTTATGTAATCATCTCAAGGCCATGGAATAGACACTACCAGTCTTGTTTCATATGTGAAGAAAGCTTAGGGAAGTTAAGTAACTCACCTAATAAGTGTTAGAACCAAGTTACAGAGTCATAGATATCCTACTTCTAGAGAAGTTTTCTGTACTATCACTGGCATCATAACCCCATAATATACCGTATACAGATGCACACATGCATGTATGTTTATGGCACATGTGTGTGCATATTACTGTAATGTAATGAAGAATTAGATCCAGGCATGTGCCAAGTTCAGAATGCTAAATCATTGACATTTTCTAGAATGTGATCTGAAGATCCAAAAGGAACACACCCTACTTCGCATTGTATTACACTCATTTATTTATGTGTAGTTTCTCCTGGACAGGTATGATTTTTTTCATGTGTGTATACCTCTGGCTTAACAAGTAGTGAGTATATATCAAATTTTACTAAATTTTATAATACTGAAACAGAATTTAGAACAGTCTTAAAATAGCAAATCCTGTGGTCTCCCTTCTGTTTACATTTTTGGAGACCTTTGCCATTAGGATTTGACTCTCAAGCTGAACCTCCTGTGTCTGCAACTTCCTCAGAATCCTTCCCCAGTGTATTTTCTGCATTGCTCACCTATAAGGCGACCTGTCTGCCCCATCCAGTTAGAGTGACTGAGTCCTGTCTAGACAATTCTTAAGAAATGTTGACATACTCAACTCACTAATTTGTTTTTCTCAAACTAAGATGTTAGGATTAACCTTTTACCACTGAATATCTATTTTTAACTTTAGAGCCATTCTCCACTTTAAAATACCACTAGCCAAAACAGAACTGCTCCAAAATAACATTATACAGTCATTCCTCCATTCAAATCTCAAACTTTTATCTTTTAAAAAAGCCCTCCATACCTTCGTATCATCAGCTTCATTTCCAAAGCTTCTCTACAGTGTAAGGACAAACCTTCAGAGACAACGTCTGTTTCTTCACTTTCTCTAGAATGACTGTTTCATAGTCGGCTTCTGAAACGTAATCAAAAGAAATGCTTCATGGCACTTTGTAATTTCTCTGCTTCTCCTCTGCTGCTTCATTCCCTCTAATATACAGCAGAAAGATGCAAAGAAAAAAAAATCACATACATAGAAGTGTGGTGACTTACATTTCTGTAAATCTTTGAAATGGTATTTCCAATCTAGGAGGAACCTACAACCACTGTGATAACTCTTTATATACTTGAGCCATCTCTCTGGAGAGGCGACTCTAGTTAGCCTGTTAGTCCCCTGAGATAGAATATACAATAAACTTTATTCAGAACTTGCCAATTTTTAAGATAAATATTTAAGCTTGTATTTTATTCAAAAGCAAGCAAGAAAGTGATTTTATCCAATAGTCATAAGGGTAATAGTGTGGTAATCATCATCATCATCATCATCATCATCATCATCATCTATTTATTGAGACCTTGAACATTACATGTATCATCTCAATTAAGTCTTACAACAACCTGATTAAGTAAGTATTTTTGTCCCCATTTTATTGCTAAGGAAACTAAGGTTCAGACAGATTAACTGCCAAAGATCACGCAGCAAACTACTTACCAATACATATTTACCAAGCTTCTTTGATTCTAACACCTACCTTAGGTACTTATTATGGTTCAAGATTTTTTTTAATGATATGGTAACTCTTCAGAAATCAGGAGTAATTAATAATTTCCAGGATAAAGTGAATCATGATGCTCATAGGGAATATGCTATTATATAACATATCAA
The DNA here is from genome assembly GCF_048773025.1 of Camelus bactrianus. Classification (NCBI taxonomy): domain Eukaryota; kingdom Metazoa; phylum Chordata; class Mammalia; order Artiodactyla; family Camelidae; genus Camelus; species Camelus bactrianus. Next base: position 41,764,474 of record NC_133550.1, on the reverse strand, counting down.
TTGGTATGGAATTTTAAAGGGTTAGAAAAAGACTCAGATCTGAAGAGGAAAGCACTGATACGTGTAAAGCCAGTGTTTGCTGCTATCTGGTCTACTTCCAAAATGAAACACTAGCAAGCTTACTGAGGTTTAAAGATCCCGTTTGCCTTCCAATCTCACCTGCTTCCATTTTCCCCTTCACTTACTTGTCTCTCCCCTCTCTAACACAAATGTCTTAGTCTTTCCCTAACACACCTGTCTCAGGGGTTTTGCACTGTTCTCCTCCCCAGTATTAGACCACCTTCCCATCTCCCCCAGTATTTACACAGTTGACTTTTTTTTGTCTTTCAAGTTTCAGTTTAATTGTCACTTCCTCTGAAATGCTACTGCTGGTCATTGACCTAAGCAAATCCTGTCTGTCTTAGAACCCTGTTTATTTCCCTCATAAGTTGTAATTCACTATATTTTGGGGGTGTGCTTACATGTATATTTTCTGCCTAGAAGCTTAGTAGTAAAACTAGTACCTGTTTTGTATATTGTATATCCAGAGCCTAAGTAAAGCCTGCTCATTAGTTGTTGAATGAATATGTTATATTGTAAACATAAGTTTATAAAGTGGAGTATATAACAACAGATAACTAACATATATATATAATGTCAGGGTAACCTCTAACATCTCAATTTATCATATCTCCACTTGCAGCTTCTCATTTTTCCAACGTTTCTTCTCATAAACAAGATCCTCTTACAATAATGACCAAAACTCAGTTATAATCTCACCATGTCAGCAAAATCCAGTTGACACTGACATCACACTAAACCAGTAGTCACTGGGTCAAAGTAATCAGGGATGATGAGGAAATCAGGAAGGATGATTCACACACTAGAGAAACTTTTGGTTGCATAAATGCAGAATAAGACCTATTGAATCCATGTGGATATAAACCAGTTAAAATATTCTACATATTCTAGGAAAGGACCAGTTGAAACAGAGTAGGATTCTGGGGGACCTTCCCTGGGACAGACCCCCCTCCTCGCCTTGTCCCCTGCCTTTGTAGAAAAGCTTTAGCCTCCTGGGCCTTCTTCAAGTTTCAAAAAGCAAATTTAATCAGAGAAGTAAGAAAATGAAGAAACAAAGGAAAGCAGTCAAACAAGACAAAATAATAATTGCTTAGTCATAAAACAAAGTCAAGGACCTTTGGTCCTTCCTTAAAGGCTATAGATAATATCCTGAGTCATATCCTTGAGTTGTGTTGCAGATACTAACACTCCCACCAGGAGGAAGAAGTTAACTATATGCTGCCCACCAGCATGTAGACCCCAGACTGGTTAGAACCAGGAGGTTGATGATTGAGTTTCTTGAAACATCACCCTGTTACCTCCCTATCAGCCAATCAGAGAATTATGCATAAGCTGATCACACACCCTGTGATCCTCTTCCTAACCCTGTCTTTAAAACCATTTCCTGAAAGACATCAGAGAGTTCAAGTCTTTGAGCATGAGCTGTCTGTCCTCCTTCTTGGCCCTGCAATAAATGCTGACTTCCCTTTACCACAACTTGGTGTCAGTAGATTGACTTTGCTGTGCATTGGGCAAGTGGACCCAAGTTTGGTTCAATAACAACCTAATTTGTTTGATGTGAGGTATCAAAGGAAACTTTTTTTTTTTTTTTTTTGTGGCAAGTGCCAAGGCCAAAGGAGGGTGCCCAAGACTTTGAGGAGCAGGAAGGGGTTCATGGGGCTGGAGCAAATTGAGACAAAAGAAGAAAAGGTCAGAAAGATGGGGAGGAAGGTTGCTGTAAGTTACAAGGGTCACCTAGGCTGCTGTTAGGACTTTGACTTTTGTTTTAAGTGAAATGACAAATCATTGGAAAGCTTCTTGCAAAGAAGTGACATGCTATGGCTTACATTTTAAAAGAATTGCTTTGGCAGCTGTGTTGAGAACAGATCACAGCATAGAGCAAGGATAGAAGCAAGGAGAGCAGGTAGGTTCTTGTGTAATCCGGATGCAAGGTGAGGATATTTTTGATGGCAACACTGGAGTTGAGAACTGATGAAATTATGGAAGAGTCAAACAAATATGGTGATAGACCACATGTGGCATCTGAAGGTAAGAAATGGGTCAAGGATTATATGACACTTATTGATATGAGCAGCTAAAGAAGTAACATTTTGTTAATTTGAATGAGGGAAATTTGAGAGACAAGTAAGAGTGAGCAGTAGTAATATCAATAGTTCAGTGTGGGTCATGTTAAATTTGAGGTGTGTTTTTGACATCCAAGTGGAGGTGTCAAATAGACTGTTGGATATATGAATTTGGAGCTCAGGGATAAAGTTTTTGCTGGAGAAATAAATGTTCCAGATGTAAATGCATTAAAAGTCATTAGAGTGGATGCAATCACTGAGGCAGTGAATGTAGATTGATCAGTAAATGGGTCCATGTCCTAAAACCAGGGAGATTGTAGCCTTAGGAGGACAGGGAGTTGATGAAGAATCACTAAAAGAGATTTGAATAGTGTCTATGAAGTTAGCAGCAAATGTGTTTCTTGGCTATGAGTCATCACTGTGTCCTAATTCTGGATAGGTAAACTGAGACGTGAGAACTGACTGTTGAATCCAGCAACACGGAGTTTGTCTTCTGCATTAAAAAAAAAAGTTATTTATCCAGATGACCCATGTGTTAGTATAAAAATAAATCTCCAAAAATGCTATGACAAGAGGAATGTAATTATTCATGTAATTTTTCATCATGTCTACTGCTGCCTCAAATTCACCTGGACTGAACTCTGAGCAGAGAGGCTCGTAGATTAACAATGGCATCTGCCAATTTCGTACAAATCACCATCTTCAAAATAAACTACTAATATATGTAGAACATTTAATGTTTACAATGGCTTACATTATTGAATGTGTAATCTTCTGCATATGGGAATAGTAAATATTATCATTATTAATGTCATTTTACAGATGTGGAACAAGAGCCTGTAAAGGAGGCAGTTTCACTGTGCATGTATTGAAAATGGAATTTAAATCCTGTCGTCTGGCTCCACAAGCCAGTTTTTTTCATCTTATATCATGCTGCTTTTGTATAAGGATTAGTCTGTTCACTCAAAAAAGTAGAATATGTATGTGTGTGTGAATGCAGGCATGTATTATTAGTTTGTATATATATTTGTGTATCATATGTGTATATTCATATACAGTTGTCATTTTTTTCTCTGCCTTTTATTTTAAGCTGCTCACATTCTCTTAATCATTTTGCACATGGCTATCAGCGAGCAAACATTTAGGAAAGAGACAGAGGTTGCAATCTCTGTTGAAGCAGATAGAGCAAGTGTTTTTGGAACCAGGTGTTAAAACTTCAGCTATCATAATTTCTACCTGCATGAACTTGGTCTAGTCACTTATTTCTGGCCTCAATTTCTTTATCAGTATATGTAGATTGTCATATTTACCTTAAAAGATTTTAAGCAGTCAAGACACACGATGTGTAAACTTGTCCGCTTAACCCTTCAAAGGCTAGTTACCATTAGTATGTGTGTCCATACCACTCCTTAGCATTTATCACACTGCACTGTAGCCATGAGCCTCCTAAATTAGCATTTAGAAGACAAGGACTTTGCTATTTTTGCCATTTTCTCCCAAGAATATGGTGAAATGATGGCTATACAATGAAAGAATGAAGCCCCTGGTATATGTTAAGTGTAAAATAAGTAATAATAGTATTAATGCCATTATTATATTATCTAGCTCCACAAAAAGTAAACCCATAATTTTGGTCCCAATGGCCATAACGTTGATGAACAAAACTGCATTGCTAAAACAAGCATTTTACATCCAATCTGGACTTTTACTTACCATATGCCCACATTAACTGATGATTTCCCAAAGTTAATTGAACAATGCTACTAGAAAAACATCACTTTTAAGCTGATCCTACAGGTTGGCAAAACCCAACTAACAGTACCCAACTTCAGCTGAATTTCATCAGCTGGATATGATATTGACTTATCCTTAATATAAAATTTCATGGCTTCCAATCTTCTGGGGCCACCTTTTCTTTTAATGTCTAATGAGTCTATACATCAGTTGATTTTCAAGTCGAGCTGAGTACATGGTGACTGCTAAACCAATGCTTCTTAAGAGAATTACAGAATAAGTCAGTGAATGAGTACATGTGACAGTGATAATTATTAGCAAAAATGAAGATTAAAAATACAAATGTTTTTCTAGGTTATCAAATTCCAGAAGAATGACATTCCTGCTTTTTTTTCTACAAAGAACACAATCTTTTTTTAAGCTGTGCGTGCATGCTGTGAAATATTTTTCTCTTATTAATTTCCTTTTTCCACCCAGTTTCTAGACAGCTGAAAATTACGAGTTTACAGAACAAGATGTACTTTCAGTTCTTGTTTTATGGCCGACTACTATGGCATGCACTATTGTGAAAACAATCCTAAACTGTGCTTTATTATATTCTATTGTGCAATTTATATTCTGAAGATACTATCAGCACCAGGGAACAGACAAATTTAATAAAAAACACAGTGTTCCTGTTGTCCTAATAGTTATTAAAATGAAACTCTTCCCAGAAGATGTTTACAGTGTCTTTTCAAAGATATTCTGAATACTTCGACAGATCAATTGGAGCCTCTAGATATGAATAGCAACATTATGGATCTTAGAAACATACTGTACAGGCTGGAAGGGCCTTTATAATTATCCAGACCGGATCCTTCATTTTAGAGGAGAGGACACAGAGGCTGAGAGAGACTAATTGACGTGACCTAATTCATGTCTAAGTTGTGACTAGAACTGGGTGGGGTGCCTTGACACCTAACCAAGGATTTCTTCCACTTTTATTGTCATTAATGGTAATAATCTTATGGGGCATATAGGCATTGCCAAATATATCCGTATCATCCCTAAAACAACTTCAAAAGGCAGACAGGAAAGATCTAATTTTTACTATTTCTCAAAGCAGAAACCATAGTCTTGAGGGGATAAGTAATTTACTTATTATCTGCTATTATTTTGATTATTTATCTGTTTATGTATTTTTTGTCTATCTCTTGATAGAATTTAATGCTCATTTGGGATATTGCAGAATTCCCTCTGCTTAGAGCATGTATAACACATAGAATTCATTCAGTAAATATTTGTTAATAAATAAATAAAAATTAAATAGATATGATAGGACTTTAAAAATTTATTAAAACTTAGGACTGACTTCTAAGAGGTACAGGCAAGAACTACACACATATACAACATGAAGCAGAATATCCTAAATGCCACATAAATAAATAAATTGTAGGATAATTAAAACAGCCATGACTCATACAGCAAAGAATATACAAAAATTGCTAAGTAGCTGTGAAGCTTAGGTAAAGTTACAAAGTGAGAAAATCGTAGAGGATAGATCAGGGTTCCGTGACACACTCGGCTACACTGGTCAACTCTGGGAACTGGAAGGTACGGCCTGGCACAGCTGATGTAGGGAAGATGACTGGGCCTCTAGGGTGTCTGTAGGGTGAGTACAAGCCAAGATAAATGGTGAGGGTTTTTGGGAGTTTAAAAGGTGTTTGAGAAATAAACCAACTTTTTTTGAGAAGTGAAGTAAAAATGAAAGACAAGTAAGAAACTATTGATGGTGAGAGGTTGGTTGTGATACATGGTCATGACTGTAAAGAGATGATGCAAAGAAAGGTAGGGAGGGATGAAGGAAGGAGGAAGGAAGGGAGGGAGGGAGGAAAGACAGACGGACATTTGTCTGGAAATGCCCTTCCCTCCTTCTTCTGCCTCCAAATTTCTCTTTGAAGTTTTCCCAGCTTCCCAAACAGTTAAGTTATTGGCTCTTCAGTTTCCAAAAAACTTCAGATTCCTGCCATCATAATATTTAAAGTATATTCTGTATTAATTTGTTGATGAATTTCCTTTCTAGATCACAAATTTCTTCAAGTCAGGGTTCAAGTCCAAGTCATTTCATATATAGAAAATGTTCAATAAACATCTGTTTAATGAACAGATTAACTCCAGTATTATTTCCAGTAGTGGAAAGGAGTAATAATGAATTCCAAAAAGAGCAGGAAGTAGAGGTGGTGAAACTGAATTTTTTAAACTGGCTACCAGAGTATAAATTGGGGGAGCTTCAGGTTAGCAAAGACACATAACAAAAAAGAGTTTTGGTGACAATAATAATACCTAACATACTTAGAGCTTGGCAAAGTTCTAAATAGTTGATAAGAAGTAACATTTACTTGCCAGAAGAAGTCTATTATATAAATATATCAATTATTTTACAATTTATTTATATTATATATAAATTACACCATTGCTATGTTAGCTATATAACAATATATAATTGACATAAATTAATATATTAAATGCATAGTGTAAAATATATTAATAATCATATTATTATATTATAGATGAGGAAACTGAAGTACAGAGAAGTTAAATAGTTTGCCCCAATGTCCTGCATAGCATAGCTAGCATATTTCCCTGGTAAAATGGTTATGTGTACTAGCTTAAGCAGTTAAGTGTAAGGTTGCTCTGAAGACCTCACACTGTACTAGGAGGGACCAGCATATGGAAATGGCCCTGAAGCATATCTCTTCAAGAGAGCAGGAGTCCAATGTATCAAAAAGTTCCTCCCCATAAGAACCAGCAGAGTTCTTCGGTAGTTGTTGTTCTTTACGTGCAGGCTTCAAAACCACAATGTTAGCTATAAGCCACATTTTCTGCAGATCCGTGAGTATCCAGTTTCTGTGTTTTATCCCAGGGATGGTTTGGGGAGAATGTAGCAATAGTTTGGGGAGAGGTGAACTGTGCCTGCGCTCCATCCCACAGGCTGCTGTACGTCAAGGCTGCCAGCCCCCACTTCAGGGAGGCCCTGGACCTGATCCTATTTATTCCTGCCTTGACACTTGGATGGAGGGTTGAAATAGAACTTCTTTACATGATTGTAGCTCTGGTATAGGAGAGTAACTTTCCACCATTCATTCATTCATTCACTCAGTATTTCACATCCATATACCACCTCCAAGTGGTGAAGAGCATTCATTCATTGCTGATTATGAACATTAATTCACTCATTTTGTGCCCATTCAGTTGATTAAAAGTATTCATTCATTGTTGATTAAGAGCATTTATTCATTTTGGTTAAGAGCACCTATCACTTAGCATTCTGCACCCAATGTTACTTAAAAGCACAGCCTTTACTATTAGACAGTTTCTAATTTTGGCTACACCATTTCCTAGTTATCTTACCTGGAGCAAATTCCTTTCTGTCTGTCTCTAAAACTCATTATCTCACAGTAAAACAAGGAAAATAATACTTTTCTCATAAGATGATTTCACAACTGAAGCAGATGATGCGAGTAAAGCTCTTAACACTATATGGAACCCAGATAATGCTCAAAAAAGTATAGCTATAATATGAATTATTATATATTTTTATAATAATGAGAGCAGCAAAGACACTCTATTAGATAAATTGAATAAAAGATAAATTGAGACACAGTCCTTGATTGTTAAAAACCTATGGTGTACTGAGTGCCACAGGAATCTTAGTGGTTTTCAATCCTGGAAAAAATTGGATGGGAAATTAACTAATTAGAGACCTTGAATATTAACCAGCTTACGAGTAATTGATAGCCAAATAACAAGATTACAAATAAATAGAAATAAAACATTTTGACATATAGAGAGATAAACAATCTATAACAACATCCAAAATGTTAATTAAGGCTGTTTTTTAAAACTGGTTGATAATGGTGAAATGGAAATGGTAAAAACACAAAATATATTGTACATTAGATGTAATAACTCACTTGATTATGAAATAACACATTCTTCATTAAAAATAAGTCATGTGCATTATCTGTCCACTGATGTGCAATGTCATTTAAGACATTCCATCATTCTCTGCTTGAGCACTCTTCTGTAATCTGATGAGGTGTCCAGGGAAGAGACAATGATAGCCAAGGCATTAAAATGTAATCAAGATATGCAAATTCATATCTAAATGTGATTTGCTGGAAAAAAGAAATTAATCTAGGCATGGTCAAATAAACAATGTGTAATATGGATAATTAATCACCAAATTAGCAACTGCAGTCCCCTGAGGAAATTATGCAAATTGAAAAGGGCCCCATCCACTGACACAATTAGACCACTTAATGGCAAACTCTCAACAAAATAACCCGGGGGAACATCACAAAACAAACAGCCCAATCAACCTTAGGGTCCCAAACTCCACTGCAGTATTTAGAATTATTTAATATTGTTTCTTCCCAGTTTGAACTTATTCAGAAGGATTCCATCATATTTTGCTAGAAAATATTCTAAAATTCCACACTATGGGTGGCCCATTATGTGCTTCCCTCAGAGACTAGTTTTCCTCTATCAATCAAATATCTTATTATTGAAATCATGGAAATGATAAGGCTTCATGACTGAGCAAAGGTCAATTATACATCTCCTGTCAGTAATAGCAAAATGAAAGAAATACTGAATCACCACAAAAATGTACGTCCTCTGTAGCCTGATGTCACCTGTTTATCAGCAGCAAAGAAAGGATCTCACTCATTATCAATTATCCTTGATAATGAATGTTGTCACCTCAGGTAAGAGTATTTTGTCTCCAAGAATGTTAAGGTGCTGTCCCTTACCTGCCTCTAAAGCATATAGCAAGTAATTCCACCACTGTCCCTTTTACTGCACCTACACAAAAGTAGGTGGCAAAGTTGCTCCTGCAGAACCCTTTGAGATTGGGCCCAACAGAACCCATGAGACTCTGCTGCTAAATCCTACCCCCGCCCCAAATTATGGCTCTACCTCTAGAGAGATCCCAAAGAGTCCTAGATGGAAATAAAAGATGCTTCACTCCCAGAAAAGGGTTTATTAGCTATTTTTTTTTATAATTTTGCTGAATAGACTAGTCACAGGGAAGAAATTACACTTAGTACTATGATTACTGATGGTTTAGTGGTACCCATCATTTATAGATACTATTTACACCACTCGGTAATATGGTTATTGCTGCAACTTATCTCATTTACTCCTCCAACCACCCTAATATGCCCAAGGTCAAGAAACTAAGAATTAGCAAACTGGGGCTACAGATTCTATGTCTCTTGATGCTCCTGGTGGCTGCTAAATAGCGTGCTAAATGCTATGTCAAATGATATACATCCAAGATCCCAAAGTCAGGAAATAAGCAAACTGGGAATAAAATGAAGCAGCACTGCCCCCTCTGCTCAGTTTTTCCATGTTCAGAAAACCATACCTGTAGTGACAGCAGATGTTGTTTATGCTGCTAATGTCCAGTTCCTCAGGCCGTCTGGAGACTAGGACTGACCTCCTGACCTCCTCTGTCCCCCTCAAAGGCAATGAATCCCCTGACCCTAGGAAGAGGGAATTACAATCTTGACACCTATTTTTGCCTATTTAATCCTCATTCTCTGTCATATCCCCAAACTTGAGTCCTATAAAAGCCAGATGGGAGGTAGAGCTTCTTCCCTGTAAGAGTTATCTAAGAAGCCATGGACAAATGTTATAAACTAGAGCAATGACATACACGCTCTACCTTTATTAACAAATGTAAAAGCCTGCTTCTAGAACCACAGTCTCCTACTATCTTTAGCGGTGAAAGTATGATCATAAATCGTCCAATCTAGTGATTTTCAAGCAATACTCTGCAGATGATGAAGGACGCAAAGTATCACTCAGGGGCTAACTGTAGGGTGAATGGAGAGAGCAGGGGTCTCTCCATTCAAGCAAGCTCTCCATTCAAGCAAGCTTCAATAACGTGTACCTCCTTTACAGACTGGGTAACCATGCATGATCGCCTCTGGAAAAAAGGGCTTCACAGATCAAAGTATTTTCTGAATGCCTTTCCTAGTCCAACATTCTCACTTTATCTGAGAATCACCCTATGTAAGTCAACTCCCTAAGGCAGAGTTCCTGAGGGAGCAGAGTTCCAGCACTATATCAGTGCCTGTTACCACCATGGTATCAAATCTTGTCTATGACGGAGCAGTGTCTGTGACTCTCTCTATACAAATGCTGTACTAATTTTTATCTTTTAAAGTTTTGGAGTCATTCTGGGTCACACATTGACTTGACAAGTGAATCTGATGACCAGGTTCTTCCTTTCACAGTCCAGAAATTCTATACAGACAACATGGTCTATTTGAATTCTGTACCCTTTTACCACCGTGATCTATTGACTTAGCACACTCCCCGTTCATAGCCCCCCAGCACTTTTCCACCATGACCCAGGAGTCTTCTGCTAGTTTGAACTAGTCTAGTCTTATTATTCAGTCACTCTGACCATTGGCTCTATTGTCCATGTATAGCCTCACTCTTGTCTTTTGGATCTCATCTATATATCTGATTTCTCCAATTTTTGGATCTCAATTCTTACTGAGGAACTTTGGTTGAGAATATCAGAGTCCTAGTTGTCTCTCTTACCAGCTGCATAAACTTGGACTAGCTTTGTTTGACATACATTGGACTAGATGATTTCTAATCATTGTTCCACTGCTAAAATATTAGTTATTTAAAATTCTTTGGCTCATGATTTTATGGTTGATAAAATTAGAATAATATCTGCTCCAACTTTCATTAAAGTTCTTATAAATATACTATCAGGTGATATATGTGAATGTTCTTTGTAAACTATATTTTGTACAAAAAATGTATTGTGTTTTACCGGACCTGATCTCAGTTATATCATTCCTCTGTAATAATATAAAGCTGCAAGGAACACCTGGATATCAGAGTTACATTACTCAGATATTTATTTTAAATCTTTCTAAACTTCATGCCTTTGAATTTTCTGTACACTAAGATATGAAATCGCTGGGCAATGTGACATTTCTTTGATCTGGGAGAAGAAAATAACACAAGAAATCCTATCTAAGGAGGGAGTCAGAAACATCAAAGCAATAAGTACTATATGAGAAGAAATGTTCATGCCCCAAACATGTTGACTGAAAATCTGTATTGTCACAAAGTAGTGATAGTGACCACTTTTTCAGAACAAAGTCTAACAGGCTGTGAGTCAAATCTCAAATTAATTTTAAATCTTGTTTTGCAGACTGCATACACACAAACACAAACACACACACAACACACACATACACATACTCTGTATGCCCTTCTATATGCCAAAGAAATCTTTATAATAAAGTATGTAACCCTGGGTCTGCTTAACTGAAGAACAGGAAATAAGTAAGAACTAGGCGACTTGCTTAATACCCTCACTGGACTACTGGAATAAGCTGAGATGGAGAGAACCTCATTCTGCACATTAATTGGGTCAAGCAATGTGTCCTTGATTCCAAGAGAACTTAGCTGAAAAATGTAAAGCCAGAAAATATTTGTTGTTTTAGTCACATGATGATAAAGGCAAATTTAATATTCTCATTAGTTAACTAAGGCTATCAATTTTTTAAATATCATAGAAAGAGACTCAAACTAGGAGGTAACTGCTGCAATCAAACTACTGGAGAATAGAAAAGTAAACAAAGACCTAGGAAACCATTTAAATAGGTGGTAGTAAAATTGTCTTCTTAATTTTTGTTTCTTTGGCAGCATTCTTCCTGATCATTGCCCTTTCTTTCTTCCTTTCTTTTGGATTCCCACCCATTCTCTCTCAACTATGGTTTTTCAGTCAAACAATAATAGTAATAATAATAATAATATTTAGTTGTGTTTTGTTTGGGAGGAAGATCAACAAGAAGTCTTCAAGCATACCTCGCGTTTGGCTTAGTCTTGGGTAGAGCAGAAGACTCATGGAAGGAAGAGTCTTTAAGGATATAAGTAGACCTGCTTCTTACACTGTTTTATTTCTGTTTAATGGATGTTTTGGATGTGAAGATGACATAGAAGCACCATACTTTCTGGGTAAACAGTGAAATAAGTCGATGTGGTACAATTTTTTGCTTGTTTAATCTCCCAACAGTGCTTTTACAGGAAGAGGAATTTGATGAAGAGGCTTGTTTACACCTCAAAAATGACTATAAGATGGTAGAGTCTGCTGTGGACTTGTATTACTTAATGAACAGCCTTGATCACTTCATAGTTAATTAATGCAGATTCTATTGTGAAAATGTCTGCGATTCCCTAAGGAAGTAGCCAGTGTAGATAGATCATCCATCTGGGAGGCAAAATATTAATAGCAGAGTCATCCAGAACTGAGGCATAAAAGCAACAGGTTTTTTTCACTTAGGCAAAGAATGTAGAACTGATCCCCAAATAAAAGATGCCCTACATGATCCAAAAGTACAAATGTCTGTCTGGTTTTCTAGCTTTGAATACAATTGGTTTTCAAATGTGCTTTTCACTTTTCAAGCTTCAGCTACCATATTGGAGATGTTTAGGGCTCACCAAATATTCCAAGTGTTTTTTCCTTGCACACCCCATCAGACCCTTCAGGAATGAAGATTTGGGATGCTCCACTAGGTGAAGAACCAGCTAAAGTGCTTGATTAAGCCAAAGGGAATACAGAATAACTAGTGAAAGAAGGTAGTTTTTATAACAAGCTACAATCACATGATCAGTTTCAGAAACAAAGACTATAATTGTCATAAGTATTTCCTCCTTATTTTGTTATGATTATATTTGTATGTATGTAATTTTAAGTAAATGTCTTTGTTTTCTTCCTTTTCTTATTTCTTTTTCTGTAACATAAGGTGGTGATTGATTGATTTTATATCCTAGTATTTAAGTATTCTTACCTTTACATCATAGTATTTAAGTTGCAGGATATTGAGAATAGTAAACCTCACTCAAGAACTTTATCTTTTCTTCTGGGAAAAAGAAGTTAGTGAGTTTTCTGTTATAAGCATGATAGTTGTATCATTTTAGGTGAAAGATGATCTTGGTATTGCCTTTATTTAAAGATTAAATACAGCTTAAAGAGATGTGTATGGTGCCCAGTAGCAAGGGATGAACTTGGGATGGTTAATTTTATGTGTCAACTTGACTGGGCCACGATGTACCCAGATATTTAGTCAAACATTATTCTGGGTGTTTCTGTGAGGGTATTTTGGGGAAAAAATAATATTTAAATTGGTAGGTAGACTGAGTAAAGCAGGTTGCTCTCCTTAATGTGAGTGGGCCTCATTTAATCAGTTGAAAGCTTAAATAGAACAAAAAGGCTGATCCTCCCCCGAGTGAGAGAGAATTCTTCCTGCCAAATTACCTGTAAACTGGGACATCATTTTTTTTTTCCAGTTTTTGGACTGGAATTAAACTATTGGCTCTCCTGGTCTCTAGCTTGCTATTTCATCCTCTGGATCTTGGGATTTGATCACCTCCATAATCACGTGTGCCAATTCCTAATACTAAATCTCTTGATGATAGATTGATAGATAGATAGATAGACAGACAGGCAGGCAGGCAGGCAGGCAGGCAGACAGACAGACAGACAGATAGGTAGTATCTGTCTATTGATGCATCAGTCTATGTCCTATTGATTCTGTTTCTCTGGAGAACTCTGACTAATACAGGGTTCGGTCCCAGGAGTCAGGTGCCTCATCTATCCCTCCCTTCTTCTCTGGCAGAATGTGGAAGTCATGGCCTTCACGCGATGTAACTTAAAATGGAAGACACTTGACCTGCATCAGATTTTACCTGAGCGAGAAATGAACCTTTATGTGACACATCATTGAGACAGCTAACACCAAGTATCCTAACATAATATTTTGGGATCTAAGCTTTACTCTGACTTTAATCCAGAGAATAAAACAAAGATAGGCTAAAATTTACAACTCCCAAGTACTAAGCCATTTAATCTGATCAGTACAGATAAACCTATGATAAAGTCAATAAACCTATATTCCTATAAAGTGTTCTCACTTACGCACGCAGAACTGCCAGGGTCTTTATGACTCCCATATATTTTCCAGAACAGCCCCCCAACAAATGTTACAAGGATGTTAGCAACCCAAACTATCAGCTAGAGTACATACTTGGTGCCCATCATGTTCTGCTTCTGCTCTGGATCTCCCTTTTGAAGAATGATGCCCGACAAGTCACTCAAATAGCATTTGCATTGCTGCTACCCCTTATAAGAACATTTGCACCAAGAGAGCTACTTCTCAATGTTTATCGAAGCCACAGTATTGTATTATGTTCAGCATAGGTGCCTTCTCCAGTTTTTACTACCTTTTGTCATCTGGCCCAAAACAAAATGTGCGATACACAAATTTCCACAGCCTCTCATCAAAATAGCGTCTCTAACACTAAGTGATTAAAAACAATAACAAAAGCAGAGAGTTTGAAGGAACAAAAGCTATGCTGTACCCCTCCATTCATTTTCCTATTTACTCCAACAAAACTTCCTCTATTTTCTTGATTTACAAAATAAAAGCCCACACTGAGTTTAGTGAAGGCACACATATACTGATATATGGTGCAGGTAAATATAAGAAAGAAAATCGCTATTAAAAATTCTCTTTTTCAGTGTTAAAAAGTAAAACTACTTTTAAAATTCATGTGACTGGCACAAGACATAAATCTTTCCCTTAATTACTCCCCATTTTATCTAATACTTCTTTATACCTGAGTATAAGCATGATGAGCTATACTTCTCACCTTTTCATCAGTTTTCTATGACATATAAGAAGACATACACTGTCACCTAGTCATATAAATAAACTAAGCTGCCTAAGCATTGAAATAAATACAAATTACAAAAAAAAAAAAAATCAAAAGAACCAGTGATATTTAATACCCCCAAACATCAGAAGACAGCACCACTTTAAATATGCCCCTCAATAATTATTTGTAATGGCTCAGTTCAGAGTGACTCTGAAGGAAAGATAAAATCTGCAACAGAGGGAAATAATTCTATATGTAGTATACAGTGAATTTTCCCATAATATAATTACAATGATTACATTTTTGTATAAGTATTATTGAAAAGATAATGTCATCCAGCACTCGGGAACATTGAGTTACTCAAAAGTGAATCCCTTCAGAAGAATATTTTAATCAAGATAAAATTGCTGTACTTTCCCCAGAATTTCTAAATGATACCATTATACACTAATGATGTATATAGACCCATTTTCCAAAACTTGTATCTATATAATAAAACCACTGTTAATTCTCATTAATTGTCATGAATCTTATACTTAGAATGTTGATGTTTTATGTATTACTCACCAGTTAATACATATCAGTGTACCATAGGGTATAGCAATGTGGAAATCAACATTTCTGAAATTGTGTTCTTGAAAGACTGACGAGATGACTTAATGCACAATGAACATTTTTTCTTGGTTTTCTCTCATTTAGTATCAAAAAGCATCAGGTGCTAGTACCTGCAGAAAGAGAGTAGAAATCATAGAATTGCTAGGAGCTAATATAACAGGAAAGTGCAAAGTAACAATACAATGACAATTTATTTCTAACATGGTTGCTTAATTTTGGTTATGATTTCTTATGACCTCTCCATGGTATCATGTTGTCATTTTCTCTGTTCATATTTTTCCCTTTTCAGGAAAGGTGTGTGGCATGAGGACTGATGCCTGACTTTGATTTTGGTTGTGTATTAATGTTGGAATCTGATATTCGAGAAAAATCTGGTTATTCTGATTGGCTACCATCGCCTCCAAGATTCTACAAGTCAGTAGCTGTTTCACTGAGGTAAGCCTTGAGTATTCAGGTTTTTTTTTTTTCAATTCCTAAATGTGCTGCTGTGAAATTTCTTTCACTTCTAGAAATTGTAAGGTCTCAGTGGGCTTTCAGGTTTATTCATACCACATCTTAAAAAAATATATTACCTAGAATTTCTTTTCACTAAATTTTGCTTGTTTCCTCCACCTTGCACTTACCAAGACTTAGGACAACCTAGAGTATATTTCTACTTATGCTCTATACCGATGGTCTTGATTTTTATTCTGAACTGTTTTGAAAGGAATAATTCTCTCCACTGGGAAAACTAGCTACTGTTTCGGGGTAAGCCATTCTCTGGTTTCACTTAAAATAGTTGCAGTAAGGTTTGCTCAGGATGTGTTAAAGCCTTCATGACAGAAGAGTTCAGCATCTTAAAGTGGCAGCAGTTTAAACGTTATAAAGAAGTTGATGACCATTTTTCAGAAGTTGAGTGTAAAAGCAGAAATCAACAAAATGGGCAAATATGAGAATTCACAGAGTTTTCTTAAATTAGTCCTAAGAAAAGAAAGGAGAATTGATACATATTAATTTCCTTTTCTCAATAGGCCTTCTGAGAAAATGACACAAAGAGCTTTGGTTTTGTTTCCCTTATCAAATGAAAGTAGGATGGCCTTAGGTAGTCAGATGAAAAGCTTAATGAAAGAACTAAGATAGTAAAAATGCTAACTACTTTTTACTCAATTAAGGCTTCAGTGTCTATACAAAAGCCTGCCCAAAGTAGATGTGCATTAAGCTTTCAGATACCACTAGCTCCAAGCATGAAACTGAAACTTTTAAGAACTTAAGCAAAAGTCAGGATATGGAAGTTAATTCTGAGAGAATACCAGAAGTTTGATTTATATGCGCACATATCCATGCACATACATACATGTGTATGTTTATGCACATGCACATGCACATGGCTGAGACTAGAGTAAGCGCCCTAATCTGCGCTTACCCAATTGTAGTTGCTTAAATCTTGTTCCATTTTGTCTTTTCTTCCTAGACCTTTCCTTTACAGTTTACTTTAGTCAATATTTATACTGAATATTTTATTTAGAAGTTTTATGTTTAAAGAAAAGCACCTTTGATTATGAAAACATTGATTTTATGTCCTCCTTCCTAATCTATGACTAGGCAAATGAATAGTGAAGTAAACTCACTATCCCAAATGGTAATAACAATCTGTATCCCAAGCAGGGTTCCAAGAGGTCATGACTTGCCTGAAAGACTTAACGTATTTTGAGAATCTACCTGCTAAATCAGAGACTAACAAAATACACGTTGGCATAGCTTACCATGCAGCTGGGGTGAAATAAATAGAACCCCAGCAGCAAATCAACAGGAGAGCGAGTGTTGGGGAAGGTACAGAAACAAGAGAAACAATCCATGAATAAATGGTCAGAAGCCTAGAAGAGCAGCAAGAGAAGCGAACATCCTGAGGCAAGGTCAGATTAAACTAATATTAGAAAAGATAAGTGAGGTAAGCACTAGGCAGTGCATGTGTATCTGCTTAGGTGTTGCAGAAAGTTTTGTACCTGATTTGGCAATAATATATTTTTCTCTTCATGTGATTAATACAGAGCAACTTTAATTATGAAGGCTATATTAAGGAGAGTTTTGTTATATACAGATACAGATGATGGTGTCTAGGGAAACGTGATTTAGGAACTTATGAAGTCATGCAAATTCCACTCTGAGTTCTTGTCCTCTCTGAGGAAGCCCATTCTACATTTTGAGAGAAACTTTGCTGGCTAAAGACCCACAATATCTCGAGAGACTGGCCTTAAGTGAACCATGTATCTCCCTATTATGTTCTCACCTGGGGTTCCTTTCAAGAACGGTACCTCATCTGCCTCAAGTCTTGCTCCTCTAGAGTCATAGAGAGACAGTTGGGGTCAATCTCATGTTCTGGTTCCAAACCTCCTTCCACTCATCAAATGGCTCCCCAATACACACTCATTTATATTTCAGCAGACATGAAACAGAAGTCTTTGTCAAAATATAACATTTTGATGTGGGTTCTTTCTGAGCAGAAAACCATATGTAATCTGTTTCTCATAGGCAAGCTGGCCTTTGAAATGAGAATAGGACAAAACATCAGCTATAAAAGATACATCCCCACAACTCCTGAGGGAATTCTAGCCTCCCTTCAAGTTTTCCCAAATGGTTCTGGGAATTCCGTCTGGGCTTATTCTTATTACAGCACTGATCACAATGAATTAAAATTGTGCCTTTCTGTGATATCTCCCATTATACTGTAAGCTCTTTGATGAAGAGGTGTCATCCTTGATTTATTTTTTTATTCGTACCCTGCATCTAATTCATGAGAAGTTTCCATCCTCTCTAGTAAAATATATCTCTGTTCTAACTCTTTTGTTGCCAATTTCACCACTACAGCTCTACCCCACGTTCCCACTGTCTTTTGTTTGGATTCATCCGGTGGTCACCTCAGTGGTCTTCCTGATTCTGTTCTTCTCTCTCTATAGTCTACCCCACAGAATGCAGCCAGGGTTATGTTTCTAAAACTTACATTCAAGTCATTGTCATTTAAAAACCCCTAAATATCTACCTAGGGAAAAGATCATAAAAGCCAAACCCCTTATGCACTGACTTCTCAACCATGTTTCTTTTCATTTTTCCTTTAGTTCATACGCTTTAGGGACAATGGCTTTCATTCTCTGGCTTGAACATTCTACATCATTCCCAACCAGGGTCTTTGCCCTTGGCTGCCCTTCTGCTTGGATTCTCTGCTCCAAGATCTTTGCATGGCCACTTCCTTCTAGTCACTCAGCTCTTAACTCAAAATTTACCCTCCCATAGAGTTCTTCCTTGACTCTTTAGATACCCTTCCCCAGTCACTCTTCCTCATATTTTCCTACTTTATTTTTTCATAGCACATTTTGGTATCATAAATTATCATATTTGTTAATTTATTTATTGTCTATCTTGTCTCACTTGAAGATAAATTCCTTGAGAACTGAGACTTTATCCTATTAATTACTGTATTCTCAGTTCTTGGACCTGTTCCTGATAAATAGTAGATGTAGATGTTTAATAAATATTTTGACTTAATGGTAGAGTTTGCTTGTTAACCGTTCTACCTCCAGGGGCTGGCACAACACCAGACACATTCTTGATGCATAAGAGATACTTGTTTATTGAATTAGGTATGTTCTCTGAGAATTAATCCTCTTAAGAATTATGTGGTGTTATGGGTTGAATTGTGTCCCCCCAAAAGATTTGTTTAATTCCTAAACCCTGGTACCTGTGAATGTGATCTTATTTGGAAACAATGCCTTTGCTGATGTCATTAAGATGAGGTCATTCTTTATTATGGCGGCCCTTAATCCAATATGACTAGTATTCTTATAAGAAGAGAAGAGATGCAGAGACAGACACAATGGGAGAAAATTATCTGATGATAGAGGCAGAGACTGGAGCGGTAGGTCTTCAAGCCAAGGATTGTCAGTAACATCAGAAGCTAAGAGAAAGCATGGAACAGACTCCCTCAGAGCTCTCCAGAAGGCACCAAGCTTGCCAACACCTTGATTTTAGATCTCTGTCCTCTAGAACAGTAAGAGAATGAATTTCCATTATTTTAAGCCATATAGTTTGTGATACTTTGTTAGGGCAACTCTTCTTGCATATGGCAAAGAGGAACGGTTAGGAAGATAAGTAAGGATTAAAATGTGAGACGCAAATTTCCTTTACTATCATTCCCTTCATGAGATGTATGAGTGTTATGGTTTTCATTATTTACTAGTCATGTGAGTTCAGATATACATTTTAACGTCTCTGAGCCTGTTTTTTATTTGTAAAATGTGGTTTATAATGCCCATCTTACAGAGTTATTGTGATATTAGTACAGTTAACTTATATAATGAACTTAGAACAGTGTCCAGTATATAGTGAATATTCAAAAAGTATTAGCCATTATTCTTACTCAGGGGATGAAAACTGTGACTGTGAGTAAAGATTGGTGCTATAGCCATCAGCTGCATAAATTCTCCATTTCTCTCAACTATTCCTTCAGCAAACATTTATGAGTTCCAAGTATTGTACTGTTCCCACTTTGTTCTAATGCCAAGTTGAGCTCTTTAGTAGAGTTTCCTCAGAATCTTCTCTTTTCAGAGATCAAGGAATCTGGTGTCAGATTTCAGCTTAATATAAGGTTGACATAATATAATAAGAATTATTTTCTGTCTAAACTTAGAAATACTCATGAGGTAATTAATGCCTTACCTGAGACTGCATGATAACTCATCAGAAGGATGTTGATGAGATTCATAAATAAATATGGTAAAGCGAGTACATTACCATCTGTAGTGGACACTGTAATATCCTGTGCAAGACCCCTTTCAGAACCGGACAGCATGATTCCCCCCATCTGCAAGCACTTCTGGCTGTCGGTCTCTTCTGGGAATTGCTTTTGTCTAAAGAAAGCCAACTCACCTAACACCGTGCCCTCTTCCATGGGGAAGTTGGCATCCAAGATTAACTGCTGTGAGCATACAAAGACTCAGTCCTTCCTCCCACTTCAAGACAACTCTGAAGGAGCATCCCATGTTAGAGTTACCCATGGGATCAGCTGAGACCTTTTCTGAATTAGATTAGAGTGACCTTTTCCCTTTGCCCAATCTTGTTTCCATCCCTTCTCCCACAGGTGTTGAACCCAAGGGCACTTCCTAATAGCCTTCTTATATCCAAATTTCTGTCTCAAAGTCTCCTTCAGGAGGAAACCAACCTCTAACACCATCTGAAAAAACCCAGCCAACTTCATACAAATTGATTAGTTCACATAACATCTTACAGCCTGAATATTTTCCAGAAAGAAATTTGAATCTTTGGTCTACATATGAATAAGATGAGCTCATTTGCCACAAGGGGGAAAAAAGTAAAAAGGAAAAACAATTGTCCATAATTTATTCACATAAAAATAAAATGTGAATGCATCCTCCTTTCATTGTGTCATTCAACAGTTCTGTCTAACAGTAAAATTTGCAAGTCAAAAATTATTGCTTTTTATGTTGATAGACATATAAAAATGGATGAATGGAAAGAAAGCAGAAGATGTCATAACCCTTGCTAATACCACCTTTACATTTCTATGGCACACTAGCATGTATAAATCCTTTCATATGCTTGCTTTAATTTTAATTTTATTCTAGAGCTGACAGAGGCAAAGAACAGTATCATTATTCCCCTTTCAGAAGTGAGAAAATTGAACTTCTGAAGTTTTTTTCCCCTCAAAGTCCAATGGAAAAGCTAAGAATCCATGCTGATCTTCTAACCAAGAGCCTGTTACTTCTTAACTCTCCCTGCATAAACCAGTGGAAATTGTAGAGAAATATTCTTCATAAAATAATTAAGGAATAATGAAAAGGTTTTGATGATACAGACAAATACCTGTTAGATGGTACTGACTCTTAATTTATTAACATTGAAGAAAGGTGAGGGGAATGTTAGAAGGGGATTAATAAAAAGATTACCTAAGAAGACTTTGTGTTTGCTGCGACTGGATCCAGATGCTAAAGCTAGCATTTGTTTTCAGATATTTGTGCTATGTGTTTTATATGCATTGAATAAGTTCAGCCCAGGAACAATCCTGTGAAGTAGGTGTTAATTAGCATCCTGGGAATCAGTGCAGTAATTCAGGTCAAGCATTATGGAGGGCTTGCTTTCAAATCCTGCCGCCATGCTTGTGCGACCCTGGTCAATACTTGACATCTCTAAGCATCAGTTGTCTCTTCTACCAAGGGATGAGTAAGTATATAATGATGTTATCATGAAGATTAAGAGAGCATAAGAATGAAAAGACATAGCGCATAATAGAACCTCAATCAACAATAGTTATATCCATTTTACAGATGAAAGAATATGGATGCAGTAAGACTGATAACTTGCCCTAGATCATACAGTTTGCTAGTGGCAGTGGATTTTCCAGATCATCAGATCCCCTTAGCCTAGTAGTTCTTTTGTGACAGAATTTACCATTAGGCCATTTTCTTGACATCTTTAAATGGAACATTGTTGGGACACATAGGAACTGGTCCCTGTGGCCACATTATAATTGGGACTTGGCTCAAGCCTTCTGCTGTGAATTTCTTCTCCAATTCAGCAAAAGGCCAACGTTCTCCAGGGTCTCTCTCCCCAGTGGTACTTCAGAACTCTGGTTGGCAGTCACTGTCTTAAACTATTCGTGTCACAGGTATATGCAGAGGGAGGGGATGGCTGGGAGACGGAAAAGGGAAGGGTCATTTGTGGACTGATAGATGGATTCAAACTCAGAAAATACAGAAATCCAGTTTGTGAAGGATGATTTGTTCAGGACTTATTTTATGTCCGGTATATTCATTTTCAAAGCACTGTAGCTTTTCTGAATGGAAATGTGGTGCTCAAATCAAACATTTTTTTTAATCCTCCAAAAACACCACTATTAAGCTGATCTTAATTAACACATTTTCTATGAACTAGAATTGATCTGAAATTCCGAATCCATCATGCAAAGGCAAGACATGAATAGAATCGGACTGCATGTTAAAAACATGCATACTTCAATGTTGTACACTTGCCTAGATCACCTTTAAAACAACTAAATGGTGAATATGTGACTAAATTACCACACCGTGTTCTCTGTTTAATTTCAAGGTTGAAGTATCTTTCCATCACAAATGTGGGTAAAACCCTAGAATGCTAGGGGACAGAATGGGAATTAATGGCTCTTTCTGTTGTTTTGATTTCCACATATTTGATGGCTTTTGTGTAATTTGAATAATTGTAAGCTTCCAGCATGCTAAGATTCATCTACATTGTTCATTTGCATGAAGTGCTGATCAATTATAGCTTGTCCCTAAAATTAAAAAAAAATACTCATCATCCCATCCTGCATCAGTAAAACTTAGATTACTATTAGCTGTCTCTACTCTTTTTTTACTAGGGAATTTCATCAATAAATTCCTATAAATATTTTCCTTTCTATTCTTCTTATTCTGACCTAGTCTGTGTTCCTCGCCTGGGTCTATTGTTCTTTATTTCACTCTTTCAGTCTGATTATTATACTTTTAATATTTATTTCAGGAAAGCCTTTAATAAATATAGCCAATATTGGAAGGTGATTGTTAATTCCATGGTTGCTGATTTACTGGAAACACCAAAAAAATGCATACAAATACATTCTGTGATAAAACACAAAACTACTTCTTAAAAAGGAAAAATTAGTTTCTCCCTTTGTCTTGTCCTATAAGAAAAGCATGATGGTTAATTTTATGTATCAGCTTGGGTGGGCCACAAGATATGTAGCCAAATGTTATTCTGGCTGTTTCTGTGAGAATTTCTTGACTGAGATTAATATTTAAACTAGTGTACTTTGGGTAAAGCAGATTGATCTCCTTAATGTGGCTGGACTTCATTATATCAGTTGAAGGCCTGAATAGAACAAAGGACTGACCTCCTCCAAGTAAGAGGGAATTCTGCAGCAAATGGCCTTTGAACTTGAGCTGCAGGTTTGGCTACTCTGTGGGTCTCCAGCCTAACAACCCACCCTGCAGATTTTAGGCTTATGAGCCTCCATAGTCACCTGAGTGGGTTCCTCAAAATAAATCTCTCTCTCTCTGTATACACACACGCACACACACACACACACACACACACACTCACTCACTCACCCTATTGGTTCTGTGTCTCTGGAGAAAGGTAACAGAAGAGAATGACTGCATCTATTTTACAGCTATAGAAAGAAGAACTAGAATAGCTTAAATGTCTGTAATGCTTCCCCAAAGAAAGTAACAGACATTTCACGTAAAAAAGTTTGTGGCCAAATAAGTTTGAGAAATACGGAATGAAACAAAGTTAATCGTGTTTTTTCCACAAGAGGAGTCTATAGTCAAAGAGGAACAAGATGGTCTAGGAAAACTGAGGCGCTAAGGACAGTCATCCAGGCAGGAGGATGTGACGCACAAAGATGAACAAGTGCACATAAAGTAAGGGGAGCTTCAGTTCGTTCAGTCGCCCCAGAGCCTGCATGGGGAGGCTAGCTCAGGACCCTCCCGCTGGAACGCCCTCCAGTGGCTTCCAGCACACTGGAGTGCACTTCAGACTCCTTGCTGTGGTCTGTAAGAGTCAACGGAATCTTCCCTTTGCCTACCTCTCTAGGCTGTCCTATTACTTCCCTCTTTGGGGGCTTGTTTTCTTTCCTCCCGGGGCTTCAGGGTCATCCCAGTCTCAGGGTCTTTGCACACCTCTCCCGTGTACACTCTTATACCATTAAATGAGATCAGCTCATGTTTGGCTTTTTCTCATTATTTAAGTCTTCCTCTCTCAGAGAGATCTTCCCTATCCGTCCTACATCCTATATATCCATCCTAAAAACCTTCTCTCTCCCTCCCTCTCTCTCTCTAATACTTTATTCTGCTTTATTTTCTTCATAGAAGGGATTGGTATTGGTATTGTATTTATTTGTTCATTTTTACTGCTTCTCTTTTGGGCACTTAAAAGCCACTTAAAACATATTACTTAGTGGCTTAAATCATTTATCAGTTTATTTATCAAGCAAACATTTTACTGACACTTTGTCCATAAGGGTCATTATGATTGAAGGCTATTAATGGAGGTCACCTTCAACAGGTAAAGAGGGAAGGGAGCTTGTTAGGACCACTGAAGGCAGAGAGATCCAAATTCGTGGGTAAGATTTAGCTAGAAATGAGAGCCGGAGGAGAATTCAGCGGCAAAATGGAGAGAGGGACAAGTAAAGATACTGAAGAGGGTGACCCAGGCTGTGCCACTAGAAAGCAGTGCTGAACGAGCCAATCCAGTAAACATGGCGACCAGAGATCATGCAGACATCCTAGACCATGGGGCTCAGAAGGCCCAGGGAGGCAGTGGGGGAACGCACAGTCTGGAGCAGAAGATAAAATTGACAAAAGCATTATATCGAAGCTTCAGAGTGTGTAGAACCACTAGCAAGATGATTTTAAGTAGTATAGAGATAGATTTTTTTAAAGAAATTATTAGTTGAGTATTTGCTAGTGTATGCCAGAATACCTTAACATATCAAATTATAATTTTATGATATTATGACTAAGAAGCCTGTTAAATTTTTTTAAAAGCATCAATTTAACAAAAAAAGATTGGAGTGTATAATTTTGCAGTTAATACGCAATGGTACCCAAAAATATTCACGAAGGAGGCAAATAAAAATGAGTTTAGAATAGGAGGTTAAAGAAAATGGAACATATTTTGCCTCCCACACCATTTTCCTGAAATGTGTCCCTATCCCGACATATAATGAATTCAAGTCCTGGACCCCAAGCTGTATTTCCTTCTTCCTGTAACCTGCCATCCAAATTCTAACACTTTCCTATCCCTAATGACTTAAGCTTGGCACAAAGGAAAGAGCCTTGGACTTATAAGTATGAACCTTGGCTCTGCCACTTACTAGATGCATAACTTACAGGAAGATCCTGAACTCGTCTGATCGCCGCCCCCACCTGTGAGGGCTAAACATGTGCCTGTTGAGTCTGACCTTAGTCCACTCTCTCGCAGCCACACTCTCTGACCCGTCACTCTGACCTGTTACCATTCCATTTCTTCTGCTTTCACTGCCTCCTCCCCAGGTTTTCTCAAACTCCAATGTCTGTTAGAATTACCTAGGATCCTGGGAAAATGAAGCTTCCTGGGGCCATACACAGAAATGCTGATTCCTTAGGTCTGTGGTGGGGTCTGATAATCTGCATTCTAGTGAGCACCTGCCCTTGAATTTCTGAAGCAGGGGTGACATTGGGAAATGCTCCTCAGCTCACAGTAGCAGCATGAGAGCTACAACAGGAGGCACATAGTCATTAAGTTATTATTAACTGTGGTTAAGTCATCACTGAATCAGTGGCCCTTCCCTTCCCATCCTCACTGTCTCCTAACTCTCTATTCCTACCTTCTTATTGTCCCACTTTGTTTTTTCTTTCCATGGTGGTTTAGTCCATCCACACATCTTTGCCTCCCTAGCTCATTTATCACGTCTTCAAGCTTGCAGCTGTCTTGGCCCTTCCCTCCAGATCAATAAATAGACCCACAAGAGAAAGAAGAGTCATTGTATCAAAAAAGACACATCACAAACTACACAGTCCACATCTGACCTTGGATGGAGAAATAGCAGACAGCCTTGAACCCAAGAGCTCCAGTTTATAGTTTCTATGTTTCCAGAGTCTGGAGCAAATCTGACTAACCCCGGATAATTGCTCAGCTGCCTCTCGCAGCTGCCTCAAAGTCTGTGTACAGATAATGAGTGATGCCCTGCTCAAAACCCTAATAAGGTTAATATCTACTTCTAGGGGGAAATGTAAGGAGAGAAAAGCAGAGAAGAGCCATAATTACGAGCTTAGAGGGTGGTCCTCTTTTCTTTCCTCACGACATAATCTAAAACTGATTAGGGAATCCTTGGCAAGTGCAGGCTAAGATGCTGGGTTTTGAACAGTGCTATCAAAACATAAAGAAAGACAGAGATAGCCTTCTCTTCCACACCACCACCCCCCTTTTTGTTGAAGCTTGTTCTCCTCCCCCAATTCCTCCCAGAAGATCTGAGCACAAGCTCTTTTTATGCACATGCATCCTGCTGAGGGCTGCAGAGTCACATAACAGCCCAGGAAAACAACACCCAGTACACAATATGCACATTGTTTTGATTGCGACATTGCTGTTTGAAATGCATTTATTTCTGCCTCTCGTAAATACTCCTCCACAGCAGAAGAAAAAAATAACAAATGCATTGTAAATAGAGGCCCAAACGTCTTACACTTAAATTACAGTCACGTTATCCCAGTCCCATCCGATCTTTCAATTACAGTCATTAATTGAGGATATAACCCAGAAACAATTACATCCATGAAATTCTAATGAGTCTCCTGTAGTTAATATAAAAAGAAAACAATGGGAAATGCATGCTGATGCTGGAGTCTAATCCAATTCTGTCGATTAAAATAAAGAACAGCATTTTTGTAACATGTAAATCTGATTCTTTTTCCTCTACCCAGTTTCATTTCTCAGGGAGTGACAGACTCTCTGCATAGATTTGCTTATCTAATAAGTTTATCGAGCAGCCCTCTCAATTATGTCCCGAGTACATCTTGAAAACTCACCAGCGGGGAATATACTTTGCTCAGGATCCATCGTTTAGAGAAGCTCATCTTTCCACGTGAAAAGTCCATTCTTTATTTACCTGACTTACGTGAGACGATCCTTCAAACCTTCTCTATGACAAAAATAATTATATTAATTATGATTCTGGGAGAGCATGGTGGCAGCTTAATTCTGAATCTTTCTGCTTCTCCTGGAAATAGAGCAACAAGATGATGAAAAGGAAAAGAACAACAACAAAAAAAATCACAAGCTCTATTTTCATGTGAAATAGGAGACAAAGAAAGCCCACAGACTTCAAATTATGTGTACATGCTGCCGGAAGCAACTGAGACCAGCAGGGCCAGGCAGGAAGGCCCCAGAGCAGCCATGATGTGGGGCTGGGAAGACTGGAGAGTGTTGACTCTGCAGAGGCCAGTCCCAGAAACCCACAGCAAAATACATATGTACTCTCGAAAAGGTGAGGGTCCCAAACTGTAGGCCAGGGCTTCAAACAGCATTGAAAGACATTTGGGCACGAGCACTGGGGACAGAAGGAAGACTTAAAATTGCCCAGGGATGAGCGCAGAGGAGAGTAGATTTAGAAAATGTCAATAAAAATCCACTTTCTAAAAGTGAGTGGATCACAGAGGACAAGACCTGTGTCCCTCGGTAGCAGCAGCCAACAGAGTAAGCGGTGGAGACACAGGGCTGGAGGAGGAAGTGCTACAGAGCCACTTTAGATTCGAGGCAAAGGAAGGGTGCTGACATAGAAGTTCCACACTACAAAGGAAGGTTTTTGAGACTAGGGCTGATTTTCAACATAAACTCACTGCTGATTTTTTTTTTATTTTAAGAGTTGTAATGGTTGGCTAAGATGTCTGTTCTAAATTGGTCAGTTTCTATATCACACCAGTGTTCCTACCATTCTAGCTGGGCTTGTGAATCTGGGAAACCATTCCTGCTCTCACCCCACTCCATCTCATGCTGGGACATTCTGGGACATTTTGCTGTCATTTATATATGAAAACCAAAAGACAAAAATAAGAAAATAGTGTAAGAAAAGACGTGAAAAATTATAATTTTCCAATACGAAGGAACACTCACTAAAATACTTTATACTATATAGCAGATAAAAATCATAATTGAATATTCCAATAAGAATTTTTTAAGTAACAGTGAATTATTTGTAACCAGGAAGAAAGATTACAAAATATAAATACAAATGCTCTGGAATAACATAGTCAAACTGTTAAAGGTAATGCCTAGAAAACCAGAAAAGGTAAAAAAGGAATTGACAGAATTCAGGAAAAGAAAATTATTTCAAAATGAAAAAAAATGATGGCATGGAGACTTTTGTAAAGGTTCTGACAAATAGAAGTAAGGAAAACAAACAAGGAAATGGAAACAAATAAATCTTCAATGATGGATACAGAAGACAGGTAAAAGGAAATTTCATACGTGCATAATTGAAGTTCTAAGGAAGGAAAACAACGGGAGAGAATTAATACTGTAAAACATAATTTTAAAAAATTGTTTGAACTAAAAGATGTGAATCTGTATATTGAATCTGTATTCCAAGACAAATTGGCCCCAAGACATATCCTAATAAAATTATTGGGCTTTAAAGATAAAGAAAAAATTCATTGGATGGACAAAAACATTAATACTCTTATAAAGGAAAAAAATAAGGCTTGTATCAACCATAGGCTGAATGTTTGCAACCCCCCGAAAATTCGTATGCTAAATCCCAGTGCCAAATATGATGCTATTAGGAGGAAGGACCTCTGGGATGGGCAGAGCCCTCACAGATAGAATTAGTGCCCTTATAAAAGCAACTCTGGAGAGATTCCTAGCCCATTCCTCATGTGAGGACACAACAAGGAAGTCTCCAACCCAGAAGAGGACCCTTACCCAACCATGCTGGCTCCTTTCCAGTCTTCAGAACTGTGAAGAACAGATGTTTCTGTTGTTTTTAAGCTGAAAGAAAGAAAGAGAGAAAGAAAAAGAGAGAAAGAGAGAAAGAGAGAAAGAGAGAAAGAAAGAAAGAAAGAAAGAAAGAAAGAAAGAAAGAAAGAAAGAAAGAAAGAAAGAAAGAAAGAAAGAGAAAGAAAGAAAAGGAAGAAAGAAAAGAAAGGGAAAGAAAGAGGGACAGGGAAAGAAAGAGGGACAGGGAAGGGAAGGAAAGGAAGGAAGGAAAGAGGAAGGAAGGAAGGAAGAAAGGAAGGAAAGAAGGGACAGGCACTTTATAATAGTTAAGATTGCAATTCAAAATGAAAATGTGGTATTAATGATTATATATCAAATACCATAGCACAACTTTTAAAAAGGAGGAGACTGGAGAATATATTCTTTTTTCAATTGTAGCATTTTAATTAATGGACCCACAGAAGCATTTCTTCTACAGTGAGGAAAAAGACAAGGGTATCCACAGTCACCATTACATTTAACATTATACTGAGACCCACAGCCAACACAGTTTGCAAGAGTAAAAGTTTAGAGTAAAAAAATCTCAAACATTGGAATGGAAGAAGTAAAACTCTTTTTCTGATTATCTAATTGTATAATTGGTAATGCAAAAGAATCAATCACACAAAAAAGAAAGTGACAGAATTCAATAAGGTTATAGAATATAGAAGTAATATGCTGAAATCAGTATCATTTATTAAATAATAAAAACCCAGTTAGGATATAAAATGAAAGAAAAGGCCCAATCTATAGAGGAAATAGGAAAAAAAACTGTTAAAGATGATTATTTTTATTTAATTTTATTTTAAAAATTCTGTAAAACGTTAAATGATTTCAAAATGAAAACATGTTGCAGAGTATATCCAGAGAATTCTTACTTCCATATTGGTTCCTCCATCATTACTCCTGAATTTTCTGTATTATTTTCTTACTTAACTAAATACTTTGGAGTTACCTCATATCAGTATACAGAGATTTCCTCATCAGATTTTACAGAGGGTAGGTACTGTATTATGTGGATATATTATATAATTTATTGAACCAGTTCACTATGAATGGACTTAAGTTGTTTCTAGGCTTTTGCTATTTCAAATGTTGTCAGAATCAATATGTTTGTACACACATCATTTTGTATTTTTGCAAAGGGATCTTCAGGTAAATTCCTAGAAGGAATTGCTAGGTATGAGAATAAAGACATTTTTGCTGGCTATTTCCAAAC
The DNA here is from genome assembly GCF_048773025.1 of Camelus bactrianus. NCBI lineage: Eukaryota > Metazoa > Chordata > Mammalia > Artiodactyla > Camelidae > Camelus > Camelus bactrianus. The sequence continues at coordinate 41,734,531 of NC_133550.1, read as the reverse complement.
TCCCTTTGAGTAGCATTTTGCATTTCCACCAGCAATAAATGAAAGTGCCTGTTTCCCCAGAGCTGTGCCAAAAGTTAGTGGTCAAAGTCCTTGATTTGGCAGACTGATAAGTGAAAATTTTTATCTCATTGTGGTTTTCATTTGCAAGTCTGTCACTGTGAGAGTTTAAGCATCTCATTCGTATGTTTTGGGGCTGTTTATATTACTTTCATTGAGTTGTCCTTATTAGTATTTTTCCCCCATTTTAAACAAATTTTATATATTAGGGATTTCATCTTAGTGTTATAAATTGAAAATATTTTCCCAATTTGTCATTAATCATTGTATTTTGCTTATTGCATATTTTTTTGCAAAAAGTTTTAAAACTATTTTTGGTGTACATTTCCAATGTCTCAGAGAGAAACATGGCAATTGCAGAATATGAGAGAAATTGAGTCACATAAAATACTCTTTAATATATTAGACAATCCAAACAAAACCCAGAGTGTCCACAGCATTTATACACACTAGATTTTTTATCTCCATCACAGCAGGAACGTTGTCAGCTTCCTCACGGATATATGCTCACTACCCAGAAGTATGTCTGGAATAATAAATAATTGTTAAATTAATCAATCCATAACATTTTGCCAGTGTTTTATTTATGCCAAAGAAACACTAGTAAATTATCTTTTGCACACTTTTCCTGTCTATCTTAACTAAAAAGAAAAATGTTTTAATTTCTTTCCTTCTTTTCCTCTATTAGTGAGACTATAAACAGGAACCAGCTTAATAGAAGAAAATGTGAAGTATCAGTTAAACTTTCATGGTGCATATCCAACAACTTTGGTTATCAGTATTGACTCCAGGGTACTATTCACATACATGCACAAAGCGGCAAGCCCAGGATGTTGGTTACATAACTGTTGATAATAGTGATAAAATTGAGGGTGATCTAAGTTTCATCAAGAGGGTATTGAATATAAAATATTATGGAACAATTAAAAGTACCAAGGAATTCTAGATAACCTATGGAACTTTCTACCATATACTTTCAAGTGAAAAAAAAAATACTCATGTGGCAGAAAAATATGCACAGGAAAAACCATTTATGCTTAGATGCCATATAGGTATTTTCATTTCCCACCTTCAGACTTCCCAAATAGTTAATGGTAACTTCATCTTTAAAAGATCTGGATATATAAAACTTAGTTCTCTGTCCTTTCCTTTCTCACATCTAATTTGCCAATAAGTCTTCTTGGCTTTAGCTTCAAAATAGATTCTCAATGTGTTCACTTTGCACCATCTTTACTGTTATATCCTGGTCATATCATCTCCTACTGTGATTACTGGAAAAGTCTCCTAACTCTCTTTCCCCCCTTGCCCTCCCTACTGTGTACTCTCCAAATAGTAACGAAAATAATCCTGTTAAAATGCTGATCAGATATTTTCATCCTCTTTCTAAAAACCTTCAAATTCACAAGTGAAAGCTCAACACATTCCATTGGTCTATGAGTCTACACAGTCCAGTCCACTGCCATCTACCTCTCTGACTTCATCTCCTACTACTCTCCCCCTTGAGGAGCTTGTCTGCAAAAAGACCAGCCTCTTTGATGTCACTGGAATGTACTAGCTGAGGTTCCTCATCGGAGTCTTTCCAACTGCTTCTCACTCTGCCTCCCTGTCCTTTCCAAAGACACCAGCATGATTCACTCTCTTACCTCTGTTCAGTCTTTATTCTAAATCCACAATGTAAATGAGCATTCTCCCATCCCCATTTTAAAGATGAGGAAATTGCACTAGATTTTTAAGAAACTTCCACTTTTATAAAGCTAATAAGTATAACTATTAGAGCTAAAGCCAGGTTAGGGAACATGACAACCATTTCACGCATCCATGGTAAGCTACATATCATGATGGCACATTTTGGTGCCCAAGAGACTTATTTAAATTATAACTTTCCTACAAATTTTAAAATTTTTACATAAGCAGCTATGTTAGTAACACATTTCATGCAATTTTTTAATTGAAGTGTATTTGATTTACAATGTTGTGTTAGGTTCTGGTGTACAGCATAGTGATTCAGTTATGCATATATATGTATTCTTTTTCATTATGGGTTACTACTATAAGATATTGAATATAATTCCCTGTGCTATACAGTGAGGCCTTGTTGTTTATCACAGTTTATGCACTATTAATGGCTTTTTTGATGCTTACAGATCAAGAATTAATATGCACAGAGTACCAAACAGTAACTAGAAAAAATATATCATTTTATTTCTGGTTTAAAAATTCCTTACTGGAAACAAAAACAGACTTCTAATAAATTGCATTTTCAAGTCCTGAGTACATCTATTTTCAGAGCATTTTCACTTATGAAAAATTCCTTTCTTTGGTAACCTCTGAGAATGAGCATTATAAATATAGTGGAATGACACTTATGATTCCTATGAAAAGAAAAGCTAATAAATAATTCCCCTTCAGCTAAGAGGATCAGTAAGTAAACAGTTCACATAAAATCATGTGCAATTATAGCTCTTCTAGTATTCTGGAACTCTTCTAAATGTTTATGTTCTTGCAAGGGTCAAGAGTTGAACAGGAATTACATATGCTATCCTCCTACATAATCATATAGAGGCAGTGTTATTTCTAATACTGTCCCACGGTTTGGTGAAATGTGGAGGCTAACCATCTGCCATCAATAATGCTGTCGAGAAGATTTGGAAAGCGTTTGATCGGGTTTTGGCAGTGTGTTATCTGTTAAAATATTGTTGGAGGCAAACCTGGGAAGTTTTGATGCATTTAAAGGAGACACAAATGTCTCAGCACATGGGCGGCCTGATACTGGGATGGCAAAATGTTTTATTTAGTAGAGGCACAGATTTCAGTGCAAGTCAATAAAGAAAAGAAGTATTGCTGTGTTTGTATATTCAAGCGTATCCGCCAGGCTCCACAATAGAGTACTTCTCAGTGCTCTGAAAAGATGGCATTGGGAAGAAGCATCTGTTGAAAGCATTAAGGGAAACTTTTGCACTGAAGGAGGAACTGGAGCCTAAGAGAGATGAGAGGAAAGGCCTGATTGGAAATTAGGCATTCAGAGACATAGAAGTAAGGTTCTGCTTATCAGTCAAAGGAAAAAGGCTTTGATAAAATTATGCCACTTCAGCCCCCTAAATGTTAATGTTAGGTTGAAAGAAAAAAGAGAAAAGTTGGAGTGGAGTCAGCGTGGGGGTAAAAAAGCAGGAATATGAAGGATAAAGAGTTTAGTTAAAGATAACGACAAAGGTCATTTATAAGAAGGGCTTGACGAAACCACCAGGGAACGTTTCTCATTCCAGGCTCTGGAAGGCAGCCAAACTAAGCTGACCACGGATGTGAAACAACTACCGCAGTATCTAGCGGGCTCCTCTTTCAAAGGGTTTCTGGTTTGTTCCTTAAGCTTCCTTTGGAAGCTGAGAAAATTCACCAGATGCATCAACATTAGTCTGCAAGCCTAAGAAATACCCAAGCGCAAAGATTTCAAATAAAAAACTGATTTTTACATACGGAAATACTGTCAATGAGGCCTGGCTTAACCTGTGTTTACCATGTCGTATCAATGGAGTGTGACTCTAAGCAAGTCTTATTAAAACATGAAAGAAAAATTTTGGTGGAAAAGGTAAGGTGTGAGAGAGAAAAAATTATGCCACCTGAGGATTTCCCTCCATTCGTAATAATTTTGTGAGAAATGATTTAGACTTAAAAAAAAAAAAACTTGGATTGACAAAGAACCCTAGTATTAAATTTAAAAAAAAAGCAAAACCTTTTTTAAAAATTAACGCTCTGGAATTAAGGCAAGTCTGTGTCTCATTTTTTTTTCTCTACAAAATGGGGGAACAATTCTGATTTCTCAAGGCTATAGTGAGGTTGTCCTGTCAGAAGTCAAAAAGAAGCAAATATTTAATGCAAAGTCAAAACAAGTTAAAACTTAATCTGAATTTTTAAAAATAGCATATGATATATATATGCATATATATACACATACAGGTAATAATTACCTCTTAAATGAGGCACTTTTCTTCCTGAAAATTTACAAGAAAGAGATAAACACTCATCAATCTGTATTGATTTAATGAAGCCTGATTGGAAGATGGGAAGTGACTTAAATGACTTAAAGAATATGGGTCCTTTTAGTTTATATTGCTTTATGCTCAGTTTATCATTTATGTGTATATACTTTTATATAGTTATTAACATATTTCAGTGAAATGTGTGTATGTTTCTCAATCCACTTGTAAATCAGAAATTCTTTTGCCACTGATAGAAAGAATGAGGATTATTTCATCTACATCTTTCAAGTGCACTTGATTGCCAAATTACTAGTAATGATCTAAAGAGAGAACTGCATGAGAGAAGATGGAAAGTGTCTTCATCATCAATCTTTCACATACTCAAAGAGGGGGGAAAAAAGAATGTTTTCTTTCAACATTTAGTATATGCCTTAGGGACATGATGCTTTATCAAGTATGGGCAAGAGGAATTCAATACCATCAGTGGAAAACAGAAAGTAATGAGGAAAAAGCAATGTCTTTTGGAATTGGTATGTGAAAACACACACACACACATTTCTTTTTTCTTGATTGACTCCTATCTTATTAACACAATTCTGAAACAAATTCTTTAAATAATAAGCAGGACTGTGCTAAGAAATAAAGATTGATTTTTGTCTTGTTTTAGATTAAGTTTTAAAACATACATACATATTCCAAAATGAATCAAGTATTCCCCCTAAACCATGTGGTCCAATTCCACGCCAAACCAAATTTGAGATTTTTTTTTTTGAACCACTGTTTTCTTTCATAAGTAAGGAAAACCTAGAGTTGGCTCTAATTACATATGTATTTACATATGTTATAGTTCAAGACAACTCTAGCAACCCCTCTGCAGGGAAGAATAGTTGGCAAACTCAAAAACAACATTTTTATTCCCTTAAGTAATTGCTTAATTAATGCCTTCTGTCTTGATTATAGCTTTAGTAAATAAAAATATCTTTCATTTTACCAATATACTTGAACTTTTCACATTTCCTATATCCTAGAATCAAAGAAGACAGGCTCATTTAAGCAATAAGCAACCAAAAAATATCACCATAGGAATACATATATAATATCATTATATCAAAAAACATAAGCCACTCAAAAAATTCAGTAGTTGAATTTTATAATAATGAATACATTATTGTGTATTGATATCTAGACTAGGAATTTCAGAAAAACATAATTCCAGTTCTTCTCAGTGGTAAATTAACAAGGGGAAGTGAGTAAACTGAAGCAATTAGGCAATCAGAGCAGACATTGTAAACATGACAGCTAACATTCATGGAGCACTTACTATGTGCTGGGCACTGTTTTAAGCACTTCCCATGTTTTTGTTATAAATCATGTGATCTTCACAACAGCTAGGTAAATTAATCTCATTTGAAAATGAAGTCACAGAAAACCAAAAGGCTAAGTAACTTGACCACGATCACCCAGCTGCTAGAGCCAGGATTCAAACTCAGGCTCAGGGCTACTAGGTCACAAACACACTTTCACAAACATTTCCAAATCTAAGCTCATGGAGTTTTTAACTATTTTTGTGTCATTGTGTTTTGGAAACTTTTGTGTGGAGAGAGAACTAATGAAATGTTTCAGGTGATAGAAGTATGTGTCAACTGTTGTATTCATCAGGATTCTCCAGAAAAATAGAACCATTAGATGTGCACAAAGAGATTTATTTTAGGAACTGGCTCATGGGATTGTAGAGGCTGCCTTGTCCAAAATCTTCAGAGTAGGTCCCCAGGCTGGGGATCTAGGGAAGAGTTGCAGTTTTGTCCAAAGGCTGTCTTCTGGAAGAATTTCCTCTTCCTCAGACAAAGTCAATCTTTTTCCTATTAAGATCTTCCACTGATTGGATGAGGCCCACCCATATTATGAAGAATAATCTTCTTTATTCAGAGGCTACTGATTTAAATGTTACTCTCATCTTTAAACAGCTTCAGAGACATCCAGTTGGGTACTGTGGCCTAGCCAAGTTGACACATAAAATTAACCATTCCAATTGTACACTTCAGTGTGTTTTTATATTTATATATTATGCTTGAAAACAAATGAGTGAACACTTCTGTGTGTTTTTATATTTATATATTATGCTTGAAAACAAACTAGCGAAATCCTTATGGGGAAGAAGAATTAGCCAGCTCTGAAATAATACTTACTGAGCACCTATTCTTTGCTGGATATCGGGACTACAAAGAAGGTCCCAAATTTAGAAATTCTCACCATTTGTGTGGAACAGCTCAGAGAGAGAGAGACAGATAGGTATTGTATACCAACTGTGCTACACTGTACTGAGTGTTAATGAAGAAGTTGGGACAGAGTTCTGCAAGAAGATGGGAGAAAGAGTAATGAACTCTCTCATGCCCACCTCAGGGCCTGAGAAGAATCTCAAAGAGGAGACACTTGAGCTTCCTTGAGGAGGAAGATGACTCTACGGGGGGAGAAAGCTGAAGAACAAAGATCTGAAGACACAAACCTAGAGAAGGGCTTAAAGATTTGTAGGACATCCAGTGAAATTGAAGCCCAGTATTTATGATGGAGAGAGTAGAACAACTGTACACATCATGGAATAAAGTTTGGGCTTTATCCTTGACATCATGGGAAATTGTTGAAGTTTCCAGCTTAGCAAATAAATGACAGGATCCCAGATGGCTTTCAGAAAGATCCTCGTAATGGAAGAAGAAGAAACAAAGTAGAAACCAGAGCTGTGGAGGCAGGAAACCCATTTAAGAGAGAGAGTTGAACTCTTGAACCAGGAGAGCAAGACTGGGGAGCAAATTGGGAGGAAAGACTCAAAAAATGATTTTTTAATTAAAACTGATATACATTTAATTATGTGTAATTTATAAGGAAGGAATTCTTTCATTCAATAAATATATATTGAGTACCTACTATGTGTTGGGCTATAAAGATGAGTAAGAAAATATAAACAAACAATTACAGAGTGTGATAAAAATAATAATAGAAGAAAATGCAAAACATGAACTTGACAGAGAAGAGTCAAGAGGGACCACACAGAGGAGGGTATTCCCAGGCTGGGCTGTGATAGATGACTAATAGCATGAGGAAGAAAGGCTGGTAAGAAAATTCCAAGCAGAGAGGCAGAATTCTGAAACACTTAGGTGTGAACAAAACATGTGCTCAGGGGTGACAGGTGGTCAGGAGTATAAGAAGTGCAGGAGGAGAATAAGAAAAGGAAGAGAAGCCAGGTTGAGAAGAGCTTTATGTATTTTATTGAAAGACATTAATCAGAGATATCGTGTGGTCTGATAGTTCTGGTGGAAGCACAGAGGATGGATTTATTGGGAAAACTCATTGGGAGTTGTGTTAGTTTCCTAGAGCTGCCATAACAAGTTACCCCCAACTTTGTGGCTTAAGGAATTTAATCTAGGTATCAAGAGTGTCTAGAGGAGAGTCTTCCTTGCCTCGTCCAGCTTTTGCTGGCTCCTGGCACTCACTGGCTTGTGGCATCATTCTGATCTCTGGCTCCATCTTCACATGGCCTTCTTCCCTGTTTGTGTCTCTGTGTCTCTTTTTCTGTCTCTTACAGGGACACTCACATCCTAATCCAGAATGACCTTATCTTGATTCTTTCTTTAAGCACATTTGCAAAGATGCTATTTCCAAATAAAGGCAAATTCTGAGGTTCCAGGTGTACATGCAATGCACTTTTGTGAACCACTATTCACCCTGCCACAAGAGGCCATTGCAATAACATGGGCAGAGGAGCATGAGGATCTCACATAAAGCAGAGCAGAGGAGTTAGGGGTAGATAGGAAGGAGGCCACAGCAACAGGAAGTCATGTTTGGAGGAAGTGGAGGAGGAAGTGAGGTTAGAAAGTGAGGACAACACCAGTGTTTCTGGCTGGGGAAACCAGGTGGATTTCAGTACCAGTGGCTGAGATAGAAATTGATGTATAAGAACAGATGTGAGAGATGGGTTCTGAGGTGTGGAGGACTTAGAGATGTTGTGTTCCATGCAATGTAAAGTGCTTTGAGTGAGAATATTCTCAAGGGGAAAGAAAAGGTTTTAAAGTGACTTAGATGGCTGGGTGGGTGGTAAGGCCATTAACCGTGATTGGGTGAACAATGAAATTAAGATCTTTTTTTTTTTTTAAATAAGGTTAGTTTTGAAAATCTTAAGTTTGATGGGCAGGTGGTATACACAGTGGAGAAGCTGAGCATGAGGCAGGAAAGAGGCACTGGGTGCTCTGGAAAAGAACGGACAGTGTTTAGCAGTCTTAACAAACAGCAGAAGGCAGACAGCTCACAGGAGACCAAGGCACGTGGAAAGCAACAATGAGAGAACAGTGTCGATGAAGTTAAGGAAGGAGTTTCAGTAAGGGGAGGTCAATAGTATTAAAACTTCAGGAGGGATAAGAATTGGAGATGATCCTTTCACCTGTTGCTGGAGAGCGTGGTTGATCTCTGACCGCGTGGCTGAATGGCAGCACCGGTGCCCCCACCACGTTGCTGTCAGGTGAAGAGTAAAGAAAGACTCAGGGAGTGGAGACATGCAATACGGTTAAGTGGGAAATCAAGCTGTTAAACAATTGCAAGATCCCAAATAAAAATGTATTGAAGTATATGTACAAAGCAAAGATTGGAAACATACATATCACCTATAAAAATACTACTTACTGCTTTATTTTCTAGTGCCAGTTATTATAAGGGTTTTAGATGTACTTACATTAACTTGTTTAATTTTCACAGCAATTCCCTGAGGGGCTGCTGTTATGTATTTTGCACAAGGGGAAATGAAGGCACCGAGAGGGGAGGTTACTGGGCCAACGTCACACACCTGATGTGTGACTGAGCCAGTACTCAAACCTTGAGTCTATCTCTGGAGGCTGCTCACTTAAGCCAACAATATACTGCCTTCCATCATCTTAGCATTTTTCCAAGTGCTGTTTATTTCTCTTCTTATAACTCTTAAGCATTTTTCCAAGTTTTCTATATTCATTTTATAATAAAAAAGTTTCAAGTCATATGTTTTTAAAGAAAGTGGAGCTAATGAGCATATATCTTTCAGGATCCAGAGGAAAGAGAAGATGGTAATAATTTGATGTGTTACATTTAAGAAAAGCATTGTTTTTGTTTTTGTTTTTTTCACGTTTTCTTTAGGATGACTTACACCAATTTGAAAGCTAAAGAAATAAATACAGTGGAAAAGAGGAGAAATCAAAGATGTAAGAAAGAAAAGATAAGAAAGGGGACAGAGTGTAGGAAGGAGCAGAAGATGGGGTGTAAGAGTTGAGTAACAGTGTTCCTGCAGGGCAGATGTGGGAGAATGTTTTAGGCTGAATGGAAGAGTTCAGAGAGGCACTGGGGTATGAAAGAGCCAGCTGTGTCCGTGGATTATGAGGAATTGAGAGCATAAGCATGAAGGAGGATATTTAGAAAATGAGTAATAACCTTGTAAGGGATAAAGATAGCATCAAAGGAAAGGAACTGAGTACAGTTACTCTGAGATATAAATTTTGAGGTAGAGGGGACAAAAGGTGAGGAAATCCAGTATTTTTCATTTCTCTTTTGTTTAGTGGATAAAATAAGTTACAAGATGTCCTGATAAAATTGAGAAGGCAATGGCTTGCTCGAAGGTAAATAGGAGAAGACTTCGGAAAAGCTCCAGGTGGAAAGGGGAAGTGAGGCACCTGGGGATGGATGAATGTCCTTTCTTCCCACTTCAACAGTGGTTGGTTCACTTTTGAGTGAGCTTCTCAGAGTAGGAAGTCTGTCTTTTTCATCTCTATGGCCAGATGCTTAAAACGCATTCTAGGACAAGGTAGCTGATGTTAATTATAAAGGCTTAGAGTGGAGTTTCTCCAACCACTATCAGCTTATGGGTAAAATGGGGCACAGAACTGGCAGTGACTCTGAATTCACCATTCTTTGCTCCCACCTGCTGAATAGAACTTTCTAGCTACTAAATGTTCAAGTTGTGAGAGTCATGAAGCACCCAAAAAAACCGGCCATGATGCTTATAAAAGATTCAAGTTAAATGTGTGAGGTAGAATGAGCCCTGTCAGTGTTCCCAGAGCAGAAGGCTGAGCTAGCATTTCTTGGTCCTTTGGCAACCAAATATTATAAGTCTACCAAGCAGGCTGACTGGCCTAATTTGATTTTGTACTTTTCCACTGTGTATAATATAATCAGATTCAAGGAAACATGCCCATTCTATCTGATTCCACTGCCACCAGCATGTCTAGAAATTGTTGAGAGAGCCAAAATAAGGTTTTGATAGCAAGGCTGGTTTGACATGAAGTCAAAACAAATAACTCAATATATTTCTATTGTTTTCTTCATAAGATGTCAACCAACCAATTCACCTGACTGTGGTAAGAATTGTGTGTGTGTGGGGTGTGTGTGTGTGTGTGTGTGTGTGTGTGTGTGTGTGTGCGAGGTTGGGGGTATCAATCAAACAGTTTCACTGTCCTTCTCTTTAAAGTGGGGAAATGGAATTCTGTGACTCCTGGACAATGTAGCTTAGTTTCTTTAAAAGGCAATTGTGAGGCTAATAACTACTTAAACTTTGTAAACAGTTTTCTGAGCAATGGTGAATGTGGCATATACATAGGATGCTTCTTCTATTAGTAGATGGACATAAAAGGCTTCTGCTAATAAAGATTTATTAAATTTGACTTACTTGAATTTTCAGCCAGGGCCCCGATCCTAAATTGTAAGCCTTCAAGAAAAACGCTGGAAAAGACATTCCAATTAAACATGCCACTGCAAGAAATCATCACATCATGCCTCCAGGAATGCATGCTTCTGGTGCTTACGAGGTCCCAGAGATAACAGGACCTCCTGAGCACATCATATCTTAGGTCAGTCGCTCTGATTCAGTCTCCAAAATGCAATGAACTTTTAAGAAGTTACAATCTCCCTTAGAAAAAAAGATAAATGTTTTCCATAATATGGTTATGGAAAAACAGACCTTGGGTGTTGATTTATGCCTTTTTTCCTCTCAAAAAGCTGGGGATGGGTGGAGCTGAGGATAGCCATTTCACTTTGGAAATGGACCCAATTCCCACATGTCACATTTGTTTCCTTCTGAGTCTGAATTTCTGTGACCTGTCATAAAAGGTACAGTCAACCTTTCCTAAATAACTAATGCTAGGAACATTTATTATACCTAGGCTCCTTAAATTATGAAAATGACAAGTACATAAAATTTTCTATGCATGCACTTCTGAGATTTACTTAGGAAGCATCCTGAGCTCATGTAGGAGCTGAATGAGCTCTCCTGTTGGGTTATATGCACCAAAATTTAATTAAGTTTCTGACCTAATGTCCCCCTTGTTTCATTGATTAGGGAAGTCATGAGTGGACCATGTTATTCTCAGGACGACAGTGCAATTGTGAAATCTAAGCAGTCTCTCTCTCTATTTTTTTTGCCCAAATGTTCCTTTCAAGTTTCATTAGATTATTATGTGTGTTACAGCTGTGCTAATCTTTTTTCTTCCTGAGAAATGAACTTTTAAAATTGCACATTTTTAAAGTGATTTCTAGAGTTACCATGGCAGCTTCATTATAATGCACAGAAATGAACATTATCACAGCTCGGCCTGATCTTTCCAAGGCTGTCAGGAAATGAGAATTCCACATAAAGTGCATGCTCCAGTAGGGTTCATAAAACTTGCCAGATCAAGTGCCTAGACTCTCAGTTTAACCATTTTAAATGAAAAGCTTTCTATCATATGCTGCACACATCTCTGTTTCCTTAAGTGTATTCTTGATGACTCAGGATCTCTGTTATCAATAGCTTATTGTACTTAGAACTAACACAGTGCTGTTTAATTTTTCAGTCTCATTTTTCATCTCAGTTTGCCAGTTGCTTATGATGAGCAGGGACACAAGAGTCATTTCAGAGCCTGAGAGCGCTTTTGCCCCCCACCTCCTAGCAAGAAGAAATATATAAAGATACATTACCTAGACAGTCTAGGTCCTCTGCTGGTACCTTGATGGGCAGAATTGGGAGATTTGTATTAACATGCAACGCAGTTGATTTCTGAACCTTCTTTCTAGAAGCACGATTAGTATTTTGTCCTGACTTCTGTCCGTAGTCTAAGGTATCTTATAGTCCAAGATAATCACCCCTTACTCACGCCTAGATTTACTATGTTCCAATGGGCTGTTTCTTACCTCTACACTGGGTACCTTGAACAGTTCTTTACATAGAAGTTTCTACAACTCCAATCAAGGTGCTAAGACTCGCCATTCATCATGGAACTTAACAACACATCCATCTTAACCTCTCTAGGCCTGTTTTCTCATCTCTAAAATAATGTTATTAAGATAAATTGCAATTGTATATTTAGAATACATGATACAGTCTCCAACTCATAGGAAGAATTCAATGAAAAAAACTTTGTGGAACATGATAGTGTTTGTAGATTAAAAGACCAATAAATATAGTTTTATTATTAACACTGTATTATGACCTTGAAGTTGTATTTTGGTTTAAGTATTGAAGCTGTCATGGAACACTTATTTACTTGTCTGTTTAGTCTCTTTTTGTGTTTGTTACTACTGTATGAAGTCTGCAATAAGAGATTTGTATAGTCCATCCCATAAGTAAGCTTGTAATGAAATTACAGTTTACAGTTATCTAATCTAATTTGAGCTCAAATTGTGGGGGTGGCTTAGTAAAAAAAAATTGTTACTTTGGCCTCAGAGAGAAGCCATCTCATCATCTCAGATCCTGTGTTTCCTTATCTCTAAATTAAGGATAAAAATACCTTGTTCCAAGATTAGAAAAAGCTAAACTTTTATACATAGTAAGCACATAATAAAGTTATTGCTATGTATTTAATTTCTAGACATAATTGCATTTAAAATAAGGGCCACTAAAAAATTAAATCTGAGTTCTCTCTCAGCTGAATTTATAGCTCACCAGAAAGAATGATATACAAAATTATAGTGGTGTTGTCCACTATTGCTACAGCAGTGAATCGTCAATCCTACTACAAGGCAGGAGAGCCCTTCCCTCCTTTGCTCTTCCTTAAGTGTAGAAAACAATTCATTTACAATTGCATTGAAAAGAATGAAATACCTAAGAATAAATCTAACTATGGAGGTGAAAGACCTGTACTTGGAAAACTATGACACTGATGAAAGAAATTGAAGATGACACAAACACATGGAAAGATATAACATGCTCATGATGGATTGGAAGAATAAATATCGTAAAAATGATAATACTGCCCAAGGCGATTAGGAGATTCAATGCAATTTCTATCAAAATGCCAACGGCACTTTTCACAAAACTAGAATAAATAATTCTAAAATTTGTATGAAAACACAAAAATAACCAAAATAATCCTGAGAAAGAGCAAAACTGAAGTATCATGCTCTCTGATTTCAAACTATACTGTAAAGTTACCATAATCAAAACAGTGTGGCACAAAAACAGACTCATGTATCACTGGAGCAGAATAGAGAACCCGAAATGAACTGACACGGCTATGGGCAATTAATCTCTGACAAAGGAGGCAAGAATAAACACTGGAGAAAGATAGCTTCTCCAATAAATGGTGTTGGCAAAACTGGACAGTTCCATTCAAAACAATCAAACTGGACTACTTTTTCATACTATATATAAAAATACACTCAAAATGAAATAAAGTCTTATATAAGATCTGAAACCATAAAACTCCTAGAAGAAAACATAGGCAGTATACTCTTTATCCTAGCAATACTTTTTTTTTTTGAAATGTCTCCTGAGATAATGGAAACAAAGGCAAAATAAACAGATGGGGCTACATCAAACTATAAAGCTTTTGCATGTTGAAGGAAGCTATCAACAAAATGAAAAGGCACCTACTAAATGGGAGAAGATACTTGCAAACAAAATATCTCATGAAGGGATAATATGCAGAATACACAAAGAACTCATACAACTCAACATACACACACCAAAAAAAGATTTAAAAATGGGCAAAGGACCTGAATAGACGTTTTTCCAAAAACATGCAGATGGCCAACAGGCACATGAAAAGATGCTCAACATTGCTAATTATTAAAGAAATGCAAATCGAAACCACAATGAGGTATCACCTCACACCAGTCAATATGGCCATTATCAAAAAGTCTACAAATAACAAATGCTGGAGAGGGTGTGGAGAAAATGGAGCCCTTCTACATTGTTGGTGGGAATGTAAATTGGTGCAGCCACTATGGAAAACAGTATAGAGTTTCCTCAAAAAAATTAAAAATAGAACTACCATGTGATCCAGCAATTCCATTTCTGGGCAGTTCTCCAAAGGAAACAAAAGCACTAATTTGGAAAGATATATATGCCCCTATGTTCACTGCAGCATTATTTACAATAGCCAAGATATGGAAGCAACCTAAGTGCCCATCGATAGATGATATGGATAAATAATATGTGGTATATCATATATATAAAATATATATATAACATATATATATATTACATATATATAAAACTTTCTATATATATATATATATATATATATAAAATGATGGAATATTACTCAACCATAAAAGAGTGAGATTTTGCCATTTACAACAATGTGGTAGACCTAGAGGTATTATACTGAATGAAATAAGTCAGACAGAAAAAGACAAAAATTGTATGATTTCACTTATATATGGAATTAAAAAACAAAATGAATGAACATAAAACAGAATCTGAGTCATACATACAGAGAACAAACAGGTGGTTGCTAGAGGGGAGGAGAATTGAAGAATGAGGGAAATAAATGAGGAAAATTAGAGGCGTTTACAAACCTTCAGTTAAAAAATAAATGAATCAGAGACATGAAATGTACAGTATGGGAAATATAGCCAATAATAATGTGATATCTTTGTATGGTGACAGATCTTAACTAGACTTACTGCGGTGATCATTTTATAATATGGATAAATATTGAATTATAATGCTGTGCTCCAGGAACAAACATAGTGCTGTAGGTCATTTATACTTCAAAAACGAACAAACTCATGAAAAAAGATCAGATTTGTGGTTAAAAGAGGCAGCAGGTGAGGGGAAAGGGGATTGGATGAAAGTGTTCAAAAGGTACAAATTTCCAGTTACAAGATAAATAAGTACTAGGGATGTAATGTACAACATGATTGATATATTTAACATTGCTGTATGTTACATATAAAAGTTATTAAGAGAGTAAATCCTAAGAGTTCTCATCATAAGGAAAAAATATTCTTATTTCCTTTTTATATGAGATGAATTTTCACTCATTGCCATAATCATCTCATGATGCATGTAAATCAAATCATCACACTGTACACCTTTAACTTATATAGTGCTATATGTCAATTATATCTCAATAAAAGTGGAAGAAAAAAAGAAAAATAGTAAATATATGGAAGATATTTATATTTATCATTCACTGGCCAAAACATTAGACCTTCCTCTACTTTCTCCTATTTTTCTCATTTCCTTCAAGTTTTGCTCAGTGGTATCTCCACAACTGGTTGTCCTGGCAACCCTCTACCCACTTTCAGCCCTGCTCTTTATAGCACTTATCGCTTCCAACCTACTATACAGTTTACTTCTTCTTGGTATGTATTGCTGATGTTTCCACATAAGAATGCAAGCATTACAAAGGTAGACATTTTTTTTTCTTTACTAATTGTATCTTAAATACCTAAAGCAGTATCTGGCATTTTATGATATTTATTGAATATATGAACAAAGTTTTAGTATTGCTTCTCAGAGCCTCTATTAAGAAAGAATGATAAAGAACAACAACAAAAAATAGTATTATTTGGGGACTAAAGTTAAAAAGTTATTAAAGACTAATTTTAATTAATAATTAGTTAAATTATCAATATAAATGTATAATGTAAAACAAAGCGAGCCTGTTTTTATTCATTATTTTGAGCCCTTCATTTTTTTTTTAGTTGTTTGTTTTTGCAGCTAAAGCTTCTGGTTTGAATTGAATCATACTCTTATCCTTATTTGGTCATTCTGCAGTAATGTTTTCTGCACAAGGATCTTAACATGGCCATGAAGAACTTGACTTTTTGACTTTCTGTTTCTGATTAGATTTCCTCAAGGTCGTGTTCTTCCATACATGTCCTGCTCAGTGAATTTACCTGGAGTGCTGTAATCTTGAGGACAATAAATACCCATGGTAGCTAGCGTTAGTCACACAATAGTGCGTTTTAAGGGATGAAACACTTTGTGTCTCTAAGTAGCTTCACAAAGGTGGCCTAGATCAGTGTTCCTTAAACTTTATTGTGTATACAAATTACCCGGGGATCTTGTGAAAATGCATATCAAGAACAGATAGATCTCCAGTAGGGCTCCAGATTCTGCACTTCTAATAACTCCCAGGTGATTTTGACACTCTTGATGCAAAAAACACCCTCTGTGTAACAAGGGTCTGGATTAAAAAATTTTTTGGCATTAACCTGTTTCCTACCTGAGTTGAACTTCAGTTTGATTTCTTAAAGGGCAGTCGGAGAAAACATATACACATTTTCTTTCCTAGTTTAAAAACTCAAGTCTGGTAACATTTTTACTCAGTAATATTAATCATGAATTTTAACTTTGTGTACAATAGCATTTACTATAAAATAGGAGACTGTTAGTTTTTAGGAATGATCTAAAGACAGGTGTAGATTTTATTTTCTAACAAGTTTCAAATTTAGGACTGTAATAAGCCTCCCTGAAAAAGTGAAGCAGGAAATGGCAGATTTGTTTTGATAGAGACTGAGAATTTTAAGCCTGTGTTGGCTTTACATGTCTTTGAAACTCTGTGCTATGAAAACACAGAAGCCAGGAAATGAGCCCAGCCAAGTGATTCCATTCTCTGAAGATGTTAGAATCAGTTCTCTGCAATACCCAAATGTTCCTCCTTCAGAAGTGAGTGAAGAAAGGCCTCAATCATCTGTAGCTAAGTAAACCAAGAGTACTTTTTCTTATGTAAATTAGTCACAGTTCCTTAAAGAGAAGCATCCTTCCTCCTGAAGGCAGCTGAAACTTACATCTCTTATTCTAGCTCAGGCTTTGTTTTCTCTGAAATTGGAGAGGAGGATTATTGAAATTAATTTTAATTTGTTCTTTTAAGGAAAATGATCTCATTTAGAGAACAGAAGAATCAGGGTGTGTGTGTGTGGAGGAGAGACACTGATGCTGGTGTCCCAGGTACTTCACAGCTTCTTTTTTGACTCAGAATTATAGACTAGCAATTACTTTGACCCAAATGCCCTGGTGTGGGCTGGTCTGAGTCCCCCCATTGGTATGTCTGCTGACCAAGCATTCTCTTAGCCATTAGTAACTGTCTTCACTTGTGCTTCCCTTTTCTGACTTATTGCAACTCTTATGTTTGGGCTAGGCAATATTCAAGTTCTTACTTAATCCAACCTGATGCAATCTGAGTGGAAACAGACTGTGTTCCCCTTTTTCTTAAAAAATTTGGTAATATCACTGTGGCTAGAGCACTTAGGGAAATTTCAAGAAGGAAATAAGAAAATCATGGCTTAACTGGGGATTTTAATGCGACAGAGTGTGGAAGCTCCTATGGTCATACTAGTGCACTGACACTGAAGTATTTGCCTTTGAATTGAGCAAACTGAGATTAAAACTTGCATGGGACAAATTAGATGTAGTATTTCAAGATCTTATAATTCTCCTTTCAGAGAACGTCTGTCTTCTGAAGGAAAGTTGGCAGACCATGTTGTAACTAAAAGTTGAGATCCTTTATGACAAAATCAACCTTGGTAGTTAATGGAACACTCTAAAGCATTGAGTCTTAATGTAGGAGTTATGCCTAGAAGCTTCAGAAATTGTATAGAACATTTGTACAATTTACTGGAAGAGGGTACATTAACTTTCATCAGATTGTCAAATGGTTCTGTGATTCTCCCAGAAAGGTGAAGAACCATATCACTTGGGTCTCTCAAAATTTAAAATGTTCATGACTTTGAGCTAAACATTCCATTTCCAGGAATCTGTCTGACAGAAATATTCATCCTAGTGAACAATTTCTGAATTGTTTATAATAGTGAAAGAATAGAAAAAACTTAGATATCTATCAATAGAAAACAGTTGAAAATATTATAGCACATTTATATTATGGAATACTACAGCACCATTAAAAATGATAAGACTCATATCACAAACTGTCTAAGATGTCTTGTTAACTTGAGTCTATTTGTACATCAGATGATCAACTAAGCATCATGATGTGCTAGACACTGTGTTTGGTACCAGGGATAAGAGTAAGGAAATATTGACCCTTCTCTATTTTCATTTTACTTAAGGACTAGATGAAACCAAAATGTATTTATAGTATGTGGCTAAAGATATAGTACGTGGCTAGTGTTTGCTTGCATGTGTGTGCTTTTGTATACATATGGAAAGTTTGGAAGGAGCTAAATCAAGAAACAAAGTTTCAACATCTGGGATTTGGAAAGGACAAAGTAAGAGACCTTCAATTTGTTTTGTTTGACTTTACTTAAAAGCATCTATTACTTTTGTAATACTTAAATATTTTTAACCATTTACTTAAAACTCTGGGGGAAATCACTGCTTTTAAACTGAGTGTATAACTAGTTCTTATCGTCTTCATATAGTAACAAAAAAACTTGCAGGTTTCAGTTTCAAAATATTTATTTGACTGATACTAACAGCTAGTTTAACTAGGTTTTTAAGACAAATTTTAAAACTGTCCACTGGGTCTCTATTCTACTCCCATATAGCAGTGATAACACATGAAACCCTATTCTTTGGGCATATTGCAGACATCTCAAATAGCTTCCCAATCCACAGTGTTATTTGGCACACAAAATACTGACATCAACCCTGGAAGAATTAACCGTTATTTGGGTTAAATCTGAAAGTATTTTGTTTGGTAGCTAACCACCAAACACATGCTCTTGGAGACCTTTTCTGCTGTGTGTTCGATTCTCCGAGTACATTTTTTAACTCTCTAAAACTCAGGCCTTAATCTTTGAGCACGATTTATATCATGTTTTATGAGTGTAAGACTTTGTGGGGATGTCTACAAAAGATATTATATCTTTTTTGTGATCTTGTCATTCATGGACTCTTCCATGAAAACAGTAGGTGTGTATGGGTTGAGCTGCACTGGGGGACATGACAGGGGAGCTGGAGTAGGGGAGTCTGTAAATGGTATTTGAGCATTACCTAAAACGTCACATAAAAGCATATGAAAAAACGACTCATACATTACTCTCAGAGATAGAAACCCCTACGGTTCATCACGATCAGTTCTCTCTTTCTGGGGACACAGGAATGTCACACGTTCCAGCCACCTTGCAGTTTGGTAGGGCCACATGCTAGTTCTGGCCAAAAGACCGGGAATAAACTACTGTGCTTCAACCCCAAGTTCAAATCCTTAATTGATAGGGAATCACCTTCTATGGTGATTTTGGAAGTCACCACAGCTGGAGTATGCAGCTCTAAGGTAAAGTTGCATTATAGTAACGCCTTTGTCAGCTTGGATCCCTGAGTGGCTTCAAGGACACTATCTGCCCTTGGAGAGTGGCCCAGACCATAGGCCTGTGTTATGTTAAGAACTGATACTTCAGTGGGATTTCTTCCTGATGCAAATCCAGCCTGTTTTGACTAAGACAGCCATGCTCCTGTCCAGTGAAATTTCCATTTCTTTTAATTTAGTTTTGTTTAAAAGATAATTTTTAAGAGTCTAAAATGTATGAGGTGCTGTGTTGGGTATCAGGAATACAAAGATGAAAAACCTCTAAGCTGAAGGAGCACTTGCATTTGTACTACCTGAATGCTGATAAAAATGAAAAAAATCCTGGAACCTAATTCAGACTTATTAGAAGAGAATGTGTACGAGAACCAAGAACAAGCTGATCAGCTAAGCCTTGGGCACCTTTATGTTTGAGACTGATCTAATGATAGATAAGGGTACATGGGTTATTTTGATTTGTTCCTGTAGATATAAACGTAAGTTTACCAACCTTATGGAAAGTAAGGGCCCCCCAGTCGGTGGAGTTCAGCTTAACAGATGGGACTGTAATGGCACCATTCAACCATGTGTTTTGGGTAGGACTGTTTCAATGACTGTACAGAGAAACCTTTGCTTAAAACAAAAGTCAGATCTCCACTTGCAAAATGAATGGAAGAGTTGAGGAGATTGTTATTGTCATCGACCTTCTGCTAATATAAAATTTTTAAAAACACTGATTAGTCAGTGACTACAAATTTCTATTCTTAATTTATAAATTTATACATTTTCAACAGCAATCATGAGGTTGTGGTGCAGTGGCTGAGATAATAACATATTTAAAGGAGCTTCTTAAATTGGATTTGGGTATGGAAACAGAAGCCACTAATTTTTAAACATTCATATGTCAAAAGAAATTGAAATGGAAGGAAGTCTTATTCTTCTAGCAAGAACATTTCAGCTCTGACCCATGTTACGGAGGTGCGCCTGTCTGTACTGTTCTCAATATGATTATTACTAGCTTTCAACATTTGGAATACCTTTGTGTCTTTGTTCTAGTACTGACCCAAGTCAAATGCTCTTTGCAGATCAATAAATAATTATCAGATACAGGATTTATTTGTACCATTCCCAACACTTAACTGTCTGCAGTCTGTCAGCTGCATTTGGGCAGAATTTAGAATTTGAATGAACATAATTGCAAAAGGCTTGTCATGATCCATAAAGAGATTTATGAAATGGGAACGTGGGAAAGCTCTCTTTTTACCATCTTGATGACAGCAGAAATTGGAATTATTTGGAAGGTAAACAAAAATTCAGCTCAGCAGTCTCAATTTCCAGACCCACTGTACATTGATTTTTCTGTCAAGAAGATGAAAAGTTCTTGGAGCATGCTGCCTGTATTCTTATTTATTTATATATTTATTTACTTATTCATTCATTTTGCAGTGGGGTAGCGGAGGCTGCCAAATAAAACAAGCTTCTGGAGTAGTAGAATATATCAAAGCCTTTAAAATGTGCACCCAATATAGAAAAACACTCCTTTAGGAGTGAGGGAAAAAAAATCATTATGGGGGGTAGATGGTCTCTGTCTACTGTGAACTTTGTGTGGAGATGACTATGCATACCAATAACTCATTGAAAAAAATGAAGGTTTTGGAATTAGTCAGGATTCCACTGTGGATGAGACACACTGTAGGTACAGGACAGTGGAAATATACCAAGAAATCATATACTGCTACCTAAATCCCATTTGATATCTTTCTCTTGTATCACTTTTTTCTCCAGGTTAAAGAGAAAGAGGGAGGTGGTCACAGTGCCAACTTCCTACAGACATCAGAAAAAGCACAACAGTTGCAAGACAATAATTTAAGTCAGGAACTATAAACATTGGAGATCTGTCTGCATATTAACATAGTAAAGGCTCTGAGAAGTCCTGTGGGGCTGACCCACATTTCCTAAATACATTAAATTATTTTTTATACTTCCTATTGACTTCCCAGAGAATTGATGGAAAATAAGGCCTGATTAGCTCTCCAGTCTCATCTCTTGCCATTCTGCATCTTAAAATATGGGTCACAGACACACATCTCTCAATCTCCACAGTTTTTACATATGCTGTTCTTTTTACCCAAATTTTGTTTATTTTCTTTAATTGCTTTTGTTGTTGTTCCCCTTTCTCATACTGTTGTTCCAGCTTTAATGGGCTAAACCTTACCTGTAGTCTAGGTCATAGCTTAGCTGTCACTTTGGCTGGAAAGTTTTCCCTAACACCCCAGTTATAGGCACCATGCTGTTTCTCCGCTTAATCCGGTACTTCTTCATCACCACAAACACCTTCCGTTACAATTGTATGTCTAACGATCTTGCTTCCCTGTTGGACGATAAACTCCAAGGACCTGCATGCTCTGCTGTCTTATTCACTATTTTAGCTCCAGCACCACGTATGGTTCTTGGCACAGCTTAAGTACTAAATAGATATTTATTAAGGTGAAATGAATATCCTGAACCACTGGTTTAGAGAAATATTCTTGGGGCTTTTAGACAAAGAGAGCCACAGATTCTTAGCAAATTATTGTACTTTTGATCTGACTGAATTACATTGGGCTATATAAATTGCTTTATTTATTTTACTTTATTTTTTGTTTTATCTTATTTTTATTTTACTTTATTTCATTTCATTTTACTATTTTATTTTATTTAATTTTATATCTGTGCCTATCTTGAGGTCACAGAATAGTTTACCAACTAACGCCAGAGGTTTCCTGACCCTGGGAATTGCAATACCCTGCTCTACTTGGTATGATTCCATGATATGCTCATCTTTTCCTTAAAATGCCACATAGTGTTGATTTCACATTTACATTTAGATAAATTTATATGGATATGTTTATGCATTATAGTTACCCTCAAACTACTCAGATGTCCATTGGAGGACTTCCAAACATTTAGTAGACTTGAGGCTGGTTCCTGATTCTTACTGTGGTTCTAATGTCCAGGGAAAGTAAGTTTTGACTCTGAAGACATAGCCAGCAAGAAGTATAAATAGATTAACTGATGTTTCTTAAATATTTTAATGGCACTGCTATGAAGTGAGATCATGACTGATGTCCTGACCAGTCGTTGTTCTTTGAATAATTTAGTAACCCTGGCATCCTGGAATAGTCTGTCACGGTGCTTCAGCTTCTTTGAACAATGTTTAATACTGAATTTCTGTGATGGTTAAATTTAGGTGTCACCTTGACTGGGCTAAGAGATGCCCAGAAACATCATTTCTGGGTATGACTGTGAGGGTATTTCCAGAAGAGATTAGTATTTGAATTGGTAGATCAAGGGCCTGAATAGAACATAAAGGTGGAAGAAGGGCACATTTGGTCTCTCTACTTGAGCTGGGACATCTATCTTCTCCCGTCCTCTGACACTGGCTCTCCTGGTTCTTGGGTCTTTAGATTCAGACTAGACTTAGACCACTGGCTCTCTAGTTCTCAATCCTTTGGCCTTGGACCAACCAGAACTGTGCCTCCATTTATCTTGGGCCTCCAGCTTGCAGAGAGCAGATCATAGGACTTTTTAATTGGGTTAGCCAATCCCTCATCGTAAGTATTTTTCTATCTATCTATCTATCTATCTATCTATATCTCCTATTGGCTCTGTTTCTCTGGAAAACTAATACACCCTCCTCATAGATAAACTTATTTATTCGGTCAATATTTTGATTGACTGTGGTGCTAGGTATGCACCAGTAAAGGTTGATAATTTCTGAGAAATATGAATATAGATACTGTGGGAAAAATGCTATAGCTATAGGTGAAACTGGCATAGGTGAGAAGAGAGTTTACATTTGGCATCAGGAATTCTTCCATTGAATTAAAAAGCAATTATGTATCATGTAGTAAGGAATAGAACAGAGCGTGTACTTGGGAGTCCGTAGAAACCTTCTACCTTTGAAACTGTTTCTTTAATGTTTTCAGGTGGTTATATCTACATGTTTGCCTCTGCATAGTGAGAGGTATTTTCTAGAAAATTTTTATATGACTTAGAAAAAGATATGGCATCTTCTTTGGGCTATCTGGAACCCCAGTCTCATAATTGGATATGAAAATTAATAGACAAGAGAAAAGGAAACAAAAACAACAGCAAAACAGAATTTAGAATAATTGTATCAAACAATTTTTAAATGAATAAAATGAATTGCAAATAAAATGCATTAAATTATTCAGAGTGGTTTTCTATGATAGGTCATTTCTTCTTACTGCTGTTACAAATTTTCAAAATTATATATATAGTGGCAAGGACTTATAAAATTTGATAGTTTATTTTAGTCATTTTCAATTATACAATTAAAATGTGCATTACTATTATAATTGTACAAAGTGTATAGTACTTTGTTTTTTTAAAAAAAATATTAGGATGAATTGTTGAGACTAAATGTGAGTGCTATGTGCACATTGTGAGGACTTACCTCTGCACTATCCCTGGAACACATACTTTTACATGGAAGAGTATTAAAAGATTCTCCAAATCCCAGCATAAATGTCCTGAGAGCATCTTATAGCTGTTCACCCAAACCTACCCCCCACCCCTACCCCACTACACACACACCTCTGTGCCCTGTTGTATCATAAAAATCTCTCTCCCTCTAGCACCCCTCTTCTCTAGCATCTCCACAGCCTTACCCATAAAACGACCTTCCACATCTTTTGACCTCTCTCTCAGCACATGTAAGCACACTCAGAAACATAATTTTCACTCATCATAATAAAGCACACTGCTGTTGGTAGCAAAACACATGCATATGTGTTATAATCTCTCACTATGAAATAACCTGTTCATTTAGACTAAATAATAATGGGAAGTGATTGACCCTGCTTATTCCCAATATTCGTATTTTGTTTATTACTGTAATTAGCTTGATGCATATCAGAAGGATGGAGTGCCATTTACATTTTTCATGGGTAGGTTCCAGGGTTTTTTCTTTTCCTTTCAACTGCCCATTGATAAGTTTTAGTAAATAACAAGAGGGGGACTGCATGAAAGGCGGACTCTGCACTGTCCATGCAACTCTTCTGTAAATCTAAAATTAGTCCAAAATAAAATGTTTTTAAAAATAAAAAGAGGAGAAGGAAAACAAGAAGCAAAAATATGCGGAAGGAAATAACAAGGGAGAGGGTGAAAAAAAGCAAAGTGTGTGGTTTTAGGGACCAAGAGACCTTCATCCATTAACAGTACAATCATGCCTGCATTTGTGTGTGGCTGATCATTTGTGGCAATCAGTTGTTAGTATTGAGGTGTATTAATTAGGGCTTATGCACTTCCAAATCAATTAAATTTGGTTTATTAATGCATAATTCAATATTGTTGAATAGAGCAGAATGCTTCAAAGGATTTTAAAATTTTATCTTCTGATGTGGCCTGAAATATTTCAAGGAAACACCCACTGTCGAGTGAGTGAAAATGAATAATTACAGGAGCCCTAAAACCCAACAGTTGAGCAGACAAGACAGCTGCTATTATTAAGCACTCCAAATTGAAAGTATGGATTCTATCATTATAAGAACAAAGACAGTGCTGTGATAATTATGGAAACGCTATAGCTTCCATTTTTGCTAATGTTTTTGGTAGAATATTTAAAGTCACAAAAGGTTAAGAAAGAGAGCTCAATTTCTGTATCTTGTTACTCACTTAGATGAATGCAATTTTTTTTTTTACCAATTGTAGTCATAATAGAGCTTGCTATCCCTGCAACATCATGATAAGAAAGCGCCGATTTGGGCAAGAAATTAAATGATAATAAACATAGTGTAGACTCAGTGGGGGTGATATTGTTTAATGTCAGTGGTGATTGAAACTACCTTCTAGATGACTGAAGCTTTGTTGGCCTCGTCTGTTTATATTAATTTCTTCTTTTCAAAGGCCATTATCTTAAATTGCATGTTATATAACTTGTGCCGCCTCCCTCCGGCCCACAGCACCACTTCCAAAGCGACTTGATGATGCATACTGTAGGGAAAAAATCTTCTCTAGGCTCAGCATCCAAGGAGATTACAATCTTGAGACTGTAATGGGAATGGATTAAACTTTGTACAATTTCCTTTTGTCACTTGAATTGAAGCCTGTTGTGCTATTTTCTATACTCCTTTCAATCTTTGTCACAAAAAATGATCTATGAAAGTGTTAGCACTGCTTAAGCAACCCTGGCCTGGTTTTAACACAGTCAGGGTCTTACAGTTTGATTGGCTCTAAATTTTCCTTCCCTGAGAATTAAAAGCAAGAAGACTGGGACAATCCTACCCAACAGATGACAGGACATGGAAAAGCTTATTGTCCTACGGCTCAGGCAGTCTTAACAAGGACAGTCAACAATCTTCACGTTGATTGCATACGAAAACATTGAAAACGAAGGGGAAATGCTGCAACATAAATCCAATCTGGTGACAGTGATTGCACTTCCCTGCAAGAGGGAGACTGAAACAAAACAAGGGTCCTTCACTCTCAGCTTCAGGTTTTCAGGTTCTAATCACAGGCTCTTCCTCAAATGTCAGAGTTTCCACGGTTTCATTAACTACCACTCTTGCCTCTGAGGTTAAGATGGAGTCACTCAAACACTGTGTGTGTTCATGGACTTTGATATTGCCTTGAAATGACCAACACCAACAGAGAAAACAAATCATGCTTATTAAGAAGGAGAATAAGAGAATCGCTTCCTCAGAACTTGATTTTGTTTTGATCTCTAGTGTCTTTGATGTCAGGCAAAGCTGCTGCATGCAGTGCACAATCTTCGGGACTTTGGTTGCATGCAAATTAAACTCATTTGATTCAAGTTTAAAGGTAAAATTTTTTTGCCGCTTATTTTTACATCAACTTCAAATAGTTCCATGACCACCAATAAATAATTTCTCCAAATAAAATCCATAAAATTCATGCCATTAAGGTACAAAGAGATAAACTACATGCTTTAACTCAGCTGAAACTTAAACTTTTTCAACTCTTATTATGTGAACCTAAGTAAACTGGTCTAACAGACCGCTGTCTTGTTTTAGAGTAACTAATTTGCAAGCATATGTTTTCCAAGTAGCTACATGGAATATAGGATTAGGGATCAGGAAGGCAAGGCTATAGGTGATAAAATCTTGGGTGAAGGAGCTATTTTTACCACATGATATCAGAGATCAGCATTACCCAATGGACCATAGATTTGGCCTTTGCTCCTTTCCCAGGACCAACTCAGAAATAGTCCCATTAGACCTTAATCCTACCATAAATCACTAGAGCAACCACTGAATCTTTCTGAAAAGAGATTTACCACTTTTCAGAACCAGTTTACAGATCTGTTTTACATGCTGTGTTGATCTAAATCTTCAATAGACATGAAACAGAGCAGGACCCTATGGGGCCTTCCCAGGACAGGCCATCCCAGGACAGACCATCCCACCATGTCCTCTGCCAGCCTCTTGTCTGTGGAAAGACTGTAGTAAAAGAATAAGTTTAATCATAGAAATAAGAAAATACAGAAACAAAGGGAAATAGTCAAGCAAAACAAGATAATAATAGTTTAGTCATTAAACAAAGTCAGGGACCTTTAGTTTCTCCTCAAAGGCTACAGATAATATTCTGAGCCATATCTCCTGAGCTGTTTTGTAGATACAGAAACCCCTGCCAGGTGGAGGAAGTTAACTACATGATGACCAGACGGTAGCCATGACATAAGCTGTCATGATTCTGAGAAATGGCCTCAAGGAAATGGGAACAAACCGACCCTGGAACTAAAGATGAACTGTACTTAAAACAATTGAGATGACACTGATCAGACCACTGCATGATGACTTCAAGATGACTGCCAGCGCTGACCGTGCTGTTCCGCACGTAGCCCCCTCCCTCCGCCTTTGCACCCCTGAAACTCCCTTTCTAAAGCTCTCGCCCACTGATTGTCCAGGGCAGAAGGGGGAGTTGGCCTTTGGACAGAAGTCTGCCCTTTCCCCTCCTCCAGATGCCGGCCTCCAAAATAAAGCAAACTTTCCTTTCCACCGTCATGTGCCTCTCTTCATATTGGCGTTCCAGTGGCACGCAGCCAGACATGAGTGTCGGTAACAGGCATGGACACACAGTAATATGCTGCTCCAACCAGAGTGGTCACAAACTGGCCTAAACAGTGTTCCATTCAGACCTTTTCCTTTTTTTCGCCCAGGACTTTACCTAAAAATAAAAACTGATGGAACTGAAGAGCCAAGCAATAATACCAGTAGTATTTACAGAGTGCTTATCCAGTGGTAGGCACTGTCTGAGCACTTTACGTGGGAAGCTCCTTGCAGTTCTAGATCACTTATGAGGGAGATACTAATATTACACCATTTTACCAAAAAAAAAAAAAATGGAGCTCAAAATAGATACATATATTATGTTAGCACAGCTAGGAAGCAGGCAGTCTAGGTCCAAAATTAATGCTTAGTCAATAATTTTACTGCCTTTCTATGCGACCCTTGTTCTCTGTACTGGGCTATCTTGTTAACTGACTAATAGGAGGAATGTCCAGGGCCTTCTAAAACTGTAGTTGATTGTGACTAAATTTTCATTTAGAAAATTATATGTATATATTTTTCATAATTTTTATTCAAGTAGCAATACATTTAGGAGCTGTTAAGACAGTACGATTGAAGGCAGTTCCTGTACCTCTTCTGATGGATGGGTCATTTTTGTTCACTCCAGGCACCAAAATATCCCATGTATTACCACAGAAAAATAGATAGTTAAATTATAGGTGGAGATACTGATATAAACACAAGCATTAGGATAACCATCTAAACTAGAAGAAGGGAAACTGCTTTTTTTTTAATCATAACCACATCAGAGTCTGAAAACAGTCTGAACGTACATCTCTCAAACTTACAGGTAAAACTCTCTTTAAAGCAACTGCCTGGACACCTAGGACAAGTCTCCTGTAACTAATCTTTGGACTCTATATTCTATCAGGATCATTATTATTTCTCTTCATGTGTGGACTGCCCTGGTGCTCTTACCACCAAGATTATCTTGCAACAAGAGTAGACCAAGGCATGGGAACTTTCAGGTGGAAACCAGTGTTTCCATTTAATAGTTTTTACCCTTTAAAAACATGCATACCTTGTAATGGTACCTCAAGACTTGCATAATTTCTCAAAGTCTTGCAACAGAGTTTAGCACTTCATGAAAAACAGTACTTACATTACTCTGTTTCTGTGCCTGAAACCATTGTCAATTTCTCAAATAAAAATCACAAATGAAAACTCTTTAGAAATAATTGTCTTTGCATTTGGGAGAGCTGGGAACTGTTTATTTTTGAAAAATTGTGATATGATATTAGTCAACAATATACACAATATATATTGATAAGTAAAGTTGCTTTATTGACTAACTGCTGTCATTTGGAATTATGGTTTAATTTCCTTTTAGAAATGGTAATGGTAATGGTTAGCAAGGAGGGTAGCACTGCTTCTAAGGGGGGGGTTCTAGAATTTTATGGAGGACATTTTTTGCTTGTATCAATGATGAATGTGCTAAGGTATTTAGTGAGTGGAAACAAAGAATGCTAAGTATCCTGCAAATGCACAGAGTTGTCTTATTTAATTTTTAAGTAACTTCTCGACAGCCAGGTGCAGGCATCAGATGGAATCATTTATGTTCTACTGTAGTTGTGCATATTATTTTAATAAAACTACTTTCATTTCTTAAAATTGTTACAGCTAGGATATTAGATTTTTAAAAATGACATTGTTAGTAGTTTTGTCATCGATTAACTTCATTTCAGAAAAATAAAGGGTATATTACAAAATATTTGTTATAAAAAGATTTTTTATCTGATAGAGCTGAGAGCTACAGGATAAGAAATGAAGAAGGTATTAGGGTAGAAAACATAAGATTGAATCTTGGAAACTCCTAAACTAGAAAATGTTCAAAGAAATGTTACAGTGGCAACTTATGAGGGGTAAAAACTGCTGATATCATGTTATAGTGCCCAGGTTTGGTTTAATAGCTTGACCTTCTCAGCTCTCTTAAGTGAACCAGAGAGACAAATGTTGATTTCAGTAATGTTTTCAATAGTTTCTAGGAGTATCATCTCAAACTGCTCAGAGGAAAGTTTTTCATTGACATTTGTCCGTGCCAGGTTCTTGTGTGTTGGCATCAACACACATCTTGTTGTGTGGTGGTGGTGACTTCATGTCCAGTTGAAACCCTCTTGAGAATGACATTTCCAAATGGAACTCTCAAGTTAAAGAAATCTAAGAAATCAGTCCAGAAATCCTTATAGTAAGAGCTCAAACTTTGAAGACTTTACATTCCTTTGTATTTTAGCCCATCCAGGCTATATGACTGAAGTCTTGCCCCAAAATGTGACCTTTTGAATAAGCCTCAAATACTCAGTGGGCCTGTTGGGCATCAAAGAATCCTTTTTTTAGAGAACGATCAGGATGAAGGCATATGGAAGCATCCCTAGTGGGATTCTGTCCATCCTCTCAGTAATTCAGTCACCTGAGTAATCATAAAACCTTAAAATATACTCAGTTTTGTATCTCTTTTGTTTATTAAACAAACATTCACATCTAGCTATATACTACAGAATTATCTTCAAAGAACATCAGTTTTTTTTCCTCTGAAGCCAAATGATTAATGCAGATAAGATGTAATTCAAGAGAAAGCATCTTATTAATTAAAATCCTACATTGAACAATATAGTAAGATTGTTTCTAAACAGTAGCTGGATAGTAATTTTTCTACAAAAAGAAATATACATGAACATAAGAAGTGTCCAATAACTTGTTGCTTGAATGAATGAATGTAGTAATTAATGAATGAATAAATCTATGGAGTATTTCTAAGTACTAATAAAAACTCCATTTTGGAGATACGAGTTAAGCTAAAGTATAAAGAACATTTCAAATGTTTTTTTATTGTAGAAAGCTCATGAAAAGATCATAGTTAATCATATTAATGTAAATAATTATAAAATTTAAATATACTTGGTGCTTTCTCTGTGTGCCTGGTTCTGTTGTTCATATTTCATATATATGTATATATAATCATTTCATTCTTGCAACTCTATGAAGTATTATACACGATTCTTCAAACTAAGACTCTTGTTAAGTGACTCGCCCTAGGATACAGATGACTTTGGGATTCATTAAAATAAGAATTCTGTTGACTAAGCTAATGAGCAAGAAGATCAGGTGTATTGATGATCATGTAGAATTATAGACTTGTAGTAATTAAGACTTTTGTAGTAAGTACTGAAAACATAAATTAACTTAAGCAAAAAAAAAAGAGGGCAGTGAGGCTCCTGGAGTGTCTTGTAGCCCCCAAGGGTAGAGTGATGTCCAGACATGTGAAAGGACCAGAATCAATAAGAGGAAAGCTGTCAGGAGCATCACAGGATTTTTATCCTGTTTCTCATATTTGCATCTCTACTTGGCTTTGGCATTTCTCTTTCTCTCTCTGCTTCCCGGTACACGTGACCATTCATGGCTTTCAAACTAACTTGACAATCTCAGCCAAAAGAAACAATTAAAATTCTCTCAGTTCAAATTTCAAATTCCTGGAGAAGGACCTTTAATTGTACAGAGTGAGTTAAATGATAACCCCTGTTCCAATCAACAGTGTGCAGCTGTGTAATTCTGTCCACCTTCTATCTTCAGCCACCTACTAGATGGTTGTGAGCCATGCAGAACCAGGATGGTTACTGGGAGCTACACCTGTGACCATGTAGAGTGATTGCTTCCCCAGTTTCAAATAAATATTTTAATAGGCATCTATCTCATCTATTGGGGCATTAAGATGTCAAATATTCAAGAGAGAATCTTCCTAGTTGCTCTAGACAGGTCCCCCATGCTGGTCTATAGTATCCTGGGATCATTTAAGTGTATCTGGGTCGGACTGTCAGGTTTTCTGAACAGAACTGTATTTGATCAACTTATCTATATATAGTATTTCAGATCCTAGGGAATTAACATTAAACTAACTCATAGGAGACAGCTTAAAAAAAAAAAAAACTTTAGCCCCAATTTAATACAGTGAAAAATAGGCCTGAGTGAAGAATCATAACTGATCCTGGATGTAAGACCTCTCGGGAGACTAAGTTATAGATCAGCTGCTTGTTAAAAACTGGCACAATCACATCAGATAATTATTGGCAGATGAATTGTCCTTTCTCTAAGGAAAGAACACTTCTAAGTAAGTAGGGCATACCTCTAGGATAAGGGAGCAGTTTCCACTAGGTAGTGTAGGATAAACACTGAAAATTCTTGACTTTCTCCCTTTTGTATGCAGTCTGCCTTCTCCAAATAGCAATTGCTTTAGTCACCTTCCATGGTAACTAAGGGTACCTAAGGATGTCATTGTGTTCCTGTTGGAGTATTTCCTAGTCTTCTTCAGCAAAATATTTGCAAACATCTTTTGACATATATAATTTTTCAAAGGACTCTTTATTCTGACTTTGACCAGTTTTATATCAAAATGTGACCATCCACATGTATATATGTGTGTGTATGGCATGTAAAATACAGCTTGATTACTATCGTGAACGTTCTATAAAAAATGACCTAAATAAGGGGAGTAGTCAAGAGTCAGGGAGTGAATGGGATCAAAACCAAAGTGCAAGTATAAAAATAAGTGAAGATGTGCACCACAAACACTACTAGTATGAGTTGCCAACTAATGTGCAAACTAGTGTGTCTGGAGATGTCAGGCTGGATCAGAATAGGAGATCAGGATGTACCCAGGTGAATACAGCTTAGCATGGGGTGGCCAAGAGCCAGCCGACTAGAATCATGGGGAAGCAGTCCTACACAGCCTACCAAAATAGTCGTACAAGGGGTGTGCTGCACAGGTCTGGGGGGTATTTCACATGCTGGTCGTAATTTATTTGTGTGTTTATGGCAGATGATAAGAACACATCTTGGGGAGGGGGCACCCTTTTCAAATTCACATGAAGTTGTTTGGGGGGGGGAGGTTATTTATTTATTTATTTATTTATTTATTTATTTATTTTAATGGAGGCGCTGGGGATTGAACCCAGGACCTTGTGCATGCCAAACATGAGCTCTACCACTGAGCTATTCCCTCCCCCACATGAAGTTGTTATGCAGGCTAAAGTGGTGCCAACTATCATGTTTGTATGGATAGAATGCAAATGAGACTAAAGGTTATAAAGGAAGCTCAGGTATCTTAACCTCAAATCAGTATCAATGACTATACTTTTCAAGAGTGGACAGTACATTATGTGCTAGACATGAAATCAGACATTCCATCTTTTGTTCACAATCAATGCAGACCACCAGGTACAGTAACCAGCACTCCGTAGCTTATGATTTGGGTCAATAGATTCTGAACCTACAATTGGATTTACAATAGCTAAAATTTCTATTCTCAAAATTCAAAAATGTTTGTTTTAGAATTTTATTCTAATTTCTAAAGAAACTCTTCACATTTCTTCCATTTTCTATCTCTCTCTCTCCGTCCCTCCCAGATCTCCCTCTGACTCTCTCTTTCCTTGAGATATATTGTGAGTTTTTAGAACTTTGAGTGTTCTTAAAACATGTGATTTATGTGGTAGAGAGAGAACAGAGAAAGAGATCACCAGAGAGCAAGCTTTAGTACTTGGATTTGAGATGTTGAGGAAAAAGCACTGCCTATACCAAAGGTGCCTTAATAGCGTAGTTCCTATCACCCTTCTTGTGGGGTTGGCTAACCAATGGTTTATTTTATAATTTGAAAGTCAAACTAAAAGTGAAAGAAAACTCCTGTCTTGCCAATAATTCCAGCCTTGGAGATGCATGTATTCCCATGGGAGGCAAGCAGCAGGTGTGAGAGCATGGGGCTATTGCTGTTGGCTGTTGATTACTCTCTGTGTAATTTGAAAAGCTTTCTATTCCCACAGCTTTATGTAATATTTCAACAGTAATAGATTCATAATCATTAATCCAGCTTACTGGAGGCTTGGCCACTGTGACAGATGTCTTCTCAACTTCATATTGTGGGTTCTCGTTTATTTCCCTTCCCTCTAAAAAAAAGTCTTACATAAAAATCTAACCTTAATGTATCTGATATGAT
Organism: Camelus bactrianus; assembly: GCF_048773025.1. NCBI lineage: Eukaryota > Metazoa > Chordata > Mammalia > Artiodactyla > Camelidae > Camelus > Camelus bactrianus. The sequence continues at coordinate 41,700,969 of NC_133550.1, read as the reverse complement.
GTTTTACATCCAATAGTGATATTAGTTATCAGTCTCTAACCTCAAATGGGTAGTTAAGTAATGACAATGACCCAAACACGCCAGTACCTATTCAGCATACTTTATCCACACTGGAGTTTACAGCGAAGATTGCCAGATGATGAAAAATTAAACTCTGAGGTGTACTTTGTTTTTAATAATTGGAATGATTCACTTTTTGGTTATACATATAAGGCTCTATTTTGTCTTAGAATTTTAAAGACTTGGTCTTAGTTTCTTATGTGTGTGTCTTAGATTTGTGTCTTAGAGATACTTCATCAGTGGATGAGAAATGTAGAGTAATTCTCAAACATCGCCATCAGGTTCAACAGTATTCCCAAGACAGAAAAGGTTGCCTGTACCACCTAAACTGGCAACTCTTTGCAAGGGAAATCCCATGCATACTGAACACACTCTTTATTTTTATCTCTTATCCAGTGGACTTCTGGTAAGTATATAAGAAAGGAACAACTAAATTTCCCTCTATTGTTTAGTTTCTTAAGAAACTCTTGAGTTTAAGGCATACATATATTTACTGTAAATATTCATAACAGTAATTGGGTTTGAAGAAACACCTTAGGGTTCCGATATTACTTTTATCATTATGATCCCTTTAGCTTTGAATAAAAGTTGTTATTGCTTTTAAGATTCACCACCTGATTTAATTTGTTTCATCTGGTGGCTGCCTCTGTTTTCATTTTCCTTATATTTTTAATATGTTGTACTAATTGCTTCTTTTAAATAATTTTCAGAATGATAGAAATAGGCATTGGTGATAATAATGAGCTATATATGAGAGGGAGAAAGAGAAAGAGAAAGCAGTAGCTTCTCTTTTCTATAGAAAACAAGTCGATCCTTTGCATACAAAGTTTTCTTTGGTCTTGTTAGTTTATCATTAGATAACCCAGAAAGCACAGGTTAAAAGCTTTAAAAAAAATCTGTCTTCCTCAGTTGTGTTTGAATGCTCTTTAAAAAGCTTACATTTCTTCTCCATTTGTATGTTTTCTTATTGCTCTGACAGTAAGTGGGAGGCAAGCTGGAAAGAACTGTGAAAAATATATGCTTGGTATGGATGAATCTGAGATTTCCATAAGCAGTTCCATTTTCTAGCATCTGAGGTCAATTTCTTACAATGACATTGAATAAAAACCTGTTAACATACCACTTGTAAGCTCTAAAGCTGCCTATTCCACAAAGTATGTCTCCCATTGACTTTCATTTATCCTCTACCCCACTAAGAAGTATATTTAGTTGTATTCAATTTAATTTATTGAATGACACTAAGAAATAAGCCTAAACATAGATTGTCTTTTTGGGTGTATCAGAGACCCTGGGTCTAACTAGAGAACCAGTGACACTTTTCTATTTGAAGAACAGAGATATCCAGAGGATGGAGAAGGCACAGAAAAATATTTTCCATCATTAGATCAAAAGTCATTTGCCTAGTGGGTAAGGCCATGGGCTCTAGTAAGAAGACTGCCTGGGTGCAAATACCAGCTCTTTCATTTAAATCCCAAGTGACCTTAGGTGATATACTTAATATTTCTATACTTTGGCTTTCTCATCTATAAAATGAGTATAATAATGGTACCTAGCATTACTATGAGGGCTTAGTGCAAAGTTCTTGAACAGTAAGTACTAAAGAGACTTAGCTACTATACAGTATAAGTATACAGAGCATTTAGAAAAGTCAGACTTAATCCATTAGGGGCTTGGATTAGCTCCACTTTCTCATCTGGGGAGAGAGTTTTTCATTTGAAAGGATGCTTCAACAATAAAACTGTGCAAAAAATGGAAAACAGTTAGAGCTCCATCACTGAAAACTCCATCACTTTCTATCATTGAAAGGCTTCAATGAAGCCTTTGTCATGGAGAATGAAGAGATAAACCCAAAATCAGATCAGCCATTTCCTATGTGACCAGGGAACCCTTCTAACTGGAAGACTGGATGATTTTTCCCCAGGTTTTGAGATTGTTGAAGGGGGATGTCAAAGAACTCCTATGATGAATTTCACATGGGGGAATTATTTGATAGCAAATTCTTAAAGAAAAACTCCAGTCATAATGTTCTTTTTCCCACTGGGAATCCTAGCCAAACAGAAAGGGTTGGCTGTGTGACAGCAGCCTTACAAATATATCTAGTAAGATTTTGCATTCCATCATATTTGTTAAAATTTAGCCATTATGCCCCCAGTGACTAATCGGGGGCTGAATTTTGTCCTTACCTGAAAGAGATCAATCTTGATCCTCAGTGTGACCACCCAGGTAACTTCTCAAACGATGGATAGTCCATCTTTAGCTGTATGCCTGGAGTCCCATAATCTCCTTCACTTTTTCCTTTTCTACCTTTTCTTCAGGGTCCAGATTCCATTCTGCTTCAATACTTTGTGATCAAAGTCCCATCCTAAAAAAAGTATTTAGATCCTATACTCTTCAGAAAGGATCAGCTACAAAACAAACAAAATCCTGTGGCTAATATTGATGCCTCTTCTAGCAAAATCCTAATGCTTGACTGTCTCCATTGCAATAGTGAGGTATGAGGAACACAGGCAAGGGAGAATTTGATAGAGACACAGGAGGAGAGCTTCTCTAAGATCACATTGAACTCTAATATTCCATGATTCTTTACTTTTACCTATACAGAAAAATGCTGCCTTCTTTCTGCTAAAGCCAGGACCCTCTATGATCAGACAGTTTGGCCAGAAATCAGTTGGTAAATAAGGGGTCAGTGCTCCAGTCAATTTTAAGGCAACTTTTGAGTGAGCTAAGAATCTAGATTATAAAGGAGTTGAGGTAATGAGAATAACAGAGAAGGGGAAAGAAAAAGAATTAAATAAAAGGAAAGGGAAACTGAAATAAAATCTATACCCTATATAAACACAGTCTATTCAAAGTGCAGAGAAATAATCTTGCTATTCTTTAAGGTAATTTCTATGTTCCACTTGATACAGGTATACTATTTGGCACTATTCCTTGTTCTCTAAATTGTATTTCAGTGATTTTTTTAAAAAGGGAAGAAAACCTCTTTATTTTTTCCATTTTAGATTAAATAATTCAGTGTAATGTTTCAAAAAGTGAAATCTAATCTCACATGACCTCTAAGGTCTTTTTGATCTCTACTCTTCAAGATGCTAGAAGTCTATGAAATGCTAAACACGCAACCTAAATCTGCCATGACCAAGTCGATTTCAGATTTCCATTGTAACCAAGCTTGTGGACTAGATGGATATGAGCGTCGTAGAGTGGTTTATAATTTATCTGGTTGTCTTTCTGTGCTTAATCCATCCGTGGGAGTGACAGCTTGACATAATCACTAGCTTCAAATAAGTAATTCCATTCACTATCAGTTTTTAATTTTATTTCCTCATTCCTTTATTGATGCAGTAAAATGCTGGTTAATCTGCAGAGCCCAGGCAAGCCCAGTGTTGTCAGTATTAATTTCACACTACTGCATCTTCCTGTTTGGTCCTATACAGTAATTAAAGGAAATCATTATAAAGTTGAAATTAAGCTGGATATATAATCCTTGGCTTTACTTTGCATGAGACCAATATATGATTCCTAGCAATCTTTATTATTTTCTTCACATAGCCAAGATTTTCCTTCTCTGGTAAAATAGTCACATGCATTTCTTTGTCAATGTCTCTTTTATTTTATAACGTGCAACCAACCCCGAAAATAACTTATCCTTTAGGAAGATGGGAGTTACTCTTTTATCTTGACTAAGATTTAAGTTTGCTAAAAGCAGTGATTCTCAAAGTGTGGTACCACAGGAGCAGCATTAAAATCATATGGCCTCTCAGTCAGTTTGGGTGTTAGAACAAATTGTTACCGATAGACTAGGTGGCTTATCAACAACAGGAATGTATTTCTCCCAGTTTTGGCGACTGGGAGACCAAGATCAGGGTATCGGCATGGTCGGGTGAGGGCCTTCTTCCACGTTGCAGGCTAACAACCTCTGTTCTCCTTGTATCCTCACGTGGTAGGAAGAGGGCGAGAGAGACCTCAGGGTTTCTTTCATAAAAGCACTAATCCCATACATGAGGGTGCCACCCTTATGAACTAATGACCTCCCAAGGGTCCCACCTCCTAAGATCATCACGCTGAGGGTTAGAATTTTGGCATATGAATCTTAGGGGGACACAAACATTCAGTCCATATAACACATGCAGTCTTGTTGAAATGCAAATTCTGTCAAATCAGGATCTCTGGGAGGTAGGGCCCAGCAATGTATGTCTTAACAAGCCTTCTAAGTGATTCTATTGTATGCTAAAGTTTGAAACCACTGATTTAGTTTTTAAAGCATTTCACATACAAGGTCTACTTTGCTCCTCCTGACAACCTGCACATGGCTTCATTAACCCTGTTTTATAAATGAAGGAAAGGAGGCTCAGATAGCCTTAAGGATTTACTTAAATTCACAGGACTGGTAAATTGTAGAGCCAGGATTTAAATCTGATTCACCATGTTCTTTCCACCACATTCATGGATTTCAAAAATATCTCAAAGGAAATACCACATGGATACCTAATGTATAAATTAGATAAAATCAAATATTTCTCTTATTGATTATTTTGTTTATTTTTATAGGGAAATTATTTTATATTTATTCTTATATGGGAGTATAACTTCCATAAAGCCACAATCACTTACTCTATCCCCCATCCCTCCATACACACACATTGTTGGAGGGGAGGGTATAGCTCAAGTGGTAGAGCACATGCTTAGCATGCATGAGGTCCTGGGTTCAATCCCCAGTACCTCCTCTAAGAATAAATAAATAAACATAATTACCTCCCACTACCAAATAAATAAAGGACATGCACGCACATTGTCACTTTTTCCCATTAGCCATCCTTTGTAATACACAGGCTCCACTTTAGACTCTGTCCAGACTGGCAAATGCCTTGAATGTCATGCTAAATAACTTGAGTTTTTCCTGCAAATCAGTGATTCTCCCCTTCTGGGCTATGGATGGATACTTAGTTGTGGAGGGAGAACTGGAATTTTGCAAGAGGTCCACCAACCCAGAAACACAGCAAGCAGTGACTTTAGACAAGATGAATAATATCTCATTCAAATGTGTAATACAAATCTTCAAATGTCTAGCAATTTATCTATTTATCTAAATTTATATAATTTTGTCACCATGGATTTTCTCAAGCAACAGATACCAGAAATTCAACTACTGGAACATAGGCATTTGCAGAATTTATTGATGTTAAAAGGGAAATTCAGACTCAAAGTTTGATCATTCTTGCCGTTTATGCTTCTTCGTGGCTCTCTATTCACCATTCCTCCTGTCCTCATTCAACGTAGGATTTAATTTGCCTTGACTATCAAAACAACTTGGAGAACCATATAATTTATCATTCAAACTAAGATACTTTTGCGAGTGAAAGAGGGTACTATTAATAATTACACTGAGATAGCTGCTGTAAACCCGGGTAGTGCTAAGCAAACAGGGAGCAACGAGGATCCCAGCAAAAACCACTTCCTTCCCTGACTCTGGCCTCTCTCTCTTTTTCTATCCAACACACCTACGGTTTACATGGTTAATGCATAACCCTGATCATGTCACTTGTCTCCTCATTCCCAGACATAAGAAAATTTAGGTTTTTTAGGCTGACATTTAAAATGCTGCAGGATTTCAGGATTTTTATTTTAATCATTTTCTCTAGTCAGGACCAGCTACACAATTACTTTTTGGAAGTCTGTACCTCTTAATCTCCCTCACCTGTTTCTCTCCTTCCCCTCTGGCAACCACCTGTTTGTTCTGAGTCTTGACTCTGTTTAGTTATGTTTGTTCATTTGTTCTGTTTTCTAGATTTCACACATATGTGAAACCATACAGTATTTGTCTCTATCTGATTTATTTCACTTAGCATACTACCCTCTAGATCCACCTATGTTGTCACAAATGGCAAGATTTCATTCTCTTTTAAATGGCTGAGTTTTATGTGTGTGTGTGTGTGTGTGTATCTGTTATTATCCATAAATACATCTTCTTTATCCATTTATCTATAGATGGGCACTTAAGTTGCTTCCATATCTTAGCTATTACATATAATGCTGCACTGCAGTCAACATGGGGGTGCATATATCTTTTTGAATTAGTGTTTTCCTTTTCTTTGAATAAATACACAGGAGTGGAATTACCAGACTGTAGGGTAGTTCTGTTTTTAATTTTTTGAGGAGTCTCCATGCTGTTTTCCATAGTGGCTACACCAATTTACAATCTTATTACCAGTGTTTGGGGTTCCCTTTTCTCCACATCTTTGCCAAACACTTTTTGTTTGTTGTCTTTTTGATGATGGCCTTTCTGACAGGTGGGAGGTGATATGTCATTGTGGTTTTGATTTGTATTTCCCTGATGATTAGTGGCATTGAGCATCTTTTCATGTACCTGTTAGCCATCTGTATGTCTTCTTTGGAAAAATATCTATTCTGATCCTTTGCCTATTTTTTGTGTTGAGTTGTATGAGTTCTTTGTATATTTTGGATATTAACCTTTTATTGGATATATTGTTTGCAAATATCTTCTCCTGTTCAGTAGGGAGCTACACAATTTTTGAGGCCCAGTGCAAAATGAAAATGTAGGGGCCCTTGTTCAAAAGTTATTATGAATTTCAAGATGGCAACAATAGAGCAATAAACTAAGTGTGGGAACCTGTAGAAATGCACAAATCACACGTCCATGGAACCGGGACTGACTCCAATCAAACCACACCATCCACCAGCCTCTTGCATGTCTTGTGCTCCGCCTGTTCCTCAGGTGCTCCTCAGAATGCCTGATCCCTAATTTCTGACCTTTGAAATTCAATTTGCACTTTAAAGTTCAATTTAGAAACTGCTTTTTCCTCCATAAAGTTTATCTTAATTCTACTAATTTCTTTTTCCTTAAAACCCTCAGTTCTATTTTGTTTGTACACTTCTCTTTGGTCCTGTTCTACTACTTTAATCATCTTCTTATATTACCTTAATCATCCTCACCATCTAGTTTCCAGCTCAGTTTAATTGTGTAAACATAATAAGAATTACAGAACAAATGCATTGGTAATATTTTTAAATTTAATTTAGTTTCTTTCCAAATATATAGAATATTATTCTTTGATGACAGTAATCCCAATTTCATCATATATTTTTCAACATTACCTATGTATGTATTGATTTATCCTAATTTGAGGGGAATTCGTTAACAGATACATATACATCAAAGGAAATCTTAGGTCATACAAATATATTCTTGTACCTTATGGAAAAGAGTAATGCTATTCACTAGGCACATATCAAGTGCCAAGTAATGTAATAGGAACATTCACAAAAATGCATCTAATTTACTGCTCTCAAAACCCATGTACTAATATGCCCATGTTACTAATGAAACTAAGACTCCAGGGGTAAAGTCACCTGCCCCAAATCACACAGCTGGTGACAGAGTCAGGAGTCAGTCAGAGCAAAATCTGCCTGTCTCCTGTCTGCACCTCACACCATTAACACTACTTTCTTAACAGCAGCTCATTAAATGATGGGTGGTAGTAGTCTGTCAATTTTACATTCAGTTTATTAAATGATGACAACAAACCATTGGGGACAATAACTAGGCATTTTTACAGGGACATCCACCTGGCTGCATCCTTCCCCAGGTTTCTGATAAGGAGATGAGCCATCCTCAGTATAGGGTCAGTTCTGAGGCTACTAGGAGATTGGGTGGCTGGGCAGGGGGTCCAGAAGAGGCCCCGCAATCCTTATCTCCTCTCCCTTCTGAATATGACTTGATGAATTGCAGCTTTATGTTGACTTAGTAATGCTCTTCAGCCTCTAAGTATTTGTTGGCTAAATATGAATAAACGGAGACGTTATAAAACTCTTGGATTCCCACAGCTGACTCTAATGAGAAACACACTTCAGCTAACAACTCCAGATGGAAATAAACACTGAGGATTCCACAAAGGTCCACAGAGCCCCACCCACCACCACCCGAGGCCAGCCTCCCTTAGGCAAGAACAGTTTCTTTGCAAAGCCCCAAATCTTGATTACATCATATCCCTGGTTGTTGATTCCTTGATGATGTCGAAGATCTTGCCTTTGGACCAGAATTCATAATCTTGATTTGCCTAATAACTGTGCAGTCCCCAGAATCAACAAATTGTCATTTGCATTTAACAATTAGGAAATAGCTGATGCTCAAGAGAAAAAAATTCATAGCTGTAAGAAGCTCACTTTAGGGCAATTACTCTTGGTGGAAGTTTGGGTCTGAGATCCCCAGAAAATGGGAAGAGTTCACAATAATCAGAGGAAGGGTTATGCTTAACTGACTAATTAGAAGCCTCAGTCTCTACAATGAGGAGGCCTTTGTGAGCTCAACAGTGTCCTGGGGTGAATAGGGCTTTTAATGCTTATTTCAGAGACTCACCCCCTTCGCCCCCTTTCTCTTCAGGTCCCAAGTTATCTTGGAGCTTGTCGCTTCATTTCTGAGGCAGAACACAGAGACAGCAGAATAATCAGTGAGGCTGTTTCTTCTCTAATTCTGACACCGATCCATTCTTTAAGTTTCAGCTCCAAAGTCAAATTTCTCTGAAACTCCCCTCAATTCCCAAAGAGGATACAAAATGTTATAGTAGGAAAGATTACAGATTTTAGATTCATTTCAAATGTTCACTCTTGGATCTACTTGCTGGTGTCCCTAGGCACATGACTTTAACTTCTCTGAGCCTCAGACACCTCTGATGATGATCCTTACTCACCAGATCAGATTTGTGTGTGATGGCACTTGATTAATAAATGTTAGGTCCCTTTCCATCACAGCATCCCCACTGAAACCAGTACCATCATTAACACATTTCAGACTTTGCCTTGTAGTAGGATTTGAAGATATGTGACTTGCTTCTCTTTCATGCTTTTCAAGGAGAGATGTGCAGACTTACAGGCTTAGTATACATTCTGCAGCATGTGTTCAGTGCATGCTCTTTGCAAAGAATTAAATTGTTTTTTGTTCATGGAAAAGGAATGAACTTTGCTTCAAAAGGCAAATGAGATTATCATTAGTATCGACATTTCTCCAAAGAAGACATACACATAGCCAACGGTTATATAAAAATATGTTCAACATCACTAATCATCAGGGAAATGCAAATCAAAACCACAATGAGATCACTTCATACCTGTTAGGATGGCTGTTATTTTTAAAAAAGAAAAAGGAAAGAAAGAAAATAACAAGTGTTGGCAAGGATGTGGAGAAACTGGAATCCTTGTGTACTGTTTGTGGGAATGCAAAATAGTGAAGTCACTGTGGAAAACAATACGGAGATTCCTTAAAAATTAAAAATAGAACTACCATATGATGTAGCAATCCTATTTCTGAGTATTCATCCAAGAGAATTGGAAACAAGATCTTCAAGAGATATTTGCGCTCCAATGTTCATTATAGCATTCTTTACAATAGCCAAGAAACGGAGACAATCTAAATGTCTGTTGACAGGTGAACAGATAAAGAAAACATAGCATACACATACAATGGAATATTACTCAGCCTTAAAAAGAAGGAAATATTATCATATGCTACAGCATGATGAACCTTGAGGATATTATGTTAAGTGAAATCAGCCACTCACACAAGGACAAATTCTTTATGATTCTATTTATTTGATATGTTTAAAGTAATCAAACTCATAGAAGCAGAAAGTAGATTGGTGGTTGCCAGAGCCTGGAGAGCAGAAAATAGGAAGTTGCTGTTCAAATGGGTACAGAGTTTCAGCCATGCAAGATGAAAAAGTTCTGGAGATCTGCTGTCCAACAGTGTATGCATAGTTAACACTACTGAACCAGACGCTGAAAAAATTGTTAAGGTGGATTTCATGTTATGTGCGTTTTACCACAGTAATTAAATAACAGTTATTAATAATAATCTGTTACTAGTCCTGATTGCTCATAAATCTTCTTACATTTAGTTCTTTCTGTAAAAAAATCTTGAAGGAATAGAAACACTTTTAGTGCCTTCCTACTTTAGTACCCTAGGACTAAATTAAAGGAAGTCCAGATGTACTCTCTGACCAGCACTCGCTTCTAGAACAGTGGGTTTTGACCTGAGTATAACAATAGTTCAAGCAGGAGGGGGCCAAAAGTAAAACCATATATAGTCAAATAATTAAGAACTCAAACTAAGGAGGCAAATTCCCATTTCATCTCTTACTGTCTTTGGCTTTTGAGCAAATTACCTGGGCTTTGGGTGCTTCATTTACTCAAATGTAGAATGAAAATATTAATAATGCTTCTCATAGCATTATTATAAGGATTCAATGAGATAATACATCGAAAGCACCCAACTTGGTCACTATAACCCTTACTGTTAACTTGTACTCACAATAGGTAACGCAGGTTACAAATGACTATGTGTGTATCTGTGTGTGCATGTAATTGGCTTCTTTTATATGGGTTAACACTGCAAGAGCATGACCCTCAACATTTCTGTTATGGTGCAAGTAACTATTTCATGAAGTATTTATTTTGTCAAGTTCAAATTTTTTTCAAAGTCAGCCACTTTAATCTTTTCATCTACAAAATATAAACTTGTTTATGACAGATTATGTGTGTTTTTCTCTTCTTATCTCCTCTCCTCATCTCCACCCCAATATCTAGCAGAGTAGATTGTCTATTGTAGGCTCAGTAACATTTTTCAAAAGAATTAATACTTTTACATTGAATTTTCATCAGAAGAGAATAAGAACTTGCTCCTTTTTTTCTCCAAGCATTTCAAATTCAGAATACTTTAACTGGATGATTTATATAAACATTTGCCTTCTGAGGAAGTTATTGATGAGAGAGCTTCTATTTCATAGAACTATACAGTCAGGAGGATTATAAGGGGCCTGGACAGTTTGCTTATTATGATTACTAGGTTTACAAAGTAGGAAATTCAAGCCCAAATTGATCTAGAGGCTTGACTGTCAAGGACTCAGGCCATGGTCTTCTGTTTTCCTGCAGCCTGGCTGCATTTGATCAAGATCCCTGGTTTCACTATGGCTAAGACTGTAGCTGATAGAACAGCTTTCAGTGGACCTCAGAATATTTCTATCTGTGAGTAAAGAAATACATTATCATTTTTTTGTGTGGTGCCCTCTGAAAGTCTTTCCCCTCCTCTCCCCTCAAAATTACAAACACCCCCCTCCCTTTTTTTTTAACACTCAGTCAAGAAACACATGCAAAATCCATCTGACCACTAGGGGGCCACCATGAGAATGGACAAGACTGTAAGAGATTCCTGTCTAAGATATCCCCCTCTTTCCACCAAGGAAGACAGTTGTGTGGATTACTAGAACTTGAAAAATATTGCCTTCCAGAAACTGGAATCTTTGTTCAAATGACAGTGCTTGAGGTGCATAAAATCACACTGTCACTTTGTCAGTAAAATGTAGTGTAGCCCAAGATTTAGATCCAATACATTTTCATTCACTAACTGAATTCGAATTGTCACTTCCCTTCAATGGTGAAGGGAATAAGTTTATTCTCTAGTTTTATAATTTAAAAAAATTATTATTAATTTTTGATGAGATAAGTGGTAATATGGATAGCTTTTTTAAAGCCCTAGCCTTTAGAAATATATTTTAACTATTTATTTCAAGAAGAGAGAAGTATATGAGAAAACAGATTAAAGAAAAAAGATTAAAAATGCTACATGCATTTTATAATGATCCAAACAACACAAAATATCATATGTACTATATGTATATTTATGTGGTATATTTATATTGAGCTTTATGCTAAATGACATAGGTGGACGGATAGAGAGAGATGAAAATCACACAATAAACCTCAACTGAACATAATACCTAGATTTGTGGGACAGGATTACAGATAATTGTTATCTTCTTCGATTTCTTTCTTCCTCTTACATAATAACTACGTATAAGTAACATAATCAGGAAGACACTACATATACAATGTTCAAAAATTGTAAGTAGTTGAAAACATTAAAAATTATATAAAGATGAATAAATGTTTATGTATCTACATCCATTTCTGTTTGGTTTGTTATAGAATGTGGTCAGGTCAAACCACTGCTGGAATTTATTGGTAGCCTAGATGTTTTACACGCAAACTACAGGCAAATTCCTCCTTTCCTCCAAGTATATTTATGCCTTAAGGACTTCTTAAAATAGTGGTTTCCAACCAGGGGCGATCCCTCTCTCCCAGGGGATATTTGGCCATGTTCAGCAACATATTTATAAAACTGTGAAGAAATGAAAGGAAGTGATTGGTGTACAGGAGAGTGGTTTTCTTCAGGAAAGGGGAAGAGTGTTGTGATTGAGACAGGACACCTGGAGGATCCTAGGTAACTATTCAAAGTCTGTCTCTTAACCTGAGTTAGATTCATCTACATGTGTTTTCTATATCAAATAATTTTTTTAATTTTATAGTAAATATTCCATTAAATTTTCATTTTATGATAAAAATTATTTTATAAAAGGAGACCACTTGTTATCCAACATTGGCTCAGATATCTCAGGTCATCTCACACTCGGAATTGAGGGACTGATATACAAAAATCTTGTGCGGTGCTCTTGGTACCATAAGATAGACATCACCCACCCAGATGACACCAGGCAAGCAGAGTTCGAATTGAATGTTGTTACACCATACTTTCAACACACACCCTTGGCCTCACATTCACAGTCTCTTACGACTTTAACTGACACAAGCGGGGAAAAAAATGACTTTCTGATATAAAAGGTAGGTGTTCCCATAATTGTGATGCTTAATCACTATTTCTGTGACAGTTCACTACCATTGGAAACTCATATTTCCAATCCATCATGTGTAATGATAAGTACTGCATGTTTAGCAAAATTACATTAGCATTTCATTAAATATACACAGTAGAATGGGTGGCATTTCAAAGGCCCTAAGGACTTGTCATTTGCTGGAATTGTTTAGGTCAGTAACTCTAATCACGTTGCTCATTTGCAGTCAAGTCTCAGTTACCCATGTGTAGATTATCCAGGAGAGACATTGCACAATAATTCACATCAGCAGTCATTGCTTCTTGTCTATAGATGTGAGTCTGGTGGGGCAGGGGGAGAGGATGCTTTAGTAAGCATATGCTCCGGTGCCTAACTTCACAGATGAGGAAAACGAGACTGAAAGAAGTTGAATGACTTGTCCAAGGTCAATCGGATAAATAGTAAAAAGATAGAACTAGAATCCAGGGGGATTTTTGATGCTGGGGCCACCAGCACCTTCTGAATAATTTAAATGCTGTATTCTTTTTCAGTTTTGTCCACGATTTAACCCATTTTTAGCAATGTTTTCATCACACATGAAATACTACCACCACCACCACTATGTAGAGAAAAAATATACTTCAGTGGAAAAGTACACATTATCTATAGCACATCCCTCTTCATTTAAAAACACTGACTCTGTGGAAGGCCTTTTACAACTCTGTAAGCTGTAGATAACTGAGTAATGCAAAATAAATCGTCTACAGACGTGTAAGTTCTATCTGGGGGGCATTCAATTGCTCTCCCTCCTCCACTATGGAAGAGGCCAGTTTTGCATCTTTTTTGCTTTTTTTCTTTGCATCACATTCATTTTGATATTCCTCATTTATAAAGGTGTCTGTTCTTTGGATTGTCTTTGAACTGGGTATAGCATCTGCTTGATTCTCTCACTAATGAGTGAAAAAATTTAATACATGTTCATTTTCATGTCTGTGTGAAAATCATGAGTTACCTATTTTTTGAAAATTATCTTTTAAGTACAACAACAACTACTACTACCATTATGAGTTCTACTACTGGAGATACTAATACTACTGAATTTACTAGAGATTTTGTGTTATTGGAAGTGAACTATAGTCTTCAAATCAGGCTAATATTTTACTTGCACTAACTTGTGTAATCACAAAATTCCTGAAAGTAGGGAAGTCTTATTATGACCCCCAGTTTACAAACAAAGAACCTAAGGTTCAGAGAGGTGAATTCATTTGCACATGGTAGTACAGTTGGTGTCATCCCTAGCTCTTAATACCCAGTTGCATCTGATCCCAGGACTCATGCTCTTAGTCATAACACTATTTGATTGTCAGCTAGCACCACTTAAGCAAATTATTCTCTCTACTGGAGAATGGGAGCAGAAATACTAACTGTCTAGAAAAAAGGACAACTCAAGTTAAGCTGATGTTTTGTATCAGTTTATTGTATGACTATTTTTTATTATGCCTGAAATATGAATCTGAATCTTGGCAGGGCAAGGGAATATCAGCACAAGGTCAAGACAATAAAGTTGAATTTATTTAACTCTTTCAAAGTTTATTTATTGTTTTAATAATTATATTAAAATATTTTGAATACCTAAGGGATCACAACTCTAAATAATAAGGGGCAAATATGCAAGGAAAAATATTCTTCATGAGGCAATAGAAAAAATGTGTTAGAATTTTGCTCTCAGGGGTTATTTATGAATTTCTTTCATTGTTATTAAAAATAAGGATGAGACAGTATCACCAAGTCAAATAAAATATAACTAGATTGTATACAGATGCACCTTTATTTATCTAACAGAGACACTTTCAAAAGAGTATTTGTAAATATTTTCATACAATAAAATAATATGTAGCTTTCTGACATTTGTTCTTATCAACATTTATGCATTGCCCATCTCTTGGCCTTTCATCTTTGCATTTTTGAATCTTACTGAATTTCTCCATCTTCTAGATTTCCATGGCATTCTTTTATTTTTCTCTTTTGGAACTAATCGCATTCCACCTTTATTTTTTGTCAGAGTCATTTTCCCCTGAATTTTCACCTGATGGGCCACTAGCATGAGGATTGCAAAGTGATGTGGCAGCTTCAAGTTCAGTCCACTAATGGACCACTTAGTATGTCCACTAATGGAAACATTCCCCTACTGAGAATTTGGACCTCTAATTTGGCAGAACCAAAGGTGATGGGAAACACAAATCCACAGATGGGTTGATCATTAAGAATGATGATGAGAGAGGCTAGTGCTACTTCATCCCTTTGGTTCCCAGACTCATGTATTCTAGCTGTTGGGTCAACATGTATCAGTCACAGAGTCCGTCTGTATCCAACACCCTGCAAGGTGTTGTCCCTGAGCACCATGGGAGCATTTTCTACATGTGTCTTCTCAATCGCATATTCCCTTGTTTATCAAGTGTGATGAATTTTGCTTTTTAAACTTTTTTCATACTTTTACCCAGTACCACTGCCTTTATTTCAAATCCTTATCTACTTGAATTTGGCAGTGCTTCCTAACTGGTCCTTTTCCTTCTTGCCTCTCAACCATTTTCAGTGGTGCCAATCATGATCCAGATGAAATGCCTTCCCCTCCAACTTATTTCTAAATCTGCATTTGGGCATATTTCCAATGACTATTGACTTTGCACTACATTACTTATTATCCCACCAAAGCTTCAGCTGGCTCTTCAAACTTGACCATTGGGTATTGCTTTCTGCTTATTTTGGATGTATTCTTTCACTGTTTCAAAACCTCCTTCTGGCTACACTGTGTCAAGCTATCCTGGTCTGGTATACCCTGGGCAAAGACCACTAGGTCTGGACTGGAGTACAGTGGATTGTTCTCTTGCCAAATGTGCCTTGGCCTGCCAAGAAGAATCTGAACACTTCTTGCCACTGAACTGGCTGTTCCTTTAATATCATGGATGTTTGTACATGCTATTCCTTCTGTCCAAGTGTCCTTCCTTTCTTTCTACTGGAAGGATCACTATTCACGAATCAGTTCATGTGTTGCTTTCTCTAGTAAGCCTCCCATAGGAATAATAAAAATAGTCAGTCTTTCACTACTTGACACATAGCAGTAATTAATCACATTAATAATAATTAGTAATTCTCACATTAATAATAATCAAACAATACAATAATAACACAATAACACAAGATACATTGAATGCCTATTACACCCTGGTCTCTGTGTTAATCACAGGTACTACACTGGCCTATGTGAATCAGTCAACATACAAACTGTAGACTTCTTAAGAAGAATCTGTTCTCTCCTCGTTCAGTGTCTAACATAGTCTAATTCAAGGCTTCATGATTGGTATCCATAAATAATTTCTGAACTGAATTAAATTAAATTGGGACACACTCAGTTTACCATCTTTCTTTCGACATGGTTCACAAAACAGTAATTCTTCCGTATTATGTCACTTAACACATTAAAATTTCAAACTTAATTCTTCCCTGAGATTCATTCTTCCAAACAACTGGCTTCAGTCTTGCTTAACAATTCAATTTGTCCTGATTGTAGCTTTTTGTCTCAACAATAACAGCTTCCAGGACAACAGGAGGAACTTTAAAACTCGTTCTTCCAGGAGGGATTAGTGAAGGTGAGGGCAGAGGAGAGCAGGCAAAAGCCCCATCGTATTTGGCACATGGAGTGTTTGCTGTACTTTCTGCAACATGTGCCAGGGCCTCTGTTCAACTGAGTCAAGGATTAACAAATTGAACAAGCAAAGAATTGCTCAACTCCCTGGGTAGGTGGGTCTCGTTCAGTATATGACAGGTAACTCTGTCATCTGAGTATGAGCTGTACTTCTTGGGAAATCTGTGTATGGCCTGTACACAAAGTCTTTGCTGCTCACCTGGGTTGAAAACATTTAGTAGTCTGCTCATGGGAAACTGAGAGTCTGCCTTGCCCCCAGGCATTGAAGCCTGAAACAAATTAAGTTTCCATCTCTCCCCTGGCTGTTTGGGTTTGAACAATCTCAAAAGCAGTCTAGTAAACAGGCAGACAAGACTCCACTTGAGTTGCAAGCCTATTTATAATCTAAAGCCAAGGACTTTGTGGAATCCCAGACCAGGCTGGGACATGTTAGATTTATAATAAAGAATCAAAGAGTCGCAATTCAGAGGCAGGGCAG
This sequence comes from Camelus bactrianus, assembly GCF_048773025.1. NCBI lineage: Eukaryota > Metazoa > Chordata > Mammalia > Artiodactyla > Camelidae > Camelus > Camelus bactrianus. Next base: position 41,684,051 of record NC_133550.1, on the reverse strand, counting down.
GGCAAGGCAGTGATGCTGAATGAAAAGGAATGCAATTGTCTACGTGTCTGGATGTAAGAAGGAGATCAGAAAAGCTGCAGTGTTCAGAAAGTGATCTGTGTCACAGCAGAGTGGCCACGGGCCTATGTAAATTGAAGAGCTAAGCCAATGTGGAAAGCACGTTTTCAACAAGTAAATAACACCATTAAGGAGACTGATTGCTAAAGCGGTCTCATTGCCTAATGGGGGCTAGTCAATCGTTCAGCATACATTGCTGCCTGGCCTTGGAGCTGGCTCTGTAACACAAGCAATGCAAATGGTGAGCAAACACCCTTATCCTGGGGCTCTAATATTTTTAAATAGGACACTAACAAAAAAGGAATATAAAGAGATTTTTTAAACCCTACAATTTGTAATAGAGGCCGAAAGAAACCAAAAAATTCTGTTCTAGTTCTATTGATACAGTTACTTGGGCAAAATATGCAAAGATATTCTTATTCTGATCTTTATCTGTAGAGTGCCCTCCCCAAAAAAACTCCTAACACACACGCACACACACCAGACACTAATCCTTGTGACTCCTCATTTGAAGTCCATTCCAACCATAAGTTCTGACTGCTCTGCACATTCCCATCCTTCAATGTGGGAGACAAGATGGTCTGAATTATATTTATGAAGACCATAGCTCCCTATTCAGATAAGGCTCTAAGCTTAGAGTTTAGACATTAAAATTATTCAGATCAAGAGGATATAAATCATATAAAGTAAATGACTGACCAGTTTTTTAATTTCATTCAGCCCAAGTCGCCATGAATCCTGATTGCTTAATATTGGTAATAATTATAATGTCACCTTCACACAGACTGCAGTAACTGTTGACAGGATGAAAGAAAAATATATATATCTATAGGGGAAAAAGAATTGTAATGGAACCAACATGAAGTTATAAGAAACAAAATCATCATTAAAAGATAAAAAACAAACAGTATCACATAGCAGAATCAATCCCTGTTGGCAGAATGACCTATATATTATGTTAATGACATGTCATCTCTCAGAGGGAGCATTCCTGTCCATCCTCTCATCCCAAAGAAAATTGTAATAAAATCTGGATTTAGAAGAGTCAAGTGCCTTGCTGTGTGCCACACATCCTGTGATTGTTCATAATGATATTAGATTGTACATCCTCCAAAAATAAGTACCCATTCAATTTCTGTTTTTATATATTATAAGCATATACAATCAGATTCATTGTGCCTTTTATTTCTTCAGCTGGAAAAATTTTTAAGTTAAACAGATAAAATCAACAATAGCTTTAAAAATCAATCTTTTGTTCTCTTGCTTGGTTTTTAAAAGAACCTGTGGTTTATGAATTTGAATTAATTTATAGATCATGACACACAACGCTGATCCATGCCTGGCCCTCTTCTATCTGACTTAGTTATTGATTCATTCATTTCAATAACTAATAAGTATCTGTGAACCCAACATCCAATTGTTTACATGTAACTCTAGACTCCTCCCCATCCTGTCCTCCTGCCTATGGTTCCAACCTAAGTTATCCATCATACTGCCTTTGGTACTTTTATTCCCTTATTGTTGCTAGGTTTTTTTTTTTTGAGGTAAAATTGACATGTTAATGAGGCTCACTTTGGTGATTATACCTTTGTTTTTAAAATTTTGTTTTATTACAAATACCACTTGGTTAAGCTTAAGCAATTTTTTTATATTTATCTTTTTTTTTCCTACATTAAAAAAAAAAGCTATTATGCTATATATAACCTCTGAGATTTTCTTGTCACTCAACAATGCATACACTTCTTCCATGTTGTGTATAGTTGCGATTCATTCATTTTCACTACTATGTAATATCACATTCTTGAATGATCCTTTTTAGTCATTCTATTCTTGATGGTTATTTACATTTTACACAGATTTTTTTACTTACTTTCCTATTTTGTCGTTATAAACAGTGCTACTAAGAACATTTTTATACATGTCTCCTCATACACATAAACAAGTGTCACTTGAATTTTTATCTAGGAAAGGACTGATGGGTCACAGGATATGTGAATGTTCATTTTCACAAGACATGCCAAACTGCTTTCCAAAGTGGTTTTACTATTTTATTCTCTCACCAACCACGTATGTTACATTATTAATCTACATCTCTCCAACAACTGTTACTGTCAAACTTTTCACCGTTTCAGTCAGACGGATATAAAATGGCAGTTGCTTGAAGTCATGATTTATAGTAATCTGATTACTAATTAAATTAGCTATCTCTTCACATGCTCATTGTCTAATGGCTTTCCCATGGGTTGGTTAGACAACTCTATTAAGCAGCCTAACAATGAGTAATTGATTCTGGGTAAGAAAGTATTTCTAGCCAAACACTTTCTAATTTAGTGTTTGGAATATTAGCTTTTTATAAATAATAAATTTATCGGCATTCTGTCCATATCATTTGACCTGTAGGGCTGATGTGTTTGCCTCTGCTGTATTTTTATAGTTTTACCACCTCCAGAGTTAAAGTGAAAAGGCAAGGAGTGGTTTCTGAATGATACTGATCTTCTAATTCATATATGGAAATTAGTTCCAACTTGTTGGAAATTTACGTGAATTATGGAATTGAATTATGTTAGAGCTGATATCTGTTCTTGGGTGGGTGTAGACATTTTTTATATGTCTTCAAATATATCTATGCTTATTTGGGAACTGAAGTATACAGATCAACATTAGAGACTGTGCAAAAAGATAATTTTCTTCTTTCCCTGTTATACAGGGATTTATTTGATTTCTAAAAGATATAATTTATAAAAGAATTCAAGTAGTCTAAAAACTCCTAAGGAAGCTACAAATCACTGCTCTATGGGCATTGTCAGACTTAGGAGTGTCAGGAAGCATCTACAGTTCGTCTCATGTACTCCATCATGGAAACATCAGTCATCCCTCATTGTGTCCAAAAGGCTGTAGGAGATGGTCTTACATGTTGCATTTCTTTTTTCCCTTTGGGTATCCAGTATCAAAAGAACGTTCTCTTACTGGGTATCAGAAAGGGGAGAGCAGGAAGTTGAGAAGATAATTTAAAAGCCAGAATCACAGGATCACGTAATACAAGTTGTCTCTAGTCCAAATTCTAGGGATGCTACCTTGCTTGAGGGCCTGGGGCATTTCTTCAGGTAAAATGATGACATATTCATATCCTGAGTGATTATATGGCCACACTGGAGGAAACTGTAGAAATTAATGAAGTCAAAACTCAATTACTATCTTCTCAAATTAAGAGCTTTTCCTTTTTGTGATGACAATTTGCTATTAATTTTGGCAAAAATTAGAGTTAGATTTGTTTTTGAAATTCATTCCAAATGTCTTTTGCTGTGTGCTAATCAGCATATAATTGTTTGGTTGCTTTTCAGAAAAAAAAAAAGATATTTCAGTTGCAAATAATATCTCCTCACAAATTTACTTTAGGTCAATTTGAACAATAAATAATCCTTAGATTTCTTATATCTTTTATTGTATGATTTTATAACAGCCAAATAAAAATAGGTCAATCTGTATTATTTAGTTGAATATCGTATTACTCCATTTTAACCAATGTAGACTTTCATGATTTTTTCATAAATAGAAATTAGCCTTTTTATAAATGAAATAATTTTCACAAATTGGGTATAGTATATATTTCCCTTGAAGATATCGGCTATTAATGTGCAACTTGTTTCAAGGCACCTATAATGTATATAACAAGTTGTCTTCAGTAAAAGCAAAGAATATTGCACAATGGTGCCAGAGTGGTAGACGACTGGGACAGAAGAGAAACAGATTGGAGCATAAGTAGTTAGTCATAGCGGCAAATGGAGTTTTGGCAATGGAGCAATATATCCTGCAATCGTTCCTTAAACCACATCCAAAGAATCAAATTCCTGACACACAGTATATGTGAAGGTAGACAATAGGTACTCAGTGAATTCTGACTTTGAGTTAGAGGATACATCCCTTAGCTTTCACTCTCTAGGTAAAATACAGATTTTAACCAATCAACCAAGAGGTACTTGTTGAGTATCTGCCATGTACTTAACACTTTGAGAGAAACAAATAATCAAACAAATCCTATCTTCAGAGTATTCACAATTTACATGAAAAAGAACGATTTTTAAGTAAATTAATAGTTTTCTTTTTTTTTACTGTGGCATTCTTTTCTTTATTCATTTAGCCATTCAACAAATATGTGTTTATCACATACTTAATGCAGGAAGTACCAGAAAATCTTCTAGGAGAAAAAAAATACAAATGATATAATGTCTCTCTTCTTAAAAGAGTCTAAAGTCTACTAGGGAAGGTAAATATATGCATACAAGTAACCACAATGATAGCACCAGGTTTGGGGTTGGATAAAATGAGTTGAAAATACTCAGAACACAGAAGTGGAGGGCAGGAGTAGGGAGAACTGAATGAAGCTGGTAAAAAGCTACAAACTTCCAGTTATAAAATAAATAAGTCCCTGGGATATAATGTACAATATGGCTATATTTAACACTGTATGAAATATGGGAAAGTTGTTAAGAAAGTAGATCCTAAGAGTTCTCATTCCAAGGAAAAACATTTTTTCTTTTTTTTTTTTTTTCTTGTATCTATATGAGATGGTGGATGTTAATTAAATTTATTGTGGTAATCATTTCATAATATGTAAATCAAGTCATTATGCTCGATATCTTAAACTCATACAGTGCTATATGTCAATTATATCTTAGGATTAAAATTAAATAAAAATAAAATAACACATTTTAATACAAAATTAAAGAGTGAAATACTCAGAACAGTGCTTTATATGTAGAGAAACTGATTATTTATTATTATCATTTTACTAGTATTATTAGAGCTGGATCTACATGAATGTGCAGGAGTTTGTCAAGTGAAAGGATAGCTAATGTTTTTTATTTTGTGTGTGCTTACAGCTTCCACCTATCTCCTAAATTTCAGATCTATATTCTCAACTTTTTATGGCCTCTTTCTCTGGCTGACAGCATCCAGGCAACAGAAGGAAGCACACGGCATACAAGCAACAGGGGAAGACAGAGGAGGGACGAGGCCATTAACAGAGTATAGTAAGAGAGGGCCAAGGATATAACTTTGGAGAGCCTCTAAATTTCAGGAATAATAAAAGAAAAAGAAGAAGAAGAAGAAAACAGAGCTAGAGTATTCAGACATAGTAAAATATCACAGATGCCAAAGTGAAGACAGAGGCTGTTGAATGAAGTCCTTGTGGGAGATTCATATGACTATGTCTAGTTGGCATTCAGATACACATCAGAATAGATTGGAAGTTATCAGAATATAAGTGGCAGAAAAGCAGTAAGAGAGAAAGGAATCTTTTAGGAGATAAAGGGTTGAAGGGCAAAAACCATGGTAGAAATCAGGTTTAAGGATTCAGGCTGAACCAAGGGGAAATTAACACATCTACATATTAATCTTGGGGCCATCAGCTGCCTTCACCAGGTCAACATCCAGAATATATTAGCCTATATATATATATATATATTATTTCATATTATGATAATACATATATTATCATATGTATATATCCATTGAGAAATTATATAGCTCCCAAGAAAAGACCTATAGGTACTGAGATTTGAGGATTATACAATGAAATGGCCTAATTCTCACATGTTCAACTAGAGTAAGTCCAATGGTCAACAAGCCCTGCCAAAATACAAAAAATGTTTATTTCCACCATGTAAAGGTCAACAAGGATTTGAAGAGAATCTACAACATGAAAGATAGAATCTGTGACATAAAAGAGAAGAAGATATTTTTTAAATATTACTGTTAACATTTTCAAAGTGATAAACGGACATACTGTGTCCTTAAAGCAAAACATGAAACTATACAGAGGAAAATTTAGCAAACAGGAAAATTTTTTGGAAATTAAATAAGATAGCTAAAATTAAAATTGTTATTGAATAATTGGATACAAAGTCAAGAAACAAATGAAAAGACAAAATATAATAATAAGAGGAAAAGATAATCACAGGCTTAATCTAGGAAGCCTAACAATTGATTTAGTAGAGCTCTATAAACAGACAACAGGGGAAAATGTAAAGAAATTATCAAAGAAATAACACTGAACACTTTCCAGATAAGAAATACATAATATCCCAGTTCAAAGTATCCACCAGCTAGTCAGAATTTTTAAATTAAATTAAAAACAATGAATTTTTAAGACTTCCACCGAAGTAGGTCACTGTGAAAATTTAGAAAACTAAGGACAAACTTCTAGAGAGATTAAAACATGTCACAAACTAACAAATAAAATCAGAATAACACGGAACTTAATAGCCACATTGGAATCTTTAAAAGAATGGAGCAATGCCTTCAAAATTCCAAGAAAAAAAATATTTCAACCTGGAATTTTATATCTACCAAAACAATGTGAGGTATACAAATAGGATACATATTTTTCAAATGAACGTGGATTCAAAATGCTTATCTTTCCTTAACCCACTTTTAGGAGGCTATTGGAAAATGTACAAAACAAAATAAAGGGGGAAAAACCCAAAAGGAATGAAGATATAAGCCATGAAAAAGAGATCCAGCACAGGAGAGGCAAAGGAATTTCCCAGAATAACAGGTAATAAAAGAAACCTAGATCTTTTTTTAACAACAACAACAACAAAATACAAATTATTAAGCACAAAAAACAAAAACAAATGCAAAGCTTGTATTTACTTTGCCTCTACCAGAATTAAAGATAAATACTCATTAAATAAACAATTATGTCAGCCTTAAAATTTCTGAGTTGCATTTGAAAGGTAACTTGGAGGTTACAATCTGTGATGGGAATAATTTTAAGTTGGCCCTCCAAATTTCTCCCTGAGGTATGTAACCTATAACTTCTCCCCTTGAGTGTGGATGAGACTTATGACTATAAGATTTCACTCTTGTGATTACTCTATATAATATGGCAAATGAAAAGGAAGTCTGTAGATATAATTGAGGTACCAAACTGAGATAATCAAAAGAGAATTTTGCCTAAGTGGGTCTGAACTAACCAGGTGAATTATTTAAAATAGAGAAATCTAGGCTTTCCTTAAATTAGAGATTCACAGCAAGGTAGATTCTCCAAAGGCCATCAAGAAGCAAACAACTATGTTGTGGGCTGCCTATGTGGCAAAGGCCTGAGGGCAGCCTTTGGTGACTGAAAGCAGTCCCCAAACCATAGCCAGAGAGAAAACAGGGACTTCAGTCTTAAGCTACAAGGAATTGAACTCTGCCAACAATCACTGTAAGCTATGAAGCTGATCCCAAGTCTCAGATGAGATCAAAGTCCTAACCCAAGTTTTCTAAAACCCTGAGACGAGGACTCAGTCAACCCATACTCAGATTCCTGACTTACAGAAACTAAGATAATAAATCTATGTTGTTTTGAGCCCACAAGTTTACAATGATGATTAGTTACTCATCAATACAAAACTAATTCCTCATCTTAGCCCACTGAATTGGCTTAGCAACCAGAGATTTCAGTTGCCTTGAGGGCTAGGGATGAAGGCATCCACAAAAACTCTTTAACTATCATAACAGCTGTTTTGAGTCTCTTCTTATAATTTCCACAGAAAATAAAATTTAAAGAATTCACGTCCCCTGTTTAAGTCCTCACACATGGGTGTCCACACCAGTTGGTTCATTTAATTAATCTACTGTTTCATTCCATTCTGAATTATTTTCATATTTTTGCTGTATCAAATAATATTTCCATATTTTCATATAGTAAAAATATGGCTGAATTTTGGAGAGCCTTCATAGTTTATACTGTTTTTTATTTATCCTACTAACAAAAAGAGAAGAATTATTTAAAGTTGTAAGATAAAAGGATGTAATTAATGGTGTCAAGCCCAAAGAATATCAGAGAGAAAGGGCTCCAGAAAAGAGGCGGAAGGACTATCGTTGAACTGAACAACGGATATGATTTCCACCAAGATGGGCGGGAAGCATGCAGGGCAGTGACTGTTATAAAGGACCCACTGCAAATTAAGAAAGTCCCTGCTGAAAGAGCCCTGATTTCTTTTTGAGGTTGGACATTTACTCTTTTGCTCAGAATAAGGTAGTTTAATAGGAAGAATGAAATCTTGAAGGAAACTATAAATGACTTCGGGGAAAAACTATAGGAAGCACTAATTGGAGATACATAGAAAGGATAAGGGACAGGCAAAAGGCTCTAGTGAAATGTTGGAATATAGTATAGTATATCACTGTCTCTGTGTATGTGAGGAATGTACTTCTCTGCTTCCTACTGTTTGGCTTAGCCTGGGGACTGGCTTTGGGTGATGGAGTGTAGGCAGAAGGGACAGTGTGTCAGATCTGATCCTAAGTAATAAAAGCAATACAAATTTCTACTCATGTTGTCTCTGGGAGTTTCTAAACCCCATCATGAGAAGAGCATGCCTCAAGTAGTTGATGCTCCTTCAGCTTGGGCCTTAGGAGGAGAAACTGGAGAAGAATCATAGCCAGGAGCCAAGCCTGGTCAATCTACAGACCTGTCCAAACTAATACAAGTATCATCTGTGAACTTGCAGCACCATTCTGAAGCCTGTGTGAATTCTATCTGTCAGTGATCAACAATTCAATAGAGTGCTGAGAGGTGAATGGTTAGGTCAGCCAGGGGCCGAGTTGTGCCAGGATAAAGCTGAAAGTGAAATGGTAATTGAGGGCAATGGCACAGAGCCATTGAAATGAAGAGTATTACGGTCTTGGCTGAATGAAAAAGGAAGTGAAAGCAAGGAAAAGTAGGTTATGAAAAAATGGATCTACACACCAAGCTGTTTTTATGTCAAGAAGAAATCCTTACACATTATAAAGCTGATGTGATTAGTCAACTTTAAGTTCCTTTTTCTTCTCACATTTCTTCTTTTCATCTTTCCAACATTTATGGCTTCAATTCAAGCATTTGCTGGGTTCTTGGAATTTGGGATCTAAAGAGACCTAAATCAGCATCCTGAAATTTGAGTTTCAGACCAGATGACAGTGACAGGCAGGTAGAAAAGTAACTACATTGCAATGAATATGGACAATTATATTTTCAATAGATAACCACAAAGTATCTGCCACCTCACAAGCTGTTTGGCAATAGCACCTTGTTACAGCCCATAAAGAGGCAGAGTTCATAAGCCCATATGGTGTGATGGAAACATTTACATGTGGCTTAGATGCTCCCTCTTGGAACCTAGTCACCATGCTGTGAGAAACCTAAGAGGATACATGTAAGGGCTATAGTCAACCATGCAAAGTAAGCCCAACTTTTTTGTCATTTTAGCCCAAGTCATGTGACTGAGACAAATTTCCATATGATACCAGCTCCTCAGACATTTCAGTCTTCCCAGTGAGGCCCCAGGGATTGTGGAACAGACCAAGCCATCTTTTTGCACCCCGACCAATTCCTGTCCCACAGAATTCATGAGCATAATAAAATGTAGGGTTTTATGCTAAAAATGGAGGTGGTTTTTACAAACTGGAATAAGATGATACATGCTAGTATAAAACTTTATGCAGAGGGCTCCGACAGAAGGCAGTGGGTGACTCTAACTGGAGAAATGTGTATGATAATCCCAGGAGATTTAGAATGAAAGACACAGCTGCTAATCTCAGCAAACACCAAAACCATTTGAAGGATTTGATAAGTATATTTCATCACCATTGTACTAGTTAACTGAGGCTGCTGTAACAAATTACCATAAACTTGTGGCTTAAAACAGCAAAATTTTGTTTCACAAATCTGGAGGCCAGAAGTCTGAACTCACTAACACTGGGCTGAAATCTAGGCTTTGAAGCTGCACTCCCTTTGGAAGCTCTAAAGGAGAATTCATTCCTTGCCTCTTGTAGCTTTGGGTGGCTGGTGGCATTCCTTGGCTTGTGGCTACATCACTCCAATGTCAAGGCCAGTATTTTCAAATCTCTCTTCTCTGTCTTCACTTCATCTTCTCCTTTGTTGTGTATTGTGCATGCTTCTGCTGCTGCCCTCTTATAAGGATACAAGTAATAGCATCTAGAGCCAACCCTTATGTTCCAGGATAATCTCCCCATGTCAAGATCCAATCACATTTACAAACACCCTGTTTCCATATGAAGGATCACTTGCGGGTTCCAGGGATTAGGATTTAATATCTTTGGGGCACCATTACTCAGCCTATCACAACCACTTTTAGGGTGAAATTTCTCAATTTTGAGAATGGTTTCTTAAATAATATTGATTTGCTTATATTTCAAGCTCAATCCTCTGATACAAAAGTTGAAACTCTTTTCTGATTTGTTTAAAATTCAAGAGGCATATCTAACAGTGGATGTGAGTTTCCACCAGGTAAAGTTTGGAATTATGTACCAAAAACTCAAACATTACCCAATATGCTCTTCTATTTTCAGAAAATGGTGAGGCTGTAAAAAGAGTATACACTCTATTAAGGTTACTGATTCCAACTGTTAGAGGAAATACATTTGACAAGGTTTTTTTCTCATTATTTAACATGTCATTTCATATTTGACAATAGGAATTGAGGTTGCTAAGAATTTTGTGTGTGTGTGGAATAATGCCTCAAACAACAAATGTGTCTTGAATGTCTACAACCAGGATAAACTAAAGTCTGGCAGGACAGTATTTAATTTGAATGACAGTTATGCCCATATGTACACTTGTTTTATCAACATCATCATTACAATTTTAAATCACAGACTATTCTCCACCAGGATTTAAGAAGTTAAAGTAAAAACGAGATTTCTGCTTTGTAATTAAAGACATGAAGTGTTGTGTCAAACAAGGCTTGGAATGCTGATTGATTACTTAGGAAGCCATTTTAGGCAACATAGAAGCCATCTTAACACTAGCATTCTCTCTACACCTGACGTTGCTTTTATAGGTATACTCACTTCACAAAGTCAAGTCAGCAATGGTTTTCCAACCCCTAAATGTAAAGTCATCTAGCACCTTAACTTTGACGAATTTAAAACAGAGAGAGTCCCCCAAAAGGAATGGCCTTGGTAATTACAACATGGTGATTGGGGAGATAAAATATGAAGATATGAAGTGCTATGATTCTTTTCTTATATCTAGAGTTTCATGCTACTCTGATCTATGGTGGAGTTCAGTCTTGGTCAAATAAAAAAAAAATCTTTGAAGACTTTCTTTTCTACCATTTTCTGTTTTTCAACAAAATAAGGTTTATTTTTTCCCAAAGTCTTCTTACCAATTCTGTAGGGAAGAATTTGTGTTTCAATCAGAAACTATACATTTCTATAATGTGTAATCTTTCTATACATTTCTTCATCCTTATCAGATTTTAATTAAATGGGCACTATATTACAACTTTATGAGTTATAGGTAGCTGATAGCAACACAAAATAATTTTTCTCTATGCATATGCAAATGAATTCTGACCAGTGGAGGGGCAGCCATAGCCATTCTCACTCTTCAGAAAAATCAGTTTCATCTCCATTTATAAATTCATTTCAATATCTGTAATCTACAAATTTATCTATTCATGGATTCTCTTTTGGATCAGTTATAACATCTGACTGTTTCTCTCATTATGAATCAAACAAAATCTTTAATGTGTTGATTTTTATATATAGTACCTGGTTTTCATTTATTTAAAGTCTTCTCAGGGAGATGGACTTCTGGAATGGTGAAGACCTTAATGAACTTGCTCTCTTTCTAAAACAATGAAAATATAGGCAAAACATCTAACATCAACTATTTTATAACCCTGAAAGAGGGTTAACTGAAGAGGAAACTAAAAATCTATAGAAAAAAATATTATTAAACCTCAGTGAGACAATGGGTTATCTGACATTCTAACTTAGGGCTATTGCCATCCCTGTTCACTCACCGGCTCAGTAGTAGCCTAGGCAAAAGTTGACAACATTGTTGATAATGGAGAAATCTGACTTCTTGTGGAATCCAATAAAACCATCATCTAAAAAAAGGGGGGGGGGTGGTCAATATTCTGTTCAAAATTGCAGTCCCCTAGAAAATCTCTATTCCCAGAATACATTGGCCCTTTGATTTGACTCAGAGGTCAGCTTAGCTGAGGCTTACTTTTGGGGCACTTCTCTACTTCTAGAAGCAACTGCTTATGGTTGTGATTTCAGGTATAGAAAACAAGGACCTCACCAGGAATTTTAAAGGCATTACTACAGAATTAGATGACCACAGAGAAGTTTGAAAAGCTCTGACACATTTCTGAGGATCTAAAAGGCCATGTGCAGGCACGAATCTGTGTGCATAGCCAAGAAATACATAGGAAAGAAGAAAGTACCAGTCACTCACCTCCAACTGACCTTACGGAAGAAGTGAAACTATTTCTATTTGCAAGTGACATGCTCTTGTACGTAGAAAATCCAAATAAATCCATCAAAAACTATTAGTACTAATAAGTGAGTTCGACTTTGTACCTGAATACAAGCCTTAATGTTTATGGCCAATTAATTTGCAGCAAGGGTGCCAAGAAAATTCTATGGGCAAGGGACAGTTTTTTCAACAAATAGTGCTGAGAAAACTGGATGCTCACAGTTTGGATTCTTACCTTCAACCATATAAAAAAGTTAACTCAAAATGGATCATAGGTCTAAATAGAAGAGTTTAAAATATTAAATTAGAAGAAAACATAGGAGTAAATCTCTGTGATCTTAGGTCAGGCATTGGTTTCTTAGATATGACATGAAAAGCACAGGCACCAAAAGAATATAGATAAACTGGACTTCATCAGACTTAAGAAGAGTGCCATCCAGAATATGAAAACACACAGAATGAGAGAAAGTATTTGTGAAGCACGTATGACAAAGTCCTTGCATTCAGAATGTATAAAGAATTTTAATAACCCAATAATGAAAAGACAATCTGATGTAGACTGAATATTTGTGCCGCCCCCCACTACATTCATATGTTAAATCCTAATGCTCAACATGATGCTATTTGGGGATGGGGCCTTTGCAAGGTGAAGAATTAGTGCCTTCATAAAAGGTACCCCAGAGGGCTCCCTCATCCCATCCTCCATGTGATGCGCAGCAAGAAGACAGCCCTCAAGAACAAGGAACAAGTCCCTACCAGACATCAAATCTGCCAATACCTTGGTCTAGGAATTCCAGCCTCCAGAACGGGAAAAAATAAATTTTTATCTTTTATAAGCCACCCAGCCTATGGTATTTTTGTTATAGCAATATGAACTGATGAGATATAATCCAATTTTTAAAAATGGGCAAAGGATTTGAACAGACATTTCTCCAAATAAGCTGTAGATAGTAAATAATCACATGGAAGGATGCTCGTCATCATTAATCACCAGGAAAATGCAAATCAAAACCACAATGAGATACGATTTCACACATACTAGAATAGCTAAAAAGACAAACAATAAGGGATGATGAGGAGGGGGAGAAATTGGAACCATTATACATTGCTGATGAAGATGTAAAACCATGCAGACATTTGGAAAACAGTTTGAAAGTTCCTCAAAATGATAGCCATGGAGTTACCGTAAGACCTACCTATACTAGTGCTAGATAGATACCCGAGAGAAATTAAAATGTATGTCCACACAAAAACTATTCATGAATGTTCACAGCAGCAAGCAGCATCATTTATAATGACTAAAAGGTGGATACAACCTAAATGTCCTTCAACTGATGAGTAATCAAAATGTGGCCTATTCGTGCAACAGAATACTTCTTAGCAATAAAAAATGAAGCACTGATACATGCTATAACATGAATGAATGTTGAACACATTATATAAATGAAAGAAGCTAGTCACAAAAGACCACACATTGTATAATTCCATTTATTTGAAACGTCCTGAATAGTCAAATCCATGGAGGCGGAAAACTGAGTAGTAGTAGCTCCCCAGTTGAGGAATGAGGAAAGATTGCTAATGAATATGGGTTGAGGTTTCTTTTGGGGATTTTGTAAATAGTCTAAAATTAGACAGCAGTGATAGTTATACAACTCTGAACATCCTAAAAACCTCTTAACTATAAGACAAGCAAACAAGCAAACCCAGTTAGTTGTAAATAACAACAGAAACAATAACAAATGCTTGCAAAAACTCAACTCAATACCACAATACTTTAAACAGCTGAAAAAAAGGCAGAAACTGTATTTCAGGGCATGAAGGGTGAAATCATGTAATACAGGTCTAAGCACCCACGAGGTGTCCAATAAATCTAAATTGATGATTCCAAGTTCCTTGATCTGGCAAGGTCCCCCTGAGATCGTAGCATTCATCCCTCTGCCCCATAAAATCAAGCCCAGATAAGTGGGTCATTTTCAGCACTGCTTTTAAAGCCGTATGAAAAAACAGTTTCACAACCTCTTTCCGTATGGTTACTGGATCTAAGTAGGATGCTAAGTGGCAAGGGAATGAGAGTCATCTCTGAGCCTTTATAGTCGTGACACTGAGCACTGTGATAAGCAGCTCTTGGAAAGAGATGGTGGTAAGACGGTAGAGATGCAGCTAAATGCTTCAGAGGAGTGTGTCCAAGACAGTGAATGAGACTTAGAAAGGGTGAGAAAGAGAATAAAGCCAATAGCAGGCAGACAGAGTACTGACAAGAGACAATGTTGACAGAATAGTGACAGAGGAACAAAAAGATGAATCAGAAACTTTGATAAGATGGAAAAGAGAGAGGAAAAATAGGAAAAACTTAAAAACTTAAGACTCCTACTTTTCTCCCAAATGTTGATAAATATGGAGCAAAACAAGACGTTTGACACTGCCACATGCTCTTTGCTCCACCAGGAGAAGGGGCACATTAAAATGCAGTAGTCAAAGGGATGGGAAAATGCACAGAAGAGTTGGATTAGCAATAGAGTAGTCCAATCCTCTTATCACACAGCAACCCTGGAATAACAGGTGAATTGCTTACTATTTTCTCACAAGCTGGCTAAGAAATAAATACAAACTATTTTATTCTATCCAATTTATAATGAATATTAATGGTAAAAATAATTATACAAAATAAAACAAAAATTGCACATGGTAACATTTGTTATTGACTAAAAATTGATAAAAAGCAAAACTTTTTTGCTTTTATTTACTTTATTTTTTTATTGAAGTATGGTTGATGTACAGTATTATATAATTTACAGTGTATAATATAGTGATACACAATTTTTAAAGGTTATACTCCATTTATAGTTATTACAGAATATTGGCTACATTCCCCATGTTGTACAATATATCCTTGTAGCTTTTTTACACATAATAGCTCGTACCTCTTAATCCCCTACCCCTGTCTTGCCCCTCCCCTCTTCCTTCTCCCGACTAGTAACCAATAATTTTTTCTCTATATCTGTAAGTCTGTTTCTTTTTTGTTATATTCACTAGTTTGTTTTATTTTTTAGATTCTGCATATAAGTGATAATCATACAGTATTTGTCTTTCTCTGTCTGCCTTATTTCACTTAGCATATCATTCAAGTCCATCCAACATTGTTGCAGGTGGCAAAATTTCATTCTGTTTTGTGTCTGAGTAGTACTTCATTGTATATACTGATACCACATCTTCTTTATCTGTTCATCTGTTAATGGATACTTAGGTTGCTTCCATATATTAGCAATTGTAAATAATGCTGTTATGAACATTATGGTGCAAGTATATTTTGAAGTAGTGTTTTCATTTTTGAGGTGGGAGGGGATATATACCTAGGAGTGGGATTACTGAGTCATACGGTAGTTCTATTTTTTGTTTTTTGAGGAACCTCCGTACTATTTCCCACACTGGCTGTATCAATTTACATTCCCACCAACAGTATATGAGGGTTCCCTTTTCTCCACATCCTCACTAACAATGATTATTTGTGTTCTTTTTGGTGATAGCCATTCTGACAGGTGTGAGGTGATATCTTGTGGTTTTAATTTGCATTTATCTGATGATTGATGTTGAGCATCTTTTCATGTGCCTATTGGCCATCTGGATGTCCTCTTTGGAAGCATGTCTACTCAGATTTTCTGCCCATTTTTAATCGGGTTGTTTGTTTTCATGATGTTGAGTTGTATGAGTTGTTCATATATTTTGGATATTAACTCATCAATCATATCATTGACAAATATTTTCTCCCATTCAGTAGGTTGTCTTTTTGTTTTTGTCTATTGTTTCCTTTTCTGTGCAAAAACTTTTAAGTTTAATTAGGTCCCATTTATTTATTTTTGTTTTTATTGCCTTTGCTTTAGGAGACGGATCCAAAAAAAAAAAATATTGCTATGATTTATGTCAGAGTGTTCTGCCTATTTTTTCATCTAGGAGTGTAACGGTATCCAATCTTATATTTAGCTCTTTAATCCATTTTGAGTTTATTTTTGCATATGGTGTTAGAGAATATTCTAATTTCATTCTTTTACAGGTAGCTGTCCAGTTTTCCCAGCACCACTTATTGAAGAGATTGTTTCTTCTCCATTGTATATACTGACAAAAGCAAACTCTTTGATAAAATTTCTATCTGCAGAATTTTATTTAGAATAAATAGACGTGGTAGATATAGTATCTATAAAACAAAATTCCAAACTGTAGGTGATATAATTGTTGATATGAATTAAAACTTGATCAGCAAGGACTCATTTCAATGAAAATCTTACATGGAAAATAATGATTCTGACGAGAATAATTTCAGCAAAATAAAAGTGCACATTAAAAAATTAGGTATGATTTGAGTGCTAGGTAGGAAGTTGATTAAAGAATTAAAATGGCTTAATGGGAAAAAAAAAAAAGTGTATTCTCAGTACAGATTTCTTTTGTCCAAGTACATTCTTCTCCATGTGCTCTGGGTACATTTCTGTGTGTGTGGATGCTGACACCAAATGAGCCCCTTAGTATCTATTTCTGAGGGAGCTTATTCTCTTGAATAAGTGTAATTTAAGAGAAAAAGCAGCCCATATTCCCTGGGCTTGGCATGAGAAGGGAGCAGATGATCTGATAGGCTTTATTGCCTCTAATTTTTGTGACTAATATAGAGGTTCTGTTTTGAAAGCACCCAGATCTGGCTCCATTCTGGTTTAGCTAAGAACAGATTTGGAACAAAATGTACTCTTTCCCAAGAGCCAGGCCCTCAGAACTATCCTAAGGATAGTTTTGAAATGCATAAGCAAACCAAGAATAGTTCAGAGTGGCCATGAAGCTTGCCAAAGGCATAAAGAAAATCGAAGTAGCCTAATTAAATTCAGACAGTGGGGCGAACAGAAGCCCGTGGATGTTAAGATGAGGGACTCTTCCTTTTCCTTGTCTTAGGTTTCGCTGTGGTGAGACCACCGCTGGAGGAGTAGTCCCATCTCCTGCCAGTGCCCTTTCTTACTCTCCTTTATGTGATGGATAAATTGAAAGAAGGGACAGGAAGTAGCCTTCTTAGCTCCCCACTCTAAGTCTCTTTGGAAGCCAGTTTTCCCTAAAGGAAGATGCTCGTGGTGCTTCTTGTTACTATAAAGTTCCCAGGGGCACACACCCCTCCTGTATTTCCATGTCAGGAACACTGTGATTTTTCTGCCTCTGCCTGGTGAACAGATTGATAAATCTGTCCCATTTTGGTGTACAGAATTAGTAAGTCTATTTGCCACATATGTAAATTATTCGCCAAGCCAGATCTTTATCTGAAATAAAGCTAATGTTCTGATGATCATCCTGACTCTGTTTTGTTAGATGGCTTCAAACTCGGGCAGGGAAGAGAGGAATGGAATGTTATTTATTGACTGCTTAAGTTCCAAAATACACCCTACTTTTCCCTCTTTAGCTATCTCCTTCTGTGGACACCTGTGAATTTGTTTATGGCGTGTGTGTGTTTTGTTTGTTTTTCTCTTTATTTTTAGGCAAAGGAACTAAAAGTAGGAATTGGGGATGCTGTTAGCATTTTGGAGGTCTTTCAAAAATGAAAAGCCACAGGCTTCTTTAAATTTTGAGGATACTAAATTCTAAGGAGAAAAAGAGGGACACGGAAAATGACAAGAAGCTGAAGTAGGTGGGGCAGGAGACATGTGTTTACCAGGAACAGGCTTCTTTCATGTAGGAAAGACATTTGAAATAAATAAGACATATTTTAACATGTAATCTGTGGGTGATGTAAAATAAACAACACTCTCTTGAATAAATTTCCTCTTAAAATTTCATAGTACACCCATGTATTTGTGTGTGTGTGTGTGTGTGTGTGTGTGTGTGTGTGTGAAATTGATCTCAGATCTGGAAAATTGTTTTGAAACTTAACTTTTAAATAAAATGGGCATTATTTATAGTATTATTACTTGGCAAACAATTTGGTAGGTTTTCCTGTATCCCCAGACTACATTGGAATTGTTCAATAATGTAATGGAAAATACTCTACAAGAGAAGTGTGTGTACCCCAGGGACGAAATTTCTACTTATACTTGTATTTTCTATTAGCATTGACAAACATCTAAAGTTGTTAGTGCAGTTAAATACAGAAAACAATATAAGATCTTTGAGAAACAAAGGGAGAAGCTCTGAAATATAAAAACGAGGAGAGCTGTTCTGGCTACACCCAGTGACCCCAGAGGAAATTGTAAAGTGGGTGAAGTTTGTCTCTCAGCTTTCTCTTCCTTTGGGTCCCACTCCTTAAGTGTTTTATAATCATGCCACCCTTTTAGGACTTTGAACTTGGCCCATCTTGGCTGAGACAAGAGGAAGAAAGCTCTTCCCCAAACACTTCAGTGCATGTTGCTTCCTTCTACATGTCCTTCAAGAATTAGATGAAAGATTGCCCTCTTTGAGGCAGAGAACCTGCTCTCTGTTCCAGCAACATCCTATGCAGACCCAAACGTGGAAGAATAGAAGGTATGTCTTAGCCCAAAGGATAAACTATGGGCTTAACCTTTGCAGAGGAAGAGTGTGAACACATAGTGCCTTTCGCAGCCCCACACTCACCGCAGACGCGCTTGTCTGCTCTGCCTCCACCAGGGCTAGCCTTGCTCCGTTATCCCACTCCGAACTAAGAGAAACTGAGACAAAAATCCCTCTACATGGGTATTCCTGTCCAAAAGAAGAGCGTCCCTATGCACAGAAAATCCTCCAGTTATTTTAACCTATGTCTAATGCAAAGTTTCACTAAGATTGCTAACAGGTGCAGAACCAATTAACTGATTGGAAGTTTATCATCGTCATCAGCATTGTCAACAGACACTTAATGAGTATCCCTAGAGCACTGCACGCGGCACTTGTGCTAAGAGCTCATCTCCTTTCCCCGGGAGAACATTTTAATGAACAATGAAATAGCTAAAAACTAGATATGAAAGAGGAAAGGCTAGAGAAATAAAAGGAATTAATAATTGGTCCCTAAGTAAAGAGCTGTCTGGACTCATTCCTTTTTTTTTTTTTTTTAATGGAGATACTGGAGATTGGATCACTGAGCTATCCCCACCCTCTTCTTCATTCCTTCTTAATGTCAGTAGTCATAAGTTATTCAAATATATAAAGAGATCTATTTATACACACATATTGAATATAGAAAGAGATGATGCTATAATCTGAATGTTTGTGCCCCCTGCCCCAAATTCATATGTTAAAACCTTAATGCCCAAGGTGACAATATTAGGAAATGGGACCTTGGGGAAATAATTAAGGCATGAGAGATCTGCCTTTATGAATGGGACTAGTGCCCTTGTAAAAGAGGCCCCAGAGAGATCCCTTGTAAGAACAGAGCAAGAAAGCACTGTCTATACATCAAAAATTGGATCCTCAACAGACGTCAAATCTGCTGGCACCATGGTCCTGGACTTCCCAGCTTCTAGAATTGTGAGATATAAATGCTGCTTATAAGCCACCCAGTTTGTGGCACTTTAGTTGTAGCAGCCTGAAAGGACTAAGACAGATTATGTTGATGGTGATGATGCTGATGATAGAGATAGATGTAAACAACAGGCAAATGTACAAAAAGATCTACAGTCTAGACAGAGATATATTCATGACACATCTATGCTCATGGGTCTGTATCCAGACCGATATAGATAGATAGAAGTGTCTAAACAATTTTATTAAAAGCTCTTTATATATTTAATATTAGAAGTAGATAATACTTTGGATTTTCCTGATTAAATCTGATTGACTGGCAATAAGGATTTTCTTCAAACTTCACTTGAAATTCCTAAATCAAATGTGAGCTGCATGGTTTGAAAGAGGTCAACAATCTTGGACAAAATCCAGACAAGAGCAGTAACCTTGACTGAGAAACTAGGTGAAGAAATTTCAAGGCTGAATACAAATAGCTAAGGAAAGATGTAAGGCTAGATCTAGTTTAATTTGTAAGCCCCAAAGTAGTATGGAATTAGTTAACCTACTACAAAAGAATTCTTCAAGAGGGATTTATTTGTAGCCTCAATAATGGGAAGTGTTAGTAAGCCCAGAACATGGAGAGATCTGAGCCACTGGTTAATAAGAGCTTTCCCAAGCAGTATGATAACACTGAAAACATTTTAAGCAAAACTAAACATTGAAACAGATCACATTCCTGAGATACAACCTAGTGATACCTGAGTAGTATACCAGATAACTAAAAAAGCTCCATGCCTAATGTGTGATACATTTGTCTGTTCATTTAAGTAAGGTGCTGTTTTGTTTAAGGCAGGGTCTATTTAAGGATTGTTCAGAGGACAGGAGTGACTGGTAAGGATGATTGTAGGTCATAGAAGAGATCACAAGATACAGATCTTTGAGCTGATTCCTGAAGAGAAAGGAGCTAAGAGGAGAACCTGGAGGGGTGCCCAGAACTGTTGGAAAGAAAACTATTTCAGACAATGGGAATGGAATTAACAAATGCCCCGAGGCATGAGGGAGCTTGGTTTGTTGGAGGAACACAGACGATTTAAGGGTGGCTAGATTACAGAGCATGAGGGAATGTAAGATCAGAGGCTGAAAAACTATACATTCCACCCCAAAGACCCTGAGTATCCACAGGCCTAAGAATCCTAAAATCCCATCTTTGGTGATAGAAATCACGTGTCACTCCTCACCCCCACAACAGTCCAGTACTTAGTATCAGATATTTTCACCTCTGTTAACAATGGAACATTCATCAAAACCTGAATACCACTTGGTAAACAAAACACTGCCTTGGTTGTAATATTACATAAACAATTTAAGTTAGAAAGCAAAAAAGCTACCCTCCATTTTTACCAAATTCTCTATCTCCTAAGGCACCAACCTCATTATAAGCCCAGTAGTATTCTATCTTTCCCACAAAAGGGAAAAGATAAATTTCCACTCATGTTGTTGCACCCAAATGGCAGACATAGGTTTCGAAAGGACGGTTTCCAACCTGTTAATAGTTTTCAATACACAACAGCTGCAATCCATGAAAGAGATAAATATTCATGGCACAGAGCATTTATATGTACCAAATGTATATTCATGAACAAATGGCTTCCCTGCCTTTAATAGTGCTCGCCGTGCAGTCCATGAAGAATGGACCGAGCTTCCCCTGCCTGCTGTTGCGGGGTCTGTACCAGTACAGCTCCCCAGTGTCAGTTCTGCAGTGGTTGCAGACAGGACGAGAGCCGTGGAAAAAAACACAAAAATGTGCCCAGAATCTCTCCGCACTCATTCCAGATTGGATAGCAGCCCCTCCCTGCATCAGATATTAACGGCAAGTTCTATATGGCTGCCAACTTGTTTTTCAGAAAAAATCATTTTATAGTCAAGCTGTGTGTGGCCATACGTGCACGGCAATATCCATGGTTGACCATCTTTCAAATATGCTTTGTCACAGTACTGTCCCCCCGATGGGCTTTCCTGAGAACACTGGAAGGGGAATTTGCATACACTGAATAGCATTCTCAGGTGATCATCACGTCCAGTTACCGAGCCCTCAGTCAGAGCATTCCGTGCAGCATGGAAGCAAAAGAAGGACAGTGCAAACTATTCAACAAAAGTCTTTTGTTATTCAGCAAGGTTTAGTGGATGGCAGGAGCTTTTGAAGACTGTCATATTGTTTCATTAAAAAAAGTGTTGTTTGCTCCATTAATTTCTCCAAGAGGGAGGCAAGAATAGAATCAAGTGAGGAAATGTGCCTTTTGTTGAACAAGAATATGGAGTCATTATAAGGTTTTAGGGCACTGAACAAAGCCTGCTAAAAAAAAAGTCATAATCATAATAATAAAATGAAATTATTTAAATTGTATCTTGCAGGCAAAGGAGCTTGTCACCTTCGCAGACAGCGTCTCCTAGCTCCCTCTCTCAGTTCTTTGTGGTCAGCTCTCAGCCCTCCTTTATAGGGTCACAAGAAAATAATTCTGACCCTGTCAGAAACGCCAAGTTTCCCCTTTCTCTGTCTTGGCACTTGCTGTTGATCCACTCTAAGAGATGACCTTTTAAGACCATTACGATTAACTGAAAATATGATTTTATACCATTCCCTCCTACACATTTTTATAAGGTACCTGGTTGTATCTGAATTTTCATTTGCAGTTAAATTATTCCCAATTCCCTCTCAGTAGTTTACACAATATATTGCATCAGGATCCAAGTTGTAACATACTAGGAAATACGGAAAGATTTTAGCTCTTTGTGTTGTGAGTCTGAGATTGCAAATAATAACCAGTGAGAAGGAAGCACCTTACTGGATAAGCCAAAGTTCTGGAAATATCATGAATAGTAGCTGTACTTGGCTAGGATGACATCATACTGCTCTATAAATGATATGGTTCCAATATTTAAAATACAGTTTCGATATTAAAACAAAGTTAATTCTGCCTTGGATTGCATTATGAAAATTAAACCTTCCATAAGGAATGTTCCCAAAATGTCCATAATTAAGTAGAAGAGACTCTCTAAAGTATGATGAATCCCTGAAGACCTCCAATTAATTCCCTAGATCCCTCCCATTTCTAATGATACAATTTGGGGCACGTCGCTCTCATCTTCTTCCCCTGTCTCCACGAAGTACTCAGTGTATGTGTCAGATTCCTCTGCATCACCTTTATACATCCTTCCTAATGAAGAGCAGTCCACATCGTCATTTGCTACCACACCATAATTGTCACTTTATCAGAGGTAAAACTTACATAAAAGTCATAGGAATTTGATCTCATCTAATTTCTCCTTGGAATTATTTCTCCATGGAATTATTTCTCACATGCCTGTCGTGTCCTGGGACTGTGCCACTGCTACAGACACGGCATCTTCTCTCAAGATGTGTTTAGCCCAACAGAGAAACCAGATGAAGAATCCATAGAGTTAGAATGCAGGGTGCTAAGTGCTCCGGTGGAGGAAGTATAGGATGTTATGGGTTCTGAGAGCTGAAAAAACTTGCCCAAGATCCCATAGCAAGAAAGCAAGAAAGCCTGGATTTGAACTCATTTTTCCCAGGATCTTAACACTACACATACTGCTTATATGACATACTGACTTGGCTGTGCCCAACCTCCCTTATACAGAACAGCTACTTGAGAGAAGCCATAGGGAATTCTCTCCCCCTGCTCTTAGGTAGAATTAGAATCATGTCACACGTGGCTGATCTTAGCCACAAAGGAGGGAAAAGCTGAGCAGTAGAAAACAGGAAATCTCATGATTCCTCGAGTGAGGATAGGAATGGCAGATAGGCTCTGGCTGCAGGTGGGGTTTTTTCCTATTCCTGTTATGTTCTTGAATCTCCTTTGGTTTGGGGGCCCATCTAACTGCTCTCTGCATGAATCTGAGGGCTGGAATGGGTTACTCCACCAGTTCACTGACCCAAGGAGAAACTGCTGCCACTGCCCTCTATGGTTACCCTTGATAGGAAGCTGATTTCTTGGGGAGGTTGGGGTGCTGGCCCAGACCCAGCCTCCCATTGGCTCCATGGCTGTGTATTCCCTACTCTAATAACATCACAGAAGGAAATTTTTAAATGCAAGTTCTCACATGGGTATAAGTTACCTGACTGTAGTTTATTTAGACACCCATTTCAAGTAACCAATGGAATTACTCAGAGCTGCTGTCTTGAGCTCAGGATTCCGTCATGGTGAAAATTCATCCTCTTAGGAACTACCTGCTTTTGGTCACTTAGGCTCAAACCTAATCAGTTTCTCACTGAAACACACCTCTAGGATTCTGGACAGAACGGTTTACAATATGATTTTTGCTTCACTGAAAGAAATGACTCAGGAGATACGGGAAAACTGCCCTGAGTGGATTCAAGCTGACATTTCTTGTTTCCACATCATAGACTCCAGAAGCAAGAATGTGTATATGCTTTTCTTGCATCTTAAAACTCCATGAAAGTATTTAAGAAACAAGCAAACACAGCCAAACACAATGACAAAAATAGGCATTAATTAACTGGCATTAACTCATGAATCCTATATCATATATGAATCCTATGTCCTTGAATAGGAAGGCATGACCAGCTAGTGGCAGGAATGTGCCTTTGGAACAAAAGCTCCCCTGATGAAATCTGCCACTGATGTTTGTCCACAGTGGCTGTCATCGTGACTTTTTAGAATTAGTGGCTACAAAGGCCTGAGGGAACTGATGTCAGCCTTCATGTCCCATCCTGCCACTCCCCATCTTGAAAATCCCATTGTTCTAGAGGCACAGTAAGCAAGCAATTCTTCAAGCAGAGTGATGTCATGGTAAGAAGACCAATCAGAGCAGATGCACAAGGCAAATCCTCTTAGCTCTGTTGAGAAAGCTCATCCTTCTCCTGTTCCAAAGGAGGGCTGGATGCCCGCCTCCGAGGCAGGCCAACAGCAGGTGTCAGAGAACGAATGTTGATACAACAATACTGGTACAACAAAAACAATGTTTATTATACATATTACGGCTTTTGTACACTCAAGGTAAAACAAAATAAAACCAGTTAACTATTCCATGTTATGGCCCTCTAAGAAATACAGAAAAATCCCACTCCATCTATACGTTACATAGAACTCACAATATATGAGCCCAAGGGGACTACCATTTTGGATTTAACACCCTACCCCTGGCCTCCCATTCCTAGGTGAGTATGCACTTCCTTTATGTCTCATTTACGTTACAGCAATGGCAAACTCTATTTTCATTTCTATGAATGCACACTTTACAACAGGATGTTATAGTAGTCCCAGAGGTTCCATTCACCATTATTTGAAATAGATTTATTCCCCTTCAACGACTCCTGTCAGGAAAAAAAAAAAAAAAGCAAAAACTAATACTGTTTTTTTTTTCCTTCATGAGGCAGGAGTCACTTTGGTGTGGCTGCAGCCAAGTTATTCCCTAATATATAAATTACACTTTAGTTCTTTTTGAAAGCCTGGGGAGGAAAGTGTACGTACAGGTTATTACACGACCAGGGGCTCTTTCATGGGATTTCGTTTATTTCTCACTAAACCCCATGAGATAGGTCATGCTATTAGCCCCACTTTAATAACATTAAATAATGAAGAAACTAAAGCACAGAGAAACAAAGTCATGTTGCCACCTCATAAGTGTTGTATCTAGGGTTTAAGCCCTCCTGACATGAAAACCAATGATCTTTTCACGATCCCACGCTGTTCCCTTCCATTATAACACTTACGTTGATTTGTTCTCTCACTCCCCAGTACCCCATACCAAAGACAGGGTCAACTAGACGATGGAGGTAGTGTTTTAAAAGTGCAAGGAGAGCTGAATAAGCAAAGCCCCAAGATCAAAAAAATGATAATAAAGTATAGTTATTGGGAAACCTTGCAAGACAAGAAGAAGAGAGATTGTAGAAGACAGAAGGGATGAAGAGGAGGGGATACAGGAACCTTTGAGATGCTGAGGGCTCGTTCCAATTGACATTGAAATTAAAGTCAATGAGAAGTAATACTGTTTCTTTTCAGAGTTGTTATAACTGCCCCATGGGTTGTGTTTTTTGTTATTCTAGTCTTATAGCCACTTGAAGAGGGAAAAAATCTTTTCAAAAAAATTTTACTATGGCTCTGCTGAGCTGAGGAGCAACTGGAAATTGAATTAGGGGTACAGTGTGTCTGACATGTGGAGGAGGCACCTACCTAAATAGAATAGCAGGTGGAGGCAGTGGAAAGGGGCAGATTTAAGGATCCCTGAGATTTAGGGGATAAGAAGAAAAGAGTTGCTCTATTTCTCCTTCAATAGTATAATAATAGTTGGCCTTTTTTGAGTACTTTCTGGGTTCCCAAGACTGTTTTAAGCATTTGCTATATCTGTTAATTTATTTAATTCTGACAAAATCCTGGGAGATATGTACTATTACCCCATTTTATAGAGGAAGAAACTGAGGCCCAGAGAAATAACTTGCCCACAGTTACATAACCTATCTTTTTTCCCCTTTCTTCTCCTCTCTCCTCCATTTTTCTAACCATTCCTTAGAGAAGAAATCTGACTTTACTTATCTCCTACTTACCCTTGAACCCAGTAAGAGCTGGCTTCCACCCTCTCCACTCACCCTCAACAATACGCACAAACGGACCTTTCAGAAGCATCACCAGTCACTTCCTAACGTCCAGCTCCAGTGACCTATTTTTAGTCCTCACCCTCTTTCACTTCTATGAGGCATTTCATAATTTTGACACTCCCCTTCCTTTTGAATGTACAGGAGCCTCTTACACCTGGCTTTGCTCCTGTTTTGCTAGCTGCTTGCCTTCAGCCCTCTTAGTTGTTTCAACCACTTCTTGCATTTCTGGAGAGTTCCAGGCTCTGTCCTTCACCCTCTTGTCTTCCAGTTCTAACAGGTCAGTTTCCATAAGATATAGGAGACGGGGGCAGGAGGGCATCAGAATCACCTGGAAGATTTTTTTAAACTATTCATGCCCTCCTCTGAGATCCTGGGTGTTCTTACATCCCATACCCTGTGGGGGAGAAGAGGCAGGAGGAAGTATGTTACCCCTACCTGAATGCCTGGTGATTTTAACCAAATAGATATTTGAGAAGAAAGAGCTTATCCTTCCTTTATTTTCCAAAGGCTGTACCTCCCTCACTCCCACCTCCAAAATGGATACTACTCCCGAGAATCATTTTTGCCTTCCTTTCCTTCAATTTAAAATATATTTTAAATGGTGTATGTTGAAAATAATGAAAAGAGGTAAGTAGAGGTGGAGAAAAGAGAGAAATGGCGGACCCAGGCAGTGTGTGTTTCTGCAGAACAACACTGGGGGAAGATACACAGGCAGCTGCAGGCTTGGAATCCATGTCTGCTCACTATGGGGGAAGCGGACTGAGACTGTAGCCAAGTCCGAGCAGTCCAGGATGTTCTGGGTGGAGAGAGGCTTGGTTACACGATCTATTAGGTGAGAAAGGGATGTTTGGGATTTCAGCCTTTGTGTGTACAAGAGACTCCCGCCTTTAATTCCCTCTATTTAGAAATAGTGTAAAATCACCTACTTGAATATGTATGTGCCAATAAGCATAGTTTATTAAATAGTCCTCATGAATAGTAAAACTGCTCTTTTATCAGGCATGTACTTTGCTAAGAACTTTATACGTATTGTCTCACTTGTTACAACAACTCCATGAAGAAGATACTAGGATGTATTTATTTTGCAAAGAAGTCAAAAATCTTGCCTGGCAAGAGCAGAGCCAGGATTTGAACCCAGGTCAATTCAACTGATGCTCTTGAGCAATGTTATTCCACATCTAAAATCTGATTACCCCAAATCATTAGTCGTCAGAGAAATACAAATGAAAACCACAGTAAGACCAGTATATACCCAGCAGAAGGGCTGAAATTAAGACTGGCAACACCAGGTGTTGGAAAGGATGCAGAGTAACTGTAACTCATACATTGGTGGTGAGACTATAAAAAGCTCCAGACACTTTGGAAGCAAGTGTGGCAGCTTCTAACAAATTTAAACATACACTTGCCCTTTGACTCAGCAATCCCACTTCTATATATTTACCCAAGAAGAGTGAAAATAAATGTCCACATAAAGATGGACACTATAAGTATATACATAGCAGCTTTATTTGTAATAGCCCCAAACTGGAAACAGCCCAGGTATGTAAAGAATGAAAAAAAAAATGCTTTTAATGGAACACTACTCAGCAATACAAAGAAGCAATCCGCTAATCCACTCAACGACACAAATGCATCTCACAGACGTTATGCGGGGGAAAAAAAAGACACAGAAGAGTCCATGCTGTATAATTCCATTTGCATGAAGTTATGAAACTGATAAAACTAAGTTATGGGTAAAAATTGGGAGCTGTGGCCATCTCTGAGCAAGGTGCGAGGGGCAGACTGAGAAGTAAGGGGGAACTTCCTGAGATAAAAATATTTTATATCTTGATAAGGGTATGGGGTACATGGGTGTATCAATTAGTCAAAATTATACAGTTAAGATTAGTAGGTTCTAATACATGTATATTGACCCTAACCTAAAAAGAACGATATAAAGAAATAATAGTAAAGTTGGGGGAAGTTGGAAGAGGGGAGAGACACAGATGAAACACACGTGGCAGAATGTTGATGCTATTGAGCCTTGGTGAAAAGTACATGGGGAATCATTACACTATTCTGTTTACTTTGGATATGTTTGAAATTCTTCATAATAAAAAAACTCCTACATAGAAAGCAAACTTTGGTTACCAAGAGGGAAGGGCGGGGAGACATAAATTAGGGATTAGGGATTAACAGATACACAGGCTATATATAAAATAGATAAACAGCAAGGACCTACTGTATAGCACAGGGAACTGTATTCAATTTCTTGTAAAAACATATAATGGAAAATAATCTGAAAAAAAATATGCATGTATACGTATAAATGAATCACTCTGCCGTACACCTGAAGTGAACATTGCAAATCAACCACATTTCAATTTAAAAATTTTAAAAAACCTCCTAAAAAGATGACTACCAAATTCTTTGTATCTGTTAGAACTAAAATCCAAATGAGTAGTTGGTTTGAGGCCAGACTGCTGAAACTCAGGGCCCAGTGCAAGAAAGTAAATCTCATCATGCTTTTTCCCCTTCTGAGAGACTTTGATGAGTTTTCCACTTTCTGCCCTAGAGAGGAAAGTGTGAGCTCCTCATTGTGGCTCACAAGATCTTTATGCCAAACCATACATACCCAAAGCAGTGTGCAGAGTTTTTTATGATAAGTTACTGTATTTACTACTTAGACCATCTCTACAAAGGTTATCATGCCATTTCATAGGTAAAATAATTTGTATTAATGAAGGGACCCAACACTAGATGGATCATAAGTGGCATGGCTTAGAGAAAATTCAAGTTTTGGAGTCCAGTTTTTTTCTCCACCATTCACTCTGCTTCCTCTGTGGTAGGAAGAATTCTAAGACAGCAGCAAAATTTCAACTTCCTGCACATACACCCTGCCATAATACCCTCCCTCTGAGTTTGGGCAGGGCTAGTGACTACTATGGTGTATCTTACTTATCACTTGATGAGCTAATTTAAAGGGAGAATAGCCTGGGTGGGCCAGGCCTAATCAGGTGAGTGCTTTAAGCAATGGGGAAGTATCAGGCGTGTGCCCTCCTGTTGGCCTCAGAAATGAAGCAAACTGGTCTGTGGTGACAGAGCCTATGGAGCAGCCATGTGACAAGGACCTGAGGGTGACCTCCAGGAGCTTAGAGTAGTCTCCAGTCAACAACTAGCAAAAAAAAAAAAGAAAAAAGAAAAAAAAATTCTGGATTGCATAGCTTCAAAGAACTGAACTCTGCCAACAACTCTGTGAGCTTTGAAGAGGCCCCTGAGCCTCAGAAGAAATCATAGGCCCAGGAAACTCCATGATTTCAACCTGGTGAGACCCCAGGCAAAGGACCCAGTTATCCCACAGAAACCTTGAGATAAATATGTGTTGTTTTAAGCCACTAAGTTTGTGGTCATTTGTGATGCAGTAAAAGAAAATAAATGCCCTCTCCTTTCTCCCTTCCTTCTCTATTCCTCTCAGTGCCTCAGTCACCCTGAACTTTCCTTAGTTTCCTGATTAAAACATTGCTTCCATGACTGTGGTTTTGCATGGAGTATTCACTTTGCCTGGAATATCCTTTTCCTCTTTTCTGCCTGTTGAATATCACCCATCCTTCAGGATCCAGATCACCTCGTCCTCTCCTGGAAGCCTTGACTGATTGTCCCAGGCAGACCTCATTCCTTTACGTTCTGTACTTCCAGCACACCCTGTGATCTCTCTCTCTCCTGCTCCAGTGTGTGAGTGTATGTTCATGTCACTTAGAACTAGGACAATGCTTGGAACACAGCAATCACTCAGTAAATAGTTAATGGATTAATACAACTGTTGTTTTCCACTCAAATGCTTCTGAAGTTCATTCAGTTTAACAAATACTTATTTTCAGGGTCTCTTATAGCTGCCATGGACAATAGAAAGGTTAGTGGGTCGTGTTCCCAGTTTCAAAGAGAAGGGATAAGACTTGCATAAACACACTAATTAGGAGAGGCAGAAAATGATCTATGTCACATAAGAAACTGTCTGGTCTGTAGAGGTCTCAGGGAGAGAGAGCTCAGGGTCCATGGGATGGAGGAGAGCACACCTGTGCCTTCCAGCCTCATCGGTATTTTAGGGAGCAACATCTTTCCATTGTTATAAAGTAGGTGGGGCCAGGAAGGGGGAAAATGACTGTTGTCCTCTCTTGGGTAGCTGAATGGTGAGCACGCCCCTCCCAGCCCTCCGCTGGCAGCCATCCTCTTCCCGGGCAGATTGGAGCATGACAGCTGTGAAAACGGTCACAGGAAAAGGCAGGCCACGGACGGACGAGGGCTGTTGAGCAATGTCAGCTTTCCCCTAAGACACTGTGGACATCAGGACCATGAGTGAGACGCTGAGCCGCAAAGTCTTGCCTGGTGCTATGTGTGTTGCTACTCAGAGGAGCAGGTTCAACTGCTGTTGGTGTGAAACCCAAGGAAATGTCCCTGCAGCTGCTGATGTCAACATCCGCATCATGTGGCCTCCTTGTGTTGTGAGTCAGACACCCACATCCTGTTGCCTCACAACACACTGATTCTCCCTGTAAGTGACATATCAAAGAGGAGAGGTCTCTCTTGTTTTTCCAATAGACATCTATTACTTTTCAGCAGAAGAGAGATGTGTATGAGTGCTGTAGAAGTCCACCGAAAGTGGGCCAGGCGTCTTTCCCCCATTATGCTCTGAAGCTTGTGCCACACACCCAGTGGCAACTCAACACACGTAATCACTTGGTATCAATGAAGCGTTGTCTTCTTTCAGAAACTTTCATCCCCTTATTGATACCATTCAAATAAACTTGAAGAGAATCACAAAGAGCAACTGTAATGTTAAAATCCACTTCAACTTTAAATCAATTAAATATTTTGACCCAGTTGTTTCTCTGAGCTTACAAAGGGTTGTGGATATAAAGTAGCAGTTATCTTTAACTCAATTCCATGTTTTTGAACCTTATTCACTTAATTAACCAGGCTGAAATAATCATCAGATTATTCTATCAGTGTAGATGCTCATCACAGGCTCTTTATTTTGAACTGAACATTTTTAGCTCTGGAGGGGAGAGGAAGATGGAAAAAGAGGTTAAGACTTATTGGAAATAAACCAAGACTGTAGAAAAACTTAGCTGTTTTTTTTTTTCTAGTTTAGAATATTTCCTCTGTTCATACTTCTTTGAATCATTTATGAGCTAAATTTGATAACACCCTGGTTACCTGGGGTAAGGGTCACAGAGAAGCACCTGCCTTGGCAGCCACCTCACTGTGGGACTTTCCAACATTTTTCCCCATCTCTAATGCACTCATTATGGTGATGATGACACGTCTTGGCAAAATGTCTCCGTGTTCAGAAGTAGAACAGCTCCAGTGTTCTTGATTCTATTTTAGACCTGTACTAAAGTTATCTGCCCACCACAGTCTGACTTCTTTAAACCTCATCTAATTTTTTCAGATGTAGTTTGGTCAGCCATGCTAATTTCATAGGATAAAGAGATAATATTGCCTTTAGAGTTGGAGCTAAATATTAGAGACTATATTGTGTTAAGCCATAAATTTCCAAACATGGTGGCCTCATTTACATTGGTAGATGCTTATGTGGTTCCCATTGGTTTTCCCACAAAATGTCATATGAAACACAGCTTATTAAAATAAACTCCTGATTTGGAAGGAGTCAAGGAGCACTTAACAAAATGTTCTACATTTTGCTTCTGTTCACTAACTGGTTGTAACTTGTTAGTGAGCTTTTGTAATGACCAAATTTCAAAGTCTGAAAGATCATTTGTGATAAGAAGCAAGATAAATAAAAGAGATATTATGCAAAGCAGACAATTCTTAACTTTTACAAGTTAATCCCCTCCCCTTCCAAAAAATGTCAGCACACTTTCATTCACTTTTGGAAGTAGGTGCATCAACTTATAAATGAAGAAACACTTTGAATTCTCCAGTGGGGGCATATTTTTTCACTCACCAATAGTTTAGGCTTGCAAACACTTATTTTTGTCTGTATAGTTGAGTCTTAGTTTCCTCATCTGAAAAGTTAGGATCACCAAATTTGTTTCTTAGAGTTGTTTTTGAAGGGAAAAAAGATGCCATATCTTTTTGGATATAGATCTATCATGGTATGTGGCATGTAATAGGCTTTCATAAAATGTTATTTTTATATAAGAATATCTATATATTTATATTTATTTTACATATGTACTAACTGTGGACTAATTTCTGAGTATATTCCCAAGATAAACTGGAATGTATTTACTAAATACTAAATAATGTGGCCCATCTTATGCTAGTAAACCAGGGAGTAGGAAGGACTGTCATGCACTGGAGAAAAGGAGATTCATCGGCCCTGAGCCACCATGCCAACACCCCGAGAAAGCTCACGGTGGCTCCTCACACCCGCCTGGACACCGTGACCTACAAAGCCACCCGAGGCAAACATGCTCTGGCTCATCTCTCAGCCAGCTCACCTGAATGAAGAGGGGAAGTATCCTGCATTAGTCAGGATTCCCAGAGAAACAGAACCAGTAGGATGTGTATGTGTGGAAGGAGAGATTCATTCGAAGGAACCGGCTCACATGACTATGGAGGCTACAAATCTGAAATCTGCAGCGGGCCAGCAAGCTGGAGAGCCAGCAACAACGTTGCTGTTCAAGCCAGGGGCTGTCTGCTGACAGACCTCCTTCTTCCATCAGGACTCAGTTCTTGTTCTATTAAGGCCTTTAACTGATTGGATGAGGCCCACTTACATTATGGAAGGTAATCTGCTTCTCTCAGTATCTACTGATTTAAATGTTAATCTCTTCTAAAAATGCAGAAACATCATCACAGAAACACCTAGAAAAATTTCTGACCAAATATCCGGGTACTATGACCTAGTCAAGTTGACACATGAAATTAACCGTCACACATCCCATGGACATCGTCCTCAGCAGATGCTGAGTGCCGTGGCAAAGATGACAAGTTTCAGAGCCAGGCAGAAATGTGTTCAAACTTCGACTTATCATCTCTTTGAAGACTGTGTAAATTTTCTAAACCTTATGTGTAAAACAGGAACCAAATACCCACAGCAAAGGATTGTTAGGATTGTTGTAAGAAAAATTAAATCATGATGCAGTTGACATGTTTATAATTATACCTGTCATGCACTATACATTCAATAACAAATAACCTCTTTTCCTGGTGAGATCAAAACAAGGAGTCTGGTTAAAAGGAGCTAAGTCTAAGATCGGTTGGTGGCTCTGTCTTGCTTGGCTCCTTAACCCATCTCAGATTATACTTCCTCTAAGTAATGCCTTTTTGGGTTTCTAAAATAAAATAAATAAAACAGTCTATTTCATACTTTGTAAAATGCACTTCCCACCCAGTTTGTCTCCCTGTACCTTTCACACCTTGTCTGTCTGCTCACTGCTATTCTCTTCTGCACATTTTGTCCCAGAGAATTGCCAGGTGTCGGTCAGTAGATGTCACAGGGATAACAAAGGGAAAGAAAAGCTTTCTGTACTTCTAGCCTTGTAAGCACAGAAATTAATCACACTTTCTTTCTCAGTAAAGGGGCCAAGTAAGTCAGCCCTTCACTTGAACTTGTGCTCTTCAAATAAATAGTTGAAATGGGAATGTTGATTAACATATTTGAACAGAAACGTGTCAGTGTGGCTTTTGAAAAAGGACTACTCTCTCCATTTCTGTACAGTTATACCCACCGATACACACATACACACACTCACAGTTTGCACTAGTGTTACAGAATGTCCCAGGAGTGACACACTTTTACCCAAATGAAGCAGCAGTTTTCATCTGCATGGTCATCCTCAAATTAACTTCACCATAATCCATTCTCTATCCCAACCTACATCCTCAGGAAAGTGTGAGTGATGGAGAAAAGAATGTTTTGCCTTTAGACTTTACCCAAGTTTACTGTAATTACACATGAAGGTGGACATTGCTCCTAGACTAGGTAGTTCAGGTAAGAAATCTCCATGATCCTTAGTGACCATGTTGCTTAAAATAACAACAGCTACTGCATCATCAACAAAGACTCAGAAAATCTTATAAAGATGACAAAATCTGGAGTATGAGCCGCCAAAGACTAATTGTGTTGCAAATGTATTATTATGTTTGTGTAGCTAAAGGAACCCTGGACCAGGAGACTGAGATGTGGGTTTCAGTTCTTGATCTAACATCAACACTTAATCTTAAATAAGTCATTGAAGCTTTCTGGGCCTCAGCACTTATCCTGCTATCAGGATTCTTATGAAGGTTAATTGAAACGCTGCACCTGAAAGTACCTTATAAACTTAACTGGTAAACCAGTAGAAATGGCTAGTGATAGTAGCTAATATATACTGAGCACTTTGTATGCACTGGATACTTTTTTTACTTTTTTAGTAGTGTGTGTGTGTGTCTCATGTAATTTTCATAACAGCACTCTGGAGAAGGAATTATTATTAGGCCCACACCACAGATAAGAAAACTGAGGCTTATAAAAAGAAAGCCACTGGGGACAATCAAAGCAATAGCAGGTGCTAGAAACAGGCTTCAAATCCAGGCACTCAGGCTGCAGGAATCCAGGCACTAATTTCTCCCATCTTCAAGATTAGGACTTGAAGGGTTTTGACATTGGAGAACCCACCCTGGATCATTTTACAGAAGATGACACTGGGGCAAAATGAAAACAAAGTTCACACTTTGAAATACTAGACATACAAGATGTTTCTCCTACCATCAATGTTTTCTCCTCTGAAGGGAGACAGTAGCCAGGAGAGTAATAGGAAATTGTTCACCTGAATAGGATGTCAGAACCAAACAGGAAGACTAAAAGCCTCAAAATGGGACTGTTACAAAGACAAATTGTGGGGCTAGTGGGGAAAACAACATGAAGGATATATAACCTTAGACAGGTGAAGACTTTATTTCTTGGTTCACTTTTTCTCTTTGTTATTCTAGAAGGAATAGCTGAAAGCTGAGAAGGTCAGTGTGAGCTTTGGAGTCAGGCCTGAGCCCAAGTCCCTGGCGTACATGGATCATGAAGCAAGACATAATCAACTTGGAGAATTTCCACTTCATGCTTAGATTAATAAAAGGGCATTTTTTTCCTTTCTGGGTATACTGTTTTAAGCCCTATTAATACCTTTTAATGCCACTGTAGATACAATAAGAAATAATGAGAAAATTAATAAGACGATGCTTTAAAGATTTTCCTGGCAAGTTTGAAAACCAGATGTAACTGTAGATGCTTATCAGGGATGAACTATTGAACCCTGGAGAGTGACTGGTTGAACTTTGTGAACAACAGCTATAGTCATCCAACAACTGATGACTTCCAAGGAAGTCATATGGTGACAGCAAGTATTAGCCTTTATCCCAAAAAATCTGTTTTATATTTTGGCTAATTCATTTTGGAAGTTTCTGTATTTTACACGTGGGTCAATAAAACATAACTCTCAAAAATTTAGAGAAACAAATACTGGTTTTATTTTAAAACTTGAGAAGATGGGAATTTAACTGACATAATGTATTAACTACAGAGAAAAAAATCTACTATTAAAAATTACCTTTTTAATTTTATTCCAAATCTTACAATCCAGGGAAGGATAAATCAATTGTGTTGGGTTATTTATTCATTCGATCTTTAAAATAATTTTAAAGTACTTTCTTTCTCAGTACTATCCCCAGGCATAAGCACAAAACCAAAGAAAATATTAATTAAGTTGCATAATCGTCAGTACTGTTACAATTTTACTGCTTAAAAATAGCACATGAAAATAACTTATTAAAATACTACCACATTAAAAAGTTCCCTTCTTTTGGAGAATTCTGATTTTTAAAAGGTCCTTTGCATTGGGCCCTGATGACCAGAAACTAGATTTAAGTCAAACTGACCCAGGGCTATAATCTTACTTCTTTTGACAGAGAAAAATAAGAACTTGATAATCATTGGGACTATTTCACCAAGAGCTGGGAGCTGTATTTATTACCATCCTAATGGAGAGTCATTCTGTGAGCAGTATTGTTTATTTCTTTGCAGGCTGACTCCCTGGGGAAGGAGTTCCACTCCATCACATCTGTATCTCTCTCAAAATGACAGAAGTCCTACACAATGTAAAGGCTTAATACTAATGAGAGTAATTCTCGTTTATTAAGTACTTCTATGGGATCACATATATTTTCTCCTTAACCCTCAAAACGATGTTTTAGGAGGGCGTTATTACCCTCATGGTACAGGTGGAGAAACAGAGACCTCAAGAACTTACATACCTTGCTTAACAGTGGTTCTATCCCGTAACTCTTGCAAGTGATCATGCCTATCGCCTTTGTTATTGAAAAACGAAATGACTTGATCCTGGAATTGTGTTGGAGCATGAAAGCTAGAAGCTCATTATTTCACACAATAGACTGTCTCATTCACAGAAACGTTGACACCCATCTGTGATTTTGCATAAGGTGAAAAACAGTTCTGGGAAACCAAGCCAGGAATCCTGACAGTTAGCCTTTCAAGTATACACTTGGATAAGTTTCCTGGGAAGAGAACCTCAAAACTGTGCTTTAAAGAGAAAAGTCCATCCATGATGTAAATAAATGATTGCCCTCAAATCAGAACTTCTGCATTCATAAGCTGCCATCACTCCCTGTGTCTAAACCTCTCTTAATTGGACATGCTTTTCAGTCAGAACAGAATGACAGGCCAGGTCCCGATGCTAGGGACATACTTTCCACAGGAAGCTAGCTAGGTTACCGCTGAAGAATGGAATCTGTGCCTACGACATAATTTGGCTGTTTAGTGTCCTCATGCCTCCAACCTCCATGCCTTCCCTGGAGGTCTGAAAGGGATGAGATATTCCCTGCTTTGAGAAAAACAAAAAACAAAAAACAAAAACCTAATTTGAACATAAGAATGGAAAGCAAATGATTCCCAAGGAACTACATACCATTTAAAAATAACGTCTTTGGCCAGTTGCACATGAAATACAGGACATGTCACGTGTGCCTCTTCCCTAGTGACAAGTGCAACACTCTCCAACACGCACCTGGGTCCACTCCTCTCTTCCTTTTCTTTCCTGGCTTTTATCTCCTTGTGTCAAACCTTTCACTCTGCAGTGCTAATCTCTCTAAAGTCATTGTTTTTTTTGTTTTTTTTGTTTTTTTGCCATTGAAATAAAGCATTATGAAGGGAAAACCTGTTTTTTAAAAAAACTAAGATCATTGATATTCAAGTACACACACACACACAAACACACACAAACACAGAGCCGATGAAAAAGAGTTTAATCAAACCATGCTGTTTGCAGTGAAGTTTTAGATTGTCTGCCAAAGGACTGTTTTATAATTTTACCTAGCGCTTTTTTTTTAAAGACGATTTTAAAAAATCTGTACTTATCTAATTCTTAAGAATGAGCAATTCAACTTGTTTTGGAAAAATATAATTTAAACACACAAATCTGTTCAAAAGGAAAAACTATAGAAGCATTTAAATCCTGCTTGCAGAATATATTTTAAAATAGTTTAAGAATATTCTATTTACTGTCTTATACTTGAATATATGTCTTAATAGCTCAATTTCTGAAAGAAAATGTAATATTCAAATCTTCACCGATAGTTAAGAAATTATCCAGAAATACACTAAGTCCTAGAAGTGCCAGGTAAATTATACCCATTCCTGACAAGACATTTCATTTAGCAATCTATTTGAAAAGAAAGATAGTTTTAATTGTCTGATAGGACCTCTCTAAACCCTGAGCTTTCCATGCTATTTGCATTTTAATCAAAGTGAAATTTACTCTGGTATAGCTAGACCTCAGGCACCACTCTGCTGTTCCACGGAACAGATGTTGTGGAATTCACGTAATGACAGACAGGCTTGTGTTATGAAAGATTTCTAGAATGAGGGCTTTGGTCAAACTGGTCATGCCTGTACTAAAACCTCTCACTCAGCAGGACAATATTTGCATTTTTGCACTTATCTCATCTGGCAATCTCATCTTGATTTAAAAAAAAAAAAGTCAAGTTTCTTTAACTTAATTGTATATTCCAGTGTTCTCAAGTTACATTCCTAACATTTAGAATGTTGAGTCATCAAGACTGGATATAAGAGTTAACATTTTTTTGAGCTATCATCTCAGATAATAGGCAAATGAAGAAATATGTCAATCAAAATCCATCATAAAACAAAAACCTGTGAATGACTATCACGCCAGCCTCCAAATAAGCAAGAGACACAAATGGATGACCTTTCCTGAGTTAAACTCTAGATGACCCCAGGAAAGGCACTGGTGTTATAGAAGGGTACATGTCTACTGTGTGCCCTGAAGAAAGTAAGAGGAGTATTTCCCTCAGTGTTTAGGACTGATGCTCACTCACTTCCTCACCAACCACACAACCTGTGAGCCAGTCCCACTGAGATTTCTTGGCCCAGATTGTTGATGAGTTTCTTGAGAGTTTGGATATTTTTTGGTAATCATCTGATATTGCTAATGTTTACTTAGCCTGACCCATCCAGTCCCTGGGTGTGAGATATTTTCAGTCACACTGACTCATTCAAGCACTAAAGTACCATTTAGGACATTGCAGCCATAATCTACTAAATGCCACCTGGGTCTGTGCTTAGCCAAGCAAACATCCCCAGTTCCCATCTTTGATTTCTCTGAATTGAAGGAGGGGTAACACATGCACTTTACAATCAAAAAAAAAGTCGGTACTCAGTCTTGTCTGGAGTTGGAACTCAAGATTTTCCAAAGTTTTCTATTACCTAACTTTAACTCTCATTACTCAGTGGAATCAATATGCTATTCCCTGATTTTACACAATTCCAAGGAGCAAGTGTATGATGCTGTGTATATACATAGCTAAGTATATATATAGAAGGAACTAGATTTGCCAAAGAAAATTTGCTACTTTTCACTCTTCTCTCGTTATAAAGTAGCTAATCATTAAAACCTCGTTGTATGGTACTGGTATCCTTACATGTTGCCTTTGATCAATCCAGAGAATGGGCTATAGATTTGCTTACTGGCTTCTAGAGTTTTCAACAAATTTTTACAAATATTCATATTGTCATAGCTGCATAATATCTGATATGCAGGAGAGCAAAGGAGAAATCCCATTCAATTTTGTGTTCTCAGAGTCTTACATGCATGTTATAACTTAGATCAACCGACATACATCCTAAAGAGTAAAACATGTCCTCGTGATTCACATATTGCAAAGATGGCTTCATCTGTATTAACTCCTATTGGAATATTCATCTATGGTGTTAAATTTCAGAGAACTTATAGTGAAAGGCTCTAAGTTACAAGTATTTATGGCACATGTTACAGAATGGCATAATATTTTTAAAATATATTTATAGATAAGCTCATAAAATACTTAGATTCTGGGCTTGGCTAGAAGCCTATATATATATATGTATATGAAATATATAATCTCAAAATGGCAGAAATTGAGTTGCCAAGGCATTCTCTGATTCACTGTGTAGAACGAAGCAGCACTTTCGTTATTAAATGCTTACAAACATACTAAGCTGTGTGTCGGTTGTTCCATAGGCCTTAAAGTATATACACCAAAATAGACTGTTTTGAAAACTATTCCATTTATTTGTCAAAAGAGTATTTAGATATCAGCCTAGAAATTTGAAAATATAAATCAAATATAGTAGCTATGAGTGAAAAATTCACATTTTAAAAACTTTAATAGGTGACCATAATAAAAAAATTGTTTTTTTAATAAAAGTGTTTTGAAGTGGAATGAAAGAAACTGAAAATTCACTTAGACATTCCCCAAGTATGTAAAATAAGAAAGAGGGTGCATATCCCCCTACCTTTGGAATAATTTATTGTCATTTGGGGATGACTTGAGAGATGCATTTACACAGCAGCAGAAAAAAATAATAAAAAGCAATAGTTAAGTATCCGAAATTATTACTGTCCCCATAAGTAAGAACAGTAAAGCTTACAGGGGATAAGACATTTTGACTAAATGCGGTAATATTCTCCATCTTCCTCAATCTTTAAGTCTCCCAGATCAGAGATGTCACTTGTGTTGGAGACTTTGCCCCAAGGACAGAAGATTACAAAACAGGATAGTGGGTGAGTCATGAGAAATAAAGTAAAGAGCTTATCATGCTTTTTCTGAAGTACCCTTTTACTATGAAAACAGAGGAGGGAAATCTTACAATTGAAGAAACTTGGACAGAAAAGAGAGGCATATATGTTAAGATTTCATTTCCAG
Organism: Camelus bactrianus; assembly: GCF_048773025.1. Lineage (NCBI taxonomy): Eukaryota > Metazoa > Chordata > Mammalia > Artiodactyla > Camelidae > Camelus > Camelus bactrianus. Next base: position 41,643,489 of record NC_133550.1, on the reverse strand, counting down.
AACAAGATTGCTTTGTGTAACTATAGAGTCCACTAACACACACACAGACATGTCTGTGGGGTAATATGAAAGCAAACCCTACCATGCTTAGTAGTATAATTGCTCCCTTTTCCAGAATTACTTTACAATTCAGGTGCTAATGCCCACACTGAATTACTTTGGACGGATTGCAGAATGGTGATAGTCTTAATTAAAATTTCAACAACTATCATCCACATAGTATTTCACAAAGTCATTGCTTCTATTTTAGCTCATAATCCCAGAAATTGTGGATAATGTGGATAGGTGTTGCTGTCATTCCTAAGGTACAGATGAGGTACCAGAAGTCCGACGAGATTGAGTGAGTTACCCAGCGTCATGTGCTACAGCCCGCCGCTGGGACTCAGGACTCTGTTCCTGGATCCACCCTCCTCTGAGCCTCCGGTGAGCTTCCACATAAAGATAAATTCTTTCTCCTCACACACACAGCACAACTCTGGAGAGTTTGTGAAAAAATATTTGGACTATATGGATTATACTTAAAGGTTTCTTTATTTTTTTTCCAACAACTTAGTCATTTTCCCCTCTCATAAAGCTTATCCAGCTTTTAAGGTCCCCCAAGAATTGTTGCCAAGGTTGTTCTCAAGTGGGAAACTTATGGAGAGGTATTCTAACAACATAAAATTGTTTATATCTTCTGTCTGTTATCATTCAAACATCCAAGAGTAAGAGTGATATAAACCCCTATGTTAAAATAATGAGAGCAGATGCTGTAAATCTCCTTTGTCCAACACAGCATCCACTAACCATATGTGCCTATTCACATTTCAATTAATTTTAATAAGTTAAAAGACATTAAAAAAATAGCAGTTCTTCCATCACACTAACTACATTTCAAGGACTTTATAGCCACAAGGGGCCAGTAACTATTGTATTGGACACCGCAGATACAGAACATTTCCATCATTGCAAAAAGTTCTACTGGACAGTGTTGGTCTAGATTCTAGCTGTTATCAGTGTCAGCCTGCTTCTTTCTCAAGCACTTCTAACTCAGTGAAGCTGTCCTCTAGGCTGAATGGCATCAGTGTGTGTGTGTGTGTGTGTGTGTGTGTGTGTGTGTGTGTAAAATAAACCATGATTCTATTCTCCCAAACAATGTTAGAATTTTAGGAAAACCAGCAAATCACAAACCAACATGGGCTATTTATGTGACTGCCCTTGAATATAGGAAGAGACCCAACTCTCTTTGTTAATATCAGTCAAACCTTAAGACCGTTTCAGTGATACACTGTTATATTATCACTGGATCTGTGTGTGTGTTCGTTTATATAATATATATTTAAGCAGTTCTGTTAATATTACATTGCTGTGTTATAGTAACATCTCTGCGATAGAACACAGGGATGCTGAAGAGAGAATCTCCAGTTTCTGGGGGTTTGTGGACAGGGAGATCCAATGAGGGGGGTTAGCCTTGGGAGATGGGGTAGTTGGGGCAGGCACAAGCAGAAGAGATCCTTCCCATGAAAGGGGCCCATACAAAGAAGCCAGCAGGGAACAAGAAGCATCCTGGGAATATGTTCCATCAGCTCCACCTGGGGATTCTCTTTAAGGAACCAGATGGTTGCCTTGGCTAGAAGAGTGAAAATAGCAAGAAAGATGAAAAACTCAGTAGAAAGGATGGAATGTTGTTCTTACTGAACTGTCTGCCACAGATGGCCAGCATTCCTGGACTTTTAAAGTAGGTTAATCTGAAGAGGCAGTGGTTTGGGGAACAGGAGAGCATTCAGGCCAGAATCCTCCATCTGCCACGTTCTACCTCTCTAGCTTTGGCCACATTTAACCTCTATGAGCCTTGTTTCAAATCTTATTCGTGTGAAGGCTACCCACGTGGAAAGCATGGTGTAACAAAAGGAGAGGAATACAAAGAACTCACACAAAGAGATAATTACCCTACAATTCCATGGATGTGGTGACAGACACAGTCACAGTCCTGAAAGACGTGGTGGAGGAAGTAGGACCTGGGCTAAATCATTAGGGGAACAGCAGTTGAGGAAGAAAGAGGTAGTTCATGGAGAGAGGAGCATGAATAGAGACTGGAGAAAAACACATGGCTATGAAAAATGTTTATATATGAAAAACCACATTCTTCCCCAGTGTGAAAAAAGAGAGACATTTATAAAACAGGAAAACACTCCATGCCTAAACAGGTAAAGAATTAAAGAAAGTAGAGAAAAATTATTGCTTGAAAAGGAAAAAACAAAAACAAAAAAGCAGTAATGACTGGAGATCTCAAATAAATTCCTTTCTCACCATGAAAAGTATTTTCTTTACATTCTGCCTCTGCCTTTGTGGTTTATTTGTATCTGTACAAGATTGTTTAGCAGCCGTGCTCATAGAAATTCTGTCTCCTTTCTGGTGGGACAGGTTGTACCCATGAATCCCTGAGATCCCAGTAGCAGCCAGCCTTGCCCCCACCCGACCCCACAACATACGGGGCTTCTCACGCCCTTGCCTGTGGGATCCCGTTCCACAGGCACTGAGACTCCCTCCCCACTGCTCTCAAAATTAAGGCTGAGTATTGTTTGACCAATGTGTATGGCCAGGGCAAATTATGCAGAGAGAAGCTTCCATTTGATTCCCTCGGATTTAAATACTGATCAGAACCTACAGACTCACTGTTCACCTCCTTCTGACTCCAAATGTCTCAGGAGGCTCCAGTTGTTGGTGTCTAGACATGAATTATTTGGAACCCCAGGGACCCTGAGTAATGTTCAGAGAACAAAGAGACTACATCTCATTCACTGACCCATTCCTCTGAGGAAATATTATTTCTGGAATCAAGGAATGAACAGAAGTGCTCTCATTGAGATATTTGCACATAATCTATGCACATCCTCCCAAATAGGTTAAGTCATCTCTAGATTACTTACAATACCTAATACAATGTAATTTCTATGTAAATAATTGTAAATACAATGTAAATGCTATGTAAGTAGTTGCTGGTGTGTGTCAAATTCGAAGTTTGCTTTTAGAATTTTCTGGATTTTTTTTTAATATTGTTGATCCGAGGTTGGTTGAATCCACAGATGTGGAACACGTGGATATAGAGGGACAATGTAAAGTTCTGTTACAACACAGCCATGCTCATTTGTTTACGTACTGTCTACAGCTGCTATCACGCTGGTAAAGTTGAACGACCGTAACAAGAGACCAAACAGCCCACAAAGCCTAAAACATTTCCTATTTACTATCTGGCCCTTTACCAAAAAAAGTTTGACTTGATCCAAGGTAAAATGGAGACATGCATGGGAGTTTGCTCAGTATTTACCATGTTTTGGTTCATCTGGGAAATACTTGTGAAGCGCCTCCAGGGGGGAGGCTCTGAGGATACAACAGGGAACAGGATCAATAGAGTTGTTTGCTTCACAAAGTTTACAGTTTTCTCAGGCTTTGTAATGCTCCCTGTTCAACTTTTTTTTTCTTCTATGTTAAAGGACACAAACAAGTATCATAACATGGTAATAGGCAAGGAAGGGGGTATCAGCTAGAGTCACCAAATTAAATACAGGATGCCAGGTTAAATCCACCCAGTATGTGCTAAATTGAAATAGCTACCATGAATGAAGCCAAATGCTGTAAAATTATTCTCTCACTGAATGGTGCATCAAGAGAGTGCCAAGAAAAAGTGTTCAATCTATTTAGGGTTTTTATCCCATTATCAAGGTGATAGAGGGTAGTCATGGAGAGGGGTGACTGATGGACTTTAACCATCTCTGTGTGAGATGTGTGTGTCAAGCAATCTAAAAATGATGCCAACAAACATTCCATTAAAAAACATAGTTGCAATAAAAAGGGAATTTATTAAAAAAAAAAAAAAGAGAGAGAGAGAGAGAAAGAGAGAGAAAGAAAGCTCTTCCCTCCTTTCTGGTAGAAGGGAGAAAAGAGAAACCTGGCCCTAGTGCATGGAGGGAAAACCCAAGTTGAATAATTTATGAGTGTTGAGAAATTGAGGAGTGCTCCTGTGTACAAGTATATGTTTCGTACTCAAAACACCTGGCTCAGCAAACCTGGGTTCTCCGTCTTGTGATCACAAGAAAAAAGAACAGAGGGAAGAAAATCTGGTGGTGGCTGAGCTTGTCACGTCTGTACAAAACCAAGACCCAGAGTGTGTGTTCACGTGGGCAGAATGGAAACCCTTCTAACAGCTTAACAGTGAGTCCTGCATAGCCTGTCCCTAGAGGTGGAGAGCATGCAAAAGGTCACATGGTATGTACTGTCTAAAACAGATGAAAGCATTAATCCTTCTCATCAAACTAGTATTTGTGCTTACAGGCATCAGTAGATATTTAACTCACGCACAGAGGTAATACATAAAACCAAACATGGAGACAGAGTTTGTTGTGGGTGTTTTAAAAACCAAACCTGGACTGTATTAGCTAAATCTTAAGCAATCTATAAATTTAAGACATAAATAAGAAGTGGATTGTTTTCAGGTCATCCCCGAAGGACCTTCATCAGGCCTTCAGTTTGTCACAGTAGCAGATTGCAGATTTCTCCTCCCAAGCATTTCCCAAGAAGGATTTTCTGATTTGTCACACATGTTCCCATTCATTGGTCCAGTGCCCTGGCAGAACCAGAGATGCTAAACTTATCCGGAAAAGGGTTTCATAATTCATCATGCATACCGCTCTGCTTGGCACCAAGAGAAGCGGCCTGTTCCAAGTGCATGCTCTTGGACATTTACGGCTGACTAAAGGGACCAGATTTTTGATAAACTAATGTAGGACAAAGGGAAAGAGCCTGCTAGCACAGGGCCTGCGGCTGAGATAGAGGAGGGAGGAAGAGAGGGAGTGAGGCTGCAGTAGGGGGTGGGGTGTTCTGCTTTATGGACGTCCCATGGGACAGATGTGTGACTACACTGGTTGAAGACGGTTGCTTCCTGCAGCAAGGGGCACTTGTGCTAGAAGAATAGTGAGAGGCTGGAAGGATAAAAGAAGGGAGGACAGGAAAAAGGGAAAAGGAGAGCCTGGTGAGAGAGCAAATGTTCCAGGACAGATCATTTTGGAAAATATGGTGCCTGCCTGCCAGCCAGCCCAGGAAGTTCATGTTGAGGGCCATGGTCAGTATGGGGCAGCCATTCACCTTGGCTTTGACAAGGCTGGGAAAGAGGTGATGGAAATGATGCCTGGGCCCCACATTGTGCTAATGTTCTTTGAAAGTGCCAATTTGTCTACAGAGGTAAGATATTCTGAAAAGTTTCCCATTTCCACTGTGTTCATAATGATTTCAGCAGTGAGCCATCTGAATCCAAAATTAAGATTTACTTTGTTTGAAATGTTTCACCTTAGAAAGCTGGAGCAGAATCATAAGAAAAGGAGTATGTTTAACTATTGTTGTTAAATCTAAGCATTCAGTCAGCCTTCTTCTCCTGCTGAATATTCAAATTGGAGAGCCACAGAGGACAAAGAGAGAAATAAATGCATTTCTGATTAGAAAATGCAAATTAATGCCTGCATTTTGCCTAAAATTCTTCCAATATATCCTTTGAGTTGTTTTCTTTTATTACCATCTAACTAGAAAACTTATGTAATATTTTTTTGTTGGTAGGTGAGTAGGAGTCTCTTTATAAATTTCCTTATTTAGAAAACATTATACTGATAATTAAAGAAATGCAAATTAAAGCTGCAAAATAACAATTCCCCTATCAAAATGGTGAAGATCCAAAATATTAGTAACTCTCCAGGTTGGTATAGTTGTGACAAAACAGAAACCCCATACAGTCCTGATGGCCTTATTCAATAATACCACACTTTGGAATGACAATTTGGACATTTATCTACACTCTAAATCCATTTCTCCCAAGAATTTTAGATCCCTGGATTTACTCTACAAAAATAGTTGCCCAGTTGATCATATATATATGAATAAGAATATTCACTACTGTTTCATAGGTACAAAGAACCAGAAATGATTTAAATGTCCACCATGAGAGAACTGGTTTATTAAGTTATGGTACATCCTTTCAACAAAAATCCTGAACAGCCTTTAAAGGAATGAACTACAACATGGTTTGACAGATATTATATATCCTTTCAGTATATTCGATGAGGGAAACAGGTGGGGCAAAGGGAATGATGATTCTAATCTTACTTTTAAAAACAAATCAGTGGATAGATTTCATGAATATTTTATAGAATTGTTATGCAGAGGAAACATCTGCTAGGATTCACTTCACAGTGTAAGCAGTGGCTCCTTCTGGAAGCAGCAGGTTGAGTTTGGCAGAGACAGGGCACTTTTACTTTCTTTTCTTACTGCCTTGTATTTTTCTTTTATTTTTAGAAGTTTGTGTGATTTTGTAATTCAAGAATGTCAAGATATATATTCAGATATTTTAGTTTACTTCTTTTCTGGAAGATCCTAGGATTTGCAGAGTCTCTCAGGTAAGTGTCATCATATCTGAAAAATCCAACGTTTACCATTCACTACTGATCCTGCAACTTTCTTTCAGTGATTTTTACTTCAGGGTCCCCAAAGTCCCTGGAATTCATAGCATCCTCTCAGTTCAGCTCTCCTAGCCCTGCTCCATTCCTTCAGTCCCTCTACCAACATCATATGCCAGCCTTCAGGGATTCTCAGACTGAAAGCAGGGTGAAATGCCAACCCTCACTTCCATTCTCTCACCTTGGCAAAAGTGCAAATTTTATCTCCAGTAATAAAAAGTTGATGATCCACCATTACAATAAACATACATTGTTGAATCATAAACTAGTAGAGTTAGAAGTTTAACATTATCTAGTAGGGTGGATCTCAGTCTTCACTGCTGATGGAATCACCTGAGGGGTTTTGAAAGCCTAGGGACACTTGGGCTATTCCCAGACCAACCAAAACAAAGTCTATTTTGGAACCTTATCTAATCTCTTATCAGAAACATAAGGACACTGAGTAGCAGAGAAGATGAATAACTTGCCAAAGGTCATTCATGGGCCAGTTGGAAAATGTGTTATTGATCAGTTTTCAATTGCTTGCCTAGGATGCATGGTAATGAATAACCCAGAGACTGGAATTAAGCATAAACTTGTTATTAAAATTAAAAATCAGAAGGTGTATTTTTCTATTCCAAGACACATATTGCTTGAAAAGTACCACTATTGATGACATTTGTCCAGTATTAGAAAAATAGATCTCATGTTGCCTTGATTGTAAGTAAATAATTTCCCAGAACATTGTGTCTAGAAGACTTTAATTTCCCTAATGGCTTGCATCATAACTCATCAGCCCATCAAAATGCATCAGTAGGAGGGCTCAACAGTAGATTTAAATAAATGCCTTAATAAAAGAATATTATAATAACCTGTGTTATCTCTGGTTATAGCTCAGCATAAGTTAGTCAGAAAAGTAATTTTTAAAATCATCTCCCTATGTTTAAATCTAGAAAACCATCTAAAAGTAATCAAATTCCCACAGGAATGAATGCACAAGTCTTAAGTTTCTGAATTGTTCTGCAAGCAAATCCCAGGGCATGCCTAATTATTATAAATATTTTTAAGAAGCCATTTTCCTCTCAGAAATATTTGTATCTCAACATTTTAAACAATGGAGAATTTGAATTTACTTCAAGTTCTCATACTAAAAGTAAAGGCACCACTCCCAGCCAAACATAACACACGTCACTGTTGCACAGCTGAGAGATCATAGCCGTTCAGCTTTCCCCTTAAAGGAGCCTGGGAGCCAGAGTTTGCTATTGACTGTTTTCAGGGAAAATTCTAAAAGTTCTCCTGTAATAGTCCCAGCTTCACAATCTCAGACACCTGCTTCATGAAGCCCGTGTCATAAGCCATACTCCCAGCTGACTAAGAGAGAACTGTTAAGAAGAAAGATTCTAACCCTTTTAAAATGGGTTGGATCTTTGGGATGTCTTTCATCAAATATGTCCTCATCTAAACATGCTTGAGCTAGGACAAAGAGTAATAACCCACCAAAGGAAGAAAGCTCCACAGTGGAATCATAACACACTTAGGTGTCCACAGAAATCTGAAAGTCCATTTCTAGCGCTTGCCTTAACATGTTTGGATCAGCCATTCGAAAAATACAGGAAATGTCTTCGATCTGCTGCTGCCATCAATCCTAATGAACTTTTAAAAATTCTCCAATAGCAATGTAAATAAAGCATGATTCCAGCTTTAAGCAGTAAGTACTTACAGTTTTCTTCTCTTTGAGAAAGGACACTTTAGTCACTGCCCTGGGAGAATTCATTATCTTGCTGTTGTTTTGTTTTAAAAATTCATTGTTTTTGTTAATCTTTGTTTATTGTTTTGTCATATGAGGAAATAGTTAACTTAAAAATGAGTTTCTATTGGTGTACTTGGGCAGCCTCATTAAATCACTCAGAACATTAAATTCTCCATCTTTTATTTTCCTTTCAATAGTATGATAAATCCTGTGAGTCTCTGCCTGAGCTAGACAATGCAGCATTTATTTATTCAAAAACATTTCCCAAGAACCACCTAAAAAGTTTCTAAATTCCTTAATAATATTATCCTAATCCATCATGTTGCTTGCTATTTGCATAACCGTTTCATTGGACAGTTTATGATAAATGGAAGTGAAAGGATTTTCCTACACTGCCATTTTTCGTAAGACTCACTTTCCTCTTAGAACATGAGAAGCAGCTCCCTTCTGAGACCCCTTCAGTTCGTTCCAACTTTCTAAAGAGATGTGGGGCTGCCCTTGCAGCCTGCTGATCTCATACACTGTCCTCCTCTGCTAGGCTCCCCTCCCACGTTGACTCCCTAAAGACCATCTTCTGGAGAAAATAATCGTGGAACTTCCCATTCACGTCGCTGCAGCCAAGAGCGTGAGTTCTTCCCAAGTGCCTCGTGACTCGTGTGGCCTGTCCAGACTCCCCACAGCAGATTCCTCAGTGGCTAAAGAACATTATTGTTATGGGCTGAATTATATACTCCCCAAGTTTGTGTGTTAAAGTCCAATTCCCCAGGAGCTCGGAATGTGACTGTATTTGGAGATAAGGTCTGTAAAGAGGTAATTAGGTAAGATGAAGTCATATGGGTGGCTGAGTCCAACAAGACTGGTGTCCTTGTAAGAAGAGAAGATGAGGTAGGATACAGACATGCACAGAGGGAAGACCATGTGAAGACAGAGGAGATGGCTGTCTACAAGCCAAGGGGAGGCCTCAGAGAAAACCCTGCCAAAACCTCCATCTCAGATTTTTAGCCTCCAGAGCTGTGAGAAATTTTCTGTTGTTTAAGCCTCTTAGTCTGTGGTACTTTGTTATGGCAGCTCTAACAAACTAATACAACTATTTTTCTCTAATTCAGTTTGAGCACCTATTTGAGGCCAAGGGGAAGTGTGGGGAAAAGTAAGACCAGAGAGACGCCCTAGACCAAAGTCAGATATAGTCTCCCACGTACGGGAAGGAATTAGAATTTTATTCTAGATGGGATGGAGAGGGGATATGAAATTCAACAGTGTGGACAAACCCCTTTGAGAAAGTCAGATTTGAGCAGTTTTGACTCAACTAGACATGTAATGGATTAAAAAACTCTAAATGGGTGGTAATAACATGGACTCAGGAAGTGTAGGTGATGTGGGGCATGAGGACGGCCATGTTCCAAGGTCTCGGTGGAGCCCCTGGGACATGCCCCGCCAGGTGTGGGTCCTTGGCTTCACCCCGGAAAGAATTCAAGAGTGAGCCACAGTTGAGTAAAGGTAGATTTATTTAGAGAGATACATACTGTATAGAGTGTAGGCTGTTTCAAAAGCAAGAGAAAGGCCCTGAGGTGTGGGGGTTGAGTGCTCAGGTTAAAGTAAAAGTAGGTACACACTCCACAGACAGAGTGTGGGCTGTCTCCAAAGAGGAAGGAGCGAGAGAGGTGGCCAGGAGGCATGGTGTTGCCAGTTTTTGTGGGCTCAGTCGCTTCACGCCTACAAGTGGGGGGACTATTCCAGCTACCCTGGAGAAGGGGCTGGGATTCCCAGGAATTGGGCCACCGCCCACTCTTTGACCTTCTGTGGTTAGCCTTGGGACTGTCATGGTGCCTGTGGAAATGTTATTTATCATGCTAATATGTTACAATGAGCATATAATGAAGCACAAGGTCTACTAGAAGTCAAACCTCCTGCCATCTTAATCCTCAAGGCCAACTGGGAGTTGAATCTTCTGCCCTTTTGGTGTTAATTGCTGTCATTCCTTGAAAGGCTATGCCCTGCCCCCTTCCCTCCTGTCTCAAAACTACCTATGCCTTCCCTCCAACAAAAAGCCACATCATGCTAGCTGGTATTTACTATAGGAATTCAATGCATTTAATGCCTTGATCGAACACAAACAATTCTGCTTCCTCAGTGGAAAAAGAAGCAGCATTACCCTGACAAATGACTTACACCTGCTACCTAAATAAGTACATTCTTTTCTCTTGTAAAGTTGGCTACTCATAGAACAAATTATAATTTCTCCACATCTTACAGTTAAAATAATCTAAAAATACGTTTTCCCTAGAGACTGATATCCACAGACTTGCAGCATTATGCTCTATAGACATAGTAAGTCAGAAACAGTAGATCAGGAGATCCATTTTTCTTTCGCCGTCAGGCATTAGGTGCCAATAGCCTTACATCCCTAGTCGCTGCATTTCACAAGTGGAAATGAAAAATCATATTTCTGCTACCTTGTGACTTTTCTTCCTCACATCAAAATTCTCAGGTGATTATTTGAAACTTTAAGTAGGTCATAGTAATGACCAGAGATTATCATCTGCTTGCCATTGCAATCTTGGAAGGTCCCACTAAGTTTTATAAATAGAAACTTTTTTTCAGCTCACCTAGCTGAAAGTTGTCATAAAACAATTGGGATTTCACTTGGAAGTCTGCATGATAGCCACAATCAAGTCTCCAATTTTTCCTGAGATGTTGTCAAAGTATATTAAATGTCGGCCGTTGTTTTGTTATTTGGTTGGCTGTTTGTGGTTTGGACTTCTAATTAAAAGTCAGTGAGATAAAGTATGCAAAAATGTTTTTAGCACAGTGTCTGGTGGACACTCAAAAAACGTGTAGTGACTGAGTTATTGAATGAGTAAATGAATATATCATGGTTAAAGCAGAGGCACAGCTGGTTATCAAGGAAACTGGAACTATGTCCTAAAAGGTTGTGAGGAACTCAAGCCAGTACCCTTTCTCTGCTGCTATTTCAGCTTCACTGTTCTTCCCCACTAACTGGCTTTCTCTGCAGCTCTGCTCTCTTGGGTTTCCTCCTGTCCCTGAGTTTAAATGTTTTAACATGTCAATATATTATTATTTATCCACCCCTCAGAGACTGATTCTTGTTCCCAGTTCTGAATCTCTGGGATGATCTCATTGGTTCAGCTTAAATCAAGTGTCCACACAAGTTCCAACTGACCTTCATCAGGAGAACAGGTTTACACGTGCAAATTATGACTCCTGAGTAAATTATCTAAGTAAATGGCAAGTCAATTCCCAGAGAAAGAAGGGATTGTTGTAAGCTGAGCAGATAACCAAAAATGTCTTCTGATGATTGATGGTGGGGAAGGAAGTGAAATTTTACTGTAAGATGAAAGGACATCAGGACAGGATACAGAGGAAAAATGATAAAATGATGACTTTCAATCAAAGTGGAAGAAAGAGACATTTGGAGGCAGTATCACAGAGGAATCATTTGGAATTTAGTGGGTCATCTCTCTGTTCATGGTGGCAAATGGACTTTAAGTTTTACCAAATATACATGTTTCAAATTAATTGTATTTTGGAAATTCTATTATATTCATCTCACTATGATATATAAGTGATTTGTTGTCAAGAAATATATACACATAGTGTACACCTTTGTGAGGATTAAGAAATGTGAAATCATACTATGAATATTTTTACATTTTCTGTTATTTCTTATACATTCATAAATCAAGAGTAGCACAAAAATCCACTTCAGAATACATTTTTGACGTTACTGTTGAATGAGAGTAGCTTATAATTTTTCTTTTAAATCAGCTAAACTTGGATTTCTGCTGAAGCAGCTGAGGATCCACGATGCTCTAGGCTACAAGCTGAAGTTTGGAAAAAATTCAACCTGCTGACTTTTATCCTGTCTTTTGGACAAGGCTATGGGTAATTTGGGCCTCTGCCTGCAAAACATGAACCTGTCTATCTGCATTATTAACGGATGCTTGGTGGGATGAGCTAACAGTGACTTTGGGTTTTTTTTATTGTTGTTGTTGTTGTTTTGTTTTTGCAAAAAATCCTGAAAGGAAATTACTTGAGATGAAAAAAGTCAAATGTACAGAAATATGATGATAATAGTGAACATTTATAGACTGCTTATGATGTGGTAGACATTGTGTTGAGTACTTTTAATTATTCATTTGATGTAATATGTGCAGGTAACTACGGCATGGATACCATCAGTGCCCTATTTTAAAGGTTGGAAAACCAAGGCTTAAAGAAGCGGAGTAACTAGTCAAGATTACAGACTAGGGACAGAGTCAAATGGCAATTTCATCTCGTGTAATAAAACTTGAGAACCGTCATTCTCCTATAGATCTTAACTTACAGCTTTACTTACTGTATCTTTCATGTTGAGAATTAAGTTTCTGGCAGAGACAACAAGTCATGAAAGTGTTGGGGATGAAATTTCTCTCTCTGGGTTGAAATGGTCCTTGATTCTTTTAAGCATGAGAGGAGAAGAATACAAGAAAAACAGTGCTGAATACAGCTAGAACTAAAACCACTTTTAAAAATCTCCAAAACAAAACAGTTAAAAAGGTTTCATGTGCACTTATTCCCTGGTTAATATAATACACAAATAGCTTTTAGATATTATTTGCACTGTAGCTGTTTCAATTTTTCTGAGCCCTCAAGCTGGAATTTCTCATTCACGGATAGGAAGAGAAGGAGCAGGGAGAAGCCGATAGAGGGGTTATGCCAAGACTGTAATTAATTCTCCCCAGGAAACATCAAGGAAGTACTCCGTAAGAGGGAAGGCATTTCTGATCTTTCTTCCCCTCTTAGTCCATAAGAGTGGAAAAATGTTCTGGGTAGATTGTAAATCCAGATGCAAATTTACTTACAACCTCCAACCCTTCATAACAAAATCCAACTCTGACAGTCACCCATGGTGAAATCATATTGTAACATTCTTTTGCTTTATTTTGGACAGGAATGGGCATATTTCTCCTTTATGTATATAGAGTTATCCCTTGATATCCACAGGGGATTGGTTCCAGGACCCCCTGAAGATAGCAAAGTTCAAGGATGCTCAAGTCCCTTTTATAAAACAGTGTAGTATTTGCATATATAATCTAGGTACATCCTCCCACACACAGTCAGTCCTCCATATCTACAGGTTTCCCATCCACAGGTATGTACTACACCATTTTATAAAAGGGACTTTAACATCTGTGGATTTTGATATCCACAGGGGCTCCTGGAACCAATTCCCCACAGATAACAGAAGATGACTGTACTTTAAATCATCTCTAGACTACTTATAACACCTAATGTAAATGCTATGAAATAGTTGTAAATACAATGTAATGTTATGTAAATAGTTGCCAGTGCACAAAATTCAAGTTTTTCTTTTTGGAATCATCTGGAATTTTTTAAATAATATTTTTGATCTGAGTTTGGTTGAATATGCAGCTGCAGAACTCATGGATACAGAGGACCAAGTGTAAATATGAATATGGGTATACAAAGTACAGGTATATCAAAAATATTCTGAACAAAAAAGGAATTTGCATATTTTCACCATTTCTAAATGAGATAGGTAGATACCTTACAGATGTGATCTCTGTGCCCTTGATTGTCATATTTGGTTTAAAATAATGGTCATAATTTATTATTTCATCTATTCTTAGAAAAAATACATGGGTGTTCCAGGAATTTCAGGCCTGTTTGTTTATTTTCCCAGTGATATCCATACACTTCCTTCCCATGAGCTTCTAGATTTGCTCCTAGTGTGTGAATGGGAATAAAGGGAGATGGAAACCCTCTCCCAGGGGCGCACTAAATATGGGGCAAGGGAAACAAGGTCAAAAAGATTTTCATGGGACAGAGCAGATGGTTTTAGTTTTAGAAGTTAAAACCGAAATTTTGAACCACAAATTCTTTTTTTGACTCGACCACAGAAGTCTCCATCAAGAATACTCTGTTTGGTCTTAAATCAAAATAAATAGCACTCATCTTAAGCCTTCTTCAAATGCACCTTTTTTTCCCCCTAAGCTAATGTGCAGATTCAGAATGGGAAAACATAATTAAATTATATTGTATCAAGTATTTTTCAAGTATTTTACAATCCAAATTTGATGAGAATTTGGATGTGTTTATTGGCTTTCAGCTATGCTTCTTGGTGTTATTTTTCAGTGATTTTTTAGTGACTTCTTTGGAATTACAATATACACCTCTAACTTTCCACAGTCTTCTTAGAGTTAATATTGTGCTACTCCACATAAAATGCAGACTATATAGGGCCATTCACCCCTTTTTCCTGTCCCTTACATTACGATTGTCATATTCATTGCCTCCTCATACAGTAAATACCTCATAAACAATATTGTAACTTTTCCCTTTAACAGTTATATATTTCAAAGAAATTAAGAATGGCACAGTCTTTATGTTTATCCAGACTTTTTCTAATGCTTTTAATTGCTTCCTGAAGATCCAAGTTTCTATCTGCTATCATTTCCCCTAATTCTGAAGCATTTCCTTTAGCCTTTTTTTGTAGCACAGGCCCACTTGGTAATTTGATTCCCTTTACTTTTTATTTTTCTTTTAGGTGAAAAGGTTTTTATTTTGTTCTATTTCATGAAGGATATTTAGATTTTTTTTTTTTTTCCTGAAGACAGAATTCTGGGTTGATGTTTCCCTCTTTCAGCACTGTCAGTGTGCTGTTATACTGTCTTCTGGCCTTCATAGTTTTTGTTGAGAAATTAGTAAACACTGATCATTATTCCACTGTATATAATGTGTCATTTTTCTTTAGCTGCTCTCAAGACATTCTTCTCAACTTTGATTTTTGTAGCGGATTGACTGTGATGTCACATAAGTGTGGTTTTCTTTCCATTTGACCTTTTTAGATTTACTGAGTTTCTTACATCAGAAACTTTGTCTTTCGCCAAATTGGTAAAAATATTTGGCCATTATTTCTTAAAAGATATTTATCACCCCATTCCTTCTTCGCCCTTTAGAACTCCAGCTATATATATATATACTATATCTTTTTACATTGTTCCTCAGGTCCCTGGAACTCTGTTTTATTTTGTTTTGTTTTGTTCCTCAGATTGAATACCTTATATTGCTCAATATTAAAGTTGACTAATTTATTTCTCTATCATTTCTATTCTCCTGCTAGCGTATGCAGTACATTTTAATTTTAGATTTGAAGTTTTTAGTTATATAATTTACATACGGTTCTTGGATACAGTTTTAATTTCTCCTCGGAGTTTATTATTTTTCATTTCTTATGTGTATATTTGCCTCTATTTTATTGCATTTAATTGTAATAGATGCTTTAAATTCCTTAGTCTGCTAATTCCAACATCTGGTTATTCTTTAGGTTAGTCTTGATTGATTATCTTTTCTCTTCATACTGACCCATATTTCCCAAATCTGTGTACATCAAATAATGTTTAATTATGTTCTGAATGTAGTAAATAATCTAACAATGATTTTTGTTATTCTTATTTTAGCAAAAATCAGATTTAATAAGATTTGATTAGATAAAATAAGATTTTTGTTGTTATTTTACTAAGCAATTGATTTTGCTACTCTCAAACTGAAAATTCTGTCTTTTTTTTTTTTTTAATGGGGCAGTAATTGGGTTTATTTTCTTCTTCTTCTTTTTTTTAATGGAGGTACTAGGGATTGAACCTCATTCATGCTAGGCAGGCACTCTACCACTGAGTTATACCCTCCCCCTGAAAATTCTGTCTTTTGAGTTGGCAAAGTATCAGTTTTATTCTTTTATCCTCAGTTGGACTGTTTTAAGGCTGTCCCACAAATGTATAGTTCAGGAGTCAGTCTAAGGTTTGGGCAGCATTTATACACAGAATTTAGAATCTCTCATCTCTGGTTCTCTTCTTTCCTGGATTCCCCCTCCCTTCACTTTCCCAGCAGCTGTGATGTCCTTATTCTCTGTCCTCTCAACTTTCAGGCCAGAAAGACTGGTTCCACTTGTAAAAATGGGACACTCACACATGCCATTCCTTTTATTCAAGGATCAATTTCTGCCCAGAATTTACTCAACTTTCTTTATTCTCCAGTGCAGTAAAAATTATTTTAAAAGTTTTGTCCAGAGTTATAATTATTATCTATAGGAAGGTTGGATTAGTAAGACCATACCAGAGGTCAGACTCAAGGTTGTAAAATGTAGACACTGAATGCTTTTATTCTTTCTTTCTTTCTCCTTCTCTTTTGTTTTCTGTTTTTTTTTTAATTGTTTTATTTGACTGTAGAAACAAACTTTAAAAAATATAGTTTGTTTGAGCATTTTGGAGGAGGTTGTAATAGTTTTTTCATCTTTTTTAATGAAATGGGTAGTTTCTCTTTTTCTCAAATGTGAGGCAAATTTACTAAGAAAATTGGGATGTCTGAAGAGACTTTAATCAAAGAAAAGGAAACGTCACAACAGAGTAGAGTAGGAGTTAATTCCAAATACACTGATGACACATCAGATGACAGACAAGGAATGAATGTCAGAAAAGAGAACCAAGAAGAATTCGGCCAGAACTGAAACCCAGGTTTGAATTACTCCAAAGTGCATGCTCTTGACCCCCAGGCTCTACTGAGGAAGAATGTGAAAACTGAAGATGGGAAAACACCATTTAATGTGGAGGAGAGAAAAGAAGACAGTGAATTTTTTTTTTCTCAAAGAATATGAAGAAATTAGCCAAAAAGCTTATTTTAGAAAATGATGCTCTTTGTGTTATCTAATAACAAAGGTCCATTTAAAAAAGAGTTTCTGAATTCCAAAACTGAAATTTTATATTTAAAGCTCTATATATAGAATTGGGCCAGGATCTTGGATAGTGTAGAGAAGGAGCAATGAGACTGATTAAATATATTTAAAGCATTCTTTCTCTGGGATGTCAGCTTTATTGCCCCTTATTATGATTTGCTGTTACTGAGGAGAATAAGGTAAAGTATTCTGACCATCTAAAAGAGCTTCAGGAATCTTAAATCCTAAAGATAGTTACAGCAACTTCTTTAGAAGAAATACCTATTAGTTTCTCAACAGAAAAGCTCTTTCTGACCACCTGTTTACACATATACTCTGCTGTTGAGTCGTTGACGCATTAAAGACCACATTGATGTAGGTTGACAGAAACAACCTACTGATCAACCTGAACAAGTGTTTACATTAAATAATAATTTATACTATGCAAAGCAAAGGTAGGTGCCTTCACTGTGGGGTGGCAGATAGAGAGACTAGCAATTTCTTGTTTAGACAGAAAGCCCTGACAAGGAAGAGCTCATTAGGGTCTCTGGAGAGTGGCTGACAGCTGAGGAGCTGGCAGCTCTGTCAAAAGGCCTTTGAAAATAATCCTTGTTTTTGAATCAGAATTTTCTGAATCACCAGCAGGATGTCAGAATCACATTGTTTGCTTCCTTGCCTATTTCCTCACCCTTCAGTGTTATTAGAATTTGCCCAAAGCCTTAGCTGCCTTCAAAACTTTTTTGCTTTGGCATGCATGCCCACAAACAAACTGAAATTTGTTTTCTCAGAAATCCCTTTATTTATCCTTGCTTCTATTCTGGCTAATTAAGTCAGCCCCCTTGCTTTGAAATATGTCAGTGTGTGAGTGTGTGTGTGTGTGTGTGTGTAAGGCAGACATACACACACACACACACACACACACACACAGATTAACCTCGACTTTGTGTCTCTAAAATGAACAAAAGGAAGATGGTAAGAATAGAATGCTAGACGTGCAAAAGGGGAATTTATTCAAATGAGCACTGTTCAAAAAAACAAAACCCAAAAAAATCCTTGCAGACAAATCCTGTGTAGGTTACACACTTTAATGGTCTGTCTCTCAGATTTCATCTGCTTAGGCATAGCAGATTCTAATTTTCTACCCCAGAATCGGGATATAATCCAAGATACACACATGTCAGTCCTCAGTACCACCGTTTCTAGACTTCATGTCTATTCAGCTTTGGTATCTTATCTTCCCATGCACCTAGCTCCCTGCCCTCGATATGCCCACTCTCAGTATTACCTTCACAGCAGTGTTTAGATACAGAAATATATTTATGGACATGGTCCTTCCTACCTCAGCTAAGTGCTGGTGTAAGCTGTTAGGACATACACATGTCCACCAAGATAATATGTACAAAAATGCTCATATTTAAAATAATCAAAAACTAGAAACAACCCAAATGTCTACCATCAGTAGAATGGTTAAATTGTAGTATATCTGTAGAAGAATATATGGCAATGAAAAAGAACAAACCACTGATATGTGCAACAGTATGAATGAATCTCACACGTATAATGTGAAGCTGAAAAAAACAGACACCAAAGAGTCCATACTGAACGATTCTACTTATAAAAAGTCCTAAAATAGGCAAAGCCAGGCTATGGTGATTAAAAGTCAGAATAGTGTTTACCTTTTGGTGTGTGTGGGAGGGGAGACAGAGCTGTGTATTGACTGGAAAGGGAAAGGAACGAGCTTCAGGGTGCTGGCTACTTGACCATACACCTGTATAAAAATTTATTGAGTTGAACACTGAACACTGCTTCACTTTGCGCAAGTTTTACTTCAATTGAAGCAACAATAACAACCACCACTGCTGCCATCACTACCCTCCCGTGTAGCCAAGTCATTCATAATTAGTTTGTCTGCCAGGTGAGAGCAGCAAGTGACAGACATCAGAAAATACTCTTTTTTGGTTTGTAAACTGGATATTCCTCATGGATAATTAAAAAGACACATTATTGATAAGCAAACGACAAAGACAAAAAAGCTTTCAACTTCAGAAGACATTGAGAGCATGAATCCACCTTTCAGAAACAACAGGAAGATAGCAGGGAGAGTTCATACTTTGTGGTGGGCAGCCCTTGGAACCCCTCAAATCATGCCTGGCTGCCTCTTGCCTATGTAAGCCTGGCTTACAGCTCTGTCCTAAATTGTTACTATGTCACATGGGGTTAAAGCCTCAGAGAATTGTAACAGATAATCCTCTTTCGTGAAGAGTGGCCAGAAATATTGCATGACTGATTTTCAAACATAATTTATTTTTTGCCTGGGAAATTGAATAGAACATAGAATTGAGTGAAATTATACAAACCCTCCTGGCTTGCTGTTTTCTCATTTATTACTAGGTTGGTTTTCAATGCAATAGTTATTAATATTTCTAAACAGGAGCTCCAATTACATGGCATTTTAATATCCTGACCCATAGATAAGAATTTTAACAGATATCTTTGCTATGCTGCTATGTTAATGTTCCTAAGCCTATGATGAAAAAAGAAAACCACACCCTGAGAGCAAAGTGTTCTCCCTAAGAGTGGAATGAATGTTTCTAAGCACCATGGCTCCATTTTGCAAATTGCTTCTCCATGGTATGTTACTGGGCAACCAAAGAGGAGTATAGAGAATTGAAACACAAGAGAAAAGATCAGTGGAAGCTGGTAGTAGACAGAAGCAAAAATTTTAAGGTTGCTCCCAAGACCAGAAGGAGAATCAAGGCTATTATTATGTACAATTTGCATAATCCATGAACCCAGGGCCACAATAGCTTGTAGACTCACTGTGTACCGTATTTCTCTGATCTGTTCCCACTATATCTGTGAGAACTTCACTGCAAGTTCCTCTCAAATTCATACTGAAGTTCCCAGGAGTCATCTCATAGGTACCAAATGAACAGACCTGCAAGTCTACCATACGTCCTTCACATTTTCCTCCTTCTACCCAGCTCAATCCAGCATGTCTCCAGTTGGGCCAGTACTGTTTTCTACAGCACTCACCTCTGTGCCAGGGACACCATCTTTAGTCGGTGCCGTGTTGTACACAGTGTTGCTGCTGATGTGTTAGTGTTCTCTCAATGTCGTAGAGAGATTTTAGTGAAACCACTGTTAGGCTTTTTGGGTTTTTTTAGCTTCTCATAAAATATATGATACATACAAAAGAGTATCATCTATAATTATTTTTAAGTAATAATACTAACAATGGCCATCATTAAAAAGCCCACAAATGATAAAATGCTGGAGATGGTGTGGAGAAAAGGGAGCCCTCCTACACTGTTGGTGGGAATGTAGTTTGGTGCAGCCAAATGGAAACAGTATAGAGATTCCTCAAAAAACTAACAACAGACTTACCATATGATCCAGCAATCCCATGCCTAGGCATATATCTGGAGGGAACTCTTAATTCGAAAAGATACATGCGCCCCAATGTTCATAGCAGCACTATTTACAACAGCCAAGACATGGAAACAACTTAAACATTCATCAACAGATGACTGGATAAAGAAGTTGTGGTATATATAGACAATAAATATGTAAAATACATTAAAAAGAATAAAATAATGTCATTTACAGCAACATGGGTGGACCTGGAGATCGTCATTCTAAGTGAAGTAAGCCAGAAAAAGAAAGAAAAATACCATATGATATCACTTATATGTGGAAAGACAGAAATGAACTTATTTACAAAACAGAAACAGAATCACAGACATAGAAAACACACTTATGGTTACCAGAGGAGAAGGGAGGTGGGAAAGAATAAATTGAGATTCTAACTACTAACTACTATATATAAAAATATATAAATAAATTTCTTCTATATAGCACAGGGAACTATATTCAATATCTTGTAGTAGCTTATAATAAAAAATATGAAAACAAATACATGTATGTATAACTGAAACATTATGCTCTACACCAGAAGTTGATACAACATTGTAAACTGACTGTACTACAATAAAAAAATTTAAATTTAAATATTAAAAAATTTTAAAGAATAATACTAATACATTATATAAATAAAATAAGCCTCCTGTACCCACAATTCAGCTTCAGAAATAAAACTTTCCTGTAGCTTTGAAGCTTCCCTTACATCCCAAAACCCCTTCCTCTGCTCCCATGTTCACAATTAAACTTTACCTAAGACACTGTCAGGGATTGTTGATTTTCAAATTGAAGGGAGAGTTTTGTGACTCCTCCCGCTCCCCCCCCACCCCCCCAAAAAAGGGTTAGCTAGGGCAGAACTAGAGGGGAGCTCACATTGGAACAGCTGGGAGGTGGATGTGGGTGGGGCACTTACCTGAAGCACGGATCCCCTAGCACCAGGGCTACTGGGATACTGAGCCGCAGGCTAGCACACAGGTGGTGAAGTCTGGTACTCTACTGCTGAGCCTAAACTCTTAAGGCTAAAATGATCCCAAGTCAGGGGTGTCTCCTGTCTGTTTGTAAAAATAAAAGCAAACCTTCTCTGGAAGAAAGGTACCCTCATATGGATGTCACACATACTAAAACCAAAGAAAGTTCAAAATCACAGAACACCAAGTACACAAGAAGGCAAGCTACAAAGAGAGAGCATCAACAGGAAAAAGAAAAAAGAAAAAAAGTTATTGACGCCTCCTCCTTTAAGAACTATAGATACTGGAATTATTAGGTACAGAATATAAAACAGGTATGTATGAAATGTTTAAAGTCAAGGGTGCAAAAACTAAACAAGCAAACAACAGGAATTATCTTTTTTTTTTTTTTAAGGATCTGAACCTAGAGTTTTTAATCCTTTTTGTGTGTGAGAATATTTTTAACTACTGTTTCCATTTCATTGATCCTTAAGGAGAATTCAAGTTTCTGTATCTTTATGCATCAACTTTAGTAATTATAGTTTTTCTGTGATGTGCCTGTTAGAGGTTTCCAAACATATTAATATAAAGTTGTTCACATTTTCATTACATATGTTACTTTTGCTGCATCTTTACTATCTGTACTGACTTACATTTTTCATTTCTAATATTGTTTCTATTTTCCTCCTTTTTTCTGACTCAAATTTGTCAAAATTTTATTTTATGAGTTTTCCCAAAGAATCAAAATTTGTTTTTGTTGGCTGTCTCCAGCAAATGTTCACGTTCTATTTTATATATTTCTTCAATTCCATTATTCTACCCTATACTTTTTTTTAGCTTATTTTGTTGCTATTTTCCAAATTTTTCCCACTGAATAATGTGCAGGTATTAGGTTCCAAATTCTATCCTCTGCTTTGTGATGACAGTTCTGCAAACAACAGACAATTCTCTTTGTTAGAGAGTCTACTGTTAGTTTCCCTTAATAGGAGGAACTAGCTGGGAGACTGAATGGAGGAGAAGAGGAGATGGACTTGTTTATTCATGCTTGTTGATTTATCCTATCAGGGCACCCTACTTGCCTACTATCCTGAAAGGATAAAAATGAAAGCTTACAGCTTGCAGCAGACTGGGGCGCTCCCACACCAGCCTCATTATGCCCCTTCACAGCGCCAGCTAGACAGTGCCTACTCCTGATGCGCCTGAGTCACAACACGACTTCTCTCAATCTTCTGAAGTACCAGTGCCAGACGGGCAGCCTCTTCTACTCAGCGATTAGTGCCCCATTCTGTGAATCCTTTCTCCAAGCCCCTGAGATACCAACAGGATGGCACCCTCCCTTGGAATTGAATCCTCATGTTATAAGCTCTTTCCAGGAAGCTTCTAGAGTCTAATAATCTCAACCTCATCTTTTGATCTCTCCACCCCTAAGGGTGGTAGCAGCTCTTTGTAATGATTCCTTCCAATGTTCTCTTTTTTTTTTTTTTCCTTTTTCAGTCCTCTAGCAGTTGATTAACAAATTCCCTATATTAAATTCTTTCTGTTGAAATACCTAGAGTGATTTGTTTCCCTGAATGAACCCCAACCAATACAAATGTTCAGCTTATTTATTTTCAGACCTTTCCTTATTCTAAACATTTAAAGATTATGCTAGATTCTCTGTTGCTGCTGCTTCCTTGCCGTACCTATATAACAGAGGAGAATCTGGGGACTATACCTCCCAGAATAATCTCCATATGTTCTGTATTTCTGTGTGAATTATGGTTTCCTTCTCTAAGGAAAAGAGAGACTATTACTAGAAGCATGGGCATATACCTGATATAAAATTCACAGGAGCTTCTAGGTGAGCTCCTGTTTCAGTGCTCCAGGCAGCTGAGATAATCAGCAGGAGCTTCCTGGAGGTTTTTTGGATTCTTTGGGGCCTCTGGGAAAGCACCTGAGAACCAACTGGAAGTCCTCTTATATTTGTCTTTAATTTTTTTTTCTTTTATTACAACTATCTGGCTCATTCTTTGGCCACTTACTACTTCTTTAGGATCATCTTTTGTTTCCCTCTAAAATATAATCATATTGAGATAAACTGATTGACATCTGTTTTGCTTTTTCTCTACTAGTTGACTTACTATTAGTGAAGGGATTTCTAAATGGCTGTTGACAAGAAAGTCTACTGACTATCAAGACTATTTTGAGCACTTAGAAATCATACTAAAGAAAAATTATGAGCTCAGTTTTTCAAGATTATACATACAAATTAAAATATACAAATAGGGTCCCCATATATTAGCTTACAAATTCTTAAGCAGTAGCTCTAAACTGAAACTGATCGTCAGAATAACCACAGATTGTTAATAGACAGATGCTTGGGCCTTATTCCTGGGAGCTCTGCCTGTAGTTGGGCTCAGGTTTCTACATATATATTAAAAGCTCCTCAGGTGAATTTGGATGACCAGCCTTGTTTTGGAAGCACTATCTTTTAAATAATCTTATGATCATGTTTTGTCAAATTTAATCCCAAGTTTTCTCCCTTACTTGTTCTCCTCCTCCATTGACCTCAATATTGAAATACAGTTTATGAAGTCATTTGTAAGCTAGTGCTTTAGGAGGTAGGAGGTTTTTAAAAAAAAAAAAACTCCTCCCGCCTGACATCATCCCCCAAAACAAGGATTCTTTATTTTGTACATGATGTCCCTGACTAGGTTTATTTCGGAATGAATGATAATGATAGGCTTGTGAAATCAACATGTTGGACTACATATTTCTGTTTTTTAAATGCAGAGTAAGTCAGGAATGCCAAATGGCAATGTCACAATCCTTCTGTTTTCTGCCAACTTATTTGCCTTATGGACTCAAATATGTTGCTCTTGAAGCAGATGGCTCTCCCTACCGTCCAGGTTATTACATAAGAAGGTGAGGTGCAGTGAATTGGGCATGCTTGACTTCCAAGAAGACTAGCAAAATGCACGTGGCAAGGCCAGGTGTAGGGGAAAGAACAGAACTTCAGAGCCAGACATGCCTGGATTTAAATCCTGGCTCTGCCTCTCTCTGATCATGAGAACTTCAGCAACTCAGCTCATTTGGCCTCTGTTGCCTCATCTGTAAGGATGGAGATAATATCTCTCTTTTGTGTTCTTATGGGAAATTTGAGTAATGCGTATATATATAAAGCAACTGGTAAATAGAAGATGCACAATGAAAGATTTGCCTTTTAAGAATTTCTATATTAAAAAAAAAAAAGGCAGGATTTCTCCTATGCTTCCTTCTAAATGGAATTTGTTCTGAGTTGAGGAGGTCAGCTGTTACGATTCAGTGTAATCACAGGAACAGCACAGGAACCTGTCACAGTGGTTGTTATAACCTGAGCACACACAGACTGAAAACCCAGTCTGTAAAAGGATGATGTTTATCTGAGTTTGTTCTCTCAAGGCACTGTAATCTTGGCTCTCATGGTCTACCTGCATTCAACCTTCCAATCATCTAAAAAAAAGCTATGCATGTTTGTGTATGTGTTGTGCTGTTGGGAGGAGACATAGGACTTTAAGAGAAGCTCAACAAAATTTGATAAAAACTACTGAAGCCACTCAACAGGATGAGAGCTATATCAAGAACAATTAAACAGTGTATTCAATACACTTACATGAAGCAAATGACAAGTACTAAGTAGTAGGGAATTCAGCGTCATTTCCACTTTCGCTCCTGCAGGAGAATCAGTAAAGCTATGGCAATAGTCAAAGGAACAGTTCAATTAAAAATGCCTTCTTTCATAGTCTGTTTGGTATTTTGTGTGCCCTGCATCTCTGTCCTACACAAGCAGGATGGTGTTTTCTTGAATTAGAGCCTCTGCATTGTTTTCACATTTTTTTATCTTTGCTTAAGCAAATTTTTAAGATATTTGTATTTAGCATTTCTTGAGCTACACCTCAGATCTTTTACACTATCCACACAGCGGTCACATTCACCTTCGGGCAGGTAAAACCTGTCAGTGCCTGGCCTCAGCTGCACCCAGTTCTCCTGCTTTCTGTGCTTGGACTTCTCTGACACCTGACATCAGATGCCTGTGGAGACCCGACTGGTACCAATGAATGCATAAACCTGGAAGATTGGCAGCCTACGGGGTAATCCTTGGGTCAATGCAGAGTTGGAGACAATGAGTAAATGCCTCCTCTTCTGACAATTCATCTAGCCTCCTGACAGCTCAGAGGTGCATTCTACATGACCCTTGGAGGTCACAGTGGGACCAAGCCCCAGTTGCCCACAGCTATGACCAGCTCAAAGATACATCCTTATTTTGGCAATCCCTCCTTCCCCAGTTCACTCTTCCCAGTCTTGACTCACGACCCCACAGATGACATCCTCAAGTACACTACTTTCATAAAAGATGAGCCTCAGCCTCTGCTTCCTCATGGGAACCCAGGCGAAGACAGTATCACCAAAGCCAAACAAGTAAAGCAAAATCTCTGAGCACCTGAGCCTATAAACCACAGCAGGTATGGCTGTGCTTTGCTGGTGTGTGCACTGTGTCTCCCTAAGATGACTGTTCTGTATTTTCTCCCTCTGCTTTCTGTCCGTCTGAAGTGGCAGAGAGGCTGAGAAGCCACTCTATTCAGTGGGGTCTAAAACAGATTTGTCTTTGGGTTGAAACGTGGCATCATAACCCTTACTATGTCATACCCCAGCACTATTCTAGCAGGGGTAGCTCTGACACTTTCCTGTACCATTACCCATGGTATCAGGTGGCTTGGAAGTTTCCCCCAAATCTATTTCCTACAAGACCCCCTTTTACCACCCCCAGCAGAACAAGAGTATGTCCTCCTAAAATTGTACTCAGTGTGGCATTTATGTCAGCAGGACAATGTCACCACTCAGAAATAGAAAATGGTGGCATCACTTGGCACATTCTTGGCCAAATGCTTCTTTTCCTTCTCTCATTTTCCTTCCCAAGACCCGCTCTCCTCCCCATCTGCTCGCGGCCAGGGAGCATGGTCTCTGCTGCGCTCATGTGTTTGCGCGCCGTGTACAGGTGCTGTGTTTCCCGCTGGTATAACCCGTAGGGGCCGGTAGGGGCCGGTGGGGAGAATCAATGTGCAACAGCAGCAGTGTGACGCCACCCATATTCTGCATATTTAGATCTGGCTTTGAAGAGATGACTACAGATGGGGCTTCTTTCACTCTAAGCTCTATCATCACCCAAAATATTTTCTGTTCTCTAGGGAGCTTCCTCCTTTTAATCAGCCATATGTTTTTGCTGGAGTTTGTGTTGTTTTAACCACAGGCAATTTCCCCCTAACCTCCTTCCAAAAGACTTAAGAATTTTCCCCTGATGGTTTTGTTATCTTACTTCATCTCCCAATAAGACCTCCCTTGTGCAGTATTCCCTTTCTTTACTCCAGCACCCAGAAGCACCGAGAGGTGAACTTTGGAGTCTGACAGGCTTGGGTTCTAATCCAGGCTCTATTATCTCCTTTCTGTGTGACTCTGAGCATGTGTTTCTACATTTGATCCTGAGTGTCGTCCTCTGTGAAACAAAGATAACAATGTGTAGCACAGAACTGCAGAATTTTACAAAGGATAAACAATATACAGGGTAAATGCTCAGAAAATGACTGTCTCTACGTCTCTCTCTTAGTGGCTGTGAGTTACTTGAACATGTAGTCAGCTGTATCTTACTCTAGTTGTCCATTACAGCCATGTCTCCTGTTCCCAGCCAGCTCCGCTTCCTTTCTCCTAGGTTTCGTGCTCACTCTGTTTAAGACCACTCCTAGATCACTTTTCAATGAATGCCTTTGGCCTTTTACAAAGTGTTTTGTAAAGTTATTGTCAGAGTCGTTCATGGCTGAGTAACAACAACTCTTATTACCTCATACAGTTTCTGAGGGTCAGAAAACCAGGAGCATATTAGCGGGCTGTCTCTGGCTCAGGGTTGTGCTCAATTGGCTGGGCCGCAGGGCATCACAAGGTTCTATGGGGCTGGAGGACACATAACACAGTGTCTACCCTAGAACCCATCTTAGTAATCAAGTAAACCGTATGACCACGAATTGTGGTCACTGGAGCACTTGCTAGTTTATTCAATGTGGATTTACAGTCTGGCTATTCCTACTTAGACAAGAAATCTCTAGCTTTGGATCAGATTGCTTTTTCTTATTTGGGGACTTAATGGTTTGAAGTTCACAAAGCCTGATAGTACTTTTGCTGGGTAAAAGCCTACCCTGTCTCAACACAAAAATGACTTGCAGGCAAGCCAGGGTTTTTCTCAGGGAACCACTTTGACTGCATGCCCAGTGGCTCCACAGTTCTGCACCATCTAATTGAGCAGAGACAGCCTGGGCTTGCAACATATTCGAAGTCAATTTTAACAGCTTCCTCATCAGCTCTGGGAAAGCTTTGGTAACTATGATACTGGCTGCTTTCTGTTTGTTATTCTAAATCTACTCTTCAGTGTCCTACGCTCTAGAAGATTGACTTGTATGGACTTCATAGGCAGGCTCTCTTGACCTCAGGCTTCTCAGATAAAGTCTAGCCAGTTGGAAGTATTGGGAGGGGGTGGAAAGGCAGGAATAGAATGAAGTTGGGGCATTTATCTCCAACTCCCTCCCATCCTATCATTAGCTATGACTCAGTACGAGAGGTGACAGCCCCTGTCAGGAGGTCCTCTCTGCACAGCTTTCCTGAAGCCACACTGTCCCCCTGCCCATTCAGGCTAGAAGTGGTAACTACTCTCCCACATTTATTAACTTCAGGGTGCTTCATTATCACCTTTTCCCCCAAACCCGCCCACAACATTGTAAATAATCCTTTATTAAACTCTTCTCCATAGTTTGAATGTGTCACCTATTTCCCGCCAGGATCCTAACAGATAGCTACTGTGAATTGGCCAGTTTTATCTATGTATCTATCTATCCATCTATTTATCTTCCAGTTTTATTGAAATATAATTGACATACATACTGGTTAGGTTTCAGGGGTACAGCATAACGATTTGACCTTCATACATCCTGAAACAAGTACCATGATAAGTTGAGTGATCACCCATCATCTCATGCCGATACAAAAAGAAATAGGAAAAAAATTTTTTCTTGTGATGAGAACTCTTAGGATTTACTCTATAACAACTTTGGTATATAACACACAGCAGTGTACATTATATTTGTCATGTTGTCCCTTACACCCCTAGTACTTATTTAGCTTATAACTAGAAGTTTGTACCTTTTGTGAAGTGTCTGGTTTTAAACAGCTCAGCCTCCCATGCTTCCTGCGGGTACATGTTAACTGTAAAGTATAGTCACATATAATTAAAGTAATTGACTCCTGAATTACCCATTTATTATTTGAAGGAAACTTAGTGACTGGCAGCAGTTTTAACCTCAAGAAAATCTATGTGAAAAATCATTTATTGCCAAAAGCTATATTAATTAATTGGAGATTGTTAATATTAAACCCAGCAAAAGGCCTCATGATTTAAAATAGATAAAAATAAATAAACAAAATGATAGATAGCTTGTATTAAGTGCTGTGTGACAAACATTGCATCAAATAATTTACATTTTAAAAATTCTTACAAATTCACCTTAAAAAGTTTAAATTCTTTAAGTTCTCACAGTGATTCTGTGAGGTATATTATTTATGCCATCTGACAGATGTGAAAACTGAGGCTTAGGGAGGAGAAATACCTTGTCCAGAGCTACCTAGACAGCCATTGACGGAGCTGGTATTCAAACCCAGACCATTAGAGTCCAGAACCTACATGCTACTCAATTTCCTCCCTAGTTAGTAAGGAAATAATTAATAAAATATGACAAAGGTATGTCTTTGTTTAAATGGAAAATATTTACAAATTTCCATATGGTAAAAATAGGCTGTTTAGACTTATAAATTATACTATTGCTTGCAAGGCTTCTATTTATTCCAAGCTTGTTTGTTGATTTTCAGCAATAAAGTGTGCCAGAGGTATTGTGAATTTTAAGTGTGGTCCACAAATACAAATAATTCTGAATTCACCACACACACACACACACACACACACTCAGGGGTCTAACTCTACAAACTCTAGTGCTTAGCAATTCCTCAACTGGGAAGCAGTTAGTCTTGGGTCTTCTTATAAATCTCCTTATAAATAATGGTTGTGTTTACACACCTGGAAATAGTGGATTTTTCCCTAAATGAGTCGTTGTTTTGGAGTAGTATAAACAGAGCCAGTGTTAAGGAAGAGGATTTCTTTGTCTAGTGAACCTCTGAGCATTTAAACAGCTGCTTGGTTTCACTCCAGAGGTGTTTGCATTTCATTGACAGATGGAGTCATTTCCAAATGGTTTTCAATCAATATATACTAGAAGAGTGGTTGAAAATTATCTCTTTAGGGAAAAAAGAAAAGAGAAAAACAGAAAAAAATGCTATTTAACCATAGTGTCTTATTTATTTATTTTTTTAGCATCTGTGATTAAGTAACTACCACAAAAACCACATGTTGGGATATGAAATTCTATGCAGGTTCATATTTAAAGCTGTTTACTTTCATGCCATTTGGTAGTTTTTGTTTGTGTGTTCTTGTAAATTTTTTTAAAAGAAGTACTGTATGTGTCTGAAGTATGGTTTTTGCCCAAATTTATGTTCCTGTTACTCTTCCCTTTTGGTGTCAAATTATATTTTTAAGTGTTTTGTATAGTTCAGATACTAACAATATTTTCAGGGATTTTTAAATAAACCCCACAAGACATTATTATTGCTATTTTATGTAGCCAATGTTCACTTAGATTTACCCACATATTAACCATATTCTTTGTTCTTCATTTCTTTTTGTATTCATCTCAGAGCATTTTCCTTTTGCCTGAAATACATCCCTCAGAATTAATAGACTTAGTGAGAGGTTGTTAGAGGCTAATTCTCTTTTTTTCTGTCTTAGCCTGAAAATGTTTTTATTTCACATTCACTCATGAAGTATAACGAATGGCCCTAGAATAGTAACTTGAGGACTTCTTTCTTAGCAATGTCTATATTATTCACTGGCCCAGGCTTCCATTGTGGCTGTAGATAAGTCAGCCGTCAGCCTCACTGCCTTGAGCCACAGTGGACTCTGTTCTGTGCTGCCAGGATCCCTTTTTGTGATAGAAGGGGTTTTACTCTCAGATGCTGAGAGTGCTACCAACTGACAGCCTGTGGCTATCAATCTTACTGGAAATTGCTCTCAACTAAACAGACCGACTTCAACCAAGTTCATTTCTTATTTTTGAAGACTGCCTGTATCTGAATATCCCTCTGACCCAGAAACCAGGTGACATGAAAGGCTTCCAGTTCTGAGTGAGGCCCAGCATAGGCAATGGTTGTGATGCAAATGGTCTTGCTATCTGGACCACTGACTCAGCAGACCCTAAGTTAGTAGATGTATCAAAGTTAAGGAAAGGTGCAGAGTAGAGTTTAAGGCAAGCCAAAATAAGAGAATCATCTTTAGAATTCTGAAACAAGGCAATGCCATCTGCAGCATACACCTTTCCAAAACCTGCTTAAGTGTGCTACTTGGCTCTGATAAAGACTGAGTGCATGGCCATGAAGCAGAAATTGACTGTGAGTCTTGAAGTTTCTAATAGGAGCTGAGTTCTCCACACACCAAATCGGGCAGGCCCAGAAGAAATGAATCATAGCTGGAAGTGAAATATTGGCATCAAAGCCAGGACATGGCCAGAGGTACAAATGTGAGACATAAGGAGGTAGACTCATGTCACCCATTATGATCCCATTAGTACAGTACCTCTTCCAATGGCAGACTTGGTTCATGGATGGTCTATCTCTTGACCTTGAATATGGGTCAGTATGTGATAAATAGCTGAAAATGGATTTGAGCCACACTGCATCCCTAATCAATGATGGTCCAGAAGGCAAGGTCTGGTGAAGTCAGAATTTCTCTGGTGGGCAGATATTTAGGGAATGTACCTAATATTAATTTAATGTACCTAATATTAAAGGTTCATGGACTCAACAAATAGCTAAGCTATCAGCTAATGTACCTGATCTTAGAGACCTGGAAAAAGAAATATTAGAAGATCAGAGACAAGAAGGTCTGGAATATATACCATGGAGAGACTTTGGGGCTTGAAGAGAGAAGATCTTTGCATTTGCATTAGATGTTACTAACCATCATAGAGTATCATCCAAGGAGGAGGCACCAAACAACCAAGTAGAGAGAATGACTTGGCCAGCTGACATCAGGCAGCCTCTGTCACTTGCTTTCCCAGGGTTGGCATGATGGGTTTGTAAATACAGAACCATGGTGGCTGGGAAAGAGGCTATACATGGGCCCACAATCATGGGTTTCTATTCACTACCTGCCAGCCGCACTGACTAATGCTAATAGCTTTATACAGGAACATCTCTCAAGGACACCAACAATCCACTTAGTCGTAGAAGTTACCTCCATTGGATCCTTTCTGTCCTAGAGTAACAAAGATTCATTTTGACTCAACAACAGATATTCCAGATGTGAGAGTGACTTCTTATCCACAGGGTCTCCACCAGTACCATTACTTGAGGGCTTAGAGTTCAACCCACCCAAATGGGATTCCCACACAACACTGCATCAGATCAATGGGCCCACCTTATGACAAATACTATGGCAGGATGGGCAAATACTATGGGATCCACTGGATTTATAGCCCATCACCCATGGCTGCAGGTCTGAGAGAGCGATATGAATGCTGAGAGGTCCAGGGGATTGGAGGAAGCCTAGGGTCTGAGAAAAAAGGTTCAGTGGGCCCACATCTTGTCACTATAGGGCATGGGCAAGGCTGTAGATGTCAGTAGAAAATTCTGGTACATTCCCAAAGTCTTGGCCAGTGCAGTTCAGACAGATATAGCAACAAGGCTTATGTCAAAAGACCAAGCAGAGGTAGTGAGGACCTGAAAAGGATGTGTGGACCAACCACACCTCCCCAATGTCATGATGTTTGTATCTTCCTGGGATGGAGGGAAGCAGTGGGGAGAGCCAGGCCCAGAACAACTGTAGTAGGTGGGTTGACCTTTGAATTAATGAGTTTAAATCCTGAGTTGAATTAACAAGTTTTAATTACTCATTATTATTTAAAACAAAACAGAACACATGACTTTTCAGTGGAAAGATCAGGAAGTTTTTAATGTCATCAGAAATGGGGGTACCAGAGCTCAGTAATAGAAAAGGTAAAGTTACATTTCTGCACAACTAAACTGTTAGTATTTCAAAACACTACACATGTAATCTTCTTACATGCAGGTGCCCTGACAAGCAGCTTTCAGAACTTCCTAGAACCCAACTCAAAATTAGCCATCATGATCCACTCTCATCCCTGCAGGAGAGAGAATTTCATCAAGAAGGAGGAATAAATTCACCTCATTCAAAAAATATAAATCAGTTTTCTTCACAACCATCCAAGTGTCATTTAATGATTCACTTATAGGCACAGACACCTTTACAAAACATTCTTAAAATTCTCCAAAATGCATCTTCATACATTACTGGTGGGATTGAAAAATTGTTCAGCCACCGTGGTGCGTCCTCAATAAGTTAAACATAGGATTACCATATGATCTGGCAGTGCCACTCCTAAGTACACCCCAAAGAATTAAAAACACAGATTCAAACAAAACCTTAGTACAAATATCACAGCAGCACCACTCACAAAAGCCTAAAGCTGGAAACAACCCAAATATCCATCAACAGAAGGATGTGTAAATAAAATGTGGTCTACCCACACAGTGGAATATTATTTGGCCACAAAAAGAATGAAGTTTTGATACATGCTACAACACAGATGAAGTTTGAAAACATGCTAAGTGAAAGAAGCCAGACATAAAAGGCCACACATTGTATGATTCCACATATTTAAAATATCCAGAATAGGCAAATCTATAGAGATGGAAAGCAGATTTGTGGTTTCCATGGGGAGACGGGGAGTGATTCCTAATGAACGTGGAGTTTCCTTTAGGGAGACGAGAATGTTCTGGAACTAGATAGTGGTGATAGCTGCACACACCATGGCTGCACTTAACGCCCTGAATTGTACACTTTAAAATGATTAAAATGGTAAATTTCACGTTATGTGTATTTTAACACAATAAAAAATAATTCTCCCAAACTCAACTGACAGGTACTTTCCTTGTTCCCCCAAAACCATGTTAGATCTCAAGGAATGTGTCCAGCAGTTCTAACTGAAATGGGTCACCAGTTTTTCCTTGTGGGAGGCAACCCAAGACTCTGATTGCCCTGAGTAAAGTTGTTCAGCTGTTTTACAAGGAAAACACCTGGCACCAAATCCCAGGCTCTGAAAGAACTGCTAACTAAGCCTCTTCCCCAGGGTAAATTCAAGGAGAAGCACTATGAGTCTGAGCTTGCCGGGTTCATGGGGACCACACCCAGCAGTTAATAAGTTGTTCCGAACTCTACATGCCCCATCTTAATAACCAGTTCTCTTCCCCATTTGTAGGCTCCCATAATCATGTGGCTGCTCCAATGAGAACAGCAAAAACCACTAACAATTTGGAGACGAGACAGAGTCCAGAAAAGGAAGCAAAGTCATGAAAATATAAATTTAGCTTGAGGTGTTCCATGAACACAAGGCAGAGACCTAGAATTAGGGCTTGTCCTAAATTTCAAAATTGACAAAATAGTGGCTTCTCTGAAAGCAGAGTCATTTGGGTAAGGAAATCTCCCAAGGAGGCATCTGCATGAGCACAAGGGAATTGATCAAGGACAAAACTTTTGAATTCAAAACCAAAGACTCTTTGGGCCAACTGGTGACAAGCAGTCAGAATGGTGCGGCTTAACGTAAATCTGAGAAAACTGACCTGCAGGCAGCAAGAGAAACTATAGCTTTCTCTATTCCCCAAATGATAGTTACAAATACAAGCTTTTAAGTTAGAACCAGGTCAGCAGTCAGCAGGAAAAACATATGGGAATGGAGAGGTAGGCAGGAGCCAGAGGATGTAAAACCTTGAAGTCTGGGGTTTCTTCTAAGCCCCATTAAAAGACATTGCAGAGTTTTAAGCAGGAGAATTGGTATCATATACTTTACACTAGTGAAACATCATTCTCTCTGGTCGTGTGGAGGATAAATGGATTGCAGGAATCTGAGAGCAGAAGCAAGAATAGTTGCCTGGACAGAAGCTAGATGATGGTGGCTTGGACCAAGGGGCTAACAGTGGAGAACGTCCTTAGGTGGACTCGGAACATGTTTAAGGGTAGAATCTATAAGACATGTTAATGGAATAGAATGTGGGGAAGGGGAGCAGAAAGGGAAGAGTCAAGAATGACTTCTACATCAAGAGGAATGTAGCACTTGGACATTTTGTTGCAGTAAGCAAAGCCAATGTCCACCCGTCCACTCTGTAGGAAACCTAGTATGCACTGACCCTTTCATTCTTACAACGTTGTGCAATCCAGCCCAACTGAGCCAATGCTGTACATTTTTTTCTAAATCTTTGCCAATATGAGAAATAAAAATGGTGTCTCATTATATATTTTTAATTAACAGTGAGGTAAACACTTGTTCATATACTTATTGGCCATTTGTGTTTCTTATAGTGGATAATTGCCTGTTTTTCCTATCCATCTTTTCTTACCAGTGTGTGAGAGCTGACCACCAATCCCTCACTAACCCTTTGTCCTCCTTAGCTTTCTTGACACCATCCTCCTCTTACTTGCCTGACAATTCCTGCCCAGTCTCCTTTGTTGCTTGTATTTCCTCATACTCTGCCCCAGTCCCATGGCACCTTGCCAAGCTTGTGCCCTCAGTCTTCTTCTTTTTACAAGCATCCCTAGATGATCTCTTCTATTCACATCATCAGCTGTTTGCTTCACATTAATCATTCTAAAATCTCTATCTCCAATCATGGCCTTTTTCCAGATATGCAAACCAATGGTTCCACTCTGCATTTTCATCTTTACATACAGCAATTGCCTTCATTAAAACACGTCCAAAATTAAAATTTCAGCCACTCATTTCTTCTAACCAACTTTTCCTCATTTCCTAACTCTACCCATAGTCCCAAACTTTTCTAAATTTCTCAGATTGTAACTTCCTTCAATTGTTTACTTATTTTTTTCAACAAATATTTATAGAGTATCTGCTGTGTGCCAGGCACTGTGCATGGCCCTAGATTTTTTACTCTGTAATCTTTTACCATGTATTAATTCCATTATTAAATCTTGTGAATTTTTCCTTTGTGATAACCTTTTCCTTGTGATAACCTCTCAAATGTCACCATCTTAATTCCTAGTCTCTCCAGCAGGTCTTTGTCATCCATCCTGAGCCTCATCACATTCCTTCCTCCTCATACCTAAGCAAAGTGAATCACTCTAGAACATGGCTCTGATCATCAAACTCCCCCCTTAAAAACCATCTTTGACAGCACGTTTACAATAAAGAAAAGTCCAACTCTTCAGCCAACACTGATGGACCTTAAACCAGGTCTCCCCCTAATCCTTGCTCTCCATCCAACTCTCCATGAACACACCTGCATATTTGGTTTTCCTCCTTCTTTTTGTATCTCATCACTTTACTTAATATATTGCTTTTATTAAAATATAATTTATATACCTTAAATGATTTCCTATAGATGTCTACTTACAGCAAATATCTATGAGATTAATATTGTGAATAATTTTATACATGGCTACTATTGAATAGTTTGCTCTGAAAGACATTTTTATACATATGTAACTTCTAGGTTCATATGTATATATATGTATATATGTATATATGTATATATATATATATATATATATATATATATATATATATATATATATATATATATACACACACACACACACACACACACACATATATAGCTTTGGTACTTCTTGCATCATCAAACAAAATTTGATCAAGAATGCATTCACTTTCATGTGTCACCCTAACTTGAAAGGGAATATCTCATGGCAAAAGAGCTGTTCTAATAGGCAAAACGAAACAGGGAGAAAATAATCAGTAAGAGATTTAAAAGAACTAGTTAGATTTTTAATTTCAGTTGAACAATAAAATGAGACCCATTAAAATCTCTAGTTATTTGTGAGACGCAATTTATACCTGTCTCAGCTGAGCCCCATTTATTCTCTGAAATAGTACCTTTGTTTCAAAGATTGAATCATTCTGGTTATATCAGTATCTTAGAGTTGTCTTTCTTTCCATGTAAAAGTATATTTGTGTTTGTAGGTGGGATATTTTTAAATGGCTAAGTAAAAACAACCTAAGAATGGCTGCTGCTTTATTGCCATAGTACATTTGTTTTAAAATACATATGGTCAATGAAGTACTTAAAAGAATGAAGGGATTACAATCCTGTTATTATTGTTGCCATCGCTGCTTGTAATAAGATTCTGTAGAAACACTGGAATTGAGGACAAGACCATCATTAATACTTTTGATGTGATTTCACAGCCCTTGATCACCTGCTTGGTAACTCCATCGTCCTCCTCTGGACTCAGTGTGTCCCTGATTTGTAGCACATCCCAGTGTTAGCAGGACAAAGCAGGCTGAGTGACTGCAACATACAAGAGCCAGTCTGTGTAATCCTCAACAGCTCTATTTGTCCTTTTCCAGGGAAGATTTTAAATGTAAGATTTTATATGCAAAAGTTGTATCTCTCTACTCCTTCCTTTGTCAAGACAAAATTCCCATTTCCTTTAACTAGTCCTCACTTAACAATATTTCTAGATATAATGTCTCCTGGCTTCTCATTTATACACAATGTAACTTAACTTTTAAAGCAAAATTTACCTTACCATTTCTTTACTTTCCGTGCTATACATTAACGTATATTCTTTCTATAAAAATTAGTCTAATTTACATAGCTATTACTTCAGGAATCAAAAAATTGAGCATTTCTCCCCAAAAAACTCTTTACTCTTGATATTTTTAATGTAAGGTTTTTAATGTATGTTTGTTCTTCCCAGGAAATAATGAAGAAAAATTTTATTACACTTACGTAAACAAGAGAAAATTTTAAAAATTAGGATAGAATACATTTCCAAGAGCATCACTTTATAAAGAACACCCTAACTAATGGATTACAATGTAATTCCTTTTTTACATATAAAGATAGGCTGATCGTATTAGCTGAGATACTCCACAATTTATAGTTTTATTATAAAAAGGAAATGCTGCTCTGTGTTGTTGCTAATGAAAAAAATCACATTATTTTTCTGAAACCAAAGTGATTGTGACTTTTGAGTAGAATATCTCTGTAGATAATCTCCTGTACCTTTAGGTATTTATTTGTTCAAAGTAACTTTTTTTGGAGAGGAGAGAATAGTTTCTTTGTTTCTTTCTTTTTAATAGAGGTACTGGGGATTGGACCCAGGACCTCATGCATGCTAGGCATGAACTCTACCACTAAGCTATACCATCCCCCTACTGAAAGTAACTTTCAATGATTGAAGATATGTGCTCTGAATACATATATATATTCCTTCATTGGAAATAGATATATCTTCTACATTGTTTAATGTCTGCTGTGGTATCTGACTAGTGATTTTTGGACAGCTGGGTGAGGGAGGAGGTTTGGAAGTGTACAAAATTCTCTTAAGTATTTCTTAGTAACATAAATATGGAAAGGGGTTTAGAATATTCTTCTATTAAAATTCATATGATTTTAAAGCACAAACCTGGATCTGTTGTCAGTTTCAAAGCTTATTTAAATATTTTATACATTTTACATCATGAATTACAACAAAGGTTGCTTTTAAAAAATCATTCAGAGCATGAAGTCACATGACTGAAATAGATAATTATTTCATTATTAGTCTCACTGTCTATATATATAATGTTCAATTATTATTTTCTCTTAATGACAAAGGGAGAAATCTCCTAGGAGCTGAAGGAATTGGGCCAAAACTAGGGCCATGATGATTTACTCACCTATCCCTAATTCAACTTTTAGTTCATTATTTCAGTTAAACTATAATGAAAATCTTAATTCAGTCTAAATACTTCATAGCGCCAGATACTAGATATGCACTCAATCATAAGACATTATTTTTAAGTCTACTGAATATATCTCCACCCCAATTTAATGTTATACTTCCCAAGACCTCAGTGTGTCCTATTTCTGAATGCTGAAAATATCTTCAGCCTAATCTTGTATTTTTGCCTGAGTCAGATAATTTATTCTAAGTATGACATGCTTCCTTCAAGTTATAAAGGAAAACACTTCCAAAATAGGTGTAGCAAAAAGAAAAAAGAAACAATCTCATGTCTCCAAGTAAGTCAAGGTTATGAATCTCCCAAATGATAAACTAGCTTGGGCATGCCAGGATCTAATTTTTATAACACATCATATAATTAGCCATGTTCAGTGACTTTCAGCACATGTCAGACTGTCATGTCATGACAAGGATAGTTTAAAATTTACTGAGGTTTGATTCTGGAAAACAGTGTAACTTATAAGTAAAAGAGAATATTTTATACATTAGTAATGAGGGCCAGATATGGAAAGGGCACTGTGCTAGGCCGAGAGTAACCAAAACATGACCTTTTCTTCCAAGGAGGTTACAGT
Organism: Camelus bactrianus; assembly: GCF_048773025.1. NCBI lineage: Eukaryota > Metazoa > Chordata > Mammalia > Artiodactyla > Camelidae > Camelus > Camelus bactrianus. The sequence continues at coordinate 41,604,675 of NC_133550.1, read as the reverse complement.
TCCGTGGAAGAATGGGAATGAATGTAAATCATTATGATACAAAGTACGGTGTACGTGGCAAATGCAATGTCGAAAGAGTGATTAATTTTGACTGGGGTAGGGGTTGAGAAAAGCTTCCCAGAAGGAAGTAACATTGAATTTGGCCTCAGAGGATCAATTAAGCAGAGAGAAGGGTGGGAAACCTTGAAGACTGGGATTGGTAATTTCAACAAAGATGGAGAGTCAGGAGAAAAGTAAGGCATATTTAGGGAGCAAAATTGTTTATTACAGGTAAGATGCATGGTGACTCAGAGAGCATAAGGCCAGACATTAGGGTAGAAAGAGGGCTGAGATGACACATTGAAGGGCCTGAAGAACAGACAGAGGAATGTAAACCCTATTCTATAATCAATGCTGTAGCAGAGAAATCGCACAATCAGTCTGGGGTTTGGCAAAGATGGATCTAGCAGCAGAGTATCAGCAATTAGAATGGAGAGAGACCAGAAGCAGGCAAACCAGTGAGAAGTCAGTTGTGATTGTGTGGGAAAGAGCAAACGAGCTCAAGGGGGCTTGCCCTGAGGACGTGGCAATGAGAACAGAGGACAGTAGGTGATTCGGGAGACTGTAAAAGTGTTACCAATAGGATTTGGTGACAGATGTCATGGGGAGATGGAGGGGAGGAGCCAGAGACAATCCCGAATGGTTCTTGCTCCACTGACTGGGTAGATACAGATCAGATACATTTACACTGTTGTGACTTTGTACAACCCCTCCTTCAGCGTGACCGATCCACTCCCCAGTTACCTCCTACAGATAGTCGGGCCTCTTTCAGAGCTGGAGTGACAGTCCCCTTCCTGCCAAGCAGCTTCCCAGATTCCCTGTCCTGTACTCTACCCACACCCTGAATTCCTTACTTCTCTACTTACACAGAATACCATTTTCACTTCTGCTTTCTGTCATAAGCAATTACTTACGTCTGCTTCCCCATGGGTGTGGTAAGTGCCTTGAGGAACCATGCTCCCCTCATCTTGGTATTTTTCATAATACCTAGTATGGTGATGTTCAACAAACAACCTCTATGGCTATCCCGTCTGTGACATTTCTCACTATTGTCCATGATTAAGATGACTCAGAGAGAGGCAATACTCAGCAACGATTCTCAAAGTCTGGTACCCGTGTTACTGGAGAAATATGGAAAGTCTTGGAAGGTGGCAATATTCTTGTATTTTTATTCCTCATTAACAAATAAAATGTATTTAACCCATTTAATTCTTTGCTGGGCTTTCAGTGGTAGAAGAATGAGACTTATGTGGTAACATAAGGTTTCATTACAGATTTATTCTTCACTCTCTTGTGGTGAAGAGGTTAGGCAAGACATTTGTGAAGGAGGAGATATAAGACAGTAGGTGAAATAAGATGCATCGAGTTCCATCTGAAATTAAGCTATTTGGCCAAGATGAGTTTATTTTGGCAATTTTTGAAAAAAAAAAAAAAAAGAATAATGAGACATTAGGTGCTAGGATACCACTCACCATCTCTAGAATTCTAGCACAGGATTCACCCCATTCAGCATTTGCTGTTAATGATTTGGACAGAGACTAAGCCGGCATAGCTAATCTGCCAGTACCACAAAGCATGGCAAGATAAAGAATAGCACTGATGGTCAACTGGAGAATTAAAAAGAGCAGGACAGCCTGGAATGTTGGACTAAGACAAACTAGCTATAATAAAAGATAAATGTAGAATGATATTTATAAAAATGTAGAATGATGTAAATAGCAAATTTTCCACAGAGTGGTTAATCATTGATCCAGGTCCTTTGTTAAGGAGGTACAGATACAAAAAAAACGAAAAACACTTTATCCCAGCTCCTCACAATACTCAGTCTAATTGAGGAGAGAGACTCTTAGAAAAGAAAAGTGCAGTGTTAGGCATATTTCATACAAGTACAGCGAAGTAACGTCTAACTCATTCAGTGGAGAGTGACGGGATACAGGCAGGTGTCCCAGTGAAATCTGTTCTCAAGCTAAGGAGGATTTTGTTCCAGCCAGAGAACACAATCTGAGAGACACACAAGTGAAAACTAGTATGGTTCATGCAGAGTATTTTAGCCACTAAAGTGCAGAGCAGGCATGATGAGAGATGATGCCAGAGAAGCGGAGTGAGCCATGGAGACACTGTCACCTAAAAGAGGAGGACCTCACCACGTAGGCCCGTGAGCTAAAGCAGAGACTTAACCAGGAAGCGGCACCTGCAGACTTGCATTTCACGCGCATAGCTCAGAAAGTAACTGGAGGATGACTGTGATGGGCAAGGAAGGAGGAAAAGAGGACAGGGAGAGGACTGGAGGCCTAGACCCGGGTTGAGGAGCCCAAGATTTTCCTTGGTCCAGTGTTAACTGTGGGCACTCCAGTTGTTAAAAGCCACAAAGACAAACAGAAATTCATAAAGAAACAGGAAAAGATACAGAGATATAGGGAAAACCACAAGGGTCCTGGGTCATAAAAGCCATGGAAATAGAATTTCAATAAGGAAAAGTGATTTACAGTATCCAATATCACAGATTAAAATCAGGACTTTAAAATGGCCTTTGAATTTCACAGTCAAATCAATTGTTAGACTTAATAGGAACAATTCCAGTAGAATGGTTGAGATGAAAGATAAGTTAAAGTATATTTTAAAAAATAAAAGAGATGAATAAGTGTACCACGTACTTTCTTTAAGAAGCTTGAAAATGAAAGAAAGGAAAGAGGTAAGGTAGGAGCTACAGGATTGTTTCATTTGTAGTAGAAGAGGTTTGAAGCAGTTTGGAAGTAGACATGGCAGAGCCAGTAAAAGAGAAAAGAAGGAAAAAAGACAGAAGAATGAAGACAAGGTCCCAGGGAGAAAGAAAGGATAAATTACATAGGCGGAGAGGTGAGTTCTGATTTAAGAAGAGGGTCATCTTAGCCTGTAAAACTCGGGGAGGAAATGAGGATTCAGTTGTGGCCAAGTCGATGGGTAAGGGCATATGGAAAGTGTAAGGGGATCACTTTTCTCAGTGGCATGCTGTTGCTATAATGGTAGTTACATAAGTCCTACAGTTCTTGTCTAGTTTTAAACTCCTACTGCAGGATTCAGCAGTCCAGACTTGACAGTATAGTGTGAAAAAGATCTTAGGAGCCAGCAAAATGACAAAAGTGGTAGAAAAATAACTATGGCCCTAAGATACTTCCATAGAGATGGACATGCAGTCACATTCCAACTATTATGTTCAATTTTCAAGGGCCACTTTAAAGAAAGGCATTGTGAAGTAAGGTCATGGTCAGAAGAAGAATATTAATGACTATAACCTATGCAACAAAAACACTTAAAGGACTTTTGACAATTTTAATATAATGTGTCTTGGAGAAGGTCCTCTTTCACTGAGGGAATTTCTGGTGGTCAGTGTAGGGTGTAGAGGAATAGAAATAAAATGCTGTACACATTAGATTTATATAACATTATAAACCAATGTTGCGTCAATAAAAAATAAACCAAAAAATTCTTAAAAACAGTTAAAGTAGATCAATATTGTTTACCCTAAAAAAGGAAAATTTGGAGATGAAGCTATTGTAGAGCACAGGGAGTATGTATGCTCTAAAGTGCTCCATGGGGCAGAGTTGGATATGACAAAGTGGAAGAGAAGGAAGCACTCATTATTAAAGCCACACAACCCTCCATCACTGAAAGTGTATGAGGTTAGAGCAAAAAGCAAGAAAGTTGTAGCAGGGACTCCTGCAATGGGAAAACCTTCCAACTCTAAATTTCCATCATTCTGTTTTTAAACATCATTCATTCATCCTTGAGAGGTTATGGGATGAGATATGGGGCGTATCGGTCTTGGTATCCAATGGAACAGGAAAGCAGATAAAGCTGGAATGTTAAGGTTTAGGCTGTAGGGATTTGGGATTGAATTTTACTTTTGGTTTAACTGCGAGAGCCACTAAATAGGTAATCTGTTTCACAGCAATGAATTCTTACCTGTAGTAATGATGTTTGAGGAGGATGACTGGAAGCTTGTCAGGATATGGAACTTTACAAAATGTAAACAACAACAAAAAAGCTATTGACAAGCTCTGCTCATCCTGCATGAAGGCAGAGTGGCAGTGGGTGGGGGGCATGGGTGGGGGTGGGGGTGCAGGGAGGTATGTGCAGATGTGTAGAGATGGAGAGAGCAGTGAAAAAGTAAGTGCACATCTAACCCAGCATCCCAACAACCAAGTTTACTACAGAGGAAGGGATAAGGAAATGAAGTTGATTAGACTTTAAGGGCTCCCGGGCAGCCAGAGAGAGTGGTCATGGGTACGATTTTATGGGAGAGGGGCTGACTTGCCTGCAGATGTTTTCATCACTCAAGGAGATGGTTAATTGCAGCCAACAGAAAACCTGCTGAGCCCAGCTTAAGAGAAAAAGAGAGAATTTATTACAGTGATATAAGGGTGTCCTAAGAGGTAGGGCTTCCAGAAGGAACCAGAATCAGGAATTGGAGTAGCTCAAGAATTTGCATTTCTAGTAAGTCCCCAGGTGATGCCCATGCTGCTGGTCCAGGACCTCACTTTGAGATCCGCTGCTTTAGAGCTTGTGAAGCATCTCAGCATGTCTTATCTTATTTAAATCCATACTGTAACTTTGTAAGGGAGGCCTTACTATCCTCATTTTTCAGGGGAGGCAGCAAAGGAATAAAGAACTTTAACACCCATGCTCTTATAGCTTCTAACCAGTGAAACAGAGACAGGAACTTAGTTCTCACATTGACAAGTTCCATCTATTCTCTCTACCCCTTCCCTGGTTGGTGTAGGGTCGATGGCCTATATCTACCAGAACCCGATGAAAAGAAATAATTAATGGCACATCACTCATTCCATGTGTTTAATAATAAAACAGCTAATGAAAATGTTGTTATACTCTTTAAGGACAAGGGCTGTTGTGTTTTCATACTGCCAAGAGTGGCACTCAAACTAGTTGCTTATTTGTTTAGTGTGCTTTTCTATCAGAATGCCAATGCTACAAGCCTAAAGAGAGCACTGGGACAGCTGCATCAGTAGACTAATTAAATTCTCTATACTGGCCTTTCTCTTTTCAGCTGCTTTTCACCTGTACCCTGTACCAGCAGCCATAATCATGTTGAAATGTTACTAATGTTGCCCTCCGGGAAAGTAAGTTTCTGTGTGGCAGCTCCTTTGGAAATCCTACTTCATGCTATTCCTTCATAAGTCTCAGCAAACCACTATTAAAAAATAGTCAAGATATTCAGACTATTTTCCACGCTATTTATTTTCTAACTTAAGATCAGGCCTGATGTTTAGTAATTTGGTATAAAATGGTATTACATATTTGAACTGTATAGCCAAAGAGTTTAAAAATAGCAAACATCCTGGTTCTGGAAACTTGCAAATTGTTACTGAAGGGGTGGGGATGGGTAAGAAGAGCTGATGAAGGGGTCTTCAGATGTAAATTTCTAGAGTATCTGTTCAGCTTCAAATTATTTTTTTAATTTAAAAATATTTTAACAAAGTATGAAACTCACTATAAAGCAGCTTTCATATAAACAAACACAATTCTTTAAGGACACATGGAATGTAAATAATCATAAGAAACAAATAAAGCCAGTAAGTTCTGAGGAGTTTCTGGCCTGTACAAATGGTGTTTATGAAGCCTGGTTCTGCAAACCTTCATTCCACTAGCATTTATTTGGTGCCTATTTTGTGTGAGGGGCCGTGGCCGCATTGATTCAGCACATCACAGCAAGCAGGACACAGGTCCAATCAAGGCCATGGATAAAAACAGAGTGTGCTGCCAGATTGCAGCCTTGAGCCTGCACTGCCTGTGGGACCTGGACTCCTATGTGACCCAAAGAATATGGAAATTCCAAGCCCAGAACTTGAGCAAACCCCAGTGTAAGACTTTTATCTTCTCCAGGGCTCCAGAAAGGCACTTATGACATTGCCCCTACCAAAACTCTACATCACTTAGACGCACATGGGATGCCCATGTAGCATTTTCAGGCCAAAATGTGCACACAGTCACTAACCTACTGTGCCAAAGGGAAACCAAATCGCAGAAAATCAGAAGGAGAAACAACAGGAGAAATTACACCCCAGGAACTCCAGAACAGAGCAAACAGAATGTAGTCTTAAAATGAGTATGTTTTATTATTCAAGGAGATAAAGAAAGGAATAGAAAACAAGGTAAATAAGAGTAAATGATCATAAAAAAAGATAGGCAGACTTTAAAGAGCCAAATAGAAATTCTAGAAATAAAAATCAGACTAGGCTCAGCTATCTTTACATGAAAAATAGGTCTGAGAAAATCACCCAAGATGCAAGTGAAATATTTAACCGAAAAATTTTAAGTGGTGGGAAAATATTGTTGAGGAGTTAGGAGACAGGAAGTACAGAATGAGAAGTTCTAACATATACTTAACAGGACCTCCAGAAGAAGATAGTAGAGGAAATGGTGGAAAAGAATATTCTGAATGATACTAACTTCAACATATACAGGAGCATCCAATTCAAAGTGGTTGCCTGACATCAAACATAATAAAGTCCCTACGTCAGTGCACAACAGTGAAAAGAGTCGAGCAGCAAGGATATAGAGGATCCTTCATCTGATCCTAAAAGCTACCAGAGAGAACAGACAGATGGCCAAGTGAGGAATGACAATCAGGTGGACGCCTGCTTCCTCCCGGGCAACAACCAGTCTCCCTGCAGCGAAACCATCATTTAGGAATGAAGGCAAAAATAATGATTTTTCTCTTTTGGAAAAAAACAGTAATTTTTTTCTTTCAAAAAAAATAGTGATTTTTCTCTTTTGAAAAAAAAAGCGATTTTCTCAGATGTACAAAATATAAACAACTTTACTCTTCACAGACCCTCATGAAAGAACTACTGATGGATACACGTCGGCAAGAAAGAATGAACCCCAGGAGTAAAGGGAGCAGAAGCAACTGTAAGCAAATCAATCTAGTCTAAAGAAAACATGCTGATGCTTAACTTTATACAAGTGTCCACGACAACAGTATTAGAGCAGTTTCAATACTTTTCTGTAATGTCATTATCTTTAGCATTTTTTCAAAAGCAATTATAAATAGCAACAGTTAATATTTATAGATGTTTATTGTGTTCCAGGCACTGTACTCAGCTTTTTGATGGATTGTCTCATTTATTCCTCACAACAATCTTGCAAGACATATCTGCTTGTTATTCCCATTTTACAGATGTCAAAACTGAAGTACAGAGTAGTAATTTTTCCAAGGTCACGCAGGGAGCAAACAATGGAAGTGGATTTGTGTGACCTAGGAAATCATTTAAGTGTCAAAACCCAATTTCCTCATTTATGGAAAGAAGATATAGATGTTTGCTCTGATCATATTACAAGGTTATGGGAAGATGAAATAATACAAATATGTGTTCAAGTGCTTTAGAAATTGTAAAGTATTTTACAATTTGAAATTATAATAAAAATAAAATAGAATATGTGTGCCAAATTTTAAAAAGAGAATTTGGCCACATAGTTAGTAGATATTAATAGCATTTTCTATTAATCCATTCAAAATATTTTTTAGTAAGACTTCAGGAAGTAGATATAATTAGGAGATAGTAAAGTAGAAGTATTTCACATATTTGTTTGCTTCTTTCTTTCTTTTTTTTTTTTTAAGGTTTTTTGGGGGGGGGAGGGGCAGGATATGTTTGCTTATTTCTAACCCACCTTGATCCAGAAAATATGTTCAGGCAGCTAACAAGGGTATCCAAAAAAATTTAATATACAAGGATTCATCTCATATTTTTAATTTAAAAAATGCTTTAGATTTAATTTCTAAATATACACACACTTTGCAAGAGCAACTTGTTATTAATTTAAAATATAACTCCACTCCACACACTCTCTCTTACTACCCCCATCCCAGCACACACACATGAAACAAATTTAAGCAGCAGGAACAGTTCATACTGCCTCTTTTAAAAAATGAAAATTGCTCATTTTCATACTGCTTTGGCATGGTTCAAGTTAATGATCTGCTAATGTGATATTAAAGTAGTAACTCCTGCAGTTATAGCAGCCTAATTGGGCTGCTGACATCACCACAGTATAACTAAAGCGTTGGATTTTACTTGGTTTCCGTAAGTGAATGGGATCTGAGACTCACTGCATGCTAATCATTGCAGTTTAGTAGGTCCCTTATTTATTTTGGATAAGCACTTCACTGGCAAATAAAGAATCAAGTGAGAAAATGGGCCAGAATTCGATAGAGATACTGGTGAGTAGCCATTTCTTTTGGCTCCCACAATAAATAGAGAAATTTTAAGCCTATACATAATGAGAACAGATGTGGATAATAACACAACTTGTTATTTATGAATGCAAGCTTTTTCCGAAGATTTAGAAATTATCATGAGAACTATTCATTGAACCTCAAAAAATTCAATAAATATTAATATCAGAATGCAAATGTTTGCACTATAATTTGAAACATGAAGAATATTTACCCATTATGCCTTTGAAAAATCCAGGATGCCCTGAATACTTATGAACTGTGTGTCATCAGATGATTCAGAGAGCTTCTCTGAACTACTTAGAATTCTCAGGCAGAACAGTAAGACATAATCTCAGTAAACAAAAGCTGGTGCATTGTTCTGTCTGTATTTTCACTGGCTCCTCTGGCTTAGTAAAAAGAGGACTGAATATGGAATCAAAAAAACTGGGCTAACATATTGCCCTTGCCACTTAATAGCCAATGTGATTCCAGATAAGTTCTCTAAAGATGAAGTTACATTTTCCACATGTATAAAGTGACAATAATGGCACCTCCTACAAAGGGTTATTTGAAGATAAAATGAGAATAGAGTCTTGTATCCAGTTAATTAAATCTGATTTAGAATTGAGGATATTCCACCAAAAGTTTAATTAACCTTATTAACTTCGGGAATTCTGTTTTGACCTGTATGCAGCTGCTGACATCTTTCTGATGAAAATCAAGTGACAGGTTAAAAAAATATATATTGTCTGCACATTACCAGTTATGAGAGCTATGACTGTATGGGGCTGATTGGAAGTGTATATACACACACACACACACCACACACACACACACACACACACACACACACATATACACACACACACACAAAGCTGCTGTGGCATGTTGATTCGATCTTCAATATAGTAAGTTCTGAGCAATGGATTGGGTCACTAAATTTATTTAATTGTTAAAATGGATTACATCAGTCTATCACTTTTGTGATAAAGATTACTGTTTGGGCTTATTCTTAGAAAGACACAGTAAGCTATTGGCTTAATTAAAAAAAATCATCGATTGGATACATTGTACAAACATTAAAAGAACAGAAAGACTTGTTCCAAAGTATCCTGACAATCATCTATTCTAATGCTCTGCTGAGTCCACAACATCCTAGGAGGTGCCTGGACAGTCCTGGGAGGTCGTGAGAGGGGAGACTGAGGGTTTGTGTTCCAAATGCTAAGTTTAACCTCACCAGCTCTGCTTGTATCGCTTTAAACACTGACCTTTTGTCTAAGACTTCATTTATACATAGGGTTGGGTTGCTATAAAAATGTTTAACTAGCTGATCTATTCCAACTTCCTCATTTTAGACATGAGGAAATTGAAGGCCAGAAAGGTGAAATAAATCACCTAAGATCCCTCAAAAATCAGTCCTCCAATCAGGACTAGATGAGCACTGTCCAAACTTGCAAACCAGGTTGCTTTTTCTACGTTGTTCTTTCAGTGATAAGACTTATCCTATCATGTTCTGAATGTTGAGTTCCAAGCTAGTTTTTCCACCTGTGTTTACTAATGACTCCAGCAAAAACGCTAAATAGTTTCACTATTTGAAGATGAGGCTCAAGAACATCGAACAATCCACACAAGCTGACACTCAAATCCAGGCTAACTCCACATCTCATCAGTGAATTTGCCAACTTTAGTTAAATTTGGATGTCTCCTGTCAGCCATCAAAACAACAGACCATTATAATGCAACCCATTGGAACAAAAAAAGGAACATAGGATATTTAATGGACAGATTTGGGCTCTACTCTTTATGTGTACTTCATTAAAATTGAGGCCCAATGAATATGAATGTAGAAAGGCTAAATGAAAACCTTATTTAAGAATTGGTCTGTCTCTTTCTGGGCTGGACTTATCCATAATCACCTTTTATGTCATGTTGGTTCTTTATTTTATTAGAATAAACATGCGGCTTTTCCATTCTTGGATGTATCATACATCATGCATTTGTACATACTAATTTTTTTCCTTATTCAAAAAGTCTGCTGCTCATATTACAACTCAAATTTGTCCATGTGGGGAATAGGAGGGGAGGAATGCAAAGATGTTTTCTCATTGGCATTGTCATTTTTCAAGTTTCATGTTTAAGACAGTTTTCTTTGCCTTGTGTATCCTCTACAGATCCTCTACAGATAAGGAATGTAGTTTTCAGGGCAACTGTGATATAGCTTTGTTTTTGTCCCATTTTATTTTTTTTCAAATGTGAATCCATATTTTATTTGTACAGAATGCCAAGGTAATGTCAAGGTGTGTAGTCCTTAAAAGTCTCTATAATATAAAACAATTGTAAACAGATCTAAAAAGAGGCTATAAAAGAAAAAGTGATCTATAGATGAATATCATTTAAAAAAGTAGCATGACAAAAAATTTTATACTAGCGTGAGGTGACCAGAAAGAGTATATTTGTCAACTAATTATTATTTATACTTCTTTTTAAAAAGTTTTTTGTAGCTGTCTTAGGGCTTAAAATATTATTCTTTAGTTACTCAGAGTCTACCTTCAAATAATATTAGAACACTTTACTTGTAGTGTAAGCACCTTATAACAGTATATTACCAATTCCTCCCTCTCATTCCTGTGCTATTATGGTCATATACTTCACTTTTACAAACCCAGAATCAATGGCCATTATTTTTGTTTTAGATAGGTAATGATCACTTAGTCATTAAAATAATGGAAAATAATATTTATTTTAACATTTATTTTCACAATGGTCCGCATTCTTCACCTCTCTGAAGACAGAAGTTTACATGTGGTATCATACTCCTTCTGAACAACTTTCTTTAACATTTCTTGTAATAAATTTACCCTGGGAATAATTTTTTTGTTTGTTTGTCTGCAACAGTCCATGATTCTCCTTTTTTAAAAGATACTTTGCCATGTGAAGAATTTTGGATTGACTTTTTTCCCCCCAACACGTTAAAGATGTTATTTCAGTATCCTCTGGGTTGAATAGTTTCTGATGAAGTCTGATGTAATTCTTATTCTTCAAGTTTTTCTTCTACATCCTCTCCCTTTCTCCTTCTAGATTTCCCTTGCACATGTGTTGGACTATTTGATATTGTCCCACAGCTCTTAGATGTCCTCTTTTTTTTTTTTTTTAACTCTCCTCTCTGTTTCACTTTGATTAATTTCTATTGACCTATCTTCACTAATCCTTGTCTGTGTCTAGTCTATCGATAACCCTGGCAAAAGCAATCATCATCTCTGTTACTACGGTTTTCCCTATGATTTTGATGATTACAGTTTTCATCTCTCTGGTAAAATTCCCTAGCTGTTTATGACTTTTACACATCTTTTTCACTAGATACTTTCACATAATAATCATAGTAATCTAAATTCCTGGTCTGGTATTTCCAACACCTGGGTCATATCTGAGTTCTGTAGTTGCTTTGTTCCTTGACAATGGATGAAATATTTTTTTGCTTTTTTGTGCACCTGATAATTTTTGGTTGAAAACTGGACATTGTGTGTAGGACAGGAGTAGCAGAAGTAAATATTATTTATACATGCAGATGAGCAGGGCTCCTCCACTGCATATGGGTGGTCATAGAAATTTTATTCATAATTACCAAAACTTGGAAGCCACCAAGAAGTCCTTCAGTAGGTGGATGGATAAATATAAACACTCCAGTAAATGGAACATTATTCAAAGATAAAAAGAAATGAGTTATAAAGCCATGAAAAGACATGGAGGAAATTTAAATGCATATTACTAAGCGAAAGAAGACAATCTGAAAAGGCTACAAGTGTGGCAGTGTGATGCCAACTATACAGCAAAACCATGGAGACCATGGAGACAGTAAAAAGATCAGTGGTTGCCAGAGGTCAGGGGTGAGTGAAGGATGAATAAGAGGAGCACAGGAATTTTAGGGCAGTGAAACTATTCTGTGTGATATTATTATAGTAGATAGATGCCATTATATGCTGGTCCAAATCCACAGAATGTTCGACAGCAAGAGTGAACTCTAATGTAATCTATGGCCTTTGGATGATGTTGATGTAGGTTTACCACTTGTAACAACTGTATGGCTCTGATTTGGGGTGTTGATGGTAGGAGAGGCTGTGTGTAGGGGGTCAGGGGAATTAAAGGATATAAGGGAACTCTATGTACTTTCCACTCAATTTTGCTGTGAACCTAAAACTGTTCTAAAAAATAAAGTCTATTTAAAAGGGAGGAAAATGCAACACCTAGGACCAGGAATTTAGACAGACTTTATGACAACTCCTATATCTTCTTGAAATACATTGTAAAAATGGAAAATCAAATTTGAGAAAACTGATAACTACCTGAACAAAATCACGCAGCCAGGAATATGTAAAATATGCTAGGAGAGTAGTAAGTAGGCAGTAAGTACAAATGTCTCACCATCCAGGAATGTTGGGAAACAACACTGGAAAAGCAGGCAATTAGGCCAGATGTGTGGAGTCACCATTCAGATGTGAGAATCTCTAATGTCAGCTAAGGAGCTCAAACTTAGAGGCCAAGAGAAAGCAACACAAATTCTGTGCAGGAGTGCGATATGAAGAAGGTGGTCCTTTAAGAAAATGTGTCTGGTGGCCTGTGTGAGACAGAATGAAGGTAAGAGAAACCAGAAATCAAGGAAATGAAATGTTAAATTATGATAATAGCCTCAAAGTAAGGGGATGGAGGGTTACAGGGGGATACTAGCACTGCAAGTGGGAGGAAAAAAGGGGACCGTTTGGGAGACACTGTAGAGAAAGAATGTATAAGACTGGTTGACTGATTTGATAAGAATGATGAAGGGAAAGAAGAAATCAAATATGCAAGGCTTCATGCTGGGATAACAGTGGCACAATTTTCTCACCAGTATCTTCAATCCCTCCTCCCTTTCCAAGAGCTTTCTCCTCTGCCTTTAAACTTGCCCATGCTTGAATTAACATAAATGTTTGGAAAAGGTAAAAAACATTTATCCTCAAAATGTTCTTGAGGTAAACCATTTCTGAAATATGAACCTGTTTGCCAGCCAAAACTCAATTTGTATTCAAACTGTGGTTTAAACACTCTGTCCAAACATGACAGATGTTGGAATCAATCGGTTAGCAAGTCTTTTTTTTTTGTCAGCTTCAATAAACAAAATCTTCTTAAATTATCTTCTGTCAAATACATTTACCAATCCTTGCAATGCATGTAGACATCTATGAAGTTAATTGAAAATTAACTCTTGGCCTTTCGGGGCTGAAAAAAAAGGGTCATTTTTTTTTTAAGGGGTTGGGGAGGCTTTAAAATTGGCAAGAGTATACAAAAACAAACAAGCAAACAGAAACCCCACACACAAGAAAAGAATTTTCTCTTGTTGCTACCTCTCTAAAAATTTTTCTAACATTTTTCTTAAAGTTCCAAATAACTTTTGAGGTTCCAATCTTAAGATCTTGTAGGATTTTTAATATCAGATTCTATACATTACATAGAAAAGCTTGATATTTTTATAATATTGTATTCTAATTCAGTAATTTGAAATATCTCTTTATTGTTTCATATTAACCTTAATATCCTAGAGTCTCCTGAAGGTAATACTGTATAAATTAAATGAGACTTAAACTATTCCTATAGATTATATAAGCAATAAACATTTACTGACTCTCTCCTTGATAAAGATAATGAAATAACAACAGGCTAAGTTCAATTACAAAGGGAACTGAGAGATAAAACTCAGCCGTAAAGCCCCCTGGCCTATCCTGCTTATTTACTCATCTATAAACCAGGGCTCTTAATAGTACTTAGTTGATAGGATTCTGGCGATTAAATAAAAGAATATGTGAAAAGCATGAAAAGATGCTCAATATTGCTAATTATCAGAGAAATGCAAATCAAAACTACAATGAGATATCACCTCACATAGGTCAGAATGGCCATCATTAAAAAGTCCACAAACAACAAATGCTGGAGAGGATGTGGAGAAAAGGTAACTTTCCTATACTGTTGGTGGGAATGTAATTTGATGCCACCGTTAGGGAAAACAGTATGGAGATTCCTTAAAAAACTAAAAATAGACTTATCAGATAATCCAGGAATCCCACTTCTGGACATATATCTGTAGAAAACTCCAACTGGAAAAGATATATGCACCCCAATGTTCATAGCAGCACTATGTACAATAGCCAAGACATGGAAGCAACCTTGTGGAAGGTCCATCAACAGATGATTGGATAAAGAAGTTGTGGTATATTTATATGCAATGGAATACTACTCAGCCATAAAAAAGAATGAACTAATACTATCTGCAGCAACATGGATGGACCTAGAGACTATCATACTAAGTGAACTAAGACAGAGAAAGATAAATATCACATTAAATCACTTATACATGGAATATAAAAAAATGAGGAAAATGAACTTACTTACAAAACAGAAACAGACTCACAGAGAGAAAACAAACTTATGGTTACCAAAGGGGAAAGAGGTGGGGGAGGTATAAATTGGAAGTTCAGGAATTGCAGATGTTAACTACTATACACAGAATAAACAAGGTTCTACTGCATAGCACAGAAAACTATATTCAATAATTAGTAACAACCTATATTGAAAAAGAATATGAAAAAGAACATATACATATATCTATAATTGAATCACTTTGCTGTACACCAGAAACTAACACAACATTGTAAATCAACTATACTTCAATAAAAAATAACATGTGCAAAGTATATAACATGGTATCTAGCATATAATAAGTATTATCTAATAATATTATCATGTCTCTTTAATTTATTATCTAATTATGTTTATTTTTTATTAATATATCATGTTTATTACCTATTGGGGTCTTACCATTTTAAATCAGGTTTCATATGTTCTTTTGTATTACAATATTAGTCCTTTGTTATATTTACTGCAAATACATTTCTAATAATTTTTTGCTTTTCAACATGAGAAACTTTTTTTTGCTTTCAGTAGAATTACTTCTCTTAATATTTTCTTCCTGATATTTACCATTGCTTTTAATGTAGACAGTTTTACCTATTCCATAAATACATAGCAACATACGTATATTTGAAGTTTTTCTTTTTTTTTATGGTAATAACTGGACATTTTACATTTAACTCTTCAGTATAGCTGGAATTGGGGGAAGGGAATGAAAAGGGGGACCATTGTTCTTGGCCTTCCCTGACTAGAAATAGACTTGCTCTGCATTTCTATTTATTTTTCAATTAAATGCATATATGTTGATTCCCTGTCTAAATTACATGTTTCTTTAGTGCAAAATCATTCCTGGTACCTAATGCAGTGCATAACCCACAGTAGACACTCAAGTAATATTTTATAATAATTATGAAGACAAGGCTGTCAATATCAGCCAAACAGAAAGCTTCATGTTGCAAAAATGGCCAAATAACTATAAAATCTCTGAAACACTGACTCTTAAAAGTGATATTTCTTACATTAAAAGTGAAACAATTATGATTATAACATGACTGGAAAAAAAGAGAGAAAATCTAGATTCTGTCTATAATATGCCTCTATTCAATTCAAAAATATGTATGAGACAAATGCAAAAGTATGAGGGTCAGGGAGAAATACCACAATAAATATGTCTTTTCTATTCTTCAGCAAGACTTTAGGAATAAATTGCTTTTACACCTTTGATTTCATTAACAGTATGGAGAACTTCTTGATGTTCCAAATGTTTGTGAAACCAAGTCATTATATTTTATTTACTACAGATCTTTCTCCACTTACAATGGGGTTACTGATAAAGCCATCCTAAGTTGAAAATATCCTAAGTCAAAATTACATTTAATACACGTCACCTACCGAACATCAGAGCTTAGCCTAGCCTACTGTAAATGTGCTCAGAACACTCACATGGGCCTTCAGTTGTGGCAAAATCATCTAACACAAAGCTTATTTTATAATAAAGTGTTGAATATCTCGTGTAATTTATTGAATCCTGTACTGAAAGTGAAAAACAGACAGGTTGTCCGGGTCCAGTGTGGTGTCAGTCTATCGGTTGTTCACCCATATGGTCGCATGGCCAACTGGGAGATTCAGTCATTGCCGTCTGGCATCACAAGAGAGCCTTGTATCACATATTGCTAAGCTGGGAAAAGATCAAAATTCAAAGTACCATTTCTATTGAATGCGTATTGCTTTCCCATCACCTTAAAGTCAAAAAAATCTTAAGTCGAACCATCATAAATCAGGGTAACATTTGTCTGTCTGTATTCTGCTAGCCCATAAGACCAGAAGGAAAGGGATGGTTGGCTTGTTCACGACTATTCACAGTACTGAGTTCACTGCTCAGTACAAAATAGGTGCTAAATAATTTTTTATTAAATGAACAGTGAAGTACATCTAGAGTCACAAGACCTAGTTCTGCCTCAGGGAATTTAAAATCTACACAGAGGGAAAAGGTGAAAAACTAACATTTGTTTAGCATTTTCCATATGCTCGTTTCCATGCAATTAATTATTTATTGCCTGCAAGGACCTCATGAGACAGCTAATATTACCATAATTTGTGAGCACTACTGTCTGCTTTAAAAGATGAGGAAATTGAGCCCTACAGAAGATATGAAGCTTGCCTAGAGTCACGTCATTTTTAAGCAGAAAAGCCAGGACTTGTCTGAATTCAGTGTGCATACTCTTACTTGTATTCCACAATGCCTCTCTTCGAATGAAACACAAGTGATAAAATACAACACATAATTAAATTTTAAAATGTCCAGGGGTGACTATAAATGATTTAGAAATTTAAAAAATGAGAAGAGTGAAAATAAAATAGTCAGAATATACTCACGAGGGGAGTGGAGATTTGAGTTAACTCCTCAAGTCTCTGGATGTAGAGCAGAGCAGAGGTCATTTCAGGAAAAGCAATTTCAGAAGTCTCATCAGGACTCTTTAAAGCCAATAAATGTGTGTGTGTTTTTTAATGATAATTGGTTGATTAGCACTATAAATAATGTAGAGGCCAGACATGGTTTATTCACAAGCCACATAACATAGCATAGACTTTATATGGGCACATGTAGGATGAGATTGATACAGTCTTGGCTTTTGCCATACATATACTGAAAAATAATTGAATGGGAAATGCTTAGGATAGTCACACGACACTTTACTAATCTAAATGATAATACTCAATATCTGAGTCCGTGTTATGCCTAATGATGACTGCACAGAAAAGCATGAAGAGCCAATAATACATTCTGATTCCTGCAAAGAGCTAACACGGTAATTTCACCACTTGATGAGAAAGGGGATGCTAATTGTCCAGTGCAAAATTGGCAATGACCTCTATGATGCTGTGAAATGACTGGGCTCTCTAGATTCAGATAAAATGTAGATAGGATGTCTTATTGGTTAAGCATTTCTTTTTTCAAAGCAGTGCTTACTGGTATTGTGCTGATTTGAGAAACCCCATTCTGACTGTTAATGAAAACTTAATGGAGCTGACATAAGTAAGATGATCTTAAGCCTGCCTCACTCTAAATTGCTTTTTTTGTTGCCTTCTGGAAAGTTGCTGGGTCATTGAGCACTGATGTCATGTCAGGGTGTGGAAGAAAAAATGGTAAACAAGATTGAGAAGGGGAAGGAGGTCCAGAATCTCGCCAGGCAGACCTTAGGGCCATAGAAAAGATGAAGAGGTAGCAACAGGGAAATCAGAGCCAAGGCTAAGAAATTAGTAACTTAGAAGTAATCAAAGCACACCCAGTTTTGTTTCGCAACGCTACCACTTAAAAACTTCATTAATTTGGGGAAGTTACTTAACTTCTCCAAGCTGCAGTTTCTTCATCACAAAGATAGGTTATAAAACCAGTACCTGCGGCAAATGCTTATTGTGAGGGTTAGATGGAAAAAGTCAGCTAAAACCCTTAGCACTGTGCCTGACACACATAACATCAAAAAATGAGAGCACTCTCTAATCATCATCATCATCCACAACAACACTAACAGGAACAAAACAAATGTACAGAAATTAAGGTATGTGAAAGAAAAAGAAGGAATTACAAGTCTAGTACCTCAAGACAGGCAAAGGTCGAAGGTCTAGCACAGCAAGTCCTAAAGCCACAAAATGATGGAAGGGAATTTAGAGATCATCCAGTCAAACATCTTTGTTTTACAAATAAGTGGTCCAACACTAAAAAATGTTTCAGTGGTACAACTACACTTGAAAACATTTTGGCAGTTTTTTAAGTAAAGTTCAACATAGACTTACCATGATTACATGGACGACCTAGTAAGTCCATTCCTAAGTATTTACCCAAGAGAAATTAAAACACATGTTCACACAAAGACTTGCACATAAATGTTCACAGCAGCTTTATTCATAACAGCCTAAACCGGAAATAATCAAATGTCCGATCTCATTCACCATGGTAATCTGCACCTAAACTCCGCTTTCATTAGTGGAGACAGTGAAGCCTGGTTGTGTTAACAAATGTTCTAAAGAAAAAATAACCAAGAAAGGATGCAGTGAGGGACTCAGTTTTTCTGTGGGAAGATCTTGAGTGTTTAGTCAATTTAGCCCACTAGCATAGACTAAACATTAAATAAACTTCTTGCAGTTTATTTGGCTATTGCTAAACCACAAAGGCACTGAGCTGAAATCCAAATTTAATTTTAGACAAGCATGAAGACATGACACTGCTTAGTTTCCTGAAGTTCACTGAATGTTGCCTGTAACTGTCACACATGTGGGCCAACCAACGATGACCACGTTGCTTCTCACACACATTTTGTTCTAATAAAAGCTGCTGCTGAATCTACATTGATTTGTATATAGTTATCAAAACCAGCAAATTAAAAAAAAATATTATAAAGCATTACCTAAGTTCAATGACACTGCACATGTAATGTTGACAATGCATAGAAAGCTCCGTATTTTAAAACTTTAATTCAAAATTGAAAAGAAATAATCATAATAATATTGATGAATAATAATAGATACTGAGTGGGTGTTTTCCACTTTTTCAAGTACTCCATATACCATTTATCAAAACAGCTCGTATTTGTCAGTATGTTATAGTTTCAAAGTGTTGGCAGGAAAGTTCACTAGATTAATCCTCATAAAAACCCTGAAAGATAAATATTACTACCATGTCAGCCATTTTCCTGAAGAAACCAAGATTTTGATATGGGAAATTGTTTTCCCAACTTTCTACAGGCAAGCGCCGATGGCATGCCAAGATTTATACAAAAGGTCTTTTCCAGTAAAACCTGAAAACAATTTGACCCAAATAAAACTGATGAGTGAAGGGTCTCCCCAAAAGCAAGGCATATTTCACGATCATAAATACTAAATATACTCGTTTTGTTTTGTGTGTGTATGTGATGTGTGTGTGTGTGAGAGAGAGAGAGACAGAGACAGAAAGAGAGAGAGAAAATGAAAGAAAAAGAAGAGGCCCTCAGGGGAGGGAAAGAACTGTTTCATTTAGTCCCTCACACCCTTCTCTGCACTCTACCCTTTCACAACTTTTTAACCATTTTTGTATCTCCATTACCCTTACCAAACTCCAGAGCTGGTTACTTAGCATTTTCTAAAATCCATAAAATGGTAGCCCTCAACATTAAAGAGGTTTGCTGATATCTATTCTAATACCTACGTTTCTGGTGTAAATTAGATGTGCATTTTACGACTGGTTCATCCAAGCAATAATAAATATGCAGTCTCACTTAGCTTATTAACTTAATTGATGCTTTTTATTAATTTTAAATATATTATTTTTAGGGTCTATCATACACATAGGAGAGCGTGTGAGAGGGTATTGCTGTTACATATACAGTAGTCATGTGAAACAGAATGCCATGCAGTGCAAAGACGGTGAGGAGGTTTCACTTACAATCCCACTCCAACCGACTGGTCGCTGCTTCCTGAAGCAGTGTTTTGGCAATTATTCTGAGGCCCAAGACCAGGACCAAAGAAAGGGAGTGCAGAGACTCAGAGATTGATTAAGAATGTCTGTCATGGCTTCAGGAGTGGGGAGTCACATTTCTCATCCTGAAGGTGTTATATCTTGCCAGACTAAGAAATACAATATTAAAATGTCTTTCATTAAAAGGCAAATTCATAATTTACATGTCAGTCTATAAAGAGAGTCACATACTTATTTCTAACTCCCTGAGGTAGACTTCTGGATAGACTCCGGTGATAGTTTTAATCAGTGGCATCCGACTGCGTGTTTCAATATGGGGGGGACAATAAAGCAGAGATGCTGGGAGAGAGAGAAAGCAAGGGAAAAGAAGTACTTCAAGACCTAGCAGGTTATTTAGAAATGTGCTTGCTAAATACTGGCAACATCTGCTGTAGATGCTGCCACGTCAAAGTTTAGCACGTGGTCAGTCCAAGTGTTCAGTGTGTCACTCTCCATTCCTACCCTTGCCCCTAACTTATGCCCTTGGATTCTTTCCAATTCATTTGTGACCCTACTTGAACCTACAGAGGCTCAGCATGAAGCTGATACATTAACATTAAAATGCAAAACAGTTTAATTAAACAAAAACTGCAAATCACTCTCTTACTTTTCTCCTAGTGTCGTTTCATTAGGTCCTTCCAATTTTGGTTATGTTTCTGAAACTGCCTACATTTTAAGAGTTAGCCTTTAACTTTCCTATTGGTTTGGACAGAGAGCTGGTTATTTGTTGATAGTATCAACACCTAGAAGACAAAGAATATAAGTGAAAAGCTGAATAAATATCTAAGCCCTCCTTCCCTTCCAATTACCAAGAAAATGCAAGAATCCCTGTTTCTCCTTTATTTGGCATTCATAAATAAAAGCAGCTTCTTTTTACGAGTTGGAGTGAGGTGATGAAATAATTGAGGTGTGCCTGGGTTAAGTCTCAAATGTGCTACCTTGACAAGTAAAGTACAGTTTCAGAACTCAATCCCCATTTGATCATTTCAGCTTTCAAGATCTTTAGTGCTGGAGGTAGTTACAGGAATAGCGCTGGAGGTAGTTACAGGAATATTCAGTAGACAGATACAATCATTCCTGTTTGTAAAGTTTCTGTAAGAAAAGAGCAGACCAAGGCTCCCTGTGGATTGTGGATTGAAATATATTTAGCCAATGAAAACGCAAGCCACAAAAAACACTGGGGAGAGGGGTAGCATGTATTTCTTGGCTAGGTAGACACTAGGCCTTGAAATGCAAGGATTTAAGAGGAGAATTTGCTTACTGCAGTCTCCTCCAATTAAACCCCCAGGAAGATGCTCTCATTAATCACTCATTACTTCAGACATGACTTTCTAGCCCCTTGTTTCGTGTTCATAATCGTATTCCTCTTTTCATCCTACAATCATCTTTTGGGTACCATAAATCTGGAAGCATGTTGGAGGGATGTAAACAAACCAAGCCCTACCTTTAAAAAAGAGACCACATTTTTTGTGGTGCAGAAAATAATGTCATTTAGTCAGGTCTCTACTCATACAACCCCTCCTCAGAGCAACAGCCACTCTGCCACTTAAAATAGCTATTCTCCAAAGCCCTCTGTTTTCTTCTTCTGTACATTTTTTTCACTGCATTTACAACTTCCTGGAATTACATTATATTTGTTTATTGTCAGTCTCCTCCAATAGAATGCAAACTGCATAAAGGTAGAGATTTTATCTGTTTTGTTCACTGTTGTATTTTTAGGTCCAAGAGTTTTCTACATGTAGGAAGCTCTCAATGAATATATGCAAGATGGATGAATGAACAGATACATGAGCTGCAGACAGCTTACATGGTGGTTAAAACTTGGGTTCTGAAGTCAGATGTCTGGATTTGAACTCTGTTTACACAGATCCCCTTGGGACAGTTATTAACTTACTTAAAGTCTCAGTTTTCATCTGTTATATGAAGATAACAATAACATTTAGCTCATAAATTGGTTGTGCTTGATTTGTAATTAGCATTCAAGAAATATCAGGTATTATTATTACAATAGAGGCATGCACACAACACAAGAAAGCCCCAAGTCAGAGAATGTTCCAGCTTTGTCTTAAAGAGAAGGGAGGGGTACCACCTGTAGAAGGGACAGGAGAGACAAAAGGACTTGGACATGGTGGGGAGGGTATAACTCAGTGGCAGAGTATGTGCTTAGCATGCACAAAGTGCCGGGTTCAATCCCCAGTACCTCCATTTAAAATAAACAAATAGGAGGGTGGGAAGGGATAGACGGGATTTCAAAATTGTAGAATAGATAAACAAGATTATACTGTATAGCACAGGGAAATATACACAAGATCTTATGGTAGCTCACAGAGAAAAAAATGTGACAATGAATATATATATATATATGTTCATGTATAACTGAAAAATTGTGCTCTACACTGGAATTTGATACAATATTGTAAAATGATTATAAATCAATAAAAAATGTTAAAAAATAAAAAATAAATAAAATAAACAAATAAATCTAATTACCTAATCTAATTATAAAAAGTTACAAATTAAAAAAAAATTCAACAACACTAAAAGTACAGGGACATGAAACAGTTTAAAGCTTTTTAAAAGCGCTGGAATGCAGAAGCTAAGGCAGCAATACAGAGTGCCCAATCACCCAATGCTGTCCAAGAACAATATGATAATCCTGGCTGGATCAGAGCCTCATAACATGCTTTCATCAATCACATAAAGAAAATTCTACCTCCTCTGTTCAATAATAGGCTTCAGCATATTTAATAAATTGGGACACTCTAGAAGAGTTTCTTCTGTAGCTAAACAGTATACACACTCCTAAGACTTAAGATGATGAGGTGATGGACCCTGGTAAAAGACAAAGAATCTGAGACTATCCCAGTAGCCAAGGCCCTTTAAACTTGCTTACCCTCCTTACCCTACGCATCACCCACCTGAAAGATTCAAGTTACAAAGAGCAATAAAGATTGAGAGTGGTCTCGAATTCCTTCTTGCCCATTCTTGACCTGCTTGACCTCTGAACTGTCTTCAGCTAACTCAGAGTTCTTCCTATGTAATTCAGCCTCAATCCCTGCCTCTTTAGGATGTAAAGTCAGGAGACATGGATTCGATTCCAGTTATACCTCTTATAATTATACTCCAAGACTGCTATGAGATTTCTCTGGTTAAGGACTATCCAACAGGCAATGCAAGGGAGCGAAGACCTGTGACCATCCTCCACCTTGGAGTGCAGCAGGGGCAGGCACTGAGGCCCAAGAGAGGGGGACTCTGACTGCCTATGTTTGAAGGAAGTCCAGTTGAGCAGGTAGAGTATGGTACCTTGAGGAACTGCAGCAGGGACCAGGTAAAGACTTACACGGCAGTTGCTATCAGGGGACTTTGACACAGTTAGAGAAGCCCCGGCAGGTTGAGTAGCCTGGGATAAGGGGGACCATACTCACAGTACTGCTCAGATAGTGGGATGAGCAAGCTGGAGAAACAGGGGCAAGGATCAGTAGGTAATAGAGCTCCAGCTTCCTGGTGACATGAAAGATCTAGTTTTCCTCTTGTGGGATTGGAAGAAGCATTGTAGGGCACTATTCTTTTTTAATTGACATATAATTGATTTACAATGTTGTGTCACACTAGTCTGAGTCACCATATTACCAAGGAAAGGACTCTAGCACAGGGGGCAGTGTTGAAGTTTATTTGTAGGATTCGAACATATAGGTGATACGTAGAGATGAAAATCTTGATTCCTCCAGGTCACCTACTCTATCCCTTTTTCGTGGTTTCTAATCTCTGTATTACCATTTCCTTATCTATAAAATAGACTCAAAATGTTTTCCATCCTACTGAGTTTGGGAAAGATTACATGATATTCAGGTAAAAGTTCTATAACAGTGCCTGGATTATATAAGCACTCAATAAATGCTCACTCTGATTATTAGTTTGTAAGCAATAGTTTGTATGACATACATCATTAATTAAGACCTAATTAGCATTTTTTGCCAGCCACCCTTTTAAATCTTTTATATAAATTATTCATTAAATCCTTAAACAACCCTATGAAATCTGCACAATTATCACCTCCATTGTGCAGATAAAGAAATTGAGGCACATCAAGCAAAAGCAACTAGTCCCAAGTCACAACATTAGCAAAAGTCAAGCGGAGATGTAAGCCAAGGCAACCCAGTTTCAGAACCTGAGTTCTAAACACTCTGCTTACCCTGCTGCCCCTCTGCATAAGGGGTATAGTATTGCCCTCTGAGAGTTAAACTATGAAATAAATACAGAGACACGCAAAATCACTCCAAGGAGTTAGAACGGCCATCTGGCTACAGTAGGCCTTCCCTGTAAACCCATTAGAGTTATTAATATGATGATCTTAAAAGGGGAGCTGGTCAACCATGGAACACAGGAAAATGAGGCTCCCAGAGACAAAGACTAGCAGTGCGTGTACAACCCTAACCAGGGGTGGGGGGAGCCTTTGGTCGCCAGACAAAAGTATTAAGGCCAGTATTCCTACAGAAGAGAAAAGGGGCCTCCAGATATCTTAGCTGAGGTATTCTTCTTAAGATCAACCAATTCCCTTTGCTCTGATGTTATGCTCACCAAGCAAATGGTTGATTAGTTTGCCTACAGGGAAAAAAAAAATGTGCTGCTCTGGGAATTCACGTCTTTTGGGTGACTTTAAAAAGCAGAATTCTAGCTTAAATACCAATCTTCTCTGTATGTATTTAATGTATCTTCCCCTGAAAGCTTTCTCTACTCCCAGTCAACACAAAATCAGGTCTTTGAAGTAGAAAGCCAGACACACGCAATTACACAGAGAATCCACTAAGATAAAGGCTACTCCACAAGGGCTCTTACAGCCAGCTGGTCAGCCTCCCCTGGTGAAATGCATTCACCCCATCAACAACCTTTGCAATGTCATCACGCCTCAGGATAAGGCCAAGCCTGCCACCAGATTGTTAATGCTGAACCCTGATGTTAGATTAGGGAATTATAAATCCTTCAGTATGTCCTAAGATTACAGCTGGTGAGACTGAGCCCATACATGGGTACTTGTGGTTTCAAAAATTAACCATGGTTGCAAATAGGGAGGAGGAAACTAAAAACAGGGAAGGACAGGTTCCTATTAACAGTGGCACTAAGCAAGTCATTTAACTGCTCTGAGCTTCAGTTTCCTCATGAAATATCTGCTTCACTCACCTACAGGACCTCTATAAGAATCAAAATCCATGTAAAATTATTCTGTGAACTGTATGTAACTACATTAAGCTAAAAAATGCAAATGTAGACCTTGAACGTCTGATGACGCTCATGGATGCAGCACTTATCACCCTCCAAGTACTGTTCCAAGAGTATCGTGTGTATTAACTTATTTCACCCTGTAGTAAATACTATAATGTGTCCCAGAAATTAACTGCAGGACAGACAGGCAGCCGAGACACTCATTCCCCTGCTACCAAGACAGTGCTGGTGACTGACTGCTCAGAGCCGAGCTGCTCTCAAGAAACTGCTTTCAACCTCACCAAAGGTTATGACCTCCTGGCTGGGAGTAGCCCTCTTCCAATGAGTAGTCGTTGTGGGTGAGAGGAGACAGAGTCTCAGCCCCCTTGCCTTAGTATGAGACCACTCTGAAGGGCTATCCAGCTCCACAGCTCCCTGAGAGAAAGGCTGAGACCCCAACTGTACATGTATCACAGGTCAACGTCTGCCCCTTCCTATTCCTTTCACTCACTGAAAGTGCTATTCCTGGGAGTTTTCCCCAGTGCACCACCTTCCACAAATATCTGCCTCAGAGTCTATTTGACAGAGCACCGAACTTCAGACAGACACTATGGAGTATTACTACTATTATCCTCATTTTAGAGAGGTGTGGTAACTTGCTGGAGTTCACACAGCTGGTAAATAGCAGAGCCAAGATCTGAAGCCATGCCATCTAGAAAATGTTCTTACTGTAATATGCGGCACAGGAATTTCTCTACTATTTATGTTTGGCATGTCCTTTGATTAATGTTTAGGCCAGGAGCTGAACCCTAGGGTCTAGATATTGGTTGTTGCCGTAACTTCAGAGGAAGGGAAAAGCTATTCTAAAAAATTCAAGACAATTTTGAAGCTCAGTATTTAGAGATTAACTTGAAATGGAGGTGATGAGAAGGAGAGTGGAGGGAGAGATGGAGCAATTTAACTGGAAGTATGCTGTGGGCTGTGAGATGTCATCCCTCCCTATGACATCCTTCCCTCCAAATATCTTCAGTAAAATCTACCCAACTCAGGATGTGTCTGTTGGTGTGTTCATTTACTAGAGCTGCCATAACCAAGTACCACAAACTGACTAGATAAACGACAGAAAATTATTATCCCTGTTCTGGAGGCTAGATGTCCAAGATCAAGGTGTCAGTCAGGTTGGTCCCTTCTGGCAAAGAAGGAATATCTGTTCCATGCCTCTTCCCTAGATTCTGGTGGCTTGCTGGCCATCACTTTCTTGTGATGCTCCTTGTGTGTTCCTTGGTGTATAAAATCCTCACCCTGATCTCTGCCTTCATCTTGGCAAAGAGTTCTCCCTGTGTCTGTATCTGTGTCCAGATTTCCTCTTTGTCAAAGGATACCAGTCATAATGGATTAGGGGCCCACCCCATCCTTGAATGGCCTCATCTTAATTTAACTGCATTTGCAACAACTGTATTTCCAAATAAGGTCACATTCTGAGGTCCTAGGGGTTAGGACATACAAATTTTTGCAGTACACACGTCAACCCATAAAGGATGGATTAGCTTTCTGGTAGAAACCTCTGAAGGGTTTGACTTCTATGTCTCTGTTGACTTGGAAGTAAACAGAACCCGTGAGATGTGGTCAAAAGGACTGTGAGAAGAAATTTTGGAGTGGTATAGTGCTTTCTCAATTTGAGGAATCAGAATTAGAATCAAGTCTGCCTATGTTTCAAGAACTGGCAGACCCAGCTGAAATCTGCATGATGGCATCTTGAAATGAACTAATTTCAAGAACTGCTATCCATTGCCTCCCTACTATGACCTTCAGACCTTATAGAATCAACTCTATCCTCCCAAATTCTCCTACAAAGAGGGAGAATTTCCTCTCCTTCTTTTACATTGTCTGCATGTCTAATAGACAGGGGAAAACGTCCTACTGGAGGTTGATTACTGGGAGATTTCTGCAAGGGAGTTCATAGTACCTAGTCTGCCTGTGACACATACAATTTTTGATGATATAGCACTGCTATGGCTAAACTGATATTTATCATTTTTTGATGTCTGATTTAAAGAAAAATCTTACGGTCCAAGAAATACAGCAGTATATGATATAGGAATTTCCTACTCGAATGGCCTGAGCTAAAAATCTAGCTTTGTCACTTACTAGCTGTATGACTTTGGGCAATTTACTTAACCTTCTTGTGCTTCAGTTCCCTTGTCTGTAAAAGAGGGATGATAAAAGATCTCATCTCAGTGGGCTGTTGTGAAAACTGAGTAGAACACTTAGCATGTTGGCTCTCACACACTAAGATCTCTCAATAAAAGGCAGCTTTTACAATGTCACAATAGCCGCTCTCCTTCACACTATCAAAATGTGGTACTGGAACAGTTACAAGAGATGGTCAAAATAATTACAGCACTTAAAATTAAGTAGCACAGAGGAAATAACTCTGCCTTGTAAGACTCATAACCTTTGGTGAAACTTAAATCACCAGTCAGGGGCTAGGCAATATTCACCAGAAACTTAGGCCATTATATATATTTCAGACAGAAGCTGCATGAGTCCAGTACCTACATTATCAGCCAACACAAGTACATAATTAAAAAAAATAAAAATTCACAGCTTAAGTACTGATGATAATAAGTTAATCATATGTTTAGTCCATCAACATCATTAAATAGACAATCTAATGGCTTAAGAATATATATACTAAGCCAAGATGTCGTTTCAAAATAACCATTATCTTTCTCTCACTTTAAAAATGTCTTGGGGAAAAGACAAAGGGCACGTCATAGACAAGAGCTGTTGTGACAAAAATTGTAATGACAGGAGAGGTAGCTACTTGGTAATGAAAGCCAGAGGTCTGACCTACTCAACAGGTTTGACTCTTTAAAATAAAAACTCCAAATGGTGGGGTTCATATTTTAGCAAGTCTCTCATGGTCTCAGCTTTAGAAATACTAGCATTCAGAAAACAGCGAGGTTCCTCATCTGTAAAATGAGAATATAAAGATACGTATTTCAAGGCATCACTGGAGAATCAAAGTGAGATAATTTATATAAGAGCAATTCGAAAACTGTGACATGCACATATGGTAGTTATTATTATACTTCTAGAGGGAATTATGGCTTCTCAGTAATTACTAGATACTTTTATGTGAAAATAAAATAAGTTGACTAACACATGGCCACGTTTGAAGGAAGGCAGGCAGCTACAGTTATAGCTGGTTACCACAAAGAAGATAGAAGCTCAAGGTAATACATGCAAGTGGCAAAAGCGGGACTCAGACATTCCTTTCCTGATTTCTGATCTTGGCTCTGTCTTTTACATTTCCTTTAAAAAAATGAATATGCCTGTATGTTACCTTGCACATAAATGTCTGAATTAAGCATTTCCTGTCGCCATTGTGCACATTTTTCTTTTATCAGTAAAACAAAACATAATTCAAGCTAAGCTCCTCCCTTTTTGTAAGTGAGAAGCAGCTCAACAATATGGAAGAGGAAGCAAAGTTCACACCTCTCACATAATATCTCACCTGACATCTTCCAGGGAGAACCCAAACAAGACCCATTTATCTGAATTAAAGCTCAGTGCCCAGAAGCCCATCATATCACTTAACTATGCTGCATAACAAAGCACCCCAAAACTAAGTGGCTTTAATAAGCACTTACTATTGCTCAGGATTTTATGGATGAGCTGGGCAGTTCTCCTGGTCTCAGCTGAGTTCACTTGTGCCTCTGTGGTCAGCAGTGGACTTGGGGAGAAACTCTGTTGCTCTTGGTTAAGCTTTCACACCTATCTGTGGGATGACTTGCTGCAGACTGGTCTAGATTGGCTTCACCTGGGACAACTGGTCACTCCTTGTGACCTTTGTCCTCCAGGAGGCTATCCCAGGCCTGTTCTTTATGGCAGTGGTAGGGATCTGAGAGAGGAAACAAAAGTAGGCATAGCCTATTGAGGCCAGGACTGAGAACTGGCACTTTATTCCCGTCACTGCATTGTGTTAGCCAAAGCAAGTCACAAACGCCAGCCCGAAGTCAGGGAGTAGGGAAAGAAATTCCACCTTTTGATGTGATCAGCTCGAAAATCATACAGCAAAGAGAGTAGATATGGGGAGAGTTGGAGAATTGGCCATCTTTGCAAGCATTCTACTGAAGCCATTAATAAGCATTAATATGTTACATCACAGAGGAGGGGGGCTAGCATATTAACACACATACTAGACATTGGCATTGATTAGCTGGTTGACACCTTGCAGCATGGAATGCTCTCAGTTAATCAGGCAAGGGATTTGACAATAAAATATGATACTCATCCTTGTATTCCTAACACTTAACATTGCATCAGGCAAATTGTAGGCATTCCACAAAAATTATTAATAATGATAAAAGAAATGGTAGTGGAAAAATAAATCAGCTGAATCACAATTCAGCTATGTCAAGTTACCTGTGCAGCTTTGACAAACTGAGCATTCTCTAAATTCTTTCTTTCTTTCTTCCTTCTTTTCTTTCTTTCTGTCTTTCTTTCTTCTTTTCATTTTAAAATATTAAGTCTGTAAGAACCCTAGAAATTCCGTAGATGCAACTCATTCATTATATAGATGGGGAAACCAGGGTTAAGAAAATGAATCAATTGGCTTAAAAACACAGATGGTTAATGTCAGAGACTAGAACTCAGAGCTTATGACTCCCAGTCCAGCGCCCATGCCCCCGGCCCCCATGTATTACTCTAGCACATTGCTACTCAGACCACACTCCATGGGCCAGTCGCATCAGCATTCTGTGGGAGCCCGACGGAAATGCAGAATCTCAGACCCTCTCCCAGGCCTACTGAGTCAGAATCTGGATTTTAACACGATCTCCAGATAATTCCTATATGTGTTAAAGCCGGAGATGCTCTAGGCTTCCTAATAAATGCTTAATGGCAAAGAAAACTAAAATAGCTTGTTTAGTTGGGAAAATGTTCCTCTGGCTATATTAACACTGAAACCATATTTTCTACACACCTCTCACTAATTTACTTAGCAAATACCTCCTAAGACTCTGTCCGAGATGTTGTTAAAAACGGCGAGAGCAGGTCTTGCTCTCCTGGAGCTCACACGCCCCAAGGGAGTCAGACCCTGTCCTCTTTTCCCACGTCCTCCTTCCCTCCTCTGCACCCCTCTCTCTGCTCTTTACCTTCCCAACCTCCGCCTACTCCCTGTCTTAACGATCCTACAACTGAGAGCTAATTTCAGAAGTTGTTGGTTTAAGAGCAAAGCATTTTATTCATTTGAAATTCCAATTTCAGAATAGTGATTTAAGACGCTGGAAAAATTTTATTTGGCTCACTTGCAAGCAGCGTCCATTATAGTATCAGCATGGCCCTAAAACTGTGTATAAAGAAGATGGAAGCCCTCTGAACACTTTGGGAGGAAATTCGATGTGAATGTAGCACAGGTTAGCTGTATGCTTTAGTTTTTGCTTTTGTTTTTCCCTCATGCAGTCTTCCCTCTAGGCAGATAAAAGGTTAGAAAGCTGAGTTACTGTAACAAAAACACATTAAGATTGTGTTTTTTCCCTCAAATATTTTGAGCCAGCACAATTACATCTATAATTTCTTATTTTTAATTGAGAAGCAAAGGAAATGTTCCCTGTCCATGGATTAATTTCATTCAAGAATTTAGGATGAAACAGAGAGAATTAAACAGAAATCTAGTAAATCAACTATTTTCTGGAGTAACATGCAGGATGGATATTTGCATTAAACAATTGGATCACAAGTAATGGTTATATGATGTTATTCAATTCCTTTGAGGCGTCTATGCCTGGCATTTTAAGTCCCAGTGATTGAAAGGATTATACCTTTCTCTCGCTCTCTTTTTTTTTTTTTTTTACACTCCCTCATAGGCCTGAAAAGCTCGAGCTCATTTCATTCTTCTTTCCTTCCCTTGTCTTCTCCCTCTTCAAAGATATTCCATGATGATTCTGCTTTTCAAAATCAAGACTGCCTGAACTTTAGCTGAGAGTAATGAAATTTCAATCCTTCATACAATGGCAACTACATCCTCTTTCTGCTCTCTTGGTGTAGTCAGAATAGCGACTGCCTAGCGCGAACAATAGGACTACTCTCAGTTCTAAGGGATTGGCTGTTGCTGAACAGCAGTGCATAGAAATAATCCTTGGCAATCCCATGGGTGACATTTCTCATTCCTTATCACCCATGCTGCACACAGCCGGAACTTGATAAGACACCCAGAAAGAAGATAATGGCTGCTATCAAGCTGTCTAGGTAGAAATAATAATAATAATCTGTTTATGGAAAAGCAGCTGTCCTATTGTTTTTGATTTCATGAAATCTCAGAGTCAGATCCTCTCTCCCATGCCAGCTCCATCCCCGTTCCCTATGCCAATCCAATCACGTTGGGGCTTTAATGATGGGCATTTTTTTTTCATGATCTTTTGATTCAGTAGACAAGGATGCATGTAAATATTCCATAATCATATTCAGTCCCAGGATATATTTAAAGACTAGAGAAGAAGCATTTTATAGGAAGATTTGGAGGCAGGGAGGACTTGGCAATGAATAGAGGAAAGTCCAGTATCCCTTTTTAAAACGTGCATAAAACCCAGAATTATTACTGCACATGAACAGTGCAGTGATCATTCCAATATGAAATCTTAACCCCCCCCCCCCCAGATTTCAAAGTCTCACCTTCTCAGAGTGAAACCCCAAGGAATTGTGATGTGGTTGCCAACAATGTGGGTTGCATCTATGTTGACTGATTCTCATTTGTTCTAAACAGAACAGCCCAAGCTCAGTAGCATCCTGGCTGTAAGATCATTGCTCTCTTTTTCTTAGAGGCTATTGCTTCCCTGGCTGGGACTGAACAGGTGATCACTTTATGTCCCAGTGTTCAGATAGAGTCTTGCCTTTAACACAGTCATCTTTGTGTAGGGTTATCTGTGGGTGCTATTTCTGTTCTGTATCTATCCCGGGCCGCTGTCTCTAGTGAAAGGACTGGGCAGCCATGTCCTTCAGGTTGAAATAATACAATTGAAGAGAACCATGTGTTTCAATTCCTTTTCCCCTCCACTTGGTACTAAAACACAGCCAAAGCCTGCATTCTCACTTCAGGGCTAGGGACACCTTCATCGGTGAAACAGTCATCCCATAAGGGTCCCACCAGTACAGTGAGCAAAGAGATAGGTTACTTCTGTTTCTCTTTCCTGTGGTCTCCACAACAGTCATCACTGCCTCTAATTTACCCAGGCTGAACTCACTTCCTCCCTGTGTCCCCTTTTAGTGAAGCATGGCAATGCCATGAGAACAGAGAGGGCAGAGACAAGGACATGGTAAGTGGAGAAGCAACCTTGAAGAATTCCCCACTGCCGTGTTCCTCTATTGTGTATCAGAGAATCGCACTGTTAAGTCAGAAGTCTCTTTGCCTCTGAATAAGTCCAGGTCTCTTCCTACAATAAAGGACACCCAACTGAATTTCTCTCTCTCTCTCCCTCACTGTTCCCCCATCTCATAAGTATCTCACTTCCTAGAGACATAATTCAAGTACCACTATCTCTCTGGAGCCCTCCTCTACTCTCTCCCACCGTCTCCCCCCACTCCAGTAGAATTAGTTAATTATGGTATTTTGTACATGGCTGTGATATAGCCTTTTCCATTTTGCATCATACGCCTTTCTTGCCAACCGGAATGTGAATTCCAAGAAATTAAGTAAATGCCTTTTTATATTTGTATTCATCTTTAGGAAAGCAATTTCGCAAAATGAATGAGGAAATGGGTTTTATATCTGACCGACTTGGATATGAATCCTAGCTCTGACATTAACAAGCCATGTGCTCTCAAGTTTTCTGGAACTCAATTTACTAGTGTATAAAATGGGGCTACTTCATAACGGTTTTTTTTTAAGGATTAAGTGAGTTAAAGTATGTGTATGTAAAATGTTTAACATGATACCAATATGCAATAAGCTCTCAATAAATGGTAGCTATGATTATGACTGTAATTAACGTAGTATCCCCAGCCATCCCATAGTAGACTATCAATAAATATACATAAAGAACAAATGAAATACACACATATATATACAGAACATATACCATCATCTTCCTACTATAAATTGCATTGCTCTCTGCTGATCTGAGCACTCAAAATGGGATACAGTCTGTCAACCTATGGGGTGTATGACAAGGGGAAGAAACTGATCACAGAAGAGTCTGCAGGAATTCTCTTTTCTAGCAGCGTTTCAGTAAATGGTGGCCTCTAGGAAGCCATGTGTTTTCCTCTGAGAGTGCCAAATTGGCTCTCTCCTTGTGACATCCAGCTGAAAACACAAGCCAGACAGGTGGCAACAGTGCCATGCCTCTCACCCACGACCAGCAGGTCTGCAAAAGCAAAAGCAGAGGCTATGGAATCGATGTCCGCTTGCCAGAATGAGTCACGGCAGAATTCAGGAAACAAGGAGATGTGGCCTTGAACTTGCACTTCCTTCTCACAATAGTCCTTTTTTGCACAAGTCATTATAAATCACCTGGTCTCACACTATAAGTGACTGGAAAATCCTGGAAGTGTCTGGATTCAGACTTGTCATTTCCCCTCTAAGACACTAAAAGGGTTAATGTCTGGCCAGAAATCAAAGTCTGGCAGCTTCTACCCTACACATAATGGGCATTGTTGTTCCTAAGAGTTTGTCTGTTTTTTCTGGCAGCCTTTACAGTTTGGAACCAATTCTAAAACAGAAAAGGAAAAAGTCATTCTGCTTTTTTAAAGCGTACATGCAACAAAGCATAAGGCTGGCCATAGAACTGTTGTTTCACTAGATTTCCAGGAAAATTGTTGGCTTACTGTTCAGAGACGATGAATTATCAACTTAAACTGCATTTACCTCAAAAGGAATTCATTTATATATGTGCATGAGACACACATAACATCCTAAGGTGGCCGCCTTCTCTCAGATAGAAAGCAACACATTACGACTGTATTAGCTGATAAGTGAACTGTGGCTGGCCCACCCATCTGCATATGAAATCCATTTGTGTGATGTTATTAATGGGCTCCCTCATCAACCTTTCCAGGTCAGTTGCAGCCTCAGGACCCATTCATCACTCCCACCTGATGGGCCCCCAGATGTTCCCATCTGAAACCATATGAATATGTCTTCCTAAGTTACCAGTACAAGAAAACCCCATTACAAAACACCAGATTCCATTCCAGTGGGAAGGGCCAAGGATTTTTTTTTTTTCATTTTCAATCTGTCATATACCAAGACTTTTGTATAAACCAAAATCATGCACTTGGATGTCAACAGCACATCAAATTGTTATAAACGTTTCTAAATCCTTACTCTGCATTTCTGTACTTGGCTTGTCATGGATCAGGAACAGTTTGTGACTCACACTAGCCCATGGACCACACTTTGCTGGACCATGAGCTTAGTTATATTGCTGGGGGACCATATTCTACATCAAAGTTCACAAACTTTTTCTTTAAAGGGCCGGGGAGTAAAAATTCAGGCTTTGCAGACACTTAATAACTCCTCAGTTCTGCTGTTCTAGTGAAAAAATAGCTATGGACAGTAAGAAAATGAATGGGCATGACTGTATTTACAAAAGCAAGCCATGGTCTGGATTGGGCCCATGTGCTGAAGTCGGCCAACCTCAGATGATGATGATGATGATGATAGTGAAATTTACTAATCAGCTGTTATATGTGTCAGGCCTTTTCTACCCTTCCACTATAGCCATAAATTAGGTAGCATTGTTTGAATTTTATAGACAATGAAAATGTGACATCAAGAAATGAAGAAATTACTTCAGCTTATTCTGAAAATGTATGGATGGTCCAGGATCCAAACCACAGTCCCTAGGCTCATACTATATTCCATGTATATATATATTAGTGTCACCACCCACCTTAGAAGTACCAAGGACTTAGTGTCCCATCATGCTGTAGAGCCCCTACAGAACCAGAAGCAGGTATGGAGGGTCTTCAACACTCATCCAAACATTCACTTATGCACCAAATACGTGTTGAGTGCTCACTTTGTGCCAGACACTGTTCTAAGTAGAGGGGCCATAGAGGTGAATGAAATACACAATCCCTGCCCTTAAAAAGCTTACATTCTAGTAAGGGGAGGTAGACAGTAAGCAAAGAAATATATATTATGTTGGAGCATAGCAGAGTCAGGCTTTGAAGAAAAATAAAGCAAAATAAGAGGATAGAGAGTGATAAGGAGATGTTTCTCTTTTATCCAACTCTTGTATCTTTTCTTTACCAACTAAGATATGTAAACTCCAAGCAGAGCTATGCTCTCAAATCTATCTACTAGGTGTAAACATATTATATTTATAGGATTTTTGTATCACATTTTTACCAGTTATCTTCCCCATAACTGTATGAGAAAGGACACCAAAAAAGAAACTAGTTCACTCATTCATGCTGCAAATATTTTGACTGTCTACTTTGCACCAGGCATGGTGTTTAGAACAATGAATCCAACAATGAACAAAACACACATTATGGCCAGAGGAGTCATAAAATAAACAAAAAACATTATATACACATGTTAGAAGGTGGTAAGTACAATGGAGAGAAGAAAAGGCACATCAGGAGGAGGAGACAAGGACTGCGTGGGGGAAGGGGCCAGGTTGTAATTTTAAGTAGTCAAGCAACTTTCCCTTGATCAGGTAGGATGCAAAAGAACTATGCCTATTCCAACAGCAAGCCCTAGGTTTTCGTTCACACGTTACTACAGCCAGAGTGTCATCCATTAAAAGAAAACACAGGATGTTTTGTGTTGAGTGTTCTATTTAAGTGCATAGAAAGAAATGTTATTCTTTCAAAGTCATTTTTGCCCTTCCCTTTCCCTTGCTTCAGAGAAAATTAGGGGCTGGCAGCTGAAACAATGTAGGGCTGGGAGAGGGGAAAGGAAGGAAAAACTAAGGGCCAGCATTCATACCGGTTGACTGTTTTAACAAGGATGTAGCTGTGACCCAGCCCTCCTGGGTCCCCAGACAGCCTTGTTAAGGAAGCCACAAAAACAGAGCTGGCAGACATCAGGCATTTTCCATTAAGTGTGGTGTTCACTTTTTTCAAAAAGTAATGAGATGTTAATATAGATTTGAATTTTAATCAGATTTGACTTGGGAACAGGGTGTTTTTCTGTAAATGTGAAATATATCTCAGCTTTTAGGAAAATGTCACCCATGTAAAGGCTAACTACTGTTTTACATATAAAACTGCCATTCTTCACTGGTTTTTCAGGAAAGAGAAAAATACAATAAGAAAAAATGAAACATTGCCACAAGGACTTCTTACTTTCCTGTGAATGTTGTTTCCAAGGATATATTTTTTAATAATTCTTACAAACTAGGAAGAATGCTTGTAAACTTAAGGCAAGATTAGGGGATTTCAACTTATAAATGATGAAAACAGACATAACAAATCTATTCCTTGATAATAATAGTATTAATTTAAGAAGTGTATACAACCAGTAAGGGTGGGTTCTAATCCACATCTCTCTGATTCTAAAATCAGCACCCTAGTCTACACGTTTTCCCTTTTTACTGCTTTTATATTCCTCTTTTGCCCCTATATGGGTATGCACTAATTTTACAATTTTTAAAAATCTCTTTTGGAAAATAATTGTTATACATTCATTATACTTAGTTGATCACCAATCATTTTATTCTGTAAACATCAGAATAAAGTCCTCTGGGATGTGATGGGGCAAGCTGGGTCCTGGGAGTCACTATTACCTCTCTTGGATAAATCAAGCTGTCGTCCACATGACAAGTCAATCCCACAATCCATCCGTCAAACAAGGAATAGGAACTACCCCCTCCCAGTCCTCTTCCTACCCACCCACCTTGAGATTTCTCTTAAGGTCATTAAAAATCAAAAAGACAAAGTCAGAGCCAGCAGCTGGTGGAAGTTAGGGGTCTCAAAACAAGAATTCCCTAAACCCCCTGTACTCCTGTCTGACTCATGTCTCAGTCCATAGAGAAAAGAGAGGAGAGTTCCATTGAGTGCCTGTGTCTGGAGGATGGGCCTTTCCTGCCAGCTTGATATTTTCCATCTGTGTATATATTCAGATGTCTAAACATGTTTATAACACACAATTCTATTATTAAACATCCAAAGTAATACGACAAATGCATCAGAGGGAGGGGTATTTGTTGGTTCCATTGAAGAATTTTCACCTTTAAAATACAAATCCCTATTGCATTCTTTGCAAAGTAAATGGCCTGAAACTCTGAAGTGCCATTTTTCCCCTAATCCAGACAAAACAGAGAATCTAAACAAGGGTGACAATGGCAGAGGGGAAGGGGCAGGCACACAGACAGGGAGGAGGTCTGACAGGGGTTCTGATAAGCCCTCTAAAAACTACCAGCCCAGAACATCGTAAATGGATTTCCATTTATGTAAATTAAGTGTATCCGTTTTTAAAATCACACACATCATCTGTAGAAAGATCTACCTAGGTAGTAAACCTGAATATTTGTATCAGTGAGAGAGAACACACGTGTGTGGATGTCAAGTCTGGTGTGCAGCAGACACACCTGGAGTGGTTTCCAACTCAAGCACTTTGAGCTGAAAATTCTGACTCAGTGGATCTGAGGAGATCCAGGCATTGGCATCTTAACAAGTCCTCCCCGAGACCCATCCACCAGGCTCCACAGCTCCTTAACATAATGTATTTGGTTTATATAATGTATTTGGTGTAAAATTAAAAGAGGCACTGGTGTTCCTCTGTTGAGACCTTCTCTCATAAACCTTGACCCTATTTTTGTAGTACATTACCCATTCTCCATATTTCTAGTATTACAATTTCTGGTACAGAATTTCAGGTGACGATCAACAGATGCTTCTAAGAAAAACAAGAAAACCATTATCCCTTCTTGATGCTTGTTAACAAATGACTCCTGTGCACTGCCAGTCAGCTGGGTCTACCAGAACAAAATACGTAGTGTGGGTAGCTTAAGCAACACAAAGATTTCCCACAGTCCTGGAGGCAGTTTAAGATCAAGGTACCAGCCCATTTGGTTTCTAGGCTCTCTTTCTGATTTGCAGATAGCCCCCTTCTTGCTGTGTCCTTACATGGCAGAGAGGGAGAGAGGGAAAGAGACAGAGAAAGAGACACACAAACAGACAGAACATTTTGGTATCTCTGCCTTGTCTTATAAGGTCACTATGCCCATCATGGGGGCCCCAACCTTATGACTGCTTCTAAACCTAATTGCCTCCCAAAGGCCCCACCTCCAA
Organism: Camelus bactrianus; assembly: GCF_048773025.1. Classification (NCBI taxonomy): domain Eukaryota; kingdom Metazoa; phylum Chordata; class Mammalia; order Artiodactyla; family Camelidae; genus Camelus; species Camelus bactrianus. Next base: position 41,566,051 of record NC_133550.1, on the reverse strand, counting down.
ATATCAGAACATTGTGGGTGAGGACTTCAACATATAAACTTCGGAAGAACACAGACATTCAGTCCCTAACATATACAAGAATAAACTTTATACTCTTCAGAGAGGCCGTGAGCACTAATCCAAACATTGGAATGTCAAGTCATTTTTCCCCTCAAGTGAGTCCTTCAAAGTGAGAATGTTAACTTACTTGAGAGAATGTAAATCAATCAAATCAATCTTATTTCCAAAAAAAAGAAAAATGCTGATGTCAGTTTTTACCATATTGATAATCAAGCATTTGTAGAAACACAACAATGACAAAGAAAGAAATTCAAGAATCTAGCACTCAAGTTGCTGTTTACTTGGTGATAATTGCTTGGCTAGTGGCACTGACTAATCAAAGTGAAGTAGTAAAGAATGAATGAAGTTATCCAACCACCCTTTAGTTCTGTAATTCTATCCATGAATTACCCACTCTACTTCACATCACTGTCTTTTGGAAGATACACCACCTTTCCTATTTCATTTCTTTCTCTTACTTCAGATACCCCATACTATATATTTTATAAAAGTGCTATACAGGCTGGTAAACTTGAAAAATGTTTTGATTTAGATATGCCAAAGACAGGACAGTTTTATTCTCCTCCTATATTTCCATGAGTTGGTAGGTAAACAGGCTGATGAAACAAGGTCTATTCTGTCATCTTATTATCCACTTGCTCCCCTCCAGCCATCCCTGGAAAGATTTCGAGCACAGACGTGCTATCAGATCTGTCCTCCTGGAAATGAGGAGTTTGTGCAGTGAATAGCAGTTACATTCTAATTATATTAATTCAGACTGCAATTTCTTTGAAATATAAAGGACCTGCTGTCAGGGTGGTGTGGACAATGGAGGCTGAACATGTCAACGACATGACAAATCCCTCGAATGGAGTGCCAGATGTATTGTTGCCCAGGATTTTTTTCTGAGAGCAAATTCAGCAAGCACTATCAGTGTCAACTCTGGAGCAAGGAACTGGTTCATTTGTTATCTTTCCAAGTTGCAGGTACATCTGCCAGAAGAGTCTGCCAACAGATGAATTGGTAATTAAAGTCATTTCCGTCATTGGAGGAGCAATTCTGAAATTGTTCCTCTTTCTTTCTTTCTTTTCCTGGGCGAGGAAAGAGCTTTGATGAATGCTGATACTGATTTGCTGTGGACAACATTAGAACTGTGTGATTCACTACTGCCTCACTGCCCACTTTTGTGCTTGAACACCTTTATTGTGATTTGTTGTTCAGATTTTCTTGCAAAACTTTAAAGTTCTGTTCTTTGCTAGCATCATATACGCCTTTGTTCGGTAAAAGTTCTTTGAAGATGTTCAAAAAACCTGGTATGGGTCAAATACACCTAACAGTATTGCTCAATTCACACACACACACACGAAAAGGTGTACCGTATATCCCTTCCCTATACCAGGTACTGTATTAGAATAAATAATAAGCAATGGGGATAGATTAAAAAATATTGCAGTTGATAATAAATTATTTAATGTAATACAAATGCTAGTTCAGTAAAATACCAGTTTTACTCCTCTTCTGTGTCCAGAAAGAGAGAGTACTTTGTAAATATCCACATTTTTACATCATCATCATCAAAAGGACAACAAAATCGACTAGCATTTACTGAGCATTTAGTACGAGCAACCTAAGCACTTTTTACATATTCAGTTATTGCATCCTCACGAGCCTGTGCTGTCTCGTTCTCTGGCACCGACGAGGCAGCTGAGGCACAAGGAAGTTACATGGGTGGTCTGACACAATTCGGAAGCACTGGAACCAGAGATTTGACCCAAGAAGTCTCAATCTCAAGCCTCAAGCATAACCACTTCACAATAATGTCATATGACACCACGCAAATAAATTAACTGCAATAACTTTCCTACACTCTGCAAAAGCTTACTTATCAGCTTACTTTTTAATACTCATTTGCTTACTCTGTTTTTTGTTTCTTCCTCCTTTTCTCCTCCCTCTCTCCTTTTTTTTTTTTCCAGCTCTATGTCTATATAAACAGCTGCTTGTGTTTTTCTAGCAACAGTGCAAGGTTTTCTACCATTCTCAGAGACTCAGGGGAATCTTTGTAAGTCAGTAAGTGGAAAAGTGTTTTAAGATAAAATGTTACACCACCTGAAGAATTACTTTCTTCACATCAAAACAGTAAAATAGTGTAGATTGATAGACATTGGTGACCTGGAAGCTTACTAATGAGTTATTAGCATATATATGTATATGGTATATATACACACGCATATATAATAGAGCATTGAAACGTATCAAATATATCTAAATACATGAAGTCTTAGTGATATTAACAACAAAACCAAAAACAACTTGTGTTCACTTTAGGGGATACCAGAGAGAAGCAACTCATTATTCTGCAAACTGCTAGATACAGGAAAGGAACAAAATATTTATCTTGGGTTTCTTATATGAATTTTACTTCACATAACTGAATAGGTAATGAGGGAAAACTCCTTATAGAAGGATCCCAGTTAATAAATAAAAAAAAATCATTGATAGATGCATGCCATTTTATATTTGTCAAAACCTGTAAAACAGACAACACGAAGAGTGAACCCTAATTAAACTATGGACTTTGGGTGACAATGGCATGTAAATGTAGGGTTACTCTTTATCACAATGTACCACTCTGGTGCTGAATGTTGATTGTGGAAGACACTGCGGGGGTGAGGATAAGGGGGAGAAGGAATATATGTGTACTTTCAACTCAAACTGCTCTAAAAAAATAAAGCCTATTTTTTAAAAAATTATAAAATTCAGATATCACAACTTTGCAATAGCCAGTAAAATCATGGATCCAGACAGAAATCCTCAACAACTGATAACATTACACACACACAAATAAATGTCTATTTATGAAAATACATACCACAACTTAAGGCATAGTCTTGCTAAAAACGTAGAACCAGAATCTGATAAAATCTCTACTTCTAACAGTAAATGTATAGGAAATGCAAAGTACAAGATGATAAATATATTTGAGAATACCTCAAGGAACAGAATCAAGAAAATTCAGACTGTTAGGAAATTTCAGAGAAAAACAATCTCATGTCTTCAATCAAAAGTTCTAAGAAAAAAATTAGAGTTGAAGGAGGAACTTGCAGATGTAAAGAGACCTTAGAGACTCATAAGCAATCACAATGCATAAACGCTGTTTGAATCTAGATTCAAACAAATAAAAAATCAGTCTGTAAGACAACTGGGGATAGGTGAACGCTGACTGCATATTTCCTAATGTTAGGAATTATTGTTAATATTTGAAACATGATAAAGGTATTGTGGTTATTTTGTTTTAAAGAATCTCTATCTCTCAGAGACACATATTGGAAGATAAACAGATGAAATGACCCGATATCTGGGATTTGTTTCAAAATAACGGGTGGAGTAGGTGTCGATAAAGACAACTAATCCTGAGTGAGTGAAGAAAAATAAGCACAGAGGTTCATTATATTATCTTATCTTTTTTTTCACTTGTATTTGAAATGTTTAATAATAAAAGTTTGTATAACTTACAAATTTACCTAACCTGCCCAAGTCTCAGTTTGCATTCGTAAAATAGAAATAATGATTTCTACAGCAGGAATAATATCTCCTGATGGGTTTTTTTGAAAATTTAAATCATATATTTAAGTGCCTGGCACACTGTAGATATTAATATTAGATCATTTTTTTAGGAACTCAGGTTGATCCACTTAGTACTGAATTGACTGGTCTAAGCTTAATGGAGTTTTCATACTGCCCCTGGAGCGTGGTAGACTGGGAAGGCTTCAGAAGGGACAAGGGGCGCTTCTGTCCTCAGGGGCCACCCCCTGGGGCACCACAAACACGCTGGTTGGACTTGTTCACTTTTTTTCAATTTCAATCTTGTACCGAGTTGCTATTTTTAGATTTGCTGATCCTGGAACACGTGTAAGTACCTTGGTTTTGCTAAATATTTAGTCAATTCTAGGCAACTCCAGGTGTAAGGAGAAAGGGTGCAAATGTATCACCTCTCCCTAAGCCGTTTCCTCTGGCTCCACCCGTGCTTTGACAGGCAGTTTTCTTCTATGAAATGCCAAAAGTATCAGATTATCTTCAACACGAAATAATTCTAAACCCACCAGTTTCCCCAACTCATTCCAACTCTTTGTGATCATTCTTTTTTTGGTTTGCACCCCACTTCTCCTTATCCTCACAAACTCATCAGAGACCAAAACTTAAAGGAAAAAAATTACAAACATGAAGAACAGGGGCCCAGAGGCCAGAAAAGATTCGACTGCATAGAAAAAAAAAAACAAAAAACAAAAAACAACGGTCTGCTCTCAGAGATGACATGCCTCGTGTAGGAATTCTTCTGGTTAGCTGTTCAATGGCTGAATTTTTTGGCTCTCTGGGTCCTACTGGAGACGAGTTTGTTGAGAGCTGAATCTGGACTTACTCCAGCTCATGACTGCATGTCAATTCATCTGATTGCTAATAAAGCCAATTCTTATTTATCTAACTTGCTTCCAATTCTCAAATGTGGCTCCAAAGAAAACAGAAAGTAATTAAAATGTCAACACTTCCCTGAAAAGGAACGTAAACTCTCTTTGGATTTTTTTCCCACTGGAAACATTGCTTTTCTCTTAGGCACTGGCCCCACGCGTGGTCACCAGCAGTCACCCACAGCAGAGCAGTCGATGCACCATGCACATAAATTCCCCTCTAGCCATTACCTTGTTTGCATTTCTTCTTCCCCCTTGCCAGTTTCCAAATGGAGAGATCCTATAAATGAAGTACTTAAGTCTGTCTCTTATAATGGACTCATATCTACTTCATTGTAATATATCCAAATTTTATGCGATATGAAATAAGCTCCAGCAGCAATAAGCTATTTGATCTAACGTGAAAAAAGTAATGTGGCGCCTAACAGCTTATTATTCAGTGCAGTGCAATAAATTAACTGAGCACCATTTTGCATAATGTGAACTTGATTATTTCTCTTACCTTCATTTGGATGGATTCAGATGGATTATGACTCTCTTCAGAGTCAATCAGGTTTACGTGAAACAACTTTTTTAAATGTATTACATTAAAGGATGAAATAAGGGGGAGGAAAACATGGGCCATCGTTTTATGACTTTGTGTTTTGTAAGCTGAGTTCTTCCAAAGAGATTTCCCCATAAAGAGGAGAATTTCGTGACAAATGGCCCCAGAACTACGATGTTCAATTTGGAAGAAACGAATGTTCATTCCCCACCCCAGCCCCTTTCCTACTTTCTTCCTATAGATTCCTGCCAGTTCCTGGGCTTGATTTTGAAAAGTACCTGTAGTGAAACTCTTGACTCCTTCTTTCTAGTATCTTCACAACCTTAGCATCTTTCCTCCCCACACCCAATTACTTAGCACTTCGGTGCATGTAACAGACTGACCATCACCATTGGTCAGTGAGTCCAGAGGCTCCATCTAGGACCCCAGCTCCACCTATCACCAAAAGTCTTCAAAATGCATCAGAATACATGCCAACATTAAAGGCTGCTGCAAATGGTCTCAACCATCATTTCTGATAACTGAGCACAAATCAAGCATCTCTGTAATCTTTATAGCAATTCTAAGATGGGTACCATCTTCCCAATTTAACAAGTGGAAACTGAGTCTGATAAAGATGAACTACTTTACTAAACTTCATAGCAAATGAAAGGATTAAATTTTGATGACTTCAAAGTCTGTGTGACATGTTACATTATCTGCTGGGGGAAAAAAAACTGTTAGCAAAGTAGTATCTCTATGTTTCTGCATTACTGTCAAGGAAGAAAATAACTCAAAGTGGGTGCTCTGTTAGCAGTGAGCTGAACCTTCATAATCATGTACATGGAGTTATTTTCACAGTACTTAAAATAGGATAAATATGTGGTCTGCTGATTCCACTTCTTACAAAGACATTTGCATGTCTTCTCTGGATTATAAACTGCTTGAGGCCAGGATATTTATTTCTACATTTATAACAAGATATCAGTGTGGGATGGTGTTTGAGTCAGAAAATCCTAGGTTTCAATTTTGGCTCTACTTACTACTAACTGTACAGTGAGTTCCAGTTGGTTTAACTCAAAAGTAGGTAAATATACTACATAGAGTTATTGGAAAGGTTAAATGAAATAAATTATATAAACACATAGCAAGGAAAGTAATCAATAAATTCTAATTCTCTCTCTCCATACCCCTCCCACCCCTAGTATCTAAGCATCCGTTTTCCATGCACAGAGATATTCCATGGAAATGTCAATGGAATACAAAAGTGTGACTGAAAGATATCCTGACTGAAACTCTTCTTCTTCCATTATTTTCTCTTCCAATTATTTGTTTCACATACATTTACCCACTTACCAAAATGAGATTTTTAAAAGATGACCTGAATTCTAAAACTTGTAGTAACAGAGTGAGTAAAGGTACCTGGTATTCATCTCTACATGTCTTTTCTTCTAATTCCTCCTTCTTTATTGCTTCACTTCTTTTCCCCAGGTTGTGACAGTAAGTGATAGGAAAGCTTCAGATCAAGATCAAGAACATGTAATTTTAAACTTTTATCTCCTCACTTCTCTGACATGAAAGTCTCCTTTCATTTGAGGGGGAAAAGAGCTAACTGAAATAGCAAAAGGTGAATCTGAAGTTTTTCAAAAATTTAAGGAGAAATTGGAGAAAAAGATGAATGACAATCTTGTGAACAAGAAAAAAGATTTATGTGGCAAAGCCTTGTTATATTATAAGTGGCTTCAAGCTTTAAAGAGATAGAAGGAGGGGGATTTTTTTCTTTGGAAATAGTTTCACTTTGTTGGGGGCGTCTGAATAATTATTATTTTAATGAATGACAATTTATTTCATCTTTGGTTTGTGACATCTTTTCCTCTGGAGAACTCAGAGAATTTGATACATTTCTTTGAGTTATAATGAGAACATTATTTGACAGAATTTGAGTGGATCAAATGATAGCTCAGAGAGGTTAAGTAAAACATACAGGATTACACAGCAAATTGGTGACAGAAATTCAATAATTTGGAATTAAGAGAGTAAAGAAGCTTTATAGTGAGAAAACAATAGATAATTTTCTGGGTAGAACAGCTTGCTTGAGGACAGAAACTTTGCCCTTGAATCTTCTTCTCCATATTAGATTTTGGGCAAAGGAGTACATAGTCTAATTGGAGGTGGGGAGCAGTGGGGTGTATGTGAGATAGTATTTTGCCTGGAAAGCTGGGCAGGGGTACAAAAGTACTGGGTAAGATAAGCTTTGAATAATGAGTAGGACTCCTAAGATCCACACTGTGGAGTGGGAGTGGGGAGGGAAGGCATTCCAAGCAGATGGAAGAGCTGTTCAAGAGCATGAAAACATGAGTATAGATTAGCTGTCTTGTGAAAGGTGAAGGGGTGCTGTAGATGGAATGTTTATGGCCCCCCCAAATTCATATATTGAAACCTAATACTCAATATGAAGGTATTTGGAGGTGGGACTTAGGGCAGTGATTAGGTAATTAGTGCCCTTTTTGAAGATGTGGTATATATGTCCAGTGGAATATTACTCAGCCACAAAAAAGAATTAAACCTTGTCATTTGTGGCAACATGATGCACCTAAAGGGCCTATGCTAAGTAAAATAAGTCAGACAGAAAAAGACAAATACTGTATGACTTCACTTATATGCAGAACCTAAAAAGAAAAGAATAAACATGACAAAACAGAAAGACTCGCATATGCAAACTAGTGGTTGCCAAAAGGGAGGAGGCTGGGGAGTGGGCAAACTAAGCGAGGGGGATTAAGAGGTACAAACTTCCAGTTATAAAATAAATAGGCCACTTTCCCCTTCCACTACCGGAGGATGCAGTGAGAAGACAGCCGGACATCAGTGAGCCAGGAAGTAAGCCTTTACCCAACCATGCTGGCACATGGATCTTGGACACCCCAGCCTCCAGAACTATGGGAAATAAACGCCTGTTGTTTGTAAGCCGCCCAGGCTACGATATTTTGTTACAGCACTCTGAATGGCCTGATGCACAGGGATAGGAACTAGATCCTGATCCAGGCCTGCCTTTTGGAAGGATGAACATGGTGTGAGTAAAGGATGAACTTAAGTAGGAATAGAGAGCCCTTGTAATCATCGAGGGGGCTGAAGGGAGTCCCTGCCGTAATACTCATTCAATTTAGCTCAGCAGTGTGGATTCTGGGTGGCTGGCCAGGATCACTCATCAGGTCCTCACTCTTACACATCACCCTCTTATCACATTAAACTATGTTCACATCTCAGCAAATTCCAGAGTGTATTACATACCTTTGGGATTGCTTTACATAACAAATCCATAGAAGCCATAGGTGAGAAGAAAGGAAAACTTAGAACAGGATACTAAAGGGCACCAATTTATGAAGAGAAGGAGTAAAAGAGAAGGGGAACCCACGAGGGCTGCCTAAAAGGAAAAGCCAAAGAGGAAGGAGGAATTTCCAGAGCTAAAAGATAGAAGTCAAGAGAGGAGAAGTACATCAGACACAAGGGAAGAAAGGTCATGGACACCCAGTGCTGGGACTAGGCCATGTGAGGAAGGGCAGACAAACAGAAAAATAATAATAATAATAATAATAAGGCTATAAAAATGGAGACTACGGGGTCATTTCTGGGCCTTGACAAAAACAGTTTGTGTGGACTAAGAGCACAGAGGTCCTTTTACAAGTAAATTGGGAGAGCGGGGGTGGTGTAGGGGGAGAGACAACATAAACGAACATCTTTTTAAGAACTTTAGCTAGTAAAAGAGGAGAAGGTGGGACTATAGCTGGAGGGGCCTGTCGAATTAAGGTAGGAACTTTTTTCATTTTATGTTTTAGATGGCAGAAAGCTTTGAGCATGTTTAAGTCAAGAGAGTAAGGAGTCTGGGCAAGGCTACAGTCACGGAATGTTCTAACTGACAGAAATACAGATGCTAGAATTGGAGGATTTGGGTGGGGCAGGAGATGGTTATTGGTAAGTTAGAAAAGGGGAATTTCATCAAAAAGAAGCAAGGAAACCCCTGGTGTCTGGTGATCATACATAGCGTAGCACAAGTGGAAATAACCCTTTAGACTCTAAAGCAGCCAACACACCCGTCAAATCCCAGCTACATCTCCTGGGAGAACTTGAACAAGTATTTCCCCTCTTGGAGACTCAGTTTCCCTATTTGTACACGGTGACAAATACCCCCACCTCAGTGACCAATATGAGGGTTTCCATCTCACCACTGCCTACTGACCTTCCCTATCCTTTTCTCAGCTTTATTTTTTCTACCTAGTGCTTACAACTTTTTATTTATCACATTTATGACCTCTCTCTCTCTCCTATTAGAATGCAAATCAAACAAGAGCAGGGATTTTTGTTCACTGCTATATCCTCAGCAGTGCAGCACCACCTGCACATTGTAGGTGCTCAATAAGTAACTGTTGATGAATAAAATACATGAATGACTGGGATGCTACAGAGCAGTTCCTCAACTTTACCAGTATCAACATTTGCAGCCAGATTTCTCTTGTCCTGTGCTTTTTGGAATATTTAGCAGCTTCACTGGCCTCTAACCATTAGATGTCAATCACCCTCTATCCACCCCCAATACGACAAGCAAAAATGTGTCCAAACATTGCCAAATATCCCCTGAGGGGCAAAATTACACTCAGATGAGAACTTCTGCTTTGGAGTCAGTGCTAAAAAATGCTCATTTTTAAAATACTGTTAGAATGAATGAAGGAATAAAAAATGAAAGTAACACTTGGTCACCAGATTCTCCCATCAGCTGCTTAATTTGAGGTGGAGAAAAACACTGCTGCTAAGATGGTATTGGCTTCACAGCACACTGGCATTTTAGTTACCATCTTACCAAGAAACATGTTTAGTAGAAAACAGTTCATAAATCAAGAAAGTGCCTCCTTAGTCTCTCATCTGTTAGTTGCACGTGACATATTTTCTTCCTTGTCACCTCTCTGGACAAACAATAGTAACACAAGTAATTATCCCTATTCACTTAGCACAGTATCAACCAAGTTCATAATTGTGTGAGACAGAATTTAAGAGCCAACATTTTGAAGAGTAGGCTGCCTCCACCTCCACATTTTAATGAAAGGATTACAAAAAGCCAGGAGATAAAGCTCAAGTTTTCCTTTTCAAGAGTCTTTCTCCCTTCAGATTTTCCATTTTACCACCCCATTCCTTTGCTTTGACTAGAAATCAACTGTCTTGTATTAAAATGGCTAATGATGATCTTTCAGAAACATGAGGATTTCATAAAATGGGGAATGTTCCAAAAATGGCTTTGGGGAACATAAAAAAATAATGCCATAAAAGAGACCCAGAATGCCTTGGCCCCAGGTTCTTCCCCCGAAGTACAGACACCACAAACTGGGGAGCAGGCGCAGGGCCAGCAGCGAGCTCATGGCTAAGGGCCACCCTATGTCTGCGTCTGCCTGAGACAGTCCGGGTTTACGCCAGGACAGTAATGACAAGCAGCTCTTCACTCTCAGAAGGTCCAGGTCTGAGGCGCAGAGAGGTGCCTTTAAGCAGAGTTAACAAGCATTTGACCAGTTGCACAAAAGGAAGGTAACGTTGCCATCTGGTTGTCTGCTGTCCTGTCTCTGGAGCCGGAGCTGCCCTCAGACGTCCTCAGCACTCCGGCAGCCCAGCTCCTGGGACAGCGCTTTCTGTAGCACAGCCTCAGAGACAAACTCTCTGTGAGTCAATAAATGAATCAGTCCACCCAGCTAACTGATCTGTGTCTCATTCATCTGATCCATCCCAGGAAGAGTGAAATGGTAGCTTGGTGATGGTGTCCCAGAGTCTGGCTGCCTCAAGTTTTCCAGAAGGTGTCCAGGCACAGAGAGGCCAAGTGGGACAAGAGTCGACTCTCCTCAGCCTGGTCTCAGATTCCTGGGCCTGTTAAAAGGGCCCCAGACTGCAAAGTGCTGGCCAGAATAGACCCTTGATAAGAGCCTCCTGGCCCAATAGCCCAACATCCCTCAGATTAGAGGAGGGCTGATAGCTAGAGATAGTCAGTGGACCAAGCATCCTGCCATGTTACTAGTAAGATAAGCCTTTCTTCCTTGAGACCAAGAACACAGCATAAGAGATTACCTGAGAATCAGGGGTGAGCACTGTAACATATGCCCACTCAGATGGGGTGTCCAGGGTCCACAGGACAGCTGGCCCTCGTTCCAAAGCCAGGCTGAGGAGGAGAGGACCTGAGAACCCAGGAGGGGCTAAAAGGTAGCCTGAGGCGAGGTGATGTCTGCTAGACGGGCACCAAGCCTTTCCAGGACCAGGCCGCCCCGCTCTCCACCGGCGACAGCTCTCACCATGCGTCCCCACAAGTTCCAGAGCCAGCTGCTTGTGGCTTCTCACATCTGTCGTAGCACCTCTCATCTCAGTGCCTGTGCATAGAGAGCTCCTCAGAACACACTGCAGCCTCTAATCCCCATTTGATTCATCCTTCAAGTCTCAGTGTAGATGTGATGTCCTCCAAGGGACCCTCACTGAACCCCCTAAATTGGAATTAGAGGTCCCTCCTTAAACACTCATTCTGTATTTCCTGCCGTCTATAGACTCATCACACTTGGTCATAACTGTGTATTTATCCATAACCTCTACTCAGTTATAACCCCTATGAAGTTAGGAACCGCGTCGTGTTCCTTGCTCCCTATTTTCCCCCAAATAGCACACACAATACCTGGTATGGAGTAGGTACTCAAAAAACATATTCCAAATGACTGAATGATCAGTTTTACTTTGGTGGCAGGGACTCTGGAGACTAATGGCATGAATAACGACTCCTGACAATTAAATAAGGAAGCACTTGCTTGAAAACCATGGTACAGAGAGTACCCAGTACTCCCATTGCTTTGTTGTTTATATGTCACCTACCATGTACCAGACATTTTACCTGCAAAGTTATTGTGTGTATTAAATTAGATAATGCATACAGTTGACGATTAATAAATAGTAGCTGACGTTATTCTATTACTTAACCTTCAGACAACCCTGTGATGTAAGTATTTATCATCTGCCTTTTAACACTTGAGGAAACTGAGCCTCCGGAAGGTTAAAGAGAGACTTGAGAGAAAATGGCAGCATCAAGATGCTAAATAACTGCCTGACTCTAAAATCCAAGATCTTTCACTAGGGAATACCACTTTCCTGTGAGATGAAAGGGCGGAAGGGAGGGAGAGAGGAGGAGGGAAAGAAGGGAGGGAGAGAGGGAAGAAGGGAAGAAATATTGAATAGGAATAAGAAAAGAGGACTCAGATGACTTTTCTTTTAACCCTGCCTAAAAGTCATCCTTGCAAAATTCTTCAAATAATATCATTGCATTGCTTTCCATATAGAATCCAAGCTCCACTGTTACGGTTATGATTTATGAAGAAAAATTATTAAAATGATCAGAATCCCTAATCTAACTGAGCGCTGACATCGCTTGGGCATAATAACCCATGTGAAGCTCGGTCCACGCTAACTCTTCTTGTCACACGGTCCTCAGTGGGCATATGCTGCATCTGTTGGTTTTGTCCTGACTCTCGTTTCTGCCTGGCTTGCTGGTGTGAGTCACATCATCGTACACTTTGCGGAGGACAATGAGTTAGAATGCTTAGCCAAGTACTTTGGCAAATTGAGGCTAAGGATGCATATGAAGAGTCATAAAATTTTGCAGGGAGACAGGGAGGAGGCATCGTCAATTAGCTGCATGAACCCGGTTTACAAACAGCCTTTCTTCACAGATAACAAAGAGCAAGGATAGATAACCTCTAAACACTCTCTAACACTAGTGGCTTTGGAAAATTTATCAAGCCAGATCAATGCCATCTCTACTCTCCTCCAAAAAGAGAAAACCAAAAACCAAGAAAATGCTTCCCCATCAACAATATAATATAGAAAACTCAGAAAGACTCTGTGTGAGTCTCAGACTTGAAAATATTCTTGGATGATTCAGACAACATACGGCATCTCACGTAACCATCCTGGTCGGCATCTCACGTCAACCATCCTGGTCAGAACAACCATGTTTCTTCCTTCATTGCACACACACCAGGTGTCAGGCACTACGCTAACTTCTAGGGTTAAATTGTAAATGAAACAAAAATGAAATCTGCCTTCATGGACCATATAGCTTGGTGTGAAAACAGATAATCAAATAATCACAGAGATACATAGATAAACAGAAACTATAGTATTTCTCTCAAAGAAAATAATCTTTTAAGAATTATTATATAATGAGCACATTTTAGAAAAAGAGGGGTAATTGAAATTTTGGCTCTAATAACCAAAAAGTTACCAGTATGTTCCAAAAAGATAAAGCTTGCTGTGTTGATGAAGATAAAATTATTTCTAAATGTAGACTTGTCCAATAAGAAGGCTACTTTCTCATGTATTTCTTTCCAAGAAGAAAGTGATGTAACAAATCATTCTGACACTTATGGCTACTGAATATTGTCTGTTTATTTTGTGAGGATCAGTAAAGTATGAATACTCATTTATTTCAGAGAATAATGAAACTTTAGAGTTAGGAGGAGGTTTTGATCCTATTCTGCCAGATGAGGAAGCTATGATCCAAAAAAAGCAAGTAACTTGCTTAACATCACACAAGTATGCGTCTAAGAGCTGGAAGTGAAACTCGGGTTTCCTCATTCAGTGCTCTTTCCTCCAAATCAAGTTGCAATAAACCTTTTATGTTTTTTGTAAGGGTGCTAATTATCAAAGAGGTTATGGTTTGCTTTTAAAAACTCTCTCTTTCTCTCTCTCTCTCACACACACACAGAGCAATAAAAGAATATGCTTAAGGCAAAAGCTATCAACTAAATAGTAATCTAGCTTTCTACTACTAGTGTTACATGGCAAACAGAAAAAATATGTGTTCTTTGTTAATTTAACCTCTAAAAGAGGCTTTTAGACAAAGCCCAGCCAATTACCCCAGATTCTTTGCTGTCTACTTGTGGGTTTGTTTGATTTTGTACAGAAAATGGTTTAGTGTTTAAACATAAAAGCCTTAGTTGAACAGACCGGAACTTTTTCAAGGACTCAAAATAAATATTATATGATTATACTTAGTCTTTGACCAGACTTTTTTTCCCAAGGTGACATTCATGTACGTTCCATACCGTGGTTATTCAGTTTGCTTAGCAACTTAATTTATTTTACACACTCAAATATCATAGGCTCAGACGATGAAGAAAAAAAAAGACTGCAAAAATACACATTTTAAGTGTAAATTTCTTCAAAATCAAGCTACAAGTTTAATATGTATTACCCACATTCTAGAACTAAAAACATTTTTAGATTTCCTGAAATTTGGCATCATCTTAACTTGAATCATCTGCTCAAAGCAGGGACAGGAGTGAGAGATGCCAGAAGACATAGTCTACCTCCTGAGGATATACACCCTTCCTAGTCAGGCCTAAATTTTCTCATGTTAATAATGAAAAGCCTAGCATAAATTACCTTGTTAGTCCCTTGTAGCATCAAAATATCCTATTCCTTTTTGTTCTTATTTTTAGTATTTGCTCCAAAATCCAAGTAAGACTCAACATATGTCCCAGGGAGAGAAAGAACTGACATGAGAATAAGACACGTAGCAAAAGAGGCTTCAGGTAAAATCTAAAGAAACACATGAATCTCTCATGTGTATTGGTACATGAATCATGTGTATTAAGAGAAAAATGGTCTAAGCAAGCGCCCAGAAGTTAGATATATCTCAAGAGGTTAGTACGATCATACTTTAAAAACACAGACTTCAAGGTGTTAAAAGCATTAAACATGTACCGATCTTTTTTTTGAACTACTCTTATTTATGTACTGAGCAGTTTCCCTGAATTTGCATGAACAATACTACTGGAATTTCTAGTATGTTTGATGAGTTTGAAAGAAGAATCATCATTCCTTCAATCTAAGGGAATTGCATTCATTTGGGTAAACCATACTTTCTAGTTTGCATTTATTACATACAATAACACTAACTCTAACCTTAACTAGTGCTGAAAATGCTTAACTAATGCTGAAAATGCCTTAGACAAAATTTTATAAATTAACTTCTGTTCTAAGACTTTACATTGTAAATTCAGAGATGGAATTCCACAGTAAAAGCAATAACTGGTACCAATAAGTGAGCACAATTTCCCTTAAACAGAACAATTTACCTTAAAGAGCACAGAAATATCTCTTTAACCATCAGATTTTTTTTTATAGAAAACAAGGACTTTCTAGTAAAATTTTAATATTCTTTGCATTGATTCCAGCAGCAAAGAAAAGTTGATAGTGCAGTTCCAGAAAAGGGGGTGACTTCCAGTTTAAAATGTGGGAAGAGAAAGTATCCATTTCCTGGAGGAACATACAGAGTCCTTTTAAGATAAGTACATTTAACGAAAACTGTTTTGGACAACACTGCTTCCATTGTATGTTTTTGGCTTTCTTTCACATTACCATGTCTTTACAGATGCTCTTAGCACCGGTGGGGAATCTATACTGGAAATGCTTTCTTTGCCATTTGGCTGAGTATACACAGTAAATAAGTATCAGAGTTAAGATTTTATTATTGCTTTTTATGGGTGATGGCTAAAAAGACAGACTTTTCCTGTCAGGTTGGATTATACTAAACAAAAATAAGGATGAGCAGATTAAAAAAAAGCAAAAAAGACAAAACCAAAGGCAGGGATAATAAATTAAATTTTCCTTTTAGAAACAACATGGTAATAATACATGAGCTGATTGTCAGGGACATTGTTATATATGTTATCCAGAAATAGGAGCAAAGTGGCAGACCAAACACACATTCTCTCCCACTCTGATATCTCTGACTATGGTCAAATAAAGAAACATATTCATAACAACACAGAAAACAAGAAAGAATGATGTCAACAACAAAGAGGTAAGATAATCATAGAAGATATAGAGGAGGTAGGATTGAATTCTTGGTGAAACAAGACCAGAGGACAACATACAGGACAGAAGTAGCGTGGAAATGAGAATGATTATGGGAAACTTCAGGCAGAAGGAGGTCAGGGAGCAATTGTCACAGTGGTTCATTGGGGCAGCACATTTAGGGGAACTAGGCTTGTCAGCCAGCCCCCTGCTTCCTGGATGTGCAGAGCCAGAGAGAGCAGCAACTGTCCCCAGGCTGACACAGATGAATGCGGGTCCTGAGATCAGAGATGGGGCAGTTGGTTGTCACAGGTGATACCCTGGAGACCAGCTAAGGCTCACATATCCTCCTTGCCGGATGTCTTCTTCTGCCTCTGCAATCACTGAGACAAGCTCTATAATATGAGCCAACTTCTACCAAAATGTGAACAAGTTATTCAAACTTGTATGCCAACAAGACTAAGTCAAGATAAGGAAAGATATGGGCTATAAAAAAACCTGGTACAAAGGAAAAAAAGAAACAATAAAAATGTGTTGTTAAGTTTAAATGCTTTTTATGTGTCATACAAAAAAATTATTTTTATTATGATTTGGAGTTAAAATTTTAGATGATCCCAAATTGGGATATGGTGAGGTATAATGAAATGAAAGAAACATTAACGTTCTCATTTTGTTTTCTGGGAGCATGTAAATGCTGATGAGCTCTAGTTATTGTCCAAAATCAATCATGTTTAAAGATGTAACTTAAGAATTTAAAGGTAAAACTTCCGGTTAAACATAGTGTATTAAATACATATATTCATTTTATTTTCTTAAAATGCTACTAAAAATTTAAAAGGAAATTAGGTATACTCATATAGACACACTAATATAGACCAATAACAACAAAGAGAATTGAAGAGGAAATGATAGCAAATTAAATATATAAAACAAAGAGAGAAAAGGAAAATAGTTGGATAAGCGGTAACTGATTTAACAGATTGGAGAAAGCTAAACTTTATGCCTGAAGAGAGGGATGCTAACAAGAAATAAGACCATTTGCAGAAGAAACCCAGAATAGTCTAGGAGCTAGATGATGATGAAGGTGAGGGGCAAAACTGAAGAGAGGGATCTTGAAAGTCTGAATAAGGAGCAGTTAGACCCCCAAATGTCCTACCCTTCCAACAGCTATGTGAGTATCTCCAAAGCATTTTAAAAAGATAGGAGAGTAAAAGGTTCTGAAGAAACTTAATCTGAGAAGTGCTACCTACCAGGCACATGAAGCACAGCTGACACATTAAAGGACAGTATTTATAAAGAACTCTGGGACTCCTCCAACCCTGGCAGCAGCATTATCATCCCCATCCCACTCTGGACAGGACACTGGAAAAGTTCTCTCTGTGGAAGCCATCCCATCCAAGAGAATGACTCACTGACAACGTTGAATCCAGTTTGTACAGACTGTATTCTTGAAGTGGATTCTGAGTGTCTTGGCACTTTCACTGAGTGAATGATGCCCATGCCATACCAATGGTGAAATATTTTTAATATGACACTTGGGTTTCCTAGCAAATAATCAGGTCTACTCTTAGTTACCAAGAAACCCAGAAGTCAGTAAGACCCAGCCTCATGCACAGAACATTCAATCAGCTATTTAGAGCCTCATTCTTAAATGTGAATAGCCAGCCAAGGGTCACCAGATATTTGAAGAAAGACTTCAAAATGAAAAGCAAAGGCAAAAAAAAAAAAAAAAAAAAATCCCAATAATAAATAAACAGAATTTGTAGGTAACAGGTAAATCAAGGAGCAGGAGAAAACTTCAAAAATATTACACTTTCAGAGAAATATAAAAAATTGTTTCTCCTTGAAAAAATGAAACAAGAATAGAGTGCTATTAAAAAAAAAAAAAAAGAAACAGGCAGAAATATAAGAAAGGATCCTTTCTGCATGAATAGAAATTTTTTAAACAAATAAAAACATTAGGAGTATAAAGTAGAAACTGCCCAGAAATTAGATCAAAATAATAGAGATGGAAAGTAGGACAGAAGTTGGGGGGTGGGGGTGGGGAGCAAATCACAGGATCAATCCAGAAGGTCATAGATAAGAATTATTGTTTCAGAGAAAAATTAACTGAGAGAGAAAAATATCAATGGAGTAATACCATAAAATGTTTCACAACTGAAAAATTATGCAGACTAAACCTTCCAGATGACAGCAATGTGTTGAAGCATGGGTCTTACTGGTAAAGAACTACAGATACTTACTGAACAGAGCTAGTCATGAGCTATTCCGCTTTAAGGTAAATAATTAGTGATGAGTCTTTCCTGAAACTGAGGATTTAGTTAATCATGAGAGCACAACATGTCAATTTTTCATGAGCAACTGAGTTGGAAAAACTGTTTTCTTGTGGTTCAAGGAAGTATCACTCCTAGATAAGAGAACCAGTATCTTTCACTTTAAGATCAAAGCCTCCCTTAGAACTCCAAACATCAGATGTTTTAGTCTGAAAACTCATGACTGCCCAAAAGGAGTTACCCGCCAACTAGCCTGAATAATACCTAGAATTCATTCTC
The DNA here is from genome assembly GCF_048773025.1 of Camelus bactrianus. Taxonomy (NCBI): domain Eukaryota; kingdom Metazoa; phylum Chordata; class Mammalia; order Artiodactyla; family Camelidae; genus Camelus; species Camelus bactrianus. The sequence goes on along the minus strand of NC_133550.1, from coordinate 41,547,605 downwards.
TATCCTCCAATTTTCATCCACGTTGAGAATCTTAAATAATCCTAGAGAGACACCTTCACCAACAGCAGCATGACGTTACCAAATACTCACTGAGTACTTACCCTGTGAGCATAAAAATACTTTGGAAAGCAGGATTATCAGGTTACAAAAAAAGAGAGATAAGCAAAGCAATTGATTTTTTAAAAACATTTACATGGAAAATTTCAAATATATACAAAAGAAAAAGAATAATATAATAAACCCACATGATTCAGGTTCAACAATTTTCAACTCATGGTCAACCTTATTCTATTTATACCCCCATCCAATGCTCCTCAGCCTCACATCCATTGATTATTTAGAACTAAAACTAAAACATCACGACATTTTATCTGTAAATGTATATGTTATGTATAATTATATATGCATAAATATTAGATAGATATACATATATATTTCAGAGATAACTTTTTCTTAAACACAATGAAAATTCGTAATCATAACTAAAGATAATTAACAGTAAGTCCATAATATTACTAACTATACAATCAGCGCTCACATTTCCCCAGTTGTCTAATAATTTTATTTTCATTTTGCTCTGAATCAGAAGCTATTTTCTATCTAGTTACTCAGTGGTGTAGTGTACGGAAAAGATAGGCTATACATTGGATTGCTTCTCTTCATTTTTAGCTTTCAAATTTATGACTTGGTTACCTAGTATCCTCTAAAGAGGACAAATGGTTTGGGGGGTTTGAGGGGATTTTTTTGGTGCTATGTGTGTGTGGGGGTATATGTTTTAGAATCAGTATAAGTTTAAACATAATGGATGTGTTTCAGTCCATTGCAGTTATTTTATTGATGCTCAAATTGGCCCATCTTTGGCTGCAGAAAGCCTTGCCTAGTTGGCTCCCAGAGTATTTTACACATAACCCCAAAAGTCATTGATAGCTTCCCCACTCTTTGGTTTGGTAAATTATTCCAGGCTCTTTGTTACATATTTCCTGCCCTAGAGTTGGACTCAGTTCTCTCCCAAGGAGCCCTGGTTCTTTTTAAGAGGGGAATAGTGTTAAGAAATCACAATCTGAGTTTTGAACCTAGTTAATGAATACAGTGGCATTCATTTTTACTGAGCTGGTCACTGATTCCAGGTCTTTTCTGTGAGCTAAGGAATTTGTATTTTTTGTGTTAAAGTATATCACAATTTCAATTGACAATTACAGTATAAATTCAAAACTGCAAGGTTTTTACTTAACCTCTCTGATCGTACATTTGAATTACCTTCTTTCACACCAAAAATCTAATTCCCAACAACATAATTTCTCATTTGTTTTATTCCATAGGACACAAAACAGCGAGAGAGAGAAAGAGAGAAAGAAAGGAGAAAGAAAGAAAGAGAGAAAGAAAGGAGATAGAAAGAAAGAAAGAAAGAGAGAAAGGAAGGAAGGAAGGAAGGAAGGAAGGAAGGAAGGAAGGAAGGAAGGAAGGAAGAAAAAGAAAGAAAGAAAAAGAAAATATAAAACAATAACAATACTATCACTAACAAAAAAATTAGAAAAAACAGTTCAGTATTTTTTGATAATTTTTTTCTTATGGTATAGCTACAGTAGTCACTTGAAATAATTTCTCTCTGTGTTTAGGCCACTAATTTGAGACTCAAGTTCATTTGTGCCATTTAGCTTTCAATTTTTAGAGGGTGCGTCGTCTCATGATTAACTTTGTTTTATAATCATGTAAAATACTTACATGTTTTTGAATTATAAAACAGAAACAAAATATATTCAGAGACATTTAACTTTGAATCCTGTCCCCTACACCTCGTTTCCTCACTCACTCCCTCATAAATAACTTTTTCCTGAGATGTATTTTAATATAAGCAAATTTATATTCAGATTATCTTCTTCTTAGATAAACAGCAGCATACCATAAACACTTCTTGCCATCATGAGTTTTTAACTTAATAACAAATCCTAGAGATCATTCCATAAAGTTATTCATTTTTAAAAAGTGGTTTATTTTGTAGCCCAGGTGAAAAATTTTAGCTATAAAATAGGAGCATTAGTAGGTAGCTGCTGGGAAAAGGAAGATTTAACCCAAATGTATTATACAAAAAAAATTATGCAGATTGGAGCTTTGTAGTAAACCTCCAAAAAATGACTCACCAAATTCACAGCATCGTGCTGGGAAAAATTAGAGTAGGTGGCTTTGCTTGAGAGGCATACACAGTGTACAATTTTACCATGAAAAATGCTTTTGCTACTACAATTTTCCTTTGCTTTGCCGTTTTGAAAAGTAATGTTCCTTCCTATTTTAGTAGCACCATTTGCATTCCTATTATTCACACTGAACTGGGATTTCCATTTTTATCTTCCCTTTGTTACTTGTTTTCATTCCAGCACTTTCTCTCCTTGCTCTTTGCCTTTCGTTTATCTTGCCCTTAAATGGAGACCTCATGCTATGGGAACAGTGCCACAAATTTTTTCCTCCATCTTGCCCGGCCTTGTCCAGATTTAATAATATAAGTTCTCTTGAACCAATGCCAACAAAGCTAGGACGTCCCACACACATTTGCTATGAAAACACCTTCATGACTAATGGTCCCTCAAGTTAAAGCTTTTTAAAATTGAAGCTAGAAGTGGTTTTCATTTTTTTAAAAAACATTCTGCAGCTAAGGAAAATACGTACCAATTCTCTATAAGTTGTGAGTTGCCATATTAATATATCCAGCTTCTCTGAAAGGTAGATTCTTCCAACCCCAATCCCAAGGTATATACACAATGAAAGCAGGAGTTCACACAGACTCACCCGGGCCTTTGGGCAGCTTCTGTTCTCTTCTGCTGCATGTTTATAAATTCTTCACGTGGTTGGGTTGTGCCAAGTTCTTTCCTTAAAACAGAAACATGGACATTCAAGACCTTGCATGATTCCAATTCCAAACCACCAGATCATGTCCACTATTTTCCCTCTCACACTATGACAGCAAATCACATAGACTTCTCCAGACCCACCAGGCCATTTTGCCTTTGTTCAAGCTATGGACTGGGTCCATTTTCTGGGTGAGTCTCCCTTTCATTCTTAAACACCTTGTGCAGGCATCTCCTTCTCTAAAATTTCCCTGATATACCTTTTTCTCCTGCCCAGGGACAGCTAATCATTCAATCTTCTTACATGCCCTCAGAACTGTGACCATCTAGAGGGCAGAGACCAAGTTCTATGTATTCATTTCCCCATCCCCTGCCACCAGGCCTGACAAGTATGGGTTTTGCTCAATAATTGATGGTGAATGAAATGACTGAATGAGTAAATGGGCATGTGATGTCCTCTCCCAGGTAGAAAAGGGATACTAACTAACATACCATCTACATGTCTGTTGCATTGAAATGACTATATTTAGATTTCTTCTGTTTCATGTCTCTGTTTGGAAGGAATGGGGTTTTAATACGTATCTCTGATTCCTGATTATGAAGAATAGCATAACAACGTTGGACACTACAGCCAGACAGACACAAGATTTTTGTTTTTACTTGAAGGAGGCCATGTGGGCTTTGCTACTCTTTATTCTTTTAACAAACTAATCTTCAAAACCCGTCCAGACAACCAACCATCTCAAGAATCCTCTATACTTGATACAAGGACTTCGTGTATGATGCTTCCAAGCTGCCTACATCAGCCCTGCCTTACTTCTGCCATATCTTGCTAATCTTCACCTGCCATTCCCTACCCTCCACCCCTAACTGAACGCTGGCCTGTCCTGTAGGTCATGTCTACAGATTTCAAATGGCAAGTTGCTAATCTGATTGATTTATCCATCCTAATGAGAGAAGACTAGAGTGATGGCTCTCTGGTTGATTATAAGAATCGGGGGGGGGGGGAGGTATAGCTCAAGTGGTAGAGCACACGCTTAGCATGCATGAGGTCCTGGGTTCAATCCCCAGTACCTCCTCTAAGAATAAATAAATAAGCCTAATTACCTCCCCCACCAGAAAAAAAAAATCACCTAAGTATAATTACAGATGGCCTTGTTCTTATGTGTTTCTACTCAGTAGGTCTCAGTTTGACAAAGGATCTTTCTATTCTTTCCAAAGCATCTCATGAGTCCAGTGATGAGGCCAGTTTTGGAACTGCTCAATGAGAAGGACAGTCAGAGGATGGATGCACATTACGCTGTCTAACAAAGGTCATCTAAGTAAACACACCCCACTGTGTTATCTGTCTCCAAAACGGTGACTTTGCAAGGACAGAAGGGAAATACTTTCCTTTGTAATCGACCAGAAGAAGTCATTCCTTTTCTAGTTATGCCTTCAGAATCTCCAAATGCAGTGAACTAATTTTGAGGCAGCTCGTTGACCACAGAAGTGAGATTTTATCCCTTATTCCATTTATGTCTTTGCAATAGATGTGATTTTTAGGCACAAGGTCATTTGGAAGTCGATAAATATATCGTACAAAAAGTCATCTCTCAGCCCTTCAGTCCCCTACTGAAGGGAGGATCAGAAGTCAGAAATCCCAGTCCCTATGATGACTTCACTTACGCTGCTTTTTCTCAGTCTCAGTTATCATCACACCTTTCCCCAAAAGCCACTTCCTTTCCTGACTCTACAGCTGCTGAGTTCAACAGAGCAGATTTTGCCTATGCTAAACAAGTGACCTTGTTGTTTTTTTTTTTTTTTTGTGAGACTTATTTCCCACTCACTAATACTCTCTGGGCTTCCAGTAAAGGTTTAAGTTTGCCACACATCCCAAAGGAATTCAAGACCTAATTTTAGAGAAGATGGAAAGGGCATTCTCAAAGCAGCTGGGAAGACCCATCCTTAACTGTAAGAGTAACAAAGAGGGAGGCAGCAGTGGCCCATTTCCTCGGTCTCACACAGCAGCATCCTTATGAAAAATGAGCTCAGCTGTTAACAGCCATCGGGGAGGGACCGCTATCTACCACATCACAGCTAGCAGAGAAGAACAGGATGTTATGAGTACAGCGTGAACCTCAGAGCCACAGACAAAACCATACTTGGTGCTTCCCAGGCATATGTGTACCTTGTTTTCTTCAAACTTTAAGAGAGAAGTCTTCTGTTATGTAAAGTGTAAGCAAACTCTACCTGAGAATGAAGTGGTGCAGAGCTGATAAAATAGTTATTTTCATTGCATTAATGAGAAGAAAGCCCACTCTGGTTTATAACATGTCACCAAAGGGGTATATAGCTCCTCCTGGATTCTTAAAGGGCCCTCGCTTTAAATCCAAGTCTGCTTGTGTGTAGCCTAAGAAGCCCCAGAGCAATTGTAGGATATGCACCTACAGGTCAGTGAGTTTCTGCGACTCTGGTTATAAGATGAAGACAGTCGAGATTCTTCTGTCAAACTTTGCCTGGTAATCAGAAAACAAAATGAATAATAACAGGGGCCACGGGCCTCTCCACTGAGGGGGAGGAAAGTTTAACCCCTAAAACTGGCCATGGTTATTAAATACTCATTTACTATCCTTAGTCCCTCCCTTTGTAAAAATGAACACCAGCTAATCCACCAGCTGTCGGGCCTAACTGTCATCAAGTATTGCTGCTAAGTTGATAGGATGTTAGTTACGGATGTTGGGCTTTAGACACATCTGTGTTTGAATCTGGATCTGTTACCGGCTGAGGGATCTTTCTGAGTCTTAGTTTCCTTTCTTAAAAAGAACTAATGTAAGAATTAAATAAGAGAAGGCATATAAAGGATTGACACAAGGTCTGCTATTTGAGGAGTGTTCAATAAGTATTATTATAATTGTTATTATTAAACCAGCATATTAATCAGGACCCAATCAGCTATAAGTGAAATAGCTCTAATGCAAACTGACTTAAATTAAAGAAGGAAATTACTGTCACACACCACTGAAAACTCCAGTGGTTCAGGCAGACATGGATCAAATGAAGCCCCAGGACTTGATGGCCAACCTTGACCCCTTCCTGCCATCTTCCACCTTGTGGCTCTGCTGTGCTGTCTTGCTTTCATTCTTCCACAGGATTGTTCCACAATTTTAGGCTTTTATCCTCCCAGCTGAGAAACCTCTGTGTAGAAATCTCTATCAAGAGGTCCTTCTTTGTAATCTCATCAATGGGATGGGATCACGTGCCTACCCCTGATCCCATCGCTGTGGCCTCAGAGAAAGACAGCGCTAAGTGACCAGGCCTGGGTCATGTGTTCTTCCTGGAGCACCAGGACAATGCTCGCCTCCCGAAAGCTGCAGCAACTGAGAATAGAAAATGTCCCCTCCAAAGGAAGATGAGGGTGCCCTGCTACCCAAGAAAGGGGGCATGGATGCCAAGTAGGTAGCCCTGCAGCCCCCAAACTAATTTCTCTTTCTTTAAAGAAACTTGCCAGTGAATAGGGGATATGCAAACTTCACCTTCAAGTTGTGACAGCAAGTTCAGCAAAGGTGGAACAAGTTCTCCCGGATGCCTCCAAAGACAGAAGAAATAGGAATGTCAGATTCCTTTTCTCCTAAAATATTGAGTTGCCATGGGTACCCAAAGGCCATCCCAGGAGGGGAAATGCTGTTGACATCAAGTTAAAGGTTACCTATAGACTGGCTTTTCTTGGTCACTAATTTTTGAATTAGTTCTGATTCATCTGAATCTTTTAAATATGTTTTATCTGTGTATTTCATGTTGAAAAGAAGTTTGTCAATCTGGTACCTTCTTACTTGGACCGAATTAAATGTCATTCAGAAACAGTGTCCCTTCATCCTAATGTCCCTCCAGTCTAGTACTTCATCATCTGATGAACAAAGATGAGAGCTAAAAATGTCCCCAGGTTTCTAACATACATGCTAAAAAAAGGTTACAACTTTTTTTTTTAATTTAAACAAACATGTGGCATATTCTTATAACAGCAATTTGTGCATAGTTCTCGCAAGGCAGAAGATACACACAAGCACACAGACTAGATCCTTATCCTCCAGAGAAGTTGTTAAGCATCTTCACGTTCAGCCTTTCAAAGCCTTTTCTGCAGCACCTTGGCATGTTGAAGGAGTTTGAGAAAACAGCAGAAGCCGGAAGGTCATTCTGACCTCTTCCCTCTTCACCTTTCTCCCCTAAATGGGCCATAAAATCCTCCTGTGAAAGATGCCCTCCCTATACCCAGAGGAAAGGAGCATCCTTACCTCTGAAGACAAAGGAACACCAAGAAGAATCCTAACAAACAGGCTCTGCTAAGTTTTCCCCAGGTTAGCACACTTACCTCCTACCCTTTAATTTACCCTGTTCTCTTCATCAAAGCTAGCAGAAAATACTTGTTTGTTTGTTTGGGTCTTCATATCCTTATGAAGGCTCCCATGTAATGTAAAACTTAAATAAATGTGTTGCTCTTCTGCCGCTCATCTGTCTTTGTCAGTTGAATTTTCAGATCCAGCCAGGTATCCTAAGAGGGTTGAGAAAAATGTTTTCCTCCTAATACAAACATAGGTGGATTCTTTTTAAAACAAAGATGAGATTTTACTCTTTTTATAAGCTGCTTGTTCCATACTCCATATGTCAAAATTATTCAATATTATTTCTACTAAGTTCTTTATAGCAGATAGGCATTTTTCTGGGGAGATGGCTGATCACTTTCACCAAGCTTTCTAAAGATATTAACAATCTAAAATCAAAAACCCACTGTTTTACACCTTCATTTTAAATGGTAGAAATAGATATATCTGGCAGGGAGACCCACAGATAAACATCATGATCTATTTAATCAAATCCTTCTTGTAAGACATTCAGGTCCACTCCAGTTTTTGGCTGACATAAACAATACAAAGTGAATATAACTGTTGCTTTAAAGTCTAACCACATGACTCTGTATTTCCCCACGATACTGCAAGATAAGAAATGGCTAAGAATTTTTTAAGCGTGGGGAGTAACACAGATTGATGAATTGTCACAGCTCTTAGAAGGTGGCTGTTTACCCCGAGGGACCACCGTCATTGTTCAAACACCACCATCTAACGCCCTAGAACTCATACCGAGAAAACCCATCCTCCTGCAAGTACGAGCCCTGCAGAGGAAGGAGCAACGTTTCCTGCCTCTGTCTGGCTTTGTTACTTGACTTGAAGTCCTGCCCACCACCCGGAGCAAAGTTGTTGCGCCTCTGTTTACATTTCTGCGAGGACACGTGGGCAAGCCCAGGCAAAGCCAAATAGCACACTGCTCATTGATCACAGACTGAGCATCTGGTGATCCCCTTTGGGGAAACAGAACGATTCTGAGAGTTGGGGCACTGCCAATGGGAAATTCACAAGACAAAAGCTGCAGGTCTTTCCTAGTCGTTTCAAGGGGGTGGAGGAGGGAGGAGACGAAGGGCAGGGAAGTAAGAAGGTGACAGAAAATAAGGGGTTCTACCGATTTGACTCACAGGCATGAAAAGTTCCCCCAAAGCAACAGAACAAAGCTGCCAAGATGTTACTGGTGATTTACAGTCAGAAGCTGAGCAAAGAATTTGCCTTTTTTCACTGTGGGCAGGTTTAATTTGGCCTCTCAAAGGCTATTCTCACCATGAAACAAAAGCATGAACAAGCAAGCACATGTCAGAGGTCAGTTCTAAATTCATGAAATACCAGGAATGACCCTCCCTTCCTTCAGATTTGATATTTCCTTGGCAAGGACTTTGACTCAAACTAACTTGCCGCAAAGATACTGTACCACCTTAAGATCATAATCTCTAGCAAACAGTGATCCAAAGTTCTTTAGCAAAAGCGTCTCAAGTAACATACCTTCTGCATCCTTCCTAACAGCGCCTTCCTTAGAAGCCCAGGGCGTGTTATCATGCCTTCACAGACGGAGAAAGGAAAACACAGGAAGATTAAAGGGCCTATCTAAGATGACCTGCAAGTCATCCACCAAATGCAGGACTCCTGATGACTTGTGACACACAAATGCTTCCCCTGACAATTCAACCTCACCCTTATTTCTGGACAGAAAAATAAGGGAAATTGTTTACTGGCCCAAAAGACCTTACAATATTCTGAAGATGGCAAATTCAATCCGACCCTCGTTAACTAGATCCAAATGGGGCCTGACAGAGAGTCTTCATTAGATCTAAAAAAAAACCCTGTTCATTTTAGCTCTGAGTCCCCTGACTTGTGCCCATTACTATAAATTGGCTATTCTAGTCAGGGGGGCTCTCCACAAAGAAGTGCCTGCAGATGATGATCATTCTGTATGAAATAAAAAGCTGAAGTTGTACTAGAAAAAAAAAAGTGTAGCAGTCCTCCTGACCAAAAAACTGCCTCTCTAATGGCCTAGAAATGGGCTAAAAGGAAACCCAATTATTTAAACAAACTAATAATAATAATAATAATAATAATAATAATAATAATAATAATAATAATAATAATAATAATAATAATATTATCCCAATCCCATCACAGAAACTAAAATAAATTTCTCTTTTGAAGCTGAATTTTCCGACAGCCAAGTTCCATTTCATATTTATATTCCAGGTCAGAAAAACGGCATCTCCTACATGTGAAAGAATTTAACCCCAGATGAGGCATTTTCCCCTTTTTTTCACAATGGAGTCAAACTCCGTGGCTTTTTTCTAACGTGTTGCAAGTGAGACCAGCCCTTCAGATAAGCAGAGTCAAAGGCCACTGAGTTAATGTGATTTGAGAGGAGCCAAGAAGCCCGGCTGCCAAGGTGACTAAGGCGCCCACCACTGACGTCACTCCAATGAATGAGGCACTGCATTTCCAAAACAGTCCCGTCACAAATACTAATGTCGCCCCCCACATGGTGCCCAGGCCGTCATGGTCGCTCAATGTTTATTGAACAAATAAAAGAATGATTGTGGCCTGCAGAGGACAATAAACTGTGATTACATTGCTTAGAGTCTATGCCAAATAATGTGAGTATCTGGAACGTATTATCTCATTTGTTGCCACTACAGTGACTCCCCCTTATCCACAGGTAACACGTTCCAAGACCCTGGGTGGATGCATAAACCATGGATAGAATGAAACCCTCTATTTACTGTGTTGTTCCTATACACACATACCTGTGATAAAGTTTAATTTATAAATCAGGCACAGTAAGAGATTAACAACAATAACTAACAATAAGACAGGACAATTATAACAATACACCATAATAAAAGCTACACAAATGGTGTCTCTCTCTCTCTCAAAATATCTTATTGAACATATTTTCTTTTCCTTTTCCATCTTAACTATGCACTTATCACACGCTGTGGCCGTAACTTTTGTAGTTTGAGGTTCTACAGCAAAACTAGCACAGATTTCATTTTTCTTCGTCACGATTTCACAGAAAGAAGATTCGTTTTTAGGGCAGACCTTAGCAACTTCAGTGTAGGATTTTTTTTTCTTCCCTTAAGTTGAGAACTTTCACCTTTTCACTGAATGAGCATAAGCCTGCCTCAAAGCCTTTGAATTTTTTCTTCCCTCTACAATGAAAACTTTTAGCTCAGGTTGCCACACATCTCACTTCCTCACTCTCTGCTCAAATGTCACATGGGCAGAGAAGCTTTCCTTGGTGACTATGTGAGACAGCACTGTCCCACCAGCATTGTGACGCTCCATTCCCTTTCACCTGCTCTATTTTGCGTCTCTTTGGCATACCTGGATGGCATCACTACTCTTGTGCTTCAGGACCATTATTAAGTAAAATAAGAGCTACTTGAACATAACAGTAGATCTGATAACCAGGATGCCCTACTAAGTGACTAACCTGTGGGATGTCCTGGACAAAGAGATGACTCATAGCCTGGGCAGGATGGAACATGCCGGCGTGAGATTGCATCACTCAACTCTGATCAGCGGCGCACAGTTTAAAACTTATGAATTGTCTCTTTCTCAACATTTCCAATTAAAATGTTCAAACTGCGGTTGACCACAGGTAACTGAAACTGCCGATGCGTCGTTGTGAAGTAGGTTCTCAGATTGGCTAGGCTATACGCTAACCAGCCAGGGCTAGCTCTTAAAGAAATGGACCTTTGGGCAGAAGAGCGGGTGCCTAAGGCAATGGGATAGGACAATGAGGGGCTGGAAAGATTCTGAGGTTCGGTGGAGGGAGAAGAAACTCGCTAGTAAGTCCAGTGTCCTTGCAGCCAACATGGGAAGGGGGCCCACGTCACTGTCCAGGGACCTAGCAAAAGAACTTTCCAACAGAAGCACTTCTGATTCGTGGTTTTCACACAAGCTCAGGCATTCAACCCCTGCTCTCCTGTTCCCTGCATGTAAGATTTAAGAGAAAGTAGTTCACTTCTGTTGCTCTGAAATGAACATAAGAATTCTCTCCTTGGGCCTGTTGTGGGAATTAAATAGAATAATATACATAATAAAGCTCTTAGAAGAGTGCCTGGCCTTGCCTAGGAAACACTCAATTCCTATTTATTATTCTTACTATCATTAATATCTCCACTATCTACTCACCGTATGGCAAGATATTGGGAGTAGGCAGTTTATTTCCTACCATTACAACTTCTACAAAACACGATGGGTAAGTTGACTGACTGCGTCAGCAGCTCTGGCCTCTGGTCAGTATCTGTATATTACATGAAAGAGACAGGTTTGTGCATTTCACTTTATACCCCTGCCATGGGCAAAGTACCGGACCTCTCCCTGACTCAATTGCTCGACAGAGTAAATAGATAATAATAGCAATGTTTCATTGTGTTGCTGAGAAAAGGAGTTAGATGAATCAGTTCCCAAATAGAGTCTAGAACAGTGTCAAGCAGATAATAAGTATGATTATTGTTACTTCCCATGTGTATGTACATGTGCATGTTTCTCCCATTTTTCTAGGGAAGAGTATGATATTGGTAACCCATTTTCAATTTTCAGAAAAATCCACTATGAATATCCCCCATACTTGATTCTTTCACAGTACAGATTACAACTATGAGTAATATGATAACGTTACAGAGAATGTATCCTCAGCTTGGCTGGTCTGAGTAATCAATCTACGTGCAAATCATGGCTTTGTTTTGAAAATGCTCTTTAAGGCTGTGGTGGTGATTAAGGTCACCTAAAAAACTATTGAAACACTATGCTAGGGCTTGTCAAAGAGGGCTGGAGATGATTACTGAAGTAGCAGTCCTCACTTACCGTGCCACCCTGGGCAAAAGCACAGAAGCACAAAACTCTGCATCCAACCTAAACACCCGCCGTGGCCCTTGATGGGAGACTGGCATGCTGGTTTATTTCCAAATGGGTAAAATGGAAGGGCTCTTTTCAACTTTGGGAAAATGCGTAGGCAGGAACGGGGTGATAAGCAGAGGAAACAAGTCTGGGGGTTTTTCCATTACATTTTAAAGTCAGAGAGTTTCCTGTGCAAGCAATGTTATTTTTAAAATTCTTATTTAAACCTACCTCATCTAATGCAAACAAGTTTTAAAATGATTATTCCTAGCATACTTCTGTAAAAGAAATGCACACACATATATCCATAAGGTATTGGGGATGGGCGATCTCCTTCCTAACCCTTACAACTTCTATACATACACAATAGATTAGTTGTGTAACTGCTTCAGCAGCTGCTGCCTATGCTTAGTGTTTGCATCTCTGTATGAAAGAGACAGCCATGTGCATTTCACATCTCAACCCTGCAGTACAGTTCCCAAGTCAGGGAAATGGCATTGCTGTGTAATGGCAACAGCACAGAGATGTCTGCTCATTGATATGCAAATGACAATAGCAGGCATTCTGCTGTGTTTAAGGAATCCCATGACTGGTTTAACCACAAGCAGGTTATTAAAGTGAAACAAGGCTATTTTGTCCATTATGAAAAGCACTGTCCTGTCCCAATGAGTGGCACATTCAGGGCTATTTACATTTCCACAGACAACCAACAATAAATCAATATGAATACTCCTTCAAATCCATTTTCTTTTTTGAAGAACAACAGCTGTTCAAAATCACAAGAATCTGAATCAAGCAGAAATTAAAAAAAAAAAAAATCCAGCATTTGGTCAACCCTATGTATATTAAATCATTCATAAGTAAAGCCCCTTAAAGCCCTAGAATAAAGTTCAGAGAAATCTCATTTTGAGGGCCTAGAAATTAAGGTTTGATTCTAAATAATATTAACAATAGCAAGAAGCTACATATATCATGTAAAGTTTTTATAAGTATTCAGTATGTGATGGAAAATACTGTATGCAAGTACTTAATATTGAGATAGGTGCATTACATGCATTATACCATCTAATCCTCATAATGACCCTGTGAGGCAGATACCATTATAATCCTCATTTTAAAGACAGACTGAGGCCTAAAGAAGTCCAGTTACTTGCCCAAGACCAGAAACCCAGTGTATGAAAGATCCAGGTTTCTAATCCAGGATTCCTATCTGCATTGGAATGGGACTCTTAACTATCACCCACACTTCCCCTCAACGGAAATTCAGTCATGGGAACCAGATTACATCTAGTAAAATATCCTGGGGACTCAGGACATTTTTGCCCAAGTTTGATCAAACATTAAAAAACTGTCCTTCAATTTAGGGGAATATTATTAAATTTAATTTAAAAATCATTATAAATGATCAAGTTATCCATAATAAATTTTATCATTCATTCACTTTTACATCCAAAAAATATTTATTGAGCAGTTAAAAGGATTTGGTGTATGCCAGAACCTGGAGCTAGAGCAGTGAACCAGACAGACATAGTCCAGATTTTACTTAATTTACAATCCTCTGGGGGAGAGGGACATTAAAAAATCATCTTTCATTAAAATTGTGACAAGTATGCCAGAGGAAAAGGCCTCAGTGTAAGGAAAACATATAAAAGGAAGACCCAACTTAGCCTGGGGAAGTCAGATAAAGCCTCTCTGAAGAGGAGGTAACATTTAAGAGGCTAGGAGGCTGGGTAAGAGTTAGCCAGATATGTGAAGATCAGTGTGGGGAAGAAGGGGTGTATCAGGATGCTTTAAGTTGACTGCAAGTCAAATAAAACTCAATGCAAGTTTGCTTAAAACACTAGAAGGTTTTTATTGGGATAGCTTCAGGCAAAGTTTGATCAAGGCCCTAATTTTATTTCTCTGAGATTCTAACTGTCCTGCCAAATTTTACATGTTGGTTTCAGTCTCTTGGTTTCTATTCTACCAACAACAACCAGAGTTTATTTGTTTATATTCACAGAGAGAGAAAGTTCCCTCTTTATGCTGATTAGGCTACCTCAAACCAGCCTTTCTAACCAGTGGATGCCTCCTGGTTGATTTAAGTCTTGGCTACTTGAAACACTCATTTTGGTCAGCAGAATGGGATTTGGGTATCCTTGAACCCTAAGGTGAATCTGTTCCATACAAACCATATGGCTTCTGAGCATAGATACGATATATGTGGAGGACACAATTTCCCTTCCAGAGAGCTACCTGATCAAAGATAGAAATATGCAAAGAATGTTAGGTGGTTAGATTAGATGTTTGTGGAACTAAGTTCCATGTGAAAAACAAAATGAAAAGGAGAATAGCATGAGACAAGATTGCACAATCAGGGAGGAGCCTGATCATGCAAGGGCTTGAAGGAATGTAAAAATATTGTACATTTTCTGAAGGCTAATAGAGAGTTTCTGTTGTCCATCATGATCAGCTTATGTATTAAAAACATTCATGTATAAAAGAAAAAAATTCATCAAAATATACACCTGTATATCTTATATGTATATGTATGTACATAAACTGTCTCTGAAAAATATGCAGTAAACTGGTAAAAGTGGTTGCTTCTAGGAAGAAATCCTTGGGGACTAGAGAGCTGACTTGAAAGACTTTATTGCATGCAATTTTGAACTTACCTTTTTTTTTTTTAACTGTATTCATATACTGTTTTTAATTAAAAAAAAAAAAAGCAAATTGTTTTGAGTGGTTAGTCTGCCCACTATATGGAGAGAAAAACTGGAGGCAAGACAGAGAACAAGGAGGAAGTTAGGAGGCCACTGCAACTGGCTAGGCAGGAAAGGGTGATCACTAGGTTTCCGATGGTACAGAAACAAGATTTCAATCCAGTCTCTGAAGACGGAGGCTCCTGCCCTCCTCCACCACCTTGTATTTTTATGGATGGTGCACAGAGGTGGGGCGGAGTGAAACGGCTGCAAAGCCCAAATTATTTCCAAGCATGAGATGCAGTGTGGGGAGGAGGTCTGAAAAAGAGCCAGAACCTGAGGAGTGGTTATAAGAGGATGATGGGGGCCTGGGGAAAGGGAGGTAGTTTTTATTTGTGCAGAGGCACAAACTTATTTGATTTACCTCAGCTACTAATATCCCCAGCTGTAAAATTATGTAAATGTAACACCTTTGAAAATGAGACTCTGCATCTGAGTCGAACTCCTGAGATCTCAGATTGTGGAATGGGAGCCTTGAAACCTCTCTAGCAGGCAGCCCACACCCAACAAGAAAACGGGAAGCTGCAGCCTCCTCTCCCACTGCAGGCTGACCTCATCCCTACCCGCTGGGTAGAATTGAATATGAAACAATGTGTGCATGTTGCTGGCACAAGAAAAGAAAGAAATGATTAATAAAAGAATGAATAAATGTTGGCGGCAGTTTCAGCAATAACTATATACAATTAACAAAATATGTAGTGAATTTCAGGAGAACACATTCAGTCCATTGCAACAGGGAACTGTTTCTATCAAGCTTCTATCTCACTCTGTTTAATCCCCCCATCTCATCATTCACCTCCTCCATAAAATCTTCTTATCCCTCAAATTGGATGGAATCATGCCTTTAAAATCATTTCATGTTACTTCCTTAACTTATTTATGAAGAATAAGCTTTCTGGTAAAGAGCAAGTCATCTGGAAATTGGGTTTAAACTTCTGGTCTACAGATTCCTACCTTTACGAGCTGGGAGACCTTGGGTAATTTACCTTTCTGTGAATCCATTTCTTCATCTGTAAAATGGGGATGGCCATGTCATGTATTTCATAGTGCTGTTGTGAGGAATGAATAGGTTAAAATATATTGATATATGCCTACATATTTATGTGTATATATTTTATATGTAGACTGAATGTATAGCATATTATGTTTATATATGTATATATGTATGTGTGTAAATATTAATATACGTGTATATATATTTATATAAATATATGTGTGTATATATTAGTTTGGGACACATTGTAAGTGCTATGTAGGAATTGGTCACTATTAATATTATAACTATACATAATCGTTATTGGTATATTTGTCATATCTCTTATTTAGATTATATGCACTTTAAATTATGAGTCTTTTTGCAATATGGTATTTTAGTCATCAATTGCTGTGTAACAAACTACCTCAAAACTTAGCAATTTAAAATAAAAAACATTTACAACCTCAGTTTCTGTTAGTCAGAAATCTGGGCATGGCTCAGGGTCTCTGGTGAGGCTGCAGTCGGGCGTCCACCAGGGTTGCAGTCCTTCTAGGGCTCAATTAGGGAAGGATCTACTTTCAAGCTCATGCATGTGACTCTTGGCAGCCTTTGGTCTGCTGAGTGCCATCCAGAGACACCAGTTCCCTGCCATGCGGGCCCCTCCACAGGCAGCTCACAACATGGCAGCTGGCTTCCCCCAGAGCAGAGGCTCTGAGAAAGAGAGAGGAAACGAAACAGAAGTCACAGCTTTTTGGCAACCTAATTTCAGGAGTGACTACCCACCACTTGTGCTGTATTCTACTTGTTAAAGTGAGTCAATGCGTCTAGTCTACACTCAAGGAGAGGGTGACAGAAGATGTGCATGCCAGGTGGTGGGAGTCCCCGGAGCCCATCTTAGAGGCTGCCTTCCACACATAGTAAGAAATCAGATGTGCATTTACTAAATGTATCATCCTTACCAACAGCCCTTGTAATTCTGAAATCCATCTAACTGACTGAAAGAGGGACCTGCACAAGTAATCATGCCTAAGAGAAACACTCCTTTGTTTGTCTATTCACTTAATAAACCCTGGGGATTCCCCAGATTTATGTCAGACACTGTGTAAAGAATTAGGGATACTAAGATTTTTAAAAATTAGTTTTAGGGCTAGATGAGATCTGGCCCACTTTCTCATTTAACAAATAAAGAATCTGTGTCTGAGAGCAGACAAACCAGTCGTCCTAAGTCACACAATAGCAAACCTGACAGATCTCCTGATAGGGGACTTTCTCCTCCTCTGATGGAAATGTGGGGGTTCCCAACTACATTGTCCTGTGCACCAAATCCCCCCACTTCTGTTTCTATGAATTAAGCCATGAAGAACTAAATCAATAAACATCTATTCTCTTCATATGCTTGTAGTTTTGTTAAATTCAGTCATTCATATTAGGATGTTCTTTAAATAAAGACAAACTACAATCCCTGAAGTTCCTACACTTTTAACATAGATCTTCACTGACTCCATTTTCTCCCATCTTCCCTTGTACTGACGTTTCACAGAAGCTTCAGTACATCACCTGACAGAGATAACGAGGTAGACAACTTTCAAGAGACACAAACACTGCTTGCCCCCAAACCATCCAAGCTACAGTTCCCTCCTTTTGCTTCTTTATTAAGGTTGATGTTCACTTGTTGCTTTGTTTTGCTTCCCTTCAACCAGGAAGCAATGCTCACATGTGTCAGATTCAACAATGCACTTTCCCCTCCTGGAAAAATAAAATAACCCCTGCTCTATTCATGCCTGGGAATGGAATGCACTTCAAGATGCAAATACAAGAATTTCATGTGATATAAATAGACACCATCAATTCATGGAGCGGGTGTTGAAACGGAAACATTGACAGGTAATTATCAAAAGCACCTTAGAAAAGCAAGTTTCTGTAGACAATAGCTGCAATTTATTATTATTATTGTTACTAGCCTCCCTGATGCTCTCCATTTATGATTCAAGTAATCTTGTCTCTTTTGATGAATCTACCTTTTGTTTTTCATTAAGATGTCAATGCATTAGACAAAAGGCCTGCTGAGTAAGGCAAAACCCATGGTCATGTGACAGAGGGAAACAGGACTCTATACCTGTAAACCAAAACACAATTGTCCCTGCAGGATGGAAATGTACATGTACAAACCCACATGTATACAAACACACACACGTGCACAAACACATGTGCACCCACAAAAATTGTTCTTGACAGTCCTAGAGATGACATTAGGAATGTTTTAGCCAGGTTAAAGTGGAATATGTTAAGTTTGACACATATAACTGAAACCCACTACCTTCTATTCCTTTACATCTATTGTGATGTTGCTGAAACCTAGGCTGATCTGAAAGGAATAAGAATCTCTCTCCCTCAAAAATTCTCAGGCCCCTTTCCCCATTTGGAGATTCTGGCTATACCTGGTGTCCCTCAAAGCATTCTTTCTTCCTAAAGCGTCTGCCCCAGTGCTTGAACAGCTACTTTGCAAACCCTTCCCAGCTTCTACTGGGCAGGGAAGGGTGGGCTCAGTCAACAAGGGTATGACGCAGACATGCCTTCTGAGCAAAGCAGACCCAGCACTGGGTGGTTAGGGAATCACAGGTTCTTAAGAAGTCAGTCCACTGAGATATGTGGATTTTTTTTTTTTAATTAGTCTAGTATCCCAGGCCAGTGACACAACTTCAAAGAGTCGTCAGAACAAATAACCTTTCACAATAATATCCTTGATGGTGAAGGGGAAATGAGATTTTCTCAGGGCTGAGTGACTGAAAGAGAATTAAAAAATAACAACAGTTTAAAAAAACACTTAAAATCAGAAGAAAAGATAAATGTAAATCAAACATCCCCCACTCCCAACATGGGGAAAGGGTGAAGCTTATGTGTCTCAGAAAGGAAACTTTTACAAGAAAAGCCCGTATTTTAAAAATATATGCAGAGCATTAATTTTAAGGTAATTAGGAAGAGCTATTTTCTATTTGTCAGAAATCAAAGGTATGTGCATTCTGAACAAAGATTTTGCTACCAAACCGTAAATAGCCATGAAGGGTGAATACAATGTCCATACTATACAGCACTTTGAAATCTAGTTGGTCCTAAGAGAAAACATAAAAGTGGAAAACTGGATTTTTAAAAGAAGCTATTTGCCCCCTATTGCAACCTCCATTTCCATCCCCATGTAGTCATTCAAGAAAAGAAAATATTTTAAAACAGAGAAAAACTTAGAAATTGCATCCACTGTCATATTCCAACTTTGTTTCTTTTCATTCTTTTTATTCATTCACTCCACGAGGAGAGGACTCACAGAGCTTCCCTTTGACTAGGCACTGCCATAGGAAATAAAGATGAGTATATTACACACAGCCCCTGCCCAGAGCCGCTCACCTCTTAGTGAGAGAGACATGCATGAAAACAAATAATTTTGCTCTAAGTGCTAAATAAAGACACAGCATTATTAGAGTTGAAAATGCTGAGTGACTAACACTGGGGGACTTGAAACAGTCTTTACACTGAGGTGACATTTAACCTGAGGCTTAAAATACAAGTAAGAGTTGGCCAGATGGCAGGACGGGAGCTTCGAGTGTATTTCAGAGAGAATGAAGCATTTGCTTTGCAGGAAAGGGTAGGGGGTACGGATGGAGGAGGTGGTGGAAGATGAGGCAAAGTAGGGACTCGCCTTTCGTGGACTCATATGTCATACGGAGGTATTTGAACCTCACTGCACATGTAATAGGAAGCCACCAGGGCTCCTGTCAAGGAAAGATTTCATTTTTATTCAAATAATTCAGGTGGTATCACAGAGGAAAGATATGAAGGTTCAGTTAGAATCAGTATTTTCCATGGTTATACCCAATGTCTATCTGCCCCCAAGACCAAGCCTAGTTTCTGTGCAAGCTGGATGCTGTAGGTTGCATCTCCCCTTTTTGTAATCGCTATCCCATGCTCCTTTGTATTTTCCTGCTAATCATTCATTCGATCAATCATTCCATCATTCAACATCTACTGAGCCTTCTAAAAGGCTCAGTGTGTAGGGGCCAGCAACTCATAGCACATCAGGACGGTTGTCTGCACCCTGGCCAAGCTTATAGTCTAGAAGGCTGACAGATTTGTTTAAGTATAAGTAATCGCCATGATGTGTAATGAGTAAGAGAATGGGAAGTGATGGGGGCTTCCCTGAGGAAGTGATGGGTAGCTTGTGACCTGAAGGATGAGTAAACTTTAGCCAAAGCATGTGTGTTGGAAATAGAAGGGGGAAGAGTCGGACATCAGCCAGCAAATGAGGAATAACCAAAGGCAGGAGAAAGCATGGCACCTTGGAGGAAGTGAAAGGCGGCCCACATGCCTGGACAGTCGGATAAGCTGGAGAGATGGGTCGGCCTCAAGCCTCACCATGTACACACTTGACCACCCCGTGTGCCTGTGGGCATGAAGGTACATGCCTGTGTGAGGAAGTTTTAAGAAGGATCATCACTTCTTGTTACCATATTCCTCCCTGTGTTCAGGCAGGAATTCTTAAGTATATTTGTTACTCATCTGCATTTTTTGGATTGAAAAACAGGAGGGCAGAGAAGGATCTTAGAAATTATCCAGAACAGCCTTTCTCAAGGTGTCCCCTGTGGATAGACTACAGTCAGCACTACTGACATTCTGGACTGAGTAATCCTTTGTTGTTGGGCGCTGTCCTGTGCACTGTCGGATGCTTAGGAGAATCCCCAGGGATTATCAACCAGATGACACCCTGTAGCTGGGACGACCAAAAATGTCTCCAAATGTGGCCAAACATTCACTAGGGGACAAAGTCACTCCTGATTGAGAAGCACTGTGTAAAGCCACACCGTTAATCAGAAGTAGAAGTGGACAGCATTTAAGAGTCCTGATTCATAGCCCAGCAACCTCCTTGTGCCTGCTGGAGGCTCTCTGGCTGTGGGAAGCAGGAGGCGGGGAGGGGACCCAGGCCACACAGGCTGTGGGGTTAGGATATGGAGACAAGGCCCACACAGGTGACAGCCCTGCTTTTTTCTGGGAACCTGGGACATAACTCCTGGTTTTTTCTATGACTTATTGTGCAGTTCGTCATCCCTATTTCTATTTCTCCACCTGTTTAAACCCTGATCTTCCAGAACTGGCAGGATTCGGATTGGCAACATCTTGGAAACCCACACAGAAAGGTGTCATCCAAAAAGCTTTTTTAACTGAGAGGGATTTAAAGGTGCCCCTGTATAGGAACCAAGAGTGTTGTGTTCTAAATTTAGCGCCATGCCAGGAAAAGGAGTGTGGTGGGGAGCAACGTGAAAGGAATCAGGAAATGTGGCTGCTGGTTCCAGCTCTTTCCAAACTCCCTTTGTGGCCTTTAGCATATCAGTCCAGCTTTCTGGCCTAGGAGCTGTTTCCCGTCAAATGAAGGGATTAAAATAGATATGCTATACATCAGAAATTGACACAACATTGTAAACCAACTGTACGTCAATTAAAAAGAAAAACAGGTGACTGCTTCTAGGCTTGGACTCATCCTGTGTCCTCTGCCCAAGAGGACCTATGATTGATCATCAAAACCCAAGCCCTACCTTTCCTTCAAAATCCAGCTCAGTCATGATTTCTCATTTCCTTCGGTGATAATTATGTTGTGACTATGTTGGAGAAAAGTCCTTGTTTTTCAGCAATGCACGCTGATTATTTAGGAATGAAGTGTCATGATGCCTGCAACTTACTTTCAAATGTTTCTAAAAATAAATGTTTACTATATATACGTATATATACATATGCAAATATTTTTTACACAGAGGGAAATCAAATATACCAAGATATTACTAAATGTTGAATCTCACTGAAGGATATATGGGTGTTCATTTTCTAATTCTTTCCCTTTTTCTGTCTGTTTTAAATTTTTCAAAATCAAATGTTGGAGAGAAAAGCAGCTCCAACTCTATCTCCCCCACAAAGCCTTTCCTGAATTAGCTGAAATAATTCCTCCAAATTCCCACATCACTTATGTACTCCATGTTTATCACTTTCTGCCTTGTATTATAGTTATCTAAGTACTCACACAGTGGGTCATAAAACTGCTAACGCAATACTCAGCTATGTGGAGAACGTTCGTTCGAAAACTGCTCTTTATTTAGTCTACGACTCCTCTGTTCTTCCTCATGAGACCCCACGCTGCTGGAATCAGGGGAAAAATCCAAGTAAATTTAGTCCATCTTGTGATCTCAGATTGATCACAGAATTTAAACAGTTGCTTTAGGTAACTCAGTCACATTTGGAGAAAGGCCAGACACCAGACCTCCTTATTCCCCACCCTTCTTCCTCACGATGGTGTTTGGATGCAGGAGGGAAACTGACTGTTCAGGAGACATCACAGGAAGAAATCCCAAGATCAACTTACAAAACTAGCTAGTAATAGTGTACCTGTTATGCAGACATTAACTCTACCCCAGGCACTAAGGTCCTTGAGGGACATTCCAGTGTTATGAGAATCGGTGGGAGGATGTTTCATCTCTGTGTCTCCAGAGGGCCTGAAGAGTGCTTCATACTCACAGGTTCTCCATAAATACTGACGCCCAC
The DNA here is from genome assembly GCF_048773025.1 of Camelus bactrianus. NCBI lineage: Eukaryota > Metazoa > Chordata > Mammalia > Artiodactyla > Camelidae > Camelus > Camelus bactrianus. The sequence goes on along the minus strand of NC_133550.1, from coordinate 41,525,227 downwards.
ACTCTCTCTGGTCTGTTGCTTCTACCTCCATGGTAATCTCTGCTATCATCACTCACCGAAATGTCACAAAGTGATAAACAACAATTTGATATGAATAATAACTAATGTACTGAGTGCCTAGTCTGTGCCAGGCAATGGGCTAAGCTCTTTCCAAGTCATATTTCATTTAATACTCACAACACCCAGATGAGTTAGTACTATGATTATCTTATAATAAGGATAATCACTGGTCTCTGCATTGCCTGATGATTGAATTAGCCTTTCTTCAAACTCTGCAGTATTTGATCCAACTGACTGTCATGTCATATTTAAAACTCCCACTTTCGGTGATGTCTCCATTTATTCACCCAACCATCTCTCTTCCAGCTGTATCATTCCCTTTCTGTCTTCCATAACTGCTGCAGGTTTCCTAGCCATCGTATCTTTGGAAATCACCATTTGCCTTCCCTATAGTCTCCTTCATACCCCTTCAAAATCCATCCTTCAGGACAAACTTTCATTCAGTCATTCAACACACTTTTATGCTCAAATCCATTGTTCTGGTCCTAGAGAAACAATGCTAAGAAAAAGGAAAGCAAGCACAATCCCTACCATAGTGAAATCTGCAGTCTGGTGACTGTGCTCCAATCTCATCTAGTTACTCAAGCAGAAAACAATCTCTCTTGCACTGCCTTTCAAATCTGCATGGTATCTGTATTGCCCACTGGACACTCATCCAGTACAGCTCTGTAGAGTTCATCGTCCTTTTCAGGGATTAGTTTGAGGAAAACAATAGTAATATTCATAGCTTTCACTTACTGAACGTCGTCTATGCCAGGCACTCACTCCAATTACATTGTCTCTAGTTTTCTCACTGACACTGCCTAAAAGGAGTGATTTTCTTTTTCACCAATGAAGCACTGGAGGCTCAGAGATGATAAGTAACCTGCCCAAGGGCACATAATTAGTAAAGGACATTACCTGTGTGAGAACCCAGGTCCCCTAGCTCCAAAGGCTCTCTCCACAACACACTATGCTGTCTGGGTGTCTCCATCACATCATGCACGGAGGTAGAGAAGAGTTGGTAAACGGTGAGGCAGGGCAGTGGCAGGAAAAGAACACGGCTTGGGAACTAAACAGATCTGGATTCAGTTTCTAGCTACACCCTTTACTGGTTATGTGACTTTGGGCAAATTCCTGAACCTCTTTGTACTCTGATGCCCTCGTTTTAAAATCACCGTTGCAAAAAAGAAGTGAAGCTGCTTACCGCACCGGGTTGCTGCAAGGATTAAATGAATGATAAACACCCAGAAAAGCCCCGTGTATGTCAATAGCTCCTCCTCTCCTCCCTTTGTTGATGCAGATTTTTTAAAAGTTCACCACCCACCTTATTGTTGCTGATGTAAGTTCCTAAGTTTGATACTAAGGAACACCTGCAGAGGGGCCTTTCAAGGACTTGCAAGTATATTAAAGAGGCAGATACCAGCACCCAGAGATAAAGGCGGCGCAGTTAAGAGGAGGTGGAAAACCAATCTAGAAACCAGGCAATGGGAGGCAGTGTGGTTCCTTTTGTTAGGAAAGCTTTTCCAAAGCAGAGCCCTTGAAGCTTTTGCGTGTCAAAAGCATTTTAAATGCTTTCCTCAGGTGCACACATACGGTATTGCTTCCATGGCAAAGAAAGCGTGGTCTTATCAAAACGCTATTGATTTTTGAAGAAGGAACCTGGAGACTTCGTTAATGGAAACTTGCAAACAAGCTCAAAAGCCCACTCTTTTCTATACGCCGGCTACCCACTCCAGGACATAGCATAGCTAATAAAGGAAACTTTCAGGCTTATTAAATTTTTACTGAGCACACTGAGAGACCTCAGACATCTATCCCTTCGTTAATCCTTTTTTTTTTTAAAGCCCTATGAGATTATTGTTTTACATGTTGTAAGTGCGCAAACTGAAGCTCAGAGAGGTTAAGTATCTTGCACAAGATAACACAGCTAGAAATTGTTGGTGAGATTTGAGCTGATTCAGTCATTCATGCAATAAATATTTATTGAGAGACTACCAAGTGCTAGTTCTGTATGATTCTAAAGCTAATGTTCTTTTCACTATGTCATTTTTCCTAGTAAAATAAATAATATAATAGTATTCCTACCATTAATAATGTTCTCTCAAAAAGTGAAGCAGTTTGGTCTCATGGCTCAAAAAAAAATCATCAGGCTTGGCCTGGCCAGGCAGGTATCCATATGGCTCAACATTACTCCACGTGTGTCCCTCTCAAAGCTGGATGCTTAAAAATAATGCTCCTCTACAGGCAGAAGTGCCATTCTCAGATAAGTATATGTGAGTATCTGTGCTTAACTGTTTGTAAAACGTTGTGAGGATGATGCACTTCAGAACATTTATTTGTTAGAAAGTTGGAAGGAAGTGAAGACTAGTATATGCAACTCACTAAAAGAGGGAAAACCCAATTGTAATGATGCCTTGCATTTATAAAAGGCATGATACTTTACAGTGTACTGTAACATAAATGATGTCACCTTAGCCTTGTACCAGTCCTGTGAGATCCAGAAGGTGACAGTTGTTGTACCCATCCCTGAGGAAACTGAGGCTCAAGTTGTAAAGGTCACAGTACTTTAGAAATGTCCAAGTTCACATCACTATTTAATGGCAGAACCAGGATTTGAACTTGGGTTCTATCTGTTCTTTCTGGTATGTAACCTGCATTGATCAGGATAAGCAAGGTTATGTTGCAGTAACAAATGGTCTTCAGATCTCAGGGACTCACAGTAATAAAGCTTGATTACTGTTCATGTTCCATGTCATCCAAGGCTTTGGTCTACTTTGAGTTTACAGCTAGACCTAGATGACAGAGCAGCTCTACATGGAACACAGCCAGTCATGAGGCACAGGGAAAAGCAAAAGTAATGAACCTCACACTGGCTCTTAAATCCTCTGATAGGAAGTGACTGTCATTCTCAGTTCACTGGCCAGCACAAGTCACATGGCCTTGTCCCCACAAATATAGCAGAGATACATTGGCCTTCCAAAAGGGAGGGGCCCCAAAAGGAGTAAAAGTGTTTCTATATATATTAGGGTAGCTATGTATAAAGTCATTGTGAGCCTACCTTCCTTGTACTGTAAAGTTATTCTCTGATCAGTGTGGTACCGATTAAGAAAGAGTGCAGACATGATCAGCCAAGCAGTCATCTTACATGATGTAAAAATTAAATAAATAAATAAATAAATTTAATATTTTTAAAAGCAACAGTTCTAAAAGATGCCTGTTGAGCATGAAACCTGAATTTGCAAAGAAAGCAACTTTTGCTCTGTGAATAAACTTTCCATTTCTGGCAGGAGAATTGGAGAGCAACGCTGAAGTGAATCTGTGAATGGGCATCAGAGTGTCATATTTAAAGGTGTAATGAATAAACATTGGCAGAAACCCCCTTTGCCACGTGACTTCAAAACAAACACCAGTCAGTAGAGAACTACCAGCTGTGCCAAGTAGGAAAAAAAAAAAAAACCCAACTCAGACACTCCTCCCTCCGTGGAGCAAAAATCCCCTGCTGAAATCACCGCCCTCAAGGACGTAGCACACAAGTGGATTCTCATATGTACTCCAGCACACAGCCCCACCCCTGGAAAGTCCTCCTGACAAAGCCATTTAAACAAAGTTCAGAGGAAGACAGAAGTAGGACATTAAACAGAGTTTAGGCACTCACAGAATCTTGCCTTCCCTTGAATCAACTGGCAACTTAAAAAAAAAAGAAAAGAGCATTTAGCAAGAGTTTAAAGTAGCTGATTTCTAATGTTGGCTGATTTACAGTGTCCCTTACAGTTCTAAGATCCTATGATTCTGTCGGTTTCTGTGACGAGAAGTGAATCTATTTTCTTATTTAAGGACAGAAAGAAAAAAGAGGAAAAGGATATGTTTCATATAATAAAACTTAACAGGGAACAACATCAAAAAAAACAAAACAAAACAAAACAAAACACACACACAAAACCAAAACCTTGTTCTAGGAACTATAAAGTTGTCTTCGGTTAGTCAATTTGCATCTAAAATCCTGTTTCTTAAAATTTTTTGGCATTGAGTCCAGACTTGATTTGTATAAGTGACACTTCTCTAGTACTTCTTTTAGAGCAGTGAGGGGGAGGAGGAATACCCTGACTTAAAACTTTACCTTAGACTTTTTGTAAAGGTCACCGAAGGGAAAAAACCATAAAGAATCATTGCCCTTTAGTCACTTTCAAGTATGAGATGCATTGTCCTAGGATAAAGGAGAACCATTACTGCGTGTCACATTTTAGATTAAAGAATTAAATTGCTATGTCTTGCTTTTCTTCCCCATGACTTTAAATAGAATTCAAGTTGAAGTGAACCTAGATTATTAGGAAACGTTTCTGAGTACATCTAATTGTGCTTTTCTTGAAATGCTTAGATGTAACTCTGTAATTTTACTAACATAATTGTTGCCAGCAAATCTCCGCAACTGATACTCAAATTTTAATGTAACTAGAAGTAAAACTGGGTCTCAGGTATCAAAATGCCAAAATAGGATATATAAGTGAAAGAAATTAAAGGTTAAAAAAAGATAAATTAACTATTTCTTCTTGGACAAACAGCTTGGTAGTCTGCTGCTTCTCTAGCTACTTTCTGTAAAAAGAATAAGTGGACAGGAGAAGTGTGGCTCTTTTGAGTCTAACTGGACACAAAGAAACTCTTCCGATGACTAACTGAAGTGAGTAGTATAAGAGAGAAAACCATGAGAAAAGACTGTGGTTCATTTTGAGAAGAGAGTGTGAATTACAGTGTCACAGGATCAAAATGTTTAAAAGGGAGGGTTGGGTCAATGGGGTCTTAACAATAGCTTTCTCTTCTTTCACAGCTAATTCAAATTTCTCTTTGACTCCTGAATCAAGTTTGATGGGGTCTACAGGTAGTAGTAGAATTCAGTGAAACTATACAGAGAATCACTGATTGTATATATATATACATATATAAATATGTGCGTACATATACACTTACATATATGTGGGGATATATAAAAAATATATATGGATACATATCTATAATATAACTATATGGAGATACACACCCCATACACACCCAACCATGTATGGAGATATATATACATACATACATGCACACATATGTATGGGTATATATACACACATGCTTACAGATCTTCCTTGATTTATCCTGACAAACCCATTTCAAGTTGAAATGTCATAAGTAGAAGATGCATTTAATACACCTAATCTACCAAACACCACAGCTTAGCCTAGCTTACTTTAAACGTGCTCAGAATACTCACGTGAGCCTGCTGTTGGGCAAAATCATCTAATGCAAAGTTTGTTTTGTAACAAAGTGTTCACTATCTCATGTGATTTATCGAATACTGTACTGAAAGTGAAAACAGAAGGGTTGTTTGGGTCCAGAATGGTTTTATGTGTATCAGTTGTTTACCGTTGTGATCATGGGGCTGTAGCAGCCCAGGATCATGAGGAAATATTATACCACGTATCATGATCAAAATTCAAAACTTGAACTACAGTTTCTATTAAACGTGTATCACTTTCGCACCATTGTAAAATCAAACTGTTGTTAAGTCGGGACCATCTGTACATGGATACATATATGTGCACACACATTCATAAATGTATTTGAGTGGTTACAGCAGTTATTCAACTGCCTTTAAAAACAATCAAACCCCAGTCTTATGCCGTCTACAAAAATAAATGACTTTGGATGAAAGAGAACTGTAAAAAAAAAAAAAAACCTTTCAAGAAAATCCAGCACATTATAGGTACATATACGTACAATCTGCAGGTGAAAGGAGACTTTCTTGACCAAATACAGAAGATCATATAACAAAAGTTACAAAGAAAAGATAAACATATTTGATCACATAAGAATTTAAAGCCTTTTTTGGCAAAAGAAAGATTCCCTTTCAAGGTAAATAGACAAAAGATAGGTTCAAAAATATTTGTACCACAGATGACAACAGGTTTTTTTTATTTTGTTTTTACAAATTGAAAAAAATAGACAAACACGGAAAAAGTGAATAAAGAAACAGAATAGGAAATTCACAGAGGAGCAAACCCACATGATTAAAAAGCAAATGAAAATACTCTCCCATTAAATCATAGTCAGGGAAATGCAACTTAAAATAACAATGATGTATCTTTATACCCTTCAGATTGGCAAAAAAAACCCACAAATGATCAAGAACCTCTACTGGTGATAGGTATGGGGAGAAATGGTTACTCATACATTGCTGAGAAAAACTAGCTGTTAAAACTGTCATGCCATTTAGCAGCATATTTAAAAAATTAAACACATACTTGTATGTGCCATTCAATACCGCAGTCTCTTCTCTTGATACCTCAAAGATCATCAGTGCACAGGCAAGAGTGAAAGGACAATTATAGTAACAAGAAAAGGAGAGGAAGACAAGGATCAAAGTAAATACTACTTGATGAGAATGTCTGAATAGATCACAGCTCATCCACACTATGGATTATTATGCAGCTATTCCAAAGAATGAGTTACAACTGAATAGCCACTTTGAAGGGATTTCTATACAGTTACACTGTAAGTGACCAAAATAATAAGAAGACACAGAAAATGTGCATTATTCAATGCTCATAAAATGAACAATAATGAAACCTCCCCGAAACGCATGTGTAAGTGTAACATGTGTGTATGTGATTAAATGAGCAATGGGGAAAATGTAGAAGTACATATCAGGTCACTAACGATAGTTACGTGACAGGGAGTGGTAGAGGGGATGCAAAGGAGAAAAGAGAGGGAAGTTGAAGCTAAACATCAAGAAAAAAATGAGCCTTCTCTAGATAAGAGATAAATATGTGTGTGAGATAACATGTTTGCATTTATGCAAAATTACATATATATATAGGTGTGTGTATATGAAAAATTAGAAAAAGAACAAAAAGCTATTCCAAAAGCAAGCTCAAAACATGATAATGTTAATAATCATATAAAATCTAATACTTATTGAGCCCTTACTATTGACAGACATTGTCCTAAGCCTATATTAACTCATTATCCTCAAAACAACCCTACAATGGAGATAGTAGTAACTTTATTTTCCACAAGAGTCCAGGTTACTCCTCCATAACCTGAGAGACAAACGTTTGAAAAATTCAAATGAAATCAATCATCTCATTTGCTTCTTTAGTGATCTTGGTTTATTTTCTTTAGTGTCTGGATCTAGATGGAATTCAACAGGCTACCATCAATAAAGCTATAGCTACCCAACGATCCAAGGTTGGTGTAAATCATCTAAATCAAGGGCAACTGTCCTCACTATTCAATTCTTCCATACTTATTTGTTCAACAAGAAACCACTGGACAATTTCTGCACAGTGGTGGCCATGACAGCCCCTTAGTGATGGATAGCTTGGGGTGTCCGACAATTCACATTGCCCCAGTGCATCTTGACCTCTCGGTCTTAAACTGGGTGGGAAAATGATCTGGCCCTACTTTGACAACATCATCCGGCAAGATTCCAACCCTTCCTCAGAAAAGGACAACTTCCAGTGACCTAGCAATGCTACCTGATCCAAACTGATTGGTGAACTAAAGAATGAAAGTGAACAAAGCCACAGACGCAGCCTTCATGAGCAGCCCCACCAATGGCATTTAGCCAACCATTTCTTCCCTAGTGCTTTAGAGAAAAGTCAGGGGTTGCTAGACTTTTCATCTATTTTCATATCTAATTGAAGTATCCTTTGATCTCCAATCTCAACGAAGAGACCCCAAGCACCACAGCACCAACAACGAAGTGCTTGGTGCTCAAACACCACTTCTCCCCTGCCATTTGTCTCTGTTCTCTTCTGAAACCCACTATGTGTGAGTCCTCAGTAAGATCAAGGTGTTCAAACAGAGACTGGGGTTCGGATAAGGCTGCAGAAAGTCGCTAATCAATGTACTGAGTAAGTAAACACCACTGAGAAAACCCAGAGCATTGGTCCACTCCTCTGAATTTGGATCCTAAACGAGACCCTGAATCCATAAAAATGCAAATAAGGAAAGTACTCCAGTGTCTTACAGCTCTGTCTGTCCGAGAGCCAAGACGTTCAATCATGCATGTGTGTTTTGCAGGCCCCAGGCTTTCCCTTCTCGTCCTTCCTTTGGCTGCCTCGTACACCATTTTTGGCAAGGAACACTCTGGAGAGGCCTGGAAAACTTTCCATCCAGTCACTCCCTTTGGTTAATTATTAGCAGCTCTGGTAGAAGTTGCTGGTGGGGCCACTGGAAACGACTATCTGAAAAGAGGTTTTTAGTTTAACTATAGAGCTCATTCGTTGGGGGTTTCCAAAATTCGGTCCTCCAAAGGCTGAGATAACATGGACAAAGGTAAAATACTGAATTAAGAAATGATGTCTAGTCCCTTTTCTGGGACTAATTAGCTGAGTGATCTTGGTCAAAGGAGGGGAGGTAACTCACAAAAGGACACATTCTCAGACAGTGTTCTCTCATTTAATCCCCATAACAACCTATAACCTCCAGTATTAACCTACTAACGTCTCCATTTTACAAAGTTAGAGATTTGAACCCAAAGTCCCAAAACTTTGCATTAAACCATATAGCCTCATGCCATGTAATTGACCCAGTTTTCAGGATCTTTACCTGAGAAAGCAAGACAGTTAAAGTGGTTAATCCCAAAACAGTGCTTCTAACTCTGTAAGCCAAGCAGCCAACAAACCATTTCTCTCTTAAAATTTCCACATACATTCTCCCTTCTCAGCCTAGATTTCCCAGTAAACTTTGGGGGCAAATAAAATTATATTCTGCTAAAATAGTCATTCACCCATTAGCTGTCAATAGAACACAGTCCTTTTTCTCCTGAAGCTATTGCTTCACCCTTGTTTACGTTACTCAGTTCCATCAGTTTAGAGCACATTAAAAAGCAGAACTGGGCCGGCTGGTTTACGTTGGTGGTGAACTTTGTGCCTCAACTGTATCATAACCCCAAAGTTTACTCAACTCCACTTGGCAGTTCAACTCCTTGAGATAAAGTAGGTTTTCTCTGGGGGAAACCAGCAGCAGTTTATCTTGTTCTGCTGCTGGTGTACAGCTGGCTGGGCATCCAGTAGACAGTCATCTGCCAGTGGAAGGTAATAACACACACACACACACACACACACACACACACACACACACACACACAAACGAGGAACGTGAAGAGAGTCCGGCAATATCAGGGGAATTAAAATCAATGCCTTTTTTAGGACCAAGGGAAGGTCTTCTTTTGGAAATCAATACTTTCTGTGTGCGTCTGTGTATGTATGTGTGTGTGTGTCTGTCTGTCTGTCTGTGGTTGCATGTGTGTGCTTCAGGATTATGTGGATGCATGCATAGGAGGGGGGTGGGGAACAGTGAGTGAAAGGAAAGGATCCTGGACAAACATTGAGGATCTAAAAGCAATTCCTATTTTTGACACTCCAAAGTCCTATAAAGTTTGGATCAACTTCACATGCTTGAAACAGAAAGCTTCGTTTTGTTAATCATTTCCAAAACCATGTGTAGTCATTCTCTTGGAGAAAGTTATACTGATAGCAACAAAGTAATTTTTTTAAGTGTTTATGTAGGAAAATAATACAAGACGTGTGAAAGAGAGCAGTCTATGCATTGGTGGTTTGGTGGGGATGCTAAGCAACAGGTAACATTCACGATGCAATCTACACCACCAGCCTGAAACTGCCTCCAAATTCAAGTTTGAGACAATGTAGGCTTTTCCATCTCTGTTCAATTGTAGTGTTATGAGCTGAACTGTTCCCTCCTAAAGTCCTAACCCCCAGTACCTGTGAATATAAGTTTATTTGCAAATAAGGTCTACCGATGATCAAGTTAAAATGAGGTCATTAGGTTGGGCCCTATTCCAATATGACTGTGTCCTTATAAAAGGGGGGAAAGTTGGACACAGAGACAAATATGCACACAGGGAGAAGGCCATGTGAACCTGAAGGCAGAAATCACGGTGACGCATCCACAAGCCAAGGAAGACTGAATATCACCAGCAAATCTTCAGAAACCAAGAGGCAGAAATGGAGCAGATTCTCCCACACAGCCCTTAAATCGGATCAATCCTGCTGACACCTTCACCTTGGACCTCAAGCGTCCAAGTCTTTTGCTTAAGCCAGCCGCTTTGTGGCACTTTGTAATGGCAGCCCTAGCAAATAAATACATTTAGGTTTTCTCAAGGTCCCCTCCTACAACCACACATCTCTCCTCTCACTCCTTTATTTGCACAACATCTCCAAAGGAAAGAAGAAATATTTGAGAGCCAGGTTTTCCTTCCATCTTCCTCTCCTGCTTGAATCCAGTCTTTCCTAATTTCCAAACAGGTGTTCATAAGATGCTTATGAACATAACACAACATAACAACAAGAAGTGGCTGATTCTACCCAAGAGCCAAATAGGAAGAAAAATGAAGAATCACTTTTGATCTGGGAACATTTCTCTCCCAAAGGCTTGCACTGAGGACTCTTGTGCCTGGATGATGTAGTGGCAGTTGAGGAAGAGGGGAGCCAGAACAGGATTTGCCTCTAATGGGTCCTTCAGTTCAAATCTGATATCAAATAACCTAATTAGATTCAGATATTCTGTTTGGGATACACACTGCGAGATTGCAGCACTATTTTCAAGCAATTGATTTGAGCTATATATATACCTTTAGACAAGTTTGGTTTCCTTGCTTTGTTGCTGTTGTTTCTTCCTAGAGGGAAGAGGATGGAGCCTGATACTTAGAATCAGGTTGGAATTAGCTGTTGCTGAAAAATACTAGCCAAAGGACTGGCATTTGGAAAACACATTTCAGGGTGAATTTAGAAAGGGGAGTGGGTCCAAGCAGTTGAGAGGGGAACAGATGGCAGTGCATGCTGGGAGTTCCTGGCAAGAAGTCAGGCACTAGAAGGGGTGGTTGAATGAAACACTTTTGTATCCAGGTTGCAGGAGAATCAGGAAGCTGCAACTCAATTTGGCAGCTTCTAATGCAAAATTTATTAAAGGGGAATGAATTTGATTATAAACAAATGACAATTTATTTTTCAGATCTCTGCTCAGCTTCCTCAGAGAATTCTCCCGGAAGGGTTGAGCCCCTTAAATCACTATTCTAAGAGAGTAGGAGGTTCAAATATGACAATGTGGCTTCAACTTATCCTTCCCAATAAGCTTTGAAAAGATGGCAGCAATCTAAGAAAAATATCCAAACATAGAGAAGATTTGTTCCTTTCTAGCTATGACAAAATCACAGAAAAAATGTTGTATAGGATGACGTTAATAAAAGGTAAGAATCTTGATCTGTCAGTAAGAAAACCAGGAACTCTCAGCTGTTCCAGAAAGAGGAAGCTGTCACCCTTTGTGATGAGGTTTCTTTTGCCAGATAATATGTGCAACTGAAAAGCAAGGTTTGCCACTTGGCTGGTCACTCCAAACCTATGTCTGACAGGGACACTTTAGAGGTTAGGCACTGCTTCTGAATCTAGACAGTTTCAAATACTCACCTTGACAATACTAGACCACACTTCCAAACTCACTGCGATAGTTAATTCTATGTGTCAGTTTGGTTGGGCCATGATGTGGTCAAACATTATTCTGGATTCTTCTGCAAGGGTGTCTTTGAATGAGAGGAACACTTAAAATGGTACATTTTAAGCAAAAGAGATTGCGCTTATAATGCTGGTGGGCCTCGTCCAATCAGTTGAAGGCCTGGATGGAACGAAAAGACTGACCTCCCCCGAGCAAGAGGGAATTCTGATAATAGATGACCTTTGGACTTCATCTGCAATATTGGCTCTTCCTAGGTCTCCAGCCTGCCAGCCCATTCTGCAGATTTTAAATTTGCCAACCCTCATAATTGTGTGAACCAATTCCTTAACGTAAATCTCTTTCTACACAAACACACATTCTGTTGGTTCTGTTTTCTCTGGAGAACCCTGACTAACACACTCAGTTAGAGATTTGTCCCCAGAAGCTGTCTAGTAAAGCTTCTAGCAGACACTAAAGATAATTTAAATTCAGTTTGAATAATGCTTAAGGGTCAGCTGCAGCAGATAGTGGTGCAAAGACACATACATACACACACATCTCAAATAGGCATTAAAGCATCAGCTCTATGTTCAAGGGAAAGACAAATATGTCTGCTGACTTTCTCTGGGGTCATCATGTGGTTACAATGAAGGAGAAAACTTTCTCAGTGTCTCTCCTCTCCATACTTGTCATCCATCTCCATATCCCCAGCAGAATGCCAGGCATGTTGCATCTAATCAATGAAGGGACAGGATTGAATTTGGGGATGGTATGTGCTGCATAAGGGATCTCCACCCTACTCTTCCGATTTTTACCAATCCCATTCCCAGCAACCAGGCAACTGCAACAGGAAAAAAATATTCAACATTTATTGAGCAATCATTGTGTGCCAGACATTATTAATAATCAAATGCACCACTTTTTACTTTTTCCTCAAAGGAACTTTATGAGGAAGGGACTTGCACTAACTCCATTTACAGATAAGGAAATGGAGACACAGACTGTTAAGTGATTTATCAAGTGTCAGACACACATTTAGTTACATATCCAGTAAGATGCATAGCTGGGATCTGAACTCTGATAAAGATTAGCAATCTCCAGGTTAGAAGCTCCTAACCTCCTCTGAACCCTGAAACACTGGAGACTGGTGTGGAAGAGTAAGTTCATGCTAGTAAGAAGAACTACAAGAGCCTGGATTCAGCATTTAGTGCATGGTTGGGTTTGTTGTTGTTGTTGTTGTTGTGTTTTGTGGGGACTTTGTTGTGGGGACTGTCCAGTGCATGGTCACATGCTTGGTGGCATCTCTGGCCTCTTACTCCCTAGATACCCCATCTCTCAAGCTGTGGCTCAAAAATCATCTTCACACATTGCCAGGGGTCCCCTCTGGGATGAGGAAGGATCACCTCATTTGAGAATCACTGGCTTAATGTACTAAAACTCATCAACCCCTAGTGAAGCATTTTTACCTAAAACCAATGTAATTATGGTATCATTTCTCACAGTTATTTACAGAAGTTTCTCACTTTTATTCAGCATTTCCCTGGGGACTATGTGTGCAGCTGCCCCTAAGAGATTTTTCTAAAGGTGGTTAGAGCTGAGAGGAGACGTGAAAAAGCAAAATGCAAAAGAGGACACAAGGTGAATTCCCATTATGCTAATGAGACTCTTTGTCCTTAGGTTGGGGCCAGGCTGCCTGGGGACCTTGTCTTTCCCTAGAGTGAAACAACTGACTGGAGGGCTCTGTCACTCTGTCTCCGGTGATGTCAGAACTTCTGCCCTGGTTCTCAGAAACCCTTTGAGGCTGATAAAGAAAGGATGGAAACCACCCTTGTCTGCCCCTCTAGTTTTGCATGTTCTTTTCCCTCTGCCTGGAATTCTCTACCTCACCTCACCCTCATCATTCTCAGTCATAATCCCCAGGTCTATTTCCCTGGTAAAACATTACCACTGGAAATCATATTTGTTTATTGGCTTACCTGCTGAATGTCTGTCCTCACCACTCCTCACCTACCACTAGGACATAAGCTTCATGGAGCAGGGGCCCATAACTCTATCTCTAATTCCTAGGAAAAAAACATGATGTATACACAATGGGCATTCTATACACACATGTTGAATTAAGTAACTAACCCTAGAAGCTACCATGTACTCTTCAAATGTTTTGCATGTCTTTTTCTGAACCACAAATAGTTCATGAAATGATCTTTATGGGGCAATGAGGCAAATGAGTCAAGAGGAAGAAGTCTTAAATGTTGAGTCACTGGATGTCATGTTGTGCGACTGGAGGGAGTGGTTTCAGCATCCCAGTGACCTCAGAAAAGACTCACAGATAAACCATCACCAATCTGCCAAGACCTTTTGATCCCAGCGTGGATGGAACACTAGTCCCTACGTGACTCAGTCACCATTTGCTCCCACAAGGCACACACTCCACCCTTGTTAAGCCGTCATGTGTGAAGAGTCCTGAGACTTGCCCCAGCTGACTGTGCTCAGCACTTCATTGCTTTGTTCTCTCTTCTTCCTTATTCATGAATTCTCTTGGGGAATGGAAGGTTTTTGTGTGTGTGTGTGTGGGATGAAGTGAAAGACATATGTAATAGAAAAACAAAACTGTGAAAAGAAAAAAAATGTTTTAAATCAAACTATGAAATGACTATAGGTTGATTCATCAGCGGGAAACACATGGAAACTATTATCCCAAAATTCAACAGTTATGAAACCTGAAACCCTGTTCAATATTTTGTTCAGAATTATGTATTTGGCCTTCAGGAATTCATGTTAATTGTCTGCTCAAATACCAAGGAAAACATCTCATTGGTTGGTTAAAATACTCATAAATGGATCTTCTGCTTTTTTTTTTTTTTTTCTGAATGAATATTAGAGAAACGAGAAAGAGACCACTAAAAAAGAACCCTGAGTTGATGTGTCTGCAGCTGGGAAAATTCTAAATCAAGCCCGTTTCATAGCCAAGGGCTGGAATGAGGTTAATAGAGAAGTAGTAGCAGGGAGCAGTTTGCTGTTCTGACCTTGGCCTTCTCAGCCTATTTGAGGTATGGCTACCACTGTGCAGAAGCTCAGGTCACATGAGACAGTCAGGGATCAAATGTTACCTCATCATTTTCTTTCCAGATTGGATTTCTAGTGTGCTACTCCTCTGCTGCTATAGTGACCATAATGATACCCTATGGATGGAGTTGACCTACTTAACCAGTGATTCTACACACCATCCACAAAGATCACACAGTAAAGATAATAAGAATCTTTTCACATTAGTAGTATATCACCAGAACAACAAAATTTCAAATCTCTTTGAAACTTCCATGAAGGAAGGGGAAAGAAGTAATCATCTTGTTCTGCAGTTTCCTGGTCAGGCAACTAATACACTCATTACATTCAGATTCTCTCTCTCTCTCTGATCAAATGAATTACTCTTATCTCTAAGGTCTTTGGATTCCTTAGCAACCACAAGCTCTTTGCACACAGGCTTTGGGTTCTCTGCTTCAATTCCTCCACCCGTTTATAATAGGACAAGCAAAGCACCAACTGTCAACCCATGTTTGTAAAGTAGACTAGACTATCTGAGAAAATAGAAGCTATAAACTGAGACAAAACAGGATATATTCAGTAGCTCTGCTATGCCAAATATTGTTGGTAGTACATTCTTAAATTAAAACATTTTCAGCTAACCCAAAAAGTCAAAGGTCTTACTAGTTAAGTAAAAATAAGGAAGGGTATTATTAAACATTGGTGTTAACAAACATCATGGTTCAGGAACGTATCCCAGGGATAAGCTTCAGGGGACGGACCAGGCAAAGAGATCTAGAAACAAGTTTCTGCGGGGGAAGAAAATGGAAAGGATGCTGAGGGGCAGTGCATGGAAACAAACTCTAAGATCCTCTGCTCCACATAAAGTTGGAGAAAATTCTATGTGTGATCTGTAGACTTTAGGGAGACAGAGAGTACCCTTCTGAAAGGTGACTGCCCACCACACTGCCTGGTGGCTCTCAGAATATCTGAAATAGAGCACGACATATTAAGGGCATCAATAAGCTTCCAGTGAGAGCGCCTGAGTGAAAGTTTCTCTGATTTACAGGAGACAGTCGTCAGGAAATCAGGAATATGTGAAGATCTTAACATTCATTCAGCAAGTATTTCTTGAGAGCCTGCCATATTATAAGCACTGTTTTAGGTTCTTGAGACTCAGTAGTGAACAAAACAGAAAAAAGGAAGGAAGGAAGGAAGAAGGGAAGGAGAGAGAAAGAGAGAGAAAGGAAGGAAGAAAAGAATGGAAAGAAAGGAAAGAAAAGAAGAAAGAAAGGAAGAAAGGAAGGAAGGAAGGAAAGAAGGAAGAAAGAAAGAAGAGGAAGAGAGAAAGAGAGAGAGAAAGAGAGAAAGGGAGGAAGGAAGGAAGGAAGGAAGGAAGGAAGGAAGGAAGGAAGGAAGGAAGACTCCTCATGGAGCATGTACTCTAATGGGAGGAAACAGATGATAAAAAGCAATGAATAAGACCTTGCTGAAAAAGAATATACATATATGAATCAAAAATGCTGTACACCAGAAACTAACAACACTGTAAATCAACTATACTTCAATTAAAAAAACAAGAACAATTAAGTGTTAAAAAAAACCAGCAATGAATAAATAAAACATGTAATTTAGACAGATGCCATGGAAAGAGATTGGGAAGATTGGGGGTGGTGGCATAATTTTAAATCGGGTGGTTAGGAAAGACTTCACGGAGAACTGACATCTGAGTAAAGATCTAAATGCAGTCGAGGAGTGAACTAAGTGGATACCTAGGGGACGACGTTAACAAACGCATTGGCTTATTTCTGAATCACTGATTTAAGGTTAGGGGCTGTGATTCTGTAGACGAGTTCATGTGTTCATGGGAACACCTCACCTGGTTATCTTCTACTTGTCCCTCAGATTCCAGCTTAAAGTTGATTTCCTTGGGGAAGCATTTCTTATTTCTTTCTTGTGCAGGTTAGAAATCCCTTACTCCTGTGTCCCTACAGCATTCTCCTTCCTCTATCAAAATACTTATCACACTTCATTATATAACTTGTTGAATTGTTTTCTTTCCATGTTATTCTGAAAGGAGTGAAAAGACCGTCTGTCCCGCTCAACAGCATAGCCCTGGTGTCCAGCGCAGTGCTGAGAAGACAGCTTCGTGTTGGGAACCAGACCACTGGGTTCATATCCTGGCTCTTCCACTTACCCAACACGTGTCTTTGGGCAAGTTACTGAACCTCTCTATGCCTCAGTTTCCTCATTCTTAAAATGAGAAAACGGTTCTAGCAAGTGTCTGGCACATAGCAGGTGCTTGATAAGTGAATCTGACAATCCCTACCTCCCCTGGGAAGACTTGAAATCCACAGGGAGCACTTCTGTGACTGCACATCCACGACAGTGTGTCCCAGTGAGATAAGGATGAGTTTTAGACTCAAGTGAATCCAAGTCAGTTGGAATACCAAGGTTGGTGTCCCGTAATCACATAAATGGGGATAAAAGTCTCTCTTTCAAAAGCTGGTAGAGGATGAAAAGAGAGAACATACACAAGGGCTAGGGCACTCAGATGTTTTTCTGCCATCATTGTTACCTGCGCTTCACCTCGTGCTATCCTCCGGCTGCACTGCCTTCTATGATGTTCTACAAGCATCTCTGGTAGTCATTTCACCTTTCCTTAGGCCTGCACACTGGCCTCCCCTGTAAATTCTAAGTTTTGAGGGGTAAGACTCTGCATTTTATTTCTCAGAGATTCTATGATGCCTTCACAGGGCAATTGCCAGAGCAGTGGGAATGAGTATTCATTCATTTGAGATGAATTGAATGAATAATTAATAGGGGGAAGAAAGGGAGAACGACAGAGAGGGAGAGAGAGAGAGAGAGAGAGATCTTGTTAAGTCCAGGGTTATATGAAGAGTGGAGACCTAGGAATGGATCGTGGAAGTCAATGTAAATGACTCATGCAAATGAACTGGCTGAAATAAATTTAGAGCTCCCTTAGGGGTAAAAATTCCATTTCCATCCTTAGGATAGATATTTATCTGTTCAGAATCTCTTAGAGACATTCCTGCCTGAAGAAAGAGATGACCTCTCAAGATCCTTTCTTAATCTCTCTCTCTCTCTCTCTCTCTGACTCCTGTCTTTTTAAAATTAATTTATCAATAAATTTAGACAGAAGGGGACAACAATATTATCTAAATAAGATGCATACTTTCCCACTTGTACAAATGAATTACTCCAAGAGATAACATAATTGCAGTTCAAGGTATTACTAAGAAAAACTAGCTACATTTTTATTAGATTAAAACAACTCTATGCAAGTAAATCAATCTGCTATTTTAATCCTAAACAGAGCAACTTTGAATTATGCAAAAAAAAAAAAAAAAAGTAATGCATTACTTCTGGTGACCATAGAATGCATTACTAAAATCTTATTACCTATTACTGAAAAATTTATTTCTTATTACTAAAACATTACTGGATGCCATGATACATCATTCATAGGTGACTATCTGGTAACCTGAGTGCTGAGAGATGAGAAGTTTAAACAATATAAGGGAAGTTGGCTCAGCACATGGGAAAAGATATCTATTTCACAAAATGAGCCCACCAAATTTAAAGCACTGAATTAAGGAATTTACAAATCTGCCCAATAAAAGCACATATGAAAAGAATCCATGGGTTCCCTTGTCTACTTCTTCTTAAATATTTAAATATAGCAGTGTTTCTCACGCCGGGACTCAAGGGTCATGAATTATATAAAATTTCTAAATTTCTGCATATTCACGCTAATGATATATTTTTTAATTATTTCATAGTTGTAACAACAGAATTATATTGGTTTTTCTCTTGCTGCTATAACAAATTACCAAAAAGTTGGTGGGTTGAAACAACACACATGTGTCATTTAGTTTTGGAAGTCAGAAATCTGGCACGGGTCTCACTGGGCTAAAATCATGGTGTCATTCAGGCTGGGCTCCTTCCTGAGGCTTTATGGAAGAAGCCATTGTCTTGCCTTTTCAGCTTTGAGAGGTCATCCACATTCTTTGGCTTGTGGCCTCTTTCTTCTATCTTCAGAGCCAAGGATGTAGCATCTCCTGCTTCTGTTACCACATCTCTTTCTCTTACTGTAGCCTGAAAAGATTCTCCAAGTATAAGGACTCAGGTAATTAGACTGGGCCCAGCTGGATAGTCTCCCTGTTTCAAAGTCCTTACTCACTTTTGCAAAGTCCCTTTGATGATGTTTACAGATTTGGGAGATTAGGGTGTGGATGTCTTTGCAGGGGGCATAATTCTTCTGCCTAACACAAGAACTCTTTTTCATTTATAATTGGCAACTGAAAACCAGTTTCTTCAAATAAGATTTTTAGCTTCATAAATCAGCATTTTTCAAATAGGAGTAGGTGGACACACAATCCTGAATATCTACAATATTGTTCAGATGTGTCTTGGTTTGAAAAACACAGACATTTGGCTTTTTTCATCAGTTCTAGACTTGTTGTCTAATCAGAGATAGGACTCTCGTGGGCACCAGTCAACTTTGTTTAGCTCTACCACCAAAGACTCCACCAGATAGGGATGCCAGTTTCTAAAAGCACATGAATACTTTGAATTCAAGAGGGTTCATGTTAAGGAGTTTAGACAGTATCACACAAAATGCATTGCCATTTCTAGAAAGATGACTCAATAATCATTTTCTACTATCGTGCAGCAGTCTCATTGTGACTAGGCAGAAAGATGAACCCATTAGACACGACTTCCAGAATAATGCAGGGAGAGACTCCTACTCAGGGAGTGTGGAACTGGACGGACTTTCACTGCCCACTCTTGTCCCGTCACCACTTTATGATACAAAAGAAACAACACATCCTTGTTCAATCAGCATTAGAAACAGCTATTAGACAAGTTGCAAATGAAAGGTGTGACAAAAGGACAAGAAGCTGTGCGATGGCATTACAGACAAAAGGGGAAGGAGATCATAAAGAATGGTGGTTCTTAACCAGGGGTCCATTGATGAAATTCTGAGGATCTCTGAAGCTCTAATGTTCTATTTGTGAATTTTTCTTAGGAGAAAGATCCTACTATTCACATAATTCTCAGAGATGTGTGACTCCCAAAGGGTTGAAAACCACTGTTTTCACATGGAAGAAAAAATAACCTGAGAATTTTGAGAGACACGACAACCAACCAAGAGAATGGAAAACTGGAATGACTGGGAAGAGGAGAGGGTGGGAGGTATATTTCTATGTTCATGTGAGTAAATGTTCATGAAATGATTGTTTCCAAAATGAATGTGAGAGGAAATGGAAAGCTCACCAAACTTTTGACATCACCAGCTGTGTTCCTTTCTTCTTCCTCCCACACTGCACAGCCCAGGCCTGCCACCTGGTCCCCCTACCAACGTGGCATTTGGCCTCTGCCTTCCATTCTTGACACTTTCAGAACAGTGGTCTCAAACATGAAGGTATTGCATTCATAAGGCTGCAGAAGCTCATATGTTTTAAAGACACAATTACACACACACACACACACACACACACACACACACACACACATGCAGATACATGGCCTTTTGTAAAAGAGGCCATTACTGCACAAAAAAGTAAACTGAGGCCTATATAGAACCACTCTGAGATGGACTTTTTTTTTACAGTACATTTTTAATGGTACAGTTTATCACCACCATCACCCACCAAAAGAAGAAAATGCATTACCAGCAAAATGCAGTGGGACTCTACCCCAAAGAAAGAGTGTGGGGCCAGTCTTCTGGAAATCTTTACTCACGTTTACCTATGTTTACTGTGTTAAATGCCAAATTCTACAACTGAGTCAACACGCTCTGATCTCTCACTGGGTCTTTTTAATCATTTTCTCTTACATAAATCGTTTGGGTTTCCAAATCTCTGCTGTTCCATTATAAATACAGCTCATTCACATTTTGTTAAAACACTCCATGTTACTTCTTGGATTCCAATTACCCAACAGAAGGTGCATTGAATTTGCCTGGGAAATAAGGACAATGTCTGTTTGTAAAAATTTATGGCATTCCCTCCCTCCCCTCAGAGTGTTTTAGACATCTAAGAACGTCAAACCCTGGGGGAAAATATAAACAAGCTGTTTGGAATATACACACAATTACATATCCTATTTGTAAAAAATACTGCCACCATCTTGCCAGGCAGTGCAAAAAGAAAACATTTATTCCCATGTAACTCACACAAACATTTTTTTCTTCATCCTCACCAATGTCTAAATGACTTAAATGATAAATACATCATTTGGTGGAAGCAAACCACAGTTGCAATTGTTAAGAGTTCGTGTGTAAACCAGTGACATTGTATCCTACTTTTATTGATAAGGCAGTAAATATTAGACGAATCAATAAGCCTCACAGAAAATAACCACACGAAAATTGTAAGAATAGTAGAACAAGAGAGTATTTTCAAACAATCCTTCCTGGTGGTTGGAAAATGCATTTAATTCCCCAGAAGGCAAGAGACATCGTCATATATACATAGGCATCTGTATATACACATACACAAATATATCTCACATGGGACCTTGCACCTGTAAGCACCTCAAAGGTTGAGTAAAATTGATTACATAGTGGGCCCAGAGGAAAGAATTTAGAATTTGGGATTAAACCGATATGGGCTAGAATTCTGTATTTGCTGTTTAATTTGGGACAAAAGACGTTAACTCTCTGAGCCTTGATCGCTTTCCTCAAGAATAAATGAGGAATATAATGCCTTTCCTGTAAGACTGTTCAGAAGACTGGCACATGGCAGGGACTGGAGAAATGATATCCGTTAGCATCAATCATGTAATTGCTTAATTCATTCACCAGGTGCTGAGTTCCAACTCTCTCCCCTGCACTGTGCCTTCATGGGACCCTAGACATCCCTTGATCTTACTGCACCAGGTAGACATTTCAACTCACATATTTTTTTCTATTGCTCAATTTAATTTACATTTTAAACCCTCATTCTGCCTGTTGGTTAATACCCAATCTCAGGCAAATCAAGGTCCTTTGTTCATCTTTTCTGTGGGGTTATGTCCTGATTTAGAAGGTAATAGAAAGGAAAGGTGTAAGTTTTCCTTTAATCTGATGAATCCTAGTATCCTAATAATGTAATGAGTACTATTATAGTGGGATAATGATATTTTGAAATAGTAACATCACCTCTTCCCTAGAACCCCTGGCTTTTGCCCCATTTTAGCATCATGGGATTTTATGCCAAAAGGCTGTTATAGCAAAAAGTGGAGCAAAAGTTTTTGAGTTTCAGAAGCCTAGGCCTGAGGACATAGAGGGGTTATAGACACAGAGACAGGATGGGGTTAGAGCTAGACTTCGCACATGCCTCCTCCCCCCGCCACCCATCTCACAGCTGCTGAACAACATTTCCTCAGAGTGTGGGGAGGAAGAGAGTCAAGAAACACAGGGGAATGTACACGCAGCCCAGGCTGCAGGGAAAGACCGAGTGACCAGGCGGGCTCCCAAGTGGGACTAAGAGCTCCAGATGGAGGAATGTGTGCCTCAGTCTCTCCCAGGGCCTACGAGGTGCATTTGGACCCCACAGAAGAAACACCAGCACCTGTATCCAGGAGAGCCTCACTGAGTTAACAGAATGGTCTCACGTTTCTGAGACAGAAAGAGACAGGCCTTGGCACCCTAAACTTTCCCATTGCCCAGCACAGCCCGGAACATATATATGTCTGTGTGCCCAGGAAGGACAGCAAAGCTGGGGATTTTGCTAAACCTGAAGGGCCTTCAAAGATGGGGATGAGAGTGATATTATAGCTGCCTGTCTGGACTGACAACCAAAGGAACGGCGAAGACAATGGGCATCAAGTGGAGGGCAGCAAGAATAGGCAATGGCCAAACCTCCTGCCCCGAGCCAAGGGCTTTGGATTTGTCTGAGCCATGTAAATAAGTCTCATGGCTCGAGACAGAATCCCAAAGAGCACCCGCTTTACCTAAGCTGAGGTATCCAACAAGAGGCAGAGTGAGGGTTCAAAATATCAATTAAGTGTATTTAATTTATAGAATTATAATGGTCAATAGAAAAAAACTATGTGAGCTGAAATGTGTACCTACTGCATTAACATCAGGCATGTCCAACATCCCATGATTCCAAAGAGAAGAGCCTAGAGGACTCAGACTAGGGCAGCTGGACTTGAGAACTGAGGATGAAAAGGAGTTCCACCAGGGATCAGGAGTTCTCTGGACAGAGGGAAAGTCTGTCCTGAGGCACAGAGGTAGGAATGGTGAACTGGGTGGGAGGGCTAGTAAGTGGTTCAGTGTGGCTGGTCTGAGGGGACAGGTCAGGGAGCAGTAAGCGGCCCAGCTGGAAAGGAAAACCAGGGTTCAACCATGAAGACTATTATTCAGAATGCTCCTGTACTTTAGAAAGAACATTCTGGCAGTTGTGAATAGAAGTGATTTGGAAGGGAGGGTGAGAGGCCTAAACTTAGAGACCACAAGTCCAAACTAGCTGAGACAGAAAATGAAAAGAGAAGAGCCTACAGGAGAAAATACATGAGAAGGAAGCTAAAGGAGACACTCCAACACCTAGGAGGAATAAATAGCAAAGACGATGCAGACGTTGATTTAAGCGATGTTTAGTTCACCACTAGGAATCCTAGTTGTATATCTAATTTTGGTTTTATTTCTCTTCTGGATTTTAACAGTCACAGAGTGGGATGCAATCACCCGAATTAAGAGTGTGGTTCAGTCTGCTGTGCTAGCTCTCACTAGCCAAGAACATACGGTACACTAAGGACACGTGGTACAAACATGTATGCACATGGTCTGACCGTGGATTTTTATAGACCCTTTATTTTTAGAAAATATTTTAGAGATAAATAAAATTGTAATGGAACAACTGCACAGCTATGAATAAAAGACAGTTCTGGAGTTATGCTGTTCTTGAATCTGATGACTGGCTAGTCTACTTAGCAGCTGTGTGCCACTGAACAAGTTACCCGGTTTCTCTAAGCCTAAGTTTCCTCATCTGTAAAGCAGGAAAGAAATGGAACTACCTCTTGAGGTTCTCATCAGGATTAAATTAGTATAATATAGTATAATACAATCAGTATAATACAGTGCCTGGCATATACTAAGTGCTACTACTGGCTATTATTCTTTTGAGGACTTAGAGAATCCATGTAAAACTTAGTCTTCTGCCTGACACAATGGGTGCCATCATTGTAGGCTGGCCATTCCCATAATTATTAACAGAAGTCACTCAATATACTGGTCTCCTTGTCCAGACCGCATGGGGCAGCAATGGTAGCAGCGGGGAGGTGGACTCTTGCTGCTACAGCAGCTGTGCTGGTAAACACAGCTTCATCTGCTATTCAGCTGTCCTCCCACATAAGGCTGGACTTGATACTGCCCAACTCTGATAAGGGGGGCAATTATCTCCCAAGAAAGCTTTTTAGAAACTCAGAACAAGAAACATCCCTCTCCCTTCTTTCTTATTCTTGTTGGAAGAACAGACACAGGCATAGGGCAAGGCTGGGGAAGCTAACTTGCTAACTGAATCACTCTAACAGGCCAACACTGCACAGTCCTGTAGGGAAGTTGGCAGTCTCCTTGTGGCCTCTGGAGCCAGCCTTGCCACCGTGGTTGCTTTCCTCTCCCTTCTATGGAGCTCAGTGTTAGTCTTCCCAGGATATGGTGATGACATCCTTTATCATGTCAAAGAATTTCCACAAGCAGGCACTACACAACTTGTATTTTTTAATAGACTTTATTTTTAGAGCAATTTTAGGGCCACAGCAAATTGAGTGCAAAGTACAAAGATTTCCCACATACTCCCTGTCCCCACACAGACAGGCACAGCCTCCTCCACTATAATCTCCCACTGAGTGGTACGTAAATGTGTTACAATCCACAAACATACATATCATTATCACCCAAGGCTCACAGTTTACATTAGGGTTCCCTCTTTGTGGTGTACATTCTGTGGACCTGGACAAATGCATAACAACCTGTATCCCCCATTCTATCATACAGAATAGTTTCACTGCCCGCCCCCCAAATCCTTGGTGCTCTGCCTATTCATCGCTCCCTCCCCTCTGATCTTTTCGTCATGTCCATGGTTTTGCCTTTTCCAGAATGTCATATAGTTGGAATCATACAGAATGTAGCCTTTTTAGAATGGCTTCTTTAACTTAGTAATATGCATTATATGCATTTAAATTTCCTCCACGTCTTTTCATGGCTCGATAGCTCATTTGTTTTTAGCTCTGAATAATATTCCAATGTCTGGACATACTACAGGTTACTTATCCAGACGTCCTGAAGGACATCTTGATCATTTCCAAGTTTTGGTAATTATGAATAAAGCTTCTATAAACATTTGTGTGCAGGCCTTTCTGTAGACATGATTTTTCAGCTCATTTGGGTAGATACTAAGGAGCACAATCACTAGATCATACGTTTAGTTTAGTTTTGTAAAAAACTGCCAACTGTCTCCCAAAGTGACAACCATTTTGCACTCCCAGCAGTAATGAATGAGAGTTCCTGTTGCTTCATATCCTCACCAGCATTTGACGTTGTCAGTGTTCAAGATTTTGGCCATTCTAATAAGTATGTAGTGATAATCTCATTATTGTTTTGATTTTCATTTCCCTAATGACATATGATGCTGGGCATCTTTTCAGATGCTTATTTACCATCTATATATCTTCTTTGGTGAGGTGCCTATCTGAATTTTTGCTAATTTTTTAATCAGATTTTAAAATTTTCTTATTGTTGAGTTTTAAGAGTTATTTGCATATGTCAAATAACAGTCCTTTATCAGATATGACTTTGGCAAATACTTTCTCTCACTCTGTGGCTTGTCTTCTCATCTTTTGATAAAACTTACATTTTCATCTCTATTGTAAATATCTTTCTTTCTTTGCAGCAAGTCTATTGCTATTGCTTTTTCTATAAGCCATGAAAAGAACACAAAAAAATGACAGAAAAAGAGACCACAGTGAAAGAAACAACACACACTGCAGAGGCACATTCCACTCAGAAAATACAGAATAGTTGCCACTGGTCAAACATGTACAGTATAGTTTGCTGGGTCAGCTCTTATTAGCTGAGAGCACTTGGTAACACTCAGAGTGTGGAAACAATATATGATCACAGTGTACTGTAATAGATGATTATATATATTTTAATGTTAGGAAAGTATTTCAAAGACAAATATCATTCTGATGAGTCAACCATGTAAAAACCACAATAAGGAGAATATTTTGGATGGGTGGGGAGGGAGTTTCAGGGACCCCACTTCCTCCTGAAGTACGACCCTTCCAACCTGAAAAAAAGGCTGACTGGAATAAAGCAAATAGTCTTCATGGGAACCTGAAGACCTCCTGAGACTGGATAGGAATTTATCTTGTTTTGGTGAAGGAAGCCAAGAGTGCATAAATCTCTGAATCTGTCATAGAAGAAGAAGGATATTCTGCGTCTGATACAGTCTTTGAGTACTGTGCTGATGAGCGTGGAAATTTCCAAGAGACTATTCACAGAGGCAGGTCTTGGGTTACCTAAGTGCATTGTTTCTGACACATGGAAATTGTACACAAAGGTATTTTAGGTGTTGCCTAAATCACGCAGAAAGCTTGAGGGAGGTATTTGTCTCTATCTTGCAATGCCAAGTTTGAGACACACATGTGTATAAATTTCATATAAAATGCTGAGCTCTGATATTGCACATAAGCAAAACATTTATGGAGGTCTCTTCTTGTTGGAAATATCAGTTGTTAGGAGAGTGGAGGGCTCAAGACGCCACGTGTGGGAGGGGTCATTTCCTTCAGACATTCTCCGTCCAGTCCAGCACCAAGGAAGGGCTGTGCAATCCCAAAAATCCAGGAAATAAATCACAAGGGTCTTCTCTCTTTAGGAGATCCTACTTCCACACTATCATAATATCGCAAAGTGTGCACAAACCTTCCACTCTCAAGTTTCAAATATAGAAAGCTGTGTTAAATATGCTCCTCGGGCTATCCTTTCAACAGAGTCCCCCAAACTCCAGGCTGGAAACTGACCCAGCAGAGAATCCTGATACACATCCTTTCTTCGTCCCTTTCTTCCAATAGCTCATCAAGTAGAGGAAATAATACATCAGAGTACCAAGGCATCTGGGATTGATCACACCAGCTTTTAAGAAACTTGCATTTTAATCCTATACTCAAAAATCCAGGCCGGCCCGAATGCCAAATTTCAACAGTCAGAATAAAAGGCTAAACTCTCTGCTTTTACTTTCCTTCCATAAATTATATGTGTAATAACATAATATGATTTTTTTACTTTAAGATTTTAAGAAATACACTTAGAGAGTATAAATTAGAGTGTGACAAAATTCATGGGTCCAACCTCTTAATTTTTGAGAAAGAGAAACTAGATTGAATAGAGATGAAGCGACTTTCCCCAGGAAGTCTATGATAGTTTGTGCTCTAACAAGGATATTATTTAAGCTAAAAGACACACTAAAATGGACTCTTGCTGCTTTTTGCTATTTAAAATCTATTCACCCTTCTCTTGGTTTCCCAATTTTCCTTAGGGAAACACCCCTACTACCCCCTAAAACAGTAGACATAAACATACCGTCACAGTCTTTCTAGTGTAGCAAGTAACAAGCATAAAACAATCAGCCCACAGCATTTGCTCTGACCACAATACTTGGTTCAGAAATCGGCAATGACTCAAAGAGAGCAAAAGACAAAATGAGATTTTTGCTGGCAGTGCTGAGACAAAGGCCTTTCCTCTTCCCATAGAGTGGAAGTACAGGATGTAAGAATGAGAGACACCGTGGCCATCCTTCAGCCGTAAAAGGCCAATCTATGTAAGAATGAAACCAACACATAGAGGAGAACAGAAAAGAGAATATGTTTTCTTAATCTTTTTATCAAGCCATGCCTGAAGCCAGCCTAGCCCTTGAGTTTTCAAATACATAGAGACAACAAATTCTTTTCCTAACCTAGTTTCAGAAGTCATCTTTGAACTTTGTATTCTTCTGCCTGAAACACCCTTCCTCCAGATAACCACAGAGTTAGCTCTATCCCTTCCCTCAGAGCTTTACTTAAATAGCACCTTCTCAATGGAACATTTCTTGCTGACCATATTTAAAATTTGCAACCGTTACCTTCTTCAACATCTTCTATTCTCCTTCCTCCCCCACTATAGCACATATCAGCATCTAACACTTTATAGATTTTATTTACTTTATTTACTTCCCTTCATCATTTTTCCACGAGAACGTCAGCTCAAGGAAGGCACAGATCTTTGCTGTGTTCACTACTGTGTTCCCAGGGCTCTGGGAGGATCCCTGGTACAGAATAGGCACTCAATAAAAATTGGTGGAATTAATTAATTAATTCACCATATTTAACGTATTGGCCATAAATAATTTTCATGTTAAGCATTTAGCTGCTAGTCATGATGGGGATAGGAAATGACCACCCTGGCAAACACAGACAAGTTATAAAAGTCTCAGAACCTGACAATGACCTCATGGTCTTTCTTTCTGATCTGTAGACTCTGACTCCCTGCGGAGCAGGTTACCTGAAGTCCCAAAGACCACAGCATTTTCTTCTAGAGCACTGAAATTTGACTTCTCCCTCTTCTGGCCCTTATCTTTCAGGAAAGTCCATTCTTTATCAAAAAAAAAAAAAAAATTAAGAAACACACTAGGTGTTATGTTATCAAAATTGAGGAATTTGCATCTCTGAGCACCCACAGAGATCAGAATAATACCTTTTCTGACTCTCGGAAGAATATCTCTTAGGAGTTTTCTCACAAGAGCAAGAAAGATAAATGAGTATATTTTCTGTTATTAAAACCTACACCCACACATCCTACCTTTCTAACAGCTAAGAAAAAACCCACAACGCAGCCCTGCAAGATGCCACTAGTATCTACTTCCTTGGAAGCTCCGGGATGAAGTATAACTTTTCTTGTCCCTTCCCATGTTATTTACTGTGGCTTCATGTTAACACATAAGCCCCAGGAAATTCTCCAAACTCTATGGCAATCCAAAACCAATTGTGTTATATCACTTTTTGAACACTTTTTGATGGTTTTTTGAAATATACCATCTCTTAGTCCAAATGAAATAGCTGGCAAAATCAGGCTGAAGGACAACTCATTTTGTTGTGAGGAGAATTCAGAGCAATAAACTCGCAGCCTTGGTAAAACTCAAGCACTACCTTTCCTTTGCAAAAGCAGATTTAAGTAGACAAAGGCCAAGTTTTTCCATGAGGGTTTAGGTACTCAGCTAGGGTGCAGTTCACAGGATAAACATGGATTTGTTAATCTTTATTTCCTACCATTTCCTGATTATCATTATCCACCAGAATTTATTAACAAGATTATCAAGTTAGGTATAAAAAAGAAAACCAAATAAGAAAGTAAGAGGCTGTCATTAACCCACCAGCATCAGGGCAAGGGTTTCTACTTATAGGTATGGATTCCCACTGAACTCATCACACATTCTATCCCCGTCTCTTTAATTAACATCCTCACACATTTATGAATTGACTGGCTAAGACCGAGGAATAATTTGGAGGACAGTGGTTCAGATGGGCTTCTGATCCTAACCTTGATATCATTAGAAGCATGATATAATACTCCAAACATTTCAAATTTAACCAACATTTCAACTTTTGCAAACCTTTATTACTCACTTCCATGAACAAAGCCTTGTGTTAAGCTCATCCTTAACCACAAACCCGATCATCCTCCTGGCTTCCTAGAGGGACCTGTGGTGAGGATAAGACAGATAACTACTCTCTAGGAATTACCAGCTACTGTAGAAGAGATAAGTGTGTTGGGGTTAGAGAAAAAGAGAGAGAGAGAGAGTTCAAAATGGAGGCTCTCAGACAGCTCCTGAAAGGAGATGGGGTAAGGCGCATGGCTGAGACTTATACAGACATTGTTGCATTCATTCATTTAGTACTTAGTGTGTGGTCGTGTGCACACACTACAGGGGGTGTTACAGTGGTGAGCAGAGTGGTCCAGATCTCTTCACTTACACTTTAAAGTACAGTGAGGGAGATTGAGTTCTTAATCAAATAACCTCACAAATATATATATATAATATTGTGTGCCTTTTAGTACAAGAGCTATGACAGTGTTTAACCTGACCTAGGATAAAGTGGGAAACAGGGAAGGCTCCCTGAGAGAAATCATGGAAGGGATTCCCTGTGAAGTCATTTTGGAGTGAGATCCAGAGAGTAAGTGACTGTTACACAACCAAGTGGGGCTGACAGATAAGCTGGGGAGGGCACAGCTGGCAGAGACTATAGTGGGACAGGTCATAGAGGGCAAGCAACTGAAAAAAGCCTGTGTGGCTACAGCACAGAGGGATGGAACAAAGATCAGTAGCAACGATTATGGAGTTTGTCCAGGGAATGACAGTACACCACCCTGGCTAGAGAAAAATGTGCATGGCAGGATACAGAGTAAGTTGGAAATAATGATGGGGCCCTTCACGTTCTGGAAGAATATGCAAAGCAGGTTAGAGCATTTGAATTGTATTCTATAGGCAACAAGAAATCATTATCGGCACATAGGGGTAGGTTCCACCTTTTTAAGGGCGATTGTTCTAGAAGCAATATTAAAACGAATTTTGGTGAGTGAGGGACAGGAAAGAAGGAAGAGATAATAACCAGGGGGAAAGTCTAATAGCCAAGTGAGAGGAAACAAGATCGTGAACTAGGGCACGGGAACCGTAAGAACTGAACGGGTGTGGAGACACTGTAAAGTCGAATCGACAAATTGTGTGGATGCGAAGGGGGGTGCGGGGGAGAGAGAGAAGCTCATCATTGACTGAAAAGGGCTGAGTCTAAACATTAGGAAGACACCAATATCAGAACCGGGGAATAAGAAGAATCAGAGGCTTTGGGACGTCAGCTTGGTTTCGGATATGCCATAATGACATCTTGCGCAGACAAATGGCTAATTCCGATAAACTGGCATTTAAAGGTTGGGTTTGGAAATAAAAGAGCACAGGTCAGCCAACCAACAATATTTACTAGGTACCTACTGTGTACCAAGCACTGTTTTATACACTGAATAGAATTAGAAATTAGACCTAATTTCTGCCTTCACAGAATAGGACTTGAATATGAAAGACTGTTTGCAAAAAAAATCCCCACAAAAACCCAAATGTCACATGATTAACCCCAAAATAAACCATAAACAAATGATATATAAGTGAGACAAGAGTTCAAAGAATTGTCCATTGTCTAGTATCAAATTCACAAAGTATAGCATTGTGAAGGTTAAAGCTCTCCCCTTAGGAGAGACATTAGAATGCAAATTCAAATCACCAGCTATCATCAAAGGGGAGGTAGACTTTAAAAGCTCCTTGTGAATTTCATCCAAGAATTTAGAGGACACAGCAAAGGACAGGATAAGTAATAGATTCTCATTCTTTGAAAGAGAGAAACAAGACATAAGGAAATCCCACTAGCAAGGACATTTAAACATCTTGGCCCTTCATCAACACTCAGAATATATATTGAATTTCAGGGAAAAAAATAAACCTTTGCCATTTTTACTTCCAAGTAGGTGCCAAAATTATCTCATATGGAAGACCCTACGGCTCTCTGACCTTATCATTTTTGGAAATAAAAGGATAATGGAAAAAAATATACTAAAATTATCTTCAAAAGGAATGAATAACAAAGGATCATTAAGGGCTCAAAATAAGAAAACAAATCTGAAACTAAAAATCAATTAATTTGATTAATTTAAAAGCTAAAAACCAAACATATATACATATATATATATACACACATATATCTACATATATATCTCTATATACAGATACAGAGATATATATAAAGATTAGATGGCTAGATATAAATACATATAAAATTACGCCAAGATATTTTAAAAAAACTGTATAGGAGAATAAAGCTAAAATATCTATATTATGTAGCATGTTAGTGAGTTATTAAAAACACAGTCTATTTAAACTAGCTGATGCTAAAGTTCCTTAAAAGAGTAAATGTGAGAGAGCAGCTAAGAAAATGTTGGAAAATTATTCCAATAGCGGGGCAGAGGGAGCTTACTCAACTAGTTATCAACACTATTTTAAATCTACAGTAATTAAAAACAGTGCAGATTAGGGAAGCAGATGGATGAAATAAAACAGAGCCCAGACATAAATCCAAGTATGGGAATTCCATGAATGAAAAAGGTTCATTTCAAACCAGTTGTAAGAAGCGATCAGTGTCTACATAAATGGTCTCAGAATAGTAAGAAACCCATTTCGAAAACTAAAGTTTGATCTCCATAGAAAAGGAGCATCTTGACACCATTGATTTAGCCCCAAGAACTTTTTCACTCTAGTCTTCTCAATTCAAACAATTTTTAAAAACCATAATTGTACCAACACTGGATTTTTCTTGGAAAATTTTCTGGACTCAAACTATTTTTACTTTTCCTCGATAAATCTGCTATATAGCATGATTAAAACATTTCTCTAATCACCATTTCCATTTTTATCTTACCCAAAATTATTTCCATTGAGACCAAAAATTTATTTTTCACGTAAATGTTGTAACAATGTACAGCACATTGTTTTATCCTTATCAAATCTTATTAATTAAAACTTCTGCCACTCTTAGTTTTTCTCTATGATCATTGTTATTATCAATTTTTCCCAAGTCAAATACTGCAGATATAAATTGTCAAGGAGATTTATTCTTCTGGAAGCAACCAGTTAGTAAGTTATTTTACCATGTGCACTTGTAACTGTCTGCTTTAATTTTTGTTGATTACAAAATGGTGGCGTCAAAACATCCTACATCAGATTCCCACTTCACAATTTATACACAAATAAATTCCAGATGGATAAGAAATTGTACAATAAGCACAGATAACAAAGGAAAACATAGCTGACTACTATACACACACACACACACACACACATATATAATATAACCTTGGAGAAAAAAAAGGTTTTCTATGCATAAGTCAAAAATCTGAAGCCTTAAAGGAAGTTTGACTCCCTTTCCATCCCAGATGAGCTATAACACTAGAATTTTTCAAATGTTCCATGGAGGGTGATCTAGGGGTCTAAGAGTCAGGGTTTCTTGCCATGGGAGGGGGTGGGCTGATTAATAACAGATGTAGGTGGGGACAATGGATATTCAAAGGGTCTTGGAAAATATATGTGGGATTGGAGTTTTATCATTTCAAATGTAATACATCATCACAATTAAAAATTTTAAACAATCCAACAAGCTTAGCATAAAGTGAAAGTACCCATTACCCCCTAAATCCACTTACAAAGATACCTACTGTTGATGATTTGTTGACTATCATTCCAGGTCTTTTTTTCAGTTTGTTAAGCTTTTTACTTATTCTCCTTGGATGCTGGACCCTGAAACCAGAAGTCCAGGGTTTTGGGTTTTTTGTTTTAATGCAAATTCAACACATTCTCAGATACCCTCTATCTCTCTCATACATATAATTTTTGATGAAATCATAATATACAAAGTTGATCTACCTAGTTTCATGGATTTAAATACCATCTGTACGTATATGGGCACACTTCAAGAAGAGATGGAAGGAAGGAAGGAATTGAGACACTCATCAGTAAGTAGCGATTATTACTAAACTGGTACTTTTTAAATCTCTTCCCTTTTTAAAAATTTTTTTTCCTCTTTGATATGAAAGAAATGTATGTTTCCCTTAAGAAACACAGAAAAGCACAAGAAATAGTCACCCATAACCCACCATATAGAGCCAACTACTGTATCTTTTGGAAGAAAGAGTCCACATTTACTAGACCCAGAACAGCTGTGGCCCACAATCTTGTGAAGCCAGAGTCCAGAAAGAAGTTTCCAGCACCATAAGATAAACTGGAGTAGGTAGGAAGTTACAGATCACATACCCAGGCCCCCCTGACAAACAGGATGAGGAGGAAACAAAAACGTGGTTCAGGGTATCTTTTTCAAGAAGACACTGTTCAAACTAAGAAAGGCAGAGCTCCCAGCAGAAACAGACACCAGTTATGAGACAGGCAGAGCCTTTCCCGATGGCTCAGATAAGCTTCCAGCCTTGAGCTATGAACCCAATGCTGTGGACTGTCAGAAGGAGTCTAGAAAATAAAGATGCCACAGAAAGAAGCTTTATCATCAGATTCCTCCCACCCCAGCTTTTCCCCTCAGATTTCCAAGCTGAACAGACACCCTTGGGACATTTCAAACCTGAAGTATTTACTTAAGGGCCAACTTAGGCGTTGACTGTGGAGAGACAGAGTAGAGAGAGGAAGCTTTAGCAAGAACTTCAAAAACTGGTTCCATTTTAAGCTAGAAAGGAAGGAAAGTGTTTCAGATGGTAACAGGAACAACTTTTTCAGATAAAGGTGATGAAAATGCTGGGATTGTGGAGAACTTCTTGCCCAGCTAAACGTACTTCAGACTTCAGAAAGGATCAGAAAGGTGCACTAAGTACCCAGTTGGTGGTTCAGCAAAAAAGCTTAGGCAGGGATCAAACATTTTCTGCAAAGAGCCAGATAGTAAATATGTGAGGTGTTGCAGGCCATCCTGAAGTCTCTGAAGCAGCAACTCAGTCCTGCAGCTGTAGTGCAAAAACAGCCACAGACAATATGTAAATGAATGGTATGGCACTGCCAATAAAGCTTCACTTTGGGACATTAGCATTTCAATTTCATAGAATGATCATGTGTCACAAAATATTCTTCTTTTGATCTTTTCCAATCATTAAAAAATATAAAAACGCTTCTTAGCTTTGTTAGCTGTACAAAAACAGGTGGCAGGCGGGATCTGATACCGGAGTTGGCCCATAGTTTCCTGACCTTTGATCTTAAGGAGAGTTTCTGTTCTAAGTTTATGTTCTAACAACATAGATAAGAGCAAACTGGAGAATTAGGAGGCATTTTAAATGGAGAGGATTTCTGCTTAGGTGGGGGGAGTCCAGATAGTGGAAGAACCTTTGGTGGCCAGCAAATCAGTGGGGATTGGGGTGCAGTTATGGGCAGAGGGGTACAGGAGCAAAGGAGGACTTCCCAAAGGGGCTGGTACCCTAGGTGTATCTCTGTGGAGTCAGCCTATAGCATCAGGGAAGAGAGGGCTGAGAAAACGCCTCCCTATCCAATTATGCATGCTCTACTTTCCCAGTGAATCAGGCCAGTGAAAAGATTAGCGGCAGCAAAGTCAAATTTAATTCAAAAGACCCCTTTTTTTGCATAAAGATGAGGCTCTACTTTGTACACAAACAAAAACTAACAGTTCTCAGATCACCTCCACTTTGGTAGACTGTCTTTGTTTACCTGTGTGCATCAGGCTCTTATGCAAATTCCAGCAGCCACTTCAAAATAAGCCTGAGCTTGGCCTTGATGGATTTATTTCTTGCTGCAGGCACAGACCATGTCTATTGAAGACAGAAAAATACCAACCCTTCCACAGCCGCTTGCCCAGGAGTCCCGGGCCTGCCTGGCAACGAGCCTCTTTGCTGCCTCTCCAGCTCAGGCCTGCCGTTACCTTGCCATTGAATAGTCTGGTGGAAGAGTTCAATGCAGGGTTTGCACTTTCCCAGCCATTAGCCAGCTGCCAACGCATTTCATTATCTTAGGAGTGTTTTGTACATCAAAGCGAGCCCCAAACAGTGTGATCGAGTGGAAATAACAGCGCCTGGTCAACATTATAACTTGCGGCATTTTTTTCATGGATATAATGCCATCTGGCACCCAGGAACAGCACAAGCCAATGATGGAAAAACCCTGCTGCCCTGTTTTGCTTGTAACAGTTAATCCTGATAAAGACCAAGGCCTCAGAGCAACTGCCCCGTTGCTATCTTGCATATCTATTGTCTCACACAGGCCAGGCGGCCCCAACCTGCAAAATCGGAGGCTACACATGAGGTTGCCTGGGGGGAAACATGCAGGAGAGCTGGGAAAGGGGCATTATTTGTATTTTTGTTTGTTTAATTGTTTAGTAAACAGACACACACACATACATACTTACACAATGAGGGGACAAGGATTTAGAGATTGCTCCTTCTCAAGCTACAAACTGGGAACACATCAAGTAACCTGGCCATGCAAACCCATAACTAGACTCTCTCATAAGAGCTCACAAGAGCTTCCACATCTACATTGCTTCCAATAATTTTGAAAAATCCCCCCCACCTTGAATTTTAGATCATAGACTACCAACCCCTTCTCAAATTAGAGACTCTTAAACTGACTTCTGGTAACAAATTTCTCCCTGGGCCTTTCATGGCTCTCTTAAATTAAGGAAAAACAAAACAAAACAAAACAAAACACATTTTTGTTTTAAATGACAGCTAAGAGAAGTTCTGAATAAAACTCATCTGTAGTACACTCAAAATCCTGCTTTCTCGGAAGCTGATTTTCAACTGACAAATTAGTAAAGAAAATACCACGAGTATCTCATTGTTTTTATTTTGGTATCAATCTTTGAAACATAGAAGAACAAGACACAAAATGGACAATCTCCTTTGATGAAACGAGGACAAATGATTGGGTTTATTGTGTTTCTTTTTCCCAGAGTCTCAAATGCAATTGCCTCAGTGCACTGTGACTGTTTATAAACTCTTCAATGATTTTTCCCCTCATTACACAAACCCCTCCCTCTTCCTGTCTTCCCCACAAACACCGCTTTCCCCCCTTCCATCTCTGCAGGAGGGAAAGCAAGTAGGACGTTTCCTTCTCTGGGTTAAGTTCATATGGAGGGATGATTTTGCAATTACCACACAAGCTTTTCCAAAGCATGGACAATTTCTAGGGTAATCGTTGCCTATACACAATTTTAAGAATCTAGATGATCTTAAAAAGAAGGCGATGTCACCCAATAACCAATCTGTGGTTTGACATTTCCTTGGAAAATCCAACTTGATTTACCTTCTTCCACTGTGTTTCCCTTCACTATAATAAATTATAGTAGAATTATAACACACTTAAGGAATCAGGTTGCTATTTTAGGCTGGCATGGAAACAGCTCAGAGAAATGAAGCAGCTAGCATTAAGAACAAAGTTCTCCAACCTTCAATATCCTCAATAAAAAGACTGTTTTTCTCACTTCTTTTCTTACCCTAAGAATCAGTGGGAAAGAAACAAAATAAGCCAGAAAGGAGGGTAATTGAAATCTTCGGCAAAATGAGAAAAAAAAAAAAAGAATACAGTATACAGGTTTCCAAAATACGGTGGTCAGAGATCAAAATTTGAACTATTCATTTATAATATATGCCTTATACATCACATTTATAAAATGCTGTGAATCTCTTGCTCTAGAAATAAACATTTACTGGAAGAAATTTTCAAAATCATCTTTTATAGGTGAAGAGACATTAAATCAACAGTTCAAATTTACTTAGTTAATGGCAGAGCTCAAACAGAATCCAGGACTTGTCATTACCATTGCACAGTTTTTGCCTGCACAAACTAACTCATACATACATTTAACAAGCATTGGTTGACTGCCTACCTGTGTACCAGATAGTGGCAACTATTGAGAATACGTTTTATAAGAGCAAATAAGAAAAGATTCCTGTTCTCAAGGAACTCTAATCTAATAGGGGAGACAAGAATATAAACTAAGAACTGCAACAGAGTGGCAGGTGTTAAAATAGAGGGGGCAGTACAGTGGTGGCAAAAAGAAAAAACAGATCAGTTATATCAGAAAATGTCCTCACCATTCTGGCTTTACACCGATGTTAAAATTGTGAACTGCTATTGTGTTTAAGAGTCAAATAAACTTTTGTCCTCAAATTATCCTAGAAAGAGAATCAATTACTTGTGGCATGTCTTAAATTCCACTTTAGGTAAAACTTAATCCATCTTGTGCTTCCTCTGATTATTCTGGATTTGTTGGTGCATAATTTTAAAGAAGTGGGGCTCTGTGGTTTTCCCATTCAGATTGTTCTAAAGTGACGTTCACTGCAGGATCTGGCCAACATGCTAAGCGGTTGAAATTTGGAAAAAAGCAGGCAAAAGGAGGCTAGTTCAGATGAGAAAATTACACATAATTTCTTTCCTCTCATTTTGTGAATATCTTAGTTGTTAGGGATTAAAAGAACTTTAAGCAAATCCCTGCTTCTGCAAGGGTTTGGGGATTTTCATTTCTTCTTTAATTTTTTTAATATAAGTCCAAGATTTAAATTTCTAAATTGGCAATTCCATCAAAATTTCCCCATAGAATGAGTTCCAGTCTTAAGGGACTGTCCATTGATATCTTCCTGATAGTACTCTGACAGTTTCAAATGTTCATTATTCTATTTTTTTCCCCACAACCACATAAGTGTTCTAAGTAGAAAGTTAGTGACTATCTTGAGCTGGTACCCGAGTACCTGATTTTGTGCAAATGTAGTGAGTGGGGAGGGAAGTGATACTATATTCTAGCGCCTACTTTGAGTCTGGCTGATAGGCAGATAGAGGAGACAAAGTCTCCGTCTACTTGAAACCCAGTGTAATCTTCCAGAATCTTAAATTCAGCACCTCAGCCAAGCAAAATCAGCAGGAGAGAATACTATTCTTACACTATAGGATTGTCTTTATTATTTCTCTCTAAGTAAGTTTTCAAAAGAAAAACAAAACTCAGACTGCAGTTAGGGATAATAATTTCCTAAAGATCTCCCGTTCCCCATTCCTCTTCCTCTCTCCTCTCTGTTTCTGTTTCTCTGTCTCTCTCTCTCTCTCTCTCTCTCTCCCTCCTTTCTCTTTGTTTTAGTCTCTCTGTCTCTCTCTCTAGCCTATAACATAAAACCAGAGCAAAGATGGCCAAGGAAGGAAAATAAGAGGCATAGGAGGCCTATGGGGCATATTAAGAACATAACATAACCTACCATACCATTGGTTCGTTTCATTGGTTTATAAAATGTTTTCTGATATACACAATAATCGTATCTGTCTTGAACACGGATTGTGAAGATTAAATATGCTAATGGCATGAAAAGGCTCTCCTAGTTCCTGACACAAAAAATGCTGTCAATCCATATTAGACGGTATTATTATTACTCATGCTATTATTTTCATCACTGTTATAGTCATAGCTTGCATTACCATTATACTGAACAGTTCAGCAAGTACTAGCGGACATTCAGTTGGTTGTCATATCACTTAGTTTAAGAAAGACTGATTCTATTCCTAAGCCCTAAATTCCTACCAATACTTAACTACTTAGGGAACACGCATACTGAATTTCCTCTATAAACTGAAAAGTACAACTGTACCTGTGGGGTAATGTTACTTGAAGGTTAAATACAAAGAAGTCATGTATAAAATAATCCTGACTAATTCTAAATTCCCTAGAAAAGCAGTCACAACCCAACTCTGGCCTCCTTCTCCAGTCTTCCCAAATGCCACCTCCCAGTCTGTCCATCTGAGGTTCCTGACACAATGGGCAGGTAGCCACTCCCCAAGTACGCCCCCTGCTTTCACTCTCCCCTGCACACAGACTCTTCCCTTATGCCTAGACTCTCCTCTCCTGCCTCTCCTTCCAAATCCATCATGACACCTTCCTCTTCTTACCTGGCCAGAAAATATCCCTCTTCTCGGCTTCCAGAGTGCATTCTCCATCTGACATGCTCCCTCCTATTAGCCATATCCCACTGCGTAAAAATCTTTCATTCACGGAAATTTGTCATTCACAGGTCTGTGAGCTCCTTCAGGAGTACAGCCTGTGTCTTACTGGAGAATATCCCAGTGCCAACCAGAGGGCTCACACATAGGAACGACTCCTTCAGCAAACAGATTTCAAGCAATGAAGACCAGGCCCAGGACACATTACTAAGCTCCTGCTTCAGAGCTGAGGATAGAGCCAGGCCAGGAAAAAAGGCTGTTCAGTTGGTTTCCTTAGACTTACAGAATCAGCATTTAATTTAGATACCAAAACAATCTTGCAGGTAAAAGTAATAATTTTAATAACAATAAAACCTAACAGCCATTTATTGAGCATTTACTTGAGGCCACTGTTCTCATGTTTCATGAATATTAACTCATTTAATTCTTAGAACAAGTCTATTAGTTATATTCTCCCATGATTCCCATTTTATAGATTAAAAAAAAAAAAAAAAAACAGAGGCACAGAGAGGTTAAGAGTCTTTGCCCATGGTCAGACAGCTAGGAAGAACTGGATGCAGAATGTGGGGGCAGATTTTGAACCCAGGAATATTCTGCAAAGCCAGAGATCTTAATCACTACCACTACACTATTTGTGGCTGGTCAAGGAGAATTTAATACTTGCAGTAGACAATAAATAGATTTATTCCAATAATCCAAAAGCTATTAATGAGGTTGATAATGACAAGTTTACAATTTTTACTTTTCACTACCACTAACTGCAGATATACCAGCTTCTCACTGATTGAAAGTCATGATCAAAT
Organism: Camelus bactrianus; assembly: GCF_048773025.1. NCBI lineage: Eukaryota > Metazoa > Chordata > Mammalia > Artiodactyla > Camelidae > Camelus > Camelus bactrianus. The sequence goes on along the minus strand of NC_133550.1, from coordinate 41,485,302 downwards.
TCATGATGTCCATTGAAAGTACTTTGCAGGGGTTCCCTAATCTGGTCCTGTCTTTCTAAGTCTGTGTTATCTCCCACTAGTGTCTTTCACACCTGCTTCACATTCACCAGCCTATCTACCTCATTTTGCAGGCAGAGGTAGATTCCTTCAAAAACATTGCTTATACTGTATGCCTGGTCTCTCCTCCTCCCCGCAAAAGCTTTTTCTTCTCCATTTTGTGTAAGTATACTTTTAATAGTATAGTGATAATAGCATTCTTTTCGGTAGTTATTGCATGATATAACTTTTCTACCTTTTTACTTTGTCTCTTCTGTGTATTTTAGGCATTTCTCTAATTAAAAAAAAAAAAATATATATAGTTGGTTCTTTTTTTCCTTAATCTTGTCTGACCAAATTACTCTTTTTTTAAATATTTTTATTCAGTTATAGTCATTTTACAATGTTGTGTCAAACTCCAGTGTAGAGCACAATTTTTCCGTTATATATGAACATATGTATATTCATTGTCAATGGTCAAATTGCCCAAGGCAATCTACAGATTTAATGCAATCCCTATCAAATTACCCAGGACATATTTCACAGAACTAGAACAAATCATAATAAAATTTATATGGAACCACAAAAGACCTGGAATTGCCAAAGCATTACTGAAGAAAAAGAAAGAGGCTGGAGGAATAATTCTCCCAGACTTCAGACAATACTACAGAGCTACAGTAATCAAAACAGCATGGTATTGGTACAAAAAATAGACATATGGACCAATGGAACAGAATAGAGAGCCTAGAAATGAACCCACAAACTTCTGGTCAACTAATCTTTGACAAAGGAGGCAAGAATATACAATGGAATAAAGACGATCTCTTCAGCAAATGGTGTTGGGAAAACTGGACAACAGCATGTAAATCAATGAAGCTAGAACACTGCCTTACACAATACACGAAAATAAATTCAAAATGGATCAAAGACTTAAACATAAGATAAGATACAATAAACCTCCTAGAAGAAAATATAGGCAAAACATTATCTCAAAACATTGGGTTTTGCTATTTGCTTTTTATCTGTACTATTGTTCTGCATTCTTTTTCTTTTTTCTTTTGATTATTTTTTATAATTCCATTTCCTCCTTCTATTAACTTGGTAGCTATATGTTATCTTACTGCGATTTGTTATCTTAGAGATTACAACATGCATAGATGACTTATTTTAGTCTAAGAAACTCTAATGTATTTACTTCTCAGACAATGCAAGAATCTTAAAACCCTTTGATTGTTTTTATCTTCTCCTGATACATGTTATTTGTAATACATTTAGCCCCACAAGATACTACTATAATAGTCTCATAACAACATTAAATGTTTATCCTTTTTGAGGCTCTTAAATCTATCCTATATCTTTGAGTTTCCATTTGAAATAATTTTCTTCTTTCAGAATAGAACACATTAGTATTTCCTCTTGTAGGGGTCTGTGGGTGCAAAATTTCCCTCAGTGTTTATAAAAACTCTTTTGCAGGAGTTTTCCCATCATTTTTAATGTATATTTCCATTGTCAGAGGCTTCTTTTTTTTCCCCTGTAAGGAAGTCAACTATAAGTATTATTGTCGCTACTTTGAGGGTAATTTCTTTTCTTTTCTCTTCTTATTTTTTTTTCCAGCAGGTTATATGATGCTTTCTTTGTCATTGTACCTTGGTGTGGTTTTCTTTGTATTTACCTGACTTGCGTTCATAGATTTTTTTTAAGAAAAATATCATTCACTGTCTCTTTAAATAGTGTATCTTCTTTATCATCTTTCTCTTCTCCTTTTGGGAGCCTTAGCATATAGGTTAGAACTTTTGACTAGTTCCCCCAGTTTCTTACATTGTTTTCTCTGTGTGTGTATGTGTGTTTTAATCTTTTCATCCTTTGTGCTTCATTCTGTACATTTTTTAAATATTTATATTCCAGTTCATTAATTCTCTCTTTTACGTGTCTAGCTTCATGTTAAACCTATCCATTGAATTCCTGATTTCAGGGTTTTTTTTTTTGTTTTAGAATTTCCATTTTGAATCTTTTTTATAATTTACTGTTATCTGTTGAAATTATCAATCTTGTGTTTTATTATCTCAGATATATTAATTATGTTTACTTTAAAATCTTTTGTATAAAAACTCCAATTTTAATATTCCTGATGAGTTCCTTATACCATCTTTTGTTTCTTTTTACTTTCCATTACACTGTCTTGATTCTTTGTACATCTGGTTATTTTTGACTGAGTGTTGGATATTGTATATGAAAAATGGTAAGAGTTAATTTGAAACGAGGACATTACCTTTCTTCAAAGATTTTGTTTGCTTCTGACAGCTGGCTAGGGCCACTAGGGATCCTGAATTATGCTAATTCAATTATAAAATGATATAACACTCTCTTCTGGAGATTTATTTCAGAATCACCCTTATTCATGGAATTCATTTATTTCAGAATCATCTTTATTTCAGAATCTCCCTTATTCATGGAATGTAGTCTTTTAGTTTGGAGTCCCAACCTAAACCTGTAATTTTACTAATGCTTCCCTCCTTGGAAGCATTGAACTCCTTTCCCTCGCCTAGACCTAATGGTCTTTAAAGGCTCAGCTTACCTTCTCAGCCTCCCAGTTAACTTCCAAAATTAGCAGATGCCTCTAGGGGAAAAGCAGTCCCAAGTGCAAAGCTCAGTTCTTTAGATTTCCTCTTTTCCTTTACTTGTTAGCTCACTGGAGATTAAAATATATATATTTTTTTCCTTTAAAATTTTATAGTTTTCTTAGCTGGAGGGAAAGGATTTTTTGCTAATGTATTTGATTTCACATACAAAAGTTACAAAGTCATATTCTTGACTGTTTTTCCCATCATTCATAGAAAGCCCTACTCTACTTCAGTTTACAGCTAAAGTCTATCTGGCACTGATTTTAGTGTGAGCTGTGAGATAGGATCTGGCTCTATATTCTCCCAAATAACTAACTGTTATCTAATTATATATTGAATAATTCACATACTCTCTTGGATTTTACACACATACACACACACATATTCAGTTAACACATTAATGTGCTAAGCCATTTTTACATTACTTTGGTCCTTTTCTGGATTTTCTGTTCTGTTTAACTGCTTTCTCTGTTTTTGTACCAGCACTCCATTGTTTTTAATTACTGTAGCTTTACATTATGTTTATATATCTGATGAGAAATGGTTTCCTTCTTCTACACAGAAGGTTTTTTAAGCCTGGTTTTTTTTTCTGGTGGGGGAGGGAAGTTTCCTGGCTAGTATAGCATAATTCATTTTATCAGATGCACTTTAAAATCTTTTGTTTCAACTGCCAAGCCTCCCTCCTTAAACACACACCCAATAGAGAGTATTTTAAAGAGGACAGACATCTTTACAAAATTGAGTTTTCCTAGTTTTCCATCTTAAATCTCCCAAAGTTCAAGTTTTCATATAAATACTGCAGGTTTCTTAATAAATTTATATCAATATATTTTATACTTTTTATTAATGAAATATTTTCTTCAATTATATTTTCTAATTGTTTACTCTTTGTGATAAGAAAACTATTGATATTTTCCATCATTGCTATTAATATTACAACAACAACCTTAATTATTATTTCTAATTATTTTTGGTATATTTTATCAGTTGATCTATTTGGCTTTTGAAGATACAGAATTATATTGTTATCCAGGAGTGAGAATTAAGCTAACTTCTTTAGAATACTTACTTACTCTATTCTCTTAAGTAATGACACATTAGCTTGGGTGGGAATTAACCGCAAATTTCAGTTTTAGGCTTGAGTCTTAATTCACCCAAACTAATCATTTATCATAGTACCAACCTCCTCACTAAAGTGATTGGTTCAAGGATGAGTAACATAGGCCCAAACTCAATGAGGCATGGCACACCACTGGTCGTAGTGATGTTTTTTAGGGTTCAGCATGTGGTTAAAGAGTTTCACCGTTTTCAGAAGAGGAGTTTCTCATTCTCTGGACTGTAAGGTATAAACACATGGGAGGCCTGGGCTCTCTATGGCCAGTTTGTTCCTATGAGAGAAGGAGTCCAATACCCAAAGGAACACAGAGCTGAAAGAACTGAGAGAAATCAAGCAGCAAAACCGAAACAAACCACACCTGAAACAAAGCTCATCCTGAAACTTTATAAGAGCAAATATATCCTCCTCTTTTTTTGAAACCAGTGTACGTTATTTGCAACCCAAATTATCCTAATAGCTATACCAGCCCAATGTCATATTCAAGAAACACGCCTAAAACAGAATGATAAAGAAAGCTTGAAAATAAAGGCATGTGGAAAATTACACTATGCAAATATAGGCAAACAGAAAGCAGAAATGGCAGAATGACAATCAGGTAAGAATTCAAGATCAAGACCACTGAGCAGAGAAAAGAGATGTATTATTGATATCTACAAGTACAATTAACGAATTCCTGTATACCAAAAACTACAACAGCAAAATACATAAAGCAAAACTCTGACAAGGACTGGCATAACTATTATAAAAATCACAGCCATAGTAGGGAGTTTTGCATGAGAATTTGGCGAATCAAGCAGAAACAAATAAACAAGGATATGGAGATATAACTAACATAAAAAAAGACAATGTAAAATAAAAACAGTATTTTCCCTCTCTTCTTCTCCAAAGAAGAAATCAGAATCTCAAGAACAAGATACCATTAGAAAAAGTCTAGGCCCAGTTTGTTTTACTGCAGAGTTTAACCTTCAAAGTAACAAATGAAAGTTCTGATAGTACCCCTTGCTGTCTCAATTCTCACTATACAACTTAGGAGCTGAATATATTCAGAAAGATTCTTTGGTCACTCAACGCTTGAAAACAGATTCTTTGGCTTTCTCATCAAACCTTAGAAATCAAACATGATTCCACATGTGGTATCTCCATCTGAACTTCTGTTGTCTGAATTCAGGCATCAAATAGATTTGAATGTGAGGAAATATCTGTAATTCTTATTTGACCTATCTTACCTACCTCAAAATATTCTGGACTTTCAAAGATGACTGAAAACTACCAAGATGGTCTATTAAGATAACACAAGAACGCCTAAACTTAAAATATAAAAAAGCAAAAAAAGAAAAACAATTTACTTATGAAAGCAAATGTTCTCAATAAAATATTAGCATATTGAATACATTCAGGTAATTAAAAAGTAATATAACATGACCATGTAAATACATTTTAGAAAACTATAATTATTACAGTATCAATTGAAAGGAAAAGTGCCTTTAGATACGAAAATATATTTTATATAAATATACCACAAAAATTCCTAATAAAAACTCCTAATAAAATAAGAAAACATTATCATCTCTCACTTATCTAAATATTCTCATTCGTATTTTTGTTTCTTATTCTTATATTTCTTTTAAGAAATCTAACTAAACATAGGAAAGAAATTTTAATAAAAGTAGCAACAAATATTTTATAAATGGTAAAATATTTAACCCACTGCCATTAAAATCAGAATCAAATCAGGAATTCCTTTTATCACTGTTATTTTTCAAATTATTTTACATGATGTGAATAATGCAATAAGGCAAAAAATTAAATCAACAGCATATATATGAGAAAAAGGAAGATAAATTATGTTTATTTGCAAATTTTATATTGTATGCTTTAAGATCCCAAGACACACAACTAAAAATATACTAAATTAACAGGAAAACTTGGCAGGGCATCAGAATACAAGAAAAATATAGACAAAGGAATAGTTTCTTAATATTACAGAGTTAAAAATGGACATATCTAATCATCCCACATACAGTAGAGATAAAAGGTATAAATTATCTAGAAATATATTTAACAGGAAAAGAACATATGGGAAAATATACAAAGAAGTAAGATATGAATGAACGGACAAATTTAATTTTCCTAAATGGAAATATTTGATATCATTAAAATGTTAATATTTCCAAAAAGAACATAAATTTAATGCAGCTACAATTAAAGTTTCAAAAGATTTTGTTTAAACCTTGTTGCATACATTAACATTTTATAATATATAAAATTTTAGAATAAAATAAAGAAATTTTTCTGAATAAAGGAAATTCTGAATATGAATCTTGTTAAAATGCTCATTAAGCTCCAGAAATAATTTAATAGAATTTACACTGCCATCTATAAAGTATGAGAAGGCCTGTTCTACCAGATCCTCACCAGCACAAAACAAATGCAATGAATACCTATCCTCCCACTTACCTTACCTAAAAAATTTTAAAAAACATAACCAAAGCCATGGAAGCTCACTGTGCATACATATCAGATTACACTTCCCAGACCCCCGAGGCACCACTCTTCCAAATTAGGAGTTTACCATTCTCATACACTGCTTTATAGTCTCACAATGTGTTATACACATAGAAATGTTTATATGTTTTTAAGTTTTAAATAAATGCATGCATTTCTCTACCATTGCCCTGTTTTGTTTTGGAAAACAGTATGTTTATAAGATGTTGATGCATTATTTAGCTCCAGCTCATTCTAGTTTTTCATCTTCTGAAGCTCAAATCATCCTTGTGTTGGGTCTCCACTTCTATGAACTCCTCATTAATTTCTTTCATTGCCTTCTATTTTTCCACCGCCTTCTCTGTGGTTCCTCTCATGTCTACCCTCCATATTTCTTTTTTCAATGTTGATTCTGTTCCTCCCTCCTTCTAAAGCCATTTTCATTTCACATTCCCCGCTTTGATTTCTTTCTTCAGCCTGCAAGCTCGCCTTTCCATTCATCAGGACTTAAATTCCTTTGAGAGGATGGAGGAAATTTACTCTATTGTTTTTAATTTCCTGAAGTAATTATTATTCTAATACGAATTATGTGCCACCTTGTTTTTACATGTCACATTCCTTTTTCATTGTTTTATAATTTGTGAGGAAATCCCATTTTTCCTGCTTCTTCTTCAACTTTTATTGGGCACAATTTCATCTGGTCCTGATATTGCCCAATAGATTTGGTGGATTACCATAATATCCATTCAATGTTTTCTGGTCCCCTAGAATTGTCCCTGAGGACTCAAGTTGGAAACCTGAACATTTGAGAGAACATCACGTGTATTTTCTCAGTCATTCAGAAAACTGAGTGGGGGAGAGAAGGTAGACACAGGTGGTGAGCAGATAAAGCCCAAGAATGGTTCAGTTGTCTGTAGGCACTTTTTCAACAAATGATCCTCACACTGGCCAATCCCATTAAGAAAAATACCTCTTAAGTTCTTGTCATTCTCCTCCTTCATGGTGAAAAGCTAACTCCATGGGAAACCAGGTCAGTATGAGGGCTCTTGGTTCAAAGGTCTTTTGTTAGTTCTTACTTATCTCTGATCAACTTTTCTCAGTAGATGCTTGATTCTCAAGTACTCCTCTCCCTGTTTCCCTTGGTTCTCTCCTAAGTTGCCTCTTTTTAAGAGCAGCGTAAAGTATACCGTCCCTGGTCACTAGTTCTCTCTTCCCATCCAGCGCAAAATCTTCAGTGTAGACGTATGTTCAGTGTAAGGACCTATCCCTCTTGTCCCCCTCTTGTTAGAGAGGCCTTAAAAACCCTTATAATTTATTTCCCAAACTGTTCCATTTGAAGTGGGGCTAGATCTTTGTTAACTCTGTGTCTTTGCTGGAATTGCCTTTAACTGGCTGGTCCTCAGTCCATGGTATGAGGCTGTGGCTAATACAACCATGACATTTTCATGGGGAGTAAGGGAACTATACATGTTACTGTGGATGGGAATCACTTGTTAAAGTTGCAACGTGGAACCTGAGAATTGGTATTCCTAAGGAGCTCCCAATGATGCTTATGCTGGTAGCTGCAAACAATACTTAAACTAGAAAGGCTGTGTATTAGTCCATGTTCTCCAGAAAAAAGAACCAATAGGAATATATATATATCTAGAAATAGATTTGTTAAGAAGAATTGGCTCATGCAATTATGGAGCCTGAGAGTCCCGTATCTGTCGTCTGAAAGCTGGACATTAAGAAAGCCTATGATGAGGGGAGGGTAATAGCTCAGTAATAGCGCACTTGCTTAGCAAGCACAAGGTCCTGGGTTTAATCCCCAGTACCCCCATAGAAAGAAAGAAAAGAAAGAAAGAGAGAGAGAAGGAGAGAGGGAGAGAGGGAGAGAGAAAGGAAAGAAAGAAAGAAGGAAGGAAGGAAGAAAAGAAGAGAAAAGAAGAAAGGAAGGAACAAGGAAGGAAGGAAGGAAAGAAGGAAGGAAAGAGAGAGAGAAAGAAAGAGCGCGAAAGCAAGAGAAAGCCTAAGGTGTAGTTCAAAGGCTTGAGGATCCTCAAGAGCAGGAAAAGATTGATACTTCAGCTCAAACAGTCAGGAGAATAAGGACTGAACTTCCCTCAGCCTTTCTGTTCAACTCCAGTGGATTGGATGGTACCCATTCCAACTGGAGAGGACCATCGGCTTTTTTCAGTCCACCTATTCAGACGCTAATCTCTTCCAGAATCACCCTCATGGACACACCCAGAAATAATGTTTAACCAGATATATGGGCATCCCATGGCCCAGTCAAGTTGACATGTAAAATAGACTATCACAGGTTGTCATCATGCAACATACAAAGCAAGAAGGTGGTACATGGCTGGCTGAGAATTTTAAATAATAGCTAATATTTATTCAAATATGACTACATCTTAACCATAGTGCTAAATGCTCTCCATGGATTATCTTACTTAAATCTCACAACGACTCTGTGAGGTAGGTACTATATTATTACCATTTTGTAGAGAAGGAAATTGAGGCACAGACAGGTTGGATAATTAGTTTGAGATTAAACATCTAGCAAGTGTCAGAATTGAGCTATCTGACTTTAGAGCCTCAAACTTGAAACATCACCTCCTGGTGCAGTCCTGAGGCCATCTCTTATACTGCCACATTGCAGAAAGCAAAGGTCCTACCAGGCCCTTAGAACCACTCAGTTTTTTGCTTCATGAAACTGGAGGGATGTTGGGAAAGATGACCTGAGAGTTTCCTCTAGAATGTAAAGCAGCATGGGCGCTTCCTACAAGGTCCAGGTTGAGAAGCAAATGGAGCTCTACTGAGGGGGGGAAAAAAGTAACAAATACCAATAAAAGAAAAAAAAAAAAAAAAACAAGAGAAATTGATGAGAAACAGCAGAAGTTGGCATCCTTTCACTTTAATTCAGAGAAGGGAGAACTACTTACTGCTTAGCAGAATATTGAAATAAAATTTCCTTAGAAAGCCCCAGTAAAGTTGTGTGCCTGTGACAAGTCAGAAGGATAAGGGAACCTGTGCATGGTTTCCTCCTATTTCCATGGGCAAAGCACTGCTCCTTCAAGAGTCAGACCCCAGGGAAGCTTTCCAATCATCCCCCAACCTCCACCACAGTTACGGTTTCTTCTTCAATGTTCCAAAGGCCTTTGTGAAGAACTCAGAGTGCAGAATGTACTCTCATTCATGTGTTTGTTTACGTTTCTCCCTCACTAGACTGGGATTTTTTTTAGGACAAGGTCTCAGTTTATACATATACCTTGAGCTCTAGGTACACTGGAATACTCTGTTCACTGAACTTAAGGCTTACAGTCTTGACATCATTCCCTTTTCACTTCTGACTTCCCTCAACCTATCATAGTTTCCTTTAAATACTACTTTTTTATGAAGCCTTCGCTAAATTAAGCATTTCACTCTGTACCTTTATCATGAAACAAATATGCTTACAGAAAACAAACTATGGTTACCAAAGGGGAAAGGGGTGAGGGAGGGATAAATTAGGAGTTTGTGATTAACATATAAACACTAATATATATATATAAAACAGATAAACAACAAGAACCTACTGTATAGCACAGAGAATTATATTCAGTATCTTGTAATAACCTTTAATGGAGAAGAATCTAAAAAGGAGTGTGTATGTATATATATATAATTGGATCACTTTGCTGTACACCTGAAACTAACACAACATTGTAAATCAACTACCCTTCAATTTTAAAAATTTTAAAACCTTAAAAAATATTCTTACTGTTAGATTTTGTCAATCCCTCTTCTGCATTAGATTATAAACTCCTAGTGGTTATACCTATGTCTTCATGACCTTTGAATTCTCATTAGAGCTGAGCCAAATCCAGCACATTAGTTGACGCTCATAAGATCAGATACTGAACACATATTGAAAAAGAAAGGGAAAGAAATTTAGGCACAAGAATGTGCCTGGACTGACTAAAACGGACTCAACAACAGCTTCAAACCAAGTTTAAGAACCTTAAAGTCCTCTCTCCAGATCCTTACATATATAGTAATTTCCAGATCTGAACTTCTTTTTCTACTGAACACATCACTCAAGAATGAGCCATTTTCTCCTGATTCTTTGGAAAGTTTATCATGCAGGTGTTTTTAGTACAGAAGAAGGAAGACACCAGAAGCTAGATTTTACCTTTGAGAAAAAATCAAAATTAAAAACAATCATTGAACAGAAGCAAAAATTTAAGAAACAAAGGACACAGAAATTTAAAAACACATTTAAGAAACAAAAAGAGATTCAATTCTATTTTGTTTGAGGAGGTCAGACTTTGCCTGCTGTGGTACCTTACCTGGAGACTGAATAAACATAGCCCTGATCACCGGGGGTTACTGATTTATTCTCAAGTGGATTTTATAGGCCCTTAGAGAAGGCCAAGAGAAATATGGTTACTTGCACTCTTCGTTACAGGGTAAGGAGAGAGCTTTTGTGATTTCCTTCTTTTCCCCTAACACCAATCGTGAGTGCTTTAATTTTCTCCAAATTCTCTATTTGTCTTGAGACAGTATGACCTGGGGAGGTGGCGGGGGATGCAGGGAGTGGGCGGGCACACAGAACTCAGAAAGCACAATTAAAGAGGGAAAATGTGGATTTATTTTTTAAAAATTCATAGCAATTGTGCTCAAGATAAATTTATTTCTTTGGCCTCTAAAATAAGCTGTCAGCAAGAAATGATTTGTGGCTGAGTTTAGAAAGTAAACATAAAACATTATTAAAATTTTAAGTTCTCATTGCTGTTTGCATTTCCTTTGCACTTAGAATGATTTATTTCACTCATTTACTTTCTTTTTTTTTTAATAATGAAGACAACAACAGAAATTCAGCTCCTAGATTAGGTTCTGAGAATCCAAAATCTTAACAACAAAATAAAATACAACAAAAACAAAACCCCCAATACATCTAACAACTTAAAATATTTTGTGAAGTACATACTCAGAAAATGGTCTCCATTCAGCCAGTTTGTGAAACTGGCTTTAAGAGGCAAAATGAATCCACAACTTCCTGACATTTTTACTTTGTTTTGTTTTGGTTTTACTAGACATCAAAATTTCTTACAATAGAAGGATATTACGATTGTGTTATCACCATGGGACAAAAGATTTTTAATTTTTTATTTCTGTCAGTTGAGCTCTTCTAGCCTGGAACTCTTTATTCTTCCTCACACTGAACCTCCTAAATTTCTGTGCAGGAAAAAGTATTTTACCTACTTCAGGCAACAGGCCAGACCACGGAGAAAACACCAAACAAAATACCACTCTCCCCTGCAAATCAGCTTATATTTATAGCCAAAGTTTTACATCGTGTGTGTTCATTTTCCACTTCCCCCACTAAGTTGTCCCTGTTGAGAAGTTCTTAGCACCTGGCTCCGGAGAAAAGGTCCTGAGAGCTTTACTGAATTACTGTTTCACATTTTGCATCTTTTGACCATTAATCTCCACTGTCAGAGAGAGGCTCTGCAACATCACCAGTAATCAGCTCTGTGGGTCCCTGTAATCAGGGGGAAAGGGTATTTAAGTGCTAGAGAGTGAGAGATGAGGGGAGAGACCACATGCTATTTTTCCTCAGATTAAAAAAAATGGAGTCAGAGGGCATTGAGAAGCCATCTCAAAAGAAAATTGGAAGCAGATTCAACACTCGATATAAATATAAACAACAGAAAGAAAATAAGCTGATGTGTAAACTGCAGGGTCTTATGTACTTCCTAATATGAAGTTTTGTAGATATTCCTGGTGCTAGACAAAGCCTCACGCTGTCATTCAAGAGCACCGTGTGACGGTAAAAATAACCACCACTTCCTGAGTGACTACCCCTGTGTCAGCTCCTAATAACACCTCACAGCTATTAGCTATCCCATTTAGGAGCCCTGCTACCCTCCGAAGTGGATAACATTATCCCAAATCTAAAGGCCACTTGTGTTTTTCAGATTTTAGAGTCAACATGGAGCAGGTACCAAATAGTATGAACCCCCTCCTCGGGGGCTGGAACTCAACCATGTGAAGGTTCCTGTAGCACAATGGGCAGACAGATACAGAAGGAAGAAGATTATTTTGTCAGGTCAGGCCAGGTTTTACTGCCAAAAGCAGTTCTGCCAAACCTAGATTTAAAAAAACCCAAAACTTGTTTCCAGAGGTTGGATTTCGGAAGGTTGGATGTATTATCAACTCCCTTTTACAGGCCAAGAAGCTGGGGCTCGGAGAGGATCAAGTGCCTTGTCTCTTGGCACAGGCAGCAGTGCTTGGGCCGGATTCAACCAGGAAATCTCAGATTCCAGAGCCTGTGATGATCCCCCCCACCCCCACCAACCCCCGGCCCTCAGGCTCTTGTGAGGTGTCTAAGTAGACACAGAGGTCTCTGAAGTCTTTCTGTCAATCCCAAGACTTAACCTGTCCTCCCTGCCCTGTATTCCTTGTCTTTTTCTGCAACCTCACCCAAAAAGGGCTGTAGAAAGAAAAAAGGGAAAACATTGTTTCTCCTTCAGTGATAGCAGAAAGAGGCAGCATCAGCCTTGATCTCTTTATTCCCTTAGGAATTTGAGGTTTGCTCCTGAGAGACAAAGCTGAGATGAAGAAAAGGAAGGGAAAGTGGGGAGGAGAAGAAGACAGAAGAGGAAGGGAAGACAAGGGGAGGAAAAGAGAGGGGAAGATGGGGTAGGGAGAAAGAAGAAAGAAAGGACCTGGAGCCTGGGATCCAGAAGTGACTAAAGCATTAAAAAAAAATCCTAGTAATTCAAGATGTCTACGTGGCTGCAGTGTCAGGCTCCTCCGTCTTCTCACTCCTTTACTGAAGCTGGCTGCACAGAGATACCTTCTAGGAGTGAATGTTTGCCGGAATGAAGAGGAGACTGAGCATCCCATCTGGGTAGCACAGCCCACACAGGATGGTAAAATGCCCACCAAACTGACCTCATCCAGCAGAGGCAGGGGTTCAAGAGCAGCGTTCAGAGGAGATGGGGTGCTCCCTAGGGATGTGTGAAAACTTGAGAATGACACTGGACTTTATCAGGCCAGAAGAACGGGGGTCTGATCAATCCAGCTCTCAAGCTATTGGGTAACCCTGACTGCCATCAGGGTTACAGTAGGTCCTACCATCATGGTGTGTGGAGGGTTAACTTTTTACAGACAGAGATACAACATCTTCAGCACTGTTACTCTTACCTCCTGTGATCTAATATGCCTTCTCCCAGGAGAGAAAGGACTGTACCCGAAATTCCACAAGACCCTGAAATGACCAGGGGAGTGTGTAGTCTGTGACTGTTTTTGTCAGGCCTATCAAAGCAGGCAAAGGGTTGAGACCCACTGCTGGCATTTTTAATATGAAATCCTAACAGCTCGATGCATTTAATCCCTGTCTAAGTATAAAGGGGGAATTCTACCATCACCCCTTCTTCCCATAATGGGAGGCTCTATTTAGTACTTCGTCCTTTTTTAATGCTGCAGTTTGGGAACTTCACCACCAATGCGTGGCTAGGACCTTGCCAATTTGCCAAGTTGTATAGTGCTGTTTCCAACACAGAGAACTCCTTTCTAATGAAGACAGTCCCTGCACACAGGAGGCATTCCCTCAATGTTGGTGATTTGAAAAGCTTATGAAAATTATACCCTCCTGGTTCATATATTTTCCTTGTCAGATGCTTTAGTCTCAATCAAAAAAGATAAGGTTTTAAATGTTATGTACCCAGGGGCATACTTTTCTGTGTGACGACAGACTGTGGTAAAAGAAATACTTCTCTTTCTCTGTAACTTTCTTTTATCAAAACCAGTGGCCAGGCATCAGAATAAACTCTATTTAAAAGAAATAAATAAATAAAGCTTATCAGCACATTTCTTCCCCTGTACTGATTTAAGTAGAGCACACACAGGCATACACGTGACACACAAATATATGCAGAAATTTTCCTTTTGCACCATTCCTTGAATTTTACCCTCTTCTCTTTCCAGTGCTAAGCCCCTACCTAACCTAGTCCTCTAGCAAACATGTACAACACACACACTCGTCAGGTTTTATTCCCCTGAAATAAATTTCTAGTGAAAGGAAAGTTTTCACAGAAAAAAAAAATATATTAGGCCAGAGAGTTGTACTAAAGATACTGAAATATATTTTTTCTCTAGTAACACCCTTTTAGCTTTTAAACTAAAAAACCTTTTAACTATGAAATAGTCAGCTAAATAACTCAATTTCAATTAGCTTTATCAGAACTTTAATTCATGCCTAAGCATGAAGTGTTATACCAAAAGACTCAGTTTAAAAATAAGTTTGTCCAACCACACATTTAGATGTTTTTATTTTATTCTACGCAGTAGAGTGTTTTCCTGTCGAAGTTGACAGGTTCAGTGTGAGTAGGTGGAAGGAAGAAAAACAAAGGGGACACATTAAGAAATGAAGGCAGGACTCTTCTCATGGAAACAGAAGGGCAAAAACACACCTGTGTCACAGCCAGAGAATCACAGCCAGCATATTGATAAAAAAAGAATTTTAATCCACATGGATGAAGCTGAGAAATCTTTCAGGAGAGATGCCATAGATTACTGCAATAAATATTATTAACAGATTCAAGGCCATAATCATTATCTGTATCTACACCAAGTTTCAAATTACCATGGTTATTTTACTTCTGTTCCCAAATTTAACATTAGGGAATTTTGGTTGTGGACCTATCATCAGTAGGCAAATGTATATATGCATATATACGTATATATATATATATGTGTGTGTGTGTGTATAAAATTATATATATAATTAGACAGTGTAGGATTGGTCAACATCATACAAGAACAGGTCTGAGGTTTAGGAGTCCACTTACTTGACCCATGGCATCTTTGGTAAACATTTGTTTTGGATAAAATATTTAGTTCTGCATGAAATTCTATATAATATCACCATTGCTTTCCAAAGTGTATTTTCCTTTTCAAATTCATTCTCTTCACCTTTCTCCACAATCTCATCCCACTATCTTTAGTCAAATGGCCACAGTTACCTGGTTAATAAATGGGAGCTTTCAAAGGGATCCTTTCTTAAACCCAGAAACTGAGATTTCTGCTTTTTAGCTTTGCTTGGACTCTCAGATGAGAGAGAATATCTGAGTGATCTGGACTCAACCTTAAAATGCCTCAAGTACTTCTCCAATTTTTATGCAGCAAAAGGAAGACCACCTAGACTGGAAGAATACAGCAAGTTTTAAACTGTTTGAAAGCAGATATTCTTACTTCTTGGGCTGGGAGCATGGATAGGGTAGAATTCATGGTGAAACATGTTTGAGAAAGTATGTTTCATTCATCTTTGACAAGGCAAATATCCATTCTTGTATCCCAACCCCAGGAACTTTCTGTAACTCAAGAACAGGCCAGATACCTGCCAGCACCTTAAAGAGTAAGCAGTTCATGATTTTGGAGTGACTGTATGATGAAGGTACTGTTACCCTTGGATTTGTCTTGTCTCATATATGGAAGGTCAGGGGCTCTAAATGATAACAACTCTGTACTATAATCTCAGATTCTGTAAGAAATAGGCATTTTGGGTAACTGAATTTTCCAGTTATCTGTCAACAAGAAAACCCTTTCTGTTTTCAGTGCTTGTCTGTTACCTTGCCTTGCTAAACATCCTAACAAAATATTGAGCACCTTGCTGTATCAAACTGAACATCAGTTCTTATTTCATATTTATTATAGACAGCTTGAAGATATCATATTTTTTTTGGTCGAAAATTCAGGTCTTCTTATCAGCCTGTTTATTATGATTTGCAATTCTCTCTAAAATGGAGAGGAGAAAACAAATAAATAAAATCCATCTAGATTTTCCAGTAATAAAAGTTGTGCTGATTTCTGTGGTATGCACCACCAGAAAATCAAGTAAAAAGTGGTCAGAAAAAAACTGCCATAAACCAGATTTATAACAGTGTCCAAGAATGCCAAGTTACAATTATGTATTTAAGGACAAATGAGCCTAGAAGGATTTTGGAATTCACTCAATTATTTGAATGGAATGTTCTTTTTCCAGATAGCTCTTAGGCTGTTTCTCTGGTCTCCTTCAAGTTTCTGCTCAAATTTCACCTTATCAGTGAGGCCTTCCCTGACTATTCTACTTAAAATAGCAACCTGCCCCTCCCCCTAGCACTCCCTTCCCTACATCACACCTGCTCTGCTGGGCCCCCACAGTGTTTCACAACTGGAGCAATAGTCACAGCACCAACACAGCAGACCTGCTCCTTAGCACGAACACCATCTGACATATCATATATTTTACCGGCCCGTTTACCTCCCACTCTAAGGCTATGGATTTTTGTTCGGTTCACTGCTGTACCTCCAAGTGCCTAAACAATGCTGGGCACATAGCAGGTACTCAATAAGTATTTATGATAAGCACAATAACCAATTGTAGCATCTTCCAAAGCTCTAGTCCAAGAGTTCCCAACTTTGAGATGAAAACCAGACATAAATACATACCATTACAGTCCAATGGGACTCCTGTCTAATGGGAAAACCAGACATAAATACAAACCATTACAGTCCAATAGGATCAGAGAGCAGAGCACAGGGATGTGATATTGGTTAGGAGCTGGTGCTTGACCTCAGACAAACCTGAATTTCAGCCTTAAATTGTCCCATAGCTCTGACTTTGGGCACGTTTTATAACATCGCTGTATCATGATCTCTTCCAATGTTCAGAGATGACCATAGTAACAATTTGTCTACTCCTACAGTAGATGCAAAGTGATGAAAGGTCAGTGAAGGGATGCACACAGGTGCTTTGCATAGTCCTGGCCCTCAGGAGGTCTACAGGAAGTGCCTGCAGCATCAGGTCTGATCTTTAGAGAAGCAGAACAGGGAGTCGAAAGCTGTCTGGTGCTACTAGAAGGCTTGCCAGTAAGAGGACTGAGGCAGGACTGAAGGAAGAATCGTCCCCAACATGAAAACAATGAAATGCCATATTGATTTGTCCTGTACTTAATGCATGAAACTTCTTTTAAAATGAGGAATGAATCTGCTAATAATACAAATATGTAATCAGAGCAGGGGCTTCTCTCACTGGAAATGGGTTACTGAAAAGCCTAACCAAATCTGGCTTTAACCATCCATACATTTTCACTGAGTAGCCGTTCTTTCTAAAATGGGATGTAGTGCTGGGGAAAAAAAAAGGCACCTAGTACTGAAATATTAGGTAGCATTGCCCTGAGAAAGAAATGTCTAAGCCACTCACCACCATCACCATCACAAGCCACCATTGCTTTGGCAGCAGAGGTTTTGCTAAGAGGAACAAGTTGTCCTTCTCAGGAAAAAAAAGTTAATTCAAGATCTGGTTCCAGATCAGGTTCTAAATCAGAACAGTAGATCTACAGGATTAAAAAAAAAAAAAAAAAAAAAAAAGGAGTAAAGCCCTTTTTCATCACTGATGAATCATCCCCTTTCCCTGTTCCTCAGTAGATCCCAAACTCATTAACACTCTCTTTAGGACAAGTCTTCCAATCTCTTCATTCAAGAATCTTTAAAGTCAGTGACACAGAGCTCTGAGTTCAATCAATTTCACAACTAATTGTGCTGTAACTTATGTCAATATTCCAACTGCTCTTTGGCAACTGAAGTTGAGAATTTTGAGATGGAAGCAAGCACTCAAGGCTAGGACTCAGTTATATATACAGGTGTAACACTTGTTTCCTCTCCTTATCTGCAAAGTCTACTAGAGACTGACATGATGAGGCTAAAATAAAGGGGTGGAGGTTTATGTAAATTTGGCATTACCACAATCTTTCTCAGTTGCACCAGGCAATCCTTAGTAAGTTTGTGAGTCAATGATAGGGACATGACTCAAATTTTACTCCTCACTTTCAAAGGCTAAAAAGCCATAGCAAATTGTACAGGGATGTACTGTATTAGTAACCACTAAATCATAACTAGTTGAAAGGCAACGATTTTTTCTGGTGACAATTTGCTTCATGTTTAAAGTAATCGTTACCGCATGTTTAGGAAGCAAAAACAAAGTTATAAAAGGAGAGAGAAAACAACTCATTTCTAATTTGAGGCCTGGCTCCACAACTATATTTCTCAAATTTTAAGTGCCTCAAAAGGGAGTTTTCTGGGCTAGCAGAAATGTCCTATCTCTTGATCAGAGTGTGGATTACATGGGTGTGTAAAATTCACTGAACTCTATATATTTAACTGTGTAACATTTTTACATCAATTTAAAGAAAAAATTTAAGTGGCTCACACCTTGAAAGTTATGCCCAGGAGGTACTTACACTCAAAATGTAAACCCAGAATGAAACTTAAAAAAAGAAAAATTCCATTAAAAAAAATTTCAAAATGACAAGTGCTGTAACAAAAAAAATATGAAAAATACTCAAGATATGTTTGAAATGTGCTGTTTCATATGCCATGGAAGTACGTCTAACTCAGTAGTTCACCCTAAAACCCAACCTTCCATGCTAACCCTGTAAAATATGAAAGTCATCTACATCTGTACAAAAACAAATTATAACCTAGCTGTTTTGAAAAGCACTGAGTTCTATTTGGCTCCTTTTGGACTGGGTAGGGTGTTCTAACTCCTTGACCTGTTCACTAGGAAGCAGATGCACTGCTGGTTGCCCAGCCATTATTCAAAGAGATGACAGTCTCAACATGACCTATAAAAGTGAGGTGACTGTATGTTCTGGCTGCTGCTGATAGTCTGGGTTTAATGGTTAACAGCACCCTGTTTGACTCTCAAGAGTCACAGTCTGGTTGATATACTTATCGATCAAATTACATGGTCACTGGACCTAGAAAACCCATGATTTGGCCCACTTCCTTAATTCCTCTCCACTCCAGACACACCGGTCTTCCTTCAGTCCCTCCCATTCACAGCATGCTCTCCAGCCAGGTCTCTGCACACTCTTCCCTGCCTTCTGCACTTAAAGCCCTACCCATCCTTAAGATCTCAGCTCAAGTATCCCTTTCTCTGGGAAGCCTTTCTACAGTGGTCCCAGCTCTCAGGACACCACTCAATCATTTTCCTTTCCTTAGTATGTCTTAGGTCCAATTTTCACATTTGTCTGGTAACTCTTTCTCTGCCACTAGGCTCTAAACCCCTGGAGGGCAGAGACAGTGACCATTTTTACATCCTCAGTGCTTAGCACAGTACTCGGCACATAGAGGGACTCATTAAGTATTTGCTCAATAAATGTATCAGATACAGGACAAAACACTGATCATATTTTAACCATCAGAAAGGATATCAGGAGGCTTAAAAGGATGGGATAATGAGGAAAATGCAAGAATCTGGGAGTTGATAAAGAGCTACTATCTAATTTCCATCTCTAACCCTATAATCATAACTACTGTCTCAAGGAATAATTGTTCTGACAACACTGGCCACTCAAACCTTGGTTTAATTAGTTCCAAACTCTTATTCTTACATCACAGTTTTAACTTACAGGAACACATTGACTAATTTATAAAGCTACATACAACTCCAAGCAGGGCCTGAACCACACAGAGGCTTTAAGATGCAAGACCTGAAACGGTTAAAGGAATTTTGCCCATGAAGTCTCTTGAGGACTTTTGTCTCCTATAGTTTTGCAAAATAAACCAGCAAGAAGCTCTGCAGACTGCGTACCTACTTCATCGAAGTATGCAATGTTATACAACCTAGCAGCAAGCTATTCAATGAAGACATCTTCACATAGAAAAAGGGACCTGAGTTTAAACCAAAAAGAACCTACAGTCGCTGACTCATTTATGACTAAAAGAAATCAGCTACGTTATTAGTGATTCAAGCAAATGTTACACCAGGTTACATCATAAGAAACTCAAATTCTAACTGACAATTTGTAAAAAAAGTTGCTTTATTTTGCAATAAAGTAAGTATTCACACCACTCTAGATTAAGAAGAGATTGAGAACCAGAGTTCTGTTTGAAAATCTGTGTTTGAAATTCTCTTGCAAAAACACGGCCAAATACAAATGGCTTGAAGGCCTACAAACCCTGGGAAAAGTCAACTTACTTTATATAGCAAAGAGTTGTGAGGATTAAACAAGATAATGGTTGCAAATGTGCATTGTATGGGGCTGCCTTGCTATACACATTTGGTAATGTCACTCCTTCTCTCAACTTAAAGGTGTCCTCAATATAGACAAAAGATCTGAAGAATTCTCTCCACCCCCTCTTTTTTCCTCCTTTACGGAGAATATAGCTTTGAAAACCACAGTGTTAAGTAAAATAAATATGCATGGCCTGGGTTATCTGTATTCTCACCCTTAAAGGGAGTGGAGAGGAGAACAGTTCATTTTCCTTCCTCTATTATTTCAAAAACACAAATACCTTTCTTGCAGTGATTGGCTAAAGCATACTAAAGATTGGCTAAAGTTTGAAACTCCAAACAAAATCACAGTGATATCATCAGATTTTCAAGAAACCAAGAAAATCACCATCTGCTGTATTTCATTTGCTTCCATGATACAGAGTATCCATCCAACTTCCAAGAATCACCATTCACTGCTAGGTGTTTTCCTATGTTTGATTTTGACAAGAGACTTGTTTTTATCACCAGTTTTACATATGAAGCAAATGGGCTCAGAGAGGTTAAACAACTTGTCCAAAGTCACAAGCTGGAGCTGATACAGGCTTGGATTCCAACTCATTCTTCTGTCCAAGACTAGTATTCTTTATACTAACTCCCAGCTGCCTCCTAAAGAAAGTCTAGTCTTTAAGATCATTCTATGCTTCCTAGGCATAAAGACTAAAAGGATTTCAAGGCTGAAAATGACCAAAGATGGCCAACTAGCAATGAGAAGTTAAAATATACATGTTCCAACAATGTGAGGTAAATCAGTCATACACAATAGACCAACAGTTAACAGGTTGGATTCTTGGGTCAGAAAGATGAGTTCAAACTTATGAATTAACTATTTACTAGCTATGTAGCTTTGGTGCAGATTAACCTCTCTAAACCTCACTTTTCTACCCATAAAACAAAGATTAAAAAATACTGACCCACCTACCTGCCAAACTCACTCAAGTTGTTAGGAGGTCAAATAAGAATATGCATTGGTAACTTGAGGGCTCACAAGTGCAATTTCTAGGAAATACAATTCCATTTAATCTATTGACTTGAGGGGAAAAAATTGTCATAAATCAAAACTGAAAAATGCATTCAATCCTGCTTACAGTGCAATTGCCAAATACCATCATTTTAAGCTTATGACCATATACAGAATCTTCTCAAGTAAAGTCCAATTGGTTAGTAATCTTTCCTTCCTAAAAATCTAGGAATTGCTCAGAACAAGAGGGAAAAGATACAGGGGACTTCTGGTTAAATCATATGCTAAAGTTAATCTAATCACTGATGTACAACTGTTAAGTCAGTTCTTTTATAACTATGCAAATAAATGAAATGTTACCATAGTGAGTCTAACATTTAAAAGGAAAATTTCTAAGAACATAAAATGTAATTTCATACATAGCAATATTTAATATATAAGAGTACATGAACTTTGAATTGGTATTAGCACTTATTTTGGGGTATCTGTTGGCTGTGAAAGATGTCTTAATTTTACAATTAAGGACTCAAGCAAATAAACAAAAATTAGACAAGACAACCCTCTCTGGAATGCTACAACAGCTTCTTAAGACATCACTTAAAGAACATAATAATCACACCTGATTCTTGAGAAAAAGTCATCTACGTTAGAGATAATTTAAAGAAACAGTCTCTGAACATTTTTAATCATGCACTTCATAAAACTTTAAGTATACCCCAATATATATGCATTTGTTTATAAAATGTACCACATGCTTTTGCATACACACATGAACACACACACAACAATATTTTAAAAGAATGATATAACTTCAGAGATGACCTATCTAGAGAATTGTTAAAATCAGGTATACTCATGGGTAAAAGTTATCTTATCAATGTACAGTTTGAAATAATTAGTGTTTGAAGAAATATTCTCCAAATACAGAAATGCAGTTAATGCCACTGTTTTTTCCTGCCTTGTGGTCCCTATTGTGATGTTAGGTGTCTGGCCTACACTCAGTTATCCTCCCATCATCAGGAACGCAGTCACAAATGGCCTTCACAACTTACAGGTACCAGGAAAGAGGCTACAATCATCAAATGGTTTCTAATAAACAGCTTAAAAAATCTTTTCCCTTTAAAAAATACCAAGATAAAGGCACTAAGCACTGTATTTGAATTTCTTTAAAAATCACCTATAGGAGTATGCTTTATTTACGCCTCACATCCACTCCTCCCACAAGCCCAGTTTCCACTTAGTATGGGCCATAAACCGTACTACCTCTTTGATCTGCATGTTCACAAACAAACTGAATGCAGACTTTGTCCCAGATTCATGAATTACAGAATCCCCACAGTAGTATTTCCCAAACTCTTTGCCAAAGACCAGGTTGCACAAACCTCTCTTGATAAACACCTATGACCACAGCATTTTTACTATCAAACCTTTAAATTCCCCCATCTCAGCTAAGCTTCCCACTTTTCCTTTTCCCCATCCTTTCTCTTTTCATCTAAGCCTAGATTCAATTACTTCTTCCCTCAGTATTATCACTCTTTATACAGAATTCCCAAAACACCACTGCATCTTCAACACTCAAATGACAAATTATGAAAAGGCTCATATAAAAGTCAGAAGTTGAACTCTAAAATATTCCTTGTAAGACAATTCAACTAAGAGATGACAAAGCATTACAAAAAAAAAAAATTAAGATTCTTATGACTGGAAGCCTTACCATTTTTCTATTCTGGTTTAACACACTGAACACCACCAAAAGAAACTGGTAAAACAAGTTAGAATGACAGTTAAAAAAACCCATCAATTATACTCCACAAATTGCTGAGCAATAGTGTCAATCCTTATTATTAATACAAGCTAAGGCTTACTTGTTTGGAACTTCTTAAAAATACAGAATTTAACATCTTGATTAACTATGTTCCTTCACTTTATGCTATTCTCAGAAGAAAATATAAGGATCTATAAAAACAACCAGAAATGATTTGTATGAATTACTCTGGCACATCTGTATTAATGTAAATGACTTAAGGATTCAATGAAGCAGCTCAGTTTGGTTAGCAGTACAAAATAGGAAATATTTTTTCATACTGTTATATTCCAAATAGGAAAAATAAACAATTGTTATATTTTGGCAGGAGCCATATATGGAAGTTGGATTGCAGAGACTGAGAGATAAGACTGAACTATTTGCAGTCCATATACCTTCAGATAAGCAAGAAATGTATCATTTCAGACAATCCAAATATACTTTTTGAAGTCTCTTGTGTGTATATAAAACTATGGACAAATTCTCCTCACATAGCTTATCAATAGCATCTTATCACATCATCTGAAATAAGAATGCAAAGTTTAAATCTCTTTAAACTTCAATATACAAAGTACTGTTTCAGTTATCTTATTTCTCTTCTGCAAAGAGGAGAGGATCAGAAATGTTAAGAATCACCAGAGGAAACATCAAATAGCAGATGTATTTGTTCTAAGATTAAAGAGAGTCTGAAAACCTTTAGTCATTAGACACTTAGAATATTCAGGAATACTGCTTCCCTGTAACTTGAAGGCCAATTCTATTATCTGTAATACCTATACAAAATGACTTGCAATTTGAGTTCTAGTAACTTAAGGAAATCATTTGTGCAATGGTACCAGAAAGCAATTTTCTGGTGGCCTTTCAAGTCCATTATTACAGAAATATTGCAAATTTAGGGTAAGAACATGTGATTCCCACTCCAGATTGCAGGGCGAACAGCCACATTTATCTTGTCTGCACTAGGATAACTCTGTCATACAATCCACCTGAAGCCTTGCTTCATTCAGCATTACAGAGCAAGCTAGTATTTATATTAAAAAAAAAAAAAGGAAGTAACGTTTAAACTGTTAAAACTCAGAAAGTAATATTTCTAAACTTATTCCCAGTAACTACAAATCCCTGGTGCCAGCGGCAACTAAAGATATTGAAAGCAGTCATTCTTTCTTAAAAGGGTTTCTAAGAAACCATCTTTTAACTCAGGCAGTGTGAAAGCCCTTTAAATTCCACCCCTATTTAAAAAAAAAAATGTACACAACTGGAACAAATGACTATGTGTGCAGGCCTGGCACACACCTGCATGTGTATAAAGCAGACACTCAAATGCTTTTATCAAAATAGCTTGGCAAAACATCCCCAGAAGCAATGAAAAGATGTATCAAACAGCTACTATACTGAAGACAATTGTCTGGGGAATGTTAAGGTTAAAGTCACAGGAAACAGCTGGATTTTAGGTCTCAGGGATGTTTGCAAGGCTTTGAAAGGGGAACTTAACAGCTCCTTACATGTGAGACATCACCTGAATTCTAAAAGTATTTTTATTAAATTCACTTCCCACCAAATTTCTTTAAAGTACAAAAAAACTTAACGTTGGAATCTTTAAGAATGATTCTCCAAGAAAAGGATAACAAAAAAAAGTTTTAGGTACTAAGATATAGATATTCCTAAACTCTCTGGAAGCCCTCCCTTTGCCTTAGGTCCCAGTGATCTAGTGTGCAAAGCTTTATGCAGCTTCAAAGGAGTTACCAGATGCAATGCAGTTGGTGAAAATGGTCAATGCAGTCCGTACTGGAGTGAGACTTGCGCAAAAACGATTAATACCAGTTGTTTTACTATAAATTTGTTTGAAAAATTGGAGAGGGGCTGAGGTTCCAAAGACAGATTGAAAAGTAAAACCATTAATAATTGGCAAGGGTAGTCCATATGTTGTTGTTACAATTCAAACTTTCAAGGATGGCTTGCCAATAAAGTTCACAACCTTTGTATTCTAAATACCTGCTCAGTTAGCTGTGTATCACTGTGTAGTCTACAAAGTCAGAATTTCATATTACAGGGAAAAATAAATTCCCAAATTTATTCAGGACTACTCATTTCAAGTAATTGATTTCAAGTAAACTAGATTGCGTATTTCCAGTATGAACATGTTTACATGAATATCCCATACCCCCTAAAAGCCACTACATGTTAACTTACTTGTGTAGATTAAAAAGTTTCTACTTTCAATTTCCACTAAAAAAAATATGCTATCCTTCTACATCCAATCAATTATCAAAAAGCTCTATCATACGAGGTAGTGGACTTAGTATTTTCATTTAGATTTAGTATTTTCATTTAGCTTTAGTATTTATCCGACATAGAAGTCTAAAAATAAAAAACTCAGTATTTCAACTTCAGAATAAAAATTCATAAACATACCTTTTGTTGAATTCCAGTTTAAGTGATTTTTATGCAAATCTTGCAGCTGACGAAAGGCAAAAGGCAACCAATGTCTCTGCAGTGATTAGCCTGTTCTTTAGGACTAGGGGTCACCTGCCCCAGGATTTTCTAATTGAACAAGGAATCCATAGGGCAAAATTGTTTTTCAAGGGTGGGCCAGAATAGAACATTTATATCTTCACTTCAACAGGGAAGCAATGAAATGTAATCCTTTGGGCATCATTTTTTGGTAGATGTTACCTTTGTCTCTTATCCTCATTTCATGCGATTAGCTTGGGAAGGTGTCCATGTTTTGACTTTAGAAATTTTAAGACATCTAAATATACATACATAGATCTTCACTCCTTATCAAATGTTTTTCAGCATGACTGGTGTGCAACTGACATTCACATAGTTTACAGAACCTAAGTCATCTGAGAAATATTTTTTAGCTGAACCTCTATAATCATGACAAGAGATTGATTAAAATGCCAAGATAAGAAACAATTTATTATAGAGAGAAGAAAAATTTTTTTCATCCAAAATATAGAAATCTGTACAACTTTGCCACAATCAATATACATGAACTGTACAAATTTACACCAGTTCATAATTTACCAAATAAAAGATGACTAACAAAGTTCACAAAATAGATGGTGGTTTGTGGAAAAGACTTTTACCCAATTAAGTACAAGGAAAGTTACAAACCAGACCTCCACTTTCTAAAAATAAGAAGTTTACTCAGTCTTAGAAAACTACAAGCTAGCAACTGTACAGAGAGCTGGCTGGTGCTAACACCACAGTTGAGACAGTGTCTTTTTAAGGGTCTTTTTTAAAGCCTGTTGCCATGGCAAATTCGGGTCACTTGCTACTGTCAAGGCCAAAAACACAATACAAGGTCTGACCATTTCCCCAGGTCATGCTTACTAGTTTGTCTTATGTACATTTATACATATTTAAGTGCTAGGTAAAAGTCTTGTCATAAAATTTCCAGTACTACCATGTTGAAAATATTAAGCTTTCCTATTGAGCTGCCAAGAAGGATAACAATTTAAGTGTAATAGTGCAAATTTCCTCTGCAGAGAAAGGTTCTTTGAAATACAGATCTGCATTAAAGGGATTGATGTAAAAATTTAGGTATCATGTCTGGGAGAAACTGAAACCACCCTAAGACATCACTCCCTAGCAAATAAAGTGATCATTTACTTGGACTCACAGGCTATTAAATCATTGAAAGGTACTGTCCAAACTATGGCACTGTCACTTAAAAAAAATTTTTTACCACTCTATCTTGTGCCAGATCTTCACAGCTGTGACATGGTTTAAATTCCATAATCCATCCCCAAGAGGAGCCCACCCAAAGCAAAAATCAAATTTATCCATCCATTATAAGATGATCCATCCATAGACTATATCTTAACCTGATACAGTCATCATATTGTAGTTTTTGGAAGGGCTTGTTCTGCCCAAGAGAAGTTCCTCCTTACAGCTGATTCTGCTGTCTACCATTTGCACGTTGGTGCTGTTCTGGGTGCTACCTCCTGCTGGTGAGGCCTCGTACAGCACACAGATGGAGCCATCCTCTCCAATTCTGTAGGACACTTCATAGGGGTCAACCCAGAGTGTGAGTTCACTTGGGAGAAGCCTGAACAGCTCCTGACTGCTCAGTCCAATCCGCTGTGCTGCCTGTCCAATCAGAGGATCCATTTTATGGTTGATGCGAATACAACGGTAACCTGATCCCTTGCACGGCTTTTCTGGGAACCAGTGATGTTTATAATGTTCTACAGAAGAAAAGAACAGAGACACAATGCTTAGAGATCGTGACTGCCAGCTCCCGCCGTAGTTTCAGCTTCTTTCTTCGGCTGGCTCCTTTGAAAAGGCTAACTATCAACTTTTTTAAATGCCCAGCATTGCATTCACGGCTGTGCGTGTGTGCCGAGTCGGGAAACGAGCGAGCAGGGGTTTAGAAATGACAAAGTAGTACGGGACAAAACAATCTCCCGGAACCAACCGGTTGAGCCGCCAAAACGGGAATCAGGCGCGCGGCCTCGGCCAGCCCGGCAGTAGGACTGCCCCGGCGGCCAGCGGGAACGTGTTTACTTTCTCCACCCTACCCCAGCCGCGCACACAATGGGGTTTATGGCTTTGGAGAAGAGAATAGCAACCGGACTGTTAACCCCGAAGGAAAGAAAAACAGGCAACCCTAAACAACGCTCTGGGCAGGGCTGTAATTGTACCAGTGACAAATCCGATGATTAATGGGCAGGAGTAGGAGGCGCGGGAGACAGCACGTCCGTCCTGGGCTGGCTCTGGGGCAGCAGCGCCGTTTCCCACCCTGGGGCCCGGCGACCAAGTCAGCAACGGTTGGTCGGGGTTAGGGGGAGGGGGCATCGAACCAACCCCAGCCCTGCGGCTCCTTTGTCCCCCAAATATGCGGACCGTCCGAGGACCGCCGCTCCCGCCTCTGCCGGCTTTAGCTTCTTTGTTGTGCGTCTGTTTTCTTCTCCCATCCGTTTGCCAGCAATGGGGGGAGGGGGCGCCCTCGGCCCAGCCCCCAAACCCTCCCCGGGACCCGCCGTTAGAGTCTCCCCGAAGCGCCAGCCACAGTCCCGCGGCCGGACCCGAGCGCGGCCGGCCCGGACGCTACCGAGGCTCCCGTGGTCCCGACGGCCCGGCCCGGGGAGGTCAAGCCGCGACGCCCCGGCGCCCCTCGCCCTCCCTCCGAGGCCCGCTCACCTGCCAGCAGCTCCTGAAGGCTCTGGCTGAAAGTCTGCAGCTGTCGCTCGCTCGTGAGCCCCTTGGTGCGGAGAAACTTGGAGATGAAGGACACAGCGGCGGCGATCTCGCCTATCATGGTGGCGGCCCGGGTGTAGAAGGGATGCATGGGGGCGGCGGGCGGGGGCAGCCCGGGGCGGCCGGGGCTCGGCGGCGCGGCCCCGACGGCGGAGCGGCCACCCCGGGCTCCCTCACAGGTCAGAGGGCTGAGGGAAGAGGGCGTGTGGGGCGGACGCCTACTTTTTTTTTTCTCCTTTATAGTGAAAAAGTTATTTTCGAGACAGGAGGCGGCAGGAGAGAGGAAGAGTCGAGCGATGGCGATCTGGTCACATCGCTCGGAACTCCTCAGCCGCCTCCGCCTCCAGCTCTACAGCCCCCGAAAAACCAAACAGTTGCATTTCCAGCTCCGACGGGCGAAGAGATGCAGGAGCCGTGCAGCACTTTTTATAGCGCCGCGGAAAGGAAGTGGCGTAGCTGGAGCGTGACGGCCGACTCCAGCCAATCCGGAGATCGCACCATTGTGACGCAAGCAGATTCGGAGCCGCCGGGGGCGGGAAAAAGGGGCCAGGGGGCGGGTCCAGAGGCCGGGAAGAGAGGGAGGAGCTGACGTAATCCGCTTGTAAACAAATAAACCCCCGAGTGGCGGCGGGAGAAGGGGGGAGAAGTAGCTGGGGACCGAGGAATCCGAGGGTGCGCGTGTGAAAGCCCCGCCCCCAGTCCTAGCCCCTCCTTCCAGCTCCAGCAACTCTAGGCGCGGCGCCAGCGCATCCCCTACAAGAGTGCGCTGCCCGGGCTCGTCTGCGAGGAGGTTTAATGCTGTGCAGATAAAAGCCGCCCTGCTCAGGCTATCCACACCCGCGCCGGCGGCACGGATCGGGCTGCAAGTCCTCAGCGCCTGCCGGCTCGCATACTCAGTGTTTACATCCCATGCGCGTCCCTGGGTCTACGTGACTGGCTCCTGAAGCGAAGGGAGCATACGGCGCAGCCGGATGCGGGTACCCGTGCTGAGGATGCAGCGAGTGCAGAGAAAAGTGGAGGGAACCGGCGCTCGCAGGGCATTCTGCAGCCTCGGCAGTCCAGTTCTTGCAGAGAACTGCTCTACCCTTAGGGAGGGGTGGGGTGGGGGGAGGTCTTTGTCAAAGTTAAATTGCAAAATAAATAAAAGGTTAGTAAGCTTTTTGTGGTTGCTGTTTCAGTAACATCAGAAATCAAAGGAAGGAAGAGTGCAGACCTTACTGAATCCAGCTTAACACTGATAAGAAAACCTGTTATTGAAGATTAATACCGTCAACTGTAACAAGTTTACTCTATAGAAAGAAAAAAATCTACATAACGCATTATACGCCCTTTACACACAAAATCGAGGGTTGTTTCCTTTTTTTTTTCCCCCTAATCCGAATAACTGTCCGAGCCTTAGAGTTCTGCTGTTCTTTATAAAAACAAGAATATAAAAATAAAATTTGAAGGCTCTGAAACTATGAGGCGCAAACATTTAGGTTAAAATCGAGCTTGCAAAACTACGGGAGAAAGAGACTGGTACGAAGGCATGAGCCTCTTGAAATGATTAGGCCTAAGAGAGGGTTAAACCGAACGAACTCCATTAAGGAGGAGGGGGAAAAAAGATGGTGAGCTGGGCAGATGGAGAAAGCAAACAAGAGGCAGAAGTTGAACTCTACCAGATGGAAATAAATATCCTGAGCTTAGCTGGTCATCAATATTGCAAAACATATCACTTCGAGGGTTTTTTTTGTTTGTTTGTTTTTTTCTTCTCAAAAACTGAGCCAGAGGGTATAGAAATGAAGCAAAAGTAGAATCTGCTATAAAGCGGAAGGAGAAAACATTTTATTGTTTAAATGAAATCAATAACTTCTAGGCTATTTTTTCATTCATACGCAATAATTAGGTAGTATATATGAAGTAAATACTTTAAAAGATAGTATTGTTAAAAGCAATGACGTCTGTGAAAGTATTTTCTTTGGATAAATGCATCAAAACATAATGGTAAATAGGTAATTTGTTTCCTTCTAGGACTTTCAGATAGCACTGTGCTTAAAAATAAACGTCATGGTAATTGCTTCACTAGGGATGTGAAACTTCATTTACTACTCAAAAATGAGATAGGGAAACAGAAATAAATCCTTAAAATTACCATTGCCCTAAAACAAGATTTTCTGATATCCCTCCGAACTCCACCCACCCTTAATCGTCTGCTCTGTTCATTTTCCTTACATCATCAGTGATTTGAACATTAGATCAGAAATCAGGCGGAAGTTTTTCTCCTGTAAGCCTGGTCTCCAATTTGGACTCCTAATAATTTTAAGCTTAAACTGACTCATCTACAAAACCGAAATAATGAAGTTAACAAAATGCTAGGATCTGAACACCCAAGCCGGTGTTCTCTCCACTAGTTTTTTTTTTTCCTTCATTGAAATACATTTGATGTACAATATTATGTTAGTTTCAGGTGTACTGTGTAATGATTTGACATTTGCATATGCTGTGAAATGTCCACTACTTTAACTGCCTTCCCAAAGCAGCAGCTGAACCCTTTCTGAAAGCTTTCTAAAGTCAGTTCAAGGGGGAGGGTATAGCTCAGTGATAAGAGTGCCTGCTTAGCATGCAGGAGGTCTTGGGTTCAATCCCCGGTACCTCCACGAAGAAGCAATAAAATAAATAAACCTAATTACCTCCCTCCCCCTCACGAAAAATTTTAAAAAAGATTAAAATCTATTCAATAGAGTTAAGAGAAAGTTAAACTCACATATCCTTGAAGGGTTTTCTCCCCACTGTTTTTTGGTTTTTTTTGTATGTGTGGGTTTCCCACCTTAAATCATTCCTTTAAGAGACAAATGAATTTAAGAAAGAACTCTTTTATCTGGGGGATCTAGTGAGCACTCAAGAAAAAAAATGGAAATAAATATTGGTCCTAAATGCAAGCTTTATACAGTGCATAATATTAACTGCTAATAGTTTTCAAATCTGGACATATATATGTTTAGTCATAGCTTTCCAGAAGTTTAGTAAGGCTCTTCCCATTCAAGAAACAAGCAGGTATTTCTTGACAGATTTTGAATTTATAAAGGCACTTCTCATCTTGTTGATACGGTAAGCTACAGGCATTCCCAACTATTCACAAACCCAACTCTTGGCTCTATGTCCTTAGGCAAGTTATTTAACCTCTCTGCATTGTAATCTCCTAAAATATGTAAAGGCTGTTGTGAGGACTAAATGGAATGACTTCAGCACTAAGTAAACATTCAAATATATATATTGGCTTATGTATATTATCATCAAGCAATTTGATAATTATTAAATTAATTTCTAAAACCTAGAAAATTTTCAATCAAAACACTAAAAAAAAAAAATAGGAATTATGTCAAAATAATCCAGAAAATGAACCTGGGTTTCAAAATAAGTTTGCAAGTAACAAATGTCTACGTCTTTGGAGTGCTTGAGAATTCAGAAACTGCTTTCCATAGATGAAACTATAAGACAACTAACTAGAATTTCAAAGGGCTGGGTGTATACATTCCCATCCCTCTGCTCAAATGTTACTAAAACAGTTTGCTCTGGACTAACAAATTAGAATTCCTTGTAGACTTTTTGAGTATTGTGTTATTTAACCAAAAAGAGGGAGAGAAAAAAAATAAACATTTAAATAAGGGAGGGGAGAATGAACTTCTTTCTCTGCTGCATAGGGTAATAAAATTTACAGACTGACAAAACGTCCATAAAGATTTAAAGATTTTTTTTAAATGACATTATCATCTGCTATCATTATCATTTTGTGGAAAAGATAACATTTTAACATCCCTAAAGTAGGAGAGGTATCCATATCAGAATAAAGCATGGTCTTTTTAATTGAATAAATTTTAAGTCACTAAATGTCACCTTTTGCATTTCATCATTTGGGAACTCATCTAAACTATTAATCTATGAACATGATAGCAGTAAGTTAAGCTATTAGGCTCTTCATTTTATATGCTATTCCAACTACCTGGGATATGTCCCCCATCTCCCCTTTCCCTAGCTAATTTCTGCTCATCTTCCAAGAAGCCTTCCCTGACTTCTGGACTTGAGTAAATATCTATAGTATTGTGCTTCCCCTCGCCCAGGCTCTGGTACTGATCAGACATACTAGATTTACTATGTTTACTAGTCCCTCTGCCTTTCTAGTCTATAAATCTTACAGAGCAGCCATCTTCTGTCATTCATTATTGTACCCCTAATGCTTAAGAAACAGCCTAATGCATAGTAAATGTGGTTGACTGGTGTTAAACAGACATCTAAATACAAATGAGTTCCATCAAAACCATTACTTACAAAAAGAAAAACCCCACAAAAAAAACCCCAAACAACAACAAAAAACAATACTTGCAATTTGTCAGGTGACAGATCACATAGTTTTTGTTGCTTAAAATTGGAGAGCCAATATTTAAAAGAAGATAAGCAACTCAACTCTGTGACTTTCTTCCTGGCTGCTAGAGGTGTTCAATAATTGCATAAATTGTTCTTGTAGATAAACAACTAGACTTCATTTCCAAAGCAAATGAAATGGAGATCAGAGACCTGGATATGCTGCCTAAGAAATACTTTGAGGTAGTGTCCACACTGCTCCCATGTAAGGTTTCTTCCTTTGTTTACCTGTGTGCTATGCAGACACACTTTGGTATTTTTACATCAGGTTACCTATGAGTGTCCCTTGCTTGTGTGCTGCTCTCTCATACTGCCATTCCATCCTAAAATTGCTCACGAGGTATCCTCCCTACACTCCAGCCTCCCACTTCATCTCTGTGATCCACGATTCCTGCATTATTGCTAGGAAAGTCCCAGATTTTTGTTGTTGTTGTTGTTGTTTCCAGATTTTCTTTTAATGGCTGTATTACAGTTCACAAGTTTGTCCAGGAGGCTTTCCTCCACCTGCTGGTATAATCCCACTCAGCAAAGGTCTCATTCACTACCTGGGCCCTCCCTTCCCTGAAGGCACCTTTAGACTTCCAGGCTGAGCTGGGGGAGCCTCACTGTTGCAGGTCAGCTGCCTGCATTCATTAAAGTATTATCTATTGTGACCTTTCTTGTGAATTTACTTCCAGATAGAGTACTAGGTGTCCTTGGTGCTTGCTTTAGAAAACCTGCAGCTTAACCAACAAGTATAGGTTCAAGCAGGAGACGAAGTATGGAGTGTTAATAGCAAATAGAGACAGGGCATTTATTTTGTGTCTGTTTGGGGGCAGAAGGAAATAAGACCCAAAAGTGAATGGTATCTGCTAAGTCAGTGAAGTTGGCCCATAATAAGGTCTCTGAAAGGAAGAAAAAGAGGGGTGTGACTTTGGAGTATCTTAAAGGCTTAAACCAATATAAGGAAGATAAATATTGTTGAAAAAGCTGGTGGGTAGAGAAGGGAATAGGGTGCTGGGAGTCGGGGGAGGGAGGTGAGTATTTTTGGCAGGGAAGTGATATGATGAGATTTATTTTTTGGAAAGCCCTAAGGATGATGTATTAAATAGGGATAATTTGAAGTGACTTCTATTTTT
This sequence comes from Camelus bactrianus, assembly GCF_048773025.1. Taxonomy (NCBI): domain Eukaryota; kingdom Metazoa; phylum Chordata; class Mammalia; order Artiodactyla; family Camelidae; genus Camelus; species Camelus bactrianus. The sequence continues at coordinate 41,451,484 of NC_133550.1, read as the reverse complement.
ATCTCCAATTCTTACTTAAATCTTTAAATAATTTAGCTTTTCACATGGGCTTATCTCTTCTACTAGAGGCTTATGCCTTTTGTTTGTTCTGTTTTTGGTTACCCACAGGAAGACCACTTTTAGTAGCCTCCTCATCTGGCAACCTGCCTTGCTTTGCTTAGGTATGAATCCAATGGCACAAATTAAGGCACTTGTACTAGGTTTAGATCAACTGGGGTTCAAGAAACACAAGAGAACTAGAAATCAGAGGGTGACATGTACAGATTTAGAGCAAAAATACTTCTTGTTAAAGTGGTTCAGATTGTTTGGAGAAAATGGGAAGAAACAGGGTTAAAGAGTTGCCTCCCAGCAGCAATAACAATGATCATACAAATTAACATTGTTGTCAGTGCACCAGACACCACCCTAAGTGTGGAGGCATCCCAATTAATTCTCCCAGAAATACCACCAGGTAAGTATAATTAACATATGTATTAACACATACATTTAACATGTGAGGTTTCAATCAGAAAGAAAATAAGTAATCTACTCAAGGTCTTATAAGCAGATTTGAACTCTCAAGTCACAGACTTCAAAACCTGGAGGTGAGTTCCTGATAGTACCTTTTCTAAAGGGACTATGAGAAATAAATCCTTATAAAGACAGAAAAACGTTTTGGAGATGAGTAGAGACAGTAGAAGGAAAAAATAAAAACAAAACTCAAAGCAGCTTGAGAGACTTCTGGCTAACACAGTCTAAAAAATACAGCTACATTTCTTAAAAGGCTCACTGAAAAATGAATCAAAGGACATATTAAAACATTAATCTGCAAATAAAATAATTTCACTGGAGTGAAAATTATCCCTAGGGGCAGATAAAGCAGCAAAAATATCTTCTATTTTAAACTAAGCATCTTACTTCTCCTTTGGTCTAAATTGGCAGGAGGAACTAGGAAGCGGGTCAGGCCCACAGTCCCTCTTCCCCAGCAACTAAGGAGAGACCGGTGACCTCTGAGAGCTCAGGTGGAGGGCTGCAGGGCAGCAAGAAGGGCTGGTTTTGTGTCTGTCTCTGGAGGGCACTGCTGAACTTGATTGCTTGCCCTATAGGAATTGTCACTGACCTTCCTATTGTTAAGCCTCGGGCCATTTTTCAAAGCCAACCCTCCTTCCACGACCTTCTTTCCTTCTTTTCCCTAGAACGCTATGATTCCACTTACTTTCTTCTTTTTAAAGCCATCACCAACTACTCTGTTTCCTGGGGCAATGCCCCCAGTGTTCAGGTTTATTGGATGTTTATCTCCATCTCCCCAGTGGACAACAATCTATTTCAGTTTTAAGGTTTAACAGTAGTGTGGAGAAAGAGACAGATGCTATGAATCAACTTAGGAAAATTGCAGACTTTAAGGAATAACATAAAGTTCTTACAAGTTATAATCTTGGCCTACAGTTATTTATAACTTTCTGAATATGGAGCAAATGGACCTCCTCTTCCCTTCAAACTAATAGGGTTGAGGGTAAGGGGGTTCAAAATGTGATCCCAAGACCAGCCACCTCAACTCCACCCCCAGGAAATTGATAGTAATACAAACTTTTGGTTCTAGACCTACTAAATCAGAAACTCTAAGGGGGTGGGGGTGGAGGGGGTTCAACTATTTAGGCACTAATGTTTCAGAACAACTGCTTTAAAAAAGCGAGGGCAAAATTCTATAATTCAAAATCAGCAAACAAACTTTTTATCTAGGCATATACTATCTCAAACATACATCTTGTCCTTTAAAAGAAAAAATTGGCATTCTAGTTTAATATGTAAAAACTATCTTTGTGTATCAAATAAATTTTATGTTGAGTTGTTATTTGCTTTTCTGAGGTTCTACAATTTGGATAAAATGGATTCTTCTCAGCTTCTGAGACATTAGGCAAGCTAGAACATATAATGATGTCCATGTATTATTCTCAAGAGAGAAAATACTCAGGAAGCTTGGTAAAATAATCATCAAATCAAATATTAGCATAGCTCATGCTTTTATTTTTCACTTCCAAGAAAAGCAGTAACTTGCCCTTTTTAAAGAACTTGAATTTAAAATCTCAAAGTTGATTAACATTTACATGCATTAAAGTGATGTCACATCATTCCTTTAAAATTAGGTAGCTGACTAAAACAAAGGAATATTCAAGTTGCAAAAGTAAGTGCAATAAACAGAGGTCCTACACAGAGATGTCCAATGTGATTGTGGAAACCATCATGCATGTGGCTGTACTTTAGCAGGAATTCAAAGGTTGAAATCCCATTGGAGAATGTAACTTGGGATGTATTCATTTATGGGGCACAGCAAGTTAGACTGAGCCAAATTCCTGACAAGATTATATTCTAGCCATGGAGAAGTCCTCTAAAGGAAAAAAAAGGTTATGATTAGCATGTCAAAATGAATTTATTTTCTGAAGGGGATAAAGTGAGAAACTTCCCATTATCTTGTGTTCTTTTGATTAGTAAGTACTTATAAATGATGCAGAAGCAATCTTCAGCCTAGATAATATTCACAATTTGATTTAGTTGAATGTGAAAGCAAAGGATCCTTTATTAGCATATTGCATTTGTTGAAAACATTCTATATTTGCATGTTTTTTAGTGGAGGCCTCTTCTTTAAATCTTTTCATTGAGCAAAATGTAAGAAACAGTCTCATCTTCTGAAAACTGATTTGAATATTGACTGTGATGATGATCTTCAGACTCAAGGAATGGTCTCCCTGCTGTTTTTAATGTCTGACCTTACTGTTTCTTGCACAAGGAGATTTCAAACATGGAAATAGTAGTAAGAAATACAGCATTAAAGCCCTCAGGAATGGTTCTTTTCATGGTTTTCTCCCTTGTAGAAACAAAGTTGTCCATACAATCTTTAGATGATGTGGACTATGACAGTCAAGAAGGGCACTTCTATCTTTATCCTCCAAAGTTCTATCCTTAGTCCCTTTGAACAAATGATATTCTCCCATTTTTTAAAAAGAGCTTTATTGAGACACATTTTACATATAATAAAATTCACCCATTTCAATTGTACAATTCAATGATTTTGAGTTAATTTACCAAGTTGTGCAGCCATCCCCATAATCAGTTTCTGAATATTTTCATCTCCCTCAACAAAATCTCTATCTCACCCCTGGCCCTGCCGGTCCCAGGAAACCACTAACCTACTTTCTATCTCTATAGGTTTGCCTATTCTGGACATTTTATATAAATGAAATCATACAATATGTGGTCTCTTGTATCTGCCTGCTTCACTCAGGATAATGTTTCTGAGTTTCTTTTTTTTTTTTTTCACGTTTTAATGTTTTTGAGTTTCATCAGTCATCAGCATGTATCAAGGAACTCCTTTCTTCCTTCCTTCTTTGCTTCCTTCCTTCCTCCTGTTCTATCTTTCCTCTTGAATAAAATTCCGCATTAAGAAAGCTTAACGTTAGGCTGACAGGGGCCAACTTTGGGGGCTTCTTCTACCTCCCCTTTCCACAGCCTCTCCCCTTTAGACATTTTTCTACCCTCTCTAAAGGCTTTGAGATGTCATTTTGTTAGGTAGTTAGATGAGTGGGGCACCAGGCAGATAAAGTGGAGGAGAGAGATGATGGTCTGCAAGATGGCATTATACCCGCCTCCAGCATAAAGGGGCTTTACTTCCTCTAAAAGAGCGTCAGCAAGAAACCCAAGTTAGAACCTGATAGCCGAAACTGTGAGGTAGTGAGAAGGACCTAACTGGACATAACCCAATGCTCACTGTAATATAATTAGCATTAGGTTTAGGCCCTCCACCCCCATGGGTTTTTCTGAGTGAATCATGGGTAAAGACATGCAGAAAGAGGACAAACATGACTAAGCACTCCAGGGGCAAGAGCCATCAATCAATCAAAAGACCACCTCTAAGCCAGGGTATAAGAGAAGGGGCAAAGACCGCCGCTTTTCCTCCCTTGGATCAGCCCGCCTCCCATTCTTAGAGGTGTACTTTCCCTTTGCTAAATAAATCCTTTAAAATCTTTCATTACACAACACTCCATATCCTGTCTGAATTCATATACTTCAGGTAAGGCAAGAACTTGGGTCTTTTCCCTTCCCCTTTTGGGGTAACAATTTCTCCATAGGTTGACCCAGCCACTCCTCTCCCAGGCCATTGCCTGCTGCAGAATTAATGATTTGCTCACTTTTGGTGCCTCACATATTCACACACCCACACCCCAACATCAACTGCACAAAGAATAAGCCAACTGAATTGAGAGAAAAAAGCTCTTTCCTCCAGACATTCTCTTCAGAGGAGTCCTCAGCTGAGGCAGAAATTTCAGGTAGGAAAGTGGGTAATAAGAACACTCAAGTTACATCGTCCAACAATGAATGAAAATCTGCCAGATAATTTAGCTGAGAGGATTTAGCTAAACAGTTAAACCCTTAACAGAAGCTTTATTTAGGCTCATTCTAACAAACAAAGTCAGCAGACAAGTCCTTTTTAAAGAAAGTTCTCTTTCATCTGAGTAAAAAGAAGGAACACATTTAAACCAAAACAGGAACTACTCTGGCAATATATGTGTAAAAAAATAAGCACCCTATGGGGCTCTTTTTAAATTAGCCAGAGTGCACAGAGAAGTCTTTGAAAAGAAAACTCTGGGGGGAGAAACATTTTTCTTGATTTTATAAACACTCATTGTCTAATCATCTGAAGAGAGTGCAAACTTATGATTAAATTCCCCCACCTCCCAAACAGATGAGCTCTTTTAAGTCACCTCCTTTCCCATCCCTCCCTCCCTCCAACTCCCTCTGCTATATTTAGGGAGGCAAGAGAAGTAACTTGAAAGCCAGCCTACAGGGAAGCAAGCAGTGACCTAGCAGGTTCAAGTTTTCAAACTAGATATGCACAGGCAAGGCCATCCCCTGTATGTATGGCATGAGAAGCCAAGTTTTGTCTAGTTGCTACCACAGAGTATTAATAAGTTGTTCGAACTCTATGAAAAATGGATAACCGACTCCAGTTTATTCTGCTGCTTTTTTGTTTTTTTAAAGTGACTTCAAGGACACCACTCTCCCCCACACCTAAGATAGTCATATCATTTCAATCTGGACAATTAGAACCACTGGAATCTGGTTGTAGTTTCCATTCTTAGCAATTGTTCAGACCGGAGAGGTGCTATTTTTCAACTTTTTGGATTTACTCCAATGTGAAAAGTTATGAGTCTTAAAAAGGATCAAGATATAATTAGGCAAAACTGAGGCAACTTGACAAGCAGATATTTAACAGGTTTTCTAAAATAAATAAATAAAAAGTCTAATAAGCTATGTAAAGAAAGTAGAGTTTGGAGAATGTTGCTATAAATAAGCAATACACTTACTTTTGAGCTTATTGGTGTCCAGGAAAAAGAGAAACACAATAAAGTATATTGCTTTTGCTAACTAAAAAAAAAAAAAAAAAAAAGACACAAAATGTAGTAACATTAAACTCTGATAAATTTATAAATTTATAATATGGAAACACTTTAATTATTTTATAAAACATATAGGGAAACATGCTTCAGGTAGTGCATTCTTTTTTTTTTTTTTAGATAGTACATTCTTAACTTGTCATTCCCAATGAGAGCTAAGAACAAGTTCACTGCTAAATATCTCATGTATAAGTGTTCTATAGAGTTAGTTCATCCCACAGATTAGATTGATCAACAAGGTACCGGCTAAACATTGAAGACCCATCCACAAATAGAATAGACCTGTTCCAAACCTTATGGAATCTGGTAGGAAGACTGAAATTAATTAAACAGTCTAAGGAAGTATATATTTGCCATTCTGAAAATTGTTGTATAAAAGAAATACAGGAGGTATGAAAGTCTAACCTAAAGGATGGGAAAAAGGGACGATCAGAAGGACAATCAGAAATCCTTCCTACAGAACCAATCTTTAGTCAGAAATCTGAAGATGAGGACGAGTTAACCTGGATGGGATCTGCAGGGGATGAGAGCTGCTCTCCAGACTGAGGAAACAATTTACAGAGAGAACAGAGGTCTGCTAAAAGCAGAACCCTGTAGTCCTAACAGGGAGAGTAAGAGGAGAGAGACCAAAGATAAGACTGGAAAAGCATGTGAGGCCAGAGCCTGAGGCACCTTGTAAACTGCTTTAAGATATTAATCTTGTGGGGAGGATATAGCTCAGTGGTAGAGTGCCTGCTTAGCATGCATGAGGTCCTGGGTTCATTCCCCAGTACCTCCTTTAAAAAGATAAATAAATAAATAAACCCAATTACCTCTCCCCTAAGAAAAACATTTTTTTAAAAAGATGTTAATCTTATCCGGAAGATTGCTTTATAGGAGAGCTATAAGTAAATCTGTAACCAAGGCCACATCTCCTAAGAAGCTTCTTTAGATCTGCTTAAATGTTCAACAGTACTTGAAACACTAGTAATCTAGATCAGGATGGGCAAACTTTGTTTGTTTTTTTTAAAATAAGGAGCCAGATAGTACATATTTTTTACTTTGTGGGTTACAGAATCTTTGTCACATTTATTCAATTCTGCTATTGCAGTGCAGAAGTAGCCATAAACAAAATCAGCAGTGGGTGTGATCCAATCAAACTCTGCAAAAACAGGAGGTAATGGACTTAGCCCTTGGGCAATACTTTGCCTATTCCTGATCCAGGTCAAGTAGCAGGGAATAAATGATCATGACAGAAGATTCTGGAGGATATGGTAAACATCTAAGTAAATAAACCTTTAATGGGATAACTGTACTTCCTTGGGACTTTGATTTTGAGGAGGACTGTGTTGTGATGGGACCGTAAATAAGGGACAAAATGCACCTTCTGTGAGCTGCACAAATTGACCCCACGAATGGAATTATCATCCATGTAGACTGTGAAGAATATAAGCTCCTTAGAGGCGGGGATTTGTGTCTGTTTGTTCAGTTTTTTTTTTTTTTAACCTCTCCCCGAATCCATGGTTTCCTCAAGTTTTGTCTATAGATCAATATGCTAATAGCTAATAACAGATGTGCCTCACCAAATGAATGTTCAATTAATGACCTTTCAGCAATATAACCCTTAAGAAGTCATATAACTTAGGCAAACTTCTTTTTATTTCCATCATAAAGAAAAATTTTACCCAAAATACACTAAGTACATATACTGTGAGAAATTGAGTCAATATTATGATCTCAGGCAAAGAAGTACTCACCAATTCATTCAACAGAGTTTTCTGTAGTCAAAGTATCATAGGGAACAAATCTATATCAGAACAAATTGCTATGTTTGGATGAACACAAACATGTTTGCTTTGCCTGTGAACAGCAAACAAGAGATGAAGACATAGCATCTCCATTTCTTACAACACTTTGGTCTGTTGTGTGCATGTGTTTTGCTTTTATTTTTGCTCTAGAGATAAATTTTTAGCTTATTTTAAGCAAAATTTGACCTCAATAATAATGATCTCCAATTTCAAAGGACTGAAAACCTTGTGAAGAAATTTGTGCAGAAAGAATAATGAGGTTTTCAATTCCAAACTCCCGTACTCCCTCCCTGTACATATATCACTCACTATCCAATCATCTCTTCTTCCTTTGGTGAGTACAATAAACCTTCACTGGGTTACTATGTTTGCTTACTTTCAAATTTTTAAATTCTTTATTATTGCTTATACAAAATTACCTTCATTACATATATGTGTGTGAGGATATACATGATACATATCTTTATATCTGTATTACATATATATATTTAAATCTTTGAAAATGGTTTGAAAACAAACAAACAAAGAAAATGGTTTGGGTGTCTTAGGTTAAGATGTAATACATAATAAATTTACCCATTAGAATTAATGGAGTATTTTTTTTTTTTAATTTAAAGACTTCACTTAACAGCAGGGTCTGCAGAAATGAATTAACATTGTTAACCAAGGTACAAGGCAATTGGTTTCCTTTGCAATGCAATGTATTTTCATTTGTGCATTTATAAAAATATCATTCTGGGAAAGAGTTCATAAACCTAAGCTAAAAAGGTCCATGGCCCAAAAAATAGCTTCTGGGTCTAGATCCTAGAACAGCATGTCTAACATATAATAGGGGCTCAATAAATAATTCTTGAATACCAAATTATCTGTAACATATACCAATATAACTGGTTCTATTAGGAAGACGCTAATTATTTGAAAAGTGTTATGGTGGTGCCTGTGGCATAAAACACCTTTTCTTCTAGTTAGGAAAAGAGGCTGAGCTTGTTGTTTCTTATGGCAGGAGGACATAAGGGAGGCTAAATCTGCATCAGATATTTAAATAGTTGCTTGAAAGGAGAACTGAGGACAGAGAATGCTTTTAATCACATTTGGGATTAGAATTTGCTCAAGGAAGTCCATAACTACCCAGCATTGTGACTCTTCTGCTCACTGGTATATCCACAGCACTTAACACAGTGCTTGGTAAATGGTAGCATCAATACATACTTAAGGAATGAATGAACCTTGCTTGAGATTCTATGGCAGTAAAAGCTCTGAGTGAAGATTAAAAACCTTGAATCAATATCAAAATCATATGGCTTGGCTAAGTGGTACCTGTCTATGGAATCAAAGATTGATGAGAGATCAATAAATATTGCAGGAGTCTTCAGCTATTTTTAACTGTATACACCCCTAAACCTCCCATAGATTCAAAAAGTCAGCAATGGAATAGTTATGCTTTATATGCTTCTTTTTCATGCAAGGCACTAAATGGAGAAGTCAGATCTGCAACTCATTAAGAAGAAAGGGAGCCAGCGCAGAATGTTGAGAGACTATCGAGCTTACTGATTGAAGGTGGCACAGTAGAAGGTTGCCCTCTTTGTAGAGGCAGATGCTGTGACTCTGTCCAAGGGAAGCTGAGTAAAGAACTTTGTAGAGACTGGGCTCACCACTCAGAGCAGTACTTGGAAGAGCTGGGGCAGTTGAAGATTTTCCCCTGGGGACTTCTTCAGCTGGGAACAGTTAATTGGCTATGGCTTAATGAGTCAGGCTTGTCAATTCTTAAGATAGAATGCTTTTAAAAAATGCCTTTTAAAAGAATGACTGGTTTGGAGTTCCTTCTCAGCATTTTAAGCAAAGAAAGCAAGCTGAAGAACAATAAAATAAAAACAGACCATGCTAAATATATAGTGTTTATTTGTGTATGGATATGTGTGTACATATAACTACACGTACACAAGTATCAAAGGATTATATGTGCACAGGAAGAAGTCTTAACACAAAATGTGTACCACTCTGAGGGGTATGTTTGGAGAGATGGGGATTTATTTATTTTATTTATTTATTTTATATAATGGTTTTCCAGCTGAAAGAAAGACTGCTACATCATATACAAAATAAAATCCATTTGGACTACACTGCTAAAATAAAAGTGAGTAGAAGAAAAGCTTTAACATGTGCAGATCCACAGGAGTAGAGAGGGGTAGGAAAACTTTCTTAGGTAAGTCAGGAAGATAAGCATCCTTAAAGGAAAAGATTAAGACATCTGACAAAAAAATAAAAAAAGATATTTTGGTGTAAGAAACATAAACTAAGCTGATGCACATTATAGGTAAAAAATTAAAAAAAATGGTGATGTATGTGACAAATAAACAAGTATCATTAATATTAAATATATAGTAAATAAAAAATAAAATGTAATAAATTAAATTAATTATCTTCACACAAAGAACAAGTTGAAAAAAAAAACAAGAGAAAAATAGGCAAAATATAGAACAGGCAACTTATTAGAGAATAAAGGAAGTGAATAATAAATACAGAAGATATGCAATCTTATTAGTAGCCAGGAAAATGCAAAACAAAACAATATGCCATTTGTTACCTATCAGATTGATGAATATTAAAAAGATGAACGAGGTCCAGTGCTCATGTAGTTATAGGGAAATCTTTCGGGAAAGTAACTGGTAGAATTTATTCATTAAAAATATGCTTATACTTACACTCCACTTTTGATGGTTTCTTATAAACACCATGTAACATAGAAGGCAACATACTAACCAAGAAATTCTCACTTCTATAAATGTTGTCCTTTTCCTAGGTCACCATCAGAGTTGAGTGTAGTCATTTGCAGAGAACAGTGCTAACTAGCAGTAAGTTTAAAGCAGAACTGATCACCTATAGCCCTAAGAGGTGGAGATAAGTAGTAAGTTCTACATACTAGATGTGTATGGGTTATCTGCACAGCATCTCCATTCTGGAAATCCCTCAAATACTCCCTCATTACCTCATTCTCTCATGACTCCATGGTTGCAGGAGCAGCCATGACTGGGTGCCTGAGCTGGCCAAGGAGTTCATTCACGAGAATTTCTGGACCTGGAGACACTGGAACTCAAGATGGTTTTTCTCCTGTGTTGTATGTGTATAAGAAAAATTTTGAATCTTTTGGCGGTCATTTTTTCTCCTACCATGTGAAGAACACTGAAAGAGAAACTGAGAATGCATTGCAAAGAGAAACAGATGAAAGGCATAGAGAACTTCCTGGGGACATTTAAGCTCCTGACTTGAGTTGCTCCTGAGGGCTCCACTGCATTCTGGCTTTTCCTGGGACTTGGTTGTTTACCTTCTCAGATTCTGTGAGAGATCTCCAAAGCCTTTTTTTTTTTAATTGAATTTTTTTAAAAATTTTTATTGAAGTATAGTTAGTTATAATGTGTCTATTTCTGGTGTACAGCACAATGTCCCAGTCATGCATGTATATACATATATTCTTTTCCATTAAAGGTTATTATAAGATATTGAATACAGAAGAAAGTTAGGTTTTTTAAATCTATTTTTATATTTATTGGCTAACATTTGCAAATCTCAAACTCCCAAATTTATCCCTTCCTACCCCTTTCCCCCTGGTAACCATAATATTGTTTACTATGTCTGCAAGTCTGTTTGTTTTGTAGATGAGTCCATTAGTGTCCTCTTTTTTTCTTTGTTTTAGATTCCACATATGAGTGATATCACACGGTATTTTTCTTTCCTTTCTTGTTTACTTCACTTAGAATGACAATCTCTGGGTCAATCCATGTTGCTGCAAAAGGCATTATTTTATTCTTTTTTATGGCTTAGTAGTATTCCATTGTATAGATATACCACAACTTCTTTATCCAGTCATCTGTTGGTAGACATTTAGGTTGTTTCCATGTCTTGGCTATTGTATGTAGTGCTGCTATGAACACTCGGTGCATGTATCTTTTTGAATTAGAGTTCTGTCCGGATATACGCCCAAGAGTAGGATTGCTGGATCATATGGTAAGTCTATTTTTAGTTTATTGAGGAATCTCCATACTGTTTTCCACGGTGGCTGCACCAAACTACATTCCCACCAATGGTGCAAAAGGGTTCCCTTTTCTCCACAGCCTCTCCAGTATTTATTGTTTGTAGACTTTTGAATGATGGCCATTCTGACTGATATGGGTGATACCTCATTGTAGTTTTGATTTGCATTTCTCTGATAATTAGTGATATTGAGCATTTTCTCATGTGCCTATTGGCCACTTGTATGTCTTCATTGAAGGATTGCTTGTGGAGATCTTCTGCTCATTTTTGGATTGTGTTGTTTGTTTTTGTTATTAAGTTGTATGAGCTGTTTATATATTCTAGAAATTAAACCTTTGTCAGTCATATCATTTGCAAATATTTTCTTCCAGTCCATAGGTTGTCATTTTGTTTTGCTTAAGGTTTCCCTTGTTGTGCAAAAGCTTATAAGTTTAATTAGGTCTCATTTGTTAATTTTTGCTTTTATTTCTATTGCCTGGGTAGACTGCCCTAGTAGAACATTGCTAAAATTTATGTCAGGGAATGTTTTGCTTATGTTTTCTTCTAGGATATCTATCATTTATTTGTCTTATATTTAAGTCTTTAAGCCATTTTGAATTTATTTGTGTGTATTGTATGAGGGAGTGTTCTAACTTCATTGATTTACATGCTGTCCCCAAAGCCTTCTTGTAAGTTCCTTTTTTCCCCTTAAGCTAGTTTAGTTATTATCCCTTACAACCAACAGAATCCAAAATAACAAAGGCTTCCTATTAAATAGTTAACTTCTTGATAAGAATATGAAATATTCTCCCCCACCTATGGACCCTGAACTAAGGTTTTTGTTTTTGTTTTTCATTATAAGTATTAAGTGGGGGTAGATCTATGTCCTCCTCCTCCACTTGAGCTCTGACATAACCTCTGGAGCACTCCAACTCCCTGTCCTCCACAACCCTGCCCTGAAGCTCATGCCTACCTTGCTCAGTTCTCCTTAACTGCTTTAGGACTGACTTTTTTTGGGAAAGAAGAGAAAGAGAAAAAGGAAGTTTCTAGAGTTTCCTACAGAGTATTAAGTACGCATAGCTGGCATGTGGTAGAGATCAGACAAGCAAGTTCCTGACTCTGTTAGTCCACTATCATACTGCTAAACACCAGGAAACACTGTGTTGATTTGGGCTATGTAGTTACATTTTATATGATAATTATATATAATAACATAATTATGGATATATAATATATAATTACATCTATAATATATAGTTATATATTATATTTAAACTTTGTTTTTTTTAGAGGAGGAAAATATTGCAAATGGTGAAATATATAACACACACTTAGACACATGTATTTCTATAATATGTATTTTCGAGAAGAAAATCATACAGAAGAAGAAAATAAAATTTTTGAGTTAAAAAGTAAAAAAGGTCACAAAACATGTCGATAATGTGAGTGTCTTTAAAGTAAACAGTTTTAATATTAATCGTATATTTTAAAATTTATATTCCTAATTGGTTTTTAAAGTAGTACAAGAAACTCTGATGTGGAAATACATCCTAATAAGAAGCAAAGATTTGACTACGTGAAAATTTAAAACGTCTAGCCACCAAAGCCCACAATGAACAAAAGAAAAAAGACTAATGACAACTAAGCAAAAATATTTTTTTCAAGTTTAACAGAGTTGATATCCTTAATGGGTCAGCCTAGACAGAATAAGCAAAGAGCTGGATTTTTCGTTTCCCATTCACCTAAAACAGGGCACATATCCTGCATTAACATTATATGGACAAAATGGCAAGAATAGATGGCTACTAGATAATCATTCCTAAAAAGAATCCTTTCAGAGTCTGTCCTCTGCCTGAAGAGATCAAATAGAGAGCTAGTATTATATCTCAACGTGATAAACAACACAGAAAAACCAATTAATACACACACACAAACGCACATCTATGTACAGCCAAACAAAAATGGGCAAAGGAGATGAAGAGATAATTCCCAAATGAAATCAAATGAGGGAGGGAGGGAGAACCAGGAAGGGGAGACCAGTAAGGACAGTGGCAGGTGGTGCTAGAGACCTTGCCTTTGGTCTAGGAACAGCCTCTGGGGCACTCCTTTCTGGCAAATTCCAGAGGCTTTAAGGCTATTTGCACTTTTCCCCAGAAGTGTAGTTTAGGCCTATGGTCGTCCAAAATTACCTGGATGAATTTTTTTAACCTGGGTCTTTAAGATTCTCCCACAGGCCTGGCAAGAGGATATAATTTGAGGCACAGGAAGGCAGGCTTCAGAACCACCTTTGGGGCAGACGCTATTCTCTGAGGTGCTACTTCCTCCTCCCTGCTGTTAAAAGTGAACTATTAAAGAGAGATTAAAATAAGCTAAAAATTTAATTAACAAAGTAATGAGATCATCAGAACCAGCAGATACAATCAAAACAGTACAGATCCATCCCCAGCCAGGCCTAAATCAAAAATTACTAAAGGCAATGTGACTTAACCTGAATAGCAGATAAGACAAGCAGGCAGAGGCTTTTACCAATCAGGTTACAAGGCAAGGTCCTTAATGCCTCAAGTCTCGGGTCTGAGAACTCTCTTTGACTGCCCTAAAGGCTTGGGCATTCTGATTTACTCTAGGGCTTGAATAGCCTCATTTGAAAGGTTTAAACTGTTTTCAAGTTCTCTGAATTTTCCCTTAACCCTAAGAAGTCACATTCAGATTTCAGAACTATGGAGCCCTTCTGTATTTCCCTAAAAAGTGAGGTTTACATACCAGTGGCACAAACAGTCCTCCTACTTTAGATTCTACTCGTGGGGAATAATCATCTGGTCTACTCCATTACTCTGTGCATCCAAACACGAGGTCTATAAATGATTTCTTTATGGTGCTAAAAGATAAACTGAGGCCTGTTACAAATTTTAAGAATTTATTTGAGCAAAAATTGATTGGAACCAGGCAGCAACAAACCAGAAGTGGTTAGAAGTGCTTCAACTGCAGGAGCCAGGGGAAGGACTTTTACAGAGAAAAGGAAGAAGCAAAGCAAGGAAATTATTTGGCTACAACTTAAGCATTACTTGGGACAAGCCTAATTGGCTATTTGTAATTGGTTGTCCTTAGGTTTCCATTCCCTACCCTTCAGGCATTTACAGTCTAAGGTTTTGGTTTGCTCATGTAGGCTGTTGAGGTATCAGAACCACCTCATCTAATGGCTTCCTTGTTTAACTAATCTAAAAATGGACCCAGGAGATGGGTGTCATGGAATTTTTAGCTTCTGTTACCTTTCTCAGAGATGACCATCCTGACTGGAAATATTCCAGCTTTTTCTGTGGATAACATCTCTTTAGAATGTTACAGTAAATCAGTTTGCTACAGTGGGAGGTAATCATATTAAAGTTATGAGCAAGAATAAATGATGTCCCAGAAGACAGCTTTCTTTGAAAGTCAGCTCTGACATTCTGCTAATGTGCAAGCACACTTTAAAGCAGCTGTATATTAAACTAATTCAGAAACGGCTGATTTCGGATATTAGTGATAACATATTTCAATTACAGTTACATTTAGATTTTAAAATGATATCCCTTGGCAGGATACTGTACCTATAAAAGCGTTGCATTAAATAAATTACATATTTGGTATTCACCTCTCTATGATAACTATGGTATCTGTTGAGCTCAGAATAGCCAACTCTCAGTTGTAGAGGGGCTAATCTAAAATCTCAGGCTTCACTTGATCCATTCCAAATTTTGCCAGATTGTAAGCAGGTAAAACAATGGAAATGACATTCAAATCAGTTGCTCCACCCACGGTTTTCTTCTTGGCTTTTTAGAGAAGGCTAAAATTTAGGTTTATTTATAGACTTTAGTCTTTCTTGCATTGTTGCCACAGATCCCAGAGAACCTGTGCTCAGTTACCAACATTACCCTCATTTAGTTTCGTTTCAGAAGTAAAAGATAAACCTAGACCCAGGACAGGTGATAGGCAAACCTACACCCACAGGATTTGCCTCATTGAAAAACAAAATCAAAAATTCAAATCAGTGAGACAGGAGGAAGAAAACAAACGTTCTCCAGACGTGACAACAATTATGTGGGACTGCAGTGGCTGATATGTCCCATTCAGTTGACAGGTCAGTGTCAGAGGCCAGCAAGTCAGTGCAGCCTGGCAGGAAGTGGTTTCCTAGGGAGCCTTTAGCATTTCCCTCTATGACCAGGATTACAGAATAAAGATGCTCTTCAAATCTGTCAATGTCACTAAACATGAAAGCTAACATATTTTATAGAGGTGAGCTGGGGTAAGGGTAGGGTTGCCAGATAAAATACAAGATGCCCAGGTAAATTAGAATCTGATAAACAACTTTTTTTTTTTTTTTTAGTATAAGTATGTCTCATGCAACATTTGGGACATACTCATAGTAAAAAGCTATTTGCTGTTTATCTGAAATTCAAATTGAACTGTACGTCCTGTGTTTTGTATTGCTAATCTGGCAACTGTAGATAGAGGAGTTACGGAGGAAAAAAGCCTGAACAGTGATTTAAAAAGAAAAAAAAAAAGGTATGAAATTCAGAATAATGGACATTTTTTTTTTTGAACTCAAAATAATCCCATAAAGCTGAAGAAATATTCAGGCTGCAACACAATGAAGTTGAGTGAGAGAAGAATATAAGATAGAAAAGATAGGAAAACAATGAAAATTGGTTGTGAAATCCGAATCGGCAGTTTTCTTTTTAAATAATCTTTGTATTCTCAGGCTGCGACCTTTTACTTTTAGTAGGTGAGTACTAAGTTGTTTTTTTAATGAATGAACTCTTTCCTTAAAGATATTCCTCTTTCCAGTTCCCTTACAAGGTTCTTAAAAATTATTGGCCTTTTATATGAAATTAATGACACTTAGCTATTTCTTAGGGAAAAGATCAGGCAATCAGTGTAGTGAAGAAAAAAAAAAAAATCCCCAAGTTTGGGTGCGACCAGAGCCATTATCCATTCACAGGAGCACAGGGATGAAAATTATCTACTTGAGATAAATCTACTCCCGGGATAACTTTCAAAACATGCTGGTTTTTCCTAAAAAGAAAAAGAATTCAACCAACAAGTTCATCAGAAGAGACCCATCTTGAAAGAAAAAAATCAGTCAGCATCCATTAAAGGTAACATTCCTATACCCCTCTCAGCAAGAGGGTGAGGGCCTTTTATGAGTTAAGCTTTTTAGCTGCCCTGTTTTTACTTTTGGAATCCTCCTGCTGATGTTTCCCCATAGTATTTTCCCATAGTGACTGACAGACAAATGCCTCAAATAAGAAGGATCAATGGGTCTGTCCACAGGGTGACAATTTGGAAGAAGCTAGCCTGGCATGGAAGGGGAGAAGTGTAACTGCCACCCCAGCCCCCACCTTATTCCAACCTGAGGGCGTGAGTCTGAGCCTAAAGATGGTAGGAGAACAGGCTTGGTCTCTAGGGAAATGAGATGTGACTCTACTAACAATCCACAGAAAATATTTGTAAATTGTACTGATGCATTATTTTAATGAGAAGGTTCATATCTTTCATTACATTTTAAAGGAATCTTAAAGGTGGCAATGACAGATGGCTGGATAAGTAAAACTAGGCTTTGAAGGACAGTTGTGAAAAACTCTGCTCTCGGAAGCAGTAAGACATCACTGTCGCATTTATTTTTCATGACAGCCATATTGGTTCCTTACCATTTTCTAATTTGTAAAACAATAAAAAGTTAATTCAAGGTTTAAACATATCAAGGCTTATTGACCCACTTTGAAAATCTTTGTGCTTCTTTTGCCTGTTCAGATATTGACTGTATAGCAAAGGGAAGCAAGAGGATGATGAAAATGTATACCTACACAATTTCACTCAGTGTCAGTCCCCTCTGTTTAACTACGTCAGATTAATAATTACTCTTCAGTAGATACCAGGGCTTTCTGAAAGCAAGGTCATCTTCAGAATAGCTTCAGAACCCGATTTTGGGCTGACAGAAGCCAGCTCCTGCCAGCAGAAGTAGTTGTTGTAGAAATATAATAGAATCCTTGTGACACAACTTGCACATGTGATTTTTCTGTCTGAGGACACAGCCTCTATCATAGAAAACATAACACCTCCACTCACCAAGAATCTAGGTGAGGGGTAGGGGGAGGTGGAGGTGAACTTCACAAAGTCTAGAGATAGCACAGTTGTCACATTCCAAGTGCTGTAAATAAGTGTTCTTGCACCTTTGAAGTTATTTTCACAAAACGAGGTGCAATGACGAGTTAACATCTAGGTTTCAGTTACCACTTAGCTGCAGGGGAGTATTTTAAACTATTATATTTATGAAATTAGATAAAAAAAAAAAAGAAACTCCTTAAAAGAAACCTAACCATAGAAAGAGCTTAAGTATCACCATATATTATGGCAATCTCTAGTCAATTAAATAACTTGGAAATCAGTGACATTCTGTTCCAGTGAATTAATAATCAGAAATATATACATCTTGCAATATATTTTTCTCATATTAGATAAAGATGTATTTTTCACAGACAGAAGACTCAAAGTCAGTGCTCTATTTTAAATTAAATGTTATTACAATCCAGGGTTCTAATTTGTTTCCCATTGATATTTGTTTGCCTGGAATTTTGGATGCAATCCTGTTTTTTAAAATATTTTTTTATCTTTATTTTAAAAATTATTTGTGGGAGGCGGTAATTAGGTTTATTTATTTACTTAATGGAGGTACTGGGGATTAAACCCAGGACCTTGTGCATGCTAAGCATGCACATTACCACTGAGATATATCCCCCTACCCCTGGATGCAATCCTATTTGCAGAAAGTTGGTTGGGCACCTAAGAAAGTTGCCTAGTTCTGTGTAATCCAGATGGAAACAATGGCCTGTCTGGTAAAGTTCATTTCTTTCTTTCTCCTCATATGCCTTCATCTGCACTTGTACTTTAAGTAAATGAGTAAAGAACTCGTAACAGCTGCAGGTTTTACTTCCTTCAGGGAGCCCTCTCCAACCACCAGGGATCAAATACCCTTTCCCTCTCTGTTCCAGAGACCTGCTTAATGTGCATCTTTCTCAAAATACTATGAACTCTTTAAAGGAACTACCTTTGTGTCCCACGATCTGACACAGTAGATACTCCCAAATGTGGGCTGAATGAATAGGCTCAAGTAAAAATAAGATAAATGGCAAGAAGGAGCTGGAGGCATTTCGAAATATCACCACTGTAGTGGGTTGAAAATTATAGTGCCCTCCCCCAAATTAATTTCTACCCAAAACCTCAGAATGTGACTTTATTTGAAAATAAAGTCTTTACAGATGCAGTTAGTTTAGGATTTCCTCATGAAATTATCCTCCATTTAGGGTAGACTAAATCCAATGACTGGTGTCTTTATAACAGAAAGGAGACAGAGATTGGAGACAGGCATACATAAAGAAGATGGCCATGTGAAAACAGAGGCAGAGGTTGGAGTTATGCTGCTATAGAGCAAGGAATACCAGGAACCACCAGAAGTTGTAAGAGTCAAGGAAGGATGCTCCCTCAGGGCCTTCAGAGGGAACATACCTTGACTTCGGACTTCTGCTCTCTAACAAACTGAGAGAGAATAAATTTCTATTGTGTTAAGCCACCTACTTAGTGGTAATTTGTCATGGCCACCCTAGGAAACTAACTCAGCACCATTCTAACTGCAGCTGTGGTCCTAGAAAATTGCAAACAGCTACCAACTCATTTTCCCTTCTCATTTTCAAAGAATTAGGAAAACATGTATTATATTGAGTGTACAATATCATATGCTGACTCATACACATAACTTTATGTGTGTCATTGCTAAAATCAGTTCCGTATTTGACAAGTGAGGACATTGAGGTTGAGAGTAAGTAACTGGTGTCAAAAAATATGTAGTAATATTACCTAACATTTGAGCACTTAGTATTTATTATGCACTGTGCCAGACTCTTTGTATCAAGTATCTTATCTCATCTTTACAACAAGACCATAAAGATAGGTACTTCCCTATTTCAAAGATGAAAAGACTGAGGCACAGACTATACATTTTTTTCCCAAAGTCTCCAATACTTGGCAAAAGCAGGATTTTGAACCCAAGTAGTGTGATTATAAAGTCCAGGTGCCTAAGAAATTTGCTATGTTGTATATGGATATTGTGTGCTCATCACCCCACCACTCCTGCCTCCGCTTCCAAAGACAACCCATGTACCAACTATCTGCTCATTAGTATCTTGCACATGTGATTACCTTGGCTGCTTCCAACAGAATGCTTTCTTTAATTCTCTCTCTGATACTCCTAATACACCAAAATAGTAGTAAAGTATGCTTATTTTCTGATTTCAGAGCTAATTTTTAGGAAACACTTTTGATGCATGAAGCAAGTCTGATAGTCAAAATATAACATAATCTTCCTCTCTTTGTTTTGTTTGGATCCCAGTGAGACAGCAGCAAAGCCACTCTGTTTTGTCTACATTGTTTGATCACAGTCAATGTTTTGCTTTTATATGTATAGATAGGCATTTCTGAAAGGATTTTTTCATTTGTCATGATTATACAATTGTAGCTTGAGAAATACTATAGTTTGATAAATGCCCACCATCCTGGTACAACAAAGGATCTTACTTTTTCTCCCCAAATTTGCTAGAATTGTATCAGTTTTTCTACACGTGTAGGACAATAGACAGAGGGTGTAGGCCCAGAGGAGCCTGCGATATACCAGGTTTGATATGATAGGAGTGAGAAGCTTCAGTTGGCCTTAAATGTCAAACCATATCCTTCCTGAATAATCAACAGTGTCAGGGTCTATTACTTTCTACTTCTTGGCATTTGTCAAGTTTCATAAGGTGCATCATAAAATGGAAAGGCAAACAAACAAACAAAAATTGTATAACACTATGACAAGGTTGAGTATTTCTCTCTGCCTCAGATTATGGGACACGTTTTTGTTTCATTATAAAAACTGATAAAAAAAAATGTGAAAACCCCTTATCTGGGGGTTATTACATCAATCTGTAGGAAGTAGAGCAGCTTTTCAAAAAAACCTTTAGCAAAAAGTCCCCTCCTTGGTTTTTCCTGCAAACATTAACCTCAAGCATTCACTTCCTTCCATATTATTTATACATATAACCTCAAAATTTCATCTAAGAAGTCACAAGCAGATAAAGATCACAAATATCAGCCATCTGTAGACCAGATCTGACAAGCTTTACAGTGGAGATGAAAACCTCTCATTTCAAAGAACTAAAAAAGGGCTATTGTATCCACCAGAAGCTAGACTGCTGATCGTCCAGGTCTTACCACCAAATCAGGAATTCTATAAATATGCACCTCAACTACATAAACATTTTCTTTCCAGTTTCTGGATTGGCGTTTATCTTTGCTGTGCAGAATCAATTTGGCTTTGGACAGAAAAATTTGCAAGAAATGAAAGAAGCAGGTTTAAAAAGCAAACAGAGAAATATAATGGGCATAATTTTCTAAACATGCCAGGACAGCACCATGTGTTAGATTTTACTTAAGAAAGCAAAGAAATCCTCAAACAATTACTCGAGTTGGTTTTCTATTTTGGTAATGATTTCTCGTTTCTATTGGTTTTGTCAATTAAAAGAGATCCTACAGGATACAATGATACTATAAACTATGTCCAAAAGACCATGGAATTAGAAAAGAAAATTTAATGTCACCTAAAAGGGGTGAGAGGGTCAGAAGAACGTGGTAAATATAGATCACCTTTCCCAGGTGCGTCCTCTGGATTCTGACAATTAAAAACCAGCAGAAAAAAAGAAAAAGAAAAAGAACAAAGACTTACACAGGCTTTTTCCACTGAAGATGACATACATTTCTTCTCCATTTTAATTCAGTCAATGAGCCTCCCAAATAACATATGTAAGTAAAAAATCCTTCTTACAACCAGACATTTTCTATACTGCTGGTTTTACATATCATATAAGCATTAGCTGGGGTCTGACTGGTCGATTCTGCTAATTTTTTTTAGAACAGTGCATCCACCACCTCATCCTGATTGGCACTTCTCATCTTCAAGTATGTGATGCCCTGCCTCACTGATAATACCAGATGGGCAGTAAATCTCAACCTTGACTATACATTAGAATCCTGTAGGAAAGCAATAGGAAAAATAATCCCAATATCCAGCCTGCCCCTTGGACCAACTGCATCAGAATCTCTGTGGTGGGATTTAGGCACTGATATTTTTTAAAGTTCCTCAGTGACTATTATGTGTAGCCAAAACTGAAAACCACTGCTAGGTACCATTTTGGTATATTAAGTACGATCTTAACTGATGAAAGCCATTCAATTTCTAGGGGACTTAATTAAGAAATCATACTATGTCCATTATACCTTAATTTAAAAAACTTAAATAAATAAATACAATTAAAAATGAATTTTCACTTGAAACACAATTGCCACCCATAAATTTAAGGCAATGACACAAACTTACTGGCTCCTTACTATTTTCCTTAAGGGAGCACATTCCACAAAATTCCACATATTGTAAAAGACATGCTCTTCTCTCTTCTGGAAGAATATCATATCAGTTTCATTGAAGGAAAAAAAAATGGTGCTGCTTTTGATAAATTACCAAAGAGAACTTTCTAAGAAAAGTATCAATTTATAATCAGGGTAGAAGTGCTTATAACATATCACAAAAGTAAGAAGCAATCTTTTTCACCACTAAGTTGACCCTGACAAAGTAGTAATAGGATATTGAAGTCTAGAAGGAAACTTTAAAAATGTGCAATCATATTGATCCAAGCTGAGAGAAACCCAGGACCAGAGATAAGTGATTAGCCTAATGTTTTACTGCTCTTGACGGGCATTATAAAAGTCACCCTTCTCATTCCTTGTTCAAGGATTGTATTTTTAATGTGTGCAAAGTGTTTCATTTCCTTGTCTGGTCAATAGTAAATGCTCAATAAATTGTAGCAATTGGTGGAAGTCATGGTGGCAATAGCGATCAAATTGGTAATAATAATACCTACAAAGCTTTATTCAGTGTCATAATCCCTGCCTTAAAATACTTCACAAATAAAAACAACTGTTTCTTTTGTCAATGACACCTCACTTACTTGAAACTTGGGAAGTTTAAGAGCAAAATAATAAAAAGAGGGAGTAAAAAAGGTTTTTATTAGAGCTGCAATGAAAACTTAAAATAGCCTTTTACTATTTAATGGCTCTTCAGTTGAACTTTTATGTCATTAATTATAAACTATATATAATCTGATCTAACTTCATCCTTTATCTAGAAGATCCTAGAGTTTCATTTGTCTGATGAAAATACGTTATATATTTGTATATATATTAAAGAGTTTAAGTACTTTTATATGTTACTTAATTTAATTTTCACATATAGTCAGAAAATATTGATATTATTACCACCTCTTTATATTAAAAAACATAAGCTCAGGGAATGAGAGGGACCTAGCTAGGATGGCCCTGCTAATAAGTAGTAGGGCTAGTATTTCACTGCAGGTTTTCTACCTGGGAGTCCTTCATTAGGTTACATACTTGGACTGTGTCACTCTAGCCTTTTGAATAATTGACTTTACAGAGATATAGTGTAATGCTATGTCCCTGGCTTTCATTGAGCAAAATGTGAACCACCTCTATTTAAAAACTTGCTTTTTGAAAACACAGCACCTCATTACGTTGTTCAAAGGCCTTGGAGACAAGTTATTTTCAGAATTCAGAGCCAGAAATGTATCCGTATCACCCGACAGGCTGGGAGCTTCCTTTCTTTAGGTTAGGACACTGAGTGTCTCTCCTTGCCTTGACTTCTTAGAAACCCAGAGCAAGGTTTTACACTTGACTATTCTATCTTTTCTCAATCCAGGTTTCTATAACATACTGTCTCCCCTTCCTTTCCACCTACCCTCCAAGACCACCACCACATTTCTACATGACTTTTTCTTTCCAGTATTTGTCACTAATTCAATTTTTTTGAACTGTGATGGTGGCAGACATTGACAATGTTCAACTACCGGAAGAATATTTTCCCCTTTTGTGGTAATGGCATCTCAATACTCCTTGGTCACTTTCTTTTCCCCATTCTCAGTCCATGTGGTTTAGAGGGGATTCATTCTTCGAGAGTCAAGGGTGGAAACATGACCCAGGTCAGGCCAATCAGTGTGCTCTGTTGCCCTGGTCTCAGTACTGGATCAAGAATCAAGCCATGATGTGGCACAAGTCAGGTCTATCAAAGCGCCTTTGAATGCTTTTACAAGCATGACTGTAAAGGAGGTGCTAATTTTCCACTAGAATGGCCAAGAGGATGGGATGGAAAGCTAGAGTTTCTGGCTTCCATCTTGCTCCACAGTAAAGAGAGTGCCTGAGAATGGAGCCAGCCCAAAGGAAGGCAGAGCTGAGATATGAAGATGGGGAGACTGAGGCCTGCTGACCTCTTTGAATTCTTGGATCTTGTTGTATTAGATGTGGGTTCTACCTCAGGACTTCAACTATGTGGACCAATAAATTCCCTGTTGTGCTTAAACCACCAGAGTTGAGGTTTTTTGGCCCTTGTAATCCAATACGAGTTGACAAATATCATAATTTATTTTTTACTGCCATAAATTGTTTGAAAGCAGGCAGGACACAAACCAAAATAAATACACACTGTGTGCAGGATTTCATCCTTAATATCACAATTCATCAAGACAAGTTTTTGATTATCTGGTGGTTATGTTGGTCATCAACCTTTTCACAAGGACTGAGGTATAAGAGCATAACAATATACACTTTGTTTTGTTTTTGTGGATTGAGTAGAACAAAGCAAAATTTAAAATGTGCTCATTTTCTTCCATGTTGGTAATAAATTGGAAACCACTGTCAATAGAATAGTTTTAAATTTCAAATAAATGGATTCTATGAACATTGTACCCTTTTTTTATACTTTTATTTATTTTTACTATTATTGAGTAATAGTTATTTTACAATGTTGGGTCAAGTTCTAGTGTAGAGCACAATTTTTCAGTCATACATGAACATGTATATATTTATTGCCACATTTTTTTTCCACTATGAGCTACCACAAGATCTTGTATATTTTTCCTTGTGCTATACAGTATAATCTTGTTTATCTATTCTGCTTTTTAAAATCCCAGTCTGTCCCTTCCCACCCTCTTCCCCCTTGGCAACCACAAGTTTGTATTCTATGTCTATGAGTCTGTTTCTGTTTTGTATTTATGTTTTGTTTGTGTTTTTGTTTTTTTTTTTAGATTCCTCATATAAGCAATCTCATATGGTATTTTTCTTTCTCTTTCTGGCTTACTTCACTTAGAATGACATTCTCCAGGAACATCCACGTTGTTGCAAATGGCGTTATATTGTCAGTTTTTATGACTGAATAGTATTCCATCGTATAAATATACCACATCTTCTTTATTCAGTCATCTGTTGATGGACATCTAGGCTGCTTCCGTGTCTTGGCTATTGTAAATAGTGCTGGCGTGCAGGTGTCATTTTGAAGTAGGGTTCTTTCTGGATATATGCCCAGGAGCAGGATTCCTGGGTCCTATGGTAAGTCTATTCCTAGTCTTTTGAGGAATCTCCATACTGTTTTCCACCGTGGCTTTCCTTGCTTCCCTCTCCCACTCTTAATGGTTTAGATGTCCTTTTTCACAATTTTGTGTTTATTCTTTTTGTAATTCATGGCAGTTATCTCCTTTCCAGTTATAAGTTTCTCATTTTTGTAGCATCCTGCTTCTTTTCTATTTAGAGTAGACCTGTGAATATTTCTTTTAGCATGGGTTTAGTGTTGCTAAACTCTTTTAGTTTTTGCTTGTCTGTGAAGTTCTTTATCTCGCCTTCTATTCTAAAGGATAGCCTTGCTGGATAGAGTATCCTAGGCTGCATCTTTTCTTCATTCAGGACTTTGAATATATCTTGCCACTCCCTTCTGGCCTGTAGTGTTTGTGTAGAGAAATCAGCTGAGAGCCTTATGGGGGTTCCCTTGTAACTCACTTTTTGTTTTTCTCTTGCTGCCTTTAGGATCATTTCTTTATCCTTGACTCTGGCCATCTTGATTATGTTATATCTTGGTGTAGGTCTGTTTGGGTTCTTCCTGTTTGGGACCCTCTAAGTCTCCTGTACTTGGATATCTGATTCTTTCTTTAGGTTTGGGAAGTTTTCAGTCATGATTTCTTCAAATACCTTTTCAATCCCCTTTGTTCTTTCTTCCCCTTCTGGAACCCCCTATTATGTGTAGATTGGCACACATTATATTATCCCATACGCCCCTTATATTGTTTTCATTGTTTTTTATTTGTTTTTCTCTCAGCTGTTCTGCTTGGGTGCTTTCTGTTGTCCTGTCTTCTAGGTCACTTATTCGTTCCTCTGCATTATCTAGCCTGCTTTGTACAGCCTTTAGGTCAGGTCTCATCTCAGCAAATGAGTTTACTAATTCTACTTGGTTCTTCTTAATAGCTTCTATTTCATTTTTGACATATTTTATATCTATAAACACCATTTCTTTAGTTCCTTCAGTACTTTGATCAGTCCTTTTTTGAAATCTTGATCTAGTAGGCCATCAATGTCTATTTCCTTGATGGTGCTTTCAGGGGATTTCTCTTGATCTTTTAATTGGGAGTGGTTCCTCTGCTTCTTCATATTGCTCATATCTCTCTGGCACTGTGGCTTAAGGAGTAACAGTTATCTAGTTCTCTTGGAGATGGTGTGCTCTTAATGATTTTATTAAGAGGTCTTTGTGTCTTTGTCCTGTTTCGTGAACTCAGCTTGCCGTTTCCAGAGGCCCTCTGTTGGCGCCTTCATCTGTGCTGCTCCCAGTGGCTGCTGGCTAGCAGATTGCACCCCCTCCTAACACTGGGTCAGGAGCTGAGCTCTTACCTGGTGGGCGGGCGGGTCACTCCCCCTCCCAATGCTGCAGTCAGATGCTGCGCTCGAGGGGAGGCAGGTGGGCGGATCACGCCCCCTCCCAGCACCATGGTCAGGTGCTGCATTCCTGCCAGGAAGGGGGGTGGCCGCCCACCCTCTCCCAGCAGTGGTTGCACTGCTGCTCTGTGCAGCTGCCCGCTCCGCCTCAGGTTGATGCTCCAAAGGTGGGCTCGGGGAAGAAGGCAGAACAGCCCCACCCCTGCTCCATGCCAAATCTCAGCTCCTTGTTTGTCTTGGTGGTGCAAGTTCTCTGAAGTGCCAGGGCAGAAAGATCCTCTCTGCCTCAGGCTGTAAACAAGTCTCAGTCCTGCCTAGGAGGTTGCGGAGCCCCAGGTACAGGTTCAGGTCTCAGCCTCACCCCACCCAGGTGCTGCGCACAGGAGGAGATGGCAGCTGTGGCTGCGCCCCGCCTCTCTTCTAGCGAGATGCGCCAGGCAGGTCTGACGAGACAAAGGCTACTGCGCCCCTCCCCCCAGGGCACACCGGCTGTGTTGCTTTGTTTTTGCAACTTATGGGGGACCCAGGTTGTTCTGCTCCATATCCCCTCCCAGCCATGGCGTGCAGCACCCTGCGGCCCCCTGAGGCTGCCTCAGTGCAGCCGCCCCAGTCCTCCGTCCAGCTCGGGCGGCCTGTCCCAGCCCCAGCTACCGGCTCGTGGCTCGGGCTGGGTGTTGTGGGGACCCTTTGTGCCCGTTTAACTCAGTTCTGTCGGTCAAAGGGTGCTTGGGGCAGATCTGGGCCTCAGATACTCCCCTTCCGTCCCTCTGGCCTTTCCATTGGAGGAGGGGGACCCAGAGAATGAGCGCCAGTCCTCCTCTGCCACTCCCTCCCCGTGGGATTGGTCCCGCACTGTTTTGCTTTTTCTACTTTCTTTTTTCCTTTTCTCCTACCAGATTTTTGGCATCTTTGTCTTTCGAAGAGGGCGATGTTCTGTCGGAGTTCGGCAGGTGCTCTGGTTGGCTGAGTAGGTCTGTAGATGTGAGTTTTGGTGTATTTGTGGGAGAGGGTGAGCTACAAGCGTCCTTCTACTCCACCATCTTGCTTCTCTCCCAACATTGCACCCTTTTAAATGAGGATGTTTCAGCTCTTACAGCTTCAAGATGCTCAAGTTAAATTCAAAAGGCTCTTCTGGGCCAGTTACATTAGTGTTTGACCTTTATGCTGACTTATTTATATCTAAGTATCTCTGATTTCTTTAAAAATAATATGAAATGTATGAATCATTCTTATTTAGCTTTATTTTGTCTTCCATTGTGGATCGTTGCTCTAGTTCCTATTATTCAAATTTAGTTTCTCAAGATTGGGCATAACCTTACCCATGGTCTTCTTGTCAAAGTTCTAAGTGTGGCTTAAAGTCTTGTGTGTATGTGTGTGTGTGTGGTATGTGTGTGTGATGGAACAAGTTTTATTTCTTTAAGTTATGCCACCTATTATGAACTGAATGTTTCCCCCTCTCCAAACTAAATTCCTATGTTGAAGACCTAACCCCCAATATGACAACATTTGGAGATGTGGCCTTTGGGAGGTAACTGGGTCCAGAGTAGGTCATGAGGGTAAGGCCCTAATGATTAAATTAGTCATCTTATAAGAAAAGGAAGAAAGAGAGAGAGAAAGCTTTCTCAGCAAAATAAGGACAGCAAGAAGGCAGCTATTTGCAAAGCAGGAAAAGAACTATCATCAGTCGGCACCTTGATTTTGGACTTCCCAGCCTCCAGGAGTGTGAGAAATAATGTCTGTTGTTTAAGCCACGCAGTCTGTGGTACTTTGTCATGGCAAGCCCAAGCTGACTAAGACACCTCCTATGGACGTTTCTAGTCTGGCCTCAAATATATTGTAGTCTGTCTTTTTTATATGCTAAATATAGTAGTTTAGGAAAAAAAGTCTCCTAAAACTGACAATAAATAACCAAACTTGTGAACTTATGTTCTACCCCCATGATGGAATAAAGATTCCCCATTAAAAGGTAAATTTTCACTTCAAAAGGTTGAATAGGAGAGGTTTTTTTTGTTGTTGTTTTTTAAGAATTCTATCTGTTTAAATACAGATTGCTGGAGATACAAAAAACTATGGAAAGTTTTGGGTTTTATCCCATTTTTATTTGGGAATGAATTGAATACATTTTATTCATGTACAATTCTGAAGTTTCCTCCTTGTTTCTTTCCCACTTTATTGACATGCAAACAAGCATATACAGTCTGTCAGTTTCATTAGTGTTATTTCTATTCTTTATAGTATTTTTTTTTTTTTGGAGGCAGTGTTTGGAGAAAGAATACCGGTTTCAGGGTTCAAAGACCTGTTTTCATTCAGTCTTACCAGCTGAGAGAGTTTCAGCAAGTCATTTAATTTTTCCTCTATCTTCCTATCAGTAAAATGAGAACACAAATACCTGACAAATTTAGCTCATGTGGTTTTTGTAAGGATTACATGATTAATTCTAGCCAACTGTAATTTTCTTCAACAAATATGACTAACTGAGTTTACTAAGCATCTACCATATGCCACGCACTGTGCAAGGCTCTGGGAGTAGAATGACAAAAAATAAAAGTTTTTGAACAATTATTTTAAATAACACATTACTTCAGTCAAGAATCTCAGAAGGATAGAGAAAATAGACAAATAAACATGTATATGTGAGGCATGTAATGTGCACTCTTGGAGTACTTGTCCTTCTAGCTTTATCGAGGCTTGTAACTCTGTTATTATCTACGTCCTTCTTTTAATGTCTCTTATCTTTGCAAGGTTATGGACTCCATGAGGGCATTGTCTGTTTTGCTAACCACTCTATCCACGGTGCCCTCAGCATAATTATTTAGGAATTGGAAGGGAAAAAAAAAAGTCTAGGGAAATCCACTTGAGAAATTCAATGTGATATTATTTCCAAAGCCATTCAAAGTGAAATGACATTTGCAGTTTAATCCTAAAAGGAGAGGCAAACCCCAGCCTTCCATTTTTGCACAGAGAGCTTTTCCTTCTTTTAGTTCTTTGCAAATCAGTTAACTACACATAATCCCTATCACTGGACCCAATTTCCTCTTGGCCCTGATTGTACATGAGTAAATAATAGTCAGGTACCAGTTTTCATCCTCTCAGACCAAATTCCATTAAACCAACAACAACAATGAAAAAGAAAAGCAAAATTGATTGGCTTCATTTCCTGGGTACACAAGGATGTTCCATTGAAATAATAGCCTTAAGTATTTCATGGTTAGACTCTTTCCACACATTTCTGGTTTCAAGCTGCAGCTGTGCCCGGGTTGTCCTTGCAGTAAATATATCACCAGGGTGCGTAATCTTGTTCTGTAACCTCCTGCAAATCCCAGGGATGTGCAGAATTCATCAACTCCAAGGTATGCGAGGCCAGAGTCTGAAGAGAAAATCCTCTCCCTCTTACAATTCCAAACATATTAAAGAAATGCCCTTAGCAGGGATTTTTACGGCTAGGTCTCCTTCACCGTAGCAATGTGGATGTGTGTTTAATTCTTTCACCAAGAGACATTTACAGAAACTAGAATCCTGAAGGAACACAGAATTTTGACTGGTACCTGCCATTAATTTATTCTGTTTTCTAAAACCTGATCCCCAGAAAAGAGATCCTTTGGAAATTATAACTGAAAACAGTTAATTCTGGTTGGGTTGAGATTATATTTTTAAAAGATATGCATTTATAATTTATATTATGCCTTACAAATTAGAAAATAAAATCATAAGGATGTTTATAATTTGGGGAAATCTCAGAGATTCCCCAAGTTTATTAACTTTTTTTTTTTTTTTTTTTTTACTTTCCAGAATAAAGGGAAGGTTGACGGAGTATGTTGATATAAAGCAAACAGGCTCTTTGGCTCTGAAAATCAGCTCAGTTGTAAATAGCTGAGATTTCCTAGCCATTCTGACCTTATTTGAGAAGATTATATTGCTTTGTCAAGTCAGAACTTGTGTCAGAGAGCCAAGTGTCAACTTTCCACTTAAATATTAGGCAGGCAGGAGTCAGTATGTCTGGTTACACAGGACGCAATCTGTCCTTGACTTGCAGAATTACACTTGTTCTTTGCTGCAGAAACAGCTTTCCATGAGATCTCTGAATGGCGCTGATATGTAGGAAAGAAACCTTTATCTCATTATTTCTCCCCAAGCAGCAGATGCCTCAATGATAATAGGAAAATAAGAATATTATTGAATTTTCCTAATGGCGTCAAGTTACAACCCTCAAGTCTGGTATTTTTCAAAGCCCATTAAAGGCTGGAATCCATGGCCTTTTTTTAGAAGCCCTGCCTTATTCTCCAAAAACACAAAGGGGACGATTCTACCATTGTGTACACTAGAATGGTATGTCTCCAAAAGGTCTGAACAATCATTTACTGAAGAATAACCTAATTTCATCAATGATAACTCTCCTTAAGAGCAATTTATACCATCTCTGAGAGAGAGAAAGAGAGAGAGGAAATAGGATGGGAAAATTACTAAAATCTTTCAACTGTTGAAGTTTGTTGGGGTAATTTGATCTTTTCCTCTGGAGCACACAGGGAATAGTATTTACTGAAACTAATGTTATCAAGATGGTGAAAATTCGCCCGTGATCTACAGGCTTTGAAATGCTGAAGGAGAAAATGTAAATAGGTAATGCTCACCTTTGTTACTCAGTTACTCAAGAAGGATATACTATAGTCCCTGCCTCCTTCCCTACTAACCTTCCTTTCTCAGCACATACTCTCTGCCACACAAAGTATATTTAAAATTTATAATCAAATTACAGGCAGTTGGAGAGCCCAGCCACTGAAGTAAATTGTTTTCCATAAGTCATCTTTGTGATTTACAAATGCTGGGAAAGCAATGCTAAAACTGTAATTTTTAATGATAGATCACCATTGAAAGCATTTAACTTAGGAGCAACATATATTATCCCAAACCCTCTACCTGGCCTGTTTGATTTGGCTATCTTTTTGCAAAGGTTCATTTTCTTTATACTCAACTCTTAATTCAGATGATGAGGACTGGGATCAGGGATCAGTAAAACTTAATTTCAATGTAAGAGTTCTGAAAATGCTTACAAATTGATGTTACCCTTTAGTTCACTTTAAAAAATATTGAATAGGCTCAGAAATGTTGGTATGAATTCAATTCACCATATGTCCACTTAATGATTATTTGAAAACAACAAGGAACAAACCTCCCACAGACAGCTCTCTTTATTACTAGATTTCTTCAAAGCATGGGCTTAAAATACAATGTGTTTTGAGCTTGAGAATGTATTAGAAGCTGGCCCCAAATAGACTAGTAAATGAATTTAACTGGTCCTTTGCATAGTTATCCAAGAGAGATCTTTATACTATATATACAATGAATTGCAGCCTTTTATCCCTTTGTATTCAAAAGCATTATACATTCAGTATTAGAAAATGTGGAAGGAAAGGGTTATAATGGCAAGTAGAAGTGGTGGAATCTACTATGAAAAATTTTTGCACTACCAAAGAATCCTGACTCTGGAGAGAAAAGATCTGTGTTCAAGTTTGGCAAATTATTTAAGTTTTAGCATCTTAATTTCTAATAAAGTGATATAATAACTATTTCTTTTGATTCTTGTAAGAATTAATTAAAGTAGATGACATATAAAAAAGGTGATTTATAAAACAAAAAGCATTATGTAAATGAGATACATTATATTATTTGTACTACATAACAGAAAAGGTCTGGAGCATCAATATATAATGGTAAAAATAGGTATTATTTATTCAAGGATAATTTCAACGATGGGCCTGAACTTGCTCGTGCTGATTTGTACTGGCTTGGGAGAGCTGATTGTTAAATTTTCAGGAATTACATGAGCTAGTTGTAATATGAATTACTTGAGTGAAATTCTCCTACATATATAAATGTCATGGAAACTACCTTTTACTTGAACACAGAGGCATGTATTGCTACTTCCATATTACCATACTTTATTGTTGCCCTTGGGCTTTTATGTTCAAATTTTTTTTAATTGAATTATAGTTGATTTACAATGTTGTGTTAGTTTCTGGTGTACAACATAGTGATTCAGTTATATACATATATATTTCTTTTTATATTCTTTTTTCATTATAGACTATTACAAGATATTGAATATAGTTCCCTGTGCTACACTAGGACCTTGCTGTTTATCTATGCTCTGTCTCTTTTGAACACATCATTGTCTAATATCTGAACAAAACTGTAGTTGTACTGGCAAGAAAGAAGGGGTATGTGGCTATTGGGGGACACCTGACAGCGTTCACCAGGTTATTTCTTAACATGGTAGCATGGTTCTTGGGATTAATCCATCTAGAGTAGTGCCTTTGGAACTAGAAGTACAAGAACATGGTACAGACCCAAGAGCTAGATGTAGGGCCTTAGACAAATAGGCTGGGGTTCAGGATAGTGTCAGCAGAGAACTGGGCAGTAGTAGAGAGAATAACTTACATTTATTGAGTGTTTACTATGTGCCAACCACCATGCTAGGTATTTCCCTTCCAAGATCATATTTAATACTCAAAAAGGAAGATATTGTTATCCCTGTTTTAGGAATGAAGCTTAGAGAAAAATCTGTTAGGACTTAGTAAAGCTAAAAATTAAAACTCACGTCTTTTTAACTCCAAGGATGGTTTGGCTCAATGCCATGCTGATGAGAGCCATTTCGTGCTTCACCTTATGTTGAATATCTCTCTTTCCCCATTTACCTTTTCAACATCCTCACCCTGTTGAGAGGGAGGAAGGCACTAAGCAATAATAGGTAGAAGCCTCCAAGTTTTCTAATATATCCCAATCCACCATCTCAAAGTCCCGTACTGAGGGAATAATGAGAAAAGCAAAAGAAAAAAAGAGTCATACAAACAATGGTGACAGTACACTGCAGTCTTTTATTGAATGTCACTGACCTCATCAATTTGACCAATTTAAGGAGAAGTGATGGTTGGATGCATCAATATCAAGGGTGGATACCCTGAATACTCAGATTAAAACTCAAATTGGTTTTGAAATTCAGAATTATTTTGATATTGGATATTTTCACAGTTAATGGTACTGAGAGACCTCACTGCATAAATGTTTTGACCTCAGAAATCCGTTGAGATATGGAAGGAGATTACCTTTATGCCCTTATTCTTTTGAGCTGTCTGATGGAGAAAGTGGATGGATGATTGACCTCTGCTACAGAGGATATTTCAGCAAGAAAACAGCCATTAGACTCTTCATATAGCTTTTTCAACTAGGCAGCCAAGTTTATCAAAGATTATTATGTTTTCCTCTGAATCTTTAGGAGGCAACTATATAAAAGTCTCCTCTTTTTGGGAAACATTTTAGAGGAACTTATTCTAGGAGGCTTTCTTGGGGAAAGAAGGTAGCCAGGGGTCAATTTTGGCAGGATATTTTCAGCCCATAGATTAGGTTGTTTATAAACCCACAAACACATTCCCTTCTGTTAAATAGAGTGAAACAAACTTACATCACTCCCCATAATATTTTCTAACATGTAATGTTTCTTTCTTTGACATACAAGCTATTTCGTAGAAGGGCAAACATTCAGAATGAATTGCAAAATTCAGGCAATTACTCAGATCCTCAAATCCCAAAAGTTTTAATATTCATTCTATTAAAATATTTTGCAAAAGGCCAGATAATCGTCCAGGTTTTGCAGCTTTCATCCTAAAAACAATACTGTTTAGGTGGTGCTTCAACTTAAGGCCTACATAAGTGGTATCATAGTTGTAACTCTTTATTTCTTTCTCTTTTTTTTCCCCTGCAACATCTTGTTTTCAATAAGAGAGATCAGGAACTTGGTGATAATGGATTGTGAAAACAAAGAAACAGCAACAAGAAAAACTACCCAATAGTGCCTTTATCCTAGTTTCTCTTGGCTCAAAGCATCTTTAATAGTGGCAAGCATTTCCCCAGGGGGATCATCCAATCAACAGCTTGAAAAAACAGTGTTTTTTTAGAAGCCTTTGGTTGTGAGAATGAATTGAAGTGATTACTAGGGTGCTTGTTTGGCCAGAGTCTTTGTTCCATTAGTAAAATGGCAGCAGTGACTATGGAACGAAAACAAATTTTTATAAAGAAAAGCGACTCAAAAACACAGTGCGTTGGCTATCATGGTCCTTAGGTTCTGGTAAATTAGGGCAATTGTCCCCAGTATGGGTGTGTGTGGGGGACAGGCACGTGGGGTGGGGGGAGGGGCCATACTGCAGCTGGGCATCTGGAGGAGAAAAATCTCCAGCTGCTGAAGAACAAGAGTGGAGTCTAATTCATACATAATGCAGGCAGTCAGTTATACATGCCCATGCATATTATCAGATGTATACGTCGCAGAGGGAACAAATAGCCATTTTCAATCTCAAGTCTTTCTAGGGAGGATAGAATGAAAGGCCCTTTTGTCCTTTTGTGTACTTTGAAGGTGCGTGTGTAAAAAGGTCTGCAAGTAGGGCTTGGAGAGAAACCCTGACTCCTCTGGGGAGCCCCTCTTCAGCCAGTCTGGAGGGGAGACACTCTGAAGCATATGCTAATAAAGTATATATCTGATTATTAATTCACCTTCAAGGGAAGCACACATTCTCTGCTTAATTTCTCTTAGGATTTTATGCACAATGCCATCAGAAGAATGTATCTTAAGCTTTTTCATTGCCTACTCTTTCTGTACAATCTCTTTTAGCCATCATGATCAGGAAGAAATTGATTTCCGGCTTTAGTGAGGAAAGTTTCAGCTTCTCAGATGAACCATACTTTACTTCCTGCTCTATCTTTTCAACCCCCTTTCCTTTGGATTACACACACACACACACACACACACACAAATTCTGTAATGATAAGGGTACAATTTTAGAGCTGCTTTCCAAGCTAAAACTGCCTGCCACCTTTCACTGAATTGCTCAGTTGTAAGGTAATATGTTTGAGAGATACCTAAAAAAAATGAGAAAGCGGTTCAGTGTACAAATTTATGGAGCTCGTAAGTTGTGAGTACATATGATGAATCTATATGGTGATAATTATTAGCATCCCTGCCCCCTCTTCATCTTTCTAAAATCTTTACTCTCTTCTTGCTGCTTCTATCCATAGGGTATAGTAAAGACAAACATATTACATTATAATTCTGATCCCAGGTCAGGGGTGATTGGCTCAGGGCTGGCTAATGAAGTGGGATATTTCTCCCCCCCTTGGGACAAAGGAAATAGGCTGATTTTTCTATTCAGAGCTGTAAAGTTCCAAAGATGTCAGCTATAATCTTTTCCACATGTGGCAAAGAGAAAGTGAATCCTAAAGGTTGTGTTGTCCTTGGTTGCAATTTTTCTCTGAGATCAAGTAATATTCTTTTCTTAGGTTCCATGAAACATCTCAGCATCCTCATTCATAGTAAGTTATCATCTAAGCTAGTTAGAATTGAGTCTCCAACCCTTGCTGGGAAAAGAGTCCCAAGTAATACAATAGCTATCTTTCAAAAGAAAGTCAAACTTTGCTCCTGGGTTTGAGTTTCTTACTATGAAGAGAGGCAGCACCTTACTTAGAGAAAAGACAGCAAGATTTAGTGGCAAATGTTGTTTTAAATTCTTATTTTGTCTTTTACTAGCTCTGTGCCCTTGGGTAAATCTCTTAACCTCTCTGATAATATTATCTTCCTTGCTCCAGTATTTTCTTTTTTTGGTTTAGAAATAGCATATGTAAAGTAGCAAGAGTATAACAGGTATCCAATGAATGGTAACCAGACTTTAAAAATAACTGTTGCAATTACTTAAAAAGAACTCTCAAAAGTATAAAACTGCAAAGCACACTTCGAGTTTATTCGGCTCACTTTTTTCTTCTTTCTTCCCCTCCCTCTTCTTTCCTTTCCTCCTTCCTTTTCAGCTCATTTCCCTTTTAGAAAACCAGAGACTGTGCAGAAATTCAAGTATTCACTCTTGTGTTTGCTAGGAAGTGGCTAGAGGGTGTGTTCAAAGGGAGCCCTATACTAACCTTCTTGCCAGAACAATTTTCTCCCTTGTTTCAGATCCATTGCTTCTGAGATCCATATTTTAAATATAACCTTCTGTCTTAGGTTGGGGTCCTTAAGGAACCAGAGGCAAAGATGAACATGTCAGTGGTTAACTGGGGAGTGCTTGTGGGTACAACACTTGTAGGCGAGTGAGCAACAGGACGGAGCAGAGAGAGAGGCTGACCCGTGATGCAGGTGCCACTGGGGCCTCAGTCCACCCCTCACACAAGAAGCTCTAGCACTGGGATCGCCCTTAGGAGTTGTCCCAGATAGAGGCAAGGCAGCTGGGCCTTTGGGCCCGCGCATCCAGGATGAATCCAGGTTGCAGGCTACTCTTGGGAGAGGATGTAACCTGGGGCAAGGTTGGTCCCTTTAAAGCATAATCTTGGGGAGGGACCTAACTGCAAGCAGTCAGCAGTCAGCAGTCAGCAGTCAGCAGTCAGCAGCCAGCACTCCCAGCAGCTGAAAGAATGAGTCCCTGGGCACTGAAGTGGGTATCTGACTCATGAATCACAGCATCCACCACTCTGTGATTCAGGAGTATGTCTCTGAATCCACTGAAGTAACTGTAGTAACTGAAGTAACTGAATATTGAGCACAGGGCTCTTTATGCAATAGAGAAGTCAATTGTGAAACCATCTTAAGAACATATTTTAAAAATATCTTTCTGTGCTCCCTTACTCTCAAGAGTATCTGCTAGCTTCCATGACTTTGTA
Source organism: Camelus bactrianus (assembly GCF_048773025.1). Taxonomy (NCBI): domain Eukaryota; kingdom Metazoa; phylum Chordata; class Mammalia; order Artiodactyla; family Camelidae; genus Camelus; species Camelus bactrianus. The sequence goes on along the minus strand of NC_133550.1, from coordinate 41,414,685 downwards.
AAGACATTTTTCAGTTATAATCTACTACATGGAAAATATTCTTTGTGGCAGAAAGTGACTGCAAGATGTTACCAATTATAGTCTCACTTCTAGTCTCCAAATAAAGTGCTAAATTCCATGTGTTGAGGTCATCACCTTTGTTTTAGGATGGTGCCTTTAAAATCCTTAGACAGACTGATCCTAGGAAATGTATCAGTAATCTCTGTAGTCCAACAGGGCATTGAGACAGAAGACCTGCACTGCCAGCACAGGCTGGGAAAGGACCTGATGTACTTGAGCTGATAAACTATGAAATTCAGGGCCTTTAAGGACTGGATGTAACGGATTAATAAAGAACAGAGGACTAAATAGAGGATAATTTAAATTTTTCCCTACCTTATTTTATATCTCATTCAAGATGCAATGACAATGTAGTTGATCATTCTAATCAAGTTGGAAATAGATCTCTTTTGAAAGGACATCTGAATGATTCATTACAGGCTTTATTTGGGTCCCAAAGCTGAGGACTTTGTTGAAGATTCAATTACTCTTTCACTTATTGGGCCCCTATGGCACTAAAAGTCATTGGGTACTTCTATTCATATTTCCCAATAGTTTTTTTTTTTTTTTCTACACTGTACCTATCTAAACATCTGGTCAAATGACTAAGTTCAGAGTGGGAGGAAGTATTAAACTGACATCATGCTTTCCAAAAATGGTATCAATAGGAAAATTACACTTTTAAGCTAATCACGCTGATTTATGTACCACAGAGTAGGTATCTGTGGATTTGGATGACCAGAATTTTTTTTTTTCTCCTGGAAACTACTAGCCTTCTATCTCATCCATATGGTTATATGAAGGAATACAAAGTTTTTATATTACCATGTCCTGCCTCTGCTATATAGTTAATTATTCTAGGAATAAGCATCTGACCAAGGTGGAGTCAGTGTTTTCTCTTCCCAGAATTTAAAAACTAGATTGAGGACAGAGAACTGAGACTCTCATTGCTAGTGGGACCCTTCAGGTATAAATCTTGAGGACCACAGGTGGCCTTGGTCCCTGCGCTGTCAGGCATGCCATTATGCATAGAGGAGAAAAAGAGTGGGCAATATATAAGTACCTATTCCAATTTTTTCTAAAGCTGAAATGAATCCCTAACTTTTGCAAAGTTTGACTGATCAGCCCTTATTTGATTATTTCAAGTATCTCAATATTCTTCCCATGAATACCCTCTGCTGCTAGTACAAATTGTATTTCTATCATTTGCAATTAAACAACAGCTATAGCTAAGTAATTGTACACATAATATGAATTGAAGCATCTCTTCACCCTGAGACCAGTGGTATGTTATTTTCTTATGGCTGCAATCACAAATAACCACAAACCTGGTCACTTGAAACCAGAAATTTATTCTCTCACAATTCTAGGGGCCAGAAGTCCAAATTCAAGGCATCAGAGGGAGAATCCTTCCTTGCCTCTTCTGGCTTCTGATAGCTGAAAGATTTCCTTAATTTCTGGTGGCATATGCTAGTTTCTGCCTGTGTCTTTAGTACTTCCCTGTCAGAGTCTCTGTAACTCTCCAGTCTCCTCTGCCTCTCTTATAAAGACACCAGTCACTGGATTTATGGCCAACATAAATCCAGGATTATCTTATCTTGAGACCCTTACCTACATTTGTAAAGCCTCTTTTTCCAAGTAAGTTCATGTTTACAGGTCAGTTCCTGGTGAACTTACGGTTTGAGGAATCACTATTCAACCCAATGTAATTGGTTCTCAATCGGGTTATTCCTGTCCTCCAGGGTTATTCTACCTGGAAACATTTTTGATTGTCACTACTTGGGTGAGTGGTTCTACTGAATACAGAAGATACTCGTGGCTGTGATAAGGAATGCTGCGCAACATCCTAAAATACACAGAATAGTCCACTGCAATGAATAATTTATCTAGTTCCTAATGCCACTAGTGGTTGAGAAACCCTGCTTGAGACATATGACCATTGTGGTAATATAACAACTAATATTGATTACAGACAACTAAAATAAGTGCTAACTAAATGCTGAGACTGATTTTATGCAACTGGGCTGTCCATCACTGAGGGGAGTCACTGCCACATAATTTAATAAATAACCAATTGCAACTAATATAAATGCTATGAAGCAAAATAGTTACCTAATTATTTTACACAGGTAAAGTCACATAGTTCTCAAAGATTTTATATACTTATTTCCACAAGCTTAAGATGAATATTTTTCTCAATTTGGAGCACCTGGAGTCAGAGGAGATGCAGGCCAGCAAGACAGAGCTTCACTTGCCTGGGCATGACAAAGAAATGAGGAGACAGGATGGGGAGGACGAGAAGTGGTGGCACGGTCATGAGCATGTGGTGACACAAGAACTTGCTGAATGTTTGCCTCCAAGTGTGGCTGCAAGAGTCCTCTTTGGTTAAGTTTATTTCTAGGTATTTTGTTCTTTTTTATACAGTGGAAATGTTTATGCCAGTTATAAAATTCTGGTTTTTGAAGTGGAAAAAAAAGCGAATGAAGGGCTGCAAAATATCCTTCTTTCTTATGGGTGAGTTGTATTCCATAACATATATAGGCTGCATCCTCTTTATCCATTCATCTATTGATGTGCACTTATGATGCTTCCGTATCTTGGCAATTATAAATAATGTTGCTGTTAAGAGTAGGGTGTATGTATCTTTTTGAATTAATTCTTATTTTGTGGTTGGCTTTATTCCTTTGGTAACTATGTAAGTTTAAAAAGCTAAAGCTCTAAATGTTCTTAGAAACAATGAACAGTACATATATGTAAATTTTAAAAATATGTGCAGTATATTGTGTATATGTGTTTATATTCAATACATTGTATATGTGCAAACTGTAACAATTCTACCTAATAAAAATGAGAAATGAAAAAAAAAAAAACAGAGTCACTTGTATCAGAATCCCCTGGAAAGCAGGTTTCAAACACAGATTCCCAGGCCCCACCCCAGACTTCCTGAATCAAATCACTGGAAGTAGAGCCTAGGAATTTAGATTTTCAATAGGCTTTCCAGGTATCTTAGACATACTTACATTCGTTTGCTGACTCCAGGTGCTCCAAATCAACCAGCCCTTATACTAAAGTTTGCTTTCCAACTTGTGCCCACAGCCCTGGCTATGGACTTTTGTTCCTAACTTATCAATAACTCTCTAGAATGGAACTTTTACTCATTTCATGCTCATAATTCCTTGTGGGTGATTATGATTTTACCCTCTTGCATATCTGTTCTTGTCCTCCCTTGACTCCATCTTAACACGCTGCTTTGCAAGTTCAACATGGTTGTGACCCAAACTCATCTCTAAGCTGATGAGTGACCATCATTTAGTTGCAGGAACTGGAAGGGACAATTAAGAGTGAGTAAGTAGTTCCTACTGTCATTGCCTGAGGATAGTTGATGGAGCAATTGAATGTCTGGTCCACAGGTGCTCTAGGAAGGTTATTGTTTCCAAACATATAGTCTCTTCCTTTGCAAGTACTTTGCCCTAGAATTAGCAGGTTCTATGTGTTTTGAAAATCGATGTTATTCACATCCCACCATGCAGCAAATATTCACTAATATAATAGTGGACTTTGCAAAAATTTTCTCAGCTGTCTTCCTCACCCTCCCTCACAGCTACCCATACACAAAGAAAGCTTTACTGATTTGAACAGATTTTGGCATTTTCGAAGAAAGTTATAAAATGAATATGAAAAGTCTTACTATCATAGTTTTTTTTAAGAATGGTTTTTACCTGTAAAAAATTCAGTGATATCTAGTAATTTTTCATTATGTACCAGTAATTAGCTTAGAAGTTAACAAAAGCAGACAATGAATTTTTCTCAGCAGCCTCAAATTACCCTTTGACATCTCAATTATTGGAGGAACAAAAGGTATCATTTCCAAAGTCAGTTAGAGAGTGTTAGAGCTCATTTCTGAGCTAATTGAAAGTCACATTTTAATATCTTTTTCACACTTCAGAATTTCTACTCTAGAGCTACCTTTGACCCCCAATTAGACTAGTCTCAGAATGTGATTTTTTTCCCTGTCTATGAGCTGTATCAGGTGAAACACTGTGCTTGAGAAAAGTCTGAGATATTCTGCAAATGCTTTCAGGTTTTACATATATATATGGTAAAGGAAAAAAGAAGAGTCATATTTCTCTCACCTTATTTTCAGTCAGAGATTATCACTGCTTTTGTTTGAGGCCCTGAATATACATATAAACTATTTAAAAATTTACTTAATCAAGCAGAAATTCCTTTTTAGCATAAGATGTGGTCACCTAATTTTTCTGGCCTTGTAGCAGCATGTTGCATTATAAATTATTCTCCTTTCTTCCCTGTCTGTAACCCTACTCCCACTTCATTCTATAGGTGTAGGATACATTTGTATATTGAAGAGGAAGTATAAAGACGAAAAGTTGAAAGAATAGAGTCTTGTTAAGAATGATGAGAGAGCACGAGGAAGAAATCAGTCTTGTATTTGCATTTTTTTTTAAATCATGAAAACAAAATATGAAAAAAATAGAAAAAAACCCCATTCTTCTCCATCTAAGGGAAACACTTGGTATTAGCAATACTAGCATTGAATCAATGACTTTTTGCCAGGTTATGTGCTAAACAATTCATCCACTCATTCATACATTTACATTTTCAATAATTAAAAAATGTATATATTTGTTGAGCCCTTTCTCCGTGCCTTGTTCTTAGTACCAAGGGGCTGGGGATGAAACAAAGTTTCTCGGCCCATGAGGAAAGACATTCTCATCTTGGAAGAGAGACAATCAGCATAGAAACAAATACATAATGTGTTAAATGTGATATAAAACGGAATGGAGAGAAAGGGGGTTGAGAGCATCAGCTCAGAAAGGCTATTCAACAAAGGCTGTTTAATAAGATGACATTCGAACATAGATCTGAAGGCAGTAAGAGAGGCAGCCCTGAGAGTATCTAAGGGGAAGAGTGTTCTAAGCAGAGGGATGAGAAAATATGGACGGGCCTTGTACGTGGGAGGGAGGGTACGGCAGCCAGTGTGGCTGTAGTGGAGTGACTAAGGGAGGAGAATGGTAAGAAATGAGTCAAGGAAGTGGGTGGGAGGTCGATCATACAAAGCCTTGAGGTCATGATTAAGACTTTGGAATTAACAGGAGAGATGGAAAGTCATTGGAAGGTTTTGCACAAAGAAGGGACATGATTAAGTTTTTAAAAACTCATCAGGTTGATATGTTGAGAAAACATGGTACAAACACAAAGGTAAAAAGGAAAACTCATTAGAAAATGTTTGTAATTAATGTCTAGAAAGACAGTGGCAGAGATCGCTTACTTATCTACCAAACCCATTTCCTCTTCATTTTTCCCATCTTCCTTTGTAGTTCGGTTAGGACCATCCAACTGGGTTCTGACTAATGTAATGTGAGTGAAAGTGACGGATGCCACGTTCAGGCCTGGCCCACAAAACCTCTCATGGTTAACCCCGTATGCTCTCTTGCTGTTACAGCTTGAATGCCAATGTTGAAGGTGCAGAGCCATAAGGATAAAGGAGATGGATCCCAGAATCACTCCTTGGATGACAGCTTGCTCACAGATCAAGTGTGTCAAACATCTCTGGTGTTAAACACCTGAGATATTCTGATATAGCAACAACTTCTACCTAAACTAAATGATGGGTCATTTTTCCTTGGACCAAGGTGCTAGAAGTGAAGATGATAAGGATTCTACACATATTTAGCACAGTAACAGGATTTTCTGGGGATTCAGATGTGATATGAATAAAAGAAGAGCCAAGGATGATCTGAACATTTTTGTCTTGAGCACTTGGAAGAAGGAAATATCGGAGGATGAACAGTTTTCTAGGGTGGAAAATCAATAGTGTAATTTTGGACATGTTAAGATTGAGATGCCTGATACTATCTTCACAACTATATCATCATATAAATATTGTTATCTTAATTTTTAAGATGAGGCAATAGGGGCTTGGTGAGGCAAAATGATTTGCTCAAGGGAATGTGTTAGGACAGGAATTTGAATCCAGCCCTCTGTGACTCAGTGCTTGAGGTGAGCTCTTTATCACTCTAGTATATTATCCTTTTCCAGAACATATCAAAAGAGCAAATGCATCCAAATATATTTAATACATTTAGCAAATAAAAAACATCACAAAATGGTACTCTCTGATTCAGATAGTTCAAAGAATTAAAAGGAAAGGTGAGAGAAAAGACAGAGGAGAGGAAGTAACGGAGAATGATACAAAAATTACTGTATTTTACAAAAGCAAACTGGATGTGCATTTTCTTTTGCTTTTTCTGATAACAAAACTTTCCTTTTTATTCTGAAAAGGGCATCCATTTGCCTCGAGGAAGATCAGGATTGTTTCCTAACAGGAATTCAAAGAAAAGGTGGAGTAAATATTCTGTCCTTAATTAAGATGCAGAGTAGAAAAATTAGTATCTTTAGCAGGACAGAAGTTTTGAAAACAGGCTTTGCAATGAACAAAGGATTTATTTTTAACCTCTCTTAGCTACCATTAACATGAAAAGGCAGGCCTAGCCTACAAGACCTTGGAGTTTCTTCTAGAGCACAGGGAAGATGCCCTTTCTACCATTTAGACTGAACTGTGAGGCTGAGTGCTCTTAGGAAGAAGGATACTATGACTTGGGGAAACTCATTCTAGAGATTGAATGAAGGATAAAACTTAGGAAGACACTAATAAATTTATCTACAAAACAGAAACAGACTCACAGACATAGTAAACAAACTTATGGTTACCAGGGGGAAAGGGGTTGGGAAGGGATAAATTGGGAGTTAAAGATAAGCAAATACTAACTATTATATATAAAATAGATAAAAAATAAATTTCTTCTGTATAGCACAGGGAACTATATTCAATATCTTGTAGTACCCTATAATGAAAAAGAATATGAAAAGGAATATATGTATGTATATGTATGACTGAAACATGCTGTACACCAGAAACTGACACATTGTAAATGAACTATACATCAATTAAAAAAAAAAAAAAAGGAGAAAACCTGCTCTTTCTACACCAATGATACATGGAAGGAGAGTGAAAATAGAAAGAGAGGAAAGAAACCTGCTATCTGTATCTAAGTCTTAGCATCAATTTCTCCCTCTTGGGCTAGAATCTTGACCAAGGGAAACCATGGAAAATTCATTTTGATGTGGAAGGCCTTTCTTAAAGCATCTGTACTGGTGGACTACTTCACCAGGATACCCTGAGGGAGGTTGGTAGCAAGTTTTTTTTTTGGTTTTGTTTGTTTGTTTGTTTGTTGAGACCCTAGCTTGTGGCATGGAGCTGTGTCCAGCATGACGTAGCAGTAGTAACGCTTTATTGGTAGAGGGAGAAAACTCAACAGATGAGCCTAAAATGTTCCCCTGCCTCCTGACAAGCCTAAGCAGGTTTGCAGGGACTACAAATGTTCCCAAGTGCTGTGCTGAGGTGAGAGAGAAGTGCTGACAGTGTGTGAGTCTTGCAGCTGAGTCTTGCAACTGGAAGAATGAGACTGCATGCTGCCAATTCAGAATTTAGATGTGAATTGTAAGTTATAAACTGGGAGGAACAAGGTGTATCTCAGCTGATGATAGTCCAGAATCTAGACCAGATTAGCAACTTCATGGCAGGAAACTTCTGACAATCTACAGATTGGAGGTCACCTACCAGGTCTATCAAATTAGGAGCTGTCACCCACCACACCCTGCCTGTACACAGATGACATCTGGAAGATGAGCAGGGAGGAAAGAAAAATCTAAAAGACTGATAAATTACCTGAAATACAATGAGTCATTCAAAAGAGACTACTATTTAAACGGAGATGTATTGGGACACCATTACTTGGTACATTTAAAGTCTGCCTCCTCATCTCCCAGTGGGGTTAGGGTTGATCAATTACAGTAAAGCAAAGAAGTTTTTTTCTTTGCCCACATAATTCTATGATGATAAATTTATGGCTCATTCTACCACTGAGTTTTTATTCAAATGTTACTCTTTTTCTCAGTCTATAAAGACAAGTGTGTAGAGATAATTCTCTGTTGTACTCTATTGTCCAAGGAAATTTGAATTAATTTGGGGGGGGGGCAGATCTGTTTTTGGTTGTTATTTTGTTTTATTTTAATTTGAATTTGTCAGAGAACTAAGAAACCCTTAGGTAAACCTCAGAGGATTTCCAGCTAACGATGGTAGGAAGCTAGTGAAATCAAGAAACTCAAACGCACCTGAGAGAAAACTGTACAAAGGAAAGATCATGAATCATTGTGCACTTGATACTTTCTGCCCCTCTCCACTCACTCACCCCTGATTTTTGCTGCTCAGACTCTTTTTTTTCTGGATTGTTTTGGTTTTGCTCCTGGAGCCCTGCCATTGACTCTCAGTTTGCTGTTTGCTATGGGCCTTAATTTTGGATCTGCCATCAACTATTTGAGATGACTTTGATTGTTATCACCTCCTGTTCTTAGTGGGGAGAGAGCCTGAGACTATCTTTAACTTAAGGTTCTCTAGAAAACAGAGTGAGAAGTAATATGTCCCACATCGCTAGCCTTCAAAACCTCTAGGACTGGTCTGCTGCAGTGGTGAGGCCTTTCTAGAACCAGCTCCTAGGGGGAAGAGTTCCAAAATCCCATGGTGAGACCTTGGGGGTTTCATTTTCTCAAGAGTAGCAGCAACAACAAAATTAAAATTGGCAAGAGAGACATGCACCAAGTAGATAAAGGAAAACTGACCTAAATGGAAGAACAAGCTTTCAAAGTGACATCAAAATGAAAAGATCTATCACCAAGCAGAAACACAGAAAGGAAGATTTTACATAAGGAAAATCAAATTCCAACTATCCCATATGACTACAAGCAAAATCCAGAAGCAGAAACATTTTTGTAATAAAAAATAAAATTCTGTTGTGGTGCTAATTACATTTGACACCAACTTTAAAAAAAATTGTGAAACATATGCAAAAACAGATAAAAAAGTATAGTAAATCTCCAAGTACCTGAAAGGAAGGAAGGAAGGAAGGAAGGAAGGAAGGAAGGAAGGAAGGAAGGAAGGAAGGAAGGAAGGAAGGAAGGAAGGAGGGAGGGAGGGAGGGAGGGAAGGAGGGAAGGAAGGAAGGAAGGAAGGAAGGAAGGAAGGAAGAAGAACTTCCACTTTGGAAAACTCTTGAGTTTTCTAATATTTGGGAAGAATATTAGAATCTATTAATATTGACCATTTATATGATAGCTGCAACAAACAAATGTTTTGTGGTTGTTCATGTTAGAAATCCACTTCCTTTCTAGTTCTTATCTTACATTTTTAAAAATTGAATTATAATAGACACATTATAGTAGTTTTAGGTATACAATATAATGGTTTGATATTTCTACATATTTTGAAATGATCACCACAATATGTCTGGTTAACATCCATCACCACACATAGTTACAATTTTTTTTTTTCTTGTACTGAGAACTTCTAAAATCTCCTCTCTTAGCAATGTTCAAATATAAAATACAGGTCTGGTAATTATAGTCAACAAGCTGTACATTACATCCCCAGAACTTATTTATTTTATAACTGGAAGTTTGTACCTTTTGACTTCCTTCACCCATTTTGCCCACCCTTCCACCCACCCCCGCCTCTGGTGGCCACCCTCATTTTTGTTGTTGTTTTTCTTCTTCTTCTGTACAGCTGAAGGAAAGCACCCAAATAGGAATAACTAACTCTGAAGCTGATGTAGGGTCAGTTTGCCATTCTGCATTCACTATCCTGCTGTTCACTGTGGTTCCTCCTCTACCATATGGGGGCAATTAGTGAAGTCATTCTGGAATTCTAGAAGAATTCTATTGCTTTCCTCCCAACCCTTCTTGAAGGACTAAAATTTTAAAAGGTTCTGAGAATCTACACTTCAGACGTCCTAGCTCTACTGTATTATAAGATGCTGTCAGGTATTGAACCATTCTCCATCTTCTTGTAAGTAAACTCGTCTTTTTTCTTTTAACTAGGCAAATTATAGTAACAGCTAATGATTACTGAAAATTGATTGCTAAGTTGTTTAGGTAGATTTTCTAATTTAATTCTTACATTAACCCTATGAGATAATTACTATTATTAGCTCCATTTTGCTGATAAGGAAATTGAGACATGGATGGTCAATTACCTTGTTTAAGATTTCAAACCTAAAGAAAGTGGCAGGGCTGCATTTTGAACTCAGGCAAGATGACTCCAGAATCTAAGCTCCTCGATAGAATATCGCCGATACATGAAAGCACACGGCCCCATACTTAATTAAAATCAGTAATAATTAGTAAACAACTGGCTTACCTACATTTAAATAATTTGTTTCTGACTTTTTATTATTTCTTGTTTGTGGTCAGTTCTAAGCTTTCAGTTCTTTTTGTTACAGTTTCCAGCACAGCCCTATATAGTGCATGATATGCTGATAGGTTTCTTATGGGTTATATTTTTGTTCTTGAAATTAAAAAAATTTTTAACAATTTTATTGAGATACCTTAGAAGTAGTGTTCTTCAAGTCTTATTAAATATTAACATTAATTTGAATCTAAAAATCTGAGTTATTGTTTTCAAACATTCATAAAACTTAAATATAATTCCTAGTAAAAATGAGTAATTCATTGAGCGCCCTCCTCCAACAATGAAGAAGCCTGTTGCCCCTGGAGCATTCACTCTCCTTCATTTGCTGTTTTGTATTCAGGTTGCTCCAGTTCCAGTTTTGCAAAAAATGCTCCTGATTTCTCAGCCTTGATGGTAAAAATATAGACCATTAATTCACCAAATCGTTTTTGAGTGACTACTCAATGCTGATTGGTCTTTCACTGGGGAGACAGTGATGAATAAGCAAATCCGTTGACTCAAATTTATAAGAGACAAGTCAGGGAGTGGGGCAGGCTAACCATTACAGGGCAATGTGTAATGTGCTGTAACAGAGGTGCACACAAACTCTAAGGTACTAGGGTAGCAGGAAGGAGAGATGGAAGGGAAGGACATAATCTACTCAAGGACTGAAGAATCAAAAAGGATTTGGAAAAGAGGCATCTTTTTTATTTTTATCTTTTTAAGAGAGAAGCCATTCTTTAATTGAAGGACAGTCAAGTGCTGCTCAGAAGGAGGTGGGTGGTGGTGGGTATATAATCAATGGGGGACATTCCAGGACTGTGATGAAAAAGCATGGAAACTGAAGGATTTGGTGTGTTTACAGAATCACAAATACTTTGCTTGGGCTGGGACATCACATTCAAAAACAGGGTGGTAGGAGAAGGAACTGGAAAGGTAGAGGTAGGCCAGCAGGTGCTCAGGAAAGGTCATGGGTGAAATGCTGACGGACAGGTACTCTACGCTGTTGGTGCTAATACAGGATTTTAAGTGACACAATGACATGACCTTTGATTTTTAAAGACAGCTCCAGGAGCAGTATCAGCAGGGATCCCAGCGTAGAGAGAGACCAGTTATACTGGATACCACATCTAGGCTTGACATAACTTTTAGGATCGACAGCACTAAAGATCATCATAGCATACCAGCATTTACAGTGGAGGGAACGTCATGCATTAGATTCATCTCCTTAGGACACAAAACACCACATTCGGTAAGTATTAACTAACAATGCAGGTTTCTCTACATGTGAGAAAAGAGAACTGGACAGATTACTTCTTGAAAAAAGTTGAAATAAAAGAATAAGACATGCATGAAGAGCTTTATGCCAAGCCAAACCTTACTGTTGGTAGTAACTCTATAAGGGCAATATCTCAGTCTATCAGAGATTGTAATTTCAGTTTTGTGGAACAGCAAAATCATATAAGTCTCTAAGATGTGGATTAATACATTATTAAACATTATATTCTGTCTTAAATAATGACTCTCACATGCCATCTGATGACATTAAACCAAACACTTTGAAACATCCCTTCTCGTTTTTCTTTATTTACCTAGCTAGAGGAAGCCATTATTTCCAGAGCTAAAGAAGAAAATGAATGGGCTTACATCTGAGTGAAAAGTCCATTCTTATTCTAAATCCTAGCCAAGGAGCCCCACAAATGCCAAGAGACTGCTTCTATTTCATCTGTCACCTGCACATGAACTTTTCCTGGATTTAATGATATACTTTCAACTTTTTCCTACCACCAGCTTTTTAACAGCAACATTCATAGTTAGAAGCATTGTATAATGATTTCGGGGAGTTCTATAGGTAAGAAAAAAGTAAGATTTTCTCTTTTGGAACAGGTAAAATGTGTTTGTGGAAAATTACAGAGAAATAATCCTATATCGCACAGCAGACTGAGAGATGTAGTTATGTGCCAAGACGGGGAATTATGAGATTGGGGATTGAAAAGAGTGAAAAAAAGCTTAGACAGCTGCAGTAGCCAGCACTGGTGGATTTCACTTTCACATTCCCCATGGTGCCTAGATAATGGAGTTTGTTTATAATAGAATGAGGTTATCCTACAGGGCCAAAGTAAGAAGGGAACAATTCGAGGACTGGTGAGGGGTGGGGGCAGGATGAGGAAGGGTAGAAATCTTGGCTGAAAATACAGATGTGCATAGCACTGCTAGAAGAAGCTGGAAATTTAAGAGAAAGATCCCTGGTTGGTAGAGGAAGAGGAGTAAAAGGTGGTTAAGTCTTTTTTCGGAAGGAATTAAACATGATGAAACTGAAAATACATATCCAAATCCACTCTGGCAGATGAGGGCAAGTTTGTGGGCAACATAGAATATTCCTTTTCTGGAGGTGCTGCCAAAGATCAAAAGGAAATTTTTTTCTAGAGGCTGGCTATGAAAGGCTTTAGATTTAGACTCAAATTCAACTAATGTTTATTGAGGGCCAGACATCTTGCAATGGGTTTTCAAATAGTTTGAAGCTAAGTTATCACACTTTTGTAATAATTCCATGAGATATATACTAAATCAAATGGGTCTCAGAGAGGGGAAGGGACTCACCTAAGATTAAAGAGGTGATAATTGGAGTAGAGATTCCAACCCAGGACACTCTCCTAGTTGAGATGGGGCCTCTCCTGCCCTCCCCCTGAAGGAGCTGCCTCTCCCTATTCCATTCCTGTCCTGTGATTCAGTGAAAATAGAGGCTACGAAATGCACACGGTCAGGGTGACTGGCAAGAAATGCTCTCCATTTGCCATGTCTCAGGAAGCAAGTCAGAGCCAGAAGGTAACTCCCAACAGGCCAACTTGGGAGCACTCAGGCGGATTAAGAGATGAGTTAGAATCTAGGGAGGGTTCAGCTCCCAGCTTGGTGTGAATGCACTTGTTGGCTCAGCTCTTCTCCCACCTCTGCTGCGCTTAGAATTTAAGAAGCCACTCAGATGTAGCACTGAAAGCTCTTGCCTGGCACACTGGTGTCCAGAAACTGAACATGGAGAAAGATAGATCAACAAACATTACTCACTTAAGAATATTTCTCATTTAAGAGTTAGGTCTGGTCTAGACCAAGCTGAATTGAGGTGTGTTTTGAGAACAGTTGAAAGATTAACTTTAGTAATAGTAGTAGCAGTAGAAGTGATAGTAAAGTTAGTAGTAGTAGTAGTAGTAGTATCAGTAATGGTGGTAGTAGTGGTAGTAGTAGCAGTAATGGTGGTAGTAGTGGTAGTAGTAGCAGTAGGAGTGGTGGTGGTAACTGTAGTAGTGATGGTAGTGGTAGCAGTAGGAGTGGTAGTAGTAGTACTGTTAGCGGTGCTGGTGGCGGTGGGAGTAGGAGGAGTAGTGGTACTATCACCATATGGCAACACTGTTCTAAGTGCTACACTTATACTGATGTAACCCTCACAATGCCATAAAGTAGGTACTATTATTATCCCTGGTTTTCAGATAGGAATAATAAGGAAAGAGTAATTGAGTAATTGCTCAAGTCACAGAGCAGAACTGGGAGTCCACTCAGGCAGCTAGAATATGTGCTCTCTAGCATTAAGCTATATGATGATAACAACAATTTAAATATCTTAATAATTTAAAATTCCTTAGAATAGTAATTTTAAAATATTAACAATAATTAAATAATAAAAATCTAGCATGAATTAAACTCATTAAATTTTAGGTGTGTGCTTTGTGTAGTGTATTTTGTTTAGTCCTCTCGACAACCCTCTAAGCTAAATATTATGATGACCTCATCTTTACAGATGAGGAAACTAAATAAATACATCGATCAACCTGGTATAGAGTACAGAGTTCTAAGGAGGAGGGGTGGGATCTGAACCTTGGTGTAAATCTAGAGTTCAGATTCTTAAATATGCCTCTTTTAACCATATGTCTTTGAGACACTAGACTTCATTATTTGAGTAATAATCATCAAGATTTTCTTGTCTATATATTGTATGTTTAGTATCACATCTGTGGAAGACAAAGAAAAGAAAGACATAGTGTTTCAATGTGACTGGAAATACACCTAAAATAACAGCAACGAGAGATGACATGCAATCAGAAGTGATGCTGGGGTACCAGTAGCAAATCCTACAGGAATGAGAGGAAGAGGTGATGGATGAATGGGGGCTAGTTAGATCTGTGAAGACACAACTGTGAAGGCAGTCGGCCTTCTTTTCCCTGGTTCATTCACGTAAACTGGATTGACCCCCAAACTGAATTAACTTTGTCAAAAAGGCAAAGGCAGTGGGACAATCTCTTCAGTTCTGCTTTCTCCAGGATGAATTCCAATTGCACTGGCTGGAATCTTCAGCCAATCTAACCTTCCATGAATTGGGCAGCTGGGCCGCTAGTCCCGCATTCCTGTGAGGGCAGCTTGGCTTCTCCTTGAAGCTGTTGGCTGAAACGTTTGTGTGCAAGGGAACACCTGGGGAACTCATTAAAAATGTAGATTCCTAGCCTGAGAGGATCTTTCTCCATTGGTTTGGGATGACTCAGAAAAACATATTTAAGAAGTCACAAACATGTTTCTGAACAAGATCATCCTCAGAACACATTTTGAGAAAAATTCAAGTATTTATTTGTCACTTCATAAAATGACAGTGAAGAAAATCCTTTTGTTAAGGCTTTGGATGACCTCCCCTATGCAGAGGATGGCGAGCCCCAAACCCAGGGGCCAAAAACTCTGGAAGGATGGTTTGAGATCTCCAATTACTTCGCATAAGATTATTCTGTTTAACTGTATCTTCCCCAGCAGTCTGGTTTTTATTTAGTTATCCAGAGCTCTAGCTTCTGAGGCTTGAAAGGCTGTTATGAAGACACAACATTCTTGCCCTTGTACTGATAGAGTGAAAGGAACAAGGGATTCCAGGTAGGAGACAGAGGTTCAAATGTTGGTTCTGCCCTTTATTTCCTGTGGGACTTGGGGAAATGTTACTCATATATTCATTCAATGGTCACATCTTTTTTGAGTATCCTTCTGTGCCAGGAATTTAGTTAGGTACTTGAAGTTTAGTGATAAAACAAGGAGGACAGCTCCCTGCTCTCAGGAAATTCACGGTCCAGGCAGTGAGACAAACATTATTACTTAATTATGACTCTTTTAAGTGCTGTAAAGAAGATATTCAGGTGATATGAAAATTTATAAAAGGGGATATCATCCAGCCTGGAGAATAGCATGACTCTGTGTCTCAATTTCTTCACTTAAAATATGGGAATGATATTTCTTGCTTCACATAATTGTGGGGATAAAATGAGTGAATATATCAAAAAATGAGATATAAAAGTAAAAAGCACATACTTTTTTTTTTAATTAGCATTGTGATATCTAGGGCATGCTAACGTCCCTGATTATCTGTTTCAAATCTGACTTTACCACACACCAGCAATCTGTACAGGTTTCAGTTACTTTCTAGATATTAAAAATGTTAGTAGGTGGCTGGTAATAGCTGTCAGGCTTTCTGGTCAGAGGGGAGCGTCTGTATAGGAAGGGAGTTGGGATAAAAAGGCAAACATGATGTCCTTTCCTTTCCATACTTGTATGCATGTTGCCTGAAAAAAAAACCTTACATTTTATAGGCTTCAGTATTTTCATGTCATCTAACTATATTTCAAAGGTCATCCAACAGCATACTTACATGTCATCTAATAATCTTTTAAATCCTTTAACCAGATAGTTTTGCTATCGATTTGGCTTCTTAATTTTATATATTAGAAGAAATCCTCTGATGAAACATTTTCAATTATATATTTTGAATCCAAGATTTTAACATGTCCGGCAGTCAGAAATGTCCCAGAAGGCAACAAGATTCAAGTCCTATATTTTATAACTTCTTGTCCAAATTCTGCAGCCAACTGAACCATTTTTTTTCTGGAAAGTAATTAAATATTATTACAGTGGCTACTTCTGCTTAAAATAATTCCTTCAACTTGGAATTCATTACTATGTCTTCAGCTAGAGAAACAGAGTGTTCAAGTTCCCGAAAGTCCAGATTTCCACATGTGTACTTTATTCTTTTAATGATGAAAGAAATAAAACCTTTTGTACTTTTAAATAGAAGAGGCTTGGCTTTTTAAATTGCAGGGCCCTTTTTATTACTACATTAAGGCATTCTGCTGAAATCTACCTTAGTTATAGGACCTGGTTTATGGTTGGAAATAATAGCCAGCATAGTAGAAGAAAAAAAGACAAAATTTATTCTCACACTTAAATGGTTTATTTCAGCAATCTTCCAATTTGGGTTTAAGAAACAAGGTTTTGCATAAGCCCCATGGCTAATATCAATCTATATCTGTATCTATAACCATCTATAGCTATAGTTTAGTCAAAGAGATCTTTTTTGGGTTTTTACTGAGGTTTGTTTGTTTGTTTTCAATTTATGTATATACCTAAAACCGAATTTCTGAGTATCATTTCACAAAGGAAAAGTTCGAGCTCAGAAAGTTTCTCTTTGAGAAAACACGGTACCCACATCATTTCACCTCATCATTGGATCCTTCACAGCCCCTGCGATCCTTTGATGTCAACTAAGAAAAGGAAATGCTTAAAAAATGCCCAAGGCTCTCCCATGGTTTATTTACTTTTTTTCTTCATTTTCCTTCTGGCCCACTGTGATCTTGGCGATGGCTGATTCAGGACAAGGATGATGTCAAGCTGCTGTCAAACCAATTGCATAGACAAAGAAGAATTAGCATGTTCTCCCTTCAGAATGATTGATTCCATGGCTCCACATCCATCATCTGGCTCATCATGACCAGCTCTTCTCAGCCCACCGCAGGGTGACCTTGGTAGCACTGCCTGTGCCCTTCCTGCCCTGGAGGCTGCGTGGAGGCTCTCCATGCGTGCTGTGGGCTAATGAGTGACTGAGTCACCCAGTTAGGCTCTCACCTTCCCAGCCATCGGGCCCAGAAGTGCTAGAGAAAGGCAAAGGGCTCCTACTTAGACATGTGTCCCTTGACTAAAGGCGGATGTCCTCATCTTGTCCTTATCTTCTCGGTGAGATCATCCACATGACCTGTGCTGAATGGTTATCAGGCAGTCAAAAGGTCCTGAGCCTGTGGTAAATTCACGTACTGTCTATCTGGGGGTAAATTTATCATCCAAGACAGCCTGCTTGGCGGATTGCAACACTTGCATAACCTTAGCAGGAGCAGCAGCTCCAGGGTAACAGCACATGTCCGCAGAGCATCTGTCTTATTATACTGGGAGATTTAAAACCTTTCAGAGAAAACTAATGGTCTTGTTTGGTGTCTATGCCCAAGTTGGATACATCTTAAAGGTGAAATAAACTTCAAATAAATTTTGTACTTGGACAAGACCCTCATATTCCTTCTTTCAATCTTCTCTCCCAATCCCACTCCAAAACTTTCCCTTTCCCCTGATACTGAAGGCACTTCAGTGAGAAAGTCTGAACAGAACATCCGAAGACAGTGTTTTCCAAACAATGCATTGTGACCCCACTAGTGGATTGTGAAAATAAACTTAGTGGGTCACAACTAGCACTTAAAAAATGAAATAAAATAAAATCCTTGTGTTGCAGTGAAATACACTCCTTATTGAGGACCATGCTAAAAATAACGTTTCAAAGCTGCTGCCCTAAGTAATAAATTTCTGTAACTCTTTCCTGTATATAAAACAGTCATTTAAAAAATCTCAAAGATGATTAAAACAAATACTTGACATTGGCCATATCTGATAATGAACAGGAACAGTAAGAAACAACAAGCTTACCCTACCCTCAGCCTTGCTATCTTGTTATTTTTTCTTAAAGCAACCTCTACATTCTCCATTTCTCCATGGTGGAGAATGTAACTGATTCAGGGCAGTGTATGTGTGCGTGCACATGTGTTTGACTGTGAGTGTGTATGTGTGTTTGTGCATGAGCGTATTTAATCTGGCTCCTATGCAGAGGAAAACACGTTGCTAGAAAATGAAATCTTTGGACATAATCCTTCATTTTAAGGCTTTTCAGTTACATGTCTTCTTTAAAAAGTTTGACATGTAAAATTGTTTGGATATTGGTATCCAAGTCATGTAATTTTTCTTCCAGATATCTGATATCCCGCTTATTTGCGTATTTCTTTTTTAAACCTGTGTATATAACCCCAATGCTTAGGCACATTGTTGTATGTTTGAATTGTCTGTTTCTATGACCTTTGCCTTTATTGATTTATTTTCCTTTTTTTTATTTTTAATGTTGCCTTTGAGATTAAAGTCATTTTCCTTCTGCAGTAGTAGTTGAGTGGTGACTTTGCTGTTAAGAAATAAAAATTCTGATAAGGGGAAAAAAAAAAGATGGGTAGCTCCATAAGGCATCTTAAAAAAAAAAAAAACCTATTTGAGAGCTAAGAGATAGAAACACTGTCTATCTCTCTCATAAAAACAAAGGTTACAGAGTGGGGAACAAAAGTGATCTCAATAACAGCTAACATTTATGAGCACTTACTATAGTGCTAGTTATTGAACCTAGCACTGTTCTAACACGTTAGAGGCAGTATCTCATTTAATTCTCACGACAAACTTTCCTCACTAATATTATCCCAGTTTTTCTGAAGCTGAAACTGAGATTTAGAAGGGTTAAGCAGTTTGCCCAAAGCACCATAAGTAGGGAGCAAGGATTCCAGAGAGGTAGAATGATTCCACTGACCTCCTGCCCAACAGCTGACTCCTTGCTAAGACTTAATCACTATATCCCACTGCTTCCCTTATAAAAATAAATAATGCAAATGACAGATAATATTTCTCACATTCAATTCAACAAATATTTTTTGACTGCCCACCAAGTACCAGGATCTATGCTAGGTGCTAGGAATATACTTATCAGTTGAGACAGAGATAATAAATCCATAGTGTAGAGTAAAATATGTAAAGATATATGCTTCCCAGGTTCAATTCCAATCCTAGTTCTCCATGAACTATACAAGTGATTGGGAGGGAGGAATGTGCAGAAGAGGAACATTCTATGAAGTCAATTTTAAGAACTTTAATATAGCAGCACTTTAAAAGTGCATCACAAATTAATTTTGCAGCTAGCATCCAGTTATTGCTAGAAATTATCCCTAAGAAGAATTACAACTGTGATGGAATTTTACAACTTATTTGCTCAGCTTTATTACTATATTGAAGTGGTTAATAAGCTAGCTTCTTTTTTTTTAAATAAAATTTTATTCCATTGTCTAGGGGAACCTGAATGTAGCAGCAGCAGCAACAGAAGCAAGGAGAGGGACTCCAGTGAGCTTCTTTTATCCTTCTAAGTGGCATGGGTTTCTTCACCATAAAACACAAGCCCACTTGTTTTCCTGCTCTCTAATCCATTATTCAATGGCACATAGTCATGCGAAGATTCCCCATCATTTTCCTCATTCCAAAGACAAACTGTGTTTCCCCATGAAGGTTTCAGCATTGCTTAGGTGGTGCAAAGCACATGGTAGAGCAGAGTGTGCAGTCTCTAGGGTCATTAGACTTGGGGCCAAATCCAGTTCTGCCTCTTTTTTATTAGCTGTGTGACCTTCCACAAATTACTGAAACTCTCTTTTACTTTTAAAATCCTTATACTGTATTTTAGCCAAAAAAAAAGTGTGTAAGGAAAGATACAACAATCACCAGTATGATCAATTCTCAACTTAAAAATAAAACATGGAAATGAAGTGAAAGTCCATCTGTGTACTCTGACCCCATTTTCCTCACCAGAAAAGAACCATTTTAAATTTGTTATTTTATCATTCCTGCCTGTATCCTTAAAGGTATACTATGTGTGTATTTATATCTAGGCAATATGTTATTGTTTGGCATATTTTAAAAAAAGTACATAAAAATTATTATATCCTGTGGATATCCTCTGTAACTTGCTTTTTTCATTTACCTCTCCGTCTGGAAGATTTACTTATTAGGTAGCCTGTTTGAGTCTTAGTTTCGTCATCTATGCAATGAGTACAGCAGACATATTGCATAAGGTTGGGGTGAGATCTTAAATAACATACAGGCTGTGAGTGGCAGAGTATCTGGCACACTGGAGATACTTGGGGGAATGCCATTTCCTTTCCGTCCCTTGTGGAGCAGTGTTTCACATCTCACAACTTAAGAGGAAGCAGCCACTTGGCTTGTTCAACTATCAGGCTCACATTACAGTTTGGCACTAAACATTCTGCTGGTATCAAAATGGCCCCACACAAGACAGGCAGGCTGATTATAAGCACTAGCATCGAATATTTTCTGAAAGGACCTAACCATGCTGCTTTAAATAGTTATGTCATCATTTCCTTCTGGTTCTTCAACATCAGAGTTAGATTTCTGAACACAGAAAATGAAAGAGTATATACAGGTGCATGTTATACATGAAACACTCTAAAAATTCTGTGTTAATCACCTCTGATGAAGATATTACAGAAACATAAACAAACAGGAGCGTAATTTAATATACTCCGCTTCTATTTTTCTTCAATCTATTCTTTCCATACTCTTGTATACAATTCTCTATTTTTGTTATTTTACATTTAATTGCTTCTGCTAAAGCAAACATGTTGCAGAATTGCCAGTTGCCTTATAAATTATTCAAATCATGCATTGCTTTCATTGAGATGGTTTTAGTTTTTCTGGAATCCCAACAAATTTCAATCATTCACACTATGAAAATCTGTCAGTTTAGAAATCTTTGAATAATTTGTCTGAGTTTTAAGGCTTTTTTTTTTTTTTAAATAACATTTGGCCTAATGTTGGCTGAAGGAATGTCTACACAATGTTAAAACAGGTGGTAATCCAATCATTTCAGTAAAAGTTGCTGTAATTTTGTAAGAGGAAAAAATGGGGGAGCAGGAATCAAACTGATTTTTGAGTTTAGTACACATTAAACAACTGATTTATGAATGAAATATTTTTCGTTTCTCCAGATTACTTAGTTGTGTAAATGTGGGCACAACTGTGGAGAACACAAACATTTACTTGCAGTAAATAACATTAAAAAGAAATTCTTACAGTCTAAATGTAGTAAAAGATGTTGAATCACATACTAACAGTAAATTTTGGTGGGAGGAATAGAAGTTATACTCCAAAGGTATTATTACCTAAGTGAACTTGACTTCCAAGTAAAAGCCAGCGCCTAGCCTTCAATGTGAAATACAGAGGATGGCAGTCATGTGTAAATCTAATTAATAACCTATCTGTAAATCCTACTTATGCAACTGATTAAAGATGAGGCTGGTCATCTGATTAAAGGGAAACACTAGACCTCTAAATTATACATATAGGCAAAGAAAGTAATTATTATAAAGATGATGCTTAAAGCACCAATTGGTAGTACTTTTCTTGAAACAAGTTCAGCCCAAGGTAGATCAGTAATTATTTACACAACATCCATAAGGAATTAGTATCCCAAAGCTATTAGCTTTCCTTAATTCTTTTTCTCTTTTGTAATTATGATATAGCATTCTATTGGAAAGGAGATGTTAGAAACATCTCTCTTATTTACATCAGACATTATTCCTCATAAGTGGTAAGAATAATCTATAAATTGTAGAACATGTTACTAAAATATTTATTTGAACTAAATCCTTTTAACCTAAAATTCAGTGTACATTCATTAGCTTGGCTCCAAGACTTCACACAGCTGATGGGACAGAATTTAATAACTGGACATCTTTCCCTACTCACTTGCTCTCTCCTGCTCTGTCCCACCAAAATAACTGATTGTCTTAGAGGACTTCAAATGGGATCAGAATTCATATGTAATGAGTATCACAGATATTGTTTAAGCAAGTAATTATATGTAAATGAGACCAGTGATTCTGGATAGATTTTTGGCAATAGATAACACAAAATCATCCTTGTTTTCTAAAAAATTAACATATTCTTAGCATATTTATTATTGTTGTTGATAGTCCAGAGATAACTGTAAACTCACATTTTCCGTAGGTTATATAGGCAATCCTCATCTCCATAGTGCAGGATGGTAACAATAACCAGGCAAGCTGAAATGTGCAATGCTATCTTAAAAATCAACTGAGAAGTTATGACTGTACTGTGACCTTTAAAATCTTTTGTTGAAACATTAACATTACTGTTAATGTTACTGTTAACATAACATTAATCTTACAGTTGGTTATAAATGTATAAGGAAGTTTAAAAAGCAGTAAAACTAACATTTATTTAGGACACTAAAACATTAGGAACATTGAGAAGTAAGGTGTTTTATTTCTTTGTAAAAACAACTTATCAAGAGTAGCTGGAATAGTACTTGTCTCATTCTTGTCATATAACTTACACACTGTTTCTGTGCCTCAGCTAATTTTCACACACCTTTCTAAGTTTCCATGAGCTTCCAATGTTTTCATAATGAAATACCTGTGATAGTTTCTTTAATGTGAATATTTTTGCTGGTGTTTCTTCCTCTGGGACATCTTCATCTTTCTCATTACAACCACTTTCACCACTTATGTTGATAATTTGGCTTCACTGAGTCCTTCTCCCTAGATATCTAGAGACTCTCCAACTCCAGCAGCGTAAGCCTTCCCAGGATCAGCTAATTTCTCCTATAACTCTATTTACATTAAGGTCAAAATTCACTTCCAGAGAACAGAACACTTTTTGTTTCTTTACTGCTTTTTCACTTTGTTAGCCAACTCCCTCTTTTGATGATTTGTTTTTGTGAAGTGCCTACATGGGTTTATCACTGGGAGACAAGGGGGCAACACAACTACAGGCTTTGCTGTCTTGACAAGAACTGAATAACAGATGTGTGATAACCAACAAAATGATAAACTTGGAAAAAGATGACATGATTACTGATCATGTTATGAACTGATTTTTACATAGTGATTTGTGGACTGAAGAGCTAGTGGTGAAGTCTGGACTTTATGCAATGACTCACAGCTAAAACACCATGGTAACTAAAATCTGAACCATGGTGTTGGGGGACTGGTGTTATTTAACTAAACCATGGTAACTGAAAATTGTGTCTATTAGAACCATGAAAAGCACAGACTAGCTGTATTTGATTCCTTAAAACAATTGTTGGAGCAAAGATTAAAACTGCCCTGGCTGTATCACAACATGAGAACCCAGAAACATTTATTTTTGTGCATCAACAAAGCTTATGTCTCCATTTTAAATCATAAATAAAAATGTGATTTCATCCCGCATTTTTTTCCAGTGCAGAAGACTAAGAAAAGAGCTAACTGTCAGTGATTCCTTAACATTAATATAGATATCGATCAAACCCACAATTGAAATATTTTGGATTGAAATACAAATTAATTTTCCTAGATCATATTTGAGCAACGCACTATTACTCCTAATAGGATTTATCATATATTAGCATAAATAGACATACATACAGATACACTGTCTCTTACTCGTCCATTCATGTTTAATGTTGTATATAAAATAATGACATTGAACTCACAGGATATACAAAGATCAGCTTTCAGACGGAGGAATAACACATATATAGAATTTATATGTGGAACTATAACATTATACACACAGTCAGCTCTGCTATAAAGCTTGTTTGAGAATATGAATTTGTTCCATTAGGGAACAATTTAGCATATTGCAAAGTTTGCATTTGCTTATGCACAATTTTATGAGAGAAACACTATGTGAATGCAGAAAACCTCACCCAGATGAACCAAGCTACATATGAATACATAAAATGCATAGGTACACACACTTCGAACATCTACGAGCTATGTTATTTTACCACGTCATGAGCTACATTCAACACCTAGTGTTACAACCTTCTCTACTATTTCAGATAACTCTCTGCTATTTCACAATAACTCACAAGCTACAATACTTCTGATGCTCACTTCTGCAAGCAAACTTCAAGTCCCTTTCAAGATACAATGCCATAATTTTTGTAGTATGTGTGCATTTATTAATAATTTTGGATAGGAAAAATGGTATTACTGCTTTTTATTAGGTTCCTTTCTCTTTTGTGCGTGTGTTATTGACAACAATGTGCCTAACTTCATATTGCCTGTTGTTTTTATGGCATGACTTGGCATAGTGCAGTGATTTTTAAAACACATGTATCACATTATGTTGATATACGTAGACCGTCACTAGAAAGCATATGACTTTTTCTCTCCCACTATAAAACTCACAAGTATAAACCCACTTAAAGTCTGAGTGGTTGGGTCCTTTGTAAGATGTTGCTTTTCAAGGCTTTAAATATCTTCTATGTAACAAAGCCAAATCTGACAAATAGTCAAAAGATGACCGCCCATTCTGACTTCTAAAGAAACCTGTGACAGTGGAGGTTACTTGGCAAAACTGTCAGTAAAATCTGGAGTTGATAAGGGGAACTTTTAGCTTCTACAGAGTAAGGTTCAAGCTCTCCAGCTTTGAACTGACTAAAGCAGTTGAATGTTCAGAATCACCTGCAAATCTTGTCTAAACATACACTGCTTGTCAAACACATAAAGAACCACGTTCTGGTTCACTAAGTCCAGAGTAGGGCCAAGGAATTTGCATTTCCAAGTTCCTAGGTGGTGTCAGGACCAACTTACTCAGTAGGTACAGTAAGCATAGTGCCTATGGTGCACCTTACTTTTGAAAGGCCCATGAAGATGGTTTGGTTTTAATCGCTCTTAAAATTCAGAAGAAAATAATGATAGTGAATATATAAATGAATTCAAACTAGACTATATTCATCTTCATATCAATGCAAGTCTAGAAATATTCATTCTAATCTAATTAATTAATTAATTAATTAAGGGATGGGCCAAGGAGTCCCCAGCCCATGAAACTCATGATGTCACTCTGAGTGCAGCTACTGCTGGCAGGAAGCACACACTGAAACCACTGCACTAAATGGATCCATCTTTGGGGATTTGTTAGTGTTTTGCTTTTCACTCTAAACTGTTTTGACTTTGTGCTGTTTTTACTTGGAAGAAAAACACAAAGGAAGTCAACTGAACAACATGCTAATTTAAGCTCAAGAGGAGACGTGAGACAAGAGAAACGGTCAGAAATGTATACCTGATGTGGCCATTCTATTCCTCACTCAGATGAAGTGGTGCCTCCACGCTTACAAAAGGACCAGTTGAAAAATTCAACCAGTGAAGAATGTGGAGCATACGACAATACCTTAGTAACACTGTGTTTGTACAAAATCATACTGTCCAAAAAGTACTTTCTCATTTCCGGCTCATTCCTTCTGCACAACCACCTGTTCAATGGGTGTTGTAATACTGTTATATTTGGTAGCCATACGAATAAACAAAAATCATCTCCACCCCATAAATCAATCACAGGATAAACAGAGTTGAAACAAACAGCCCTTTATTACCATGGGGCAGCTCGAGTCAACTCCAGTGCTCCCCCTTCTTCCAAAACACTCTGGTAAAAACTACAAAAACCCAGAAGATGAAATAAATGCATTAACCTTGCAACATAACATCTTAAGCATTCTCAATACTCTTCCCCATTTAATATAATCACCAATGAAAAGGAGGTTTTCACTAAAACAAGCAAAATTTTATTGTATTTTATTTATTTATATTTAAAATATTTTATGGATTCACTTTGGGAAATATAGAACCCATGACAGACAAGCAAGAAAGAATAAAAATAATGCATAAGCACACCCCTCAGAGATAACCATTGGTAACATTTCTGTTATTTACAGTTATTTTTGGTTATTTCATGTATAGCATTTTTGAGAACAGAGGATAGTTTATACTGTTTGTAGTTTTTCTCTGTTTAAGTTTTAAAACTTAACAATTTATTACAAATATGATAGATAAGTTATAAGTTTTTACATGGTACTCCATATGGAATTTTTGTTCCTTAATGTTCAAGATTTATATTGCTTCCTATTTTCTCTGTTATAAATAATGTTCAGATAAGCAAGTTTTGTGTGTGTATGTGTGTATTTGTAAAATTGTAAAATTATGTGTAAATTTGTAAAATTTTATTTCTTTAATTTAGTATAGAAGTGGAAGCACTAGGTCAAAGAGATGGGTATTTTTAAGGCTCCTAACTCGTATTTTCAAACTGTACTTTAGCTCTAAAACTTCCCCAATTCACACCGAAAAGGAGGTACTATGCAGTGAGACTGGTTCCATTATCCAGTAAAAAAAAGACCAAGTAACCCTAGAGGTACATTTAGCAATAACTGGGATCTGGGGCAACACAAAATATAGTCTTGAGTTACGAGGATGTGCTAATAAGGCAGGCTGTGGATGGGAGAGGGGAGATGAGGACACAGGGAAACTGGGCCATGGACAACTTGCCCTTGACCTCTGCTCCCTGGTTCCTTCCATACAGTACATCAGCTACTGAAGGATCTGTGCCTGGCCAGATGAATCTCTTCCCCACAGCTGGAAGTCAGTGATGGGGAGGAAACATTACAGAACCTTTAAAAATTATTAAAATTTTGCCCATTAAATGTTGGTGTCTTGGGGAAAAGCCCTGACCAGCTCATCTAAGTTATAGCTCTGAGGCACTTCCCTAATACCAAGCAGAATTACTGTTTCTGCCTATACTTTGTGGTTCTGGAGAAGTGATACAGCTCACCAACAAGGTGAGATGACTCCAGAAGAGATGCTTCCAAAGCAGGATGATAAATAAGTTTCACCCTTAATGCCAATGAATGGTAGTGGCTGCCTGGAGTACTGTGTTGAGAAGGATCCTGAAACTGCATCCCTGAAGGGGCAAGGCTGTGACTGGTTGACAATATCTTTTATGGGCATAGGAATGGAGACAGACACTACAGATATCCTATATCATTTTTCTTCTAAAAGTTCTTTTAGTTAATGCCTTACTGTTAAGTTACCAGAACAACACCGACTGAGTTACCTATAGTCTCATCCTCATCAGTGCACACCTTGCCCTCAATTGTGGTGATAGAAATCCTCCTGGGCAGTTATATTTCTTTCTTTGCTTTTTAAAATAAATAAGCGAAAAGCACTTTATTTGTATGTTTACCAAGATTTCCCAACTTTTCTGTTTCTTTTCTTTTTAAGGAAAAAAGGTGAAAAAGCAAAATATCTATTAAAATAGATGTAACTGCATATCATGAACATTTGATATTAATTAGAAAAGGAGATACACGAGAAAAAGGAAATTGGAGGGAGACAGAAGAGAGACCAAACATGAGAGAGGTATCAGCTAGGATTTGAAGGAAAGAAATGTACAACTTATGCTGGAGAGGGAAGAACAACGGTAAATAAGGAGCTGGGAAGAAAAGAGAAAAAAAGGAAGTGAGTGTGGAAGGAAGAGAGAGATCCCACAGTTCTTCAAAAGAATAACTATTCTCATAAAAATGAGCAAAGAGTGAGGGAATGAAATCCCAACTTAATCTTATGGAGGTCAGTTGACGTGAGCTTTGCCATGTTGTCTCAGCGGGAGCCCAGAGGACTTTTGTTGAATATGCAATTACATATTGAGTGAAGAATCTAGCAAGTTGTTTTGGCCAATTTCTTCTAACAACTTGCTTCAGGGCATCCTTAGCTTGTATTAAGGCTGTTAGTTTGCTTAATGAATCACAATGGTGACATTTCATAATATTCTCATACATAAATTCCCTAAACTCAATAGAAATAAATGCAAATCCACTGTCAGAGGCTATAGTGTCTAGCAAGACATGAGATGGAAATAATTGGTGTGGGGCTGTCACTGTCATAGCAGGCATTTAAAATGGAACTCATTCCACTGAGGTTAACACTCAGAGAATAGGCCTGTCATGTCAACATGTAATTTTGACCAAAAAAGTCTTGAGTCACTTTCTGTGAAAATACTGGTGCTTTTGGAGAAAAGTTATTTCAAATTTCTTGGTATGTACTAGACCTCTATATGGTCTTTTGTTTTATGAGTCTTCTCTGAAATAACAAATGGGTTTAAAATGTTAATAGCCACCCCCACCTATTTTTACATTAAAAAATACACCAGTGTATAAAATTAAAACCAAATACCTCTTCAAAAAGAAGGAATGTTCCCCATTTCCCAGGAGCAACTACTTACTGTTAAGAGTGTGGTGGGTACTTTTAGATCTTTTAAAGTCCACATACAAACGTATATGGTTAAATACCTAAGCTCTTCTACATATCTCCTCCACACTCACTCTGCTCCAGCCACACTGCTCCCCTCACCTCCTTTTCCATCACATCAGGCACACATCCACTTCCAGGCCTTTGCACTCTCTAATCTCTACCCGAATGTTCTTTTTCCACTTAAGCTCAGGTCTTGCCCTCTCACCTCCTTCAGGTCATTACCCAAATGTCACTTCCCAGCGAGGCTTTCCATAAACATCCTCTCCAACATTGGGCCCCTTGTCCAACACTCTCTACCACTCTCTGCAAACTTCATCTCTTAACGTACTACATATATGACTACTTTCATTGTCTGTCTTCCTCCAGTAGAAGGCAAGCTCCACCAAGAAAGAGATTATTGTCTGTTTTTACCCCTGCTGAATCCCTAAAGCCTGAAACAATGCCTGACACACAATAGGTACTCCATATATTTGTGGAATAAGTGAACTCACATTTATTTTTAGAAATATTGCAATATATTGTATGTACAGTTTGACAGTTTTTTCCCCCACTCAAAGGTATGTCATAGATATCTTTCCATGTTGGTATTTAAAGATATTCCACATTCTTTTTAATAACTACATAGTTTTCCTTTTAAAACAAGTAGTCTAACCATTCCTCTTCTGATGGACATATGGCTTTGCTTCAACTTTTTTATATATAAAAGAATGCTGTAATGAATGGCCCTGCTCGTATATGCTCTTTGCATCTTTTTAATAACAAAAAAAAAGTTCAGGCCATCAGACATCACTTCTTGACAAAGCTTTCATATGTATAATTTGTAATGTGCAGCATTTTTTTGTGGTTAATATGTGATAACCACTTTATAAAATACTATGTTACTTCTTTATTATTCATTCCTAAGTGAGCTAATAATTCTTATTCTTTAAATTCATCATATAATCTAACTATCCAAATCTCCGGCAAGACATAAGACATTCAAAGAAATGAATGACATTCAAAAGGAGTGGCAGAAAGGAGTTTAGCAAAGTAATGGTTTACCAAAGTGTGGGCAGGGTGAAGGAAAACCAACACAAATCAGTGAAACACCAGAGGGCCACCAACAGTGGGAAGCTGTTATCAGTTTTAGGTGAAGGGGAAATAGGAGAGATAATTACTGGAACCTAGTGAGACCTGCAGCTAAGGACAGAGCCATTCACTAGGAGGTGTGTTCTTAAATAGAATTACGTAGCCACTGCTGAACAATGGCCTGGAAGAGAGAGAGCCAGGAGGAATAAAGACCTGAACCTCTTTCTCTTCCTACCCTTCAAGTTCCAACTAAAGGCTGCCATTGGCTGGACCCAACCAGAAGCCATGGGACGAGGAGGCCCTATTTGGCAGTCCATAACTGTTAGGCCCCTGAGACTAGAGCAGAGTGGAGATCTGGGGAGTAGGTCTAGGGGGACAAACAGAAAATATCTAGCACCAATAATTTCTCTCTTCATTTTGCTGCCTACCTGCACATTTGATTAGCCTGATGGACATAACCAGGGGTTCTAATACAAAAGGGTCCATGGTAGGTGGCACTGCCTATGCATAGAGATATTTCAGAGGTGACTGCTCAGGGCACCAGAATTTAGTGCTCTTCCAAGCTCACATACAAGAAAGTAGCTGTAAGTATTAACTGAAATGCTCTAATGGAGCAAACATGAGGACATCGTTTAGGGTGCCCAACTACTACTAATTTTTAAAGCATGATTTTAGAACCAGATAATCCCAGGACTGACTCCCTAATTCTGGTTCTTGCTAGCCATGTGAACTTGGTCTTAGATCTATGCTGACCAGTATAGTAGCCACTAACTACACTGACTATTTAAATGTATATTTATATAAACTTAAATAAAAATTAAGAAGTTAAATAAAATTTAAATAAATAAAATTTAAAATTCAGCTCCTCATTTGCTCCTGCCACATTTCAAGAGCTCAGTAACGAATGCAGCTAGTTGTTACTGAATCGGACAGCATAGATTTGCTTAAGCATCCAGCCAGCCCAGCACCGTCAAACAGAACTTTCTACAATAATGGAAATGTTCTACCTGTCTAATAGGTAGGTTTTTAGTCATACAGTGCATGCATTACATAAGTAGAACATACAATACTTACACTGAACTCATCAGACAGTATTACTTAACTCGTGGGCTTGTCTGAGGATTAAACACGACAATACATATAAAGTTCCCAGTAAACCGTGGGGCACAGAGTAGGCGTTCAATAAACGGTAGCTATAGTAATGACAACAGAAACAGCAACGTAATTGCATTGTATCATATCCCTGGTAGATAATTCTGGTGATACTGTTACACAAGGCTCTTTGCCAGAGCTGTTGAGGCTGACAGGCCTTAACAATGATCACACAGCTGTCGCTGATGAGAGCTGTGTGTCATTGAGCTGAGAGGCTCCTTGTTATGAAAGATCCCCAGCGTTGCTAGGAACTGGCTAGCAGGCTTCCATCTTGCAAGTGTGGTCACGCATGCCTCTCGTTGAAAACACAGCTCTATCCCAAAACATTTTGTCTTAATCTTCTGAATGTGATACGATTCCTGATTTTTTCTGGTGGTTTGGAATGGCATGCTTCATCAACATATTTTTCTCATAGAATCTGATTTTGTTTTCCTTGTATCTACAGAGAAGATGTGATTCAGCCTTCTGTCAGATTCTAACTATCAGCCTAAGCTTATATCCTGCCATTCTATTGCCTTTCTGATCATGTCAAGTGACCAATTTGAACTTATGTTTTAATACGACTGTTCAGGTATCATGTAGTCTAATTCACAGACTATACTAGTGATTTGGGAAGACTGATTTTACAGTCTCTAGAATGGATGTTCTATTCCTGAAGTGGAATGCAAAAATTATTGATCAGCAACCAAACATAGGTCATTTCCTTCCAGTTTTCTCCAGTTCCCTTTCTCTGCCTCTATATTCCAGGCCACCACTACCTTTTATCCTCCTATAATCAATCTTCCACCCTGCTTAAGATAACTAACACCTTCCTGATGCACTTAGAAAAGGATCCAAATGCCTGTCCATAGTCTTCTAGTTTCTTCATAGAACTTACTTCTATCTGTAATTATTTATTTGATCTCCTGTTTATTTTCTATCTGCCCTCTGCCCACCCCCATCCCTCTAGATGTAAGCTCCATGTGAGCTCACTGAACTGCTTATTGCCTGTTCATTGAACATCTTTGTCTCACCACTTAGAGAAGTGCCTGGTACAGAGTAGAAGCTTTCAAAAGTCTTCAAGGCCATCTCTGGGCAGGATGTAAATTAAAGAGTAAGCTGCAAATCTCTAAATTACAGTCTAGCATCATGTTTACTACATTCCAGTGTCTTTCTCCAAAATCCCAATATACTTAATGAGATTCTTAGCCATTTTATGTTTGTGCCATGGACCTTGGGGTGGGAAGAGAGAGTGTCTGGTGAATCTTATGGACTTGTTTTCTGAATATTTAAACGTGCATGTGTGCACACAAAGAAGAATCACAAAGGAAGTCAATTATGCTTATATATAGTTAATAAAATAGTTTTAAAAACTACATACTTGTGATATAGTAGTAGATGTGCTCCTTTATCACTGTGTTAAAGAACAAGATCTAATGGAGAGTATGAAATGATTTATTTTGAGGAGAGAAAAGTCCATAAGCAATGTTTTGAGATGTCTTTAAGAAATGCAGTGAGATATGAAAGTAGTTATGATTTCTATTGGTGACAAAGTCACAAGTACTGCTAACAATTCTGGGACTTGTTGCCCCTTAATTTTAGAAATGGCTAAACATCAATTAGAGGTTAATAAAAATGCAGATGTAATTTTTTTCACTTTCAAGTTCATAGACTCCCTTAATTTTATACACAGATCTTTGCAAATCCCTGAGCTCCAGGTGAAGAGGCCTGAACTAGACTATGACAGATAGCATGTGCTCAGGAGGTCATGCATGTGAATCTTGGCTATAAGTGCATTCTCAGCCATGGTAGTCACCTTGGATGCTGTCTGAAGCCTCAGATAAGATCCTAGGCCTTTTCTTCAGCCACTTATTTCACTATTTATATATATATATATATAAAGCAAGAAGTGAGAATCACCCCCTCCTCTACCAATCCGATCTCTCAAAGATAATCACTGGGAAGAATTTGGTGACTCTTATGCCTGATTTTTAACATCTGTGTGTGTGTGTTGGGGGGGGTGGATGTGTATACTCATGCCAAACATATATATTCACAGGACTGGAGTATTATACAAATTTGTTTGCTCTTGGATTTTTTTCACATAATATTACATTTTGGACATTTTTTTTCCAGATTACATTTTATTTTTTTTAATGAGTCTTTGATAGTCAATTATATGAATGTACAACATTCACTGGAATTTTCTAGTAAGCTCTTATTTGTCACTACAAATAATGCTACAATGAATATCTTGTATACATTATTTTTATGTATTCTAATACTGTATAAAATAGGTTCTAGATGTAGAATTGTTAGATGTTAATATAGTTTATTTTAGATTTTAGCATAGATTATAATTAGTCAGCAAAAGGGAATCTAATTTTTACACTCCAATGAGTGCCCATTTTTTCACATTCTTGCCAAAATTGAATATATATATGTGTGTATATATATATAATTTTTGTCAATTTGATGGGCAAAACTGCTAGCTTACTGCTTTATTTACTGTTCCTTGAATACTAATGAAGTTAGGTATCTCTTCATAGCTTTATTGACTGTTAATATTTCTTCTTCTGAATTCATAATTTGGTCTCTGAATTCATTAGTATTTTATGTGAGGTATTTATCTTTTACATATTAATTTGTAGGTGCTCTTTTTATATTGAAGATAATAACCTTTTATCAGTAGTGGGTGCTGCCAATACTTTTTCTCAGTCTTTGCTTATCTTCCTCCTAATATAGACGTCTATATACTTATAAATAGGTGGTCTCCAAGGAGATTTGATACAAGAGGTCTAAATTAAGTGACCTCGCTTTCAAAACAGACCAAAATGTCACAGTAAATACATTTTAAGTTGATTTAGTCCTTACCTTTAAAATAAAGTGACAATAAGGAATTAAGTTGATTTTTGTCTTATGTTAAGTTTAATTCTAAAAACTAGCTAATTATTAAGACATTTGAAGACAATTATTTTATTTTGATAGTGGGTAAGGTGTAAGTCAAATTGTATTCTAGCACTCTAACAAGCCCTCCACAGAATAAGTGCTTTCCCAGTATGATCATGAAGAACTGTTTCATAAAAATGTCAGAGGGTTTTATCCTTTTGCCTGAGGACCTCTGTAGTAGTTGTTAACTGGTCCAACACTTCTGAATCCTCATTTGTCAGCAAATTTGTTTATGATTCAAGCAGTTCTCCAACATCATTGTAATCATTTCACAAAATCCTGAAACATTTATAAGATTTGTAACCTCACTTAGCAATCAATTTGTTTTGAATTTGAATTGTTTATTCATTGTTTCCAACATCAGACAATAATTAATTCACTGACATAATGGATCAAAATAGATATTAATACTAATCAGAGAAAGAGTATGGGTGTTAATATTAGGGGGCATTTTTGTATCATGACAATTTTGACTTCTGCTGAAACTGAAGGGACTTAGATAATAAGTTTTTCTGAGAACTGAGACCTTTAAGGTCAAATCTGTTCTTTTATCATTTTTTCCCCCATTACGGCTTCTGGGTTTCTTGTTTTGCTTGGAAGTTTTCCCCAGTCTGATGGTAATATTTCACTATTTATTTTTTCCAATGGTTTTTATTGTTCTGCCTTTTACAATTAGATATTTACCCAATCTGGGATTTAACTGTGAAATATCTATGAAACTTTGTTAGATGACTTTTATTTTCTATTCAAAGAATAACTAATTTTCTCAATACATTTTTGAATAAAATTTTTGATAGAAGAATTTGGATTTTATAGACCAGTAAAGTCTAAATAGTTGTAGAGCCAACATATAGTTGTCAACCCTTAGTTTATTCAAGTAGGGACTTCAAAACCAACATTATTACCTCCATATCTACAGCCTCCACCAAATGACTCCAAGGAACAGAATTTCAGAATTAAAACAAAATAACTTAGAGTTATTAAACTTCTCTACCTTAATCTTATTTTTCCTCATTTCACAATGGATGGGTTAGAATTTGATCACAGAGTGGAATCAGTGTGGGGACCAGTATGTAAAATCAACTACTTTAAATAATAGCTGAACTCTTCTATGTGATTTAAATGCACAAAGACTAATCCTTAGCTAGAGAGGCCTCTGTAACCCCTGTGTTTCAGAGCAGCCAGATCCCCACCCAGAATTGAGACACGCTCTTATACATGATAATGGCAACACTCCATCCTTTTTCACATTGTAAAGATTCCGAAGCTCTGAGCAGGATCACATTACTGGGAGAAATGAAAAGCTGAAATGGATGGGACTCATGGGGAATCACGTAGAAGACACTTTCAATGGAAAGCACCTAACACTCAGCACAGTTCACAAAACCCAATTATGAACAACTGGCTGTGCTGAATGAGGTCAGCCCTACCACAGTCTGATGAGATGAGGAGGTCATTAGAGATCTCTAGCTGCTCAAATAAAGGAAATGACTGAAACGTTGCAAGAGGAATCAGCTACCGTTAGCATTTATTGTTAAAGATTATATTGTTGGATGCTAAATTGTTGAAAATTTGTATTTGGTGATTTATTTTTCTGTGCCTCTATACACATTTATATAAATTATTTTGCCCTATACCTAGGAAGACTACATTAATGCACTAATGAGATTTGAATGTCAGTTGACATGCTCCTTTGTTTATCACTATGTCTAGCTGTGTAAGCTACTTATTTATATAGTAGTGCTAAATAGCACTTGTAAAGCTATCATTTTATTCATCTCAAGTTCTCTGTTATCCAAATAAAAACAAATCTCCTCAGGAATCAGTTTGGGAATGTTGTCTTTGAAATCTAACAGTAAACTGGCTGCCTCAGCATCTGTGGAGCTCAGCTCATTCCATCACCTTCTGGAATTATAATTCTCCATTTGGAGCCTAGAAATGTAGTGACGGGGGAAATTCGCTATGAGAAAAGAGACAACTGATCAAAGAATTCATGGTGCTACAAAATGAATTTTTATATCTTGGCTCCTTTACCTCTCTCAGTCTGAACAGGTGCTGCATTTTGCAGAATAGTATGTTTTTGAAAAGTTGCCTGTAAGGTGAATTTCTATACAGCAAATCACTGTCTATTGATGTCTACAAAATTAAAGGTATGTTTTTCAGGTGTAAAATATCGACCCTTCCCCTCCCCCCCATTAAAACTTATACATGCATGACATAAGCATTTTAAAAGCAAAAATTTTTAAATAAAACATGAGGAATAACTCCAAGAATAAATTACAGAGTAAAAACACAAAGAAGTTTCGGTTATTTTTGCAGTTGGAACAAGAAGCCCGAAGATTTAAAAGAAAAATAACAACAATGCACTGAATGGAACATGCCAGGGGCAGAGCTGAACAGCCTTATGAAAGACATTTTTCATTCTTAACTAGAGTATGTATGTGTGTACAAGATGACAAAATAATCAAGTGAAGAGTGAATAATTCAGCTCATCAACAGGTTGTTTTGTGTTGAATCAATGTAACTCCAAACAGTTAGTTTGGGTATTTTCCCCCCTTGGAATATTTGTCTAAACAAATACTCTTAAAAGAAGCAGCCAGCTAAATTCCAGTAAAACAAGCCCTGAGTACAGATTCTGAAAGCCTGGATTCTGTGCAGGGCTTTGTCTCTCTTGAGACAAATTACCTGAGGTTTCTGAATCTCCATTTCCTGACCTTGAAATGGAGGACATGAGCAGCTCAAAAGACTGTGAGGCTAAAATTAGATAATGGGCATAAAAGTATCTGGTAAATAATAGATACTCAATACAGGGCTCAGACATGTTTCATGCACTTGTCCTTTATGGTGTATGCTGTGTATTTCATGACATTTTCCATAGTTTTTTTTCCCCCCCTACATTAAGCTAGTAGTTTACATAGGACCTACAAGGAGAACCTTGGTACATCTGGAAACTGAGTCTTCTCAGTGACAAGCCAATGTGTGTCCTCAGAACAAAAAGAAAGTCTGGATACCACTAGTATAGATTCAACTACCAAATAATTTTGAATCATTCCCTTATTCACTTCCTAAAACATGGACTTGTTGTCTGTTACATGCCACATGCATGCTAGGACTCACTGGGCAGTCCTCTGTCCTCTATGTCCTTATAATCTATTTGGGAAGATAGATGATATGTAACAAACTATAATAAAATGTCGTAAATGCTATAGCAGAGGTTGTGGCGAAGTATAAGAGGGAGACACTTGTATTATCCTGAAAAGTGTCAAATAGAGACTGATATTTACTAAATGCTTTTAGTTAAGATTAAAAAAAAAATTAGATTCAGCTATCGCAGGATCATCTTGCTATCCCTGTATGTGTCTGCACATGCATGTATATGTGTGTGTATTTTTTCACTTTATCATTTATTTTTTACATTGGATAATTCAGTCTTGAAGCTCGATATTCACTGACTTAACTCCTACATGAACACTGATGTTAGCTTTTGTATCAGACACAAAAGACAGTAAAGCAGCTAATAGAATCTTTTCTTTCAAATACTATTTTTTATGTGATTAATCTTGCTGTTTGGTCAAATAATGCAGCTCTGTACTGACTGCTCTAGTTAATTTATACAGCTTAGAGGACTGCTTTTCAGTGCAAAGGAGAACTAAAGAAGAGAATCATCCATGGTGTATAATCTATATATGATCTCCGTTTCCATATTTTTTATTGCTTGACATTCAGAATAAACCACCACCATCCATTCCCCAGATCCTCAGATCATAATTACCTGGAATATTTGATTCTCTGAAAGATGTGAAAATTCCTAAGCTTATCGACTTTTATACAAATTTACTTGCTAAGGAGATTTCCTAAAAAGCAATTTAACTCTGGGCCTCTTAAGAATATACAAACTGAAAGCAAGGCATTTGACTTTCCCTCCACTGACTTCACTCAACTGGTTTTAGTTTTGTATCCACAAAGGTTCTAAAGATAGTGTTCAGCAGAAATGATTTTATTGTGCCATCGCATTGTTTGCATCAGAGCTTGCCCTACACCACAGGTGTGAGACCACGTGAGGTGTGAAGGGGCAGAGGGCAGCAGAAAGGTAAGGGGTGGGTAAGCAACAGAATCATCAGGAAGCTTCCCCAAAGTGTGCATTACCGTTCACCTCCCTCCTCACCTCAATCAGCTGTAGAACTAGTGATCAAATGAGCTAAAATGGCTAGGGAGTATGCTTTCATGGAGAATACAAGGCTTGAACCATTCAGGTACAAATATTACACATCTTTTCAAGGATAGTGTTTAGACGGCACAGAATGGAAGTT
Source organism: Camelus bactrianus (assembly GCF_048773025.1). NCBI lineage: Eukaryota > Metazoa > Chordata > Mammalia > Artiodactyla > Camelidae > Camelus > Camelus bactrianus. The sequence continues at coordinate 41,376,865 of NC_133550.1, read as the reverse complement.
CAGGAATAGGAAAGAATAGCTACAGATTTGTTAGAATGGATTTTTATCAAGAGAAGGTTTTAGTTACCATTTACATAAGAACTGTAAACAGCCAGCCAGGAAAATTCTGAACCAACTTGAGTCATCTTACTTAGCAGTTAATTAAAGTTCCCTTAAGAATGCAAAACAAGTGTAAGTTCACACAAATATGTTGGTAATACCTTCCATACGGGTATTTGCCAGCATTATTATAAACCCACCATAGAAGCCAAATCAACTGATTAAGAAGTCAAATAAACTTGATTATTTCTTGTGCACAATCATGCCAACATGTGAGATGTAAAACTATAATCTGCAGATTGAAAAAAGGACTCACAAATTCAGACTCACTAAGAGGAAGAGTCAGCCTGGGTATTTCCAAAATCAGTCCCGAGTCAATCTTGCATTTGTGGGTAGTTACTTCAGAAATATGATCCTAGGGAGCAGGAGTGAGAGACAAAGAAGTGAGACAAGGAAGGAGGGAATTCGATACAAAAATGGCTTTTCCAGTTGACTACTGCTATGGTTAACTGGTGCTCCTTGCTACAGGATCTTTGGAAGAGGTTTAGCAGAAGCACTTGGGAGCTGGTCATTGTGTGATGTAAAGGGGAAGTGGCTCACTGGCTCCCACCCCACACTAGTCAAGGGTGGATATGTGGGCATTAGCTCCCAGGTACTTCTGGATTATGCATGCAAGAATGGCATGGCTTCCCACAAATATCCCAAGATAAATATCAGAGAGTTGAGATGAGGTACTGCCAGTTTGCACCTGCTAAAGCTAGGCAAAGCTTCATGGAACTAGTTAGATAAGAGGTAGGATAGAAAGGACCTAAAATCTGCATGAGAACTCTCCCAATGCATTGAAAAATAGAACATGTTTTAAAATGAAAACAAAGCTGCTTCACAATGCACATATACAGTATCCAGAACAATACTGGGATGTTCTATGGAGAATCTTTAATATATAGAAAGTATGAGAAATGGATTTGGAGTAAAAATGACAGATCCTAAATTTGACACTTTCTGGCAGTATGAATTTAGACCAATTACATTGTTTTGCTCAGCCTCGGTTTCCTGATCTCCAAAGACAGGGATAAATGGTATCTTTCTCATGGGATTCTTGAATGCTAAATGAGATGCTGAATGTAGTAGCATGGTTAGCATTTCAGAAAATGAGCACTTATAATAATAATTATTAGCATTCAATCAAAGTCAGTACACAAGGCAATCTGGAGGGGCCACACCATCATTAGGGGCTATGGCTTTCAGTCAGCCAGGACCAGGGGAGAGAGGGAACAATGGTGGTAACAGCTGGTGGAAACTAGTGGAAGAGCATTTCTGGACCCTGGGGGACTACAGATTATGCAGAACAATCATAACCGAGTTGGGAGTGTCAGAGATCATTCTGAGGCCAGGGGTCAACTATGGTGACCTCTGATCCAAAGGTAGGAAATAGAACGCTCCAAAGCTGGAGGTCGAGTCCTGTCAAGGGTCAAAGGCAGGTGAATGTCGAACCAGCACACATGTTGCTGCATTCAATGCTTTCCTTGTTAGGAAGCTTGCCATTGCATTTCCTGCCAGGCTGAAAACAAATAGCTAATTTCCTAGGGTGATTAGCCAAACCTCTGAGAGATCAAAGATACACAGCCCTGCAAACCATCAGATTATGCAGCAGTTAACAGGAAAAGTTCTAAACAAAACATCTGTATTATGCACTTATCCCAAGAAGTTAAGCACTTCTTCCCAAAGATATCTATGACTTACTGAGTTCTTATTTACAATTTACAAGGTGTGAATAATTTTTCTCATTTTCTTTGAACTTCCTGTAGCTTTCTGCCCTGACCTTGTGACTTTAAATTGGTATTGTGACCAGAATTCAGTTAAAATAAGCTCTTTAACTTCATGCTTGTAAATGTTTTATGTCCTAACATGTTATACATTGTTCCACACTTCAGATTCCAAACATCCATCCATCCATCGGGCCTCTGTAATAGAATGTATATAATAGAATACCATGGACTGGGTGGCTTAAACAACCAACATTTATTTCTCACACTTCTAGAGGCTGGGAAGTCCAAGATTAAGATGATGACAGATTCCATGTCTGGTGAGAGAAAGCCTGTTCTGCAGTTCATAGATAGTCATTCTCAGTATGTGTCCTCACATGGTGGAAGTATCAAGGGAGCTCTCTGGGGTCTCTTATAAGAGCACCTGTCCCACTCATGAGGGCTCCACCCTTATGAACTAGGTATCTCCCAAAGGCTTACCTCCAAATATCACCACACTAGGGATAAGGTTTCAACATATGAAATTTTAGGGGACACAAACATTCAATCTATAGTACCATTCATCTATTCATGCATCCATTCACCCATGTAACCATTCAATAACTCAATACTTTAATCATTTAACTAGAAAATATAGATTATGTGTGTTCTAAATTACTGCTGCAAAGGGTTATGAGAGTAAAATAAGATAATGAGCATAAAAGCATTTGGCAAATGTATAGAGTACAGGGGTGGATCATGCACTTGTCTGTTATAATATTCTATGTATTTTATAAATTTTCCATACATTGGTTCCTATACTCAGCTAATAGTTTACATATGACATATAAGGAGGTAAGTGTGTACTACAATCTCACTGAGGTTTTAATTTCATTTAATGGTTAATCATATTGAACATCTTTTCATGTACTTAACTGCTTTCTGTATACTTTTCCTGTGAAATGTCTCTTCATGTCATTTGCTCATTCTTTCTATTGAGTTTTGAAAGTTCTTTATATATTCTGGATACTAGTCCTTTGGATAGGTGGTTTGCAAAAATTTTCTGTCAGTGTGTAGCCTGAAAATACATTTCATCCTCAAAATCAGGGTTTTTTTTAATAGAGCAAAAGGTATGATTTTGATTAAGTCTAATTAAATTTAATCTTTTTTTTCTTTTTTGGATTTTGCCTTTTAATGTCAAATCTAAGAATTCTTTACCTAGCTCTACATCCTGAAGATTCCCCTAGAGTTTTTCTAAAAGTTTTAAAATTTTATGTTTTACATTTAAGTCTGTGCTCCATTTTGAGATAATTTTTGTTTAAGATGTAAGACTTAGGTAGAGGTTCAGTTTTTGCCAAGAATGTCTAATTGCTCTAGCACTATTTGTTGAAAATGCTATTTTTCCTTCATTAAATTGCTTTTGCACCTTTTAAAAAATTAGCTGGGCCTTTTTGCATGGGTTTATTTCTCAGTTCCTTCTCTACTCTTCTTCATGGATGTGTATGTCTCTCAGCCAGTACCGTATATTCTTGATTGTTGAAGTTTTATGGTACATCTTGAAATAAAGTAGATGATTCCTTTCACTTTCTTCTTCTTTTTTTCAAAGTTGGCTTATCTATCTTAGCTCCTATACCTTTTCATATTAACAAAATTAGAAATAGTCGTAACTATATCTATAAAACTTTTGCTGGGATTTTGATAGGAATTGTGTTAAATTTTTGTATCAATCTGGGGAGAACTAACACCTTTCCTATGTCAAATCTCTCCATGCATAAATATGGTATCTCTCTCCATTTAATTAGATATTCAATTTCTTTCATAAGCATTTTGTAGTTTTTGGCACATACGTCTTATAATGTTCTGTTAGATTTACACTAAAGTGCATCATTTTTTATTGATTGTACATAGTATTTTTATTTGGGTGTTTACGTGTTCGTTACTAGCACATAGAAATACAACTGATTTTTTGGGTATGCTGTTTGTATCCCGCAACCTTGAGAAACAGACCTATTAATTCCAGAATTTTTTTTTTTTTTACCTTGTAGGAAATCATGTCCTCTGGAAATAGGGGAAATTTTATTCTTCCTTTCTAATCTGTATGCCCTTTATTACCTGTTTAAAATGTAATTAGCTTGAGTATTTCCTCAGTATATATTTAGAACCACATGAGACATTGTTATAAATTTTGCTTTAAACCATCAAATATAATTTAGAAAACGCAAAAGAAGTAAACTCTTATCTTATTATTGCTAATCATTTTCTTTCTTCCTTCCTAATATTCCAAGGTCATCTTTATCATTTCCTTTCCGTTTAGAAAATTTTCTCTAGCCATTCTTTTAGGAAAATTCTGCTGGTGATAAATTCTCTTGGTTTTTCTTCATCTGAGAATTTCCTGGTTTCCCCTTCATTTCTAGAAGATATTTTTACTGGAGATAGGATTCTGCAGTGGCAGTTCTTTTCCTTCAGTGCATGAAAAATGCTGTACTACTTCCTTCAGTCATGATTTCTGACGAGAAATCCACCCTTACTCAACTTGTTTTTCCCCTATAGGTAAGGTATTGTTTCTCACTTACTGCTTTCAAGATTTTTCGATTTGTCTTTAATACTTAGTAATTCAACCATGATGTATCTTAACGCAGATTTCTGTGTTTGTTTGTGGTTGGCTCAGCTTCTTGAATCTGTAAGTTATGTCTGTGGCCAAATTTTAGAAGTTTTCAGCCATTGTATCTGAGCACTTTTTCAGCCTCATATTCTTTCTCCTCTCCTTCCATGACTCCAAGGACATAATACTAGATCTTCTGGTATTAGTCTTACATGTTTCTGAGACTCTGCTCATTTTGTTCCCAGTGTATTGTCTCTTTATTCTTAATATATATATTTATTTTTTAAGAGAGAATTATACTTGAAAGTCAAAAGGTAAAGTATTTCAAATGCTTCCTGATGAATGAAATTCGAAAACTCGTTAGCCCAGGATGTCTATGAATTTCAGCCCTATCACAAGTTAATCAGTAAGATGTGCTTGGATCCTCTATTTTATGGAAGCAATTGCCTCATAGCACTCAAGAGCCTCAGAGAAAAATAATAATATATTCATTATCTCATTTAATCCACACAACAGAGGAGATACCAACACTATTACTATTTTACAAATAAGTAAGATGAGGCTTTGAGAAAGGCAGAGTAATTTGTTAAAATAACACAGATAATTAATGGTTAAGAGCTACGATTTGAACCATGGGGCACCTATGGGCTCCGACTACGGGACTGACCAAGGTGCCTAGCTGCAGCTCACTGAAATCTATTGCAGGCTTGCTATGAAGGTCCATTGCTGGATGATGTGGGGTTCTCTGACAGCTCACTTTGTCTTAAAAACTCCTCATGATCCTTGCCACATCCCTTAGACTTCACAGCAGTCTAAGATGCTTGCACCCAACCTTCCCTTCCTTTCTCCTTCACTTAGGGTCAGACATGCATCACTGATGATGACTCGCTTAATCTATCCCAGCTCCCTCTCCTGTTTTTTCCAAACAGGCATTTCCCTTAAGAAAATCTTTGCATGTTTAAACCCATTTTGGCATCTGTTTTCTGAAGGATGTAAATTAACACAATCAGGTAATCTGATTTAAGCACCTAAGCTATTGACTACCACTCCATAAGTGATAGAAAGAAATGCTTCTGTGGAATTACTTGATCTTCCACTGGGAAAAGCAAATAAAATAGTATATGTGGGAAGAGTTTATCATCTCTTAAATTGAATGCAAATGCACAAGTTGTCCTTATTATTCAGAGTTCACATAGCATAGTTTGCCCTGGACTCTGCCCCTTCTCAGCCACTAGCCTAGGTATGGATGATTTCCAATGTATCACATAATTTAATGATTACTGCCTCATGAGAATTGCAGATTTATCACTTCAACTTTTATAATACTTAGCATAGTCATGACTTATAAGATGTGTTAGTGATATCACAATTCTAAGTTGGTTTTTATCCAAATAAACTGGAATTTGGCAACAACTTTGTAAAACTTGATACATTTTGCACCCAACAATGATCCCATTCATTAATATCTCAATTTTCTAAATTGTCTTTAAACAGGGGTGGTGAGTTCTTGGAGAACTGATAACAAACTCCATAACCTGTCCTATCTGTCCCACATTAGAAGTAATTGAAAGCTTACCTGTTATTATCTGGCCTCCTCACCTGGGAAGCAGAAGACTGAGTGTGAGAAGCTCTTGTTCATTTAGGCCACACAAGAGAATGTGAATAAATCACTTAGCTATTAGCAATAATGAATACAAAATGATTCTGCTATTACTGTTACACAGACTTCTGACATTGACTAGTGTCAGAATAAAGTACGGTTTACCAAAATGCCAGGAACATTAAATAGAATATTTCACAGCATTATTTGGAAGAAGAAGAAAAACATGAAAAGGATAAGCTGACTTGGGGTAGAGGGTACATGGTTAATATGTGATTAAAAACAAGTTAAACTTCTCCATTCCTTTGTGCTTTCATCTTTATCATCAAAAAGCAATAAACTGGAAAATATGGGAGATAGAAATTGAGTTTAAAGGAGAATTAAAGCCCAAGATAGATGAGCAGATGGTAATAAAGTATGTTAACAATTATATGAACTCAAGTCTGGATAAATCTCACATTCCAAGGTAGTGGTACTCATGGAAAATACTGGTTATCAGATTCAGGGTACTGCTAAGTGTCTGATATATATCTCCTAACTCATCCTCACATAAACCTAGAAAGTAGATGCTGTTGTTTCCCCCATTTTTCAGGTGGAAAAGCTGAGACCCAGGGAGGTTAAACAGCTTGCCCATGGTAGAGCTGGGATTTGAGACCAAACAGCCTGACTTCAGAGTCAACATATGGCCCACAGCATTGTTATTACCTGGATGTGTATTAGAAATGTGGACTCTCAGACCTATGGAGTCAAAGTTTGAATTTAATAGGCTCTTCAGGTCATTCTTACTGCCCATACACTGATGATCAATCATATACTTTGCTACCTCCATCACACTAAAGATCAAATAAATGTGTGTGCAGGACCCTGTAAATGACTTTCTAGAAATTAAGCATGAGAGAAGTAAAAGGAGAGAGGTGATGAACGAACTCCATGATTTTCAAAAAGAATGTTTGAGGGAGGAGGAATCAACAGATTAAGAACCAGTAAGATCAGGGAGCTAAGAGAAGACCTCAGGGAACCAGTGTGGGTTCACTTAAAAAATGTTCTGTCAAGTGAACCTGATTTCATCACCTTACTACTGGTGTAGGCTTTGGTGCTTGAATGGTAACTATTGATGGGAAACAGATAAAACTTCGGATATGGGATATGGCAGGACAAGATTCCTTTTGTTTCACCACAAGGTCATATTACGGAAGTGCAGCAGGGGTTTTATTAGTGTATGATATTACAAGGAGAGACACATTCAACCACTTGACAACCCAGCATTCCAATTCCAACATGGTCATTATGCTTATTGGAAATAAAAATTATTCAGAATCTAGAAGAGAAGTAAAATGACACATAGATATCAGGAAAACATCACAGTTACAGTACACATGAATGTTAGTATCAAGAATGAGTTTTGGTAAAGTCTTTATTAATATGCTTGTTAATAACATGGACAAATAAGCAGAACTGGTAGCTAGTTGAATAATTATGTCCAGACGGGGCTGATTAATGGATCATTGCAAGTAAGTAAAAAGGTTCTATTCACTCATTCAGAAAATATTTACTGAACATCCCCTGTAATCCAATGCTCTTCCAGGTGCTGGCTATACACTGATCAACAAGACATCTTCTGCTTTCATAAAACAACAACTAAACAAATAAAGATAATTACAGATGTTAAATAAAAATAAAACATGCACATTAGCTAGAGTGAGAAGGGGAACGTTTCTGAGGTTGAATCTTGGTTGTATTGCAAAGGTTTGCCCGTGGTGCTATCTCTTATTAACTTTACAACCCCTAACAACATGATTAGACACTGTGGTTTTGCGTCCTCCCCTATAAAATGTGAACAATAATAGTCCCTACTCACAGAGTTGTCATGCGGATTTGATGAGTTCATACATGTGAAGCATTCTGAAAAGTGTCTAGTATAGACTAAGTGCACAATAAATATCAATAAATATTACACAAATGATCCTGTCATTGTTGAAAACCCTCATGGGATTTTTCATCTGAAATTGATACCAGAGACTGCCTAAGGATCACACAAGGAGATCAGACTGCAACACCAGCTTTATCTATTTTTTTAATTAACAGATTTTATTTTTTAGAGCAGTTTTAGGTTTACAGAAAAATTGAACAGGAAGTAGAGAGGGTTTCCATATACTCCCTGTCCCCATACATGTACAGCCTCCCCCATTTTCAACATTCTCCACCAGAGTGGTACATTTGTTGTAATTGATGAACCTATACTGACAAATGATTATCACCCCAAGTCCACAGTTTATGCTAGGATTTACTCTTGTATTTATTCTGAAACATGCATAGTTTATATATTTAGCAAGTGTCTGAGCTGGGCTATCAACCCAGTCTGGTGCTGGGATACATACTTTAATCTTCTGTATCATAATGCCTCTCAGGGATATTGTGTCATAAGGAATTTGATCCTGAATGGAATCAAGGAATCAAAGGAGATAGGAAGAATTTTAAAGCAAAACACAACATGATCTATATGTATTTAGATCATGCATATAAGAATATTTGCATCTTTAAATTCCCTGCTTTGACTACTATATTCTAAGTTTTGTGTAGATGGGAATTGATACCTTAACTCTAAATACATCTTCTATAGTGTGATGCATCCAGCAGTAGACAAAAAGATTTAACTGATATAATGAAATGCCAGACACTCATTTCCAACTAGGCAACCTGGCAGAGGACGACCCTTTCCTAAGTTTTACATATTCTCTAGTGATATCCTTGTGTTCCAGCAAAGCCTGTGTTGCGTCTCGAACTTCATCTAAGATGTTATTTTGCTAGGTTGCTTTGGCTTGTTTAATGTTTTGGTGATTATTTGTGAAGTCCCAGAACTGTAGCTGGGGAGAGTAAGTCCACAATGTGAGTTGTATGGAAATATACATCTCAGAGAGATACCCAATCCAAAAGTCATCCTCAAGGAGGTCATTGGTATTGGAGAAGCAGATTTTGTGGTTTATAGAGAAGATATGTGGCTTTGAAGAGTGGAGATATTCAAAACCCTCAGAGATTTTTAGACAGGGATGTTCCACGCTCAATAACTCTGATATTATGAGGTCATAGTGAATCAAAGAAATTTGTTGGTAGAATTAATCTAACTTAATCCATGGATAAGGGTCTAAAAATACAAAGATACAGGAATTCAGTGCAAAACAAAATTTTCAGTGCTCACTATGGTTCTATTCTAGGAACTTTGAAAGTAATTACAGATTTTTTTTAAAAAAGGCCTTAAAAATCCAATGAGAGAAATGGACATGGGACATAATAACAGACATACGCACTGAGTCTTACAGGGAATATTAGAGAGGACAGTCCCTGTTCCATTCTGGGAGTTCACAAGAGGCTTCTTGGAAGAGATAATGCTTTAGCTGAGTATTAAAGATGAGTCAGACATAATTAGCCTGTGAGGAAGGGTGGGATGAATGTTCCAGATTGAAGAAATAACTCATGCAGAGGCACAGAGCTGGAAGTAGCACAACACATGTGGGGAATGAAAAGGGCATTACAAGAAGAGAAGGGGAAAGGGGGAGTGACTGGGAGATAACACCAGAGAGGAAGTCAAAGAGGGCCTGGATAAGTAGTTCATCCAGTGTTTAGTTATGTAAATGATGGGGAGTTTTTAAAGATTTTAAGCATTTTACATATATTATTCAAGCTTGTATGTAGTCTAAAATGAGTTAAGGCAGAAGGCAGAGGGACTAGTTATAAGCAAATGAGGATGACTCTAAGAGAGCTTGGATTGCAGTAACAGTAGTAGGACTAGAAAGATACATTAAAAAAAAAAACTCTTCAAAATACAAAATCAGCACAACTTGGTGATAAATTAAATGTGTGTGAGGGTGAGTGGAGATGGGTAAGTAAGGGGTAACTAATTCCAATGACTGGTGAAGTGTGGTGCCTCTAACAGAGCTAGGGAAGAAAAGAGAAGAGCAAGTTTGGGGTGAGCTTTGGGCTTGCTGGTTGAGGTGTCTATCCTCCATTCAGGTTGAGAGGTCCAGACTGAAGCTCAGAAGAGAGTTTGGGGTCCAGAAGAGGGATATGGATGGGAGGTCATCAACTATAGGTGGTAGCTGAATCCATGAGACTGGAAGAAGTTACCCAGGGACAGTGGGGAGAGGCCTGGTAAAATTAGCATGCCCACATTTTTCAAATGGATGTCTGATGCCAAGTTAGGGCAAAGTCATGATGGACTCAAGCTGGTTGGGTCTAGATAGAGGAGACTGTCATAACATGCTCCCTGCTCGAAGACTCAGGAGATTGGTTTAGGGAAATTCCAAGTTGCTCAAACACTAAGCAAAATGAATCAAATGCCTATTCCAAAAGACTGAGGCTAGTTATTTCAGGAAACCCCTGAGCTGTAACTCTCAGGGATATAGCTCACATCTCTACAGGGTATTTACCTTTCATTGGTCCTTGCTTCATTAAAGTTACAAGATAGGTGGGAAGATACAAGATCATGCCCTTTCTTGATGGTGAACAATCTGTCATGGACAGTCTGACAACTTGCCCCTAGACAGTAATCTGAGAAATCTCTCCAGGCCCAAATCATTAGGAAGGACTTTCCAGGTGCCAAGCAGTTGCTGCTTCTGTTGCTTATTCGAGGCCCTTAGAAAAGCGCAAATTATCCCAAAAGCCACTGGGCAAACGCCATCTTGCCCACAGGAGTAGCCTAACTGTGAAGACTCATCACTTAGTAGACATTAAAACCCCTGATCTTGTCCACACACGACAGCTTGTGAGGGCCCCTGAGGAAATCAAGGTTATTGAAAAAAATATCACTGGTTGGCATGCAGGTCTGTCCTTCCCACCTCCCATGCTTTTTGCTACTAAGCAGATGGTACTATGGCACTTGTGAGGGGCCTGGGCCTAATTCAAGAACCTATCTTTGCTTTCACTGAAGCTACTGAATTTGAGGGGACCTGGAGAGAATTAATATACCTCAGTATTCCTTTAACATCTTTTCCCTGTGTGATACATCCATTCTCACCTGCTGTTTTCATATTGTACTCCTTTCATCCCTCTGTCTCATAGTGAAAGCATGCTGTGCTGGAACACCGCCTCTATCATTCTTAACAGGCTGTACACCATCAGAGTCTGGCAAATGGCAATGCCCTGCTAGTGGAAATCTTTTCCCAGGGCCTCTTTCCCAAATGTTCCAGGCCAGTAGGGGTTAACTACAATCCTGCCCGTGAGCCCACAGCTGAGAGGCCAACTTGTTTCTACTTGCCTAGGTTGGAACTTCTGCAGCCTGTTTCAACAACACCTTTTTGAGTTGGGCAAGGTTCATGGGATAACTGTGAGGGTCACTGCTAGGGAGAAAGTCAAAGCAAAGAGGAGCAATTAGACAATTAAATTGCAAGATGCTCTTCAATAAACAATTCATCACAGTTCCCAATTATCTTTATACTCTGCCTCTCTTCCAAACTCACAGATCCTCTCCTGCCCTTGGAGCAATTACTCCCCTCAATTCAGGTGTCTGGAAGGAGGCTGGAGGGAAAACAGGGCTCCATTCCTGCCTAGAGCTGCCGGACTCTTCAACTACTGGCCTCACCCTCAAAAGAATCTTAATAGTCCAATTCAAGTCTTGTCATTAGGTAAAAACTTAAAGTAGCACCTTTATTTGTGGGTCACAAATTCTTTGTACCTTGTTGGTCTAGATTTACAGATAGATAGACATATAGATAGATACATAAATGGTTACTTTCACGTGTCTTGGCTGGGCCATGGTGCCCAAATATTTGGTCAAACATTATTCTGGTGTTTTTTTTTTTTCAGTAAGATGAGCATTTAAATCAGTGGACTTTGAGTAAAGCAGCTTACCCCCCATAACTTAGGTAGTCGTCACCCAATCAGTTGAAGGCCTTAATAGAAGAAAGATGGATGTCCCCTGAACAAGAAGCCAGAAGACTGCTTTTGAACTAGAACTGCAACTCTTCCCTGAGCCTCTAGCCTGCTGGCTTACCCCATTAGATTTTGGACTCTCTAAGCCTTCATAATCAGATGAGCCAATTCATTGAAATAAATCTCTTTTTCTCTTTCTCTACACAAATCCTGCTGGTTCTGTTTCTCTGGTGAATTCTCACTAAGATACGTAGGTAGGTAGGTGGATACATACATATATACATGCACATATAAATACATATGTAGATACACAGATAGATGATAGTTAATATATATACTTTAAAGTATTGCTGTAATAAGACTGCCCCAGATAGATAGATAGAAAGCTGGATATAGGGGTGGATGGATGGATGTCATGGTTTGGGGTGAGTTATTTTTTGAGCATAGACTCAAGGAAAGCTCTGATTCCTCCCTGGCAGATGAAGCCAGGGGTTCAATGGGAATAGACACTAGTTTATGGTTTAAACAACTCATTGTTGTCCAGTCAGTTCCTTCAAGAACATACCAAGTACCTCAGATAAGCTGTTCTAGCCCAGCACAGCAGCTCAGTCCCTGACTGAGGAAGTACCACCCCCACCCCTGCTCCCAGCTTCAAAATAAATTACCTCCCTGCCTTTCCAGGACACAATAGCCTCACTTTAACCACTTGTCTTTTTTGGCCTCCACATTTCTGTCTGAATAATTATTATTCATCTGCTGGGCCTTTCACAGAATTCCAGCTGTAAATAGCACTCATCATCACTCCCATCACCACAGCTGGTAATGAAGAGAAGTGTGTTGGCTAATGAGGAGAGCGGCCACCCTTGTGGTAATGAAGAAAAATGGACAGAAATGCTGCAGGAATGGCACCTCCACTACTTCCTGGTGTAATCGGCGTGAGGTAATTGCTTTTTTATCCTCCCTGCCTTTATCTTTGCAAACTACTTCCAAATTCCTTACATTCATCACAAAATAGACAGCTGAAGTAGTGTAATAAATTAAAAAGGCAAAAGAACTCAGCTTTGTGTTACCAGTCTTAAAAGAAGGAAATAAGAACACTTACAGAATTAATAAAAGGATAACAGTAGGGGATGGGGGGATCATTCCTTTTTGTTGTTATTTTTGTCATTACAGACTAAGCCTTCTTTCAACCATATACAAAGACAGACTCCAACAGGAATAACTCTGAATGTGCTCTAAACACATATGCTGCAGCCACTACTGCCACTCATGTGGTTCCCACTCACATGCAGTAAAATGAAACACAAGGTAGGCCTACTTTCATTATAGCAGCACAGAAATTAGGTCTGCATTTATTTGGTATCTCATATCCCAAAGTGAACCTGGTTAGGGCAAAATGTATAAGGCATGCCATTTTTCTGGTTTGCCCATTTTCAGCACTATGCTCTGGTTGGGGGTAATCTGGGTGCAGCCCTTGGAAAGATTCTTAAATTTAGAATTTTATGTAAGTATCAAGAGAATGAAGAACAAGGACCAAAGAACCATGTTCAATTAGTAAAATTAACTTATGTATTTTTTATTCTTTTAGAAATATGTCCACAAATTCTTTGATGTTCCTCTCTTTTCCCTTCACTTGAGTGTGGGCTCAGTTTGGTGACTTGCTTCTGGTGACTAGATTACTGCATAAGTGATGGTGTGTCACTTCCATATTAAATCATAAAAAATGCAGTAAAGGTGGGAACAACTCAAATGTTCTTGATATAAGAAATATGCATATATGCATGCAATGGAATATTCTTCACCCATAAAAAGCAAGAAAATTCTGATGCATGCTACAACATGATGAATCTTGAAAACACCGTACTAAGTGAAATAGGCCAGAAACAAAGGGACAAATACTACATGATTCCATTTGTATGAGATACCTCAGATAGGCAAATTCATGGGGACAGAAAGTACGATAGAGATTGCCAGAGGCTGGAAGTAAGGGGATGAAAAGTTACTATTTAATGGGTATAGAGCTTCTGTTTAGGGTGATGAAAAGGTCTGGAAATGGATAGTGGTGACGGTTGCACAACAACTGAATGTACTTAATGTCACTGATTAATACACTTAAATAGTTAAAATGATAAACCTATGTTATGTATTTTTCACCACAATAAAAAAATGTTCCCCCCAAAAGACTGCAGCTTCCATGCTGAGTTTTCTGCCTCTCTCTCTTTCTGTCTCTTGGACCACTCACTCTGGGTGAAGCCAGCTACCATATCTTGAGGCCACCAAGGCAGCTCTATGGAGATGCCCAAATGGCAAACAACTGAGACTCTGGACAACGCTAGTGAGGAACCAGAGACTCAAGTGAGTGAGCCTTCGTGGAAGCAGATCTTCCAGGCCTATCCAGGTCTTCTGATGATGCATCCCTGACTGATACTTTGACCGTAATCTGATAAGAGGCCCTGAGCCAGAATCACCCAGCTAAGTCACTCCGGGATCTCTCTCAGAAACTGTGAGATCATAAATGTTTGTTGTTTTAAGCAACCAAATCTTAGGGCAATTTGTTACACAGCAATAGATACTAAATATACACAAATTTACAATAATGCTGAACAATATAAATTCACAATAATATTAGACAGTAACAATCATCTAAAACAAACTCTTGCTTTTTACAAAGCAACTGGGGGACGCCAGCTACTGAGGTTAAGAAACATGTCTATATCCTGATCCTACTTGTATCTTTTCCTTGCATTCACTGGTTCTCTGAAATACAGCCATTCCCTCTCAGGTTCCATATGGTTCCCTCTCCCACACTTGTCTGTGTGAGAATGGGTATTATTATACCAACTGCAGAACATTCTTGGTCTCTGTCTGCAGTAATTCAAAATGCATAGTTCAAGTGCAGAATCTGTATTTCAACTCTGTATCTAGAACCCCAGATACTACTGGGTTGCTGCAAAGACACACACTAACTGGGAACTCCACAAACTAATCCTCACTATCTGTTTTCTTCTCTCTCTCATTCTTCTTAAAGCCTGTCTATCTTTATTACAGTGATGATGAATGCAATTTGTATATGGCTCTGGAGTCTGTAATTACAACTATCACCAGAAAAGTTCTTCAACACTCACCAGTGTCTAGTATTCACTGAATGGGGGCCGTCTACCAGTGGCACATAGGAGGTAAAGCCTGGTTGACCCAGAGACAATGTTACCTATCTGACCTTTTGAGGAATCACTCAGCTTTTGAGGAAAGGCCCAAGCAATATCAAAAAACCAAGCAAAGGTGGCAAGTCATGAGGCAAACGGGAGGGGGGGGAGGCTTTAACAGAGGAATAGGTAGGGAATAAAGTTGACAAAAATGGAATAAGAAACAATATGCTATGCCATAAAGTCAGGCATCTAAACCATTAATCCATAAATACTGACTATGTGACAGGACACTTCTTTAATTGTTTGGGCCAGATTCTTAAAGGAGTCAAATTAGACTAGGAATCAGAAAGGTGGTATCACAGGACTTCCTATGTTGCACTGGTAAATATTCCATTCTTTTGCTCTCCCTTGCAAACATCATTCGTAATTGAGCCATTACTTGTTGGCATCACACATTCCTTTAAATATTCATAAAACAGCATAAAGTAGGAGGCAGATGATAAGGGCCCTAGGATCCCCTATCTTCTAGTCTTAAAAGACAACCAGATAACCTCAGATATGGCCTTTAGTCTCTCCAGACCTCTACTGTGTCATCTGTAAAATGAGGTCATTCTATCCAAGGGGTTTGGACTGGATCAAATGATCCATGGATATTCCTTCTAACTCTAAATTCTGCCATTCTATGAGTTGAATTCTGATGCTCATACTGTCCTCCATATCTGATTCCAGGGAATCATCCCAGCATGGCTACCTGGACCATTCAGTTTCTCCATCTCCATATTACATCTCCTCAAACTCAGAAGCACAGTTTACACCCTGAAAATTCAAGAAATCTGAACGGTTTAAAAGCAAACACTGGAGAATGTAAGGACCTATAGTTAGAGCTTTATTTCCAGAGGAGTTCTTACCTTAGCACGAAGATGGCACTCCAAGGGGTGAAAACCTGGCTGGATGTCCCATTCAATCAGGATGGCAAGTCTGGAACTCTACCTAGGGCAACAAGAGCATGAAGCTTGAAAGCTGGTCTGGGATATATACAAAGATGGTACAAAGCTAAGAAGAAGAAATGCCAGAGGCTAAACTATGTCAACTTCACTGTTTTGACCGAATCTGCTGGTAAATGAATTTAGCTGGTGCTCAGAACATGTTCTGAGGAAGTCAAACAGCAAGTAATTGCTTTTTTTTTTTTTTTTAAGTTTTTCCATTTCTCAATCAAATGGAAGAATCTTATGGGTGAGTTCTCAACCAGTTGATGAGAATCTGCTGGTAGATCTGGAAGCCTGATTAGATAGAGCTCCAGTCAGTGGCCTGGGGGTTGACAGCTTCCCCTGGGAGGAATGAAACAGCTGCTGAAAACCCCCCACTCCCATCCCTTGACTTTAGGGGAAATAAAAAGCAGCTTCTCTTCATGAAAAAGATTGGGAATCCTCGCTGTAATGTCTTACTGTTTCTTTAAGGCTTCCATGGAAATGAAAGACGTTCTCAAGCAAAGATAGGTCAAATCTATTAAGAGAGCGGGTGAGGCACTTCCCTCCTGAAAACTGGAGAATAACAGAAAAGAACATTTTCTGACAAAAATGAGCATTTTTGTTTATTTGTTTGATTTTGTTTGGCTCACATTTATTTACGGAACAGTAGGGAGAAATAATTTGAGTATGAAAATAGCTGATTAAGAGTAGAGGGAAGAATCTCAAAGATAGAACCCCCTGTAGTTGACATTCTGTAAACTTGCTGCTCCTTCCCACCTCCCTTCCTTTAACAATTCTGTTTCCATTGTTTTAGCTCCCAGAGAATTATCAAGAAGCTGAGTTCCAGTAGCACTGGCCTAAAACACATTTTATTCTTTTTTCCAGCCCCCAAATGGACCATCTTCCCAGAACTCATTACATGATTAGAGGGGAGGGGATGAATTGAGCAAGCCACATTTTTACATTAATCTGACACCTGCCATCTGCTTTATTTCCATGAAGTTCTTAGTGGGAAGATGGCACTCACTCCACAGGATAAAAACTTGACTTAATGTCTATGAGAACTCATTAGATAATATCCAAAAAGCCCTTCAGAGGGCCTTGCAAAATACAACCAAAAGTGGTGCAGTGATTTCCTAAACCCAAGATTTCAGGTTTATCTTTGATGTTCCCTGGATACTAGCAGTGTTTGGTTATATAGAAGGAGAAATATTAGCCAATTTTTATTTCACTGACCTTTTATAGAGACAAGAAGTAATTTTGCTTGAATTCTCCATTTCAGTCTAGGACAGTAAGAGCTGGGCAGGGATTCTGCCCATTTTGTGAGGTTTACATTCAACTGCCTTTGTCAGACTGGCATTTTATATTAAAACAATAGAGCACTGTTATTAAGACACCAGACTGCTATGACTTTAGGAAGACCCTAAACCAAGAAACTTTCTGGACCACTGGAGTCTCCATGACTGTAAAGCTTTGATGTATTTGAAAAATCCATTCCAGCCCAAGAGGCATTATGGTGGAATGATCTGGAATCAGACTGTCTACAATTGAAGATTAACCCTACCATTTGCTTACAAATGCTGTGATTTTGAGAGACAGATCACAGGGATTAAGAATACAGGCTTTGGAGCCAGACTTCTTGGGTTGGAATCTTGATTCCACCATGTACTTGCTGAATGAGCTTAAGGAATTTCTTCAAACAGTTGAGTCTCAGTTTCATCATCTGTGAAATGGGACTGTTGATGACACCTAATCTCCAAATGTTGATGGGGAAGGATGAAATAAATTTATGTACGTAGAATCCTTCAAGCAATGTCTGTCACAAAGTTAGTGCTCAATAAATGTTAGCTATCATGATTATTATTATCCTTTCCAAATTCTCAGTATTTCAGCCAATACCAGGCAAAATCAATAAAGAAAGGGAGATAACCAAGGAGAACTCTGGGGAAAATGCTGAATTTGGCAAAACTGGGAATCAGGCAGAACTTATTCTCTGGCACTCTCTCTCCATTTTACTCTCTCGTTAAAGCCCAGGTTCCTTCTATAACACCTCACCCAAGATTTTTATTCTCTGCTCCCCTCCACATCCACCTTCACCAATCAACTTTTACCCACACTAATTCCATTCCTTTAGGACTTTGCTCTGAACCAGGTGACCATATACATATATAAAAGTATCTATGGTTTAGGATAGTAATGAATGCTGATAAGTTAATGTTATTATGCTTTGGGGATATCACATTTGCATTTTACAAAATGAAGATTGCCTTATTACCAGGAGAACTGACCAAAATTGAGAACTTCAGGTAACGTGGGAGGTGGGTAAGGAAACTATTTGGGGACAGGTTGGCCACTCAGTTTTCTCTGACTCACAGATAAGCTGGTATCTGGATAACCTATAGAGCTTGTCCTAAAGTTAACTGTTTAATATAAAGCAACACAGACAGGCTCTGAGGTGAAAGCAGAACAGACTGTGTTTAAATACTGGGCTATTAGGTTGACAGGCATGGCATCAGGGCCCCAGTGTTACTGGTCCCACAGCTCCCAGGGCTGCTGTCAACAAGTCATGACAAATTGGACTAGTCAGATTTTTCAGTCACATCTGCTTTTCCTGAAGACATAGATACACCTGCTGAAGATGTTCCAAACAGAGGAAAGCCAAGCTTGCAGAACAGAGGTAGCAGATGGAGAAAAATGGCAAAGGTCCAGCACTGACTTTCATCACCAATTGGCAGCATTTTGAATTTGAGAAAGGGGTCAAGGGTAAGGGGATTTGGGTTCTTGACCCATCTCTGCCATTAACTGATCATGGCTTTAGGCAAGTTGGGTCCTGTTGGCAAAACTAGTGGAGGGAGAGGCTGAGGAGCACTACCCTTTCATCCACTCCCAGTCAGAGGTCCCAGGGGATGCTGGGGAACCCCTAAGGCCCTGCAGAGCTATCTAAGTGCCTCCACAGACAGGCAATGGAAAGTAACAAGGTTTCCTGATCAAAGAAACACATGAGGAAATTAAGATGCTGAGAAGATCAATCGCGGGGAGAGGAAAGTAATACAGAATAAGGTAGAGAGGAGCAAGACTGGACAAGATCACCAGCTAGAAGGTAAAATAGCTAGAACAGTGAAAAATAGTCAAATAAGATAGGGTCATCAAGTGACTCTCAGCACTGGCCACACCCTAAGGGGCTTTAAAGAAATTCAGATGCCTAGGTTTTCCCCAGAGTAGTTATATAAGACTTTCAGGGTCTGGAGTCAAAGCTCAGTATAAAATAAAAACCTCCTCGTGTAATCCTAATGTTCAGTTAGTGGTAAAAAACACCAAGGGCAAATGATGCTGGTTTTTAACAACTGAAAGAAAGAGCTGTATGTAAGAGATTTCTGAAGGTGACCTGAGAGGACTGCGAACTGATTAGACAGAGAGCTAAAGGTCAGGAAAGACTCCCAGATAACTGAGATCTCAAGCAAGGGTGCCTAAGAGAATGGGGAGGTCATGACACCACAGTGAAATGGAAATGGTTTTGGAGGGAGGATGAGTTTGGGCTGAAGTGGAGAGCAGGGTATGTGAGTGACTTCATCTCTTTACAATATCCAGAGTAATGAGCAGCATCATATCTTTTCTGACAGAAAATTTAACTTTGAATTCACTACTCTTTAGCTTTTATCAAAAACCCAGCTGAAACAAAATGTTTGTACAAGAGTGATGGATTAAGATGTATTTCTTCAGTGTTTCTTTGCTTTTTCTTTTTCTTTTTGGCTTAACTTCTTTGGGAAGGTTATAAATTATTTATATGTTTATGAAAACTATAAACCTAATTCCTAGAAAAAATATCATTAGAAAAATACATGTAAAGGATTATATGGAGCCCAGGATAAAAATCTCTTTTTCAGATAGGGACTAAAGGACACACCAAGCCAAAGTTTTTGTTGTTATTATTACTATTATAGTTGTTATTTTAAGATGGAGAACTATAGACAGAAGGGAAATATAAGTAGATAAGAAGAGATAATAAGGAAAGAGATGTGTTTTAGACAGCTTTTTTCCCTAACAATGAGGTCACTGTCAAGTGTCTAGAGGAAGCATTATTTTCCCTAAACACTTTGGAGCATTTCATGTCTCCTCCCTATACTTTGTTCTTTGATTAAAAAGTCAATGTATTATGTGCACCTGTCCTTAGATTTGTCATTAAAACATGCTGGCAACCACAAGAAAACATGCCAGCTGGTGACAACTATCTGCATTTTTAATAATGTCTAGCATTTCCTACAAACAGTATTTCAGCATCTAGAACTTTGGATTTGGAAAATGAAACCACTTTTGTTAGTTCTAATAGAAAAAGGCAGCTTGATTTCCAATACTCTACTCTAATTTGGGTTTTACCAGCCAGTGATTTTTATTGAAAGTGAAATCCATATTCATGTTTAGCTTTAGTGCTTCAATTCTAAAATTAAAAAAATCACAGCTTCAGTAACAGAATTGAGAATGAGGTCCTGGCATCTTTCTTAAAAGGAATTTGGATAAGACTTCTCAGTAAATGCTCACAAATTACTTACACCGTATGTCTAAATACACACAAACAGGTTTAGAAAACCTGGCTGAATCTGATGAAATAATTAGATGCAGAAAAAAATAACCTGAGCTTCTTTACCTTATTCTTACCAATGTGAGCCATACTTGCTCTAACGCAATAAAGTAGGGGAGGGGTGTGAAGGTCATGACCAAGAAGGAATTCATGTGCCCAAAACTCTCCGCATCTCCACAAAAAAGTTTTGCGCTTTCCCGGGCTACCCAAAGAGGAGTCTATACGGCTTCCCCTCATAACTTACAGGGAAACTTTCAGCCCTGAATGTCCTGCAAATGAAGGAGGAGGATGTCCTCAAATTCCTTGCGGCAGGAACCCACTTAGGCAGCATCAACCATGACGACCAAGTGGAACAGTACACCTAGAAAAGGAAAAATGAGGGCATTACCTCGCACACGCCAAGAGAACCTGGGAGAAGCTTCTGCTGGCAGCTCGTGCCATTGTGGCGCCTGAAACCGGGCTCAGGTCCTTCACGAACACCGGCCAGGGGGCTGTGCTGAGGTAGCGAGCCTCTACTCTCGTCAGGCCGATTCTCTTCTGGAACCGTCCTTAGCCTGATCCAGGCAGCCTTCCAGGAGCCGAGATTTCCGGTGGTCGCTGATCCAGGGCTGATCTCAGAGGCATCCTATGTTAACCCGCCTGCCGTCACCGTGCTTCACAGACTCTCCTCCGCCTTACGCGGGTCTCGCCGCCCCCGCAACAACAAGCGGGCTCCCGCGCTCGGTCTGCGCGCTGGACGCCGCGCGGGAACTTCTGCGCATGCGCGGCACTGTCTCCCATGAACACCCGGGGGAAGTCAGCCCGACCTCAACACCTGAAGAGACGCTGAGGACGCTGAAAAGGGAGGTCGGGAAAGGCTGTGACCCTGGAGGCAGTCCTGACTTAAGCAGTGAAAAGGAAATTACTTTCCCAAAGGTTCCCCTCACTTGATGCCTAAAATTACGTGGTTTGCTACAAAGAGCCCCATGAGTCTACTTCATATGAACGAGGGTAGATAAAGGTTTAGGAAAAAAAAAATACGAGAAGCTCCTGCTAATATTATTATGCATATGGTAGCAGATCACCTGGAGTCTGGTTTCAGTCTGCACCGCTGGTGACCCCTCAGAGCCCCGTCCAAGTGGAATCCTGCCTAAGGAGACATAGAAAGGAATCAAAAGCAGGGGTCCTGGTATCCAATAGAAGTTAGTTTAAATCTTAGCAACACCAATGACTGGCTGAATAGACTTTGAAAAGTCACTTAACTTTCCTGAATACTATTTTCTTTGATTGTAAAATGAAAGTAATAATATTCAACTAATGGATTAAATTTGATAAAAATGAAAGTCCTAACCAAGGTCTTCAGCGTAGTTTAGTTCCCCCTTTTTGAGTGCTGCCTCCCTTCCCCTTCCATCCCTTCTTTAGTCACAGGCAAGTGCTGCCATGCCTTTTCCTGGTCAAGTAGTGAGAATTCCGTTTGTCTTGTACAAACTTAGAGAGTGCCCTTACTTCAAAGGATGCTGGAAATTCACAGTCACTGGAAGATTAAGTTTTAGACATTTCATTTGTTCTCTTTTTCTATTTTACCTTCTCCTCCCTTTTACAACACAAGCACTGTTCCCTTGGCATTTGCAAATTTACTTTTTTATTTCTGCAGGTGTAGGTGGATTGATTCAAGAAGAGAAATGGTGGCACAAAAGAGGAGATGCTTTCCAAATGCAAAATTCATTCCAGAAAGAGGGAGTGTTTTTCATGATTAGCTAACATTTGAATGCTTGCTAAATGCCAGCACTGCTCTGTATGTCTCACACGTGTCAATCCACTTAATCCTCACAACACCAGGAAGTGAGTACTTGGATTAGTAGACAAGGAAACTGAGGCACAGAGAGGTTAAGTAAATTATGCAGAGTCACACAGCTAATTTAGTGGCAACACTAAGATGTGAACCCAGGTAAACCTACTTTTAGAATGCATGCTTTCTACCCCTTCTGCAGCTCATTCACCTCCTTTCCCCAGGGCCTCAACGTATAGAAAACTGAGCGAAGATGGATGTGGAAACACAGATTCGAAGAAAATGAATCACAAAGGACATTTGAAATAAGTATGGCACCTGCGTCACTGAAATTTGATGCTGTTTTCAAATATTCATAATAGAAACACTAATGTTTTATAAAAGGGCAAGTAACTCAGTCTGATCAGCTTTGATGTTCTAAGTAGTGATGTCAGAAAGCCAATGGAGACTCCTGAGAAAGTGTTTGGTGTTTGCTTTATTTCCTTGTGCTAATATTCCTTCACGGAACATAGTCTCAAGATTTCCAAGGGTAGCCAGACCATCCAGCCTGCCTTCTTTGAAGGGAGTAATATTTCCATTTTGATACGATGAAGTTGACATTTTCTTGGCTATATATTTGATGATGTTTCTTTATTGGAAATACCTACATTTCTTCTTCCTGAACCAGACTTCTAGAATTTTTGTTTTGTTTTGTTTTACCTAAATGAGACCATTGATAATACCACTTCCTTCCCCTCCTTTCTATAGTAATGAAGAAGGGGAGGTCAAATAATTTCAGCTCTCTCACTGATCTAGAAGCCAGTCTAGGACCTGAATCCAGTTCTGACTTCTCATCCAGTCCTGCTGCTCGACCACATGTGTTTCTTTCTCTCACACACAGGCTCTTTTTGGCCACCAGTAAACACACTGACCTTTGAAATATGGAAAGAAAAGCGCTTTGAAATAAAACTGGCACAAACAGCAGTTAGACAGCCGTCATCTGGAGGCCGAAACAAAGAGGGGCATAGTTTTCAAGCTGTCTTCGTAATTACGCGAAGCAGTTATCACTCATGCCCCAGTCTGAGCATTACCCCCCAAACAAACAGCCGAGGTTTGAGAAAGCACATAGGCCACTTTGTTGCTCTAGCATACTAGGGGGTGGGAAGCCCCTCAGCTAAAAATCACATGTGGCAGGGACTATTTTCCAGAGCCCCAGGCTCTTTCCTTTCTTCCTTCCCCATTAAAACCCTCTGCTCTTCTTGGCAAAAGCCTTCAGGTGAGGTAAGTGCCAATTAACAACAAAGAGCTTGATATATTTCAAGTTTATGACTTAGAGCTGGGTTCTCATGAAATATAGTCTTCTTCTCTGGTCCAGAAGCCTCGAAGTGCAGAGAGCAAGGATTCTCCAGGTGGTTGAAATTTGGTTCATTTTTGCTACAGCTCTAAAAGTGATTTCTCTTTTAGGGGTTTGTTCAACTAGAAAGCCAGGCAAACAAACCCTAGGCAAGGGCAAAACCAATTCTGAAAACTTCAGCTGCTGAGATAACTGGACCAGCAGGCTCAGCCAATTGGGGTTTTGGAAAAAGTGGTCTTAAATTTCTCATGAATTCTTTGGAAATAAATACAGCCAGCCTTCAAAATGAGTAGGAGAGGTGGGGATATCTAATCCAGAGGATCTCTACAGCTTTTTCGAGCTTTCAAATTTGGATTTGAGATTTTTTCCAACCTAGGAATAATTTTAGTCTTTCCAATCTTTTGAGTGTCACCACGTCAGCTTATGAAAAATATTTTGGTGAATTCTTAGGCCACATAAATCTAAGATCTGATCAATAAAATGATCTGATTTGACATCTCAAAGCCCTTAAAGACCAAGAGGTTTGGCAATAGGAACATGAATGGGTTAAAATATATTTCAAAACAATTCCTCTAATTATTAAGTGTACTCAGTTGCTTAATATTTTCAGTGCCTACTGAATCTAGCAAAGGGAATGACAGATGTGTATTAAAATGCATGCAAATACTACACACAAGCCACATTTTAATATATTGTTTTGCATCCATAATTTTAGTCTTGTGATTTGTATTTTCATTTGCTTGGGAACAAAGACTTTCTTCTTTCCCCACTTGCGAAACAAGGCAAGACTTGTTTCTGCCAGCATCCTAATAGTATTCCTGAAAAAGCAGCAAACTTAATGGTTCAGGAACTGCTCTCCACCACCTGCTTGCTGACCCTTTAAATAGGGGCTGCATTTACAATACATTGAAAAGGTGAAAATATGCAATCAATCAGTTGCTTGTCACAGAGTGGCAGGCAATCATATTTGTTGTTAAAACTGAACAGACATTTTTTTTTTAAATTAAGCCGTTTAAATGTACAATCTCTTTCCAAATAGAGGGTGTGGCAGAGTGCCTGCTATACATTCACCAAATCCCATTTCCTTTTAATCCAAGGTCACGTCTAGAACACATTTCCTAGTCCCCCTGTAATTAGGTGATTTCTGGTCACAGGAATGTGTGCCAAAGTAATGTGCACAACATTCAAGTCTGGCCACTAGGATCTGCTGGGCAACCCTCATACTAGTGCTTTTTCCTCACTCCTGACCTCCTGGGAAGATGAAGATGATCAGGCTGAGAATGCCAAGGGCATAAGGAGGAGCCTCTAAATGGGAGGAGGTGGGGTCTTGGAATAAAACTGTGTGGAGCAGATTGTCCGCTCCAATCCATCTCCCCTGACCAATGACTCACAGTAGACTATGTCACATGTTCATTGTGTGGTAGCCAGCCTTCAGTGGTCACGTCTCCTGGTGTTCATACCCTTGTGTATTTATCTTCAGTAGCATATGACGGAAGCGATGGCCTGTCACTTCTGAGTTTAGATTATAAGACTGTAACCTCTGCTTTGGGTGGTCTCTCACTCATTTTCATTCTGTCTCACTACTCTTTCATGCCTGTGGAGATGCCCACATGGTAAGGAACAGAGACCTCCAAGAGCCAGCGAGGAGTGGAGGCCTGTCAGTAATCAGGTGAGTGAGCTTGGAAAAGCATTCTGGCTAACCCCAGTGGATCCTTCAAATACCTGCAACTCCAGCAGATAGTCTGAATACAAGTTGCGAGAGACGCTGAGCTAGGCTCACCCAGCTAGGCTGCTCTTGGATTCTCGACTCTCAGAAACTGTGTGAGATTAATACACGTTTGTTGTTTTAAACTGCTAAGTTTTGGGGTCATTTGCTGCCATGCAATAGATAACTAGTACAATATGAATAAGAAATAACCTTCATTGAGCCACTGAGACATTGGGACTGTACAGCACTTACAGCTGACTAACAGAGGGGTGGTGTTTACAGTAACCATGCACCTACAATGAGCAACACTGTAAGGTTTCTAAGGGTAAAGGCTTTGTTCTCTTTGAGAATTCACTGCCTAACACCGTGCCTGGACAAGAGTAGGCACTGAACGAATGATAAATAATGAATGTGGTAAGGTGCACAGTGTGGTCCTGTATACAATAAACGCAAATTCAACACCTTTAGAGCAGCTGCTACTTTAAGGCTAGATGGGATCAACTACACTTTATTTAGGGTCAGAAAAATTCTAGGACTGTACTCCTACCAATTGCGTAGATTGTAGTAGGCCAAACATTCATGTAAAAAAGAGAACTCAGTCATTATGTTTGTGTCTCCAGATCATCATGCTTACATTTGCAGGGGCCAGGTGCTGTTCTAATAGGTACACGTGTTAATGTATTGAATCCTTGTAACAACTTGATGAAGAGTGTGCTGCTGCTCTTCTGATTTTACTGCTGCGGAAACAGCCTCAGGAAAGTTAAGCACCTTGTCCCAGGTCTCCGAGCAATTCTGTCCCAGAGCCTGTGCTTGATCTCCGGACTTGGAAACGCCAAGGATCATGAGGTCACCCGTTATCCTAGAATGCTCCCTGAGTTGAATTCTCAAAAGAGACAGGACAGAGCTGCAAAATCTAAGAAAAAGGCTGGTAAATCAATGTAGTGGATTAAGAGATATTCCTGTGAGGACAGAATAGAATAATGGAGACTTAGGCCTTGAGAGATTCACATTAAGAAGGGCTATGATCAAAGTTTAAAAAATCCTGAAGGGCATGAACTGATTCACCCAAACCCATTCACACCCCAGGGGTGGAGCCTCACTTGAAAAGCTTGTCAGAGATCGTTTAGGAGAACTTAAACGCATGCTGCTTGTAGATGATTGGATGCATCCCCTCTGCCTCCACATCAGCTGCAGAGAGACCAGGTTCAGCCGCTCAGAAGCTGCCCTGGAGAGAGAGGTAAAGAAAATCCAGAACCACAAGGCAACCAGCTCCACAGGAACAGCCAAGAGGGGGCGGCTTGGCCTCCCTGCTAACAGACAATAAATTGTTCATAACAAAGTGCTTCCAAGGCTTGCAAATCAGCACTTAGCCTCAAAGAAATCAGGTATGGACCACAGAAGCACAGGGAATGGAAAGCCATCTCTGTGTCTGTGTCTGCCTCTCCTGCTGGCCCCATGTTTGCCTGTTTTTCACGGGAACATGTGCATGGTAAGGAAGCTGGGTATGTGTTTGCTGCAGGCAGTAAGTTCTCTCAGCCCAGTGCTGTGGGAAGAAGTGGAAGTCACTGTTTATGAGGAACACTGCCAGGGGGCTAATGAGAATTTTTCATGACTTTTGGATGTTTGCAGAATCAAAAGCTTTTGAAACCTGAATCCAAGGCTGACTTAGAGTCTTGGAGACCAGAATGATGACCTGTGAAAAGAAGTTGTGGCTAACACAGAAAAACCTTACTTACTCTGACGTTTGTGAATTTTGGTTGCCAAAATACGTTCCTCTCAATCTTAGTGAGACAGATTTTTAATCTGTAATGGTTAGTGCTAGGGCAGAGTTTTAACTTTATCTTTCACTTCATGGGGCAATAGGTTTTCTAAAGAAATGAATGATGAATTAACTTTTAGCAAGGAGAATATTAAAGATGTGCAGAATTATATACCATTTTTTAAAATGTGGAAGGACTGTTTACATAAAAAGAAATTGATATGTCCATTATGAATCACTCTGAATAATTTAAGGAGGTCCTCAAGGATGTGATTGTAACAGGAACTAAGTTTAAATTCTTACACTTGAAAAATAAGGCTGAATGCTTTCTAATGGTCCACAATTCAGAATATTCATATATTTATGCTAGTAATTATTTTCTTCCAATAATTCTGAATTGACAAAGTCTTGCTGGAGAAATAAAAACCCTACATTTATGCATCTTCATACTCATTTCCCAGCTGTGGCTCACAAAATCAATTACTTGGCATTAATTCAACACTTGTAGTTTTTTCCATTAGGAAAAAAGATAATTAAAAAAAAAAAAAAACAGCCAATGACAGTCACTGTATAAATAAATTCAAGGTCCACTAACAAATGCATCACTAATGCGCAAAAGGCTTGGTTCAAGCTACCCCCTAGATGAAGGGGCAGGCTTGAAGAGATTCCAGGGATCTTCCTACACTTACCCCATAAGTCACTTGTGTTCAGTCTGCATCTTTCTCCTTTATTCCTAAAGCAGTAGAAATTTTGAGTTGGAAGGTGTAAGGCAGATACCAGAGATAGAGGAAGCCAGCAAATGGAGAGGAAGGGACAGTACTTGCTTAATGTTAATGGCAGAGCCCCCAAGTGAAGGTCCTGGCAGCCCAGCTCTTCTGTGATTCCTGCTTTTACTATGGCTGGTGGTTCACCTTTTTTTTAAACATATATATCTTTATAACCAAAGAACACTTTGCATGTACATCCTCAACAACCCTATTGTTTTTACACTTAATGACACTCATAGAAACTCCTAACTGCTTGGGGTCTCCTACACTGTTTCCTATCCAGCACCTCACTGCTGCTCGACTAATCTCTCTGAAATGCAAATTGGATCATGTTACTTCCCTGCTACAAAATGGTTTCTCACTAATGGTTTCTCAATCCGACACTGACTTTTAAGATCTGCTACCACCTGCCTCCAGTCTACTTTCTAGCACTGTATTCCCTCACTCTCCCTCCCAGCTCCATGCTCAGAGGGCACCTAAACAGGGACACCCCCTCGATTTTAGCGTCCTCTATGTGATCCCTCTGTGTCTGGGATTTTCTCCCCTCCACCTGCTCCACCTGTGGCATTGTCTGCTTGATGAAACCCTCTATCATCCTGCAAGATCTAGATTTGCATCTTGGAAGCCTTCTCTGCTGTCTCAAATAGAAATAAGGCCTTCTACCTTTGAGCCTCCCCTGTGACAGGCGCAGCATTGATTATGCTATTTTCACAACTGTTTACATCATTTCTATGTTTATCAGTATTTCTCAAAGCATGGTCCAAAGAGCAAGTGCATCAGAAATATCTGCCTATGGGAAGTGCAGATGCCTTGTTCCCATTTGAATTAGGCTTCCGTGGGACTTCTCAGATGACTAAAGTTGAAAACCACTTAAAAAAAAAAAAGAAAAAGGAAAAGAAAACCACTGGACTGGACTTTAAACTCCTCAAAGGCAGGCATCATCTATATCATCTATTAGGACATGGTAGGTAATGAATGAATAAAAATAGCTAACTGCTTTGCAGCTACAGGTTGAGCTTCTGTAGCTCCTACTATATGTAATGTTTATGAATGCAGCTCAGGATACAGTCAGTCTTGTTCACCATCACGTCTATCCCAGATCCTAGCCCAGGGCCCTGGGCATGATAGGTACTAAATAAATGGTTCTTCGTGGGTGGAAAGAAACTCTGGCCTGAAGAAGCTCTGAGCGCTCTGCAGCAGAGCAGAGGTGCAACCAAAGCATCAACAAGATTAGCACAGGGCCTGTTCTGTTACCCAGGAGGAGGCACTAAGTCAGAACAAGAGCATAGCTGGCAATGCTCGGATGCTCCTTTGTAGAAATCCTTGATGTGGGCTGTGAAATGTCAAATCCAGATTTGATTAAGCCCAACTCCAAATCCCCATGGCAAGTGTGTATCCACGGTCTTAATATAATTATTGGAGCCACCTCTGTGTGTTCTTTTCAAAAGGGCTGCGCTAGCACCCCATCCATTGATACTGACTCCTACAAAATGAAGCCTGCAATTAATTCAGCACGTCCCAGGCGGATAATGCCTAAAAAGCTTGATTTGGCACCTTCTTGAAAGTTGAAGCATTAAATTAAACCAAAAAAAAAAAAAGAAAAAAAAAGAAAGAAATATTCTGACCTACTGTAAAGCCAAAAGAAGGGTCGGTCTGAAAGGCCACCATAAAAATTTAAGTTCTGTTTTTTTGCTTAGGGTTAGACTGATGTCTGTTTGGAATTTTTCACTTCCTCCTTAAATGATAACCTATCAATTTTCAGTTAACCCATACTTTGAATTTTTAAAGGCAAGCCAATAAACAACATGAGCTGTTGTAAGGGCTGTGGACTTCTAGTTGAATGATTCAGTAAATAGAAGTGGAAACTTGGCTTCCTTTTGCTCATACACTTTGAGGGATGGGCAAAAAAACTCAGGCCAGAACCAAGTCCCAAACCAAAGTAGCCACATTGGGATCTATCAAATTAAACCCAAATGCCACAGCTTCACTGGAGCAGACCTGATTTCACCACTGCAATCTCAGAGGGAAACGGGAGAGGGGCACCTAGTCCCAAACTCCACCACAAGCCAGAGCTCCACTTTGTTCTGTGAAATTCAGAGCACTTTTATTTTCTCTCTCTCTCTCTTTTTTTATTTTCTTCAAAATTTACTTCTGCCCTTACTTAGGGTCTGGCTGGAGCTAAAATCATAAGAGCCAAAGACAGCAGGGAAAGGCTGCTTTATTGTGAAATCCAATCTCAGTAAAAGCAAAACGGATCAGCAATCTTTTGACCTTACCCCGCGGCAAAGTCTGACGGATCCACATGGTTTAGAGGACTTGGAAAAGGTCTGATGAGCTGTCAAACCACTGAAAATGTAGAGTTTTGCTTGACACCCTCTATAGAAATGATTGCAAAATTTCTCAAATTCGAAAAGCTTCCTAAAGTAGGACCAATAAGTATGAGGAGACACAAGTCTCTTGGTGACCCTAGAACCAACCTCATGTTTCTGAGACTCTTGAGATCAGCCCAGGCCAGTTATCCAGAGGCGATAATGGATTCTGTTGGAGCCGTCTGCACCAGACTCACCACAAGAGAAAGATCATTTCCAAACCAATATCTAGCAGAGGAGGGTGGGGGAAGCAAAGGGATTTTCACTACTTTTTGCTTCCTAGATCAAGAGCTAATTCCAAACATGGCAGAAACATTCAGGCAGGGGTCCTGGCAGCAGCTGCCACTGGGATAACTGGTTTAAATATCAGGCAGTCTTTCATGCAAAATTGTAATAGACATAGTTCCACCTTTCAGGGACTCCCTTGCCTAAAAGAACCCATTGTCTCACTCTCTCTTGACTAACATGTGACACCCAAACCCATATAAATCCCTCCCTGCTTGCCCTCACCTACTCTTCCATTTTCCCACCAAGTCTACCATGCATTCTACCCTCAGACCAAGGGTTGGCAAACTTTTTCTATAAAAAGCCATTTAGTAAATATTTCAGGCTTGCAGGCCACACGGTCTCTTTCATAACTATTCAACTCTGCTGTTGTAGAATGAAAGCATTCATAAATAGTAATGTAAATGAATGAGCCTGGCTATATTTCAATAAAACTTTACTAACAAAAACAAGTGGCAGGCTAGATTTGGTCCCCAGGCTGCAGGTGTGCTCACTCCTGTTTTAAGTAGACTAAATTTATCCTCTTGTAGGTACTGGTTTCTTCTGCCTGAGAGCCTTTGTCCTTTTCTCTCAGCTCAAATATATTAATTCATTAAAATTCATTATTTATTGGAAGACTATTAGATGCTAGGTACTGTCTTAAGATCTAGAGATGCATCAGTGAAAAAACCGACATTTTCTACTATGATAGAATTCAGATTTCAGTGGAAGCAAAACCAATAAACAAGTAACAAAGAATAGTGTACATGCCACATTAAGCTAGGATGAAGGAAAATAAGACAGGATAAATGGGTGAGGATGTTATTTTAAACAGTGGTTGAGGAAAGCCACTTTGACGAAGTCATATCAGAGCAGAGATAAAAACAAAGCATGAGTTCAGTCTATGTGGATATGGGGTGATGGTGGGAAAAGAACTGCAGGCAGAGGGAATAGCAAGTGCAAAGTGCCCAAAGCAGAGCATTCTTGGTATATCAGAGGAAGTGATGCGAGGCTAGTGTGATTGGAGTGAAGTGAATGAGTAGGGGATGAGATCAAAGAGGTAGCTATGGGCAAGATTTTGTAGGGCCTTGTAGGCCATGGAAAGGACTTTAATTTTTATTCTGAATAAGATCAGAAACCATTGAAGGGTAGAGGGAGAGCAGAAGAGTGAAAATATCACCATATATGGGTCACTCTGATAGCCATGTATAGGATTAAGTGTAGGGAGGCAAGAATAAAAGCAGAAAGTCCTGATAAAAGGCTATCATGATAATCCAGGTGACAAATGTCATCCACAGTAACAAGAGGCGAGGTATTAAGTGTTGTCAGATTCTGAATATATTTTGAAGGCAAAGCTGAAATGTAGAATATGAACAGAACAGTCAAGGATAATGCCAAGAATTTTGATCTGAGTAACTAGAATGATGAAGTTCCCATTTTATTAAGATGGCAAAGACTGTAGGATGAACAGATTGGGTGAGAATAATCTTTTTTTTAAACCATGTTACGTGTGAGACACCTGTTTGACCTGTAAGTGGAAATATCAAGTAGGCCATTGGATAAATGCTTTGGAGTTCAGTGGGAATATCATGGGTAGAGGTAGGTACTGGGGAGATAGTTATCTACAAAAGATGATATTTAAAGCCCTGAAATGAGGTAGGATCACTTAGGGAGAAGAGAGGAGAAAATAGAGTTCAGGGACTGAGTTCTAGAGCACTGTGATGTTCAGAGCTTGGGAAGATGAAAAAGAGCCAACACAGAAGACTTAAAAGGAGTAGCTGTAAGATAGGAAGTGAAGCAAGAGTGACTTCCCAGGAGCCAAGTGAAGAAAGTCTTTTCGAGAAGGAGGAAATGAACAACTGTGTGAAATATTGCTGACATATTGAGCAAGATGGGGACTAAGGCACGATCCAGATTTAGCAACATGGGAACCATTGTTGACTTGGATGAGAACAGTCTGAGGAGTGGTGAGGATGAAAGCCTGTGTGGAGTGTGTGGAACAGAGAATGGGAGAGGCCCAAATAGTACCTTCCTTCCCCTGGGGTCCCATAATACTTGATATTCTCATAATATTTTTCACAATTGCAATAGTGGCTTATATTTCCATCTCTTCAACTAATCTGTGAGCAATTTGAATGCTCAACCATATTCATCACTATCTATACAACAAAGCACTTAGCACAAATTAGGTACTCATTAAATGTTTGCCAAATGAATGTGAAACTGCAATCTAAGAAAGAAAGTTTTCATATAAATGAGTATCAGTACCATGTAGACTAGAAAAAGTAACATTAATGAGCAGGATCTAAAAAGGGAGGCTGATGGGTCCTGTATATTATTGTATAGTGTTGTGACACTGTAGATATTTGGGTTTATTGCCTAAACATTTTACTCTTTTTGCATTTAAATTAAACATAAATTATTCTCCACAGCATACGGTGAGATCCCTCCGTATAACCAGTTCAATTTTGCTAAAGAGAAGAGTGAAGCTCTACTGAATTAGGAAATTTTCCCTCATCCTATAGACTGTATGTACTTGGTATAAGATTCAATAAAATGAATCTCTTCCCATTTTACTCTACTTCCTTCCAGATTTTCAGTTACCAACTCACTATCGTTGTAGGAAGCCTCCAAAAATTCCTAGTTCCCTATTCTTTTTTTTTTTTTAAGATAACATTTAAAAAAAAATGAGAATCACTACAGTGAGTTTCTTTGGGGTCTGAATAATATTGGGTTGATTAAGTCTCTCTTTGTTGGAATAATTACTGGAGCACTGAGTTCTTAGAGTCATGACTATTAAGGTCCAGAAGCACAAATTATTACATGATGATTCAAGTGACTTTCTGATTATACTGCTTAATAAAATTAACACTAGAGTCTGAAACACTGTGTCCGAAAGTCAAATGGTGATTTTCCAAGGGTGCATTAAAAAAAAAAAGGAGCTTCATTTCAGAGAATAAAATATTGCAATCCTTCTATCTCCAAGTGAGGGCTAGTTAGTGCAGTTAGTTACGGCAAATTAGTGATTCAGTTGTATTTTATTTATTCAATATGTGGAGAAGTTTTTTAAAGTGTTAGGTGAGTCATTTCATAAGACCAAAGCCAAACAAAATTAGAGTAGCCCCTGGTTGAAGATATTTTTATTGCAATGAGAGGGGCTCTTTCTGGGTATTGGATACACAGGTATGGTCAAACTTCAGCATGGAAAGCAAGAAGTCATGAGTTCTAAGGCAGTGACTCCTAATGCCTTGAATATGCAATGTCATAGAATTATTTGCTATAAGAAATCAAAAACATGCGACAGAGGAAATTAGGTAGAGACAGTTGTAATTTTTTCCCCTTTATACCCCACTTATCAATGACCCACGGACCCAAATTCCTACTTTTTACATAAAGGGCTCTTTTTTTTTTTCCTTCTATTTTACAGGAAAATAACCTTATAGAAAACTGTTCTTGTGAATTACTTTTTTGTGCCTCTCAAGCTTCCTACTTTGTGGGTCACGGATTTAATAGGCTGTAATGCTATTTAAACACCATAGATACTTAATGCAGCATGAAAAACCCTTAAGCTATGGGAAATTACAAAAATGTCTCAGTGCTGTGGTCACAAAAGTGAATGATCTTCTTGACACGAACTTCAAAGGTAAAATAAAATTACATTTCCCATAGGTTTCTGAGTATCTGCTGACCAGAGACCATGGTCTCCCATGATTTCACCGATGCATCTCTTAGGGATTCTGTTCCAGCCAGCCAGCCAACTCTCAGCTATAGTTGCTCTGGAAACTCAGCTCAGGAAAATATCAGGAGCTTCATCAATGATATAGCCAAGAGGTTACAACCATAAATATCTTTTGGACACACAAAATAATTAACTTATGCAGGTCAGGTCAGGGAGCAGATTCCTGGTGCTCTTGGTGTCAGTAGAACAGGCTGTTCAATCAGGAGTCTTTGATCTAAAAAGAGTATCAATAAAGCAGTCATATGGTAAGTGCCCATTATCACCATCAAATCTGATATACTAATACAAATCAACAGAAATGGATTTTGAAATCAATATCTAATAATTATCATTATACAGATACTCATTTTAGAATTTGAAAAAACCATAAAGGGGAATAATATACAGTCTTAGCATGCAGTGGGTGAATATGCACACATGATGAAGTAGGCTTCTGTCTTTATATTTCTTCTAATTTTTATACTATTAAAGGATTGAGAGAAAGTTTATGAAATTTTTACATGTTAGGAGATTAGAATTTTATGCTTTCTTTACTAAAAGGGAGAAGTCACTTTCTTCTCCAAATTAATAATGACCACCAATTGATAAAAGGGATTGCCTGTCAGCTCAGTGACTTCTAGGTTATTAGAGATAGGTTACAGTTTCCCTCAGATGCAGCAACTGGTTCTTAAACATGCTTGTGACCATTCTTGGAAACTGGGCATCTAGACACCATGCTTTCTTGTATTAAATTAGTGCTGTATAAACCAGGGTGTTTCTGCCCTGCCCTGCCCTGCCCTAGGTTTAAACAGCTCTGAATAGCCACCCTTTTGTTCCAACCACTATCATCCGCATATGCTCAAATAGAGAAGTTTTTTCATTTCTTTTCCTTTCTTTCCTTCCTTGTTTTTTAAAAAAGAAAAATCCCTCTTTTTCTCTCTCTTCAACAGCTGGCAGTGCATGTTTTTGAAAGGCAATAGCACTTAGTATAAAGATTTGAAGCCAAAGAGTCGTGGGTTTGAATCTCAGGTCTGAAACTAACTGTGCCCCTTTGGGCAACTTATTATGTAGTTAACGCTAAGCTTCAGACTTTTCATCTGTAAAATGTGGATATTGATCACTACTTTCAGGGTTATTATGGTGACTAATTGAGATAATATAATGATAACACTGCACAGCATGCATGAATCATAGCTATTACAATTGAAAAAAAGACAAATTGACTGGTAAAAAAAACATAGGAAACATAATTCTTTCACAGAAATTCTATTAGTAAGGTTCTAATGAACCCACTAAGAACGCTGCAAAATTAGCTCCAGACGACATTAATGGGAATGAAAAGCAGACCTTTGTCACCCACCTCCAGGAAAGCTTCATTTAGTACAGACACACAGAAATGACTGAGATAGAAAACACTAGAAATCTGCTAACTTGACACTTAAAAATTGTATATTTCTACTCTTTACTTGGTCCAGGAAAGTACATTAGAAAGTACATCTAGCCTAGCAAGCTGAGAATGTATAGTATAGATCAATTAAGGTTATAAAATAACAGAAAGAATAGGCTCTCATCAGAGTTTGGTGCTTTACAATAGATGAAAAAGCAAAGAGACATTTAATCAGCTTACAAGGGCCTGGCTTTCTCTTCCTACTCCTTGAAGAAGGAATCTTGCTTTATTCTGGCTATTTCCTGAGGAGAGCCCTCCTCCCTCCCTCAAGTATTCAGGCTAATTACAACTGGTGAGGTAGTTTCCAGGCTGAATAAGAAATCAAAAGGGAAGGGAGGGGAGGCGGTGTGGATTTCAGAGAAAAAATAACTTAAGAAAAAGTATGTTCTCAGAGGAGGGAAAATTAGAGAATCAGGTCACTGAGTTGGAGCCAGGAAAAATCCACAAGAGTGGAAATTGGAGCGATGAAAGTATTTCATATTAACACATCCAAAGACTGAATGTGCCTGGCCCAGAGGATGTTCTTCCCCCTCCTGGAAAGTGGCTGGGGGCTGAAAGACCTCTAGGCTTTTCTGTGTCATATTCATTCACTAATCAGCGCTATTCAGCCAATGGCACATGTGGTCTTATATGAGGTGCCCTGGAAAGCGCGAGGACCACATAGCAACGATTATAATCAAAACCACTGGAGACTCTTATTTCAGCTTCTGAAATATGAAGCTTCAAAGGCAGACATGCTTCCAATGAAAACCAGCACTTTCTCTTTTCCTTTTCTTTCTTCCTTCCTTCCTTCCTTCCTTTCTTTCTTTCTTTCTCTTTCTTCCTTCCTGCTAAGTCTACAGTCTTAGATTCAAGTACTTGACAATTATATATCAATAGAGACAGAATGCATTTTGCCTAAAGCAAAGATATAAATGGTTTAAAGGACAGGCAAAGTGTCATGTGTCAGTAGACATTAGTTGAGGTTAAACTCTGCCAATGTGACTAGAATATTGACATCTCTGTTAGAGTCAATATCTCGAAATTGATGGTGTGGCTTGGCATACATATTTCCTTAATGACTTTCCAGCATAATAGGAACATATCTAATAGCACTCCACACATCTGAGGTGCTTAAACTCCTTTCCCTCATGTTTTCACCAAAAACTGTCAAACCTTTCTGTTATCCAAATTTCAACTGAAAATGGGATATGAGGCACAAAGTACAATCCTGAAAATCTTGGCAAAAAAATTATGTCTGTCTATCTATCTATCTATCTGTCTATCTTGTTTGTATGGCTAATTATTCTGCAACTCGGGTAATACTGGGTCTGAATTTGGGGATAAGGACCTTGTGGACCTATCAACACACTGCAAACTTAGCTCAAGATAATGTTAATGGTAATGAAATGCACACTTTTGTCACCCAACTCTAGGCAAGCTTCATTTAGTACAGCCACACAGGAAAGACTGAGATTAAAAAAAAAAAAAAAAAACACAGAAAAAATATATTGCTCAGAAAAAAACACAAGGGGAATGTTCTTTTATTTGCTGATTTACTCATTTATCTCTGATTCCTGTGTCTTCTTTATTTACCCCTCTGCAGCTTGCCTGATGTAAGGTGGCGTGTTGTCGGTGACTAAGGAGGAGTTTTTGTTTTACTTTGTTTATCTGGCTAATCCCAAATGTTAATGACTTCCAAAAGTCTTATCCCTCTGTTTTAGCTCAATTTGACTTTCTAGCTCAGCACATCCTCTTCCGTTTCTCCTTGGACAAGTGGTTCTGAACCTTAGTTCTATATAAGAGTCTAATAAAGAATTTCAAAATATACCGATCCCTAAGCAATTGAAGTAGATTACCTGGAATAGGGGCTGGGAGCTAACCAGTACCCTAAGTTAAATTTTCTAAATTATATTTAGAAATGGAAAACTCTATCCCAACTATCATGTTTCAGTTATCTATTGCTGTGTAACAAACTGTCCCAATACCTAATGGCTTAAAACAATGAATTGCTAGTTTTTGATGATTCTGTGGAGCAGAAATTTGGGTAGGGCACAGCTGGCTGGCTCTTCAACTCCACATAATGTCATTCAGCTAGAGTCATTCAGCTGCATTCAGTGAGCCTAAAGGTCCAACAAGGCTTTACTCACATGAATGGCACTTCAGTGATCTTCCACATGGTCTCCACATGGGTATCTTGGGAATCCTTACAGCATGGTGGCCTCAGGTTAGTTAGACTTCTTAGATGGCAGCTGGCTTCTAAAAGAGAGGAAGCAAAAATTGTTAGTCATTTTCAAGCCTTAGCTTCAGAAGTCCCTCATCACTTCTTCCAAATTCTATCTGTCAAAGCAAGTTACAAGGCCAGCCAGAATCAAGGGGAGGGGAAATCAATTCTACTTCTTAATTAAGCAGCATGCATGGACAAGGGCTAATTACTGGTGGCTGTATTTTGAGACTAGAGATTATGTATCATCAGTTCCCAGTCCTAAAGTCATAACAGACATTTCTAGCCCATCATGGCAGTCTCTCCCACTGGCCCTGGACATCAACTCAGAATTGTTCTTGATGCTGTACTTCAGAGGTCAGAGGTCAATAGGCTGAAGTTACCACGCAGGGTGAAATACACTGACAAACTTGCTCCATTGGGAAGAGATAAAGTTCAAAATGTTCCCTGCTGTAACTAAAGAAGCAGAGGATTGGCATTCACAGGAAAGGTCAGGAAAGTGCCAGTGGCCCCATGGCCCTGCCAGGGAAGAAGATCAGTCTCATGAGTTCTCACAAGAATCCTATGAAGTCAGAATTTCAGGTTTTGCTGTTCTCCTTTACCTAGTTTATAAATGGGGAAACTGAGGTTGACTGAACATAAGGCATTTTAGGTGTGCAGAAGACGTTAACTTTACTTAGACATTGTTACACTGTTGCAGTTCTTAGTATTATTTTCTGGTGAAGGAAAGGTACTTCAACAACTAATTCTAATACCCAACAGAATGAAATGAAGGTTATCAGAGAAGTAGGGGGAAAAAAAATCCTGGACGTCAAAGGCAAGAAAGAATAACACTAAGTGGGATGATTTGGCTGGACTTCATGGGGAACAAGGATGATAACAGGATAGTTTCTTCAGAGGAGAATGATCTGGACATCAGAGAATTAAGAGAAATATTAGGAAAATTAAGCAAGTCATAATACATATTTTTGTAAAAACATCTTAAAGATTATGCAACAAAAAAAAGGTGTCATTTCATGACATTATGTATTTTGGTTACAAAATTATACTAAAACAAACCCAAACTGATTTGCTCCTTGTTAATTCTAAGAACTCCCATACAAATATACATGCATAATATAATTTTTAAATGTATATTTTAATAAAGTTAGTCTCACAATTTCAGTTTTCTTTTTCAAAATGGACATTCAGTCAAACTTATTTTTTTCACTACTCACTATGAAATTTAAAACCCTATTTTTGGTTGATTCATTATAAATGGCATTTTTCTGTTACCAGTTATTTTGGGGTTATAAAGTTATGCATAAGAAGTGTCTACCATACAATGAGTGCTTCATAAATTTTAACCATTTATTATGTTTTTTAGTAAACTTTTAATTTTATAACAATTTTAGAGTTACAGAAAAATTATGAAGACAGTACAGAGTTCCCATACACCCAACCTTCAGTTTTCCCTAGTAGCATCTTACATTTGTATGGTACATTTGTTGCAATTAATGCACCAATGTTGATACACTATTATTATTTAAGGTCATTACTTCAGTCAGATTTTCTTAGTTTTTACCTAATGATCTTTTTCTGTTCCTGGATTCCATCCAGGATATCACATTAAATCTACTAGTCATGTCTCATTAGGTTCTGCTTAGCTGTGGCTGTTCCTGAGACTCTAAATTTTGACGACCTTGACACTTTGGGGGAGTACTGCTCAGATATTTTGTAGGATGTCCCTCATTTAGGATGTGTCTGATGTTTTTCTCAAGATTACACTGGGATTATGTGTTTTGGGGAGGAAAAGTGCTATTTTCATCACATCTATCAAGAGTACCTGCTATCAACATGACTTCTCACTGTTGATGTTATCCTTGGTTACCTAGTTAGGGTAACATTTGCCCATTTTTTCCTACTGTAAAGTTACTCTTTCCTCTCTACACACCCCACCTTTCCAAGCTGTACTCATTGGCAAGAAGTCATTATGCACAGCCTACACTTAAGAGGTTGGGAGGTGTGTTCCACTTCCTTGAGGGTGGGCTATCTACATAAATTATTGGGAAATCTGCGTGGGAGATTTGTCTATTTCCTTCCTCTCCTCCTCACCGGCCATTTATTTTATTTGTTTACTCAATTCTTTATATCAATAAGGACTCATGGAAATTTATTTTATATTTTGAGTTATGATTCAATACTGCTCTATTTTATTGCTCATATTATTCCAGCTTTGGTCATTGGCAGCTCTTTCAGGGTCTCTTTGGCATACTCTCATTGATGTAGGGTTATTTTTGGTTGTGGGAGGATTTGGGGTTTTTTTGTTTGTTTGTTTGTTTGGATACTTCCTTACTTCCTTGCTTCCTAGCACTACAAAATGCTCCAGGCTCAGATTGTATATTTTCTGCTTCAGTTCTAGAATCAGCCATTTCTCCAAGGAAACCTGATTCCTTTTATGGGATAATGGTATTAGAAACCAAGATTTGGGTGCTACTAGGTGTGCTCATTGCTACTGAATGTTGGTGCTCTTAGCTGAGAAGAGAAGGAAAATTTTTATGTGTAAACTAGTTCACGAAGGTACACATATTATATTTCTCTATGTAACTATCTATAGCTGTATTAAGCTAAACATGAGTTCATACTGATGTCTTCAGCTCTAGTCCATTCCTCATAGATCATTCTTGCCTCCTCCCCTTGCTACCCTATAACCTCCTACTCCAACAGTGAGAAATCTGGCTCCCAACACCTGCCATGCATGTATTTAATTGGTCCATTCCTGTGTACATATATAGTGTTATCAGAGTTTCTAACCAACATCTAACTCTATTATCCAGAGTACAGTCCTTATGTACAGTTTCTTTTGCCTGTAGTCCTATAGACTCCACTCATTTCCAAAGTTACTTAGTTTGGTATCATCCCTCCCGCCCCCTTCAGTGAGCTTGTTTCATATGTTTGTCATATAGCTAGATTGTTTTCTCATGCTCTGCATTCCATCCAAACTTCTAAATAATCTTCTAAAAATTTGCATACATTAAGGTTCTCTCTTTGTGCTGTAAATTTCCGTGGGTTTTGACAAATGCATTATGTCATGTATATACGATGCCATTATTACTTCTTCGTTCAACAAAGATTTATATAGTACCTATTATGTGATAGGCACTAACCCATTTAATCCTTTTAGCAACTTTATTAGACAGATACCACTAGCCCACCATCTCTAGTATAGATAAGAAAATAAAGACAGAGAGAGTTAAGTAATTGTCGTAAAATCACACAGCTAACATGGGTAGCTCTGCGTTGAGAATCTAGAGCATCTCTGCTCCTAACCACTATACAGTCCTGCCTCCCTGGTGTCATAATTATTTCTTCTACTTTGCTTTTATGGATTTCTATTCTTCCTCCTTTTCATCCCAAAACAATTTCCTTTTTACCACATGCCAAATTTAACTCTTACCTTCTACACTTCTTTACCAGCCCTCTCATTTGTTTTTAATGTCATGTAAAAATTTTTAAATAAGCACAGTAAAATGTAATTTACTCTATAAGTTGAGTTGAGACCAGAAAACAATATAGTGTAGGGGGGAAAATACTACAATTTTTAAAAATTGAAGTATAATTGACATATAACATTATTTTCAGCTGTATAAAATGTTATTTGTAAACATTGCAAAATGATCACCACAACTCTTGTTAACATTCGATCAACTGTTACTGATTTCAGAAATTTGAAGTGTGCAGATAGGAGCTCCATGCTAAAATTATCACACAAAAAATGACAGTGACTCTGATGCCACTGACATGCTGTTCAGGTTGAAACACAGCAGCTGACTGACCCTTGTCTGCTTTGGAATCAAAGGCATTTAAGTACCAAAAGTGAGATTTTAAAGGAAAGGCAATCTGAAAAGTTAATACAACCTTTCAGTCACCTGTAAATAGTTTCTCTTTCCCTGTCATTCTCCGAAAAACACAAAAGAAGACTTTCTTTTGCTTTTAGAAATTCTAATTGCTGCTAAAGAAATGGGTAATACTTCGGAGAAGTGGATTCCAATCACCTCTAGGTTTTCCTTTGGGAAAAGAGGGTGCATTTCTTGAAGATATTTATAAAAGCTTTTTAAGGGACACAAGATCTAGACCAAGAGGCTTTCATTATTCTCTTCTCAATGGGTTTAGAGTAAACATATATGTGGAAAGAGTAGGCAAATTTATTAAAGCAAATATCACAAAGGTGAAGGAAGGTCATCCAATTAACTAATTACTTCCTACATATCCTTGGTGTAACAAAATCAGTTGCTGTCAGAGAAATCTGAGCTCAGTGAGAGCAGACAATTCGTTTGATATTCTCGCAGCTTTTAAAATCTCAAAAGCAATGTTTCTTGGAATTTCTAAGACATTTTACTTTTCATTGCACTATGAGCAAGGCCAAAATTTAGGCCAATGACAGTGGAAATTATACTACTAATCCCTGGACATTTTCCTCAAGTTCTCCAATGGACAATAAGGGGAAGGTAATTAATGTCGATCTAGTGCCTACACGGCACTAGACACTTATAATATATGTTTAATTTAAGCCTCACAACAATCCCGTGTGGAAATTTTAGACAAAGTAAGGAATTTGTTGTTGTTTTTAATGCAAAGAAAGCTATTCAGTGTGAGAAAACTGAAACCGTGGGGGATGATCAGTCTGTTTCTCACATAAGCAAGTGGTGGAGTTACCAGAGCTCAGGTCTTGAGTCTCTAAGCTCCACATTTATGTGTTCCACAATATCTGTCACTAGCTTCTGAGACTCTGAGCTGGGGGTGGGCTGGAGGATGCGAGTGGGAAGTGAGAAGGCAGCTCCACAGAGGAGAGGGAGGACAGAGAGGTGGAAGGGTCCAAGGTGAAGAAGTGTAAGCAGGGGACTGGCCGGCCAGGGAAGACTTGAACAGAAGCCTCTGCCTGGATGCACTGGCTTAAAGTCCCAGGTTTGATGCCAGTTTCTTTTCACCTATTAGATCCAGTTCATGAGCAGTTTCCAACAGCCCATTACAAGGGCCTTCCCTTCCCCTGGTGGTGTAAATGCTAACCAGAAAGCTGAGGTGCTACAGGCCTTCTTCAGCAAGGCAGTATTTCCTGTCGTTAGCCTATTTTCCTCAGGGCCTAACTCCGGAGGGGTCTTGGCTTCTCAGCCAAAAGGACCTGGGATCGTCAGGCAGTAATTCTTCAATTTATTGCCCCTGTTCTACATTCCTGACCCATGAGTATTTGCAGACACAGAGACCAGCTTTCCAAAGGCCAGCATAAGCTGCTTTAATTTTGTCATTGTCCTATAATTTCATGGAAATGGCCGCTGTGAAGCCAACAAATGACTAATAAGATCCCTCTGCCCACTCATTTTTAATGTCATTCTGGAACTCCAGAACAGAGACCATCTGGTCACGGTGCTTACTTTAATATAAAAGAGTGGCTGAGTTGAAAATCATATTTCCGAGAGAAGGCTGGAATGCGTCTTCTGTTTGTGGACCCAAAGCACAGCAAAACAAGTCTAGCATTTCATTTTGGGCAGTGATGGGATACGCTGACTGCAGCATAGTCAGCTCTTCCTGTGCAGCGGTTAAATTTTGACACACACACATGATATACAGACACCAATCAATACTACTGTCACGTCCACCGAACACTACCCATGTGTTAGGCAAAGTGTAAAGCACTCTGGATTATTTTGTAATAGGCAAGTATTAGTGTACTCATTTTATAGGTGAAATAAATAGAGACTTACAGAAGTTAAGTAAACCTTACTCCGAGTCACACAGCTAGTAAATAACAGAGCCAGGCTTAGAACCAAGAGCCATCAGTTTCTACAAATGTGCCCTGAGCCACTGACTTATTTGACTTAATGCAGTAAGAGGTTTTGGAAGAAGAGCCATCCTAAGCAATGACTAATCTTTAAACTCAGTAAATTGTACAACCAGGAAGCTATGTGGAGATTTTTTTTTTTAATTTTTTGCCTTTTTATTTTGAAATTATTTTAGATTTTACAGAGAAGTTGTAAAGATAGAAACAGAGAGCTCCTGCCTACCCTTCATTCGGCTTCTTCTAATGTTAACATCTTACATAACCATACTACATTTGTCAGAACTAGGAAATTATCTTCGGTACAATCCTAATAGCTAAACTACAGACTTTGTTCAGATTGTGGTACAATTTTTATTTGCAAATTTTTCTCGTAAGTTTTGATTTGATCGTCTTTTTTTAGGATCTATGTTCTTGTTGTTCTTTTAGTAAATATGAATTTTTAAAAAATTTATTGACTGTTATTTTTAGAGCAGTTTTAGGTTCACAGCAAAACTGAGAGGAAGGTTCAGAGATTCTCCATATGCCCTCTGTCCCCACACATGCATGGCCTCCCCCATCAGCAACATCCCCCACTACAATAGTACATTTGTTACAACTGATGAACCTACTTTGGTACATCACCATCACCCTAAGTCCCTAGTTTACGTTAGGGTTCACTCTTTGTGTTATATATTCTATGGGTTTGGACAACTTTCCCTTCACTCAGACACTCAACCCAAACACTCTCCCTTCTGCTGCTCCTCTGCATCTTCAACCTCACCTCGTTTCTTTCTGTATATGAATCTCAAATGTGTGACTTAGTCATTCTGACTCTGCTCTCAGGTGTTCCTTACCAAGATTTGGCAACTTGACTCAGAACTTGCAAGTTTCTGACCTCAATTTCTACATGACACATCAACTTTCCTTCAGGATATTTCTTATGATTGGACTTCAATTTCAATTGTCTCTCTAGCTTGACAATTTTTGTGTTCT
Organism: Camelus bactrianus; assembly: GCF_048773025.1. Classification (NCBI taxonomy): domain Eukaryota; kingdom Metazoa; phylum Chordata; class Mammalia; order Artiodactyla; family Camelidae; genus Camelus; species Camelus bactrianus. The sequence continues at coordinate 41,332,201 of NC_133550.1, read as the reverse complement.
TATCGTTGGACTGTACCCTGATTCTGCTTATCTCAATATAATAATCATAGTTTATAAGGAAAGACCCAAGTCCCCTGCACTGACAATTTATCCTATTTTATGGATAAAATGTGAACCTAAAGTGAAGGGTGAGAATTGCACAGCACATGACCGGAAAATGAAAAGACTCAGGAAAGAGAGAATAATTCCTAAGTATTCTTTAGTTGTTAGGACAGGTGGAGCTTAAAATAAAACTTAAACAGAGATCAAACATCATGGAAAGGTATATTTTGGAAAGGAACTTAAAAGTATTTTCCTTGCCAAATGGCAGAAACATTTTAATCCAGTTTTGGGAAGGAATGCTGTTATAAGTCACAGTATTTAAACTTGGGCTTTGACCTGGCAAAACAAGTATTAAAATCAGACTTAACATGTCTGAAACAAATTTATTATTTTTTTTCTGAAGTCAGTCCCTCCTCTTGCCTTTTTCTGGTTTTATTATTGAGTCTGCCATGTTCCCAGACACCAGGCTAGAAAAGTCAGTGTCATCTTTTATTCTGCCCATGCTGACGTTCAATTGTCAGTTCCTGCTGCCTCTGCCTCTGCCACTCTCATGTTTGCCCATGTTTTTCCATTTTTACCATGTCTATTCCATTGCTTGGGTTATTTGACAAACCTCTTGATCTGTGTGCCTGTGGTATATGTGTGGGCAGGTTAATTTCTGGTGTACAGTCACGGCAGGTCATCAGTTTGCTAAAAAACTTCAATGGCATTCCCATATCTACTGGATTTAGAACAGACCCTTACTCTATCTTTTAAGGCCCTTCATACTCTTGCCCCACGTTTCCAGATGTATCTATTATGACCTCCTTCTTTGTACACCATAAACCAGCCCTACTCATTTGTGTTTTCCCCTGATCACATACTGCCACAGGGCATTTGCACATACTGTTTCTTCTGCTTGGAAGGCCTTCTCCATTCCCACTCTTAATATCAGCCTGTTGACATACTATACATCAGGGGTTGGCAAACTACAGCTTGAGGGCCAACTCTGACCTACCAGACTGTTTTTGTAGATAAAAGTCTTACTGGAACACAATCATACTCATTCATTTAAGTATATTTTCTATCACTGTTTTTGCACTGAAATAACAGTGGGGAGTAATTGCAACAGGCTTGCAAAGCCGGAAATATTTATTTTTGGGTCTTTTACAAAAAATACTAATTCTAATTCCCAATACTAATTCCCTTAACTGAATATCCAATTCAATGTGTTTCAGCAAAAAACTGTTGAGTACCTACCACGTGCTAAATAGAAAAACACAGAAAAAATATAGAGCACCTCTCAAGGAGCTTCCTGTCTGAAAGGAATGACAAATCTATAAATAAATTATTCCTCTATAACATAATAAATAATATAACAGCACATATAGGAGCTACTTGGAAGCATAAACTAGGGAGTTATTAATCTTTTAAAGGGAAAAAAAGGTGGGAAAAAGAGTTTAATAGCTGAGCTGGGGTTTTATTATGTACAGGAGATTATTCTGGAGACAAGGGATTGAAGTCAGTCCACATAGAAAAATAGCAGACACAAAAGTACGGAGGAACATAATTGCATGGTCTCTTCGGGGAACCTCAGGTAGGCACTGGTGGAAACAAAATGGAAAGAGATTAGGTTATGGAGTCAGATTAACCTGGGTTTGAATCCTGACTCTGATACTCATTGGCTGTGTGACCTTGAATAAGTCCTTAGCTTCTATTAGTCCATTTTTTCATCCTAGCAGTATTTACACGAATTAATTGTGACATAGGTGAAGGTTTTTGACACATGTTTGACACAGTGTATGGGCAAAAAAATGTGGTTCTTATTATCAGCATGTAGAACAAATAAGTTCATGTAGGTTAGCATGAGACAGCAAGGGTGGAGAGAAAGACACACATCAGCTAAAATAGAGATGGCTGCTCTTTGCTCTGTATCTCAATCCCTATTTTTCCTGTGGCACTTATTCTTTCCTGTATTAAGCATGGCAGATCTAATCCTTTCTTCCAAACTGTGACCAACTTGGGGGCAGGGATCTTTCCTTATTCCTTTTTGTCTCTTCGCGAGTGCCTAGCACTGTATCACATATAGAAGAAGCCTCAGATGAATGCCTGTTGAATTTTTAAATCTTAAACTGTGAAGGTATTTTCACAATAATCAACCCATTATTTTGTTTGAAAATTGAGACCGATGGGTTGTAAGATATTCGACTTACCCAAATGTGTCCACTTTGATGATCACAAGCCTAACTTGTAGCTTCCAAGAAGGTGGAATTTGTTTTTGTACTTCCTTGTACTCTCCCCTCATGATTTCATTCTGGGGCACTTGTCCCTTTCAGAAATACCTTCCACCCAACGCTCCAGGTGTCCATCGCTCTTGCAGAGATGGCCTCTATCTGCTGTTACTTTCACACTGAGATGCTCAGGATTTGTATTATACCTTTTATGGGTAGCCCTGTGAAAAGGAAATTAGAATAATCAGGAGTGGATTGCTTGGGGGATTTTAGGCATCAGGAGGAAATCAGGATGTCTTCAAATCCTTTCACAAAAGCAATTCCTAATCTGTCATATGTAAGGGTAATCCTATGTGTCCTAGAAATAACAGAACCTTTAATTATAGCAGTGTTAATAGCTATCATATATTAAGAGGTTATTTTGTAGTAGACACTTTGCATGAGTTATGTCTATCCCTCTCAGCACCCATACATGTTACTATGGGGAAACTGAGGCTCAGAAAGATTAGGCAACTTTCACAAGGCCACACAGCTAGGGAGCAGAGCCCAGATCAGAGTTCCTGACAATGTCCTTTGATTGCTCTGTGACCGGGAAGGAGGTTAGATAATCTTTCAGGCTTTAGTTCCCTGCTGTGCATTCCTTCTTTCCAGAATTTTCCAAGACAATGCTTCTTGAAATACTTGCCTGACAGCAAGGTTAGCTATATAATGTGCAGGGCCCAGTGCACAATAAAAATGCACAACTCCTCCTTGAAAAAGCAGGGTGGAGGGAAATGCCATTAAAGGTATTAAAAAGATAAACTTTTTTTTTCTTCTGTGGCTTTTCTCTTGACTTAATGGTGTTTTTTATTTTTTATTTAATGTCATTCTAGGTAGAAAAATATTAAAATTTTAAATTATTTGCATGAATTTTACTGTTCATTTTTATATTGTGCAATGTCAGTTTTAAATGCAAATATAAGAGCATATGCAAAATTGTTGAAATGGCACAATTCATATTTCATAGCTCATACATGCATATGTATTTTTCATAGCTCATATGTATTTTGTTCTTACCAGAAGAGTGGAAATGCTGCCCTGCTTTTATATCCCTTCTTGATAAATATACATTCTACCAACACCGTCTACCTTCGGCTTATCAGTGAGTAAAGAACTGACAGGAGAAGGGACTATATGTTGCCCTATCTCTCCCTCACCTTCTAAGTCATCATTTTCAGTGAAAGTGTTTGGCTAATACAAGGGAATATCATGAGTAAAAACTGACTGCTGATGCTTCTTAGGATTCCATTGCCTTCTTTCTTTGTTCAAAGGATGTTCTGCTTCAGATTGAAAGTGTAGACTCTGGGGGCTGTCAGCACCTCTGGATTACTCAGTTTTAAATGTTACTTGTATTCACTTTCAGTCTTGCTGAAATTGTCAACATCGTCGGTCCACCAGAATTCTGTGCTCACGGGGCAACACAAACCCTATATGCAAAAAGGGTGGCAAGGAATGACAGACATGCATTTTGTGCATACCCTCTCTGCTCATGTGCATGCTCCATTGCCCCACGGAACCCTGCTTTCAAACACAAGTTCTAAAATAAAATTCTTTAGAATTTCAAGACGGTGACAGCAGAGCATTAAACCAAGCATGGAGCCCTAGCTGCACAAGGCTGTATGTACATGCATGCATCTAGCCCTGCCTGGCAATTGTTGATCAGTGTGCTAAAGGAGGATATTGCTATAAGCTAAACTTTTGTGGTAACTTTCTCTATAATCTCTGAGTACCCTTGACCACTTACCAACCTTCTTTGGCCAAGTGTTCAAATCCCACTCGAAAATCTCCAACTCAACCAGTCCTTAAGAGGCCTCAGGCCATTATCTCAGCTTCTCAGAATCAACTCAGCTTGTTTCTAGTCTTAATAACTGTACTTGTCTTCCCAGTGGCCAAGCTCCCACCCCACACTCTGGCTTCAGTTCCTGCCTGGTCTTGTCTGTATTTACCTCTTATGACCTATCTGAGTCTATATTTTAGAATTAATAGGGTTTGTCTATAATTTACTATAATACTCAACAGCAAAACTTCAATGATAGAAAGCCCAGTTACTTAAAATTCTCTATTCTTAGACTTATGTGAGTTCTCCTTCTGTTTGTATTCAACGTTCAAGAAGCACTGACCAAGGAGCTTCTGCTATGAGCAAGAATTCTTTGAAGGAGTACGAGGGTGCAAAGGTAAAGAGGCTGCAGCCACTGACTTCAAGACAATTGTGCTCTAGTGACTTCTGAGCCTGGAACATTGTTATTAAATGTATCATTTAAATTAAGAAATGCTCTAGGCAGCTCCCTCTTTTGGCTTCTTTCTAAACCAGATGTGTGGTTTTATGAGATAAATGTAAGGGCAGGTACACTGGGGTCATTTTCCCAGATCAGCCCTCCATGTTCTCTTTAGGGGGTGATGCTTTTAATACAAACCGTAGCTGATAATCAAGTAAATAAGGTACCGCCCTTAATCTTGAATGCTTGGCCAAAATTTTCAAAACCCTCTAACTACAGTTTTCGAACTGATTTCCAGGCTTAACCTCAAGGAATTATACAAGGCTTCTAGTGTCTGTGGCTTCTTCCATTTCCCTAACTCTCAGTCAACCACTTCACTGCATGGAACTTCTCTTATCTTGCATTTTAAACTCCTTCTCTTAAGAGCACTCTTGATTTTGATGCCAAGGGTGCAGAAGATTTCCTGTTCTAAATTTGAATTAGCAAAAGACTTGGCTAAAAATTGTTGCAAAGCTGTAGACATACTTTAATATCACTGCTGAGGTGACAGTTCAGTTTCAAAGGTGGTGGATTGGAAAATTATAGTTAAAAGAACACTATTCTCTGGAGTGGTGGTAGCATGAGTGGTGGGAGGTGGAAGGAGATAACTATTTAAAATCACTTTTGTCTGTGACTTGGGAAATTGGATTATCATCAAGAATTCTGCTTCATCATGGCCATAGTTCTATGTTATACTAATTAGTCATTCATTTATTCAACAAAGAGTTTCTTAAAGGTTTATCATATGTCAATACTGTGCTAAGCTTTGAGAATACAGAAGAGAAGACACAGCCCCTGCTGTCTAGGCAGTGATTACAGTGTTAAGGGTAATGAAATGAAAGAAGAATACAGTTAAGGGTAACAAATCTGGCTTTGAGGATTAGGGAAGACTTTCTGAAACAAGAAATTGTTAAGCATCTCAATCACCGGTTTTCAGATTTTAGAGAACCTTCTGATTCCATAGGTCTGAGACTAGCCAATAATTTGCATTTTAAACCACAACTGATTCTAATGTAGAGGTCTTCAGAATACTCTTCAAAAGATATTTATCTAAGCTGTGTTATACTTCCATTTTCATTTCCATTTGTGTTACTCTTGGAAAAAATGCAAAATTTTTTTTTTTTTTTTTGCAAAAAGAGGCACAATTTGGTAACAAGCTGCAAAGAGAGCCAACAATTACTTTCATTTTTCTCCTGTAAAGAGAGTTGTGAGGTTTTGTCATGATGTCTAAGATTTGTCTCAAGACCCACCATTATTGCAAAGATTTGAACCATTGTATGTTGACAAATATTTTTGTAAAAAGAATCATGTATTTTTTTGAGAATATGGAAATGGGAAATAAATGTGAATACATATAAATATAATAAGAAATACTGTATTATTAGACTACTTTCATTTTAACAGAATATTTCACTCAATTTCCTTAGCTTAGTAATTACTTTTTTAAAGATGTAGGTGTTTATTAATATTTTAAAGATACACTTCTAAAACCACTGAAGTTGACATTTTTGAATTAGCATTTTATTAGAACACAACTTAATTTATAAGTCCAGACCATGAAGGACTCGGCTGATAATTATCTTCTTGAAGGGGCTTCAAATCCACCTTAATGGTACTGTATCAATCAACCAACCAGAGGCCACACTTCAATTTTTAAATAGCGTATTAAATAATTAAACTGCATATTAAATTATGTTTTGGATAACTGTCACAGTCTAATTTCTTAAGCACCCTTAAAAAAACTGCAAATGATTCATTAGAGGTAGTTTTGAAGCCAAAAATGCTAATACAAGTCACATGGAAATCCTAAAAGGAACTCGGCATGGAACAAAGAATAAACTCGCTGCGGAAAATAGCTTATTAAACAAAAACTCAATCAACGTGGCTATAACTGAAACATATGTATAGAGATGCAGTAGACTTTTACTGGTGATGATTTAACTTTCTTTGCATCAGTTTTACATGCTTTCACAAATGCCTTTGTTTAACCAATTTCATGATTGATTCCACTATACCTTGCTATGGCCGTGAATGAAAAAAGTACTTCTTGACTTTTAAAACACCAGGCCGGAAGCTACAGAAAAAAAATCAATCTTTTTATCCAATTTTCCATCTTTGTTAACACAAATTCCTTTGTCCTGCAACTGAAAGAAAGCTGTTAGATATTTTATGATGATTGCCAGTATGCTTGTTAACTGTGCATTTTCCCCTGAGATTTGCTAGAGAAATTTTAAGGTCATCCTGGTTATTTCCTCCATGAATTCCATTATTCTGAGTTCCAAAGAACTTTAAGTATTAGTCGAAACCCATCATTTACGGGATGTAGATGTTATCACATTCTTTGCAGTGGTTGTCCTTTCTTGGTGTTTTAGAAATACTGTTTTCCATTTATATGACTTCAATTCAATTCTACATAATAAAATCATCTTTGGCCAAGAGGTTATAATGGCAAAATTCCTATAATCACACAAGACTATACGTTTTACATGGCATGTCTAATTGCATTTTTTAAGGAATAAAATGTTCTGAGGTTCTTTATTTTGAGGTTGAGCCAGATGAAAGCATGGCCCAAGGAATCCAGAAAGAATTGAATCTAAAATGCTTAATCAGCTTCAAGTCTGTTCATGAGTATAAATAAATCCTAGTTGCAGGAATTTTAATTGATTATACCAGTTCAATCAAAACAACTGCTTAATTCAGTGACCGTCTCAGTGCAGTCATTTATTTGACTGGGCATGGGAGGCAGAGTTTAAAACAAAAGGGTGTTAGTAAACTCATTTTCTAGTTCCAGTTATCACTACTAGTTATGTGGCCTTGAGAAAAGCATGTCACCTCTCTGTGCCTCCATTTCCATAAAATGATAGGAATGACATTTGATAATCCCTAATATCTCTCCTGGCTGGAAAATTCAGTAATTCGTTAAAAGCAGTTGCTCTACCACCGTTAAAAGGCAACTCAGAAAAGAGGGAATTGATGAAGGGTGTCAAAGACCTCGGCCTGCTGACTTGCACCTACTGCTCCTTCTGTGAAATGACTGACTCATCCCAGACCACCCAGCTTACTCATTCAGTGCTGACGTCTTCACAGCCTCTTTGAGGAGGGGATGAGATGAGATCCACTCTAACTCTTCTGGACCAAGTATACAACAATACAAAGGCAGCTGATTCAAAACATCAGAGATGACAAATTCAGACCTGGGATTGTGCCAGGACAGCAGCCTCTTCTTCCTCCCTGTGAGTCCTGGAAAGATAAACAAAAGATAAGCAAGATAAATAGGAGACACTGAGGGAGGTGGAGAGGTGAGGCTCTAATTACCGTCTGCAAATGTGCATGTATCTGCAGGTGTCAGGGTCTGTGAATTCAAAATCTCCATAACTGATCAACTAAAAGAAGAACATTTTCACACAAAACATGTGAAAACTATATTACGCTTACATTTCTTGGCCTGTCTGTATGTGTGTGTGTGTGTATATATATATGTATGTATATATATACACACACACACACACGCAAATTTAACAAGTTGCAACCTTCAGAATGTGACTGAGTATGGCTGCTTCAATAAATGTTAAACATAGAAATTTTAGAGCTAGGCTGGGTTTAAATTTCTGTCTTAATTCCGTCCTAAAGGGTTATTGATATTAATATTTTCTGTAGTGTATTAGCATGGAATCTAGTACTAAAACATCTCCTTGTGTAAAATGAATATTTTAGAGATCTGACTCATTCAATACATTCATTTCCTTTAAAAATGATTTCCTCTTAGACTACATAGCTCTTGGATCCTTTGTAACATCACAAGGTTTTCCACAGTTCAGAGATTACATATTCAACACATAGTAGACTTAAATCCAAATTGGATTTTAAAATGTAGCACTCTGAAACCAGAAGCAAATAAAAATGTCATATTATTCACAACAGTACTTCTCAAAAGGCTATAAGGTAAAGAGGGGAGGTCCTGGGATTTGGTTTTACTGGAACTGGCCTGAGTTTTACTCTTAGTTCTAACACAAACACTATAAACTTGGGAAATTAACTAAAATGTCAATTCTGTCATCTGTAAAATGGGTTTGATAATACTTTCCCTACCTACTTACAAAGGCAGGTTGTGATCAAAGAAACAAATTAATGTGCAGTATAATGCTTAGCACACCCAGACTGGATTAAGCTGTATGAAAACAACACTACTAAAATGTGGTATCTACTGAGCTTGGACTCTCCATCCTAAGACTGATATTGGAATTGTCATTTGCAGGTTCCATTATCCTATGTGTCCTAAACAGCAACCGAAGAGGCTTTTTAATGAAAGGAATAATTGAGAATGACTGAATATACTACACAATGAGAAACAATTCACTGTAAGTTAATGATGTAACAAATAGTATAAATGCAGGCCTGGTGTTAACATCCAGGTCCTCCTCACTGGGGATTTGGTCATTTCTGTGCCTTAAATGTGATCTGGAACTCCTTATCTGTCCATCTCTGGATTTTGTATTTCCTGGAATTATCCAGACTCATTGGAATGGTTTGTCCCCTATATCTGGCGATTTGCACTTTAACTACAGATAATTTCCAGATGCCATGGAATTTTCATCAGTGAGTTCCACATCCCCGCTGTCCTTTGGGAAACTCTGCAACACTGGTTATTTCCTACAGGGAATGTTGTTAATGGTAAATGTGCTTCCTGTTCTGCTTGGCTCTACTTATTGAATGTCTCCTGTGTGTTTCAGTTTGTTGGGGACCCACTGGATGCAAATGTGCATCACCTGTGTGGTATTACCTGTGAGGAACACTTAATCCACCTTTCTACTCTTTCCTGCACAGGATTGCATTTTTCTCAGCTGGTTTATGAAAATAGGAGGGGTTGGATATGCCCAAATTTTTGACAAGAGGAGAAAATCTTTTATGATGAGTGACTTGAAAACCACCCCTCTGTTGTTCAGAATTTATGAAGTCTAAGGTGCTTCCTGGGTCTCCTCATCCTCTTTATCATTATTGTCATTATAACTGTCATTTATTGAGTATCTTATATGTGCTGAGTACTTTATGTGTAATCTCATACAATCCTCATAAAGACTCTTTAAGGAATCATATTTTACAGATGTAAAAACATACACATAAAGAGGTGATTTTACCTCTTTCCCAAGTTTACACAGCTAGCTGGGCTCAGGGTCATGTTTTAATCCTAGTCCTATCTGCCTATAGACAAAGCCATGATTTAATCATATTCCTCTGTCATTTCCCCTTGCCCACCTCAACTGTAGCCATTCAGGACTCTAATGTTTAAATTTTTAGTGTCTATTTTTAAGGCAAATATTTTTCAAAGTTAAAGGTTTTAATTAATTACAGGGTTTCACTAAACTTTACTTTCAAAACGTATACTTAGCAATACAGTGATAGAGTCTTCACTTTAATACCTAAAAAAAAAACCTATTGACATGAGTTCTTAATATCATAAATTCTCAGAGTAAGACACGGCATTAAAGGGCATTTAACTGGTGCCCGAATTTCCTCCATAGCATCTTTGCTATCAAGCTTCACTCTGTTAGAACAAAGCATTCCCACTGTCTGCCCAGGCATCCCATTCCCTCCTTGGACATTTGAGGCTTTGGGACTGAATCTCTGGTCACTGAGCAAAAATGTTGGTATTAGACTGGGGAGGCATTGGCCCAAGAAGTCATATGTAACTAACACCTGGACATGGGATGTACTTCAGTCGCTAGAATTGCTGTTGAGAAATTTCTTTTGTCTTGCCCTCACTCATTCAGATTATTAGCTACTAAAATATAGAAATGTAAACTTGCATCCGAGTTTACTATTCCACCGTTTGAATTCTCCCTGCAGCAGAAAAAGTTTACCTTGAGCCTTAGGATTCTGAAAGATTTAGCTTATAATCACAACACATTGATGAGTCTTTACTGACAATTAGTGATGGTAGTAAGCTATCACTTCTTTATGCATTGTTAGGCACTGTGCTAAGTGTTTAAGGAATTCTTTTGTTTAATCGCATGAAAAGGAAATACCACCTACGGATGAGATGAGGACTAAATGTGATAAGGCAGAAAAAGCACTTAAAACCACGCCTGTCTGGACACCATATAATCCTTGGTGAATGTAGCCATGATTATGATCAGTTACTTCCTTACTCTTAAAAGAGGAGGCTGGAGCAGCCTGGTAATGGATAATTGCCCTCAATATTAACTTACATTTTTTACTTGATACCGTTTTAAGCCTGCTGTGAAACTTTATCCAGACCCTAGCATGACCCTGTATCTACTCTGCTGGCAATTTCAATGTGAAGTATTCTACGTTTCACTGCTGATCAAGTCTGTTTGCGGCTGAGGCTGATCTGAGTTCTGAACACATTAAAAGAGAATCCATTGCCAATTATAAAGAGTGAGCCTGGCCAGTTATGATCACAGAGTTGACCTTAAAGTGCCGACACAACAGCTAGAGGATTTGAACACCAGGTATGAGCAAGTCACAGCAGCGCCTGCAGGCCTCAGACTAATGCACAGACAGTGACGTGCATTTCAGTAGTAGAGTCCAGACAGTGTATTGCAAGGAAACCGGGGACCAGCCCACAACACTCAGCATCCTTAACTTGTTTATCCAGAAACTAGAGGAAGGAGAAGTCAGTGATTAGTAAAAAATGTTTCATTAACAAGCTTGGGTGCAACTTCCTTTACTGAATCCCAGAATTTCTACCCACCAGTGATCTTGATTTGTAATAATGCACCTGTAAGTCTCATCTCCAGCATGGGAACCTGGAAATGGGTGGTCTCTGTTTTCTTTTAACATGATGAGAAGAATGTCTGTGGGTAGTAGGTAATCTTTCAAATTAATTTATTGTAGTGTGTCATATTGGGCATGCCATAGAAGAACATAAAAAAGCTCATTTCTTTTCCAGATTCTAATCAACTGTATATTTGTACAAATGCTTTGAGTTAATGAAAATTTGAAAAGTAAAGGGATTGTAATTTGCCTAATAGAAAACCTTTCATAATGATTTAGCAATTCCAAGACTATCCAAGTCAGTCTGCATGGCCTCAAGATCACAGTGAATTAGTAATTTCTTATGCAGAAATTGCCAGAAAACAGGAGGAATCAGATGCATAAGTAGAGGTTGGTGAAAACTGGGAATGACAGAGAAAGGAAAAACTTGATTTCTTACCATGTATATCAGGCACTTCATTAAAAAAAAAAACTTATTTGCTTTAGAAAAATCAAAACAATACATGTTCAAAATTTTGAAACTTGCGTTATGATATGACAACAAAACTTTTGCTACCAGCTTTTCTCCCTCTTAATCCCAAATCCATTCCTACTTTCAATCATTTTAGCAGTTTCTTCTATTTACTTCCATATTTTACACAATATGTTTATAATGCTACTTCTTAAATATTTTAAAAACTTTTAGACATTGCCTATTGAATAATGACCACCTCTAGGTAAATGAGAATTCTCTCTTATCTCAACCCCTTTCCCCACAGACCTTATATGATTCTATCCAAATTTCTAGTTAAATCAGTTGAGTTAGGATAGGCCACAAGGGCTGATCCAGGTTGAAAAACTGAAGAGAATGATGACTTTTTTACTTGGCTACTTGTTTTTATTTGAAATTACTGTCAAAGCAGCAAATAAGCAATTCAAGATATATAACTAAGAATCAAGCTACAATTACATGAACAACTGGTCCTCTGTGCCTCTCTTTGTTTCTCTCTGAGGTGCAGACTGAGTTCAAGGTCTCAGCAGTACACACATTGTCTGGACTCCTCCAGGTCAGACGAAGCAGGGCTTGGAGGTCACAGCTGTTGAGCTTGTGTTTGGTGATAGTGGTGGGCACTGGGGCTACGCCAGCACTCCAGGTCTACACTATTATTATATATTGGTTGGCCTACAAAATAATTCTATTCAAAAAATATTTTAAAAGTTTTGTCTAAAACTTCAAAATAATATCTATTAATGTATATAGTAAGGTTAAAAAACTTATATGATTATATGCACATTAAAAATAGTGTAAGGAGAACAATCATTCTTGGTACCTATTTCTGTAATTTAATCATTTAAAGCTATACCTAGATCTAATATTAAGCCAATGGAAAATTTCTGAAGAATGTATTTTTTAATGGTCGTCTTCTTATTCTTATTTATTACTATTTTAGATCTTCTTAGTGTTCTTTATTTTTTAGTTTTTAATTTTATTTATTTAATTTTTTAGTGAAGTACAGTTGATTTACAATATTTGTTCATTTCTGGTGTACAGCATAGTGATTCAATTATACAGATATATGTTCTTTTTCAGATTGTTTTCCATTGTAGGTTATTATAAGATATTGAATATAGTCCCTTATGCTATACAGTTATCTATTTTATATATGGTAGTGTGTATATACTAATCCCAAACTCCTAATTTATCCTTCCCCACTTCCCTGTTTTCCCCTTTAGTAACCATAAGTTTGTTTTCTATGTCTATGAGTCTTCCTGTTTTGTGAATAAATTCATTTTTTTTTTTTTTAGATTCCACTTATAAGTGATACCATACGATATTTGTCTTTCTCTGTGTGACTTACTTCACTTAATATGATAATCTCCAGGTCCATCCATGTTGCTGCAAATGGCATTATTTCATTCTTTTTTATAAGTGATGTTCCATTGTATACATATTACACATCTTCTTTATTTATCCAGTCATCTGTTGATGGACATTTAGGTTGTTTCCTGGTATTATTATTTTAATTTTTTCCACAAAATTGCCTACAGTCTTCTTTATTTGAGGGGTTAATAAATTTGACATTTTGACAACTTTAACTGATATTTCTCTGTTAATCATAAATACTTTACTGAGAAAATACTTTCTGTAAAGTGCTGAGGTATTTTGTAATTGCAGAGTAAATTCTGCTCAATGAAGGACAGTCTTATGGGAGTTAACGGAATTGTATAAATATTTTATTCTATTTTAAACATACTGTCTTATACCTTTCATTCAAAGTGCTTCCTTTTTCAAATATTCTTAGGAAGCAAAACATATCAAGTAGGCTTTCTCTGTTTTTACAATTATTTTTATGTTTTGCCAAATTTAGATGCTATAACATCATAGGTCTTCTTAATTTTATTCCATTCCATTTTAAAGGAGTCCATAAAAAGGTTTTTATCATAAGTTATTTCAAAGCACAATTACAGAATTTCAAAATTGAATTCTGTTCACCATGTGAGCTACCATCATTTAATTTGTTCAATTCCTTCTTGCTTTTGTAGGAACAAATTATAATGTCTTTTCATCTGCAAAGTTTGTTTTTAAGAATTGTAATTACTAGAGGCTCCAAAAGCCAATTTGAAGCTCCATTACTTTTTAGATTTTTATAAAAGTTTTCTAACCATTTCTGAAAAAAATTTAGAGTTCTCATTTTCAAAACAAAGGTTTAACACCATGGTAGGATATTTATAATGGTACAAAAAGTAGTTCTTCAAAGGCTTAAATATTTGTAAAATCTAATAAAAGATGGGTAGCAAAGAGAGAAACTTATGCTTCCATAATGTACTTTTCTATTTATTTCTTTTTTACCTTTTCTTTTTTTTTTTTTTGAACATCAGCTTCATACAAGAACAGACAAACTTGTTATGGTTAACTTTAACTATATATATTTATTTACAAGTTTTAACAAGTAGCTATAGCTTTGATTTCACTACACCTATTTAAAAGCAATCTTGGATTATGTATGCTCCATACCCAATTCCAAGTGTGTTTCTGCTCCATGAGTTTCACAATTTGATTCACCAAATTTTATATCACATTATTATTGCAAAAGCAAACATTTTACCTTCTGGATTTATAAGGTATTCTTAATAATATCTGGCATTTCACCTTTAATAAAATAAAATACCAAAAACTTTATTTTGATTCCATGAATTAAATTTAAAACACTAAATCATTATTGTAATTAACTGATTCTTTTTAAACATCCAATGGTGTTGATATAAATTTGGCATAATTTAACTCTAGGGAGTTCATATTCTGCTAATGAGGCTGATATATAACAAGCCATTGCTTGATGTTTTTGATGTGTACAAAAACACTTGAAATTATAAATGCACAAAATTAACTTAGTAGAATAGTCATTTAATATAAGTAAAAATAAATGCATTATAGAGTGTATAAGTAAGTGCACTTTCTTTAGTCGTGCATGTTAAGTTGTCATCTCAAACAGTTTGTTTAATTAGTAACTTTTAAATAGATGCTGATGCTTATTCATCAGGTTTGTGTCTTTCGGCTGAATGTGATCAACGATACTACTGTGGCACCCATGATGAAGAAGGTGAGCTTGGATTACTGTTCAGCAACTGTTCACTTTCTGTCTCCTCATTGATTAATGGGGTGGATTAATATATGTGACATGCTTTAGCCAATGGAATGTTGGCAAACTTGACATGAGTCAAGTCTTTAAATGTTTTTATGTGCTCTTACTTGTTTTTGTGCTCTGGTAATCCATGAAAAGAGTATGACCTTGGTAACTGCCATCCTATCAGACTTGGCCTCAGACTAACACACTTGGAACACATCTGAATCAAACCTGCAGACTAGAATCAAAGTCAGCCAAACTGAAGTCTGAAGCAGAATTATCCTGCTGAGTCTTGCCTACATCAGCCAAATCTTAGTCAATGCAGACCTTTGAGCATGAATGTAAATGTTGTTGAAGCAACTAAGTTTTGGAATGATTTGTACACAACAGCATGGTGACAATTGCTAATCCAGATGGGAAGCATCAAAAAACATTTTATGCAAGTTACACATTCATCCTCTCAACTTATTTGAAAAATGGAAATTAAGTACATAATTTTTAATTAAGCATAAACTTTCATTTCTTTTAATTGACTAGGGCTGAAAGAACATTACTGCAAAATAAAAAAGCATTATCAAACAATAAGATAGTTTTAGAGTCATGCCATAAACTAAATGACAAAACCACTCTAGCAAATGTATTGACTCCTCTCTATGTGCTCTTTGCAAAAGGTCAGCCTCTGTTTCCCACAGATATTTTGCCTGCATTCAACCTATATTTCCCACATTGCCACTTCCCTACTGACTGGGATCCTGATAACTTCATGTGTCTTCCAGAGACAAGTAGGTGGCGCAGCAAGTGACTGGCAGAGTAGTAGTGTCAAATAGTTCCTCTGACCAAAAGAGATTAGTGTCAGAGTGCTTTTTGTTTTATCAGCAAGAAATTCTGTCCTCTAAAGGGAGAGATTAGTTACCCTGCAACACAAAAGGGTGTGGAACGTCTGAGTAAATATCCAAAGGAAATAAAATTACTCTCTCAAAGAGTTATTTCCACCCCAATGTTCTTTGCAACATTATTCACTATAAAGACATGGAAATAACCTAAGTGTCCACTGACAGATGAATAAATAAAGAAAATGTGATATATATGGAATATTATTTAGCCATAAAAAGAAGAAAATCCTGTTATTTGTGACAACATGCATGGACCTTGAGGGTATTCTGCTAGTGAAATAAGTCAGGAAAAAAAGACAAATACTGTATGGTCTCATTTATAGGTAGAATTAAAAAGAAAAAAAGCTGAACTCATAGAAACAGAGTAGAAGGTGACTGCCAGGGACTGGGGATGGGGGAAATGGAGAGATTTTGCTCAAAGGTTATAAACGTAGCATTAAGATGAGTAAGTGCAGGGGAGCTAATCTACAGCATGGTGACTATAGTTAACAATACTGTTTTATATTCTTGAAATTGCTGGGAGAATAGATCTTAAATGTTCTTACTACAAAAAAAAAAGTAGGAATGTGAGTTGATAGATGATGTGTTAACTAACCTTATGGTGGTAATCATTCTCAATATATATGTGTATTATTAAGTCATCACATTATACACCTTAATCCTACACAGTGTTATATGGCAATTATATCTCAATACAGCTGAAGGGGAAAAAAAGAGTGAGGTAGAGAAAGATGGATAATTGCTGATCATCATTTGGGTTTAACAATGGGTTAAAGTGAGTATCCTATTCATTACACATGCATCTCATACGCTGTTGATGAAACTTTTAGCAGAAACTGGAAATATAAAGTGGAGACCTATAAAACCACTACAGATTATTACAGTGTCTCAACTTATGATAACAATTTGTTAAGGAAAGACAAATTCTAGAGAAATTGTAAAGCAAATGTGATGGACAGCAAGTGTAAATGGGCTATTTCAGGCGAACTAGGATATGTGGTCACCCAATTTACATGTGACCTGTTTATTCTCTCTGGAAGCTTTTAGGATCTTATCTTCGGCCCTGGTGTTCTGGATTGTCATGATACTATACCTTCATGTGTGTCTTTTTTGGGGGGGGGGTTGTTCTTCTGTCTGGAAACTCATGACCTTCATTTTCTTATATTATTTCTTTGATAAATTCCTTCCCCCTGTTTTCTCTGTTCTGTCTTTCTAGAATTCATATTAGTCATGAACCCAAGGATACATCTCTTGGATTGACCCTTAGATTTTCTTTTCTTTTATCTCTTATTGTTTTCATATTCTTGTATTATTTCTTTTCTTCCTGGGAGACTTTTCCCAATATTATTCTCCAAACTTTTAATTAGATATTTTAATTCAGCTTGCATATTTTAAATTTCCATTATTCAACTCCTATTCTGACTGTTTCATTTTATTAAAGATTCTATCTCTCTGGGGACATTAATTATAACATTTTGAAGTTTTTCTCTGATTTCTGTACTATTTCAGTGCCCTATGATTTCCTTTTTGTTTGTTTTTGTTCCTTATATATATTTTTTCTCACATTCTGGAGGTAGTTGTTATCTCTCTGAATCTGTGAAGCACTGAAACCTACCCAGATGTACTCTGTGTGTAACAGTTAACTGGTCAACTTTACAGTAGATTAACCTGTCTTGTCTTTGTTTCTTCCTGTATTTCTCTTCATTCCCTTCCTTTTCCTTTCTTTCTTCTCTCCCTTCCTTCTTTCCTTTTACACATTTTTTGTTACACTTAAATACTTAAATATATTCTCCCTGTAAGATACAAAGAGCTGCCCATATTCCTTTGACCACACAAGTTTGAACCTAAACTTACACTTCAGATCCTATTTAGTTTTCATAAATTGACAAAACTTTAATAAAGTAAGAACTTAATGTGGCTTAAAATATATATTGTTTGGCATAGACAGAGAATGAAGTGTCCTAAGGCTAATAGATAATCAAATATAAGCCATGAAAGGAGTATCAGTTTCCAAATATCTAGACAAAACTACAACACATTTAACAGTGTTTTTATACAGAGAATAATTTAAAATTTTCTTGGTGATCCAAGAGATATTTTAGGATCATGGAAGACCTCTGTATTTTCAATCTGAATGGTAGTATATTACAGTTGTGTCAATATAATAGTAATAGTGAATAAAGCATTTTTTTGAATTCTAATGAATAATGGAATTTCCTACAGTAAAATTATTAGAATCTCATGCATTCTGGTGATTTCTATCATTTATATGAGGGTCAGCAAATATGTTCTGTAAAGGGCTAGATAGTAAATAATTTTGGCTTTGTGGGCATAAGTTTGTTGAAACTACTCAACAATTATACTGAAAGCAGCTATAGATAATATGTAAGCAAATGAGACTAGCTATATTCCAATAAAACTGTACTTAAAAAAACAGGTGGAAGGCCAGATAAACTATATGGCTCATTTTGGTATATAAATGGTATATAAAGCTATAGTTTTCTGATCTCTGATCTATAAGCAGATAATTCCCAATTCAAATTTCGACAGCATTTTAAAACATTCTCTTTAATTCTAACATTCCTCTTTAATTCTAATTATATTTCGAACACTAGCACCTTAAACCCAAAAGATCAAAAACAAAACTCAGAACATCTCTACAAATCATATGGCTGTGCCACCACATCTATTTCTCTTACAATTTTTCTTCCATTCTTTGTTCTCCAAAATGCATTCCTCTTCCTCACTTTCCAGCTGTTCCAACCAGTTCTTAGTTATCTTGCTTCTACTTTTGTCATGTATTGTGCGTGTGTCTTTTTTTTTTTTTTTTAACTGTATTTCCTTTGTCACTGTCTTTCATTAACTTCAGGTTTTCATTAACTTGTCTGAATTCTCACTGTGGTTTCATATGTGGCATCTCTACTTCCATGCTGTATTCTTTCTAGTTCTACATATTCACAGCTGCTGGTTTAATCTTCCTGGAACAAAGCGTTGATCATACCACTTCTTAGCTCAGGAGCCATCATTAGCTCCCTATTAACCAAAAGCAAAGCCCCAAATCAAAATCTTTCATGACCTGGAACCTATCAACTTTACCAAATAGCATTTCTCACTTCACTGCCTTCTGAACTCAATTCCAGCTGAAGCAGACAACTTGCTTTATATTTCATGAAAACCCTATGCATTTGTTTGTCTAGAACTGCAGCAGCCAATATGGTAGACGTTAGCCATGCAATTGCTGAATTAACATTTCATGTACTCAATATGTGGCCAGTATCTACCATGTTACACAGGGAAGATACAGAACATTTTCATCATTGCAGAAAGTTCTGTTGAATAGCGCTGACCTAAAATGCCCTGCTTACATTGCCTCACATTTAATCTTATATGATCTTTATTGGCTAGCTCAATTAACACCTCCCCTATCGACCCACCACTTTTTGCAATAGCATTTTATCTGTGTTGGTGTTGTGGCACTTACCACTTTTCATCTAGGAATGTAGTGACTTAAAAATATGTTATGCTCTAGACTGTTATTTCCATTTGTTTCATTCTTTTGTTTCCCTGTGAATGACTAATCCAATGCCATGTATATAGTAGGTGTTCAAAAAGGATTTGTTGACAGTTCTCATTGAAACATTCTCTAAAGCTCTGTAAATACAGAAATACTTTCATAACAAAGAGTAATAATTCTGCTTCATAAATTTACCAGTTAGAACTAGCATAAAATCTGGGACATGGAAACTGTGTTTGTAGAAATGATATCCTATTTTAGAAAGCCTAATGATAAATCAACATGGTTTCCATAAATTGTGATTTATTTTCATCAGCTTGGGGAGGCAACCTAGTGTAATGAAAAGAAGATGGATGTGAGTACCAGATTGCCCTATATTAGAATCCTATTTCCATCAATTACTGACTCAGCTTCACCAAATTCCTTAATTTCTCAGCCTCATGGAGATGGTAATAGCTACCTGCATTAGCTGAAACTCTTTCACAGCAAATGACAGAAATAGAAATCAGACTAGCTTTTTCAGAAAAAGATATTAATGGACTCATGTAACTGAAAAAGTCCAGTGTCTTCAACATAACTGAATCTGTGTTCTCAAATAATGTTATAGCTCCATTTTCAGGGAGGCTGTTGCTACGGAGGAGTGAGATGGCCACCAGAAGCTTAAAGGATCACATGTTCTTCACAAATCAGGATCCAAGAGGAAGAAAAGCTCTTTCCCCTTAGCTACAGAAAATGTCTCAAGACATACTCTCATTGGTCTGTCTTTAGTTAGGAACATCTTTGAATCAGCTGTGACTAACAGATGGAGAATAAGATAGGACAAGCTCAGGTCAAATGGCCAAACTGAGGCTTGTGGCAAGGAAAACAGGCCCACCGAAAGATAGGAATGGTGCAGGATTGCTATCGGATGGAGGCTGGTTCTCCAAAGAAAGGAACACTAGACAAAATAAAACTAGTTATGTCCTCTAATTTAGGGGTGTCAGCTCACACATCTGCAGCAGGCACACTCTTCATTGTATTCTATGTGAATGGTGCCTGCTAGAGTGGGGCAACATATAGGGTCTCTCTCCTTTCTAGGTTTGTAGTCCTGATTAAATGGTATAATACAGATTGAATGGCCAGCAATTAGTAGATACCCCAAAATGATTTTTCCCTTTTTATTCTTTTGCATCCTTCTTTCCCCTCACTTAAATGGAGAAAAGGCATATGATTCAATAGTAATTAAGGTCTAGGTTAAGCCACTCCAGATTTATTAGCACTTGCTCTGAAATAATAGATAAAGAAATTATAGCTTCCTCCAATATTTCTACCTCAAAGAGCAATCTACAGTCAATGCAGAAGGTTATGACTCTAGTAAGATTACATAAGTTATAGATGGCCCTTTATTTTATTATCAGTGCCTCCAGAAATGCCATATTAACTTAAAGTTGCTTAATAAATATCCTATACTTTAAATATTATGACAGGTAGAACTCTGATCTTTATTCACATTTACTTTAACTGGAAAACAGTCCTATTTGTAGTTTAATATTCAACAGATTAACATTTATCAATTTAACAATTTAATATTAAAATTTCCCTTTTTCTGCTAATGCAGAAACCTTCAAATTATAACATAGAGAATTAAATAACATAGAAATTTTTCTCTTTCAAATAAGTGCGGAAGTAGGAAGTTCGGAGGTTAGTGTGGTTGTTCCATGGTATCATTAGATACCCAAGCTTATTTTGGATTTCTGTTTCCACATCTTGAGAGTATGGCCTCATCTTTATGTTCTCAAGAAGGCTGTCAGAGCTCCAGCCATCATGTCCACTATTCAGACAGGCTAGAGGGAAAGGGAAAGAGCAAAAGGGTACATGCAAGATGATTTAGTCTTCTTTGACGACCTTTCTTGGAACCTAATATTGTGTCTTCTTTTGACTAGACCTGTGTCATACCTTTAGGTAAGAGGAGAACTAGGAAATTGAGTTTCTATCATTTTAAGCTGGGCATATTGCTGCCCCCAATAAAAATTGGGGCTTCATTAATAAGAAAGAGGGGGAGAGTGGCTATTGGGTTGGTAACTAGCAGGCTGTGTCACACACAAATCAGAATTATCTCTAAGATTTTGTTTGAATGAAAGGTTTTAATCCTTAAAAGAAAAAAAATCTAAAAACTACTGATGTAATTTAACTCTAAGAAGAGAACAGTCATTTTAATAGAATGATGCTCAAAGAAGGCACGATGGTTGTGACATTCACACCTTAGGTCCAAAAGCATTAAAATCTGTTCATTAGGGATATTTGAAATAACAAGTAATCCTCATGTACACTTTCCACCACTTCCTTTAGAGGCCTTTAAAAATTGAGTCTGTAGCTTTCTGTGTGTCCCCATTCGTCATTTCCCTCTCATGGTGTCTCTGTACCCATTTGGAGTAAGAGGTGGTTGAAAATGCAGCCAAATAGGAAATGCGTGATGTGTGTGCAATTCCATATCTTGGAAGTGCCACTGAAGCCCAGGCTGCCTTCTGAGGATTCCTGGGCACATGCTCTGGCCCCTCCATAACCACGGGGTAGTGATTATGTTAGCAAAGCAAATGGCTCATTCATGTGGCGGGGAACCAGAGTGAACATTTGGAAAACACCCACATACTTAAATAGACTAAAATGGGTTTTCTGCTCAAGACACCAAGCTGGTTTGCCTGTAACAATCAGCTTGCTTTGAAGAGGGGAGGGAATCATTTTTACAAGCACTAATGCAGATTGAAAAAATTATGTTTTGCTTTGATTTCAGCACAGTCTCAAGAAAAGGGTTTATTGCACGATCCTCTTTCTTCACTGCCTGTTTGAATTCTACATGGTTGTCAAGGGCCAACATCAGTCTCGTCTTCAAGCAGTTTATCAGAGCGCTCAAGTCATCGCAGTCTCTCCTTCTTTTAAAATGTGATTCCATTCACTGACGGCACAGGTCATGTATTCAGCATGCATCACACATTGCTTTGTTGCGTTAGTTGTCTTCTTCTGCTGTGTCTCCTGTCCCCATAACTGAATTTAAGGCCTCTAAGGTCTAGAGGACCATATAATTTATTATCCAAATTGGGACACTTTTGAGAGTAAAAAAGAGATGTTATTAATTACACCAGGACCCCTGGCATGGACATGAACTAACTAAGCAAATTATAACATGTGGTCTCTCTATTAAGGTCAAAGGACATTATTTACTGTTCTTCTTTCTTGTCACCCACAGGACCTAGTGTAATTCATGTGCAAGCAGACATTTAAGTCTAAAAAATAAATACCTTAGTGAGGCAGCAAACAATTTCTCCTACAACAGCTGTGAAATAGGTGGAAGACGGGGGACAGGACCCTACGGATGGGAGATTCAATAGTCCAATATAGGAAGTAACTGCAAAGTAGAGGGATTTAAATAATCAGATAAAGACTGTTCAGAGTAGAAACCAGCCTAGAATTTATATTTTTACCAAAAGCCATGAGGTTCAAATAGGCACTCTCACTACAAGAATAGAGAAGGGAAAGTACTTTTCAGGGGCATTTTTATAGAGCGTGTTCCTGTTTCTGAAGCATCACACTTCCTAATCATCACCCTGACGTCTGCATCAGTCTGAGCAGGAGGAAATAAGAACATAATTAGAAATATAGACCCTCAGCCAAGACACTATGAATTAATTCTCAGCAGGTAGTTCCCTTTACTGATATAAGCGTTCAAATTGTCTGGTGTGGTCCAGCTGAGGACTGGAACAAAGTAAATCTTCCTCGGTGGAGAAGGACACCTGAACTGTGAGTTCTCTATACTAGGATATGTTTTGCATGTATCCAGCGTTTTGGATAACTCTTATTATTGTAATCTTTAGGAGGAAAACAGAGTGATAAGTAATCCAACTAAATATATATTTCTAAACTTCCAAATCATTTGCTTTACATCATTTTAAAACAACACTTGGAATATTCTGCTCTATACTTTTTTTTTACCCTCCTCTTGGCTTTCACCAAATTATAATCTCCTGAGGACAAAGTCTCAGTTTTTTCTTGATTTTGTGTCTAATCTAACTAGATTGAACATGTAATTTTTGAGAGTGAAAGGTTCGCTGGCTCTAAGCAGACAGGACACTAGGGCAATTGGCATAAATCAGGACTGTTCTGGGCAAGACAGGATGTATGACCCTCCTCCCTCCCACTTAAAACTTACAGTGTCCTGCACACTTTAGGGACTATGTGAATATTTGTTGTTGTGAACTTAAGTTGCTTCCTACTGGAAGTATTTTGAGATTAACGAAAGCCCCAATTCCATTCCTTTGTCTACAACAATTGCTTGTCCTTAATGACCTGTTGAAAGATAAATTCCAGGTCAAGTTCAGAACTAAAGGCATTTCTTTCTTCTAGCCTTAACAAAAAGAAACCCAAGGCTACCAGGACATGCTGTTTCCCTGATTCCTAAGATTTAAATAGTTCCCTATTGACATCAGAGATAACATGAGGTTCCTTTTAGAAAACACCAGACTTAGGATTCTGACTTATGTACACGATACACTAAGAGAAAACTAAACCACACTGGCATCATGGTATCAACAATCAGATTGCAAACAAGGTTCTAGCAAAGATTTACCCCAGCACATGCTGGATTTTAGAACTCCCATGTGGGGTAAAAAACAGGATTTCAAGGCAGGGCCACCTATGTTTATCCTGCCTCTGTCCCTCCTCTTCAAATAATATCTCACCTGAAAATCAGGAACAGTAATAGCAGTGCCTCTGTCTGCAGAGGCTTTGAGATAATTAAATAAGATAATGTATGTGGAAGTGTTCTACACTCCAAAATTCTGTAAGGATACACATTCTCTTTTTCATTGCCTGTTTGAGTCAACTCTTAATTCTGTCTCTCTCAAGTAGCCTAAGGCTGGGCCACCAGAACACAAACATACAGTTACAAGGTTTAAAAAAAAAAAAATCAGCAAAACAACTGGTTGTTACATGATCCCTGACAACAGTTGGACGGACTTTGCCCCTAAATTAAATGAAGTGTTTTGGCAGCCTGTAAATGTAGCCCAAAGTATAGCAAAGGAAGAGAGCTATTTTCCTTAGGGAGAGTGTAATTTTAACAGAAGTTCAACTTACACAATTTTAAGAACCGTATTTTGAATGTCTCTGTTAAGTGCAAAGTGAATATAATTAGTTATGAGGTATCTTGCCCTTGGCTACGGTCTGCATTAAGCTGCAGCCTAATATCATCCACAAGCTATTCATACTCTGTGGTGTATTTCAGGACTTCCTGTGCTGCTGTAGTCTCTTAAAGCAAATACTGTATATAGTTTCAGAACCTAACAGTTGTTCCTTCACAACGGTGAGGAGTGGGTGCCACACATCTGGGGCCTTCAAATAGTCTAGCCAGACATATAAATTCCTTAAGGACAGGACTGACATCTTTTCACATGTGGGTCCCTCACATGTAAACAAAACCTGGCACAATGAAGTAAATGTGTGTAGAATAAACAACAGAAGAGGCAGATCTCTGATGAAATATTCCAGAGACGGAGTGCCCAGAAAACAATCATTCCGAAGTATTTTAGGGCCCCAGCGTACCTGGAACCTCTATTTTCCTTTCATTTATCCTCCAGAAGCAATCACTGTGGTTTAGGGGGGATCACTGAATGGTTCTGGTGCAGCTGTATGTGGATGTGCCCTTCCTGGTATCCCCTAACTCTGTAACTACTGTCCCAATGTATAAAGTCTGGAGTTCTACAAGGTCACCAGAGAAAGGGTGAGTGTGTGGCCCAGGGTGAGCATGTGACCCAAAGCCTGCGTCAACCAGGGCTGTATCTTAATAACTCAAGTTATCAAGTATGTTCATACATTGGAAACAAACAAACAGAAATACTGGGCTTCCTCTTACGTGGTTTTCCTGAGTTCTTCTGCAACCTAAAAGAGCTAACTTAAGGAAAAATGATGAACACAGTATACAGGATTTCTTCTGTTTGTGAAGCCTAACACAGGAAATAATGCTATGTCTGTTTCTAGAATATGGTTAGACATTCACAGCCAGGAGGCAAGATCTGTAGCTTGATAATTATTCAGATCAGGCCTATAATGCAATTATTCTGGGAGCTACCTGAAGGCAGAGATGGGCTTACCTGTCTTCTGTCTAACATGTCTTTGCATCCCTCCAAAGCACATCTGGACACGAGTGCTCAAAAAATGTTGACTAGTTAACAAGTTTCAAAGGTTAAGAAAAAAACATTTTTTAAGCTTACAACTTCTTAACCAGTTAAATAGTAGGTTTAAAAAAAAAAAAAAGAGGGAGGGAATGAGTTTCAGTTAATTGTACTTCTTTACTGAGTAAAAATCGTATTACAACCCTGGAGGGGGTGTAAAAAGTACAAGTAAGGTAGAGCTCCTGTTGCCAAGAAACCACAGCTATGCGATTAGCTGGAAACTCAAAAAGAAGATGTCAGTGATAATGTCTATACAAATAAATTTCTTCATTACTACTGGACATTATAAACCATGTTTTGCCATAATTGTGAAGAACCTGTTTGATACCACGAACCTGTTTGATCTCATAGGCATGTGACCACAATTGACTTCCAATCGTTGACTTCTCAAATTATCTACACCTTAATAGTCCCAAAGAAACCACTCATTTCAATTATTTCAATTTAATAGGTTGGTATATGACAACTGTTTTTCAGTTTATGGTGGGGGTTTGTGGATGTAGCCTATAAGAGCCCAACTATATCTTCTCTAAAGTCCAAAATGGTCACACAGGTGTGTATGTACAGACATGAATGCATAGATACATATAATTTACACACATACATGTACACATAGATCTGAAACTCACACCACGCTTGTTCGCTCATTGTTAAACTGAGCACAGATCTACTGGTGAAGCTTTTCACTCAGACTACAATAGCCAGCTGTCTTTACAAGAGTGTTACTGAGTCTTTGCCACACAGAGCAGGAATATTTGAAAGTGTAATGATCCTGTGAGCACTCAGATATTCACTGCACATCCTGACGATTACATCTGAGAATCTGTTCCTGCTTTATTCTACTTTTTCTTAAGAAATAGTCTTATCTTAAGGAATGCGTGGAAGCAAAATGACTAGTTTCTAACAGACGGTATTAAAAAAAAAAAAACCGTTGCGAGTGCAATGTAGAAACACAGCAGTGAAACTGCAAACTGAGAAGAGGAATCAAATAAGGGCATAAAAGCAAAAGATTTGAGAATAAATTATGCATCAGATAAACTGGTAGTCATTCTGAGGAGAGGAGAGGTGGGTGTAAATAGCCAAATCATAAAACATGTAGCGCTGAACAGCACAGACTCTGCCCCCAGAACTGAGTTTGAATCCTGAATCTCCCACTTACAAGTTGGGTGACTTTGAGCGGAACTTAAACTCTCTCAATCTTTTTCCCCCCTCTCTGCTTTGCAAATAGGGAGAGGTGTACATACTTAGTGAAAATGATGGTTCATGGTAAATATGTAGTATTTACTGAGCACTTACTATGGGTCAGGCATTACAGAGAGCACAGTACATGAATATGCTTAACTCTCATGTTAATCCAATGAGGCTAGTGCTATTATCAGTCACTCCTCTTTAACATATGAGAAAACTGAGGCTACACCAGATTAGGTGACTTGTCCAAAGGTATAAACTGAGATTTGATCCTGGCAGAATGATTCTAAAGCCTGTGGTTTAAGAGCTATGCTATCATATTGCCCTATAAAGTGCTTATCATAGCTTGGCACAGAGTAAGGCTTCAATACATAGTAGTCAGCCAAAAGAGATCCATTCAAAATTAACTGAGGAAGAAAACCAAATCACCCACCAGGAGGAAACTGACTTGGCACTTTCTTCCAAATATGTCGTGCGATATGATGTATGGAGATGTGAGGTGATGCTGAAATGGCTGAACAGAGCCCAATTTAGAATTAAATGATGAGCTAACTCCCATCCCAAATGAGCCTAAGTTGTTCATCACAGTCTCAGGCTCAATTAGCTGATATATCCTGTCCAAAGCACATGAATCCCCACTTCCTTCCATGCACATACATTTCCTTTGCTTCCATATATATTTCAAAGGCGGAGATTTGGGTCTAATAAAGTTAGGACAGGCTTGAGTTGTTAACCTTTCTCTTCGTAGCTGATGCATAGTTGCTCTGATCTCGTCAGCGGGCTGTGAATGTGAACACCTAGCTAAAGTCGACCTTGAATCCAATGCAAAGGGTAGATTCTGTTAGAGCATCTGACACCCTGAAAATGCCCATCTCTGTCTCTTGGAAATATTCACATTATACGAATCAAGAAATGAACCACACCTGCCTCCTTGTCTTCCTTGCCCCCGCCCCTGGCACAAGCACAAGTGTGCACATTCCACACAATGGCCCTTGTTGGCCACCAGGGCCCACAGGAAACCTGTTACCCCAAATAACTGTCACATTCTCATGTGCTCAGTCACACGGAAGGCTTTCAGCTTCTCTTTTCTCTACCACTGGAGATGAGGTTGAGGTCATGGGACTGAAAGGGTCCTGTCTTGTCTCCCAACAAGAGGGGTCTGTGCAGCTGCTGTGCCCACAGCAGACAGAAGGCATGCGGCAGCTGAGGCACTTTGGAAGGCTCTCTCCACCCACTTCCTGTGTCTGGCTTTGATTTCTTCGAGGGCAGATGTACTTATTTCAGCATTCCTCCCTGATTCAGCTGGAAACAGCAACAGCAGCTACAACCAAAAGTCTAAAGCAACACTTCCCTTTTCTGCAGCTCCTTCACTTTGTCTCAGATCCTCTTTTCTATTATCTGTGACCAATCCCCTCTCTCCTCCCATTCAGAGCAGCATGTGGCTGATTCGGCTGAGCACTAAATAATCACCGATCTAAATTATAAACAGCCTCAGCTGAGAGAAATGGTTTTGCTAGGAAAGCCAAGCCCAGGAAGCAGGACAGGAGTAGTAGTAAGATGGAACACAAACCAATTTCCCAGTAAAGACCAGAAAAAATACATATAAACATGATTCAGTTCATCCTCCAAGTTGTAGCTCTCTGTGAACAGACCCTTGTCTACTGTTCCAGTTCATTCTTCTTCCTTTACTTTTCCCTTCCAACTTTTTGCGTCAGCAAGTGTTGATTTTACCTCCAATATCCAGAGCTGTTTCATGCTTCCGAGCTCCTGTGGAATCTTCCCTCTGCACGAAATGCCTCCTCACTGTCTTCCTGGAAATATCTTATTTGACTTTTAAAACCTGGCACCTACATCGCTTCATCTACCCCCAGTGATACTGATTTAATTGGTTTGGGTTGTGGCCTGAGCCTGGGGAGTTTCAAGCGATTACTAATATGCACCAGAGTTTGAGAATCACTGCTCTGGGCCAGTGTTTTTTTAAACTTGAGCAAGGGTCAGAATTAGCTGGAGGGTTTGTTAGAGCATAGATTGCAGAGTTCACCCTCTGAGTTTAGTATTCAGTAGTCCTGGGGCCTGAGAATTTACATTTCTAATAAGCTTCTAGATGATGCTGATTCTGCCGGGACGGGACTGGGACCATGTTCTGAAAATCAGTGCTCTACTCAAACTAACTTCACAGGTTCCTACATTGCATTTACACTGCATAAATGGCACTCAATTGCAGTTGTCACATGGCATTGTCAATGTATTCACACTATTCTGTCTAATGACAGTCTGTTTCCGTCATTAGAAGGTAAAAACAATAGCTTTTTAAATCTATGCCCAGCACTGCACCTGGTATATGGTAGATGTTCAATAAATGGTTATTGAATGAGTGAATATTCAGCCTCCAGTTATCACAGAGATAGAAAGTCATGCGCCAAATCTATGCCAATCATTTTTGGGTGTTAAATCTAACAAATATTCTATGCATTTGAATTTAGATCTAGAGGGCAGCTTTCTTAGCTTCTATGAATTACATCTGGGATTCTGGTGATAGGATTGGGTTGGCAAAGTATTCCTCAAACACTGGGATGAAAAGCCTTGTGCAAAAGCATATTATATTACATTACATCAACAACACCTCTTTTAAAACTGACATTTAATGAGTATCTCTATCAATAAGGCCTTTTAAGAGCTCTCCATAAAATGTTGTGAAAAATGAGAACATTTAAAATACAGGCAAACAATGAGCCCCATTCACACAGCTTCTTCACATCATTTCTCTAGTATCGTGGATCTCAGACAGGATCACTCACTCTCCCCCAGTGAAGTTGGCAAAAGTTAGCCATATTGATTGTCTGATTATAAATATAGACTGTAACAGTGAGGACTTACGAGAGGAACCCATTTGTCCCTGTGGCTTATACATGGCTCTCAGACTTCATATACACTCAACTACAAAGCAATGGCACCAGAGAGTAAAATGCTATTCCCAAGGAGATTAGGCTCTGATATAGAACAATGATTTCACTGTTTCATAGAACCTTATAAAGTAAGTCCAAAGAGACGTTTATAAAAGGGTTTCCTAATCCTTGCTAATTTCTTAAATACCTACTTTCAGGATGAATAAATGTGCTTTCTATGCATTGGTGTGTAGAACATAAGAATTACAAAGCACGTTGGCATAGCCCTTCCTGAACTCAAAACCCAGAGCCAGCGATGTGGTACTTTTTGTTTGCAAGTGTGCATACATCCGTGTGTGTTGTGTGTGTCTTGCTTCTTGCACATTTCAGTTGCCTTCTACCTTAATGACCATCTGAATGCTCTTGGTGGCACAGAAGGTAAAGCCATTTGACATTTGAATAGTATCCAGGTAACATTTTTCAATAAGTCAGTGAGGAATTCAAGATGAGAAATTTGTCCTTCTGAGTTTATGGTTAATTTCTTTTAATTTGAGCTCTGTGCCTTGGTCACCTCTAATCACTATCTATGGACTGGGTCTTTAGATTCTAAGAATGTCAAAATATCTGGATATTGACTTTCTGAATTAAGTATATTATTATGACTAAATTCCATTTCAACGTTAGCAGGTGGCCAATGGATTGGACATGATCAAATCAGGAATGGAAGATTCTGTAGTCTGTACCTGCCTTTCATTAAAAAAAAAAAAAATTAGCAGATACAACCTACTATATACATAATAGATAAACAACAAGGTCCTACTGTATAGCACAGGGAACTAAATTCAAAGGCTTGCAGTAACCTATAATGAAAAAGAATATGTATATACGTATAACCGAATCACTATGCTGTACACCAGAAACTAATACAACATTGTAAATCAACTACACTTCAAAAAAAATACATGAAAACTTTTTATAATAAAAATTTTAAAAAGGACAATTTGAAATGAAATAATACCATTTTCAGCAACATGTGATTATCATACTAAGTGAAGTAAGTCAGAGAAAGGCAACTATCATACAATATCACTTTTACATGGAATCTAAAAAAATGACCCTAATGAAATTATTTACAAAACAGAAACAGACTCACAGACACAGAAAACAAATTTATGGTTACCAAAGGGGAAAGTGCGGTGAGGAGGAATAAATTAGGACTTAGGGATTAGCAGATACAAACTACTATTTACAAAATAGATAAACAACAAGGCCCTACTATATAGCATAGGGAACTATATTTAATATCTTATAATAACCTATAATGAAAAAGAATATAAAAAATATGTATGTATAACTGAATCACTCTGCTGTACATCAGAAACTAACACAACATTGTAAATCAACTATACTTTAAGTAAAAAAAAAAAAAGGAACACTTTTGCCTAAAATTTATGGGCAATGCATTTGGAGTTCAGAGTAACTGTGTTTAGGATGTTAAGTCCATCATGTGAATAGGCAGAAACAGATTCAGTGACTGCGTTCTGCTGTTATCTGTTCTGTCTTTGGTTAATTGGTTGGTTGGTTAGTTGGTTTTCAGGTTGGCATCACTGCCTTCACTTTTCCTGTTTTTGTCTCATCAACCTTGGATGAGAGGACTATATAACACCAGCAGGCCTACTCCTAACCTTGCTCCCCTTCAGGAGTACAAATGGAGGCCTACCTACCTTATGTCTAAATATTTTAAAGTTGAAACCCAGGCATATAGACTGCTTAATAAAATACATTCTATCCCCTACCTTACCAAGTATATCTTCTGAATGACAAGAATTTTCTGAAATACGGGAACCTATTGTTTTTATACAATTGAAAGTCTATTAAATATCAAGGATGACTGAATTTAATTAATATTGTACATGTCTGAATAGTCAGTTGATGGGCTGCCGAAGTTTGGGTGAGTAATTAAGAAAAAGCATACATAATTCAAAAATTATTACATATTTATTTCATAAAATTCTTTTTTTTGCCTTTACTTCAGCAAAATTACTTATTATATTATTCTTATCAAGATCTTCACAGAGTTTGATTCTATTGATAGTAATGATCTAAGGTATTAAAAGTGAAAATGTAATTATGTCCAAAGCACACCAAATCTGAATATATTTTAATCAAAAATACAAAATAAAGCAAACTTAAATATAAAAAAGTATTTTTCATGTGCTTTCAAAAGTCATGATTCTTCTCAAACATTCAAATTGTTTATTAAAATTAAAAGATAAATACAAGTTATAATCAAGAAGTATCAAAATGTAAATCAAAACAAAACAAAGCTTTTTTTCTAAAAAATTATTTAACATTATTAAATGCTTTTATAAAACTCAAACTTAATTCTACATTTATCTGCCAATGTAAAGAACCAATATCTTGCTTCACACATGCTTTGTACAGGAAGAACTGACAAGCTAAATAAATTTTTTTGTTTTTAATCTAAACCTTCCTGCCAGTCAAATGCACCCTGTCTTCCTAAAGAGTTTCTGACTTCCACATCAGCAGGAGCACAACCCACAGACTTTAGTGGCCTGTGGATACAATTGTCTTTTCTTCTGAGGATGTAGGTCAACCAATTTGGAGAAGTTTTTCCCTAGGGCTTCAATGGTGTCAACCAAGGGAATAACATCTTAGGTTTTCAGTCACTCTGCGCTGGCCTTGAGTGAAGGATTCCAAGTCACAGAGGCCCTCATGTGTTGCCTCATCAACATAGTCTTTCTGTGTTTGTGACATGCAGGGCACTCTAAAGCCCAGAATTCACGGGGACTTTTACTCTCATATCCCTCTGCTTGGTTCTGATCTTTAGAGATTCTCACCAAGATTATTGCAATAGGCTGCTTACAGATCACCTTTCTTCTAGATTCAAATTTTTCCTTTTGGCTCATGAACATATGGACATAGATAAGCTAAGAATCCTGACTGACCACTCTTTCCTTACTTCAAACCTGAATTCTGAGGTCCCTTGAGAATAGACTAGATAAAGACAATAAATAAAAACATGCTCCAGTGTATGTGTGGCCAATGAATCACTCATTCTTCACCCAAAATTTGTCATACAAAATAGGAACTGCCTAATTTGACAGAAAATAATAGTGGCCTGATTCCAACTACTGACAGGTAAGCAGTATTCAAGACAGGAATATAGCTTTGTGATTCATGCTTATCCTCAGCACATAGCTGGGCTCAGCAGCAAAGCATAAAATAATAGCCAATATTAATTGATCGTTTATTATGTGCCAGGCAGTTTGTTAAAGCTTTTTATGTATTTTCTCAGGTGATTCTCCCCCTTGTCTTGGAGTTAGGTAATACTATGAAGCTCCTTTTAAAGATGGAAAGACTGAGGCTCCAGAGGAGTAAAGGGGCTTGCCTCAATCTCACAGTAGGGAAGTAGTGGTGATGGGATGTAAACTTGAGCCGTGCAATTCTAGAACCTGTCAACTTGAACACTATTCCACTTTGCTTACCTGTGTCTTACTGACATTGAGCAGAGGGACGGGAGGGTCTGGGACTGGCTAAGGCTGAGAGGGAAAACTAAACCAACAGCCAAATTGTGCCCCAGGAAAAGAAACCACCAATCCATAACAACAAGTCCAAAAGGCACTGACCTTGTGTTTGTTTGGCCTGGTATCACTTCCAAGGAGTCAAAGAAGTGAACTCAACTGGAAGTCAAGCTATCATGAAGAGAGTTGGTAGGTAGACATTGCAGCAGAACATAGAGTCTGGGGAATACTCTCAGTGGATTCATTGGGCTGGAAGGACAGAACTCCAGCTTAAGGGAAGATAGAAACAGAAATAACATTAGTGGGCACATGCTATGTGCTAGGGCCTGCACACCCCTCTGGTCATTTAATTATTGTAACAAATAATAATGGAAATATTGTTCCTTCCATTTCCCAAATGGGAAAAGAGGTTATATAATGGGTCCAAGACTAGACAGCTAATAAGAGATGGACGTGGGAAGAAGACTCTAGATTAGCTTGACTAGATTTTGGGCTCTTTCTATTAAATATATCACACTGTCTCTCACTCCGTTGGACCCAATTAAAGGACTAAGTAGGAAAACAGAAGCACAAAGTCCCATCCTCATACTTAGCCCCTTACTCATGTTGACTGATTCTTGTAAAATGCCCTGAAGATTATGGCAAAAGGGCGTATGTGGATGGCAGGACTGGCAACCAGCCCTAATTAATTCTGGAGTCCACCCGTGGGTGGGACTCACAGCTGTACTTTCAGCCTAGTCAAGGCTGACTCACAAATTGGGCTGGGTTTGTGTCTCAGGACAAGGGCCTCAACGATGGGGCAGATTAAGGACACAGGCACTGAATTCTGTCTTGTTGACAGGGACCGTCCTGGGACACTTAACCTACTTGTGCTTCCAAGAGTGAGATCACCATGATTTTTTCTCTTCCAACCTGGAAAGCCCTTGAAGCCCTTGAAGCTATGCTCCATGATACCTGTCCATGATCAGACCTTACAGAAGTACTTGGGACTCAAGGCCCTTGGAGAAGAAAGAGGATATCACATAACCAAAACTGCAAGGGTATAACAGAAATCCATCTACTGTAAATAAACACATCTTTCAAGTAAAAAACAAAAAAGCTGGGGATTACGATGGATTTTTAATTAGGGAATTCCCAGGAACAGTGATGAAAAGGGTGCTTAAGGAGTATTATAAGTACATGGCTTTGGATATATAAATAGAAAAAGTACAAGAATTGGAACTTATAAGCAAAAATCAATGAAACGTTTGATTCAGTTCCTGAATGGCTCACAGCTGTCTGAGATACTCTTTTTGAACTGGACTTCTTCTTTGTCATTAGAGTTAATCTGTCCCTCTGTGCTTTTTTTAAGTTCAACATCAACTGTCACCGTGATACCTAAAGTCATGAAAACTTTCTGACTTAGGCCTGTACAGTCGTGGGCTCCCAAAGGGGCTAAAATGTGTGTGAAGAGGGAGAGTCATTCTTTTCTATTGGAGATTGACTAATTTTCTGGTTAATAAAAAGACTATGAGGCTTTTGAACATTTTAAGTTTAGAAAACATGGGATTTAAATTTCAGTCACATGCCGTTTTATTTCAGCCAACATATATAGAGCATCTATTATGTGTCAGGCACTTCAGAAAGACAGAGAACAGATAAGACACAGTCCTTGGGCTCAGGAAGCTCAAAAAATAGTGTTAGAGATAGAGGTAAACAACTAGCAATCAAATCAAACAGAATAAAATAAGAGTCAGGCCACAGGTACAAAGGATGCACTGTGACAGCGGAGAAAGGAGCCACTGCCGAGAGGCGGGAGTGTCGTCAATCTTGGAAGGAGGGAAGAAGGTCATTCCAGGATGAAAAAAGCATGAGCCAGCAAAGCCGTTCAAAACATTTCAGCTGGGGAAGGAAGAGAGGAACCAAGAGAGGGTGGTGTCGTTACAGCCAATAAGTGTGTTCATATATCCCTATCCCCCAGCATGTCACCCCTTGACCCGACTTCCTTCTACCATTTGTCAAATTCTCCCCTTCCCTGCGTGGTTTGAGTTCTCACTGCCTTGTTCTGTTCTTGGCAGACTGAGTCCTTTACTCCTTTTGGTTCATTGAAGGGTATATTCCTCCCTGACTTCTCCTCCCCTCTCAGCTAAAACTGATTTCACTGGGGCCTCCTGATGCTCAAGATATATTCACGAGATGTGAATACATTTTGCCCAATATGCCTGGAATACCAAATAATGACCATGATATTGGTCAAACTGCCGGGCACTGTATAAAGTTTTCCACTAGCCCCACCCTCCACAAGGGCATTCCAACTCTTGGGTACTTCCCTCCCAAACTGTACTGGGGGTGATCTTTGTGGCCAATGGAACACCGCAGAAGTGATGGTATGCCACTTCTGAGATTAGCTATAAAAGACGGTGGCTTCTGTGATGAGAGTTCTCTCTCTAGGGTCACTCACCTGGTCATTCCCACTCATGTTCTGAGTAGCTGTATGGAAGGGCCCAGGTGGTCAAGAGATGAAGCCATCTGCCAACAGCTGGGTGAGTGAGCTTGAAAGCAAATCCTTCAACTCCTAAGCAAGTCTTCTGAGATTGTGACCCTCGCTAGTAACTTGATTACAACTTCATGAGTCAGAACCACCCAGCTAAGCTATTCCCAGATTCCTGACCCTCAGAAACTCTGAGATGATAAATGTTTATTGATTTAAGCTCTGAATTTTGGGGTAATTTGTTATGCAGCAATAGACAAGTTATACAGTATATATGCATATATTATTTACCATTTTTTGAGGTATAAGTCACATAAGATAAAATACGTAGATCTGAAGTATTCAGTTCAATGAGTTTTGACTATTGCATATAATCACAACTACAATTCAAACAAGATGTCCAACATTTCCATCACCCTGGAAAGTTCCCTTGTGCCTTTTTCCAGTGAAGAAAACCACCATTTTGTTTTCTATAATCATAGATTAATTTAGCCTGTTTTTGAACTTCACATAAGTGGAGTCACATGATGTGTACAGGTTTGTGTCCAGCTTACTACAGTTTCTGAGATTCACCAATATTGTTGCATGTATCAGTAGTTCACTCCTTTTTATTTTATTGCTGAGTACGTTCCCATTTTATGAATATATCACCATTAGTTTATCCATACTCCTGTAGACGGACATTTGGTTTCTTTCTAGTTTTTTAGCTGTTATGAGTAAGATTGCAATCCTTGTAAAAGTCTTTTAGTGGGCCTAAAGTTCTCCTTCCAATTAGGTAAATGCCTGGGAACGGAAATGCTTGTTAATAATATAGAGGAACGTTAACTTTATAGGAAGTTGACAAAGAGTTCTCTAAAGATTTTGCTTAATTTTATACCCCCAACCAGGAATGTACAAAAGTTCCTGTTATTTCACATTCTTTCCATTATTTGGTATTAGCAGTCTTTTTTATTTTAACCATTTATTGGGAATAAAATATTGCCTTTGTACGTTTAACTGGTATTTTCCTGATGAGTAATGATGTTGAGCATTATTACTGGCCATTCATACAGCTTCTGTAAAGCGTCTGTTCAAATTCTTCATCATTGCCACCTGACTTAGATATTTTCCTAAAATCACTGCTTGTCAAAGCAAATCTGCTTCTTTTGAACCTTTGTCTTTCTACGGAGAGCCATACCCTCTACCCAGGCTTACACTCCCTCCCTCTCCATCCTCCATCTCTACCCTCTTTTTTTATTTCAAACTCAACAAATCTTGTCCTGAGAACTCCTGCCCCAGTAATAACCTACGAAATATCTACCCTAATCCCAGCTCTGGGAACTAAATGTGGGGCAGCATAAAGAACAGAGGTATGCTGGTAACAACCAGCCCTCTGGAAAAAAAATAAATGTGCATACTCTGATTTGTATGCCTATTTTCTGGCCGACTGCAAGCTCCCAACAGGAACTCAATGAAGGTGGAGCTGGAAAGAGATACACACAGTAGCCCACCGTCATAGACTGTTTCTGCCTTTCACAAGCCCAGATGAGCCTGCTCCAGCACCACTGGGTAAGATCTGACAGTTAATTTGGGGCGATGATTGACAAATTAGAGAACAGTACAAAATAACATAAAGTTTTCTTGTGTATTGCAAGACCATAGATAATTTAGAAGTAAAGAAAATAATAAAGGCTAAAAGCAGTGGTTCCCAGTTTTGACTGCACATTGGAATAATCTGGAAAGTTTTAAGAAAATACTAATGTCCAAGTGCTACTCCCTAAAGATTCAGGTTTGGTTAAAGGTGAGGCTTGAACATTGTTTTTTATTTGTTTGTTTGGTTTGGGTTTTTTTTTTAACCCTACCAGCAGATTGTAACTAGATGGTTCTAAAATGTAGCCAAGGTTAAGAGCCATTGGCTTAAAAGAAGATGCAGATTGCAACAAGTTTGGATGATTGGGACAGTAGAGGAAGGTATCCAAGAGAAAGAAATGACATAAGCAAATGAGTGGTGGACTATTTGGAGAGAGTGAGGAGACTGGCCAGTAGCAAGTAAACAAGAGGTTCTTCCATGAGAACCTGGCCACAGCTCCAAGGAATCTAGGTTTCCAAAGAAAGACAGCCTCCTGGTCCCAGCAGAGGGCCCTTAGTCCCCACGAGGGCTGGTGTGGCTCTATGCAACCAGCAGTCTTAGACCTGGGGACCTGGGCAGAAGAGTACCCCACCTCAGAGCCTGGCAAGCCAAGTGGGAGTTCAGAGTCCTGGCCTGTCAGACTCAGGTAGATGTTATTTTCAAGAAAAGTCAATCTGGGGTATCCTGGTTTCTGATAGGTCACTCCTCCTCAAGCGTTCATGTCCATGTGAATCACCAGGGGATCTTAGTACAATTCAGATTTTGATTTAGAGGTTTGAGGTGGGGCCTGAGGACCCGCATTCCTAACTAGCTTCCAGGTGATGTTCATGCTGCTGGTCCTTGGACTACACTTTGGGTAGCAAGGCTAGAGTTTAAAAGGCAGCATTTATCTTGGGAATCTCTGTATAAGCAAAATGCATTGGTTAACTTGACCTGGGTACCCATGTCAGGCTGGGGATTTGGGTTTATTTTATGGCCTCTTGCTCTGAGCCTGGTCAATTTCTTAACATAAGCTCTTTTCTCCTGTTTTCTGATTCCGGCTTGTTGATGACTCCTGCTAAGTTGTTTTGTGATTGGCCTTCTAAATTCATCTTAGCTCTGCTGGGAATTCTTACCTGAATAACTAGACTTATGTCCAGGAGACCAACAGTCACTATTTATTGAACTCCCACTAACATGCTACACACTGTATATCATCTATTATCCTAGATTAAACTAAAACACAGACGTTATCATTTCCACTTCTCAGCTGAGGAAGGTGAGGCTCAGTGAGTGATATAAAGTTAGCCAAAATCACAAAGCTGCTGGCAGGGCCAGGACACATTTGTTTGTCTCCCAAGCTCCCATTCTGTCCACTCCAGTTCACTTGGTTGCTGCTCACCCAGGCCCAGCACAACAAGCCAGCTGATTCAGCTCCCAGACTCAGCCCAAGACTGGACCTCTATTCTGAGGACCTTGAATTTCAAGTGTGCATTTCCCATTCCAAAGGAGCAAAGCGGGGTGGTTTCAGAGACCATGATGCAGAGTGGTGCATTTATTTACTGAGTTGAAAAGAATTTGGATGGTCTTTTCCAAACCACCCTTAGTGGAATTTGAATTCCACAAATAGTTACTGAGCATGTACCATGGGTGAGGCAGTGCCAGGGATCAGGGGATAGGAAGAAGAAAAGAACGAGAGGAAATAGATACAAACACAAGTCTAGTTGGGCATAACGGACTCTAAACATTATACAAGGAGTGTGAGAGTACAAGCCAAATGGGAAAAGGATTAATTTCACCTGGAGGGCAGTGGGATATTATTCTAGTTATTTATTGGCCTTAGGGGGTAAAATATGAAGAGTTATATAATCTGCCTTTTCATCAAGACTGATAGCTAGTAATTATAGCAAATGTACACTGAACACTTACTATGTGCCCGGCACTGTCAATCAGTTTACCTGCATTACCTCATTTCATCCTCACAATGACTGTAGGAGGTAGGTACCATTACTATCCCCACCTCACAGGTGAGAAATCAGAGAATTGGGGGTGTTTAAGTAACTTTTGCCTAAATATCACAGCTAGTAATTGGCAGGCTAAAATTAAAACTCAAGTCTGTTTGACTGAAGAATCCATCTTGACCCCTACATTTGAGAACATGAAGCCTAACTGGGAGCAGAGTTGAGGAAGGGTGAAATGGGAACTACCCACTCAATGAGAAGGAAGTGATTATGCATTAGGCCATGCTGGGGGCAGGGGGGCAGGACACAGCAGATCTCATTTCAAAGCACATCTAGAACACAGATCCTGGAGACTAGAATGGACATAATGGAAAATACTGGGCAGACCATACATCCTGCCTTGCCCGAGACAGTCAGGGTATGCCTGTTGTCCTGGGAATAGGATTAACATCTCCTATTACTCTCAAAAGTATCTTGGCTTCATCCATAAATTCTGTGGTCACCTCAGGCAATAATATCATGTAACACTGCAGCAAGTTCTGTCTACCTAAGGAGGAAAAAACACTCTGAGATTGGGAAAAAAATCAGGTATTTCAGTTGTTCAGCCTTTTTCTTTATCTGTCTCCATCTCTGTGTTCAATTTCCATTCACTGTATAATGCATCTCCCATGTTTTTCATCATTGTTTTGTCCTCAGTGGTTCTAGATATTGTACATGCCCAACCTCAGTGTCAGTGTCAGTATTTTGGCCACATTCCTGTTCCAGTTCACCACAAAGCAGCACAGATAGTAGTCTAGAGAATCTCCTGGTGGCCAAGTGTCCCCATGATGCTGGCTATTGCTGTTGGGAGTACTAACTCCACCTTCAAACCAACCAGCAACCACAGGAGTATAAAAGGAGTGTGAGACAAAAGAATTTGAGATCAGCAGCACTTCATGGAAACAACCTAAGTGTCCGTTGGTGGATGAATGGATAAACCAAATGTGGTATATACATACAATGGAATATTACTCAATCATAGAAAGCAAGGAAATCCTGACATTTGCAACACCGTGGATGAACCTAGAGCATATTATGCTAAGTGAAATTAGCCAAGTAGAGAAGGACAAATACTATATGGTATCACTTATATGTGAAACCTAAAAAAACAAGTCAAATTCATAGAAACACAGAATGGTAGTTGCTAGAGGCTGGCAGGTGAGGGAAATGGGGAGATATTGGTCAAAGGGTACAAACTTCAGTTATAAGATGAGTACATTCTGAGTATCTAAGGTACGGCACAGTGATTATAGTTAATAATACTGTATGGTATACTTGAAATTTGCGAGAAGAGTAGATTTTAAGCATTCTCACCAAAAAAAAAAAAAAGTAACTATATGAGGTATATGAAGTGATGGATACGTTAATTAACTTGACTATGGCAATCATTTCACAATGTATACTTATATAAAATCATCCTGTTGTGCACTTTAAATATATACAATTGTATTTGTCAATTATACCTGAATAAAACTGGGAAAAATAAAAATAAAGTAAAGTAGAATAAAATAATCACACTTTAAACATTTAAGACCCTAAATGGTAGATTAACTTCAAGAGAATAAGTGCTCCCAAAAGTATAGGATTTTGCTGGAAAATGAGGGAACTTTGTCTGAAGATACTCTGATATTTGGGAAGAACAAAAGAGAAGGAGGGCTTGGCTCCTTGTCCCAGCCTGTGGGGTCTCTGGAGAACCCATTACGACTACTCTTCTCCCCTTGGAAATGTGGAGAATGGGCAGAGCCACAAGACAGGCAAGCAGGCAAAAAGCTACTGCAAGCTCCATTGCCTTTCTCTTCCAAGGAGTCACTAAGGATTCCTCTTCAAGCTAACAATGAACAAAAAGAGAATTTAGGAGGAGAGCATAAACCCAATTAAGGCCACATAAAAAAACAATAGTAGTCACACAGCTAGCCCTTCACAGTTTTCAAAGTCCTTTCCCATACGTGAGCCAGTATGTGAAGCTGAGTGCAAGGAGTAAGGGTTTGGGGTCACTGGACTTGGATTTGAATCCTGGCTTGTCCACTCACTGTGTAGCTGAACTCTCCAAGATGTGATTCCAGTGTCTTCATCACAGGGTTTGTTGTGACAGAGTGATGTAATATAGGTAAAGTATTGAAAACATGGTACACACTTGAGAAATGGTAGTTTTCTATGTCATTCGTAAACCTCACCCAAAGAAAACACCATACAGGTGTTTGTCAAAGGACTAGCTCCATTTTGCAGATGAGAACACTGAGACTCAGAGAGGTTAAGTGGCTTGCCCAAGGTCACAGATAGAAAGAGGACAGTTTCCTAGCTTCAAATCCTGTGCTCCGTGCAGTATTCTTCTATGCAAACTTTGGGTTTGGAATTATATTTCTATGCAGGTCAGACACCCAAATGAGGAAAAAATATCCAGAGAGGTCTTTTCTTTGAAATCAGCCTTAAATCTTAACAAAAATAGCCATACTATTTTCAGATGGAATACCTTTGCAAAGTGCTTTTTCTTCAGAAACCTGTGTTCAAAATTCATACTTCTGTGAAATAATGGCTTGATGCCTTCAGATTGTTGATTTGTGTTAGAGTTCAGACACTTGGTTAGTAGGTGATGT
Organism: Camelus bactrianus; assembly: GCF_048773025.1. Taxonomy (NCBI): domain Eukaryota; kingdom Metazoa; phylum Chordata; class Mammalia; order Artiodactyla; family Camelidae; genus Camelus; species Camelus bactrianus. The sequence goes on along the minus strand of NC_133550.1, from coordinate 41,290,438 downwards.
TTCTGGAGTCATTATCAGTCACTGAGTCTTCTGTAGCTGTATGAAAGGGTCGTATCAGAGTCATGTGAACAGTCTAAAATGCCCCTTTTCTTATCTTTATCTGACAGCAGCAGAGCACACCAGACAGCAGGGCACTGGCAGAGCACTTTTGAATTCTATCGCCTATGCTGAAAACAGGTGAAGATATGGTTGAATAAATCTGGCCCAGGTACCTAAGAATCATTACTACATCAACTACTGTAACATGAAGGAATTGAATGTGGTGATCTTCATGGTCTCTTTTAGCTAAGAAATACTACACCATTTTATCCTACTCCTTCTCTGTCTCCTCCCGATTTTATTGTTGACCTCCTAGAAGTTTGGCTGGATCTGGGGCATACAATGTCAGTGCTTCCCGTTGAAAAACTAAAATCAAGATGAATCAAGACCTAAATATCAAAATATCCAAAATACCCTACTCTTTGTCTAAGATAACATTGCTACCCTAGGGACAGAGGTATTGTCTGTGTATAAAGCTTAAAATCCAAGATTCACTGGCACCATTTTTAAAAGACATAAGCCAACAAAGTAATTCATCTGCCCATCCATCTGTCCCTCCATTTGACCATCTATTTATTTATTTACTTGTCAAACATTTATTAGCTACCTCCTATGCTCCAGGCACAAATGCTAGATGTAGGGGCTACGGCTGAGAATTAGACCTTGCTCTGATAAAGGTTATAGTAGGAAAAATGGCCAAAAGGCAAACAATTTCACAAATAACTATGAGGATAAGTGCTTCAAGGAGAAGGATGCTAAGAGTGAGCAGATAGAGTTTCCTAAGAGAGGCAGCTGAGTCGAGTGGTTGAGAGAATGATGGACTCTGGAACCCAAAAAGGAGGCTCCAGTCTTGTTCTTCCTCATACCAGCCCTGTGACAGTGGACCAGTTGCTCGGTGCCTCAGTTTCCCCAGCTATGCCATGGGACTGTAGCAAAACCTCCCTCTGAGGTTTGTTGTGGAGATTAAAGAGATAGTACATAGGAAGCATTTAGAACAGTGTTGGGAACTAGCAAAGTGCTCAGCTGGGGGTGGGGGGACATACTTGGCCAGTGCTATCTAGGGGAGCTCTCTAAGAAAAGGAGACATGAAAGAAAATAAAAAAGGGTGAAAAGAGGTTAGAAGATAGGGGAGGGAGGGGATGGGCAAAAGAAATGTAATAAAAAGGTGAAGATCCTGAAACAGAAGCAGCATGGACACGGTATTCTGGGAAAAAGAAAGGCTAGTGGTGGAAGAGCATGGACAGCCAGATGGGAGTGGTTGAGATGAGGTTGGAAGTTCAAAGAACCAGATCCTGCAGCACATTGTAGGTCAGCTAGTTAAGGATTTTGGAATCCATCCTAAAAGCATGCAATCATTTGACCAATTTAGGTACCAATGGAAATACCTAAATAGAAACCCAAACATTCAGTTTCTTACATTTAGAGGAACCTAGGCTAACTGATAAAGAGTGAGCAGATAAACCAGCAGTAAAATATTTTGGGCTTCTCTGTAAATGACATCCTTTCACATGTGTCTCCGTCAGTATTTTTATTCTTTGTCCCTGGAGGCCATCATTGCTGTCTTTGGATATCAAAGTAAACTCAAAGAATTGCATTTCATTGTCAAATGATTGCATCCAGATAATTATATTATGGCTTTTAAGGACACCATGATCAAGTTTTATAATACATCAAGAAGAGTCTTGAAGAAAATAACATTTAATCCTTGTTAATTCTGTTTTTCTCTTCCTCTTGCTTAGGGCTATAAAAATATGCTGTGTTTCTGATTTATCTTGTATTTTCCAATTTTTTTCTTCTCTTTCATTAGCTTTTAAATTAGCTTTTAATAACCTCTAAAACACGTTACTATTTTTCAACAATCACTTCTTTTTAAATATCAGAAACAAACTGATAAAATGGACTGATCATGGACCTTGGAGCTTTTCAGTCTTAGGTTTGAATACTGGTTCTACTGTGTGACCCAGAACAAGTAATGTCTCCAAGACTGATTCCCAAATTGTAAAAATAATTACAGTAATACTTACATTTCATTGTTGTGAGGATATATAAGATAATGTTTATGAATATATCTAAGTGTAGCAACTAATAAGAAGGAAGGAAGAAGAAAGGAAAGGAGAAGAGGAGAAAGGAAGGAAGAAGAAAAAGAGAAAGAAAGAAAGGGAGGGAGGAATTAGTCACATGAGTGACAAAAGATGCAGGTGGCACCATGAGTGAAGTGACCTGTTCAGGAATCACTCAGAGGTTTCTCATAATGACATCTTCTGAAATTATAGAGAAAGATATACAGTATCTAAAAAATTATTTGGTGTTACAACTTTCTTCAAATGTACTCTGATATCCCTATGGGACAGGCACTATAAACCTATCAATACTTACTCTTTTGAAGGGCTGAAAAACTTCTTCAACTCTTCTGTTGATTAAAAAACAGTAACTACAAAAAATCACCTTTTGGGAGTCATCTAAAACTTTTCTGATGCCTTTTTTGTGACACCAGCAGTCCAGTTTCTTCTTTACACTTCTTGTCTTCTAGAATTAAAATCAGATTGTGATGCTGGGTACATAGCACACGATCTCAAGGGAAGTGATTATGCAGACCAGTGCGTGAAAGAGTGAAAACTGAGCTCAGATGCCATTTGTTAGTTCATTCATTCATTCGTTCACCAAACATATATTAGGCATCATTTCCAGTTATACCAGAAAACTCATTTCTGAAGGGCCACTTTGCTACTGACCAGAGACTGTAATTCTGATTAGATTAGACGATTATGTTAGTAGCCCTGGTAATCCAATAAATTATTCTGAAGTGAAGTTTTACATGCTGTATTTTCAAGGGTTGGACATTCAAGGATAAGGAGTTAAATGGACTAAGACTGTTCTTTTGAAATGATGGCATTGACTTCTGGGTTTCTGAGAAGGCTGCTTAAAATTCACGAGCAGCATTGGTTGAACTGAAGAATGTTCATTTAAGATAAATGAAAGCCACCAGCTCCTCTGTAGCTGCAGAGGTAGGGATGCTAAGATAAGGTATTAACTGAGAGTAGCAGTAAGGAAACAAGCAGTCACTTCCACAGGGCCTTAAGGTGGGTTGACCTTGTGGAGGAGTTTCAACAGTGGTTCTCTCAAGCCAGAAGCAGACTGCCCCAAACTCAGCATGTAGGGGTCGGGACCTCCTACATTTCTGCTTTTATCTTCACTGCTAGGACAACCAGGGATAGATAAAAGTGTTGTATGTTATGTGTGGTCCCATAAAACCTTCCACACTCCTCTTGATGATCTGGAACAGGGAAGAATGGATGTGTTTGAATGTCTCTTTCTACTTTGTGAACCCCTAGTTTACAGGGCTCTGAGGGAGCAGGATTTAACAGGATTTAATGCAGTGGATAATCTTTCCTGATCCTTTCATTTAAGTGGGACACTGAAATAGCACCTACATCTTGCATTTGGGGATAAAAATACAAATGAAGCTCAGTCACTTCTATTAAGGAGACTAGTGGGGAAGAGACAACACAGTATATGATTAAGTGCAATAAAGTATTGTGTTGTAGGCATAAGTAGAAGAATAGGTACAGGTACCAAATGATCCAAACGGAGAAACCATTAATTCTACTGGAGGAGGGGGTAGGGAGTCAGAAAAGACTTGAAAAATAAATGGAATCTCTGCAATGGACTTCCCATCAAATACATGGATTTTATAAAATCTTCAGTCCTATCACTCCAGGCTGGGGAAGAGAAAGCAGCTACGAAGTAAAAGAAGAATGTCTGGTGCTTTTTTATAAATCTTGCTATGAGTAAACATGGGTGGTCTTTTATGTACAGATCCCACTGAGGAAACTGTTCTCAAAATGTGCTCATCTATGCACTCAGGGCACCTCTGAAGAAGATCCTAGTTTCAGAGCTGACCATAGCATAAAGAGAACTGGAAATCAGATACCTAATGTGAGAGGCCCTCCCAAAGACCTTCTAGCCTCTAACTCAGCGTTTATTGAGGCCACTTGCCAATGCTTTAGAAGTGTTCTTTCTGTCCCTTTAAAAAGCCATTGTTATTTCCTTTTATCCTTGCAATAGCTGGGTCACCCCTTAATAAACATAAATTTTTTTTTGAAGCTATGGATACTTCAGATAATATTTGGCTGAAAGGGCAGTGAAGGAGCTACGGAGACAGAGAATAAACCGAACCCATGAGCATCACTGTTCTAATTCAGGAGAACTGAGGTGTGTATGAAGGGGTCCATTCCCAGAGCAAAGCCTATCCATCCATCACATACAGGAGCCAGAGTATAAAGTTGTGAACACTATTTTTAGACCCCAAATGTTATTAGCATAAAGGCAAGTGCATTTTATTTTTAAGTTCACTTAGAGGGAATTTAGAAGGCACTACTCAAAACTATATAAGAAACCAATGGGATTTTTTAAAAATGGCCCATAAACTGAATCTTGGAAGAAAGACTGTGGACAAATATAGATGTCTGAAACCCCTTTCTAAGGCTGTCAGAATTCCTAAAATGTCCTGAATTAAACCACAGGTGCCAATTAAAGTATGGGTGTCTGCAATCACTTACATTAGTATTTAATATGTATAACTCTCATCTATTTTTTTCGAACCTCACCAGTCTCAAGTGTGGGAATATTTGTGCTTCCTATTTAAAATCTTTGCAAGGATTATGTTGTCTACCTCAGGGTTTTTTCCTCCCCCCAGAGGTCTTATTGAAAAGGAACGTGTCTGTGCATGTATGCAATATTAATGCTAAAACAGAATGCTAACAAGTGCCTCTGTAATATCCGAATCGATGCACCAAGACAGAATTGCTTGGTTCAATCATTTTCAGACTATGTGCTTCATAGTCTTTTCCTTATTCTTAAGCTCTATTTTCAAAGTCAGCCAAGGAAATGATGAAAAATTATTTCCTAAATCACAAGATAACTTTAAAAATGTCTTTTCTATATACAGCCCCATCCCTTATTCACCACGTAATATTCAATTCTGCCTCTGCTGGCCTGGGATGTATTTAGACATTTATTGGAAAGCTGCCTGGAGGGAGAGACAGAGAAGATTTTAACCTTGATCCACTGACAGTAAAGTCATTACCCAGCTTCACTAGAAGGAAATCTTTGTCTCTGTTTTCCTCCTTTATTTATCCTCTAGAGTCTCATTTTATTTACTTGCTTATTTATTTATTTATTTACTTACTTATTTACTATATTCATTTGTTGTTTCCCTGATCATCAATTTGGGAGATTTTGTTTTTATGGAGGAAAAAGTCAAATCCTAAATATGTTTACTGAGCATCTATTATATGCTAGGCATTGTGCTAAGGGCTGGGGACATGGAAATAGACAAGTCGTAATTCTTCCCTCTCTTCATCCCTACTTCCACCACCATCTAATCCCTAAGGGAGCCTTGTTCAGTGTAATTCCAAAATATCTCAATTGTATCTGCTTTTCTCCATTTTCCTCTGCTATTGTGTGTAAATACAGGCCAACAGCACCTTTTGCCTGGAGCACTGCAAGAGTTCCTTAACTGTTTCCCTGTTTTTATTCTTGTCCCCTTCCAGCTCATTTTCTTCACAGAACTCTGAGCTATTTTACTGACATAGAAACCAAATTATGTTACACCTGTGCTTAATTTTCTTTGACGGTTTGCCGTCAATTTTGGAATAAAACAGACACACAGCCCCTGCAGGGTCCTGTAGGATGTGACCCTTGACCCCTCTCCATCCTCCCCATGAGCTTCTTTCCCCAGCTCTCCTTACTGTAGCTGCCCATCTCTCTATTTAGGTGCTATTTCACGCCACAGGTAAATCTCTCTTTCTAGAACACTCTTCCCTTTGGGACTTATACGGGTATCTTTCTTACACTTTGGCATTAGCTTAAATGGCCCTCTTCAGAGATGCCATCTCAGATTGACCATCTAGAGTTTCTCTTTCCTCATTCATTTGTTTCTGTTCCTCATCTTCATCGTATGAAACCTGTTTGGAATGGTTATATTAATTTGTTTACTTGTTTATCATTGGTCTCCACTGCTAGAATATAGGTTCCATGAGGGCAGGAGTTCTGACTCACTTGTTTACCTCTGTGCTACGCCCGTGCCTAGAAGAGTACTGGTTATGTAATAGGTGCCCAGGAAATGTTTGTTAAAGGAATACATAGAGACATCCTCATTACCCTCAGGACATAGAGCCTCCCATACAACTGAAGGGATAGAAATAAGCTAGAAAGTTGAAAAGTGTGACATAGGAGAACACAGGCAGCTGCCTTGCTCAAAAAGTTCTTATTGAATGAAAAAAAAAAAAGCATTTAATTTTTAATACACTTAGAGAGCTTTAGAATTTTTAAATGGATACTCAAATATAATATTTCATTTTACCTGTATGACAATCAAAATATTTTGTTGTTTTCTATTGTTCTACATAATGATAGTTGAGGCAGGTGAATCTGAATTACCAGGGAAGGCTGAAGCTGCAGTCCAAACGCCAGAAGCTTCCAGAACTAAAATGCATAATTTTTCTGATTGTCTAAATGGTTAGATAAAAAGGTGGGCAGAGAACTCTTGAGACATGGCACTAAATCCAGATTAAAGATACAGAATATGTTGTGAGTCAGCCCATATTTGGTAAAAAAAAAAAAAGTGAGGCAGGCTGGTGCCATTGTAAATATAGCTCAGGTTACATGAAAAAAAAAAAAACAGTGAAAGAGGAACTTCTGACAGAAACGAGGATGGTTTCACATATGATGAAAATGATGTGAAGTTCTTTCTTCATCATCTGTGTATTCAGACAATGAGTGTCAATGATTTATGGGTTAGCTGATCTATTATGACTTATAAATCTGTTATAAAGTGTTCTCTGCAAACTCAGTAGTCAATTCTTTCTGTACAACAAACTGAGGTTCAGAAACTTTTTAATAAGTATTCTCAGGTTCCTGGTAACTGGCAGTTCGTGAACTCAGAAAGTCCTTTCAACCCCAAATCTGGTGCTATTGTCGACGCTAGACAGGGGATGGAACTTGAATGTCCTCAGATGCACATATTCATTTTGGCAATCCCCTTAAGCACTTGGTGATGTAATTTGCATCCAATTTTAGCAGATTAGAAGTGTTTAGAGTACCTCAATAGGATGTTTTAATTTCTGTAGATAAAAGGTGCTTTCTGAATGCATTGTACTGCGTTAAACTATGCAGTAGAATAAAGAAGATATGAGTGCACTGGGCTGGAAATGGGAAAAGAATAATTTTAGGCATTTCCCTCATTCTGTTTAAACAGCCTGAAGATTCTTTTTGGCAGGAGGCCTATGTTTAACCAGTGTTACTGAATATAGAATAATCATGGGTGGGGAGTATGTTTTCCTTAATTGAGTATGTTTTCTTGAGATAAATGTGGATCTCAGGCTCCTCACTAGTCAAAGCAAAAGTTTCCAAGTTGTCTGGGGTTATGAAAGCCTAGGAGCTAAGTCTTGGTACCAAAGCAGTGACAAGAAGCACAAAGCCTACAAGGAGGTTAAAACAGTAGTGACAGATTGGACCACTTCCATCCTGTTCACCCACCGCACCCTCCCTTGCCTCCTGAACAACTCTCATCACCCTTTGTCAGCTCATATCCGAGGGCACAGTCCCTAGGAGGCTTCATTCACTGCCCCCTCTGCCACTGGCTCCCTTTGCTACCTGCCTCACCATTGACTTAGCCACATGGAGGGGTCTGTGGTTGGGCAATTTGGCCAGATGTGAAAGCTGAGTGCCAGGGGCTCAGGTGGCACCTGGGCTGATCTTGCCCCTTCATAGATGGTGTTTTCCTTTCCTAAGGCCAAAGTACAAATGACCATAAATGGGATGGCTTAAATGACAGAAGTTTATTCTTTATTCTCTTCATGAGGCCAGAAGTCCAAAATGCAGGTATCTGCAGGGTTCGTTTCTTCTTGTGGCCTCAAGGGAAGAACCTGTTCCTGCCTCTCTCCTAGCTTCTGGTGGTTACTGCAATCATTGGCCTTCTTTGCTTATGGCAGCACAACTCCAGTCTCTGCCTCCACTGTCACGTGGGTTCTCTGTGTGTATCTTATCATCATGTACTCCTCTCCGTGTCTGTCCCTCTGTGTCACTTCTTATAAAGACATCAGTGACTGGGCTAGGGCCCACTCTAATCCAGTGTGGCCTCGCTTTAACTAATTACATCTGCAAAGATTCTATTTCTAAGGTTCTGGGTAGACATGAATTTCAGGGGGTGGACACTATTCAACCCAAAACTAATGGAAAAAAAATATTTGCCTGTGTTCATCATTCATTTTGCCCAACCACTGTTGGATGGCTTGATGCGTAACACCTGCCTAGTAATTTCAGGACGGCTAACAAAGTATCTTTTCCCCTACATATGTAGCCCCCAAATTATCAACCTCACATTTTATCCTTGGACCAAGCTTCTTGAGACATAAAATTACTCACTGACTAGGTCACACATTAAGGTATCATTCCTCACAAATACCTTAGTTTGAATTAATTTTAAATTTTGCGTACAAAGAAATGCAGCCATGTGAGGAATCTATCTGGTAACTGGATTCCATAAGTGAAGGAGGATCTAATGCTTGTAAGACTATTAGTAGCCAACTAAAGAACTCAATCACTCACATTTCTCAGAAAAAGAAAATGCTGGTTAATTTAGATCCCTAGTGACTTGCGATTCAGTATGGCCCACAGACCCAAAGCATCAGAGCCTGTTAGAAAGGCAGAATGTCCCAGGGATACACTCAAATCTACTGAATAAGGATCTGCATTTTATCTAGATTCCCCAGGAACCCCCATATGCACATTAGAGTTGAAATTGCTATTCTAGCAAAGTCTTTATAAAGTTGAACTGAGGAAGGTATGAAGGGGCTTTAGTTGGGATATGCTTAGAGCATAGGCTATCAGATAGTATCCCAAGGCCAGATGAGGTTGCAAAGAGGGAAGAAGGGTACCTAGGAATTTTGGGGATAGAACAGAGAAAAAGAGGGGAATGTGCAACAATAACTCCCATGGGCAGGACACAAGTTTAGGTGCTTCGTTTTGCTTGGATTTTCTCTTTTAATGTTTACAACAACCCAGTGGGTTGGGTACCATCATCATCTTGATCAAGGACCCTGAGGCAGAGAGACTTAGGAATTTACCATTTGACTCCAGAACCCACTTTCTTAACATCTGTGCTCTGCTGAGCCAAAGAGTGGGTGTAGTGGACAAATCCATTAGCAGACTGATTACTTTAACACTCGATTCATTGTTCATAGCCCTGTTGGAACTTGTATTTCTACCCACATTATTTTGAAGACATGAATAGTCCTGGCATTGATCCATTTCCTTCATTTTAATCAAGTCCATCAGTTGTGTATGGAACTCATCTCAGGTTCTGTATACCAGCCCACATGTGGGGCTCTACATCTACCTCCTCCCATTAACACATGAACAGCAGGGACCAAGGAGGGTGTCTTCCCTCTCACAGGTCTGCCTTCATGAGTGTGCCTGGGGAGAGGTGACTAATTCTGTGTTTTTCCAGTTCTGTCCTCTCCTGGATCACTGGAATGATTTATTCTTGCTCAGCAAACCAGTAATTGTGTGTTACATATAAGTGGTAAGAGTTTTAGGCAGATGTGGGATCCAACTGCCTAATGTGATCCTCAAATGGCACCAATACTTTGCACAATTGTTTTCAATTCAATAAGATCCAAATTGCGTTTGGAATGAGATGTTTATTTTTTAGCTTCTTTTGTGTTTCAGGGAAAACAAATCACCATGGACTTTTTTATTCATTTACACTTAGCTCCTAAAAATATTGCCCTCAGGATGGCTGTTTGTTTGCCATGTCAAGAGTGTTTTATTTGGTTTCCTTTTAGAGAAAATCCACATACAGCCAAATTTAAGCTGACTAGCATGCCTCAAAGATGTTTGCAAATCTCAAAACTCTATTTCTCCCCAAACACCTTCAGAACATAAGTGGAGCTCTGGAGAGAGTTACAAAAGGATATAGAATGAAGTACTGCATGAGGAGAAGGTGTAAAAATCAGAAAAATAAAGTGAAACTTAGAGAAACTCATGATTTCTATGAAAATATTCATACTTTCTGAGGACTGACATTAAATAGCAACTGAATTATGTTTAATCTCAGTATTTTTTTTACTCCCAATGTATCATGTACATATATGCTTATAAATTTACAGACACTAATAACTGCATTGATACGACATCTTACTACTTTACTAGATCCGGCTTTTAGAGATGGGAAAACTGAGCCCCAGAAAGGACATGTGACTTCCTGTTGATTATACAACAAACGTCTGGTAAAATCAGGACTAGATGTCCTTGATTCTCAGGATCTTTTTTTTTTTTCCCATGACACCCACACATTGGCAAGCAGGTTGGACAAAGAGGCTGAAGAGACACTCAAACATGTAAGAGTTGTCAAGATAAAGTTATCACTAAAAATATTCAGCATTAATTAAGTAAATCATTACTATAATCAACTATAAAACTTTCACAGAAATCTTGATGACTTGCAACAAATAAACCCACTGGATTCTGTAATCTCTAAAATATCAGCTGAAGTGTATTTCACAGGATGGCAAGGACCGCAGGTGAATAACTGCCTGTGGCTAAATGACAGCTGTCAAGTTTAAAGAAGGTAGAGTTTGCAGACAAGAAGGTGATTTTTCTCTCCTCCCTAAATCCCAAATCCATATGACTGTCTCTCTGTCCTTTGTTTCCTTTCTAAGCAGAGAATCTAGAACATTCTGCTATGTGAGCAGAGGCTACATCCGGTTAAGTGAATACTGTCATTACAGATTTCTCCTGGTTTATGTAGATAAGTATTTGGTGTGAGGTTTTATGCTGATCTGGCTTCAAGTTAAGCTGTGTTTATGCCGTTAACTGTGGTGTCAGAGGCTGAAATTTCCTCTCATGTCCTTGTTTTAGTCACCCTAATTGTCTCTGAGTTTTCCTAGAGATTTCTTAATTAGAGTCTGAGGCTTGCAATCCTTCTAGCTGTAATCTCTTGTTATTATCCAGGAGCATTATTGATGGGTTGATAAGGCGTGGGGGGAGGGGAAGCATTCTAAAGTCCTACGATTAGGTCTCAGTCTTTCATTCATTTCAGACTCTGAGTTGCGCATCTCCCTTCTCCATGTCATTAGGCCCTTCGTGAAACTCCAGTGGGTCAGGCTATGATAAAATAGTTTCCCTTGAGGGCAAGTCTTGTTAAGGAGCATGCAGGACTCTGGGAGTACTTCAAGAGGGCAACTTTTGTCCTCCCCCTGCAGGAAGCAGGAGAGGGTCTCCCCATCTTCCTCCTCACAGCAGGTACCTGACGGGGCTCCTGGAGGTAAATCTCATAGGAATGTGGGCCTCTTAGGAGTTTTTAATTCTCAAACTTGTCCACACAGAGCCTCTGGAAATTTGTCAATTATAGTTTAGGTTTTCCTTCTCTGATATTGGTTTCTGAAAAGCCTTCTGCTCCTGGCAATCTGTAATTCTCTGTATCCATCTGTCTGTCCAACTTTGCGGACAGTGGTTTGCCCTGTGACCTCAATTCTCTGAAGGATCTAAGAATTGTTGATTCCCAGTTTTTCAGTTTTGTTCTTATTGTATGGATGGGAGTGAAAACTTCCAAGTTCTTTATTTGACAGCCTGGAAACCAGAAGTACTCCCAATTTATGTATACAATGTTCCTTTTCCCCACGCTTCTCATAAATCTGGAATATTCCCATATGGTGGTTGTGGTCCCAAGTGAGAGGATCAATAAAATTAATAGGAATAAAGAGTCTGAATTAAACAAACTGGACGAACCACAAGGCAGGGCCTAAACTTTGAAACTGCCTCTCTCTTCTTGTGGTGTTCTGTTTCCAAACAGTCCTGCTCAGGGTAGTACTGCCCTTTCAAACCCCACTGCTTAAAATGGGCGACACTAACACAGAACACTCTGCTATGTGCAGATCAACCAGTTTTGCACATAGGCCAGTTGTTCAGAGGTGCCCCCTGGGAAGGCAATTGAGTTGCTCCACTTTGTAGACATTTATGTACAAAAGGCATCTGCTCCACATTCTTCACTGTGACACTCACAGATCAGTGAATGCCCCTGAAAAGCAAGAGGCAAGTGACGTGCACAAAAGCTACAGAAAGAGGATGTTGAGTTTTAGGCAAAACAGCAAAAAAAAAAAAAAAAAAAAAAAAAAGGGCAGCAAAGGTATAGAAAGAGGATGTTGAGTTTTAGGCAAAGCTTCCTTACAGAAGCATCAATCGAGCCCCTGAGTTCACCAACAGCCACCTGGGCTTCTACAGAAACAGAAAGAAAAGAAGGGCACAGAAGGGCAGAAAAAAGAATTTTTTTTTCCTCTTCACCTCTGTTTTAAGATGTATAAGAAGGAAAATAAGATGAGTTGATCTACTTCAAGGCAATTCTTCTCAAACTTCAATATGCCTCTAAATCATATGTGGAACCCTGTTAAAATGCAGATTCTGACTTAATGAATCTGGTACAGGGCCCACGATTCTGTATCTCAAACATGCTCTCAGATGATGGTGATGCCTTTGGTGCTTAAACCACACTTTGAGGAGCAAAGGTCTAATGTACACTTTCTGAAGGGCTGTTTCACAGTTCCCCTCTATGCTCACTTCTGGAAACAACAGCAAAACCACCACCACGTCCCATCTTATTCCCGGAATCCAGCATGTGTATTCTTAGCTCAGGACGATCTCCTTTTTTGGACAGCTGCTAGCCTCTTCTGTTTTTAAGCCCTTAGGTTTCCTTCTCAGCCCCATTCAAATCTCCGTTCTTCACCAGGACTCTTTCACCGCTCAAGTCTCTGTAATCAGTGGCTCCACTGAGGTCCTGTACCTTTGCTGAGGTCCTACTTAGCCATTTTTGCAAACATATGTTATTATTGACCTTTTAAGTCTGTTTGTCTCCTAACTAAATTGTAATTTGAGAATAGAGTGTATGTTTTATTACTCTTATTCCTCAGGCCCCGAGCAAAGCCTTGCCCATTAGGAAATTGCACAGTGTAGTGAAAACAGTCCAGGGAGACATGTGTTCAAATCCCAGCTTTACCACTCAATAGCTGCTGGAGCCTAGACCAAGTGTTTCTCCTTGAATCCTGGTGGTGGTAGCAGTGATGTGTGTAGAATATTTAACAGGATTGTTGAGAAGAATAAAGAAAATAAAGTTAGCCACATATCAAGCCAAGGCACAGAGTCAACATTTGATAAATTTAAGTCCTCTCATGTCCAACTGTTTTTTCCTCTCCTTAATATGGATTATGATGGTATGTTCTCTCCCTGACACACCTCCTCTGAAAAATACCACATCAAATTCAACAATCTTGGGGTGTTTTCTTCCATCTCAGTCAAAGGGGCCATGCATACTCACAGGAAGAGAGAGTCTCTTACTTCATAAAAAAGGCTCTCCAACTCATAGCTCCAAATAGCAACATGCAGGATATAGCACTTTCTGATGTGATCAGAAATGAAAAACAGAAATATTTTAAGCCAGTATTATTAAATCACATGAAATCTGTCTTTATCAATTTCCCATATTTTCCCCAGTATTTGCATTTTCAGTGAGAGATGTTTGACCTGGGTGGTGACTTTCAGCATATCCAGTGTGCTGTGAGTGTTTTTTGTCTGAGGGATGATCTGTCTTATGTTAGGTTGTGAGAAACATTAATGTATAGCTACATTGAGAAAAGTGACTGGCAAAAGCAAAATGCACATGCTTGGGCAGGGTCTTACCAATGAGGTATGGGGACACGGCTTGGTACATAGCCATGTTTGGTATGTTTGGGGAAAGCTATGCCAGATAGCCAGGCTGACAAGGTTAAAGAGGAGATACTAGATCAATCTATTGGTACAGCAGAGGAGAAGTGCATATGAGATGATGGGATGAGCCTAGGTGTGGCAATCCAGATATGCAGATTTGAATGCCTCTTTCTGGCTTATCAGCTATGTGATTTGGGACAAATTTCTCAACCTCTTGCACTTAATCTATACAAACGGGAATAGCATTGCTCCCTCATAAGCTTGTTCAAGAATTAAATGAAACCATGCATCTAAGGCATATAAAATGCCAAAGAGCCCAGTAAATGTTAGTTCCCTTCTAACACCTCAGGGAGGGACGGAACTTGGTAACATTGCTGAGGCAGGCACTTAGGAGGGTCTTGCTGTCCTATGTTCCTCCACCTTGGTGAATATCAAAGTGAAACATCACCTGAGACTGGGTGGCTGGGGATGGAAGAGGACTAACATGTCTACTTTTTGATTCCTCAACAGATGGTGCCATCATCATTGCCACTATTTTCTCCTTATCCCTCCTCCTTCTCCTCCTGCTCTTCCTCTTTTCCCTCCTCTTCTTCTTCAAATTTGCTTTAGTATTTTATTTATGTATTTTTTGTATATATATATATTTTTTTGAAGTAAGCCAGAAAGAGAAAGAAAAATAACATATGGTATCACTTATACGTGGAATCTAAAAAGAAAGACAAATATGCTTTAAAGGCAGGAGAGATCAACTCATAACTGAAAAAAAAAATGGCTTATTCATAGTAAATAATTAGTGATTGCTAGAAATTGCATTGAATTCTGCAGAATCCTTGGTACCTTTGCAATACAGTAGTTCTACTTGGTCTTTATAAGCAAACTCTTATATACCAGGCTTTCTTCAGAGTTTGAAGATCTCTTTCGGTCTAATTTAAATTCAACTCCTTGGTTTGTTTTACCTTAAAGTAAGAACATATGAAAATTGCAGAGAATAAATGTGTCTATCCACTCCTTTCAACAACAAGGTACATGGAGGCTGCATGTAACCACTCAAGAGGAGCTTGGCAGAAGTTAAGGAAAAATAAAGATTTTTCATACTGTTTCCTCAAATTAAATTTAGTGCAGGAGCTAACCATTTAGTTGATCTAGAAATATACAATTAAAAAATCTTTATTGGTTTTTCATCATAAAACAATACATCCTTGCAACAAATTCCAACAATGCTCTCCATTAGTATTTCTTTATTGATTTCCCCTGCTGACGTAAATTGCTCTTGGGTAAGCCCAGAACAATTAGTTTAGATAAGATTTCTAGTCAAAACTGCATTGTACCTACTATCAAGCAAAGTGTTCTCAGGCTGCAGGTCTCATAGCTCTCCTGGATGGAAGCAATGTTATCACAGTGGACACTGTGCCCTTATTCAGGAGTAATCCACTTTATGGCAGCAGAGTCTCTAATTGAGGCCAAAGGGTGAAGAAAGGAGGAGCTCTAATCAGATGATATCAAAGCTCCAGGCAGGTTAAAGATCCTCTAGCAAAGTCTGACTTTCTTTTGTGTGTCTCTCTCAAGGTCTTAGGGATTGGCCTCTAATGTGTTTCTACAAAAGGAAAATGTTAAGAAATACAATAAAGCGGAGAAGGGTTGGGATTAAAGGGGATTTCATTCAACGCGAAGCCCTGTGAAAATATCACATGTGGGAGTGAATCTGAAAAAGTCCAGTGGACTCCTGGCTAAAAAGAAATATGCATAGCTAGAGGTGCCTGGTGAAATAAAAGCGTTAATACTGCTGAGACAGATGGTGACTGACTAAATGGAAGCAGCTACACATCCACTCGTTTCTCTGAGAATCAGCAGCTGTTGGCTAACAGACACCTTTCTTACACAGGCTCTTGCTCAAGTGATAAGAAGTGAACGAGCTCTGGGCAGGACTATTTTGGGTTCCAGACGATCTGTGTTGCTACGAGATCTGAGATTAGTGGTTAGGTTGGTGCCGCATGTTGTCCAGCAGCTGATCATGAAACCTCTAAAAGTTAAGTTCACTTCTCAGAAGTCAGCTGTGCATGTGGGCTACAGGACAAGGTGATTGGATTGTTCTGTTTCTTGGGGTTTCCCCACCCTCAGCTTGGGTGAACTGAAGGGATTAGCAGCCTTGGTCTTGTAAGGATTTTTTTTTTAAGTCATCATATTAATATGCTACAAAATCTCTCCTGTGTTCCTTGAAGTTTATGCACAGCACTTCATGCTGATCATTTTGAAATTACACCAGAGTACCATTTTAGCTTCTTACCAACCACTGGGTTAACAGACACTGTTTTAAAGCATGATCTGTACAAGTCAGGTGAATTAGTGAAGAGTGTCCACAAAAGGGTATGGGTTATATGTGGTATGAGACTTTACTGGGACAGCCTGGCAGCTAAAACCTCTGCGGATGAATGGCGGGGCCTTTGTTCATTTATGAGTGGTAGTTTGCCTTCTACACTTAAAGAGCCTACTTAACTGCTTCTCCCGCTATGTAAACCTGAGCAAATCACTACAGTTTTCTATTTATCAGTTTCTTCTTCTATAACATATGGTTAATAATATAACCTATCCCATAGTATGATCCTCACAAATAGTACCTGCTCAATCTATATTAGCTAGTATCCTATTATTGTTGTTGCTGCTGTTATTATAGAAAAGGTCATTGTACCAGTCTCAAATAAATCATTACCAAAGATTGGCTTTAGTAAAGAAGACTAGGGAGTTTGGTGGATTAAGCTCCAAGGTCAAGCTTCCATGGTGATGAAGAGGGTGGTTGCAGGAGCAGTGATCACAGAGGAACTATTAAGAAGAAGCAAGCTCGTTCTTGATCTGAAGAGAGAGTACTTAGAACAAGAATTTCAAAAATCAGAGTGTTCCCATTTTCCCAGATTGGTATACTGAGGCTTTTTGGAGCCAGAATCCACTTATTTATGACACAGAGACTCAGAATCACAGGTTCGCAAGAAGCCATCAGGGTCACCAAGGAGCATGCTGGGTCCAACTTGCCAGTAGTGGCAACTGCAGTTTCTGCCTGCTTATCCCACTGCGTCTTTTGCTTCCCTCTTATCCTTCCCAAAACCCACATGATGTGGCAACTCACATAGAGAAACTCTTGCCCCAAAAGAAGAAAAGGCCAAAGAAATTTGGGTTAGGACAGTGGTGTGAGTCTACATGCCAAGAAAAGATGAGCTGGTGTTTTGTCTCTTTTTTCCCTTCTTTTTAACATCTCAAAAATAAGGGAAAAATATCCTAAACACTTAAAAATCTTCTCTTGAAACTAAAAAGGCCTACAACAATGAAAGAGACTTGGCTCAGGATTTATATAAATTTATATAAATATTTATATAAATTTAAAAAATTTTAGTAGAAAGTAAGACCAGTGAGTACAACCGGGTGAAGTGGTGTTTAAAAAACTAATGTGATCTCAGACTACATAAATAGAGGAATAGCTGCTAAAAATAAGGTTATAGTTTTGCTGCCCTTTACCTTGGTCAGAGCATATCAAAATCTTATATTCTGGTAAGAGGGCCACTCTCTTCAAGGGCTACAGACACACTGGACCACAATCTAAGAAGCATGAACAAGATAGAGATGGAATGTTAAATGAGGTCATGTGAGGAACAGCTGACAATTCTGGAAGATACTCAGAACAAGGATAGAGATATCTTTAAACATCCAAGGACAAGGATGTATATCTGAAGATGGAGGTGGAACAAGGACCAATATATCAAGTATTAACGACTAATACTTATTGAGAATTTATTACATGTTAGGCACAAGCCAGGCAATACATGAATTAGCTTATGAGGAAACACTCTGAAAAATGAGTAACTGCCCAAAGTTGATGGAGTTTGGATACAAACTCAAGCAGTCTGATTCCAGAGACCATGGTCCTAAGTATTGCACAGTCTTGCCAGTGCAGCTAAATATATTTCAACTCAATGAAAGAAGAACTCACAGTCTGGGATGTTTCAAGATGATAAGTTACCTTACTTAAAAAGTAGTAAGTTCTCTGTCACTGGAAGAATTGGTGGGAGGCCATACGACTACTTGGGGGCTAAGGCAGAGGACATATGCTCGCCACTTTGACCACACGTGCCAGGCTCCTCTGCAGTTCAGGTGTGGGCCAGTGGCTGAGTTCTGGCTGATGAAATGAGTGAAAGCCGCACATGTCATATTGGGTGGCCGTTTCAACCCCCCGTGTGATCCTCACCCTCTTGCCCCATATCCTGGCTGAAAGGGGGAAGACCTTGGTTTTCTGACTGAGGGCAGAGCCACAAGACAGAAGGAGCCTGGGTGCCTGACTGACACAGCCTCCTCCTGCTATTTGCACTGGAATAAGACGTAAGTGAGAAATAAGTTTCATTGTGATGAAGACAGTGAAATTTTGAGGTTGTTTGTTAAAGCAGTAACCCTGTTCTGACTAATACAGAGAGTATACTGTGGGGAAAATTTAAGTACTAGATGAGAGGTTAGCATACTTATCTTGTAAAGCCTACTCAAATTTGACATTCTTTGAATATTTAATAATAAAGCAAAGTGGATTTTAAGACTATCCCAGCAAAGAAACACATAATCTAATGGTTAACACACTCTGGACAAAAGAAAAATCAGAACTCTGAAATAAACAGATTCTTGACTTACAGGTGTCAGAGCAGCTAGGCTCAGGACCAGCAAATCAAAAAGTATAAAAATACAAACAAAAATAAATGATAGGTCTGATCTCCCTATGTCACTCTAAGCAGTGAATTTGGAAGTTCACTTCTTCATTGAATTGTAACCAATCACACATCAACACCATCATGCCATGCAATTGGTTAGGGGTCACAAACAAAGTTACATAAAACCTCAAGCTCTGTATTTAAAGAATTCATAATATAGGACAGTGGTCTTCAAAGTTTTGAGGGAATAAAAATTATCCGGTTTCTGGGCTCACCTCCAGAGATACCAATTCAGAAGATCTGGGGAGAGGACCACAAGTCAACACCTAATAGAATGCCTGTCACATAGTACATACTCAGTAAATAGCTTTGATAAATGGTTGGCTGAATTTAATGAACAGGCCTAGTGATTCTAATGTAGAAAGTATGAACCACCTTTTCAAGAAAGGTTGATCATCTGGGAAAAACTCAATCAGGGATCAATTAAATAAGATGCTTTGGCTCTGTAATTCAAAATGTTCTGGGAAGAAAAATCAACGCCATTTCTTTATGAAGTTGATACTTGTTTCCTTTTAAAGAAGCTGGATTTAGTATAAAAGTTTAAAAAAAAAAATTTGGAACCAGAGGGGAAACAGAGACATATCCAGGAATTTTAAGCAGAATGAGGTCATAGGAAGCTGCTGTTTTCCTGCACTTTTTTTTTTCTTTTTCTTAAGCAGGAAAATTCCACCCAAGAAGCAGACCAGTTGATCTTGCACCTGTGCTCCCATGTCTGGCACTTATCTGGGTCAAGTCAGAGAGAGCAACCCCCGCCCTTGGAAAAAGACAACCTACCCGGTAGCCGGGACACACACAGCAGCACGCACAGCCATCCTTATCACCAGACGTTCTCACCCAGCATCTGTCTGGGAGCAGAGTCTATGCCATTTGGGCAGCATACCAGACTGACGAAATCACACGAGGCCATCTGATCAAATGGCCGTTCCCTTCATACATCCATCACCCAGTCCCAGATCCAGGAGGCACCTCTCGTGGTGTTCGTGTAAAGATATCTAATGTGTTTCCCTTTCAGAAAGATTTAAGAGCAGAGCCTGTGGATTGAGAAGGCCTGGGCTGGACTCTTACCTGTGGTTTCTTAGGCATGTGCCTTAGGATCAGTCACATAACCTTCCTGTGCCTCAGTTTACTCATCTGTAAATTGAAGATACTAGTAATATCAACTTCATAAGCTTCTTGGGTAGATTAAATGAGAAAGTGGATGTAAAGCACGGTGGCTGCACACAATAAATTCTAGAGAAAAGGTGAACTGCGGCTAGGTGTCCTCTGTAAGGGATTCTAGCCCCTTCTCTGGCCAGTCCACCACTTGGGGATGAGCCTGTCTTCAGGGCTGTGCATGCCAGGCTGTAGCTAGTTTGGGGATGATTCTGTACCACTGCTGCCCACTGTGGGTACTGTGCTCTCCCACCAAGTGGGGTTATTAGTGCCCCTGAGCTGCCTTCACTGTGGCCTGGGTGGTAGACCTACATGTTAATTGTGGCCATTTTTCACAAAGTAAATAGCTAATGTTAGTTGCCTTGATGACAGACACACATAGAGAAGTGCAATTTTTCAAATTAAATTCATAGATTAATTCTTCACCCTTAAGTCATACCTCTTGATCTGAGTCTCACATTGTAAATTTTCATTATCTTTGTTTCATAACATCCATGTCAATCCAACCTTGTAAAATATGGAGAAACTGAGGTACAAATGACATCATTCAGAAAGCAGCTGCAATTTTTTTCTCAAGCACTTACAGATTTTTCTTATGTAACTTTCAAAAACCCATTGAAATATTTTTGTATGTCTTTTGCAGTTGAGGAAATTAATGTTCAAATGCACTAAGTATCTCATCCAAGGCTTCACAGCCAGAAAGCAGAAAATGGGACTTGAATTACAGCTCTCCTGCACCCCAGCTCATGCTCTTTTCATTAAACTTAGGAATTAACATGTGAACAAACCTGATCTCACATGTTCCAAATGTTTATTGAACACTTGTTTTCTACTAAGATCTTACCCTCATTCAGAAAGGTCACCTGAAGCCTGCTGATTACTTGTCCTTCAGCCTTTATAACTGTCTGTGGGACTTTACTCTACGTGGTAATGTTTTATTGTTACTGAAAATATTTATTTGACTGTAAATGGAAAAATCCTACAGATCATGTTCAACATCATGGCCAATATGCAATGTCTAACAACTATGTAAAAGGTCGTTATGCCAAACATAAGCAATGATCAAATTAACCAGGAAAGGCATTTTTATAAATTAATTTCTACCTAGCTATATTTCACATGGCTACTTCATAAAGTTGAAATTAATATTGATTATCCAGTAGTTTCTGACTAATGCCTATTACCATCCAACTCGTCAACATTAGTTGAAATATAACTATCTTCACTTTCTTTGTATGAACTGTGAACAAATATTCAGATGAAATTCAGTTTATTATATTTCATTCTTGATAGGGATAATAATATTCTTCAACACTTAGCTTTCCACTAACGAATAACTGATTGTAATTATTAATTCCTTTTTTTCTCCCTCAGCCTATCAAAGGAGTTACAGATGAAAATTAGTAGGACTGAGCAAGAACAAGGAAGGAATTACATTTGATTGGGAAAGTGGGGGAAAAAAAACCTCAACGTGATTCAAAATACTGTATATTTATTAAACATTGGTTATGTACCCTGTTGGAAATGTAAAAGTAACATATCTTCTCTTTCTGGGTCTCAAACATTTAAGATCTAGTTAAGGAACTGGACTTTTACATAAAATACAATTGGACAACATTCAACACTATGAGTTAGAATATTCATGAGCCAAAGTCTTTGGCGTAGACATTTAGTAATATGAGAAGTCAGGAAAAGAAGAAATTACTGTGGGCTGGAGTGGGTTGGGAAGATGAGATGGGAGAATTGACATGGGACTGGAGAAAGAGTGAGATTCAGAGAGATGAATCCACTCCCCGACCCCTGAGGAAAAAAAAAAAAAAAATGCAAGAGAGAAAAGAGGGAGAAAGAGAGAGAGAAAGAACAGGGAAAAAAGAAATGAGGAAAAACAGGTCACCAGCAGGAATGAGGAAGGAAAGAGGCAGGTAAGTGGTGGATTTTTGCTCCACAGAAGGCAATATAACAAGAGGTGGCAATTCCTGGCAGGCCATGTTGAACAAAATGCACTTTTGCCCTTGTTGGTATGTCCAGAAATTCAAGTTTGAAAGTTGAAAGTCCTGGCTTATGTGACAGTAAATATATGTTTGGGAAAAAAAAAAAAAAAAGGCCAGCAAAAATTTACTTCAATTTTTTAAAAAAGAAATCTATTCCACACTACAACGTATTTCTCAAAATACTTGCTCTGTTTCTCCAAGCCACATAAAGGGGCTTGTTTTTCTGCCAAAACTCTCTGACCTTATGTTAACCAGTCTCCCCACTGTGTCAGCTCTTAAGCTCACTTTAGCACCATGTGTTTCTTGTCTTTAAATAAACCTCCTAGATGATATTCTTACAAAGATATGCAATTCAATGTCTACTTCTTCATAAACTTTAGTAGGAATGGCATTTCTGGGAGGAGATCATGGATCAAAAATGATCTCTCTCTCTCCCCTACTGTCTCCTGATTGTGGCCACTCTAACTATATAAAATGTGTGAAGACCACAGACAAAATACTTTATATCCTTAACAGTCACTAAAGTTTTCAAGATACTCATATCAGGATAGGAAGGTTTAACTTGCTTACTAGAGACGTTCAAGTTTTGTATGAGCTTTACTAAGATAAGCTTCCTCTCATGTTTAGAAACTCTTCTACACATAGACTAATTTGGGAAATTACTGTATCTGTTCTGACTAAAAATGAGAGCAAGGTACTGCCTAATTCTGGCAAGTCCCAAGAGAGTAAGAATACTGTTAATGGTAATAACAGATCTTTAATTATTAGACGTGTATTTTGTTTTGAGGGCATACCAATTATCTAGAAACTTGTTAAAAATGAGGATTCCTAGGCCTGCCTCCACAAACACTAATTCAGAAGCTGTGGGCCACATACCACATACCTTTATATGTACCATGTAGACTTCGAGATGTAAATGTGAAGGGATTATAGCTGTATGATTGTTGGGTGATTTAAATGAGATTTTACATGTAAAACAAAAAAAGTAAACTTTATATACATCACACAGAAATCAGTAAAATTCAGTTATTAGGATTCTTATTGTTCAAATATCTGAATAAAAGTGCTCGGCTAAGAAACACCAACAATAGAAGACTATTTTAACAGATCAAAACCTTATGGCTGGTTCCCCCACCACACATACTCCCCACCAAGAGTTTATGTAATGTTTAATGTTTGTAAACTAATGTCTTGTGTTAATTTTCCACTTTTGGATGACCTCTAGTCAATAGTAATTGTGTTTCTAAATACTGGATGCATTTTTAACTGAGTTTTGTACCACTTTTTGTAAACTTTTGTTTTAACTATCATTCAGCTTAAAAAAACCAAAGCAATACATTTTCTCTCCATTGTTAGTCAAGTTAATGAAAGTCGACTTCACGAGCAAAATCTTAATTTATGAATGTTTTCACTGTTTTCCTTGCTAAGGACATTAGTACTTGACTACCTTGTAGCAAAGAACTAGAATGGGGTGAAATTTTGTTACAAATACTTTCAGGTAATAGAATGTATTAGAGTTCACCTAAATGACATTTTTTTAGTGAATTATTTAATCTGGTTTAAAGTCTTTAAAAATATTGTCCAGTTATGAAGTTTATAAATGATTTTATGGTACTGCCATAGATTCATGTAAACATATAGGATTGTGACCACGACTTAATATCTTTATGTAAATTATAGTTTAAACAAAGATCTGTCAGGGCAAAGGAAAGCACATATTTTATAAGTGTTGTGTATTTTGGAACATTCCAGGCTTCTTGTGAGAAAATCAGTATCTGCTTATCTCCTAGGACCAAGGACCTGATGTTTCTGAAGTCACATCACACTTCACACTTATCTGCACGTGGAAATAGGTGGCCACTGTTGAATTCTAGTGAGAATGACACCTCTGAAATCTCTCAGCTTCACAACTCCTATTAGAGCCCTTAGAGAATCTGCTCACATTGTGCCAAACAGTATCCTTAGGCGGTGATATTCCTAGAATGAATTGGTTTCTAAAATTAAAAAGGGAAAATAATTATGGGGAGTGGGGAAGGGAGAGGTAATGTTCTACCAGGAGGAAAGGCCCATGCTATCAAAAAACAAAAGACAATATAACCTACAAGGATGATCCAGAAACTCAGAGAAATGCAGGAAGAAATAAAAGGTTTGAGTTTGAATCACGTTATTTGACACAGCTCATATCAGAATGACTTTCATGCAGATTTCCTAGAAATATCATTTGTGAAAAGGAGGGTGGTATTCTCAGTATATGAGGTGTGAGGCAGGGTGACCAACCAGCTTGATGTTCCTAGGACTGAGGGGATTCTGGGGATATGGATTGCTCAGTGTTAAAACCAGGAAAGTCCCAGGTGAACCCGGATGAGTTGGTCTCCCCATATGCACCTCCCCATCTAGATGGCTGATAAAAGCTTCCCCCAGCTCTCCAAGAACTTGCTCCATTGCTCCCTGCAACTTCCCTACTCAGGTTGGCCCAAAGCTAAACTGAAGCAAGAGTGGATGCTTTGGTGGTGTTTGTTCAGTTCTCTTCTGTGGCATCTATTCCTCCTTCTCAGTATCCCTGTTTGTTGAGGGATCTGACATTTTCCCCCTTCCCTAGGACTATTCAAGGTGACCTTTCTTTTAGCTCTTTCCCAAACAACTTCCATCAAGTCAAAGTAAAACAGTCCTGGGTCACAGTAGCTCATGGCCTTGTTCCCTGCCATGTGAAGACAGGATCAGCTGCTCTGCCTAATGTGTGGCTGGGTAAGAAGCACCTCTCCTAGGTAATAAAATGAAACATGGAAAAGATACCTTTAAGGTAATTCTTGAGAGGAGAGCATTTTAGTACTGTGACAGAGGTTAAGGGAGGAGAGACTATTCTGTAAGGCTGAACTTCCACCACCCCCAGAACAATTGTCTACCTATTACCTGCATACCTTACATAGCATAGCACTGCCAGTAGCATATAGTGGATGGATAGACAGATAAATGCCAAGCTTCACAATGGTTAGATTCATAAAAAAGGCACTGCATCAAATCTTTGTGAGAGTCTCAAGTTTCCTTCCATTCTAAATATGAGTCCATTATAGATGGATCTTGAAAGCAATAATGGCAAGAAAGTCTATGTCCATGAATATTTCAATGTCTCTCATGCGATGTGTGCCTATCATTACCCACACTGTGGCATGTACAGTATTCTGCACAGGCGGTCAATAATTATTGATTGGCCAATGAAAGGTCATTATCTAATGCACCATAATCATTTATGCAAGGGGCCCACAGGAATCAGCCTGATCTCAGAAGCATCTTTTTTTCTAACTTTGAGAAAGGAACATATAGTGGCTTATCTTGGGTTCCTTGTCAAAGAGAAAGGATATGAAAAAAAGTATGAAGGGAACATAAATGTGGGGCCACAGTACAGGAAAGAATGAGAGAAAAAAGAGCAAACACGTAAGATTAGAAGCAAGCAAATCAAACCTATTAAACACTGAGAATTATTTTTAATACTAAAATGCACATTCATTTAAAGACAAAGATTCTAAACAGCAAGGTTTCTCTGTTCTTGGCAGCAAAAAATTTACTGCTGTGGCCAAATGGAGATGAAGAGTAGAATCAAAACTAAAGTACCTGAAATTTAAAACAAGCCAATTTACATTTCATTTAAGAGAAGCAAACAGATGGGCCAGATAATAATTTCAAAATCTAGTTTACAAAGAGAAAAACAAATCTGGAACCTGAAGTCAAATGAGTTGGAAGTAAAAAGCAAAGCAATAAAAAGAAATAAACATGTACAGAAGCAGGCACCAGTAGTATACAGTGGACGGATAGACAGATAATGCCAAGCTTCACAATGGTTAGATTCATAAAAAAGGCACTGCATCAAATCTTTGTCAGAGTCTTCAAGTCACCCCCCTCAGCCTATGCAATTCTGGAACTTTCTCCCCAATTTCATATCACACCTGGGGCAGAGGCAGGCTGAACACTTCAGGGGCTGTCACTTCCCCAGATGGCACCAAATTCATAAATCACAAACTCTAGGAGAAGGTAAGAATCTTAGTAAAGGACAAGTTCTCCTTGGGTCTCCAACATGAACTTTAAAACAAAACCAAAAGGTTTGATTGAGAATATCTTCATATCTATTAGCTTGAACCATGTGAAACTGTGGTTTTTATAGGTAAAAAATGAAGGCATGTTGGCAATTTCAAGTGATTGAACCTAATACATTATGATTTTGATTATAGAAATACTAAGGTCTTAAACATGCAGCTAAATATAAAATTAGTTATATTCTTAATTCTGTACTTCAACCAAAGATAGTTTTCTTTGGTCACTAATTCTGACACAAGGCATAGACTCAAGTTCGGGAGGCAAAAGGCCCAGGTCTGAGCTATTTCTCCACCTCGTACTTGTTCTGTCTTGGTCGGTCATCCTGCTCTAAGTTGTCACATGAAACATCTGCTGTGACTCTGCTTTCTCTTGTTTTCACTCTTGGAGCTTCATTGGCTTTATTTGTATGCTTTGTACACTGGTTCTAGTTTTCAACTTAGTATTGTTGTTGTCATTATGAATGAAAAACATTGCCTGCCATATCAGTAAATGAAGGATGCTGCAGCTATCAAGTTATCAGCCACTACTGCTACCCCAGAGAGTGAGCTGGAGGGAACTCAGGATGGAGACTAGCAGGGTGCCCGGCCTCTGCAACCACCTGCAAAGATGCCCCCTGAGGGGACTCAGGATGGGAAAGAACAGGATACTGGCCCTAGATAGCTAAGGTGCACAACAAAGGAATGATTTCAATGAGCTGAGACTTTTGCATTTTCCCATACATAAAAAAGCCCCAAATTCTTTAACTTGAGATATCTGGTTTTCTTTAATTAACAGGAATCTTTTGATGTTCCAACTACCTTGTTTTTGTTGCAAAAACTCACATATCCTGGCTCCTCCTCTGTCTCTTCAGAACAGTCTCTTAGAGAGATCTGAGAGGCCGTCTCCCAGGCCTGAAGTCCTCAGAAAGTCCGCCAAATAAAACATAACTCTCAAGTCTTTTAGGTTGTGCATTTTCTTAAGTCAACATTATAATTGTGGCCACTTTCCCACAAAGCACATCTTTCCATAGTCTCTCTCACCTGCACATTTGTTACATTTTCTCCCATGCCCCCATAATCTTGGGAACGGGGCCTGAGTGCATCTTCTCTTTCTGCTCTGCACATTTCCTTTGCCTGCTCTAATGCACACAGAGTTAGCTCTTTTTTCCCCCCTTGGAATCTCACAGATTGGGAGGCAGCTTTTTTAGCAACGCTACTGAGAAGAGAATTTCCCCATAAAAGGAACAAAGTCACTACCTCTCTATTTCTTAGTTCCCAGGCACAAGATCCAAAGAACTCATTGCCTGAACACTCTGAGCTGAAGTTCCAGTTTAGGTTGAGCTGGGGTGATCAAAATCAAACTCTGAGTGCTCATTAAAACCTTTGGGTAGCTATGAAATCAAGCAGACAGACCATCTACCCAAGTCTTCACTGTCAATTACATAAAGAATTAAGGAGTCACTAATCAGTTAAGTCTATATGTTATATATTCACATTGATTCTAGCTCAAAATTCAGAGTTTTGATTAAACATATGTGAAGATGGGTGGTGGTGCATGTGAATGAGGATAACTGTCCTGCTGGTGGTGGGTAGGGCATTATTTGGGAGAAATCCAGGCCATCAGCCTTTGAATATCAAGGACCCAACAAGAGCACTTTATAACAAAGCACTCTCAAGTTCCCTCAGAAGTTGTGAACATTTTTTCCTATGCACATTTCTTTATGACAGATAACATTTGATGGGTAAAATTGGAATGATCAGGATTATGTGAATACTTTTGAACACTAACCTTCATTTCTTCCAGGCAGCCAGGCTCCAAGTTCAGGGCCATGGGAAGCTCTGGTCTAGGCAATATGAGACTACACTGTAGAGAATCTGAAAGCAAAAATAATCCAGTCTGTTACCATTATTGCCATGCATCACAATTCCAAACAATATCAGTGGCAAAAAATATGCCTCCTTGAGAAAAATCTTTTCTTGGTCTATGCTTTAAGTAATTACTGTGGTTAACAGTGAGTTGTATAATATATAGATAAGCTTCAAATTAGCACATTTTCATTATTTATCATTTAATAAATACTGAATCTGACATAAAAATTATTTTGGAAAACATCCAGGTATGCAGTCAGCCCCCAACTCACATGGACTCAGGTAAATGCTTGGGGCAAGTTCATGACCCTGATCTGTGTGGTGCTGTGGTAGCATGTATTCCTGCTTTCATATCTCAGATTCAAAATTAACAAAAATAATACAGTCACTGTAAAGTCAAAGACACAGAACTGGGGTTGCTTCAGTTCTGTCGTTCTATGGGATGGCACGGAGTTTTTAATCTGTGTTTAAAATTTCAAGCAGTAAAGCAGCATGAACTGCAAGTTGTAATATTTTTGTTTTAGAAGTACAAGTTTTTAATACATGGAATATTTTCCCAAGCTTAATAGTATCATTTAAAGCATATTTTTTTCTTCTTTTTAAATTTGGCATTTGCTTTACAACTAAAGAACAAATCAAGAAAAGAATAATTTTTTTACTGATTATTATAGGATTATTGCTGAAAATAAATTTGTAGAAGAGAGGAGAAGGTTGTAGAAAATGCTTCAGTCTGGTGTCAAACACACCAGCCTGCCACTGCTTCCAGGGGATTCTCAGGATGGATCTGGGAGCTCACTTTCATTGTCACCTTCTAGGAGGCTCTGTGACAGGTGGCTGAGCTCGGGCCACAGGAGACCTGGAAGGGGATTTCCACTTGGAGTCCAGAGAAACAGGCCCCAGTGACACTTAAAGGAGACTCCCTTGTTTTTTTTATTAGCACAGACTTCAGGAGCCACAGTGGAAAGACTTTGAGGCAGATCTCTGATTTTGAAAAAATTTTATCTTTGCCTTTGAAAATTATAAGCCACTAGACTTTTTTCTTCCAGTTTTATTGAGATATAATTGACACACAGCAATGTATAAGTTTAAGCTGTAAGGCATAATGATCTGACTTACATGCAACATGATACAATGAACACAATGAGTTTGGTGAACATCCACCATCTCATACAGATACACAATCAAAGAAAAAGAAAAAAATATTTTTCTTTGTGATGAGAACTCTCAAGATTTACTCTCTTAACAACTTTCATATATAACACACAGCAGTGTTAACTGTATTTATCATGTTGTACATTACGTCTCTAGTACTTATTTACCTCAAAACTGGAAGTTTGTACCTTTTGACTACTTTCGTCCAATTCCCTCTCCCCCTCACCTCTGGCAATCACAAACCAGATCTCTTTTTCTATGAGTTTTCTTTGTTTGTTTGTTTTTGAAATAAAATTGACCTACAACATCATGTTAGTAGTTCTTGTTACTCAGCATAGTGATTTGGTATTTCTGTACATTTCAAAGTGATCACCATCCTAAGTCTAGTTAACCATCTGTCACCAAAGATACTATATATTATTGATTATATTCCCCACATTGTACATTTCATACCCGTGACTAACTTATTTTGCAATTGGAAGTTTGTACCTCTTAATCTCCCTCACCTACTTCTCTCCTCCCCAAACCACCCTCCCCTCTGGCAACCACCTGTTTGTTCTCTGTATCTATGACTCTGTTTCTGTTTAGTTATGTTTGTTCATTTGTTTTGCCTTTTAGATTCCACATGTTAAGTGAACTTATAGAGTATTTGTCTTTCTCTGGCTGACATTTCATTCAGCATAATATCTTCTAGGTCCATCCATGTTGTTACAATGGCAAGATTTCAGTCTTTTTTATTAAGCCCCCAGACTTTAAATGATGCAGAGGAGAATGAGGCTGGCTTCCCACCTGCACATGTATAAGACAGAGAGACACAGAGGCAGCCAGGCACTGTGAGAAGAGTAAAGGTTCTGGCTTCTGATCGCCTGCTCTGTATGGCAGGCCCGCTGCTGCCTGGCTGTGCAAGGGGCAAGTATTCAACTGCTCTAGGGCTGATCCTTGTCCCTAAGTCATTTTAACCTCACAGGAATGCCAGGAAGATGCAATGAGACACAGTGAATATAAAACAGGGCCTGGCTCATAGTAGCACCATGATGTAGCCAGCTGTATATACAGCAAAAAAGAAGTCATCCAGAATGCTCTCTTTTTCTAAAAAAGATGATTGAAGGCAGAAGGTAGAGGTGAAAAACCCAGTCAGGAAAGAACCAGGAGGACTTACTAAGAAAGGGGGTGCCCACAGGTCCTGAGCTGCCTGGGATCGTGCTAACTGAGGCTGGCTAGCCCATCATCATGATGAATACCCCTCTGTTCTCAGAAGTGTCCCAGTTTGGATAACACTAGAACTGCTGTGAGGGTTAAGTAGTAGAACTTTTCTTGATTTTATCAAGGAGGAAAATAAGCTCAGAAAGCATGAAACGCTTTACTGGTGATCACATGTAATAAGTAGCAAAAACTCTAGGCTTGTCTTAAAATCTTTTTACTGCTTGGGATGGGAAGAATCACCTAATAATTCTAATTTTCCTTATCTCGCTCCAGCCAGGACTAGATTATGTGCACCTCAGTAGATTCTCTCTCTAGCTACAGTTGAGTCCTAGGTATCTGTAGAGCCATCATGCAAAAATTAGGAGGCCAGAGGGCAAGTAGCCCTTACCCTAGGATCAGGATTAGGGCTGGCGTTTTTGTTACCTGGTACGATTATCTCAAAATATGCAGCTGTGTGAATCTCAAGCCATTGGTTACCTAGGTCTTTTTGTTTCATTCTGCTTTGACAGATTTCTTGCCTGCCAGTTCCATGGCCCTCCCTTAGTCTCTAAACATGAGTCCTTCAGCTGACATAAACCCAGATCAAATTGCAAGGAATTATGATCTCAGAAAACTGAGAAGTTTGTGAGTAAAACTGGCTTCAGAACTAGCTGGATCCAAGAACCAGGCAATGTTATAGAATGTGGTCTGTCATCCTCAACCTCTTTCGCAGGCTTTCCATTCTATTAGATTCCTTTTAAGACAGGTTTACCCCCAATTAGGTGGCAAAACAGCTGCTGGCAGCTTCCGACGCATAGAATAACCATCTTAGCATTCCCAGAAAGGGAGTACTTTCTCCCCACGGTCCAGCTAAAGGTCTGGTTTTACCTATCACTGCACTGACCTGGGTCAGGTGCCCATCCTGAGGTAGGGGGCTCAAACGCTCTGAATCGACCAGTTCTGGTTATTGAGTCACCTCAGGAGGTTCAGGGAAGGATGTCAGTCCCACTCAATCTGAGACGTCACAGAGGAGAAGGAATGTTCCCCAAAGGAAAATCAAGGCATCAGAAAGGAATGGATACCAAACAGACAAAAGTAAGCTTTCTTTGCCCGGACTACTCCGGTATGCAGTGCGCCTGACATCAGTCATGACTCCACTGACGTCACTGGCCTTTAGGTGCTGTAATTCTTTAACCCTCGAGCTTACCCTTCAACCTTTGAATACCTTGCTCCCAGCTCCGCACCCATTCACCGTGAGTGCGGCCGCTGTGTGTCACATAGGAAAATCTTTGAAAAACAGAGCTACAAAAGACCTCAGTGCTGCTCCAACCATTTTCATAGGGAAAGAAGGCTGCAGAAGCTCTGTGAAATCTATGACACAACACATAGCGGCTTTATGAGTTTCCCCAACATGGTTAGAGGGAAGAGTACTGAATTTAGGGTTAAAAATCCCAAGGAAGAGCAGCTGACTCAATGAGGGCTCATAAAAAGGAGACCTCGGTGGAAGATAAAGTTTGGGATTCTTTTAACTGTTTTCACAAATGACTAGATTTTAAGGTGGATGTTTATAAATACAAGCTGCAGAATATTTTTATCATTAATGCTGAAGTCAAACTAAGTTTATCTGTATTGAATGGCAAGGCATTTGTCAAAGCACCCTACTCCTAAAAAACCGTGAAAGAAAAACCTCGTCTCATGTCAGAGACTAAATTATTAGCAAACGCTTGGAAAAATAAAAACGTCAAATGGCACATCGAAGCACATTGGAATTTTAATAATATTTATAAAATGAAAAAGAATTCACAAATATTTGGTTAAACTGTATTTCTTTTTCCAGATGTGGAAAATAAAACAACTAAACCTTAAAAAGAAAAAAAAGGGCCAGCCCTTTGCAAAGCAACCATTAACTTACACTGTGAATGGAGTTTTAAGAGAACAGTATTTGGAGGGAGGGGCTGGTAGTGGCAGAGAGTTAAAAATGCAATGTGCTCACGTTTAAATCTTAAAAATGTGCAGAAAGGCCCCTCCCACGCCTCAGCTTGTGAAGTATCCCATCACCCTTCTACACTGATTCTGTGACCTTAGAAAAGACCTTTAAATGTCCCTGTATCTGAGAAGCCTTCACTG
The DNA here is from genome assembly GCF_048773025.1 of Camelus bactrianus. NCBI lineage: Eukaryota > Metazoa > Chordata > Mammalia > Artiodactyla > Camelidae > Camelus > Camelus bactrianus. Next base: position 41,258,359 of record NC_133550.1, on the reverse strand, counting down.
ATTACCTGGTCTCTACCTCTTTACCCAGCTGTATTTTTTTCTTCATTGAATTTACCACTTCCTGATGTTGTATTACTTGTTTATTTTTCAGTTTGTTCAATCAGTGTTTCCCTCAGTGGAAAAGAATCTCTAAAAGTCAGTTATCTGTTCTGTTAACCACTATATTCCTGGGGCCTTAACAGAGCTGGGCCTGGAGCAGGTGTCAACAGCCATCTGTTGAGAGGATTAAATGTAGAATGGACATCTGGAAACAGTACTGATAACCAAATTTAACAATTAAAGAAGATAACATTTGTAATCATTCTTTATTACTTTAAGTTTAAATTTTAAAAATAGGGTCTGGCTGAAATTTCTACCAGTTTCTCAACCCATAAAACTCTGACTTTATGCTGCTGAATATGACCCTGAACACAAGAAGAAAACAGCTGTTGGTGTCTGTTTTCCCCAATGGTTATCTCATTGTTGGCCCATTCTTTAGATACTTTAAAAGAAAAACAAAAAAACAAACAAAAAAATTCAAATCTTCCAGCTTTTGGGCACCATGTGAAAACCCAATTTCATTTTGAATAGACGGTAAATTATATTTTGGGAGAAATGTTTTCAACAGTTCAACAACTAGGACAGTCATTATCTGTTGCTTTATAATCCCACGTAAAATAATAACTACCTAGAATTTTAGTTTCTTTTTTTCATTCACTTTAGTTTTCCTTAGCAGATATCATATAAGGGAATATAGTGGAAAGATTAAGAAATCAGATTTTTGGTGTTATAATTCTAGATCCACTGATAACTGTGTGAGTTTGGGCAAGTTACCTACCCTCTAAAATCCTGTTTCCTCACTTAAAAAATCAGGGAAATAACAAAAGTTATAGCACCAAACTCATGGGGGCAAATGAAATAATACAAAACTAACAAACAACAATAACAAAAATCCCCTTTAAGAATCTCTTAAAATAGGGCCTGACATTAAATACTTGCTAAATATTTTTTATTAATATTAATTCTTTATTTATTTTAGGTTTCTTTTCCTAAGAGTTTAAAATTTTAACTTTTTTGTCTGTTGGTAACTTGAAATAAACCCAGGATAATTCTGCTTAAAACAAGGCCCTGTACTTAAAACATAAACCTTGCACCAACTAGGTTATATGAAAACCAAATACCAAATTTACATGAGATATTGAGAAGTAAAATAAAACAATGTTCACCACAACAAGATAAAACACATTTCAAAAACTCTGTGGGTGGGTGTCTGTGAGAGAGAAAGAGAAAGAGAGAGAGGGAGAGAGAGACCCTTTGGTTGTCTGTATAAACTGACTGCTATGATTAATAAGACTGTTTTCTAAAGAAAATGAGGTAATAACAAAAGGCCTCTCTGTGCTTAACTTTTGTCAGGGGCAAAAAAGAAAGGGACAAAACAGCATGAAATGATGAGACCAAGTGATGAAAATTCATGCACAATGATTACTTTCAAGAGTAATTTCTCTCGGGTAATTCAGCGGCCTACTACTATGGCTCTCCAGAGTGACAGCTAATGTAAATGAAGCTACTAAAAGTGGATTATCATGGTAAGAATATATTCAACCAATAATGTGATAGAAATTCATCCAAAGCATTTGGGGAAAATTCAAGAGAAGAAATGTCTTCTTCTTTTTCTTCTTATTTTTTTTTTAAGTTAATGGCCTACAACACTCTTCTTCCCTGACTAATAATCAGCAGGCCCTTAAAAATATCCAGCCAGGAAAAAGAAAAACAAACTTGTTTGGATGAAATAGGAACCCACCTGGGTTATGAGTATCTGTGTTTGGTCCCAGGACTCAGATTTTGAGCCAGATTCTTTGAGAGATTGTGGCAAATGCCTCCAATTATTTTTGCCAAGTATTATTTACTTAGAAAAAGTAATGTTTCATGGATTAGTGTCAAGGAATCTAAAATTTATAATTTCAAAAACTATTCTTCCACATGTGTATGGCTTTCTCAAGTTTTTATTGAACAAAAATTAAGTACCATGTTGTGTGAAAAAATTTAAAAGGACACTGTCTTTCACAAACTTACACAAATAGTCTTTGGAATGTCCACAGTAAGTAGCTGTTAGTTTTGCTTTCTAGATACTTACATGTTGGCTATTTTAACTAGATTGGTTTTCAAAACAGCTGTGACAACCACTCTGCATGGAAACATTCATGAGCCCACTGGTTTGCTAGTTAAAGTAATGGTTCTATGGGCAGGGTGGAATTGAAGTGGGGAGCAGCAAGTAGGGGGGCAAGTTGTGTTCAGAACACCCAGGAAGTGTCTGCAAAAGAAGACAAACTTTAAAGACGGATTTACACGAGCAGAAAAGGTGGGTAATTTTACGTAGGTCAGAGCCTCTTGATTGGAATGATGGAGCAGAAGAGAGGATGTAAGAGGAATTATACTTTCCACAGACCAGATCTGCAGGTAGGAGGACTGGGTAAGAGAAAAGAAGTCATCTTGGCTGAGTCTCATTGGCAGAGAACTCTGAAACCAGTAAAGAAAGCTGACTAGATTAATCTCCTCAATGACAGGAAGAGGAGTCATGAATGATAATCCAGAAATCACTGGGGTTGATGTTAGAAGGTATTTTGAGACTATTCCTTTTGAAGGGTGAAGGCATCTTGCATTCTTTATATTCCTTTTAGATAAATGATTAAGCCATCCGATGAGTTGATCCCAAAACTTTAAAAGTATTGTAGCCTTATTCAAAATTCTATCTAGCTCCCTCTTACTTCTTATTCCATGATGGAATAGCATAGATGATTTTTTGTTCAGACCTAAGGCAATATACCTGTCTCAGTAGAGCTGTTTTACTTCTACATGTGGTGACGAATTGGTTAATTGCTTGGGCTCCTATGGAAGGCAGCCTTCAAGATGGCCCCAAATGAATGAGTTTTTCCAGGTCCCAAACTTCCTCATTCTCTCCTTTTTCCATTGTTGGTGATGACAATACCTCTCCTCTTAGCCCTATGAGGTCCTCTTCCAATATTAAATTCTGCTTTCAGGGAAAATTTTGAAAATGTGTCCAATAAAGCCTGATTGGCTTCCTTTTCTGGATAACAGAAAAAGGAGGCTAAACTGGGGACTCTGAGGCATCAGTGAGCCAGAAGCTCTGAATTACTGGTTAGAGTTATCACTCACTGAGTACCTACTATGCGCAGGGACTGCCCTTTCATGTGGACAGGGAGAGTGGTGGGACAAGGGGGCCCTTACCTCTAAAGGAAGTGTTGTCTCATCCTATATAATCACATAATTCAAGAGAGTCAGGTATTGCCTTTGTCTGGTTGCATCCAGTGAATAAAAGTATAAAGTAGAAGATCCCATGGGTAAGATATAAACAGGCTAAATGTTTTAAGGTAAGGGATACCAAGATCAAGAAAAAAAGAACCAAGTCATAAATATAAATTAGCCAAATGTTGGGAGCATAGCCTAATAGTTAAGAATCCAGACTCCAAACCCGGACTGCTGGGTTCAAATCTTGGCCCTGTGGCTTGGATGCATGTGGTCCTGTGACATTCCTTAAAGTCTTTGTGCCTCAATTTGCTCATCTGTAGAAGAGGGATGTTGACAATAATAGCAACTACCTTATCAAGGGCATTAAATGAGTTAATACTTGTAAAGTGCTTAAAACACTGCTCCATAACAGTCTGTTAATAAATAAAAATCTCAAGAACTGACTAACTCCCTTCTAAACTGATAGCTCTTGGTCACTGGAAATGTTCAAGCACAGGTCCTGGAATGTAAGCTGACTTCATTAAGGCAATAATGTTTGTCTTTTTTTGTTCAAATCTTTGCCTGGAACAATACATAGTATAGATCAAACTGAAAAAACATCATTGAACGAATTAATGCATCTCCCCTGGTAGTTACACAGAAGAGTTCTGCATGCATCCAAATTAAGACAAAATGACTTCTAAGGAACTTTCTAAATTTAGGTTTTGTGATTTCTTTCATGAACTAATGCATTGGAACAGTACTATACAAAAAGTGTGATGATTTGAGATTAAATTGTGTCTATTTTTCTTTTTTTTTTCTTTCCTTCCTTCCTTCCAAGGAGCCCGTGTCTATTAAATGAGTGCTTTTTTTCCCTAGGTAGAAGGTTTACCAGGAACATAGAGTATGCTATCAAGAGTCTCTAAGCCATCTCCACATGTGTCTAATCTTTACCTTCTTTTACAGTTTCATATGTGCAGGACTTTCAGTTGGGTCAGGTTGGCATTTCACTGCCCTTTATGTGTGTGACAAGTGAAAACAGGGAAAGAAAAGAAACTAGAGTGAGAAAAACCAGAATCCACACAGCAGTTCAAACGTGATGTTCAGACAGTTCTCTCATTCAACCTGCCTCATCAAGCCCACTGCGGTCATCGCTGTTCATCTCACACCCCTTGTGTGTGACAGGCCCCAACCCCTCTCTCATAGCAGAGCCTCTCCCACAGTTCTGACTGTCACCCCCATGAGACAGATACACCATCAGTACCTGCAAAACTGACCTGTGTCACCTGGGACCTGGGACCTGGGACGTGCTCTGATTCCACAGCTCTCACACTGAGGACAGAAAAAAGTCTCCCAGCAACAACTGCAAAGAAAGTGGATGCCCCTGAAGTCTCTCCCCTAGAACCACATTCTCATAATTCCCCCAAGAAATCAGAATGCAACTGCTCACCTCTCCAATGAATGGAAACAGTTAATTCAGACACTTAGATCAATTTCTAAAATCCCAACCCCCATGATATAAAACCATTTTGACTGCAACGATGAAATAACTCACTTGCTGACAGTTGCTTGGACTATCTGTAGACGTGAGGAAAAAATACTTTTAATCAGGTCAAGTCACTCTGCCTTTGGGATTCTAAATTTACTCATATTCTAAAAGAAAAACACTCCATTTTAGTAGGGAAAATACAATTTTTTTAGCTTAATAAGCAACCAAGAGTTCTTTCTTCAAATTTTGACATTTAATCAATCAGAAATTTGGTGTTGGAAAACTGTTTCCTGTGAAGCCATCTCTGTCTGTAGGATTTTTCTTAAAAAATCTGGACTATAGAAGGCACCACCTAGACTTTGACAGAACATTGATTCCCACCTGGGTCTTACACCTAACAGACACTGTCCCTACTCTTTCTTCTTTTTGTGCCCTAACAGTTAAGAATACCATGAATAAACATTAAAATGAAATATTAAGCATCTTTGATTTCATTTGCCTCTAATTATATGATCCCTTAAATTTGGCTCTAATCATGAAAGACTGGTAAAACTTTTAACACATTAGTAATATTTTATGTGTCAGTATCTTAGCACGGTTAAGACAGAAAGAGGTCTTACTATTCTCTCCAATTTTTGTAAAACTAAGATTCAGAGGAGTTAAGAGATTCTCCCAACGTCACGTATAGGTAACAGAGGTGAGCTTTAGTCCAGATCTGTCTGTCTACAATTCTCATGTTCTCTGTTTATGACATATTATAAATTCAGTGAGAGAGGGATCTTCAGTGATCTAAGTCAGGAGTCAGCAAACTTCTTTTGTAAAGGATCAGATAGTAATATTTTAGGCTTTGTGGGCCATATGGTTTCTTTCACAACACTCAACTCTGCCGTGTAGTGCAAAAGCAACCATGACAAAACATGGATGAGTGACTGTGGCTGGATTGAAAAAAAAAAAGTTTATTTATACAAGCAGGTAGCAGATCAGATTTGGCTCAATGGCCATAGCTGGCTGATCTTAGCAAATCTGGCATTTAGGGACAAAATCTAAACTGTAGTCTGCCTGTTAGGAGCATGAAGTTCCCTCAACTGAAGATAAAGGCTAGAGTTATGGAGAAGAGGCTACCTAGTGTTAATGGTGAGTAGAAAAATTAAAGTAGACAATGCTATTATAAGAGGAGTACAGTGGTTATACACTCTGGACTATCTGGGTCAATGGTGTGGGCCCTCTGGCTATATGGTCTTGTCAAGTTACTTAGTCAACTTCTTCATGCCTTATCTTCTTCCTTCTTATTTACAAAATGGGGGTATTAAGGCATTTTCCTCATGGAGTTCTTATGAGAATTAAATGAGTAATATATGTAATATATATATAGAATAGGGCCTAGCCAATAGTAATTTCTCAATAAATGCCAGATATATGTACAGTTGACCTTCCTTAAACAACATGGGTTTCAACGCGCATGTCCACTTACAGTGGGTTTTTTCCAATAGCAAATACTACAGTACTACATGATCTGTAGTTGGTTGAATTAGAAGATTTACCAACTGTAAAGTTGTATGTGGATTTTTAACTGCACTGAGGGTCAGCGCCCCTAACCCATGTGTTGCTCAAGGGTGAACAGTAATATATATTTGACAATAGAAATTATTCCTATTACTATTGATATGTATCAAACCACCCTAAATTTAAAGGTTTAAAGAAACAACAGTCATTTATTTTGCAAACAAATCTGCAGTTTAGGCAGGGCTTGTCTGGGAATACTTGTCTCTGTTCCATGTGGTATTGACTTGATGGAGAACTGGAACATTTACTTCCAAAGTGGATCATATGGCTGATAAGTTGGGAGCTCAGCTGGGGCTGAGGGCTTGGGTCCTTGGTTCATTTCCATTTGGGACTCTCCATTTGACCTGGGCTTTCTCACAAGATTGGGGCGGGGGCAGGGGTTGCAAGAATGAGTGCTCAAAGAGGGAGCCAGGATGATTATCTTTTAAGACCTAGGCTTGGAATTAATACATCATCAGTTCCATCCCATTCTATTTTTTAAAAATGGGTTAGTAAAGTCAGTCCATATTCAAGGAAGACAGAAATTAGACTCCATCACTTGATGGAAGAAGTGTCAAAAAATTGTGACCATGTTTTAAAATTCCAAAGTGTATCTACTGCCACAAATTATTTATATTCCCTCCACATTCAAAAAACATCCACAAATTCACCCCTTCCAGGACACCCCAATGTCTCATCAGGCTTAGGTTCAAAATCCAGAATCTTACCATCTAAATCAGATCTAGGTATAAATGAAGTCCCTTGGGTGAGGTTTCTTGTGTATTGCTCCCCTCAGTCTAAAGACCTGTGAACGAAGACCTATGTACCCAACACACAATGGTGTGATATACATTGGATAATCACTATGGACATTCTTGCTGACAACAGGGGAATATGGAATTACACAATAGTCACTGGTTCATAGCAATTTTGAAATCCAGCCAGGTAAACATTGCCAGTTCCTTCTTAGTTTCATACTGTTTCTGTCCCTTTTAGTCCATGCTGTCAAAATGTTAATCCATACAATCTTGTCACTGTATTTTTCTTGTTAAAAAAAAAATATAACTATATGTTGTGATGGATTTTAACTAGACTTATTGAGGTGATCATTTCACAATATACACAAGTACTGAATCATGATATACACCTGAAATAAAAATGTTATATGTCAATTATATCTCAATAAAAAGGAAAACAAACCAAAACCAAAACAAAACAAACCTCTGTTGACTTCTTATCATTCTTATGCTCAATTAGACAAAAACATCCCTACAAATCTTTCTGATATAAGTCCTTGTCTACCTTGGGATTCTTGTAAAGCTGCTATGGGATCATTACTTTAAGATTATTAGAAGCCCCACTCTTTAACTAAGAGGGTCTGTCTGGCACGCCCTTAAGATTCTCAGAGGAAATTTGTTTCAAAGGGTCTATGAGACATTACCCTAAATCTTCCTAAGGTATTAACAAAGACTCTTTGGTCACCCTTTCTTAGTTTGAGAATCCTCTGCTGTATGGAGAGACTAGGAATGAAAAACAATTTTATATTTGAGTGTAACAAGTACTGGATCTTTTATGTATTTTCTTTAAGTTTTCTTGAAAATTAAACAGCTCCATTTTTAAACTCATCTCTCTACATACTTATATATGACTAAAAGAAGCCATTTGGCATTTTCAATATTCTGGCTGGAATTCTTCTTAGCCAACTCTACCAGTTCATTAGGTATCTTTTGTATTTTCCATGACAGGTGACAGTTTTGCTGTTTGTTAGTTTTGCTAACAAATTTGCTCCAATTATCTATTTCCATGTACAAAAATCTCCAACAGTGGTTTAAAACAATAATAACACTTATTTTGCTCACAAATCTGGGGGTTGACTGGGCTTAAGTAGGCAGTTCTCACTCAGAATCTTTTGAGGTTGTTAACAGCGCCTGGGACTGGAATTATCACTAACACCTCATTACTCATAATTGACATCTACTGGGAAGCCTCTTGGGTGACATTTTCTCAATTTGGTATCTCCACATGGTCTTTCTGTGTGATGGACATAGGGTAGATGAACTTCTTCCATGGGGGTAAAAGCTCCCCGAGTGACTGTCCCAGGAGACAATGGCAGAAACCCCATGAACTTTTCCAACCTAGACTCAGAAGTCACCCAGGATCTCCTCCCTGGCGTTCTATTGTCAAGGCAGTCACAAAGACCTGGCAGGTTTAAGGAAGTGGTGCGATGTGGACTTCAATTCTGGGTTTCTTTATCTGGTAAAGAATTTATAGACATGCTAATACTACATCAGAAATGCTTGAAGGACTATTAATTTTAGCAGGAAAGGCAATCCACACTTCTAATGATGCATCTGGTTTCTGCCAACGATGTTGGAAACATCTCATGTATGAAGCAACTGATCTGCATGGATGGTCAGAAGAGAGAGATGGTAGCCTTTTTTTAAGAAGGTGATGATGTCAACTACTTGAGAATGTGAATTTGGAGAGGAAATTTGAGGGGATCTGGAGGAACTGAAGACATCAATTTCTTAACACACACAGATCCATCTTTTTAAGGAAGTTAGAATATATTATTTAGAACAGAGAAGATTGAAAACCACCCTCTATTTTCAGATTTAGGGAAACTCCAAGGTGTAATGCTAAGTTCCAAGAATACCAGGCTTGTGGAATGTGCTTTATCTGAGGCAGACAGGAAATTCCCTGCTGCACAGTAATCAATATTTTCATGCAAATAGGAAGCTTGCTCTGAATTCTTGTAGCCTTTCAGAAAGTTACAGGACATATTTCTTTATGTCCTCTTTATTTCTGTCTTTGAGAGCAGCCAACCAGGGATTCAGCTGTTATTATTATCATTTAATGTTTATTTATCTTTTCTTTGAGAATCTCATGCCTCTTGTATAGGAGCAGCCAAGTTTAGAGTCATAATAAAAGATTAAGAAGGCAATACAGGGTTGAAACACCCGACTTTTGCTACTCTACTCTCTGGGCCTTACTTTCTTATGTGTAACAGAGAAGATGGATGTTGACTTTTACTGGAATTGACACCTATAAACAATTCCGTATGTGTCTTGGATCAAGAAGGGAATAGAAAACAGAATATATCTTTGAACCAACGTTTCTTTTAAGCCCCCACAAGGTGCAACCACTGTGGGATCAGATAGATGAATCTCTTTCTTTCAAGAGGTCTGAGATTTTTTAATGTCTAAACCATTATTAAATCTAGATTAATCTCAGAAATACAATGCTGTCTGTCACATCCTGCTTCCTAGGAAGTTTTCCTTTCTCTGAGTGTAAGAGTCTGGTCTGCAGTTCTTTGAGCACAGCAGACCTCAGCCATCAGTGGTGGCTTCAAGTGTCTGCACTTTTGGCCTAGGCTCTTTGTGCACTTAGCGTGGACATTTTACATTGCTGTTGGTTTTTCAGTGGCTTTGTCCTGCTCCTGCATCTACACCAAATGTGCCACAACATCTGGAATATTTGTCGGTACTCAACAAATATTTGAAAAGGGAATGAATTTGTTTTCCCATCACCTTCCAAAATGCCTGTACACATCAGGCCTGAGTTACAGGTCAGAGATGATGATGCTTCCAAACTGCACACAAACACAGAAGCTCCTGTTTCTGCCATTGTGAGAGTCATGTGAGTGCTGGCGATGGAACGAGAAGGGGCTGGCAGATGCCTCGAGCCCAGTGCAGTCTACAGGACTCTGGGGAGTGCACTGGCTGCCCTTCATCCCACACAGCTGCAACATGAGTGGTCGCAGTTGTTTACCAACCCTGATTCATTTGCCATCTCTGACCTCATCTCTCTAATCCAGTGATATCAGGTCACTATATATTTTAAACTCACTCAATTTCCAGGAGAAGATCTGCTGTCGTAATCAGCTATCAGCTGAGGAGTGAAAGCCGTGATTTGAAAGTCTAGCATCCCGTGGCAAACTTGGATTACACTATGATTGCTTAAATGCTGTTACTGCAAAATTCAAGGGCAGAATTTACATACCTTTCTTTAATGATGACCTGCTAGCTTTGGCTTTATCATGCTGCAGTCAACTGAAAACATTCCATTATCGGGAATCTTTTATCTTCTAGTCTATCTAGCCTGGCAAATCTTGTTATTCTTTATTATTTTTGCAACTATTAAACTAAACAATAAGTGATCTTTCCGGGAAATGCTGCAAGGGAGGTAGCTTCTGGAGATGGCCTCTTTGTAGTTCTATTTCTGATAACGAATCAGTTCTGTTCCCTCTAAATAATTACTGAGATTGTTCTACTGTGTGAATGACCTCTTTCAGGACAGGGATTTCCCCCTCTGCCTTCTTCCCCTTTAATTTCTATTTTTAATGAATGCAAGTATGGTGAGAATTTACAGTGCTGATTGTCCCTATAATTGTTATTGCCAATTGTGGACATTCTTTACTCACAACAGTGATTCCCACAAGTTTTCAAGTTACCATATGGAAGTGTAAACTCAACAGAGAGAGAGAAAAGGATTCCCTGAGTCCTATTCTGCCCTGAAGTGCTGAGGTATTATTGAGTAGTCAACAGGTACAGTTTGCTTTAGATTCAGATATACCTGGATTCCCAACCTCCCAATCCATGCCACTTAGATAAGTGACACTTCTTTGTAAGTCTCAGTGCCCACATCTGTATAAGAGAGTGGTAACCGTCTCATGGAGCATTGACTGAGTAAATGAGATAATGCTTATAAAGGGCTTAGCACAGAGCCAGGAGCAACATGAATCCAATCAATGGTATCTATTCCTTTTGCATCTTAAATAATGTCTGACTTTTGTGAATCTACTAGGGAAAAGTATTCAAAACCCTCCTAGCATAGGGGTGTGAAATACTTCAGTATTTGCTTCCAAGTTCATGGGGTCCCTCCACAGAGCTTTCTTCGCAAATGAGGAATACAACATTTTGGCAGGCTTCCCTCACTGGTGTGGGTCATTTCAGGGTTTCCCCATGTCCCAGAACATTTTTTTTTTAATCCGTTTCGGATGCATTTAGGAATTCCTGGCAGAGGCCACACTAACAAAATGAAAAAAACATAGGTTTTGTAGCCAGGGACCTGGGTGACTTAAGGAAATTCATTAACATCTCTGAGCCTCCATGTGCTCAGCTGTAAAAGAGGTATAAGACTTGCTTTGAAGGGTGATCCTGTGTGTAAAAGAGGAGAAATAAGATCTCTATGTAAAGTGCTATAGTGTAACACCAAGGAGTACAGAGAGACACAACAAGGAGGACCTATTATGTCTCATTTATTCCTAATAGTAAATGTTCCTTCTCTTCTCTCCCAGCCTCCCGGCACATGTTGCCAGCATCTGGAGCGCCTAAACAGTAGCTGGTAACGCTCCCATAGGAGAAGGCAATAGGGTGAGGCGGCGTTGGTCTCAGTCACAGTAAACCTTTTGCCCAGAGAGGGAAATAAAGTCTGATAGCAGAAAGCTGGCACCCTCCCTTACTGGCCTTTAGCAAAGACCTGATTCTCAAGAACAAAATGAGTAATTGCTGCCGGAAAAGTGGCCATGTGCATTTATATAGTGAGAGGTGTTTTATGGAATTAGGTGGGTGGTGAAAAAGTAATCACTATAACAATTTTATAACTCAGACATAAAAGAGCAGAAGTGGAGAAAGACCAATCCTCTTCTTAAATATTTGCCATTTATTATCTTCAGGCAAGTCAGTGTGTTTTCTTATAAATCAGCAAGAAGTAGGCTCAGGTATTTGAAAGGAGGAATGGACCTTAGATGCCATGTGGCCCCATCTGCCTTTCACAAAGAGGAGCAAACCCAGAACCACAGAGGGCCAGGGAACACACCCAAGGTCAGGCACCGCCGTTTGTTTTGACTACCTCTAGAGAGACCTTCTCATGGCACACACTGCCTCTCTCTGGAAAGTGAGGTAAGAGTTGCCCAACCGAATTCTGAAATAAGGTCAGTTATAAATGCCAGTGGCAGCCAACCTTCTCTTTTATTATTTAGAAAATGCTTGTCTGAACTTGTTATCAGGGGACACAGACTGAGAGAGGAGGAGTATATTTTTTCACATGTCTGAAGCCATGGGTAATAGAACATACACGTTCTGGAGAGAGGTAAGATAATAAATCGCCATGAAATACAGACTGCTGATGAGCTGTTTTTGAAATCCTGGCTTCTTGAAAAAGAACCAAAAGCAGCAGAGAGTAAAATTCATAACCGTGTGCTTTTTGTGTAGGTGTGTTGGACTGAATGTACGTACGGTTGGATCACAGAAATGATCCACTGGAAAGCAGGGTGCACTGCTTCTCAGCAGAGGGAAACAAGAGAGGAAACCAACATTTGCTGAGCTTTCCTTGGCCCTGGAAGTGTTTGAAAATGGCAAGGTCAGGATTTGAACCCAGATTTAGCTAAGTTGAAAACCCAGGTTATTTCCCAACAAGCCAAAGAAATGCCCCAACTCCAGCCTTCTCCTGGCATGCTGACAAGCTAGCATCTCTTCCAGCAGATGATTAGTTTCCACAGAAGGGAACTGGGTACAGTGCCGGGGGAAAGGCCAGGAGCTCCAACGTGCTTGGCATAAAGGCTGGGACCACAGGAACTTTTCTAGACAAACTAGTCATCACAGCTGATTGAAAAGGGGAGTTAATTTTCAGTGGAACAATATCTACAGGCATCTTCATCACACCATTAGGTAGACAGACTAACCTGATTGGTTAGACTAAGAGTTAAGAATGCATCTTGTTTTGGAACCTAAATGTTTATTAACATAAGAGAGAAGAAGCTTGCCTGAATACAGACTGTCAACAGTCAAGACGGAGATTCAGGGAGAGGAAATTCTGTTTAACATAGGAAAACAAATATTTCAAGACTAAAATTTTGATGATACATTATAGAAAGTATAACCAAATCCCATATTACAAAAGTACTAATGAATTCACAGCTCATTTTTTAAAAAAAATAACAGTTCAAACTTTATACCCAAGATTCTTCCATCTTGTAGAATCACTGAATTCTACGTGTTTTTGTCCATCTTCTCTCTCTAAGAAAGGGCATATGCTTTCACAAACACATTCACTAAGAGTTCAGAAGTAGAGAGCAATGTTCTCACTGTTCAAGGCCGCTTTGTGGTCCTGGGCACACACAAGTAGGAGCATTTTAAAATCAAAACACTCAAGGCAACTATCAACAAACGGCTCCTTCCCCTGCTGTCTCCTAGTCCACTGGCAGGACGTGAAGGGGCAAAGCCCTCTTCTTGGATTGAGACACTACAACACCAGCCCATCCTTCCATCTTCTCCAATATCTCTCCTCCACAGAGGGTCATCAGGTCAGTAAAGCTCATGGCCATTTAAAAGGTGACATTTATCATTTGTAGTATAGGTGGCTTGCTCAACTCTCCTAAACCTCAATGTCTTCATCTGTAAAATTTGTTATGACAAAGTCTCCTTCATACGCCTAATCCTGCATATTGAATGGGAAGACATATAAAGCGCTTAGCACATACTATGACCCACAAAATACAGATTCATAGAACAGTTAGAGTACAGCAGTGTCCAGTGATGCTCAGACCTGAATCTTGTTCTGCAGATTCTCCCTCAGGCCACAAAGGATACCTGAACGTTTACGCCCTAGATCCTGGGCTTTAAAAAAAACCTAAGTCTCTTCTGGAGAGACTCCATGTACCTTGTATTTCTATCCTGTATAGGTAGAATTTTATCTCTTTCTAGTCTCTTACATTTTGAGGTGGCTGTTCCCTTCTCCTGATCTCCAGCCCCAGAATCTCTTGCATTATCAGTCTTTCTCCCAAAATTCTTGTCCAGGTCAGACTTCATGGTTCTGTATTTTCAGCATCTGCTGTTAATCAATTCAGAATTTCCCAGGTTTTTTTTTTTCAGGCCTTACTTTGTTTCTTCAGACACTTCTCTTAGACTGCATCTTTTGTCCCAAAACTCCTGGGATCCACATTGATTCTTCTATTTTTCCACGATTTATTACCCTGAACAACTGTATGCACATAAGTGAGCTTCTAAACGTAAGTGGATGGGAGGTTGGGATGTGTATGGACAAATCATTCATTCATTCACTTATTCATTCATTACTCATAAACTACATATTGGGCATCTACTATGTGGCATGTTTTAAATCTCAGAGGACATGCATATCAATATAAAATAATTCCAGTCCTCAAGAAATTTAATCTGTGGAAAGATAAACACAAAGCTTTTAATATAATACGTCATAAAAAGGCTTAATTTCCAGAATATGTAAACAGCTCATACAACTTAATAACAAAAACCCCCAAATAACCCAGTTCAAAAATGGGCAGAAGACCTAAACAAGCAACTCTCCAGTGAAAACATACAAATGGCCAATAGGCACATGAAAAAAATGCTTAACATCACTAATTATCAGAGAAATGCAAATCAAAACTACAATGAGGTATCACCTCACACCAGTCAGAATGGCCATCATTCAACAGTCTATGAATGATAAATGCTGGAAAGGGTGTGGAGAAAAGGGAACCCTCCTGCACTGTTGGTGGGAATGTAGTTTGGTGCAGCCATTATGGAAAACAGTATGGAGAGTCCTCAAAAACTAAAAATAGACCTACTATGTGATCCAGCAATCCTACTTCTGGGTACATATCTGGAGGAACTCTAATTCGAAAAGATACCATGCACCCCAATGTTCATAGCAGCACTATATACAATAGCCAACACATGGAAGCAACGTAAATGTCCACTGAAAGATGACTGGATAAAGAAGTTGTGGTATATTTATAGAATGGAATACTACTCATCCATAAAAAAGAATAAAATAATACCATTTGCAACAACATGGATGGACCTAGAGATCATCATTCTAGTGAAGTAAGCCAGAAAAATAAAGAAAAATGTCATATGATATCACTTACATATGGAATCTAAAAAACAAAGAAAAAAGGACACTAGGAACTCTTCTATAAAACAGAAACAAACCCAGACATAGTAAACAGTCTTATGGTTACAGGGGAAAGGGGGTGGGAAGGGATAAATTTGGGAGTTTGAGATTTGCAAATGTTAGCCACTGTATATAAAAATAGATTAAAAACAAAACAAAGTAAGTTTCTTCTGTATAGCACAGGGAACTATATTCAATATCTTGGAATAACTTTTAATGAAAAAGAATATGAAAACAAATATGTGTATGTATATCCACGACTGGGACATTGTGCTGTACACCAGAGGTTGACACATTGTAACTGACTGTATTTCAACTGAAAAAAAAAAAAAGAAGAAGAAGAAAGAAACTACCTAGATGAAAACAAAAAGAAACAAACAAAATAATACAATATGTCATAAAGCCTATAATAAATTAGTGGTTCTCAACATTGGCTGCACATTAGAATTGCCTGGGTACATTAAATAGAAAGGCCTGACCCTATCCCAGACCAGTGGAATCAAACTCCCTGAGTAGGGTCTGGTATTGGTCTGTTTTGATAGGTTTCTAGGTGATTCCATTGTACAGTCAGGTTTGAGAATCCCCTGGACAGAAGGAGGCATGGGACGCTTTGAGACCACAAAGAAGAGGTTTCTATCCTGATAAGCTACCAAAGGCTACTAAGGGGAGATGACACCTGTGCTGAATCTTAACAGGGAAGCCATCTAGGTGAAGATGTGGAAAAGCCATTCCAAGCACAAAGTTGGCAAGAAAAGTGCATAGAATTGCAAATAATTCTGGGCAGAGTTTAGAGAGTACTACAGTGTTTGGACTTCATCTGGCAGGCAAAGGGGAGCCATCAAAGGACCATTAGCAGAGAAATCATATGATTAGTCTTGGGCACATCTAAAGGACCAACAACATCAACTGTGGAGGAAATTGTACTTTCACTGTAACACCACCCCAGCACAAACTATCTCCCCTTTAATAAAACCTTCAAAACTGTTGGCACCTTCCTTGGTTTCAGTCATTACAAACAGGAAACTCTACCCATGAACTAACCTTCGCCCTGTCCTTTCCTGAAACAAAGAATAGCTGTTCTCCTACTTGGATATGCCTGGAGGAAAGAAGGGCCCCTTGGTATTCATAACTGACTGCAAAGAAATGACTTGGTTTCATACGAATTAGTACACACAGACAATTACAGAATCAAGTGTATTGAGACATTTTAGTTTTAAAATTATTTGTCCTCTGATAGAGTGCTGTCAACATGGGCAGGGGAAACCCTGGGATCATAGCTGCTATAGAGAAAATATAATTCATCCTTGGAAGAGGGCCTGAACTTTAGAGAAATTATGCTATGGTGACGTGTTAAGCGCTCTTTGTCTAATTTTCAGCACACAAATCCATTCACACATCAACTAAGCCTTTGGAACAGCTTTAGATATTGTTTGTGGTGATGGATGTTACACTGTTTGTTTATTTTGTGTTTTGTTCCTTGCCTTAATTCTAAGATACACTATCAATTGAAAGAAGAAGGGGGAAAATATTAAATTTAATGTATGTTTTAATTGTGAAATAATCTGATTTCAAAAATGTTGGAATAATATAGATAAACAACAAGGATCTATTGTATACCACAGAGAACTATATTTAATTTCTTGTAATGAGCTGTAATGGAAAAGAATCTGAAAATAAATATATATATATATATAATATATATATATATATATATGTATATGTATAACTGAATTGCTTTGCTATGCACCTGAAACTAACATTGTAAACTGACTACATTTCAATAAGAAATAAGAATTTTTAAAAATGTTGAAATATATACATGAGGGTGGAAATGGGGAAAACGTGTGCTCTGTAATAAAAATTCCCAGGAGGGAAATCAAAAATCTTTAGGCACTAGGAATCTAAAGGCACTAAGAATTATATAATCAGTGGTATCCAAAGCTCTGTTTTCAGACAGAGAAATCTGAGGCCCAGGAAGGCTCAGAGATTTGCATTAGGTTCTAAAGGGAATTACTTCATATTGAAGCCAGAGCCAGAAACCTCATTTCCCAACCTCAAGTTTGGTTTGCTTTCCATAATACCAGAATACTCCAAATAATTTCTGTGACCAAAAAAAAAAAAAAAACAAAAAAAAAACACCTCATCATTTCCCCTTGTATTTAGGGACTGGGAAACTATTCAGAGATACAGCATGTAAATAAATAAAATGTCCTATAATTAAGCATATTTTAGCAAAGAAATAAGGAAAAGATCACGACACTTCAGTTCTCAACAAGCCCTTTTGTTAATTTATTTGATGGCTGTTATCTTGAGGACATGACATCTGCATATCAAGTTGCATTTTGGTGTCCAAATGACTGGTTTTACTTGCTCTTTGGTTCCTAAAGCTAATTATTATTTTTAACACCTTTTGATATGCTAAGTGAGGCTAATAAGAGCGAATTTCTTGTACGTTTATTAGTCATCACCTCACATATGTGTATATATTTTTACTACTTTCAAAGTGTCAATAAATTATATTTGAGCCTCAAAAGAATATCATAAAGGAACTATTACCTTAGTATTCCTCCTAGGAAATATATACTTAGTTGTCAGAATAGTGAAAGATGTGGTATCAGACCATACAGTGTCAAGCCTTCTGCCCCTCACCACCTGTGCCTCCTCTGTAATATGCAGCAAGAGGAGCAGCTGCTTTGTGCACTTGTTTTTAGAATTAAATAAGGTAATCCATGCAAAGTGCTGATCAAGTCATCTGGCATATTGTACCTATCCTATATTGTCAGCTAGATAATTTCTCCATTTATAAATTATGTATTGATGGCCTCTAATAACTAACACTTAGTGAATGCTTAGTATGCACCAAGTACCATTCGAAGAACCTCACAAGTAGTAACTCACTTAATTTTCACAATGACTGAGGTGAGAACTATTATTACTGCCTCTGTTTTGCAAAAGAGGAAATTGAAATACAAAGAGTTAAAATTGCTTATCCAAAGCCTCACACCTGTGAGATTGTAGAGCTGGGACACAAGCTCAGAAGGTCCGGTTCTAGTCTCTGCTCTACTGCATCCTGGGACAGGCTGTGCATTAGGCATGGGGGCAATAGTAGTGAGAACTACATGGTTCCTGCCCTCAGAGAGCTCAGTGAAAACCAGTGCAGCGTGTTGATCCCTAAAAAAGAGGTAACCTCTCTGCAAAACGGTGGCACAGAAGAGAGAGTTCTGAACTCTCCCTGGGAGCCTGGGAAAGTGTCAGTTACTCTCAACCCTCCTAGTGTTCAGATCTGCTTTCTCCTGTCTCTGTGGGCCACACACATACTCTGAGCTGAGAATCACATCATTACCAAAACTCTGGTCCCTCTTCATGACACTGGCTACTCTATTCTGAAAAGCCATACCCAGATTCCAAGTCCCTGACCATCTCTATGTATATAGGTCCTGTCATTTTCATGATAACTTTTCTAATATTCTGTATTTCCTTTACATGGGTTGTCTGGCAAACACATCCTTGGCACTCAGTGAGAACTCCTTGTTCAAAATGCCACACATTACAAAGTTGACGATTCAACACACATTTTTGAGTGTATCCAACCTGCATGCTGCAGTGCTAGAAGTGAATACATGCTCCCTTTATGCTACAGGGCCATCTCTCCTGAGGGTGGGGCCTGTATTTCTTCTAAGTCCAATTTCTCATACGTATATTATGATTTCTACTTTTGCAAAACAGGACGTTGCTTAACCAAGTTCTTATGGGAGGAAGCACGGCCCAGTGAGCAGAACAATGATTTGAAAGTCCTGGGTTCTATTTTCAGCTTCCACTGTTGACTAGCTGTGCATTCAGCCCTAGGAAGGTCAAAAGCAGAATGGCCTTGCGTCGATGACTTTCTCTGTACGTACCGCTCTAGATGGAAAACAAATCAGGCATCTGGCTCTCAGCCTTGAGAAGCTATGGTCTTTGGAGAATAGATGTGGAGTCACACTTTGTTTTTCTTTTTAAAGCAAAAGAACAGAACAAACTCTCGGGGAGGGGGGTGCAAAATGGGCTGGCAGAGAATGGAAGAGAGAAACCAAGTAACCTTTTAAATCCAGGGGTTAAAGGACTGTTTGAGTCATTTAGATCAAAGAAGGCTCTTTAGAGTAAGTTGGAGTTGCCTGCATTTGAACACGAAGAGCCTGAGGTTTGAAAGACTTCTTCATACTTGGACAATAGCAGGCAACCAGAACTCTTCCTGTAGGGGTCAGGCAGGGAAGGCCAGTGAGAGGCTTGTAGGCAAATGGGGAAACACAGGCCCCTTCTAAAGCCATCTGCTGCTACCCAGCACCAGCTGCTTGTCCTGGGGAGAAGCAAGCCATTGTTGTCTGAATAGCTGGGTTTTCAAGAGAAACTAAACAATTAAAATTTTGTCATTAGAACTTGATCTTAAATGATGGAGCCTAAACAACATTTAATGAGGCACTGGGCAGGAAAACTGAACATACCAGATCTTAGGCAATGCACTGTTCATCTCTTCTACCTAGATAGGATGGAGTTTCATAAGGACTTTGGTTATGTGTTCTGCTAAGAATGGATAAAAGCTACATATCAGGCAAATGGTATTAGCAGTAGCACTAAAACCTGGCTGCACACTGGAATACCAGGAAGTTTTAAAAACACTGACTGATACCTGAGTCCAAACACCAAGATTCTTGTTTAATTAGGCTGGGCTGCGGTCTGAGCATTGGAATTTTTAAATACTCCCCAAGTGATTCTAACATGCAATCCCGATTAAGAGGGCACTGTGTTAGGGTGTTATAAAAAAGTGGAAGAACTTCAGAAAGTTGTATGAGTTTTAACTCGATAAAATGCAAAGCTGATCCGTGGATGTGGGTCAGGGAATTAACATTCAATATGAACTGCTTCTTCTTTTTTTAACTGGGGCTCTTAACTCTAGCATCATTGCTGGTGGCCTTAATGTCTCTGAGCTCATTAGGAAGCAGTGCTGACAACAGGAGATCTCTGGGCAAACGAGGGTATTGTAAAGGTCAAATACGACAAAAACCAAAGGACAAGAGCAAGCCTAATCATAGATAAGTATTTATAGGGGAAATTAATTTGTTGTCTGATGGTCATGAACTAGAGGTTAGAGCAAAGTGAGCCTTTAGCAAGTGAATTCAATCTCTGTCCACATTCTAATGGCTGTAAAACTCATCATGTGAAGCTAATAATTGATGCATAAAGCTAAGACTTTCCATTTTTTTCTTCCTTATTTTGTAGGCCTTATGCATTATTTAAAAAAAAAGCATGATTAAGTCTCAGTGGTTGTATCTCTGGCTAGTTCTTATTTCAGTTTTGGTTTCTCTTGCTATATTTATCATAAAGATATTAGTGTGGATTGAGTAGATTAAGTCATGTGCAAGGGGAAGTTAATGGGACATTTCCTCTTCTCTAAATGTCTCAGAAGAGGTCCAATATAGTTGGTGCCAAGGAAACCCACATTCTAACACTAGATGGTAGCTTAAGGGACCCAATAAGAGAAATGGTTCTACCCATGCAATCACACTGTCAACCTCCAACCTGTCAAAAGTGACTTTAAAGAAGCTGGCACTGAGGCTCCTTTGGAAGGTGTTATCAATTTAGTAAGTGTCCCCATCCTCACCCTCCACCCCAGGTAGAAGTGTTGCTTCTTTAACACAAACCAAAAAAGAGGCATGTTAGTGGAACCACTCAGAAAGCTTACTACATGTCTTCTGGACTTTAGAAGACATGGAGACTGATGTCTGACTCATACTTGAAAACACAGGGGACTGTGGCCTAAACTACCTTTTTCTGGTGTCTAGGACTAAGCTTTAATGGGAATAAACAGCACTTCCAGAATTTGGTGGCGCAAACAAGAATCTCCTCAAGAAAGGCAGATCGGGTCATCTTGGGAGAGACTGCCTGGAAGGGTGACATGACCTCATCAGTGAGAATGTACCACTAGGAGCCAAGAGAATGAAGAAATCGTAAGTGGCCGGCCTGAGAAGGTATAACTAGAGTCAGCAGAACAGTTACTGAAAGCCCTGTAATGTAGGCAAAGGGAGGTATCTTAAAAAAAAACAAAAACAAAAACAAAAACAAAAACAAAAACAAAAACAAAAAAACTCACTAAAATGCCCCATGAGAGAAAGTCACTTGGGATGTCCACTACTCGAGGACTTCAATGACCAATTATAATAGCACCAGTCAAACTCATTGCACCGTTCCACTTCATCTTGCTTACCCATTTACCCCCATCTCTGGAGAGGCCAGAAATCACAGCTAGAAAAGGGGGAAAAGATATTGAGAGGGGAAAGTGAGGAAACCACCTTGCACCCTCCTCTTATTCCTGGATTTACAGCCTGAGTGATAACAGCTGTGAGGAGGAGACAGCGCTAAAATGTATATGGATTAGACCTTCTACTGCACTAAACTTTGATCACCTTGAAAAAAAGATTTACTTTTCATTCATTACCTGTTGACAATCAGAAAAGCCAATAGAGAACAGCCCAGAGTTATATCGGTTAGTGGAACCCGGGGGTTGGCGTTAAACAGTCAAAAAGCAGGTAATTGTAAAGATTTAGGGTTTATTCTAGTGAAATGGGAAGCCTTTAGAAGATTTGGAGCAAGTGAATATTATGACCTGACTTTTACTTTTATGGAGATTGGGAACTGATAATCAGGAGTCATACTGATAAGACAGTCAACATTGTCAATTGTGTTGACAATGCTGGAGAGGAGGGGTAGAAAACAATCAACAGGGAGAGGACATTGGAGATTCTTCCTCCCTTCCATTAAACAATTGAAAAAACGACAGATCCAGAGTTAGAAAACAGAGGATCCCAAAGTGACTTGCCCAAGATGATAGGGTAATCATATGCGGTCCCAGGAATAGGAATCAGGCATCCAGTGCTTAGAAAGAGATGTGTTTGGCTTCTCATGTACAGAACACGAGTTTGATTGCCTAATATTTGGAGGAGGCTGGATGTACCCTTGTAAGAGGCTATTAACACTTGAGTGAATCATGGTGGCCATGAATACACTGTGATACTTTCAGCTGCCCATCCATGTCTCTGTGACTCAAGGCCACGCAGCTTGAAAGACTGACAGGAGCAAGTGGAAATTATTCATGGGCTCTAGTCACAGGCTGTGTTTCCACAGATGTCCTTCATGGTAGATCATTTCATTAATAGTGACGGCTGATCTCTAAACTGTTCTCCAACGTGCTAGGCAAATGGAGCCTTTTGACTCTAGATTGATAAAGAACTTATGTGCGTGTGTGTGTGTGTATGTGTATATATGTACATATATATACACATTATATACTGTATATACATATACATGTGTATACATATGTATGCATATATGTATGCTATATTGTATATGTGTACTATATGATATCTATGTATATATCAATAGAAATATCAAATTGAAGATAAAATATGCTTAATAGTATAAATATGCTCAATTAAATTTGCAGGATGTTGGGTTAGATCTGAGTTTAAATCACAATTCTAGCTCTTAACTAACTATATGAACTTGGAAGTTATTGAACATCAGCAAGGTTCAATTTCCTCATCTGAAAAATAGGATAATAATGACTAACTCACAGGTTGTGAACAGATTAGAAAAGATACTTGGGCATAAAGCACTCAAGACAATGCCTGGGTCATAGTAAGTGTTCAATTAGGGTAGCTTTTATTTTTATTCTTTTTTTCCTTCTGCTTACTTTGGCTTTAATTTCCTCTTTTTTCTGGTTTCCTAAGATGGAAGCTAAGATTATTGATTTATCTTTCTTCTTTTTCTAATGGAAACATTTAATGCTATACACTTCTCTTTAAGCACTGCTTTTGTTGCATTCCACAAATTTTGATATATTGTGTTTTCATTTTCATTCAGATTAAAACATTTTCTAATATCTTTTGTGATTTCCTCTATGATGCATGGATTAGTTTCCAAATATTTGTATATTTTTGCAGATATATCTCTGTTATTGAGTTTTAGTTTATTTCTCTTATGGTCAGAGAAAATACTTTGTATATTATTAAGCCCCTTAAATTTATTGAGAATTATTTTATAGCTCATAATAATGTTGGTTTCATTTTATTGAATGCTCCGTGTGCTCTTCAAAAGAATGTACATTCTGCTGTTGTTCGATGAAACATCCTATATAGGTTAATTAGGTCAGTTGGTTGATAGTATTGTTCCAGTATTCAGGGATTCTCTATCATCACTGATTTACTGTCTACTTTTGCTATCAGTTACTGAGAGCAAAGTGTCAAGATTTCTAAGTATAATTGTTTCTAAGTATAAAATATCAGATATTAATACAGTCACTCCAGCTTTCCTTTGATTAGAGTTTGCATGGCATTCTTTTGCCATCCTTTTGTTTTTACTTATTAATATCTATTTGTTGAGTGGTATCTTTCAGGCAGCACATAGTTGGCTATTGCCTTTTCTTTCAGTTTAACAGTATCTATCCTTTAATTCATGTCTAGGCCTTCTACATCAATGTAGTTATAGATATTGTTGGTTTTAAATCCTCTATGTTGCTGTTTTCTATTTATCTATTTTCTCTTATTTATTCCTCCATTTTTTTTGGTAGTAGGTGAGTTTTTTATTATTCTGTTTTATTTTCACTATTGGCATATTAGCTACAACTCTTTATTTTTTAGTAGTTGCTCTGTGGTTTACTGTATACATTTTTAACTTACCACAGTTTACCACTAAGTAATATTATATAAATTCACACATTATATAAGAATCTTATGATGTTCTATATCCATTTTTCCTTCAGTCCTTTGTGTTTTGTTGCCACAACTTTTACTTATACTTATGACATAAAGTCCAGAATTCACTTTTTTTTTAACTTTGAAGAGTTGCCCATCTCTTAAAGAGGTTGTAAAACAACAGAAAAAAAATCTGTTCTATATTTACCCATGTATTATCCATTTTTGGTGCTCTTCATTTCTTTGTGTAGATACAAATTTCCACCATTATCATTTTTTACCTGTCTAGAGAATTTCCTTTAATACTTGTTGAAGTGAATCACCTCTCCTTTTCTTTGTCTGAAAAATCTTTATTTGGCTTAATTTTAGAAAGATATTTTCCCTACATAAAGAATTCTTGGTAGACAGTTTTTGTCTTTCAGTACTTTAAAGATGTCTCTCTAGTCTCTTTTGGCTTGAATAGTTTCTGACAAGAAATATGTCTTCATTCATATCTTTATTCTTCTCTATCCCCTCATTGCTTTTAAGATTTTGTCTTTATCACTGTTGTTTTTGTTTTTTCTTAATCTCATTGTGATTTTTCTTGACTTCCTTAAAAAAAATTTGTTTTTTCTGCTTGAGATTCATTGAACTTCTTGGATCTTCGGATTTATAGTTACTAGCTTACCTCAAATACTGGCACTTACAGCCATTATTATTTCAAATATTCTATTCGCCACTTCTCATGGAACTCCAATTTCATGTATGCTAGATCAATGATATTGTCTCACACCTCACTGTTCTCTTCTTCATTTTTTTCAGTCTTTTTCTATGTTTATTTTAGATCATTTCTTCTGCTCTGTGTTCAAATTCCAAGACATTTTCTTTTCCAGTGTCTAATCTGCTATAAATCCATGTAGTGTATTTTTATATCAAATGTTATAACTTTCTTTTCTAGAAGTTCCCTCTGGGTATTTCATATCTTTAATTTCTCTATTTTTCATGCTCTTCCTTTCCTCTATCTTATTAAACATATGGGTAGTTTAGGCCACAGTCCCCTGTGTTTTCAAGTATGAGTCAGACATCAGTCTCCATGTCTTCTAAAGTCCAGAAGACATGTAGTAAGCTTTCTGAGTGGTTCCACTAACATGCCTCTTTTTTGGTTTGTGTTAAAGAAGCAACACTTCTACCTGGGGTGGAGGGTGAGGATGGGGACACTTACTAAATTGATAACACCTTCCAAAGAAGCCTCAGTGCCAGCTTCTTTAAAGTCACTTTTGACAGGTTGGAGGTTGACAGTGTGATTGCATGGGTAGAACCATTTCTCTTATTGGGTCCCTTAAGCTACCATCTAGTGTTAGAATGTGGGTTTCCTTGGCACCAACTATACTGGACCTCTTCTGAGACATTTAAAGAAGAGGAAATGCCCCATTAACTTCCCATTGTACATGACTTAATATACTCAATCCACACTAATATCTTTATAATAAATATAGCAAGAGAAACCAAAGCTGAAATAAGAACAGGAAGCAGGGTGGGTGGGGGAACACAAATGTAACCCATCAGTCTTGATGAGTTGAGGAGATAGACAGAAGTTAGAGTAGCAAAGAGGCTAGTCTTAAAGGGGTGAGTAACAGAAAGAAGAAAGTCACACACAGGGGGAGAGAAACCTGTAGAGATAGAGAGAAGAGTCCCCTCAAGTCATTGGCTGAGTTCTGATCTGCACATTCAGAAAAGGCAACTACCTGCGGCTGGGGAAAGACACACCAGAGAGGGGTAGGTGGAAAAACCCTTGGAACTCACACCCACAGCTGGGATTGGTTTGTTATCCTAAAAGTAAAAATGAAAAAACCTCGTAATTCAGTGGACATTGGGTAGATTCCTCAGAGAGGCACTATCTCAGTAACCGAGTTGCCTTTGTAAGAGACCAAAAAGATATAGTCTGTCCACAATCTCTCTCCCACAATGCAGCATCTCCTAAGGTGCAACTGTCCCTTGGATTCCCAAAATACGAGTGGGTGAGTTGGTGTGACATAGACGCTGACCACACTATGGTGACCACATAGTAACCTCCTGATTTCTACTATAAAACAAAATATAGTGATTATGCAAAAGTATAATGCTTCACAGGTAAAGGAGTGTTCTGTTTTGTTTTGTTTTTCCTCAAAAATCTAGTGAAGAAGCAAGAGAGACAATATTTTCTGGCTTTCATTTTACTCATGAGGAAGTTGACAACTCGAGATTAAGTGACTTGTCCAAGGCCATATTTCATCCTCTGTGAACAAGATTAAGTCTTCTGACTCTTAATTCTACTCTTTTCCAAGATATCACACAGGTTCCCCCAGCAGAGCACATTTACAAAGGACATATAATCTGTTCCCCATAACAGTTTATCAGTAAAAGCAATTTAATCTTCTAAGTAATCAACCCAGGCTTTTCACTTACCAGTGAAATTGCAGGTGGAAACTATAGAACTTGAAACTCTACCTTTCCCATTTCTGTATTGATCCTATTTGATGGTTAGTGATATTAAGAGATACATCCCACATCTAGTGTTTCACAACCAAGCCCTTCAAAGCATTGTAACCCACAACACAGAAGGTGCTAAGTTCCCTTCCTGGCTCTTAGGGGTCATTAATCTTGACCTCTTTTCTGTCTAGCTGCTTAAAAGAACTGGCTTTTATTCTAATAATTATCATCATTATTATTTTATCAGTTCACTAAGAATCCCCTAAATTTCAATGTGGTCTGGGATACCTACTGAGATCATATTCCCATATGTACTAAGTAATGTCATAAATTACCATCTACTAAACACTAATATCTCAGAAGTTGTAATTCCCCATCAAGTTCACTCTTGTAGTATCATAAATTACCAATTTGGGTGGCTTGTTAGAAAGTTAAAAATACAACATATATACTTATTCCTGCTTTAATTACTTTCTTTTGATTTTTGTAGTTTCTCAGGGATGTAGTCTGCAGGGTTTACATAAATGTTTTTATTTCATGTGATAAATTAAGACATGAATCTTTTGTAAAAGGGAGAATGGAGAGTAATTTGATTCTCTGCAGAGATGGCAATGTAGTGGAGACAGCTTGAAATGTTTTAACTTTATCTACTAAAAATTCCAGGCTGAAAAGAATAAAATTACCTCTTCTCTCTAAATGCTTTTACCCCAGTGGCATAATTTAATTATCCACAAAAAGGTGTGTCATATTACACAATCACTACCTCTCCCTTAGCTGGAGATTTCAAAGATAAATAGATGAGAAATGATGTTGCTTAAAAGAGACATCAAAAATTCATCCAGATAAGCTTCCTTGTACTGGTCTCTCTTTTAGTAAATGGACCTGCATGTTTTCATTTTTAAAAAAAATAAAACCTTAACTTATTCTTCCCTTTTGACCTGGCCCTGAAGGCCCTTTGTCCATTTTCTAACCTCACCTCCTTCCACTTTCTCCAACCACACTGTCATCTTTTCAGTGCACTGAACAGCCCAAGGTCATTCATTGTGTGCCTCAGGGCTTTTGAACATCCAGGTAATTCTTCCTGCCCACCCTCCACAACCACCAGCATCCATTTAAAATTGTTCCCATCATTTTTTTTCCTCTGTCACTTCACCTTGTTCATTTTCCTTATAGTGCTTATAAAAACTTACAAAAAAAATTTTTAATGTTACTTCTTATCTGTCTTCTCCAGCTCCATCAGGGCTGCTACCACGTCATGTATAATCAGTGACTAGTACTGTGCCTGGTACATACTAAATGAAAGAATTACAGGAATTTCTACTCAAATGTTCAGCTGTTGCCTTATGACTTATAGTCTAATATGATATCCTATATTCTAAATGCAAACATATTTTTATAGGTAAGGGAAACGTCACCCACAGAAACAATTCACAAAGGTTAAAAGTAGGGAAATGATAACTTAGAATCCATTCTGTTAAAGTTCACTTTCTAATATTTGTCAAAATGGAGGATAAGGCTTGAAATGATAAGTGTGATATTATTAACAAATATTAACAAATGGAATTTTTGACTAAAAGGGCCCTGTCCACTTGGTAGGATGAAATGTAGTACCTATATCACTTCCCTACCTTCCTCAACCTATTTATTTCTTGTTACAGGAAAGAAATTACACAAACTACTATGTAAACTCAAAGAAAATAATTACTTTATTTAACTTAAGTAATTTAATACTATTTCTTTCAATTTAATACTATTTCTTTTGTTTGGTTTTCATTCATGATGGAGAAGAGCCAAACTTTCTTTAAAAAATCCATTTTTCAGTTTTGGAAAAATTATTAAAGTATTAAATCATTTCTGAGCCAACAATAGCTTGAGCTTTTTAATTCCAACTTTAAAAAAATCACTCCTTAATAAACATGGCCATGTTTTATGATGTACGAGACATGCTAAAAAAATTTAATGCAAACCAAAATGGGTCAGGGTGGCAAGGAAAACACCTACTGTGGCCAAAACAACCTGATCAATTCTGATTTCACACAAGCTCATTCATGAGGCCTCATCCTCCCCTTCTCCTTCAACTACACACACCTCAATTGCTGCCTTAGCTGGTTCTGTGTTATGGGAAGTTGACAGAAAATGCAGTCACTGTATCAGATCTCAGGCTTTCCCTATAAAGGGCCAGATGATGAATGAATATTTTACACTTTGTGAGTCATACAGTCTCTGTCACAACTACATGGACTGTACATAAATGAATATGAGTAGGACTGTTTAATAAAACTTTATTTATAAATACAGGCTGTGGGCCAGATTTGGCCTGTGGTTGTAGTTGGCCAACCCTTGTATTAAGTGATCTTACACTATGTGGATGGCTTTGTGAAGGGAGGTCAGTCATACGGTAAATTCAGAGTCAGAAAACATCTACTAAACACCTACTAAATGCCAAGGTTTTCAGATAGTGTCATAACTGAATGTCACAACTGATCTGTATTTGGTAGATGTAAAAACTGAAATTACCTAGCTATTAAGTTATGTAGTAAGACTGTGAATCCGTTCTCCTCCTCAAGGACTTGAGACCACACAGTTAAACAACCTGGGTTTGAATCTATCAACTGTGGGCTTTATGGAAAATTAGTCGACCTTCGTGTATCTCAGGGTCCTCACCTGCCTCAGACACTGGTCAGAAGGATTAAGAAGTAAACCACAATAGCGTTCAAAACAGTAACCTGTGCTGTTGGCATGTGGCCAGCTACAAACAATTCTGTAGATACTAAAGGTTCCAGAGAGTTCTTTCAAAGTTTTCACAAATATTTAACAATGCTGTTTTTCACAGTTAAAAACACTTTAATAAAAAGAAACATGCAATGCATACCAAATTTAACTTATTTTTTCTTCTTTTATGTGTTAACTTGTGCTGTCAGTTAACTTTTTTGTGCTTAGACATTAGAGCAAAGCTCTTCCTGTTTTTTCTATTTATTTAAAGATTCCTCAGAGAATTCAAGGTAAGCTGATAAATACAAATATTATCATTCTTAACTGCTTATCTGTGTGAATTAGAATTGTTTTGACATTGTGCAACCAAAGTAAAAAAATACAAAATTAGAGGTTGACATGGGTATAATATTATCATTTTAAATTTTGTGTTAATTAGAAAAACTTTATTATTCT
The DNA here is from genome assembly GCF_048773025.1 of Camelus bactrianus. NCBI lineage: Eukaryota > Metazoa > Chordata > Mammalia > Artiodactyla > Camelidae > Camelus > Camelus bactrianus. Next base: position 41,228,845 of record NC_133550.1, on the reverse strand, counting down.
CCATGACTGATTTTATAATAAGTACATATTACAAATTATTTTAAAAATCTTTATACCAAAAATGACTCACTGTTTTTTATTTTTGTTTTATATACTGAAGTTCCTTGTAAGTTTTTATTTGGAGGTAAAAAAGGTATTATTCCCCAACAAAAACATTTAACTAACATTTAACTAGACCAGAGTTGCTTCTTTATAGTATGACATTACTTTTTAGACCAAGGCTTGAAATTCCTAGCAGGAGAATGATTCTTATGTATCATTTAAAAAGTCACACCCTGATAACTAGGACAAGGCAAATGGTTACCCAGTAGAGTTCTTTCTCTTCCACTCTCCTGCCATGTCATTATGCCCTAGTGGCACTGATATACGTTTTCTCCTTTGATCTTCCTGACAATCCTCTGAGTTTTTCAGGCAGGTAGTATTAGTCTCATTTTATAAATGAAGAACTTGAATGAAACTCAGAAAGTATAATTAACTTCCCAAGATCATACTATTAAAGCAAGTAGCAGGGGTAGGACTCAAATCAGGAGACTTATGACTACTGCTCCAGAGCTTTTCTCACCAGTTTTTTTTTTTTTCGAATGGAAGTCTTAAATGGAAGTACTGGGGATTGAACCCAGGACTTCATGCATGCTAAGCATACGCTGTTACCACTGAGCTATATCCCCACCCCCAGTTTTAATACCAAAATGATGGCTGGGATTTTGGAATGGAGATTTGGGGCATCAGAGAATAACCTTCAACCCAGTGTTGAGGCTGATGGAGTTGCAAGCTCACTGAGTACATCTTACTCCTTGGTGGTTTCCTATATGCTGACCAGGCTCTCTAAGGATAAAAGGGAAGCCTAAACACTTACAATGTGCTTTTATTTATTTTTCTGGACTCTGTTCTACTTTCTGCAAGAGTTGTTTAACATAATGCTTTGCTAAAAAAATCCACAGATAGGTCTCAAACTCAGTCCTGCTTATGGTCTCCCAGAGTTTGTGCCCCAAGAGAGCAGGTGCAGTATTTATATCTATAGCACAGGGAGGTCTCTAAATCATACCTGTGAATAAATGTATGATGGAGTCAAGCATCACTCTACATGCTTCTTTGTCTTTAGATCTTTTTTTTTTTTCTTTTTGTGATCACTGTTTTTGGGCCACTTATGCAAGAATGTTGTCATAAATTTCCAAGTGATTTTTAAAATTTTGATCCTACTTCTCTCCAATGTTTTCTGCATATCAGTGAGTGTAATCTACTCAAAGCCTCCAACAAAGTTTCTCTAATGCCTCTCAAAACAAAGCAAGATTCTCTTCGTGAGATTCAAGTTTCCCCATTATATGGTCATCCCTTATTAATGTTCATCATGCATCCTCCCCCACAGTCCTTCATATATAGGGCATGTTCATGTCTCTGCCATTGTTTGTCTGTCTACCAGATTTCATTTCTCTCCACAGATCCAAATCCTACCTATGATTGCAGACCCAATTCTTCATTTTCCAGTAATTTAAGCCTTTACAATTTTCATAGTGCAAATTTTGTAGTATTTGATGATACTTGTATTAATTTACAGGTTACTCCAATCTCTATGGAGACTACTGGCCACCATGAAAATCGTACCCATATTTGCCTACCTCCCCCACTGTAGATACTCACTAAATTAAACACTTAATAAAATACTTCATAGATTTAATTAAATTGAAATCAGCCCAAAGCACAAATACAAAAAGCAAACATATTTCTGATACATGTCCAGCCCATAGTCCATGCTTATCTCAAGGTAATTTTCCACTATAATTTTAATAAAAGAAAAACCTAAATTATAATTTTATAGTTTGTTTTTCCTCCTTGGGTATTGCCATTTTTATTGGTATTTATCAATAAAATCTGCCACTGAAGCATCTATAAATATCCAAGAATGAATTATAGCAAATATTTACCAACTGGCTACTTTCTAATTGGTTAAACAAAATAGATGATACACTAGCTAGTCAAACTCCTTTCACCTGGGAAGATCTCTATTGATTTCCTTTGGTGTTATCTAGAAGATTCAGGAAAGTTTAATGACATTTCAAAAGATTTCAATGAGTGGAGCATAATTCTACCTTTCATATCCACTGACTAAAGAGAAAAACTAAACACAGAAAAAGATTCTTTTGAGTAAAATTCTGTGACTCTTCAACCCTTATGTGTTTAAAAAAAAAAAGGCTACAGTATGAATGAAAGACAAATTTTATTTGTATTTAAGAAATGAGAAGAGAGGAGTTGGAGGCTGTTAATGTTAGGGGGTATTTTGCACCTATTCCAGAAGATGAATATGCGTTTTTGTCTTGGACCCAGTCTGTAAATCAAGTTCCTTCAAAAAAATAGGCAAAAGCTACCCTTGGTTCTGGCTACAGCCCATGTGGACAAGGAAAAGGTGAGGAAGAGGGGTCTACCATAGGCATCAAATTTTATCCATTCTGATATATAAATATCCTTTCTCCACCTGAAGTTGGTGTCAGGGTGATTGGAAAACAAGAATTTGGTGGACTGAGCAGAAGCAATCTGTTGTAGTCTGTTCTTTGAACCCAGAGATAATCAAAGACTGTTATTTCATCTCGTGACTGACTTAACATTTGAGTGGAAAATGAACTAAGAATATGTGATAACTGGATCATTTGCATATTAAGAAAATCAGTATACTTCTTGAAATTGGTCAGACTTAGTTGATTTTTTTTGTTCTATAATAAGTAACTTGGATTTTTTTTTCTATATTCCAGACTCCTCTGTTGCTATGGGATTTATTCTATTGGATAAGAGTAAATGACTTAAACTGTAATCATATTTACAAAAAGCACAGAAAGGATGTTAAGGCTGTAAACAACATAAAATTATACTCTGGGGGTAGAAATTGGCTAGGCGAATTGGGACAGAACTCTATGAAAATTTAAATGTTTTCCTTGAATTCTAATTGGAAACTGCTATTATATGTGTTGCTGTTCATTAGTCATTCCAGCCTTGGACATATAGATTCTATTAAGACTACCCTACTCTTGGGGCATGGAAGAAAATGTTGAGGGCACAGACTTTTTAAGCAAAAGGACACTGGACTGGGTGGGAGTTGCAAGACCTGGGTTCCAGTCTCAGCACATCCCTGTGTGACCTTAGACAAGCATCTTCTCTCTGGTCTGTCATCTAGGGTAAACAGAAGAGATTGAACTGGGATAGAATTTCAAATTGTGCTCAGTTAGTAGGGGTGGTGGGGAAGAGCAAAGCCTGCCTCAGGATGTTCACACTCTCTTTTCCACTCCCTAGAATATTCATCACTCCAACTTCACCCCCCACTCCCACTCCATCTCCAGTTCTACTCACTCCTTCCCATCATTTAATTCTCTGCTATCATGTACTCCTTTAAAAGTCCCTCCCAGGCAGTTCTCTCTAATACCTCCTTTCCCAATTACTCCCTATCTCTTACCCTGCTACATTTTTCTTCCTGGTATTTACCACTAGTTACAAATATATAAACTTTTTGCATTCCCTTTTTTGTTGCCTGACTCCCTCCCTAGAATATAAGCACTATGAGAGTAAGGCTCTTGTCTGTTTTATGTGTGCCTAAAACCATACCTGGTATATAGTAATCACTTAATAAATATTTGTTAGATGAATGAATGGATGAAGGAACTCCCACCTGGCAAAGGTGACAATATACCAGAAAGGAATAGCCGTTGCTCCGTCTAGGCATCCAGGTGACAATGTGCCAGAAAGGAATAGCCGTTGCTCCGTCTAGGCATCCAGTTTGCCACAGTCCCCACCACTCCTACAGTGTTCCAAGCACTGAGTTCATTCGTCATTGGGGTTGCTTTTCTTACAGTACGCCACATTTCCCATTGATGTTCCTGCTTGTCCTATATAGGTATTTTCATTTATGACATGATACTCCTGGTCTAAGATGTGTTTGGAGTAAAAAAAAAAAAAAAAAAAAAAAGTCTGCTGCTAAAAATAATTTGAAAACTCCTAGACAAGAGGACCTTTCAAATCCCTTCCAGCTCTAACAACCAGTGAACTCATGTTTCACAGCCATTCAGATCTGTAAGTATGAAATATAAGGCGTGTGTATTCAACTTTCCTTCATCGCCTCCTTTAAATGCTTTTTTTTTCTTTTTTGAGTCAATCCCCACAGGAGCCGACCATGTGAGCCCATTAAGGGAACAGTTCATTCCCACCTGCCACCCGAAGCCAGCCAACAATCTCAGCTTCACCACTCCATTCTTGATTATGGACAGCCATTCCAATCCTGAGTGGCAGGATTAGCAAAGACAGCTGTTGGGCTCCACAAACATTCAGAGGAGGGGAAAATGCGAGGTAGGTTGCTACATTCTTCTACTCCTTTTTTTACTGAAAGAAACAGCTGTGATCTTCATATGGAAGATGAAGTAAACAAAAGCTGACGATGCCCAGCACCATTCAGCAGCCAGCATTCAAATGGATTTTTCCCCACTACCAACATCGATGTCATCTTAGCCCACAGGCTCAGCTCCCCACAGCACGGCGGGGAAGCAGCAAGGTCTTTGCATGTTCACTTGACCAAACACTGCCCAAGATGTGCAATTCACCCCAATAAAATAAGCGTGATTCAAGTCCCTGCACTGGGTCAGCATTCCATTACTGGTTATCTCGCACACAGCATTGCCAAGTTTCGGCAACCTGTGTGTGCACCAAGCAAACAGTCAACGTTAATCTCTGAGAAGAAAGCATTCTTAGGTTCAGTGGCAGGAATATCTGTGCATCCATGCTGAACTGGCTCACGGGGCAGTAGATCCCTTACAGGAAAGTCAAGGTATGTCTACAGGAACTCTCTGATTCAACGGTGGCTGGCTCATTTCTTTTGTTTCCTCTTCCCTTTTATTTGCTTATACGGAAAACAGAGTGTTCATTTAATCCCTTTTCCCACCCCCATCCCTCTTAACTGCCAGGGCCATCTGTCCATCTGAAACCGTCTCTGGTTGCACAGTTTTGAATCCAGGTGACAATCAAAATGAAGAAGTGATTGTCCCTTAATGTTTTCTCTGAAGGGATTAAACATTTTTAAAAGCCTTTGTTTGTGTTTATTTCAAGTTCTCCAGTTGAATACTGTACTTATTGAACGGCAAGGAATAAAACTGTGAGCTGATGTAATTTAAATGTGTTAAGCAGGGGCACTTTTTCCTAAATATGCTGAAGTTAAGCAAGTTCTTCTAAAAATGGACAAGACTTTTGATGTTTAACAGAGTTATATTTTCAATCTCTTCCGCTTGGTTTAAAACTAACATTTCTTTGTTTTTGTGTGTGTCACTTAAGGCAGCTTGGTTGGCAAGTAAATGCACTGGAAAATGCAAAAAAAAAAAAAAAAAGAATTCTTTTGTGCCCTGACCTCCATAAATTTGGTAACTTAATATAATCAGTATACCCATATACATATGATTTTTAATCAAAGATATTCACAGATAGGGTAAGGAATAAAGAAGTACTTTATCTACAGGATTCTTTTATCCTCTGATGGTTCATGTGACCCAGTTGGGTTACAGTTTTTAACAAAGCCATTGCCACTCTAAGAAGTATTGATTTTGTCTGCTTAAACATATCAGGTCAGAGGAAATGATCAATGGATTACTTCAAAACATTTATTCCCCCAGTGGAATCTGCTGATTTTTATAATCTCAAAGAGGCAGATACAAGAGTTGGGGGAAGAATTTAAAATTTTAAGTGTTTCCATCTTTTTTTTTTTTCCTCCTCATGTCTATAAATGAAAACCCAAATTAAGGAATATTGTTTTCTATGTTTCTTTCTCTACCTCCCTATATTATCATCACCTTTTGTTGCTGCTGCTGTGTGTGACCTGAAGGAGCATGAGATGGCCTTCCTCAAATATCTGGATTTTAAATTCAGGTCCTATCTCTTAAGTGAATTGGGTTTAGTCGGTAATGACTCATTGCCCCAAGGTCCTTGGAAACTTATCAGCAAAAGCATTCACCTCCAGGGACAACAAACACAGACTTCTCTAATAGGCCCATCTTTCCAACCATCTCCCGGACCCTGGTAGCCTTCCCTGAGCCAAAGATCTCTCTAAGATCACTATCAGACCACTTTGTGATGTTCGGGAATGACTAAAGTCCTTATAAATCCCAGAAGGACCAGGAGTAAAACCACTTTGAACAGATGATTTTCATGATCTCCAAAATCCATATAAACAATATTTCTTAAAATTAATGGAAGTCAGCATGTGACAAGTTCAGCATGGGATCGACTCACGGGGAATTTGACTAAAGCACCAACGATACTCAATACAAGACAGTTTACCCAAGGAGAAAGCCCAGTAGGCCTCTGCAACAGAACTGCAGGCATCGACAAGCCAGTGACCCAGGCCATTGCTTCTCATGGTCTCTTAATTAGAAGAATGGTCAGCTGTCATTTGCTAGGGGCACCCACCATGCCAGCAACTGTGCTTATATGTGGTATCTTTAATACAAGTATGCCACGTAGGAACTAGGTGAATTTTTTTTTTCAGATGAGGAACTTGAGTCTTAAGAATGTGACCTTACGCCACACAATTTGATAGATATCACTATTTTTAAAAAATAGCACGGATGATGTAAAACAATCACCTTTCCAAAGGAATGCTTCATCCATCGTTTACTATATTGCTGAAAATGAGGGATTTGGGAAAGCTAAATTAATTCCTTGATGTGTCCTGGGGTACTATTTCTGTGTTCTTCTGAGGGTCACTTGTTCTATATACTAAGTACTTATTTGAAAGAATTGTTGCCTTATTTTATGTGTTAATTTGTGGGGGGAAGTTTATGTATTGGGGGAATTTAATTCATTCCTGCATTTTATCCAGGAAATTAGAGCCAGATGTTTTTGGACATTTGTTATTTGCTTTAAGTAACGCTTAGGTTAAGATAAGAGAGATATATTGATTGGCTATTGCATCTTCCCCTGGAGAAAGTGAAACTTTCCATATCTTACATTTTATCCTACCTTACAACTCCAGGATAGGCTCTAGTAAGAGGAAAACTTTTTGAATGTCTTTTTCTTTGCAGATGGCAGGGATGGAAAGGTACACTCAATTATATTAACAGAGGTCTCAATTAATTTAAATTCAAAGTGGTGCCCCCCCCCCCCCCGAAAGTCAGGGACCTTGAGAAAAAGTGCTTTCTAGGAGAGTTCACTGCCAGGTTCATAGAGAGGTCACTGTCCTCCTGCATTCCCAGGCTTGATCCTTAGATTCCGTTTCAGGCAGCACACTCTTAACAGTAAGAGGAGCTTGCTGAGTCTGTCCATGTATGTCTACTGGCTCGCCTGCCTGTCTGGCATCTCTAAGCCCCTCCTCTTCCACACTCCCTTCCATGACCTTCCCAGCCAAATAAGCTGTCCTTCCAAACATAACTCTAACTCATGTAACAGCTGGAGGCAACAGCAAAACAGACTGAGCTCATCGAAAGGTATTAACATTGAGTCCTTTTTTTTTTTTTATTTTAGCACTGAAAGATGTTTGGAAAATTCATCTAAGAAACTTTTTAAAAGAATTTCATTCATAAAGATTGTTGAAGGATTTCTCAGAGAGTTTCAGTTTAGCAGATCTTTTGGATGGTATAAATGTCCATTTTATTATTTCTGCTTCTCCCATCCCCGAGCTTGGGGAAGACTAGAGAGTCTGGACAAGGAGAGAAGACTCACAGCTGGCTACCCACACTTTGCCTTAGAGATTCTAATGAGCTCTGCTGTCATGGTTCACGGACATTCTTTGGAAGAATTGAGAGGCACGATATTTGCGAGAGAACTAGGTCATGTTTTGAAGAACCAGGCTTTCTCCCTTTATTTGCCCTTGAAATTGTCTTCACTTTGATCTGAGAGTCAACTAAGCGATCTATTATACATTTAGGGAAGTACTGCAGCTAAATCTGTTAGGCTCTGTACAAATAAGGTACATTCCCTGCCTTCTAATATAGTTTTGTTATGACTTACAGGACTTGGAAAGAACTCAGTTAAACAACTGAATAATGGTGAGTTCATACTAACGTCATTTTCTTTCTTTTCCTTTTTTTTTTTTTGGTAGTTAGGTCAGGGGAACCCCAAATACATAGCATAGCATATTATCAGCAAGGTATATGACAAACTGGTCCTGATAGAGAGTTGTTTAATGAATTACAGTCCACTTGGGGAGAAGTGACTAATATGTGCTGCTGAGCCTGGTCCTTGATTCTACACTTGACTGGAGATTACAAAACTGGAAGGACAGGTAACACACTGAATGACAGAATCAGGATTCAGTAATATCTCAGGAGCCTAGTATGTGGACCAAACCCAATATAAAATTTAGCATTATTAATTAATTATGAAATTCTGCATTTAAATTTAAACACAGTAGTAATTGCAGCTTTAGGGTAGGAGAGGTCAAAGTTTAATACTGGTTAAGAATATTTAAGAGATTTTTATTGTCCATCATCAGATGTGATACAACCTCCAAATTACCCCAGGTAATCTTAACCTGAATAATAAAAATAACATCTGTCATTTATTGAGTACCTCATATGTGCTAAGATAACAAACTATAATGATGGTATAACTCTCCCCATTTTACAGGTGAGAAATCAGAGGAGATTAAGTAACCAGCACTAGGTCAAAATGGCTAGCAAATAGCAAAGCCAAGAGTCAAGATTGGATGCCATTAAAAAAAAATTTTTTTCTAAGAACTTTGCATTGGTTATTCATATCACATATGAAGAATGTTATTTATCTTAGGGAAACAAAATTAAATAAAAACACTAAAGAATGTCTAGAGAAAGATGAATAGAATAGATTCTGGAAGCTATGCCAAAAAAGGGCACAGTTGAAGAGATAGTAAATATTTAACATGGAAAATAGAAGATTTGAAGAGATATGGGAGATATCTTCAAATACTGAAGACTTAGGGTGAACTGGAAGCTACAGGCAAACAGATTTTACCCCTAAACAAAGTTTCCAACAATAGAAGTTTCAATAGAAGTTATAAACAAGGCAAGAGAAAGCTCCAAAAGATTGAGTACTTTCATCACTAGAAGTACTCAAGCAGATGCAGAAAGCCATCCACTAGGGTTGTTCTTGAGTGAAATTCTGATTTTAGAGACATTTGACTCAGTTGAGGGAGTCTCAATTTGAGATCCACAGGTGAATTTCATGAATCCCTAGAAATTTTATGCAAAACAACAACAACAAAGTGTGTATATATATATATATATATATATATATATATATATATATATATATATATATATATATATATATATTTCCTGGGGAGACGGAGCATATATTTCTTCAGACCCTCAAAGAAATTATAAAAAATCTGTGAACCAAAAAATGAAGTCCCTTCCAATTCTGCAATTCTATTACTCTGTTTTGTAAAACTAGTCTTCCCCTTCTCCAGAGGTGCACCCAACAGAAATGCATGATTGATTTGATGTTAGGGACAAAGGAAAATAAACAGTTGAGGAAAACTTCAATGTTTTGAATCTAGAAACTGAGAAGCTGTTGATACTATTGAGAGATTAAGAAAAGAAAGGTGAAGCAAGAGATCCATTATCAGAGGAAGTTAATTAAGATAATTAAATAGAAATAAATGGACAAATTGAAGCCTGTCTAAAATTCCAGGACTGAGTATACAGAGTGTGTAATCCAAATATTGTTTTACTCCATGGCAGAAAAATGCTGAAATCTAGAGAGGTATAAACAGAGAAAAGGCTACTTGAAATTAGAACCATGAAATGTTGTAACTCTTACTGGTCTAGAGATTACTTACTTCAACCCCCTTATAATATAATTGAAGAAATCACATCTCAGAAAATTAAGAGATATACTGTCTACCATGGTACCCTAGTTGCCAATCCAAGTCTATGTCTACAAATTTAAGGGGGAAAAAATCCAGATTTCTAAAACATTCAAATCTGGAATAAAGATACCACTTAAATTTTTCAGGGGAAAAAAAAAAAAGCTAATCTTAACTACATATAATACACAAAGGTCCACTTTGTTATGGTATAAGGCAAGACCATAACACTGCCCCTTACAGTTTTAAACTATGAATTCCACTCTTCAGCATTCTCTGGGATGTTTTCACAGTATTTTTAACCTTGGTCTTCATAGTCTAATTTACCTCAGGAAAATTACATGGATTCTTAAACTGTAAAGAACAGAGAAGCACATGGCTATGTTATTTAGTACTGGTGAACTAGCCATACAAGTCTTTGGGTTTCTTTTTAAATGTTGCCTTGCTTGTTTCTAAGATCAGGGGGATTCTACCTCTAGATGTGCTCTTACATCAGCTGATCTTTGGTTCCATTTCTGTCCTTCTTATGAAAAGAGTCATTCTGTGCCACGCTGAGGTTCTTCTAGGCTCAGTTCTGACTCAACAGGTCTTTAGTATATATATATATATAAACTTTCCCACTGCTTCTGACAAGGTCAAGGTGGGGTTGAGACAAGAAAATTTTGGAACTAGTCCCTTTGGGACTTATTTCCTGAGAAAACAAACTGCTTTTCATAGTCTGAAAGCTTACGGAATTTTGACATGCAAAATCTGTGTGTGTGTTTGTGTGTGTGTGTGTTCACTTTTTGAGGGGCTCAAATTAAATAAAATTTTGGTTGGGGGGTTGCTGAAATGACTCAGATGTCAGATGCTGTAAATTCAATTTTAAATATTAAACCCCAAATGGGCTCCATGTTCCAATTCACACTGAAGCTTTATAATATATGGCCTTGGAGTAGAGGTATAATGATCTCTTGGGAAAGGCAAGGTCCAATTAAAATTCAGTTTGCTATCTTTAGGAAAGACATAAGCAATTATATACCCTTTGAGAGGGTCTTAGGAAATATATACCTGAGCTTTAAATGGCTACTCATTTGACTGTGAAGTTGAATTTCAACTCATCTGGGAGTTCGAGCATAAGAAAGAAATCAAATAACAACACTTTGTATATCCTGGTGTGTTACCAGGGAGAAAAGTGCTCCTGGAAAATGAATGCTTTATACATTTGCAGATATTACCAACCACTTATAAAACCAAGACTACTGTTATGTGTAAAAGTCATTCCTTTTAGGGGAAGCCTAGGAGTAAACGCAAATGTGGCTGACATTTCTACCACAAGATAAGATTTTTTTTATATCATGTTTAAGTTCTCTTGGTTAAAAAAAGAAAAAGAAGGGGGGAAAAAGGAAAAGAAAAGAAAGAAAGAAAAAAAACTATAACTCAGTATTCATAAACAATTCCAGACACTTCACCCATAAAATAACTCACAGGAAGACATTACACTTCTAAACACAAATGCTTTATTAGCAGCCTTTTCTAACTATTCTTTAGTTCAGTAAGGGAATTATTGACTATTTTTCTATATAAAAAGACAAAAATATACAATACATTAAAGAGAAAACATACAGACAAATGCTTTCTATTTCATTCATTAGCTGAGAACTAAGATGAAACATTCCCACAATGGACCCATCAGCAGACTTCCTAAGCTACAAAGGCCTCTAGACACAGCCCTACCCACCAGAGGTACAGGACCAAGCTTCACCTAGCAGTGGGCAGGCACTGCTCCTCCTGCCAGGAAACCTGCATAAGCCTTTAGTCCAGCCTCATCCACCAGAGGCAGATACTAGAAATAAGAAAACAATAACCCCAAAGCCTGTGGAAGGAATCCATAAACACACAGAAAGATAGAAGATATGAAGCAGCAAAGGAATATCTCCCAGGCCAAGGCACAAGATAAAATCCCAGAAGAAGAAATAAGTGATGAGGAGATAGATAATTTATCTGAGAAAGAGTTTAAAGTAATGGTGGCCAAGATGTTCAGAGAACTCAAGAGGAGTATTGATGCACAGAGTGAAGTTTTTAGCAAAGAGTTGGAAAATATAAAGAATACCCAAACAGAGATGAAGAATAAAATCACTAAAATGAACAACACACTAGAAGGAATCAAGAATAGACTAAATGAGGCAGAAGAACAGATCAGTGAGCTAGAAGACAGATTAGTGGAAATCACTACTTGAGAACATGAAAAAGAAAAAAGAATACAAAGGAATGAGGATAGTTTAAGAGAATTCTGGGACAACATGAAGCGCTCTAATATTCACATTATCAGGGTCCCAGAAAGAGAAGAGAGAAAGGACCTGAGAAAATTTTTGAAGAGATAATAATCAAAAACTTCCCCAAATTGAGAAAGGAAACAGTCACCCAAGTCCAGGAAGCACAGAGAGTACCACACATAATCAGCCCAAAGAGGAACACACCAAGGCACATAGTCATCAAATTGACAACAATTATGGATAAGGAGAAAATATTAAAATTAGCAAGAGAAAAGCAATGAATAACATACAAGGGAACTCCCATAAGGTTATCAGCTGATTTTTCAGCAGAAACTCTACAGGCCAGAAGGGAGTGGCACGATATATTTAAAGTGATGAAAGGGGGAAACTTACAACCAAGAATACTCTACCCAGCAAGGCTCTCATTCAGACTTGATGGAGAAATCAAAAGCTTCACAGATAAACAAAAGCTAAAAGATTTCAGCACCACCAAACCAGCTTTGCAAAAAATGTTAAAGGACTTTCTCTAGTCATCAAACCATAAGAAATGAGAACAAAAAGAAGAAGAAGAAAAAAGAGAGAGAGAGACCTACAAAAGATTGCTTGTGCTGGTCAGGATCTTTTGTGGTTCCTTACAAATTTTGGAATTGTTTGTTCTAGTTCTGTGAGGAATGTCGTGAGCATTTTGACAGGAGTTGCATTGGATCTGTGGATTGTTTTGTGTAGTGTGGCCATTTTGATAGTGTTGATTCTTCCAATCTAAGACCACAAGAAATGTTTCCATTTCTTTGTGTCCTTTTGGTTTTCAGAGTAAAGGTAACTTCCTTGGTTAAGTTTATTTCTAGGTGTTTTTTTTTTATTGTTGTTTTTGATGTAATGGAAATGTCTCTGCCAGTTATAAAATTCTGGTTTTTGAAGTAAAAAAAAAAAAGTGAATGAAGGGCAGCAAATGGCAAAATAATCCTTTTTTCTGTGTGAGTTGTATTCATATATATATATATATATACTACATCTTCATTATCTTCATTATCTATTCAACTATTGATGTGCACATAGGATGCCTCCATATCTTGGCAACTATAAATAAAGTTGCTGTTAAAAATAATAAAAGGTATTGTATTATGAGTGATTCAGTTATACAGCCCATTTATTATTTCCACAAATTTGCTGAACAGCAGTATTAGTTAATGTAATGCAAGTTGTTGTAATAAGTAAACCCCCAAATTTCAATGGCCAAATTTTAATGCTGTAAAGGTTTAATTATCAACAGAAACAGTGTGGTGAGAGTGACTTAGATTCAGGGAGCCAGAATCCCTTCATCCTTTGCCTCCATCATCTTCTAGAGCCTCGGAGTTCTATACATTTATCCAAGATAAGAGAAAAGAAGCTTTTGAAGGCTCCTCTGTTTATAACACCATCTGCTCACACACTATTGGAATGAACAAATCACATAGCCATCCAAGATGGTTGAGAAATGTATTTCCCAATGGGGCAGCCACCTTCCAGTGACAACTTCATATTCTGGAAGTTTACCCACAACATCTATAATAGGATACTGTGCTGAGCATTGTGGAATTTTCAAAAATAAATCAAACTGAGATTATGCCTTCCAGTAGTATGCACTTCAGTAAATTTTTCCAAGTATCCTATTTCCTTATCAATAATACTAGTTAATATGCATTAGAAGCTTGCTGTACATCAAGATCATTATGGTTCCAGAAGGTGTATAGGTGGCATTTTCAGGACTCAAACCCTGGTGTGTAAATGTCCATATCCAGGTTCTTTCTTCCTGACCTCTGCAGTCTTCTAACTGTTGCCAGAGAATAGGTTCTTGCCTCGCACAGGAAAGAATTCAAGAGCAAGGCATAGTAAAGTGAAAGTAAATTTATTTAGAGAGATACATACACCACAGAGTGCAGTACATCTCACTCAGAAGGGAGAGCGGCTTAGGAGATACACATTCTAGAGGCAGAATGCAGGCCATCTCAAAAGGCAAGAGGGAGAGAGGCCAAGAGGTGGGTGTTCTGCTTAAAGTAAAAATAGATACACACTCCGTACTGAGTGCTGGCTGTCTCAGAAGGCAAGAGAGAAAGCCATCACGAGGTGCAAGGCTGTTAGTTTCTATGGGCTCAGTAATTTCATATGCTAACAAGTAGGAGGATTATTCCAACTATGTTGGGGAAGTGGCAGGGATTTCCAGGAATTGGGCCCCCACCCACTTTTTGACATTTTATGGTCAACATTGGAACTGTCATGGCACCTGTGGTTGTGCCATGAGACTCAAGGTCTTCTGGAAGTGGGAGTTGAATTTCTGCCATCTTGGTTCTAACCAATTTGCCCTGTCCTCAATTGCTGTGTCATTCCTTCATTGGTTGTGCCCTGCCCCCTTCCCTCCTGTCTCATAACCGCTTGAGGCAGGGATTCAAGTCTGGTTCTCCTAAAGGTTCCTATCACAAGGCAGAGCCCATACTAGATAATGAATAAAGGTGTATTATATCAAACAGAACCCTGGCACCTACTGCTGGGGTAGCTATTTGGTCATACATTAGAGCCAGATTCTAACACATAAAAAGCTGTACTCCAAAATACAATTACTAATAAAAGAAATTTTTGGTGAAATATGATGTGCCTATACTAAAATATTGATTACTCATTTAAAAAGAAAATCTGAGTCAGTTAAGATGGATATGCTAATTTATTTGAGGAGAAAAGCATTTGTGTATTAATGGGGAAGAAAACCTCATATGAAAAAGTACTCACGAGAGAGCAAGATGTCCAAGGTAGGTCAACACAGCACTTTAACTAGGATATTCTACCATATTCTCCCCGTACATCCACCCTCTAACCTTACAAAGCTGCCTTGCTTCATATGATCCATTCCCAATTTGACAGCTTTTTCTTACAAAGAAGTGAAGAAAAGATTCCTCTAATCTTTATTTCCTGTTTTATGGGCAAGGTTTCAAAAGAAGGAATTTCAGATATAGAACAGCCCTTGACTTAGACAAAAAAAGGTGCCAATTCTAGTACGGGATATAGTTCATATGCATAAATAACTTGAATACAAGGTAGAATTAGAGATAAACAATCTATAAAATGAGTAGATGAGATTCTATCAGAGGATAGAGATTACGTGCAGTTTTGCAAAAGAAGTGAACTTTCAGCTAGGACTTTTAGAAACATGAAAAATTAATCAAGTTGACTAAATATAAGGAAAATAGGAAATTGCCTTTTGGAAGTATACAGTACAGTATTCAGTTAGTCAACCAACAAATAAGTTGAGTACCTCTATGCAAGGTAGGGTGTAAAGTGTGGAGGGATGGGAGAACATAAAAATGTACAGAGACAGCATCTGCCCTCACTGTGGTCAGAAGCTAAGAGCAAGAACAGAGAACAACTGGCATGGACCGGGCACCCACCTGTGCCTGGCAATGTGCTAAGTGCAGCAGTCATTATCTCATTTGGCATTAACGCATGTGAAGCACTTAGCCAGGTGCCTGGCACAGAAAGAGTGTGCAATGGTGGTAGCTTTGATTTCAATGCCAATTTTATATGGAGCTTATTATCATCTCTGCTTTCAAAATACATATCCAAAGCTCCTTAGCTGGAGAAATCAGACATAACACAGATGGAAACTTCAATAATTCTGAGAAAATGGTGGCCTGAGCACCCACACTGCTATCCCCTCTTCTATGCCCTGCTTCCATTCTAATTCTAGTCAGCTTCCAGCCACCTATCTTAAGCAGAGCACCTTCAGGGTAGGGTGCTAGGTAGGGTCTGGAGGATGCATGCAAGACCTTTCATCTGTGGAAGCCCAGCTGGAGAGAGCTGGTGATGAGCTGATTTCCACACACCAGCAATGATGAACTGAAAGCAAGAGTCAGAGCACCGAGCTTCCTGGAGACAGGGTGGCCCTGGGGGATCTGTGAACCCTTAAAGGGCAGTGTGGCAGCTTGAGGGTGATCTTAAGGGCACCTGCTGGTCTCCTTGGCTTTGGAGGAGTTTGGACAGAGCTGTACAGATGGGCTCCAGTCCTCCCTGCCCTGAGGCTGGTTGACTACCTTGACGCTTTGTGGGAAAGTGACGTCCTCTTGACAATTTGCCAACAGGGACCAAGACTGCTGTATCACCAAGCCTGCTGTATCTCCTTCCATTCCTGCAACTCAAGTTTCCTCAATGCTAATCTAGGCAAATAGAACCAAGGGTTGGCAGTGAAGGTAATGAATACCTCAAGGGAACTAGTCAGGTTGAGGAATAATAATCCACAAACAAAGATGAATATTCTGCTAAAATAAAACTTTTGGAGGACACAGATAACCACCATTTTTTATTTAACAACAACAAAAAAGCACACTTACAGAGATTTAAAAAATAGCATTAAAATAACTTTCCAGTGATCAAAAATATGGTCTTTAAATTTTAAAAATTTAATTCTTTTAAGGAAAGGATAATCCCAGATGAGGAAGGCTCCCTAACAGTACAAGGCAGTACACAGAAATGCCAAATGAGTAGTTTTGGCTCTCAAATCAAGCTGATTATCAGCCTCACCTGTGATGCCTGTCAAACAATATAGATTTTTTTTTCAACTTATCCAGCCCTAATAAGTTGGAAACTCTGGAAGTAAAGCCAAAGAAACTGCATTTTTGTTGGAAGTGGCACTGGTTTTGTTTGATGAACACGGGTTATGGGGACATGTTCAGATTGGAGACAAACAAGGAATAAGTTAGATCACCAGCTTGTGGGGGTGGTTAAAAGGGAGCTGAATTGAACTACAAAGGATGGGTAGTGTTTATAAATAATGGCTTACAAATATGAAACAAAGATTGATGAATGTTCTGTTTACGTGATCTCAACTTTTCATGGGGTACAGTCACAAACATTTGTCACAATTATAGAGCAAATATCAAGTCTAAAACTTTCATATGTATATGTCTAGCCTTAAATAATGTAAAACACATCAGAGAAATAAGAGGTTGAAGTAGTGCAATTCTCCGAAAGTTTAAAAAGCTTGGACTCATCTAGTTCACATTTCCCTCACTCTGAGTGTGTTTAATAACTAAAATAATTCAAGTTAAATTTTTGCAGTCGTATTTTTATTTTATCCATTGACAATAACAATGGTCCATTTCTCTCCCAATGTTCCATTTCAACAAAGATGGATCACCATGTTGGCAAACTATGAGGGAACAGCAATAGGAATAAATGGAGGGCTTGGAAGACAAACGTGAAATGGTGGTTCAATTTGATAGAATCACTCTTGCATATTTTTCTCCTACATTTCCTGAACTACTCCCATGAAGGGAGACAACAAAGTACTTCTTGGCTCTGTTCCCTTCCAAAGGCTGCTTCCAGCATCACTGATGTAAAATAAAAGGAATCAAAAGATTCATGGATCAAGAAAGATGGCTTCTGATAACTTCCAGTAAGTCCTGCCTTTGGAGCTCATTTTTTCCAGGTGGTGTGATGGAATGAATAAATGCACCTAAAAATTTTCACCCCTATGCTTATTTACTAAAAGCAGCCAAGCTCCATGAAGCTGACCTTTCTGCAGTTGTGAGACCCACAGCATGACTACTTCCTCAAGAGAAATGAGCCCAACATCTCCCCAAGTAAGAACCACAGAACATTAGTCTTCTGAGATACTCTCCAACAAATGAAAAGCACTCTCTTATCAAACCTGAAATGAGATGCAGACACTGTTCCCTCCCAGAGGGCTGTGGGACATATTAACATGTGAGATTAGCATCTGAGTTTCTGAGGATCCTGTAGAAGAAAAACCATTTTAACGCTCTTTAACTCATACTTTCCAAAACTTATTAACCACTTGTATTGGTTTGCTAGGGCTGCCGTAGAAAGTATCACAAACTAGGTGATTTTGGTCATGGTTCTGGAGGCTAGAAATCTGAGATGAAGGTGTAGGCAGGGTTAGTTCCCCTGAGGGCTGTGAGGGAAGGATCTGTTCCAGACCTCTCTCCTTGACTTGTTGATGGCCATATTCATGTTCACGTGGTGTTTGCCCTGTATTTCTGTATCCAAATATCCCCTTTTGATAAGGATACCAGTTATATTGGATTAGGGTCTACCCTAATGACCTCATTTTAACTTGATAACTTCGTAAAGACCCATCTCCAAATAAGGTCATATTCTGAGGCACTGGGAATTTGGGAGGGGTGGGGACACAATTCAATTCAACCCATTATATCACTGAACCTTTTTTCAAACATCATTTATTAACAGCCTGCAGCGCACATTTTGGAAAATGTTACTGTGACCTCACAGGTCATGCTCTGCCTCAGTAGTTCCCAAATGCCACTTGCAGAATATATACAGAATCACTGGGGTGCCTTTTAAAATTCTAGATTCTTGGGTCTTGCTTCCACAGATTGAAATCCACTAGATCTAGGGAGGAACTCAGGCACTTGCAATTGTAAAATCTGCCTAGGTTCAGACGTGTAACCAGATTGGAGTTTTACAACCATTTAGCACTCCCTTAATATTTTTAGACTTGATTTGGGCCAGAAATCTCAGAATAGCTGCATAAGAGTTGCATCTCTTCTTAAAGTAGTAGGGACATAGGATTGTTTCCTCATTTCTGGTTTTTATCATATCTTATATCTGTCTCCATGATGATACAAACTACTTTGTGTACATATAGAAACCTTGCCTTATTGATTTTCCTTATTCTCAGTGCCTACCAGAGCGCCAGCACATAATGAGAATTTAAGAAGTGTTTACTGAATGAACAAGTAGCTGAAGCAATGCACATGGACATGCACAATTTTTTTATTGTAAAAATAAAAGTTCTCAATGTTGACATATCTTTATCTTTGAGAGATTTCATCTACTCTTGAGTTTAAAACACAACCCATGCACAACCCTTCCTCCCTTCCCTCTCTCTATTCCAGCTCTAACATGCCTTTAGTTTTCCAGACACTTCATACTCTTTCTAGCCTTGAGGCTTTTTGGTACCTGTTACATTGGAACACCTCTCTCTGCCTTCTTCCTCCACCCAACCCCCAACTGCCACCATTTTCAAACTAATATTGGCCCTGCCCCTTTAAATTAGAAGTGGTGCCCCTGTTAAACATATCCATGCAGTGCTTTGGTTTTCCATTGAGACATTGCTCATCCTTGTGAAAATTAGTTTAAAGGCTGCTCTCCTCACCAGACTCTAAGCTACACTGGGCAGATTTCATGTCTACCATGTTTATTTTTGAAATTACAGAGACTTAACACAAAGCAGGAGCTCAGATACCAACTGAGGGATTCTGTACTTTACAGTGGTGACATGCTTTTATCCACCATTAAAATGAGAGTGTCTCTAGAAAAGGGACTAAGTTTAATTCATTTTTCTATTTTTGGCACCTGGCCTGGAGCCTGGAAGACAGAATGTTTTCAGTTAATTTTTTTAAAATTGTTAAGGCTTTGTTTATTTGTATCTTTGTTTAGTTTTGCCTAGATGAAAGCCTGGGATACACATTTATGAAGAAGGGTAGATGTTGGTGAAAATACAAAAACAGATTTGTTCTCTCTTGTCATTAGAGCCTAAACTTAAAATATCTGTAAAATAAAAATAAACAGAATAACAGGGAATGTTTAACAGAATTGAGGCACCCCAGACAGCTTGATAAGCTTCTAGAAAGCCGAAGGAAACCACAAATGAAATAGCCATTTAAAAGTCAGTTTTCAGATTGCCAAAAGATCATATCAAATACAGCACTCAGCAGTCACCTTCTATCAAGAAACTGAAGTATTTGTGGGGTGGTGATTCAACCAATTCCCTGTTTCTAAAGGCAGAGAAGCCCTGAAGACACATACACAGCCACAGCTCACTGGGACAGCGGCCAGTACCAGACTTCAAGTAACATAAGTGACTGTGACTTCATGTGGCGTACTTCTCTCTTCCTAAAGGTGCTACTCAGCTTTTTAACTCTCTTGTAATGTTTTGTTCTTTCAGTGACAATCTGCAGCAGACAAGTTGTTTCTTCTATAATATTGAAAATTGGTTTCCTGGTAACTTGCTGTTCCTACTTCTAGGCAGTTATGTAAGATAAGGGGGACAGGCATCTATTTCTCTAGGGAAGGTAGAAATGTGTCTTCTGTCTCTTCCCAATATCCTCAATGTAGAGAGCTGGTCATAAGGGCATGCAGGAGAAATTTTGCACTGGACCAAATTACCTCTGTAGAAGAAAGAGTGTGTGATCCCAAACATTTTTCTTGAAGATTAAATGGATTTTCTACATCATTAATGGACTGGGATGATAACTGAGGTCTCAGCAGATTTTACTACCAAGATTTCATTTTACTGCCATATTTTCATTTTAGAACCAAAAAAAGGGGCTTCCTCTTAGGGAAAGGATGTCCAGACTAGTGATAAAACCTCAAAGTCAGGGCTTTGGGGTTCTGGTACAGAGTGGCTAAGACTGGAGGCATCTCCTGATACAAATATAACAGTATTAGGTAAATGGCTTGGCCTTTGGAGAGAGTGAGATCATTCTCACCTCAATCACCAAACCCTGGCCCAGTAAGGCCACCATCACAGCAGTAGATAATTGTGCACCCAACTTCACAGGTTTTCGGCTGAGATATTGTGAAACCCACAGCCCATCTCTGGTGGATCAGAGTCCCCTCTCTCTTGTCACCTGGGATTTCTAAGTAGCACAGACCTACCTTTTTGTTCTAGACTGGTTCCTGAGAGTCTGGGTTACACAAAGAGAAAAGCCTCATGGAAAAGAAATGTGAAGGTTTTAGTGACTATATATATATATTATATATACATATATTTTTTTTTTTACAATGTTAGCTTTTTTCAATACTCTAGGTTGATAACTGGACCATTTCAATCCCAGTGTCAAAGAATGAATTATTGGCACTGTAATATTTCTCATTACTACCATAACAAACTAACACAAACATAGTGGCTTAAAACAATACATTTTCATTACTCTGTAGTTTTAGAAGGCAGAAGTCCAAAATGGATCTTACTGGGCTAAAATGAAGGTTTGCTAGGGCTGTGTTGCTTTGGAGGCTCTAGGCGAGAACATGTTCTGTTGCCTTTTTCAGGTTTGGAAGCTGTCTACATTCCATGACTGGTGGCCTCTTTCTCCATCTTCAAAGCCAGCAGTGTAGCATCTTCAAAGTCTCCCTTTTCCTCACCCCTACCTCTCTCCCTCTTTCTCTGTTTCCAGAGTCACATTCCCTTCTTTTTTTAATCTGAGCCTCCTGCTTCTCTCTCATTTGGACTCTTATGAGTACATTGGACCCACCCAGAAAATCAAGATAGATACTCCATCTCAAGGTCTGTATCCTTGATCACATCTGCAAAGTCCCTTTTGCCCCATAAGGTAACCTATTCACAGGTTTCAGGGACTAGGATGTAGATATCTTTGTTGGAGGGTATTATTCTGTCTACTGTAGGCACTCTTCATCATCTCAATAATGAATGACTTATCAGTACCCATCATTATCTTAGCAGACAGTAGGGCTCTTTAAAAGGGCACTCACTGGTCAAGACAGGGAAAAGAGAATAAAACATAAGCATAAATATCATTAGTACAATAGACAAGACTCAATGACTTTGGATTCTTGTTTGGATAGATGGCATGGATGAAGGGCCATTAACTAAAGTCAGAAATACATGAGAAGGCTTCAGGAAAAAATACATGATTGTAGATATTTTCAGTTTGAGAGATAATATAGCATAAATTAATCTAGTACCAGATACAAGTGCAAACATTCTTACAATATACTTTGTCAGGGTTTGGCGTACATATTGTATAAGCCAGCATAGTTCAGAAAAAGATAATGGCATTTACGATACTGCAAGATAGGTAACTTATGTGTCAATTCACTTCTTAACTCTTTTTTGATTCCATACCAACCAAGATGCAGAAAGGAATTTTTCACCCATCTTTATAAGTAACACAAACACAATGGGCCCGATGTGATTTTTTTTATAGTTTTTCCTGAAGATTGGTGGGGACCTGGGAAGCAGCCACAGTGCACGCAGCTCTTCGATGCCCCTCCTTTTTTGCAAAGTTACTCTTCCATTATTTGAAGTCATGGTTCAGCCAACACTCAACTCTGGAAATTTGCCCCAGAGCAGATTCACCCTGAAGCCAGTGACAACTAAGTTTCAGGTCCCACTTGCACACCCCGCCGTGAGTTCTGGGAGTCACTGGGAACTACAGAGTACTTGAAGTGGAGCAAGGAGCCAGGCGGCAAAGCGGAGTATTTCTGGAAAAATGCCTTGAAAGAACAAAGAAGCAAGGGACTGGTATATCCAAGGCTTTAGTAATTTTTCTGTGGTTTCTATTATCATTCTACATAGTCTTTTTTGAATTTGATTTTGAATACCTAATTTTATATTCTCTCAAAAAAGCCCTCCAAGTTTTATCAGCTTCAAGTTTTACAAAACCTATCTATTTTGCCTAAAGAGATTTAAAAAAGCACTTATCAAATAAAGATGGCCCTCCCCCATGCAGACTTTCCATACAGGACTCCTAGATAACAAAACAACATTTTTACACATAATTATGTATAATTAATTTGCCTGCACCTGTACCACGTTGGCCAGAGTCGTCCATGTCCAACTCATTTTTGTGTCCTTGGTGCTCAGAAAGTTATCAGATGTTCAGAAAGAATTTTGTAAAAATGTGTTGATGTATTAAGTAAAGGAGTGGATTAATTTAAATTAATTCTTACATATGATTTGACCTAAGGGATAAAATTAGGGACTGAGTGTCAGCATTCACTGTGCACTTGCATTCACCATAATGCTCCTGGAGGGAATAGTATTAGAGGGGCATCACCAAGGTTGAAAAACAATAGTTCTCAGCAGACCCTCATTCGTGCCTCTTCCATGCTCAGAGACATCTGGGGAAGGTTCTCACCGTTTGGTTCTCTGGCTAATCTACTAGCAAAAAGGGACAATTTAAGGTGGAAGCTTAGTTCTGACCACAGGTCAAGTCAGGGTCTCTAGTCCAGCCTTATCAGTATATACCAGTATTTATCAATAGCTAATATTTTGATTTCCCATCTGCCTCCTGTATATACTTATCTAGTTTTTGTATCTTATAATGGCAAAGGGCATGTTTAGTTATTATCCTTTACCCGAAACAACTCCTCCTGAAATATAGGATCTTATGCTCTGTTATTTGCTTTGCTGGTAAATTCCTGCTCTGAAAATTTCCAGAGAAAGATTTAACCAGATTTAAACTAATTTCAAGGAAATAAAAAAAAAAACCCAAACCAAAAAAATCCTCCAAGGTTAAAGGTGACTTCTGACTAATAGCAGAATGAACAGAAAGGCAAGGAAAAGAGGCCTCTGAGATGCAGGATAAAGGGAAGTGAAGAGAAGGATGGCAGAGCAGTGTAGAGAAGGAAGGCAATGGAAAACTCAAGAAAAAATAGTGGGAGGACAGAACAGAACTGAAGGCCTGAAGGATCATGGGAAAAAAGAATGAAAAGAAGCAGACACAAGATTCTAGAGCCCAGAGACATGGCCAGGCCCCCTAGGGTGAGGAGGGAGGGCAAGTCAAATCAAAGAAAAGGGTAGAGAAATAAGGAGAAAGGTTTGAAGGATTGTGCACTGCAGGGGTGGGGACACAAATTTACTTATGTTTTTTGTTAATGTTTTTCATCTAGTTCCTTTATAATTTTAGTTTAGACTTTCTTTAAATAGCTCTAAAATAAGACCATTAGCTGGGAGTTATTGTAAGTCAAAAACAAAACAAAACAAAACAAAACCCACTGCTAACAAGTGGGAGTTCTCACACCCCTAATCAGAAAGGCCTGTGTCGTGTTTCCAAATCCTGTCCCTAGAGACCATGAGAAGTTTTTAATGATAGTGTTTCCATAAAAGCCAGATTTAATACAATCACCACCCAGACCAAATGTAAGGGAAATCCAAAAACTGCTTTCAAATCCAAGTACTTCTTTAAAATTTAAAATTATATACTAAGACGATGGTTCACAAAAATTTTAAAGCAAGGGAACAAACTAAAAGATGCAGAACAGGAAGATTTTTTTTTTTAAAGCAGAATAAGAAAAAGGACAAGCCAGAGTCTGGTTACATCTACTCATGAAGCACAACAGATCTCATAAGTATATGAGCTCTGAGTCCAGGGGTTATAAGCCCTAAGTGAGAGGTGAGAGGGAGCAGTGAGAAGTATGCTTGCATAGAGGCTTTCAAACACTTTTTGACTATGACTCTTAGTAAAAAATATATTTTACCTTGTGACCCTAAGGAATAAGTATATACTTGAACGCACACACACACACACACACACACATGCACACACATTTTAAACAAACTACCTGGAAAAACACCATAGTCAATAAGTGTTCAGGATAATTGTACATTCCCAGTGTAGCTGTGTACTGGAAGGACCCAAACTCTACCTTCATTGGTCACTAAAACGGTATGAGTCCTAGAAAGCCCACTGCTGATCACACTGGCCAATGACTCTGGTAGTTTATGTGATGACGGACACTAGTTTTAACAGCAGAGCCTTCCTTTGTTTGATATCTGTTTGAAATTCTCCAGTTGGGAGATGTTTATGTTCACATGAATATAAATGTAAACACACCATCTTATGGTAAACATCTCTCCATAAAAAAAAAAAATTCCATCTTTTGACATAAAAAAAAAAAGGCAGCAGCAAAGTGAAGTTAATGCCTTTGGCTCATGACATTGTAAAATTATCTGGAGGCTCTTTAACACTGCCCTAAGAAATCATTTAATTTGGATTATTTCAGGGTATATCACTCTCATAAGGCTGCTCTGGGCAGTTGCACCTTTAATGAAGCTGATTAGATAAGAGAAATAAATACCGTTTAGATTGAAAGCTGTCTCAACAAATGTGGAACAACTGTTTTTATTTAATTCAACCAATGGGTTTATTTATATACCCTTCCTTCTTCCAGAAAGGACTTAAGTCTGCTTAACTAGTGTGAAGGTCTGAAAGTATAGGGACTCCTGAAAGCCTCAGATTAATATCTAGAACATATAACATGTCCAGATAGTTTTCAATTATCAATTTGTTAATCTAAGCGTGGAAAGAGCTTTTAAACAGCAGTGAAACATCAACTGACTCCGAACCTGCAGTTTTTAGTAAGCTATTTTGTCATTTGGAGGCCTGCACAATAAACCTTTTGTTCTTTTCTTAAAAAAGACAGAAAGGAAGAAAGAAAAGCAGCCTTCTGGTGTTGCTTTTGTTCATTTTATCATCTTATCATTCAGCAGCCTATTTAGGATCACATGTGGGAAAGTATGTGTGTAAGCTTGAGCTCTATACTCAGAGCAGGAATTACCTGGAAAAAAATCCTTCTCAAATGAGTAGCTATGTAAGAAACGAAAGAGAAATTCCACTTTCACGCTGAAGTTGACTTTACATTCCGTAAGTAATGTAAAGTCTAATGTTTAAAATTAAGAAAATGCAAAGCAGACCATCTATGTGGATGTTTCCACACTCCATTTTTATGACAACAGCCTGCTTAACTGAGATTATTATTAGATTGATGCAGTTAGAGGAGGAAGCACCATCTTTAAGACAATCTGCTCTGCCTCAATATCCCTTTGTTCTTGAGATTAAAGGGTAACAAAGAGATGTATTTTCTACTGAATTACACCCGTATTACATAGACACTATGGAGATAAGAATTGCACTAAGTTCCTTAAATATACCAATATGTATGATTTGAGGGCCCGAGACAGAACCACAGAAAAAACAAATCTTGATTGAGTTCTGATCTCAACACTGAAATAGACTCATTTTGGAATCCTGATACCTGGAGTAACCCAGTTCATACCCATCTGGGAGCTGCCATGGAGCCAAACATTTCACAACTGAAGAATATTCGTTATAAATAACATTTAAAGATGTGACAATTGGTCAGATGGCTGGACATTTAGAAGCTTCACTAGGTTATTGGCTAAATTTAGTGACAGCTGATTAATTAAAAAGTCCATTCTACAACTACCATGATCTTCCCTTGAACAATTTCATAGCTATCATGCTTCACTGGAAAGAAAAATGAATTAAGTCTGATCTCAATAGCATGTGAATAACTACTGCAAACACAATAATTTCTAGAGGATTTATTCCTCTCCTATACCATTCAGCTTGGCCATGGCCCAGGGTTCTGTTACTAAGGAAGACGGGAGAAATGGCTAGTGGGAACTAAGTAGTGGACTCCATCCAGTAAGCTACCCAAACATATCTATGTGCTCATTCCCATTCATGAAACAAGTTTCATCTGTTTACTGCTTCTTGCTCAAAGCCTAGAATCTCTGTGTGCTTTCCTCTTTGCTGGGTTCAGATGTGGCTGCTTTAAGACTAAAAATTATTACCCCTATTAAACCAAATAAAAAATGGTAGTGAAGGGACTAGGGAAACTACAACAAAAAACTGTATTTGGGGGAAGAAGGAAAAGGAAATACACAGCTGTTATGGTTCCCCAGCAATGACCAAATTCTGCAGGGCAGAAACACCACACCCATGACAAGACCATGGCAATGGGAGGTTTAGTGTTGACCCAGCTGGCAGTCCATGGTTCTAATCTCTAGGAGTGTTTCCCTTGTCCATTGTCCCCTGTGACCCCCAACACTAGTTACTTTAGGAAGTTCTTTGTCCATTATCTTTCACAACTACAGCTGAGGTAGACATTGTTGGATATTTCTTTCCTTGGTGTCTTAGTTTGGGACGCCATAACAAAATACCATGGACTGGGTGATTTAAACAACAGACATTTATTTCTCACATTTTTGCAGGCTGGGAAGTCCAAGATCAAGATGTCAGCATGGTCGGTTTCTGGTGAGGGCCCTTCCAGGCTTATAGATGGCTCCCTTCTAGCTGTGTTCTCACAGGGTGTGGGGGCTAGAAGACAAAGGGGAGCTTCCTTTTCTCATGAGGACACTAATCCCATTATGGGAGCCCTACACTCACTGACCTCATCTAAACTTAATCACCTTCCAAAGGCACCACCTCCAAATACCATTATCACATTGGATGCTAGGGCTTCAAAGCATATAAATTTTGAGGGGACACTCAAATTGTTCAGCTTATAACACTTGGGGTTATCTAGCTTCAGCAGACCACTTCCAGGTGGTCTGGGTTTAGAGACCTAGAAATTTACTTAAAGAATTTTATAGGCAAAAGCTATTTTGGGTAAGCTCAGAGTTTCTCTTGATGTACAGTTCTCTTAAAAGCTTAGTAGACTACCTTATCTATTTGCTGTTGATAAGTTTCTGTGCAGGTAATGACAGTCAAATATTTTATTTAGACATAGTTTTTAAGTCTGGAGGCTTTATTTCACCTACTATGTGCTCTGTCATTCCCAAATCCTCCAAAGAAGGGCAGATACCTTGAATCCATGAGAAGTCTGAGGTAGGACCCAAGAATTTGCATTTCTAACAAGTATACACGGGATGCAGATCCTACTGGTCTGGAGAACCTCACTTTGAGAACCACATCCTTAAGGTATCATTGGAAAGAAGAACATGAGTGCTTCACTTGATCAGTTCAATGCCTGCAGCTTAAATACTTCCGAGAGAGGGAGGAGCAATTTGCAATCATCTTGAGATCCAGAACCCTAACCTATTCACCTCCCAGATCATCCTTTTGGTGGGGAGGGTCACAAGGTTGAGATTCAGGAGATAGTCCTTCACACAATTACAAATGAGTACAACTTGTTCATCACTCTTTTGGAGGAAACAGGCTTGAAATGAAATCCTCCTTAGCAAGCTTCATTGATAAATGACCAGGAAACACAGCATGATTTTTTTAATCCCACACTGACATAAATCTTAGTTTTGTTGCTCTTCCCAGTAGTACAACCTAAGAATCACCAGCAGAAACCAGTCAAAAATTCAAGTGATGGCTGATTAAACTGATCTTGGTGCTAAGCTGAGGTCAAGCAGGACAGCTTCCTGCCCAGAGGAAAAGTATCTCTGAGTCACAAGAATAGACAGTGATTTAGTTGTAGTTTGAATGCCTCTCTTATTCCCCCACATGTATGAGTACTCTAATGCATCTCACACAGGGCCTTGTATGTATCAGGTCCTTAATAAACAATGAATTAATTAATTGATTAGATTAGATTAATGTCACAGTGTTTGCTATATGACGTCACAGGAACTTGATGAGTTAAAGTCAATGCTCTAGCAATGTTCATCTCGACTTCTGTGCTTTACATCAGCATCAGTTACTTTGTGAGGAAGGCACAAAGTGTGGCATCTGTCTAGCTCACAGAGATTCTTCCAGTGGCTACCTCCAATTCATTTGATGACTTTCAGTCTTCCTGGGCACAGAGTGTGCAAAGTCAAGTATATTCCGTTTTCCCAGCCATAGTGATAGGTCCAAACAATGGTCAGGTAACCTACTAGGGCCAGTAAGAGTCTCCCCTAGGACATTTGAAACTGAAATTCCAAAAGAGAAATTGCTTTCCCTTTTTAGTCACATGGTTTGTATGATGTTACCCAGGCTGGTGCCAACTAATGCATAAATGACTTTTAAAACGAGGTTATACGACACTTCCTACGGAGTGAGTTCAAACAGAGCGTGGAAATGGTTTGAAGCCTAATCCCTGAGGCACTTCAACACTTAAAAATCACGAACACGAAAAATCAGTAAAGAAGTCTGAGAATGACTATCTCAATGAGTAGGAGAATAATCAAGGGAGCTGCGGTATTTCAGAACTAATTACAAAGAAAATGTTAGAGAAGGAATGATTGGTGCACTATATGCCATTCCTGAAACCCTCTGTTTCTGCACTTTTTTTTCTTAATTTTGACAGATGCTTACAATAAATTAATTTTTTTTAACTTAAAGAAATTTTGAGTTCAATAAATTTGAGTTCATTTCCTGTCAACCAAAAGTCCTTGACTGTGGCACCCTCTAAGATGGCTGCCAGTGACACCTACCTACTGGTATTCAAGCCCTTGTATAATCTCCTCCCTTTGAGTATGGGCTGGACTTCTTGGTTCATTTCTAATGAATAAATTGTAGCATAAGTGACAGAATGTCACTTCTGAAATTAGGTTATTTTTTAAAAATGTGGCCTTCATCTTGGGTGTACTCTCACGCTGTCTCTTAGATTAGTCACCTAGAGAAAGCCATTGCCATGTTGTGAGACAGCCCTGTGTAGAGGCTTATGTGCTGAGGGATCAAGACCTGCCCACACCACATGAGTGAGCTTGGAAGTAGGTGCTCCAACCCAGCTGAGACTTTAGATGAGATCTCAGTCCCTGCCAATAACTTGAGTGAAACCTCATTAAAAAATCTTGAGTCAAAAGCCACATCCAGGTCCTTGGCCTATAGAAACTTTGCAATAAATACTATTTTCAGCCATTAAGTTTTTGAGGTACTTTGTTATGCAGCAATAGATAATTAATGCATTGACCAATATACTTGAGTACAGAGATAATATTTCCCATTAAATATGCCAAAGTAGTAAACAGTCAAAGAACATTCTTATTCTTACTTATGCCTCACCTAAACATCATTTTATAGATTAAAAATCTGAGTCTCCTAAAAGTGAGGTAGTGTGCCCAAAGACTTACAGCTAGCAAGTGGCAAGCTCTGAAGTCAAATCTACCTCATCTCTTTCTAAGTACAAGATGTGTTTAGAGAGACTATGAGAGGGACTTTATGGTTGATGAAGGGTTCATATAGAGAAGTAGTAATAGAAATATCTGAAAAGGAAGATTGGAATGCAGTTGAGGAAGGCCAATTTGAATACGAGGCTAAGGAGTTTGTGTTAAATCTTAGATAATAGGAATAAAGATCTTTTTTAGTAGAGGGATGATATGACTGAAATGTTGGATTGGAAGATGTATATGATATCTTTTTACTACATGAAGAGACTAAAATAAAAGAGACCCGTCAAGCAGCTGGTCTAGGTGCATGGAAATAAAGAGAGGAATGAGAGAAGTCCCCCCAAAGAAGAATCAACAAGACTTGGTGACTAAGTGACTATAGACTGGGGGAAGGGAGGTAATGAAGACAAAGCCTACATGGTAAAGAGAATGGCGCCACCATAAACAGAGATTGGGAGGTCAAGAGGATGGAGTATGAGGGAAGTAGGTAAGAAGAAAGGGAAGTTGAATTTCAACTACATAGTTAGAATACAGGTCACACCTTTGTTGGGAGCTTGTTTGGAGGTTCTAGCAGGGGAGCGCAGCTACTCGTATACCCTTGACGGAGAAATACGGTCCGCCTCTATTGGGGATGGTTGTCTTCTTTGACTGAGCATGCAGCTTCAGGAGGGACGCATATGGAGTGGTGAGGAAGGAAGGAGACACCCACCTAGCCAGCCAGATCAGCTGAATCAACCCTGGCAATCAACGGGGTGACAGATGTCACAGCCAGATTGCCCTCACATCCTACAGATCACAACTTTGAATGTGAATGTGTAACTGGAAATCAGGAGGCATCCTGGCCAAAGATTATGAAGAGATTCAACTGCATTGAGCTTATTAAAATCTAAGAGCCCATGAGTTTCCAAGGAAAGATGAAGAAAAGCAGTGTGGTAGACACTGTTGTCTCCCAAACACCATTTCCCCACTTCGACCTTCCTAACTGAATTCTTATTTGGTTCCGTTAACACCCTACCTCTTCTCAATCGTGAGCTTTGCACAAAGTTGTACCTGGATCTAGAAGGTGGATCCTCGTTAGTCTAAGCCAATGATGGTCTTTCCCATCTCTGTTTGGAATGTGCATGGGATACAAATCTAGGCAAGGAGATTTGACAATCCCATTAGGAAGCTCCTTAGGAGGCCTGAGAGGAGATGGCCTCTTGTTTTCCTCTAGAAGTTGTTCTGTCTGTCTTGGCATGAAATCTGGAACTGCTGTGCCATTTTGGGTCCCTGAAAAGCCAGGCTTCACTGGGCACAAGCATCCTGTGACACAACCAGAAACCAAACCTTGGGAAATGATTCCAATTGAGAGACCTGGAAAAGGAAACAAAACCAATGAAATACAGAGAAAGGTTGGTCAGATGCTAGGAAGACAAAGAAAATCAAGTTAGACTCTGAAGCCAAGGTATCAGGGAATTGAAGAGAAGGCAGAGGTTTTGATGGCGCTTAGGCTGGGCCAGGGTGAAAATCCCACTAGAGACAGAGTAAGCTAAATCTGGGAGGGAACACTGGAAGACAATCTTCCTTTTGGACCAGCATATTCAAAAAGCTGCACTTGACAGGATTCCTGAGGTCATTCTGGGATCAACTAAAGGATGTTTCTAAACTATTAAACACATTGTCTTTTTAAAAAGTAACATTCATATTGGCCAGGCAAGTCATCTAAAAACCAGCCTCAATATAGCTATTATTCAGATTCACTCTATCAGTGTGAAAATATGGGTTGAAATGGACTTTGCTACTTGAAATTAAGTGTGATCACACTCAGCAGCCCTGGGAAGCACTCCAATTATGAGAGGCCTTGAGCCGTGGGGAGCTGAGAGCAGCATTCAGAAAAAGAGAAGGGCTCCTTTCTCTGGGATTTTCTCTGTTTGCAGCCTGAATCCCAAGTGAATGTTCTTTCTCTTCCATGATTCTCTTTTTCAACATATTTCTCTCACTTTTCCCTCACAGTTCTCCCTCCCTTGGAGGAAATACCTGGACTCTTGGATGAATCACAATGACTTCACTGAGCTGTTGGAATTAACTAAAACTTACTCTTTCCTAATAAATCTCCCCCAAGCCACCACACAGCAGTTGTGAATTCCCAGCATGGGACATGGCTGACATACTAGGAAAAGCTGGCTGTGTTCCTCAACTTTGTTCATCGTCAGTCCCAGAATCAGCAGACATTGACACCAAGACAATCAAATAAAACTACATAGCTTTCTAAACATAACTCTTTATCTAACCTGCCTTGAAGATTTGGTACTTAGATTTCCCAGAAGTCTGGGCTGGGTTTACTCTTAGAAGAAGTGAAGCCGACAAAAGACAGAATTCAGAAAACAGTGATCAAACACAAACCTTGCTAGCTGTAAGGCAAGATTTCAG
This sequence comes from Camelus bactrianus, assembly GCF_048773025.1. Taxonomy (NCBI): domain Eukaryota; kingdom Metazoa; phylum Chordata; class Mammalia; order Artiodactyla; family Camelidae; genus Camelus; species Camelus bactrianus. The sequence goes on along the minus strand of NC_133550.1, from coordinate 41,196,780 downwards.
CCTTCAGGAAATGCAAATAAAATCACCGAGGGTGGTTTAGACAATGGCTCATCAGAAGAAGTGGTATTTGATTGTAAAATGAGGGCACAGCCATTGTTTTCTGATTTAATGCATTTGTGGGCATTCACTTCTTTCCCCAGCTTTTACTCCTGGGGGGCCGGTGGCTGAGAACAGAAGAGGTACAGAGTTACAGCGAGTGTGTAAAGCATTTACCGGCTAACAATGCCTACATTCTGCCAAAATCGTATTTATTTGTTAAAAATATACTTCATTGTGTTGTAGCAAAACTAAGTCCCACCCCAGTCCCCACAGAGACAGGGTGATTGGGTTTCAGGGTGAGGTGCCACCCAGTGCTTTCGGGGGCATTAATGTGCCAGCTGCTCCCACAGCATTCATTTTATTTCCAGTCCCCAGGCTGGTTTTACACTTTGTTTTTGTGTAAGGGAATCAGGATTAGTGGGTCTTTTGTTAGTGAGGGGCGAGGGTGAGCAGCATCTCCTTTGAGCTCTCTGCACAGAGGCATCCTTGCAAGCAAGGCTCGCAGCTTTGATTTACTTCTCACGCGCTGACTTTTTCAAAAAAGAAAGGATCCACTGCATCAGGCTGCTCTGTTGGAAGCTCGTATGGCAATGGACTGGGGTGACCGGCACTTCCAAAATGCAGCTCGCAGCCACCAAGCCAGGGTTACACTGGCACTCCACACAAATGAAACGTTCCCAGCCCAGTAAGAAGAGTTTGTAGAAAGAAACGCCCCTTTATCACACAGTGAAAGGCATTATTGGGTGGTCCTTGTCTGAGAGCTGAACAGAGCATATGGATTCCGACTTGCTTCTTTGAAGGAGCTAATGTTATCTTTACCCACTTGGAAATGCTGAATTGCTACCAGTGTTCAAAGTCCCCCTCGCTGGCCAGCGTGTCCAACTGCAGTGACCTGCTGGAATAATACCAGTGAGATTCTCCTCCACTGAGCAAATCACCCAGCCTCTGAAGGAAAGAGTGGCGTCTTTTGTGGAGCAACTTCTCTCAAGATGGAATGTGAAACACAGACACACACACACACACACACACACACACACGTGCATGCGTGTGACACATGCCACACAACATTCTTTTTGGGTGGTTTTTTTTTTTTTTTTTGGTTGTTTTTTAAGACTGGGAACAAAATTACTAAGCAAAATTTCCCAATGAACACGCCTCTCTTTTATTTTTAAGGACAGGGAAGGCAAAGTGAAAAAGGAGCCTCCCTTATCCTCCTTCCCTTCCCCCTCATAGCCCGGAATCAAAACACTCATTCTGAGCAGAGAGCAGAGGTGGAGAAGGTCAAGAAACTTAGGCCTTGTCTATTTACTGGCTCTGTAAGGAACTATTGTGGCTCAGCAGCTGTTCATCTTGCTCCTTCCGAAGCCGTGCCTGCAAGTAGACTGGGGAGTGGAGTGTGTGACACTGGCAGGCAGGAGGGAGTGGGGAGTAACATCTAATATTCTTTGCACCTCAAGAAAGATGGGCTTTGTTTCTCAAAAAGAGCAGAGATCCTGTTTCTGGGTAGCTGTTATCAGAAACTGGTTTTAAACAGGCACGGTTGGATAGTATGTGTGTGTATGGTGTGTGTGTGTGTCTCAGTGGGAGGGGAAGGGTAGAGGAGAGGGAGAATAAAGTCACAGTATACTCAGCCTTTCATTCTGCACTTTTTTTTTTTTGCATGTAGAAAAAGCTGAAAAAATTTCAGCCAAATGAAAAGCTGTGAAGTGGTTGAGAAAGACTTTATGACTAAGAGAGGATTGCAAAGGAAAATATGTAAAAAGAGAAGTTAAACCAGCTGGCTTGTTTAATTTTGGCCTTTCCCCCTCTTTTCACTTTTTTTCCCTTTAGCTTAAACTAGGGAAAAATGTACTGTGTAATAATCCAGTGTTTTTCCTAATATTTAGCCCTAACAAAATTCTTCACAAGACTTCGTTTAGTGAATCTCTGGGGACTGGGCGTGAACGTGACATCTCACCCCTGGTTCACAGGCCACTTCCTGCTCCATCTTGTAAGTAAAAGTCCTTGCTATCCCATGGGCCTCCAGTGCCCAGGAGGAGGGGTAGGAGTTGGGGGTGGGAGTGTGGGGACTGGGGAATGGGAGGCAAGGGGGCTCAATGACAATGGTTCCTCATATCATTTTATTGTAGAAGCACCTCTCTTTCCATTTCTGCATCATATTCAAGAACTAAATCTAAAAACTCTATTACAAAGTACATATTAGTTAATATTTCCAGTTTATTAATTTAATCATGCATTCAATAACATCATTTAATAAGCACTGTCTAAGTACTATGCCTTGTGTTAACTGCTGGGGAAACAAAATAACTAAAATATATTCCCTGCCCTCAAACAAGCAGGAAGAGACAGATATTTAGACCAATAATTACAGCCATTATAGTAAGTTCAATGAGACAAAAGAACAGGAAAAAGATCTCTGCCTCAGGAGGGCAAGAAGGCACCCAGGAAATGGTGATATTGGAACTGAGTTTTTTGAGCCAACTAGGAGCATACCAGAAGACCAAGGAGAGGAAGAGCATTCCAGGCAGAGGGAACAGCCATGGAAAACCTTGTTTTCCCCTTGGGTGAGGTGGGAAGTCTGCAATGGTGTACTCTGATTTAGGTTCTAGGAACCTAGAATGAAAAACTGAGTGAAATGGGATAGGATTGGCCTAGGGACTTCAGAGTTTGAAACCAGAGAGCCCCCAACGGCAGCATTCAGGAATAAAGGTAGAACTAAACCCAGAGGAAAAGAATGCCCACAGATAATCCCAATGGGACCAAGTAGGAAGGCAAAAATCATCAGTAGCAAACCAGGAACTGGAGGCAGCACAGGTTTGGGGCTGGATTAGGAAGAAGAGCCTGGAGAGAAGCCTTTCCACAGAGCTATGGGGGATTTTTAGAAGCAGCCTAAGGGCCTATCTGAGGTTGGGGAGGGCAGCATTAAAGGCACAGAACCTGTTCAGGCAGGCATGGAAGCAAGACAAAGTATAGCACAGTCAGGGAGTTAAGGTCAGTCATCATGACTGATGCGCAGAAGATTGAAGAGGATGGTAGAAAAGAGGGAGTCAGGGCCCCCATAGTGAGGAGCCTTGGGAAGTGCCCTCAGTCGACTGAACACCACCTTTCAGCTGGGATTTCCCACAGGGTGGCATGGGCACCACTGGCAGTTATTGATGTGTTGTTCCATGGTATACAAACAATATTTTAAAGATTTTTACTAGTTTTGTATTTATTTTTATACAAGTTAGAAAAAAAAAGTAATGATCACATTAAATCCGAAATTATATACATACAGAAATTGCTTAAGATGAAGCAAACATAGATAATACCATAGTGAGTTGACTTATAGTAAAAATTAAGAAAATACAAAAGAAGGTATTACACAGATATAGCAAAAATTGAGAGGGTGGTCTATGAATGACTAAAGTTGGAAAATGTTGGTAATAAGCAATGGAGAGTCCTTGAAAAGTTTTAGATATTGGACTATAGCCTAGAATGTTGTTCTTGAGGGGTTGGGGGAGGTTGGAAGTTACAGGTATTTGTTAAGGGGGATTGTATCTCTCTTCCAGAACCAATGTAGTCTCTGCATACTTTCTGAGTTCATGTTTCAATATAAACTCTGATTTGAACCCTGAAGTACTTAGACAATTCTGTGAGAACCTCCTTTTAGTAATCTGAAATACCTACAACTTTATTTTAGTCTTAAACAACTGGATGTATTTATTTGAGTGAGTAATTTTGGTAGGAATGTGTAGTGGTCAAAATGACTTCCATGGTGTGGAGTAATGAGACACTAACCATGTCCGTTGAATGTTAGTAAGTCTGTGTCCCTTTAATTATTTAGTTAATTTGATTTACATAAACCCTGGTGACTTATTTCTTAAAATATGTCTGGTACATTATACATTAATCATGCTTTTAAATTTTCTGTATTTCATGATGCTTTGACATCTAGGGACCTTTTGGACTGAGGAGGAACTGCTCATCCCAGGATTAGCTAATTGCTAGAGATATTAAACCATTTGCCTGTAAGCACACCTTTTATACACAAACCAACCCATCCTGAGTCCATACTCCCATCCACCTCCTTTTATCAGACACCTGCAACCTGGGACACTATCTGCCTGTCCTCAGTCACCCCAAGAGTCAGGTACTGGACAACTATCAAATCACTTCCATAGCCCAGAGCCTGCCAAAATTATTCTAACTGTTTCATCCTAAGCCTGCTCAGCTGTTTACCCTGCTTGCCCATTCTTTCCCACAAAAACCAAAGTAAAGTCTATTGCCATACTTTCCCCTCACTCCTTCTGCCTCCTGACCAATTCTGGTGCTTCTCCATGTAGCCCTGCTTTGCTTGGTGTATCTCTTCTTCTTGGGAACTGTAAGCAAAAAGCTCTTTTTTCCCAAAAACAGTTGTTTCTGTGTCTGTTACCTTAACATATCTGACTAAGACAAAATCCTGGGTACATTTTAAAGCACACTAAAGAAACTCAATAAACAAATATTTGTTAAATGAATTAATTAATATCTCTCCCCATTTTTTAAAACATGTCTCTCTTTCACCTTACTAAAATTTTTCTCATGTAGTTAAAAGCTATTTACATTAGCTATCTGCGGTAATCATCCTTTCACGCAACTAAGGACTGGATTTGTAAGAAATCTGAGCTCAGCATAACTTACACATTGCAAAATGACACCAAGAAACCATGGCCTGCAAGGCAGCATTATTTCTTGGTTCTAGGAAGAAATCCAAAAAGAACTTTTCCCCAGCCAACACATCCATTTTGCCATATCTTCCTACGAGAGATGTTGTTTTTGTATACCAGGGTAGACTGACTGCTGTAACAAATAACCCTAAATCTCAATTGCATAAGATAATAAAAATTTATTTCTTAATCACCAAAATCCAATGCAGGTTTTCATAGCGAATAGCTCTTCTGGCTGCCTCCATGACTCAGTAATCAAGGATTCTTTCATCCTGTGATATTGCCAGTTTCAAAAAGTGGCCTCCAAGGTCACTGGAGAAGGTGGGAAGATTATAGAAAAGGCATAGCCCATAAATTTTATCAGATTCATGCCCACCCCCCCACCAAGCAGTAAACCTGTGGTTATGGACTATCTCCCAAGAATAACAAATATGCATAATCAAACACAATTTTCATGGAATTTCAGGAGCTTCATGGATTCCCTGAAGCCCATCATTGAAGTTATTAGAGGGTCAGAGATCTATACTCTTGGTATAATTGAGATTATTTGGCTTGAGTTATATTTTGAATAGTGCTGTGAATCATGAACCAGAGGCCAATTTAGATTTTTTTTCCTGCTAGATTGATTTTTTTAATTTAAATGTTAGGACTAAGAGAGCCAGAATATCAGCAGTATGCCATCCAACTTTTAGATGCCAGTTGTGCACTGAGCAGAAATTCCTATCTCTACTCTTGCAAAAGACTTCATGTTGCTATCCTGCCATCCATTTGCCACTCTCTAATCCATTTCACATGCCAACCAGAGCAACATCTAAAAATTCTAATTTTTCATATCACTCCCTTCTAAGACCTTTCAGTGGATAAAGACCAAACCCTTAACATGGTGTACAAGCCCTGAGTAAACTTACCCTATCTGCTTCTCACATTGTGTGCTGCTTTGCTTTTTGAACTCCCTCCCGACCTTTCTTTCCCTTCCTCACACCTTGGGAACTTTGCATATGCTTTTGCAGCTTCTTTGAATTATTTTCCCTTCGTCCTTTATATAGTTAACTGCCATCCTCCCTTCAGCTCTCAGCTCAACTGTTGTTTCCTCAAAGGAGACTTCACAGAGACATAAAGTAAGTCAGGTCTCCTATATGTTCTTAGAGTACTCTGTAAGTTTTCTTCTTAGTGACCATCATGGTTTATAACTATGTGTGATTACTTGATTTGTCTGGGTCACTCCCCTTAAAAAGTAAGGTCCATGAGGGCAGAAACTGACCACCTGTTGCCACAACTCAGCACCTGGCTTAGTGTGTGGACCATAAGGGGCATTCAATATTTTTGAAAGGATGAATGAATGAATGAATGTTGCCTGTGAGAAAGAAAAAGCTAAGTGATACAAGGTCTAGAAATCAAATTATTTTTTCATTCTGAGAAGTGAATAGAATAACCAAGTCAGTGTATGGTATGATTTTAAGGATGTGTCTCCATGTGGGAGGATTTTACATTCCTATAAGACTCAGCCATGTGATTTCCTCTGGCAAATGACATAGCAGTGGAAGTGACATGTGCAAAAGCTTTGAGAGCAGTTGTTAGGTTCCACCACCTCTCTCTCTTTCCTCTCTGACACAAGGCCCATCATGTATTCAAATGAGGCTCTATCAACCTGGATTTCAAGGTGAAGAGGATGACAGACAGAGCTATGATTGACTTACAGCCACCACGTAACATGAGCAAAACATTAGCTTTTACTCTTGTAAGGCACTAAAATTTTGGGTTATTTGTTACCACAGCATTACCTGGCAAAGGATGACTGATAAACTTTCTTTAACAAAAACTGTGTATAGTTCAATTCAAATTTAGAGAGCTATAAACCTAATGAAAGAATGATCATTTCTATTTGGGTGGGTCATCTATCATTTTTATCCAAGTACACAGCTTCAGGAAGGTACAAAGGCAGTCATGAGAGAGAAAGTGGAATTCTCAACCATTGGAGCCAATGGACTAACTTCTGCATTCACTGACATGAAAGATGTGAAAGCCAGCTTGCCCTGTGGCTCTCTACTGGAAATCCAGGAGGATTCCATTTTAGATATAGAAGAACACGGACAATAGATTCCTGACAACTAGATGAGGGGTTCCTTTCCTGGGAAGGAAAATCAATGAAAAAAAAGTAGATCTTTATCTGCTGATTTATACTAAAAAAAGCAGTCCAAGCTCATCATAATATCACTTTTAATAGTAACATCTAAATAAAAAGAAACTTATTCAAGACAAGAATTGTTTATAAAATTTGGCTAAGTTCTTGCTCAACATTCCGTCTTCCCCCACTACTCCTCTATTTCCTCCCATTCCTGCTCCTTTTACTTCTCTATCTTTCTTCCTTGTCTGTGCCTCAAATCTACTCATGGCCATCTTTGGAAGATAAAAGGTGATAAATATAAATAGGTGTAGACATACAGAATGATAGGTATATCCCTATTGAAAGCAGAAGATTAAATATAAATTTATTTCTAGGAGTTCAGTTTATAATTCTGAAACATTACAAGAACTGGCTTAACCTTAAGCCTCTAAAGCTTGAAAAATCCTCTAAAAACCACTTGAAATTTGAGAGGTTTTGACATTTTCTTTTAAGTATGCCAAAGTGTATTCCCATTTCCCCCAAGGTTGACTGGCCATGAACAACTTCAATTCAGTTTCATAAGCTTTCCTTGAGTGCTGGCTATGACCATAAATTCTTCATGTAGAACCTTGCAGTTTACAAGTACAGATTATCTTACTGAAGAGCCTTTTTGCCATGAACTTTCTATCCCAAGATCAATTCCAGTTAAACACCCTCCTACACACAGCAATATTCCTGAATGTGAACTGTGGTGTACATTACCAATTATTGCTCACTACTGTCAAGCAATATTGTCTATCCCCTAAATGTGGGAAGTTTTTAAAAAATGTTCAATAAAAGCTGTGTGTGCAAAGCTACATTTACTATTTAATCATTCAAGTCACTTTCTGGAAGCTGAGTATTGATATGTACATAATTCAGATACCTCGGTGTCTAGTCCCTATGAAACCCATTTAAAACCAGGAATAGGAGCAGTTAGATTTATGTGCCATGATGTCTGAATTTGCAAAGGCTTTCTGGTAATCTGAGGAGTTAGACTGAGTTACTCTCAGAAAATATTTTGCTTATTTTTGTAGTTTTGTGATATAGTGCAAAGATCCCTGGATGAGGAGTTGAAACTTAGGAATTTCTAAAAGAGCTTTACGTACAATATTTTTGTAACCTAACAAAAAACTGTAGATGGTTTACAATTTCATGACCATGAATATGCTGAACTACTTTCTCTCTGTTCTGAATTGCCCTAGTCCAATGTAGAATGGTTACAATCAGATTGATCTGCATGAGAATTCAAAGTCAATTATGAATACATACGAAAAAGAGTTGATTTGTTCATAGTGGTTCTACGGTTTAAAACTATCAAAAGAAAGGGAGTATTGCAAAATTTTCCACTCCAAAAATACTACAGTCCATCAACTAAGCAATACATGAAGCATGTAATGATGATAATTCCTGGGTATGTCAACCAGGAAACAGGCAAACTAGTTGTTAAGTTGCCTCACCATAAGAATAATGATGGTGTGATAGCTTGGGTAGGTTATCCCCTCTCCCAGCTCAAACTGTGAGGGAAAACAAAAGAGATTTGCTGAGCTTGCTCTTTCCTTTAACTCCTGATGCCAAGTAAGCCAGAGTCTTAAGAGATCAGTGTTATCAAAACCACAAAACACCCAATTTTTAACTTAGGGAACACTAAGTTATCAAATATTAGAACTAAGTAGTACTATTTGACATCTTGTAGTTTATTCTATTTACTTTAATGATGTGATTACTAAGACCCAGAGAGACAGGGTAACTTGTTCAATATCACAAATCAAGCAATTAAAAAAAAAAAAAAAAAAAAACAACCACCCAGAAAAAGAAAGTTGCTAAGAGACTAGATCCTAAGGGATCTCATTACAAGGAAAAAAAAAATGTTTTTATTATATCTATGAAATGATGGATGTTTTACTTAAACCTTTATGGTAATCATTTCACAAAAATGTAAATCAAACCATCATGCTGTACACCTTAAACTTATGTACTGATGTATGTCAATTATATCTCAATAAAACCAGAAAAAAAAAAGGTTTTTATTTCAAAAGTCCAGCAATAACAAACATATAGAAAGAACTCTGCCCTCCTTTGTCAACTTCTAGCCCAGAGCTTTCCTCTCTGCCATGTCATTAGGGAGCAATCACCATTTTCCAAAACTGAACTCAGGAATAACAAGCACAAAGTACGAATTTTTCAGTTAGAATTAGAATACAAAACTATAGGATATCTCTTTGAAATTTTAAATCTAGTAGCAATAATAAAAACAAAGTTTATTAGAAAAGTTAAAGTATGCTCATTTTCCCCCCTGTGCAATATGAAAAAGGACTTGCTACTCATATATCAAGCTACCAAGAGAACTCCATAAATTACTTTCTGCTCCAAGTAACTTTGCATTACTCTTACCTCATCTGAATACTCCTTAAAGGATTATAGTAAGATACACAAAAGGACATAGTTTTATTGTAAAATTATCTCAAACCAGAAATGCTGACCTAATTTGACTTTTCTTCTTATCAGACAATGTTAGAACATAACTTTTCCTATTCTTAAATTTGAATATAAAGAACTATTGCTTAGTTATATACATCATGTGACCATAAAATTTGAAACTTGAGTCTTAAAAATATGCTTAAGAGAATTAAAACATGGAAAAAATTATCGTTAGAACAAGTAGCCACCTGTTAGATCAAGAGACCACAAATTCAATCTTGTCACACATCTATGCAATTTTTGTTATTGTAGTATTTGCTTTGATGGAAATTGCCTTCACAGGAATAAATTTACACAATTAAATTTCTTCTTAGTATTATAGCCACACCCTGTGTTTCATGAAAAGCCTTATCACCTTTTTTAAATCACCCATATTTTTCTACAGACTCAGCTCCTGATCATTTCTTACTGCTAAAAAAATGAAATGTGTCTTCAAAAGGCAACCATCTGTTACCAGTCAAGATCACTAGGAAAAAATATTAATCAGTTTCTTTAAAATATTTAAAGAAAATTTGATTAGCCATGGCAAGAAGATCGGAATAAGTACATGGCCTTCCAATCTTTACTACAGGAAGAGACTGCTTTCATCACTATGAACATTCTCTAGCACACTTCCTAAAATCAATCTTTTTTCACTCGAATAACCAACATCATATAGTTTACGCTTGCATGAGTATGATTCTAAAATTTTTTATAAGGTGGTCTGGAGCCAAAGCTGAAAAATGTTCTGTTAGACGTCCTACACTATTAAATACTTAAGTTGTAATGATTTTCATTCATCTGCTCAAAGCAGCCACAATGCCAGCAGATCTCAACTGATTAGTGCTTGAAATGTAAAAATTCACATGTGTACTCTGTGTATGTGTATGCATGAATGAGTGTGGCTGGGGATGTGGGGGAGGTTATTTGTGGTTTAACTACTCTTAGTAAAAAAGTTTCATCAACCTGCTCCAAGATAGCTATTCCAACTAATTTGCACTGGAGCCCCGTGAGGCATTTGGAGAGGAGAGAATGCCCTTCCTTTCCCCTTTGTCCACGGGCCTGCAGCCTTCTTACCTCCTCCACATACCCTGACTGCAGACATCAGAACCTCCTCAGTGAGTAGGTTCCCTTTCCACCTGGAGCTATGGTTGCTGTCTGAACAGGAGTGGAAAAGCTCTGGGCATCATCTAAGAAAGGATGGTTCCCCCTTTCTCTTAGAACTATACCCTGAAAACCCAGAAAAAAAGAAAACGGACATAGGAAAGCAGACCCATATGCTAAATTGGTGAATAACAAAATGTAGGAGAGGTTACCAGGTGAGGCCCTGGAGTCAGGCTGGCTGGGATTAAATTCTGGCTCTGAGCTTCCTCTGTGAACCTAGACAAGATCTATCAATTCTCTGTGGCTCAGTTTCCTCATGTACAAAATGGGTATCATACTGCCTACGTTATAGAGTTACTAGGTCACAGAATTGTTAAAACAGTTCTTGGCACATGGTGAGCCCTCAATCAATGTTAACTACAATTATTACGAATGACTATCATCTACTGGGAACTTACTGCATTTCCAAGTGCCCAGTGAATACAGCTCACACTTCCCTTAGAATCCTTTCCTTTGGAAAGTAGAAATCCATGACAAGGGAAATCAGATATCAACCAGTTATTTAATGATGTCCTTTCCTTTCTTTGGTTAGCATAATCATTAGTGGACAGTACACAAAAATAGTCATTTTAATTTCTTGTAACAGTAAATTTTACATTCTTACACACATGCCAATTCCTTACATATATAAAATGAGAATTTACCAATCATGAAAACAAATGTATAGCCTTTATTCACTCCCACTACAGTTGCACTCTATTCATTCTTCACTGTCAACCAAGATAACTCACATACTAAGAGAAAAGACAGGACTGAAACAAAGTCATGACAACTCATTCTGCCCAACTTCTAAACATGGTTACTGAGCTAAATATATATCCATGCATGCTCTATGGCAGAGAGAAGGATCATACATCCTGCCAAGGGAGCCACAGTCATGACAGCAACTGTAAAATGCTGGCGACCTTGCTGGAGACTAAGGGAGACCAGTCCTAGATACTTCGTGAGCTGTCATGGGCAGACTGGAGTACCTATTTAAGGAACTGAGGCTGCAATGGAGATGCCTCATCGTTTTGTAAATCAAAGGACAATCCTCTTGGAGGCTTTCTTCAAGCTGTTTCAGCTCAAGAGCCTGAATATAATTCCAGATATTTTTTATTTGTGCCACAAACCACTACGAGGACAACAGAAATTCAGGCCCAGAAACTAATGCTAAATCACAGCATCACCAAATTATCTACTCACCTGGAAAGCCCACTTTGAAACCAGATTTTTAAAGGAAGTAAAATTTGGAAGGGATCCACAATCCTTTTTCATATCACCAGAAAAACAGCTTCCCTGTAATCCCTTCATGAAGAAAAGTTCTCATGGATTAATCTCCCTTAGGCAAGTACAATTACTGGTATTTCAATTCCATAAGCAAATTCAACCGCAATAAATAAACTAAAATAATGATAATAATAATAATCTTACAATAACCACACACTACTGCATGATCAATATCTTTCTTTCATGCTTTATAAAGTGCTTTCCTATATACAAGACCTCTCCCTTCCCATCCCTATTACTATTTCTCATCAATTCTGACAAAACACTCTCAATAACTGAGAAATGTCCAGCGGGATTATTCTAAAGGACATAATTGTAGCTACTGAAAGAGACTCAATGTAATTAAGATTAAATTAGGATAAATTGTTTTCAGAGATTGATAATTGTACCTTGGGCTTCAAAATAACCATATTTAAAGCCTGTAAGCTCACCGAGACTGAGGGCAGGTACATTCCCACACATCTGCCGCATTGTTTTAGTGTACCTTGGAGTGTGGCCAATCACAGTTTTGTGGGGTTTTTTTCCCCACACTGGCACACAATTATATTTATCTAAGATGGTTTATATATTTGCAAATGACAGCACTTACAGGGCTGCAAGTTTCTACTGAGGAAATTAACCTGCATGCCATCGTTGGAAAGGCTGCTTTCTCCCTCTGGGAAGTGTCATCTTGATTGTTTCCTCATCTAAATTGCTTTATCCCCTCACTGCCTTCTTTTAATGTAACCCAAACTAGATTGCTAGTGCTTATCAATAGCCATAACCCCCTCTTCTTTCTAGCGCAGAGTTTGTGAATATATTTTTCAGCCTCTTTTTTTGTGTGTGCCATAGGGTGGTATCTATGACTGAGATCTTGATGAGAGAACTCAGGCAAAAGTGATGGGTGCCATTTCTAGTCCCGGCCCAAGCGAACCTTCTACTCATGACTTTTGCTTTCTTATTCTAGCTGAATGGAGAGGACTCTGAGGACTAGGGTAGGTGGTGGAGCCTTTAGATGGAAGGACTTGGGCCCCTGAATGACTATGCAGAACAGTCTACTCCACCTAACCCTGCCATTCCACACTGAACAATGATGTATAATCAAGAAATAAATCTTTGCTGTGTTAAGAAACTGAGAACTGAGGTTGGGGGTTTATCTGTTACAGTGACTAGCACTGTTTGTCAATACGGCTCTTTTCTCACTTGCTTCTGTCTCTCCATTTCCATGGTCATCTCATATTTTCTTCCTTTCTTTCATTTATTCTGCAAAGAATTATTGTGTGTCCAAAATATATGCTAGGAACAGAGTACATCACAGAGTAACTGTGTTCAAAATAGCTCAAATGGGTAATCAAACAATCTTACAATTCGACAAGCATAATTATGTAGGTCTACTAATTCTTTAGAAGTGTCAGCAAACTATAATCTGGCTATTTTGGCAAATAAATTTTATGGGAACATAGCCATGCTCATTCATTCATATCTTATCTGTAGTGTAGTGACCCTGAAACCTGCAAGAAAGCAAGAATGACCAAGAACGCCTTGTAACCCACAGATTTTTTGCTACACTAGCCGAGTTAAATAGTAATGACAGAGACTGGCCCACAAAATCTAAAATATTTTCTGATCCTTTGTAGAAAAAGCTTAAAAGATTTTGGAAATGATATGACACATGAGGTGGGTTTCAGTGGTGGAGTTCACTGTGGTAGAAAAAGGGGAAGAATGCATTCTGGGGAGGGCAATAACAGCCAAGCAAAAAATATATGAAAGTTTAAAGGTTACTCAGACAGCATTGAGGAAACACACAGGGGATCACCTCACGTGGTCACCTCAGATCACCAGTTACTAGTTGGACTGAGCAACAGGAAGAATCATATCAAAAGATATTTTGAAACAGGCAAACCTATTGACCTTGGACCCTTCATTCTGTCTGGGTACCAAATTTTAATAACATTATATCAACACTAAATAGCTTCAAGCTCAACTATAGATAAGTGAGCTGTAAGTCTTCATCCAACACTTATCAATAAATTATAATAGAGTTCTATTTACAGGTAAGATATACAAAGACATAAAAGGCCTTCACACTTACGGTAATAATAAAAAATATCTAGACAAAATAAAAATCATGCTTTCCTGTGAGAGTTGCAAAGAGTGGCAGTGCAAGGAAGCCCTGATAAATTGAATTTCAGGGACAAACAATTGAACAGAGAGTATGTTAAGTTCCCACACTTGGAATTCAGCACCTGGTAAGTGTAGAAGCAGCCAGCCTGTTGTAGCTTGGGACGTTTTGAGTGAAAAAGAAATAAGACAAATATTATTCAACAAAGAAGCATAGCAGGGAAGACTAGAGTCTGATAGAGGCCTAGATGAAAAACTAATTGTTCAGCATGACAGCGTTCTCCTTGCCATAACCTCCATATTATAGTGAAAAGGAGGATGGAGGAAAAAAAATAATAATTATGTCGTCTTTGACATTCTCATGATGCTCAAAATCCTCCAGATTTTAATTCAAAGGTAAAACTACAGACTAACTTCATGCCAGCCCAAATACTGACAAAGTCAAAAAGTCTGTGAAGTAAGTTAGGAGTGTGATTAATAACAGGTAAATTCAATGTAATTAAAGCTGTGCTCCAGCACCAGATCAATACTCTTGTAGGAGAGGTCTCAATTATTCTAATCAAAATACAGAAGGAACTTACACTCTCTGAATAATACACAAAACAAAGTAACACAAATAATGTATTTCAGTCTCCACTATCCTTTTATACACAATATCCAGAAAACAATAAGAAATTATGAGACATGCAAAGACACAGAAAAATGTGATCTTATTCAAGGGAAAAACAGCCTATAGAGTCAGACCAACAGATACTCTAACTGTTGCAATTAGTAGACAATGATTTTTAAACAACTAGTATAAATATATTAAAGAATGTAGGAGAAAAGATAAGTGTAGTGGATGAAGAGATAGAGTTTTTAAGGAAAGAAATAGAAACACTGAAAAAGAATCAAATGGAGAATTATAGGACTAAAACCACAATTTTTAAAATTTAAAAAAATAAATAAATGGGCTTAACAGCAGTAGGTTAATCATAAATGTGCACTGTTCACGTCTCCTGCTGTATGGAGTAAAACCAATAGCCCAGCTACTGTTTCTCCAGATCTATTGTGGCATTCACACCAAAGCCAAGTCTCCTATAGGCTGCTCCCAGCCAGTGGCTGAGCATGACAAGGGTATTAATGCAAGCCAGTTCCTATGAGTTTTTGGACTTCTCCAACGGGTGACTTTGGATTGAGAAATTCCAATCAGCCTGACAAAACGTTTTAATTCTGTGTGAAGTTCTAAATTTCCTATACAATTCCTTTTTCCTTCTTCTTTTCATCTCCTTCACAGACATGAAACTTTTTTTTTTTGACATGAAACTTTAATTACAGTCTGAAAGTTCTCTCCACCTTGTTCTGCTCCCTCATCTTTTATTCTTCATAGACATGTTCCTAGCATATCTTTTGGAAATCTAGTCCCATCTTTATATTTGCTTCTCAGAGGATCTTAACTAACACAAAAGATTTGTACACTTCAGAAAAAATCAGTGGAATTAAAGACAGGTCAGTGGAGATTTCCAGTCTGAATCTCAGAGGAAAAAATATTACTGAAAGGAAAAAAGAACAGAGTGCATCAGTGACCTAGGGGATCAAATCAAACGGTCTAATAGACAAGCAACTGGAGTCTCAGGAGAGGAGAAAGAGAAAATATTTTAAGAACTAATGACTGAACAACTTTCAGATTTGATTGGAAATATTCACCCCAGAATCCAAGAAACTTAGTGAATCTCAAGCAGAAAGAACACAAGCCAAACAACACTTGGGCATATCATGGTCTAATTACTGAAAACCAAGGATAAAGAGAAAATCGTATATGCAATGAGTTACGAGGAGACATTGCATACAGAGAAACAGTGATAGGAATATTTGCTTCTAATCAAAAGCAAAGTAAGCCAAATGGCAATGATCCTTTGCAGAAAAAGCTTAAAAGATTTTGGAAATGATATGACACATGAGGTGGGTTTCGGTGGTGGAGTTCACTGTGGTAGAAAAAGGGGAAGAATGCATTCTGGGGAGGGCAATAACAGGGGATTGTCAGTCTGGAGTTTTATAACCAGCAAAGATGTCCTTTAATTGTGGGAATGAGATGATGTTTCCAGATTGTCAAGGCTGAGAGAGGTTATTACTAGCAGATTCAGATTACAGAGGATGCCAAAGTAGGTTCTTTAGGTTGAGGAAGGACAGTGGAAGACAGGAAATATTGATCTATGGAAAACACTAAAGCACACCAGAGAAATGTGAAATGTCTTTTACTTTTTTCTCAGTTTACTTGGTGGAAAGTTGACTATTTAAAGTAAAAATGATGGTAATACGTTGTAGCATTAGTAATGTGTAGAAGTAAAATGTATAAGGATCATGGCACACAAGTCTGGAGAGGGTGAATGGAAGCATATTGTTGTAGGGTTTTTGTCTTATATGAGGTGATGTATGTCATGCTATTTCAAAACAGATAGTGGTAAAGACCTACAGAAAACACCAGAAAAATAAAACAAAGAGATAAAATTTAAAACAACAAAACTAGTAACCTATAATGACTACAAGCTTTTTGACCATGACCTACAGTAGGAAATATCATATACCTACCACTACCAGTATACAAGTGCTCCACAACAATCTTACACACATAAACATATATATAACAGAAAAATGATCAAAATTAATATTAATGATTACTAAGTACAATGAATATATCTTATTGTTTTTCATTTTTAAACATCAATCATTACCTACTGAATAAATTTTACTACCAATTTTTTTACAGTGGATCATGACTTGAAATTGGAAAATCATTTTTCTATAGCAACTACTATGTGTCAGGCCATTTATGTAAAAAATATTTTAAAATTTACTTTTGTTATTTAATTGATGTTTACCAAAAAATTCCAGAAGGTAAGTCATTCCCATTTTAGAAATAAGGAAACATTCATGGAGAAATTAAGCAACATTCTTTTTTTTCCTTTAGAATTATTTTAATAAACCATAAAAATGCACAACAGCTTCTTAACTTTATATATCCACTAAATTTTTTTAAAGGAAAAGCCTTGTGTCTTATTACACCATGAGTCTGGCTAATAGCCTCCATAACCAGGACTACTTCCAAAATTGCCACCTCCAGGTCCTCCTTCATACCTATGAGAGCCATCCCCAAATTTACCATCTCTTCCATATCCATTGGTTCCTCCTCTAAAGTTACTTCCTGGTCTTGCTCCAAAATTTCTACTACCACCATAAGAATATTCAAAACCAAAGTGGCTTAAGTAACACTCTTAAGATTGTAAGGCTTATAAGTGGACAAGGTAAGATTTCAATATAGATATAAGAAGTTAAATTGTTGTGCTCTTAACCACTATATCACACTACCTCCATCTTGGCCACATTTGGTGATCTAGGCATCAGAGGTGGGTATATGTAACTCTATGCGTTTTTCTTGGGATAAAAGACTAGTTTTTATCTGTAACCTAGAAAAAACTTAAGAATCACAGTACTACCCTGCCCTAATCCACAGTTTGCTTTTTCCTACCAGATAACTAAGATCTCTTCACATTATCTGAGCAGACACTTTAAAAAGCTTCAGTCACTCAACCACGATAACACTCTAACTTTCAAGGCTCCATATCCTATACTTTCCTTTGTATATGCTCTTGGTGGATGGGTGGCAACAGAAATCTACAAAACATGTAAATGAGAAACTTTAATCTACTGAAGCTACTTTTCAGTTCTAAGATTCTATAAACCTATAATTCTAATCAAGGACCCAGCCACCTGCTATTCTATAGCTAAGCCACAAGATGGGCAGTTGTCTAAATTGCTCAGAAAGATATACAAAAGCAGGGGTTCCTTTGTTTCTTTGTTAGTCTGCCCTGAAGTTTCGCAAGGCCTAAAGTTAATTAGAATCTCTCAGTGCAATTTAACCATATTCCTCTTAGCTTATTGTCTATCATACAGATAGAATAATCTAGCTTTCCTCAGGATAATCATTTTTTTCACATACTTATACAATTGAAAATAACTATCTATTTCACTATTTAGCTTTTTCCTCTCTAGACTAAATAAATACAATCCCCTTAATCTTCCCCAATCAGTTTGACTTTCTCTGTAATCATTTCGATGGTGCCTCTTAGGAGACCCTCTCTAGTTTCTCCACATGCATTTTAGAGGGTGGAACCCCACGTTGATTGCATTACTCTAATAAGGGCCTGCCGGTGCCAAGTGTGGCTGAATGATCTGCCCTCTTGCCTTTTGTGCTCTTGCTAACAGAGAGCTGAGTATTACATTAACATTTCCAAAAGCATTATTGCCAGTTTTATGGACCATCATCCGCTGAGGTTGAATCTCACTCATGTAAACTGCCATAAACCAACCAATCAATGCCCTGCACTCTGTTTTTAAATATCTGGTCTTATGCTTTTAAGGTGTTTGGATTTCTTCTTTCATGGCTTGAATTTTCTTCCTCCTGTTGTTGTTTTTTTTATGTTTTCTCTATTGTGACATTAGTGCTTTTATTGATTTCAAGAGTTCTCTTTATGTAAGGGGCAGTTTGCCAACTTTTCCCATTTTTCTCTTTTCCATTGGCTGTGGTACTTTCTTTGTAATATATGAAATTCTCATATAATAACATACATTTCAGAGTAATCTGTTTATATACTACAAAATATCAATATACTGATATATAAGAGGCTCTTAAGAGATTTTGCACAGCAAAGAAAACCATAAACAAAACAAAAAAACAACCTATGGACTAGGAGAAAATATTTGCAAATGATAAGAACAACAAGGAATTAATTTCCAAAATACACAAACAGCTCATACAGCTTAGTATCAAAAAAAAAAAAACAAAAACAAAAACCAAACAACCCAATCAAAAGTAGGCAAAAGATCTAAATACACATTTCTCCAAAGACATACAAATGGCCAACAGGCACACTTGCATGTCTTTTTTGAGACATGCAAATCAAAACTACAATGAGGTATCACCTCACACCAGTGAGAATGGCCATCATTAAAAAGTCTACAAATAATAAATGCTGGAGAGGGTGTGGAGAAAAAGGAACCCTCCTACACTGTTGGTGGGAATATATATTGGTGCAGCCACTATGGAGGACAGTATGGAGTTTCCTTAAAAAACTAAAAATGGACTTACCACACAATCAGCAATATCACTTCTGGGCATATATCTGGATAAAACTATAACTTGAAAAGATACATGCACCCCAGTGTTCATAGCAACACTGTTTACAATACCCAAGACGTGGAAGCAACCTAAATGTCCATTGAAAGATGATTGGATAAAGAAGCTGTGGTATATTTATAATGCCATTTTTCAGAAACATGGATGGACCTAGAGATTACTATATGAAGTGAAGTAAGACAAAGAAAGACAAATATATGATATCACTTATGTATGGAATCTAATAAAAATGATACAAATGAACTTATTTACAAACCAGAAATAGACTCACAGAGATAGAAAACAAACTATGGTTACCAAAGAGGAAAGGTTGTGGGGTATAAATTAGCAGATTGGAATTAACATATGCACACGACTATATATAAAACAAACAACAAAGACCTACTGTATAGCACAAAGAACTATATTCAATATCTCATCATAACCTATAAAGGAAAAGAATCTGAAAAGAAACATATATGTGTATGTGTATAACTGAATCACTTTGCTGTACACCTGAAACTAACACAACATTGTAAATCAACTATACTTCAATTCAAAAAATACAATAAAAAGTGAGCTTTTAACTTGAAAAAAAATAAAAGTCTCTTAAGAAATAAACCTCCTATAGAAACATGGACAAAGACCATTCATAAAAGGAGAAATAAGTTTCTTATAAACATGAAAAATATTCATCTTTGTAACTAAAGAAGTAAAAACTAAAACCATATGTAACTTTTTCTGTTGGATCAGCAAAGATTTTTTCAAAATTATTTTAATGTGAGGGTTGTTAAGATTGTTTTAAAATTCACACTTTCAAACATTGCTGTTGGAGCTCTTTTCCCTAATATTTTCTGTTGATAATTTTCAAAACTTCAGAAAATGTAAAAGTATAGTGCAATGAACACTTATACACCCCTCACCTATATTCACTAATTGTTAACATTTTTCAAATTTGCTTTCTCTTTCTCCATATATGCATATATGCATCTGTGTGTTTATGTATACACATATATGTGTATATAGGTATATATATGATATATATATATATATTTTTTTTTTTTTTTTGATGAACCCTTTGAAAGTTAGTTGCAGATAACATGATACTTTGGGCTCAAAGATTTTAACCTGCAGCTGGAGGCGTTTTAAACATGAGCAATATCGTTTGAAAGCAATTTGGAAAGATGCATCAAAGCCTTCAAGATATAAAATCAGCATTATAATTTCACATCTAAGTAGTTTTTCAAAAGATTTTATTCTAATTTCTCAATTTTAAGCCTCTTTTTTATGGTACCAGTATAATATTGGTTTTCATTTATGATTTGTTATTCAATAGAAAACTACTTAAAATTACAAAGGAGACATATAAACTTAATTCTAGCTTTTCATATTAATGGAATACTTGTATCTGACAGCTTTTTCCAGAAATTTGTTCTTTAATATAGTCATTTATCCCACTAATAGATACTAAACACTTTACCAAAATACATTAAGATGTGGACTTGTTTTTAAGGCATTTGTTATGAGTGGTTTTTAGGCCATGGCTAGAAATTTAGACTATTCTTAGTGGGGAAAACTCATAGAAGGAATTTAGATATAAGTCTAATCTGATTTGCATTTCAGAAAGATAATTCTAAAGACAATTTTAAAGTTAAATTGAATGGGGAGAAATACTTAAGGAAAGCAGTTGGAAGGCTGTTGCAGTAGTCCAGGAAGCTGAAATGAGAACAGGGAAAAGAGGACAGACTCAGGAGAAATTAACATGAAAGAAGTAATAGGAGATGAAGGTTTGTTGGATGTTTAAGTGAAAAGGCAGACTGAAGGATCCTTTCCGGTTTTCTGGAGATAGGGTACTGGTGATTGTGGTACATCCTAGAGAGGAAGGAATTCAGGCCTGGCAAGGACAGGGAGTACAATCATAAGTTCAATTCAGTGTATGTGAGATGCTCAATATGTGAGTCTTGCTCTGGACATATAATAAGAGTTACGGAATTAGATAAAAATACAGATTTAGAAGACATCAGTGTATAATCAGGAGTTAATGCCATGGGAGTAAATGAGATTACCTACAACAGTGAGAAAGGCAGAAGAAAATCAAAGCTGAATCTCCAGAAAATAGTTTAAAAGTAAACAATAAAAGAAGACAAAAATTTAAAAAACAATTTGTATAATCTAGAGAACAAAGATCTTCCTAAAAGCAAAGTAGGACACCCAGAAATCACAAAGAAAAGAAAGATGCACTTAACTACAAACATTTAAAATTTTTTCATGACATATGACACCATTAAACAAACATATAAGGTAAAAAACTGAAGGGTAGCAGAATATGCTACCCCCAAATATGCCACTTTGGCAAAAGGATTATTTGAAGCTAAAGACACTGAAAAGAAGCAGATATAAGAAAAGCTCTCTGTCCTCCCTGTCTTTGTGTCAAAGCAGGACATGCATTTGTGAAGGTATCCCCATCTCTTCTCCGTACCAGAAGGACAGAAGTTAATTGCTGGAGACACCCTTGAATCTTACCAGCCCAGAGGTAGCACCAGAGAAATTTATATAACAAACTTTACTAACTAGCCCTTATCTCCCATTAGTTCCCCCATATATTTACCTTCCCACAATTTGCCAACTTACAAACTCAAAGACCTTCTCCTTTGTCTTGTCACTCCTGTAAAAATTTATTGTTCTTTTGTTAAGATGCTATATAAGGCCAAGTTCTTACCACCCCTGTGGGTTACTTCTCACTGGGTACTCCCATGTGTATGCACAATGCTCATGTTAATAAGCATCTATTTGTTTTTCTCTTATTAACCTCTGTTTTTCATCAGTTTATTTTACAGAGCCTCAGCCAATGATGGGTGGAGAGAAAAATTTTCCTTTCCTCTATCACAGACTGTAATGTATATGATAAAAGCTCCCAAAGATTGATAAGCAAAAGTGCTTAACTTCCCAATGGAAAAAATGAGCAAATATATAAACAGTGTTACCAAAAAGGGAAATTCAAAGGACAATAAACACAACCTAACAAATTACTGGGGAAATGCTAATTAAAAAAACGATAAGATTCCATTTCTCACCCATCAAGCTGGCAAAAATTAAGATACATTCAATTTCAGTGAAGAGGTAAGGAAATAAATGTGCTTCTTTATGGGCATTCATGGGCAAATCGATGTGCCTCATCAATGTGGCTGATGGGGTTGTAAGTTGCCATCTCATTTTGGGAAACACAGCAACATATATTAAAATGTAAAACATATGATGAAGCAATGTCAGTATCACATCTGAGAGAAACAAAAGCACCAAAATTTTATGTTTGTGTATGTAAATACATATGTACTTGTAATCATATATTTATGTGTATATGCTAAGTATATTTACTGCAACATTTTTTAAATACGGTAATCACAAAAATAGATTGACTGTCCAAAAACAGGGAAATAATTGAGCTGAGTCATTTATACTACAGAATATTGTGCTGCTATAAATATAATTGGTAGGATCTATATATATATATATTTTTTAACATTTTTTATTGATTTATAATCATTTTACAATGTTGTGTCAAGGGATCTATATATTAAGTTGACCAGAAGAGATGTTCAGATGAGTTCATAAGTGAAAAAAAGCAAGTTTCCAACCTGTGTGTATGTGGGGTGATTCCATCAACACACACACACAACCTCTCCATGTCTGAGGACATGAATTAAGGTTTATTTGCATAAACATAAAGAAAAGGAGAAATGTGACAAGGCCCACACATCAAACTACTAACATTTGTTATTCATAGGAGAAATATGGGTTGGACAGAATAAAGGAAGAGTATCAACTTTTTCTTTATAAATCTTTCAGTGGTTTCAAGCATGCCTTATATTAGTAATTTTTAAATTAGTAATTTTAATTACTAATTAGTAATTAAATTAAAAAAATACAAAAATAAAGCACAAAATGGTAACTCGAGAACTGTCAGGAAATTAACAGATATCAGTGATTGAGTTTTCATTTTTCCATATTTTACATTATATTTTATATATTACATTATATTTTACATTAAAATATAAGTATAAAAAATAAAAAAGTTGTTCAAATAAAAGCACATATCACATCTTACCACTTAACAAAAAAAATTACATTCACATCAGTGGTCCTAATTTGCACCTAAGTAGTTCTTGTTATCACAGGATTCAGGCATGCATGGGCATGCATGGAGTCAGAACCGCTGGAGGTTGATTTGCATGAGGAACTGCAATGCCTTCTAACAAAACCTAACCTAAACAAGCTAGAATTCAATACTCTTGGATACTTTTGGTTAAACTGCGTTGGGAGGAGTGCAATGATTTGGAACACTGCACAAAGACAAAAGGTCATAACATCCTTACTATTTAATATTTTCCAACTCAGGCAAAGTTGTACAATTTGGGGACGACTGTAGATGTGACACTAAGGTGGATGCACACCTAGCGTCAGCAACAGCAGCAGTCACACTTGTTGGGCACAGCAGCAGTGGTGACACTGGAAGCTTTATTGGGTGTCAGGGATCTGCACCTAGAGCAGCAAGATTCAGAGCAGCAGGCAGATATGCTTCAATAAAGGGCACTGGAGGCAAGAAGACCCCTCTATATTCTGTTTTATTCACTTAACATTATGGAATCCTTTTCCACATCTCTGCGGTCTTCTTAATTATCATTTTAAATGGATAAATACTATTTTATTGACATATGCAGTTTATTAACCTCTTTTTCTGTCTTTTGACTTTTTTCTAGTATTACAGAAGTTCACACGTATAGCTTTGTTTTGATGTTCAATTATTTTCTTAAAATAAATTCCCAAGGGTACGTTGGTGGATTAAAAAGATTTGAGCATTTGCATATGTGTAGGGATACACCACCTTCTTATTTTCCCAAAATGCTGAACCAATTTAGCAAGCCATCGGCAATGTCTGAGTCATCAAGCTGTTGTCACAAATGGGACGGCTAAGTGTTGTCTTTTACATTTAACAAATAATTATTGAGTGTCTACTACTGCCAATCCCTCTTCTGGGTACAGGAGAGCAAAGAACAAAACCCAAAATTCCCTGCCAGCATCGAGCTTAGATTTAGCGGAAGGCGGCTGGTTTATTAGACGTAAAGTCATTTTCTTGAAGTGTTGTTTCAGCTTCATGTGTTTGCTTACTCGTGAAGGTTATCACCCTTCTGTTTCTTTGCTGATTGTCACTGCAGCTATTGAATTGCTTGTCCATGTCTTTTTTTCCCATGTATTACATGAGTTCTTAAGGTAGAAAACTCATGAGATATCTCAAGGCTTCTATTTTCTTCCAAGTTCCCACGTGGCCTCCTGGATTGTCCTTAGAAATCACTGCCCTCTCATCACTACGTAAAGAATATACTCACAGCTAAGAAAAAATCCACCTGCCACAAGGACCTGTTTCTCCTGCTTGCAGACCTTCCATTTTCCAGTGGATCTTTGGGAAACATTATTCCACCATCTCCTTTGCCCGCGGAAGTTATTTCTCTCCTTGTCACTCAGGTGGATTTTCTAGGACAGCTCTTCCAACTCATTCCACATCCAGGCTGTATGCACTCAGTTTCCTTCCTTTCTCCCTCTGGAGTAAAGGGCCCTCCTAGAGACAAAATTCCCGCGTAACCACATTCTGCCCTACCCTAGGACCACTACAGCTCTCCGGTCCCCAGAGCCTCACCAGACCTCAGCAGGCATCAGGCCAGGCCCCTTCTCCCTGTGCACGGGCATGTGCACGGGGAACACCCCAGGTGCATGCCCACGACACCAGCCCTTCTCTCACCTGGAAACGGGTCTCTTCTGCTCCTACAGCCCAGCACGTGGAGAAGAACTGGTCTACTGCTTTCACTTCTCCTTGGAGGGTTTTCACCACAGATGGTGGCTTCTGTTTGTCATGTCTGATGTGATCCTTTCCCATCTGGTGACCTAAGTTTTGTTCTTGTTGTTGTACATGTGTTTACATGTCTTTATGTAGCCAAATCTGTCAGCCTTTCCCTTTGTGATTTCTTGTCACTTCATAGTAAAATAATAATAATAATGGTTTCTACAGACATTTGATAGGTAATAACTTGTATTTCTCGCTGTTTTCTGTTACCTATCACACTGGCCATTCAAAATTTATTTAGATCATGAGGTATGAAATTCGGGTATTAAGTTGATTTAAAAAAAAAAATTCTAAATTATATGTATTAAATAATTCTCTTGCTGTTCTTTTCAGATGTCTTCTGTTATTTATTATATGCTTCTATACAGTATGCTTATTTCTGGACTATATTATTCCATTCATCTACATGCTTATTTGGGGAAGATCTAGCTCCACTTAAACGTTCCACTTTCCAAAGTGCTAGTTAACGTTCTTAGCTGAGCATGGTGGTGTTAAGAGCGTGAGCCCTCAACCTTTAGAAACCCGGCTCAGCAACTCACTAGTCATTGTGTGGACCTGGGCAAGTTACTTGACTTCCTTTGGCTCAGTTTCCTTATTTGTAAAATGAGGATAATAAAGACTCTGTTTGTTTCGTGTGAAGTGAGGTATTTATTCTATGTAAACCATTCAAAATAATGTCTATCACATAGGAAGTCCTCAAAAGTGATATCTATTTTTACAGATACAAATTATAATCATTGTTAAACTCAAAAATCTTAACAGGATTTCTGAGTTGGATTATGTCCAACCTATAAATTGACTGAGTGAAACAGAAGTCTTTCTGATTTATCATTACCTTCAAGGACTATATAGTACACCTCTCCACTGGTCTTCTCTAATATTATTCTGTAAAGCTTTTCACTTCTGTCTATATTAAATAAGATATTCAAGCCTTCTATAAGGGTACTTATTCTTCAATAATTTAGATGTTATGTCATTATTCTGACCTGAGATAAAGGGCTCCTAGTGGTTTGTATATATTTATTTTGCATTCATCTTTCTGCTTTATTGATGCCTACATTCCTTTTAGCTTTTAAAAGTACACAATCATAATATCCAAAAATGACATTTTTATTTTGTTTTCAAGTAGTAATTCTTTTGATTTTTTTAATATCTTCTTGCATTGGCTAGAACTTTCAAAACAATATTTAACACATATGAGAATGGTCATCTTTGTTTCCTTACAGATTTGAAAGGGCAAGTTTCTAATAGGAAAAAGGAGACTTTGGAATAAGACTTGAAGGTTGCTTTATACCGATGGCGTTTCTTCCTAGCTTGGAATCCAGAACAAATCCTGCAGTCTCTCCGAACCATAGTTTCCTTATCAATAAGATGAAGATATGAACACGTACCTCTCATATTCATAGGAATACTGAGAAATCATATGCAAAGTGAACTGGCACTTAATGTAGACACAATACATTTTAGCCCCATCTATTCTTTATATTCCATATATTTATATATTAAGGATCTTTCATTCTGTTCCCAAATTTCTAATGTTTCTGTTATAAATGGGTATTCATATAGATAGTTCTTAAATGCACTGACTTTGTGATTAAAATACAATTTGTAAACTATCACACAGGAACAAATAAGGCATCTTCAGTTTCACGTCACCTGGCATTTATGACTTATCTCTAGCCCCTAAAAATACACTTGTTTCATAATGCAGTGATATTTGCATATAATTATGCCTGCAATAAATGCTTGATGAGTATTTTATTGAATGAATGAACTCAGTTAATTCTGAAAAATCCCTAAGATTTGTTTTCCAGGTAATTCACAAGTAAAAACTCACAATTGAATACCACTTTCTTTGTCAAATCCAGCAAAAAGAACTTGAAAACTTAGTAAATATACATACACATAGACACACACATATATATGTATATGTATATATGTACATACATATATATTTATATAATTTACATATGTTATCCAAAGCCAAAATTTTTCTAAGAGTAAGAAAAGCTTTGCTTACTAGTGAAAAAAATAAGACTTCAAAAAAAATTGTTTTACTTTCATGTACTGGTATCTGTAAATTGTAAAGATTAACATAATTGAAAAAATTAATTGAATCCATTATACCACCAAAATTTTGCTAATCAGGTACCAGCAACACAGAAAAATGATTAAATCAGTTCTTACCATTACATTTAATTTGCATTAGTTTTGCTCACTGTAAGCAGCACACTTTAAACCTAGAATTTCATCATATCATATCTCGACTAAAACACTGTTTGAGGTAGTTTTCTCTTGATGACCTATATAAAACATTGGCAAACATGTTAAGATCCCATGGTAAACAGTGAGAGAAACACCACAGAAAGGGAAAAATTAAAAAGCAAAAGGAGAAATATTACAGATTACCAAATTTAGATTCTGTATATTTCCTTAATGATAACTAGGACACTCCACTGTATTTCAAAGAGTCATTTAGCTCTTCCTTTGAGCTGAACTGCAACTCTGACTACCTTTAATTGAGTACTAACCATGTGCCGACCAGTTTCTGTGCATTTATGCCTTTAACTCTTACCACCACACTGAAATGCAGGTACTTCTCACTTCATCTCCATTTTTAAGATAAGGAAACTGAGGCTCAAAGAGGTTATGTTAGCAGGCTGAGGTCATGTGAATGGAGGTGAGAGGTGAAGACAAATCTACTAGACTTTCAGCCCATACTCATAGTCCTGTGTTCTGCAGCCCCTTCAGGAGGAACTGCATCTGTGTGCAGGTTGAGCCCCTTATGGAAGCAAACACAGTGTCCAGATTTCCCTCTTTCTAAGGATACCGGGTGTTGTGGATTTAGAGCTCTCCCTAATCCAGTATGACTTCATAGTAACTACATCTGCAAACCCTATTTCCAAAATAAGTCCTCCTTCTGGAGTCAGAACGGACATAAATTTGAGGGCGGTCACTATTGAACCCATGGCAGTTGGTGAGGTGTTGGAGGATGGAGGAAATGAGAAGTGCCCACAAAACTGAGAAGGCATCTTGAGAAGGAAAAATGAGGCAGGCAGTTTATTATCGGGTAATTTACAGTGTGGGATTGGGATCCAGGGACAACAACTGGAAGCATTTGCTGCTGTACTACATATTGCCAAGGGGCCATCAGGACAATTTATAGTTAACCTGGGGGTGGACTGGGGGTTGGTGCTTGGAAACAGGATGTGCATTCCTAAGTCAAGATTCATGGGTGGGTAACTGGTTTTGTGGGAGCCACAAAAAAAAAATCTATCAGCAGTGGCAAAATAAGCCCTGGCCACTAAGCGATTTATCTGTGAAATCGCCAATGTTCCCTCAGACACAGCATCACATACAGATTGACAAATGTGAAGTGTCAGGTAAACGCATATTCAAGGTAGTGGTTATCTCTGGATGAGGAGAAGAGGGGGAGGGCATTAGGCTGGAAGAGGAACACACAGGGAGAGGCAAGTTATTGATACTATTCTGATACTTAGGTTGGGAGGTAATTTCTTGGGTCATCACTATATTACTGTACTCCAGTATGTCTCAACTTTTATATAAAACATAATTTTAAACTATTAAAGCCAAAAAATCCTCTGGGCACACTTCAGAGGCACAGGACATGAGCAGTCAAAAAAACAATTCCTTTTCTCTCTACCCTGCCTCATTCTATAGTGACACAAGGTATGTAAACCATGCCAAGCTCCTGATTCTTTCCTCCTGGTAATCACAGCATCCTGATGGGAAGGCCCAGGAGTTACCAGACCAGGATTTTGGAAATTATATACCAAATGTTCTCCTTTAAGGACCAGTCTTTTCATCAAAGCTTCAAGGGGCAAAGGAAGAAAGAATTAAGAAAGCAGCTTGTTTCACTGCTACCAATTCTGAAACACTGTGCTCAAGAGCAAGGACCACACTGATTCCTCTTGCATTACCCCCAAAGCACCCAGCACAAGGCCTTGCAAGGAGTAGGTGGGCAGCTGATGTTCGTGAATCAATGTATAAATGGATGAGTCAAGTCGCACCATTTTCATGGAGAATCTTAAATGTCACTCTTCTTGAAATTTGACCATGCTGCTCAACCTACTAAAAATTTCATAATGAACCGCCCACCAACACAATCTTGTATGAATATCCCCTGTGTTCCCCAAATCCTTTGTGACCTATGGACACAATTGCCGAATATGAGTCACGCTTCTACCACTGCTCCCACACAAGTGGTATTTTTAATGCTCCAGCATTTCCTGAAGTCCCGTTCTCAGGAAATGGTTTTTTGCAATAATGACCTCACCCTCCCCATGTTCCCCTCACCCACACCACTGAATCCCAGAATAGCTGAACAGGTGTTCAAATACCTAGTATTACCCAAAACACTCCACAACCTGTCTTATGTTTCCTATCAAAGTCACAAGGATAACCTCTTGTCCTTTGGAGTTTGAAAGGAATATTTGTGCTTTATTTATCCTGAGACACAGTTTATTCTTTAAAAAAAATTTTTTTAATATAAATATAGTTGATTTACCACAGTTTATTCTTAAAACTGGTAATAGTCTTCACACACCAGGACTAAATCAGTATAACTATAGTTTAGGTTATGACCTCCAGGGTCCAACAGTCCTGGAGACTGAATTTTGACTCTGCAGCTAAATATGTGGTTTCATGCAACTCAGCCTTTCAGAGAATCAATATTCTCATCTGTAAAATGAGAATAATAAAAGAAACAACTTTTTGGAATCTTGTGAACATCAAATATTACAATTCCTGTAAACTGCTAACTCTGGCCTGATAAACAGTAAATGCTCAATACTTGCTAATGGTTATTATGTGTCAAGTTTTACTGCATCTCAGACCTGGTCAGTCTCTCTTGGACATTGTTTACCACAATGAGGTCACTGTGACTGCTGGGAGTCTTTAGCTGTCCAGATAACTTCAGAAGCTTACCTGGCCCAACCCATTCTGGGGAGCACTGCCTGGCCACCCTCTGAGAATCAGAAATATCCAGGGAGAGCAGAGGATGAGAAGATAAAGACAGCTGGGAATAGAGGGAGGTTATAAAACCACCTGGTCTCAACCAGGTTCAAAGCAAACAGAGAAGCTGCCACATGAGAGTGGGAGGAGAGGTATTTATACAGTGAGGCTCTTTGGAACCATCATGACCAAAGTCCACATTGGATGGACAAAAAATGATGCTGAAAATGGCAATTTGACTCTGGGAAACAGGCTCCTGCTATTCTCATTAGACCATCTGATAAGCTTCCCAAGGGACCTTCCTAGGCTCTCCAAACAGCACAGGACAGACTAGCCAACTCTCAAGAGGATGTCCTGGGGTGCAGCCAAACTGCAATTGCCCTGGAAGTTAGATCCCAATGGTTCAGCCACAAGGGGGGAGGGTGGAATACATGTATTTCCAAGCCACCAACCGCTCAGCCCTGCAGAGGAGCACACACAAAGCTACTCTGGAACAATTGCTTTGGGGGCACAGAGATGAAGAAAAAGATCCCACTGGCACTGCTGGGAAACACAGCAGCTGTCAGCACACCCATGGCCCTGGCAACCAGCAATGGGCTGACTCAGGCTGAGAAAACTTTTCTGGGCAAATGGCATGAAAGCAAACTCCTCAGAGGCTCAGGCTCCATGAAGGTTAAGGATCAACAACAAAAAGACAGCAACCCCTCTCCTAAATGGTATTTCATGGCCATCAAAGAAGCAGCTCGTATCTGTAGGCTGGTGAGAGATGCTCTGGCAATTCAAGCACATTGGCAGTCCTGGGGAGGGGAACACTGTCCGTGGGGTCTATTTATGAAGGCAGCACTTTGTATAACAAATATTCCATGCGTTATCTTTACATGGCACAATTCTTTCTAGACCCAATAATGAGAGTTACTCTCAGCCCTAACTGAAGGTCCTAATTATTGGAAACATAAAGCAGCCAATGTGTCTATAAATCAGCAAGTAGGATTAGTACGATGCACAAGGAACCCTCCAATTTGCATCAGGAAATCTCCTGCTCTGTGCGACCTTGAGCTTGTTATATCCACCATCTGGGCTTCAGTTTCCTCATCCATAATCTTTTTCCTTAAGGGGATATCTTGTGGGTTCTTCTGAATACTCCCATCTTAATTTATTATTTTTTTCTTTTATAATTCTTAGTTGAGGCTTAGCACACATGCAATAAAGTGCACAAAGAGATATATTATTCTTACATAGACTTTTATACCTTTCGGAGAGTGGAAGATGGCAATGGGGTGATGTTGATTCACTCCCTGTATCAACATCAAAGGCCATTTTATAGATGTAAAACCTATATAATCAAAGGTGCAGAGAATGTGGCAGTCGTAGCACTCAGTTTAGAGTTCCTAAGTCCTGACTCATGATGTTTAGTCTAACGTTTAGTCTCATAGCGTCCTACCATGAGTTCATGGAGCAGCTCTCCATGATGGGGACAGCCTTGCTTGAATCACAGACAAGGGTGGAAAGAAGCAACAGTCTGAGAAGACATTTTTAGGTCACAAGCAGATGCCTAAAAAAGATGAATACTAACTTGCCTGGAAAACTAGAATTCCCTTTGACCTTCAGGAACTGCCATAATTTAATAGCTATTATTGACTGGGTGCTTACTGTGTGCCAACCATTACATGGAAAGTTCAATATGGATTGTCTCATTTAATCCTCAAAATAACCAATGAGATAGACACTTCTATTAGCCAGTTTTACAGAAGAGGAGCCTGAGGTTCGGGGAGATTAAGCTACTTTTGCTAAGTTATAAATGGAGAGTGGCAGAGTTTGGATTTGAACCCAAGCCCACAGACTTTACCACGACATCACTCAGTTTCCCACAGCCACTTCCACTTTACTCTGCTAGGCAGAGGCACTGCCCTGTCTCGGGAAAATGCACTACCCCAGCTGGATGGCAAACTTCACTTATGCCTCTGTTGATTTAGCCTCCAGCTTGGCATGGCTTCACCTTCCCCTCTACTATCCAAATCCATCCTTTAAAACCTAATTCAAATACCACCTTCCTAGCCATTCCGTTCCACACACAATCCTCTCCTCTGAATTCATGTAAAAGGTGTCATCTATCCCATTCATCTGGAGCCTTCACCATTTTTCTAAATGTGTACATCATTCATTCAATAACATACATTCATTGTCTCTTCTCCTCAAATGATTGTCAACTAATAGATGGCAGGAACCACGTTGTGTATTTTTTTTTTTTTGGTAACTCTCAAATCATGGTACAAAATTTATAAGTCAAATAATACGGTTCTGTACAGTGGCTATGCAAATTACATGACATTAGAGCCACAGCTTATATTTGATGGCTAAATTGCCCTCCTCACTTATTTCCCAAGCATTTGGCCCACTCTTCCCCAGAATGAATTATCTTTTAAAAGTTTTCTGTCCTTGTCAGACCCTAGCATTTTGTCTTGCTCTTTTTCTACACAGAGACATTAGCAACTTTGTGTGTGTGTGAAAGTGTGAGTATGTGTGTGAAAAACATGTTTTGATTAAAGCAAAGGACACAGCATAATAGCCCACTGCACCTGCATTAAGCAAACACCCAGGATGGCGTTACTTGCATGTCAATCAGCAAACTTGCCCTGGGAAGTGAGTAACTTTCTCAGGCTGTTGCTCAACCTGGTGTGTTGACAACCTTGGGAGACAAGATGTTAATTGCAGTCATAAAGTAATATCTACCCCTATTCCCTCTGGATTACTTGTTTATAGTCTGAAATTGCTGAACAGGTTCTGCAGGTTTTTCTTGTCCATTTGCTGAGTTTGAATCAAGAAAAGGGAGAGTCCCAGGTTCACCCAACTGTAAACAATACCTCCCAAGGTCAAACTGGAGAGTCTGCACAGCAGTTAAGGGGCCGTGGGAGTGGAAGGGCGGTTCTGGATGTAATATATGACAGAAACGTATTGTACATACAATGTCCTGCATGCCTGGAAAGAGGGAAAAAGTGAAGAGCAAACAGTATCAGGAAGAACAGTATTCATATTGATTTCATACAGTTTTTTGGCAAAACATGAAGGTGGATTTTTAAAATTAATCAGGCTTCTGACCTTTGCTTTATCTTCTGCAACAACCCCAAAACTTTTTTTTTTTTGGTCATTTTATAAATGTTGTTTGAAGTTACAAAGAGTACAAGCACAGCCTAGTAAGCCAGATATTAACAGAAACTAATTAAGGAAGTGAATGAGACAACCAGGATCAGGTTGTCCTGAAACAAACACAAGAGACTGAGCTCCAAATGCAGGGCTCTGATATATTCAACTCACTGACAGGTACTGGGCACTGCTTTGCCCCAGGCCCCTGGGAATATGACACTGAACAAGTTCAGGCTGTAGTCTCTAGGAGCTTGCAGTCAGGGTAGAGTGATAAACATGTACATGGCCACCATCACACAGTAATGCCGGGCAAACACAGAAGGCAAGGATGAGAAAACCTTCTTTTCAATGCTTTAATTTTTTAGAACACTGTCCACTGATTGGGGGGATCTCTGGGGTTTTTTGGGTTTTTTTTTTTTTAAGTCTAAATATCTGAACTTGGGGCTTGTTTTTACCTTTTTTAGTCATAACATATGAGTCAAATCACATTACCAGTTGGACCTCAGTTTCCTCATCTGTAAAATTAGAGTGTTGATGTTGACCAGTGGTTAGCTAATAACAGCCTACAGGTCAAATCCAGCTCCAGCCTGTTTTGTAAATAAAGTTTACTGGCACACACCCACACCTGTTTCTTTACATATTCCCATGGCTGCTTCCATTCTACGGAGGCAGAGTAGTTGTGACATATGGTTCACAAAGCCTACAACATTTACTGTTCAGTCCTGTACAAGAAATGTTGCTGACCCCTGGCATAAACCATCTCCGAGGTCTCTTCCAGGGGGACACAAGATTTATGCAGACAGATGAAAGCACTCTGAACACTGAAAATAACCATACAAATGGAAGGAATTATCAAAAGGTACAAGCTGGTTCCAGGAAGATAACAATTCTGTGATGTTCATTCTCATCAGTGGCAAACATTTATTCTAATGGGTGTCTACTCTGGATTCATATCAGAATCAATTGGAGAATTTCTTTCTTTAAAATGTCAATACCCAGGACTCAATGTGTAGAGTCTCTAACTTAATTGGTATGGAGTGAGGACCTGATGTCAGCATTTTCAAAAAAACTCCAAAAAATTCTTGCTTGCACTCACATTTATTAAAGGCCTAAACATACTGTGATTGACTTTGAGAATAGAAGAAGTCATAGTTCTTCAAAGTTTAAATCAGGTTGCATGAGCTTGGCATATAAAACAATTAATAAAATACATATAATAACATTGCTATGTATCAAAAAGCAATACAAGTGAGTGGTCCCCAAACTCAGATCTGCAGAGTTTCACAGAGCTGGCTGCATAAGAATTGTCTTGAGAAGTTGTTAATTACAAAGTTTGGGGCCCCAGTCCCAGAAATTCTGATTTGACATATCTGGGGAGAGATCCAGGCATCAGCATTTTTAAAAGCTACAGTGGTGAGTCCACTGAGTAGCTAGGTTTGTAAATCACATTCCAAACTGTGGTACAGAGATTCAGAATTAGCTAGAGAACTCCTAAAGCTAGGTCTCATATCTTTTTACCTTTGATTCTTTATGGTCTAATCTGGCATCTAGAACTTAAGAGATATTTGGTAAATGTTTAAATAAATAGACCTTAATTTAGGGAGTGACCACTAAGTGTTTTGGTGGACAGAGACACCAGACTTTGGGATTTAAGTCTGACCTTGAAAGAGAGAAGACTGAGACTCATGTTCTATGCATTAAACAACCATCAGCTGCAACCTTCCCACCTACCCCTCACTCCTACACTGACTACTAACGTGACCAAAAGGTCATGATTTGGGGATCTGGGATCACCAAACCACTGAGGTGCTCTCAGTCAGATTGAAAATCACATGATTACCTAATTCTTTTTTCTGGGAATAGCTCTTTTATACCAACAGGCAGGGTTACTGCCCCATAAACTTACATTCTGACATTCACTTTGACTGTTGACACTTGCAGCGATTAGACAGGGTTGAGCAAAGGGTGTTTTTGCAGTCTGTGGGGAAGAGTACAGAACATAGATAACCATTGAATCTCATTACAAAGCCCTGAATATACAAACGCACTGGTCCAACTACCACGATTAGATAAGCACTTGCCACACCCACTGACTTAAAAGGGTAATTGAAGCCAAATTTGGGCCCATTGGCTCCCAGTCCTTCCTTACACTTAAGCAAGTCAGATGACATCAATTTTTACATTAAGTTAATTTCTGAAATAGCCTACATGATAATTATTGCTCCAGACTCCTAATAATTTCCCCAGGCAGCATCCTTCAAACATCCCATGAAATACTCTCTACCTACAATTTCTAGGGCTTCAGACACACCTTTGGCCACACCCTGAACAAGTCCTTTTTTAAGACAGGTCCTTTTAAGTGGCTGAGTAACAGCGTACCCCTCCTCTACAGAGAGAATAAGGTGTGATGTTGATGTACAAAGATGCATGTGTTTTGTGTGAGGGCAAATGGTTACTAAAGTGGCCAGAATAAAAACTAAGGCAAACAGTGGAGGACTGAGATGATCAGCAAGGAATCTCTAAAGAAGAAAGTTCTGAGGGCCTCTCTGTCTCAATCCATGATACTCTGTTGGCAAAGTGCCTGACATACTGCATCACATGTTGTTCTGAACATCAGTGGTTCAAGGTGGGAGGATGTAAGTAGCCTGGGAAAGAGCCACATTCAGAAATTTTATTGTACCTACATGAGGCTACTCTGACGAAGGAGATCCCAAAGTTATGATTCATTCAGTGAGATGACCTCCTCTGTTCAGGGTGCAGTTTAGGCACAGGCGTAGGGAATGACTGGCTACGTGGCACAGGTTCAAGGGTCTGGGAAGACCTCTTCTGTTCAAGTATGTCCTTACTGCTTGAGTGTTACAGGTTTCGGAATCCCACCATGAGAACCCAGTTCCTCTGTGCCATTACTGTCATAGAGGTGTGTATGTATCACAGAGAGGAGCAGAGGCTGGAGAACTGAGTGGGCCGACAGACACTTGGATAAAAGAGGCTCACAGAGGGTCAGACATGTCCCTCTGGCAAGCCATAATTTGGATGATAAAGAAAACTAAAATGTGACCTCCTGCGTCAAATGAACTGATTTCTCCCTCTCTTTCCAGCATTATGAGAATTGGTTGATGTGGAGCCACAGGTCGGGAGCTGGCTATGCATTGACTGTAAGGTCCATCAATTCTCAAAAGCAGTAACTGCAGTGGGAAGTGGCACAAGCCCCGTGGAGAAGCATGGGTGGAACAGAGACAGCAACTGCACTGGGAAGGATCAGAAGGGATTTTTTTTTTCCCTTTTCCAAGACTGAACATACTACATGATGCTATGTGGACCATGGAACTAAAATCAGCATGCTCACTGAAGTTCCAGGACAGTGGGAAGGTGGGAAATTGTGAATCCTAAATCACAAAATACCCACTTCCAGGTTACCAGGTGAGTGAGTGGTTATTCCGAAGCAAAGGCAAGAGAAGATTGTAATTGTCCACACAATTCTAACGTGTAGATAATGGATTTCCAGTTTACGAACGTTCTAAATAACATTCTGTGGTGGGGACACCTCTCCCATGGTTCAAATATACCCAGGAGAGCTGTTACTCAGCAAGATACTATGAAATTAATTACCTAGAGGAACACGAGACACATTGCATAGGCTATGGTCTATCATATATGCTAAACACTGATCTCTGGGGATCTTTTTCTTTCAAATATTCTTGAGATAAGTAATACTTCGAATTATTAACGTTTTAGTATGGAGATTCCTTTCAGTTACATATTGCGCCCAGGGTTGAGGTTACATATTTTAGTGGAAGTGAGATAAAATACTAACAAAGGAAAGACACTGGAGAAGGCAAGCCCTGTATATAAGCCCAGTCAGACACAAAGTAGAAGTTTTAAGCATTATGTCATGAATCCCACACGAATTTACTGGGGACCAGCAATAAGACAATGCACAAGGCACTTGAGAAGATACAAAGATGTAGAAAGATACTAATGCGACCCTCAAAATATAGGCGGAGATACAGCATCGATATAGCTGTGCTGTAGGACAAAATCAGGTAAGTGTCATGGAATTGGCACAAGGACCCTCAGCATCAGCATCACCTGGGAGCTTGTTACAAATGGGGATTCTCAGGCCCCACAGAGGACTTCCAGAATTATGCTCTGCATTTTACCAAAATTCCCTAGGTGATCTGTATGCACATTTGAGAAAGACTGGTCTGAACAAAAACATCAAGGACAGAGAAAGGGAGAGAGGGCAAGGGAGAATGTTTTGAGGAAAAAAAGGGACAGCAGTAAGAACGAGAACTGAGAAAAGGCAGCAGTGTTTCCAGGTTGCCTGGGCGACCTCTGAGAGCAGGGTCTGCAGAGGGGAGTGCATGTGGAGGGGAGGCTCTGTGGTGGGAAGTGGGGACAGTGGGTGCAAGCAATTTGTGTCAGCTGGAGTGGGGAGGATGAGCTTGGTTTTGCTGTCTGAGGCCATCAGTATAGGCAACTTGCAGTTTCCATTTGAGGCAGCCTGGGTAGGTGCATTCCAGATATGCAGAAGTCACAGTGGAGTGATTCATCTCCAGTCAGCTTCCTACCAAATTCCCCAGTCACTATTTGGCACCTTTTCCTTAAGCCGCTGCCTCACATACATCCCCCACCCTCCCTTCAAGATGACTCTGTCTTATTTTTCTCTGAGACCGAGGCCACCAGAAAGACTTCCTCAACTTCTCTCTTCCCTATCTCACTATTTCTCTACATCTTCACCCTCCATTTTTGAAGAAGAATGCCTCCTTCATTCCAAAAGTAACTCCCCCTAACCACGTGATCCCGCTCTTCCTCTCTCTTTCATAAACTTGTTCCACCAATCACACTCTCTCATTCATTTAATTTCTCCCTCACTTCCACCATCTATTCCTAAACTAACAATTGACTCAAGTCTCCCCGCTCCTGAAGACCTCTCATTCAATCCTGCTTATCTTTTCAGCCAACCTCCAACTTTCTGGAATTTACATTGGGACCTCTTGGTGGGATCACTGATTCCACTTCCTAATGACCCACTCACCCCTCAGCCCTTATTTTCTGGCTTCACATAGCTTTCCATGTGCTTTTGCCCCTGCTGCACCCTCTCTTAATTCTAGAATGCTCATACTTTTGCCTGGCAGCATACTATACACCTGCCAAGTTCCAGTCTCTGCATCCCTTTCCCTGACCCTCACCGGAAGTGCAACCCTGTGCCAATCTACAGACCCACCCTGAGTCAGGCAGACCAAACAAAAGGTAAGTCATCTCATCCTCTGAGATACAGCATTAGCTAACAATTGCCACTGCTCCAGGTTCAAGTACATCTTTGTTGTGAGAATCATCTTAAATCTCCTGTGTGAGTCCAGTTTTGGCTCTAGCCCTGGTTTTATTTTCATGCATCCTATTTATTGAGTATTTGTTATGTGCCAGGCTCTGCGACACTTCCTAAACATAGTCTCATTTATCACTTACTCCTTCCAGCAGTAGACCTATGTTACAGAGGGTTTGAGAAATTTGCCCAAGGTCACACAGCCAATAAATGGTGGAACCAGGACTCAAACCAGGCCTTCTGACTCTAGCATCTATGTTTGATAAATAGTTATAACCTCCAATGGAAGGAAGAGTGGGGGATTGTGTGTGTGTGTGTGTGTGTGTGTGTGTGTGTGTGTGTGTGTGTGTGTGTGTGTGTGTGATGGGGTGATGACAAGAAAGCTTTCTGAGACCCTGCTACTCATGCCAGATTTTCTGGTCCTGATTAGCTGCTGCCTGGCTGCCAGGAGCTGTTACATTATCACTCACCCCTGTGCCCCTGTCACTGGGCCTGTGGGGACTTGCCCTTCTTCCCTGCTCTCAGCCCTCTGATGTTGACAGTTTACTGGAAAATCACATACTGGCTGCTGCCATGCTTACCAGACAGATTGTACATGCTGCTCTGGATGTCCTGCC
Source organism: Camelus bactrianus (assembly GCF_048773025.1). Classification (NCBI taxonomy): domain Eukaryota; kingdom Metazoa; phylum Chordata; class Mammalia; order Artiodactyla; family Camelidae; genus Camelus; species Camelus bactrianus. The sequence continues at coordinate 41,157,811 of NC_133550.1, read as the reverse complement.
CACTCTGTCCTGTGCCCGCCCCTACACAGGGGTTCAGGCCAATCCCAGGCCAGGGCCTTGCTCCGTCTGTTTTACCTCTGTAAAAGTAACTGAGTTTTCTCTATGCCACCACTTCTCCATGGAGTCTTTTTGTTGGTTCCCCCTGACAGAATTCATCCTTCAGACCCTCTGTTATATTCCTTTAACTCTTGACTAATGCTCTCTTTCTGGCTCTTTCTTCAACTTACATTAGACTAAATTAATGCCACACCTGTCCTGTTAGCCCCTTCTAATATGTAATTTTCTTTTTTTTTTAAGTTTAAATATTTGCTGTATTGAATTAATTAGAACACACTCCTTCAAAACAAGGATGGTATGAAAACTCTCAAATTATCAAGTCTCTTGGAGAAAATGAGTCATTGGAAGAGAAATCTACCAAGAGAATAAAAACAATGATAATCGGAACAATAACAGCCAATAAGCAGTATTTTCAACGTGCTTTGCAAGTACCAAACACCAGACTCATTGTCTGGTCCTCACTGTCCTGGAAAATGAGTTCTGTGACTCACTGAAAGCCACACACCAAGTAAAATGGGGACAGGACTTAACTCCCCGGCTCTGACTTTAAATCCTATTTTCTTCCTAAAACGCCTTTTAAAGAAAAGATTTCGTCTCATAAGCCAGCTCATCTGGGTAATTCGAAAGCCTCAAGCAGAAATTCCCCAGGTCAGCATTATGTGTTCTCCAAGAGTGAGCATCTTCAAACAGAAACCAGAAACAATGAAAACCAAATACCGATGGTTTCTGGCTTCTCTTCAATGGTAGCTAGTCTTAGTTCTTTTTCCTTATTCCACGTGAAAAGTTATAACCCCCAAGGGAAATTGTGGGCTTTCTGATGGTGGAGCAGAGACATGAGCTTGGGAAATGAAACCTTCAGGAATGACGTTCTCCCTCCTCCCCTCTACCAACGTTAAGTACACATTCATGCTCTTACATTAAATTTCACTGAATTTAAAGTCAATGAGACCATAAAGGACCAGTTTTGCATGTAGTTCTTTTTATCCTCCTGCTGCTACCATAGCAAAACTATAACTAAAAAAAATTCAGCTCTTTACGAATCTTGTCTCCAACAAGAGAATTGAGTATGCATTTTTTGAGGACATCAGTTCATTCAAGATGATGAGACAACTTTAGGAAAAAAAATTTCCCTTCACATAAGAGGTCTACAGGCCAAATGGACTTCCCTTTCTGGTCTAAATGTCATGTTTGTGAAAGTAGTGTGGTATAAATAGCAAAGTATGGAAATGAGAAATTATCCGTCTGCTGAATAAACCAGACTCTTGGCTGACTGATTTGCTGACCCTCCTAGTTTGCTTCTCCCTCTTATTACTGGTACCTTCTCACGTCTCCACTCAAATATTACCTCCCAAGAGATACCTTCTAAAACTCTTTCTCCTCCATTATTTTCTATCCTTTTACCCTCCTCCCCTTTATTAATAGTATTTATCACTATCTGGCACTTTATTTTTGTTTATTTGTTTATTGTCTGTTTCCTTCTACTGGAAGATAAAGACCTTTACATGAATTTGTCTTAGCTATTGCTGTTTTCCCAGAAACCAGCTTCCTGAATTCAATTCCCTGAATATACATTTAAGACGCCACTTATAAATAGTTCTCTTTTTTCTTCCTATGCTGGAGAAACTGTAGGATCTGGGGATACCATAAAAGATAAATAGGAGACCAAAGTTTGTTCATTGCTAAGGATTTTCCACTTCAGACACTACAAAGAGGGGCCTCCTCACTCAGAATTTTTCTGTTTTCTCAGCATTGCAAGCACAAAAACAGTATTTGGTTGAGAAAGAAATGTCCAGTAAGTCTTATCTCAAATGTCAAAGAAAAGAAAGTGAAACAGAGAAACATTTGTTCCAGATTTATTGGAAAGATTCTAAAAAACTCAGTGCATGAAACCCACTCTGTGGGTTCCTTTTAATGGTTCAATTTGGTTTTTAAACGTTTTTTCTCTTCAGAGCCGAGGAAGAAAGGAAGATTCATTTACTCATTCAACAAACAGTTCAAATGTCACACCTCAGAAGCTTCCCTCATCACAATGTCTAATGGAATCCACCCCCAACCCTTCTATCATTTTCTAGTTCACTACTCTGTTAATTTTTTAGTAGTATTTATCTCTGTCTGAAGTTATATTTTTATTAGAGTTTTACATATTCATTGTCTGATTCTTCCTGGTAGAATATACGCTTCATGAGAACAAGAGTCTTGCCTCTTCTCCATTGATGCTTCTCCAGAACATAAGATTCACAATACATGGAAAATTCTCAACAAGTGGTTGTTGAATAAATGAAGGAATGAAGTTGCATGGGCTCTGTGAAGGCTTTCTTGACAATTCCTGACTCACTTTGATATTCTCACTTTTCTGAATACTCTTTGCATCCATCAGCTCTTCCCCAACACTAGGAATTTAGTCTCTAAGGTTCTCTCCCCTAATGGTTGTATAGTACTACTGAGTCCTTTGCTGCTTCATTACACCAAACTGACATAAACAACACAAACTTGTTAGCGATTACTTCATGCACTCATACATTGTTTCCCCAGCAAACACTGTAAGCTTCTAACTCTTTGGCCAAGGAATAGAGAAGGAAGAGAAAGGTTTTGAAAGGATGATAATGAAGTGAGTTTTAAAAAATCTGAAATCTGTATGCCTATGGTATACGCAGGTAGAAATGTCCAACAGGCAGTTTATGTGTGTATGGGTCTGCTGTTAGAAAGGAGTCTAGGCTGAAATCATTCATCTGTAACTTGTCAACATCCGTTCATTATGACTAACAAGTTGAGTGCACGAGTCCACTCAGGGAGAGTGCAGAGATTGAGAAGATGAGAAACAAAGGGCAGAGCCGTGGCATTACCTCTACCACTTCAGGGGCAGGTAGACAAAGGAGGCTGAGAAGGGACCGTGCCAGTGGTAGGAGGGAGACCAGCAGAGTGTGTCCTTGTGGATGCCAAGAAAGTTGACACTTTCAAGATGGTACATAATGATCAACGGTGGCAAATGTCACAAAGAATCCACGTAAGAAAAGACTAGAAAATGTCCACTGGATTTGGTAATGGAGTTTACCACAGCAATTTTACCTGAGGAATGAGAACAGAAGCCTGATCGAGAGGAACTGAGAATGGATTTTACTAAAAGACAAGTATCAGGAAAGTGAGTTATGACAGTGCCCTTTACCAGCTTGGTTTTGAAAACAAGGAGAAAGATAGTCTGGTACCTAAATCGGAGGTTCTGTAAAAAATGAATTGAAGTTTAGTACTCAAAAGCTGGTTTTAAATTGAGCATTTGAAATGTATACAGTTTACTGTATGCCAATTATACCTCAATAAAGTGTTATTTTAAAAAAGCACATTTTAGAATTTCCCAAAATATCAGTATCTTCTCACTTGAGAATCAAATTTTAAATTCATAGTAACATATTAAGATGTTTTTCTGATATATAAATGAGAAAAATCCATTATAAGGAAAAGCCCAGAAACATGTAAAAACTCCTGGATTACAAATAACAATAAGACAAAAATCAGTAGTTAAGAGAAGCATTTTTTTTTCTTATGGTAGGAAACAGATAGTCATTATGACCTGGAATATAGGCCAGCATAGAAAAAGGAGCTAAATTATGGCTATAGTTTGTAGATTATTACAGACTTATCTAAGAGGCTAAACAAGGGTCTAGATTCTGACCCAAATCAAGGCAACTAAAAGCCAAATTAAGACCTCCAGGAAAGGTTCAAAGAGTTTCCCAAGCACAGATGAAAAGGCCTTCATGTCATCAAAACTTCATTTAGGTTCATAATAAGGGAAAAAAATGTGTAGATATACATTGGGTAGAAAAGGAAGAATAACATCTAAATGAAATGTTTGTCCTTTTCCAAAGATTTGGCAATTAGCATATCAGAGTCCTAAAAATTTAAAGAAATAAAATGTCACGGTTTAAATAATTACTCAACAGTCAGAAAACTCAAAGGTGAGGCAGGTAGACAAAACTATAGAGAAATATTAACTCCATGAATGCTGTTTATTTAAAATGCAGCAATCTAGAATACAGTGTTTTCACACAGTGTAGGAAAAAAATGACAAATAAGAAGCCAACAGATTAAATACTAATGTGTATACAGTTTTATATTTTCTCAAAGCATACTCTTCCTCACTGGATCCTTAAAATAATTCAGAGAAGTAGGCAGTGTGCCAGAGTCTCCCCTCCTGCTACTATCCCTTGAGTGATATTTATCTTTGTGTTTTAACACAAATGGGCCCTGAGAGGTAATAAGTTTTTCCTTTGACCTGTCTTGTTTTCCCACAACATTATCCAGAGAAGCAGATTTATCAGAGACTGAAAATGCAATAGAAAATGCAGGAGAAAGTGGGAAAGAGGCATTTTATATCTGTTGAAATGTGTATCATCACATTATTAATTAAAAAAAATTCGAATCATCAAAGATAAGTGACATGGTTACCAACATACTAATTAGAGAACTAGACAGGAGGCTAAGTGATGTGACCATCTCATTCCAGATTGCAATTCATGATTAGAAAAGCAACTTCCAGTATCAGCCATAGAATTACTGAGAGTCATTATGATGTTCTATACCCCTGTGACCTCAGGGCAATCAGTGGGAAGTGATGGTCATAAAAGCATGATGACTCACAAGACCTGACAAGATATTCAACATCAATCTGGTATCCAAGGTACTAGCCCCTTCAGTTATTCATCACTCTTCCCACTCCCCCCAGCCCAGTCCTGTCTATTCCCCATAAAATCGTAGCTAGTATTTACAGAGGTCTTACAATGTACCATTGTCCTAAGCACTTCTCATGTACTAAGTCATTTAATTATCACAACAACTATATGAGTAGGTGCTATTTTTTGCATATTCATTCATAGATGAAGTGGCCATGACACAGATAAGTGAGGTAATTTACCCAGTTGACACATAGCTGGTGAGTGTGAGAGCCGAAATTCAAGCCCGAGCAGTCTGGAATCAGAACCCTTGTTTTCAATAACTAGGCTATACTGTCTTCATTTTTATTTCAGATCCTAATCATCTCATTTCTGGATATTACAACAATTTCCTCGCTGGTCTCCATTAAATTTACCTCTTTTCACATTATTCTTTTTTTAGTATAAAAATAATATGTGAATACATTCTCCAGGTAAAATAATATAATAGCATGAATCAGACAAAATCCCATTTGGCCACCAACTACAATCCCAAATTTCTCCCCAAGGTCTGTTGTGTCTCCTTCTAGATGTTTTTCTGCATATGTACGTACCTTTAAAAATATGCAGTATTGTTTGATAGATTTTTTAAAAATAAATATTATTATATTAATCACTTGAAAATTTTATTTTTTCATTCATCTTTGTTTTTAAGAGCATTCTAAATCAAAACAGTGTGACCTTTAAAAGAAGAAAACTCCATTCTTTTTCTTGAAAAACTACCGTCACCCTATATAGAGATGGGGTACAAATCTATTGAACTGCTCTACTGTTCCCTTTTTAGTATCAGTGGAATCAAGCAAGGTCCTCCAAAGGAAAAGACTAGTAAAAAAAAAAAAAAAAATTAAAGGAGCAACAGGTCAAGTAGTATACAGGGAAGGATGAAGAGAACTATTTTATGGCAGCTAACCTGTGGGTGAAACAATCCATCAATGTGGGCATCCTTATCTGGGGATTTGCCATGCAGTGAGGCCAGATCCACTTCTTGATAAGGTTTATAAAGATAACCAGAATATTTAGGTTATTTGTACATCTCGTTCCCACAGCAACCTGGCATATTGGGATAACATTATGGTTCCACTCACTGAACTAGCCTGTTCGTGGACTTGAATGTGTTTATTCCTTTACTAGTCTACTATTTCCAGAGTGTAAGTTCATGAAGACAAGAATTGCATTATGCTTATTTCCTGCTGCAGTACCATTACCTAGCATAGGACCTGGCACGTAGTTGGAGCTCAATAAATATTTGTTGAATGAATGAAGTCAAAGATGTATGACTAATTCTGATTATCAAGGTTCCATGAATTCTCTACTTTGACTTTTCAAAGCTTCAGAAAACAATGATTTGATCACCCATGGCCATTGTGCATTGATCTAAACAGTTATAGATCTACAATAGACACTAATCTATTGTAATCAACTCACCTACATTATACCTACCTGTGGCAGAGTCAGTCATGGGAGTTAACAAATATTACCATATGCTTTGTGGCTTTGGGCAGTTTTCCTAACCTCTCTCTTCAGTTTCCCTATCTGTAATAATGAACATAATAAAACCTTTAGGATTTAGTGAGGACTAGATGAACTCATGTCTTAAGGCATCTAATAATGTGTGAGACATTGAGTGAGTGCTCAGGAAATGTCAGCCCTGTGCCTGTTTCTCCTTCTGCCCACTCACCATCCCCTTCCTAATAAAGAGACTTGGAATTTATTTACCCTACAATTTATTTACCCTTCTCTCATGTCCATTTGTGGCTATCTGGGCAACAACTTCTTTCTCTCCCAAGGCTGACCTACTCTTTGGTTGGAATCAGTCCCAGGGCTCTGGGCTCTAGAGACTGCCGTTAGACTAGGAAGCATTATGGATCAAATCCAAGAGCTACAGCATATGATGATTCTGATTTTTAAAAAATCCAAACTGTTGTAGCTGTATTATGGAGTGCAATATATATCCCAAAGTTTGTAACAGGGTCACCAAATGTGGTGTTCTAGAAATCAAAAATCCAAAATGACTCATCTCCTCATAGACATAAATTGCTATGTTGAGTATTATAACAGACACCTTGCTCTTGAGTCTGAAGTTTTCTCCAAAGCTCCCACAATTATAATTTCAAACCAATAAATATTATTCAAACAGGGAAAGGGAGACTCTTTAACTTACTTCTGCCCTATGATACTCTTTATCCAACCCCTACCATTCCTGCTACCTCGGATTCTTTATATCTACATAAAATACCCTTATTTACAAAGTCTTAGAGTCTCAGAAACACTTGCATTTATTCTGTCATGTACACACCCTAACAAGTCATCCTAGGGCTTTAAAAAGAATTCTAGGAGATTCAGTTAAACACAATCCTTCCCCTTTATAAATCTCACTCCTCTCCAGCATTTAAGAATGCCATCCCACAAATCACTGGGGCAGATCTACTACTGGGCTGCTACCTGAATGATCTTCTAGCAGTCAGACATGTCTTTAAAGCATGATATCCATTACTTCTCCTTCATCCTGCATTACAACCTTGAACAATGTCCAGCTTGATAAAAGCAGTGTCTCTACTATACTGATGAGTTTCCAACCGCAGCCTTCGAGGGGAGATCAGTCGGCAAAGCTTATAAATCTTGTTTAAAAAAATAAATCAAGTTCTTGCTTTAAGACCTGGAGAGTGTCAAGAATAGTTAGAGTATTTTTCCTCCGTGTGCCCTTGGCCTGAAGATTTCATCTTTTGCTCAAAGATTTAACAAGAGCCACCCAGTTAGAATTATAGTCAACAGGAATTAGCTAAGCATACTACACCCCAAAGACAAGCAGCAGCTGGATTACTGCACCGCAGCTCACCTACTTGTAAGAGCTGATCTCAGAGTTCCTTATTCACAGAAAACTCTAAACGCTGAGGAATTCACACACCACTCATGCATGATTACAAAAGAACTCCAAAGTGGAAATTAATAGCTAGATGAGCCTGAACAGACCTAGGAAGAACTATATTTTTTCACTGCTGGATTCTGGCTAGATAAGCATCAGTCCTGTGGGCCAAGTAATTGCTGGGAGGAGGGTATGGGGGATCCAATCAAGAGAGTTATTTCAGGATTTAGATCTTTCCATTTCCCTGATCATCCTTCATATGTCATACGTCTTTCCGAGGTGTAGGGCCTGCCTATAGTGAAAAATGCCTGATACTCTTAAAGTACAGTATGTTTTACAATATGGTTAGTTCCTTAAAGCAGCTTGTTAAAGTACCTTAATTCTTTAAAGATGGAAAAGAGACAAAGAGAAACGCAAGCTATAAAATTCATCCTCAAAATGTTCATCAGCTGACTGGCTAACTATAACATTCCATTAGTAATAAGATAAGGCAAAGATGAAAACAATAACTGGAAACAAACACATTTCAAACTGACAAAAGTCTCAAACCATTTAAAATTGTAAGTTAAAATTTAGATCTCCTATCTCTATTTCTTTTAAAAAGGAATTTTGCCCCAACCCCAACACAAGTTAAACTAATAAACCATTTAAATTATAATAGTGAAAACAAAACTCTGGGAGTTAACACCTGCTTTGTACCATTCCAAAGAAACCCAGATACACCTTTAGAAAACTTCAGTTCTTCTTTGACCATGCAATGAATTTTAAACAGTCCATTATTGTGTTGCAGCCTTTTTCCTGGTGGTAAGGGGTGAGTTTGGGAGGGGTGGGGCAAAGTTTGGGAAATCTGTGAGTAGAGCATTTTTTCATGCCTCAATTAAAATGGTTAATTAGGTATAGCAAAGATTCCTAGGACACTACAAAATTATATCAAATCCTTATATCAAACTCCTTAGTTTTGAGGGGAGTTTACTCCCATTTTAAATGATGTTTTTTAGATTTGCCATTTAGTAATGCTGAAACCAAAGAAGCTCAGGAGAAAAACAAAAACAAAAAACACCGACAGTTTGAACTTAACAGAAGTTTTTCAAGGGCAAAGACAAAAACAACCACATGGTAGACAAAAACCTCCTTCTCATACAAGTCAGTATAAAACACTTTGGGGGGAGTTAGGAGAATTATCTGCTTATGAGATCAACCCTAGAAATGTAAACATCTTTATTGGTAATTCTTCTACCACCAGTTCCTTACAACCAACAAGACCCAATTCAGCTGCTGCCACAACTGGCCCAAACTACCTTATACTATGGGAAATTGTACTATGGGAAATTGTACAAGTTTCTTTTCTTAAGAACAGCCTCCAAAAAAGGTAAGAAAAAAAAAAAATCTTGGACCAGAAGAACTGGGTCACAGGATGAGAGAGACACCATTCTCTTGAATATCATTAATTCTTGATTTTTAAGGAAACATGGTTCCCATTAGGCCTAAGAGAGTTTCTTAAATGTGACCTACATTCAAGCATAATTATCTTTCTTTCCCAATTGGCAAACATATACTACATAACCTCGTTATAAAATCCCATAATTAATACAGTTTTGAATGTTAAGAGCCAAATTATCTGACCTAAAATGTATTAAGGTATATAATAGTTGAAGACAATTAGAATAGTCTGACTCTTCCTTAGCCCTGCCCTCAATGTTTTGAAACAATAGCTTTTCCTTTATTCAACATGACTTATTTTATCAGTGGAAGTTATCCATGAGTTCACTGGGAAGAGAAATTAGGAATGCTACATCCATACCAAAGATTCAGGAATAGTTTTAAATATTGTCTTAAAAGTACAACCAAGACTAAAACTAAAACATAACACATGAAGCTTTGTGGCAGTAGGAATTTATTCTGTAGACAGATTACATGATTTATTTATGCTGTTGGATGTATTGGGTTTTAGCAAGTGGTATCTAAGAGACATATTGTGTCTTCAGAGAAAGACATTGAAAGGTTTGGATCTAAGTACCAGGCCAGCACTCAGCAGCTCTCTGATCATTAGCTTAATGATCAGATCCATTTCTCATCTGTAAAACAGGATAGTGGCAATACCTATTCCACAGTGTTGTTTTAAAGAATAAATATAATCATTTGAAGTGATTAATGTCTCAAAAGGATTAAAGAAATGTTTGACTTGTTATTCTACCTTCAAATATTAAGAAAATGGCCAGAGAAATGACATATGCTAAAAGATATCTGAAGTATGTCCACTGAAAATACATTTTTACAAATTATGTGTACTAAAAATAAATACTGAATATGCATTTAGAAATTTCAGATCATACAAATGTACATTCAAAAATTAACATGGACTTCCAGATAAAGATGGCAGATTGTGTACATGTATTTATATTCTTTTCCATCCAGAAGCCCATTAAAATGTCAGTGAAGGAATGCAAGTAGGTATAAACTTGTACGATAAACCAGAATAAATAGAGGTCATTAGCTGATAGAAGACTTGACACAGTTTTGGAAGTTGACTAGTAAATGGAGATATGCTAACAGATGAAAGGCATATAAAGAAGTGAGCTTAGAGTAAAATAAAGGGGATGTGGGTGGTGTGGTAACAGAGATGGAGATAAACTGTCCAGAAAACCACTGAGATGCTCAGAATTCTGAAAAAATTCAGATACAGTAGGGGTGGGAATGACACACAGACTGAAAATAGGGGAAATTGATCAAAATTCTGTTTATGGGACAGTTGATTTCATCATTCTGTAAATCATTAACCTAGTCATGGCATTTGCCTTTCTCTAAAATGTAAGCAGAAAACCAAAGATTCCCATACATTTGAAAAAGTCTCTAATGTGGGAGATTCGGACCAAAATAAATGAACAGGAAACACTGATTCCAAAATAAAGAGATAATGCAAGGAAGAGAAATTTTTACAGTAACTCTAATAGCCTTAGAAAGATTCAAGAATACACTACATTCATAAGACAAGAACAGGATACTATGAAAAAATTACAGTTTAAGAAGGAACCTTGATTTTAAGAATATGATTGCCGAAAGAAAAAAGAAGAAATTTTAGAGTATAGAATTGAAAAAGTCTCCCAGAAAATAAAATTTTAAAAGATAAAAGGATCAAACCAGGAGGACCAGTAGGTAATTAACAGGAATTATGGAAAATGAGCAGCAAAAATGGAAGGGAGAAAATTGCTCACTTGATTAATACAAGAGAATTCTGAATAGCTTAAAGACTTAATACTTCAGGTTGGAACAGTCCACCAGTTGCTGTAAAAAGGCCTCTATCTATGATCGTTCCTGAAAGAAAAAAAGCAGAAAGGTAAAACAGATCATCAAAGAATGAGAATCAAGTTGGCATGAAACTTCACATCAGCAATACCGATGCTCAAGAAAAAGGAACAATGCCTTTAAAATTCTGAGGAATTTTATATTTTCTATACTTAATCAAATTATTATTCAAGTATCAACATAGATCACACTTGCATGTGCTGATTTTCACACATTCAAAGAATCAAAAAAGTTGCATCTCACATATCATTTCTTAGGAATTTTAATGAGTATGTAGTGCAGCAAAAAAAAAAAAAAAAAAGTAAACAAAGAAAGCAAAAGACTTTTGTTCCAAAAAAGAGAAAACAAAGAAAAGTAACACCAAGATGATCACTGTTAGCAGGCCTACATAACAAGCATAGATAAGAGTAGCAAGATGAGGAACTTCAAAAGAAAGCAATTTCTGGAAAAATTAAACAAAAATCTCTGAATGGACCCCCCCCCCCCAAAAAAATTGAGAACACAGGAAAGGCAAGTAGTATAAAGGAAAAAAGGCAATTACAAACTCCAGAAAAATTAAAAGCTGTCCAGGGTGTATAATAATAGCATACCTTGTGACACTGCAATAAACAAGATTGAGTCCCAATATAAACACTATTGGTTTACAATTTTAGAATCAACCTATAGACAAAGATGATAGAATTATGATGAGGGAGCAGAAGGCAAATGTTAATAATCTTGACATTATAGAGATACAGATTACAAGAGGTACAGGTTGGGAGGAAGAAGTAGGAGAGAAGAACTGAAAAGATAGGGACACAAAATAAATTGTCTATTGTTAAAAGACTAAGTGTTTCACTTAGAGTTGCAAAAGGAGTAAGTATTTTATCTAAAGTTGCATATGTACCCAATAAAGATCTAAAGAAGAGCTATGACTACTAAGGAGGTATTGAGTGACTTAAGTGACATTCTCATCTATCAGCATGGGAAGACAAAATATAACACCTAAAACTAATAACCTGATATTTAGTAGTGTAGGAACACTGCTTAGAGATATAGAGGTAAATAACTAAAAAAAAAAAAAAAAAAAAAAAAAAGGCTATAAAAGTTAAATCTGAAAAGAGACTGAAGATCAGAAGTAGACAGAACTACTATTTTTTAGCACAAGTGCTTTTTATCTTTTCTGTCATTATCATGTGTGGTTTTTCCTTCCATAACCTGGAGAATGACATTCTAAGTGAAGTAAGCCAGAAAGAGAAAGAAAAATACCATATGATATCACTTACATGTGGAATCTAAAAAATAAATAAATAAAAGACAAATGAACTTATTTACAAAACAGAAACAGACTCACATAGAAAACAAACTAATGGTTACCAGCAGGGGAAGGGGGTGGGAAGGGAAATACTGGGTGTTCGAGATTTGCAGATACTAATATATACAAAATAGGCAAACAACAAGTTTATACTGTATAGCACAGGGAACCATATTCAATATCTTGTAGTAATCTATGATGAAGAAGAATATGAGAACAAATGTATGTACGTTTCTGTGACTGAAGTATTGTGCTGTACACTAGAAATTGACACAACATTGTAAACTGTACTTCAATAACAATTATTAAAACTGGGAAAAAATGCAAACAAGCAAACAAAACAAAAATAAAATGGTATAGCCAACAAATTTTAAATTATTAGTATAAAAATCCAAATGAATAAATTTTACTAAGAAATGTGTGATCCATTATTATACACAAATTAATCAAATTTATGTAAAGATTAAGGGACAAGTCTTCTTCTATAACGTATTTAATCATATATAATGCTGAACTTAATTTCAGAATGGGGAGATGCACACTCTACTTTGCTCAACAGTCACTAACTAACTCTCAAGTGTTTCAAGCCAAGCAATATGTAAAGTATCTTCAAATATTCCCTCCATTTGGAGACATCTGTGCTCATCGATTTACAATGTGCATTGACTGCCTGATTATTTTATTATGTTATTTGCTATTGCAGGGAATTATTTCATTACCATTCACCAGCAAGCTGAGAACACGTGGGGCTGATATCTTGATTCGGAACCCTAAATCTAAAAGGGATATAAGCTTTTGGCAAATTCAGAAGCAGATTCTACTCCACTACCACCACCCTTCTTCAGCTACCATCATTTATCACCAGGAATTACAGGTACATTTTGCATAGAATGTCCTTTGTGAGCAGCAGAGAACAAAGGGAATTTCCTGAAAAATGATGCTGAAACATTATCACTGATGTCTATTACCTTGCCAGCACCTTGTCTATTGAATATCAGCCCTGGCTATTATTCAGATATTGTTCTCTTTGGATGGGTTAGACAAAGATGGGAAGTCCACTTAAATGCTCAAATAGTACCCTCTGCTGGTTGAGTCTGAGCTGAAGATTTGATTTGTAAGAGGGCTTAGTTACAGTGACAACACGTGGCAAGAAAAGAAAGTAAGTCAAAAACTATAGACCAGGATATAAAAGGCAAACACAAAAATTAACTAATTTTAGTTACATATAAAAATCCTGACATTTTATGCATATCACATATATGACACATATGTACTTTATTAAATCCTAATAGAACACTTTGCTCTTGCAAAAAGTATCTATTAATGAGGGATTTTGTGTATCACATTCAAATTCTCTGCTTTACAAAATGATTCATCGTACGATCCCCCAATGAGTTTCTCTAGTGCTCTAAATGTGTGATGTGATTTACACTCTGTCTTGCGGGAACATGTTAATTGTGTAAAATAAAGTGGTTTCTTGCATTACTGCCCAGGACTCTTTTACCATGCCAGAGATGTCTGTATTACTTGACATGTTTATAAATGTTTAGGGAAAATTCAAAATTAATTTGTGCTGTCTTGCTAATATGTAAGGAGCAGTGATTTGGAGATGGCAAGATTAATTTATCTGACCAAGGAAAGAATGAGTAACATATGTTCTCTGGGGCAAGGGCTATCTTATGATCTATTCTGCTTAATATAGTAGAAATGCTTAATAAATTGAGTAGCAATTCAAAACAGGTGCAGTTCTACATTTGGAAGTGTAGAACCAGCATTTTTTATACCTTTGACTTAAAATCCATTGTATATTCAGCTCTCCATGCCTATCGTGGTGAGGGGTTCACAACGTATAAAGCGTGTCCTATTCCCACTAAGCATTTGCAATTGACAAGAAAGTCAACATATTTTAGACCATAAAATAGTGGTATACACTACTAGCCTTTATTCTGTTTCCTCCAAAGTAGGACTGGGGAGAATTTAAATGCCCATGGGCACCAAGAAATATAGTACATGCTGAGTTTGAGGAAAAGCACATGGCTCTCTTGGTCCTTCTTTCACTTGTGATCAAGACAGGGATACAAAGAAATAATTCTGAAGTATAAGAAATGCAACAGTGCAAATATGATGACAGGTGGTAAGTGAGGCCTACTACAGCGCTGGGGAGACAACAATGAGTAGGAAGACAAGAAATGGAGTGTGTGTGCCCCACCTAAACTGGTCAGATACTCAGCACTTGTCACTGTTACCATGAAACCCTGAGGCCAAGGGTTGCCAGCTCTTACGCTTTTTCGAAAGGAGCTTCAAGTCAGAATATTTATGCAACATTTCCTCTTTGAGGCTCAAAATTTTCCAGAAGAGTATGTCAGCCAAAACAAACATCTACGAACTAAATTTATCCCCCTGGCCAGCAGTGTCTAATGACCACAGACTAAAAGTTCTTTCCAAGTTCTTTCCTTCTGCTTTAGGCCTTTGCACATGCCCTTTATTCTGCCAGTAATTTTCTTCTCTCATTTCCCCTCCCTTCCTCCCAGTTAACTACACTCATCCCTCTGGTACTTAGTCACCATTGCTCCCAGAAAGTCTTCCCTAATCTGCTAGATTAGACTAGGTCCCCCTGTGATATACTCTCCCACCTTCCATGCCTTTCCATCACGGATAATGCAGTTTGTCATTCTATGTTTATTTGTGTACTCTTTTTTCTCCTCCACCATGATGGCAAAGGCCGTGTCTCTTTGGTCCAGGAGCCTATTGTCCATCCTAAAATAGGCATCGGAAAATAGTCATTGAAAAAGCACGTAATAATTTCAAAGTAATTCTTCATAGGTGTAGTTGGAACTGCTCATCTACAGTTAGTATCACATGATCCCTAGGGTTTGGGATTTGGATATAGGACAGTCTGGGTTTGAACTCCAGATAGCCCACCTGCTGTCTGTGTGATATTCAGTAGTGGCTGAACCTCCCTGAGTTTGTTTCCTCATTTAAAAAGTGGTACCTCTTAGATTTGTGCAGAGGACTAAAGATGATATATTATACAGTATAAACACATAGTCAGTGCTCAAGAAATGTTAATCATTATTATTACCACTGATACTAGTGGTTAGCCTATTCACGCTAGGCGGCCATACCCTCCCTGGGCCCAGTAGTGAGGGTTGGGCAAATATGAGCCAGTAGACCCGCTACTGTGCCTCTGACCTCAGAACAACATTCTCCACCCCTGCTAACGACAGCATTACCCCACCAACCAAGCTAATCAGTATTCAGAGAAATCAAGCCGGGAACAGGTCTTACAATCCAGTGTCTTAACCACCAAACTTTTTTTAAAAAGTGAGAAAGACTTATTCACCATTGGTTTTTCCATTGTGTAACTGATCTTAATCAACCCCTTAAGCTTGATACGTATCTCAGACACACCTGCTCAGAATGAACTATGAACTTCAGATGGATCAATAGATATATTATTCCTAGGGTAGGACATGTGATTCCTTGATTTAGGATATCTGGAAAGGGAACACTGGTGTGTGTCAAGGAAAGCAGGTAAGATTGGAGCCAGATTCACCTGAGTTCAGATTTTTTTTGTCACCGACCAGCTCTGTGATCTTGGGCAAGTCCTTAGGCCTTGCCTGTAAAACTAAGCTCAAAATACTTGCTCAGAGCATTGTTTTGAAGGTTAAAGATAATATGTAGGAAAGAGTCTGGCATGGAAAAGGTGCTCACTAAATGACAGTTACACAGCAAAAGGGAATCAGGGTGTTAAATGCCCCACCTCCATCTCCCTAGAATAAAATTCTATTTAATTTACACAAAATAGCACAAACCATAGCAAGCTGGGTTGTACACTGTAAATCACAGGATTTCAAATTTATAATGATAGAAATAGGACCATCTTTGGGAAGTTATGGATAAACTAGGCCAAAAATTCAACTGCTCTGTATAACTCTTCATCCTCTATTTTCACAGAAAAGCAGGGAGAAGTCTGAGCTCGTGGCTAGAGTTTCCCTGGACGGCTGGCTGGGAAGCCAGTACTCTCGGCCACTGCCCCACCACAGTCCCGGCTCCCAGCGTCTGCCTTCTGAGGTCAAGCATCCTGTGACTGATTTCTGTATCACTTTGTAACAAAACATCCATGTGTTTCTTCCTTTATCTTTTTTTTTTAATTAAGTCTCACACAGACCAAGCTTCCCTGGCTTTTGGTCTGCCCCACAAATTGAGCCCAATACAGGTTACCACCACTTGCTATTCTGAGCCTCCACGGTTGTTTATCCACGTGGCAGTCCTCCCGGAGTCTGACCTAGGTACCTGCTTGTCATCCTGAGAACACAGCACTGTTGTCTGATTTACCTTTGTTTTCCCAGGACTGGTACATCGTAGGTGCTGGTATCCACCCACAAAAGAAACTAATCGTGGCTGACTTAAGTCAGAAGAGAGTATATTTAGAGGGTGTTGGGTTGTTCCCTGAATCACTACAGAGCGTGACGATCTGAATCTAGATCTACCTGGCTAGAAACTGAGGCCCCAAATAGCACCCAGCATTCATCAGTCAAAACACTTCTTCCCTCTCCTTCCACTCTTCGGTAACGACCTCACAATTAAAAACCTGGGACGGCTCTCCAGGCCTGCCTGCAGGAGAGGTGGGAAAGTCGGTATCTGGTGTTTTCAGCTTCTCACATGAGAGATGGCCTGCTGCCCAGCAAGACTTAAACGGTAAAGAATTCCTACGTAGGGTAAGGTTCAAATGTTGGGCAGCCAAAGTTAGAATGTGGCAAATCATTACTGCACCAACTTCCCAGCATTGACTTCTTAGCATGCAGAATATACAAGTTATCTGTTGCGTTCTGGTTTTCTTAGTGCTCACTACAGCACCAGAAGAGTATGAGCTCACTACCTGTTTATTGGAATAAATAAACGAACAATGAATCTAATGCTACATAATCTCTTTCTTCCTGGGTTCCCATGACAGCCACCTCGTTTCCTCCTTTGTCCTCAACTTTTACAATGGCCCAGACTCACTGTGCCCCAGAGAATGGATGCTGAGAACCACCAGCTGTGGGTAAGACAGCCACGCTCACTGCTGTCCCTTCCGCCTGGTTGGCACCAGCCCCAAGGCTGCGTCATTGTCCTTCTGGCTTTGCTGTCTCTTTTCCATCATTCCCTTGCCCTTTGGACTTGATGACTGCATTTGGCTCACTTACTTCTTGACCCTGGGCACTTTGCCATGTTTCTCAACAAGGATGCAGAACAATTCTTTGCTGAGCAGAACTGCCCCTTATGTTGCAGAATTTTTAACATTCCTGGCCATCTTTATTAAATGTTAGGACTATCGTACAGTCTTAGTGACAATCAAATAACAAATATACCTTTCCAAACTGTCCCTAGTTTGTGGTGGGAAGTAGGGGGACAGCACGATCCCTAGCTGAAGCCCTCTGCAGAGTCTGCTCACACTCACCATCTGACGGCTCCCTGACTGGATCACAACCTCCCTGCCCTGCACCCTGAGATTTAAACCCAGCTTGCTGCCAGCATGCTTATAGAATTCTATGCCCTCTTGGAGGCAGCAAGTTTGTTGATCAAAATTAATATTGGGAAAAATTATCATACAGTAATTAAACAGCTGTGTATTAATTGGACTTTATATTTCTACTTTTCTATGATTTGAGTAAACAACTTAATCACTCTGAGCTCAAGTTTCTTCTTTTGTAAAATGGGAGATGTTTTAGGTCAGGCTACCTAGAAGCAAAGCTTGAGCTGAAGAATCTTCTGCAAGCTATTCTTTGGGAGAGTACTCTCAGGAGAAGGGGAGTCAGGGAAGCACGATGGGACAGGTGGAAAAGCCACACAAGGGAACTTTAAAGCATAAATTACATCAGAGTTAATTCTGCCAAGAGATAAAGGAACTGGCCTTTTGTATCCCAAAACGTCAGTCAGGCATTGGCTGAAGTCTGGGAAGGGAGGCAGCTCCCACTGGCCAAAGGAAGCTCCCGCATCCTAAGGATGTGGCTTTAAGTTGTTATTAGCAGCTAGGCGATAAGTGAGTGGCGGTAAAGGGGACCTGGGCAGGGGAACAATAGCATATGTTACAGGAAATGATAATACCTACCTCAAGAAATACGGTTAGCACCATGTTTGATGCACAGTAAGTTCTTAGCAAATGGTTTTATTGAGTGGCACGGATTGACAGTACGCCATCAATGCTCTCTGACAGGTGTGGTGGGGGCATTGCAGGTGCCCTTCTCCTCAATAAGAAGGAACCTCATCAAGCTCTCATTCCCTCTCAGGAGCCTGCATCTTCCCTGGCCTAACCCTGACTCTGAAGGGCCCCTCCTAAGCCTCTGTGCACTTGGGAATGTCTATTATTGACGTTTTTCACACGGCGCAGAGTGCTCAAGTCTCCAAACACCAAAAATATAAATGAGGAATCACTGAAAGAAGGTGGTTGTCCAAGTCCTTAGTCAGAGCTTTCCACAGATATAGTGAGTGGATCTGCACAAAAATGGATATTCTTGCTTCTATTGGGAGGGGAGGAGAGAGGAAAAGAGGAAAGGAGGGAAGAAGGGAAAGAAGGAAGGAAGGGAGGGAGGGAAGAAGGAATGAAAAATACCAGGAGACATTTATGGAACATAAAAAAAAATGTCATGAATGTGATAACACTGTGGCAAAAGGAGAAGAAATTAGAACTAATTGACGGAGCAAAGGGGCTGACTTTCTCCAAATAAGCAAATGAATCTTTCAGTAAAGTCACACATTCTGGCTCATGAGAAGAGAGAAAGATGAGCAGAACTCACAGAAGGTGATTTGCAATATCACCTGCACATTCCAAAGATGTGAAGAGTTTTCTTGGAAATGAAGTATTTTATTTTTTGGATATAAATACAAAGAAAAATACTGAGGGAAGGGACATTTTTCTCAGTGCTGTCATGTAGCAGGACATGTAATTTTGTCTTTTTAGTTTATTAAAATCCCTGAGGGCTCCCCAAGAGATGTTACAAAATTCTTCTCAAACTCTGGCCTTAGGCACTGTCTCCCATTGGCAGGCCCCTTTCTCACAAGGAGAAATGACCCAGTTCTGGTACTGACTGTGCACACACCTATGTGCCCTCACCAAGCAGTTCCTGCACATGACATCATACATTTAAAAATATTTTTAAATTAAAACAGTTACATTTAAAAAAAATTCTAACAGTCATATGTGTTCATAGGAGAAAAATTTAGAAAACCTAGATAAGGAAAAAGAGGAAACATAAATCACGCACTACCCAGAAATAATGATTGTTCACATTTTGTTGTATATGCTTACAGATATTTCCTAAGCATGTGTATGTGTCCACACACACACACTCACACACACACAACTGTATTTACACACACCCTCATAATCATTCTGAGCATGATTTTGTAACCTGTTCTTTTCACTGACATTTTTACATCAACCAATATCGCATAGAATGGTATCATTTTTAATGACAACATGATTGTACCATAATTTTCTTAATATATTATATTTGACACAGGCTATTTCTAACAACTGCTTTGCTACTGTAAACAATGCTGTGATGAACATCCTTGGCCAAAACTTGAAGTACATTCATAATTAGTTTCTTTGGATAGATTCTCAGAAATGTATTACTGGGTCAAAGACTCTCACCTTTGCAGTTCTTTGCATATTTCCAAATTACCTTCCAGATAGGCTGCTACTATTCCTATAACCGCAGCTTCTACATTAGAATATGGTTGATCTTTCCTTTGATCAATACTGTGTGATTTAGCCTTTGCCAATCTGGTAGTGAAAATGATGTATAATGTTAATTTCAATATCTCAAAGGAAATGCTCACTGTTTGAACAACCCACCACACACAGCACAGAATTCTCCCTAATTTTGGTCTAACCACATTTTTCCTGTAACATCAGTTAGCACTGACACTTAGAAAACAGAAAATACTGGCTTAAAAAAATTACATCTAAGGATACACACATTCAGTGAGCAACTCTCAGGTTTATGAAATAGGTTTTTAATAGTAATTGCTGGCATTTACCTTATTTTCTGATGTCTAGCTTTTAACTTAACTCATTAGATAAGCAAATTGCCAATCCAGTTATAGCTCACCCAGCGAGTTAACAAATCAGAATTTTTTAAATAAAAACCTGAAAGTTTGTCTAAATAAGTAGAATGGAGAGAACAAAACAAAAACAAAAATACTTGAGAAATGGTAAGTGTATTTAGCAAGCAAATCAATAAATTTGGCATTAGAAAACCTCGTCTCTTCCCAGCTTTGTCCCTGATTTTCTGGCTTTTGAAAGGTTACTTAAATGTGTCCTAAAACAAAAAGTTACTTAAATATGTTCTAACACAGAAAAATGGAAATGACTCCTACATTCCTATTCTCCTCCACCCTGCGCCTCCTTGCACATGCATTTTGTAAGAGTTTATTAGAAACTGCCTGCCAAGCACTTAGAACTCCTTGCAGTGGAGTGTTTATAAATAGAAATTTTATCTTGTGGGGTCCTTTACTAGTTAAGTAAATGTCTCACATTTCTTCAAAAAGCATTACACAAGTGACTTAATAGGAGAGAAACAAAAGCTGCCCATTCTCATAATCATAAGTTTTTGGAAAGCTTCCCCAAGATCGCCTCTTTTTATAAATACCTAGAAATATTTATAATACTTCTCTGTGACAACTTTAAACATTTCTCTTTTTTCTCTCAAATTAAGAGTCAACTCTATAAGAAACATTTTTCTGAGGAAAAGTAAAATAATAATAAAGTTATACATCCTCAATTCTAAGACCATTGATTCTAGAATTTACCTTCAATATCATGCTAGCTTTAGTAAGTAAAAAGGAAACATTACAATAAAAGTACACTTGGGGGGTAAGGGAAAGCTCTGTGGTAGAGTGCATCCCTAGCATGCATGAGGTCCTGGGTTCAATCCCCAGCACCTCCACTAAAAAAAAAAAAAAAAAGTAAGTAAATAAATAAATAAACCTAATTACCCACCCCCTTCAAAAATAAATAAAAATAAAATAAATTAATTTTTTTTAAAAAGTACACTTAGATTGCAAGTGTCATTCGAAGTTTAGACACATGAAAATGGAGTGGAGGAACACACATCATAGAAGAGGGGAGACCTGAAAACAGTACTCATGCATAGAAATTACCAGTAGACACTGTATTACTGGGCACTGGGCTATGTTGACTTATACGTGTTACCTTATTTATCCGCATAACAACCCAGGTCTTTGTGAATGGCACCAAGGACAGACTGGCTTAGAGCAGAGCATCTGACTCCCAGGTCCAGGGTCCCAGTCACTGGCCTCTCTGCCTCCCCAATGTGTCCCTCACGTTTCCCTTCCTAAACCACCACACTGCCCTGTAAGTGTGTTGTCCTCAGCAGAAGTAGGATTTACAGAGACCAACTTGCTTGCTCCCAGAGTCTACTCCCTGGTCTGCTCTCCTTCCTCTGTCTGCCCGCCTTAAGCTCCTCTGGAATTCCCACTGAGACTTTCCTGTTGTTTACAAAACAGAAGTAGGGACAGGGTCTCTGAAACTGTACCTGAAATGCGTATAATCTGAAAGGGAGAATTCTCTTTCTTAGTACACAGATGAATTTTACATTAAATAAACCACATCTAAGATTCTTTCCATATCTTCACTCTGTTTATGTTTCCCTCTTCTTAAAATGACTTCCCCCACTTCTATTTATATAAATGAAATCATTCCGCAAGTATTTATTGGGATCTACTCCAGGCTCAGTATTTATTGTGGTCTACTACTGTGTTTCCAAGCACTAGGGATGAAGAAGTGGGGAAAACAAAGGCACAAACACTTTCCTCAAGAATCTTACAGTCTAGTGGAGGAGTTAGAAAATAAATAAATAGTTGCATAAATAAATTTATAAGTACAAATTGTAATCAGTGCTCTAAAAACCAACCAAGCATGCAGTGCTTTAAGTCTTTTATGATCAAATATCTTAACCTTGTCAGTCAGATCAGGGAAAGTCTTCTCAGGGAAAATGACATTGAGTGACAAGTAAGGGTTATAGGCATGGAAGGGGTGGGGAGAGGACAACTCAGAAGAAGCTCCTTTAAATGCCCCAAGACGGAAAAGACATTAATCTAAATCTTACATGGGCTCAAAGCTCAGCGCAAATAAGATCTTCTCCCAAAAAATTTCTAAAAATTCCTGCCCCCAACCGATATTTAGTTTCTCTACCACATCCTTTCTGCAAATTCTTCTAGCATTTTATCACTCTTTCATAACAACAACAACAACAACAATCACACTTAATTAAGACTTACAATGTGTCATTCTCTTCTGAAAGCAGTTTAGCCACTTTCCTTATTTATTCCTCCCAACAAGCTATGAGGTAGTTACTGTTGTTAGCCCCATTTCACAGGTGGTTAAACTAAAGCAGAGACTACTCAGTAAACTGCCCCAGTTCCCAGTTAATAAGTGGAGCAGCTGGGCTGGCACTCTTAACCGATGCTCCATACAGCCTCCTCATAACGCTTTCCTCATCGTTTTTATACACATCTTACCTCTTCTACTAGATGATAAAGTCTGAGATAAGGGGCCAGGGTAAGTGGCCCATTCACTTATTCATTCACTCAGCCAACATCTACTCGATGACTGTTACTTGCCAGGTACTGTACACCTGCACACACCCACACCAGTGCACTGAAGGAATGAATGAGTGAACGATCACACTACACAACTCAGACAGCCTGGTCTGGCGCAGGAGATGGAAGGTATAGGTTTTAATGGGGGTCAAGAGCAACAAAGGAAGACTTCACATACGTCACCAGGGCAGTTTTCATCATTCTTGAGCAAGAAAGGCTCCTGAGAGCAACCAAGTCCCTGACCACATGTTAGGTAACTTCTTGTGTGACCTCGCTTCTGGTACAGCAGCCGTGTGGGTAGGGTTTGTCATCCCAACTGCATAAATAAGGAACTTGAACTTTAGGGAGTATTTGTGAACTGCTGAAGCTGTATAGCTAGGAAACGGCAAAGCAGGGGTTCACCCCCAGCCTTGCCCACGCCCAAAGTCTCCTTTCCACGCAGCTTCCCATGTGAAGTCTCTTGTGAAGCTGAAGGAGGTCGAAGGCTTAAAAAGTCTGCCAGTCTCCAGACTATAGTCTTTATTGGTGAAATGATCAACACATACACACCGAAATGCTTACCAACCAGGTCAGAACAAGAGCTGTCTTGAGAGAAAAGACGTGGGTGTGTGGGAAAGGAACACTCAGCAAGCTTCTGTGGTGCTGGCAAAGTTCTAGTTCTTCCCTGAGCAGCGATTACATGAGCGATCACTTTATAATTCATTAAGATATAAATTTGTTTGGTGTATTTTTCTGTGTGCATGTCATACGTCACCATGAAAAAGTTTTCAAAGAAAAGTCTCACCATTCCTTGCAGCAAAATACAGTCTGCCATTAATTAAAGAGAGGCAGGTGGTCCTGGTGAGAGAGGCATTTATGTTGACTGACTTTTCAGCAAGATGAAGGGGACACATTATTGAGAAGTTAGCATAGATGAGAAGAAATCATCTTCTCCCTAGCCCTGGTTGTAGACTGCAGGTTGCTCACTTTGGTCCGTATACAAATCCAAAATGCAAGAGCACACAGAAGCCAGGCGATGTTTGCAGCCTGGGGTCATGGAGGGAGTTGGGCTTTACTGTAAGGGATTATCCCTCTGGAAATTCACCAGGAATAGCTAAAGGACACAGGGCAAAGTTACAGTGTGCAAGCAACTGCTTGCACGAATAACATTATTATATTCCCTAGTCTGCTGCCCCTTAAGCCACTTACTGCCCTGGGGACTGGCATGCAGGATCCTCCACTCCCCCATTCATGTAAGACAGCAGGGATTGGGGGGCCAAGACTGTGAAAGGTCCATGACTCTACAAGAGGAGGCCGCTGGGAGAACAGATGGTCCAGGCCAGAGTACGACCCACAGAGGAGTTTGAGAATCATCACTCAAATACGATGTGCTGCCTTGCCACAGGTCCCCATTTTCTTTTTTTTCCCTCATATTTTTGGCCAATTATTTTAGGTGCAGTAGGTCTATTCTGGTTTTCCCAAAGCAATCTTTTAGCTGTAGAACATCTGTCACCTTGAGAGTCCAAGTGGAACTGTTCATCATTTTGTAACAAAATTCTAATATATCAGATATTGACCCAATTAGTAAGTACCTAAAATGTGCAGAGTGTGCTAAGTTCAGAATACAGCCCCTCAACACCACACACACACATATCTTTTTCCGTTTGCACCATATGACACACACTGTGACATTTGTGATCCAAAAGGATACTCATCAATTGTATTAGTTTATTTTTTTGCTGTTATTTTTCTCTTTTTTTCATTTTAATCCATTTCTGTAATTACTGACAATGTACTCATCTAACAAGCAGCATTTCAAAGGTTTTTTTAGAAACGGCATTGATACTAAATTTCCCTACTCTCTTGACTACCTTTAAAATCATGTAGGTTACTGGCTGTGTATAAATAATGCAGAGAGCTGTCACTTGATAACCATGAGAGTTGGGTAAGTGATTTAGCCTCTCTGCACCTCAGTTTCCTCATCGATAAATAGGAGCAGTAATGCATGGCTCAAAGGACCACAGAAGAACTCAGTGAGATAACATATGTAAAGCAGATAGCACAGCACATGGCAAACAGAAGGTTAATAAATGTCAGCCCTCTCTCCTTCCCCCTGAGGTCTCTGGAGGACATAGCAAGTAAGTAAAATCACATGGTGCATTCTGTGGATTAAAAAGATAATGCTGAAGGCATAGGGTGTTTTCATTTCGAAAACAACCACTGTACATCCAAGAATAGCTCTGTTTACGGCTGTGTATTTTTATACAGCTGCATTCACTAAACCCTCAACATATTAGTCTTTCACGTTAGGTTTAAATTTAATTTCTTCCAAGGATGTCTTCCCCAGACATTTCAGCTCACAATGACCCATCACTTTCTGAAATTCTCCTTCTCTGAATGAGTCTAGTAATACCTTATGTGTATGTGTATGTATGTGTGTGTATGTATAATTTGTGTACTTTATAGTTTTTCTTTATCCAATTGTAAACCTCTAAAACAAAGATTGTAACCAATTCCCCTTTGTATTCTCAGACCACAACACAGTGCCCTGCATTTAAGCAGCAATTAAATATATGCTAGTTGGTTGGTTGATTGATTGACTGACTGATTGATAGACAAGGACTTAGCCCCTCTGTTGTAACTGTATAACAGGTCTGTACAATCTAGAGTTCATACAGAGAGCAGCACATTCCTAAGGAACCCAACTACCAATTCCTCAACAGCCTCCCTAACAGTACCTCTTGAAGTAGCTGAGGAAGGACCATCCAGTATCTGTGAATTGAACCAGTCTGAGACCTACTATAAATCCAACAGCTTAATCCACTGCTCTTCTAGCTAAGCAATGAGCAGTGCTTCTTCTCCACTGGAAAGAAAAACATTTATTCAGTTTATCAAATGTCAGCACGGCAGCATGAAGAACAGAAAATCAAGAGGCGTTTCCATGAAGCAAAGTTACTGGGCCAACAGCAGATGCATCCGTTGGCATCAGGCAAGGTCCATTATGTAAGCAGCAGTAACACCAGAGATCAAGAGCAAAGCCCAAGCTTTCAGGCTTGGTGAAAAGGCCCATCTATTGTCTCTGGCAGACAGTGCCAGAGATAAAGTATCCTGGAGACACAATGTAAGGCAGGCTGAAAATGCACGTGCCAAGCCAAAACGAAAGCGAGGCTGTACAATGGTAACTACTGAAGGAGCAGCTGGTCCTGGTGGCACCAGACTGTGTCTTTCAGCTCATGTCATCAACACTTGTCCATATAGTAAACATTTTCTGAGGAGGTGCCTGTCAGTTTCCACTTATTTATAAATAAGTGAATGAATAGCATCCAACTTACACATTTTTCATGGTCTTTTTTTTTTTTCCTTTAAATTCCACAACCAGATGAGAAAGGACAGCACATAGTAGAGTGATAACACAAGGAGAATGCAGCTCTGTCCTGGAAGGAGAGTTGACGACTAACAGACAAATGATACATGTTGAGACAATGGAATGAGGCAGTTGCAGGCTACTGTTGGAACAAAAGGAGGTCAAGTCTTATTCTTTTCTCCTGCCAGGACACAAAGAGTTGGTCACAACTTTTCTTAAAAAAGAAGAAGAAGAAGAATGCATTCCTAAACCAAGGCTTCCCAGGGCAGCGGGAACAATCCCAGCACTCCTTAGCTACACTATCTTGGTTGGTGAACAAGTATTTCTGACCTTTTATGTTGAACTTGCAATCTTCTTGGGCTGAGCTGCCACTCTGAGAAAGTCCTTTTAAATGCAAATTAGCCATAGTCATCTCATATTATCCATCTACTCTTGGAAATAACAAAATGACTAAAAAGATAAAGCTGTACACATGCAGAATCATCCTTTACAGAAGTTTGTAGAGTCCAGTGGCCACTGAGTAACTTCCCTATCAGTAAAAATGGCACTGGAATTCTTCTCTCCTTACCAGATCCTTCTTTACAAAGCAAAGCACAAAAATAAATGAATTGAGTCAAATCCTTCTTGGGTCAGAGGATTAACTGGAAACAATACAAAGATGTAGAGGATTAAATAAATGCACCTTCTTTGAAACCAGTGATGACATTTTCTAGGACCTATTCAAATGGAGCTTCTTTTTACAAAGAATCATGGTACACAAAAATTGGCCTGCCAGGGCTTTCAGTTTAAACCTCAGTTGGCATTTACTAACCAAGTTGAGAGACTGATTGCATTAATCCTCCAATTCTTCACCCCTTCCTGTGTCCAAGTTCTGGTGCTGGTCACAGCAAAGTGACTTTCTTTGGTCAATGTGTTGTTATCAGACATGTTGTAAGCAAAGGGTTAAAAGGTGCTTGCATGTTTCAGATTGTGCTCTTGTCCTCAGCCATTGCCATGAGAACATGCCACGGCTAGCCTACCGGATGATGAGAGACAAGTGGAACATAGCTAAGGCCTCCCTCATCCCAGCCAAAGCAAACCTCATCTGCTGACAAGTCAGCTGACTCCCGAACATGTAATGAGCCCAGCTCAGACCAGAAAATCCCAGCTGAGTCCAGCTCAATCACCAACCTGCAGACTTATAAACTAAATAATCAGTTACTATTTTAAGGCTAGGTTTTTAAGTTATAAGTATGTAGCATTATTGTAGCAAAAGGTAACTGCTATACTACGTGATAGTGGGTAAATCACTTTACCCTACAAGCTTCAATTTTCTTTAATTCTCTCATCTGCAAAAGGATTGTACAATGACTTCTTCACAAAGCGGCTGCCATGATTAAATTCATTAAATTAGATAAGGTATATGAAATGGTTTAGCACTGTCCCTGGTACATAACTGGCATGTAATCAATGAGTTATTTCTGTGCCTTTAGATCTCTCTCATCAGAAACAAATGCCTTCTTAATGTTCTCACTATTGATGTTCATACACTGTAGAAGCTACATGAGCCACAGTTATTCCTTGTTTGGAGAACTTCAAAAGAGTTCACAGGGTAGATTGCTAGACATTTAAACAGAAAGTCTCTTGTGATACCCAGAAGATCCCTGTAACAAGCCTGGAATTTCTCAGGTCACTTCATTCACTCAAGACCACAAATCTAGGGTGAAGCCTAGAGAAACACCATTGACTTCCACCGCCTGATGGCTGTCTCAGCAGGTAGGAGCCCACTCTTCTTGCAATGAGGCAGTCCAGAAGAGCCATCACTCAAGTAAGAACAGAATTTGGAATACATGAGCTCCTTTAAGATGGATAATTCTAGAGTGAATGGTCTATACTGCTTCCCAGAATCCCTAAAGGGATTGAATCCCATTTGCCTCAGTAGTCATCTCATCTCTAATATATTCTTTATTGGGTGCATTTCCTTCACTGTTTTACCTCCTCATTCACCTAACAACATTTCCTAGAATCACCTCCCAAATAAACAGCTCGCATTAAAAATGCTTTCTGAGGTCTGCTTCTGGAAAATCTAAACTTAAATAATCATAGAAATTCATCTTTGTATGGAACCTATCTGAAAATCTAGATCCTGAGAGCCAGACATAGAAAGAGTATGAGACCAGAATCATTCCCTTATTTTAACAATGTATAATGAGGGTATAACACATTGAAATTTCAACACCCAAGAGTCCAAGCAGGGTTTCAGCATTTTCCTTTTGGGATTTTGTAGTAATCATCAAAGTGGTCTCCCTTTTTCTAGACCTGTTTCACTTTTCTCCACTATCCCTCCTGTATCCACTTCGCACACAATGGTCTTATAGCTCCAGTGCTTAAAATTCTTCAAGGTTTCCCCACTACCCTCATGATGAATCCAATCTTCCTAGAATAACACACAAGATACTTCATGATCTGGAAGAACAATCTCAAATAAACAATTTAACCCACCACCTGAATGAATTAGAAAAAGAAGAACAAAAAGCAGCAGAAGGAAGGAAATAATAAAGATCAGAGGGGAATTAAATACAATAGAGATTAACAAGACCATATAAAAAATCAACCAAACCAAAAGCTGGTTTTTTGAAAAAGTAAATAAAATCGACAAACCTCTGGCCAAACTCACAAAGAAGAAAAAAGAGAGAGCACAAATTAGCAAAATAAGAAAGGAAAATGGAGAAATTACAACAAACAAAATAGAAATACAGAATACCATACGAGAATATTATGAAAAACTATATGGAACCAAACTGGATAACCTAGAGGAGATGGACAAGTTTCTGGAAACATACTGTCCACCAAAACTGAATCAAGAAGAATCTGAACACTTGAACAATCCAATCACTAGAAAGGAAATAGAAATAGCAATTAAAAACCTCCCTACAAATAAAAGTCCAGGACCGGACGGCTTCACCGGGGAATTCTACCAAACATACAAAGAAGAACTCATACCAGTCCTTCTCAAACTCTTCCAGACAATTGAAAAGGAGGGAATACTCCCAAACTCATTCTATGAAGCCACCATCACCCTGATACCAAAACCAGGCAAAGACACTACAAAAAAAGAGAATTATAGGCCAATATCACTGATGAACATAGACGCCAAAATCCTCACCAAAATTTTAGCAAATAGAATCCAACAACACATAAAAAAGATTATACATCATGACCACGTGGGGTTCATCCCAGGGACACAAGGCTGGTTCAACATACGCAAATCAATCAATGTAATACATCACATCAACAAGAGAAAGGACAAAAACCACATTATCATCTCAATCGATGCAGAAAAAGCTTTTATTAAAATTCAACACCCATTTATGATAAAAACTCTTGCCAAAGTGGGTATAGAGGGAACATATCTCAACATAATAAAAGCTACATATGACAAACCTACAGCCAGCATAGTACTCAACGGTGAAAAACTCAAAAGCTTCCCACTAAAATCTGGGACAAGACAAGGATGCCCACTATCACCACTCCTATTCAACATAGTCCTGGAAGTCCTAGCCACAGCAGTCAGGCAAGAGAAAGAAATAAAAGGGATCCAAATTGGAAAAGAAGAGGTAAAAGTGTCATTATATGCTGATGACATGTTACTATATATAGAAAACCCTAAAAGGTCCACACAAAAGCTACTAGAGCTGATTGAAGAATTCAGCAAGGTAGCAGGTTACAAAATTAACGTTCAAAAATCAGTTGCATTTCTTTACACTAACGATAAATCAACAGAAGAAGAAAGTAAAGAAACAATCCCCTTTAAAATAGCACCCAAAGTAATAAAATATCTGGGAATAAATCTAACCAAGGAGGTGAAAGAATTATACACAGAAAACTATAAACCATTGATGAAGGAAATTAAAGAAGACTTTAAAAAATGGAAAGATATTCCATGCTCTTGGATTGGAAGAATCAATATTGTTAAAATGGTCACACTGCCCAAGGCAATCTACAGATTTAATGCAATCCCTATCCAATTACCCAGGACATATTTCACAGAACTAGAACAAATCATAATAAAATTTATATGGAACCATCAAAGACCTAGAATTGCCAAAGCATTACTGAAGAGAAAGAAGGAGGCTGGAGGAATAACTCTCCCAGGCTTCAGACAATACTATAGAGCTACAGTCATCAAGACAGCATGGTATTGGTACCAAAACAGACATATAGACCAATGGAACAGAATAGAGAGCCCAGAAATGAACCCACAAACTTTTGGTCAACTCATCTTCGACAAAGGAGGCAAGAATATACAATGGAATAAAGACAGTCTCTTCAGCAAATGGTGTTGGGAAAACTGGACAGCAGCATGTAAAACAATGAAGCTAGAACACTCCCTTACACCATATACAAAAATCAACTCAAAATGGATTAAAGACTTAAACATAAGACAAGATACAATAAACCTCCTAGAGGAAAACATAGGCAAAACATTATCTGACATACATTTAAAAAATTTTCTCCTAGAAGAAATAAAAGCAAGAATAAACAAATGGGACCTAATGAAACTTACAAGCTTCTGCACAGCAAAGGAAACCAGAAGTAAAACAAGAAGAAAACCTACAGAATGGGAGAAAATTTTTGCAAGTGAAACAGACAAAGGCTTGATCTCCAGAATATATAAGCAGCTCATACGACTCAATAAGAAAAAAATAAACAACCCAATCCAAAAATGGGCAGAAGACCTAAACAAGCAATTCTCCAAGGAAGACATACAAATGATCAAAAAGCACATGAAAAAATGCTCAATATCACTAATTATCAGAGAAATGAAAATCAAAACTACAATGAGGTATCACCTCACACCAGTCAGAATGGCCGTCATTCAAAAATCCACAAATGACAAATGCTGGAGAGGCTGTGGAGAAAGGGGAACCCTCCTACACTGCTGGTGGGAATGCAGTTTGGTGCAGCCACTATGGAAAACAGTGTGGAGATTCCTCAAAAGACTAGGAATAGACTTACCATGTGACCCAGGAATCCCACTCCTGGGCTTGTATCCAGAAGGAAATCTACTTCAGGATGACACCTGCACCCCAATGTTCATAGCAGCACTATTTACAATAGCCAAAACATGGAAACAGCCTAAATGTCCATCAACAGGTGACTGGATAAAGAAGAGGTGGTATATTTATACAATGGAATACTACTCAGCCATAAAAACTGACAACATAATGCCATTTGCAGCAACATGGATGCTCCTGGAGAATGTCATTCTAAGTGAAGTAAGCCAGAAAGAGAAAGAAAAATACCATATGAGATCGCTCATATGTGGAATCTAAAAAACAAAAACAAAAACAAACAAACAAAAACAAAGTGTAAATACAGGACAGAAATAGACTCACAGACAGAGAATACAGACTTGTGGTTACCGGGGGGTGGAGGGTGGGAAGGGATAGCCTGGGATTTCAAAATTGTAGAATAGATAAACAAGATTACACTGTATAGCACAGGGAAATATACACAAAATGTTATGATAACTCACAGAGAAAAAAATGTGACAATGAGTGTGTATATGTTGATGAATGACTGAAAAATTGTGCTGAACACTGGAATTTGACACATTGTAAAATGATCATAAATCAATAAAAAATGTTAAAAAAAAATAAAGAATTTTTACTAGTTAAAAAAAAAAAAAAGATACTTCATGATCTGGCCATTCTTACATACCTCTCTTGCCTCACGCCTTATCACTTCTCAGTACCTTGGCCATACTAAATATCTTGCAGTTCCTGAATCAGTATATTATATTATATTTCTGTGCACTTGCATAAGTTATTTTCTTAATCTGAAATCCCTTCCTCCCACATACCCTACTTACTGAACCCCAATTCCTCCCTTAAAACTCTGATTAGAAGATGGAAAGAATTGGGAAGCCGTATCTACTCTCTTGCTGACTATCCCTCTAAAACATATCTCTGATCTATCCATCATCCATATCCCTTTATGTCCATCCACTCCTAGTCATATCCTTCTATCTTATCCTCTCATAGTACCATGTACTCTACCCCACTGCATTTACCTGAGTTTTAATTTTGCATTATATTGAGATTAACTGATGAATTCTGTCTCCTTCTGCAGATGGTAAATTCCTATAAGAACAGGGCCAGGTCTACTTTTACTCAACACAGAGTTCCTGGTACAGGGCATGCCACATAGTAAGCATTCAATAAATATTTGTGAAAGCAATTTGTGAATCACTCACATCTATTTACAGAATTTTACCTTGAAATCACTTATATCACTTCACACCTAACACTCTGCTTACCTGTATTACTCAGAATTCTCTAGAGAAACAGAAGCAATAAAATATAGAGGAGATCTATATGAGAAGACTTTATAGGAATTGGCTCATGCAGTTATGGAATCCAAGGAGTCCTGTCATCTGCTGTCTACAAGCTAGTGAACCAGGAAAGCTGGCAGTGTCATTCAGTCCAAGTCTGACAGCCTCAGAACTTGGGAAGCTGATGGTCAAATTCCTGGTCTTAGTTCAAAAGCCCAGGAACCAGGAGCACCAATGTCCAAGGGCAGGAGAAGACAGATGTCTCAGCTGGAGCAGAGAGCGTGAATTCACCCTTCCATTGCCTTTTTTGCTCTATTCAGGGCCTCACTAAATTGGATGATGGATGCCCACCTGCACTGGTGAGGGTGATCTTCTTTACTCAGTCCACTGATTCAAATGCTAATCTCTTCCAGAGATACCCTCACAGTCATACCCTGAAGTAATGTTTCACCAGTTATCTGGACATCCTTTAGCCCAACAAAGTGGACACATAAAATTTACCATCACATACTGTGTAGCAACTTTTTTTGTTCACATGTCAATTTCTGCCACATAATTGTGATCTTGAGGGTCCCAAGGACTTTACACAGTGATTGGTAAAAATTACCATTGTTGAGCTCTTCTGCTGAATTAAGCATAAGAGAAGGAGGTTCATCAGGCAGGCTTTGGAGCCTGTGTAAGATTTCAGCTGGCAGAGATAATGACTTGAAAAATGACTTGAATAGATGGGGGAAAAAAGGTAAAAGCCAGTTATGTAGGGAATAGTAAGTCGACACTCTGATTAGAAAGTGTTTGGCTGGTGTGCAATGGAACAGTGTAGCTGACATGTATTAAGTGTTTGTCATATGCCAGGTATTATTATAAACATTTTACATGCATTCATACTTTTTAAAAATAACGAAAAATAGGCTAGAATAATAAGTAAGGTTCAAATACAGAAGGCTTTGAATGTCATCGATGGCATTATTCTTTATCTGGTTATTGATGGGAACTCATCAAAGATTGATATGTATGACACATCTGACATCTCAGAGCCATGTTGCAGGAATATTAAGCTGATAACAGCAGGCAAGAAATCTAGAAGAGGGAAAATATTGTGGCACAGAGACTGCATAGGTCGTCTCTAGAGGTACCTATGAGAGTTTTCAAAGAGAGGCCCATAAGACATGGGTCTTTTAGGTGGCATGAAAAACAAGCAGGAATAAAGAATGAATCCACAGACTTGATCATGAATAGTTTTAACCAAAGGAATAGGAAGTATTAAGAATGAAAAGATGGGGAATGGCTAAATCCCATAATACCACAAATGATGGTAAATCCAAGTTGAAGTTATTAGATGACTCAATAAGTAGCATGTCTATTCTACGCCTAAATCAATTGAAAAATAAGGTAAATGAGTAAGATGGATTAGAAACCAAAATATTACCTTTATTACTGACGAAGCTGATATTGGATAAAGCGGCTTTTATCTGAATAAGAAAGACAAGTGGACTTTCTCATACTGATGCTCAGAATTAGACAGACTGCCCACCATGCAATGCTGGTCTCGGGAGGCCATGTCATGAAACAGACAAAAGTGTATGCTCCCTGCAGGTAGCTGGTTCCTAAAGGGAAAGAAAAGAGGAAAGGGCATGCCCACTCTCTCCTGTAGCCTCACCAATCAAATCAAGTCACTCCACCTCCCCTGGGACAGAGCTAGTGATGGGGTAGAGAAGGCAGTTCTTATGCTTGTGAAACTCACTCCACATGGAAAGGCACACAAGACGTAAAGAATAAATAATCCTCCCTAACAGTTTACACCAGGAATTGGTAAAATACAGCCCATGAGCCAAATCTTGCCCAATGCCTGTTTTTGTGCAGTCCCAACCTAAGAAGTATGGCTTTTATATTTTTAAATGGTTGAAAATATCAGAAGAATGATATTTCATGACACACAAAAATTATACAATCCTCAAATATTAGTGTAAATAAATAAAGGAGTGAGTTGTTGAGTTGAAAACTTACATTAAAGGTACACAGTGGCCACTGAAGAAATAGAAGGGGGAATCAACAGGCGTTAAACAGAACACTTACCTTTGGTGGGGGCTGAGTGTGGCAAAGAGCAGACAGGTCTCACGGTTTAGTGAATTTTTCCAACAGCATTTAACAGCTCAGGGTTTTCCCACCTTACCCCCTCCCCTATCTACTCCTCCAAATGCGAGGCCCAGAGTGATTGCACTATTGATCGCCAGCAGGAGACTGAGAGGCCCAACTCAGGAAGACAGCAGTGGCTCTTTGTCCCCAGTTACAAGGGAGTGTGCCTTTGTGTGTGCAGACCCACAAGAATATGGCCCAGTAGAAACATTATACTCTACAGGCTTATTAAAGGATCTTAATGCTTTTCAAAATTGCACAAGCCATAATAAAAGCCCAGTATTCAACAGTTGGAACTGCCTGACCTATTCAGTCAGAAATAATAGAAAATATATTAAAAGTGCTACCTTTTCATGCTCTTAGCATAATGCTTTGAATTGCCCATGGTATCCCAGGGGATTACTATGAATTACTTTGCAGGTACAAAATTCTGTTTGTTTTCTCTCCCACCCTAGAACATAATCTTTGAAAATGTATTCATCAAGAGCTGAAGTGATTTGTTCCTCCACTCACCTTCTCTGGAAGTACACGTAACAGCATGTAGAAAGCCCAATGTTTAAAGAGCTAGGACATTAGAAGGGCTCTTTCCATAATTGAAATTATAAATAATTGAGTGATTATCCTATTCCCTTCTGGTTGACACCTTGGTCTACCAAGCTCCCATCTCACTCTCCATCCCACTTACTCCCTAGGCTACCTTCTTATTACCTGTGCTAGGCCACCCCCAACCCCGATCCCTGCACCCTTTACAATAACCAGGACTTTTCAGAGTGCTGGGCTCTGTAAAAGAAGACAAGGACTTGTCAGACTCAAGTCTCTCAGGAGACTTTATGGATATAATGGTGCCTATAGCTCTACAGGAGCTATGCTAAAAGCATCATCTGTCCAGCTATCAAAACAGACTTTCTAGTCAAGGTTAATGTATCTAATAATGG
Organism: Camelus bactrianus; assembly: GCF_048773025.1. NCBI lineage: Eukaryota > Metazoa > Chordata > Mammalia > Artiodactyla > Camelidae > Camelus > Camelus bactrianus. The sequence continues at coordinate 41,122,253 of NC_133550.1, read as the reverse complement.
TGGCCTTCTCCTTCAAGGGTTTTCTTGAGTGGCCTCCTACCATTTTTCTCCCTAAGAACTCTTAACAATATTTGACATTCACCTCAACATCTTGCAACTGGGGTCAGGGACAATAGACCAAAAATAACAAACAAAGAAAACACGCATTCTTTGTTTTTTCCCCTAGCCAAACCCTTACTCACTTATGGCATTAACTGTAAGTGCCAAGCATGCGTACCTCCAGCTAGGAAGAAAGGAACCACAGGGAAACCAGGATGGAAATAAGTGCATTTGCTATTTGAAGAGTGTCAGACTTTTGGTTTTAATGTGGAAAGAGTGAAAAGAGTAGCTTTTAAGGTACTCTACTTTGAAGCTGGGTAATCACATTTCACTCCAGTTTTATCTGAACACAGCCTTTTGAGTCTACTAAGCCTCCTCTATTTTATTGAGAAAATTAAGGCCATCTGATAAAAGCATCCCAAGTTTCCCTTTTCTTTATCAGCTTTTTATAGGCAGGTTAGGGACAAGTTCTCCAGGCACAGATACTACAGAGTTTAAATTGAAGCTTTCTCTGACACTTACTAGCTACTGGGCATGTTCCTTGATCTTTCCATGTTTGCAAAAAGTTTCCTCATTAAAAAAAAAAGCTAAAAATGATGCTGATTTTGCAGGACTGTTCTGAAGTTTTATTTAGATCATCTATCAAAAGCTCCTGGTCTTTCTTTTAGTATGAGATTAAAATGGTACATAAAGCTCTTGGTTCTTGGTTTGTGTTCAATAATGTGGGCCAAGTTATGTATTTAATAAATGTTTATTATTATAATTTCTTGTTTTCTTTGCTAGAGATATGGACAACAATAAGAAAATTGGCAAATTACATGTGGTAGAAGCGCTTTGTCACCATACTACATGTCCAAAACAATTATAACATAATTAGATTTGACAAGAAATTCAGCTTGCCTCTACCCAACTGAAGTTACCAAGGAGATAATTTGGAATATGGATTTATATGCACCATCCTTGACAATGAATGGCACTCTGAGTGGATAATGAAATATTAGCTGTAATTTTAGCAAGACACTTAACAACGAAGCAATCAGAACATGAATAGCATGGTTTTTAGTGACAGAAAAATTGAAAATCAATTTGAAATAGTTTAAATACAGTTTATCTTTATCCTGTTCCTTTTAATGTCTACTTTTATATTTTACACTATATAAAAGTGGGTAGTACAAGAATGGATGGCAGCAACAGGGATGGACCTAGAGAATATCATACTACGTGAGTTAGACAGAGAAAGACAAATAAATCACTTCTATGTGGAATCTAAAAAATTATACATTGTAATAACCTAGAAGGAAAAAGAATATGAAAAAGAATATATAGTATACACGTATAACTGAAGCACTATGCTGTACACCAGAAACTAACACGACACTGCAAATCAACTACATTTCAATTAATTACTTAATACAAACAAATGAATCTATCCACAAAACAGAAGCAGACTCATAGACATAGAAAACAGGCTTCTGGTTACCAAAGGGGAGAGGTGGGAGGGATAAATTAGGAGTATGGGATTAACAGATAAATTACTATACATAAAATAGATAAGCAACAAGGATTTACTGCATAGCACAGAGAACTATATTCAATACCTTATAATAGCATTTAATGGAAAATAATCTGAAAAAAAAATATATATATATATAACTGAATCACTTTGCTGTATACCTGAAACTAACACAGTATTGTAAATCAACTACCTTTCAATTAAAAAATAATATATGTATACAATTTGCAAACAAACAGATATGCACAAGTTAGCAGGACATGCTCCACCTTCACCAATGGGGTGCACTATCAAAAGTTTAAAGAATATGATCTACACTGCCTCCATGTATTTACTCCACTCTTTGGGCTATGTCATACCCCTGCAAAAAGATCTGTCTTTCATAGTTCTCCACTTCCGAATGAACGTGGTCCCAGCTCCTTACAAGCATGCAAGGCCTTTCCTAACTTGGTCCCAGCCCTTTCCTATCTCTCCAGATCCTGATAGGAAACAGATTAGCATAGGTAAGTTAAAGAGAGATTAAGAGACTACCTACAGAAATGTAGGTAACATAATAGAGAAACCACAAGGGATAGTGACGCGGCAAAAGAGAAGGAGGTGTCACTCCCCCTGAAGTGATGGAGGGAGGGAGCACTTACCTTCCCTAACTGCAGAGAGTATGTGTGGAGAGGGCTTCTCCTGAGACAGCAGGGAGGGATGCAGCCATCATCCCAACCCCACCCCAACTGACTCTCCTTTCTCCTTTAGCTGCTCCCCGTTGGCTGAATCCAACCCAGAGGGTAGATACTGATGTGGTTTACATAGGTTTATACCTCTTATGACACAGAACTGGATGGAGAAGGGTAGAGATTAGATCCAGAGGAACAAACGGAAAACGTCTGATCTCATTCAAAATTTTTCATTCATTCATTCATTCATTCATTGATGTTTTCATTTCTTCATTCAACAATTTCTATCAAGCACAGTGTCAAGGACTGAACTGGGCCCTAGGGATACATAGGGAACAAGAAAGTCAGTGTTCTTACACCCACATCTCATGCTACATTCCAGAGCAGCGGGCAGGCAATAAACATGTTAGCAGGGGAAAAATTACAGGTCACAATGCATTCCATGTGACATGTGCTGTGAGAAGGAATGGCAGGGGTCTGGCTTCAGGGGAGATGGCCCTGGATGGCCTCACTGAGGAGGTAAGATCTGAAGAGTGAGGAAGGGGTCAACCATGTGAACAAATGGGAAAGAATGTTCCAGAAAAAAGAAACAGTAAGGGCAGCAACTCTGAAGCGATCATGTTTATGATCATCCAGGGACAAGAGGAGCCAGTGTGGCTAGTGGTTGTGAAGCAAGAAATGGGCTTGCAAAGGTGAGCTGGGACTGCCTCACATCAGGCTCTGCCATCTGAACTCAGCAGCTTGGGCAATGATGCGTCCTGGAAGTGGGGTGGTGCCCTAATATTGACTGCTTTTGTGAGTCTTGCCTCCGTGCCTTTGCACATGCAGCTTCCCCTCTCTTAAAACTCACCTTCTCTCTTCTATGAGACAGTGATTCATCCTTTGACCCAGTTTGTATGTCATTTCCTGCCTGAAGCCTTCCTTGGTCCCTCAGGCTGTCTTAGTCACTTCCTCTTCTGTGCTCCCTGAGCGCTCTGCACAGTCTCCTGCCTCTCTCTCTCTCTCAGTGAACTCTTTGAAGGCAAGACCTTTCCCTGTTTCTTTTCATCCTCATCCTACCCCACCTCTCACTGCCAAATCTTAGGAGAGCTGAGACTCTATCTTAATTTGGTTTATGTCCTCACACTCCTTTCCCTCCACCCCTAGTTTACCTGGCCCAGAATGTGCCACATGAGTCACACTCAGGAATGCACTGCAAATGAATAAAGTCACAGAAATCAGACCTTATACCAACTCTCATCTTTAACAAGAAAAGTCTGCCCAGAAGAGGTTATCAGTGCTGGGCCATGTCTTAGAGCTTCCTGAACATATAAAGTGAGGTGGCTGTTGGAATCCACTGGAACGACTAGAAGAAGTTTTTTTGTTTATTTTTCAGTAGTGCAAAACATTTAATTATATAATTAATAAACTATTCAAATCCAACATTTATAATAAGTCATAGTTTAAAATAAATTAGTGACGTTGCATAAATAGATCTGCTACAAATTTTCCAAGCTTGCTTTTTCCAAGAAGGCAAGGACAGTGCCTTTTCTAAAAGTTAACTTTTATGTCCACAAAGCCTCGCACATAGTAAGTGCTTATTGAATGAGTATGTGAAAAAACAAGAATTAGATATCAGATGTGCTCTATCTAGACTATCTCCATATTGGTGGTGACTTTCAATCATGTTAGTGTGTATATTGGTTATCTATGGCTGCATAACAAAGTATTCCAAAATGGAGCTACTTCAAGCATTTTTCATATCACAGCTTTAAACAATTAGAAGTTTGATGCGTATCTGAGTTTAAATAGTGCCTTTAATCCGTATGAGAATAATAATAGGTAATATTTATGAAGGCTTATTATATGCCAAACTAGCAGTTGCATGTATTTACACATTTAATCTTCAGAACACTCTGAGGTGTTTACTCTTATTACCCTACTGTACAGATCCAAAGAATTGGACACAGTGAGGTTAACTAACTCAATAAAGGTCACACAACCAGTAAAGAGCAGCCCTGGAATTCAGACTCAGGTAGCCCAGCTCCAGAGCCCAAACTCTTAATCCCTCACAAACTGCTTTCAAAGACAGGAAAAATAATAATAATTTACTCTTTAAAGATGAAACTAATACAATGCAGGCTTCTCCCTCTCATCATTGTCATAGGTAGGTCACTTCATCTCTCATCCATGAGTTGACTTGGCTTGTCTAAATCTACTGTCCCATATGTGCATGATGGTGGCCCATATTTGGTGATGAAATCAGTAGCTTTGGGTCTGGTCTCAGCGAATTATCTCAAAGGAGTTCCTACAGCCTTGACAGTATTTGAACCAAAGGATCAAATTGTATCTTATTCAATGTACAAGATAAAAGATGCAGTCATTAATCTAAAAAGTACAGCCAAGACTACTGATCATGTCTAAACTCCTAGCATGAAACATTGACTGCTTTCTCAGACCAAAAAAAAAAAAAAAAAAAAAAAAAAAATGACCCAAAGGGCTGGTAAACAATGCTTTTAGAATGCAAATCTTCTGTAAATGAGATAAAGACCTCATTTTTTTATTGTCTACTCTTCACCAACAAATAAATAGGAAAATTTCCCTCTCCGTCACAGACATTTTGCACTAGAGGATGCACAATGCATATTTTTTTTTCAATCAATTCAAATCAAAGAGTGGGGTAAGCAGTGAATCTTGACAGAGGAGGACTGAGTTCATGCCTTGAACTGGCTGACTCAGACACAGCTCTTCACCACTCTGGGCATCAACTACCTTACTGTAAGAGGAAAAAAAAATGGATGAGAAATTATCTAAGATCATGTCTACCTCCAAAAACTGGTGACCCTTAGAAATACAAGTCCATGTAAAATTAACACTCCTTCTTATATGCAGGTGATAGATACTATTATGCTTTGCAACAGTTTGCCTATTAACTGCACATGATTAAAAATCTCACAAAATAGGATATGAGAACTTGCTATTTACCAAAGGCCAGAAATAATGCCAGTTTTGAGAAAGAGAGCAGCATTCAAACAATCCAAGACCTGCAGAGATTTTCTCATTACTCTATTCTGTCACATGGCAGGGAAGTACAATACAAGATGACAAGACAGATTCCACTTCCTGGCCCGCCTCCCACCCAGCATTGGTCACGGGCGGGGACCCTTGCTCCCAGGGCACGTTCAGGAGCAGCAGCCACTGAGGAAGGCATGTCCGAAGTTCCCTACTGTGCTCTTGTGGGTATGTGGAGTCAGATGTTTTTCTTTAAGCTGTTACTAGAATTGCAGTGATGGGGATGAAGTCTATTGAATAACATGGAAAGAGTAAGATTATGAATAGAACCCCATTCACATGAGGTTTAGGAAGGGATGGGGGGGGGCTCAGGAGACAGGAGGATCATCATTGGCACTCTGAGCATCATGTAATGTAAAGATCATTGTACAGGAAGCTAGTCTCCCTGGTAATTAATTCTGTGATCTGGGGTTAAGTCTCCTCATCCCCTGTTTATATAATGAGGAAGTTGCTTTAGATTAGTGGTTTTCAAACTGAGTCCTTAGAACAGTGGTGTCTTACGGAAAAAGTCAGGGGGGTGGAGAAAGGCATAAACCCAAGTGGGTCATGCTCTCAACTCTCTACTCCATCTCTTATGCAATCATTTTTGCTTTTACCTGTTTTATGGTGAAGTTGAATTAAAAGGTTTTTTTTTTAAGTTGTGCTATTATAAAGAATGAAGTGTCTGAAACCACCAAGACTGGATGACCTCAAACATCTCTAATTCTTTCTATGGGTCTACCCAAATATTAACAAATAAACAGGCATTCACTTGCTACCTCAATTCATTTTCATATCCACAAGATCTCAGGGTAAATTAAAAGTAATTCTTTTGAAAGTGACCCATTTTTACTCTTGTCCAGCAGTGGACTCTGCAGCACCTTGACAAATGTATCTAAATTATAAAAATCACCCATGTCTTCTCTTCACTAGAAAGTGAAGCTTTTCATGACTTTTGGTCATAAAACTGATATGACTTGTTCTATCAACTTCTTCAAATCATTATTCCCCTGATGCTTCATCATGATAATAATTATTATCATTATTATTTATGAAGTTGTGGCAGAGTCTTGGATAATCATTTCTAATATCATACATCAGCCTTCCTGTCTCCACAACCTGAGCAGGAGTTGGCAGCACCCTTCCCAATGTTCCATTAAAATGTTGCCACTTTCTGATGAATCTAAACTAGTCTTTAGTTTCCTTGGCAACCCAAAATACTTCTCATGGTCACCAGAATCTTCTTTTGGGTAGGAAAGCAAAAGGCCTCCACTTTCTGGGGAAGGTTCAAAGGTAGTGGAAAGGATGATAAAGCCAGATTAAACTGAAATGAGTAAACAGAAAGCAAACATTCTTTGTGCATAGAATAAAATGAGAGAAATTGAGAATGGTCCACCTTATCACCAGGTGCGGCCATTTAATTGTACTCTATGGCAATTAGTCCAGTCAGATCTGTGGAATTTGCCCAGTCCTTATCAGGCTGTTTTCCTAACCCTAATGGATCCCAGAGCATAACTGCATTAACATCCCAGAGGGCATTTTGGTTATTATTAGCAAGGTTTGGTTCCAATATCATGGTCAAAGGAAGGAACAGTAACAACATTGTATTCCAGCTCTTGGAATCCATTCCAAGTTTTAATCACATAGACAGTTCCCTTCAAAGTTTAGTGCTTATTTCATTTTGCAGTTTTTGGAATGATATATCCAGAGCCACACATGTTGAGACATTTATCCAATTCATTTTCTATACCTGAAAGATGCAGAGAGTCAGCAAATAGTTGGCCTGCTTGCTGCCACAGTTTCTCCTGCATCCAAGGTATACACTGAAAAATCAATGACAGCAGTCTTTTCACTCAATCCAGATGTAGCCCCCAAAGGAGTTCTCTGAGCATTCACTAAAAATTAATCAGAGTTGAGAGTTAAGATGAAACTTACTCCTCATCCTGGATGCACCCTTGGTATTCATGGATATAACATTTATAATTTCAACCATTCAGAAGCACCCTTCAAGATCATGATACCTGTATGACTTGGCTTAGTCATATAGCTGAATCACTTATGATGAAAAGATTCCCTCAGCTAATGAGTGAACCTAACTCCTCCCAGAATCTACTAAACACAACTTTTTATCTTTTCCTTGCTCTCAAAAAAGCATTTTGAGAAAAAAATATGGACTATGCTAATGTTTATTAATTTATAAACATCATAGAGGCTCCAGGTTTTTTTTAGAATCCACTATTATAACTACTAATGTTAATATCCATGCACATCATCTCCCCAGTTCTAAACTCATTCATTCTCAACCGCTACCATCTCAATCAATGGCACAAACATTCAAAAGGTTGTTCAGAGCAGAAACCTGGTGGTCAAGTGTGAATTGACCTCTTAACTCTCCATCCCCTAATCCATGAGAAAATCCTATTGATTCTGTCTCCAAATAGATCATGATCTGTCCATTAATCTTCCACTTCCATTGCCACCATCTTGGTCCAGGCCATTATCGTCTCTTCCCTAGACTGATGATCCTGACTGATCTCTTCTCCTGCCTCTTCCCACTCCACTCTCTATTCTGTAGTTACAGAAATCACTTTGAAAAGTGAATTCAATCACTATGAATTCAATTCATAGCCTTCCCACCAACTCCCTCACCATTCACTCAACATTCACGTGCACTGAAAATTCTTTATAGAGTTTGTCCATTGTAAGCTCAAAAGTGTTAGTACGCAAAAAATTAAGGAATTTACATCAGAATGTCAATGTAAAGCTGCCTACTCCTTCTTTCATTGAGAAAGACTTGCTATATGTGTATATAAGTGCAACTAAAAAGCGTTCTATGTGACATAGTTGATTTACGTCTGCGCAAGCTCTTATTCTTATCACAGCCAATAGTTTGCAGACCAGCAGCCCATGTGCAGACCACAAATGGGAGTCGCCCTGGCTTCACAGTCCCAAATAGTAAGGCTCCTGTCTGTCTCTCAGACTTCACTTTGAGCCCCCCTCCTCATTTGCTTTCCCTGTTCCAGCCACAATGGACTCCTTTTGGGTCCTGGACACAACCATGCTGTCTCTGAGACATAACCACCTTAACTGCCACCTGTCCTAGAGACTTGAAACTTACTTTCCCTCAATTGTCCCTGCCTTTTTAACTTCAGTAATACTTTCTCAGGCTCTCCTTCCCTGACCACTTATGTAGAGCTTCCTCTTTGTTCTCCATCACCATTTGGTCTCCAGTTTGACACCATTTTTTCAACCTGCAAGAACATATTTATATATGCATTTAGCTGTGGATTTCCTGTCTTCTTTACTAGACTGGAGACCCCAAGAAGGCAGAGCCCCTACTGGTTTCTCTGTTTTTACTCCTCAGAGAACCACCACTTTTGGCCCAATATACCCCTCCAGTGCATTATGGTAGATGGAAGGTTAGAGAATCCACGGCCAGTTGTGCTGACATTCTAAAATGTTAGCTGACTTTTCCCAGGCCTCCCAGGATCATTTGCAAAATCTGAGTAAGAACTGGATTCTTGCACCCAGGTTGCCCAATCTCTAAAGCCACGTTGCCTCTCACTTTGTAGTTACAATGAGTCTCAGCCAGTTTAAGGTTAGGCAATTTATAAAGGAGAAACAGAATTACTTCATGTGAGTAAACAGTTCATTACCCTTACACGGGATTTTCTCAGCCTGAATCATTGCAATGTTTTCATGTGCATTTGCATCCCTGTCATTCTCCTTGGAGGCCCCATCATATCAGAGCTAAAATTTATAAACAGCCAAAAATTTAGATGCCAAACACTGGGGCCCCTACAGGGAACAAGACCACCCAGACACGCCTTCACAAAGCTTATGGTTCAGAAAGAAAAACAGATGTTAACCAAGTAATAAAATAAGCATGAAGAGTGGTGAGTGAGAAGAACACAGAACTACAGGATGGCACTGCAGGACACACTAACTAACATTTTTTAGGGGTCAGGGAAGATTGGCACCTGAGGATGGATAAGAGGAAAATAATAGGGGCAGAAGAGCGATGCAGGCAGCCATCGGCAGGTAAAAAGGCCAGTGAAGAAGAGGGAGCTTGGTAAATTCTGGGATATAAAGCAAGTCCAGAGGGGCTGGAATGCCAAACAACGGGAAGGAGAAGACAAGGGTTGAAGTTGGGGGATTCTCAGGGGTCAGAATTTATGTGGCATAGCAAGGAACTTGGACCTTGTCCTTTCACACCAAGGCATGACATATCCCACCTTCTATTCCCAACCCCTTACTTATAAATCTTTTACAACAGTATTGGGCATACAGCACTTGCCAAATATGTGTTAGGAACTATTAGAGGCTCTTTAAAGAATAGGAAGCAATAAAAAAAAACTGAGACAATATTAACATCAAAGGGAGAAAGTTATAGAAGGACATTAATCAGTATACTATGTGGCTCAACTACGAAAAATATTTACGTGTGTATATGTGTTATAACTACATTTGAAGGACTTGTAGGCAGTCAATAGATAATATCTAAAATGGGAAATCAAGAAATATCTGTAGACGTTATTTAGAAATAAGAAAGTAGATACCAAATACAAAGCTGACAGATTTGTAAGTAGTTAACTTCTGAAGTAAAGGATTAGAAGAGGGAGGTGGGATGGGGTAAAGTGGAACTGGACATGCATTGTTTCTATTTTATTATAATCCTTATATATGTATTATTTTATTTTCATGATTATAAGCCATGTATATGCTATTTTTTAACAGAAGTATAAGTTACACACACACACACACACACACACACACACATACATATCCCTAGCAAATACTAATCTCAACAGAAAGGAATAGAGGGAAGCAGTCATGACACCCCTTACTGACCTTGACAAGTCTTACTCCCCATCCAGACTTGCCTGGGTTCCTAAACCAATCATATCAGTGGCAGGAAAACAGCAGCCTTTGCCCTTCTGTTTGTGGGAGGTGTCAAGAATGGGTCTGCCAGTGCTAGGGGAGCCCCGTAGCTATCTGCTTAGATTCCAGGTTGGCTCCATCTAATGGATCCGGAGCACAGACAGAGCCCCAGTGAAGCAGATCCTTGGGAGTTCCAGAGCTCTCAGGATCTTCAGAAGAAGCCAGTACAAGACAGAACCCTGAGCTCCAAGGACAAGAAGCAAGATCCAGAGATAAAGCACCTACTCTCTTTGATCTGGCTGACACAACCACGCATGGGAAGTAGATATTGACATGTCACAGCAAAGTTCTTTAGATGTTTAACATTTCATTTCTTCATACCCCACTTGCTGCAGAAGCGTGATGCTTAACAAGGACAGAACTCAAACTATCTTTTACTACCTATGAAGGAGAAATAGTGAGAGGAAGATTGTAATTGAAACAATCTATTGAAGAGAGGAAGCTGTTTTTAAGTATTTTTCAAAGACTTAAGAAGGACCTCTTTTACTGACAATGTTAATTAAAAATCTTTTTTATTTATTAAAGCAATTCCCCTAATTTTCTCTACCAGACAAAATTTTATTAGGCTACTTTCAGTGACTAGATATATTTGAAAGCAAAAAAAAATGTATTAAAATGTTTTACAGTTGAGAATTTTTACTTCTTCAAAGTAAGTTTTACACAGAATGAATCTTTTAAGTAAAGTGTTATACATCCTAACACAGTTTCCTCCTACTTAAAGTCAATGAGGATATTCATCTCTTCTGAGTGTAGGGTGTTTGTTTGTTTTTTTCTTTTTTTACTGAAAACTAGGTATTTCTCAAAATATATGCCACCTATTTCTTCAGTATATCTTAAAAGAATAACTTTCATGTAAGTGAATGTTCAAGTTAAATGTTATTAAGTACAAACAGCATACTAACTAAAAATCAGTCAATCTTCTAACTACATTTTGCAAACAGTCTTGCTCTAGCCAAGTTCCCTATTAATTGCACAATCTATATTTTGGGAAAGACAGAACTTAATTGTTTCCAAACAAAATTTCAAGCCTGCATACTGTTTCCTTCCTCTGGTTGGTTTCAGTTAAATGAATTCATCTTTTAAAAAGGGAGAAGGCAGAAAGGAGGACTTCTCAAAAAAATTAATTCAACATGTGCATTTCATCAAGAGCTTTAATTATAAAGTTGCAATAGATACTTTTTGTTGCAATCACCTTTGGAGAGATTTCAGTTTTTTAGAGCACTACTTTCATCTTTTGCCTTACACTTTGTACAGACAAATAGCAAAAAGCAAATGCCAACTTGAAGAAAAGATATTTAATGCTATAAGAACCTGAAAGCAAAGCCAAAAAAATTCTAACACAGTTCAAGCAATATTATATAAAAATTTGTATCAGCACATTCCATTGCCTCTTCCTAAAGTAAAAAAACACAAGTAACCCATTTAGAACATTGAGTAAACTTTTTCTCAGTTGATGAATGTTACTTTATGGTCTTTTCAGGTACTCTTTCAAAAACCGTAACATTTTTAATATTCAAAGCACAGTATGTAGACACATGGGGAATATGAAGAAATATAAGATACAGTTCTTACTCCCAACCTGGTTAAACCCTATTGGGAAAAATAATCTTACTGTAGGCACTTACAGTAGCTCAACTGAGCTAGACTTCTCTATAAATCACCTGTAAGTCAGAGGAATTTCAACACTGATCATGTGAACAATTAGAGGCCTAGAGAATCAAGGTGACAGAGAGAAGTAACAGGAATAGATCCACACCAGGTCCTGATGTTTTACTAGTGAAAGGCCCTTAAAATGGGATCCTTAAAAGATACATCCTACACAGGGATTTCTATAATAAAGTGTGCTATGCGTTATATAAATTATTACTTAATCCTCACAACACTGGCGGACATCCTCTAGTTATTCTCCCTTTACAGATGAAGAAATCAACACATAAAACAGATCAGTAATTTTCCCAAGGTCATAGAGTCTATTGAGTGGCAAAGTCAGGAATTAAATCAGGGCAGTTTGGGTCCAGTGTGTGGCTTTCAACAAACATGTATAGAGTTTTTATCCCACTTTGGTTTGAATGGGATTATTTATGCATAACAGAGACGTATATCTGCATGGGGGAAAAAGGCATGTGTGTGTGTGTGATGTTATTATAGATGTCTTCTCTGGATGGTAAGACTTAGAAATTTTCTTCTTGCTTATGTGAATTTATAATTTGTAATATAACGGCTGCATATGCTCATGTAATAAAATAAATACAAAATGTTATTTCAAGAATAAAACTAAATGGTAACAATTCAAGTTGATTTATTTAATGTCTAAATGAAGATAATGGGTTCTATTCTCTTGTTATTAATAATGAAAATAGCTTATTGTTTGGGGGCATTTATTTCTGAAAGAACATTGTACCAAATTCCGTACCTGCATTACCTCATTTAATCCGTACAATCTTCTTACAATGTGGATGTATTTATTATCCTCCTTTTACAAATGGTGAGAACAAGACAGAGTTTGTGTGACTTGCCCCAGGTCCTATAACTGTAAGTGGCAAAACTGTTATCTGAAGCCAGTCTCCAGAGCTTAAGCTCCACAGTGGTGGCACCTCTCCTGTGAAAAGGAGTTCTGGCTGAGAACGGAAGGCACGTCCAGAGATGGCAGCTCTCTGCACTGGAAGACTGAGAGATGTCGGTCTCAATTCAAGGCTTGACAGTTGGAGTCCTTCTCTCCATTCACATCTTGGGTAGAAAAATGTAAAGCCATTTAGAGGTCTCTTTATGGAGAAGGAGGATTCTTACTAGCCTCTAGTATTTTGTAGGCATGAAACCCTTTCACAGTTAAAATATTTACCAGCATGTTGTGATAAATTTTGTTTAATTTTCATACAACAAAATACCGAGTGTGAGTTTTTAAAAAAATATTTTCATGATTTAAATTGTTCTAAATCCCAAATTACAAATGTTTGTATTTCATCTTGAAACAGAATTTAATATATATTTACAATAAGATGTTATATTTGAAACTGTCATTTTAAATTACCTAAGCATCCAATAAGGGGATGTTAGATTCTAAACAATCAAAGGGAAGAGTTTAACAGGAGTAAATTCTTTATCATTATCCCAGAAGAGATAATTATGGAAGTTTAGATATACGATTGTACATGTAGTTTAAATAAGTTATTATAAGACACTAATTAATCTTGAAATCTAAGAAATTACTCCTGAGACCTGTTCATCTACTTTTGACAACATATGTATAAAAGTTTTGATGTTTTTAATTAGCTTTATACTAACAGATTCTGCATATAATATTCTTCTAGCATATTGTTGGGAGGGCTCTTTAAATTGCAGAAGCAATGGTATACACGGTTATGGAATGAATATCAATATATTTTGTTTTGCTTTCAGTGACATTTAACTAAATAAATGTCTCCTGAAGCTAACTGATAGGAGGTGGCAAAATTTTGTGCAGGGTTCACTATCTAGTTCTCAAAACAGGATGGAAATGTGGTTTGAGATAATTCTTTCCAAGTGGGTGTTTAGTGAATAATCTAATACTGTTCTTCCTAACCATATCTGAAAATGATTCAAAGCTTGCTAATGAAAAGAGAATCTCACTTTCTCTTGCAGAGACTTAATTTTATTAAGCTCCACACTTTATGTTTTCATCTCTCTGTGGGTTATTAGGCTGGTTTCTTTCCCAGCACACAGGGAGAATTGTTCATTTCATCTACACTTCTTTAGTACTGAACAGCACTATGATACATGTCAAGCCCTAACCATACACGCATGTTAAAAATAGTTACATACTGCCTATCTCCACCATGATAGTGGGGTCCCACCAAATTTGTGCTAGGTCTTCCTGTGCCACAGAATCTATCAGACTCTTTGCTTGCCACTGGAAGGGTCTGAAAAGCCAAATGACATTTTTCTCTCTTTCTCCTCTCCCCACTTTCAATCATCTTTCCTACATTTACCTGAGTTCTTTCACTCCTTTAGGAGAAAAGGGAAAACGGCTGTCAGAGTCAGGAAAAAAAAAGAAAGAAAGAAAAAAAAAAAGTTCTTTCTTGGCTTTTCATCTCCAGGCAGATGAATCAATAAAATATGAAGACAAAAGTGCTCCATCTTCTGGCCAAGGATGAATGCTTACCAGCAGATATTGTCTGTTGTTAAAAGAAGCATTTCATCTTAGGGACAAGATCCTGAACACAACTATTGATAAATCCTCCGGGATCATCAAGAATAAAACATCCTTCTCCTCGTCTCACAAACTTGAAATAATTTTCTTCCAATCGTCTTCTCTTACTTCTTTTATTCAACCCAAGTATGCCAACGGTGCAGGTTTGGGCTTGGATTCAGCCAAAGCTGTCCCCTCTCTGGCCCTTCATGTTCTGGCACAAGTTACTCACCCTTTTGAATCCTCTGTACCCTCATCTGTAACATAAATATAATATGGTTTCTATCTTCTACTTAGTTGTAAGGACTAAGTTAAATACAATTTGTAAAATAGTTAACCTCATATCAGGCACATAGAAAGCATCCAATAAATGTGAGCTACTCTGATTATAAATATTGCTATGACTTTTTCTTTACCATTTTAATTCAATTCAATACAATTTCTTCAGTCTTTACTGTGGTCAAGATGCTAAGGACAGTAGTAATTATTTTTTAATGTAGACTTTACTTTCAACAAGTAAATAGTCTACTAGTACTGACAAAGAACTTTAATATAAAGCAAGATAAGGTAGATGACAAAGAGAGCTATAAAGTGTTCCAAGACAGTGCTTCTCAAACACTGTTGTGCATAGCAACAACTTTGAGATCCTGTTAAAACTTAGATTCAGTAAGTCGAGGGTGGGGCCTGAGATTCTGCATTTCTCGTAAGTACCCAGGTGATGCTGATGCTACTGGTCTGAGGTCTTTCCTTTGTGTAACAAAGTTCTAGGGTATTCAAGTATGATACACACAGGGTTTGTATTTGGTTGATGTGCACCGATTGTCTGTACTGGTTTCTTAAAGGCTGTATGTGTTCTGATTGGCCATTAGCCATGACAATCCTCTTGTTAAACCTATTGTTAAGCTTCACTTGTGATGTAAAAAAGAAAAAATCACAGCATAGAGGTTACATTTGGTTTTAAAGCAAATGGGTCACAGAGTAAGTGGGGTTTAAGAATGGCCTTGAAAGATTAGCAGAAATTTACTCATTTCCACTTGCTTGCCTAGTATACTTCTCAAACATTGTGATCACTGTTCATCTGGAATATCAAGCGCTTTCTTATGATTCTCCTCTAAAATAGCATTCCTTTGAGCCTTGGAGGACAGACAACTGCTTTGGAAGAATTATACACCTCAGTGGCTGTTTCTGTGTTCTCATGGTTTCATTGCTGTTGTTTCTGGCTTTGAAATAAAAGTAAACAATAAAAAAATGCAAAGGCACTCTCTATCTTAGAAGCAAAACCCTGGTCCTTCCCAAGCGGAGGCCAGAACACGTGTGTTCTGGTGTCAGATACCATCTGCTGAACTGGATATCAATTTTCAATCAGGGACTTTCACATAAAAATCTAGATACCCAACTTGAAAAATTGGGAAATTCAGCTGCCCAGGGCCCACATTCGCATTTGGAAGTCATGACCTACAGCAGCAGAGCCAGACCATCTTTGGGTGGGTCCTGTGCCTCAAAGGCCCCCACACTCCAGGCAGATCTCATTCTCTCTCACACTCAGTTCGCTTCACTCTCTCCTATGATTTGGTTTACGTAGGTTACTTGAGTTTGTGATTCTACCTACCTAAAGCCCAGAAGTCATCTTCCTTTGGGAAAAAAAAGATTGTTTATCTTAATGATATATAACTTCTATATATGGTAGTTTTCAGAAAACAAGGCAACGTTTTCTTATGAAAATAAATCTTACTATGATAATCAAACTTAATTCAGGGGCTAGTATACTTCAGCTTCCTTAGTTTCCTGTCTTTGTTTTTATCCATCATTTCAGTATTTAGTTTCAGTAGTTTGTTTCTTCCCTTCCCTACTGAGGAACTGAAAGGATATCCGAGTAAGAAAGAGAAAAAGGATAAACCATGGAATCAATACCCCATTTCACGAGTAAGACATTTCTTAAGGCTATGCTACCAACTTTATGAACCAGTAGAGAATTCACATAAAGTAAAGAAACCAGAGAAAAGTTTGTTTTTTCCCAGCCTCAGTCCTCTATGTCCAGAATTTTATGACCAACTCAGTAAAACCTGGGTAAGTCACTTTGGTTTCTTATGCCTCATTTATACCTCATAAGACAGAGAGAAATAAAGAAAACAGCTTTGAGTCATTTTGAAAGCATTCTCAGATCACTAATAATAGATACATATTTTAAAATTAAGGCCCTATTTACTTACTCAAAACATACTTTATTTTAGATTTTAGATTTCTTTCCCTTCCATATTTAAAGGTACTAAAAACTACAAAACTACACTGACACCAAGAGAAAAGAGACACTAATTGCCTCCTTAAAGATATAAAAATTTTTCTGACTTTTTTTTAAGTTCCACAAATAGATGGCCATTCTCTAGCATAACTGTTTGACAATCTGAAAAACTGAGAGGCTTCTAGAGGAAGACAGGATCACTGCAAGTTTAAAAACTTCTCTGAGCATAGCTTCAAAATGAATCACCACCACCTCACTATTTAACTGGACAGCTGATGTACTGGAAGAGTCTGGCCTTGAAAGTATAAAGTAACATAATACCTTGGCCAATATCCAGCCCCCATTTCAAATCTATGATTCATGAATTTGCTCAATATAAGACATGAACATCTGAGCTGGGAGTCCACAGTCCCCTGAATGTGGGGGTTCTGCTCAGCTCACTGACAATGATCGCACCCCTCACATATTTGAAGGCCAGACAGTGTGAATACTACATTCCAAGGTTTCTGTAGAGATCAAGTAGAGAGATGGAATTATCTGAACACTGAAAAGTGCACTACAAAGGCAAGACATCATTCGATAGGTAAAATGTTTAGAATAGGGCATGGTAGACTGTAATTCCTACATATATCCTGTTGGTTTAAAAAATATATTGCTAGGATCTATGATACTGAACTCTAGTAAGAATTTTTTAATTATTAGCTACACAGCATATTTCTGTGGTTGGCCTACTCCCCACTCACTTTTTATCCCACTCTAACACTTCTGGAAATGGCTAGAATATGAACCAGGTTTGGTCTTGCTAGCATTCTTACCAAAAGGCTATCCAAAAAAGATAATGAGAAATAGCATTTAGTATTAAATGATAGATAAGCTAATTAATGCGTTATATTAAAGGGGTACCATATGCAAGCTGAAATTCAGTATGTTATTCAAAATCTCAGTCATTGGGGGTGCTTAGGCTCACTAATCAGGAGGGACCTTCACTAGTTTAGTATCACCCATGATTCTTGTAGTCCCCCTGATGCAGCAACCTGCCTCTCCCCTTCCTCCTTCCTAGCACATTCTCAGCTGTATGCTTGCCTCCTTGGACTTCTCTGACTTCCACCACTGAACAGTTTCAGCCTTAGAAAGAGGACTTTTGACTTCATTGTCACTTCTCGCTCCCCAGTAGATTGACACACTTTCTCCATCTCTTGACCTGAGTCAGAGCACATGACACCAACATGTATTGATGATGTTACAGATAAGCTGGCAGCTTCCTGTGTGCCACCAATTGCATATACACTGCACACTGATTAGGTGCCTGTGTATACAAGGCATTGGTGAATGCAAAGCTAAATAACTTCCTGTCTGCAAACAGCTTACAATAACTAAAACATTTTTGTCATTTTCTCATGTATAAAAAAGTATGTAACATAAGTATTATTAAATTCTACAGGAGTATGAAAGGAAGAGTAATTGTATTCTCTCACCGATCTTTCCTCCATCACTTTCTAGCTCCTACCCCTCCTTTATTTTACCTATTACCTTTCCTCCTCTATTCACCTGATATGTTACAGATCTACTTCTTTGGTTATTTATCAATGGCTATCTCCAACTGCCAGAATGTAAACTGCATGTGATCAGGAACTTTATCCTTATTCACTGATGTGTCCCCAGCACTTAGAATACTACCTGGTCCAGAGAAAGAATTCAATAAATATTTGTGGAAAGCAATCTTCCAGAAGAAGTGGCATTTGAGTTGAACTTTAGCCAATAAGAAGGGTTTCAACAGGTGAGAAATGGAGGGTAAGAACATTTTAGAAGGAGGAATCAGCAGGACAGAATAACTAAGGTAATAAAGTGTCTCTAAGACAGAGAAATAAAAGGATTTGGTGGAATTTAACTATAAAATTAACTTTATGAAAGTAAATAATTTTTGCATCAACAGTATTATATTTTAGATATTTCAATGACATGTATGGGCCAATCAAAGTACTTTTAGAGTGATCCCAGTCTCAGATGGATAAACCACAAAGTAAAGATAAATTTGTTAATATCATGGAGAATGGACTGAATCCAGAAAGTAGGGAAGCTGGAGAATCACTTAATTTTTTTTTTTAATGTTTAAAGCTTTTTAAGTGGTACTTTTTTAAATGGTTTATATTGAAATCACTCCTCTGGAAAATAATTGGCTTGCAGTGAAAGGTCGTCTGCCACACCGTTTCTAACTGCCGTGAAGAGACTGTGACTTCATGTCTCTATCTTGCTTCAAGTCAAAGATAAGTCTCTCCTAGCACTACAGCTGACTGAATTGGCTCCAGGATGAATTTCAACGACTGGGATGTAGTCCAGGTGATGTGAGCTACAGATAAACAGCTGCCCGACTTTTGCTTTGGTCCGGCTTTCAGCCATGTCTTCCCAGTTCATTTTCTGGTATGAAATTTTAAATTTGCTGTGTCTCAAATGCATCTGAGGGGAAGCTTCTATTGTCCTCGCTAGGGCAGAGAGAGGGGATTGTATCTTGCATCACGGCTGCTTCAAGCAGGGAGCTGTGTTGAAGAACAATTATCCAGGCTCACCAGGTCTTAATTACTGACAGAACATAGCAAAGAATTTGAAATTCACAGCGAATGAGAAATACCCACGTGGCCTCTAAAACTCTAAAACAATAAAAGCCTTTGGGGAAGACTGCTTCGCTCCTTAGTTGCCTTAGAAGACAGATTAATACGACAATTCCAGGAACTTGGAAATTGAGCTTACCAACCAGCCACCCCAGAGGATGCCAACCCTCAACACTGCCTGCAACCAACTGGGTGTTACGAGCTAGACCAACTGTGGGAACGTTTTCAATGCTTATAAAGAGCCCAAGGAGACCAAACAGAGAATGTGGTAAAAGGGCCCAGTGGCTTTTTTTCTGTCTATCATCCTCTTGAAATAAAAATGGATTTTTTTAAAATGCAAGCTAGAAAATAACCACTTCCATTCCTGCAACCCAGCCAGGTTTGGGATGAAAGCAACTACTTCAGAAAAAGGATGAAACAGCAGCACATAAACCATGGAGAAGAGAAAGGGCTGGAAGATGAAAACTTTCTCAGTGTAATGAAAACAAAAACTTGATCAAAGTACACAACTCCCAGTCTTGAAACACAGTATAAAGATTTCATTGTGGAGAACAAAAGGCTCTGGAAGGAAGAATGAAAACAAAGGAATGGCCAAAGGAAAGAGAGAGGGGGCGAAACAATGACATTCTTCCAAGACCGGGAATGAAATTCATCCTAAAAAGAAAGGGCACAGAAGAAAGGCAACTACAAAATAGAAATAGAAAATGACTATGACATGTGGAGCCAGGAAGCCAGTGTGACAATATTTTCTCGTAAAATGATACTCTATTTCATCACCATATGCTTTAGGAAAATCCAATATGTTCCTGACAGACTTCTAACATTTTTTCCCAAGATGGTTAAAGCTTTAGGGAATGTGTCAAAGATACTTAGCACCCACTGCATTTTTGAGTATCACACGTCGGTAAGTCTCTGGTTCATGAATTTTAATAATACCATTGCAATTCAGTTTGCCAATCACTCTCCCAAGCACTAGCTGATAAAAACATGCAAAGGCAGATCCTGTTTTGGTTTGTTCCAGTATACTGTTGAATCTGCAAATGGAAATGTGTATATATGTGTATGTATACATATATATACACACACACATATATAAAAGTTTATATATAGATATATAAATATATAGATATATAACTTTTTTAAGAGAATGAATGCTAAGATGGGATACACACATTATTTGAAAGAATTATTTCAAAACGCTGGCTGATGATTTTAAAATACTAGCTATTGCAGAAAAGAAGTGAACATTAAAGATGTAATCAATCACAGACATGCTGCTTCAAACTAACAAAAATGAGAACTAAACAGATTAAAATGAGTCATTCTGTGCCATTTGCTCTGCACACTTCCACGTGGAGGACCTTCTAAGCTATTTCGCAGCCTTTTCCTCTCATTGGAACTGTACGTGTGTATCTCTCTCTAACCACCTGTGGATTTCTAGTGGGCTACTGCATCATCACAAATGACATGTCATCCCTGGAAAAGTGCCTGGTAAACTACAAGACATTATATAAATACTGAATTTGATGTTGTACCATTAATAATGATATATTAGTGTAAAATTAAAATAATCGATTTTCCCTTTTGTCTGGCTTCCCTTTCTTTATTCTGCTATTTCACTCTGTCAAAGGTTAACTGTATCCTTCCAGCCACCAGAGCTTCAAATGTAACTGTTCTCCATTCTTCCTTTCCCCACTTCACCTTCCCCAGTCACCAAACTCCATTAGTTCTCTCTCTTAGTTCATTCACTAACATAGCCTTTAAATCATCTGTCCTCTTCCTGTTTCCATTTCCCAAAATCAGACCCTCATCATCTCATAACTAGGCTCTGCTAAAAATCTCTTAAGAACATCCTGATTCCAACTTGGGTCCTGTTCCATTTGCTTCTTTTGTTGACACCTGGTAGAACAAGAAAAAAGCTAGTTTAATCTCATCACTCCTCTGCTCAAAAACAAAGAAAGCCACTCTTTACAGAATAAAGAACAAAGTCCCCATTCCATACCACAGGGCCAAGGTAGACAGTCCAGACTCTTTGCAGCCGCACCTCCCACTACTCTAAACAAGCTCCTTGCTGCAGGTGGATGCTCCGCTCCCGCAAAATGTGTGATTGCCAGTGGCTGCTTGCCCCATCTGCAGCACCCTTCTCCTCTTCTCACCTGTCTGAATCATAGTTCCCTGTTAAACCCACAAAGCCTCCTGAGCCATCTTTGCCCACAGGCTTTCTCCACCTGGACACTCATATGGTGCTTGCTCAAGGTCTACTGTGTATCACGTGGGTGCAGGACTGCCACACAACTGTTGAATCTGTAGCTACGTCTTTTATTTTCCCCAAATAGATATAAACTTTGTATGGGTAGAGATCCTCACTTAACATTTATTAAGCACCTGCTGTGTGAAGAGCCCTGCTTGAGGTGCCACAAAGACAGGGAGGTATCTTGGTGCATTCAAGCTGCTATAACAAACTACCACAGACTAAGTGGCCTATTAAAAAATGGAAATTTTTTCTCACAGTTCTGGAAGCTAGAAGCCCAAGATAAGGGAACCAGCATGGCCAGGTTTTGGTGAAGGTCTTCTTCCAGGTTGCAGACTGAAGACATGTCATCATGTCCTCACAAGGTGGAAAAGGGCCAGGGATCTCTGGGAACCTCTTTTATAAGGGCACTAATCCCATATATGAGAGTTCCACCCTCATAACCTAACTATCTCCCAGGCCCCCACCTGCAAACACCATAACCTTGGGGGTTAGAATGTCAACATATGAATTTGGGGGGACACAAACATTCAGACCACAGCAGGATGGTTACACTTTTTGGGCATTTTACAAGAATAAATATAGTACTGTGCATATCAAAGCTGTCCAATTCATATTTTGAGTGAACTAATTTTCATAATTTTTACATTTTAAAATTACGATTTTAGAATTAAACTGTCAAAATGAAATCCCATAAATGTCTTCTTCATTTTACAGTAGGGAAAATACAGAAAAAAAGATGAAATGCATAGCAGCACTATTTACAATAGCCAAGACGTGGAAGCAACCTAAATGTCCATCGACAGATGACTGGATAAAGAAGATGTAGTGTACACACACACACACACACACACACACACACACACACACACACAGGAATACTACTCAGCCATAAAAAAGAATGAAATAATGCCATTTGCAGCAACATGGACAGACCTAGAGATTACCATACTAAGTGAAATAAGTTAGACAGGGATAGATAAATATCACATGCTATCACTTATATATGGAATCTAAAATATTATACAAATGAACTTATTTACAAAACTGTAACAGAGGCAAAGAAGATAAATCTATGGTTAACAAAGGGGAAAGAAGGGGAGAGAGATAAATTAGGAGTTTAGGATTAGCAGATTCAAACTACTATAGCTAAAACAGATAAACAACAAGGTCCTACTGTATAGCAAAAAGAACTATATTCAACATCCTATAATAAACCATAATGGAAAATAATATGAAAAAGAACATATATGTATAAGATATACATGAATCACTATACTCTACACCAGAAACTAACACAACATTGTAAATTAACTATACTTCGATAAAAAAGAAAAATGAAATGTCTTATTAATCCAAAGTATTGGTAACAAAATAAATACCTTAATGCACATTTTTGTTTTCAGTTCTGCTACTCCAACTGCCAAGCCTTTCTCATCTCTTCAAGAAAAACACTGTGTCCTAGATTCAACTTTTCTTTCCACTGGTAATTAATGAATTGCTCTTCTGCCTGAGACACTGTGGCTTTGGTCCCCTGTCCAAACAAGAACTGAGTCTTGCTTTCTGATCTTTCATTTTTTCATATGGTTCTCCTTACTTAGACCCAATCATGGGAAGCCTAAATCCTATGAAACTGAAGCCAAAGTCAATAAATCAAAATAGATGTTTCTTCCTCCCAGATTATTCCTTCCAGATAATTCACATTCACAGATAATTCCTAACTTTTCCCAATAATTATAGAAATACAAAAAAAATGTGCTTGATCACATGTGTCAGCTACTTTCCATTAGAAAAAAAATACACATACATCCAGAAATATTTTATATTTATCATAAAGAGACTTTGGTGCAAGAGGGGTTGATGAAACACATGCTTTGTCTTCACATCATGTTACTTGGAGGATGAGAATGTGTCAAATGATAATCCTTCACACTTGTTTAGTAGAAAGAAGTAATTCAATACTTTGAAAATCAAAAAGCCCAAACAAAAGAAAACTTAAAAATAGCTATAGTATTATCAAAAGTGTACAAAACAAAAAAAGATATTCAGGAAAAAAAAGCACTAAAACTAATACATTAACGAAGTTTTTTTCTAAGTATATTCATTCATCACTCACTGAGCATATACTTGGAGAATTTGCTAAGTGCCAGGTATTGTGCTAGGCACTGAGTTGGGAGATTCTTTTTTATCAGTTCTCCAAAATTCCATGACTGCATGTATTAATTTCAGGATGAAAACTAATATTTCTAATTGTAATACAGTTGTGATGGTTAATTTTATGAGTCAAGTTGAGCAAATGCCCAACAGAAATGCATGTGTTCACCAAAAGACATGCACAGGAATGTCCATAGCAGCATAATTATACAGCCCAAACTTGAAAACAGCCCATATGCTCATCAATAGTAGATTCGAGAGATAAACTGTAGTATTTACAGAAATGAAAAGTAAAAATTAACTGCTACTAGCAACAATATAAACTTCACACACATAATGATTGAAAAAAGCTAGCTACAAAAGAGTAACACTGTATGAGCTCATTTTCATAAAGTTCACATCAGGCACAACGAATCTATGATGCTGGAAGTCACCATAGTGGTTTCCTTTGTGTGTAGGGATGGAATAATGAGGCTTCTAGGGTGCTGCTGATTTTTTCAATTGAAGCGGTGGTTACACGGTATTTTCACATGGTCAAATTTCTTTGGGCTCTACACCTAGGACTTGTGCATTTTTCAGTATGTATGTACACAACTATTTAAGAAAAAGCTTAGTAAATGGTACCACAGGGCCTGCTGAATACTTCTCTTCACGTGGTATTTAAAGTCCTTTAGAGACAAGGATCTGGCAAAAACGTTCTTACTTCTTATTACTCGCCAACTCTAGTCTGATTTCTTAGTGCTTTCACTAACAATCACCTTTCGCTTGGATTGTATTTCTTTACTCATTTCTTCCTGTCAACATTGCTGTCTTCCCCTTAAGACTGACTAAACAATTCCATCCTCTTTTTGAAGCATTCCTTGATTTCTTAAGGAAGCATTCTGATCACATTTTACTGTACCACGTTCCACTGATCATGTTCATTGCATCTTTGTAATTCCCAGTATACCAGTTGATGGCAACTTTTTTTTTTTCTTTTAACTGTTTGTGGCATTCTTCCCTTTTATTTTAATTATTTTCATTTCTGTGCTTTCACTGTTTAAGGGGAAATGTAATCGTAATCATTTTTAAAAGCATCATATTCTATAGGTAACCCCTTGGACCTGTATATAATACTTATTCTACAATTTACAAATTTACACCTTCAGCCCAGCCCTCTCCCACACCAACTTCTTTTCTCCACTAAAATTTCTAACAAGCACCTTCAACTTCACATGCCAACCCCTTTTTCTCCATAGCACCTAACACTGTCTATATTCTACACAGACATTCTATATGTTAGCTTTTTCTTTAATTGTCTGTTTTCACCAACTAAAATATGAGCAGCACAAGGACAGATATTTAGATCTACTGTGTTCATTGGTATATTCCTAGAGTCTAGAACAGTGCTTGACACTGGAGTCTTTTTCTAAGTTGAATTAAATTTATGAGATCAAATTATTAATCATTAAAATCAGCACTCTTATATTTTCATTTTTCCATTGCATGTACTTCTCTAAAATAAATGCAGAAGTGCAATAAAGTTCAAAGTACTGCATAAGCCACTGCTATGAAGATTAAAACGGAGGATGCTGCCAGAAGTGAACTATCAGCTGAGAGGTAGCTCTAACAGGCTGAAAGCATCAACTTGTCATTCCAGATCCAAAGTTCCAAATTCAGCCTGGAGAAGACAAATATAGGGGTAAAATGTATAAATGTCCCAAATGTGGTTTGTATGCAAAATAACCTGTTGGCTGAGTGCCTTGTTCTCAGTAAGCAGTCACTATTATTATTATTATTATTATTATTATTATTATTATTATTATTATTATTATTATTATTATTATTTTGGCTGTTGCAAAAAGCTGTATTGTTTCCATTTGGTCCAAGGCTTGGGAGAGGGCTCCAGGATGGTTAAAAAAGCTGCCTGGTGACTGCAGAGAGAGGCTTCAGGCAGACACCAGAGGGGCTCTGCAAAGGCCACTGGCTTGCAGAGGCTCCTAGTTGTGCTTGAGGGTAAGCCTTTCAAAGAGGTACTCGTCCAGCCCAGCCTGGGGACCAGAAAGCCTGCAGAGGTTAGTCAGGTAGTTGCCCATCTTCTTGATGAGTTTCACCACCTCATCCAGGAAGCGGTTCTCCAGGAAGTCACAGAGATGTGGGTCTGCGCGGGCAGAACCCAGGGCATGTAGATCCAAAAGGACCTGGTTCAGGTTCTCCTCCAGGACAATAGCAGCTTCCATAGCATCCTGGGTTTTACCCCCTCATCTTGAGATGGCTTCTGCACGTCTTGGAACAGAGCGCGGCCTCTGCGCTGGTTTTGCATTTTCAAGAGACGCTCTGCGCCCTCGCGCTTCTCCTCAGCCAATTCGCGGGAAAAATGGCCAATGCCCTCCAGAGCCACATTCTTGTAGTCTAAATAGAAGCCCAGAGAGAGGTAGGTGTAGGAGGCACACAGATGCATGTTGACCAGGTGGTTGATGGAGGCCTCAACCTCGCTGGAATACTTCTAACGAATCTGGGAGCTCATGGTTGATCGGTAATAAGGAGTTAAGCTCACAAAATGATGTTGGCTGGTCCCAGAGACTGAAGATAGCACAGTGGCTGGTTCTGAAGGATGCAACTGGAAAAAAGGTTGAAGGGTGGTTGGAGGCTGGAGCAAGGGGTGTCCCTGGGTCTGTTCCGTCTAAACATTGTTAAAGCAAGAGACAGATCCATGGGACCCCCGAACGCACTGCCTTGTTGTTATCATTTTTATTAAAATTTTTGGTTGCAAAATAGATTGCAAGGGCCTACAGTCTTCCAACAAACCTTCACTGAGCACTAACTCTGTGCTAAGTGGTGGTGTAGTGCTGATGATGTGAAGATGAGCAGAACTGAGTCCCTTCAGTTGCTCACATTCCATTAGGACAAGTACATAACTGAGTGGATCAGCTGCAGTGCAGCGAGGCGAATGAGACCACCCAGGTGTGTCTGGAATGCTCAACCATTACCTAGCCAGCTCTCGCTTGTGGAGAAGGGTCATAAGAGTAGGTGAGGGGAGGCATGGAGAAGAATCCTAAAAGCTGAACAGGGGAGCAGAAATTATTGAATACTCCTCTTCCATCACAGTGCTGGGCAAACAATAGATGTCTCAGTGATTTCTCGTTCTGAGCCATCTTTCCTCGGCTTACAGATGGCCTCTGGCCATGTCCTCACATGGTCTTTCCTAAGTGTGTTCTCATATGTTTGTGTCATATTCTCCCCTTCTTACAAGGACACCAGTCATGCTGTATTAGAGCCCACCCGTATCACCTATTTTACCTTAGTTACCTTTTTAATGGCCTTATCTCCAAATGAAATCCCATTCTTCTGAGGTACTGGGAGTTAAGACTTCACCATATGAATTTTGGGAGGACATAATTCAGCCCATAACACTATGACATGATCAAAAGTTAGTGAGTCTAAATTCATGTTTTATTCCTGGTCACTATTTATCAATATTCTTTCAGTAATTCTACTAATAATCACACCCTTACATGTACAAAGGTTTTAACATACATTTTTCGATCCCAAAACATTAAGTATGAGATAGACACTTTTAGGTTTCAGGTAAGAAAACCTAAACTCAGAATTGCTACACTGTCTGGTAAAGCTTATGTAGCTAGTAAGTGGTATAACAGGTTGTCTTTTAAAAAACATTTTATTGAAGTACAGTTGACTTAACACTATTATATTAGTTTCAGGTGTACAACATAGTGATTCAACATTTTTATACATTACGAAATGATTACCACTACAAGTCCGGTTACCATCTGTCACCATATAAAGTTATTAAAATATTGACTATATTCCCTGAGCTGTACATTACAGCCCCATGACTAATTTATTTTGTAACTGGAATAAAACAGGCTGTCTCAGTCAGTGCATGCTGCTGTAACAGAACACCACAGACCAGGCAGTTCACAAATAACAGAATTTTATTTCTTACAGTTCTAGAGGCTGGAAGTCCAAGATGAAGGAGGCAACATCCTCCTTCGCTGTCTGGTGAGAGTTCACAACCTGATTCATAGATAGTTGTCTTTCTGAAAAACCTCACACAGCAGAAGGGATGAGGGAGTTCTCTGGGACCTCTTTTATAAGGCACTAATCCCATTTATGAGGGTACCACCCTCAGACCTAAAAATCTTAAAAAGGCCCCACTTCCTAATACCACCACTTTTGGAGTTAAGTTTCAATACATGAATTTTGGAGGTCACAAACATTCAGGCTATAGCACAGGTTATAACCCAGATCTGACTTCCTTCCAGAAGTTGATCAGATGTCTAGACATGGGTACCTTCTACTATACCACCATGCCCTGTATTATGGTGACGCAACTCTCCTTTATAAAATGGAGGGCTGTGATACAGAGCACAACACTATTATATTACTCAAATTATCCAGACTGCCCAAACAACTCGCATTAATCATAGACGCATACAATAGGATAATAAAGGGAATCCTAAAAACCATCCAGTTCAACTCTCCACATCTGACTGCTAAGTAAACCAAGGCCAAAGGATAAATAACATGCCCAAGGTCACGTAGGAAATAAGCTGGAGAGTTGGGACTACAAAGCAGTCTGCATTCGTCCGTCCTACTGATAATTCAGTAACTATTAACTAGACATTTGAGGAGCAATACATATGGCAATTTAGAAGAACAAGTCCACAGCCAGAGACTCCTGGATTGGAATTTGTGCTCCAGGATACATACCAGCTGTCCCTTAAACTTTCAGAACCTCAGTTTCTCTTCTATAAAATAAGAATAATAATATTAATTCAGAGTTAAAAGAGATAATGCAGATGAAGGACTTTGAGCTGTACTAAACATAGTAAGTACTCAATGGTATGTTCACCTTTATTACATGCTATATAGATACTGTGTAGATATTACAGTAAATATTGTGTTAGTTTCATGGTGCTGGAAATGTTGTTTTGCCAGTCTTAACGCAGAACTGTGCAACAGAGTTTCACAGGCCACAAAGGATTGCCTTCCGTGGTTGCCTTTGGGGTTACTACTCCAAGTTTGGAAAATGTAAAGATAGAAAATTGCTGAACCCAGTGAAATGCCAGATGTACAAAACAAAGTGGCCATCTAGTCAAGTCAGTATCACTTCTGGATGGCTACTGATCATAAATACCTTTCTCAATACTATCTACAGATTATAAAATCTAAATATTCTTAGCCGAAATAAAATATCCCAGATTTCTGTGTATAATTCCACACAGCCTTTACCAATTATAATGCTCAGTGCTAGAAATATGTTTGCTAGTGTGCTACGACCACACAATTTAGTAACACTTTTCTCCTGGTAAAAGAGTCTGCATTTCAGACACCACCAGAGGAAACAAAGCAATTTTATTTTTAAACTACCATTGTTTTTAGTTCCTTTGTCCACAAAACCATAATGAGACACATACAAAATATCCAATTTTAGATTCGGTGGGCTACCAGGATATTTTCTTTCAGGATAAAAAAAAAAATTAGAGGAAATCTCTGTACAAATAATCATGTCTCTCTGTGGACTGTGCTGGTAACCAGCAGGCAATATACTTTGCCACTCCCGAAACTTTGTCATAGAAACCACCATAACTGAGGTGGATTCTATAGAAACTGCACATTCCTCATGACCTTCCCAAATGGGAAAATCTGGTTTGAATAAGTTAGAAAAGCAAGAAGAATTTGCTTAGGGATCTTAGACTTCATAATCTAGACTGAGTTCTTTATTACATACAGAAATTCAGCAAAAGAGATCTAATAAACATTCTGAGAATTTTATAGGAAGAAAAATCTCCAGCAG
Source organism: Camelus bactrianus (assembly GCF_048773025.1). Classification (NCBI taxonomy): domain Eukaryota; kingdom Metazoa; phylum Chordata; class Mammalia; order Artiodactyla; family Camelidae; genus Camelus; species Camelus bactrianus. The sequence continues at coordinate 41,092,847 of NC_133550.1, read as the reverse complement.
CGATTCAGTTCCACTAAGCCAGAGTCCGATTTTTCAATAAAAAGGTGGTAAAGGTGGGGAACCACAATTCAAGCTCAATTTTTAAGCCATTCCTGACCCATGACCACGAATACTGCTGGTCCCACAACTTCCTGTTTTGTTTTGACTTGCTTATATCACTGATGCAATGTCTTATTATTTTGCAGAAATAGGGGTTTTAAAAATGTGCACACATATACTTTAAAATTATATATATATATATATATATATATATATATATATATATATATATACACACACACATATAATAAAAAAGATTAGAGGCTCTGAATCCCTTTTGTTTTCTTGCTTTAGGTAAAAAATTAATTAAAATATATAAAAAATTAAGTTCACTGGAGTAGATCATTAGTAAAGAGAAATATATGTAATTCTTTTTTTTTTTTACTAAATATTTTAATGGAAATGATTAGCAATAAATATAGTACAGAAATCTCCATAAACAAGGAAACAATTTAGTGAAATGTGGCTTGTTTTAGCAGAAATATTTTTTGACACATAAGATACTTCATTACAATGTATATCAATGTCAAAACCACACAGCTTCAATAAGCCATCTTACAGCCTGTGTCTAAGGAATTTTAGCATATTCCCAGCAAAGATGTTACACATTTCTTGACAAAAATGTTTTCCAAAAGGAATCACTGCAATTCTGAGTTTTATCAAAATACCTACTATTTTTGTTTGTTACATGTTTCCTTTCACTATTATTATTTTATATTATCTGTGTTATACTTCAACATGAATACAGAAAATTGTACCAAATTGTATAGCTCAGTAATTAACACAATGATTTGCATAACCACCACTGAGGAAGGAGGCACAGAAGACTCCTTTGGGTCTCCAGATCATGACTCTCCTTCCCTTCTTTTCAAAGGTAACCACCATCCTGACTTCTAAAACATTAGTTTAGTTTTGCCTGTTTTTGGAGTCATACGCCATACATTATTTTATGTCTGATTTCTTTTGTTCAATTATTTATGAGATTCATCCTTGTTGCTAAGTGCAGTTATATTTAATTTGTTTTTATTTCTAATACATGTAATTGTTCCTTCCACTGATGTTTGTGAAGATAGAAGAATAGCATCTCCTCTCCTTGGGCCTCTAGAATATACACACACTCACATAACATCCCCACTGATCCTTATGCCAGTTCCGAGAGGGAGGAAGAAACATGTAAGAGAGAACGTTTATGGAACATGGGCTCGGCCAGACTCAGCCCCAAGTGTTCTCTCATTCAGCTTCTCAGCTGCCCTCTAAAGGAGGCATCAACAGCCCCTCTAGATGGAAAAACTGAGCCAGATGAATGACCTAGTCCTGGAGAGTGCGGAGTGAGTACTGGAGCTGGGGCTGTCAGACTTTTCACTACATACACCACCGGATTAGGACCTGCCAGATTTAGCCATTATACCCCAGCACCAGCGGAGCTCTGGGAAGGCCACATGTTAAGTTTAACTCATCTTTTAATTGCAATGAGATAAAAATTTCAGGAGAGAAAAGGAGGAAACATGGGAAGGAGAGGAGAGAAGAGGAGGAGAGAGTTGGAGAGAGGAGATCTGGGAAGAGAACTCTGACCTTCTAATGCTGCAGGTTCTAGAAGGCTGCCAAGCTGCCCAAAGAGCCATGGAGAAAACAAGTTCTATCCCTTCAAAGAAATGTCTTCCAGAAAAAAAAAAAAAAAGTGCCCTGAACAGCTTTCTTTTTCCCAGAAGACAAGAGTGCTTTTCCCTCAGGTCAATGACCATCACATAACAGATGATATTTTCATTTTTCTTTTGGCCCCTGGCAAGCTTAGAATCATGTTTACAGCTCAACCTGTATTATTAACCCTGTTGGACCTCGAGTCTTAATATTTATTCTATCTTTTTATCTGGCCTTGCTTTTTTGTATCTATATATTTTCAGGTACCAATTTTTACCTATTTTATGTTAGCTTGTAAATTATATATACTCGTAGACAAACTCAATTCCTATGTAATCAATAGATAAAGTAATTATTTCATGCATTTGATCACTCTATCTAGTGATCTAGGTGATCCCTTTACCTGAAATATTGTTAGTGTATATTAGTTTTTTGACTAAGTAAGTGTGTTTAGTTTGCATTATGGATTTTATTGATTACATTCAAGTTATCTTCCCTGTATTCAGCCAACAAATACTTATCAAGAGTCTACTATATGCCAGGCATTGAGTTTTGTGTTAAGCCCCCAACGGAAGCAACACACACATAGTCTCTGCTTTCAGGAAGACTCTGCAATTGTCCCACTAATAATATGCAGTGAAGAGTACAAGAAAGAAGTATAGGGTTGGTAAAGGTACCCATAATAGGTGAACTTGAGCTAATCCTACGGGTGACCAGGACTGCCCCAGGCATGTGACATTTGAACTGAGACTTACAGGCATTAACCAAGAGAAGAGGAGAGCAGAGAAAGACTGAAGTTGGGTAGCACTTTAAGCAGAGATAAGAACACATGCAAGGCTCTTGGGTAGAAAGGAAGGTGGCTTCCTTCCAACCTGAAAGAGGACTGTGTGACTGGAGCTTTGACAGCAAGGGAAGGAAGTAGTCTTGAGGTGCAGAGACAGGCCATGCTAGAAATGTTGGTCTTTGCCCCAAGAACAATGATGAGGATATTAAATGACTTGCTTGAAGTCACCCGGCTGGTGAATAAACATGGGCATAACAAATATTAATAATGCAAAATTGAAATAGCCTTTAGCCAGTAATCAGCATAAAGAGGAAATCTGAAACAATCATTATAATCATTACACTAGTGTTTCCACATATAGGTCATTACCAAAATTGGTGTTAAATCAAAAACAAAGTTTAACAAAAATCATTTTACATAGTTATTACTAAATTTACTATTATGTACCCCAGTTTACATATGAGAAAACTGATGCTCAGAGGAATTAAGTGATTTGCTTGAGATCACTACAGAAGAGTGACAAAACTGGGACAAGAAAATGCGAAATCTTGTGTTCTCTACAGGAAGCATGCCCTCCATGGTGCTTAGCTGACCCTTAAACTACAAGACTGGGTACCAGGGAGCAAATTGGAGGATGTAAATTTTTCTGTAAAACTGGCCTTCTGCTCTATTCTTGAGGCACATAAATGACAGAGGAGGAGAATATGTGACGTAGATTTTGTAAATTATCCTAATAAACAGAAAGTCACTATCTAGATTACTCATGCAAATGCATGATCAATCTTGAATTTTTACAAAAGAAAGAAAAAACATCTTTCACCATTGAAAGGTAATTTGAAATTTACTACACTTAAGATGTTAAGATCATACTGTATAGCACAGGGAAATATACACAAAATCTTATGGTAGCTCACAGAAAAAATGTGACAATGAGTGTGTATATGTCCATGTATGACTGAAAAATTGTGCTGAACACTGGAATTTGACACAACATTGTAAAATGATTATAAATCAATGAAAAATGTTAAAAAAAAAAAAAAAAGATGTTAACAGATCTAGGCTAACCTTAGCTTTACATGCTTTGATTTTTAAAAGCTGTCAGTCTCGGGTAGAATTGGATGTTATTCCTATCCCTAATGAGAGGAAAAGGAAAATTTGAAGGAGGTGTAAAGAAATTGTTTCATCTTTTCACATAAACAGTGTTCTTTGCTGTTGAGTTGTTTTTGTCAAAAAAAAAAAGTAGCTTCAAGCAACGTTAAGAAATGGAAATGGGGTTTTATCAAAACAGTACTCTTGACAAGAAAGGAGAAGGAAATCTCATGAGAAAAAAAGGAGTCACTAAAGAGAGAGGTGTCATTCACCTCCAGAGGCTGAGGGTCTGTTTCTCAGCAGCAAGAGTTCTTGCACTGCCCTCAGGTGTACTGCCATCAGCAGGTCCCAGCTATCCTCCTGTGACATCTTCCTTCCCTACTCAACCTGCCAGCATTTGTTGCACATTCCTGGGCATCAGGGAATATGGACAGGACCCTGGATGTGGTCTCTGTCTTCCTGGCCATGAGGGTTCATTGAAGCTCTCTGTCACATCATAATCTCTCTCCTCCATGACAATCCATTTTGTCCTCTACTCTGCATCTTTTTCCTGCCTCACACCTCTGCTTAATACGTTTGCCTGGTCATTGCTTTGGTGCATTCACACTTTCTCTAGACCTCTGTGGCCTTATGGCCTCAGTTTACCTGAGTTCTCTCCGAGGGGGTTTTGGTGTTGGCCCCTTCCTTCTATATTCCTCTACTATATTCCTCAGTTCATACTCACAGACGAAACCTGGTAGCCTAGTGAATAACCCCTGCTCCAATTCTGACACAGCTGTTTCTACCAGGCCCCGTCACTGACTGCTCGCCAGGCTATGGATTCGCTCCCCTTGGTTCAGGCAATCACAGCTTTTCCAGCAAGTTGTAGCTGAGGAAGGCGAGCAGCACAGGCAGTACAAGGCACAGAACGTGAGTGCAAGCTCTGATCCTGATATCTGGGTTTGAATCCCAGCTATGCCACTGACCAGCTGTGGAACTTTGGCAAATTCCTTAATGCCTCCTCTATAAAAGGAAGGTGACTATAATATCTATCTCATTGGGTTGTTGTGAGGATTAAATGAAATAACACATAAAAAAAAACTTAGCACTGTATCTCATGCTTAGGAAGGGCTCTCTAAATGTCAGCTATTATCCTTGTGCGTATCTATGTCAGATCGTCAGCAGGTGGCCATGAGCAGGCCAACTGCCCTTGACTGGAAATTGCAGGCCCAGAGGAACTCATTGATGACCTGTTCAATCACAAGTGTGCAATTTCTTCAACCTCAACTATGCCTGTCAAAGCTCACCAACAGGTCTTTATAAATGCGAAAGAAGCTGAGAGGATTTTGGATTTTTTTTGTCTAAATTATTTTCACACAATGAGTTTAAATTTGCAAAATTAGGCTGTCAAAAGTGCCTTTCTTCATTTGAGCATTCTATAAAATACCAATGGTTGAGCTTAGGGAGGTTTTCATGGTGGTTTAGGCGCGAGCGTGCGCGCGCGTGCGTGCGTGCGTGCGTGTGTGTGTGTTTTAATAAGAACTTCTTTGTCATCATGTGATCCATTAAGAACTAGAGGAATTATGTGGGAGCCCGGGAAATTAGCTTATTTAAATCTAGCTCAATCAGACCAAGTTAAGTCACATAAGAACTAACTAAATATTTTCATTTGAATCAACAATTGTAACTGTTATATAACAATACAGAAATGGATTTAGTCCAAGGCAGGGTAATCTCTGACCCCATCTGAACTGGGCTAGATATGAAATGACCTGTTAGAATAGCTTAATCTTGAGGTCATATGAAGTGAATACATCCTCATTATCCAGCTCCAAGGAACACCATTCACACTGTGTTTTAGAACATCATGACAAAGCCCTTCTGAAGTCTAGATCTTCCAGAAAATCTCACTAGGGAAGGGAGAAGATTGGGACTTACAGTGGTGGGGGTTTTCCAAAGTCACGGACTGACATTTGTCCAGAGACTGAAGCACAGAACTCTGACATTAACCTAAAACCCTAAAAATCATAAATTGGATAATGATAACTCCCATTTTCAATCCTTCCAACAGCACAGAACATGAGCTCCTCACCACATGTGAGGGCTCCTGCCTCCCTCCCCAGTCTCATCTCACGCCAGCACCCTCACCCTGTCCTTTCAACACACTTCAGCCCCTCTGACTCCCTTCTATGCCCAGCACATGCCAAGGTCTTTCCCAGCTCAGGGACCCAGTCCCACGTAAGACCTCTCCCTCATTGTCTACCTGGGATTCCTCCTGTATGTCCAACTTGTTATTTCCTATCTTAGCACCGTATGTGTTTCCTACATAGCACTTATCAAGATTTATAAGAATTTTACCTGAGATCTTTGGACTTTGGAGAATTTGGACTCTGAGAGTTCTGTCTCTAGACTAAAGGCTTTATGAAAGCAGGAACCATCTCTATTTTATTTACTATTAGGGATCCAATTTAGCCCAATGCCTGGCCCACAAGAGTTGCTCAATAAATATTTGCTGAATGCATTAAGGACAGGAGGGAAATCTAAAGGCAATGTACATGCTACAGGGGAATAAACAGGTGACTTGTTCCTCAAATGGGTGAATTGTATGATAAGTAAATTATACATTATGTGAATTATATCTCAAAAAAAAAAAAACTGTTCCCCCAAACCCAAAAACTTATAAAGAAATCTAAGCTCAGAACTTTGAGGTTCTTAACAGGATTATGGCATGCAATTCCCAAGGAATAAGGACGAATCATGCTGGTACCAAAAAAACGAAAAATGAAAACAAACAGTAAACTGCTGCACATTGGTTACTGAAGCACAGACCAAAATCTGATTACAGAAAAACTTTGATTTCATTTTTGCTTTATGTATTTCTGTACCACTTGAATATTGGCAAAGCAATTTGTAAATTACCATTTTGTACTTCTTATTCAAAGTACTCTTGAGCTGGACTGGAAGGTAGATATCTCAAGACAAGGCTGTACCTGGACCCTTTGTATAGTAGCAGAATGTCCCAATTAATTTAAAATAACCCACTTGGAAGCAAGCTTCAGAAATGCCTGCCTTTCCTGCTTATAAATACAGCTATTTGCGGGATTATGTGAGATCTCTTATGGACCCTCATAGCTTCCTAAAATCCTTTCTGGACAGAGACGAGCATTGACAAAATAAAACATCAGTGATAAATAGGGTGTGAGAAACTCCTTGTTCTGTCTTATAATAGCAAAGTCCCGTGGCTTGGAGAAGTCAAGTCTTTGGTGGAGTACCTTTGACTCATTCTTGCTGTGTTTCTTGCTAGGTGTAGAAAATAGTGGAAGGGGAAATCTCCTTCATAGAACTAACCGTCTCTGAAGGGTTAAGATACTACTCAGATGAGTATCTCCAGAGATCTCGTAAACAGGCTAGTAACGAGCGCTTTCAAATGAACATAAGCCTGGATTGAATTTTAGCTCCTTAAGACTATATATTATGTAGGTAAGTTATTTAACCTTTTATAAGACTGTCTTCCCATTTGCACAACAGGAATAGAAATATTTACTACCTCACTGAGCTGTTTCATGGGTCAAGTAAAACCAAACATACCTGGCACACAGACAGCACCCAGTATGCTTTAATTGCTATTGTTATTCCAAGAGAAAGTTCTCTTTAAAATCATACAGTGCTCAATGATTAAAGTGCAACCCCTCTAAACCTCAATTTCCCCATTTTTTTAAATAAAAATAGTACCTAGTAAAAGTAAGAATTAAATAAGAAAATACATGTGACAGTGCTGTATAAATATATGGTTATATTAGCCTTATTATTAATAAATTAAATTTGTCATTGGTGTTACTATATTGTAATGCTTGAAGCAATCATAATTACTGTCATTTACATACCCATGCAAAATCCACAACCAGTTCTCAATTTTCAGCCTCAGGATCAAAGATGATGAAGATATACTGTTTTGTTTCCTGAAGGGAAAAAAAAACACACAAAAGAAAAGAACCCCATCAGGGAATAAAATGGCACATGTTACTGTTAATTTTTTAACAGGGAAAATTCAGTAAGTTTGTAATAATGAGTAACAGAGGGAAATAAGTCAAATGTATTTATGCATGTGCAGGCAGAGTAAGACAGCTGGATTTGGTTGTAAGGAGGATTCTAAACCCTGTTAGCTTCTCTACAGGAAAAATAAGAGATAATATGACAAAATAAAGACAAGACCATCAAGAACAACATCATACATCTGATCTCAATAGCTGGGTCCTTACAAAGAGCACCAAATCATCTCCATGTTACAAAGATGACCTATTTTTTAACATGTGTGTATATATATATATATATATATAATTTTTAATTTTCAGGGAATCCTTCTTAAGCTGTGGGCACAGGTGGGACAAAAGTCTCCTGCAAGCTTTTGCTGCAATAGCACCTGCAGAACTGAAGGTCAAGTGGATGTGACGGTTCTCGAGGGGACCCTCAGGGTAATGTCTTGTTCTTGCTTTACCTTACTTTTCCAGAATTCTCCTTCCTTTTCAAACATCTCTCACTCAGAAATAAACGTCCTGTCTTCCAAGAAAATTATGAGCTTTTCGCATCAGCTCCTTTAGAGAGTCTGTTCTGGGTTTTGTTTGCTTCATCTGCATTTCTTTGTCTAACTGAGTTGCCTTGGCTGTCACAGCATTACCCACTGGTCAGTTTGCAGCCAAGCCTCTGATACTGACACCATGTGTCATGGACAAGCATACATTTATCATGTTGGTATGATTTTTTTAAATGAGCTATTTCAAAACAAAGGTCCTGTACAGGCAATTGTCACCTGGAAGCTTCAGGCTTTAAATTTCTGAAAAAAAGCTGTTTTACCAAATCTTATTTTTATTTATTTGTTTTCCTGGGACACCCTAATTTAACATAGAAAAAGATTCAATTAAAATTTTCTACAATATTTTCCTCAATGATCAAGGAATTGGATGATTTCAGGATGGAAATATGCTAACCAGCATCTCACAAGGCTAGATTTCTGGGCTGAAGATCAGAAATTGTAATAAATCAATATCGGAAGTTGCAAGTCAATGAGAATAACAAAGACATTCATGTTCAGCCCAATTTCAAGCCTAACTACTGGGACATGATCATCTTCACTGGCTGCTGACGTAATAAAATCCACACGGATAAAGATGAGGAGCAGGCGTGGCACCGATGGTGGTCTTCTACCCATCGACTGGGGTAGAAGTCGTGACTGGGGCCCCACGAGGGTAAAAGACACCACACTGAGGGGCGAGAGTATAGCTCAAGTGGTAGAGTGCATGCTTAGCATGCAGAGATTCTGGGTTCAATCCCCAGCACCTCCTCTAAAAAATTAACAAACCTAATTACCTCCCTTACTCCCGTCAAAATAAAATTAAATAATACAATGATAAATGAGTGAGTAAAAATATTTAACAACAAAGACACCACACTGGATTGTTCTGCCATCACTATGGAAATGTGACTCCTTTCCACCAAGAAATAGTCTAGCAAAATAACACAAATATGACTACAGCTGGAGTTAATTGCTGCAGGGGAATGAGTGATCTAAGGGATCTTGGAGGTAGGCATACTATCCCATTCCCTAAGGACATTACAGGGTGGGAGAAATGATGTTATAAATGATCTAAAATTGAGACTAGAAATTTGAGGCTTTGTAACTTCAAATATCTGGGATCTCCCATACAAATAGTGTCTGAACATGGTTGGGCCTCGATTTTCTTCTGAGGCTCACCATCTCAGAATGAGGCCCTAAAAGACTGGGGCATAGCTCCTGGCCCCAGTCTTGCAATGCAGCTTAGAATCATCCTTCCATCAGGCATTTCCATATCTTAGCTGCTGTGAATAATGCTGCAGTGAATGTGCATGTGCAGATATCTCTTAGAGATACTAATTTTAATTCCTTCAGATAATATATCCCAGGACTAGGATTGCTGAACCATATGGTAATATATTTTTTAATTTTTTGAGGAACCACCATACTGCTTTCCAAAATGGCTGTACCAATTTACAGTCTCACCAACAGTGAATAAGGGTTCCCTTTTCCCCACATCCTTGCCAATATTTGTTATCTCTTATCTTTTTGATAATAACCATCCTAATAGGTATTGATATTTCATTGTAGGTGTGATTTGCATTACTCTGATGATTAGTGACGTTGAGCACCTTTTCATGTACTTATTGGCATGTTGTCTTCTTTGGGAAAAAGTCTATTCAGGCTCTTTGCTCAGTTTTTAAATTGGATTATTTGATTTTCTGTCTACTGAGTTATACGAGTTTTTATATATTTTGGGTATTAACCTCTTATCAGATATATGGCTTGCAAATATTTTCTCCCATTCTGTAGGTTGTATTTTCAATTTATTGATTATTTCCTTTTTTTTGTGCAGGAGTTCTTTAATTTGATGTAGTCCCATTTGTTTATTTTAGCTTATGTTCTAGGTGCTTTGGGTGTCTTATCAAGAAATTATTGCCAAGACCAATGTCAATAATCCTTTTTCCTATGTTTTCTTCTAGGAGTTTTGGGTCTAACATTTAAGTCTTTGATCCATTTTGAGTTAATTTTTGTGAGTGGTATAAGATAGGGGTCTAGTTTCATTCTTTAGCATATGGATGTCCAGTTATCGCAACACTGTTTATTGAAGAGATTATCCTTTCCCCATTGTGTCTTCTTGGTGCCATTGTCAAAGATTAGCTGACCATACGTGCATGTGTTTATGCCTGGGCACTCTATTCCGTTCCAATTGTCTATGTGCCTGTTTTTATGCTAGTATCATACTATTTTCATTACTATAACTGCAAATATAGCTTGAAACAAGGAAGTGTGATGCCTCCAGCTTTGTTCTTCTTTATCAGGATTGCTTTGGCTATTTGGGGTCTTTTGTGGTTCTCTACAAATTTAGGATAGTTTTTTCCATTTCTATGAAAAATTCCACTGGAATTTTGATAGGGATTGCATTGGATCTGTAGATCATCTGGGGTAATATGGGCATTTTCACAATATTAATACTTCAAATCTAAGAACACAGAATAGCTTTCCATTTATTTGTGTCTTCTTCAATCTCCCTCATCAATGTCTTATACTTTTTAGTGTACAGGTCTTTTACCTCCTTCTTTGGTTAAATTTATTTCTAAGTATTTTATTATTTTTGATGCTATTGTTAGATTTCTTTCTTAATTCCTATTTCAGATAGTTCATTTTTAGTATGTAGAAACACAACTGATTACTGTATGTTGATTCTGTATCCTGCAGCTTTATTGAATTCATTTATTAGTCCTAACAGATTTTTTTAGTGAGGTCTTTAAAATGTTCTACATATAAGACTATGTCATCTGCAAACAGATAATTTTACTTCGTCTTTCTAATTTGAATGCCTTTTAGTTCTCTTTCTTGCCTAATTGCTAAGGCTAGGACTATGTTGGGCAGAAATGGTGAGAGTGGGCATCCTTGTCTTGTTCCTGATCTTAGAGGAAAGGTTTATAACTTTCCACCACTGAGTATGATGTTAGCTGTGAGCTTGTCATATATGGCCTTTATTATGTTGAGAAATATTCCTTCTCTACCTAGTTTATTGATAGCCACTAAGCATTAAAGGATATTAAATTTTATCAAATGCTTTTTCTGCACCTATTAGAATAACTATACAAGTTTTATCCTTCATTCTGTTAATGTGGTGGTTCAGATTTACTGATTTGTGTATACTAAACCATCTCTGCATTCCAGGGATGAATCCCACTTGATCACGGTGAATGACCCTTTCAATACGCTCTTCAATTCAGTGTTCTGGTATTTTGTTCAGAATTTTTGCATCTATGTTATTCAAGGATGCTAGCCTGTAATTTTCTTTTCTTACAGTGTCCTTGTCTAGCTTTACTCTCTGGGTAATGCTGGCCTCATAAAATGAATTTGGAAGTGTTGTTTTCTCTTCAGTTTTTTTTTTTTTGGAAGAGTTTGAGAATGACTGGAATTTATTCTTTTGTAAATGCTTGGTAGAATTCACCTATGAAGCTATACGGTCCCGGGCTTTTATTTTATGGGAGATTTTTGATTACTGAACATAACAGTGCTTGAATTCAAACGGAAGCATCTCTGTAAAAGATGAGGAATGGGGAAGTAAGGGGATTGAAATTATGCTCAAGAAGTGCTGTTACTCGTAGGAACATCTGTTCTGTGAACCACTGGGAAACAAGATCCCCCTGACTCTACTGGTTGCTGGAGTCTCTAATTCAAAGCGTTAGTGGGCTCCCAACTAGTCCCCAAGAATGAAATTTAAGTGCAAAGGGGACTCAATTTGGCCTGATGTAGACATCACAATCCTGGGCATGGCTGTAAGTACCCTGAAAGGATGTGAGGACATCTTTCAGCAGAGATTTGAAAAGAAGAGCCCAGCTCTTTGTTCTGTCTCTTTATTGTCTGTTGAGCAATTTCAGATATTACCAGATTCCCAGCTGTGACTGAATTCCTGGCCCATGAAAAGCACTATTATTATTCTAACTGGGCAAAGTCATCAATAATAATGACCAGCATTTATCTAAGGCTTACTATGTGCTAAGCACTTTATATGCATTATCCTGAATAAGCCTCTAAAGTAGGAGCTACTATAATTTTCCTCATTTTTCAAATGAGGAAACTGAAGTTAAGCAACTGGCCCTAAGGCATAAAGTCAGTAAATATAGAGCTGGGTTTGAAACAGAGCTCAATGCTTTTGATCCTAGTCTACGTTCAGACAACACTGGCATGGGTGAAGAATGAGCTGAGAGACACATCTATGAAACGTAACTGATACCTAAGAAGCTTTAGAAATCATACATATTTCTATGTGTATATCTCCCCACTCCTCTTGAAAAACACGATTATTTCTTGCTGCCACTGTACTACAACAAACTACAAAATGGCACAGAGAGAAGCAGACAGAATTCCCCTTGTTCTGTCAGCTTTGTAAATTTTTTTATGTTATTATATCGACAGGAATTCTCTTTGTCCATAGACTGTGTATTGATTTCTACCCCAGCTACGCTGTCCTCGTCCCTTCTTTGATATGAATCTTGGCCTTTCTCTTAGTTGCTTTACATCTCTAAGCTAAGGAACAAGCATTTGAAGAAAGCATATAGTTTCCATGATTAAGCATCTAAAGATATTTTACGATTTAGCTTCATTTAATATTCCTAACCATCTGCAAGGCAGACACTGTCCTCTCTTTCCATGCGTGAGAAAACAAGTCCAGAGTTATTGGGATTGAAGTTAAAATCATGCACCTAGATAGGAACCCGGGAGCTCTCTGAATCCATACACCTTAACAACAAAGCCTGGCTCTCTTCCTTTCTCCTTATTCTCCTTGCTCTTTCCATAACTTCTGTTCTTTTCAAACATGGATTCCATAAACCTAAATAAAATAGCCTTTCCTGGTTCTTAGAGGTCTTGGTGGACGCTGTAGTGTTGGGATAACCACTGTCTTTCAGCTAAGGTCTCTGAGATCCATGCCTCTAGGATTAGCTAGTGAGGAATGCATTCCATGTGTCTGTATGTAGGACAGGATGAACCGCTAAGGCCAATCTCACTGACAATGGCGTGTCTGTGTGAGATTTGAGTCTGACCTGGTTAATGCAGTTGGGAAGATACACAGCCCTTTCCCCCATGTTGGAACTGTGTAGTGTTATACTGCCACCTTGTGGCTTCTCCGTGTGAGCTCGGAAACAAGGCAGGGGCTTGACAAAACCAGTCATGGTAAACCACAGGGGGTTTGCAGCAGGGACTGAAGGAGAAACGGAGGTTTGGGAGAGAACATAGAAGAGACGTCCTAACTTATCAGGAAAAAAAATAATTCTGTTTGTCACAAAATAAGTTACTGGTCACAAGCATAGGCCTTGAAGTAAGATAGACCACAGTTTAAACTCAATCGACTAAATGACTCCTTTGGGTCTGTTTACTTGTCTGTGTAATAGAAATAGTAACAACGTCTCAGGACTGTTGTAAGACTTAAATGAGGGAGAGGGTATATAGCTCAGTGGTAGAGTGAACACAGCATGCACAAGGTCTTGCATTCAATCCCCAGGACCTCCATTAGAAAGTAATAAATAGATAAATAGGTCGATCAATCGATCGATCGATCAATCTAATTACCTCCCACCCCCTACTCAAAAAAAATTTAAATGCATGCAAACTGCCTGGGCTTGAACCTGCCAATAACCCCTGCTGTTATCATGGGGCTAAGACAAAAAACATGCTCGCCCCTCCAAAGCCCCTCCTTTCTCTGCCTCTTCCCAGGACCCCTCCCTTTCCTCTTTTCTGCTCTCTGGTTTGAGACTTAAACATTTCACCCTTTCCCAACCTAGAAGCGTTGCTTTGTGGGCATCAAATGGAGCACATTTTAAATCATATCTTAACACTCTGGTAGTTTTGTGACCTTTTTGCCAAATCACGTAAACTTCCTGAGCCTTAGTTTCCTCATCTATAAAATAGGGTAAATAATACCCATGTCTCCAGATTACAGAAAGAATTGGAAATAACATAGACAAAAGCGTCTGGCTGTCTTGCACATAGTCATTATTCCACGGGGTAATCATTATTATTGCTGTGATGACATTTATTCATTCCAATTCTCCAGTCCTTCAAGAAGCAACAAAACCTTAACCATCAAAGATTCATTGGGCACTTGGAAGAGAAAGTACCAGTTCTTCTGGTGTCTAATTATGCAGTTTCAATAAAACATTATTTTCCCATGATTTCATAGTATACCTATTTTCTTAAGGCTAAAATGCAATTTTTCACATTTTGATGCTAAAGTACATTTTTTAATCAACATGTACTTGTGTGTTTCTGCTTCTTCTCTCCAGTCCCCAACTCCCTCCAAAAAGAGATGTTATTAAATCAGGGTATACCTTATACTTGATGACAGTTTAGGACTAAGGAATATAGGTGGACTCCACTTTTATCCTCTCCAGGATCAAAAACTCTAGATTTATGTTGACATCCTGAATGTTCCTGGCCTTAAGAACATGAGTTCCCAAAAGCACAATGCTCTTAGTATGCAGAACAATCACTGTGAGGACCCAGCCAAGGGTCCGACCCACCTGGCTATATGACAGTTCCTACAACATACAGTGAGACTGGAACTCTTTTATTTCTCATTTCTCCATATCCCAGAAACAAATGACAAGCCCTGCATCCTCTAAGCTCAAGTGGGAAAGAGCCAGCTCTCTTTCCTGAAAATGCAAACGTTTAATTACTCCCAGGGTACCTGAGCTAGCAGCACGGATGCTGAACACTGAAACTGTTCAACCCTGGGTCAGATAGGGAGTTGCACTTTCAAAGCCGCTGAAATACAGCTGGGATCACTGCCTTGGTTTCTAATGAATGGGGACTTGTTGCATAATTGAAAACAAGCCTAACACGCTTCATTCATTATTGTCAGCTAAAGAAAAAAAAAATGGAGAAAAAGTCCTGATGCCAACTTTTTAAAAGCCCCTCTGGTCCATTTGCCTGCATAAAAATGAACCCGTCATCCCCAGCCATTCCAAGTCTTGGCAGCGGCTTCTCTTCCACCCCTTGGCACTGCAGATAAAATGATTTTTGTAGCTGCTTCTTTGGAAAGGTAACTTCAGTGCAGTGGAATAACTAATAGGATGGAAGAATAACCAACCATTTCACTGTGGCCCAAACAGGCTGTTTCAGCCACACAGTACAGCTGGTAGGTCAGCCAACCAATACCTTTGCAAATTCTTCCAAAGGGAAATAAAGTGAACATGGACACTGCAGGGCCCTCAAGAATGTGCTGGCAGCCAAGCTGAGCTACCGCCTGTAACTCTGATATCTGAAAGGTTGATGGTTTACGCCCTCTTTTGTCGTCTCGATGCATCTCTCCCGACGCTCATTCTTGTGGAGAATTGCCCAGAACACCCGAGAGGGAGAGGCATCTATTGAGACACAGGTGGAAGTCATCAAACAGATTGCCGTTAGCTGCCATCTTTACCTGAGCTAAATGGAAACTGTGACACCGACACATGGGTTTTGTGCCCAAGCCCCCTTCTCAAGACAAGCCATTAAAAGGCAATTACAGTGAGTGACCACAGTTGAGCTGTTATGCCCGGGTGCTGCTTCTGCTATTTGTTTTGCAGCAAAATGAAAACTGAAGAGGGCTTGGTTTAAACTGAGTAACGATTTGAGAGATGCTACTGCTGGGATGCCTTCAACACAACTTGTGGGTCTGCGAGAAAAGATCCATGCATCTCCAGAGCTAAAGTCAAACTCCATGGAAAGAAAGCTTGTAAAAGAGCTGTTCTGAAAAATGGCCTGCATTCTGGACTAGTCAAAGATAGGAAGACCAAAAAGATATTAATCTCAAACAGAAAGTGAAAACCTTCTGGCTGGGGAGTACTAAACTGGAGAGGAGTAGCGAGAGGATCTGTAAGGCTTAAGGAGATAAAAATAGTAAATCATTTATCTTCAGGGAACTAACTGCTCTTCCTGAAGAAGAGACTCTTCAAGATGAATTAACTATACTCCTCACATCTTTCAGCTCCACTTCACTCCCTAAAAGCATCAATGAGGAAAGCCATATGACATTGTATGTGTCATTTATTTCATTTATTCAGCAAATATTTCTTGAGGGCCTCCTGCATGCCAAGAATTCTACAACAGTGAAGAAGTGAAACCCAATTCCAATCTTCACAGAGTTTACAGTCTATTGGAACCGACTGCCCCTCCAAACGTATCAGGCAGCACCAAGGTAATTTGGAAGGAGCTGCAGACTGAGTCAAGAAAACAGAGGTCAAGGCCTGGCTCTGCCTTCGGCCTTATACGTGACCACGAGTGTCTCCCCAAGCCTTAGTAAAATGAGGGATGTTTGTGAGCTGCCACCTCGTTCACTTTCTGCTTGTGCTCCTCAGAGCTCAGAGCATCTTGGAGGCAGGATTGAGGGTCATGGAACCAGGCTGGCCCTTCCACCCTCTACTTCAACTTCCGAAGTTCTGCTTGCTCCTGTTTTACTACTTCAGAGTTCAGAGCAAGATTTTATTTGGAGGAAAAGATAAAAACTTCAGCAGCTAAAATAAAGTTCGAAAACTACCACCCTAAACTATTTTAAAGTCCATTCCTGTCCTGTGGTTTTGTTTTGTTTTGTTTCCCCAAATTTCATTGTTTCTGCCTCGCGGAGCATACACCAGTCTTTCATCTCTGGCAGATAAACTGCAGGAGGAAAGGTCTGCGAGGAAAGCTCCTCCTGGTAAGATGAACTTCCCTCAGGAATATTATCCTTCCACGACCTTATGTGGCTTCTGTACCGTACCTCTTATTCCCAGATTTCCTCTTATCGTCCTCCAGATATAAGATCACCAATATGAGGTCATCACTGGTATGAATATCTCATTTCCTCTCTGTGTTACTGTACCGGACATATTTTCCTTGCATAAACCACTGTGTTTCCTATTTTAGCCACCACTAAAAGTTGTTCTCCCTGGGGAAGGTTTTTGGTTTTGTTTGCTTGTTTATATTCCACCTTGTTCTCAGAAGGGATCTAAGGTGGCTTACTGCAATGCATAAAAGACAAGACTGCATGACATCATTAAATGATATCAAAGTTACATACGCACACATTTTATAAAATAAATAGTCCAATAAGAATTTTTTTTTAATTAGCCCCACTTCACAGAGCCAAGGGCTGTAAATCATTTAGCTATGTCTTTTTAATCTTGGTCATTGCCTTCGTATCTCTTGGCAATATGCTAATATTGCTCTTTCTTTTTTTCCAGTTTTATTCAAAAACAGTTGACATACAGCACTGTATAAACTTAAGAGGTACCGCATGATGGTTTGACTTATATTATAAAATGATTATCACAATAAGCTTGGCAAACATCCATCATCTCATATAAATACAATAAAAAGAAAGCTATATCTTGATTTTTACATTTTTATACCCGACCTATTGATTTCTGCTCTTACAGATGAGTTAACGCTCACCTTCCCCGTCCTCCCACTATTTTAGGTAAATCAGTATACATCTTCTACTATGATGCTTATGTAAATGTTTTTCCTGTAAAGTTTGCTAAGCATGAAACTTAAATGGGAACCTAAACGTGGAAAAACAAAGACTAAGAAATAAAAGGGAGCTAGCAATAAGATCAAAATGCACACTCTATAAGAAAACATACGGGTATTTCTCTGGTCCCATGAATAAACCACCACTTAGATCACTCTTGAACTACAATGTGCATGAAAATCACCTGATATCTTGTTAAATGCAGATTCTGATACTGAGGTCTTAATGGAATTTCTGCATTTCTGACAAGCTTCCACGTGATGCCAATACCGCTGGCCCATGAACTTTCAACAGCAAGGCCTTAACTGATGATTTGAAACTCTTTCTCCACAGACAGCCTTTACTCTTCTCAATAATCCCACTCTATTCCATTCCTAACTCTACAATGAGAGGCAACCTGGCATTAGCCATAACTACTTGCACAGTGGGGAGGAACAAGTGTCCCATGTCTGTTTTGCAGATGGGAAACCTTGTGGCAGATAAGAGACTCACACAAGGTTGAATGGCAGTATCCTTTAATGCAAAAAGAGTTCTTCAATCTCTGCCTTTCTTCTTTAACAGACTCAGATGACGCTGAAGCACATCTAGATTGAGTCTGATGAGAGTCTGAGTTGATAAGAAAAGCGAAGGACCAAGCACACTTCCTGCTCCTTTCCCTTGTCTGTTTCATTTCTCAGAGGTGCTCTTTCTTTATTCACATCCAACTAGGCTACCAGCAATCTTGAGACACAAGTTGATGGAAAAGATGCCAAGGGAAGCCCTCCTGTCCTCTACTATGGCTGTGCACCCTTGCAGAAGAAATTTTATTTAACTATTCCTAGGAAGTGGTGCCTGTCATTTTTCACATGGGTAATGGCCAGTGGTCTTCTGTAAATATTTAATAATTGACTGTTTGGGGAAAAAAAAAAAGAGGGCTTGATTTGTAGCATTTGCCAATCACCAAGGTGTAAATACTCCCACCCTGGCCAATTTCAAGCTAACAATGTGACTTTATTGAACATGAATTAGAAAGAGATAAATATGGTTGGCTCTCACCAACTGGTACAAACTGGTTTCAGCATATTACAAGTAAAGCCTATAAGTTTAAGGCCAGACAATTAAAGCTATATATTCAGTTAAGATTTATAGCTGTTTTATCAACCTTCTCATCACCTCCCTTTACTACCAAATTAAGCTGACCTGGCAAGGTCTTTAACAGTTGATAATTTTTCTTTATTACAAGTTATTTGGCAGAAATGTTCCCACCACATAAATTAGGCCCTTGGTCTACAAGACAGCTTCTATAAATAGCTTTCTTTGTCTCCTATTGAATTATTGCCTTGGACCAGAGAATTAAAATTCTCTTCCCGATGGTTCAATCCCATGGATTTGGTAACCCTCTGGAAAGAGGAAAAAAAAGTCTGCCACTAATATGCTGAAGTTAAAAGTATTCAAAACCTTTTATTATGCTCTAGTTATATATCTTAAGGAATTTTTTCAGATATTGTAAAGTTGTGTTTGAAATAAATACATTCATTAATTGAACTTGTTGCAGGAAGGAAACTTGAGGTAAATTTTTATATAGGAAAAAAGATATCTTATGCTCCAGATTCAGTGTTCTTAAAACTTAAAGTGATCAATTTCTATTAATTCAAGAATAGTTTGCCCTTAAAATATAAACTTTAGGAAATATGTATTCTTTGGCAGGTTTAAGGGTTATGGAAGCTCAAATATATTTGCCTGGGGAGAAAAGGAAATGACTATAAAGAGGTTGCTACAATGACCACAAATTATTCTCCTTCTTATGCAGCCATGTCCCTTGTAATGTGACTTTGCAGCTTCTCTCATTAAAAGGTAAGGTTTACTTTCCTACCCTTGAATGTGAGCTGCCCTTCTGACCTCTTTGGCCACTCAGAATGTGACAAGGCAGCATGTGCAGTGCAAACAGAGGCTTCAAGTCGCCATGCAGGAGTTCCCATGTGCTGCCTAGGGAAACGTGGCACTGTACGAACAAACCCAGGTTAGCCTCCTGGGGATGAGAGACTACAGAGAGCAAAGATGAACCGTTCGGTGAGCCCCCTGCCCCCACCCCAGCCAGCCTTCCCCTGCCCTACACTGAATTGGACCCGAGCCCAGCTCAAATTGCCAAACTGCAGAATCTTGTGCTAAATGAAAGATGGTTTATTTAAGCCACCAAGTTTTGTAGCAGTTTAGCAGCTAAAGGTAACTGTTACAGTCACAGATTAGCGAAAACTCAAGAAATGCACCAGCCATGTGCAATATGTGGTTCTTTCCTTTTTTGGACGCTGACTGAAACCAAACCAATTGTAAAAGGACATTACTAAGATAACTGGGGAAATTTAAAATGGAATGAGTATTAGATGTTATTGAGGAATCAATCACAGCCAATTTTGTGAGAATTTGATAAAGGCACTGTGCTTAGGTTCTGGACATAAATATATATAAACATGTATTTATATGTATTCATACATGTGTATAAACATATACATATATACACATACACACATATATGCACATAAACACAGAAATATTTAGGGGTGAAATAACATTATGCTTGGAATTTGCTTTAACATCCTTTATTAATAAAAAAAGGAGAGGGCAGGAAATAGAAGAGACAAAATAGGCAAAATGTTACGGATCATAATATCTGAAGGTTGATAATGTCTACAAGGCAGTTCATTATGCTATTCTCTCTACTTTTGTGTATGTTTGAAAATTTCTAAAATAATTTTAAAAAATATTTCACCTGGGAAGAAGTTCTTAAAATTACTTCTGGGACTTCTTCAAGTACCTGAGAAGAAAGCAATCACTAAATACAAAGACTGTGTAATACAATCACTGGCCTGATTGTCTGCTCAAATAACCAGTAAATCACCGTGCCCCTGCAGAAGCAGAAGGAATCAAGTAATGGAAGTGGAAATTAGATTAGCTAAACTGTCATGGTTAAGAGTCAAACCCAAGAAAGTAAATCAGTTTACAAATGTAAACCCCAAATGCACTTAATGAAAATCACAAAGTAAATAGGACAAGGACACAGAACTTGGGGATTCTGTCTTTAAGTCCAGTATTTTTCCACTGCCACACTGCCTCTCCTTTACTTTAATTACATTCAAGTGGCCAAATGTTGTTAGCAGGGCCTTTCCAGTTGCAAGTGACGGAAACGAAGCCTAAATTAGCTTAAGCAATGAAAGGTTAATTTCTATATGGATTAGTTAAGGTATTAATCAGTAGTTGCTTAAAAAGTTAAACCCCCAAATCTCAGTATCTTAACCCAATGAACATTTATTTTTTGCTAATGCCACTGTTCCCATGGTGGTATCCTAGTTAGACGGCTGTAGCGCGCACCCTTAAAAGTCTTCAGCCTCCTACCTAACAGACAGGGAAAGGAAATGAGAGATCCCTCATGGGATATGTTTATGGGTGAGGCATGGAAATAGGTTATGTGTGTGTCAGACATGTTTAGTGAGAACTCAAGCCCATACCCAACTGCAAAGGAGGCTGGGAACTGTCAGGATCCCGTGTGACCACAGGAAAACCAAATGGGTATTGGTAAATACACTGAAATTCCTGTACAACTGGACTTTATGCTGGGGAAGGCAGAAGTGGCCTATCAGGCACAACTGGGTCCAGGGTTCCGCTGTGATATAAGATCTCTTCCACACCCTCTCTTTCTTGTCTCTGCCTTATTCTGTCTACCACAGCATGCTCAGGCATCATGCAGTTTGGAAATGTATGTAGCATGCATGATGTAGATGCTGATTTTTCCTGCACATCCCAATATCCAGTTTCAGCGATTCTTTGAAATATCATGGTTTCCAGTGGAGTCACGTATGGCAGGAATTGCAAAGAGGGTAGGGCAAATAGGACATTTAGGAAAACATGGAATAACATGGTCCCTACCTCTTAACTGCCAGTTTTGTGGGCAGGAAGGACCTAAAAGGAGACACAGAAAAAATAGGACAAGGTAGAATGTGCTAAGCTTGAATTATGATCAAAGTGCTTCCAGAGCTGGAAGCACTTTGCAGAGAGGTAATTTCACTTTCCTCTGCAGATGGGGGGATATTCAGGAAGAGGATTCAGTACGTGGAGAAAGAACAGATCTGAGAGAGCGTATACTATGGGAAGGAGAAAATCAGTGTGATCGGAACACAAAGACCATGGGGTGAGTGGGTAACAAGATATAAGGAGTCTAAATACACAAGGTCTTAACTACCAAACTCAAGGTTTTGAACAAGGCCTCAACTTTGGCTTATAAAAGACCTGAACAAAAGTAACTGATTTCTAACAACTCAAGGCTGCATTCCTAGGATGACCCTGGTTCCCCTTAAAGTGCTTGCCTGAGGAAACTCAAGGCTTCCAGAAGAATTTACTGTTTGTTCAGTAAATTCAACACCTGAAGATAAGGCCCCTGTCTCAAGTCTCTGTGGGAGGGTAGAGGCCTAACTTTGATAAGTGCCAGTTAGCAAACCCTGATGGGTTTCAAACGAACCAACCCCAACTTCCCATTTTGTATAACTTTTTACTTCCCTGACTCTACTAAGCCCCTGGTCACCCACCTCCCTATTCCCTGATTCTTCCTTTAAAATGTCCAATCTCCTCTCTACAAACTAAAACTGAGTTCAGTTCATGCTGGACTCTTTTCCTTATGGCAATAGTATATTACTAAAATCTGCCCCTTCCAATTTAACTAGTATCCAGCTTCATTTATCTTTGACAATTTCCATGCAGGTAATGGAGACTTTTGAATCAGAAAATAACAAAATGTGGGGCTGTTTGCCTGTTTTGGTTTTTGTTGTTGTTGTTCTCATTGTTTTATGTCCAAGGATAAATCATCTGATGGGGTGCAGCAGATGAACTGGAGCAAGGTGACGCCAGACACCGGAAGTCCAGAGAGGAAGCGGATGTGAATAGAGTAGGCAAGAGAAGGTGAGGCCGGAGTTAGGACTCTAGCAGGAAGAAAGAGAGGAGGGGAATTTCTGAATTAGAATCTGCAAGGTTTGGCTACTAACTAGGTGAAAGCAGTGAGAGACAGAGGAACAGGAAAAGCATCTGGAGTTTCCAGGTGAGGATGTGGCTGGATGACCCCATTGATCTGTTGCTTCAAAAAGATATACAACTCATCTGAACCATATTTTCACAAGTTTAAGCCACAGTTAGAAAAGTATGAGAAGAAAGTTCTCATCACAAGGAGAAATTTTTTTTTCACTTTTTCTTTTTATTGTATATAGACAAGATAATGGATGCTAACTAAACTTACTGTGGTAATCATTTCACAATATGCGTAAGTCAAACCATTATGCTGTATACCTTAAACTTATATAATGGTGTATGTCAATCATATTTCAATAAAACTGGGGGAAAATTCTGAAAATAAGGCAAGAAAGGACAATAATCCAATGCACTTATAAGTTATTACACTTGCCAAAGTCCTTTTATCTCCAATACCTTGTGCAGTAGGTATAGGAGATAATGTCTCCTTATATTGATGAGGAAATTGAGGTACATGGTGATCAATAAATTTATCTTAAATCACACCATCATTAGATTCGAATCTCTGGACTTCAATTCCAGATCTCTTGCAAACACAAGAAGTTGGTTGCTAACTTTTGTTGGGATTAACATAAGTTAATGGGCCTTAAAACTACAAAAGATATTAAAAGAGTCTAAAAGAAACCAGGCTAAAAGTGAGTGAATATTTTAGTACTTTTCCATTATTATTTTCATTATTATTAATGACACCCTAGTGGTACATTTTAGGATACTGATGAGCCTTGACGTTGCATGCCACACCATCCTGCAATTATTAAGTGTCAGAAGAACGGATAGCTTTTAGAAAGTGACAGCGAGGCTGAAATTAACTCCCAGCCAGTATGAGGTTGACAGCAGCTGATGGATGAGAGTGAGTTCAGGAAAGAAGTGGTTGCAAAGAAAATCACAAGTTCCTGCCCCACAAATCTCCCAAACCAATTTCACTTGGCTCCAGTTAGCAACTGTGTTTTCCTCCACTAACTCTCTGAACTCTGGTGGTAGAAGGAAGTGGAGGCCATCCCTTTTTCTTCCTTTGACCACCGACCTAGAGGATACTGATCTATGGATTCTCTTGTTAAATGGAAAGCAATCCTTTGACCTTAGAAGAGATTTTACAGCCAGTTGGAGCTTCAGAATACTCTGTTGTTTTCTGGTTTTGTCAACATGATCTCAATGTAGGTTAGAAACACAGTCGTTCAGCTAATAAAATAATAATTTGGAAAGAGAAAACATAAACCAGAAAAAAGATGTCCTTTAATACACAGGGATTTTTTTAAAGTCAACAGGACAATTCCTGGAAGAGTGATTTTTCTGTATCAAAATTAGCTTTTACCTTTGGCTTGGGTGCCATATTCCTTTGAGTGCTCTTTTAAATGGAACCACTACCACCCTTGGGTGATTCTGAGCCCGAGTCCCTGGATAGAAATCGGGAACTCTGGCCTCTGAGTGCTTGGGTTGGTATTCCATTCCCATCTATAATGGTAGTTCTTGGTGGGATCTAACCTCTTTTACAAAAGCCAAAGACCCCAGGGAGACTTCAGAACTTGCAGCATCAGTCTTGCAAAGGGCACTGTGGTGCTATGAGCACCGGCCAGCATACAAGCAGAGCCTGAAGGCATTTAGCCAGAAAACCACATAATCGTGAAGAGATTACAACCTTCTTGGTTGACCACACATTTCTTCTTCTTTGGAGAGACCCTCTGAAAACTGTGAAGGAACTGAAGCTGTGCAGAACTTGTAAAGTCTAATTCATTAAAGCATGTTTCCTACACAGGACTCAGGGGAGAGAGGGAGAAAGAGAGAGAAGGAAAAGGAGAGAGAGGAGAAGGAGGCAGGAGAGAAGAAGAGCAAGAAAAGTTTTCAAATTAGCAGAGTCACCTATTGGCAACTCTATAAGAAAATCATCTTACAGTTTAGTAACTTGGCTTCTATTTCTTTTTTATTGAGATATAATTGAAAAACAATGCATTTCAAAGGCTGTTGCTCCCTTAAGTGCTCTGACCCTATTTTCCATGAAGGAGTCGTCATCTTCCCCATTCTCAACAGCTCCTCCTTGTGCACTGGGGTAAGAATCATGGATCAGAGGGAAACTTCCAAGTCCTAGGGAGGAAGCTTATCTGGAAGACTGGGTTCCAGGAAGAGTCTGGGGAATGTGAGAGAAGTTGAGAGCAATTCTAGAGCTTTCCAGGGAGAAAAATGGCAGTGAGAGAGGTAGTCAACAGGAGCTTTTAAGAAGTTTAGCTCCTTCCCCAACCTATCCCCCATCCAGACTCCCACTTAAGAGATTCTCTAAATTCTATTCTTAGACCTCTTTTTTTCTACCCTACTTTTAGCAACCTCAGCAAACCCTCTTCTCCCCCTTTACCTTTATTATTTATCTCTTTTCTCTAGTTTAAATGGTTTGGATTTTGTTGTTCATAATTTTAGGCCACACTAAATCCATTTTCTAAGTAGTCAGAGTAAATAAATAAACACACACATAAATAAGAAGATTGGCCTCAATCTCAACCACTCTCTTGGCTTTAACTATCCCTGGGAAATGGACCCCTGAACCTCTGTCTGGGTTTCCTCATTCGTAAAACCTCACAGAGTTGCTCTGAGGATTAACTGAGTAAATACTGAGAAGTACTTAGAACAGTGCCTGGGTTATCCACAAAATACCTGGGTTATTAGGACTGCTTTCAGGTATAGCTCTCTTATCTGTATATGTCCAAAGCCCTGCTTTTTTAATAAATCCCCCATAGGACCCTCATCATATTTGACTTTGTACTCCAATGTTTCCCAGGATGAAATGAGTCTTGATAACAGTAAACAAAACAAAAAACAACAGAAACTGTCTTTTACTGGTCCACCCCACCTGATATAAAGCCCCTCAACGCAAGTCATTATACTCCCAAACTGTAGTCAGAATTTTGGGGGTGGGTCTCCTCATCCATCTTACAGTGTTGAGGAAAGGGAGCAGTTAAGTAAATAACCCCTCAGTGAACACACACACCATGAGCGCTGGGAAGGATCAGCACTGTTGAGACCGAAGGTCTGAGAAAGTGACACAGAGCAGAGGAAGGTGAGGAAGGGGTCAAGGTAACTCCCCCACAGGAGGATAGAGTTGTATGAAAGCTCTGTGGCAGAAATGACCATGTCACGTTCAAGGATCTGAAAGGCAGCCAGTGTCCCCCAGAGCAAAGAACAACATAGAGCGAGGTGAAGCTAGCCCACCGGGGGCCAAGGCACGCAGACCGAGCCTCGGGGCCACAGGTAAGAGATGTTACTTCTTCCCGAGAGTGATGGCGAGTCACTGCAGGGCTTGGAGCAGGGAAGCGGTGACTCATTTGTCTTTTAAACAATCCCTCTGGAAACAGTGTGGAGGGTGGAGGGTCTGTGCTAGTTTGGTAAATGGAGTTAAACAAAAGGACTCCATTTTCTTTCCTGTGGGGCTTCTCGAAAGCTGTAAGGACAGAGCTTGTGAATCTCTAGCGGGAGGGAGCAGTTAGAATGCAGATTTTCACAAACTTTGACCATGGAACTCTGATTTTTTTTCTTTAAGTCATCTATTATCATCTCCTAAAAGATGGTTCCCTGGAGCACCAATTTGGGAAACACTGAACTAAGATCCATGCTACTCAGGTGTTTATGTATGCAAAACATATCCCCAAAGAAACACAGGCTGTTGCAGAACGGGCTGATGCACTGAATTTTCCTACAGCCCTGAACAGGCTGCCTTCCTTATAGCAATGGTAATGACTGTCCTATTGGCATTATTATTATTATTATCATTTACTATTTACTGAGAATTTGCCATGGGTGCCTGACACTAAGTGCTTCACATATTTTATCTCATCTTTTCCTCATAAGGTCCCACTGAATTTAGTGAATCATAGTGAAAATAAATTTTCATGTGGTTTTAGCAAAGACAGAGTGATGCCATCCATATTAATCTTAAATTCTTAGCAATTAATTTCACTAGTTTTATTTTCCTTTCCTGTTTGCTGTTTTTTAAGGTTGGGGCTGGCAGGCAGGTGTTTAAAACCCATGGGCAAAAGCTCTATGTAGCATTCTCTGCCCCTGTCAGGTGTGGCTTTTTAGTAATACTGTAATCATAATTATGACAAACTTAAATGGCTAATTTTAGAAAATGTTTTTCCTTCAAAGCAGGAATGAACTGACTGCCTGCTCACAAGATGATGAGATAATTCAATATGGAAAGGATTCTTATTTGAGAACCAGCAGCAAGAAGATTTAATGATACTTAAAACCCCTTTTGGCCACCTGCCTGGCTTTCTTCACAGGAGCTCAGGCAAGCTCACTCCTACAGCCGAGCACCCCCAATGCCCTGGGAGGAGGGGACTCTACTCAGGATGGTCCCCTCTGCTTGCAGTAACACCATCTGCCTTCAGGAGTCAGACGTACTCTACACTCTCCAAATGGAACTGGAGAAAAGCACCATGGATAATTTAATCCCCAAAGCTGGCTTGAATCACCCCACAAAAGTGCAAAAGGTCTCCTGAGAAACTAACAAACAAATGAACAAACAAAGATGGAGCTTGTTCCAAATAAAGGGATGTTTCCCCTTCACAAATATCTGAACCAGTCTGCACAACTGACTAAACACTAATAATGTTAATTGTGGGGGTTGAGAGAGCTGAAAAGTGACACCACTCCTGTCTGTGTGAAATCAATTGAAAAATACAGTTAACATCAAACTCAAAGTTTTATGACAGATAACAGCTGGATGGGAGATTGTGACCACATTAAAATTCCTGAATATCCCCTTCCACAAAGAATTTACCCCCAAAACTGCATGGCTCCCCTCGGCAGGGCAGAATCTGGTTGGATAAGCTTTCAGTATAGTGAAGAACAAATGATAAAATCCTCCCTCTGCAGAGGCTGACAAAAGGGGGCTGAGTGAGCTTCTTTCTTCTCCCAAGTCTGTCAGAGACACCCTTCCTCCCCGTCTAGGGAGGAAGGGCGTGGAGGGACTGAGAGAAGGTGGAAGTCTTCTTCCTGGTCTTTTTATTTCTGGGGATTGGAGTAAAAATCCCAGCCCCCCTGCCAAAACATGAGGAATGGGAAAATACATTTCCCACAGACGTCATCATCATTATAACCACAGCCATAAGGGCTAATTCCTCATACAATGTCCAAATTCCCATCAACCCTAGGAGGGTAGCACTAATGTCATCCCCACTTTACAGGTGAGAAAAGGGAGACCTTGTGAGGTTCACTGACTTGTTTACATTGACTCAGTTAATTAGCCATCATTCAAATTCAACTCTGACCCTGAAGACCACTTCAACCACTTTGCTATACTGCCTTAAAGGTGACAGTAAGTAAACCCAAAGGTCTAATTTCCATAAGAATTAGTTTTAAAAGACTTTTTGTCTGAAATTATAGACTCTAAAATACAGTTATCGGCAAGCTAGTGCTTCTGATTCCCAGGGCCCAGGAAAGCCTTTCAGTGGCTTGGCCCTGCGTTAGGAGACACTTCCAAGCTGTGTGGCCAGTTTCCCAGTTGCTACCACTGGGAGTGGAATGCACCACTGCCTGATGCCCTGCTGTGCCAGCTGCCCCCAACCACCAGGGATATGACCTTCAGAGTTAGAAAAGAACCAAGGGCTGAAGACATTACCTGCAGTAGCTTGATTTAAATCCTATGTTTGCTTCATTTGGAATGTCTCAGAGGCCAATTCAATGGGCAGCCCACAAAGCAAGAGTCAATGATGGTTCTCAAGCTCTTGCTCCCTACTTGGACTCTCCTGCTATGTGAATTGGGGGGACCAATTTCTTACTCCATCACAATAAGCAAGAGGTGCATCCATTGGTGTAGCATGCAGCCTCTGAGGTAGCCCCAAGGATCCCCACCTCCTGGTGTTTGTGCCTAGTGTAATCCCCTCCTCTTGAGTGTGGGATAATTTGTTCTGCAGAAACAGATAACTAACACAACAGGAGACAAATCCATGGTTGAGCACGAAGTGGTGACCTCAAATTCTTCTAGCAGATTCTCCTTTTAATGTTCTTATCCCTATAATTATCCATGGAGGAATAGTGAGGTTCTGTGGGTCCCCAATGAGATGATGAGCGAGGCTTTCTGAGCTGAGCACTGGAGACTTTAAATATAAGGAGCTCTCCTTTCACTGCCCTTATATGCCCTCTGTCTGGCCCAGCAGTGCCTCTTCAAGAAGAGGAAATTCATGTCTTATACCATCATCTGCATATCTGAGGACCTCTACTAAATTAAGTATCTTTTGTGTGTTTGTATTTCTATTCTTCCTTAAACCTATAGATCTTAAACATGTATGTGATACATTTTTCTTGTATATTGACACAAACTGTCAGCTCAATGATATGAATAACCAGAACTGCATTAAAATGTACTGTATACTTAATAAACATGCGTCTTTGTTTATAGATTGCAGAGTTATTGTGCTAAATCGTAAGTGCTCTAGCAGAAAAGGAATAAAAACTGGCTTTGCTTCACTATATAGCAATGGAGCCAACTTGCAGCACATATAACAATTTATCTCCTGACAGAATATGAAAGCAGAAATCACTGAGTTATGTCATCATTAAACAGTTAATCATTAAGAGTTATTTTCAGCATCTGTCACTTCCGCATTATAACTGCCTCTCCATGAATTTTATTTTCTTCACATAAAGAAATACTCTTTGCAGACGAGTACTCCTTCTTTCCCATTCATTCAAACTCAACTCTCAAATTCTGAAAACCTCATGTCCATGTTTGGCACAGGAAAAGAGAAAATGAGGATCTTCTGTAAATTAACCCCACTAAAAAGGCAATTAACCAGTCTTCCATGGTGGGTCAGAGAGATGACCACCACTGTGAATAAACAATAGTATATCCCTGTACACCCACACACTCACACACTAAATCCCCTCCCCTAAAGGAATTATATTTTTCCCAATTAATATTTGAACAGTGACAATTTGGATCTCAGGGCATGGCTGATTATTTTGGTGATGCTTAAAACCTCCTGAAATGCAAATCATTTTCCAAAGCTGGACAGACTGTAATGCCAAGAGCAGCACATTAACTTCCCCAGAGGAGAAAGCAGGTATCATACCCAGAGGAGAAAGCAGGTATCATACCCAGAGGAGAAAGCAGGTATCACCTCCCAGAGGAGAAAGCAGGTTATCACCTCCCAGAGGAGAAAGCAGGTATCATACCCAGATTCACAAGGTAAATGAAGCACTGACTTTCATGCTTTAGGGATCACATTTGCACATTCCAGAAACAAGCATTGTGTAGGAAACTGTGGCCAGACTGACCCTTTCCTCACAATGTTTCCACGTGGTGTCATTTTAGTCTTATTAGAGCCATCTATGCAAATGAGATGGAAAAACAGCCAGCCAGGTTACCATTAACAAGGAAGCGATGCAGTGCAGATGCACATTGTGCTTGCTTATGCACAGCTGCTAAATGAGGGCGCTGGGACCAGGTGCTCTGTAGGATTTGTCGGCTCTGCAATTCCTCTGCTGCATACCAACAACAATATAATGGTGAAATCTGGCCGTCTCCAAGAGGACTCTGTTACTCCACAGAACTGAACCCCTCCCTGTTAGCCTAGCCTTGTCCACTTCACCACAAGCTCAGAGCTTGCCAAAACCTAGGACCCAGCCCCAACACTCAAGGCACATGAACTGGGGGTCAAGAAGCCCACAAAGTCAGAGGCTGCATGTCATAGGGCCTACTTGGATTGTCCTAAAGTCTCCACAGAAGTTCCTGATTTCATCCTGATCCTCTGCAACACTCCTTGGAACAGACTGAATTCCTGGGCAAGTCTATGATAAGACTATCACACACTGATGCCTTGAATCCGACGACTCCATATCCAACCCCACTGGAAAGTTGTGATAAAGGCCCAGAGCCCAGGGCCACATGCAGAAGAACAAAATGGTTAAAGGCCTCTGTAGTCAGAGGACTTGGGTTCAAATCCAAATCTACTCTTTACTGTGTGACTATGGGCAAGTAAGTTAATTTCTCTAGGCTTTGGTTACAATGCATAAAATGAGGACACCAAGAGTACTTATTTCATAGGGTTTATATAGAATTAACTGAAATAATCCCTGTGCAATGCTTAGCAACATGTCCAGTGCAAAATAAGTGTTCAACAAATGTTTGCTAAGAAAAACACAGACCCACCTGAAAATTATCTCTGCTTTCTGACACCAGAGATCACTTTGATTGAAGAGAAAAGAAATACCTAAGTGCAAAAGGTTCCTTAAAAGAAGCCTATTCTCAGTGTCCACTCCGGAATCAGGCATGTCAAGGACTGTCCTGAATGCAAGAACAATCGCAGGTTATAGCTGATGGTTGTCCTCTAAGACAGACTCCCAAAGAAGAAAGGAACAAAGATGCCAACCAATCTGGGCACTGTGCCAGGAAGGGAAGGCATGCATCTTTCAAGAAAAGAGAACCAGAGCAGTTCCAGGGACACAAGACAGCGGTTGGAGCTTTGAGTTTAATATGACAGTGTCACTGAACTTCTCTCTCCACCCAGCTTAGCCAGACTTTGTATCAAGTATTAATAGTTGATAAAATACAAGGACCATAACTTTAAGAGCATAGCGAGAAAGTAATAGTGTGCTGACTAGATCTGGAAGCTTAAAAAAAATTCAATTTTTTTAAATGAAAGCCCTTACCCTACCATTGTGGGACAACCATTGGACTGGAGAGCAATCAAGACAAAGGTTAAGACAACCAAATCATCCAGGGTGATGTCAACAGGGATGACAGCATGACCTCAAGGTTAGGGAAAAAACAGCAGGGAAACTGCAGTGGAGACAGGAAAGACTGAGGAGGGAGACCTCCACATGTAGAAGGTCACAATAATATTTGCTGAATGAACAACTAAATTTTATTTTCACAACAAGCTATGAGTTAGAACTGGTATATCTCTATTTTGTAGATGTGAAATCAGGGAGTCCTAGAAAAAAAAATGCTTGAAGTTATGTAATTAGAAAAATAGAAGCCCTGGAAATCAAATTTAGATCTTGTGAGTCCATGCCTCTTTCTATCATTTGCAAGTGCTCAGTAGATGGAATGTAATATGCCTACAGTGTGTCTTCAATGATGCAAAAGTATCATTGCTTTCATTATTTTTATTATAATCACTAATATTACATCATAAGATCTTTTAGATGAACAAAACAGGTATAAGCTCTATCTTCCAGGAGTACGTCATTTAGTAAATACGGTAAGTACACAAATAACTGTTTCCTGGAACCTAAATGAGATTGGCTTGAGCCGCCTTCCAAAGTTCAATGCCAGTCTCAAGATTTCTGCCAATTCCAGTGGGTCACTGGTGTGTCCATGTCTGGCTCCAGGCTCCTGCTTTGCTGCCTGTGCTGGTTCCGTTTGGTACCACTGCCACAGAGACATGAAACTCAGCCCCTTCTGATATTTTCTCGCAAGCATGTATACACACCCAAACGTGCAAGACCATACACCAGAAAGATTTCTGGTTACAGCAGAGTTTACTGAAGGTTTACAAAGGAGAGGTTAATACTTAGTGGTGCATTCTACTTCAAACTAAACTATAGATTTAGGTTAGACTTCAGATTTCTCTATTCTTAAGATGCCTTTTAGCCAACTAAGCATCCAGGAGCTTTGACCAGCCACTTCACCCCTGAGTAAACCCAGCCATAGCATATATCTGGTTGGCTTCTTCTAACTGCACACTCACATATACACTCCTCCGTCCTCTCTCTCCTTCCATTTTCCTCCTCAAAAGCTCAAAGACATTAATATCATTATCTCCTTCAAAAGAGTATAACCATCACCTTTGCCTTCTTGGCTCCTGCTGAAGCCAGTGCCATTTTTTCCTACACGTACCTTATCAATATATCAATGTGTTTACTTCGCTAAGAGTTATTTCAGAGCCAGCTGTTAAAAGAATCCACAAATACCTTGCTACAACTGTATTATTACAAGGTTGATCCAATAAGCCCAAGAAGATAAAATAAAGTTTTCAGACCGAAAGAACAGGATTACTTCGCATTATAGATATTGATGAAATCTTAAGTGAGAAGGTTGGATTTAAGAAGGACATTCCAGGCAAAGGGGACAGCAAGGGCATAGAAGAGGTACAGGTATATGTCAGGGGAAAATGCTTGTTACAGGACTCAGGATTAAAGAGATAGAAATGGGAAAAAAGATTGGGAAAGCACACTGGAGCCAGAGTGTGGAGGTTGGAAGAGATCCTGATTTCATTCAATAGGAAATAGGAAGCTATTTTTGAGCAGGAAATTATCTTATAATCTCGGTGTGGAGACAAGAAATATAGAAGATCATTTATCAGCACAGAAATAACTCACCACAATAGTAAAGAAATGTGTATGCAGAACAAAGGAAGACCACAGAGTTCAGGTTCAAGATTTCTCCAGACCATTTCTCTGACTCTTTAGGAAGCTCCTTAACTGTGATGTGACCAAAAGGTGGAAAGCAGGGGACTGTCTTATGTCTTATGTCTGCTGTGTTGTCTATAAACAATTTTGATTATCTACTAATTAAAACTTTGCCATTGATAGTTTTCCTCTGATATAAAATAGAAAAGGGGACCTCACTCCCAACTGTGAATAGACTTTGACCAAGAGCAGCCAATTACAAAGGTGTCTTAAGGGAGAATATTTAGGGAGGGAGGGCAGTCTGGCTATTTGTACCCAGACTATTTGGGCATTGACTTTGCAGTTGGACAGATGTGGGATTAAACCTGGTTCTGCTATTTACTAGCTGTGTGACCTCAAGGAAGTCAATTAACCTTTCTATGAGGACCAAACAAAATGCAACTGCAGCCCAGATTAAGGGTCTGAGTCTCCGGCAAACCGATTCAAAGAGATAATGTATGGAAAGTACCTGGCACACATTAAATGCTCAATAAATGAATGCTATCATCATCATCACAACAGCATCTTCTTCTTCTTACTCCAAGATGTTGGGAGTTGTGCTGAAATGCTATGTCTGGCTCTCTCCTGCTGTGCTCTCCTGGGCATCAGGATTCTTACATAAACCACCTTGGGGTGCTGCCTCATCCTGCCTTAATGAAGAGAGATGACGGATTCTACCTCTGTTAAATCTTTCTTAGCAGTGTAACCCTTCTGCTCAGTCACCACTTCATGCCCAAGTCCTTCCCCTACATACCCTATTCACACTCGACTGCAAGTTTTATTAAAAATGCCTTCTGCCTCCTCTCTGCTTAGCCAAATTCCACTTCTGCTGCAAACAGGAATGAGACCAGATGCTAGAAGGAAGGGAAAGATAAATGCGACCCAGGTCTGCAAATCAGCAATGCCTGTGTCTTACTCATCTTTTTGCCTTTAAATCCTGGCACAAAGTAAGAATTATATAATTGTGCTGTTACTATTGTCGTTATTGTTTTTATCATTATTTAAATGCTTATTAAACTGATTTAGTTAATTACTAGTATGTTAACTTCAGTACAACTTGACCTCCAATATGGAAGGAACTCATAATAACACTGGAGCATAATGAAAAGGGTAAAGCAGACAAGCAAAGTATAAACTAAACATGCCTTCAAATAGGCTTTTACTGGTATATTTTAGGGGCACAATTTGATTAGCAAGTACTGCAGCAAATGAGCCAAATATTAGAATCAGAACAAGTTGCAGTAAGCTTATTGGAGCCAAATCTCAGAGATAATGAAAGAAGTGGAGAAGTAAGATCAAATTTTTTAAATGAGCAAATAAATTCACATATTTAATAAATAAACAAATACATAAAATAGAAATATTTTATCACTGCACCTTCCTTTTGCTTTCACACACCAAAAGCCACTGTTTCTCACTATTTCTTTAGCTTGCCAGGTGCTGAGGACTTACATAACACTGGATACTGAGACAATTCTCCAGTTCTGATAGAATAATCTGTGTTGCTCAGAACTTTACATAATAAAAAATTCTTTAAAAAGGATCAAAGACAAAGCCACCAGAATAAATGTTGACATTAAGTTCTCTGATGTCACAGATAACGGTTATAAAGTCCTTAGATATCTCGCCATGACCTGAAGCGTCAAGGTAAAAATCAGGATTCCTTAAAGGTTAATCAACGAAGGAACAAGTCACAAAATGTAAACGGTGGTGTCATCCTCCTCAGTATTACTCTGAGTGCCTTTATTACAAGGCCTTGGTCAGTAATGGGTTTTGGAAAGAGCACTGACCTAGATTTTAATATCAGCATCGCATTAGAAGCTAAATTATCTTGGGCAAGTCCTTTAATCTCTCTGGGCTTTGTTTCTGTGGCTGAAAAGCAAAGGGCTTTGCACTGGTGACTCTGTACCTTCCTCCCAGTTTTTGAGTCTCTGTTTCCTGTAGAGACTAAGAAGTTAGGTCCCCTGAGAAGCTTGTATGAAGTGGAGTAGATATGGTCACCCTCCATATTTTCTGTGACTTTTCTTTTTGTTCTCTGCTAGTTGGAAATTTCTGAGACTGATTTTGCTGAAGGCAAAACCGTGGGAAAGAAAAAAAGCACTCACAGGAGTTTTGACCAAGGGCATCTAGAATCTAAAAAAAATTAAAATGTGAGAAAAAATATATTTATAATGAGCCCAGGATAACACAGCCATGGACCTTCTAATGAGACAACTGTGTTTGAAAAACAATGAAGTAAAACCACATTTAGAACCAAGCAAAACATGTAGGAACAATGAGTGAAGGATGCTTCCATTTTCCTAATCTCTGGGGAGACAATGCTAATGTCAGGAAGGAGTACATAGAACCAAAATGTAACAAAACTTAGCAAATCTAGCCATACTCTGTGAATAGCTTGAATTAAAATTGCTTTTAAATCTTTCCTACTCAAAGACATGGTTCTGCTGATGAGAAAGTCAAACTGGTGCTTAAATACTGGACCTTAGCATTTTGAAATTTAATCACATCTTGAATAGCAAGAGTTCATTTGAAATAATACCAGAAACAAAGAATATGAGGGCTCTGTCCTGATAAATGTCAAGACATTATTCATATGTTCTTTACAGTACGGCTTTACATGAGAGTTAAACACAGTAGTAGTGTATGGATGCCATCTATCACTGCGGCATCCACAAATTTGATAAACAGGACTTCTATTCTATCAAACATTGATAAAAATGTTGATCAACACAGGCCCAAAGCAGCCTGTCCTTCTACATGTACCATCATGAGCCCTTATGGGGTAGTGCTGACCCCCATTAACCTACCTGAATTCCAATTTAACGCACACTTCCCCTCTTGCCCAGAAAGACAGCAGAAGAATCTTTGTCAGATACAATGTTAAAATTATACTATATATTTTCTCATCTATATCCACAATAAGCTGTTAAGAGATACACAAAACAACTAGATGTAAACTATTATATCAACAAATAGGAACTGTGAGGGGAGGAGAGTACAAATGCAGGGTTTTTAAAATACACTTGAAATTAAGAGATCAGCAACTTAAAACAGTAAAAATATATACATACATATATATATATATAAAATTATCTACTATGCTATGAGATTAGAAATCAACCACAAGGAAAAAACTGCAAAAAACACAAACACATGGAGGCTAAACAATATGCTACTAAACAGCCAATGGATCACTGAAGAAATCAAAGTGGAAATCAAAAAATACCTAGAAACAAATGAAAATGAAAACATGATGATCCAAAACCTATGGGATGCAGCAAAAGCAATTCTAAGATGAAAGTTCACAGTAATACACATTTTCCTCAGGAAACAAGAAAAATCTCAAAGTATACTATATATTTTTTAAAATCTCCTTATCTATGAAAAACAAAAAATAAGAATATAAAGTATTGATTTTTTTTCCCTTACAGAACCATATGGATCCCTGAAATCTTTCCTGAGTTAATCTGTTGATCCTGTGAGATGCTGCATCTCATGCACAAAGGGCACTCCTAGGGTTGAACAAAATGCACAGCCACCAAATACAGCAACCTCTACCAAAAGAAATAAAACCAATTAATTGTGAGTAATTTTTTAACTTTCTAATGGAATATAATCAGCCTCATACACTGATTATTTCTCAATAAATGCACCCACCACCAGGCTATTGCACACACAAATCAGTTTCAGATTATTATAATCCTTTGGACAATAACCTGAGAAATGTTCTGGCATGCAAAGAAAATAAAATCAGGCAAGGCGCTTTTTTGGTCATAAAAGTTTAAAGATGATTCTCTGTTTATATAATGACTGTAGGTGGTATAGGAAATAGTACGTACTACATTTTGAAAAAAACTTCACATCCGTATATAATGTGACAGTAATATAACCTATCTCACAGAGTTCCTCTGCTTGATAACAATTCATGAGTGTCATTTGAGAAAATTGGATCCACCTTTCTTCCATTTAGAAATAATTCTGGCTTATATAACCAGCCATGTTTTCTCTCTCCCCTAACTCTGCAGTCTTCAGGAACAATTATCAGAAGAGCAGAAGGTTTATGCCTCTCCGTTTCTAGGGCTCCCACTGTTCTGCTTATTCACCACCTGAAGTCTTAATTCTCTGTTTGTAACACCACAATTGGCTACTGTGGAGATAATTTTGACATAATCATGGCAGAATTATGATGTGGGGACAGAGATATAGGGAAGTGGATGAAATCTTACAATTGCTCCTAAATCATAAAGAAGAACCAGGAACAAGATAATTTTCAGCCAAATTATCTGTTCTAGCTTTACTACATTTAAAAATAAAATTCACAGGCTCGTCTCCCCTCAACATGGGGCTTTTAAAACTCATTTCCAAGGTTGTTGTTGCAGTCATTAACTTCTTCACAGCTAGAATTCTGACAAGGGAGGCAAACCCGGTCACTTGAAAAATGTCATCACTAACAGCTGGCTGGGTTGAGCTGGATGAAATGTGCTGGGTAAATCAGCAGCAGCTTTGAATTTCACACCTAAATCTCAACTCCACACTTTCCAGTAGGTGATTTGCTGCTAGTTTAGTTATCATCAGGGCAAATTCATTCACATTTGAGCATTACTGTAAGACCCTGTTGAACGTCAAAGTAAAATTCAAAGCAGCCCACACTAAAATTGAACAGAAGAAATACACCCCACAGTGCTTCCGTTGGGTCTTGGCAAACACAGGTGGGCTGCTACAGAGCCAGAGCAGCCTAAGGAATTATGAAACCTTAGCTATGCCTTCTTCATGGGTTTCTAAAATGTTCAGTTGCTTGGTTTATTTCCACTTTTCCACACTGGTTTCTCTCTCCCAAAAACACTAAAACTACTTTTCAGGCCAACCTGATGTCAAATAGTAAAAGAAAGATACAGCTCAAAAGGTGGGGGACATAGCCACATACCAATTATAAAAACACTAAATAACTATTAAAATGATTGTGGTGGACACAGCCTAATGTGCCCCCAAGTCACACTCATGAGTAAGCACCCTCCCTTCGAGTGTAGGTGGGACTTGTGATTTGCTTCTAACCTATAGAATATGGCAAGGTGATGTGAAGAAGACCCTGAACTCCAGAAAGGAATGCAGCCCAGCCAATACTTTGATTGCAGCCTTGTGAGACAGTGAGCAGAAGATTCAGATAAACTGTGCCCGGACTCCTAATCCACAGCAACTTGAGATAATCAATGTTGGTTGTTTTGAGCCACTAAATGTATGGTAATCTGTTATGCAGTAATAGAAAATACAGTGACCAACAAAACAATCATATTTGTACACATCTGCATAACCACTGGAAATCAAGGACTGGTGCCACCTACAGATCACATATCTACAGAAGTTTATTTTCCAGATACAGTCAAAGAAGTTCTGGATCAAAGAAAGATGATGAAAGCTGCCATCTTCCTGAGAACAATGTTTCTAGATGGTAGGAAGAGGAAATAATAGACTCCCAATGACAACTCTATACCATTGAGGATCCATTTGTATGCAAGCAAAGAAAGCATGACTCAAAGTAGATTAACAATTAAATAACTTGAGAAAAAGTAAATGCAGCGGAATGTCTTTCCGGAGTCCAACGAACACTGGTTTAGTTATTCAATGCTGTCCCTAAAGCCTGGTTTTGTTTGTTTTTTTTCTTACTCCACTCTCCCTGCCTTGGTGTCAGATATATATATATATATATATATATATATATATATATGTAAAATATCCCAGCTGCTCCACCCCTATGGTCTCAAAACTGCTGTCAACAGTACCAGTGCCTCATGCCTCCTTTTTCACATCAATCAGGAAAGAGAGTCTTTGCGTAGTACTGTCAACAAAATTCCTGAAGGTCACATTGATTGGACTGGCTTAGCTTACAACCATCTTCTAAATAATCCTTGCAGGCGGGGGTGGGGGGGGGTGGAATGCATATTTGGCTTAGCCAAGATCATGTGTTCCACCCTTCAAGGTGGGCATGTCATAAGCATGACAGAAACACATAAACCCCAAATGGAAGTCATAACTCTTTGGAAAAGGGAACAGGTCTTGAATCCAGGGAGGCTATTAGCAAAAATCTACTGGAACCCCAACTAAAAAAGGTGAGATTGGTTTTGTCCTGAGACTCAGAAAGGAGGCCACTGGGAACTCATTGGGAAGCCCAGCCCTTATGACCCTCTCATCTCAGCTGATAAATAGCGCTAGGGCTGCAGCAGTTACCTGCGTTGGAAGGCCCCAGACTTTTTCTTGACAAAAAGTTTCAACAAGAGGAGACTGAGCATGATGGGGAGCTGTTCTGCCCTGCATTTGTGCAACAGCACAAAGAGCTGGTTGTGACTACAGCTGTGACTCTAGATCTTTCTCCAAACCTCTTAGTCTTAAAAATCACTGAGCAAACGATCTGGTGATTTAATTTTTTTCTCCATGTGTGTTTCTTTTCTTTCTTTTTTTTTTTTTTTAACATTTTTTATTGATTTAATTTATTTTTATCATTTCTTCCTTCAAACAAATTCTAATTGAGATACCCTGTCACACACCCACACATTATCAGAACCCAGACCAACACTTTCTTGGCCATAACTCAACAGCAAGCAAGTAAATACATCCCTCTATAAGAACTGCAAATAGGATAACTACAGAGCCCAGTAAAATAGTCTACAGATCATAAGACTAAGGTAAAAAATTCTAAGGTGGCTCAGTAGAGCTACCTTTCTTTGAAACTATTATTTTAAGAAACAGAAAAATTAGAAATTATCTGATTCAAGATTCTTTGACTTTAATTTTTAGACCACAAGTATATAGCTGAGTGTATCATATACTTCAGTTTATGACACATTGATTAATTCATATTTCAACATGATTCAAGACCCTAGAATCTGTCATCATGAAAAAGGAAACATATGCAATAAAAAAGAATTGCAGTGGAATCATCCTCTTAATCTTAAAAGCAAAATTGATGTTAAAGTCACTAGAGAAGCAGTTGAAAGCAGTCTGGACTCTGAAGAAAATGGAACAAGCAAATAGTAAATGATGTCAAGATATTATTCCTGATGACAAGGGAGAAGGTAAAAGCAATGAAAATAATGTAGAGAAAAGATGAAATATCAGAGTCATGAAATAACAACAGATGTCCCCTAAAGAAAGACAACAACAAGAGAGAAAGAATTGTCAAATAATACAGAAAATATTTCTTATTTGGGAAAAGTATTTAAGTAACTGAGAAGGCACACCAGATCCTAGGCAAAACTGAATCCACTTTGATATGTGCTGGTTAAGCATCTCTAGCTTCAAGTATGAACAATCCATTTTTAAAAAAAAGAGAAAATATAGAAACAAATTTAATAGTTAAATTATACATCACAAAGAAATTTTTTAGAATAAAATTTAAAGTACCCACCAAAAAGCAAATATTCTATTGGCCTCCAATCTCAAATACTGCTGACTGAATCTTATAAAAATGTCTAGACTTTCATAGGAATATATTGTGATGCAAAAATTCTATATCCAGCATTCATATGTGAAAGCAAAATAAAGACATTTTCAGATATGAAACAGCTCAGACTATGTACTGTCTAGAAAACCTTCTTAAGTAAAGAACTCAAAGATGTTAAGACATATCTAGAGGCATTGAAATTAATCATTTTAAATATGGTTGCATTGTATTTTTATAACCCTAAAACCTAAAAAGTAGCTCAAATGAAAATCATACCTCTTTTCAAACACAAGAAAAATAGTATTTTTTTTAGAAATTTGCCAATTTGAAGACCTGTATTGGCCAGCAAACACGTAAACAAGTAAGCAAACCAGGATACAATCTGTTAGCACAGACACTCTTTCAAGTATATTCTTACTCAAGCAAAGTACACATAAACAGAAAAGTGCACACGATGTAAGTATACCAGTGAACAAATTTCCACAAAGACAACACACTTGGGTGCCAGCACACAGGTCAGGAAATTGAACATATAAAAGCATCCCAGAAGCCACAGTCCTGACTCACAGTTACTGCCTCTCCCAAAAGATTAAAAACCACCAAGCTAACTTCTAACACTATCGATTAACTTAGCCCATTCTTGTCATTTTTATAAATGGAAACATACAGTCTGGCTTCTTTCACTGAACATCATGTTTGGGACTAGAACAACTGTTCCTTCACTTTCAGAGTTTAATACATCAATGCATTTATTGATGATAGACATTGGGGTTGTTTCCAGTTTGGGGCCATTATTTGTGGTTATGGTAGAAGAAATAAAACTTTACAAGCACAAAGATAAATAAGAACCAACATTAGCTTGTGTCAGGGAGACTGTGGGAGAAGCAGAGAGTATGGTGAACTGGACACTGCTGTCCTATCTGAAACAGTCAGCCTGTCCTCAGATCTAGTCTAGATGGTTAAAGAAAAAACACACAAACCAAAAAAAAAACTTGCAATTCAAACTTTTCTATAAAATCTCCTAATTTTAGATCCCATTTGTTTATTTTTGCTTTTGTTTCTATTACTCTAAAAGACAGATACAAAAAAATAGTGCTGCAATTTATGTCAAAGAATGTTTTCCTCTCGGA
The DNA here is from genome assembly GCF_048773025.1 of Camelus bactrianus. Lineage (NCBI taxonomy): Eukaryota > Metazoa > Chordata > Mammalia > Artiodactyla > Camelidae > Camelus > Camelus bactrianus. The sequence goes on along the minus strand of NC_133550.1, from coordinate 41,051,273 downwards.
GTTTTATAGTATCCAGTCTTACATTTAGTCCTTTAATCCATTTTGAGTTTGTTTTTGTATATGGTGTTAGAGAATTTCTAATTTCATTCTTTTACACGTAGCTGTCCAGTTTTCTTAGCACCGTTTATTGAAGAGACTGTCTTTTCTCCATTGTATATTCTTGCCTCCTTTGTCATAAATTGACCGTAAGTGCCTGGGTTTATTTCTGGGCTATCTATCCTGTTCCATTTATCTATGTCTGTAAAATCTCCTAATTTTTAATGTTGAAATTTTTTTAAGCTAGAAGGCCAGTCAAAACTCTACAGCTTGCAGCCTTAGATCTAGATACTCATGGCACAAAAAGAATCTGTCAGGCTTTAGACTTTGTATGGGGCACATCCCAGGTGGCTTTCTCCCCCACCAAGATCTTCCCTGATCAAGTAACTCAGCAGGAGACACAAGCACAAGAAAAACTGGCCCCTCTGTAGATAAGAGAGAACATCTGTGTGTCACACTGAGAAGTGAAGGGCCACCCTTGCTTGCAAGGTGGTTGTCCCAAGTCTTGAAGGAGAAGCTAACATTCAGGATTGCCTTTCCCCCATGGTATCCCCTCCTTATCCAAAGTGCCTCCCTGTCCCCTTTCCTCTTCAGAGGTTTCACTGTCTTTTAGCCCCGCCACCCAATTTGATAATCCTTGGTGACCTTTTTGTAGACTCTTAATTTTCTTATTTAAGTTACAACCAGAGGTTGGAAATTTTTGGACGGGTATCAAATATCCCATTATCATTATTCCCCAAGAGAGACAGTTTGACCATCATGCGTGCGTGAGGGGACTCACAGATGAGGTCCGACCTTCGTTTCCACAAACCAAAAGCTAAAATACTTTATTCATTTTTCTTTCTTCCTAAAGTGAAATAATTCATTTCTAGACAGCCTTGGCAGGAGTTCAGGCTATTTTACGCTGGCTCCATGCTGGCAAAATAGAGAAATGCCCTTGATACTGCGTTTTGGGCTTGGTGCTGAACGTGACGATGGCGTAAAGGGAGAAAGTGGAGTCATTTTTCAAAGTTCTAAGTAAGTGATGTTCTAATATGACTAATATGAGAGGATTAAAGACTAATGAAGAGGTTATCACAAGGCCAACATCTATAAATTAGACCTTTTCCCCCCACTAAAGCAGCTGTTCTCAAATTTTTAACACATCAAAGAATCGTGGGGAGAGCTTATTAAAACATAGACAGTGGGCCCCACCCTCAGAGTTTCTGATTCAGGAGTAGGGGTGGGGCAAGAACTTGCCTTTCAAACAAGTTCTCAAATGATGCTGATGCTTGATTCAGGGACTCCACTTTTACAACCACTGACCTAAGGAAACCTTCACAGTAAGTATCTGTAATGATTCTAAGCAATGAAAACTTCAGTAAATTAGACTGAATTAGAATTTACCCAAATTTGTTTTTATAAAGGATACAGAAATATTTTTTAAGACAGCATACATTCTTGGGAATGTATGTGATATCGCTACCTAGACACCAAATAAAGGTTCTCTGGGGTACTGTCTAATGAAAATGTTGGCAGATACAAATGCCTTTCCATTTGCATTTTAATTGTTTGAAAATTAATGTGTTCCCAAGCACAATGATCATTTCCTTTATTATTCAGTGATTATCAAAACACTCCAGTAAGTATACAGAGTCACAAAAACTGTTTCAGGCTATGAGCAAAGTAAGCTTTAAAGAACGATTTCTCACAACTTTAGACAACATGAACAGAAAAGAAACCTAGAACTGTCTCGCTGAACTATTAATGATGATCTCTGAGTACCTGAAGGGGAAGTAAAACGCCACAATTGCATCATTTCTGAATTGGATCAGCCTTTGTTCAGTACAAACAAATCACCTGCCTTTTTTCTTAGGTGGTCTTAGATTCAGAACATGCTTCCCCTTAGGGTTTTTCATAAACAAACAACTAGAAAAGTCTCTAAGGAAGGGAGAGGGCAGTTCCTAATTTCAGCTCACATCAAGTAGGCATGCCTGCTGCACTCGGCCAGGAGGGTCCATTGTTCCAAGTGTGGAAGCTGTTCTTCTGAGTCCTCACCCGGCAGCTGGTTGTGTGGTTCCACTGACTCCCTTGTCTGGACCCACCTGGACAATGTCACGTCCAGGCGCAGACCACCCCACAGGCATAAGAGGAGATGTTCAGCTGCTGTCTGGGTTTCCCTCTTACACTTCTCATTTGTTCAGATCTTGCTGCTACCAGCTTCTCTTGGTCCTGCCTTGCTGTTCTCACCAGGTCTAAGTAGAATGGATGAATCATTAATCTGTGTGGTTTAATTTCGAGTACACTGAGACTGTGTTACCCCAACAGTGTGGGTGGTGGTTGCTGGCTTCTTAAAGCTTAGGTCAAAACCTGGTGAACTGACTTTATAATGATCACTTATTGATTTAGCCTTTTAGGGAATGTAAAAGAAAAGAGTTAGCCTGAACTTTTCTGTTAACTTGTGGCTTCTAACCAGCTCCATGGGAATAATCACTTAGGGAGGGCCTCCAAGAAGGCACAGCCATTATCTCTGCAAGAAGCTTCTGAGGGAGGTACTTTAATATCCTTTCATATATGTGGCCTGAAGCATGACAGAGGGGGACGGCTTGTCCTGTCCAAGGTCACAGAGGCGGTAAGACAGAGAAAGCAAGCAGACCATTTACTCTAGAGCCTGGGCTCCCCTTCTCTGCAGACGGCCTCCCAAAGCTCTGCTGTAGTTAAAGCTTCTCTAGTTCTGCGGTAAGTTGTGTCAGCAGTTACTACTGCCTCAGTTCCAAAATTTGAGACACTGGGCAGTAAATAATACTTAATGATCCTTAAGTCCTACTGGGTATAACAACTGTCTACTGGCTGCCACACCCTATGTCAGGATGACTAGAAAGGAAATCTGAGGCAGTGTCTTAACCCTTCTAAGGAGAAGAAAGAAGGCACAAGAACAGAGGTGAAACCAAAGGACTAGGTATTCTGGCAGAACTATTATGCAAGTATCTATGTAAATTTACTGAACTCCTTTAACCATGTTGCTGCCTAGAACTTGAACAAAGCTATGAAGGAGAAAATAATAAAATCCCCTGGGTGTGTATGTGTGTGAAGTACCTGTAACTCTATTCCTCAGCTCAGCCATCTGTTTGTCGGGAGAATGAAGAACTTGCCCTCCAGTAAAGGACCTGAAAAGAGACCTAATATAACTGTTTTCATCAATGGTCAGAATGGGCCTTTTCATTCTTCTCCCATGAAGCTAGCAGCAGCCAGAAATTATCAGTTATCAATTTATCAATCTAAAATCAAAAGCAGTTCAAACCCATTTTAACTAAAATCTAAGTTTCCTATTACTCTCTCCTTTCTTTCCTAAAGTAAGGGTACCTCATGCATTTTTTGTTCTACATGTGAAGTTCTATAACTCTTGAGTACTCAGATCAAAATATTAAAGTAAACCCAGTGTTAAGAATTGCAGATTTCTTTTAGAGTCGAACTGACTTTAGTTGGTATCTAAGTAGTTCCTTGAACAACTCTCCAATCTAAAACCCAGTACCTGTTAGTTTCATTTGGCTGTAAACCAGATGAGAGCCAGGGAGTAAATATAAAAGAACACCAAGTTTCCAAAATCAATCTCACAGCATTGTTATGGCAATGTCATGACACAAGGCTCCTCCCTCTTAATGACAAGAGTAAATCTCAGAACCTATTAATTCTCCTAACACAAGGTTATTGGATTACTACACCTGAAACAGATTAGAAAAAACAAATTAAAGGAAAGAAAGTGGCTTCCATAGGCAAGTACAAAACTGTGATGAGAAGTAATGAATCAAAACTAGGGAGTACATCAGTGTGAGGCCATTTTGTGTGGGGTGCATAAATCATATAAGAAAAAAACCTGTAACAATTATTGATTTCTCCATAGAAGCACAGTAAACATAGTCATAATATTGTATTTCAGCTAGTCTTAGGAGTGACAATCCACATAGGAGAACAGTCATCAATAAAATCTACTGGTGTTCAATTTTCTCTATTATCAAGTTGAGGATGTAAATAATACACAAAAGAAAAAGTTCTGCTAAAAAGTGTTATCAGTGCAATTTAAATTATACAGCAGTAAAAAAGTAAATTATTAGCTATCCTTAAAATCTGGCTGTCCAAATGTGTCCACTCCCAAAGGGTTCCAAACTGCAGTAAAATTATAGACTTGCTGAAGTTATTATTGGAAATCCCAGAATATGTGGTCAACTACTGATATTCCATCCACCAACAAGCCATGCACAGTCTGAAACCACCTCCCATGTTTCATGGCACAGGAAGATGGCTGAATTATCTGCTCTGCAGTCCCACACCAGGTCTGCAAATAATCAGTTGACTCTTATGCAATAGTTGATAGGATGGATAAGGATTGATACTTTCCCACATCCCACTACTTTCTTCACACGGGAAACGACAAAATAACGGAATAGAAGTGAGTCATTCCCATGTCACCATGAATCAAGTTGGCAAATGGTAGACTCAGCTTTGCTTCAACATAAGAAGAGCTTAATTGGGAGGTAATTCTTCATTAGCAAATCAGAAAACACCTGTAATCATGAGAGGCGGGGTATCTGGGTGGCATCTGGGTTTTTTCTTTTCAAACTTTCAAGTTACTTTTCTAGAACATGGGATGGATAAAATGTAGAATGTCTTTTGCCAAATACTCTGCATTATTATGGTTGAAATCATGTCTCATTCTGAGGGAAGGGGCCTTGTTTTTCTTGTTCTTATATCCTTACATCCCTGGAATATGCCAAAGAGAGAGAGAAAAGAAACAAAGACAGAAAGAAAAATTGAATGTATATTTGATTCTCTCAAAATGGAATAATCAAAAGGCTTTGTGGCTTCCAATAAGTCTCTTAAGTCACCAACATTTTTTAAAGCTTTTTTGTTTGAACCTAGAAGGGATATTAACAGTAAACAAATTTCAACATGTAAACAATTTAGATGAAAAGGCTGTCCTCATTTATGTTAATTATCTACAACACGTAACAGATACTAATGTTCACTAGGTATTCCCTATCTCTTGATGAATCACAAGTTTTTATGTGAGATTTCAAACACCTTTTTTTTTTCTCACCTCCATCTCCTTGTTGACAACAGATTCTGCTCTTCCTCACTAAAGATGCAGCAACTTGCTTGTAATTACCCTCTGGAAAAGGACGAGGACACGCCGGAGGATAAGAGGCACCTGAAGGCCAAGAGGGAACCACCCCAGGGCGCTCCGGAGAACAGCAGCAATGCGGGAGTTCCCTGGAAGCTTCCAGCAGCCGGACCTCTCAGCCGCGTGGAGATCACGGAGCCGCCCGTCCCAAGGGTGCAGCCCCGAGGCTGCGGGACCTCTCCTCGGCACCCCCTGGAAAGCCTGTCGAAGAAGCACTGTGAGAACCGGGGAATCGTCTCCACTTTAATCGGCAAGCTCCAGGCCGAGTTTCCACCTCGCCCACTTTGAGGAGGTTAAGCAGCAACAGCTGTGGGGCTGCGCACAAGGCTGCGCACGGGACTGCGTCAGGCACTGCGCACGCGCCGCCTCAGCGAGCCGCCTTGGAGATTCCGAGTTGGGGAAGCCGGAAGGAGCCAGCTTACTCCCCTTGTTAACTTTCCAGCAGGCCGTTTGGAACCCCAGAGGAGTATGCGCACCCGCTATTGCCCTTGAGACCGCGCTTAAGATTGCCTCCGGACCCTGAAAGGGCCCTCAACGCAACTGACTCGTTTGAGCGACAAATGTGGCCTAGGGATGAGGGTGCCCTTTCCGCGCTTCAGCCTCTCTCCGCGTTCTTAGGCCTCCTTTTCCAGGAGAGGACGCCCCCGCAGCACCCAGCGGCGCCCCACGGGCCCCTTGGACCTCAGGTAACAGCTCTTAGCCTCCTGCCTCTCCTATGGGCGCAAAGCACAGTAGTCTCCAGGTTGCGATATTGCCCAGAGGGCAGGGTGGGGGTGAGGGGCTGTGATGAGAGCGCAGCAAGTCACAGCCCAGGGGACACACAGTCTAGGACAGGTGGCCGTCAAGTAAGAGGGGTGCAGTAGTCTAGGGTAGAAGAATGGAGGGCGAGCTCACTTTCTTCTATATTCTTGAAGGCACTTTAAGAACGGACCTAGGCTAGGGACGCTGTCAGGCGTTGGATAGTAAAGATGGCCGTCTTGCAAATCCAGGCCATTTGAGGAAAACCTGGTGTGGCTGGTTTAGAAGGGCAGAAAGAGCAAATTATTCAGGTTTCTAATCTTCTCACCCTCTCCTCCGTAAAGAAAAATCCAAAACATTTTAGCTAGGGAAGTTAACAGCCTCTGCTTTAAAGATGTCTGCTTTGGAATTTGGGGTGGGTTTGAGCAAAACTAAAACATGTATTTTTTAAAATTTATTTCAGAGAGAAGAATTGCATCAATCCAGGTATGTCTTCATTTTCTCCGGGACAATGAAGTCTGTTAACTGTTTACATCTTTACTTTTGTTCTGACACAGCGAACCTGATGGTGTATTAATCAAAGGGCACTTTGTTTTACAGCCCCCAAGTCACTCTTCATATTTATGGGTGAGAAAGCCTTAATTTCAAGAGTCTCCTTTATGAGCCCAGCATCGTGGTGTGTCTTTTTGGGGCAAGATATGACAGCCACAGGTGGCCGTGGTTTTCATTTTGAATTGTCAATGATTTAACCCTGTGGCTTAATTAACTTCTACCTAGTAATAGGTTTTGTCAGGTAGGGAAAATGTAAAGGCCAGAAACGTTCAATAGCTTTTCAAAGAGAAATTCAGAAGACAAGGATAACAGGAACAAAATGTGCTGTTTAAATCTAGGACGACCTTTAAAATGCCTGTTATGACAGACTGTACCTTTATCTAAAATGTAAGTGGATTGTGTCACTTCAGAAACCAGCTCTGAACTTTTAGCGTCGTCCCCAGGCTGTGGCAGTGGATAAAGAGCTTCTGTGGCAGCAAGGGAAAGATTCGTGCCTGGTTTCATCCACCCACTTTGTGGGATTGGTGGGAAAACCCACATTTCATTTGGGAAGTCATGGAGGAATCCTCAGGCAATTAGCCGTTGTTTTATTACTGGACCTCAGTCCTCAAGCAAGAGTTTGCTGTTCATAGTAGGAATGATGAGATTCATCTATGCAGTTTTTGTGGTTTCTAACCCTAGTTGACCTAAATATCAACTAAGGTAGAGGATATTTACAAAGCCATAGGCAAATGCAAAATATTGTCCTAAAACAGCAACCTGGTATGGTTTCTTATAAATCTGTGTGTCCATTGGGGTCAGTTGATCTAGACTGGGTTCAGCTGGGTAGATCCACTTCACATGTCCCTCATCCTTTTCATGCTACCAAAGAGCTACCCTGGGCTTGTTGTTCTTATGGTGAAGAGAGAGGTTCAGGAGGCTAAATGGAAACATACAAGGCATTTTGGACCCTGGACTCTGAACCTTGTCTGATTCTACTGACCAAAGCAAGTCACATGGCTGAAGTCAGGGGCAGGAAATTGTCACCAGCAGTGAGAGAGCACTTAAGTGTTACATGGCAAGGGGTGGGGAACAAGGGCTGCTGAAGAATGGGGCCATTAATGCAAATCTTCCACAGGTGCAAACCAGAATAAAGCTCTAAAGTGACACCTGATTCAGATGTTTCAGAGAAAGTGAAAAAGTAGTGTCAGAGAAAGGTGATATTGATTAGAGTCATCATGCAGAGTCTAGAAATTTGTTCCTTACCCTAACAGCAGAGTGAAACCATTGAATGGATATGATCAGACAGTTACAGGGTAGACATGAGATTTAGATGAGAGTGGACACCAGCAGAACAATTAGAATATTTAGATGTGAGAGGTTGGTAGGTTAAGCTCTGATGAAGGTAGTGGAGTTAGAAGTATCTCAGTTCAAGAGATATTTAGGAGATAGAATTACCTAGACTTTGTGAATAGTAGACCCCAAGGGGTGAGGGGAAGAAAGTTTCAAGAATGACTTCCAAGCTTCTGGCTTGCACTCCTGGGTGGCAAATGGTTCCATTCACCGATCTGGGTAACCTTGGGGGGAAAAGGGGATATAGGTGGGTGGGGTATAAGTTTGAACATGTTGAATTTGAAGATGTATGGAACATCTGAGTGGCAGTTTTGAGTAGATAGTTGACTAGAGTAGGCATCAGGGATGGAGGTATATATCTGAGAGTCAATCAAGGAATGCTTCCTAGAGCAGGTAAAGTCTGTGTCCAGCTCTGAGTATAAGATAGAGTTAGCAGACATACAGGTTAAGTGATGGGATACACCAAGCCATTTGTAAAAGTTGACATGCAGGTAATACTTACTGACCTGCAGAATCTTTGTGAGGCAATAACAGAAATAGTCTTTGAAAATTCAAAGGAAAAACTTAGTCACAGGGCTTGAAGCCTTAAAAAGCTCTGTGGGGCTCAATGTGTCACAGTCATATATTACAAAATAGTGGAAGGTTATAGAAAATCACAACAGGGAGTCAGAGGGGAGGTAATTTGGATATCTTGGTATATAGTGATGACCCAGAATTATTCAATATTGTTCTTCCAGGACTTAGTACAATATTTGGCATGTAATAGGCAATGTTTGTGGAATGAATAAATGAAAGACTAAGTAACTATAAACTGTGAATTAATGTGTTAAATAAACATTCATGCATTACTACTAAAAAGTAATTTTACATTAGCCACAGACCACTCAGTCTACACCTTTTTTAATCAAAAAATTCACCTTAAGCATGAATTTTTGGTAAATAGCTAACTTCTATGGTGCAAACACCTTCTGTCTGCCTGTCTTTTGCTCCCTCTCTTCCTGTCACTTCAATCTTTTCAGCAGACATTTGTTCAAAGGCCTACTTCCTTCAGATGGCTACTTCCCTGGCTGTGTGGTCAGATAATGTAGAGAAAAGGACTCTGCATGAGGCCCAGCTGTCCATTGAGAAGCTGGGGGCCTCACCTCAAAAAACTTACTTAAACTTTGTTTAAAACTTACTTAAACTTACTTAACTTTAATATGCCTATCAAATGGTATAAACCAGGGGCTAGCAAACTATGTCCTATAACCCAAATCCAGCCCACCTGTTTTTGTAAATAAAGTTATATTGAAACACAGTCACATCTATTCATTTAAATACTGTCCGTGGCTACTTTTACACTGCAACCACAGAATTGAGTAGCCACTACAGAGACCATATGGCTCACAAAGCCTAAAATATTTACTATCTGGCACTTTATAGAAAAGGTTTGCTGACGCTCTTATTTTCAATTAAGAAATGCTTGCCTCTGTGGCTGTCAGTCAATCACAACAACCTTTTTTTCCCTTGTAGAATAGATATAAACCCTTTTGCAAGGCTATTGTTTTTTTATTAGTGTTTTTAACACATTGCCTGCCAGTTAGGCAGGCTCATGTGAGAAGGGCCTAATCTACCCTCAGTTAGGCAATCAGCTCAGTGTTAAGACTTTGATTCCAGGTTTTTCTTTGCTGTCATTTCCTCTCTCTATATATATGATATTCTAGTGAATTCACACTGACTCCTAACCTTTTTATCCTATCGCCAAAATATACCTCTTAGGGGGGAAGAAAACTTTACAGTTCATTCTTACTAAAGTGTGAAGGACTTCAGGCTTAAGGGATTTTCACACTCATCTTTCCAAGTAGAGCAGTGTATTTATCCCTTTTGGATTTCCTTACACTTCACAAGTGCCTCCATCATAGTATCTAAAACACTGTATTATATTTCTTTCACATTCATCTCCGTTCAGAAACAAGACCTTCCTGAGGGCAGAGACCACTTCTTTACCTTTAACCTCACACCAGTTACCCAGCTAGATAGAGTCTATCTCCAAAAATATTTATTGAAGGAAAGGATGGATGGAAGAAGGAAGGCAGGCAGGCTGGCAGGCTGCTTGGCTTACAGTGTTACTAATCTATCCCCAATGTATTTGAATTTTGACAGGACATGACTTGAAGCCAAGCAATGCAGCCGTGATAGTGGAATTTTAAACATCGGGAAGCAGGTGGGGGAGATTTTATGTGTAGGGACACCTTCCTGTGTATAAGTGGACCTGCTCAGTTCAAACCTTTGTTGTTCAAGGGTCAACTGTAGTACCTGTCTAATAGTCTTTTGATACAATCAGTAGAATAACTCAACTTTTTTAAAGAAACTACTCATTCATTTAGCACTTCCTGTATGCAAATTATTGACTTATTCTTTCTAAAGTATTCTGACTCCAGAGTGAAATAATCAATCACAGGAAGCTCATCTGAACATTAGAGTCAGTATCACATTATATCCTCCCTAGACTTTTACTTAAAACCTGTTATGTGGCTGTATGTCTGTAAACTCGAGATGATGGCAGAGAGGTAGAAGACACTGCCCCAGTTGTCAAGAAGTTTAAAAGCTTGTTAGAAAGATATTAACTCGAGATTAATAGATGGCAATTTGGGTTTTTTGTTTGCTTTTTAAAAAGTTTCAGCCCTCCATAGCATCATATTTTATTGTATTGATTTCTTTTTTCCCCAATTTTATTGAGATATAATTGACAGAGAATATTGTATAAAGTATACAATGTAATGATCTGAAATATGTACATAGTGCAAAATGATTACCACAGTAGGTTTAGTTAACATCTATTACCATATGTACACCTTTTTTTCCCCTGTGATGAGATAGATGAATATTGTTGATTAGTCAGAAGGGTAGACTGCAGTGTCAGGGAAGCCTTCTTGGGCAACATTCAAAGCAGGGGACAGGATTAGACTGTACCGTATCCAAACTGTAGTACCTTCATTAAGATTTTTACTCCATTAAGGCACATATATCACTATATGGCAGTTACTACTCCCCATATTGTCTAGTATTTTTTATTATTTTCCCTTAAAATTTGCACCTGGGAATTGGAGGCCAGTACTTAGTTTAAGCCCACTGTACAGAAGGAATCCTTTTAAAAATATACAAATAATGTGTTTGTCATATTGCTAAAGTAGCATTTTTTTGTTTTTAAAATTGGATGTGCATTGTTGTGAATTTTTTTATTGAAATAGTTTTAAATGTGTCAATTTCTGGTGTATAGCATAATAGTTCAGTCATACATTATACATAAATATATTTGCTTTCATATTCTTTTTCATTATAGGTTACTACAAGATACTGAATACAGTTCTCTGTGCTATATGGTATAAACTTGTTGTTCATCTATTTTACATATCGTAGTTAGTATCTGCAAATCTTGAACTCCCAATTTATCCCTTCCCTTCCCCCTTCCCACACTGGTAACCATAAGTTTGTTCTCTATGTCTGAGTGTATTTCTGTTTTGTAAATAAGTTCATTTGTCTTTTTCTTAGCTTCCACATATAAGTGATATCATATAGTATTCTTCTTTCTCTTTCTGGCTTACTTCACTTAGAATGATGATCTCCAGGTCCATCCATGTTTCTGCAAATGGCATTTTTCTTTTTTATGGCTAAGTAGTATTCCATTGTATAAATATACCATATCTTCTTTATCCAGTCATCTGTTGATGAACATTTAGGTTGTTTCTATGTCTTGGCTATTGTATATAGTGCTGCTATGAACATTGGGGTGCATTATCTTTTTGAATTAGAGTTTCCTCTGGATATATACCAAGGAATGGGATTGCTGGATTATATGGTACGTCTCCTTTGGCTTTTTGAGGAATCGCTACTGTTTTCTGTAACAGCTGCACCAAACTACATTCCCACTAACAGTATAGGAGGGTTCCCTTTTCTCCACAGCCTCTCTAGCATTTATTGTTTGTGGACTTTTGAATGACGGCCATTCTGCCTGGTGTGAGGTAATACCTCACTGTAATTTTCATTTGCATTTCTCTGATAATTAGCAATATTGAGCATTTTTTCATATGCCTATTGGCCATTTGTATGTCTTCATTGGAGAATTGCTTGTTAGGGTCTTCTGCCCATTTTTGGATTGGGTGGTTTGTTTTTTTCTTATTAAGTTGTATGAGCTGTTTAATTAAGCTGGAATTAAGCCCTTGTTGGTCTTCTGCAAATATTTTCTCCCATTCCATAGGTTGTCTTTTTGTTTAGCTTATGGTTTCCTTTGCTGTGCAAAAGCTTATACCTTTAATTAGGTCCCATTTGTTTATTTTTGCTTTTATTTCTATTGCCTGGGTAGATTAGGAGAACATTGCTAAAATTTATGTTGGGTAATGTTTTGCCTATGTTTTCTTCTAAGAGGTTTATAGTGTCTTGTCTTATGTTTAAGCCTTTAAGCCATTCTGAGTTTATTTTTGTGTAAGATGTGAGGGAGTTTTCTAACTTCATTGATTTACATGCAGCTGTCCAATTTTCCCAGCACCACTTGCTGAAGAGACTGTCTTTACTCCATTGTGTATTCTTGCCTCCTTTGTCAAAGATTAATTGACCAAAAGTCTGTAGGTTTATTTCTGGGCTCTGTGTTCTGTTCCATTGATCCATATGTCTGTTTTTGTACCAATACCATGCTATTTTGATTACTGTAGCTGTGTACTATTGTCTGAAGTCTGGGAGGTTTATTCCCCCAGTTTCATTCTTTTTCTTCAGTATTGCTTTGGCAATTCTGGGTCTTTTGTGATTCCGTATAAAATATTAGGATTATTTGTTTTAGTTCTGTGAAAAATGTCCTGGGTAATTTGATAGGAATCGCATTAAATCTATAGACTGATTTGAGTAGTATGGCCATTTTAACAGTATATATTCTTCCAATCCAAGAACATGGGATATCCTTCCATTTCTTTAAGTCATCTTTAATTTTCTTAGTGTTTTGTAGTTCTCCACGTATGTCTTTCACTTCCTTGGTCAGATTTATTTCTGAGTATTTTATTTTTGGAGATACGATTTTAAAAGAGGCTGTTTCTTTCCTTTTCTGATATTTCATTGTAAATGTAAAGAAATGCAACAGATTTCTGTATGTTAATCTTGTATCCTTCTACCTTGCCAAATTCTTTTATCAGCTCTAGTAGCTTTTGTGTGGAGCCTTTAGGGTTTTCTATATATAGTATCATATTATCTGCATATAGTGACAGTTTTACCTCTTCTGTTCCAATTTGGATCCCTTTTATTTCTTTTTCTTGTCTAATTGTTGTGGCTAGGACTTCCAGTACTATATTGAATAGAAGTGATGAGAGAGGACATTCTTGTCTTGTTCTGGATTTTAGTGGGAAGGCTTTCAACTTTTCACCATTGAGTATTGCTGGCTGTAAGTTTGTCATAAATAGCTTTTATTATGTTGAGGTATGTTCCCTCTAAACCCACTTTGGTTAGAGTTTTTTATCATAAATCAGTGTTGAATTTTATCAAATGCTTTTTCTGCATCTACTGAGATGATCACATGATTTTTGTCTTTTCTCTTGTTTTGGTGTACCACGTTGGTTGATCCATCCTTGTTTACCTGGGATGAACCCAATTTAATCATGGTGTATATTTTTAATGTGTTGTTGGATTCTGTTTGCTAATATTTTGTTAACAATTTTTGCATCTATGTTCATCAATGATATTGGTCTATAGTTTTCTTTTTTGGTAGTGTCTTTGTCTGGTTTTGGTATCAGGGTGATGGTGGCTTCATAGAATGAGTTTGGGAGTGTTCCCTTAAAGGAGGAGCTTTAATTATTCATCTTGAAACATCTCTGCCAAAATAAAGGTCATCAGATAATTACTGCCCTACCCACTGGCCACTGGTTGGGAAAATAAGAGCAATGCACCTGAACCCTCAGTTCACAGATCATGAGGGATAGAAAGCGTCTCACTCACAGTTGTTTTCTACATAAGGAAACTGAGGCTAAGGGAAGCGACCTGTCAGAGTCACATGTGATGAAGGTCAAAGTTGGGAATTGCAGTCCTAAGTCAAGTGTTCTTGCCACTCAATTGTATTGCCCCCTTCATTTCATCTCCTGTGACTGCTGTAATAAATTACCACTAACTAGGTGGCTTAAAACAACAAATTTATACTCTGAAAATTTTGGGAGCTGGAAATCCAAAATCAGGGTGCTGGCAGAGCCACGTTTCCTCTGAATGCTCTATGGGAGGACCTTTCCTTGCTTTTTCGCGCAGGTGTTCCTTGACTGTGGACTCATCACTTTAGTTCCTCCCTCCTTCTTCACATGACCTTCCCTCCTCTCTGTCTCTTCTTTAGATGTTTCTTATAAGTACATATGTCATGGAATGTGAAGCCCACTCGGCTAATCCAGAATAATCTCAGGATTTTTTATTTAAAGGCTTCTTTTACAAGTAAGATCACATTCACAAACTCCAGGGGTGAAGACATGGACATGTATCGGGGGGGGGGTGTTCCATTCAGTCCACTATACCCTCTCTTTTATCGAAAGTAGTAACCCCATTTTATCAATATTTAAAAACCCACTTAGTGCTTTAAAATAGTTTGTAGTAACTCTTTCTCTCCTTTTATTAAGTCTTTTTGGAGCCAGACTTGGGTATTTGAATTGAATTCTGGCTCTGTTGTTCACTAATAATGAGGCCTTAGGTGAGTTCTTACCTATCCCTGTAAGCTTCAGTTTCCTCTGCTCTATAATAAGAACAGTCATTTCCACTTCATAGGGTACTTGTGAAAAATCAATATGATAATGCATGTAAAACCCCTAACAGAAGGTCTAGGAAGAGTTGGTGCTAAGGAAGTGCCAGCTGACTTTATTTAGAGTAATACTCACCTCAACCCATCTATTCTTTTCAGAATGTATGCATTTAAGGTCCACTGGGGTATTCATTTCTGCCAGCCAGAAACTTTTCTGGCACCAGCATGTGAGTGCAGGCTCATTGCTGAGTGTGACACATAGGTGTGCAGCCTCCTCAGCCGTGGGGGAGAATTCTCTGGATTCTCTACATCATTGTCATCCCAGCACACACCATGGACCTTGGGATCTTCAGCAGAAGACAGAATAAGGAGAAATTCTGATACCAGAAAGGAGACGAGATTATTCCAGCAACAACCACGGGACTAGTCCCTTCAAATATCACCTGCCTAGGGCATCGCAACTCAGGGTTAGTGGAAGAGTGGTTGTGTTTGGGTTTGGGAGGGAAGGGAAGTGGTTGGCAACCCCAAGAGGGCTGCAGAATCTGAATCAGGCACCCAATTAGTTATACAGCCTCCTGGGTCCAGACTTTTGTCCTGAAACAAAGAACCAGAATAGCTGAGCCTTGATCAAAAACAAAAACAAAACAAAACAAAAAATGCATTTCTCATGGATGTTTGTTTAGTGTGCTTTTCTAAGTCAAGGGCAGCAAGAAGCTGTACTGTACTTACACAGAGACAGCGGCCTGCCAGCCACACCCGAAACATTTTGTGGTTATTATTAGTTCATTCCCTGGTTTAATCTCCCTCTGAGGAAATTAGGTACCAAAAAATTCTCTTCCCCACCCGTTTCACACAGGATGCCATGACCTCATGCACACACCATTTGGCTTCAGGAAGGGAGATAAAAAGTGTGAATTTTTTACAGTGATTACTTCCAATGGTTTATTAGTCTGGAACTGGACCTAGTGACCCCATGTGCATGCCATGTTTTATAAGAAGCAGTCCAATTTAGAATAGCAAAAATAAGATACTGTTGACGGGAGGGGTGGGGGGGAAGCCCAGCCTTAAAGTTGGGAATTCTGTTTTATTCGGCAGATTTTCTAGGAACTTCAAGCCCAGGAGTCTGCCTCTTAGGTAGCTCTAAGGGACTGCTCTGAAGAGGTAAGGGAGGAGCCAGGAAATATGTGCGACTTTTTTTTGCAACAAAGACCAGGTAGTTGAAACATCAAAAGGTTACTGTTAATTAAAGAAAACCAGATATCTCAAGTTAAGGAATTTAGTGCTTTTCTATGTATGGGAAGATGCAAAGTGTGGGCTTCTTAAATCATTCCTTTGATGTGCACTTCAGCTATGAAGGGCCAGTATCCTGTTCTTTCCCATCCTGAGTACCCTCTGGGTACACTTTCAGGGGCAGCTGTAGTGGCTTGATGACTGCAACATCTTTTGTTTACTGATACAGCAGGCAGCATTTTTCATTCACAGTACCAATTTGGAACCACCAACACCCCTCCCCCTGTGAGACCTAAATGCAAAGCCATTCTGAATTCATTGCAACTATTTGCATTAATATAACTAACCCAATGACCTGAGCAACCCTGGCTGACGCAGACATGGGGTCCTTTGCCGAGTGCCCAGAAATCTAGTCTGCTGCCAGGCATAAGTGATGCAGGGGCTGGTTTTCTGCACCAATTCATGTCTCTTCATGTTAATATGTGCAGATATTCTTACTGTTTTCCTAGATCTCCATATGGAATTACAACTGTAGTTCTTGATATTTTTATTAACTCATGCCCTTTTCTGATGAATATAAGAATGTCATCAGAACTTCTGTTATACCCTTCCAGGGGCATGCCCAGCCTTTCCAGAGTGAGCATCATTGAGTTTTGAACACCAAGACAACAAAGATGAGGTCATGACTCAAGCCCTGTGCAAGCCACTTTTCTTCCCTCTGCTCCATATGTGCACAGTGAACTCCAAAACCTGCCCTATGTGTTCCCAAATGGATGCCTTATGTCAGAAGTTAACCTGGACAAGGAAGAAATGAATAGGGGTAACTTAATCACCTTTAATGGCTGGGTTGGGGAGGTTAAGATTTAAATTGTATTTTGTGTATTGTATATGCATCTAGTTATTCATTTATGATCCAGAATAGTTCATAATTTGGGTCAGTTGCCAAATTCATTTGGGAACTGTCTGTATGTCATTCTGTAGGTCAGCATGGTTATTCATTCAACAGACTTACTTGAATACCTATTTTATGTCATGTCCTATACTAGGTGCTTAGATTCTATGATATATAAGACACAGCATTAGCCTTCAGTGAAATAATTATAAAGTGAGAGAATTGGATTTCTCTGAGAAAATCAGAAAAGATTTCTGGAGGGAGAACGTTTAAGCTGTAATTTATAGATGAATATGAGTTTGCCAGGCAAAGTGAAGATAGGCAGATGGGAACTAGCCAAGGCATGGAGGCATGAAGTGCAGGGCAAGTTTAAAGAATAGTGAGCAGCTAGTACTGCAGTAGGAGTACACATTCTGCAGAAGGCTGTGTCAGGAAAACGCGTGTGATGACTATGGTGTGTGCAGGTTTGGTTATTGTTCATTTACTCAATAAATATTTATTAAGCCGTTACTAAACACAAGGCTTTAGACCAGGAGGTAGGAGCTTGGGGTAAGGGGGATGGGGAGGAGATAAGATATGAATCTACAAAACTGCTTTATATAGTGAGATACTTCCCAGGAGGGAGGACAGCATCAGAAGGGTATTTTACTCATTCGTGTTCATCAGTAACAATGAATTGAGTACTAAATGAGCACCCACCAACACAAATAATGATAAGACATGTTTCTTGCATGGAAGGAGCTGACAGTCTGGTGGAATAAACAGACACAAATAGAACATGATATTGTGTAATATTCAACAACAGACATAATAGCAATTATTGGCAGCTGACTAAGTTTCAGGCAAGATCTAAGTGCTTTGTGTTGATCATTTGGTCTTCACACAAGAGGTAGATTTGATTATTGTCTACATTTCACATATGACAGTCAGGGCCAGAGAGGTTATTTAACTTGCTCAATCAAGGTCATACAGCTAAGATTAAAATCTAGGCAATTTGACTCTATATTTTTTTTGGTTGATTCACAGTGTTGTGTTTCTGGTGTATAGCAAAGTGATTCCATTTTACATACGTATGTGTGTGTGTGTATACTTTTTCAGATTCTTTTCCATTGTAGTTTATTACAAGGTATTGAATATAGTTCTCTGTGCTGTACAGTAGGACCGTGTTGTTTATATTCAGTAGTTTATGTCTGTTAATCCCAAATTCCTAATTTGTACCCCCTTCCCCTTTGGTAACCATAAATGTTTTCTATGTCTGTGAGTCTGTTTCTGTTTTGTAAATAAGTTCATTTGTATAATTTTTTTAGTTTCCACATTTAAGTGATATCATATGATGTTTGTCTTTCTCTGTCTGACTTACTTCACTTAGTATGATAATCTCTTAAGTCCCATCCATGTTGCTGCAAGTGGCATTTTTTCATTCTTTTTTATGGCTGTGACTCCACACTCTTAACCATCACTCCAGAGGACGATACAAACATGGAAGAGAATCACAGAAGACAGCCTAGAGAAGGCCAGGGAAGACTAATTCTTCCACTCCACCGTTAGTTATGTCCTCTCGGAGGTCCCCAGGGAATATAAAGATAGCTTATAGAATCTTAGGGGGAAACTACCAAACTCATTATACTTACCAGATTGTCTAACATATATAGTTTAAGCTCAAGAGAGCAAACTTTACCCCCAAAGTTTATGTAGTTTCATGTTTCTCATTCAAATTACTGTAATTTTTCCAATCCCCTCTCTCCCTGTGCATACTGAATCTTATTGTATTCTTCCAGGGACTTTATCAAGAGAAGTATAACGTTTCCTGGGAAGTTTCTAATATTTCTTTTCAGGGGACTTGTTGGGGCTCCCAGTAATTTATGTTTTCTACTGCCTTTTGGATAGCACTGTGCAAATTCCTTGCTGGATTTGTATACTGTTAATTCATTATGTATCAGTTCCAATGTCTTGTTTGGAAAATGAAGAAACTAGAATTATATTTCTCATTCAGATTACTGCAACTTTTCCAACTCCCACCTAATTCAGCCCCCTCTGTCCTCATAACCACCATGGACATTGGGTAGGCAAATAACAAAAAAGGGAGAGTTGTAAGATGTAAGTCTAATGATTTTGTTACAAACCTTATTATAAGTAGGTGGTGAAAGATGACATTCTTGGAGAGAAAGTCCAGGACTAGAAGATCTGTGTCAGGTCAGCATTTGTCTACATGTAACAGAACCATACTGGAACAACCTAAGCTAATTAATGATGTTTCTCTTGTAACATAACCAGAGCCCAGGTCAGGACCATGTCAGCATCCTGTCAGGATCCTTTCTTCCCATTCTGCCATTATCTTTGCAAAATTACTGGTATACTTTCAGTTATAAAACCGTAATCATGATAACAAGAAGGGCACAGGGAAAAGGAAAAAGGAAGAAACTAGCCAGCCCTGCCCCTTGGAAAAGTTTTTCCCGGAAGCCACACTCTGCAACTTTTGTTTAAATCCCACTGGCCTGATTTGGGTCACATAGTCTCCGCTAGCTGCAAGGGAATCAGGGCTGGTCAGTGCATTCACTCAGCACATGGAACCCCAACAAAGCAAGGTTTTGATAGTAAGAAAAATAGAGAACATGCTCATTGTCTGGGCTGCTAGCAGTGTCTGCAACATTACCCTAAAATTCTCCAATGAAAGAGAAGAACAGAGAAAAGCCAGTCAAAACAGATTTTAAAACCCTAAGGAATGCAGCTAATTGAATAAATCTGAGCCAGATTTCATGTAAGCAGTTCCTTTTTGAGTTACTTAGATAATTCATGGCCTGGAATAAATAAAAGACAGGTTTGGAGAGGGTAGAGATAGGGCAAAGCATTCCCAGCTAAGGCATTGAAGTGTGAAACATTTTGTGTAGGGAATTGCAATCCATTCCCTGTTTCCAAAGAATAAATTGTAAAGTAAAGAATATCAGGAAGGTAACTGGGTCAGATCATGGAAGGCTTGTGTGGATGCTTTTAAAATGTGTTTATCTCAAGCCAGGAGGGGCTAGGTTAGACTTATATTTTGGATAACTGGCGTTTAGTGATAGAATCAAAAAGGTAAAACAGAAGGTGAAGAGAACAGTGAAAAGGCAACTGTAATACAGGTGGAGGATGCTGATCTAGTGGGGCTGCATAGCTTTGCACAAATAGGAAGAAATATTTCTTTGAGCATCAGGGAAGACTTCTTAGAGAAAGCCTTTTATGACAAAGTTAACTTTCTTTTATGCCTCCAGCATTTACCTGCAGAGTCTGAGGCAGCCCTAACTCATATCTTTCATAAGAATTTATTGGACATAGGTTATTCATTAATTAAAACTTCCTAAATAGCTTGTCTTGCTACTCATAAGTAAAAATTATCTGAAGATGTTTTTAGCAAAAGGCTGAGAATTTGAAATAATCCTTAAAATCTAAAGGTAGGAAAGGCCTGTATCAAGGTGCTTGTATTCTCAAAATCAATTGTTCTGCAACTCTGATGACTATCTAGGGAGCTGGGTACAACTACTAGTACAGAGGCCCATCTTCAGACCCTATTGAATCAAAATCCCAAAGGTGGGACTCGAGGATGAGCAGTATATAAATTCCGAGGGTACTCTAATATACACCAGTCTTTGGTCAACAACAGCATAATAGGCCTGACAGGGCATGACCAGGACCCCAGCATTGGACATTGACAGGAAGAAGGGCATGAGATCCACGAATATTCAGTTATGAGGCAAGAGATGAAAGTGCAGGCAGAAAGGCCATCACTCCTGCAGAAGGTCAGAAGCATGGTGCTTGGCTACAAAGCATGGAGGACTTACATTGTAGGCAGGTAGAAAATGGAAGGAGCAGAGGAAGGTCTGGCGTAGGGAGAAGAGCAGGGCTCCAGGCATGTCCTCTTTGTCAGAGGAGGAAACTGCATGGCAATGACCCAAATCATAATATCCAGAGGGATATGACAGACTGAGACTCAACCTTCAAGGCAATTCCATACTTATGTCTTTTGCTGCATACAAAATTCCTCTGTATATAAGGAAACCTATCTGCTAAGCTACTTGTTAATAGAAGAGTATTTAGGGATTACACTGGTCGATAAGTAAAAGGAATTGAATCTCTCATCCTCAGAACAGACTAAAGGAATATCTGGATTGCTCTGATGGGGAAGCTCTGAAGTCCCTACAATTGGATGATACCATTCCTTACACCTTTTGTTCCTTTAAGATCACTGAGCAAATGCCCAGCTTTGGAGCTACTCCCCACTGTGTCTGATGTCAGCCATTTATTTTGTGAACATTGGACAGACAGGAAATTTCATGAAATGGGGTTAAAGAAAGGAGAAGGTAGATAGGCCTGTTTGCTAAGCTTTTCCAACAACAGTTCACATTTTTCTCTGGGAAAAATGAAAATGCTGACTTTAAATAACCAGCCTCAGATCTCTAGGCATGTGGTGACCATGGCCATGCATCCTGTTCACCCTGAGGCGATGTGCATAATTTGCTAAGACTCTTGTGTTTGAGGGCTTTCTCCTAGCATTCTCCTGAGTCAGAACACATCTGGTATGTTTGTGTTGACACTTCCAGGTGAGCTCTTCTGCTTTGGCTTATTCAAAATTATAAATGGTCAGTAAGGTTCAGAAAGCTGTCAAGTAAACATGTGGGGTGTGGGTCATCACAGCACTCCAGGGAGCCTGGAGCGGCCTCCTAAGAAAGCAGGCATCAGTCAAGCTGCTGGGCAGTCACTTCCAAGTTCCCAGAGGTGGTCTGAGTGATGACCCTGCCTGCTGTAAGCTCTCTCCTTCCGTCTCTTGAACACAGGTTCTACGAGCACAGGAGGAGTTCTGTGGTGCTCAGCTTACCTGGCCTCCAGATGCTCCCCGGGGACTTTCTGGTGTCAGCTGGAGCTGTTGATTACCTGTGCCACCCGCTTCTGCTGCTGAATTCTGGTCCTGTTTATTCTGCATACTTATATTACGTGCCTGCTACAGGATGAATATTATAATAAGCAGAGGGATTTTTAAAATATTTAATGACTAGTAGAACATTGGCACTGACAAGTTAGAACAGATGTCTCACCAGTTAGGACAAGCATCAGCCATGAATTACTGGAACCAGCTGAATACCACTCTTGGTATTGGACATTCCACTGACAGAGATGGATAAGATACAGACCTTCCCTCAAAAGGTCCTCTTGTCAAATAATTTACCCCAAGTTCGGGACCTGAAACAGTATACCAGTGACAGTCCCTATCTTGGAGCCGAGTGCTCTCTCTGGAATGGTGGACAGTGTCCCTATCATTGCTGTAGTGCTCCTGGCCTTTAGCCTTGCACTGGTGTCTAGCAGCCAGGAAGGTACCATGTGGAAGCAGAGGGCCCAGTGACAGCAGATTATTGTTAGAGCAGATTAGAGAGAGGCGGCCTTGGTGTAAATCTGCATTTTGAACTCCATTGTGAAGAAAAAGAACAATTGTGGTGTTCTGGGCACATTTCCATGATTCTGATGGTAGCCTTTGAGAGCTAAAAGGAGACTTCAAGATTATCATCCATCCTGGTAGTTTTTAAACTGGTTTTATTCTTAGAAGAGCCCTTTTTACAAAAGAATTCTTACTTGGAAATCCAGTCAGTAAAACAGATCCAGGTGGAGTTGTATTGCTTGAAAATGGGGTGGGTCCCAAAGATTAATCTCCAGGGCATCCTCCGAAGCCCATGACTACCTATAGCAACACAGGTGGAAAACCACCAAATTCATTCCTCATTCACATATGTGCCAAGTGAGACCAGAAAGGAGAAGGGACCTTCCCGTGGTGCTGGCTCATTTGTGTCAGAGGAATGGGATTTAGACTCCTGACTCCTAGCCCTATGCACTCTCCACCAGCCTGCTTCAACCACCCATTGTACTGGCTGCTGTAATCTGTGTGTGGAAGCCACCAGTGAATAACTGAGCATAACTAACATTTGCATAGCTCTTTACTCTTTATAGAGCCCTTTCCCATATACTGTCTTATATGACACAACAGTTCAAATGACCATCTGTTGTCTTATAGGATACAATCGCCCAAATGTACAAGCCAAGAGGGATTAAGTGATCTACTCAATGACAGGCCCCTAGAAATCAGAGTGTAGCCTGAAGAGGTTAGTACATGTTCTGTGATGCTTTGCAAATGCTCTAAACTGATAAACAACTAAAGTAATACCTCCCAGATACTGTTTTCAGACCAGTAGCTTCAGCATTGCCTGGGGAAATTCTGGGATTCCACTCCAGACCACCGGAAACTCTGGAGTGGGGCCCAGCAATATGTTTTTTTAATAAGCCCCCCAGGTGATTCTGATGCCAGCTGAAGTTTGAGAATCAGCGTGCTAAGGAGCAAGGTTGTGACTGCTGCATGATGGAACTGGTTCTTTGTTAAGTTCTCTACTAAGCACACGTGCCTGGCATCACAGCAGACACCACATGGTAAAAGATGCAGCGTTCTCCACCATATCCCTCCGTGCCCTCTTCTCCGGGAGTTAGAATAGAGTTCTCATGTCCCCAAGTCATGGTATAGCACAGTGCTTCTCAAGTTTTGAAGTGTATCAGTCACCTAGAGATATTGTTGAAATAGAGATTCTGATTCAGTAAAACTTAATTATTTCATATTAGTAAAGATAATAAAAGATTGTGGATTCAATAGAGACGCATTTAGATTTTCTTCTGGATATTTGTGAAGCTTTCCCAAGGCCCTACAATTACTCCCAAATTTAGAAAAGCAGAGAAGAGAAGTTTGCTAAGACCAGAGACCCCAGTTACTGTAGTTCAAGTTGGACATCATAGTGTACCACCAAGCATTTGAAGGCTAAGAGTGGTAAAGCTGATTTGTCTCTAAGGGAGAGTCCACCTAACCCCCTTTCAAAAGATCAGTAATGTGGTTAGAATGAGTGAGAGAATCAGTTGGATTCCAGGGTTCCCATGGGAGAAGTCCCTCGCGAACACCTTTTGTGGTAAGTGCTGAGTAATTGCTTCCACTTGATGGAAGTGTTGTGCGGAGTCCCCTGATGAATTAATAGAGAGATGAACCTTTAAGACATCCATTTTCTGTATTGAGTCATCAGAACATCTCACCTAAACCTACGAGATGATTCCCAGCTTTTTCTGGGTAGCATTACAAATTGATGCAAGTGACATAAAAATTAAGAACCCATAATCTAGTCTGTTTATTTCCTTATCATCGAAAGATTGTGTTACTGAATAATAACTTCTTTCTCAGCTCAAAGCAGCTCCTAAGGATTATGCTGAGGTGGCCAGTAGAGATAATAAGCCCCTGACATAAAGATTGGTGACGTGTGTTGATCTACATTCAAGCACACTGGGGAATTATCAGGTTGATGCAATCTCTGATTCTCAACTTTGGGCAGACTATTAAAGTTGCATATGCTGAGAGGATGGTTTCTGGTAGAACAGTATGAAAATGAAGTCCTTTCAGACCCAAAGTCCTATGACTCTGTGTTAAAAGAGTTACTCAACATTTTATTGTGTTTTAAAGATTTCCCCGTGAGCAATGGGGGAAAAGGAGGGTGAACAATATGCTAGTAAAGGAACAGGACAATTTCATCTTAAGAGAGCAATAGAACACCAGCCTTTCAGTTGAAACATTGCTTCATTCACTCATCTGCTTAAATATAAATATTCATTTGGTACATTCTCAAGAGAAGAATTAAAGCAGGACAAATTCTGTTTGGCATATTTGAAAAAAGCAGGTTTTGTAAAGCACTGCAATGATCTGTCACTAGTTGCTCAAAGTACTAATATATCTTCTTTAATTTCACCCACTAGAATCCAAAAAACCAAGATGGCCTTTCTCCAAGGGAGGAGTGGTGAGTGTTGTGCATTTCATTTTTATTTTAATTAAGCCTCTAGTAGCTAAGAAAGTAAGAAATGGCTGAAGGTCCTCTTCATCCCACTTTATCTTTTCATGACAGCAGATGGCATGTGAAGTTTAAATTATATCATCACATTCATAGTAGTGGATACAGAACTTGCCAAATGATGCCATTCTGTGCATTGATACAGTGCTAATTGCCGGTGGTTAATGAGCTCTGCAGAAAAACAAAGCAATCCTAATATTGTGATGCTTTACAGCTCCGAATTTATAACTTGATACAGTGTAGGAAACAGCTCACTCCATGAAGAAAACTTGCACAAGTGTAAGCTCCAGTTTGCAGTCAGTGCTGAACATATTGGGAACATTGAAAAATTAATGAAATATTACAGAAACAGATACCAAAAGTACACTTCTATTTCTGGGAAAGCCAGTTGGATTGGTCCTAGTGGGTTTTTTTTTTTTTTAATTCATTCTTGGTTCCCTCAATCATTGAAGAGTTATAAATTGCAGTCATTGGTGCCTGATTGGTTTCTGCCAAGGATGAGGGTTGGAGTGCAGCCTTTCCTGCAGGTGTGCTGGGGGCAGAGGGAAGGAGTGCTCCTAACTCCTCACTCCTGATGTCTGGAGGAAGGGGAAGGACTTCCTGACTGTCTTCCCAACAATACCAACACACTGCAGCCAGCAATACCCGTAGGGCCTTATGAATAGTTACTGCCCTCTTTCTGTTAAAACTGCCCACGTGGCCTCTCCAGTCAGTTTGCCATCAGTTGTTGACATCTACTTTGGAAGTTCTATGGACACACATGCACTGATATTTTTTAAGTACCAGAGCTAAATTAAAAGCCCTCTGAGGTTTCAATCCCAGCTGTTCCACTTACTGCTCTGTGACCTTGGCCAAATGAATTAACTTCCCTCAGCTTCAGGTCTTTCCCTGTTTAAAAAAAAAAAATTAATGTTAACAGTGCCAGCCTTACAGGGTTATTGTGATGAATAAATCTAATAATGCTGTGAAGCCTACCCCAGAAATGGGCACATCTGAAACAATCAATATTGGCCATATTATTGATAGTATGATTTGTAATCAGGGTTTGAAAAACTGCTTGTTCTCAAAATCAAGTGTATGAATGACTTTCACATTATTTTTCCAAGCGTAAAACATTTGTATGAGTGTCTTAGCTCGGGCTGCTTAACAAAATACCACAGACTGGTTGGCTGAAACAACCAGTATTTATTTCTCACAGCTCTGGAGGCTGGGAGGTCCAAGATTGGAGTGCGAGCATGGCTGTGTTTTGGTGAGAACTCTTTTTCTGGGTTATTGTCAGCCGCCTTCTCACTGTGTCCTCACATGGTGGAGAGAGAGCTCTGGTGTCTTCCTGGTCTTATAAGGACATTAATCTCATCATGAAGGCCCTTCCCTCATGACCTCATCTAAACCTAATTACTTCCCAAAAGGTCCCATCTCCAAATACCATTGGGGACTTCAGCTTTAACATACGAATTTTGGGGAGACGGAAACATTCAGTCCATAGGGACAGAGTCTAAATGTTACAAACTTCAAATCATAAACTAGTTGTAAAATCTTGACACCATTGTCACCAAGAATTTTGCTCATTAGTCATTCTCATTTTGCCCCTCTTTAGGAACTTGCTTTGACTGTTTTCCTGGCAGTTCTGAGACAGGGCCTATGGTACAGCCTGTCCTGGGCTCCTTCCTCATTTAAATGGCAGCAAAGGTCTGTTACCAATAGATTCTAGGGTTTCAGAAGGGGCATCTCCCACCAGCTCTCCAGAGGGCTCCTTCAGAGCAGGAAGCTAGAAGGTGCTTTTCAGAAGGGAGAAATTACCTAAGGTTACTACAAGTTACTGTCATGCATCTGTTCTTTCTCCATAAGGAAATAATTTGTTTCGTATGTGTTGGGTGGCATATGTGCCAAACACTGGACTAGATATCTAATATGCCAAGATGCCCATTTTCAGCTCACAGTTGAGACGGTCAGGCTGACACATAAACTGGGAGTGGGAGGGGGGAATGTGTTTAAATGGCTTACACAGTTAGGTGAGTAGGCAGTGGTATATTTACACAGAAACAGAATAATCACTGGAATGACAGAATGTTTCAGCAAATGTTCTTGTTAATGAAGGGAAATTCATTTCTTGAAGGCTCACTTTCATAAGGACACAATACTTGGTCCCCTTAAAGTCAGTGTCTACTCACTCCTTCATCCTTTCAGCCAGATTTATCAAGCAATTTACATCTATGTAAATGATGACCCACATAACACATTACCACATTGTAATGTGTTTTCCCAAACTGTTACAGATATTTCGTTTCCTTGCCTTTCTTCTCTCCTTCCTTCTTCCCAGCCATCAATAACAATATTTGTATTTTGTAAAAGCAAACATACATGTAATTTTTACCATGTTATCAGGCACTGTCTGTTTATGTGTTTTGGTTGTATGTCATAGTTTATATATGTTGATGCATTAATTCTTGCAACAACCCAATAAGGTAGGTAACATCATTATCCCCATTTTGCAAATGGGGAAACGGAGGTTCAGAGAGGTTGAATAACTTGCCTGAGGTCTCACAGCTCATAAGCAGAAGAGTGGGGATTTGTCCCAACAGTCCCAAGCAGTCTGGCTCTGAGTTTTAGCACAGTCATTGAATTGCTCCTCCAGCTGTGAGGTCCATAACGAGACCTGGATACTCCTTTCTCCTTATCTCACCGGGGCTCTCAAAGATAGTGATTCTCACCAATTCAAAGCCATCTCTTTGTCAACCACTGCAAAATACGTATGTTCACATACAGTCAGCCCTCTGTATCTGTGGGTTCTGCCTTCTCAGATTCAACAAACTGTGAATCAAAAATATTTGAAAAAAAATTCCAGAAATTTCCACAAAGCAAAACTTGAATTTGCCACATACCAGCAACTATTTACATAGCATTTACATTGTATTTACAGCTATTTACATAGTGATTACATTGTATTAGGTATTCTAATTAATCCAGAGATGGTTTAAAGTATATTTAAAGAGAGGATGTGCATAGATTATATGCAAATGCATTCTAATAAGGAACTTGAGTATCTGTGGATTTTGGTACCTGAGAAGGTCCTGGAGCCAATCCCCCAAGGATACCAGGGAGGACTATATACTCATTTTACTCCAATTCCTTGTCACCAGTGCCAACTACAAATTTCCAGTTCACCCACCTCTTAGTTATTAAGTCTGAGATCCCAGAATAAACCTTGGCTTCTTAACTTTTCTTCATCCTCCATATGTTCCAAATACCCTTCTAATGCTTCTCATTGCCTCTGTTAGCCAATGCCACCATAGTGGAAGCAACACAGCTTCCAGCAATGGGTCTATAATGCTAAAGAGTTAACGTTTCCTCTGAGAGGACTGTCCCCTCCCCTCTCATTAGCGTATCCACCAAGCACATATCCACTCAAGTCAGGGAGTTGATCAGACCCATAGAAAGCCACAGTGAGTGCCCTTCAAGATAGAGGGCTGGTATCCACTTTCCCACAGCCCCAATGCTGCTTCCATTGTCTCAGCCTCTTTATTTTTCAACTGACTGCTGATTTTTTTTTTTATTTCCGCAACATGCAGTCACTGTGGTTTCAGTCATCAACAAAAGGCATATGTCCCAGTTGCTGTGGGAGGTACCCAACTGTCTCCAGGATTCCTTTGCTGCTGGGAAGCTAATAAGTCTTTCATAGGTTTCCTCTTTCGGTGCCTCAGCACTACCAGAGAAATAAGCCACAGTCCTTCAGCACTTTCTGAAACAATTACAGGGTCTCCTTTCACACGCAGAGGGAGCTGCCTCCCCACGAGAGCAGATAACCCATGCCTTCTGTTGCTCATTAACCTCAAGTTGAATAATGTTCACCAAACTGCTTAGATGCACGCGAACATCATGTACCCGGAGGCAGTAGAACAAGTTAAAAATTATTTGTGATAAAGATTCATTTGAAGTGCATCCAAGTTGACTTTAGAAAGCCTCACACATTGTTATCTGATAGCTTCTTCCTGGTTTAGTTGGTAAAATGAACTCTTTAAGTGGGTAATTCATGGTGTTGGAACAGAATACTGAATGAGTCAGGAAAAATGAAAAGGTCATGATTTAGTTTTTGAAACTTGCTTCTGAAGCAAGTTGCAAAAGAATGTGTAAATATGACACCATTAAAAATTAATTATAAATGCAATCAGAAAAAGGTTTTCAGTAGTTATCTGGGGGTAGGGTAGAGATTACAGACTGATTTTGTTTTTGTTTCTCAAATTTTCTACAATAACCAAATTTTCTACAATTTGTAATCCTATTTTTAAACTAATATTACTTAAAATGAAAATTATGACAGAAATATGTTGGTGGTTCCATCCTAAGGAAACTAAAATTTCTAGCATATTCTGGTATTCTGTAGCAGAGAATTACCGTGTTGGGAAGTTCCTTTAACACTCTGGGCTTTATTTAGTCATCTGCTAAGTGAAGAGTTGAACTAAGACATCTAAGACCCCTTCTGATGGTAAAGTCCTGTGAGACAACATTTGGAAAAGTTAGAATGTGAAGGACACTAGGACTGCCAGGTGCACATTAGGCTGAAATCTGTCTATTAGCTGTGTAACAGTTATGAGCCCTGGGTTTTTTTCACTTTTAAAATCAGAGGTTTGGATCAGACATTTTTGCTGGCCTCTCTGCTTTCTGTCTGACATTCTGTGGTCCTGTGGATCAGACTGTGGCTCAGAAATTTTTTTTTAAACCTGTTAGTGGCTCATAGGCAAAATACACAGTCTGTTCTCATGCATGTTGGGCAGTGAACAAAAGATGCTGAGGCTGCCACCAAAGACATGTCGCCCAAGAAGTTATGTTTGTAAATCCTGTTTCTAATAATCTTTAAATAGAGCAAAGACAAACAGAAACACATATCTGATCTGATTACAGACCTCAGAGGCTGTGAACTCCGCAGCCTAAAAGTGTCCCAGTTGTTTTCTGTGTGGCGTGGCTTCTTTGTGTTTTTTTGGTCATTTTAAGTTGTCAGGTTATCGCCTTGTTCATAATAGCAGCAAAGTGCAGGAAAGGAACCCAGGCCTGGTAGAATGGGGTCTGCTGTCCCTAAAGCACACTGAAACCTCAGGAAAGTCATTCTATCTTAAATAAGATAATGGTCAGACCATGAAGTCCTGTACAAATGTTAATAGTTTGCTACAACTGTTCCCCTCTCTGGGCCTTAATTTCCTCTTTTGAAAGATGAGTTGGTTTTGATAAGACAATTTCTAAAGGTCTCTTTAACCTTTAAAACTCTTATTTCATAATCCTTCAGTAGTTAATTTCAACAAGTTTTTCCAGTAGAACCTGGATCAGACTTCCCAGTTCTGGGTTTGGGGTTCTTTTAGTGGTTTGGGTTTTTTGTTTTGTTTTGTTTTTTTCAATAAACTGAAAAAGATTCATGAAATTTTCAAACATAATTCAAAACAACATCAATTTGAATTCCCTTTCATTTTAAACTAAAAATAACGTGTACCGTGCATCCCTTACATGGGAGAAATTGGCATCCCAAAGCCACACAGAGAACTGTAGTTTGGATAACTTGAGGCACCTTTATGCTTGGGGCTTGCAGTGGGAAATCGTGATTTGAGGGATTGCTTGTTCCTGCTGTACTACAAATCAAAGCAAAGGGTGAACAGGTCAACCTATTGAGGTGGAAATGTTTTGTTCTCTCTCTTCTCCTGTGTACAGGATAAGACCTGGAATGAAGTTGTGGAAACACATCAAAAACTTCCTACTAATCAATTAGACCTTAGAAAGCAGCAAGAGGCCATGTGGGAACTCTTCACGAGCAAATGCACTTATATTTCTTGGACCATTTATTAGTTCTTAAGATGGTAATGCTGGCTTTAATCTTTGTAGTAGATGGAAAACATTAATGTTGTTCTTTGGGGACTTGTTTCTTTCTTCCATGCTGAAAAAAGGAAGTTGGGGGGAGGAGTTTCCCCTCTTTCAGAGGATGTTAAGGAAATTTTATTTGTTCATTTTTGATTATCTACAGCTTGGTTGTCTCTTCACTCTTTTCTTAAACATAACCTCTCAGAATTGGGTGTGACCTTCTGTGTTAGGTAGTCTAGTTCCCCATGTGATATCTGAGTTTCTTCTGCCTTATTCTCACCTTGTATTTACGCAGTTATCAGGTGCAGGGCCACAGTCACAGATTTTCAGGGCACCATCCACATGTAACACAGCAGAGTTGGATTACACATTGTATTCCTGACTTCTGCTGTGTAAGTGGTGCCCCTGGGGTTGTGCAGTCCTGCAGCCCTGCTCTGGGCAGGCTCTGAGCGAAGAATTCCTTCTAGAAGAACCACAGGGAAAGGGATAGGAAAGGAGCAGATGCCTTCCAAGACTGCAGAGGAAGATAAGCCACATTGTTCCCAAGGCTGCCTCTGCCCATGAGCACTTTTGAATCCTGGGTACTCCCTTATACAGGAAAAGACACTGTTTTGGGAGACATGAGTTCAAGTCCTAGATCTGCCTCTGACTTGCTATATGAACTTAGGAAAGTCTAGTCCTCCATTTTGTAAAACAGAGGTTGGCATGTGGTTTCTATAAAGGTCCAGAGAATAAATATTTTCGGCTTTGAGGGTCATGTGGTCTTTATTGCAATTACTCCACTCTTCCACTGCATGCAAAAGAAGCCATAGATTATTTGTAAAGAAATGCATATGGCTGTGTTACAGTAAAATCTTACTTACCAAAGCAAGTAGCAGGTCTGATTTATCCCACAGGCTGTCATTAGACAATTTCTGTTCTAAGCTATAAAAGAGGGATGACAGTACCATCTCTGACTGTCTCATAACATCTGACTATTATGATAATCAGATTAGTGTCCTTTGAAATATATCAAGTGCTATACAAATGTTAGTTACTTTCTGTAATATTTGTTGTGTCCATCATAGTGCTAAGTACTTTACCAGCAAAATTTAAACCACAAAGACACTCAGAAGGTTAAAACACAGAGACTGTTAAGATACAGAAAACTAGCTTAAGTAAGACAGGATCTGACTGACCCATGTGATTTAAGTCCAAAGGTGGGAGAGAATTCAAGATTGGTTTGATCAAGGGGCTCAAAGCCAAGGAACAAAATTTCATCTATCATCCCTGCCTTCCATGGTACCAGCTTCATCCTCTGTGTAGCTTCTGTTGTAGACAAAGAATGGCTGCCGTCCTTGAGGCCCTGTAGAGAAAGAAATATATATAATATATAGAGAAAATCTCTTCTTAGCATTCACAACCAGTCTTGATTTTCATTCTGATTGGATTGGCTTAAGTCACATATCCTCTCCTGAATCAGCTGCCCTGAAAAGGAAGGAAAGTGCTAACTGGCCTAAGGCAGTCACATTCAAGGCATGAGAAAGAGTAGGTACTGAGATGAAAACCAGGATGATGTTAGGGAAGGGAAGCATTGAAGCTGGGTGGTAACTGGCAGATATTCACTGCAGAGCACTAACCCCCCAAGCTCTACTAACTCTCTCACCCTAATAAACAGGACAGAACTTCCTATCCCACTATAAAGTACACAAACTTTTTAAACTAGCATTTTCTGTTTTAAAAATGGCCAATTTGAGTTTGTTTTTGAATGCCCCAGTGTACTTAGAGTATACAAGTACTTCCCTTTACACAGTCGATATGAGTTTCTCAAAATTTCTTATAAATTGGGATTTTGTAACGCAGGTAATAAACATACTGAAAGACTCAGTATTCTTCAAATGGCAAAAATTTTCTGTAAAGCAAAGAATCTTATAGCAAAAAAAGACAATTTCTTCTAAATTTTCCCCATTTATCTGAAGTAATGATTTCTGTTTCTTACAATTACGTTTTAAATGCTTGAATATTGACCGATTTCCAGACAGCTGATACTGCCTGGATTAGCAGAAGCTGTAAGCCAGTGGTTCTCAAAATGTGGTCCCCAGACCAGCAACATCAGAATCACTTGGAAACTTGTTAGAAATGCATATTCTCAGACCCCATCTGAGACCTACTGAATCAATAAGGTTTTGGGTGGGGCCCCCTAATCTCTTGTTTAACAAGGCGTCTACATGATTCTGATGCCAGTTCGAGAACCATTCACTATATTAAGTAATATGGAAATGGGAATAGGAGAATTAATTTGGTTGTCTGAAGTCCAGTGTTTTCACACCTATAATTCTTGAAATAGACCCTTTGAATGCTTCATCATATTTGTAAGAAGTATTCCTATTTCAATAAATTGATCTCTCTTTAGTTGATAGAGTGAGGGGCGGATATCTGTGAGGATTATAGTTCCTTTCTGGACTTGCTGTAGTTTTCCTAGTATAGGAAGGCATCAAAACAAGTAACACATAAAGCCTCCCTTAATGTTTTCATTAACATTTAATGTCTTTACCTAAATCTAAACATTTTATCAGTTACCAGATAATAACTCATTAGTTCTCTATTGTTAATCTCCTGAAAATAAAGAACATTTGGGTCTTTTGCAGAGGAAGGAATAAATGAGAATTCAGTATGAATGTTTTGGTCTCAAGTAAGTGCTGTTGGCAAAAAGAGAACCTTGGAGATTTCTTTGGCACTGGGAGGCAGAAAAAGCCCATTTGAACAGATTATGTTCAACAGGAATGTTGTTAGGGCTTACAAGCAACGACTTCATGCAGAAGAGCACATTTCCCATATGTTCTATGGAGCGTAAATGTCATTTGTATTTAGCACAATTGTTAACCACTGAAAATACTGGTCTCTAAATTGTTCTGTAAAATTATACTCAGGAGATGTATGTTTAATATTCTTGCAGAGGGCAGATATCAGAATTGAAAAACAGAAAGTAATGTGCATTTTTTTAAAGATCTTCATGAATACATTAAAACATCTAAAAGCTCATGAATATCTCCTGGATGTGGATTTATGGAGACTTTTTGCAAACCTGGAGGAGTTAAGTCAGGTGAGCCAAAGTAGGACGATTCCAGTAGCCATGTTTTAAAATTCACCAGAGGATCATGAAACTTCGTACTTAGTCTGTTCTTGTGGCTTGTATTCCATAGTGGAGTATGGTTTCTTCCATATTCTATCCCCATATAATCTTATGGTCAAGAGTTCAGTTTAATAAAAAGGAAATCTAAACATCCATTGACGTCTTTCCAATAGATTACAGTTGTTAGTTAACCTTCTGTAACATTTTTAAAATTTTTCCATAGCTATTTAAGAAAGTAAATACAGTGCTCACTTCAGCAGCACATGTAGTAAAATAGGGACAGTACAGAGCTTAGCAGGGTCCCTGTGCGAGAATGACATGTGAATTCGGGAAGTGTTCCATATTTTCAAGAATACAAGCTCTGCAACACCTTCTGAAATATACTCAGGACCCCATCTTGTTCACTGCCGTATCGAGAGGACCTCGACAGCACCTAGTGCAAGAGAGGACTCAGTAAGTAATGTTAAATACATGAATACATGAATTTCCTGAATAAAAAATGAATGCAGAAAACATATTCCTGAGATCTTCATCATCTTCATAAATGTCTATTCTCCAATGAATGTTCTTTTTCACAAGTATTATAAATAAATGATATCTTTCCTCTAAAAAGGGAGATACACCAACAAGAATTCATTCACAAGAAAAACTTAAAATACATATTGGAGAGTGGAGGAAAATAAGTCTTTGAATTTTTCCAGGAGATAAATTTGAAATGGGAAACACCTGTAGGAATGACATTTGAAGTTCATCAGATTTTTATTTCTTACCTCTGAAAGTGTGCCTGCTCTTGTTTTTTTTATCCCTGGCCCTAGACAAGCTTCGGTTTTGTGAACAGTCTTTTCAGCATCATCAAGGACTATGTTGACGCTTGCAAGACTTCACCATTGTTGGATTTCATTTCCATGCTCACAAAGGTAAAATCCTTCTGGGAGATCTCAGCTTCTTATAATAAATTAACCCACATGTCAGGATAGGACGTTGTTTATATCCACTTGTTCGTTGTTGTTGTTGTTCCTGGGAAAGCTCCGCCAGCACCCTCCCACAAGGGAACCCTCCCTTTCTCCGCCAAACAGCATTTTCAAAAATAACTTGCAGATTCTGTTTTTACATTATCACCTCTCCTGTGTGGGTTTTATTAACACAAAAATCTGCATGCACGGAAAAGCCATTTCCATGTCTGTTTTTCAAATCATTTCAATTTAAAGCAATATTCATGGCAATAGTTTGTGTAGGCTAATTACATGGTTCAGTTGTTCTTCTAACAAAAGTGCCAGGCTCTCTGAAAGGAACAAAATAAGCCTTCAAATCCATCAACACCTTTAATAAGACTTCTGTGTACGAAAGGAGGCGAGAGGAGGAAAACTTGAACCCCTGGTTTGATAAATGCAATATTTTTTGTAAGTAGATATTTGAACCTCTTCCCCTCCTTTGAGCTTTTTAATCTAATCCCTGTCTATTCTCATTTAGCAAAATTTAAATTGTTACAGTCCATTAAAAAATAAACATAGATTGAGGTTTATAGAGCACTTACTAAGTGCTTATGTGTGGGGCTGATACCCTGTACACAATAATGTGCAAAATTCGACACACCTCCTGCTTTGGGGGAGTTTTCAGTTATTGAGGGAGAAATTAATCCAATAATGACACTAATGATATCATCAAATTGAGATCAGTCCTGGGGAAAAAAGGAGCATATGTATATTATGAAGGACAACTTCTAAGTTGGGGCCAATGGTGAGGTGGTTATAGATAGGAGATTTTTCCCGGGGCAGTGATGCGTGAGGTGACATGTGAACAAGGAGGAGTTATTTATCAAGGCAAAAGAAGCAGAAAATGAGGTATAAAGGATGGAGATTCCCTTAATGAACTTTGAAAACAGAATAAGAAAAGCTTTGAAGAACAAGGGAAAGAATGTAAAGTGTTGAGAATTAATTAAAATCTCAGAATCTCTCAGTTCCTTTAGAGTAAGAAATTATTTTTAATTTAGTTTATAGTAAATAGTCTGGAGAAATA
Organism: Camelus bactrianus; assembly: GCF_048773025.1. NCBI lineage: Eukaryota > Metazoa > Chordata > Mammalia > Artiodactyla > Camelidae > Camelus > Camelus bactrianus. The sequence continues at coordinate 41,015,741 of NC_133550.1, read as the reverse complement.
TCAACTCCTCATCAAAGCACAGAAGTTGTCTTAGTCTGCTCAGGCTGCTATAATGAAGTGCCACAGACTGGGTAGCTTGAAACAACAGAAATCAATTTCTCACAGTTTGGGAGTCTGTAAGTCCAAGGTCAGGGTGGCAGGCTGGTTAAGTGAGGTCCCTCTTCCAGTTGCAGACTTATTGTATCCGTCACATAGCAAAAGGGGAAGAGAGCTCTCTGGGCATTAATCTCATTCATGAGGGGGTCTATCTTTAAGACCTAATCATCTCCTGAAGGACCTACCTCCTAATGCCATCACATTGGGGATTAGAATTCAACGTATGAATTTGAGAGGGACACAAATATTCAGACCATAGCATAAGTGCACTTATAGCCTAGTAAAGCATAGACTCTTTACTCAAAAGTCTATAATATAACTCACATATGAATGCTTCCTATTATGTTACAGATGTACAAAGATGGGTTATAAAAGTTTTTCCTAAATTTAAAAATCTGTTTCAGTCAGGTTAAATTCAGTTGTAACAGAGAACAAACTCCAAATCTCAGTATCTTAATTCATATCTCACTTTCTGCTCCTACTTTGTTATTATGCTTACTGTGGGACCCATGCTGAGGGAGCAGCCACCACCTGGAATGTTACCAGTCCCCAGGGCAATGACTTGAGACTGGGGCAGGGCCTAAGAAAGTCACATGCCAAGCTTACCCTCAGTGGAGTAGATACTATAATCCTTCCCAGGAAAAGGAATTAGATAGGCAGTGATACAGTTTACCATGGTATCTCATAAGAAGCTCACCAGGGGAAGAGTGGGACATTCATTATTCACACATAAGCCATCTGAGAAGTCACTGAGAAGGAAACAGGCTTGGAGAAGTTAAATCATTTGGCCAAGGTCACATAGCCAGTGGGTTGTAGAACTGGATTTCTAAGCCTGACTATTTATGGTCTTCACAGTGGCCTTCTAATAATGGTATTTCTAAAGCATCTCGGTGACCTCTTTCTCTCCAAAGCCCCAGCTATCCCCAAAAGCCCCCAGCAAAAATAAACTTTTCACATCATCAGCTTTCAAATTACTTCTTCCTGAAGACAAAACTTGACATCTCTCCCCATAGCATTTTGTCTTCTAAGGTCCTGTAACAAAATATTTTTCTGGGTTTTCATAATCTCTGCTTCTACTACTGTCACTTACTATACTGGTTTGTTAGGCTGGGTCTGCTGTCTCTACTCGCTGCAGTTATAACATGACCAGCAAGTATGTCTTCCTTCTTCCATTTACCACATCATGACACTTGGAAATTTCTTAGTGGGACCTATTACTCATTATATTAATTAACAAACCTATCAAAAGGCACAAATAGGCTTAGCAACATGGTTAAGCACTATGGAATCCTAAAGAGAGTGTCTGCCAGTCAGGAGACAGAAGCATTGATGAAGAGAAGAGAATAACTGTCATTTCCAAGAAAGACATTTTTGTGCAGTGTGCTCAGTTTGACCATAATACATATGAATATATACATTCAAGTAAGCCACTTGCCTTATTCTGAAATAAATTTGGTGTGACTTAAGAATATATAGTCATTTATAACAAGTTTAAGACATTAAATAAGAACAATGAAAGAAGGGGAAGACAAATGTTAGATTAGGTAAGACTAGTACATAAAATGTATGCTACTAAACCTAGTACATTTAGTAGAGATGCCCCAAATTTGACTCTGCATTTTTAGAAGCCAGCAGGAGAATTAAGCTTGCGGATATTTTTGAACAGGATTTGATGAAAAGTTAGATGATGTTACTTTAATCACTTACTATGAACACAAGCTTAACATCAACAACATGAGCAGTGAAATCAAAGGTAGTGTTTGTTATCAGGTATCAGGCAGCATGAGTAGGTTTCAACAAAGCATAAACTCAAGTTAAGGGTAAGTTAAATCAGGATGTCCTGAATAGAATTTTCTTTAAGTATGGCACACAAAAAAAGGCCGCTTATTGAGGAGTTAACTATTATGGGAATATTAGTTTGTTTTAAAGACGGTTTATTGTGAAGATTGCCTGTTTCTATCTATTCAGTCCTAGCTCCTACTTAATAATGGTGCCTCCTTCACTTTCCCTATTGTAGTTACTGATAAAAAGGGAAGAGAAAGAGAAAGTCTGTCTGTGCTCTTTGCTTCCATTGATTCTTCTGCCTTTCTCCTTTGGCAGTATTTCCGAGGAGGACTGCGTCACAGCCACCAGACCTACTGCCTGAATTACTCAGCTGCTGTCTTTTGTCTTGAGAGCCTGAGGCAGAGAGATGACTTTGGAATTTATATGAAAGTAAAGTACCATTTTCTTTTCTTTTATATTTTTCCTGAGATTCTTTGAATGTAACAGGTACTTGGAATTATTAGACCTAAATTAAGTGGGAAAGAAGGAAAATAAATCATCAACAATGCATTTTAACTACAAATCTACATTCCTCATAAATACATCATATCCACTGCACACTTAGGATTTTAAATGGTGCACATCTGGAAACATTAAATCATCTAATGTCCCTCCAGAAATTTTGGCTGGGACTCTAAAATGTTTTACTTGTTTTTTGGTTTGTTTGTGGAAGAAGTTGATAAGAAAGCTACAGTGAGAAACTAAGGCTTTGTTTGTGACTGGATACTTGACTCTGGCAGGTTTTGGTCCCAGCAAGGTCCTGTTGCACAAAAGTTTGACACAGCATTTACATTGTATTCTATGTGAATGGTGCCCCCTTGAGGACAAAATGTAGATGCTGCCCCTGAAGTTGTCCAGTATGGCGGCTGTGGGTCCCAAAGTGTTTCTTAGAACAAGGAATTTCTGCTAAGGACCTTCAGCATTAATAAGCAAAACTAGGACGATTTTTCCTTGACTTCTCAAGTTCCTCTGGCTCCTTTTTGTGACATGTCTTTAGTCTGAACTGTACCTTTTAGTATTATGCCAGAGCCCTTTTGTATGACCCAAGAAAATGGTCCAAGCCTTTCCAGAAAACAAACTCTTCCCTGCAGCTGCAAGAAGTCCCTGCCGGACATCACCTTAGAGCTCTGGGGGAAACGGCCACCATGCACAGTTACCAACAACTTAGCTGTGAATCATGCGCCTTTGCTGTGGCTGGATGTTCCAGGAAACCTAGGCGTGGCATGAATGATCTTGAGAAGAGACTTGGCCCTATTTTTGTAGCTTTAGCCTTTCAGTGTTTTCTTTGCTATTCAACCTAAAAACTGAAAGCTCATTATATTTCCAAAGGTATGAATAATCTTGTTGCAAAAGTTTTCCCTGGAAGCTGATGGATGAGACTCATTGCCAGGCCCCTAAACTAGGAAGAATCAAGGTTCATTCCTGTCCCTTCAAAGTTAGGGCAGAGAATAATTTAACAAGGCTCAGACACTATTTTCAAATAACTGTGGAAAACCCCAAACATTTGTGACGTAGAAACTTACATTTATATATGAAATATATATAGCATGCAAAAATATTTAGGGAAAGGAATGGAGGATGCAGTGTTGTAATGATAACATGTAATATTTTTATAATGCATAATGCTTTACAAGGCATTTTCTCAAACTTCTCTTAATCCTTAGCACAAAACTGTGAAGTTGATTATATTGTCCCCACTTGTCCCTGAGGCATAGAGAGTTCATGTGACTTTTGCAAGATCACATGGCCAATAGGTAGCAAAAAAGAACCTTGATGAAGGTCTTAAGGGAAAATTATTCCAATACACTTCACTACCAGGATTGTTTCCAACTCCTCAGGACTACTTTCTGTTGCTAAGGAACTGTTAGCATCATGAAACAAAGATGAGGGGTCAGGGAGAGGCTTTGGAGGAATTGAAGGTGAATCTGCTTTCCACAGCCCCGGAGTACAGAGCAAAACAATACAAATAATAATAATATAATTATAATCTAAAATAATTATACATGTAATAATGATATATAATTAATAATGAAATAATAATAATAAAGGTGACTGGTTCTGTGGCCAGACACTATGCTACAAGCTAGTCATCTCTGATTTCTTTGTCTACATAGTAACCCTGTGGGATTTGATATCCCCATTTTTCAGGAGCTTAGAAGAATTAGACAACTTGCTGAAAGATATGGTTGTTCAGGGGCAGAGGCAGGATTCGAATCAGTCTAAAGCTTAGGCTCTGATATAAACATTGTTGGACAGCTTTTATCTGTGCCATGTAATGGGCTGCCTGGAATTGGGCTATGACTGCACTGGGATTAATTTACTCTCCGTACCACGTGGGGCTGGGCTTTGTGAACATCTGTACATTATCCTGGTGCATGCTGACGGGTAGAATTCTCCGCACTCTTTCAGAGACTGTTAAAGTGATGCAGAGAAACAGACTGAGAACTTTGTACCAGGTCTCTTAGTGTTGCTCAATTAACAATTGCGAACAAATCTACCTACCATGGACTAAATGTTCAAGACATGTCAGGCATTGTTCTCAGCACTTTGTGTGGATTGTCTTGTTAAAACCTCTCACCAACCTTTAAGGTACTTACTTGTGTCATCCACATTTCAGAGATGGGGTTTGGAGAACTTAAGTAGATTTCCCAAGATTCTAAGAATGCTGGTTGCCCCAGACCAGTGTTGCAGACAAAAGCAGATTTATGAGGAGAACATTTTTATTTGGGCACTTCAGTCCTTTTCACTTCCCCTAAACACATTGGATTCTTAATAAATTTATATGTAAATTATATAAATAGAATTTTATAAATTATAGGATTTATGTATAAATTTTATGACATGTAAATTATAAAACTTATACATAAATTATAAAATTTACAGATTTTATAAATTATTGATGTATAATTAATTTAGTGTTAGTTTCTGATTACAGCTGAGTGCTTCAGTTATACATATATATTCTTTTTCATATTGTTTTCCATTATAGCTTACAAGATATTAAATATAGTTCCTTGTGTTATATATAGTAGGACCTTGTTATCTGTTTTTATACATAGTAGTTTGTATCTGCTAATCCCAAACTCCTAATTTATCCTTCCCCCTCTTTCCCCTTTGGTAACCATAGTTTGCTTTCTATGTCTCTGAATCTTTCTATTTTGTAAATAACTTCATTTGTATCCTATTTTAGGTTCCATGTACAAGTGATATCATATATTTACCTTTCTCTGTCTGACTTACTTCACTTAATGATAATTTCTAGGTCTACCCATGTTGCTTCAAATGGCATTATTTCATTACTTTTTATGGCTGAGTAATACTCCATTGTGTATATATACCACATTTTCTTTATGCATTTGTCTATTGATGGACATTTGCTTCCATGTCTTGGCTATTGTAAATAGTGCTGCTATGAACATTGGGGTGCATGTGTCTTTTTGAATTAGTTTTCTCCAGCTATATGCTCAGGAATGGGATTGCTGGATCGTATGTTAAGTATATGTTTAGTTTTTAAAGGAACCTCCAAATTGTTCTCCATAGTGGCAGCACCAGTTTACATTGTAGTAACCTGACAGTGTAGGAGGGTTCCCTTTTCTCCACACCCTCTCCAGCATTTATTATTTGTAGACTTTTTGATGATGGCCATTCTGTAGTTTTGATTTGCATTTCTCTAATAATTAGCAATGTTGAGCATCTTTTCATGTGCTCGTTGACCATCTTTGTCTTTGGAGAATTGTGAGAGTCGGCATCCTTGTCTTGTTCCAGACTTTGGTAGGAAGGCTTTAAGCTTTTCACCGTTCAGTATTATGTTGCCTGTGGGTTTGTCATAAATAGCTTTTATTCTGTTGAGATATTTCCCCCTATGCTCACTTTGGTAAGAGTTTTTTCATGAATGCATGTGAGACTATCTGTTTTGTATATAAATTTATTTCTATCATTTTTTTTTAGATTCCACATATAAGTGATATAGTGGGTATTTGTTGTTCATTGTCTGACTTACTTCACTTAGTATGATAATCTCTAGATCCACCCATGTTGCTGCAAATGGCGTTATTTCGTTCCTTTTTATGACTCAGTAATATTCCAGTGTGTGTGTGTATCTCACATCTTAATCTATTCATCTGTTGATGGGCATTTAGGTTGTTTCCATGTCTTGGCTGTTGTAAGTAGTGTTGTTGTTAACATTGGAGTGCGTATTTCTTTTCAAATTGGAGTTTTCTCCAGATCTATGCTCAGGAGTGGGATTGCTGAATCATACGGTAACTCTATTTTTATCTTTTTAGGGAACCTCCATACTGTTCTCCATAGTGGCTGCACCAAATTACATTGCCATCAGCAGTGTAGGAGGGTTCCTTTTTCTCCACACCCTCTTCAGCATTTCTTATTTGTAGACTTTAATGATGGCCTTTCTGACTGTGTGAAGCTATAGATACCTCATTGTAGTTTTGATTTGCATTTCTCCAATAATTAGTGATGTTGAGCATCTTTTCATGTGCCTGCTGGCCATCTGTATGTCTTTGGAGAATTGTCTATTTAGATCTTTTGCACATTTTTTATTGGGTTATTTGTTTTTTTGTTATTGAGCTGTATGAGCTGTTTGTATATTTTGGAAATTAAGCCCTTGTTGGTGGCATTGTTTGCTAATATTTTCTCCAAGTCCATAGTAAGTCTTTTCATTTTGTTTATGGTTTCTTTTGATGTGCAAAAGCTTATAAGTTTGATTAGGTCCCATTTGTTTATTTTTGCTTTTATTTCCATTACTCTAGGAGATGGATCCAAAAAAATATTGCTGTGATTTATGTCAGAGAGTGTTCTGCCTATGTTTTCCTCTAGGAATTTTATAGTATCCAGTTTTCCATTTAGGTTTTTAATCCATTTTGAGTTTATTTTCATATATGGTGTTAGAGAATGTTTTAATTTCATTCTTTTACATGTAGCTGCCCAGTTTTCCCAGCACCACTTATTGAAGAGATTGTCTTTTCTCCATTGTATATTCTTGACTCACTTGTCAAAGATTAATTGACCAAAACTGCATGGGTTTATTTCTCGGATTTCTATTCTGTTCCATTGATCTATATGTCTATTTTTGTGCCAGTATCATATTCTTTTAATTACTGTAGCTTTGTAATATAGTCTGAAGTTAGGGAACCTGATTCCTCCAGCTCTGTTCTTTCTCAAGATTGTTTTGGCTATTCAGGGTCTTTTGTGTTTCCATACAAATTTTAAATTTTTTGTTCCGGTTCTGTGAAAAATGTCATTGGTAATTTGATAGGAATTGCACTGAATCTATATATTGCCTTGGGTAGTATGGCTATTTAAACAATATTGATTCTTCCAATTCAAGAACACAGTATATTTTTCCACCTGTTATTGTCATCCTCAATTTCTTTCATCAGTGTTTTATAGTTTTTGGAGTACATGTCTTTTGCCTCCCTAGGGAGTTTTATTCCTAGGTATTTTACTCTTTTTAATGTGATGGTAAGTGGGATCGTTTTCTTGATTTCTTTTTCTGATATTTCAATGCTAGTATATAGAAATGCAACAGATAACTGTGTATTAATTTTGTATCCTGCAACTTTACCAGATTCATTGATGAGGTCTAGTAGTTTTCTGGTAGCCTCTTTAGGATTTTCTATGTATCATATCATCTGCAAACAGTGACAGTTTTACTTTATCTTTTCCATTTTGGATCCCTTTTATTTCTTTTTTTTCTCTGATTGCTGTGGCTAGGACTTCCAAAACTGTGTTGAATAAAAGTTGCAAGAGTGGGCATCCTTGCCTTGTTCCTGATTTTAGAGGAAATGCTTGCAGCTTTTTAACATTGAGCAGATGTTAGTTGTGGGTTTGTCATGCATGGCCTTTATGATGTTGAGGTATGTTCCCTCTGTGCCTAATTTCTAAAGAGTTTTTATCATAAATTGATACTGAATTTTATCAAAAGCTTTTTCTGCACCTCTTGAGATAATCATATGGTTTTTATTCTTCATTTTGTTAATGTGTATCAGACTGATTGATTTATGGATATAGAACAATCCTTGCATCTCTGGGATAAATCCCACTTGATCATGGTATACGATGCTTTTCATATATTGTTGGAGTCGGTTTGCTGGTATTTTGCTGAGGATTTTTGCATCTGTGTTCGTAAGTGGTGTTGGCTTGTAATTTTCTTTTTTTGGATTATCTTTATCTGGTTTTAGTATCAGATTAATGGTGGCCGCCTAGAATGAGTTCAGAAGTGTTCCTTTCTCTGCAACTTTTTGAAATAGTTTCAGAAGGACAGCTGTTAACTCCTCTGTGTTTGGTCAATCTCGCCTGTGAAGCCATCTGGTCCTGAACTTTTGTTTGTTGGGAATTTTTAAATACAGATTCAGTTTCATTACTGGTAATTGTTCTGTTCATATTTTCTATTTCTTTATGGTTCAGTCTTGGGAGATTATGCCTTTCTAAGAATTTGTCCATGTCTTCTAGGTTTTTCATTTTATTGGCATATAGTTGCTCATAGTAGCCTCTTATGATTCTTTGTATTTCTGTGGTGTCAGTTTTACCTTCTTTTTCATTTCTAATTTTATTGATTTGGGCCCTCTCCCTTTTTATCTTGATGAGTCCAGTTAAAGGTTTATTAGTTTTGGCTTATCTTTTCAAGGACTAGCTTTTAGTTTCATTTATCTTTTCTATTATTTTTTAAAGTCTATTTAATTTATTTCTACTCTGGTCTTAATGATTTCTTTCCTTCTTCTAGCTTTGGATTTTGTTTGTTCTCTCTCTAGTTGTTTTAGGTGTAAGGTTAGGTTGTTTATTTGAGATTTTTCTTATTTTCTGAGGTAAGCTTGTATCACTATAAACTTCCCTCTTAGAACTACTTGTGCTGTGTCTCATAGGTTTTAGATCATTGTGTTTTTGTTTTGATTTGTCTCTAGGTATTTTTTTATTTCTTCAGTGATCCATTGATTGTTTACTAGCATACTTTTTTGCCTCCACGTGTTTGTGGGTTTTGCAGTTTTTTTCTGGTAGTTCATTTTTAATCTCATAGCATTGTGTTAGGAAAAGATGTTTGATATGGTTTCAGTTTTCTTAAATTTACTGAGGTTTGCTTTGTGGGCCAGCATGTGATCGTGGAGAATGTTTCATATGCACTTGAGAAGAATGTGTATTCTGCTGTTTTGGGATGGAATCTTCTATAAATATCAGTAAGTCCATCTGGTTTAATGTGTCATTTAAGGCCTGTATTTCCTTATTGATTTTCTGTCTTGATAATCTGTCCATTGATGTAAGTGGGTTGTTAGGGTCCCCCACTATTACTGTGTTACTATCCGTTTCTCCCTTTATGTCTGTTACTAGTTGCCTTATATATTGAGGTGCTCCTATGTTGGATGCATATATATTTAGAATTGTTACATCATGTTCTTGGATTGATCCCTTGAGCATTACATAGTGTCTCTCTTTGTCTCCTGCAACAGTCTTTAAAATTTATTTTGTCTGATGTAAGTATTGCTACTCCAGCATTCTTTTGATTTACATTTGCATGGAATACCTTTTTCCATGCCCTGACTTTCAGTCTTCCTTGTCTCTCGATCTGAAGTTAGCCTCTCGTAAGCAGCAAATATATGGGTCTTGTTTTTGTATCCAGTTAGCCAGACTACATCTTTTGGTTGGAGCACTTAGTTCATTTACATTTAAGAAAATTACTGATATGTATGTTTTTATTGCCATTTTGTTAATTGTTTTGGTTTTGTGAGTCTTTCATCCCCTTCTTTTGTTCTCTTGTGATTTGGTGTGACTAACTTTACTGTTATGCTTGGATCCTTTTTCTTTTTTGTGTGTGTATCTATTATAGATTTTTGGTTCGTGGTTACCGTAAGGTTTTGGTATAGCAATTTATACATATGTGTGTGTCTATCTCTGTGTATCTATCTATATGTATATATATCTATCTCTCTATATATGTATTTATATATATATACTTGATATAAGTTGCTGATGTCTTAATTTCAAATGCATTTTAAATACCCTTCATTTGTACTCTCCTCCCCTCGTGATTACTATTTTTTATACCATATTTTACATTTAATTGTTTGTGTATCCCTTAACTGCTTGTTGTGGATAGAGATAGATTTATTACTTTTGTATTTTAACCTTCCTCCAAGCTTGTTTGTGGGTGATTTCCTATCTTTACTGTATGTTTGCCTTTACCAGTGTGTTTTTCCATTTCATAGTTTTATTGTTTCTAGTTGTGGTCTTTTCTTTTCCGCCTATATAGCATTCCTTTAGCATTTATTATAAAGCTGGTTTAATGGTGCTGAATTCTTTTAGCTTTGTTTGTCTGTAAAGCTCTGGATATCTCCATCAAATTTGAATGAGAGCCTTGCTGGGTGGAGTGTTCTTGATTGTAGGACTTTGTTTCATCTCCTTAAACATATTGTTCCACTCCATTCTGACCTGCAGAGGTTGCTGAAAAATCAGCTGATAGCTGGTGTTCCCTTGTATGTTAATTGTTGCTTTTCCCTTGTTGCTTTTACTATTCTCTCTCTATCTTTGTTTTTTGTCATTTTAATTATAATATGTCTAGATGTATTCCTTTTAAGGTTAATCCTGTATTAACCTTCTGTGCTTTCTGGACTTGGGTGATTGTTTCCTTTCCCAAGTTAGAGACGTTTTCAGCTATTATCTCTTCAAATATTTTCTCAGGCCCTTTCTCTCTTCTGCTTCTGGGGCCCCCTATAGTGCAAATATTAGTGCACTTTATGTTGTCCCAGAGGTCTCTTAAATTGTCTCCATTACTTATCTTTTTTTCTTTTTTCTGTTCTGCAGTAGTGATTTCCAGTCTGTCTTCTAGCTCACTGATCCATTCTTCTGCCTCATTTACCCTACTCTTCATCCCTTCTAGTGTATTTTTCACTTCAGTTATTGTAGTCTTCACCTCTGTTTGGTTCTTTATATTTTCTAACTCTTTGTTAAAAACTTCTAACTTCTCACTCTGTGCATCTGTTTTCCTCCCAAGTTCTCTGATCATCTTCAGAATCATTACTCTGAACTCTTTGTCATGCAGATTGACTATCTCCTTATCACTTACTTCTTCTAGGATTTTCTCTTGTTTTTTTCCTGGAACATATTCCTCTGCTGCCTCATTTTGTCTAAATTTCTACTTGTATTTTTATGTATATGGTAAGTTAGTTACATTTCTTGACATTGGAGAAGTGGCTCTTTGTAGGAGATGTCTTGTGCATCCCAGTAGTACACTCCCTTCTTGTCACCTGAGGATCGGAGGTAGCTGGTCTGAGGGTAGAATCTGTCCTGTTTTTGTGGACTCCTTCCAAAGGCTGTGGGATTATTGTTTTCTTGCTTCTGGTGTCTGCCCCCCTGGTGGTTGAGGCTGGTCTAGAGGCTTGTGCAGGATTCCTGGGTAGAGGAGCTGGTGCCTGCCCACTGGTGGGTAGAGCTGGGTGCAGGCTTTCTGTTGAGCAGGGCTGTGTCTTGAGGTGTGTCTAGAGGCAGTTGTGGTCTCAGGAAGTCTTTAGGTAACCTGTCTGCTGATGGGTGAGGCTGTGTTCCCACCCATTTAGTTTTTTTGCCTGAGGTGTCCCAGCAGTGGAGCCACTAGGCTGTTGGGTGTGTCTAGGTCTTGGTGCTATTGACCCAAGCAAGATGTCAGCCTCCAGGAAAGTTAATGCAGGTGAGTACTCCCTGAATTTCCAGCACCAGCTTTTATGTCCCAAAAGTGAGCCAAAGCTCCCCTACCTCCCCAGAAGACTCTCCAAGACCAGGATGCAGGTCTGGCCGAGGCTCCAGTGAAATCACTATATCCACCCTTTGTCCCAGTGCTCATGAGATTTTTGCCTACGTGCTTTAAGAATGAAGTCTCTGTTTCCCTTAGTCCTGTGAAGCTCCTGCAGTTAAGCCCCACTGGCCTTCAAAGCCAAGTACTCTGGGTCTCCTCCTCCTGATGCCAGACCCTTAGGCTGGGGAATCTGATGTGGGGCTCAGAACTCTTACTTCTATGGGAGAACCTTTGCAATATGATTATTCTCCAGCTTGTGAGTCACCCATCCCAGGAGGGGTATGGGACCCAGTTATATTGTGAGTGTACCCCTCCTACTCTCCCACTGTGGTTCCCTCTTTATGTCTCAGTCATAGATCTTTTTTTTTTTTTTTTTGATAGGTTCCAGTCTTTTTTATCAATGGTTGCTCAGAAGTCAGTTGTGGTTTTGTTATGTTCATGAGAGGAGGTGAGATCAAGTTCCTACTGGTCCACCATCTTGACATGATCTCTTTCTGTTCTCTCTCTTTTTGGGGGGGGGGGGGACTAGGTTTATTTATTTTTAGATGAAGTACTGGGAATTGAACCCAGTACTTCATGCATGCCAAGGATACACTTTACCACTTGAGCTATACCCTCCCCCCTTTTTCTGTTCTCTTTTTGATCTCTGTTTTACTTATTTCCTCTCTGATCTTTAATTTATTCCCTCTGCTGACTTTAGGTTTTGTTTATTTTTCTTTTTCTGATCCTTTTAAGTGGTAGGTTGGATTGTTTAAGATTGTTCTTGTCTTCTGAGGAAGGCCTGTATCGCTATAAACTTCCTTCTCAGGACTACTTTTGCTGCAACCCATAAAATTTGTGTGACTGCGTTTTCCTTGTCATTTTTCTCAAGATATTTTTCAGTAACCTCTTTGATTTCATCATTGACTGGTTTTTTTTTTTTTTTTTTAAGTAGCATGTTGTTTAGTCTCCATATAATCATTTTTTCCTCATTTCTCTTTCTGTGGTTAATTTCTAGTTTCATGCTTTGTGGTCAGAAAAAATGCTTGAAATGATTTCTATCCTTTTAAATTTGTTGAGACTTATTTTGTGTCCTAATATGTGCTCTATCCTAGAGAATGTTTCATGTGCATGTGAAGAGAATGTGTATTCTGGAATTGTTTTGAATATAATGTCCTGAAAATATCAATTAAGTCTAACTGTTCTAGTGTCATTTAGGATCTTTGTTGCCTTATTCATTTTCGGTCTGGAAGATCTATCCATTGATGTCCGTGGGGTGTTAAAGTCTCCTACTGCTATTGTATTCCTTTCAGTTTCTCCCTTTATGTCTGTTAGTATTTGTTTTATGTATTTAAGTCCTCCTATATTGGGTGCATATATGTTAATGGGTGTAATACTGTCTTCTTGTATTGCTCCTTTTATCATTATATAGTGTTGTTCTTTATCTTTCTTTATAGCCTTTGTTTTTAAAGTCTATTTTGTCTGATATGAGTATTGCTACCCCTGCTTTCTTGTCATTTCCATTTGCATAAAATATCTTTTTCCATAACCTCAGTTTCAATCTATGTGTCTTTCACCTTAAAGTGTGTCTCTTATGGCCAGCATATTGTAGCTCTTGTGTTATTATCCAGTCTGCCACTTTGTGTCTTTTGGTTGAAGCATTTAGTCCAGTAACATTTAAGGTAATTATTGACAGATATGTACTTACTGCCATTTTAAGCCTTTTTTCTAATTGATTTTGTATTCTTTCTTCCTTTTCTTTTTGTTTTTCCCTTTTGTGGTTTGACAGTTTTCTTTTGTTTTTTGTTTTTGTGGATATACTGTATGTTTTACTTTATGGTTACTCAGTTTTTAAAATATATTAACTCATTTTTAAATCTACCTGCTTTAGACTGGTAGTCATACAGGCTCAAACACATACATTTTCTTACTCCCCTCCCCCATATATTATGATTTTGATGTCTCCTAAACACCTTTTTTATTCTTTTGCTATTCATTATAGTTATCATTGCTTTCACAAATTTTTTCTTACTGTGTACTGACTTACTTGATTTATTTTCCAATTGTGATTTTCTCTTTTCTATAGATTTCTTGCTTTTTTATTTAGAGAAGTCATTTCAATATTTCTTTTAGGATAGGTTTAGTATTGCTGTATTCTTTTAATTTTTGCTTATCTAAGAAATTCTTTCTCTTTCCTAGATGATAATCTTGCTGGGTAGAGTATCCTAGGTTGTGGTTTTTTACTTTCAAGACTTTATTGAATTTTGCCACTCCCTTCCAGCCTACAACGTTTCTGTACAAAAATCAGTGGAAACTTTTATAAAGGCTCCCTTGTAATTAACTCTGTTTTTCTCTTGCTGCCTTTGGAATACTCTCTATCTTTAACCTTTGCCATTTAAGTGTATGTCTTGCTGTAGGTCTGAGTTCATCTGTTTTGGGGACCCTGTGTGCTTCCTATACTGGGTTATCTGTTTCCTTCTTTAGGTTCAGTAGGTTTTCAGGCGTAATTTTTGATCCCCTTTTCTCTTCCCCTTCTGAGACCCCTGTTATGCATAGATTGGCTTGCTTTCTATTTCCCGTAGATCTTGTATATTGCTTTCATTTTTGTTTTGTTTTCCTGTCTGCTGTACTGATTGGGTCTTTTCCATTGTTCTGTCTTCCAGTCACTTGTTCTTCTGCATTATTTAGCTTGCCATTTATTGCCTCAAGCTTGGCTTTTCACTCAGCAAATAAGTTTCTAATTTTAATTGGCCCCTCTTTATAATTTCTAGTTACTTATTACAGTGATTGGCATTTCTTTTGATAGCCTTTTTTCTCCTTCAGTATTTTTATTACTTTCTTTCGAATTCAGAATCTAATGGACTGGAGAGATCTGTTTCATTGTTTTGTTCTTTCAGGGAATTGCTCTTGTTCTTTTAATTGGGAGCAGTTCCTCAGCTTCTTCACTTTATGTTTCTCTGACCCTATCAATTTAAGAGTAACAGTTATCTACTGTGGTCTTAAAGGGCTGTTTTTGTGTGGGAGTGCCCCTGTGTAGTTTGTGCACCTCTAATCTTTTTCTTGTAAGAGCTGTTTTTAGTATGGATGCCTGCCATGTCCTTCCTCTGTGTGTGCAGGCTGTTATTCCCTTGATAAGGGGTTGTTATTAGGGTTATGGTGACCAGAGCCTTCACTGGATGTTGAACAGGGCCTCCTCTTTGCTCTGTGGCTGTCTTAGTCCTGTCAGGGGTGCGGTCTGCTCCCCAGCTGTCGGAGTAGAAGCCCCCAGATACATTTCTGATCTGCAGTACTGGGTAGGTGGGACTGGAATGCTTCCACTGGGAGAGGAGCCACTGAGTGCATATTCCTCCAGAGAAGCTGTCCACCAGGAATCGTGTCACCCAGTGTGTGGGCTCACAAAGTACACTGTTGCCCGCAGTTGCCCTCAGCCCTGCTTTAGCTGTGGCAGTGCCAGCATTGGCCCAGATGTGTATCAAGCACTGTGCTCACAACACCAGCACAGATTCACCATAGTCAGGCACCGGGGCCCACAGTAGTCATGTGTAGTCGTGCACCTGGACCTGCTGTGGGAGCTACGGAATCAGTGCAGACACTGGCCCTGCCTCTGTGTGTACACCTGCAAAACCCACAGCCGTTAACTCCAGACCCACCCCAGCCACAGGAGCACCAGTAATCACTCAGATGCCCCACAGACACTGAGTTTACAAAGGTCGTGGCAGTGTAAAGCTGCCAGACATGGCTCAGGTTTCAGCCCTGGCTCTGTGTGTGGGCAGCTGTGGGCATTTGTGCGCTCCAAGAGCTCATGGAGGTGGAGCCATGCCGTCTGTGAGCATGCCGAGAATTAGGCTGTTATGTTGGGGCCCCTCCCCTCCCTTCACATGTGTGTTAACAATGAGGCTTCTATAGCAGACCTGGGCTCCATCTTGCATGTACCATTGGTTGTGGCCAGGCCAGGCTCTAGCCCCTTCAGGCTGTCTCAGCACAGCCAACCCCAACCCTCTTCACTGAAGCCTGAGTTTCAGCACCCAGCCCCTGTGCACATCAGCAGACACACATCTCAGGTTGGGGAATGCAGCAAGGTGGCCAGGATCATCTGTTCTGCCTGCCACAAACCAGTTGCCATACTCTCTTCTGAGCCTCTGAAGCTCCCTTTCTATCCTGGCTGATCTTCCAGCTGGTGAAGGGGGTTCCTAGGGTAAGGAAACCTTTCCTCCTTCACAGCACCCTTCCAGGGGTTCAGGTCCCTTCCTGAGTCCTTTTTTTTTTTTTTTTTTTTTTTCCTTTCATCCTACCTGGTTATGTGGTGCTCTTTCTTGCATTGGTTTGTTGTATGAGATCTTTGGTCAGCATTCAGTAGGTCTTCTGTGAAAATTATTCCACATGTGGTTGTATTTTTTAGGTATTTGTGAGAGGAGGTGAGCTCCACATCCTTCTATTCCCCCATCTTGATCTCCCACCTATAAATTGATTTTAAAACCAAAGGAGCTTCCATTGATGTAGTCATTCATGAAAAGAACTTTTATGTCCAAATTCTCATGACAGAGAATTTCTTTTCTTTCCCTAGTGGACCTGAAAAATAAATCCAATAGAGAAATGAAAGAAAAACTTAATAGTTTTACTTTTAGAATCATCAAGGATCTTTTTTCACTCTTCTGAGACCTTCCAAACATTGATAGCTTCTAGTATCTCTGCCTGGATCTTTGTCTAAATTGTTTACTGCTGCTGTTTCTTTTCTGATTGATATCTAGAGGAGATTAGGTGTTTTTACATTTATCCTGAATGCCGGTGGGTGCTGGCAGCTAAAGCTCTCCCCTATAGCATGGAGTGTGGAGCAATGGCCCAGGGCTGCATGTTTTGTGGGAATCCCTAACTGCTGCTGAGGAATCAGTCACTGGAGCTCCCCAGCCTCCCATGAAGACCAGCAGGCAGTGCTGGCGTGCTGCTGCCAGTGACTTAGCAAGGAAATCAGCCACTACGGTCACGGACTGGGGCCTCTCCACACCTCTTCTTTCTACTTGTGCCCACTCCCAGCCTTCCCACGTCTGCAGTCCCTGCTTCCTTCTGCATCTCTTCCAGCCCCAGTGAGAATCACAGCCACTTTGAGCTGGGAGGTCATCTGGTACCTTCTCCCATTTTACAGAAGAGGAATCCTAGGTTCGGAGAAGGGAAGGTAGTACCTCAGCCTTGAAGCCTGGTCCCTAGGGCTTTATCCTTTCTGCATCGCTGGGCTCACTTTCCTGCCCTGTCATCTGTAGCTGGGGAAGTGGGAAAGATCATGCCAGCAAAATTCCCATAAGGAGGAACGTTGCCTGGATGTTTTTAAAAGAAATCCTCCAATAAAGTTGCTAGTGAGGGAGCCTAAGACTGCCCCCCCCGCCACCCCCCCAGGGCAAGCTGTGAAAGACAAGGGCAAATTGTGAGGCACAAGGCTAGGAGGGAGAAGGCGGAAAGTTGGGGTGGGGAGGAGAGAGAAAGAGCTCTCTCATTTCAAGGAGAATGGAGCCAAAGTGGGGTTGGGGGATGGTGGTTGTGGGCTGTATACATGGGCCCTCCCAACAACCTGAAATATTCAGTAAAGTAAACACATACATTCATAAAACGTTTGGCATGAGTGGGTTTACAGTGAAAAGCAACACAGGAAACCAGCCAAAGGGCTAAGTTTGGCCTTTGGCCTGTACAGTTCAGGGAAGAAACTGTGTGTGTGCAAACAGAAGTCCAGGGGCCAGAAGAAGCCATTAGAATCACAGTCTCTGTAAATATCTAAGGGAGAGCTCTGGACTTGTTGGAGGTGTAGCTAATTGTACCTACATCTCCAAAATGCAAGGGCTGACACCTGGGCATAAAGATGCGTGCAGATATCTTGGGGAAGCAGAGGGAGCCTTCCACAGTATGCAGTCATCCCTTGGTGTCCACAGGAGATTGTTTCCTGGATCCCCATAGATACCAAAATCCTTGGATGCACAAGTCCCGTATATGAAATTGTGTAGTATTTACGTATTACCTATGCTTATCCTTCCATATACTTTAAATCATCTCTAGGTAACTTACAAACCTAATGTAATATAAATGCTTTATAAATGGTGTAAATGCAGTGTAAATAGTTGCTGATGTACAGCAAATTCAGGCTTTTTGGAACTTTCTGGCATTTTTTTTCCTAAATATTTTCACTTTGCAGTTGGTTGAATTTGAGAACACAGAACCCACAGATAGTAGGACTGACTGTACCTTGACCCACTCGAGGCTGATCTTGAGGGTCTGGGTCATGAGATAAAGGGCTTAACCTGGGCTTGGACCAAGCATGAAAGAGGGAAGAGGCAAGAGCCCACAGTAAGAATGTTTAGTGTAAGGTCAGGATCCATTTAGAGCTGGACTCTGGACCAGTATGGTGTGTTCAGAAGGGAGAAGAGGAAGTGAACACAGCCTTCAGTAATACTTCTTGATGTACCCATGTGTGCAGTGGCCACAGACCTGGCTCCATGCATCATGTGTCACCTGCACAAAAGCTGGGGCACCTCAGGTTCAGTGTTGTATTCGAAGAAACAGTACAGCAAATGAAACCAATGTGGGAGCTATTCTCATGTTTACTTGGGTTTCTCGAATACCATTTATGGAAATCAAATGCCTAACTCATCGCAGTACTTACTGAAATTCTTTTTCCTGTCTTCCCCATTGCTTGTATGCCTGCCAACTGCCTCTTTGAACATACTCTCCCTGTTGAAAATTGTCTTGTCTTTTTCCCTCTCCCCTCTCCTCCTCTATTCTGTATCCTGTAGATCAACTTAGCCTCTTCAACTTGTTTTTGTTTTCTCTTCATTGTCCTAATTCCCTCCGACAAAGGAGAGTCAAAGAACTGACCCAACCAGAAAAAAATCCTTCCTTCTTCTTTCTACCCATCCAGTGTTGATTCTCAGTTCTCCTAACTGTATCACAGCCAGGGTGGGAGCAGAGTTGGCAAAACCAGAAATCTTCTCCGAGGGCCAGGGAGAAGGAGAAGACAGTGGGCAAAACTAAACTCTTCAGTGAGAAGAGTAAGCAAGGCTGGAATACGCCCATTAATACATCCTACCTCAGCCACTGATGGAGCATGTTGTTTCTGGGGGATTTAACAGAATTCAGACTTTTCCCGTGCATTCAAATCTTGATACCAGTTTTCCCATTTAGGAGGATTGAGTGGTGGTGTTATAGGTGATGTTGATGACTTCTGTCTTCATCACCATGCTAGGAAGGCAGGGTATCTGAAGAAGGATTCTTTCATTTCTTTAATTGGAAAGTAGCAATGTTAGTAATATTCAATAATAATTCTTAAGCACATTGGAAAAAACTCATTTCAGACCCTAAATTTGGCACTGGTAGATACTTGTTAAGGATTGTTTAATATGAAATTTTCCAAAGCAAAGTTTAGTCCATGGCTTGTAAATTTTCCCAGCAGTCTCACAGGTGTGTCATGTAATTACTGAGTAAAATCTCTGAGAGTTCTTGTGTCCAGACTTCTCAGGGCCTTGATAGGAGAAGCAATATTCTGATACACCTGTTTTTGCCTTTCCCAGTGGTGTGAGCAAAATGAACAGTGCAGACGGCTTCACCTGCCTGAGCTGCTAGTGGCCCCACTACACAAGCTGACTAGATACCCGTTGTTGCTGAAGAATATCTGGGAAAGGAGTACAGACTCTACTGAGGAAATCGTGATCTACTCTATCAAGGAAAAGGTGGAAAAGTCAATCCGTAAGTCCCTGAGATAAGTGTCTCGGAACTCCAGTGTCAGCTTTAATCAAAGAGTTGGGGGGCCCTGTGCTTGCTGGGAACCATCTGGGCTTCCACCCTAGGAGGTAATTCCATTGGCTTGAGGTCATGGCTCTCGGAAACGAGAATTCAAGTTTGAGTGCATTGTAAATCAGCACGCTCGAAACAATGGGGTCCAGTCACATCCTGGCGAACCCTATGAGAACTCCAACTCCAAGTTCATGCAGGACGTGGCTCTGTCTCCAAGGCTTTCAGATGTGAGTTCAGGCAGGAAAAGTTCTACTTCCCAGATGATGAAGGCACTTTGTTTTTAACCTCCACACTGAACCCACACACAAAGCTAATCGAAGTAAACACTATGGGAGTCTTTCCGGAGGATAAATTATCATCCGTCGTTTTTTTAGGCCACTGAAATCCAGGGCCAATCTAAATATAATGCCAACTGCAGTCTTTAAATTAAAACCGAAATTTTGGAATGGGAAAAGAGCAAGCCCTTTTCCCAAATAAATTAGGTTTATTTGAGTAGGTGTGTATAATCAAATTTAAATTAAAAAGTACATGAGGTATGTCAATAAACCAAGATTTCCTGGGGAGTATCAAAAGGGAACAGTTTAAATTCATGATTATAAACTGTACAGAAATGATACTTTTTTCTTTGCAAGTTTAAAAGTAAAACGACCATTCAATTGGGAGTTTATTTCCTTTTTTAAATTTTTTGTTCAATTTCTAAAATGACCCAAGGAACTAGAATTCAGCTTATCAAGTGAATAAGACAAAAATTCAATTAAAGACAGACTTTTTTAAACTTTCAAAGTAATTTTGTACATTATTACTCATTTTGATAGGTTTGTGAGGAATATAATTGCATCTCTTCTAGGGATTTCTCAGTAAAATATGAATTCTCATTGTTGGGGAAAGAGATCACTGTGGCCCTCCTTTAAGTCTGTAAGCTTAAAAGATGGTGAATTCTCAAGAATTTTCCTAACCATATGATTCTTTGGGTCTATGACTTGCCCTCCATGTTACCAAAAATCATTTCAAAACCTCAGTAACAACATGTTACTAGAAAACGTTGGAAAATTAATACAAACCTTCAAAGAGAAAAGAAGTTCTTACCAAAAGAAATAATCATCCTTATCATAAAGCAAATGTATGTTTTATGATTAAGACAAAAAGATATGTTTCTCCTTGCTAGGCTGATTTTTTTCCCCCTTCCTGTAATCACAAGCTATGTGGTGTAGGGAATATGAGAAAGCTATCAAGGGCATTATTAGTATTATTGAAACAAAAATACACAATGCATTTCCAACATACTGAATTAAATTAATTAAGCTTTATTTTTCCCTGTAAGAGGTTGATTTCAAATTAGTGAGTTCTTCTAAGACATCTAGACAGTGAGAAATATATTAAATGAACCTAAGATACGGTTTGGCTCCAGGGTCAGTCATTGTCTCTAACTGATTCCTGTGGATCTTGGTTTAATTTTATGCTGTAATGTCTCATGCATTTAGAAATACTTTGGATGTGTCTTGTCTTTTGGGGGATCTTGAAGGAAAAGTGAAGTGGCTCAACAGTTTTCAAAAATGCAGACATCTGTAGGAGATTATAGTGTGACCTCCATGGTGGGATAGAGATAAAAGGTTTTTCATTTCCAGAGGTACAAAAAGGGTCGATTAGGACATAGTCTCTTTCCAGAATTTAGGCATTCGGGTGGAAATACACCAGTTTTACAAAATCCCCAACTTCCCACTTGGATAAAAAAATCTAGTTTTATGAGTGAGAAGGAAAGCCTTCATCCACATGGCACTGTGTGGGGGGAGGCTGACGTCATCACGCCATTCCTGGGGTGGTCCTTCTGAGAGGTTTTCCCATTCTTTTCCATTCCCGCGTCCATCTACTGGCATTTCCAAGTGTCTCGAACTTTCTGGACAGCCCCAGCTTCTGAAACATGCTGTCTTCTAGTCACTAACATCTCTTTGATTTTTCTCCTTTGTTTTGCAAGTGCCTGAAACACGTTAAAGTACACATGGCAGAAAACATCCTGTCATCAACCAACAGACACCTGCTCTGTGAAGGAAAATTAACTCTTACAGGTAAATGACTGTTTTCTTTGCAAACCCAACATCTTTGCTACATTGTAGCTTGTCCAACTGCTGCCGATAGAAGGGTGGCATGTGTCTGCTCTCACTAGAATTGAAGCTCTTTGAAGGCAGAGATTGTGTCTTAATCATTGATGCATAGTAGGTGCTCAGTATTTGTTGACTGCTTGGGGGACTACTAGGGCCTTAATAAATGGTAGCTAAG
This sequence comes from Camelus bactrianus, assembly GCF_048773025.1. Taxonomy (NCBI): domain Eukaryota; kingdom Metazoa; phylum Chordata; class Mammalia; order Artiodactyla; family Camelidae; genus Camelus; species Camelus bactrianus. The sequence continues at coordinate 40,994,023 of NC_133550.1, read as the reverse complement.
ATAATCATCATTTCCTAGAATGACATCTAGGACATAGAAGGTGCTCAGTGCCTGTGGAAATAAAATACTTGAAATTAGAAGGGGTAAGCAAAACGATTTCATTTTGACAGCAGTCATCCACCTAATTCATACAGGAGTGGGAGAGGGTGGGGAAAGCAGCCCTGAACAGGTCTTGAAGGTCCAGCATTGTCCAAAAGTCCCATTCACCACCCTGTGTGCTAGACAGGGCAGTGAGGCAGCTATCAGAGACAGACAGATTAATTTCTTTCTCATGTAAAATTCTGAGCGATATGACAGCTCTGCTCCATGAGGCGATGAGGGATCCAGGTCTCTTGTGTCCTTTCGCTCCGCCCTCCTAGGTAGAGTGCTGCTTTCTTCTGTGGCCCCACAGTGAGTCACCGGTGTGTCTGCATCCTAGCTCAGGTTCCATTCGTCAGAATTTAGTCACTTGTTCATATTTAGCTACAGGGAAAGCTGGGAGATGTATTTATTCACAGTGAATATTACCCATTAAAGCTTGGAAATTTCATTACTGCAAAAGAAGGGGAAGAATGTTTTTTAGGGACAACCAGCAGTCTTTGCCACAGCCTGATTTGCTAAAAGGAAAGTTTCCAGCAGTAATGGAATACATTTTTTTTAATTCAAGGACAATTCAAAATTGAACAAAATATCTGATTTCTCTTCTGTGCAAATACTGATGGTATCACTCCTCTAAAACTTAAAGGAGAAGGAATAGAAATGAGTCCTTGATATTTTATCTATTAATTTAACCTTAGACAGTTCATTTCCAGGAGTAAAAGTATATAAGAAAAAACCTCTAGAATAATTTAAAAATCACTGATTTTTCTTATATTTACTTTTAAGCATCTGTCACATCCCCCTCTGTAAGGACTGCCTTTTCCCTGGAAATCATTTAAATTTAACCATTTCTTTTTCTGATTTCGAAGGGATAGAAAGGGGGATGTCTTATTCTAATATTTGATTTTTCTCCTACTAATGTTCCTTCTTTAGGAAAAGTCAAAAAGCCTATTTGCCTTAAGTTATTATCAAAAATGATATCAGAAAAAGTTTGTAAATATTAAGCTACATGAAGACTATTTGAACATGTATGGACACATTGTAAAACTTGAGAAACAAATTGTTTTAGTGACTCTCTTAATCAGCCAGGGCTGCCATAACAAAATACCACAGACTGGGTGACTTAAACAGCAGACATTTGTTTCTCACAGTTCTGGAGGCTGGAAGTCCAAGGTCAAGGTAAACCAGCTTATTCTGTTTCTAGTGAGAATTCTTTTCTGGCTTGCAGATGGCCGCCTCCTCAGTGTCTGCACTTGGCAAAGAGACAGCGAGCTCTCTGGTATATCCTCTTGGGATGGCAGTACTCCTGTCAGATCAGGGTCCACCATTATGCCTTCATTTAATCTTAATTACTTTCTTATTCCAAAGGCTGACACAGATTAGGGGGTGAAGGTTAGGGCTTCCACATAGAATTTGGGGAGACACAGTTCAGTCCATGGCAATGACAAAGTGCCTTTTTTCTGGTAATGACCACCCAGATGAGTCAAGAGGCAAAAATGCTGCCAGTTCTGTTAGCCAATAGATGTGTCCTAGGCTTAGTTGAAATCACAAGTATCATCCAAGTTATCTTAGATCCATATGAAATGTATCACAAATACAATGTCTTTATTTTTTCAGTTTTTTATAGACATATAATTGATTCACAGTGTTAGTTTCTGCTGTACAGCAAAGTGATTCATTTTTATATATATACTTCTTCATTTTCTTTTCCATTATGGCTTATTACAGGAGATTAAATATAGTTCCCTGTGCTACACAGTAGAACCTGGTTGCTTATCTGTTTTATATACAGTAGTGTGTATGTGTTAATCCCACATTCCCGATTTATCCCTCCCCCACGCCGTTTCCCCTTTGATAACCATAAGTTTGTCATCTATGTCTGTACTCCTCATGTAAGTAATATCATATGGGACAAATAGAGTTTTTAAAGTTGGGAACATGGGCTCCCATAAGGTCCCTGCTTTAGGGAGAAATCAATTCAACAGTGATGCAGTTTTCTGACCCACGTGATTGGAGTCCCCTTGAGCTGGAAGCCTGATGTGCCCTGATCCCCGGCCTCTGTTGTTTTTTAAGGGATTCTTTGATTCAAAAACAAAAACAAACAAAAAACCCCTTCTGTTTACTATTCCCAGTGCCAATTTCACCTTCTTTCTTTCCTCATAAAGCACAAGATTCCTAGATGTTTATCTGTTTCTCTTTGATGATTTCCTCTTAGTTATGAAAACTAAGTGCAACAAAAAGTTAAAATGCTATTGTTTCTAAATAAGTCTGGTAAATGAGTTTAGAAATATTTCTGAATAAATTGGGTTAAAAATAGAAAATATTCTTATACCTCAAATCAGATTTTACCCTCTAAAAAAATGGAGACATTTATAAATACTGGCTTTTTCAGTCATAGAGCTCTGACCTGAAAAACAACAGTAACAAAAGCAAGTTCCACTTCTTACAGATGTCAGAGGGTGTGTATATTTTTAGAGTGACTCAACTTAGTCTGTATACATCCGAGGTGAGTCCCAGAAGCCAGAGGACTTTCTGCCTGGCCTGCCTCAGCAAGTGAAACTTGAGATCCTTTTGTCCATAACAGCCTTTTCTTCGTCCAAATTGTCCACCACAGTGGAAGTTGCCAGAGCAAGGGGTAGGGGGTGGCCTCTCTGTCTGTGCCATGTGCCAAGGTGGCATCTGACACCCATTCTGATTTGCAAGCTCACATCCTTCCTGAGAAATGTGGATTTGGGAACTGTGGGTGGGAAGGAGCCCTGGTCTCTCAGGACCTACCTATAATTAACAGTTGCCAAATCCAAACAAATGTACAGCTGGCATCACAGAAAAAAATGAGTCACCAGGGACTAAAGCCACAAAATCTCTTCGAAGAATAGGGATTTTCTCCCTTTACCCAAGTATTAATGGTTACCATTATCGTTGTTGCTACCCTTGAAGCTGTGGTCTCACGGTCCATCAGGGGCTTGCTGTCTGACTCCCCCTGTCGCAGTCTGTTCCCTGACTGGTGTATGGGAGTGGTATCAGCAAGGGGCCTTCTCTGTGGCTCTGGGACACCTGCCCTTAGAGGTGGGAAGAAGAGCTGTAATATGTCTTGGCCATCAGAGATAGCTAATGTTCTGTCCCACTCACTTCTTTACTAAATGACTAGCCTTATACAGATGTAAGATCATGAGACTAGATCTCTCATATCGTTTAATAACCTAAGCTTCTAGATGGCATGTTAGTTAGTTAAGCTGAATAATTAAGGATCTTTAGGCAATAAAATAGACACCCATTAATCAATCCATAAATAGATGATTGGTGATTGGGGAGGGGATGGATATTAAGAGACGCAGTTTTGAAACTTGGACGGCCTTCTGTTTTCAGCTACTCAGGCTAGGGTGTCTGAACAGGTCAAGCTAGGAAAAATCTGTCCTCTTTAAAAACCTGACATGAAGCACAGCTATCCTTCACTTCACCTAATGGCACAAATCAGAACTCATGAATTAATGGCAACCCATTACTGGCCATATTATAAGATAGTATTTTGGTTTCATACTTCACAAGTGAGTTCCAAAATAAGGAATGTTATCTGTTTTAAATTCCCCTTAACTTCCTCTGTCTGATAAATCTGGAGAGTTTTATTGACTTCACAGGAGCAAAAATTACCACCCAGAGAAGATGTCGGGTTTCATTTATTTTGTGGGAAAAAAAAGGAATGTTATCTGTTTTAAGTTTCTCTTTGCTATTTAATACATAATGTATGTCATGCACATCAAAATCTTCGACATCCTTTTAAAAAAATTCAGCATCTTATATATTCAAAACAATTTCAGTTATTCACAAATCATAGAGTATGAAATCTGTCTATTTAGGGTTTAGTGTAAGATCCCACAGAGTTGGCCAGAATGAGGCTCCTCATTCTCATTCATTTAACTCAGTACTATGGAGGGATACTGGACATGAAGATCTTTCCATTGATGTGATGGTGATTAAAATGTTTCCCATTATGGACATTACCCTTTATTTATTCAGGTGATTAAACTTGGGGATCAGAAACACTGATTTAAATCACCTGTGTATTTTGGGAAATGCTTTTCAAGATCCAGAAAGAACAGTAATCTGGATTTCAACCAATTGTTTCCAAAAATCGATTTACTTAAGGATATACTTTAAGTATGTGCATCTTTATTTATTTCCTACTTACTGCATTATTTTCCTCTTTAATTCCAGAAACTTGGACTCAGACCCTGGTTTGATGTATCTTTCACTTACTCCTGAGCTGCAGACAGTAATAAAAGAGGGTGGTTTGTGCACGGTACTCAGTCAGCCCATTCTGCTAGATAGATGGGTCCTCAGAAACCTCGGTCCACTCCATATATCAGGTGTGTGTCTGTTTTCATCCTTCAGTTCATCTACTTGCCATCCCAGAGTTTTACATTGGCCTTTTTGGTAATAGGAAGTGAATACAATTTAAATCTTCATAAAAGACAATACTGGGATCCTGTGTAGCTGTTTATCACTCACTCTACAGGTTAGTTACAGAAAGAGTATTGGACTTGCTTTCCAGTGTTGGATGTCCCAGCTCTGTCATTTACTAGCCATGTGACCCTGTGTGCAAGGTACTTAAATTTTCTAAGCCACGGGTTGATTCATCTTGGTAAAACACTAATCTGCCTTAGTGGGTTTTCATGAGAATTAAATGGCATAATCACGTAAAGCACTCAATGAATGATAGCTATTGTTAGGATTGTTATTCTGGTAACCATTTGTAGTACTATTGCTGTTGTTAAAGCACTGCTGAACTATGGCATGCTATGCAAGCCTAACGTACTTTACTGCAATTAGGAAAATGCCAGAAATAAATAAATATATATACTTATATATGCATACATATACATCATATGTATACGTTAGACATATATATTATGTTTATTCACCTTTAAAGCGTTTCCTGAGTGTCTCCTGAAAACCAGACACTCTGTGAGCACCTTGGAGTTATAGTTATAAAGATGAATAAGAAATAGCCCTTGTTCTTGAAAAGCTCTCAGAACAATGAAAGATCAGAAAATCCTGTCAGGAAAGCCCTGGGACTTGGAGGGACTTGAAGCAGTGCTGGGTGGCTGGCAGCAGTGTTCAGGAGGAAGCAGCCTTCGTTCTGCCTTGGGGGCGGGCTCCTAGGAGACCAGTTGAAGCCAGGCAGGAGGAGAGTGCCTTTCTGTCCCAAGGGAGGAGCAGGAAAAGAGGGAGCACTACCCGGTCCCCTCACTTCCCACCCCAGCAGCCAAGCCCAGAGCATCAGTCATTAGCAGAAGACAGACCTGTACATAGCAGAGCAACATCACACAGTGAAGAAATGAACGACTACACAAATGAATGTATGTAAACTAATTTATGTATTTAAATATTTAACTCATGAATGGATACAAACTCTCTCCCCAAGGGCAGCAGGGCTCCAGTGAGGGGAAAGCTGCATCCAGAACTAGAGCCTCCTGTCTCCTTTATTCTTTCTACTTCTGAGATTTGCTGGAAAGCGACTGGGCAGGCCTTAAGGCCTCTTAGATCAGATACAGCTGTGACCCGTCACCACCTGTCACAGGCCAAAGCGCGTGAACCAGAGCGCTTTCCTGAGCACACCCAGAAAGGGGCATCTCAGGAGCACGACCTTCGCCTGTGACTGCCACCCCCACCCTTAGTGTGCGCCTCCTCCCTGCCCAGTGGACCCAGAGACTCAGTATGTGAGACCCAGACATCACTTTGTTACAGAGTTTACTTCCCCATGGGGAAAGATGTCATGGCGGAGGGCATCCTGGACCAGGAATTTATCCTATTACTACCATGGCCATAGTTAAAAGATTCTGGCATGATCAATGGCCATGAGGAGGAAGGTGTCAGATTCCCATGCGGAAGAGTGGAAGCAGCGTGGGCAAAGGTCAGACCCAGCCCTGCCGGCTTTCAGAACTGGGCTTTGTGGGAACTCTGACAGCACTGGATTCCCTTAGGAGATGCAAGTTTTTCTCTATTCTATTTTCCTTTTCTCTTTTTAATAAAATCAAGTCTTTTTTAAAATCATACTTACACCATTTTTGTTATTTTTTTTATTTGTCACTGCCATTCATTTCTGTTTTTTAATATTTTCCTCATTTTTCTGGTTAACCATTCAGATACAGTGCATGAGGCAGAATAGCTGTAGAGTGACAGAGTCAAGTCTGAAAAAAGAAGAGAGTGCGCGTTGGAGTGACAGAGACCTAGTTCCAAATCCTGGCTGTATCATTCACAAGCTATGTGACCTTGGAAAAATTCATCTAAATCTGTGTCTTCAACTGTAAGTGGGAATTGGTTGGCATATGTTATACAGTTGCTGTTTGGTTTAAATGACACAAAACGGGAAAAAAATACATAGCACTGTGCCCAGTACATAGTAAGTGCTTAATAAATGATGTCAACTATTATATCAGTTGTTAATTATTATAGTAGAACATCAGGGGGAGAAAAGAGCTATTCCTGACCATGTATTATCTCCTTACTTTGTTTTACAAGCCTAGCTGGACCAGGTCCTTTGGCTTATAAAATCTTTAGCAGCCATATTACAAACCAAGCAGATGAGGGATATCTTAAATAACTGAGAATTATAATTACAGTTTGGGGACAAATGGATTCCGAAATCCAGCCAAGAACAGTAGCCTGATTTAAAGCCTCATTTGCTACAAGGAATTTATAAGGAGAAAAATCAGGGAGCAAAACAAAACACAGCCAGAAAGTCATTTTAATAGGTTTAAGTCCTCTCACCTCAGAGAAGCTGGACAGAATTTCATAACCTTGACAGCCTTTGTTGTGGTAGAACTTAGGAATTATGGGGTTTAGCTTACAATTTGTGATACTGAGTTCTTGCAGGTAAGAAAATAAAAGTCTCCACATTTGCTTACGATTCTGAAATGAGGCCCAGCTAGCCTCAGTGAGTCTGACTTAAATCCCCGAAATGTCACGGAATAGAAAGTGACGGCCACGGACAGGCATCAGCCTACTGATCCTCCGGGAAGCGTCAGCGCTCTCCTCCTCGTCTCTGAAGTGCTTGGAGTGACCTGGCCCCAGCTCTGGTTTGGTGCGTGTGTTTGTTCCTAAACATAAATTGACTGTAGAAAGAATGTATGGGCTGCAGAATTTTATGCCCTGTATTGTATTAATAATTCAAGGAAGAAGCTTTCAAGAGTTCCGGCTACATACAAAAAAGAAAATCTGCTCTTCCAGTGTCTCCTGTCATTTCTTTAATAACAGACCAATAAGGAAATGACAGAATAGGCCATTTCTTTTCAGACACAGAAACCATGCCAACATTTCTTTTTGTTTTGTTTTACATTTCACATAATTTGGTGGATGTTGGATTTAATTTGTGTCCTCTTTTTTTTTTTTTTTTTGGCTTTTCTTGGACTGCTGTGAAGCATTCAGGTGGTTTTGTATTTTTGCCATATCTTAATTTGTTTATAACCCTTGTTTTGATGTGACTTCTCTTTAAGTACGAAAGTAAAACATTTAAAAAAGGAGTGGTGAAGGTCAAAAAAGGAAACAATAATTGCATTTTCATATTTGTGTCACTTATATTTTACATACATAAAAGCTACCTCATATGCTAAGCTGCTGCTTTGAGGAGGAACCCATTTTCCATCACCTAAACCATAATCGCATTTCATCAAGCTCCAGGAGTCGTTAGGTAAGAAAGAAAGGGTTTTCATATTTAAGTGGGCTCTATTTGGACATAACAGTGAAGTCTTGGTATTGGAATCAGGTTTCTTTTTAATTGACACAAACTTCCCACACATTAATAAACAAAAATCCACGTTACTGTACTGAAAAACTGGATTTCATATTAAGTGATTTGGCTTTTTGTCTTAAATCTTTTTCTAGTCTACAGGCTGAGAAATGCTTTCCTCATACAACATGAAAAGTTATCAACAGTGTGTAGCAGCATTCTTATTACAAGCCCAAACGGAAAACATCAAAGTACGTATTTCAATTTTGTAGGTTTTGATACTTCAGACTTTGATTCTTCAGGCTTCAAATGAAGAAAAATCTCACCCCAAGCTCCGTAAGGAACAGTGAGTGGACAATTTTGTATATTTCCCCCACGTACTTTGGGAAGGGCAGAAATTGGGAAGAGGGGAAGGATCTGGACACCTAGTCCATATCAGGCTCAGAAACCTCAGAACTGACCATTTACTCACATCCCCAGCGCTGACACAGCCTCCCTCATTTTCTCCTGCGGCAGAAGCTCCAGAGCTGCTCTAAGATCTGCAGGGTCTGGAGGAAACGGGGGAAGAATTGCTTTGGATTGCATGGTTGACTTTTAAGATGCTCTGGTCAATTGCCAAAGCCCCAGTATACAAACAATATGATGTCGGCTTAAGTGAAGGGCTTCTGCAGTAATGAATTGTGTGAAGTCTCTTCATCCTTTGAAAATATGCCACTGATTTTACAGCTGTGGGGCTTAAGAGCAGCTGCCTGTCTGACTCTGGTTTCTGTATCTTAGAAGTTCCTTTTTCGTCTTTCCCCCGTAGGCTTTCATCAGGGCAGCAATGTGGCCAGACTTGCAGTTAATGCAAGACTGCATTATTTTCAAGGACTTAAGTTTCCTCTCTGTCTGTTTTACAAGTTATGCCATTGGTTAAGAACTTCTGTTTCCACACAAAGTGAAAATTCAAGAAATTCAGTTTTCAAACTGCTTACATTCTCAGTACTCGTCTTTCTAATTAGTCATCGTTGACTATTACAGTTCCTTGATTACTCACAACTGTTTATCCAACTTGCATACTATAGTCATCTAATCCGTTTGCACTTTCAAATGTGATTAGAGATTATTTATGATGAATTAGACTTAAGAAAGAAAAGGGAAACATAGGCAAATGTTTCACAAGTCTTCAGTTTTAAAGAGCAAGTCAACAAATACAAAGGAAAATATTAATCCAAATATGTGAGAAATTGTCAGCTTAGCATTCACTATGTACATTTTATTTTTAACAGAAAACATGGATGGCACAAATCACAGCAGCAATCTCTTGCTTCCCCAAGAGTCAGGAAACCAAGAAAAAAGCCTTAACCACATTGCCTGCCGAATCCTCGGAAATTTAAGGACCGAAACAAGTGGCACATCTTTTAAGACATTAAGGATTAAGGTATTCTTTCATTCAAACTTGTACCACTTACCTGTTGATGAGCTAGAAGAAAATGTGCATTTTAAAGAAGTTCTAGAATTTGAGAATTTGAGCTAGGAAATTCCTCAGGATAGTGGAATAATGACTACAACAAATTTGATATCCAGACTACCTTATAATGCTTCAGTCAGGCTCACAAGAGGTGTGAGCAAAGTATGGTGCTATTACAGTTTGTAAAGGGTGAATGATCCGATAAATGCAGTGGCAGGAGAAAACAATCCCCAGGGCTTGTGTCTGATACGAATTCTTGCGTCTTTGTGTTTATCTGCAGTGAAGCCAGTTGTCCTACATGGGCTTGTAAGTCAGCCTTGCTTTATAGTTCTACCTCATACACAATGATGACTCTTTTGATAACAAAATTTGATTGTTCTTTTAACATATTAAGCAATGAATAATAAGATCTACATCTTAGTAGCAGTTTTTAAATTCCTAGTCTAGCAGTTTACTTATCTCAGGTATGTTTTATGATACTCTTTACTTGGAAGGAGAAAATCCCAAAGACTAAATTCCATTATTTTAAAAAAGGAAAAGCAAACATCTTTTCTAGTTCCACCATTTAACACTTGGGACATTTTCATAGAAATAAGATATCTTTCTCTAAATCTCATTTTTTGAAGAATGATGGAGTTTGTCATAAAGCTTCTTTCTGGTTTTGAGTGGGGGTGTGTGTTAGCACAGTGCAGTCACTTTGTCTTTTTGGTAGGACTTGAAACATCATTAGAGATCTTACAAAGAAGTCAGCTTGAATTATATTATCATGGTAGAATATACTATTAACTGCATTTAAGGAACTAGTTCTTATAGTCAGATTGTATCAAATGGAAATCCATAAATTTGGATTTAAAATGCAAGTGTGCAGACATGGCACCTTCTATAATCTCCAAAATGGAGTTAGTAAATGTATCAACTTGGGCTGCAAAACAAATAATACCTTAACTGATCTCAAGCTGGAGAATGGGATTGAGAGGATGATGCTTGGGGAAGTCATGTGCACAGTTAATTCTCTGAGGAAAATGCAGATGTCCCGTGTAGACCAGCAGTACACACAAGTTCATCATAACAGCCCTTTAAGGGCCAAGCACTATTAGAATGGAGGGTCACAGTCACTGTATAATGATGTCAGATATTTATTAGGAGTAAGTGAAGTGGAAGGAAAATCAGGGGAGCAGTAACTAATGTTACTGTTAATGCCTATGAATAAAAGAAAAAAGGCAAAGTAGAGAAGAAGTTTTGAGTTCTTAGAGATGAAAAATAATATACTTTTATTTAGAAAAAAATTAACAATTAAGACAATTGTTAGGGATTTCTAGATATCAGGCAACCTAGGTAAAAGGCAGTAGACTAGGTCTAGGTCATCTCTCAATATTCCTTTTAGTCCCATGAGTCCAGTAAGCATATATTTATATATATAAAGAATAGTTTCTCCCTTCAGTCCCATTAAAGGGAGAAAAAGACTGACTAAATTAACATGTAAATGTAATTAGTTAAGATGTAAAATAACATAAGAATATGCTATATACAAAGAAATACCAGCACTTCTATGTTCACTGCAGAACTATTCACAATAACCAAGGTGGAAAAAAACTTTAATGTTCACCAACAGATGAGTGGATAAAGAAAAGCTGGTATATACTTATAATGGAATACTACTCAGCCTTGAAAAGAAATTCTGTAATATGCAACAACTTATATGAACCTTGAGGACATTATGCAAAGGGAAATAGTCACAGAAAGATGTACTGCATGATTCCACTTATATGAGGTTTCTAAAATATTCAAATTCGTAGAATCGGAGTGTAAAGCGGTTGCCAGAGGCTGGTGGGAGTGGGAAACGGGGAGTTACTAATAAGTGGGCACAAAGTTTGTTCAGCAAAATAAGTAGTAGAGATCTGCTGTACTGCACACATAGAAGAGTTGTCAAGAGGGTAGATACCATGTTAACTGTTCTTACCACAAAAAAACTTTAAAATATGCTGTATATTTCAAGTGGAATTCTATAAAGCTCACAAAAGAACCTATCTATCTAACATATATACTGAGTGCCTGAGCATCTACACATTATTCTCTTCAGAGGGGAGCACCTTAGAGTAAAATGAAAGAACACTTCTAGAACTTTGGTTCCCAGGGGGAAAAAACAGTAAAAAGCAATAGTACATTGAGCTTTCAGAAAGTATCTTTAAACAATCACTTGGGTATTCAATTTAGATATACAATGAAAGAAGGAATTAATTTAATGTTGTTTAATGTTTCTTTCTAGTTTCATTAATTCTCCAAAATAATGAATACAATGAAAAGGGAATGTCTTATTCAAAATGGCATTAGAATAGGAAGTTCATAATTTCAAGAGAAATTACTAAGTTGCACATTAAAGCATTCCCACTGCCTATATCCAGTTGGAGAGTTCTTACAGTCTGTAAAGATACTCTCACTCTTAAATAGACAAAATAATTTATAGTCACAGAATACATCCACTAGAAAGAAATTATTTTTAATATCTTTAACATATTTAAAAAAAAAAAACAAAAGCAACAATTCAATGAGGATCCTTCCATTGTTCTTTGTACAGATTTAAATCTTATGTAATTTATCAGTTACATTTATAATCAATAACCTTCCACTCACTGAGTTTAGAAACCACAGTATTTACTGAGCTAAACTCTCTCACAAATAAGGCACAACTACATGATCACACGTAGTAAACAATACAAATGAATCCAAAAACTAAACAAAATATTCATGCAAAAGTATCTACAGAAGCTATGAATATATGATCCAGTTCAAGTACAGAATGTCATATACACAACTGCATCATGTTACAATAAATTCATTACTTCTACACAGAACTTGGCTATTTCCAATTCTATTTTATACAATTTTACATAGATTTAGTAAGTTTATACACAGTATTCACATCTGCAACAGTAACATAACATTGATCATTAAAATTCAGGCAAAGGGCAATTAAGACACGTGTAATGTGTGGCACATTATTACAGAATACCATTCATCAAGCTCATGTCCAGGAATACTAAATTGATGGCACATTTAAATCTTATGGATCAAATCATCCATGGTTTCATAGCCAAAGTGCATTAAAAAGAAAACTGCTATAGTCAAATAGGTCATGAATATCAAAATATATAATCATAATTTGCTCTCCACTTAAAAGCTAAACATTTTTGTGCAAATGCAGGTTTAAAAAAAAAGTGGCTCTAAAGTTCCCAAAACTATAAAATAATCATAAAGCCTTTTCAAGAGAGATGGGGAACTAACAAATTTGGGAGTTACTATTTAACATTACTGTAAGGAAACTATTAAACTAGCTAATTCCACATTAAGAGGTAGTTGAACAAAATTATACACTGCATTGAGGTTTTTGTGTTTTTGTTTCCCTCTTTTTTCTTCAAAATAAGTCCTATACCAGCAGCTTTGTCTTCTATTAAAAAACAATCTGTATGTGTAGTTTACTGTATGCTAGCCCAGCAAGACTTGATTTTTACCTCATGTTTTCTGTGCTGGGGTTTAGAATTTACTAACATAAGATGCCAATATGCTTTCCAGGAGAGCTGGAATGTATGTACCAGCTCCAAATCACTGACAATAGTACCAGCAGACATCTAAAATGCAGAACCATTTAAAGAAAAACTTTAATTTTTGTTTCCCAAACACCTTAAGTTGGTGAGATTAACAGGAAAATATTAGGTGTCATTTTTAATTAGTATAGTAGCCTAATCATTTAGGACCTATGAAATGAGATTAGCTAGTTGAAAAGTAGAAAATTACTCAAACATGGTTTTATTTGTTGTCCCCACAATTTTTTGTGTGAATATGTGGGGCAGGAGGGACAAGACAGGAGATGAACTGAACAATATTCTAATCCCGAAGAATTCTCATGAAGTTTCATTATCTTAAAAAAAATAATAATCAGTGGTGCTGTGAATGTTTTTCCAACATACTTAAGTTACTTATATATAAAAGTGTAGAATTAAGACTATTTGAAAGAATTTATAAGTATATGAAAATGCATAATTTTAGCTCAATTTCTATTATCGAACTATTATTTTTAATAAAGAGCCATTGTATTTCTTCATTCTGTATGTTCAAGAATATATATTTATCCAAGTCCAGGGACTCAATCAGGGTCCTTAGTAGCTACTGACAACAGAGTTTTACTTAAATGGGTTTTTTTTTAATAATTAAATGAATATATGGCAATCTTTTAGTTTATGTATGTATGTAATAGGTAGAAAATAGAATCATTTCAGCATGATAGTTGAAAGCAAGTGTATATTATAAACTGTTAACTGTAAATGAAACATAAGCTTCCAGCCTTCCCTACTATTACCAAATGATAGCACTGAACAAAATATAACTTTACATTCTTCTCTAGAGACAGTAATGAATCAATATTAATGACTTTTCACAAGTTTTCAAATTTTCCAAATTAATAAGACTATGATAAAGTTCAATTCCATTGTTCAGCATACAAATAAGCTAATTTTTAATTACTTTCAATTAGCCATTCTGTTTCAGTTCTGATTATAATTTTGGGGTTCCCAAATACGTTTGGTTTTGGCAATACTCTGTTACCCAACTGTTATTTCAAGATAATTTCATAGCGTTATTTTTGCAAAGTAAAATATTTACAGTTGATATGGAACCCCAAACTCAGAACCTTTTAAAATTTAAAACAAGTTCACAACGTTAAAAAATTCTTTATTAGTTAAGTCAAGCAGAATACTTAATGTCTCCTTACCATTTAGTATTTGTTTTCACAGATATGACTGTAGCAATATCAGTTACTAGCTTTAAGATGCAAAATTACAAAACAGTTACAATGAAGCTGAGCTATGCTTGGGAATGTTGAACCAAATTACCTTGAAAAAAAGCAGATCCATTAAAAAAGCAAATTCAGATTCCTGAAGATGCTGGCGAGACAAAACGAGGGTTTAAGTCAGAAAACTTCCCACTTAGAAGAAACAAAATAGAATCATTATACATTTTCTGTTATTTACCTTCCAATTTGGGGGGAGGGTGGGGAATTTTGTAGGATTCTTAAGACTGTGGTAGTTTAAAAATGAGATAGAAAAAGATAAAAAGAAAAATATTAACCCTGATCTACACAACCAAGAGAATTTAATCAATATTGTTAAAAACCATGTTTGAATTAATGGTTAATACATATTTTAGCATACTCTGTATTTAGAACATTTTAGTAAATTTTTATCATAACAATGCAACTGAGCTATGGACCTATATATAAGAAAAAAGAAAGTTTATAGTTCTCTGTGTGACTTCACAAAGTGAGTATTTAATTAATGTGTTAGATATGGTAACATCCATGTACATTTCTGTACACCAAATTTGGGAGAAAGACGAAGTAAGCTATGGAAGAGTATTCATGTCATTTGTGAACAATGAAATTATATTTAAAAAAATACATTGCTATTTTCCATTCAAAGTTTATTTACATTTCATTGACTAATTCTTAATTTGGCATGAAAGTTGTTCCAAGGTTAAATGGGAAAAAGTAATGAAAGATGAGCCCAAGTCTCACAAAAATAGAAGAGTTTTACTTGATAACATCCCAAAATATACGAATTCTAATTTGGTTTTGTATTGCAACCACTGTCCAAATCAAATAGTAGTAGTCCAAGACTTCTATTAAGTGCATTTATTAAAAATCTAATGTTAGTGTAATATTACTCTGAAGTTGTGATAATCCATTATCCTTGCAAGTCATTGAAACATGCATCACAGACACGAACAGGCTTCTTGGAAGAAGGAGTTAAGGCATTTTTGGCTGAACACTCAGCACAGAAGATATTTCCACATTGTCTGCAGTGATGCTGTAAATGACAAAAATTCAACAATTTCAAGCATAAAAACTATACCAAAAGTATTATGAGACTATAAGAATACTGAAAATTGCACTGTGAAAGTATATTAACTTCTAAGTGATTAGTGTATTATTTATATTACTTAATAATAACAAAGTTTCAGTATGTCAATTGAATCCCTTGGTTAATTTGAATGCTTTGTATTTAGATACCATGCTAAACATTTATTATGGAATTTATCTTGAGATTCTAAAAAGAACCTTAGGAGGCATTTTTAAAGTTTTTGTTTTGTTTTAAAGTGGAGGCAGATTTATTCAGGGAGATACACACTCCATAGACACATTGTAGGTCGTCTCAGAAGGCAAGAGGCCTAAAAGTGTTTAATAAAGCATTTCTATCAGGTGAAAAACTACTCCTATTTGTCAGATGTTTCAGGCATAATTTCTTCAAAAGGAATATAAACTTGAAACATCACATGATGGTATTATTTAAATTTTTTAATTTCTGCTTTTACTTCCTTTAAAAGAACCCAATGATGACTAAAACATACGAGTTTAATGATGATTCAGAAAATAAGTATTCTAGAGAGTAACTCAGTAGGAAGCCAACAACTGAATTTAAAACTAAAATTGAAACACATCTGCTAACCAGAAACTAGACTGCATGAAATTTAATCATTCTATGTAGTTGTAAATTAATCAATAAACGGCAAAACTTTTAAAGTCTGTCAGGACAATTTTGATGGTTAAAATATTGTCACTGAGGAATAAAATCCAGAAACACAGTAATATAACAAAGTCATTTACCCGTCTCACTGTTACTGAAAAGCCTTTCCCACAGGCCATACAGTTTTGTACTTCATTGTCTTCAGCCCACTTTCTATTCAAAGCTTGTGTATGTTTGATCTATTAAAAAAAAAGTTACAATATTGTTACAGTAGTCAATGTTGTAAAGAATGATCATTTCTAATTCTGTGCCTAAGTTTTTAAATGGATAACATTGTAAAAATCAGAAATTTTTTGGTCAAGTTCTGTTATCAAAAGATGCTACATTCTTAAGTCTAAATGACAAAAAATTAAGCAAAGTAAAGCAAATTTTACTCCCCAGAGGCACTGGTAATTTCTAACCTTTG
Source organism: Camelus bactrianus (assembly GCF_048773025.1). Classification (NCBI taxonomy): domain Eukaryota; kingdom Metazoa; phylum Chordata; class Mammalia; order Artiodactyla; family Camelidae; genus Camelus; species Camelus bactrianus. The sequence continues at coordinate 40,977,788 of NC_133550.1, read as the reverse complement.
GTAATTTCCCTTTCATTCTTCCTTGGGACTCTTGAGCATATATTCACATCACTTTAACACATAGTGACTCATTCTTTGTTCTTGACTTCTCCCAATAGTGACAGGTCATGAATGACATGGCACTCTAATCCCTGGGATCTCTGGTAAGTTCTTTTAATCTTATATTTAATTACCCATGACACCTACAATACTGCTACACAGTAGCCATAAGTATATCAGATTTTTGTTAAAGGTTGAAAATATGCTTTTCATTAAGAGGTAAATTCTAGACTAAAAACCTGCCTCACATCACAAGTCACAAGGTGACGTACTTGAAGGGACTGATTTTCTCTGCCCAGCTCCTGCACTGCTGCCGTTGTGTTATCCAGCTTTCTCTGCAATTCTAGTACTTTGGTTTGAAGTTTTTCTATTTCACCTTCTCCTTTAAGACACCTAGAATGGATTGCAAAAACAGTTAATTTTTAAAACATCATTAAAGATCCTCCCTGAACACAGGTAATGAACTACGTAGTAATTTTAAATATAATACATGAATTTCAACTGGCTGACTGTTGTAAGGGTTAATTTTTAAATGGCTGCTTAAATAGCTGCAGGAGCACTTTTCCCAAGACTTATGTTTTTTTAAACGTGAAATAAGACTGTCTTTTTTTATCACTTAGAATGGGAATAAACTAATTTCACTAGACATCAGTCACCTTTCTAGTAGTGCTCTCCTTTCATCTTGATTATTCTGAACTGTTGCCTCCAATACTGCAATTTCACCCCGTAAGTCATCTGTCTGTCTCTCAAGCTCGCCGACTCGCCGTTGGTTGGACTGCCACTCCTTCTTTACGGTGCCCAAGTTTTCATTTAATGCTGTAATCTGCATGGTAAATTTAGCTTCGTTTTCTTCATGCTTCTTCATTCCTACTTCTTTTTCTTTTATTTCGGAATGCTGAGAAAAGGAAAAAACAGTGGGTAAAAAACCCATTACAAAAGTAGTACAAAATAAACCTTAGTTGTTGAATTTTAAATATTGGCAACATAAATAATCCTACTGCTTTAGGAAAGAAGGCACTAATGAAATGGATTCCACAAACATCTGTGTGATCTGAACTGGCTTAAAGGCAATGATGCTGAAATGATGGTCAGCAAGCCTCTTATAAAATCAGTTTGAGATTTTTCCCTTTTTTTTCCCACTAGAACAAGGGAAAAACACTTTAAGTTGGGGATAGCAAGGTGCCCTGGAGACAAAGCCGGCATTTTCTTATGTCTCAAATTCCACATGCATCCTTTTGCCTGTATCACCCTGCCAAAAAGCAATACTTCAAATCACCGTGTGAACTTGAAATTGCAATTCCTTAACGAAAACATTGAGCAGTCAAGTTATCTGGGGATATTTGGACTTAATTCAGTAGTGGAAAGCCAGATGCTTCCCATTTGGCAGGAACAAGTTAGGGAAGGAAAAGTAGACTTTGGTCATCATAATTCCAAACTGAAGTTTCCGTTCCCCCTTATCAGCATTCACTTTGACCAAACAAAGGATGTTTTTGAACATGATCAGCATTCATGCTACTACACAGGTATGAGTTTGTTTGTTTCTCTGGCAGTAGAAGTGTTTTTACTTTTTAAATAATGTTTTGTTGGATTTTCACTTATTACAGAATAAAATATTTCCAATCACATGTCAGCTATTTAAATAAATCAGATCTCCTATCAACCAAAAATTAAAATGTTTGGTGAGCATCTGACTCATAACTTTTAAGAAAAATCCTCTCTTACTGGAATAATTTACAAAATCAATTACAAAACACACTTCTCGCCATTAATTACTGACCAGTTTAGCTTCCTTCTCCATAAATTCCTTCTTCAGCTCATCTTCTTCCTTTCTCATCTGCTCTTTTAGCATTTGCTGGTTTTTCCTCTCCTGTTCAAGGGTTGCCTTCAAAGAATCAACTTTCCCTTGAAGCTCTAATTTCTGCTGAATCAAAAGCTGTTTGGCATCCTTGAGGTTTGTTACCTCCTATTTAATAAGTAGGGGCGAAATAAATCATCCTTTAGAGTAAGTATTTCAAACTGTAGCTGAAACTTATGCAACTTACTGCAATATAAACAATATGAGTTTGAGTCTCTTATGAGATTCTTGAGGTTCAGTATTTCAAACAGTTTAAAAGGTGCAAGATTATTTACTTCCTGCTCAACAATCATTCAAATTCAAGTGATGCTTTGCATGCATATGTTGATTAAATTATGTGGAAAATTTCTACCCTCTATTTTCCCTTTCTTCATTTAGCAAGCATTTATCGGTCACCATCTAGGGAGATACCTAAAGATAAATTACATACATTCCCTGCTTTAAGGAAGTCTGGAAGCACATAATGGCATAAAGAGATAATCATAAAACAGAATGGCAAGTATGATAAACATTAGTATTATGAGAGCACTCAAGAGAGAATCTAACCTTTCTCTAAGAAAATGAATAATATTTTACAAAGTAAATTATAAACAATTAGTTTCTTCAGCTGGCTCCTGAGCCATGCTAATGACAGGAAAAATGTTCTAAACAAGAGATTACTAAAAGACTTTAGAAAGAAGAAGAATTTTAAAAATGGACTCCCTTAACATCTTAATTCTAAATTCTTACATATTTCAAAGTTTATCTACAAGCACAATTTTCTTAATCAGTAGCTCTCTTATCATCTCAAAATCTAAACTTTTAGGATTACTTTGTTTTATTCAATAATCTAAAAACAAAAGTAACAGTTTCAATGTGTGTATGGATATTATGCAATACAAGAGCACTGTGAGAGCAAGAGTATTTGTCAAAAACAACAAAACAATGTGCCTGGTACATAGTAGGTTCTCAATCAATAAATATGTATATATTTATATAATTTTTTTAAACACTAATACAATACAGAAGGAAGAATAATGGTTATCTTTACATACCTTTATGCTTTCTTGCTTGTGCAATTTGAGTTCTTCACTCAGTTTAACAATTTCTTTTTCTTGTCTACACTTAATTTCCTCTAACTCTGCCAATTTAGATTTTTCATTTACTAGTTCTTTTTCTTTCAGTGACTGTATAAAAATGATTTTAAAATAATTTTAAAGTAAACACTTAACTGAAAATGAATGTAATAAAAATGATGGTTCCTACTTATGACTGTCTTTGCCCCTTTCCACCTAAGTTAACTTGAACAAATTACTTACCTTCTCTTGCCTCTATGTCCTTTTTTATACAAAATGAACAATAATAGTATAATAGTAAGACTGAGCTTAAATAGTTACAGTTAATGTAAAAGTATATAGTATTCTTATTTTGACCTGGCACTAAAGTTTAGCCAAAGCTACCATCTTACGCTTATTAATAATATCATCATTATTACCATCACTATCTTATATAAGGCATCTGGGGGAAGTGTTATACATTATCTGGTTTAACTCTCTATACCAAGTAGCTCTTTTTAATCCTTAATTTACAAGTAAAGGAAATTAAATAATCTATTAGAAGCAGAACCAAAACTAAAACAAGATTTCCCTGATCTAAAGCCCTTGCAATTAAAGGCCTATAAAGTATAGTTCTGTCAAAATTTTCAAAACTTGACTTAAACAAAGCATAAACTTAATAGCTTCACCAGCCCCATCCCCAAATTTTTAAAGATAATTTCAGGAATTTCATAAGATATACCAAGAATTTCAGGAATTGTACAGTTAAGAATAATATCCTATCCTATCAGCTGATGGAAATAAATGATTTCAATTATGAAATTCAAAAATAAAATATTTCCTAGAAACTGAATTTCTCTTTCACATGGAATTTTAACTGATCTTTAAAGGTACTGGTCATATAATACAATGCTTTCAATTTTATAACTTAGCATCATTTATATAAAATATACCCCTACTTCCTCTTAAAAAAAGCTGGCTCTTAACTTTAAGAATTTTTAACAAGCTTAAGAATTATTCCATTCATACATCCAGATGATAACATGCTAGTAAGAAATAGTTGAGAGAATATAATACTTATTTTTGAATAACCAAGGGTCCGAGATGTAAAAAAAACAGATTTGTTCGTACAACTAAAAAGAGTAGTAAGAAAATGGGTAGAAATGACAAAGAACCTATAAAGAAGTACTTCCTAGCATTAGAATTCCAGTTACCAAAAGGTCCGAGAGAGCTGTTGAAAATAAAGGTGACACCCATATTGGGTAGGAGGTTTGACTAGATGACCTCTATGGTCATCATAACTCTAAGATTCTAGATTTAGTCAGAATATAAAATACCTTTTCTTTCTGAATATCTTGTAGTGCTTTACACTGCTCCTTCAGTTGCTGTTCTTTCTTTGCTGAATCTTGCTCCAAAGTAGCCTTGGCAGTCTTTAGTTCTTCAATCAATTTATTTTGGTTTCCAATTTGATTTCTGTTTGAAATCAAGTCCTCCTGTGCTAGAGAAAGCTTCTCTTCTACAGACTTATAAAAACAATTTCCCCCAATTATTATGTGTCTTTGTTTTAGAAAATTTCTGCAGAAACAAAGCAGTTAACACAGGCATAGTGGAAAGTAATATACTTTAAAAAGACAGTATGTTATGCCCTTTGGTAAGATGACACAAAAAGAATGCTAGATAATTAACTCTCTTGCCTATGGAAAACATTTATAGTATAAAATACTTAATAAAACCGAAGCAATTCTAAAAGTTCTAAAATAATCTATAGGTATTAATACGAAGAATATCAAATAAGTAGCAACTGTATCAAACACATTCAGAATGTATACATGGTTAGAGAGAAGATATGGGTAGGCATGAAAAAAGAGTAATTTGAAAAGATAATTAAATGCTGTATTATATGTACATTTACTTTTTATGGGCTCTGATGTCCCTTGACATGCTTTCTAAAAAATAAAAGGGATTTTTTGTCTTAGAGGAAATAAACCAACAACTGTGTTACAAATCTGCCAACCTGATCAAGTGAAAAAAGAGCAAAGTCAACTAGACTTCTGAGGCTCTATTTCTGACAAAGCCATCACCAGATCCTTTTAACTTCTCATCTGTGTGGCAGAAGTATGGTAAGTATGCCACTTACCATAGTCCAAAGTTACTGACTGTTCTAAGGCCCAGATATTTTGAGAAGCTGAAGCTGGAGGAAAAAGCGAGCTTTTTGACCTATGAGGTTTTGATTTGGGGGTATATTTGGTACCAGGTGGGTAATGAGAAATGGCAGGAACCTTGCTCCTCTCAGCTAAGAATCAATATAGGAGGGAAATATAAGATGCTCTCCACCATCTAGAAGTTGTTTATCTTTCTTATTCTGAAGACTTGTTTTTTTGAAAAGGAGGCGTAAGATATAATTCACAAAAGATCCCTGCTGGTTAGACTTGGCTATAACAGGCATTCAATAAAAAAAAAAAATGAAAAATAAGTGAATGAAAACCTTATGTAAAGTACTTATTAAGCTTCCTGAAAGAGAAAGTTTATTCCTTACAAATAATCCACTTCAGAAATCTTTCTGATATAAATTAAATTTCCATTTTCAGTGGCTTCCAATAGAACAATAAGGACCATAAAGCTTCTTTTTGGGGAAGGACCTAAATCATCTAGTCCTTTACTAATCAAGCAGCTAACCATTCATTGAGCACACTTCTGAGATAGACAGGAGGCTAAAAGATGGTCCCTGACAAACAGAACCAGCATGTAAAACAGAAGCTATACAGGGTAACAGAGCACTTGCTATGCACCAGATGCACAGAAAAACGAGTGAGAGAGTTCGCTGTGAAATGTTTACAGAAGGCTCTGTGGGCATACAGGAACTGACCTAAGTATCAAAAAGGGTGAGTGATTTCAGAGAAAAAAAGTAAAATTTGACAAAGCCTAGTCCATACAGTCTGCAGCAAGAGTAATTAAGTGATAGAGGTCCCGATCTAATGCTAAAGAATAAAGGCTTGCTGGAGCCCAGAAGCAACAGTACCCCCAGTCTCTGACCACAAGAATTCCAAGATGCCCATGGTTTAATTAACAGCCTATAAAACTTCAAACTGACAAAAACTTAGTGACTAAATCTTTTAAGTCAAGCTTAAAACCTACACTAGTGTCTTCTGAATATGCCCAGACATACTGCTCTACTTTGCCTCTGAATATTGATCTAAGTCATTCAGCAGTAAGCTGCCATGCATTTCAGATATTCCTTTTGTCTTTCTTGTTGCAGACTGTGTTATTTTCATCTGCTTAGCATCTTTTCCCTTAGCGAATTCCCTCTCGCATTCAATGGTTTTATTGGGGCTATCTTTAACCCAATTACTCCCAAATGAGCAAATCCCTGAGTAGATAGCTACCAACCCTGTCCCAGTCACATTACAGCAGTGTAGCCAAAAAAGAATTTCTGCAGTGCTCTGTAGTAGCTATTGTTGGTTTTGGTCTCTTCAACAATTTTTCCCTTCCTTCTTTCAAAATAAAACTTAACATTTTAGTTAGTACTTTTCTTGATGTCTGATGAAACGACATAAGGAATAGTATTAGACTAAGAAGATTTATATTTAATTCTAAACTTATTGTAGAATTTTCACTTCACTTAGGGTACAAAACTTAGTTAAATTCCACCTCTACCTTTCCTGGACAACAAAGACTAGCACACAGCATAGCCAAATTGAAATACCCAGTCAACAAAAGTATTTCATACATAATCCAGCAGATGGGGCTAAAGGCATAGATCAAGCCAGTCAGTCTTCCATTCTACTGGTATCTTGGTGTATGTACATCGTCAGCCCACAGATGGCAGCCTTGACTTAGGTAGGTATGTGTTATGTCACAAGGTTCTGAACCTCTCCCTTTCTCTCTTATACCTAAGATCATATAACATCACTGAAGCAAAAGACAAATAATGGCTGATAACTTATCCCTTAATCTGGCCTATAAATATTATTTGTACTTCCCTAGTAAACTTCTTAAATAGTTCAATTACTTCTCATTTTGGAAGAATTAACATAGAATTTGTCAATCCTTTCAGAGGTTCCCAGTTATTTTAGGATAAAGTCCAAACTTCCACAAAACTTTCCCTGACTTCCAATAGTGTTGTAAAGAAAAAACAGTAATAATAATTTAAAGCTACTTAGAGAGTATAAAAAGTAAGACACTTTCTAAATGTCAGGTGGTAGGCAGGGTATAGCTCAGTGGTAGAGTGCTTAGCATGCACGAGGTCCTGGGTTCAGTCCCCAGTGCCTCCATTAAAAAATAAAGTAGGCCCATCCATGTTGCTGCAAATGGCTTTATTCTTTTTATGGCTGAGTGTAGTATTCCATTATATAAATAAACCACAACTTCTTTATCCAGTCATCTGCCAATGGACATTTAGGTTGCTTCCATGTCTTGACTATTGTATATTGTGCTGCTGTGAACATTGGGGTGAATATATCTTTTCGAATTAAAAGTTCCCTCCAGATATATGCCCAGGAGTGGGATTGCTGGATCATGTGGTAAGTCTGTTTTTAGTTTTTTTGAGGAATCTCCATACTGTTTTCCATAATGGCTGCAAATGACATGATAAAGAAGTTATGGTGTACTTATACAATGGAATACTACTCAGCCATAAAAAATAAAATAATGCCATTTGCAGCAACATGGATGTCCCTGGAGATCATCATTGTAAGTGAAGTAAGCCAAAAAGAGGGGAAAAAAAATACCATATGATATAACTCATATGTGGAATCCAAAAAAGGGGAAAAAGAGGACACTGATGAACTCATTAAACAATCTTATGGTTACTGGGGCAAAGGAGATGGAAAGGGATAAATTTGGCAGTTTGAGATTTGCAAATGTTAGCCACTATATATAAAAATAGATTAAAACTTTTTTTTCTGTATAGCATAGGGAACTACATTCAATGTCTTATAATAACCTTTAATGAAAAAGAATATGAAAACAAATATAAGTATGTATATGCATGACTGGGACATTGTGCTGTACACCAGAAATTAACACATTGTAACTGACTATACTTGAATAAAAAAAAGAGAGACTGGACCAAAAAAACTCGCACTTCAACTAAAAATAGATAAATATATACATACATGAAATAATAAATAAGTGTAATTACCTCCCTCCAAAAATAAAAAATAAATAAATTTTAAATAAATATCATGTAGTATTTCTTTCTTAAAACAGCTCTTGCTAATTTTGAGCTTTATATATATATATATATATATATATATATATATATATATATATATATATATAAGGTGCTACTGCTGGCTCTTTGAAAATTCTTTTACCCAATCTCCTCTTCCTTTGTCGGATCATTACTCACCACTGATTCCTTTACTTCCCTTGCAGCCAATATATTATTCATCCCTTTTGTTTCATCTTCTCTCTCCCATTAATCTCTTCTGTTACATCCTCTTTAACCCCCGTTCTAATCAACTTACAGCTAGATTACTGGAGTTTATGGAGGAAGGAAGAGAGATGGCTTCTTAACTAATCTCCCCACAAGTTTACCCCAGGTCCAAACCAAGCTGTGTGTAAATCACTTCCAGGTTAAGTTGCCCAAAGTGAATTTTCATCACTTACTCCTCTGCTTAGATTCTTCATTTTTCCCCCAAATATAAAGTCCTGTCATCCTTACTAGACATCTAAGATACATCACCAACACTTCACACTAAGTATCTTAGCTAAGATACTTCACAATTCCAACCATTTTAACTTTAACTTCCTAACACAAACCAGCATACTAGCAAGACCATTACGCTGACTGTCCTGGTTTTGCTCATTCCCACTGCAGCACGTTTACTCACATGTGTCCCTGACTAAGCTGATCTCTCTCAAAACTCTGTGTATTCAAATTCTTATATCCTTCAAGACCTGGTCAAGTCCTTCCTCCTTCAAAGCCTTCCCCTTAACAGCCAATGAAGAAAATACAGACATAATTTATATACAGTGTGTATATATAAATATATATATCTATTGTATTTTTTTCTGTGATTTTCAACAGAACTTTTTTAATAATGTACTTTAAATGAAGCAAAGAAAAAAATCCAAACATAGGGAATAATCAAAAAGCATCATATTTCACTTTGACCAAAAAAAAAAAAAAAAAATAGCTAAAACTTCTATGAGAGAATACAAATGTTCATTTCCTTTAGAGAACTGATACCTTACGCTACATAAAAAGTTTACCCTTATTCATATCCTTCATTTTAGTAAACATGATACTTTATCTAATCAAATAGTACTGCCAAGGACAAAGTATCCATATATGTTTAGATAATTAACGTTAAGTTTATTTTGAGCCATAAACTCCTAATTTTAACCATTATATCCAGTAGTCTTGCAAAGCTGACAAATATATAAAACTAAAGTCAATAGTGCCTGACAAGCAACAGTAAAATTGCTTGCATTTTCACAAGTGGTTTACATTTAAAACTCCTTAGGTTTTGTAACAACAGTGCTTTTTCTTTTATTTTAAATCTTTTTTTTCGTGTAAGGAAATTTTATTTAATGGCGGTACTGGGAACTGAACCTCAGACCTCATGCACCTAAGCATGCGTTCTACCATTGAGCTATTTCCCTCCCCAGCAGCAGTCCTTTTAAAAGTTACTTTTTTACATAAAGGCAGTAAAGTCCTTAGGATAACCTAACGTAGCAATTAACATACTTCCAAATTATTTCACTATGAAAAATGTTATCTTTAAATGCCTATATTTACATATATATGTTGTTATAAATTAAAACAATTCAATTTTTAAAAGCATATTACTCCAAAACTAGTAAGTCAGTAGAAAACAAATATGATAGTCCACAAAAACTACCATTCCTATGCCCATTTGGATTCAAATCAACCATTTAATGAATGTCTATAAGCAACTTCCTGAGTTTTTATGATATAATATAGTTCACTATACCTTAAGATCTTGCCTTGTGGCAAGAAGTTCAGATTCCTTCCCATAGAAATCAGACTGAAGCTGTTTTAGATTTTCCTGACTTTTTTCATAGGTGCTTTGTAACACTGATAATTTCTCTTTCTCTGCTGCAAGTTCCTGTGCAGCTTGTGTTGACTGCTGCTGTAGTTTATTCTCAAATTCTGTCTGAAACATACAATAGTTATTTAAAACAGTATGCATACAAAGAACCAGTTCCAAATATAGAATGAAATCCATACAAAGATTCCTGAGAACAACGCAGTTATCCCCTAAAATTCTACTTTAATAAAGAGAAACTTATCTCATAGTTACAAAATTAAAGAATTGTAAAATACAAAAAGTCCCAATTTAAAAAACAAAAATGCAATTAAATAAAGAAAAAAAGGATTTCACTGGGAAGTCCCAAGTATCAGGTCTCAGGAGACTAAGAGTAAAAACCACATTCTGATGAAATACCGTGCTATATGCTTTAGAAGATGAGAACTTAAGGTTGAACTATGGGAAATTTCTACATGAAAGAATTAAAAAGCCATTACTGAGTTGAAGTATGTCATTTCTACTCCTTAAAAGTCAAGAATAACAGGAAATTTCTACAGATCATCTTTATTACCATGCTTATTTTAACGCAGAAAAAAAAAAAATCTTGCAAGGTCCAATTCCTCTAAACTCTCAATTTGTCTTCAGTCTTTTAAGAAGATTCAGGAGATGTACACATATTATGACATAATTAAAATATAGGTATGCATAGTATAAAAATAAACACTTGCTTTTAACATAAATACACTACATCAATGAAAATGCTGTTGAGGTCACCAGCGACCCCCTTGTTCCAAAATCCAACATTTATATCCTTGTCCATATTATATGGTAACATCCCTTGTCACCTCCAATCAGATTCTTCATGATGATGAATTCCTGGACATCATTTTTCCTGTTAAAGGCTATATACTGCATTTAAACATTTTATTTTATAGAATACTACTTCTTTTCTTTAACATTTTTCCCCCACAAATCAAGTTTTCTTTCTCTTTATTCACCTTTGTGGCTTTCAACTAAGACCTCTAGAAAGTCTCAACAATGATCATAATTGCCCTTTGGGCTCATATTTGGGCCTTCATTTTATTTACTCTAAATGACAGACTCATTCATTCATCTTTTAAAAATCATTGATAGCTTATTTGTTAGAAAAACTTCTCTGACTCTGAAGAATTCAGATCTATTGGTGGGGATGTTAAATTTTTTTTTTAATGCCACAACTTGTTAATTGTTTTAATAGAAGTAAACCCCAAGTTCCAAAGGAGAATACAGACAAGAGAGTCAGTCATTTATAACTTATCCTTCACATACTGATCAATCTTTGCTCTAAAACAGGTCTGATCACATTTCTCCCTTCTTAAAAATCTTTAGTCTTCCAATATTAAAAATTTAAAGTGGAAACAACTGCACAGCATCTACTGTGCTCTGACTTCATCTAATTCTGTAGCTTTATCTCCCCTCACTTCTCCACTTTCCAAGTATGCCAATAGCTAATGTTCTATAATGACATTTTAATTTCACAAACTTTGCTAATATTGTTTCCTCTCCTTGAAATATCTAATTTTTTCCTTTTTTTTTTTTAACCTTTCAAAATTATAATCATCTTCAAAGACCCAGTTCAAATGCTAGCTCCTCTGGAAAGCCGAATTTTTCATTAAGTTCTAATTTCTCTGGGGGGAGGAATAAATTAGGAGTTTGGGAATAACACAAGGACACTACTATATATAAAATACATAAACAACAAGAACCTACTGTACAGCACAGGGAACTATATTCAGTTTCTCAGAGTAAGCTATACTGGAAAAGAATCTAAAAATATGTGTGTGTGTATTTATATGTTTATCTATATCTGAACTGCTTTGCTGTACACCAGAAATTAACATTGTAAATCAACTACAATAGAAAATAAATTTTTTCAGAAAGTTTAAAAAGTACTAATTTTTCTCATTCTCCTTTTTATTAAAGTTTTATTTTTCTTTACATACTTGCTCCTTCATTAAACTATAAGCTACCTGAGAGGAGAGGCCATATCCTATTTGTTCTGTATTCCCCTATTAGATTTCAGATCAAGTTGGTACAGGAACTGATGACATAGCTTTGCTGAATCCTTCATCAGTGCCTCCCGAACAATCACATAAAAAATGTATGTCAGTATATGTGTGTTTATATATACATTGTGTGTACACATATACATCTATAACCATTTAAGCATTAGTCTTGTTTTTTATTATGTTACTGTGGGCCAGTGAAGTTTCCACAGACCATCACTGTGTGGTCTACCATGCACATTGACACTCTTAGATCATAGTTTGCTGTACTTCCATATACTATCCAACAACTATTTTGCTTCCACATGGCACTGGGCACAGCACTAGGTACTTTAAATACATTATTACATCTTTATAGTTATAAATAATAAAGATATTATTATATCTTTACAACTCTAAGACCCCATTCTATTTAGCTCAGAAGATTAACTTCCCTGTGACCATAAACCTAATGTGTGTCAAGTAAAATTTAAATTCAGCTCCGTGTGGCTCTAAAATTCATCTTCCTTCCGTGATACTACACTGTTCTTCAATAAAAACCAAACTATTCTTGCCTTTCAATGATTCTCTAGTTACTCCAAATTTCAAGTCTAATTTATAGAGAGTGGCTTACTATCCAACACTCCTCCAAAATGCTGTCCTCCCCAAGGTTCCTTTTTCTAGCATCCATATATTAACATAAATGAACTACTGCTATGGATGTTTGTGACCTCCCAAAATTCATATATCAAAGCCTAGATCCTCAATGTGATGGTATTTGGAGGTGGGGCCTTTGGGAGGTCATATGGTCATGAGGGTGGAGCCCTCATGAGTGGGATTAGTGCCCTTATATAAGAAGCAACACATGAGATGATCTCTATTAGTCATCTGAGGATACAGCAACAAGGCAGCTGTCTACAAGCCAGGATGCAGGTTCTCACTAGACACTAGATATGCCAGGCACCTGTATCTTAAACTTACCAGTCTCCAGAATGGTGAAAGATAAATGTTTATTGTTTTAAGCCACCTAATCTATGATATTTTTGTTATAGCACTCCAAATTAAGACAACTACCAATAAGAAAATTTTCTCTAAATCTCATAATCTTTAAGGTGTCATCAAGTAAAGTCATGTAAAGTATAGTCAATATACATCAATCATAAATCTGAAAAAAAATCTTATTGTAACTAGTAATTTAATTAAAAATGTGCTAAATAGCTTTTTTAATTAACTAAGTTATGGTGCTATAAAAATGAAGATCTAGGGAATATTTGAATATGAGGCTAATAGATTTTGAAAAAAACTGACCAAGTATAAAATCATATAACAAAGTATATATTACATTCTACTTGATAGAATACATTCTAATTATCTATATGATAATTACATTCTGATTTAAGATTATACAATAACACACACACACAAAGATAGACAAATTTGTCTACTCTTGTTTGTGTTACTAGAAAATTACTCCTTTGTAAAGTGGCCACAAAATAGTTACAAAAACAGTGATCAACACACAATACATATTTGTGGGGTTAATTTTTTTTTCCTCTAGTAATATGATAAGCCAACTCTTAATGACATATTTGTTTCTACATACTAGAGATTTTACATCTCTCTTCTCCATGGACTATTTAATGTGCACATACCAATGGTGGAGAAAATTCATTTGGTTCAAATAGTAAGTTCAATCCATTTTTATCAACTCTTGGTCTGGACAAATATTAAAACATTTAAGATGAAGAACAGATGGTTAATAAATTAGCATAGGGTTGGAAATGGAACTCATTATGATGTAACATAAAATAAACAAGCTATTCCAACTATATGAAACCTACACTACTGAATATTTAAATATATCCCACTTTGTGATTTTTGTTTCTCATTTTCCCATAAAGATAAATTTAATTTTAAATTCTTTTAAAATTTTCTAATACACTAGAAATGTATAAATTATTCTCAACATAGGTAAATGTTATTTTACAAAAAGGTGGTTTTATGTCTACCAGACAAATGAGTAGTGCTAGAATTTTAAATAAGAATTATCTCACAACATGGTTATAGTGAATGGAAATCCAGACTTAGATATTTAATCATATAATTAGATGCATTTATACATTAAACTTAGAAAAATTTTGAGCATATGTAAATTTTTCTTTGTTGCAACTCATCTGTGTTACCATATTATTATTTTAACTGCAAAGTTTTTTCTCCCACAAAAAGTAAATAAATGTCATATCACTACCTTCTGTGAAACAGCAACTTTAATTTCTCCTTGGAGTGCTTCAATTTGCTTTTTCTTCTGCTCAGTCAATTGCTTTAGCTCATTTATGTTACCCTGAAGTTGCTGTTCTTCTTTTTCCTTTTGTTTTAAAGTATTCTGGGCCTTTGTGACTTGTCCCTGCATTGAATTGAGCTCTAACTTCAACTGATGAGAAGTCTAAAAGAAAAAAAAAATCTGTTCAGCATTTACTTACCCATTCAACACACACTTATTGAGTACCTGCTTCATCCAAGCACCACTTGAAGTAGAAACTACTGAGTCTGTTGACCACATGTAATTAATTAGTAGTAAACCAAAAAGAAAAACCCTTGTCCTCATGGAGTTTTCATTAACTGACACTATTCACTATTAGATGACATAGTGGATTATCTTCAATATTTGTTCAATCCTACCTTCCTTTTTAACTTACACATTTGGATAGAGCTTATAAATGAACTAGGCTAGTATTCCTTGGTATCACAGAAAACAGGAATATCAACATCAGTCTTTAGACTGCTGAAATGTCTACTGTCTTTCAAGAATATTCTCAAAATTCTAACTGACCGTGTTAGCCACAGTCAGTCAGAAAGGACAGCTTCATATTAACTGATAAAACTAAAATGATTTTTCGGAAATATGTTTCATATCTGTCTGATGACAGTAAACTATACCACACAATAGTTTCCTCATTTTGAGATCGGAGGAATATTTTGCTATTATCTTGTTTATAAAAAGTACTAGGATATATTTCTGTTCAAAGTTATTATATATGTCACACTGAAGTTCCTCTGTGGCCAAAGTCATGTTTTCATGTTTTATGCATACTTCATTAAGAACCTAATTTGAGCATTTGACTATATTCAAAGCTACTTATGAAAAAGTTTCAGTGCTATATATGGATGTTTCAGCTTAACTCCAATGCAAAGGGAAAGTTTTTTGTTTTTTGGTTTTTGTTTGCAAAACAGGAGTCAGGTAGTGTTAACAATAATAATAATTATGTTAGGATAACCAGCGATTAATAGCTAATACTTGACCACTTACTTTGTTACAGCTGGTCTTCTAAGCACTTTGAAATATTTTAGCCCATTTATTTC
This sequence comes from Camelus bactrianus, assembly GCF_048773025.1. Taxonomy (NCBI): domain Eukaryota; kingdom Metazoa; phylum Chordata; class Mammalia; order Artiodactyla; family Camelidae; genus Camelus; species Camelus bactrianus. The sequence goes on along the minus strand of NC_133550.1, from coordinate 40,962,478 downwards.
TCAGTAATCCTGTGATTAGCCCCATCTTACTGCTGAGGAAAATGGCACTCAGAGAGCTCAAGTAATCTTCCTCGACAAGGCAACACAGCATGGCTAATAAATGGCACAGCCAGGATATAAATCTGGATAATCTGGATTCAGAGCTTGGGCACTAAGTATAATTTTGCCACTTACGGCCAGCATCTAAAGTACAGGTGTCTTCTTTCAGCCAACAACCAGAATACAATCACACTAAACACTTGTCAGGACTAGGTTTTGCTGCTTGATGAAATCAGATCTCTAGAAAGCTATATGCCTGGACTCTAGCTGCTAGAGGTATGCCTTCAGAGAAGAACAATACATAATATGTCCATTTATTTACTCATTTGCTTGTTTGTTTGTGATAGAGAACAGTAGAAGCATTAACCATGGAAAACTTTCTTGTTATACAGCCATCAAATATACCATTAATATAAAAGTCCATGAAATAAAGAGCCCTTAAAATGTCATTTCTAGAGAGTCTATCAAGATTTTTTTTCCAACCATAATAATGTTCTTCAATCTAGATTATCTAATTGTAACTCTATAGTTAATTGACTCAATTTCCCACTTTTATTAATTACAATCCTTCATTTTTTTTACCTTTTATTATAAACTGGCTTAACTCTTTTTAGTAGAACACAAATGACAATTTTAAACTATGTATGTGATCCATTACAATTCAGAGAAATAAATGTTCTTTTGACTTATCAGTGTGAAAATATTGAAAGTACAATATATATTATGCTTTATATATTTTATTTTACAGAAAAAGAAAATCTTACCTCCTTCTCTTTTTCAAGTAATTTTTTCAGTTCATTCTGTTCCTTATGTGTGCTTTCCGTCTGTACTTGAAGTTGATGCTTTAATTCTTTGCAAGTTTTCTCCTAAAAAAAATGGAGATTACATTTTGCAGAAAATATCTGTAGTAAACTTAAGAATTTTGGTTTATAAGCTTAGTAAAATCCACACACAAAAAATAAACTCTAATCATTGATGATTTAAGATGGGATAGAATCAACCATGTCAATAATAAAAACAGGCAAATACAGCAGCAGAGGGGAGAGACAGGAAAGGCTAAGAGTTTCTATCATCAACCAATAATCACACAAATATTTTAGATAATATTTAGACAATATTTTAGAACACTTTGGAAACTACATTTTTATGTCATAGAATTAAATTAATTTATGCTATTTTAAAAGCAGAATGGGCTTCAAGAAAATATAAGCAAGGAAATTTTTTTAAAAAAGTATTAAAATAATAAATAAAAATAATCACATATAACCTAAGAGAGAAGATGTACAGATAGAAGATGTTTTCTTCAAACAGAAAGGAACACAAAAGTAACACACAAAAATCATATATTTTTTATACTACTCAATACTTCCACTGACCTTCATATTGAGAACAAAAGAATTTTACTTCTGCTGTTACTCTTTGTTATTCTGGGTTAAAATATTTCTGAGAATACATTCTCATTTAAGCATTTCCTAAGACTCAGATTTTTTTTCCCTATAGTTTAAATATGTTTTTGATACCTCTGACATATAGTATTATCTAAAGTTTTCTATACTGAATAAAGAAGTAGAAAGTTTACAGAATTAGAGTTAAGAATCATCAAGATACTTCTGGTCTTTTTTCTTTTTTTTTTCAAGCAAGCGAATGACATTTCAACCAGCAGCTATGTTCTCTGTGGAAATGTTCCTAAGGACAAACGTGCTGCAGTACCTCTCAAATCTATCATCAGACCAACAACAGAAAAAGACTCAAATCTAGCATCAGACCAACAACAGAAAAAGACTCAAATCTAGCATCAGAGCAGCAACAGAAAAAAATTTTTCAACTTAAAATTTCTTGGGCCACTGGAAGATTACACAAACACCAGTATCTTTTTCTCAGGTTAAGTAATCCCAATTCCTTTCTTCATAAAAACTTTCAAATCATTTAAATGTAGGCTGAAAGGTCAACTGTGAATTAAGCAGAAAAATCAGTACATTTTAAATCTAAATCACTTCTACCTAAGAAAGTAAACATAAACTAACCAAATCTAATATAGCAGCTTTTCCTTTCTGATTTTCTTTTTCAAATTCACTTTTGGAGTTCTTCAAAGAATCAGAAAGTTTTGATAATTTCTCTTTTGCTGTGAAAAGCTCTGTCATTACAGTTTCTTTCTCCATCTTTACTTTTTGTAGTTCTGTTGCTGCTGTTTGAATTTTGTTATTCAATTCCTGGTGCTGCATCTTTGCATCTTGACTTAAACTTTCAATTTCTTGTTTAAGGATCATTTTTTCTTCCTCTTGCTTGGTAAGCATTTGCTTAGTATTTTCAAGGGCTTCAGATTTCTTCTGTAGGTCTAACTTTGTACTGGATACTCTAAAGATTCAAGAAACAATTTTTTAAATAATTGCAGTAATTTATAATTTCTAATTTATCCTTAAAAATTAATAAATAAATTACTGAGTTTTAAGACTTCCCTGTGTTAAGAAGTAAAAGTAATAATTTAATGTCATAAAACCACACAACTGAAAAATGCCTTAAGACATCTGATCTGATCTTTTAACAGATAAAGACGATTCTCCTCAAGTCAAATAAATTAGTGGTAAAGCCAAGACCATCTAACCCTTTGACTAAATTCAGTCTTGAAGACCACAGTATATCCCCAAAGAATGTGCATACAGCAAACCGTAGAGTCTACAATAGCCAGAAAAGTTTTTCCAAATACCCTAAAGAACCTATTTATTATGTTAGACCCCAAGCACATTGAGAACTTTGCCTCCTTCCTTGAAAACATAAAACACATTTGTTTGACAGGTCTTAAACTTCAAAATGCATAAGGTTAACCCAGAAAAAAATAGTTAAATATGTATATATTTCATTTCAAACACAGAGGAAAGACAAAAGATTTACTTTAATCCTACAGCCTAGCAGATTATGTAAGAGATTTGTTATCATTTGTCCCTTAACATAAGTTTTCTATACTCGAATGAATAAAAAAGTTACAAGAATGAGGTGATGAAGATGTAGCTTTTAAAGAGTTAAAGACACTGTTTTCATAAGAGGAATAAAATTATGCATGTTATGTATCAAAAGAAAAGCACACATTAAAGATCAACCATCTTTAAAGTGAAAATAAAACCAGGTGCAAAGTAATACTTCTAGAATGCATACTATACCCAGTGTACTTTATTATCAGTATAAATTCAACAGTATGTTAAACAGAAGTTGCCAAAAGATGTAGCAGCCACATAATTGAAGGCGGATATTAATACAATACCAGAACTGCATACATACCTTGAAATTTTCTAACTTTTAGTCCCAGAAACTTGTACTTTTTGAAAAGCAGTGAGAAAATATGAAGTTAAGTACATTCATAAGATACTGTACCTCACTGATTTTTAAAGCTCTAAAGAGAAAAGTCATTACACTATTATTTTACCATTTTAATATAGTTAAAATCCCTGTCAAGCAACTTTAAATTAGGACTTGATGTATTTATGTACCATGCTACTTAACTTTCCTATAAATAATTACTGTAAAATCAGAAGACTATGTGAAAGAAGGCAAAACAAATATAAAGGCTTGCATAGTGAATATAAAACTTAGTTTGTTTGTTTTTTTTTAAGCCACTAAAGGAAGTAATAAATCAATCCACAACCTGGGAGCCTTAACACCCCTTTCTCAGAAACTGACAGAACAACCAGAGAAACGAATTAGCAAGGGAACAGAAGATTAGAACAACATTATCAACCACCTTAACCTAGTTGGTATTTACAGAACGCTCTATCCAACACAGAATACATATATGTGCATACACTGTTCCCTAAATAAGACAGTTTGAAAAGTCTGAATTTTACTGTGTCCTCTGACCACAATGGAATTAAATTAGAAACCCATAACAGTAAGATATCCAGAAGAGCCCTAAGTATTTGAAAAGTAAACAACAGAAGAAGAAAGTACAAAGGATATTTGAAAACACATTAAACTGCAAAGTAATGAAAACACATTGTAAGATGGAAATTGAAGGGAAAGAGTTGCTTGCATAATGTAGGTGGCCCTTGAGAAAGGGGAGCCCTGTACCCTATTTAGGCTGGGCCCTATGATCAGGGGTGAGGTTTAGTCAAATCCCAGATGTGTTAACCCAGCCCTCATTTCTTGCTAGTTCTCTAGAAATGCAGGACCCTACATAAGAAATGTTTGCATAAAGTATAAGGGGGGGAGGGATAAACCCTTAGTATTAAAAACGTTTTCCTACCCCAATATGATGTGAAAGACCCTGAGTTCTGAACCATGAGATTAGAACACAGAATGGAAATGGGCCCATTTCCCTTAAATCCATTAGAAATGGAAAGAACCATTGGGCCTAAGAGAGTAAGAACCAACTCAGAGGTCATCTTCATGGACATATGACTGGGTTCTAGAGATGACCAGCCACTCAATGGGTAATACAGAGGATCAAATGTACTCCCTAAATGCCTAGGCACTGGAAATATGATGTTAACAGTGAGAAGAAATGCCATCTGAGGCACAAGATGTATCTTTATATCCTCAAATTCACAGTACCAAGACCCAAATTACTAGATGTGAAAACAAAAGCTTTTTCTGTCATTACTCTCAAAACAAGGATGAAACCATGCAATGAAAAATAATTATCATCAATTTTGATGGGTTTTATTTCATTTCCCAGGATCCCAGCTTCCGTCTTTACTACTGAGAGTCAAACACCCTCATCCTCTTGACACAGATCAAGTCTGTCAACTTAAGAGTGATCTATTTAGCATTTAAAGACAAAGTCTACCGAAATGTGACTGGTCGCAAGCCTTCCTATTAGACCATATTACAATGGCTTTATTTTTCATTCACATTAATATCAGCAGTTTATAGAATCAATACAAAGAAACATTTAATAAATCTCTAAGCACTGTGATAGCAAAATTGAAACCTTAAGAAAATTTCAATACTTAGTTTATAATCCTCTCCCTTAAGTAGTTTGGCTTACATTTCTTTCTCCATTTCAAGTTGTTTACTCAGTTCTGTGGCTCTAAGCTCTAAATCTGCATTCAGCAGTCTTTGCTGTTGTAGATCCTGCAAAGCTTGCTCCTTGCTTGCTTTAACTTCAAGAGCATCAGCTTCTAGTTTCTATGGAAGAAATATAATAATCATTTTAATGTCAACAATTATCTCTGTATGAAACATAACATTTTGTTTATACTCAAATTGGTGTTGACATAACACACAAAAAATAACCAAAAATATTTATGTTATAATGAAAAACACATTCTAAAGCCATCACTGCATAAAGGAACCATTTATCTTGGAATCTCTCAGAGGACCTGGCAGCAGGCTTTATATATGAGAGGCAGTCACCAAGTTTTTACTTTTTAAAATGAATGCTGAATAAGAAAATAAACTTTAAAATAATTATTTAAATAAAAATTATTAACTCAAGTATGAAAAAACTAAGCAATAGGTTTTACACACATGGGCCCACTTACAATATATAATCCTTTATGTTCACAGTTAACAACACTGACATCCTTCTCACTAACACCTATTGACCCTAAATAGAAAGCCAATTAAACTCCTAATTTTGCTGCTTTAATCTCTTGGTCTCGAGATTATTGTTCTTCACAGTGTGGTTTCTGTCTCATACATATATATAAAAAACTGTCCGTATTTTTACAAATTTACAAAATCAAACTGTTAAGTATATAGTTTGAACATCTACAAGCAATGCATTTGCTTGTATAGTTGTAAAAATTCTACACCCTAAATATTTTATAAACCAATTTGGGTACTTGTGGATCTTACTCAGCACTTCCATTGGATATTTCATGTAACTATGTTAATTCTATAACTATATATACAAAAATAAATAAAATAGATTGAATACCCCCTAAAATAATAAGTACAAAATGTTAAATATCTGATACTGTGATAGATCACAATGGACATTATTGGTTCTAAATAAATATTTTTAGAAGATACGCAAATAGAATTCTTATTAGATGCTTTTCAGCAAAGTAGTTTTTCTGTTCAACTATTACATCAAATAATTTATCATACTATTATCATTGACCATAAAGAAAAGAAAAAGGAACCCATAGACAGAACTGTAAACTTAATTTTCTTCTTCCATGTTATATTGGTGTGGATGTACACGTATACATATACATATCCTATGATTCTACAATTATACAGAAGTGCTTCATCTGACTGTGAAGGTATACGTTACATATATAGTAACTTAAGTCTTAATTTAATTCATAGTAGTTCCAACTGAGAACAAAAGACTCAGGTCAAATCCTTCTCTCATACGTGTAGTCATTTAATTTCTTTAGTATAAATCAACACTTTCACTTGTAGTAATGTTAAAGACAGATACAGTTTGCTATAGTAAAAATTATAATAAATTTAATAGTATTAGAAACAAAATCTAATATTATATTTATATTTACAAATATAAAGTTTAAAAAGAAAAAAGTCTATTATTATAAGGAGACTGGAATGATAGAGCAGAAGAAAGTTCACAACAACAAAAAAATAAGTTCCTTGTAATTATAGAATGAGTAGACCCCTGGCTGTTTGTCTCTTTGAAACATTTATACAGTGGCATCAGTATATAAGTTAACTTCTACTTGTAAAAGCCATCCATTAATGAAGAAATTAAAAGATAAAATTCAAAATTAAGACATGAAAAATTACAAGTAATTTTTTTCAATTTACATCACAACTTCATCTTTCTTTAGAAATTTAAAATCTTTGACTCCATCTAGGTCATCAATTTCCATTGCTACAGCAGTAGATAATGGCTAAATTCAGTTTCTTTTATACAAACCTTAATTTGACCTTCTAATTTTTCAGTTTTCTGTTCTAAAGAGAGGTGTTTCTCTTTATATTCTTTAAGATGACTTTCCAGCTGACTGCAATGTTCTTGCTTATCCTGCAATTTCATAGTGACCTGATCCAACTGAGTAGTGATCTTACTTAACTCCTATAGAAAAGTACAATTAAAGATAACTTTGGTAAGGTTTACTTTATTATAGTGCCAAAATATTTGGTCAAAGTAAAACAGAAAACCTTAACTTTATTTAAGAAACTATTTTGAATAAGACCACAGATAAGTCTAATAATGTATCACAGATTATATTTACCCACCAATATAAAGGACCTGAAGTCCAGTTGTACGTAGTCTGAGGTACAACTTTATATACATAAGCGGCTCAGTAACTTTTTCTAGGAAAAATTATTTTAGGAACCAAAAGATACAACAGAATATTAAATAAGCTAATACTAAAATAACACTTTTTATATTTCAATTAAATGTTTTCAACATTCAAGACACACCATTTTTTTAAATAGTATCTTTTTAAATTATAGTGACTACATCTATGATACTTTTTCAATTCATTCAGAATATGTAGTTGTGCAGAAAAAAATTACTAGGAAATCCACTACCCACAGATGATCACTATTAATATTTTGATAACTTTCCTTCTAGTCTTTTCTGAATGTTAGTTTCTATTTTTTGATTTGTACTTTTAAAAATAAAGGATCTCACTTTACACAGTTTTATCATAACTTCCCTTGTTTTTACATAACAATGCATCATGAAACTATGGCATTATTTTCAAGAATATTGTTATACCTGACTGCATAAATTTCTATTTTATTGATACAGACCAATTTTTAGCCAAATGTCCTATTTTATATTCTTAGATTGCTACTAAGTTTTCAGCAGAGATGCAAACAGCATCCTTAAAGCTGTGATTATTTTCTTAGGGTACAGGACCAACAGTGAACTAGAGAATATGAAAAATCCTAAAGGTCTTGAAATAAATATATTACCAACCAGCTCCCCCTACCACCATCAAAAGGCTGAACTACTATATACTATCATAAGCAATGTTCTTCTATACCACGACTATTCCTTCCAGTGTCAAACACATAGACACAAACATTTTACCTCCATAAGAGCGTATTCCCTTATTGTCTTAAGCTAATGCTTAATGAACTTGAGGATTTGGGAGTATAGTTTTGATCACTTACTTTTTTGCAGGTTGACTTTTTTCATATGAATAGTGTTTTATAAGTCAAAAATATTAACCCTTCATCAGACATACTTCAGAAAATGTTTTATTCTGTTGCTACTTGCTAATAGAATTTTGTTAGTAATATGTTTGGCAGATAAATTTTAAACTTTTATGTGGATATTCTCATAAGCAGTTTTTCCATTATAGTTTCTGGCACTGATCTTGTGCTTAAAAAATACTTTCCTGATGTGTTTAGCAATAATGTAAGTAAAAAGTAAGTTGCAAAACAACATATTTAATGATACTATGTACGTAAAAGAAAAAGATCAGTGAGTGTGTGTGTGTGTATTATATACTTGTTCAATGCTTATAAAAGTCTAGAAGGATACATACCAATTTAATGGCAAACATTCCATCTAAGGAGGAAAATGGAATTGAGGTTTAGGGTAAATATAGAAAACGATTCTGCTTTGTTAACTTGATATACTACTGCATTGTTTTAAAAAAAAAAAACAACTGAATCAACAACCTGTATTACTTCTCAAATAAAAAGTACATTTTAAAAAGTCCTACCTGGTAAAAGGTAACAAAAATCTACCAGCATTTTGACCGTGACCCTAAAGTAGGAAGCTTTTATTCTATCAGAAATACTGAGAAAAGATAACTTCTGTATTCCTTCCAGCCCCACTTACTCCTTCCCCCCAAGAAAAGAAAGTAACTCTTATTACTGAGATGAAATACATGGTACTCTTTTTGTGCTTCCAGTGGTAAGTATATTTGGGTCATAGCCCAATTTCCTACTAAGAACAGTTGTGGAAGTCTGTCTCTCTTTAATCACTGGCCCTTGATGGAATGAAGCAACAATTCAATAATTAGGAATAAATTTTTCAGCTCCACACCAAGGTCTGTATTATGGGAGAAATACAATCTCAAAAAGCCCGACCTCAGCTGCACACAAGTTGAGTTTTATCAAAAACAAAGATGACAGTTTTATCTCCATCTGTCTGGCTCTTGTACCTACCACTCAACTGGTTCTGAACTCAGGGAGAAATTAAGGAGAATAAGCAAGTAGATCACAACATTATAGAAAACTGGGTATCATTTTTATACATGTTTCTACTTAATTTATCTACCAAAACATTAGGTTATGGTAAGAAATTGCATCAGGTTCCGCTACCTGCTGTTTATCTTGTAATGCATTTTGGGCTGTGTCCAAATGATTTTGAAGATCTGCTCTTTGAGCAGTTTTTGCTGCTTCTGCCGATAGCAATAATTCAGTTTTGGCTTTAATCTGTAACAAAATTTACAAGTCATTTAATTTGTATTTAGTTCCTGATTTCCCTTTGCTTGAATATACATTACTTTTCTCACTAAATTATTAGAAAAGCTCCTTTGGCAGAACACATAGGATTTAGACATTAAAATATAAGTACGTGATAATCCCCCAAACAGGAATGAGTAGGAGAGAAGACTCCTAATGATATTTTGATAAATGATACAAAGATGCCCCTATATGACACCAAAACACTTCTCCCTCTTAAACTGGACATCCACATATTGAATTATCTGTAACTCCTCTAACAATTATATGTTAGAAAGAAAGAAATGTATATCCTCTTTTTCTACGTTCTAGTAAGTATAATGTTATATTACTTAATTATATTATTTCTGATTTTCAATGGGATTATTCTCCTAAAATAAAGAAAATTAAGGTACAGAAATGTTTCTATAACTTTCTGTACTATAATACAGATTAAGAAACCAGTGATGAGAATGGAAAAAGAAATATGTCTTAATTTCCACCCTGTGATTGAATCACTGAGCAAGACTGCCATAATGGCCTCTGAAAGAAAATGTGTTAAAATACATAATGGTACCAAATCAAACCTTTAAAGTAAAATTTAAAAATCAAATTCAAAGTAACTCAGATAATCTTTAACTTAAAATCTAATGGTATAATATCAAACTACTTTGAAATTCAAAAACCATAATAAATACTTTATAAAAAAAAGAAAAGCAGAAAGATCTGGTGGTTTCAGGAAGAATAGTCTCTCTTGCCACAGGAGAAAAAAAATGTAACCAGGAAAGCTCAACAAAGTGTCAAGATACAACTTTTAATTCCTATCCCTAATTTTTTTCCATTAATAAGTAAGGCAGGGAGGAAAGAAGGACAGAAACAGAACTTTAAATATATGATGGCCTAAAATTGGAGCTTTACTCTTACAAACTCATATTAAGTTGCATAATTCAAATTACCTGTATGTCAAGCTGGGAAACCTTCTCCTTGCTTTCATTTAATTGACTATTTAATTCACTCACACTGGTTTCTAGGGAAAGGACACGGTCTTGTGCAGCTCTAAGATGTGCCTTCTGCTCTTGCACCTGATCATGCAAATTCTCCTGGGCTTGTTTATGGCTTTCTGACTGATTCTTTAGCTTCTCTGTTAGTTGAGTTACCTACAATAGAAACAAGATCCTAATTATGAAAGTCACAAATGATATAAAAAGAACTAAGAAACCGAAATGTAAGTACCATGAGAATGTAAAAGAGCTCTATGATAGATTACCTCAACTTCTTTTTCAAGAAAAATTATTCACATCTTTCCAAAAATAAGTAAACATAATCTCTCAAAATTATTAAAAAATAAAATAAAATTCAAGTTTCCTATTCTTTTTAAAACTATCTTTACTGAGCTACAATTTAGATGAAATAAAATTCATCCAACTTAACTGTACAGTTTGAATAGATTTGATAAATATTTATACTCATTTAACCACAACCACAATCAAGAGGAGAATATTTCGACTACCCCCAAAAGATCCCTCATGCTCCTGCTCCTGTGCAGTCAGTGCCCTCCACTCATCTCTGGCTCTAATCACTGATCAGATTGAGTAATAAGAGTTCCTTATATATTCTGGATACTTCTGAATTGTCAGATAGATGTGCTGCAAATATTTTCTTCCAGTCTGTGTCTTGGCTTTCATTTTTGTAATGGTGTCTTTTGAAAAACATATGATATATCTTTAATTCAGATGAAATCCAAATCAGATGTTTTTTGGTGTACTTTGCTTGGAGTTGAGTTTCTTGAATCTGTGGGATCGTATTTTTAATCAAATTTACATTATTTTCAACCATTATTTTTATAAATATTTTCCTCCTCTCCACTGTTTCTTGACATTAATTACATGTGTGCTAGGTTACATGATACTGTCTCACAGGTCACTAAGGCACTGTTCTTTTTTTCCCCCACCTTTTTTCTCTCTGTGCTTTATTTGGACAGTTTTGATTACCTTGTCTTAATATTCACTCGTGCTGTTTTCTATTTGCACAATCTATTATATTCATCCAGTGAAATTTTCTTTTTTTGTAATCTCTAAAAGTTCTATTTGTTTATTTCCACTTCTATTTTCATTATTAGTTTTCCCTTTATATCCGTAAGTGTATTCTAAGAGCTGTGTTAAAGTACTTGTCTGATGGTTCTATCCTCTCTCATTTCGTTCTATTTCCATTGAATCATTTTTCTCCTGCTTACAGCTCACATGTTTTCTGCTTCTTTGTATGTCTAGTAATTTTTTGATATTTATGGTGACAGGTCTGGATTTTGTTGTCTTCTTTGATGTTGAATTCTGCTCTGGCAGGCACTCAATACACCTGTAGTTCATTCAGCTGGATCCTTTCAGTCTTGTTTCTGTGCCTGTTAGGTCTGGTGTGCACTAGCTTTTACGCTAGGGCTAGTTAAGCTTTACTCCTAAGGTGTGACATTTCTGGGGTTTCTACTGAATGTCCCCAAGTGTTCAAACGTCTTTCTTCTCTGACTGGCTGGAAGTTGAACATTCCCCAGCTTTGCAAGTTCTGATCATTTTCAGCCGCAGCCCTTAATAACTGTTTATTGCCTGCCTGGCCTCATGGAATCCCTCCTTATGTATATAAAGCTTAGCATTCAGCTAAAGGCTCACGTGGATCCCTATGCAGACTTTTGGAGCTCTTCCTCTACATTGTTTCCTCCTCTCTGACATTCTGCCTTGCAAAGTTGAGTTCAACATCCCTGAACTTTCACCTATTATTCCTTGATTCAGTGAGGCCACCGTGCTTTCCTTGGATTTCCCCCAACCTGCACCACAGTCTGGAAAATGTTTCCAGGTCAAAAGCTGGAGTAGTCAAAAGGCTCACTTCACATGCTTCTGTTCTCTCAGGGATCAAAGCCCTACATTACTTGTTGTACAGTCTCTGAAAACAGTGGTTTTACAGTTTTTTTTTTCCACTTTTCTAGTTATTTATGGTAAGAAGACTAAATAGGTATCAATTACTCCAGCGTGGCCAGAAGCGTAAGTACATATATTCATTTTTATTTGTTCTTTTTCAAAAAATGTATAGGCTTTTCTGATCATATTTGTATGATATGCAATGTCAAGTTGAATGCAACTTACAACTAGAAATTAGCCTACAAAATTCTTCATATAAACTGGTAACCAAGGCTAACTTTGAAGTTTGGGGAAAACATTATGTTATACTCTGATACCCAAATTAGAAAAGTGGTATGACCTACTGATACTTTAATACTTTCTCATTTAGATACCATAATTCTTTTATTGGACAATTCTTCAAAAAAAGCAACTATAAATTACTTTCAGTTTGAAAATGTATTAAGCTAAATTTTATGTTTCTCTTAAACCAACATACAAATGTTAGAATAAGGCAACTTATCAAAATTATTATTAGCTATATATTGCAAACACATATACATTGTCAAAATATAAGTAACCACTAAGTCTGTATATTAACCAATATACAGTAACAACTAACACTTGATTAGTACTTTCAGTTAATAAATCTATTTTGTTATTCAATCTTTTTTCAAAACATCACAAAATGCCATGAGGCAAGTATGTATTAATAATAACATCTCTACTTTTCAAATGAGCTAACAAGGTGAAATGATTTGCTTATGGTCACACAGGTAATAAGTTATGTCCTGGGGCATGAACTGAGATTTCCTTTGTCAAATGATGTTAATCTACTTTCACTACAATAGCAACTCACCTCTAAGTTAAATGAGATAGTGTTTGTCAAAAATACGTAATATTTTTTAAAGTACTAAAAATGACAGAAGAATCATTTAAATAAAGCTAAACTTAGTAAGATTTAGAGAGATAAAAGTAAATTTTAGAAATTTAGTACACTTGAAAAGCTTACTTGTTCCTGTAATGTGTGGTTTTTTTCTTGTAACTGGTTAAGAACAGCAGTCTCTCCTTCGCCAGCCTGAATTTTTGCATAAAGATCTTCTCTTTCCTTTTCTAGTAAAGAAATATTTTCTTTACTCTTCTGTAGTAAGGCTTCAAGGTTCTGGATCTTTTGGTCCTTATCTCCAATTTGACGTAGTACTTGTTCCAAATCATTCTGTAAAGAATTGAAAACTACTACCTTAAGAATAGAGAACTTAAAAAGTTATTCCTCAAACATAAAATGACTGAGTAAATTTTAATACTCAAACTCATAAGTCTTACGTATTTTTCACTAATCACTACATTTTAACATGGCAAATTTTAATTCAATAATTAGAACTAAACATTTAACAATATAAATCTATATTATTGATAGTAAGCTAGAATTTAACCAAAAAATTCTTCGATTAACCACATTCTTATTCTTACTCTTAACACACTGACCTGCCTACTACAATTCTTGTTTAATACATTTCGGACATGTGGGACTCCACATTATTCCTTAATCACACCAGGCACACGCTCACCTCGGAGCCTTTGCACTGTTTCTTCTGCCTGGGACACTTCTCCCACAAAGTCACATGGCTCATTCCCTCTCCTTCAAATGTTTGCTCAAATGTCACCTTCTCAATAACACCTACCCTGACCATTACACTTAAAATTGCAGCCTTTCCCAATACTCTCTCTCCTGATTTTTTTTTCATAGCACTTATCTTCTAATACACTAAATAAATCACTTATTTTTCATGTTTATCTGCCTCCTTCCACTGGGGAGGATTTTTGTCTGTTTTATCCATTGATGTATCTAAGACACATATGCTCTAAGATATCAATTGAATGAACAGAGAAATAAGTGATTGCACTCTAACACACACTCCTGAAGGCTCATTTCAATACCCCCAAAGGACTATTCTATTGTTACATCAAGGGATCCCTCTTTTTAACTTTACCAGGGGCCTTCATGTTACACAGAACACACCCACATCCAGAATAACACCCACTGATGTTCTGGAGCTAACCCACAGCCTTTGCCTCTGCCTCCATCATTCTAAGAGAGCCAGAGAGCCTCTACCTAGAATAAGGCCCTAACAAGCTTTTCTGCAAACTTCACAGTAGCCCACACCACCTTGCTGAGACAGAGCCAGCTACCACTTGGTACCCTCAACAGTATGCGCCAATATTAAAATATGTGAAATCAGTGACTTTCCAACATGCTTCTCATCCTTCTAATCACAGAATGATGGGAAGCAACCTAACCTCTCTGCTCTCATTCTCTGTTCCTGCCACTAATGATCCTTCTCTGAACATTCCACTGATCTTCTAAAACCACAGTTCCAAACCTAAGCCTTTTTCCAGAACTATCACTCTATATGTAAGTCTAACTGATAATTTGGTTCTCCCTTTACAGGTGCTGATTCCCCTTCAGCCCTCTTTGATATATAAGGACTGTTCTGTTGGGCAAGCAGGGGAGGTTGACTTTTTCCACATTTTTTTCAACGACATGACTCTCTCCCTCATGTAAAAAAAGCTTTATGCTGCTTTGGGAAGTATGTCATTCATTTATTCTATCCTCTATGCTGTGTTGCTATTATCTATAAATCCCTACCTCATTCACTGAAGACTTGAAACCTGATTTAGTCTTTCTCTCAATCCCAATTTCTGCCAATTTCCTGGGAAATACAAAATACACAGAGGATTAAGAGTACAGCCTCAACATTCTTATCATCTTAATTCCTGGATCTTTACTCATTCTATTCAATCACTCACATGCAGGATCTTGTAAGCACTTGAAATTGTTTCAGATAAAAAATTTCAACTATCCTACATTGTGATCACAACTTCCTGACTGTCTTCCAATTGCATGACTTCATTTCTGCTCTCCAGTGTCAAAGAGACATTGACCTCAATTTTCTTCTAGCTTATTTAGCATATGCCTAGCTTCTCCTCCTGAATCTCATATATAGATATGAGCTAATTATAACTATTCTTTCCAACTACATTTTCCATTTCCTTTTACCCCAAAATTTCCAATACAGCTACCCCAAAAAGCCCAATCCTAGATCAATATTGTAATCTGTTTTCTCCACACCTACATTTCTAAGCACTGTTAGAGCAAAATCACAAACCTGCATAAAACTGGTGCCATTATAAATTTCTAGACTCCAACCTCCATTATATACTTAGAATCATCTGGTCACTCCTGTCATCTGAGTGGAGTTCTCAACCTCAAACGTTCTCTTCAAGTTAACCACTTAAAAGCTTCAATATTCTCTCCAAATTCTTAATCTCTGCCCATCTGACATTCAAACAATATCCTTCACAGGATAAATTCGCATTTACCACCATCCATTGCATCAGTGACATCATAGATTAGGAATATCTTATTCCTTCAGTCACCTCCCCTCAATTACTCCCTCTACCAGCCCCTTTGTCCTGGACTATAAACATGTTCAGGTATCTCTTGTTCTCAGAAACACGTCCCATACCAAGTCCCACTCCAGTTTCTGCCCAGTCTTTACACAATTCACATTTAAATTTCAAAAGTAATGCGTATTTACTTTCCAACTCCCTCATCTCTCATTTACTCAATGAAAAATCAGATACCCATCTCTATCACATTCTTGAAATTATGTTTAACAAGGTCACTAATTCTTAAATGTTTAATCTAATGGACATTTTCCATTTATCTTATCAAGCACCCCACCAAACAACCACATGTGAAGTTGCTGATTACTCCCAACTTTTGACTCTCCCTAGTCCTTTGGCTTCTACTCTACAGGTTCTCCTTAATTGCTTTCATCATTCTCTTTCTTTGGGCTGCTCTTCCTCTACTCATCCACCCCTTAAGTGCTAGTGTTTCAAGGAAGTCTTGTGTTATCAGTTGTCTATTATACTCACAGTAGTCTCCCCATGGCTGATCACATCTATTCTACTAATTTCTTTTGCCCCATATATACTGGTGTCTCTCACAGCTAATACACAGCATGGTCCTGTCCTCCAGGCTTTAAATTACTGTATCTCATAGGTGCCTCAAGACATGTCCAAAACTGAACTCCTAACATTGCCCTATAAAACAGACATTTTTCTCACATTCACTAACACAGTTGATGATACCTCCATTTACCAGGTACCCAATGTTATCAACCTAGAAGTCATTCCCTTTCTCTGTCATTCCCTATAACTATTAAGTCAGTAAGTCCTATTTATCTTACTACCAAAGTATTATTCGTATTTTTCCCTACAACATTTTTAACAGTTGCTTAAAGTAAGACCATTATTATTTTTCATCCAAACTACTGCATATATTAGTGTTTTAGCTGATCTCCTGTTTCAGAATACTCTCTCCAAAATCCATCTTTCACATAATCACAAGAATAACTTATTTAAAAATCAAATCTGGCTATGGCATATCTACCTTAAGACCTCTAACACCTTTCTGTCTTCAAGGACAGACAGAAAAGCCTTACATAAACTTATCTATGTCAAATGCTCTGGCCTCTTCTCTAACTCATCTCTAAATTACACTTTAAGCTCCAGCAAAACCTTACAGTTTAGTTCATACCAACTTCAGTATCTTTTTCCTTCTAACTTCTACAACCTGTGCAACTCAGACTGTCACTTTTAAGAATTTTCAATGACTGCTCTTTTCCAGACTCTATCCAAGTTAGGTAACTGTCCTCTATGCTACCATAATAATTTTTATATATATACACACACACACACACACACATACACACACACCCCCAGAATTATTATTACAACTCTTTAGTGCCTAGTATTTTTCATGTTTCCATAATGTGAGACTGTGCCTAGCCTCTTTGCCATCCTTTTCTTATTCCTCCGCAGGGAATGAGAATTTAACTAACTGAAAAGTCTGGAAGAACTAAGAATAACTCAGCCCCTTCCTCTCCCCTCAGTCTAAGAGACAACTTGACTATAAGAAGGTAAAAGGCTGTCATTTCCAGCTTAGTCTGTTACTAGATGAATAAATTTAATTCTCGGGTACAGTATGAGAAACCCAACTGGCTGCAAATCTTTGCCAAAATCTCCACCCTGGCGTTACTACTCTTTCTTTGCTACTCTACTGTAAAACTCCTGGAATTATCTACATTCATTGTATCAAACTTCTCTCTTCCCACTTCCTCTTGAAACCTCTCCATTAGGCTTTCATCCTTCCTTCTCCTTCCAAACTGCTCTCATCAGTGTCATCAGTGACCTCATGTTGCCAACCCAACAGGATTCCCAGCCTTTATGTTGCTTGACCTCTATCCTTCCAACCACCCAGGCCAAAACTCTTGGGATCATCCTTGAGTTCTCTGTCAATATCCTACAACAATCTATCAGTAAATCTGTCAGCTTTATCTTTAAAGTATATCTAGAACTTGACCATTTCTCACTACCTGCACTGTTTCCATTCTGATCCAAGCCCTATCACTTCTTATGTGAATTATTATAGTAGTCTCTTAGCCAATTTCTTTTCTACTAGTGTGCGTCTATGGTCTACTCTCAATATAGTAGCCAGAGTAATCCTGTGAAATTATAAGTCAAAGCATGCTACTCCATTGCTCAGAACCCTCCAATGATTTCTCACCTCACTCACAGTAAAAATCCTTAAAATTACCTATGAGGCTCGACATGTTCTGACCCCCTGTTATCTCTATGACTACACCCCTTTTAACTCTCTCATCACTCACACCACTCCACGCACTGGCTTCTTGATGTTCCTTAGACATGCTCCTGCCTCTGGGCTTTCTAATGGACTGATGATGCTCTTTTCTCTCATACCCAGATGACTCTCACCCTCCTTCCCCTCGGGTCTTTTATCTTCTTAGAGAGGCCTTCCCTGGCAACCCTATCTAATTCTGCATTCCCACTTCCAGCTCCCTAGAGACTCACCACTCCCCATCCCTTTTTTCATCTCCACATCACTTATTACCATCTAACACACTATATATTTTGCCTGTTTACTTTGGCTATTGTTTGTCTTCTTTACTAAGCTCCATGGAGCAGACATTTTTGTCTGTTTTCTCTGCTGCTGTATCCATAAAATCACTTCCTTGGCCAAGAGGAGACATTAATACTTTGTTGACTGAATGAATGAAAGAACAAATAAATGAATATTTTGATCTGTATCCATCTGACTCCCATGCCACTCTCCAAACTCAGAAGGGAAAAGACATATTACTTATCACCTCCTTTAAATTCAAATATTATTTCTGTGTGCACATCATTAGATTGCAATTTCCTAGAAGGTAGGTGCTGTGTCTTATTCATCTCTCTATTTTCAGTGTTTACCACAGTGCTCAATTATATTCAATGAATTAATGAGAGACTGAGGAATAAATGAATGTCAAAGTCAAATTCATTTCAAACATTTGGATACCATCCACCCCTCACCAAAACAAAAACTTAATTTCTTTCAATCTTCTTAGCTATACTATAGAATCTGTACAAATTAAACTCAATCACTTGTGTTTTCAACATCTACAGTTCCAGTGCTCATATGATAGTTCTAAAGCAGGGAAAGACATGGCCAACAAACAGTAAGTTCTACTGCAGGAAATACAAAATGTTATTTTTTACTGAGTTAACTAATCCAGCAAATTTTATTTGTATTATTTTATTTTTCAAATACGGTATTTTTGATAGATGATAATAAATAATAAATCATTTATTATGCATAAATCACAATTTAAATAAATATATTCTATTTAAATAATTTAATAAATTTAGAATGTTATATAGATAAGTTTGTAATAAATAATAAATCTATTTATAACATTTTTTAATATTTTAGAAAGATTTTTCAACATAGCAACCAAAAAAAGATTTTGATTATCTAGGTACTGAAAATAATCAAAACCCTTCATAGTCAAGTACTTTGCATTATCTAGCTTCACCACAACAAAAAGATAATGATTTGGTTAATTTCTGTTTAAAAGGCTAAAAATTCAAATAATGTTTACCTGAGCTTCTCGAAGTTTTGCTGTCGTGTTCTGCTGAAGAGCTTGTTGTTCTTGATGCTGTTGCTTTGTTTTATCTAATTGATGCTGCAATTCTGTGGAATTTGTTATTTTTTCCTTCAACTTAAAAAAAAAGTAGAGCTTCAGTTGACAACTTAAAGGCATAATGCTATCATTCATAAAAATCTGATATTACTTCAAATCTCACAATTCTCAAGTCTGAAGAGAAAATTAAATTTAGACAAATAGAATCAACTTTAAAGGCAATATCTCATTACTTATAGAATCTTAATCTCATGATTAAGAAATTATTCCTTAGGAACAGACTCTCATCCTAAGAGTAATATAATTCTTTCTCCAGCTGGCATTTTGTTTATTATTGTTTTTATGCATTAATATGATCAAGAAATTAATTACATACAGATTTTTATAACAATAATCTAAATAACAGGATCAATACTTGTTTTACTTTTTTCACAACAGTCATAACTACCACTTATTGGGAAAGAATAACAATCTACCACACTAAGATTTTGGGTCTAAAAGAAAATCTGATGCTGAAGCTACAGATATCAACTCTCAGTGTTTGTTCAGTTCTAATAAAAGATATAGTTTAATGATAACTTTTACTTTAACGAAATAATAGTTGCCATTTTGGCAACCACATCTTAAATTAGGAGAGCATCCAATCTTATGCTTAATCTTTAAAAGAAAAAATCCTTAAATGCAAACTCAAAGTTTACATGCACATCAGTGCCTTCACCAACTGTTCATTTTTCAGTTTCATTGAGAAGTGGTCCTTCCTGGGTAGAAAGACTCTTCTTGAGCAGCCTAAAAGGTTCACTCCCAGAATTTTTCCTTCCTAAAGCTGAAGAGTAGCCTTCCCTGTACATTTTTGTTGAGAACTTTAGGAAACACAATCACAACAAAATGACTTAATGTAGTTAATAAGTAGGATGTTTTTACTGGAGAGAAATAAAAGTTGCAAATTAAAGTTAAAAAATCCAATTAAAGCTCATGACAATAAAAAGACTGGACACAATATTTAAGATGCCTCAAATCTATCAGTGAATAAATGTACTAATATAAACTCATTTGAAATGCTAGCTTACCTCTTCTTCCAAACGAGAAAGTTTGAGTTGTAGATCAGCCACTTGTTGTTCTTTATCCATCAGCTTTTCACTTGAAAGCTGTCTCTGTTCCTTCAGCCTACCGTGAGCTTCCCCTAGCTGGCGCTCTGTCTCCAGAAGTTTGCTATGTAACTTTAGAAAAGGAAAAAAAAGCATATACATAAGTATAAACCACACACACCACTACTACCAACTACTTTCCAAACAATGTTTTATTTTTCACTAATATAAACATAATATATTTTCATGATACTTTGGAGGAACCTAAAAAGCCAATTGAATTTTAATCACATAAATTATGATGAACCACATATAATCTGATCAAACACCCTAGTTTTCAGGTGTGCCCTCTTAAAAAACAAAAACAAAAAAATAGTGAAACAGAGCCTCTTGTTAAGTATTGTAATCACTTGAAGAACTTAAAATAATAAAATGAAACTTAAAATTAAGACACTTAAGGAGTTCCAGTCAAGATGGTGGAGTAGTAGGACCATGAGCTTTCCAGAAGTTTGCTATGTAACTTTAGAAAAGGAAAAAAGGGGAAAAGGCTCTCCAACAAAACCACAACTGACTACTCAACAACCATGGGTTGCGGGGGGGAAGACTGGAAACTTGCAAAACAAAAAAGATCCTCTTCAACTGGAAACATAAAGAGGGAATCTCAGCAGGATAGTAGGAGGGGTGTGCTTGCAATATAGTCGGGCCCATACCCCCTGGGTGGCCAGTCCACAAGCTGAATAATTAAGATGCAGAGGCCATTCCACAGGAATGAGAGTTCTGAGCCCCACAACAGGCTCCCCAGCCCAGGGTTCTGGCATTGGGAGGAGGAATCTCCAGAATATCTGGTTTTGAAAGCCAATGGGACTTAACTCCAGGAGCCCCACGGGACTGGGAAAAACAGAGACTTCACTCTCTTGGGAAGTGCACACAGAATTTCTCATGTGCTGAGTCCAAAGGCAGAGGCAGTGACTTCATAGAAACCTGGGCCAGACCTGCCTGCTGATTTTGGAAGGTCTCCTGGTGAGGTAGGGGGCAGCTGTGGCTCACCCTAGGGACATAAAAGCTGGTGGCAGACATTCCAGGAGTGTTCATCTATATGAGCTTTCCTGGAGGCTGACATCTTGCTTGGGTCATAGCACCAAGACCTAACCCCACCCAACAGCCTGTAGGTTTAAGGGCTGGGAAGCCTCAGGCCAAGCAACATACTGGGTAGTAACGCAGCCCCACCCATCAGCAGACTTTTGGGAGTCCACAGCTGCCTCTGGGCACACCCCTAGGCAGGGACCTACCCACCTGAGGGCCAGGACCAAGCTCCATCCAACAGTGGAAAGGTACCTACTCCTTCGGCCAGGTAACTTGCATAAGCATTTGGCCAGCCTCATCCACCAGAGGGCAGATACAAGAAATAAGAAAACAATCCCAAAGCCTGTGGAAGGAATCTGCAATCACAGGCCAGACTTTACCCTGGGACCTACTGGACCAAGGCCCTTGGGTGACAAGAGAAAAGTGTACCGCTTGGATGCACAGGACATTTTCCACAGAGGGCCATTCTCCAAGGCTGAAAAACATAACTGACCTACCTAAAAATATAAAGTTAGACTATATGGGGCAACAGAGGAATATCTTCCAGGCCAAGGCACAAGATAAAATCCCAGAAGAAATAAGTGATAAGGAGATAGGCAATCTATCCGAGAAAGAGTTCAGAGTACTTAATGATGGTGAAGATGTTCAGAGAACTCAGGAAGAGTACAGATACAGAGAGGGAAGTTTTTAGCAAAGAATTAAAAAATATAAAGAGTGCCCAAACAGAGTTGAATACAATTACTGAAATGAATAACAGACTAGAAGGAATCAAGAATCGAATAAATGAAGCAGAAGAACAGATCAGTGAGCTGGAAGACAAGATTAGTGGAAATCACTATCATAGAACAGTAAAAAGAAAAAAAAGAAAAGAAATGAGGATGGTTTAAGAACTCTGGGACAACATGAAGCACACTAATATTCACATTATAGGGGTCCTAGAAAAAGAAGACAGAGAGAAAGGACCTGAGAAAATATTTATGATAAAAACTCTAACGAAAGTGGTTATAGAGGGAACATATCTCAATATAATAAAAGCTATTTATGACAAACATACAGCCAGCATAATATTCAACAGTGAAAAGTTGAAAGCCTTCCCACTAAAATCTGGAACAAGACAAGGATGCCCAGTCTCACCACTTCTATTCAATATAGTACTGGAAGTCCTAGTCATAGCAATTAGACAAGGAAAAAAAATAATAAAAGGGATCCAAATTGGAAGAGACAAGGTAAAATTGTCATATATGCAGATGACATACTATATATAGAAAACTCCAAAGGCTCCATGCAAAAACTACTAGAGCTGATAAAAGAATTCAGCAAGGTAACAGGATATAAGATTAACATACAGAAATCAGTTGCATATCTTTACACTAACAATGAAATATCAGACAAGGAAAATAAACAATCCATTTTAAAATTACATCCAAAAAAATAAAATACTTAGGAATAAACCTGACCAAGGAAAAGAAAGACTTATAAACAGAGAACTACAAAACACTGACTAAGAAAATTAAAGATGATTTAAAGAAATGGAAAGATATCCCATGTTCTTGGATTGGAAGAATTAATATTGTTAGAACGGCCATAGTACCCAAAGCAGTATACAAATTCAATGCAATCCCTATCAAATTGCCAATGACTTTTTTTTTTTTCAAACAGAGCTGGAACAAAAAAAATATTAAAATTTGTATAGAAACACAAAAAACCCTAAATAGCCAAAATAGTCTTGAAAAAGAACAGAGCTGGAAGAATCACACTGATTTCAGACTATACTACAGAGCAACAGTAATCAAAACAGTATGATACTGGCACACACACCCCCCCCCAATGGAACAGGATAGAAAGTCCAGAAATAAATGCATGCACTTATGGTCAGTTAATCTATGACAAACGAGGCAAGAATATACAATAGAGAAAAGACAGTCTCTTCAGCAAGTGGTGCTGGGAAAACTGGACAGCTGCCTGTAAAAGACTGAAATTAGAACATTCCTTAACACCAAAATGGATTAAAGACTTAAATGTAAGACCAGATACTATAAAACTCCTAAAGGAAAACATAAGCAGAACACTCTTGGACATAAATCACAGCAATATTTTTTTCAAACCAGCTTCTAGAGTAATGGAAATAAAAACAAAAATAAACAAATAGGATCTAATAAACGTAAAAGCTTTTGTACAATTAAGGATACCACCAACAAAATGTAGACAAGCTACAGAGGGGAGAAAATATTTGCAAATGATATGACCAACAAAGGATTAATTTCCAAAATATGCAAACAGCTCATACAGCTTAATATCTAAAAAATAAGTAACCCAATCAAAAAATGGGGTGAAGATCTAAATAGACATTTCTCCAACGAAAACATCCAGATGGCCAACAAGCACATGAAAAGATGCTAAACGTCACTAATTGTTAGAGAAATGCAAATCAAAACTACAATGAGTATCACCTCACACTGGTCAAAATAGCCATCATTAAAAAGTCCACAAATGATAAATGCTGGAGATGGTGTGAAGAAAAAGGAACCCTCCTACACTGTTGGTGGGAATGTAAATTTGTGCAGCCACTACGGAGGACAGTAGGGAGATTCCTTAAAAAACTAAAAATAGACTTGCCATATGATCCAGCAATCCTACTCCTACATATATATCCAGAGGAAAATTTAAATTAAAAAGACACATGCACCCCAGTGTTCACAGCAGCACTATTTACAATAGCCAAGACATGGAAACAACCCTAATGTCCATCAACATGACTGGATAAAGAAGATGTGAGATGTGGTATATATGTACAATGGAATAGTACTCAGCCATAAAAAAATACTGCCATTTGCAGCAACATGGATGGACCTGGAGATTGTCATTCTTAGTAAGTCAGAAAGAGAAAGAAAAATACAATATGATATCACTTATATGTGGAATCCAAATAAACTTATCTACAAAACAGAAGACTCACAGACATAGAGAACAAGCTTACGGTTACCAGGGGGTAAAGGGGGTGGGAAGGGATAAACTGGGAACTCAAAATGTATACCTCTTGGGGAGTACTGGAAATATTAGCTATTTTGATTGTGGTAGTGGTTTTATTGGTATATACAGCTATCAAAATTCATCAAATTGTTCATCTGAAATATGTGTAGTTTACTGTACAGGAATCTTACCATAATAAAGGTGTTAAAAAAAATTAAGACACTTAAGACACACTCAGACCTATTCCACTGTCTTTTTTTTTTTTTTAATCCACAGTGATTCTTGTTTTTCCATAGTTAAGAACCACCACAACTGACTTCTTACATATGGGTAACTGAATAGAGCACAAAGGATTCCTAAGTCCTCAAACTGGCAACAATTTCTAAATAAAATAGGGGAAAGAATATTTTCTTAAAATATTAGGTGAGTCTCATTCATTAACTTTAAACAAAAATTGCCACCTTGTTAAAACTAAAGGAGAAATTTGCCTTGTAGCTAAGAACTATCACTTTCTCAAATTTCTTATTTTCTCTAATATTACCAGAAATAATAGCTGATTTCTCTTGTGGAGTTGATTCAGGGTGGGTTCACTTTAAAAATTGTTTGTATTAATTTTAGAAGAATTAGTGTACAAGTGCTGGGAGTGCAGAACAAAAAAGAGTTGCATGGAGATAAGGATGCAAGACTTCTGGTAAGGCTTACATATTAAGAGTGCTTTACACCCCAGCCTCATAACATAACAAATCAGATCTTAGCAAGAGCCTCAGCAGAAGTGAAAATTAGTAATAAGCGTTCTACACAACTGCTTTCAATTAAAATTATTCTTGTTAAATCTGAAAATATTAAGGCTCTATAACCTTTGTGTCATATATACCCTCACATATGCTCTGTACTTATGTATTTCTCCATAAAAATTCATAGTTGGCAAGGGAAAAAATAAAATTCTATCAGAAGAGTGGACATCCACAGGGTGAATTACAATAAATAAAATTAATAGCTCTTACTTGATTAATTTCACTTTGGAGTTGTAACCCATGCTGTTCCTTTTCTTCTCTCTGTTGTTGTAGTTGTTTAAATTCTGCCTTAAGATGCTGGTACTTGGTCTCCACTTCTGACAGTTCTTCCTTGAGCTTTTGAGTAGCTTCTCCCTTTTCACCTAGTTCTGCCTGTATTCTCTGCAGAGAGGTTTCAGATGCAGATAACCTTGACTGAAGCTGTTGATAATCTAAGTCTTTCTGATGAAGGCTTGCTTGTATATTCTTTTTACTCACACATTCTTCATTGTGTTTCTCCTCTAACTGAGTATAGTCCAGTTCTTTCTTCTGCAACTTTTCAGTCAAGTCCTGAAATATCAATTTAACAATGTATTTCTTTTCCTAATACTTTCAATTATTCTAATTATTCAAACAATCTTTAGAGCAGTATCATTTCGTACTAAATGTTTTAGTCATTATTACAATATAAAAACAGTGAAAATATCCAACCAAGAATTAAATTATTACATACTAACTTATGATTTTATTATTGGTCCACTTGACTAAGCTCTTATTACTAGTGTAATAAGAACTACTAACAAAATTTTGACATAAAATGAAAACACTAAAATCTACTAACTAGACTCTTTAAGGTATGCAAAATATTTACATTCTCTCATTTGAGTTAAAAATTAAAACTACTCCTCTATCATCAAAAATTGTTTTGCATAACAATATACTACAGCAATTCTGATTTTTGGCTTTACAGTTTCATAGTTGGTAAGAGTTTTAGCATAACAATACCATTCACTGCTGTAGTATGCCTGATTCTACTGATTCCTAGTTTTTGCTCTTCTTAACAAACACTATTTTTAAGAGTCACCAGTTTTAAGAGTAATTCAGAGTTCTTTCTAGGCATGTAAAAACAGTGATCTAAAAATTTCACTAACCTATCTCATGTTTTGTTATTTTACTCAGTACTATCAAGTATAAAGTATAAAAACTGACACCTCCAATCAAAGATCTGGATCAGTCAGCCTAATCAAATGTCAAAGTCTGGTCTTAGTGGAATTGTTACAATTAATATTGAACATTTTTAAGTCATCATATGTACACATAAGGTATGGATCAGAATTTTAACTCAATCCTGTAACAAAGATAGCCAGGATAAGAAGCCACGGTAAGCACCTGATGAGTCAATCATGGACATTTATAATGCTCACTTTTTATATGCAGTGTGCTAGAAGGGGATACTACAGATGTAGTGGAGGACTAGCAAAGCCTCTGACCTTTAAACAGACTAATCTAAATGAAACACACATATCAAAAAAAAAAAACTTTACTAACAAAGTTGAAACATAATGCATAGGCAAAAATGGATTAATAGAAAAGCTGTGTTAAATTTCTTGAGTATATAGTCTTAAATAAAATGAGTAAAGTTGAGTGGGACTAACTAGTAAGTTAAAAATCACATGAAAATAAACTTTTAACTTGGTAAAGTGGTGAGAGGAGTTAAGCAATAGGTATACATGATTCATGCTATCTGCTCTATACAAGAAGACATAAATAGATAAAGTCACAAAGGAACAAACAAGTTGCATGAGGGAAAATAACAAATGCTATTTATTACCTCAAGGGGAGTAATAAGCCTAGGTACCAAAGTGGGAAAGGCAGCAGTAATGATTCTTGAACACCCGTCTGAGAAGTTCGTTAATATAAATTACCAAGTAGGAATATACTATAGAAAAAGCAATGTCAGAAAGATGATATAAGTATATATATAACAAAGAGAAGATGGGAGACAAAGTAAAAAGAACAACCATAAATTCTGGGCAAAATTAGCAGAGATGTGTCTTGACCAACCAACAGAAACAGAAAAAAAGAGACAGAGGCAAAAGACTAGAGAAAAAAATGGTAATTTTGAGTCAATCTGTATATTAGGAAAATTCTTTTTTTATATAAACATTTGTGTCTTGTTAGTAACTCCACATATTTCTTGACATAATTTTATACTTTTAAGAAGATAACATTTATTTTAGAATTCGTAAGCTAAATCTATTCGTTGATCATTATAGATATCTTGTATCTTTTTGAAGAAAAGTCCAAGTTACTAAATTTTATGAATGCAACCACACTAATACTGAGAACTTGGGTGGGATATAATTTTTTTTAATGCTACTAAAATTAAGGCTAGTAATGAGGTAGTAAGTCTTCTTCCCCATAGGCTTAAAGTAACCAAGTAATCCCACTAGTTCTACACATAATCCCTCAGACAGCTCCGCTCTTTAAGAAGCAAAAAATACATAACAACCATTGACTGTTTAAAATTCATTTGCCTAAAAAATTAATCAAAATCTTCCTCCTTTACTGCACAGATGAGAGCTAATTAAATTTTAAAAGAACCTAAATCACTTACTTTCTTTTTAAAAGAAACTAATACACTCACATTATGTAATTTTTACATGCAAAAGGCTAACTGAATTTAGTATGACAAACTTTTCATTCTCATTATCATCTTCCCATAGAATCTGAAGCAAAAAGTATAGTGAAAACATGGTTTTTGAAGATTGATTTTTTAATGCAGTAGAATCCATTAAGGAAATCAATAATTGCACATTCTCTTCTCTATATCAATCCTTACAACAAAAAATGAGATAGACATTATCATCCCCATTGTATGGATGAAGAAGCTAAAGTCAAAAGCTTGATATGACTTGGCCAGGTGGCAGAGTCACGTATTATGATTCTAAGTCCAATAAACTTTCCACAACACAATTCAGACACTCAGTGAGTCAATTCATGCTCCTCCAAACTTATACTATTCAAATTTAAAATATAAAATGAATGTTAAGATTGGTTTATAACAATTATCATTTGAGTAGGCAAAAGTCTTTCCTTCTGAATGTCCAGTCCTCTTTTAATTTCCTCACCAATTGTTCTTTCAACATATTTTCTTACAGAGACAATTTCCCTGTATTAGGCTCTATTATCCACTTGTTACTAGCCAGGTAATGAGAAGAAATGCAAAAAGAATGGTATTTTTTATAGCTTGAGAGCTTACAGAGTAGTTTCAGGGATCTCATTTGTTCCTCAAAACAGCTTTGTGAGAAAGAACAAATTAACTATTTGTAGCTCTCCAACATCTTGTATTTTGTGCTCTTACATGTTCCCATGCCTTCTATAGATATATCTATCTCTAAAATGAAATGCCATTAACCCCTCTGCCACATGATATGCTCCTTAGCATCCCTAAAGACTAAGCTAAATAAAGTTGTCTTCTACAAACGCCTTTCCTGATTTACTAGTCAGTAAGATAGGAAAACATCCACCGTGGTCTTGATCCAACTCGGCATCACAACACTTCCAAATAAAAACAGTGACAACAAATATTCATTGAGGTGCTTTCTAAAAGCCAGACACTAGTCTAAGCACTTTAACATCTATTAATGTATTCAATACTCACATCAATCCTAAGAGGCAAATGGATATAACAGTACTTCTTAGCAGAAGAGGAAACACACTTTAAGAGGTTGTGTGTCACAACCAGTTAGTGGCAAAGCTGAGATTTAAACAGGCTTTTGACCACTGTACTATTCTGTTCATATCAGTATACCACTTGGCAACACAGTGATAATACACAGCAATACAACTACTTGCCACATCTGGCTCTTGCTCTGGCCTATGAGCACCTTAATACTGGGACCGTTGGAAAGTGGAGAGCAATGAAGAATGGAAAATGGATAAGAGGTGTAATCCAGAAAACAGTCAATCTCTTACAGTGACCCATATTAATCACATTAGTAGCTTTAAATAAACATATGATTTTGTTCAGAATCATACAGAAATAGTTAAACTAAGCTGCAGAATTGTTCAAATGTCAGAATATGATTCTTATTAGAAACTAAGAAGGAGGCTCCCTCAATATTCCTCTCGTTTTTAAGTTTTCCAAGTCAGTAATTAAAAAAACACTGGCTTAATGCTGAGAACTTGACATTACCATAAAAGCAACTATTTTTCCCATTCATTATATTTTAAAATGTAATCTATCCACCCTGATGCTGCCTATGACCCACAAAAGCTGCCAAGGCATTTCATGTAATAGCCTTCAAAAGACCAAGCATAGAGATTTCCAAATTTACAACACTTGGATATCACCACTGTCAACAATTATGATTTATCAAGGACAAAGGGTGAGGAGTGGCAAGGGAGGCAGAAGGCAAAAATTCAAAAAAAAAAAAAAAGAGAGAGAGCGATAGATAGATGCACCTCTCTGCTTGCTCTTGCTCTAACTGGTGAGAAACATCCTAAGCAGGAAAACACTTTGAAAAAAAATTGTCAAGTATTACACTTCTGTAAAGATTATTAAGATTAGTAGAAAATCCTCTTATCCCCTAATAAAAAATTCCATTTTTACCACACTAAACCATCTTGATTCCCTGTAGTACTCATAAAATAGACAGAGTACTTCCTTTAACACTGTGTGTGCACGTATGTAGGCATGTGTGAATATATATATATATATATATATATGATGTTTGTTTCATAAATATTAACGGTTTGATGTTTCAGAAATACATAACAAACTACACTGATCATAAACATCTGCTGCATGTACACATCTGGCCAACTTCCAAGAGGCAGGAGGTCAACTCTAATCTCAAAAGAAATTAAAAATCAAATTGAGGGACAAAGATAAAACTAAAGTGTATGTAGATGTTTTCTACATAGAGTTTGACAGGAGAAAAAAGGAGGGACAGGGAGGCAGGGAGGTTTTTATAAGCCATAAAAAGATTAAATTTTAAAAATCAGTCAGCACCAAGTGTTGATGGAGAAATAGAAAATGGTAAACTAGTATAATTACTTTGGAAAACAGTTTGGGATCACCTAGTAAATATGAGTATGTATGTAGCCAGTAGCCTAGCAATTTCACATGAGAGTACATAACAATTTAATTCCTGTACAAATGCATGAGATTTATGGTGAAAGTTCATAGCTGCAGTATTTGTAACAAGAAAAAAGAAAAACTGTGTGAAAAAATAGGAAGTATATATGGATCACTTTGGCTGCATACCGAAGAATAATATAATTGTCACATAGAAAAGCATTTATGCAATTGAGCTAGTTGCTTTTTTCCTTGAAACGCTATTTCAACTGGAAAGAATCACAGACGAACTATGATTATTCAGACTTGGGTAGGAAGAGAATCTGTCATGTCAAAGAATAGAAGTGATCCTGTTGGTTGCCAATGATAAAACTGAAGCTTCAAGATGAAGCTTAGAATTTTGGAAAACTTGTATCTACCACCACGAGCTTGACACTTCCTTATACTTAAAGCCTATACTGAGATTGATGGTGATATTGACAAATGTGACTTGTTTTATACTGTACAATGAACTGTTCAATATTTGGGAAATCTGCATAACTCAGTGAACCAGTATTTTTCACATGACTAATGCATTATGTTATAAAAATCATGCATAGGAAAGATCTATTCAAAAGGCAAGACAGAGGAATGAATTTCAGTGTTACAAAGTACAAAAACTGCATTGATATGGTTTCAGAATCTACACTGCAACTAACTTTTGAGAAACTATACCTTATCTAATTTCAGTACAATATCAAATAAAAATAGCTACAATTACCTGAAAAGGCTATTTAGTCCTCCCTTTTCCAACTACATCTGTGTAAAACTAAGTTTTCTATGCACACTTCAACCGTATCACAACAGATTAAATGTAAAAGCAGATAGAAGAATCCATCTGTCCTGTATTAGCTAGACATTAAAGAGGATTGAAAAAATGTAAACTACCACCACTATTTTTTATATTGGAAAATAGACATTTTTAATAAGAAATGGTATTTATGTTAATATTTAATGGTTACTGTTTTCTAAATAAAATAATGAACATATATTTTTAGTTTATTTTAATTTCTGACATAACTGTCCATAGATGCAACCAAAAAAATAAATAAATAAAAGCTCTTTGGGGTTCATGACACTTTTGAGAATATAAAGCAGTCTTGAGATCAAGAAGTTTGAGAAATACTGTGCAAGGGCACAAGCAACAAATCACCCCAAAACTTAGGAGCTGAAAATTTTATCTATTATCTCACACATTTTCTGAGGGTCAGGGAATTCAGAAACAGCTTAGCTGGATGGTTCCACCTCAAGGTCTCTCTTAGACTATAGTAAGCCATGGGCCAGAACTACAGTCTCTGAAAACTTGACAAGACTTGGAGGATGTGCTCCCAAGTTCATTCACCTGGCTGTGACAAGAAGCTTACTATTTACAACCAATTATTCTCATCTCTTTTTCCCTTCTACCATGTTACTTTCTGTCTTGATTTTTCCTTGTTATATTTCATCAAAATACTAGGTTCAAGTTATTTAAAGCAAAGCCAACAAATTCACCATACCTTTGAGTAAAAAGATTTAATAACTCCCTATTATTCCACCAACAAAAAAGTAAAGACATGAGGGGAAAAAGTATTAATACCATGCCTGCCCTGCCTCCAAACTATATATTATCTGTTGCTCATCTTTAAAGAAACAAAGTGGAAAATATTAACATTACAAAAAAATACAGAATAAGAACAAAGTTGGAGGTCTCACACTTCCTGATTTCAAAACTTATTGAAAGCTACAGTAGTCAAAACAATGTGGTACTGACATTTAAAAAGACATCTAAACCAACAGAATAAGAATAGAGAACCCAGAAATAAATACTCACACATGGTCAAATGATTTTCAATAAGGGTGCCAAGACCATTCAATAGAAAAAAGGACAGTCCTTTCAACAACTGGTGCTAGGAACACTAGATATCCAAATACAAAAGAAAGAAACTGAACCCTTACCTTATGCTGTAAAAAATTTTTCCAAAATGGATCAAAGATCTAAAACTACAAAACTATTAGAAGAAAACAGGTGAAAAGCTTCATGACAAAATTTGGCAATGATTTCTTGGATATGACACCAAAAACATGACAAGAAAAGTAAAAACAGACAAATTGGATTAGATCTAAAACTTCTGTGCATCCAAGGCGCGATACTGTAAAATATACATTTGGTCCTGGTCCCCATTTCTGGAACTGGGCTCCTAAAACCCTAGGAATTTCCTATGTGATAAGAGCAATAAAGATATCCTTTGCTATTCATAACAAGCCCCCTTCAGCCACCTATGAATTTTTATTAATGAGGTGATTCTTTAGAAAGCTCTAAGGATGGGGGCGGGTGCTAGGGGCACCAAACTTGAAGGAAGGGTTGAACTTTTAGCCCTACCCACTCCCCAGGGAGAGAAGAGGGGGCTAAAGGTTGATTTAATCACCAATGGTCAGTGATTTGATCATCTGTGCCTATGTAAAGAAGGAAAGAAATTTGAGGGATTTCAGGTTGATGAACATGTGGAGAGCTCCCAGAGAAAGCATGGAAGCTTCATGTACTTTCCCACGTATCTTGCCCTATGCATCTCTTCCATCTGGCTGTTCTTGAGTTATAGTCATTTATAACAAACCAGTCATGTAATAAGTAAAATGTTTTCCCAAGTTCTGTGAGTCACTCTAGCAAATTAATTGAACCAGAGGCAGAGGCCTGGGAACCTCCCATTTATAGCCAGTTGCTCAGAAGTACAAGTAACAAGATGGACTTTGAACTGGTGTCTGAATTGGGGTGTGGGGAAGGTACGGGTGTTCAGGCACAGTCTGGTGGGACTGCACCCTTAATCTGATGCCAGCTCCAGGTAAATAGTGTAAGAATTGAGTTAAACTGTCGGACACCCAGCTGGTGTCGCAGAATTGTTGATATACAGAACACCCACACATCTGATGTCAGATATGAAGTTATAGTACAGTACTGAGAGTAGAGGAGACACACAGGAGTGTTTTTCCTTTACAAAAAGACACAATGAATAGAGTGAAAAGGCAACCTAAAGAATGAGAGAAAATATTTGCAAAATCATGTATCCAATAAGGGATTAATATCGAAAGCATATAACGGACTCCTACAACTCAACAAAAACACAAACAACCCAACTAAAATTATATGGCCAACAAGCATATGAAAAGATGCTCATCAACCTAATCACTAGGGAAATGCAAATCAACCATGACGAGATACCACCTTAACACTCATTAAGGTGGCTACTATAAAAAAAACAAAAACAAAAATAAACACAGAAAATAACAAATTTTGGCAAGGATATGGAGAAACTGTTGAATCCTTGTACACTGTTGATAGGAATTTAAAAGGATACAGCCACTATAGAAAACAGTACGGTGAAGTCCTCAAAAAATTGAAAACAATTACCATCTGATCCAGCAATTCCACTTCTGGGTATATACCCAAAAGAACTGAAAGCAGGGTCTCAAACAGATATTTGTATACCCGTGTTCAAAGCAGCGCTATTCACAATAGCCCAAAGAAGGAAGCAATCCAAGTATCCATCAACAGATGAATAGATAATATGATAACACACGTACATGTAATATTATTTATCCTTAAAAAGATAGGAGAATCTGACACAGGCTACAACATGGATGAACCTTGAGGACATTATCCCATGTGAACTAAACCAGGCACAAAAAGACAAATACTGTGATTCCACTCATATGAGTTACATAGAATAGTAAATTCATAGATATAGAAAGTAAAAAAGGTTTGGGTCAGGGGAGACAGTGAATGGGGAATTGTTTAATACTGTTTAATGAGTATAGTTTTAGTTTTCCAAGATGAAAAGAGTTCTGGAGACAGGTTGCGTAACAGTGTGAATGTACGTAACGTTAAAAAACAAAAAACAAAAAACTTAACTCACACTGTACTGTGCCAATATATAAATAACATACACAAGATTAAAATTTAAGATATATAAAATCACTTCCCCATTATATATAGTTTTTAAATTCTCACCTGATTTTTTTGTGTTAATTCATTAACTGAACTTTTAAGTTTCTGTAGTTCCTGCACATAGACAGCAACTTCCTGGGGGCCTTTGGCAAGTTCACTTCTCAGCTGGCTTACTGTTGCCTAAAAAGAAAAAAAAAAAAAAAAAAGAAAAAATTAGAGCAAACTAAAATGAAAAAGGAAATGAAAGCATCCAGAGGTTTTAAGATTCCATAGATTTTTGTCATTGTTGTTGTTAAATTGAAATAATTATTAGAAATTTCAACTTGGTTCTTTATCTTACCACCCTCTACTGCCACCCCACAACTTCTTTGACTGAAAATTAATTTTTAAAATTTATCCAAAATGAACAACTTTATTTAATAATACAGGAAGTGAAAAGTTGACATCCTATTTTATGTGTCTGAAGTAAGCACCAAACTGCAAACTTGAATTTACTGGCTTTAAATTCTATACTTTAATCCTGAATTTAAAAAGGATATGCAAGTCATGCCTGTATTTTCTCCCAACTTCTATAGCATAGCCTTTTCTTTTTACTTCAAAATCACGTTAAATGCAAACAACCAACACAGAAACACCTTTAAAGGTGGTGAATCATCTTTTTCACTGTAATTGAAAGTATTTGTCTATAGAAGTTATCAAACAGAAAGTATATGTAGTTTCACTAACCTGGATCACACTATGATCATGGATAATAGCTGGACATGAATTTGCTTTAATACATTTTAACATTTTTAAATAAAATTAATGTCTATTATTGAAACAATGATTTGATCATTTAGTAAATAATATAAGAGGAAGATAAGCAAAGATCTTGGAAATACAAACTTTCTATATATGAAAGTTTTAACCACTACAGAGACTAAGTACTGTTTTTAAAGTATGGTTTCCTACAACTGAAAAGAACTTTATATTTCTAATTCATTGTTTACATTGTTAGTAAATAAACTTTATAATATGAATATGGTAAACTTTTTAAAAAATTTTAACAAATACATCAGCAGTTACTATATTATATATTACAAATGAGTACTTTCATCTTCAAGGGGGAAACCTTAGAAGGCTACTAATTTATTATAAAAATAATGCCAAAAGATCTTTTGCTATTTCTTTTGGAAAACCTTCCAGAATGCATGGCACCTTTTTTCTTTTTAAAGATTCTCACTAGTGACAAAACCAAATCCACTATAAATGGATGAATATATAAATTTTAGAAACAAACTAGTAAACAAGGTAGGTGAACTGAATGATCAAACACTTGGGTCTTATTTAATAACCATAAATTAATGAAACTAGTTTTCTGAGTGTTTTCCCAACTGGTTTAAAGTCAACTAAAAGAGGTTTGAAAATGTTTTGGGGAATGGCAGCATGTCTGAGATATGTTCATGGCCTTACCTTTTATGGAAAATATATGTATAAAAATACTTATATCATATATTTCAAAAAAGGGAATGTTTAAATATTCATGTCTTTTTAACTGTGTTCAATTTAAAAGTATATCCTAACACCTTCTGTCTTAAAATGGTCATGTATCCTTCACATGGTTATAGGTATTAAGAGTTTACTTCAAATTGCTATATCTAACAACTCTGAATCTCAGAATCATTTTCTATTAGCAACACTATGGATATTAATAAAAACATTAAAACAATCTGGCTATTTTAAATTACTATGTTTTAATCATGTAACACAAATGCCTACTTACCACACAAGAAAAGAAATTATATTTAAATCCCTACTTGTAAATATCCTATCAAAGGAATGACTAGAGTATCTCGCACATAATAAACAGAAATAATAAACAGTATGTACTAAAGTGCAAATTTTGAGTATATTTCATTAAAATACCCTGATTCCACTTTAAAGTCTGTAAGATGTAACATGTCTATCTTGCTGATAAATTCCAACATGCAGAAGAAACTAAACAAAGAAAACATATCCCAATTTTGTTATTTTTATAGCTTTTAGATATGTTCTTATACATAATTTTGTAATGTATCCTTTGTACACTAAATATGTATTTTTTTAAATTATAATTCATATTTTTAAAAATATAAAAGCAAAAATTTTTTTAAATTTAATTTACTCAAAGAGGGAAAAAAGAAAGATGTGGGAAGAGTATATACCTAAAGGTACATTTTAGTTGTGGGGAAGAGGAGAAACGGGAGTGAATTACAGGAAACTTTCACTTTCTCCACTGCACAATATGAGTCATTTTAATTTTTTACAATGATCATGTATTATGTTTCTAGTTAAGAAAAAATACAGATTGAAGAAAGACAAAATTTTCAAAGAAAATAAATATATTCACTATTTAGTTATCACTATGGTGAAATTCAAACAAAGAAGATTCAAGCCACACTGACACTCCTTACTAGTTAACAGGCGAAGCTCATCTGTGCCCGGAGGCTGTAACACTTGCATTCCCTCTTCCTGGGGATGCTGCTCCCAGTTACTCACCATACTATTTGCTTACTTCATTCTTTCCCATGTAACCTCGGTGAGGATATCTTCCTTGATCATTCTAAAACTGTCTCATATTACTGCCAGCCCCACTACTGCCTGTATCTTGCTTTGTTTTTCTTTATAGCACTTTGCATGAACCGACTTTCTATCATGATTTGGCTTACTTACATATTATTTGGCTAAAGGAAGATAAGCTTTATGAGAGCAGGCACTCTGTTTAATTCACTCTTGTACTCCCCACACCTAAAATAGTTGCTGGCACTCAGGCATTCAAAAAATACTCACTAAAGGGATGAGTGACTCTATATCCTAGAAGTTAACAAATATTTGTCCCCATGAAAACAGTATATAAGATCCTATAAAATAGCCTGCATTCCCTTGAAGCCATGTTATTGAATTTAACATCAAATTTTACTAGAAAACTATAAATTACAAAAGAATTAAAGAATGATATTTCAAGCAAACATCCTGCTAGTGCTTT
Organism: Camelus bactrianus; assembly: GCF_048773025.1. Taxonomy (NCBI): domain Eukaryota; kingdom Metazoa; phylum Chordata; class Mammalia; order Artiodactyla; family Camelidae; genus Camelus; species Camelus bactrianus. The sequence goes on along the minus strand of NC_133550.1, from coordinate 40,925,240 downwards.
AGGATTATAATTATTGTCCTCAAATTCTACTACTCTTAGCAAATAATTATTTTAAAGATGGTTAAAAGTTTGCTTGGTTAATAAAACAAAAATGAGTATATCTTTGAAGTTCTGATATTGCCTTGAAACACAAAATTTGCCATACGATGAAAGAAGATGCTATATTAGAAGTATTACTATTATTAAAAGCCTTCCAAAAACACATTACCTCAAGTTTAAGCATCTCCATTAGAAAGCAGAAAAAAAAAAAATGATGGATGAAAGGTGGAAGACAAGACTGACAAAAGTACACATTGAACACACGATAAAAAGTCCAAACACACTACTAATCTCTGATCTCTTACACTAGCATACTTTTAAAAGATATTCAAATGCTCTTTCATAACTATGCATGAGTGTAATATTACTTATTTCTTATCTTTTTAAACTTTTTAGCTTTAAAAATTAGGACTCAAATGAGTATGTTTGGAATAGAAATAAAATTTTTAAAGAATCATTTCATTAAAGACCACACCAAATAAGCTGATTACCATTTTGATATTTTCAAAAATGCAGATTTTTGGAAATAATACTTTTATTAACCTTTAAAGCCTTAATTTCTGATCTAAAGAATAGCTAATTATTTATAAAGCCCTTTTAAATGCTTTAAAATGAGTTATTTTTCTATATGCCTTTTAAAATATCTGGACCAAAAAAATGAACTGTCTACAAATGCATAAGGTATATTTTCAATGACAGTAATGGAACATATTTAACAATGTACACCAGATTATATATCTTCAGCCTAAACTAGAAATACCAAATAAACCACTGCATTTTTCACTTCTTTAATTCTTTTAATGTGTTTTGTTTCTGATGTCAATATTTAGGTTCAGTTAAAGCAGTAATATAAAAAATAAAAATTTTTTCTATTAAGTTCCTTCAGTGCTATAATTTATTAGCATGTTTAACTGAGAATAAATAGAATGGAATTTTAATAAATTAATAAAATACATGTCATATATTTAAAGAGTAAGCAGAAGCTAAAAGAGTTATAAACAAATAAATGAGATGGAAGATTAAGACGGTAATTTTTTTCATATGGAAATGGTATGAGACACAACTCAAAGGTATTTTAAGCTATATTCAATACAATATGTCAAAATTTAAAAAGTAATAATAATAAGTATTAAGTAAAGATTAATAGCACAAATTTACTTACAAGGCAATCATCAGATCACCTAAAATGGGAGATAACATGATACAAAAAGAACACGGGCTTTGTATACAACCTGGGATCTAATGCTACCTTCTTTATATTAGGTACATGGCCTTGAATGAGTTATTTAACTTCAATGAGCCCAAATTCCCTACACATAAAACAAACTTAGTACTTAACTTACATGGTTAAAACAAACTTAATACTTAACTTACAGGGATAAAAGAAACAAATGAAACCACATATTTAAAGTGCCTAGCATAGTGTCCAAGACCTAAGTGCTCAAAAAGAGTTTGTTTCTAATAACAATATACTGCTCTGACTCTCAAGCTACCATTTCCTAAAGCTATTCAAAATATTTCAGCATAATCTGAGGTCTTGATCACTACATATTTATTAACTGAACAGGGAGTAAATAGTATCCTTGTTTTATTAAAAATATGATGAAATATTAAATCAACAATTACTCAGAAATAACAAATCCCTGTATTTTAAAATTTATTTCAAAACACTTGGAAAGATACATTTTAGGAAAACTTAAAAGAAATTAAAATGTGAAGAATGGATTTCTAAGCCACTTTTCTTCTTTCTCAGAAATATCTTTTCTAGAGAAAAAAATAAATCATTGTTTCCAAACAGACACAGATCCAGAGACATAGAAAACAAACTTATGATTACCAAGGGGTATAAATTGAGATTTCGAGATTTGCAGATACTAACTACTACATATAAAATAGATAAACAAATATATACTGTGTAACACAGGGAACTATATTCAGTATCTTATAGTAACCTATAATGAAAAATATGAAAAGGAGTATGTATGTGTACGACTGAACATCATGCCAGACTTTGACACCACACTGTAAACTGACTATACTTCAAAAAAAAAAAAATTAAATTAAAACAAATCATTGTTTCATCACCCATGTTGACAGGTGGACAATGTGGGAAGATACTAAATCCTTTCACCTCAAATCTTTTATATCTAGTTAAAACTTTCTCATCTCTAATGACCTATTCTCATTATATATAAACATATTTTAATCTACATGAATAAAAACAAATTTATAAAAATTCTCCATATTAAACTTAGAGTAATTCTTTTGGGGGGGTAATTAGGTTTATTTTTTTATTTAAATGGAGGGCCTAAGGATTGAACCCAGGATCTTAGGCATGCTAAGCATGCACTCTACCACTGAACTACACCATCCCATATAGAGTAATCCTTGAGTAAAATATTACTTAGATATATTTTCCCACATATATTTTTCCCAAAATATGTAAGTTTATTCTCTTTGGTCAAACTCTACTTATATAAGATGTATATGTATAACTCCATAATTCTCAGTTGGAAAAGGTCAAAGAGGATTGCACATTAAAATAGATGTATTCTAAAACTACCATTACTGTGATTCAATTTTAGTCACCCTATTACATTTATTTTGAAATTTCAAATAATATTAAAGGAATTTTTTAATCAAAAGAGTGTAACTTTTTTTTACTAGTATTTGAAAAATACTAGTAATCAGGCAGATTTAATTAGAAGTAATTCTTATTGAACCACAGAAATAAATGACTAGATTCACCTAGGTTCAAGTATTTCTACTTTAGCATTGTTTGAATCAGGCTTTTCCTCATGAGATTCTTTGATTCAGACTCTCCTTAATTATACATTGGGAGCTTTCATCTGGCTTTGATAAATTCATGAACTCCCTGAAATTGTTTGAAAAGTTGTGAGATTAAATGTCACTGGGCTACAAAGATCACTTTTGGGAAATCTACACCTGAGGTTCATGAAGTCTGAAGTGTTAAGCATCATAAATTCTCACATGCCTATATGTGTTATACCATAAACTTTTACCATTCCCCCATTGATAAGATATAGAAGGAAGTTAACTAAAGAGTGACATACGTTATCTATAATATTTATACTTCATTGGCTTATTAATATGTTACCAATTATGAATAGAGTGGCTTTTAGATCACAAGCTGAAAAACTCTAAGAGATGCAAATTAAAATATCACTACAACTTAACTTTTTAAACTGAAAACATGAAAAACAAACATCCACATCACATAAGGGAGCTTAAGAACTGCATATAGTAGTAGTTATAATAAAATATCTCCTATAATACAGTAAAAAAAGAACAAAGGCTAGCATTTTTAAGAGAAATATTTACTACATATCCCAGAGCTTGTCATATACTGACATAATTACATAAGGGATTTACAGGCCAAAGTCATGTGAGCAATAGAAGAAACTGAGAATGTTTATCTTGGAAGACAGAAAACTCAGAGTAAATATGAATAGTCTTCAAATATTTCATGTGGAAAAAAAGAACAATTTATTCTGTGTAATTGCTGAAAACTGAACCTGTGCATGCAAATTACAGGGAAACAAATGTCAACTCAATGGAATGGTTGACTTATGAAGAAATGTATCACCCAGCAAGAGTTGTAGATCACTTACCAGAGATGCTATAAAGGGGATTCTTGGATGCAGTGTTAGACTGGATGATTTTTAAGACTTCTTTCAACCACATAATTCAATAATTGATAAAAAAAAAACAAGTCTACTAGAAAATAAGACTTTCTTGAATATTTTTTTCTAAATATTGGTAATACAATTGAAGAAAATTAAATCACACTTCCTTTACCCAAACTGAATTTAGGTAAATTCAATTAAAACTTATTAACTAGCCTGGAGCAAATTTAACTTTAAATATCATTTCTCCACAATATACCATTTGTTAAATAGAATAATACTCTTTAATGCAAACAATCATCTCTAAGTTTCTAGCTTCATAAAACAAAAATAAAAAATACTATCAAACCATACTGACTATATACAAATATTACTCAGACCAAATGAAAGAAAGGCAAATACTGTTTGATAGGTCTTCAGAAAAAAATCTCAAATCCTGGCTTTACTCAACAGTATACACTAAACAAGTTAACAATAATCTCATTTAAGTGCAGTGAACTTCATTACCTCTGAGTTAGCATACTCTGTTTGTAACTTTTTGCATTCATCTTTGAGTTTTTCAGATTCTTTCTCACGTTCCAAGGTCATGTTATCCATTAGCGTTTGAACTTGGACCAGTTCTTTCTTTAGCACAGCAACATCTTCTATACCAGGTCTCTGAAGCTATGAAGCAACACATTTCCATTTCAATTAAAAATTACACTGAAACTAAAATAACATATTTTTAAAATAATTTTACTACAAAGAAATCAAAATAAAAATAATCTTTAATGTCAATTATTAGATTCCGAACATCAAACACTAATGTCTTCCCTTCAACAGTCCTCTCCTTTTCCCGCTCTGTCTCATATTTAATAGTATTACCACTCAACGTGCAAACTAGCAAATTCACAGTTGTCCTCAGTGCTTTAATTGCTTTCCTTTCCTTCGCAAAGTACACTCACTGGTAATAACAATCACTTGATAAATGCTAAATTCTTTCATTTTCTATCTTAGGAAACTGGTAATAAAATGAAGGAGGAGCAAATATAAGCATAATTAGAGTCTGCTGCAGGTTCAATATAGTTGATTCATTTATTCATATATCTATTAAGTACTAAATAAAGGACAGGAAGGAGGCAAGAACAGATCCCAGGTTGTTAAGCCTGGGGAGAGTGCTGAAAATGGGTAGTACCAGTGACAGAAATATAGTTATGGAGGAAATATGATGACTTGATGTTACACTTGTCCAATCTGAAATCGAAGCTAGAAATGCAATCAGAAGTATCCTAAAAGTAGGTGGATTTATAAAACAAAGTTCAAAGGATGGTAAGATCAGAGATGCAGATATGAAAACTACTAAGTAAGACAGATAATATTAAGACAGAAACAATACGAATGTTAACATCATAAATTATGTATTGTAAACTTCAATTTTTACTTTAAAAATCATATATGTAGGTGGTAAAACTATGGAGAATTTATTTCCATTTTACTCAAGCTATATTTCTAAAAAGTTTCATCAGAGTACATATTTTATTTTTCAATTTCAAATAAGGTTTATAGTCTAATAATGGTTTCTAAATTACCAGTTCAGTCTTCAGATCTTGAATTACAGTCGCCTCTTTATTTAATTGGTCTGTCAGATGTGTCACTTTTTGTTCAGCAGCTTCTCGAAGACTCTTTTCTTCATCATATTTTGACTTTATATCTAATTAAGGATAGTTATATAAATATTAGTTTCATGACATTAACTTTAGAGAAGAACAGTTTTATAAATTATATTCCAGTACATAGCTATATCTATATATATAAATATCACTCTAATTCAAATTCACATTCCTTAGATAACTATATACAATAAAATTGTGCTTCTAATCACATTAAATGATAAATTTAAAGTGATCAAATGTCTTTGTCTACGTAAATTCCACACACTAAATTACTAATTAGCATTTTAATGTATACTTAATCATACATAATTTTACCCAAAAGCATGTAGTTGAAAAAATTATATGTAATTGATAGCATAAACAAATACTAACTCTATATTATTTAACTTCTTCAAAATGTTACTTGTTAATCTTTAAGCATACCCCAAAAGAAAATTCATCTTCTGTAAAGTGAGTCTTTTGAAAGGCAGAGATGAGAGGACAAATGAAATAATTTATAGAGCACTCTGTTATCATTATAGCAACTCTCTTATCATTAAATTCCATTAATCATCACCATATTAAGTCTAACAAATGCTTTATCACACTAAAATACGATGTTTATTTCTCAAACATACAATGGTAAAAAGGTAATGAGACTGATTTATTGGCTAAAAAAAATTCTGATTCATTTTACCTGCAATTTCAGTGGCAAGTTGGGCTGCTTTCTGTTCAAATAAGTCTTTCATTTGCTTAATATTAAAATTTTCTGTTTGAGCTTCTTCTAATTGTCGTTCCAAAGACTGTAGTTCTACAAAAAAGTACAGTAGCTATTGAAACACAATATTAATTACATTTCCTAAATTGTTATTACTTATATTTAAATCATTGTAGTAATTAAAGACAATCAGCATGAGTCTACTATCCAATTACAAGCAGAGTATCTTCACATTTCAAGAATTAAGCATATGTTTCATTTAAGGTCAAAGTCATAATTTACAAACATATAAAACAAATGAAAGGAATATTCAGCATCACACCCAAATGACATAAATGTTTGTTTAAAGATCATTTTGATTTCATATTTCAGTTATTGTCCTAAATCTGTCAACTGACCAAAAAGGAATACATTCTCTCCTCTGATAAAATGTACTATAATATAAAATGTAATTAGAAATGTTTTAAGAACAATCAAGGCCTTATGTAAAATAATCAACTAAAATATGCAGTAAACTTCTACTATTTCATTCTAACAAAGAAAAGAGATATCAGAGGGACATTAAATACAACAGCTAACCTCAAAATATAATTCCGATTAATTCATTGAGCATTTCTCCAGTTAAAGTCCATTACAAAGATGCTAGTTTCATCTTTCCTTCATTTCAAGAGAAAAAGAGTGCATCTCTTTAATATAGATTTAAATTTTCACTAAACAACCATATTAATGTAATATTCCAGAAGTTTGTTTATAACTTCAGAATATAATGATCTAAGCAGACACTAAGATTTTCGTTAACTGATTAAATTATGAAGTTCACAGGCAACAAACATGCTGCTCAGCCTAGAATATGACTGTTAATCTTCATTGTTTTAGAGCCATGAAGTATCCACAAAACAAAATTCATGTAGCAGACATCAGAGAAAAAGAAATAAAAAAGAATGAGAAAGACGAAAAATAAAAATGGAAAGAACAATAGCTTCAAGTAGTTACCTGCTGGTGAATCAGCTACTAATCCATCAGGTTTAGACTCCTCAATGAAAACAAAAGACAAATGCATTAAAAGGAAAAGACAATGCTGTTACAATTGCTAATGTGAAAAAAAAAATCTCTGAAAGCCACAATCTGTCAGGTAAGTAGCAAGATTTTGACGAAAATTAAATTTTGGCCTGCTTACATTCTTCAAGATCACTAAGGTAACACTAAGCAGACTGGCATAATGATCTAAATACAGCTCAGTTCCTCTAAGACTTTTTGTATGTTAACATATTATTAGATTTTTAGGTCTTGCAATAGATGGCATCTTAAATTCCATAAATCCAATAACAAATAAATAATATAAATTATTACAATTATAAATATAGATTCTAAAGCAAATACTCAAGTTAGCAGGTAAGATTCAGTCCTATAATATTTGAAAATTTTCATAAGCTAAAATAGGCCATGAAGCAATCACTACTAAAAAATGGCTTTAAAAACATAAATTTTTAATTCAGGATCATAAACTGTCTTTAAAAGAAGCAGAAATAAAGAATATATTCCATAAGATTTAATTTACCACATGCATTAGGAATAAAATAATATACCACCTGGTCATTATTTCCATATTCTAAAAATTATATATATCTAGAAGAGTTTAATAAGGCTTCTCACAGTGTATCTGACTTTTTATTTTCCTACATTGATTTAAGCATATTGACTATTAATAATCATCAATATTTAAAATACACTTTCCCCAATGGTAAATTTATTAAGACAATTGCACTGTGGAAGATGTATTTAATGTATTAAATGTAAAACAGTTATCTCAAATGTGAAAACAATTTCCTCTGTGTTTTCAGGTACAGAAAACAATATAGCCCATTTCTGATTGTTAATAACATCTACATAAAACATGAGTAAGTAAACTATAAGTATTTTAGATTACTAAAAACCTCTTTAATGTATCCTCAATTACAGAAGCTGAATAGTAATAAGACTGATATCTTTTTATCCATTTGTTTTTCTTCTCTAGTCCAAATGACGATTTTTGATGAAAAGATAAAAAAGGCAAAAAGACTAAGAGTCACAATGTGCTAAGATAATGTGCAAAAGGATTATTAATTCCTTTATAAAAATATTAAAGCTACTGTTAAAGGGTATCCACTTTATTCTTATAAATGAAAACTATATATGCATTAGGTAAAATTATTCTAGGATTCTTTATGTAATTTTCGTATAGAAGTCAAGATAATTTTAGTGTAAAACTCGTAATTGGATTAAGACATTTCCTTAGAAAATATATTAAACTATAAAGATTATGAAATATATATATATTTATATATATAGAATCTAGGATATCAAACGAAATCACTAAAAATAAACACTTCTGTTACCACAGTGACTTTTCTTTTCCTCATGTATTTTTTTTTTGTAAAGTTGTATAGCATTATGTATCTGTGTGTGTACAAGGACACATAAAAATTTTTATTGAGTTTTTTAAAATCTAACATTAATACAAGAGTTTTCCCATGCTTTCAAACGATCTCCACTAATATAAACTATCCGCAGTTAATAGTTCTTTCCCTACTAACAGACATTTTAGTGATTTCCAATTTGTCACAAATTCTTTGAAGAGTTTCACTGTTGTTTGAACTTATTTATACTTTTTAAACATTTAGATATATTGCCAGAAAATAAGAATAATGTAGCCTGATATAAAAAAAAAACAACACATAGGTAAATGATTCTTAGTGGAACACCTTTAAAGAGTTATATCTTAGATTCCCATATTTTGGTTATATTCATTTGCATTCATTAATATTAAAACGGGTATACATGCAGGATATTAAACACATAGAAACAAATTAGGAAGTTATTCATATCAGGCCACCTGCTTACAAAAAAATATTATGCTTAATTTTCAACAATGAAAATAAACAACTAAAAACACACTTCAAGTATTTAAAAGCAATTACTTGCTGCTGTAGCCCTTGAAACTTTTCTAATTCTTTCTTTAATTCTTCTGAGTACCATTTTTCTTCCTAAAGGAAAAAAATGCCTTTTAATTAGTAAATTTTAAGACTTTTTTATCTGAAACATTGAAAATAAACACGTAAAATCATTTTTATTCTTACCTTAAGTGAAGCTTGTAGGTCTTGGACCTCTTGTCTAAGTAGTGTTATGTCATCTCTAAACATACATTGGGAAAAACAGGAATTAATAGTTAATGTTCTTTAACAAGTCATGGCTAGTGACTGTATATTAGTATTCTAGTTTTCTCAATTCTTAAAAAAACTACTGTACATTTTATGCATAGTGGAATATACATATAAATCCCTTAGGAGAATAATTGTATTCCTAGAGTATGTTATTTATAAATGGAAAAACATTTTATCATGGAAATGATAAAACTGTCAAATGCCTGAGCCAGAAACAAAATATCATTAATTTACCAGCAAGAAGTATCAATGGCTTCCTATTGCAGTTAGTATAAAATCTAAACTCACTAATAAGGACTATAAAATCTGTACAATCTAGTCCCTGCCTTACCACTCTTCCCCTCACTCATCTAGCTCCAGCATTACTGGCTTCTTTCTGTTCTTTGAGTCTGAAATGCTATTTCCTGGCAAAACTTCACATTTTGTTCCCTTCATCTAAGAGTCAGTCTGATACAGAATAGTGAGAGACCACCCGAAGTCCTAATGCAGGAGAGATTCCATGAGAAAACACATTTGGGATTATTATTCGGGGTATAAGAAACATGTATCTTCCCCTGTTGGATTGTAAACAGCAGATAAAGGGACCCTCCTTGCTCCATGCCACTGCAATGCTGCCATGGTAGAAGACACAATAACTGAAATGAGTAGACTGAAAATACTCAAATGAATTCATTCTGGTACAAAAGGAATCGGAGAACAGGATCAGTTCTAATGATGGGGAAGACCAAGTCCACTACAGCACAAGCATATGAGAAAGGTAAAAGATAACGGGACAATACTGGTGGAAGAATTATTCTCTAGGATGGGGGCGGGGGTAGAGAGTAAAGGGACAGAATCAGCTTCATCCGTGAAACATGGTTAATGATAGGAAAGGAAGGAAATTGCCAACAAAGAAAAATGTAAAAGATGGAGAATTGAGTCCTCTATTTTTTGTACTCATTCATAAGTAAAGAATTAACTCATTGTTCCACAGAATTTGTCTACTCCAGACTCTCAAGCTGTTCAGTTTAACGGGGGAAGTAAACATGTAAACAAGTAAAAGCAATAGACGATCATCAGTTCTATGATAGAAATAAAAGCAGAGGCATAAAGACAGTGATCACTTCTACCTAAAAGCACTTCATGATGGAGATAAACTCTGAGGTAAAGTCTTTAATCTCTGAATACAGAAGTAAAATTAGATAATAGATTCCTGTGTGTCTTTTGTTGACTCTTAAAATTTATCTTTATCTGACACTTTCACTAATTTTCATTTCTCTATTGTGTGTGTGTGTGTGTGCGTGCGTCCCCATCCCTCCCTCTCTCCCAAGTGGCCCTAGGAACATATCTATTTGTAGAGACCACAAGCCAACTGGAGAAGACTTAGTCTTTACATGCATATGGACAATTGTGGGTGTGTTTTAAGTTTTCCCTACTCTTTATTAATCTTCCAAATCCGTGTATAAACAAAAATGATGAAGAGAAGAATTAATAACAATATACTTGAATGGCTCATATTAAATTGAATCAAATTGCAAAGAAGATAATCCAATTCAGTTTCTAATTGGGTGAACTTAGTTATTCCAATTAATCTTTTAAAAAGTGCCACTTCAACAAATTTGTGAGAGTAATTTGCCTATCAGTGTTTAGAAGGAAATATAATGAACTCTGTTTTCAAAATGTCAACAGTGAGATGTTCCTTTGGAACATCAAAAGATACCTAGTAGGCAACTTGGGAGATAATTCTAGGTTGGAAATGTAGTTTAGGAGGAAGTCATAGATGTAGATATCATCACACATATAGAGGAAGAGGGATACATTAAACAGATCAAAAAAGAATGATAACAATGGTATGCTGTCTCAAAAGAGCAGAACGAAAGACAGCCAGTAAACCAAATTTGCAGAGACTGTGACATATGGTCTACAAAGATGGCTGCCATCAAGTTCTTCCCTTCTTATATGTAAAAGCCACCCCTTCACTGAAAGACAGTTTACTTCTTGGCCTCTTGAATCTTAACTGGCGTTGAGCAGTCTTGTGGCTACTTTAACCAATAGAATAGGGCAGAAATGACATTCTGACACTTCTGAATCCAAACCTTAAGAAGACTGACAGCTTCTGCTCCTTTCCTCTTGGAATGCTCTTTATTAGGACCTAACTGCTATCCTGTGGGCAAGTCAAAGCAGCCACATACACAGGGCCATATAAAGGAGAACTGAGCCCCCTGACATATTGCCCCAGCTGAGCTGCCAGCCAGTATCCAGTTATATCCCCCGACCATGAATGTGAGGCCATTTTGGCCCTTCTGGCCTTTTCAAAACCCAAGTCTACATAACTTAAAGCAGAACCACCCAGTCAAATCAAAGAATCATGAGAAGTAATACACTGTTAATGTTTTAAACCATTAGGTTTTGAGTGGATTATTACACAGTAATACGTAACCAAAACAAAGGTCTACTAAGATAAAAACTGAAAATAATCCTTTTTTTTTTTTTTAACTGTTGGGCTTTGAGGGAATAGTTTCAGAGCATGGTAGGGCAGAAACCAGGTTTTCAGTGAGCTAAACATTGGATGAAAAGTTAAGGGTAGACTGAATGAAAATTCACATACTAGGCACTAATTCGTAGATGAAAAAGCAGCTCTGTTAAATTGACACTAAATATAAAGGCACTTATACATGATTTAATATAAATATATATTTTATATCTATTTCCTAACAAATGACAAAAGAATGGTACCAAAATTATTAACTCATACACAAAAATCTTAAAGAGCATTAATAGTCACATGAAAAGGAAAGATTCACACATCCCAAAAGCACTGGTTTTCCCACATATTTTAACAAATTAAAACAACCATATTTTATAGTTCTTTATTATCAACCATAATGTGGTCATAACCAACTATGAGCCATTTTTTAAAGAAAAACATGAAACAAATTTTTTACAAGTAGAATAAAATCAAGATTTCTCCCTTAGTGGGAATATAAGATATAGAGTTTTCACCAATAGCAGAAGAAAAGGAAAGTTATATTGTTGAATGCCTTTCTAAGTAATTATATTTTAGCTTGATTTAATTTTAAAATGGTCAGGCAAAATTGCCAAGAAGCAGAATGTGTATGTGTGCTTGTTATTATATTGGTGATTACAAAAGAAATTTTTAAAAATAATTATTAAATTTAACTCTTGGCTAAATTAATTATTTTAATAACTTACTATAAAATCTTCTAAATAAAGTATATCATTTTTTATTAAGCAGAGTATGCTAAATATAATTTAACCTTTTGATAAATCACAACCTTCTTTCAAAACATAACCTCTGAACCATGTTGTAGATGCTGATACAGTTATTGGTCAAGGATAGAATAAGTTATAACAATAAAGGAGGAAGCCACAATAAATGAAGACAGATTTAAATTAAATAATATAAAGACACTACTATTTTCAAAAACTAAGTATTCACAATTAAACAATGGTATCACACACATTCACTACATTACACTTCAGAACTATTATACTGTACCGCTTCAGAGCAAGAGCTTCTCCTCCATGACTTGAATCATTACCAGCATCATGAACTGCCTCATAGTGTTTGAAAAGTTCATCAGCAGATCCAAGAGATTTCATACACTGGGGACATATGAAACCCTAAGAAAGAGATAGAAAAAGGTTTCAAAATAGTATTTTAGTATTGCAAAATAACCATTTGTATGTTATGAAATACAGTCAAATGTATTATTCATACCAATGGTACCATTAAGTAAACTCTAATTTATGGTGTTAAGTCCAAATTCTGGTATTGTGCAAAGGTACATCACTGCTTATCCTGGATGCAGTTTACAAGATATAAAGAAAACCCTTACAACCTTCTTTTAGGTTGAGTAAATTAATGTTAAGAGAGTTTTATCCTGAAAAGTCAATTCTAATCTAGAAGTCTAGTTGAGAAGATTTGCCTTCATATCCTCCATCTCTCTAGATAATCCTCTTCGTAAATAATACCTGCTCCAATCTACTTCAAAGGAATGATAACCAAAAAATTAAGAACATGAAGTACTCTGATCATTGAGAAAAAAGGTAATGTAAATAACTCATAATTACCACAGAGTTATCTACAATGGTTGAGAAGTATTCTAGTCAGTAATGCTAACCGAAGACTAGCATAAAAATTTTAAATTAACTTATAGTCCTGTACTGCTCTTCTAAGAACTTGTGGTTCCTCCATACCCCATTTATACTTCTGTAATTTGTCTCTTCAAAAATTAAGTTTCTTGAATTACCTTAAAATTACTATATATATATAGTCCTGTAAAATAATAAAAACTTACAAATAATCCCAGAATGACTATATGGTTATGGCATACAAGGTCCTTCATGTGTATTACCCGAATGACCTACCAGTCTGATGTCTGGACACCCTTCCTTACTCTATACAGCATGGCTCAACTATACTGAAGTACCTATGCTTCTCTGAACACACCATGGTATCTCACATTTTTATCCTTTTGTATGTATATTGCTATTTTCCTCCAGCATTATTATTAGTGTGTCAAGTTTCTACATTCACTGCGACACACAACACAAAAAAGATTTTAATCTATGTTTCCCTAATGGCTAGTGTAGTATTTTGAACATACCATGTATTTCTATACTGTGTATTTATTTAGTGAAATATGAATAAACCCAGCAGGGAAGAATTTGGGGGGCGGGGACAGAAGAGCTTCAATAGTTTGCAGATCACAAAGCTTCCAAGGCACAGATTGAGCTAACTAATAAAAACTCTGGATACATAAAAACTAAAAATAAATAAATAATTTGTGCTCTTTTGTTGGCTGTTACACAAGTAATATACCCTTACTTATCATTTGTGCATATTATATGGCAAAATCAAGGCTCACTGAGCATAATATTACCAGACAATGGTGTAACAAGTATATATAAAGGATTATAGGAACACAGGAGAAGAGGTATCCAACTCTGCCTGTGGTAGCAGTTAATGCTTTACAAAAAATACAGATACACATACATATTGTGTATATGTGTATATATACATATATGTAGAGATATGTATATATGAGACATTAGAATTAGGTACTAAAGAATAAGTAGGAGGAAAAAGACTAAATAGAAGTTTACTTGTCAGAAATAAAGGTATTCTAAGCAAATGGAGGAGCATGAACAAAGATGAAGGAAATGGTATGAAATACAGTCGTGCTGCATTTAGGAAGCAGAGGTCTGTTCTGATTATAGAGCAAGAGTGAAGGGCAGGAGCACTATAGGTGAATGAATGCAATGATCTCCAAGAAACTCCTAAAATAAGCAAAGACAGTAGTACTGAGGCTGTGCATTTGGACATCAGAATAACGCATCAGGATGCAGAGATATTTGATGCTCTGCTGAATTTGATGTCTTCTGAATGAATGAATGCTCCCAATCTATGTGTTAATCTAGCTGATGTTATGCTCTTTTTTTTAAAGCCACCTATTATCTACCATCATGTTTCATAACTGCTCTATATTATGCTTTATTTGGCATTCTTGTAAACTTCTGCCCAGTAACTACTGTATCACACAAGTTAACATGCTTTTGGTGCAACAGCACATAAACCCCTATAATATTGAGCTTGTCATCTCTCTTTTGCGTCTCAGCTTCTTCTAGTAACTAGAAGGCAAATTACAGTGTTCTTCAGGGAATCCACACCCCATTACACTATTTAATCTTCACAACTTTGGCTTCTTGAATATTGTCTCTACTTCCAGGTTTTGGCTTTAGATACCTAAGTATGCCAAAAAGCTAGTGATCACATTAAGGTATGCCATACCCTCTTAAAGCTTCTAAATATTACCAGATTAATATTCCAGAATGAACTGATTCATCCCTAAAGAGAAATTTAGAAATTCAGTAATAAATATTTAGTTATAGAAATATTCCACCTAAGTAAATTTTCCATGTGATTAGAGCTTTCATGGATGTTTAAATAAAACTTCAGTTTGGGGACATTTCTGATAAAAATAAATCTTCCTAAAGTACATATATTCACTTTCTCACCTTCTTAAATAGAAGATAGTAAACCTTTGCTTAATGTCTAAGCAGCATAAATATTAATCACTGAATGAGTATCTTCCACTCTGTTAATTCTGGCAAGCATCTTTAATTCCTGTAACCACATTTCAGTTTTTTCTAAACCCTGTTTTGTCTTTCAACAATCATTTCTAAAAATTATTCACGTGCTATTTCTAGCAATGCTAGCCTCATATGAATGGGAAGGGTATACTGGGGGGGGTCTATTAAAACTATATCACTCATTTAAAATAAAAATAAAATAAGCTCAGAATGAATATCTGAGAGATGTCCCATGAATGGGACTTTGTGATACTAATTCTGGATATTAAGAGATTCCTCTATTTTTTCTAAAATATTGTCAAGGGGACTGAAGTTGCTAGATAGCATAAAACACCAAATAATAAAATACTCAAAATAGCTAGCTACATTTATTTCCCTTAATCATTCCAAATTTCTCACCAACTTACACACACACACACACACACACACACACACACACACACACACAGGTTAAAAGCAATTAAATACCTTACTCTTAGCTTTCAGTTATCTGCAATCCTTTCTCAGATCCACTGTAGCTAAGAGCTTATCTTAACTTGATACTAATGATACCCTGTTGTACCAAGTATCCTTTCAGGTAAAAGGAAAGTTCTTATTAAGTGACAGGGAGAACAGGTTGTCACTTTTGGTTCTGGCTAGCCCATAAAGAAAAGCTGACCCATATGTTCTGGAAGAAAGACAACTGGTAAAATGCTAAGCAGAGTTCCAAGACTTTTTTGCCTCTATCTTTGTTCACACTGCTTCAGCTAGTTTAACTGGTATCCTCCCACAGGCACCCGTTCCCCCATCACCCTAGAGAATGTCTGGTTTAAGTGTTCCCCACCAAAGTTTTTCTGCAGTTTCCCTTAAGTTGAATTAGACATTGCACTCTTTTGCAAATATGTATCATAGAAACTTCCTGGCATAGAGATCATATCTTATTTACCTTTTTTTATCCCCTTTATCTACCAAAATACCTGGAACATAAGAGGTACTCTATTAATGTGTTAAATAAGTGGAGGTTTGGTGAGATTGTTTTCCTTATATGTCATTATCTCATAGGAAAAAGTA
Source organism: Camelus bactrianus (assembly GCF_048773025.1). Lineage (NCBI taxonomy): Eukaryota > Metazoa > Chordata > Mammalia > Artiodactyla > Camelidae > Camelus > Camelus bactrianus. Next base: position 40,908,859 of record NC_133550.1, on the reverse strand, counting down.
AGTGTGGTTTTTTTTGTCTTTCATGGTTAAAAAAAAAGTTTCATTCTTTTATAAAACTTGTAGAAGAATTTTTTAAAATCTATGCCTCTATTTCGTTATAGAATACTGTAGTCATTTTCAAAGGAAGAGACATAGCAGGATCATCTGAGAAACTGTTTCCAGCCTAAAAATTGGCAACAATTCCCCTCACTGGTTCCCACCCCTAGCCTTAGATATGCATCAGCCCCACACACTACAGAGAAACATTTGGGTGACCCACTGTTCATAAGTATGCCTCATTCTTTCCATCAGGTCTGGGTAGTCAAAACAAAGGTTGAAACAGTGGTAGACCCAGGTTCTAATGCAGTGTATTTTCCCAAATAAAGACAGTGACAGTTCACATGCAAAGTCGTCTTTAAGAGTAAAGCATTAATCTAAAACATTGTAATATATTCACTGATAAAACATTAACTAATAAAGATATAATTATTGAATAAAAAACTCACTTTATATTTCAAATTTCATGGCAAAATTTATGCAAAAATATTAACTTAAATGTTTATATTTGTTTACAGATTCACAAAGAATAGCCAAGCCAACTTCCCAAGAGCCTCTTTTCCTTATTGAAGCTTCTTTAAAGCATGCATAATTAAAGCAATCCATATTCCCTTGTAGCATAAAAAATTAAGCAACACCAAGGCCAGGAAAAACAAAGCTATTTTGAGCAACCCATAACCAAGCTGCTAAAACAAAATATATAGGACCCACAGTAACACTGGAGTCATTAAGAAGTTCCTGTCCTCTTGTCTCATTTTCAGCGTGCACTTTCTGGTAATGCTCCGACAAATCAATAGCAGTTATACATCTTTTCATACATAATGGACAGATGAAACCCTGTGAAATAACAACTTTTAGGAGGATATACATAAAGTTATTTATGAAACAAAATACAGACAGTGAAAACAGACATAACAGGAAAATAATTAGTATATCTCTTTTTAGTATATAGAAAGGAAATTTTTAAGCAGTAACTGCACGAAAGGTGAAAGACCTATCCAAAGTAGGACTTTGAAAATTAGTTTCCATCCTCATGCTACAAGTTTCCTCTGGTTCAGTATTATAGTAACCAGCTGCTTCAGTTGGAATATAACTACTCTTTTTGTTTATAATACTTTGTTCTTGCTTATCTGAGAGCCATTATTGGCAAACTAGTTTTTATTTTAGATCAAGAAATGACTGGCAGTTTTAACAAATACCTTTATGTAAGATAACATTCTCAACAAAAAAAATTCTTATGATGAAAGCAATTTTTAGTCTTCACCATATTCCACTAGCCTAAGATACTATTCTTGTCCACACCCATGTGTTCCAGTAGGTAGGTTTCCAGTAGGTAACCTTTTATTCTAACTTTATGAGCCAAATAAAATCATTTAAAAACAATTTCCCAAAATCCCTATACCTAACAATATCTATATTTTAAATGTGAGATGTTACACTTATCTTTGGTTTGGGGTTTTGTCAGACAGGAACAGTAAAAGGATAAGAGGATAGAGGAATTGAGAGGATCAAGGAGAAAGTAAATTAAAAGAAGACAGTGGTGAAGGACAATAGGTTATAAAGTTTATAATGTTATGGGTTTGGTGTCAAAAATAGATGTGGTTTTGAGTCACAACCAATATTGACTATATGAATTTTAAAAGTCACTTTATTTTGCTAAATATCATTTCCTCATCTATAAAATGGGGCTGATATTAGCATCTGTTCTTCTAGAGTTATTGTATAGTATATAAAATGCTTAGTACAGTGCCTGAGACATTATAAGTGCTAAACAAATATTAACTGTCATTGGATGTACAGTTAGAGAGTAAAGGAAATGAAGCTAAGAAAGGCTGAGAGACTAGAAGAAAAAATAGAAATTAAAAACCTGAAATACTCAGTAAGGCCAAAGAAGTTAAGTAGTGAGGAGAGAAAAAGTTTTTTCGAGGACAAGCGGTTAAGGTAAAGAATGCAGAGATACGATTTTAACATTTCAGATGAAACTATTCTACCTGATAAGAAGATGGAAGGTACTACCATGGGCTTGAGTAACTAGAAAAGAGGTAATAAAGATCATTGGCACTGATAACATTAAGAACTGGGAGGCTAAGATGTTCCTTGAGTCTCTAACATCACTTAGGACCATAGCAAGCAAAAAGACTGCAAACAAATGTTCCAAAGTGAGAAGCAAGGCAGGGTAGCAGTTAAAAGCCAGTCCTGGGCTTGAAACCTGGATTCATACCACTCTTAGTAGCATGTATGACCTTCAATTTCCTCATCTTAAAGGAGGTAAAAATAACACCTACTTCATATGGGGGAGTTGCATGAGAATTAAATGAAATAATAAATGCTAAGTGCTTATCACAACATCTGATACAAAGAAAACATTCAATAAATGTTAGCTATCATTAATATCATTGTTCCTTTTGTTAAGAACCCTTAAATGGGACTAGCTAGGGGATGAAAGTAAGAAACATGAATTCACTTTTTTTCTTTTTGCTGATGAAAGTGCTGTCTTCCAGGCAACCACAGTCCCGAGTACTAAAACTACAGAATAATTTTTCAAAAGAATGCACTGTTGCATTTTTTACCACAATATATTTATGCTGCCTACCATTTTACTCATTTCTTCACTGTAAGCATCCGCATATCATTCAATCATTCATTCAAAAAGTATTTACTGAGTGTGATTACTAGGTCATTATGCTACCGTGCTGAGAACACAATGGTAAAATAAAATGAAGTCCCTACTCTCAATAAGCTAGCAGGTTTCTTGAAAAATTTACTAAAGAAAATAATCACATTTTACACTCCACTAATCAGAAAATCCTATTAAAACTACCTTCAAAATATATTCAGAATCTCAGGACCTTTACTGTTATCGCTTGATCCAAACCACCCTCACAGTGAACATGCATCACTGCAATAGACTTCCAACAGTCTCTCTGCTTCTATCCTTACCCCACTAACAATTTTATTTTCCACAGAGCAGCTAGAGTGTATCCTACAAAAACGTAAATAAATTTTGTCGTTTCACTGCGCAAAACTCCCAAGTGACTTCCCATCTCACCAAGAGTAAAACACCCAAGTCGTTACAAAAGCCAAATGGCCCTATGAGGTGGGCCTCATTACCTCACTATCCCAGCCTCCCCTCACACTCACTGTGCTGGAGCCACACAAGCTTCCTGGCTTTTTCATCACGCCAGGCATGCTCCCACCTCGGAGACTGTCTACTTGTTCCACATGCCTGCAACATGCTTGTTCCAGAAGTTCACATGACTCGTTTCCTCACTTCATTTAGTTCTTTCTGAGCTATCCGCTTTCTTAGAAACATCTTCCCTGACAATCCTATTTGAAATTGCACCTACCCAAAATACTTTCTGTGCCCCCTTCCCTGCTTTTATTTTTCAAAATAACACTGCCTCCTTCTTTACAATTTTAGTGTGATTTGGGTTTTTTGCCTGTTCCTACCCACTAGAATATAGGTTTCACCAAGATAAAAACTTTTTACTATTTCACTCACTGCCATATCTTCAGCATCCAGAACAGTGTCTGGCAATAATAAATATTCGACCAAGAAATGAATCTCATAATAATAGTCATTACCAAAAGGATAAGGAATACTTTTCCATAGAAGAACATGGAAGAAGTATCCATCCTACATGTGAGCCAAGGAAAGTTTACTGAAAAAAAGTAATTATCTGCGATGACACTTGAAGGATAACCAGATGTTAACCAAGAAAAATGAAAAGCCAAGAACAAGTAAGGCATAGAGATCAGCATATTCAAAAGTCCAAAGATAATAAAAAACTTGAAACACCTTAAAATTAGGAGTTCATTATGCCTGGATCAAAGAACATTAAAAAAAAAACCCACATATATAAGGTTGACTGATTTCCCACAAAAGTAAAAATTTAATGCCATGGGGAAAGGTAACATTTTCAACAAATGGTACTGACAGGCATATGGGGGAAAAAATGTGATTTCCATATTCACATGGAAAAAATGAAACTCAACCACTACCTCATACCATACATAATAATTTAAAATAAACCACAGACTTAAATGTAAAAGCTAAAATGATTTTTTTATCCTTCAGTCTTTTTTTCTAAAATATCGTTGATGTACAATATTATATGTTACAGGTGTACAGTATGATTCACAATTTTTAAAGGTTATACTCCATTTATAGTTACTATAAAATATTGGCTACATTCCCTGTGTTGTACACTGTATCCTTGCAGCTTGGTTTTTATTTTTTTAATCAGGAGAAAGTTTTGCAGTCTTGGGGTAGGCAAAAAATTTTGTAGAACCCAAAAAGCACTAACCATAAAAGAAAAGGATGACAAACTGCACTTCACCAAAATTTAAATCTTCTTCTCTTTGAAAGACATCATTAACAAAATGAAAAACAAGCCAGATTGTAAAAAAAATATACACATCACATATTTCTGATTGTATAAGGCCTAAAATTAAGGCCCAATATTATATGCTGCCTTGACAACTGGTGAAACTGGAAGAGCTTCAATGATCTAACTACAAGCTCCCCTCCTTACTCTGCTCCAGCAGATAAGGTCCTCTAGCCCAAAAACCCTCCTCTGCACTGGGAGCAGGCACAGGGCCTGCTTAAGCCTGAGCAGCAGGTTTCAGTTTCCTACCAGTCCCTGGAATTATTCAAACAAGCCAATCACATCTCCTGTAGGAAGCAGACACCTCACCTTCCTGATACTATAATGACTGCTTCTCACAGCCCCTGAGTGTTCGTTTCTTCCCCAAGTGCAATCCCTGTGTGGCCCTACTTGGCACACAGTGTCCTCCTCACCTGGGCTGTGAGTATATGTGAATAATAAACTGCTGTTGATCTCACTTATCTAGTGTCAGGTTAATTATGTGTTGAGCCATCCCCATAAGTCTAGGGAGGGGCTTCCCTTAGCAATGGGGTGAACAGGAGGCAATCAAAACACTGACAAAGGACTTGTACTCAGAATAGATAAAGTCATCTTACAATTCATTAATAAAAACATAATTCAGTTTTTTAAATGGTCAGATTTCCAGTTCCAGATAAAATGGAATAGATACCCTTCTTTATTCTTCCAGCTAAACACAGCTAAAATCCCTAGGCATTATATATAAAACAAACATAAGACAATTTTGACAGATAAAGAGAGAAACGCAGACCAGCTAAGGAGCTCAGAAGCCAAGGACTGAGACAGTGGTGAGTACTCTGCATTTTCTTTTTGCATCATATATTCTAAACTAGATGCTAGAGAAGCCGGCAACCTGGAAACTTCAGTGGACCCTTACCACTTACCAGTGGACAGCACCACAAGAAAAGGCTGCTCTCCCTAGCCAAAGGAGCAGAAAAATGAAGATTGGATTTAGTAATATGGTGGTCATTAGTGAGTGCTTTCAGTGAATACTAAGGATGGAAACCAGACTGGAAAGGGTTAAAGAGTAAATAAAGACATTTGCTTCTGCAATGTGATATACTAAATAGTCTGAACAACTGCCCTGACAAGAACAACTGACATAAAAAATCACTTATTACATTATATATTATATGTATTATATATTTGTTATAGACTGAATGTTTATCTACCCTCAAAATTCATTTGTTGAAATCTTAATCCCCAATGTGATGGTACTAGGAGATGGGATCTTTGGGAGATAATTCAGTCATTACGGTAGAGCCATCATGAGTAAGATTAGTACCCTTATAAAAGAGACCCCAGAGAGCTCTCAAACCCCTTCTACCATGTGAGGACAGCCATCTATAAACCAAGAAGCAAGCCTCCATCAGACAAAGAATCTGCCAGATCTTTGATCTTGAACATCCCAGTTTCTAGAACTGTGAGAAATAAATGTTTATTGTTTAAGCTACTCAGTGCTTTTGTTATAATAGCCTATACTAAGATACTGTTATATATATTATTATACATAATAATATATAAAATGTGAGAAAAATGAGCACTAAAGCAAGGTATTGCTTTATTTCTATTTCTTTAAAATCCTGGAAGCCATATTTCAAATTTCATTTAGATGGCTGCTAAAGGAACAATGTTAAAACCTAGAGTTTGTTCAAAGTGGGAAGCCAACTTCAGAGTAAAAGGGAAATAACCTGAGAGAAAGATTAAGAGAAAAAGAGACTGAGGGAGGGGGAGAGACATCGACCAACATCTTAAACAAGTCTGTACCTTAGCATGGGCTAACGGAAAAAACAACATCTCCTGAGAATTCATAATCACCAATAACCCTTGGGTGGGTAGTTGGATTTTACACTAGTGAGTAATCTGAAGAATTTCAAGCACCAAACTTAATTTAAGGGAGTCTCAGGTTAATGGCACCTCTAAAGCAGTATTTATACGCTGATGGGAATAATTTGTGGCATGGGTAAAAATCAAAATCGTAGGAGGGAAAGATGGTAAGCTGAGAATATGAGAGAGAATGGAATCCAGAGCAAAAGCAAAATGACTGAAGTCTGATAGGAAAAGAGACCTGTCTTTCACGTACAAAAGTAAGAAAAAGAATAGAGGTGCAAGTATAGCTTTTAGTGACAAAATGAGCACATTCATCTAATGGTTCCTATTTTCTCAATGATATAGAGAGTGACCAAAGGAAGGTGAGAATAAGGTAAGACATACGGAAGATTTAAGGATAACAAAGAGAGTACGGCTATCACAGACAATAGAAAAGGGACCCTGATAAGAAAGCACAGCAGGATTACCAGCCACTGCTCACTACCTTTTGGAGATTCTTTGTTGTTTTTGGTCTGAATGAGGTCAACAATTACTACTAAATTCCTTTCCAGGGTTACAACTGAGCACTCTGAGCTCATCACATCGTGAACACAGTTTGGAATGTTTTCCTTAAATATATTTCCTTAAACTTGCTCATAATATAAAGTTCAACTGATACTTTTACTTCTCACTTTCACAGTCTTGTTAGATCTTATTACAGTTAATACACATATACATGAAGACAGATGGCCAGAAAGAGACAAAACAGAAAGATGAATGGATAGAGACATATCCAGAAACAAACACAAAAATAGACTCACCAGCCAAGAGGTGGGGAAGAGTAGAGAAAAGGGGACTGGGTAGATAGTACAGTTAGATTCAGAAAGGGACAACTGACAAAAACTGTCAGAGCAGAAACACAAGTGTATCAATCTCTTAGGGGCAGTATTATGGGTGGTTTTTATGTTCTTCTCTCATCTTACCTCCTTTTTCTGTAATGATCATATATTGTTTGTTAAAACTAATAATAACAATAAAGCAACTACTAAGGCTGACTTTTGGAAAAATGATGGTTTTTTTTTAGACTTATTTACTTTATCCATTAATTCTCAATAAGTTATCAAAGATAAAAGTTCTTACAAAGTCATAAATGAAGACAACAAATAATGTATAAACTTTATAGCTAATCTAATCTTTCATTAGCTTAGTAGTTCATGACAGTACAAACATAATTAGATACTAATCAACTGTAATTCTTCACAGATTTAAAAATCTTCATTAAGTTGAGATGACATTAACATTAAAGACAAATTGGTACTACTATTTTTCGGTCTTAATATACACTTTCTCAGTCTCAACTAAGCACAAATAGCTATCCATAAATATGATTCAAAAGGTGCTTTTCAATTTGTAAGAAAGATTTCTGAGAACTTTTTCTACAAAAGTTTAAATTACCAGTTGTTACTTGAAATATTTGCTATTTTTCCTTAAATATTGAATTTTATTGTAAAATTTTATTTTCATACCTCTGAAGAGCTTTCACTAGTGACATCCACAGTGTTTATAGGAGCTGCTGATGAATCTAAATCAGAACCTTGAGAGCCAACTCTCCCAGGAGTCTGAAACACAAGCAGAAGGGGGAAAATCAAATTAAATATTAACAATATATTCATAAACTATTTAATAACCTAAACAGTAATCAAGGCTAGCCTTATACATACAAGTAGACATCCTCTCAATAATAACAAACAGTAGTAGAAGCTATCCTTTACTGGAGACCGACTGTACCTAATATTTTATCAAGATCTCTACCTGGATTCTCTCAGTTTTAGTTTTTTTTGAAACTAATAAAGTTTATTTTTGTGTATAGTGCTTTATCATCCTCATCTCACTTTCACAGAATATCTTATTTAATCACAATGACATCTCTGAGAGAGGCAGGGATAATGTTATCTCTATAGATAAGAAAAGAGAGAAAATAGACATCACAAAGCAGCTAAAAGATTTCTCAAAATTGTACTGTTAAAAAAAAAAAAAAAGGAAGCAGAACCAAAATGCTAAAATTTTAATTCCTCTTGCATTGCTCTCTACTACACCAACTAAACTACAATAATTTGAGGGGAGCTAAAAAGATCAACACACCACACATTATCTAGTCACCCATCCATCTACCACCGTACTAACCATTACCAATCTATCTCCAATACTTAATATTCCATTGTCAGAGACAGTTTGGAGGGTTCAAGATGATGGTGTAAAAAGATCCTGAACGAACCTCCACCCACAGACACAACAAATGTACACTTATCTATGGAATAGTTCTCCCAGAAAGGGACCTGGAAACTGAATGAACAGAACCTCCACAGCAAAGGGTAAAAGGACATCAATGAGATGGATAGGAGAGGCAGTCACAAAACCAAAACTACAGCAAGCCACAATCGGGAGGGATCACAAAGGAATAGATCTTTCCCCTGAGAAGCAAGGGATTTAAGCATCACATTAAGCACCCCAACACCTACACCCTGCACAAGAGATGAGAACCAAAACACCTGGGTTTGAAAACCAATGGGGAATATGCCTGGGAAAACTAGAGAACTATAGGGAATAGAAAATCTGCTCTTAAAGGACTTGCACAAAGACTCATTTGACCTGAAAACCAGTGCAAAAACACCAAGCTGTAAAGTGCATGAACAATGGGTAAAGGGGACTCACCTACTAGCCTTGAAGCATCTGCTGGAGGGGCAGGAACCAGTTGGCACACCCCCAGGGACTGAGTCACTGGCAGGAGCCATTTATGTGATCTCAGGCTACCTTGCTAATACCAGTGCTGGCTGGCACCATTTTGGAATTCTCCATCCAACCTGTTAGTGCCAATGGTCACACCCCCACTGAAGCTAGCATTAACCTGATACCTAAATCAGACCAAAAAAGAAAATTACAGGCCAATTTCTTTGATGAACATAGATGCAAAAATCTTCAACAAAATATTAGCAAACTGAATCTAACAATACATTAAAAGGAGCATGCACTATAATCAAGTAGGATTTATTCCAAGATGCAAAGATCATTCAACATCCACAAAGCAATCAACATGATACATATTAACAAAACGAAGGATAAAAATTATACAGTTATCTCAATAGATGCAGAAAAAGCATTTGACAAAATTCAACATCCACCTATGACAAAAACTCTCAACAAAGTAGGTATAGAGGAAACGTACCTCAACATAATAAAGGCCATATATGACAGATCCACAGCTAATACCACACTCAACAGTGAAAAGCTGAAAGCATTTCCTCTAAGATCAGGAAATAAGACAAGGATACCCACTACAGACACTTTTATTTAACATACCATCGGAAATCCTAGCCAAAGCAATTAGGCAAAGTAAAATAAAATTTAATTTAATTTAATAAAAAATAAAATAAGGAAAGAAAAAAGCATCCAAATCTGAAAAATAGAAGTAAAACCATCACTATTTTTGCAGATGACATGATACTATATATAGAAGACCAGAAAGACTACACACACATACACACAGTTAGCACTAATAAATGAATTCAGTGAAGTCACAGGATATAAACTCAACATACAGAAATCTGTAGCATTTCTACACCAATAGCAAATATCACAAAGAGAAACTAACAAAACAACCCCAGTTACAATTACATCAAAAAGAATAAAATAACTAAGAATAAATTTAACCAAAGAGGTAAAAGACCTGTACAGTGAAAAACCAAAAGACAATGATGAATGAAATTGAAGAAGATACAAATGGAAAGATATTCCACAGTCACTGATTGGAAGAATTAATATTCTTAAATTGTCCATACTTCCCACAGCAATCTACAGATTCAATGCAATCCCTATTGAAGTTCTAACGGCATATTTCACAGAACTAGAATAATTCTAAAATTTGTATGGAACCATGAAAGACCCCAAATAGTCAAAATAATATTAAGAAGAAAACAATGGAGGTGTCATGCTCCCTGATTTCAAACAATACTATGAAGCTACAGTAATCAAAACAGTGTGGCACTGGCACAACACAGACACACAGGTCAATGAAACAGAATTGAGAGCCCAGCAATGTAAACCCACACACATGTGGACAGCCATGTGCAAAAGAATGAAACAACTCAAAATGGATTAAAGATTTGAATGTAAAACCTGAAACCATGAAATTTTTAGAAGAAAACATGGGCAGTAACTTCACTGACATCAGTTTCTGTGGATCTGACTCCAAAGGTAAGGGAAATGAAAGCAAAAATATACAAATGGGACTGTATCAAACTAAAAATCTTCTGTACAGCAAAGGAAACTATCATCAAAACAAAAAGGCAATCTACTGAATGGAAGAATGTATCTACAAATTATATACTCGATAAGGGGTTATTATCCAAATATACAAAGAACTCACAACTCAACAACCAAAAAACAACTCAATTAAAAAAAAGAGCAGAGGATCTGAACAGACATGTTTCCAAAGACATGTGCCAACAGGCACAAGAAAAGATGTTCAATATCACTAATTATTAGAGGAATGGAAATCAAAACCATAATGAGATATCACCTCACACCTGTCAGAAAAGACAAGAAATAACAAATGTTGGAAAGGGTGTGGAGAAAAAGGAACCCTGAAAACTGGTGATTCGACTATAAACTGGTGTAGCCACTATGAAAAAAAAAGTATGGAGAGTCCTCAAAAAATTAAGAATGGAACTACCATATGACCCAGCTATTCCATTTCTGGGTATTTATCTGAAAAATACAGAAACACTAATTCATAAAGATATATGCACCCCTATGTTCATTACAGCATTACTTACAATGGCCATGATATGAAAACAACCTAAGTGTCCAACAATGGATGAATGGATACAGAAGATGTGATAAACACACACACACACTAGACTACTAGTCAGCCACAAAAAATGAAATTCTGCAGTATTTGCAATAACATGGATGGACCTTGGCGCATGATGGACTATGCTAAATGAAATAAGTCAGATGGAGAAAGACAAATACTACATGATTTCACTCATATGTGAAACCTAAAAAAAACAAACAAACTCAGATACAGAGAACAGATGAGTAGTTACAAGAGGTAAAGAAGGTTGGGAAAATAGGTAAAGAGGGTCAACTGTATGGTGATTGACAGCAACTAGACCTGGGGTGGTGATCACTTTGTAATAAACACAGATGTCAAATTATAAAGCTGCACACCCAAGCTTATATAATAAAATCTTAAGTGGACTATCTTCAAAACAAAGAATAGGTTAACAAAATTGTAACAAACACACTCAACAAACCTGACAATTAAAAGTGCCAAGAGTGAAGGTTGTGGAGAAAATTTACAACACATGTGATATGATGTTGAATTTGTACAAGAGGTAAAAAGTACAAAATTTGCATATATTATGACTTCAATTATGTAAAGACATAAACAGAGTTCGAAAGGTCATAGAAGATTAATGCATTTTATGTTAGGGTTATTTTTGTTGTTGTTACTATTTTTTCCCTATGTTATTGAAAGGATGAGATTTGTGTTAATGATTTTGTTAACCACCCACCTACCTCCTCCCAAAAATTTTTATTAGCATGGTCATATTATTCTAATTTTCAGACTTTTTTAAATGTAAAAAAATTGGGGCTTGCAAAAAGATCTAGATGATTATATTTATCCAACACCTATCATTATTCCTTAGCGGCCTCCACCAAACAGATCAAAATTTGAAAATATAAGGAAAAAAGTTTATATCGTATGAGGAAAAAAATGTATATGGTATTCAAAGTATTTACTTCAACCAAATAAGAACAGGTGCCTGCTATATATCTGGCTACCCTAGGTTGTTGATAATATAAAAATACATTCCTACTACCAACAACTGTAAGATCAACATAAAGTAGTATTAATATCTGCAAAAACTGCTTTCAAAGAATCACATGCAAATTTTTGAAGAAAAAACAGTACTTCACAGGGGGGGAAGTTATCATTGTTTACTGTATGCAATACCTTGAAAGGAAGTATCACTATCATACAAGTTTTAACAACATGAAATTTCTTTGAAATGCATATTTGATCTATTTCAGTTGATCTAAACAATCAACTTGTGAAAATGATAACTGTACTGCTCTAATCCAAAGCAACCAATAGCTAAGTCTTCTAATTGTGACTGAAAATCTGATAGCAAAGAAGACCAGAATCAAAACAAACGCCTAGTAGCATATAAAAAAACAACTATTTTATAGATGAAGAACAGAAGTTTTTCTAATATCTGGTGATATACTGAGTCAGAGCTTTCAAACTCAACATAATCTCCCCACCCCTACCACTATTTATGACTCTACTCCAGAGAAGATCAAGCAGGAAGAGAACAAGAATTTCACTGGAAAAATAACTCAGTTTTACAACCTAATTGCTACTGAAATAAAGAACCTCATCTTTAAATTCTACCTAGCTTCAAAGCACTAAAACTAACTAAAAGGATAACTAATCTTTGTACACAAAAGAGACATAGTAAATGCTTACTAAGCAAATAAACAACCCATAACACTTTGAAACTAGACTGGAAATAAGACAAACAGGCAAAAGCTGAGTTAATAATAGACTAATTGCCACACACACACACACACACACAAAGGTGACTTGACTGAAAAATGAATTATTACTTTTAAAAAAATACTTGAAAAAAATTGTTATAGGATACTAAACACACCTTATGCTTAGCAAAATTATTTCTGAAAATGGAAAGGATACAAGTATTAGAAATTAAATGACATATAACCTCAAAACCTTGGGGACTTAAAAGACATCTATTAGGATTTCTTATAAAATGTAACTTTCAGCACTGATTTTGTCACACTATTTCACCCTCAGCCCACCATAAAAACCAATTAGGAAAATTTTCACAAATTCAAAAAATGTGAAAAGCCACCTACTATATGCAGACCCTAAGAAGGGTGCTTTAAATACATTACCTGATCCTTGCACTAAAAACAATAATCGAAGATTTCTTAGGGCCCTCACTACCTCTTTACTACTATTAAGAGCTAAGACCTTACCACATTCAGATGAACTGAGAAGTATATTTGCAAATGATACTGCTTTTATGTCATGGAAAGCATTCCAGGGCTTCCCAGGGAGTTTTCATGCTCAATCTCTTAGCTTACTGTACACTATTCGGTGATCTCATTTACTCCTTTAATTTTAATTACCCCCAATGCAGACAAAAACAAAATGCTAAATCTAATCCAGATCTCTGCTGAACTTCAAATTCATATTTTCCTGTCCTGCTAAATATTTCTACCAGAGTGCCTTGGAAGCACCCCTAAGTCATTTTGTTCAAAACCAAATCCATTATCTTTTTCCACAAACCTTTTACCTGTCTGCATTCTCTATCTCAAATTACAAAAACATCACATACTCATCTTGCCTAAATTCAAAGCATTACCCTTAACTATTCTCTTCCTTAAACTTCACATCCAATCCCAAGTTAATTCAATCATCTACATTATCTGACATACATCTCAAAAACGTTCTCCTAGAACAGTCTACCCAAGCAATAGAAATAGAAGAATAAACAAATGGGACCTAATTAAACTTACAAGCTTCTGCACATTAAAGGAAATCATAAGTAAAACAAAAAGACAACCTATGGAATGGGAGAAAATTTTTGCAAATGAAACCGACAAAGGCTTGATCTCCAGAACATATAAGCAGCTCATACAAGTTAATAAGAAAAAAACAAACAACCCAATCCAAAAATGGGCAGAAGACCTAAACAAGCAATTCTCCAAGGAATAAATACAAATGATCAATAGGTACATGAAAAAATGCTCAATATAACTAATTATCAGAGAAATGCAAATCAAAACTACAATGAGGTATCACCTCACACCAGTCAGAATGGCCATCATTCAAAAATCCACAAATGACAAATGCTGGAGAGGCTGGTGGGAATGCAGTTTGGTACAGCCACTGTGGAAAACAGTATGGAGATTCCTCAAAAGACTAGGAATAGACTTACTATATGACCCAAGAATCCCGCTCCTGGGTATATATCCAGAAGGAACCCTACTTCAAAATGACACCTGCACCCCAATGTTCATAGTAGCACTATTTACAATAGCCAAGACATGGAAAGAGCCTAAATGTCCATCAACAGATGACTGGATAAAGAAGATGTGGTATATTTATACAATGGAATACTATTCAGCCATAAAAACCGACAACATAACGCCATTTGCAGCAACATGGATGCTCCTGGAGAATTTCATTCTAAGTGAAGTAAGCCAGAAAGAGAAAGAAAAATACCATATGAGATCGCTCATATGTGGAATCTAAAAACAAAAAACAAACAAATCATAAATACAAAACAGAAACAGACTCATAGACAAAGAATACAAACTTGTGGTTGCCAAGGGGGTGGGGGATGGGAAGGGATAGACTGGGATTTCAAAATGTAGAATAGACAATCATCTACATTAATTTTGAATCTATCCTTCTCCATCTCCTTTGCCGTTAACTCAGTTCAAGGTGTCATCATCTCTCACCTAGACTATAAAAAAGACTTAATTTAGCACTCTATCTCTACACCACAATTCCAGTTACTTTCTATATTTCCCAAAGCACCTCAAATGAATCATATCCAAAATCAAACCCACTTATCTCAATGTTTTACCATCCTAGGGAAAAAGTTCATTTCCTCCCATGTTCTCTAGCTGAGTTAATAATCCTCATTTATTGAAAACCTCAGCTAAAGTCTAACTAAACACAAATTGATATCTGTACATCACTGTTCATAGAAGCATTATTGACAATAGCTAAAAAGGTGGAAACAACCCAAATGTCCACTGATAGATATGTGGATAAACAAAATGTGATATATACGTACAATAGATTATTATTCAGCCTTTCAAAGGAAGGAAATTCTAATCATGCTACAACATGGACATACCTAGGAAGTATTAAGCTAAATGATATAAGCCAGACACAAAACGACCAATATATGTGACTCCACTAATATGAGGTCCTAGAATAATCAAATTCATAAAGACAAAAAATAAAATAGTGGTTGCAAGAGGCCAGGGGTAAGGGGAATAAGGAGTTATTGTTTAATAATACAGAATTTCAGTTTGGTAATGATTTTAAAAAATTCTGGAAATAGATAGTTGTGATGGTTGCACAACAATATGAATGTACATAATGCCACTAAATTGTATGCTTTAAAATAAAAACGCTGAATTTTATGTTGCCACAATTTTTAAATTTTTTAAAAAATTTTAAACCTAACTGAATCTCAAGCTAGTGGTATAGCCACACAAAGAAAATAATTATTTCAAGTGTTTTAAGAACAGTGTTTTGACTATATAGCCTTAGTGAGCAATAGTATAAAGATAAACAGAATTGCTTTTAAAAAAAAAGTAAAATTCATTCAGTAATCTTATTAACAATATTAACATTGTTATTTTAAAGCTATTTTATGTATATATTTATGAAAATTGTGTTAATGTTAAGAACCAAGATATTCAGTATAAAATTTAAAAATATAAACTCAAATAAGGAAAAAGCATTTTATAATCTTAAATTTGAACTCTTGTTTTGCTTTTCAAATCTATCTATCAATATGTATATGTGTATATATAACCTAGTTCTAATCTTAAAAGCAATGAAAACAGAGAAGCAATGAGCACTCTAAATGTCCAGACAGCGCTATCTGAACAGCATTCTCCATTTAAAAGAGCCAGGACTCTTTGGAGAAATGGATTATTCCAGCCTGGAGGAGAAATTTTATAAGATAAACCTGGGACATGTTGTTATGCCACAAAGCAAAGAGACTATCAAACACTGTTAGGGTCCAGTCAAAATAACAAGTCACCTTCAAGGTACTTCCACTAGCCACAGCTGGGGCAATCTGCACATCAAAAAAATTACACTGACTTCAAATGACTGAAACCCACTAAATATATACAAATCCATGAATTCGTGAAATATGTTAAAAATCCATGAGTTCTCTTTTCTCGAAGAAAGAAAAAGTCAAAAGACAAATAAGCAAGCCTCACTGATCACTATTAGAGTAGTGTATCAACTCTTACTCTGAAAATTCATAATTAAAGGAAAAGAATTAAGCGTTTATCCTGCCCATCCAGTATACACTGAAGTTCACAGCAACCAAATAGCCCCGAAAGATACTGAAAACTTCTTTACAGAAAAATGTCAGTTAATACAGAAAAATGTCAGTTAAAAATCTAGAAAATCAACAGTTTGCAACTGTCGGTGAAATCAGTCTTTTCAACTTTGGTAACATCATACAACCTTTCCTTAGATAAGAAATATTTCTGTTCTTAAAACTATTGTATCTTTTATTTATACTTCTCCTGTAACACTTACTCATAATACAAGGAGGAAGAAAGTGCTGGTAGATTGTTATAGTAATGACCCTCAATGAATTGTGCCTATGTTTTAATGCCCTTGTAATTTTTATGTGTAATCCTCTCCCACATGGGCTCTGGGCTGGCCAGACTTGCCTTGGCTATTGACAGAGTAGCAAATGAGATAAAAGCAAAGATCTGAGAAGTGCTTGCACAATGGATTTGCTCACTCCTTGCTGGAAACTCTTCTGCCACCATATAAGCCCATAATACCCTTGGACATATGTGGCTCAATGAATATAATCAGCAATCTGAGTGAAGCCACAGTAGACTATGATCCCAATCAAAGCCACAGATATCTCCAGCTGTATGAGTAACTCCAAGAGAGACCAGCAGAAGAATCACTCAGCTTAGCCTAGCCCAAAATGCTGATCTACAGAATCTAAAGCAAACAAAATGGTAGTGATTTTAAACCAAAGCCAAAGTTTGGGGATGGTTTATCATGCAGCAACAGATACAATTAGATACAGTAGATATAATGTCATACCTTCTCCTCAAAAGAGAAAAGGAACCTTTTTGAGGGCAGGAGCCCGATACAGAGTGAGTATTCATCACAATTCCTAGTAAGGATACAATAAAAGTGTCCACCTGAGTTTAATTTACACACAATAGTTTTCAAACATTAAAAATAATTAATATAACTACTCCAAGATTTACATTATTCTACTTCCATTGTTTCTTTTTTAACTTTTTAAATTAAACCAGAGATTAGAAGAGTAAATGACAACTGCCAATATGGTTTTCAGGGTATTTGAGTAAAACCAATTTTTTTTTTTTAATCTTTGACAATACTCATTGGTAGAAAGGGTATTGGAAAACCATCACTCTCATACATTATTTGTGGGAGTGTAACTATATACAAAAAATGTACATACTCTCTGGCTCACTGCTAGGAAATTATGCAGCGGACAAATTCATTAAAGGGAGACCTATATATGTGTACAGGCATGTTCACTGCAGTGTTGTTTATAATAGCAAGATTAGAAACAAATGAAATGTCCTTCAATAGGGAAATAATTAAATTTTGATAATCCATATAACGAAGTATAATGTAGTTATTAAAAATAAACAAATAATATAAGACACAATTCTGAAAATGCTAATACTGAAAGAGCTCCAAATTGTATTAAGTGGAAAAAAGAATTCAACTCATATGAAGAGTATTATTATACTGTTTAATGTTAATGGACATATGCATAAAAATTGTGGAAAAATACACAAGAAACCATTAGCAACAATTACTGGGGAAGGACCTTCTACTTTTCATATTATAGCTTCTGTACTCCTAATCCCTAACTCCTGTCAGCTTCAAACTTCATATAAAATTTGTCTCTTGTCCTTTCCTGCTTGCTCTCTCTTCAATCTTGAAAATAGCCACTAATATTCTTCATTCTAATCTCCATTATAACTCTAACACCTTTAAACTTGTCTCATAATTCATTTTTGCTAATTATTTTTTGTCCTGAGTTCCTTCTCATTTCTCCACTTTCTTCTTAAAACTCAATATATCCCAATCTATATCAAATCCTGACGTAGAAGGCTTACTCAGACTTTTCCATAATATGACCTTGACCT
Source organism: Camelus bactrianus (assembly GCF_048773025.1). Classification (NCBI taxonomy): domain Eukaryota; kingdom Metazoa; phylum Chordata; class Mammalia; order Artiodactyla; family Camelidae; genus Camelus; species Camelus bactrianus. The sequence continues at coordinate 40,890,596 of NC_133550.1, read as the reverse complement.
ACCGTTATAACTCTACAGATGCTTTCCTATCCATCATAAAACCGTATACAATAGTAAGCTTCCCTAAAAATATACCACATGCAACCCTAACTCACTTATATCAGCTTTCAACTGAAAACAATTCCTATTTTTTTGAAATGTGAGCAATTCCACCTAACTTAGAGCCATCTACAACTTCAGTGAGTATGCAAATAGCCATCTATGTTATTAAAGTATTAATGCTGAATTAAGTACAATCCCTATTCAATTTGTCTTTTAAGTGGCTTCTAAAAGGCTATATCCCCCCTGTTGTACCTGATTCTAGCCCACTCCAAAATTTCTCAAGCACCACCACACAATGTACTTCTGCATCCTAAGTCTTTCCTGCCTAACCTACTGACACACTACACTATGCCAGAGAATGGGGCGAGAAGCATATACTTATCTAAATGCAATTGGCTCTCATTTTCAGCAGGGCCTGTCAAGTGTTCCAAAAACAAAAGTACATCTAAATCTAAGAATAGTGATTCAGAATATAGTGGTTGGAGTCACACAGACCTGAAGTCAACTTCCAGTTTACCTACTTAGAAGCTTTATAAATTTATTTAACCTAAGACCCAAATTCCCATTTGTAAAATGAAACTGTTAATGTCAGCCTCACAGAATTGTTGTGAGGATTAAATGAAACAGTATGTGTAAAATGTTTTAGTCAGCGCCTGGCATTTGGTCGATATACTATAAATAGTAGATAAATGTATTATTATTAAGTGCACCTCTCTCAGAAAAGACCTAGATTCAAAATTTAAAACCTGGAAAACATCTCAGAAATCATGTTCTAAATGTAACACTTCATAGATGAAGAAATGAAGCCCTAGAAGGTATAACTGGCTTACCTGACATCACTATGCTATCTAATTAATGAGAGAGTTGCAATTAAAACTTAGGTTTCCCAAGTCCTAATTCAATATTCTCTCTGCTATCTCAAATGTTTCTTGGCCATCTCTCTGATACCCATCAAGACACTTTATCTTTCTAATCTCAGCTTCTTCAATGACACATTACAAGGACAGAACAAGATCATGGTTCCTTCTGCCTCCAAAATTCATATTCCATACTTCATGTGGGTCCTAACCTGGCTAACTTAAAAGCATGCACACAGAAATAAAGTCAAATATATTCCCAGTCTCTATATATGCTTAGCTTTTTTATGGATACTTTGAAAACTCAAACTTAGTTACTGGTTACTAATAGTTACATGAAGTAATTTACCTCTCAAAGCAGTTAAATCAGAAAAAAAAAAAAAAGGCAGCCAAGTCACTGAGACTACACAAAACTAATTATAGACAAGCTACTAGTAACTAAATTGGGTTTATAGACATCATACAATGAACTTGATATTAAGTAAAAGAATAAAAGTTGTTAATATCTAACAATTTTTAAATATCTAACATATAATAAAATATCTAACACAGTTAAAATTGATCTACATATTTTAAGCAAGTTTAAAGTATAGGGTGTTTTGATTCAATAAATATGGATAGACAGATGCAAAAATACATCAAAATAAGAATTCACAGTCTAGTTCTAAGAAGATGCCACTTTTCATTCTTCAAGTCTAAAAATCACTTGAAGGAACTGGGAAAGGTGCTAATGATAAAATTTCCTGAACAGACTATCTGTGGGCCATGTTCAAAATCCCAGAATGTGCTTGAAGACCTACCATGTAATACTCCAGTATCTTTAACAAAAATTCTAATCTACTGGCTATGGATTCTTCTTACAAAAGATATGTAAAACATGTTTCAAACAAAATTCATAAAATTAAAATCCATCCTGAATATTACCATCTTTTATGATACAATAATCCCTGAGAAAGACAATCCAAATAGCCGATGACTCGTAATTCAGGCTCCCAAGGAAACAGATTCTGAGACTAAAATCTGCAAGCAGAAGGTTTATTGGGGAGTGCTCTCAAGAACACATGTGCAGGCACATGGGGAGCATGACTGGGCCAAGGGAGAAACTGAACAGTATTGATCAAATAACACAGTTGGAACGGCAGCCTCAGTTAGTCCGACTAAGAGTCATGAAGCTAGAATGACCCTTCATATTAGTCTCTAATCGAGGCAAGAGGATGAATCTTTGTATGCCCTACATTAACCAGTAATGAAGTATAGGCTGCTTCCAGGAAGGTGACATAAACTTTGGTGAGGCAGCCATGATTCCAAGCAACTAAGAGAACATGTTTCCATCCTGAAGAGGGGAAATCTATCCACTACAACAAATGTAACTTACTTGCATTTGAGATAACCATAAAGTGCTTTATATTGGGGAAAGGGAGTGGGGGAGGGAACTCAGTAGAAAAAGAGATCTACTATCTTCTAGAGCCTACTATGTAGCAGGTGCTGTGACAGTCACTTTGCATGAGCTATCAAATTTTACCACTGAATCCTTGCTTTCTTCTCAGCAAAGATGCTAGGAAACAGGATAAAAGAGATCAGGATTTGTTAAGTAACACCTAAAATGCTACTCTGGGGTTGCAAATGATCTGCAGACTCAAAATCCTGGTACTTATAATTTTCAACTAATATTTTCCACTCTGAAAAGCACTTTAGAAATCACCTAGATGGTACCCTCATTGGACAGACAAGGAAAGTAAAGCCAAAAGAAGTTCATGATTTGCCTAAGATGACATTGATAGCAGAATTCAGAACTTGAACTCAAGTTTTTTGATTCCAAATTCAGTGATTTCTCTACTTGCTCTGGTGCCTTTATACTCAAAAATTTAACAAAACCAGAATAACCCTAAGGCATGAATCTTACTGTAAAGCTCAGAATATCTTCTCCTAGATCATTTGTACTTTGAAAATCATGCACACTAGAAACTTGAGTTTTAGACTCACGGACCTAGAAAACAAACTGTGGTTACCAGTGGGGGAAGGAGAGGGGATTAGGAGTTTGGAATTAATAAATATATATTACAATACATAAAATAAACAAGAACCTACTGTATAGCACAGAGAACTATATTCAATTTCTTATAATGAGCTGTAGTGGAAAAAGAATCTAGAAAAAAAATATATGTATGTAAATGTATAACTGAATCACTTTGCTATACACCTGAAACTAACATTGTAAATCAACTACACTTCAATAAAAAAAAAGAATTAAAAAAAAACCCTTAGTTTTATACTAAAGAAATGTCAATGTGTAGTCTGCTAAATGAAATATGTCTTTCTGTTAACAATAATAATAGCTAACATACAAACTCTATGACAGGTACAACATCAAGATCTTTATATACATTATATTATTTAATCAAAGAATTAAACAATTCTTTGAATAAAGTCAAAGGGATTGTTTCCATTTAGCCAAGGGGGAAAACTAAGGTTAAAGTTGTTAAGCTAAGATTAACATAAACTGTTAGCTAAGATTACAGATATAATAATGCACAGAGCTGGGATTCTACTTGATTCCAAAGTGTTAAACTACCCCCTATGCTACAAGCCCTATGTTTCTTCTCAATTTTCCTGTTCTGAACTTTTCAGATTTCCATGATGTACATGATTTATTTTCATAACCAGAAATATATTCTTTTATTATTTTTAAATATTTATCATTGCTTAAAATATTTAGAAGTTGAAAACAGATACAATAAAGTTATATCAGAAAAATGTCTTGCCAAACAAAATAAATCCATACTTCCTTATCAGACATCTAACTTATATGATTTACCTCTTAATCCATTCCTCACTACAGTCTATTTTGGCATAGAACTATATAAAGACAGGAATTCTTAAAACATTTTCCAAGTATTATTTAGATAATTAGCTAATAAAGTCCAAATAAAGTATCACTGAGACTTTGGAAAAACTTTTTTACTTACGTAAAACTTAGCCATAGCATGATATTAAAAATTGAGATGAAGAAAATGTGGTTTTTATTCAATTTCAGCTACCGCTATGGCCCATGGAACACTTAAACAGATATCTATGTAACTAAGTTATTCATGTTATTGTATGAAATATGTCAATCAATCATAGTGCATGCAATGGCCATGGATCCATCCTAAAGTAAGATACCCTACCATAGCCCATGTTGAGACCCTCATCCAAAACAGCCAGGTTGTATGACCCTATGTCTATCGACAACTGACCATATGTGATCACCTGGACCCAAAAGTAGCCATTTACAAGCTAGCTAGCAACCAATAAAATGGTTCAGTAGCAAAACAAACCCCAATGTGAAGAATGAACTACTGCTGAACTCCATGCTTAGGCCTCTGAATTGCAAACTATGAAAAGAAGTGACTAACTAGCCACACAAACTGGTACTAAATAGAAACACAGTGCAGACATGAGGTAAAGTAAGAGTACAGGAGGGGCTTGAGCAAATCAAAATTATAACCCAGCAAAACTTTCAAAAGACTATAGACTCTGAGCATGCAGAAGGTATGAAGAAAACACTACAGTGTAAGAAAATTAGCTAGAATCAAATGAACCTAATCAGAGCTATTATCACTATTTCAGAGCCACCGTAAAGCTTATTTCTAGAAGAATGATCTGTAAAAGATGTCTTTCATGTGTCACAATTCCTAAAAGAAGGAATCCTAAGTATCAAATGACCCCACTCCACTCCCAATCTCAGTTGATCAAACCAGCAGTGGACATATGACCCAGAGAAAACAACTTTTTATTGGCCAACCAGAGACCTACACATGATCTAAAAAGAAAAGATGAGGAGGGCATTTCAGATTCTTCTCTTGGGATTTGGGAATTGAGACACTGGGCCAGCAGACTATGCAAAGCTAAGGTGAAAAGCAAGTAGAATCATGTGGTCAGATGGCCATTTGGGGTCTTGGGCACACTGAGTAAGCAGCAGTGAGGAGGATGGACACGGAGATGCAAAGACAAAAGGCCAGTGGTCTATGAGACTGTAGAGACAAAGAGTGCCGCCTCTGTCCCTGACACCATTCTAGGTCCTACTGTCCAGAGACTCAACTGTACAGCAGTTCTTGTTCTTAGATCACTTTGAAACCTTACAATAAATCCTTTCAACTTAAACTGATTAAATGAAGTTTATAATCCTTAAAAATAAAAAGCATGTTAGATACTGTCCAAGGATGACAGATTACATTTATATATTAAATATTTTAGTTTCCTCTTCTCCATATATCTTGGAAGAATAATAGTCTGTGCTCCCTGTTTCTATTTCCTTACTTCCCAGCCAACCATTTTTCCCTATGACTCTCCTGAAACCAAACTAGATATGCCCAAACTGTTCCATTCAGTGGACTTCTTAGTCCTTATTTGACTTGACCTTTCAACATTCACACATATCTAATACTTGACTCCACCTGTCTCCTGAGTGCTGGACCTATATTTCCACCTGCCTGGTGAACATTCCATAGGGATGTCCACACCTCTAGTTCACACTCATTTTCCTCCCCAAACCTGTTCTTCCTCCTCTTCTATTCTTTACCTTGGTCCATTCCACCAAAACTACTCACAAGTCAACAAGTCCTATTAATTCTCTCTCTTAATTTCTTGAAAATCAATCTTTTCTTTCCCTATCCCCAAAGCCGCTGTCTGAATTCAAGTCTTCATCATCCCTTGGACTGACAACCAGAGATCCAGAAATTCTGATTCAATGAAGGTACCTGAGAACATTTTTTGGGGGGATTCCAAAGGATTCTAATACATAACTATTGCTTTCTGTTGTTGGTCTCTCCCTTTATGGAGCCATCCTCTTTACATAGCCACCAAGTAGTCAACATATAGTACTGAAAATACAATACACTAATGGAGAAAGAAAGAAAGAAAACCAAGAAACCAAGAAAGAAAACAAAAATTCCCACCCTAAAGGAACTCAAACTAGTAAGGGAGAAGTCAGGTAAACAAATCACAAAAACAATGTAATAAATTTTGTAGAACTCTGTAATGTAACAGCTACTGCATACTAAGTGTTTATTGAATGCTGGAACTGTGGTGAGTGCTCTGTGAACATTATTTCATTCAATTCTTCCCCAATACTGTAAGGTACATATTACACTCAATTTACAGATAAAGCAACTGCGTCTCAGAGAGCTTGAAATTTTGCACAAGATCTCACCTTCATGAGTGGAAGAGCCCAGGGTTTAAATGACGGTCTAATTTCAAAAGCCCGTTCTCTTAATTAGTCTGGGGTGCTTTGGGAGAAGGGAAAAAAAGCAAGCAAATAACTCCTAGTATCACCTAAACTGAGCAACGTGGACAAGTGATGGTAGGGTACTCTGAGCAGAATAAAGAGTTCTATAGAGATGAGGGGATGAGAGAACAGGAAAGTTGTGCGACACACAATTAGTGAAGATGGCAAGGTCAGTGCACGTAGAGAGGTAGTTGGAGATGAGCCTGTAAAGTGTAAAGGAACCAGAGCAGTATGGGCCTTGCATGGGTCATCGGTAAAGAGTCTGGACATCTTCTGTGGGCACAGAGTAGTCACCAATAGATTTTAGACAGAAAACTGATTCACCTGATTTGCTTTTTATAAGGATTACCTAGGAAAAATATTTTAAAGGGCTTTCCTTATTACAAATTAGATCATTTGGAAACTTTCCATGGCTCCATATTATCTATTGTATAAAGTCCAAAATTCTGTCCAATCTCATCTCACAACTGTCCCCATCCACATGCAGAAATACCCACAAATTCCCATATGCTGTGCTAGGCTGCTTTGTGCTTTGGCATCTGCCTGGTCCTTATCTCTAAAAATGCCTTCTCTCTCTTGCTCCACCTTGCCTGAGTCCCTCTGGCTTCTGCAAACCTTCAACAATCTCCATTCCCTGTCTCCCCATCTTTCACCACAGAATTAGTTGCTTTTTCTTTGTGTTCACACTCTTCCTCTGTGTATCTATTAACACTTATCACATTGCTTTGTAATTATTTATGTCTTCCCCATTAAAACTCAAAAGTTCTTTTTAATCTCCCAGCCCAGCATAGTAATTAGCACAGAATAAATGTTCAACAGTATAATGAATGACTAACTTCACATACACACATAAACATGAATTTTTAAAAAATAAATGATAATAACAAGGGAGTGATAAGAAAGCTGTTCCCTGAAGAAATCTGGAATATGTAATAACAAAAAATCAACATTAGCGACAGCTAACATTTATAGAAAACTTACTATGTGCCAGTTACTATTTTAAGACCTTCACATGTATTAATTCATTTAATTCTCACAACTCTATGAGAAGGATACTATTATTATTACCATTTTAAGAGAAACTGAGAAGCAACTTGCCCAGAGCTACCCTGCTAGTAAGTGAGTACAGATGCCACCCCAAGCAGTCTGGCTCCAGAGTTCAGGTTCTTAACCACTAATTATACTATCCCTTTAGCTCAAGCGAAAGACCATCAGTATATGAAAACAGTTCTAGCCCTAGTTCTTTTATATCTTAATCTCTTTTTCACTCTTAACACACTAAAGATAAATTCTACACAGTGAGAAAAAAAATTCCACTTTTTATAGTTTCGTATTTTTTTTAATTGAAGTATAGTCGGGATACAATGCTGTGTTAATGTCTGGTGTACAGCACGGTGATTCAGTTATATATATCTTTTCTTTCCTATCTTATTCTTTTTCATCATAGGCTGTTACAAGGTATTGGATATAGTTCCCCATGCCATACAATAGAACCTTGCTGTTTATCTATTTTATATATGTGTAGTAGTTAGTATCTGCAAAAATAAATAAGTAATAATTTCATCAAATAATTATGTAACTAATCTGGGACACCTTCCCTAATATCTTAGTTTAGATCAAGGCCCTCTTGCTGTAAGCTTTTGGGGCTCCCTGTGCTTTTCCTTCCTAACACTCACCCAAGGATGTGACCATATACTTAATGTCATTCTTTTAAAAGTTCCTCTGTCCTCCCCTGGATATGAAGCTCCATGGGGTTCAGGTCTGTTTTACTCATCAGTGCATCCACAGCACAGAGTAGGCCCAAAATAGATGTATGAGAAGTAGATATTTTTCAAACGGTCTTCCCTATTCTTCACTTTTTTTCCTGCTCACATTGACATCAACCTTACGCAAGTCATAATTACTTAGTGCCTAAAATATTAAAATCAATCTCATCTGATCTCTGCTTATACCCTCCTATGGTTTTAATATATCACATGCAACACCAATAAATTAATCTTCCTAAAACCTTCAATACTCATTCAATAAATATTACCTCCTATTGTGTGCCTGAAGGAAGCCAGAATATGTCACCCCAAAATATGCCACTTTGGCATACTGATTATTTTTAATTAAAGGCATTTAAGAAAGAGCAGGTGCAAGAACACTCTGACCCTCATTTCTTCCTGAACGCAGGAGATAAAACTCCCATGTGAAAGTCACTCTAACTGTACCAGGAGGAAAGACGTTCTCATCACTAGGGGCAGAGGATGTGGGGGCTGAGAAATCTGTACAAACAAACCTTGTTAAACTAACACTTATCTTCCTAGTTAATTCTTCACCATTTAGTTTCTCAACCCAAAACCCTTTGTCTTGTCAGTTCTTCACAAATCTTGTTTCTTTGTCTAAAAGGTGTAAGTGTTTCCTGCTCTGGTCACGTCTTCAGGTCTTCATTCTCATGTGAAGGCTCCCATGTACATGTAAAAATTTAATGAAATGTGTATGCTTTTTCTCCTGTTAATCTGCCTTAGATGAGTCTGATTATTAGGCCCAGCCAGAGACCCAAAAAGGGTAGAGGAGAACTGTTCCTCTCCTACATACCAATTTCACTGCTTAATAAATAAATCCTATTAATTTCCTAATGCCTATAGGATGAAGTTCAAAATGTCAGACTTGTCTCTTGAAAAAAATAAATAAGAAAGCCACCCCAGACCTTAGTCTTTAATGCTATTCCCCATTAAAAGGAACAGGGCTCCTCAGAGAAACAGCTAATTTCAGGGCTGGAAAAGGGTAGATAATGGATAAGCTTGGAATACCTAGAAATTTACACCAGAAAGTAAGGAACAATTCAAAAAACTGTCAGGGGCACATCAAAGAACACAGGAGCCACCTGAAGGGGCTCCCACTGCTCACATTTGGGACAATTTGAGCACCAAAATAATTAAGTACAGTGATGAGTTATGAACCACTTTTTAAAAATGAAATTATGAGTCCATACCAACAGGAAGGAAAGAGGAAAGGAAGGTAGGTAGGTAGGTGTAGGAAGGGAGGGAGGGAGGGAGACGGAGGAGGTAGGGGAGGCCAAGGACCAATTGGTAAATACATAAGGAGTGCTGGAGTGGGAAAATCATCAGTTTGCAGTCACTATAATAAAAATTAGATCAAGCAAGAATCAACAATGAATGGTAAATAAAGGGAAAATTCTTGATAAAGAGCAAGATATTTGCATGTTCTCGTAAGTATCTGCCTATTAACTGCAAAGGAAGAAAAATAATCATTATCATACTGTCAAAAAATTGGGCTACACCTTGATCTTTGACAAGGTAATCAATATTAACATCACCTATGAAGGACCAAAAGACTTCATGGACCTCCAGGTGTCATAACCAGAGAAGGACACAACTTCTTGGCCAACTTCTGATCAAGAATGCATAATCTCAACCTAATCACAAGAAAATGTCAGACAAACACAACATGAGGAACACTGCAGGAAAAAAAAAAAAAGCAGGACAGTATCTGTATTCTTCAAAAATGTCATAAATTACCAAGAAATACTGTGGAAATTTTCCAGACTAAAAGAAGCTAAAGCAACATAACAACTACATTAACCCAAATTGGACCCTATACTGGTGAGGGGGAAATGCTACAAAGACATCAGATCAATTGAAAAAAATGCAATTATGAATAGTAAACTGAATCAACATAACTTCATGAAGTTGACAACTATACTGTGTCTATGTAAGAGAATATCCCTATTCTTCATTGAAGCATTCAGAGGTAAAGAACCATAACTGATCCTTAACTGATTCAGGGGAAAAAGAAAATTACACAGAGAGAGAGAGAAAATAGGAGAGAAAACGATAGAAGAGAAGAAAGTGGGCAAATAATAAAGTAAATAGGATAAAATAGTAGCAATAAGTAAATCTAGATAGAGTATACAGCTGTTTCTTGTATTATTCTTGTAACTTATTGTAAGTTTGAAATTAGTTCCAAATAAAAAGCTAAAAATTATATAATACATGTATTCAATCAGACCTGCACTGTCCAATACAGTAGCCACTACCTACAAGAGGTTATTGAACAGTTCAAATAGTTAGTCCAAAGTCAGGTGTGCTGTTAGTACAAAATACAAACCAGATTTCAAAGACGTAATACGATAAAAAAAAAAACTCATTAATAATTTTTAAGACAACTCACTATATCACTTTTATATTGATTGTATGTTGAAATATTTTAGATATATTGGGTCAAATGAAATACATTTTAAAAATTAATTTCACTTTTTATTTTTTTAAATGTGGCTACTAGAAGCTTTAAATTACATATGTGACTCATTTGCATTGGACAGGGCTGAGCTAGACAATCAAGAATCTCCACAATAAGGTGTCAAGACTATCTTTGAAAGTTTCTCTCAATTTCTTTCTGCTCTAAACAGACCTCTATCTCTAAGTCACTTGGTTTTAAGCTACTTACAGATATTGTATCTTATTCACTGTGGTATCTCCAGTATCCATGGAGCACATATCCAGTGTTATAAACATCTGTTTATTGAAAAGCAATATGCAAAGGAAGGAAGGAGAGCAGGAAGAATGAACTCATTCCCATCTCTGAGCTTTTGTTTATACTGTAACTCTTTCCTAGAATCAAAGTAATTCTCTTCCTCTTCTAATCACATTCTTCAAATCTCATGCCCATTTTCATCAAGGAGACTCCCCACTCACACAAGTTCATTCTGATCATTCCTCCTCTGTACTACTACAGCCTTCGCTGTCTGTATCATTTACTTTGGCACTAACTTATGTAAGTTCCCTGAGGGAGAAGTTAGGTCCCATATTTTCCAGGGTGAGTGGCATAGTGCTAACCAAATCAGTTGAGTAGTGAAAGAAAGGGTAACAAGGTGCCAGAAACAGGGAAATGGTTTGACAGTAGTAGTCTCAGTTTTGACTACTACTACTACAATATACTGTGTTGCCTTAGATAAATCACTTAATCTCTCAGTTCCTACTTCCTCATTTTTAAAATCAGAGAGAGAGACCTGTTAACCAAAAGAGAAATGTTCTATTTTCACAATTCTAAAATTAAATCCATCTTTTTCTTTAACATTATTATTGACATACACTAGTAAAAGGCAATCTAATACACTAATGTTAAATCACAGTAAGATCCTTAAGAAAGAAACAGCAATAAAGTTTATAAACTGCCTAAAGTCCTAAATGCTGATAGTCTTTCCAACCATGAAGCACTTTAAATTCACATTTCTCTTCAAGGCCTATCAAGCAAAATAGTCAATACACACCTCAATTTTTTTTTCACTCAAGCCTCAAAGAAACACCTTTTAGTAGCTAATGGGAAAAAAAGAAAAACCAGAAACTAAATTTTCTATACAGTACCCTGGGACCTTATTGGTGATGTTCAAAGACTGTTATAATTGATTCTAAGCACATCACCTGTTTCTTCTTTCAAAAATGCTATTTAAAGGATACTATTGAGAAGAAAATTATAGCAGTTAAAATGAAAAGGCCACATAAAAACAGAATATTAAAGGTATGCGACTTAATTTCAAAGCATAGAGACCATTTCAGATAAACCTGTAAATCAGCAGTTTTAGTTTTAATCTTATATCTTATTATCTCTGCTGAGAAGTAAGATTATCAGGGTGGGGTAAAATAAATGGTTGCCATGTTACATAATTCAAAGATTCAAGTTATCTTTGTTAGTAAATACCACCTGTGGAGTTAACACTAGTTAATTCCAATTACAAGATTTCTTCAAGGCTTTATCCAAATGCTGAGAGTTAACACTGACCCACCTGTAAGGCAAAAGCGGAATGCCTGCCAAGGGACTCTAGGTTGTCTCAGGAACTGGTCTGAGCTACCTCTGCAGCCTCATTTCCCATTAATTTCTGCACATCATTTCACCTTCTATACTTAATTGTTCACATTCCTCTTAACATTACCTCCCCTTTTTCTAACTTATTGCCCTGGCATTTGCAGTTTCCTCTGACTGACAGGCCCTCCCTTCTTTTGAGTTGCAAATATAACCTCCTCCCTGAAGTTTTCCTGACTGCCCCAAAACCCTCCCAGACACTATTCATTCCTGTATTACAAAGCACTGTCATTACTTTTAAATATTCACTTCACCAACCAGCTGTGAATACTAAAGGGAGGGCCCAGATAGTATTTAACCTCAACTCCTAGCAGGTGCCTTGCATTTACTGATCCTCAATATAAGGACACTAAAAAAAGAAAGTTAAGTAATTAACTATGAGAAACAGCTGAAACTTTCCCATAAAGGCGTATATAAATTTAACACATTGGTTCTCAACCAGGGCAATTCTGCTACTAGGTGACAGCTGGTAAAGTCTTTAGATTTTTTTTTGGTTGTCACAATAGGAGGGTGGAGATTTTGGGGGTGCTACTGGCATCTAGTGAATAGAAGACAGGGATGCTGCTAAACAACTTACAATGCAAAGGACAGCCCCCTACAACAAAGAACTATCCAGTCACAAATGTCAATAGCGCCTTGATTAAGAAACTCAGTTGTCAAGTGGGGGCGGGGCACGTGTAGCTCAGTGGTAGAGCGCGCGCTTAGCAAGCACGAGGTTGTGGGTTCAATCCCCAATACATTCATTAAATAAATAAATAAACCTAATTACCACCCCCCCAAAAAAGTAAGTAAATAAAAAAATCTTAAAAAAAAAAACTCAGTTGTCAACTCACTTATTCATATATGGTGATTCCTTTTCACATCTCAGCAATGACCAGCATGAATTCCAATTTTGTAGTTTCAACTGAAACTTCTGTAGCTGTTACTGTGTATGCCCCAACACTAAAAGCTATCTTTAACCATCGTAATGCTTAACAACATTAAACCAAGAGCACTGGAAAGCATCTTTCTGAAGGCTAATCTATAACTACTGGAAGCTACTCCTAAGTCAGTAAACACTTTGTTTTATGTATACACTTTAAAGCAAACCACAAGCAAACTAATTTTCAGCTGTGAACTGTGTGAGAGAAACACAATCTGAGGCATGAGGTAATTAATCAGCTCCTTTAGGTCTGATAAAAGAAAAATCTCTTAAGTACTGCAAGTAAATCATGCACAGATGTCTACTGTTGAACACAGGAACTGATGGCCACAGTAAAGGGTATGCATGACTTTACTACTGCCGAAATCACCATTTATCGAGGTTTCAAAAACCTCTGACAAAACACTGTAAAAAAAATAAATCATCAAATGTCAATACAGGGTAGCAGATTCAGAAGTTAACTATTTTTCCCCTTGATAGATGACCAAGTTTCACATGACGAACATTTCACGAAGCTATGCAGGCGCAAGGACACTCCCTTTCTATATAGTGGATGACTCAACTCTCTTTGGTACATTCTTTGACTGAATACTACAAAATCACTAATTCCTTCTGTCCTTTGAACTACTTATCCTACTCCCTCAGTAACCAATTATTAGGTTGAGCGCCAACTTTTCAATCATTTCTATTTTGTTGCACCCTATCAGTATCAAAAATAAATAAGGGGGGGGGGGCGATCCAAAACAAAAACTTGCGTACAGTAACTCTTACAAGGATTTTGTTATTCTAGGAACTGATTCCTAAACAGTACACCTACAGCTTTCCAATGCTCTAATCTTTACGTCTTAAGGTTTTTCCAGGTTTCAGAGAGAGCACTGGCAGAAAGTAAAGGAGTAAGTGTATGCCGCTAGACAAAGCTTACAGCGGATTTATTCTTGGATGGCTCAAAAAACATACTGGGCTGGGAGGGGGAAACGCACTTTCAATCGGGGGAAAAAAGTTTCCAACAGTGAGTAATACCTTCCTTTGCAGCTAACTTTGCCAGTAAGTGTCCGTACCACGATTGGACCGACGCTAGGCCGGGTTTCACCACATTACCCTGCAGGGTTGTCTAGACGAGAAAACCAAGCCGTGTGTGGCAGGTGTGTGTCGTGTAAAGTTGGGGGGCAAGCTGGGCAGGGAGGCTGGGGGAAGAGCCCAGCTAGCCTCCCGCGATCTCCCACGGGGCGTTCTCCAGACCGGAGGGCGGCTGGTCGGCCAGTCCCCAGGGCACTAACTCCATTTTCACCGCCGTTCCAGGATCTAGAAGGAACGCGCTGGCACCACACCCTCCCGCCCCGCCGCCCGCTCTCACTGACAGCCCGCGAGGAAGCGGGTCCCGGGCCTGGACGCGCAGGGCGGCGGGGAACCGGGCGCCGGCCCCGGCCCCGGCCTGCCCCCGCCGCTGCCGCCGCCGCCGCCGCCCCACCGGCCCGCCCGCCCCTGCACCCGCGGCCCGGCCCCGGAGCAGACGACCGAGGCCTAATCGCCGCCTGGGCTGCGGGGCCTAGAGAAAGGAAATGCGCTGAGGAGGGGGCGTCCGCGCCACCACCTCGGCTCCTCAGCGCGGCGGCGCGGCGGCTTCTTCGGCCTCTGGGCTCGGGCTCTCCCGCTCACGTGCTCCTGGAAAGACGATTTCACTCTCTTACCCTCTGTAAAATCCTCCTTAACATGGTTTAAACACCACCCGGTGCCGCCGCGGTGACTCTCCGGACCCTCCGCGGGGCCACCCACTACTTGCGGGTGCGCGGGCGGGAGGGACTGAGCCAGAAGGGGCCCGGGGAGGAGGTCGCTCAGGCGGCCCAGACTTCCCCACAGGCGGCGAGAGGGAGCGCGCGCGAGCGAGCGACGAGATAGCCAGCTAGCGCCCGCCCGCCGGGCCGCCCCTGTAACTGACAGCTGGGCGGACCCGCCCGCCGCCGCCGCCCCGCCCCCTAGGCCTGTCCATCCGCGGTGGGCGGGGATGGAAGGGGCCTGGCCCGCGCCTGTAGCCAATCGGAAGCGGCGGCGGCGTGGGCGGTTGCGTGACGGACAGGCGGCAGGACGCTGGCGCCGCCGCTCCTTCCGGCGAGCTGGGGAACGCCGCGGCCGCCGGGCGCACGCCTGCGCTCCGTCAGAGGACGCGACCGCGCGCAGACCGCGTACCCGAAAGGGGGGCCTGTGGGACCCTTACCGCGACTGAAAGAGGGTCTCGGGGCGGGTACCTGCGACGGCACCTCACATTGCTCTGTAAAATTTGTCAGTGTGATGCTGGCCTTGACTGTTTGGACTACACCGTCATTTCTGCTGGAAGCGCTTAGCCCCTGGGTGGAAGGAAAGGAGAGAATCGCAGACACTATTAACCAGACTGTTGGGCTTCCCTCTCCTGGTCCAACCCCTCGTTCCTTTTCCTACTCACTTCCTGCTTCTAATTTCAGCCAAAAGAAAAGTAAAGAATCGGAAAAAAAGGGTAGGAAGATATTGGAATTTGAGTTGGTAAAAGAAGTTTGGGGTCGTCCTTTTTGGACTATAGCGACAATGTTTAATGCACTGATACCGCTAACATGTTGCACTATCTAAAGCCCATGCTTGGCCAAGGAATTTTAAATCCTCTTCTGATAATAGATGTGTGAAGTGAATCGACATTAATGCGTCTGTTTCGTAGATTAAGAAAAGTGAGGTCACAGAGAAACAGTGTGCCAAAACAAGGACGTGGACTCGGAAGTGGACTTGGAACTGACTTCCAAGCACGATGTCATCATTTAAGTTCAAAAATCACAGCTCCAGAATCGTATCATTCTGCCAGTAATCACAAGCTAAGAAGTTCGACTTTTACCCCCGGTGAGGGTCGGGGAGCGGAGAAAAGCCTTTAATATTGTTTAAACGGGGAAGGAGGCAGGGGAAATAAGGTAACTAACCTTGCTGGGGTGGGGGAATTTGAAGTCTATCAAACAATGAGTGGAATGCATACTGGAATGTCTAATGGAATGCTTATTAGGATATAATTTTGATCTCTTGAAAAGATGCAACAAATATTTTCAAATGAGTCCATGTAAAAGTATTTTGTAAAGTGTATTTTATGATGTAATATGTTGTTTCTATCCCAAACATGTTTTTTTTACTATGTGTGTCTGTATCCGTGTCTGTCTATAGTGCAGCAGAAGTCATGCCTATAACTAATACATTATTAATCACTATTGATAATAGTGCAGTTAAATACTTCTAGAGAAACATAGAAAATCACATACTCTTTGATCTTTCCAGACACAGGTGCTTTATTTTCAGACACTGAGAAATATTTTTAAGAACACAGGGTGATAAAACTGTATGACACAATAAACATATATTTAGTCTCTACCCCTGAGTGATATCCAGACAGGATGTTAAGAACATCTTTTGTTCTAGTATTTAATCTTTGACCCTGTTTCCTGACACCAGAGCGTCTAAGACCCTTGGAATCCCACAGTGCTGCGTGTCTTTTTGTATGCTAATGAAATGATGAGTGGTTAGAGTCATTAGCTTTAGGCTGATCTCTAGAAAGACTAAGGCAAGATTAGAAGGCTGGAATTTTCAGTCCCACCCCCCACCACCCCACCTCTAGGAGAGAAGACAGGCTGAAAAAGTTAATCACCAATGGCTGAAGATATAATCAATCATGCCTGTAATGGAACCTCCATAAAAACCCTAAATAATGAGATTTAGAGAGCTTCCAGATTGATGAATGTAAAGATGCTATGAGAGTAATATGTCCAGAGAAAAGAGGGAAGCTCTGCACCCCTTCTCCCATACCTTGCCCTATGCATCTTCCGTTTGGCTGTTCCTGAGTTGTATCCTTTGTAATAAACCAGTAATAGAAAGTAAAGTATTTCTGTGAGTTCTGTGAGACATTATAGCAAATTATCAAACCTGGGGAGGATGTTGTTGGAACCCCCAATTTATTAGCCAGTATGTCCAAAGTATAGGCAACAACCTGGGACTTTCAACTGGTGTCTGAAGTAGAGGGCATTCTTGGTGGGACCAAGTCCTTAACCTGAGCCATTCTTGGTGGGATCTGTGCTAACTCTGTGAAGTTATTGCCAGAATTGAATTAAATTGTAGGATGCCCATTTGGTGTTCAGAGAATTGGAGAATTGCTTAGTATGGAGAAAAAAACTACACACATTTGGTGCCATGAGTGTTCTAAGTAGAGAAATGAAACAGTTTTTCCATTTAAACTGACATTTGCTTCTACTTCTTTGTTTTTCAAAAATTAATTTAGTTTAAATCTGCTTATTAATGTCACATGCTAAGGCCTTCTCTACTGGAATTCTCCAGTGGAATCTTTTGACTAATATAATAGACCCTCATCTACTGCTTAGCTAGATGGGTTATTCAAATTCTGTGTGCTCCCCTGCAGCTTATGATAATCCCATCACTAAAATAATATAATGGAGAACTTAATTACCCCAAAAGAAAACAAGTGGGTGAGAGATAATCATGTAAGAATATCCTCCACTAATCTACCGGCTTCCCATACAAAACAGTCCTGCTTACCCTGTCTGGCCACTAATTCCTAACCATTTACCTCTCTTACATTAATATTCCATCAATTATTTGACTCCATCAAGACTTCCAGTCCATTGGCCCTTCTTTCTTACTATCAGTCATTTCCCTGGCATCCTCATTTCCATCAAAACCCAGCTTAAAACCTATCATCCAACTTTATAGCACCCCCACACATACTTTACAAATATGCTTAACTTCTTCAGCTCTCTCTTCCTCCATTGTTTTCATCTAGCAGAACCCAAGCTCAACTTCCCACCTACTCTGTGCTGCACAGGGGTAGCTGAATATCATAGAGATACACATATGCAACTGGGGCTATTGGGCTTACTTTATATTAATAGTTACAGATCTCAGACAGGCACTCAACACTCTCCACCAGCAGTCCTGTTATACTTTCTTCCTGTCATCTTTCTCTAGATCTCCAAAATGGCTTTTACATCTACAGTTGTTTCACTCTCTTACCTTGCATTTTCTTCCAAAAAACAAACAAACAAACAAACAAACAAAAACCTTAGAAATAAATCTGACCAAGGAAGTGAAAGACTTAAATGCTGAGAACTGTAAATCTGTTAAATGCAATTGAAGATAATTCAAAGAAATAGAAAGATAGCCCACGTCTTGGATTAGAAGAATTAATATTGTTAAAATGGCCATACTTCCCAAAGCAATCTACAGATTTAATGCAATCCCTATCAAATTATGCAGGACATTTTTCATAGAACTAGAACAAATAACCCTAAAATTTATATGGAACCATGAAAGACCCAGAATTGCCAAAGCAATCCTGAGGAAAAAAGACAAAGCTGAAAGCTTAACCCTCCCAGACTTCAGACAGTATTACAAAGCTTCAGTAATCAAAACAGCATGGTATTAGCACAAAAACAGACAAAAATGGAACAATGGAACAGTATAGAGAGCCCAGAAATAAACCCACACACCTATGATCAATTAATCTTTGACAAAGGAGGCAATAATATGCAATGAAGAAAAGACAGTCACTATAACAAGTGGTGTTGGTAAAGCTGGACAGCCACATGTAAATCAATAAAGTTAGAACACTCCCTCATACCCTACATAAAAACAAATTCAAAATGGCTTAAAGGCTTAAATATAAGACATGACACCATAAAACTCCTAGAAGGGAATAGAGACAAAACATTCTCTGACATAAATCATAGCAATGTTTTCTTAAGTCAGTCTCCTATACAAGATCTTATGGTAGCTCACAGAGAAAAAAATGTGACAATGAATATATATATGTTCATATATAACTGAAAAATTGTGCTCTACACTGGAATTTGACACAACATTGTAAAATGATTATAAATCAATAAAAAAGTTAAAAAAAAAAAAAGAAATGTAAATCAAAACTACCATGAGGTATCATCTCCCACCTGTCAGAATGGCCATCATTAAAAAGTCTACAAATAACAAATGCTGGAGAGGTTGTGGAGAAAAGGGAACCCATTTACACTGTTGGTGGGAATGTAAACTGGTGTCGCCACTGGAGAACAATATGGAGTTTCCTTAAAAAGCTAAAAATACAGTTACCATGTGATCCAGCATCCCCACTCGTGGGCATATAACTGAGGACACTCTAATTCAAGATATATGCACCCCAATGTTCATAGCAGCACTATATACAATAGCCAAGACATGAAAGCAACCTAAATGTCCATCAACAGATGAATGGATAAAGAAGATGTGAGATAGATAGATAGATAGATAGATAGACAGACAGACAGATAATGGAATACTACTAAGCCATAAAAAAGAATGAAATAATGCCATTTGCAGCAATATAGATTAACTTAGAGATTATCATCCTAGGTGAAGTAAGTCAGAAGGAGAAAAACAAATACCATATAATACTTACATGTGGAATCTGAAATATGATACAAATGAACTTATTTACAAAGCAGAAACAGACTCACAGACATAGAAAACAAACTTATGGTTACCAAAGGGGAAAAGGGGTAGGGAACAGATAAACTAGGAGTTTGAGATTAGCAGATACAAACTACTATGTATAAAATGGATAAACAACAAGGACCTACTGTTTAGCACAGGGAACTATATTCAAAATCCTATAATAAACCATAGTGGAAAAGAATATGAAAAAAAATATACATATATATGTATATGTCTCTTGGCTATAAATTTCATCTGTTTGCCCAGGACTTCCAAGTCTATTTCTCCAGGACTGACTCTCCTCAGGTTTCCAGACTTGTATAACAAACCATCTACTTCCAATATTTTGTCTTGGATGTCTAATTCAAACTTAACATGGCCCAAACAAAACTGTTTCATTTTTATCTTCAAAACTGCTTCTTCACCAGTCTTCATCTGTCTTAGTCTGTACTACCACCAGCTACTTAGTTGGATCAAACCAAAAATCTTGGAGTTATCTTTCATTTCTCTCTTTATCTCATCACTATCTCTGCCTCCAACCAATCCATCAGAAAAAACTGACAGGTGTCCCTCCAAAACATATCCCAAACCTGCCACTTCTTTCCATCATCACCCAGTCCATAGCACCTTCATCATCTGTCCAGACTACTTTATTTGCTGGTTGGTCTCCCTGCTTTTACTTTGGCTTCCCTATAATCCAGCCACTACACAGCAGCTAGGGACAACTTTTTAAAATGCATATCAAATAGTGTCACTGTCCTCCTTGATTGTAGCCTTTCATCGTAATCACAATAAAATCCAAATACCTTATCCTGGCTCACACACCCTGTCAAGCTGGCCCTGCCTGCTCTGCCTTCTATTTATAACACTTAGCTAATTATATGCCCCAGCCTCCTTGAGCTTTTATTCCTCAGTTGCACAAAGTTTATTCCTGCCTTTGCACCAACCAGAAAAGCACTTAGGAAATGCTTTTCCCTGCAATCTTGTGGTTAATATCTTTGCATGCATATTGTACCTTAAAATTCATCTCCTCAGAGATATCTTCAAGGATCACCTCATCAAAAGCACTAGAGCAGTCTTCAATCTACCATAGCATCCATTTTAATTCTCTGCATAGCTGCGAAAACACCATTTCTGACTTTTCTTGTTTCTCTATTTGTGTCTCCCCAACAAGAATATGAGTTTAGGACCTTGTCTCTTGTTCACTGCTGCATTCCCAATAATTAAAACAGTGTTCAACCCATAGTTAGCAAAAATGAATGTTTGTTGATGAATGAAGAAAGGAAGGAAGGTACTATGGTTTAAATGTTTGTGCCCACCCCCCTCATATTAACATGTTGAAATCCTAATCCCTAAAGGTGACAGTGATAGTGACATCTGTGGGAGGTGATTAGGTCATGAGGGTGGAGACTTCAAGAATGAGATCAGTGTTCTTATAAAAGAAACCATAAAGAGTTCTCTAGTCTCTTCCTCCATATGAGGGTACAAGGAGTCTGTGATCCAGAAGAGGGCCCTCACTCGGCCATGCCGGCGCCTTGATCTTGGACTTCCAGCCTACAGAACTGTGAGCAATAAATTTCTGCTACCCAGTTTGTGGAATTTTGCTATAGCAGCCTGAAATAAGATAGAAGGGTACATAATTATTCCTTTAACATTTGCCTTGCAGGGTTCCTCAAACTAATATCTTCCTGCTTGTGAAGAAATGGTCCAAATCCTACAATCTTGAGAGCAATTCATCATCTTTTGATCCTACTTTTGATATAATATCAAAAGATATATGTATGTATGTATGCTTCCTGACTCTTCAGAATTTCCCAATATTTATTGGAAATAGCCTATCCCCCACCTTCTGTAAATTAGAACATTTTTCTTCTTATTAATTTCATTTGCAACTAGAAGCAGATCCATGAAAGATAGTTTAGATATTCTAAGGAATACACATAGGACTACTAACGAGCTATTTAGCATCAAGCAATTTTTATTTTTCTCAACTTAACTGAATTGTTCACTTTTTAAAAAATTGAAGTATGGTTAGTTTACAATGTTGTGTCAATTTCTGGTGAACAGCATAATAATTCAGTCATATATATATATATATATTTGTTTTCATATTCTTTTTCATTATAGGTTACTACAAGATATTCAATATAGTTTCCTAAGCTATATACAATATAAACTTGTTGTTTATCTATTTTATATATAGTAGTTAGTATCTGCAAATCTCCAACTCGCAATTTATCCCTTCCCACCCTCTTCCCCCAACTGGTAACCTTAAGTTTCTTTTCTAAGTCTGTGAGTCTGTTTCTGTTTCGTAAATACATTCATTTGTCTTTTTTTTTAGATTCCACATATCATTAATATCATATGGTATTTTTCTCTCTTTTTCTGGCTTACTTCACTTAGAATAACATTCTCCAGGTCCATCCATGTTGCTGCAAATGGCATTATTTTATTATTTTTTATGGCTGAGTAGTTGAATTGTTCACTTTTAACAAATTATATTAGCATCGTTGAGCCAACTAATTGAAGCCTAGTACCAATTTGTGCTTCTTTCAGCCCTTGAGGGAAGGATGAAAAGGGAGACAAAGGCAAGAACTTCAAAGGAGTGAAGAGACATAGGAATTCTCCAGAAGTCCCTACTGATTTTCTTCATATTCTCGTTGACATGATTAACCCCAAGAAAAGTATCAGGTCCCTATTAAGTTTCTTCAAAGGCAGGTTTAGGGAAGGTCCAAAGTGATAACTATGTTTTAAGATCTATTAAAAATTATAAATTATATATATGGCTATGGCCAAGCCTATTGCATTTAAACCACAAATTGAGTTGGTGGAATACAAAATAGACCATGGAATCATGTAGAGGTGACACAACAGAAATTCCCATCTATGATAACAGGGTGGAATCTTGATGCCAGTGTAGCTCCTTCAGTCTTACACAGAAAGTTCATGGTTGGGACTTTTGAACCTGGTAGACATCTCATTCTGCAGGGGTTTTCTAAAACTACACATTTTGGGAACCGGGAAAACAATGGGGAGCTGGGCTAACTCATCTTTTTGATCTGGTGACCATTCCTTACATTGCCTATTTTAAAAATATCAGCGGTAAAGCAAAGTGAAATTGATGTTAAATCAAATCCAAGTCATCATTTTTATCAGTCTTCTGAGACCAACCTGTGGACCTCCTACCTGAATAGCTAACTAAATGGAATAAAATACATGGACTACTACAAAAGGTGGTGTGAGTTAATTGTGGAAATGCAATTAATATCTGAAGCTGTGTTCTCACATGTTTCTAAAGTGTGTTTATGAAGTCAGATGAAGTTATTTAATGAGTTTGGTAGAGAGATGTCACCTGAGTGTTGGTCAGGGCTAGCATTCCCTTGGATTTGCTCAGTACAGTGTTCTTCTGAGTTTGTCTTTCTAAGCCCTAAGTGGTCCCTCAGAGGCCACATCAGTGGATGGGAAGAAGCAAGCAATTGAGACCCTACATTAACCACCCTTGCATCAGCTGGTGTAGTTTCACTTTTACCAGTTATACATAATGGGGTTCTGAGTAAGATTTGTTTCCAATAAAAAGTAAAGTATCAGCCAGGGATCCGGAAGGAATATGTAATTGAAAATATTTTAAAGGAGGAAACTATTGAAATAGGTACGGTCAAAGGTTCAGAAAGCCAGTTAAAAATGGCGAGGCACACCTTGGTTAGCAAGAGCAGGAATTACCATAAATCTAGTTGGACTAGTGCCCAAAGGGGCAGGGAGAGGGAGTGGTTACCAGAATCCAGAGAGAACTAGGAGAGAGAGCTGCAGGACAGAAACTGTGACCTTCAGGAGAGGGGTGTTTAGGAAACACTTAGACATGAAAGGGAGGGTACCAAGGACTCTATGTTCTGTCCTCATTCCCTTCTCAACTTCTCAATTTCCTGCTGGTGCTTTCCACTGGCCCAACTCAACAAGGAGCCGAAGGGCAAGGGAGCCTGTGGCCGTAGTGAATGGATCAAGTTCAGCCTCCAGAGGGAGAGCAGTTAAGACCTCATGTTAAATAGGAGTCAAGCTATCCTCCCTCCGGTGAAATGTTGGAAAATAAACTAGTTTCTGTATGTTCATATATATTAGGTCTAAGCTATTAAAAGCAAGGAGCCTGCCCAGTGCTAGACGTGTCATATCTGCTGTCTACAGCTCTATGTTAAATATCATAGACAAGTTTGCTGAGGATCAGAAGTTTGGAATTTGTCCAGGCCTACAAAGCTGTGATGCTTTCCATCTACTACATTAAAAGGAAATACAAAAATAATGGTCAGCATTTTAAAACTCTTTTCAATTAAAAAGTTCTGGAAACGGATGGTAGAGAATAGTTCCCCAATGATTTGAATGTACTTAATGCCACTGAAGGGTACACTTAAAAGTGATTAAAATGGTAAATTTTATGTTATGTATATTTTACCACTATTTTTAAAAGGTGATAGAGATTGGACACAGGGCAGGGAGTGGAAGATGTGACAACAGAAGCAAGATGTTGGAATGAGGCAAGGAAGGGGCCAAGAGCCAAGGCATGCAGTCAGCCTCCAGAGGCTAGAAACATTCTCCCCATGAGTCTCCAGAGGGAACCAGCCACTGAGGACACCTTGACTTCTGCTCAGTGAAACTGATTGCAGCCTTCTGGCCTCCAGAACTGTAAGGAAATAAATTTCTACTGTTTTTGAAAAACAAACAAACAGACTTTTCAATGAGCAATATAGCATTGAATTCAGAGTGTATTGATAATGACACAGTGTATGGTCCATATCTGTAAACGAGTTTTGAAAGATAAAAGGAAGAAAGGGAGAGAGGGAAGGGAGAAAGGAAAAATTAAATTTCAGGCTAGTTATTGGTAATAAACTTACTGGGAAAACCCTCCAAAACATGTAAATATAGCCTCTTTTTTTTCCCCCCAACTCTGGTGATTTTAAAACATATCTGCAAATTCTTTGACACCCTCCCACCAAAAGGTAGAGTCTAATTCTCCTTCCCTTGAAGGTAGACTGGACCTAGTAACTTGCTTCAAATAAATAGTCGCTGTGTGACTTCTGAGGCTAACATAAAGCTGTTTAACAAACACAATATTTTACTATGTGATAGTTAGCTCAATATGCCTTCCAAGAAGTTGCCTAGTTTGGAAAAATCATATCATGAACTTAAACTTTAAGCTTCCAGTCATGTGCTAGAACTAGTCAACTTTGGAAGGACATTGCCAAAATGTACATGGAAGAATGACAGGTATTATTATTTGTTGATTTTAATAATTTGGCTAAACAAGGTGGACCACACCTAGGTTTACAGCTACTGGGCCATTTCTATCCACCTCCCATACATTCTCAATAGGTGACCAGACACTTTTAGGGTTTCTATTACATGTTATTTAGTTGCTGTTGATTCCCAAATCTGCAGTCTGGCTCTTTCTCCTACATATGAAACCCAAATATTTAACAGCCTACTGAACAAATTCACTTCAATATCCCCCAGAATGCTCAGGCTCAATTCAAAACGTCTGGGCTCTAAACTGCAACATCATCTGCCTCTTCCGCCCACTCCGCACTCACTTCTCTATGACCTCCTGGCTTTCTATATCGTTGCTGGCACCGCCATGCCCAAGGTAGAAACCTGCCATCTTTGTCTGTTCCCTTTTTATTTCTGCCCATACTTAACTAATCACCCAATCCTGTAAATTGTCTCTCACATCGTCCCAGTTTTCAAGTCACTCCTTTCTGACCTAGAACTCATCTCTGGTCTTGGTCTTGCATCCAACTAATTCATTCTCTACCCTGCAGCCAGAGAGATTTCTCTAAAGCACAAACCTGATTGTCATTACTCCCCTACTTAAAATTCCTCAGTAGTCCCTATGATTTTCAGGACAAAAACCCAAACTCCTTACTGTGGCTTGCAAAGCCTTCCATAGTCTTGCTGCAGCTACCCCTCCCCCTTATCACTTGACAGTATTTTCTTTGCACTGTACGCTTCAGGCATGCTGAACTATTGCAGTTTCCTGGCTCATCACAGTCTCTCCTTGACTTTTGGGCCTTGACATATGCTATTCCATATGCCTGGAATGTTTCCTACATTCATCCTCCCTTTGTCTCTCTAATTCCTACTCATCCCCAACTCTCACCCCACCCCAAAGTAAGCTATACGGCCTATGTGTACCTCCACTTTGTACTAAACCCTATTATGGGTGAGAAGGAAACACTGTAGATTCAAAATGCTCTAGGCTACAAGCCTGTCCCTAAGGTACATCATTCAACTATCTCCTCTTATTCTGAATACAGACACCACCCCCAATTTTCAATTATAATTGGCTTCCCAGGTAGTTTTATCTTTAAAGAGCAAATGCACTTGTCCTGTTGATGCAAGCAGAACAATCCACATGAATATTTTATTGCCCATTGTAAATTAATAAAATGACATTCCAGTCTCTGTAAGCTTGAATAATAAGAGTTTGCCAAGAGAAGACTTTACTTTCAATGTGCTGACAAAAATTCAAGTTTTGAGCCTGCAAAGCCAAGATTCAGACCTTGTACTACAGTGAGTTTACCAATGTAAATGAATTTCCTGAGATCTCTTGACAGCTAGCCAGCTGCCCCCCCCCCCAGGCAGCATAATTAGACTGATGAGTTGTATAGAATTTAGACTTACTGCACTTCCATCTCCCCTTAAGATTTGATAGAAACTCAGTGACAAAATATTTCAGAGGCCATATAATTCAAACAGTATGTTGCTTAAGCCCATAGACTGCTTAGAATGGTCTGAAAATTTACAGTATTGTGGTCAGGGCTCAAACAAATGGTCTTTTGTAAAAGATTAATCTGAAAATGTCTTGTTACTACAGGTAGCATAAGTGAGGAATGAGAGATGATATAGTACTTTACTTAATATAATTATTAGTAGTAGTTCAATTATTATTGTATAAAAAATATTCTGGATGGAAGAGACTCTCTTTGTCTCTGTATCTCTGTCTCTGTCTCTCTCCCCTCTATCTATATCTGTCTGTATTAAGAAATGTGTTTTCTTTGTTAAGGGAGAAAAAATCCACCTGATAACTCAGGGCAATCAGCTCATTCATGGTATCATTTCTAAATGATACTGCAATAGTATACTTGATGCCAGCTTTGCAAGATTACATATAAAAATAACACAGTACCCTTTTTAAAAATGTTTTAAGAATAATGCTTGTTATGGATTAGTTGGCTAAAAATGAGATCCAAAAATACAATTTATTTGACAGATTTTGGTTAATACATAAAACAGATACTTGGCTGACAAAAAACCAAGAAGACAAATTAATCTGCAAAGAAAATTAAAGAACCACTTTTGGAAAACACAGTCTCCTTCTTCTCCCGTTTACCTTGTAGGGGAAGAAAGACTTCCTCTACCCTCTCAGCTCAAGTACCTGGGGAAATGCAAGTTAAACTAACGAAAGACAGATTAACAGGAAAGACAGCATATGAATTTTATTGATGTTAATATTTGCATGTGTAGGACAATTTCACGAAAAAAGAAGTGAAAATCCAAAGAAGTGTTTAGACTCAGGGACTTATATGTCATTTCTAACAAACGGTGATACACTGTACAGAAGTGACTAGACAGAGGGGTTTGGGCTTCTAGAGCAGATAAATTGTGGGAAAGTGACAAGAAAATATATGGGTAGAAGGAAAGGAGGATAAGGGTTATTTTAGTACGGTTTGTTTATGCAGACTCATCTCAGTGCCAGCTCTCCATCTCCAGTGTCATAAATTAATCAAAAAGGAGGCCATTGATAAATTAATTAAATAGAAGGCAACACCTTAGCAGCCTACAGAAACAAACCAAAACCTAAGTCCAAAATGCCTCAGAATTGAGAATTGAAAACCTAAGGACAGCCAATCACAAACGGCCAACTAGGCTTTCCCAGTTAATGCAATTGCTTAAACTAAAGCCAAGCAAATAATTTCCTTGCTTAGCTTCCACCTGTTCTCTGTCAAAGTCCTTCCCCTAGCTCCTGTTGGTAGACTGTTCCTAAACACTTCCAGTCAGGCACTGCACAATTCAAATCAATTTTTGCTCAAATATACCCTTAAAAAATTTTAATATACTTTAGTTTATCTTTTAACAAGTAATAAAGATAGCTCTCCTTTACCTGGTACAGGAGAAGGGAGAAATATATGCCCTGCTTTTAAGCAGAAAGAAGGATGGTAAACTACTATTTTTGAAAAATGATCAAAGAAGACAATTTAGGTGATACAAACAAACATATCATGGTATTCATGGTCTCCTTTCAGAAAACTGCAAAATGAGGTGGAAGACAAGAAGTTTTTATACAATATAAGAATAAAGAATAAGGAAGAGACAAATAAAAAATATCTGATGGCCCAGGACCGCATAGTCAAACTTGTTTGGGTGAAAAAGCCCAGAGGTGGCTTGGCATTTGGGGTTTGGCTGAATGAATATTCAATAGGCCCTCTGTATTCATGGGTTCCGCACCTGCAGATTCAACCAACCATGGATTGAAAACATTCAAAAAAAGAAATTCTAGAGTGTTCCAAAAAACTTAAATTTGCAACATACCAAACTCCTATGAGAGTTTGGTATCGTTGCCCTGATACCAAAACCGGACAAAGATATCACCAAAAAAGAAAATTGCAGGCCAGTATCACCAATATGAACATAGATGCAAAAATCCTCAACAAAATACTAGCAAATCAAATTTAACAACACACTGAAAGGATCATACTCCACGATCAAGTGGGCTTTATCCCAGGGATGCAAGGATGGTTCAGTATCCACAAATCAATTAATGTGATACACCATATTAACAAACTGAATAACTAAAATACAAGAGAATCTTATCAATGGCACCCACCTAAATGTGCATAAGAAATGTTATCCTTCATTAGTAGGTTTTTCCTGGTAACCTCCTGTAACTGGCTTCCTCCCACCAACACACAGACACACACACACACACACACACACACACACACACACACACACACACACACACAATACACACATGCCTTCCTTTCTTTTATCTTTAGCTGAAGATGGTCTTTAAACTGATAGCTTAGGCTAGTTAGGGAGTTACTCATTTTTCCCTCGGTATATCCCATATATACATGAGGTATGCATGTTAATACACTTCCATTTGTTTTTCTCTTGTTAATCTGCCTTTTATTACAGGGTGTCTCAGTCAGTAACTCAGAAGGGTAGAGGGAAAATGATTTTTCCTCCCTACAGTTCACTCAAGAAACTAATTAGAAGATCTTGGGATGAAATTTAAAGCTAATAATAAATAATTTAGTCTTACGATGAGAAATAAATGCCAAAATCAATTTTAAATCCTTTTATATACTGAAGAAAAATTCTGAGATATCATATGTTAACAAGAAAAACTACAGCCCCAAACCATGTCAGCTGTGCTTAAGATAAATATCAAACCCAGATTTAATACCAAACTGCAGTTTCCATCTTCCTCAGGAATGTAATTTTTGTTTTTGAAGTAGCATAGTATTGGTGTAAACTTTATACAGTTGAGCCTTGAACACGGGTTTGAACTGTGAGGGTCCACTTATCTGCAGATTTTTTTCCAATAAATGTACAGTTGACCCTCCCTGATCTTGTGTTGCACACCTGCGGATTCAACCAATCACCAATTGAAATTTCCATCCACTGTTGGTTGAATCTGAAGATGCAAAACTCACAGATAATGGAGGGCCGGCTGTATTCACTGTACTATTCTATTTTGTATAAGGGACTCGAGCATGTGTGTATTTGTGGGGGGTCCTGGAACCAAACCTCCATGGATACAAAGGGACAACTATATAAATTTCATGTCTACAATATTATAATTCAACCTCCATATACACTACAGCATGCTTACCACCAAAAATCTAGTTTTATCTGCCCATACAATTGATCTCCTTTACACCTTTGGTCCTCCCTCCACCTCTCTTCTCTTCTGGTAACTACCAATCTGTTCTCTGTATCTACATGTTTGTTTTCATTTTGTTTTGCTTGTTTGTTTATTCTGCTTTTTTAATATTCTACATATGAGTGAAATCATATGGAATTTGTCTTTTTCCACCTGAATTATTCCACTTAGTATAATACCTTCAAGGTCCATCCATTGGTTGCAAATGGCAAGATTTCATCTTTTTATGGCTGAATAATATTCCAGTGTATGTATATGTGTGTGTGTGTGCACATACCACTTCTTTATCCATTCATCCATTGATGGGCACTTAGGTTGTTTCTATATTTTGGCTATTATAAATAATACTGAAATGAATATGGGGTGCATATATCTTTTCTAATTAGTATTTTCATATCCTTTGGATAAATACCCAGAAGTGGAATAGATGGATCATGTGGTAGTCCTGCCAACTAAAGAATGTCACTAGCCATTCAGCTCTGCAAGCATTGAATCATTAGCCACTGCAGCAGCTGACCTTTAACACACCCTGAAAGGAGTTCAGGGCAGAGATCAGGAATGAGGCACTCTGTTCTCTGGGAAAACTGGTAGTACAGACCTTCAAATAGTTAATATATTTTTAGGAGAAACTTTTTATGAACTTGGATTCTTTCATCTTCCCATACTTAGAAAAGCACTAAAACCATAAACTAAGATGTCTGTTCCTCCTATCGGCAACCTCCTAACAAGATGTGTGCTTGGTTGCACATACCCTCTTTGCCAAAATTACATATTTACTGACCTCCCCCCTTACCTCTCTGAACAGTTTCTTAGAGCTATGTGAGAGGATGTCTCTGGGGCTACAGTCCTCAGTAAGATACTGAATAAACTTGACCCACAGCTTTCATGTTGTACATTTCATTTTAGTTGATAGTTCTATTCTTAATTTTTTGGGAGACCTCCATAGTGGTTTCAACAATTTACATTCCCACCAATAGTACAGGAGGGCTCCCTTTTCTCCACTTTCTCAGCAACAATTTGTTATTTCTTGTCTTTTTGATAACAGCCATTCTAACAGAGGTGATAGCTCATTGTGGATGTGATTTGCATTTCCTCAGTAATTAGTGATGTTGAACATCTTTTCAAGTGTTTGCTGACCATCTTTGTGTCTTCTTTGGAAAAATGTTTATTCAGATCCTCTGCCTCTTTTTAAATTAGGTTGTTTGTTTTTTTGTTATTGTTGTGTTGTTGTTGAACCCAAGTTCCTGTTCTCTATGCACAGTGAGGCCAACCAAACCAAAACATCAGGGTCTGAAGCAGAGAAAGGTTTATTGCAGGGCCAAGCCAGGAGAGTGGGAGATGCTCAAAAGACCCAAACTCCCTGATGGCTTTTAGGGAAGAGTTTTTAAAGGAAATATTTGGGGTGAGGGGTGCAGGGAGCATGACTTTCTTCTGATTGGTTGGTAGTGAGGTACAGCAGACTTCTAGGAATCTCAATCGTCAAACTTCTGGTCCTAACCAGTATGGGGTCTCAGCCTATAGTTACCATCCTCCATCTGGATGGAGGGGCCTTAGCTCCTGCAGAACAACTCAAAGATATGTATCAGATTCTTATGTATATCCCTCCAGGAGGAGCTCAGACTCTGTTTTATCAGCGAACTATTGTTTCTCTCAACTGATTTTCCTTTGTTTCTGCAGTTTCTCTCTTTGCTAATTAGTAACTGCTTGAATCTGCTCTTTGGAAGAACACAGGGAAGGCCTAGGAGACCAAAGCCCTTTTCTACAAGCAAGAAATGGGGGACCTGGAAAAGCTTTTGCACCCAGGAGGGCCTCACAGGGTTCTGCTCATTTTCAATACCCTCTTTTGCTTTGATACTCCTCTATCCTGAGGAGAACCAGTACAGGACAAGAAAGGGAATAATGTTTTGGATAGAGAGGTTAATCATAAACTTAGCAGAGGAACTTTCTTTTAGAAGGACTCAGTTTCAGTGTAATATGAGTTCTTCATATATTTTGGATATTAACCAGTTATCAGAGGTGTGATTTGCAAATATTTTCTCCCATTCGGCAGTTTTCTTTTCATTTTGTTGATGTTTTCCTTTGTTGTGCAAGGCTTTTTTAGTTTGATGTAATCCTATTTGTTTATTTTTGGTTTTGTTTCCCTTGCCTAGGGAGACCTATCTAAAAAAAATATTGCTAAGACTGATGTCAAAAAGTGTACTGCCTATGTTTTCTTCTAGGAATTTATGGTTTCAGGTCTTACATTAAAGTCTTTAATCCATTTTGAGTTAATTTTTGTATATGGTACAAGATAGGGGTCAACTTTCAATCTTTTGCACATAGCTGCCTAGTTTTACCAACACTATTTATTAAAGAGACATTCCTTTCTTCATTGTATGTTCTTGCCTCCTTTGTCATAAATTAGTTGCTTGTATACGTGTGGGT
The DNA here is from genome assembly GCF_048773025.1 of Camelus bactrianus. Lineage (NCBI taxonomy): Eukaryota > Metazoa > Chordata > Mammalia > Artiodactyla > Camelidae > Camelus > Camelus bactrianus. The sequence goes on along the minus strand of NC_133550.1, from coordinate 40,858,812 downwards.
TTATTTCTGGGCTCTCAAATGTAACCTTAATCAACAAGTTTGTAATGTTCTGGTCAGCACCAATGAGGTAATCTGGAGACATGGCCCCTCCCCAGCCCCCAGAGGAAGAAGAATCAATCTGCATAATAAAACCCTTGATATTCCTCTGCCCCTCAAAAGAGGATAACCCAGCCCAAAATGACTATTTTCTTTTGCTAATGACTTCCTTGCTGTTTAGCACAAGGAACTATATTCAATAGTTTGAAATAATCTATAATGAAAAAAAAGACATATATATATATATATATATATATATATATATATATATATATATATATATATATATATATATATAAAACTGAATCACTGCACTGTACACCAGAAACTAACACAACATTGTAAATGAACTATACTTCAATTAAAAACAAAAAAGAGAGAGAGTACTAAGGCTTAGATTAAATAACTTGCCCAGACCAAGAAGTGGTTGAGTCAAGATATGAAGCCAGGTAGTCCAAAGCCTGTTCTGTTAATGATTTCAAACACTTGAATAGCTAGTGGACTGGTGGAAAACATCAGTAAAATAGGCAATATCATTCTAGGAGTTTAGTTGTTTAATTTACTTATCTATTGTAAAATTAGTTATATAAGATATCTATTAGACTGAGGTGGTTCTAATACCTTAGCAGCCTATCTAAGCAAATCAAAACCAAAGCCTGAAATGCCTCAAAGTTAAGAAATCAAAATCTAAGGACAACCTAACACAAACATCCAACTAGCATTTTCCAAATAAGACAAATGCTTAAGCTATAGCCAATCAAATAATTTATTTGCTTGGCTTCCACTTCTTCCCTATAAAAGTTTTTTGGTTTGCCCCTTTTGCTAGAGTGCTCCTAACCACTTCTAGTTTGGTATTGCCTGATTAGAACAGATTTATGCTCAAATAAACTCTTAAAAATGTTAGTATGTCTCTTTTATAGTTTATCTTTTAACACTATCTGTATATTTTAAAAACATTTTCATAATCTTTCATCTCTTAACTGTATGGTGTTCATAATTTTCACTTCTAATGCCTCGTATTAATCAATATTAGAATGTTAAAAATCAACTCATGAAGGTTTTTTAAAAAAATCTCTATTGTATTATATATTTGTATTAGTGTTTATTTGTTTTCTCATTAAAGATGCTTAGCAAATCAGAATTATATAAAGCATACTTTATATGTTAATATGTAATTTTCAAAAAGTTAAAAACATGACTCTCAGAGTTGTTGACCTCATTAATGAGAGAACCAGCAGGATAATATACCTGGTTCAAATGGGGCATAGAAAGACAAAAGTTATTTATAGTCATTGAGAAAAAAGTGCTAGAATAAGATTACTCAATTACATAAAAATTGGTTAATGTCCCATAGGGCAATAAAACTAACCTTTGGGTTACAACCCAGTCTTTTCTACCAGACACAAATCATTTCCATCTCTATGAGACAAAGATAATTGCATTGCTAAAACATAAGGATTATCTGCATCAATTACTGGTCTGGTTTTCTACAATTTAACATCTACTCTTACAAAGTCATTTTTTACCATTTATCACCATCGTACTACATTTTATGTATTTACCTTGTTTATTGTCTGTTCCCTCCATTAGAATATAAAGGCAGAACCCCCCCTTTGTGCATTGTGATATCCCCAATACCTAAAATAGTGCCCTGCCCATAGTATGTACTCAAAATATGTGCTGAATGAACAAATTAGTGAAAACAAAGAATGACATGGTTCACTTTGACTTTAAAAACATAAGCCATTTTAGGACAAAAAATGTAAAGTAACCAAGCCCAAAGTAAATTAAAAAGTAAACTAAATTGCCTGAAGGATAGCCAAGACCTCATACTGGTGCTTGAATAGAGGAAGTTTCCAGCCCAACTTTCTGCAGAGAGAGAGATTAATGGAAATGACATATGATGAGATGGAAAATCAAGCAGCACCTGTAGAAAATCTGTTAGCCTCTCATTCTCACAGTGAAAGTAGAGAGGAAACAATCGTGTGCTCTCTGAAGAGAGCTGAGGTGGGGGGAGGGGGAGGGAGCAAGAACCAGATTGTAAAATTCGACAAAATAAATTCCACCTCAAGAAGCCACTTGTTACTGAAAGAATCAAAATATGTTGCTTTAGCATAAAGATTATTTTGAGCTGAAGGCAATTAAGAAACAGCAGGTATAGGGGGGAAAAAGTATACTCTTTCACATTTAATTCTTTAGTGCATCTGAAATTGATTTTATACATGGTATAAACTAGAAATCCAATTTTTTTCCCCATATGAATAACCAGCTGTGCCCACTATCTCTCACTGCTATTCATTTCCAGCTCTGTCAGATATCAGGTTTTTCAATAAACAGATATGTAATTTGGTTGGTAGTTTTCTATTCCATTCTATTGATCTGTTTGTCTGTCTCTTGCCAGTTTTTCATTACCTTAATTTGTTGTAGCTGTGATAAGTCTTGATATCAGCTTGTTCTTTTATACTTAACTTTGCTAGTCTTGGCCCTTTGCTTTGTACATAATTTTTAGAAACATGTTGACAAATGCCACTCACAAAATAAATTCTCTTGAGATTTTAATTGAAATTGACTTGAATCAATTTCATCAATTTTGGAAGAACTGTATCTTCAATTATTGAGTCCTCTAATCCATGAGTATGTTTTGTCTCTCCATGTATTTAGATCTTCTTTAATACCATTCAGTAATGTTTTACACGTTACTACAAAATGGTCTTAACACATTTTGATTAAAATGATTCCTATATACAGTTTTTGCATTTTCTAACTGTAGCTACTGTATCAAAATGTAATTAAACTTTTATAGGTAGAGATAGCAGGATACAAGATTAACATACAGAAATCTGTTGCATTTCTTCACCCTAACAATATCAGAAATATCAGAAAAAGTTAAAAAAAAAATCCTTTTTAAAACTGCATCAAAAAAAAAAACAAAAACAATTTAGGAATAAACCTGATCAAAAAGGTGAAAGACTTATATGCAGAGAACTATAAAACATTAAGGATATTAAGGATGATTTAAAGAAATGGAAAGATATCTTATGCTGTTACATTGGAAAAATTAATATTGTTAAAATGGCCACACTACCCAAAGCAATCCACAGATTTAATGAGATCCCTATCAAATTACCCGGGATATTTTTCACAAAACTAGAACAAATAATCCTAAAATTTATATATAATCATAAAAGACTTAGAATTGCCAAAGCAATACCAAAGAAAAAGGTGGAAGCTAGAGGCATGACCCTCCCAGACTTCAGGTAATATTATAAAGCTACAGTAATCAAAATAGCGTGGTATTGGCACAAAAACAGACATATGGATCAATGCAACAGAATAGAGGGACCAGAAATAAGCCCACACACCTTTGGTCAATTGATCTTTGACAAAGGAGGCAAGAGTATACAATGGAGAAAAGATAGTCTCCTTGACAAGTGGTGTTGAGAAACTGGACAGCCACATGAAAATCAATGAAATTAGAACACTTGCTCATACCACATGCAAAAATAAACTCAAAATGGCTTAAAGATTTAAACATAAGACAAGACACCAGAAACCTCCTGAAAGAGAACATAGGTAAAACATTCTCTGATACAAGCATAGCAAAGTTCTCCTAAGGCAGTCTACTGAGGCAATAGAAATAAAAGCCAAAATAAACAAATGGGGCCTAATTAAACATATAAGCTTTTGCACAGCAAAGGAAACCATAAACAAAACAAAAATGACCTACGGACTGGAGGAAAATATTTGCAAATGATGTGACTGACATGGACTTACCTTCCAGAATATACAAATAGGTTATACAACTCAATGACAAACAAACAAACAAACAACCTCCCCCCCAAAAAGCTCCACAACTCTATCAAAAAATGGGTGAAAGACTTAAACAGACATTTCTCCAATGAAGAGATACAAATGACCAATAGGCAAATGAAAAAATGCTCAATATCACTAATTATCAGAGAAATGCAAATCAAACAAATGATAAATGCTGGAGAGGGTGTGTAGAAAAGGAAACCCTCTTACACTATTGGTGGGGATGTAATTTGGTGCAGCCACTATGGAAAACAGTATGGAGATTCCTTAAAAAACTAAAAATAGAGGTATCCTATGATCCAGCAATCCCTGGGCGTATATCTGGAGGAAACTCTAATTCAAAAAGATACATGCAACCCAATGTTCATAGCAGCACTATTAACAATAGCCAAAACATAGAAACAACCTAAATATCCAACAACAGATGATTGGATAAAGAAGATTTGGTATATGGAATACCACTGAGCCATAAAAAGAATGACATAATGCCATTTGCAGCAACATGGATATAGACATGGAGATTGTCATACTGAGTGAAGTAAGCCAGAAAGAGAAAGAAAAATACTATATGATATCACTTATTCATGGAATCTAAAACATTGATACAAATCAACTTATTTACAAAACAGAAATAACTCACAGATACAGAAAATAAGCTTATGGTTATCAAAGGGAAGGGCAGAGTGGGGTTTAAATTAGTAGTTTAGGATTAGCAGACACAAACTACTGTATACAAAATAGACAACAAAGTCCTACTGTATAGCACTGTGAACTATATTCAATAACTTGTAATAACTATTACGAAAAAAAGAATATATATGTATATGTATAGCTGAATCTCTATGCTGTACCACAGAAACTTAACACAATACTATAAATCAACTATACTTCAATTTAAAAAAAACTGAGAGGACCTATAAATTGCATTTTTTACACTAAACCTGTTTGGTTTTAATATCACATTATACCTGTTGACCTGAAATAAGCAGACTGCTTGATATTTCTGTAGCAAAGATGGATTTATTCATGATCAGCAGAGAACTGCAATTCGAGGTCTGCAGCCATGGCTTACTACTTGCAAGTCCTGGCACAGCAAGAGAAGGAGAATGCTTTTATAGACAGGAAAAGGAAGTTGAGAGGGCCGTAGTAAACAGAGTCCATGGCTTTTCATTAGCTGAGTCCTTAGAAGGAAAGAAGTCTTTCTTCCTCCTGTTGAGCTCTGCTATCATCGCAGAGCGCGGGAGCTCCCCCTTCTGGCCTGCTTACTCCGTGTAACTGAGGTTTCTGTTTATTAATTTTGTACATCCAACTTCAGAAAATGAGTCCAAGAGTGTTTCTTCTCCCCTACCTCCATTTTTTATTCCTTGAAAGTGTGTTAGAACTCACCTATAAAGTTATCTTGGGTCTGGTGGATTTTCTTTGCATTCATGAGAAGATTTTAAAATACTGATTCAAGTTTTTACAATTTAAAACATTTTTCCTAAATTTGCTCATTTGTGTGTTCTTTTAACTTTTCTTTATCATTATTATTTCCATTTTTGCTTTAGTTCTTTTGTTTGTTTTCTCTTCTAATTGCTTAGGTTTGAAGATTAGCTTTTTATTATTATTATTTTCATTTTGGGGGAGAAATATTGGATTTTTATTTATTTACTTATTTTTCTTGAAGGTACTGGGGATTGAACCCAGGACCTTGTGCTTGCTGGGCATGTGCTTTACCACTGAGCTACACCCTCCCCCTGTGAAGCTCAGGGTATTAATGCTCAGGTATACTTTTCTTTCTTTCTTTTCAGAACTAAAAAAGGATTTTGTTTATTGAGGGCAAGAGGATGCAAGCAATATAAAAATCAAAAGCTTATCTGGCTTTAACTGACTTTTCTTTCTCTGCTTCTCCAAGGGGAGTTGGGTTTTATTTGTACATTTTCTAAGGGTCCCAGTCTGTTCAGGAAATCCTTATACAGGGGGAAGCTGTGGGGCAGATTCCTTAAGCGACCCTTTGGGAGACTTCTTATCACGGCAGGAGCAACTGCTCAGTGCTGCCTACTTCTTTCCCTTCTGCTTCACGTGCACCACAAAATAGTCATTGCACGCAATGGTGAGCCCGGCGATTAGCGAAAAGCAGCTCTGGAAGCCCACTTTGCCGTCTCGGCACTGGTCCAGGTCCTTCATTATTTTGTCCATGGCCAGAGGGTCTTTTTGATTTTCCAAAAATCCAGGGAACTCCTTTTCCATGAGTACTCTCAGGTCCTCCTTTGTTAAGTAGCCTTTATCCCCAGCAAATTTGTGAAATGTGAACATCATGGTTTCCATGGCGTGTTCCATTTGAGACGGCATTTTGGTGAGGTCTGCTGAAGCCTAGGAAGGAGGCGCGGCGGGGGACTCCGGGCTGGCGGGGACGCGCGGCCAGTCAGGTATACTTTTCTTTCTAATATAAACATGGAGAACAATGCTTTTTCCTTTCTAAGAAGTATGTTTTAAATTTCTCAAATATACACTACTTTAAAAATCTCTTAAAATGCATTTCTAATTCAATTGCATTGTGTTTAAAGAATACAGTCTGTGTACACCAGTTCTTAAAAAACTTAAACTTGCTTTTTGGCCACATACCTGAAAAGTTTTCATATAAATGCTTTGTGGGCACTTGACAGAAATGTATGTCATCGTTGTCAGGGATAGGGGTCTATATGTGTCCAGTAGATGAAGCTTATCATTGTATTTTTTAAGTCTTCTATATTTCTACTGATACCTTTTATGACTGGTCTATTAATTACTGATATGATATATCAAAATCTCCCACTGTGGTGGTAGATTTGTTGATTCTTCTTGTAGTTTTGGCAACTTTTACTATATGTATTTTAAAGCTGTGTTATGAGTCCCATACAACCTTGGAATTATCAAATATTGATGAAGTAAATCTTCTATCAATGTTTTTACCCTTATTACAGTAATATTTTTTGTTTTAAAGTCTATTTTGTCTAATATGAATATAGTCATACCACTTTTAGTTTGGTTAGTGTTTGCTTATTAGCATGTCTTTTTTTACATCCTTTGACTTTTAGTCTCCTTTTTTTTTTTTTTAATAGTTTAGGCAGTGATGTGCTGACAAATGCTTAACAACCAGCTCTCTGGGCAGGAGAAGTAGCGTCTGATTTGCAGAATGTACTGATTTCTATGGTGTCAATACTCCCACCTGGGATTGTCAGAGAAAACACAGAATGCCTAGTTAAATCTGAATTGCAGATAAACAATGACTCATTTTTTAATATAAGTAGTTAATATTGCATGGAACACACTTACATATAAAAAATATTTGCTGTTTATCTGAAATTCAAATTTAACTGGTTGTCTGTATTTTCAGTTGCTGAATCTGGCAACCCTACTCCCACCAAAATGGTTGAATGCAAAGTTGGGAGGAGATGTTCACAACTTGCTTTTTAAATAACTTTATTGAGATATAACTCACATACCATAAAATTCACTCATTTAAATATGTAACACAATGGTTTTAATATATTCATATACTTGGGCAACCACCACCACCACCACAAACAATTTAAAACATTTTCATCATCCCAGAAAGACTCATTAGCAACCACTAACTTCAACCATCCCTCTGCCCCAGTCCTAATTGGTAACCACTAATTTATTTTCTATCTTTATAGATTTGCCTCTTCTGAACATGTTGTATAAATGGAATCATACAATATGTTTTTTTTGTGACTGTCTTCTTTCACTTAGCACATATTTTCAAGGTCCATATATATTGTAGCATGTATCAATACTTCATTTCTTTTTTATTACTGAATAATATTCTGCTGTATGGATAGGTCACATTCACTTATGGATACATTTATAAGTTGATGGACATTAGGTAGTTTTGGGACTATTATGAATGAAGCTGCTATAATAGTCAGCTTCTGCAGGCTGATAAGAACCACTATGAGGCAGCTCCAGTACCCTGCTCATTATAGGTGTGTCTCTTGTAGACAACATATGGCTGTATATCATAATTGCCTACTTACTTATCTCCATCTCCCTCTGGACTATCAGCTAAAGACTAATAAAGACTTTGTTCACCACTGTACCCACAGTTCCTAATTTAGTGTCTAATACTTGACGTTTAATTAATTAACGCATATTGTATTCCTGAATGAAGTATATAGCACAGTAGTTAAGAATGAATTGTTTCTCTTCTATATATAAATAGATAAACAGCAAGGTCCTACTGTATAGCACAGGGAACTATATTCAATATCTTGTAATAACCAATAATGAAAAAGAATATGTGTGTGTGTATATAACTATTTATATAACTAAATCACTATGATGTACACCAGAAACTAACACAACACTGTAAATCAACTATACTTCAATTTTTTAAAAAAAGTGAAGGAGACATAAAGAACCTCAATAACCTAAAAACAAAGCATTGAGCCTCTGATTAATGACAGTAAGCCTGACCAGAGAAATTCACCTAATTATAAGTATCTTAGAAATTAGTTTTTTTAAACCTAGCAAGCCAGATTGTTTAGAGCTGTGTTCTGGGCTTATATAGGCAGGGTTCACAAGTATCAACAAATGGTTGCCTTGATTAAAATGAAAAAAAAATAATAATGAGGTATTTATGTAAATGCAGAAGGGCTAACAGGTTACTTAACCTTTCTAAGACTTGGTTTTCCTCCTGGTATGATGTGGAGAACAGCAGCACCTCCCTCAACAGCATTTTGTAAGCAGTCAGCATTGGCCTGGCACATTTTAAATACCCAGTAACAAATGGTTATTATTGTTATTTGTGTTAAACACACCAATAGCCCATTTGACACTGTGATCTCATAATTCCTTGCCCACTGTCTTCCCATTTGCAGTGTGTGACCTACTTCAAGGATGATGTTTGGATTTGTCATCACTGAAAGCTGTTTCGTTGAAGACAAACTAAACTCCCAAATCCCACTCTCTGACAACAATCTTACTCAAGGAACTTGCAGAGCCAAAATTAAGATTGTTCCTTTTTAAAAATTGCCAATTTAGGAGGAACATACTATCTAGTTGTCATAGTATTTCTCTTCTGATTAAGGAGGTAGAATGTTTTCAGCTTATTGGAAATAGGTGTTCCTTTTATGACTTTTCATTTCTGCTGCCCATTTTCTACCTGTATGTTCATCTCTGTCTTTTGAACTTGTAAGAGCACTTCATATATTAGGAATATCAACACTTCGTGTAGCATAAATTTTGCAAACAATTTTCCCAAGTTTGCATTTATTGCTTCTCATGGCACTTTTAAACATACAAAATTTTTCTTATTTCTAGGAAGTAAAAAATATCAATTTTCCTATTAAAAACACTGCAGGAATATATGAGTTAGAATGTGAAAGTCCTCCATATATTTACACTTTGCCCACCCTGTGAAAACCACTGATAGCAATTTAGTATGTCTTCAAAACACGTGTATTGGTAGTCAGTATGTATCATCAGTTGTCTACTGTTTTCCATTCTTAATGCTACCACTTGGTCTAGGCCACCACCGTATCTGGCTCTCCTCTCCTTTCTCTCTAAATCACTGTTCTTATCATAGAGATAATGGTCATGTTTAAACATAACTAGATTTTTTTTTAAACACACACTAGCATACAGGTCATCAACCAATGTATACATACTATTTAGTCCCCTGTTCTATTCTCACTTAACAATATATGTTGAACCTCTCTATGTTCAAATATTGCCTGGAATATACTTTGTTTTTTAGAAAAATATTCCTTGTTTATCTGAAATTCAAATGTAATTCAATGTCTTGTATTTTTATTTGCTAAACTGCACCGTCCTACTTCTATTGTTGGTCCAAGATAGCTGTTCCAGTTGTAGCCTTCTTTCAGTCGGGGGACTGGGTTAAGGAGACTTGACGAACACATCCAATTCTATCAAGGGCAGAATCTGGATGTTTCACATATCACTTCTGCTTACAGCGCATGACCATCAATTAGTCACATGGCCACACAGAACTTCTAGAGAGGCTTGGAAGTGTAGCCTTTATCTGAGCAGGTATTTGGCCAGGTAAAACCCTCTCGCCATGAAAGAAGGGAAGAATGAATGTTAAGGTACAACTAGTTCCCTAGATAAGAACTATTGTTAGAGATAACAATCTTAGGATATAGTCTTGGTAGGATTGTCATTAAAGGTTCCCAATTCCCCACCCTCTTCCAACCAAGTGACGGGCATGTGACCCAAACTGAGCCAGATACTCTCTGAAACCGGAATCTTAAGCAAAGTGATAGCAAGTTGATACAGAAACTTCAAATACTTGAAGTTCATTCACCCTGATTTTGGTGACCTGAAGAAAGTAAACATATGGCTTCATGCTTAGATCATTAGAGTTTTTCTGGTTCCTGAGCTTACACTTAGTTTGCCTTTGCAGGTCTAGATTTTCCTCGGGTTCTGTAAGATAACCTTTTTTTCCCCCTTAAGTTGGTCAGAATTGGTTTGTGCTACTAGCAATTATAGAAATTTAACAGCTCAAAAGTCAACTCTGGGAGCATTCCAAGGTGAGGAGACAAAAAAAACCTGTTCCCCACCTCTGAGGATTTCTTTCTAAGCAAATTTTCACTTCTGCATTAGAGTTTTCAGACTTAAGATAAGAAGGCAACTATAGCATCAAAAATAGTACCTCAAAATGGAAACAGAGAGAGAAGTATAAATTAAACTTGAGTAGGCTAATACTTGGGCTTACTTTGTACTTATTTGCAGAGATTACTGATTACTCTAATAGTTGGGACAACTCTGTGCTTTGTTAAATTTTACAAATATTATCCCACTAAATCCTTGTAGCAACAATAAGGCATTGTTATTATTCTCATCTTGCAGTTGGGGGAAATGGGGCTTATGTTAAGTGACTTTCCAAAGGTCACAGAACTGATAATAGTTGTAGCCAGTATTCAAAACTAAATTGATATGGAAATTCCTTAAAAAACTAAAAATAGAATTACCATATGATCCAACAATCCCACTCCTGGGCATGTATCTTGAGGAAACTAATTCGAAAAGATACCTGCACCCCAATATTCATAGAAGCAGTATTTACAATAACCAAGACATGGAAGCAACCTAAATGTTCATCAACAGATGATTGGATAAAGAAGTTGTGATATATCTATATACATATAATGTATATGATGGAATACTACTCAGCCATAAAAAGAATGAAATAATGCTTACATGGATGGACCTGGCAACTGTCATACTAAGTGAATTAAGCCAGAAAGAGAAAGAAAAATACCATATGATATCACTTATATGTGGAATCTTTAAAAATGACACAGATGAACTTATTTACAAAATAGAAACAGACTTACAGACATAGAAAATAAACTTATGGTTACCAGGGGGAAAGGGGGTAGGGAGGGATAAATTGGGAGTTTGGGATTTGCAGATTCTAACTATTATATATAAAATAGGTAAATAATAAGGTCCTACTGCATAGCACAGGGAATTATATTCAATACCTTATAATAGCCTATAATGAAAAAGAGTATGAAAAGGAATGTATATATACATTTATATGTATAATTGAATCACTATGCTCTACACCAGAAACTAATGAAACATTGTAAATTGACTATACTTCAATAAAAACAAAACAACAACAAAAAAACTAAGTTGAATTTCAGCACTTGAATTCTTAACCATTATCCATACCACAGCAAGACCTTAAAAAATAAAAATAAAGATACTTGCTATTTAAACAGCCTTGTAATTTTATTTTTAATTTTTACCATTCTATTATAGAAAATTTCACACATACAAAATTAGAAAGAATGGTATAATAAAGCCTGATGGTACCTATCACCTAAATTCAACAATTATTCCCGTTCCGTCATTCTTTTCTCATCAATCTTCTCTCCAAATTTACACTTTACTTTCTTTTAAGCTGGAGTATATTTTATCTTTTTATTCTTTAAAAAAATTTATGTGTATTTTTTATCATTTTATCCAAGAGTATTTAAAAACTAATCTTCACCTATAAATACTTCAGTATGTTTCTGTAGTGCATAAGAACTTAAAAGAAAAAAAACCCCACTACATTATCATGCCCCCAAAATTCATAATTCCTTAACATATTTAATATCCAATCCAAGTTCAACTTTCCCTGAGTGTCTCAGAAATGTCTTTTTACATTCAAATAAAAATTCAAATACAGTGCATACATTACATGTCAGATATTCTCAAGTTTTTTTTAAAAAATTTATGACAGTTCCCCTCTCTTCCTCTATGCCATGTGTTGTTGAAGAAAATGGGGGCTTTTATCCTGTGGAATTTCTAACCTTCTGGATTTGGCTGATGGTACCCTCTGGGTGTCATTAACAAGTTCTTCCAGCTCCTGTCTGTCCTGGAAGCTGTTCATTAGTTCAAGAGATTTGATTAAATTAGACTCAAAACAAATAAAAAAAAATTTTGGCAAGAACACTCCATAGGTGGTGTAATAGCTGACTTTTAAAAAAATTGTGTAACTGATTTATTAAATGTGCTGAGTCAGTAATCATAATCAGTAAACTGCTTTGTCTTCTCCCTCTGCTGCTGTCAAACAAGCAGATCTCCCTTCTCAGTCCCCAGTGATATTTTAGGCAGATCCCTGACCTTTGAGGCCAGTCTCAGTTGTGAGAAGAGTCTCACTTTCAGCGATGGAAAATTCCAGTCCAGTGTAAATTAAACTTCAATTTCTCATCCATTTCAAATCTCCCTTCTCCCCCTTCTCTTCTATTACAGCTGTCAGGCATGGCCTGTCCTTTCACTCCATTTGGTAGACAGTCTCCACTGTGTCCCTTCAGTCCACGGGAACCATTGGGCATTCCTGCCCAGTCAATGGTGGAAGTGGAACTTGCAACCCTCTGTCCCTGTCTAGCTTCTAGGAGCAGCTCCAGCCCAACTCTAGCCTGCAGATTTTGTCTTTGTCCCTCAAACTCCAAAGGATCCTTGTCAGATTCTTCCAAAAACTTGCCTGTCTTGCACTCCTATAGTAGCAGAGAGTAGGTGTACACATTCCTCCAGCCTGGAAAGCCTCTGGCCAGGCACTGAAAGTCTGACGTCCCTTTCTGGCAAGCACTCCTAATTCTAAGGGGCTCTCTCACTGCCTCCCTTCGCTTGGCTCTAGGGGAAGAACAGCCCATTCAGACCAGGGAAGACATGCTGCCATGCTCTCTTCTCTTGGGAAATCTTCCTAGAGATGCATCTGTCCAAATGAATCTTTGACTTTCTCCGCTAAAGGCTGTGGGAGTGATAGTCGCTGGACTAGCATGTCCATTTCATAGTAAGACCTGTGCACATATGTTGAGGGCTCTTCTTAGGGGTTGGTTCTCACCCATTGTCTACACCTCTGAGGCTGTATCTTGTTCAGGAAAATTCCAATCTACATCCATACAAGTCTACAAGATATACCCTTGACCTAACTTTATAAAGTGGTTCTATTTAACATATGGAATTTCCTATTTTATTTTTTTTAACATTTTTTTATTGAGTAATAGTCATTTTACAATGTAGTGTCAAATTCCAGTGTAGAGCACAATTTTTCAGTTATACATGAACATACATATATTCATTGTCACATTTTTTTTTCTGTGAGATACCACAAGATCTTGTATATATATTTCCCTGTGCTATACAGTATAATCTTGTTTATCTATTCTACATTTTAAAATCCCAATCTGTCCCTTCCCACCCCACTCCCCCCTTGGCAACTACAAGTTTGTATTCTATGTCTATGAGTCTGTTTCTGTTTTGTATTTATGTTTTTTTTTTTTTCAAGATTCCACATATGAGCGATCTCATATGGTAATTTTCTTTCTCCTTCCAGCTTACTTCACTTAGAATGACATTCTCCAGGAGCATCCATGTTGCTGCAAATGGCATTATGTTGTCGGTTTTTATGGCTGGGTAGTATTCCATTGTATACATATACCACATCTTCTTTATCCAGTCACCTGTTGATGGACATTTAGGCTGTTTCCATGTCTTGGCTATTGTAAATAGTGCTGCTATGAACATTGGGGTGCAGGTGTCATCCTGAAGTAGGGTTCCTTCTGGATATATGCCAAGGAGCGGGATTCCTGGGTCATATGGTAAGTTATTCCTAGTCTTTTGAGGAATCTCCATACTGTTTTCCACAGTGGCTTTCCTTGCTTCCTTCTCCCACTCTTAATGATTTAGATGTCTTCTTTTACAATTTTGTGTTTATTCTATTTGTAATTCATGGTAGTTATCACCTTTCCAGTTACGAATTTCTCATTTTTGTAGCATCCTGCTTCTTTTCTGTTTAGAGTAGACTCCTAGTTTATTTTAAAAGGAATAATTTAGAGAAACTCAAATTTAAATAATACTCTCCAGTATATTTTTTCATATATCACTGTGATTTGGGTGAACATCACACACAACACTAACATGTTCTTGTCCTCTGTCCTTACTCAAGAACCCTGGGTGAACTACTAAACACCACCACAAACAAAATGAGAAAAGGAAAACATTTCCAAAAATGGTAGAAGACCAGGAAGCAGGTCCACAGTGATTTATCAGCTTAGTTAAATGTTCCCAGTCTGCATCATACATTTACATACATACATGTACTTCTGTGATTTCCATGTCATATGTGATACAACCTATAAGCATCTTAATTGATGTGTTAAGGTCTATGTGTATGTTTTAAACAAATGTGTTTTATTAAATTGCTGGGTAGAGAATTGCTTATTCCAGTCTTAGCTAGAATTAGAATTAGGAAATGAAGAGAAGGCTTACTGACTCACTGAAGAGTCAGCTGAGTACATTTTTATTTTGCTCTCTGCCAAAGTGGGAGTAAACAATAGACTAACCAAGAACTGCATGATCAATATCCTTGGATGAATATGTGAATATGGGGGGATATAGGGTGAGATCAACTCTGTTACATCAAATTGGCCTAAAATTAGGTCTTTTAAAATGTATGAGATGTTTCTGGAGGTGTACTGTAATGGGGTAATCAAATCATGTTAAACTCACTCTGGACATAGCTGGTTAAATATATCTGAATCCAAGTATTACATATTCCAAATGTGTGCCCCTAGCAGAGCTCCAGGCTCACATTAGATCTTAATAAATCTTTGTGGAAGAGGGAAGGAAGAAGGGAGGGAGGATGTGAAAGAGGGAAAGTGGGAGGAAGAAAGGGGGAGGGAAAGAAGGAGGGTAACCAGACCGGGAAATTGGTTTTTATTACCTCATTTTAGCAACTGAGTAAGCATAAGTTGACTAATGGTCTTTTCATGGCGTGGTTAAAATGTTGAATTTAGGGCTAATTGTGCGAACCAAAGAAAAGTAAGAGTTTAATAAAAATCATGTTATGGTAATAATTGAAAGGCTGACAGCACATAAGTTTGAAAAAGGAATGTTAAGTGATTGGTTTTTATGTTTTTGTTTTTTAACTCTGGCATCATGCATTAACTTTGTAACATATTTAACATTCCAGAATATCAAGTCATTGACTTGTTCTTTTAGAAACCCCATTTTCCAAGTCATCTGAATTAAATTACAAATTTATTTAAACACAAAGACACTACCAATTAATAGGAAGCAAATGTTCCATTAAGGAATGCAACAGAGAATGCATGTTTAAAGCAAACTTGATGAAATAGAATTTCAGGATAAGACAGCACATTTGTTATTCTTCTCAGTTCTGTGTCACGTGGAGATTCCATAATTATTCTGTCTTCATCCAAGTCTTGGATATAAGCACTGCAGAGATCTGGTCAGAGCCCAGATCCTGGGGCACTCACCTAAGGGTGCACCCCTCAGACTTCCCTCCCCCTTCTCCCTCCCTCTGTGCATCTCCATCTTGGGGTGTCATCCACCTTCATGCACCTTCTAGGAGAAATCTACAAGGACACCAAGGGAGACCTTGTGAAACTGTCTCATGACCTAAGTAACCCTTCCCCCTTCAGGGTACACCTTTGGTATCATGTACAACCCTCTTGTACTGCACTTACCATAGTGACTATCATAATTTCTTGTCTCTAAAACACAGCCTCCATGTAAACAGAGATCATACGCATTTCTGACTCTTCACTGAACAGTATTTCTTGTGTGCCAACCATGGTCAAGGTCTGTGCTAGAAGTTATGTTTAGAATTAAGCAAAATAGATGTGGTCCTTGGATTTTTGCCATCTTCTGAGGGAGCGAGTCATTAAATCAACAGGAAAAATAGGAGATGGGCAATTGTGTTATGAAGGAGGAAACCAGGGTTTCAGGGATCAGAACAACAGGAGAGACAGATTCGGAGTGAGGGGGTGTAGCAACACTTAACTTGAGGCCCACCATGACTGAAAGTTACTCAACTTATTCGGGCTTGAATGAGGAGAGTGTGCCCACCAGATGCAATAGCGTGTGGGAAGCATGGGGCACTGGGGCTGGAATAGACCAGGCAAGGGGAGAGGGCTGGGAGAGTTGGGGGTGCAGACAGTGGGGGCCTTAGAGGCTCCACTAGGGAGTCTGTATTTTTTTCTAAGTTGTAAACCATTGAAGGTTTTAAGCAGGAGGCTAATGTGATTTGTATACCATGGTGCCTTGTGTTTACTTGCTGGGTACTGAAGACTTACAAATAAATGGATGAATTAAACATAATGAATACAGTTCTACCCCACTTCGGAGTTTTACCAACCTCAGGCAATTAGATTAATTTGATATATCTGGTTCTAAGGAAACACATAATGGGAATTTGTTGATTTTCAGGCACTCACCATTCATTTTCCCTTTCTACTAACCCCCAGTTTATTTTAGGTAATATATCTCCCTATATGTGCATTCTTTTTTTTTTCCTATTTTCTTTTAATTTTATTTTTTACTGAAGTGTAGTTGATTTACAATGTTGGTTTCAGGTGCGCAGCAAAGCAATTAGGTTATACATATACATACATATATATTTTTCTGATTCTTTTCCATTATATATTATTATAAGAAATTGAATATAGTTACCTGTGCTATATAGTTGGTCCTTGCTGTTTATCTATTTTATATATAGTAATGTGTATCTGGTAATCCCAAACTGCTAATTTATCCCTCCTCTGCCCTTTCCCCTTTGGTAACCATAGTTTGTTTTCTGTGAGTCTGTATTTGGTTTGTAAATAGAAAAGAAGATGTAGTAAATATACACAATGGAATATTACTCAGTCATAAAAAAGAATGAAATAATGCCATTTGCAGCAACATGGATGGACCTAGAGATTATCATATTAAGTGAAGTAAGTCAGACAGAGAAAGACAGATATCATATGATATCACTTATATGTGGAATCTAAAAAAAAATGATACAAATTCTATTTACAAACCATTTTGCATTCTTGGTGTCCAGTTCTCCCTTGGCCAAGAAGCTTAACATGAGAAACCAAGCTGTTCCAACCTGAATCCCTCTCCTGGGACTTAGAATCTGTAGTAGAGTAATTGATAGAGAAGAAGAATGCCTGAAGGAACTCACTTCAGCAACAGCAACTGAGAAAGATAGCATGTATTTCCAGCTCTGGTGCCCATGGCTCCCATGGTTCCTGCCCTGGTTCCATAAGCAGCTTTTGGCAGGAAGGAGCTCTTTGAAGGGAAGCTCTCAGTAGGAGGCCCGTTTTATCTTGTAACTAACCTTAAACCAGGCATCCCATGCTTTACTCATCTCTGACCCTAGCACACCTTTCAAATATATTGATCACACAATACCTTGCCTAACCTGTTGATTTTTTCCATAGATCAAAAAAGTAGAAATGGAGAATAAATAATTAACAAATGACCAGATCTCCTCCCTAGCTTCCCCTTCAGTAATCTTGCAAACAAACTGTGTGAACCAACTGTGAACAAGGTAACATCTAAAGAAAAGATCAGGAGAAGTCAGCAAGCCTACAGTAGGGGATGGTGACAACTTGAAACCCCTATCTCAATGATTAACTGTGATTACTCCCTCTTTTCCTGTTAAATCTTTCATGGCTGAGCAGAATCTTGGGACATGGTTTTCTGGGGACATTGAGTCCACCATCTCCCCAGATTGCTGGCATTCTGATTAAAAGCAACTTCCCTTTCTACTGACATTTGCCTCTCTCAAGTATTGATTTTTGTTTTGTTTGGAGGGGGTAGATAATTAGGTTTATTTATTTATTTTAATGTTGGTACTGGGGATTGAACCCAGGACCTTGTGCATGCTAAGCATGAACTTTGCCACTGAGCTATACCTTCCCCACAAGTATTGGTTTTTGAACAACGAGCAGCTGGACCTGAGTTCAGGAACAGATCAAGACTGAGTCTCTTGTCTCTCATCTTTCTTTCCAGTAAAAGTCCCACCAGTGCATTCACTTTTTCCTTAAAATAGTCAGAGTCTTCTGTCACTTGCAATAGAAGAATCTTAGTGAAATGAAAACCTATTTTAGCCCTAAATGGTGATCACATTTTGGTCTCAAGTTTTTAAAACCTTTCTTTGGATATGTTACTTGTTCATTTCCAATCTGAAGGAAACTTTAACATTTTCCTTTAGTTCTCAAAACTGATTTTAGTAGTTGGAATGTACTTTCTGAGTGGAAAGATTTGAAATCCTTGAAAATAGTTGAGTATTCTTTTTCTCTCTCCAATTTCCTCAGAACTGTAGTTTCCTTTGTCTTTGCACAATTTATTCTACATGTTTTTATTAGAGACCATTCCCCTTGCTTTTAGTGTTTTCCAAAGCATGCTCCACAGACACTAGTCCCATGAGGTGCCTCCAATTAAAAGTGTCAATTATTACATAAATCTGAATAGCAGTAAGGACTCTACCTCTCTCTTTGGGTTTCAAAGAACACTGTAGCATCTTAAAGCACCCTAAAAGTCCTGCAGTAAAGAAATGTGTGTATTTTCCTAATGTTTCTCAAATGTCTCTGGTCATGCAACTCTTCTTTCTGAAAAATCCATTAAAGAACTAGCATTCTGAGGCACCCACTTTGGGAAAGGCTGTTTTTGAAAATCAAAGCAATGTGAAAATGAAGTTTTTCCATGTTCTCTGCTCCATCTATTAATGCTGCATCATGTTTTCTTGGCAGTGGGTTTATCCCTTTTCTTGTATCTTCTGCTTCAAATACAGGTGGACCATTCTTTTAGGTATTGTCTTTTTAAGAATTTTTAAAGCCCTCAGTCCCTCATGGCACATGAGACTTTTTGGATTTATTCAAGTTATAGTCCTCGCATGCCTCTTACAATAAAGGCCCATCAAAATGCTCTGAGAGCAGCCACAGTGTTTATGTTTTATTTGTGCTATTTACTTTTCTGTGTGTGAGTCTCCTCAGTGTCCTTAAAATTAGGGGTGATCTGGTAGAGGGAAAGCTCAACAGCCCCTGCTGGTATTTGATGCATATATACGTGAGAACTCACGTACATACATGAATACGTATGAAAGAAAAAACATGGTCTATTCTCAAGGTCACTTCAAAGACCTCTGATTGTCCTTGTGGGTAGTACCAAACTGTCCAAGCTGAGATGAAAAGTGTGGACAGAAAGTGAGATCATCTCCCTCCTAACTTCCCTGACTAGTCCAACAAGTGCATTAAGAGGGAAGGTCAGGGGTTCCAGAAAAAGGCAAGGTTGGACAGCAGGAGGACCAGGGGCTAAGGATTAGCAATGATGGCTTTGACCTTGGTCCAGATAATTACATTTAAGCAACTGACATAATTGTGTCTTTAACTCTTCATTCACTTAATAATTCATTCAACATTCTTATTATTAGTTATTAGTTTCTAACATTATGTAAGTTTTAAGTGTAGAATATTATATTTTGACTTCTGTAGACACTACAGTGTGCTCACCACCAAAGGTTTAGTTTCCATCCATCACCCTATAGTGACCCCCCTTTACCCACTTTGCCCTCCCCGCATACCCTTTCCTCCTGATAATCACTACTCTGTTCTCTATATCTATGTATTTGGTTTGGTTGTTTTGGTTTGTTCATTTATTTATTTTTTACTTTAATTTTTAAAATATTCCATATATGAGTGAAATCATATATAAGTGAAATCATATTTGTCTTTTTCCATTTGACTTATTTCATTTAGCATAATACCCTTAAGGTCCATCCATGATTTTTCTCCCTGACAGCAAATGGCAAGATTTCACTCAACTAACATTATTGAGCACCTGTTCTGTTAAGGGATTCTGCTTGGTTCCTGACTTCAAAGAATTTCATGTCATACTGAGTCATCAGGCACCTAAATAAAAATATCCAATATAACCTGGAGAATGCTATGTTAGAAGTGGGAACAAAGTGCTTTTATGCATTAACTTAGGTGTTTAGATATACTCTATAATTTAAGCTTGTGTTGCTCTAGAAATATATTATTGAAGTATTTCATGAATGTGCCTTCAGTTTTCTCTACTAGTTCATGTTCATTTATGTTCACTGCTTTATAGCATTTTTATGGCATTCTATTACAAAATATAATATAAAATTTAAATTACCATAAATATTTGTTACTAAATCAAATATCCATTCTATTGATGAATATTTAAGTAATTGTAGTTTTTTTTTTTTTTAATAATGCTGCAGTAACATTTTTCTGTATATCTGATGGGTATGAAATGGTACCCATTAAAATCAGCTGTGGTTTAACTTGCATTTCCCTGATTGCCAGTGAGGCTGGGTATCTTTCATTTGTTTACTGGCCATTTGGGATTCCATAAATCCTTTTTTTTCCCCTTTTGTTCGGGGTGGGGGGTTAGGTGGGTAATTAAGTTTATTATTTATTTATTCATTTATTCTAATGGAGGTAGTGGGGATTGAATCCAGAACCTCATGTATGCTAAGCACGCACTCTACTACTGAGCTGTACCCTCCCCTCAGGGATTCTATAACTTCTTTTACACTTCCTTTCCATGAAATGTAGCACAGGGCTATCTTGGAGCACACCTCAATGAGCACTGCTGATCTTCCTTGCATGGCAACATTGCTTGGTTTTCTAATGCTAATGTCAGTTGCTACCTTTAAAGTTGGCATCACTGAGGCCCACCTTTGCAAGTGGGTAGGTTCTGGAAATAGTTGTCTTTCTGTAGACCCAGTGTCTTTGATGCTTGTGGTGGGTTCACTGAGTTATAACACTTCCCTAAACCTCACAATGGGGGTCTACTTTGTGTGATTAGGCTTCTACCTCAAATTCCCTGATAAATAGAGTCCAGTTCTGCTCTGTTGGAGCTCTGGCAAGTCTCACCATTCCTCTTCCTGGGGTACTGGAGATGCTCCACTGGCCCTTAAATTTCTGGCTAAGATAATACTCTAAAGAGGTGAACCATTTGTAAGTATGATAGTAGTTCCCTGCTAACTTAAAGCATCACCTGTGTATGGTGAACTTTGCTGACATGCTCCAACTGTAAACTGTACCCCCTGAGACATTAGCATTGGATGTAATTGCATTATTTATCCTTCCTCTTTGAACATCAACTTGGACCACCACCCAGTGTCTTTGGGGGTCAGAACTACAGCCACACTATGTTTTTGAGCTGGGGTCCAGCCTCTACCTCCTCTTCACCAGCCAGTCACTGAGGTCCTGCATGCCCGGAGGCTGGCCTGCTAGAGTCTGACAATCTGTCCTTTTTCCTCAGTTATGTCCCAATTAAATAAAATTGTTATTGACTTGAACTTTTAAGCAAATAGAATTTACTTTGCTTCTGTGAAAGCTCCTTCTCAGAGGCCAGAAAATGGTCACAGGGGAGTCACACATTTTTCTAAAGGGAGGAAGTGGTGCTTACTCAGTCTCTTTTCATTACTTATTTTTTTCTTGTTTGAGACTCAAAGATTTCAATCCAAGTGAGATATTAATTTAAAAACATTTTGGGGATGCTACGCAAGTGTCTATTTTGAAATTTAAGAAAGGAAAAAAAAACCATGGCTGACATCTCAATAGGTTTTCGTATTTCAGGTCAGCATATTTCTTCTAATTTGGATATGTGAAACTACTGTGGCATTCAGTTTACAAAATAGGCCATTCACCAAGACAGTAATATGGACAAAAAACCCTGAGGAAGCAAGTGATTTTCTGCCAAGCTCACTCCAGGCCCCCAAACATGGCCCAGTTCTGCAGCGGAGGGGAAATAATAACAGTTCTCTAACCCTATACCTTCCTCTGTTCTTATGTACAAAACAGTTACCCCAACTACTGCCCTGAACCTCTTCTTCCCCCACCTCTGCACTTCCGGGGCATGATTATACTGTTTGATCCCATCTATCTAGAAATATATCAGGGAGATTCCAAAATTTTGAGAGAGGAAAACACTGTTCCTTTAGGAAATGTATTCTCTGTTGTCACCTGGAACAAATCATTTACAAGCTCGGTGTTTTTCATAATATATTTTAGGGAAAAGAAAAGACCAAGTAACATGTTAGGAAGCATTTCAGAGAGAATTTTATTTCTGCAAATCACCTGTCATATTTTATCCATTTAACAGAACAAATGAATAGGAAGTATTTGTTCCCATAAAAAACAACCTTTATGGCAAAAATTTTGAAATTTGACTTGGTTGCTAGTGGAAGGAGTCCGCCTTTGACCTCTAAACAATGACCTTTTTTTAGACACATTTTTGAATTCTAGAAGTCTGGACAGTATGCTCAAAAGCACTAAAAGATGAATGATGGTTTTTAAAAAGCAAGTTTTGGAAAGCCAAAAAGCCTTTCTAGAGTTATTTTACTATTCACTGGGTCACCCTTTATTGCTATGTAGCTTTTGAGTGGTTATAGATCTGGTAAGTGTCCCAGTTCACTGTCCCATGGAGAGGTGATGTTTCTTAAGTATGGAGAGTGGGACACACACTGCCCAACTAATTCTGCAGAGCCTTCCGTCACACGTACATAAAAATATGTGTCCTCAACTGGAAGGAGGAAATCTATTTTATATATTGATCAAACTCTGGTAGCACACAATGAAAATTCATGGAACACCACTGTGCCGTGCACCCAGGTACAGAACTACAGTCTTAAGTTTGGCATTAAAAGAAACCATCTTTCTCTGTCTGAGTGTTGACCCATATTTGTGGCTTATAGTCTCAGCTGATTAGTGTAGGGTAGTGTTCTCAAAGTGCTTGATGAATAAGAGATGAATTTTAGTCACATGTGAACAACAGTAGTAACTAAAATAGAATCATATGATTCCTCGTTAAATTCTCTTTAATCCTTCTGATCACATCAAGGAGAAAAATTCAGTTTAGTACTAGGTTTTTTATCACCTCTCTTTTGAAGAGTGACACACACAGAGAGGCAAGGAGATCTTAGAGCTTTTAGGGGCAATCTTGTTTTGTTAGGATTTAACAGCATTGTTTTGCTTTTCTTGTAATTATTTTTACAATTACCTTCCACTTCTCACAAATAACACTGGTTGTGTAGCATATTGGTGAAATACACAGCATCTTGCTTCCCCCAGAGCCAGGGAAGAGATGGTGGAGGGGAGACCCATGATCTAAGCTAGAGCCTTTTTACTACCTAATCTCAGAAGTGACTTTCCAATGCTCTGGCATATTCTATTTGTTAGAAGCAAGTTGCTAAGTCCAGCCAACACTCAGGAGAGGGGATTACACAGGGTGTGAATACCAGGAGGCAGGGTTCATGGGACATCTCAGAGGTTCGAAATGTTACGGAAACGACAGGCCAGCCAAGAAACAAGCACCACTCGGAGGGTTGGAGTACTCAGAATGTATTACGCCGGCGGGCTCAGAGGGGCTTCTGCTCTGAAGCTCTGAGCACCTCCAAGACGTGCGCATGAGGTTTTATAGGGTAAAGTACAAGCTTGGGGTATTTGGCCAATAGGCATGAAACAGCTTTAGCAGCATCATTATCACAAAAGTGGAGGCAGGGAGGCAGCAAACCAACAATCCAAAGCCAGATATGTATCTTTGAAAACCCAGCTGGCTAGCAAAAAAAACATGAACAGCAAACCAACACTAATTAACCTAGATTTACAAGTTAGTCCAGCAGAACTCAGATCAGTATTCCAATACTTAGATTTGTGAGTTATCCTGCCAGCCCAGCCCAGCCTCTCCTTCACATTCCTAGACTTGTGAGTTATCTTGTTAGACCAGCCCGGCTTTTCCTTCATACTACCACAGAGATACACTACAACTGTCTCTTTTCCATTTCTGCAATAGATAGAAAGAATGCTCCATGAGGGCAGAGAGAGTATCTTGTTCACTGTGCTAGTCCCAGTACCGGGCACAGTGCCTGACACTTAAAACTGCTTAGTCAAGGTTTCTTTCAAGGAAACAAGAGGCAAAGAAGGAAGGAAGGAAAAGAAAAGATCCAAGCGAAGGGATCAAGGTACTCTGCTAATCCTTGGAGAGTGGGGTAGTTCTTTGGGAAAGGAAAATTCAACCATAAGAAGGACTCTGGGAATGGAATCAGGACTTCCACCTCTTCCCTAGTCCTGAGTATAAGCAAGCCTCCAGGGAAATGGAAGTCACTCTGCAACCAGACAGCACCCACCATCCTGCCCCCAGCATAGCTCCTGCAGGTGTTGAACAGCTGAGCTATAAAATAGCATAAGGGTCAAGCATGGAAGGACAGCCTTGATTGGGGTCCCTCACAGTAGGTGTACAGGCTCTGCTGGAAGGAACAGTAATCATTGGAGGATAGATAAGGGAGAACTCTGAGGTGCTTTTTTCCCACTTGTAGAGAGCAGGAAGAGGTTGTACTGAACGTGTATAGGCTGCTTTGTCATTTAACACTATAAGATAAAGATATTACTTAGTTGCAGATTCTTTGTGAGCATAATTTTAATGGATCCATAATATTTAATTAAACAGTTGTAACATAAAATGTTCAGCCATTGCTCTGCCCTCACATTTATGCATTGTTTATATTATTTTCTACCGATATACACAATGCTCTAATAAACATTCTTGCAAACCTGTCTTTTCACAATTGTGAACATCTCTTTAGGTTACATTCCTAGCAGTGAGATTGTGGGGTAAAGTATATGTACACTGCGTGTGTGTGTACTGTCAAAACTGCCGCCAGAAATAATGCACAATTTCTCATTCCTGAGGGATGAGTGCCTGTTTCGATACACTAGCTGAGACAAAGTTTTATTTTTTTAACTTTATCTTTACAAAGTTGCTGGTCTGATAGCTGAAAAATAATAGCTTATTATTGGTTTCACTACATGATATAGTCGTTAATGTCCCCTACCAAATATTTCTGACTTTCCACCTCCTGAGCATATAGTAGGGTTGAATTTCATGGCATTTGATAGTAGGTGGGGCCATGTGACCTGCCCTGGTCGTTAAAATGTGAATAGAAATAATATGTACCACTCTGGGATGAATATTTCACAGCAGTGCAAGAGCCTACAGAGCTCTCTTTCACTTTGCTACCTGTTACCAGCAATATTCCACAAAGTGGCCTGAGTCCCATGGCCCAGGGACAGGTTTTGTTAATCAATTCTGTGGAACAAAGCCTCCAGCTAAGCCATGATGGATATGAACAAAAAAATAAATCTTCGTCTTTTTGAGCCCCTGAGAAATGGTGTTGTTACTGCAGTGTTACCTAGACCATCTTGACTGATGCTTTAAACATCTTTAATCTTATTGAGGTTGAACACATTTTACTATGCTTATTGACCTTTTTGTGTGTTCCTTTTTTTGTGCATTTTTCTATTCATATCCTTGTATGTTAACTTTTTAAGCTTATGATACTCAACTACACATTTATCAAGGCTGAATTGATCCCCACAGAGGTATCAGAGAGAATGATAAAGTCTGTGAAATACGGTATAAAGTACAAGTCTATCACAACAGCCTTTTAAAAGATTTTTAGGTAATGTGCTTTCATTTCAATGATAATGTCAAAAAATAATATAAACATATTCAAGATCATTTAATTTGCCACTTTATAACTGAGGTATGTAATTTATTTTTATGTCCTGAATGGTCTCTTACGGTGTCAAGTACCACTGCTTGACGCACAGCCCAATAAGGAAAGAACAAATGTGGACTTAAAACATAAGTAATATTTTTGCACCAAGTAAGGGACAAATGACGTTGATGTCTCAGCAGATTGTCCAATGTAAGTTCAGAGGTTTCACAGCAGAATAGATAGAGAAAATTGTAGGAGCACTGATTCATCACACAGTCCACATCAGCACAAGCGGGCCCTGCTCAGAAGAATCTGGCACAGCACTCAGTACCATTTTTAAGTTGTGACTTGTCTCACTTATGGCCCTATGATTGCAAACAACAGAAGCAGATTCTGGCTACCTCAAGCATTAAATAACTGGTTGAAATGATACAAGAAAATGCAGAATTGAAGAAGAAAACCAGTCTCGGAAAGAAAACTAGACTAGGGTAGCTCCAGGGATCTCAGTACCAGGAATTCCTGGACTAGGACATTTTGGCAGCTGCCAGCAAAATGACTCAGCTATCTTCTATCTGTGTGTCTTTTTGCCCTGGATTCAAATTCTTGGATCCATCTAAGTCACATCCTCATCATTTGGCTGGAGGGGAGAGGGTGTTAGGGGAGAATGTATTAGACTTCAAAATGCTACAGTTATCCAGATGGCTGATGGAAATCAAAGGTTATATATTCTCAAAGTATGTGTGAGATGTCAAGGGCCACTCCTAGAGGATATGGGGGATTTAATTCTTCCTGGGCAGGGGAGTAGTACATGAGACTTCTTTGTTAAAAAAAAAAAAAAAAAAAGAAAGAAAAGGAAAATAAAATGAATGTCCAGAAAGGATTAAGGAAGAACATAAATCACAAAAAAACAACCTGCAGCTTAAGGAGAATGCGAAAGAAGGAAGCTGTCTTCCATGAAATGGATGAGGGAAAAGGGAATGAATAGGGCTCTTTCTGGCTGTATAAGGCCTCGTGAGATTCCTTCTTAAGAGTCATAGTCAAAGAAACAGCCATCTCCAGAAAAATAAAATCAAAAGAGATTTAGATCTTTGCTTACTCTATTGATAAAATATTGAAGTTGAGGTATATTTTTAATATGCAGCAAAACTCTTTGAAATATACTTTAGAGTTGAGACACCTTTCTTATCACCAAGTTTTCTTATGTGCTCTGCAGTGGTTTCACCCCGACCCCCTCCCACCAAAATCATGTTCTCCGCTGTCTCCCTCTATTTCAGAGACTACTACTTGACATCTTTCATTTGTCCCCAATTCACTTTTATGAATATCAACTGAGCCTCTTTGAATTTTTTAGTTTTCTTTTTCCTTTACTCTATTACCTGAAGGTACCTTTCTATATAACAAAGAAGAAACAAGGAGATGACCTAGAATCTAACAGGAGGGCCTTGATAATGAGTAGAATCCATAGTTTAATCATTTCCCTATAACCCTGATTGTATGTCACCAATATTTTTCATTTTGATTTAATTCAAAATATTTTTCTAATTTCCCTTGTGACTTCCTTGTTTGGCCCATGGGTTACTGAGTTGTGTGTGGTGTACTTTACAATTATTTAAGGATTTTCCAAATATCTTTCTGTTACTAACACCTAGTTTATTTATGCTGTGGCTCAAACGCATATTTTTGTACGCTCTTTAAGGGTGGAATATTCAACAAATGTCACTTAGGTCAAGTTGGTTAATCTTTAATTATAGTCTACCTTCAAATAATATTATGTCCTTAACAGTATACTCCAATTCCTGCCTCCCATCTTTTGTGCTACTCTTGTGCTATGTTTCATTTTACATGTATTATATACACATACTACGGTGATACTATTTTTGCTTTAGTAAACTATCAATCTTCCTAGAGAAAATGAAACTTTAAACTTTTTCGGTTTTTAACCTTCATTTTTGCCATTTCTAACACTATTTCTCCAGGCAGATCCAAGTTTCTGTCTGATATATTATTGCTTCTGTCTGAAGAAATCTCTTTAACATTTCTAGGAGTGACAGATTGCTTATACTTCATTCTCTCAGTTTTTGTTTGTTGGGGAAAGTCTTTATTTATGCTTCCTTTTTAAAGATATTTTTGACAGTTTTGTTCTTTCAGTACATTAAAGATATCACTCTATTGTGTTCTGACTGGCATAGATTCTGACAAGAAGACTGCTGTAACTCTTATCTTTGTTCCTCTGTAATAGGTCTTTTTTTCCCTCAGGTTGCCTTAGAGATTTCTCTTTATCCCTGGTTTTCAGTAGTTTGAATATAATATGTTTAGGTACTGGGTTTGTTTTGTTTGTGGAACAGCTGTGTCTTAGAGCAATGCTTTCAAACTTTAGTGTGCATATGACTCTCCCGGGGATCCTGTTAAAATACACACTTAATTCAATAGGTCTGTGGTTTGGCCTGAGTTTCTGAACTTCTAATAATACCAAATGAAGGTGATGTAGTCATTGTCTGAGAACACTCTGTCAGCGGCAGCAGAGGCAAGTGATTTACCTGGCAGCCATTTCTGATTTTTTGTCTCTCACTGATCAAGTTCGTCTAGTAGGGTGTTAACATTCCCTTCTATTTCTAGTTGTATTATTGCCCCTTCAGGCAGCTACGGAGGAAGCCTAGCTTTTCTGGACCTGGATGCTAAGGATGCTCCTAAAGGTATGGAGGCAACAGAGCCTGGGAGGCTGAAGCAACCATTGGTATTATAAAATGAGAAAAGAGCAGTGATAGTCACAGGAACGAAGCACATCAGAAGCAGGGCAAACAGTAAAGCCTAGAGGGGGCGGTAGGAATCCGCACAGTTGCATAAAATGAGTCCGGTCCCCAGGGAATGCCCTCTAAGGATCTGGAAGTGGCGTACAGCACCTAATCGTGTCCCACTGGCAAGAATTCAGTCACATAGACACAGCCAGCTGCAAGAAAGAGTAAGAAGTGTTGACTTTAGCAGAGAAGCCATGTACTCATCCAAAACACCTATTGACTAGAATTAGAAGAGAACAGATGTTGGAGGGTCAGTTAGCAGTCTCTGCCCCAACAGCATATATAACTCTTCCGTATGAACCAGATCATGCCCCAGATGCTTTCCCCTGATGATCAGGTCTTAGAGGATACCAAACCATTCTAGTCAAGGGATCCAGGTATTCCACAGGTATTGAAATTAGAGAATCCTTGAGGATTATAGACTAAGTTTTTTTTTTAAAAATATAGGTAATGGGGATTGAACCCTGGACCTTGTGTATGCTAAGCATTGGCTATACTCTCTCTTCTAGACTGAGTTTTTTTAAAGGTTGCCTGGTGTGAGTGGGTATAGCTCAGTGGTAGAGTGCATGCTTAGCATGCATGAAGTTGCACAAGGTCCTGGGTTCAATCCCCAGTACCTATATTTAAAAAAAAAAAAGTAGGGTTGTCAGATTAGCAATTACAAATACAGGATGTCCAGTTAAATGTGGATTTCAGATAAGCAACAACAAAATTTTAATGTAAATATGTTCCAAATATTGCATGGAACATATACTAAAAAATTGTGTTGATTATTTGAAATTCAGATTTAACTAGGTGTCCTGTATTCTATCTGGAAATCCCACATTTAGGTGGATTGCAAAGAAAAACGACCTGTAAAGCCATTATCAGATGGCTTGATAGGGATACTTTATTCTCGCTACCACTGAAATTGCCTTTCTAGTCTATAAGAGATAATCAGTTGTGACTAATGTAGGTTTAGTTTTTCTCATGAAAAGGTATGCCAATTTGGCATGGTGATGATCCAATTCATATTTCTCATACGTTCATAAATTATATTCAAAATGGTCTACTTACAAATTATCAAGGCTTTTAATCTATAAAATCAGAATTTTAGGTTCAGTTATGCTCCTGAAAATACAAATACGGAACAAATATGCTCATGGAAGGCCTCCAGAAAACCAGAACATCCAAATCAGGAACACAAGCCACTTCTTAGCAGAGCTGAGGACTTGTAGATAGATAGACAGACAGACAGATAGATAGACAAGATGTAGATGGATATGAATTCAGGTAATTAAGTGGCAAGCCACAGCTTATTCCATAATATGAAATTTATTATTCATTAATAGCAATCAATTACCAAATTGACCCAAGCTAGGTAGTTTGGAATATAGTTGTCACCAAGGAAGATAGGAACTCAACAAAGAATAGTATCTCACACTATGGGTTTTCAAGTATGGGGAAAAAAAAAAACCCTGAAACCCAAAACACTTTAAAGACATAGTTAAGGCCTTGAAGAATCTCACAGGGAGGTTTTTGCTCTGGTCATACATAATTTCAACCCACTGCAACGTCTCACTTGATCATTCAAAAGCAATTTCAAAGGATCCTGAAGAAATTGTGACCCATGGCATGGCATAATTCAGATACTATTTCTAACCCCAATTGCTTTTTAAATTTCTTCATTAACCATTTATTGATCACTTAACACACGACATCTATCATCATGTTTTTCCAAAAATCATTTCTTTTTGGGCATTGGTCAATCATTTTGCCTCATGACTATAGTGAGCAACTCTGATTATGGAAGCAAGCCCTTGAAGAGAACAGTTTGATCTGCCAAATGTTTTATTTCTCAATCCTCCCACTCTACACTTGGTCCCCCATAACTTCCCTGTTGTTATGTCTAGCTTCTCCTTGAAACAGTGTTTTATTCCACTGTCATGGGACTAGCAATATCACCAAGGTCCTTTAGTGGGGTTAAGACTGGACAGTGGCAACACCTTAATCTTCTTTTATGGGATCCACATAGCATAGCTCAACATACAACATGTAGGAAGCAGTAGACAGAGAGCTTAGGAATAGAGATTTAGGGACTAGACTGCTTGTGGTCATATCCCAGCTCAATCCAGGTTGTAGCTGAGTAATCTTGGGCAAACTACTTAACTTCTCTGTGTCCCAGTGTCTTCATATGTTAAGAAGGAGATAATAATAACTCAGGGTTGTTGTAAGGATTAAATGGCTTAATTTATGTAGAGCACTTAGAATAAAGCACTTAATACATAGACTACAGCAAGTTCTCCAAAAAAATGCTTCCATCATCACATTGCCTTCAATCTGACCCCTCTGTAGTCAGATTTCCCTCTGTCTCCCCCATATAGGGATAGTTATGGTTACATTTAGGACCCATCTAGATAATCTGAGACAACCTCCCCATTTCAAGGAGAGATTATCACATCTGCAGAATGCTTTTGCCATGTAAGGTAACTCTCACAAGTTAAAGAATTAAGACCTGGATATCTTTGGGGGTCATTATTAAGCTTACTACGCTCACTCTGGGACAAAAAGTTGGCTTAGCATTGTATATAATTATCTCATTTAGTCTGCATAGAAATCCTTTGAAGATGTGGTTTTTAATTCCCGTTGTTGAGATGAGATCACTAAGGCACAGAAAGCTTTGTCAGGTATTCAGGAAGTGGTAAAATCAGAAGTTGAATCCAAGAGCCTTGGATTCCAAAGCCCATGCTGTCAATCATTACACTCAGCTCTCTCTGCCAATGTTTGGTGGAAGAAAGTGGAATATAAAGAGGTGTCTAAGGCAAGATACTTCCCCAAACTAAGAGAGCCCCGGGCAGTCTAACAGCAGCCTTATGGACAGGGAATGTGGGATTGAGAATTGTAGCATCACAGAAGACCTCTTGATGGACTTGACGATGTTTTGCATGGACTGTTCCTGAACCTTGAATTCAGGACTCAGTCTTGCTCACTATAATATTCCCAGTAATATCACAGTGCCTAGCATACTGCAAGTGTCCAGTAGATATTTGATGAATGAAGGAATGAATGAAAGAAATGGTATCCTGGTTCCTTCCAGGCTTGATGGTTTTACTTCCACCTCTCCTCTGTAACACTTTCTCTCCTTTTTGCCATTTCTTGGGATTGGAGCTTCATTCTCATTCTGCTGGGAAGTTCACTGTTGGAGAGGGAGTTTGGAACCGACCTACAAAAGATCACCATCAGTAGGTTGCTACTTTTCCTATTCCCCAGGTTCTTCAAGGCCAGAACAATGTTGTTACCCTGTCCTAGTAAAGACTCCTCAGAGAATGGCAAAGGCAGGACATTACCCTGAGGAAGTGCTCCCAGGATGGGGGACAAATATTGATGGCAGACTTGCCATTTCACCCCGAAGGCTGAAATAGCATGTGTACCCTGAAATGGCATGCTCATCCTGTTACTTAACTCCCATGCCTCACTTCCTGCAGATAAGAACAGTTCAGGATTGTTTTCATCTATAACTCTAAATAAATAAGAATAATCTGTTTATGGTTACCAATGATGTGTTAAGCTAAATGAAAAGCTGTACAACAAACCTGAAGAAGATAACCAATCAACAAACAACTCAAACTGCTGAGTTCAGAGACAAAGTAGCTAAAATGCTTGAGGAATAATTTCATTAACTCCTCTCTCCACAGTTTGTAACAGTCATCAAGTTGATACACCGGTCTCTTCATTCAAGCCTCTGCTCAGAGTCACCTTCTGGAGGCTTGCCATGAATATTTAAAACAGGCTGTCCCCTGTCACTTTCTAAGCCATGTGCCTGTTTTATTAACCTCAGAGCACTTATCACTCTCTGAAAAGAGCATCTCTTTTCAAAATCTAGACTTACCTCTCAGAATGCAAGCTCCAAGAGTCTCTATGTGTTAGACCCTATAATGATGGTCAACACCCAGCAGACGGTCAATAAATATTGTTAAATGAATATACTATATGAGCTTCTCAAGTAAGTGGTGGGGAGGAGGGATAAAAAAGAGAAGTTGAGAAAGAGACTATTTCTTTATTTAATCTAACCTTCCTTCCCCCATCGAAGTTCCACTGCTCCAGACAAAGGCAGGCAACCAGCACAGTAAAAGAGAAACAAAAGAAGCTAATTCATGGCTTTTATGCTGCCTGATCATTTCAGGGATTTTCACAGATAATTTTGACAGATGTAATTTTTTTTGCCTTAGGTGCTGGCATTAGAAACTTAACATTCCACATTGAGATGTGGTTTCTCATACTTATAAAAAGGTTGGCCTACAGAGGGTGCTAGTTCACTTCGAAAAGCTAACATGAGTGACTAAGCTTTCACTGGGTCCTGGAAAGAGTTTACCAAGCAAACTGGGAAGCAGCCAGTAACAACTAATGAAATGTTTAAATTTGCCACATTTTGCTTCAAAATGAAAGTTTAAGAAAACAAAAAAAAGCAATCTGTGAAAATGTGAGAAGCATTCAAAGACCTCCCCTAGAGAAAAGAAGTAGCTTCATTTTTCAAATGCAAAGAGAAGCCAGGCTAAGAGAAGCATCCAGAGGGAGGGAATATTAGGCATATTGTGAAAGAGAGGCCCGAGGTTGGGAGAAATTGCACGTCTTGGAGGAGGGGTTGGCAGACCTCTGCCAGATTCCACCCCACACCTCATGCTGGGAAATGAGGACTTTCAGACATGGTGTGAGATGCCTGTGGGTGTCCCCCCCCCCCCCCCCCCCACTGTTTAACTGAACACATCATTCTTGACCTGGGTTTCAGGGCTCCGCAAGGACTGGGAGGGAGGAAAAACCACTTGACAGTTTTGAATTATGTACTTGGTCACTGTAGGCTCAGTGGGAACGAAGAGGGAGCCTCATAAGAGGGAGAAGCCTCTTCAAGGTTTGGATCTGCTAAGAAAGCTTCAGGAGAGGAAATGGAGTCAGCATGTGAGTTCTCTGTGAAAACTTTTGAGCCCTCTTGGAATGAGCAACAGTTGAGACAGCTTTGATAGTCCAAAGTGAACCTCAAGGCAGAGACTCATAATGTTAGTACTCTAGCCTTCATATTGCAATGATCAGATACGAATTTTCAAGGAAATTTGGACTAAAAAATCTGTAAGAGCTGTAACACAGCTTATTACGTATGGTGCTTTCAACTGGTGACTGTCCTTGCTTTTGTCAGTTCAAGGTGGGGTGATCACTTTACTATAAATGTTCAATGGCTAAACTTTAAAACAAATCAATAAAGGGCAAGGAATTGCTCGCAAAAACAATCAGCCACCTCCCTTGATTTAATTGTAAAATCAATCAAATCAGGGGTTTTGTCACAGTGTAGGGAAAACATCTATTTTCCCTATGAACTATCACATCAATTAAATGATTTATTTGGAAGACATAGCTACAGTCTAATGTTTTAATCTTAAAAAATGTTTATCTTTCCAACATGTTTTCAAGATTCTGAAGTCAGCTTCTTTTTCCCTAAGGATTTGCTTCATCTCAGATGCACTTCTAACCTTTCTTCTGTTGTTATTTTTAACCATTAGCCATGTATTCAAAGTAGAAAATCTACTTAAATGCTCAAAAGTCAACATAAGCCACAAACCTAAACACCAGCAAGTGAGGATGGAGAAGTAACAATTATTGAGGTCTTAGAGGTCTTACTGGTCTTACTGGGAGCCCCTTTGCACTTTATCTTGACCTCAAAACAACGAAATGATGAACGTACCGTTCGCTCCGTGCCATGGTCAGGGTTAACAGGGTAAGGCCACGTGCCAGACAGTCACGTCAATGAGCAAAGCATGCCAGTTATGAGGACTTGTTCTCCATGGGGAGGTGCAAAATGTTTCTGGGTCCTATTTTTTCAAGAGAAGCCAGTAGATTTATGTGAAATCTCCTGATTTTTGAAAAAGGGTGCTAATTGAAAGAAATGTTTTCAATACTGTGTGAACCACATAAAGGAAATCTGGAGCAGAACCTGGCCCAGGGACTGCCACTCAGCAACACCTGCTAGTGGGGTGAAAATAAGGCTCAGGAAGGTGATACCACCCAGCTGCACAGCTGGAGGTGACACTCAGAGAGGCATGTGTTTCCCAGAGCTAGGACTTCCTGACTACATGATTCTTAGATACTGACACTGCTGCTGATGGGTTACATATATGAAGTCCTTTTTAACATATGCAAACATAGCAAAATCCTTCAAAAAAAAAATCACAGTACACTGATTCAACATCAGGGTTTACCGCATACTAAAGCAAGTAAGCACAGGTTTCTGAAGGGAGTGAAACTTGGGGCTGGGGCTCCTCTAAGGTATCCTTCCCTCTGACTGTAAAAATCACCAAATAAAAATCAAATCTGGATTTAGTAGGAAAAGACTGTATTCAAAAGGATTATTGCAAAGGGGAGAAAGAGCCTTTGGCAATAGGGGAAAAGCTTTGACCACAAGGTCTGCACGTGTTCCCAGAGTTCGTAGAAAGGGTTTTCCTTTTACAGGGAGAGGGGTAAACAAGAGCTGAGTGTGGGCAAGTGGGATGAAAGTGGGGCCAAGAAGTTTAACCCTGAGGCCAGCCTGTTTGAAGGAGGACTCCCAAGGGAGGGCTGCAGGTGGGCTTCTGTGGAGGGCGGGCCAAGTTTCAGGGACCTGGTATTAGGAGAGAAAGTTTAGTTGACAGACACTTTGTCCTGACTGATCAGTGGGGACAGGCTGTTCAACTAATCACTTCTGTGGCAGACACTGGGAATTTGGTGTCTGTATCTTTCCTTGTCATAGGCAAGGGGGCCTTTTGAGTCTTATCTAAGTCATACGGGGAGGGGTGGTTTCCTGCAGTAAGCCATTTTCCAGAACACGAAATGGCGAGGGTCTTTCTCAACCTTCAGGTAAAATTCAACATTGTCCAAACACAAGTACAAGGTGGACAAAGGATGAGAATGAGATCAGGCCTGTCGCCAAGGCCCAAGCTACTTAAGTCCAAGGTCGACTCTCCTCACAGGAAGGAGGGACAGAGAGAAGCTAGGAAGTTCCTGGTTTCCTGTGGAGAAGGGTGAGCTGTCATAGAGGCTCAGGCCTGCTGGCTCTGGGCACACAGAGGCTGGCCTGGTTGGCTGAAGGTAGCCACTGGGAGGAGTAGCATCATTTCCACTAACACCAAGGGAGCAGGTGCAGACCTGGTAGGTCACAGATGTGGGCCCCAAAATATCCTTAAAAAAAATTGGGAGCCATTTCAGGATTGGGGAGCCAATAGAACATGTAGGACCAGAAGACCCCTTGGATTTTACTCATAGCCATCCCCACAGCCATCATGAGCCATCAGGAAAGACTCAAAAAAAAAAAAAAAAAAAAAGGACATTAGTAGGAAAAAACAAATAAGAAAATGACTCAGAAAAGTTCCAGGAATCAGTTGATGGGGGCTTGTGTGAAATAATATTTTTTCTTTTGATTACTATTATCTTGGACCCTCACTGTATCTCAGGGTGATGTAATCTGGGAGGTGATATTTGCCACATTACATTTGTATAGATGATCACATTCTCTGTAGGGATGCAGGCCACCAGGGAATGCCCTTCATTTAACGTTTCATTACATCAGATCCTCCTTTCTGTTTAACTTGATCTCATCCCCACCATTCAACTCAGATTTATTGCCTTTGTCTTACAGTCTAAAGAACTCGAGGGCTGCTTTTGAAGTGGACATGAAATGTGTCACCCCAAATAGACTACCCACGTATCATTGAAAGTTTAAAACAACAAACAGAACAACACAAATGCCTTCCACTGTTTTGAGCATCCCAGGAGGTCTTCCCATTGTTTAAGTCACTTTTGAGTTTAAATTGTTGTCATTCTAGTAAATTAGCTAACATCTGCTGTGCATCTGGCAACGAAGGCCACTCTATTAAAAACCAAATACACCCTCAACTTGAGTCATTCATTTAATGTTCAGGACAGCACTCACTGTCTCACAGTAATATAATGCAAGCCACATGCCACTGTAAAAGTTGCAGTAGACACATTAAAAAAGAGAGAATGAAACAGATGAAATTAATTTAACAATATGTTTAATTTAGCCCAGTATATCAAAAATATTATCATTTAAGCTGGTAATCAATATAAAAATTATTAATGAGTTATTTTACATTTTTTTCTTTATACTAAGTCTTCAAAATCTGGAATGTATTTTACTCTTTGGGCACATCTCAATCTAGACTTCCTACTGACTTCCTAATCTTACTGAAGGGGGTCAAGATATGCCACCCCAAATATGCCACTCTGGCGTAAGGATGAAAGCAACTGAGTATCAACTGATGCAGAAAGAATTCTCTGCCCTCCCATTATCTGCCTAAAAGCAGAGCATACACTTCCCTTTGTAAAGGTGCCCCACTCCCTGCATCAGGAAGGGAAGAGCAAATTTTATCGCTGGAGACATGGAGATGAATTTGCATCTGCAAGCCTTACTAGATAACTCTTATCTTCCATTAGTTCCCCAATATATTCCCTAGGCATTTCCCCATGATTTATAATTCCTTGAAATCCTAACTCCCTTTCCTTTGTTTAAATGGTATATAAGCCCCTAAATCTAACCACTTCTTTGAACTTCACTTCCCTTCTGTGAACTCCTATGCATATCAATAGCTGTAAAACTTGTGTGACTTTTCTCCTGTTAATCTCTCTTCTGTCAGTTTATTTTACAGGTCCCCAGGTCCTGAATTTAAAAGGGTAGAGAACGTTTTTCCTTCCTGATACTACCTTTCAAGTGCTCAATAGCCACATATGGCTAGTGGCTACAGTATTGAACAGGGCAGGTCTAAGAGAATGACACGTGGTATTGTTCTAATGTAAACTTCATTTCTAATCTCCACCCCCCTTCTTTCTTATATAAAAACTATTTTTGTCAGTATTTTCCATGGTACTGCAGAAATTCAACAAAAATAGTATTAAATTTTAAAAACTGGTAGAATTAATAGCTTAATTGAGGCTACAGTATCTCAATTTTAGATTCTTGAAGGTTCCAGAGCAGGAGAAAAAGTCATTCCTTTCCAAAATTCCTTCATACTTTGGTCTTGAAAAAGTTTTTACTAATAGTTTTCCAAAATTAAAAAAAAAAACTCAATTCAAAAATTATATGTGATTTTTATTTAAAAAAAGACATACAAACCAAGACTAAATCAAAGTAAAAGTCAGATTTGTACCTTGCTGCATTTTCTATTATGTAATCAACGGTGGTTTCTAGCAGTGCTTTTATTCTGGATCCAGGGTGGGGAAACTCTTCAGAGCCCAAATAAAACAGCTACATGTTCTGAAGTTAATTAGAAGTATAAATCATTCGGTTATAAATAGTAGGATATCTTATTCCGTGGTTTTAATTATTTCAGATCTTTGGAACAACAAATGGATTTGATTAAAGTGCAATTTGATTTATAAAAATCTAATTGAGGGCATATGTTTTAGCACTTCTAGTATTTCTCCAAAAACTTAAGAATGTGCGTTTCTCCCTTGGTATATTTTTTGGCTTTATTTAAGATTGACACAAGTGTTCAATATCTAAAATCTAAGATTAGGATTAGGTGTAAAATCACTACAATACTGTTATTTTGTTCTTTCTACAACAACACATGCCAGACATAAAAAATGAATTGCAGATCTTTCATCCTACTTTTCTTCCATGCCCTGCTCTGCTGCAGTACTTGCCTACTTTTCTGAATGAAGACTCATGCTGTGGCAGTTCAATGAAAATAATCTTCCTTTCTCTTTAGCCTATTTTTACCCCAAAGGGTATTTTTTTTCATTGTATACTCCCTGGCAAAGAAGAAGTTAAAAATTCACCATTAATAGGCTTGGATCTATGGCTTGGTTGGCTCTCTGGTGATACTAATTAAATATTTAATAAATGAATGACTCTGTGAGTCACTAGATGAATGAAGATGGCCATAACCCAGGATATGACAAATGACTAGAAAACTGGTGCTAGAATCAGTTCTGGGAAGGCTCTGAGTGTCATCCACAGTCTTTGTTCCATCTTCCAGAAGTAATCCATGATGACTATTATCTAGAAGCTTGTACAAAAGTAAATCTGCAAAGAGTGATGGGTTTTTTTGGTTGTTAGCACTGTTCTTCAAAGTGCCTGAAAAACTGGTAAGATTCTTTTTTCCATCAGTAAGAATGTTTTATTTAAATTTTGCTGTTTTGATGCCTGGTCAGATTCTGTGCAACTCTGCAGTCCTTGCACCCTACCAAGTCACAAATACACAAGCTGTGGCAAGCTGCTGTTCAGTTTAGCTGAACTATTCACCTATAAAACTGAAACTGTTAAGAAAATGAGCATATCATTTGAGTGGCTCTTCTGAAACCAAAAGTCAACCCCACTCTGGTGCTTCCAGCTTTTTTTCTATCCTCAGTCTACCTGAAGGGTTTTAAATTATAGCCCACAGACCCCTACTCAGATTATGGCTTTGAAACCATGGTTATGAACTTTTGGAAATAATGTGCTTCATTTATTTTTTCATTTTTCTGGAAAGAGCTTTCAGTAGATTCTTGAAAGATTAGGAATCCCTGCTCAAAGCAGACACTTATCAACTGGGAAGAGAGGAGCAGCATTGTTATAATCAGCCAACAGTGAAGACCCTACAGATGCTGGACTGTCAAGGACCTTGCTCAGCTGTTTTGCATCAAGAGAATGGACAATCCTGGCCTAATATTTACACATCAGCAATGGTGTGGCTTTTGGTGTGGAGGCCTCAATTCACTCTATGCTTAACTGTAAGCCACACTGGGCTTTATTAATGAGAAGCTTTAGCCATAGAGAGATCTGGTAGGAATGGTACATGAAATGGTTGTGTCTTGAGTCTTCTGTGCCACACCTACACAGAGATGGCAATTAAAGTTAAGAGCACCATCTTTTGATACAAGAGCAAAGGAGGAGCTTGACCACAAGGCAACTGCCCTGTCATACCATGAAAATAGCTACATGTGGGGACATTCATCTCTATGAATCAACTTCCAAGTTTATCTAGGTTATTGAACTAAAAACCATGGGGAAAAGAGAACAATTATATTCATTCTTTTCTTCCAAATTTTATTGAGGTCACAACAAGAGTAATTTATCTCCCTGGGAAGTTTTATGTGTCTGCCTTGGTCCAAGTTCTTTTGATTAAAGAGGCAGAGAATAAGAACAAATTATTTTTTCAGCAAAATTAGCTACAGTTGCACTTTAACCCCTTTAATTTAATTAATATGAAGAGCTACATGCTTTATTCTATATTATCTAATACAAGAGAGTGTTGAGGGTAAATTATAACAGTATATGATTTATCCCAGGAATGTAAAGATGGTTCAAAGACAGAAATTATGGCAGTGTAATTCATATTAATGGACCAAAGGACAAAAATCACATGATTTTCTCCTATATCTGCAGAAAATAAAGTTTAAATCTATTCTGAACTTTTGAAAAAGATGTTTAGAAAACAAAGAGTAGAGAAGAAGTCCCATAACTTGATAAGGGCATTTACTAAAACTCAGCAGCAAATTTAATATTTACTGAAGAAATATTAGAAGTATTTCTTTTAAGGTTGAGACTAAAACTCAGGTGCCTTTTCTCACCCTTAATTTCCATGTGATATTGGAAGCTTTGGCCACTAAAATAAATCAAGAGAAGGAAATAAGTGTAAAGATGGGAAGGAAAAGAGAGTCAAGAGGCTCAGCTATGGTTATTTTCAGATGATATAAATGTTTGCAGAAAACTCAGAAGAGATTCAACAGAAAAACTAGAACTGTTGATGTATTAACCTAGGAATCAACCTAACAGATATGCACAAAATCTCTCGGAGAAATCTTTAAAATTTTACTAACCTAGTATTTTTCTAACTTTAATTACATACAAATCACCTGGGGATCTTGTTTAACTAGCAGATTCTGATCCAGTAGTTTTTTTTGGGGGGGGGGTGTGTCTAAGAGTTGGCATTTCAAAACCTCCCAGGTGAGGCTCATGCAGCTGGTCCATGGACCACACTTTGATATCATAGCACTGAAGCAGTTAAGAATAAATGGAAATATAAGACATGCTCATGTGGAGAAATCTAACCATGATAACGATTGTAATTCTCTCCAAACTACTCTACAATTTTAATATCATTCACAGCAAAATTTCAGTAAAATTTGGGGGGTTGGGGGTGTTTGCTTAATTTACATGAAAAAAATTAAAGTTCCTTTTTTTCCAGAAAAAAAGAGCCAAGTGGGGGGAAAGGATATTCCCCTACCATATATTAAAACATATTACAAAACTAAGGTAACTAAAAAACACA
Organism: Camelus bactrianus; assembly: GCF_048773025.1. Taxonomy (NCBI): domain Eukaryota; kingdom Metazoa; phylum Chordata; class Mammalia; order Artiodactyla; family Camelidae; genus Camelus; species Camelus bactrianus. The sequence goes on along the minus strand of NC_133550.1, from coordinate 40,818,067 downwards.
ATTTGGTAGTGGCAATAGGAACAGACAGTAAACAATAGGACAATAGAACATAGAGTCCAGAAACAGACCTCAAGATCTTCATTCATGAAAGAGGTGGCATCAGAAATTAGTAGAGAAAAGATAAACTGTTTGGTAGATGGTGTGGAGAAAACTGACTCACCATAGGGACAGGTTAAAAGTTACACTCTAACACACACACACGTACACACACACACAGGGAGCAAAAACCTGCAATGGACTATGTTTCTGGATGGAACTGACTTAGGCTTCTGATTCCAAGACAGAAGCAGAGGAGAGACTAACCTTACTTTCCAGCAGGATGTTTCCCCACATGAGCACATGGGATCTACCACCTATCCCCTTCAGTTATTTTCTCTGAGTCTTGTACTTCATGGAAATTCCTCCAAGTTTCTCACAATGAGCCAGTCCTTGGACATGGTCCCAATATATTGCATTGTGAGCTTTCAAGAATTTTTTATCTTCATATTTTATTGTAAAATTGAGCCACATTAACAGCTACTAACCAGATGCAGGTTCAACTACACTCAACTTTTTGATTATTGAGTTCAACATATTAGCAGTTTTTTCCAACTTTGTATTGTCCACAAATATGATTTTCATATCTTCTTTGTTTTCATTCAGGTTCATAATAAAAATATTTGAATAGGCCAGGGCCATGGACAAAGTTCTCAGACAAATAATTAAGAGTTTCCACAAAGCTGATATGGATCCAGTAACTAATCAACAGTGTTTGGGTAAGGCCCTTCCTGATTCCCTCCCTTTGTATATCTACTCTTTCTATAGCCACAGCCATAGAGAATTCCAGCTATGGGCTTGGCCTCCCTCCATGTCTAGGAACAATCCTAGGAATTTGAAGGTCTCTAAACTAAAACTCTAGAGCTCAAAGTTGGATCATGTTTCCTCTTAGTATAGTATTGGCTTTCATCCAAAGTGTAACAACTAGGCTTCTACCATGTGGCCTATTCTTAAGTTACTGTTTTGATGAGTTGCTTTTTAATCCCTATTATCCTATGATTAGCACATTTCCATTTTTTAAAAATAGTTAAACTTGAGTTCTTTTCATTTACTTCCCCTACGTCTCCACACAAGAATTTTTTCCTCCTGAAATCCAGCACAAGAACTGGAAACCTGCAACCTGTCAATTTTCCTGTGGTGCCAACTCTTGCCTCCCTAGGTTTCTAATGATCATTTGCACCCTATTCCCAGCACTTTCCATCTTTTAGTATGTCCCACTGTTTGTATTAAACACTTGTCAGCCATCCCCATGCTGATTGCTTGCCTATACCATCATCTACTTGCTATTTGTCACAGTACTGTTAAAATGCCATGACCTGCCAATCGACCAGCCTTGTTTTCCTCTAGCATCCTGTCTTTATTCAACATCTGCATCTTTCCCCAATATTTTCCCATTTTGTGGACCAAGACATTATAAGCAGATTTATCTGACATTTGCTGAAATCAAATACTTCCATGACTTTCTCTGATATGTAATTTACTATCCACTAATTTTATCAAAAAAGAAATAATTTTAGCTTAGCACACTTGGTCAGAGTAGATTCTACTGTTTACCATTCATTTCTCTAAATGCTTGCATATGAAATAGTGTTCCATTCTCTGGGATGACTTTTATCTGGGTATGGAGATTTGAATGTCCATCTCCCACAAAGTTCTGGACAACAAAGCCATCAATTTATAATCACCAATGTATAGACAATAAGAAAAATTTACTATCTCATATAACAAAAAATCTTAGAGTAGGTCGGTGCCAGGTTGGTTGATTTAGCAGCTTAATGATATTATCAACAGCCCAGAGTCTTTCCATATCTCTGCTCTGTCATTATCACTATTTGGCCTTGCCCTTGCCTGGCTCCCTCCATGGATGCAAGGGAGCTCCCACAGCTCTGAGTATCATGCCCAGCCAAAAATAAGGACTGTTTTCCTTGTTAAGTGCTCTTTTAGGAGCAAGGAAACCTCTCCCAAAGGCTTGCTCTCACTGGCCTCTCATTACATTTTATTGCACAGAACTGGGTCACCTGCCCCTTCCAAACCAATCACAAACAAGCTCAGACTGATCAGAATTTAATACTGAGACACACAGGGAAAGGATGGGCACCCCTTCAAATTGGCTTTTTATCAGACAGGAGAAAGCAGGCAAAGGCTCTTGGCTAGGCAACCACACTGTCCGTTCCAGACAAAGGAATTACTCCCTAATTTGGAGGGCTAGGATATTTGAAGACAGTTACTGAAGAAGACCCATTAAAATAGCATGGATTTTTATCTGTTCAAAATAGTTGAAAGCAGGATTGTGTCCAAAACAAAGGGGTAGATTAAGTTATCTCTAAAATTCCCTGCCAACTGTTTAATGCAGTGATTCTGTTCTCATTGTTTCCACTGGGGAAACTGCTTGCAATTTGGAATTGTGCACATCAGCAATGTCTGTGCTGCCAGCAAAAGTGCACAGTTGCTGATCTGTGAACATTTCCCCTAATAGCACATTTGTGGAAAACTGAGTCACAGGGATTCTAGGTACTGTGAATCCATTGTCTGATCAATTTTCTGAATGCCTTATATCTTAGACACTGGCAGCTTCCCTGTAAACAGACAAACTGTAATGAAACAATTGACATAGAATATGCGTTTGGGCAAAGCAAAGCAAGTTGGGCTAACTAGCTTTTCACTGGCAATGTTCCATTTTATTTAGTTTGGGCTGAAAGCAGGAAATTGTGTTTTATAAGGCAACAAATTAAATGTGGATGTGAGTGCTACGAGAGAAAACTTGCAGCAAGTTGACCTGACTCATTTAATCATGTGCAGAGACATGACCATGCTACATGGTGAGCTATTCAAATGACATACATTCCATGTGACTTCCACCTCAGCAACCCAAGTCCTTCTAGAGAAAACTAGAGGAATGAAGGGGAAAACTGGATGAAGAAGAAGGTTATTTTTGTGGCAGTCAAGGTATGATTATTTGCAGATCCATAAATTATCAGCCAAGGTTCTTGCTTCTCTGGCAGTAAGACTAGAAAGAAGTAGCTAAATGTAAGTGATACTGCAGGGGTAGTAGCATCATTGGACCCAGCCAATGATTGGATCTGGGGAGCAAGAAAGACTTGAAGATAATGTTGAGCTTTCCAAATGAGAGATTTAGTAATGTTATTGAAAAAATTACTGCATGATGGACACTATGTTAAAGTGGTTAACATAATTTTTACGTCTCTCACTTCTCCCCATAGCTCTGTTAAGTCAGTACTATTGCTATTTCCATTTTATAACCAAAGGAACTGAGGCTTCAAGGGATTCTCTTAGTAAATGATAGATATGAGATTAAAATCTAGATCCCAATTCTTTTTTTTTTTCCTACATAGAGGGAGTTTTTTTTTTTTTTTAAACTTAGTCCTATTTTTTAATTGAAGTATAGTTGGTTTACAATGTTATATCAATTCCTGGTATACACTGTAATGTTTCTGTCATACATATACATAAATGTATTCCCTTTCATATTCTTTTTTCATTATAGATTACTACAAGATATTGAATAAAGTTCTCTGTGCTATCCAGTAGAAATTTGTTATTTATCTATTTTATATATAGTAATTAGTATCTGGAAATCTCAAACTCCTAACTTATCCCTTCCCACCACCTTCCCCCCTGGGTAACCATAAGTTTGTTTTCTATGTCTGTGAGTTTGTTTCTGTTTTGTAAATAAGTTCATTTTATTTTAGATTCCACATATAAGTGATATCATACAGTATTTTTCTCTCTGGCTTACTTCACTTAGAATGACAATCTCCAGGTCCAGCCATGTTGCTACAAATGGCATTATTTTATTCTGTTTAATGGCTGAGTAGCATTCCAATGTGTGTGTGTGTGTGTGTGTGTGTGTGTGTGTGTATACCATAACTTCTTTATCCAGTCATCTGTCAATGGACATTTAGGTTGTTTCCATGTCTTGGCTATTGTAAATAGTGCTGCTATGATCGTTGGGGTACATGTATCATTTCAAATTAGAGTTCCCTCTGGATATATGACCAGGAGTGGGATTGCTAATAGATCCCAGTTCTCAATTTATCACTACACTCTGCCTTCCCGGGTGGATAGAAGGAAAGTGAGGCATTTCCATTTAGACATAGTATTTTTTAAGCATAAATGGGCATTTGATTGAAGATGTTCAATAGGCTATAGGAAATGTGAAACTAGGTTTAGGGAAAAAATTAGGCTGGATGATAGATTTGGCAGTCATTTGCTGAGAGGTACAAGTTAAAGTCATGAGCTTGCCCCTGGAGACTCTGAGGTCTACCAAGTCAATTTTGCTGTGCAGATATCTTTAGGCACCTCAAACATCAGAAATTGGAAGAAAAACTGATTAACCCATAGGCTCGTCTTACTGGTTTGACTGGCCCACTAGCTCCCTGTATGACTTTGGGCAAGTCACTTAACCACTCTGAACCTCTGGTAAGTGAAATCTCTTCCATTCTGAAATTCTAGGCAAACAAAGTCCTAGACTAAAGCAGTTGCAGGGGGAGAGGAAAAGAAGATGAATACAAGAGTTACTGCAGGGACAACTGACTGGATGCCAAAAGATGCAAGAAAAGGAGAGACAGAGATGGAGGTAACTTTTCTAACCTAGAATTTAGGAGAATCGGTACCATTAACCAAGACAGAGAAGGAGGTGGTGCCAAAGAGTTTGGGAGAGATAATGGGCTTTGTTGTGAATGTGAGGAATTTAGGTGTTGTCCACATGGTATTTTGTTGGGCATTGATAAGTAAATCGTTGGACTAGACATTTATTTATATAGACACTGAACATAGATTTGAAGGTAAGAGAGCAGAGCCAGATGATTCATCAGATAACCTTTGAGATCTCCTCTGTCTCTGTGCCTCCCTGACCACCATCTCCATAGCAATGTGACTCACTGGCGGTGTTGGATTACCTCCCGGTGGATCAGCTGGTTTTCATGCTGCTGACAAAGGGCAGAGCACCCTCAGTATTTTCTGAATGAGCGGCAATGTGGCACTGGGGAGTTTAGGTAGTTTCTCCCACCCCTGTTCAGTGCTCCTTCCCTTTCTTTTTATACTCCTTTCTAATAAGCCCCACCTTGAACTTTTCCACATCTTGAAATTCCTTCCCTTAATTTTTCTCCCATTAGGCACTGCTCCTTCAGTGGGCAGCTCTTCACTATTTCATTCATCTTTTTCCCCATAGCCTCCAGTTTCATTCATACCCTTTCTCAGCCCCCATGAAAAGCTTCCTGCCTCCTTAATTACTGACCATCAGTAATTCTACCCTTCAATCTCTTGCATCCTTATTTTAATTATCAATAGCCAATTTATCCCAGGCCTTGAATTAAGTGTTCTGTATGCATTAGCTCTTTTAATTGTTACCATAATCCTGTGTGGTAGGTACAGGGAAGGAACCAAGGTTTGGAATAACTGCATTACTTGCCTGAGTCCCACAGTGAATGATGGGGAGCAAGGAGTGGAACCCAGACTGTTCGATGCCACAGCCCACACTCTACTCACACGTGTCACTGCTTTCTCTGGTCAGATAAATGGTTTTGTGATTCTTACCTTTGACCTACTTTGTCCTACTTTTCTAAAGTGTTCTCAGCATTTTCATTAATGAATACAACAATTAGTTAAGCAACTAACCCTTAGATACAGTTTTACAGAAAGCCCTTTTAGTTGTACATTATCACTCCCAAATCAACCAAACCCACACATCATATACACATCATCTACATTTAAAAAATCATTTCATTCCTGCTTATCTCAATTTAATGAAGCTAACAAGGAAGAGTTTACATATTAGTGGAGGAAAGCATTACAAAAAGAATATGAGGCATAGACCCAATTTTGGTTAAAAAAAAAAACACCCACTTGCATGAGATACAGATGTACAAGATACAAAGTAACTGAATAAAAGTAAACAACAGTGAATGATTACATATTCTAAAGAAAAACAAAAGCAGTAAACACCACAGGAATCCATGGAAGAGGAAAACTTGAAGGATGAGTGGGATTAGGTGCCTGGAGGACAGATACCAAAGTGAAGACACAAATCAACGTCTTCATCACTGACCATTATTTAGCAAGCACCCCATGGGTTGGATATTAAATTAAAGTTATTGGGATAAAGAGATGTATAAGCTACTGTCTTTCTCTCAAATAGTTGGATTATGGAAAGGCCTAATTTAGAGATAGTGAAATAAGTAGCAATACGAAGAGGCACATAATACATGGATCAAGAGTTGCAGTAATTCTGAAAACGAAAGGAACTTATCCTAGCAACAGAGATAAGCACAGGGACAGAGAGTGAGCCATAATGCATGGAGCAAAGGGCTCACTTGTTGTAATGATAGTTTTCTGTAAGTCAGGCAGTGAATACAATTGATACAAGGAGTGTAGAGGCAACTGGAGGAAACAGAAATGTGATTTGTGAGGGCAGGATATGAAGAGGGGCTACTTTTCCTAGTCAGCAGCATCAGAGAAGGCTTCCTGGTGGAGGAAAGTAGGTCACATGGGCCATAATGGTCAAGCAGCATTGGCAGGACCCTTCTGAGCAAAAGCACAGGTTAGAAGGTGCACTTGGAGTGTAGGGAGAAAGAACAGAACCTACAGGTCATTCACTATTGCTGTGAGAGCATGTGGAATGACTTTGAAGACACAGGTGGAGGCTGAATTGGAAGGGTCCAGGTGGCCACATTAGGGAGCCTGGACTTGATGTTGAACCACTGAAGGAAGTATGTCAAGCATCCTTCAGGTTGAGGGGCTGTAGGAATTCCATTTAGGTTGGGCCCAGCTTTCAACGAGCTTCATATGCCAAACTGAGAGTCTTTCCTCCATGTGAGTTTTCTATGATCACCATTCTTGTAGTTCAGAGAATAAACTGGGCACTAGACATTCCAAGAAAACAGCCCAACTCAAAGTAGAGCTGCTGAAAATTTATCAGCACCTAAAAGAACAGGATGACACAGTATTTCAAAGGGCTGTGTATGAAAGGTGGGCGTTCTCTGGAGTCTAATTTCAAAGCCCAGAGTGTCTCCTCCTCTGTGTCTCCCACTTATCACTAACTCAAAACAGGTCCAGAGAACACTCTTCACTTCCTCTTTTTCTCTATCATCAACCTTTCAGTTCGCCTTGAGTCTTTTTCTTTTTCCCACTTATGATGACCGCTTGGTCCTAATGTGGAGAATGCACAGCTGAATGCCATTTTCATCCACTGAGTGTCTGCCATGTCCCAGGCATTGCTTTGGGCACTTTAAAGCATGATCGCGTTGACTCCTCATATTGACAGTCAAAGGTGAGTGCCGGTTCACAGATGGAGAGTCCAAGGCACAGACAGGATCAATAACTCTCCCTGGTTCACACAACTAGTGATGGACAGTGGTAGGAGTCACACAGGTTTTTCAAGTACAAATTCAAACACACCCTTCTCCATTTCAAACCCTTGGTTTGATGTCTCAGTGCTGTTATGATTAAAACCAAATATCTTCGGCATGACATACAAAGACTAGCATGGTGATTCCCTGCCCTGTCTCTCTCTCACCCTACAAACAAACTCAGACAGCTGGCGTCCAGGGCTGGAGGTCCTGGACACTTTAGTATACAGTCTCCAGGTTTCCAAGCAGCTATTTAAGTTCCTTTATATACTGCAAGTTATAAATTGTACTCCAGCAGTTTCCGATATAAGTTAACAGTCTTTCTCACCAAGGAGATGATCAACAAACAAAGAGCCTTTCAAAGGATGGTTGGGTCTGGGCTGGGTTCCTCATCTCTTGGTTTATTCGAGGTCTTCAGTGTGTTCCACCCTCCTCAGAGATTATCCTGTGCTATGGCACAAGGCTGCTTCCCTGTATAGGGGCCCTCATTCTCTACTGACAGGAAGTCTATGGTCTTTCCTCCTGTTGAACTTGGCTTTATCACTAAGTGGCTCTGGGATTTTGTGTTGTCAAGTCTCCTTTCTAGGTTTCCTCCTCTAGGCATAACACTGCAGCCAGACTGTTGTCTCCAAAGTGTTGCTCCCTTCAAAAAGTTTAGAATTCCTTAAGGGCTTTACCCAGTAGTAGAAAAGAGAACTCACAAGTTTATTAACTAGGACCCCATATTGCTATTGTCCGTTATAATTATTTAAACTTTCTATCTTTAGGACATTTATTGTTACTTCTTGTAAATGATAACTGTGGAGAAGGTCACAAGTTATTTAATGCCTTTAAATGTCATCCAAAGGTACTTTCCAGCTGAAAAATTCCATGATTTTACATTTGTATCAATTTCATGTCAGGCAGGATCAGAGGCTTGGTCAATATTATTTTTTCCACAGTGAAACTGTGTAAGGCAGGAGATCTTCCTTAAGCCAAAAAATGTGTATCCTTCACAATGGAAGAATAAATGAAAGTATTACTTGTGAATCTGCTAAGGGTTCTTTCTTGATAAAAATATTAACCTCTTCTACTCTTTAGCAAGAACTTAATACACATATATAGGTGTTAGATTAAAATGTTTGTGAATTTTTGTGTCTTACAGTGATTTTCTATGAATTTATTTTCCATCTCCCGACTGGATCGTCTCCAAATGTTCTCGACGTTATATTTTCACGTATTCATCATCATTGAGATCTTTGGCTCCTTCATTTACTGTGCTCAGCCTCACCAATATTTCCATATGTCCTAGATCACTTTTTTTCTACAAAGAAAGTTCCCTCAGATATTTCAGTATTTGAAAGTGGTTGACACCAATAAAGAATTTACTCTCTGTTTACTTAAATATAAGGATCTACCCAAATTAAGACCTTACATTTTTTTATCTACTTATTTCTAACAAAAATCCAATTATACTTAAGTTGTGATAACTGCAACATATTATATCTAAGTAGTCACTATTAAATTGTTTCTAAATACTAACAGTAAAAACTATAGTCCAGGTAAATTTTGGAACACCCAAGTAATCCAAAGGGGAATGAATTTTCAAAAAAAATAGAGGGCACAGTGCTGCACATTTCAGTCTCCAGCTTCAGCAGGGAACTGCTCACAAGCTACCTTTTCCAATTTTGCTATTAACACAGGTTAATGTAAAACTACCTGCTGTAGGTGAAACACTCAGCCTCTGCAAACGGTCTCATTCTGAAACCATAGGTGTCATGGAAATTGTGTTTCCCCTGTATAGCTCATTGAAATGGAGATGGGATAGAATGGAGTAAAGGAATCTGCTTTCTAATGAGGCAAAATGAGATTCATTTGAACTGGGGCATGGACTGAAATGAAGGGAAAATCCAATCAGTGCCCTGTTTTTACATCCTTACAAGGTCTTTAAGCAGCTGAGCAGAGCAAAAGTACACCCATACTCAGAATGTCCCAAGTAGCACAGGAAATTATATTTAATATCTTGTAATAAACTATAATGGAAAAGAATTGAGAAAAAGAATATAGTCATATACATATATATGTGTAACTGAATCACTTTGTTGTACACCTGAACCTAACACAATATTGTAAAATCAACTATACTTTAAAAAATGTCCCAAGTAGGATGCAAAATTCATAAGGAAATATTTTCAACATTTGTGAAATGGCCATATTGCTTATATTATACAATGTAAAGGGGAAAATGACTAACCTCAGAAGCAAATTTCCGTATTTTTCATCACCTGAGGTTTTTTTTTATATAAACATAAGAAACCACTCCAACTGTTATAGAGAACATTTTGCAACCTTCACTATTGCATAGGACTCGGGTGACAGCAAGAACAGAGGTATTAAAGCAAACACACACACCAACAACAAATGAAAACCACAGTAAAAACTTTATAACATATTAATCAGTGAAAAATGTATATCCTAAAAAATTGTGATATACTATGTAGCTATACTATATTCCAGTTCTACCATTTAAGTCCTTTTAAGACTTCGTGTCTATAATACAACCTAGTAGAGAAATGTTAGAAGAATAAAATTTTACACAATGGATCATGTGAAACAGAAACTTACGAAACCACATTTTCTAAATTCTTAATTTACATAGAATTATTTTTATTTTTGTCTTTTTAATTCTCCTGTATTTTACAATGAGAGCATTTTTAGGTTAGTGGTTCCCAGACTTAACTTTCTCAGGACAAACTTCCCAGAGCAGTTGAGAGCTAACACAGAGTTGCCAAACTGCTCATTTTGCCAACAACAACAGTAACAAAAAGCTACCATTTCCATCATTTCAGAAAGGAAAGGAAATTTCAACACCAAAAATGTAGGAAATTCGTAATTTCAGAACAAAAGAAAGCTCTTCCCAGGAAACACTGTTTGTTAACCAGAGATTATTTTAAAGGATATATTTATAGTTTTATATAAATACAGAAATATTTACAACATTAAAATTTATTTTATAATACAATGTATGTTAAGTGTCCTTGGTATAAATTTTCTTTTAATATGGTAGCACTATGTGTATCTGATACATTTGTATTTGATTTTGCTCATGAGGAAGAGCTGTAATGTACAACTTGTTTTGGTGTATCATTTTTATCACTACCACTGTCAAAAATTCCATTTCACTTTGATATGAGCAAAAATGAAATCATCAGTCTTAAAACTATTTCAACTAGTTTGAAATAGTCCAGGCAAACCAAGATGCTAAGGAACAACAGCTCCCACGTTCCTAAGCCCTTTCTTTCACCTTGCCCACAATGGGCAGGTAGGAAGACTAGTTGAGTGCCTGGGCCATAGGAAGTAAGCCAAGAGCACTCCCCAGTCGCTGCTCCTACTCTTCAGACAAAACTGTTACAGCCCTCCCTACCTTACAGAGGGAAGCTAGACATTTCTACACTTGGGGTTCTAAAGGCAAGTAAAAACTCTGTCCCTGACCAGTGTTGGGTACCACTGCTGTGGGTTATTTAGTCTTCGAATCTCTGAATGTCACGTGGTCCAAAGCAGCCTGAGGGTAAGTGTGGTTGTAGGTTGAGTTCACATCCACCATAAAGCACCTTTCCATTTGTAAGCTAAGCAATGGAGAAAAAGCACTGGTTTTAGGGATAGAAATGCTAGCCTCAAGGCTCTGTTAAACATTTCCTTGATTTCTTGATATTTTCTCATGCTTAGACTGGTGTTATAGTATTTGGGCAAGAAGACCATACAGGTAAAGACCACACATCCTATCAAGGGTACATACTATCAAAATAACTTTATCCCTGTAAACATCAACCTTAATCATCTGGCTGAGGTTGTGTTTGTTATTTTCCCTGTTGCAAGATGATTCTCCCACAACCCCTCCTTTCCACAATGTGCTGTTTGGGAGGAAGTCACCACGTGCAGCCCACACTTACGTGTACCACCTTCTACAGGGTGGAGTACCTACAGAAATTATTTGGATTTCTGGATAGGAGATTCATTTATTCTCTTCCATTTATTTATTTATTCAACTATTTATATCAGTATGTTGTCACTATTTTTTTAATTTAATTTTAATTTTTTTTGCAGAGGAGGTAATTAGGTTTATTTACTTATTTATTTTTAAGGTACTGGGGATTGAACCCAGGACCTTGTACATGCTAGACATGCACCCTCCCCCTGAGCTATATGCTACCCCAGTTGTCACTATTTTTTATTTTAGCTGTTTTAATATGTGTATTAGATAAGTGATGGTCTTAATTTACATTTCCCTTACTGGCTTACAATGTTGAACATATTTTCAAATGCGTATTTACCATCCATATATCCTCTCAGGTAAAAAATCATTTTTTTTTTTGTGAATTTTCAAGTTGGAATTTTTTTAATATTGAGCTTGAGAGTTATATATATATTCTAAATATTAGTTCTTTGTTAGATTATGTGATTTGCAAGCATTTCTCCCAGGCTTTAATTTGTCTTTTCATCCTCAACATGGCCTTTTGCAGAGCAGAACGTTTAAATTCTGATGAAGTCTGGTTTTTCTATTTCTTCTTTTATGGATTGTGCTTTTGGTAACGTATCGAAGAACTCTTCATCAAGTCCTATGTCCCAAAGACTCTCTTCTATGTCATCTTCTAAAGGTTTCACAGGCTTACATTTTACATTTAAATCCATGGTCCATTTTGAGTTAATTTTTGTATAAGGTATGAGGTTTAGGTGAAGGTTTACTTTTGACCATGAATTGCCAATGAGCCAAGACTATTTTTAAGGGACTGATGTCGATGAATATGAACTCTGTGATGGATGAGGAAGAAAATGGAGATGAGGGGAAGCTTATGGATAATTCTTTCTAAATGGTAGATTTTACTCCTAAGGTAAAATAAGTGTAGCTACAAAGCAAGTCAGCTGATTACTAAAAAGGAGGTAGTGGTAGGAGATTACAGAAAGGAAGCAGTTCCTGGTGATGTGAATAAAAGGTTCAGGGGATGCCAAGAGGGTGGGTAGCTGAGCTGAGTGGAGGGGGATGAGGGAGTTAACGACCTGGGTATAGAGAAAGTCACCTGTGAGAGCTGAGGTCACAGGAAGACAGTGGGAGTGGGTGGAGAGGAAGTGCATAGGTCAGGGGCTCAAGTAAATTCCTTTCAATGAACAGTAATAAGAATAAGTCAAGGAAATGACAGGTCCAAGGTGGGAGGAAGGGGCAAGAGAGAGCAGTTTCAGGAAGGAGGGAGAGAAATGCTTTGCAGTCACCAATAAGGAGCCAGGGGGATGCTTTTTCTACTTCTCAAACTTAAGGTACAAGTGGACATGAGAAAGAAAAAAAGAAAATAAATGACACAGAAAACTATGCTATCCCTCCAAGAGGCTGCAGGGGAAGAAATGTCTTCAGGAGACTTCTGGGTCTCTGTTAAGGCAAGCAGGGTAAGGAAATACTTGGAGAAACTGTTGCATTAGCTGATCACAGAGTGATGGGCAGGAGGGCAGCTGCAGAATCCCAGAAGTGCTGGGAGTGGGGAGAACTTGGAATCCAATCAGAGAGCAAAGCCCGAGGGATGGACAGGCTTGGACATCATGCAATTCTGAGGGACCCAATGGTGTTGGACTGAACCTGGAAGTTAAGAGAAGTAGTTCTGAGGGATCCTTAGAGAAGACGAGGATGAGCAAATGTTCACATCACCAAATGAGGTAACTCTGTGAAAGCATTTTGTTTACAAAACTACATCTTAAAAAAAAAAGCTGAGAAATATTAGATACATAGTCAGGTGGCAAAAAATATTACAGAAAGCAAGTTAATATGTCTGATCCTCACTGTCTAGAAGTTACTCATTTAGAACACAGGACAGTATGTTAGAGTATCTATTGGCCTAGATATAATGATTCCTTAGTTAGCCATAAAAGATAGATATATGAACACACACCCACACTCACAAACACAATTTAGCCCAAAATGGTAAGGTCAGCAGCTATAAAACAAAATTACAGATGGTGTTTTAAGGCCTGGATTGGTTCAACCCATCTTCTCACTGGTTCCTGCCTCTTTCTTCTTTGTTCCAATTGCATTTTTCATCATGTTTTGACAGGTGAGGTTGTCCATGCAAAGAGATCCAACAAAAATATAGGAATGCCACCTTTGCCTCCTTATCTAGGACAGAGTAACCCTCCCTTTCCTCCTTGCAACAAAGCAGGCAAAATACATACTCTTCCCCTCGCCCCTTCACTGAGCAGAGGGAGGAATGTGGGTGGCACCATTGTTTCGCTTGCAGGGAGGGAATTTGTAGGCAGTCAATAGGTCAACTGGCCTCTCTGCTCATGATCATCCCTCCACCCAAACCCCTGCACGGTTCAGTCTTAGAATCCCTCAGACTTCAGCCAGCACAAACATGCCACAGCAAGAGGGATGTTGATTGTGTTTGCACCTGCAACTGGTTTAAGCACAGGCTTTGTTTGATCTTAAAAAAAAAAAAAAGAAGCTTTATTATTACATTATAGCTAAAAGAATTTAGCCTTTAACCTACAATTTGCCTGTTCTCAGTAATATAAACCTTTTTTTTCTTTCAGATAAGAGGGGAGGCCTGATGGAATTTTCTTCTTTCCCCTGGGGGTGAGGGAATTAACTCACAACTCTTTTGGACTCTGGTTTATACTAAAATAATAGAAAGGGGTCTTTGGTAACATGGAAGAGGGAAAGAGAATCTCCTGGTATAAAAATGCAGAGAAATGCATGGTTAGAAGTGATTAATATCTGTGAGAGAAAGATGTTCCTCTTGTAGCTGCTCCACCCTGAGGCCGCACCAGGTAAGCCATTTTCTTTTATGACCCTCCAGTGGGCAGAATGGAAGAGACTTGAACCCTCCCTCCACTGCCCAGCTCTACTGTGAGTTTGAGAGGTAGGTCTCCAGAGGGACTGCTGAGAAGGAGAGGGCCAGCTGAGAACAAAAGGAGGCAGAATAGAGACAAAGGTCCCTGTCGCCCACTGAAAAGGATTCTTATGGATTGATTTCCTTCAATGGAAAAAGCCCAAGAATGGCTTGCATCATCCTCTGAACCCTATGTACATGTCTGCCTACTCATCCAATAGCAGGGTTTTTTTTTCCCCCAAGCAATGACCTCTGTGTTAGTTTTCTGTGCTGTATATCAAATTAACACAAACTTAGTGACTTAAAACAACACACATTTATTATTTCATTGTTCCTATGAGTCAGGAGTCTGGACACAGCTGAGCTGGGTCCTCTGCTCAGGATCTCATGAGGCTGCAGTCAAGATATTGGCCAAGGCTGAGTTCTCATCAGAGGCTTGCCTGAAAACAGATCTGCTTCCAAATTCCCTCAGGCTGTTGAATTTATCTCCTTGCTACTGTAGGATTCATGGCAATTTGCTTCTTCAAAGTCAGCAAGAGGGAGAGTAAGAGACCTTGGTGTGAGTCTACTGGGAAGATGGACTTAATAACCCAACACAGTCACGAGTGACCCTCCATCTTTGCCATAGTCCATTGGTTAGAAGCAAGTCTCAGGTCCTACCTACACTCAAGGGGGAGGGATTATATGAACAGCAGGAGGCAGAAATCATGGGAGCCATGATAAAGCCTCTCTGCTCTGGGCACTAATTTCCTAGCCCTAAAAATTTACAGGTATGCCTAAGGAGTTATAGAAGCAAATATTTGTAGGAGAACCATAAAATGAAGGAGGATGTTTTGTATTTACACACACACTCACACACCCTAACCTAAAAATAAAATAAAGTTAGGAATTTTTCTTAGTGGTTGATGGCATGTGACTTTGCAGTCATACAGCATGGATTTGAATCTCTGATCTATGGTATAGTGGTTGCTTAATCTTACTAACCCTCAGCTCTCATCTTTAATATGAGAATAAGGGTACCCACCTTTGGGGTTATTGGGAGAATTAAATTGGTGAGGTAAATAAAACACTTAGCATAATGGAAGTGCTCAATAAGTTGTCACTGTCATATCCAGGTAAGAGGCTTGTGTACCTCACCCAAGGATTTTTCAGTGTGTTCTAAATGCAGAGAACTTAATCCCCAAGGCAGGGGGAGTTCCCCTCTGAGGCCTCAGAGGGTTGGGCACCAGTTTGCCTCCATGCTTCCCACAAAGCTGTGGCTGTCCTCCAACCTTCTGGTTGGCTCAGCCAGGGGTCTCTAATCCACCTTCTCCCACATCTTCACCAATGGAACAAGTAAGCCTTTGCAATGCTGGATTCAAGGTCCCTGCAGAACTCCAAACTTCTCAGCTGGAATGCCTCAGGGAGGGCTTCCTTAGTCCAGATGCCCCCACCCACCCTGTTCCTAGGAAGAAACTCTGCGGTTATAATTGACCACAAACTTCCTATCTGCTGTCTGTTTAGTTCTTAGAACCTGTTTTCTGAGATGGATCCACTCAGTGACTCACTCCCTGAATACTCACTCAACACTCAACACCTACCGCGTGCCAGGCACTGGGCTAGTTTGGAGAGAGAGCAGTAATGAATACAGAATCCTTCCCTCAAGCAGGCCATCGACAAATGCAGAGGCCAACACAAGCCAGCAGAGCAAAACTGACCCTTGACTTTGGACAGGCGCATTCCTGACACCTTACACAAATCCCTCAGTCTGTGAATATAAACGTTCAGACAGGCCCCACGCTCTCTCCCACATCCCCGTTCCATCGAGACTCACACTCCCTGCGCAGTCTCACAGCACTTTTGCGTTTCCAGCTTTCACTACAGTTTGATGTCTCACTTGGTAAGCAATTTTTGTGCTAGCTGGAATCTTTACTAAAACAATTTCACAAATCACGTTTTCCTTTCTCCACAGGGTGTGTGTAGTGGACTAGTTCCTTCATCGGTATTGGGCATGGCCCAGGTGAATGTTCCACTTTCCACTTATTCCAAATTTCAGACGATTTTCTAAGAACCGTCACAATCTTAGAGCTCATTACTTTTCCTTTATTCGTATCACCGGCACCAGCTGATATCCTTTTAAAAACTTTGTTTTCACAAAGAAATGAAGTGTTTATTATTTCAGAAGAGCTGTTCTACACACATCAGCAAGTAGAGAAGACAGAGCCATGCTGAGGTGTGCATGCTCTGTTGTGACCAGCGCGCTTCAGGAAACTGAAGTTCAGAGATTTTAGGCCATCTACCCAAGGTCATACAGCTAGTAAATATAGTGCAAGATTCAATCCCCAGTAGCCTAATGCAGTGTTGTCACCCAAGCATGAAGAGGGGTGTGTGGATCTGAGAACAAAGTTAATCAACTTATACTTTGTCCAAGCTTAGTCCTGGCTCCAAAGCCAAGGGGACAAGGCAAGATCAGCAGCCACAAAGTCCAATGGTTAGCCAGTCACCGTACTTTTGGGGTATCCACCACAGCCCAGCTCTGGATATGGGTAAATAAAAGATAACAATGGGCCTCTGTGCAGGGAGCTAATGCGGAAAATTCAAGAACAAAAGAGAGACAAAGGATAACCTAGCTAAGAAGGACTAGGGAACAGAGACAACTCTCAGATAACTGTTTGGATTGAGGAATAAATGCCTTTCATCTGAGCAAAGCTTGTAATTCTGACTGTGAGTCTAGGGTCTCTAACAATGACAGGGACTGATGGCTGTGAAGGGCACTAATCAAAGACATAGTAGACTTATGTTTACTCTAGGGAAGGACTGCTGACCCTGCACAGGCCTTTGAAGCCGCCCTTGCTCACACAGATCATAATGCACTATGAAGTAACGTCTTCAAAGAAAAGGGGGGAAGTTGAAACATACACTCTAAGCCAGTTATTTCGCCAAGGCACTTCAAAGAAACATTTCCTTTGATCATTTTGACTTCTCATTAATAATAAATGTGGATATATTACTCACAGAAATTATTTGGAGATCTTGAGCAGATCGAGGCTTCAGTCTGACCCATCATCAGCACAATGGGGAGGATACAGTAGGGAAACACACACTGGCTCTTAAAGCTTTCACCTAGAAGTGACTCATGTCCCTCCTACTCACATTTCATTGGCCAGAGCAAGCCACATGGCCCGCCTAACTTCCAGGGCCATATGCTGGTATGGGGGGATAGATACTGACAAAACCTGGTGCCAGCACTGATGGCTACCACAAAGGCCAAGGGAAAGTAGGAATTTTTAGGAAGTCAAATGAAGGAGTATGGTCAAAAGAATAAGGCACTTAGGAGCTTTGTTATTACATTTTCGTAGTAATTTCTCAGATGGAATAATCCCATAAAGACCTTCAACATGAACATCACAATTGTTTGAAGAACAGGTGTCCCAATCTGGCAAAATCATCAAGGAAAAGACTCAAAATTGTGAAATTTATGTAACTGGGATAAGGGCAATTTTCTCAAGTGGAAGAGGAGGAAACACCATTCATCTGCTGTCTGGATCACTGATGAGAATGCTAAGAAAACTGTAGGACTCTGCAAAGGAAGACTACCAAAACTCAGATGGCACCATTAACCTTTTATCCCTCGAACTTGCCTATTGCCTTGCTATATCTTCAAGCAATTTCAAAGCATTTTACTATATAATCATATCTAGAACTTCAAATCACCTGACAATGACCATTTATGTTTGTTCACTTATTACTTTATTCAACAAACAGTTATTGTCAGGGCCTATGACATGCAGTAGACTTCCCTAGACACGAGGGGTACAAAGATAAGACATGGTCTTTACCCTTGGGGCACTGATTAATAAATGCAATGGAGGATAAAGACCAAGGATTAGAAAGTTATAGAGTTGTGTATCCAGGTATACATATATGTACCACATATGGGAGAGCTGTTAGGACTAATATTTATTAAGACCACCACCTGCCTTGGAATGGAGCAGTGAACCTATATGATCCACCCCATACGTAGGGCCATGTCTTAGAACTGTGCAAAGGTGTATACTGCACAACTCCAGGGTTCACCATTCCCATGTATGCTTCTTAGATTTGGATGGATGCCAGTTAGGTGTCTTGAACAGGGGTGCCTCTGTTTCCTCCAAAGTCATCACTGGGACTAACAGCAGGATGGCCAGCATCTAACCAACATTTAGCATTCTGCAATATCTTCATTATATTCATATATACTTATTCTAATTTTTATTAGTTTTGATGTAAT
This sequence comes from Camelus bactrianus, assembly GCF_048773025.1. NCBI lineage: Eukaryota > Metazoa > Chordata > Mammalia > Artiodactyla > Camelidae > Camelus > Camelus bactrianus. The sequence continues at coordinate 40,799,564 of NC_133550.1, read as the reverse complement.
GGTAATCTCTAACTAATTGAACCATTTTTTTCAATAATCATCGATTATACAGCTAGTCCAAGACTGTTTTAGCTACATTGGAAGTCCTCGTGGCTAAAACCATAAGCCACTATCGTTGACCTCAAAAAACTTTTAAACTAACTAGAGAAGAAATAAAACACATAAATCAATTAGAGATTAGTCATTTCTAACCTGTGTAACACTGAGTCTAAGAACAATCTGGGTTGTGAAAACCAAGAGATCAACCTTAGATGGGATTTCATCTTAAGCTTGAAGGATATAGAATATTTAGATAGACTGGAGGGAGGAGACTCATGAGAACACATGACTCTCAGTCTTTGTCCCTTCCTTCCAGGGAAACACACCTCAAAACTCACACCTTACTCATGGACATTAGCAGCTGCCCCTGTATTATAGCAGAGAGGGCAATACAGCTGAAAAAGGGTAGTGAACTCTGCTCCTTATCCCCCTCCCCAACCTGCTCCTTCCAACACATCACTTACCCTGTGTCATTCCCCTGGATTCCTTTTGGACAGAGCAATTCCTTCTACTGTTATCTTGTAGTGCGTAAGAAGACAGGGAGGCTACTACACTGATTCTCAAAGTGGGTACCCGATCATCAACATGAGTATTATCTGTGAACTTGTTAGAAATGCAAATCTTTGGGCCCCACCCCAGAGCCAGTGAAACTCTGAAGGTGGAGCCCAGCAATCTATGGCTTAATGAGCCCTCCAGGTGATTCTCATGTACACCAATGTTTGAGAACCAGTGGGCTCATCAGACATCCTGAGTTCAAATTCTAGCTCTTTTGGCACTCACAGGTTCCATGGCTAAACCCAGTGGTTAATTTTGCTAAATCTCAAAAGAGTATACCCGTAGTGCTCACACTCATGGGGACATTGTGGAGAATAAATGCTATGAACATGGGTGTTCAAATACCTCTTTAAGTTTCTTCTTACAATTCTTGTGGGTATATACCCAGAAGTGGAATTGCTGGTGGTCTAATAATCTTAACAGTTCCTCATATTTATTAGAGAAGCCTTTCTCTCCTGGCTCCTCTGTCAAGCTGCTATGTCTGTGGCTACCAGTGAGCAGACACCATCCTCTTTCTGTATATAGGACAATGGTGTAGGATTGCCTTGCAGTCTTTAAAAATCTGAAACTGGGTGGGTAAGAGCAAGTCTTCCACTAAAACATATCTCCTCCTACCCTAAACTCCATTTCATCATAGTGAAGTGCTTTTCTGCCCTATCTACAGATACAATGGACTCAGAAAACTTTATTTTTTTCCATCCCACTGCTGATAAGGTCCAGAGAATAAAGAGGGATTATAGGGTCAACTGTCTGCTATGATAACTTATTTTTCCTCCAGTTGTTTCCAACTAAACATACAGTATCATTAACTTTGACTGTGGTCATCACTTTGGCTTCAGGCTTAATCTATTTTGACTAGGAATATTGTCCTCGGAAACACTACAATTTCCTGAAGAGACTGCAAATCAGCAGTCTTGCCTGAAATCATACGTGGCCATTATCTTTCCTCTGCTTGAAAGATGTACAAAGACAGTATGTCATTGTGAGACGGCTGGTTTTCTTTATTTAGTGTCTGCCTTCTGGCTGAGCTATAAGGTAAGGCAATTAGATACCCAACATTTATAACAGACATGTTTAACTTCCCTGATATGTCCTGCAGAGGTTAAGCAAACACAAAGATAATAGACTATAACTAGCAGTTAGGAGGTACAGACTTCAAACCTTTTAGACTGCATAAACTATGATGGCGAGACAATAGACAATGTGCTCATTTACTGCTCAAAACCACCTTGAGATGAAATATTTAATGTAGAGTCATTCCTACCTGTGAGGTCCACAAGAAACAGGCACTAAACATATTTTTATGCAAGGCTTTTAGTTTGAGTTTTGTCAAGAATAAGTTAAACCAATGTGACCCCTCTAGGAGGCAGTGTTGTGTAGTAGAGAGGTGGTCTGGATTCAGCTCAGCTAGGTTGATAGTAGACTCTGCCTCTTACTATCTATGTGACCTTGAGAAAATTACTAAAATTCTCCATATCTCAGCCACTTCACCTGAAAAATAGGGATACTAACAGCAACTGCAGAGTTATTTCCTATATTGAAGGGTAACTGGTACCTGGAAAACTGACAATAAACACACCAAAATGTCATCGAAAAAATAGGTGTTATTAGAGCATTTCCTTGAAAAATGAACTAAAAATTATATAAATTATAAGACTGTCTTACATTTAACCAAATTTAAATTTTCAACTCTATAGTTATTTTCAGAAAAACAACAAATCAATTACTTAGGAGGTTTTTGTTGAATTTTTTTTTTAAACTGTATGATAGCTCTATGCAGCCTTCATTTCATATTTGACCTTCAAGAAACATTAACAGGATATACACTTTACAAAATTATTCTGGGTCTTAATCGATTTACAATGACCTTTCCTATTTCTTTGGTGTTGAATCCTTCCTTTTGAAGCACTTGTCGCTGTCAACTAATCAAATCATTGGCAACTGATCAAATCAAACCCTTCAACTGTCAACAGATCAAATCATGCCAAATCCACATTTGCCAAAGGCTTTGCAAGTAATTCTGGAATTCTCCTGTATTACTTTCAGCAATTTCATGAAATCCTAAATGTTTGGCAAATTGCATTTTTTTCCATTTGCAATTCATCTGCTTTCTAGTTTCACTGTACAATCTCATGTTGTAAATATCTGAAAATCAATGAGGCGGTGATCAACAAAGGTGACTGATTCACTGGCCAGGATACATGCTAGAGTAAGACAGAGCTATTTCAATGAAGAATGATTTTAATAAATGGCCAGCTCATTACAACAATTTTGCTTTCCTGACACTTCTTAACTACAGAAATTTGGAGAATGAAAATTAAGAAAGCAAAAACCCTTGGTTTCTCATTAAACTGCTAAACCCATGTCACGTGCTTAGCACAGTGCCTAGTGAATGGCATGTGCTTTGGTTGTTAATAAATATTCTCATTATTTGCTAGGAGGACTTATATGTTCACAAAAATATTGGAGGAATTTAAACACATTAATAATAGAGTGTTTTCCTTAAATCAATTCTCCCTTTCCATCTATAAGCACCATGATTAGAGAATAAAAAAACCCTCACTCCCCAACCTACCTCTATTCCTTACACCCCTTCCCCCTTATTTTGTTCTATGTTCTCACAACAACACTAATTCCCATCCAAGGTGCCATATATTTACATATTTGTTTTGTCTGTCTCCCACCACAGTAGTTTAGAATCTAAACTTCAGATACCAAGGACTTGGTTTGTCCATTGATGTGTCCCCAAGAACAGGACCTGGCACATAGTAGGTGTTCAATAAGTATTTGTTGAATCGATATTGAATGGAAGACTCCTCCCACCCTCTCCAACCCAAGGCCCCAGTGCCAAGGGGCCATCACCATGATCCTGTGGTAAAGGATCCAAGTGCACTATGGCCTGAAAGAGATTCTGATGCCAATAAGAATGGATACTGTGCAAATCCTAAGAGATAGTGCAGAGATTCCAAGAAGCACACAGTAGAATGAAAGGCTGTGAATAGTCACTGTAAACTCAGGCCCTCTCTGCCCCTAGACTAAGACCTATTCTTATTCACTTCAGGAAGAATAGAAGATAGTTCTCCTGTGGAGCAAAGGAGGGAAGCTGGAATTCTCCCTCCTACCAAAAAAAAAAAAAATTGTGTTTGAGTCATGATGTAGTGGAAAGAACTCCCCGTCAGGGTCAGGAAAACCTGTGTACTGATCTCACCTCTGACACTAACTGGGCCTGTAACTCAGGAAAGACACTCCAAACTTTCAGGGCTCTTCAACTTTATCTGTATGACGAGTGTGTGTGACTAGATCAGCATTTCCTAAACTATGTGCCTTGGGATATTTGACCTCTTCCGCACTAATAGGGTAGCCACTAGCCAAGTGTGGCTGCTGAGCCCTTGAAAAGTAGATAGGGCCGTATTTTAAAATGTAAAAACTAAGGCAGCATCCAGAAAAAAACATGTAAGGTATCTCATTAATAATTTTTAGGTTAATTAATGTTGAAATAATAATAATTTTCTATATTGGGTTAAATAAGATGTCACTAGAATGAGGATAGTATGGGAAGCTGTGTGTTGCAGGGACGGGGGGCATAAGGAAACTCTCAGTACGTCCTGCTTAATTTTGCTGAGAATCTAAAACAGCTCTAAAAAATAACAGATAAATAAAAACTTTATATAAAAAATCAGGCCAACCTGTTTCTTTTCACTTTAAAAAATGTGGTTACCAGAATATTTTAAATTATGTATGTAACTACAGACAGAGTTTGCAGGCTATTTCTATTTGACAGCGATGCTCTGCAGCCTGAGGGAAGAAAGAGTCTCTGATCAAACACTGCATTATCACATCCCTACCAAACCCTCCCCAAACCCCTGTCCCACATGAAGATGCTCATTATCAAAGTAAGCACATTGAGCTTTCCTGTGGTATCCAGCATATAGAAACCTGTTTAAGTAGCATTTTCTAAACGTATTGATCGTGAAATCTGTTTTCCACTGGGCAACTATCTAATCATACCCCTCAGTTCTGAGGAAGGTATTTTGGGAAACAGTGATCTAAATTTTCTGGAAAGTCTTTTTAGGCTCTTAATAATTTCTGATATTATGGACCTATGTATGTGGAAAGAAGCAATGAATGCTTGTTCAGACAGGAAGAGTTTCAGGGAGAAGTCACGTTCTTCACCCACACTTCCTGGGAGAGATCACCACCGACTGAACACTGGAAGGGAAGAAAGCTGGGAGACTATAAAGTATGAAATTGGGTTGAGAGATTGAGGAGAGGGAAATGAGCTTAGGTTTGGAGGGTCTTCGCAGAGAAGCCTTGTGTTCATTACACCCAGTAAAACCTTGCCTCTCTACTGCTTGAGATGCTAATGTCCTCAAGAAATCAGCACCACAGGAAATACCTAAGCCTCAGGTAGAACATGCAGTGACAGAACCCACAAAGGGACTATAAGATGTGATGTTCCAAGAAGAAACACCATGAGTGGCCGAAAAGCTGCAGAAATTCCACAGTTAAGAGGACACATTACATGTCAACAAGTCAAACCCAGACCAGGAAGGCTGGACTGTTCCACACTTTCTGCCCTCTCACCTCCAGGCCTCCAGGGAGCAGATGGGGAGAAACTCTTGAGAGCTTATCTGGCCAGATAAAGCAGTGAAGCTACAGCCTGTGGACTCCGACAGAGATTTCTGTGAGGGTGATAAGACACCTATTTCTGGTGCCTGACATTTCTGCCTGTGCTTTCAGACAGTATCCCAAGCTGGGTGCTATATTGCCTAGGATTTTTGGGGTTCTATTACGAATGGAAGTTTCTCCTTGGATGAACCTCAAAGATTCTCCTGTTGCTTTCTAACTCTTCCTTTGTCCTCTGTAACTGCCAAAATATTGCCTTGTTAAAATATGCTGGTTTTTATAAGCTTGGAGCATTTATTCTGAGTTAACTGTTTCTATAGTTTTGTTGAGATATAATTTATACATAACTTACTAATTTTAGCTGTGAACAAATTTTATAAATGTATTGTCATCCAACCACCACCACAATCACATTTTAGCACACATCCATCAGCCCAAATTTTCCTCATACCCCTTGGCATTCAATCCTCATCCTTATCTTGTGCCCCAGGAAACCATTGATGTGTTATTGTTGTGATAGTTTTGCCTTTTCTAGAATTTTGTGTAAATGGAATCATACAAAACAGTATATATGGTACTTTTTCTGACTTTTTAAATTTAGTGTATATATATATATATATATATATATATATATATATATATATATATATATATATATAGATAGATACTTTTGAGAATCATCCATGTTGCATCAGCACTCTGTTCCTTTTAGTTGTTACTAATTCCATTGTATATCACCATTTTCTTTTTATATATACATCAGTTGATGGGCATTTGGATTGTTTCCAGTTTGGGACTATTATAAAAGAATGATACTATGAACATTTATGTACAAGTCTTTCAGTGGACGTATGTTTTCATTTCTCTTAGGTAAATACCTAAGTGTGGAAGTGCTAGATTGCATGGTAAGTGTATTTTAACACTTTAAGAAATTTCACTCTTCGAAATGGCTGTATGGTTTTGCATTCCCACCAGCATTGTATGAGATTTCCAGTTGCTCCACTTTCTCACCAACTCTTGTTATTGTCAGTCTTTTAAATCTTATCTATTCTAGTGTGGATGTAGTGGTACCTCATTGTGGTTTTAAGTTGCGTTTCTCTGATTACCAACGATGCTGAGAATCTTTTCATGTGCTTTTTGACCATCCATATATTTTCCTTTGTGCAGTGTCTATTTAAATATTTTTTTCTCATTTTATTACTGGATTATTTTCTTATTATTAAGTTATAAGAGAACTTTATGTTGTCTGGATACAAGACCTTTTCAAATATATGCCTTACAGGTATTTTATCTTTATTAATGTCTCACCTTTTCATTTCTTACTTGCGTTTTTTGATAAACTAATGTTTTAATCTTTATAAAGTCCAATTTACTAGCTTTTCTTTTATGATCCATGCTTTTTGTGTCCTATGAAAGAAACTTACTTAATTCAAGGTCACAGAGATTTTCTCCTAAATTCTTCTAGAAGATTTATGGTGTTAGCTCTTAGATTTAGGCCAATGATCTGTTTTAACTTAAATTTTGTATATGTTGTGAGGAAAAGGTTTAGGTACCTTTCTTAATGTAGATATCCAGTTATTCCAGCTCGATTTATTAAAGACTAATTCTTACTCTGGTAACTTTATCAAACCTCAGTTGACCACGTCAGTGTGGGTCTGTTTCTGGGCTTTCAACTCTGTTGCATCGATTCATATGTCTATCTTTATGCTTACAACCACACTGTCTTGATTACTGTATATTTTATGGTAAGTCCTAAAATCAGGGAGAATAAGTTCTCCAACTTATTTCTTTTAAAGTATCATCCTGGCCGTTCTAGATCCTTTGGAGTGCTCCATTTCAAATAATGCTTTAATGTTATATAATACTACACAGTTTCATAGACAAAGACGCCAGAGACACACAGAAGTGTGGATAATTTGTCTGACCTCACATCACGAGGTTGGGTTCCTGTCTCTTTGTGGCCACATTTCATTTTCCTACTGGAATGTCAGCTTCACAAGAGCAGGAACAGTCTATATTTCCTTCACCACTGAATCCCCAGTAAAACAGTGCTTGTGATAAGTTTTCAACAAATACTTGTTGAACAAAAGAAAGAATCAGGCCCAAAAGAAGTTCAGTGATTTGTCTCTGACACCCAAATCAATAGCAGAACTGCATCTAGAACTTCCATTTCCAAACTTTGCACTTAGTATTTTTCCATCATACAATATAAGTGGAGGAGACAGAGAAGAAAAGATAAAGGAGAAAAAAAGTAAATGAAGTTGGAGGCAGATAAGAACATAATTAGAGGATTTTTTAAAAAAGATTTTTGTTTTGATACATCTCAGCCTATGCTTGTAGCTTTCAGTCACTACACATTTACAAGTTCATTCTTTGTTTGAAATACTTTTTAACATGCAGAAGGATACCCAGATGATTCACAGATTCCAAACCACAGCCTAAGCAGGAGACAACAACATTTCCTTCCTGAGCCTGGTGCTAAGAAAATAGAGAACTGACTCACAAGGTGAGGTGGCTCCCTGGGGTCAGCTGCAGACAGACCCCCAGCCGGGCCATTCTGGGTAGACCACCCCTCCAACTGGGAAGATCTTCAGGGAGTAATTTTATTTGGCAAGGTATTTTTTTCCCCTAAAATTTAATTCAGTAAGGACTTCCATCTTAAAACATCCCTTAAGCTTTAGCGCTTGTTTTTAAACCTGGAAAATGAGATATTAGAAAAAATAACAACAGCACAGAGTTAGTCTGAGAAAAGAAAATAACTGGAGAACAGGATAAGGAATGCACAACTACCAAAATGTGGAGGTGGCGCGGACCCCACAGCCTCTAATTCACGTGGCATATAATCTTCTTAAACAATGATTATAGACACAAAATGTGCACTTGAAGGGGCTGGAAGCGTCGTTAATTGCTCTTCAATATCCTGTCAACCAAATTCTCCCTTCAAGTAAATACATGTGGCTTCTGTTCATATTAGCGGATGTCACTTTGAGGTAACTGAGGGGAGAATTTTGTTCTGGGACCTCACAGGCACCACGGAGGCTTTGGTTTACAAACAATTATCAGGCAATATTTCTACCAGAAGCAGTCAGCAATAGGGAAGAAACTAAGTTATCTTTCTTTCAACAGAGCGAAGAAATATACTGGTTAGTGTAGACTTTGTTCAGGGCAAGATGCTAAGTACTGCGGGAGGAATCCAAGAAAACATAGACAGCCTTGCCTCAACCTGCTCCCAGCTCTGTAGGTGAGAGGCCTGACCGGCATCATTTGTATCTGATTCCTTCTCTCAGTTATCAGCTGAAATGTCACTTTCTCCAGATGAGATCCAGTGTTCCTGGTAATATGCATCATATTTGTAATTACTTCCTTAAGGCCTGTTTGCTCCTCCAGCTCTGAGACGAGAGGGACCGAGTTCATCTTATCTTGGCATTCTGTGGTTTTCTTGATAAAAGCACAGGTTCTGGAACCAGCCATGTGTGTTCAAATCTCAGCTCTGTCACTCACTCTCTGTGTGACCTTGGGCAAATCACTTGTGCTCCTGAAGGTTTGTAAGACACTGATAATAATTCTGTAGTACTTACATGATAGAGCTGTTCTGAAGCTTATAGGAGGTAAAGCCATGAAATGACCTGACAAATGTTAAGCCCTCCATAAGAATGAACAAAAATAGCAGCAGTTAAATAAGGCTGGTCTTCTTAATAAATAAATAGAGACAGTGGTTGCCATCTTTTGGCTATTAAAATGACAATACAACAACAATAATAATAACAACCATTATTGAGAACTTACTGTGGGGTGGGCACAGCGCTAGATGTTTTGCATATAATAAGTGAATTTCAGAGATACGCACATCAAGCCGTCATCAAAAACCTGGCCCTTTAGCCTCTTCTCTCTGGGCAGATCATTATTTATTGGGGACATAAGATCATCAGATCAATCTGGGTGTTGGTGGCATATGAGTAGCTGTATCAAACTCTTAGAAGAAAATAAATGGCATGCTTTTTTCCCCCTACATATAAACATAGAAAGGGGTTATTCCAGGATTGGGGCAGAGTTAAGGAAACCAAGAAGGGATTGAGTTGCTGACAGAGACTAGCAACAATGGGGAGCTAACTATTCCTTCCCCTGGGCTTCCACAGGGCAGAGGAGAGAAATGGTGATACCAGGCACAGTGAGGGCTATAGTCAAGGGAGTGGAGCTGCCCCACAGGAACTGTGGTGGTAGATAGAGATTTTGGCCAACACCAAACCATGGCGAGACAGGGAGCAGTCAGACAAGGAAGAGCCCACTGCTCTCTTCCCATCTTCTGATCTCCTGTTGCTGCCTCCCAATGGCCAAATCCTGCTAGCAGTCAGAGAGTGATGCAGTCCATAATCACCTCTTCCTGGAGCAGAAAGCATGGGAGGGAAAGGCTAAGAATGTGTCTACCTAGAGGAGCAAACCGAATAACCTGCATGGAACCACTGACCATCACATCTAGTCAAACTTGAATAAATTCACGTTGACTACATGAAGAACATTAGAGGGGGTTTCTCAAAAAACTGAAAATAAAACTACCATATGGTCCAGCAATTCCACCTCTAGGTATATATCTGGAAAAAGTAAAAATAAAAACACTAATTTGAAAAGATACATGTACCCTAGTGTTCATGGCAGCATTATACATAATTGCCAAGATATGGAGGCAACTTAGGTGTCCATTCAACAGATGAATGGATAAAGAAGATGTGGTATACATACAATGGAATACTACTCAGCCATTAAAAGAACAAAATTTTGCCATTTGCAACAACATCGATGGACATAGAGGGTATTATGCTTAGTAAGAGAAGTCAGACAGAGAAAGACAAATACTGTATGATATCACTTATATGTGGAATCTAAAAAATACAATAAACTAGTGAATATAACAAAAAGAAACAGACACAGATACAGGGAACAAACCAGTGGTTACCAGTGGGAAAAGAGAAGTGGGGAGGGACAGGATAGGGGTAGAGGACTAAAATGTACAAACTACGTATAACATAAATAAGCTGCAAGGATACACTGTACTGCACAGGGAATACAGCCAATATTTTATAATAACTATAAATGGCATGTAACCTTTTAAAATTATGATTCACTGTGTTGTACACCTGTAACTTATATAATAATATACATCAACTATACCTCAATAAAAAAACACATACACAACTTAAAAAATTTTTTAAAGGAAAAAAAGACACTAGAGGGAAATGAAGAATCTAGACAGTTAAACAAAACTGGCAGAGCTACTGCTATGCTAAAAATAAAGACAGGTTTTTCTTTCTTGCTACAGTTAATGAAGATGCAAAGAAGGTAGGAGTATCAGATGGTAACCAACTGTCTGTTATTCCTCCTTCTTAGCCTTCAGTAAAAGATGAAAGCTCATGCAGTTAGGCTTCATGTTTGAAAAATGACCCAATTATTGTGTTAAGTTGGATTTAAGAACTTTAGTTTTGCTAATGAATCTGAATCATGACAGCCAATCATCCTTTTCATTTTCCTAATATCAGCTAATTCAGATTTGGGCATCATCTGCTTGTTCACTGAAGTACTGTTCTTCATGAAGTTATCTTTTTCTTTAATTTTATTTCCTGTGAAATACTCACAATATAAAATTTATTGTACATTTTAAAGTGTACAGATCAGTTGTGTTAATATATTCACATTGTTGTGAAACCAATCTCTAGAACTTTTTCATGTTGCAAATCTGAACAATTCTGCGTCCCTCTCTCCCCCCAGCCCTTGACAACCACCATTCTACTTTCTCTTTCTGTGAATTTGACAACTCCAGCTAACTTACATGAGTGGAATTACAGAGTATTTGTCCTTTTGTGCCTGGCTTATTTCACTTAGCGTAATGTCCTCTAAGTTCATCATATTATATCATGGGTCAGAAGTTTCTTCCCTTTTTAAGGCTGAATAATATTCCATTGCTTGTTTATACCTCATTTTGTTTATCCTTTCATCTGTCAGTGTGCACTTGGATTGCTTTCACCTCTTGGCTATTATGAATCATGCTGCTCTGAACATAGGTGTACAAATAACCTGTTCAAGTCCCTTCTTTCAGTTGATATATACCCAGAAGTACAATTGCTGGATCACATGGTAATCTATGGGTTTTTTTTGAGAAGCTACCATACCATTTTCCACAGCTGCTGAATCATTTTACATCCCCGCTAACAGTGCACAAGGGTTCCAATTTCTTCACGTTCTTACTAACACTGATTTTCTGGATTTTTTTTCCTAATAACAGTCATCCTAATAGGTGTGAAGTGGTATCTCATTATGGTTTTGATTTGCATTTCCCTACTGATTCGTGGTATTGAACATCTTTTTATGTGCTTATTGGTCATATGTATATTTTCTTTGGAGAAATGTCTAAGTCCTTTGCCCATTTTTCCAGTTGGGTTGACTTTTTATGTTGTCGAGTTGTAGGAGTTCTTTACATTTCCTTGCTTATTTTATATATATATGATTTGCAAATTCTTTCTTCCATTCCATAGGTTGCCTTTCCACTCTGTTGACAGCGTCCTTTGATACACAAAAGTTTTCACTTTAATGAAGTCCAATTTATGTATTTTCTCTGGAAGATATCTTTTGACATAGGCTTTACAAGAGTAAACATTTTTGAAGATCAGGGCTCAAATTAGACGTGGTTGTGGTGGAATTTTGTTCTATTCTAGTTGTAGCGAGCAAAAACAACAATGTGATATCTTACAAAACTGACCTAACTGATTCGTGTACTTTGGATGATCCTATCATACACCAAGCATTTAAGCTCTTCCTCTTGGCAGTTGATGAGTACAGGTCTCCCCTCATCCTCTCTCCTTCTCTGGATGCTTACATTTAGGCATAAGTCACTGCTTTGTCTAGTATTTCAAAGGAAGTGAAATCAGTTCTACTAATTATTGAACCGCCTGTATTGTAAAAACGTAACAATGTTATACAGCACTGAACATGAAGACTAAAAGCCCAAGCTTGAGTCTCAGACTCTCCACTTACTCATGATGTGCCTTGGGCAGTGCCATGGACTGAACTGTGTTCCTCTTAGGTTTACATGGTGAAGCCCTAATCCCCATTATGAAGGAATCTGAAAATAAGATCTCTGGGTGGTAAATAAGTTTAGAGACGGTCATGGGGGTGGGACCCTCATGGTGGCATAAATGCCTTTATAAGACAAGATGCTGGAGAGCTTTCTCTTTCTCCCTGCCATGTGAGGACACAGCATGAAGACAGCCATCTGCAAGCCATGAAGGGTTCTCACCAAAACCCCACCATGCTGGCACCCTTAACTGTGAAAAAATTAATTTCTGTTGTTCCAGCCTCCTAGTCTATAGTATCTTAATGCTGCAGCCTGAGCTGACTAATACAGATTGCTTAACCATCTGAGCCTTAGGTTCCTGATCTATGAAGAGTGTGGGAACAGAGTAGGAAACCTCAGCTAAGCTGAAGAGTTGGGCAGGATTGGAATATGTCTAGATAATGTGAGAAGGAAAGCAGTGATTATAAGAAGAATACCTATCCTCCTGTTTTTGGACATCCATCCAAACAAACAGAAGAAGGTGAAGGCAGAAGAGGACTATCTGAGGTTTATGAAACATCAGAAACAGAAATAAATAAACAGAAATAAAAATACTCTGGAATATATGAACCAATGATCTAGACTCTGGACAGAACGGTTACTTTCTTTAAAGCATAATTTCGAAGCTCCTTTACAGAGATCTGAAAGTTAAGAGACTTCTTCCTCTCTCCTCTTAAAAGTGCCAGATTCACATGTTATTTCTCATCCCACCACATCACTTTCAACCGGTCTTCTGGCAGCCAATTTTAAATACAGGATATTCCTACTCCAGAGCCTTTGCACTTGCTGTTCCCTCTACCTGGAACACTCTTTCTCCAGAGAACTGTGTGGCTCACTCCTCCACTTCACTCAGGTCTCTGCTAAGTTGTCACCTCATTATAGGAGCTTCTCTAATGACTCTATCAAAAATAGCTTCTTCCCACCCCAAAACTCTCTGCCTTCTTTCATGATACTTATCCCTACCTGGCATTTCACACATTAAATTATTTTTTAGCTATCTTCCCCACTAGATGTGAGTACTATGAGGGCAAAGACATTGCTTTGGTCTCTGTTGTATCTCCAGCCCATAGAACACTGCCTGGTACATAGTAAGTGCTCAATAAATAGTTCATATATAGTGAACAAATGCCAATCGTCTTCTCTCACTGTGATATGTGTGATAATGTTGTCCTCAAGCAGGGCCCAGATCTGGCAAATACTGAAATTAATTTTCTGGGAAGAAAGAAAAGTGGTGCCATTTTGATTTAGATGGGAAAGGGTTGTGTAATTCAGAACCATTTAACATGTGAATGATGAAATCATCCATTTAAAGATCCCTTATAATGCTCTTATAAGATAAAATATGTCTGTATCTTACAAGAAAATAGGAAATCAATTTTCAATTTTTAAACTATATTTTGAATTAACAAACCTTGACTTTTTTCTAGACTTCTACTTTGATAGGTAATATCATAAGTCAACTTGCTTTTCATTTTTTTGCATCTCACCTTAGGTATAACTACCCTCTTAAAAGCTTCCCTGTGATTCCCTCAGTTGGGGTTATATGCCCCTCCCTATGGATCCCCATGGGATCCGAAACTTACCCTACCAAGGCTCTTAAGACCCTGTACTGTAATTGCCTGTTTACTTATCTGTATCTGAAGCAGGAAGCCCTATAAAAAGACCGGCAGGACCCCCAAGCAGGGCCACTACTCTCCTGCCGGCACCATCCGGTTCCCTGGCCCAGAGGCTCTATCTCACTTTTTGGGTCTGAACCGGCTTACTTACTCCTAAAATTCTATTGGTTCCCCGAGCTCACTTCTGATTGGTTATTTCCTTCACTCCTGATTGGTTATTACTCTCACTTCTGATTGGCCTATTTCTACAAAGCTTGTTCCTGGTTGGTCAATTTCTGTTATACTTTATTTGCATATGATGTCGCAAAGTGTAAAACTGGCAGCCTATAAAAGGCCTGTGTAAACCTACAGATGGCGTCCAGAGCTTGGAGTGTTAACTCCTCTGGGCCTGCTGGTGTAGTAAACCTGAGTTCTCCAACCCTCCAAGTGCTGCTTGGTCTCTTGCCTGGATCCAGGTTGCTGTCACAACTGAGCTGTAACACCGAGCTGTAACACATTTTTCCGCAACATATCCATGGACACATCCCTCACTCTTACCTCCCTTTGTTGTGCCCCCAGCACTCTGCCCCAGCCTTCCAGTATTATGCAAGCTTCAGGAGAGGCAAGCCCGTATCTACCTTGTTGACAATTTCATACCTAGCACATAATGCGTGAATCAAAATTTGTTAAATTAATTCATGACATAAGTTCTATTTAACAGTAGGCATAAAAATCAGTTTAAAATAGAGAATTTACAATGTACAGATTCTGATAAATAATAAAAATGACTGTGTGACTTTTCAGGTACAACCTCATTCTGAGTGCCTGTAGTTTGATGATTATGACTGTCCAGTTCTAGGAAATCATCATAATCCCCTTGCCTTTTTTGTTACAAATTTGTCCATAGATGGAATTCAAAAGAAAATGGATTACTGTGTTAGCAGGGGTGCCAAAATGAAATTTACAATGTAGCTAAGAGAGATGGGAACATTCTTGAAGCCCTCAATAACTCACATCTCATATGCAGGGAGAAAGAAATTTTTTTAAAAAACCTGAAAAAGCCATAAAGTCAAAGCTCATAAGCATTGTAATAATTGGTAATTCCCTTTGTTGTGAATATCAGCAGACACTCACTGCAGGATGTGGGTTTGACAAGGTGGTTTCAGATTAGATACAATGTCCAGTTTTACAATTCCCTCCCCTTTCTCTCCCATTCAAGAAAGTCTATCAAAGGCAGTAAACAAGAATAGCATTATTCCACAGATTAACTTTGAGTCCTCATCAACTTACACAGAAATATAAATCATCTGTAAACTTGGTATTTCAATTATTAGTAGTAACAGATTGTTTGCACTGTATCTCACAGTTGACCACATCAATTATGACATGAGAAACTCGAGTCTAGAGCTGTAGCTCTCCTCACTTTTTGATTGGGGACAGCTCAGTCAGGGTCAAAGTTTCAATGGTCCACATATTCCACCCAATTCCACTTTCCAATTTAAAAAGACCCTCAATAATACAAAGATTACAAAAGTAAAAAATGTGAAAATATTGATTAAATTAAGGATAGTAGCAATTGAAAAGCATTATCAACTCAAGACAGAATCTTTGAGGCACTGATAACAAAGACCCTTCCCATATGCAATGTGGAATCCAACCAGCTGCCTGCATCTGTGTACACGCAGTGAGAGTTTGCAGGATTGACAAGTATTACACACGAACAAGCTGTCTTAGTGGAATATGCAATCTACTCAAGAATTCTGTAGTGGGATACTCAAAAAACTCAACAAAAATATGAATATCTAATTTTAGGAACTTTTAATAAACTTGCTTATTTACTAGTAAATAGGCCATAGTATGTATAGTGAAAATCCAGGAACTCTAGAATAGGAAGGTCTTGCATTGTTTCATTAATTCATTCAATGCCCATTAGGTGGGTCCTTTCAGACCTTAAGTGGACCACGAAGAATGTCTTGAGAAACGCTGTAGGAAGATGATTCCCTATTCAAGTGTTTGTTTTCCAATATGTGCCTAATAGAGCTTACTGCTTATGAGAGGGATATAAAAACATGAACAGGCCCTTACACTCTACTAATTGCTCAGTAAATTCAGAAAGATCATATATTAGAGATCAAAGCAATGTATATCAGTAATGTTAGGGAAAAAAAATAAAACTGCTCTCGTGCAGAGTTGAGAACAAATGCAATCCCGTCAACACTCTGGTCTCAAGATTTCTGTTACTGTATCAAAAACCTGGTGACCTGTATCAGCAAGTCACCCATGAACACACGCAAGATAAACTGCAATGGAAATAGCATCTTGGGGAGCAGGTATGAGTCTGTGATAATAAAACAGGCCCAAAGTCTGGGTTTCCAGTTTATTTGGTGATAAGTGTGAACCATAATTCATATGCTCGAAGCTTGGGAATATTTGCATCAGTTAACAGGTTGCCGTAAAACACTACACTATGAGAATTGATTCAGCCTTCTAAATCTTTTACACCTGCTACAAAAATAGATGCCGTGAAAGAAAATCTGACACAGTGAGTAATTTATAGCATCAGTGCTCTTGTAAGGGTGGGAGTTAAGTGGTGTTTGCCTTTGTCTCATTTTATATGGTGAAATCTGCAGTTATAACATAGACTCCTTTCTAAAACAGGAAACCGAAGATTCTAAACCAGCAACAGGCAGCTGCAAGGCTGATGTGAATTTGCTGGTTGCCCAGTAGCACAACCAGAAGATACAACAGGCTGCAGTAGGTTTTCTCTGAACTGTTTTCTTTTCTTTTCATGTTTTTAAATTTTGGGGAGAGGTAATTAGATTTTTTTTTTAACAGAGGTACTGGGGATTGAACCCAGGACCTCATGCATGCTAAGCACACGCTCCACCACTGAGCTATACCTTCCCCACCATGAAGTCTTTTGTCATTGCCTTTCTTTTCCTTTTCTCTGTGCAGGCTGTAAACAGATTGTAAGTTGTGAGACACCACAGAACCTGAGAGATAATGCAAGGCTACTTTTAGCACCATCTACCAGAGCATACAAGGTTTACTTTTTTTACTGAAAACTCCTTGACCTGTGCACTTGGCCTTGATGCTAATGACTTCATCTATTTTTCAGAGAGCACTGAAGTTTGAAGGACCAGGGAATAAGCGTAGGGACTGGGTGAATGGTTGTATTAATTATGGTTTTTGTTTTTCTGTATCCAATGATGTTTTCCTATTTGGGGGACCTTACAGATCTGGAGAGAGAGAGTGCCCCTTTCGGGGCTAGCTAATTCCTAAAGATTACATTTTACTCATGAACACAACTTTCATATGCAAACCAACCAATCCTGAGCCTGTAATTCCCAATCAGCTCCTTTCTCTAACTTTTACACAACAAGTCAATGTTTCCTTTGCCCTAAATCATTCCGGGGCCAGGTACCAGGCAACTAGAGACCACTTCTATAACCCAAAGCCCAGCACAATTATTCAAACTAGCCCTTTTTAACTGTTTACTCTGCCCTGCCATGTCTTTTCTGCAGAACCCCCTGCAATAAAGGCCCTGGCTTAGCCTTTCCTCTGGCTCCTGACCAAACCTGGTGCTTTCCACGTGGGCCCATGTGATGTGGCCACGTGGCTACTCCTCTTGGGAAATGTAAGTAATAAATTCTTCTTTCACTGGTATTGGCATCTCCATGTCACCTCTCAGTCACCTTCATGAATTAAGATGAGCACAAATGGGCAATGAACTTTTGTTGTCATTTTAAGAAACACAGGAGCTTGGCGTCAAGTTTGGCTCAGAAATGATCTACTTTTACAAAAGCATCATCAGTGACTATAATACATAGCCCAGGATGGCAACCAGGCATTTTCTCTCCATCTCTACCTATTTCTGATGTGGCATAGTGATATAGGGGCACTCTCGCTGACTTTTTATTATGACACTAAGGTCCAGAAAGCTTGTGTGTGACCTACTGAAGAAAGCAGGAATGCAGATCTGCAGAGGAAGTGAAAAAGTAGAGCCCTGCTCTCCTGATTTGTCAGGTGGAGCCACCAGAATAGTAACACCGAAGATGATGATGATAACTGTGAACATTTATTTACTGAGTGCCTGGCACCATGACCAGTGTTTTACATGTATCATCTCATTGAAACTTCAGAGCAAGGCTATGAGGTAAGTGCTATTATTGCACCATTTTAGAGATTAGAATTTAGAGATGAAGGTCACTGGTCCAAGGTCACATATCTTGTAACTGGTGACCTGGGACTAAATCTAAGTCTAAATGCACAGCCCATGCTCTAAATCCCGACCGTATGCTGCACTTGCCAAAGCCCAGGGGGGCTCCTTCTCCCCCATATTGCAGAGTCAAGAGCACAATTCCTTTTGTGAATGAAATGTCAGTGTGAAAACCTCAAACCCTAGTTGGCATCTCCATCCAGCTGGTGGACGGTGACACGTTGCCCTACAAACCGAACATATTTTTGGTAGATATTCAGAAGTGGGGCCAACTCCACAACACTGTGAAAAAGGCAAAGTGGTCTCTTGATTTCTGGTGATTGCTTTTCTGGAATTCAGTACCCTCATTACCAGATGACCCAGACAACTCTGCTCCTGATACTGTCCTCTGGGGTCTGTGCCTTAGACCCCAAATTATTTCTCTGTCAGAATTCCCATTTCTTCTTCTTTTTTTTTAAATCCATCAAGGGTTCTGGATTCAATGCCAAATGGACCTGGCTTCTAATTCTACCTGTACAGTTTTCAGCTGTGTGAAGTTGATCCCCACTTCTCTCATCTGTAAAACGGCCATAGCAGCACAAATTTCCTTGGCTTTTTTATAAGGATAAAAATGACATATTGTGACGTGTGCTGTGCCAAGATCAATTCTTAACATATAGTTGGTGCTCTATAATGGTAGTTCAGTCATGAGGAGTAGTTCCCCAATTTTCATGTATGTTATTTGAATATGAAGTAACAAGACTAGATTCTAGAGTCACCTCTTTACATTATGGACATACTTCACAAATATGTCTTGATAAACCAGCCAGAAGTAAGTACTGGCTTAACACATCTGCTAATAATTCAAAAGAAATACAGAAATTCCTGATGAAACTAGACAGTGAAATAAATTAAAATTAAGCAATGGGGGAGGGTACAGCTCAGTGGTAGAGCGCATGCTCAGCATGCACAGGGTCTTGGGTTCAATCTCCAGTACCTCCTCTAAAAATAAATAAATTAAACCTAAATACCTACCCCTCCTCAAAAAGTCATTATAAAGTTAAGCAATGGATCTACTAAGAGAATGCAAATCTGCTTTACAATGTTGCCACATGCTTGTAGTTCTCATGTCATGAAACTCTAGAAAGGGTGTTTTTAAATAATTTCAGCGGAAATGATACAAGGAAAAAGCAGGAAGCCAAGCATCATAAGACCAAAGCCCTCATCTCCACTCTGCCACTTGTTGGCCATGAAATCTTAGAAATGTCACTTGACGTCTATGGATGGCAATTTCCTCCTCTGGAAAATGAGAGTGTTGGACCAGACAGTCCCCAGCATTTTTTCCAGTTGTACCATTCTATGAGTCAATGAGTCTGACTCCACCATTGTCCCTCCCCTTGTTCTCTGGAGATACGGTTGCCGCAATAATTGCTGTTGCCCCCAAGTATCATCACGTAGCAGAGTCTAGTCACGCACAGGAATTCCAGGCACTGTGACTGAGAATTCTAATCCCTCTTTGATGACCTTGTGCAGGGTACCTAACTTCAGCTAACTGCCCCAGATGCCTTGCCAGACAAAACCTCCAGGGACTTAATTCCCAACTCCTTACACTCCACAAGCTGCCCTCCAAATGCCTTTACAAAGCTTAACTTAGGACAATCCATGACAAATCATGAAATCAGGTTTGTCATCTGAATAATTATCAGTTGTGGTGTGCTCCCATCTTCAACAAAGAAGCCTATTTCTCCTTTTCAAGTCATAACCATCTTTCAAGGGGGTCCAAATTTAAGTGAAAATTTTAAAGGCTGAAAAATTTGTCAAATTTGCAAAAAACTCAAGGCTAGGAAGGAGAGCTGATATACACTGTATAATAGAATCACCATGATTTCAATAGGCTGAAACAAAGAGTGGGAAACAAGGATAATGAATACAAACTTTCAGCAAATATTTTTGAGCTTAGTGTCTTATAATAGGATTGGCACTACAATCCCTGCCCTAAATTTAATAGATAAGAAGTCCGCTATTTTTGTTAATAATAATAATGACAGTTGCCATTTATTGTGCAAGTGTTATGCTTTAGGCACTATGCTAAGGGCATTACCTGCCATGTCCATTAGAACGCTTTCAGCTGTGAGAGTAGCTGACTAAAACGGGCTTGAGCAGTAGGCGTTTCCTATCTCCTAATCATTGGCGAGGAGTGGCTGATTCCAGGGTTGGTTGATTGAGCAGCATAACGTCATGGAGGATCCATCCTCCAACTCTGCCATTCTTGGCATCTCTCTTGTGGTTGCACAATGGTTGCAATGATTCTAGATGCCACAGATACCGCAACATCTAGAAAAGTGTACCTCCTACAGATACCTTCCTATTGGTTGGGAAAGCCCTACCGCAGAAGGACCGTATCGATTTCCCTCACATCTCATCGTTCAGAATCACATCAATTATCCATACCTGAGCCAATCAATGCCAAGGGAACAACACTGCCAATATCATCTTAGACCAGTCACGAATTCACCCTGGCTTACCTTTCTTGAACACAGGGAATAGTGACCACTCTACTCAAACAAAACTGGGCTCCACAGGCAAAAAAAGAAGAGAATGGGCTGGAAAATGGCAATGTGGTAGACAAGCAACAGTGTCTGCTACAGGTACATTATTTTTTTTAATAAATCATCCTCTAAGGAGTTATTATCCTCATTTTAGAGACGAGGAAACTGAAGCTCAGAGAAGTCAAGTAAATTGTCCACAGTCACACAGCCAGAAGTTGGGAGATACTGTGTTCCTAACCACCAAATTGATGGTTCTGAAATTTCAGTGTATGTAAGAAATATCAGGAGACATTAGTAAAAATGCAGATTCCCAGACTCCACACCTAGAGATTCTGATTCAATAGTCTAGGGTAGGAGCCCTCATTTTTCATTTAAAAAATAATCTCAGTTAATTTGGATGCAGATGGTCTGTGAACTACATTTCATGACAAAGAATAGGATTAGCTATCATTTGGGCAAAAGTCTGATTTTAACAAACAAATCAAAAAACCTGATTTTCTGGAAGCCCCTGACGTGCCATCTCTAAAAGCCATCCTTCTTTCTTATGCTTCATTAAGGAAATATCTCATTGGATTTTCTCTATAGTTAGCCCAGGTCAAGTATGTTGACTGTCACTTTGACATACTTACTGAAAAACAGTGCCTGAATAAATCCAGGTGACCCTTTTCCAAAACCCTCAGTTTCAGTCTTGGCTGGAAGACTAGTCCTGGCAGATGAGGGGCAGCTGGAGGTGGACAGTGGTGGGAATAGGCAGGGAAAATGTTGAGAATTTTATGTTTTTCTCCTTTGCAACTAAATGTCTCTTATGTTGGCCAAAGTTGGCAAATCATTAACACCTGGGAACTAAGAACGAACTGCTTCTTTCCCCTCTCCCTATTCCTTTGTGAGGAACTATGAGGAATTGTGAGGCCAAAGAGTATGCACATTTGGAAAACTTTTGATATCTATTGCCTAATTGCAAAATAAAAGGCTGTTTTTTAACCAAAATTACATAGTAGCTTCTTTAGAAATATGTAATTCCTATTAAAGAAATCTCAAGTATCAACGAGCACGTGGGAGTGTTTTTTGTTTGCTTGTTTGTTATTTGCAGAGGGGAAGTTGTCAATGTCTCTTGTGATGACTGTCCTTATCCTTGCAGAATTATCCTCATTACTACCTTGTGGATGCTGAGTTGGTTGTATGCTCTGAGCAAATAACACTTCTGTTCAGATTTGGAGTAAGAAGCGGAGTTGGCTTTCCTTATTCTACTTTTTTAGTTGAAAGAATTCATGTTTTTATTTCTTAAACCATATACATCAGGAAGATTTCATTCTACAATGTGGGAATCATTGAACTGTGATTTCTTTCCTAAGGGAAGCTGAGAAGTCTCCGCAGAGGTGGAAGTTATGCCTGGGGGAAAAAAAAGGATCAAAAAGCAGGATGAACTCATCTACAAAACAGAAACAGACTCGCAGACATAGTAAACAATCTTATGGCTACCGGGGGAAAGGGGGTGGAAAGGGATATATTTGGGAGATTGAGATTTGCAAATGTTAGCTACTATATATATAAAAATAGATTAAAAAACCACAAATTCCTTCTGTATAGCACAGGGGACTATATTCAATATCTTGTAATAACTTTTAATGAAAAAGAATATGAAAACAAATCTATGTATGTATATGCATGACTGGGACAGTGTGGTGTATACTAGAAATTGACACATTGTAACTGTGCTTCAATTTTTTAAAAAGGTGGGATGAGAGGAAGATGAAAAGGACTAATGGGAGGGGGCCTCTGGGTGTCATAGGCAAAGTATGATATAACTCTAAGGAATAGGGAGGGGAGAAAGATGCAGTTCTTTCTTAGTTTCCATGCGTTAATGATTTGTCAACTTTGGCCAACATAAGAGATATTTAGTTGCAAGAGAGAAAAACACAAAATTCTCAACAATTTCCCTGCCTACTCCCACCACTGTCCACCTCCAGCTACCCCTCACCTGCCAGGACTAGTCTTCCAGCCAAGACTGAAACTGAGGGTTTTGGAAAAGGGTCACCTGGATTTGTTCAGGCACAGTTTTTCAGTAAGTATGTCAAAGTGACAATCAACATACTTCCAGGAATTTATTTCTAATAAATAACCAAAAAGGTGTACAAAGATATACATACTTCAAAAGTCAGTATAGCATGAAAATTTTATAATGTAAATTTTCAAACATATACGAAAGTAAAAAGAATAACACAATGAACCACCATATATCCACTACCCAGCTTTATTGATTATCAACATTTTGCCCAGTTCTTGTTTCATTTATCCCCACCATTCTTTTTTTTTTCCCACCATTCTTTTTTGTTTTTGAGTTTGCTGAAATATTTTAAAGCAAACCCCAGTCATCCTAGCATCTGACTCTCAAACACATCAGTTTGAATTGCTAAAATATAAGGATCTTTAAAAAAATTAACATTATCCTCATATCATTCTTCCACCCATCCAAGTTAGCAATAATTTGTTAATATCAACTAATACCCATTCATATATAATTTCAAAGTGTCTCAAACAATTTTTTCAAATCTTGATCCCAAAAGTTCTACATAGTAGATTTAAGTGCTATTTCTAGTAAGTCTCTGTAAACTATAACAATTTCTTCACTTTGCATTATGCCATTTATTTGTTGGAAAAAAATTATTTTGTCCTGTAGTTTCTCATATTCTGGATTTGGCTGATTATACCTTTCTTGTGTCATTTAATATGTTCTTCTATCCCCCACAAACTGGTAGTTAGAGTTAGAGTCTTGATTGAATTCAGATCCTTTTTTTTTTTTTTTTTTGGCAAGAATGTTTTATAGGTGGCTCTGTGTACTTCATATTACATCACAGCAAATGCACCTAAAGGCTGTTCACTCCACTTTTAGTGATATTTACATTGCTTCATGGATTCAAGTGCTCTCAGCCTAATCCCCCAATTTTACATTCTTTCATCAACTTTCCACCTAGTAGTTTTAGCAATGACTGACGAATATTGCCTCGATCCATTATTTCATTAGAGATTTTTAAAGTGGTAATGTTGTGATTTTATAATACCTATTGTTTCATTAGATCTGTTTCTTCTAAAATGAAGTAACTTCTGCCCACCACCTTGCTTTTTATTTTGAAAAATATCAAAGTTACAATAATGAACACCTATACACTTTCACCTAGATTCACCAAATGCTACCAATTTTGCCACATTTGCATTATCACTTTCATCCTGTATACTTATTCTTTGCTGTTTCATTCCAATTAGATTACAGACATTGTGACACTTCACCTTTTAACACTTCAGCCTGTCTCCTAATAACAAGGACATTCTCCTTATAGCCAGGATTAATACTTTAAATACATTGAACATTGATTCAATGCCATCTAATGCAGAATTCAGGAAAACTTTTCCCCAGAATGTCTTTATAGTATTTATTTTAAAACCCAGACTCCATCAAGATATAGGCACTGCGGTGTTATCATGTCTGGTAATCTTCTATTTCTATCCTTCTTTCTACATGTATTAGCTGGCATTCTTTTGTATTCTTTTCCCCCATCACCATCATTATTCTTTTAGATGCTTAAATTGACCTAGATTTGTGCAATGGGAGCCACAATAGTCTGTAAAATTTTGACAATGTCCCCTTGATCTTTGAGCTCTTCCATTTTCTGGCCCAAGTGGTTCTAGGCTTGCCTTGTACTTTTCCTGTCTCAGACTTCAAATCAGCTATTTCTCCAAGGAGCCTGGTTCTTTTAAATGAAGAATGAAATTTAGAAACCAATATCTGGCTTCTAGGCATGCTCATGGCTAGGGGGATGTCATTATTTCTAAACCCTTTCAGTACACAGAGCCAAGAAATCTATTTTTTCAAGAAATCATGAGTTCATACTGATACCTCCAATTCAATCCAATACCACAGAAATCTTCCTCTTTCCCCCATTTCATATTTTTATCTTCTCCCACAGTGAGAATTGTAGATTCCAAAAAGTTTAAGATATTTTCTCATTTGCTGTATGCTTCAATACACCCAAAATAACCTCAGTATTACTCACTACACAAATAAAACCTAAGTAAAATGAAATATTTGTTTAAAGTTCTTTCTGTTCATAGAATATATTTTATGAAAGTATATTAAAAATGTACTTGAGTTAATTCCATTTTCTATGTAGTTACATTTGATGTACTTGATATGCAGTTAGGTTCATTTATTTCCATTTATATTTAGTTTTAAGGTTTGCCCTTTTTATTCTTTAGATTTAGTTTCATTTTTTGAATATGTATATGTATATATTCATTACTAAATATTACTTTACATGGTTCAAAAGTCAAAACTGTATCAAAAGGTAAGATCAGAGAAATCTAACTCCCATTCCTATCCTTTCCACCCTCATTTCCTATAACCCTCTGAGGTGTATGGTTATGAGCTTGTAGACTACCCTTAATATATTTATTTTTGCAAATATAAGAAACCATTTTCTCTCTTTTTTATTATTGTTACATGTTTTGAAATTTAGGAAAGTTTATATATTTACAATAGTGGTTACCTTTATATTAATGCTTTGGTTTTTTAATGGTCATGATCCCCTTTTCCTTACATAGAATTCTACAATTGCTTTAGACCTTTAAGTGGTATCTTTTGACTCCCACTTATATCCCATTGCTTGCATGCCATTGCTTGCATGCCAATCAGTGGTCTTATTTTACTCTCTCTTTCTCTTCTCCAATGTTTTCAGCTGTGTTATTTCTAATTTGTCAGAATGTTTCATATTTACATGCTATTCTTTTGCTTTTTCCCCATTTGTGTTTAAGTCTTAGACCCACAGTTAAGTATAATCAGTGCTCGCTGTCAGTGCTTTTGCTGCTGTTTTCCCAGTCAGCTCTTGATAGGATACAGGTCATCATCCAATAGATTTTCAGGATGAGATCATGATTATACATATTCTGACTTCTTGCATCTTTAAAACTATTTGCCTGTAGTCTTGATATTTAAAGGACAGCAGGGTTAGATAACACAGACTTGTTTTAAAAAATAGAAATGGAAATAATCTGAGTAACCAACAATCAGGGATGGGATAAATAAGTAGATTGTGTTCAGTTAAGTAATGTAACCCTGGTATTTGTAGCCATTGTGCATGCTACAACCACTGTGGAAAAACATAAGCTGACATATAAAACCTGGGATGATCAAATTTGTGTTTTTAAAGTATAAGAATGCTATATGTGTATGTGCAAAGTGTTTAGCAAAACGCAGGTTGTGATACATGAAAAAGTTGACAGTAATTTCGTCTAATTAATAGAATTATTGGTGTTCTTTAGATTTTCCTCGGTGTGCTCTTTTGGATTTTTCAAATTGTAACACTTGTGGAATTGGAGAGAATATGATATTAATAATCATTTTTAAAGGCTAGGCAAAGAGCTAAAGGTTTCAAGGTTTATTTTTAATGTGCAGCTTTTAATCAATACCACAAGACACAGTGTACCAAGGTAAGGGCAGCGTGATCTCATTAGCAAGCTCAGGACAGCCTAGGCTGGTCTCAGCGCCCTCCTGTGCGAGATACTCAATCAATGTTTGCTGGTGATGAAGAAAACTAAAATTAGTCACTCCTGAGCAGAGTCATTTCAGGCAATAGAGTTAACTTTTTTGAATCAAGCCCCTGCCTTCCAGGGTTGTGCTGAGGATGAAATGAAGTAGTATCTATGTACAACTGCCAGTCTTGGGTCTGATGTATAGTAGATCTAAGAAGGGAAGATAAGGTTATTAACATCTTGTTCTAGATAACTAATAAGGATATATACAGTTTCACTAATTCTGAAGAATATAAAAACAATATGAGCAAAGAGTCAGTGAAAAGAGCCTGAGGCAGCCTATAAGGGTGCTATGGAGAAACACAAGGGGGAGAAGAGAAAATTCAGAGAGAGAAAAGGCAAGACAGAGATGGCTTACTGATTATTAGAATCTATAATAGTTAGGGCTTCTGCTTGCTTCTGAGTAAGAGTGAGGAAATGTGTGCTCACAAATCATAACTGCGTTGTTACAACAAAAAGAAGTAAATGGAGTACACACCTGCTTCGTTAAGTACCTGTTACAAGAAAGAATACGCATCACTGGTCCTAAAACAACTACCCCAACAGGACTGATGGCATCCCAGACCAACTGAATAAGAATTTGAATGGAATGTCAGGCGCAGCTTGTTTTAAAAACATCTCTTTGAGTCATTATGATGACCAGCCAGGTTTAGGAAATACTGGCCTGTAGGTAGGACCACCATCTCTCCCATCTTCCAGGACAGTCTCAGAATAATTATTACCAGAGCCCCTTCTCTTATAAAAATCTCTCAACAGAGGTGAACACTATGTGCTCTCCTACCTGTACTCACCCTCTCTAAAGGTACTCTCAGTGAAGGTGGTGGTCACTTAATTCACCGCCATACTGATGGCCTTGTACCGTTACTTCCATTCCATGACTGAAGACAAGACTTGGAGAAAAACTACCCCTTGATCTTAAATTCATGTTAAAATGTCAACCAATAATCCAATTCTCCCTGAGAGTGGAATCCAATGAGTGGAGAAAACAAAGGCATAGCTCTAAGTGGGGAAAGAGAATGGGAAACCTGGGGCACCTCAAAGGCAATTGCTTCTGCTGCCTCACCATTTGGTACAAATTAACTGAGAGAGCCAAAAATCAGTACAGATTCTACTTTATCCACTGGTTATTTAAGAACATTTGCTCATTTCTAGTTTACCTCTTTTTGGCCCCCAATTTCCAAGAGAGTAAAAATAAATCATTTGGTAGTGAGGTAATATTGCACTTGAACTGCTGAGAAACCAGTCAATATTCTCCATCGAGTTAATGTGTCATCCAATTTTGAGTGTTACCTTGTTCTAGTTTAATCCTAATCTGCTAAATATCAAATATCATGTCAAATAAGGGCATGCAAAGATAAAAATTAGAATGTGAGCATTCTTAAAAGCATTCACATTACGAAGTGTAAGAGCAAATATCTGAGGCCACAGTCCTCAGTACACTCCAGTGTTCCTTATCATATCGGCCACCACATCCCTGGGGTACCCTCTGCCCTGCAGCACTGGACAGCTCTCCTTGTCCATACACGCCTGTCCTATTCTTAATGGGGGCTTTTTCCACAGAAAGGATTTTCAGTTACTTGACCCTAAATTAATATTCAAGTTCCCAAATTACAAATGAGAACCTGGTTTTCATTACTTTTGTGTCCAAACTACAACTCTATCTATAAAACTAGTAAATAAGAAAATCACTTTCAGATTTTCTCTGACAAGCTTCCAGAAACTCCTGCTGACAAACTAAACTGCTTAAATAATCACTTACATTTATAAACTTCATCAGTTAAATAGTCTTAATTTTAAACTGCATTTATAAATGTAATATACTCAAACTAATTCTTACATGCCTCTGTGTCTCTTACAGGACAAATTTACAACTATAACAAACAAAAACTTTGCTACCATTTGAAGCTCTCTTATTGCAACTCTAATCAAATAAACTTAAAAATATAATTAATTGAGTTCTGAAATATTCCAGTTCTGTTTACAAACTTAATCAACATCTCATATATCTTTCAACTTAGAATCTCAAGAGTAAAGTGTTACCCATTTCATATTGAAATCACAAAAACAAGCTTTTAGGATCCAAGTATGCTACATTCTCTTGAAATAGCAAACATACTAGCCCTCTTTAGAGAAGCTTAATTTGGGTAGATGGAATTCAGCAACCCTTAGTCTAGGCTGGATTCAACTAATCTCTTTACTGCCTGATTGAATTCTGCATTCTTTTCATATTCTTTTTGTCTAGCTATGTTCACAAAAGCCCTCATCTGTCTAAAAACCATCAGCCTTTATTTAGTCCAAAATTTAATTGAATTGTAGTTACTACTTAAGGTTGATATGCTAAACCCAAAAATCCCTTTGAAATGCACATGTACTAACTTGGATGGAAATCACATCACCGCTTTAATCCTCATAACACTACCGTTACCACAACACTTTGGTTTAGATTACTCAAGAAGAAGCACAATGAGGTAAAAGGCAATTACGTAATGAGTTTCAATGTTTCTCAAAAACATTTCTTGTTGATATCTGTTTAGAATGCTCTGTGGAAAGAACACAGGCCTTTTTGTAAGCAGTTTTTGAAAGGCTTGTCTCCAAGGCAGTTGTAAACTCAAGACATTGCTAGGAGAAATTTTGTTGTATGAAGACGGTTAGAGCTGGAAGGCATCTGATGATCATTTGGTCCAACCCCATGCTGTACAAAGAAAACTGAGCTCCAAAGAAAGGGGACAAGGGTGGGAGGGGGGTTCCTCTACTGAATATCCTCTATGTTCCAGGCACTGTGCAAGTTAGCCTTCAATTAAGATGCACAGAATGGCACTTGATAGTCCTTTTATACTCCTTCCCCCTCAGACACATTGCAAATGTTGCCATGCTTCTCAGGTTCACATATCCTTCTCTTGCATCATCTTGGCCTCCCTCTCCATCAAGTCAGTGGAAGTAATCAATCATTCACAACTTGGTATTTCTAATCCAGCCTCACATGTACCCAAATACCCTGTGAAAAGAAGTCAGATTTTAGTAAACTGAGAGTTGAAAGGAGATGAGTAGGTAGAGACTGTCTTTTCAGAAATTTTAGAGAAGAGGAAGGAGCAAGATTGGACAGAAGCTGGGGTGGGAATGCAGGGTCAGGGGAGGATGGGGAATGGAAAGAGATGAGCATGTTCATAGGGAAAAGGAAGAGAGTGAAGACCCAGGGCAGAGAGGGACTGATTGGCAGAGCAGAACCCCAGAGAAGGGGGCAGGGACACAGGTTGAAGAGTTCAGTCTGAAGAAAAGGGAGATACTTCCTTCTCCAAAACAGGAGGAAAGAAGGTACAGGTGGGGACTAATACTGCTGAGGATGCTCATGAGAAAAAAGTTCAGATGATTGCCCTAGGGTCCGGGTTAAGTGTGGAGGGGACACAGACTGGGTGAACATGATGGTCTAGAATCTAGACACCTTTGTGAACTAACAGGGGTAAAGGAATGAATGAATGGATGAGCTCAAAAGACATAGGAGTTTGAGATTTCGGGATGGGGCAGTCCACAGTGGTGACATGGCAGGAGGGTAGGGCTGTTGAAAGACCAGCATGGCGATGTAGAGGCCAAGTGAAAAACACTGAACCTAAAGATAAAGATCAGAGAAGCCAATGGGTTCAGGAGGGTCATCCTTCTGGACACTGGAGTCACCCAGGTTAGCAGTTGGCAGAAGCTGGGGAGAGAGATGTCATGAGCTTGCTCCTAAAATCTTCTGTGAATACAGAGACTGATCAGCACAGTGACCCATGACAGGGATGTCACAGGGATGAGATGTGAGCCTCCAGGCCAAAGGGAATTTTACATGGGAGGGTGGAACAGCATCCTGGCAATAGCTTTGGAGAGCAAAGGAGATATTAATTCCCAGCTCCCAGCTTGAGAAACAGAGAGTGAGCCCCCTTCCCTTGAAAAGGATAAAAGAAAAGCAGGAAACTCAGGGGAGACTCAGCTCTCAGAAAATAGGGGAAACATTTAGCAGAAATGTTAAGGATACAGGAACTCTGTTTATCACAGAATAGGGTCCCAGAGGGTACAATTGAAAGTTGAGGCAGGGGAGAGAGACAAAAAGCATCCCGGGATAATACTATACGATAGAATAAAGACTAAAGAAGTCGATATCCAAGGCAGCAGCTAAGGATGACAGGAACAGTGGCTAAGGATGAGACCTCTGGCCTCAAGTTACCAGCTCTGTGACCTAAGGCAAGTTACTTGCTCTCTCTGTGCCTCAGTTTCATCATTGTGAAATGAGGATGATACTGGCATTTACCTCATAAATTTGTTGTTGCTGTGAGGATTAAATGTGTTAATATATGTAAAATATTTAGAAAACTGCTCAGTATATAGTCAGTCCTGAAGAAGCATTTGCATTAGAGGGAAAAAGATTCCCACTCCACACTTTCCTTTGCATGATGAACATCTAGTCCCATCAAACCCTGAACGGTGCACCTTCACTTTCTGTTACTTACGTGCAGCAAAAAAAACCCAGTATGCAAAAAAAAAGAAAAAAAAGAAAGAAATGAAAAAAAAAATCTGAGTCATTGATGGATTCAATTTCTTACAGACATATCATATGGCAATTAACCATTTTCTGTTCGCTGAAAAGAAGGAAATAGAAATGAAAAAATTTGGCTGGAGACACTAAGATTCTAGAGTTATAAATATTAAAGATAGTCCATAGAGTCATCTAGTATACAACTTAGCAGCAACAAAAATCAAATATCTGGATTAAAAAATGGGCAAAGACTTGGACAGACACTTTTCCAAAGATGATACATGAATGGCCAATAAGCACATGAAAAGATGCTCAACATCACTAGTCATCAGAGAAATACAAATCAAAACACAATACGTTACCACTTCACATCCATTAAGATGTCAACTATAAAAACCAAAAGATAGCAAGTGTTAATGAGGATGCAGATAAATTGGAGCCCTTGTGATTTGCTGGTGGGAATATGAAGTGGGTGAACACCTTGGAAAACATTATGGCAGTTCCTCAAAAAATTAAAAATAGAACTAAAATGTGATCCAGGATTTAGAATATAAATATAAGTATAAATAAAAATAAAAATAAATATAAATATATATATAAATGTATATATAATCTCCAAAAGAAAGCGGGGACTTGAACAGAACTTGAACACCAATGATCACAGCAGCATGACTCACAATAGCCAAGAAGTGAAAATAACCCAAATGTCTGTCAACAGATGAGTGGATAAACAAACTGCAGTACCTACATAAAAGGGGAATATTATTCAGCCTTTAAAAGAAAGGAAACTCTGACACATGCTACAACAAGGATGAACCTTGAAGGCATTATGTTAACTGAAATAGACAGTCACAAAAAAATAAATAATACTGTATGATTCCACTTATATGAGGTATCTTAAATAGTCAGATTCATAGAACAGAAAGTAGAATGGTGGTTAGCAGGGGCTGGAGGAGGAGGGAAAGGGGGATTGTCATTCAATGGGTATAGAATTCAGTTTTGTAAGATGAAGAAGTTGTGGAGATCTGTTTAACAACAATGAGAATTTACTTCACACTACTGAACTATACACTTTAAAATGGTTAAAACAGTAAATTTTTATGTTGTGCTTTTTACCACAATTGAAAACAAAGGAAAAAAACACAGAATAATCTAGTATCCCCCCGAACATACACAATTTAATGACGAATAAAGTGAAGCCCAGAGAAGGTAATGGACTCATTCAAGGTCACACAGCTCATGGAGGCAGAATTGGGACTGGAACCTATGACTCCCACCCGGCCTGCAAGGTTCCTTCCATGACATCGTGCTCTCTATGTGAGGTGCTGAGATTGTGGGAAGATGGACACACCTGATTTATCAGTAGGGATAGTGACCATCCAATGAACCTGAAAGGAATAAAGATTCTTCTCAGGCTTATAAATGCTCATGTGCCTGTGCCCTTTCTCCAAATCACATCAGGATAATTCCACCCACCAGGTCTGAGGGGCCACACCGGAAATCTCAAGGTACTGGCAGCTTCTCTCTCTAGTCTGCGGCAGACCTGAAAGCAGATGAGAGCAGCTTTTCTGTTCCTGGGCTGTTCTCCCTGTAATTTAGAAGTCCAGACAGTTAAATCAGAAAACAGGAAGAAAAACTCAGGGGCCCACTTAAAAACAAGCTCAGGGTGGGGTCTCCAACATCCTGGAGCGAAGCTGCTAGTTAAAACTTGCTGCTTTGAAACCGGTTCACTCGCTCCTATCTGGACTCAGAGAGGAAGTCTTCTTCCCATTTACAAGTTTTCCTTTAGCTCCTTATTCCAAAGTCCATAAAGGAGACAATAGGAAAAGCTGGCCCCAGCTTAAGCAGCAGAGATGAAAACCAGACCTTTGTTCTTTTTAAGGGTGACGACCATAGATTGCCTTCTATTTTATATCAGAAACTTCTGTTGTTTCCAGGGAAACAATGAGTGAGGCTAAGGATTCCCCACAGGACCTGGCTTGGTGATTCCAGAAATCTCCACAGGTTTAAAAGTGTCAGAACTGAAGCCAAAGACTTCCCTCCCCTCTGCTCCTCTGGTCTCCTTGACACACAAACAGCTCATGCATACAACACCCCTTCGAGCTTTGGAGGTGTTAGGAAAATCCTTCTTACATCAACATGTCCTGTGATGAAGAACTAAATAAAATTTTTTGGCAAGGATGTTTCTAAAGATCTGTCCACTCCAGAAATATATTTTTTGTTCTCAGCAACCCTACCAAGGCAGAACCAGTATGCCTATAAAAAGCCTTCCGTGTTCCCCTTAATGAATCTTCAGGAAGGATGGAATAAGATGGGGGTCAGAGACTAGGAGCCCGTGCCAGATGCTGAGGCCAGCTTGGCTGGGTGCACTGGTGGCAGCACTGAGTGCCTGTCCTCCGGCTCCTCCCATTGGCGTGGTCTCCATCCGACACTCCTTAAGGAAATTGGCTGGGCTCCTGGCTTGTCTCGCCTGTGTGTCTGCTAGTCATCGAACAAAGTGTGGGATTACTTCCATGCCCAGTTTCCCAGATGCTCATGAGCACAGAGCCAAGGATCAGCTGAAACAGGAGGGAAGACTGAGCCGAGAAGCTCTCTTGACAAGACTCTGCCACACTTGAGCTGTTGTTCCTGCCACAGGACACACCTGTCAAATAAAACTCAATGAGCCATTCAGGAAACATCCTGTGCCTCCTGTTTGGAGCTAATCTTGGAAACAAGGACTTTAAACTATGAAAATATATATATATATATATATATATATATATATATATATATATATATATATATATATATACACCTTTTCAGATTCTTTTCCATTATAGGTTATTACAAGATAATGAATATAGTTCCTTGTGCTGTATAGTAGATCCTTGTTGTTTACTTATTTTATATATAGTAGTGTGTATGTTAACAAGGACTTTTTTTGAGATGGTACCAAGCATGAAAGTGCGGGGAAAAGCCACAGGACCCTTGGTTCCCTGTAATGCGGCACCCCCCTATTTGCACAGACAGAAGTCAGGAGGTAAAAAGGCTTTGCTGCCTCTGGATGTGCCCCTTCATACCTCCTCCTCTACTAGTGTATTTCCCCCAAACTTCAAGGACCATTTTCACAGCTTGAAACTACAGAGGAGCTGGCCTCCTAGTAAATCTTTCTACCCCAAATTAAATGTTGGCAAAATACTTTCTCTAAGCTGAATGGTATTGACCTCTTGGTTCATGGCCAGCATTTGCAAACCAAGAGGACCTGCAGAGTGGGGGCACATACTGTCCCTGGGAGTAGAAACACAGTCTCTTATGTCCACCTTCACCACTCAAATGCCTGGAGGCCACTGGACTATCTGAGACACCTCCAGCAACTCTGGCTTCCGGGGGTAATTCCAGAATTTCAAAAACAATTTCTTACCACCTTGTCCAAGGAAACTAGGACTCAATATCCAAAGAAGACTATGGAAATAGGGACCCCAGAGGATGACTAGATCTGAGGCTTAGGGAAGTGGGGAACATTGGAGACAGGAGAGAACCAAGAAATAGATTATTTCAAGGCAAGAGAGAAGAAACCAAAACTATTGTTTGGGAGAAAGAAGACCGCAGAAAATGAAGGATAGCTGTTTTGAGGGATCCAGGGAGGAAGTCATTCCCCTGTCATGTGTCTAAGGGCTAGAGAGAGATGTTCAGAGAACCCTGAGTAAGGGTGTTGAAATTTTCTACTGACTACTCTTTTGGAATGCAGGAAAAGGAATTTCATCCAAAATTATGTCATCTTCTTTATAAAGATGAGGTTGAAGAGACAAACTTGGCCCATAGATCAAGACATTTCTTTTTTGTAAAGCAACCCTAGGCTTGGACAGGTAAGAGAAGCCACGTGGTGTGACAATCAGCACTGGCTTGGGAATTTTCCCTTCTGTGCAGCATTTATGAACCAAATCTGGGAGTTCCAGATATGGGAACTGCCACTTACTGATCATCTGGGCACTGGGCTGGGGACTTCATATTCAGGAACTTTGAGCTCCAGACCCATTGCAGTTGTCCACCCAACATCCTCACCTGGATGTCTAAAAAGCACCTCAAACTCACCCCAAACTGAGCTCCTGTTCTTCCCCCCCCCAAATTCCTGTCCCACCCACAGTCTTCCCAGTTCCAGGCGATGGCAGCACCATCCTTCCAGCAGCTCAAGCCAAAAGCCTCGGAGTCATATTTTGACTCCTCTATTGCTCTCATATTCTATACCCAACCTGTCAAGAAATCCTGTTGGCTCTACTTTCAAAATGTAACCCAGAACATCTCTACTTCTCTCCGCTCTACTGCCACCAGCTTGGTCCAGTCCACCCTCATGCCTCATTAAGATTATTGCAGTGGTCTCCACATTTTATAATCTGTTTTCAGTGCCGCAGCCAGAGGGATCTTTTTAACATGTGAGTCAAATCATGACATGCCACTGCTCTAAACCAGCCAACAGCTTCCCATTCTACTTGGAGTAAAGGCACTGTGCTTCCTACAGGGCTACAAGCCCCACATCAAAATCACTTTCCCTCTCTGATACTATCCCTTTGCTCACTCTGTTTCAGCCTCACAGACCTCTTTGCTTTCTCTTGAGCATTCCAAGCATGTTCCCACCTCAAGGCCTTTGCACTGGCTGTTCCTTTTGCCTAGAATGCTTGTCCCCCAGATCTCATCCTATCAAGTCTTTCCTCAAACATTACCTGGGTGAGGCTTTCCAAACTACTCCACTTAAAATGGTAAAACTCTCCCCTACTCACTCCTAGCCCCCTCTCCTTTTGTATTTGTTTCCCAAAGCCCATATGCTGTATCTGTTACTTATTTTCTTTCTTTAACATATGTCTCTCTTCCCTAGAATGTAAGTTCCTCAAAGCTAGGATTTTGCTCACTGCTGTATCCCCATTGCCTAGAATGGTACTTGACACACAGTAAATGTGTGATGAGGGATCTTACACAACCTTTATAATCATCTTGCCTTTCATTTGCTTTGGATAGCAATGCAATACCTCTTTATGCCTAATTTTCCCTTTGTAAAAAGTCTACGAGTTGACAATTCTATCTGTGTTATCTTCTCCCTCAAGTGGGTGCCAGAGGGGTGAGAGCTGTGTGTGAACAGTAACCATGAACTAGCTTCACTTATAAGCTCTAGATAAACAACAACAAAATTATATATAACTTCTGGACGCTTAGATTTGTTTCCTTCCTTTAAGGAACCTGGACTTTAAAAAAGAGTGGAAATGACAATACCAGACAAAATTTGATGAATCAAAATGATTAGTTCAGGCCAAAAGAAGTCAGACTTGATCCAACCCTCAAGGGACCTTTCCTAGTACCATCTTCCAACCACAGCTGACAAGGATCTCCATTTGTAAGGTGAAGATAATTATTCAAATTTTCACTTACGACTTTTTGCAATCTTAAACATTTTTAGCACTTAAAAGTCATGACCTATATGGTTCTTCAGTGATACACTGGGATGCTACCAACTACAAGGAAGTGGTGACTTCACAGTTACATGGCTACTAGGTAGCAGATCCTGCCAGGGAGGCCGAGATTCCAGACTCCAAGTCCATCATGCCTCCCTGGCCTCACAGCTGCCTCGAACAGCAAAACCTGAGTCCACTGAAACCTAAAGCAAGTAGGACTGTATCTGGGAAAGGATTTATTTCAGGGAGTTACCACCCCAGTTGCCCTTATAATAGTGACAGCTAAATGTACACAGCTGGGAATACTTGGAGTAGAAGTGTGTGTGCTTCATTGATAAAAGTCAATCCTATTGACTTAGCAAACAAGTCATTGCTTCAGTCAGCCTCCATTCATTTATTCAACAAGTGTTTGTTGAGTGCTTATTCGGTACCAAGCATATTTTTAAGGGCTGTGAACAAGACTGCCAACATTCCTGCTCTCGTGGAAATCAAATTCTAGAGAAGGATACTGGTAGTAAATAGAAAAAGAAATAAGCTGCATCACTTCAATGTTATAACTGCACCCAAGGGTATCAACGGAGGGATGGGGCAGAGTAACCAGGCAGAGAGTCGGGAGGGACTTTAGATTGCATGAGGCCTCACTGGAAAAGGTGACGTCGAAGCTGCAACACGAAGTTGAGGAGGTACCAGCATGTGAAATCTGGTGGAAGAACATGTGGGCAGGTGGAATAGCAAACGCAAAGGTCTTCAAGTAAAACAAATTGGAATGTTCTAAGAAAATCAGGATGTCAGTCAGGTGGGGCCACCGCGACAAAGGATGAGGAGGGACAAAGGATGGAGAATAGAGGGAGAAGGAAGAGGAGAATCAGAGAGGAGGTCAGGCACCACATCAGATGGGTCTTGTGATGATGACAGCTAGTGTTCATGGAACACTTATAAATGTTAGATATTATTCAAACAATTTATATGTATAGTCACAACACTCCTGTAATGAAACACTATTATTATCCTCACTTCACAAGTGAGGAAACTGTGGCCCAGAGAGGTTATGTTACTTTCCCAAGGAGATCCGGGTGGCAAGGGGTGGGGCTTAAGTTTGAAGCCAGGCAATCTGGCTCCAGAATCTGAGTTCAGAGCCACTCTGCTACACAGCCATCCTATGATCAGGGGTTTGGATGTTATTCTAAAAGTGATGACATATCACTGAAGGGCTTTAAGTAGTAGGGGGTGGTGGCAGGACCTGTTTTATATTTCAAGATGATCATAATGACAGCTGCATGGAACAAAAGGGGAGGCAGAGAGATCAGCTGGAGGCCATTATGGGGAAATAGATTGATAGTGCAGATGAGGGAGGTGGCAGTGAAGAGAGACAGAAATAGACATCTTTGGGATAGCTTTTCAAAGCAGAGCTATAGGGGCTTACTGGTGATTTGGATGTAGGACTGAGGGGAGGGGAGAAATTCAGTTTTACTGAGATGGTTAAAAAAAAAAAGGGTGTGGCAGGGATACATGCTGGGTATTTGAATGGCTAGCATCCATTTCCCTAACAGCACCCCTGTTTCTTATTGGGGAACATCTCCCTATTATGGGTTACAGTCAAGCCAGTTAGATAGTTGGTAGTCCAATTAGATATTCCTTCCCTATAATGTGAATCTTGAGGAGAAGGAAGAAACTCAGACCCTCCAGGGGAAGCCTCCTAACAAATTTTTCCTTCATGAGGCAGTTGCTGTGATTCCCAGTTCCCAAGCCCAGGACTCCAACCTCGAATTAATTCTGAGTCCTAAAGCCTTCCAGTACATTCCCTCTGCCAACTCTTTTGCTTGTAACCAATGGGAGTACAGGGTAGAGACAGAGTGGGTGCAGGGTGCTCTCACCCAGGAGATACATTTTGGGATATGTGAGATATGTCAAGGGGGCTGTTGGGTGTTTGCACCTGGAGTTCAGGGTTGAGGACTAGGGTGGGGAGAAATATACTTGGGAGTTATCGACATGTAGACGGCATAGTGGTATCTAGCATAATGTCCCATGTCTTTTTTTTTTTATTGAGTTATAGTCAGTTTACAATGTTGTGTCTGTCCCATGTATTTTGCTAAAAGCATCCTGATTTTCTTTTGGGGGAAATATTTCTCTTTCCTGGTTAGTAATCTTGATGGGGCTATTAATCAAAGTGCCAAGCCCTCCTCTGGCCAAGTAGCAAGCAGGAATCTTAGGCTTGGACAGTCAGCATATGCCATCCACCTGGTCACAGTGATTCTTAAGGGATGCTCAAGTGAATTAGGTCAATTCAATAAGAATAAGCCAAAGGACTTTTGATGAAACAATCAGGAACAAAAATCCTGTCCCCTTTCTGGCATGATTGCTAAACTGGTACAATGCAAGCTTAGAGCTATCTTTTTTTTTTTTTTTAACCACCACGAGGACATAGCCTGATGCAAATGAGGTCAACACACAGCAGAAAACAGATTCAGGTGACCAAGGGAGATGGACAATGTGCTGAGGCACCATTGAGTTCCTTGATGCTGTCATTCTGGAAACTAATTTCACGATCATGTGAATCAATAAATTCCCATTTTTACCTCAGATAGTTGAGTTTCTGCAATTGCAGCCAAGTGATTTCTGACAAGTACAAGTGCCATTTAAAATCCCATGCCTGGATGAGATCACATAGCAGGAGGGCAAAGAGAGGAGGACTGAGCCACAAAACACTGCAATGAAGATCCAATAGGGGAGGAGGAGCCAGCATTTTGGTTAGATTGTCACTTGTCTTTGATGACAAGTGGGACCAGAAAGATCATGTAATTCACTGTATTGCAGAAAGAAAATTTGTTGGCAGAATATTGACAATTTTTTTAAACTGAGTGATAGGTACTTACGGGGCCTTAGGTTTGAACATTCCCAAATTTTAAAATGCACTTGTGACACAGCATTGCCGCATTTTTCCTGCATTCAAAGGACAGCACATCTTTGCTGGAGAGCTCTCTTGCATGCTGAGTCATGTCATCTAAGATGGTTATAGCTACCTTCCTTTTCTTGGCATCCAGCACTATGAGATGCGGGAATTCAGGGGGTTTGGCAAGGAAAAGTCAGACATGTGCGGACTGTTTGTAAATACTCATGAGCTCTCTGTGGTCTGACTGTTCATAGACAGGGAGGAGCTTGGGCTCGAGCTCTGTTGGCCCCTGAATTCACTTTGGATGAGACAGATTGGTGTCTGCCAGCCGGGCTCCCCTATTCCTAACAGTACCCAGACTGGGCTTTTTAGCTTCAAAAGGGATTGATCTGGTTCCCATGTCAACAGCAGGCTCTGCACCAAACTGATAATTTGCGCAAACTGTGTGCAGTTATGAGTGGTGGGATGATGAGTTCTACCCAACAGGGCATTGAGACAACCAAATGGCAGCTCTGGAGTGGGAAGCCAGACTCAGGGATGAGACCAGAGGAACTCCAGAAACTGGCAAACGGCAGGGACTGCAGACACAGTTGACTAGGAGTCTGTGATTTGAAGGAAATGTTTACCCTTTTAACCAGACACAGGAAACAAAGGGAAACTCTTCCTTTTGCAACACAGGACAGAAAATGTGGATGCTTCAAGTCATTTTATTTTGTGTGGGTAGACTCTGAGAAGTAGTCAGAGCCATCCAGCTAGCCAATGATTTAAATACCTAGCACTGACTTTATGAAAACAAGACCTATTGATAAACAACAGCCTAATGAAGCACTGAGTATTCGGGCTCCGGAGCAGCCAGATTGCCTGGGTTCATATCCTGAGTTCACTACTTGCTTCCTTAATGATTTTGCACCTCAGTTTCCTCAACAGCAAAATGAAGATCACAATTTGAAACTGGAAAACACTGTGCTAAGTGAAAAAATCTAGACGTAAGAGGACCAATATTGTAGGATTTCACTTATAGGAGGTACCTAGAACAAGCAAATTCATAGAACCTAGAACAGGCAAATTCACAGAGACAGAAAGTAGAATAGAGCTTTCTTCATGGTTTGGAAGGAGAAGAGAATAGGGGGTTACAGTTTAATGCATAGATGGGATGATGAAAAAATTATGGAGATGGATAGAGATGATGGTTGCACACACTGTGAATGTACTTAATGCCATTGAATTGTGTACTCAAAAACAGTTAAAATGAAAAAAGAAAAGAGAAAATGATAACTATGTGAGGTGATGGAGCATATTAATTAGCTTGATTGTGGTGATTATTTCACAATGTATATGTATATCAAAATATCTAGATGTACACCTAAAATATATACAGTTTTTGTCAATTATACCTCAATAAAGCTGGAAAATGGTTAAAATGATAAATTTTATGTTATGTATATTTTACTACAATAAAAAAAATAAGGCTATTGCTGCAAACACAATATTGAGCAAAGAGATCACACAGAAGAATTAGTGCTGTATGATGCCAATATATAAAGTTCAAAAACAGGCAGAAATCATCGCTGGTGTTGGAAACCAGGATTGTGATTACCACGGAGGGTGGTGGGGACTGGAAGGAGACTTCTGGGGTGGGAGCTGGTAATGTTCTGTTTCTTGATCTGGAGATTGGTGACCTGAGTGAGTTGTCTTTGTGAAAATTATCGAGCTGTCCCTTATGTGTGCACTTTTCTATACATATGTTAGATTTCAATAAAAAGTACTCCTCACCACCATCCCCACCCCCAAAATGAGGATGACAATAAAGTCCACCTTAGAGGGCTATTTTCGTAGCTATTGAGTTAAAACAGATGACACTCTTAGAATGGTGCCTGGCACCAGGGGTCCCTAAATCTTTAGCAGCAGTACATAAAGCTGAAGATGCCGCTATCTCTAGAAATTTTCCTGACCTCTCCCTGCACTTGAGATGCCAATCATTCCCTCCTTGTCCCTACCTCCTATGCTTTGAGATACTTTGCATCTGCTCTTCTAGATCCCTGCTCTGCTTCTGGATCCTGACCCACAGCAGCGTGCTCCTTCTTGCCCTCTGGCTTCCAGTCCTTTTGGGCTTATGACATGGGGAGAACCAGCAGGAAACTGGAATAAGGAAAGAGTGAGGCTGAGGGCTCTCCCTGTGACGTCACTCGAGCAAAGGTCATAGACCTCTCCACCCAGCTCTCTCTTCTCCCAAGTTCTGTAAAGGCTCCCTCCTGCTGCCCCTTTGGGCTCATCAAGGTAATGATGCCCCATGATTACTAACCCAAAGACACTGTACTAATCTCTCTTGGGATTTCTTGTGTTTTTCTTACACCCTGCTTGGACCTTTATAAATCACCTTTTTATTAAAATCTTCCCCAATTTCAATGCATCATCTCCTGCTGCTGGGACCCTGACTGCTACCTACCCTCTTAGAGACCTGTGGAAAGGCTACCATGGGTCCAACATGAGCCCCTCGATCAGTTCACTGCTGGCTGGACCAGATGTGAGCAGCTGACTATGCTGAACCACCCAGAAGCTCTCTGCTGAGAATCTGGAATAGAGTCACAGAAGCTGAGTGACTGAACCAGCAGAGAGCTCAAGAACTGTAAGATCACGCAGAGGTAGCAAAAGTCAGTGCCATGGCAACACAAAGCTGTGAGCAAGCTGAAGCTCCTATAAGGCAGGAACAAAAAATGGTCTATGGAGGAAAGGGATCAGATGCAGAGCTTAATTTATTAATGTTGTAAAGGCTTTAATATATTTAGGAAACAATGTGTTCAATGTAAAATCAACTAATGTGGTTTTTATTCCAACTATTTAACTGTGTCTTTAAAGTCCCCAGAAATATCATTTCTACCAAAGTCATATAAGTGAGACTATGTCTAAATATTTACTGCACAAAATGCAAGAATGCCACACATTATGAAATCTTGTCCATATGTGTGCGTTGTGTAGGTATGGAGAGGAGAGGGTAATGTTATTTAATAAACTGTGGTTACCCATTAGTGAGTTCTGAATTTCGCTCACTAGTGAAATACAATGGAATAGAAAATAAAAGAAAGCATTGTGGTTCTAAGAGTAAATATTGTTTTGCGAAACTTTGAGTTCAGTAATACATATACTGGATCACAATGTAAAATGTATTTCTACAGGGTCAAAACAGTGTCAAAAATTCCAGTGGACTAAATTCTGTGGTTCAGAAATTAGCCTGTTATACTGTTAACGTGGAGATAAGAAAGGAAGAAAACACAGTAAAGTTGTTATAAATGATTTTGTTAACATCTACAGGAATCATATTTTGAGCCTTACGATGTC
Organism: Camelus bactrianus; assembly: GCF_048773025.1. Classification (NCBI taxonomy): domain Eukaryota; kingdom Metazoa; phylum Chordata; class Mammalia; order Artiodactyla; family Camelidae; genus Camelus; species Camelus bactrianus. The sequence continues at coordinate 40,757,161 of NC_133550.1, read as the reverse complement.
CTTCCACTCATGATTTTAAGTTGGGACTGGTCATCAAGGTACCATTCCATCACCTTCCTTCTCACTTTTCCCTTTTTTGCGAACTAGAGAGGGCAAGAGCCTTGACAATACTGCTAGCTTTGAGGAAACTCCCCAGTGCCTGGAACACTGAAGGCTCTAGATGAACATTTGACACATTTCTGAAAAATGATCTGTTCACAATCAATGATATGAATAAGAGATTGTAAAATTCCATATATATATTTCCATAATTAAACATCATATGATCATTGGAATACCCCATAGAAAATGCTTTAATAGCAATTCTTTTCAAAAACTGCATATTTTTAAAAAGAGATATTGTTACATTATTCTTTGTATTATTTTTTGTTGGATTTATTTTAAACATAATAATGTTGATAATAACAAAGGGTCAGTAACAAATGTTACCAGTTATAAGTGGGTTGAATTGTGTCCCCCAAAGCATAGGTCTACTTGGAACCTCAAAATATGGCCTTATTTGGAACAAGGGTCTTTGCAGATGTAATAGATAAGAGTCTCAAGATGAGATCATCTTTTTTTTTTAATTGAAGTATAGTTAATTTACAATGTTGTGTTAGTTTCCAGTATATAGCAAAGTAATTCAGTTATACATATATATATTCTTTTTCATATTTTTTTCCATTTCCATTTCATATTTTTTCCATTATGGTTTATTATAGGATATTGAATATGATCCCCTATGCTATACAGTAGGACCCTGTCATTTATTTTATATATAGTAGTTTGTATCTGCTAATCCTAGACTTCTAATTTATCCCTCCCCTGCCCTTTCCCCTTTGGTAACCATAAGATTGTTTTCTGTGTGAGTCTCTGCTTTGTAAATAAGTTCACTTGTATCATATTTTAGATTCCACATATAAGTGATATCATATATTTGTCTTTCTCTGGGTCCATCCATGTTGCTGCAAATGGCATTATTTCATTCTTTTTTATCACTGAGTAGTATTCCATTGTATAAATATACCATATCTTCTTTATCCAGTCATCTGTCAGTGGACATTTAGGTTGCTTCCATGTCTTGGCTATTGTAAATAGTGCTGCTATGAACACTGGGGTACATGTATCTTTTTGAATTAGAGTTCCCTCCAGATACATGCCCAGGAGTGGGATTGTTGGATCATATGGCAACAAGATGAGATCATCTTGGATTAGAATGAACCTTAAATTCAATATCAAGTGTCCTTATAAGAGAGAGAAAAGGAGAAGATGCAGAGAGGAAGCATGTGAAGAAACAGAGATTGGAATTATGAGCCGCAAGATACGGAATGCTAAGGGTTGCCAGGAGCCACCAGAAGCTAGGAGAGAGGCATGGAACAGACTGTCCTTCAGAACCTCCAGAGGGAGCATGGCACTGCTGACACCTTGATTTTGGACTTATGGCCTTCAGAACTGTGAGAGAATAAATGTTTTAAGTCACCAACTTTGTGGTAATTTGTTATGGCTGCCCTAGGAAATGAATACACAAGCTGAATAATTTACTAATAGTTTAAAAATCACACCAGTTATAAGTTTAGTTCTCCTGGCTCTTCCTACGTTCATTTGTTGGTGAGTCACCAGTGCTGGAATTTAGTTTGAAATTGAGGGTTAAATTTTTGTGGCTACTTTCATTCACAAGGGCACATGGTGACTGTCTTTCATGGGACTGTAAACTTGACCATTGTTTGGATTTTTTTTTTTGATTAATATTTCCTTTTATTCAGCAGTTACCAAGATAATGATTTAGTTTTCCATTATCTTCTGAAAATGACCGTTTTTAAAAAATTGAGATATAGCTGACATATAATATGTTTTTTAATCTTAGAAAGTCAAATAAATTCAGGGGTAAAACTGAAAAATTACACTTTAATTCCAACTGAAAGGCAGAGTAGCAGACTGCTGAGGACCATGGGATGGGGTCAGACAGTCCTGGATTAGGAAGCTCTTAACTAAGTGGGTAAACGTGGACAAGTTACTAAAACTCTCAGGCTTCTCTTTAATCAATTGTAAAATAAGGATTATTGAACTCTCCAGAATATTACCAGACAATTGAATAAGGAGGCATGACAAAGTCTTAATAGCATCTGAGAAAAGGGAAGTCAGGAGAGGATCTTTATAGGGTTTGGGGGCTGGCTTCAAGTGACTCCAGGGTCTTTCAAGAAGGGAACTGCCTGAAATTGGGCTAAGATCCTGACATAACATTTAGGATTGATGGATACAAGGAGATGAGGGTCTTAAGGCAAGTCTTTTTTTTTTTTTTTTTAATGTTTATAGCAGCTTTATTCATAATTGCCAAAATTAGAAAACAACCAAGATATCCTTCAATAGGTGAATAGATAAACTGTGGCATATTCATACAATGGGATATTATTCAGTGATAAAAAGAAATACAATATCAAGCCATAGAACAACACAGAGGAACCTTAAATGTATATTGCTAAGTGAAAGAAGTAAATCTGAAAAAGCTGCATGCTATGTGATTCCTATTATATAACTTCCAGATAAGAAAAACTTAAGAGACGGACGGTAAACAGATCAGTGCTTGCCAGGGGTTTGAAAAGAGAGGGAGGAGATTTTTATGGTGGTGAAACTATTCTTTATGATACTGTAATGTTGGATAATACCATTATACTGTCATCAAAATCTAGAGAATGTACAATACAAAAATTGTACCCTATTGCAAACCTTGGACTTTGGTTAGTAATAACATATCAATATTGGTTTATCGGTTGTGATAAATGTACCACACTAATGCAAGTTGTCAATAATAGTGGAAACTGTAGGGGTTCGGGCAGAGAGGGTGGAGCAGGTAGGGGTGGAGACAGAGTGGTATTTGGGAACTCTAGTTTGTACTTTTTCTATAAACCTAAAACTGCTCTAAAAAATAAAGTCAATTAATTTTTAAAAATTCATTTTGAGGATTCTGAATTAGGTTCATCCCTAAGCACAACAGATTCTACAATCCAGATTCATTCCTGCTATCCTTGGGTAAATCATTTCATCCCTTTTTCCCTCAATTGTCTACCTACAAAATGGAGTAATAATACTACCTATCACCTAATGTTGCTGAGGATTACAACCAGAACACTGCTGGTTCACAGTAAGTTCATTATTTTCCGCACAATCATGAAGGCAAATCTTGATGGGTAACTGGTTTGATGAGAACAAGAAGTTTGCTCAGGATTAGCAGATTGTTATCTCAGATAAACTGATCTGCAGGAATTTCCTGAAGCAAACAGAGAAGTCATTTATTGGTTTACAGTCTTATCTCTCCCAGGCAAAGTTTTCGTGGAACAAATAACCAAATCATACTGATACAGGTGGTCTCGGTTCTAAGTCCAAATTGCCACTTCTTGTGGTTGTGGTAAGAAGTAAATGAGATCATGGTTCTATTGTGTCTGCCACATCACAAGGACTCAATAAGCAATAACATATTTATTATTATTATTGTTATTATTATCCGTTTTAATTTATTTGGAAGAACAAGACAAATGTAGCTAGAAAGTTTTGACACCCCTCAATTTTTATTGCTTTTTATAAGCAATAAGCAGAATCAATGGCTTTTAGCTTTCCTGTAATTCAGGAACTAGTAAACTACTAAAGTTGTTGGAATTGTACTTATGGAAATAGACAAAAGGGGGGAAAATGAGGGCTCCTTTCTTTGTTATGATTCTAGCTGGTTCTATATTTGCATGCTCTCAAGGACTCTTAAGAAATCAGTTCTCCACAAGCGGCACATCTTCAAGAAGAAGCTACCCCTTGCAAATGCACAGGATTTTCCTGGGTGGTGTATCACATGCAAATGCAATGTTTTATGGAGACTCAGAGATCTCTGTTCACTTACTATGCATAACCTCCACTGAGTTAGTAAAATTTTCTAGTAAGGGGACTACATCTCTTCAGCATCAGAACATGCAAAGCCCAGAGGAATTCCTTGAGTGTTTGTACTTGTTATAGAATCTACAGACAGTGGCTGAGTTTCACCCTAAGGAGCAGAAGATAACGTGACCAGACGCCCATCTGACTCATGAACGATGTTCCCTCTGCTCTCTCCAGTGAACCCTGGAGAAGCACCCCAAAGACAGGAGCAGTTCCCTGCTTCTCTCCTCTGACAGTTTCACTACAGGGCATCTAAAACACCCCCACGCAACCCCCCCATCTCTGACAGAAAGAGAAGAGGTCCATATATTCTTAACTGTTCTGATATGCCATAAATTAAATAATCCAAGGTCCTTAGAAGAAAATTCTTCATATTCCCAAGATATCATTACTATCTGATAACAAAGGCAAATGTAGAATGGATAGGAAGTGTCTGTAAGTCAGACTAATAATAGAAATGCTAATTTGAATGAGCACAAATGCAATGCATAGACTGTGTTTTCAAAAATGCAACAGTACAGAGGTGATGGGTGTGGCTCCATGGTAGAGCATGTGCTTAGCATGCACAAGGTCCTGGATTCAATCCCTAGTACTTCCATTAACAATAACAATAAAAAAAAATGCAACAGCAGTAGAAAACAGTATGGAGATTCCTCCAAAAATTAAAAATGGAACTACCAGACAATCCAGAATTCTGCTCCTGGGTATTTATCCAAATAAAACAAAAACACTAATTTGGAAAGATATACACACCCCTATGTTCATTGCAGCATTATTTACAATAGCCAATATATGGAAGCAACCTACCTAACTGTCCATCAATAGATGAATGGATAAAGAAGATGTGGTATATATACAATGAATTATTGTCATAAAAAAGAATGAAATCTTGCCATTTGTGACATGAAAGGACCTAAAGAGTATTATGCTAACTGAAATAAGTCAGACAGAGAAAGGCAAATACCATACAATTTCACTTATTTGTGGAATCTAACAAATAAAACAAAGAAACAGACTTAACTAAACAGAAACAGAGTCATAGACACAGAAAACAAACAGGTCGTTGCTGGGGATGGAGAGTGAGTGAAATAGGTGGGAGAAATGAAGAGGTATGAACTTCCAGTTGCAAAACAAATGAGTCACAGGTATGAAATGTACAATGTGGGGAAAATAGTCAATAGCTATGTAATATCTTTGCATGATGACTGGTGGTACTAGACTTACTGGTGACATTTAGAAATGTTGAACCACTATGTTGTGTAATAGGAACTAACATAGTATTGCAGGTCAATTATACTTCAAAAACAAACTCATAGAAAAGAGATCTGATTTGTGGTTACCAGAGGTGGGTGGTTGGGGTTAGGGAAATCGGAAGAGGGCAGTCAAAAAGCAAAATCCAACAGTTATAAGATAAATAAGTATTAGGGATATAATGTACAACATGATAAATGTAATTAACACTGCTGTATTTATATATGAAGTTGTTAAGAGAGTTATCACTTAGTTATCACTAAGTGTCATCGCATAGAAAAAATTTCTTTTCTATTTAATGAGAAATATGGATGTTCACTAAGCCTATTTTGGTACTCATTTCATGATGTATGTAAGTCAAATCATTATGCGGTACACCTTAAACTTATACAGTGCTGTATGTCAATTACATCTCAATTAAAAAAAAATAAACATAAAAGTGCAACCACATAGTGCTTCCAAACCTGCTATGATGTTAGGAACCAGGTTGTAGATGTACTCAGCTAGCGACTAGACAATAGGATGTATGTTTGACATTAGTTATTTGCATGCTTAGTTGGTCTGAACGTTTACCTTACCCTGCTCTTTCATGATTAATTTGCTCAATTTGTTAAGAGAGTTTCCTAAGCAAATGTGACTTCGTTTTAGCACCTGTTTTGAATTCCAAATATTGGTGCATTTTGCCTTAATAGCTGAGTGCTTAAGAGTCAGGCTCCAGGGCCTTACTGCCTACATCTGCCGCCCACCTGCCATTTTCCGGCTGCGTACCCCTGGTCAGGTTACTTAACTTCTCCACCTCAGTTTCTCCCATGATGAAATGAAATTAATCATCACAGTTACCTCAGAGGGCATTTGGGAGGATTAAATGAGTTAATGTAAAGTAATGAAAGAGTCCAATGCAGTGTGTCACATATTTCAGCTCTTTTTCATTTTCCTTGATCCTACCTTTTAGGAATTGTATCACCTGACATTCAGAGGGCATCATCCTATGGGATCAATGCCGCGTGGGAGAATTCTGCAGTGCTTTTAGTTTGAACCTGTGTCCTTTATAGCCTGCATTAAGAGAAAAGAGTTGTGGGCAAAAAGTTAGGAAATTTGGATTTAAGGTCCAATGTAGTCATCAACTATGTGATCTTGAGTGCATCACTTCAGCCCTCTGGTCCTGCTTACTCAAAAAAAAAATATATATATATATATATAGAGAGAGAGAGAGAGAGAGAGAGAGAGAAGTAGGCTGACTGCCTCATCCTGAAACAACTTAAGGTGCTAGAAAGAATCCTGTAGAAGAGTCCAAAGTTCAAGTTTTAGGACTAGCACTTGTTGGGTGTAAAATCCACAAAAAGGTCACATAACCTCATGGGAACTCAGTTTCCACATCTGGAAAGTGGCCAGAGTAATATCAGAAATGCTCCCCTTCCAGGTTTGTGGTAAACATAAAATTAGATGATGAAAAAAGCACTTTGTAAACTAAAAAGAGCCAAATAAATGTAAAGTAATATTATTTATAAAATTCTATTTGTTCTAATTTTTATGCTATATCTTATTATTTTCCTATAATCTTTTATAAGTGTTTATGCTCCTACAGGTAGAATTCTATGGGTTGGAAACAGACTATAAAAATGTATTTGTTGGTACTCAGATTACTATAAACAATGCCTTCCCTTTGTTAAGGTAACAGCTGTAAATTTTCAGTTTGCCCCTGGGTCATCATCTAAGCATGACTGTATGAATCAAGAAATCTAAGAATTTTTCCTTTTTGTGCAAATATCTCTGCAGATATAATCTAAGAAATAACTTGCATCTGTCTTGGAGTTTCTTAATATTTTAAAGGGGCTGTTGTAAAGGAAGATTTTCCTAACAAAGAAAGGACACACACACACTCCCCCTCACAACAGAGACACACATAAATACAAATATCAACATAAACTCTATGCTACAACCAGAAAAATGCCTTCCTACCACTGGATCCTTATTCATGCTGTTACCCTCCCCCACCTGGAATTCCTTTTCCTCCCATTTCTACCTGCCCAGTCCCACCTAGAATTCAGGATTTTGTTAAAATCTCAAATTTTCAGTGAGATGAACTGAGTGGTTCTTTGCCCTACCAATAATCTTTAAGATAGCTACCTCCTTTTTAAAGATGATAAAACTGACAAATGAGAGATTAGTGATTTGTTCAAGGTCACCTTTGTGAAATTTGCAGAAAAGTTTAACTCATATTTTTCCCCTGTACCCCAGATACATCTTCTCAAATCACCGAAGTCTGAACCAAAGTACACCCCCTCCCTAGTCCAGTTCTCTTGTAACACATATATGATACCACATGTTGCTCTGCATTAGAGTTCCTTGTGAATAGAGCCCTCTGTCCCCAGAGAGTAGGTCCCAGAGAGCAGTAACCATTCTATCCTCCAACTCCTTCATAGCTTTTAGCACTGAGTATGCATTCAGGTATTGCAAACTTGTATTTGTTGAATTTGGAGTGGAACATCCTAAGGATATTTCTTGCTACTTTTCTTTTTTAACTTTTATTTTTTTTATTGAAGTACAGTCAGTTACAATGTGTTGATTTCTGGTGTACAGCACAGCGTCCCAGTCATGCATATACATACCTATATTCGTTTTCACTTTTTCCTGCTACTTTTCTATAAATGAACTCAGCTTTGCATGAGTCCATTTTGATTCTCACCTAAGGAAGATCTGGAAACATCAAAAGCACTGCACTGTAGATGCAAGAAATGGCAAAAACCCAAGGCCTATCACTGCCCCTGAGGGCTCTGTAATTCTCAGATGCAAAGCTCTCCTTAGAAAGAACAAGGAATGATGGACAATCCCTTCCTGACAGCTTTTGGGAGTGACCTGTCCTTGACCTCTCATGAGCTAACTGTGGTATGAAGGCCCAAGGCCACTTGCAGCAAGATTTTAAAGACTACCATTACTTCTGACATTACTACCACCCAACAAAACCCACCACTGGCTCAAGGTGATTATCCCTCTGCTGTGCAGGGCCACCAGACTCCAGAGTGTGACAGAGCATATGGTCCCTGCCCACAGTGTTATTCATCAAACAAGGATAAAAAATCACAGTAGTGCCCTGCTTTGCACAGACGGGAATGGTCTGGGGCAAGTCACAGCTTCAGCTCAGCTTGGGTCTTTTAAAGACGCAGCCCCCGGTTTTCCACAAAACACTTCATAAAAGTGAAAATGGAACACATGCTGAGTGGTATTTTCAGAATAATGAAAACCCTATAATTAGGAAGCAGTAGTTAAAACTTTATTACCCCGTAAGAGCAAGGCATAGTAACAAGTTAATGCAATTACTAATTCGGCTTTTCTAGAGATAGAAGCAAATAGTGCAATTAAATTCTTAGTCTTTATTTTTCCAGGGGCCTAATGAAAGGGAAATAAATGAGCTGGATCCCCTTCTTCCCACTGCTTCTGCACCATCAGGGAATGGGTTCCCCACCTCCCTCTCTCCAATCCCTTCTGAAAAATAAAACAGCCCACCAACTGTGAAATGGATTATGCCCTACAACTTTGCATCTGGAATAGAAGCCCTCATTTTTGACAAAGATTGCCAAGAATTTTGCATCTCTGCCTTGTAGCTTTCTATCCCTTCGTTGGCCTGTTCCTTCTGCTTAACAAAAGATCTGCTGCGTGCTGATTTGTCTGTGAATGTCAGTGCACACCGTGTGCGTAGATTCTGACCTGTCCGCATCTAACTCATTGTCTAATGCACCATTTTTACCTGTAAGCCTTCTCCTACACAAACCCAATCCACTCCAGACAAATGATCGACCCACCAACTCCCAAACACAGTTTTCACCTTCTGATCACTTCACCCTTCATTCTGCTTACAGTGTCATTTTGGAGTGGATGCCAAATGAAACTGGTTTCTTCCAGGCAACCACACTGGAGGACACTGGTCTGATGTAGCGAGTGCCAGTTCCCTGCCACAAAAAGGACAGATGAGAGGGTGGCTCAGCTCTTTGATGCTAATCAAAGCTCCCAGAAACTCACCAATCTCCATGTAATTGTAACCTTTAGCATCCTGCAGTACCAAGCCAAAATAGTCCCTGTTTGGACAACATTGTTATAAATGAACAACCAAATTCAGTAAATGATTGGCCAATTCTGAACATAGAATAGTGACCTCTAAGTGATCATTTTGATCAACCTAAGTCACATTTCTGGTTCAACAGAGTTATTCAATGAGAAGACCTAAAACTGTGTGTATATGAGACACAAATTCATAAACAGTTAATTTAGATACCTTAACAGCAAACTGACCTGTATTTCACTGAATCTAAGGTGACACTAATCATGACACACCATTATTTAATTTGTCATGGAGAAAAAAAAAACACCCATTAAACCATGACACCATGCTTTCTTATTAGAAATTTTTATTTTCTGTATGTTAAATTTATTTGATATAAATATGTATTTTTTAAACAACACATGGGGGAGGGTATAGGCCAAGTGGTAGAGCTGCATGCTTAGCATGCAGAAGGTCCTAGGTTCAATCTCCAGTATCTCCTCCAAAAATAAATAAGTAAACCTAATTACCTCCCCCTGCCAAAAAAAAGTAAAAATAAATAAACAACACATGACCACAATATGAACACCTATGCCAAGTTTCCACATACACAGCAATGACCACATCGTCAAATCTGCCACCTGACCAACAGTGACATTGACACCATCAATTATAAGATGCATCCTGATTTAAAGTTGTTAAATTGTAAAAAAAGAAAAAAGAAAAAAAAAAAAAAGGCACTTCAGCAGTGATTAAATATGGCACCTGTATTCATGAAATGGGGATCTCAGGCAATCAATAGCCTCTCCTCACCTGACATAAGCTCCTGCCCCAAGTGACAAATGGTTCCTGTCTGTGTCCTTCGAGTCTTCCTCTTCCTATTTTCTCTCCCTTCCTGTGCTGCATGGTGGTCCTCCCAGGGCTGGCTGCACAGCTGACGTCTCACACTGGCCTACTCTGTTGCCAGTTGTTAAAACGCAAGCTTTCCACCTTCCCACCCCACCCTATTTCTTTAAGGCTCACTACTGCCATCCTGTCTCTACTACTATTACTTTTTGTTTTTTTTTTATCTTAAGTGTTTTTCAACCTTAAGTGTTTTTTTCTTTACATCAAGAAAAATCTCCACGGATTGAAAATGAGTAACTGCCCCTGTTATCTCCCAGGAGGCTTGCAGAGGTCTGCAAAGATGTGGGGGCAAAGAAGAGCAGTGATCTAGGGTGGGAGTCCAAAGACTGCCCTCCCCCACCTAACACATTCTATTAGCCTACCTTTTTAAAAAAACTTCCATTTCTTTTGTTGTTTTTGTTGTTGTTATAGTTATATGGCAAGATCAAAGGGAACACGTTGTCTCTGGGACATCAGCTCCTGGCAGGAAGAGAAGCAATGAAAGGTCTTTAACTCTTTACTGGCTGTCACCGTGGTTATCTAATCATCTCATGACTCCTCAGCCAGAGAGGCAAGATTGCCCTGCATGCCTCACATCCTTGTTGTTGCTTTTTTATTTACTTTGCTTCATCTTCAAAGAGAGCAATATTGAATTAATATTCATGTTAATTCATGAATTAATTTTCATCTTAACCTGATTTTACCTGTATGGAAATGTGCAGGGACATGTGGGCATTCTGTGATTTGTCCTGGTTCTAAATGTCCCTGAGGATGGTCCTGACCCATATACACACAAGTCGCCTTCAGAGCCAACTTCAAAAACCTACCTCCCTGGTCCCCAACCTGAGGTGACCTCACCCTTCTCTGACCAGTGAGAGTTCTTAAAGTCTATTCTCCCTACTTGGTGCTTATATATAGTACTGTGCTGGTAAATACTGAGCAACTGTCTGGGAGGGGTGGAGAGAGGAAGTCTTGGTCTGCAGTGCTTGTCAATTTCTATGATGTAAATACTCCCACCAGGGCTGAGTTTAGGCTGCCAATGTGATATCACTGAACACAGTTGTTAGAAACGCACAGAGGCACACTGTACAGATACAGTAGGTATAAATGACATCAAGATCAGGGATAATAGTAAAATGTAGTAAAATGATTAGGAAGTGGTGAGTTTCAGCTCTTTATTATCTTTGCTTTTAATATAATTTATTTAATCATAAGTTAATATAATTTAATTTTTAATAATGGCTGTGTTTAGTAACCAGCTTGCAAAACTCTAGAAAATTTAGCAATTGGCTCTTGCAAGCCAATATGAGAAGTTCCAATGCACATATTTAATTATATATGTAATAAAGTGTGTACTATCTTATATTAATATTATTTTTATCCTTTGTGTCCCCAACTAGATTATAGACTCTAGAATATGAAGCTTTTTGTCTTATACTTCTTTTTATTTACTCTGCTGCTAAACACAGAAAGGTAATTAATTTTTAACATTAATGATGATGTTTACTCATTAAAACTATTTTTGAGGGGGCTATTAAAATTCACTGATAACAAAACTTCGGCCATGCTCAAAATCTGACTCTTCCTGCAATCACATCTTTAACAAAAAAAGCTTATGAACTGAACAATATATTATAAAAAATATATTACTATCAATGTAATTGAATCATTTTTGCTACCAATTACAAGATCATCTACTATTAAGATCTACTATTAAGAGTAGCAGTGATCAGCTTTTTTATCAATGCTATTGAGAACACTGATCAACATTTTTTTTCCATTTTTTCAGTTGGAGTATAATCAGCTTACAATGTTATGTCAATTTCTGGTGTACAGCATAATGTGTCAGTCATACATATACATACCTATATTCCTTTTCATATTATTTTTCATTATAAGTTACTACAAGATATTGAATATAGTTCCCTATGCTATACAGTATAAACTTGTTGTTTATCTATTTTATATATAGTATCCACAAATCTCAAACTCCTAAGACATGGAAACAACCTAAATGTTCATCAACAGATGACTGGGTAAAGAAGTTGTGGTATATTTATATAATGGAATACTACTCAGCCATAAAAAAGAATAAAATAATGCCATTTGCAGCAACATGGATGGACTTGGAGATCGTCATTCTAAGTGAAGCCAGAAAGAGAAAGAACAATGCCATATGATATGACTTATATGTGGAATCTAAAAAAAAAAAAAAGACAGAAATGAATTTATTTACAAAACAGAAACAGACACACATACATAAAAAACTTATGATCAACTTTCAATCACCAAGAAGCAAGCAAGCCAGCCCCTATTACTATTGAAGTTAGAGTTCTATGGGATAGAATATTCTTGGGGTGGGGGTCCTGTGGTAGGATAACCAAACTGAGAAACTTCACTAACCAAATCCTCAACAGTGGCCAATCCTCATACAATTTATACTTACAAAGAATTGGCATATGACCCCAAATGCCAACTATTATCAAGAAAATACTATTATCATCTCCATTGGAGAAACAGATTTCTAGTAACAATAGTATTGGTTTCAATTAACTAGGATCCTTCCTTCCCAGAACAAGGACTCAGATTCGCAACGAGAAGGGTGTTTGTTGAATATCAAACCAGAACACAAGAAATTTAAGGGTGTTGAAAGACGCATTCTCTGGGATATGAACAATCCAAATGAACCATCCCTGTTCCACAATGGAATATATCTATCTATCTGATCCCAAGGGTATTAATATCTACCAAAGCATTATCTGTCATAGTTACAAAGTGCTGATAAAGTCATTGAAAATTCCCAGTGTCAGTGAAAATCACCAAAACCACTATTATCTCATGCCAGAGAAGTTACAACTGAATGAATTTTAGCTTTATATGCCACAGTTACATTGCAGACATAGCTCACTTAGAATATGCCCTAGTCCAGAATTGGCAAATGCACAGAACATGTGCTGCCCCCCACCCCTTCCCACACCCTTAGCAGACATCATTAGTTGATCACTACAGTCTTCCTTCATCGAGTACTACTATTCTTTCCAATACAGCCCAATAAGCAGCACTCCCAGTCCTGGCCCTGGGCTCTAGATGAACAATTAGGAAGCAAGGTATGTGCAGCCCTTGTGCAGGGAGACTAAGAGTTACATGTGACTAGGTGTGTTATTTCAGGTTCTTTTGGATGGTATTGCCTTTATAGGGGTTAACCTTTTGAAAATCTGGTTGCCAGTTGTTCCTACTGCAACCCCCTAAGTATAAAGTTGAGAACTTTGTGCTGGCTTTTCTCCCCTCCAGTGTTGCAAAGGGGAGGTGTCATCTGTCTTACTTAAACACACCAGAGTTTTCACTTTTGTCAACAAATGTACGTCTTAGAAGCCAATGATTTAGGCTTTCTTGGCATTTTGCCATTCCCACTAGAGGGCACCCCTGAGGGAAAGGAGGTAAAACTTAAGGGAAGCCATTTTCTCTTCAGTGCTTTCACGCTGGCTCTCTGCTTAGCCCTCCCTTCCAGATCTAGACATCCTTACCTAACTTGCATCTCCTCAGATTACCAAACAGGTAGCCACCTTCCACACAAGCAGAAACATCTCATCTTCCTGTCCCTGCCCCTCTCCTAACATCTTATATTCATCTCAGTCACCTCCCTAGTTACTTGCCTTCCTCCTTTCATTAGACTCCTTGAAGACAAGGCCAATCTTTGGGTCCTCATGCCATCATGGTGCCTAGCACACAGTAGGGCCTCTCCTAACACACAGTAGGTCCTCTATATGCATTTATGTATTAAATTATAGACCAAATGTGCTGAAAAATCACAGACCCCCTTATTCAGGGTGACAAAAATGGAGACCACATCAACTTTATTAAGTTGTACCAAATTTTCCACAAGTTCTTAGGCATGTGCTTGGAGCCTGCTCTCTAATTCCTCACACCATAAATAATTCCCAGGGAACTCTTTCACAGGGTAGAATAAAACTTTTCAAGCCCACATCTAGAAGGTTTGATACAGAAAGAAACTCTGGATATCTTTCAATCTTATGTTGTAGCAGTTTTCATTGATGGTCTCACAGGAGAGACATAGGGACAAGTTGCTAATCAAAATTTCTTTTGGTGGCTACCCTACTCCCACCCCAAAATTCTTAGAAGATTTTTTTCCCCTTGGTGACCTTAATTATATTCTTCCAATAGCCTTTTGAAATTGGGCAAGCTCCTGGGAGCATCTTGAAAAGGGCTATGAGCTCCCTGATCAGCATTTTCAATGTCTAATTATAACCTTACAGGATAGCTTTCACTTAATACTTCCAAGGTGGGGCTGAGAGTAATTGATGGTTTTGAAACTAAATCTTCAGTAGCCACTGTCAATGTATTGAGGTTTAATGCCTCTTTTGTTCTTAGAGAGGTTGCTGATAGTGAGAAGGAAATGTATGCTATCTTTAATCCTAGGAAGACAGAGGGATTTTATTAGAATATAGTAAAATATTTACAAGAACAGTAGGACTTGTGAGACTCAAGGACTAAATTCATCTCAAGCCTTCCTTTGCATACTTGCTTCTAAAGGGATCTGTTATGGGATAGTCTGAATGTGGAAATCCTTTTTTGAATGAACAAATGGGAAAAGATGAGTCTCTTTCTACAGAAAGAACATTTTTCTTGCCCCCTTCCTCCATGAAAAGATTTAAAATGTGTCCAAAATACAGTTTAGGAATAAAGGAATTATTCTGAAACAGGGACAAAAACATTTTGTTTTAAGAAAGGAACATCAGTCATGTTAGAGAATTTCTTTAAAAGGAAGGCTAGGCTTTATCTTTTGTTTAGAAGGGAACTTTGTTTCTCAGTCTTTAGTTGTGACTTTCTACCTTTTCAGACTTACTCATGTTGGCTTCACTGCCTTCTCCTCACCTTCCCTGAATACGTCTATGTTGCTTTCTTGGTTTTTATTGTCCTTCTGGAAAGACTTTTTTTTCCCCTTCCATACTGCTTCTTCCATCGCATATAAACTACAGTACATTCATTAGCACATTAAAGATGTTCCATCCATTCATTCAACAAACATGAATAGTGGGTCTGCAATTGGCTACATGTAGCCAATACAAACACAGAAAACAGTCTTCACTCTCAAGGGACTTTCAGTTTGGTGAGAACTAGACTCTGGAAACCATCTGGCAGCATTACAAACCTTATCACATTTTCAAACTATATTAAAATAAACTGTCATCATTCCTCCACGCTTGCGGGTTCTGATTAGCTGACACATTTGTAACACTAACCTAGTGGGCAAGATGTAACTATGATTCCTTGACCTGAATCTAGAAACCCTCAGTGTGCCAACCATGCAGGGAGAGAAAGTGGAGGGAAGACTGGGAGAAGTCTGGAACTTCAGCAAAGAAAAGGCATAAATTCATTGAAAGAGAGCTCTGCTTTCCTCTACAACAGGTCTAGGGTAAGATACCACGTTCTTAGGATTAGGTTTTTCCCACAGCAGAGAAGTATCTATCTATTACAAGCTTACTTGAAATGATTCACATCCTCTCTCATGGCATTCTTCTTGGCCAAACTAGGTCTGACATAAACCTCAGAGCCCACAGTGAGATTCTGACATCCAGCAGTGGCACACCAGCCCAATAAGTAACCAGGTTTTCTACAGGGTAAGTGATCCTCAGAGCCAAAAAGCACACTCACTCTGGGCTAGCTCAAGAGGTGTCACTTCAGACAGAGGCCCATCTCCAAAGTAAAGAACTTAAAAGAACATTCCAGATTTCACCTGTCCCTCAAGCCCATACTTGAAGTCAACGTCCAGGTAATGCTAATAATTATCAAATTAAAAGGCATTTGTTTAATGGAGCAATTTCAGTATCCAGTGTTAAGCTGCTTTCTGCCATATGGCTTTGGGCATGAAGTGATTAAACCATAATGTCTGGAGCCTGAGCTGATGGGGAACTGTTTTCAGTATACACTCCCAGCGGAAAGTGATTCCTTTGGGCCCACAGCGGGTTAAATCCTCCTTCAATCACAATATTATGCTGTCTCGCTGCTGATACTGCATGCAGTCAGTAGATGACACTGGTCCAACTCTAACTCAGGGCAGGGAGAGAACTTTCATTATGTATCCATTCCCAGGGTTCAAAAACAAAGAGAAGAATAATATGTAGTGACTAACAAAGCAAGAAGCAAGAACAGAAGCCCAAGCACAGAGCCCTTGAGAGAAGGACAATTATGGGCACATTAAATGGGCTGTAGCCTAGACCAGCTCAGAGACTAATCCGTTGGCTAACAGTAATAGCTACCGGCACTACTTCCATCTGCTGTGCCAAGCACACTGCTAAGCACTTTGGCATATATCACCTCGTTTAATCTTTCCAACAGTCCTTCATAAGAATGTACTATTATTGTCCCCATTTTACTGATGGCAACACATAAGCTTAGAGGAATTAAGTCATAGCTAATTAGTAGTGGAGCTGGAAGTCAAGCTCAAGTGTACTTGACTTTGGAGCCTAAGTTCCTTAACCCCAAATCTGGTTGATCATGACTTCCCGTCCTTAGTAAAGGGTAACTGGTGGTGAATACCACTACACTAAGGGTATTTTTAGTTCCTTGTTTCCAAACGTGATTAGTAAACTGTGTATGATCATCACTTCAATGGGTAGACAGTCATTTCCAGAGATTCTTCCGCTGGCTTCATTAAACCCAAAGTTAAGGAACCATTTCAGGTGCTATTACATATGGACACCTGTTCCAGCAAACCATACCTGACTTATCAGTAAGATTCTGGAACTCAGGGCAAAAACAGATCACTATCCCTTGTTCAGAATTTTGCCTCGCCAAGGCTTATACTCTCTTAATATGATAGCCATTATAGTATTAGTAGTATATCTAGGAACGTAACAGTTCCTGTCCCGAAGGATCTTACTCTCCCACTGCGGGTACTGGAGTCAGGAAGTTCAGTAATACTCAAGAGCATAAACAATTTAAGCCCTCAGCGGTCCAGACAGTACTAAGAACATGTGGACAATCAAAAGACCTCAGAAGAAGGCCCTTGCGTCTTAGCTCTGTGAATGACCAATTCATAGACCTCATCCTGCCAGACTAAAATCAGAAAAGGAGCTCTTGTTCATATATTTCACTCAGCATATATAAATCATTTGAAACCATAATTGTTCTGGAACTTTGGATGACCATGGTTGAAAAGTCTTCCATAAAATTTAATATGACTGGAATCCAAACAGTCCCTTTGGAAATTTCTAGCACAGTTCTGAGGTTTGAAACTTCTTGCAAAAGACAGGGGTACTGTCTCACCCTCAGCAAACAGCTTCTCTTTCCTGATGGGCACTGCTTCATTAACTTTTAACCGGTGCTTTTAATATTCAGTTTGTACTTTTAAACTTTTTAAGCCTTTATCAGATGTTCTTTGAAACCAAATGGATATCGCTAAAATACACATTTCCAACATGATCAGATTTTCTTTAAACTTATTCACAAAGACCTTGAGAGGACAAAGAATGTGTTTAATGACAGGAGTGAGAATGGCGCCAGTAATGAATGGTTTGGTTCTGCCAATATAATACTCAAAACTAAGGCAATAATTTCTTAAAGCTTTGTTTTGCTTTGGCAATTTAAAGTAAAGCATTTTCACATATATTATCTTATTTAGTTCCTCTGAAAACCATAGAGCCAAGCAGAGTAAGTTTTATTATCCCCATTTTAAAATAAGAAAACTATGGTTCAGAGCATTCAAATAGTAGAGCCACACTTGTGCAACCGGAAAGTGACAGAGTCGGCACCAGAATTCCTGCCCTCTGGCCCCCAGCCCATTGCCATCTCAATTCAGCTTTTTTTTTTTTAATCAAACAATATAATGTCTATTCTTATGTCGTCTCTACCAGGACAGGTGGCAAGTCTTATTTGTCTTTGGATCCCTAACTTGGGACAAGTAAGGGTTTATGGTGGACCAGTAATAAGGACACTTTGTTCTAGTGTCTGTGCTTTTCACAGTTACTATTACCAGTGAGCTGGGTTGAGCTAAGACTAAGAAGGCCGAAGTTTTGGGTTTTAAATATGCTTGGGACAGTTAGTTTTCTTGTAGTCCATGGCTGTACAATGGAATACAGCTAGTCATCTTACTAACCTGTCCCAAGAGGGATCTGGCAAGTTCATAGATAGCTTGGTCCAACTTGTCCAACCATACTTTCTTTTCATAGATGGATGTAGGACTTCCCTAAATCCATCCATCTATACTTGAGAGCAGGGACTGTCACACTAACTTCTTAGGAAATGTCCTCATATACAAGCTCTCCTAGGAGGATTCCCAGACAATGACTTATAGAGCAGTGGCCACAATCTGTTCCCAGTTCCCCTGCCCAACCTGGCATAACTGATTAGAGCTGTTTTGGTGCTTGACCCAAAGGAAGTCAATCGGCAGCCAAAAACCTTTGAGGTATCCTAGCAAGAAGATTCTGCCTGAACAGAAGTGACGGGAATTTATGGGGCTAATCAAATGTTCCTTATTAGGAATTCATAGTGAAGATAATAGGAAAGAGTAGCTTAGGATGTAGAAGAGAGACCCAGAGATGAAGACTCATTGATGGTAGAGCCCCAGAGCAGGGAACATGGGAAACTCCCACTTGGCTTCTGGCCAGAGTTACAGAGCTGATGGTTGTTTGTTGGAGGTGAACTGGGTTTTCTTCCCTTCTAGGTCTGTTGTTTTTTTTTAAGATCTGGATCCCTTTGATGATCTGATGAAAGATATGGATTCTTGTCCCCCAGCCCCCCAAATTTGTATACATATATTCAGACCAATGATTGCATTTCAAGGGATTTCTTGATTCCCTAAAGCCCACTGGGAATCTATGGACTACAGGGAAAGGACTGTTCTTTATACGGTTAATTCACCTAGGACAGCTATGGTACCACATTCCTCTCTGAAGCTCAGCACCCAGTACAGGGCTTGGGACGTAGTGGGTATTATATACATCTTGGTTGAATGACCAAATGAATGAATGAGTTAATAAGTAATTGAATAAAAGAGAAACAACTAAAAGTTCATGCTCTATTGACAGCACATTGGAAATACCCTCTTCTCCTCTTTATGAATACGAGCTGGGTAGTATGGCTGGAAGGAGTGCCAGTTACTTGCCTATGCCCAGATGATGTTTAATATATCCATTGACATAGTTGATGGGCCCACTATCACCTTCCACCCTTGGAACTAGAAGGGCATTCATTGTACCTGCTTGTATACAAATGAGAACTTGGAATGTCATAGTCTGGAAGGACAGCCCTACTTTAGAGCCCCAGAGCAGGGAAATGGAAATCTGCTATTTACAACTTGTAAATGGAAATCTACTATTTACAACTTGAAATGTATGTGTGATGATTATTTAGAATTTTAGCTATTTTTTCATTAGTTGTATATTAGATACAACTTTAAAATAATAATTGACATTTTTGTTTCTTTTCAGACTTTTGGGAGAAAAGCCTAGTTATTTTCAGTAATCCAGAATTCAATTTGGGGGTGAATTAGCTGCCTTCTCCATTCATTCATATGTCCTATTTTACAGAGAGGGAGAGAGGGAGACCGAGAGATGGATACAGAAAGAGAAAAGCCTGCTTTCCCACAGTTGCTCTGGCCAGCTTTATTTGGGCTATTACCCAACGGACTGACCAGAGTGTCAGCTCTTTGAGGGCAGGATTATGCCACAGTGCTTTGCATCTGCCCACTTGCCCACTGCCATTCTAAGTGTGTTACAAATAGAGGGATTTTAATTAAATGTATATTGTGGGCCATAAAACAGGTAAGACAAACAGACCTGTTTTTCATTTGGGGAGGGAAAGAAGAGTAAATTACAGGAGAATGTAATTCTCTCCTCAATTTTTTAAAGTACTGAAGTCATTTCAAATCAATTACATTTAAAGGTAAAAGTTTATCCTTTGGTTTATTATTTTTAAATTTCTTAATTCTTGATTATAAAACTCCTAAGTAAAAGGCTGTGCTTCAATTTAAGTCATCAATAATTACAGTTGCAGAATATGGCATATATTTGCATGTTTTTCCCCTTTAGGATCAAATACCCTGGTAACTTAAGAAGAAAAAGGGTTCAATTCACTCACAATGCACAACTTACTAGGACCCATTTATCTCAGTACTTCCACATGGATACCAGTGGCACAAAATATTGTATTGTACTTCCATCCAAGGAACACAAACATTCTCTCATTAATATATTTAAAGCTCATTAACAGGAAATCTATTCTTGGCATGTGGCATAGCTGACCCTAAAGACCTCATTTTTGCTAATTCTTGAGTCACTAAGCTTACCCAGGCATAATATTTATTCTTTTAATGTGAGGTTCAAAATAAGGCTACTATATTCAATGAGTGTGTGGGGTGAGGAGGAGTGAAGAAACCACTATTTCCTGAAACTCTCTCAAGTGACAGAGACATTGCAAAGATGATATCATCCTAAAGGGTTCTTTTTACCCATTTTACAGACCAGGAAATTGAACTACAGAGAGGTTAAGAGACTTGTCCAAGATCACAGTCGAGATTTGAATCTAGGGTACTCTGTTCTCAAAATCTGGGTCCTGGCCTCTTGGTGCCTCCCCAGCAAGGACCTATGACAGGTGATGGTTGTCTGAATCAGCTTCATTATTGCAAATCATGCACTAAAAACCAGTTCTGCTTGATAGGATTAAAAGCTTCAAACTCCCTGCTCTCAGAGTTTGGAGCAATTTTTTGAATCAACTATGATCTAAATGTTGGTGCTAAGTCCCACCCTCCCCCATTGGACATCAGGACCAGGAACTGTGGTAACACTCTCCAGCCTAAGGTCAGAGCATAGAGCTGCCCTGACCCATCTGCAAGTTAAAGAACAGAAAGATGCAACCTGAACCCAGAACTTGGCTCTCAGGTTTAAATGCCTCATCATGTCACCCTGGCCATTGCACAGTGGGATAAAAAATGAGACCTGGATCAGAAATTGAGACTCAGATTCTATTTCTGCCTTCAGTAAGATCTTGCCCGGTGACCTTGGACCAGATCCTTGACTTCAGTGTTCTCATCTTTGGAGTGGAGGTAACAATGTCTGCCTAGCATTCATCATTTTGAGTTGGTTTTAAAAGAAAGTTGACAGAGCCTTTGGGAGGTGCAGGCCCTAGCATTGAGTGTAGTTCTCCCCATACACATGGCAGAACATGGTACAGAGACCAGATCATCAGGTTCCATCAGCCCAAGGATCTTTCTCTGACCAT
This sequence comes from Camelus bactrianus, assembly GCF_048773025.1. Lineage (NCBI taxonomy): Eukaryota > Metazoa > Chordata > Mammalia > Artiodactyla > Camelidae > Camelus > Camelus bactrianus. The sequence goes on along the minus strand of NC_133550.1, from coordinate 40,735,854 downwards.
GGAAAGGCAACCTGTACCTCCAGATCCCCAATCTTTACCCATCCCTTCTGCACCCAGATATGCTAGGTGAGTCCTATGAGGTCATATCACCAACAATCCCACATTCTCCCATCAATGTTCTTTGGTAGTTCCAGACACTACAGCACCACTGCTGACCAGGATCAGAACTTAAGAACTTGAAAAACTCTGGGAAGAGGTGGTGTCTTGTCTCCACATCAAGTAAACAGCCCATGGCATTGTCTTCTGATGGATGACAATAGACACTCATGGCGCAGCAGTGGTGGAGCTGTTTACATGACACTTAATATCTAGGAAGGCGTTAGATTTATGGGGACACCCATGCCCAGGTAACCCAACCCCATGGATTTTGACCAGTGGTGAACTCAAGATGATCTCCACCATTTACTTGGCTGTTGCTCCCCAGCCAGCAGGAAATAGCCAGAGCTCCAGAGGATAACCCCTGCTTTTCAAATAGTAAAAGGGTGGTGTGTTACACGCTATCCAGCTAGTAGAAGAGACAGAGGGTCTTTAAGAAAACACGTCTATTGATGGAAGGAAAACTGAGGCAACTTCAGAAGCCACCTTCCTAGTCTTCAAACTAGAGAAATAAATTACTACAGTGGAGAGTTACAGAGAGCAGGACAGGCAGCGTGACAAAGCGCTGTATTTTTGTGATTCTAACACCTGTTGGGGAGCACTTCAGGGATCTGCACTCTGTATATATTGTCTGAATTAATCCTCACAACAATCTATCATCCTCTGGCATGAATCAAAAAAATGTGATCTTGACCCAATCAGTAACATCTTTTAATGCCAGGGTAAGAATTTCAAGTATGTTGAAATCTCCAAGGATTATGCCAAGGAATGGGAATAGAGAGGAAGACAGTGAGCCACAAGGAGGGGGTTGATTTTTGATAAAGAAGCGGGGTAGAGAAGCAGTGTAAATAAATGGGAGAATAGGGAGAAAAATGAAAGGCAGACTCAATAGGCAGCTCCAAATTACGAGCCTCAAAATAAGTGTCTTTCTTCCTTGGAATATTACTGCTTTGTACTGGCTTAAGCAACTAGACTACCTCCCTCTGCTTCAGAAAATAGGCAGGATAACAGGAAACCATTTCAGATTCCGCGGTGATTACAGCTACTTAAATTTGACTTACCAAATACTGTCTCAAACAGATGGTATGTAACATTTGATTAAGGGCTTATCCTGGAAGCCCAACAGGGAACATTTCTTTCCCTCTTAATATAGAAAAGATGCAGAGAGGAAAGGAAATAAACTGACATCTTTGCCCGTATTCCATGTACACCAGTTAGCCCCACGTTGTGCCTTTCCTAAAATGAATCTGTGCTTATTGTGCGACTCATGATCAAGCTACATAACATCGCTAATTTGAGATTTGCAAATGTTAGCCATTATATACAAAAATAGATTTAAAAAATAAATAAGTTTCTTCTGTATAGCACAGGCAACTATATTCAATATCTTGTAATAACCTTTAATGAAAAAGAATATGCAAATGAAAAAGAATATAATGAATATATGTATGTATATGCATAACTAGGACAATGTACTGTACACCAGAAATTGACACATTGTAACTGACTGTACTTCAATTAAAAAAAAAAAAAAGACCAAACTACATAAAATTGATAACCACTGAATCATGGTAAGAAGTATATTGAAGATCATCACATCTAAGCCCCTTATTTTACATGAGGAAATGGGGACAGAGAGAGGTCAGCTGATTCGCTCCTGGTCACGTTGTGGCAAATCTGGGACCAGGTCTTCTAACTCCGGGTTTGGCATTCACACTAGCCTTTATATATACATAATATTCAATGTGGGGAAAACATACAAATCTGTCAGCACCATTATTAATAAATTAGCACCAATCTGTGATGAGCAATTATTAGAACTTGAAGCTGATGGGTAATGCCACTCAAGTCTAGTTAATGAGCCAAAAGCTTGGTTCTTCAAAACACTTAACATTAATCAGCATTTGGCTTCGGATTGTGACAAGTGTTTTCAAAACATCACAGACAATTACAATATTCTTAGCTTTGCCTCATGTAAATACAAAATGAAAGAAAGTCAGAATTTCATAAATGACAGTCTCCAGAATGTAAGTAATGAGTCCCATGGAGAGGGTACAATGTGTTCATCCTTCTAGCGGCCAAGTGTAATTTGGGAACAACAGGATCACTGAGAGATTACAAAGTGTGAACCTTCTGCTTGGTGAGGAAGAAAAGGCCTCTTTTCACAATAGCAAAGTAGAGCTAGCAAGCAAGACCCACCCTGTAGCGCAGTTACAGAGGAGTTACCCCAGGCTTCATGCCCCATGTCCTACTCCCACCCCCTCCACCTACCCCCATGGTCACCACCCAGGAGGGAGCTCCGCAGCACCTAGTGGGGAAGAAGCAGCATACTGAGAGGAGCTGGGAACTCAACACACAGTGGCCTCATGCTGGAAAAGTAGCAAAGGAGAGGAAAACGCTAAAAAACGGTGGTTGGTAAGAGGACAATACCTTAGCTCCAAGCTCCAAGGTCCTAAGCACAGCTCCTCTGGAATTTTGTTTTGCAGGTTTCCTGGGGAAGTTCCTTTATTACCTATCTATCTGTGTACCATCTATTTATCTATCATCTCTCTATCTATTTAAAGTTACAGGCTAAAGGCCCAGTTGTGGTTAGTGTTACGTTTTCTGAAAGACAGAGGATTGCTTCATTTACTGGGCTTAGGACAGCATTACTCATCAGCTGTTGTTATATTAATTAAAAATGTGTTAATCAACTGATTAGTCATTGTTGATCACCCCATTAATAGCTAACCTTTACTGAGAAGTCACCGTGTGCCAGAAACAATGCTAAATGCTTTCCCTGCATTGTCTCATTTACTTGTCACTATGAGCCTTTAAGATGATAATAATAATCATAATTACATTCAGGAATTTATTCAACACATATATTGAGCACCTGATAATGCGCTCTTCTAGGCATTGGGGATACAGCGGTGAATGAAACAAAGTCTCTCCTCTCTCTTGGGTAACTTGTATCAGTTGACTACTGCTATATAAAAAAATCTCCTCAAAATTTACTGGCTTGGAACAATTAGCATTTATTATTGCTCATAAGTGTGCAGGTCTCCTGAGTGGGTTTCCTGCTCCTGGCTGGACTCTCTCATGTGTCTATAGCTAACAGGCAGACTGGCTGGTCTAGGAGGGCTTCCTCTGGGAAGACTCATCTTTCCTCCATGAGGTCTCCCAGCCTCCAGCAACTCTCCTGGGCTTGTTCTTATGGTAAATTCAGGGGCCCCAAGAAGGAGAGTGGAAACGTGCCAGGCCTCTTGAGGCCTAGACTGAGAGCTAGCACAGCCTCACTTCTGCCACATTCTATTGACCAAAGAATGTCACAGGGCCAGCCAAGACTCAGGGATGGAGAAATGGAGTTCACCTCTTGATGGCAAGAGCTGCAAAGTCACACTAGAAGGCATGTGGGTACAGGGAGGTCATTAACGCAATCCATCTACTACACATGCAATGATGACTAAGATGATGCTAAGGAATTCATAAAAATGTTTTATTTGAGCCTCACAATAGCCCTCTGAGTCAAGTTCTACTATCAATCTTTGTGCCCTAGAGGAGGAAACTGAGGCCTAGGGAGGCTAAAAATTTTGCCTAAGATCTCCATGATGGAGTCAGAATTCAAACCCTCCCTTGCCTGAGCACCGAAACACTGTGTGATTCTCACCAGCCTGAGCACTTGCGAGAGAAAGGATAAAACATGGCCATTACCTGTAAGGCACTTAACAGTCTTACTGGGGATGCATAACATACACCTGCAAAGAATCAGTAACAATACATGTCACTAAGCTCCACTTGATAATTGCCCAACAGGGAATGAGGATAAATGTGGCTAAGATGAGAGACAAGCTTCCATGAATAGGGGGAGACTGAACTGAGCTCTGAAGGATACGGACAAGTAAATGGCAGAAGGAGAAGGGTTTCTGATAACGGTGTCCCCCTAACTTCTACGTAAAGAGCTTTCTGCCTCTTCCTTGCTTATAGAATAAACTTCGATTTCTCTAGAATGGCATGCAGTATTTCTAACATATGGCTTATAGGTTAGCATTTTATTCATCTGTGAGCAAAAGAATATCTAACTAACAGTGATTTTACTCAAGTAGGGATTCTTTTTTTTTTCATGTATAAGGCATGTGGGGGAAAACAATCCAGAGCTTCACAGTAGCCAGATGATGTCATCAAGGAAGCAGGATCTTTCTGTCTCTCCTCTGCCATCCTACAAACATATCCTCATTCTTGGAGGGTTTCATGGTGCCAGGATGGCTGCTGTACCCACAAGTGACGATGTGTGCTCTGAAGTAGGAAGAAGTAGGGAGAGGAAGAACAAGACGAACATGCCAGCACAGCCTGGCTACTTTTTAAACACCTTCCCATGATTCACACCAGGTTATACTCTCTTTATGCTCTTTGGCCAGTAGTTGGTCATGCATAATCCAAGGGAAGCTGGTGTTTCAGCTTTCCACGTCCATAATATGAGAAGACAAGACAGAAGGGGACTGTGACGGGTTTTTGTGTGCCCCATCCACAGTGTTGACCTCAACCATGGTTTCCCAGTGCTTTCCCCAGCCACCCCCATGTACCAGCAAACACAAGTCATCATTCCAGAAGCACTTCAATCAATTGCTCTCCTGTTTCCCTTTTCTCATAATGTCCTTCTCCCTTCATGGGCTATGGAAATTCTTCCATGGTTTCCCTGACCCCCAGTAGCAGACATGAATGCTGTATACTATCAGGCTCCCTTTGTCCTTTCTTGGCTGCCACTGTTTGGGCACTTGGCACTTCCTGCCTTGGATTGCTCCTCTACTATAATGCAAACACTTCGGGTCAGGGACCATGCCTGAACTTTCTTCTCCCTGCAGTACCTCACACAGCTCCTGGCACATGCAGACATCATGAGGATGTCTCGTTGACTTAGTGCACATGAGCATGAGGGAAGGAACAGCCCAGATAATTTTGGGATTGCCATAAGCAGATGATTGGTGCAATGGTGGTGCCATCAACAGTACCAGGAGACTGATGAGTTCTGTCTGAGACTTGTTGAGTGTGAGCCGATCATTGAACCTACAAATAGAAATTAAAAACAGGTATCTGGTTTCAGGAGAAAGGTCAGGATTTGAGTTTACGTTTGAAACTCATTGGTCAAAAGGAGGAGTCAAAGTGGAAAGAGCTGAGGATTTCATCCACAGTTAAAGACCAAGGGCAAGAAGGGATGCGTAAGCTCTAAAGAACAAGGAAATGTCAAAGACAGCAAAGGCAAAGACACAGATCTCACAGATCTGGTATCACCAGATATCTTCACTCAGGTGGTCAGTGTGTCCTTGGGAAGAGCAATGGAGGCCAGACTTGAGCAAGTATTATCAGTCCAAACTCTAAATTTCAAGCTAGGTATGGATGGAGGCAATAGATATATACTACTGTGAAGCAATAAATAAACAAGTTAGTCTGATTCCCTTAGATGGCAAATGACAGAATCCCAACTGAAATAGGCTGGAAACTGACTTAAACAAGAGAGAACTTATTGGTTCCTTAAAAAGCAGGGATGGCTTCTGCTTCAGGCACAGCTGGATTCAGGGCCCAGTTTATCTCCTTAGGACCCTGTCCCTCTCTACCCATCTCTCATCTCTCTTCACTTCTTATTCTCTTTGAATGTTGAACTCATTCTCTCTAATTGTAGATGATTTTCCTTATGCATCCAGAAAAGGTAACAGAAAACAACTCCCATCTAAATCATCTTTACAGCTTGTGATCCCAAGACTGAGAGAGCTCTGCTCTCTGTCTAAGCATCTAAATATCCAATCTCAAGGAAGAATCTGATGGGCCTTTCTAGGTTTCCTGCTGTTCTCCAAAGCACGGCAACAAAGCACTCTGATTGACAGGGCTTAGGTCACATGTCAGCTACATGCAAAGGAGTCAGTCTGGACGACTCTCTCATACCAGGCACAAAAATAAATTCAAAATAGATTGGAGATAAATGTAAGACTGGAAACCATGAAACTTCTAAAAGAGAACATAGGCAGTGCTCTCTTTGACACTGGTCTTGGTATTTTTTTTTTTTTTTTGATATGTTTCCTCAGGCAAAGGGAACAAAAGCAAAAATAAACAAATGGGATCACCTCAAACTAAAAACCTTTTGAACAGCAAAGGAAACTATCAGCAAAATGAAAAGGCTACCTACTGAATGAGGGAAGATATTTGCATACAATGTATCTAAGAGGTTAGTACCCAAAATATACAAAGAACTCATATAACTCAACATCAGAATAACAAACAACCCAATTAAAAAATGGGCTGTGGATCTGAATAGATATTTTTCCAAAGAATACATACAGATGGACAACAGGCACATGAAAAGATGTTCATCATCACTAATCATCAGGGAAATGCAAATCAAAACCACAATGAGATACCACCTCACACCTGTCAGAATGGCTAATATCAAAAATACAACAAATAACAAGTGCTGGTGAGGATGCAGAGAAAAGGGAACCCTTGTCCACTGTTGATGGGATTGTAAATTGGTGCAGCCACTAGGGAAAACAGTATGGAGATTCCTCAAAAAGTTAAAATTAGAATTACCATATGATCAGGAAATTCCACTCCTGGGTATTGATCCAGAGAAAACAAAAATACTAGTTTGAAAAGTGATATGCACTCGTATGTTCATTGCAGCATTATTCACAATAGCTAAGATATGAAAGCAACCTCAGTGCCCATTAATAGATGAATGGATGGAGATGGAATATTACACGGCCAGAAAAAAGAATGAAATCTTGCCATTTGCAACAATATGGATGGACCCAGAGGGTGTTATGCTAAGTGAAGTAAGTCAGACAGAGAAAGGCAAATACTGAATTATATGTGGAATCTAAAAAACAAATAAATTAACAAACATAGCTAAACAAAACCAGAGTTATAGATACGCAGAACAAACAGGTGGTTGTCAGAGGGAAGGGGTTGGGGAGAGGTGAGAAATAGGTGGAGGACAGTAAGAGGTACAAATTTCCAGTTGTAAAATAAATGATTCATGGGTATGAAATGTATAGTGTAGAGAAAATAGTCAAAAGCAATGTAATATCTTTGTATGGTGACATATCATAACTGGACTTATGGTGATAATTTTGATGATGTATAGAAATACCAAATCACTATGTTGTGTAACAGGAACAAAGTGCTGTATGTCAATTATACTTCAAAAACAAACAAACTTCATAGAAAAAGAGATCAGATTTATGGTTACCAGAGGTGGGGGGTGGGGAGGGGGAATTGGATGAAGGCAGTCAAAAGTTTACAAACTTCCAGTTATAAGATAAATATGTACCAGGGATGTAATGCATAACATGATAAATATAATTAACACCGCTGTATGTTATATACAAAAGTTGTTGAGAGTAAATCCTAAGAATTCTCATCACACAAAAAAAGTTTTTTCTACTTCTTCAATTTTTTTATATGAGATGATGGACATTCACTAAACTTACTGTGATAATCATTTCATGATGCATGTCAGTGAAATCATTATGTCGTATACCTTAAACTTATTAGTGCTATATGTCAATTATATCTCAGCAAAGCTGGAAGGAAAAAGAAAAAGGGGGGGGGAGTAGTTTTTTTGGAAGAAGAAGAAGAAAAGGGATTCTGGACAGACAAAAATAACAAGTCTACTCTTCTCAGGTCTGTTGCTGACAGGCTGTCACCAACTGGGCCCGGCTTCGTGAATCCTGGGGGATTCCGACATACGTTGCTTGTTGATAATTCAGCTGTGAAGAGCTATTTGACTCACTGCCCCCGCTGCCCACTTGCGTGTTCAGCTAGTAAACAGCCTCTTTACTTCCCTCTAGTCATTCAGACATACCCCAGGCAGATGAACTAAATGGAGCTCTAGGCTGGTCAGTCTCCAGGCTCATTATTTCTGGTGACTGGATTCAGCCCATTTGGGATTTTATTTGACTCCTCCCCATGCCTTCCTGAGCTGCATCTTGGATTCCTGCTCTGTGTGCTATTTCCTCTGGGCCTGGAATAACCCCTGGTGTAACCTCCTTACCAAGTTCCCATGACCGGGTCTCTGCTCTTCCACTGAATAGCCACCTACACTGGAGCTATCTGTGACTGAATACTGAACTCTGCTCGCTTGCCAAGACTTCTTTCTATTGCTTACTGTTTGGCCCACCCCTGTGCTATCTCTGGGGGCTGGTTCAGACTCTGAGTCCCACCCCTCACTGGCCAGTCCCCAGTTATGACAGCTACTAACATCTCTAAAAAATTTCCTCAGTCTCTAAATATACAGGGTAATCAGGCATCCTGGAACAGCATTCTTGGAAGCACCCAAACTGTGTTTATAGCATTATAAACATTTGATCTTCCCTGTGGAAGCATGCAGAAGTGGGAAGAATGCTCAGCTTCCCTACTGTTTTCTCACACTTTGTCACCAGGGCCTTTACAGAGTTTGCCCTGCTGGGTATGAAGGTATTGGATCCCTCTTAAAACAGATCCTGCCCTTTCTTCCTGAACCCCTTTTTCCCATAGAGTTCAGACCTTGTAATGGGAGAGTTACCATCTGATCCCCTCCATCTTTTAATATCTCTTTCTAGGCTCTTCCATATTGATGTATACAAATAGATTCTCTCAGGTCTGTGCCATTAGTTTGCCAAATATGCCTGGACATGAACTCCAGCAAAAGAATAGTTCTGGGTTCAGGCTGAAATCTCTGCTACAAGAAGAGGCATGTTACTGGAATACTGTTTCCCAACCGGGACTACACTATCGAAACGTTCTTGGTGTGTGTATTGAATACTGTCATGCTCCACTTCACGTCCTCTCAGCCCAGTCTCCTACTCAGCTCACTGCTGCAGCATCAAGTTCCATGGAGTCTTTGTCCAGCTTCCTATGGGTGTAAATCTGATAGCGTCTCACCTGCACTCCCTTTGCATACCTCTTGCTTCCCGTCCCAGGTCTTCTCTTCTGCAAGGTACAGTACACTGAGGGGAATATTGGCACAACCACATTACAACCCAGAAGTAAGGTCATTCATGCCACGGAACTACGCTTGACCAATACATGACAGAAGCTAATGAATATGTAGTCACTTTTTTTTTTTAATCTACCATGCAGAAATTTTTGAGACGTAATTCATAAGGCTTTTCAGAAGGTTCCAGTGAAGTTGTCTGCAGGAGTGGTCAAACAAATAACTCATCCTTGTATTGGCTTTCCCTCTTTCCCTATCCCATCTCTTATTTTCCACTCCTCTCTGAGATCACTTTTCAAACAAAATATCCCAGGCTCTGCTTTTTGGGAAACCCAAGTTAAGAGGGAGTACCATGGCTTCTTGGTAATTGTCCAAGAGAAAGAATAAAGCTTTGGGACCAAAGAAGCCTCATTTCAAATTCTTTCTAACTAACTGTATGATCATAGACAAATTCCTGAGCCACTCTGAACCCCAATGTCCTCCTCTTTATAATGGGGATAACATGACTGACCCCATTATGTTTGTCTAAGTATTGAACTGGAGAGTCCATGTAAGGAGCCATAGGATGCCTGCCACAAGGTAGAACTCATCAGTGTTCATTCTCTTCTCCTTATCATCCCCCCCTTGCTTCTCTTGGCCTTTTTTTTTTTTTAATTAGAGAGTAGTCGGGTAGAAATGAAAATAGACATAAGGTGATCACTTAGGGTACTTCAGATGTACATACTCAATGGCATGTAGATAAATATGTAAAATTCCATTAAGCTGAACCTTAAAATTTATTACTTTATGAAAGTTATATTGTAATTTTTAAAGTTTTTTAAGAGCAACAGAACATTTACGGATGTATTAAATATGCTCAAAAACAGAGGACTATATCATTGTTTGAGAACATACATTTAAAATAGAGACAAAATGAGATGAGCAACCAGATTCTTACTTGTCAGAGCAGGAACACTTTGCTTTAACAAGTTTTAAATGAAAATATCCTTATTGATATATAAATATATATTTTTATATTTATATGTAAAATATAAAATAAAATACATTTATGTAAATATTACATACCTAATATATAATAATACTTAATTATATTATATATAATGTATAAATAAAATAATATACATTATATGTTATATTTTATATTACATTATATATAGTCAATAAAAGCATTTTCATTTAAAACTTAAGGAAAGAGTTCCTTCTTTGACAAAAGTATATATAATAATATATATGATATATAATTTAAAATATTGTGTAGATTTAACATAAAATAATATAGTTAATATATTACATAAATAACATTTATAATTATTTATTTAGAATATATAAACAAATTGGTTATTATACCAACTCCTTTGTTTTTTGTTGTTTGGGAGGGTAATTAGGTTTGTTTGTTTGTTTGTTTTTACATTTTAATGAAGGTTCTGGGGATTGAACCCAGGACCTCGTGCATGCTAAGCACCACTCTACCACTGAGTTATACCCTCCCCCGACTCCCTTGTTTTTAATAAAGGACTTTGAATCCGAACTAATGGAAGACAAGTAAATCACTGAGACTGAATCAAGCCCACGATGCAGCCCCTCCTGCCTTTATTCAATTAACTGTGTCTCAGTCAGTTGTAGATACCCATGGGAGCTCTAAGCACCTAAAGGGCAAAAATTATATTCTCAGAACACAGTTCAAATTCCAATGAAATTACGCATGAGAATGGAGACAACTCGCTAGATGCTAGAGAGATGGTGCCACAGTGTAACAGTCTGGAAGGGTAACAGCCACGGCAGAACTGAGGGGTAGAGGAGGTCTATGGGGGCCAGGTCTTCCAGGTCACTGAACTATACAGTCAGGAGCCCCACAGGGCCCTCCAAAGACCCACAATGTACCACCGGCTTTGGGCACCAACACGCCAGCAAGGGTTGCCTGAGACAGCACCCACAGGGGTGAGAGAATCACAGACATAGGTGGATAATTAAGCACTATCGGTTCCTCGCCCTCCCCTTGCTCCCTGCCCAATGCCCTGGAGGAGCCAGAGCCTAGGAAGGGGAGGAGGGAGGAGAGAAGCTGTGAACCAGAATAAGATTCAAATGCTATGGACCTAGCTTTCTAAAACTGTACATTTCTACAATATGCCTTAGGTGTGGTTGAGGGATAGAAAAAGGGATTAGACACAACATCGTTGAAAGTACTGATGGCGGCGGGGGGGAAAAAGAATCCATTACATGTTTGTGTCCTAATATGTTGACATCCCTCAGTTAACCTCTTACTAAGGTATCAGTGATGATAGAGAAATGACAGATACAGAGGAGAGACAAAGCAATGCATACATACACACACACAACAGAGCAAGATTAAAATCATTGTTGAGTGGGATGAAAACAGTTACATTCGCCGGGGGACTTATACTATGCCCTGCATTGAACTAGGTGTGCTACCCATTAACCCATTTCATCCTTACAACAATTAGCAAATTATCCCCATTTCTTAGATAAGGAAACTGAGACTTTAAGAGGATTGAGTAACTACCCTATCATACAGTTTGTAAGTGGCTAGTAACCTACTCTTATTGTTTATGCTAACAGTGAATCATTAATTCAACCTAGTCCTACTTTCTACCATCTCATTTTATAAATGTTTATACATGGTCCTAGAAAAATTTTAAAACTTGACCAAAGTTGTTGTTACTAAGTAGCAGAGAAGAGATTTCTAACATTAAAAAAAAATCTTCTAATTTTTCACTTCAGGGCTTATAATAAGGCTATTAAAAGAAAGGAGGAAAATTGCAAATGTGCCCATGGTGCACTTTTGGTTTAAACAGCCATTGTCATTCCCTTAGAGATCACAGTACAAGGCAGGTGGCTGGCTCTGGCTGTGCTCTTGTTGAGGGAAGAGAAAAGAGGGCCCCTGAAAAATTCTAACCTACTTGTGAAGTTCAAAGGCATTATTATCCTTTCTGCTGTCAGCACTATACTAGTGGGTGCATTGCCAGCACCTAGCATAGTGCCCGGCACATAGTAGGCACTCAAAGCATGCTTGCTGAATGGGTATTCGATATGAATATAATCAGTATGCCCTGTACGAAACAATGTGCACTGAACCAAAAATAAATTATTTTTCCCTTAACATTGTATAGATAATACTAATGAACAGATTTGCTTTTTTTTTCCCCAACTAACATCAGCCCAACTTTTATTTGCATCTATAATATGGATACATACAAATGGGCTCAACTGTCAATTCTTCTGAGCTAATGACCATGACATCATGACCTGTCATTAGATACCAAGGCCAGATCTTCCTGGTCAATATCTCTCCATTGGTGTATTCCTTGCTCCTTTGTGGAGCAAGTAATATATATATATATTTATATATTTGTAATATAATTCAGATTTCAGGATTTGACTTTCAACTTTTTTTATCCCCAGTGAGGGGCAAGATTCTGCTTACCCTTGAAAGTCCCATGCAGAAACTTACAATATTAAATGGGAGTTTTCTTTCCTTCTCTTCTGTTAAATTCTAACTTACCTCCTCTCACTCACACGGCAAGTCTGGCTGGCTGCCCCAGGCAGCCTCTGCTAGCCAGGCCAGGCCTGATCTTGTTCTCTGAATGTCTGAAGCAGGGAGGCCTAAAAGGAAATATTGCTCTCATTCCAAAGTTGCTTTGTCTTCATGGGGAAAAATTTTTTTCAGAGAAAGGTAAACGCAACCAATCTGAGAAATCTTAGTTGATTATTTACTATTACTTAACCTTTGAAAGATTCCACTGCAAAAGGAAGGGCAGGCATTTATACAGTTCACAGCCCAGGAACGTCTTTTCCTCTGCATACCCAGCCGAGGTAAGCTATTTACCCTGGGCTGATACATAAAGAGGCCAGTTCTATGACCCCTCCATTTCTCAGAATGCCTCACAGGGACCATTCAAAGAAGTCGACTTGCTAACAAGGCTAGAGGAATTCGGTTTTACATTATTCCTGAATTACTCATAGAGCCTGGCAAATCAGCTTTACCTGTACACATGACCATTCATAGCTAATCTTTACCTCATATAAGGGAGGCTATCAATATAAGGGCTAATGAAAACTTAAACTATATAAAAGAAAGTTTTCTCAAAGCAGAAGATGGAAATTCAAATGTAATTTCACTGTTTTGAAATAATGGTTCTGGAGTTTCAGAGGACTTGAGCTTTCAGGCCAAACTTTGCACAGAGATAAGAACTTTAGAAATATTATTATTAATTACCTGACGCAAATACTCAAAATACCTAAATGCTGTTTGCAAAACAGTCAGGTAATAACATCATGTAAAAGCTCATGCTGAGGGCTGTCATTTCAAAGGTAATAAGGAACTCCACCCATCCCTCTTGGGGACCTTGAAAAAAATAATAAGTGAAAGGAGATTGTCACATAAAAGGCAGAGGTGAAGACACATGGTAAACTGACTTAACACCAAAATTAACAGTGCATTTTTTTATCATGACTGTATCAGTTACAAATAGCAACTGGATGCAAGTAAGAGGGTACTATTAGTAGCTAAAGCAAGTCAGTGGTTTATTCTCACACATAAAGTCAGAAGGGATACAATCATTAGGGACCCGAGTCTTCCATTTTTCTCTTCTGCCATCCTTAAACTCATGATCCAGGATGGTTGCTGAAGTCCTGACTATCCCATCCATATCCCAGGAAAGAAGAGAAAGGGGAAAAAGGGCAAAAGGAATGTCCTACCTTGTTTCCCAGAAGACTTAACTGGAGAGTTGCCAATTTGGCAAATGAAAAATACTAATATATTACATGGGAAATGCTCATATTAAAAATTATTCATTGCTTATTTGAAATTCAAATTTAACTGGGAAATTTTGTCTGGCAATGCCTCCCTCCCAACAACTCTTTAGGTCTTATTAGCCACCCCTATGGTAAGGAAGGCTGGGAAATGTAGTCTTTAGCCAGGCTCATTGCCAGATAGGAGTTGGTTTACTGAGGAAGAAATGGCGAGTGAATATCGGCGAGGGAGCCAGCAGTCCTTGTGGGAGTAGAGAGTGAGTCTTGGAAAAGGGCAGGACCTAGTCCATGCCCCACAGCCTCCGCGCAGCATGTCCTGGCTGCATCAGCCCCTCGTGGCCACGCTGGCCTCTGGAAGCCTATGGCCTTTTTTGTCTCGGTTCTAGATACAAAGTAATGATACTGATTTTTAATAAACATACAAGAATTTATATATTCAGGAGGCTACTCTCTTCTTCAAAGATGTTAGACCCTAACAGTACTGCCACCTTTCAAAACAGTTTTGGAATTTTGATCCTGATGAAGCAGAAGTCTTTCCTTACCAGGGATATGGGAAGCTGCCATTGCAGGCAAGACCAAGGCAGCCTTGGAAATTTGTTGTCTCTGAGTGAAAATGTTCAGCCAATTCTGCTGTCAGTCAGTCTTACGCCATGTCTCCCCAGAGCTTCCTTCCATAATTTTAAGAACACAAAATTATCTTCTGGAATGTCAACAGCTCCAGCCAGTGGGGACAGGACAAACAGGGCAGCCTGTTTGGGAAACTGGCCTGGGAAGGCTCAGTGGCTTCTTATAACCCAATCATCTGGGGCCTGATCAATCTCATTAAAGCATGCTTTGCACTGGGTTGTTTCCTAAAATAAAGATAGGAAACAACAGGGGGAAACAGAGAATTAAAATTCTCTCCATATTTCCCTTTAAAAATTCTAACTTTGGGGTCCCTATCATCTGATGGTGACTGCCTACAGTTCCTGCCCACTATAAACCATGCTTCCAGGCTTGTTCTCTGGCTCTTAGCTGGCTGAACTTAGGATATATTATGTCAGTTTCTACATATAAAAAAGTACATCCAACCTCTCCTCAGGTCCCTTTCTTGGGTTGACTGAGTAGTCAGCAAGCTTTCAAGAGTAGGGATAAAATTATTTTTCTAAGATTGAACCTTAATAACTCCATCTCTGTGGTTCAGTGCCTTTCCTGGATGGATGCTGGGCAAACATCTCCACGCAGGTGCTGATGACAGTAAACACATTACACGTATTCAGCCTGGGCTTTAACCACATTCAGTTCTGGGTTTGTCATATGCTCTCTCGCTATTTATACTGCTTTGGGTCAGCTACTTGATACTTAATAAAATTTGCCTCCAAGCTGTCCTGCAGGGAAAATGACCTATCTGGGGGGAATGCTGTTCCAACTTTGTAACCTCTGATGATTGCCCAATAGTCCTCTGAAAAGGTTGCAGGACTGGAGCAAGCGAAAGTCCACGCCACTTCCTGGCATTTAAGCGCACCAAGTACTTTAGTGTAAATAGAATGATATCCCCTCTGCTTCGGGGGGCCTTTCCAGCCAACCTCTCCCACACAGGAGCAACTGTAGACCGCAGGAGTGATGTGGACATTTAGCCTTTGCTCATGGTCAGAACATGCAGGGTTCATCAGGGATGATTTTTACCAACCTTTCAGTTATTTCAGAAGCAAGAAGAGGACACAACAGAGGCAAGAATGGATCTATGGGATGGAAATAATGAGCCATTTATAACCCGAAATGAGACTGCCAGGAAAAACAAACACACACAAAAAAATACATTTTATCAGAAGCCTGTGCTGCCCAAGGCTAGCGGGGTACAAGGTACTGAGCGTTCAGCTTTCTGGGCCAAGAGCTACAGTAAGTCATGCCCCACCTCCCCGTCCTGTCCCGTGCTGCTCCTGTCCTGTCAGCCGGATCAAGCAGCCTTAACCACCTGGTGGAGAAGAGCTTTAGTGTTTTCTAAGTGTGTGCTGGGTGGATGTTTCACATTTTTGATAAAGATGTGGAGTCATGTTGCAACACTTAACAAGTGCTCCTGCGTAAGAATTGCGCAATTCTGAGAGGCCCAGGGCTCTGTGCACCAGTGGGGCACTGAGAACGTACTACTTATGTAATGCATGAATGCACCCAAGGTTTCTCCTTGCAGCCTTTGGAGGAATCTTCAGGCTCTGAGCTTGGCCCTGGTTTTCGGCAGTTCTTTGCCCCAAAGGTGCGTGGAATGGCTTAGCTGTCAGCACCTGCTAGTGAGGTGGAGACAACTGCCGGGGGCTGATGTCTCTCTGGCACCAGCACAGAGGAGGATGGTTCTGGTCCCCAGACGTCCTTGGCCTACCCTGAAGCACCCTGTTGCGAGGGGGAATGAGGACTCTTCCTCTAAAGGAGTCTAGGCCAGAAGATTGAGCTGGGCTCCTCTGACAGGTGACAAAAATGAAATGGATTTCCCCAAAACAAGGTGTCTTAGACACATTAAAAGCACTGTTAAACGGCGAGCTCCCAGCTCCTTTGTCTGATATGAAGCTCTGTGTGGTCTCCTTGGGCTCACCTGGAGCAGAGGTATAAAGTAAGTCGAGTTGGTGTGATGCCCTCTCACCTCCAATCACTGTACTCGTGCCTGCCTCTTGGCTTGGCTTTTATTTCCATCCAGGCTTCCACTCACTCCATAAAGCTTGTGAGCACCTGCTCTGTGCCAGGTGCTGTGCCAAGCGCTGGGCACCAGGCAGGGCTTTCACAGCACCTGGTGGCCCCCTGCGGTGCATGGACCAGTCCTGCAGGGACCTCCTCTCCCGTGTCACTCTCAGCCTCACAGTGTCCTCAAATTGTCCTTCTCTCCTTTCACCTCCCATGACTCTCTCCTTCCTCTCCCTTTGGGAGTTGGACTATTTCTTTACAGTTCTTATCAAAGTGATGTAATAAATTATTCCTATACAAAAGTTGCTCTTGGTAATCTCTGGTTCCTCTCTGGAGTTTCTGCACATTAAAAAGTAATGGTTTGAAGAAACAATGTCTTCCTTATGACAAACAAGGACTAACCGGGGAATTTGAAACAGGGAGAAATATATTGTCTGAGCTGAGCAGACTCTGTCCCTTTTCACCAGGGAGACAGGTTGCTTCTTCTACCTCTTCACTTATTGTTGGTGAGCTGAGTGTGTGGAGGTTAAAAGAATAAATTCTGGAGCTGAACTACCTGGGTTCAAATCCCAGCTTTTCAAGTTATAATCTTAGGAAAATTATTTGATCTTTGTTCCTTAATTTCCTCCTATGAAAAGGGGAATGGTAGAAATAGCTAAGTATATCTCACAGGGTGGTTTGGGGATGACAATAAATTAGTAAGTATGATATTTTTATAATACTGCCATGCATTGTAAGTACTCTGTAAATATATTAACTTTGACTTTTCACGAGGCCAACTCTATCCTTTCTGCATTGCAGATTCTCATGTGAGTCATTGTACCATGAGAGGACACGTAATTCACGGATGTTGTTTCATTATCTGCAAAGCAGGAAGTAGTGATTGAATGAGGATGTGGGGGCAGAGGACCAGTCAGGTGACCAGATCTGTTCTATGTTCTCTGCTGGCTTTTGGACCTTGGAGAATTCACTGAACCTCTCTGCAGCCCAGAAATTGGACTTGATCTGCATTTCTCAAACTCAGGTTATTCAAACAACACTTGCAGATTCATTACCATATTGCTGAATCACATCCCTATACCTGGTGACTTACTTGATATTTTCCTTTAGACAATCTTTAAATCAACTTATTTTCATACAGAGCCTCACAGTAAGAGGGAATATCCATATACTCAAGGGTTAGATATTGTAATTAAAGATCTTCTAATGCATATTAAAGTGAATACCTAATGAAATTTCAAAATATTTGTATAACACCCAAATCATCTTCCATGCCACCAATGAAGTGTAACTCTGGATTAAAAGTTCCCTATGGATCCAGTCAATTCTAAGCTCTTGGTTCCTCTATATAATTTTCACGGGGTTATTTAAGTTTGGATGTGTTTCTTTATCTCATTTGCCTCATTGTGGGCACACACTATGGCTCATACTTCTTTAGGCACCTAGCACATAGAAGAGTGCTTGGTAAATACTTAAAGTTATAATTACATGCATACATACATACAAATATACCTGTGACCTATGAACTGCCAGGCCGATACCAAAAATGTTCATTTCTTTTTTTATGCGTCAGTATCACTGTGTTCCCTGGGTGTATGTTCACGAAATGAAGTGAAGCATGTGGAATTCCAGGCTGTGGGCAGGCGCTCAGGAGACGTTAGCTTCCCTGATTGCCTTCCCTCTTCCTGTGCCCTTTGTTAGTGTAACTGTTTGTCCATGTGAAAATGAGCCCACTTCCTCAGGAGTTCATAGCCCTGGTTATTGCCGGGTCAGAACCATTGTTGTCCTCAGTACCAGCCCGAAAAGAGTCTGTTCCAAGGTCTAGAAATGTCTGACCTAGGGAAGAAATTGTGTTTCTAAATGCTGTTATTGGAGCAGTCTCAAGAAATGGGTGATGTACTGAAATCTCAAAAGTGAAAATTTAATGTGTGCCCACAATGTCATGGCACAGTCCTGGGTGCATAGCTTGAGCAGTTTCTCAATCAGCCAGCATTTGTTAAACATCTGTGTCAATAACCTTGGGAGATACGAATCTGAATAAGACTATCGAGCTGTAAAGAGACCAGTAGATTTTGAGTGATTTGAAAGCAAGGAATGTATCTTATTCATCTTTGCATCCCTTAGGGCTTAGCAAAGCATACTTATGCAGTAGCTATGCATTAAATATTTGTTCCATAAATGAACAAATGAATGAGTGAAAACACCAGTCTAGCACTAAAAGAGCTCACAGTCTGAGAAGAAAGAAGGCATAGGCAAATGAAGCGTTAATTAACAGTAAACCTAACCTTACAAGATATGATGCAGGCTGTGAAAGGTTAAATGAAGGGTATACTGTCATATATCCTCTCCCAAAACACGGTGTGTTGATTCAGCAGCAGGTCTCAGGAGAAAATGTGTGTTAGCTGCCACTCTTCTGTACTTATTTTTCTGCCTGCCCATGAAGCCGACTTCAGAGGGAGGTTGCTAGGTTGCTGTCATGTGACTGGTTTCTAAAGGCCACTGAGTTTATCAGCTCCTGCAAGGGAGCAGGGTATTATTTAAAGTAAATAAATCGATGAGTGTTTATCCTCTCAAGCATTCTTCAGTCATCCACAGGCAAAAGAGAAGTAGCAATGATGACTCTTTAAGAGCTATGGGATTAGAATATTTGAGAAATTAGAAGGCTTTAATCAATGATTCTGCAGGCTGTAAGTCAGGGTGACCCTTCAACATGAAAGGGCCTTTACTATGACTTCCTGGGGAGAAGCTCTGGGCTTTCTATACAGCTCTCCAGGATTCCAAACTGTCAGCATAAAACCAGCAGCCCCAAATCAATGAGTTTTTTTTTTTTTTATTATTCATTAGTTACTGAAATACTCTTCCCAAATATACACTTAACTGAAAGATGCCTTCTTCTGTAGGTTTTTAAACCATTTAGTCCATGAATCAGACCATATATTTCAGCCTATTTCATTGGGCACTGATACCAGCACCAGCAAAACCCTAATTAACTGGGAAGAATTACATTTCCTTTAGCATTCTTTTTAAAAAATGATTTATGTATCTCGCCAATAAAAATTTCAAACAGTGCAAAACATTAGGAGTGGAAAGTAAACTTCTGTTAACCTCTGGAACCCAGTCTCACCATCTTTCCCAAAGAGGCAGCTACTATTCTATTTCTTAGGTATCCTTTCAGAAATACTCTATGTATATACAAGCATAGTGCCCCTCCCTTTCTTACATATAATCCTCTGTTCCTTAGTGAGACTTAACAAGATATTGTGGAGTTTATTGCAAATCCACACAGTGAGATTTACCTCTTTCGTTTCAACAGCTGCACTATATTCCACTGTATGGATGTCCCAAAATTTACCCAGCCCCTAACTCATAAACAAGTAGGCGGTTTTCAATCTTTTGCTCCCACAAACATATTTCTGCATACGTGTCTGGAATTGCAGAGTCAAAGGATGTGTGAATTTTAATTCTGACAGACATCATCAAATGGTGACACTCAAGTTTTGATGAGAACTGCCGAAAGTAAAGTATTTGTTCACGCCAGAAACAAAAGTGAAGACTGTATTTTATTTTAAACTTTAATATCTCAAGCAAGAAGCATATTTATTTATGAAACTTGTCTGCCAATGTCTTGTCCACCTAAACACACACACACACACAGACATTATTATGAATCCATTCAAAATACACTTTGACAACAACTCACTAAAGGAGGAACTTGCCAGAAGTTTCTTACCACCACATTGCGTGAGTGTTGCAATGAGGTTAGCTCACGAATACCACACGTTCTCCACTGTGCCCTTGCTGTGTTTACTATCCTTTGTGGCCCTGGTCATTTGCAACACTGCTTTATTTTTCTTTTGTAACCAAAGGTCAGTTTATGACCCTGCCCCCTCCCTTCCTCCTCTAAAATACCAGGCACATCATTTCTTCTCACCATTGTTTCCTCACAAAAGTAATCAGTCTTAAAATGTCAGTTTAGGCAAATTACGGATGCATACGTGAAAAGAGCCCTATCAGAATGGGACTTTGATTTATTTAATTTTCTATTACCTGTGGGAGTGAGTTTCATGAATAAGAATCTTGTACCCTGTTCAGCTGCTATGCCCCTTCCTGTTCTCTTGTATTTAAAAAAAAAAAAAGTGGTGACGAGACCCAGAACATTCTTTCCAGTTTCTCTAGTGTTTACCCAACACGTGCTCTGTGCTATAATCCCCATTTGGGGCTCCTTTCCTATTTGCTCTTGTAACATGAGAGACATGTGGAGGTTTTGTGTTTGTTTTGTCACCAACTGTAACCACTTTCTTTTCTCTGCCTCTGACCACAGATACATAACCTTCTGACCACTGAAAATCTACATCTAACCAGGTTGAACTGAATTAAGTTATTTTGGCTCCACTGGTGACAACCAATTACATAAATGTTCTGCTTACATTTAGAGTGGGTTGTAAATTTAAGGAAATGGCTTTTGCCCTACTTCAAATATTTTGGACTCCAAGGATCCAAGAAATAATTACTGTAATATGAGTAACTAAATGAAGTAAGCTTCATTTCTGCATATAGCTCAGGATCACTCTTAAAGAGTCAGAGACTGTGGATGAAAAAAAAATTCGATTTAGACTCTGCAAGGAAACAATTCCAATATTCCCATGCTGTGAGCTGCTTCAGTTTCTTAGTCCAGATAGCCTGGCTCGTTCAGGTAGCAATGGAAAAAACAGATCTTCTATTTAAAATGAAAGTAAGAAGCCACTGCACTATGTTGACCCTTTGTTGGTAAACTTCAAACCCACATGAGTCCTGCCTGTGAAGGAGTTTGGAAGTTGGTGCTGCTGTTCTCGATCCTGCTATATAGGGTCAACAGAAGGCAGGACCCTGGGACTCAGGAAAGGGATTGAGGATAGACAACAGGTGGGAGCCACAAAACTATTCCAGACCAGGCTACAGAAACCTTGAAAAGAAAGCTCCAAATGCAACCAACTGGCTGAATCCTTCAGCACGATGGAAAGGTCTCAAAACCAATAGACAATTCCCCATTTTTAGGCATTTATACCAAAGACACATCTTTGGCAGTGGACTTCTTTATTTTCTATCTCCTTTTATTTCAAGCATGTATTAGTCATGTTTTATGTGCTAGGCTTTTGCCTAGGTGCTGTACAAAGAGTAAAAAGTCATCAACTCCGCCCCATAGCGGGCACTCATTAAACATTGGTAAATCAATGAATCAATAAAGGCATGAATGAAGGAATAAAGTTTATAATCAAGTAAGGGGAGAAGACACAGATAAGCAGGTGGTATGTACAGAATACAGTGGTGTGAGTGGCCAGTTCTACCCAGGGTAGTAGAGAAATGCCTTAGGCTTGGGGTGACAATTAAACAGGTAATGGCCAGATAAATGGAGGAGGAAGAGGCCTTTAACACAGGGAGTGAAAGAGCATAGCGTGAGCTAAGATCTAAAGCAGAGACCAGCAAACTAGAGCCCATGGACCAAACCTAGCCTACTGCCTGTTTTTGTAAATAAAGTTTTATTTGGACACAGCCATGCCCATTCATTTACATTTTGTCTGTGGCTGCTTTCATGCTATAATAGCAGTACCGAATGGTTGCAACAGAGACCACAAGATCCACAAAACCTAATATATTTACTGTATGTTCAAGGGCCTGCAGGATTGTCCCAACTACTGGATCTTGGTGGTCCTAAAAGAGGCTCAGTGAAAGATGAGACAGAAAGGGGAGAAGGGACCAAATACTGAAGGTTCTTCTAGGCCATAATAAGAAATTTGGTACTGGTGGGGAGAGGGGAGTGGGGAGGGCAAGGTGGGGGTGGCAGATTAAGAGGAATAAACTACTATGTATAAGATAAATAAGCCACAAGGATATATTGTACAGCACAGGGAATATAGCCAATGTTTTATCACTTTAAATGGAGTATAATCTATAAAAGTTTTGAGTCACTATGTTGTACACATGAAATTACTATAATATTGTAAATCAACTATACCTCAATTTAAAAAAAAAGAAATTTGGTCTTGACTCTTTAAGAAGCAGGTAACAAAAGCAGTTTTGCATTTAGAAATGTTTCTCAGGCATCAGAATAGGTAAGAGAGGTGTAAAACTGCAGTAGAAGGGCAGCTCTCCAAACCTTACATCTCTGATAAATTCTTTGATTCAACAAACATCAGAGAGCTTAATGTTTGTCATTATGCACCTTGTTGTATGCTCAGGAAAGAGAACTTGGCACACAGAGACAATTGATGTCTATTGAAGAAAGGAATTGAGGAAGTGCTGAAGACAATATATTAATAGCCTCATTATTAAAAGGTTTCCTGAATAGGTTGCCTCTGCTATCAAAGCACTAGCTCCCGCTGGTCTCCAGTTTCCACACTAGTAGACACTGAAATCCAGGCATGAGGAGGTTAATACCAAAACACAAACCAGAGAGAAATTCCTTCCCTTCATCTCCAGTGCCAACATCACTGAATACCAGCCACTGGCTGAACCTGTGTTTATTCCGTGCTCAGTGGCTTAATGACAGGGGATGGGACAAAAAGCAGCTCTACTAATAACTGTCATAAAAATAATAATATCACTTGGCTCCATGTGGCATCTTTCACTGGAAAATCTTGAATCATATTTTTTTCTCTTGGGTAACAATTATTGTCATTTTATTTCCACTAAAGGAAAAATCAAACCCCAGAGAGAAGTTGTGACTTGCCCAAGATCACTGAGCTAACCAGAAAGGCAGTTCATAAAGGCTGAGAAGGGTTTGGGGAGATGTGAAATCCAGTTTCCTCCCCAGCCTAGAATGGGCCAGGTTCATGACTCAGGGAGGGGGACAGCATTACTCAACCTCAGTGTCTCTTAAAAATTAGTCATGACAGAGGAGACTCAGGTACAAGGGTCTGTGTCAGGTACATGTTTTAATGTCACACATTGTTCCTGCCCATCAGATTTCAAATTTATCACCAAACTCCATCACAGATAAAGAAGGGCCTCTTAGAAGATAAGTAGGACCTGGCTTGGGGGTGTCTATGCTTTCTGACCTTTCCTCTAGCTGCCTCCACCTATGAAGTCAAGGCTTCTCCATTCCTTTTTCTCATCAGAAGGCTACGCTTAGGGTAGCCACAAGTTCTAGTTGGTCTGTGATGATCCTGGTATATGCCTTTTGTCCCAGTGTAATTACTGATAAATCTCCCTTTTACTCTAAAAATGCTTCAGGTTGGATCAAAATTAATTGTATGGTTACTCTTAGCTCTGACAAATTAGGAGGTTTTTCTGCTTAATCCAAAGGCTCCCTCTAATCGTGACTGTTCTATCTCAGCCACTTCAGTTTCCTAGACCCAGGAACTTGAACTCATGATAGACCCAAACTCCCGTCAGTTAAGGGGTCTCCTCTGATAGGTAATCTAATCTCCATACAAACAAGAGTTTGCTACCCAGCCCATAAAACAGTTAATTACTAATTGTTAGAAATCACTTCCTCACTTTGTGCCACAATCTGCCTTTTCATATTGTTCATGTGTTAATCTTCACACTATTTTCAAGAAGCTGACAAGTCAATCTTCCTTCCTGTTCCATAAGAGAGCCCCTTAAAGTCCTCTGTTCTCCAGCCCAAATACCCTCAAGAACAAGGAACAAATTTTAGCAGAGCTTTTAGGAATGTGGTTTCAGATTCAAATATAACTGAATTTGGGCCTGGGCTCTGTCACTCTCTAGCTAAGTGACTTAACTTCTCTAATTTCACTTTTTGTGTGTTTATAAATTTTGAACAAATATTAACTACATAAGCCAGGCACTGATGGTTACCTAGCTAATACCCATTCCTCTTTTCTTCCTTCCTAGCCAAGGAGCTCACTGATACACTCTTAGATTGCCAGACTCCCTTGCAGCTAGGCATGGGCAAGCAACACAGTTCCGGACAATGAGGTGCAACTGGAGGTGCCAGCTGAGGTTTCAGAGAAAGCTTGTTAGGAGGGCATATTCAGCTTATAGGCACCATTTTAGTTTTTTGCCACTTAGCATTTACCCTTCTTCCTTCTTTCTGTCTAAAAATCAGTTGTGATGCATGAAGTAAAACAGCCATGTTGCAAACATGAGGAAGAAAGCTCCCAGAGAAGGATCCTGGGCTCATGGAGCCCCCACACTCCCCCTAACGTATACTGCTAGACTTCATATCCCATGAGGAAAACAAATCCCTCATTCGGTTAAACCATTGAAACTGATCTGTTACTTACAGTCAAACCAATCCTAAATAATACATACAGGTATACCTCATTTTTATTGGGCTTCACATTATTGTACTTATATATTGCATTTTTTGCAAATTGAAGATTTGCAAAAGATTTTTTTACCCTGCAACAAGCAAGTCTATCAGTGTCATCAGTCCATCAGTGTCCAACAGTATTTGCTCACTTCGTGTCTCTGTGTTACATCTTTGGTGATTCTCACAATATTTCAAACTTTTTTATTATTATTAAATTTGTTATATTGATCTTGGATGTTACTACTGTGACAAGCTGAAGGCTCAGATGATGGTTAGCATTTTTAACAACAACATATTTTTAAATTAAAGTATGTACTTTTTTTTAGGCATAATGCTGTTGCACACTCAATAGACTACAGTATAGAATAAACATAATTTTTCAATGCACTGGGAAACCCCAAAATTCATGTGACTCAGTTTATTGCAATATTTGCTTTAATGTGGTGATCTGGAACCAAATCTGAAATATCTCTGAGCTATGCCTGAACCTCAGTGGGTTGTTGTGACCATAAAATGAACTTACGACATTTCCCAGCACATAGCAAATCCACAACGAATGGTTTGTGATTCTTACTATAATGATTATTATCGTTATTAGTCTTTGCCTTGGGCCTTAGGGACAGGGTCAAGAACATGTGGCTCTGGCTGTCCTGCTGACCTCCAAACAGCACAGTACAAAACACATATAATCTCTCAAGCACAAAGAAAAGTTAGTTGCAGATGTCAGGACAAGAGACATCTCTGCTAACGGCTAATGAAGCCCATTCTTCAAAGCACCTGTCAGATCCTAAAAGCACAGAGAAATGAAGTTCCACCTGGGAGCAAACACTTGTTTCCTTCCTTTGCGGAGAATCCATCCATGGAGTATAGCATGTCTCCTCCAAGTGTGGGCTTCTCTGAATGACAAACAAAGCACAACACTTTAAGAATGACGTTATTTCATAGGAACACTGTTTCCGCTGAGAAATCAAAGCCATAGGAACACTGTTTCTGCCAAGAAATCAAAGTCACATCTAAAACCAGCTGACCACAGGGGCACATGTTCAGACGCAACACTGGGAAGTGTAATTAGCTCTCTATAACCTAACTAAACTGCTGGCCAAGATCAGACACGGATGGGACTGGCCAAGCATTCTTACTTGGAATTCACCAGCCATAGATCTATCCTACTCCCAACCACCCCAATCCGAGTCCGTAGATACAGAGAATAGTGCAGAGAATAAGAAAGCAAACAAAATAATCACCGGTGGGTCTTAGAGTCAAACAGACCTAGGGTTCAAATCCCAGGGGGTTGCTTACAAGCTGGGCAGTTTTCCCTCTCTGAGCTATAGTTTTCACATCTGTAAAATGGAGATAAGGTGTTATTCTACAGGTTTGCAGGAAAGTGAAGGAGACAGTGTGTGGAACAGTGCCTGGTTATCATTAGTTTCCCTTCCTTCCTTTTCAGAAGGAAGCTTTATCCTCTCCCAAGCCCAAGGGGTGGACCCAGCTCAGGTCACTGCAACTGAGTGCAGCTCACTGCCTTCTGCCCTGAGTGTCATCACCCATGTTTTGGGCCATACGTGAGGAGCCAAGGCCTTCCCTGAAGCTGAGGTCATAAAGCAGAAAAAGACAAAGCAGATTTGGTTAGCAGTGAGCAAAACCATCTCTTTGTGGCCAGCTGGCCACCTGGGTAGGAGAGTCCCCAGGAAACCTAGCAGGAGAGGGCTGGCCCATGTGGCCCTCCCAAAGACCACAGTCATAAAAGACACCTGTGCAAAGAGCTAAGGAGTAGGGAGCTGCTTCACCTAGTCTCTCCATCCTCTGGACACAGCCTCAAGCAGGATGGAATATGACAGTCACAAGATCCACACCTCAAGCCATGAAGCATACTCTTCTTGCTGCATCACCTGGCAGGTGTCCTTGGCAGCTGGTTCCACAGCTACAGTGGTGCACGTATTGTTTTGCTCACCTCTGTGTCATGGAGCTACGCATAATATTCTCCCTAATTTTCCTTTAACCATTGGCTAATCCAGGAATATGTGTCAAGTAGGATTGTGGATGATAGCGAGACTGGCTAGATACTTGCACCAACATTTCTCTGTAACTCCATAAGCTAGCAACATAAAACTATGCAGAAACTGGAAATTCAGGCTCACCACAAAATGTGTTTTGTCACAGAGGATAAAAACAGATAAACTAGTAACAGCAAACAGTGAGCATTAACTGTATGCCAGGCTCTGCTCTGAGCACTTCACTTTCATTATTATCCCCATTTTTAAAATGAGGAAACTGAGGCTTATTCACTATCTTCTAGATATTTATCTCTTGTAAATTTTAGGTATTACAAATCTTTTCTCATTCTGTCACTTTTTAAACTTTGCTTATTGTGGCTGTTCTCCAATAGAAATTCTTAATTTTTTAAGTAGTCAAATCTATTAAATTTTCAATGTATAGCTTGAATTTTGAGGATTTTCCTTAACACCTCCAGTATCTTCTTCTAGTAACTTTATAATTTTACTTTCACACTGAATTTCTCCTTTGTATATGCGTGAGTTGGTAAACCAATCTAGTTTTCTTCATATAATGAGCTGTTTCCTCACTACCAACTAGTGGCAATTTATCCTTTCCCCACTGATTTATGGTACCGTGTTTATCCCCATAGACTCCTATGTAGACCTGGGTCTGTCTCTGCACCACACTGGTTTTATCTGGGAGGGTGAACCCCTCCTTTTTGCTCTTCCTTTTCAAAACTGAGTTAGGTATCATGAAACTCTATTCCTTTATGTACACTTAAAATGAGTATATTGAGGTTCTCAAAAAAACCTTCCCATAATTTTGACCTTTAACTTATAAGTCATTTTAAGAGAAATTTTTAGGAATTTATAGGAATTTCTATAAAATTTATAGGAATTTTAAGGGAAACAATACATATGTATTTATATGTCAAAGACATTGTATATCTTTCCATCTTTTCAGCTCTTCTTTTAAAATGTGTAATTGAGTTTTAAAATGTTCTCAGAAAAGTCTTTGCTAGATTATTTCCTACATACTTAATAGTTTGAGAATGGTATCTTATTTTCTACTGTATTTTCCAGATGATTTTGCTAAAGTTGATAAACACTAATAACTTTAAGAAACTGGTCAGATGTTCACCATCCTGGCTGAAGTCCTTTCTTTTAGTTTGTTGATTAAATCTGCTCATCAAAACCTTTATATCTCCTTTTCCTTTTTTTCTTCTCTTCGTGTATTGGCCAGAAACTCCAATGCATAAAACAAGTAACACTTAACTGTTACTAAACAGTAACAGTGAAAGCAAAACAAGCCTAAAGTTTCTTTTAAAGTCGCACTGTATGGTTCTTCACAGTTTTCAAACAGTGCCTATACCTATCACACTGTGAATTTTACAAGCATCTTAAGGAGGTAGGGAGAGTAAGTATTGGCCCATTTTATGGATAAGACTCAGTATAGGTGGGTTTTGGGGGATCACATAACTAGAAAAAAACAAAGTTCATATTCAGATCTTTTAAACTTCAAGTTCTTTCACTATAGCAGGCTAACTTACATCAAGTCAAAATATGTAAAATCATATGATTTAATTCAGTAATATGCAAAGTAAATTTTTATTTAAGTCTCATACCATCCTGCAAAAGATGACATGATATAATCCTATCATTTTTAATGAAAGCTGTATCAGCTGATGTTAAAGATTTTAAATTTTTTAAAGGTTTAAGAACCATACATTTGTATCAATTGAGGTTGTAATTCTATTAAGATTTGGGGTCTATATGTAATAGGAAAGAATAAATCTGACTCCCTATTACATCTGTTCCTTTGGCTCTAACCTTGTGCTCTATTTCCTATGCTTAGTCATGTTGATTCTGCACCTTTTGTAAAAGAATGTTGCCTGTAGCCTGAAATATACAGAATAGCCTATTCTTTTTTTTTTAAACATTTTTAATTGATTTATAATCATTTTACAATGTTGTGTCAAATTCCAGTGTAGAGCACAATTTTTCAGTTATACGTGAACATGTATATATTCATTGTCACATTTTTTTTGTCTGTGAGCTACCATAATATCTTGTATATATTTCCCTGTGCTATACAGTATAATCTTGTTTATCTATTCTACAATTTTGAAATCCCAGTCTATCCCTTCCCACCCTCTGCCCCCTTGGCAACCACAAGTTTATATTCTATGTCTGTGAGTCTATTTTTTTTTTTCATTTATGCTTTGTTTGGTTTTTTTTTAGATTCCATAAATGAACGATCTCATATGGTATTTTTCTTTCTCTTTCTGGCTTACTTCACTTAGAATGACAATCTCCAGGTCCATCTGTGTTGCTGCAAATGGCATTATGTTGCTGGTTTTAATGGCTGAGTAGTATTCCATTGTATAAATATACCACATCTTCTTTATCCAGTCATCTGTTGATGGACATTTAGGCTGTTTCCATGTCTTCGCTACTGTAAATAATGCTGCTATGAACACTGGGGTGCAGGTGTCATCCTGAAGTAGGGTTCCTTCTGGATATATGCCGAGGAGCGGGATTCTTGGGTCATATGGTAAGTCTATTCCTAGTCTTTTGAGGAATCTCCATACTGTTTTCCACAGTGGCTGCACCAAACTGCATTCCCACCAGCAGTATAGGAGGGTTCCCTTTTCTCCACAGCCTCTCCAGCATTTGTCATTTGTGGATTTTTGAATGATGGCCAAATATTCTGACTGGTGTGAGGTGATACCTCATCGTAGTTTTGATTTGCATTTCTCTGATAATTAGTGACACTGAGCATTTTTTCATGTGCCTATTGATCATTTGTATGTCTTCCTTGGATAATTGCTTGTTTAGGTCTTCTGCCCATTTTTGGATTGGGTTGTTTACTTTTTTCTTATTGAGTCGTATGAGCTGCTGAGAATAGCCTATTCTTAAAGCTCTGACCTTTAAGGGTATAACACTTTCCCATTCATATAAAGATAAAAAGTTGTAGAATAGAAAATACTACTTGTCTTGTTGGAGGTTTATAGGGGCACCATGACCTGACCTACATGAACAGCTGCAAGAACAAAAGATTCCTACACCAAGAAGCCTGCAACAAACAACCACACTCCTTCCCCTTCTTATATAAAAGAAGCCTGAATTCTGACTTGGAGAAAATGGTTCTCCAAGACATTAGTCTGCCATCTTCTCAGTCTGCCGGCTTTCTGAATAAACTTGTTATTCCTGTCCCAACACCTCGTCTCCACATTTATTGGCCTGTTCTGTGGATAGCAGAACGAGTTTGGACTCTGTAACATATACAATGGCAAAACACTCAGTCAGTTTGTTCAGTTTAAGTAAACAAGTCAATTCTGTGGGGCAGAGGGAAATTGGGAGAGAAATATTAACCAAATTGATATTTCTAATATTGCAGTGCAGCTACAACTTTCATTTGGTTGGACTCATTTAAACATTTAAAAGTGCTATAAGAATAACAGTGCTAGTTCCACTTTTCAGGAAGAAAAACTATGTAAGTCAATTTCTTAGTTGCGCAAAAACAGCCCGTTGGGAAATGACAGACCTGTGAACAGAACTCACGAATTAAGCCTGAGTTTGGTCTATCAGTTCTCTGTAATCAAGTCCCAGTGATTCACACGTGGAAATCAATGCCACTTAAACGGAATGATACCTCAACATGGAATGACATCTCGACAGACACACAAGCAGATGGATTCCCACAGCCCCTTTAAAAGACTAAGCATCAGGAAGCAATTAGGACCGCATTTGTTTCTGACAATTAGGGTATTCTTCCTATTACTTGCATTTCCACTTAAGGAATTTGTGAGAGACACTCTCTAAATGCTACTGTTACTTGGTATATACACATTGCGCTGACTTTTGAAGGGATGCCAGAAGAAAAGAGCAAGAAAGCGCCCATAAAGATGAAAGTGTGCTCGAATAGGAAGCGTCAAAGTACCTCAGAAGAGGAAACCAGAAGACTGTAGCCTTTCATAGACGTAGCTTTGCAAACTGAGTAATAAAGTACAATAATGTAACCAAGAGGCAGGCTTACATAACTGAACAAAATGAGGGAAAAGAAATGTTCCAAATCCATTATATTTATTAGAACCACAGATTTCCCTTCAAACAATACATGATTTATAACAAAACTTACTGTGAGCTAGCTAAAAAAAAAATCTTGTTTTCATGGGACATGAGTATTGTCAGAAAGACAGTAGATTCTATTTTAAATCTCCAAGATTGTAAAATTGAGCTTTTACAAATGAAGGGGACATTTCGAGCTCCTGAACAGGATTATCATGGAGTCAGTGATTTCTATTTAATTTCTTCTTATCAGCAAAAGGAAAATAAGGAACCGCCTCAACTGAAACGAATACAGTTTTCCTTGGCAGAATACAGCATTACAGCTAATAACACAATGGCTGGTTGTGTTGAATGAATTTTATTTTAGGGGGGGAAAAAAACGCCCATGCTTGTTAAAGACATGAACTGTACAAGTTTATATTTGGCCAACTCGTGTCCCCACACCTGTTCATTCAGGCATTAGCACTTGTAAAGCAAATGAATGTATCTGCACAGCAATGGGGTAAAAATAAACTGAACTATTCTTGTAACATTATCAAAATGATGTGACCAAACAGAATATCATGTTTCGTGGGATAAAGTGGTCAAATTAGATGTTTCCTCACGTTTTATGACTAGTTTGTCTTATTCACTGTGTATAAAATAGCTGACCTCCATTCCAGGAGGATGAGTAGCAACCAAATTTAAAGCTATTTGCTCAGGGGCTCAAATACTGGTTTCATCACCTCTGAGGCACAGCTTCTGAATGTGCTACTGTCACACAGAAACACAGCACTGGGCCATAACAGAGGAACATTTAATTCAATCAGCACTATGTTAGTCCTGTGGGATGACCATGGTATTTCAGTGTTAGTCAACTTTCGGAAATAAAGTTCAGGTGGAAGTTGGATAAGTCACTATCTTTTGGAGTGAGTTTATTCCATATATACATATATAATCTCTAGAGTAAGATGTTCCTGAGGACAACGAGGTAGAAGAGTATCTCTCCCCATCTCATTATACTGTAGCCACACTGGCAACAGGTTCCTTGAAAAATCCAGAGGTGATTGTTTGAATCACTGTTCATAACTTTTTCCTGTATTAAATCATTCACCCACATCCTGTTGATGTGACTTTGAAGTACTACCGACTGTTGGTAAAATGTTTCCCTATCGCATTGATTTGGGGTGTGGCCATACGGCTTGCTTTAGCCAGTGAAATGTTGCTGAACATGACACAAGACCTTAAATGGGCTTGTGTGTTTGCATTTGGTTTGCAGCTGATCCGCAGACCCATGTGAGAGAAATAAATGTTTACAGTCTTAAGCCACAGTGCGGATGGTTGGTTTTGCCAGATTATTGTAGCAAAATATCATCTCAGTGCAAGAGCACATACCAATCCCTCTACCTGGAATATTCTTCCATGCCTCCTCTTCCCCAAGTTAATGCCTACTCATATCTCCATTTCAATGTTTAGTACATAGGACAGATGTTGCAAACCAGATTAACTCCCCTCTCATATCCTGTGTTCCCCCTTTTGTAAGACTCATCACACTTACAGATATTTGCTCTATGTCATCCAACTAGAACGTAAGCTTTTTTGAGGGATGGGACCACAGTGTCTTGTTCATTAGTGTATTCCCAGCACATGGCACATAATGGCTAGCACAAAGTGGATTCAGTAAGTATTTGTTACGTAATTTTTTTAAAACTATGTGGTTCTGCTACATACAGTTAATTAAGAAACAATTTTTTGGAGTTTAGTTTTTAGCAACTATAAAATGAATACAATAATACCTTTCTCCTATGGTAAATAAATTAACCAATAAATTTAACATTCCAAGTATCTGACATATAGGCACATAGAAAGCACTTGGTAACCTATGGCTTTTATTTTGATAAGAAAGATAAATACGTCTACCCTCTATCTTATATGGTGATTTGTTTTAAAGTGATATTTTGGCAGAAGAGAAAAAAATTACATTGTATTGCTATTTATTATTGTTTAATTTAGATACTTCAAAATATCACACTTATTTACCTTGAATGTAAGTCCATTTTAGAAGCAATTTAAGGCAGAATTCAGTTAAGAAGAAACAAGTTTGCGATTGATACTTTATTACAAACATCTGTCAGTTAGTGACTCTACCCTTTTAAAGAAGAATGAAATTTATCCTTCCTATTCAAAAAAAGTTTTCCATCCTTGAGTTGGCATTTATTTTCTTCAAAATGTTATTCATTCCCACAAGCAGCTTTTGCATCAATAGAATTTTAATTTAAATCAGTTTTTTTCTTTTGCTAAAAGCAACGTATGTCCATTATAGAAAGTTAGAAAATGCAGATAGGTATAAAGAAGGAAAATCTATTTCTGTAATCCCACCACCTAGAGTTAGCCACTGTATACCCTTCCAGATATGTTTTATTAAAATACTTGTTTTTTTAAATAATGATGGGATTGTGTTGCACATTACCAACTTGGGGTTGCTTTTTCACTTAATTATCATACTGTCATTTTACGACAATAAATATTTATCTACAACATCTTTTTATAAATATTCATTGTGTGGAAGTACCATCATTTACCCTGAATACCCCCCTATTGTTAGAAATTAAATATATTTCACTTTTTTTTCTTTTTTGGCCATTATCAGCAATATTTTTTGTGAATGAGTAAAGAGATAAAGTGAGTCACTCAACACCTTTAGGAAACAGCTACCATTCACTGGTATCTTGTAGTTAAGAGTACAATTAGATCATTATCCTACCACAGTCTTACTCTCTCTTTACATACTCTTATTATGAGTCTAGGACTGACACTGGAAGATGGTGAAAGGGGAGGGGGAGCTGTGCAAGACTGGGATAAGAGAATTTAAAGAAGAACTTTCACTTCTGCTCTCAAGAATGAAGGTTCAAACCAGAACCTATAAATCAAAACATGATCAAAAAATATCATAACAAAAAGCCAGCCCATGTTTTGATGTGGAAATAAGGTAAACAAAATGAAAGCCACTATCTGCAGCTACAATGTTCATATTTGTTTGAAAAACATTTTTTTCCCCAACCTGGTTGGCTGCTATGACCAGTACTGTCATTCTTGTTTTACAGCATATGAGGCATGGAAAGGCTGACCAAAATGTCCAAGGTCCCATGAGTTAGTGGCACAGCCAGGGTCTGAGCCCACGTGTCCTGGCCCATGGACAAGTGCTTTTTTCATGTTCACATAGTTCTCTGTAATACTGGGAATTATTAAGAATAGGGAACAGGACACAGTGTGGCTGGGAGATTAGCAGAAACATAATTCTCCTGAGAGACAGCACGGAGACACCTGTTAGCTACTTAGCATGGTTCTAACATCCTCTGTGAGAGGATAATAAATCCCCTCTGTCCGCCTCTCTCTGGGGAGATGAGCATTACTGCTTAATTAGAGATTTGTTCCTTAAAGAGCTTTGAAATTCTCAAAGGAAAGGTGCTGCTGAAGTGTGAAAATATTTTCTTTGCTTCTGCTGTGCAAATGAGGAAAAGGAGATTTGTCTCAGGTTAAGGAATTACTGGATGATATATACATTCGTTATCTAATAACGTTAGGACTGTACTCTGGAGCTCCTTGAATGGAGGGATTGTGAGTCCCCGTTGCACTGAACACACACCTTACAATACAGTAAAAATCTTACACAACACAATCAGAGTTGCTAATTATCAGCTAATCAGAAATGTTGGGAGGCAAGGGGAAGGATACATTTATGTTGTAAACATGATATTTTAACTTAAATAAGTGTAAATGTACTCAATCCAGTAGAAAGTCAGGGCACTTTCCCTCACTATGAATTTACTGGAAAGGTTCCACAGCTACATTTTTTTTACCCAGACAACACCCATAAAATCTCATTTTTTACTTCCATTTTTTCTTTCTTTATAGTGGGTAAGAACCTAAAGACACTCATGAGCAAGATACTTTAGATGTTATTATTTTTCCCAATCTTTGCTCATTAACTCATTTGAAATTATTGAGTCTTCCCAAAGCATTCCATTTAAATTTCATCGTAGTATTTCTCTCCCTCTCTCTCACTCTCTCTCCAGACTCATGTTTCATTAGTTAATGTCATATTAAGTAAATTGCATAATTTTAATAACAAGTAAAGCTGGCACAAATATGTTAGGGAACAGATAATTCTGACTCTCAGAAAGTGTGAAATTCAGCTCTTGGGGGCAGAGATGGGCAGGTGTGGGCACTCATTTAGTGTGCTCTGAGCACCAGCTGAGTCCTTACAGAGGGTATAGAGAAACCTGGTTCCTCCTACAAGTCACTTAAGTGGAAACTGGCTGGAAGAGAGCCCACATAATTTTCCCTAGCTAATTGTTACTATTATCAATGCCTTCATGGACAATGCCTGATATCAGTTCCAGGAGGAAGTTTAAATTATATCTATCCTATTTATATTCGAAGTTTTAAAATCCCATCCTCCCTTTCCCAACAAACCCCCAGAGTATGTCAATTTACCTATTCAGGTAACAAGTTTGGGTTCACATTATTCCATTCCTAGGTCCCTAAAAGACCCAGTTTCTCAGCCACGTAGCCTCTTGAAATAGGAAGGGGTGGATAAACAAAAGAAATCCAACTTTTCTTCCAAGCACTTGCAGACTTTGGAAGCTATCTTATTATTTCTTATTTTCTCTTTCCCATAATTAAAAGGTACATTCTGTAAGAGATGGGACCTCATCTGTCTCATCCATCTTTGTATTCTTGGCACACCTAAGCTAGTACCTGGCACAGATAAGCTATACAATAAATGTTCAGTGAATGATGGTTTCATCTGGCTGCCCTGAGTATAGACAGCATCTACGTCTTCTACACTGATTTGCTCTCACTTAATTACTAACTTTTTTCTTTTTAAAAATAAAATTCTACACTATTAGAAGTCTTCAAATTACTTGGCAAAAATGCAGCCTGCAGAAGGCTAGATTCTAACATTGTGTATTTCATGTCAGAAAATTACTTTTGCTCCAGAAAATAAAAAGGGTATATTACAATGACTAGAGCTGCATAATGGCTACACTCACTGAGTACACCAAGGGATTTAATACAGTCATTCAGACCCAGCCTCAACAAACTGTCTTGCACATTTATATACCTGAGAGCAACCAGCCACTCATAAGGTAACATTGTTCCCAAGTCCAGCACACTTCATGTCACCTCTCATTACACCTACAGTCCAAGGCTGTTGTTATCAGAAATTCCAATATAGGTCACAACAGAACTGCCAAAAAATGAAGATACAAGGGAAAATGGGTTTCCTATCTGTGCTTTAAAACTTTGTTTTGTTTTACTCAAGTGTAAGTTTTGTTTTACTTAAGTGTATGTTTTGTTTTGGTATGCTTAGATTTATAATTGAAAAGGGAAGACATGATGAAAGAAATTTTTGTTAAAATAGATTAATGAAAAAAGCCAATTACAAATGGAAAGAACAACTCATTTTAAGGCACAGGAGGAAGCAATAGAAAGTCTCCTCAGATAAAAGAAAAAGTAAAGGAAGGAAGGAAGGCAAGAAAGAAGAAAAGGAAGAAAAGAAGGAAGGAAGGAAGGATTATTATCATTATGTCAATTAAAAAGATATGCAAGACTTCATGCTGGCCCCCGTAGGGTAGACATGAGCACAATCTCCCTTCAAGCGCCACCTTTCGCACAATTTCCCAAGCTTCAACTATAGAATTTGCTTCAAATCTTCCCTCATCTTTACATTCAGCCATTAAAACCATTAAAAATCACCCTTAAAATGTCTTGCAAGTTCAGCCCTTCTCCATCCCATTGATCCTAGTTCAGGACCTGTTTCAGGTCCTCATAGCAATGGGTTGTTACAGCAGGTCCAAATGGTACACTGGTCAAGAGTATGTCTCCGTGCTACTCCATCTCCATGCTGCCACCAGACTTCCCTGTCACCCAGACCCCTTGGCATACCATTTCAGCTTTCACATCAGCTCAACTCACCTTTGAAGTCTCATGTCTCATCAGTTCTTTCATGATACACCCTCTTATGTTTCAGGCACAATCAGGAAATAGTGGGCTTTGTGAGTCTGAAGATGAGTGGAGCCATCTGGAAAAACCAAAATTTATAAAAATGGTATTTATTTATTCTGAACTGTTTCTACATTGAATACTGTGATGTAACACCCAGATTCCCCTACCCCCACCCCTTCAAGACCACAATGCCATTCCTCTAGCTGCTGGGAACACTAGTTCATAGCTAAATCCCTCTCCAAAGGTGCTGCCTCACCCAAGCTTATGTCCCCTCCCCACCGGCAGCTCACATTCAATGACTGGTTGAAGCAGGACATAAAAGCCCAGACCTCCTGCCTTGATGGGGAATAACTCTAAAGGCTTAGCCCAGCTCCAGAGTTTCCCATGGGATAGGCTGAGTTCTCTGTTATAACTATATCATAGTTCAATTTCTCTCTCTACCCAACCCTACTCCCCTTACTTCCAGGGAGCACTTCCTGATAAACCTCCTGCTTTGGAAATCTCACTTTCAGAGTTCATTTCCAGAAAATCCAACCAAAAGCAATTTGCCTTTTAAAATTTTTTTGGAAATATTACTACTTCATAAATAGGAACTTCAATTTAAATTAATGTCCATGCTTGACCATTAAACATTTTTAAGGTTCTGTTTTTATTTAGAATGTTTAATTGCAAAGAAAGGATATATATCTTTTTTTTTTTTAAAAAATCTATTTATTTCTATCCATCTCCACCATCAGATTTTGCTTAAAATACTGGAACCAGAACACTGAAATCTGGCTCTGTCATTGCCCAGCTACGTAATGGAAATAGGTTACACAGATCCTCTTTATTGCATTTTTCTGATCTGTAAGTTGGGGATAATATTAATAGTATGTTACTCAATGGATTGTTGTGAAAATTAAATGAGTTATTGTATAGAAAGCATTAAGAATGGTGCACATTATAAAGATACATGCACCCCAGTGTTCATAACAGCACTATATAAAATAGCCAAGACATGGAAATAACCTAAATGTCCATTGACAGATGACTGGATAAAGAAACTGTGGTATATTTATACAATGGAATACTACTCAGACATAAAAAAGAATAAAATAATGCCATTTGCAGCAACATGGATGGACCTGAGATTGTCATTCTAAGTGAAGTAAGCCAGAAAGAGAAAGAAAAATACTATATGATATCACTCATATGTGGAATATTAAAAAAAAAAGACACTAATGAACTCATCTACAAAACAGAAACAGACTAACAGACATACTAAACAATCTTATGGTTACTAGGGTGTAAGTGGGTAGGAAGGGATAAGTTAAGAGTTAGAGATTTGCAGATATTAACTACTATATATAAAGACAGATAAGAAAACAAATTTCTTCTATATAGCACAGGGAACTATATTCAATATCTTGTAGTAACCTATAGTGAAAAAGACTACAAAAATGAATATATGTATATACATGTGTGACTGAAACATTATGCTGTACACTAGAAATTGACACATTGTAACTGACTATATTCAATTAAAAGGGAAAAAAATAAAATAAATAAATAAATAAATAAAAAGAATGGTGCCAGCCAAAAATGAGTGCTTAAATTCATTATGGTAACATTTGCTGCTATAACAAATAGAGCTAAAATTATCCTCAAATTATGGCTCAAACATAGTAGATTTTTCTTCCTAACTTACATAACATTCCTAGGTGTTCCTGGTCAGTTGAGGCAACTATTCTGTACATGACTGTACAAGGACCTATATCAGTGGCTTCCCAGTTATCTCCAGTAAATGGCTTCTCCATCCCCCTTAGCCAGAAAAAGGAAAGAACAGAGAGGAGTGTGTATAGGAAATTCCCATGAGTCAGGCCTGGAATTGAAGATCAATTATTTCTTCTCACATTCTATTGGTTAGAACATAATCACATGGCCACATCTAATTGCAAAGGAACCTGGGAAATGTAGTCTAGGAAATGGATTTCAGTGACCATCTGTGCAGAAAACTTTGTTAAATAAATAATAATTATTATTGCTCTCATTATTACCAATTTTCTAGCTTGGCTCTCATCTCCACTCTCCTGGAATGTCACAGTAGCCTCTTCACTGGTATCCCTGCCTCCAGACTGTTCCATCAACTCAAACCCTTTCTCCACACCAAACTCAGAATTATTATCTAAAATCCAAGTCTGATCATGTTACTCATAATCCCTCAACTGCCAGCTTAATACCCTTCTGTGATTTCCCACTGTCTCAGGATCCAGTCAAAGCCCCTTCAGCTCCTCCACAATCCAGTCACTCCACATCCCTTTGGTATCACCTCCAGTCACTCCTCACCTTGCAAATGGCATTTGTGACTGGACACTGTGGATATTCCAGTGAATAAGGCAGAAAAGACCCTGCCCTGTAGAGTCTACATTTTAGTGAGGTAACCAAGAAACAAGAAAATAAATAAAAATACAATATAAAGTAGTTAAAGAGGATGGTGAAGAAAAATAAACAGTAAGGAAATTGAGAGTGGTGAGCTAAATAAATAGATTTTAAAAATCTTAAATTTTACTGGCAAGGAATAGTCATTCCACAGAGAGATATGCTGTGGAGTTGATCTTCACCATAATTACACATACCCCTGTGATTGCATTTTACAAAAGTGTTCTTATGGTTGACCTGTATTTCTGTTCCTTTGAACTTATTTTATGATTACTATTGAGGGAGTAGTCTAAAGCACTAAAGATTTCCTAATATGCTGTTTGTGCATGATGTTGAGAGAATAATATCATTTATTATTGCCCCACTGGGGAATGAGAGTACAGAGGGCTCACTTCCCCACCCCTGCCCCCCACAACATAATTTGTAGAAAAATTAAATATAAAAACATTTAATGAAATCAGATGCTACTTAAGGATGTAAAACTGTTATTTTTTTTTTATTGCCAAACAATGTTATTGTTATCTTGGTAATGTTAAAAATATTTCCTTTTAATAATTTCTATCTTAAATTTGTTGAGGCTTGTTTTGTGTCCAAGTATGTGGCCTATCCTAGAGAATGTTTCATGTGCATTTAAAAAGAATGTATATTCTGGGTTTTTTGGATGTAATGTCCTGAAAATATCAATTAAATCTAACTGTTCTATTGTGTCATTTGTATCTCCATTGCCTTATTGATTTTCTGTGTGGAAGATCTGTCCAATGATGTTAGTGCAGTGTTAAAGTCTCCTATTATTATTGTATTCCAATCAATATCCCCCTTTATGTCTGTTAGTATTTGTTTTATGTACTTAGGTTCTCTTATACTGAGCACATATATGTTAATGAGTGTAATATCCTCTTTTTGTATTGTTCCTTTTATCATTATGTAGTATCCTTCTTTATCTTTCTTTATGGCCTTTGTTTTAAAGTCTATTTTGTCTGGTATGAGTATTGCTCAAGAAATTATTTCAAGCATCTTTTCTGACCACAATGGCTAGAAGACTAGAAATCAACCACAGAAAAACAAACGAGAAAAAAAAAATATTGCATGAACACTAAACAATATGCTACTAAAAAACCAATAGGTGAATAATGAAATCAAAGAGAAAATTTAAAAATACCTTGAAATAAATGACAATGAAAACACAACCACACAAAATCTATGGGATGCAACAAAAGCAATCCTAAGAGGGAAGTTTATAGCAATACAGGCCTTCCTCAAAAAAACAAGAACAATCTCAAATAAACAACCTAATGTATCATCAAAAAGAGTTAGAAAAAGAAGAAAACCAAGAGCTGGTTTTTGGAAAGAGTAAACAAAATTGACAAACCTCTGGCCAGGATCAGTAAGAAGAAAAGAGAGAGGACTCAAATAAACAAAACTTTAAAAAAAAATGAAAGAGGAAAAATTACAACCAATACAACAGTAATACAAAAAGCTGTAAGAGAATACTATAAACAATTATATGGTAACAGATTGGACAACCTAAAAGAAACGGACAAGTTTCTAGAAACACACAGCTCACCAAAACTGAATCAAGAAGAAATAGATAATTTGAACAGACTGATCACCAGAAGTCAAATAGAATCAGTAAAAAAAACAAAACAAAACAAAAAACCCTCCCTGCAAACAGAAGTCCAGGACCTGATGGCTTCACTGGGGTCAAACATACAAAGAAGAACTCATATAAATCCTTCTCAAACTCTTCCAAAAGATTGAAGAGGAGGGAACACTCCCAAACTCATTCTATGAAGTCACCATTACCCTGATACCAAAACCAGACAAAGACACGACAAAGAAAGAAAGAAAAGAAAGAAAGAAAGAAAAGAAAAGAAAAGAAAGAAAGAAAGAAAGAAAGAAAGAAAGAAAGAAAGAAAGAAAGAAAGAAAGAAAGAAAGAAAGAAGAAAGAAAGAAAGAAAGAAAGAAAGAAAGAAAGAAAGAAAGAAAGAAAGAAAGAAAGAGAGAGAGAGAGAAAGAGAGAAAGGAAGAGAGAAAGAGAGAAAGGAAGAGAGAAAGAAAGGAAGAAAATTATAGGCCAATATCTTTGGTGAAATAGACACAAAAATTCTCAACAAAATATTAGCAAACCAAATCCAACAATGCATAAAAAAGATCATACACTTCAATCAAGTTGGATTTATCCCAGGGTCACAAGGATGGTTCAACATACACAAATTAATCAACAAAAGAAAGAACAAAAACCACATGGTTATCTCAATAGATGCATATAAAAGCATTTGATTAAATTCAACATCCATTCATAGATAAAAACTCTTTCCAAAGTGAGTATAAAGGGAACATACCTCAATATAACAAAAGCTATTTATGACAAACCCACAGCCAACATAATACTTAATGGTGAAAAGTTGAAAGCCATCCCCCCAAAGTCTGAAACAAGACAAGGATGCCCACTATATCACCTCTTCTATTCAACATAGTATTGGAAGTCCTAGCCATAGCAGTCAGACAAGAAAATTAAATAAAAGGGATCCAAATTAGAAGACAAGAGGTAAAATTGTCCCTATATGTTGATAACATGCTACTATAAATAGAAAACTCTAAAGACTCCACACAAAAACTACTAGAGCTGATAAAAGAATCTGGCAAGGTAGAAGGATACAAGATTAACATACAGAAATCAGTTGCATTTCTTTATACTAACAATGAAACAGCAGAAAAGAAAAGTTTTTAAAAATCCTTTTTTAAATCACATTAAAAATTAGTTAGGAATAAACCTGACCAAGGAGCTGACAGACTTATATGCAGAGAACTATAAAACATTAATTAAGGAAATTAAAGATAGTTTAAAGAAATGGAAAAATTTCCCATAATCTTGCACTAGAGGAATTAATATTGTTAAAATGGCCATACTATGCAAAGAAATCTACGGATTTAATGTAATCCCTACCAAATTACCCACAACATTTTTCAGAGAACTAGAACAAATAATCCTAAAATGTACATGGAATCACAAAAGATGCAGAATTGCCAAAGCAATGCTGAAGAAAAGGACTGAAACTGGAGGCAGGACCCTCCCAGTCTTCAGGCAATACTACAGAGCTACAGTAATCAAAACAGCATGGTATTGGCACAAAAACAGACATATAGATCAATGGATCAGAACAGAGAGCCCAGAAGTAAACCCACATACCTGTGATCAATTGATCTTTGATAAAGGAGACAAGAATATACAATGGAGAAAAGACAATCTCTTTGATAAGTGGCATTGGGAAAGCTGGACAGCTGTATGTAAATCAATGAAGTTAGAATACTCCCTCACACCATACACAAAAATAAGCTCAAAATAGCTTAAGACTTAGACATAAGACAAGACACAAGAAACCTCCTGGAAGAAAACATAGGCAAAACATTCTCTGACATAAATCTTAAAGTTCTCCTAGGGCAGTCTACCCAGGCAACAGAAATAAAAGCAAAAATAAACAAATGGGACCTAATTAAACTTATAAGCTTTTGCATAACAAAGGAAACCATAAGCAAAACGAAAAGACAACCCACGAACTAGGAGAAAATATTTGCAAATGACATGACTGACAAGGGCTTAATTTCCAGAATATACAAATAGCTCATACAACTCAATAGCAAAAAAAAAAAAAAAAAAAAAAAAAAAAAACCCTATTAAAAAATGGGCAGGAGACTTGAAAAACATTTCTCCAATAAAGAGATACCAATGGCCAATAGGCACATGAAAAAATGCTCAATATTGCTAATTATCAGAGAAATGCAAATCAAAACTACAATGAAGTAACACCTCACACAGGTCAGAATGACCATCATTAAAAGTCCACAAACTGTAAAAGCTGGAGAGGATGTGGAGAAAAGGGAACCCTCCTACACTGTTGCTGGGAATGTAGTTTGGTGCAGCCATTATGGAAAACAGTATGGAGATTCCTTAAAAAACTAAAAATAGATTTACCATATGATCTAGCAATCCCATTGCTGGGCATATATCCAGGAAAAGATGAAAACTAATTTAAAAAGATGCATGCAATCTAATGTTCAAAGCAGCACTATTTAAAATAGCAAGACATGAAAGCAACCTAAGTGTCCATCAACAGATGAACTGATAAAGATGTGGTATTTATATACAATGGAATACTATTCAACCATAAAAAAGAATGAAATAATGCCATTTGAAGCAACGTGGATGGACCTAGAGATTATCATACCAAATGAAGTAAGTAGAAGACAAATATCATATGGTATCACTTATATGTGGAGTCTTAAAAAATGATACAAATGAACTTACTTACAAAGCAGAAATAGACTCATCAACATAGAAAGCAAACTTATGGTTACCAAAGGGGAAAGGAGAGGGGAGGGATAAATTAGGAATTTGGGATTAAAAGATACACACTACTATATACAAAACAGATAAACAACTAGGACCTACTGTATAGCACAGGGACTATATTTGATATCTTGTAATAACTTATGTTGCAAAAGAATCTGAAAAAGAATATATATACATATATGTGTATGTATAACTGAATCTCTTTGCTGTACACCTGAAACATTGGAAATCAACTGCAGTTTAGTAAGAAAAAAGAAATTCACATTGTTTTAAGCCACTGATTTTGTGGCAATTTGTTATAGCGGCAATAGGAAACTACTATACCTCCCCTAACTTACATAGAGGCTAAAAAATGGATAATGGGGCACTATTACCTTATTTTGTCACAATGTTTTCCTTTAAAAATGGAAATATATATTCCAAAGGAAATAGGTTAATTATGTTTTACTAGAGTTTTTTGGTTGCAAAACTGGAACCCCAACCCCAATTCTAGCTAATCTAAGGTTAACACAAGGAAAAGAGAGGTTTGCTTATAATATATTTAAATGGCTCACCCCATTAAGGAAGAAGTAAAGGATAAATTGTATATCCATAGGACCTGTAACCAGGGACATGTCCAGCATCAACCTTCCCTCATCCCCTCTCTCTCTCTCTCTTCCCTCCTCTTTTCTCTGTTTCAGTTCATTCTCTTCTGCTGAATCATACCTTATTCATATGTCGAGAATCAAGGCACTGGGGATCTCTGTGAGTTGTTCAGTCCAACTTAAAGACCTTCCCCTGATCATTCATTCACTTGCCATGTATTTACTGAACCTCTACCACGTGCCAGGCCTGTGAACAAGACAGGGAAGTTCCTGACCTCATTCCAGTAGCTGATACAGATAATAAACAAATACCTAGACAAGATCCTTAGAGATCATAACAGGTAGGATGAGCGAAAGGAGCAGAGAGATGAAAACACAGAGAAACTGTCTTCTAGACTGGTGGTCAAGGAAGGCTTTCCTGAGGACTTGACATCCGAGACCCTAAAGATAAATAAGGCACATGTAAGCATGACCCAGGGGACAGCAGACTCCTTGTGCCAAGTGAGCAAAGGAGGACAGTAAGAAATGAGGCCAGGAGCTAGATCCAGGAGATTCTCATGGATATATCTTGGTTTTCCTAGGAGAGTCCCCACTTCAGCTGTTTTCCAACCCTAAATATTGAGAGCCATCCCAGTTTTGAT
The DNA here is from genome assembly GCF_048773025.1 of Camelus bactrianus. Classification (NCBI taxonomy): domain Eukaryota; kingdom Metazoa; phylum Chordata; class Mammalia; order Artiodactyla; family Camelidae; genus Camelus; species Camelus bactrianus. Next base: position 40,691,090 of record NC_133550.1, on the reverse strand, counting down.
AATAAATTATACAGTCACCCTACATAAGAGCTATAAAAGTCAGGATTTTATCCTAAGACAAATGGAAAGACATCGAAAAGCAGAGCAATGCCATGATCCATTTGTATTTAGTATCTCTGGAAACCAGAGAATCAGCTAATAAATGCAATAACTTAAATATGTCTACACATAGAGAACAAATTTATGGTTACCAGTGGGGAAGGGGCGGGAAGGGATAAATTGGGAGTTCGAAATTTGCAGATACTACTATATATAAAATAGATAAACAACAAGATTATACTGTATAGCACAGGGAACTATATTCAATATCTTGTAGTAACTTATAACAGAAAAGAATATGAAAAGGAATATATGTATGTATATGTATGACTGAAACATTATGCTGTACACCAGAAATTAACACATTGTAAACTGACTATAATTTTTAAAAAGGGAAAAAATAAATACGTCTACATTTGGAACACTGAGACTTTTTTAAGCAGAAGAAATCAATATTGAGACAAAATAAAAATAGGTAAAATTTGCGTCTTGGCATCAGGCATAGAGGTACCCTCCTCATCATCGTCTAACCTCAATACCACTTCTCTGCTATTCTTCCCACTTCTCTTAAGCTCAGGAGCACTTTCTGAGGCAGAGAATAGCTCCAGCTTTCTGGGTCTCATGGCAACTTGGCAGCACAATGCTCCTAGGCTAAAATCCCAGCTTCCATGAATTTGTGCTGTTTCAGCCACAAATATTTACCTTGCCTGGCTCCTGGGGCTGATTAAAGGGGCAGGGCTCCATTTCTCTTGGCTTTCCCCTAAACCGCTTTCAGAGACAAGCAGCTACAGGACAAGAACGACAGCCCCATAATTCATCTCTACATCCACACAGTGACTCCCTCACAAATGTCCTCTTCAAATTAGGAAAAGGGTTCGTGGCCATACGCTGCCCTTGCCACTCTCCTACTGGATTTGAAATTGCATCTCTTTATAAGGATTTCTCCTAGAAGTTGAAATTGTCCTTAGTAGCATATTTGTCCTACAGCTGCCTCTGGAAGAGGGAATCTTAGGTTCAAATACTAAGAGCTTATTATATCAGTCAGACCACAGTGTTTCATTGCAAATATTTATTTTTCTTATAAAAATGATACACGCTTACTATAAAAAAAATTCAAGAAGAAAGGGTGGGAAATTAAAAGTGACTTTTCCTTCCCCACTCCCTCAGTCCCTGCCACCGACCCAATGAATGCCCTTCCCCTGGTAATCTCTATCAGTTTCCAACGTTTTCTATGCATATACAAGCAAATGGAGAAATATATTAGCATTTAAATAGGACACCCCAAAGGCTTTAAAATGATTCTATGATAACAAGCAAGTCCAGATTTGATAAACCACAAAATGGAGTCACATCCCAATCCCCTGGCAGGAGCTGAAGGCTCAGCACTTCTTGCAGAGTAGAAGAGCTGGGTTAATCCTGGTCATGATTCACAATAGGTTCAAGAACCCAAATTCAAGTTGCCAGGCCCAGGAAGAAATCAGAGCATAAGGAGAGATTACAACTCGAAAACAGACTCAAAGCTTGAATAGAGGATGAAAGTAAACGGAGAAGATAATCTGTCTATTGACAGACAAATGGATAAATCAAATGTGGTATACACATACAACTGAATATTACTCAGTTTTAAAAAAGAAGGAAACCCTACCATTTGCAACAACATGGACTGACCTGGAAAACATTATGCTAAGTGAGTACGTCAGTCACAGCAGGACAAAAAGCCCCATGGCCCCACTTATATGAGATATCTTATGTAGTCAAACTTAGATAAGCATAAAAAGGAATGCTGGGGGAAGGGGGAAAAGGGACATGGGGAGATGTCCAGTGGGTATAAAGTTACAGTTTATAAGTTAAACAATACTATGGTATAGTGCACTTAAAAATTTGCTAGGAAGAAAGATCTCGCTAAGTTTTCTTACAACAACAACAAAAGCAAAGGAACCTAAGGAATATTTTAGAGTGTTTTTTTAACCTTGATTGTGGCGATGGTATCATAAATGAATGCATATGTCCGAATTCATCAAACTGTATACATTAAATACACATTAAATGTGTGCAGCTTTTTGGTATATCAATTATATCTCAATAAAGTGGTGAAAGTAAATAAACAAAATAAATGTCAGGCTCAGGTAAAGGGAGAGAGTATTTTTTGCCTTTATCAAGGAGAATTTGGAGAGATTTCCATCCCCAAATTGTTCCCTGAAATGGACAACCTACATTAGCTAGACAAAAGAGTGTTCAATATTCAGAATAATTTCAAGTTTTATAAAATGAATGTATACAAAATAAATGTCCATTTCCTATTATTACATTTTCTATTTTTTTTTAAATATGAAGGAGTAAAATTTTAACAAATGATTTTTCTTGCTTCTATTAAGATAATTATGTGCTTTTTCTCTGGCAATGTGCTAATGTGGTAAATTACACTAATGAATTTTTCTAACATTAAACCATCCTGACTTTCCTCATTTTGGTCATAGGGTATTATTGGTTTTGGTTTTTTGTTTTGATTTTTGCTAAATTTTATTAGAATTTATACCTTTTTATTTAGAAATAAATTTGGCTTACAATGTTCCCTGCTATTTTTGTCTTATTTTGCATTCAAATTTGAGCCAGTCTAACTGAATGAGTTTAGGGTATTCTTTCTTTTCATTCTCTGTTTATATTCTGTGGAACAGATCATAGAAGCTTGGGATTATATATTCCTTAGAAATGTGGTAAGACTCACCTGTAAGAAATGTATCTGAATTCATAATTTGGGTAGATTTTATCACTGATTTAGTGTCTTTCAAGGTCATAGGTTTAGGTCATTTATTTCTTTTTGAATCAGTTTTTTTTAATATATATATATTTTATTTTATTTTATTTTATTTTATTTTATTTTATTTTATTTTATTTTATTTTATTTTTTGAGGGGGGAGGTAGTTAGGTTTACTTACTTATTTATTTTTAGAGGAAGTACTGGGGATTGAACCCAGGACCCTGTGCATGCTAAGCACATGCTCTACCAATTGAGCTATACCCTCCCCCACTTCTTGAATCAGTTTTAACTATAGTTTTCTACAAAACTATTTTGCATATTTCAGTTAATTGACAAATTTGTACAGGATTGTTCCTCATTACCTGTTTTAATTTCTCGTATATTTTGAGTATATTGCTTTCCAGTTCCTAATTTCAATATTATTTTGGATATATTTTGTATGTAATGCCATGCTGAGAGTGGCCATAAGGAAGCCCAGTTTTAAATACGTTGCAAGAGCCAGTGCTTACAATAGCCCAGAGTTTGAAGATGGAAGAGAAGTAGAAATACCACTGGAACTACTTCCCTATAACTTCTGTCCCTAATTCTTTCCAGTTGAATCACATAACCTCAAATGCATGCATATACGTACTCCTTAGAAATTTGTTCTTTTCTATAAATGCAAAGTGGTGGTGGTCTATTTTCTCGAATTACTTGGCCATTCAAAAAACAGAAGACAATAACATAGCTCTCCTGAAATATATCTTCTACAGTGTAAGTATCCTCAGTTTTTCTAACAGTTACTCAAACACCTTGGATCCCAAGCTCTTTGTCAGCTCTCCCCTTCTAGTGAGCCACCCCAGTACTCCAGCGTCTTATACCGAATCTTTTACTTCAGATATAATCTGACCTACACAATAGGATGAGTCCAGTAGAATTGGACCCTTCCATTCGTGCTTTCTAAAATACATTAGTTTCTGCTCACTCCATAACACTATTGGCTCATGTTAATTTTGCAATCAACCAAACCTTTGGGTCTTTTTCGCACATGCTGTTGAGGAATCTTTATTCCCAAGTAATATAAGAGCAGGACTCCATTATGTAATTCCCTATTCTATCGATTTACAAAGAGAATTTGAAGAATGTCTGGGCTCTACGCAAGCATCCTCGTAGGCAAGGATGGAGGAGCAAGCAGACAGTTCTATCCTCAGCAATCCAGAGGAAGAGATCTTTCTCTGCAAAGGAAGGCATGCCAGATGGGTCATACCATAGTCCAACTGCCAAGAGCTGGACAGGAAAAAGAACTACCATTTTGAGAATCTACTGGGTGCCAAATCTATGTCAGGTGTTTTTTATATGTTATCTCAGCTTTAGTACTCATAACAACAGGAGATCAAGGTGTGGTGTGAGTTAGTAAAGATGCAAATAAACAAGGGCCGGATAAAATGATGCCCACTTTATTCGTAAGGAAACCAAGACTCAGAGCAAGACTTGTGCAAATGATACAGCTAAAAAGTCATGGGGCTTTATTTGACTCTAAAATCTGTGTTATTTCCATTTCTACACTGTCAGCCAGAAGTGAATGGATGCCATGGAGGCAGTAAGCAGCAGGGCACTTGTGCAATGCTTTATAGTTTAATAAAGGTCTTTCACCTACATTAACTCTTGATTTGATCCTCATAACATCTTCACACGATAGGCAGAACAGGCGATACAATCTTTACAGGTAAATATAGTGCTCAGAGAATCAAGTGGCCTACCCAAGGTCACCCAGCTAGTGAGGTTGCAGAGAAGACCTTGACCCCAGGCTCTCCGACAGCAGGCACCAGGCAAACACCATTCCAGGCAGCCTGTGCAGGGCAAGGAGGACATCTGGGGATGGGGCAAGTGTGGATGACCAATGTGGAAGTGGGGAAGGGAAAACCCTGACCTTACCAAGAAAACATAATGTTCTGTTATTATATTTTAATCATCTGAGGCTTCAAGGGACAAAGAGTTCAGGCTCCTGACCAAGAAGCAGAGCAGCCTGGGACAGATGACATCGCTGTTTCTTTCACAGTGAAGGCGAGGCTGCCTTTTGCCAGCAACAACATTGGTTGCAATAGATTCTTGAGGGGAAGGAGGATATAAACCAGAGCCCAAATCAGACTTTGTTTGATTTCTTCAGCAAAGCCAGAATCTTTTTTTTTTTATATTGCTCAAAATGAATCAAAAGTATTCATTTCACAATCTGTTGAAGACATGCAGATTTAACATCAGTCAAGTATTCATAGAACATTTGGTTTTACCAGTTATTTAAACTCCACTTAAGTCAAGTACCAGCTTGTTCAGGTCCACAAAATAGAGGCTTTGCCTGTTAATTGGCAATTTGCCGGCTGTTTACTGGTTCTCACATGGTTCCAAATCACTCCACTGGAAGGTACTTGTTTCCTATGGCACCAGTGCAGGTCTACTGCCCCTTCCCAAACCTGGCTGAGAAATTGTTCTCCTGGAGAACAGGAAATTCTCCTGGGGATTCTACACGCTCTCAACAAGCAAGCCAGTGTTCTTCACCTGTCAACAGTTGGTGGACTTCTGCTTTCAGCATGGTACTCAAGTAAGAGCCTCAGAGTTTGGTTTCCTCAGCCAAGACATTAAGAAGTCTTGGAGCAGACGTTGAGCTTTTCCAGGACTTTCCAAGCCTGTGGCTCAAATTCACCCAAGCACCTTAAAAGAATATACAGATGCCTGGACTCCTCCCAGAAGGGATTCTGGCACAGAGAAACATGTTAAACTACATTATGGGGGTGCCATATCAGCATGTCAGCAAAATCCAGACTGTGGAATAAAGAGATGAAGGGAGAACTTATAGATTCAAAGAGACTAAGAGACATTACCAACAATGTGATGTTTGAACTTAGTTGATTCCCATTTCAAACAAACACAAAGTGAAAACAAGCAAGACTGAAAGAAAATTTGGGACATTTGGAAGACAGTTGACATTTTGGGCACTGATTGGATATATGATGACATTAAGGATTTATTGCTATTTCTGTTGAGATGTAATGATAATACATGTTTTTTTTAATAGTTTACATCTTGTAGAGAAATATACTGAAATGTTTTTGGATAAAATGATACGGTATCTAGAATTCGTTTCCAATAAGGGAGGAGTGAGTAGAAAGAGATGAAGCAACTGGTCATTAGTTGATAATTAGCTGACAGTTGCTGAGTTGGGTGTTAGGTTCCTGAGGGTAACTGGGGTTCATGATGCTTTTTGGTCTACTTCAGTATATTTTTTTAATTCTCCATAATAAAATTTTAATCTCCTAGGCTTGTGAACTGTTCTATTCCTTTCTCCCCTGCACCTTAACACACTCATATACCCATGCATATACGTGGACCTCACTGTTCCAATGTGAATTCAATGTTTATTCCCCAAAGGGGAAGAAAAGGGAAGTAGGGGCAGAGCATTTTTGTACTGTGCACAAATACAAGTTTCAGAGATTCATGAATGATTTGTACTAGTTCGAGACAAGTATGTAGAAGAGCTGTTGCTAACATCAGATCAGTCTGGTTACCTCTAAAAAACTGAAAGACTAGTCCCCTCTCCTTCTAAACTACAGCAATCTGCTTTTTTCTTCATAAACTGCCATGCTTGCAGGAGTACATATGTGTGTGCCTGTGTCTATGTGTACATGTAGGGCCGCCACGTACCTTTGTACAATGCAGGTTGTGCACTGCACAAGGGTATCACATCTCAGGGGGCACCTTCACCTTGTCAGCATTGTAGATTTACATTCATATTATGACAACTGTCTTGCAAGTGGCAATAAAATGTTCTAACAAAATTAGTACAGTTGATAACTTTCCAACAGATGGAAGCAAAAGTATCTTAAGGTAGGTGCTCCTTGTCTAATTATGGGCTCACTGTATGCGCTAGCAGTTGACTTGAACTGCCTGGCTGCTTGCATTTGAATTCCTTTCCCCTATACCACTCACTGACTTTATAACTTCACAAGTTATATACTAGACTTGAGCCCAATTTTTTTTCATCTGTAAAATGGATGATAATATTGAGAGCACTGTTCAAAGCATGAAATGTATGTGAAAGAGTGCCTGGCACATAGTAAGCCCTCAATAAGTGTTAGAGATCAGCAATTATCATATTATTTATACTTATTATAATTTCATGGGTACGAATGTGTTTATGTGTGTGCTGTGTCATTCATAATCTCAATTAATAAATTACTGCAATGGACTTCAAAAAGACTATATCCATTATTTTATTAACCCTGACTATTTAAAAAAGAGGCTATATTTCCTAACCAGCAAGTTTGGAAAAATACCATAAAGCTCAAGGTCCAGATAAGCAACCGGTGTTTATAAAAGCCCCTCTGTGCACAGGAGCTGCGTACATATGCTGATCAGGAGCTCTTGGAAGAAAAAGTCTGGGGTTTTTCCATCCTTCTAAGTACTTGGCCAGTGAGCTTGTAATGGGAAAAGATCCAGTGGGAGTTGCCTGCCACAAATCGGGTATTACCCCACAGGCAGAACAGAGAAAAAAGGCTTCAAGAGGTTAAAAGTCTATTTTTAAAAGGAAAGAACACAGAGTATGCCTTTAACTTGGTGTTAAAAATAAACTCAGCTGCCTCCTCTACGCTTGCCACCTCCTCCCACTGTCCTCCCATACCCTGCACTGCCCCATCTGAAAGAGAGTGCTTGTGTTTCATTTTGTTTCTTCTCATGAGTTTTTCCTTTTTTTTTTTTTAAACTCCTAGCCAAACACCAGCTACGTGGTTTTCAGTTCAACAAAACAAGTTGCATTTTCTCTCCAAATTTCCTCAGGGACCCCCCCCCCCCCCCGCCAGAAAGCAGGATTATAATTCAGAATTAACCCACATCAGGGATTGAGGAAAAACGCCACACACAGATTAGCAAAATAGAGCCCTGCCAACTTTCCTCCAAGCCTGGGAAGTGTCTGCAGCGGGGACCATTCAGCCAAGAGGGCCTTTCATTGAACACTGCTTATTATCAGGGCTTAAGCACAGACCTTTTCTGAGGCATGGTTATCCATGCAAACACTGCTTTGAGGCGTTGGTTTCAATAAATTCCATTAAACAACCACAAAAATCCTATAGATCAGATGTGCCAGTCTTTGTTCATAAAAGAGCAATCTATATAGCAGAAAAGCTGCTGTCTAGAGTGAATAATCTCGATTTCTGATGGTCTGTAAATGGCAGAGGGATTTCAAGACCCCAGTTGGAGGCAATGGTGTTGGAGACACAGAGACACAGGTCTGGGCACCGTACTGGTATGTCACTGGGGGAAAAAGGCTGAGAGGTGATGGGGTCGTTGGGAACTTGTTTACCTAAAAAGATTTAGTGGCTGGGGTTGGGGGGTGCAGGCCGGCCTTAGTCAAGGAAAAAGCAGCATAATTCACCTTAAGAAGTAAAGTTCTAGTCTCAGCTCAGCCTCCCACTTAAAGTGTTGCCTCAGTCAACCCATTCACTCATCTACAGTTTCCTTTTCACAAAGAAAGATCCCTGTCTTCTTAGATCTATTCTCTAATAGGAATATATAATCATTAAATTATATATAATTGGTAAGAATAAAATATGTACTAAGGATGTAACGTACATGATTAATATAATTAACACTGCTGTATATTATATATGAAAGTTAAGAGAGTAAATAAATCTTAAGAGTTCTCATCACAAGGAAATTTTTTTTCCTTTATTTTGTATCTATATGAGATAATGAATGTTTACTAAACTTACTGTGATAATCATTTCACAATGTATGTAAGTTAAATATTTGTGCTGTACACCTTAAACTTACACAGTGCTGTATGCCAATTATATCTCAATAACACTAGAGGAAAAGATTTAAAAAACAAAACAAAACAAAAAATATATATCAGAGGATTTAGTTAAAAAATCTCAACACAAATGTATCCTATTTAAACATTGTTCAGATTTAATGAAGTGGTTTTGATGCATGTCTAGAAAGTTAGAAGGGAAATTTTATCAATGAAGGTGGCATTAGAGCTAATTATTTTTCATTTTTCACAAAAGGAAAACACTCTAGTGCAACAGCATCCCTGGGGGCACTAGCACCTAACCAAGGATGCCTTAAAAATAGTAAGGGCAGGATGCCAGCTTCCCAGCCTGCATGGCTCAGCCTCTAGGGCACTAAAAGGCTCTCAAAAGGGTCTTCTCTCCATGTGCTTACAGACATGTCCACGACCCAACAAAGACCCTATTTTCAACAGATGTCTACCCAACTATTTTTCAAATATGTGTAGATTGGTTTTGATTAATCAAATATGATTAATAAATTACACATGTATTCATTTTATTTTTTGTATATGCATTAATAAAATGTAAACTCATTTAAAAACATTACAAAAATCAATCATATTTTCAATATATATTTCTTTTCTTTTTAGTTGAAGTACAGTCAATTACAATGTGTCAATTTGTGGTATTCAGCACAGTGTCCCTGTTATGCATATACATACATATATTTGTCTTCTCAATGTATATTTTTCTTTCCTTCTATTTCTTTCTCTCTCTATTTTTGGCACTGACCATTGCAAATTTATTTGTATTAATCTACTTGCTTAAATTATTTCCTTTCCTCGATCTCTACTGTATACTGTACCTATATTTTACAAGAGCAAAGGCCAAATACAATCAGTGTAATAGCTAGGAATGTGTTTAACAAGCCAATATTAAAACATCGGGACTGCCTCCCCCCAGTACATCTCATTTCAGCAAACACTACTTCTTCAGTTTACTCACTATCATTTCTGATGACTTGATTATTCTTGAAACGTGTATCGGATCTTTTTAATCATTTGTTTGTATATATTTTTGAGACATAATTGACATACAACATATATTCATTTTAGTGCACAACATAATGATATATGTATACACTACGAAATGATCACCACAGTAAGTCTAGTTAACATCCATCACCACACATAGTTACAAATTGTTTTCTCTTGTGATGAGACTTTTAAGATGTACTCTCTTAGCAACTTTCCAATATACAGTACAGGATTGTGAATTATAGTCACCGAGCTGTACATTACATTCTCAGGACTTACTTAGCCTATCACTGAAAGTTTATACCTTTTGACGTCCTTTACCCATTTCACCCACCCCCACCCCCTGCCTCAGGCAACCACTCAACATATATTTCTTGATCAACCAATTGTAAAATTACAAATCCTCTCAGCTAGAAACCCCAGACTTTAATATTTAGCTTTTGCCTTTAAAAGGCTTCTGCAAAATTTGTTCATTCTAGAAAGTAATGGGACATTGATGCATGTCAGTAGTTCAGAGTGCTCCTCTAAAACAAAGGGAGGAATCAAGTCTATGATAAAAATATTTGAGTCGGTAGCTACATACTTATTTGTATTGCTCCAGAAAGGACTAGGGGTGATTTTCAAAGATGCATACAATTCAGCAAGCTACAGCCCATTAAACGTAGGTGGAGGACAAGAAGACAGAAAACGGGACAGAGAGCAAGTCCGGCCATGAGGTTAGGACCTGGTAGGCAGGACCTGGTAGGCAGGACCTGGTAGGCAGGCCAGGAAATCCCATAGGCTTCCCAGCTTTGAACAACCAGTTTGGCTCTGCTCTTTGCAAGTAGCCAAAGGAAAAAGGGAACCATTATCAAGTACGTTATTGATATCATTTGTTAAATAAACACACCTTGGCTTCTCACAAGAAGCCCAACTCTTTCAACTGGCAAGATGAGAGAAACTGCAAGAAAGGGCATAACCCCAAAGCATACTTGTTGTAAATGGATCAAAAAATTAGTTTTACCCAATGTCCCCATGCCAAAACTCAAGTCAGTAGTTAATTTCACACAGCCTTTCCAACACTCGGTGAAAATTATCTTTGCCCTCTTCTTTATGTGCAGAAAATAGGCAAAGAGTGATTTGCTTCCACTTCATATACCAATTCAATTACTGAGTTAAAAATAGAAATAATTTGTCCTAGGAAGATGAAATTCTCAGTCCCATCTTACTCCACGTGTGCAGTTCTTAAATTATGGTCTGCAAATGCCCTCAAGAACTCCCTAATGGTGACTTTTTGGCCCATTTCATTTTCTCTTACATCTCCAGCTGCAATCTTCCCCACTCTGACTCAGCCTTGGTTACCCTGAGTGCTCAGCAAGGTAGAAAATGGATTATCTCTAGAAGGGGAGGGTCAGGAGAAGACATCACAGAACTGGATGAAATGGCAAAGCTGGGACACCTGGGGACGCATTGTGAAGACATCCAAGAATCAGTCCCTGAAGGGAGGCTGTGCCTATCACTCATAGCTGGACACTTTGCTGCTGATCAAGAAATCCAGAGGCAAATCTGGGAATATTCACTTTCCGTGGGCACTAGCAAATCATCAGGGCATTTAAAACTCATAAAGTGAATATGCTGTGAGTACCTTCCAGGCACTAGGCACTGAGCCAGTTACAGGAAATCAAAGGTAAAAAGGCACCAAACATGTCTCATAGAAGTTTAGCTGGAAGAGTCTGTTACAGAGGAATTTCATTATGGCAGTTAAACAGGCTGACTCTGGATCCAATTCTTGAGTCCTACTCCCACTTTTGCTATATCACCTTGGCCGAGTCAACGCTTGGAACTTTCGTTTTATCATCCCGAAGAGGAGCTAGCAACTACATTACAGAGAATGAGCTTACAGCAATGCCGGGCATGGCTTCCATCACCAGACCACTGTCTCCTCCTGAGATCCTTGTCCCTGTAATGGTGAACAAGACTGACTGCTTTTATGACTGCAGGCACTGTTCAAACTATTTGACATATTTTAACTCATTTAATCTTTTTCACAGAAGCTACTACTATTATCTGCATTTTATGTATCTGAAGCAAAGGTGATTCAATGCCTTGCCCAAGGTTCTCAGAGAGACAGTATCCAACAGTTGTTAAGGATGCACATTCTAGGGATGAACTACCTGGGCCGTGATGCTCAGAAGCTATGTTACCTTGAGCTAATTACTTAGCTTCTCTGGATCTGTCTTCTGCCTGTTTACTCGCAACTCATTTTCCATTTTTCCCTTGACTTCTGTGAAGTCCCAGGCTCCTTTGCCAGTGAATGTCCTTTAGCTCAGCCATGGGGAAGCACTGGCGGAGCTTAGTGGGTAGGAGGAGGGAAGTGTCAGGGTGTTTCACTCCCTCTCTGTTTGGGGTGGCAGCTCTGGCAGGGGCTGCATCTCCTCCCAGGTTCCGGCTGTTGGGCAGCCCCAGCACCTCAGCTGTCTCCCTCGTCCCTCTAACCTGCAGCAGCAGCTTCCTTCTGTTGCTGATTTCTAGGTTGCCTTGCCATCTGCTCTCTGCCTTTCCTGCTCTTGTAATACCCTTATCGTCAAAGCCCTATATCAAGTTTCCTCCTGTGAACTATGCCAGTAGCATCAGCTTTTCTGACTGGACTATGACAGATAAACTTTGTGCATCAACTTCCTTGTCTGCTAAATGGAAATAATAATTGTGAAATTAAATGAGTGAATATACTTAACTGTTTGACTGGACTGTGACTGATACACTTTGTGCTTCAACTTCCTCGTCTGCTAAATGGAAATAATCATTGTACTTACCTCATGGGATTGTTGTGAAATTAAATGGGTGAATATATTTAAAGTGCTCAGAACCTGGCACATGGTAAGGGGCAGCTATTCTGGAACACACAGCCAAGGCACCAAAATCCCTTTCTAGGATCTCAAGGAAGAGATCCTGAGGCTTTAAAGGATGAGTAGGAGTAAACCAGGTGAAGAGAAGGGAGAGAGTGTTCCAGGGCTCAGTGGCCAAAAGGTGAGAGAGAGCAGATACCCTTCCAACAGTCAGAAAAGGGAACAGGTTCAGAAAGAATGGAACACGTGGACAATATAAGGTGAGGGGAAGGAGTGTGGGGAGATGGATGAGGTGGAGAGGAAAACAGAGCCCAGAGCAGGCTTTTTAAGGCTTGTTAAGGGGTGTTGAATTAATTAAACCAGGAGCCCATTAGACTGAGGTGGCTCTAATGTTGGTTGGTCTACACAGAAAAACCAAAACTGAAGGCTGCAAATGCTTCAAGGTTAAGAAATCAAAACCTAGGGACAATCAATCACAAACAGCCAACTAGGCTTTAAGCTGTAGCCCATCAGATATTTTCCTTTCTTTGCTTCCACACCTTCTCTGTTGGTCTCACCTCTGGCTCCTGTTGGTGGAGCACTCCTAACCACTTCCGGTTAGTGGATATCAATTCAAATTGATTTTTTTCTCAGATAAACTCTAAAAATGTTTATGTTTAATATGCCTCAGTCTATCCTTTAACAGGAGTTCAGACTTTGACCTGAGGGTAATAGGAAACCATTGGAGCATTTTAATTAGCAGAGTGACTCAACTGAATTTATGTCTTAGAGATCTCTTTAGTTGTAATATGGGAAGTATATAGGGTGGGAAGGAGGATGAGCTGTTAGGAGGCCATTGCATGTGTCCAGGAAAGAGGCAATAGCTTGGACTTGGGTGGTAACAGTGAAGAAACAGGAAGAGATAGAAATTTATTCAGGAGGTAAAAGTGATGGGATTGGCATTGGATTGGATATGGGAGGCAAGTGAGAAAAAGGCATCAAAAATGATGCCCTGGCTTCTGACTTGGATACATATACAACAGCAAGCAGCACAGCAGAGCTGTTAGATTGTGGGCTCTGGTCTACACAGCCTACATTTGAACCTCAGCTCTACCTAAGACATGCTGTTGAACCTGGGGCAGATGTGTGAAATGGCGACCATAACTATATCTTCTGTATAGGACTCTTGAAAAGGTAAAATGAGATAAAGCATGTTAAATGCTTGGAATTGAGCTTGGAATATCATGAGCACAGTCAAATCTTGGTCACTATTCCAGAGACAAGGATCTCTGGAGAAGGCGCAGCCTCAGGGAGCAGCATGAATTCAGATCAAATATGTGGAGTCTGAGACATCTATGGAACCAGAGAAAGAGGTCTGGGCTAGAGATGTGGGCTTCATTTTAGAGCCATCATGAACAGAGATGCCAAGTGGAGCTATGGGGATGGATGAGGTTGTCCAGAGTGTACAGGTAAAGTTAGAAAAGATAAGAGTCATTGGGAAAGCTTGGGCGGGTGTCAACATTTAAGTTGGCAATTTCAGGAAGAGAGGCCCAGGAAGAAAGCAGAGAAAAACAGTCAGAGAAGTAGGAGGGGAGCCGGTAGTGGCCACAGGCCATTTGTAAGGGAAAAACAAAGATGCCATAAGAACAGCAGGAGCTGGACTGAGAGTTACTGATGGGACCTGGGATTTCCCCTCATCATCCTCTCCAGCCTCTCCCCTCCAGCCATCACCCTCTCCAAGGCCAGTAGCAAGAAGTTTGTCTCAGCTGATCTATAAATGAGAAAAACACCAGACATCCATGTCTGATCTTCCGTGCTGATGTAGAAGCACATGGTAGCTCACTTTGGTGACTGGAAATGGCAGAGCTCAATTTTTCTCACCATTTCACTGAACTCTTGATCTTTTCCTTCATGTGACAAACTAGATGGCAGATACTCTTTCTGAGTCCAAACAGCTGCTACGATTGAGAATAAACATGAGCCTGATTATCTACCTTCTGCACAGAAGCCATTTGTAGGCTCCTCATCTCCTAAGTTCCAAAAAAAAAAACAAAACAAAACAAAACAAAAAACTTTGAGCAACTGTAACCTCAAACTTCTTTCTAAAGACAATGAGTCCAGAAGGTTGTTCCATGTACTATATTTACTGGAATCCCAAGACCCCACCCAAGACCCGATTCCCTGGATTCTGATAGCAATGCCAGCATTCTGTTGGCCTAAGGGAGGTCTTTGCTAGAGGACACCAGGAGGATTACTCTGATTCAATGCAGAAATGTTGTGAAACTGCTTTAAATTCTGTCTAGCACAAGCAAGTGGTAATTGTTATTTTTGTAATCATCAGAGCCTTCTACTACAGTTTCAGGAAGTGGTGATAAAAGCAGAATACTTCTTTCTTGAATTTGACTACCTTCAAACTTTCACTAACACACTATTAATTTTAGTAAAGTTCAGCACTAAGCTCTCTGTAGCACTTTGGCACAGTAGTACCTGTGCATTTGGAATGACCCAGTAATCTCTTACTCTAGAAAAAAAAAAAACAAAAACAAAACTCTGGCAACATGAATTTTAGCCTAAGATGAACTGATTCCATTTCTCATTCCTTCATCCTCAAGTTAATTGGGTTGCTGAACTATCACAAACCGAAAAGAAACAGTGTCCAGACCAGCCTGGAAGGGATCTGGAGAAAAATCAGAATTGAGGCTGACCAGTCTGAAAGCTGGTAAGTGTTATCAAATGTTATCTCATTTGTCAATATGACCAATAAAAAGGGAGCATGCATGATTTTTTATTACTCTCCATGAAAAACGAGATGTATTAGCATAATGACTGTATTAAGCAGCAATAACATAAATGGCAATCCACTCTCGTAGAATATTTGTGTTGAAATTAGGAAATGGTAGCACATGCAAGCCCAAGAGCTAATGGAAGCCATAAATAGAGATTATATTCCATCTGGCTGCCAAGAGCCTGCCTCCACACACAAACCAGAGGACCAAACAGAGAAGGGAACTAGTTTTTAAAAACACAAAAGAGAAAGAGATTCATTTTAGAATTTTATCTGGTAAAACATCAAGTCATAGCATGTCAAGAGTCATCTGTTTCATGGACTATTTATGAGTCAGATGTTAATTCTAATGCTGTCTTTAAATGCATGGAGAGAAAAGAGAGATTCTTCTCCCTTTAAACTTGAAAGAGTTGGTTAAAGTAGGTAACTCACAGCTGGTAAGTAGCATTCTGTTGTTTAAAATAATTTTGATGATCTAGCTTTGATACTCCCTACATTTGCACAATAAACAGTTTCTATCCCTCCATTTTAAATACTAGCCTCATGGGAACCATGTCTCCATGGCATTTTGCAAGAGCTAGCCTTTGCTCTAACTGAACAACAAGCTTGTGTTTACAAAACAAAATTATTTTTTCCAGTTTCAGCTTTGCTTATTGACAAAGTAAAGTAGATATTTCTCAAGCCAAAATTTCCCCTTTGTTTATGGTTGGAGATCTTGAACAAACAAAATCCACTGATGAGTACAGAGAATCACCACCACACACAAATCTCTCTTTACAACAATCCTGTGGCACACAAGCCACATGATAACCAATGTACTCGTAGAAAGTCAACAATGGCTATTTGCAGTTAATCCAGTTCCTCTATTCAGGAGATTTTTGTGACATAAATAGATCAGAGAGTTGCAAGATGTGTATTTATGGTTGACCCTTCATGTTTTTCAGAATTTTTTGGAGTATTGAGGAATGTTATCCAGACTGTGTTGGTTTCTTTTTATGGAAACTCTGATGAAAAACAGGGACAGTAAAGGATGAAGAAATTTTAATCCAAGCCCTGGGTTGATAGGGAAGATCACCTTTGGACGAGGAGGCCAGGAGTGCTTTCATTCTCCTCATGAGAATCTCCAGAGAAGCTCTAACTCCCAAATATTAATCAGATCTGCAGACCCTCCTGCTTAAAACCCTCCAGTGGCTCCTGCTCACTCGTAAGTAAAACTCCTTACCCTGGCCGACAAACCCTGCACGATCTGGCCCCTGCTCAGACCTTGCCAGTCCTCTCACAAGCTTAATTGTGTTCCCCCCAAATTTACATGTTACTGTCCTAAACTCAATACCTCAGAATGTGACTGTGTCTGAAGCAGGATATTGAAAGTAATTAAGGTAAAATGAGGTGATGTAAGTGGGGCCTAATCCAATATGATAGGTGTCCTTATGAGAAGAAGAGATTAGAGCAGACTTGCACAGAGGAAAGACTATGTGAAGACAAAAGGAGAATGTGGCCATCTATACGGCAATGAGAGCGGTTTAAGAAGAAATCAACCCTGCTGACACCTTGACCATGGACTTCAAACCTTCAGAACCATGACAAAATTAATTTCCATTGTTTGAGCCACCCAGGCTGTAGTTATTTGTTACGGCAACCCTAACATACTAATACTAGCCCATTCAGCGCCTCTACTCCTACTCTGAGATCCAGACACCCTTGCCTTCTTTCTGTTTCTTTCAACTTCCTAACCGATTCTCACTGTAGATTCTTTGCACTCGCTGTTAACTTCACCTGATCTTTGCATGGCTCCTCCTTTTGTGTTTCAGATCTCAACCTAAATATCACATCCTCAAAGACTAGATAATCTAGAGTATCTCCCCTGATCCCCATTCTCTATCTCTTCACCCTTTAAAAGCTGCCATCATAGCACTTACTACACCTGCTCCTCTTGTTAACGTATACATTTTCTTATCCTTTGTATCCCCCAGTGAGCTCCCTGATGACAGACGCAAGATGTCTGTCTTGTTCACTCTGTGTCCCAAGTCCTAGAACAGAGCCTGATACTTGGTAGGGGACTCAGGAAATATTTATTGAATGAATAAATATTAAGATGAGTGAATGGCAATGGAAAAACATTTTTTGATTTAAAAATTTTAAATCAGTTTATTAGCATGAAATGTCTGTCACAGGGTGGAGATAACAGACTTGGTTAAAACAAATTGAACTGAACTAAACTGAGTTAAACTAGGCAAGTGGAAAACTAGCAATTTATAGAATTCAGTTTTTAAAATTTTATTCTGTCTGTGATCTAGTCTTCATAATGAAGGGTCTATTTTTCAAAAACAAAGCAAAGGGGGATACGTGGGTCTATTAAAAGAGAAGACTATCTGGAGATAGTTACATCTGGAAAGGACAATTAGGAGAAAGGGTATCAGGGAGATTACTACCCACTGTGTTCCCTTTTGTACTGTTCAAAACTTTTGCACCTATAACCTTTAGAAAGAATTTTTACAAAAGATAAAGCAAAGAATTGCACAATTACTTGCCTTGAGGATGTAGATGAAACTCTGGTCATTTCCCCATCCGCCCCAAATACATCATCATTCCTACTCCAGCCCCTTTACTCCTATTGACAGTGCTGGGAGGACATTATCTTCTTCTCCCATCTCTTTAACAAGTTCTCCTGTCAAGTCCAGAATCTCTTGTACATTCCTGCTTTGAATTATAATTGTTTGCTTAACATATCCGTCTTAACTTGAACCTCGTGAAGGCAGAGTCTTGGTCCTACTTGTGTTAATAATTACAGGACATTTAGCCCATGAAAGGGCTTCATAAATACTTGATGACTGTGTAAATATACAGAGTACAGCTCTTCCCTAAAGAGCCCAGCTGACCCATCCAACTCTTCATTTCTTTCCTGAGCTCCCCTCAGTTCTTATTATCTGCTTGTTCAATTCTAGCATTTGCTATCCTCCAACATATCGAGAAGGCAAAGAAGAGCACTCAGCTCAATAAATACTTCACCAGGGGCCCAAGTCGAGAAGCAGTCTACTTACCTGACTTTTCTAAAAGAAAAAAAAGAAGCAGTAGAGTCTCGTTGAGGCCTTTTATTTTTTAATGGAGATATAATTCACATGCCACAGAATTCACTTTTCAGTGTACAATTCAGTGGTTTTTCATATCATCACTAGGTTGTGCAACCATCACCACTACCTAATTCTAGAGCATCTTTATGACTCCAAAGAGAGAGAAATCTATACCCATCAGCAATCACTCTCCAGTTTCCCTCTCCCAGCAGGCTCTCACAACTACTAGTCTACTTTCTGTCTCCATGGATTTGCCTATTCTGGACATTTCATATAAATAGTATGCAGCCCTTTGTTTCTGTCTTCCTTCACTTAGCATAATGTTTTCAAGGTTCAGCCATGTTGTAGTATGCATCAGTGCTTCATTCATTATTATGGTTGAGTAATATTCCATTGTATGGGTATAACATTTTGTTTATCTTTCCCTCAGTTGATGGATATTTATGTTGTTTCCACTTTGGAGCTATTATGAGTAAATTTGCTATGAAAATTTGCGGACAAGTGTTTGTATGAACATATGTTTTCAATTATCTTGAATCTATATCTGGGAGTGGTATATTCTGGCTCATAAATACATGTAATAACTTTGTGTTTAACTTATTGAGGAATCAACAAGCTGTTTTTCACAGCAACTGCACCATTTTACATTCACATCAGCAATAAATGAGGGCAGAGCATTTTTTTTAAGAGATTAGATAATCACAAGTGAAGAACATTATCCTTTATAGACTACCCAAGGTCAAAAGTGAGAGAGAGGAAGATGTTTGTCTCAGGTAGGGAAATGTTTTATTAGGGGAATGAATGGCTCACAAAGTCCTGCTGACTCATTTTCAGTCAAATTTACTGTGGCCTTGTTTTTTCACACTTGTAGCACACTTTCAGTCTTAATATGAATAACCTGGGTGTCTAAGGCATTTCCCAAGCAGTATGAGCACCTGTGAGACTTCCTTTAATATGTGTAGTTTTGTTTCCTGTTCAGTGGGGAAGAATAGGTCTTCCAATGCCCACTTAGCTTTATTTCTGGAAATAACCTTTTTAACAAACAGGAAGCTCCCCCTTGCTTTAAAACCACCAAACTGCCTGAATGGATTTCATCCATTATTTCAGAGTTTTTATTCTAAGCTTTAGGCTAAAATTTTATATGTCTAAAAGACTTTTGGAAACTAGACATAGGGTGTGTATGTGTGTGTGCGTGTGTGAGCACGTATATGTGTACACGTGCTACAAATTAGGGGCATGTGGTGCCCATCAGTATTTATCAACTAATAGAAGGCTACCACCTGCTTGTCTATGGCAGCCAGGATCTGCCACCACACTGGCAGATACTAAGTTTCTGTGTTTCCTTGAGAGAGAGCAACAAAGATGGTTAATAAGAAGGATTCCGAATCTATGGGCATACGCGTGCAACTTATGAATGGAGTACCAAGAAATGGAAGAAATATATTTACAAATAAAAGTGAGCCTGCTTACATTTACTTCACTGAAATGAATCTTTTTGTCTCTCATCACAGATTTCTCTATTTACACTACTCAACGCCCCCCTCCTCCAAAATCAGTTCAAGGCCAAAAACTCAACAAAACTCCTTCTCTGTTCATGAAATGCCTGCCCTGACTCCAAGTCCACACCCTAAATAAACAGGCAAGCCCTTGCCCCATGCCCTGAGAGGTAATCTGCCAAGGCCTTGAAACTGCAGAGAGCCCGTTTCCAAGGAGAAGCCATTCCATCCACCCAACTGTCCTCAGGCCACACAGTTCTCCAAAGACAGGCCTGCTCAGTGGATCTGGGTAGGTGTGATTGCTGAGATGGGGAGAGGGATTGAGAAGGGAGAGGGAGCTCCCTTGGGTCAGGACTTGAGGTAGCAGATAAGGCAAGCTGTCTATCAGCTGTCACTCAACAGCCTGACCACAGTGTTCTCCTTCCTGAGACCATGGAGGAAGTGCTCTGAGTTATGTTCCAGGCTTGCCAGAAGAGGCAGTGATCCACCCTCTGATATGCAAAGAGGAAAGGAAAACTTATAGGCACTCCAAGAGGTGCCTGGTTCTGGACCCTCCCCATCACATGTCTAAGCTTCCATTTCTCCAGCTCAAAACTGGAGGTAGGGCATCATGACAATCTATCTGAGAGAATGCATGTAAGAATGTTGCTACTAACTGAATAAAAAACTCACTAACTCTAAGTTAGTGGTTTTCCAACTCCAAGTGCATCAGCATCACCTGAAGAGCTTGTTAAAACACAGAGTACTTGGCTTCACCCTCAGAGGTTCCATTCAATAGGCCGGGGTAGGGACTAAGAACCTGCATTTCTAACAACTTCCCAGGCTAGGTATGCTGATTCCGCTGGTCAAGGACCAAAATTTGAGAACCACTGTGAAAGCACAAGAAAAATGTCAGCTAGAGTTATAATGGGCAAACACGAGGCATGTCCAGACTGAGCAGTAAAAAGAAACAATTCTGTCCAGAACAAGCAAGAAAATAATAAAACATATACAAGTAATAGAACATATAATACCAGAAGCAAAGTGTTGTGATTTGGTCTTTAAAGTCAGAAAGAGCAGGGATTAATCAAACAGACAGTCTTGAACAACCTCTGTCCTCCAATTTAACAGGAAGGAAGAGACCAAGTCCACCATCCCCTTGATAAGCCCTTGGCCTAGTAGCCTTGGCTGTCTTCACAGATGAGGAATCATACTCCCTAATTAACAGGGAGAAGATAAGAGCTGAGGGAATGCCCACCACATCCTACCTGGTAACTGTCTCCAGTAATGCTGCCTGTGGATTTACAACTCTATGGTTGTAGAAAGCTTTCAAGTGATCAAGACAGTGTGGTATTGGTGAAAGAACAGACAAATAGACCAATGGAACAGAATAGACACCCCAGGGATAGACCCACAGAAATATAGTCAATCAAGATGATCTTTGACAAAATAACAAAGGCAATTCCATGGAGAAAGGATAATCTTTTCAACAAATGGTGCTGGAACAACTGGACATCCATATGAAAATGAAGAAGAAAGAGAGAGAGAGAGAAAAGAAGAAAGGAAAAAGAAGGAGGGAAGGAGGGAAATAAAATATGAACAAAGACCTTACACCTCTTACAAAAATTTACTCAAAATAGATCATAGACCTGAATGTAAAACACAAAACTATAAAACTTTTAGAAGATAAAGTAAGAGAAAAATCTAGATAACTATGGGTTTGGCAATGACTTTTTTAGATACAACACTATGAAAGAAAAAAATCAGCAAGTTGGACCTCATGAAAATTTAAAACTTCTGCTCTGTAAAAGACGTTGTTAAGAAAATGAAAAGACAAGTCACAGAATGGGAGAAAATATTTGCAAAATATATATCTAATAAAAGACTGATATCTAAATGTAAAAAGAACTCATGAAACTCAACAATAAAAAAACAAATAACCCAATTTAAAGATGGTCAAAAGACCTGAACAGACACCTCATGAAAGAAAATATACAAATGGCAAATAAGCATATGAAAATATGATCAATATCACATGTCATTAGGCAGTTGCAAATTAAAATAAGTACTACTACACATCTATGAGAATGGGTAAAATCCAAAACACTAACAGCACCAAATGCTGGCAAAGATGTGCAGCAACAAGAATTCTCATCATTGCTGGTGGGAATGCAAAATGGCACAGCCAACTGGAAAACAGTTGGCAGTTTCTCACAGAGCTAATAAAGGACTATCATATAACCCAGCAATTGCAATCCAAAGTATTTGCCCAAATGAACTGAAAACTTATATCCACACAAAAAAACTTATATCCACATAGTAGCTTTGTTCATAGCTACTAAAACTTGGAAGCAATCAGGATGTCCTTTAACAGGCTGAATGGGTAAACCGATGGTGGTACATTCAGACAATGGAATATTATGCAGTGATTAAAAATGAAGAAATGCGCTTTCAAGCCACAATAAATCGTGGAGGAACCTTAAATGCTTATTGCTAAGTGATAGAAACGAGTCCGAAAAGGCTACACAGTATATAATTCCAACCATGTGACATTCTGGAAAAGGAAAAACTATAGAGATAGTAAAAAGATCAGTGGTTGCTAGTAATTCAGGGGAGGGGGAAGGGATGAACAAGTGAAGCACAGGGCATTAGAAGATCAGGGAGACTATTCTCTATGATAATGTAACAGTAGATACAAGACATTGTGCATCTGTCAAAATCCATAGAACTACACAGCACAAGTGAACCCTAACAAAGTATGGACTAGTTAATAACAATACAATATCAATATTGGTTCATCAGTTGTAGCAAATGTGCCACACTATGACTATGAATAATAGGGGAAACAGGGGCAGGGGTGGCGGTGTGAGGGGGCTAGTGTTTGGGAAATCTTTGTACTTTCTGAGCAATTTCCCTGTAAACCTAAAAATGCTCTTTTAAAAAAGTCAATTTTTATAAAAGCTTTCCTGTATATTATTTCATATAATCCTCAAATCATCTCTATACAGTGGAGTAGACATGATTTTCTCCCCATTTGAGATGAGCAAATAGATTTACCGACATTCACACAAAGCCTGCTGCAGACTAAGATTTGAACATTTGATCTTCTGATTCCAGTCTCTGGATTCTTTCCACTGCACTGCAGTCTCTCTCCCATGTGTGCTATGCTGAGACAACCCACATGTTCCCACATCCTCCTGTTTATTATCTCTTATAGACGCTGCCAAGGTCAAAAAGAGCCCAAGACAGCCAGGAAAGAGGAAAGGTATGTGGAGAGAAGTAAGGGCACAAACGCTTTTGTTGGGGGTGACTCGGTGATTCTCCCAGCTGGTCTGAGCACCAGACACCCCTTCACCGCCCTAAAATGGGAGGCTTTGGGGATCAGTCAAGGGAAAAGGCATTATGTCTCTAACCTGATGTAGTTTTTATGTCCCTAAGTTATTCATATTTTTGTAATAGAGTATTTCCAGAACCTTAGTCCCCCACATCCCCTCTTCACAGCTTTTGCTGTGCCCGCCTATCACTTACACTATTCTTACTTGATATTTTCCTTTAAAGACACTCACATTTTTATTTAGCTTACCCTAAGCCGAGCCAACTCATAAAATCCAAAGTGTTCATCTTTGCACCACTTCAAACCACCTCAAATGCCCAGCTGTATCCGTAACACTTTGAGAATTATTGCCCTAGGGAAATTTGGCCTAAAGCTCAGATCCCACTAAACAGAAACCGAGAACCTTGCTCTCCTCATTCTTCCTAGCAGCCAGCAGTCTCTGGCGCATAGTAGGTGCTCAGAAAAATATTCATTGACTAAATGAATGAATGGTTAAAGGCTACTTCATTGCCAAATTTTCCAGCAGCCATGAAAAATCTAACTTCCTAGTTGCAACCCTAACCTACAACCTGCCAATGTCCCCCAGAGCTCTCAGCACCCCAGACGCTGTCCCGGATGCTGGCATCTGTTGTTGTTCAGTGGGGGTCACTCCCAGCTGGGGCAGCACACAGCTACTCCTGGCCCCACACCTTCCAGGTCCTTCAGGTCGTCCCTCTGCCTCGAGGGTTCCGTCCCACTGTACCCCGAGCATCCAGAGAAAGGCCACCTCTCCTGGGAAGCCTTCCCCCAAACCCCTGGTTGAATTCCCTCATTTTTGCACTCATAACAAGAACTCTATTGCTCTCATTATTCTCCCTCATAATCATCCATTTTCAAGAGTAAGTTCTGTGGGGTCAGAAACCACATCTGTCTTTGTTGGCCCCGTGCCTGGTTCCAATAGTGCCCAATATGTGCTTCTGAAGTTAATGCCGCTCTGGTTTGCCTTCTTCACACCTCAGAGCTTCTGTGAGTGATTCATCCTTGGGCTCCCAGTGCTCACCATGTGCCTGGGACAAAGTAGACAATTAACATAATGGAAGGAAGAAAGGGAGGGAATGAAACTGAAAGAAACAATATATTATCCCATTAGTCTGATGGCTGGAATATTGATGAACAAAATTAGCCATGAACAGGGTGTTGCCTCCAGCCACACCTGGTGATAGCCAGAAAGAAACAGATGATAACTGAGTGGCTGCTAGAAACCAGGTATCATATTAGGTACTTTCCATAGTTTATCTCATTACCTCTTAACTTTGTACCAAAGGTATTATTATTCCCAGTTTTCAAACACTGAAAACTATTTTTTTTTCCAGTGGTGAAGCCTAGTTTTTCTACGTTACTTCTATATAATCTGGGGCTGGAGCCTCACTCTTCTTCTAAAGGAAGAGGATCCTGCAGAAAATTTTTCTCTCCCTTCTCTCTAAAGGCAGCGATCTTGAACTCAACTGCCCTCTTCCCTTCAAGATGTCAGAGGGAAACACCTCACATGGCAGAGGGTGTCCCTGGGACCCATCTCCTTTTCTTCTGTGTTCTCTACTTCCTTGTGGGCTGACTTAAAAAGTTGGGCTGACAACAAAGTGAATTTCATTGCAAAGTTTACACAGACACTGTTGACAAGTTCATGGTAACCTGCACAAATTGCTTAATGAATGTGGTACGTGTCACTAATGTGTACAGCACATTCTGTGTTGAAAACAACACTTTTCTATTGGTGGTAACCCCTCTCTTGACCTTGGAGCTCACTGAACAGCTAAAATCAGGTGGTATTTATCTGTGGAACTTGTGACATGTTATGCCTCTTTGCTTGGTGACCCATACAGGTACCAAATGGTAGCCAGACTAGAAATCAACATCAAATTGTTCATAAATTCCACTGAAAGAAGGATGACTTGAGGAAGTGCTCAGGCGGAAAGAATTCTCCCAAGATTTGTTTGCTGTTAAGTACAAGGGAAGAGCATGTTAGCTCTGGTTTGAAATGACATCTGATGAAATTCCATGGGAGGTGATGAAACACCAGCCTCTGAGCAATGGTTCTGATCCATTTTAGTACCTTCCCCCTCTTTCTTGCCACCTTCCCATCTTACCCTCTAAAGAGACTCTCATATAAGAGGCTAAGAAAACCAACCAATTTAAGGTCTAATTGATACTGAGTGCTAGAAACTTATGAGGAGAAATCCATAATTAAGCTAAGCAATTGCCTCCATAAAATTAATTGGGACCAATGCTGAGCATTGTTATCAAATTGTATAACCCCCAGCATTCCATTCCTTTGTTCTTTCACTCAGTTTCCTCTCAGACTTCTCTCTCTCACACACATATTCTCCCATATTTCTTGTTTTAAAAACCTGTTTGCACGAAAGGAAAGAATCTTATATTAGTCACTCACACTTTAGTGTGAATTAACTTCAGTGAGTCAACTCTCACAGAAATGACGATTTCAAGGCATAGCTCTAATTGTGGAATGGGTGCCTTTGAACCCTTTTAAGGATATTTCATTGAACAGCTAAAAACAAAAAAACAGGAGAAGACCTGCCCAAGACTGACTATAAAGAAAGGCAGCGTTGAGTACAGTTTTGAGAAATGAGAGCCTTCTGCTGCCACTCCTAATTGAAGGTGAATTCATATGAATTCACAGACATTGAGTGAGTTATAATTTGTCCTTCAGGGATTGACTGGCTTGAGTACCCTCTTTTTCTGTAGTCTAGGAAATAGATCTATTTCTGTTGGTCTGTAAGTATCAGCCCAGTAGGATTCATTCCCCCTTGATACCTGGTCTCTCCATTCCAGATGCCCTTTTCACCACCAGGTTGCATTTTTAAAAGTGCAACATGAGCTGCCTGGGCCAAATGTGGCCACGAGTCCTTCTACAAATGTTCTGCTCTCCTGAGCGCGCCCCTTGGTGCAGAAAGCCGATAGCACCCTGACACATGGCTGGTCCCCCAGAGACTCTCACTCCTCTCTCAGCCGGAAGAACTTCAAAACTCTGAGCCAGTGGAAAATTCAGTCTGTTCCAAGCAAGAGAAGCAAGTGTGCTCCCAAAATGAACACTGGCATCTAGAAATGCCAGTGGGTATTATGAATATAATCTTTCTGAGGTGTGAGTGTGTGTCAGGAAAAGAAAGTAATGGAGTGAGGTGTGTGTGTGTGTGTGTGTGTGTGTGTGTGTGTGTGTGTGCGTGCGCACACGCTGACAGAAAGGGGAGCAAGCACAGCCCCAGGACCGAGTATCAGTGTCAAGAACACAAGGCCAAGTACAGAAGAATGTCCACTCTGTGTTCAGTGACTAAATTCAGAATCTTCTACTGTTTCCTCCCTGAAGAAATGGGGAAAAGGGAATTGGAGAGAAAGAAAAGGGGCAGGTGAGGAATGAGAGAAAGAGAGAGAAGCAGAAACAAAGATGAAGAGAAAGAAAGAAGTGAGGATTGGGAGGGAAAGGAATAGGAAGTGGGGAGCCTTACTGGAGGGAGACTGAAAGGCCTGGACTGAGAGAGACAGAGAGAAAGAGAGAGGGAGCCAGAATGAAGAACTGCTGATACATCACAGGTCCCTCCACCAGTCACAAGTGATTCATTTCTGTCTTTACTGTGTTTTGCCAACTAATGAGTTCCATGTCCAAATGGCCCATCCCCCCTAAATGCAATGCCAAGACTAATCCACCATCCACAGGGCATTCTGTTTCCCATCAAATCCATGGGCTTGTTGGGGGTGGGGGGGTGTCTTACAACTTCTGGGTCTCTGGACATGCTGGTCATGACTTGGTCTGAACATAGGGCTGATGAACGGAATGAAGTGAAGTGAACTGACCCTACAAGGGGACTTCTATGACCTTCACTGCCCTTTAACCAACCAAGCTGACAGCCAGAAGAAGCAACATGGCCCAGGGCAGGGGTTATGTGTCATGGCCCCCTCTGGCAGGCTGGTAAAGATTATAGACCTCTTCTCAGAATAAATTTTAGATTTGTAAAATTATAAGGGAAAATAATTGCACTGTTAGAATTATCAAAGTTTTAAATACTGTGATATAGTGTTATTTGTACTCCTCCATCAATGTTTTAAATAACAAGATCTGATGAAGGGTCAAATGACTTCTTTCGTTTCGAAGAGAGATAGGAGAATACAGTGTTTTGAGGTGCCTGCATCAACTATCAGATGATATGAAAAGATTTCTATGGCGACAGAATCACAGTGCTAATACCACCGCAGTTTATTGCCTGAATTCTTCATAGAAGGAAAAGCTAGGTTTCAGGGAAAGGCTAGATAAAATACAGATGCAGTGTCTTCCCATTTAAATACATGAACCAGAAAAAAAGGAAATAAAGGAAGGCGGTGGTGAATGATAATAATAGCAATAAAAACAGAACTATAATAAAAAAGCAAGGTTTTCTACAAGCATAACGGCACATGTGGAGACTCCCCTGTACCAGGCCCTGGGCTACATGCTTTCCATGTCTCACTCGCCTTCATCCTCACTGTGGAAGCCACCATTTTGCCCTCTTTACAGATGAGGAAACTGAGGCTTAGGGGTTTTAGGGAACTTGTCAAGGATCATAGCCAATGAGCAGCTGAGCCAAGAATGGAAGCCAGGACATCAGGGCTGTGGCTGTCTGACTGTAGAGAACATGTGCACGTGTCTCCTTGAGAGAAGGGTGTGTGTGTGCGCGCACACACATGTGCCCATGGAGGGAGAGGCAATGAGGGACAGGGGAGATACGAATGCCAAGAGGTGCTGTTTCCTTTTTCTCATCTGTGTTCGTGTCCCACGGATGTGAAATGGAAACACAGGTGCCAGAGAGGAGAGGAGCCTATAGATCAGCAACAGCATTGAGAATCTCCTCAAAAACACTGCAAGGGAAGGGCTCTGCGGGAAGACCAGCTCCACCAGGTAGTGACATCCCTCAAAGCACAGTAATGGCACATGAACGGTTAGTCAGGTCGCCTGAATCTGGGTGGGCCTCACTCTCCACGCAACCACAAATGTGATTCATCAGCAGGTACCAGCCCTGCTGAATCATCACCACCTTGGTTACTCAATAAGGCTGCCAGGTTTGAGGGAGGAAGAACAAACTACTCAAAATGGTGTCAAACAGGATCTTGTACATCCATCAGCAAGTTGCAAGACCAAACTAAGCTTCATTAAATGCAATCTAGGATGGCAGTAGCTTTCCTGGTGGTCACATCACATCGATGACTCACGTTGGCTTTACTATCAAATGAAATCTCTCAGCCTTTGGCATACACGTTGCTGCTAAGCTGTGTCACATCCTGAAAGTGTGCCGTGGGTGTATTGGACCCAAATCCAAGTGTCTTTCATCTATGCCTATTAAGTTTAATTCTATGGCCATGTCACATCAGGCAAACCCATGATTGCTCTATTTTTACATTTCTTTCATTATTAATGAGCATGTCCTGAACATTGGTGAACATTGCTCCCTCTCCTTCAATAATCATTTGAATCATCCAAATCAACATTTCAATTATCTCTTCCAGAAACTGACATGAGAGAA
The DNA here is from genome assembly GCF_048773025.1 of Camelus bactrianus. Taxonomy (NCBI): domain Eukaryota; kingdom Metazoa; phylum Chordata; class Mammalia; order Artiodactyla; family Camelidae; genus Camelus; species Camelus bactrianus. Next base: position 40,662,485 of record NC_133550.1, on the reverse strand, counting down.
TCAGGAAGCTGTATAGATTACAGAATTCACTTTCCTCATTGAAAAATCAGGTAAGCATCTGCCTATCTTCTTTCACCTTCTCTCGCATATCTACAGCTTCTCATGGTTCCTTTGACTGTGGAATGTAATTTGTTTAGACCAGAAGAATGGACTATTTGAACACCTGTACTTTCACTCATCTTAAATACTTTTATTTTCCTTTTACCAATTCTTGCTCACTCCTTTTCAGTTCAAGCATCATCCGGCTTCATCTATTCAATCTACATTGGGTTCTGAGTATGTTCTAGGCCATGACAATTCAAAGATAAGTATTCTCCCTGACTTTTAGGAAGCTTTCAGCATATTGAAGAGAACAAATGTGCAAGCAGATAAATTGTATGTGATAATCAGGAGTCAAAACAGCTTATATAATACAAGAGTCTGTTGACTCATGTAACTGAAAGGTCCAGAGGTAGGGCAGGCTTCAGGTATGGTTTGATTTGGGCTCCTTCAGTGGTGTGCTGGAATGTGTGTAACAACTAATTCCCCAGAGAACAAGCTTTGATTCATAGTGCTTGCCAATTTCCATGTGGTAAACACTCCCACCATGGCCTGTTTATTTCAAGCTGTAGACATGAAGTCGCTGAACACAGAACTGGGAAGAGATGTACACAACACTCTCTGGTGTGGGGTAGGCTAGCTCCCGCACACTGCTGCCACCCTCATTTCTCTACACATCTCTCAGTTCTTCCATCTTCCGTGTGCTGGTTTTGTCCCAATGGTGCAATCAGCAACTGGGACTGTATGCTTTCTTGCTAGTGTCTAGTGGAAGAACAAGCTTGTCTTCCCTTAACCGTCAAAAAAATTCCTGAGTTCCCCTGAAATAATAACTGTACCTAAGGAATGGTACTCGCAGCTGGCTTAGCCTTAGGCAATGTGTTTAAATAAGTAATAGTAACTTGCCTCCCAAGGCTCTTCATTTCACCCACCAAGTGCTCCTTGTTGGATAGAATTAGCAGCAAAAACCTATCCTCTAGAAGGTGAAATTATCAGCAGACAAGAAAATAACCTGTTTAAATTTGTCCATTGTAGTGGCTACTCCAACCAGATCTTCTTTTCAGGATTGAAATTCCCATCCCACGACTGCTGGGAGAGGTTGCTGCTCATGGTTCACAGCTGAGCTCCCCCAATCCAGGCATTGCCCTCACCAAAAGGAGCTGCCTGCCCTTCTTGGGAAGAAACTGCTTTGAAGGGCTGGTCATTGGGTTGGTACAAATGCCCTACTTCAATTTAGACATCTCCAAAGGGACATCCCAGCTCCAAAGTTCCTGTGGGGGATCAGGCAAGGCTTTTTTTGCAACATTTCCTTCTGCCCCATCAGGCTTTCCTTGCTCCATTACATCATTTCTGTGAGCATCTCCGCACCAAATCTCTTGCATGCAAATCTCAGTGTCTATTTCCATGGAACCCCATCTACAACACCCTTTCCTGAATCAGTCACTGGGGGGTTCTAGACAAATTAGGGCCCATCATTGAAGCTGGAGGTGGAGTCAGTCTCACTGACATTCCATGGCTGCCCCACTGTGCAAAAGGGTTAGAATGGATCTTGAGAGGTAACCACACTGTCTGCTACACAATAGAATATACTGAGTGATGTAAAAGACAAGTGTACAATATCAAAGTATAATGACTGGCGCATTGTAGGTGCTGAGAAAGAAAGAAAGCAGTTCTTGACATCTGGAAATAATCACAGCTGGATCCTAATAGCACTATAAGATCATCTGACACACATAGCCAGGCAGTTTTTCTCTCTTCTGTTCGACATAAACAATTTCATAGAACACCAGCCTCAGACAAGCTTACTCTGCATCATGATAGGATGAAACAAAACATGGCCACTTAATCTGTGCAAAAACAAAGACTGGATCCCTGTGCCACCCACGGAACACCCAATCATAGAATTGCCCTTGCTCTCTGGTGGTTTCCAATCTACAGCAGATCCTCGATTTCTCAGATGCCCCCTGAAAATCATCCAACCAAAGCTCAGATCTTGTAAGTTCTATCTAACACTCTGTTACTGAGATACCCTGTGGTTCTCCAAGGAGTACGTTCTCCCTCCATCAGTGAGTAACAAGCCTATCTTGCTTCATTATTGGCATGTTCCTGGTGGTCTTTGGCTAAAGGGCACTGATAGCACTGGTAAGCATACACGGGGAAAATAACTGTACCACTCCTCTTCCAGGGGAGCCTTAACTGGGGAGGTGAGTTTTGAGCTGGTTCTTGAAGGATGATTAGGCATTCCCAGGCAAGCAGTCAGAGAGAAGCCATTCCAAGCAAAGGAAGCAGCATGGGCAAAAGCAGAAGACCAAAAATGAAAGGGGAGGAACCCATGTGGGTGGGGGTAGGCAGAACCGGGAGGATGCTGGGACCAAATGTGGAGATCTTTGTCAGGCCACTTAATCCTGAGGGCAAAGAGGACAGAGAAGTGTGAGGTAAAGAGGCTCTAAAATTGAAATCTGGTTGGAATGAGAATTCCCTGAGTGCCATAACTATTTTTTATTTCCTAACCCTTTTTTCCTTCTCTTTTTGTTCTATGTACAGGGGGAACAGGAGTGGCAGGGAATGGGGCGGGGGTGGGGAAGACATGCTTTTATTAAATCAAAGTTGCATATTTTGGTTTTTCCCAATTTTCCCAATCTTAAGCATAAGGCACATGCCTGGTAACACCAAACCCTTTTTCTCCCTGAATATTGTGAATTCTGAGAAGACCTGAAAACCAGGAGGCCAATGGTATAAGTCCTAGTCTGAGTCTGAAAGCCCAAGAATCAGAATGCCAATGTCCGAGGGCAGGAGAAGATGAATGTCCCAGCTCAGCCAGAGAGCAAATTTGCCCTTCCTCTGCCTTTTTGTTTCACTCATGCCCTCAGTGGGTTGGTTGATGCCCACTCACATTGGTGAAGGTGATTCTCACTCAGTCTCCTGATTTAAATGCTAATCTTTTCTAGAAACACCCTCACAGACACACTCAGAAATAACATTTTTCCAACTCTTTGGGTATCCCTTAGCCCAGTCAAGTTGACACATAAGATTAACCATGACACCTTGCTAATTGGTCTTGTATCATGTAAATGTTCATTAATTTTAGGTCTTTTGAAAATAATATATATATATGATAAAGTTGAAGTAGACCAAAATGACTCCAGTCTTATAAGTCCTCCCTAGTGCCACCCTAGACTACCATTAAAGAGAATTTTGTGTATATTTGTGAAATCCATGTTTTAATATTTTTACTACATACATAGTATGATAAGCCATATAAACATTATTTTGTACTTTTAAACATAAGTAGTATCACAATATTGTACCATTTGTTATGCATTTTTTTCACTCAATATAAAGTTTTGAGATTCAGCTTTTTTCTTTTTTAATTTTATTGAAGTGTTGTCACTATGGAGGACAGTATGGAGGTTCCTTAAAAAACTAAAAATAGACTTACCATATGACCAAGTAATCCTACTCCTGAGCATATATCTGGAGAAAATTCTAATTTGTAAAAACACATGCACCCCAATGTTCATAGCAGCACTATTTACAATAGCCAAGACATGGAAACAACCTAAATGTCCATCAACAGATGACTGGCTAAAGAAGATGTGGTATATATATATACACACACACACACACATACACACAATGGAATACTACTCAGCCATAAAAAAGAATGAAATAATGCCATTTGCAGCAATATGGAGATTCAGCTTTTTTTTGTTAATATATACAAAGCTCTTAAAACAGTGCCAGTAAAGACCATGTATTTACTATTATTATTTTCATTATTATTAACATATGGACTTAGACCATTCCTTATCATAGTTATCTATCATTAATTATAATACATTTTACTTATCTATTCCCCTATTGGTGGATATTTAGGTTGTTCCCAATTTTTGTCAATTTTAAACAATATCCCATACAATATCCTTAAACATGTCATGCTCATTACTTTCAAGAGTTTGTATTTACTTAAAAGTGGACTTGCTGGGTTGTAAAAAGAACGTATGTTAAGTTTTACTAGCTGTCATCAAATGCCTCCCCAAAATGTCTGTAACTATCAGCAATGTATAAGAATTCCTACATTTGGATACCTTTGCCAACCATAGTGTCATATTTTTCAAAAATTTGTAGGGGAAAGCAATAATCTTGTTGTTTTAACTTGCATTTTCTTGTTCACTAATAAGTGAGATTGGGCCTTATTTTTCTTACAGTTATTGTCCATTTAGGTCCTTAAGATTTTTCTAAACTCAGAGACCCCTTTAATAATCTCCCTCAGATAGGACCTCGTGGCACAACGGTAGCGTGTCTGACTCCAAGAATCTCCCTCAGAAAAATGCACATATGTACACACACCACACTTTGTATACACATCAGTGGCTTCACAGGGCCCCTAAAGGCCAGCCATGGACCTCTTCAGTGCAGGAACTGTGGAAATTTTAATGGACATAAGAACCATCTGGGAAGCTTGTGAAAATGCAGATTCCTAGGACCTACTTGTTAGGCTCCTGGCTCAAGGTGTCTGGGGTTGGGTCTGAAGGGTTGGCGCAAGTGATAATTTTTAGAAAGACAGCTTTAAGGGTTCCTTATTCCCAGTAAGAAATCCTGTTTCTGCTTTCCAAAATATTCCCTTTTCCCATAGCTATGAAACAAAGGATAAAATCACCAAGTTTAATACACAAAAGCTATAACTTGCCTTCAGACTGATACTGTAGCTACTTTTAAATCCAGAGTTACTACTGCAGACACACCTTGTGCCTCTCATCAGTTTTGCTGGGTAGGGGGTGGGGAGGTGTGACAGGATGAATAAATACGGTGACATGTGATGCAAAGAAAAACACAAGAAAAGGAAAAAATTTAGGAAATTCTAAGTTATGCAGAAAATGCTGCACAAAAAGCATCTCCCTACTAAATATGAACAGCATGTGTTTGGAATGGTTTTTGTTACTAATTTTATTACATGAACGAGCTCATTTCTTTTCTGCCGGATACTTTAAAGATTTTCTTGTGAAAAGAAGGAAATAAATTTAGTTTCCTCTCAGATCTAAATTCACAGAAGTGACTGTCTTAAGATGAAGAAAATTGGTTGCCTCAACTGCAAATAAGATATTTTCTATTTAAAAACCCAGTACTAAGGAAGCCATGAGCTAGAGAATTTGTAGAACATTTAGAGAGTGGTTAAGAATCCTTTTGGTATGATGATGATGTTACACAGATACATTTCTCCCCCTTTTTATTTTTCAGGCCTGCAAGTTTCAAGAGAGAGTTAATCCTTGTTTTTGACTCAGTCACACAAAATGCGTTCCTCTCTAAGCTGTTCAAAGGCCAACATCCTCTTGAACCTTCAGTGTAATTCAGCTCCGTGAATGATGCCAGGAACAAGAATTAGGATCCAGTTCTAGGACTTTAGCATGACTCACTGGTTAACTTTGGTACAGTAACAATAGAAAAGTGACTCAGTTGCTCTGTCTGTGAAACTGGGGCAATGATGCTGGCTGGCTGGCTGGCACAAAGGGACAGAGGAGGGCCAGGTTTGTGAGATAATGGAGGCCTCTGGAGCAGGGGCATTGCAGGAGTGGGGAAGGGGACAGGTGCCAAGAAAGAGCCAAAGACCATAGAGGGACAATCTGATACAGAATTGAGGGTGTTCTGTCTAAAATGGAAAAAACTAAATGAAGTCAACTTCCATCCTTTGTCCTTCTGGAGACTGTCTTTCAATTTTCACAAGTTTAGAGTAAAAATAGTGGCCCAGGTTTTCTGAAACTTTCTAATGCCCATTATCTTGTTCATTTAGTCTTGTAGTACTTCCCATACTGTATAGATTCTCCCAATTCTAGAGTGTATGTTCATTAAGCATAGAAATTACAATTCTATATATATATTTAACCAGGTGTGTATATATATATGTATATATATATATATACACACCTGGTTAAATGCCTGGCACTCTCAATATAAATACTGTATATGTTGAGTAAATGAATTCTTACACACAGAGTAAAACAAAACACACACACACACACACACACACACCAGCATTTTTTTCTCCAAGATTCAAGCCACAAAGAAGAAGACTGGGAGAAGAGCTAGGGAGACACGTCTGCTACCAACTCATCCCTACCCATGTTATTTATGACACAGACACGACTGCAGTAATGGAAACCAAGTAACCATACTTAAACAAAATACAAATTTATTTCTCTCCCTCATATAATATGGCTGCTCCATAGTGTCACAGACCCAGATTTCTTCCACTTTTCTTAGGGTGTTACCCTCAGCTGTATGGTCCACGTCGCTTACCACAGTGTTCACATCCTGGCTGACAGTATGGGGAAAGGAAGGAGAGCACATCTCTCCTCCCAAGAACACATCTTTTCACAGTCCTTTGGCTGGAACTTAGTCATATGACCTCAGTGAGCTGCAAGGGAGCCTGGGAAATGTAGTCTATAGTCTGACTAGCCATAAATCCAACTAAAAACCAGGGTTCTCTAACAAAAAAGAAGGCAGAAAAGAATACTGGGACAACTAGCCATCTCTGTCACACTGTCCAGCATAAAAATATAAAAGCAAAAATATGTCAATTTCCTAGAGTCACTAGAAAAATCCCCAGTGGACTCAGAAAGAGCTGGTCTCATGAGCATTCTAATCTACATGCAGTCAACCCAGATGTTCATCCAGGGAAAAGACTGTTCTCAATTTTGTATGTTTGCCTTTTAAACAACCTGCACTTTCATATATTAATCTCCGATACCTTTAAACCTTCTTTCCTATATCAAATTTCAGTTTTCATACTGCTGCTAAAATTTTATTTTTTACCTCTATGAGAATAAAGCTCACTTTGATTATTATACATACAAGATTAGAAGATGAATGCATTCAGTGTGAAATCAGGGATCCTATTTGCATTCAACTTGGGAAGTCAGAAAAAAAAGTCAGTGAGCACGCCAAGATTAGGAAAGGTTATGAATGATCAGACAACCTAATAGTCTTAATAATTAAAGTAAACATAAAATAGCTAAAGTTTATTGAGGACTTACTTTCTGCCAAGTACTTTACCTGCATCATCTCATTTAGAATACCGAAAGAAAAAAAAAAAGCAAGGAAGGATGTAGTACTGTTACTATCCCCATTTTCAGCTGAGGAAACTGGGTTTAGGAAAGTTAAGTAACTTATCCAAGACAACCCAGCTACCAAGTGGCAAATCCTGGACTTGAAGGCAAGAATCTAACCCTAGTATTGGCACCTTTAACTACTGAACTACACCACCATGCTGATGGAGTGGAGGACTCTGAGTAAATTCCCATGCATCTTTCCTGCCCATCAGCACATACACGGATACCAATCCTGTCAATCACCCTATCTGAGAATATTGGGATAGGGGAACTAAGCAAGAAAATAAAGGTTTCAACCTTCAGCATTTAAGAAGTGATTTTAGAAAATTAATTTAAAGCCTCCACAAAACCTTTGTACAATGAAGAAATTCACAAAAACTTTATGTATATTAAAAATAATTCTATATTTGATAATTTTCTTCTGTGATTATTAATGTGAAGCCACATCTACAAACTACTCTTACATAGCATTTCCTGCTATTGTGATTTAAGTCTACGTCGTCTGTAGAGAGTGAATTTCAGGAAGGTATGGCCCTGGCTTTATTCCCAAATTAGGAATAGAATGGGTATCCAGTAATTATTTATTGAATAAATCAATGTTTTCCTTCAAGATATCCCTTTAGCATTATTTGCAACCTATTAGAAATGGTTAATATAAATAATTATATTATTAGATATTGCTGTGCTTCAAAATTTGATACTAAGGACTTGCACTATAAAAAGTTTTGCTTAATCCATGTTAACTTATCACAGGAATTTAATATCCCACTGACTTGAGTGTGTCCGTGTTCCCTGTGGGATTTCATTTCTATTAATAAGTTTGTTTACTGGACTACTTTTTGCCCCCAACATTTTGTGTGGTTGGTTTTAAATTTGACACCAGTGGATACGAAGGAGTCAAGTCATTAAGATCTCAAACTGCTTCAGAACATGGTAATTAAGCTGCAAGGAGAATGACCCCAGAACTCATTTGTTCTTAATAAAGTTATTCTTGAGAAGAAATTCCTTCTCCGTGAAATATGTAATTAATATAACATGGGTATACTCATTTCTCCACAGAAATTCCAGGTGAAACCTTAAGAATTTTTTTTAACCCTGAAATTCTGATTCTTCATCCCCTAGGCAGACATGATTCCTAATAAGTTTACACTGATGCTTAACGGGCCAAATGCCTGGTGAAAATCAAAAGGATTTTTAACGTCCTTGGGGTGTTTTTTAAGTGATTGCTCTCTCAGGTATATGTTTGTTTCATTGTTTCCTTTTTTTGAGAAAGCTCTCTCTCCATACCTATCCCCTAATTTAGGTTTTCAGGGGTAGGATTGTAAATAATTGAGGATTTCCCAGATAAGAATTGGCCAAGGGTTTAAATACCTCCCTACCTTTTATCTCTGATGGGAGCCCTGAGTCTTTGTGAGGTTGTATTGAAGACTTCTTGCTGAACATCCGCTGTAAGAATACACGCAGATTGGCCAGCTCGTTTTCTTCCACGAAATTTTTCCTTCAACATTTTATTTTGACAATTTTCAAACCTACAGAAAAGTTGAAAGAATAGATTAATGAACACCTGTAAACCTTTCATATAGGTTAACCAGTTTTTAGCATTTTCCATGCTCATGATATTCCAAAAAGAATACTTTCTTTCTCTTTATATGCCTAAATGCTCGTGGATATAGATGTACACAATTATATACTTTCTTACTGAACAATTTGAAAGTTGCAGAGATGATACTTCACTCCTAAATATTTAAGCTTGTATCTCCTATAAAAACAAGGATACTGTCCTACACAGTCACTATTGTCATACCCAAGAAATTTACCATTGATTCAATAATATTATCTAATACAGAGTCCATAATCAAATTTCCCCAGTTGCCTCATAATGTGTTTTACAGTTGGATTTGGGGGGGGGGTGCTATCCACATTTATTCAAGGTTTATGCATTGCATTTAGTTATCATATATATTTAGTCTTTTAAAATCTAATTCTACCTCCCTTCAGACCTGCCTTTTTTGTTTTGCTTTGTTTTTCAAGTTTTTTGAAGACTCTGGGGCAGTTGTCTTGTAGAATGTGCCATATTCTGAGTTAATCTGATTGCTTCCTTGTGGTTCAATTCCGCTTAAGTAATTTTGGCAAGAATAGTACATTGTGATGCTGTTCCCATGAACTTCGAACAAACCCCAGAATGAGGATTTTACCAAGGCCTCAGTGATCGAATTCGAAAGAGTAAAAAAAAGAAAAAAACTTACCTTTTAAAATGGGATTTAATATATACTGCTTTTAAAAGAAGGGTTCGATATCCAAAGCAAAATGAAACATGGGGTATCCACAATCCATGTCCAAGATTATTAATAACTTATATGCATTTGAAAGGGGCCCTTGTCATGTCAGATCTAATGACCTTTGTTTAATCATCAGAATTGCGATTTGGGCAGGGTCAGCCTCTGCCCTTGCAAAGTGGATAATTACTAACGGTGCAATTTCAGGAATGTGGAGGCCACTCTTTCCCACTCAGCTACACTGTCTCTATTATGTGAGCAGTGAGTTCCATCGACCATTATTAATCATCAAAGCGCTTTAATGAATTAGCTACTATATGTCAGGTCTTGTGCTTTGTGTTTTATTGATCTATTTCTAATAATAACCGCATGAGGTAAACATTATTATTCCTATGTTATAGATGGGAAACTGAGACACAGAGATGTCACTTCCCCAAGGACCCAAGCAGCATGCTTGGAATTTGCACCAAAACCTGCTTCACTAACTAAAGTTCCATAATCCTGTGTTTCATCTGGTGCTCCTCTATTCCCCAGTCTCACTTCATTCACCAAATAGCTTTCTCTTCTTTTTCTAGAAATACACTGCACTGGGCATCCAATAGCAGCATTCTATGCGAATGAGTCCTTCTAGAAATTATGACTAATATTATGGGTGCCATGTCTACTTTGCGCCAGGCACCTTACTGAATGCTGTACACACCACATCTCACTTACTCTTCCCAAGAACCACGTAAAGAGGATGTATATTAATAATGTCCTGTGGTTACTCAGCTAGTAAGTGGCAAAGTGGGGATTGGAGCTAGATCTGCTACAAGCCTGAGCTCCTAACCAAGATACTTTTCAGCCTGACTGAAGGAATAACATGGCAACCCTGGACAATACAATGGCCCAGAGACTTGCCAGTAGTAACAAAGGCCAAAATGTTGATTAAGCTCTGAAATCCTCTGCCCTCAAGCTTCCAGGTACACAATTCAAGAAGAGACTCCCAGAACATTCCCTTAATGGGTCATTGATTCACTGGCTCCTGTGAGCAAATCACTGCATAAGATGCCTCCCTTACAGAAAAGGTACTGATCCTCCTGTATCCAGAAAGAACCAAGAAACCACTCACAGGAAGAACAGGCACACGGTCTATCTCTATTTGTCATCTCTCCTACACATTTGGAATGACTGAGTTTAATAAAAGATGTTACCCTGCAGCAAATTTTGACTAAAAATCGGAACACAGTCTGACTATGATCACTATGTCTATAGCAAGGATAACCCCAAGCAACAAACTAACCAACCAAAAAATCAGCTTAGCCAAATGCATCCAACCCATTCTCCAGGCTCTTCTATCAAGCAGGATGTCCAGAAGGTGAGAAAGCTTGGGATAAACACCTTCTGGGGTGCCTGCCTTATCCATGCCCTGTTCTTTGACAACTGCACCTCACCCATGACCCAGCTCCCTCCCACAGCTGATGGGATCAGGACTACAGGAGTAGATTCTTGTTGTGCAGGAGTAGATCCTTTTTAGGGTACCTCACCTAGGGACCAGAATTCTAGAACTCCTCTGCCTTGTCTTAAACTGAGAAGAAATGAAAAGCCAGTCTTCAGGGGAAGGAAAAACAGAACAAAGGTAGGTTCACCGAGAAAGACAGACACCAATCCAAGTGGATTTGTCACAGCCACAAATCCCAATTTACCCTCAGTAGTGTCCAGTGACCCCACTATACATCCCTGGTATATTTACCTCCCCGTTGCCAAAGTACATACTTGCCCCTCTTCAAACTCCAGGCTTCCCATGCCCACCCACCCCCTCCTTTGAGTCCTCAATTATTCCCTATTGCCTTCTTACAGACTTCTTACTCTCATAATTATGCCCCTTCTCCTGGATTATTCTCATGAACGTACAGTAATTATGGTCCATCTTTTAAAAAGGAAGATCTTCCCTTTTCCACTCATCTTCTTCTAGCCACCACTCCATTTTCTGCTTCTCTTCAAAGCAAAGGGTTGTCTGTTTACTGCCTCCACTTTCTGAATATTTTATCTTATACTCCCTATTCAGTCTACTTCCTTCCCCGTCACCCCATGAAGACTGGTCTCGTCAAGGTTTCTAATGGTGTCCACACTGGCCAGACCTAAGGCTCCCTCTCCTAGTCTTTTCTTACTTGGCTGCAACACTAAGCAAAGATGAGTATTGTCTCCTTTGAAAGGTTTCCATGGCACATCTTTCTCCTGGCTTTCCTTCTACTTTGCTGCCTCCTTCTCCACCAACTTTACTGGATTTACCTTCTTCTTTTGTTCTTCAAATGTTAAGGGAAAGAAGAGTGGGTCAGGAAAGATAGGAAAGCAAATACAGTGGTCCATTAAGGAGCTGCCTTCCCCTTGGGACCAAGCATGATTGATTGCTTTATCTCCCAGGACCATCCTCAAAGAGGCCATGTGAATAATTACATCTTATGATGGCTGTCCAAGGAAAGGAAGAGGGAAGAACTTATTCCCTCTCTCCATTCTCCAGTGGCCAAAGGTTTACTCCATAGAGTGCTGACTCCTCCTCACTTCCCCGTTGCTTCTACATAGGCATTGAGCAGGTCAGCATCAATAGGGAATCCTCAGGATGGAAGATGGTAGGCACCTGGGAAACAGGGCTTTGTCAGGTTGCACCCATGAAAAGTCAGTGGGAGCCCACACAGAGCCAACAACAGAGGTAGAACAAAAATGCAAAGAAAGGCTCCTGGGTCAGGTGAGTCTGTGATTACCTGAAGTAACTCATAAGAGGTGTCTTACACAACACCCTGTCCTCTCTGCCCAGCTCCGTCCTTGCCTACTTGACATTTTCATGTCAATGTCTAAAAGACACATTAAGCTTAATGTGATTGAAGAATATTTCCTTCTTCCCTACCTCAACATGCTCATCCAACGTCTTCCCTATCTTAGTCAATAACATCTTAATCCAACCAGTGGCTAAGCTAAAAATTGAAGAGTTGCCATTGGTTCTTCTCACCCACCCCTCCTCAATTCATCTACCAGTAGGTCCTGTTGGCTCTAGCTACAACATGTATCCCAAATCCATCCACTTCTCTCTGTCTGTCCTCATATCTCAGCTGGACTCTTCTTGATGTAACTGGCCCTCTTGCTCTTTATTCTTCCACAATACAATATTCACACAGCTGCAGCCAGAGTGAGCCTCTTTTTTATTTTTTTACATTTACTATAAAAAATGTTTCAGACATATACAAAAGTTTGAAACAGTAGCAACAATTTTAACAGTGACAATAGTAACAAAAGAAACTATAGCCAATCAAACCACCATGTGCCCACCTTCAACAAGTACCCAATCATGGCCAATTCTATTCTACCTCTATGTCTAATTTTGAGGTAAATCCCAGGTATCATATCATTTGATCTATAAGCAATATGATTTTGCCTAAGCTTGTATCTCTTAAAGATAAGAACTTTTTTAAAAAATCGAAGGAAAGATCAATAAAATTGCAAACAATTTTTTACAAAACCATAACTATATAACATTACAGGGTGTTCTTTTTAGAAGATGAAGCGGGTCATGTCATTTCCTTGCTGAAAAACCTTCCAGTGGCTTCCCATCATGGTTTGAATAAAGCCAAACTCCTTATTAAGGTTTGGAAGGTCCAACCTCACATGGTCCCACTCCCGACCAGTCTCTCCCACTGCATACCAGCCACACTGGCTGCTCCATTCTCTCTCCTCTCTGAGAGCCCTCACACTAGTTGATCTCTCTGCCTAGAAGGCTCATCCATGCCATCGTCCAATGTTCAACTCTTTCTTGTCATTAGGTCACAGCTTACGTGAGAAAACCAGTCTCAAGTAGCCACTCAGCCATTACCACATTTCTCTTTTTTAATCCTCTCCATAGCCCTTTGCCCATGACATTTTCAGTGTGCCCTGGACAGGTTTATATATATATTCAAGCATGACTATTACTAGCACTTCGTTCACTCTCAAATGTGGCCAACAAATATCATGGTCACCCCACATATAAGCATCTTATCTTTGACTTATCTTGGGCTGCTTATTGTTGATCTCTTTCTATAAGAATACAAGCTCTTTAAGAAGACAGCTTTCATCTAATTAGTTCTTCACTGTATTCACAGTGCTTGGCACACATGGTGTCAGCGATCTGTGGAAAGAAAGAGGGAAGGAAGGAAAGAAGGAAGGAAGGAAAAAGAGAAGAAGGAAAGAAAGAACAGAGCAAGTGAGGGAGGGAGGGAAGAAGAGAGAACTCAGGCTCTGACTTCTCAGTCCTGGTTCCAATCATCCTTTGTATTCTCGACATTAGGCTTCCATAATTTTCTATAAATGTTTCTATTTTGCTTAACATAGATCAAGTGGATTTCTGTGATTTATAACCAAGCAATTCCTAACAGCTTCTAATTTCTTTTAAGAAATTGTTCGTTTTCCCACTTGTATCACACTTTTCTTCCAGTGAATTGCTTTCTTTAGTTAAACAAAACAAGCAAACAAAGAAGCAAAAAACAACAAAAAACCTATCATCAGAGCCACTGTTACGGAGTGAATGTTTGTATTCCCCAACACATACACATATATATATTCATTTGCTGAAATTCTACCCCCCAATGTGATGGCATTAAGTTGTAGGACTTTTAGGTGGTGATTAGGTGATGGGGGTGGACTCTTCCTGAGTGAGATTCATGCTAATATCCTTGTTTCTCCTGCCACGTGAGGACAGTGAGAAAACAGTGATCTATACACCAGGAAGCGGGCTCTCATGAGATACCAAGTCTTCTGGCACCTCAATCTTGGACTTCCAGCTTCCAGAACTGTGAGAAATAAATTTCTGTTGTTATAAACCAACCAGTCTTTGATATCCTATTATGACAGCCTATATGGACTAAGATAGCTGTCCTCCTAAAACAAGAAAAATCCACCAAAAGTATTTTCCTTAACTATAACCCATTGAGACGTCTAGAATTGCAAACAAGCAGTCCAAATAAAAAGATAATCATTTCTGCTCCACAACTACAATAAATATTAGTGACATTGGTAATAAAGCTTCAGATCCTGATTATACATGGGCCCACTTTCCCAAAAACATTTCAGCGGAAGATATAAGTACATTGTCAAAACAGCAATAAATCCCTGACATTAAGATCCAATTATTTTTTTCATTCAAGCATGTAAAGCACGTGTATGGCCACTGCCTTCAGATCACTCCACTTCAGGAAACACATGCTTTATATAATCATTGTAAAATAGGAGCCATTTTGTAAGGAAAAGAATGGTAGTAGCATTCATTCAAACAGAACAATATCAAAATCAAACCTTGGATTTGTTTTTTGTTTTTTATTTTTTATTTTTAAATGGGAAGGGTGGAAGCTGGAGTTTGTTTCAAATTTCAGATGATACCTAATGGTAGGAATGCTGTTTGTAGCATGCGATACTGAGAAAAATTTAATAAGCTCACTTCCCAAGTAATAGTAGTGGTCTTTGAATAAAGAATGAGGTAACCGTTGCCAGGGGGACAGGGGGTGGGAAGGGACAGACTGGGATTTCAAAATGCAGAATAGAAAAACAAGATTGTACTGTGTAGCACAGGGAAATATATACAGGATCTTGTGGTGGCTCACAGCAAAAGAGAATGTGACAATGAATGTATGTATGTTCATATATAACTGAAAGATTGTGCTCTACACTGCAATTTGACACAACATTGTAAAATGACTATAACTCAATAAAAAAATGTTAAAAAAAAAAAAAAAAAGAATGAGGTAACCAGTTATGGGAGGAGATGAAGATGTTTTACTGAAGAAATGTGCCCTAGACCATTCTCCTCCAACCTCAGATCTACTCTCCTTCCCCAACCAAAAGGGAAAAATGAGTTTTGGAGACCAAAAGAAAAACAGAGGGCCTCAGTACTGAACACATACTGCGCCTTCCTTCAGTGAGCCCACTCCCACAAGAGACAAGTGCCACTTCTGTACAAAAAGCACTGCGTGTTCATTCATTCCATGAGAATGTACTGCCCCAATCTGTGCTAGGATTCAGGTGAACAATTGTGAGTAAAATAGACAAAATCCCCGGCCTCGTGGGGCTTACAGTCTTGTGGTGCCCTCTGAAATAACACCACCCAAATGCCAGCCTGTATCATTTTTTTTTTCAAGGAGGCATCATTTCACAGGCCCTATAGTCAGTCAGAGGACCTCGGTTCAAATTCTGACTTTATAGCTTAGTAGCTCTGTGATTTCAAGCATGTTAACTTAATTTCCCTGTGCCTCAGTTTCCTCTTTGGTAACATCATAGGTTTGTTGGGAGGATCAAATGAATAAATCGATTAATAAAGTAAATAACAGTGTAAAGCAGTTAGGTGAATGCCTGACGCAGAGTAAGCTGTAGGCGAGAGTTTGCCATTTCTATTATTATTACAGCAAAGGGTGGGATTGATTGAAAAAGCCTGTATTTGGGACACTTAATTAATGAATTGTTATGAACCCAAACATGCCTGAACAGTTTCCTGGTAGCCATCCCCTTTTTTCCTCCAGACAGGAATTATGAGATTTCTTATCTGGAAAAGCTGAATGGCTCCAGAGGAAAGACCTCCATAGAACAGCATCTGGAAGTTTCCCAGCATTGAGCCAACTCCCTGCCAATCACCCTAAAATAACTACCATCAGACTGTAAGCCCCACCCAGGTCAGAAGCATTCCCACCCTGCTTTCCAACAGCTTGAGCTTAATTATGAATGAAGTGCTACAGGTCCCTGGATCTGTAATAATAGAGACAAACACACACACACACACACACACACACACACACACACACACACACACACAAACAAAAAACAAACAAAAAAAACAAAACCAGATAATGCATCTCAGCATAAACAAAGAAAATAGAGGAAACTGAAGAGAACTCGAATCTTCTGAAAGGTTAAGGAAAATATTACATCAAAATACTATGGAAAAAATTGAAAAAGAAAGAGTTCTGGGGAGATTAAAAGTAAAACTGCTGAAATTGAAAAATCCAATAAAACAGTGGGAAAATAAAATTTTTAAAAATATATATAAATATAAATTAGTCAATCCCCTCCCTCTTCCGCAATAGCAGCATCACAGAGTCTATCTTCCCTAACTCGTTTTCCTTCCTTGTCCTGTGACCTGGGCTACAATGGAGGGCTCTTGACCACTAGAGATATCTGTAATCCTAAAACCGGGGGCACATGAGGCTGGCAAATATCCAAAGAGTGAAGGAAAGAACGGGAGACTGGCCACAGCCATGAAGCCCCACTATCACACCTGTGCCAGCTTCCTTGGCTCAGTTTATGCTGGCCCTTCCTGAATACTTTCTTCCTCACTCTGCACAGAAAAGAGGCCTAGCAAATTTTCATGAGTAAATGAACATTGGACTTGAAACTGCACAGATCAGGTTTTACCTCCAGGCTCTGCTATAAAATTTTTAAAGAGGCAAGGGTCATTGCCAGAACACCTATTGGCTTGCAATCTTGTCACCATCAGCCAAAATGGTGAAATCAATTTTTTTGAATGGCCTTTGTCAAAACTGGCCTGAGAACATGCTGCATGAAATGATAATGATTAGTGTTAAATTGATGATGATAACTAAATACAACAAGCACAATAAAGTGTAAAACAAAAGATAAAGGTGGATAATACAAGACAAAAAATAGAATAGATAAATGATCAATCCAAGTCAAGTATCTGATAGGAATTCCAGAAAGAAAAAAAAGGGCATAAAATTATCAAATAAAGAACTCAGGAAATTTTCTGAGTTTAAAGAACATTAATCTTCATATTTGAGAGGCTTTAGCACACACACACAGAAAAAGCTATACCAAAAATTGGCAACATGAAATTCCAGAACATCAGACATAAACAAATGTAATCATTTCCTCATACCATACACCAAAATTGATGCCAGGTAGATTAGATGCTTAAATGTGTAAGTCAAAATTTGACATCTTTTAGAAAAGAATATAGCATAAAGTATTTATGCCTTTACAGTAGAGAAGTATTTTTTAAATAAGACATCAAATGCAACTTACAAAGAAAAAATGTGACACATTTGACATTACATTCAAAACTTCTGTCCATCAGAGGAGACTGCAGCAAAGACTGCGTAGTTGTTCACTCATCCTTTCATCCTTTCCTCCTGTACAGTCAGACTGCATTTCCCAGCCCCACCTGCAACAAGATGTGGCCACTGCATACTGGCCAATGAAACACACTTATTTGAGACAAGACACTCCATCATTTTAAAGCTTCTGGCTAACAATGTTTTCAATATTTCTGAGGGTTCCGACATATTTATGAAGCACTGTCTTTGGGCTCAGCATGGAGCTAGGTGCAACAGAGAAGTTACGGACACCACTCTGGAGCCTTTCAGTTCTGCCAGCTACTAGCTGTGTGACCTTAGGCAAGTTACTTTGTTTCTCTGTGCCTCTTTTTCCTCATCTGTCAAACATAACATAGGGACATAACAAGGTCAGTGCCTACCACATGCAGACATTGTAAAGCTTCAACAATATATAGTAAGTGTTCAAATATCTTGGCTTCTATTACTTTTTTGAAAAGAATTTAGTTCATAATATGAGTGCCAAAATGGGAGGGAAATAACAATCAATGCCCTAAGATGACTTTTTCACAGTCTAATGAGGCACCTGACACATAGCAGGTACTCAATAAACATTTTTGAATGACTAAATGAATGAATATGAAAGTAAGCAATAGCGAGAAATTTACTTCGGCAGGACGGGCATGAGTCCCTCAGTACCATTCAGCAGTTACTGTCAGTGTTTCTCTGCCCCAGTTCACATTAGAGAATCAATTGCGGGTTTTCTTAAAACACCAGTGGCTGAACCCCATCAACCAAATCAACTGAATCAGAAACTTTGGGATGGGAAGCAAACATTGATATTTTTTTATCTACAGGTGAATCTATTGTGCACCAGGTTGAGAATCCCTGCTTTAACTCATTCTGAGTTGATGGTAACTATTCCCAAACTTCCTTACTTCTTCAGGCCCCCATTCCCTGATGCCTCTCTCTCTATCCCTGATGCCCTCATTCTCGGCAGATGGCTACTCTTCATCCTCTCTCTTCTACCTCACCTTCTATTCTCCTCTTCCCTGCTCTTCTTATATTCAGGGGAATAAGTGGGTCCCTGGTCTCATTCACAGCCTCCATTCCAATCTGCAGTGGCCCACTTTTGCACTTATCAGACTGTGCTATGGAGCAGATCGTGCATCGGTCCACTCTCCATCCAGACAGTGAATTCCCCAGAGGCAGGGTCCACTCATCTTTACAGTCTCCCTGTGAAGACAGGTGGTAGTATGCTCCCTTAGGGGTCAGAGAAGAAAAGCTGATGCCAGCACACGCCAGCACTCCATAAATGTCACTGAATTGGGGAGGTGGGACCTTTACCTGGGCCTTGAAATGTCAGTAAGAATCAAAAAAGAAAAGAGGGAATTCTATAAGCAGTATAGAAAATTAAAACTAAAACACGGAATTCAGAACAGCAGCATTATACTCTTCCTAGAACTTTCTAGCAACTATCATCATTAAACTTCAACAACACGTATGCATCACTTCTATTTCTCACCAAAGTTCCTATGGTTGCAACTAAAATATGGCTTTTGAAAGTACTTTGTCAAGTATAAAAGGCAACATAAATGAAAGAATGCTGCTTAGAGAAAAAAGAGCACAAGAGAAAGACAAATCCACAAAAAGCATCACTTTATTTCTACAAGGAGATACAACTGCTGCAGCCTCTCTTGTTCCTTAGCGGCCAAATCTGTCAAATGGAGATAATAACAATACCTCCTTCCACAGGATTGCTGAGATGATTAAATGAGTTAATAAATATGAAGAGAGTAGAAAAGTATCTGGTATATAGTAAGCACAATAAATTGTTAGTTTCTAAAATGTTATTATCCTCAAAATGTTAATGCTTTCAGCTTTCAATTAGGAAAGGAAAAGAAGAATGACTTTGGGAAAGAAGACGGCCAGGCACTTTTCGTAAGTCATCTGACTTGAATCCTCTCTACAAAACTACGAAGTAGGTAACACTGGGTCCATGTTATAAATGAAGACACAGAGGCTCCAAGCCCAATAGCTATTCAGTGCCCTCCAGGCACATTCTCATTCTATAGGACACTACAAGTACTCTTCCTTGCAGCGGAGACCTCCCTGTTTACTGAAACCATTAATTCCATGCACACAATCCCATTATAATGTGCTAAAGATCATTAAAGCTGTTCATCCCTGCTAAATGGCACTGTAATCAAACTGTCAAGGAGGCTTGGAGACTCAAAGACTGCTATTAAATCATCCTTCTGGCCCCTCGTTGCCAAGGAAAGTAATCTCAGTTCCTTTTAACCTTTTCTCATAGGTGTTTTCCTACAGCTCAGTCATTGTCCCTTTCCTCTGCAGTCCTAAACCTCAGAGGCACCTAAGAAAGGCTGCCTTACATGGGCCTGTTACCCTGCATGTCCCACCTTCTTTCTCTGGCCCTTTTTAGCAACCTTTATTAGTATCATCAGAGGTTTGTCTAATTTTCTTAGTTTTCTTAAAGAAGTAAGTAGCCATTATTGATCCCTTTTACCTTTGTCCTCTATTTTAGTGATGGCCATTCTTTTTTTTAAAAAAATTATTGAGGTGTAATTTATACATTGTAAAGTTCACTCCTTTTAGTGTATAATCCCATGAGTCTTAACAAATGCATACAATGATGTAACCACCACCATAAAGATACAGAGTACTTCAATTATCTCAGAAAGTTCCCTTATGGCTTTTTGTTATCCCCTTCAGCCCCTGGCAACTACTATCTGTTTTCTGTCTCTATAGTTTTGCCTTTTCCCGAATGTCATGCAAATGGAAACAGATGGTATGATTTGGAGTTTTTTGAGTCTGGATTGTTTCACTTAGCATAATACATTTGAGATTCATCCATACTGCTGCATGTATCAAAAGTTCAGTTTTATTGCTCAGTGAGGTTCCATTATTTGGATGCAGTAGAGGTTCTTTACCTATTCACCAGATGAAGGACATTAGAGTTATTTCTATTTATTGATGTTTATGAATAAAGCTACTTATAAACATTGCATACAGGTTTTCGTAAGAACGTAAGTTTCAGTTCACTTGGGTAAACACCTAAAAGTAGAATTACACAGTCATATGGTAAGTGTATTTTAATTTTATAAGAAACTGTCAAACTATTTTCTAAAGTGGCTAGATCATTTTACATTCCCATCAGCAATGGACAAGAGTTTCAATTGCTCTGCACCTCATTACTACTTGGTATTGTCAAGTTTTGTCTTATGTTATTTTATTTATTTTATTTTTAGCCACTCTTTTTGGCATGTAGCTTCTCACTGTGGTTTTAATTTGCATTTCTCTAATGATGTTGAGCATCTTTTCATGTGCTTATTTGGCATCTGTATATCTTGAAAGTTTCTTTTCAAGTCATTTATTCCTTTTTAATGGGAGTTTTTTCCCCTTAGTTCTGAGTTTTGAAAGTTCTTTGTATATTCTGGATAAAAGTCCTAAATTGCATGTTGATTTCTTGCTTGCTTTTTTATCCTCCCAAGGGGCTACATTAGACATTTCTGAAATGAGAGTAGACTCGGCACTAGGCCCATAGCCACTAGTCACAAGGGAGGCAGATGTTTATAGAAGAAGACAGGAAAGGCCTTGATTATATAGTGGCCCAGAGTTTTTCATTCTCTTCATCTTATTCCATACAGCTTAGAACAATATGGAGGGTTTATGGTAAGAGAAAAGAAAGACACAAAATGACACAAAAGTTTTCTCAGAGTGGGTCAAAGTCAGTAAGGGAAGAGTTAGCTTGGTAGCTGTTTCACTTTGAGACTGACCAAGGAGTTGTCATTTTCATTCTGCCCTTTCCCTTAAGAGTCAGAATACTCTCTACTTCCTGCATTTCCAGCTCAATGGGACCCATCTGACTGGCTGAGCACCTGAGCCAGAATTAGAGAGGAAGAAGAGATTGGTCCTGAGGGAAGAGGACCATGAAAGAAGAGGAAGAGGAGTTCCTTGTTGCCCCAGGGGTACTCGGTGTGTTCTGAACAGTGACTTTCCATATTGCAACATTATCTGGACTTCTAGAGCATGTTTGATAATAGAAAGGTCTTTAAGTAGGAAAGGTTGAGAGGTGGTAACCTATTTGGGATTACTGAAAAATCAGGAGGGGCACGAAGCTTGGTTTGTAAAGCTCTTCACAACAGATTGCAAATATCAATTCTCCATATCAAAAAGAGACCAAGGGTGAAGTTTTCTACTAATGGACTATAACATCCCACCTTCTAGCTATTAAGGATAGAGTTAGGAAGAGAGTGAGCCCAACTCCCTACCCGTGTTTCTACTACTAATCTTTCAGTGAGGATAGATAGGTAGGTAGGTAGGTAGGTAGGTAGATAGATAGATAGATAGATAGATAGATAGATAGATAGATAGATAATATATAGACATATAATCAGTAGCTTTTAACTCTAATCAAATAATCCAAGAATTTCTGATTCTGTATTACTTACTTGACTTGAGAATATGTTATGGTTTTTAAGCCTTCATAAGCACCTAAGAAATGAAAAACAACAACTACAAATTGCCTGACCTTTCTATAGTAAACCTAAGTAGTCAATCTATTTTTATTTCTTTTCTCTTATGTCAAAATAGACAGTTAAACCTGTAGTACAGAAGTGTGAATTTCTGTTGGCACAAATGATACCAAACGCACCCCAGTAAATCACTAAATGCCTTGACGGCTACAGCTCTTCTGTTGATCCCTGTATTTTGGATTAAGCATTTCCTTAATTATCTATATTTACGTAGGTCTGTTCCACATTGTGGTACCCTGTGTCAGATGAGTGGTTCTGGAAACACATCATCACGGATCATCAGTTATAACGAGACGGAGATTAACCCAGGGGCATGCCATCAAATGATCTGCCCAAGGTACAGTTGACAAAGTCTTCATCAGTCAGTACTGATATAAATACCATCCTCCTCAGTGGATCATTTGCAATGTGTCTCTCAGAGCTAAATCAGTACTCTAATTGCAACATCAGTTATGGGCCCTGCTCAGTGATGAGAGGGGCAAAGATATGAGGATGTTCTCAGCCGAAGCTATTTATACATGCCACGTGGTCCTTCATTATCTGGTAGGGAGGGGATGGGAAGGGACAGAAAGTTGACATGACTAAAAATTGAATCTACTCCACCTGCTCTGTACCATTCCAGCAAGACAGAAAATTCTAAGCACTTCCTAAGAGAAAAATGTAAGAAACCTCAAATACTGTGAGAATGCAGGCTACCCAGTTGCTAACTAGCATTTCACTGCCAATACTCCTACTTATTGTGTACGTTCAAGACTTCAAGGGACTATGGGAAAGAAAATTCAATTCGTGTAAGCCCCAAATTAAATGAGAAGTCTTGGTAGAATCTTCTTTTATTCTTGAAAGTAGAAGAAAGTTGCAGATTACAAAACTGATTTAGGTTTTCCAGAATTTTGGTCAATAAAAAATTCCAGGCTTCAATATGAAAACTTCCTGGAATAAAATAAAACCATTAATTATATATTCATAAATTGATTTATAAAATGCCAAAGGTCCAAGATATAGTACAGGAAGAATATCAGATATAAGGTACATTTGGGAAGAAATAGCTATAATAATGACTACATTTATTTAATGCTTCTATGTGTCAGAGACTCTGTGCTAAGAACCTTACCTATATTATCTCAATAAATTCTTCCTACAACTCAATAACAGATATATTATTATCCATGTGTTACTGATAAGGAAACTATGGTTCAAAAGATTAACTGGTGCAAATCACATACCATTTAAGTTAGAATTGTCAAAATTAAAATTCTCATCTGATCTCAAAGTCTTTAAAACACTACTTTTTATTCTACATATTTTTGTCAACCTCATAGCTTATCTTACTCATACATCCTGCTTCCCTATATTGTGAACTGACCTATTTATGACGTTTCAAGGTAACTCCTCTCCCTCTTATCTCTCCTTCATGTATCTTTAAGCTGTGAATCCACTGTGAATAGTTTGACGTTCTACTTATTTCTCATCTCAGATCTAATGATGAGCTCCCTGTCTGAGCAAAGACGGTGCACCAGGCCCCTCATAACATAGTGATTGCCCATGGTCAGGTACCTGGTCTTCTTCCCTTTAGCTGGTGGCTGGTAGGGACAGAGCAGGAGAGAAGGGAAGCCCCACCGTGTTAGCAGGGGATGTGAGTAGGTCAGTTCCCCTTCGCAGAGGCTGTAGAAACCGAGATTGACTTGCATAAATACAAATATGGTGAAGGAATTCTGAATATACCAATGTGAAGAGTTTTCTTTTCTGAATTCTCCTCATCTGACTAAAAGCAGAGCCTCCCAAAATAATTTAACTGTCATAAATGCCCTGCAGGAAACCAGGAAAGATTGACTTCTGTCACCAAAGACAGTACCAGAATAAGAACCCACACAAATAGATATTGCTACTAAACTATCATATCTCCTACCTATCCTTGTAAAGTTTCATTTTTCTTCACTAAATATCATTTGTTTTTCCTGTAAGTTCCCTTTCCCCCTTCTCTTCCCCATTATGATGGTATATAAGCCTCAAATTCTAATCACCTCCCTGAGTCACATTTTTTTGTGAACTCCCATGTACATAACATGAATTTTAAAAAATGATTCTTTTCTTTTACTGCCTTTTGTTAGTTAAATTTGCAGGTTCCCCAAAGATAAAACCTAATAGGGTAGAGAAAAAGTTTTTCTTTCTCCACAATGAAATAGTTTGAAACTATCAAAAATTATACTGTAAGAGTATTTAATGACATGGAAAAAATCAACTATCTGTTAAGTTAAAAAATAAGGTTGCGAAACTCAAATGTAGAGTCAGATCTCATTTTTGTAAATACATATGTTTGTATACATGCATTGAAAGTCTAAAAGATGTTCACCAAATTGTTAACAACTATTAGCTTGAGAACTAGGGGCAATTTTAACTTTTCTTTTTATTCCATTTTGAACCTGTAATAATAAATTTGTATTATTTTCTATATTGAAAAATATGTAAATATTTTCTTTTTTAAAAAATAAGAATCTATGCATACCATTTGTAAAGCCCTGTTTTTAAAAAATTTATCCTGAAAAAGTAAAGATGAAATAAAAAATTAGCTATGAAAATATTCATTGTCATATTAGCAAATAAAATTTCAAAGAAAAAGTCTGATACAACATTGAAAAAATGATATTCATTAAGTGGATATTTTGTGATCATAAACATTATTTCATGAAAAAATATATGACATGGAAATATGTATACAATATACCAATTGGGGAAAAGCAAGTTACAAAACAATAAATTATAGTGTGACCCTGTTTTATAGTTCAAAATTACACAAAATGCATTTATGCCTGGAAAATAATATGAAAGAATTTAACAAAAAGGGGTGGGATTATAGATGGTTTTAATGTTCTTATTTTTATGTGTCTATAATTTTTAAATTATCCTGCAGTGAACCTGCATTACAAATATAATTTTTAGAAATAAAAACTGGGTTTTTTAACTTTACTGGAGGTTTTATTGTGTTGAATGTAAGTATCAATGAGGCTGATTGAGACTGAGGACTTTTCCTCATTCTTTGCCATCTCACTTGAGGTTGCTCAGAGCACTTGGAGAAGAGCATCAGTTATTAATTTTATAGTCATGACATGAAACAGACTAGACTAATAAGTGTACATTTTAACACAGAACACAGTGGTAATTTCTCAATCACCATATTAAGTTTTCTTAATGAGCATTCATTTATTCATCACTGAGTGGCAGATAGCTCCCCCTCTGGGAGCTACTCTAATGATATGTTTACAGAATCCTGTGCTCCTCACAACCACGGTAACAAAAATTCTTTGAGAATTCCTATTTGCAAACTTGGCAAAAAGTGCTGGAAAGCGATAGAAACACGGATGAATGTTCTAATGCAGTTCGTTATTTCACAGTAGCTGTGATCTGAAAATCATCTTTGTAAAAATCATCATCTTCCTCAAAAAATTAAGGAGAGAATTACCATCTGATCCAGCAATTCCACTTGTGGGTGTATACACAAAAGAACTGAAAGCAGGGACTAGAACAGATATTTGTATATCCACGTTGATGGTAGCATTATTCACGATAGCCAAAAGACAGAAGCAGTCCAAGTGCCTACCCACTAATGAATATAAATGCATGTGTGTGATGAAAAATGTATTTTATACTGTAGGTCATAGTCAAAAAAATGTTTGAAAGCCCTTGTGTTAAATCATATATTCATTTTGGAGACTCGAAAAAGTAGGGTAAATTGTAAATTTGTTAGTTAATTTTTATTAATGTATGTCTAAAAGAAATCAGCGAAGCCAGCAAAATGTGGTGGCATGCAAGCCTTAGAGTCCCTACTTTACTACTGCCCTTTTCAGAAGCATATTTCTTTCTGAATTCATTCCAGCACCTCCATAGTCTGCATAGGATTTCCAACTCTCTTTCCCTTGTGGTAATCACATATAGACATACATTGGACTTGATGTCAGTAGGAAATCTAAGTAGGAAAGGATGTATTTAGTCAACAAATAGATTTCTTGACTATTTTAATCTACCTAAGTAAACAAAGATTTTTCTTACCCTCTAGCACTTTAAATTTTCATGCTTAGTTGTTGATGTGCCTATGAAAATCTTATCTTCTCAATTTCTTGACCCTTAACAAGGGTCAAGAAAAGGCTCAGTGGGGACAATGTTGGAGGTCAGCCCAGGCTGAAGCAGAGAGCCAACTGACACCAAGTGGAACTATGGACAACCATGTCAACAGATCTTCTGATTTTCCAGGAGAAGCCATAAATTTCTATTTTTATGTGAAATCTCCTGTTTTAAAAGTTGGCAATTAATTCAAAATAATTTTAAACACTTCAAGGGACAAATAAAATGTGTCTGCAAGCAGCCCAGTTTGTGACCTCTTCTTCCAGAAATCCACCAGATAAGACAATATTCTTCAGAGCGTCTATAACTTCACCCTACTCTAACCTCCACCTTTCTTCCACCCACAATGTAACTGTTCTCTGATCTGAGTTACTAATGCAATTTATGTTACAGTGCTCGTTACATTTTATGATTTGTTGTTGTTCTAATGGATAAGATGGTGGCTGAATTATTAGCTATAGCAATAGAAATCCAATGAGATAGTGTTAGTCAAACCTGCCCACAATGCCTCAGGAAGAAACCTGAGTATAAATGGACATTTTTATGAATAATTACGGTAATAGGTGGAATACTGAGTGCTTAGATATGCCAGGCACTTACTGGATGCTTTATATGGTTCCATAATCTTCACACCAACTCCATAAGGTAAACATCATCATTATTTATATTTTACCGGTGAAGAGAATATGGCTTAGGGTGGTTGGGTACTACTAAGTGGCAGAACTGGAACCAAAATGTCCTACTCCAAAGCCCACGATCTTGAACACACCCCTAACTCCCAACAGTGCCAAGTCTCAGAATGGGCTCGTTCCCTCCAACTATGCATTTCTGAAAGCAGTAAGATGAACAGGCACATATACTCATGTGACTTTTATATCCTTTTTGTGAAGAAAGACGCAGGCATTCATTTGTGAAAAAAATCCATAGGGAGTGGCTAGACTAGGTGGATGGTTGACTGTGGCGACAGGGAAAGGGGCTGCCCAGTCAGAGATTTTAAGCAGACTTCTCTAAGGAGACAGTTCGAGAAAAGTTTCAACAAAGGGAAGGAGGGGGCTTAGCAGATGTGAAAGAAGAGCTTGCTCGGGCCTCTCGGCCCCCATCCCGCCCCAGCTGTGGACGGCTGACTACAAAAGCTGTGCTGCCAGCAGGTAGGGACTGGGGCCAGGGATGGCAACTTCCCCCAGAATGGTGGAGGCTGCTCCAACTCTGGGAAGGTCCTTTATCTTGGTGATAATGGTAAATCTTGCCTTTCATCATAAAAAGGTTAATATAGGAACCCAACTGACAGCCATCCGCTAATGAGGATTTACTAATACAGTTCAGACTCTGTTCTCATTTGACGCTTAATCCCTAGTGAGTACTTGGTTTTCTCATGTACTTTTTAAAGGGTCTTAACAGTGTTATTCCCAAAGGAGAGTGGTGGGTAGGAAGTAGGAGGTGGGGGGAGTCATTCTGAAGACAGTTTCCCCTCATTGCCATTATAAGTCTTTGCCATTTATTTTTAAATAACTGTGTGCAAGAAAAGGAAATGAGACGTCCCTAGAGACTTTTGCAAACTCAGATGAACTCGTCTGGGGCTTTGGGTTGTTTAGTCTGTGAAAGCTGTTTTCACAATCCAGAGTGATAGATGAATGCAATGGCATACCCGCAGTAACCTGGGAGGGCTGTGGGCAGATGACCTAGCCACGGAGGAGCCAGCACCTATATCCAAGGTTTCTATTTTCTAAAGACAGAAATAGTTGCAGGGAAGGGGTACCTATAGGGACACTTTGACCAAATGCTAAAGAGATAAAAATGACAAGAGCCAAATTAAACTGGATTGAACCAGATGAGAACAGAAGTGGGACTTCAAGGGGTGTCAGGGCCAAGAAGAGAAAATGTGCTCAGTTGTAGGGCATGAGGTCAGAGGGACACCCTGGGGAGGCTTATTGGCTGGTTTTCCACGTCTTGTGGTAAAAGTGTGGGTTGCTCCAAGCCACTGAGCAGAGCTGCCCTCCCTAGGGAGTAGTAGTTACTTGCACATTAGTCCATGGGGTGACCCACTTTTTTGTTGTTTTTTTTTTCCCATTTTCCCAGCAGGAGTGAGCATAACAGTAGACTGACAACTTGAAACTCAGCCTAGCTGACTGGCATTATGGGAGTTGACCAGCCTATTTCGTAGAGGACGTCCAATTCTGAACTCAGATTTCCTTGCTTCCCACTGGGTCAGTTCAAGGTAGTGTCTTTGCCCTGCAGTCTCCCTTGGGTAAAAAAAATTAATGAAGAAAAGGGGGAAAAAATTGGGTTTTGGAATCTAAGTATACCAGCAATTAAGGGAGAGCCTGGTGATTGGGCTTACTTTAACCTCAAGACAATCTTAGGAGGGACATACAATTCCTTTTGCCTACAGATAAGAAAACTAAGGCACAGATTGGTTAAGCAATCTGCTCCAACATGACAATAATTTTTTTTAAGCCTATGTGGCTCTAGAATCCAGATGTCTAAACACTATGCTGTGCTGTCTCTTAATGAGATGATACATGGAAAGTGCCTGTCCCATAGAAAGAGTTCAATAAATAGTGCCTACTACTATTATTCTCCTTTTATATATAGACATTCATATTCCAGTTAAGATTATCAGTTAACTAAAAATTATTTTAAATACGGGTTTATCAAAGTATAATCCCTAGGAACTTTGACTAGGGTTAGGTAGTGTCTATGGTAGCCATTCTCCAAGATGGTCCCCAGTGACCCCTGCTTGCTGGTAGTCACGCCTCTGTATAGTCTTCTCCCACACTGTATCAGGTTGATCTGAGTGCTCAGTAGGCTACGGAGGGTGACAGAATGTCACTCCTGAGGTTAGGTTATAAAAGACACTGTGGCTTTTGCCTTTCTCTCTCTTAGATTCCTCACTCTGGGATGGATTTAGCTGCCCTGTTACGAGTAGCCCTATAGAGAGATCTCCATGGCAGGGAATTGAGGTCTCCTCCAAGAGCCATGTGAATGTGCCATCTTGAAAGTGGATCCTCCCTCTGTCAAGCCTTCAGATGACAACAGCTTTGGCCAACATCAGGACTGCAACCTCATGAGAGACCCTGAGCCAGAACCACCCAGCTAAGCCACTCCAAGTTTCTAGACCCAGAAACTATGTGTTTATTGTTCAAAGGTACTGCCTTTGGGGTTACTATTACACAGCAATACGTAACTAATACATTATCTCTTCTAGAAACCTTCTACCAATCCCCAGTATTTTGTAACCCCTCCACCATAGTATCTGCTATTGTCTGACATTCATGCTTTCATCTCAGTCCTGCCTTCTAGACAATGAGCTCAAGAACAAGCACTGATACTCTCCCTGATTTTTGGATTCCCAGGATTGAGACTAATGCTGCAATTGGTATGAATTTCAATAAGTGTCTGTCACTGGACTGTACTGTCTCTACTTACTATATGTCCATTTTCTTAAAAATATAGCCTATATTTCATATTTTTCATGAATTCTTTCTTGCTATCTAAATAATTAGGCCTGCTTTCATTCAGCTAGTATTTGGTTATTAAAGTTCACATTAAATTTGTACTAAGATCTTAGACACATCTTTTTTATTTTTACAATAAAATTATATCAACTTTTGACAGAAAGTGTTAAATAGTATGTAAGTTAGAACCACTCCTATGCTTTCAAAGTGACTGCATCATCAGCCCAAATTTTTTCTTTTTGCCAAGTAAGATCAAATACCTGGAGATAAACCTAGCTCACCAAAAGTAGCTTTACCAAGTAATAGAAAAGGTAAAATAATTTCCTAGAAAATATCATCTGAGTTGGTTGCACAATGTCAGAGAGTTGAGATTAAATTGGAAGTTTTATTTTTTTGTTCACATTTAACTCATGGAATATGCCTTTATGGTTATTAAAGATGTCAGTTCAATCTGTAGTTCATTCTGTACTCTGCTCCTTTGGGGACCAAATTTGCCATTTTTTCCTAAAATGTAATATAAAACTTGAGTGACTAGTGACACTTTGTATTTGTAAAATAAGGAACACATTAAAGACATGAACTTCTTAAGTAAATGGAAAGCAGTTCACATCAATGCATCCTTCATCATGAATATGACCAAGGGATTCACCACTTCCAGGAGGCTCTATCCTCAGGAGACAAAGGGCTACCTCTAATTTCAAAGTTGTTATCTATCCTCATTCCAAAATATGCTAAAACCCAACAAAGGAATGGATGCTATTTCTGTCACTATGTCTCTAAATGCAACTGTTCTAAAGAGGAGTTTCTCAGTTCTGGGCGGCCTGAGGTTCATCTAAGTGCATTGACACAATACATATTCAAACATAGGGGGTGGGGAGTAGATCTTGGCATTGACATACAATGGTAACTCAACAATGATGAACTTGTAGAATCCAACACAAATAACATCCTCAGGTTATATCGCATTGAATTGTAGCCTGGAGGATATACCTAAAATAAAACAGATGAGCATTCATTGCATTCATTCAAGCAATAAATTCAAGAATTAAGAGTAAGAATAGACATCATCTACCCCATAAACACAGCTTGGAAACTGAGGACTGAAACTATGTAACCCTTCTCCACCCCCAAACACACACACACACACACACACACACACACACACACACACACACCCTTACTTTTCACAATATATTAACAGAACTTACTACTCCATTGTCCTCCTTATCATTCCTTTACTAACCCAGGAGCCTCTTGCCCAGATAAATCACCTGACTGTTCATTACAGGAACTTCCCCAAAAGACCCTTCACCTCTTCAACAGGAAGCATTAAGAGTCAGTTAACACCCTAAAGATCCTCAAATACCTCACTTTAAAATCCTTTTCTTGCTTCTTCCAATCCTAAACTGTCAAATCATTAACCTTATCCAATCTAGCCCCTTCATTGAAAGAGCACCTTAAACCAAACTTTGAATTCTCAATAAAATCTGACCTTGCCCCTTCCCCTTGGAGACATTACCTGAGCTCTGTCTGGGTGGTTATTAGCTTTGCCACAATAAACAATAAGCAGAGTTTTGTCTTGTCAACAGGTTGTATAGGTGATATTTGGAGAGCTAGTGCTTGACAAATGCTTAGCATGGGTCTAGCAATAAATTAAAACAGCTAGAGACTAACATATATCTCCTATTTCCCCCCAGGGAAAGTTTCACAGGTGGGCATTTCAATTTCTGTGGGATCTTTAGAACACTCCCTCACTCAATACACAAAAATAAACTCAAAATGGCTTAAAGACTTAAATAGACAAGACATAATAAATCTCCTAGAAGAAAACATAGGCAAAACATTCCCTGATATAAATCTTAGCAACGTTCTCCTAGGGCAGGCTACCCAGGCAATGGAAATAAGAGCAAAAATAAACAAATGGGACCTAATTAAACTCATAAGCTTTTGCACAGCAAAGGAAACCATAAGCAAAACAAAACGACAACCTACAGAATGAGAGAAAATATTTGCAAATGTTGTGACTGACAAAGGCTTAATTTCCAGAATATATAAACAGGTCATACAACTTAATAATAACAACAATAAAACAAACAACCCAGTCCAAAAATGGGCAGAAGATCTAAACAAGCATTTCTCCAATGAAGACATACAAATGGCCAATAGGCACATGAAAAAATTCTCAATATCACTAATTATGAGAGAAATGCAAATCAAAACTACAATAAGGTATCACCTTATACCAGTCAGAATGGCCATCATTCAAAAGTCCATGAATGATAAATGCTAGAGAGGCTGTGGAGAAAAGGGAACCCTCCTACACTATTGGTGAGAATATAGTTTGGTGCAGCCATTATGGAAAACAGTATGAAGATTCCTCAAAAAACTAAAAATAGACTTACCATATGATCCAGCAATCCCACTTCTGGGTATATATCCAGAAGGAACTCTAATGCAAAAAGATACATGCACCCCAATGTTCATAGCAGCACTATATACAATAGCCAAGACATGGAAGTAACCTAAATGTCCACTGACAGATGACTGGATAAAGAAATTGTGATACATTTATACAATGGAATACTACTTTGTCATAAAAAAGAATAAAATAATGCCATTTGCAGCAACATGGATGGACCTAGAGATCGTCATTCTAAGTGAAGTAAGCCAAAAAGAAAAAGAAAAATACCATATGATATCACTCATACGTGGTATCTAAAAAAAAAAAAAATAGGACACAATGAACTCATCTACAAAACAGAAATAAACTCTCAGACTTAATAAACAATCTTATGGTTACTGGGGAAAGGGGGTGGGAGGGGATAAATTTGGGATTTTGAAATTTACAAATGTTAGCCACTATATATAAAAATAGACTTTTAAAATTTTTTTCTTTTGTATATAGCACAGGGAACTATGTTCAATATCTTGTAATAACCTTTAATGGAAAAAATATGAAAACAAATACATGTATGAATATGCATGACTGGGACATTGTGCTGTATACCAGAGATTGACACATTGTAATTGACTATACTTCAATAAAAAAATAATAATAATAATAACAATAATAAATAAAGTAAATTTCTGCAGGATCCAGCATTTGCCACAGTACATTCTGTCAAACGTTAAGAGGTATTACTTGTTTCAAAGAAAAATGTTTCCATGGTCAAACAATCTGAGAACTGCTGAGTTAAGGATAAAATTGATTATTTCTTTATTGCAGGACTTCTCAGGGCCTTTACTATATACCACTAGATATCAAAAACATCCAGCAGGGATTTTTTAATACACAGACTTTGTAAAATATATTTGAATGCTTTGTCCTAAAGCAGCTCACTAGATTCTTCCTGGAAACAACAGGGATGATGGACCCTTTAATCTAAACTTCGACCCTGCCCTTTATCCACAGGCCTCTACAAGAAAATAGAACTGGAAAATAAGATAAATGACTACAGCTGTAGTGCCTAGCAATCAGCTTAGCGGTAATTTAGGGGTTGCCTGGAGCTGTAAGCAGGGCAGGATGAAGGAAGTGGATCAGCCTGAGTCCTTAAATGGTGAGGTGGGTCTGAGCCACACTTAGGTGGTTCTATCCCTGAAATGGAATGCCAGCCATTCCGCATCCTGAGGGGCATTCCTCAAGCCTTTCCCACACTCATGAACACCTAACACAAATGGGTTAAATATTCCAATTTGCTGGTCTTTGCTCAAAGGAAGGCCCTACTGGTACAGACCCTTCAGGTCAGAGGAGGTGGGATCTGGCGAGATTGCCGCTTAAAGGACAATCTTTCAGTTGGCAGTTACAACTCTGACTTCCCTGTTTTGGAGTTGAAGAGAGGAAACTGACATGTACCATGCATTTTCTCTGAGCATTTTCTTTGTGCCTGACAAGACATAAGGCACTTTATGTGCTGTATCTCATATAATTCACACAACTAAAAAAAAATCATACTAGCAAATTTTCACATCATTTTTGCCACGGGCCAAGCAGTGTTGTGAATGTTTTATGTATCTGCAATCACTCAGTGCTCACAGCAACTCTATGTGATTATCACCTTCACTTTATAGGTGAAGAAATTGGGGGATTCAGAGTCAAGGAGCTTGACTAAGTTCCCATAGGCAGTTAGTGGCAGGGCCAGATTTGAACACAGTCCACGTGTCTAACCACTCTACCATTTCCTGCCATTATTTGCCCTGTTAGATGAGAAAATCAAAGCTCAAATAAGTTCAGCGGCTCACTCAGAGGCACGCAGGAAGTGGAAGAACTGGGGCCAGAATCCATGTCTGCCTACTCCCAAGTCCTTGCTTTTCCTCTAGATGAACTATTCATAAGACATCGTCCCCAGACCAGCAGCATCAATGTCAATTGGGAACTTGTTAGAAATGCAAATTCTTGGGCCCTCCCCAGACCTACTGAATCTGAAATTCTGGTGTCGGGCCCAGGAATCTGTTTTCAGAAGCTCTCCACGGGATTCCGATGCAAACTATTCCGATGCAAACTACAGTTTGGGAAGCCCAGCTCTGCACACTTCTGTAGAATACTGAAACTTGAGGTCCCCTTCAAGGGCTAGAGAGACTGTGTGGTGTAGTGGTTAGAAGCTCGGAGAAGTTAAGAGGCCTGCCATGTATTGTTCTGCTAAGAATCAACTTGGTTAGACCCATCATATTTCACTGGCTTGTCAATAGACAGGTCAGTGGTTGCTCTTAATTGTTCCTGGAGCAGGAAGAGAACAGCTTTGCTCTAGTCGTTGGTCACAAGGGAGAATGGATTTTCTCTTTGGCCATCCTTGATTCTACTGCTGGCTTCTCAGATACAGAGATTCTCAATACATTTCAGTTCCATGTTTTGCCACCTCTGCCTGGCAGTTCGGTCCATCTGTGCCTACCTGTAACCCTTCTTGTCTTACAGGAAGAAAAACTTCTGTGGCAATACGATCAACTGATTTGCTGCCCTCCTGGTTGGTATACTATGCAATGAAAAAATTCTTACAATTCTGAAACCCAACATTTTTTTCCCTTTTTTGCTCCAAGGATCAGTTCAGTAGCTACACTAATGCTCTCATCACCCACTGCTTCTCTGAAATGTTTAAGATCTCAGCTTTCCCCCGAATCAAGCTGTTGTCAAGAGGTTCAGTGTCAGTACCAGAAACAGACAGATGGAATAATAAATTGATATTTATAGAGGCTAAAAGGAAGTGAAAGAATCTTTGATGGTTCAGGATGGGAGCCTGAAAGGCCTTTGACACCAGGCGAAGGATTACACGGTTCTGGATTTGCGGCCAATAGCTGTACCAAGGGAAAAGAGAACGAGTAGTAGATAAGAGAGGAAGAGGCTAAGCTGGCTCCGTGGTGCTCACTTGCAGTCAGGGATCAAAAGCACATTACTTTTTAAAACCCATTGTCCCTTTTAAGCAAAAATAACTTGAGATCATTCAGTTTCTGCAGGCCATACATCCCAACAGAGCATCAGGAACGTGGAGTGTTTCAGTTTACTTTCAAGGCTGAGGGTGGGGACTTCCTGGTGGGAGAACATGACATCTAATGACTAAAGTTGCAAGGAGGAGAGTGGAGGAGCTACCTGGAGCTCATTCATCTCTATTTTTACCTCTTGATAGATTTCTGGGGTCTATTGGTTTGTTAGTTTGTTTTGTGCTTGATTTGGAATCTTGGTTTTTATTAGCCTGCGCTGAAACCAGTTAGTACCAGAAAGGGTCCCACATTAAGAATTAATGAGCCTGACCTGATTTATCAAAGAGGAATGTGTGCTGTGTTTGAGTGTGGATGTGAGACTCAAGCAGAACCTTCCCCAGCTTGTGATGTGTCAGACCTTGGTGGGCTGTCCTGAGGGATAAATGGGAACATGCATATAATTATGACCTGACTGTTAATTATTATTGTTCAATTCACACAAACTGGGAGTTTAGCAGCTGCTTGTTCCTGTGCAGGCCCTGCAGGGGTCACAGAGGGGCTCTCTGTGGGGAACAAGTCTGGTTTGCACCATCATCAGCCCCCACCTGGCCCCAGTGAATTTGAACAAGCTCTTTAAGACCCTAAACTTCCATATATTTTCATCTGAAGACACACATGTCTTCCACGTGGTTTGTGGGGAGCAAGTGAATAAGATCTCTGAAGATTTCAAACTACTATGCGAGGCTGACAAAAGGCAGCATCATCATTTGTTGTAGAAGTAGCGTACATATTTTAAAATTTCTGATTCTGATATTAGTTGAACTTTTACTGCTGTGGTATAATAGAAAGAACCCCTGAATTAGGAATTCTAAGACCTATATTCATATCTTGGTTCTGCAATTCTGTCATTTATTAGCTGTGCAACTTTGGGCTAGTCATTAACCTCCCTGGACCTCAGTTTCCTTATCTAAGAACTAGGCTAACCTCATCTACCCCACATGTTTTTGTAACAAAAACAGACGATGTCGGAGAGAACGGGAGGATACAGCAAGTTGTAAACTGTAAGTGCTGTCCAAATGTGATTGCCATTAATAAAGAGAAATTAGAGATAGCTGCTCCAGAATGGGCTCCCTCTGCTTCTTGAACCCCTGCACCCTGCAGGCCACCCAGAAACTACAATCTAGATTCTTATCACCACCTTAAGGGTGCTGCCCTGAAGTGTTAAGTTTGGTTTGGGCATATTATAGAAACAGTAATTATAATAAAAGCCACCATTTATTGGGAAGTTAATGTGTACCTAAAACTGTGCTAAGCGCCTTACATATATTATTGAAATAATCCTTACAACTAAAAAGTAAGCATTTTTCTTCCCATGTTGCAGATAGACTTAGAGAGTTATTTGTCCAGAAGTTACACAGCTAATAACCTGAGATTTTGACCAACACCTGAGCCAACACACTTAATCACTGTTACTCTCTCACTGTTCTTTTCTTCTGCATGTTCCTGAAGTCAGTTTGGGCTGCAGATCCCAAATCCTGACTCCCAGTCTTCATATTAAACTGCATGCAAAATGTCTGGCACATAATTTAAATTACGATCTGCTTTCCCACCCTCATACCTCCAAAATAACTGCAGTTAAAAAAAAAAACAAACTTGCTGTAACAATCTCTGTTCCTCAACCTTAAGAGTTATAGAAAGTTTCAATCGTAAATGACATACTGTTTCTAGATTGAAACCCATTTTGGTTAGTTCCAAGGTTTCTGAAAGTATTTGACATATAATACACACACACACATATACACAGAGCCTCTAAAGCTTTCTTTTTTTTTTTCCACAAAAGCAGGAGAGAAAAATTTTCCCAGGACCCGAGCTCAAGATATTCCTGATACTAGATGCCTCCACAAGCAGGGCTGCTGTCAGAGAAGCTGCCAAGTAGCCAGGCCATTTCCACTCCACATTTGGTCTGAGGCCAGAGTGTTGTCTTTCAGCTTTTCGAAAGACCTCCCAGGGTGAGGTGGCCCCAGCAATGACCATATGTGACCATCACGGCCTGCTGGGTGGAGAAAAGGTAATAGCCTTTGTAAATGACCGAGATCTTATCTGAAAAAGCTGGAAATTTCTTTTTCCAATGCAAAACCAGAAACAGTCCAAATTAATCTTTGCTTCGGGAGGTGGGGAGTCCTAATTCAATGGCCCAAGTCATGCTAATCAACTTCTAAGGAGAAAGACATCCTAGTGCTGTGGGCCTTGAGAAGCGAGCTCAACCTAATTACCTTAACACGTTTCCTTTACCAGGTGACAGACAAATCCTTTGAGATTTTCTAGGAGTGCTTCAGGGAAATCTTGTAGTTAGTTTGAAGTCAAAAAGACTGCATTTAAGGATTTGATTTTGGAAAGTTGTCAAAAATGTCAAAAGATTTGCACACTTGACCAAATAGGATCACAGGTCACAGCAAAACATAACTTAGTTATCCATTTAACCAAAGTGGCCATTAAAAGATTTCAAAGGCAAATACAGAAAGTTACATGGTTGTTAAAAAAAAAACTTAGCTCTGTTAATATTGAGACTTCGTTTTCTTAAGTAATCAAAGAGCTGATGAAGACAGCATGAAGCACAGGAAATTATTTTAAGACACAAAACCTTGATTTCCCAGGCAGATTACTTAAAAGGTAAAGAAAATTCTTTTTTTTTTTTTTTTACAATTTCTTATTAAGAGCCAACCAATAATCTAAGAAAACTTTGCAACAGAGGGAGAAAATCAAGCGGTAGCTTTGTATCAATGAACCATTAATACTAAGGCTAAGGTTTTTTAAAAACCCATGTAAACAAATCCATCCAATCTTGGCCAGTTTTGGCCACACAAGAAAAGAATTCTTTTTCCAAGCTTCCTTTTCCATAAACCTTCTAAAAAAATTTTTTTAATACTGATTCATTTTTTGTCTTACTCTCTTATATCTAATTCTGGAACAATAAGCTATTCTACTTTAGGACAAAACTACTCTTTTTTTCCCTTAACAAAAACACATACGTCATACCTTCCCTTATCAAAAACATATTTTACTTTTCTGCACACAGAATTTTTTTTCTCTGCCCTTATTATTTCTAATAGATTCATTTATACATATTGATTAGAATTTTTAACCATTAGCAACCCTACTTTTCAGTGAAAACAAGGAGTGGAAGATTATGAACTGTCTGCCACATACTTTCATTCTGTAGCCAATTTATGAATATATAATTTCATAATTTTCTAGAGGGATGTCTTTTTCATAGTACAATTTCTGATGCTTATTAACAGATGCAAATATATTTGGCTTCTCTGTAATGTATAAAAACAAGATACCAAAAATAAATTTATGTTCAGCAATTATGTCTCAATATTTTATCTTATTTGGAAATTATCTAGCTATTCAATGAATTCTATCATTTAACTTAATGTAGCTTTAAGGTTTCAAATTATCAAAAACATTTTGCAACTATTTTTAAGTAGACATAAAGCAAAATTATTGTTAGAAAGTTCATTCATAAATTTTATCCAACTTATATTTATTTAATTCACTTGTTCTTATACTTATGCTTGAATTGCTCATAAAAATTTCATGAGACATTAAACAAAGCTAGCCATCATCTTTATTTATTTCCCTTGTTGACTATTCAGGAAAGTATCCACACACACACACACACAAAATCACAAAACTAGAAAACCTGAAGTTAAACATATGATTCTTTCTTTTTCTTTTTTACTGTCATGCTTGACATGCATCAAGCAATTCCATTTTACTGTACATTTTGTTCTGAGGTTAGATTTATAGTTTTATAAATGTGAATATTTAGTAGAGACAATAAAAGCTTGTTTGAATCAAAAACCTAGGTAGGAAAAAAATGTCTATCCACATTATATTTAATGCTGAAACTGCTGAAGACATACATGTTTTATTCTATCAACAATTTTAAAACTACCTTTATTTACCAAAGAATATCCCCGATCATGTAAACTTAAAAAACACTTCGGTTGGTTTCTATATTTCTGACAGTTTTAGGAAAACTTAATTTATATGTGTTCATTTGTCTCTAAGTCAGTTTGAAAAGAATTCCTTTAAAATATTTTATAAGTTAATTTGGTAATACCATCCAGAAATAGAAGAATATCACATGCATTTATAACATGCTTACAAATGCAACAGAGATCTTATAGCCTTTATTCTAAAATTTTAGTCATGAGTCAGTAAAACATAGTAATACAAACTCTCTAGTTTATTTCTTCTTTATATTTTTGTCTAAATTGTGTTTCCAGCAAAAGGGACCAGTTAAGATTACCTGTCTACCAATATCTGTGGAGGAGACTTTTAAGATTTTCTTTGGCCCTGATATGTAATCTGATGGAGGCTGTGGACCAAATTTTAGGCCACTGACCAAGTAGATAACCAGTAGCTATCTAGATGTCTCCAGTGCACATCTAGGTCTGTTTCTAAGTAGCCCTTTTTACTCTTTTCATCCTCAGGTGCTTTTAGAAGTCCCTGGGTCCCTTGAGGGCCCTTGATGGAGGGTAGGGGGCCTAAAATTCAAGTGGCTATAGGAAGCCAGGGGGCCAAAGTGGAAAGGGAAAGGTCTGGCAGGGTGGACAGAGGGATGGAGGAGGTAGAGGTTTGAAGGGGACGTATAAAAGGATTCAGGGGAACCGGAGGGAACAAGAAAGGTGGCAAGAGGAGGAAAGAGGAGCAGATACAATGGGAAGGGAGAGGTCCTAGGAAAGCCAGTTTGGGGAGATCTCAAGTTTTCCAAAGAAGCCAGTGAAGTTCCAAACTATCCCAGCAAAATCATGCCCAAAGAACAGCAGCAGAGTTATGGAGCACATAACCAGTAGAGGTTCAAGAATGGGGTTTCAGTGGACGGAGAGGTTCCCATTGGAGAAGCAGAATCCCATAGAAAGAACAGAGAGGCCTCCTAGAGAGCCAAGGAGAAAGACTTCCAGCCCCCAAATCAGGGAATACTCCTCACTTAGGAAAGAAAGCCAGGAAGAAGAGACTTCCAGCTCAGCAAGCACCTTTCAAACAAGGAAGCCTGGGACTCTAACTCAGCTTCTTGTGGGAGGGTACAGCTCAAGTGGTAGAGTGCATGCTTAGCATGTGCAAGGTCCTAGGTTCAATTCCCAGTACCTCCTCTAAACATAAATACATAAATAAACTGAGTTACCTTCCCCTCCCCCCCAAAATAAAAAATAAACAGATCTCAGCTGCAAAAAGGAAAAAAATGAAAAGAAATGAGCTGTCTAACTCAGCTTCTGACAAACAGAGACACGTTGGACTCTCACCCAGCATCTCTGTCTGGAACTCTGACTCAGCTTCTGGAGTATACTCTGAATCTTAAGAGTCAAAATCTGTCTTTACCAGCTTCAAAGGAAGTCTGTCTGGAGCCCTGGTTCAGGAGTTAGACTCTTCAATGGATCCCTGAGCAGTCATTCAGGATTGAAGACAAAGGCTGCAAAGATGCACTCTTAGGGTCCTAGGTGAGAGGTCTGGGGGTCCAGTGATGAACCTGATCTATTCCAAGTCATAGCACCATAACTGTTCTTGTTAAAGATAGTAAAGGCAGACTTGATTCCGGACCATCACAATAGGTATAAGGACCACTGCAATGGGATTTTGCAGTGAGGGAGAGAGATTGGGCTCAAATGTGAAAAAAGGAAAAGGATAACAAAAATGAGAGATGAGGAACCTCAAAGATAAAATTTCATATGTTTCTAAATTTTCTAAATTTCATATTTGAAAATTTAGAAATGTCTACATGCTAGACCATCCCTGCCAGAATTCATTAAAAGTCTGATCCCCAGAAAATCATGTAACCTTCTGCCTTCAGAGAGATCAATGCGGCCCCAGGATAGTCTCAGCCTTTGAGAGAAGTACATGAAAGGAAGCAATCCAAGGAAAATAGGGAAGCACCACATTGTGAGAACACCAATAACTCACCATAATTTACCTAACCTGAGGTCCCCACCCTAATCACTTCTAGCAGCTCGTCTTCTTCAAAGTTTTGTAGCTGACAAAATATATTGATTTCACCATTTTTTCCCTAGAATCTTATACTACAAGCTTCTCCCCCATGGCACATGATCATGCAAGTAAATTATATTGGCTTTTCCATCATTTAGGCCTGTATTCAAATCCTGATTCTTCAACTTAGCCACATGACCACAGGCTGGTCTTCTAACCATCTTTAACCTGCTTTCTCAACTATAAACTGAGAATCATTACTGCACCTACTCCACAGAGCTGTGTTGAAGATGAGATAAAATAATGTATTAAAGTGCTTAGCCGGGGAGAGGGTATAGCTCAAGTAGTAGAGCACGTGCTTAACATGCACGAGGTCCTGGGTTCAATCCCCAGTACCTCCGTTAAAAAAAAAACAAAACTAATAATAAATAAATAGACATAATGACCTCTGCCCATTCACCAAAAAAACAAAAACAAAAAACAAAAAAACTGCCCATCATGCAATCAGTACTTAATAAATGGAAAAAGCTGAAAAGAAGGAATAAGTGAGGGGAACTGGCAAAGTCTAGAAAGAGTATATAGTTCCTAAGAGATAGAAGAGTGCCCAGGATTTCACATAATGAATCAGCCAGGCAAATGAGGTCTCAGAAGAAACTGAGAAGCCTGAAGGAATCTTGGCCTGGGATTTAGAGACAAAATGCAAAGAGCACTATTCCTCTTCTGTTTTCTCTTCAGACATGTGAGGCGAGTTCACCAACAGACAGGAAAGAGAAATGACAAGGGCCACCCAAGCTTTAGAGGGTGGGTTCTGCCTGCAGAGGCCCATGGTGCTGATGAAGAATTTAAGATTGAGACTTTTGACCATGGCAGGACATCTGCTTGGGGAACTGCTGGGAAGGGTGCAACCTAAGAAATTGGTAAGAGCTTAAATAAGTGGGAGTAAATGAGAAAATTGGGCAAAAAGATGAAAGGAAATTTACTGCTTTCCTATAGATTATGAGCGGCAGTCCACGAGACTGGCCTTGTTACAGATAGAATCATTTCTTGCGGGAAAGTTCCTTGGCCTTGTTGAGCTTGGCCTGGTTTTCTCCAGTAAGATTTTCTCTTTCGGGAAAAAAAAAAAAAAGCAACATAGTAAAAAGAGGGAAATGATACAGTAAGTATGCCAAAGAGTAATGAATCATGGGGGAGAGAATTCCTGAATTTATCTTTTCCCAAAGTTATTTTTATCAAAGAGAAAGACATCTCCTTCTTGAGCCCCTGTGTCTACAATTTCTTAAAGCACTTTCTGAAGAAGTTCAGCTTGTGTTTCATTCTTTAATACATAGAAACTCTGAAAATCTGTTTCTGTCTCTGTCAGTTCTTTTCTCTCACATCCATGTGGCCATGGAAAGAATTTCAGCAGGTCCAGCAAACACTGGAGAATTCTGCCTTAAGCATTTTGGAGGCTGAGGCAGGAAGACCAGAGATGGTAAATACAACACAGAAAATGGCTCATGGTGTCCCAGATGGTGCAGCTCATGCAGCTGTGGGAATGCATCCGAGAAGCCTGGTCTCCTGCCTCCCTGAGGTGACCAAGTGGGAATGAACAGAGGACATCTGCAACTCTACAACTCTGCCATCCTCAAGCATCCAACAGCCCCACTGCAGAAACATGGCCAAACCTCCCACCAATGCTACTGCAAACAGGACTAGAAGATGGAGGTGGCTGCAAGTTTGCCAAGAAAGTGAATCATGCAAATGAGATTCCAGGACTACTGAATGCTCAGCAGATTTTAGGACCACTTAATCCATGAAATAAAATGAATGGACTAATAGCAGTCTGGGAAAATACTTTATGTTTCAATGCTATGTATCATCTATAGCCGGTTATGAAATTCTACCCCTGTTCATTGTGTTAGAGTTTTTTGCAGAACTTTGTAAATCATAGATAACTGGTAGATATGTAATCTCTATCCTTGTGGTAATGACTGAATTGATAACCTCCCTCACCCCCACCAACAACAACCAGCCCTGTGGAAAAAAGTTTTGTCTCCATTTGCAATTCATCTCAACATCCCTTTACTGATATTACTGTGCTATTTTGGCTTTTCCTTTGAAACAGTTGTTACAGGTTGAATGGTATCCCCCCCCCAAAAAAAAGATATGTCAAAGTCCTAACCCTCAATACCTCTGAATGTGACCTTATTTGGAAATAGGGTTTTCGCAGGTGATCGAGCTAAGATGAAATCATTAGGGTGGGCTCTAATCCAGTGTGATTGTGTCCTTATAAAAGGGAGAAATTTGGACAAAGAGACATGCACACAGGGAGAACACCAAACAAAGAGGAAGGCAGGGGTCAGGATAATACATCTATAAGCTAAGGAATGTTGTAGATTTCCAGGAAACCTCCAAACCCAGGAGAAAGGTATGGAACAGGTTCTCCCTCACAGCCCTCGGAAGGTAGCAACCCTGCCAACAACTCTTTGATCTCAGCCCTCAAGCCTCCAGAACTGTGAGACAATAAATTTGCGTGGTTTAAGCCACCCAGTTTGAGGTACTTGGCTATGGCAACCCTAGCAAACTAATATGCCAGTTATAACATCTGCCTAGTTCCCTTGTATCCTATGAGTAAAATGAATTCTTTAACACATGTTCATTTTGTATCTGTATGAGAGTCATGAGTTTATCTTTTCCTGAAGCTTAATAAAATAAATGGATCTTCTGCTGTCCCTCTCCATTCCCAAAGAGTTCTCAGCCAGGATTATCCCTGAATACTCTTTTTTTTTTTTTTTTTTTCAAATCCCTGAATTGTTGGACTGCATAAAGGCATCACAATATATCTTTTAAAAAATATCTCATAATTGGAAACTTAACCAATCAAAATGGGCTGCCTCCCCTCATTTAGCTGAGTGGATGGGAAGGGGGAAAAAGCTCTCAGAGCTACCAGGCTCTGTGCTGGGCACTGGGCATTCTGTAGGATATATTAAGGTGTCTACCCAACAGTTATCCCCTCTTCTTCAGTGGTAAAAGAACTCCAGCATTGGACCAGAAGTGTTCACCTTCCCCTACAAGTCTCAGGAAAGGGCCCCTACCCAGTTTTCCCCAGAAGTAAAGCCTGATGTGTCTAAGGCCCCCCTGGTGGTCCCAGTTTCCTTGCCAGTGATTGATTAGACATGGCTGGGAGGTAAGGGCAGGGAAAGAGATTCTAAAAAAAAAAAAAAAGAGGTTTCATGCTCTTAAAAAAAAACCTATGTGGGGAAAAGCACAACCTTTATTGAGTCTACATGTGATGCCTGGAAACATCACATCCATCTTGCAATCCTGAGAGGAGCTAACTTGACTAATGACAAAATGTGTCACACCTAATATGGCAGAGCGGAAAGAAGAAAAATTGATGGGTTCTTGATAACATTTTTGAGCCACTGAACTAACCAAGGCTGGAAATGGTCTTCCTTGGGACTTCCTGATATATAAGATAATAAACTTTTTTTTTACTGAAGTAAGCTGAATAGGAGTTTTCTATGTCATTTACCCCAAAGCATCCTATAGACTATAAGATATCTGTGAACATTCTCATCTTACAGACGAAAATCTGAGGTTCATATATAACTTGCATCCATCGAGGGTCACACATAAAACAAAAGTTGTATCCATCTCAAACTCTAGATCCATCCTCTCTGCACTAGTACCTACCTTCTCTATATTCGTTATTGGTCACTGAAAGAAGATTAACTTCTCTGCTTTGTTTCTGTGT
This sequence comes from Camelus bactrianus, assembly GCF_048773025.1. NCBI lineage: Eukaryota > Metazoa > Chordata > Mammalia > Artiodactyla > Camelidae > Camelus > Camelus bactrianus. The sequence goes on along the minus strand of NC_133550.1, from coordinate 40,617,741 downwards.
TTGTAGCATTTAAAACATGTCAGGAAGTCACAGAGCCTAGTGGCTGAGGGCAAACTTTGGTGTCAGACTGAGCTGTCTTGGTGAGACCGCAGGCAAGTCACTTGGCCCCTTTAGCCTCAGTTTGCTCATAGGTAGAATGAGATAGCAATTCCTACAATGCAAGGTTGTGGTGAAGACTAAATGAAACTAAATGTGAAGCACTTACCACAGATCCTGGCACATTCTACGTGTGCAGAAAAAAACTGGTGATAACCATGACTGTGCCATGCAGTGTGACCCCCACCTCTTCACCAGGCAGCCAGCATTTTGAATGTGGGGAGAACATCTCGTTCTCCGTGCACAGAATGGTTTCATCCATTTCACTTCAGACATCTTAGAGCCTCCCCTTTTCCTGCTAAAACTGTGAGCTCCTCCTCCTCCTGCCTAGACAGCCACTATCAAAGGAGCCCAACTCCCTGGAAGCACCCAGCACTCCTTGCTGGAGCCCAGCCTGGTTTTGCCTCTACTCACATTACACCCCATCTCCCCACCCCCCACCCCCCAGGGCCCTGAGACCTTTGATGTTCGTGTGGCTGCCTGGCAGGGGCAGAAAGATAAAACCCAACTTGTTCCCTCTCTCAGCAATAAGACCTTTGGCAATTTTAAGGGGCACAGAGATAAAAGCCTGGATTTTTTTTTCTTTCTTTTCATTTTCTTCCCCCAACAACAGATGGTGGTTTGTCTTTACCAACAACTCCTTCAGAGCCACACCAGCATCAGGAGCATGAAATGAGCAGAAAACCACGGCAGGGGAGTTTTGTCTGCAGCATGCGGAATCTGCCTGCCTCCAGGACACACAGAAGGTGGAGCGGAGAGGGGAGCTGTCTACAAAAAGTACCCCACAGGGGTGACCTAAGCTCACAATCCCCATCTCATTCCCAAAAACTGTTTTCTTAACATTTACGCTTTGCCACTTTCAGCTTGGCAAATAGACAAGGCAGGGACGAGGAAGGATGTAGAAAGCTCAACTTGTCTCCTGGATAAATCTTGAGTTGACTTGACATCTTCTGGTCCGGAGGGCTTAGTGTGCTGACAGTGGGTAGGTGTCTGTATGTGGAGCGTGCTGTTGGGACTCACAAGTGCAGTGTCCAGCTCTGCTGTCAGTCCATGTGACAACTGACCAAGGGCAAGTGGAGGAGGGAAGGGAAGAGGCTACCTGCATAACAATGAGACCTACGTTTTCTGAGTAAGGCCCATGTGTCAGGGTCTGGTCTCAGCATCCAATATGTAACAATCATACAGTAGGTGAGACTACTTTCCTCATTTTACAGACATGGAAACTGAAGCTTAGAGAGCTGATGTCAGTTGTCCAAGGTCATATCCCAAGGGGCAGAGGCAGGACTTAAACTCAGATCTGCACCAAATTGTGTATTCTTAACCAGGTATTACAAACTGCTTTCTGCAGGGATTGTGAGGGTACTTTGAAAAATGCCAAGCTAGAAACAATTGTAGGGCATCTATTATCCACTGAGTTGTGTCCCCAAAAAGGATATGTTGAAGTCCTAATCCCCAATACCTGTGAACTTGACCATCTTTAGAAAGAGAGTCTTTGCAGATGGAATCAAGTTAAAATGAGGACATATTGGATTAAGATGGTCTCTAATCCAATGGCTAGTCTTCCTTAAGAAGAGGGAAATTTGGATACAGACACATACAGAGGGAAGACAGCCATGTGAAGAGGGAGGCAGAAATTGGAGTGATTATACCACAAGCCAAGGAACACCAAGAACTGCCAATAACCACAAGAAGCGAGGAAGAGGCAAAGAAGGATCCTCCTCTAGAAACTTCGAGAGAACATGACCCTGACACCTTGATTTGGGATTTCTGGCCTCCAGATTGTGAGAGAATAAATTTCTGTTGTTTTAAGCCACCAAGTTTGTGATACTTTGTTATAGCAGCCCTGGAAACTAACACACATCTGTCTTTATGAGTTTGGAGAAGGAGGTGGGGCGAGGGGAGAGAGAGAGAGAGAGAGTGTGTGTGTGTGTGTGTCTGAGGGGAGGGAGGAGGAAGGCAAGAGAACTTCCAGACCAATAATATAAAGATTATCTCCAGTATACTAGCGTGGGGAATAGGGCAAGGATCAAGGATGCTGTCCACAAAAGAGACTGACAAAAATGGATGGTAAATATAGTGAAATAAAGGGTTTCACTGAAGTAAAAGGGTAAGAAAAAAGAGAGGGGAATTGGAACCAAGTCTGATGGGTCAGCTCCTTGAAAGCAAGAAGTATCAAAGAAGGTTCCAACATTCCCTGCCAGGAAAGGAGTGATTGAGAAAGAGCAGTGTGTGCTTCGGTCACCCCAGTGATGATGACCTAGCCCCGCACCTCCACCCAGACTTCTCACACCTCAACCAGGCTCTTCTGTCAGACACCTCTTCAGTTACTGCACTCAGAGAACACAAATTTAGCACTCCCAAAGTGACTGGCATGGAAGCGGTTGGGGAGGAGGGCCAGAGAGCAGCAGTAAGGGACAAGACACTAGGAGCCTTTGGCTGTCTTCAGCCTGGACATCTCTCCACCTTCCTAGAAAGTGGGCTCTCAGACCTCTAGCCCATCAAAACTTGACTGGGGCTTTTACCCACCTCCCTGGGCCCATGACAGCTTCCACACCCTTTGTCATAATGTTTGGGCACTTTCTTGTGTTTCTTTCTATTCATATCTACATACAGATACAGATAGATAGATAGATAGATAGATAGATAGATAGATAGATAGATAGATAGATAGATAGGTAGATAGATAGATAGTAAATATAATGACTCCATTAGATTGTGAGTATCTGAAAGGCAAGGCCGGTGTTCTATTCAACTCTATCTAGTCTCCTTTGCAGAGCCTGGAGCACAGTAGTGAATCAGTAAACAGTTGATAAATCAATGTCTGGGATATTCTAGAACTCAAACAAAACTCTGTAAGTAAAAGAAAAATAGGTAAAGGACATAAACACATGACTGACAAAATAAACAAACTACAAATGGTTCTTATCTCATGGAAAGATCATACCCAACACCACCACAAGAAGAGGAATATAAGTTGAAGCTACACTGAGAAAACATGTTTCACCTCTCAGGCAGAAGTATGACAAGATATTGTGTTGGGAGGCGGTGGGGACACAAGCAGGCTCACACCCGCTTGCAGAAGTGTGACAGACTCAACCTGTAAGTGAGGCAGTGTCTTTCAAAATTACAAAAATAAGGAAGGGTATAGCTCAGTGGAAGAATGTGTGCTTAGCATGCACAAGGTCCTGGGTTCTATCCCTAGTACCACCATTAAAAATCAATCAATCAATCAATCAATCAATCAATCTAATTACCTCCCCTCCCCACAAAAAGAGAAAAAATTACAAATATGTCTACTCTTGGTCCAGTATTTCATTTCTGGGGCTATCTGTAGGATATATCATGGATAGACCTGAAATCATAAAGCTGGTGTATGTACAAGCCTTGTTTGTGACAGCAAGAAATTTTAAGCAATTCAAGGGCTCTTCTCTAGAGAACTTGGAAGAGAAACTGTGGTGCTTGAATAAGAATGAGAAGAATAAAAACTATATTCATATTTGTTTAATTTGCATTAAGAAACACTGGGAGGATCCACATGGAACTAATGAATGTGGTTCCCCAGGTTGGAGCAGGGAGCAGGGGCCAGAGCTGGGGAGAGAACATTTTTCAAGGCATGGTTTTCACATCATTTTGATTCTTGAATTATGTAAATGTACTGCCTAGTTGAAAGAAAAATAGACTAAAAGCCAAAAAAGTATATAATATTAAGTAATATGTAGAAGATGGAGTTGGAAGAGTCCTACCCCTCTCATACACTGCCAGAAGGTTCATGGGGAAGGAATAAAATGACTCAAAACTCAGAATAAATTAAAATTTTAAAATAGCATTAAAACTTACCTATTGGTTAACCAATTTCTTAAAAGACTAAAGATGAGATCTGTTTTCCTTAAGAACAAAAGAACTGGGATAAATAAACAATACTAGTCAAAATCCCTTAAGCCATTTAAAGGAAAATTCCCATTGCCCATTGTAGGGGATTTCATATGCTTAGGACACAATATGTCTAATCTGTCAATTCTCTCATTTCCTTTGTGCCAATCTCACTGGAATTCCATGTATTTCCTACTATTAGTCTCTTCTAGCTACTTTTCAACTCTTTCCCAAACCCAATATTCTCACATATCTTGAACTTTCTTTTCATACCATACAATCCAGCAGTTCCACTTCTGGATATTTTTCCAAAAAAAGCAAAAACACTAATTCAAAAGGATATATGCACCCCTACATTAATTTAATCATTCACAATAGTCAAGGAAGCAGCCTGAGTGCCATTTAATACATGAATGGGTTAAGAAGATGTGAGGTGTGTGTGTGTGTGTGTGTGCGCGCGCGCGCACACACACACAATGGAATATTACTCAGCTATAAAAAAGAATAAAATTCTACCATTTACAACAACATGGATGGACCTAGAAAGTATTATGCTTAGTGAAATAAGTCAGATGGAAAAAGAAAACTACTGTAAGGTTTCACTTATATGTGGAATCTACAAAAAAAAACAAATGAACAAACATAACAAAAGTGGAGTCATAGATACAGAGAACAAACATACGGTTGCCAGAGGGTTAGGGGGTAGAGAATGAGTGAAACAGGTGAGGAAGATTAAGAGGTACACACTACCAGCTGTAAAATAAATGAGTCATGGGGATGAAACATACAGAGAGGGGAATATAGCCAATAATTATGCAATATCTTTGTATGGTGACAGACGGTAACTGGACTTACCATGGTGATCCTTTTGAAATGTATAGAAATATTGAATCACTATGCTGTGTTCTAGCAACTCACATAGTGTTGTAGAGCAATTATACTTCAAAAACAAACAAACTCATAGAAAAAGAGATCAGATTTGTGGTTACCAGAAGCAAGGAGTGGTGGGAGGGGGGATTGGATGAAGGCAGTCAAAAGGCACAAACTTCCAGTTATAAGATAAATAAGTAGGGAGGAATATAACTGATACTGCTGAATGTTATATATGAAAGTTGTTAAGAGAATAAATTTTCTTTCCTCAACACAAGGAAAGAAACTTTTTTTCCATTTCTTTTATTTTGAATATGTGAGGTGATGAATGTTCACTAAACTTATTGTGATAATCATTTCATGATGTATATAAGCCAAGTCATCATGCTGCACACTTTAAACCTATACAGTGTTTTATGTCAATTATATCTCAATAAAACTGGAAGGAAAAAAAGATATCTAGTTCAATACACACCTCATATTTTTATTTAAAAATCTAGATTGACTATCAGGGGTGCAATGCCCTGCCCAACCCAGGACACTATAACTTATTAAACACCATAATAATCTTTATAAGATAAATACTATCACAACCCATCTTATCAACATTTCACAGATGAGAAACAGGAAAGGTGGAGCACTTTGTTCAAGGTTATGCAGTGTGGGCAGGTGCAGCTGGGATAGAAACCCTAGGAGTCTGACTTCAGAGCCCACTGTCCCCAGGGCTGCCTCTCTAGATGGCCCCTAAATACTGTCTAGTCTAGACTTGTCCTCTGCTTCTCATCCCCCCATTCATGCATTCATTTGTGCATCAATCATCCATGGCCACCTAGTATATACCAGGCACCATGCTGGGTGAAGGGGATATAGAGATTAAGGAGACAGCAGCTCTGAATTTGAGAAGCTCACAGTGCAGAGAGAACACACACAGGTAAACACACAGCCCATATACAGGAGGTTCTGTAATGTGAGCCTAGGATAGGACCACCCAACCCACTTGTGTATCTCTTTTGTTCTATTTCCTTTGCTCAGAAAGTCTTCATCTGGGGCCCGGTATCCATCACAACTGGAAAATCAGTTCAGTGAGGATTCTTCCAGACAAGTAAAGGTACCCAAACAGGTTTACATGCTAACAATGATTAGACTGGGTCTTGGGGTCTGCTCTCTTGCAGCTTACAGTTTTATGAATGTCATTTCATGTTGAAGTAAGAACAAGGATATTGTGTATTTTTGCTTCTTGCCACAAGAATCCAGGTTGAAATGAAAACTTTCGAAGGGAGACCTAATCTGATGATACTTCTCACAGTAGAATTCAAAGCACAGAGCAGGAAACAAGAGCCCAGAGATCTCACCTGTTGCCCTTAAATGTTCCCTTCCTTTTACCACAGTCCGAAGGAGTCATGTTCCTAACACCATTGTACTGACTAAGCTAGAAAGGACAACCTACTTACTAGACATGCAGCTTTCCCTATAATTTACTCAGTCTCCAAGGGGCAAGACTGTCCCAAACAAACCATTGAGACCAGTCACACAGACCTGGTTTCAAAACCAGGCTCTGCCACTTCCTCATCTTCCTCATCTGCAGAATGAGGATTATAACGAAGATTCAATAAGATAATAGATGCAAAGGCTCTAGCCTCAGGCATGAGCCAACAAACCCCTCTTGGGACACTCACAACCAGAGTCACTACCAACTTCCAAGTGCACACTTACCCATCTCAGCTCCTGAGCTAACGGACAGTATCAGAGCCCTGGCCCCCTCTGCCCAGGGGCCCTGTACTAATTTCTGCAGCCACAATCCTGGCCTCCAGTGCTGCAGAGGAGCAGGCAGAACAGGCTCTGGGACCCGAGAAAAGAGGAGCTCCAAAGAGACAGGAATTATCCCAGCTGCCATCACGGAGGCTGGGGTTGGGGTTACACTCCAGACTAGGGGAGCAGAACAAGTGCAGGAAACCTGGGCAAAGGGAAATGCTACAGGTTGGAAGCAATGCAGTGTCCCCAGAGACAGCCCAAGTCCATAGCTCAACATCAGCAAAGCAATAGAATCCAAAAAATTACTTTGGAAAGAATTCACTATTTCCCAAAAGGCACCCAAGACGTCACCTTGAGGAGGAAAAAAAAACACCCTGAACTTTTGTTATGGGCCTGGCCTACACTTTGGTGTGGCTTGCTATTGTTTTTAGTTTTAAATACATAGAAGCAAGGTGAAGGTAGGGAGTGGAAGGTAGACACCCTATTCTTTCCCATGCAGAACCTCTGAAGCTCCTAACTGGCCTTGCCCCCTTAAATACCAACAACATTTAACTTTATGTCTCTCTATGGAAGGGGGTCAGAAACCCAAATGCCTACAGAGGTCAAGCAGATTAGATACACGAGCAACTGTACCAGTTGAGGAACCTGAAACACATACACTCTGCAGAAGTGGAACAGCTGCTGATCAGCCCCAGCCAACCGTTGCCATAGAGAAGCAGAGTCAGTGTTGCTGGAATGACTTTTTTTTTGTTCAATATATACAGAGAGATTTATTTTAAGGAATTGGCTCACTCAGTTACAGGGGCTGGCAAGTCCAAAATTCATGGTGCAGGTCGGAAATTCAGGTAATAGTTGATGTTAAGATCTTGAGTCTGAATTCAACAGGGCAGCAATCACTTGCTTATGATTACGACATAAGCGTAGTACTAACGTCACTCAGTCACCTTCAGACATACACAATGACAATGACAGATTTTGTTTTCCTGGGGGTGGAAGTGGATTTACCTTCCTTGTGCATATTTCCAGTGTTACACGTTCACATGGTTATATAATTATTTATGTCTTTCTTCTCTAATAAACTGAAGGATGTTTTTCAAAGGGATGCCCACAAATCACAGACAGCAAAATCTCCTGGAACTTCTTTTAGAACTTCAGATTCCTGGCCACCCCTAATCTACTAAATCAGGAAATCTACACTTTTAACAGGCTCTCTCTCTCTCTCTCTCTCTTTTTTTTTTTTTTTTTTTTTTTTTTTTTTTTGTCTTGTATATGCTAACATTTCAAAACTACTGACAGAAATTATCTTCTCATTTTTGTTCCTCAGTGACCAACAAAGTCCCCGGCACCTAATGGGAACTTAACAAATGTGGTTGAACAAATTAATAAATAGGGTTACTAGTTTATCCTTAGTTTCCCTTGTAATGTCTATACAAATCATAACATTGAACTTGAAATCTTGATCTCTTCATTTTAGATTCTGGCCAACCATTGCATAATCATCTGTGTCAGTTAGCCCCACTAGACTAGAAAACTCCTTGCACTTTTGTTATTCTTGTATTTCCAGAACCCACCAGTAACTGGCATGTGTTAGGTAAATACTTGCTGAATGAATAGACAGATGGTTGAACAGACAGGTAGACAGAGCTACCTGAATACAGAACACTCACTGCCTTACTAGGTTGTGCAAACGTTTTACTTGCTAGCCCTTCAGTTTTTACAATTTTCTTATCCTGTCTTACAATAATTTATAACTGCTACAGGTATTAAGAGTGCATCTAGAACTTTCAGTTGGTATGGCATAGTTAAGAGCCTGTAACATGTAATTTCTGTAGCATTAACTATTTCTCTTTTATCCCTTTCAGAAAATAAATTAAAAAATATATATATGTATAAAATGATGCCTGTAATTCAGAGTCATGCTATTTTGGAGATGCCCTTGAATCCTCTTCAGTGTATAAACAAAACTATTTATAAGCTTGGTTCCTTAAACTATTACTACTACTGTCCTTTAAAAAATTCTTCGTGATTCCCTCATGACTGATACAGGACCAACACTATGTCAAGACACTCAGGTTAAGAACAACTGCTGCAAGACACAGAGAACAAACTTATAGTTACCATAGGGTAAAGGGGGTGGGAAGGGATAAATTGGGAACTCGAAAACTGCACCTCTTGGGGAGTGATGGAAATGTTAGCTATCTTGATTGTGGTGGTGATTTCATGGGGGTAAACATCTATCAAAATTCATCAAATTGTACATCTAAAATATGTGCAGTTTTACTGTACAGGGACCATACTACAATAAAAGTGTTAAAAAAAAACAAACAAACAAACCAGAATAACTGCTGCAAATCATTTGACCTAAATTGGGCAGTAAAGATTTCCATTTCCAGAATGATTGAAATTAGAAAAACTGAAAATATCAAATGTTGGTGAAAATGTGGAGCAATCAGAATTCTCAGATGTTGCTGGTGGGAAACTGATATTTACCCACGAAAAATGAAAACATTGTCATCATAAAGACTTGAACAAGAATGTTCATAGCAGATCTATTCAAAATAGACCCAGACTGGAAGTGATAGACCCAGACTGGAAGTGACAGACCCAAATGTTCTTTCTCTTAAAGGACAAAATAAAGTGTGATATACAATGGGATAATACTTAGCAATAAAAAGGAGCAAACTACTGATGTATACAACATGAACACACCTCAAAATTACCATCTTATATGAAAGAATCCAGAAACAAAAAAGTGCATTCTTTATTATTCCATGTCTAGAAAATTCGTAAAAGCTAAAACTAATTTGTAGTGTTAGAGATCAGAAGAATGGTTGCCTCTGCAAAGAGCACATATTGATCAGAAAGGGACACAAAGGAACTTCCCAGGTGAGAGAAATGTTCCATATCTTGATTTGGCAGTGGTCACATGAATGTAATCATTTGTCAAGAGTCATTGAATTGTTTTCTTAAGATCTGTGCATTTTCCTATATGTAAAATATCTCATGTTAAAATTGTGTCTCTATATTGGCCAGAAATATCAAAGCACGATCTATCATTTATACATTGTGTTTTCTTTGTTGGGACCAGTTTTCAGAAATGAAAGACTTTAAACAATCTGATTCCAGTGGAGGGTGTCACCCACATCTCAACACAACACCCTTCTGTCATCCTACAAAGGTATTACAGAACACTCAAACACCATTCCAATGTATAATTTATACAAGTGCCTGGCACCATTCTGGCTTTTTATATTCATTAGTTGATTTAAGTTTCACATTTTAGAACTGTGCAGTGCAAATATTTAACAGATGAGAATCAAGGTCCAGACAGACTAAGTTGTTTGCCCAGGTTCACACAGCTAATGAGTGATGTCACTGGGACTCCAACCCACATCCCAAGCCCACACTCTTTCCTCTTCCAATAAACACACACCTGAATCACAATTCATAGATCTTTCCATTCTTTTATCATGAATCTGTGATAACAGTTCCTCCTATGAGATTTTTAAATAAATAAACTAAGCTTTTCTAAAGGGCTCTAGGGCCCATGGAAAGTTTTAAACCATCGCCTGATATGTCCAGCCTGGCTCTCATTCTCAAACTCATGTTTGCTTTGGAATCTAGAGACTGGAATGATCCACTGAAAGTAAATAAAGGAAGCCACAGAGCATTTGTTGGCCAAGGGCAAAGGGGGTGTTTCCTTCATTGTGTTTAGGTGTTAAAATTCTCCATTATTCTACACACTGAAGTATTGTCATTATTTTAGAAGGGAAGCAGATACACTGATAGCATTTTTAAATATGAAAAACCAAAAGCAATTAGCAGAGGGAAGAGGGAAATGAGCTTTATTGTCTAAAACTACTGACTGCTCTTTCTAGCCATAGTCCTTAGGATAGAATTTCTCATCGCATTTTTCACTCTCATTAGTGATTTTTAACAGTGAACACTCAAGTCTATAGCAAAGCCAAGGTTACTTATTCTGATCTGTTAGAAGCCCCTAAGAACCCACCCAAAAATGCCAGAAAAATTCAAGTGACCCTCATATACACAATGAAAATAATATTCTACAGAAATGCCTCATTAATGTCAACATAATTCACTTCATGTCAAAATAATTCACTTTTCCTGGAAAATGTAAAACTTCTATGAAAAAGAATGATACTTTTTAGGTACCAAGACTGAAACAAGCCGAATAGCTGCTAATGTTTCTAGATGATCAACTGATTAACCAATGACAAAAAAGAAAAAAAAATTATCATTATTGATAAGCAGGTTTCCAGTTGAGTATACTTTCAATACTACCGATGCTCTGAAAATCGTTTTGCATCATCCACAGAAAGCCCTCACATATTTGGTCAACAAAATTGGAAGCTGGTTTTCAACCTGGTTTTAAGTCCTAATCCTATTTTCCATGAAAAATGGTTTGCTCTTTAAAAAGTTCAGGACAATAATTCCTTTGGAGGAAATTTAATTCTGTGCCTGGCTTGTTATTATAGATACAAACCATCCTAGGTGTCAGCTATAAGCTGAAGAATCTTATTCCTCTCTTTGGCTATGGAGCAAGGAAATAATAAAAAAGCATCTCCCCTGATCTTATAACCTTCAAGTTTCAACTAACAGTGAATATGATTCCCAGGACTGTAAACAGTCTTATTAAAAAAAACCTTGCCTTTCCTCTCAGATTTAACTTTTCCCCTTTCTTAGGTATCAGCAATAAAAGTACTATGTGTAAATGTCCTTAAGATTTGGGCAAAGTTATCACAAGATTCAAAATATGCAGCCCCTACAGACTAGGGACAGGTGGCTTTTCATATGCTTAAAAGCAGTTAAAGCAATTCCAGGAGTGTGCAGGGAATAAAGAGGAAAGACTCAGAATAATAGAAGTAAGGTAGAATCATCAAGAAAGAATGCTAAGTTTTAAAACATATGATTTTGTTATGCTGGCAGTTTCAAGTTGAGTAATTTAAGCCAAAGAGGTTGTTTGACTTTGGTTCTCCCTGGGGGAATATGCACAGCAGCAAAGGATAATGGAAAAGGGTGGGGGGCTTGGATACAGAAGGTTTCAATCTCTGTTTTTTTTCCTCCTAGGCCAGAAACTGGGCAATGAAAACAAACTGACAATCATAATAGCTAACAGTGACTGAGGCTAAAAGTGAGCCAAACGCTTAATTCTATGAGGTAGTGAAGTGTTCGGAAGGATGGGCTTTGGAGCCACATGGTTTGGTTTCAAACACTCTCTCTCCCATTTATTAGCTGGGCAAGTTCCTCTTCTGTTTAATCATCATACAGTGGCATCGCCCTTCGATGTGGCTTATGAAAATTACCGAGCTAATTCTAAGATTAAGCATATAGAACAGTGTTTGTTTGGCACAAAGTAGATAATCAGTGTTTCCTATTCGTATTCCCATTTTACACATAGGAAACTGAGACACCGAAAGTCTGTTTGCTAAAGATGTGGCAATTAATATCTAACGAATGAACCTACAACATCTGGCCCTTTGTAAGCATTTCATACATAACAGTTATTTCTCATTCTACAATAAACAAAGAGGTCACTGTGAAAACAACTCTCCTTTTGGTATTCAAAATTATGATCTGCCTAAATTGAACCTAAAGAGTTCCAGGTGCAGATTTCTAGCATAAAACATTTAAATAGCGGTCAGTTATTATTATCTTCCCCTTCCTCTTGCATCCCTGGTCTTAAACCCAGAGCACATCAATAAATTATGCAGATTGAATGAACACCTATATTCTACAATAACCTTTGTATTAAAGCACCTTTTCAATAACAATCAGTTCACTGATTTGTAAAATGGGAAACCCAAACTGGTCCCCACAGCAGGGCACTTGCAGGGTGAATTTCTGACACTCCAGGTTCTAGCCCACCAGCTGGGCATCTCAAAACTTAACACTGAGCAGAGAACACAGTCATCTCTTAGGGACAGACTACCCTTAGCCAAGCTCACGATCAAGACCCATGTACAAAACCAGAACGTCGAACGATCGATTTCAAAGAGATAAAGCACACCAAGCAGGCTGAGACTAGATTAGTTGATGGCAGTACTCACTCCCTGTGGACAAATCTGCATGGGAAACCAGATTATAATTAGAAGGCTGCTTAGTATAAATATAAAACCAGACAGAAGGCAGATCTAGCCCTCTCCAGAGTAGTCAGAGCTGAAGAGTTCATACTGGGGCCAGATGGGTTCAGTCCTTTGTTCTGCAGATAGCCCCTTCCAGACATAATTTACACTTCCTCTGAGACCAATCAACCCATTTCTGAAGGACTTATTCTTTCTTCGGTTCTGTGAATAACTGTAAGCCTGCTACAGTCAAGTCTGCAGGGCCTAGAAGCCATTGCATCCTTTCAGGTAATTTGTCTATATGTGTAATCTGATCCCTTTTATGTTTGTTTCACAATTTAGTTCTCTTAGAAGGCAATCTCATTTCCAAAGTTCGAAGCTCATAAGTAGGTAGCTATTTTTTCCCAAATACCAATGGTAAGATAATCAGCCCATCTAACATAAAACAAATTCTCCAAAAATGTACTCTCCCTTTCTTAAAGCCCCCCTTTCCTGCAGTCAACAACAGTTTACCTCCCTGTGGCAGTTAGAAGTATTCATGAGGGAAAAAAAAAAAAGAAGTATTCATGAGGGACACTAAGGGTCAGTTCACTCATTCACTCATTTAACTTCTACTTACTGGGCGTCTATTACATGCCAAGCACTGAGCAACACACTGTGGGTCAACAGAAAGCTGCCTTAGACACACCTCAGTGACCTGAGAGCAAACTGGAGAATCTTTGCAGGGATTTTCTAAAAAGCAGCACTTAAACACAAGTGGCCTGAGAGATGGTTCTAGATGCCACATGATTGGACATCAGTAATTTTGCTCTAGTTGCATTCATTGTTAAGGTTGCTGTCTCAATCCAGGCAGCTATTACAAAATACCACGGGCTGGGTAACTTCTAAATAACAGAAACTTATTTCTCGCAGTCGTGGAGGCTGGAAGTCCAAGATTAGGGTGCAGCACAGTCAGGTGAGGGGCCCCATCTGAGCTGCAGAGTGCTCACTATATTCTCAGGTGGTGGAAGGGGACAGGAGAGCGCTCGGATATTAATCCCATTCATGAGAGCTCCACTCCCATGACCTAATCACCTCCCAAAGGCTGCACCTCCTAACCCATCCCACTACGCTTTAGGATTTCAACGTGTGAATTCTGGAGGGGGCACAAATATTCAGACAATAGCAGTCACCTTCCATTGACATTAGTGATAGTAGTTTTCCATTTATGGTGATGAATTAAATTTCTTTTAAAAATTAGTTTATTTACGCTTTTTAAAGTGAGCCAAGAGGGAGGGTATAGTTCAGTGGTAGAGTGCATGCTTAGGGTTCAATCCCCAGTACCTCCATCAAAATAAATAAGTAAATAAATAAATTTAATTACCGCCAAAACAAAAATAAAAAATAAAGTGAGTCAAATTAAAACTACGAAGAAATTGATAGTATGGGCACTACTTGGGCTTATCAAAATTGTGAAGAGAATTTGAAATGACTGAAGCTTGAGAAAGGCTGGACCAGCCCAAGGAGAGAAGTGCTAAGGCTCCAGGACGCCAGGATGGTGGTCCAGGGAAGCAGAGGGGATTCAGGGTGTGGCTTTGGCCACCTTAGACTACCTGAGAAGAGAGTTTATGCTCAGGTCACTATTCCCATTTGAGTAGCTTCAGGACATCTAGGAGCAAGGCCTTTGGAAGGAATAAAGATGAGGAAGGGAGAGCGACGTGGTGGGAGGGGAGTGGGTGGAGATAGGAAAGGGGATGAAGGAAATGATATAACAGAGTTTCTCTCAATGCCAGTTAGGACAGCAGTGCCATTATCCTTCCACTTCAGCTAGGACAGCTTTCTGGGGAAAGCCAAAACAGTTCAAAGCTTTTCTTAGAATCTCATTTTCCTCTATAAACTAGGGAGAACCCAGCCGTAAAATGATCATTTCCAGAAACAAAAGAATTAAAATAATGAATCTTCTTGTACTGTTGACTTCGCTCTGTCACTGTCACAGGTGGCTTTTGGAGATGAGGAAAGAGATATTAGAGTAATTGTTCCTAGAGGAAGATAGGGACTCTCTGCAAATTTAAATCTACTGCCTCTTACACCGGCATTGTGTTTCCCAAGCAAAATCTTTGCAGAGCAGCTGGATGGCACATATGATATATTCTTATAAGCCAAGGCTATTTTTTTTTCCTAGTTTCATATCCAAACTAATCCTTAGGGGATTTTACAAATGCTTATGGAATTTATTCAATGCCCTGTTTTTGCTCCTGTTTCTCTCCATGGTCCCAGTATGTTCTAGCTTAAGATTTGGTCAAACTAACTTCTAAGTAATGCCTCTAAATTTCTATTCCAATACTCTTACCACCATCACCCCCTAAACACACATCATCTGTGCCCAGGATCTAAATTCACCTACAGAAGAGGAGCAGGAGGGAGAGAGTCAGAAGCCTCTTTAGACCTACAAATCAGTCTGAAGGATGAAGGGCAGAAGTAGGGATAAGACAACAAGAGGTGGCCGGACTTCAGTGTCAGACAAAGATGGGATCCAGCAGAAAGAACCAACAAACCACCCACTATGGGTGGGGTGGAACCTTTATGGGATGAAGAAAAAGATTATAAACCAGGGGCTGGTAGAGTCACATGAGGTACTTCTGGAAAACTCTTGGTTCAAAGTGGACACTGAATGAAGGTTTGTGGGTTGGATCAATAAATACATGAATGGTTGCCTAAGTTAGAGGGGCCACAGCAGGCTCAGTAGATGATAGGGAGCTGACCACCCAGAAGCTTATTCTTACACTTTCAGAGTTTCAGTCAAACGTGCGTTGAAGGTTAGAGGACACAACCGGTATCTTAACCCATTAGCCAGACTGGTGTATTAGATCAACATGAGACATGGCTCCACTCCTCTTGTATTTTACAATAAAGACCATCTAAGCCCCAAGGGCTTTCTAAGATTAAAGAAGCTGAAGCTCACTAAGATAAAGAGAGGTGAGAACATGATATATGGCAAGTTCCATAAGAACTGGTAAAAAATGCCATAAGAACCAGTCTGGTTATTGTTGTAGATGGCACTCACTGTTTCAGGGAACATCTCTTGAGAGGCTACTACCCACTTCATGGTTGATGGAGGGCAGGTGCTTGGTCCTGAACAAGTGTGACAGACAGAGAGAACTGGGTGAAGAGCCAGGAAACATGAATCTGGCTCACTCAGTGACTTTGAGAAAGGGCATTCCAGGCAGAGAATAACTTGTGAGCCATCCCAGAGAGATAAGAAAAACCACGTGAGTCCAAGAAATGATAAGCAGCACTGTCTTCAGTAAAAGCATCAGGTAGGAATGGCAAGATTTTTGGCTAATATGTAGCAAGTGCTCAATAAAGATCTGTTGAATGAATGAATGAGAAGTAAGCAGAAACAGATCACAGAGTCCCTTATATTTATTCTATGCTAAGAAACTTGGATTTCTTGGAATCTTATAAGCAATGGAGATTCACCAATGGGAGAGGACTTTACTCAGACTTAGGTTATAGCTAGGTGCTATGCTACGTGGAAAATTAATCTAGGGAGACAAGAAATAACACAGAAAAATCAGTTAAAAGTGTATGATCCTAGGGAGGGAGAAGAGCAAATGACTTGGAGAAATCAGAGCTAAAACAGCACTTGGCAAGTAATTTGATAAGGAGTGTAAGTAGAAGAAAAATTGAACCATGGGCTTTTAGCGTGATAAAGTACTTAACAGTAACACCAGTTTATACAGAAAGTGCATGAAGAACAAGCGTAGAATGGAAACTGATAAGCCTGGCCTTTGGACACACTGAGTGGAACATACAGGTGGAAATAAACCATGGCTAACATTTACGGAGCCTTTCTAATGGACCAAGAGTTATTCTAAGCCCCCTTCATATGTGAACTCATTTAATCTTCACAACAGCCCCCGTGAGGTCTGTACAATTATTAACACCATTTTATAGAGAAGGAAAACAAGGTATAGAAAATTTAAGTAAGTTCCCAAGGTTCCCAAAATCGTAACTCAGAGTCTGACTCAAACCCAGAAACCATCTAGCTCTAAATCCCTCTCTTTCAATCTCTGTGCACATATGTACATATATGTATTTGCCATATAGTAAGGGCCCAAAGCCCTCCCCAACCTCTTCTTGTAGAAACAGAACTAAAAAAATAATCAAATTAAAGCAATGATTTTAATTTTTTTAAGCACACAAAATGCAAGAATCTCAACCATCAGATCATGCATGCCAATATTCTTGGTGATTTAACACAGTTAAATTTCAGTCTACATTTTAATATAAATCCAGTCTCCAAAGCAAGCAAGATACAATGTTATTTATGTTATTTTTATATTTATTTGTCAAGTCATGGTTTTTATATTATTTATTTAGAGTAAATTAAACAGCATACGTTCATTGTTAAATAAAGTTAAAATTGGTCTTAATATGTACTATAAATAGTATTACAAAACATGTTAAAATATTTCAATATAATCTTTAATAATATACCACTCTCAAATTGACTTTTAATTTAAAATTACTTCTTTGCTTCTTGTTACTTTGCAAAAATAATACAATGATTTTTTTTTTTTAATTCCTAAGAGCTTTTGTGAAATTATATATTACTGTGAAATGGGTTTGAGCTTAAAAAGGTCAGGAACTACTTCTTGGCACCAAGATATTTCTGCCATTTTAGGACATGTTTCATAACCGAGAGACCTCCATGAACAACTACAGTAAGAAAAAAAATCCTAGAATTTTTCCATTCTGAGGTTTGTGGTGGACAGTTCAGTTTTGACTTGGATATTTCACTGTGTGACTAACCACTGTAGGGACACAGCTCATGACTTTGGGGATGTGCTCAGCTGATGAGCCACTGTGTTAGAAGCTCAATGTCATTTTCATTTGGCTTTAATCCTTCACAGATCAAGACACAGCAGCCCTCTTTGAAAAGCCAGGTTTAGAATGCACCCCCGACCCATTCTCAGAAGTGGAGGAAAATACTTTTACTTCCTTTCCGGTTAATTAAGACTCTAGAACTTACTGTAACTTCAACAACAGCCAAAAGGAAGGTCTTTTTCTCTTGACCCTTGGCTGACCCTTTCTTTTACTTCCACGAATTTTCTCCCTCTTTCTGGCTATGACATGGGTTTTGTTCCCCTTGGATTCGGCTCTCAATAGAAAACTGAACTCAGGCAGGGTAACAGAGTGATTATAGAGCTCACTTGTGCCTACTGAGCACTTGAAGTATGTCTACCATGACTGAGAAACTCAATTCTTAATTGTAGTTGATCTTAATTTATTTAAACATTAAAATTTGTACCAAATTTAGTTATTGATGAATTTCTAAGTATGTCTGGAACAATTTGAATATATGAATCTGCTTTTTCAACTGTAAATTTTCTGAAATCTAAATGTACGTCAAATATTTCCAACGAAACTTCAGTCTCCAAACTGAGATGAACCATGTTAAATATACACCAGATTTTAAAGACAATACAAAAAAGGAATCTAAAATGTCTCATTAACAATTGATTGTATGTTGAAAGGATAATATTTTGGCTATAGTGGGTTGAATAATATATAGAATATTCAACATAATTTTACATGTCTATTTTTACTTTTTAATATGGCTACTAGAAAATTCTAAATTATATGTGTGGCTCTCACTTTTTCTATCAGACAGTACTGCTCACAGCATGGGCAATGATGTCAGAGAGAATAAGCTCCCCCGTTTGCTGGCTGCATAACCTTAAGCAAGATACTTGACCTCTTTAAGCCTCTGTTTACTCATCTGTAAACTGGAGAAAATACTACTATCTTCTGAATAGGCCTGTAGGGAATATTATATGAGCTAATGAACAAAAAGCTTATCACAGCAGCTGGCTCATAGTAAAATACTCTGAAAAGTTCACTTTTGTTTTTGTTGTCATTATTCTCAAACAATCATCCAGATGTTTAGCAAAACAGTGCATCAAAATAAAATAAATGTTGGTCACCTGTGGCTTAACTGGTATCTTGTGACCAGCTAAAGTAACCTCATTTCCCAAAATACAAGTTGGGACTTGGGGTCAGGTATAGGAGTTTTTCTTGTATTTGTGAATTTATTTTCATGAAAAATCACTTCTTCAGTTGATGAAATGCTTTTATTTAAAACAGTGAAATTACTTGAAACCCAGACTTTCCTGGAAAATTCAAGGCATGAGGTTTACTCTTAAATTGCACAATATGTCAAAGAACTCAAACTCAGCAATCTCCAGGCTAAAGTTTCATTTATATCTACCTTTTGGGGCAGGGACAGGATTTAAAAGACTAAATAAATAGTCTGGATTCACATTACGGGCTTCTGCTTCCAGAAAAATGGAGAAGTACTTTTCCCTATTCCTCTTGATAGATATGACCAAAAACCCTGGCCCTTATACATAAATCAAACATAAAATTCTGAAAGGTAGAAAGAAAAAGGCAGACCACAAGGGACTTTGGGACCCAAGGAACAATATGATGGTAAAATCCTTGGCTTTCCTTATTGCCTATATATCCCAGACTTAGAGATGGAGAAACTGGACACAGAGAATGCCAATGGGTGCAAACAAAGTCTCAAAAAACAAAACAAAAATGAAAACAAATAACCTTGCTCTCTCTAGCCAAAGGACCAGAAAAGGAGAAGCCTAGAAGGACAGAAAACTTTTAAACAATAACCATTCTACTCCAGCCAACACCACAGAAAAAAGCATTGAATCCATCTCCATTCATGCTAGCAAAGATCTAGTAGGGAGTCTGGATTTCCACCTGTGGTAATGGGGCACCCCCTACCCACTACTGGGGTGGTGTCAGAGGAGGTCTAGTGGAGATGTAAGACTTTCTGAGCAGGAGCTGAGGGCCCGGAAGGCAGCTCGGCCAGGAGGACGTGAACGGGCTCGCCTGGCTAATGCCCAGGACCAGGCCCGTTCCAACCGAGGGCTTCTTGCCAGGATCTTTGGAGCCCCTCCACCCTCAGAGAGTATAGAGGACTCCTCACTAGTTAGGAACTCTTGAGGGGCAAGGAGGCCCTTTCCCTCTCCTGGCCCAGCCCTGATAAAGAATACCTGGGCGGACATTTTATTGTGTTTCTCAAACTAGGAGTCTCTGGTAAATGCTCAGACATAGAAGTTTTGTAGGCCTCTCCTCTCCCCTCCAACTCCTGTACATGCCTGGTTGAGGCACTTAATTCATACTAGCTGATTATGACTTATGATTTTTTTTTTTTGAAATGCAGAAATATTTATTTTGGTTTCCTTCATTGTTTTTGGAAATTCTGTTTTGGTTTATAAAACATAGAAACAGCCAACACTTAAAGCAAACATTCAAAACCCCAGTGTGACAAATTACTGACTGTGTAATTAAGAATATATATATGAAGTTAGGCTACCAAATAGTGTTACCACAATGACAGTTCTTTAGTGCAAACCCTGTTGTGCTTGTAGAATTCATGTCTTCACATGTCCCAAAACAACTGCTTTCACTGTATAAATGACAACTCATTTTAGTCACATATGGCAAAGACTTGCAGAAAAGTGAAAAGCTGCTAATTTCCCAAATCAAAAAAAAAAAAAAATCCCTTGAGAAATTAATCCCGGGAAATGAGTTTTCCAGATTCCTACGTGCTAGAGTTTTGGCTTGTCAAATACATTTCCTAGAAATCAGGTAGAATTATGAGAAAAGAGCATTTATTTATCACTGTCCATTTCAATAAGTACCAAGTGTATCTACTCCCTTAATATTTTCAAAGACATGCCTTGCCTGAGAGTTTATTCCGGGGAAAAAAGCCACTTAATCACAGCATACTCTTTTGATACGAAAACCACATTAAAAGACCATGGGTGGGCCATCACAGACAGAGCGACCACACAGCTGTTTGGCATCACAGTTGTGCATGGTTGATCCAGGTAATTATTTCCTTTTTGAAATGCGTGTCTTCACTATAGGGTCTAAGGCCGATTTTCTAATAACCCCTGGGAAAGGATGGAGGGAGGGCATTGGGACTGGAGAGAAGGGTCAGAAGTCTAGCAGTAACAAGGCCACTCCAACCCCTGTGGTATCAGTAGAAGCTACATGGGGAGCTGGAATTCCCACCTACCCCAACAGTAATGAGGAAACTCTGCTGTCCCCAAGTGTCAGTGGAGGCTGAGTGGGAAACCTGTACTTCAACCCTCACCAGGCATTAATGAAGAAGAGAATCCCTTCCCCTAGTCAGAGCAGTATTAGAGAATATCTGCTAAAACAGAAGGTTTAAATAAAATCCAGAGTATCACATAACATAATATTCAAAATGTCCAGGATTCAGTCAAAAATCATTCACCATAGTAAGAACCAGGAAAATCTCAACCTGAATTGAAAATGACAATCAGTAAATGCCAACACCAAAATGACAAAGATATTAAACTTATCTGACAAATATTTTTAAACAGCCATCATAAAAATGCTTCAATGGGCAGTTACGAATGTATTTGAAATAAATGGAAAAAATAGAAAGCCTCAGTAAAGAAATAGAAAACTTAACAAAGAATCAAATGGAAATATTAAAACTGAAAAATACAATACCTGAAATAAAAAATCCAGTGGATGGGCTCAGCAACAGAATGGAGGAGACAAAGGACACAAACAGTGAACTTGAAAATAGGATAACAGAAATTACTTAGTCTGAAAAACAGAAAGAAGGTGGTACACTGAAAAGAAAAATGAACAGAGCAACAGAGACATGTGAACTACAACAAAAATCTAACATTTGTGTCATTGGAGTCCTGGAAGAAAAGAAAAAGGTGGGGCTGAAAAAGAATTTGAATAAATAATGACTGGATTTCTCAAATTTGCCAATAGACATAAACCTACAGATTCAAGAAGCTCATGAACCCAAACAGGATAAACACAAAGAAATTCATGCCAAAACACATCATAGTTAAACTTTTGAAAACCAAAGATAAAGAAAAAACTTGAAAGAAGAAAGAAATACCACCTTACTTAGAGGGGGAAAACAATTCTAATGATAGCAGATTTCTCATCAGAAATCATGGAGGTCAGAAGGAAGTTGCTCAACATTTTTCAAACATTGAAGGGAATGAACTGTCAACTTAGAATTCTGTACCCAGTGAAAATACCGTTCAGGAATGAAGGAAGAATTTAGCCATTTTCAGATGAAGGAAAACTACGAAAATCTGTCACCATCAGATATACTCTAAAAGAATGGTTAAAGGAAGTTCTCTAAATGGAAAGGAAATGATAAGTAATCTTGGAACATCAAGAAAGAAGAAAAAACAACAGAAAGAGTAAAAATATGAATAAATACAATGAATTTTCCTTCTCCTCTTAAGTTTTCTAAATTGACAAATGAAGCAATAATGATAACACTGTCTAATATGGTTCTGAGTGTATGTAGATGAATTATATAAGGCACCCATAAACAGGTAGAGTAAAATGACAGAAGGGGAGATAAGATTTCTACACCTCACTTTAACTGGTAAAATGCCAATACTAGTAACTGTAATAAGTTATGTATGTGTAATGTAATACCTAAAGCAACCACTAAAAAAGTCATAAACAGAGAAACACTCAAAAACACTATCACTAAATCAAAACAAAATTCTAAAAAATTTTCAATAATCCACAGGAAGTTGGGGGGAAAATAGAAGCAAACAAAGGAAAACACAGTGAAAACAGAACAAATGGAAAAAAATAAAATGGGGGACATAAGCTCTATCATGTCAATAATTACATACATGTAAAGGCTCTGATATATTAATTAAAAGACAAAGATTGGCAGGTGGATTAAGAAGCATGACCCAACTATACACTATCTATAAGAAGCTCATTTCAAGTACAGTTGACCCCTGAAAGATGTGGAGGATAGGATGACTGACCCTCCATGTAGTCAAAAATTCCATGTATAATTTATAGTTGCCTTTCCATATATATTCCTCTTTATCTGAGATTCCTCTTTATCCACGGTTTCACATCCTCAGATTCAACCAACTGTGGATTGTGTAGTACTGTAGTATTTACTACTGAAAAAAAATCTGTGTATAAATGGATCCATGCAGTTTAAACACATGTTGTTCAAGGGTCAGCTGTATAGTGATGTAGGCTGGTTGAAATTAAAAGGGTAGAAAAAAATGTATTATAAAAACATTAATAAAAAGAAAGCTGGAGTGGTTATATTAATATCATATAAAGAAGACTTCAGAGGAAAGAAAATTATAAGAGATAGAGAAAGACATTATTGCATAATGATAAAGGGTCAATCCACCAAGACATAGCTATTCTAAATGTGTATGCAACAAACAACAGAATTAGAAAATATATGAAGCAAAAACTGATAGAACTGAAAGAATAGACAAACCCACAATTACAGTTGTAGACTTCAATAGCCTCTCTCTCTCTCAACAACTGATAGAATCACTAGACTCAAAATCATCAAGGATATAGAAGAATTCAATAACACTATTAACCAACAGGATCAATTGACATGTATAGATTATTCCATTCAACAATAGCAGAATACACATTATTTTCAATCACTTATGGAACATATACCAAAATAGATCATATCCTGGGTCATAAAACCAACCTCAAATTTTTTTTAAAAAAATGAAAGTATGCAGAGTATGTTTTCTAACCACAATGCAATCAAACTAGGAATCAATAACAGAAAGATAACAGGAAAATCTCTAAACACTTGGGAATTAAACAACACATTTCCAAATACTTCCAGGGTAATAAAGTCTTGAGGGAAATTTTTTTAAAAAATACACTGAACTGAATGAAAATAAAAACACAACATATCAAAATCTGTGGGACACAGCTAATGCAGTGCCAAGGTGGAAATTTATAGCACTAATGCTAACATTAAAAAAGAGGAGAAGTCTCAAATCAATAAAATAAGCTCTCATCTCAAGAAATTAATAAAATAAAAGTAAAATAAACCCAAAGAAAGCAGAAGGAAGGAAATAATTTTTAAAAGAGCAGAAATCAATGAAATTGGAAACAGAAAATAGAAATTTAAAAAAAACACTGGAACAAAAAGACGACTCCTTTAAAAGATCAACTGACAAACCTCAAGCAAAACCAATCAAGAAAAGAAGAGAGAAGACACATATTACCAATATCAGGAATGAAATGGGATTTTTTTTTACTTAGACATTACTATAATTACTATAGACACTGCATATGTCAAAGGTTAATAAGGGAATACTATAACCAGCTCTACACACATAAATTTGATGTCTTCAATGAAATGGACCAATTCTACAAAAAGTAAAACTATGACAACTTATCTGATATGAAATCAATCATTTGAATAGTCCTGTAACTACTGAGAAAACTGAATTCATAACTTTAAAACTTCTGAAAAGAAATCCCCAGACCCAGATAGTTTGACTGGAGAATTCAACCTAACATTTAAAGAAGAATTAATAACAATTCTACACAATTTCTTCCCCCAAAAAATAGAAGAAGAAGGAATATATAGGTTATGTATTAGCTCAGTTTGTCCTCTTTGCTCCACCACAGCTGTCTGCTTTCAGCTCTGGAACATACAAGGCAAGAATGAACTCATGTTGCTGCCTCTGTCCAGGGTGCTTTCCAACCAAGCCCACTCACCCCTCAGATCTCAGCTTATTCAGCACACTTGTAACTTCCTCAGGGAAACAACGTGGAGGAGGGCTCTGTATTATGCATTTACAGTCCCTGGTATGTTTTCTCTGTGGCACTTACTCCAATTTTAATTCATTATTTGCAATTATATGCCTAAGGTCTGCCTCTCCCTCTAGTCTAGTCTAGGCTGAAACTATAAACTATATGAGGGTAAGAAATCAGACTGCCACATTCCCTCTCTCTCTCTGGCCTGGAGCTAGTGCCTGGGATCCAGACATCATTAGATTAATATTGAGTGGGACTCAGGGTCCTGCAAAGAAACAGAACCAATAGGATGTGTGTGTACCTGTGTGTGTGGAGACAGAGAGAGAGAGATTGACTCATTATAAGAATATAAGGAACTGGCTCAGGCAATTATGAAGACTGATATGAAGACTTAACACTAATCTGGCACTTTATAAATTGTGATGTAGCCTCACTAGTCAAGCTGTGAATATATATTTTTTGCACTTAATCATTAACTGTATTAATGTTCAGCTTACTAAACCAACTGCCTCAAGTTTAGGCAAGTTATAATGCCTTGTTGTGCCTCAATAAAAAAGTTACATGACAAAAAAAAAAAAAAAATTCCCAGGATCTACAGAGTGAGTTGGCAAACTGGAAGCCCAGAAGCCAGTGATGTAATTCCAGTCCAAGTCTGAAGGCTGGTAGGCTCTAGACCCAGGAAGAACTGATGTTTCAGTTCAAATATGAAGGCATGAAAAAGCCAGTGTCCCAGTACTAAGGCAATCAAGCAGGAGGAGTCCTCTTTTACTGGAAGGAGGGCCAGCCTCTTCACTCTATTTAGGACTTCCACTGATTGGATGAGGCCCACCTACACTAAAAAGGACAATATGCTTTACTTAATCTACCCATTTAAAGGTTAGTCTCATCTAAAAACACTCTTACAGAAACACCCAGAATAATACTTTACCAAATATCTGGGGCCCCCTGGCCCAGTTGACACATAATATTAACCATCACATTGTTAACAACAAATGGTCTTGAATGATATATGGTAATAATAACTATCACTAACTGAGTGTTTTTCTTTGTATCTAACAACTCTGCAGGCTCAGAGAGGTTGTATAACATGTCCAAGATCACACAACCAGGTCATGGCAAAGCCATGACAGAAACCCAAGTCTGTCTTCAGAGCTCAAGCTTGTACCTACTTCAATGCTTCCCATTAAGAAAACAAAGTCAATAGAATTACCCAAAACTGAGAAACAATTTGCAGCTCAGTTTTTGAGCAAGTTATTTAACTTCTTCAAACCCCAGTTTCCTCCATTTGTTAAAAAGAGATAGAGGTGCTCATGTTTGGGGGTTGCTGGAGGATTAATGGAATTAAAAGACTGTAAAGAGTTTAGCATGGCACCTGGGCACAGTAGATGCTTATAAATGTCAGCTTGTAATAGCAGCTGCTCAGAGTCCATGGGCTCTACTGGCATCTGCTCTTGCAGGCTTCCAGACCCCAGTAAAATCCTCCTTGAGTATTTCTTCACCTCTCCCCTGGGGTTGGCAGGCATCAGGGACAGGGTAGCTCACAAATGTTCATAATTCAGTCCACCTGCCACAGCCTTTTCATGGCACCCCCAGTGCTCTCGCCCTCCACCAATGCCAGCCCCCAACACACTTCACATACAGACACACATATACATTTTTAGCCCCTAATTTAAACAGCCCCATCTGTTCCAGGAGTCCCGAGTGCCTGACCAGGGGTCATTATCTGAAACTGGCACCAAACTATCCTTCTTTTTCCTTCTTCCTCCCCTGAGCAGACCCTTTCAACCCAAGGAAATCAGCTCATGCTAATAGATGCCTGCAGGTTACCAGGACCACCAGCGCATCATACCTGCCTGAAGCATCTAAATCCAGGCTAAAGCCCAATGCAGACACAAGACTGGGCACAATAATAGAAGTTGTCACCAATTTCTATTCCATCTAAGTGCTTCTCTGGACCACGTTCTTATTTCAAATGTCAAGATCTGCCTGTTCTATCATTTTCCATTTTTATTTTATTAACTTCTGTTTCATTCTTCCTGTGATACTTACTTTTAAACATTAATTTATTCAAACACTAATAAAAATACTAGTAAAGATTTTTCTAATTAGTCAAATTCCACTACTCTGATTTACTTTTAGCAAAACATTTCTTCCAAACTCTGTCACTGTGTATACAGAAAGATAAGTAGATATAAAACATACAAATGAAATATATACAAACTCTAATTACTTTTCAATACTTAATGCTGAATCTTCACTAATTCTCCAGCCTGTTCATTTTCAATAATAGCAAAGTTTCTGATAATTTTGCAATCATCATCTCATCCTAATGAAGAATTTAAGCCAAAGGCAGTTTTAATGCTTTTTCCCTGTACCTTACTCATTGGTCCTCCTTGTTGGTAAAACAAGCTGCTTAATATAGGGAAATTGTGTTTATTATAAATTTGAAAAAAAAATTGTGGAAATCTACTTACTCTTCCCTTTTGGGGCAAAATCCCAAGTTGCATTCTCCTGGGTTGATCTTGATAAATGTTCTGTCCCTCATACGTAGAGGGGCAGGTGCCAGCGATTGTTTTTCCAGCCATGGTGACAGATTTGCAGTGATTATCTACACTCTCTCACCTGTTCCAGGGCCAGGTCAAGAGAACACTTTTCATAGGATTGGCCAGGTTAGAGTACAGGTTGAGATCAGGAAAGAACGGAAAACAAACCAAACAATACAGAAACTGAAACTCTGGCCATTTTCATCAAGACCCCTGACCTCAGACTTTCCCCTCCACAGTATGGCCACGCTAAGTGGTTGGCAGTCAGTTCAAATCTGATAAACAAAACTTCAAGTTTAAGCAACAGAACTTTCTCACTGCTAGTTTGACCCAGTGGAGTTCAGAACATTTTCAATTCTTATGCATCCTTAGCACACATAGAAAATTTTCCATACAAATAAAGACTTTGAAAAGCAATACATATCAATTCCTGGAATGAAGATATGATTTTATCCCTTATCAGTAATCCACATGAGAAATAAGACAATAGTCCTGTTGAAGGGAAAGTTTTGCTGCAGGTCAGTTTCCCTGGGAAACAGGCTCAGAGACGGTAATTGCACGCAGGAGGTTTGTTAGGGAATGATCTTGGCATCGACACCTGTACGGAAACAAAAGCTGTCGATTCAGGCAGAAGGAGAAGCTGAGCTGCAATGCAGTCACAGCAGAGGTCTCTGTTGATCTCATGGGGGATTCTGGAGCTGGGGTGGCCCTGCAGAGATGTCCCAAAATAAGGAAGGGGGCTGGACCTTTCTACCCCCACGTCGGCCCATCATTGAATTCTGGCTGTTCCTAGGAAAGAGGCATGACCTTGAACACAGTGGCTTCTCTTTACCAGGGTTGTGGGGAGCAAGAGGACGCAGGTACGAGCTGTCAGCCAATTACAACTGCCAGCTGCAGTCTTGAAGTGGGGGAATCTGGGCAGCACCCGCCATGCCTACTGCAAGTGTAAATCACATATTCTCATCTCTCACTGGAAAAGTGTTTAGATGCAAGAGACAGTAAGGCTACTTCCTAAAAAAAGAGTCAGGTATTGAGAAGAAAGAAAAAAAGTGCTGAACCACAGAACTTTTTGCCTAGAAGTAATCCTTCATGTCACTGCCAAGACAGTGCAGCATCTTATACTCAGTACGACTGTTCCCAGCTTATCAGCCCCAAATTAAAAGCAACCCAGTAGCAAATTTCATTCCAGATACCCACTCTTCTCTCTGCCCCTACCCAGCACTGACAATACCTTCCCAAACACCAGTGACTGCAAAAGGAAATGCATTTCATGCAAGCCAGCCTACTCAATTTATTGCTTATGACTACGGCATGTGAGTTTTTTAATGAATGCCAATGGACAGAATGGATGGGGAAAGAAAGTTTTATGAGGAAATCTTTATGACAGACAAATGATCTATGATTGGTTATGTCCTTGGAGCAGAGCCCAAAGGTCATGTTGTTGTTGTGATCATGCATTCACCATGCTTTGCCCATGCTGGAGACTCCGTGGAAGGATTATTTAATGAAAGAAAGAAATCATTAGAACTTCTGCATTTCCATTAAATGTTTAAAAAGTGGCTCTTCATTTAAATAAGGAAGGTCAGCCTTCTGTCTAGTTATAGTATGACCATTTAAAATGACATTTTAAAAAAATATAAAGGTTGGAGGTCTTGAGAAAAGGCTTACAGTTTCTAAAATCAGACAGATAAAATGTTGACCTGTCAAATGTCAACCTTAGGATAATGACTTCAGAGAAAGCCTTGTGAAAGCAAGCTTGTATGTACACCTACCTGTCTGGTGGGACATCGTGGCCACACCCTAGAGACAGTGACTAGGTGACAGAACCCATTTTAGGTGCTCTCTCAAATCCCTTGGTATTACACACCCACCAAGCCCCAGGTTTACCAAACCCATGTAAAACTTGGCCAAACTTCTAAGTCTAAATATCCAGGGGGAAAATTTTTTTTTAATTTAAGGCAGGTAAAACTCAAAGGTAGGAGGAGTAAACCCACTTAGCAAATAATCAAGGCACTATCAAGGTCCTGCACATCTCTCAGGTATAAGTGCAATATTCTCGCTCCCTGGTTTGCAGCCGACTTCTTCCAGAGTCTCTGTCTAATCCCTTGTACATGGTCCCTGGCATCTGCCTTCCTGAGGGAAATACATCCCTAAAAAGTTATATGCGAACGAGTTGTCTGTAAAACAAGTAATACTTTTCTGCTGACTTTCATCCTGATCCCATAGTGTTTTTATCATTGCTTCTAATCTATCTCTTGTGACAAGTGAGTCACTTGTAAAGTAAAAAATTCTTTCTAAAGTGAGCAAGCACCCCACCTACTTTGTTTTCAACAAGAGAGGCATCTAAAAATGGCTTTCCCCTGGCAGTCCCCTCACACCTGCACTCGGGTCCTTGCCTGCACCTTCCAGCCTCAGCTATGCAGAGTTCAATCTCTGCTGAGGGCTCCACCTTGGCTATAGGCTTTCTTAGTCTGCCAGGGCTGCCATAACAAACACCACAGACTGGGTGGCTTAAACAACAGAAATGTATCATCTCACAAATCTGGAGGTCAGACATTCCAAGGTCAAGGCGTAAGCAGGGTTGGTTTCTTCTGAGGCCCCTCTTTGGCTTAGAGGTAGCTGCCTTGCCTTCCCTCGGTGTCTTCACATGGTCTTCCCTCTGTACCTGTCTGTATCCAAATTTCTTCTTACAAGGACACCAGTCATATTGGATTAGGACCCACCCACATGACTTCATATTTCCTTAATTACCTCTTTAAATACAGTCACATCCTGAGGTACTGAGGTTAGGACTTCAGCATACCAATTCTAGTGGGACACAATTCAGCCCATAACAATAGCTAAATTTAAAATATATTTGAATATCTTTCTGCATAAGAACAGAGGAGTGGGGGAGACCATTTTACTATTTCTAAGTATCTCCAGAGTTAAGAATGATTCAGTACAAAGCTGGTTCCTTGTGGACATCTCATCTCCACCTTTCTTTGGGTGACCATAAAACACACAGTAGTTCCCAAACCTGAAGGTGCAACGGAATCACCTGGAACATTGGCTGAACACTGATCACCTGCCCCACCCCCACAGTTTCTGGTTTTACAAGGTCTAGGGTGGGGCCTGTGAATTTGCATTTCTAACAGGAGGTGCCATTGACCACACACGCAGAACCACTGTGGGACTTCAGGGCCATCGGGGATGGTATCATCTTACATCTCCCTCCCCGGTGTAGGCTCACTGCACTTTGATGGCATTGTCCCTTGTGCACCTCCCAGCACAAGTGAGGGGGAGCATGATCATTGTCCTTATTTTAGAGAAGAGGAAAGTCAGATTCAGAGTGGTCACAGGCTTGCACAAGGTTGCACAGTCAATTAGTGGCAGAGCCACCTGTTGGTCTTGTTCTCTCCACTAGCCCACACCCATCAGGATCATAGAGGAAACAGAATGAAAGATGACTGGGTTTTGCCAGGCTGTAAAAATACCATTATTAAGAATGATGATAGCTATTCTCTCTGAGTAGTCATTATTTTCCAGGCACTGTTGTAGGCGTTTCACTTGTATTGTGTCACTTAATTCACTCAACCAGATGAAGTAGATCCTATTATCATGCCCATTTTACAGAGGAGGGGTTAAGAAACATATCCAAGGTCAGGTGACCAATAAGTAACGGAGCCTGGACACAAACCCAGATACGTCTGATTCTGGAGCCCATGTTTTTAGACACTACTCATGAAGAAGAGAAATCAACAGCCTTTCTAACCATTGCCCTGTGGTTCCTGAGAACCTGGGTCAAGAGCTGGGCCTTGTGATGAGAACTGGGGTGAACAGAGGAAGTAAGTAGCTAACCCACTATCAAAGCTGGTGGTAGAGAAAGGCAGCTGGACCTCCGAGGTAAGTGATAAATGCGAGCCAGGTGGCACAGAGGACCTAGAAGCTTACTTGTTGCTCACAAAGCTATGCAGGTGGGTACTTTCCGCTCCCATTTTAGTGAATCAAATTCCCCTTCTTCCTGATGCTTGCTTAGTATTACCCTCCTCTTTCTTGCAGGGTGTCTAGTCTGCCTCTTTCAGTAAGCTGTTTGTTTGTGGGGGGTTTTTTAATCTAGTACTCCCAGTCCCTTTAAAGTTTCTGAGGGATAGGGATTTTGAGGGCTATAAGGGCTACATGTAAATTTCACCTGTAGTGTTCTCCTTCATATCTCTCCCTCCTTCCCCACAAGTGATACCCAAGAGCTCATGGTTGGGCTAATTGGTAATCTCAGACTTTGTGGGTGGCCTCCCAGGTATAAACAATTTATTTGGTTCCCATGACATATTCCTTTTAGGTCATCTACTAACATTAGCTTCTATGAGCCTGTGATTCATGTGCACGTAGCACTCCCATATCTGCTCTCCTGATTGCCCACATCCCAGTGAAGGCTTCAATTGGCACAGATAAAGCATTTATTTAAGAAGGGGAAACCTTTTCTGGCACTTCCTCCAAGTGCACTGGTGATTTATAAATGCTGCTCCACCGCCTCCTCCCCTCACATCCATAAGGTTAGTATCAACCCCTTTACAGAAAAGCAAGGAGAGGGTTCCCTGACCTGCCCAGGCTGCACAGACACAATCTTGGGACTTCCTCACTCTGACACCCATCTCTTCCCTCTATTTATCCTAAAGATAAGTTGTTTCACCGGACACCACCAAGGTGACTCTGACCCCCACCACTACTCCTTCTCCTGGGTGCTTTGGCAGCTTTAGTATATTCTCCAGCCCCTCTTCTGGACAGAAAGGAAAGCCTGAGACCTCTGAGATTTTTCGATACCAGGGCACCATTCACCTTCTTCCATTTCAACAAATATCTATTGAGTATCTCCTCAATGCCTCACTTTGCACTGGAATCAACAGCTCTGTGAGCCACTGTCTGCAGGAAAGAGGAAAGTGTTACAGACTGAATGTTTGTGTTCCCCCAAATTCATATGTTGATTTTATGAATGTAACCCCCAATGTGATGGTATTTGAAGAAGTGGCCCTAAATTTGCTAGCATCCTGATCTTAAACTTCCCAGCTTCCTGAACTGTGAGAAATGAATGTTAGTGTTTAAGCCACACAGTATGTGGTATTTTGTGATAGCAGCCCTTGACTAAGACCAAGGGAGAGTGGAAATGTCAGGTTTGCAGATGGTTCACTTCCCTGGCCAGGTCCTTGGGGCAGATATGGGAGCAGCAGATGAAGGGAGAGCCCTCTGACGAACCATTCAGAAGAGTGCTTCCTCTATGGTAAAGGCTACCTCACTAAAGCAGCAGAATTTGTCACTTTGTCTCAGGAAATCACACTTCTCTGCCATTAAAGAGAATGTTCACAGGGGGCAAAGCAGTTGCTGACCACCCAGGAGGGGTAGCCTCAGGGAGCTCTCTGGGTAGGGGAGTTGCAGACCCTCTGAAGTCTCTATGATATGTTAATTTGATATAACTAACATAGTATTTTCTAGGTTAATTACATATTAGAAAGAATTATATAGAAAGTAATCAAGAAATGATCAAAACAAGGAATCAGCTGTTAAGTGTGATGTGTAAGATACCAGAGCCAGATTCCTGGGTTCAAATCCTACCTCCACCGTCTACCAGCTGTGTTTCTTTGGGTGGCCTGCCTCACCTCTCTGTGCCACAGTGTCCTTATCCCTAAAATGGGGACCATAAAAGCACCTACCTAATGGGGCTATCATGAGGATTAAATGAGTTAATACATATAAGGCTTTTAAAACAATGCCTGGTCCATAGTACAATCTCAATGAATCCTATATAAAATATATAAATATGTATGCATACAAAGAAATTGTACACAGAGAATCTGCATAGTTACAGAAACAATATGAGCAAAAAACCAGTCTGTTCCCTATTGTACCTGCAGTCCTTTAGCCCTGTCTTCTGTGTAACGTGACATTCTTCCCAGGTCTGACAATTTGCATAAGATAAGGTTGGCTTAACAGTTGGGACACCTGAAGGGTGTAATTAACTTCTTCTGTCATAAAATAATAATTTAAATCTAGGGCCTAAAAGGTAGAATAGCAAGTTTGGGAAATGAAGACATGTTCCTCTTGTTTCTTTTTGCCTTATTCCTTATTGGAGTTTGGTACAAAGAAATGTAATTCAGCTTCTTCCTAAGTTCATGCTTGTTTTTGGTGGACCAGTTATTGTGGTGGGCCTTGGCCATGAGGGAGAAATCCAGCTAGATCTCCAGCCTCAAGGAGCTCCTGCCCTGGCAGCTGGCAACACAATGTAAAATTGCACCCTGTCTCAATTTGTCCTAGATGACCTGGGGACAGATGCATCCTCACAAGGAAAGATCAAAGTGGACGATCAGGTGAAATCACATTCATGCCTTGGGCAAGGCCCTCCAAATACCCTCCCCTTGTATAGCACATACTCAGTGCCAAGCACTTGTCTAAGTACTTTACACATATTAAATCACTTTAGCTTATAAGAATCTATGAGAAGATGCTAGTATTCATCAGTAACTACAATGTAAAATGTAAACTGCAAAATATGATGAATATTAAGGTTTAATAAGTTAGACTTAAAAGACGGAGGGAATGAATTCAGATACCATTCAAACTCAAAATTATGAAAAAAAAAGTCATCATTTCACAAAAATGCCTCAAAGTTCACTCCACTTTTAAAGTGCCTCTTGGAAGCCATGAAAACAAAGACCATTAGAAATAATAACTGGATTAATAGACAGAACTTATGGACCATCTACTGTGTTCTGGATTTGCATGTGTTTAATATCTATGCATAACCCAGTGCTTAGGAATGGGCTCTGGACTTTCACTGCTTTGATATCTCAGGTATGCAATTACTAGCTATGGAACGTTGGGAAGTTTCTTAACCTCTCCCTGTCTCCGTTTCCTCATCTGTAAAATGGGGATAATAATTGTACCTACCTCATAACAATAACTGTTGTAGGATTAATTAAGTTAGTATATGTAAAACACAGAGAACAATGCATAGCACTTAAAGCAACAGAAGTGCTTGCTGTTATTATTAAAATTTCACATCTTTCTTGTTATTACACATTTTTACATATGAGGAAAAGGAGTTTAGACAATTAAGTCAACCTATGCCAGATGACCCACCCAGAATGTAGCAGGGTAAGGGTTCAAACTTAGGTGTGTCAGATTCCAGAGCCAGGGCTCCAAATGAGCCCATGGTGACCTTTACCTCAACTTGTAGCAGAAGAAAGTCAAACACAGGCTGATGAAGGCCATTGTCTCATGGAGCACAGAAAGCTCATAACCAAAGCCATTGCCCTTAGCTCCTCCATCATTCAGTAACTCTTCCTCCCTGACCTTTGCCCACTTGGAGAGCCAATTCAAAAGCAGGCTGGGGCAAAAGCCTTTTGGTTGGAATAGCCAACTCACCAGTCTGGGGTGGGGCACAGTTGTTTATTGCTAAGGAATCAATGCTAAAGGCTACTACAGACAAGAACCAGAGCTCCCCGGCTTTTATGATCAACCACCCCTAATCACTGCTGGGATCAGAGTACACTGCAGGCAGGTCAGATTCCCTAGACAACAAACTTGACTGTCCACAAACATCCCCTCCAGGTGGAAAGAAAGATAGGACAGGATGTCAGGCAGGGACATTTCCTTTAGATTCTCATTAGAGGGTGAACAAACTTAGGAAGATGGATTTAGCATGTGACTTTTTCATGCCTCTTTGACATTTGTGTTCCCTCTCCCCTTAGAAGAGGTAGTGATGCTCATGAATTCCAAGGGCTGTTTTCTAAACACCCCTGGATCCTAAGCCAATCACCATAATGGAAGAGATACTCACAGGAGACCAAATAAAATACACAGACCATAGAAGAAAGCACTGTTGGTACATTTCCTGGATGTGCAACTTATGATTTCATGATGAGTTTACAACAGAACAAAAACTATTAGACATACCTTTATCTTGCCATTTAATATATCTGGTATCTTTGTTGAAATATCAATAGTTATTTTGCAATTTTGTATGCTTTCAGAAGTAAGTTGTTGAAATTTTAATAAATAAATGAATTTGAAGTTAAACAACTCTCTTGGAAAAGGGTGAATAGGGGGTGGGAGAGAGGCCCAGCAAACAGAAATAAAACAATTGCTATGAATCATCCTTTCATTAATTCCTGAGGGGAAGCACAGTAGACCCACTGTGGTCTTGGGCCTACTCAGAAGAACTTGGTTCAAAACCTGGCTCTGTCCATTGTGTGTGACCCTGGGCCATCCTTATCTGAAAATGAAGATAAGAAACCCAGCTCTAACGGCTGTTTGGAGAAGTAAATGAGATGGCGCATGGCAAGTGCTTAAGCTTGCATACAGCCCAGTCTTGGCTCACAATGTTACTTTTCTTCCTCCTATAACCCACCTCCTCTTAAATATCCTTCCCCAAGGCATAGTCAGTTGTCTGTCCTTTTTGTTGTACTCACAGCCGACTTGTTCCTATAATTTTCATCCCTGGAACTTTGAACAGTGATCAGGTCCTTGGTAAACATCTGTTTATCCAGTCCTCATTATGCTGTAACTTAAGTGTTTATCATGAGTTCTCAGAGACAGGAACCACACCAGCCAGCAAGTCAGGCATGGTTGTGTTACTAAGTGTGGCCCCTCCCATGTTACAAGGTACACAAACACATCCATCTTCAGCAGCCAGGCAGTTGACACAAATCAGCTGAATTAAGATAAGAATGGTAAAGTCTGTGAGATGTGGAAGAGTGTCACACACCCCACCCCACACCACCCCCTGCCCTGAGGGATCTCCAATTCAACTAAACAAAACACACTTTTCTGGACAAACAAAATCATCTGCCCCCAGAATCTGCACTTATAGTGCCATAAGTTTGCCACCATAAACAGGGCTCCTCAAGTCACAACTATTTTCTTATACTTGATCTCATTTGATATTTCAGCAATCCTCTGAAGTAAGCATTGTTGAGTTCATCTTACAGGCATCTGACAGAAAGAGGAACTGAGGCTTAAATATAATGATCTCTCCAAATCAAACGTAACTACTTCATGGGTGACCAGGGATTTGAATCCATGTCTTCTTACATCAGTTCGGGACTCCTGCTTCTCTTTATGCCATGTACTGTCCCTTGATATGCTGTGGTTTTTCACAACCATGGTTTTTCTGGGACAAAACCCAAACCCATCAGCAGGTTAAACCTGTGTCAGGTTTCCACTCCCATATCCACCACAGTTCATCTAAAACTCTGACTAAGTGTCCTTGTAAACAAGGCTTTCTTTGCAACCAGAGGAACACGTTTTACCCAAGCTGTCTGCACCAGGAGTTATGGCAGAGAGCTGGCAGGCAGAATGGTGAGCAGGCTGGTAGGAGGAACTCTGCACCCAAATAGTAATGCAGGCTCCTTGTATCAATGTAAAGAATCTTTAAAGGAACTTGAGTTTGTAAAGCAAGCAAGAAACACCAGGTAAAATTACAGCAACTAGAGAAGACAAGCACCTGATTTCTCTAGGCTAGTGTCCAATAAAATTAAATATGAGAGATATATGTAACTTTACATTTTTCTAAGTAGTCACACTGAAAAAGTTAAAAGGAAAAAAAGAAACAAAAGTGGTGGGGTGGGTAGAGCTCAGAGGTAGAGCGCATGACTAGCATGCACAAGGTCCTGGGTTCAATTCCCCAGTATCTCCATTAAAAAAAAAACTAAAAATATCATTGTAAATCAACAGTACTTCAATAAAGGAAAAAAAGGCATAAAAAGAAATTTTTTTTAAAGAAACAAAAGAAATTAATTTGAATGTGGCATTTTGTTCAACTCAATATACCTAAAATGTCAACATTTCAACATGTAATCAATATAAAATTATTAATGAGCTATTTCGCATTCATTTTTTTCATACAAAGTCTTTGAAAGCCCCTACGTATTTTACACTTACAGCTCATCTCATTTGCACTAGCCACATTTCAAGTGCTCACCAGTCACATATGGCCAGTGGCTACCACATTGGACAGCACGTATCTAGGCCAAAGAAACGCTTAAAAGTCTATATTTCTGCTGTAGTAAAAGTGAGTGATGCAGTGGAAGGTCAGATCTGACAGCATTCTTCAAGGCCACAGAGAGCCCTCATTTCCAACCCTGCTAGCCCAATTTCAAGACAGGTCGTGCAGGGCTACGTTCAAACTTTGCCCCAGTTGGGGGGGACAGCTGTGTCAGTTTCCAGCCAGTTGCTCTGATAGCCAGAGCCACTGTGTTTGGCAACCTGTTTTTGCCTTGCAGCAGGGCAGTCCTCAGCATGTCCCCTTTCAAATACCTATTATTCTGGTTCTGTCTTCAGTGGTGCCATGACTGGTGGTGATTAGGGTGACGTTTTTTATGTGCCCAAGTTCACAGAGCAAATTACATAGTGTGAGTGGCATGGTGATTAAGAGGCTGCATGTAAAGACTAGAATTGCAGCATTTGCATGTCTCTGAATAATGAGAGTCCTATCTCCATTATATGGCAATGAGGTAGAAATTGATAGCATTATTAACTATTTACACAGTAAGCACAATTTTCTATTCCCCACCCCATCCATTTGCTTTCAAAGACGTCAAAAGCTAGAAGAGGCAACCAGAGGCCACAAAATCACCCTCCCCCAATGAGCTCCTAGCAACACCACAAAGCAGAAGTTTTCCCTAGCAAGACATTTCAGCATGTTGTCAGTAAACCCTCTGGCTACCTTCCAGAAGGGAGCCCACAGACCCAATCTCATGATTTCACAGGGGAAGAAATTACAGGGTACAGAGTTAGGATTTGTCCAAGGTCACACAGACATAAAGAAAGCTAGAAGACAGGATTCCGACAGTACCCATTCCTTCTCCAATTCTCATCCTCTGGCGCCTGGCTGCAGCTTTGGAATAATGGAGTCTCATCCTCCAGTCTAATTACACATTTGTACATTCTGATCACATACGCATTTTTTTCTGCTAAAGAGATTTAGAAACCGGTTGAAATTATAATTTGATTCCGCAAACACAAAGACCTTTTCAGTTGACTGTAGAAATAAGCCCTCACTAGCCACTGAATCAATAAACATCCATTTTTGCAGCAATGAAATAAATATATGGGGAGATAGTTACGGTTATGGTGGGCTATAAAGCAGGGAAAGGGAAAGCTGTGATTAAGTGTTCATGTGGCTCTGCTCCTAGCAATGAAACATTTTTCCATCAGCCATGTAGCAGTCACACTTTTGATATCAAAAGCAATATCAAGGTAATAATATCCAAAAGTACTCTTTTTGAAAAATAGATCATCGGTGTAGCAACTCACGAATGCATACCAGAGTGTGCTAGGTAGGGGAGAAAAACTCTCTCCAGTTAAGTCCTAACACATCAGTGCTTTAGTGATGGAATAAACAACTGCAGACAGCAGGAAGGTTAACTGCCTCTGTGTAAACGAGGTGACAGAGTAAGGATATTTGTTAAGTATATGGTAGCATCAGCTTAATGTCTGTGGTAGTTAAATGAATGCATGAACAGTTGTAATGCTGAATTCCATTAATAAGTGTGATGATTGTTATTCATTATGTACTAGGATACTGTTTGTGTATCTTAAAAGTGCCAAGTGCCTTAAAATAGCTAGAAAGGTCCATTAGTTCCTCATTCTAAGACAAAGGTTTGTCTTAGGAGTCAAAACTGAAGGAGCTTCAGAGCAGCATAAAATGCAAGAAAACCGGATGCATTCAGCAGTGTCTAAAAGAAGTTGTGAAGCCCTTCCTGTCTCTACTTAAATTTCACTGGGTTCAGGGGGCTCTTTTTCTGAATCCAATGACTCAATTTACTCCCCATTATAACTTACTGTACTTCTTCATGCATTGTTTCACTTGATATGTTTATTACAAGTAGGTACTTACTGCCTGTCTTCTCCACAAAAACTAAGCAGGGCAGGTGCCTATTTGCCTGAGCAGCTGATTCATTGATTCAAAAGGTAGAGCACCTGTTGAAAGCCAGGCACCGTGTTGTGTGCACAAGTTACAGCAGAGAAAAAGACAATGCTGACTTCATGAAGTTCACGTCCAAAACTGGGAGAAAAAGACCATAAACAACTAAACAAACAAGTTGATTTTAGATAATAATATGTGATCTATACAAAGTAAAGGATAATGAGATAGCGAGCAAATGTGTGAGAGACTGGTCAGAGGAGGTGTCTTGGAGGATGTGAGATTAAGGAAATGGAATTGTGGGAGGTTCTAGGGGAACCAGGCAGCCAGAAGACAAGTGGAAAGGCCCTGAGATGGGAATAAGTCTCTATGGTTGGAAATGAGTGAGTGAGGGCAAGAGGGAGCCAAGGATGTAGAGTGGGCTGGATCACATACTTGGCACACAGTAAATACTCAATAAATAGTCATAAGGGCAGGTAGCATGTAATTCTTGCTGTCTCCTGCAACAGTGCAGGTGACCAGCATATAAAAGTCAAGGCTAGAAACCTGAAACTGCAAACAAAAAACAAACAAACAAACAAAAACACCAGCAGGTAAATAAGTGATGTCTTGGGACTCAAAGAATATGAAAGCCAACATATTCAAGGCAGTCTATAATCAACCTCAAAGTGCTGCAAAGGAATGTGGGGGCAAGAGAGCTAATTGCAGGCTGACGTCATACGGGGCAAGTTCCTGAAGATACAATGTAAGGTGGATCTTGAGTCACACACAGGAATTTATTAGGTGGAATGAACAGGAAAGAGAGGGTATTGCAAGAAAATCAGTCTTACCATGTTATCCCAACAGAACTACTGCAATTATTTCTGGGACATTACGTAAATCCATACTTATTACACCAGCAAG
The DNA here is from genome assembly GCF_048773025.1 of Camelus bactrianus. Lineage (NCBI taxonomy): Eukaryota > Metazoa > Chordata > Mammalia > Artiodactyla > Camelidae > Camelus > Camelus bactrianus. The sequence continues at coordinate 40,578,088 of NC_133550.1, read as the reverse complement.
GGGGACAATTGCATACATGAAATATAGAAGCAGGCATTGAAATTTCTTTACTTTAAGCTCATATTGCCCCCTTGGAATTCACAGACTCCACCTTGAGTGGGGGAATTACCTAGGTTCAGTTTGTAGTGAAATTGATGAGCGTTGTGCACCTAGAAGACATCTTCTAATTTTCTCATTCTCTGGAAGCTCACCAGCTTGCCATTCTTGCTGTGGTGGTTTAGTTCCTTTTTAGCACTTTGTTAATTAAACCCTTTTGGAAGTTGTCCAGGGTAATCTAAACTCATATTACAAGATCTGTAATATATAAGTCAGAGCACCACCACCCAATCAATAGGCCTGAGCCAGAAACTAGGTGTCTTGACTCCATCATTTCTTTCATCACTCCACCTTGGGTCTCATCAATGAAGTCCCATAAATGCTACCTCTCAAATAACTTTCAAATCCATCTTTCTGCTCCTTCGTCACCACCACTACCTTATTCAATCCTTTGTCATCCCTTGTCTTAATTCCATCTTTTAAGTTCTACCTTACCTCCACTTCTTAAAACATCCCCCTCTGCTCCCCATAACCTCTGAGTGACTGCATATTTGCCATAATATGTACACGCCCTTCCTTATTTGCCTGCTTCTCCATTCTTTCCTCCCTTCATGCCTCTCAAACATCCTGAGTTCAAGAAAACCGAGCTCTGTACAAGCCTCCCAAAGCCCCACACTGCTGGGAGCCTCCTGCCTTTGTGTTTCCAGTTCCCTCTGCCTAGATTGCCCTTACCCAACCCTAAATGTATGCCTCTGATTTATCCTTTAAGATTCAGCGCAAATAGCACCTATTCTCTAAAGCTTTCCCTGATCACTATTGGACTATTAAGGGTTCTCCAAAGAAACAGAACCAATAGGGGTGTGTGTGTGTGCAAAAAGATTTATTTTAAGGAATTGGTTCATGCAATTCTGAATGCTGGCTAGCCCAAAATCTGCAAGGTGGGACAGCAGGATGGAAACTCATGGAAGAGCAAATGCTGTAGTTCAAGTCCAAAGGCCATCAGGCTAGAGACTCAGGAAGAGTCAATGCTGCATTCAAATATGAAAGCCACCTGCTACAGAATTCCCTTTTGCTTGGAGGAAGTTAGTCTTTTGTCTATTCAAGCCTTCAACTGATTGGATGAGGCCCACCCACACAATGGAGAGTAGTCTACATTACTCAACATCTACTGACTCATATGTTTGTCTCATCCAAAAAATATCCTCACAGAAACACCCAGAATAATGTTTGACCACATATCTGGGCACCATGGACCAGCCAAGTTGACACAAAATTAACCATCACAACCTTGAGCAAGATTAGGGTTTTTCCTTCTGTGATCCTGTAGCACCTCAAATAAAACTCTATTTTAGCATTTACTATATTGCCTCAATTATTAGTAGACACATCAAGCTCCCCTGTCACAGGTAAGAACCATGTACTACTAACCATATTTATATTCCATTCTTAATACAGCTACAGTAAATACTTGTCAAATTAATGACTAAGTGAATTCATTAACTGTTCTTATATTATTAGGAAAATATGATACAAGCCTAATCCCTACAATAATCACCAGATCAGGGAATTATTGTGAGCTTCCGAGGAAAGAAAATAAAAACAGAGAACAAAGAAATCATTAACCCAACTTCCTATTATGAGACTACAAATCCCAAGGTTCCTTTAATACCTTTGCCTCTTGATTAACCAGATAGAAAAGATAGCCTGGCTTCCTTAAGCTTTCTTGGGCAGTGCATGGATGGCCATGAGGATGACTCTACCTGTGGCCACCCCAGCCCCTGCAGCCACTGACCCACAGGAAGTTGCCTATAGCAGTCTGGACTTGTATACCACTCCATGACTCAGCTGTTCATAAATGTTCCATGCTCTTGGCTCCAAGCATTTGTGGCATAATAATATTCAAGAGACCATAATTCCAAGCATGTGTCATAGAGCAATTAGAACAAATTCCTACCATTACTTTGAAACCTAGGACTCAAGGTATGAAGGGCAAGAAATCTGTAACAGCCCAAACAATGTTATTTCATTCTAGAACAAAGGGGACAACAGTATTTTGTGAGATTGGGCTTCACAGTAAGGATTTTGCTAATAGCTGCAATTTTGTGAGAATTTATTATGTGGTAGGCCATATTCTAGAGCAGTTAATGTGTATAATCTTACTCTGTTCTCACAATAGCTCTATGAGGTGGATACTATTTTGGCCACATTTTACAGATGAGGGAGGGCATTGAAACACAGAGATTAGGTAATGATACGAAGCAGCTCAGTGAAGCTTCAAAACCAGACAGTCTGGCTCTGGAGCTCATGCTGTTGGATATTGGCTAGGGCACAATACAGCCCTCTCAGAACACCTCAAAATCACAGGAGCAGATCAGGGGTAAATAAGGGAGCTCTCAGAAGACCCTCCTCTTTCTGCCATATCCCACAAGGCTCTTTAGGATCCGCATCCCCACACCCCATCTATCACTCCCACCCTGCTACCCTTCCAGCCTTTATGCTCTCGCCGTCTACATTCTGCACTTTAGCCAAAGTGAACATGTCTTCATCCCATTAACATCTGCCTGCAGGCCACACACAAGGCATTTCCTCCACTGGGACCTTTCTCTTCTCCCTCTTCACCTGACCAACTCCCATTCATTCTCAGGTGTCAGCTTTGCCCTCACTTTCTCTGGGGAAAGCTCTCCTGACTACCTTACCTAAGTTGGATGCCCTTCTCTCTGTATGCTCCTACAATCCACTGTAATTTTCTCTATCACAGGCCTTATTGTATGACAGTTGCTTCAGGGGTGGATAATTAGGTTTATTCATTTTAATTTTTCTTTAATGGAGGTGCTGGGGATTGAACCCAGGACCTTGTGCTGATAAGCACACACTTGACTACTGAGCTATACCCTCCCCTGATGATTGTTTGTTTTAATGGTTTGTCTCCTAACTGTGGTCTCCACGTGATCATAACTAAATGCCCCTCACCTTGCACGTGTCTGCCATACAGTAGATACCTAATAAACATTTGATGGGAGGAGGAATATAAGAATGAATGAACTGAATAAACGCTGTTCATCACTTGCTTCTAGGCTTGGACACTTTTAAGACATTCCCTAAAGAATCTCTAAGATTTCATCAAAAATTGATACCCTAGCAACTTAAGAAGCCCCTAGACTTCTATAGGTAAGAAAGGAGCTTCTGAGAACCCAGTGCTAATGATTTCTGAGGCTTTCCTTCTCCTATTTTCACCTCTGAACCCAAACATCTGTTCTCAGATGGCACCTGGGATACTTTTGAAGACAGCTAAAGCCTCTTGAAACTGCTCTAAGGTGAACTTAATCCTCAAGGACTTTTTAAAACAATGTCTGGGTTAGTCCAGCTTTGGGATTATAAATATGCTGTCTGTGTTGTTGTAGTTCTGTAAGTAATCCTCCATCATTGCTAAACTATACAGACGAGATTTTCATGATTCCTCAAGAGCACTCCCTTAGTCACCGCACACAATGTCACTCATGATAACAAATACTGAGGGAAACTGTGTTCATCTTGAGTACAGACCCCTCTTCTGTCCTAGGACCGAAAGCTGAAAGTCAGAGAAAAGTGCTTGTGTAAGGCTACATTCACCCCTCTTTCTGAAAGGGAGAAGGGAAGAACTACACTAGACAACAGCTGAGGTTTCCAGTATTAACATTCTTTGAGCCTGTCAAGTCATAAAGTTTGTGCTGGCAGTTACTAAACAAATGTTATGAGCTCAATTGTGTCCCCTCTCCCAAATTCATATGTTGAAGTCCTAACCCCCAGTACCTCAGAATGTGACTGTATTTAGAGATAGGGCCTGTAAAGAAGTCAGTAAGTTAAAATAAGGCCATTGGGGTGGGTCCTAATTCAATATGACTGGTGTCCTTATAAGAAGAGAAAATTTGGATACAGATGTGCGGAGGAAATGCATGTGGGGACGCAAGGACAAGGTGGCCATTTGCAAGCCAAGGAGAGAGGCCTCAGGAGAAATCAACTCTGGCCACACTTTGATCTTGAACTTCCAGCCTCCATAAATGGGAGAAAATAAATTTCTGTTGTTTAAGCCACGCAGTCTATGGTATTTTGTTATGGCAGCCCTAGAAAACTAGTACAACAAATGACTAACAAATATTAGAGCAATATTAGAATCCCAGGACATGTGTTTATCTGCCATTTTTGATCAAGGATGTTTTGACTCTGCATTTTAAATATGAATATTTTAATTGAAATAGTACCATTATTTATTAATTTTGGTTAAGAAATAATTTGGGGAGTGAATGCCATTAAGCCAATTTAATTTCTCAATTTTCTATGGAAATCAGTTAAATCATTTTCAGTTTTTTTCTATTTTAAATTTTGCTCAGCTGAAGTCATTTTCACTGAATCAATTTTTATCAACATGTATTTCACAACAAAGATAAAATTCATCAATCAATGTTTGGTCCAAATAAAATTTTATCTTTTCAAAGTTCCTGCTATGGCTATTATTTTTACTAAGGTCAAATTTTCCCGGTCAAATGTTATTGCCAAAATTTGATTATTTTGTCAACTTTTAAAAATATCATCTCTTTAGTGTTTTGAGATATAAATCATGTACATAAATTTTATCCTTTTAATGTATACAATTTGCTGTTTTTTAGTTTATTCACAGGGTTATGCACCTATCACTGCTAGCAAATTCCAGAGCATTTTCATCATTAGAAAAAGATACTCCCCATTCCCCTCTCTCTGCTCCCAGCCTCTAACAACCAGTAATCTACTTTCTCTATGGATTTCCATATTCTGGACATTTCATATACATGAAATCATATAATACGTGACATTTTGTACCGGGCTTCTTTCATTTAGCATGTTTTCAAAGTTCATCCATATTGTAGTATGTATCAACATTTCATCTTCATTCCTTCTTATGGCCAAATAATATTCCATTATTTGGACACACTATCTTTCGTTTATTCATCAGCTGGACATTTAGGTAATTTCTACTTTATGGCTACTATGAATAATGCTGCTATGAACATTCATGTACAAATTTTTTATGGACATAAGTTTTTGATTTAGTTTTATACACACACACACACACACACACCTAGGAGTGAAATTATTAGTCATATGGTAACTCTATGCTTACATTTTTGAGGACCTGCCAGACCATTTTCCAAACAGGCTAGACCACTTTACATTTCCACCAGCAATTCAAGAGGGTTCTAATCTTCTCTTGATATTTATTATCATTTACCAAGTGCAGTTTAGGCTTTTTCAGCTTTGTTTTGTGTTTATTGATACCACCACTAATATTCACTACAAATCATACAAAAATATGGAAGCTTGCATTTATTTCTTAGCAAATTCAAGGATATCTACTATTTCAGGATATTTCTATTGTCCAGAATTGGCTTATTGCAGGGGTCTGAAAACTAAAACCTATAGGCTAAATCCAGTCTGGGGCCTATTTTTGTATGACCCACATGCTAAGAATGTTTTTCACATTTATAAACATGATTGAAAAAAATGAAAAGAAGAATAACATTTTGTGATACAAAAAAAGTATATAAAATCCAAATTTCATTGACTAGAAATAAAGTTCTGTTGGAACACAACCCTACTTGTTCACTATGTATCCCCTCTGGCTGCTTTCAGAGCTGAGTAATTGTGACAGAGATGGTCTGGCCCACAGAGCCTCAAATCTTTACTATCTGGCCCTTTGCAGAAAAAAAAGCCTATTGTATTTTCAATCCAATTCATCTTTATTTCTCAGATCACATGGTGTGATGGGCAGTAACTAAATAGTTGGCAAAGACAGAGCAGATGGAAGCTACCCAAGTGTGTGCCTTAGATTACTGCCAGTTAGTGAACTGTTGTGATTCAAAATAAGCACAGAAATTGAGAGTAAGCCTTAGAAACATAGAAAACTGACAAGTAATTTTATATCTTTGAGTCTAATACTTAAAAAAACAAGCTGCATAGTTTATATGTCTTTTGGGTTTTTAAATTTTGTTTTTCTAGTAACTGATTTTTATTGTATTTTATTAAAATACCAGTTCATGACAAAATTGGAAATATATATAAAAAAAAAAAAACTGGTCCTTTAACACAGGTAGTTGGAGAAGCACTCAAATAGAGAACCGATGTCTTTAGAAACAAGGGAGTGGATCTCCTAGGACATAAGCATCCTGAGGGCAGGGCTTCCATCTACTCTGTGCATCTATATGTCCCGGCACTTGGACAGTGCCTGGCATAATGTAGTAAGTGCTCAATAAATACTGGATGAACATACAAATCCAATACAACCCACTTCCTAACTAACTCCAATATCATTGCTAAGAATTACTGTTTCCTAGGAGTCTGTTTGATTTTTATTTACTCCCAGAGGCAGAACACACAGCACAGAATCTGGAGCCAGGCCTGGGCTGAAATCCTACCTTCACCTTTTACTACCAAACTATCTTGGGCAAGTTACTCAACCTGTTGGTAATTCTTCATCAGTCCAATAGAGATAATAGAAGTGTCTACAAAGTTATTAGGATAGTCATCTGAGTTAATACAAAAATATAGATTAGTTAGAAGGGTGCCTAGCACACCACTACTAGTAGCATACACTACTATTACTGTACAGGTATGTAAAGTCTATGCACACAAAGCAGTCACAAAACTTTCTTCTATGAGCTGCCCAAAACGGCATGCTGCACACTTCATTTTTTTTTTTAAAGTAAATGCATTTCATATTCCTGCCAAATGTAAGCTCCCTAGCTTTTTAAAAACAGTCTCTTTAGGTTAAGGTCATCAGATACTTTTGGCAAAGGTGATTTTTCACAAATTTGTGAAGTATTTCTCACAAATTTGCTTAGTATAGTCCAAAGGCTTAACTTCAAGTCTATATAAAGTGCAGTCCATGAATTGGTGCAAGTACTATGGAGAAGTCTCAATTCTGCCATCCCACACACTACCCCTACCCACCCCAATCCTAAGGAACCTTTACGAAACAGAAAACTGTTTCAGAGTGAATCTCTTTAAGGCTGAGGCAGCCCCTTCTTAGGCAGGTCTCCAGGCACTGTGGAGGTAATGGTAATAGTGAGTGGCTACCCTAAGAGTGACCCTTCTCTATAATTATATCTCAGTACAATTTTCAGCATTACTGGAAGAAATAAAGCTCAACCAGCTCACAGAAAGTCCTGCCCTCCACAAACATTCTTGCCATTCCATACTTCCCGCCTCTGGCTATGTTTTGCCTTCAGCCTAGAATAAATCTCCTCCCAGTCTCTGACTACTGAGAATACAGACATCCTCCAAGACCAGACACCAACACCACTTCTATAACAACTTCCCATGTCCCTTGCAGTCAGAAGAAATAAAAACTATGAAATCTTATATTATCATTCTTGTTCAATGCCATCTTGTCCACTAAGCTGACCCCATATTAACTACCAAAGTGTCTAATGCATATTGAGAAGGAAAAAAAGATACTATATTATATCCTCTAGGAAACTACTTATCAGACATTGACAAGCTACTCTCTAGTTGTCTGCCTTCCAGCACTTCCTAAGTTCCTAACTGTCTTACTTATTAGCCAGGGACTGGCACTACTAGTATGTGCTAAATAAATATTGGTTGAATAAATGGATGAATGAAGAGTGAGTGAATGAATGAGGGACCAAGACAGGGATAGTCTTCACAAAGTGGGGCAATCTGATTTCTTATTGGAACTGATCTCATTCTCCTCTACACAAAGGGGTAGAGGAGGATTTCAAAATTACCTTACCCCAGACTTCAATAATCAAGTTGTTTCCCAAAATCAAAAGCAGAGTGACGTATGATATCACACGTAGCATACACAGCACACTCGTATCAAACTAGGAGGGTTGTTTAAGGAATAGATCTATTTTTTTCTTTGCTTCCTTTAGATAAATTTAAGTCATCTTTTTCTGGAAGCAAAGCTTCCAGTTGTCTTTATCATTTCTCTCCTAAGTTTCCCATGCTATTATGGGCATCCATTTTGTAATATTTAAGGATTTCATCTATCTTGGTGACAATAGTGTCCCCTGGATCAGGGTATCAGCAAGCCACAATGACCGGAGTAATACTAAAGGCTCAGGCTCAGAGCATAACCCTCAACCAGGGCTGGAATTACCCAGGGGTCAGAGAGCAACTAAACCAATGTCACCAGCTAGTTGTTTTTACTGCCCACTAGGGACATGGGTCTTAACCTTCCCAGGGACCTGAGCAAGGAGACATCAAAAAGGTAACCTGAATGTCCCTCTGCCTACATCTTCACTCACCTTTTTTACTTCCAGAGTGTTCATAATGACTAAGATTCTGAAATCATAGGTATCAATTCTGGAAAGGATCATAGAGATAGTTTAATTTTAGGGTTTGCAAACTCAAAGGTCTATAGTGATCAGACTGGTTACTTAATTGAAAAAATATACTGAAGTGGGGCCTGAGGAGAACAGCAAAGAATAGGTTCATCTAAAGAGAAGAGCAGATACTCAGCTCAAGCTGGCTGCTGCCAACTGGTTTCTGAGGCCCAAAGTCCTGCTATTCTTGGGTTTTTCCCACCAAAAAATGACTTCATATTTTAATGAGCTATCGCTCAACTTTTTTTTAAATTATGATAAAATACACCTATAAAATTTACCATTTTAACCAGTTTTAAGTGTATAGTTCAGTAGTGTTAACTACATTATGTTGTGCACACAGTCTAAAAACTCCTTTCATCTTATAAAACTAAAACTCAATATGCATTAAACAACTTACCATTCCCTATTTCTCTCACCCCTGGTGACCACCATTCTATTTTCTGTCTCTATGAATTTAACTATTCTAGGTATCTCATATATATGGAATCATGCAGTATTTTCATTTTGCAACTGATGTATTTCACTTAGCATAATGTCCTCCAGGCTCATCCATGTGAACCATGTGTCAGAATTTTCTTCCTTTTTAAGGCTGAGTAATATTCTGTCTTTTTATATATCACATTTTTTATCGACTCATCTATCATTGGGAACTTGGGTTACCTTTTAACTAGTGTGAATAATGCTGCAATGAATATGAGTATATAAATATCTCTTCAAAACCCTGCTTTTAATTCTTTTGGGTATATGTATACTCAGAAGTGGAATTAGATCACATGATAGTTCTATATTCAATTTTTTGAGGAACCACCATACTGTTTTCTATAGCATCTGTACTAATTTACATTACCATCAACAGTGCACAAGGGTTCCAATTTCTCTACATCCTCACCAACACTTGTTATTTTCTGTTCTTTGGGTATACCTAATGGGAATGTAACAATATCTCATCATTGTGGTTTTGATTTTCAATTCTCTAGTAATTAGTGACGTCAAGCATCTTTTTATACAATTGTTGGCCATTTGCATGTCTTCTTTAGAAAAATGTCTACTCAAGTCCTTTGCCCAATTTAATTTTTTAATTTTTTTTTCTTTGCCCATTTTTAAATCAAGTTGTTTTATTGTTGTAGACTCAATTGTTAAATTATGGACACTAATTCAAATTTTGTTTTTAAAAAACCCACTATACAGACAAAATACATGCTTTCAAGCAATGCAGACCTCCATTTAGTGACTTAATAAGGGTCCAGCACCATCATCTTGCAGACAAGGAAACCAAAACCTAGATCATGAAGTCAATATGCCCACTGTTGCACATGGCTGTCTGGAGTCTGAATCAGAACTAGACCTGAGATCCTCTAACTTGGGCCTTTGGGACATTTCTTAAGAACACTTGCTGGAGCCAAAACCTCTGATCTGTAAGAGGTTCCTGCTTGCTAAAAATTCATGACTGGACTTGTTCATCCGTGGGAGAAAGTGCAAAAGGCAGTAACTTTAAATGTTCTCATCCCACCTCAGAAAAAGATAAATATGTGGTGATGGATGTGTTAATTAACCAGATGGGAGGAATCCTTTCACAATGTATACATATATCAAATCATCACAATGAACGCTTTCCATATCTCACTTTTTTTTGGTCAATTCTATCTCAGTAAAGTTAGAAAATAAAAAGGCAATAACTCAAGGCAGAGTCAGGCTGAAAGGAACTTCCTCTGCCCACTGCCTCCTCCTGCCTCCTCTAGAGGTAGTAACAGGGGCCTGGAGAGCTATTCACCCTCAGTTAACAATGGACAAAGAGAAGCCTGTCTGCTGCATTAGTCATTGCTTGGAGGTCCCCGACTTCTAGTTACACTCTTGCTCTCTATCCCAGAAGTGACTTCTCTTTGATGCTATTTCTGAACTGGAATGTGACCCTCCAGCTGGGCAAGGGTGAGGGTATGTAGAGGACACGAGTGGATATCGAAACTGTAATTCTACATGAGTCTGACATGTGGATTCCCAAGATTACACATGGCAATGAGAACTTGGAAAAAGTTGTTACTGAGGGAGGAAAAAAAGAAGAGCATTCTTAAGAAGAAATGGCAAAAAATGTAAAGATGTCCTGCTTAGAAGAAGGTCTGGCCTTTCTCTTTCTGGTACAGATTCACAATCTGATTCGCTGGTTACAGAAGAATGGAGTATTTCAGCCCCTAACTGACTGTGTGCCCTGAGGCAAAACCCCGTACCTCCTTCTACCCCAGCTTGTTTTTTCATAATATTGGAGAAAACTGACACAGCTGCAGGACTTTCTATTATGCTGATTGTGGCACTAGCCACACTAAATTGACATAAATTACATATCCATGGCATCCTGCCTAGCCTGGTGGCCCCCTGCTCTACCAGCCGCTCGACCAACTTCAGCTGCCTTTGGTAGTTCAGGAATTGAGAGTTTGAGGAATTAGAGCAAAGGCAGTAGCAATTGTAACACACTGAGAGACCTCATTCAAACTCACCAGTTCCTAGAGGCTAGCTTAAAAGTTCTAGTCACCTGGAGCAAACCACCAGCCAGCAACTCCAGGCTTCGACCGTAACTGATGTTGCTGTGAGCATTGCTACTGGCCACTTCCCTTGTGGCGAGGGGCTAGGTGGTACAGAGGAAAATTTTGAAAGGGTAGTCAATATTTGAAAAAGCACTTGGGGGCTCCTCAGCTGAAACTGCTCGCTATGCCCAGTAGCCTGCTCCCAGCTGTATGACCCACACTCTTGGGTCGAGTATTGATGGTTTCCCAGCACAACTATGATTCAAGCCAATCTGAATGATGCCTTTTTATCACCAGGGTTGGAGCTGGTCTTGCTCAGTCTCCTGCTTCCTTAACCACCCATTGTCCTCCCTAGAATTGACAGGTGTTTGTTGGTGCAATGTGGAGCACCACTCATTAGAAAGGCGTGCCCAGGGTTTTACATTGCTGATATGTTATCAGGATCCAGCCAGAAATGAGATTTTATTATCTCCTCAATGAGGGTAAAGGCCAAGTCTCATCTTTGTATTCCCAGCACAGAGCCAAGAGTTAACTCCTATTCTTCCTTCAGTTCATTCACTCATTCAAATGCTGATTGAGTACAAAACATTGTCCCAGGGTGGAGAGGGCAACAAGCAAAAGTTAGGCCTCTGCTCACAGAATGCTTACAACCTAGAGGAGCTTCTTTACCTCCTGTAGGAAGCTTCCTGTCCCCACCATCTCTGCCTGATGCTCCCCGAAGACCCAGTGCAGATCCAAAAGCCAGCACTTACTACAGGGTACTCAGGTTACTACAATCACCTATGTGGATATCGTGAATACAGGACTGAATTATTCATCTTTGCAACCCCAGTGTCTAAATCAGAGCTTGTGAGAGCACTCAGAAGGTGCTTCACAGATGTCTGTTAACCCTGAACCCATGCATGCTCTCTGGTGACTTCCACAAGGCACAGAGATTCGCAGTATGGAATGTTCAATGTCACTCTCTTGATTTATCCTTCATGCCAACCAGCTGCTTGACAACTGCCCATTTACTGACCTGGCTGCCTCACCAGACTGTAAGTTCTGCAAGAGCAAAGGACCAAACCTTATTTATGTTGTATTCCAACACCCAGCAATAGTAGGCAGTCAATAAATATTTGTTAGATTGTTGAACAAGTTGAATTATGAATAAAATGAAAGATGCTTAGATATAAAAATGTTACCCAATTACACATATAATGTAGTTCCGAAGAGTGATTTAATTCTGATATATGTGATCTGTTGTTGAAATGATGGTGGTGGTACTCCTAACTTACACCAAAATCTTACTAGAGAGAGATACCAAAATCTACCAACAGTTGAACCATTATGGGTTCCATTTTTAGCTCATGCAGTGAAAACACTTGAACCCATCTTTACTTAACTTACTCATTGGATTGATGTGGTCTCCATTTCCTCTCTAAAACATACTGAAAGGGTACAGCTGGAAGGGTCTTCATTTGTGTGTCTGCTTCTGCTCCCACCAACTGAGCAGTATGATTTCTAAGACTCAGTTGACTTTGTTCCCACTCCCACTTATGTTCATTTTCATTGCTATTATAATTTTCAATTTAATTTAATATTGTATAAGCTAATAAAATAGGAATGCAAAACAAGAGTTGTTATTTTATAAACACAAGTTGAATATATTAGGAAAGTTGGTAATATAAATCATTAAAAATATCAGATTGGGGTGCTAGGAAACTCTAAAAGTTTAAGGAGAGAAAAATCTACTAAGATTCTACACTCAAAACTAAAAAATGTGGATAATACTTTATGGAAACAGTTTGCACAAAAAAGACAGACTACAGCTTAAATTGGCCAGCCCATCCTGAAAGAAAACCTCAGTTTTGAGGCAGAAACCAAAACTAGGCAAATGAATCTACATTATATGTTGTGAATTGTATAAAAATATTTACAACATGTAGGCATCATATCCTTTATGATTATAAAGTTTTACAGATTTTTTTAAATTAGTGATTGCTGGTCTATAGATCTAGCAGAGATTTTCTACTGTATGTTGGATCAAAGGCTCCATCTGAAAACAGTAACTCAGCAGGAAGATCCCTGTAATCCCATCCTCCTGGCCTCCCACCCTAATGACCAGAGTAGAATAGGATGGTTCTAGCTGCATTTTCATCTTACCATTTTCCCTAACATCCTGAATAAGATAGGAGAATCTAACCAACCATAAGGCATTTTAGATATCTGTTACCGTATCTTTATAAAAGGATTTTTTTAAACTCTAATATTATATTAAAAACAAGAAATCATCTTCTTGAAGAGAAACTCTCTCTAGAGAAAAGGAAAATGGGGAACTGACTTTTGTTGAGTTCTGCCTTCTAAGAGCAGGTGCTTTTCACATCTAATCTCACGTAATCTTCACAAACACCCTGGGAGTCTGAGTTTACTGTTCTCATTTTACAGATGAGGAAATTAAGGTCCTGAGAGGTTAAGCAAGGTCACACAACTAGCACTAGAGGAGTGGCATGTGACCCACTGTGAGCCAATATACTTCCCAAGTCACCAAATTACTTCTGATGATTTGACGCAGATCTGACGTCCCCCCACCTTTTCTTCCCCCAGAAATAAAACAGTATTGTGGCTATGTGCTGTGTTTCTTCCCTCAAAGCTCCATCCACTTCAAGAGGATTTTTTTTCTTTGGTTTCATTATTGGTGTGTGTCCAAGCTGAGCATCTCTCTTGCCCTCCTCTAACCTGGCTGGGGCTGCCTAGTTCCTATGAAAAGTCCCTGTGCTATGCTATGCTATGCTATGTTCCAGCTATTCTAGAAATTCTCCAGGCTACCCTCCATCCATCCACTCTCTCATCTCTCTTCTATGGGTTGAGTTCTGTCCCTGCAAAAGATATTGAAGTCCTATGAATGTGACCTTATTTGGAAATACGATTCTTGCAGATGATCAGGTTAAAGTAAGGTCATTAGGGTGGGCCCTAATCCAACATGACTGGTGAAGTTATAAAAAGGGGAAATTTGGACACAGAGAGAGACACAAACAGAGGGAAGACAGCATGAAGACAAAGGGAGGATGCCATCTACAAGCCAAGGAGTGCCTGAGGATACCAGAAGCTACGAGAGAGGTTTAGAACTGATCCTCCTTCAAAAGAAACCAATTCTGCTAGCCTCTAGAACTGAGACAATACATTTCTGTTGTTTAAGCCACCAGTTTGTGGTACCATGTTACAGCAGCCCCAAGACTCTAATTCATATTTCTAATTCATATTCTCGCACTCTCTCTCTCTCTCTCTCCTCCTTTCTCTAATCTGGTTTCCATGGATTCCAGCCTCGCCTGGATTCTCCAGCTCTCGGGGCCAGGTTTTGGTTTCTCTCCTGGATAAGGCCTCCCAGTCTCCCCGCCTTGCAGGACAATCCCCGAAGGATACCTGCTCTTTCCCACCAACAATGCAAGCTCACAGCACACCAAGGTCTAACCCTGGCCCAGCTACCCAGGCCCCTAGTTGGGAATGGGGGTTCCAAGGGAAGGGAGATTGGACAGCAGTAGAATAGTCACCTGTTTTTTTGTTTTGTTTTGTTTGTTTTGTCAGCCAAATAGAACTATAATGCAAGGCAGACACTGCTGTATAGAATACCCTTTTCTCACAGGTTAGGACTGTTATCACAGCTATTCCTTGCTGACCCAACACCTTCTATTTCGTGTCTTCTATTATCAACACGTGGTCAGGATCAAAAAAAACCTTTCCCTGAAATCACCCAGGAGAATCACAAAATTAATCTAAAACTGAAAAGCACTCATCAAGTTTTTATCACATAGTTCTTTGGTGTCAGCTTGACCGAATATTTCAGACATTCTAACTGAAGTTGGGAATGAGACATAAATTGTCACCACAATGCATCATGTCGGATGTTAGTATTTAATCATTTTTCATTTGAAAGATGCCTGAAAGTAGGTGGTTTTAATGCATGTTTTAAACATCACAAATTCCCATCCTTAGTTGTTTTAAATGGGACCATATACAGTACTGGTCTGTTCCGTTAACAAATATTAATCAAGTACATACAAAGTGGCAGGCACTGTTTTAGGCACTGCGGCAAACAAGATAAAGCCCCTGCCCTCCCATAGCTTATTATAGTTTAGTATCAGAGACAGACAATAAACAAAAATATGGATCTCATGACAGGTACTATGGGGTAAAATAAAGCTGTAATTATTTGTTCAATATGTCTTCCCTTTCGGTTATAACTTTCATGACAACAGTGGCCTTGTCTGTCTCAGTGCTAGCTCATAGTACGCATTTGATAAGGGTTGTTGGATAGATGGATGGATGGACAGATGGATTGATAGACAGATGGAACTCAACATTCATTTTGGGCTCCTAAGAAGCTATGTATATCCTACACTGAAAATTCATTGGTTCAAATACACATTTTTTGAGCCCCCACTGTGGGTCAGATACAGGCTAGACACTAAGAATAAAGATGAATAAGAAAACACCATTTCCCTCAGGGAGCTCACACAGACTTCTAAAGAAATAAGATCCTTGTCATGGAGGTATACATGTGGTACTCTGCCCTTCACTAGGGGAAGTGGAAGAGAGTTAGAGCAAATGGTGGTACAAGAAAGGGGTCCCCAGGGAAGTGAAACTTAAACTGAATCAGGAAGAGGCTGTCAGGTCCAGAAAAGGGGATCCAGACAGAGGGACCAGCATGGGCAGAAGCTGAAACAGGAAAGTCTAGGGACACCAAGGCCATTTTTTGTTAGGATAAGAACACAGGGCGGAATGATGGAGATGAGGCTGGAAAGTGAGGCAGGAGCCTAATGTTGATCCACCTCCTCTGCATGCGTCAGCTTTCATTGCGGAAATCTGATGAGCTTATCAGACAGGTTCTAAAGGTCAGCAAAGCTGAAGGGTTGGGGACGTGGAAGTAGTCAAATGAGTAAGTTGCCTAGAAACCTTGTTTGGCACAAAAGCCTCTTTTTTCCTTCACATTGCTTTGTTTCCTTGCTGGGGTGTCAGATTCTGCGTCTTCCTGTGACAGAACCGCAGACTCTCCTCAGGGCTGGCCTAGATGAGGCCACTCAAGTGGTCCATTTGTCCAGCTGCAAGCGTGCTAATCAATCCCAGATTCTAATCTACTCTATTCCACTGCGTCTCACTGCTCCAAACCTGCTCTGCTGGTTTAGGCTGGCCTCCTCCAGAAACGAGAAACCTTTGGACACTGGTGGGGGGAGGAGTGCTCTGCTGGTCCAGTGAGCTGCCTGCAGTAAAATGCAACCTTTCCTAAGTTAGGTGGCTTTGCACCTTACATTAATAAAGGGAAAGACCCTCAATGATTTTACTTACTTGGGAACCTCCACGTTTAATGATGCCCCCATACTCATAATCATGTTTGCTTTTTCCAGTCTAAAAGAAATACATATACCCTTCAGGAAATATGGAAATTAGAGAAAATACAAAGAATAAAGTTAAAAGTATAGTAAATCAATCACTTAGAACCATTGTAAATGTTTAGTATTTCTTTGCAGTCTTTTTTTCCATGAACACACACATACACACACATGCACATCAAAATTCATCTCTTCAGCACCTACAGTGTCTGAACCATCTATGTGCTAGTAAATGGTGAATAAATGAATGAATATAATTTTATTTTTACACATTTGCAATGATACATACAGTATGGAATTTTGCTCTTTAAAATTTTGCTCATTATAGTAAGTGTATTTTTCTATGCCATTTTGAAAGCATTTTTTATGACTGCACAAATACTACTGTGTGGAAGAACACTGACTGAACTTTTAGTACACAACCCTGCATTTACATCTCTGAACATTTCCTTAGGCTAGATTCCTAGCTGCGAAATTAAGAGGTGAAAAAGAATAAACTTTTGAAGGCTCCTGGGTCATTCAATGTTGATGAACTTTCCAGGTTGAAGTGATTCTTCACATGGAAACCCAAGTAGTCCTCTGAGAGCTCCCTGGCAGCCTGTAGACAGCTGCTTCCCATCTGCTAGGTGATAGACCCTCTTTCACGGGCCTCGACCCCATAATCCTCTCAAATCCCAGATAACCTCCCTTCTCCAGCATCCTTGGGCCATCCTGGGCTGGCCCTGCTGAATTAAGCTCCAGCTCAATTGCTCTGGTCCTCCATGAAGGCTTGAGGGAGACAGCGAACCCTCGGCATGGCATTCCATTTAATTTTCGCTTTAGCTTTGTCTTTACTGTTTTCCTGCACTTTAACCGTATCTATTCTAAACAATTACTGTGTCACAAAGCTCTTGCTTTTCTGTTTTCTGTACTGTGTGCAGTTTGAGGTGAGGATTTAAATGAGTGGCTTTGTCCCCTCTAGGGCAACATAATCTTTAGTCAAAAATATCATTTGAATGATATTCCATGCCTTTGGTGACACCCTGATATATGCCATTCCAACTACATCAATCAAACACATGCATGTTACTATGTTATACTCTGGAAAGAATTTTTTACTGATTAAACCTCTGCCTTATAGAATTCAGAATCACCACGATGACATCTTTACCTAAAGGTTATTTCCCAGGAAGTCTTTCCTGACTATCTTATTTACACTTGTAACCCCATTCTTCCTCTACTTAATTCTTTTCATAGCCTATCACCCTCTCACCTACTATATATCTTATTTATTCGCCTTAACTATTTGTCTTACCCCACTAGAAGTAAAACCATGACAAAGCAGTCCATTCATTCATTCATTCATTCATTCATTCAGTATTTAACAAACACTTCCAAGCGTCTAGAACTGTGATAAGCATGGGATGGGGACCACAAAAAAGTCTAAGACTGCTTTCCAGGAGCTTACAATCGAATTAGAAACATCAAACAGTTAAGCAAAGACATAAAGCAGACTGTAATTTTAAAGTAATAAAAGTAAATGATGCAGGACAAAGTAAATGTGCTCTGGAGGAAGTGGAGCAAACAGACTGTGAAGTGAGAGTTAAAGGCTACTAAGAGGTAGATGAGGTTTAAAGGCAGGCTGGAACTTGAGAGAGGAATTTAAGGTAGAAACATTTGGCTTATCCTGTAAACAGTGCAGATATCTAAGCAAGTGAGTGGCATGCAGAAAATGGCTTATGAAGATGACTAGGTGGGCAGAGCAAAAACAAAAAATGATGTTGAGAGGACAGATGAGAGGAACTCTGATCAGAGAGGTCAGAGGGGCCTGAAAATGGGGAGGGAGTAAAGGAAGGTGATAAATGAGAAGGGCGGAGGACAGCACTCCAGAGGCAAAACTAAGAATGCCGAGTCAAAATGCATCAGCCTCTAATCAGGCCACTCTCAAAATAAAATGTCAAGATCATCTGCCATTAAAGAGGACATTGTTCATGGGCTATAGGAGACACTGAGGTTGGCTGCCTGAATGGGAAAGAGAGGGTGGGAGATACCGTGAAGCAGGGGATACAGATAGCTGGGATTTTCTCTGCAAAGTTAAACCAATTTAAAGAGCCCAGATAAAGAGAATACAAATCAGATGATGGAAAAAAAAAAGTGAATTGCTATTTTAGATAAATCCCATATGGGTTATGCTCTTAATTTACTTAAAGCAGATGGCTGGACCTGGGACTGCCTAATTTATTACTGTCCTACCATTCAGAGCCAGAGCTTTCCTTAGGTTTCTAAGCAACTCTGATGGGAAATGTCAGATTGTATGAAATTTCCTGATTAGACCATATGACCCAAGCACATCCCACTAAAAATGATTCAAATACTCAAAAACGCTTATCCTAGACGCTAGCTGCCAGTTTCTTTTCCCCTACCAGCTTATGGCAGATGGATGGGTGGGCCTCCTCTTCCTTGCAGGCAGTATGGTGGGAGTTCTAGGAATAAGACAGACCAAAATAAAGGGTGGGAGAGGATTTGGAAGAAAACTTGGGAATCTGGTATTTCAGATTCTCTCTCGTTGTACTATGTACATCCCAAATTTTTCTACATGGGAAGGAAAGTAGCAAAGCACTTTAAAAAAAGGCATTAAAAAATAAGAAGCAATTAAACTTTTCTGTAAATTAAGCAGCCTCTGAGTCAGCAAACTCATCTAATAACCCACGTAACACTTGCGATAACATCAGAAGGTTGAAAAAGTATGGACAGAATCAGGGGTTAGGCTGGTTTATGATCTGAAGAAGAAAGCACAATGATATAGCAGAAACAATAATTAACATTTTTGGTTGGGAGGTAATTAGGTTTATTTACATATTTATTTTTGGAGGAGGTACTGGGACTTGAACCCAGGAGCTCGTGCATGCTAACCATGCACTCTACCATAGCACATAAGCTATACCCTCCCCCAATAATTAACATCTTTAATTAACATTTTTAGAGGAGGAGTCACTATATGCTGCGTCCTGTAGGAATTACTGTTATCCACATTGTACAGGTGAGAAAACTGAGGATTCCTAGAAGATTAAGCTCAGTCACACAGCTAATAAGTGTCACTGTTACAGACCAGTCCTGTGGATCTGTCAGAGTGTAAGGAAACGGTTGGTGAGACAAGGTGAAGAGCAGCAAGCTACAGAGGCTGGAATCAGAGCATGCCAGGTGCTTCCCAGTGGCGTTCTTCCACGCAGAGCACAGAGATAAGGCTGACAGAAGTGACTGCTGCTTAGTGTGAAAGGGAGCATTTGCCCAAATGCAATGTAGTATCCTACACTGGATCTTGGAACAGAAAAAGGACATTACTGAAATATGAAAAAGTCTGGGATTTAGTTATAGTCAAGTACCAATGTTGGCTTCTTAGCAGTGAGAAATATACACAATAAGTGAGATGCAGGTAAGGTATATAGGTGAACTCTCTGTACCTCCGTGCAAGTTTCCTGTAAATCTGAAATTATCCTAAAATAAACAGTTTATTTTAAAGGTTTTAAGATGAAAAGAGTATTTGTAACATGTTCACAAACATTCAGAATAGGACCATTTAAAATGGAAAAGGGCAAGGGTAGCACTGCATTTGGTGGCTGGTCATGTTTCTCAGCAGACAAGATAGTAACTAATGACCAACAAAATGACCACCGTCTAACATTGTTGAGCGCTTATCATATTCCAGCCTCCATCTGAAGGACGTTGCACACATGCCTGCATGTCATCTTCAAGACCACTTATGAATTAAGTACGTGCTATTATTATCCCAATCTACAGATGAGGAGAACTCTTAGAATAGTACCTGGAATCTGGTAGGTCCTTTTTTTTTTTTTTTTTTTTTTTTTTAAATAGAGGCTAAGAAACTGGGCCAGCTTGTGAGCAACAGAGTAACAATTCAAACCAAACCCTAAAAGATGTCCATTTATTAGCTCTATGGCTTGGGCAAGTTAGAAAACCAAAAGAAAGTTAATACCAGGGAGTAGATTTAAAAGTTTGTTGAGAGTTGCATCATATCAACTTAAGTTTAAAAATTGACAATTAATTATTTATTATTTCCAAATTGATGTTAAATTTCATTGAATAATTTGAAGATACCCAGACTGTATAGTGCTGTATTGAGGTCAGTAAACAGGGACTGAAAATCACCTTTCTCAAGAATCCTTAAATATACCTGGGGATATGAAAACCAAGTAAGAGCAAGAGTAGACAATAACGGAAACTGTTAGCCCCCAGGATCAATGGGAGCCACTAGGAAAAGAATGTTTCCAGATCTCCCTTGGGGGTCAGATGACTAGAGCTCAGTGGATGGGGCAGATTCCCATAATGAGAATCACTTCCTTCAGAGGGGAAGCTGGAAGGGCAAATTATGAAGACAGCCTCCTGATGGCTGAGCCCAGGGTGAACATGACTACAGGGAGAGGGGGAAAGGCTGGAGGTCAGCAGCCCTTACTCACTTACATTCAGTACAACCGTCCCGACCTTTATTTAGCATTTTGTTAACATCAGAGATGACCCTGAGCTCTGAGGATACAAAGTTGAAAAAATAATACAGTGCCTAACTTCCATGAGTTTACATCTAGCAATGTATTTCACCAGAAGAAAATGCTGCAACCACGTGGCACAGGGCATAACCTGAGTTTGAATCTTAACTTCACTCCTCACTCCGTGCCTGGCCCAGGGTGTAGGCTCTCTTTGGACCTCAGTAAGAATAATGGCAATTACTATTTGCCTGGGAAGATTGTCTTGAGGATGGAAAATGTGGTAAGCGTCTATAACGATGTCTGACACAGAAAGTAAAGAGAAGTCCATCATAAATCCGTGTCACTTTCCTTTATTTTCTCCCAGCAAGAGGAGAGAAATCTTTTACTCACAGCCCCAAATCTTCATTTCACTAGACCTCGGGCTCAATTGTTACAGCAAAAGGGAGGTCACAGCAGACAGGTTAAGAGAAGAATTTTTGGCTTCAGAGATTGCAGGAGCCCAGGCCCAAAGAGTCTGAAGACCACTTGGGGTTGGGGGCAGGGGGAGCGGTTCAAGAATGGACTTGAGAACCTTCCCACATTATCATCACCAACCTGACCTAAACCGAGGCACAAGGGTGGCAGTGCTGAAATCCAAACCACACTTGCTGACACAAAGTTGCTTAGAACTTGAAAAAGTAGATGCCCTTTTCTAATCCATCAGCCCAGATCTGGAGCTGCTTCTAATTTGCACAAGAAATAGGCCAGCAGCAGCCTTGTCCTTGCTCACCCCCATACCTGCCTAAAATGTGACACCCTTGCACTTTCTCAGTCCAAATCAGGTTGAGAAAACAACAAAACCCTAAGCATGGAGTCATATAACTTTACTCATTTATTCAGTAAATATTTATTCAGCCCCTACTGTGTGCGCTGGAACATTTTCTTCTCTGGATCCCTGGGGCTGCCTTTAATCTCTCTGTTCCACCCCTGCTGGCCCTGCAAGCCTCTAGTTTATAATCTATTTACTGTTTCTTAGCCAACTTCCCCACCTTCTGACAGGCAGGTCTGCCATCCTTTCAGTCCAGAATAGAATATTGTTTTATACTCCACCGCTCTCTCAGCTTTACCTCTTTCTTCACAGCTTAATTCGAAGCCCTTAATCCCTTCATTGCTCAGCTCCTCTTGCTTCTCTTCCCCATATCCCATCACCAATATCTGATCTCAACTCCCCTACTCGACAGACACTGGCTAGAACTAAGCGGGCTGAAAGAATGTAACTTATGTGCCTATGGTCACTCAACTGGTGAGTAGTCCAATTCAACAATTCTATAAAAATAATAATAATAGTAACAACAATAGCTAGTACTTGAGACTGAGATTAGGGACAGGCCATGGTATTAGTAGTGACCACATCTAAGGACTGATCACTGGAGTGGGGCAAGGTCATTGGAGGAGGGGAATCCAAACAAAACCAAGAGAGTTTGGAGTTTTAGAGCACAAGCTACACATTCTCCTTATATTGGAGTCTCACAATAAAGCTGCATTTTCCTCCACCACAAAAAATAAATAAATAAACCAAGACCAGATACTGAAAAATAAGCTATGAGGATAAAACAATCATCATGAAGTATGACAGGAGTACTGTGGGAGAGAGGGATCTGGAGCTGTAATCTTAAGGAATGTGGGTGTGTGTTGGAAGAAGCAGGCAGTAGAAGACTACAAGGTGGGAAAGAGTCTGAAGACTTGATAGTCAGAGCTGGTGAGGAGAGCTGAGGAGCAGGGAGCAGAGAGCAATGGTCTGGAAGCAGTAATGAGGATGCCCCTGGTCTTAGTCTGCACTATAACAAAAATGCCATAGTTTGGGTGGCTTATAAACAACAAAAATTTATTTCTCACAGTTCTGGAGGCTGGAAGTCCAAGATTAAGGTGCCAGCAGATTCGGTGTCTGGTGAGAACTAGCTTCCTGGTTCATAAATGGCTATCTTCTCTCGTGTCTTATCAGGTGGAAGGGGCAAGGGAGTCTCTTTCATAAGGGCTCCACTCTCATGACCTAATCACCTCCCAAAGGCCACACCTCCTAATACCATCACATTAGGGGTTAGGTTTTAACAGATGAATCTGAGGGAACACATTAGTACCCACCTAGCTTGTAGGCCCATGGTATAATGGAGCAGGACCCTATGAGGCCCTCCCAGGACAGACCCCCTTATGTCTTCCACCTGCCTCAAATATGTAGAAAAACTTTAGCCAAGGAACAAATTTAAACAGAGAAATGAAAAAATGCAGAAGCAAAGAAAAGCAGTCAAACAGGATAAAATAATTACCCTTTAGTCATTAAATAAAGTCAAGAACCTTTGGTTTCTCCTCAAGGGCTACAGATAATATTCTGAGCCATATCCTTTGAGCCCTTTTGGAGATACTGAAACCCCCACCAGGTGGAAGAAGTTAACTATATGATGACCAGGCTGTAGCCATGACATAAGCTGCTCCATCTTACCCAACTCAGAACTGGCCTCAAGGAAATGGGAACAAATTGACCCTGGAACTGAAGATTAATTGTACTTAAAACAATCAAGATAACGCTGATCAGACCACAGAATGACCAATTTCAAGATGATTGGTAGAGCTAACCGTACTGTTCTGAATGTAACCCAGCCCTCCCTCTCTGTCTATATACCCCGAAACTCCCCTTTAAAAGCTTTTGCCCCAATCAGCAGTTGGAGTTGGCTTTTGGACACAAGTCCACCCTTCTCCCTAGGTTGCTGGCCTCCTGAATAAAGCAACCTTTCCTTTCCTACCAACACTTCTCTCCCAAGTATCATTTTTAAGTAGTGAACAACTGAACATGAGTTTAGTAACAATGATACAAGGAGTGTGGGAGAGAAAATGACCACCACATGCAAAGGAACCAGTGTCCTTGGGAGAACCAAGTCTCCATTGTAACAAGAAGGTGAGGAGAGCATTCACAGAAGTAAGGTCATTGTAGAGGGGTTTCAGAAGTTGGCAGAAGTGAGATATAGAGTCAGAAAAGGGATATATGAGGTCATGTGGAGATCAGAGTGCAAAGGATGAGAGATGACTTGGAAAACTGGGACTGACATAAGTGGAGAAGAAGGCATGAAGGGATTAGAGCAGGACCCCAGGCCTGACAAAAATGGCACAGCCATGGGTGTTGGGAGGGAATGGGTGATGATTGGCCAGAAATACTGGGAGTTCTTGCCCATTGCAATGCATATTCTGTTGGGGGAACTCATATAGGGTGACAGAAAAATATCCCAGATTATCTTTGGAATTCAAAGACTATGGAAGCCTATAGGAGGGGCACCCAACTCAAACAGGGAGAGCCAAGGAAAACAGAGAGAGAGAGGAAATAGAATTCCATAAAATTACCCCCATTACCAGAAGATAACTAAGATGCTTCTTCTATGGCAATGAGTCTTTGTTCTATATAGGATCTTAGCCAAAAGGCCGAGAAGCGATGCAATGATATTTCATAAATGGACCATAAATTGAAAAAGTTGTATAATATTTTATATTCACATTATTTGAATAGTCTTTGATCTTGCCAGAGTGAAATTTATTGCCTTTGGCTAGAGCACTTTGCAAGATTTACACAGCAAAGGGCAAGGATAATATTATCTTTAATATAAGTAGTAAAATTCTAAATAGATGTAAATTAGAGATTTTTGTGGGGGTAAAAAACAGGAAATATTTTAAAGCTAAGAGTCTAATATATTCTTATCTCTCTAGCACCTGAAATGTCTAAAGTTACTTCCAGTATTTGGGGTGATGGGTACAAAGAATTGAATTGATGGAACCTTCCCTGACTCTCTGATCTAAATTAGCTATACTCTTTTTATGTCAGCATTTGTTGAGTGCTTAACTGTACCTCATGTGATCCTCATAACAACCTGAAAGATAGTATTTTCCGTTTTTATTACAAGAAGTCTATGCTCAGAAAGATAAAATAACTTGCCAGTGTCCCACAGCTAGTGAACAGCTAAAGCAAATTCACAGCTATCTGTTAAAGCCACTGTCTCTTCCCTTACACCATGATACAGTCACATTTTCAAGAGTTTTTAATTGCAAAAAGCTATTTATGTTGTCCACACGAATCAGTAATCCACTTACCTCTTCCAGTAGTTTCAAGGAAGAACACTAGTTGATTAGATCCAAGAAGCATTTTACATGTTTGTTGATACTTAAAGCAAAATAAAATATAGTAGGCAAGAATCTCCCTCCCAGGAACTCTGCAGATTACGGGCTAGTTTAGCAAAGCAAATCTGTTTGTGTTTAATAGAAGGAATACATTAGAAACAGGCTGACAAGGTTGGCCAAACAGGAAATCCTAATGGGGACACTCATACCATAACTAGAGAGCCAGTGTTGAAAATAGGCTTAGTCTACAAAGCACCCTCATTTAAAAAACAAAATAAAGGCATCTGTTGACCCAGAGAGATGGACTATTATTCAAATGTAGACCATTTATTCATCTTAAAATAAATCTATGGGTACATGTTTTACAAAAAGTTTCAGTCAGGGGTGACTGTAGACAATCATATATCAATCTCCATCAGCAACTATGACATTTAGACAAAAAAAAAAAAAAAAAACAAAAAACTGCAGAGCCCTAATGCATGTTAGATGAACCCCAGGGTTTTGTGAACATAGTTTAAAAACCTAAATCAATTAAAAATGACTTATTAGCATCCTTTGCATGGCTGGCCTATTATTTAAACAATCCCCTCTGTGGGAGCATTTGATTAGTTTCTATTTTTCTCCAGTGTTAATAATGCTGTAATTAATACTTTTGTACATATATTTTAGCATAATTCTTTGATTGTTCCTTTAGAATAAATTCCTAGAAATGCTGAGTCAAAGCACACAGTTTTGAAGCTTTTGCTAGATAATGCCAAAACGCCCTCAAGATATTCTAATATCAGGCTATGATTTCTAGCTCAGTGAAAGTTTCTAGGATTCTTCTCAAAGTAACTAAGAACAAAAGAAAGAGATTAGATCCAGAATCCTGGGTTTGAGTCCTGTCTTTACCACTTGTTAGCCATGTGACCTTGGTCAAGTTACTTAACCTCTCTGTTTCTGTTTCCTTATCTATAAATTGGGTGTAACATCAGCACTCACTTCAGAGAGTTGCTATAAGAATTCAGTAAGTCAATGTTTGTAAACCTCTTAGGAAAGGGCCTTGCTCATAGTAAGCCTTACAAAAGTGTTCACTATTATAATTATCCCTGGGTCTTAGACTTTTGGACTTCACTTAAAAAAAAAAAGGATTAAGGGAATCAGTATGAGTTCGCCTTTTTTTTTTTACTTCCCCCAAGTAAAAATATTTTTTAAAGACCCAGTCCATAAGCAACATTTCATAGAAAAAATTGTATTTTAATAACTCTAAAAATTTAGGGAGAACATAATGTCAGAACAAATTATTTTTATTATTATATTTGGCTTTAAGAGAAATGTTTTATGTTATACTTATTTTTCACATTTCTCCATGGAGCAATGAATATGTTATTTGTTCACTGTGTTTGAGAACCACTGGACAGCCATATTTTCCAAAACCCTTACACTTTTATTTTTTATTAATTAATAGTTTAAGTTTGAAAAAATTTTTTTAATATAATGAATCATAGAATTTGGACAGTGGCTTTGTGAACTATGCAAATAACAGATAATAGGATTATAAGGTCAGCTTACTGGCTTTGCAAGATGCAAATAATAGAGGAAAAAGAAACATTCTTTAAATGGCTGTGGAAGAAAATTAAGGTGAAGCTAAAACCCACTCGTCGGCCAGGAAACTTAACATCCCTACTATTATTCTGACAGAGCAATCACTACAAAGCTGTTGAGGTAGAAATGAAATTCCTGAGCACCTAAGAGCCAAATCACTTGTGGAACAGCCACACCTAGAATTAACTCCAAGCAAGACCCCAAATGGAACACAGAAATGCTAGGGAAACCACATAAACTAACAACAGCAGAGATATTGATCACTGATCGCTCCATCTGCAATTGCCTCAGCCTTAAAGCCAATTTGGGGTTAATGATGCTACTGCATGATTTGTTGACAAGTTCTCAAAGTCATTCGCTAGTTGTCAGGCACATATTTAATACAGAGCTAATAATAATGACTAGCATTTGATGGGAGCTCAGTGGGTGCCTCGCACTGCGCCTGGCCTTATTTCCGTTCACCATTACGGCCATTCTTTGCAATAATGAGTTCTAGTTTTAAAGACAGTGAAATTGAGACCTGAAGTCAGATCTTTGGTGCCAAGGTTACACAGGTGCAACCAGAACACAAACTCAGTCCAGCTGACTCTGAGTTCTTACTCTTAACCAGTGTGCCACACCACTGTTCTAGACCCTATTTTATCATTTTTAAATGTTAAGGGGAAAATACAATGCTTCCACCTAACAAGAAAAGAAAACAGGCACTAGTCATCATTAACAAGTATCCTGGAAATGGCCTGAACTACAGGGAATCTTCCACCACCAGCTAGGCTCCCTACTTACTCCATCACCCTTAGCGTTGGCGTTCTCAGCTCTTTTTTTTTTTTCAAATAAGTGATGTCTGAAGTTCTGTCAACCAAGGAATTTATAAGGGTAAATAATTCAATTGATTTTTTTCTTTCCCTTAAATTTAAAGTTGGCTTCTAGTTAACAATTTAGATGGGGAATAGTGTGGGAAAGGAAGAAGATGCTAAGAATCTTAAATATTATTTTAGAAGATTGGCAGTCGCCTCATTTCTTTTATTAGTTATACATCTAGTAAGGGCATCAGAATTACAGGCACACATGAAGAAGAAATGTATGTATGAATGATGGCACTGAATGCCAAGGACTGTGAAGGCGCTGCGACTGCACCCTACTTGCAAATGAATCAGCGAGCTTGCTGCAGTTTCATGAATGCTACTACGAGACAGGATGCTCCTGAGTCAGACTCAAAAAGACTCCATCACTTAAATTAGTACCAGTAGACAGAGAATTAGCACTTTCTTGCAGTGGTTCCCAGAGTTCCAGCCCCCACATGGTGACAGGAAAGGGGCCAAATTACATTTGCACTGACACTGGTTTGCATGACAGAAGAATAACCCTGAATCGTTCATAATAGGTAGCAAATAAACCTGCTCCTTCGCTCCAAAAGGAGGTAGTAGGTACCTCTATTTTCCAAGGCCATTCATTATTCAAACGTCTTGAAAAGATAGTCTAGAACTGACACAATCAGTGCCTCTGCTCAAAAACATGCAGAAATGTGTGAAACTCATAGAAAATTGTTTCCCAATGCTGACCATTCTGCTTGTTACAAGGATACTTGTTTGAAGACTATATATTGATTAGATCAACAGACTTTTATAAATGTTGCAGTGCCCAGAAACTATTTGCCAGGATCTTGGATTATAAAGGTCAGTTGTGTCATTATACTTGTCACATTTTCTGCAGATCCTAATGAGTCAACAGATTCTAGTAATTATATGTTTACACAAATGCAGTGGGGAAACTGACCAAGAGCATCCAAAAGTTAACTTGCTCTAAATATACAATGTAAGCATTTACACTAAGAAGACTGTTGAATAATATTTTCTACAGCAAAATAATCTCAATAAACAGCTACAAGGCTGTTTTATGAGTCTGAATCTTAAAGTCTAGACTGGACCATACTGAATCCCCATTTGTCCATTATCACATGTGAGAGATAAACAGAAAGGAAAAGGAGTTTTCTCTCTTAGAACCAGTCTCCTTATAAGAATCCAAAAATTTGAGCAGTAAGATATATTTCCCCAGTCCACCTTCTATTTGTATGGGAAATTAGATTTGTCTTTCCCAATCATTACACATATTACTTCTGAAATAAGAACCCTATAAACATATTGTTCCTTTATCAAAGACAAAAATGATGACATTGTACTTGTTTGTCCAATTGAATAAAATAATAATGACTCTTAATTGCATTCAAATCAAACTAAATTTAGTGCATAATACATTCATGTTAAAACAGAATGGAAGGGCAGACTGGCGCTTGCCAGAAGTGGAGGTATGGGATGAAGATGGTCAAAAGTTACCAACTTCCAGTCATAAGATAAGTAAGTCCTGGGGATATAATGTACAGCATGGTGACTATAGTTAACAACATTGTATTTTATATTTTAAAGTTGCTTAAGAGAGTAGATTTTAAAACTTTTCATCACAAGAAAAATTAATTGTAACTGTGTCTGGTGATGGATGTTAACTAACTTAATTGTGGTAATCATTTTGTTATATACACATATACCAAATCATTATGTTGTACACCTAAAACTAAAACAGTGTTATATCTGTTTTTAAAAATGGAATGTAATGGGATCTGTAAATAGGGAGTAATATGCCAAAGCAAATCAGTGCCACTGACATTCTCCCAGCTTATCACAACCCAGCAAAGTGCCTGGCATATATTAAAATGCCAACTAGTTGTTAAATGAATTAATATATAAATGAATGAGCACACTTCTCTGTCCTTTATACCTTGCTTAGTTCATTTCTTCCCAAGATACTGTTTTCTTTCCCTCTAATCCATCAATACTGTCCTTGCTCACAAAACTGAACTAGTTTCTTCTTCCCGATGGCTCATGTGCTTCTGAGTCTCACAGAACCACCTTCTGATAATTAAAAGCTTAACAAAATGAGGTTCAGAGATCTACGTTGAGAACATTCCTTGTATTTCTTCTGCCTGTAACTCTAGAGTAGGCCCTCAAAATTAAAACAACCAATTAAGCTTAAAGGGAAACCATTCTGTTCCTCATATCAATGGCTTTATATTTGAACTCCATGCAAAACATTTTTATTGTCTTTCCCCTAAATCTTTTGAATGTTACTCTGAGTCTTATAGTTTCCCATTTACTTCCACATACCAATTTCATGTGTCATTCATAAAACAAAGCCATAGCAAAGATCTGCTGCTTCAAAATGAGGGCATACTGACTTTTCCCCAAACTCATTTCACTCAGGTATAAACACCCAAATACTCACAAATAAACACTGGGAACTGCATCTCATGTATTGTTTTTTGGTGATGTTTGTCTGGCAGAGTGCTATATATCTGTGTTTCTGTAGTTTCGGAAACACAGCCCTACAAAATGTAAAATATAATCATATCTCCTAATTTCAATAAGGCTTGCTTTGGCAAATGGTTAGAAACGTGACCCAAAATGTGACTGAAAGCCATTTTGCTGTTTTAAGAAATGTAACATTCAATCAGATCAGAGGTTGGTTTCAAAAGAAATGTCATTCTCCTTCTTTGACTCCCCTAAAACACACGCACACGCACACATATAAATATACCCCCTGGAGAATTCTTACTAAAAGCTATGCTCTAAAATTATAGGATCTGTAGAAAATATAATGATGCACCTGAAAATAGTTTTCATTCTCTCCTTTGTGTGAAATTCAATTACACAGAAAGCAAACAAATGGAGTAAACAATGAAAATGGCACATGGGATTTTCTTCAATTACTATAAACTGCACTCTCTAAAACAAAAAGACCATTTTTGCAGCAATTGCATATAATGATGTGCATATTTCTCCTGTCAGGCTACTCTTGATTTAACAAATGCTTTCCCTTGGAGCCTCACACCACTAAACTCAGTCATTAACTCCTTAATAACAAGAAACCATTTCTCCCTATAAATACAAACAATTATAATCTTGCTCTTATCTTGATATATCTGTCAAAAAAACCCTTAAAAACTTTGACCAAACTAATAGACTCAATATTGTATTTACATCTTTCTAGAAATATTTCATTGAGCCTACTGTGACCATTCTAAAACAGCAAAACTTAAAATAATTTAATCTCATTGTTTTAACTTAACACTAATGTATTGCTTAAAAAAAAAGCCACATTCATGTACAAATGCAACCCTGATAAAAAAAAAATACTGAAACATACATCTACCAGATTAATCTTCTAGAAAATTAAAATACTAAAATTCTTCTTCATATTTCTTTGAATAATAATCTCTTCTAATATTTAAGAAATGTCCCATGAGCAATTAAAATATTGCTTCAAAAGACACACACACAAAAACTAATTTAACACATCTCTGGATAGCACATGTCCAGGCGACAGATAGATATATAGGTAACTCTATATAACTCTCTCTCTATATATAAATAAATATATGCATAGTTATATATATATATATATATACAATATTGTAGTGGTATATATATATACCACTACATATTCTATATGTATAGAATATATATTTATATAAGTATACATTTTATATAAGTATTTTTATATATTATTCATACAAATTAAATATATAGTCTATCTAAATATACAAATACATAAGTATATTTTTATATTTTTTTACTGTCCTAGCCTGTCATTTGGGCTTGAACTGATAGAGCATATAAATGACCTAATGATAGATGCCCAACTCCTCCTAAGCAGATTGAATTGTTTTAATAGGGAACAATCCCTTGAGCCAAAAGGACCTTAAACATCAATGACAAGCTGATGGTGACATTTGAAGCTCTTCTGCCACAGGGAAAACAGACTGCACCACTCACCCTCTCCCATGCATCAAAACAGTAACACTTACTTGTGAAAGCTTTGGAGTTCCACCTATATACACCTGAGTTGATGGGACAATCGGATAATAGACCTCACCACCTGCCAGTCCTCCTTCTGGAGATGATATAATATCGTGGAAAGAGCACTGGGCTCTGGAGTCAACAAACCTGGAATCTAATCCATTTGCTAATGTTGGATCTTGGGCTAGTTGCTTTCTATCTTTGTAAGCTAATTAGAGTAGATTAATGAGTAATACAGTGATGGCTTCTTCTGTTTGACTCTACACATTCCTGATTTTGTTGTTGATGATGATGATGATGATAACAAATAATAGGAAGACAGATCCATACATAACTGGAAAATAAAACCAGCCTCCAGGGTTGTAGTGAAGATAACATATGCAGAGCTTCAGGCAGAGTACATGCCAGGGAAAGGTGGGCATGAGGGAACCTTCCTGGTAGAGGAAGTAGCACAGGTTCCAAAGTTTGCAGGAGTGAAAGGAAGTATTTGTGAGATCTCTGGAAACTCCGACTTGGGCTAGTCCTAAGCATCACTAAGGGCAGGAACTGTTTTTCTCATGCATTCATTCATCTGCTAGATACACAATGGCTGAGATTCTTATCCAGGCCAGCAAAGAAGACAGACCCATACATAACTATCTATAACTATAAGACACTAGTAAAAGAATGAAGAAAGGGCTAGAGATGACCGTCAACAAGATCCTGAAAACAAGAGGAGGCATTTAAGGTCAAGTCACATATGGTCAGAGAGGGCTTAGTAGAAGGACACTGTAGCTGGAATTTCAGAACCACATCCAAGTGGTTCACACTGAGCTCTCTAGGAATATGTAGTCAGGAGTAACTGCACCCTCTCTGGAGATATGTGGGGTGGTCTCTCCATCGTCATTGTGGCAGGGACTCAGAAGGGAAGTAGTCTAAGAAGTGGGTGCATTTAGGCCACAAGGGGGTCTAGGTCTTCTTCCAGACCAGCTGGACCATCACAACGTGAATGGCCTTAGACACCTACAACTCAAGAGGGCAATTTAGTTAGAAAAAAGAACCTGCAAAGCAGTAGAGAAAGTTCCCCATTAATATATCCTTCCAGATGGGATGAGAGAATCAGATTTATTGTATATTTTATAATATGAATAACCAGTCTAAAAGCTTCAAATATAAATTAGAGTAGATTAATGAATAATACAGTGATGGCTTCTTCTGTTTGACTCTACACATTCCTGATTTTGTTGTTGTTGATGATGATGATGATAACAAATAACAGCTGTTACCAAACGCTGTGTATTTCCTACGTGTTAGGCAATGATTTAAGTGCTTAATATTTACCTTTCACAACAACCCATGTGATAGACAGTATTATTATCCCCACCTTACAAATGAGCAAATGTAGAAACTGAGAAGTTAAATAACTAGCTGAAGGCCACACAGATAGTAAGTGGTAGAGCTGGGTTTCAGACCCATAACTGCCTCCAACTCCAGGCCAGTATACTATCCTACTGCATACATGTTTACTGAGTCTCTAAATGAGTCTCTTACTGAGACTCTGTGGACACTCCAAAAAAAGAACTTATCAAAGTGCTATTTACTAATCTCTATCATTATAAAGACATTAATAACATCACTATGAAAGTGATAAATTTCCACATCTTAAGAGTTTTAGATCTCAAAGGGACCTTTGAATTAAATTTAATCAATCCTCAATTCTACAAATAAGGAACCGAGAGATCCCAAATTTAATTGAACTATAAGGAAAACACCAATGGTTCTCTTTAAAATGTTAGGCAAAATAGACCGCTTTGTTTATATTTTATGTTTATGTAATGATGATAATTACAGTTTAAAATTAAATGACAATGGATTAACAAGATGGTATTGGCCTACCCTGGGATTTGACACAAATGGTTGGAATGTTTTTCAAACCTCATTAACTAACTACTTTGTTGTTGGACAACATGGCAAAAAGTAAGTGGCTTCCTGGACACTGGCTATTTGGCTCACCCTTAATCATTCTGAAAATGTCAAAGGTATGTCCTGGTTTAAAGTACCCTTAGTGAATTAATTTTTATTGAAAAACTTGGTCCAGAATTGAATTTATTTTTTCCCCAAGCAGAAGCAAAACCTTTCTAGAAGTAAATGAAAATAAAAGCATTACTCAAAAAGCAAAAACTAGTCAAAATCAAGTACAGAATAAGGCCAATGACAATCATTAAAGAATAAGGCCACTGGCTAAAAGTAACAGAGACAGAAAGTTTGGCTGGTGGCTTTTTTCATTGATTTATTTTTCATTCCCCCTTCTTTAATAGGATCATTTTTTCCATGACCAGTTTACTGGTTACTTGGAAAATTTATTTTTTAAGGAAAAGATGATTTACTTCCACTGTAAAAGGACAAAATGAAATCTTTCTCAGAAGAATAAGTCATAAACCTCATTTATAATAAAAAACATAGAGACTAAAGTAAGGTATCATGTTTATACTATGAAATTGACTAAAATAAAAGACATTTTCCTCCTAGTTCTCAGTGTTGGTGGGGGTGTGAGAAAACAAGCCTATATATTTTAACAATATTAAGAAATAAACTAAGGCAGTCTTTCTAGAGGCCATTTGGCAATATTCCTTACAATGGGCATATTTTAAAATATGCAGTTGACACAGCAATTCCACTTTTAAGACTGGAACCACATGTTGCCTCATATGCAAAGTCTTACCTATAATGATACTGATAACAGGGATGTTCATAATAGCAAGGAAGGAAGGAGGCAGAGGAAGGAGACAATTAAAGAAATCAAAGTATCCACTAATAGAAACTGGTTAAATAAATGAATATGGTGCAGTGCATTCATTAAAAAGAAACATTATTTTTCCATTAAAAGTGATATTGTGGATAAATATTATTGAAATAGAAATCGCTCATATATGTCATCCAATCAGAACAGCAGACAGAAAAGCAAGTGAAAACCAATGAAAGCAATATAAGGGATCACTGGAATAATATAAAGCATGCCAACCTATGCATAATAGGGGTCCCAGAAGGAGAAGAAAGAGAAGGGGGCATTGAAAAGGTATTTGAAGATATCATGACTGAAAACTACCCAAGCCTAAAGAAGGAAATAGATATCCAAGTACAGGAATCACAGAGGGTCCCAACAGACCTACACCAAGACATATTACAATTAAGATAGCCAAAGTTAAAGAAATGATTTAAAGGCAGCAAGAGAAAAAGAGTTAGATACAAAAGAATCCCGGTAAGGCTTTCAGCTGATTTCTCAATACAAATACTGCAGGCCAGAAGGGAGTGGTAAGATACATTCAAAATTCTTAATGAGAAAAAGCTGCAACCTAGGATACTCTATCCAGCAAGACTATCCTTTAGAATAGAAGGAGAAATAAGGAATTTCACAGAAAAGCAAAAACCAAAAGAATTCAGCAATATTAAACCTATCCTAAAAGAAATCTTGAAAGGCAGGAAGCTATAGAAATGAGAAAACCATAATTGGAAATGTAATAACTACAAAGAATTGTGAGAGAATAAACATGAAGATGTAAAAAAAAAAAAAAAAAAAAAAAAGACATCAAAATCATAAAAAGTGAGAGAGGAGAGCAAGAAAATACAGATTTTTTTTTTCTCCTCTTCTTTGTTTTTGTTTTTTTGTTGTTGTTGCTGTTTTCTTCATTCCTTTTAGGATGTGTTTGAGCCTACATGACTACCAGTCTAAAGCAAATAGATATAGTAATGGGTTAACATACTTGAAAAACAGGTAACCACAAATAAAAAGCATACAATAGAGTCACAAACACCAAAAAGATGCCAAGCTAATACAAAAGAAAATTATCAAACCACAAAAAGAAAACCAAAAAAGGAAAAGAAAAGAACAAAGAAGAAATAACAAATCAACTGAAAACAAAGTTCAAAATGGTAATAAACACACATCTATCAATAATTACGGTAAATGTCAATGGACTAAATGCTCCAGTTTAGTGGCAGATTGGATAATAAAACAAGAGCCTGTAATACACTGCCTACAAGAGACCCACTTTAGGGTGAAGGACACACATTAGATTGAAAGTGAAAGAATGGAAAAAGATATTTTATGCAAATGTTAATGACAAGAAAGAGGGAGTAGCAATACTCATATTAGACAAAATAGACTTTAAAACAAAGGCCATAAATAAAAAATAAAGAAGGACACCATATAATGATCAAAGGAGCAATACAAGATGAAGATATTACATTCGTTAACATATATGCACCCAACATAGGAGCACCTAAATGTATAAAACAAATACTAACAGACATAAAGGGAGAAATTGATGGGAATACAATAATAGCAGGACAATTTAACACCCCACTAACATCATTGGACAGGTCTTCCAGACAAAAAAGCAATAATGCAACAGAGATACTAAATAACACAATAGAACAGTTGGACTTGGTTGATATTTTTAGGACATTACATCCCCCCAAAACAGAATGCACATTCTTTTCAAGTGCTTATGGAACATTCTCTAGGATAGACCACATACTCAGGCACAAAAGAAGCCTCAATAGATTTAAGAGGACAGAAATTATTTCAAGCATCTTTTCTGACCACAATGGCATGAAACTAGAAATCAACTACAGAAAAACAAATAAGAAAAAACTGACTACATGGAGACTAAACAACATGCTACTAAAAAACCAAGGGCTCAATGATGAAATCAAAGAAGAAATTAAAAAATACTTTGAGACAAACAACAATGAAAACACAACCACACAAAATCTGTGGGATGCAGCAAAAGCAGTCCTAAGAGGGAAGTTCATAGTGATATAGGCCTTCCTTTAAAAAAAAAAAAAAAAAAAAAGAGCAATCTCAAATAAACAACCTAATCTACTACCTAAAAGAATTAGAAAAAGAAGAATGAATGAAACCTAAAGTCAGCTGAAGGAAAGAAATAATAAAGATCAGGAGGAAATAAATGAAATAGAGATTTAAAACAATTGAAAAAAATCAATCAAGCCAAGAGCTGGTTTTTTGAAAGAGTAAACAAAATTGATAAAACTCTGTCCAGGCTCACCAAGAAGAAAAGAGAGAGGAAGCAAATAAACAAAATAAGAAAGGAAAATGGAGAAATTACAATCAACATCACAGAAATACAAAAAATCATGAGAGAATATTATGAACACTATATGGCAATAAACTGGACAACTCAGAAGAAATGGGCAAGTTTCTAGAAACATATAGTCCACCAAAACTGAATGAAGAAGAAATAGATCATGTGAACAGACCAATCACCAGAAGTGAAATAGAATCAGCAATAAAAAACCTCCCTGCAAATAAAAGTCCAGGGCCAGATGGCTTCACTGGGGAATTCTATTAAACATACAAAGAAGAACTCATACTGATCCTTCTCAAACTCTTCCAAAAGACTGAGAGGAGGGACCACTCCCAAACTCATTCTATGAAGTCATCATCACCCTGATACCAAAGCCAGAGAAAGACACTACCAAAACAGAAAATTATAGGCCGATATCATTAATGAACATAGATGCAAAAATCCTCAACAAAATATTAGCAAACAGAATCCAACAACACATAAGATTACATACTATGATTAAATTGGGTTCATCCCAGGGACACAAGGATGGTTCAACATACACAAATCAACTAACATGATACACCACATCAACAATAGAAAGGACAAAAATCACATGATTATCTCAATAGATGCAGAAAAAGCATTTGAACACCCATTTAACATTCAACATCCCATTTATGATAAAAACTCTAACCAAAGTGGGTACGGAGGGAACATATCTCAACATAATAAAAGCTATTTATGACAAACCTACAGCCAGCATAATAATCAATGGTGAAAAGTTGAAAACCTTCCTGATAAAATCCGGCACAAGATAAAGATGCCCACTCTCACCACTTCTATTCAATATAGTATTAGAAGTCTTAGCTATAGCAATTAGACAAGAAAAAGAAATAAAAGGGATCCAAATTGGAAGAGAAGAGGTAAAATTTTCGCTATATTCAGGTGACGTGATACTATATGGAGAAAACCCTAAAGGCTCCACACAAAAACTACTAGAGCTGATAAAAGAATTCAGCAAGGTAGCAGGATACAAGATTAACATATAGAAATCAGTTGCATTTCTTTACACTAACAATGAAATATCAGGAAAAGAAAGTAAAGAAATAATCACTTTTAAAATTGCATCCAAAAAAATTAAATACTTAGGAATAAATCTGACCAAGGAAATGAAAGACTTATACATGGAGAATTACAAAATATTGACTAAGGAAACTAAAGATGACTTAAAGAAATGGAAAGATATCCCATGTTTTTGGATTGGAAGAATTAATATTGTTAAAATGGCCATACTATCCAAAGCAATCTACAGATTTCATGTGATACCTATCAAATTAGCCAGAACATTTTTCACAGAACTAGAACAAATAATCCTAAAATTTATATGGAATCAAAAAAGACCCAGAATTGCCAAAGTAATATTGAAGAAAAAGAATGAAGCTGGGGGAATAACCCTCCCAGACTTCAGACAATACTACATAGCTACAGTAATCAAAATAGCATGGTAGTGGTACAAAAACAGATATACAGATTAATGGAACAGAATAGAGAACCCAGAAATAAACCCACAGACTTTTGGTCCATTAATCTTTGAGAGAGGAAACAAGAACATACAATGGAGTAAACACAGTCTCTTCAGCAAATGGTGTTGGGAAAACTGGAGAGCTGCATGTAAATCAATTAAGTTAGAATAATTCCTCACACTATATACAAAAAATAAACTCAAAATGGGTTAAAAACTTAAACATAAGACAAGACACTATAAACCTCTTAGAAGAAAACATAGGCAAAACATTCTCTGACATAAATCTCAGCAATGTTCTCCTAGGGCAGTCTACCCAGGCAATAGAAATAAAAGCAAAAATAAACAAATGGGACCTAATTAAACTTATAAGCTTTTACACAGCAAAGGAAACCATAAGCAAAACAAAAAGACAACCTGCAGAATGGAAGAAAATATTTGCAAAAGATGAGACCGACAGGGCTTAATTTCCAGAATTTATAAACAGCTTATACAACCTAATAAGAAAAAACAAAACCCAATCCAAAAATGGGAAGATGACCTAAACAAGCAATTCTCCAATGAAGACATACAAACAGCCAATAGGCAATGAAAAAATGCTCAATATCACTAATTATGAGAGAAATGCAAATCAAAACTACAATGAGGTATCACCTCACATGGGTCAGAATGGCCATCATTCAAAAACCCACAAACGATAAATGCTAGAGAGGGTAACCCTCCTACACTGTTTGTGGGAATATAAGTTGGTGCAGCCATTATGAAAAACAGTATGGAGATTTCTCAAAAAAGCTAAAAATAGACTTACCATATGATCCAGCAATCCTACTCCTGGGCAAATATCCAGAGGGAACCTTAATTCAAAAAGATACATGC
This sequence comes from Camelus bactrianus, assembly GCF_048773025.1. NCBI lineage: Eukaryota > Metazoa > Chordata > Mammalia > Artiodactyla > Camelidae > Camelus > Camelus bactrianus. The sequence goes on along the minus strand of NC_133550.1, from coordinate 40,539,294 downwards.
ACCCCAATGTTCATAGCAGTACTATTTACAATAGCCAAGACATGGAAACAACCTAAATGTCTATCAACAGATGACTGGATAAAGAAGTTGTGGTATATTCATACAATGCAATACTACTCAGCAATAAAAAATAATAAAATAATGCCATGTGCAGCAACATGGATGGACCTGGAGATTGTCATTCTAAGTGAAGTAAGCCAGAAAGGAACAGAAAAATACCATATGATACCACTTATATGTGGAATCTTAAAAAAATAACACACAAATGAACTTATTTACAAAACAGAAACAGACTCACAGACATTGAAAATAAACTAATGGTTACCAGTTGGGGAAGGGACAAACTGGGAGTTCAAGACTTGCAGATACTAACTACTATATATAAACTAGATAAACAAGTTTATACTGGATAGCACAGGGAACTATATTCAATATCTTGTAGTAATCTATAATGAAAAAGAATATGAAAATGAATATATGTATGTATGACCAAACTATTATGCTGTACACCAGAAATTGACATATTGTAAACTGACTATCCATCAATTAAAAAAAACTCATTAAAAGGTACACTTAACAGCCATATATTCCACTTTATGTAAATTATACATCAATTTAAATAAGGAACAAAACCTCTAAATGTACAACATGATCTCAACTTTATAATGAATATAGTGTTTGTATATATACTTGCAAAAAAGGATTCAGAAGGGATTTTTGGGTGGTGGGATATGGGTGGTTTTTTTAACTTTCTTTTTTTTTCAACTTGTCAACCAGCATTGTAATAGTTAAAATAAACACAAATGTACAAATGTATTCAAATATGTTGCAACGATCCTCTCTTGCCCTTAATCTGGATATTCCTTCCCACTACCTCAACGGGTAGTGTGCAGATTACCCAAAACATCAAGGAGCCACATTGAGATTCATAGTGCACTGCTTTTCCATGGAGTAATATCACTGGGTATCCATCCCTGATAGTGGTCCTGCTTGGGTTGTACTCGCTGGTCATTCATCTTTCAGACAGCTTCGAATGCCAAAGTCACACCAACAATGTGGTCATTTTGAGGCACGCATTAAGTAGATCTTATTTATAGTACCCAAACCCCTCTTAGAAGCAGAGGAGAAGGCTTCAAATAACTGAAGGCAATACAAATGCTTTATGATGGCTCCAAGAAGCAGCTGTTCTTTGGCATATGTCCGGCCAAGCTTCTAAGAATGGTTTTACCATTAGTTTCAATCCCATAAGCAGATTAGCTGAGCTCCACCCCCTCTAGTAGGCCTATTATAGATAAAATTAGCCCATCTTTATGGGACAGGGAAGCCTTCTGTTCCAGGAGTGCTCACGGCCAAGGCTGGGTGTCTGCCACCTCTTGTTGGTAGCAGCTCATGTTCACATGCAGCCCACGAATCTCAGCATGGGCTGCTGGGTGGTTAACCATGCAGGCAGAATTACCTCCTAACAATAACAGCACAAACAACCCTGGGGCAGTTAGGATGGGTGGAAAAGGGAGGAAACAGTCACAAGAAGATGAAACATAATTACATTCTTCCTCCTTAAAACCCCTGCAGGATAGATACAAATTGAGAAGTGAGGTAGGTGGGAACAAGTGAGAACAGAAATCCAGTCTTTCCTTGGGACACAGTCAAGGAAGCTGGCAGACACAGTACTAAGAGAAGCTTGCACCTAACAACCTGGCTTGGATCTGAATCAGGATGCCCACAGGATCCATCACACTAGCCCACTGGACAGCTTGTCAAAAATGTCCCACAGGACCATCAAACTTACCTGGTCTCAAATTGAACATTCCTGTATTGTCTCCACTCTATTACCGCTTTTGCAAAGCCCCCATCTCAGTGAATGACATCCTAATCCACCCCTTTACCAGACCAAGAACCCAGAAGCCATTTTAGACCTCCTTCTTCATTTTCCACTTACAATCAGTTACCAAGTCCTACAGAGTCTATCTCCTGAATAAATCTTTCTTGATTAGCCTTTCTCTCCAGTTTGTGCCACCATCACAAAACCTGTTCTCCACTTAACTGCATGCCTGACCTTCCTAAATTACAAATCAGATCACACCATTGTCCTATTCCAGTTCTTCCACGGCTCTCCATTGTCTCCTCAGAGGTTTCTTGAGACAATCTCAAATGCCTTCATTCCCAGGTATTTAAATATGCGCAGTCATGGGGTTTAATACAGCCAAGTAGAGGGCAACAGGGAAATGGAAAAGAGCTGTCTCAATTAAAGGCATTTAAACCTAAAACTATTTTAAAACAGCTGCACCAGCCCAATAAAACTCTTTCTGAGGTCATTTTGATACTCCTGGTCTATAAAGCCCAAACTCACTAGCCTGCATTTAAGTCTGAGTTAGCTGATGTCTGCTTCTTTGGCCTCGTCTTCAGCTATTCTTAGCAAGTAGCTTTCGTTTTCCTGAAGATTCTCTTTCACACAGCAGTGCCTTCCCTTAGCACAGGTCCCTCTTCTTCTTTCCCTGTTTGCCTGGAAACTCTCATTTCAAGACCTCCGCTGCCAGCCTTCCTGGAGACCCAGGGAGAGTAGTACTCTGGACATACATCTGTTACTGTTCTTCCTTCTCAGCTTACAAATATTTACTTTGCTTCCCTACTAGATAGTACTTAGGGGACTCCTCTTATAATTGCACAAATTATATGCTATTATATAAACAGCAAAGGCAAAATTTCCTAGAGACGGTTTTCCTCCTCAACATTTTAAATAAGATTGAGAAAGTATTGTTTGTATCACAGAATACAATTTTTTTTTTTTTGGTTGATTTTAGGTGTCCTCGAAGAGCTCATGGAGATTTTAGGGGGCCTCTAAATATGCACCACCCTTACGTAGTCTCTGCCCACAAAACCTTTATTGAATACGATACTGTAACAATCTTATTCCAAAAAAGCTGCTTTAAGCCTTGGTCAATTTCACAAACTGTTAATGGAGTAATATTAATCATTGCCATAAATGTTTAGTGTTCAAAAGAAGGAAAGGAAAAAAGAAACTGGTACATGCTCCAGAGCCTTTTAAAATTCTCTCTAAGAACTAAAAGGGAACTCAACTGCACTCCCACAACTGGGTCACAAGCTCCACTGGCTGAAGTAGTTGAGTGCTTAGTCACATGAAATAGTTCTATTTCTCAGAACTGGTCCAAAGGGACCTCTCCTGCCTGCAGAGATAGAAGTAAAGAAAAAAGAATCTTTCCTATACCTTTAAGTTTGACCTGTCTCATTTTTTCCTCCCTTCCTGTTCATTGATTTAAGTCATTGGAGAGGTGTGAAAACAAAATGGAAAGTTGGAAAGGGAAGAGGTAGTGAAGGATGAAGGGGAGGGCAGTAATGGGGGCTTTCGAGGTAGCTACGCCTACAGTGGCTGAGGTTAAATGAAGTCAACCACAAAGCTACAGTAACCTCACCACTTCCTACTTTGCAAATAACAGGCTGATCTCTAGGTCTAACTTAAAGGTGAGTGGTCTGGAGTGAACTCACTCATTGTACACCAGTCCTTCCAGAATTTTTTAAATCATTATGGTTTGGATTATACATGCTTTTATTCTTTTTAACCAAATGTGAAAGTAAGTAAGATTTGGCTGGGGGAAAAATACCACAAAGCAACTCTAACATAAAAATGAACCTGCTCATGATAGAAAATTGGGAAAATACAGGAAAGGGTAAAGAAAAAAACCCCATCTATATTCAAAGATCTTCATATAATTATGACTGTATTATATTTACTTTTTATACTTAAAAAACTAACTTTGTAACAAGCTCTTGCCTTTTTTCTAGAAACTAAGCATAGTTTTTTATAGCTACATAGTACTCTTTGAAGTGGATACTGTAATTTATATAATCATTTCTCTATTACTAGACATTTGGGGTTTTTTCCCCAAATACTTTGGAATAATAATATGGATTTAACCCTTTTAAAAGTTCTCAATACTAGTGATGAGTAAACAAGAATTCCTCAAAGAAGGTGCAGGCAGCAATAGACAAAAGTTTAGGAAGTGTTTTAGCCATCAGTTTCCTTTAGCTGAGAAAAACAGGTACAATATCACTAGATTATGGACAGAAGCAGGAATTATTCTGAAATTTCCTCAAGAAAAATTTATTTAAGCCTCTACTGACCTGAAGGTGGGACCAGTTCTAGGAAGGCTTTGTGAGAAGAGAGGACTGTTGAACAAGGAGTACAAATAAATGAGAAGTGGTATAAAGATATGCAGTTGGGAAGAAGAAAACTCAGGCTCTTATGTGACACTTCGCAGAGGTTTCGTCCCATCACTGCCTTTGATGGTGACTAGACGGTCTGATGAGCTTGCCACAAGTTCCTAAATCTCTGTGGAACACTTTCTTAAACAAAGAACTTCAACACCATTTGTAAATAGCAATCTCCTATTTACCCTAAGTGTCTTTCCAACAAATCATTCATCTTTTCCTATGCTCCTTAGACTTTGCCAGCAACAGAGTAGGGGCAGATGTTACTCACAGAACCCACATGGCTGGAATCACCACAGTGGGAAGGAATGCTTTGAAAGTGATACAGAATTTACAGTCTCCCTAAAACCTAATTTCCTTGAAATTTCCCTGGTAATCTGGGGGAAATGAAATGTTATGATCATTATACTTCCATTTGATTTTCACTTAAGTCAAGTTTTTCCTTAGAAAGTTATCTTGAAATTTTGAATGTGTTCTGTTTTACCCAAAATGTTTCCAATTTTTATCAGTTTGTCTTCACAAAACCCTGAGAGATGGGTAGGCAGGTATTATGACCCCGCTCCAGAAAGAAGAAAACAGATGAAGGGAATAAAGGCACTGCCACCAGAGCACAGATGCCTTGTCTTTTGGCCCAGAAAGCCTTTTCCTACAGACTAGAACAACACAGTGGCTTTGGCAAATGATATCGTTAGAGAGCCCATGGAGACATAGCTTGTGCTCCTGTGATCAGATATTTCAAAACAGTTTTGTGCTTCAGTTTCAAATCGGATATAAACTCAGTATTTTCCTCAAGCATATACTGATGTATTCTGTCTTGAAACATCCCTGAGTTTATTCAAATGTGGATTTTTTAAATTTCTTATCTAATTAATCCACATAGAAGTAGGAACCAAAGATAACTTTAGCATTCATTTTTCCAGATAGTTAAAAGCGATAAAGATGAATCTTCACATACAGTACTATATTTGAAAAACTATGGTTGAGATTTAAATGGCAAACAAAACTAGGAAATGCAAGTGTGTCTCTTAAATGCAGAAAAACCCACTATGCTTGGCTTAAATTAAATAAGTGAATATTTATCCTACATTATTAAACTCTGTTAAATAAGGAAGAACAATACTTTTTTTCTTTGATGACTAGATATATAAAGGCTCAGCCTGAAAAATTCATCAATAGAAAAGCATCTATGCATGGATGTTTGCCTTTTAAGATAATGTGACTTTTACAGAAAACTAGAATATAGAAGACTCTTGGAGAACATGAAACTGAAATAGAACATGTCTTCTATACACCATATTACTAATTTTATTTTTAAAAATGAAAGGGAAAGTGATCATGAAAGCTACTTTCATTAGGGAGGGGCAGGGTCCTGTGTTGCTTGTGCGCACACGTGTGTGTGCAGGGGTGTATGCACATGTGTGTTACCCTTGAAGAGCAGTTTCCAAAAGCCCTCAACTAGCTTCTGAATGTGGTTACAATTTGGCACCTGACCACATTGAGTTAAACGTTCTGCTCTACACTATTATAGTGCTTTATACTGCTTCATGTTTCCTGAAAAGACTGCAAACATCCTGAGGTTAAGAACCCTGTCTTCTACTTCTTTTGTATCCTCCACAGGGCCTACCACAATGTTTGTGTTGAACTTATAGAAGTAAATTCATGCAAAGTTTCATGAAAATCAGTCCTACTAACCATCCATTCTTGATCCTACAATAATCTGCATTTGTATGATATGGTTTCTATTATTTTATTATTATTAATTATTATTATTAAAAATAATCACTTTTCTGTGCTCACTCCCTGAAGATTTTAAAGCCTCCGACATAATTTATAAATGTAGTGAAAGTAGTAACGAAGTAACAGAAAGCAGGGAGCCCATCATCCCTGAATCTCTTGTAGACTGTTCATAGAGTGTGGTGAGACCCCTTAGGAAGGAGAGTTGGAGTAATCACGTAGTTATCTGCTAGCTCAGATGCATTAACTCATACCGGAATATGTAATTGCTACTAGAAAACTTCCTGTCTTACCCAAATCTACAATCAATTCCTTTTTAAGCAACAGGTATTTACTAAAACTGCCTGTGTTGTGTTCTTTCTGTTCTTCTTTCCTGGTTCCAGTTTCTGCTCCTACATCTGAATTCTGATTTATAAGCTTATGATCAACCCAAAACTATAATACCTTATTCTTGAACCCCATACCTGGATTACTGACAGTGTCACCTGATTCCAACTTTGACTCTAGCTTCCTAACAAAAAATTCAGACTCCCACTGCCCTTGTCTGGGATTTATAGGTGGGTTCATTTCAGGTAGTGGTTCTTAATCCTTTTAAGGGGTTCCCTGAATATGTATGAAAGCTGTGAACTCATTCTCTCCAAAGAATGTATACATGTACACAAACACGTGATTTGTGTACAATTTCAAGAGGTTCATGATCCTTTAGAGGCCTCTTTTGAGGGGCTTCTGCTAGTAGGAACCTATAGCGTAAAAAAAGAAAAAGAAAAGAAAAAGCTACAAAAACAATGCACACCTACACAATCTAGAATCGATATTTATAATTACCAATAAATAACTTCCTTTTAACTTATAAGGGAGAGAGAGATAAACTCAGCTATCAGGACCAAATTAATGTACTTGTATGGATCTTTTCTAATCCTGATCAAAAGAGTTTCCAAAGAGCCAGAAAAGTTCAAGGACCTCCTCTGCTTTAGTCTCTACAAACAGATGCAATTAACCCATGGTGGAGTATGAGAAAAGCTAGTGCTTGTCTTTATCATTTCCAAGATTTTCCTTCTAAAACAAAAAAATCACCAAAGTAATATACATATACATTGTAGAAATGCTGGAAAGTGAGGAAAAGCATAACTAAGAAATTTTAAGTCACCCACGATCCCAACATGAAAGATACCCAATTGTCAATAGTTTAGTGTAGAAATTTCCAGTCTTTTTTTGTTCATATTTGTTAGATTTCCATAACATACTTTCCTTCAAATTCTCCTTCACTTTTTTATAAGAACCTGTTGTGCATTCAAAGATTTAATTGAGTCTTTAGGCGTATAAAAAATTTTCAGTTGCCTAAGACTTGTCCCAGGTCTATACACTTTTGAGCTGACTGCAAATTCACCTGCCAGTTATCTTCATCTAAAAGTGCAGTGGTCTCTAGCTGAAGGTAACGCATCCATTAGAGATTGCTATTCTGTCTTCTGGTAGTTAGCTCTGCCATCAATGTTTGTCACTGTGATGATAATTATAGTTCTGGAATCCTGAGTTCAACTCTTATCTCAATTGCCACTTTCTAGTTTTGTGAACTGGGTAAGTTACTTAACTCATCTGTGCTTCAGTCTTCTCATCTGTAAAATGGGTATGATGACGAAGAATAAACGAGTACGTGTAAAGTAGGTAGAACACAGACAGTCACCTAGGAAGCACTCAGTAGATGCTATCATTATTATTGTTTCCATATTGCTGTTGTTTCCTTTCTTCCATGATGTTCTCTGCTTTGTTAGTTCTGCTGTCACTGCTGGTGGAAGAGGTAAACTCCCCTTTTTAAACATGATCACAGCCCCCAAAAGTAACAATAGTTGCATAATAACATAAAATATTCAGTGTTCACATTATCTTCTAAATGTCTTCTGTTGTTGTTTGTTTGACTCTAGATCAAAACAAGGTCCATATACGTCTGAAATATGTGTAGTTTACTGTACAGGAATCATACCATAATGAAGGTGTTAAAAAAAAAATCCATACATTGCAATTAATTGATATGTGTTCTTCTATGGGCATTCTTTTTTTAGCCTTTATCCTCAAACAAAAATGCATAATTGTTATATAGCAAAAACAACCCTCTCTGAATGAAACAGAAGTTCAAAATGCTGTCCTGGAGGAGTCAGTGAAAATGTTAAGTCATTGCCTTTGCCAAGGAGATAAGCACTAGGCATATACCTTTCTCTGAACGATAAAGAAGGAAAGGAGGAAGTGTGCTTCCCAGTAAACAATTTTATTAGCCACAGAGAACTGCATATAAATATGATGCCTGTGAAACAAAGTGCTCTGCAGTAAACAGGAATTGAAAAAATAGAAAATGGGTTGTAAATCTGAAAACCATTTATTTCAATAAAAAAGAAGACTATAAATGGCCAAACCATCTGCTTTTAAAGTTTTGCAAATGCTGGTTGGATTGATGTACACCTCTTAGGATTTTTCATCCTAAAGCTCAAATCTAACTTTAGGCTTTTGAATTTCCAAACTTTGCTCACTCCATTCTAGTCTGTGCCTTTGGTAAAAGGAAAAAAAATAATAATCACTTTGAGTGATTTGAAATTAATCAAAACTTCCACTTCATGTCTCATTGTAAGAATGTCTTCAGATTCTATCTTAAACAAAGCTCCTTTTCATTTTAAAATGGAAAGAAACTGCAGTGTTAGAATACAACACACAGGAAATAATTACCATGTAATAGAAGAAGCGAGACAAGCTCACAGTAATACAGCACAGGGGCTAAGAACATGCACTGCAAAAAAAGAACACTGCCCCCTGTTACTTTGCCTGTAAAATGGAAACAATTAATAGTAGCTGCCTCACAGGGCTACTACTGGGATCATTCACATGAGATCATGAGAAGAACCCAGCACTGGCTAACACTCAGTAAAGACTGTTATTATCATAAGACACAGGAAGGGATCATTTGTCATGATCAGTTTTACCATGAGAGAAGCTTACTTCACGGTAACGTTGTGAGTAAGTCACAAAAGAAGGTGGCAAGCTCCCCACTCACACACAGGCAGGCACCCCTATCACACTGCCTCCAAGACACCCTAGGACACCATTAAAAGAACCCAAGTAAAAGAAGTATCCTACACAGGAAATGTTAAACTGTTTCCCTCTCTGAGGTTCCAAATATTTGAAAATAGTATAAGAAATGGCTTTGCGTGTAAATTCAAGGTAAGACAACACTGACGTAAGTGAACTAAACAGTGATTAACCTGAACTTGGACTTTGATCCCCAAGGGAACCAACCAGTGTAGCCCAGTCTTTACCAGCCCTGTAGAGGAAAAACAAGCTTGTATCTATCTCAACTGTGATCTGACTGGATATGATCTAAGCTTTGAACAGTGCCTAAGCACATTTCAGATGCATAATACATGTGAGACAATACTAAGCAGGGAGCTTTGGGCTGGGGTGTGCACCCAACACTGAGGAACTGACACAGGAAAATGAACACCTAGCATTTGTAATTCGGCCTTTCTCTACTCTCTCATTTTAGTCAGAGTTCCCCTTTCTGTTAGGGCTCTCTCAAATAACTGAAAAAATCTAATAAGTTAATTAATTAACAAAAAGGGGGAGATCAAAGCATTCTCCGGTTTAAATGACTTATTGCAGAATTCCTTTCAAATGAAGATCCCTCCCTCACAATGTGAAAATCCACAATCTTCCTCAAGCACCTGGCCCTCTACATTACTTCTCCTTGAGGTAAGGGAAAAGAGAGATCTCCAACTAAAATTTCCTTACCAATAAATTAATCTTATGTTTCTTTAAATGCTTTCATTTTAAAGGACTTTCACATCCACTGTAGTATCCTAAGCTGTTTTGTTAAGCTTTGTACAAGATGGTAAAATTATATTATGTCCATTTGAGAGGTGAGAAAAGCTATATATAGTAATTTGGTACATGTGAGACCTGAACTCAAGATCTTTTCAGCCAAATCCTATGGTCTGGAACCAGAAGCAAGTGGTCCCACTCTCATGCCCACTGGTTTTGTGCTATTGCCTTTCCTTCCTTTGGTGAGTTGGTTCCAGGCATCTTCCTCTTTCCTTCACAGTTCTGATTCGTGCCTCACCTCATATAATTACTAAATGGGAAAGCCTCGAGTGAACCAACATCCAATCAACCAGTATTTCTTTAATGCTGACTAGAAACCAGAACTTTGAAGAATTTTAAGCAGAGGGAAACTTAATCTTCCTTGTCACTTAAAAAGACTACAGTGAGATTAATCACTTTTATCAATTTGAAGCAATTATCTAGAAATAATATTTGCACATTATTTGTACTGGAGTCCCTAATAGGATGTGCTCTGTTCTTGTTTGTAAATCTGGAAATAAACCTCAAATGGCTCCTCTAAGAAAGCTTAGAAATGTCTCTGCAGAGACTTGATAAGATTTCCAATTGTGCCGTGATAAAACCTCATTTTTTAAATCACTTATTCAACATTAAGTCATTGTATAACCTTTTAACTGCTAAACTCTGGGGATAAGAAGATGAGGTAGATGTAGCAGTCCTTAACCTAAAGGAGGTCAGAGTGTAGAAAAAGAAGACCAATGCCCTGCTTTGGCTCTCCAAGGGCCCCCAGGCTCTGAACCGTCAGCCCTCACAGCCTCCTGTGCCGCAGGTGGAACCCACCTCCCGCACCACATCTGCATCCACAGTGGCCCTTTCCTTTCATTTCTACAATCCCTCCTGCTCTAGACTTTACGTAAGTCCCTCAGCCTCAAAAGCTCACCAGGCTTTTGGTTTATTTAGCCCTCAGCTCATGCCCTGTTGCTTTTTCTGACCTGCAGATCTAGTCAAATTTCCCCATAAAACCCTCTACCACCTGAGGTCTTGTCACATTAATAGTTTACCTGTACTTGTGTGATTGTGTAATATTTGACTGCCTGTTCTCAGGTGCCTAAGTTCCTGGCAGGGCTGGGGCTGGTTTTAGATGCCAGTGCCTGGCACACAGTAGGTCCTCCAGGAATGAAGAATGAACGGTCAGAGGTGCCTGGACCTAAGCAGCCAGGGCTCTGTGTAGGGGACAGGAGGGCAGGGGCGGGGGACGGTGGGGGAGGGCGCTCACCAGAGCTTCCTTAACACCTTCCTTAAACCAAGATAAGCTTCTGGGCTCCTATCTTAGCGCTTGTATGAAAAAGTAAAATTTGTCCCCGAGAGACTGTAAGCCCCTATATAGCAGACATTCCATTCTATTCACTGCTGTGGCCCCAGCATCTAGCGGTGCCTGTTACTTAGCATGAGCCACACTTCGGAGATATTAGCCATTGCCAGTGTTAATGAATGCCTTCTGGAGGGTGGGACAAAGTGGGAGATGTTACCCATGGCTTCAAACAAACGTTTATGCTTGAGTCGACTCTTGAAAGAATCCAAGCGACGCACCGCAACCTCCCCCCCACCCCCAACAACCAAAGATTTAAAAATAAAAAGGAAATTTTCTATCTCCCTTCCCCTGGAAACCAAACAAAACCAATAAAACCTCTTAACCAATGTCTTCACCTTCACTCTCTTCTCTCCCCGCACTTCACGGGCGCACTCTGGACGTCTACAAGTCACTGCGGAGACTGCAATCGCCGCGAAGCCTCCTGGCATTTCCTGACCAGGGTGCGACTTTGCTGAGGAGGCGTGTAGTTAGAGCCCCACTCGAGGAGGTGCTATTTAAGGTCCTCACAAGGAAAATCACAGGATTTACAACCAGGGAGGGAGAGGTCTTTGCTTCTTTCCAGTCACTGGTATTTTTGTGGAGCCCAGTCCTCCCGCGCTCTACTCGAGCACGAGCTCTCAGGCCCCGCGGAACTCCAGCCGCCCGCAGGCCGAATCTCCGTCCCCGCCACCACTCCCCCGCCGCAACGGTTCCCCTCACGCAGGCGCAGAGGCGCGCGCGGGGCGGGGCGCGCGGGGGGGGTGGGGCGTGCGCGGCCCCCTTAAATACGGCGGAGTGGGCGGCGCAAACCTGCCGCGGCGCTGTTGCCCAGTCGGCGGGAGTTCCTCCAACTGTCTTCTCGTGGCGCGATCCTCGAGCTTGAAGCCTCGCTCTACCCTCGGCGGCAGCAGCGGCGGCGGGGGCGGCAGCAGCAGCAGGAGGGAGCCGAGGCGAGCGGTCGGCGGGCTCCATGGAGAGCGGCAGACGCCCGGGCAGAGGCAGCGCTTCCTCTCCGGCACCCGGGCTCCAGTGACCGACGCTCGCGCACTGCCCCGCGTCTGAGCGGCCGCCGGCTCCGGGACTGACCGGCCTCGCTGCCCCTTCCCCGCGCCGCCGCCTCGCCTCCCTGCGCCCCGACTTGCTCTCGCCCCGACTCCCCGGTGGGGTGGCGGCGGCCGGGCCCCCTCAGCGGCGGCCGGAGCAGCAGCGGCAGCAAGAGCCCGCCTCTATGATGAAGTTCAAGCCCAACCAGACGCGGACCTATGACCGCGAGGGCTTCAAGAAGCGGGCGGCGTGCCTGTGCTTCCGGAGCGAGCAGGAGGACGAGGTGAGGGCGGCCGGCCTACACTGTGCCCTAGGCTGGGGCGGCAGGGTGGGTGTCCGGGCTGGTCGGAGTGGGAGGGTCCTTGCCCTTGCCTTTCCCTTTCTCCATCCTCTTCCCCGCCCGACCCTCAGTCTGGCCCCAGGGCTGGGAGAGTTTAGCCTCCTCCCTCCTTCCCTCCCGCCCTCCCTCCTTCCTTCCTCTGCGTAGATTGTGGAAACAAAGGGGCTCGCCCAGCCCTACGCTCTCCCACCGGCTCGTGGTTAGAATGGGAGGCTAAGACGCCCCCTGGCCCCTGGGAAGGTCCCAGGCCGTCTAGGTCGCGCCTAACGGGAGTCACTATCTTAACCTGCGAACTGAGCGTAAAACGAGATAAACGTTGAGTGCTAACAGAGTGTAGAAATGGCGTGAGCCCAGGCCTTTCTGCCTCTGTTACATTTTCCTCCCATGTTACAGCAGTTTGCGGTTTCGGATTAAATCTAGGCATGTTTGTGGAATAGCCAAACAGTCCCCGTGCTTTATAAAACCATTCGGTCTCGTTCTGTTAATTCTCCTTCTAAGTGGATCCTTTAACTCACAAGCACTTGGCATAGTTATAATTTTTTTTTTAACAAAGCCTCCTCTTTTAAAGTTTTCTGACTGCAGATAGATGGTTAGTGAAGAATGTGGAACCACGCCAGAAGGGAGAAGATGGACTAGAGGTGGGCAAAGTTGCCATTTTCAGACAGTAATCTCTAGCTCCCTGCATTTTTATTAAAGCTTCTTTGCTGTGTTTTGCTTGACATCTGAAGAGGAGCAGTCTTTCTTGTTCTAAGAGGAAGCAGTCTTCTATAATTCATCCATCAGCACTGGGTTGAGAGTGAGGCCCTTGAGGTTTTCCTGGAGAGCAGTTTTTATACTTATTTCAGTTACATTTATTTAAATTAAATTGGTTCGCTGTCCTAAATTTGCTTAGGGCAATAACAGGCAATTGGTAGTCAACGAAAGCCTCTTAGCATTGCCAGTTCTAAAATGATTAGGCAGGGAAAACATTAAAATTCTGAGTTCTGCTTCCATAGCTAAATGTGTCCAGTACAATACCAGGCTAAAGCTGGAGATGGGAATTTAATGGCTTCTTTATTGATAGTCCCTGTAGTTAGGATGACGGTGACATACTGTACTCTCAGTGGCTTAATTGTTCCTACTATGCTAACAAAAATCAAAGTGCTTCAAAGTAGCGCTCCTCAAACTCTTGTTTTGCCTTTGTGTTTTGAAAAGAAACTAAGCCCTATAGTGCTGATCTGGTGCTCAGTTGAGGGCCTTTAAACAGTTAAACTTAAATTCCGAAGGAGTTTTCAGGAGAAGTTGGTGTCTTTGAGCTGGGCATCCTTAGGACAGCCAGAAAATAGAACAGGAAAGATTTTTAGCATTTACAAAGTTAACAAGCATTAAGTGCATTTGGTTAAAAAGACTAGAAGGTCCTTGAGGGAAGGGCTGAATTACAGGCAAACTTTGAATATAAAAGAATACAGTAGCCCAAAGTGATCAAGATAGGTCAAGGATCAAATATGATTGGCTCACTATTGCGTAATTATTTTCTTAGTTGAGTGCTTCCTAGGTGCAGGGCACTGCCTGAAGACCTTTGTTATATTTAATCATTTTAGTGCAAGTTTATAGGTGAGGAAACAGCTGCAGAGACATAATTAGGAAGTAGTAGAGGCAGAATTCAGCATCCAGTCGCTGCTCCTGATGCTGGGCTCAGCCCACAGCGATTGGGTGCATGCTATTTGCTGAATGAGTGAGATTTTGTGAGGCTGAGCTTGAGAGATTTTCTGGAAGTGGTGACTTTGAAGTGTTGACGTAGCGTGAACTTGGAATTCAGGCTTTGAAAAAGTTCCCAGGGGAAAATATGTGAAATGGGAAGAAATTGAAATGATCTGTATTGTGTGAATGGTAAAGCAAAGTCTGAGGAGGGCTTCAGAAGTTACCTTAGCAAATAAATGAGTTGTTTTTATGCTTTGAAATTGTTTCTCCTGTAATAAATGCTAAATTCCTAGACTCTAGTTAAGAGACCAGTGCCATTATAAAATGAAGTAAGGAGCAAGATTTGGAGAATTTATTCAATTAATTTGTTATGTAAAAAATTGTAAATCTCATGACCTGGAGGTTGAGAAACCAAGTTAATTAGTTTGTTAGAGAATGTGCTCTGAAGGAAGGCTCTGTAATTCTCTAAATAATGCATAGCCAACTTTAAAACTGGTTAGATCTGCAGGATCTTAATTTCTGTTACTGTGTGTAGTCGGGATGCTTGCTATTGTATTATAATTACAGAACGAATCTTGTTAGTTAGCTTCCCTGGACATCTTGCTGCTTTGTTATTAATTTATTCCCACTCTGTTGAAATTTCTTTGCTAGCCTTACAGGGATAGGCTCCAAACTATCCTGAACCCATGCTTCTTTAGCTAAAAGGTGAGAAGTGTTTCCCCGTAATGGGTTAAGAACACTTAGATCCTGGTTTGGGAGATTTAAATGTATGCTTCACTTTAGGGTGAAATGTTTATTATTGACTGTAAGTTGAAATAAAACAGTAACTGCTGTTTGACCCTCAAAAGCTATGCAGTACTCTGATCTGGCTCTCTGTTCCTTGGGGCATGGTTTTACGTATTTTCCCATTTTATCTTTTTCTGCCATGTGAGGTAAATAATAAGCATTAGCACTTGTATAGACAGCAGAAGTAACTTGTCCCAAGGTCACAGAAGCTGGCAGGTCATTTTGAGCCCCAGGTCCTTTATTTCTAAATCTCATGTCCATTTGATCCTCTCTCCAGCTAGTTATTTTTGTAGGGAACCACCCTTAGTTTTGACAGTTGGGCTTCCAGACAAGGCAACAAAGAAGTGTCCCATAGAGTAGCTGGGATACTGTGCTTGTGCAGTGAAAGAGGACAGTACATTCAGAAAAGGTAACCCGAAATGAATTCCATTGAACATACTTGCATATATGATAGTTGGAACAGGGATGCGCAAAGATAAAAGGTGTCAGCTCCTAAGGAGCATATTCTGTAGTGGGAGGTTAGACAAACTGACTGATCTCAAGGGAAATAAAGTAAGGTGAAAGTGCCATCAGGTATTGCAGGGTTAAGATCCAACATGAGTCATTTGGAGATGGATTTCAGTGAGTGGGAAAGGAAGAACCAGGTATCACAAACAGACTTGGGACTGGTCTAGTTGGGCTGCAGCTTAGGATGACATAGAATAAATAATGTCTGAAAAACATAGAGCACCTTAAATGTAAGGCTAACCAGTTGCTAGGCAAGAAAGGAACTCTTACTTTTGAACAAGGAACATTTCGATTTTCAGTGTATTCACATTTGAGAATGATCTGACAGAATGTCTGCTAAAGAGAGAAATAGAAATGACTTGATCCTGGTGGAATCCAGGCACAGTTGCAAGGCAGAAACATTGACAAAACAATCTTAAGAACTTCCATTTGAACTTTTTGCTCTAATTAGCCTTTAAGCTCCTTGAGCCAGGGGCTGCTTCTACAGATAATAGAATATCAAATGTATGTTCCCGAAATGTCTGGGTTCTTCAAAATCATGCATTAAAATTAAGACTTGCTGGGCAAAGTAGAGTCTCATGACCTATGAAACTCTAAGACCAGAGCTCTAATAAACAAAAACAATCCCAATAAGAAATATTAGTGCTTAACCTCTACTAGCATTTGAATGCTTAAAATCAACAGGCATTCCACCTTTTTCAGACATATATTCTGGGGCTCTTAACTTCCTCAGAGATTTAAGTTCTTGAAGATACTTCAAATGGAAATCACTTTCATTAAAATTAAAGCAACTATCCAAAGATGGCTTTTTCTAAACACAGGGAAATGTCACCAGTCCTCTTCATCTGTGCCTGCAGCTCTCCCAGACCTGGAGAAGGGCTACTTAGGCTACTCAACCAGCCACTTCCTTCAGGGGAAGGCACTTCTGTACAGTTGGCACCTATTTTTTTCTTACTGTTTTGGTATATCACCAAGGCTTTCTCTAATTGTGTAAAAGCTTACTGCATCACCCCAAAACGTTGACATGCTCAGAGAGAAAAAGTCATGATCAACCCAACTTAGTATTATTGACATACCTCTGTCTACCAATCCACATAATCTAATTTGGGTTAAACACATTTTCACAGAATGCGCTGGTATTTCTGATCTTATAGCACTCTGTCTCTATGGTCCAAAAAGTAGTATTAATTTGCTTAAGAATATCAGTTGGCAGTGGTTGGTGGATATTGTTATAACTATTGTTAACTATTATTGTAACTTAATATCTTTTAAAATGTCTGTGTGTGTAGTGGGTGTTTCTAATGTGCTGCTGGCCTAATTTTGGCCAAATGCCTATGGTAGAGGTAGTTTCAGCCATTCATGCCCTCCTTGTTCATGATGATATAGGAAGAAAGAACAACAACCCCAAAACAGCTTCTAAAAAGCTACAATCCACGAAATAAAGCTCTTCATTCTTAAATTTAGGGATCACTTGAGGGGTTCTCTGGATAGCTTTGTATTTTGGGGGGAAAGAATTGGTAGTTTGTAGTGACTAGTTCCCAGAGGTGGGCCGTGGCCAAGAGCAGTTGTAAACGTAAAAACTGAAACACAGAGGGCAACTTGGGGCCCCTTGGTTTAAGGACCTAACAATCCCATGTACCTCCAGCCTCTGAGGGTGTAACTGTATTACATAGACCTTGAACAGCATTTTTAGTCTACACACTCTTCCACATCCCCAATGAGGAGGACTTGTTGGGAGATAACAGGGTATAGAATCTATGCTACAGATTATTTCAATTCACAGACAAACCTTCATGGTTCCAAGTTGACCACTATCACTACACTATTACTACTTTAAGTAAGAAATACTTCTATTCCAAATGCTGAAAACATTAGGTATCTAAGAAAAAGACAAGTGTGAGAAGTGACTTAATAATGCCAGTTTAATGGTATTTTATTCTGATGATTGTCCAATACATGAAAAGAGGGGTAAGGCCTGATAGTGTAGTGGGAGGAATGCTGCTATTATAAGGTGATCAGGTTGAATCGGAGAAGTGTCTTCACTTGTCACCACTCTGACACCATTGGCTTTGGGGTTTGAGTGTTATTCAAGTCTAACTGCAATTTGGTGGGTTGGCTAGCCTCCTTTTTATAAATCTTTCCTTTGGTCTCAGCTCTGGCTTATCTGGAAGGTTGAATGTCTACTTACATCTTTGTTATCTTGTCACTAATGTGGTAACAGACTGTCATTTTGTTGGGTGCCCCAAATCTAACATCCCTAGAAAGGTAGTTAAAAAGGAATTTAAAACCTATGAATGACCGTGTATGTCTCTGTCAGCTGTTCTATGTATCCTCTTGCTGAATAAGCTTTTATAACCTGTCTTTGTTACTTCAGTAATACCATTCTTACTTAAGAGCATGAGTTAGCATGCTGAAGCTGTATTGTAGATCTAGTACATTGGAGGTGTTATAGAATGTTTAGATGGCTTTGTGTGGAGGTCGATATTGAATAATATAATACTATGTGATGTGGTTCTATAGGTTAGATTCTTCCAGTGTGTAGGAAGGGTTTTAATTGTCCTTGTCTCTGCTTATGCTGTTTAGATTCATTTCTTCTACCCTGGCAGACCTCTGTCATAATTCTGTTTACTCTTGTCTATGGAGTATATCCCTCGGTTTTTGCTCTTTCTTAATCACAACTGCCTCCATGCCCCCCCCCGACACCCCACCCCTATGTAGCCTTGACCTCATTTGAACTCTGAATAAAGTACTCAAGATGAGTAAGCAAGTACTTAATAACATACTGGTTTTCAAATCTGTACCATCACCAAAGGCTTATATCTTTTAAGCTAGTAGTTTAGATGCTGATCATTTCTATACCTTAGGTATTAATTATTCGTTTAAATTTTTTTGCGAGATACATTTGAAGTTAATGGTTTCATCAAATTTAATCATTTTGGAATGTCAAGGGACTCTTGCATGATAAGTTCTTGGTTTTGGTTAAATTATTTGGAAGAGAAGCTTAGTCATATGATAATGATATCCTGTAGATAAAGATTTGTTTTTAAATCGGAAGCTTAAATGTTCAGAAACAGACACAGACTCTACCAATGGTTTTTCAACATGATTAATCTTACGTAATTTAGTTGTTAACGATTGTCTTAGTCAAATAAGAACATAAAGTCATTGACCTAGATACATGACACTGAATTTCATTTTTTCAGGACTCAAACATTATAAACATCGATGATTGTTGAGACTCCCTGTTTATTAAATGAGGATGTACTTTTCCTGTTGCTAGCCCCGTATACCCCATCCTGTCCCATTATGAAGATACTCAAGGAGGTTACTTAAAAGGCATGTAATTGTGTAGTAAGAATTTTATCCAGATGATAGAAAGCAGGTTATCTCTAACCCACAGCTAGTGACCAGGAAAAGAGGCCTCCAACTCTGCAGTCAGGACCATTTACTTTTCCCTTGATGCAAGATACAATGTTTTTGTACCTTAAACATTTTTGCTTTAACTTAAAACTTACTTTCATTTGCCAGTCTAGACATAGGGTCAAAGCTTTTGAATACCATAGACCCCAGCAAGCCTCCTTTTTGAATAAAATACAAAGGTAAAATCTGACTTGCAGTTCACTTTATATAAAGTAGAATTTTAACTTTTATTTCCTTCTTCCAGTCTTTTTTAGTAGTCACAAAAGTACTTAATCTGATAGCAGTTTTAAACAACCCACCTTTAATGAATCTTTGCAGAGCCTTTTTGATAATTCCTTTCTGTCCTCATTTCATCATTAATTCTCAGTAATTTCAGTAATTATAAAAAACAAACTGGCAGAATTTGGGGGAAAAGCTAATTTTGATAAACGAATTCAACTCAATTAGTGAGAAAGCCAAAGAACGAGTAATGGCCAACAGTGAGTGCTTAGGCCAGAATCTAAGGTTTTTAATACTCACTAACCCTCAACAATGTTGCGAGGATAGTTACTTCTTTTTACAGAGGGCACTGGTGCCCATCATCCTGAGCATCAAGGAGTGAAATACATATTGGTTATGATCAGTAGAGTTACAAACACCTTCAAGTTGAAACCTGTGTTTCCCAGTTCTTGCTAGATTTGTTTATTCTAGCTCTTCAGTTTCTAATTTTGATATGTAAGCCCTATTTGCTAATACTTAAGAAAGCTTAAATTTAAGGCTGTCTTACATTTCACTTTACCAAAATTGCTATATTTGGACTTGCTGGTGCCTCAGTGTCACCATTAGTACTTTAGCTAAAGCTTTGTTAACCATTGTGTTAATTTACAGTGCTTTCTCTGTGTTTGCCACTGTTCTGCTCACTTTTCACTTGGAGGAGTGATGCTGGTGGGAGCAGTAGAGTTCTGTCCAGAGCAAGAGTGAAAGAAACGATGCTCAGACCGCTTGAGCCTTGGTTGATCGCTGCTCTTTAGTGGTGATGCATCCATAGGCAAAGACATGCTGCTTTTTTTTCACATTAAGGAGGTTACATGTCTGAACAGGTGTTCCCTTATCTTCCAACTCTGTTTTAGAGGTTTGGGGGAAAGATGGAACTTGCTAAACTACTACGTCAGCCTGGAACTTTCCAGTTAGGGAAGGTTGAATTCTGGCAGCTTACTTGAGTAGGACATGAATCCCGGGCTGGCTGTGAATGGCCTGTGGGCCAGCAGTTCCTCTGGCAGCACTGAGGAAGCTGGGCAGACAGCTGGCACAGTGTCGACAAACAAGAACCCACACTGGGGATCAAGCCTTGCTCTCAGTTGGTAATATTTATCTGGTGAGAACTGTTTGCATTTACTTGAAAGCAGTATACCAAGGAGATTTTGCAGTTTTGTTCAGCTTGGTCAGAACTTCTGTTACCTTCATAAACATCATTTGGTTATTTATCATAGCCTGTTTTGTTTTGTTTTGTTTTGTTTTTCTAACTGGGAAATTTCAACCTCACCTAGCCCACAAGTTTTCACTTACAATATGGATATATAGTTCTTGTTTCAGGTACTGTTAAGAAACGTGAACCTATAGTATACTCTGTGATAATAGTTTTTTTAAGTGTGTGCACATTTCAAGCTTAATGCTATCCTTGACCCAGATCTGCAGACTTTTCCTATAGACCAAATAATATTTTAGGCTTTGTGGGCCACACAGTCTCTGTCAAAATTACCCAATTCTGCAACTGTAGGATGAAATCAGCCATAGACTACATGGGAAAAATGAGTGTGACTGGATTCTTGAAATTTGTATTTATGAGCACTGAAATTTGAATTTTATATAATTTAAAAATATAAAAACCACCTTTAGCTCAAGGATTCTACAAACAATAGGCAGCAGGCTATAACTTGCCATCCCCCTTCTAGATCATAAATTATAGCTGCCTGTTAACAAATGGAGAGGCTTTAGCTTGTTTATATAGGTTTAGAATATGAAGGATGCCTCCTTCCACCTCTTCCTAGGTGTAAAAATATGAACTTTCTCTGTACTAAGCATTAGCTTTACATGATTTCCCTGTTCTTTTCTCACAGCACCTGTTATCTTCTTTGAGTATGCATCCATGCTATAGGTGAAGGAACAAGGTGACCTGCCAGAGGTCACATATCCTTGACTTTGTAAGAATAACTAATGAGATTCTGTAACTAAGAATAACAGATGTGACCACAAACCTCAGTGCATACAGCTCTGGGTCAGAGCCCATAGTTACTGTTTACTAGGGCTAGTAAACCAAGTCTCTGCTTTTGTCTTCTGTTGGTATCCAAGAATTAGAGAGTTTGGCTAATTGAATCTTGTAGTTAAAATGACTTTGTCGGTTACAAAATGATTTAGTAATGTGATGATGTTATTGTTGAATTCTGAATTAAAAAAGACAGTGTTTACAAAGGCAGTCAACTACTTTTCTGTGGTATAACATGTCCCCTTAATAATTTTAATGAAATTTAAAAATGGGTTAATGTAGAGAAATTTCCACCCTTGTAGAGGTTTGAGAATGTTGCTTATAGTCCATAGTGCCCCTGGGGCTGGGAGTTCACAGTTATGGTCGGCCTTGCAGGTGCTGCTGGTGAGCAGTAGTCGGTACCCAGACCAGTGGATTGTCCCAGGAGGAGGAATGGAGCCCGAGGAGGAGCCTGGTGGTGCTGCTGTGAGGGAGGTTTACGAAGAGGTAAGATGAAGAGTAGTGTGTTCTGTGTGAGGTTCACAAACAAGGCACTTTGCCACATACAGCAGGCGAGAAGACAGGCAGGTCATGTGAGTGCTGTTTGGTTGTCCAATTCAACATTTTAAAGCATGTGACTACAGCTAGCACTTGTCTAAGATATTTTTTTTCCACCTGGTAAAATAGAGCTAATATCAATGTAGAAGTCCCTCAGAATTATGTAACACACAATTATATAACAGACAAGTCTGATCTGTGATCAATACATAACATGATGGCTTCGCCTCAGAGCAAGATTAATATTAACTGAGTAAGAATGCTCAGAGACATTCATCGTGTGCTACAGTTACTTTTCAAACAAATAAGAAGCCAATTGCTTTTATTTTACTCGCTTTTTCTTAAAGTTCTGTAAAATGGGGCACATACATCACAAATGCACAGCACAGTTGGCCCGCTTATCTTGTCAAAGCTGACGATAAATAGAACTTGCTTTTTCTCAGGCAAAACAGCATAGATCAAGTGCCGTAAAAACTCCTTGAACACCAGTTAGGCTGTAAAAGGGAAGTGAATGCTAAGACTCTCATTGGGTGTGGTGTATCATCAGCAAGGTTTCCTAGAGAAGGGTCTTAAGGGATGAGCACCTTCTCAACAGAGGAAACAGTATGTACCAGTCTGTCAGTCTGCAGTCTGGATTAGAATGGGGCACATGCTGAAGTCCCTGTCCGTCTGTTACAGGACTGGGTAAAAGGAACAAGGACTGGGCAGTGGGAAAGTAGCATGCAGAGAGAAAGTAACTTTCACATAAATTTCATAATGACAAGGTAAAATTTTTACATTTCATCTTTTTTTAATAGGCTGGAGTCAAAGGAAAATTAGGCAGACTCCTGGGCATATTTGAGGTGAGTTACAAAAGTAATTCTCATCTTGCTGATGATAGAATTAATGATCCTTCCTTCCTAGCCAGCCAGATAATCTGGCAACAACCTGAACTAGACATGCCTCTAAAAACTATCAGTAAGCAAGCAACTCATAAGGAATAGGAGGGAAGGAAGTAAAAGCTGCTTAACTTTCATATACCATTGATTTTACATAGCATATTACAGTAGTAACTGCTTTTATATGACAGTATAGTGGAGCTGCTATGGACAGACTTACCTCTTGGTTCACTGTATACTGTTTAGACTTTCTAGGCTAAGGTACAGTATCCTCAGTATCACCTAGGAGTTTAGATCTCTTATGGATACTGTCTGGAAATGTATCCTTTGCCTTCAGCACATAACACTGGGTGATATACATAATGACTTTATCCTGAAAGGACTGTATGGGAATGCGAAACTCAAACACATAGAAGAGACACTAGGAGCACACAGTTCTGTTATATAACCTGTTATTACTGAAGGCAGAATGGAATTTGTGGAGAGGAAATTTGGAAATGACAGGTATTCTATCAAAGGTGGGGAGAAATGAGGTCAGGTCATGAGACTTAGGCTATTCTCAACTAATATTTTCATCCAAGATTCAGACCTACATACATGGTTTACCAGACACATTGTGACAGTATTTTTTCCTAAGATAAGGGTTAGTTGAGTCCAACTGGTAGGATTATATAAATGTAGTCCTTACCAGTTTTAATTTTAAGCCTTTTTACAAGAATTCAGGAAAAAATCTGTACAGCACTTGGTAGAATTGATGACTCCCAAAATACAGTAATTGTTAAAAGTAAAGTTCTCAAGGTACTAGTCACTTTCCTAGAATTTAGCACTTGCTTTACCCAGTTAAATAGCACCATCTCCTGGTTGAACTGAAAAACACATCACAGGTTTCTGTAATTCTTAGTAGCCATGGTACATATAATAGCGTGTTTGTCAATATGCTGGCAAGATCTTTGAAGAAAACTTCACACATTTAAGTAGAGCTTGTATAACATGGGAAGGTAATAAGTGCTTTACAAATACTATTTACATTTCATAGAATCTGAACAGAAAATAGTAATCAGTGTACCTTTCCCTTAGAAAATAAAAGGGAAAATTAGAATTGTCCTGCCTGTTCACTTTGGTGATTTCAGTGAATTTATGAACATAGCAGAGTAAGTGTATTGAATGCCGGGTACAGAGATAAGACAACGGACTCTTAAAAATAATAAATAGTAATGTTTTAAGTGTGAATGCCTCTAATTTGTGCTGTTCTTATTCCTTCCCAAAGACATAAGACACTGAATGAGTGGATTACTTAAGTGGTTTGTGGTGGGAAAAATTAAGGCAATTATCTAAAGTCTTAGACTATAGCAAACAAAGCTAACTTTAAGATGAAGGTGAGCTCCCTCATCTTAAGGCTGAATTGTGTTTAATTTTGAACCTGGAGACAAGGCTCAGTGGCAGTTTTAATATGGGTAAAAATTGAGTTTGAGCATATAGGACTAAAATATTGCATTCCAGAAGTGGACTGACCCAGGTATTATTCTCAACCTTTGCTGTGCATGGTTTGCCTGGAAGCTTTTAAATGCTTAGACCTCATGTCAGACTAACTGAATCAGTGTCTCTTTAAAAAAAAAAAAAATCCTGGGTGATGAGACAGACAGTCAAGGTTGAGAGGCCTCTAGGCCTCTAGACTGTCTAGGTTCAAAATTAAACACAAGTCAGCCTTGGTAGGGCTGTGCTCTGTATGCATCTTGTGAACCTCTAAGAAGCATGTTCTAAAGGAACTGGGGCTATTTGCTCTTCTACAAAGGTCCTGAATGAAGCAGTTTTCAATAGTCTTGAAAGGTAGCTGGTATTTTTAACCCGAGGGAATAGGGCCTAAGATAAAGACAGCAATACAGTTCTTTTACTGTAGATTCCATTCCAGCCTTAAGATTTTCTTTATGAAAATTATTTGTCTAATAGACAGAAATCAAAGTATTAAAAGTTTAGTATTGGGAGCTAATTTCACCATTTTAAGTGTTCTGTCTTATATAAACTGACTTAAGTTCTGGGTTATATGACTGAGCATACTTGCCTGTGTTGCCGAATAGACTATGTTAACGTATGCCACAACTGAATTTTTTTTTACTAAAAAATGTATATATGACTAGCTCCTGTAGATTAAAATGCTTTTCTTTTTATATTCAAGCAGAACCAAGACCGAAAGCACAGGACATATGTTTATGTTCTTACTGTCACTGAAATATTAGAAGATTGGGAAGATTCTGTTAATATAGGTAAATTCCTTTCCCTTTGCTATCTGAATTCTCTTAATTCAAAACTAGATACATGTATCCAATTTTCATCTTAAATTAATTTTGGTTACTTTTTAAAGAAGATCAACATACATATATCTTCATATTTGAATTATTTTAAAACTGTTCCCCAACATAGTGTTGTCTAAGCCATTCCCCAAAAATAAAGTCATTATTTGTGGGGGAGGATCAAGGGGACATTGTTAATAGGGTATGGCTTTTAAAAACTGACTTTTACTCATTTTTAGTAACCAGTTTCATACTGTTTTCTAGGAAGGAAGAGAGAGTGGTTCAAAGTAGAGGATGCCATCAAAGTTCTCCAGTGTCATAAGCCTGTACATGCAGAGTATCTGGAAAAATTAAAGCTGGGCTGTTCTCCAACCAATGGAAATTCCACAGTCCCTCCCCTTCCCGATAGTAACACCTTGTTTGTAACTGCTGCACAGACCTCTGGGCTGCCATCTAGCATAAGATAGACAGGGTTGGAAGGACCTCTTCCACCATGTGCAATCTCATGGGCAGAAGCTTCTTTATTTTCCTTGGCAAACATCTGAATGACGCTTGCAAACTGTCTGAATTTGCCATGTGGGGTTTTCAAACAATTTGCATGTTTTTCAGATGCTTTCAAATCTTTAAAAAAAAAAAAAAAAAGATAGTGTAAAATATTTTAATAAGCCAAAGCCATGTGGAATTTTTTTTAGATGCCTTAACTGTGCTCTCCCACCCAGCCCACCCACCTTGTTATTTTGGTTGGCATTTTCACTTTTCCAGTTTTTTTTATCCATTTGATGTCAGTCTGTGGTTTTTGTCAGATCAACTTACTTGTGGGTATATTATCCCCCTAGATTGTTTTCTCATTCACAACATTAACATATTCAATGAATCCATTTGCCAACTCATTTATCTGAATTTTCACAACTGGTATGTCACTAGCTACGTGATTTGGCCAATTCCCTTATGACTCACAAAGTTAAAACACAAAGTTTTAACTCTATAGGGCTGGTGATTTTTAGGCTTACTGTAAGCAAAATGCATGTAGTAGATATCTTATCATGAAACCTGTATTCATGGAACTTGAATTAGGATGCTCAGTTGCCAATTCCCTTTATTCATAATCTGTCTTTACACAGAACACACGAGAACCGTATTTCCCTCAATGTAAATTGCTGCTTTTAAAAATATATTTTTAGTTTGAATTTAGTGACATCTCTTCAGTTAAACTTGCTGGTTACCAGTAACCACCTTAAATGCCAGTCAGTGGTGACTGCATCACAATGAATGAAATGGCCTTTTTGTTCAGCTGTTACAGACCTAGGTTGTTAGGGTGCCTTAGAATGTCTCATCTTTTATAGGTGGTCAGCAGGTAGGTACTGTTTATCATACAACTAACTACTGGGGCACTGGAACGTACCTGGACTAAGAATTATTTTGTCTTGTCTTTGTATTCACGTAAATCCAAGAATCCCATCTAAAACACATAAATACCTAGTCTGAAATGCCTGTACTTCCCCAACCAAATCAGAAATGAGGTGGGGCAAGTAAAAGATGGTTCTCTATGTAGATGTTAGCTTTTTGTAAATATCGTAACTGGTGAGTATAAAGTAGAAATAAGCATAGTTAGACATTTGTTCTACAAATTGTTAACCTTTAAAAATATAATTGCTGCTAAAAATAGTGCTGTTACACTTAAGGAAAATCAGTGCCACTGTTTTGGAAATGAGCTCTTGTGCCATAAATGCAGCTGAGCTACATGGGAGTATTAGTTCACAAATTAATGCTGTCAAAGGAATGAGTAAGACAGAAAAACTTCAAACCAGTGACATTTCATTCTAAATTATGTAGTGTGATCAGACATGGTCATCCAGAATTTTTATATTCTTCTGTACAGAGGTTATGTATTCTGGGTGTTTTTTAAAAAGGAAGTATTTAAAATCCCACAGATTGACACTTTGTATAAATCTTCAATGGACTGAGTTTTTTTTCTCAGCGGTCTCTGAAGTTTCTTTAAATTATATACTTAACACAGCAGAGAAACTGGATTGTTTTTGTACATAACACTGTGTCCACCTGAAATGTTGTCACAAGTACTGGGGGGCTGGGTATCTTGTACATGATATTCTTAGAGGTAATAATGCATGAATTTATTTTATAAACTCTTGGACTATGTATTTGACATGTAAAATATGTACAGTATTAATGTCAGCCATTTCTTAAAGGTGAACCTATAAATATTGTTGTATAATTTTCTTTGGTCAGTGACATTTGGACTAAGTAGTGCCACTTGGGTCAGGATTTTCTTCAGTGCCATTTAGCAAACCACCCGTCTTTGGTCTATGCAACTAGCAAAAATTTGTATAATGCATCAGAACACTTCAGAGTTGTCACACTTTAAATTTCACATGAAGGGTTCTTCACTATTCTGGAACCCAGCCTATCAAAATTAGAGGAAAGGCCCTAAGATTTATTTCTATTAAGAGAAAAAAGCCTACATTTGCAGGCTGAACAGTTGAATCTACTACAGATAACAAATAGTGTCTACTATCTCAACCCTCCAAAGTTTACAGAGTGTTGGGACTGTCATTTGTGTTTTCTGTGGGGTAGTTGGATAAAATTGGGCAGCTAAAATTTTCAGTCCCATGTGCCTCCTAAATTAAAAAAAAAAAAAAAAGTCTGTAAATTGACTTGCAGACACAAAGTAGCAACTAGCCTGCATGTTTGATTTTGAGTTTTCTTAATTTCTTCCTTTTTTTTGTAAACAGGTGAAATTTTCCAAATAGCCACATGCCGTTCAATTTTCTGTCAATCACATAGTTGTATAAAGTAGCAAAACTGAAGGGGGAATGATTGTTGTATACACTTTACAATTGCTTTGCATGGTCTCATTTGAGATAATTGGTGTAAGAATCTTGACTTTTTTTATATTTGGAAACATCAAATAAAAAAATGGAAATAAATTGTTGGGTTTTTTTTAAACATAGTTCTAACACTGTCCAAGTGAAATTCTGGCACTCCATGTAATGACTTTACTGTTCTCCCATTGGTGGTCATATAATTCTCTTACTAGTAGTACATTTATGCACTTCCCATTTATGATCCTGACTAGTGGAATTAACTGAGTTAAAAGGAACAGCTCACCAGTAAGGTGTTGCCATACTCTCCCCATGTATGTTTTGCATTGTACTGGACACCAGTCTAATGGTGTGCCACTGTGCTTTTCTTACTGCTGTTCTCCTTCACTAATGGGATTTGTGTTCTTATTTTAGTAATTTTCAAGGGCTCTTGACTTATCCTGTGAGTACTTTGCTGTAATATGTTGCAGACACTTTATATACAACCATTGTGTTAATTGCTGGCAGCTCTGTTTCAAAAGGGTGACTAGCTAAGCACCCTGCCTCCCATTATAACTCGAAATATTGTTTATCCAAGACCAACATTAGAATCCT
Organism: Camelus bactrianus; assembly: GCF_048773025.1. Lineage (NCBI taxonomy): Eukaryota > Metazoa > Chordata > Mammalia > Artiodactyla > Camelidae > Camelus > Camelus bactrianus. The sequence goes on along the minus strand of NC_133550.1, from coordinate 40,511,007 downwards.
CACATAAAAGTTCTATTGGAATCGCATTTGGTTTTTGAGTAGGGTTAAACTGGAGGAAAACAGCTTGGCATTTTTCTACTGTTGTCTTCATAGAGGAATACAAGAATTCTCTACAGGTCTCTTAAAGGAGAAATTTGTAGACAAAGTTTGACACAGAACTAGTTTGACGCTAGTTAAGTTTATTAAAGTATAATTTGTGGTGAATTTGTTACAGCTGGAACTTGCTGTGTAGTTGTCTCAAATGACATTTCCATCCAATACCTTGTTTCATAAGTTCTTAATAAAATGTTTACCAACATCTGCTTTACGCCCAGCATTAGTGCTACAGCACAGAACAAGTTTCCACCCTCAAGGAGCTAGTGAAACAGAGATAAGTAACTTATCTAAGTTGTTTCTTCTATATCAGAAGTTCCTAAAATGATTTCAAGGTGTTACAGCTATTTTTTTTTTTTAGACTTCAAAAGCAAAATCTTATTTAAAAATGTGATTCCCCCACCAAAAACTTAACGTTTTACATGGAGCTGTAGACCAAAAGTTAGGCTGAGAAGTGATCTCATCCCTGGTGCTACTTTATCTCCCTCTTATTTTTAATACCTTCCTAACTAGTGCCATTGGCCAAATTCTGGCAGTAAGTTGTGAAGGCCCCTAAGGCCTACTATGTTGGGCCTACTTTTGTACTATAGCAAAGATCCTAATTTACTCAGAAACTAGTCTTAAATTCCTCTTTGATATGATTTCAACTAATTATCCTAAAAGTTACTCTTCCCAATATGTGCATTGCTACCCTCTGGGCATCACATTTCTTGACTCTAGTTAAACACCAGTGCCAGACAGTAGTAGTATTGTAAATCTTCCCACTTTTCTCAGTTTTTACTCAGTCATTCCTTAATCAAATTAGTGAAATTAAAAAAATACTTTATTTGGCTATTAACATGTATCAAGAAATAAAGGTATCTTTTGATCACTTTACTACACTAGGGATCTAAACTCCAGGAATGTGGGCACAGATATACCAAGATAAGGCAACTAAAGTGGTGAGACATGGAAATAAAATATCAAGGCCCAAAGGGATAATGGTTAACTAGTACTATATCCATATAACGGAATATTACATAAACATAAAACTGACATTCAGGTAAGGATGCAGAGTAAACTGGTATGGCCTTTTCAAAAGCAACTGAATAGTACCTGTCAAAATTTTAAATACATATAACCCTTTCACCAATTCCACTTCTGGGAATCTAGTCAACAAACAAGCTGTGCAGCCGAAACATGATCAAAGATGTGTACTGCAGAATTTATGAAACTGGCATCAATTTAACCATAGAAACTGGGAAATTATGGCCATCCATTCAATAGATACTTCCACAAAAGAAATGCACTGCCATAGATGGCCTTTCAATAATGCTAACTGAAAAACACTATACAGCATTAACTGTTAAAAGTCATATTCTTTAAAGGGGACTACAGATTTCAGATTTAACATTCTGAGAAATTTTTGACTTGAAAATGTTCAATGATTTCTTAAATAAAAAATGGATTGATAAATGCTCAATCTGTATATAACATCAAAATATGTGTATCTTAGTATCAACACAGAAAAAGGAAAAACTACACAAGTCTTTTCTATTACTGGAATAACAGTAATGTATCACTTTTTAAAAGGGGGAGGAGACACACAACATCTTGGTTCTAACACAAGAGTAATGAGGAATCACTACCAAGGGGGTAAGGGTAAACTCAGCCTACAGGCCAAACCACCACCCTCCCCCCCACCCAGCCCCTGGCTGTTTTTATACAGCACACAAGCTTAAGAGTGTTTTTTACATTTTCAGTGGTTGAAAAAAAAAAAATACATTGTGACAGGTGAAGATAATTTATAAGAATTACAGCATGCCTATTTGTTTAGAATTGTCTATGGATGCTTTCTCACTACAGTGGCAGAGATTGAGTAACCAAGACAGACCTATGGCCTGCAAAGCCCAAAACACTTACTGTTTCAGAATGAAGAAACGGGTTGCAAGAATTTGGCCCTACTCCTTTGGTTACTCAGTCCTAGTGCTTCCTGCCAAAACATAAGGAAAACAGCACCAAATTCAAATTTAGTACAATCAAACCATCATGTCTAAGCTAATTCTGACTGGTGTAAAGTCTTGAGTAGTCTACTCTTGAACATAAGCCAGAACACTCTGTAAACTTGCTAGATTATAAGGAAACTTGAGTTATTGGGATTTATTAATCTAGATCATGAGCTATTTCGAAGAGCCACGTGGTGAGTGAGAATGGATCAGGAATATGCAAGATGGAAATGTGCTAGTTATTCTCCATGGTAGGAACCTGAGGTTATCAATCTTTCATAATTTCTAAAACTCTTCTGTCCCATAGATAAAAATGATTAGCAGGGGAGAAATGTTAAAGCTCTTTAATGAGCACCATAAAATGTGCCTTTATGAGATGATGGGATTTAGTTGTTGCTCTGCTACAGTAAGGAAGGTCTAAATGTTCAGGCAATTACCACACAGCTCTACAAGCAATCATAAATAATTACATCAAGTCCACAGAGGCTCAGCTTGATCAGCAAGCCTACATTCATACACCTGAAATGCTACACCAGCTGGCACACATGAAATGAGATCAGCTGAAGGGTGGTAAAGATGAAACTGCAGGGAGAGAGGACCCAGGCTCTTTATATTGAGTTCTATACTTAACAGGAAAAATTTTAGTTCAACTCCCAGTGTTGCATCCAATGGGAACTTGCCGAATTTGTAACCTAAAGCTGTAGCAAAGCCAACTAATGGAACAAATCCTCCCAATTTCCAACCACAATGATAAAAATGGAAATTAATGCAGAGCGGGTAATAGTTAAGGAAACAAAGTATCACCAGTCTGGGTAGTGGAGTACAGATTTTTATTCTTAATATTTCTTTCAAGTTATTACATTCAACATGTTTTGCTTTTGTGATCATTAAGTCATTTAAAAAATAAACCCCTGATATAATTCCTTAAACTAAGCAGCATGCTAAACAGCTAAATGAAATGTAGTCCCAGCCCCAAAATACATTATTCCAATGAAATATTACATTTTTATTAAATAGACTGTTGAATTAGCTGCCCTATAATCATGGCATTTTTTTTTTTTTTTGGCCTGCTTTTGCAGATAAGGCTGTAGTTTTAAACCATCTTTGATACTGCAACTAACAAAAAATGATGTGGCTAGAGTAAGTAGCCAAAAGATTCCTGAACCATCGAATACAAAAATAAAGCCAATTCCTATCATTCCCATGACAACCATTTAGCTAAAACTGTGTTTATAACGTTTTATAGAATACCAGGTTTCCCTCCCTACACTCTTCCTTCAATAGTGCTAAACCACAGCACCTATGGCTTTTATGTATTGATCTGTATTTTTAAATGCTTCTGAAATTTTGTATTAAAGTATGTTCTTAGTCTAGAGCAGGGTTTAAGTTCTACATATTTCAAATCTAAGATCTCATTAGGCAGCCTCTGAGAGGACCAAGAATAACTAGTGTGGAAGCAAATCACAACAAAGTAGACAACAAAATTTAAGAGTCACATAAAAACATAAAGCTCCTGTTATCAGCTCAGGATTTCAGAAAAGTTCCTGAATGCGCAGAGTTGATTTTCAAGCCACTTATCAATATATTCAGATTCTTTACCTCTCCCAGGGCTTTGCACATGCTGTTCCCCTGTCCGGAGGTGTGCATCTGGTTTGAATCTAGGGGAGCAGCCCCTCCCAAGTACTTACTTCCCATCTCCCTCAGAGATGCAACTGCTCTTTGTTCACAACCCCTCCCCATGAGATTAAAAGGTCCACAAGGGAAAGTCCCATGCCAGTCTCATTCACCTAATCATCCCCAACAAGCAGTACAGTGTTGGGCATATATCAAGCACTTTTATTTGATGAACTGTCCATAAGCTTAGGAGTTACAAAGTCAAAGGCTTACATAGGAACAGAACTACAAAAAGGAGCACATGGGCTGGCAGGGGGCTCTAAACAACTGGAGAGTCACTGGATTAGAGAAGAATAACCAGCTCTTCTTAGAATGGCTGCTACATAGCTCGTCCCAGCAGATGCCCTGCACAAAGGCAGGCTATGTCTGCAGTGCCAGATCTTTAAGATCACTGAAGTTACCAGATTCTAAATTTTCATGTGACTCTCCCGATTTTGTTAAATTTTGCCATTGAATTCATAATGTTTTAACCAACCACACTGTGTGGGCCAAGGAAAACAGGCCCCAAAGCCAGATGTAGCTGCCAGTTTTCAAACTCTACCTTGACCTCTCCCAGAGCCCCTTAAATCCTAAGAAATCTCTGTCAACACAATGGCTCCTGTTTCATCCCACTGGTTGAGAGAAGTATCATCAAAACAATGAAGACTCTTACCAAATTATAAAGGGAAAAAACCATGATGCTATGAAATTAGGAATTCACATATTTGAAATGAAAATAGTGCATTACTCCATTTCTATGGAGTTCTGTGACTCATAAACTCAGTAGACAGCAGAGTCCTATTTTACACAGTTTTGTAGAGCAATAGATTTAAATCTGGAATTTTATAACTTATAAATCACTATGTAATACTAGCTATCATCATAAGCAGTGCCACCTCCAATGAATAAAGCTGATCTCTATTCAACTGCTTGGGTGGTCACTCATTTTGGCGCCAGAAGGAGATTTAGTTTCCTTAGTTGCAAGGTAACCTCTAAACAGCCCAAGAATTGTTATAAATGACAACTTCTAAGTTTTTTAATTTACAATATTAGAGCTATGAACAATTTTATTCTGAATTAAACTAACATCTGTTTCCAAGCAATGAATTTATTTGGAAGGGTACCAGTTACCAGTCATCAAAAACTTTCGTATGTTGAAAATGTAATTTTAATAGATAATTCTTCATCTTACATAGGAGCACAATAAAATACATCACATTCTGAAGAAACTCCAGAAGTTACGAGAATAAGAGTAGGGAAAATTCAGATGGGCTACAATATCCATTACCTTAAACTGCAAGAGACAAAGGTTCCAACCCACAGGTTAATATTTACATACTTATGACTGGCTACATTTGTATCTTAAAAATAACAAGAACGAGGAATTGGATATGGAGGGGTGGGAAGGAGCAGTTCTGTGGGAAGAGGAACTCTGTCAATGCAGAAAAAACTGCTGAATATCAAATTAAAGAATAAGAGGAGCTCCTGTAGCAAATATTAGAGGGATGACAGTAAAAATCATTAACAAGATTTGATGCTCTCAAAGGAAGAAACCTTTCTGATGACACTTATGCAAGCTGACTGCTTGAGATTTGCTCATCAGGTCTATAAGGAAGACTTGTAACTGCCTCAGCAAACCCCAAATGATTATCAGATTGGTGTTTCCTAATAACACACAGCAGGGATCACATATGAGGTTCTGAGACAAGAACTAAGAGAAAGGTCATAACTCAAAATGCCAGACACAAATGTGGCACATGTGAAAGTCCTACACAAAGCCAATCACAACTGTTGGCTGTGACTCTCCTGCACAATTTTTAAACATCGTGGCAAGATACTGATGATTGCCTAACTAACCAGACAACACAAACACATTTATTTCAAATTTCTAGGAGGCAAAAAAAGGTCAGATACTGATGCTTTAGGCATGCTCAGGGCCAGCTTAATACTCCACTCAGTGATATCTTAACACAAACTTGCATCAATGAAAAGAAACCGGCAAAATCTACCTCTCACCATTCAATTTGTCAGGTGGTGAAGACCAAAACAATGTTCCATCAGTTTTAATTTTTAAATAAGATTGTCACATTGGGAAAATGAAATAAACACAGTAAAATAAACTGTACAAAGGCAAAGTAGAATAACAAAAAATATTTTACTAAAACATAAGATTTACAGAAGTTTCCAGACAAGCCATACAAAATGGTCACAAGCTTTTTCCTGAAAGGAGGATTCTACACTTGACAGCAAAGTCACAATGTTATTAGTGAGGGCTGTGATGTTTGTTTAATGTTCCCATTTTGGTTCAAACAATCAAGCTTGTCCATCTACGGCGTCTAAATAAAGTTAGACTTGGCTAGAGAGTATATTCTAAAGAACTGAGGTTAGCTGCTTTCAACCAATGCAATTAGATCACCATAAAAGAGGGAAAAGGAGCCCATTTAAAATTAAAATAAAACTACCTCCCCCCTCAAAAAAATAATAAAATAAAGAAAAACACCCACACCCCTGCAGCTAACCCTGACAACTACCTTCATTCACAGTGCTTTATACTTAAACCATGATGGGGGAAATGAATAAAAGCAGAGAAGGGCCACTGCTTTTAAACGTTTCACAACAATCCAGATGATACTTCTAGCCTCTGCTCATGCTTTACAACAGTGAATCAGGACAAGACAGATTTGCTAATGTGCATTTAATCACCAAAGGACTGAAGATGTCTGGGCTTTTTTTTTATTCTGTAATGTTTCTAAGACTGTGTCCATTAAATGCAAACAAAAAAGGAAGAAGTCTTGGCAGAACAGGAGAAGTGATGCACACTTGATGATCAGATCGATTTAAATATTATTCATGGCATATAGCCTAGTCCATGCTCTAGCTGCAGACAAAAACAAACAAGCAGTTATTACTTTACTTAGTTCAGTATGTTTCTTTCCAAACTCTATAAAAAGTAAACACTACTAAGTTAATTGTGGAAATAGCATGCTGTAATCTCTTAAATTCATACTATTTTCTATAATCTGGATTAGGGCAGAAAGACTGTAAACCTCACTACCAAAACACTACAATGGAATTTAGAAGTTCCATAAAATTAACAGGATGACAAGAGCTGTCTCCTTCATTTCTAGATATATAATGCTCACCCATTAATTTTGTTAAAATCTGTAGCAGGAAAAAGCTTACTCATTTCAAACTCCCTAGCTATAAACTGACGCACATTTTGATTTAATCAAACAAATTGCCAAAACAGCTCAAGAGTCTAATAAGTTTTCCACTACCCTTACATATTGCTAGATGAATGGCACTCAGGTATTTGTTTAAATCATGCATAGTTTATACAAGAGTCCAAGATCTCCCAATTAAAATAGGTTGTCTTTAAATTTGGGGGTCACATAGCAGGCCATAAGATGGAGTTGAACACCTTTTGATAAGAGGTATTTATATACTATAAGGAGGATCAGATTTTTTCCTTTAGTATTTTTTCTTTTCTTGTTGAGACCCTAAAAGAAGTCTTTTAAAAAGTAGTACAAGTTTGTTTTTAAAAGTGTAGGTGGTGTGAAGGAGAATGGATATTAAATACCTGTTTCTATGGCTTGGGCTTCATTGGTCTTCCACTGCTCCGCTACATCATTTGCTAATGGATCATCTGGATTGGGAGCACTTAACAAAGCCTGGATCGATAGCAGAACTGTGCGGATCTGCAGTGCTGGGGACCACTTATCTATGAAGGCAACAGGCCCAGAATGATCAAGCATGAAAAAACAGCCCCAGAACTGCTGCATCTCCCTCCCACAGACTTCTGTGGTCTTTATATAAGGTAAGACTACAATATTCAGATTCTTAATATGGAATGCTTAAGAGAAAAAGGAGATCTTAATAGCATACATGACAATAAAGATAACACTTACCTTTCAAAATATCTAAACATATTCTTCCCAACTTGTCTACATTAGGATGATAAATTTTGGTCATGAAACGTACTTTAGGGGCTGCCATTGGGTATTCTTCTGGAAGGAATAGTTCAAGTTTAAAAGTCCCTCCCTCAAAGGGGGAATCCTGGGGGCCAGCAATGACCACATGAAAATAACGGGCGTTGCTCTCATCTGGTTCTGCTTTAATGCCGGGAACTGGTTCTGCCAGCAAACGCTGGGTTTCCTACAAGAGAAAAACATAACACATTTGTGGAACGAATGTCATTTTGGTAAACATCAAAATGAACCTTAGAAAACCTCCCTCTTGGAAATGGACATAAAAGAACCTCTCCAATCTCCCAATGTTTTTTTATTTAGCTTATAAAATGTAAAGTTCAAAGAAAATATTTAAATAATTACAATCAGCTTAATACAACTGCAAATACTGATGACATCATATACATTCTAGCTACAAGTGTCTACAAATATGTTGGTACTAAAATTAGGCTAATAAAGCTAATTTTAAACTCTAGGAAAATAAAGAAGATAACACTAGGATTACCATATAAGTAAGGCAACTTGCTCTGTTTAAACTCTACCAATAAAACAAGCTGTTTTAAAAGTAAAAGTAGTTTTTAAAGCTATTGAAATCTCCCTTCTGAAAAATATAATGAAACGAAGGAAAAACAAGTGCTTGGGCACCCAAACAATGCTACAGAAATATATACAGCCACCATGCTGATTAGTCTGTAAAACTGACAATGAACCTCAAAGGGACCCTTACTGGTCCCCAACAATCTTATCATTAGTTGTCTTTCCATCTTTCTCCCTCTCCTAAATAATTATAACATGCTTCTTCCTCTCTGTTGAAACCTCCAACATCTTCATCCACATCCTCTCTTTTGGCTGGTAACACTGCTCTGTATTTCATGAGAAAACAGAAACTGCCTTAAGTTCCCACTGAAGCACTTGTACACCAACCTGTCCATGTGCTCTGCCTTTTCTCCTGTTGCTATGGATGAAATGACTATCACTCTAGGCTACGGCCAACCTCTCCTCTAGATCTTATCTCCTTCTCTCCTACTCAAGGACACTGCTTTAGCATCTCTTTCCTCTCCTGAATCATCAGTTTCCCCCTCTTTATTGGATCTTTCCCCAAACTGTACAAACCTGCTGTAATTTCTTCCAGAAAGAGGAGAAAATGACCTTGACCTGACTCTCCCCCACCAGCTACTGCCCCATGACTTTGCTCCTCTGGGAAAGTTATCTATACTTGCTCGTATCCAATTTCTCTCCTCCTCTCCTATCTTAAGCACAACTCTCCAATCAGGCTCTAGCCACTAATCTGCTTGTTGAGGTCATTAATAATTCCCACACAGTAAATCAAATGCTTAACCTTCATCTTAATTAACTTAAATTCAACATCTCACCCAGCTGGTCTGCCCTCTCCTTGCAAGGCTTCATCCAGCTTCCTGCAGCCACTCTCCTGGCTCTCTTTCTACTAGTCTGGCAGCAACCTCCTTGCTGGTTCCTCCCTATCTCCACAATACTCCAATACTGAAGTGCGCCAGTTCGTCCTAGGTCATCTTCTCTGCCTACACACTTCCATAGTGATCTCATCTAGTCCAGTGAATTTACGTACTAAATATACTCCATATATGCTGAAGCCTCACAAATTCATGTGCTGCACAGATCTCTCCCCGGCTCATGCTTCTATCATAACTGTCTGCTTGACAGCTTCTCTTCAATGTCTAATAAGCACCCCAAATTTAGCATGACCTTCCCCATACTCAACCTACTCCTCCCCCAAAGCTTTCCTCAGTTAACCAGAAAATCCATCCTTCCAAGTGATCCACCTTTTCCTTCATATTCCACCCACCTAACCTGATCAACAAATTCTGTTGGTGTGAACTTGGAAATCTACTCATGACTGGACTGCTTTTCACGATTCCACTGTTACACCTCTGATTCAAGCCACCATCAACTCTCACCTGGCACACTGTAACAGCCAACTTAACTTGTTCTCCCTGCTTCTGACACCCCCCCACCCCAACAGGCTTTACATGATCCCTTCACTTCACCTACCTCTTACGCATCTTGAGCTATGTTTCCCCCACCCTGCCCCAACCCCACCTGCTTTGTTCCAGCCAGATTAGCTTCTTTGTAGTTCTTCAACCTGCCAGGCATTCTCCCCCTTCAGGAGCTTTGCGCTTGCTCCTCTTCCCCCAACTTTCTATATGGTTCACTCCTTCGGCTCCCAAGATCTTCATTCAAATGTGTTTTCTCAATTGATGCCCCCATAACTGAAACTGCAAACTCCACTCCATCCTATCCCATACCCTCTCCCTCTACCCCATCCCCCCGCACTTAATCTCTGGGGCCTTTGAACATAGTACATCTCACTTATTTTGTTCAGAATGGAAGTAACAGAAGAGATTTGACTGCTTTATCTACTGGTATATCCTCAGCATTTGGAACAGTGACTGGCACCCTGGATATTCAATAAATACTTGAAATATGAATCTATTTGATGTTACAGAGAATGAGAAATAAATTATCAGAAATTTCACCTTTAACATTAAAGCAGTGTTACTCAAAGCAGGATGAGCACATTGCAAGAAGAAAACAAAAGGATCTACTCAGGTGTGGGAAGAAATGATCTAATTTCTATTTATAAATAATTTATTTTTAGCTAGAAAAATGTTAATATTCAATATACATAGTGACAATAGTACGTGTAATTTTATGTATTACATAGTATATATTAGTAATACATTTTCAACATTCTGAATAGGTATCTGTAGTTAAAACAGAACACTGCTGTATTTAAGCTTTTAGGTATGAAAAACAATGAATGAGAATATTGTATTTACACTGCCTTCACTTAAGAAAAATTATACATCTTACACCATTTCATTCTACAGCCTGCAGTGCATATACTAAAAAAAGATTTCTGTCAGCACAGCTACATACTGAAATAGTCCTAAGATGCAGACACAAAATCAAATCCTTCCCCAAAATATGTTAAACATATAGTCATTTGAAGTAATGCCTTTTAGTACTTAACTTCAATTTGAGACTAGGCTTTTTTGTTTTAACCATGACAATGCAAGGGCAAATGAGAAAGAAACTGAAATGCTATAAACTACTTTCAGCAAAATATTCTTTAGGTTCCAAGTAAAACATTTTTAGAGCAGTAAAAATCTTAAGAGGCAATAAAGAAGTCTCCCATCTTGGGAAGTCCTCCAACAGGTACCTAGAACAAAAGAGACTGGTCTTCATTTTTAGGGGAAAAAAAATAGAGAAAATTAGGATGAACAGTAGGCATAAAGGAAGGAGAAAAGAAGTGGATGGTAAAATTCCTTGAATTTTGACTCCTCACCTCCATCCTCCTGATTTGCCCCAGGTCTTCACATTTTTAGAAAGCCATAAAGAGGGAGACTAGGGGAAAAAAGAAAGCTGGGGTCCAAGAGCCCCAGAACACCACTCCTGGTTACACAACATAGTAGCAGCTCTATTCAAAGCTATAAAAGCTGACAGAAAGACCTCTAAGATCACATCCCAAAATAGCTTCAAAATCACTCAGTACACATTGTCAGAGACAGATAGGACATTCATTTCCTCATCTTCAGTTCACCCTCAAAATTAGACAGTCTTTCTAAAGAATGTACACATGAAACATATCATGCGGCCTGATCAAGTAAAAGATTTAATCAGAACACATTCTAGAATAAGCTCAAGTGTGGAAAACTTTTTGAAATAGTTTTTATACGCTCTCAAGTTTTAATGGATTTTGAGACAATGAATAGATGCATAATTATTTGACTACACAGCACTGATTTCCAAAACAAACCCACAGCATAAATAACGGGAGGAAAAAGAATAAAATCCAAACCAAATGGAGCAACTCTCACTACAGACATTGTTGTCAATTTTTTTCCGTAAAAGGGCAAAAACTTGGGTAGGAAATAAAATCCTTCTTGGTACTACTCACACGTGGTTAACTGTGAAACACGTTTTAGTTTCCATTATTCTTTGGTAGAAAGACAGTGAAGTACAGTGTGATTTCTTCAAGTCTACAAGGAATTGATTCAAATTACAACTGCACTGCTTAACTATATTTGTGAGAAAGTAATTTACATTGCTCTGAGCCTCAGCTTCCTCATATACATAGTTAACATTACCTCTCCTGCAGAGTTGCTGTGAAAAATCAAACAAGATAACATTGTAAAAGGACAAGTGAGATCACACATTAAGTCCATAGAAATATATATCCAACTCAAAAAGGATGTAAGGTAAGAGCAAGGCACAGTCACAAATCTCAAGATTTATTAAATAACAGTGTTTGTTTTAAAAGAAAACGGAAAAACCTTTAGCTGCATTTTGTGATCCTATTTGCTTAAAAGCAATCCTGACACTGAATCCCAGATAGAACTGAGTTTAAGCCATGCAGAATAGGAAGTACGGTAGACTATATTTAGGAAATTAATTACTAAAAAGTAGAAAAGGAAGTATATAAAAATAGGATGTGAATTTAAGTGGCAACAAGATTAGGTCTCAAGGAAACTATCTCATCTTACAGAATGCATACAGCAGTTCATGCTACAAATACTTTTAAAAGGAATCAAATAACATATCAAATTGATCTGATCATCAATAGAGCTACTGGGACTCGAAGAGCAAATCCCAGAATTACATCCCAGTAAACTACAATACTTGACATTCCATCAACTAAATTCTATTAAATAGGATTCTTCCCATTTTTAGGTTCAATAATAACTTGTGTGCACTACGAAACAATCTAAGGTCTTACACATTTTAAGGCAATGAATTAATGAATTATGTACACTAAAATTTTTAGATAATAAACAGTATTCTTAGAAAAAGAATGGCAATTTGCATGTAAGAAACTTGGCCCAGTTATTAACCAACTATGTATATACCCCTAAACCATTATATCTACAGCAATTAGGTTTCCCCCATTTAAAATATTCTCTGAAACACAAAATGGCAATTGTGGATCTTCCAGCTTATCTCACTTAAGATCTGAATATACTCCATAACTATCAATTTCATTATCACAAAAATAAGTCATAAAATCGAGGGATGCCTCAAAGATGCCTACATTCTGTCTACTCCAACTTCCATCATTATATCTTTAAATGATTCTAAAACATTAACAGGAGTTCCTTTTGGATTACTAATACAAGCCAATTCTTCATCATATATACAATTGTAAACTATGTGAGGGCATCCACAAGACCTTGATATATAATAAGTAGGCATTTAAAAATGTTACCAATGATGTTTGAGTGTAATGCACCTAACATTTTATCCATGAACCCTGCGATTTTTACATGATTTTGCATATATAACACAATGAATTTTAGGAACTTATACAGTAGAACTGACTCTATGTATTGTAGCAGGCATTAGGAACAGAATCAAAGTTGTGCTCCATTTCTTCATTATACTGCTTCCTTACAAATCATAAGGCCAGCTAGAGGTACACTATGATAAAAAGGTCAGTGAATGCTTTTCTTTAAAGCAGTGCTATATTTCAGCAGAAATATAATGTAACCCATGTGTGTAATTATAAATTTTCTGGTAGCCACATTAAAAAGTAGAAAGAAACAGGTAAAATTTTAATATTTTATTTAAGCCAATATATGCAAAATAGCATTTCAAGAGGTAATTGACATAAAATTATTAATGATATATTTTACAATCTTTTTTCATACTTACTCTTCAAAATTCAGTGTGTAATTTATACTCACGGCACATATCAACTTGAACTAGCCTTTTTTTTTTCATTTATATATTTTTATTTGGAAATGTTTCTATCAGTACAGTGAAACTAAATTTGAGAGACACTGGATGTCATTAGTTTGGATATCATTAGTTTATTATAAAAGAGAGACGTGGAAATTATTTACATGATGAAAAGATTTCAGAACTTCAGTGGAAAGGGCAGCTTCACGTGATGCCATTTTGATAGTGACATTTCAGTCTATGTATTTTCCAAGAATGTCACCATCTCTAAATAAGAAATAATCCTTGTCATCTAGAACTACTTTGGTGCCTCCATATTCTGCAAGAAGTACTTTATCTTCAACTTTCACACTAACTGGTTGAATCTCTCCACCCTTTCCTTTAGAGCCCAATCCAACAGCTACTACTGTTGCCTGCAATACTTTTCCTTGAGATTTTTCTGGAAGCATAATGCCTCCTTTGGTTACAGTTTCGGCTGCACTCCTTTCAACTAATACACAGTCAAAGAGAGGGAGAAACTTTCTAAATGCCTGTCCTGCCATGACTCTGGTCCCTGCAGATCATACTCTCCCCTTCCCGCCGCTGCCCCAAGGAGAAACCCGCAGTCCAGCCCTCCGGACACGTGTGAACTAGCCATTTTTCAACTGCTCAATCTCCACAAGGTCTAGTTGCTACCATACAGGACAGTGAAACACAAATCTTGGTGTATAATGATTTTACTTACAAGTCATTAAGAATAATTGAAATTAATAATTTTATAATTTAAAGAATAATTTTACGAGTAAAATTTGGTGGAGAAACTTTAAAGCATCATTATTTTCCCATCAAAAAATTCTATAAAAAAGTAATGTCAGAGCATCTGAATCTCTAATAACAGGAGTGTAAGTGTTACTTTTTGTTACAGTCACAATGATTTGTTGCAATTTCAAAAAAACATTTCATGCACAAAAATTAATTTAAATAAGGAATGATTAAATAATAAGGGCTAATCAGTGAGGAGTCATTTTTTTATGGTCCACACTACCCTCTAGTGGATGTAAAATATCATCTATTTACACATTCTTCCTTTGCAAATGAAAAAACTGACACTCATAAAAAGTTAATTATTTTACCCAAATTCAGTTGTTTTAAATTGCTTATCCTAAAATCAGATGAGAATAATGATTCTTAAGCACACCTTCCTCCTCCTTTTTCTCCCTCTACTCCCACATACTTAAATCTCATTTCCTGGTGGTAGATTCAGAGAAGGAAAAATGGAGGTAACTGTTTCAAAGGCTCTGGATACCAAGGACTAAATCTTAGATTTTAGACCAAGGTATCACTTTGTTGAAAAGATTTATTTCCAGTTGGACTGATAAAGTAACATAAACATACTCTTGTATTTCACTTGGAGTAATACCCAAGAGATAGTGTGGGATGAATACGATTAAAATCTCTCTGTTCTAATTTTTTTCCCAATCCAAGACTAGATCAATACTTCTGTTAAGTTCAAATGGAGACTTGAGAGCCAAAGAGAGACTCTGCAAAGGCTAAGTATATCTGACCAACTTATCTCTCAGGTCCTAATTAGTCTGGAAGCATCTTCCCTGTACTTCCAGGTTTCTATCCATTAATTACTACCACTCCTGTTACAATAGCACAGTAACTGTTGGTTTACTTGTTGAATCCTAAACTATCTGAAGATGAGAACTTAGGCTAGCAAATGACAGTGCTAAGTACTAAATAAATGCTTGATCCATGAATAAATGCACGCAGGCTCAGGTCTCACAAAGAGCTGATGAGAAGGATTACTATACTTGCTGTGGGGGTTGGTTGGTAATTTCCACCCCAGGAATGGCACTTAAGATTATTCCAATCACTCAGAATGGACAACAATCTGTAAATTCTACTAACAAACTGTGCATCCAAAAAGAAAAACTGTTAGGCTGAATTCCTTGATTTCCTTGTCTACTACTAATCAATTCTTTTGCCTCACTAAACACATCAGGTTATACTATAGTCTGTTTCTTTTCCTCCCCTCACCAGTAGTCTGTAAATCCCACGAGGGCAGCAACTTTAGGCAATTATCAAGCAATGATCCTAGATATGAAGCAAATCAATAAAATCTCAAGAATGAAAACAAACTAGGCCCAATACTGATTTAATTGCTCTAAATGTATTATTAATTCATTTAATCTTCAGACCCATTTTACAAATGAGGAAAATAAGGAACTAGCAATGATCAAAAGCTAGCAAATGTCAGAGCCAAATTTGAAATCCAGGTTATTGGGCTCTACCCAGTGTAGCTTCGGAGTCTGTTTTCTTAATCTCAGTGGTATACAGAAAGACAATTAACAATATGAACAGTAAATGTCAGGTGTTTGGCAGGACAATAAACCACACAGAAGTTAAGGAGGGGCTCCATAATCATCAAGAAGTACTTCATAAGAGAGGTAAATTAAGCCATAATGTCACTTTTTTTCTCTCTCTTGGGACTGTCAACTGAAGAAGTATAGTCTTAAAATAAATGAAATAGAAAAAAATCTACTTTATTTGATCAAAAAATAGACTAGGAATAGACTTACCATATGACCCAGAAATCCCGCTCCTGGGCATATATCCAGAAGGAACCCTACTTCAGGATGACACCTGCACCCGAATGTTCATAGCAGCACTATTTACAATAGCCAAGACATAGAAACAACCCCGATGTCCATGGACAGATGACTGGATAAAGAAGATGTGGCATATATACACAATGGAATACTACTCAGCCATAAAAAAATAATAAAATAATGCCATTTGCAGCAACACAGATGCTCTTGGAGAATGTCATTCTAAGTGAAGTAAGCCAGAAAGAGAAAGAAAAATACCATATGAGATCGCTCATATGTGGAATCTAAAAAAACAAACAAACAAAGCATAAACACGAAAAACAGAAACAGACTCATAGACATGGAATACAAACTTGTGGTTGCCAAGGGGGCGGAGCGTGGGAAGGGATAGACGGGATTTCAAAATTGTAGAATAGATAAACAAGATTATACTGTATAGCACAGGGAAATATACACAAGCTCTTATGGTAGCTCACAGAGAAAAAAAGTGACAATGAATATATGTATGTTCATGTATAACTGAAAAATTGTGCTCTACACTGGAATTTGACACAACATTGTAAAATGATTATAAATCAATAAAAAAAGGTAAAAAAAAAAGGATATATACCCTTTTGAGCTGGAACCATCTATTATATGGTGAACAAACCATTATGCTCTAAAACACTCTTGTGATTTTGAAACATGAATTTACTAACAAATGTTTATTAATTCCTTATTTTGTACATGGTATTACGGCATCAACTAACTCTAAATAAAACAGACCCTCTTGCACCACCTCCCACCCTAAATTTATTTCACTGTGAGTATAAAGTATACATAAAAGTCAGTTTCTGAAAGATGCATTTAGAATGTCAGGGTCTGAGAGAAGGTTACAGGTGGGAGTTAGGGAAACTATATGAATAACAGGACCAGACTGAGGGCATATTATTTCTTGTTTATTTATAAAGACATCTTGAAAGTTTTATGGAAAGATATAAACTTTACAAGGCCATCTTTTTGTCTCTGTTTTTCTTTGAGAGATTTCTAAATACTGGCATCACAGTTAAAGACAGTTTCAATTACTCCTTCATGTAACATTCATGAAATTCTTGGTGGTAAAAATTTCCTTTGAATATCCAGCACTGTAATTAGTAGATTCATGGAAGCTATGTTTCTCCATTTCTCTCGATTTCTTATTTGATGGATGCCATAACACTTCATAGCCCAAACTTTAGCACCACCCCAAAAAACAAAAATAAGCCTTTAGTGATTTGATAATGTAATGTCTTCCTAATGAATTCTGTGTCTTAGGAATGATGTCACAGAACTCTGAAGAGAGGACCTAATAACTTAGTAACACTTCATTACTGAGACTGCTGTTGTGCCATGGTACTTAAGGCACTGTTAATAAAACCCATCAAAAAGCGTTAAAAAAAAAAAAAGTCGCATATGTAAGATTCTGAGAGGGAGTATGTAACTTAGCAGGTAGGGGAGAAAAGGTCTTTTGAACTCATCCTGAATGGAAACAGGGAAAATAATTTTAAAATTTTTAAATTTTTCTGTATGGTGAACACTAAAATTATGAGTGATGCATTAGCAAAAACCAGGGAACTTATACTTCTTTAAAAATTCAGCTTCTAAATTAGAAATGATCTAGATTGTGGGTTTGTTTCTTTGTTTCTTTCTCAAAATTTTAACTGGGTATTTGAAGTTGATAATTCATTTTAAGGCACTTATGTGTAAGTTCAGCCACTTGTCTATAAATTTGCCTACTATTAAACAGCAGTAAAAATTCCCCACTTGTTCATATCTTCCTTAGTGCAACGTTCAGGTTGAGAGTTTAAGCAGAACGTGAAAATTTGAAGGAACTGTTGTAGAAAATAGAAAAACTTATCTATGGTCACACAGAAGCATACAGCAAAATGAGGTTCATAATGGACATTAGTCATTCCTTTTGGTCACTCAACAGCTAAAACACCCTGGTTTGGGAATCACACTTACCAACTTTTATGGATCCCCACCTTCCTCAACAGAAACTTTAGCCTTATTTCCTAACTCTCTTACAGCTTATGCATGTGAAACCTAGGCTCTGTCAAAACCTGTGCATCAGAAACTAAGATCTGAAAAAAGGATTATTCTGGAGAGAGCAGCAGTAGTTACAGCTAGACAGCAATGGAAAGGAAGTTGTAGTCCAGCCTCCTGGACTTGGCATCAGCAACCACTCTGCAGAGTGTGTGTGTTACATATAATGCCTGCAGTGAAGTCTCTGTGAAGCAATTCTGAGCCCTGTTTCTGCCTGCCTCGTTCACTGGTGCTTCTGAAAATTGTGAGGTATCTCATAACTCAATAAATATCATTTCAGCTTAAAAGAGCCAAGGTTGGCTTCTGTTCCTTGCTAAAAATAAAGTCTAAACTAAATAGAAAAGAAAGTGAAGGAAAGGTTAAGTGTTAATAGACTAAGAGAGGAAATGAAGAGGTTAAGAAGTTCTCTCTTTGGGATTAAATGGGGTCAAAGGAGGAGAGCACTGAAACCAGCTCATCTCCTAATCAAAGAATTTCTACCTAGTTTAAGAGCCTTTAAAAAGGGAGCTAATTTCACATTAGAAAGCTAACCTCAACTAGACAGCCTCATGTACCTACTAGGGAAAAAACCTGGAGGTAGGAATCTGAATTTAATTCCAATTCTAATTGTACCAATTTGTTATACAATCATACAAACTCATTCACCTCTCCTGCCTTCTAAAATTTAGCCCCTTAAACATTTCAAAAGTTCTCTCTAGCACTAAACTTGGCTAAATATGTTATTGCTGTAATAGGTTAAACCTTACTGCTATATGCTTCCTTCTACTGCAAGGTCCCTTTTTGTTATACTCTTTAACCTTGTAATTACTGTTCAGTACTCAATATTTCATCTTCCCTGTTGAGGAAAGGGATATTATAAACATATTGTATTCTCAGCATCTATGACAATGCTTAATAACTAAATAAAAAAGAATTTTTTTGCTTATGGTACCTGCTTTTTCCCCATTTTCTCACCTGCTTATTAAAGAAAAATACATATGAAATCAACTTAAAATTAGCCATATTCCTAATAACCAAAATCTGGTTAATATTCTAGTACGTTTATATTTGTTCTGATAAAAACAGAAGTCCTTAAAAACAGCTTAATATGTTTACATTTTTTTCATTTATTATGTCACTGCACCTGGTTGCTTTATAAATTAATATTCTTTGCAAACCACATGGCCTACTAGCTAGTGACTATACTTCTACAACTACCATAGATTATTTACTCAATCCTTTCCTTAATTACTAGTTACTTTAGGTTTCAAATGTGGTAATCACAGCAAAATTTAAGTGCCAAATGCCTGAGGAATCCACTAATAGGAAAGACCTCTGCTAATATTTATAGACAAGACAGAAGAAGAGCAGTGAAATTTCAGTGAGTCAAAGAAAAACAAGCTATAGTTGCTCCAGATCTGCATTCTCAATCCAACTGTGTCACTGACATGATTCTGTCCAAAATCCAAACCACTAGAAAGGAAAAATTATTTTTTTTTCCTACACTTTGCACACAACTCTGAGATAAATTAGGAAACAACCAGCTATTAGGATTTCTACTTCCCACCAAATAAGTATTCTTTAACAAGTCTGCCAAACTGCACAACTCCAAGAAGGCCATTCACATTATAGCATGCATGAAGTTATGCAGTGCAAAATTCTAAATATTTTGGATTAAAAAATAAAACTTGTTTAGCATCTATAAAGATAAAGCTTAGTATTGTCTAACACACTGAAAATTGACTATATATATGATAATTCTAATAAAATAAAAATATTATTTACCCCAAACATTCCATTTCTCCACCCACTGTTGATAAATGGGCATTCATTCTGGTTTAAAAATCTGTGCCCCACTTCAGAAGGTTGTATTTAATATTATCTATTTTGGTGAACTAATATGAAATGATGAACATAGCTTTTCCACACTTTAAAGATATCCATTTTTTTTAGACTTATAGTGAAGAAGTATTTTTGCAAAATCAGAAAACAACAATAAGCGATATTAAATAATGCTCAGAATTACATTAGGCTCTGTTCCCTGCACTCCAACCCTCCCAATCACTCTAGAGCTAGATTAGTATATTAAGCAGATAAAAAAGCAGAGAGGTCAAGTGAGGATGTCCAAGCTAGTATTTGGCAGAGTGAGAATCAAGCCCAGAGGACCTGGCTCCAGATTCTGTGCACACATAAACCACATACGCAAAATCCTTTTGCTCTTGAGAATTAGGAAGTAGATATATGCCATTTAAGCCATAAAACATTATTTTGCCCACAAAGCAGCATTTCTACCATTGTCAAAATCAACTGTCAGTTAAGAGCTAAGCAGCTGACTAAATGCTACTGATTATCGTTGGAAAGTAGGGGGTGCACATTCTGTAGAACACCATTTCTTTCTTACACGTTGGTTAAGGGGATTGGCTGCACACGGCAGAAGCATGCAGAAAAAAGGACTTTTTAAAATTCTAAATCCAATTTTCACAAACTATTTCGTACTTCTGCTTGGCCTTGGCCTTGATACCTTCCATACAGGTTGTACACTTATGTTTTGAGCTTATTTAGGGCAGGAACTGGGTCTTAATTTAGGGAAACATGCTATTTATTCACCTGAGTCC
This sequence comes from Camelus bactrianus, assembly GCF_048773025.1. Taxonomy (NCBI): domain Eukaryota; kingdom Metazoa; phylum Chordata; class Mammalia; order Artiodactyla; family Camelidae; genus Camelus; species Camelus bactrianus. The sequence continues at coordinate 40,490,341 of NC_133550.1, read as the reverse complement.
TTGCGATTTGAGGGAAGGATCAGGCATTCAAGATCAGGCATTCAAGAATTTGAGCAGTGGAAAAATGCACAAGGAGAAAAATGAGAAGAAAGGAAAAACACCAAGAGGCAACAAGGTGGGTTATATCCTTTGCTGCCAAACTCCTAACTCTTCAATAAAAATCACTAAACTTGCAAAATTCTTGCAACTAACAGATTCTTGAGTCGGTTAACAGCTCGTACAGTCCCAGAACCACACAGACAAAGGTAAACCTCTGACCTTGAACTACTAGATAAATGGCCAAACTTCGGGCAGGACATTAGACTTTCACAGGCTAATGAATTGGAGAGCTAGATAAATGTAGTTAGAACTCCAAGGTACAGGGATTTACAATTGGATTAATCCTTAAAACTGAGGTGGATGTTCAAATGTGTTGTTTCATTTAATTTTCAGAAATGTGCACAGAAACCTATCAAGTGAACACTGGACTAACAGCTCACTCTAGAGTCAAGGGCTCTTTTCACATTTCAGTCAGAGCATGGAATCCTCAGCATCCAGCAAGTGCTTCATATGTCTGCACTCATGTTAGGTGAATGACAAAGAGTTTATAACTAAATGGCATATCAGGGCTAAAAAGAGAAAATACGTCTCTTAATTTGCTCGGACACTATATGAAGAAGTGTCCTTGGAGCTGATGCAGAGTCACCAAGGACAGGAAGAATTTGTTGCCTTAGTTATTTTCTCTCTCCAATCCCACTTTCTTCTCTAATGTCCCCGCTTGAAAGCATGCAGTTCTGTCTTTCCTGAGATTTGAGGGTTGGCTGAATAAAGTGGGGAAAGATTTAAATGATTTGGAACAAAGGTATTTCTCTATACAATATAACGATTACTTTAAAAAACAAAACAAAATAAAACCCTGACAGTCAACCTAGTGGATGAAAGCGAGGGAGGGTCCTTCCCCTAAACTTAATCAAAACAAAAACATACACTTTTTAAAAATCTGTATTAATCCCAAAATTTGCAGGACTGAAGTCAAGACAAGTACTGCCACATCTCAATGGTTTCACGCACTTCCCTATCACGGGCTAGACCAGAAGGTTAGGCAGCTTTCTATCTTGAAAACTTCTACACTGGAAATTCAGATTTGTACCACATGTAAAGTAAATGTCTCTCACTTATCCTTCTATAATTTGGGACTCTGGAGGTAGGACTCTACAAACCACATTTCTGCTCTGCCAGGGGCTCCCTGTTAAATTCGGCAGATGGGGTGGGGGTGCTAAAACTGCAAGAAGGCACTTGCCTCTTTTGGGCTTCCGGTCCACCTGAGGTGCCTGTAAGCATCACCCAACAATCCTGCAGCACATTCATCCAGCTTAATCACCACCACCACCACCCCTCCCCTACCCAACCAGAGGGATAGACCCTCTTCAGAGGTCTGGAACCCAGTTCGGGCTCCTTCTCCCAAGTTTCTAAATTTAAGTAACTTTAACCTTTTTTTCTTTTTTTCCCCAGACTTAGAAGAGGTAGCTTCTTCCTATAGCTGCTACTTCACAATACCTTTCTCTTTTCACCCTTCAGTCACCAAAGTAACAATTTTTCCGTACATGACAGCTCCCACGTGTTCACAGAATTGCCAGAGTAAGGATTAGCCCAACCAGCTGCATACCGCCTATTACCACCCTACCCCTTTTGCCCTCCACTTAGCAAAGGATACAAAGGACAGCTAGGAAGCAGAAGGGCAGTTGTGCCAGTTAAAGAAATGCCAACTCTAGAGAGTACTCACACAGGCACCTCGGTCCCCAGATGCACCTCAGAACCCTTCCACTTGACACAGGCAGAAGCCACAATGCCCATTATCCAGTAACTAGAAAATAATCAAATTCATGATTCAAAGGTAGTTTACTGATATCAATGTGAGTTTCACGGAAGTCAAGATCAACACTATACCTACCAAGATCTACCCTTCCTCACCTTTCAAAGTAGAGGACCTCAGTTAGATGCATTTTAGAGAACAATCTGATAACATGCTCAAAGTATGCCACACCCAAGTGTGAATGACCCAAACAGAATTTCACAATCTTGGGAGAATTCTGAGACTCCCAACCACTATGCAATCAACTTCTCCCCAACCAAACTTCTTCAATACCCTCATAAAAAGATTTAGGGTACAGTCATTTTGCACACAACTCAGTTGTACTTTGAGGTAACAATTTCACGTATTTAGGAGTAAAGTGAATCTAAAGAAAAGGTAAGTTGCACAAATCAAGATTAAGGAGAGGGAAAAAAGAAAAAGATTAAGGAAAGGGATCTTCCTGCCAGAAGATATAAATAACCTTTTTCAATCTTTCTCACTACCATTAGAAAGCTTTTTCTCTAATTCAAAAAGATACATGCACCCCAATGTCCATAGCAGCACTATTTACAAGAGCCAAGATATGGAAGCAACCTAAATGTCCATCAACAGATAAATGGATAAAGATGTGATGTGTATATATAGATATATACAATGGAATACTACTCAGCCATAAAAAAGAATGAAATAATGCCATTTACAGCAACATGGATGGACCCGAAGATTGTCATATCAAGTGAAATAAGCCAGAAAAAGAAAAAAAAATGTATATCACTTATATGTGGAATCTAAAAAAATTACACAAATAAACTTATTTACAAAGAGAAACAGACTCACACAGAAAATAAAATTGTAGTCACTGGGGGCAAAGAGGGGATTAGTGGAGGGATAAATTGGGAGTTTGCGATCTGCAGATACTAGCTACTATATATAAAATAAATAAACAGCAAGGTCCTACTGTATAGCACATGGAACTATGTTCAATACCCTGTAATAGCCTATAATGGAAAAGAATATGAAAAGGAATATATACGTGTGTGTGTGTATAAATAAATCACTATGCTGCAGATTAGAAATTAACACAAAGTTGTAAACTGACTATGCTTCAATACAAAAAGAAAAAAAAAGAGGGGCAATAAACCTGTTTATGACCTGCTAGGAAAGAAAGAGTAAATATATATGAAAAATATAAAGCTTTTTCAGTAGAGATGTGATAACAATAAGACTCTTGACATTGAGCAAAATGAACAGTTTTTCTATTCACAATCACATTTTTTCAAGACACCTGTCTTCCAATAGAAGTTGTATGATTAACCCTATAATATAAATGAGAGAGAATAAATAGCATGATAATATAAAACACCTACAATTTTATAATTATGAAACAAATCTTTGGACTTGGACTGCAACATTTGTTTGGGGCCTAAAAAATACAATCTTCTGCTTTAAAAAAGGAAAAAAAAAAAGAATGTTAGTGTGTTTCTATACCACCTCTCTCCTCCTGCTCCAGGCCATATATTTGCTTTCATTTTACTAAAATCAAATATTTGAATTAAATCATTCTGACTACACATGCCAGCTAATGGCAAATGAAGTGGCTGATACATACCATGCAGAAAGAATTATCTTGAGTATTTTTTTTAGTCTGCCATAAACAATACACAAACTGTCTACAATCAGTATAAAGAACACTGCAGACATTCTACATACTAATATTCTTAATGTTTAAAATATTAACACACATTGGCCATAATTTACAAACATAAATACATAACCATAACTGGCCTGATGACCCAACTCAAGAAATGAAGTAGCACTTTGGAACAAAGAAGTGTATGTGTCTACTCTTAAAATATTAAATTGCTGTAAACTGATTACTCATAAGCGGAAACATACAATAGTTTTACTTTCTTTCTTCATTGATAATAGATCTAAATAAATATCTGCATATTTTTAAATCCACGCCTGAGGGGCACAGGGAGTGAAAGCCTGCTCGGTGACTAGGACTGGGTTCTTGGCTGTCAGAGTCCCACTGCTTACTAACACAAGAAAACCTGCTAATGCAATCCCCACAACAAAGGGAGACGACACTGGAGTTCTCCAATGCCTTTGTTTATGGCCCTGTTATGACTAATCCATTATTATCAATTAAGCAGTAGAAAACAAAAGGCTAGTGTGTACGTGTGGGAACCATAAGGGCAAAGGTCTACAGGCTTTTTAAAAGTATACATGGCAATCAAAACTCTGAGCCAGGGAGTGTCAAATATTTTATTTTTCTGATGGTTACAAAGAGCAAATTACATACATATATCTAAACATCACTTTGAACACTTTAAATATATACAATTTTTATTTGTCAAATTTTTTTCCAATTTCACTGTAATTAAAGATTCAGTTAACAATAGAACCAACAGTTGTTTCCTAGAGTGCCTTTACAAGATTCCAGAAAATAAAGCAAGTGACTTAAATTTTACCCCTGATTTTCTTTCATGGCACCTGTAGAAAATAGTATTTCTAGTTCCTGAACCACAATATACTTGATATGTGGGATATAAACAAGATAACTACAGTCAAGATTCTCCCAGAGGAGCAAAAAAACCAAACCCAACCAACACAGAGTGCTGGGCAGTCACATTTCATATGAGGGATGTTCTCCTGAAACATGGCATAATTCAGAAGTCGGAAAATACATCATTTTGAATGGTAAACAGTATCAGTATCAGAGGTTGTATAGGAGAGGGGAGACAAGGAAAGAGATGCTGATGAATTAAGATGAAAAGATGAGGTTGTGAAAAAGCCTTGCATGTCAAGTCAAGGAATGTGAACTCCATCCTATACAGTAAAGAGTAAAATGATCACATTGGGTGTTTTTAGAAAAATGTGGCAATGTGGAAAACGAAGAGAAAAAGAGAAAGAGAACATGTAAGTGAAGATAGAAAGATGAGTTCTCGGATTATTGCAAAAAAGTCCAGGGGAAGATAAGAGACCACATACAAAAACAACTGCGAGGAGGGGAGACAGGAGTGCGTTAGGAGAAGCAGAGGCATTTTTGAGGTTCAATCAATCGGCTTAATAACAATTGAACATGGAAAAGAGAAGAGGGAGAGGAGAGAAGAGGGAGGGGAAGTAAATTGCAGGCAACTGGGTTAATGTCGATGTAATTAATAAAGAGAAAAAAACCACCAGAAGTACTATGCACAGGAGGGGAGACAGCAAAATGAATACATTCCATTGTAAAATAAAAGTTGACTTTAAACTGTCTGCAAGATATCTACGTGAAGATAAAATGTAGGCAATTGGAGAGAACTGAAACTCAGCACTATATTTGGAATCATTGATCAATGTAGACTGAAGCCAAGTAAATGAATAAATGTGTTCAAGAGAATGTATAATGAAAAAAGGTCCAAGGTCTGAACCCCACAGGAACATGAAAATTTAAAGGCTTTAAAACTATCAAAGTTGACAGGATACAGGCCTTCATATTAGTTACTCTGGAAAGCTACACAAAATTTCAGAATACTGCTACTAAGAATCTGTGCAATTTTTTTTTTGAATTGCTTAAGTGCTAGCTTAAAAGCCAAAAGGGAAAATTAGTTCCAGTATTAAATGCTCGTGGCTTCTTCTCAATGAGAAGTTTCCTAAAAGGAATGAGAAATAATGGAGGCCCAAAGGAAGTGACCTGGCCAAGGTCACAAAATTTATTAATCCTTAAGAAAAAAATTAGTCAATACCGATTCCTACCCATTATTCATCAGAATTGGCTCAGATTTCTCAGTATCCAGCCATCAAATCTTTAAAGATAAAAATGTACTGGTTGCTGACAATATATTATTATTATTATTATTATTATTATTATTATTATTATTATTATTATTATTATTATTATTATTATTATTATTATTTTAATAATAATAACAACAACTCCAAAGGCTAAAGGATATTTCTTAAATGTTCTAAAGCAATGCAGGTTTTAGTTTTATAGGAACCAATACAGATTTACCTGCTAAAAGTTCTGCTTTGCTTCATTCAGCACTGTAATTTCTTAAAAGCATTTATGTAGAAAATTTCAGCTAAAAAATTCTAAAGGGAATGAAGTACTGATATATACAATATGGATGAGTCTTGAAAATATGTTAAGTGAAGCCAGACACAAAAAACCTTATTATATAATTCCATTTACATGAAATGTCCAGAACAGGTGAATCCACAGAGACAGAAAGTAGATAAGTGGTTGCCAGGGGTTGGGAGTACGGGTAGCATGATTGCTAAGGGGCAGACGGTTTCTTTTTGGGTGTTGAAAACATTCTGGATTTTCTGTTTCTAGACAGCGCTGATAGTTGTACAACTTTGTACTACATTAAAACCGCTGAATTGTACATTTTAAAAGAGTAGATTTTATGATATGTGATTTATATCTCCAAAAAATGAAGCATTTAGGTTTTCCTTTCATATTCAGTAAGATTTTAGCATTCTATCTATGAACTGGAAATTGGAATAGCAAAAGAAAGTGAAGGGGAAATAATTATCTGTATTACTTCATTATTTTTACTATGTTACATATTTAGTATATTAATTGAATTTTTAATAATAAACATATATCTATGAACAACACTTCAAAAGGAAATAAACTTTTTCAAATTAAAAGACTGCATGTGAAGTGTCTGTGGTCCAAGCAAAGAAGTGCTGACTCATGTTACAGTTTTAGCACTGCTCAAGTATCTTCCTAGAGCTTGATTATGTCTAACCTGGAATAACGTCCTTCTCCCCTAACCCCACTTTTCTACTTACCTTTCAAAATTCAGCTCAAAGGTCAACCTCCTAAAAACCTCTTTTCCTAAACCAATCTTGAGGGTTTCCCCACCCTGAATGTCACATATGGTGTTCCCACTGATGCCTTTGTTTTCTATATATGAGAAGGTACTGTCTGTGTGTGTGATTTTAGTTCTAACACATCCTACCCTTCTTTGCACTAAAGCCAAGCACACACAAAGGCCATTGTTTCTGCAAGGTGCACACTAAAATCATCTGGAGATCTTAAGACAAAATGTAACAAAAAACATGTTGGGCTGGCAACTGTTAAATTTATAAATCCCCAGATAATTCTGATGCACAACCATTAACTACTCAGATTATTAACAAGTGTTCACCGAAACTATCTTCTAGTTCCTGCCACTCAATACATTAGCAGCCTGTCCAATCTAACTGGGAAAATATTCCAGTAAGAAATAGGGAAGGTGTGGCCAAGTGTTCACTGATCTCTAATGACAATCCGCGGCAGGAACCCGAAAGTAGATTGCAGCACTTTTAGATTAACCCTTATCTGAATCACAACAATAAAGACAGGGTAAACAGAGTGCTTTATTCAGAAAAAATATATATATATTTACTTAACAGGGAAAGTTCATTTACAGCTAAAGGTAAGAAACCTCAAGCTTTGTAGCTATAAATCACTGTGTCTTCACCTGTGAAAAGAAATGACTTTTCTAAAAAAGCCAAAGCAAGAATTACAGTATGTGCAGGTGTAGGGGGATTTTTACTTAAAAAGCACTCTTCTTTATTCTTTCTAAATGCAAGGGAGAAAATTAAGCAGGTAGAAATACCCTCCCTGAGTGGAAAACACAAAATTAAGTTTAATAAGTGTAAGATAATTCTATTTTTAGGCTTACTGAATGAAAAAAATCTTGTTTAAAACTCAGAGTGGTTATGGTCTGATGCAGTGATACTTCAAATGTATTTTCCTACCTGCTCTTTAGTTCCTTCTCACTGGAACCCCAAACTTCCCCAAATCTAGGGATCCTGGAGAACAAGATAGATATATGCCACCCCAGAAGAAGCAGTCTATCTTAAGTCAAACGTTATTACTAAACAGGGACCCACCTGCACAAAAGCCTCTAATTAAACTACAATAAGACACTATCCACCACATACTGGATTTGTGGAATATGCTATGCATTCACTCTCACTTTCTCTTCTTCTCCCTCTCCTTCCAGCTTTCATATCTGCTATTCCGTCTGTCCACTTTCCCTCCTCTTAAAGTTTAAAAACTCTTCAACAGGTACCTTTCCTTAGACTATGGTAAATCCCAGGTATTCCTTCTTTCATAACACACCTCATTGTAATTTCTTGTATCACAACTGTGTCTTTCACTAGACAGGGATGCCTATCTTGTTCACCTGGCTTCGTGAATATATAGTATGCATTCAATAAATGTCCACTTAAATGAACTGAAACATATTTTACAAATGGATAATAAAAAGGCAGACAAATTGCAATGTTATGGAAGACTGAAATATAGCCCTGGGCTCTTAATAGCTTACTAAAGCCATTTTGCCCCAGTCCCATAGTAAGGGGGTAGACAGAGGTAACCCCCATGGTCCTTAAAGGTCACTAAAAAACAGGGACTTTACAGCAATAACCTTTTCCTTAGTATAAACTATAAAGAAATCTTAGAAGGTCGTAAAGAAATAAAAAGCACCCATAGTCTAAAGACACATAGATAGCATTTGTTATACTTCTTTCTAGTATTTTCTCAACTACAATGCCTTCAGTCACTATACTGTGAAGACTTTGAAAATAAAAACTGACTTGCTTAAAAACAGACCAAACCTCTGATCATGACGTACTGTGATGGTACTGAAAAGTAAAGGAGTTTGAAAATCTGAAGAGAAAACAGCCAATTAAAAAAAAAAAAAAAGCAAAATATGTCAACATTAGATTCTGAAACCAATGTCTAAAAACACTTTAAATTGAAGCTGGGAAAAAAAAAAAAAAAAACTACAACCAAATCCTAATTATTCAGAAACATCTGAGTTACAGGCCAACTTGGAATTATAGATATGCCTCAGTTTCCTTAGGGGATTTTAGAATAGCTACATCCAGGATTTTAACAAACATGCAATGCCCTGATCGTGTGGGTGGTGTGGTACAGCTCTTGAAAAAATGAATAAAGAATTCTTTCTGTCCATTCCCTGAGGGCTCTTAACCAGTTATCCAGTTCTTCCAACCTCACATTCATGGTTTCTAACACCAGAGATGTCAGGAGCCAAAGATCTCACTCAGAGTGACCCAACATCCTATCTAATCTACAAATTAAAGATGACGTATTTAATACTAAAAAAAAAAACTTCACTTGGGAAGCATTTTTAAAAGTCACTAAGATTTCAGCTGAAGTTAACTGATTCCCTATTATTCACTTCCTAGTTTGTATATCCATGCTGATAACCCTCATACATTACATTTGCAAAGAAAATTTCAACTGTATAATAAAATATCAGTCCAACTCATCTTTTATATAGAAACAAAAATTCTTATTTCTTGGTGTAACATTACTACACATACTATGCCTTTCAGATCTGTTTTTAGAAAGTAAAATTAGATAACATAGTAATTAAGCAACCACATCAGAACTGTGATGACTACAATTATAATGTCCAAAGCCCCTGCTGGATGCCATCCTCATTTCCTTGGTTCTATTATTTACTTCCACAGTGCACACGCATCCATAACTCATGATAACAGATTCAAATGCATGATCAGAATCCATACTACATGAATCTACAGTATAAGTTATTTCCTTCTTAAATCCACTTACACGCAGGTAAACCAAACCACTAGATACTGCATAGAGAAAAAAGCAAAGATATTGACTTGCAAGTCCTCAATATTGATCATCCAACTTCTCTGGCCTACAGTCTCCTCATCAGAGAAGGAAAAGGATAATATAATGTTCTCTACTGTGTATGGCTGTAAGACATTGCAAGTGTGGGGAAAACTCATAACTTCCACAAAGCGCATGCATAATATTCCTGATATTATTATTTAGCATGGTGGATACTTAAGAAGTACTTGATAAATTGACAAAACTCAATCTCTATTGTGTGAGAACTGATCAATCTAGACTGAAGAAAGTGCTTGACAAAGAGGAGCTTAAAAAAATAACACTCAACTATTTTTAACTTACTTTTAATTATGCGTACATTTCATAATCAAAACATTAGCTAGTACATTAAACAATATCCACGTAGCCTGAAAGTTTAATTACCTCCAAAAGTAGTTCAGGGATTCTTAACCTGGAATCCATGGAGACCAGGGAACTCACATGTTTCTCAAGAACCTGAATCCCCAGAAGCCATATGCAAAAAATATGATTTATGGTCCTAGGAAGGTAAAAAAATTCTTGAATTGGGACAACCACCAAAAGAGCTTAAAAACCACACTGTTTCTAGTCAAATTTTTACTATGTAAGTTTATCTGTTTCCTAAGGATGTTTTAATTACAACTCATAACAAGTCCACCCTCATTATGGTAAGTTTTTCATGTCTTTTTTTAATGGGGAAAAAACATCAGCCAAAGTTTCCAGGGCTTACAAAAGGGTCAGTTTTCTGAATCACTTTTCTTACTAAAAACTACTTTATGTACTAGAATACGTATCAAATGAGTAGCTTTTAAATAGTGATGGGAAAAAATCTGTATTTTTAAAAATCAAAGTTATTAAAGTACAAAACAGAACTCAAGTCTCAGTACAAAGTCAGATCATATCAGGTCTTCAAGAATTTGCAACTAAAGCTCACCAAACAGAAATCTAAATTTTAGGAAAGACTGATGAAATTCTAATCTCAGAAGGTTGGTTTGCTAGGTTTTAATCAAATAAGTCAACTCCTTGAGTAAGTTAACTACGGTTTCCTTAACAGTACTTGCTATATTTGATAGATTTGCTTTCATGGTTACTTTCGAGCAGAAAACTAAAGGAACGTCATTCTGTCGATGTAACATGTAAAGCTGAGATAAATTTGTTTTTGACCAAGTCACAACTACAGAGCTCATTTATTTATTCCCAAAATAACTCTGGTTCTTTATGACAGATGGATTAAGGAGGACCTCTTATTTTACGTGCCTTTTAACCTATGTGGTTTGAAGCTTTAATTGCTTCCTCACTTTTAGAGACTAAAAGAGGTTTGGGCGAGGAGAAAAAGAGAAAAAAAAAGAAAATCCTAGCTAAACACATTAACTGCCAAGAGTCAGTATAACTCATACATGTGTAAGTCACTATATGTACGACCACTCATTACAGCATTGTTTGCATGGAAAAATATGGGGAACAATCTAAGTTATTCATATGTAATTAGCTAAATTAAGGCCTAAACACAAGGTTCCACAAAGCAGCTCTTTAAAAAATTAGTCACCTCAAAGATGTATTTTTGGACAGAAGAGGGAATCAAAGTACAATATTTGCTTGGGAGAAGGGAAGGAGGCCTAACATATATGCACTAAGTCTCTCTGGTCTTTTGGGGAGAATATACAATAAAAGTTGTGGTTGTCCAGGGAGGGGAACTGGAATGCTGAAGGACAGATTAAGAGTCTTAGTTTTCCTATATGTACCCTTTAGAACCTTTCAAAGGTGTCCTAAGTATTTCCTAGTCAATAGAACAAAAGATTGATTTGTTTTGTTTTTAAATGAATTTAGGGGTAGAATTAGAAACTTTTAACTCAGACATATTCAGATAGAATCTACTAAGCAGTAACACTGTCAAATTATATAGAATAACTCTCCTAAAACTTTCTTCCAAAAAGACTGAAGTGCACTCATTCATTCAATATTTCAGTGGCGAGGCATTAGATTTGTAAATTATGTATTCTGGGCATTCGAGCACTTCCTAAATCATCCAAGAGTCCCAGCCTTCATGGGGCTTTAATGGAAGTAGAGCTAAACAGCAAATAATGTAACTTCAAGTAGTGATGAGTGCTATACAGAAGAGAAAGAAATAAGAGGATAAAGAGAAATTATGGGAGATGGGGGAGGACTGTGTTTTAGGACTGTTAAGGTAAACCTCTCTGAGGATATGACATGTGAGCCAAGAATTGAATATGACAAGGCAAGCAATGCAATCAACAGGAGGAAAGCCCTGTGACTGAAACACTTGTAGCCTCTTATTGCTCAACAAAAAAAGCTGTGGCTGCAACGTAGAGACCCCAGGAGAGAGTGCAGGAGATGATCTCAGAGGCAGGCAGATCCCAGATGCATGCATGTAGGGCCTTGTAGCTTGGGGGGGGGGGGGTGTTAAGATTTTATTTTAAATGTGATGGAGAATCTTTGTAGAGTTCTGAGCAGTGACAAGATCTATGTTTTAAAAAGTAACACTAGCTGCTGTTTAAAAGGAGACCAACACAGTAGACCAGGCAACAAATGATGGAACTGAACAGCGGTTTCAGAAAGATAGGGAAATGTGTCTGATTCAGGATATAATTAAAAAAAATAGAGCATACAGAATTTGCTACTGAATTAGACATGAGAATCTGAGTAGGATAGCAACTGAGTGAATAGTAATTCAAAAAAAAAAATCTTACATTTGTATAGTTATTGACAGTTAAAGTACTTTTACATAATCTTTATGTCATTTCATAATAACCAGAGGCAGGGGAAGGTTACACTGGGTCAAGATTCAAGTTCTGCCCCTTGCCAGGTTTAAGACCCTAGGAAAGTCCTTTGAATGGGTTTCTAGCCTATAAACGGTATTGTCTACTTCACAAGATTTCTGCAGGTACCAAATGGTTGAAAAATTTCACAGATGTAAATAATGCCCATATTTCAGGCAGAACTGTCTAATGAGAGACAGTACATTCCCATCATTCAGGGCAGTAGTGCTGCCTCACTGCCACCACCATTATATTCCATATAGAACCTTGTATCCTGGTTGACAGAGAAGGAGGCAAACCCTTTGTTTTTTTAATACTGATATAAAAAAATAAACATTTTCAATGATTATAGAAAAGCCTACATAATATAAACATGGACACTATAAAAAAAATAGTGTAATCTTTTAATCCTTCCTAGGGATTGGAGAAAATAGTTCTTTTTGCTATAAATAGCATTCAAGTAAAACCACCTAACTCCTACAAGATAAAACCCAAATCAAGGCACTTTTCATTAGAGACATGCTATCAACAAGATTATATATGAGTTATCACTGTCTTGATTTAAATAGTAAAATGTAAAACCGTAGTGTAAACTAAATTACCGTGTGCCAAATGAATTGAATTATGAGGACTTTGACTTATTGCTTCAAGTCATATCTGTAAGTTACTACGGAATTAATTTTTCCAAGGCTTTCATATTATTCCAGAATACCTCCAGCATCAAGCAAAAGCAGAAAAATATATGAAAAGTCTTTAGTTCTTATGTATTTTGGAGAATTATCTTGAATGTCAATGTGTACTATGTACTTAATCAATTACCTGAATAACAGTAAATAAAACTCCGAGGATTATTGGTGTTCAGTTCTATTTTCCACCCCTCATTGTCAAATGGGGCCTCAATAAATATGACCATTGAGGCCATGTGACTGCATTATAACTAGAACCACACGGTAAGGACCTCCCACTGCACACAGCCATTAAAATGCCTTGGATACAATCTGAGACAAACCTTTAATAAAACGAATGAAGGTTTTATACAACACTATGAAGGTTCAAATCATTAGATTCCAGCGTACAATGACAATCTATTCTACTTCTCAAAGACTTACCTTACAAAACACATCTTATTTCTCTAAATCAAGCATCTTTAGGTCAGAGATACCTCCATCTCAGATAAATTTCACTGCAATTGCCTGAAGCACTGCACAATACACCATCCTTCAACAGGTCTTAACCATTTAGCATGCATCACCCGCCAAACTTTAAGAACAAACCAGATTAAATACACGTTCACCAGGCTATAACAAGTAAAATGATGGTGCAATGTATGCACTTTAACTTGCACAATAAGCAATACAGAGGATCAACTAATTTCCTTCACCAAAACTGATCAAAAATCTCAAGGCTTTGTTTTTGAGGGTTGCAAAATTTTTTCACTATGAGGACTTGATGATATTCATGTAAAGAACCTAAAAAAACCAAGACGTCTAATTTTTCACGGTTCACTCGTATTTGTCAAAGTATACACTCGTGAAGAGCCGAAGAATGGTTTAATAATCAAAGCGCACAAAATGAAGAGGCAAAAGATTTCACAAGGTCCCCCTATCTGTGCCGTTCCACCCCTCCAACCCCCGCCTGCTCTTGTAAACTATTTCCTCTGAACAGAAGCAGTTCTGAAAGAGTTTGCCAACCAGAGTAAAATCACTTCGCGGAGATAACTAGCGGAAACGTATTTAAGGAGAAGAGATCGCGGAAGCGAGGGCAGCAGGGCGCGGAGCCCCCACGTCTCCGGACCCCGCAGCCAGGGGCGAACATGTGCGGGCGGCTGCAGGACGCACGGCCCACCCGGAGCCGCCTCCTGGGGCACTGGGCCCCGCCCGGCCTCACTCTCCCGGTTCATTCATTCTGAACCTGGGGCTGCCGCACCCCCGCACTCCCGCCCGGGCCGAAACAGGGATCCCGGGCCGAGCGGCCGTATCCGGCCGCAACCCCCTCCCGGAGTCCGGGCCCCACCGCGATTCCCGCGCGCCCGCGGCCTCCGCCCGGGGGTGGTCTAAGAGGCCGCGGAGGCCCGCGCCGGCCCGCATTTGAGACTAGAGCCCCGCAACCCCGCGGCCCCACCCTCCGCCAGGGCGCGGGCCCGGCCTTCCCTGCTCGCGGAGGGGCCGCCTGGGAGCCCCGGATCCCCGCCGCCGGGCTGCCCCACAGCGGCCGGAAGTCTCCGGGGCGCCCCCTCCCCAGCGCCCGACTTCCCTCGCCGCCGCGGCCAGATCCTCTCCGCGCTGCCTCGGGCCTCTCAGCGCGGGCCGCGGGCCGGAGGAAGCTAGGGGCCGCGCCGCCCGGTCTGCCGAGCCGGCAAGAGCAGAGCGGCGAGCCGGCGGCCGGCCCGAGCGGTTACCTTGATAATCCTGCGGGGCAGCCCGGCCATCTTGTCAGATCCCGAGTTCGGCCTCTGGTCTCGTCTCCGGCTCCGCTCGCCTCACGCACGAGTGGAAGTCCCGAGCTCCACTTCCGGGGGACGTTGCCGCGCCCGCCGCCGCCTCCGCCGCCGCCGAGGCCCCTCGGGAAATGTAGTCCCTGCTCGGGCGCGGGAGCGGGCGGGCTTCCCTCGGACCTGGCCCCCCTCCCCCGCGCTCCCCGCCCCAGCCCCGTCCTGGGGGTGGCGGAAGTGACGCGCCGCGGCGGGGCAGGGACTTGGGGGAGGCGGCGCGGGGCGGCGCGGAGCTCCGGCGCTCGTGGCCGAGCCTGCCGCACGACCGCGGGACTGGGCCACCCGCGCCCGGCAGGCCTCTTATCCGAGGCCACGCCCGCGCCGGTGGGCGATGTAACAGAGGCCCAGACGCTGACGTAGCCCATTCATTCATTCGTTCGCTCGTTCATTGAACGTTACTGCATTGCGCGCGGTCGCGGCTGGAGTTGCCAGGAACGACAGAGGTCAAGTTGATTCGAGGCTTCCTTCCTCAAAGGGAGAAGACCGAAACTCAGTAGCAAAGCTCTCAACTGTGGGTCACGAAAGTCATCCAGGAAAACCCTCACCAGAATTTTGATGTTTAAATTTCTCACAAGTCGGGCCTCTTTGACACATCCCTTAGACCTGGGAAAACTAAAAGAAAAGGGCCTGGAGGAGTTGGGGGCGGCGAAGAAGAGTGGCTTCTGAGCGCCTGAACCCAGTGGTTGAGTCGCAGAGTGGCTAGCGGAGGAATGACCGAGCAGAGGATTACAGAGCCCAGAGTAATCCCTGAAAGAGGGATTACCCATAGAGTGCAGGGCCCTAAAGGAGGATTAGAGTGAGGGTGCCCGAAAATGGGATTGTTGAGGAAGCATTTCGTGGCATCCTGATGATTGACTGCTTGCTATGTGATGAGATTTTTGCGGATATTTTGCTTTATCGTCATGGCAATCTTAAGATGTTTACTCCTCTTTACATATAACGCTAACAGACATTCACTTTTTCCAGGGTTGTGCGGGAAGTGGACCTCTTTTGTTCCCAGACACGTCTGCCAAAACATGGGCCCCCTAACCACTTAGCCACGATGTTTCCTAGGTGTTTTCTAGCACAGTAACACAGGCAGTAGATGGTCAATAAAGATGTGCCAGGTGCTACGTTAGTGGATAAGAATACAAAAAGGCTGACCCTGCCTTCCAGGAACTTAGAGTCCAGCAGAGGAGAGAGACAAGATAACAGTAAATACAATCCAATGTGTTAAGGGCCGTAATAGAGGTTCTCTAAGGTGCTATTTGAGTACACAGAGGCATTAATTGCTCGAGAAGTCAGAGAGGGCTTCTTTACGGAGAAGCGGCGTCCTAAAGGATGAGTAAGAATCTAACTGACCTGGCAGGGAAGAACATGCAAGGCTCAGGAAAAAGCCTGTGAAATGGCATTGAGCTATTGGGGGGGGGGGGATGCATTAAAGAAATGGAGAATGAATGCAAGAAACCTAGTAAGAATAATAAGAGAAAACATTGTGTGCTGGGCATGATGTGAAATGATTACATAAATTATCTTATTTAATTGCAAAGTGCATAAGATAGGCTCTCTTATTTCCATTGCTTCTAAGATGAGAAACCAAGCCTCAGAGGCAATAGTGAGAACTTCAAATAACCAGAACTCTGGAAATGAGTGGTTCTGTAATTAGAAGAATCTAGGAAACTAAATGACATTGGATAAGGATACTTTCAGAATATTTTAGAGAGGGCCCAGAACTCACCCTGATAGAAAGAAAGGCAGAGTGACTAGGGGTTAGAAGGGTACTATCCCAGTTATCTATTGCATAACAATTCAGCTCAAACTGAGTACTGAAAAGAATAATTATTTATTTAGCTTTTCAATCTGCAATTTGGGCAGGGCTTGGCAGGGAAGGTACGTCTCTGCTCCATGCTGTGTCAGCCTGGGCAGCTTGACTGGGACCAAAATCATTTCCAAGATAGTTCACATAGCTGGCAAGTTGGTACCGGTTGTTATTTCCTCTCCAAGTAGGCCTTTCCCTGGGGTGACTTGGGCTTCCTCACCGCATGGTGGCTGGATTCCAAGAATGAGTGTTCTAGCAAACAAAGTGAAAGCTGAATCACCTTTTTTGACCCAACCTTGGAAGTCACATAGCATCACTCCCACCACAATCTGTTGGTTGACTAGTCACAAAAGCCAACCTAGTTTGACAGGCAGGGGACATGGACCCCCCTCTTTTCAAAGAAAAGTGGCAAGATTTTAGAAAAGATCAGAGTATGTGTGATGGAAGATACAATTGTGGCCAACTTTGAAAAAAACAAACTGCTACAGGTATGACATTTGTCACAGTATTCTTACAAGCCATCTGCCTTAAAATCACCTGCAGCACTGGTTAAAATAAACATTCCTGGACCCCTTCTCCCAAAGATTCTAATTTTCTAGGTCAGTGCTAAGGCCTGGAACTCTGCATTTAAATATCATGGTTAATTTTGATAGCTCCTAAAAGAACAAAAGATTTTGAATAAATAACAAAAATATTGCCACTGCCTTCTTTTGGCTATTCTCTACCAAAATGAATAGTGAGTATCATGCAGATTAAGGGTGAGAGCCCTGAAGCCCTGCCTAGATTTGAAAAGTTAGAATTTGTTTAACCTGTCTGTCCTTCATTTTCTTCACCTATAAAGTGTACTTCATATGATTGTTGTGAAGTTTCAATGATATATATATATGCATATATATATTAAGTACATAGCAGTTAGCAAGGGTTGTTATTTTTATAAGAACCAGTTTTGTAATAATAACTATTATTTTGTTTCATAAAAGCCAGGTATAATTTTCTTTAGGAAACCAGATTTTTAAAACTTGATAGTATAGATTTGTTTGGCAGAGGTTGGTTTGATGGCATGAAATTCTCTTAGATATATATATATGTATATATATATATATGTATATATATACATATATATATATATACACATCATATAAATATATGTAGTTTCATGTCTCTTCTGGTGGTTTTCCCCATTGTTTCCCCCTTTGAGAACAGCTCACACTATACTCATCTGAAAAATAAAATCCAAACTTCTGATTCACATTAAGTCCTGTAGAACAGGATCTATTCTAGGACAGGTTGCCACAGGACTGAGATGAAGTTTATTCTCAGGTTAGGAAGCTGGTTAGGAATCCTGCTTACTGTATCCATAATGTATGGATAAAATAAGGATATCCGCAAAATAACTGAACCAGTTCCTTCAGGGCAGAGGTGGCAGACAGCTGGAGAACAGAGGTACAAGAGATTTTTTTACTCCATACTCTTGAACCTTTTGGATTTTGAGCTAAATGAATGTGTTACTTATTCAAAACACAAAATAATCCAATTCACTAATTTCAACAGCCTCATTAAGAAGTATTCAGAGCTCTTTAAATGCTGATCAAGAATGATATCGTACATCCAAAACTCAGCAAAAACATGCTGGTCCATGGTACTGAATAAATAATAGTGACCGAATAGCTTCACTAAGCTGAACAGCACTAGGCAGAGCTCTTAGCTAATTCATCTTTTTTTGGCTCTTCATTATGCCTTACTTTTGTCCATGTTTTTTTCCAGGCTCTGCTCCTTTTAGGACACAAACTTCAAGTGCCTGTGCATGCAATGTAGGAAAAAGGGCTCAAGAATGCTGCGATGAAAGAATTAGAGGAATCCTGTTCTACGTGAGTTTTACTCCCAAGAATACTGTTTTAGTGCCTCCTGTTCCTTCCCCACCCCTCCACCCCCAAATATTCAGGTTCACTACTTTGGTCCTATAATAGCAGATACATAAGGACTGTTTACCCTGCAGGTAATATCTTAGGACATTTATACCTGAATTCCTCAGGATCGTGGACCTCATCCATCTTGGTCACCACTGTATCCTTGGGGCCCAGCTCAGGGCCTGCTACGTGAGCACTCTCAAAAAGTACTGGTCAAGGGAATGAATTGATGACTGCAGGCGGAAGATAAACACCTGTTTGAGAGTGGTTGCTATAAATTCATGATCCATAAGTGAATGCTCACAGAAAACACAGGATGTTTATGTTCATACCTCACCTTTTCAATTTGACTTCCTGGAGGACAATAGAGTTTCTTTCATAAACTGTCTCATGCTTTGCAGAGATAAAATTGAGTAGATCAGTTTGGAAAATCATAGATCATCACCTTTAATAAAGGTCCTGTTTCAATTAATGAGCAATTTTCATCAGGCAGAAGTCTTTGTTTGCAAGTACTCTTATTGTTTCTTGCAGCATAGGAAACTATTTCATGGGCGCTCAAGACAGAAGTATCTGTGAGAAGAGGGTTCGTGTACACTGACTCAGGGAGGAAGTGGGTGGGGGAGGAAGAAAAGGCTGCACAATGATTTTCTAAAAGGAAGGAAAAAAAAGCCTGTTGCCTCATATTCATGACTTCAACGTAAATAGCTGAGCAATTACAAACTGTAACCAACACAATGCCAGCCTATAGGATAGATCTCAGTAGGGTCCTCCAGGGTCACAGGAGCGCCACCTCCAGGCGAAGGCTTCCAGAAAGATGAGACCCAAGAGAATCAGAGTAATACGGCTGACCTTTGTTTAGTGCTTTATGCTTTACAAAGCATTTTTGAATGCTACCTCACCTACAAAGAGCTTTAAGTGCATGCACCACTGGAAGCATTCTGTAGACATCATTGATTCTGCAATTTTTCTATAAAGGTAGCTGAAGGGGGGGTATTCCTTTCTTTGGGTCAGTTTCCAGTGGAAACAGGATTCCAGAGGATGGTGACTCAAGGCTAAGCCAGAAGCCTGGCTGGAACAGGAACTCAGAAGAAGCAAGACTCTTTCCCATGCCTCTGTGTGTCATCCTTTCAGGTTCCCAAGAAAACTATTTATATTCTGCGTCCTCGGGCTCCAGTTGCTGTGTTACTCCACCTGTGAGCTTACTCAGTCTGTCCAGCCTAAACTGTTTCCTTATTTCTTCCCACCTGGTGTGCCCTGCCCAAACTTCTTTTCAGTACACTCCCATCACCTTTCCTGTTCCCTCCCATCACCTGTCTCTCTCCAGTCCTATTGACTTTTCATGTGCTTCTCACTTGTGTCTCTTGCTTTCTGCAGAGAACTGCCCACCTTCTACCAGTATGATTAGAAATGTTTTGAAAACTTTGTTTGGCTTCTGAGTACAATGACCTGGGATCCAATATACTCTGGAGCAGAGGTTTTCCAATTTTGGAGTGCTAATCACCTTAAAGGCTGTTTAAACATACGGGCACAGGAGCCCCACCCAAGATCTCTAAGAGTATCATGGCCCCATGCATCTGGGTTATTAACCAGCTCCCCAGGCACCACTGATGGGTCCAGAGCTTGAGAGCCACACAGTCCCATATTATCCGATCTGCTCAAGAAAACAAAGTAGTTGCAAGAGCAACCTCAACTTATACTTTCTTGTTCCTGTTTTTCTAACTCCTTTTGACCCAATACCCATATCTTTCCTCCTGTCTGTTCTAATTCTCCTGGTCCAAGTGTTAGATATTACAGGCAGATTGTTGGGGTTAAAGCTGGTCCAAGTGTTCACTATTCCAGATAGTTGGATTTTGAGCAGGCCAATAAATAGCATCCAATTTCTGCTCCTGAAATTATGACCAGTTGAAAGACATGGAAATCAAAACATTGTTTTCATTACTAATAAAGCTGATTGGAGATCGCAGTTCTAAGTCGGTAGTAATTTGAGTTTATTAATAGTTCCTCCACCAGCTACCCAATTACAGGCATAGCCACTCAGTCACTTAACACAGCCAGACTGCTGCAGGCTCCTTAGACCAAGGCAGAGCAGATGGGCATGCGTGAGAGCAAAGACAGGCTGCTAAAAAAAAAAAAGAAAAAGAAAAGAAAAGGAGAGAGAAGAAGGAGGAAGAAAGAAAGAGGGGGAGAAAGGAAAAGAGAGGAAAAAGGAAGGGAGAGAAAGAAAGAGAGGAGGGAAAGAGATACAATTTTGTCTGTTTTGTCATTTCCCTAGCATAAAGTTAAACTGCTTTTATGTAGGACAATGTAAGTTATTTACCTGTATTTCAAGTTTGTATTTTTGGAAATTACAGTTTTAAACTTGCTGGCATTGAACTCCAAAATTATGAAACTCTTCTGGACATGCCTCTCTTAGCTACTCTCACCTCGTGGTCTCTTTTTTTTCATACCACCTCTCTCCCTGCCACTTCTGAGGAGCCCTTGCTGGCCGTCCTCCAGAGAACCGCTAAATGTTGAAATTCTCCTGCAGGTTCTGAGTCCTTTTCCTTTTTTTCTACACTCTCTCCTTATGTGCACTCAACATTCCCATGGCTTTCAGTCCACGTCCAGCCTAACTGCTATTCTCCAGACACATTTGTCTAACCACCTGTCTCATTTTATATCTCTACTTGGCTATCTCAGCAGTATCTCATACTCAACAACTCCCAAATGGAATTCTCTGTTTCCACCCTCATCAGGTCCCCCAAATCTGCTCGTCTTGCAGTCTTTCCTATCTCATGAACCACCCACCTTCAAGCTAGTTATCAAGGTGCCACCTGAAGTGTCTTTCCACTTTCTCAACCTCCACCTCCAATCAATCCATCAGCAAGTTCAGTCATCATTTCTACTTTCACAGTATATCTGGACCCCTTTCTTTTCTTTCCATCTCCACTGTTGCCACCCTCCATCACATCATCTTCATCTCTTAACTTGACTGCCAAGCAGCGATAGTCTTGTTAGACTTGCTTGCAGTCCTGCCTCTCTCCAAACTGCTCCTCACAGGGCAGTCAGAGTAATCTTTAAAAAAAAAAAAAAACCATCATATCATGTCACTTCTTTTGTGTTAAATACCTTCAGTGATGCCCTACTGCATTTCGAATAACATCTTTACAAATGGGTCTGAGTCCTAATTCCATGTTATTACCACCAAGGCCTACAAAGCCCAAAATGACCTGCCTCTTAAACTCCACACCACACTCCCACATATGTTAAGCTATTTCCACCCCCTTTTAATTTGTAAGTTGTTCCCTCAGCCTAGAGCTGTCTCTACTCTCTTTCCCATGCACATGGTTGGTTTCTTTTCTGTCTCAGCTTTGTGAACCTTTCCTGGCCCCACTAAGTGAGTCTCCCTGTTGGTCCATAGTCCCCACTCTGCTCACAGCCGTCAAGACGTGTCCTGAAAGGAACCACCTTTGCTCTGACCCTCTTCCACTTTGCACAGTAAATGTCCAACAAGTCCAGTTGATTGTTCATTTAAATCTGTTCCTCCTCTCTGTCTCTTCCTATAGCATAGCCCAGAAAGATGAAGGATGGACAAGATTCAAAAGGACAGAGATGGGTCCTCAAGGAACACAAATTAGCAGTGGAACCAGGCTGATATTCTGTGGGAAGTAAGGAGAGACACCACAACAACCCATATTTATTTCTCTTCATTGTGAACTTACGTTCACTTATTTTCAATATTAATCACTTCAGGACTATGACCCTTAACTTTTTTAACACATATATAATCTTTTTTTCAAGGTAACTAACATTTCCATCACTCCCCAGAGGTGCAATTTTTGAATTCCCAATTTATCCCTTCCCACCCCCTTGACCCCCTTGTAACCATAAGTTTGTTCTCTATGTCTGTGAGTCTGTTTCTGTTTTGTAAATAAGTTCATTTTCGTCTTTTTTTTTTTTTTTTTTTTTTTTAGATTTAACATATAAGTGATAGCATATGGTTTTTTTCTTTCTCTTTCTGGCTTACTTCACTTAGTATGATGATCTCCGAGTCCATCCATGCTGCTGCAAATGGCATTATTTTATTATTTTTTATGGCTGAGTAGTATTCCATTGTGTATATATGCCACTTCTTCTTTATCCAGTCATCTGTCCATGGACATCTGGGTTGTTTCCATGTCTTGGCTATTGTAAATAGTGCTGCTATGAACATTGGGGTGCACGTGTCTTTTTGAATTGTAGTTTTCTCTGGATTTATGCCCAGGAGTGGGATTGCTGGATCATATGTTGTCTATTTTTAGTTTTTTAAGGAACCTATGGCCCTTAACTTTTTAAGATGTTTATCAACCACCTTGATTTCATGATAAAAGCTATGAATCCTTTTCAGAAAAATGTACATAAAGCTGAAATTTTGCAAATCATGGGGGAAAAGAATTCTGACTGTTTAGCAGTCAGTCATCTACTATCTTGAATACTTGCCATGTTATTTAGTTGTCTTATTCATTCAACTAATATTGGAGGCCCACAATGAAGCCAAGCACAGTTATAGATGTTGGATTTGTACACAGAGTAGAACAAAATAGATACCTGTCCCTCCCTGCCTTCATGGATCTGGTATTCTGGCATAAGAGACAGACATTAAATGAGGAAACAAATGACAGTGTAATATCATATAATGGTAAATGTTATGAAAAAATGAAGCAAGGCAATGGGATAAGGGCGGGTGAGGCTATTTTAATGATGTGGTCCTCTCTAAGGTAATATTGTAGCAAAACCTGTATGAAGTAAGGCAATGGTAATGAGAAGAGGTGAGAGAAGAGCATTCCTGGCTATGAGAACAGAAAGTGAGAAGGCCTAGAGGCCTTTTCTTCCCTCTAAGCTATAAGACAAGGTCAAGAATTCTGTACATGTCTTCCTCCTATAATAAATAACCAGCACAGTTCTCAGAATACGGGGCTGGGTTTTCAAGCTTTCCCATTTATCAACTCCAACCCCACCCACTTCAGTGCTTCGCTGAAATGCCTCTTCCCCTAGGAAGACTTAACTCATCCAAAGAGGGATCTCAAGTTCCTTTAATTATTTAGTATAAATAAAAAAAAAATAGTGCTTTTGTTTTTTAAGGGTACTTGTGGGTGGTAGTGATTTTTTTTTTTTTTTTTTTTTTTTGGTAACGCGGGTAAAGTCGCAGGCAAGCCGGAGGCAGCTAAACGCGGGAGCACCGTGGCTGGATCCCTGCCGTCCTGGGGCACCCAGGGCTCTTTCCGGCTGAGACTGCATTTCCCAGAGTGCCCCGCGGGCTGGGGAGGCGCGTGGAGGGGTGTCTCCTAGGACCCGGATTGAAGCATGATGGCGGGCTCGCGGTGAGCTACTGTGAAGGTAACCGCCGCCCTCTCCTCCCGTCTAGAAGTCCCTAGAGGCTGGGCAGGCCCAGAAAGTTCATCGGCAGGTGTCGTTTTCTCCGGCCTGTTGTTCGCGGCAGGATAAAGCCTCTGGCATCACCAGATTCGGTCCGTCCTGCAGAAGGTCCGGCGTGCGGCCGCCGGCTTCCTGTGTGGCTCCCCTCGTGTCTCGGCCAGTCACTCGGGGACTTCTCTAGGTCTAAATCTTTTGATTTTGACCCTGGGTGCTCTTCCTGGTAGGCTGTTTCTCAAACCTCGGTTCCTCCAAGGGTCTCCTCAGCTTTTGCTTCAGGGTTGAATTCCGGGCGAAGGGATTTACGCTCTGAATTTCTCTCTCTGGGATAAATAATTTGACCCCTGGGCCTCGGGTAGAGGGCACCTAATGTCCCCCAAAATGTTTTGTTCCTCGTTTTGTGGTCAGAAGACGTGGGTTTGCGTCTCCCCCATGCCACTTACTAAGCAGCGGTTTAGAGGGTGGTAAACCGTTTGACCTCACTGCGCCTCGGTTCTTAATGTTTCAAATGAAGATGCTTACTTCAGAGGATTGTGAAAGAGCACATAATGTATAGGAAAAACGGGTTGTAAACTGTAAAAAGCACACCGTAGGAACTCAGAGATGGCAGTGCTAATGTACTGTCAGGGCAAGGAACCAGCCTGCCTAGTTTAGCAAATAAGACTCATGAAATAGGATTTTATCGCTAATGCTGGAGAGGGGAGTGGGGAGTAGTCATCGAGGCCAGTTAGAAACAAGTGATGTATGTCATTTATTAACAACAGCCCTGGAGGTTGTGGTTGTTTTCCCCCATTTTACCGTGGAATGGAAGGAACCGAGGGTCGTTTAGTTAGTGACTTGCCCAAACTTTCCCAGTTTGTAAATAATTGACTACAAAGTTCTTGGAAGCAAATTATTTCAATTTTGTACTTTAGTTTCTTCATGAATCAAAATAAAGGTACCTCATGATTAATATGAGAGTAAAATGACATGGTAGTGAAAGCACCTTGGAAAATTAAGACTCATACAAGAGGGTGAAATTTTATTTAGGACTTTAGGGTGTTTATATTTGTTCCTCTAAATAAGTATTTAATAAGCTAAGGATAGGCGTTCTTGTTTAATATTTCATTTAATCAGAAATAGAATACCACTTTAAGAGATATAATAAGATCTTGTGTACAATACCTGAAGGTTGGACACAGACACATTAGCTTTATGAAGGAAAATGCCCTGTGTAGCATTTGTGAGTGACTGTTTCTGAGAGTAATTACACATTTGCTGAGCACTCACGAATGGAAAGCTCTACACGTGGTGCTGAAAAGTTTGCATTTAAGAAAAATAGTAATGGGCATAGTTCTGGGGTTTCTGATTTTATGTTTTGATGATGTTGCTTTTTGCCCTGTATTGTGCGGAAGTTGAAAGCTGTTTAAAATTTTGCATTAGGCGACTGTAGTTACAGGTACTGATCAATTTTGTAGTGTACAATGTATCACTTTATTTACCATAGGTAGCACTGATTTTTCTTTATCTCTTACGCAGGGATGAGAAAAGGTGCGCCTAGAAGCAGATTTTAAGAGCAGTTTCTTATCAAGTCATCTTATTTCGTACCACCTGATAAGCATCTTGATTCACCATGGCATTAGCAGCAGTAAAACGGGCGATATCATACAGAACTGTCTTTAAACATCTATTTCCAATTCAAAGTAAGTAAGTTTTTTTTTTTAATTGGAGTATAGTTGACTTACAATGTTGTGTTAGTTTCTAGTGTACAGCATAATGATTCGATTATAAGTATACATTTTTCATATTCTATTTCATTATAGGTTATTACAAGCTACTGAATATAGTTCTCTGTGCTATACAGTAGGACCCTGTTGTTTATCTGTTTTGTATAGAGTGGTTTGTATCTGCTAATCCCAGACTCCTAATTTATCCCTCCTCATCCCCCACCCTGAGTTTAATGTTTAAAAAGTTAAACTTATTCAGCAGGGGTGGGTATACTTCAGTGATAGAGTACGTGCAAGGTCCTGAGTTCAATCCCCAGTACCTCCGTTTGCATACATATATCAGTCAATCCATCAATCTCCTTCAGATGTTATAGAAATATGTGTTAATTGTAGAAAACTTAAGCCATTTGGTTATATTGTGTAGCAGGAGTGCTTGCAATAATGGAAAAGGCAGAGAAAGCCTAGAAGTCTATCAAAAGGGAGATGGATAAATTATGGTACATCTTTACTATGAGTATGATACAGCTGTTATGATCTTGTGCATTTGAAAGATGACCTACCATATGTGTGTGTATGTGTATATATATAAATGCAGAGTAAAAGATGTGGACCAAATAGGTTATCTGTGTAGACCGTAAGTGGAATTTAGCTGAGGGCAAGTGAGGGATTGATAAAGAGGAACTTTTTCTGGTTTGAGTAACTTATATTTATTATGTTTTCACATAATTTAATTTTTACTTCCTAAAAATCAGCAAATAAAGGACAAATTTACAATTCCATCTTAGAAAAATAATCATTGTTAATATTTGGGTGTATTCTCTTTGTGTTTTTTCTATGTACCTAGCCATTTTTTAAAAAATATAATTTCTTTCTTAAGAAATGTATATAGTCTAATATTTTCTTCAAAACATTGATCATACATGTTTGATAGTCAAAATATTGACCATATAAATAAGCAGACTATTAAAATCTTATTTCCCAATCAAATTTCACATTTCTTTTCCTGTCTGTGAACTGCATTCTCCCATTTCTAAAGCAGACAGGTTAGAAGGCTACAATAGGTTTGCTTCTTCATGTTTAGCTAGCTAGTCAACTGACTTTTACATACCACTGCCTGACCTCAGTCTCTTCCTTCATGTTTCCTATTTACTACCATTTGTAATTGAACATTTGTTTACTGAGTTAAGGGGGAAAGAGTTGGTTGAAAACTAGGGTAAAAAGTAGTATAATTAAGTAAACAGAGGAGGAGATTGGTGAGACTTGATATATTAGTGTATACTTTAGTATACACTGAAATCATAGTGAGAACAGAACAAAATGAGAGTCAGCTCTTGATTACCTAGGAGCATTTTCGTTGTTGAGATTTAGGAGAGAGATCTCTCTTGCTTAGCCTCCCCTTTGCCCTGATAGGAACTCAGCCCCAAGGCTGATGAGAAGTCAGACCTAATTAGTTTTTACCTAGTTCATGTCCTGAAACAGCAGTTTGTCCTAACTCAGGTTAATCTGAAAACCAGATTACTGCCCCTGGATAAGTTAAAATTGTCTATGTATACTTTACCAACTCAATTGTAAGTTTGTCTAATTTATTTTAGTTTCCTTGGTGCCTCTCATACATGATGAGTGATAAATAAATGCTTATTGGATCTCAGTGGATTGGAGTTGTGAAAATAATTAGTGAAAAATTAATTTGGGTTACCCCAGAAAATTATTCTGTTATTACTCAGTCATTCTAATAATCAGTGACTACCTAACTTCTTGCATCCTTAAGCCCCTTGTTACACACAATTTCTACTATTACTATTGAAGGTAAAGTATTATTACTATTATTATTGATATTTTATATGAGAAGGAAGGACATTAAGATTAGAGGCAAAGCAAAACTGTAATTAGAAAGTTCAGTAAGCACAAATAAAACGGCCTCCCTATGTTCCAGAAGGAACATTTAAAACCTTCTGAAACATACAGGCAACATGGGAATTTCACAGCTTTTAAGCTTATTAAGTCATTTGATCTTTACAACTTTGCATTTTACAGTAGCTTACCTATCACATGGTATTATTCTCTTTCTGAAGGTGAAGGAACTTGAGTTCTCTGCCCATCAGAAACTTACCCAGTGTTGCATATCTGGTAGATTAGAGCTATGATCAAAACTTGTGTCTCCCCAGTATACTTTCTGCTGTACTGCCTTTCTTGTAGTAATTTCAAATATTGAACATTTGGAAATGAAGTGGACTATCAGCTTTTGTAGATCATATCAAAATGCAATTAAACGTGTGTGTGTGTGTATATACACACATATATATAAACAAAACCCTGTAAGATATGGAGAGCTAACTCATTAAAATTCTTTTTGGCACACTAAGTTGCTTTGGATTGATGATTCTAACTTTGGCATCACGCCTGATTATGCATTAAGTATACTTAACCATATCTAGAATTTTTCTCTTGGTTAAATGTCAGATGAGTTTTTCAAGTATTATACAGAAATTAACATTTTAGAGGTAGTTTGGCAATCTTTTTTTTTTAATGGTAACCTCTGTAAGGGATACAGTAATGAACAAGATGTGACTAAGGAACTTACTTAGACTTGTAGCTGAAACAGACATCTATGGAAATAATACCTGGAATATGAAGTAGAATGTGATGTATGTCATGAGGGTAGAAATTTTAGAGTTTCTTGTTGAACTAAAATACTGTTGTCTTGAGTTTTCCTTCCTGCCCAGTTAAGACCACTAAATTTCTGTCCTGTCTCTGCCACCCAGCCCTGTTTCTTTCAGCTAACATGTACATCACCTAGCTGGTTTATATTCAGAGAATATAGACTTAATATTAATCCATCCATAATTAAGAAGATCCTTAAAATGTCAAACAAGAAAATAAAATATGTGTAAATGCTTTTTATATTACTCTCTGATTTTTCTTAATACTCCTCTGTATTAACACAGATAATTGAAAATTAATAAATCTTCTGGAAGATGAGGTTATATTTCTAATTCTTTGTGTTATCTTCACATCAATCACATTTTAGGGTTGACATTTTGCTGAGTAATCTGTTATTAATAAAAGTGAATTTTGTTAAGGTACTTTTTGATGCATTGGAGTAAGGGTTTATATTTAGACTTCTAAGTATATGCAATCCTTGGAGAAAGGAGAGGTATACACAGAAGGAAAATAGATCTTTTTTTAAACATTTTGATACATATAAATAACTTAATGCAGGAAAAAAAGGGCCACAAAAATTGTATAGTAATGTTGTACGAAGTATTGGTTATGAGACATATAACATAGACAATTCTGTGATGGGCAGAGAGGGGAAAAAGGATTTCACAGAAGAGTAGCATTTGACTTTTGAAAGATAAGTGGTATTTGAACAGAGTAGGGATGGCGTTCCATACTGAGGAGCAAGAGCTCAGATGGGAGATGCTGATCCTTGGCTTTAACCAAGATATATTCAGAATTTTTTTTAAAACTATACATGTTTTCTTTATATTTAAAAGAATACCATTTCTCTGAACAGAGGGGAACCTTTTAAAAAAGTAATCATGGCTCTTGAATTTGCAGGTATTCTAAAAAAGGAAAATATACTTTGAATTGTCAGCATTTTGATTAAGAAAAGTTAATTTTAAACAGTTTATTTTGTATTTCATCACTTAACACTCTCCCTTAATGAGTTATGCACTCCAATCACACTGAAGTTTTTAGAATACTCAAATACTTCATGTTCTTTCTTTCCCCTGTTCCTTGGTACTTTTTATTCCCTCTGCAAGGAACACTGTACTCATCCCCTGCCAACTCCAGCTCATTCCTTCATCTTTCAGAACACCTTAAGTGTTATCTCCACTGGAAAGGCATTCTTGAACTTGCACAATCCTGTTTTGTAATCAGTCCCTGTGCCCCTGTCACTCCCAATGCTTACCCCTCCTAACAAGGCTTATCTTTATATTGGAATTTTGTTTACTTGTCTGTCTGTCACTGGACTTGCACCCTTTTTGAGGGCAGGGGCTGGATCTTGTTGAATCCGTAGCCCCTACTATAGCCCTGTTTCGTAGTAAATATGGTAAATATTGGTTGAATGAGTGAAATTAACTTTACATTTATGTGAGAATATATGCTTAAATTAACTAAATCCATCTTACTATTTGGGGTTTTTGCAGATGGAGCCTTGTATTGTGTTTATCATAAATCTACATATTCTCTTCCAGATGACTATAATTGGTATGTATTGAAGTTCAATTGAAAAAAAAAAGTCTGTTTGCTCAATCTGAAATGGTTTAATTTTCTTGTTTTGGTATTTTCTGCTTTCTTTTCTGATGATTCTTTCTTTAATTTTGTTTTTAAAAATTATTTCAGTGAACTTATTTACCCAGTGTCTGGGCTTATAAATGTTTTAAATAAAAATCATTATCATTACGTTTCAGTGAATACTTCATTTGTTATAAGACAGACATGCTGTTAGAAATGCTATATTTACTTCCTGAAGCATTCTTTAGCTTTTTGGAAAAATTAACTAGTTTTTATACTTTTCTCTTAGGATCATATCTGTTAGCTTAAGCAGTTGTTTATCTTATCTTTTGTTGACATTGAGTAATCCTAAATTATAAGTATTTTATTCGGTCACAGTCTATTTAGTACTTATTCAATTCTAGCCATTATGCTAAGAACTAGGAACAACATATGAATGAGATGTTGTCCTTTATCTCTATAGCAGAGTCTTATGTGCAGAAATGATAACATATTTTCTTAAGCTAAATTGTTTTTATTGTAAATTTTAATAAAAGTTTATTTTCTTCCCTCTTCTTACCAGTTTTAATTTGAGTTTTTGTTGTATATTCAGTAAGTACTAAGATAGTGATGGAATTAGACTAGGTAATAGCAACACTTTTTGAACCTGCAAAGATTGAGTCTCATTCGTGTTTTGCATTATGTAAAACCTCATCCTTCATTAGAAACCCTTTGATAGATTAAATGTTCATTGTAGCCATGTTATAGTGTTTCATCTCATACCTTATCCTGTTTTGCTAAAATATACCTTATTGCTTAATTGCTAGTCTGGTTCAAACAGGTTGATGTTGAAATCCTAAAAGTTTAAATTTATAGACATCTATACACATAAGTTTAATAAAAGCTGAAAATCATGCTCCTTAGAATGTGTATTGATCTAAGTACAACAGTATTTGTCAAGGTCTTTGAAAAACAGGCTTGGTTAGTTGGTACCTAAAAGAATGGGATCCAGCCAGAGCATTTCTGAAAATGCTTGGAGGAGTACTGCCCAAATTTTGTTCTTCTGAGGGCTATTAATGGTGGGAAGGGATACTATTCACTTATTCCCAAATTTATTTGACCACAGAACCCTTTTTAAGGGAGACCTCTTATAGTCATACTGTTCTGCCAAAGGTGCTTGGAGAAATGCTTATCTAGAAAAAGTGCTCAGCTACAATCTTTATGACTGGAAATTCAGGTGATCCTTTACCTGGAAGATTATGTATTTCGCTGATCTTCAACTTAAATAATTCAACCAAGTAATCTCTTTTCAGCTTTTTGGATGTATCTTTTAGATAAGGAAAAGAAGTTCTGTTAATAGATGAGTAAACATGAAGATCTCTTCCAAACATTTGGATAGAAGAAAAACAAAAATTTGAGGACTAATTTGGATGAAATAGTGAATAATGCATTAAGGGTTTGTTGTAGTAGTTAAGCTAACATATTTTATGGCATAGTCTGAGTTTCTTCTATGATAACGGGTACCAGATTTACCAGTCTAATGGCATGGCATTTATTCTTCAGGGATTCATGATTAATAAATTTCAGCTCTAATAATCATTCTGCTTTGAATACAGTATAACTATATTTGTAAACCATTCTTTTTTTTTTTTTTTTAAAGCAAAGTAGAGCTTGCTTTGACATCTGATGGCAAGACAATAGTATGCTATCACCCTTCTGTGGACATTCCATATGAACACACAAAAGTATGTATTAGAAAATCTCTTACAATTTTTAATTTGCTGTTAGAAATATTTGCACTTCTTTACAGTATCCAAAGAGAAGAGAATTGTTTGACTTTATTTAGTTTAGATCTTCTTTTGGCTTTTTTATTTTACTGTTTTGGTTTTTCTCTTACTTCTTTTCATTTTCTTTAAAGCCTTTTTTCAGTACATCAAGTGAACCATGTAAACACAATTATGGCATCAGTCTTCTGGTCTAAAATTTTGTAGATTTCTGACTAGGGGTCAAACACACTTAGTATAAATTGTTTAAAAATTGTCCCATACTATATATTGCAATCTAATAAACTATGAAAAACTTACATTTTAGAGTGCTGTTTCATAACTTTCGTATTGGTTCTGGTCATTGTTTTATTGTTTGGTGAATTTCTTCTATTTTAATTAGTTTTTCTAATGGGCCAACTTGGGCATAAATTTTAAGTAGCCTTGTTTAGTTTTTTCTGCGTTTCTTCAAGAGCCAGACACTAAATAGATGAGGTTTTGTTTTTGTTTTTAATACATTTTATTTCACTTGACCCAAGTCTTTTTATTATTTTATATTTGAATTGCTTTCTTCTAGTTCTTTAAGCCTTCTTCTACTATATTTGGTAATGTTTGATTTGCTTTTTGAGGAGAAGATAATTCATCACATGATGCATGTAGTGGTACCTATTTTTAAAAACCATTATTAGGGCCAGAGTACTGGTTGATTTGACAAAATAAATTAATGATGTTTTCCTGCTTTTACCATTTTGTCTGCCTGCTTTGTATTCTAGCTATATATAGGCAATAATCCAATACCTTTTTTGTTTCATTTCTTTGGGCAGTGTGTGGAAAATAGGCATAAGTCCTTGTCTTTTGGCCTGTAAACCCTCCAGCTCATACTGTAGGATGCATTCTTCCATTATCTTGTGTTATATTTCTGGTTACTTTTACCACTTACTATCATCATTAGAATCTCTCATAACCTTAACCTCTTCCAGAGTGTTGCCTTCACCTACTGGCTCCAACAGAAACCTGACTGTGGTGCCATTGCTTCCCCAGCACTCTTAAGTGGTTGTGGTTTTCTCTACTAAATCTTTTTACTGTTGAGCCTAGAGGTGGAATAGGTGTCCCTGCGGCTCCTCACTATCATATCCAGATCATCTTTTCTTCTCCGTAACATTTTCTACAATTTCTAGCTTTGCAGTTTGCATCTTTAAACTATACCATCTACTTATCTTTTTTTTGGTCTGTCACCTGTCATCCCACAGTTCACTTCTCCTTACCCTCCCCCCCACCTCCCCGAATGTCTTCACTCTTCCTTGAAGATTTTAGATCTACTGTTACACCCTCCAACACTGTTTCTATTCTAATTCTTTGTCCATGTAAATGATCTACCACCCCAGCCTCTCACTTCTTGATCTTTTCTATCTCAGTCTCCACTCCCATGTTTATACCCTAGAGATGTTTCAGTCACAAATAAATTCTCCTCCTTCCTCCCAATATAGATTTTTTAGAATTCCGCTAGCTTACGACCAACTCCTGCTTGTTTTCCACCTCCAAGAATTATTCATCCTCTTATTAAGACCTGCATCAATTGATGGAATTACTTTTTCAGTCCCTGTATAGCTCATACATTCTCCTTATCTAGCATAGATCCCATGATCATCATTAAAATCACTCTCTTACATACCTGCCCATCTCTCTGCCTCCTCTTTTTTGTTGCACTCCCTTTGAGGAGTAGTGGTCTCCTCTCCCAAGCCTCAGTATTCCTCTCTCTAATCTAGAAGATCACTCCTGTCAGTTTACACGTAATCACTCCACTGCTGCCACACTGGTCTCCTGTTAAGTAGGTATGTTAGGAAGCTCCTGCTTCAGGGCCTTAGCAGTTACTGCTTCCTCTGCCTGGAATGCTTTCCCACCCAAAAATCCTCATAATTTGTTCCCTTTCCTTTAGATCTTATTTGTTACCTAGAGAGGCCTTCCTTGGCAACTGCATTCAAAGTAGAACCCTTGCCCCTGGACTCCCTATTGCCCTTCTTTGCTTTACTTTTTTCAGTAGCATTTATCATTTCTGGCACACTGGATATTTTCTTGCTTTTCTGTCTGTCTTCCTCCATTAAAATGTAATGGAGAAAGGGACTCGTGTGTTTTGTTCCCCGCTGCATCTTCAGTGCCTGGAATAACACCCATACTTGGTAAATACATAATAAATATTGATTAAATGAATAAATTTAGTGCTGTCTCTTCATGCTTAATGCTAAGACATGTTTACATGGAGAAGCATGGAATTTTTTTGTTTCTCAAGTAATAAATTGTAGATTGGGCTTTATAAGAAACATTCCTGAAAACATGTTACTGTTAGAATATGTTCTTTTTGAATCCAGATTTATAAATTTCGTGAAGATAGTTCCTTAGCATTAAATGATTATATTCAAACATGACTTAAAATTTAGATTTGATTTTTTTCTTTTCTCAAGGAAACAGCTGCAACTCTAGTGGACCCTTTGATTTTCTAGGCCCTGGAAAGCATATTGCATACAAAGATCCTGGTCACATGTAGAAATACCTAGTGACACTGGCTTTAGGAAAGTTAAGATGATTTGCATCTTTGGTTTTCTGGTAATTCACATTTGAGTCTAGAGCCTGTTGATTATTTTCCATGGATCCAGGTAAAAAGATCCTTCTTTCTGCTTCTGGCAGATACATGTTTTATTAAAACTAAAATACTAAAAATGTTTCCCTAGAATTTAGGATTTCTAGTTTAGGGAAATAAAGATGTTAAACCAGGGGCCCCCAAAAAATGTATAATGACTTGGAAAAATTAAGATGTAAGTTCTAGGCAGTTCATTTTAGTGGTTGGTTTAGTGGAAAATTTCAAAAGTCAGAATTTGAATATTCTTAAAAACGAGAAATTCAGGTTGACAGTTCTGAATGATTTTTAAAGTTGACGTTCAGTTTTATTTTAGCTTTTCCTTTTTACTGAAATATTCATGTACGTTTTCTTTGAAATTTGATCAAGGAGATCAAATACTACCTAAAAATCAACTCTGAGTCTGCAGAGGCTTTTGGTTTAGACTTCGAAGAATCCATTAATTCTAGTGTCTTCTATCTATGTGCCTAGAAAAGAAAATGGTTTTAATCATACAAAGCAGAAAGAATTTTTGATGTATTAGAATTGAGCCTGCTTGGGAATTGGAAGAGAGACAATAGACATTTGTTAACACTTGAAAATAACTTAACTTTTTAATAATAATTAAAACATTTGATCTTTAGCAACAAGTATGGTAACCTGAAAGACAGAATCTTGTGTTTGCTCGTTTCCCTCAGGGTCTGATAGTAGCTTGCAAAAAGACACTTAAATATTAATATTTCACTTTACATGTAAGAGATGATCTTATAAAATTAAATATCTAAGGAGCACTTTTTCTTTAAATAAGTTTTTATCACTTTTTTCCTGCTTGAGGCCTTAAAAAAATGTTAATAGCTACCTACCATTATTGAACTCTAGTATACAAGGGACAACTAAGCATGCTGTATATTATTATTTCAGTTAATCTTCATTAAACCTTTATTAGGTATTATTTCTCAGATTTTACAGAAAAGGAAAGTAAGAGCTTAAATAACTTGTCCAGGGTCACAGAGCTAGTAAGTAGCAGAGTTAGCGACCAAAGCCCAAGTTCTTAACCTCTTCATTATACTTTTTCCTTATTCTCTCCCACACTAAGGAAGTGGTTTCTTATTTCTGCTTATGTCAAACTGTTACCTCTGAATCTGACTTTGAAGGCCTTTTGTAATCTGGTCTCTAAAGATCCATTTTTTAAGATTACCTCTTTTATTGTGTATCCTTACCTACTTAAAATATTTGTTATTCCTTCTAGAATTCATTCTGCGCTCTGTAACAAAGCTCTGACTTGGCTCCTGTTCTACTTCTCAATAACATCTTTGTTACTTTGCATTTCTGTAATACTTAGTTGTGCTACCATCATTCACTTATATGTTGCCTTTTAAGGAAGTCTTCTTTTTTCATATACATAAGCTAAATAAATAAATATATGCTGTAACATTTAATACAGTGGTAGAATGTAGTAGTTGTCATTAAGAGTATGTGAAGTGTAAAGAAGACATCTATGTTTGAACTGTTTCCTTTCTGATTGTAAATTCATATTTTCATTGTATTGTAATACGTGTATATGATATTTGTAAAGCAAGGCTATGTTACAATCTTCTGTTACGTATGTTATCACTTAATATTTAAAATATAGGTAACTTGATTTTCCAAGGCACTGATTTTTTAAGGGCTTTAGTTAGCCATTGTTTCTGATTGGCATATGCTATATCACTCATATATGTTGGGAGGAGATGAGATTTTTAGTAATTAATGTCTTTGGGGGTAAAAACTACTCGAATTACCATAAAGCATCATTTGATGACATTTTGGTCACTTAAATTGAAAACACCAAAAATTTTCCTGCTTCCTTTGAGTATAAGAAATGTCATTTTCAATGAAAGGTTTTTCATTATATCTCACTTTAGTGATATGCAAGATAGAGACTAAACTTTTAAGTTAAAAAATAATAATGAGCATAATTAATGGTTTTGAGAAACA
This sequence comes from Camelus bactrianus, assembly GCF_048773025.1. Lineage (NCBI taxonomy): Eukaryota > Metazoa > Chordata > Mammalia > Artiodactyla > Camelidae > Camelus > Camelus bactrianus. Next base: position 40,454,232 of record NC_133550.1, on the reverse strand, counting down.
TAAACTAAAGTAATAAATATTTGATTATTGGGGAAAAATAACTTTTAAATAAGAACTTTACTATTGGAAAGGAAACTCTAAACTTGATATGAGAAGAAAAATATTTCTGATTCTTTAGGAAATAATGCAACTAAGTGAAATTCTGTTCTGATAACTTAATTACGCACCTGAGATACTGTGATGAATTACTGAGTGGTAATTATTTTATTGTAAAGTCAATCAAATGCTGGTTTACATTTCTAAGTTTTGATGTTGTTCATTGCTGATCATTTTGTAGCCTATCCCTCGGCCAGATCCTGTGCATAATAATGAAGAAACACATGATCAAGTGCTAAAAACTAGATTAGAAGAAAAAGGTGAACACTTTGAGCAAGGACCCATGATAGAACAACTTAGCAAAATGTTCTTTACTACTAAGCACCGCTGGTATCCTCATGGACAGTAAGTTCAATTTTCTTTACTTCAACTCCCACGAGACACACTAAGGGAATACATAACTTTACTTCTATTAACAAACTTCTGAGGTTGTTCTCTGCATGGAGGAATTAACACCCAGTATGATCACCTACTAAATTGCATTTTTAAATCTACATAAGCTGTAGCTAAAACAAAATAGTACTTCTTTTTCTCTTTGTTTTAGTGCAGAAGCTTTCAGTGAATTTTTGAAGAGTTCTTAAAAATTTTTCCATTCTTTGATATAGTCATTTTGTGTATTTTTTTATTCATCTTCCCAATAAATAGTTGATTTTGTCCTCGGCCCTCTATCCACTTATTTAACAGATTTTGAGTTACTACAAAAGAAAAATTGGGGTACAGCAAATGATTGGGCAGTTTACATTATTCTTAGTTCCTTTAAAAAGTACAGTTGCCCCTCGGTATCCAAGCACTCACATTGATTCTTACCTCTTATCTGACTCTGACTTTAAATAGTTTCCTTCTTTTGATTCTTCTTTCTTTCATATACATCTTATTCCCTACCAAAACTAAGGGGTGGCTGTTTTTATTCCTTTCTGTTTGTTTGAGCAAACTTTGTTTTTATTCAGTAGCTAGCACTGGGCTGCCACCTATATAATAGGACATGCTTCTGGAATGAATGAATATGCAGTCATTGAGCTGCTCTAATGCTGGGTGATCAAAAACACAGCCATTATTTGTAAGTGGTTTCTAGTTAAGGAGGGAAGATAGAGTAAATAAACAAAATCAAGTTATTGAGGTTTGAAGGATAGTTAGGAGTTAGCCATGGGGAATGGGGAAGAGGGTTCACATGCAGAGGACAGTGTGTCATAGAGCATGCTGGGGAAACTGCAAGTAGTTCAGCTTGGATGGGACCCAGAATATGAGGAAGGAGTGTAAGAAGGATCTTTTGAGGGATTTTGTGTTGTGCTGAGTAGTTTTAAGTTTTATTTTCATTGCCAAGATTGGAGTCAGGGGGGACCTGTTATGAAATTGTTCTCATAGTCCAGGTAAAATTTGTTGAAGATCTACATGAAAGGACCAGCAATGGGAATAGAAAGGGGGTAAGTAAAAGAGAGGACTATGTTTAAGAACTTTAACAGCAGTAGTTCACCAGACTTGGCGCGGGTAGGGAGAGAGAGGAGATAGCAGATCTCTCAGTTTCTGACAGAGGTGTTCCAGTGGATGGTGGTACCACTCATACAAGTGCGGTAACAGTTTTAAGAGTGATGAATCCATTGTTGGTTATGTTGAGTCTGAAGGCTCTGTGAAACATCAGTTCTGAAAGCAGGTACATGTATTGGCCTGGAGCTTGGTTTACTTTTTTAGCTTCTCTTTAGAAGATACTGCCTCCCTTACCTGTAGTTACAATAGAGATTCCTCAGGGCTCTGCCTTACACTCCGTGTCTTGCTGAAATTCATTCTGAGAGCTCTAATTACATTCATTATATAAATTACATGCATCCTGCTGCATTACACATTTTTTTTTATTTCCTCAGGCTTATTCCCGATGTCAGTGTCCTAAGAATATTTCTAACCAGTTATCTGTCCAAAGTTTTAAATTCATTATAACAAAACACAGCTCTTCTTTCTTAAAAAAACCCGTCCCTTAATACCCTTGCTGTAATAAAAGTGATAGTTCTATATCAATTTCCCAAGGGAAAACTGATTTTTTTGACCACTGTAGTGTATTTTTCTTTCTTTTCCTTTCTTTTTAAAATGTAAAATAATGTTTATTTTTATCTATTTATTGAAGTATAGTTGATTCACAGGATTTACAATAGTATATTAGTTTCAGATATGTAACATAGTGATTTAATATTTTTATAACTTATATACTCCATTTTAAGCTATTAGAAAACAATGGCTATATTTCCCTGTGCTGTATAATATATCATTGTTGCTATTTATCTTATACATAGTAGTTTGTATTTCTTAATCCCATACCCCTATCTCAGCCCTCTCCCCTTTCTTCTTCCCGCTGGTAACCATTAGTTTGTTCTCAATGTCTGTGAGTCTCTGTTTTGTTACGTATATTTGTTTTATTTTTTAGATCTACGTATAAGTGATAACATAGAGTAATTTCACTGAGCATATTTCACTAAGCATAATTCTCTCTAGGTCCATCTACGTTGCTGCAAATGCCAGAATTTCATTCTTTTTTATGACTGAGTGATATTTCATTGTATATATTTATCACATCTTCTTTATCATCATGTTTTGGCCACCATAGTGTCTTTCAGTTCCTGCATCTAATTTATATCTTCTTTGAGTTTTCTTTCTAATTTCGTACCCACTTTGTTTATGCATGCTGTCAGGGTTTTTCCCTATCTTTGTAAGTAAGGGTATGTGAAAACAAATTAATAAGCCACTTCATAGCCCCATATCTAAGTCATTACTGTATTAGAGTAAGATTTCTCTCCATGATTCATAATATCCCTTACACTTATCTTTTATTCCTGTCCTATTATCCAGATATTTTAGTTCAAGCTGCACCTTGACATTTTTCTGTAATGGCTTTCAGTATCTGTTTCTTTCCTGCATGTTTCATATTGCTGCAGTTTTTTGCCATCTTTTGTGCATACCAAATTGCTGAAGTTATGAAAATCCTGTATAGATTTGTAACTTGAAGCGGGCAAGACTGAAGGCAAGAAGACCATTAGAGAGAACCAAGCATGTTGTCTTCAAACATTTTTGTCTAGTACCCCATGTATGTTTAATCTTATCTACTTAGTTAATCTTACTACTGATAATTAGCTTTGACTGCTAATTAATTTAATCTCCTGGTATGTCTTGTCACATCAGGATTGCTAGGCACTTTCAATTGTAAGCAAACTTTAATTTAGATGCAATTGATTAACCCAATATCTCTCCCAATAAGGAGTTCAGCAGAAGAACTCCAGATGCTTGCTTATACCTATAAAGAAAAATTTTACCTGTATGCATTGTCCTTGTAATGCATCATCTTTCAGGATTTTTAATAAGCTAATAATATGTGATGACTAATTATTCAACAAGTATTTATTTGGTATCTATATATTTTGAATTAATATAAGCCATTTTCAACTGTTGGTTTCTAGATGTCAGAGAGCACTTCTTAAACATCAGATAGTATACCCATGGTAACTATAAGTTTGTTCTCTACGTTTGTGAGTCTGTTTATGTTTTGTTTGTAAGTTCGTTTGTGTCCTTTTTTTAGGTTCTACATATAAGAGATATCATGTTATTTTTCTTTCTGTTTCTGGCTTACTTCACTTAGTATGATGATCTCCAGGTCCATCCATGGTTGCTGCAAATGGCATTATTTTATTATTTTTTATGGCTGAGTAGTTTTCCATTGTATGTACATGACACATCTTCTTTATCCATTCACCTGTCGGTTGACATTTAGGTTGTTTCCATGTCTTGGCTGTTGTAAATAGTGCTGCTGTGAACATTGGAGAGCATGTGACTTTTTGAGTTATAGTCTTCTCCGGATATATGCCCAGGAGTGGGATTGCTGGATCATATGTTGTCTGTTTTTACTTTTTTAAGGAACCTCCATACTGTCCTCCATAGTGGCTGCACCAATTTATATTCCCACCAACAGTGTAGGAGGGTTCCTTTTTCTCCACACCCTCTCCAGCATTTATCATTTGTAGACTTTTTAATGATGGACATTCTGACTGGTGTGAGGTGATACCTCATTGTACTTTTAATTTGCATTTCTCTAATAATTAGCGATGTTGAGCATCTTTTCATGTGCTTGTTGGCCATCTGGATGTCTTCTTTGGAGAACTGTCTATTTAGGTCTTCTGACTGTTTTTTGATCGGGTTGCTTGTTTTGTAGACATTAAGGTGTATGAGCTGTTTGTATATTTTGGAAATTAGTCCCTTATCGGTTGCATCATTTGCAAATATTTTCTCCTATTCTGTAGGTTGTCTTTTCGTTTTGTTGATGGAATTCTTAGCTGTGCAAAAGCTTTAAGTTTAAGTAGGTCCCATTTTTTATTTTTGCTTTTATTTCCTTTACTCTATGAGCTGGTTCAAAAAAAATACTGCTGCGATTTTTCTCAAAGAGTGTTCTGCCTGTGTTTTCCTCTGGGAGTTTTATAGTATCCAGTCTTAATTTAGATCTTTAATCCATTTTGAGTTTATTTTTGTATATGGTGTTAGAGAATGTTCTAATTTCATTCTTGTACGTGTGGCTGTCCAGTTTTCCCAGCACTACTTTTAAAGAGACTGTCTTCTCCATTGTATATTCTTGCCTCCTTTGTCAATTATTGTAGTCAGTAGATAGGGCTTTTTGGTTTATCTGTTTCTTCTTGAGGGAACATTGGTAGTTTGTATCTTTCAACATATTTGCCCATTTTATCTAAATTGTTTAAATTTATTTGTTCACAATATTCCCTTATTATCCGTTTAGTATTTTAATAATCTATAGTTATAGCACCTTTCTCATTCCTGATTATATTATTTTGTTGATCTTTTTGAGAACCAGCATTTGATTTAATTGATTCTATTGTTTTTGTTTTTGTTTTTGTTTTTTACTGATTTTTGCTCTGTGTTATTTCCTTCTGTCTGCTTACTCTGGGTTTAATTTGTTCTTTTTTCTAGTTTCTTAAGGCTTATTGTTTAGAAGTCTGTCTTTTTAAATTTAAGCATTTTATGCTATAAACTGCCCTTTCAGCACTGCTTTAGCTGCATTTCACAAGTGTTGATATGTTTTTTTTAAATTTTCATTCAGTTCAGAAAATTCTCTGGTTTCCCTGTGATTTCTTCTTAGACCCATGAGCTATTTAGTGATGAGTTAATGTCCAAATATTTTGAAATTTTCCAGTATCTTTCTGTTACTGGTTCCTCATTTAATTCTGTTGTGATCACAAAACATACTTTGTATGATTTCAGTCTTTAATTGAGATTTGTTTTATGGCCCACATTATGGCCTGTCTTGGTGAACGTTTGTATATTTGAAAAGAAAATGTATATTGTGCCATGGTTGAGGGTAGTGTTCTAAAACTATTAATTAGGTCCGCTTGGCTGGTAGTGTTGTTCAAGTTTTCTATATCCTTAATATTTTTCTATTTATTTAACCAATTACTATGAGAGGAATGTTGAAATCTACAACTTTAATTATGTATTTTTCTATTTCTCCTCCCAATTCTGTTTTGTCTTAATATATTTTGAAGCTCTGATATGAGGTGTGTATACACTTATTATTATATCCTCTTGGTGAATTGACACCTTATCTTTATGAAGTGTTCTTTTCTATTACCACGGGTATTTCTTATTCTGAAATCTAATTTATCTAGTATTAATATAGCCTATCCAGCCTTCTTTTGATTAACATTTGCATGATATATTTGTTTCTGTTTTTTTACTTTTAACCTATCTGTGTCTTTATATTTAAGGCAGTGTTTTTATGAGTAGAATATGGTTGGATTTTGCTTTTTTATCCAGTCTAACTTTTCATTTTCATATCAAGCCACTTTAAATGCTTTTTCCTTTGATTTTCATTGCTTTCACTCTTTCTTTGCCATTTGCTCCCAACTCACTTTCTTTGTGAAATTTAGTTTGATTATAGTCACTTTGAATAGCTACTCCCCCTGTTAGCACAACTACATATAACTATAGTTTATTAGATATCTATTAATGTTATATTTGTAGGTCCATTTTTAAATTTTCTGCTGTGGATTATTCTCTGTCAGGAATGCAGCTTCTGTTTTGCAGTTTTCCAGAAGACCTCTAATACAGTATTCTTCATACAATATATGGGTGCTGAATTACTATCTGATGCAATATGATCTTACCTAATTATCTTCACAGTTTCTTTAAGTACAGTCTGTTTACAATGTGGTGTCAATTTCTGGTGTACAGCACAATGTTTCAGTCATACATATATATATATATACATGTATTCCTGTTCATATTCTTTTCCATTACAGGTTACTACAAGACATTGAATATAGTTCCCTGTGCTATACAGTATAAATTTGTTGTTTATTTTAGACATAGTAGTTAGGGTCTGTAAATCTCAAACTCCCAATTTACTTCTTCCTGCCCCCTTTCTCCCCTGGTAACCGTAAGTTTATTTTCTATGCCTCACTCTGTTTCTCTTCACAGCTTTTTGAAGGTGTTCAATTTTTCTATGAAACCATACTTTATGGTAGTCTTTGGGATTGTCCACTGGTAAATTACCCAGTGATTCTTGGAACTTTTATTCTCATAGTTCAGCTATCAAGTTATGTCAGTTTATATAATTTCCATTTTATCTAGGTGGGTCACAGGTAGATTAAGATGTTCCTTAATCAGATTCTGAATTAAGGTCAGCAAAGGCTTTATGATCCCAGGATATTGCCCCACCTCATTCAGTCCTGAACCTACCTGCATTTAATTATTGGCCTCCCCTAAAGTGGGTGGACTGGGAGTATAGGTAGTATGACTATACAGAATTGATGCTAAAATAGTCCAATGGGCAATAAACACTAGTGATGAGATTATAAGTCTGGGGTCCAAGGTTAAAATTGTTACCACTAAATTTATGAATTGGATACTGCTGTTTCCTAATCCTGGTGACCCTATTCACTTTAGGATGGCAATTCAAAGAGTCTTAGATTTGGACTTTATACTGAGACTGGACACTAGAACTATTCGAATTTTTAGTGTGGGAAATGGATGAGGGAAACTCAGGACTTGAGTTTGGGATTAAATTGAACTTTTAGTTCCCTACCCTCTACCTTTGCCTGAATGACTATTTTTATATTCATTTGTGCAGAAGTTGATTTCAAAAAATAGCATATGTAACCATAAGGCACTTGCTACTTTCTGTTGATGGTATTACAGGTGATGAAAACAAACTAGCTTAGCTGCTGTATTATACTTACCTGAAGTAATGGGGCTTTGAGCACATTCTTTGAAAGGTACTCCTTATGTAAATGAATTTTTTTTTTGTATTCCCTATGGCAGTTTCCATTAGATGGATCCTCTGTAAATAGTTATTGAGGACATGATTGATTCTGAGTTGCTTTGCACTCCTCCGCAGCCCCTGAGGTATCTCCTGTTGGCCTTTAGTGTTGCCATTACTCATGAAACAGGGTGTGTCAGTGCCCTCAGTGGTCAGCATCTGTGTATGAGCTCTTCTTTCTTCAGTCTTCTGCCGTAGGCATGAAAAAAAATTAAAAAGTCAATGGAGCATTCCTTCAATTCTAATTCTTTTCAGAACACATCATTTTAGCAAGGTTACAGAATTCCTTATAGTTGTGTTTGAGTTTTCTGTTACTTGTGTCATTAACTCAACCTTAATAAGTTTGCTGAAACTCTTTTTATGTATCAGGATTTCCATACTATCTTGGTTTCTGTTATCAATTCCTTTTTGTCTCTCTTATCTCTAAATTTTGGCTTGCCCCAAGGATAAGTCCGTGGTTCTCTCCTCTTTTCCTGTCCCATTCCCTAAGACAGTCTCAATACCATCTACATTCTTTAAATGTAGATGTAGGCTTTAAATACCATCTATATTCTGATGGCTCCCAAATCTATCTCTTCCTCTCCCTTGATCTTTATAGCTGTATATCCAGCTGCCTATTCGACATGTCTGATGGATATCCCTAACTTAATATGTCTCTAACTGAGCTTCTGATGCTCCCCGACAAACCAGCTTCTTCTACAGCCTTCCCTGTCTCAGTTAATACCAGAAACTTGCTGCTTGGGCCAGAAACCTTGATGCCATTTTTGACTCTTCTCTTTGTCTTTCATCCAGTATCAGGTCTGCCAGCAAATCCAGTTGGTTCTATGTCCACAGTGTATCCAGATTTGACCATTTATCACCATTCCCTCTGCTATCTTCCTGGTCCACAACACCATCTTTTGCCTGGTTTATTGAAATAGCTTCCTAACGGGTCTCCCTACTTCTGGCTTTGCTTCCCTGTAGCCTGTTAGCACACAGCCAGAGTAAAAAGCATGTTAAAAATTCTGTTAGTTCTTAAAATTTTTCTGTTGAAAGTGCTCCAGCTTTCCATCCCATTCAGAAAAGGTATAGGCCTTAACTGTCATCTACAAGAACCTATGTGATCTGACCCCCCCATTACCTTTCTACTCTCATTTCCTACTACTGTTCCCTTCCTTGTTCACTCTATTCCAACCACATGGCCTCTTTCCTGTTCCTTGAACATGCCCTTCCTTCCATCTCAGAGCCGTTATACTTGCTATTTACTCTGCATGGAATGCTCTTGCTGCTGATATCAGCAAAAACAGCTCTGTTATGTCCCTTAAGTTTTTACTCACTGAAGCCTTCCCTGGCCAACTTGTTGATCTTGTTTTTCTATATAATGCACTGGAATGTAAGCTTCATGAGGGTTGGGATTTTGTCATGTTTTGTGTACTATAGAATCTTTAGCACCTAGAAATAGTGCCTGGCACATAGTGGATGCTTCACACATTTATAAATGAATGAATGAATGAATGATTTTGATTTTCATACTATCTCCTAAAAAAAGAAAATAATTAGCTAACATAGCTCCATGAACTGTAAAGTTATGTTGAAAGAAAGAAGGATGGAAGTATTGAAAGAAGTCTGGATAGAAAGTAAGAAGGATCTGAAAAGTAATTCTAAATTTCTGAAATATAAAGCATCCTATAAATGTATAATTGTACCACTTTATTTAAAAAATTAATATTTTTCCATGGAGACATCAAAACTTAGCTACCACCATCAGTAGGAAACATTTGAACGTGTAGCTGCCTTGTGAACCAGGAGGTGAATTCTATTCTGAACTAAGAACTGTGGAAAATATTTCAGGTATCACTGAATCGTTGTGTAATTTAAGAACAATACCAATACATTTCGGTTTGCCAGGAACAGTCTCAGTTTAACTCTGTTAATTATTAATAGAGTGGGTTTTTATTCTTTAAAGGATCCAAGTTTGGATGATAAGTTATAAGGGCATCCTAAAGTTCAAGTGCTTGATTGCTTCTGGCTAGTGATTGTAGCATGTATTGACATTCATGCATGATAAGAAATCTGTAAATGCTACTTGACATTGATTATCTTTTAGAATTTGACTTTGTTAGGTTTAGGGCTATCAGGATCTCAGGCATTTTGAGTCAGCCTTGAGTAATGAAAATGTTGAGCAATGTAAGCTGAATCATGTTTTTATAGGATAGTTGTTAGATTTTTAGGGCCACAGATTTCACTGAGAATCCAATAAAACCTATGAAGCCACCTCCCAGAAAAACGCATGTTCAGAATTTTTATAAATAATTTTAGGAATTTTTTGACTTCTCAAAGCCCTGTTCTGGTGACTGACTAACTGCTTTGCAAGAACACCTTTGAAAGATACTACTGATGCAGGAAAACGGATGTGGGACGTGAGCAGGGCCGAGTCCCAGGTCTCGGTTGAGTTCCTAGGACGAGCCTGCCAAGTGTGGGTCCTTGGCTTCGTGCAGGAAAGAATTCAAGTGCGAGCCACCGTTGAGTAAAGGTAGATTTATTTAGAGAGATACATACTGCATAGGGTGTAAGGCAAGAGAAAGGCAAGGAAAGAGGTGTGGGAATTGGGTGCTCAGGTGAAAGCAGAAGTAGGTACACACTCCATAGACAGTCTGGCCGCCTCCAAAGGGGAGAGAGCACAAAGGGCCACTAGGCGTGGTGTTGTCACTTTTTATGGTCTCAGTAGCTTCACGTGCCTGTAGGTGGGATCAATCCAGCTGCCCTGGGGAAGGGGCTGATATTACCAGGAACTGGGCCTCTGCCCATTCTTTGGCCTTTTGTAGTTAGCCCTGGGGCTGTCATGGTGCCTGTGGGTATGTTATTTGATCACACTGTTACAGTGAGCATATAATGAAGCTCAAGTTCTACTTAGAAGTTGAAGCTCTTAATCCTCAAGGCCAACTAGGAGGTGAATCTTCTACCATTTTGGTGTTAAATTGCTGTCATTACTTGAGTGATTATACCCTGCCCTCTTCCCTCCTGTCTCAGTACTGCATTACTAAAACCTTGATTTTCCAGCCTGTACCTGGAACCCTTAAAAAAAAAAAAGTAATTTTCTCTATGCCAGTATAAGTACATGTAAAAATGTTTATGTAAGTGATATTATGCTATATGTATTATTCTACAACTTAGTGTTCTATGTTAGTATATATAGATGTACTTTATTTTTTTAACTGAATTTCTGTATTTTGCAGATTTTCAAAAAATCAGTATCAGAAAAAAAACAGTGTATAGGAAAGTTGCCTATATGAAATCTTAAGCAAAAACTACTTCAGGTATCTTAATCACCACAACTAAAGAGCATAAGATACATGTCTTATTTATGATATAGAAATCTTTATATTGAATTTCTCCACCAGCAAAAAAGTTTAAAAGAAGTTAACTCAGACCAACTTGCCAAAGTCTGGCCTTATGGAAATTTTTTAGAAGAATTTATCACCAAAAACACATGTACTCTGTAGAAATTTTCCTAAATCAATAAATAAAATAAGGAAATGTTGAGAAGAAAAATTCTCCATGGTGAAATCAGTTAATCATTGCTGACAATACATTTTATTTCTGTCTTATATCTATACCTAAGTTTTGTTAGTTTCCTCATTTTTACATGTTTTTTTTAATTTTATAAAAATATTTTATTGCAATAGAAAATTAACCATGTAACATGTCATCTGATCCTGTAATTCGAAATTCAAATTTTAACAGACTTTTGATAATTGCTTCTCTAGTAAATTGCTTAGTTATATTATCTAGAAAACATTCCCAGACACTAATTTTTAGCAACCTAGTGTAAAAGTCTTAGGTGATATATCTAAGGAAGATTTTTTTCCAAGCATTTCAAGCATTGTTTCTCTACTGATAAGTATTAAACCTCACCACAACCTCTTTCTACTTGGCTTGTGTGATGATGGTGACAAAACATTCTGAGGGCTTTCTCTTTTGAGCAACTTTAACCAACTGGAAGTTCAGACCATAAGTGGGTGTGCTCCCCTTTTACATGGTTTTAATCATACTGCATATACAAATTTATATCCTGTATCATCCCCTTCCTCCTTAATGTTTAATATTAAATATGTATATTTTAATACTGAAATGCTTACTAATTTAACTATTTACTTATTGTTTTCGGTTAAATATCCAGAAGAGAAATTACTAGATCAAAAATTATGACTATTAAAAAAATTTTTTATAAATAATACTGTTTTTTATAAGTATTTTACTGATCAGTACTGTAACTAGTGGCTCTGTTATTATTTTACCATACCTGTACTTAGATTGTACATTATGATTTTTAAAATATTTGTGACAATGAGTATATGTATGTTCATGTGTAACTGAAAAATTGTGTTCTACTGGAATTTGACACAACATTGTAAAATGACTAATTCAATAAAAAATGTGAAAAAAATTTGTGATTGCAAAAATAAGTAAAAGGTTAGTTCTCACTGTTTTAGTTTGCATTTCTTCCATTTTTTGTGACATTGCACATTTTTCCATATACATATTACTAGTATTTTATTGTATGTTAAAACATGATTTTGCAGCTCAAGAGGCCTCCATTTAGAGCTGAACATCCCCTTTTAAATAAAACTTTAGTAGAGCATATTCAGCATGTTAACAATGTACTGTTTATTATAAACACGATCATTAGTTCTAAATGAAGAAACAGTTATCTAGGTACCATATTGAAATTATGTCAAAATCTGAAAAAAGACTTTCCAAATGCTTAACTAATAGAAAACAATCTTCACAGCAGGGAAATATGGCTTATTATTAAATATCTAGCTGAGATGTATCTATGTATATATGATACATATATATTAGATTTTACTGATTTTATTGATTGCCAGTAAACAGCAAGCTAATAGAAATTTGATGTTTCTATCAGGAACAGTTAACTTTTATTAAAATAATCTTATCTTAAATATTTTCTTCTTTTCAAGGTATCATAGACGTCGTAGAAAACTGGATCCTCCAAAAGACAGATGATACTGAGATTTTTGGGAATTAAAGAGAAGTGTTACCCTGTATCTCATTTGTCGTTTGAGAAAATGCAATTGGGTATATCCATTAATATGTTACATAGTAAAATAATAATAAAATGCCTTCATATATTAGAATGTTTATTTCTTTATATATATTAAGTAATTCTGGATTTGACATTCTTATCTACAGTAGCCTATTTCATCTTATTTTCTTTTGAGTTACTTGTCTAGTGTCATTAAATATTTTTACATTATCAGCTTAATATTGTTAGTAGTATAAATATGATTAATAAAAATGTACATGGTACTCCTGAAGGAGATTTTTAAATTACCTTTGAAAAGAAGCTCATGAGGTCCATACAGAAAATAGATGTTATAATGTTTCCTTTTTTTGTGGCTCTAGGAAATAATTAAACTAGTTATATTTAAATGTGTCTACTATCTGCTAGGTCCTTTGTATTCGTTATTATTAAATTCTCACAACAATCCTTTGAAGAAAGAGCATCATCCCCATTTTACAGGTAAGGCTGAGTGGCTTGAACGCTTCCCTACCTACCAAGTGGGAGAGCCGGGATCCAAACTGCCAGGCTCCAAAGCTTTCTTACAGTGTGTCAGTAACTATGACAAGGGGTGTTTTCTTTCACCCAAGAATGTGCTTTCCTAGAGAAATATTATAAACTTAATTTTGAGATTTTTTTTCTGGCTCTCTTAAAAATTATGGTAGCTTCAGAACACATGCAACTCTGTGATTAAAATGTTAATATTACGAAACTAGTGTTACAGGAATGCTAATAGTCTGTTCTGTTGATTATCACTTCCAGCTTATATATGATCCTTAATAGCATTGCTGCCCTGTGATTTCTTTTAGGAGGTGAGGAATCTTTTAAGGTAGAAAGGTACTTTATTCAAACTTGTAAAATATTTGTGATATTTTAAAATTTGAAATGAAAAATGATTTCACATTCAAAGTCTTGCTTAGTCTAGTTCTTTTAATAAAGGAACTGTAGCTGAAGGTTCAAGTGTTCAGTAAAATGTAAGGAATAGAATAGGAAAGAGTAAAGGAAATAATTAACAATGACCACTCTCTATTACCTAAAGGAAATGTTTTCAAGTGGTTTATACCTTTTTCATTAATATATTATTAATTTGGGGGGAAAGAACAAAGAAAATACAAGTTGATAAAACTTGATAATCAGAAATATTTACCAGCTATGGTGACATATCTTTGAAAATGGTTAGTTTTTTTATGTTGATTTACATGCAAATTTTTACAAAGATGGAGATATGCCGTGTTACAAAAGTAGGAACAATAAAAACTCAATTTATTAAATAAGAAATTTTCTTTTAAGTACAAGGATCTACTAAATAGAGATTGTTCACTACTAAATAGAGATTGTTCAGTCGTAAGATGCCCATACCATACATTCACATGTCAGTGCTTTGGAGAATTAACTTAGTTTTTATTGTATTGGAAATATATACATTGTAGTTAACACTGTAGTTCCTGGAAGTTTAGTTTTCATGAGTTGGCTGTTATTTAATTTTGCTAAATAAGTATGTATTTCATCACCTCTATCACCTCCCCTCTGCTTCTGCCATTCCCCACCCCACAGGAGTAACCTATTATCCACCATCACTAACATTTTATGAAATGTTTTATTTTCTAGAAATTTTAAAAGTATATAAGGTCTGATAGTCCTTTAACTGGAATAAATTTAGTTTCATGAAAATCTTACTACTCAGTCCTTATTCTCATATTTCCTTCCATTGATAAAGTGTATTATTAACACACCTCAAATTGATTAAAAAATTGTCAGTGAAACCACTAGAGGGCACTCTCACATAGGGTTCAGTTGGAACTTCCCTCACCCAAAGGTAGTGACTTCTAACATGCTTAGTTTGGCAGACAGTATTTGAATGTTCTTTAGGTAAGAATGACTAATAGAGTAAATGACAATAGTGAAATTAAATGAGACCAGTATTTATTTTTTGATGTAGTCATTAAGCATTTATTGAACCCTTACCTCACATGAAGAGGCATTGTACTTTTTGCTAGGCCAATAAGAAAAAATGGGCCCCTTCTAAGGAGCATAATATCTACTTAACTAGTATCTGCTGAGCTATTTAATTTTTCTAATTACATTGTTTTTTAACCATGAATGTAATGCATCATTTTTTTAAAAATTAGAGACTAAATAAATAGGAAATAAAATTACCCCTAATTATCCCATGTAAAGATAACACTAACATTTCTGCTATGCTTCTTCCCTGTTATTTTGCTACATAAATGTATTTCAAAAATAAAAATAGTATTTATTATGCATGTAGTTTTATAATTTTTTTCACTTAATGTTATGAGTGTTTTTCCATATAGTAAATGCTCTCATTTAATGGATGCATATTACTCTATAATCTGGATTGTCATAATTTAGTTAATTCTCTACTATTAGACATAATCATTATTTCTTTTCCCAGTTAGAAAGAATGCTGTTACTAACATCCTGGTGGATACTTTTTCTTTTTTTAGAAAACTATTTTTTAGAGTAGTTAAGGTTTACAGCAAAATTGAATGGAAGATACAGATATTTCCCATGTTCTTATGACCCTACACATGCATAGCCTCCCCCATTATCAAAATCTCCCACCAGAGTGTTAGATTTGTTACAGTGATGTTCCTACATTGACCTATTATCACCCAGAGTCCATAGTTTACCTCAGAGTTCACTCTTGGTATTGTGCATTCTAACAAATGTAGAATGGCATGTATCTGCCATTACAGTATCATATAGAGTAGTTTCACTGCCCTAAAAATAGTGCTATGCCTTTTCATTCCCTTTTTCCTCCCTAAGCCCTAGCAACCACTGATCTTTTTCTTGTCTCCATAGTTTTGCCTTTTCTATAGTTATATATTAGAATCGTACAGGATGTAGTCTTTTCAGATTGACTTCTTTCACTTAGTAATGTGCATTTGTTTTCTCCATGTCTTTTCACAGCTTGATAGCTCATTTCTTTTTAGTGCTGAATGATAATTCATTTTTTAGATGTACCTGTTTATTTATAAGATTATCTACTGAAGGTAATCTTGGGTGCTTCCAAATTTGGCAGTTATGAACAAAGCTGCTGTAAACATCTGCTTGCAGGTTTTTGTGTGGACATAAGTTTTCAACTTTTTTGAGTAAGTAACAAGGGCATGATTGCTGGATCATATGTAAGAGTATGTTTAAATTTGTAAGAAACTGCCAGACTCTGAAAGTGGTTGGACCATTTTGTATTCCCATAAACAGTGAATTAGAGTTCCTGTTGCTCCACATCCTTATCAGCATTTAGTGTTGTCAGTATTTTGAATCTTGGCCATTCTTGGTGTGTAGTTGTATGTCATTGTTTTAATTTGCATTTCTCTGATAACGTAATAAGATGCAGAGCATCTTTTCATCTGCTTGTTTGCCATTTGTACATCAGTTGGTAAGGTGTCAGTTAAAATCTTTGACCCATTTTTTTTAAATTGCTTTATTGAGTTAGAATTCACATCCCATACAATTCACCCATTTAAAGTATACAATTTAGTGGTTTTTAATATATTTACAGAGTTGTGCAGCCATCACAACAGTCAATATTAGAACATTTTTGGCCCATTTTTAAAATTGGGTTGTTTGTTTTCTTATTGTTGAGTTTTAAGAGTTCTTTTTGTATATTTTGGATAATAGTCCTTTATCAGATATGTTTTTTGAAAATATTTTCTCCCAGTCTATGGCCTTTCTTTTCATTCTCTTGACAGTGTCCTTTCACAGAGTATAAATTTTTAATTTAAATAAAGTTTAGCTTATCAGTTTCTTTTTTTATGGATCGTGCCTTTGGTATTGTATCTAAAAAGTCATTACCAAACCCAATATCATTTAGATTTTCTCCTATGTTATCTTCTGAAAGTTTTATAGTTTTACATTTTACATTTAGGTCTGTGATCCATTTTGAGTTAATTTTTGTGAAAGATCTGTTTCTAGTTCATTTTTTTGCATGTGGATGTCTGGTTTTTCCAGCACTATTTCTTAAAAAGACTGTCTTTGCTCCTTTATGTTGCCATTACTCCTTTGTCAAAGATTGACTATATTTATGTGAGTCTGTTTCTGCGCTCTCTGTTCCATTTATCTACTTGTCTGTTCTCTCACCAATACCACATTGTCTTGATGACTGTATTTTATGTAGTAAGCCTTGAAGGCTGGTGGTGTCAGTCCTCTGACGTCTTCATTACTGATGGATTATATTAATTAATTTTTGAATGCTGAACCAGCTTTACATACCTGGGATAAATCCCACTTGTTCACGGTACATAATTCTTTTTAGACTTTCTTGAATTTGATTTGCTAATATTTTGGTGAGAATTTTTGCATCTGTGTTCATTTTAGATATCCGCCTGTAGTTTTCTCTTATTGTAATGCTTTTGTCTGGTTTTGATATTAGGGTAATGCTGACCTCATAGAATGAGTTAGGAAATATTCCATCTGCTCTGTCCACTGAAGGGGATTGTAGAGAATTGGTATTATTTCTTAACTGTTTGGTACAATTCACCAGTGAATCATGTAGGCCTGGTGCTTTATGTTTTGGAAGGTTATTAATAATGGATGCAATTTCTTTAATAAATATAGACATATTCAAATAGTCTATTTCTTGTGAGAGTTTTCCTAGATTGTCTTTCAAAGAATTGGTCCATTTCATCTAAGTCATCAAATTTGTGGGTATAGAGTTGTTCATATTTTTTCATTATCCTTCTAATGTATATGGGATCTGTAGTGATGTCCCTTGTTTCATGTCTAATATTAAGAGTTTGTGTCTTCTCCCTTTTCTTTTTAGTTAGCTTAGCTAATGGCTTTGATTTTTAGTGATCTTTACAGAGAACCAGTTTTTGGTTTTATTGATTTTTTTTTTCCTACGGATTTCCTGTTTTCGACTGTATTGATTCCTTCTCTGATTCTTATTATTTCTTTTCTTCTGCTAACTTTGGATTTAATTTGCTCTTTTCTAGTTTCCTAAAGTAGAAGCTTAGGTGGTTGATTTTAGATCTTTCTTTTTTTCTAATATATTCAATGCTAATATTTCCCTTTAAGCACTTCTTTTACTGTATCCCACAAATATTAGTAAGTTGTGTTTTCATTTTCATTTAGTTCAAAATATTATTTATTTCTCTTGATACGTCTTCTTTGACCCATGTATTATTTAGCAGTATATTGCTGAATTTCCATGTATTTGAGGATTTTCCAGCTGTCTGTCTGCTACTGATTTCTAGTTTAATTTCATTGTGGTCTGAGAGCAGATGATTGATTTCTGTTAAGTTCAGTAAAGTTTATTTACGGTCCAGAATGTCGTCTGTCTTAGTGAATGTTCCAGGCGGGCTTGAGAAGAATATATATTCTGCTGTTGTTGGATGAAATAGTCTATAGATGTTCATTATATCCAGTTGCTTGATAGTGTTGTTGAATTCAACTGTGTCCTGACTGATTGCCTGCCTGCTGGATCTGCCCATTTCTGACAGAGTGTGTATTAAAGTCTCCAATTATAATAGTGGATTTATCTATTTCTCCTTGCAGTTCTATCAGTTTTTGCCTCACATATTTTGACAGTCTTTTGTTAGGTTCATGTACATTAAGGATTCTTAAGTCTTCTTGGGGAATTGCCTCTTCTATCATTATATAATGCCCCTCTTTTCCCTGATAACTTTACTTGCTCAGAAGTCAGCTCTATCTGAAATTAAACAGCTATTCTTGCTTTCTTTTGAATAGTGTTAGTGTGGCATATCTTTCTCTACCCCTTTATTTTTAATCTAGATGTGTCTTTATATTAAAAGTGGGTTTCTTGCAGACAGCATATGGTTGGGTCTTATTTTTTGATCCAGTCTGACAATCTCTGTTTTTTAATTGGTGCATTTAGACCATTGACATTCAAAGTGATTACTGACATAGTTGAATTACTATCTACCATATTTGTTACTGTTTTCTATTTGTTGTCCTTGTTCTTTGTTCCTGTTTTTGTCTTCTACTCTTTTTTGCCTTTTGTGGTTTTTAATTAATTTTATATGATTGTGTTTTCTCTCCTTTCTTAGCGTATTTGTTATATTTCTTCTTTTTAAGAAATCTTTTTTAGTGGTTGCCCTAAAGTTTGCAGGACACATTTGCAATTAGCCAAGTCCACTTTCATGGGAACCCTATACTGCTTCATGGGTAGTGCAAGAACCTTATAATAGCAAACTAATCCTATGACTCCTTCCTATCTCTTATGTCATTGCTGTCATTCATTTCTCATATATAAGCATATATACCTAAGCATATATATGCATAATCAAATACATTGTTGCTATTATTTTTTGAACAATCAGTGAAGAATAAGAAAAAAGTTTTTACCTTCACTTATTCCTTCTCCACTGCTCTTCCATTATTTATGTAGATCTATGTTTCTGACCTATATCATTTTCCTTCTCTCTAAAGAACTTCTTTTAACATTTTTCACAAGACAGATCTACTGGCAACAAATTCCTTCAATTTTTGTTTGAGAAAGTCTTTATTTGTTTATTTATTTATCCTTTACTTTTGAAGGATAATATTGCAGGGTACAGAATTCTAGGTTAGTGGGCTTTTTTTATTTCAACATTTAGATATTTCACTCCATTCTCTTCTTTCTTGTATGGTATCTAAAGAGAGGTCAGATGTAATCCTTTTTTCCACTAGACTTGATCAAAGTTTTTAATAAGAAATTAGTGTGTGCAAATATTTGATAAAGTCCACCTTCCCTACTAGACTGTAAACTCCATGACTTGCAAGGACCTTGACTGGCCCTGTGTACCACTATGTCCCTATTGCCTAATGTGGCCTGGTACATTCATTGTACCACAGCATCTTCATATGATTTTGTAAAAGAAATAGCTCCAGTGCAGAAGGTTTTAACCTAAGGATTCTGTAAATGGGATTTGGGGTTGAGAGCATCTGTGAAACTCCTGAAGTTGTGTAGAATTTTGAGAATAAGTATCTGTGTGTTTGCCTGAGGCTAGGGTCTGTAGTTTTTCAGTAGTTCATTAAAGGCGATGCCACTACTTCTTATTTGCCTGCAGCTCAGCACATAATAACATTAGTACTGGAATTATATTGATATGCAAGAAAGTGTGGTTTCTACATATTCTCAGAAGCAGCCATAATAAGCATTTTTAAGAAAAGAAGAAAACAAGACATCATGTGCCTTTGTTTTGGATGGCTATAGCATTTAAGGCAAACCCCTCCTCAAGGAATATTTTTCCAGTTTCAGATGTGTATTCAGAAATGAGTCTGCCTGGATATCAGTGCATAAACACAAGAAGTGAGCAAACCATTTCATTTGCTGAAGTCTTAAATAAATGTCTCCATTGCTTTCAGGCAAAGGGAATGATTTCTTAGATTTTTTTTTTTCCACAGAAGTTCAAAATTAATCGCTAATATTTTTATCAGAATAATTTGCAAATATTCTGATGCTAACAAAATATTTTCCCAGTTACAGCTCAGCAGTTAACCCTCTACTAGTTTCTAATGTGCTTTTTAACCTTCTGAAAGTAAGACTTTAATGCACTGGGAAGAAATGTTCAGGAAGAATATGTAATATATTTTCTAATTCTACACAAAGGCAACCACTTAGATAGTAAGATCACCTCATATTCATTCACATTGCATCTTCCTGCAGGAAGCCTAAACTGCTGCACTCCTCAAAATTATCTCTTGTCCCTTTTGCTGTCAGTCCTCACCAACTCCCAACCTTAGATAATCAGAGATAAGTCCAAAGAATTCTCTTTTTCAGCTTCATTGCTGATAACTAACTCTAAACAACAGAAAGCTGTGAAAAATTACATTGTCCGTAAATGTAGTTTGAAGTTTTGTGTAGGAATACAATCGGATACATAGCTGCAATGATAAGAAAACATTCTGGAGTAGGAACTTAAAGATCTTGACCCAGAATATAAGTCAATAGATTACTTCTTTCAGAAAGTCTTAGTATGAAAATCTCATCAACTGAATTAAACAGTATGCTTAGTAAAGATTATAAATTATTAAGGGCTAATGCTGGAAATTTGAAATTATTCTTTTTATTATGTGGTAATTGGAAAACATCAGAAATAACTATGATTACATGCTGAGATAGGATGGTTATCTAGAGAGAAAATTCTATTGAGTAATTTGAATATTTAGCATTACTGTAAGAATCAGTTTGGTACCACCTTTTTAAAGATACAAATTGGCCAGCTAGAGTTATTAATTTGTTTGATATCTTCAGAATTTTAGTCTTCAGAATTCATCCACTCAGAGCAGGAATGCAAGATATTTTTCAATGGAAGGTAAAACCAGAGGGCAAAAACAAAAGGTAGAAGCTTGGAAGAACAGGGTTTTTGCAGACTCCATGTTTCGTAATTTAACAGTTGTCAGTGGAATAGGTGATTATCTTGATGTTGCACATCTGCAAAAAGTTATCAAACTGTTATCAATTTGATAGAACACTTTAAATTCTATTTTCTAGGAAAAGAATGTTCAGACAGCAAATTCATAGGTCTGGAACCCACTTATTTCATCCAAAGATGATTTAAATTTAATTAATAACTTACAGAATACATTGTTCTAACTGGCCACTAAGGAAGAATTAAAAATGAACTTTGAAATTATAAGATAACTTGCTTCATTTTGGACAAAAGTTAAAAACACATATTCTGAGCATGCTGAAATTATTTTAAAACCTCTTTTTTTCCATTCCCATCATTATCCCTTTGTAAACTCAATGCATTCTTATGAATGATAGGAAAAAATATATAGAAGTAGTTTGGATATACATCATTCCCTGAAAATAATATTGTGTCAATCCAACCTGGATTAGATATTTTAACAAAGAAACAAGTTCATTTGTCACAGGGTATTTTAAAATATTAAAACTTTAAAATATTAATATGCATGGTGTTTATTCAGAGTATGCATATAATGGTCTAATCTAGAGGATTACTAATTCATTCATAATTTTCTTCAGTTACAGTTAAAAAACAACAAAATGTTAAGAATTATAGAAATTCTCTATATTAATCTTAAATGCATATGTTCAATGAACAGTAGTTTTATCATTCTTTTTTCTTCCCCTTTTATGTTTGTCTAATTCTGTTTATTAAAATTAATTTTATGTTCATTGCATTAGTAAAAATTTGAGCTTGTACTTTTTATGTTTTTTTCATTTTACTAATTTGGTTTTATTATAATTTTAAAAGTATTGGACCACAGTGGATTAAAAAACTGTCCCCCCGTCACAGATGATTTGACAACTCCTGTTTTACAGAATTCCTTCCAGACAATTATTCAGTTTTGGCTTGAACTCTTTTAGTTTTAGTAAGTAGGAGTTCATTACCCTTCCAGGAAGCTAATTCCATTATTGGACAGTTCTGATTATTAGAAAATACTTCCCTGCGTGGGCTAAAAATCAGTTTTCCTATGATTTGTAAGCCTCAGAATTGATCCTTCCCCCAGAATTATACAAAAGAGATTTACTTCCTCTTACATATGACAGTGCTTTGGATATTTGAAAATACTTGTCCTATCCCTCCTTAATTTTCTTAAAGTTCCACTTTTTCCTATTATCCATATGATACGGTTTCCAGAAGCTCCTTGTCCTAGTTGCCCTCTTCTGGACATACCCTTTTAATAATGTCTTTCTTAAAATGTATTACCCAGAATTGAATTGAACATCATTTTCTTATTCTGGACAACATACTTCTGCAAATGGTGCCAATAATGCATTTTTTTTTAGCAGTCATGTCTCTGATTTGTCTTGAGTTGTAATTTTTTTTTTTTTAAATGGAGATGCTGGGGATTGAACCCAGGACTTCTCATGTTCTAAGCACACGCTCTACTGAGCTATAACCCCACCCTCTGAGTCATAGTTTCTGAAGAGGGAACCAGGATATCAAAATAGTCTCCAAATTCAGCTGATTCCTTGTAAAAATACTCTTCCACCATTCTTGATTCCTTTTAGGGAGAAAAGAAAAAAGTGTATTTTCATTGCTAACGTCACTGGTTCTTAATTTTACCATTTAAGTGTTAGCAACATGCCTGATAATATAACCAAAGAAGATTTTAAGGGGGATGATATTTTTAGGAGTTTCATTCTGACTAACTGGGGGAGGGTAAAGGATGGACTGGAACAGGAACAAGACAAAATGTAGGGGGAACTGTTAAATGACTGATGTAGTAATTCAGATGACAAATGATAATGGCCTCGTTTAGAGAAGCAGAAAAGAAGATGGAGAGAAGGGGACAGATTCCATAGAAGTTAGAAGTAAAATAAATAGGATTTGGTAAGTAAGTAATTTATATGGGAATGACAATAATGAATGAGAAAGGGGGAGGGGAGAGGAAGCAGCTGTTGACATCCAGACACTGGGCATTCAGAGCTATGCCATGTTATTTTCTGTTGGGCATAAGAATTTCACAGAATACCAACATCAGACAAGATTATTCTGAGACCATAACAACTTGAGACAAAACAGGTCCACTTCATAATGTTGTCAAAGCACAGAGAGACAGAATCCCCAAGCCATCCACAAAATATGAAACACCCTGCCCCTCTCTCGGCTAAAATGAGTGACAGTTACTTATTTACCATTTATAGGGTTATCCTTGCTCTGGACTGTCTTTCCTGGAAATAAGATGTATTGAGATCCCAATCATAAAATGCCTCTTCTTTCCTTCTAAGAGTGGTCAATCTAAAGCAGATCCCTGCTTCCTTAGCAGTCTCTCAAATCACTCAATCAAATCCCAAGTCCTCTAACAGGTTCTTTCTAACACTCTCTTGCTAAGTTCCGGGGTTTCCTATGCTGTGCGTTCTCCTTCACTGCAATGAGTAATAAACTCAGCTTGTTCAACTAGAGATGTGTTCCTGGTGGTCTCTGGCTGAAAGGCACTGACATTAAGAATAACCCCAGGGTGTCTTGGCTTAGACAGTCAGATGTTGGAAGTACCAGTAATAGAAATAAAGAACACTAGATAAGAAGAAGGAAATGTCTTCAATTTTTAACAGGCTATCTTTGAGATATCAGTGGGTTAAAGCTAAGTGGAGATATTGGATGGATTTATGACTCTGGAACTTTAAGAGCGATGTCTATGCTAAATCTCTCTCACCTGTCTACCCACATGTAAGTATACTAAGAAGTGTATATTTGAGAGCCATTGTTTATATAATTGAAGCTGTAGCATTAGCTAAGATCACCCAGGGAAGGAATAAAATGAGAAGAAAAGGGCTGAGGACAGAACCCCAAGGGTATTTATTAAGGTATGAAAATGAGATACCCAGAAAAGACTCTTTGAAGGAAATGTCATTGAGAAAATGACCAAAAGTTAAAGGAGAGTTTCAAGGATGAGATTAGCAATTTTTAATGCTGCTAAGAATTCAAGTAAGGTAAGGGGAGCCCTTCAAGCTCTGACTCTCCCCATTGTTTTTGAGCCTCTCTTTACTTGCTGGTACAATGAGATGTTTTAAGCTTCTCTTATAACTTCCCTCCTTTAGCCTTGGAATCAGCCATTTCTCTCAGGACTCTTGTTTCCCTTGAGTAGAAAATGGTATTTAGAAACCAAGATCTGTGAAGCCTGTCTGTGAAGGGCTATGGTATGTGGTGGTCACATAGGGGAATGGGAGGTCAGAAAGAAGGAGAAACTTGGCTTAGGTAAAGATGAGCAAAGCAGAGTTCTGATTATCAGAACTGAAACTTCAGTCATAGGCAGGTGGAAGATGATTTGACCTTGAGTCCCCGAGTGGCACATAGAGCTCTAAGGTCTCCCCAAGGTTAGGATTCATTCTAGGAGATCTGGGCAGAGCTCTGACTTTCAGTAGGCATCACATGATCTCAGTAGGGTAGGGAGGCACCGAGCAAAGCCTGACACCACCTGTGAAAATTTTGGGTTATCTAACTGCACCAAGCTTTTTTGGCTTGTTATGTGGGCTTTAGCGTCACAATTGTAACTCTCTACTTGTTAAAGTGATAATTATGTTTATGGCATTAATATTTACTAGTAAGAAAAAATTGGGTATTTGGTGTGAATATCTCTGCTCTTGTTGGCTCAGCATTCCAATCCTCTTCTGGAAAATACTTTATTTTCCCACCACAAACGTCTTGTAGGGAGTCCCAACTCCTGGTTTAGTTAATTGTACCAGAGATGAGTAATCCCATCAAGTAGGGTTGATTGAAATAGTGTTTTGGTCTTGAGTGAGCGGATAACCTAAACCAGGCCAATAAGTGTCCTTCAGGATTTGAAAAACTGGCATAGAGCAAAGGGGCTCACTCCCTCTATAAGACAAATGAAGAGATGGGGCATTCTATTTGTTTGCTGCATAATTCCTAGGAAGAAGGCCAGCATAAGAGAAAAGATAAGAGATCAAAGGGGAATACTGCAGGTGGTGTTTGATTATCTGATTCCTTGTCTGTGAAGCTAGAGTGTGACTTTGCCATCTCAGAACTGAGTCTTCCAACACAAGATTCTTTTGTGCCTAAGCTAGTTTGACTTGGGTTTCAGTCACTCTTTACCCAAAGAGAGAGACAGCACTCGTATAATAACTTCAAGTAAAATTCAAGGTTTTAATTGATGTTGTCAAAAGCTAACCTAATTAATGTGGTCAAAAGTTAACTTCATTTTGATAAGCATCTCAAACTTTCCATCCAAAATGGTTAAAAAAAAAAGTGACTATACATGGTGTTTATTTTTCCTAGTAAAAGTAGCAGTTTTTCAAAATGATTTTTTTTTCTATCTTTGCCTAATATTAGAACATCTATCCAGGCAGTCAGTCTCCCAAGGATCTCTTTCTTGTTAACAACTTTAGTTTAAAATTGTATTTCCATTCAACACCTCCCCCATCACACTATTGCATTCATGGATGGTGTCACTTTACCAAATACTTCCTTTTCTAAAGCAACAAAAAATAAATCAGTTGTAAGAGAAAGTATATATACTTTCTGATCTTCCCTTTTGTTATAAACAATTTCCCAAGTGCCTGCTCAAGGTTACACTTTCTCTAACAGTTACTTTAACAGGTTTTACTGTCTCTATTTACTCTTTTAGCTTTTCTAGTCCTTAAGGCTAAGTAGAAACCCTAATCCTTGTGTTTACCCAGACATTTTCTAAGGTCAAGGACAACTATCCAAGCTGGTTAATGGCTATATTCTTTAAAAATATTCTAGGTTTGGTTCAGTACTTAAAATCATCCAATGCCTTCGATGGCAGTGTTAATCATTGTATTCCATACTTTTTTTTTGCCTACCTCTCCTTACAGAATCAGCCTCCATTTTTCTTCTGGAGATTTACCCTTTCCCCATTCTCAGTCTATGAGGTCTCGATGGCATTCTGACCCTTACATCAAGAGTGGAGCTGTGACTTAGAACCAAGACAATTTACACATGTGTTCCTGAGGTGGGTACATGACCTAAACCAGTGCAATCTGAGGACATTTCAAGACTTTTAAGAATGCCACCAGCAGATATATTTTTTCTCCATTGGATATGAATTTAAGATGCCAAAGCTATCATTTCTGCAGCCATCTAATGACCATGAGGGAACTGTTTGAGATTGGAGCCAACCTGAAAGACATGGAGGTGAGAGATAAAGAGAAAGGTTCTAGTTACTGAACCAAAAATAATCTTTTACTTAAGCGCATTTGAATGGATCTTTCTGTTACTTACAACCAAGAGTCTTAACTGATGTAACAATGATCACACAAAGTTCACTCAAATAAGAGTAATAATTGGATAAATACATATAAATCTGAAGTTTTTTCAGAGCAAGATCTGAAAACAAATGAAAACTCAGAATCTATTGGCCAGGACAATTGTCCTATCTGCTTGCCAAAACTAATTGTCTAGAAAAGAGTAAAGCATAAGAAACCAGCCTCTGAGTATTCTAAAAGATCCAACAAATTGCTTGAGATATCTTGAATCTAAGATATTTATTTAATTTAGTCCCTTAACAATGCATTACAAGGAGAACATGTGTTCTGAATAGGGTCTATGAGACACCAGAAAGCCACCAAGTTCACAGGCTCATAGAATTTTAGGTTACTACTACTTAATAAAGCATGAAAATGAACTTGTGCCATTTTCAACAATTACTCTTGAACAACACAGGCTTGAGCTGTGTGGGTCCAGTTATATGCAGATTTCTGTCAGTAGTAAATACTTCAGTATTCAGTACTACATCATCCCCAGTTGGTTGAATCCAGGGAGGCAGAACCGTGGATTTGGAGGAATCCCATAATACAGAGGGCCAACTATAAGTTTTATGTGGATTTTGGACTGTGTGGAGGGCCAAGGTCAGTGCCCCTAACCCTTGTGTTTTTCAGTGATCAACTGTATTTTATCAAATGCTTTTTCTGCATCTATTGAAATGATCATGTGATTTTAGTCTTTGTTTTTGTTGATGTTGTATATCACATTGATGGATTTGCATATATTGAACCATCCTTGTGTCCCTGGGATGAATCCAACTTGATCATAGTGTATGATCTTTTTTTGTGTGTTGTTGGATTCTGTTTGCTAATATTTTGTTGAGGATTTTTGCATCTATGTCCATCAATGATATTGGCCTGTAATTTTCTTGTTTGGTCATGTCTTTGTCTGGTTTTGATATCAGGGTGATGGTGGCTTCATAGAATGAGTTCAGGAGTGTTCCCTCCTCTTCAATCTCTTGGAAGAATTTGAGAAGGGTTGGTATGAGTTCTTTGTATGTTTGGTAGAATTCCCCAGTGAAGCCATCTGGTCCTGGACTTTCGTTTGCAGGGAGGTTTTTTATTGCTGATCCTCCTTCACTTCTAGTGATTGATCTGTTCAAGTAGTCTATTTCTTCTTAATTCAGTTTTGGTGACTATATTTTTCTAGGAACTTGTCCATTTCTTGTAGTTTGTCCAGTTTGTTGCCATATAATTGTTCATAGTATTCTCTTATGATTTTTTTTATTTCTGTGGCATTGGTTGTAACAAGGATCAACTGTAAATACATGTTGAAATACAAGTTTTAGGTTAATTCTTAAATAACTAAAAATTTAGGTATATGAAAACAAAGGTTTTCCAATCCCTTCTACTGACTAAGGCTCTGTGATACATGGGATTTTACCATGGCTGGGCCGTCTTAGGTCTTGGGAGACACAAAGGCTTAACAAACAGCCCCTACCTCTTTTCTCCACCCTAGAACTCATATAGTGGGACAAATCATTTATTTTAAAAGTAATCTTTGAGGAGTATCACATATTTTGATTCAAATTATTTGGGAGGAAGCATGTGGAGTAGAAAATGGAAGAAATGTAGAGTAAGCAGGTCTTCATCTGGATCTTATCCCTGTCCATAATTGTGTGAGCTACTAGATATAAGCCCCATGAAGGCACGGCCCAGATCTATGTTAATTCATTGATGAACGCCCAATGCCAAGCACAATGACTGGCATATATAATAGGTGCTCAACAAATTTTTTGTTAAATAAATTAATATATGGGTTTTGCATGAGTCCTTTAATTTTTTCTTATGTTAATTAGGCTAACTGGTTCAACAACCACCAAGACTTCCTTGCCTGGACACTTATTTCTCACTTCATAGTCTAACTTGGGTCAGTGAATAGGGGAAAACACCTCTGTTCCACAGAGCCATTCAGAGACCCAGACTCCTTCCAGGTGGTGGCTTCACCAGCCCCTGGAGCCTCGAACTCCTCTCCTGGGTCCTGTGCATCTGGATGGCAGGTAAAGGGGAAGAGAGAATGTGAAGAGAGGATTGTATACTAGGTCTTAGTAGTCAGCCCTAAAGGAGCGGGCTTCTGCTATATTCCATTAGCCAAAACTCAGTTCTTTGCAGTCCCCCACCCAGAACCCAGAACCCACCCCTACAACTGCAGGAGAACTGGAAACAGTGTCTAGTGGCATACCCTGGAAGAAGAGGAGAAACTCACGTATTGATGAGAATTCACTTTCTCTGCTTCACTCTCTGAGCCCCAACTCCTGAAAAGAATTAATTATTGCCATTTGCCAACAATTTATGGGGTTTTAATGAAGCAATAAATGTGGAAGTACTTGGTAAAGTGCTAATCAAATGTTAGGTACGAATTTAGTCCCTTTACTCCTGCATTTCATGGGTGAAATGTGTAGGCTGAAAGGTCCTCTAAGAACACTTTCCAGCTCTAAAATGCTTAGATTCTGTGGTTCTTTTAAACCTTCAGCAAGCATGTGCCTTTCTGACTTGGTGGTGGTGCCTGGGATAAGCCCTTTAGGATCCTACCCATAATTCTACAACCTTCCTGCCCCGAAACCCTCTTTCATTTCTATAATATTGCCGTGTCCTTTTTGAGACACACCTGACTCTATCTTACCTCATTTTAATTCTGTTCATTCCAACTATGGGTAAAAGATAATTTTTGCCTTCCTATTGCATCCACCAGTTCCAGTCTGCTAGACTTCATAATTTCAGAAGAAAATTGTAGATGTGAGGAAAAGAACCTAAGAAAGCATTTGACAGATCTGAAATATTAAAAACAAACATGATTACTTTAATAATGCCTTGAAAGATACTATATAATAGCAGTTTGATTCAATCTATCTCCTTTGTCTGTGATTTCTTCAGTCTCTTACCCCAGCTTCCCAGTTTTTTTCTCTAGCTAAATTCCCTTTGTGGTTTACTGAGAGCTGTTTTGCACAATTCCTAGGGGGGATCAGCAAGGGGAGGTCTGAATTCTCCTATATCAAGGGCAGAATATGCTCTGATGGGAAGCGTGGATACTCAGGGGTATTCTGGCTTCTAGGTAATTCACATAAAACAGAGGAACTGGTCTGTCCACTTCCATTCAGGCCCCTTCTTACCTTCTCCAGACCATAGCCAGGTTTGTTTTTGTTTTTGTTTTGTTTTTTCACATTGCAAATCTGATGTCATTCTTGTGCTTAAACACTTTAATGAGTGTATTGTATTTTTTTTTAAACTTTGATATACATTATACAAATAATATAGTGCACAGATCTTCGGTTCAATTTGAGGAGTTTTGACAATGGGATATGCTTGTGAAACCACCACTGCAAACAAAATTTGAAACATTTCTACCACCTCCATAAGTTCCCTTGCTCCCCTTTTCCAGTTATTTCACCCTCTTCCTGGCCCCAGCATCCAGAGGCAACCACTTTGATTTCTATTAGTTTTGCCCATTTTTGGATTTCATACAAATGAAAAAAACACAGTACAGACTTTTTTTGTGCCTATTTTTACTCAACATAATCTTTTGAAGAATATTTAGTGTTGCTGTGTGTTCATTCCTTTCAATTGAGTATGAATATACCACAATTTATTTATCCATTCTCTTGTTGATGGACATTTGGATTGTTTCCAGTTTTAGGCTATTTTAAGGTTGCTATGAATATTCATGTTAAGTCTTTTGAGGATAAAAGTTTTTATTTCTCTTGGGTAAATACCTAAGAGTTGACTGTCAAGTAATAGGGGTTTTAACCCATCTAAATTCCCATTTAGGATGAAGACTAAAACCCTACAAGGCCCTGATCACATCTTTGGAGTCCTGCAAACTACCCCCTCCTCTTGCCTCTCTGACTTTAGCCTCTCTGTTCATGTTCTTCCCCATGCCAGAGCCACACTATCTTTCCTTTTCTCCAGCTCATCCTTCAGATCTAAACTCCAGCCACAGCTGCCTACCTTCCCCATTAAAATAAATCCTTTATCATAGGCATTTGCATCTCTGTGTTCTTGATGCCCCAGGACATACCAAGACTAGTTTTATATTCATGGGCATGATTACGGCTGACTCTTGAACAACTTCGGGGTTATGGTTGCTGACTCTCTGCCCAGTGGAAAATCCAGCAATAATACAGTTGGCCTACAAATCCACAGTTCTGCATCGGCAGATTCAGCCAACTCTGATGGTGTGGTACTGTAGTATTGGGGAAAAAATCCGCATATAAGTGTACCTGCATAGTTCAAACCTATGTTGTTCAAGGGTCAACTCTATTCATTTAATGTTTACTTCTCACTCTGCAGCAAGCTCCATAAGAGCATGTTATCTGTCTGTTTTACTCACACAATGCTAGTTTCTCACACTTACTAAGCATTCAGTATGTCACTGTTGAATGAAGGAATAATGGCTGTTCTTCATTCCACCGTAGGGTCTGTTCTCCATTTTAATAAAACCCCTTTTGGTCCTCCAGAGAAGAAACTTGTTGTCTTTGACATGAATTTCTCCATAGCCTGGACTTAGCTGGAGGGAATAAGACCAGGCAATCACTTATGTTCAGGCTGCCTGGCTTCTAGGAAAGAGAAAGCTTGAATTTCAGTCTTAATAGTTTTTGTCTTAAGCAGACCAGTACATAAACATAATTGCTGCTAGAGGAGCTTCTGATCCAACTAAGACAACAAGGCAAGGCAGTTAGCAAATACTCCACCTTGAACTAGATCAAAGAGGACTTTTGCTCCTGGTTGGTTTTTTCCCTCTAGTTTTTCTTCTTGAGGACAAAGTCCTGGGAGCATTCTCAAGACAGCATGGGTTTTCTGGGAAAGCAGAAATCTTTCTTACTAGAGAGTCAGGGAATGAAATTTTTCCAGAAGAAAAATTAGAAGGTAAAATGCTATGCAATGAAATTTGCTTATATATTGAAAAGCACCTCCATGAGGCATTTTTACCAGTTGACTTGCTGGAGCAGAGATGCTGATGAAGTAAGAAGGCTCATTTATTCAGTGTGCTATTATTGTGACAAGGCTATTTCAGGGATGTGTTTAGCATCACATCCTCTCTCCTCCTCAAAAAAACCCCAGTATGTACAGTAATCAAGATGATTACTAGAATCTTACATACCTTCTCATGACTCCATGTTTTTCATGGATGATTTCCTTTCCAAGTTGATTTCTTGTTTGCCTACAGTGATAACAGTGAGCAGATGAGTGTGTGGATATTCTTTCTTCTCTGAGTGTTTTGCCTTTGCGAAAAGAATGCAAAAATGTGATCCTAGAGGATGAGTGTAATACCAAAAGGACTGTCAAAGAAAATTATTGCCTACATTATCATCAGTAAACAAAGGACGCTGCAGCCATCAGCTATCAGCCTTCCCCCAAGGACGAGGACAACAGTGAGCCAGAGGGAACTCAGCATGGAGACTAGCAGGCAGCCTGGCCTCTGCCACTACCCCTAATGGTGCCCCCTCAGGGGACTCAGAATGGGAAAGAACAGGATACTGGCCCTGGATAACTCAGGTGTATATCAAAGGAATGATTTCAATAAGCCCAGACTTTTGCATCTTCCCATACATGGAAAAAACACTAAATTCCTTAACTTGAGACCTCTGGTTTTCTTTAATTAATTTTGATGTTATGACTACCTGGTCTTTGTTGCAAAAACTCCCATATATCCTGGTTCCTCCCCTACCTCTTCAGAATAGTCTCTTAGAATGATCTGAGAGATTGTATCCCAGGCTTAAGTCCTCAGAAATCTCTGCAAATAAAACATAACTGTCAGCTTTTAGGTTGTGCTTTTTTTTTTTTTTTCAGTCAACAGGACTATAGTTGTTCAAGAAAACAATGGTAATTTTTATCACCACCAGATTATTTTTATTGCCACCAAGAAATTATTTTGGGAATCAGCAAACCTCTATGGAAGGAATAGAATATGCTCTCCTGTTTTTAGATAGAAGTGGGTGATTCTTCCCTTCAGCAGGATGTGAGGAAGTCAAAGGTGATAGACAATATGCATCAGAAAGTCAGCCAGAATATTTATTAAGAAACTTGAAAGTGTTCATAACCTCTGATCTAGTAATTCCACTCCTAGATATCAGTCATGAAGAATTAATCATAGATGTCGACAAGAGTCTATTGCAAGGAAGGTCATTGCTGCATTATTTACAATAGGGAGAAACTGGAAATGATCTAAATGTCTAACAAAAAGAGAATGGCTAAATAAATCCTGGGGCCTGCTTAACATAATTATTATGATATTAAATAATGCTTGCAAAGGCTAGTTAGGAACATAGGAAAAATTCTCCTAGTGAAAGAAGTACCTACAATAGGGCCTGAGATATTGTAAACACTCTAAATGTTTCTTCAATTAATACATGGATAGCTTACTTTTATAGCCAGAAAAAATAATTTGAAAGTCTGCCAGAGAAATGGAGGTTAACAATAAAAAAAAAAAAACAAAAAAAACCTGACATAGGTAGGGTTGACACTTCTGGAAAGGCATTTTGCTGAGGAAAAGAAGATGAAAGCAATTCTTCCCCTAGCGCCCCACACTCCCTAAAAAAGACAAAAAACTTAGCCTTGAATGTAGGCCAATGGAAAGATGTCTTTTCCAGGATATTTTAGATGGAAGTAGAGTTTGCAGCAACTGGGGGTGCTTTCCTCTAAAATGAGAATTTGTTAACTTAATAGTTCTTGAGCACTTTTTTGTGTGTGTGCTAAAAATTTTGCTGAGATGTTGGTTTGAGGGGCTTTTCTAACTTACAAGAGTTTTGTTCCTTCTCTGTTTTGCTAGGTGAAGAGTTGGAAATATTTCTGCCTTATCAAACAGCCTCAGTTCCAGAGAGAGACTCAGAACATCTGCCATGTAAGCCTGTTTTCTACTCTTTCCCTCTAAAGTTAAGACTGGCAGCTGTGAGCATTCTTGCAAGTGTTTGACTTGTACATTTGAGCTTATTTTTAAGAACTGGCTCACTGCCAATCTGCACTCCAGCTTCTGATACTTAAATAGGAGTCAACTGCACCAGATATAGAAGAGCATGTGTGTGGGGGGGGGGGGGTACGGCAGAAGAAGCACAAAAAGAAAACCAACGAAGAGGTGTAGGTTGGAAACTGGACTCTGAGCCAAGAGCTGCACTTAAGTGGAATTATGGGTCCACTTCCAACAGGAATGTTTCAAAACTAAGATCAGGACAGAGCCATCAAGGCGCATGGTCACCCCAAGGGTTACATGGGTTCTGTAGCAAATTACACTGGGCTTCATTTAGTAGGGAGATCCTACTTTGGGAGGTAGAGGAAAGTGTTATAATTTTGGAAACCCTCTTTAAGAAAAGAATACAATTTTAGAATACAAATACTATTAACAAGAAAACACAACAGTGCTTAAGAAACAGAAATATATCTACTAAACCCCACCATGTGTATCCCCAACCAACTTTCCATTAGCCAAATCCCATACTGTCCAAGGCCCCTCCAAAGCTCCCTGATCTGGGAGATTGCGATGAAAGGTAAGTTAGACAGCAAAGACAGAGGGCTTAAAATGTCCTAATTTTGCATATTTAACAAAACATGTGCCCTTGTGGGAGCATTGTTAGGCCTTTCCCTAGGACCTTTACAAGATAGGGGCCTTGAACATCAAGTTTGATTAACTTTGGGATGAATCCCCCTCTGACCATGCCCCACTCTTAGCATTTTCCTGCAGATTACATCAGATTAAAGTTAAAGACAGCCAATGGGATGAGTAGAAGGCAGAAATTATAGAAAGGTCACAGTGGGGACTCATCACAACATATACATTCTTATTCCTCTTATGAATCTTGAGCTCTCTGGCTGGGAGATGATGAAGGACTTGTTAGGTCTGCTGGAAGATACAGTAAAGGAATCTTGGGGCTGAAAATCCAGCCTTTATACATAAGTATTAGCACAAGTTGGGAAGCCAGGCTGCTTCCACCTAGTGGAGAAGGGAAGTGACTTAGCAGGCAGAGGAGTTACTCGGAGGTGAGAGAGCTGGCAGATAGTGCCTTGTCCAGGGACCTTAGTTTGGTACTTGACCTGGCAATCGTTGCTAGCTTTGCAGTTTCCTCCAGGCTGGCGAGTGGGAAACTGGAAGCAAGTTTCTCAGTAGAGAGGGCTACACATATGAAAAACAACAACAACCAAGGTTGACTTTTGGATGGTCTAATGAACCTTAAGCACTGGGGCAAGTCATGGGATTGGAGGTGAGTGGTTGGCAGAGGAATGATGGAGGACATGCTTGCAATTCTAGGAATCCTTAAGGCAGCAACAGCAGAAACAGTGAGAGCACTGAGTGGGTATCAGCACTGGATGGGTGGTTGTAGTGGGGTGTGTGGCTGAGAGAACCCTTGAATAAAATCAAACCGTTTAGGTCAACTACGCACATTTTATAAGAACATACAGAAACAAAAGGATGCAAACTAAATACATTAGAAGGGTTTCTGTGGTGGAGGGTTAAGGGTAAGATTGGGGATTTAAAGGGAACATATTACTCATTCACCCAGTTCTTTATAAACAAGAGGGGCCATGAAAACAATCAAACAAACAAAACATTCCAACAGTAATGGGAAAGCATCATTTTTTTGTGTGCATGTGAAATGGAGAGATTTCCAATGATAATGCTGGGTAGGAACTGTGTACAGCAGTTTCAGACTCTCAGGGGTCCCAAGGTTGTGGAGCTTTGAGAAACAAGGGCTGCCCATATATGAGAATACAAGGGGTATTTTCAAAAACTGCTTCATAGTTTTTGGGGGAAAATGATACACGATTTTGGGGTTTTTTTTTTAATGCAAGAATACAGATTATTACATGAATTCAATCCATGTAAAATACTTAAAAGAATGCCTGACATGCAGTAAGCCCCCAGTAAATGTTACTTAAATAACCTGAAATTCCACCCCTCGGAGATAACCACAATTAAGATTTTGGTAAACGTCCTTCCCAGGAAATACAGCAATTTACTTATTTAATTGTATATAAATGAGATCAAGCTCTTATGTGATGTTCTGAAACAAAATGAAGCTCAGTCTCTCTGTATAAACACATCCTATCAGTTTTGTTTCTCTAGAGAACCCTGACTAATAGTTTGTAAGGTTGCCCAGACCAAATGCTTATTGGTTTTTTGTATTTCTTTTCTCTTCTTTTCATCTTTCCTTTCCTTCCCTTTTCCTTTCTTTTCCTTTCCCTTCCTTCTTTTCTTCTTCCTTCCCCCTTCCTTCCTTCCTTCAAGATTATCTCCTTGCCCTGTGTCTGGGTCTTTTTTTAGCCCTTCTGCTTATGCCATGACATGAGGCAGTGTGACTCAGGAACCCCTAAAGCTCTAGCCTATAATTCCTGCTTTTTTGGGGAGTGAGGAGCCTTTCTGACTAGGGACTTGTACTATAAGTGAGATTATACAAATAAATAGATTGAATAAATAAAGGCAAGTAATTGAGAATACTGCTCAGTTAAGGGAACTTAACTTTAAAAACCTGTTCATCCTTCATTAGTCAGTTAGCCACTGAATGTAGAATTTTCTGTTGTTTCTTTTTTCCCCACCTTGTAGTGGTTGATGTCATCACAGCCGCCTAGAAGAACAATTTTCTACGGTGATGCACGTTCTGTGATGTCACTGGGATTACAAAAACTGGCAAGGACATCTGCTATTAGCACTTATCACTGGAAATTACAAAGGAAATCAATTTTAAGCTTTCCGAGAAAGGAAATGTTCAGTGAAACTAAATTTTTTTTCTTAATTTACTATACAAAGAAAGTCTGTCCTCTGTCTACAGAGAGAGAATGCCCTACAACTTCAAGAGACTGAATAAACAGGGTTGATGTGAAAGATAGTAGTACTTGTGGGAACCCGATTGTCCAAGTATCTGGGTTAACTGTCTTCGTACTGGATAGACTGGTGACTGGACTGTTTTTCAAGTAATCAGACCCGGCCGGAGGAAGCTTTAAAATTTCCCACTTTACGTTTCTTAGGTCAGATCTCCTAAGCAGGATTCCCCTGCCCCTCCTCCTACCCCTACCCCTGCTCCTCTCCCCCTAGAATGGAAACAGGGTATATTAGTCTTCTGTGGCTGCTGTAAGAAATTATCACACACTGGGTGGCTTAACAGAAAGTTATTTTCTCATAGTTCTGGAGGCCAGACGTCCAAAATCAAGGTGTCAAGAGAGTTGGGTTGGAAATCACATCTGAACTACACTGTAGAGAAGGGCAGTTGCTGCAAATAAGAGCAGTACTGTTATCAGAAGGAGGGGAACACACACTGTTGGGCAGCCTCAAACACCAGACTAAGAGTGCAGGGAAAATCTAGGCAGCGAGTTCAGTGTAGATATGCTGGGTTGCAAAGTGGCTGGTGAGGCACCCAAGTGGCGATGCCCCATCTACTAAGTTTGGCAGTAAGTGTGCCACTTTTAACTTCACTGAGAACACTTTCAGTGGTGTGTGAGGCAGGAGGACTACTGAAGAGAGGTGAAGGATGAATGCGAATTGAGGAAAGCTGAGCAGCTTTGCCATGTCGCTCTCTCAGAAGCCAAAGAGAATTAGAGTCTTTTGCACTGAAGACGTGTTGCTCATGCAACCTTTCAGGGCCCAAGGCAATGCCTGAGTGCAATAGTTCTCAGAAGCTGGTTCCCAGACCAGTAGCATCAGGCATCTGGGAACTTATTAGAAAAGCAAATTTGGGGGGACCTACCCAAGACTTAACTGCATCAAGGACTATAGGATGGAGCCCTGAATCTGTGTTTAACAGGCTCCCAAGGTGATTCAGATGCAGGCTTAAGTCTGAGGCTAGGCCCCAGAAGCCCGGAGAAACAAGCTTTTATGGAGCCCTTGGTGCCATCTGTCTCAGGGAGGCGTATGTGCATGTTGTGAACATGTTGACTCCATCTGGGCTTGCTGGAAGCAGAGTCTGGTTTGGGGTAAGGGTGTGAGGGTGTTGGGCCTCAGAGCATGTGTTTCTGTAAAGCAGGCAAATGAGGAAAAAGACTGGTTCCTACCCACGGCAGGATCCCTGCTGCTTGAGTATGAAATACACCTGTTTTGATCTTTCAAGCAGATCAGCAACTTGACATCTTTCCATTCCTCTGAGCAACACAGAATTGAGCAGATCTCTTGAAGGACGAGCCTGGGGTTTGGCTGAAGCTGTCACAAAGTGGCATTTCTCACAATATTTGCAGAACCCCTGGGGAATGTTAACCAGAAGCTCGGTCTGCTCTTTGACTTCAGTCTTTACGGCTGAAAACCTTTCTAAAATGGATCTTTTTGTCACTGTAGAGACTAGGATAATATCCAAAGTAGCAAAGTTGTGAAAGATTTATTATCTTTACAAAGCAGAGTGGCTTTAAGGTGATCTCCCTAATAGTGTCACTCTTACTTCACTTGTGTCCTGATTAGCTTTCTTGGGAGGAAAAGATTGGGATGGAAGGAGTTCCTGCTGGGTGCTTGGACTTGCTTGTGACCATCAACGTACTTGATCTGTGGCACACTCTGTTATGAGTGCCTATGTCTGATTTTCCTTTAATAGATATCTATAATGAGTGTCATCTGTCCAGTGGGCCCACAGCAGGAAGGATGGCACAATGTCAACTCTGTGTGAAGGAAAAGCCGGGCTGGTCTAACAAGATAACTCACAAGTCTAGGAATGTGAAGGAGAGGCTGGGCTGGGCTAACAAGATAACTCACAAATCTAAGTATCGGAATACTGATCTGAGTTCTGCTGGACTAACTCGTAAATCTAAGTTAATTAGTGTTGGTTTGCTGCTCATATTTTTTTTGCTAGCCAGCTGGATTTTCAAAGAGATATATCTGGCTTTGGAATGTTGGTTTGCTGCCTCCCTGCCTCCACTTTTGTGATAACGATGCTGCTACAGCTGTTCCATGCCTATTGGCTGAATACCCCAAGCTTGTACTTTACCCTATAAAACCTCATGCGCACATCTTGGAGGTGCTCAGAGCTTCGGAGCAGAAGCCCCTCTGAGTCTGCCGGCGTAATACATCTGAGTACTCCAGCCCTCCGAGTGGTGCTTGTTTTTTGGCTGGCCTGTCGTTTCTGTAACATATGAAGGCAGGGCTGGTTTGTTCTTGGTTTTACCTCTAAAACTTAGAATTATAACAGCACCCAATAAACATGTTGAATGAATAAAAGAACATGGTAATTATAATTGAATTTTGGATCACTCTGGAACCTATAAGTCTCGGGGTCACCATTCTGAGCATTAAATCTCACCACCGGGAACCATATATGGTATATGTAGGCAGGACTGGCTCCATAATTTGTGGGGGCTAGTGCAAAGTGAAAATGCATGGTCCTTTGGTCAAAAATTATGAAGAACTTCACAATAGTGACAGTGGAACATTAAACTGGGTGTGGGGGTCTTGGAAACCTGTGCTTCTGAAATCAGACTTACAGGTAGGAGGTGGGACGAAATCTTAATTAATCCTGGTAACTTAAAAAAAAAGTTTTCCCAGAAATCCTTTTAATGTAGATATTTTCTCCTTTTCTATCAAAGAGAAGGAAAACATCAAAATGGAGGGTGTCTATGATAGGGCTGAATTGTCCCAATTCTCTAATGCCTAAGAAAGCATCCACACTTTGCCATGTTGCCCTCTCTACAGTGTCTCCTGCTGGAGAAATCAGAGTAGATTTCCCACTGAAGTGGGAACTGGGATATGGCTCTTTTTGGCCAATGAAATGTTAGAGGCTATGGCACAAGCAGAGACCTTAAATGTGCTCCTGTAGTGTGGCCTGGATCCTTGTGCTCCTGTCCTCTACCATGAGAAGAACTGTCCCAGGTAGCTGCTGGTCTAAGGAATGTGTGGAGTAGACCTGATCCCATCGGTAGCCCAAAGCAGAGCTGCCCCAGCTGCCCCACAGACCTGTGAGGAAGACAAAGACATATTTTTGGTAAGTCACTGATGCTATGGAGTCTTTTTTACATAGCATTCAAGTAGCAGAAACCTGATTTATAAGATGTCTTTCAGGAGAATCTTAATAAAAAGATATTTTACTGCCTTTTTTAATTTTAATTTTGGGGATACTGAGAATGACAAAGGAGAGGCTAGAGAAAGAATCCAAATCAATGAGGAACATTGACCGACCATTCTTATGCTCAACTCAAGCCAGCAAGTGATAAACAAAGGATGAAACAGTGCTAAGCTAGATATCATTAAAGAGGTCTTGTTCTAGTCTTTGTTTTTCAGAAATTGCAAGTACTGCATAGTAGCTCCCTGAAGAAGCAGCGGGAAGAAGAGGCTTCATTTTTAGGAATGCTCGTCCCATGTTTTTGCAAAGGTGGACACAGCAGCTACCGGCTCACTGACTTCAGCAGTGGGTAGGATCGTCATGATATTTAACTGCGGTAGGGAAAGGGCTCCAACTAGTCAGGGAGAGGCCCCATCCCTGGCTCATCTTCAGAGCAGGTGAGCTGTGATCAGAAGCAGGGATGTGGGGGTGGGGGTTCTTTTCCAAGAAATCCAGTAAAAGTTCCAAGCCTATGCTTTGAGCCAGAGTTGTCGAGTTGGACTAACCCAGAATATATGAACCAAGAGTGAAAAGCAGAGGTTCTCTGTGGCAGGCAGAATAATGTCCTAACACCACTCCAAAAGGGTCTATATCCTAACCCTGAGAACCTTCACATGGCAAAGAGGAATTAAGGTTGCCAATCAGCTGACCTAGGGAGATTATCCAGGTAAACCCAGTATAATCACCAGCATCCTTAAAAGTGGAAGACGGAGGCAGAAGAGGAATAGCCAGCAAGACAGTGGCATGAGAAGGGCTTGGTCTATATTGCTGCCTTTGAAGATGGAGGACTGAGGCTACTAGCCCCAGAATGGGGAGTGTCTGTAGAACCTGGAAGAGGCAGAGAAACAGGTTCTCCTCTAGGGACTCCAGGAGGACACAGCCCTGCTGATACCTTGACTTTAGCTCAGCAAGACCTATTTTGGACTTCCAACCTCCAGAAGTAAGTAAATAAGATAATAAATATGTATTGTTTTAAGCCACTAAATGTATGGTAATTTGAAACAGCAATGAAAGGAAATTAATACATTCCCCAACAGGAGTGCTCTTACTAAAATGAGGAGGGAAAC
Source organism: Camelus bactrianus (assembly GCF_048773025.1). NCBI lineage: Eukaryota > Metazoa > Chordata > Mammalia > Artiodactyla > Camelidae > Camelus > Camelus bactrianus. The sequence goes on along the minus strand of NC_133550.1, from coordinate 40,414,025 downwards.
ACTGGGCACGCAAACAAACAGGACAGATGTGTATTGTGGACTAGGTCTCTGTTCTGTGGCTCTCTGGATATTTTTCCAGGGGAGACAGAATACACTTTAAAAGTGTGGTTGATAGTAGTGTGCCCATGTTCCACAGAGCCAAAGCTCGGAGCACCTGTGAGCAAAGCAGGAAAACCTGAGAGCATTGCTTGGAAGGCACTCTTACACAGACTTGAAACCGTTCCTTCACTGACCAGCTGGGTAATCCTAGGCAAGTTACTTAACCTCTCTGTGCCCTAGTAAAAGAGGATGATAAATATCTACCTGATGGAGTTTTTATGAGGTTTGATGACATTAATACATATAATTAAGAATCATCGCTGGTATGTGGTTAAGGCTCAATAAATGCTAATGGTTGCTTTTATGACGAATACTACTAGACAGTGTAGTAATTAGTAATCCTGGGTCTGGAGTCAGACTATCTGGGGTCAAAGTCAGCTCTGTCACTTACAACATCTATGCTTAGGCAAGTTACTTAACATATACGAGGTCTAGTTTTTGTTTGTTTGTTTGTTTGTTTGTTTCACTGGAGGTACTGAGGACTGAACCCAGGACCTTGTGCATGCTAAGCACATGCTCTACCAATGAGCTATACCTCTCCCGGGCCTAGTGTAAAATGAAGATATTAAAGGTACCCATAGTTGTGATGGGAATTAATCAATTAATACATGTGAAGTCCTAGAACAATGTCTCATGTGCCCAATAAATGCCATCTGTCATTATCATAACCATCATCATCATCATCACCATCAGTAATATGGGATCACCATCACCCTATATGATTAATAACTAAACAACCACCGTCATGAATTCAGTAGCATCTCATGTGATCATCAAGACCTTTTAGGTTAGGAAGAACCATGGGAGTCACCCAGATCCACCCACCTTTCCTTTTAGCAGGAAATCAAATCATAGTAGCAGCTGGGTGAGATGCATATATACTATATGAAATGATAGGAAAGTGGGAAAATTAGTCCTCAGAAACATGGTAAGGAAAGACTCCTAAAAGAGATATGGAGAGAGCCTACCTGCTTCTCTTTTTTTCTCTACTCTGCAATTATACAGAGTTCTACTTGCCTGTTGCTTCTGCTTCAGTGTTTTTACACTTTGTAACATAGTAAGAACATTAGGTTAAGGAACCTTGCCGTTTTTCCTATTCAGAGCAGTCCTTTCAACAGTACCAAGAATTCCCACTTTGGTAGATAATGACAAGAAATATGACAGCCCATTAGTAAACAAGCAAATCATTTCATGGCAACAGTTGATTTAATCAAAACATACTGGTTTTTCCCTCATCTGTACCCACACAAGGAACGAGCCAATCCAATTGGAAAAAATATTTGTTTTATCTTTGCCACATTTATTTACTCTTAGGGACTGTTTAACTTCATTGGGCAGAGAAGTTGGAAAGAACAAAAATACTCGAGGCACTGAACAGCCTTCTCTATCTCTGGCACCAAGCAGGAATGGCCTGGAGGAATTTCCACAGGGGCCTGTTCTTGAGCTGTTTCTTGAAATCCTTTGCTTTCATCTTAGTGGGGGAGAATTAAACTGTTCATGTGCCAAGTGTTGGGGTGTGAGAGTGTAGAATGAGGATTAGAGAAAATAAATCAGTCATGTATTAATCCTGCCAGCCAATGCAAATGATTTCAAAATATGAAATACCCATTCCACAAACTGTACTGACAATTTTGTATGTGCAAAGTATTGTGTAGGCATTACAGGAAGGCAAAGATAAATTAGAAATGGATTAAATCTCAAGGAACTCCCAGTCAAAGAAGTCACATAAAAAACACACAGATCCCTGTGGGGAGTAGAAAGCTATGGGTGTGGTTTAGGTTGGATTCCTGCAAGCAGAGCTAGAGTAGGGCTTGTGTGCTTTGTTGAGGGAGGGCTCTGAGGTGAAAACTTGGAGGATGTGGGTGGAGGAAGACAAGGCAGGAAAGAAGCTAGGCAAAGAGGTGGGGGTGGGTGCAGCCTCAGCCTGATCCCATGAGGAGCTCTGAAGGATGACTGTTGCCTGCAGTATAATAAAAAACATACTATCTGGTCCTTGTCCCTGGTTCCTGGCACAGGGCTCCTAAAACACTAAGAAATTATCTTTTGTATGCTAATGAGGTGAGTCCTGTGGGGTCCCCAGATAGCTTTGGGTTGGGAACTGGTTACTAGAAAAACCAGCCACATTATTAGAGGGTTAGAATTTTCAGCCCCACTCCCCAATCCTTGGGGAGGGCAGAGGAATTGGAGATTGAGGTCAATCCCCAGTGGCCAATGAGTTAATCAGTCATGCCCACATAATGAAAACTCCAGAAAACCCCTATACAATGGGGTTTGGAGAACTTCTGAGTTGGTAAACACATCCATGTTCGGGAAGTGTGGTGCACCCCAACTCCATAGCACAGAAGCTCCTGTGCTTGGGACCCTTCTGCCCTATGTACCTCTTCATCTGGCTGTTCACTTGTATCTCCTTTATAGGAAACTGCAGTAGTAAGTGGAGTATTTTCCAGAGTTCTGTGAGTCATTCCAGTGAACTATCAAATTTGAGGGGGGCATTGTTGGAACCCTTGAATTTGTAATCAATTGGGCAGAAGTGTGGGTCACCTGGGGAACCCACTTGCTGCTAGCATCTGAAGTGGAGGCAGTCTTGTGGGACTGAACTCTTTAAATTGTGGGATCCAACGTTAACTAACTCCAAGTAGTGTTAATTGAATTGAATTATTGGATGCCCAGCTGGTGCTGGAGAATTGGTTGGTGGCATTAAAACCCATACATTTTGTTTTCAGAATGGTGTCAGGAAACATCATGCAGTACCACAAAGCTGTTCCAACTTGAGGGAAAGGGGAAGGGCTTTATAAAATAGCCTCACAAACATTTCTAGGTAAGATGGCTTCCATGAATCAGGGGCAACTCTCCAGAGATGGGTGCAGCTGTAAGCCTGTAGCAGTTGACACTCACAGCAGCTGTTGGGATGGCCACACCTGCCTGGTAAAGGCAATCTGGGCAGGACACAGCAGCACTGATTACAAGGTGGCATTCAGAGGCGGGAAAGTATTGGCAGAAATGCCCGTGAGATGTGAAAGGATCCACTGAAATCAGTAGGAGGCTGAAAGGCCATTCAAATGGTTGTTCTTCCGAAAAAAGCAAAAGATTCCTTGGAAAAGTTACCAAGGAAATTCCTGCTTGAAGATTCCAATAAGACATATTAGCCAGGGTTCTCAGTACCAATAGGGGCAAGTAACTTGCTAAGGGTCACTCAGAAAAGGGGTGGGATTCGAGCCCAATCTGTGTGACTCCCATGCTGCCGTCACTTGCCAAGCCACACTCACCTCTGCCTCCTTTGTACTTTCTCCTTAGTGCCCCTATAACTCAGTGGTTCTCAAACTTCAGCTGGCCCTCTTCAAACTGCCTCTTCAAACTGATTGCTGGGCTTGGCCCTGAGAGTTTTGATTCCAGTTGTCTGGGCGCAGCAGAGAGGGCCAGCTGCATAATTCATTGGGTTCAGGGCAAAAGGACAATGCATAGCCCTGTTCTTGGGTGGGGAAGCCCTTCCCACAGGCCTACAGCCCTGGTGCATCCCTAACAGACACCCTCCCCCCACAAGGAAATGCAACCTCCACGCCAGGACTCGCTGAGTACCCGGATCAGGGATGGCAGCAAGAAGTCCCTAAAAGGCCTCAGTAGAACTGCCAGCTTTGGATGGGAATAGCCGCTGCCTTGCCCTGGCCTGAGCATACAGGGGTGCCCATCCGACCCCGACCCTCCTGTGTTTGTCCCTAGCCCCAGCCAGGGACTGAGGAAGATGGCCAACACAAACTTCCCCTCATCAGTGCAACCCAACTACCTCCTGGGGTGGTTGGAGGCAGGACCCTGGGGCAGGGAGGGTGGGGGCAGATGGCCTAGAACCTATGCAGGGAAGCAACGGGAGGCGGGTCCGTCCATGAGCGGAGGGTCCAAGGCCCCGAACTTGCCCCACTGTCTGATCAGACTTCACTTAGGAAACACTTATTCAAAGATAAAATTAAACTTCAACTGCCAGGCTCTTCTGTGTGTGGTTGCACTGGTTGCACGCCCATGAATTCCGCTCTGGCCAGGGGATATTTGCATTTCTAGCAAGTTCCTAGGTGTTTCTGGGAACCGTGTAATCATTCTTTTTTTTTTTTTTTCAAATCAAATGAGGCAAAACATTGCTCCACTCTGTGCCTTTCCTTCCCTTCTCTGTTAAATCCTGCCTCACAGGATTGGAGGACAAGACACAGGGGACAATCCCTACAGAATGCTTACTTAGCACAGTGCTAGAAATGCCAGCCAGACTCTATAATAATGTTAACAACAGCCGCACTGATAATAATGATAATTATTGTTATTGATCCCTCTACTTTTGTGCAGGCTATTGTGTCTGATGCTTTTATCTATTTTTTCCTGCCTATTTCCTCTCTGCTGTCTATCACCTCAATTTAGAGAAGGAACCAGAAAAGTATAAGGATCAGGTTGGGGGTGGGAGGGGTATCTCACGTCAAAGCCAGCTATTGCCAAAAGCCAAATCAAGAGGAGATATGTAAGGACGTTGCCATTCGCTTTAACAAGTATCAAACTTGGATCCTCTGAAATTGGCATTGGAGGCAGAATCTGAGCGTGAGGAGGGGCAGATAGAGCACTGTTCCCCTGGGGACCCAGCTTCTGGTCTGTAAAGGACACATGAATATCTTTGGGGAGGAGACAGTTCCAGGTGTTATTTAGAGAAGGACAGATACAGTCCTGGGGATGGAGATGCGATTCTCACTGCCACCCCCTCCTGTCCCTTCAGGAGTGAGTAGAGAGAGGCCACTTTCCCTTCAACATCTAGACCAGGTTATGACATCCAGAAGCACGAGACTGCAGCATGGTTGGCTCATTTTCACCAAGCTTTTTGGTTTTTTAATGTTATTTTCTTTTATTTCCTGTTTTTAAAATTGAAGTATGGTTGATTTACAATACTGTGTTAGTTTCTGGCATACAGCATAGTGATCCAGTCATACATATATATACATATTCTTTTTCATCATTGTAGGTTACTACAAGATATTGACTATAGTTCCCTGTGCTATACTGTGGGACCTTGTTGTTGATCTATTTTATATATAGTAGTTTCCCATCCTAATCCCAAACTCCTAATTTATCGCTTCCCCAGTCCTTTTCCCCTTTGGTAACCATAGGTTTGTTTTCTATGTCTGTGAGTCTGTATCTGTTTGTAAGTAAGTTCATTTGTCTCATCTTTTTGGATTCCACATATAAGTAATATCATATGATATTTGTCTTTCTCTATGTGACTTACTTCACTTAGTATGATCATCTTTAGTTCCATCCATGTAGCTTCAATATGAGGCTTTATTAAAGTCAGGCTTACCTGGCCCTTCTTGCTCTCCAGGGCTCTCCCATCTCATCCCATGTGGAAAGAATACCCTGTATTGAAACTCTAGAGCAAGGAGACTAAGGCCCAGAGAGAGGATGAGATTGAGTTGCTCTGCGGTGGGTCTCAACCTTGGAATCTCCCTAGGAGTTTAAAAAACATCAGTGCCTGGGGCCTACCCCCAGGGGTCCTGATTTAATTCACTCAGGGTACATTCTAGGCATCGGTGTTTAAAAAACTCCACAGGTGTAACAACTGTGCAGGAGGTTGAGAACCACTGGTGTAGGGCTTTCAGTTCTGGGTGGCTCTGAGGACACATCCATGCAGAATGAACCACTCCATCAGGGGCACCTCCATTATTCACAGTGGTGTGTCCTATCCTTGTATCTACCCAGGATGTCGTCATAGGACATGGCACACACACCCAAAAGAGAGAGATACTCTGAGGTGAGGATGGGGTATGGAATCATTTTAGGAGGAAGTGGGAGGGTGACTGGGTCACAAGTAGGCACAGGGTGAGATAAAGAAACCAGGAAGTGGGATTCTAGGGTTGTGTCTAGAGTATGTCCCTTGGAAATAAAATGAATGATAAAATCTCCTGTTGCTGTTCTGATTGGCAGGAGCCCCTTCATGGCCTTAATTCAGCTGTGCTGGGGAGTGTTTTCACCACTGTGTCCCGATTGTTAAGCCTGGCATAGGTGCCAGATGTTTATGAGTTTCGCCTAGTCTGCCCTCTCCTCTGCCAGACACAAGGTGCCAGCTCGAGTACAACCTCCTTACCTCAAATCAGTTCTGCAAACATTTAAGGAACATCTTTGACAGCAGCAGGTGAGGAGCTAGGGAGCACGAGATAAATAGCTGTCGCCATCGCTTGTTAATACTCTTCTTATTATGTTGACCTCAAGCAAGTAAACTTCCCTCTCGATATTTTAGTTCCCTAACCTGTAAAAGGTGATAATAATAGGGCTTACCTTTAAAGGTTGTCATAAGGTCTAAATGAGTTAATGTATCAAAACACTTAGAGGGATGCCTGGTAGATATTAAGTACCTAATAAACATTAACCCATATTATGATAGGATTAATATAAATATTACTACTACAGCAACCATAGTGGATAAGCCAGCTACAGTCTTTGGACTTGTGAAACTTACAGGCTAACAGGGAAAGCAAGCAATTTTAACATAGAGGTGGGTGTTAATATAGCCAGAAATAGAGGTGCTGTGGAAAATTCAGGAGGGGCCCCACTGCCAGATTCGGGGGATTATTGAACATTTCTTAAAGGGAAAAGATGGCTTAGCTGAGACCTGAAGAATGATGAAGAGATTTGCAGGAATAGGAGGGACTGGGGGGAGGGGGAGGGAGAGGGACATTCCAACCAGAGGGACTAGCAATGTCGAGTCAGCAGGTGAGAGAGGAGTGGCTCAGCAGAGAAAAGGAGGACACAGGAGGGACATCAGACAGCCTGGGGAGCAGGGTGAGGAAATGGGACTTGATCAGAAATGGAGAAGATAAAGTTCCTGCCTTTGGGCAGCTCCCAGTTAATTGGGGCAGATGAACATGAAATAGATACTTTATTGTTTTTATTATTTATTTAATATAATGTGAGGATAGAGAGGAAGGGCCTGTGGCAGAGAAGGAAGGGCTTACAGAAAAAGCCACGATGAAAGGCCCAGGTCAGCATGGACCAGTGCCACACAGGAACACTTCTTTTTTTCCAAGCATGCCCTCTCACCTCTCTGCCCACGTTCTTTTGGTGTAACAACATCCCCCACCAAGTCAGAACCTTACTGTAATTCCCAGTGCCATTTTCTCACACTCATTCCTCACATTCAGCCAATGGCCAAGTCCCAGCTGAGCTGCCACCTCTGTTACCTCTAATTGCCCTATGTGTAGGTTTTAAGGGTTCTTTTCAACAACCCTGTCTATCTATCTTGCTTTGCCCTGATCAAATTCAGTTTCATTCCCTGACTGTCAGAGTGATCTCTGCAACATGTAAATCCAGCCATATCTCCCTCTGGGGCAAAACTGTTCAGTTCGACAGCATCTTGCTCTACCTGCGTTTCTACTCACCCACAGAGCTATCATAAGCTAAAAATGCATGTGTGTCAAATATCTTCAATCCCTCTGGGGAAATGTAAGAGTGCTATTTTTGTTTATAATTTCTTTATATTTTTTTGAAATTGAAATATAATTGACATATAACATTATTTAAGTTTAAGGTATAACATGATTTGATACATTTATATATTGCAACATGATTATCACACCATCACATAATTATCATTCCTTTTTTGGAGTAAGAACATTTAAGATCTAGTATGAAAGTTATTTTTAAACAAGTTTTTAGAAATAAAGATAAAAGTATCTTCTCTTAATCTGTAATTTCACTGAACCTGAGTGATTCTCTTTTTTGAATAACCTGAAGTGGGGAGGTGTGTCTAGACCTTTTAGTTGTAGGGATAAAAAAAAAAATCACCCTTACCTCTTTTATTTGTCTTCCCAGAGTGAGAACCATACAAACGCCAAAATACCGGTTAGAGGAAAGGAAGGTTATTCAGTGATGCGACTGATGGAAACTTCCATGTACGTTGACGTCTGAGAAATGTAGAATTTCAACTTTCTCCCCTTTTATTGTCCTCCTTTGAGGCAGTTCTTTTCTGGTTTTACCTTTTTAAGAGTCAGGTTTATTGGAGAATAATTTACATAAAATAAAATTTACCTCTTTACAGTGTATTGTTCAATGAATTTCGTTGATTGTGTACACTCATGCAACTACTGCCTTAATTAAAGATATAGGACATTTCTATCAACTCCAAATGTCCTCTCCTTGCTTTTTTGCAGTCACCCTCCTCACTCACCCCCATTTCCAGGCCACATCTGATTCCATGTAAATGGAATCCTGTAATATGTAGCCTTTTGTGTCAGGCTTCTCATACTTAGCATATTGCTTTTGTGATGAATTCATATTGTTGCATGTGTCCATAATTTGTTCTTTTTTTATTGCTGAGTATTATTCAACAGTCTGGGTGTACCACAATTTGTTTATGTATTCATCTATTGGTAAACATTTGGGTTGTTTCTAGTCTTTAGATATTATGAATCAAATTGTTATAAATAAGAGAGTTTCAGTTGCTTTGTATGCTCACCAGTGTTTGGTCATGTCAATTTAAAAAATTTTAGACATTTTAGTGGGTGTGCTTGTATGTTGATATGCATGTTTTAATTTATATTTTCCTAAACTCAAATTAGCATCTTTTAAAACATTTTTTAATTTATTTTAAATTTTTTTGTGGAGGAGGTAATTAGGTTTATTTATTTACTTATTTCCTTAATGGAGGTACTGGGGATTGAATGCAGGACCTCGTGCATGCTAGGCATGCACTCAAATTAGCACTTTTTATTGCCATTGGTTTATATTCTTTGATGAAAGTGTCTGTTTAAACTTTTTAGTTGGATTTTTAAATATTCTTCAATATTCTTCTTATTATTTTTTATAAGTATTCTGGATAAAAGTCCCTTATCAGATATAGCATTGTCTAATAATTTTCCAATTCTGTGGCTTTTAAAACATTTTCTTAACATTATTTTTTATACCAGCTTTATTGAGAGATATTCACATAACATTGTCTTTTGAAGAGCAGAAATGTTAAATTTTGATGGTGCTTAATGTATTAATTTTTTATTTTGTGATGTTTGTGTCCTAAGAAACCTTTGATTAACTCGAGATAACAAGGTTTTCTCCTATATTTTCTCAGAACTTTTATAGTTTGGTCTCTTAACATTTAGGTCTATGATTCATTTCAAGTTAATTTTTGAGTATGGCTGAAGTAAAAGTCAAAGTTCCTTTTTTTTTTTTTTTAAGATATGTGGATGTCCAGCACCATTTGTTGAAAAACTGTCTTTTCTCCATTGAATTACCTGGGTGCTTTTGTTGAAAATCAGTTGACTATATTTTGGTGGATCTACTTCTGGACTCTCTAGTCTATTCCTTTGATCTATATGTCTATCTTGAGATATATGCATTGTCTTGATTCTGTAGCTTTAAAGTAAATCTTGAAATCAGATTTCAACTGTAACTCAACTCCTCCAACTTTGTTATTCTCTTTTCAAAAATCATTTCTAGATCCTTTTCATTTCCAAATAAAGTTTAGATTCAGTTTGTTGATTTCTCAAACAACAAAATAAGCTGTTGAGGCTGTTGAGCTATAGATCAGTTAGGGAAGAACTGGCATCTTAACAATATTGACTCTTCCCATCCATGAGCATGATTTGTCTCTTGATTTGTTTAATTCTTCCTTAATTTCTCTCAGCATTAAATTTTTTCAATGTACATGTCTTGCACATATTTGATTATATTTATCTCTAAATATTTCATGTTTTTAATCTATTGTAAATGGTGTTTTTAGCATTTTCAATTTCCAATAGTTTGTTGCTATTAAATAGAAAAGCAACTTATTTTTTATATTGACCTTGTATCCTGAAACCTAGCTAAACTTGCATATTTGTTGTCATAGCTATTTGTATTGTTGACTCCTTAGAATATTCCGTGTAGATGATTTTATTTCGCATTTTTACTTCTTCCTTTACAATCTATAGACTTTTATTTATTTTCTTGTCTTATTGCACTACTTATGACCTCCAATATAATGGTGAAAAGAAGTTGTAAAAGTGGACATTCTTGCTTTTTTCCTAATCTTAGGGACAAAGTATTCAATCTTTTACCATTAAGAATGATATTAGCTTTTTTTTTCTTTGGCAGATGAGGTTTGCCAGATTGAGAAAGTTTCTTTCTTTCTTTTTTTTTTTTCCAGTGTAGAGCACAATTTTTCAGTTATACATGAACATATATATATATTCATTGTCACACTTTTTTCTCTGTGAGCTACCATAAGATCTTGTATATATTTCCCTGTGCTATACATTATAATCTTGTTTATCTATTCTACAATTTTGAAATCCCTGTCTATCCCTTCCCACCCCCCACCCCCCACCCCCTTGGCAACCACAAGTTTGTATTCTATGTCTATGAATCTGTTTCTGATCTGTATTTATGTTTTGTTTGTTTGTTTTGTTTTTTAGATTCCACATATGAGTGATCTCATATGGTACTTTTCTTTCTCTTTCTGGCTTACTTCACTTAGAATGACATTCTCCAGGAACATTCATGTTGCTGCAAATGGCATTATGTTGTTGGTTTTTATGGCTGAATAGTATTCCATTGTATAAATATACCACATCTTCTTTATCCAGGCATCTGTTGATGGACGTTTAGACTATTTCCATGTCTTGGCTATTGTAAGTAGTGCTGCTATGAACATTGGGGTGTAGGTGTCATTTTGAAGTAGGGTTCCTTCTTGATATATGCCCAGGAGCAGGATTCCTGGGTCATATGGTAAGTCTATCACTAGTCTTTTGAGGAATCTCCATACTGTTTTCCACAGTGGCTGCACCAACCTGCATTCCCACCAGCAATGTAGGAGGGTTCCCTTTTCTCCACAGCCTCTCCAGCATTTGTCATTTATGGACTTTTGAATGATGGCCATTCTGACTGGTGTGAGGTGATACCTCATTGTAGTTTTGATTTGCATTTCTCTGATAATTAGTGATATTGAGCATTTTTTCATGTGTCTATTGATCATTTGTATGTCTTCCTTAGAGAATTGCTTGTTTAGGTCTTCTGCCCGTTTTTGGATTGGGTTTTTTTTTTTTTTCTTGTTGAGTCGTATGAGCTGCTTATATATTCTGGAGATCAAGCCTTTGTCAGTTTCATTTGCAAAAATTTTTTTCCCATTCTGTATGTTGTCTTTTTGTTTTACTTATGTTTTCCTTTGCTGTGCATTAGCTTTAAGTTTCATTAGGTACCATTTGTTTATTCTTGCTTTTATTTCTATGGCTTGGGTAGACTGCTCTAGGAGAACATTTTTGAGATGTATGTGAGATAATGTTTTGCCTATATTTTCTTCTAGGAGGTTTATTGTATCTTGTCTTATGTTTAAGTCTTTGATCCATTTTGAGTTTATTTTTGTGTATGGTATAAGGGAGTGTTCTAGCTTCACTGATTTACATGATGCTGTCCAGTTTTCCCAACACCACTTGCTGAAGAGACTGTCTTTATTCCATTGTATATTCTTGACTCCTTTGTCGAAGATTAGTTGACCAAAAGTTTGTCCAAATTTGCTGAAAGTTTTTATGATGAATAGATGTTGAATTTTATAAATGCCTTTTTTTAAAAACATGTATTGAGATACTTATATGATTTTTCTATTTTTGAGATGTTGAGATTATAAATTTTACTGGTTGATTTTGAATGTTGAACCAATTTTGCCTCTCTGGAATACACCCAAGTGGATCATGATATATTATCCTTTTTGTAGATTTCTGGGTTCAATTTGCTAATATTTTGTGACTATGCTCATCAGAGATGTTGGTTTATAGTTTTCTATCTTATCTAGGTTTGGTATCTAGATAATGCTGGCCTCCTAAAATCAGTTGTGAAATGTTCCTACTTATTTTTTTTGGGAAAAGTTTATGTAGAATAGATGTTATTTCTTCACTAAGTATTGGTAAAATTCACTAGTAAAGCCTTCTGAATCTGGAATCTATTTCTTTAATAGAAATAAGTCTATAGAGGTTATCCATTTCTCTTTGAGTGGGTTTTGGTAGCTGGTGTCCTGTTCTTTTGTGGTGGTCTTTGTGTGAAATGTTCGCATATTATTATTGTCTTCTGATTTCCTAGTTGCTATCAGTGATGTTTGTTTATTCATACCACTTTCTTTTATTGTGTCATTTTTACTATGCCATCTTTATTTTTGTCCATTTAATGGCTAGGATTAACAGATTACAATACAATTAATCTGACTGGCAATGAATATGTGGCAGGGGAAATTTGGTGGCTGTAGCAGAATGGAAGGTACTGTAGACCTTGGCTAAAAATATTATGTCATTAAAGACAAGGATTTGCCTGATGACTTTGTCAGACAAATCTGCCTCTTTTAAGTATTGGTTTTAAAAATGGAGGGGGAAATAAAAGGGACAGGGGAAATTGCAATAAAAATCTCCTTCTCAACAAGCATTGGAAGAGCCAAAGGGATTAATGGCTGGATTTATCAGCATGATGTTCACAGAGTATTTCTAAATAGTTTTTTTAGTACTTTATAAGAAGCAAGGCATTAGGGTTTATTTTGGGGTTATTGGCACATACTGAAATGTAACAATTTCTTGATAGGGATTATTTTAAAACAACACAGAAAGAACCCAACTTTTCCCCTGAATTCCTTATCCCTAGCCTATGCTGAAATTGTAAATAACCTTTAAAAATGTGACAGCCGCATTGGTTAGAATAGCACTTTCATTGATTTGAATGGCCTATTTTAAAAGCAAACTTACCCTCCATACTACTTTTCCACTTAAAATGTTTTCTTTGTTCATACTAAACCCTATACTTTCCTAAGGACAATTTGTTTACAGGTACAGAATAACCTACTGAATCTACTTTGGTTTAATTTACTTACAAGTAAAGTAGATTTTTTTCCTACCATTGTCCGTGCGTTATTATAGGAATAAAATCAGGTATATGCTATAATGTATTGGTGAAGAGAGATTAAAACCATCATATAAAGGCAAATTGATGATATTATATTGCTTTCCTTTATGGTAGGGCATGATTATTATAATTTAATATGCTAGGACAGCAGAAAATCCTGTATGTGTGATCAGCATGAGATGTAGATAGAGGTTGTCCTGTGGCTTGAGGAGGTGGCTGCTGTTTGTATGTTTAGAGGTTGCCTTTTGTAGCTCTGCCACATGCCTTTGGTTAAAGTTAGTATCACCCATGATTGCCAATGTCCAGGTTGGTTCACTGGGTGCTGCGACTTCTCAGAATTCCATGACTAAGCTGGGAATGGTGTTTGTTATTTACTAATAGGTATTTCTTCTGCCTGTTCTGCTGACCACATCATCACACCAGGCCTTGACCTTTGTGAACTCCTCTGGAAAATCAAACATACCTAGAAGCTGCCCAGGCTTAGGTCTAATAACACCATCAACTGCTCTTTGGGAGGTCGTGGAACAGAGCTTGAAAGGTGATTTGAATGAGAAGGAAGCATAACAGCTTATCGAATCCAAATTTTTCATGAGAAAAAAGGAATCCAGAGAGTTAAGGGGCTTAATCAAGGTCCCCTCTTCCATGAAGCCTTTCTGGACTTCTCAACGTGGTTGTAGTGGTGCTTCCCAGTTGTTTGCAAAATCACTCTGTGCATCTCTGCATGACTTTTTAACTTGTGTTAAAATGATTTGCTGATGGTGTCTCTCACTAAGACCAGGCTGAGTTACATTTGTCCACAAGGCTTGGAACATTTTCAGCTCTCATGAATATTTGTGGAGTGGGTGAGCCTTTCACATGCTATCTACTAGGTACTGCAGATGTGAGGTCAGGCTCACGGAGATTAAGGAGAATCCAAAGATGAAGGAGAGCCAAAGTTCCTCTTGGTAGTAAATCAGAGTCTGTAGGCTAACCCAAAGACTAAGCTGAAAAGCCCAAGTTAGCCAGGGAAGATGAAATAGTTAAAGGGATCCAGGCCAGAAAAAAAGGAGTACCAGTGTTTCATTTCCCCCAACTTGTAGATGCATTTGATCGATTGGCTCATTCATTCAATAACTTTATATTGGGCAGCTATTATGGGCCAGGAGCTATTTTAGGCATTGGAGATACAGTAGTGAATACAACAAAGTCCCCCTTATAGTTTCAGTGGGAGAGAGACATTAAACAAATAACAAATGAAAAACAATTATATCATCAGGCAGTGGTGAGTGCTGGGATGAAAAATAAAGCAGAGGAAAGAAATAATCACTGATAAGAAAAGGGAGGCCTCTCTGAGCAAAGACCTAAGCAAGGTGAGGGAACAATGCCATGAGAATATTGGAGAAAGAGCATTTCAGAGAGAAAATGTACAAAGATCCTGAGGCAGGCTTGGTGTGTTTGAGAAACAAGGAAGCCAGAAAATTAGGGCATCGTGAGGGAGGAGTAAAGAGATAAAATTATTCTGCCCTTGTGAAAGAATGTTCTTTCTGGCACCAAAGTCTTATGATTGGTGATCCTCTGACTATATAGACCAATTTCAATAGAGTCCTGTACGATGCTGGAAGCAGACCTTTACCTCTTAGGAGTGCTTTAATGGAGAATATCCACCTCCTAGGACAAGGGTTCTCACTTGAGGTCAACAGGCCCCTGGGGATTCACAGTCAGGCCTCAGGTTGTCAATTAACCCCCCCAAATCTGTGCCTCCCTCCAGAACATTTTTTCTGCAGAGAAAGTCTTAGACAGAACCTGCATGCATATATCTGTAGGGCCAGGTAGGAATATAGAAGAATGAAATGGGTCAGGTGTGAGGACTCAGCTACCTTTTGCCCATTAAGGAAAGGAATGTGCTTCGATTCCACAGAGAAATAAGCTCTGTCTCATTTGTCTTGAAATGTTCAGTCTTTTGGTTCTATCCTTGACTTCCCCACTTCTGGTAAAGACTTAGGGCCAGAGAAATACTTCACAAGAATACCAACAATGCAATGGTGATGACAAATGGCAGGTGATGTTTAATGGTGGGGGATCCACAGAGGACAGTGAGGACTGTGGTAAATGGAAGAGCACGTGCCTCCCAAAGGCAACAGCCACTACTTAGCTGCAGCTGATCACTGCCTTCAGATCATGACAGTGGAACCCAGTACTGACAGATCTCAGGGTTGATTAAGAGAAAGCAAAAATCTTTTGGGAGATAAAATATCCAGGTTTTAATTTGGTTCACTTCTTTTTTTTTTAGAAACCTGACAGACCAACCATAACATTCTGGGGGGATGGGGGTGGGAGGTCAAATATGACCCATAGGCAAGTGGTTTGTGAACTCTGATCTATAGGTTTTACCAGAATTTCTGGAAGAAATCTGTGTCTTAACATTGACAACTATTGTCCTAGAACATGATTCCCCTTCACTTCTGTGGGTAGAAAGATGGAGGGCATAGCCACCCACCATGTTCCTGAGTCCCAGAAGTCTAGGGGACGGCCATCTGCCTAGCTTCCCCTCCCCTCACCCCTGGCCCAGCAGCACCTGCTCCTCTTTCTCTCTCCTCCGGTGAGTGTCCACCTTACACTCACTGGAGTAATGGTGGACTAGAGCAAGTAGGACACTGTAAAAAGGAATTGGTACTGAGAAGCACCAGATGAAGAGTAAGAGATGCTGATACCATAGAAGGTAGCTCTCTAGTTTGTCTTCTCAGTTCTTCATCTCACTCCCTCCTGTATATCCCTCCACACTCAGCCCACTACACCCCATGAGAATGTCTTCAACTACAAGTTACAGAAGCCCAAATCAAACCCTGTGGGAAAAAAATAAACTCATTTGCTCCTGTATCTGAGAAGCTGAAGCTGCACTACTGCACATGTTCACTCAAGTGCTCAGGAATCTCTCTTTCACTCAGACTTGAGCTTTGCTTTCTTCTCTGTTGCCTTTGTTCTTTGACACACTCTCTCCAAGTGGTGGGAAAGTGGGCTTACATGGTCATTACTGCTCATCATCCCAGAAGGGAAGGGATTGTTTCTCTTGTAGTACTTACATCAAATCCTAAAAAAAAAAAAAAAAAAAAAAAAAAAAATCATCATAGGCTGTGATAGTGGACAAACTCTTGTGTCCAGGGGCATGGGGTACTCCTATTGGCTAGCCTGGGTCACATGCTCTCCAGAAGAGTGGGTTCCAGAATGGTGGTGTGGTGGAGGTGGTGGTGTGTATATGTGTAGTGGTTGCGGCAGTGGTGAGATGGCAAACTCTAAAAGGAAGGGATGGTCGCCACTTAAAAGTGTAACTTCTACCCATAGGTGCTTCAGACACAACAGCCAAGGGTCTTCCTATAGCTCCCCTAGCCCCCAAATAAAACCTGAAAATCTATGCAACTCAGCAGAAGCTCAGTATTAGAACACCTGCATCGCTAAAGCAAGAAGGCCCAGTCCGGGTGTGGTACATAGAGATTTCCAAGCCTTGGCCATTCTTCCATGCAGGCAACAGAAGAAGCTGTCCAGCTTTGTGAAAATCACTCTCCCTTCCCTCCCTAATGACAGTTAGCCACTGCAGCCTTGCATCTGCCGTGCTGAACATGTATTTCTGAAAATCTAGGAACAATCACTTTTTTATCCTATAAATTTGAAGCTGAAGGTGAACTCCAGGGAATCAACTAACAGGAAGTTCTTGGGCAGTGACCAGAGGGTGACTGTTGGGTTTCACAGAGGCAAAGATAAGATAGCCTTACCCATCAGGAGAAAAATCCAAACTCACTGACAGTAAAAGGATGAGAGTTGAAATAATAGATAATGTTCAGTATTTGCTAAGTGACAAAGCACTTTTCATAGATTATCTCACTTAATTCTCACAACAGCCCTATAAATTCCATTATTATCTTCATAAGAGGCTAAATAATTTGACAAAGATCACACATACAGCCAGTGGTGACAGAGAGGATTCATGCCTGGCCATTTTAACTTTAAAGCCACTCTGCTAAAGCATCCATCCATCTATTCATTCTACAATTATGTGGAATGCCTACTACATGCTGGGAACTATTCCAGGTGCTGACATAAAGCTGTAAATGATGCAAAGACAAATACATGTCCTCATGAAACTTATATTCTTGTACGGGAGACAGACAGGAAACAACCAATAAATAAAACAGGAACTAGGTTAGGTAGTGATCCATGTAAGAGAACTAGAGCGCAGAGGAAAGAGAAGAGTGTGTGTGTGTGTGTGTGTGTGTGTGTGTGTGTGTGTGTGTGTGTGTGTGTGTGTGTGTCTTGGCAGGGTGGATTCTGAATGGAGTGATCAGGCAAGTCTCACTAAGAAGGTGACACTGAATGTAGATCTGAGGAAGTGAGGGAGCAAACCATGTAATTATGTGGAGGAGGAGCATCATAGGTAGAGGGAAGAGCAAAGACAAGGCTCCGAGGAAGGAGCAATGGTAGGATGTTCTACGAATAGCAAGGAGTCCACTGTGACTTGAGCAGAATGATGAAGGAACAGAGCAGGAGGAGGTGAGATCAGAGAGGGAATTGGGACCAGATCTTCTAATGTCTTGTGAGTGGCTATTAGGGTTTTGTCTTTTCCTCTGGTACAATGCAGACATTTGGGGCAGAGCAGAGGAGGGATGCGGAATGACTTAGTTTAAACAGGATCCCTCTTACTACACTATCAAGAAGAGCATACTGAGGGGCAAGGAGGCCAGGAGGGAGGCTGCAGCAGTAAGTCAGCTACAAATGGACGTGGCTTGCACTGGTGTGAGGTGGAGATGGTGGCAAGTGCTTCCATCCTGGGTTTATTGTGAAATGAAAGTCAAAAGATTAGCCCACAGGTGGGATGTGGGTGTGTGGGAATGAGCAGTCAAGGATGACTCTAAGGCTGTTGGCCAGAGCAAGTGAAGATAGGAATTGACATCTTCAGAGATGGGGAAGGATTCAGGAGGGTTAGCTTTATTTTTGTTTTATTTTTAAAGGACGGATGGGTCATCCAGGTCTCAGTTTGGGCCCTATCAAACTGGAGATGCTTAGACATTTGAAGGGTAATGTTGTGTCCAGGGTTCGGAAGAGCGGTCTGACAGTTCTACAAACTACACCCTACCCCCTTAGACTAAGTGAAGACACCCACATGCAATTATGGGACAACAGAGACTACATCAGAAATTTCGGAAAGTCAAACTTAAAAATTCACTCATATCTTCTTACCTTAAAAACAGCTGCTTTCATTTCTCCACATTATATTTTTGCCCACATGCATTATTTTATATAGTTGAAATCTTAGTGTCAATACAATTTCATATTCTACTTTTTTTTTCCACTTAACATGATCCCATAAACATTTTCCTAAGTGACTCCCATATGTGTTTCTTGGAGATTAAAAGTCAACAACATGCTGGGCATTGCTGAGAAACATTTCAGAAACAGAAGTCGAAAATCCTGCTTTGGTACAAAGTTTGGTGCCTGTATAGCCAGCATTGTGCTTATTGTAATTTTTGTGGACAGTGACTCTGTGGAAGTGACTTTGAGCTGGGCCAAGAATGATGAAAGTCTGCCATGCACCCAGTCTGGGGAGGAGCACTCCAGGAAGACGGTAGGGTGTGAGCAAAGACCTTTAGGAGCCAACAGGAAAGCACATTTAAGAAGGGATGCTGGCAGATTCATTTCAACTGATGATTAGAATTACTTTATCTTTGTAAAATTAAAAATAAATATTTTAACTTAAACTGCAGTAAAGTGGGTATACACTTCTTCAGCGATTCTCTGCCAAGGAAGGAGAAGCTGTATGGAATAATTTAGAGCACAGTGAACGCTAGTAGATGTGGTTCTTAAAGATTCTGGACTACACGCAGACTCCACATGTAATCTTATTTGTTCACTCATCCCAGTCCCTCTCCCAGAACCAAAGAAAGTCCTGCCCCTTAATTTCATAGAAAAGGCTCAGGATCCAAGCATGGTAAACGACTTGTGCGAAATTATTCAGCTCCTTTACAGAGAGTTTCAACTAGGGTTTAGTTAGCTCCGTCCTCCATGTCAGAGTGTAAGAAACAAAACATTCCGTGCACGCGACTCCATCGTTGACAAAACGCTTTGTTAGCTGGGAAATGTCAGCCCCCACCCCACCTCCGGCTAATCTACCGTTTGCATAGTTATTTACTCAAAACCAGGCAAATTATTGAGAAAACCGATTTGCTCAGGACTCCCTGCTGGAAGGCTGGGAGCTGGTTTACGTTTCCTTGGAGAGCCAGCAGGGGGGGCACCAAGCACGGTTTGTGAGCCGCGCGTCCCCCAAGTCCCCTCCTCCTTCCTCGCCCAACTTCCCCATAGCCAACGCTTCAACTAAAAGTGGCCATTGACCTTTCAAGCTTTTGAGTAGTGATGCAATAGAATAGTATTTAAAAGAAAAATGGTTATCGAAATTTTGGATCCGGTTTCCCCGTAAGTGTTAATAGTTTTAAAAAGTAGGTCACATTTAAAGTCGGTCACATTTCGGGGGCGAACGTGCAGGCAAGAAAATGAGTTTCAACTGAGGCCAGGTGGCCTCCAACCAGGTGGGAGGAGGTGGGGGTCTCCGAGCAGGGAAGAAAAGCCGGGATCTTTCCGCATTCCCGGTCCTCGGGCGCCAGCTCTGCGGCAAATAGCAGAGCCGAGCGCTCTCCGGACTGCGAACACCGAGACCGGCCACCCAGGACCACAAGAGCGCACTGGCCAAGGCAACCCCTCTGCAGTCCGCGCAGGTGAGTCCGTAGGGCTGCCGGGCTGCCGGAAGGAGACGGTGGGGCGGAGAGTAGGAGGGAGGGAGGAGCCGGGCAGGGCGGGTGCGGGAGATCGCGAGCAGGACCTCCGGGGGGAGGGGACTGAGAGCGGCCAGCGCCGCTTAAGGAGGCGCTGCTCTCCGCCCCCGGGCAGCCCTCTAAGACCTGGGCAGAGAGGCCCGCCAGCGGCCCGCTCCCCGGGACTCCCAGGCGTGGGCGCGGGGGCTGGAGAGGCGGCTCCCCCACCCCATTAATGTGTCAGAGCGGGAGGGGCCATTTCTGAGGACCTCCAGTTTCTCCTGCACCACCCCCCTTCACAGAATGTGCTGCCTGGAGAGTCGCTCCGAGAAGGCGCGGAGGGATGGAAAAGACCACTACCCCTCAGTACGGAGGACCGAGGGGCGAGGAGGTCTGCTATCCGCTTAACCTCCGCACACAGCTGGCACGGGTTGGGGGCAGGCTCCGGCCGCTGAAACCCTGACGGTGGCGGCTGGGGGCTTCTCCTGCGCGTTTCCGAGCACTCCGAGGCGTAGGGTCAGAGGAGGGCAGATTCCCAGGCATCCACCCAACCCCGGCCGGCCCTGGAGAGCGCTCTGAGTCCGTCTCCCCCGAAGCCTGCGCATTAGCGCAAGAGGCTCTTTAAAGCAGTAGCGGGGGCCGCGGTCACGTGAGGCGGATTCCTGGAAAGTTCCTGGAAAGCGGCCTCCGCAGCCGCCGGGCAGGGCGCGCGGGGAGCGCGGACCAGGGAGGGAGGCGGGGAGCTAGGGAGGCGCGTCGGTCTGGGAAGTCGAGCGTACACATCGCTCTGTGGACAGACGTTTAACTCTAGTCTCGCCGCCGCTGCGGCTCGCGGGCCTTGGGCTTCCCTTGAAGCATGAGCTTCCTTGCCCGCCGCCACTGGTGCTGCGCGGGCAGCGGAGAGTTCGCGCCGGAGCCCCGGGCGCACAGCCTCAAGATCCCCTTCGCCCGCAGCTGGGGTGCCGGAGGAGCTCGGGCCGGGGCTGGTGGCAGGTACCGGTCCGGGGAGCCCGACGGCTCCGCCCCTATTAGAGCTGGGGAGGGCACCCGGGCGCGGCCGCGAGCCCGGGCAGACTTGGCTTCCGTAGTTTGGAGCTGCCGGGGAAGAGTCCGAGCTGCGGTTCTACCCCGAGGCCGAGAGCTACTGCCTTCTTTCTCCGGTTCCTTCCCAGCGTCTAGAAGTCTCCAGAGTTTTTTTTATTTTTTTCTCCTCTAAAATGCCATCCAAATTAATAATCCTCCTAATAACCTGATCTCCCGCTCCTCCCCACTCGCCCGCCTCCCGCCCTGGCTCCTTCCTCCTTCCCTCTCTCCTTCCCATCTCCTTGGTCGCAGCCGGAGGGAAACTAAGTGGCTGCCCTGGATCCGGGGTGTCTGAGCCCGGAGGGGGTGTCCGAGCCCGGCGGGTTGAGGCGGTGGTTCCTGGGGCTTATGTTTGCCCTCTGCGTAGAGAGCTCCGGCCGCCCCTGCCGCTGAGCGCAGGGCTCGTTGCACCCCCAGGCATCTCGTTCCCAAATTAAAAGTCAACAGGGGAAACTCGGGCAGACACCCCTCCTCCCGGGCCCCTCCCGTCTCCCCCGCCCCATGTCGGCTAGGGAGACTGCCTGGTGCGGAGGCGGCGGCAGCGGCTGGGGCCGAGGTAAGGGCTCGGCGTTGGTTGTCTAGCACGTCCCGCTGCTCACGCTGCCTCCTGCTCCGCCCCGGCTCTGGTCGAGGTTCGGAGTCCCCGCGAAGGCTGCGCGCTCGGGCTGATTCCTCGACAGCGCCCGCGGCGGCAACAGAAGCAGCCGCCGGGCTTCGGGAGCTGTGGCCACGGCGCCCCCCACCCCTGCCCCAAGCGAGCGCCGGAAAGTGCGGGGGAGGGGAGCGAGGCAGCCTGTGTGGCAGGGTTGCCGCAGCTTCCTCGCCTCTGCGCCCGGGGCTGCGGGCTCTGCCCTGGGAGCCCAGAGGCGCTGTAGGGCGGGGAACTAGGTTTGTGCGGGGTGCTTCCTTCTGCGGCTCTCTGGGCTGTGCGGAGTGTGAGATAGGAGTGCCAATTTGGGGACTTCTGTTCTTTCCTTTAAATTTTTTTCTACTTGTCCTTGACTAGGGCCTATTTACCACCGTACCCGCAGGTGACTCTGCTTTTCTAGTCTGCGATTTCAGCTAGCGGCCCTGGGCGGGAAAACACCCGCTCCTCACCCTTACCCTGCTCACCAGCCCCTCTCAACTCTTGCGTCTTGGATCCATGCTCTCTCTTTATCCTTTTTTCTGTAGAGCGGGCGAGGGCAGTAACTGGATGCTTGGGGTTAAATGGTGCAGGAGTACAGACGCGGAGTCGTCCCCGGGATTTTCCACGTATCTGTCCCTCCACCCACACCCCAGCCGCTGGGGTCCAGTTCCGACTGACCCAACCCTCCACTTTCTCTTTGTAGGCAAACTGTGCGTGACCGCGCCTGCGGGGGATTTTGCCATCCGTGCACCAGGACCCGGGGAGGAAGAACCAGCAGCTCCCCATCTCCTCCTCCTCCACCAGCATTTCGGGGACCCCTCAGGGATTCGTTTTGGGGTTCCCACTGACTTCCAAGAAGGACGCGTGCCCCTCTCTGACCTCAGCTCGGGCGGCCACCTGTCTTTGCCGCCGTGACCCTTCTCCCATGACCCTGCGGTGCCTCGAGCCCTCCGGGAATGGCGCAGAAGGGACGCAGGGACAGTGGGGGACCTCGGGATCGGCGGAGGAGCCGTCCCCGGAGGCGGCGTGTCTGGCGAAGGCCCTTCGGGAGCTCAGTCAAACAGGTATGGAGCGGACTGGCCGCGACGCGTGCGAGAGGGGGCGCCTCCCCAGAGACGCGGCTGAGGCTGTGCTGGAGAGGCTGGGAAGTGGGGCCGACGTGGGAAGCAGTCGCTTCCCTTCCCCTCCGCAGGGCGGGGGACTGCGAAGAGGATGCCCGCACGGCCCTGGATCCTTGGGAATGCGAAAGAAAAGTGGTTCTCGAGGGACTCAGAGGCCTAGGGGAGTTTAGAGCACGAGAGTCGCTCCTGGGAAATCGCCTCTTAAGGCTGTGGAACCTTAACTATTTATCGCGGCTGCTTGGGGTTCGGCACTCGGGCCCAGACCCTAGCCGCAGATAGTGCCCGACGCTTTTCCTGTCCGAGGGGTGCGAGAGCGGCGAAAGGGCGCTGCGCTGCCAGCAGCTTCAGCTGCATCCGGCTCCCGGGCCGGGCAGCCGCTGCAGCCTGGAATCTTGGCGACCAAGTTCAGGGACGGACAGATTGCCGCGCAGGCTGCTGCCACAGAGGCCGGAGGAGCGCGGACTGAGAATCCCCCGCCGAGAGTGGCCTTGCTTGTTTTACGTGCATTCTTGCGCTTTACGCTGTGGTCTCTCGGCATCTGACAGAAGAAAAGATTGAAAAAAAAAATTCTGGCAGACCATGCAGACTTTCAAAATCTGGATCCTAAAAACTTACGTTTGGGGCAAAGTTGAAGTTTTGGTAGCACTAGGGAGAGGGAAAAGTCCCTTCACTTGCGGTTCCGGTCTTTCCGTGCAGGCCACGGGCTTTCCCCCAGCGGGAGGAACCGGCAGATTGCAGGTATCCCAGCAATTTTCTTTGTGGGGGTTGGGGGAGGTGAAGGACCATTGTTCAAACTTTTAAAAGGCAAAAGGTCGATAAGTCCTTTTTGAAGACTGGATGGGCCAGGGAGGAGGTGCAGGCAGAGAATGCTGGGGTGACCGACGGTTGTGATTGGATTTGGATTAGGGCAAAGTCCCAAGAGTTTATGGAAGATTGTAAACTTGAAGTACTAATTATTAATTAGGCTTTCTCGTTTCTCAATGGCTGATAAGGTAGTTGTAGTCAAAACGGCAAACAGAAGCTATTGTTCTAGAACTGCACGTTTAAAACCAGTAAATAGTGGTGCTTTCCAGGGCTTTGAAATGAGATGTATGCAAGTCATTAACAGGTTTAGGGAGAGTGGGGGTGGACACCAACCATCCAAAAGGTTGTTTCTGTTTTTACTCTGTTGGAATTACAGGAATTGGGTTTTCCACTTTTTAAGGGCATGGCTTTTATTTCTAACTTCTGGTTTATTTCCAGTTTACTTTAAATCTTTGATTTGCTTGAATAGTGTAGGAGCATCAGTCTTGGACAGCCAGTGTGTCATATTGGAAACATTCTTTTGTTTCCTTAGGAGAAAAATCTTAAGAGAGTTTAAAGAACAGCTACAGAAAGTTACTTTTTAAAAAAGAAAACTGGCTCACAGTTTGGGAAAAGAAAATGGACCTATGTTTTCATTCAGTTTCTACAGAAAGTATTTATGGTAGCCTCTGGGAAACTTGCACTTGCAAACCTCTTTTTAGGGCTAGAAAAATTGTTGCCAAGTACTTGCTCTATTTTAAAAATTCTCTATAATAACTACTTTACCCTCTTTTCTTTCTTTGTTTCTTTCCTTTTTTTTTTTTTTTTTTTTTTTGAACAAAAACCCCAGGCTGGTACTGGGGAAGTATGACTGTTAATGAAGCCAAAGAGAAATTAAAAGAGGCACCAGAAGGAACTTTCTTGATTAGAGATAGTTCGCATTCAGACTATCTACTAACAATATCTGTTAAAACATCAGCTGGACCAACTAATCTTCGCATCGAATACCAAGATGGGAAATTCAGATTGGACTCTATCATATGTGTCAAGTCCAAGCTTAAACAATTTGACAGTGTGGTTCATCTGATCGACTACTATGTTCAGATGTGCAAGGATAAGCGGACGGGCCCAGAAGCCCCCCGGAACGGCACTGTTCACCTTTATCTGACCAAACCTCTCTACACATCAGCACCACCTCTGCAGCATCTCTGTAGACTCACCATTAACAAATGTACTGGTACCATCTGGGGACTGCCTTTACCAACAAGACTAAAAGATTATTTGGAAGAATATAAATTCCAGGTATAAGTGTTTCTCTTTTTCTAAACATGCCTCCTATAGAGTATCTCCGAATGCAGCTATGTAAAAGAGAACCAAAACTTGAGAGACGGCTCTGGATAACTACGTGGAATTCTCAGAACAGCTGAAGTCAATCTAATTTAAATGTGTGGTGAGGTAGCTAGATATTTAAAAGTCCCCTAAATATTTTTACCTGAGTGATGCTTCCCTTCCTAAGGCTCACCAAGACCAGTTGATCCTTTTAAGCTAAAAATCAAATGTCCCAAGTAAAGGCTGAAGAAACGTTTTATCAGAACACTATGCCTTTCTGAGCTTCCTTCCTGTTAGGCGCAGTGTCCTAGCGCCGGTAGTAGAGAAAGAGCTCTGCTTGGGAGTGCTGAAGAAGTGGAAGGAACCAGACTGACACCGGCTTAACTTCAGTTTTGTATGCCTGGTGATCAGAATCTATTTTAGGACTTTGGATATTTTGCATTCTGGTGTACTTAGGAGTTTTGTTAAACAGATATGCTTGTGAGTATTTATCCTTCATTTTATGCAATTAACCAAATCAACCAAAAAAGTGACCATGAAATCCTGTATTTGTCTTTTTACTACATGTATGAACTCTCTCATGTGGATGAGTACTGTAGTAATCCATTTCAAGGGAGCCTTATTTCAGAACATTTTCAAACTGGTGCAAACGGAAAAGACTTCATCTTTTCCTCTAAGGCTAAAGACAAGAATGTCATGCTATACAGGTGCAACTCAATCCCTGTTAATAAAACCATGTAGATAGAGACGTTTTACCCCCTGAAGTAACTGTGTCCCCACCTGTTGCCATTGATTTTTCTGCAGTGGCTTTAGAAATTTCCAAGTGGTCTAACCATGGACATCAGCAGTTGTCTCCCTTCTACCATGTAGAATATTTTGACCTAATTTTCTTCCAGATCTAGGGGGATACCTGCCTGTTTTTCAAAGTGTTTATTTACTGCTGTTACCATTTGATTAGAATGTATCAAATAAAAAAAAAAACCCTGACTTTTACAAGTTGCACTTATTACTTTGAATGGCAGGGGACATACACTTTCCTGGTAATAGAGGGTTGCCATAAAAACTTAGGTCGAGTGAAATAAGCGAGATACTCAGCCAGAGGTAGAATGTTACTTGCCCTTTCCTAAAGCGACGGATCACCCTTGTCCTTTGCATTTTGGAAAGCATAGTTTAGAAACTACAAGAATTGCCAAGTGGCCTGGTCTTTTACAAGTTGAATAGGCATAACACTAATGCCCTCTGTGTTTACAAAAACCTGGTTTAGAAACTACAAAAATTGTGACATGGCCTTTTATAGGTTGAGTGGACACAGCACAAGATAAAAAATAAAAGTTTTATGGCCATTTTTTAGCCACAGTCTCATGACTGTTGCAAATATACCATGTTCTCTGGAGTCCAGACGTTATTCATTTTTCCACCTTAAAAAAAAGAAACGTCCTGCACAGCTGTATACTCTGGTACGTCACTGGGAAGGTGCCCCAAGCGAATTAGAAAATTCAGTTATAGTAAAACGTGCTTATCGCATATCATGAAAAATGTGAATATTTTCATGAAGCTCTTGAAAACCGGTTTTGTGCCTGGAAGGAAAACATAACTATGCGTGTCCAAACAGCAGAGCCAAACACAAGAGATTGCTAGGTGTGCCTTAGGAAGAATTTATCTGTAGCCTAAAATTTACAGAAGAACTAGACTCTTAGGGTTTGGTTTCTGACGGGGAGATAATCTTTCCATTGGTTGTTCAGCTTCTGTGCTTTAGTTACCCTTTTTCTCCACCAACAACCCTGGTTTAGTGTGGGATATTTGACTTTTCTGGCAAAACTTCCACATGATCAGTGCCAAGGGGCTTTGTGGAATTTCTTTAAGGTCTTTTGCATTTCTCTTCTCATTGTTTCAAACCTTCTGCTGCTGCTGTTATTGAGAGGTGGAGAGTGGGGAGTGACTACCTGTGGCACTGTCGAAAGTTCTTCATGATTACTAGCAAGGGACCAATTACAAGAAAACCAGAGGACGGCAAAGACATCTCTGGGGTGTGGTGTGAAACTATTATTGCCTATGTTTCAATCCTCCCTATTCCAAGTAAGCTGATAGGCATCAGGAAACAGTCCTCCCTTTTTTTTGTTTTGTTTTTGGTTTTGGTTTTGGTTTTGGTTTTGTGTATGTGTGTATAACAATTACTAACATCATTGATTTATTGTTTATTGTGTGCCAGATTCTTGCTCAGCGCTTTCCATGCATTATCTCATTTAATCTCCACATGGACCAAACAGAGCGAAGTACAGTGTCTCTAGGAGGTATGCCTTCTGATTTGTGAGTAAGGAGGCATTCCAGGAATATCCTAGTCCTTTTTATTCCTGGAGAGGAATTACAAAGAGCAAATTGCTGCTATTTCTACATTGATCCAGATGAACAAGTCAGAGCAGGCAGTAAAAGGAACCCTCAGCCTTTTTAGTGCTGCCTCCATCGGAAAAGTATAGGTGTCTTAATTAGCGTTGTGCTCTGTGGGATTTGAGTCAGCTTGGCCTAGTGGTTCTTTTTCTAGTTCAGGGTTAGGTCAGGAGGGGGTTAACTGTTTTTCCTGGTGACTGGTAAATGATGCCATTTACCGATTATCAGTGGCCCCATTTTACAGATTGGCCAGACGAAATAGTTAAGATTGTACACTTGTCTAAATTAACCTCAAAAGAACCAGAAAACATATCCAGTGTTCTCCATTCTATGAAGGGCAGTTTGGGGCATCAGTAAAGGTATGTATTATTGTTATTGTTGAAGAATATAGTATACAGATCTTCTATCTCCTCATGGATGTAAAATATTTTGATCTGAGTTTCCATTCTGAGCAGAGTTGAGGCAGTGGAATTTTTTGTTTCCATCACAGTGGGCATTGGGGACTGCTTTTTAGGGACTTGGAGATTTTTAGGGCCTTGGACAGTGGAGAAAAGGCAGTTCAGTGTATGAGCTGAGAGGTCTTTTCTGGCGTGTCAGTAAGAAAGTCTTGACTTCATAGCAATTATGTAATCCAAATAGGTAACAGAATGGGACAGTTGTTTGGGAGTGTTTATTTTCTTGGGAAGGATTTTCTCTGCTTTTAGAAAATTGTACCCTGGTAGGACGGTGGGAGACAGAGACGTCATCAAATAATCCACGGGATGGAATGTCCGGAGATCAGGCGGTGCCCTTCTCTGCTGTGGGTTCAGGCACAGGAGGTTGGGGGGGTTGAATGGCTGTGGTGACATCTAACAGCTGTGCTGAGACCTCTCTTGTCTCTGAGAGGTCTTCTCCAGCCTTTGGAGCAAAAAAGGTGTTGTCATCCATTCTAGGCCTTTCGTTTACTAAGAGGCTTGTCTTCTCCTCTCCCAGTTTTTCACTTCCTAAAACTTTAAAGCTCGAAAGCACGTTTCAGATGAAATAGTTTAGTTTTGAGGTTTTACTAAGGAAGACACGCAGACCCGGGCGGTCAGGAGATTGGCGTGCACCCAAACACACTCACCCTCAGCCCAGCAAGTCCAGGCAGAGTTTGTGTTTGAACACAGATACCTTAATCTCAGGTTTAGTATTTGTAAAAGCTGCACCCTCCTGCCCTTTGTTTCAATCTTCGGTACTCTTCTCTGGCTACCCTGTAAGCCCTACAGTTCTCTGAACATCACGTTTTCCTTCCTTTAAAATTTAGATGGCAGGCCTTGGGAATAGACTGTGGGCTAATTCCCGGTTCTCGGCTCCATCCACCGAATCCAGAAAAATCAGCTTCTGCTGGCTTTCGTGGTGCCTTGATCCACATCAGGGTTTTCTGTTCATTTCCATTTCTCAATGTTTCTAATCTATTTGCTGTTTTAAAATCGAAACCCTGCCATCCATGCTGTTTTGTGACCTCATTTCTGCCTCTGCCAGGTGAGACTCATGCACAGCCGGCGATGCCCAATGCCCGTGATGCCCAGCTCCGGTCCTCACCAGGGAAGTCCACTCTTCCTTCTGGGCCTCATGGCTCAGTTCTGTCCTACTTTACTCTCTTCCTTACCCTGTTAGCTCATCTGACAGCCCCACTGACCATATTATACGCCAAAGAAAGCGAGTTAATTCCCTTCACCTTGAGTTTGGATACTGTAAAGGTAAATGTCTCTTTGTCCCTTTCTTTGATTCCTTTCAGGGTTTAAAGCAAGTAGCCATCCCCAACTGCCACACTTCTGTCATGGGCACATTTTTGTCTTTTAATGTAACGTGTCAGAAGCTGCCTCTTCACTAAGGTGCCTTTCGTTTGAATGGAATGGAAACACCCTCTGTTCCTTCCCTTCTGGGTATCTTCCGAAAAAATGATTCTGTGATAGTTTCATTTTTCTCCTCCTACGTAGGCATGGTTTCCTTGTATTCTCATCTTCACATATTTTTGATTTTTCTAATTTTTTCCTCTATGTGGCTTGAGTTCAGTTTACTTAACTTTATTACTAAAGTAAAGTAACAGCTGTTGCTACAGTAGCTTCTCAAAAGCCCAGGAGTCCCAGATGCCTAGATAGTAAGGAAGCTGAAATCACGGAATAAACCTGGGTTTTCCTTCTTATGTCTTCGGGAGCTTTGTCAATGAGAGAGGCTGGGTCGCACGAGTGTCATCACAGAGAATGGGGTTCACGGCAATAAACATTTACTTGAGCCATAAAGATAAAACTTGCTTTGACAGAAACTCTCACTCTGAACTACATCCTTAACTTGCAGGAACTCTGACTTGCCCCAAGGATCAGGAGAACCCTTTGTGAAGTATTGCTCACGTGGTGCTGATTCTGTTAGAAACAGAGGGAAGGGGAGGCACACCAGCATCCTAGAGAGAGGGAAGGAAACACTGCCAGCTACCTCCCTGGTCCGTCTCACATAAATACCTCCTAAGGAGCCCCTTTCTTGGCAGAGAGAGTGGGACTCTGTCAAAGAATTTCACAAAATTTGTATCTCCCCGGTTTCCAACCATGTTAAGATAAAAATTAACATTTTGCTAAACGATTTTCCCTTCTGTTATTTCCGTATGCTTTTTCCTGCTTAGATTTTGGTCTAGAGAGCTGCTGTGATCTTTACATTCAGAAAAATATTTCCCATGTTATTGCTGCCTGGGGGAGTTGTTTGACTTCCCTTTTTAACATTCCCTCTGTCATCTTTTTAAAAATTAAAGTATAGTTGATGTACAATATTACATTCATTTCAGGTGTACAGCATAGCGATTCGACGTTTAAATACATTTTGAAATGATCTCCACAATAAGTCTAGTAACCATCTGTTCCCCTACAAAGTTGTTACAGTATTATTGACCATATTCCTTATGCTGTGTATCACAGCCCCTTGACTTATAACTAGAAGTTTGTACCTCTTAATTCCCTTCACCTACTCTGCCCATCTCCTTCCTTTACCATCCAGCTGTTCTCTGTATCTGTGGGTCTGTTTTCACTTTGTTTTGTTTGTTTGTTTTGTTTTAAGATTCCACATATAAGTGAGATCATGGTGTTTTCCTCTGACTCATTTCACTTAGTGTAATGCCCTCAAGGTCCACCCATGTTGTCACAAATGGAAAGATTTCATTCTTTTTTAATGGCTAAATAGTATTCCATTGTGTATATATGTATCACATTTTCTTTATCCATCCATTGAAGGATACTTCAGTTGCCTCCATGTCTTGGCTACTATAAATAATGCTGCAACAAACATGGGGCTGCATGTATCTGGTCAGTTTAGTGTTTTTGTTTTCTTTGAGTAAATACCCAGAAGAAAAATTGCTGGATCATGTGGTAGTTGCATTTTTTAAATTTTGAGAAATCTCCGCATTGTTTTCCATGGCAGCTGCACCAATTTACATTCCCACCAATAGTGCATGAGATTTCTTTCCTCCACATCCTTGCCAAGACTTGTTATTTGTTGTATTTTTGATGATGGCCATTCTGAGAGGTGTGAGGTGGTATCTTGTGGTTGTGATGAGTATTTCCCTAATGATTAGTGATGTTAAGGATATTTTCATGTGTCTGTTGGCCATCTGTAAGTCTTCTTTAGAAAAATGTCTATTCAGGTCCTCTGTCCATTTTCCCCCTCTGCCGTTTAATGAACTTGACCCTTGCTTCTCAGTTTTCTAGCATAGCTTCTTTTGCCTCATTTCTATTTTCAGGTTGTGGCCATTGATTCTATATTTGATCAGAAAACATGTTTGTGTTTTACACATTTGATTAGGGTATCTTCTCAGTTATCTGCAGTAATAAGGGGCAGAGAGAATGGGGATAATTGAAACCTGTAAACACATCTATAACAGTTGCAACTTTCTCCCCATTCAGTCTCCTTTACTAGAACTGTGGACAGAAAACCCAGCTGTTCTCTCATTTTATTTTCTTTGTCCATCAGGCAATAAGAATGTTAATAATTAACAAAGTGACTAAAAATATGGCAAGAATGAGAAAATTAAGAGGGATGGAGAATCAGTGGTGTGCTGAGGGCTCCTGTGACCCAATTGTTAAATACTTCAGAGATTTTGTGAGCTAAGTTATTATGAATATATCGTTAGTAGATCGAAGTCATCCATGAAGGGAGTATTGACACACTATAGAAATTGGCAGAAATTGGCAGACACTATAAAGTAAGGCTTCTTTTCCCCCCTCTGGTTTAACAACACACCACAGATCTAGGTGTTACATCGTCCTCAATAACTGAGGCCTCACTAGAGTAAGATCAGTTTATTTGTATCCTTCTTTGTATTAAGTCCAGCATTTAGAACATAGTAGGAATGAGCTATTTGAGGAATTTTTTTTTTAAGTATGTGTGCTAATCCTATATTGGGCTACACTGCCTTCTGCTGGTAGATCTGCCAGTCTTTTGATCAGTGTCTTTTCCTAGTTACACAATATCTACTGATATCCTTTCAGAGTTTATTAGTAGGGAAGGATAGGACATTCTCAAAGTCATATGACTCGTGTATACATCAACTTTTGTAGCACTAACAGATCAGGGTCTCATTTTCCTTCTAGCTTCATTCATTCATTTCATTATTTAATTTCCTTCTTCCTTTCTCCCTCCTCTCCTCCTCACCTGCTTTCCTCCCTCCCTCTCCTGCCTTTCATTTTTTTGTCAACATTTATTGAGTGCCTACTGTATTATTCACCAAGAATACAAAAGAGTAAAACAATGTTGTTGCATGAAAGGAACGCTTATAGCCCATGGGAAGGGATGGAGAGGAGGGGAACTAACATTTGTTAAGCTATCAAATATGTTTTCTGCCTTGCATTGTCATTCCATTTAGTCCTCCCAACAAACTGGTAAGGTATGTATTTCCCAATTTATTGCAAATGACACTGAGGCTTGGAGAGAGAAAATATCCTGCCCAGTGAGTAAGGGAGTCAGGGTTCAGGCCCAGGTTTTTGTTGGGCTCTGAAGCCCAGTTCTGCGTCTCAGGACACCACGTTGTGTAGGCGCTTTAACTACATGAACAACTTACTGTGAGATGCCATGATAAAGGCAGTAATAGTTACCTATGGACAAGGTGCCATCAACCTGCTTTGAGGAGTTAGAGAAGACCTCAGAGGAAGCTGCCTTGCATCTGAGTATTAAAGGGCAGAAAGGAGTCTTTAGACCCTCGGTGAGGAAGATCTTTCTCCCTGAGGTGGGAAGCCCCATGAAAAAGACCAGCAGGACACCCAAGGCAGGGCCATGACTCTCCTGCCAGCACCATCCGGTTCCCTGGCCCAGCGGCAATATCTCGCTTTCTGCCTCTGAAAAGGCTTACTTCTAAGAAAGTGGAACTTACCCCTAAGATTCTATTGGTTCCCTGAATTAAGTCCTGATTGGTCCATTTGTAGCACTTCATTTACATGGAGCTCACTCCTGATTGGTCCATTTCTATCACTCCTGATTGGTCCAGTTCTATAAAGCTTGTTCCTAATTAGTCAACTTTTGTTACACCTTATTTGCATATGATGTTGCAAAGTGTAGACTGGCAGCCTATAAAAGCCTGTATAAACCTACAGACGGGGTCCAAAGCTTGGAGTGTTAACTCCTCTGGGCTCGCCGGCATAATAAACCTGAGTTCTCCAACTCTCCAAGTGCTGCTTGGTCTCTCGCCGGGATCCAGGTTGCTGTCACAACTGAGCTGTAACTGAGCTGTAACACACTTTACTGCAACATCCCGAAAGGTTGAAGAGGAGGTAGAGGTGAGTTGGGGCAGATCTTGTAGGCCTTGCTGAAGAGCTTGGATTTTTATCTGGATGGCAGTAGATAAAAGCTTTTTAAATGGGAGAGTAACTGAACTAGTTTTGTGTTTTATATGATCCCTGTGGAGGGGCCCTTTGGAAAATGACTTGGAACAAAGCAAGAGTGGAGTTAAGGAGACGGGTTAGGTGTGAGTGGCTAGATGTGAGGGGGTGGGAAGGAGGCAGTGGCTTGGGAGAAGATTAGGGGGAGGGTACAGACATCGACTCCCTTTCCTTGTCCGCAGGCTCACATTTGCCTTGGAGTTTGGGGCTTCAGGTCCCCTAGGCACGTGCTTCCCTTCGAAAGCCAGCTTCCTCAACAGGCAGGTTGAGGTAAGTGGCAGATTGTATTCTCAGGAAAGGAGGAAGTTGTGCTGCGGCGGGCAGAACCTTGAACTGGGAATTGGAAAACTTAGTGTCTTCTGGTTGTTTGATCTTGGACCAAACACTGACTCTCAGGGCCTTTTGGCACCTTCATGCTTGTTGGTCCCGTCCACTGGCCTACCTGAGTGCCCAGACGCAAGAGCAATCTCTCTCCATTGGGGTGGGCATGGCCAGAGGGGAGCGAGCTCTGTGTTTCTGTGGCATCTCAATTTTGACTTAAATTGTAGTGTAGAGTTTGCCTCTGTGCCATGATATATTCTCATTTATTTTGAAAAAATAATAACTTCCTCTTAACTCTGCACTTTTTCACAGCTGGAGTCAGCTGACTCCATTTTTATCCTGGTTAGAAGAATTTTGTGTTTTCTCATGGCTGTGGATCTTTGAGTACTACCCTATAATCACAGGGCTTGGACTTGGGTTTTTAGATCTTGGTTGTGATGGAGAAACATGAATCTGATGTGTGTCAGCCATTATCACAGTGTCCCTCTGGATGGATTATCATTGTCAAAGGACCTGGAGGTCTGTCTTTGCTTCCTGGCCAACATATTAGATGTGCTCCCAGAAAACTGTGGGCAAAGGATATGCTTTCACAAGTCATTTTTCCCACTTACATGGATTTTTCTTATTTCTGATTGATCCTTAATGGACCAGAAGTCATTCAGCTTAGTTTTGTTTTTGTCTATCAAGAAATTCATTAAAGAAAAGAAATAAACCTGCAAAGTAATAAGGCAATTCTTGGATTCTTTGGTGAAATGAAAAGAATTTTGAAGCATGAATAATCCTGCCCCAATCTATTCATCTTGCATATTTGGATTTTCCTGGATCTCTTTTAAAAGTGGAGCACACCTCTGAGCGTGATAGCCTAGGAGGGTGGGAGTGCACGGAATTCATAGGTAGGGCTCCATCACCGAGCCTGGCAAGGGCTGAAAGCTCCCACAGGATCCAGTTTGAAGCTGCATTGGGAAGTAGGCCATGGATTTGTTATGTTCAAGGAACGACAGTGAGGCAGTCATTGCATAACCAGCCAACTCTTGGGCTTCCAGGGGACTGGAAAAAGCTACAACATTTTGTAATCCCAGGCACTACACCTGACACTTTACAGATACGACTTCAATTAGTGCTCCCAACAAACCTTTGAAGTAGGTTCTGCTTTTATCTCCACTTTAGAGTGAAGAAGATGGACACTTAGACTGATTTAAGAGGGAGAGCTTGAGATTTGAACTCGGGCCTATATGACTCCAAAAATCCCATGCTTTTTTTTTTTTAAACCACTCATAATTGAAATTTTTATTTTATATACAAGGAATTAGCATTGTTTCTGCATAAGGTAGATGTGCTGGACGATCCATTCAAGGATGTTCACTTAATTCAACTTGATGAAGCCAATATCCTTTGTGCACTGGCGGAAACACCAGTGGCACATATTGAGGCCGTATTTCCGGATCAGACCGTGCCAGTTTGAGCAGACATGGCAAGAGGGAGAGATCTGGCTGAATTTTCTAGGTTGGCTCTAGTACAGCTGCTGGTGACCCGTCTTGCTTTCTCAGATGCAAAGAGGCAAAAGGCAAAAATCCCATGCTTTTATCCACTCTTCTGTCCTTTTTCTCAATAAGCTTATAAATGCTTTTAAACTTTGCGGCCAGCAGCCAGCATGTCCCTCAGTGATGTGTGCTAGGCCATGTACCTTTGAGTCATATGTAGTTAACAGAGGGCTACGACCTTGTCTGCCCAATGTGTAATTATGGTGGTACTAGGACTTTGATTTCAGGAGTAATACAAGACTTCCCCAAGTCTTGGGCATCCAGCTTGGAAGGGTTCTTTAGGTCTGAATTTATACCTTCCCTCTCTTCCTCTTATCTCCTTTTGGGCTCTATCCAGGGCAACCCTAACCCACCATCTCTTCCCTAGCACCCCTCTCCTTTCTCTGGGGGTAAATTATATGAATAATGTGTCAGTCATAATAAGCTAGGTTATGCTGCAAAAACAGACAACTCTCAGAGGCCTAAAACAACAAAGGTTTATTTCTTAAAATAACACCAGTTTCTCTACCCATTCATGTGTCACCAGGGAGACTCTTCTCTTAGTCATTCTGGAACCAAGGCTGGCAAAGCAGCCACCTCTTCAAACGTGGCGGGAGCCAGCGGGAAAGGAGAAATCCAGGGATGTCTTGTTGGCATTTAAAGGCCCTGTCACTTCAACCCCCAACTCATTGGCCAGAACTCTGCAAAATGGTGCCACCCAGCCACAAGAGGGCCAGGCAGTCCCGTCCTCCCTGTGCCCACAGGGAGGAGAGCAGCAGAAAACTGCGGTGAGCTGAGTGGCAGTAATGACCAGCGCACATTCCATGCCATGTATACCTTGCTGCCTTCTTTTTTTCTCTCCCTAGCTTAACTCATTTGACCTCAGGTAAACTTTACAGGACACACATGGCCTCTTTAATTCCATTCCTCCTTCCTCTTTGTTTTCCAAAACTTCTTCAAGTACTGCAAACAAAATTTCTCTTTTTCCTTTGTGGGAGCCATTTGTGAGCCAAAAGGAAAGGTCTCCGGCCTTGAAATGAAATTATACACCTTAAAGAGCTAGGGCTACTAACTTTCTGCTTCTGAAATAACCAGAAGTTCCTTCTGATCTTCATAAATACCTCTCTGGGCTTCCTCGCTCTGCTAAAATTGAACCAGTCTTTCCTCTAATGTTAATATTCAAGATAGATCATGTTCACATTCACTTCTGCTTACTGCTTTGCTTGATTGGCTATATTGCCAGAGTATTGAATAGTATTATTTTCTACCAATTTTCAGTTAAACATGGAGCCATTCAAGCACATTAGAAATCAAATGGAATTTTGTGTGATAAATTGGACACTTTATCACCGTTTTTAATTGGCTCCTGAAGGAAAGTTTATTCTAAATTCTAGGCAACTGGTTTGCAAACCCTGTTTTAGAATGCAATCTATTTCTAGGTTGAGATCTTTTTATATAGCATATTTATGTATAATCAGAATATCAGAATAACCATTGTGTTTTAATGGACAATTATCTTCTACTGCATTCACGGGTGATCTTTGAAAAAAAATTAGAACATATAAAATGCCCTTAACTTAAAACTTTATGAACACTATATTTTCCTTTATTTTGCATTTCACTTTTTCTTCATTAAGCCAAATTAGAAACTGTAATCTTTGCCTTCTCCGTCTTCATATTTATCTCTTTCATTTATTTAGTCATTCATTCACTCCATCATTCAACAAATATTTACTGAGTATCTACTTGTGCCAGGCAGGAGGCAATGTCCCAGAGAAAGTCACAAAAGTCTGCACCCTTAAGAAGAGTCTGGGTGGTAGGGAGACACACATGCCAGCCCAACAGTTATAATACAATAAGATAATCAAAGTAAGGGGACATGTATAAAGAGCAGTGGGAGCTGAGATGAAACACTTGGGTCTGCTGGAAGGCATCAGTGAGGAGATAGCTTTTCACCTGGCATTTAAAAAAAAGAGTTGGCCTGGCTGACAGGCTGGGCCAGGGAGTTCCAAGGGAAGAATCCGGAAGTGTGAGAGCTCTACCATTGTGGGTGGAGCTTCCAATGCAGAAGCGGAAACCAAGGTGGGGAGAAGCCTGTGTTTGTGAGCAGAGAACAGAGCAATGGCTTTACCTGCCTTTCAAAAATGTTTGTATTTCACCCAGGGAGCAAGGGAGTTGTTGAAGATTTTTGAGATGGAAAATGACAGCATCAGACTTGTGGCAGTCTGGAGGCTGGTCTGGTTGGCATGACTCAAGATCAGCACTTTTTATCCCAGTGTTTGGACTTGTAAGAGATCCATGGATAGAAAGCTTGGGATCTGTGAACTTGAATAGGGAAAAAATTAACATTTTTATTGTCACTAATGCCTAATTGAAATTGAGCATTTTTTTCAAATATGAATCTGGTCACAGTAGAATTAGCAGAAGAGGTGAGTTTATCACCATTAGAAATCAGGCATTCTGATACCATAATACAGTTGTTGCAGAAATCTCCAACCCTTCATATTTTTCACTAAACCAAAATTACTGTAGCCATTAGACCCACAGCTACATCGTCATTTAATGTGTTAATAAAGAAGTATGTATATTATTATGTCAGAACTTTAAAAATAATTTGAAATATGCATTTTAATAGAATTGATCTTTTGTGATCTGTGTATTTAGTTTCAAGGTGTAAACACAGTATTCTGAGATGGGGTCCATAGTCTTCGGCCAAAATGGTCATGAAAGGTCAGAACTCATGCACCAGAGGAAGATGACTGGGGAGGTCATTGTAGCCTAAGGCAGTGGTGAGGAGGAGGGTGAAGAGGAAGAATCTGCGGGAGATTCTGGAGACAGAGTGAACTTGATCTGAAGCATAAAGCAGAGGGAGGGATCCGCATGCACCCTACTTCTCCCATCAAGGCAGAATTCTTCCTATTGCTTGTCACATCTGTCCCTTCCTTACCAGTGCTGTTGTTATGAAAGTCTTAAACTTTTATCAGTCACACATGTAGCATGGTTTAAAAAATCAAGTAGTATGGAAAGACAAAGAAAAACAACCATCCCTTGCTTTCCTCCCCTCCACCTGCCAGTCTTAAAACTTTCTGAACTCTTAAAGTGTTACGTCTCTAGTTAGATGGCAAATTCGGTGCAGGAAGTGCCTTGTAATTCCTCACTATGTTTCTCCCTTTAGGTGTTGAATAAATGACTGATAGATTCCAAAGTCATTTTCTGTTTCCAGGTCACTATGTACATCAAGTGTACCACACTCTAATTACAGAAGATATACTAATTGTCACATTCTAGGAATTGGTTCTTCCTCCTGAATTCCCATGTTTTCTGTCATTTGTCTTCATATGAAATAACACAGAATGTGCAAATAAAAATTCCATTTACTTGGGCTCTCTGGTTGTTTTTGTGAAATTGAGTTTAGTCTGCTGGTGGATTGAATAATCCTATGTAATCTTAAACCAGAAATTGAGAAGGTGGGTTTGAAATTTCTACCCATTACTTTTCTTGGGTGGGGAGAGCAGGGAGGAGGGTGTTGGAGGGTGGTGTTCCTGCCTTGGCAGCAGTGGTTAATTTCAGTGTTATTGCCCAAGTTGTGGACTACAGATGGAGTTGCAGCTGAGCCCTTTGGTTGGCTGGCTGAAATTCCTTGCTATGCTTCTTGTGAGGTCCAGGAATGTACAGTTTTGTGATCTGATGTATTTTGATGGTTGCCAGATAAAATTGATGTCTGGCACTTTTTCTAGGAAAAACACATTTAGACATTTCCAAGTTGATTTGTAGGAACTTAGTGTTATTAGAATTTTGTGGCAGAACTTTTTCTCAAGTGGCAGAAGAAATAAAGGAACTTCAGTTTTGAGGGCTGTTAACAGCACCTTCCATTAGTGCCAAAGCTGCAAAGGTTGACAAAGTACTGGTTTGTTAGTATGGATTTATGACAAAAGTAAGCCAGTATCTAGACTTTTTAAGAGTTACCAATATGGT
The DNA here is from genome assembly GCF_048773025.1 of Camelus bactrianus. Lineage (NCBI taxonomy): Eukaryota > Metazoa > Chordata > Mammalia > Artiodactyla > Camelidae > Camelus > Camelus bactrianus. Next base: position 40,375,265 of record NC_133550.1, on the reverse strand, counting down.
AAAATACAGTTTTAGCTACTGACACTAGACTAGCCCCCAGACTTTTAGAAAAAGGCTACTTTTCCCCTTCTTTTCTTTTTTTTTTTTAAATTGAAGTATAGTCGATTTATAATGTGTTAATTTCTGGTGTACAGCATAGTGATTCATTGACACATAAATATTCCTTTTCATACTCTTTTTCATTATAAGCTATTACAAGGTATTGAACATAGTTCCCTGTGCTACACAGTAGGATCTGGTTGCTTATTTTGTATATAGTAGTTAGCATCTACAAATCCCAAACTCCCAATTTATTCCTCCCCACCCCCTTCTCGCCCCTCCAACCATAAGTTTGTTTTCTATGTCTGTGAGCTGTCTCTGTTCTGTAAACAAGTTTATTTGTGTCCTCTTTTCCCCTTATTTTCTAATAATATTTCTCAGTCCAGCAACCAGAAAAACTGCTCTGGGGTTAACCTTGAGATTTGACTGCTGTTTACTGTTCTTGCTGTTTTATTGGAGGGAGGGCTTTCAGGGTTTGGGAGAAATGGACTACAGAAAAGTTAGCTTCCCAATTTACATGTGAAAACCACAGTCCTTTTTCTTCATTTATATTATAAATATTTGAAGAGCAAGTTAGAGATTGTTTGTGAAGAAATGAGAGATTACGTGGTAATACAATGAGTTAACTTTTCTTTAAACTTACTGGCTTCTCTCGCAACACTATCTGTCTGGATAACAAGTTTTTACTCGTTGGCACTGCAGTTAAGCCTCAGAATACTCTTGGAGCAAAGTGACTATTCTTTAAAAACTGCTTTATTGAAATATAATTTTAGTGGGGGAAAATTTTAGATTTGGAAGAAAGATTTAAGCCAACTTTTTCCAAAGACATTTCATGAGCAGGTTAATGAAGCACCAGAAGAGAAGACTTTCAGGGTTAATCAAGGAGGTAAAAACCGAATCAGTACGAGACAGTCGACTTTGATTTACATATACAAGACCAGAAACGAAATAGCTCGGGTGCATGTTTCTAGGAACTGGTTAAGGGAGAATGAAAAAGACAGCAGTAAGGAGAAGAAAGTGTGTCGTCTGCGGGAGGAGGAACCTCGCTTTTAAGAGTTTCCGCTCTTTCTACTTGAGAATTTTCAAACGGAGTTGCTACCGGGGCTGGCTCTACTGCGACGTGCTCTCGGGCTGTCGACAGAGAAGTGATCCTGGCGCCACCGGGTGATGCAGAAAAAGTCCTTTGTGTGTAGCCTGTTTGAGTGCGGAGCCCAGTCGCGGCTGTAGCCCGAGCAGCTCCTCCCAGACGCGTCCCGGCGCCGCTCCGGCTCCTGGACCTCTTGTAACGTACTGTCGGAAGGTGTTTAGAAACTGATCGAAGTCAAAGTGTTTAATCGTGGAAACACACCACGATGAGTGTGGTGTGGAGGGTAAACGGCTCTGTTGAACAATTCTGCTGTGTAGCTAATGGGTTAACCTCTGTTCTCATAGGCTTGGTTATCCTGGTACAGATGAGAACGTGGCTAGGCAAAGTGGCTTCCACCGACTGTCCCATAAAAGAGCATCCGTTCTGTTTCTGTTAGTGTAGGTTTAACATAAGCTTAATTACTAGCTGGTTCGTCAATTGTTCTAAAAGTTAGAAATCTAAGCAGTTCAGAGAGTATGAAGTGAAAAATAAAATTGCCAACGACCCCCTCCCCAGCCCAGTTCCACTCTCTAGAGGTCACTGTCTTTAAAAGTTTCTTTGTTCTTCCAGAATTGTTTTAACACAAGATAAGTGTTTGTTTAAATTGTTTTTAAAAAGCACACACACAATTCGTATTATACTATGCATTCTGCTCTGCAATTTGCTTTTTAAATTTAATATTTGAGACTTCTGTATAACTACATAGCTTTATATACCTTTTATGGTTAAAAAAAGCTCTACATCATTCTTTTTAACATCTGTACAATATTTTATGGTATGAATGCACCATTGTTGATTGAACCAATCCCCTACCAATGGGCATTTAGGTTGTTTCCAGCTTTCTGCTGTTACAAACAATGATACAGTAAACATCACAGAGTAAATCTCTGTGCTAATGTTGCTGTGTTTTTATGGGAATATATATGTTGAGTAAATTTCTAGCAGTGAAATTTTAGGGTCAAAGGATATGTGCATTAATATTTTAATGGCTATTTCCAAGTTATATTCCAAAACGGTTGTACCAATTAATATTTCAGGTTTAAATAAGTTACTGTCTTTTAAATTGTTAAATATAATTGAGGGTTTTCCTTGAACTACTGTTAATTTTTAAACAGCACATTTAGTATTCAGACCAAAAAAGCTTATTCATTTGCTAATTAAGTGACCAATCTGGAAGTTAAATCTCCGTTCCAGAAAGGATGTCTGAGTGTTAAGTGCTCTGCCCCAGGCCATTCGAACCAGCCAGAAGCTCGGCTGAGCAGCCTGAGAACCTCGGACCCTGCAGGACCAGAGACATTCAGAGCTATGGAGCAGGCAGATGGCTTCAGGCTTTGACTGTGACTCCAGTTAAAACAACTGACTGTCTTGAGAAATCCTAGGGCAGAATCAGAAATGTATATATATATTTTTTTTTTAACGTGTAATAATACCATCTTCAATGAGTTCTGTTCAGAGGATATTGGTTGAGCACAACTATGGTATAAATTTCCTCCTTTAACAACTGTCTGTCACCGTATGCTCTATCCCCTTATCCTAGTTTTCTCTCTTCTCTGTCTCTCTTTTTGTGTTTGTTTCTTTGCATACCAACCACTTATCCTCTGCACCTATGCATGATACCAGAGGGGTGGCCAGTTCAAGGGACAACTAAATTGGTTTACTGTAAAAGTGAACGGTGGTCCTGGAGAGGGGATTAACTTTGCCACGGTTATTACCACAGTGATCAGACTCTGTATCTTGATACTACCTCCCATGGGATATTGATCTGCTTATAACGTCAGATGCTTAAAGCATTCCACCTATACAGAAGCACTTCATTTCTTATTTTTAATTTAAGGTTTTTATAGGTAACACTTATTACAGATGAGACCAGATACCAAGATGTAAGTCAAGTTTCAAAATAATCTGTGATTCAAGTTGCTGTTAAATTGTTTTATAAATGATTATTTAGTACCTTCTCCAAATACCTTTTAGATTATAGCCGACTCTTTGGGAATTACAAAATTTTGACAAGTACTTTATTTTACAAAATACCTGCTTTTTGAAAAATGGCTCTTTAAAAACCCAGCTTTCACCCTCAAAACATCCTAAACAAAGACACAATCAATTCAGAATAGGATTTAGGTGTCAGCAAAAAGGGAGGAAAAAAACCCCAAACTGAACTAAATTTCCCATTTAAGGTCTGAATCTCAGTGGCTTTGTAAGCTACTTCATTATCATACAGAGGCTTACCCATTAAAATAAAGGAAATAAACCAACAGGCATAGAGAGCCTGGCTAATCAAAACTCTTAATTTCAAACTCTTGATTTTCCAGTAACACATTAGAAGCCAGCAGGAAGAGAGAGGAGGTGAAATGTGTTGTTCTGTGTTGTCCCTAAACAGAATGTTCTTCACAACTGGCAGGAAGCACCTGGGGGATTATTTGCGTTAGAAATTTGGAAACAAATTGTTTTCAAAATAAGAAGTGAAAAATAAATGGGTTTCTAAATTCAGGTTCTTTTCACATTTTCACATACATACATTTTTATAATTAAATTCTCATGATAATGAATTCAAGTTAAAAATGTATTTAAATTTAGGGAAGAATGTAGATAACATCAAGATAGGGAATTGAGATAGGAAATTTTAGCTTAACTTTGAATCTCCTTTTCTTACTTTGACTAAAATTGACCTTCAATATTATAGTACTTTCATTTTTACAGCTCTTTACATATTCTGTAAAAAAGCTTAAAAGTGAAACAAAGATGTTTCTTGATTATTATAATCTCTACTGCCCAACTCTTCTCACTTTTTAAGTCTATTAAGACTTTAGAAGATATTCTTTCCCAAATCTATCTTTTAATTAACAATTTACTAATGGAATTATGATTTTTCCATTTTTTATTTCTATAAGAAGAAATATTCTGGTTCCTTTTATTATTCTTATCTTATTTCTTTAGATTTAATTCTTTTTTTTTTTGAAGTTAATATGAAATTAATTCATTGCAGAGAATTCTGATGTCCTGACAACTAATAATATGAATACATATTTACCCACATTGCTAGAAAGACTGTTACATAAGGGAGTTAGTGGGAAATAACAGCTTTCGGATACCAGCAGCTAAGGGAGAAATTTTTACTTGCAGATCATTGATCTTTGGCTTTTAAATAAAAATTAAAAAAGAATTTCATTATATAACCAGTACCTTGAGAAAATTTTAATACATTCTGTTAATATTGAATTACCAATTGACAATTAACAGAATTAACAAATTGACTAATCCAACCAGAAACACAGGGTCCCGATTCTTCTAGTCAGCAATACTTTAAAAGTAGGGATTTACTGAGAGTTATTTTATTACCTCAACTTCATTTCTTTTGTTAAATGTGCGATGAATATTAAGCTTAGATTTACTAGGATACTTAAAATCCTGTCAAAGTGAAACAAGCACTTTTTCTCAAAAGTATTACTGATTTAGAAGCATTTGTGAAGGGGATGGATGTATGCTTTTGGAATCTTATTCATTACTGAAAATCAAATATGCTTCAGTTTTTTTCTTTTTCTTTTTATAATAGACACATATTTTACTGATTCCAAGCCGATACTTAACTTTAGGAATACTTCCTGTATTTTAACTAATTTTTGTGATTTAGTTTTAAAAATGAGTTGCATTTTGGATTGCTCCCTCTTTTAGATGCCTGATTTATGTATTTCTAAAGACATGTTGCAGACCCTGTCACTACGAATTCAGTTGAAAGACCAGTTCCGTCTACCATTCTTTGTTGTTCTGACTTCAGGATTTTAAGTGGATTTGTTGTCAACTTTAATGTACCTTATGAGACTAGACTGAATGTGCAATTTCTTGTGTGTGTGCGCACTCCTGGAGCTGGAATGCTTTCCTTCGGCCAAGTGAAAGTAGAGCCTGGTCCTTCTCTTTTCACAGATGAAATCTAGTTTCAGTAGTTTTAAATTTAGTTTGTTCATGACCAAAAGAAAAGTGCTCTAGTTTTTCTTTCTAATTTTAAACAACCGTAACCTATAGTCTTGCTGTAGTCTTTCGGAACTTGAAGTATACAGTTATTTTTGGCTTTCTGTCTGGTTAATCTAATAGAGTCTATATTCTGTCAGCATTGAATTTGTGATTATACCTTATGGTGGTCGATGGGTTTACACAAACAAAGTGAGCCATTTTGTTTCATATTCTTTTCTTTTTCTGCTGGGGGTATAGGTCTCAGGTACTTCCTAATAGGCAGTTGTGGTAATTTTACTGAGTTGGCCTCAGCCCTGTCCTGACCCCTACCTCCACTTACCCACAATTTAATACTTCTCAAGGAAGAATCTCCAGACTTCACCTAGCATACAAACTTGATTGTGTGGTTGGACAGTGTCATTGGGTCCTTGGGACAAATAGTAGATGTATTTGGGTCTGTTTCTTGCCCTTCATTGCACTCTTACTGTGTGCCAAATTTTATGGTGAGCTCTCTACATGTATTATTATCTGATTTAAACACCATGAGTGGCATATAATCAAATCACATTGTCCCCATTTTGCAGATTAGGAAGCTGACGCTCAAAGAGGTTGAAGTAGAGGACATCCAGTGGCAGAGCTGGGATTTGAAGCCAAGTTACCCAGTTCTAGCACCTGATTTATGATTTAGGGATCATCAGCCTTGCTGTGCAGCCTGCGTTTGTCACTGGGAAGTCACTGTTATATCAGAGGAAGGGCTACCAAGGACTGTAGTAAACCCATGCATTTGCTGACTTGATTGTTCAAAGAACACTGCAGGTTCTGCAGGCCTTCCGGCGCTGCCCTGGACACCACCTGTTAACAAATCGCTTTTGTTTTGGGGGGCCTCACTTGTCTCCTCTGTCAGATAGAAATAGTATTATTTTAGATGAACTACATATTTCTCTATTTGTAAAATTTTTTAACCATTTTGAAATAATAATCAATTTGTATTATGTAAAAATTACAAAGGTAGTTGCAAAGATAGTACAGAGAGGAACAGAGAGGAACTGTGTACCCTTCACCCAGTTTCCCCTGGTGGTTATATTGTGTGTAACTGTAGCACAAGCAGAACCACAAAACTGACATTGGTATAAAGTGTATGCATAGGTCTGTGCCGCTTTATCACCTGCAGATTGGTGTAATCACCACTGAAATCAAGGTGCAAAACTTACTGATCACTGCTAAGATCTCCCTCGTGCTACTCAGTTATAATCACCATCCTCCCCTCCCTAACCCCTGGCAAGTAGGAATTTGTTTTCCATCTCTATAATTTTGTTATTTCAAATCTCTCTCTTAAAATAAAAATGTTTTTATTATGAAATATCTCGATCAGAAAAGTACAGAGAATACTATAATAATACTTCATAACCATAACTCAAATATGTAGATTTAATAAATCTATTTCTTTCAAAACTTAAAAAGAAAATCACAGATTGAGTTTAAGGTCTCATTGTCTTACTCTCTGGTCCCATTGAGCACCTACCCTCCCCGGAGATAAACTCTACCCTAAAGTTAGTATGTATCCTTTCCATCCATGTTTTTATCTTTTACTACATGACTAGGAGCCTGTAAATACCATATAGCATAGTTTTATATGTTTTTAAAATTTAAATAAATAAGTCAACAAGTATTTATTGAGTGCCTACTGGGTGCTAGGCACTGCTCCAGATCCTGGGTGAATAAGGCAAAACCCTTGTCCTAAGTATATAAATGTATGAATAAACGAGATAATTGTAGGTATCTGTAACTGTGTGGAAATGATAAAATAGGATATTGTGATTCGGATTGTCAGAGGTGGGGAAATGAGGATATTGCTGAGGATATTACATTTAAACCCAAACCCTACGTGAAGATGGTACAAGCCAAACAAAAACAGGCAAGTGCTGATGCCCTCACATGAGGAGGAGTTTGGTGTGTGTGTGGAAAAGCAAGAAATGCACTGAGGATGGAGCAGTGTAAACAGCAGGGAGAGTGGAGGGAGGTGAGATCAGAGGGTGGAGGGTAGAAGGAGGCAGGGAGTGGGAGGAGATTAGGAAAGACGGAGACACCTCCATAAGGAGTTTGGATTTTATTAAGGGTGCTGTGGGAAGCCATTGACAAGTCTAAGAGGGATGTGCCACAGTTGCCATGTGGAAGAGGACACAGGAAGGGACAAGAATGGGAAGCAATGAGGCTGTTGCAGTTTTCCAGGGAAGAGATCAATCAGGGGCGTGGTGGTGCCTTCTACTCAGGGGAAAAAGCTCGGTATCACCTTATCCATCTGCAGTTTGCCTGTAGGATACAACATTGTGGTTCAGGATTGGCTTATGTTGATACTTTTCGGTAAAGTGAATTCATTTTCATATGTATATCCCATTTCATACATATACCAAATTTTCTTTTCACTTTTTAAGATGATGGGTTAACATTTAAAATTTTACCATTGTCAGATTTACCAATATTGTTCTTTATGTTTTGTGTTTTCCAACTCCGGGGTCGTAAAAATATTAAAGTCTTGCTTTCTACTTTAATTATTGAATTGACATGGAAATTAATTTTGTGAATGAGAAGTATGGATTTAAAAAAATTTTTTCCAAATGGAAAACTAAGTCATCGAGCACCACTATTAAATGGTCTTTATCCTTTCCTTACTGATTTGTACTGTTATCTCTGTCATATATCAAGTTTTCCCATAAACATGGGTCTGCTTATGGGCTCTCTATTCTGTTCTGCTGTATTTGTTTCTACACCAATGTTATTCTTTTGAAATTACTGCAGTTTTATAATAGCTTTCCTATCTAGTGTGGTGAATTGTCTTTGTTCTTCTAAGTTATCTTGGGTATTTTTTTGTTCTGATGTTAACTTATGGATCAACCTGTCATGTGCCATGGGGGGAAAAACTTAAGGATTTTCATTGTAATTGCAATGCATTCATAGATTAGTTTGGAGACATTGCCATCTCTGAGCCTTCCCATCTCGTACTTGAACATGGCTCATCCTTTAATTTATTTAGATCTTTCATGTGCCTCAATCAAACTTTACTCCATAAAAATCTTATATTTCCTTTGTTAGACTTGTTTATAAGTTCCCCAAGTTTTTGTTGCCACTGTTTGGTTTTGTTTGTTAATTATACCTTCTATTAGTTTTCTGTTGGGATATGAGATCATTATTGATCACTATTGATTTTTGAATGTTCACTTGTATCCAGCAACTTTTCTATTTCTAGTGGTTTGTCTGAAGAGTCTTTTGGAATTTTTTCTGTATAGATAGTCATATTGTCTGCAAATAATTATTTTTTTATTTTTTTAAGCTATCCAGCATTTGGATAATCTGAAATCCCTTCCAAACCCTAGGATCCGTGATTCTATTCGGTGCTTCTGTATCTATGTGTGGTTACAAAATTAAGCATGTGTACTCACTCTGAATGCATTATATAATAAAATGCATTATATAATATCTTGATACACTGTATAGCAATCTTTCTTTACTCTTGCCTCCTATTCCCCTCTCTGTTGGCTTTACTGGGAAATTTTCACCAAAATTTTGATAACAAAAATAAACTAGATATAATTTAAAAAATCCTTAAGAGATTAGATGTCATTCATCACTTGCCAGTGACTGTGATACCATACCACCGTAGGCTCAGATATATGCTGCACATACTGTAGATTGCAGGGTGGTCAAGAAAAAACAAGAAAAAGAAAATTGTCGTCTTCCATATTTGGAGAACACACATGTACACATACACATACACACATACATACCAGACATACCATACATTTGTATAAAGTCAGGTGAGCTACACAGCATGTTGGCATTGAGAGCATATTTCCTACAATGGGAAACATCAAATCCAGGAAACATATACAGTTTCCAATTAAGATTCAGAGGTAAATGGCAGGTCTCTAAGAGACTTTGGGAGGTATTATTTCTGGAGATGAGTCCCTACTCTTTGATGTCCCTTAGACCAGGAGTGGATCGAGTTTGGGTGGTTCTCAACTTCTAGGATTATGGTCAGGATAATCCACAGGGTGGGTTGTAGCAAGACTCTCCTTCACTGCTCAGCTCCTAGGAGAGAAGTGGGCTCTTTTGTGCCTCAGAGCCCTGTGTTCTGTGATCCCCAAAGACATTGGCCCTCACACTATATGAGGTGGCAGTGGTGAGATAAAGAACCCAGGAAGTGCCATCTTTGTAGCTTCCTAGGTGAAGCAGGAAATACAACAGACCCACTCCTCTTGGAAAGCCTTCCAAAGGGCCTGGCCTATGCAACTTCACGTGACCTGCTTTTCAGAGTCGTCCAAACCTCCCTGGAGTGAGGTCCAGTCAGGATGTGGTCTGAACTGAGAGGCAGTTAGAAGGCCGTTTACTCCACCACTGAAGCTACTTGGTCAGAGACCAAGTCATAGCTGCTCCCCGAAGCTATGAGAGTAAACAGTGCCTCCTATTTTTAGTAGTTCATCGCTTGCAAAAATAGCTCGAAATCCAGACCTTTGAGTCTCAGCAGCCTTCAGCTTAAGAGGCCACTCCTTGGTAACAACCATCTCAACAACGACAATAACAGTCCCACTAACAATTACCCAGGGTTACTGTGTGCAGGTGTTGTGCTAAGTGCTCTACACACATTGTCTTGCTTCATCCTCACATGGGGTAGTCATTGTTATTATCCCAATTTTTCAGATGGGAAAACCAAGATTCAGAAAGTTTAGGCCACCTGCCCCAAGTCACGCAGCCATTCAGAAGCAGAGCCTAGTCTTGAACCCAGGTCGGTCCAGCTGGATACCACTTTTTTTTGACCACTTCTTACTCCTACCTTTCCACATTCCATAATGATATCTGTGGTGGGATGTTTATTTCGTGGGATCTGGTCCAGGTTCCTCAATGAACTTTAGTTGATAATTAGATTCAAGGTAAACAATCAAGAGATTATGTCCATCTCTATGGGAGATAGTAAATGACATTTTTTTCTTGTTGTTTTCTTATTTTTTAAAAGCCATTGGATTTACAAGTTGCCTTGTTCTTCTCATCGTGTTCTCTTTTTACGGAGAAACCCAAGATATTTTTCCAACACAGTGTTATTTGGGGTAATTGCTTGACAATTTGAAGGGTTTCCAGCAGTCGTGTAGATCGTAGCCTTAAAATGGCCAATAACACCATGAGAGTATGAGCAAACTCCAGGGGTGGGACCAGGAATGTGGCTGCGTGCTCCTCATTGATTGCTTTAGCAGAAGAATCAAGTTTAGGATCTTGTGTTTACCGAGATGACTGGCATGCATTATCAGACTAGCTGCACATGGAAAATTTCTGACTTAAGTCCACTGATCTCACGTAAACAGCATATGGAAAACAATAAGTGTTGGTTCAGTTGCCAAATAAAAGTCTGGGGAACACCCACATGGAGATGATATACTTGTTTCTAATTTGACAGCTCTCAGAGGGAGAACACTGTAGTGCTGGCCATTTCCTGATGAGTCCTCCTATTGTACTGAGTGTGTAAAAGCACCACTATTTGTGTGGCGAAGTGAGGCAGTCGGTGGCAGCCTCACAGAATGCCTGCACTGGGAGTTGTAAGAGTCAAGGCTTTTTTGCTTGCAAGTAACAGAAACCTACTTCAAAGTAGCTTAAGCAAAAATAAATGAAGAATAATATTTACACATAAACATATATACTTGAGGTAGCATAAATAGGACAAGGGTTTTACTCTAAGTACACAAGGTTATCGCATGGACTCCAAGGATGACCAGTGTTGGAGGCTGTGGAGAGACCAGAACACCTTCTGTCTAGGGCGCTGTCCTCTTAAGGCACCTCCTTTCTGGGATCCATGGCTCCTCGTCCCTACTTCTCCATCTCTTCTCTTCTCTTCTCATTCTCTGTGGATCAGCTCTGTCTGCTTCTCTGTGCACAGCTGCCACACACCTCACAACATCATTTTTCATTAGCTTATGTAACCAAAAGACCTTGACTCCATCCCTCAAGTCCAAATTCTGGGTCAGAGAATGGAACTGACCCAGCCCAGCTTGGGTCAGCAGCCCAGCTGTCTGCTCTGGCTTGGGAGGTGGGGCGACTGGGCAGAAAGCTCAGTTTCCAAACACATTCTTTTCTTCCTTTTCTTCTGAACACATAGAATTCTTAAAAAAAAAAAAAAGAATTTTTGTCACTGTTACTCCTCTCATGGTGGGGAAAAATGCGAGAAGTAGGCACTATCCTCGCATGAACAGACCATATAAAAACAAAGTATGGGGAGATACATTTAAAAAAATTGATACCTCAGTAGCCTGCTTTTTTATTCCTCAGACCAAGAAGAAATGATTCATTTTATCCAGATCTAATATTTTCATGTTTGAAAGAGTTTCATTGCTCACCTATCAAAATTAACTGCAATAAATAATAAAGAAGTAATTTTGTCAAATATGTTATATGTATCATTATACCAATCAAATATACCTGAATTGAGTATTTTAAGAAAAAAAAAAACTGTGGTGGGCATTTTAGAAAGTTAGACTGTATTTGTAAAGTCATCTATTCACATACCCACTTGGTAAGTTCAGAATTTTCACATGTTGGGTTTAAAGAAAAAGTTGACTGCTCACATATAGGGTAAAATATTTAGGCAACAACCAGTCATGTCCTCCCCCTACTCCCATCCCCAACCTGAGTGGTCTTGCTGATTTTATAAGTCCATACAGCTGCTAAGTAGTTCTTTTAAATTCTTACTTTTTATTTAAAATTGTGCTTAAACACACAAACAGCATGGAGAAGAACATGACACCACCCTCCCCACATTTAACAAGGATGATTGTTACAGCATTGTTTTTAACGGTCTCCTAAATGAGCAAGTTGTCAAGTGTTACACACAATGTATAACCAATATAAGTAAGATTTAAAATTTTCCAAAGCTATGCTATGTATTTCTTACGGATACACATGCTTATTAAGACACAAATACACAATGGGGAGGTACTCAGCCACTTCCAAAGAAACTGAATGGCTGAGATCAGAGGCTTCAACCACATCTGTGATGCTTTATTAAAAAAAATCATCTGAAGTAAATATGGAAAATATGAACAATAAAGCATATAGTGAGACAATTTGATTTTTCATGTAGAAGATGGTTCCTTAGAAATGTTTTTCCTTCCTTTGAGGTGCATTTGTAATTAATAAAAAGGAATCATATGAACTGATCATGGGTAGATGTCCTTTGCCTATATATGTTTTGCATGAATGTCACTTGAGTCAGAGAATGGAGTAAAAGGTGGGGAGGGGAATTGTCCTTAAAACTGTGTAGCTCTTCATTTTGTTCTAATTGTCTGATGCTCTTCTGAGGGCTGGTAGAGGTAGGCTTCATAACCATCAGCGTCAGCTTCCTAGCTGACATTTTATATGCTTTATAATGTGTCAGTCACTTGCCTAACACTGTACATGGAATATTAATTAGGATACACGTTCATTTGCCATACCAGAGACCCAAAGTAACAGGGACGTCACTCACAGAACAGTCTGGACATATGCAGTCCACAGCTGAAGTGATGCATCCATGGGAGTGAGGACCCCAACTCCTCCTGTCTTATTACTCTGCTGTCCCTGGGTGTTGCTCTCATACCATAGTCCAGGATGGCGCGTGGCTCTCCGTCACTAGTTGTTGCTCGTATTTCCTTGGCTAGAAGTGAGTCACATGAGCACATCTGGCTGTAAAGAAAGCTGGGAAATGTAGTCTTTATTCCGCTCAGCCATGTATGACAGCTATAAAAATTGGGCTTCCTTTTCCTATAGAATAAGAAAAGGTGGAAATGGGAGGTCACAGGAAGTCTGTGCCAGAGACAGATAGTTTCTACTTAACCTCACAGCAACACAAGGAGTCAAGCCCAAACTGGCCCGTTGAACACACGAGAAAAAGAGAGATTAAGTTACATGCCGAGGTCACACGGCTAGTACTTCGTGGAGTTCGATGAGGCTTCATTTTTGCTCCTTTTTGCATTTGCATCTAGTTTGCTGAGAAGTTCTAACACTGGGATCTGGGCTGGGAGTGCTCAGCCTCCTTAGGACTGCCTCACCACATCCCTCATCAGTACTTACTTAATTTCATCACATCATTTATAACAATCATCCAGGAAGGTGCTGTGTATCCTGTCCTTTAGAGTTGAAAGCAAGCACACATTTAATTTTTTTTTAGGAGGAGGGGACACATTTAATTTTGTTCAAGGAATTCTGTGACATTTATCGAGCAACAGGTAGTACATTTGGGTGTTGTCCAGTCAGAACTGGGAAACTGGACCAGGGAAATGTCATTCTTCAGTTTGATTCAGATTGTACCTAGCTCCTGGGTAGACTAGAAAATGTGCCTCCAACATCTTAATAAGAAGGAAATGCTTTAATAAAATGTATGTTCTAACATCTTGTTCTGGGCCAATATTAAGACCATGGACTATCTCCTGAGCATTAAATAAAAGTGGAAAATTTTCTAGGAATGATTTTAAGGAGAAAAAAGTATCATTGAAACCAGATGTTGCTTTTCTACATCATCCAACCACCAGCATCTTCCATGCAACAAAATCTGGCAGAAGAGTGGCCCCTTTCTCCCACCCAGATCACAATTTTCAAGAGATGGCATGTGCTGAAAACAAAGTTTCCAAAGGAAAACCTAGTTCCTGAAGGCATACACCTGACATTATTCAAGCTTATGCTGGATCCAAAGGATACACCCCAGGAAAGGGCATGGAGTTACACCTGTTATAGATCCCTGCTTTAGGGAATGAAGTCTTTGCAAGACGAATTAAAGACCAAAGTCAGAATTAGGGTGGGGCAAGTGAAGCACTTACTTCCGGCAACAAATTTCACAGGGGTGCCGAAAAACTTAGTAATCAAGTGAAATAATATTTGAACGCAGAAACTTTAACATAAACACAGAATAAATTCACGATGAACAAATACCAACAGCTTAAGTGACGATGGGCTGTTGTTTGTGTTACTCCCCTGTGTTGTCGTGTGATGGGAACAGCCATTTCCAATCAGCCCAAGGTTCTTGGCTCCAAGGTCCTCAAATTGCCCACCAGGCAGGTTTACACAGGTTGACAGTATGTGCAAATAGATTGGGTGATGCAAGGCTTTATGTATGTACATAAACGGGGATTAACCAGAGAATCGCTTATCTGGTTTATCTCTAATAAGCCCAGGAAGGGTCGGGTATAGCTGGAGTTCAGTGACAATTGGAACTAGGGTCTGCAACACTGTTAGGGCACTTCTTTCTGTGACTGTTTTAGGCTTGTTTCTATATGCAACTGTTTTAATTCTTAAGGACGGTGGCTTCCAGTGGTGGGAAACATGGCTTCATATTTCACAGCTTCTGCACCAGAGTGAGATTTCATCTCTTCCCTGTGACCCCATTTGAAAAATCCTGAGAAGGATCTGACTGGCCTGACTTGGATCACGTGCTGACCTGTGGACCAATCAGCTTTGGCAAGGGTGGGTGGTTTACTGTGATGGACAACCCTCAGGAGAAGCACATGTTGGAGCTGGTGAAGGGGTACTCCTCTAAAGAAGGGAGGTTGCCTTTTCCAGAAAGTGGAGAAATGCCAGGCAGGCTAAACGATAGATGTCCACCACACATATTTACCTTTCACACTTGTTTGTGAGGATTAGAAATAATATTTATTAAGCACTAGTTGTGAAATGATGGTGCCAATGATGGAGAAAGTAGTTTTTTAGCATCTCTGGATATCCACGCTCCACATTTGAGGTCAAAATATCTCATAGACAGAAGCACACTCTTTTCTCTGTTATTCTCTTGACTTCGGGACAATCATCATAATAGACTTTTAGGAAGGCCCTTAGTCACAGATAGAGAAAATAAGACCTAAGAAAAGTATGTGACTTGCTCAAGGACGTATAGCTAGTTAGTGGCACAGCAAGGCCTATACCTAACCTGCAAGGCTTCCAATCTACTTTACCCTTAGTGCACCATGTGTATACAAGCTGGTTCTAGAGCTGGCCTGCCTGGCTTAGAACTCAGCCCCACTTACTGTGTGACCTTGGGCAAGTTCCTTACCTCTCTGATTCTCAGCAAGTCCCTTTGCAAGGCTGTTATGAGGACTAGTGCAGGTATAATAGCTGTTATGATGATTCCATCCTTGGATTCTTGTACTTGGGTCTCGTGTCCTAGAACATCTCCAAGTGTGTCTGGGGACATGCCAGGCACTGCAATGGGACCAGTTTGGTTTCCCTGGGCCCTGGGATTGGAGTGGGGGCAGCCACTCAAATCACCAAGTGCTCTGAGTGACAAATGAAGTCATCACCTAGCTCCCTCCATCCCAGCAGGAGCCCATTAAGCAGTTTTGAAAATAAATATTTTACCAACAGAAAAGTTCTTCATAAATGACTCATGCTGCAAAGCTCTCTCACTGATCTCATAGGGATGTTCAGCAAACAGCCTAACCTCCCTGTATCCTTTCCTCCTCTGAACCAGAGTGACGGTAATGCCTGTGGTTCCAGGAACAGCACAGACTTTGGAATCAGATAGGCCTGGTTTGAATCCTGCGTCTGCCACTCACTAGCTATGTGACTTATACAAAGTGCTGGACCACCCTCTCTTATGTCTGAATTGAGAACAATATCAACATCCACCTTGTGGAGCTGTTGGGAGGAGTCTGTGAAGGGCAGGCATAGTGCTTAGTGCAGAATGTGCTCCACAGGTGGAGGCTGTTGTTAGAATTACATATCACGTGATGTGTACGTGTTTGAGAACATGCAAAATCATCAAGCCAATCTGAAGCCTTCTTTTTATAAAACAAAGACATTTGCATATACAGTTTTCTCATAATTATGCTGCCACTTTTAATTCTGCAGAAGGCTTGGTTGGGTAGATCTTTGGGTAAGAGTTCTCCATGTGACTTTTAAAAGAACAACAAGAAAATATACTCACACACAGGAGAATTGTCTTCTTTGGTTTTGTGAAAGGCTGCAGGGTTAATTTTGACAACAGAAACAAATAGGAACCTTCCCAGAGCAGCAAATGATTCTCACCCTTGGTTTCAGAGGAGGATAAGGACTCACATTTATCTACCAGAATCGTGCTGAGCACTTCTATCAACCATGAAGCTGAAGGTGGGCTGGCTCTGGGAAAGAGATGTTTTCTTAAAAATAGAAGTTGAAACATTATTTCACCTTCCCTTTTCATCCTCCACATCTCTCACCCCCCAGTCCTGTCTGGGGTCCCACTGCATAGGTGGCAACTTGTTGAGCGCTGGGGTTCTATAGTTTCAAGTAATCCTTGTTTGAAAATCCTCTTGAGCATTTCAGGAATTTCCTTTATACTCTGGAGAAAATTACTCTTTCAGTTGTGGAAAGTGCTTTATAATGTAATGAATAGTATCTTGATGAGATGTCCTTCTATTGGCCAGGAAAGGCTAGGTTAAGTGTGGCAACCTCTCAGTGGCATAATGAATAAGGGTTATTTCTCACTCACCCAAATCCACTGCAGGTCTGGTGAACCTCTTGGGTAGCTTCCTTCCAAGTGGGAGCTCAGGGACTGAATCCACCTGCATCTGGTGTCTCCACCACAGAGCTCCCAGGCCACCGCAAAAGAGGAAGAGATACCCCCTCTTAAATGCTACACATCACTTCTATTCAGAGCTCATTGGCCAGAACCAGGTCTCATGGACTCACAGAATTATAAGGAGATCAGGAGGTGTAGTTTTCCACTGTACCCAGGAAAGATGGAGAATGAAAAATGAACAGGAGTAGTCTCTGCTGCAGTACTTTTTCTTTTCAAACGTAGAGATCCTGGTTTTTGCATCAGGGCTCCTTGCAAGAAAATCTGAAGGAGGCTTGAAAGTCTGAGCAGAAGGAAACAGGGAGAACCAGTAGTGAAATGGAAAGTATTTTCTCAAGAATGCTGAGTACCTTCTTGTCAGCGGCTCATGGTTCCTTAAAATAGCAGGAGAACTCAGAGAACCAAAAAAAAACAAAAACAAAAAACCTTCAGGATAGAGGCCGGTGGGAGCATCGTGCTGAAATGCAGTACCTTTCCCAGTGCAGCCACCCAGCCATCTTCTTCACATCTTCTTTCCCCAGACTGGTGCCACACACACCATTGTGTGTCACCTTCATAATTCTCTCTGAATCACTATTAACTTGAGTTTTTCCTTTCAATAACTCACTTTTCCCTTAAATAAAATGAACTGTATGTCTCTGTTGAGTGGAAATCCAATATCATTTACCATAAATAGAAAATATCCAATAAGAACAAATACAATGTCAGCAGAACAGAGGTTCTGAACCTGAATTTGCTCTCTAGTTACAAAGAGAAACTAGCAAATATTGGAAAGATGAAAAAGACAAGCCAGTGCTTTCTCATACTAATGCCTGTGCCCAGCGTTTCATTTTTAAACGTGGAGACTTGCTTAACTTTGAGAGCTTCACAGGGGTTCTCACAGCCCAGTGAGACTGGTGTTATTACTCCATTTTATAGACAAAAAGACTAAGGCTTAGTAGGGATTTGGTAATTTGACTGAAGTCACATAGCTTGAAAGTGACACAAACCCAGGTCTGATACCAAAGCAGCTTTTCTCAATCCTGCCTTCTTAAACCAGAGATTTCTGGGCTCCAACTGTGTTGGTTTGGGATGAATTCTCTCCAGGGAGGTGTCCTAGAGAAACGAGCTTCTGGCCAATCATTACCACAGGTCTGCAGTAGACCCAGAAAAGACCCAAGTAGGGACTTATGCTGTGCAAATTTTGCTTGCAAATACCTACCTCTTCTAATTAAAAGCCAGAAATTGTCACAACGTGATTTTTGCTTTGCAGGTTGTCTTATTTCAACAAATTTTGCCCCATCAGGTATAGAAACCAGCTACGTAACTGCTTACCAAAAATATTTTTTTAAATCCTCTTTCATTACAATGTACTATTAGTTGCCCTGAGAGTCATTTTATTGTTTTAGCACAGTTTACTTGATTTCTGCAGTTCTCAAAATGCAGCATTGCTGAATGAGTGTAGGAGTACACCAAATCTAAAATGTTACTGAATTTTGTTAGAATGATCAATACTATTATGTGTAAATTTAGTAAAACTTGCTTTGGTCTTCAGTTTGTGTTGCTTGCTTTCCTTTTTCATTTTCCACAAAGGAGTCCTAGTTCAGCTTGCCTCTCTATTTTCCTTACAACTCCTCTCCCTACTCAGAGAACTGGCCAGTGTGATCTCAGCCCCCATCAGTGTGTTGTGCTTTTGACTTGATGCCCACCAGGCCCGGCACTTCTGACTTCACATGGTTCCAAGGAATGTTGTTCTCTGATCTCAAGAAGTACTAGAAGGGCCTGGGAGCAATCCTATCTGGTGGGGTTGTTGTGACATAAACTCGAGGATTCATCCAAAGTGCCCGGCATGAACATGGTACCTGGCACGTGGCAAGAGCTCAACCAGGAACTGTCCATTGTTCCTCAGAGAAGCTCTCCAACCTATTGTCCTTCCCACACCCTCCCAAATCTGGGGCTTGGCAGGTGTGCTTCCCCTGCCTGACCCAACCCCTCCTCCTAATCTAGGTTGTACTCTCTCAGGGTACCATGTACCCTTCCTTTGTAGCACCAATCTCAGTGCATTACACATTTTTCTGAGATCATTTTATGGCTGTCTTCTCTCTCTTCCAGATTACATGTGCCTCTCTGATGTGCCACTTAGATCCACATTCGGGATTAAAGGCTGTTATTTCCCCTGCTGCTAGAAGTGTGGCCCTCAGCTCCTGGCCCCCGAGGCATTGCCTTAGCTGAAGAGAGCTGCCTGGCCAGGGCCACACCCCTTCCAGTGATTGATCTACACAGGGGTATGAAAGCCTGCCCTCTTGCTCACCTGGGCACAGCTCTGAGACTTTGTCCCTGGTTAGAACCCCTTGTAGGGCTGGCCCACACTTCCCTCGAAGCTGCTTTGTATTTTGACTGCATCCTCTACCCAGTCCTGCTTACTTCCCTCCCTCCAGGGGGGTTAATCCTAAGAGCACTCTCTATTACTATTTATGAATTTTGATCTGTGTTAGAGTCAGCTTCCTGGGGAACACAACTTGCACCACTGTACTCTCAAGAAAGATAGGAATTACACTGGTCTTTGCCAGCTGTGTGCATTCTCAGAGCCTATTATGGTTCCAGGTACCAGTCGGATCTCAGGAAGTGTTTGTGGAATGAACGAAGGAATCGGTGAGTCGATGATAGTAGTATCATTGGTAATTTCTGTTTTATGCTCCGCCCTCTCTCTTTTCTTCGAAGGGAAATATAACTTTCCCACAAGCATTTGTTAGATTTCCATCCAAGGATCAATTTTCTTTCTCCTCATTCCCCTCTCCTTTCATGTTCCCAGTCCCTTTTCCTGCTACCGCTCCCCTTTCTAAAATCCCTTCAAAGCAGTGGTTGCCCTTAGATGTAGCCCAGGAGGGAGGAGAAAGCTTTGGGTGCAGCTGAGGCATGGTGGTGGGACTCAGCTCCATTCCTTTAGAGGCCAGTTCAGAAAGTCCAGCTTCCCTTTCTATCAGGAGCCTGTGTGGAGCCCCGTGAAAAAGGGTAATGCCAAGGAACGGAGGAAATCAGTATCTGAAGGCTCTGCTAATTGCATGGCTGTCAGAAGGTATTTTCTCATTTTGAATGAGAAGAAAGGGCCTTTAAAAAACAAAACAAAACAAAGCTCTTGTACAAATAGGGAAAAAACAGGCCCTCACATTTTGAGTCCACATGAAAAATGGCCTCTTTGTTATTAATTTCTTGTCCTCATGTAAATCTTCGGCAGTCAATGCCTTATTTTCTGCAGCCCAGTTTTTTTTGGTTTCATTTTGGCTTCTTTCATTCTCTCTTAGAAAAAAAATACCAGATTCAAGTCAGAAGCCTGGGTTTGAGACCTAGCTCTGCTGCTTGAGTAGCTGGGGTGCGTCTCTGAGCCTCAGCCCCTTGGCTATAAGGTAGGCACTTGCCAGTTGACTCACCAGGCTGGGTTATTGAGAAGCTCAAATGAGACAGTGGATATAAGCAAGCTTTGAAAATTATGACAGACTCCAAGGAGAGATTGTCATTGTCGTTGTCATTGCTACTTAATCTTCAGTGAACCAGGGCTTGAAAGTTAAAGCTAGTACAAAAAAATGGAATGCACTTCCAAGCCAAGTATGTTTTTAAAAAAATGATTCCTCGTTCTGCAGGATGTTTGGCAAAGGTTTCTGTTATCTCACGTGATTAAAAATCAGCTGTCCTTCTAGTGGACTGAGAGTGTCAAAATTCTGTGGAAACCAGCCATTTTTTCATTCATTCATTAATTCATGACAGACTCGGGAAGCCACTTGTACTTTAGAGTAGGGTTTAATCAGGTAGATGTTGTTCCCACAGCGCAGTTAGTACTTTTCCTTGTTGCTCTCCTGTCTAAGGCAGCCCTGGTATTCAGATGCATCTCTGCTTTTCCTCCAGACACACGGTGCTCTGACGACTTATGCCGTTAGGAATCATCTCCTACCCTCAAGCCTGGGTGTCAGGAGCCATGATTTCCTTCGTGCAGAGCAATTTTCTGTATAAGATAGGACTTCCTCCCTCTGCAGAAGGCAGACCTATGAGGCTCCTTGAACAGCCAGCTGAGGGTCCCAAGGGTGCCCCTTTAAGGCCAATGGATTGTTCAATCCTTGAAATAATATTTGGGAGCTGCGGAGATTGTAAGTTGTTTTATAATCAGATTTGAGGTGTGGTCAAATTTTCAGCAGAGACTTACAGATCACCTGTAACCATTTTTGGACCAGGGATGGGCTTTTTAGAAGTCTTTGTCCCTACTGCAGGCATTTTTCTGAAGAGTGAGCTTTGTGGTCTCCATAGAACAAGGTAAAGTGAATAAACAGAGGTACACAATACAAAACTGCATAAGCAAGCTGTCTCATACTGTGCATGAAGTCCTTCTGCTACCATTAGGGTGATATGATTACAGACTTCATGACGACAACTGCTCTTACATCTCCCTCATGCCACATAATACTGGTGGATCCTTTGTGAAGGTGATAGGGGTTGTGTTACTCTCCTGGTCAGAATCCTTCAATGGCTTCCCAGTGCCTCCATGCACTGGCTTCTTGGTTTGATACTCTTGGTCCCTGACAATCAGGCCTGGCCTTACCTCTTGCCACTGCCCCATTTAAACTCCAAGTGACAGCCATTTGCAACAAATAGCAATGCCCTGAGCCAGCGCCAACTCACTGCAGTGTGAATGCTCTGTAAATGACAGAGAAAAGTCTCTGCTTTTCTCAACCAGCTGAATTCTCCCATCTCTTTCCAGGGCCTGTTCAGGATCTCCTTCTTAGAAACAACTTCCTTGACTATTCTGTCTCATGCACTAAATCTTATCTCCCACTGGGTTAGGGGCCCCTCATCTGAGCTGCCTTATCATCCTGCCACAGCCCTTGACATTCTGAATTGTCAGTCAGCAGTTTACCTGTCTGTGTCTACCTCGAAACTATTGTCTCAGAGAGCAGGGGCTGTGCCTTGCTCACGTTCATCCCCAGAGCCTCGTGCAGGACTTGAGAATATAGGAAGCGCATAACAATTGTCAGCTGAATTAATGAACGAATAGCTGGTTCCGATTCCATCCCTCCCTCTCCATTGGCACCAGACTCTGGCTCGTTTCTCTGTGGGGTTGCTGGGCAGGGATGCTGCACCTAGGGTGGGACTTGCCCCGCCCCCATATGTGGCTTATCACAAACGTGGTTATGTCTCTACTCTTCCCCATTTTAGTTGGATTAAGGAATTATTCTCTGAGAGGCAGAAATACCACATAGCATTCTCGTGAGAAAAGAGGTAGAATTGTAAAGTGTTATAGTAAAGCGGACCTCAGAGGTTGTAGGGTCTGCCCCTCTCATTTTGCTGGTGAGAAACCAGGCCCAGAGTGAGGAAGATCTGTCAGGTTCTCATGATTGACTAGTTAACGGCTGAAGAGGACATCTGAGACTGTGGCCTGTCTCAGTCCTTAAGAGAAACCAGTCCTTCCCACTCTCAGTCCTGGTGTTTTGGGCGGTGCTGACTTTACTCCCAAATCCAGGATGACCAGGGAGCGAAGCCTGACCAACCAGAGCATCAGGACGTGTGTTCCCAGGAGGCCAGTCAAAGCTAACGAGACGTGATTTCTGGACGCTGGAATAGAGGAGTTCATGTGCTCTGCTGGGGTTGCTGAGAGGATAGGACTGTTGGCAGCCGCCTTGTCACCATGGGCAGAGAGCCATGGAAAGCAGTGCCAAGACATGAAGAGAACGAGTCTGCCTTAAAGACACCGCTGGAGACCCTGATATTACTGTATCTAATCCCTGATCCCCGTAGCAACTCATTCATTACTGGATTTGTTTGTTTCTTTTTTTGCTTCAGTCTAATTCTATCACTTTCAACTAATTAACTAACCTAACTGATATAACGTTAGAACAAGAACCAGGTCTCTTAACTCCCAAATTCAGTGCTATTTCTACCAAACCACACTGGACATTCCTCGGATTGACCCAACATCATGTAACAGCAGAACTGGGAGAGAATGGGAGGTGAGAGGGCTATTGATGGGGAGGGGTGTGTGTGTGCTTCCAGTGAGGGACGCTGGGGACCAGTGGGAGGCGTGAGGTCCCTGGAGTAACGGGAGGGGCTAGACCTGGAGAGGACAGGGAAGCACATCAAAACCAAATCTTGCCTGCTTCCCTACTTTGGCTCTGGCAGGCTAATGAATAAGGACCAGGGTGCAGGGTAGGGGCCTACAGGGGACTGGAAGCAGATTCAGCTGGACTTTTTTTTTTTTAAACATTTTTTTATTGAGTTATAGTCATTTTATAATGTTGTGTCAAATTCCAATGTAGAGCACAATTTTTCAATTAAACATGAACATACATATATTCATTGCCACATTTTTTTTCGCTATGAGCTACCACAAGATCTTGGGTATATTTCCCTGTGCTGTACAGTATAATCTTGTTTATCTATTCTGCATATGCCTGTCAGTATCTACAAATTTTGAAGAACTGGACTTGTCTTCTGGGTTAATTAAAACACCTTTTGGTGTGGACCGGGGAAAGCTGCTGGCGTGCAGGCTGAAACAAAGCAAGGACAAAAGTCAAGACATCACCATTTTACTCTAAACATCTCATGACTCATCTAAGGTGTGGGAAAACACTGTCCGCAGAGCAGCCACAGCCATAATGAGTAGACAGTCTACATGCCCAGCACTGCTGGCGGGCCCGTGCTGGGCATGCGCAGTGATGGGGATCCAGGCAAACGATATCCCTGTGGTATGCTCACAAGATTGCTTCATGCTTCGGGGGTCATTTTGTTTCTAGTCTGTGAGATCAGATCTTCATCACAATGCCCAGGAACCATGAACCGAAACTGAGGGCCGGTCCCTGGTGGAAATCCCATGCTGCCCACACACCGTGATAGGAGTTTTAGAGGTCGGCTTCATCCCACTTGCGTAATGCTCATCTCTGCATTCATCTAAAGTTCAAAAACAAGCAACATTAAAACTAAATTATGGTGTTAGAAATCAGGGTGATGGTTACACTTAGAGGGGTGAGGAGTGAGGGTGCGAAAAGGGTTCCTGGAGTGTGGGGTTCTTAAACTCTGTGCTGGTTGTATGGAGATGTTCAGTTTGTGAAAATGTGCTGTGTGCTTATGAGTGGTGTACTCTTCTGTATGTGTGTTACATTTCAATAAAATCATTACATTATGTAAATGCTTAAGAATTCCTTGATGAAAAAGAATGCTGTATCATTACTATTTGACCCACCGGGTCAGTTGTTCTGTTACTTTCAACTCCTCTGGCATCGAACCCTGTATCTGAAATCACTCAATAATGAGACTAACAGAGCCAGTGGTGTAATCTTATTTTATTATTTTTAAAAGCCCTGCAAATAAAGGGTGCTGGGTAACTAAGAGAAAAAGGCCTGATGAAAGTGACTGTAGAAATGGGAGGGACCCAGAATGGACTCCAGAGTGAGTACTTAGCCCGGCTTTTAGACTGTTCTGCACAAGGCTTGAGATCATTGCTTAGGTCTTCCTCTAGAGTATTTAAAGTAAAACAAGCCTCTTTTTGTTTATCGCACAACTTCCTTTTTGTCTTAACAAGGTACTCCTTGAAGGCTTCTTAAGGTAATGCTGGCCTCTGTTGAATGCAGACATACCTTTGCAGACTAAGTCTCGACTCCTTAACATGGCACATCTCTCCAGCCTTATCTTGTCGACCTTCCTCCACCCCCACCAACACACCCTACAAGCCAGGCATACTAAGTAATCACACAATTACCAAGCAGGCCCAGTGCTTTACATACCAGGGTTTCTAAACCTACTGTTCCCCTCCTAGAATGCCCTTCTCTGCCTCATCTACCCAGAGAACTCCTACTCATCCTTCAACACCCAACACAAGCATTTTTAAACCTCTATGGCCTTCCCGCCTCTCCAAACAGCACCAGAGCTTTTGATCCATCCCTGTAACTTATATGTACCTGTACTATGGAACCTCTTTCTCTCAACCTTAATGTTGGTCTCCCTTGTGTTTTGAACCATCCCTAGGCAACCACTTATCTACGCTTTTCATCTGTAGATTTGCCTATTCTGGGCATTTCACATAAATGGAATCATACAATATCCAGTTCTGCGGTTCTTTGTATCTGGCTTCTTTCACTTAGACTATTTTCAAGAGTCATTCATGTTATAGGATATATCAATGCTTCATTCCTTTTAATTTTTTGCTGAATAATATTCCTTTGCATGAATACACTACATTTCATTTATCTGTCCATCAGTTGATGGACATTTGGGTTGTTTCCACTTTTTGGCTATTATGAATAATGCTGCTGTGAACATTTGTGTACACCTCTTCATGTGTTTCATTTCTCTTGAGTATATACTTAGAGGAGTAGGATTCCTGGGCTAGATGGCAGCTCTATGAGTTTTTAGAATTTTTAGGAACTTTTAGAATTTTTTCCAAAGCAGCTGCACCATTTTACATTTTCATCAGCAAAGTATTAGTGTTACAAACTCTATACATCTTCACCCACACGTTATTATCTGCCTTTTTGATAATAGCTGTCTTGTAGGGTTTGAAGTGATATCTTATTGCGGTTTTGATTTACATTACCTTGATGGTTAATGAAGTTGATAACATCTTTTCATGTGTTTATTGACCACTTATATACTTTCTTTGGAGAAATGCCTAATCAGTTTTTAGGCCTATTTGTAATTGGTTTATTTGTCTTTTTATTATCGAGTTGTAAAAGTTCTTCGTGTATCTCAGATACAATTCCTTTATCAGATATATGAGTTGCAAATATTTTCTCCCATTCTGTGAGTTGTCTTTCCACTTTCTTAGTAGCGTCCTTTGAATCACAAAGGTTAAAACTTGATGAAGTTCAATTTATCTATTTTTTCTTTTGTTGTTGTGCTTTATGGTGTCATATCTAAGAAATTATTGCTTAATTCAAGATCATGAAAATTTCCACCCATGTTTTCTTCTAAGGGTTTTACAGTTTTAGCTCTTACATTTAAGAGGTTTTTGATCCATTTTCAGTTAATTTTTGTAAATGGTGTGAGATAGAGCTCTTACTTCTTTCATACAGATATCTAGTTATCCCTCCATCCAATTCTTTGGGCATCCTTGTTGAAAATCAGTTGACTAGAAATGTGAGGATTTATTTCTGACTTCAACCCTTTTCTGTTGATCTGTATGTCTGTCCTTGTGCCAAAACCACATAGTCCTGCTTACTGTAGCTTTGTACTAAGTTTCATATTTGGGAAGTGTAAGTTTTCCAACTTCATTCTTCTGTTTCAAGATAGTTTTGGCTATTCTGGATCTCTTGAACATTCATATGAATTTTAGGACCAGCTTGTCAACTTCTGCAAAGAGGCCAGCTAGGATTTTGAAAGGGATTGCATTGAATCTGTGGACCAATTGAAAGACTATTGCCATTCAAACAATATTAAGTCTTTTGATCAACAAACATGGGGTGTCTTTCCCTTTATCTAGGTCTTCTTTAATTTCTTTCAGCATATTTTGTAATTTTCAGTGTATATACTTTGCACTTCCTTTGTTAAATTTATTGCTTCGTGTTTTATTCCTTTTGATGCCCTATAAATGGAATTATTTTCCTAATTTCATTTTCAGATTGCTCATTGCAAGTGTATAGAAATACAATTGATTTTTATGTATTGATCTTACATCTTAGAACCTTGCCACACTGAGTTTTTTATTTCTAGTAGTTTTTTTTTCCCAGTGGATTACTCAGGATTTTCTATATACAATGTCCTGTCACCTGCAGATAGAGACAGTTTTACTTCTTCCTTTCTCATCTGAATGCCTTTTATTTCTTTTCTTGCCTAACTACCTAATTCATTGAAATTCAGTGTTGAGTACCAGTGGTGGAGGTGAATAGCCTTATGTTGTTCCTAGTCTTAGAGAGAAAGTATTCAGTCTTTCACCATTAAGTATGATGTTACCTGTGGGTTTTTCATAGATGCCCTTTATCAGATTGAGAAAGTTTCTTTCTATTCCTAGTTTGTGGAATGTTTTTTTTTTTTAATTGATGGAGTGTTGGATTTTGTCAAATGCTTTCCTGTGTTTTTGCGTCTGTATTCATAAGGACTATTGGTCTGTAGTTTTATTTTGTTGTAATCTCCTTTTTTTTTCATCTCAAATTGCAATTTTATTTTTCAGATACACAAGAACCTAGAAATCAACTTACATATTAACTTCCAAGATACCTGCGTAAGGAAGAATTCTGTATTACCACATTTAGTCCTTACCTTCAGTACTTCAAACTCAATAAAATGCTGCTTTAGAATTCCTGAAAGCAATTGTATTTGTGTAATGCTTGCACAGGAAAACAAATTGCATGCCTTGGCATTTGAAGGATGAAAAACCAAAATAACATTGTCACAACCATTTCTGCCTTCACTCAGCATGCCTTTTCCTTTCATTAATAGAATATAACAATAACAAGGAGAGATATAGGAAAGCTTATTACAGACACAGTAGCTTTTATAGAAATTTGGAATTTAACAATGCTTTATTTTAAGTAAGTCAAAGCATCCATCTATATAATAGAAACATTTGCAGAGTTTTCTGGTTTTAGTTTCAGAGTCATCCTGGCCTCAGAATGAATTGGGAAGTTTTTCCTCTTTTTCTGGGAATGGTTTGTGAAGAATTGGTATTAATTTTTCTTTAAGTACCTGTAGAAATCACTAGTGAAGTCATCTGCACCTGAGGCGTTTATGTGGATAGTTTTTAAATTATTAATTGTTTTAAAACACAGGCTTTATTATTATTCAGGAATGGGGAGGCCATTAGATCAGGAGATGATTGCCGACGAACAGATAGTTTGTTACAGGTCTCAAGTTCCCACACACCTGGAGAAACAACAGGGTCAGTCAGGAGGCAAAAGGAACATGGGGAAAACATTGGCAAGAAGCTTTTTGTTTTATTCCTTGGAAGGCAGTGTAAGCAAGTTTAGGGTTAGCTATTTGGAATAATTTCAGCGGGTTCTGGGGCACAAGGGTTGTTCCTAGTAGTCTGCTACCTGGACCTGGGGTGATTAGGGCAGGGGAATAGTTGCCCAGAGTATAAGAGCCCAATAGAGGAGGTGGTGGTGGTGGTGTGACCTTTGGATTTGTTAATTTGCATATGAAACGAACATTAAAAGGTGAGTAGGTTTTTTTTATCTCTAGGCATTGGTTAACCCTGGAGGGGCAGTCTCTCTGGGGTCTGCAAGGCTCCTGATATCAAAGTATCAGAAACACAGAAAATAAAAAGGCATGATCAATACATGAATTCAACTTCCTCACTTGTTGTAAGACTATTTAGATTTTCTATGCATTTATCCTTTCTTGTAATTACCTACATAATTTACCTTTCCTGGTGCTCTTTGTTTTTTGCATGTGTAATCAAATTATTCTCTAGGGTCACTTGCTTTCAGCTTGAACAACTTTCTTTAGTGTTTCTTGTAAAATGAGCCTATATATTTTTTACGGAATCTTTGTTGTTGTTGTTGTTGTTGTTCACTTAATAATGTGCCATGTCATTTCCTATCAACTCTTCTTCAAAAACACATCTTACTACACCTACATGATGTTCCATGGCCAACATTTATTTATTCTCCTAAGGAGTTATTTTCAACTTTTCATGATTACAAATGATGCTATCATAAACATCTTTGCATATGTATCCTTTAGGAAACTTTTTTATTAAAGTATGTAATTAATTTGAGAATAAATTTATAACGAAAACCATTCAGACTCCCTTCAAAGGTGTTCTCCCTGCCCATCCACATCTCCTTCTCAAATGTAGTCATTCTTAAAGGCTTGATGTGTGTGTGTTCTCATGTACTTGCCTATGCATTGAGAGAGGGAAGGGGAGAGGGGAGGGAAATACGTTTTTTGTTTGTTTTTGTGCTGGTTTTAATTTTACATCGATGAGATCATCCTGTATGTCCTGTTTTCACCTTGTTTTCTTCACTTAACAACATGTCTAGGGGATCTTTCCACATCATATTTGAATTCATTCTTTTTTTAACTGCCACATAGAATTCCAGAGTGATTTAACGAACATTGGTGGGGTCCCTACTATGTGGCAGGCTCTGGGGATTCAGAGGCTATGTCTCATGAAGCTTTACCGTCACAGTATGGATGTGCTAAATTAAATATTCCCATTTTGATGAATGTGTAGGGTTTTTTTCTTTTTTTCCCCAAAGACAGATGGTTAGAAGAGGAATTACTGAGTCAAAATAAATGAAAATTTTAAAGTATCTTGACATGTAATGTGAAATTGCTTTCCAGGAAGTGAGACCAGTTTCTATTCCCAAGAGGAGTGTATGAGAGTTATAGCCTGCTAATCTGGTAGATGGAAATTTTCAGTTTAAATTTACATTTTTATATTACTACTGAGATTGAATATTTTTTCATGTTTATTAGCCAATTGTATTTTCTTTGTGGATTGTTTAAAAAAAGTTTTGCCCAACTTTTAATAAGGTCTATTTTCATGTTTTCTTATTTATTTGCATAAACATTTAATATGGATATTTTTCTGTTGTAGTTTTTGTTGCAAATATTCTTTCTTATTGTTTTTTGTATTTAGTTTTTAAATGACTCTTTGATGGACAGAAAACATTTGTTTTTTAAAGGTTTCATTTCAAAGTGTCCATTTTTCCCCTCTTTTTTCCATTGCGTTTATACTTAAAGTCCTTCCTAAAATCAAGATTTTAACATCAAACTTTTTAATCCACCTAAGAACATTTACTGCTTTAGCTTTATTATTTTTCCCCCAAATTGTTCTCACACAAATTACTGAATGGCTCTTCAGTCCTCATTTATCTGATGCCAGGGAACTTTGTCATTCGTCCATGCAAGACCCTTCTCTTTATTTACATTTTCTACTTTAATCACTGATCCTACTCCCATTTTTATGCGCCATAGACACCTACCTTAAAATATTTGATATGGGTCCTCAAATAATACACACATCCTTATAAAATATATATTGTGCATGTGCTTAAAATGTCCATTCAATGTGAAATCCAACAGGTCATTCTGTTTTTACTATATCAGTCTCACTAGAGTTGTGTCTATCTTGTTCATCTTTTGAAATAAGTCATCATTGGTTTATTCATCTTCTCTATTTTATTTCTGATCCTACCTTTATTATTTCTCTTATATTTCCCCGGGTTTATCTGATTTTTTTTCCAGTTCCACAAATTAAGAGCTTAGCTCATTTTCTTTCAATTACCTGTTTTCTGATAAATGTATTTACAGCTATAAACTCTTCTTGGTACTACTTTAATTGTATTTCACAATTTCTTTCACATAGCATTTCCAATGTTTTTTATTCTAAGCCTGTTTTAATGCTCCTTATAACTTCTGCTTTAACCCAAGCATAACTTTAGTAGAATATATTTCAGTTCTTAGATGCAAAGAATAATTTTTAATATCCTTTTGTTATTGATTTCTAGTTTTGTTAGAACATGACTGGTAAGGTGTTAACTGTACTTTGTTAAGGTTGCCTTTGTGATTGATTTTTGTGGGTGTTCTATGTGTGCTTGGAAAGAGTATGTATTATCTGCTTGTTCCATGTTTAAGTTTATTATTTGGTTTTTCAAATAATCCATACATTTGTGTGTGTGTGTAGTTTTTTGGGGTTTTTTGGTCTGCTCAACCTAACAGTTTCTGCCAAGGACATGTGAGACATCCAGCAACAATCTTACCTTCTGTTTCTCCCCATAGTTCTGCCAGCTGTTGTTTTATTTACTGGGGAGATGTTCGCAGTCATTATGTTTTATTGAACTTGGTTCCTTTTTCTAATGCAAATTGTTCTTCATTATTTCCTGTGCTTTTTGGTCTTGAATTCCATTTTGGCTTGAGGTGGGAAGCCCCATAAAAAAGATGGCAGGACCCCCAGGCAGGGCCACTACTCTCCTGCCAGCACCACCCGGTTCCCTGGCCCAGAGGCATTATCTTGCTTTCTGCTTCTGAAACGGCTTACTTACCCCTAAAATTCTATTGGTTCCCTGAGCTCACTCCTGGTTGATTATTTCCTTCACTCCTGATTGGTCCATTTGTAGTAATTCATTTGCATGGAGCTCACTCCTGATTGGTCCATTTCTACAAAGCTTGTTCCTAATTAGTCAACTTTTGTTATACCTTATTTGCACATAATGTTGCAAACTGTAAACTGGCAGCCTATAAAAGCCTATGTAAACCTACAGACGGTGTCCAGAGCTTGGAGTGTTAACTCCTTTGGGCCCGCTGGCGTAATAAACTTGAGTTCTCCAACTCTCCAAGTGCTGCTTGGTCTCTCGCCCGGATCCAGGTTGCTGTCACAACTGAGCTGTAACACGGAGCTGTAATACTGAGCTATAACACTGAATGACTCTTCCAGTCCTCACTTATCTGAAGCTGTAACGCATTTTTTCTGCAACATTTCGACAGCAAATATTTCTAAGTAATTTACTTTCCTTTATCTTGTAGCATCCTTCTATATGCACTTCTCTACTTTCAAGAGTTTCTTCAGAAAGGGTCTTCATATGATAAACCTTTTGAATCTTTTTTCTTTTTTTATGCACACTCACATAGAAATGATACTTCAGCTGGTTATAAATTTCAACATAAGGCATCTAGGTTTTGTTTTTCCTTTCATCTTGTTTGGCTGTCTCTAAGGACTTTCAAGCTGAAAAAAAATTTCCTTGTCAATTCTGTCATCCCTTCAAACATTTCCTCCCTTTTGTTAGTTTTTTTCTCCTTTTAAGATTCCTATTATAATGCATGTTGACATTTCTATGTCTACCCAACTTGTCTTTTAATTTTGATTATCCCTTCTGGGTATTGATACAGCAGAGTTCCTCAGACTTGATTTCTCAGCCCAGTAATTTTTTCTTCAGGTATATTTCTTGAGTTATTAATCTCACTTATTGGGTTATTTCCATAAATCATGTTTCAACTATCACTTGTAACCAGTTTTCCACTTGGTTCTTTATTATTTCTGATGTCATGTTGCCATACTGTCTCTCATTTGTTTGAAAATTTTTATGCTTACTTAGCAATCATTATTTATCTACTCCATTAATTGTTTCTTCTCTTTCTGTCACCTTTATTTTATAACGATGCTCTTCTCTTTGGGTTTATATTCCTCTGGGAGCATTGGCTTCAGGGCCTGGCAGCGTGCACTGGGGAACTTGGGCCTTGGATTACAGGGGGTCAGGTCTGGGGAGGCGGTGTGGCTCCACCCTTAGGTTGGAGAGTCCATCCCGCTCCCACACCCCATCCCATAGTACAGGCTTGAGCAGCCTTTGCTGTCCCCTGTCCATTACGCATAGAGCAGGTCACCGGTCCCTTAGGGAACCTCCACTACTACTGTCCTTCACTTGAGATTTTCCCAAGTTTTTCTCTGCTGGGGATGGACAGGAGGGCAGGAGGGAGTACCTGGTACTCAGCCAGTGCACCTGCACCTGTTGTTTTCTCCTCCTCACCCGGCTGGGTCCAGGGCCGCCTGCCAACATGTTACCCTGCCAACCCTGGCACTGCGGGGCTGGTGCCGCCGTTTTTCTGTTTCTCTAGGGGCATCAGGCACACAATGCACCCAGGGTGTTGTGAGAGAGAAAGAACACAGCTCCCTAGCCTCCTGGATTGACACCTCTTCCCACTCGGCCTCGTCCCCCAGGACATTCGCCCGAGGTCACAGAGCTGCACATGCCCCTCGGGTCTAGGCTCATGACTGCTGTGAACTCATCTTCTGCTGCTCCAGCCCCAGCCCTTCAGCCCCTTCTTGTTCCTGGAGGCATTTCAGAAACACTCCCTGCTAGGGGCCTTGTGCTTTGGGCTTTTGCTCTTCTGCCTGGAGGACTCATCCATTACAGGGCCCCCTTCCTTGCCTCCTTCAGGTCTCTGCTCAGTGAGGCCTTCTCGGAGCACAGCCCACCAACTCAGGCCTGGGAGTTCATCACTTGCCAAGCCCAACACCCTCCAGATACTACGAAGATTCATGTTGTTAATTTGTCCCTCTGTCAATTCCGTTGAGATTTTGATTAGGATTGGGGGGAGGGTTTCAGGTATTTGACTGGAGTTGCATTAAACATGAATTTGGGCAGAATTAGGCATTTTACAATAGTTAAGACTCTCTTATTGAAGGAATGTGCTACATGTGTTAGTTTACCAGGCTCCAGTAACAAAGTACCACAAATGGGGTGGCTTCAAATAAGAGAAATTTATTCTCTCACAGGTCTGGAGAATGGAAGTTCAAAATCAAGGTATTGGTAGGGCCACACTGTCTCCGAAGCCTCTAGCGGAGAGCCCTTCCTTGACCCTTTCTCGCTTCTGGTGATTGCCCGTAGTCCTAAATGTTCCTTGGCTTGGAGCTGCATTATTACAATCTCTACCTCCATCAGCATGTGGCCACCTTCCCTCTGTGTGTGTCTGTATCCAAATTTCCTTCTTCCTATAAGGACACCAATCATTTAATTAGGAACCATCTAATAATCCAGTATGATTTCATCTTGGCAAAGACTGTATTTTTAAATATGGCTATATTCACAGGTTTGGGGGGGCAATGTGGGGGGTCACTATCAACCCAGTACAGTAAGTCTCTCTCTTTTCATGTCTTTGTGGCTACTAAGAAGGGGATATACACAGTTTTTTAAACTGTCATATTTTTAAACTGGTAATTACTGCAAAAGGAATTCGTTTTGGATAGTAGACATGGAAGACCCCACCAGATTCCTACCAAGCTCCTGTTTGCTGACACGAGATTCCCATCAGTAGAATCAGAAATAGATTGTTAATAGGACAGGACCATTATTTCTACCCTGCAGAGGACTTGTTCTTTTGTCCTTTTCTGTTAGCAAATAACTACATATTTTTTGGTCAGATAAATTCTCTTTTAGCTTGGCACACAGAAGTGACTTTCTGGGCTGACCAGAAAGGACAAGTAAATTAATTTTAGTGTGAGCTAGTTAGAGAGTTCAGCAGTAGGTCGGGCAGACCCAGGCATATGGAACTGACACCTCAAGGGATGAAGGGAGCAACAGTGGGAGGAAGGATTCTGAGAGAAGGGGTTGTTTGTATCTCAGTTTCTGTAGCCGTTCATTTAGCCTCCAGGCAGAGAGAGTGATTGGATGTTGATAGTAGTGGCAAAACACATGCTTGACTCTGACACTTACCAACTGACTTTTGCGTAAGCATCTTATTGTTACTGAGCCTCAGTGTTCTCATCTGGAAAATGGGGCCATAACACCTCAGAATGTTGTTGCTAGATGTTTATGAGATATTGAAACAACCTAAATGTCCACCACCAGATGACTGGATAAAGAAGTTGTGGTATATATATACCATTTGCAGCAACACGGATGGGCCTGGAGATTATCATGCTAAGTGGAGTAAGCCAGAAAGAGAAAGAAAAATAGCATATGATATTTATATGTGGTTACCTGGGGAAAGGGGGTGGGAAGGGATAAAGTGAGAGTTCGAAGTTTGCAGACTATATATATATATATCCAACTACTGTATATAAAATAGATAAACAAATTTCTTCTGGGAACTATATTCAGTATCTTGTAGTAACCTACAATGAAAAAGGATTTAAAAAGGAATATATATATGTATGTGTATGACTGAAGTATTATGTGGTACACCAGAAATTGACACAACGTTGTAAACTGACTATACTTCAATAAAAAAACAAAACAAAACAAAAATCCATATATTAAAAGAAAAAGAAGTTTATGAGATAATACAGAGGGTGTTCCAAAAACAGTGTCTGGTCTATGATAGGTATTTATAAAATGTAAGTTCCTTCCTCCAAACATTCTTCAATCATTTCCCTTTCCATTGGAACATTAAAAACATGGGGTGAGAGAATGAATGCTTTAGTTTTCAGAAAATGTGAATAGCTTGCTGTTTCATTTACAATTCTTTTTCTCCTTATATTGCAACTATGTTTAAGTTGCTGCAAGCAGGAACCCAAATGGCAATTAAATTGGTGAACGGAGTATTTGAAATTCAAGGAAAACATGCCTTACTGTTTCACCCCTGTTCTTCTGCACTTTAGCTCAAGCCTTTTACTTTCCCAAACTGTCTGATTTTGTCATATGCTGGAGACCTAGAGTATAAGCAGGTGGTGGGGAGAGGTAGTCTCCTTTGTGCAGAAACATTTATAGCTTCTACTCCAAGAGCTACATGGCAAATTTGCACTGTTTGTTCCTCTTGTTCTTTCATTTTTCTTTCATGCTTTTGCAAAACAGCTGCTTTGTTAACCCTTCTAACTACCCTTGTGAAAACTGGGAGTCATTCTGTTGTCAAAATCTTTGCAACTGGCTCTGGCTAGTATTTTGCAATCCATTCTGAAAATTTTAATAGCCCCTAGTTTTTCATGTCAGTTGTGTTTCCCATCTTAAGAGCTGAATGTGAGTAACGGTCAAGGCTTGGTTGGGCCATCTCTTCCCTTTGTCACATGTCTTTTAGAGGCACTGGGGATTCAGATTCCTAAGGCTGATAGAAATTGGCTAGTTAATACTTTTCTGTTTGGTATTATGATTTTCCTCAAAGACACTATTATTTATTTCACTTCTAAGCATTGATTTGTCCTTGAAATCTGTGTGATTCATCGTTCTGATATGGGTGGGTGTTTTCTAAGTTTTCTCCTTCTTTTTTTAAATTTCTTTGTGAGTGATTCTTAAAGAGCTTTGGACTTTTGAATGGTTACCAGACTTCTCAATTTCACGGACGAATGAGGAAGAAAACAACAAAAAAAATGAGGACTGAAATCATGTTGCCAACATTTTATTTTGCCAGGAGTATATATTTGAAAAAAAAAAAAAGAATACCATTTTCTATCATTATCATTTCATAGAAGGCCATTTTAACATCAAAGCAAGCAAGGAAGTCATCTTGCAATAAATGACAGTCTTTTAAGTGGAATGCATTAAAAAAAAAAACCTCACTACATTGACTTTTTTCTCATTTTGCCTGGAACCAGAGAAAATCTCTACAAAGACATGTGAGAACCACTGTATTAGGAGATCGATCCACAACCTCTTACCAGTTAGCTTTGAGCGTTTTCTGTTACCTTCATTTTGTCAAGGTTGTTCCTACCTGGCATTTTCCTCTCACTCCAGCAACATTCAAAGACCTTTCCTCTGGCAAAGGCTTCACTGCCACCCTGGAGAGCCTTGATCGTCAATTCGGTGAAGCTGGATGTCAAGAGAGCTGGTGGTAGAGAAAGCCCAGCAGAGGCAGCAGCTGTTAGCTGTGAGGAAATCGAGCAGCTGTTTGCTGTCGTTCCGGAGCTATCTTATCATTTATTGTGCACAAAGGTGGCTTAACAACTCCCCATCCTTGTTCTTCCCGCCCAGCCTGGGGGAACCCAATGCCTTTCATCTTGGTACCCTGACTCAAGATCTTTGCCATTTGTCTTCCTTTCCTTCAGGGTTTTCTATAAGTTTTTTTGTGTCCTAGTCTGGAGAGTTTCAATGTCAAATACAAAATGCAGGCCTCCATAGAGCAAGGATTCCTACCCTTTTGGCTTTGATCAGGTTTTCTTTCTGAATTCCAAGTTCAGCCTCTGCAAAATTGGGAAGTAGAGGCAGTGTCTGATGTGGCTGGACTTTCCTCTCCCTCCACACACTCCATTACATTTCCATTCACCTTTCCTCCTGAGAGCTGGTGGTTTTTTGCTCTCATCTGCTCTTCCTCCAGAGCACAAGTCATCTGATAAAACCTCTTACAGTAAGGGGTTGGGAAGTGTAATTTCCTCAGCCGGGAGGTTCTTATGCACTATGAAGTCTGAAGGAGTTAATTCCAGCCCTGGCTGTAATTGTTGCTATGGGTCTTGGGCAAATGATGTAGTTTCTCTGAAATTTTGTTTCTTGAGAGCTTGTTTGGAGGTTCTGACAGGGGAATCGCAGCTGTTCATGTACCCTTGACCAAAGAACGGTCCTCCTCTATTGGGGAAGGTCATCCTCTTTGACCGAGCACACAGCCTCAGGAGGGACACACATGGAGCAGTGAGGGAGGATGGCACACCTGCCTAGCCAGTCAGATCAGCCCAATCAACCCTGGCGATCAATGGGGTGACAGATTTTGCAGCCAGATTACCCTTACATCCTGAAATTCTGTTTCTTCATCAACAAAATGAAAATAATAGTAACATCGATTTTACAGGCTTGATGTAAAAATTAAGTGTCATTGTGAGTAGTCAAAATACTTTATAATCTGAAAAATATTCTGATTATTTGTTAGTCTTTTCCTTGGGTTGCAAATAGTAGAAATGTACTTGAGCTAGCTTGAGTAAGGATATTGAGTTTGACCAACCAAGTCTCATATGAGGCAAGATTGAGGGGCTTTTGGAAACCAAGAGATTCTTTTTCTCCACATATAGCAAATCCTTCTAGTGTTCACAGGTATCTGTTTCTGTTCACCTTCTTAGACACGTGGTGAAGTTATATTTCCTAGCCCTCCTTGCATCCAGGTGGAAATTATGTGACTGAGTCCTGCCAATGGACTGTGCAAAGTCCATTGCCTTTTCTTGGCCTGGCTACAAAATGTCCCATGTGATTTTTTTATGTTCCCTCTCTTCAGTACTGGGATGGGATAGGATGATTCCCTGGGGATCTTGAAACCACCAGCCTGTGGAGACAGGAGATGAGATGAAAGGATCCTGGGTCCCTGAGTCACAGGAAAGCTGTCCAGCCAGAAATATTAGTGATGGACTTTGTGTGAGCAAGAAACCAACTTGTATTGCGTTAAGCCACTGAGATTTGGGATTGTTTCTGAGAGAAGCTAGCCTACCCTAACTCACCATATCTTGAGTCTGCTTCCCCCACCCCTGCATCATTTATCTCCCGTGCTGCACACCAGGCTGCTCTGCCTTATTCTTCCTGGTAGAAAATGGTCACCAACAAAATCAACCAGGGTGACCTCTCTTCCATTCAAGAAAACAGCTTGACGGCAACTAAAAACACTTATTTCATCTTTCAAATTCCTTTGAGAGAATTGAGTGAAGTCCAGCTGCTATTGGGTGCTGATCCCTGAACCCATCCATATGTGATATCTGTGGAGGGAAAGGCGCCATTTCCAGAAAAGTGATACTTGTCAGCCAACTCCAAACATATTTACCACTGTGCTCAATAGTTGCTGTTAACATTTTTAAAAAGGAATACAGGAAGAGTAGAGACATAACTTTGCTTCTTATATACCCCTGAAAGAATGAGTCTCTAAGGATGGCTTTGGCTTTTCAGTCTTGGGGCTGGGTAGCCTTTCCCAAATGCCCTCAAACTATATTGGTTTAATGCAACAACATTGCCCATCTGGTGAGGTTTATGGGAACTGAATAAGTGTTTGTGAGTAGGGGGAACTACTGCAAACTTCTTTTGACAATGGGAAGCTTGGAAGTTTTTCTTACAAACCCAGGACCTAGAATGAGAAAAGTGCTCAGTTTTTCAATTTCATGGTTAAAAATAAAAAGGGATTTTTCTTTTTAAATTTAGGGACAGAAGTTAAGAACTGCCTTCTATGGAGCCTTAAATAAATGAATCAGGCGTCCTTTTTATATGGTTAATGATGTCCATCACCACAGTAATGTACAGCATCGTCTCCAAGATAATGAATAATTATGCACCCTTTGGTCTATCAATAACCAACTACCTGGTTACATTAACATAACTAACCTTCATGTGAAAACAGTTATGTCAATTTGTAATGCTCTTTATAATTTTATAGTGATTTCTAATACTATTAAATTGATTTTTATAATAATTTAT
Source organism: Camelus bactrianus (assembly GCF_048773025.1). Taxonomy (NCBI): domain Eukaryota; kingdom Metazoa; phylum Chordata; class Mammalia; order Artiodactyla; family Camelidae; genus Camelus; species Camelus bactrianus. The sequence continues at coordinate 40,336,888 of NC_133550.1, read as the reverse complement.
CTAAATCTAATAGTTTCTGCTTTTTTTTAACCATAGGGAATGAATGCATCAAATCATTCTTTCTTGGCTTTACTGAGATTTTTCAGTAACTGAATATTGAAATGATTTTTACATGAAGGAGATGTGGACCATTCAAAGGCTGTGTAATTGATTATGAAATTCTGTAATTGCAAAATTTTCCTCCATCATCTAGACATGAGAGCAATCAATGATAAGCTGATGAGAATTATGAAGCAAATCACGAAGCGTCAGGTGTTAAAATAGTTGTTAAAACTCACTGGTATGCATGTCTGTGGAGAGATTATAGCAGTGTGCTTGTGAGAAAAAAGCCATGATTCTGCCACCACTGTCCTCTCCCTGCCTCACCTGGATGTGAGTCTCTGAGTATGGGTAGTAGTCCCCAGAGCCACAGCCTTGGCCGCTCACTTTGTAACAATGTTGACAGGTGGAGGATTGAGTTTGGAGGAGGTTATGGACTGAATGTTTGTGTGTCCCTCCTCCACGCCCCTACCCCAAATTCGTATGTTGAAGCCCTAACCTCCAGTGGTATGGTGTTTGGAGAAGGGGCCTTTGGGTTTGGCTGGGTCGTGAAAGTGGGTCCTCATGACGGGATTAGTGCCCTTATAATAAGAGGAAGAGACACCAGAACTCTGTCTCTGTCACGTGAAGACACAAAGAAAAGGTGGCCAGTAGGATCGCTCTCACCAGGAATCAAATTGGCCAGCACCTTGATCTTGGACTTCCCAGGCTCCCGAACTGTGAGGAATAAATGTGTTTAAGGCCCCCAAGTCTCTGGTATTTTGTTATGGCAGCCTGGGCTAAGACAAACTGAGATCTAGGTGTCTGAGGATTTGATAAATTGGATTTCTCAGGTGTCTTGTCCCATGATTATATATTTCTTTGTAATAACTTCTTCCCTCACTTTCATTAGCAGCTTTTTCACACTTCATTAGCAATGATAGAATATGCAATTTGGCTTCATCACGTTATGGTGTAAGTACTGATTAAACATATACTAATGTAGCTACTCTGGCCTTCAGCTTTAAGTAGGATATGAAGGTGAGTATGCATCAGTCCCTGCAACTGGGAATCTAACAGTTTACACCTGAGCTGTAAACAAATCACTGACAATAGGAGACTGAACTAGGTGCTGTGGGGACCCAGGGACTGAGACTTCCGGAGGATTCCAGAAAGGCTTTCAAGAAGGATGACATTTGAGTTTTACTGAATAATAAAAATGCATGTGAAAATTAATATTAACACCCTAATTAGGAAACATATTAAAGATATATGAAACAGAAAATACTATAACAAACTTATGTGTATTCATTACTCAAATGTAATACAAGTAATCTTTGTTTTAGATATCTCCCTCTCACTCTTCTTTTTTTGTTTTGTTTTATTTTTTAGAAATAAAATGCAATACAGTTTAATTTTCATTCTTCATCCCTTTATTTTTTCCTTGTCCGAGAGTAGTATCTATGAAACTGATGAGTGTCGCCATCTGTATTTTGGTACGCTTACTGCAGAGGTGAGTATGTAGATGCAGAATTGTTATCTATATAGCGTTCTTCTGAAGTTTGCCAGCTTTATGTAAGCATGTGTTTTTGAGAGTTATTCACACGTAGATGGGTTATTCCCCCACTCTTTCTGGAGGTGCTATGAATCAATAATGTAATACACTTTCTTATAAATATCTCATGTACATTTGAAAGAATATTCTCTAGTTTAGATGCCTGAAAATTGAGCTTTTGAACACCATTTTAAAGAAACACCCAGACTACATTTTAATAGCTTCAGGAAAGTGTTGTTCTGACCTGGGAAATTGTCTCATCACTGCAGGATGAACCTTGCCAGTAACAAAATAACACAATCATTATTTATTGGAGCTTCTTATATGCCAGGCACTGTTACACTGTGGTATACATGAATTACTTCTTTCATTATAGATAGTTTCACTTGCTCTTTTTTTAAGTTTCAACTTTGTGTAACAAAAAGCTTTAACTTTAGTGAAGTCCAACTTACCAGATTTTTTTCATGGATCATGCTTTTTAAAAATGATCATTGTAGTAAAAATCATGTAGCATAAAATTTACTATCTTATGCATTTTTAGGTATACAGTACAGTAGTGTTAACTCTATGCACGTTGTTGTGCAACAGATGTCTAGAACTTTTTCATCTTGCAAAACTGAAACTCTGTACCCATTGAACAACAGCTCCCCATGCTCCGCTCCCCAGCAGCCCTTGGTAGTTTCTACGAGTTTGACTATTTTAGATATATTAGTTAAGTGGACTTATACGGTATTCTGTTCTGGGAATGGCTTATGTCACTTAGCATATTGTCCTCAAAGTTCATCTACATTGTAGTGTATGACAGGATTTCCTTCTTTTTTACGGCTGAATAATATGACATTGTATGTAAATATCACATTTTGTTTATCCATTCATCTGCCAATTGACATTTGGGTTGCTTCCACTTCTGGGCTATTGTGAATAGTGCTGCAATGAACATGGGTGTGCACGTATCTCTTTGAGATCCTGTTTTCGATTCTTTTGGATGTACACCCAGAAGTGGGATTGCTGGATCATATGGCAGTTCTATTTTTAATTTTTTGAGAAACTTGCATACTGTTTTCCGTAACACCTGAATCATTTTACATTCCCACCAACGGTACACAATGGTTCTAATTTCTCCACATCCCTGTCAGCACTTGCTGTTTTTTTTTTTTAATTTTTTCTTGAAGTATAGTTGATTTACAATATTGTGTTAGTTTCTGGTGTACAGCAAAGTAGCACTTGTTATTTTCTGTGTTTTGGATAGTTGCCATCTATTGTGAGGTGGTATCTCATTGTGGTTTTGATCTGCATTTTCTTCATTATTAGTGACCTTGAGCATCTTGTCATATGCTTGTTGGACATCTGTGCATCTTCTTTGAAGAAATGTCTGTTCAAGTCCTTCGCTCATTTAAAAAACTGGGCTATTTGTTTATTTAGTTGTTGAGTTTCAGGGGTTCTTTATCTATTCTGGATATTAACTCCCTATCAGATAAATGGCTTGCAAGTATTTTCTCCCATTCCATAGGTTGCCTTTTCATTCTTTTGATTGTTTCTCTTACTGCGTAGAAGTTTTTAAGTCTGTGATAGTCTCGTTTGTGTATTGTTTTTGTTGCTTCTGCTTTTCGTGTCATCTTGATCTTGATCAAGATCTTGGCAGATCTTGAGATGATTACAACAGTGACTAGAGTTTAAGTCAAGCCTTCCTAAAGTTAATCCCCACACATAACAATGTTGGGGAAATGGTTTCTCTGCTCCAATTTGGGAGGGCAGTTTTATTCTTTCTGTCCTGGGGTTTCTCCTTTTTCTTCCATCCTTACCTTCAGGACCTGCTACCAGCTGTTAATCAAGACTCTGATGGCTTCAGATTCCATTAGATTGGGTTTTGAGAGCAGAAATATAGTTTAGGGGATTTAGGGAATGGGAAGGGTGGTCTCCTGGCAATTTAAACCCTGGAAATGTGTTTTTGTCCTGGCTTGATGCCCTTTTGCTGTTTTACTTTTGCTCTGTGCATGCATAGCTTTCTGCCCCTCTACCTTGTCTTGGTGTCTGCAGCCTCCGAGTGGCTTTGCTCTCCCTTCCTGCCCTCTTGAGGAATGGAACACAAGCTTATGGCATCTCTCTTATCCTTCTTTGACAGTAGGTAGTCAGCTCTTTTGAAAGTTCTGAGAAATGTATTAAAATACCCTGCCCTCCCTGTCTGCTCTTTAGGATAGATAAAGAAAGACAACTGAAGATGGGCTCCTTGGGCTGGGTGAGTTTTCAGTTGATGAGAAGGCTGAGAGAAGGTACATTCTCATAGGTGATTTCCCAGAAACTAGATAAGACGGGCATTATCTTCACTTTTCAGACAAGTTAAGAAACCTGCCTGAAGCATGACTAGCCACCTATAGAGCTGGACTTGAACTTAATCTGACTACGTTGCCCCTGCTCTAAACTACTTCATACATCACCTCCCTGTGAGAAGAGGGGCCTTGGGATGTTTAGTATGGCTAACAGTTATTGAAAGCTTCCTACATATCAGGCACAGCACCCTAAATCCTCCAATCAACCCTGTTCAATTATTAGCCCATTTTACAGATGAGGAAACTGAGGCACCAAAGAATGAATTCACTTGCCCCAAGTCACATGATTTTTAAGTGGTGAGGAAGGATTTCAATCTAGGCAATCTTCAGAGCCTGGTCTCTCACTCTCTCTTTTTTTAGATTTTTATTTATTTATTTTTAATTTTTTGTGGGGGAGGTAATTAATTTTATTTTTATTTTATTTTTTAACTGAGATACTGGGGATTGAACCCAAGACCTTGTGCGTGCTAAGCCTGCATTCTACCCCTGAGCTGTACTCTCCCACCCCTCAGCCTGGTCTCTTAACCATTGTCTTCCCCTGGGTGAAGGGAGGTGCCTCACGCACGTCCCTGAAATGTTGCTGCAGCCCTATTTGTCTGGGAGTGAGGTCCACCTGGGTTAAGAGGCACCTCTGCAGAGTTATCAGTCAAGCCTGGGCTCCTGGGAACACAGAGGACAGGCTGTGATGAGATTTGGGCTCCAGACTGTCCAGGCAACCACCCAGTTGCTTGATGACAGTTTCTCTTAGGTGTATCAGAAGTTAAAGCCAGGAAGTAGCACCGGCTACATGATTTGCAGGGTCCAGGGCAAAATGAACATTCAGGTCCCTTTGTTCAAAAAGCCAGAAAAAGGGGCCAGTAAATTTTTAAAATAAAAAGCCCTTTCCTTTCTTTCATGATCTCTCCCAAATATTTTTTATTTGCTATTTAATGTCATTCTAAGTAAGTAAAAATGAAAAAGATTAAATTATTAGCATAAATCTTACCGTTCATCTTTATATCATGCAATGCCAGTTTTAAATGCATATATAAGAGCATTTCATTCATATGTGGAATCACAGAAATCACACAACTTATATTTTATATCTCCTATGTGCATATGAACTTTGTTCTTATAAGCATGGAAATTCTGCACAAAACTAAACTAACTCAATTGTTTTATTTCACTTCTTAAGATGCACACATTCTATCAACACTCTATGGAAGCTGGCAACTTGCATAACATGCTATCGTATATTTCCTTGGAGTCTCACTAAATTTCCACACATCGTGGGTCTGAAATTCTGTGTGAATGGGATATCAAGGAACTGTGAGCACGCACACTGCTCATGGGCACACTCCATCGCCTCGTTGGATTTCATTTATAAAACACAAGTTCAAAGATGAAATTATTACGGATTTCTAGATGGGGAACTGCAGAGCATGAAACCAAGCCTGGGGCCCTTCCGAGCACAGCACGAGGCAGTCTGTGACTGCACACGTCTCGTGCTTTATGAAGCCAACCCTGCTAGAAGGGACTTTAAGGCATCACTGAAGTTCACCCATTTGTTTCAGTGGGCATACCCAGGCCAGAGTGACGAGACTTCCGGCACTTCCTACATCAACCAGAATGAGGTCAGTCTTGAGCCTCTAATGGAAATAAATGCATGACGTTCTTAATTATCCAACTCTAAAATTCAGAGCTGGAAAGGAGACTAAACAGTTTTTAGCTTTCTCTCTTTCTCTTTTTAGTGAAGCCTATGTTTCAAAATATAGCAAAACACAAAAGAATACGAAAATGAACATCAATTCAGTTAAGAACCAATCATTGTTAACATTTTGTCTTTTCTCTTCAAAAAAAATTTTTTTTTTTAATTAAAGAACTGAAACATTCTGGTAAGAATGAAGCTTTATCCTCCACCTCCAATCAAATTCCACACTCTCTTTAGAGGCAGCCATTAGTGTGAATTTGGTATATATCCTTTCAGGCCATTTAAAAAATAATCTTACTTATATGTAGTAACCATAAACCAGACAGATGTTTCTGTATGTAAGTTTGTTTTTTTCTCCCTTAAGATTTATACAATGATACCTTATAATACATATTATTCTGCAACTTGCTTTTATTCTCATGCAATGTTGTATTTTTGAGATCTATCTTAATATATGGTACTAGTTTACTCCTATTAAATGCTATGGTGCATTTTATGAATATGCCACATTTTATTTATTCACTATCCTGATGGACATACAGTTGTTTCCAGTTGTTCCCTACTGTAAACAACTCTGCAATGAACATTTTTGTGTGGGAGCTCTGTACACATGTGAGAGAGTTTCCCTAGGATGGAACGTGCCATGTGCTCTCCAAAGGGACTGTACTAATGTACTTTCTCATTAGCTGCGTAGGAGACTTCCCATTTCACTGTATCTGGGACAGTGCTGGGTAGTGTCAGATTTTTGTCCTTCTTTTCCCTCACACTTTACAGACTCTGAAAACCTGGAGACTTAGGCAGAAGCAGTTCTAGAACCTAGGATTCCTCCTTCCCAATCCAGGGCTCAGGGCTCAGTTGAACTATTAACCATTTATGCTCTTTTACCTCTACAACATTTTCAGAGACACTTTAAAGTAATTGACAAAGTTGTGGGCCTGGAGTTTGGCTTTTGCCCCACAATCCCCCTTACCCCAAGTCTGGTCATAGAGGATGCAGCCGGTCTTATCCTCTATTTCAAAAGTCTCCTGGAACTTTTTCTTATCTTGCTTATGTTTTTCTGAGTGTGGACAGGGAATGGGGGCAGAGTGTCAGGGTGAAATTACATACTATTATTTGGAGTCTGGTGCCATTTAAGACAAGGCTGGAGATAAAATTCAAGGAATCATTGGATTAAAAGAGGTTCATCCCATATAGGTCCAGGGTGTTATTAACACAATCAAAGAGAAAGTTTGTTTAGCTGGAGATGCTCAGCAATTCAAATCTGAAGGCTGATGTGACTCTCTGCTAGTATGAAAACACAGAGTATGCGTTTACAGATCAGCATACTTATGTCTAATCGTGGATCACTCTGCAGAACACATTGCTTGAAGATAATCTATGTAAGAAGAAACCCTCTTTCTTTACCCTGTCCCAGAGGATTTACTGTTGGCCGCAAAGACAGAAAGGATAGGTATTCACAAAGGTTTATAGGTGTGAATTAAAGCTGAGGTCTTTTCCCAGAGGAACACCAGCCTGGAATTAGGTTCTGCATGTATGAATAATGCAGAGAGATGCCAAGGGAAAGGGCAGCATGATGGGTGGGTCTCTAGGTAGCCGCACTCTGCGAAACAATCCTTTACTGAACTCAGACCCGGGTTTGTTTACTCGCAAGCTAATTAACGTTTAAGCCTTAGTGTTCTCATCTGAAAATGAGGATAATAATAATTCTGACTTCACAGGACTGTTGTGACAATTAAAAGAGATAATGCCTTTGAAGTGTCTTGCATATAGGAAGCACTTGATAAATGCCAGCTCTCCTTGTTACTAGTTTCTGCCCTCTGAATTCTTAAAAAGGCTTTTAGTGGAGTGCCTCTTCATTTAGTAGCTGATAGCATACTGCCTTATATAGTTTGCCACTATTTCTTCTAAATTAATCCTATCTCTTTTATGTGTCATAGATCTTATGAAGGAGACACTTTCAATAATACTTAAACATCCTCCTTTACAATGTACAAAATGTGTCCACAGATATTCTTTTGAATCTCCCACTGGCCCAGCCCACAAATGAACATGGACGAGACTTTCTACAATATGTATTGACGGATTGATGGTTCTTTGTCAGAAAGATGAATCCCTCCAGAAGTTACCACAATGATTGTGAATCAAAGAGCTTCACTTTGAAGAAACAGCACAGTGCATTTTAAAACATCCTAAAAGAATGCATCTCATCTTGAGAATTTTTTGGCCTGTTAGATTAAATACAGAATGATTATTAATCCATTTTTATGGGAACACTCTGGTGAAGTTAAAAAGTACCTGTGGCACACTGTCCCTTTTTGAAGTGGAAAACACAATGCTGTAAAGGTTCGTGGAGATCATTGCTAAGCAACAGAACCAGGTAGGACTGCGTAGGAGTAAAAATTCTTTGTTCAGTATGTTGAAGAATTATTAAATGGAAAATGCTTAATAGAATCTTACCTGCAACAATAACACTCATTATTTTTCAAAGAACTAATCAGCAGTTGATAACTCATTTTCATGAGAGTCTCACAGTTGTTTTCTGAATGAAAAAGTTCAACAAGAAGGTTTTGAATATACATTTTTATGAAACATGTGGCTCTGGCATCTGGATTTCAAGTCACTATGCCCTGTGTTCTAGGATTAATTCAGGGTTACAAAAATCTGTCTCAAGTAATTTCAGTCCTGGTTAATCTTGATGGAAATGTGCATAATGTACAACAATGGTCTCCAGAGAGCATCACCTGGGGACCTGTTAGAAATGCAAGTTACTGAACCCTACGTCAGGACTTCCAAGCCAGAGACTCCGGGGGTCAGACCCAGAGCTCTGTGTCTGCAGGTTCGCCTGATGATTCTGATGATCTTTAAAGTCTGAGGGCTCAGAGGGTCAGGATAACTGTGTGAGACACGTAAAAGTAGAGAATGAAGAGTTCAGTTCAGTTTGTCTCTAGTGGATCATCCTGAACCACTGTTGAACTGTGGGACCATTTTAAACTGGGGAGATTACAGTTGTAACTCAGAAAGTAACTGCAGAGTAAAAAGCACATGTAATGAAGGAGACTCTCTTCAAGGGAGCCTTCAATTACTTCCTACTGAAATTGGGGCCACCTATAAACACTGTCCATCAGTTGCATCTGTGCCAATCAATTTTTGAAGGATTTATTTTCCAAGAATATGTAGTAATATTTTTGTTTTTTGTTTTCCCCAGAGGCATTAAGGTGACATGTTGTCCATTGCTTATTACATGAGAGACTGGTAACCCGGAATTTTTAAAATAAAATAAAATACAAAGTCTAGAAAAATATATGTGTATATCAGTATTATAAACTTGGAATAATTTTGAAGGTTTGAAATCATGAGTATAAATTCAGGGAAAATGACTGAAAGGGCCATTACTTGGTTACATATTGAGAACTAAATTTGGTAAATGACATAATTTCATTCTATCAGCTCCTGGTCCTGCAGCTACAAGTCACTTTACCTCTTTGTGTATCCTTTTATACTTTTGTGAAATAAGAGGTCTTTTCTTAGTTCCTTTCCATTTCTAGAATTTTGTGATTGTATAATACTGTATATTCTGTGAAGTTTCACATTTTTTCAAAGAGATATTGTATGTACTACTTCACTTGATCTTTACAAGAACCCAGTCCTTCTGTGCAGTAAAAGAAATGTTTAACTTTGGAGAAATGAATCTTGGAAGGCATGTAACAATCACTACGTAGGTTCTGTGGAAGGTTCAGACATTTAATAATTCTCTAACTTGGCAAATGCTGTTTTGAATAATACTTTGCTGCGCTTGCAGGATGTGCATCATAGGAGGAATGTTCTTGTGTAACCAAGCCTTGATCTCCATGCACTCTCCAAGTGAATGCTATCACTGTAACCTTCCAGGAAAGAGACATGAACTCTAAGTTGAGGCTAAGCTGCCCTGACCTTACTCTCCTGGGTGAATGTTCCCAGGGAACCTGGCCCATCTGTAGGGAATATCATATCAATAGGCAACCTAACTTAGGTTAGGACTTAGGTCTTTGGAATAAGACTGATTTGTATGTGAATTCTGGCTCTGCCACGTAGCTAGTCATATCTACTTCATAAGGCTGTGCACAGATTGAATAAAACTAAATGAAATAATAAGTGTAAAGAATATGCATAGTTCCTGGCATGTAGTAAATGTTCGGTAATTGTTAGCTTAAAATAGTAAGGTTAAAGGTATTGAGAGAAACTGGGTAATTTAAATTGGGTCTCAATGAATATGTTACTTTACTTAAAAACCTGTGTTCTGATTCTTTAAAATTTTTTTGTTCTTTTTTTAATGGAGGTACTGGAGATTGAACACAGGACTTCCGGCATGATAAGTGTGCACTCTACCGTTGAGCTAAACCCTCCCACAATCCTGTGTTGTTCTGCATTCTGCTTATTCTTCATGTTCAACTGTATTTTAGGCTTATGAGCTAATTGACTCATTGACTTCTCAGTTCAAGAACTATTGCTGAGCACCTATGTGTGTCAGCCTCTCTTGTGGACATTGGAAATATGGTAGAACACAAGACAGCAAAGGTCCCTGCTCTTATGGATGTGCATTTTAATGGTAGAAGACAAAAATACTCCCCTTTCCAATAGACAAACAAACAAATAAAAAAATTAATTGGTAGTGATAAGTGCTAAGAAAAAAATGAAACAAGGTGAAGAGATAGAGTCTGGGGAGCAATTTCAGATCAGGTGTTCAGGGAAGGCTTTTCTAAGGGGGTAACATTTAAGATTTAATAACAAGATGGAGCAAAGTCCTGGAGTCTGAACAAGATATCATGCTAATTTAGAGGGTAGTGGTGGTTGGAAGGGAGAGATGTGATTGGATGAGGAAACGTTGCAGCAATAGAATCAACAGGACTTATTGATGAGTTGGATGGACGTTGTGAGGAAAAGAGAAGAATCAAGGATGACTCCTCTAGTCTTTGGCTTGAGAGGATGGTGGTACCATTAACAGAAGTGGAGCTGGTTGGGGAGGAATAGGTTAGGGTTAAGAAGAATCAAGAGCCTGGATTTGGAAAGATTAAGTTTGAGTTGCCTATTGAACTCCAAGTGGAGATGTCAGGCAGACGACTGGATACATGAAGCCAGAACTAAACATTTGGGAGATTTTTTTACCTTTAGATAATATTTAATGGAGTGGGTTGGTTGAGAGTACTTAGGTAAAAGAATACAGTTAGAAAAAAGAAGAGATTCTGGGAGTATTCTTAAAATTTCAGGTACTTAAGACTCATAACAAAATCTTATAGTAGTAACATATAACCCTTGTATGTATTGATAGGAATTTTTGACTTTCTTACATTTTTAGTAAACATAAATGGGGAACAAAAAGGAGTCTGGTTGTAATACATTGGTTGTATATGCATTCATTTGACCCAATTTTTGAGTGCCTACTGCAAGGCACCATCATAGGCACTCTGTGTAAAATGAAACCAATAGAAGAATCACATTGTTAGTCAAATATATTTACCAAACGCATGCTGTATATGTAGTACTAGATGATTGAGTAGGGGCCACAAAAATGGAAAATCAATTCTCTGTCCCGAAGAGAAGATAGTCTAAAACTGACACTCAAAAGAACAAACCCCTCAAATGCCACAAGGAAAGTGTGTTTCCTTTTGCTTAAGTGATGTTCTTAGGCCATTAGGAGAAATCTCTGTGGGCCAAATGAATTTGATGAGGTAGGCCACAGTCCGCAATTCACTTTGTCTTTTCCCCTCCTTTCTACTTCTGGTCAATAGGGGAGCTTCCCTGGGTGGAGAGAAGCTTATGATAGCCCATTTCATACTTCAAGTTGACTGGTTGACTTCAGCATTCATATTCTCACTATCTGGGGAGAAGAGACATAAAGGATCCATCAGCACTTTTAACGGCTGATTTCTTTCCCCTATTAAATCAAACACAGTTTCCCCAAAGAGCAGTTCCGATGCTTCAGTATTAATCTCCACTATTTGTTCAAAATTCTATGCTTCCTGTATAGCTAGTGGGTGGATTGGAAGCATGCCCACTTAGTGCAGATGGGAAGGAAGGGAAGCACCCTCTTCTGGGCTATTGGCTGTATTTGCTTTATTAAGATGCAGCTGAACTTTTTGGAGGATTGTTACCAGAGAGAACAGCCTAGCATCAATTATGGTGAAACAAAACTCGTTATATTTAGCAGTCATTGTCTAATTTCTAAATGGACTTTATTAAATAAACCCAGATAAAAGCTTAGTTCATTCAACCACATGGTGCATTCACTGATAAATCATCTTGGCACTCATGATGATGTAGTTCTGCTTGGAAAGAAACTCTCAGTACAGTAAAGTCCATGTGAAGTTTTTCTGTGGTCAGTGTGGCCAATTGGTAATAGAAATACTTAGGGTTTTTTGAGGGGTAGGTAAAACTAATTTTTTTGTGCTTTATGATGTCAGATTCTGTGGTCTCAGCCAAATACTTGTCCATATGCTTCAACAGGTTCAAACATTCTGTTGCTGTTCATGGAGAAATATTTTGACCCTTTTCCCTGATACCAGCATAGCTTGCTTCTTTGTCACTTTGCCTGAACAAAATGGAAAGTTAGCTACTAAACTGCTCATCACAAAACATTGAAAATCCATTTCTGTCTGCTGAGTGAAGTGTATGGGTTTCTCTTCAGTCAATGATACATGATGTCCTCCTGGTAGATATTCAGCAGAAAGAGAATTTAGCTATTAACTTTTGCCATTCAGGATACTTTGGCTTGGTTGTTCCTGACCCAAAATAAAGCACAAGGTAATATAATCTAGGTACTGACTTGCTGGTGATATAACTAAATGTAGTGGCTGAAAGAAACTAGTAAATGGTTGCTATTTATACCTACTGCAAGTGTTTTTTTTTTTTTTTTTTTTTTTTTTTAAGAAAAGTAGGAGAGGTCACCTCCTCAAAGAGGCTTTTTCTGAAGACTCTGTTGAGATCAGCTCCTCCCCTGTAGTCCCCCAGACTGGTTTTACTTATCAAAACACTTTTTCTTTATTGCACTTATACTGATTTGTAAATATTAATTTGTATTTGTTTCCTTATTTATGTTTGTTTCCTTCTCTAGACTCTCAGCTCCATGAAGACAGAGATCATATCTCTTTTTCGGTCTGTTAGCCCTAACTGACTCTAGCACATAACAAATGCTCAATAAAAACTGATTTCTCTCAAATTAGAAATAAACTGCAATAATCCTATTATTAACAATCACTAAAGTCTTATAGCATGATTCTTCAAACATCTAGAAATGTTGTTGGGGTATCAAGTTGGTACACAAAATATGAATAATAATGTATTTGGCTCTTTTGAACGGTTTGCAATTTAGGGTTTTGTGAACTGTCCCAGGATTTTTAAAATAAGCAATAATTTGAAAGACAAAAATTCTAATATGAAAACATACAGGTAACCCAATGTTCACAGCAGCACTATTTATAATAGCCAAGACATGAAAGCAACTTAAGTGTCCATCACCAGAGAATGGATAATGAAGATGTGGTATATATACACAATGGAATATTACTCAGCCATAAAGAAGAATGAAATAATGCCATTTGCAGCAACATGGATAGACCTGGAGATTGTTATACTAAGTGAAGTAAGTTAAACAGAGAAGGATGAAAATGAGATACCAGAGAACTGAAGAAATTGTTAGAATTCATAACTTAGTAAAAGAATACTTATTTAGTGCACATGATTTAGGTAATATTATCTACAGCATAATATATTTATTAAGAGTTATATGGAAAGAGGGGACAGCCTGGTTGCATATTCCAAGTGTAGTTTTAGGATTTTCAGTTACAGGGGTAGTTGCCTGTATTTCCTTTGGTGAATTCTGTTTTTGTTTTTTTGGGGGGCAGAGGGTTACAGGGAAGGGAGGCTACATGGGATTCCGGTTGCATGTCAAGGAAATGATAAAGATGAAATCAGAATAAGAATTTAATCCAGAAGTCTTCATATCTTCCTGACACTGGGCAAGTCCTTCACCATCTTCCTTTTCTACTTCTTTCCTCTCCTCTTCGCTTCCTATAGTTGTCACATCCTCTTAGTCTTTTCCAATCTGGGTCAATTTCTCCATCTTTAATGGTCTTTCATGACCTTGACATTTTTGAAGAGTAATTTTCAGATATTTTGCGGAAGGTCTCTCATTTTGGGTTTGTCTGATGAACTCTCATCAAAAGACTGAATTTTGGGGAAGAACACCACAGAGGCAATGTAAACCTCTTGTCACATCATATTGGGGCACATGATATCAACAGGACTTATTTCTTTTTTTTAAATTGAAGTATAGTTGATTTACAATATTGTGTTAATTTCAGGTGTATGGCAAAGTCATTCAGATATACATCTATATATGTATATTTATATCTAATATATCTATATCTATATCTATATCTAAATCTATTATCTATCTATATATATCTCCTTACCCTTTGGTAACCATAGGTGTGTTTTCTATGTCTGTGAGTATGTTTCTGTTTTGTAAACAAGTTCATTTGTATTATTTTTTAGATTCCACATGTAAGTGATATCATATAATATTTGTCTTTCTCTGTCTGGCTTACTTCACTCAGTATGACAATCTGTAGGTCCATTCATGTTGCTACAACTGGCATTATTTCATTCCTTTTTATGGCTAAGTAATATTCCATTGTGTATATATACCACATCTTCTTTATCCATTTATCTGGTAGTGGACACTTAAGTTGCTTTCACGTCATGGCTATTGTAAATAGTGCTGCTGTGAACATTGGGGTGCATGTGTCTTTTCAAATTAGAGTCTTTGTCTTTTCAACAGGACTTATTTCTGATGTTAACCTTCACTTGGTTCAGGGGAGTCTGCCAGGTTTTTCTGCTATAATTTTTTTTTCTTTCTTTCTACACTCTATTGGTTAGATGTATGTGACTTTTTGTCCCCAGCTTGAGGTATAATTGACAAATAAAAACTGTATATGTTTACAATGTGATATTTTGATATGCATACATTGTGAAATGATTACCACAATCAATCTTATCAACATACCCATCACCTCACAGAGTTGTCTTAGTTATCTTTTTGTATATGTGTGAGAACATTTAAGATCTACCGTCTTAGGAAATTTCTAATATACAATATGGTATTATTAACAATAGTCACCATGTTGTACATTAGATTTCCAGAATTTATTCATCCTGCATAGTTCAAACTTCACACCCTTTCACGAACAATTTTAGATTTCACTTGTAAGTGAGATTGTGTGGTATTTGTCTTTCTGTGTCTGGCTTATTTCACTTAGCATAATGTCCTTCATTTTCATCCATGTTGTAGTATTTGATAGGCTTTCCTTTTTTTTTTCCCACACTGTTTTCTATATGGCTATACCAATAGAAATAGGTGAACTTTTTTTAAGTCAGGAGTTTAGGGTGTTTTATTTGGTTTCCAGACTTTTGGGATTTATGGAAGCTATTCTTTGGATAAAATTTCCAATTTTATTGTAAAATGGTTGAGTGCATAGTTTGTAGGCTATTGATTATTGATTTTTTGAATTTATTGAAGTTTCTTTGTGATTTAATTCATAAACTATTTCTGAAACTGTTCTAAATTTCTAAGTTCTAAGTTCTAAAATAATCTTTCTCCATAGCTTAATTTCCACACCTATGAAGCAGGAAGAACCAAAAATATCCAAATCCTTTGATTTTTGTTTTGAAGGTTGCAAAACCAAAGACCAGACTGAAAGAGAGAAAAATACTACACTTATTCTTTTTGACTCTTTCTTCTGAAAACTCACAATGGGTATATCTTAACACAAGTAAACATGTAGGGGACAGAGAAAAAGGAAAATATCTGTCCTTCCTGAAAATAGATTTGTAACCACTGAGTAACAGGTGCTTAATCCTCTGTGGGGGCATAATTCCAGCCTACAGAGAGGGACTAGATGGAGTGGAGGAGTAACCACCTGTGATAGTGATTCTGATCTGTGTTTGATTCCTTCACGACCCGCTGGTCTTGGATATTAATATAAGTAAAGTTGGATCTTTGGTGTGCTGCTCAGATATCACTCTATGCTAGTGTGGTGGTGGTCCTCCAACAGGCTGATTGATAGCAGTTGGCTAGTCAATGAGAGAGCTAGCCTAGTGGCTTAGGAGGCAGCATGGATGCTTTCCTAAATTTTCCATAGGAAGGGGTATTTGATGGACAAGGGCTTCACCTTATGAATTTAAGTGAGATCCTTAATAGCCAACCTTTAATGTTGTTCCCCATAAGTCTCCATGTGCCCCAGCTCCTGCACAAACTCTTCTTTCTCATGCCATCTCTCACTCTCTTCTCTTCTGTGAACTCTCATGGAGCCCACCTGCCCCTGGACATCATCATCAATGTATCCTTCTTGTTCCTAGGATACCTCAAGCCTTTTCAAATACAACGAATCATCAAGAAGTGTTTTTAAAATAGGTAGTTTTATATGGGTGTTTTTTGGTGTTATTTGTTTCAACTTTACTATGTTTGAACATTATCCAAGTTTATAGTTGGAAAAAGTACATTTTGTCTCTCCCCCCAAAGTCAATAACCTCAGCTATTGGCAGTATCACAAGAGGTCTACACTTTATCTGGAAGAGGACAGAGAATCTTGTTAACACCTGTCCACACACAGAAGGAAAATCCTGCCCAGGAAAGGACAGCAATTCCAGAACAAAAGAGGAGGGGGATAGTGAAGAGTGTAACTGGAACTCAAGAGTATCAAGAGTAGAAGGTGGCACCAGAATGATTTACCAATATTTTAGCTGTCACTAGAAGAGTTGACTCTTCGCCATACAGGGGTGTGTGGTGTACTATGTACTGGAAAGAGCATGAAATCAGAGAGACCTGGTCAGAATTCAGGTTTTGCTTTATATTAGCTGTGGAGATTTTGGCTAAGACACTTGATCACTTTGATGCCACAGTCCTCACATATGTAAAATTCTAATTATAATAATACTTGCCACTCAATGTAAAAATATTGTCAGTGGCCCAATAAAATGGCATATTGGTATAGTAACACTTTAAATTGGTTACAAAAATTAGAATATTTTGAGGAGGGAAGTTTACAATTGCTTTCTATTGATTTGCTCACAAAGGTATTTCCATCTTTCATTAGAAACGTTGGTTGTAAAAACCTCTACAGAAGTAACATTTTTAGGTTTTCTTCTGTTACTGTCAATCGATTTTTAGGAGGTTCCTGTATATATCTCCCAATTGACTTAAAAGTGGATCAATGAATGTCTTTATTGATTGCCTCATTTCATAAAGGAATTTGAGGAAGGACCCACAATATGACATTCTTTTCTATTTGGAGCATGCATTTGTCTTGCCTTCCGATTACAAACTACATGCCCCAGACACCCTTGCTACTAATGTTCCGCATGCAAATTAGGTTTCATTAAATGCATTAGAGTAAGATTTGCAGGTGCTGCTGTTTTGATGCTGCTGGCAAATACAGCTGTGGATACCTTGGATTTTCTGCGGCAGTGTTTCAACGTGCAGTCATTGCTCTATCAGTGTTGAGAAGAGGTTGGGACTGTGGAATGGTGGCTCCTGACTCCCTTTTCCTGGTTATGGCCATGAGCCAGTTTGGCAGTGTTGTTTAGGGAGTCATCCTTAGATGTCCAGACCTTCTCAAGCCTTTCTAGTGATTGTGAATGACCCCAATTCCTCATGACAAACTCCTGCCTGCCCAAAATAGCTAGTCAATTGCTAATAACTGAATCCCGACTGGTTGACTTATAAACTCTTTGTGGGCAGGACCTTTGTGATACAAAGGAAGGACCTTGCATTTCAGTGGAGGGAAACAGGTGATGAACAAGTGATTAAGTAAAAGTTTTAATAAGATAGTGATACGTGCTTATGATGAAAATAAAGCTGGAAAAGGGGATGAGGCGTGCAGGAGATGAATGCTGTAATTTTAAATAAAAGTGGTCACGGAACGTCTTCCTGATAAAGGTGACTTTTGAGACCTGACTATATTTTGTCAACTGTGTGCAAGGTCCTGGTGTAGTTAATGTGTTAAAATGCAATTATCCAATTAAAAAATGCAATTATCCAATTACTCCTTTCCTTCAATAACTCCCTAAATGATATCACTACTTTCCAACTCCAGGAGATGATATTATTTACCCACAGCAAACATGGCGGAAAAGGCTTCATCCCAACACTCGGGCCACCAATAAAGATGGCCACAGCACTTCCTGTGTTTGCCCTTAATAAAGATGGCGACAACACTTCCTGTTCAGGGCTTTTGCCTTCAACAAAGATGGTGCTTGTGGTACAGGTTCCCTGACAGTCTGGATTCCGGTTGCAGATTTTTTTTTTTTTTTTAAAGATACGTGTTTGCGGACGTAAGTAATAGGAAACCAGAACCCCCCGTATCCACCTTTTCTCGAAGGCTCCGCGCCGCGGCGTCTGCGGCCTGGGCCCTGCGTGGCTCCCTCGTCCCTACCTTGCTAGCGGCGTTCAGGAGCCCGGACGGGTTAGGGTGACAGTGGGGTGCCGGGGCCCTCTCTCCCCTCGGTCTGCTCTGAAGATCATTCCCAGCACCCCGTTTTTAACGGGTCAGGTTGCCCTGAAAATCTCTGGTAGTTCTTCCTGTTCCTAATGCCGCCGGGCTTCAGCTGGCAAAGCAGGGAATAAACAGTTCCAAATGGGCGGGGGCAGCCTAAAGTGCACCCCCACCCACTTGCTCACTTGCCGCCTCTCGGACTTCACAGAGGCCTGCGAGGAGGGCCGGGGGTCCGGGTCGCCGGCCCGGGTTGTTTCTGTGGGTGTCATGAAGCCTCATCTGCCGCCCCTACCCCCACCCCCCCACTCCTCGCCACCTAGTTACTCTCGTGGCGGCCCCTCTGCTCACTGGTGCACTCGTCTTGGAAACATGCCTTCCACTCTTGCGTGACTTCTGACCAAGGATTAGCAGGTGGACATTTTTCCTTTCAAACAAAACGAAGAAAACCCCAAACCATTAAATGTCCTATGCATGTGTGGCCATGGCAGTGTTGTGATAGAGACTGGGAATTCTCCCAGGGAAGGGCTGGAGTCTGTGACTATATGTGAGATTTACCGTAGACTGGGCATGAACTCTTCATATTTTTCTTGAAGGCAGTGGTGCATATATAGGCCTCTTTTCTTAGGGAAAAAGATCCTTAAACTTATCAGTACCTGCTGGTTTCGGGCCCTACTCCCATTGCTGATCAGTTTCTGAAAATGCCCACCATCTAAAGGGCACTTGCTTAAGTGAATATTCGCAGTTTCTGCGGTGGAGGGGTATCTGATGAAGGAAATGTTAAAATAAAAGCACTAGTTCTTTTCAAGCATGTTAAAATTGAATACTCCTGTGTATTCCTCAGATAAAAGTTGCTTTTAAAGAAGGGTCTCTGTTCAGTTTTTTCCCAAATCCCTTTATGGCACGAGGAATTGAGCTAGGACCCCACTGTGTGGAAAGCAAAAACAGAGAGAATGATTCATGTTCGGTGCTGTTCATCATGTTTAGAAACATTTGAAATTAATTCAGCTTGGCTCAGCCAGTGTACTAAACACCATGGCCTGGAGCTCTGCTGAGGTTCACAGAGATGTCCATGATCTTGAGGAACTTGCATTGTAAGACACTGTCTTTCAGGGCTCATCAGCATCCCTATGATCTGAGATACCATTTTGTCTTTTCCCAGGGGGAAATGGAGGCTAGAGACAAGCAAGTTCTTCGCTCCCTTCGCCTGGAGCTGGGTGCAGAGGTACTGGTGGAGGGACTGGTTCTCCAGTATCTTTACCAGGAAGGGGTCTTGACGGAAAACCATGTTCAAGAAATTAAAGCTCAAGCTACAGGCCTCCGGAAAACAATGCTGCTGCTGGATATCCTACCTTCCAGGGGTCCTAAAGCATTCGATGCATTCCTAGATTCCCTTCAGGAATTTCCCTGGGTAAGGGAGAAACTGGAGAAGGCAAGAGAAGAAGCCATAGTTGAGCTGCCTGCAGGTAGGCCTCAAAAAGATCTCTTCAAACCAGCTCCAAAATTGTTGTAACTATGCCCTTTGGACTTGAAGTTGGATTTTTAGGCTGAGAGGGATCAGCAGTTTCTGAAAGTGGGTAAGGAGTTTGAATTGAAGGCATATGGCATTGGAGGCACCGGATGAGGAGGTGGAATTAGGCAGTTCAGGGAAGGAAGGAAGGAAGGATGAACCATGATTGAGAAGGTGAGGAGGGAGGTCAGAGAATACATTCAGAAATGCTTCCAGGGAAAGTTGGCAGGTCACTTGGGAGGCATGTTCTCAGATGAGAGCCAGGTCATATCTCAGCCCTTGGCATCAGCAGCCATTTGGAAAGTGCAGATGGGAAAGCAGGCTTTAGGCTTCCTGATAACTGATTCGTGGGGTGCCAGAGCGGCCGGCTGGAAAAGGTCAGATTCATGAAGGAGGAGACAGCCTCTAGGAAGGCACGCCTTGCACCTGTTCCCTGGGCTCTCCTGCAGGGCCAAAGGGGATTATTTGGAAGGCTGACTTAGTTTGTTTTTAAAGGCCATTGATTTAAAGTTGTCCTTTTTAGTTTGGCTTTGTTCAGATACCCAGAGTATTTAATTTTATAAGACAATAATTTTACGGGGGGCAGGGGGCTGGGGTCTCATTTTGATTTTAAGGGAAGTTGGAACCTGAGGGAAAGAGAAGCAGTCCTAGTGCTATCAGCCTGGCCTTCAGCAGAAAGAGGATGTGATATGAAACACTTGTTTCCTGTTAACACCTCCTGTGACTTCTACTTTTTACACAGATTGAGGAGCAGAGAACTGAACTGGCAAAAGGAAAAAAAGAGAGTTGACTTGCAGATTTTTAGCAGAGTTAGGAAATCAACATTTTCAGGAGTTTTTGATTGCAATGATAGAACTACCCCAACTCAGAGGTCCCCAGACTTCTTTGTTGTTGTTTTTAAAATACCAATATAACTAACTATTTAAAAAAAAAAAAAAAAAGACCACTTTGATTATTTTTGCCCCACGGACCTCATATTTTAAATGATTTTCCAGACCACATGCATTAAGTATCATGATTAATTCTTCTGTTTTTATTAATGACATCTGTCAGAATATTTGATCAGTGTGAGATAACTGGTTAACTTAGGAAGGCCTGGTAAAATCCCAGTGGAAGAAGCAAAAATATTTTCATTTCCTAGCATGGCCAAATTACAGATAAATATATGTCTTTAGGCTTTTGAAATACTGAAAAAAGCTGGCCTCTGAGGACTACAGATATTCTCAGATTGGATTGTCCTTACAAAATTAAATACTCCAGGTATGTGAACAAAGCCAAACTGATGTAGTTAAGACATTTCTACCACTTGATTGAAAACAGAATAAATAACAGAATTGGGGAGATGTTAAAAGTAATGTTATGGTGTCTAATGTCTTCCTGGTATTTGACTTGGAGTTTCCTCTTGTTAACACGTAGTTGGAAACAACAAAACAGGGAAACTGAAAGCCTGTTACTTCCAAAATATTTCATTTAATTTTCATAATCACTGTGGATGTTGTCAATAATACTGTTGTATGTTGTTCAAAGAAGTATGACCCCATTAATTTCTTCCAATTCATTCAAAGAAAAAGAAAAATATAAGATTTTTTTTAACCAAATGGTGACAGTTACAGTGAAGTTGAGGAAAAAATAGTTTTTTTAAAAAGTAAGCAGTATGGAACAGTTGGAATGGGAAAAAATTGAGTGTATCTGTGTTGTGTTTGGAAAAATGTTAATTTGATTATGTGGAAGTGGTCAAATGGCACGATAAATTGGCTACTAATCTATCTGTATTAAGAGTACAAATTAAGTACTTTTTATTGTTTGTCTTGTTGAGTAACACTGCTAATGAAAAAATATTCTGAAAAAAAGGATTTGATTTACATAATGTTCTCTTTACTTTCCACGATGACAATTACATAAACTCACTTTTAAAGTAGTTTTTGTTAGTTGTTGAATATTTTAAGTAAGATTACAAAATATAACTAAGATGTGAAGAGTAACAGCACAGTGAACACTTGTCTCCCCATCACTCAGTTAAAAAATATTACCATGGCCTTTGAGGACTCCTTGGTGCACTTCCCCAGTCCTAGCTCTCCCCCAACCCCACTCACTGATAAAGTCAGAATTTGGAGTTTATCATTCCCTTCCTCACTTGGTAGTTTTCCATCTCATAAAAACCACTTTTAAAATCCACACGTTATGGAAAATTCATTACACCGTAAATTTTAGCGATGTCTATATATATAAGGTGTGGAGGCAATGATGTGTTAGGTAACAGCCTTCTTTTATTTGGGACCTTAAACTTTCAATGTTTAAATTAGTTAATTTGATGGCAGTATTTTAATTTTAATTATAATTGGAAATCTGTTTTTTTAAAAAATCCTGGAAAGAATATCAGAGTTGAAATGCCTTCAATTTAATGTCCCTGTAAAAAATACGAATGGACCCAGAGGCCTTTTTCCCAGGACCCCAGTGCTTCCTAGTGTTGTAATTGGGTAGTTTTAATAAGCTTTTAAATAGTCCATTTAAATTTTTGTAAAGGCATGTTTGAACTTTGAGGAATTAGAATGTAGGAAAGTGTGGTACTTATCTATGTATGTGCATATATTAACCTCTTCCGACGGTTTACTCATTTTGGTTGCAGTTATTAATCGGTTTGTATAGGTTTGGTGCTTTCCTCTTGGGAGGCTTTGAAGATGAATGGGGAGGGGTGGCTTTCTCTTTGTCCAGGAGGTCGATCCTTTTCCAAGAATGAACTGATTTTATCTTAGAAAAAGTTTTCTTGTTCTGGTCTTCTCAGAGATTCTTGGTTTCCCTTTCACTTGTTTGGTTAATTTTTGTGTTTCACTTGTAAACTCTGAGCTACCTCAAAGGCCTTATTTGGTGATTGATCCTACTTAGTTGCTTTTAATTTATATTCTGGGCGTAGTTTTTTTTGAGAAGAACCAAGTTGTATCTTGATTCTTTCTACTCTCATAAACTCTGCCCCCAGCAAATCCCAAAACAAAACAAAATAGCACAAAACAAAATAAAACAAACACTTTAAACCTTTGATTCTCTCAGAATCTGCCTAGATGACTGGTATCCCTACCTTTGTTAAAAAAAAAAAAGCCTAAGATATTAATGGATAATTGATTCTGTGTTTTTCTCACCTTATAAGAACCCTTATATTCTAAAAGAGGACTTCTGGCGTTAAAGTGACTTAATCCAGCTTGGCACCATGGAAAGAACGCTTCACGGTGTGTCCCTGACTGGCCAAGGTCATGTAGTAGACACTAGATCAGCTGGAAATGCTCTCTGGGCTCCTGGCAGGTCATTTTGGGGATGAGTAGAGTGCTGAGTCTGGGTAAAGGCAGCATGTGCCCGCCTACCTGGCTTCCCACTACTCCTGGGCCCTGTCTAGGCTGACAGGCTCGCTCCAGTGCCTGAGCTAATCTGGATCTGGAACGGAGGTTTGTCAGCAGCCCCAGTCTCACCAGCTGGTGGGACTTAGCCTTAAGTCGTGGTGGGAGGGACTTCTGGGCCCGAGGACTCCGTGTTCCACCATGTTGGCCTCGGCTGTGGGACTGGGTCTCTGCCATGATTCCCACTTAACAGCTTGGCAACCCCTCCTTTAACCCTCATCTTTTTTAGGCTTGGGAGTTGTTTTTTTTTTTTTCCCCTCCCCCCTAGGCTGAATTTCTGCTTTGTGTTCTCTTAGCCACCAGCAGGGATGAAGGACAGATATCTTGAAATGCAGCTCAGTGGCTTCTATGTTAGCATCAGATGCCTCAATTCTGGCCTGCTGGAGTAGCTGTCCTGGGGGTGTCATTTGTTACAACCTTGCCTGAACTTGAGCTGGGCCTTGCCTTGGACCCTGTGCTCTGGACTCCATGGCTATCCTCACTAGAGCAGGATGCAGGGCTGGCCCGTTTCCCCTCTACCCACAGGCTCCAGGGCTCAGCTGGTCCCTTTTGGAGCTGGTCTTGTGTGATCATGCAGAGCCACATCAGCCACTGTTTTGAGATATAGTCTGGCTTCCAGAAATATGCTTGGATGCATCTGAAGTTACTGAGTAATGATGGCAAAAATTTTAGGTATTGTAATAGGTTTATTAGAGAGATTTCTAGCCTGGGAGTTTTGAATCATACCACGAATTCACACCTTTTCTGTGCATAAATTCAGTGTTGATCTTAGTTCATCAGGTTTGTGGTTTATCTAGGCACTTCCACTGAGGTTGAGTAGAGCTCACTCTGTGACAGCCTGTGTCCTGGAGAGGAAATGGTGGGTCAGCATCCAGAGCAAGACCCCTCCTTGTGGTAAGGGCAGAGTCCTCAGAGAGCCCATATTTCTGTGTATCCCCAGCATGACTATCATACACTTCCTGAGGCCCAACTGGATTCTAGGCATTAGGTAATAGAGACACATGAAGGATCTCAGATCAACTGAGAAGAGTCATTCATTCATTCATTGAACAAATATTCGTCTTGGCCATGTACCAGACATTGGGTGCTGGGGATGTTGTAGTAAATAAAGATCCTGCTCTTTGAAGCTCACTGTATTCTATGATCTGATGGGGACAGACAACCAGCAAATGAACAAATAATGCATCAGATGGTGATAGTGCTATGAAGAAGAGCAGCGTGCTTGGTGGGTAAGGAAGGGCTTAGCAAATGATGTGGGGTGGTCAGAGAAAGCTGCTCTGATGAGAGGTCACTAAGCAGAGATCTGAATTCTTCAACAGAGTGGATACATGGAGGAAGAGCTTTCAGACAGAGGGGACCACGGTGCAAAGGAACTCAAGTGGAAGCCCCAGTGATAGGCTAGAGCCCAGGCCCTTCTGGGAGGATAACCATCCTTCTAGAGAGATGAATCACACTTCCGATCAGCAAAGGCCCAGTCTTGACCGTTTGTCATGGCGCTTCCCAGAATGTGAGATGTGTGCTCCGCTATGATATTGGTGGTTCTTAAAATGATTTTAGATGCTATGTGGACATATAATTAAGTCGCGAGGTGAGACAGCTATTTCTTTTTTCTTTCTGTTTCAATCCTGACAACATCCAAGTGAAAGCCTCCATTTGGTACTAGTATTTCTGTAACATCTCTTGACATTTGCTAATTTTTAACAGACAGAAAAAGCTCTTCATGCTTGAAGCCTTCTGTGAATAACAGTATTTAGTTAGAATTTAGTTGTTTTGCTTTTCTTTTTCTTGTATCCATTTAATGATTTCCTTCCATTTATGGAAAGGAAAATTGTTTTCTATTTATGAAGTTCCTTTGAAACATACTGCTTTTATTTAAGTAAAAGTGAGTCAACATAAAGAAAAATACCAAGAAAATAATAATAGTATGAGGATATGGCAAAAAGTGTGAAGATGCCTTTCATGTATTTTCTTATTTTAAAAGAGCAAGGACTTTGGGGCAGGAACCATCATCTGGCTGGTATAGTTAGGGGAGGAAGGCTCCAGTGTTAATGGACTCACTTCTTGGACTCTCTAATCAATAGAAATTGATAAAAGGCCAGATGAGAAATTCAGGCAATATTTTACTAGGACTCATGCTGCAGCATAAGGGAGCAAAAATAGGTAACAGGTGCCCTGGCTTACTCCCTGGTGGTAGGGCAAGCTGGTCCCTTAAATGGGGTGAGGGTAGGGGTGGATAGGTGGGTCAGGCTGGAGGGGTGGCTTAGGTGGTCTGCCCACCCCTTTGGTGGTGCCATGTGCAGGGATCATGTGCAGTACCCTACTTTTGCTCCTGGCACCTTTTGGCCTTTTTGTATCTTGTTCACAGTTTGCCCCAACTGTGCATGCATGCAGTTATTTTTAGTCTTTTAAAGGTTCTTTGTGTTCTGTTGCTCAAGGAAATGTTGGTCCAGGTGCAAGCACTCCAGTAAAGGGTCCCAGGTCCCAGCCTATCTCACCAGCTCTAGTTCAGATAGAAGATAATGCCATATTCAAGATACTTTACTGTTTTGCTTATTCATTGGATGCACAGTGACTGGGAACTGGTTAAATTTATTAGCAGACTTGCCAGAATGACTTAATTTTAAGTTGTCTAAATTGTAAACACATTCATTTGCTAATGTAACAAGTCAGCAAAATGGAGACATATCCTGATATTCCAGACTTTTATACTGGGAGGGACTCACAGATCATCTGATTTTTCCTCTGAGAAAACTGAGTGCTAGGAAGATTAAGAAAACCTGCCCATGATCACATAGCTAGTTAATGTAATTTATTGCCACCACTGGAATCCAGGCCTCCCCACTCTGGATTTCGGACTTTTGCTGTGCAATCTTGGCTCCCCACTGGGTTTAAAATGGAATTATATCATGTTGTAGTGTTAATCATTGAAATTAGCCTTTTAAAACATTGTACTATTGCCTTTTTCTTCATTTTAAGAGGAAAATTTTCAAATGCTTTTAGAGGTATACTGGGATGAGATTTTACTAAAATTTTTTTATTAGTGCCAATTTTAATGATTTAAAAGGAAATTTTGATGGTTCAGTAATGCATTTTTCAGAAGCCTTCCCCATGTCCCTCCACCCCCCACCCCACAAGGCTGACATAGGAAGAGCAAAAGACTTTTATCGAGTATTTATGGGACTGATGAAATAATGCATCTGTTGGCAGTTAACTACAGCTCTTTCTAGGAATAGCAAACCATGTGACAGGTCTCTCCCCAGCAGGGATGCCTCCATATCACTCTAAAAAATGGATTTAATGTTCTTTTCTTTTAGAAATTCTCACTGTGAATTTTTTCCTCCTCCTGTGGATGTATGGGTTGCTTGGCTACATCGATCACCCTATCGACCATCAGGATTGATTTAGTTCAGAGTTTTTCAACTCTGGCTAAAAAAAAAACCCCTGATTATCCTCAGGCTTCTCCCCAGGCCAGTTCATGCCAAACTCTGTGGAGGTGGGATCTGAGCAGTGGTTTTAAAGACACAAAACATGCATATACATGCGCAGACACTTTCCTAGGCTATTTTAAAGTGCAGTCAGAGTTGAGAACCTTGAGATCCGACAAGCATATTAGGCACATGGCTCCTTTCTCACTTATTGCTCCCTAACTGTGGGCCTCCCCAAGCCTGTGTGCTTGCCGATAGAGTTGTCCTTGTTTTCAGGTGCGGGAAGATGAAGGAGGCTGGAATGGAGATATAGAAGGATAGATAGTTTTGTTTTAAATCTGCAATCACAAATGTTTTAATTCTTTGAATTCTCTGGACATTGTTGCTTAACAGTGTTCTAGAATCTCAGACTCCATGCAGGTGTGATGCTGCTGCCAACGTTAAACTCCATTAGAGCTCTTTGGGGATACATAGGCTACATGTTCATAGAACAAAACTGATGGGAGGGTTTTGTATTATCTGGTGAATTTGGATTTGGGGGAATTATTTTCATTGCCAGTTCACATTGTTTGGTAATTACAGACCATCCACAGTACTGTGCACTCTGTAGATCAAGCTAAGTCCAAATGGAGACAGAACCTTCCAGTAGAGAATGAGTTGGATGCTGCTCTCAGCTACAGAGGGAGTGGAAGATGGCTTGAAGATGGATGAGAGGAGGAGGGACACGAATGGCCAGCTGGGAAGACTGGGACTGGCTTAGTCTGTCCATCTGTGGGTTGGTCAGACAATTTGCCTGCCTGCCCACAGTTTTTATTTGTAATTAAAAATGAATCTTAGTTTTTTCCTATGTCTCACCAAGAACCTCAAATAATAGTAGTAAAATAATAATCATAATATTTCTTGGGGGCTTAACTCACTATGTTCCAGGTCCTTAGCATTTATTAATGCATTTAATCCTGACAATAACTTGATGAGGCGGGTGGTATTATTACCCTTATCGCACAGAGATGTTAAGTCACTTGCTCAAGGTCGTATAACAGAGTTAAGCCAAATTTGAAATCTAGGCACTTTGACTTCAAAGCCTGCTGAATCACATCCTGTAAAGACACTTTCTCAAAGTTCGTTTTTCTCTCCTCCCTAATTCTGGTAACCTGTGGGGCTCCAGAGCCTATTATTTGCCAGCAACCCCCTTCTTCTTCCTCCCCCTACTCCAGCCTCTCCCAGACATGCAGCCTCTGGGGCTTTTCTGTCTTTTTCTTTCCTGCCTATTGGCCAAAGGCTAACTCCTGGTTGGTATCTCTCTTCACTATCTCTCATTTTATCCTCTTTTTTTGTGTGTTGGTGGAGGATGGGTAGGGTCTAATGTGAGGCCATATGGGGTCAAGGAACAGAGCTCTGGGTTGCTTCCATCCCAACTTGCTACCTTGAGAGTAAAAAAGAGACGAACTCTCCTTGGCTGTGATCAGGAGACAGTGTGTTGGCTCTCCTGCTACTGGAATCAGGTCCCACTTTTGCAGCTCTTAAATCATGCTATCGAAAGTCGTCAGTTCCAATAACCAGCTTTTCTGGTGGCTCGGCCTCGGAGTTTAACCATATGCTTAGCAAGGTAGCTTTCTCTTTTTATGGGTATAGTTCAAACTTGTAGGCTGCTGTTGTAGCTAGCTGCAGGAATGTTTGCCTTTACTTAATTTTAATAGGCAGCTGTGTTTATACTTGTTCTACAGTTTTAGCAGTAAGGAGTATATGAATATGATTCTTTGAAGGACTTTTTCCCCAGAGGGAAAAAAGAGTACATTGTACTTTTCCAGACAGTAAATTTTAATTGAGAAGGAAATGTAACTTCTAGAAGAAGTTTGGGGCAGGTTTTAGTCTTAGGCTTTATTTTTGTTAGTGTTATAAAAGAAATCTTAACTCCTTGTAAGAAGTGCCAAGTTGACAATTCCTGGAAATGTTCATGTTCTATTTATGCTCAGCACTGTAGCAGAGAGGGTGGCGACGCTGTTACCAAAATAATACTGCTGAGATGTAGTAAGTGGCAAACGAGAGGCTTGTGGTTTTATAACCTAAATATAAGCCTTTTAAAGCATCTCTCCACTGCACCGTTTGTACATAAGGCATATGGGAGCCGAGCAGGGATGGTGCAGTTGTTATGGAGAATTACAGAGCAAGCAGAGCACATCTGCTGGGACTTGCACTGTTGTTAGAACTGGAGAAGGTCGGAGCCGGAAGGTACCTCAGAGATGTTACAGATGAGGAAACTAAAGGCTGTCAGACATGTAGGTGGGCTCTTTACTTCAAGCAGTAGACCTATTGCAAACATAAGCAAAAATAGAAACTTCTCGAATGTATACTGGGTTGCTCAGACTTTGAAGGAATCGCTAAAATTCCAGGGCTCAGTAGGGGCAGGAAGGAGGCCACTCTGGGGATCTCTGGGCATTGATGACCATCTGTAGCTGAGTTCCTCCACTTTTCTCAAGGTTCAGAGTCTGGCCTAGGGTGTTTTGAGCCCTTCCCTTAGGACACCAGAGTCAACTGGAGTGGGGAAGGGACAGTTCCCAGAGGAAGAGGTGAAAGCTGATTAAGAGATGTCCTCTATACTATATCACTCCCACTTTCTTTTTCTTTTCTTTTCTTTTTTTAAAAATAGTTCCACACTTGTGGGCCTGGAAAGAAATGGTAGCCCTTTAAGGAGGGAGAATGTTCTATATCTTAAGTCAGCAAAGCCCAGATTGAAGGCCAGATGTGGCAGGAAGAGTACAGGAGAGCAGTGTTTGGAGCAAGACAGGTCTTCTCCAACCTTTTCAAAATCAGAAGACATTGAGGAAAAAAATGGCTTGAGAATGTTGAAGAAGAGAGGAGGTTAGAAAGAAAATTTAGATTATATACCAGCCTAAGGACTTTATATATATAAACTCACTTTATCCTGATAGACCTTTTTCCCCTGTATTGTTTCTTTTTTCTTTTTAATTGAAGTACAGTCAGTTACAATGTGTCAGGTTCTGGTGTACAGCACAATGTCCCAGTCATGCATATGCATACATATATTCATTTTCATATTCTTTTTCATTAAGTGTTATTATAAGGTATTGAATATAGTTCCCTGTGCTATATAGAAGATATTTTTTAAAATCTATTTTTACGTATAGTGGCTAACATTTGCAAATCTCATACTCCCAAATTTATCCCTTTCCACACCCTTTCCCCTAGTAACCATAAGATTCTTTACTATGTTTGCGACTCTGTTTCTGTTTTGTAGATGAATTCATAGTGTACTCTAATTTTCTTTTTTTTAGATTCCACATATGAGTGATATTATATGGTGTTTTTCTTTCTCTTTCTGGCTTGCTTCACTTAGGATGATGATCTCTAGGTCCATCCATGTTGCTGCAAATAGCATTATTTTATTCTTCTGAGTAGTATTGCGTTGTATTTATACCACAATTTCTTTATCCAGTCATCTGTCCATGAACATTTAGGTTGTTTCCATATCTTGGCTATTGTAAATAGTGCTGTTATGAACATTGAGGGTGCATGTGTCTTTTCGAATTAGAGTACCTTCCAGATATATACCCAGAAGTGGGATTGCTGGATTGTATGGTAAGTCTATTTTGAGTTTTTTGAGGAATCTCCATACTGTTTTCCATAACGGCTGCACCAAACTGCATTCTCACCATCAGTGTAGGAGGGCTCCCTTTTCTCCACAGCCTCTCCAGCATTTATCGTTTGTGGACTTTTGAATGATGGCCATTCTGACTGGTGTGACGTGATACCTCATTGTAGTTTTGATTTGCATTTCTCTGATAATTAGTGATATTGAGTAGTTTTTCATGTGCTTATTGGCCATTTGTATGTCTTCACTGGAGAATTTACTTGTTTAGATCTTCTGCCCATTTTTAGATTGAGTTGTTTTTTTTGTTGTTGTTATTAAGTTGTATGAGCTGTTTATATAGTCTGGAAATTAACTTTGTCAGTCACATCATTTGCAAATATTTTCTCCCATTCCGTAGGTTGTCTTTTTGTTTGCTTATGGTTTCCTTTGCTGTGCAAAAGCTTGTAAGTTTAATTAGGTCCCATTTGTTAATTTTTGCTTTTATTTCTATTGCCTGGGTAGACTGCCTTAGGCGAACATTGATAAGATTTATGTCAGAGAATGTTTTGCTTGTTTTTTTCTAGGAGACTTACCGTGTCTTGTCTTATATTTAAGTCTTGAAGCCATTTTGAGTTTATTTTTGTGTATGGTGTGAGGGAGTGTTCTAACTTCATTGATTTATAGGCTGCTATACAGTTTTCCCAACACCACTTGCTGAAGAGACTGTCTTTTCTCTATGGTATATTCTTGCCTCCTTTGTTGAAGATTAATTGACTGTAGGTCTTTGGGTTTTATTTCTGGGCTCTCTATTCTGTTCCATTGAGCCATATGTCTGTTTTTATGCCAATATTATGCTGTTTTGATTACTGTAACTCTGTAGTATTATCTGAAGTCTGGGAGGATTTTTCCCCCAGCTTCATTCTTTTTCTTCAATATTGCTTTGGCAATTCTGAGTCTTTTGTGATTCCATGTAAATTTTAGGATTTTTTTTTTCAGTTCTGTGAAAAATGTCCTGGATAATTTGATAGGGATCACATGAAATCTGTAGATTGCCTTGGGCAGTATGGCCATTTTAACAATATTAATTCTTTCAGTCCCTCATAGACCTTTGAGGTGGATACTGTCATTATCATTAGACAGATTGCCCAAGGTCACACAGCTGTAGCAGAACTGAGATTTGAACATCGCCAGTCTGGTCCTCCCATTTGTGCTACTGAGCACTAGGCAGTCCTGTCTCTAATTCCAGTGCTTGGTTCTCATGCCGTCACATGTCTTAGATTATCCAACCTGGACTAGCTGCAGCTCCTTTTTGTTCTGACCCTTTCTTGCCTTGGGTCTCACCTGTGCCAACATTTCCTTTTTTTTTTTTTTTTTTCAAGTTTACCAAATGGGAGATTAAAAGAAGATAAAAAGGTTTTCTAAGAAATGTGATTAGACAAAGATTTTGAATGAGATTGACTTAGCAATTTTTGTTGAGTTTTTAAATTATCTCTTCCCTTTCAATTTCTTTCTATTCGTAATCAGTCATTTGATGGTGTTAATGGGCAAATGTGATTTTTCAGGCTCTTGTATTTGTTTGAGCCCTTTTATTCCTTCATGCACCAGTCAGGATCCATTTAGGAGACAAAAAGCACACAGTGATTTGGACAAGGAAAATTTAATATAAAGAATTATTCAGTAGTAAAAAATTAACAATGGTTAACTACTAACACGGTAAAAGAGGTCTCTGAGGAACACAGAAACAGCAAGTGGAAGAAGCTGCTTTTTCTGGGCTGAAGGAGAGTACAAGATGAAGGCACTAAGAGCTTTCAAGGAGCCTCTCCCCACCCCCAAGGCTGAGGTTCAGATCTCATTGGAGATGAAGTGGCAGCCAAGTGAGTATGCAGCCTGCCAGTGGCCAGTGAACTTGCCAGAGGTTACAGGCTGGAGCTGGTCAGTAAGGGAAGCCCACCAGGTTGAGAAACTTGGTAAAGAATGTCAGTGGACCAGAGTTGATCCTCAGAAAGCAGACTGCTGAGTGGTAGAGAAATTCCCTGGAGAGTGAGCACTGTTGTGTTTCCCAGACGCCACTGGCAATATACTTTAGAGGGGATAAAGCATCCCAGACCAGAATGATAAGACCCTTCCTGTGCAGTGGCCTTGCAGCATTCCTCCAGGGCTCTCTGTTGATGAAAACTAACACTGCACCATGCGACAACAGAGAAATATTTACAGGGTCCAGCCCTAGTATCACAAAGCAGGGCAAAGAGGGTGAATTTAGAGCTAAGAAGTAATACGTTGCTAATTGGCACACCTCATCTGTAAAAGGATGATAGTACATGATTCCCAAAGTCATTCTTAGAACCTGATTTATTCATTCATTCATTACGCAACATTTATTGAGTATCTACCATTGCTGGCTGTTCTGCTAATAAGGCTCTGTGATTGTCTATTTTTTTTTCTTTTTTTGCAAATAGAACATAATGTTCTCTAAGGTAGAGACTATTTTTATCTCTACCTGCAGAACCTATCCAGTATAGTGCTAGACACATGTTTATCCTCACATGTTTATTGAATGAATGAAGGAATGACTATAAAGATGAATGTACAGGCAGAGTCGTACCCTCAGAGTTTAAGTTGTAATTGGGAAAAGGTGAAGGCAAATACATAAAACATGATATTCTGCTTATCTTTTGCTACTCCAAAACTTACTAGTTTAAAATAATAGTCATGTATTTTACTTATGAATGTGTAATATCAGTGGGGCTCAGAAGGGACAGCTCATTTCTGCTCCTCCTGGTGCTAGTTGGGGTCATTTAACTGGGGCTGGACTGGAGGAGCCACTTCCCAGATGGGTGAGAAATTCACATTTCTGGTGAATTGGTGCTGCTTGTTGGTTTCTCTCCACATAGGCCTTTCTATAGGTGGCTGGGGTTTCCTCACAGTATGGTGGTTGAGTTTCAAAAGGTAGGAAGTGGAAGCTGCTGGGTTCTTAGGTCCTGGATCCCAACACTGGCAAAGCATTAACTTTCACTATGTTGTTTCAGTTAGGCTGTCCCCAAAGCCCAGATTCAAAGACAGGAGTAGAGACCTCACATTTCCTTGGGAGATGTGTCTGATCATTTTGGGGCCTTATAGTACTTACCAGAGGTAGTGGTTTAAAATATGTGTATTTCTTATCGTAAGTGGAAAATTAGCTGCCATACATACAAGTGACTTGTAAATTAATAACAATTGTTGTTATTTAATGTTGTTAATGTTTAACAAAAAATACATTTTTAAAAGTGAAAATAGCTCTTTTTCTTTTCTGAATATAAAAGCAACAGATATTTGTTGTTTAAAAAAAGGTTCTAGAAAGATATTTAAAAAATGGAAATTACACATAATCTTATTGCCTAGAGATAACCACGGTTTATAATAAATGGGTAGTGAAATGCAATATTTGCATTTTTACCATAGGAGATTTTTGTGTAGAAATTTTCTTTCTTAACTCTAGTTATTCCTAGAAAGTTATTATTTACTTGATACTAACACTTAAAATCATGTGATGCCAAATAAAAGATAAAATTCAGATTATATGTGTGTGTATAAAAAATACATTTTTTTTTTTCAGAAAGTAAAACTTTCTGAATCAACTTGAAGTAGTCTTTTCGAATTACTATTAAGTCTGGTTGCTATTTCAGTTAGCAGAGGGTGGGAGAGGGGAGCGCTGGACTTAAATGACCTTCTCCAATGACCCTTAAGGAACTATGAGGAGGAGTTTTCACTCTGCTGTTTAAAGTATTTTTCTGTTTATCTTTTTGTGAGTATTTTATTTCAAAGTGGTTCACTAGGTTATTATATAACCTGATTTTTTTTCAGTCTCTTGTTTGTATGCTTTTAAATATTATATTTCTAAATCTTTTCATTGTTTTTCCCAAACTGTTAGACTCTTTCCCTATGGCATTTTAAGATATATTTATATCCTTCAAATTGACCAGATTTGTAAATATGTGAATGTTCTGGATTGTAGATTAGATTTTTCCCCTCCTGCACTTGGAAAGGCATTCCTAATAACTTTTTTCACTGAATCATTGAGTGTGTTTAGAAGAAACTGTTAAAACCTTTGGCAGAATAGTCATGTCCCATCCCTGCTGACTTCTTATTACCAGGGTAAGTACCATAAACCATTGTAGGAGGGGCTGTGCAAGTCAGAGAAAAGAGCAGGTAAGAGAAACTCCAAAACTTTGCTTCCTGCATTATTTCAGCAAGCATTTATTGAATATCTAGTATGTGCCAGGAGTTAAACAGGTACAGAAATTAAGATATAATCCCTGCCCAAAAGGTGCTTCAGACAAATGAGATGATACATGTATAGTGCTCAGAACAGAGCCTGGCATGTATTAAACGTTCAGTGAACGTGAATTGAATGTTAGTTGTTGTTACCATCAGAGGTAACTGAAGAGTTGTGACACAGAGATAGGTGATAGGGACAGTGACATTCCTGCTGAGCCTACAGTAAAACAGAATTGGGGGCGGCTTTAAAGGGTGCATATATACTTTATTATGTTGAGGGTTGAAGGGTAGGTAGGAGTTCACTGGGTAGGCTAAGGGAAAGGGCATTCTGGGCAGAGGTAACAAAAGGTGCCAAGGCCCAGGGGCGATGGCTGTACCTTGTGTGCGCCTGGTGCCTAGTGGGGAGGGATGAGGTGGTGACAGCCAAGACGGGTTTCAGGCCCAGGACTGCTCAGCAGGGGCCTTGAGTGCCACGTAAATGTCCAACAGGGGGTGGAGGACAACTGATGAATTCTGATAAAAGGATTGACATGAACAGACTTGCACTTAGAAAGCCCACTCTGGTGGCATATGGTTAGGGGGCACAGTTAGAAAGCTGTTGGAATATTCCAGGTGAAAATTGTCCAGAGGACAAGGCACTGGCATTGAGGATCGGGAAAAGGATAATAAGCTTGAGAGGGGTATAAGAGGAAGGACTAGTACATAGGCTCTCAATGGGAGGAAATGATCCCAAGGGGGCAAAAACTGGTTGAGGCAGGGTATAAAAAAATCTTAGCTATTAACCGTGGCTTGTGGTCTTCAAAAGGGCTATGGTAATAAATAGATACCCAGTTATCCATGGTGTTAAAATTTCACGGGAGGGATGCAGTTAGGAAAAAATGTCTTAAAAGTCTTAGGGAAGGAATAATGAAAACAAGATTGAGAAGCACTGGATTGGAAGGACTCATTGCCTGACTGGACTCTAGGCTGAGGAAGAAAGAGGATTCTGGGATGATGCCCAGGTTTCTGGTTTGCAGTTACTGAAATGCACCAAGACTGGATACACAGGGGGTATGGTTGATGTACAGGCCATGTCTGTTGAATTTAATCTAATAGTGACTCACATTTATTGGGCACTTACTGTGAGCGCAGTAAATGTCGTGGTTTTCCTCCTGTATCGTCATTTACTATTTCTAAGCTTCTTACTCTGTTTACCTGTTAAATGCTCATCTTCACCCGAGTTCTGCCAAATCCTTCTTATCTTCTCACTGGCACCATTCTTCTTGGGCAAAGCCCATCTGTACCCCTGGCTTCATGACCATCTCAAAGAGAACTGCTTCTAAATCTGTCTCCAGCCCTACTGGATAGCTGCAGGTCGGCGCTCTGTACCTTAACTCAACGTGGCCAGAATACAACCCCTTATCTCACACATCAGAATTCCTTCTCTTCCTCAATGATATTTATTTTCTCCAGTTCAAAAATATATTCCTATATATTCTACTACTCA
This sequence comes from Camelus bactrianus, assembly GCF_048773025.1. Taxonomy (NCBI): domain Eukaryota; kingdom Metazoa; phylum Chordata; class Mammalia; order Artiodactyla; family Camelidae; genus Camelus; species Camelus bactrianus. Next base: position 40,301,124 of record NC_133550.1, on the reverse strand, counting down.
AACAATCAGAAGAAAGAGGGGATTTTGTTTTGTTTTATTAATTAATTAATTAATTAATTAATTAAAGCACTTAGTCCAGACATCGTCTCTTTCTTGAAGAAACCCCTTCATGGTTGGCTGAGAAACTCCTGTTCGGGGTTTCCAAAGCACTTGGGGCATATTTCTGTGGTGGCACATCCATCCTATGTTAGAATTTTGTCCCCAAGCAGACTATGAGTTCAATGAGGGCAAGAACTTAGTTTTTCTTATACATCCTTATACACTCAGAATCTAGCACATTGCTCTATACCTAGTGGGGCCAGTGAATGTTGGTTGAGTGAATCTGTGGTGGCCTTATTTGTTCCCCTCACCTTCCTCTTAATCTCTAGGCATCGTAACTATTTGTATTTGTTTGCTAGAGTTGCGATAACAAAATGCCCAGACTAGGTAGTTTAAACAACAGAAATTTATTTCTCACGTTTCTGCAGGCTGAAAGTCCAAGATCAAGTTGTTGGTGGGTTTGGTTTCTTCTGAGGCCTCCTTGGCTTGCAGATGACCACCCTCCTGCTGCCTCTTCACATGGTTATCCCTCTGTGTGTGCATCTATGGTGTCTCTCCATGTGTCCTAATTTCCTCCTTTTACAAGGATACCTGTCAGATTGGATTAGGGCCACCCTAATGGTCTTATTTTAACTTGATTGCTTCTGGGGGGAAGGGTATAGCTCAAGTGGTAGAGTGCATGCTAAGCATGCACAAGGTCCTGGGTTCAGTCCCCAGTACCTCCTCCTAAATAAATAAATAAAGTAACTTGATTGCTTCTTTACAGACTCCAAATACAGTCACAATCCTAGGGGGCTTAGGGCTTCAACGTATAAATTTTGGGGAGACAATTCAACTCATAACACTATTACTGCTTTTTTTTTTTTTTTTAACTTTATCTTATTTTTCAGCTTTTCCTGGCTAGTCAGCAGGTAATAGGTCTTTAGTCCTTGACCCTTCATGAAAGTGATTCTTTGGCATTTCCTAGTGGTCTCTATTTAGTGTTTGCTGAATATCAGCCATTAGCCATTTATTTTACCAAACTTAAAACAGAGTTTGTTCTGGTCTCTGTGCAGCGTAAGTTCTGACCTATCTGGGTATTAATCCATTTTATCAGCATTATTAGTAACTGTTGTAATAATACAATCTCACATGGGAGGGTGTTCCTTAACTTCTTTACTGCTGAAAATTCCCATTGGGGATGTACAGGTCAGGCATAGTTGTGGGTACAGCAGTCAGAACCTTGGAAGCCCAGCTCTGCCCAGTGTCAAATCAAATCATTTTAAAGATGAGGGGAATTCAAAGACTGCAGACTTAAGGCTTTCAGAATTGGCCCCTTTGAACTGATATTCCCAGAAACGCTGTACAAAATAAAAGCAAAATGAAAATCACCCCCTCCAACATGCACACACCCCGGTAGACTTCTGACAGCAGAACTGCCCTACCTGCTCAGAGGATAATTTTATGCACATAGTAAGTACCTTTGGTTCTTAAGTTCTGGGTTCCTTTATTAACCTGCATGTTTATGATGTTCACCTTCCTTACAGTTTAATCTACTGTCCATCCCCTGGGCTAGTCATTAGCTGGCCTCCCATTTGCACTTTCACTTCCTGCAAATGCCCTAGAGATTTGGCCTCCTGCTTCTTTCTGTTACCCACACCCACTACCCTCCTTCCCCCCAGCTTTCACGTCTTTTGCTTGGGTTCTTCTCCCTAAGGCTGCAGTCTTCTAATTTCTCATGGGCATCCCTTCTTCCTCTTCTATTCACCTTCTGTTCCCTTCTTCTTTCCTTCCCCAGCAGCCTTCTCCTTTGAGAAACAAGCTGAACACTTTCTAAGATCATTTTGGCTTTTTGTTGCCATCTTGCCTTTGGTGTCAAGCAGGCATTGGCAAACTATGGTCAAATGCTTGTGAGCCAGATTCAGTCCTCTACGTGTTTTGCATGGCCTGTGAGGTAGGAATGGTTTCTCCATTTTTAAAGAATTAAACAACAACAACAACAACAAAACAATAATATTTTATGACATGTGAAAATTATATGAAATTCAAATTTAGTGTCTGTAAATAAAGTTTTATTGGAACAGAGCCATGCTCTTTTGTTTACATGTCATCTGTGGCTGCTTTCACACCATGCTGGCAGAGCTGAGTAGTTGCAGCAGAGACCCTGTGGCCCATGAAGCCTAAAAAGCATTTACTCTTTGGGCCTTCACAGAGAAGGTCTGTCCATTCTTCGAATAAAGAGGGAGAAAAGCCGGAAAATAGCTTTGCATGACAGGAATCAGCTTTGTTTACTTTTCTTTCCTCGGTGCTTACTGGAGGGCTGGATTAAAGCTAATGCTTGTTCTGAAATTGTTTTGAGAGTCAAAACTGGAGAGGCCTTTCTTCAGGGCAAACTTTTCCTGTGAAAGTATGTCATTATCTTTGCCATTTTTGTTGAATTAAATTTTGCCAGAAGAGATTTGTCATACCAGGGCCATTGAGCCTTTCCTTTCATTTCTAAAATTGTACATAAAAGAAAAAGAATTAGGTAAACCAAACAGATGAAAACTCCTTTGTGCTCTGCACCTTCACACAAGGATTTAATTTCAGTTTATCCTGTATACTCAGTCATGGTTTAGTCTCAAGGTTTTTAAGTATTGGGACAATGAGATAATATTAGCATTTAAATACTAACTACAAAAAGAGTTGAGCAAGGTTTGTGGTCATGATCATTTGCCTTTTGTTCCCATTCATTAGGTATTTTGTGTATTTTTTGCAATCCCCCCACCTTGTCTTTGTTTTCATCTCCTTTGTAGGAAATTAATTATCATTGAAACTCAAGCCTCTTGACAAGTAATGCCAAGCAAGGGTAAGAATTTCTTCCCATTCCCCAAGATAGTCATTGTGCTATTTCTGTTATTCAGAAGAGTGGCTGTATTAGGTTTCTCAACCCCCTAAGGCATTTATTAACAGTACATTTTGAGTGTTCTCAGAGTGCTGGGGGCTCCAAAAGGCATTAAAAAGATTTCGTCAGAAATAGAAGGTAGAGTAAGGAATCTATAGTCTGTATGGCAAGAGAGAGGTTATATGCACGTGAAATTCTGAACATTTAACAGCAGTCTACAAAGAAATACCAATGGAGCCTTGAGTGTGAGAAAATTGCCCTAGAGAGAGAGAAAAACATCACTCCAACTCCCATCTTCCAGGGCTGACTGTTCATTAACTGCTCCTTTCTTGCATATTTCCCCAGATTTTAGTTGAGATTAAAGACTTTCATTCCATTTCTCATTTTAACTAAGAAAATCCATCCTGGGTTGTCTTCAGGTTGCTGCTCCTGCTAGGTCCTGTTGGTGTAGGCTTTGGGGGAATTGAGAATCCCACATTCCGGGTGGTGCCTGACTGTGGCTCTACCTGACATGACTCTCCAGTTTTCCTTGTGAGAGGGAAGCATCTCCACCTGTTCTTGGCTTATTTTAAGGGTCTTCTCGCCACCAGATTTCCTAGAGTCTTGTTCACGCTGTCCCACTATTCCTTCCCCACTTCCTTGACACCCTACAAAACAAACAAGCAAACAGAAAAACCACAGCTCTTTTCAGGCCAGTGCACCTGACAGGTGCTATGGTAGCCTGTGAATGGGAGCTGTTGGTCTTTGACATTATTGATGGTTCTCTGCAGGGCTCTGGGAGCAGTGGCCCTGGACAAATAGGATAAAATCACCCAACCCAAGGCCACAGGTTTTCCCACACTCTGGGCCATTCACATTTGGTAAGCTCCATTCTGGTTCATTCCACAAATGGCTTAAATCATTTTCATTGTTTTGTTCAACTCACTCAGGAAAGGAAAGCATAGGCATTTAAATTGTTTTAGAACAGCATTTCACACCTGCTATAGACTCCAGAGCCAGCTAAATGCAAATATTGGCTCCAAGGTTGCTTTGGGCTGACTGTGTTCTTGAGGGCAGGAGAAGCAAAAGCAGCCCAAGAATCTTACTACCTTCAAAGTTGACTAAAAGACAGTTTCTCTTTAGAAAGTGAAAGCAAGCAGAATCAGCCACCCCAATGTGCCACTTTGACATGTAGATTGTTTTGAGCTGAAGGCAGTCAAGACCCAGCCGACTCACGAAGAACTTTTACCTCTCCCTTAACTGTCTAAAAGAATTTAGAAAGGGGACCTGGCCCAGACAGAGAGCTGTTACCAGAGAGAACTTTTTATCTGAATGACCTATCTGTATGGAAGAATAAATATCTGATTACCAAATACCTGATCTTCTTCTTGTCCTGTGAATTACTGTCCTCCCCTTTGAAGCCCCAGACTCCTGTCCAATTCCTTAGCTGAGGATGGTGTATGAGCCTCAGTCTCCCTAATCACCCTTGGGTCTCACATTTTTATGGGGCTCCGGTACATATGAAATGAAATTGCTTTTTCTCCTGTTAATCCGTCTCAGGTCAATTTAATTATTAGACGAGCCACAGAACCTAGAAAAGAAGGAGGGAAAAAAAATTTCCTTCCCTACCAAAGTGAGAAAACAGGTGCCAATTAAGTATTGCTTTTTTTCCCCCCTAAAGCTCTTTTAATTTAAAGAATAGTTGAGTAATTGGGAATATAGTCAAAAGAACTAGAAATCAGTTGATCTAGGCTCAAATATTGCCTGTTTCCTACTAGTTCTGTGTTCTTAGACAAGATTTTAAAAATAAAATTTTTACTTTGAAATAATTTAAGACAAAATACTACCAACAGTTCCCAGGTACCCTTCACTCAGTTCCCATCAACAAAGATATCTTACATAACCAGGGTCCATTGTCAAAACCAAGAAATTGACATTGATTCAATTCTATTAACTCAAATACAGACCTTATTGGGATAGTTTTTACAGGTACTCTGCGTGTGTGTGTGTGTGTGTGTGTGTGTGTGTAATGTGTATGTATGTGTAGCTCTATGAAGTTCTGTCACATGGATAAATTTGTGTATGCTTTTTTGATTTTTAATGCACACTTATCTTGAAATCAGCCTTTGTGTGAATAATTAGTAGTGGCAAAATAGCAAAACATGAAATTATTAATCTGGAAATCTCAATGTAATACTCTTAATTAAAAGACTTCTGGTTTAGGAAGTAGAAGGTCAGATTCTTATTGCAGCTTTCCAACTGGGGAAGAAATGAGGGAGCTAAACTAAACAGAAATCTTGATTTCTTGTGGTTCCTGCCCAAACCTAGGATTTATCCTTGCTCTCATCTTTTGCTGCACTAGCCCTCCTCCCCAACATCTACTTCATTAGCAAGCCTTCTGAAATACTCCCCAAATCTGTCTACTAATCTTCCTTTGCCAAGATTACTGCAATGGCCTCCACATGTATTCCCTGTACAATCCATTATCAACACAGCAGCCAGAACTATCTTTCAAAAATACAAACCAGATTATGTTGTGCCTCTGCATAACCCCTCTCCAGTGGCTTCCCATTGCCCCAAGAATACGATCGGAGCTCCTCACCAGTGCCACGGGGCCCCTGTGATCTGCTGCTCCCACCCCACCCATATTCTCCCTCCCTCTCACTGTGCTCCAGCCACACAGGCCTCCGTTACCTCTTGGGTCAGCCGCGGCAGGCCTACTTGTGGCCTTTGTCCAGCTCTTCCCTCAGTCAGGTGTGCCCTACTCCTAGTTTTGCTCTGATAATTAGCTCCTTCTAGTAATTTAGGTATCTGGCCTCTTCAGTGACGCCTACCTGGTCTGTGCAAATTAGACACCTCCCAAGTCACTTTCCTTCATATCATCCTGTTTTATAGCCTCTATAGCATTTAACATAATCTGAAACTATCTTCTGCACTTGATTGGACTTGTTTTTACTTGACTAGTGAGTTACCCTTCCTTAGACTGTAAGCTCCTTGAGTAGTAAGGCTTCTGAAACTGTCTGGTTCTCCCTGCATCCCAGAACCTAGGACAGTGCCATAGAAGACATCAATAATTATTTTTTGAGTAGATGCATTCATGTACCAGGTAATCACAGAGGTTTATGAAATTGAAAAAAATCACTTAATCTAATAAAATAATTTGATGTTTAAGATTATTAAATTTTTCCATATTTAGGACTCTTAAGAACGTTATGATTAAATTCCTATATACTACAGATTTCCTTTTATGTACCCATGTATTAGTAACAGGTCTTTTCCTGAGGCAGGATCATTTTAGATGGGAAAGATAAGGTCTCTGTACTCTGGTGACAGGTGTCTGCCTGAACACATCAGACAGAACACCTTAGAGCTTTGAAGTGGTAAAGGTGAACTACTTTGTTCATATCCCCCATCAGCTAAGCTTTTGCATTAGAGAAGACCATTGTTTTCATACAGAATGTGCAAGAAACTTAGTACCATGTGGTTTGACACTTGGCCAGACTTGCTTTTATTACTTAATTTAGGCGAACATATCCCTTTTCTTTTGAGTTTAACATGTAAGTAATGGCTCCCAGAGCTAGGAGACACGGAGCTGCTCATGGTCTGATTTAAATGAAAAAAATACAATTTATGTCTTCTGCTTCATTTTTTAAATTCCTGTTTAACTTTCATTTTATTATCAGAGCCACATAACCTAAATGTCACTATATTTACTTTTGATGGTGTTACCAGCCACTTGTGCCTTTTAAGCAGTTTTAGAAATGTAGCGCAGTGTAGGAATATAAATGCATGTTTTCAGACGTGTTATGCTGAGTTAATGATTTACTCCTGCTGAAGGAGTGGTTTCTGAGAGAAATCGTTAGTCTTTCATTAAATATTCTTATCAAAGGTTAATACATTTTCTCTAATTAAATTCTGGAGTTCTCTTTTGAAAAATGTATGCACCCATATAGCTTCCAGTGATGTAAATATTGACATCTTGGTTCCTTTTGTTATGATTTTATTGTTGTTATTGCAAATGAATTAATTTCCAAGAAAATATGTGCATATAAATATGGAAGATGATATCTTGAAAGCATTTTGCTGTTTTCACATTGTTATGCCCATAGCTTATAGGGTGTTTACTTGAGAAGTCATTTTCTTATGTTGATTTTTTAAAACGGTGTGTATTAATGGTGAGTGAATTTATATTATGAAAAATGTGAGTGATGGAATATGATTACATATTTCAAAGTAGTAATTTATGTGAAAAATTGATGCTCTGAATCATTTACTACTAAAATTTGTTCTTTTTGTGATACCCCCTGCCCCCTCCTTAGGTCCTCTTAATGGTTCTATATTTTTTTGGAGAGCCAAACACGACCTGAAGAAGGTAGTGGGGGAGAGGGAGCAGTCCGAGAGGTATTAAATGAGCAGGCTGCTTTCCCAGAAGCCTGTCACTTACAGGATCTGAAATGACTGCTTTTGGGGAGAAGTGATATTCATACTGATGGGAGTAAAAATGCATGCTCCTTTTTGAGGAGCTTTTGTTTTCATAATAGAACTTTTTTGTACAAATGAAAGGATGTTTTAAAGGAGAGGACCATTTGCAATTGAACGTTGTCTATTCTGGTAGCATCTGACTGAGAGTAATTTTCACAAATTCTCAGTATTGCATGCAATCATTGCTTAGAAGTTGGATCTTTTTTTCCTTATGATAGAATTGTACTTTCCATTTCTGTTTTAAATCTCATCCATGCTTTTTAAGTAGTGTAATAAATTGTTTTCTTATCTGCAGGATGACTGACTGAATTTGTAATATGTGTAATTTGCCCAAAAGCATAGTTCTGTGACCTGTATAAGCCAAACGTATGTTATGGCTTTTGCATTGGATAACTTTCAGGCGACTTTTGTTGGCCTGCAATCTTATTAGTAAGATTGATTCAGGGTACTCATTCAAAGTCACCTAATTTGTCTTCCTCATGTCCTATGAATTGAATCTCTGAGCAGAGCAGTCACTGGGTATAGGACAGACCTTGGACTGTGTGTATCTGTCATTTTTTTTTAGTGATAGGGGGAGAGGCACTCTGTGAGTAGTGATGTTCCATGATGATTCTTGGTTTTTTTTTTTTTTAATATATAAAAAAATCTATTGCTATGGAACAAACTACCTCCAAACTTGGCTGATTCAAACAACCATTTTAGTTTGCAGGTTGGGGATTCAGAAAGGGTTCAGCTGAGTGGTTTGTCTCTGATCTGTATGCTGTCAGTTGAAGTGACTAGGGCTGGAGGATCTGCTTCTAAGATGTCTGGTGCCTGGGCTGGGAGGCCTGAGAGTTGATGCTTGCTCTTGGCAGGAGGCTCAGCTGGGGCTCTTGGTCTGAGCACTGCAGCGTGGTTCTTCATGTGCTTGGGTTACTCCCAGAATGGCAGCTAGGTTTTTAGAGGGAGCTTTTCCAAAAGGTGTGAGTGGAAACTTTAAGGTTCAAAGCTTCTTACGACTTAGCCACATAAGTCCCAAAATACCGCTTCCTCTGCATTTTATTTGTCAAGTAAGTCACTAAGATCAACCCAGACTCAAAGAGGGGAATTATCCTCCACTTTTCAATGGGAGAAGAAGCAAAGAATTTGAAGCCAGTTTAGTGGCTGATGTTGGGGTCACATCAGGATAGCATTTCTTTAATAGCAATTTATGCCTCTCCTAAGGTTCAAGTGGCTTAAAGTACAAATACTAATAAGTAGTTCCATGTATTGGGACCCTATTCCAAGTGGTGCAGTCTTCATTTAAATAAAACTCTGATGTAATTCATCCCAGTCATTTTATGGATATAAGCTCTAAAAGTGGCATGACTGTAATCTCATAATATCTAGGAAGATGTCAGTCCTCTGAGTCATTGTGCAAACTAGTTTGTCAAGAGAGTTCAAAGGAATCATAGATCTTACAGCTGGAAATGACTCTAAGGCATTACATCATCATTATCACCTTCCAAAGTGATGTGTTGAGCACCACCGGGTGCCAGGCCCTGGGAATGCAGAGAAGAATATGACAGAAATCTTGCCCTTGAGACATAGTTGAGAAAATAGGACTGATGCATAAGAGGTAAAATCCATGGAATCTAGACTGAGTTGCAAACAAAAGTACAGGTGATATGTGCACAAGAAGGAGAAGTGATCAGTAGCGGCTTTTGGGGTTGGGGAAGGGTGTAAGGACACAGGCTCCCCATCACACTGAAAGCATGAAATCCAAAGTGTCAGCCATTACCTGCGAGTCCCTATGTGACGTGGATCCCTGCTTCCTCTCATCTCCTTTTCTTACTCTTTTCCTCACTCACCGGCCTCCTTCCTTGAATATGCAGACATTTCAGGACCTTTGCATTTGCTCACTCCTCTGTCTGGAATACTCTTTCCCCAGATATTCCCCTGACTTCCTTTCTCACTCCAATCAGTTCTGGTCAAACGTGCTCTCCTCAAGCCTTCCCTGATTAACTGCCTGTCTACTCTCTACCCTTCATTACTGCATCTCCATTAGGGCTGGGCCATCGTCCGCCTCATTCATTATTGTATAGGCAACACCTAGAACAGTGCCTGACAAATAGCTGGTGCCCAATAAAAAATGGTTGAATGAATAAATGAGTAAGTAAATGTAGAACCTTGAAACAAGGGAAGGATTTAGCAAAGTAGAGGACAGATGATGGTGTTGGCTGCCTGCGAGGTAGAATGAAAGAGAAACGAAAGTATACATGATACATTCATAGATCATCTGTTTCAATACCCTGACATCAGGGGTCCTCATTTTACAAACCTGATTCCTTCATACCACCCTCTTCTTAGCTCTGTGTGATAAAGACTATAATAGGGCTTGCATAGGGAGTGATTCATTTGGACTAGAATGGCTGGGTCATACTTGGTCGCAGTTGTAGGAGAACTTGCCATTCTTGAAAAATACTCTGTTTTATACCACTTCTTTGTCTTTACTCCTGTTCATATTTCTGTCTGGAATATCCTGTATTTTGTCTTGACCTATTGAAATTCCACACGAATGGTCCATTTCCTCCATTGTACTTAATATTTACATGATTTGATTATCACATAAAGACAGTCTACTTCAGTTGGAAGTATTTGAGTACATGTATGTCTTTCATTTGAATATAAACCCTTAGAGACCAGAGCCTGGGTCTAGTTCATCTTTTATTTATCCATATAGTACATAAGAGATTCTTCATAAAAAGGTGTTAAATTTAATTGGATATGAGAAGTCAGAGTACTTTAGCTTCTAAAGTGAAGCGAATAGATATGCCAAGAAATCAGGAGAGGCAACGCTAAATTCCCAAGGAAATGAAGCAATACTGCGGTTTCTTCATCCATGGATTTTTCTGGTTGATTTGATCTGTTTAGCTTCCTCAGATTGCATTCATGATTTGTAAAGGGCCTGTAGAATCAAGAGTGTACACATTTTATTTCAGTTATCTCTTACTGAATATAACATGCGGCCCTAAAATGTAGTGGCTTTAAATAGCAACAGTTTATTATTTCTCACAATTTTGTGGGTTGGCCAGGTTCACATGAGTGGTTGTTTTGTTCCATGTGGTAGTGGCTAGTGTCATCAATACAGCACATCCATTTGGTTTCAGAGCTTGAGTGGGACTGAAATGGCCAAGGCAGCTTACTCACATGTTGTGTATTGGCTGTAGACAGGAACACCTTTGTTTTCCTCAGTGAGGCCTCATTTCCTCCGGTATCTAGACTGGCCTCCTTATGGCTTGGTGGCTGGATTCCAAGTGTGTGTGAATGTGGAAGCTGCGTCTTTTCTTGAGCCCTAGATCTGGAACTGGCACAGCATCACTTCCATCACATTTTGTTCCTCAAAGTGAGTCATAGGCCAGCCCAAATTCAGAGGGAGGAGAAGTAAACTCTGTTTCTTGATGTGATGGGTAGCATGCATATACAGGGATGGGAGGAATTTTTTTCTTTTTTTATTAATAGACCATTTTTTAGAGCAGTTTCAGGTTTATAGCAGAATTGAGCAGAAAATACAGAGTTTGCACATAGCCCTTCCCACTCATACATATATACTCCCCTACCCTCAACATCCTTCATCAGTGTGGCACCTTTGGTACAATCGATGAACCAACATGGACACATTATCAACCAAAGTCCATAGTTTACATTAGGGTTCAGTCTTAATGTTGTACATTCTATGGGTTTTGACAAATGCATAATGACATGTAGCCACCACTATATTATCATATAGAATAATTTAATTGCCCTAAAAATCCTTTGTGCTCCATCTAGTCATTGGGATGGGGGGAATTATTAATGGCAGTGTTCACAGACAATGCACATTAGCATGCTTAGATATTTATTAGCATTATCTTTTCAATGAGAAGTAGGACATTATTAGTAAGTCCCAGGCCTCTGAGTATTATTTGAACCCTTTGGTTTTGAATTGTTTATAGAGAGAAGTGCTGTGAACATTCTGGGCATAATTGAGTAGCAGCTGAAGATGATCATGGTCTGTGTTGCCCTTGTTTTCCACTCTCTTGCCATTTGTATTGTGTTGTACCTGTTCTCTTAGTCTGAATGGAGGTTGGAATCAGAAGCCAAAAGATCTGAAGGGTAGTCCTCGACTCGTCCTCTGGTTCTCAGTGTAACCTAGAGCAAGTGACTTCAGCAGCAGGGTAGGTGAGCATAGGCCACAAAGCAAAAGGAAACAAGTCTGTTGCTCTGGCCTGATGTCATAATGTTAACAAACGGAGGAGGGAAACTTGAATTACTCAACTGCCATTTGGCTTCCATCTTCTCTGTCCTAACTGGTTTCTCTGATTCCGTTCTTGCTTCCTCCAATTCATTTCCCACACAGCAACCAGAGATCTTTAAAAAATGTAAATCAGATCATGTTATTCTCCAGCTTAAAATACCCCAGTGGGTTTCCATTGTACTTATAAGAAAATACACAGACATCATAAATTGGCTTCTGTTCCCACCTCTTCAACTTCCCCTCCTAGCACTCTTCCCTTCCTCTTTATGTTTCAGATACATTTTATTTTTCTGTCTCTGGAGCCCCACAGGTTCATCCCATCTTAGGGCCTTTGCACCTGCTGTCCCCTCTCTCTGGAACACTCTTCCCCTCAATCCCTGTATGACTGTCTTTTCATTTAAGGCTGGGTCCAGATGACCTCAGAGAGACCTGTCCTGACTCCCAGACTAGCAGTACACCAGGCACTCTCCCTCACAGTTTCTCTGTTCTGTTTTTTCTAGCACTGAACCTATTTCTCAATTTTCCCATATTTAAAATGGGGTTGATAATAATAGAGCATACTTCATAGAGTTATGAGGATTAAATTAGTTAATATTTAAAAGGGTATCTGGCATGATATGCTGTCAAACGTTAGGTGTATTATTATATCACTCTTCACTACCTGAAGCTGTCCTGCTTATTTATTTGCTTGTTTATTGTCTTTCATCCATCACTAGATTTCCAGCTCTGGCTGCTGTATTCTTGCAGAAGCTCAGAGAAATTGTGCTGTCTTATTCTTGTCCTATCTGTATTCCCATCATGTTGGCATCTACAGTAGATCTTCAACATGTACTTATAAAATGAATAAGTGAAAGGCAGAATGGTCATCCTGAACAGGCCAGTAAAATCTGTGGTAACAAGAAATTAAAGCTTAAGAAAGTTGAGTGGCTTGTAAGAGATCATTTAGTTGCTCAAAATGAGTGTAAGATTTCTGATCCAGAAGAATTGTATTCCAGGACACTGAAAGAACTTGGGGATAATTAATTATTGTTTTACTTTTATGGAATTTTGAAGAGTGTAAAGATGTCAGAATTATGAAGGTTAGGTGAATGCAATCCTGATTTTCAATAGTGAGGAATGTGGGTTCAAAAACCATAGGCCAAGAGGGGGCTTTATGCTACTTGTAGGCAGAGTTCTAGAATGGACTGTTAAAAGGATGGTTTGTGAATGTTTAGCACACTGTTGTTTGGGGGAAAGTGGGGCGCCCTCAGAGAAAAGAGGCCTGGAAAAATAAATGAGTTTTTTTCAGGTCACCACTTAGTTTGGTGTCAGAATCGAGATGAGAATAAAGACCTCGTGATTCTGTTCCTGGGGTATTTTCAGACTGGGATCTGAGCTCCTCAAATACTGTATGCTATAGAATCCTTTTTTTTTTTTTTTTTTTTCATGTTATTATTTTGAAGATAAGCCAGGGGGAAAAAGCCACTTTAGAACACAGTTTCTCAGTTGGGGAACATTGACCCTGGAAGTTCAAGGACTTCAGTCTCAGAGGTCCATGAGAGCTAATTCCCCTTCCCACTCCTTTAAAAGAGGTCTGTGCAGTGTTCTAAGTCAAGAAACTTGGCCCTATGATATTTTGACAATTTATCTGATTAACCAAACAGTACTTGTCCATCTACGGAAAATAGCACCTGTTCCTCCATCAGACCCACCCTATCCTATACGGCAGCCTCGACCACATGTGGCCATTGAACAGGCGAAATGTGACTGCTCCAAATTGTGTGTCCTGAAGTGGAAAATGCATACTGGATTCCAAAGACTTAGTTCAAAAAATAGTGTAAGATATTTCATAATTATTTTGAGTATCTGCAAAATAATATTTTTGGTATATTGGGTTGCCTAAATATATTATTAAAATTAATTTCACCTTTTTCTTTTTTTAAATGTGGCTGCTAGGTCACTCGAAAATTTGAAATTACTCGTGTGGCTTGCATTATTGGATAGTGCTGCGTTAGAACCTGTTGCCTCTCTTGGGAGGAAAGGTTGAAGGAATTGATGTGAGGGTGAGGTGGTATGACAGCTACCTTCAGCCATCTGGACGGCTCTCATTCATAAAAGAGATTCTCTCTGTACTGTATTTCTCAGAAGGTGGAAGGAAGACAGATGAATAGAAATGTCAGGTTAATATAAAAAAGACCTCTCTAAAACAGATGTCCAAATACAATATGGGCTCCTTCTAGAGGTAGTGAATCCCTCATCATTATGCATGGCAGAGGCTAGATAGCTGCTAAATGGGTTATTCAGAGAGTTCAGGTAGTTAAAATTAATTCTCCTTCCAAGCCTGAGATTCTGATCCTGAAATGAAATCAGGCAGAGGGATGGTTCTATAGAAAAATGAAATAAATGGATTCTGTGGGCAGGAGAAGAGAAGAAAGTTTACTTCCTTCTTTGTATCCTTTTCCTTTCATGAATGTTTTTTTAGTTGAGGAGCTTTGCTTTCCTGGTTGTGGAAAAATGTTTGGTTCTCTAAGCATAGTGAATCTGTTAGGAATGTACTGGCCAGCAAGTGAAATAAACAAACAAAACCCACGAAACTGACAATGGCAAAATAAGTAGAGACTTACTTAATCATATAAGGAGAAGTCTGGAGGTCAGCTGCTTCTGGCATTGGTTTGTTGCTCAGAGGCATCAGGTCTCCTCTCTTCTCTTGGGTTTTCTTATCCTTATGGTAGCATGATGTTTGCAGCTACCAACAGTGCATCTGCAAGGCTGGAAGACAGGGGAAGGGGCAGCTCCTGATGCATCTGTTACTTTTATCGGGAAAAGTAGTGGTCTTCCCAGGAATCCCAGCACACTTCCTCTTTTGTTTCAGTGGCTAAAACTGTCATATGACCACACCTTGCTGCAAGGGAGGCTGCAAAATGAATGTTTGTTCTTCTGGCCCCTAGAATGGAGACAGTACGGGGGAGGAGGTTGGGAATGGCAGTTATATTAGCCCCAAGAGCAGGGTCCACCACAGGATAGTCTCAGGTGTGACTGAGGGTGCCATTCCAAAGTCAGATTCAAGTGATTTGGAGTCAAGAGATACCCAAGTCCCCTCTTTTTAGTTTCAAAATTCTTTCACCAGGTGGTTTTAGTTACCACCGATGATTTTTTGCCTAGGTTGAGTTTTATTAAACAACTCCTTTTTAGAGATGAGAAAACTGAGGGACCAACATTTGTGCCTTTGATTCTTACATAGATTATTTGTAGGGTAGGATTAGGACTTCTCACTTGGCCCCTTCCACCTCTCTAACTTCTTTAGCAAGGAGAGCATATCCCCCCAAAATGATAGGGCACATTGGATATAACTATCACTATCTTGGATCTTTTTAATGTGGGTATGGACATTCTGTTTTACTGCAAAGGAATTTTGAGTAGATGAATATATGGTAAGGAACAACCTTAAGAGTTTTTATGTTCATCGCCCCATTAACTTCTTGTTTTCCCTATCAGTGTACCTTCCCTGTGCTTCTCTTTTTAAACCAGTAGCCCATTATAGGTATCAGTGGAATAATATATGTTGAAGAATAAAACAATTTTAAGCCATCGTGATTACTGGCCATGTTCAGCTGAGTATCAGATTGTCACCAGCTGCTGCACATACTCCTTAGATATGCTGTTGCATATTATCAAACAGTTCTGCTTTGAAGAAAAAATATTATTGATTGATTAAGAAAATGAAAAATTGAACCAGATGCCACTACCTCCTTTAAACACTCAAGCCACTACTTCTCCCACATAGCCTGCCCCATTTCTTGCAACAGATTTCTCACTGTAAACTAGTTTTGGAAATGATGGTGGTGGGTGGTGATGTGACGGTATTCATAAGAGCATGAAAATGGAAAGTTGGAAATATATAAGAAATTCAATGTTTGCTGAAGAGGAGAATTGACTTGTGGAGTATTGTGAGGCAAAATGAGATTGGTATGCTGTAGTGGAAGGAATTTGATACATTAAATAGTAAGGGTCCATTGTGGGTTGAGAAGCTGGGGACACTTATTTTGACCATATAGTGGGCAGTGAATTGGAATAGGAAACTAGCTTGGTGTGGAATGCCTCCCCCGTCTGTCCATTGTTGGGGTTTATGTATACTTCTTTCTTAATCCTCTCCGTACAAGGTAGGTATTTCCCCCATTTTGCAGAGAAGGAAGCTCAGAGAGATGACCTTTTCCAAGGTTTGGATGCTAAAACATCATAGTGCAGTTATTTAAACCCACAGCTGACTCCGAGACCTGCGACGCAGGAGAGCTTGAGTTATTCTGAATGTTTGCAAAATCTGCAGCTCTAATTGTTTTTGTGGTTAATGTTCTGGAACTGGCAACAAGTAAATAGTTTAGCTATTTAATAACTCTCTCAATTTTGTTAGGCATATTTATTTGAGACCATGTATTATTTATTTGGGACAATCAATGTTTTTTTTTTCCGTTTAACTACATGTTTGATTTTTCTCAGGTCTTGCTTTTTGTATTTGGTAACAAGTTCTACTAGTACTCTTTTGGAGGGGAACCTTTCTTACCAGGCAAAAATCTTACTGAGAGAAATAAATACATGCCATGACAATAAAGAACTACAGGTTATTATTCTTCCCTATTCTTTTCTGCTGTGTATCTTACCAGGTAGAAGTTTGGTTTTCATAGCAGGAACGAACAAGTAGCAACTTTGTGAATTGTGGCATTTGAGATTAGACTGATAATACAGCGTACTACAGTACACTAGTTAACAGAAAGGAGTAGAGCTGTTGCCAAAGACATAGGAAGGTCTTTTGTAACTGAAAGAGTAATCTTTGGCATTTGGCCGTCTCAGTTTCATGATAACATGAAGAAGTAGGAACCTTGGAATTGCTCTTCTTTATATTTCATTCCTGGATAATTACCAACCATACTCAGATTTTGAAACGTCCTTTTATTTTGTGATTGCATCTTTCAGCAACAACTCTTATTATCCTATTACGCAATTTGTCTCATTCATGGTGCTCAGGTGGGAAAACTTTCAGCCTCAGCAATTGAAAAGATCACTATGATTGAGCGTTTTGTGGTGCTTTCACTTGTTTTGCTGTTGAGCAAGCAGGGTTCAAGACAGGTGAATTCTTTCCAGATGTGTTTTTGAATAACTGGACAGATCCCTGGGGTCTCTTCAGGATAACACAAGTGACTGTGTATTCTTGCCCCCTTCATCCACACACAGTGTGGTCACTCTGCAAAGGCCTTGGTAGTTGTGCGATGGTTCCACAGCGCACGCTGAGCTGAAAAGGGCGAGTAAATTGTCCTCCAAGCAGAGAATCTCTGAGCTTTCCTAGGTCTGCTTATTTGGATACCAGAACCTGTCACTATCCAGGAGACATACAGCAATTTTGCTTTCATTTGCTTTGTTACCATTTTAGGCATGAAATGGAACCATTTTCTCCCAGAACATAATGTTCCTGTGGAGAAGCAAGTGGTAGCACTTTATGGGCTTTCAGAAGTCTAGAGCCAGGCCCATTAGTAACCGAAGCTGTGATGACTCAACTTGACACTGATGGCCTTCTCATGAGGTTATTGAGGAGAGAGGGTATTGGAAGCATGGTTCCTTGACCCACAGTGTCCAGTCCCCAGCTCAGCGACAGGCAGTCAGGACAGCTGAGCCAGCAGGAGAAGCCAGCAAGTGGACAGGATTTGCTGCCTTGTTCTGACAAGGAAGACAGGGCACGCCCAGCTCTGTACGAATGGTATTTGTCAGGGCTGGAGGACTTAATGCAGTCTCTACATGTGCCTACTCATTGCCGGGCATGTTCAAGGGAGAAATTGGGACCCACCTTAGGGGTTGGGGTCAGTTCTTTATTTATGAAGCTTTTCCTGACAATACTCTCTACTCCTGGAGGAGGACTTTGTGTCGTTCTCCTGGGCTTTCTTCTAACACAGAATTTACCATGCTATATTATACTTGTCTGTTTCCTTTTTTATCTCCTCTAGACTGTGAACCCTTGAAGACAGGGATGGTATCGTATCATTGTTTTAATATGAAGTGCCTGTACATACTATGTGTTCAATATGTTTGTTAAATAAATAAAATAATTATGTTCAACTCCACATGATACTCTATCTTGTCCAAGGAAGAAATTATATCAGAAATTATACTTATTATCCTCAGTTGGTACTCAGACTAATGAAACATAGTAGCATAGATATGAATAGAGTTGAGAAATAAAGGTGACTATGAAATACGTCGAAACAAGCTTAATAAGAATTGGACAGGATTTATATGAAAAAGACTTCTAAATTTAACTGAGGCACATTAAAGAATACTTGAATAAATAGAGAAATGTAGCATATGTATTGGTGAGAAGTTAATATAGCAAATGTAGCAACATCACTTCTGTTCACATTAGTCTGAAATTTAATGCTATTCCAACAAAACTTGCAATGGGATGATTATTTTGTGGAACTTGATAAAATAATTTCAGAATAATATTGTTTCAGACTAATGAAGAGTGAAAAAAGGGGAGATTTTGTCTCATCAAATAAAAAGACATAATAAAATATAGTAAATAAAAATAAAATAGCATATAAAATAGAAGCCAGTATAACCTGGATACCAAAACTTGATGAAGACATTATAAGGAAAAACTATAGACTTCATTAATATAGATGTAAAAATGCTTGACAAAATATTAACAAGTTGAATCTAGCAAAATGGAAAAAGGCTAATATATCAATACAAAATGGAGTTTATCCCAGAAATTCAAGATTGGTGTAGCATTTGGAAGTCAATGTAATTTATCATGTTAACAGAATAAAAGGGAAATTAGAATGGAAATTAGAATTAGTCTGAAAGCAGACATAAGTATATATATGGAAGCCTGGTACAAATCCGAATACCTTATTTGAAACATTTGGGACCAGACATGTTTCAAAATATAGGGTTTTTAACATCTCATAGTCAAATTCGTGTTTATTTCCACAGCAAAACTGACTAATAGTGAAACTAAATGGAATAAAGACTAGAAATAGCATCAACATTACTTCAGGTAAGGCTTTGCCACCACACTAATTTTGGTACCAAACTTTAAAAAAACCCAGAAAGTTCTTTGTTTTCAAGTGTTTTATGATTTCAGAATCTCAGGGAAGGAATTATTAACTTTTTAAAATATAAAGTTGACACTTTTCAAATGAATGATGACCTTCCCTGATGGTCTAGTGGTTAGGATTCGGCACTCTCTCTCTCTCTCAAATGAATGATGAAAGGCTTTCTGAAGGGTGTTAGGATTACATACTAGTCATTTAAGAGAAAAAGTTAAATCCTTACTTTATAGCAAAATTAATAATTTATAATTAAAGACTTCATTGTTTAAAAAAAGTAAAGAATCTATAGAAGTAACGGCATAAAATACATACCCAGTCTCTATTTATAATCTTGTGATAGTGAAGATTTTTGTAAACCTGACACCAATGGCAGAAACTAAAGTATTAAAAAATGAAGAAAAAGGAAAGCAATTAGATTTAACTATGTAAAAATTAACTGCCATACAACACAGAACACCATGATAAAGTAAAAACTAATGCCAATGTGGGAAAATGTTTGCATCATATATAGCAGCCAGAGTTATTACCCATAATTTATAACAAGCTATTACAGATTAATAAACAAAAGATGAATTCTCCAACACAAAAAAGGACCAAGGATATGAAAAGGCAGTTTGCAAGAGAAGAAGTACAAATGGCTGCCAATAGTCTACTGCTACTCTTATGACAGTTATGCAACCACTGCAGCTACTACAACTACTGCAACTACAACGAGCAGCTACCACTTACTGAGTGTTTATCGTGTGCCAGGGACTGGGCTAAGGGCTTTACATGTAATGCTTACGATGCAATTGTTTACATTTTGCTATGAGTAGTATACAGTTTAGGGAGTCAAGGCAGTTTATTCTAGGTCACACACTTAGCAGGGCTTTTGCAACTCAGGATTTTGCCTCTAAAGCTCTTGCTTTTTTGTAGACGTTGACTTACTGCCTCTGTATATCAATATGCCTACAAAAAGAAAATGGAAATGAACGCAACCTGAAGTTACCATTTGTTTTCTCTATCAGATTGGCAATGATTTAAAAAGAATTCTCATTGCCAAGGAAGGTCAAGGTGTGGGGAAACCTGTGCTTTCTTCTGTTGCTGGTGGGAGTGTCAATTGGCATGAACCTTCTGGAAGGCAGTTTGGCAATATGTATCAAAAGCCACATCCTTTTAACATAGTATTTCTACTTCTAGGAATTTATCTGAAAAGATTAATTTGACAAGTAGTTGTGTGTATAAGGATGTTCAATTCAGTATTGTTTATAAAAGCACAAGGTTGAGAGAAACTTATTTGTCCATCAGTGAAAGGTTGATTAAATCAGTCATGGGAGAATTGATGATGTACAGCTATACTTATCAATTTTTGAATATTGTCCTATTCAAATTCACTATTGGATGGAAAAATAAAACAAAACAAAGCAGGTTGCAAAACAGTACATTTGGTGCAACCCTATATTTGAGAAACTCAATGTTTATATATATGCCAAGAGAAAAGTCTGGGATGTGGTGTTGACAGGGATGTAATTATAAGTGACATAGTTTCTTTATATTTTTCTGCTTGCTTACTTGCTTGCTTGCTTGCTTGCTTTATGCCGTACTCATATGCTCTGGTTTTTTACAAGTACTTAAAACACATATTGTAATTTTCCTATACTGATGGAACATCCCAACTTGAAGATTAAGCACAAAATTTGGGGATTTCATCCAGGTCTGTAAATTCACTTTGCTTTTGTTAGGAGGTATTTAGGTACTTCCTGTACTTACATTTTGCTCTATGAGAGTGGACACAGGCATGAGTTCACACATACGCATGATTTCCCTCATGTTTTTCCAAGAATTGCCAGGCTTCTTTTTCACTGATTGTGTTTAAAGTCATAGTTTGGCAGCTATTTGGTTTACAAATCCCGTCAGTGTGAAATGGGCATGAATAAACGTTTTAGTAGGTATAAGGAAGTCGTGTTCATGTTTGCCCAATCAGTAGATGAGCAAGGTCGGGTTTCTTTACTTGGTTGATACCTTCTTAATAACAAATGAGATTTTTAAGAGTAGTCTTTACAAGTATAGCCGAGGAGTCCTGCCCAAGGAGTCTCCTGGTTTAGAAAGTATTATATCTGATAGGGAGGTAGTAATGTCAGGAATATCTTAAAAGGCTTGTTATAACCTAGAACTTATTACAAAACCGTGAAGACTAAGATATTACATGGCAGGTGAGGAGT
Organism: Camelus bactrianus; assembly: GCF_048773025.1. Taxonomy (NCBI): domain Eukaryota; kingdom Metazoa; phylum Chordata; class Mammalia; order Artiodactyla; family Camelidae; genus Camelus; species Camelus bactrianus. Next base: position 40,280,226 of record NC_133550.1, on the reverse strand, counting down.
TTGCACAGTGACTTTGAACATCTTTCTAACCACTCAACATTGTTTAGTGGTGAGAATTGTGGACTGAGTAACTAGTTACATTTTGGTGTGTTTGAAGATTTGGATGCAGGTATCTAAGTTCCATTTGATTGCAGTTTAAGAAATAGAATTTTAAAGTGCTTGCCAAATGAAAAAGGAAAACACTTGTGGTGAAAATGCTGGTTGTAGATAGTTCTAAAGGCCATTTGGGGTAACAGAACAAGGCGACAATCACCGAGAAAATGGTTAGTAATGGGCTCTTAGAGACTGTCTTAAGGCAGTGGTTATTTTAAATTATCTTTGAAGTGGTTTATTGACCCTGTTCTTCTGTTTTAACATTTTTCAAAAGTGTGCAACTTACACTGATACTATTTCAATAGTGAAACTCTTATGTAGCAGTAAAGGGGGTGCATTTTGGAGTCAGGCTCCACTACATAGTAGTTTTTTGACCATTGGCAAGTCTCTCTCAGTAATTTCATTTCAAAAATACCAAACTTACAGGGTTGTTGAGAGGATTAAATGAGATAATTTTTGTGAAGAGTTAATAGCATCTGACACATAGTAAATGTTCAGGTTACCCTAATTATTATATGTAGTTCAATCTCTTTTTAGAATATTTTTATAATAATGTGTGGTATAAGGGAAAGAATGTATGTTGTACTGTCTAACAGACCCACATTTGAACCCTGGCTGTGTCCCTTAATAACCTTATAATCTTGGGCAAGTCACTGATGTGCTGAGCCTGAATTTTCTCTTCCATGAAATGAGGTCCCTAATGCTTACCTTGTCAGATATTGTGAGGAACAGAGATAATAGGCCAACTGTCAAACTTTGTGTTTAGAGCAAAGTATATATTCAACGAATGGTAACTATTGTCATTGCTATAAAGCTAATAAATATCAAAGAACATCTTAAGGGATTTTATATTTTCCTTCTTTTTTACCTTTAGTTTCAATTCTTTAAGAAACTGGGTACACATAGCCGAGACTATGCAATATAAGTTTAAGAAGTTATAGAAAAATTTATAACACTACATTTGGTAAATAAAAAGACTAAGAATCTGAGATGTTGGATTGTATTAGTAGAGAAGATGTATACATAGGGCCTGGCTTGGGGGCCCTTGTCAGGGACCAGTCTCTCAGGAAGAAGCAGCATGAAGGACAGTGGTTTCATTTCTCACAATCACTCCCTGTCATTTACCACACTGAGGAAATGGATGTCATAGACTTCTGATCCTGTGCTGGCTGGCCAACTTGCCAGTCCTTTAGAATAGCTGTGGAGGTGCCCGGGGCACTGGCACTGAGGGCAGGCCCAGCTGGCTGGCTGGCTGGCAAACATTTGTGATGTGCTAACGAGTTCTTCTGTGGACGTTGCCCTCCCAAGTGGGCTTCATCCACACATGGTACATTTTGCTTCATATTTGCCCAGTATGGAGCTTGATGTGATCCACTTATCTGCCTGTCCTCCCTCCCTCACTCCCTTCCTTCCTGCCTTCCTTCTTTCTATCCTCCTTCCTTCCTTCCATCCATCTATCCATCCATCCTCTAAGTGCTAGGTATAGCACTGAACAAAACAGATAAAATCTTTGCCTCAAGGAACTTACATTTTAGAGATTCAAAGCATTTTCAAATGTCAGATGTATTCTCATCTGTTTCTTACAAGTATGTGAATTCTGAATTTCTTAATACTTTCATTTGATAGATGAGGAAATGGAAAGATTTTAAGATTAAATGACCTAGCCAGGATAATAGTACAATGAATAGAACCCATTATTTTTCATTCATGGATTCTATTCTGTGCTTTCTATTCTAAATGTGTTTTCCATCATTGAAGAACTTTTTCATACTGTTTTCTTCTTGATACATCAATCACAGGTAGCCAAGGGAATTTGAGTTCAGTGGATGAGCTTTTACCTTTCAGTGCAATCCCATTGCTCTCAGGGTGAGATTTGAATCCAAAATGTCCTCTACAATGCCCTGTAGCACTTGGCTGCGGCACCTTCTCAGCCTTATCTTGGGACACTTTCCCTCTTATAACCCGTCTTCCAGCCTCATCGGCCTTCTTTTCTCACCTCAGAAGCATTGTATTCTTTCCAGCTTCAGGCCCGTGCATATTCTGTTCCCTCTGCTTGGACTGCTCTTCTCTGTTCCCCCTTATCTGTCCACCCCCACCTTCATCAAGCTTCACTCAACTCAAAGATCTTGGCATTAATGCCACTTCTGAGGGGAGGCCTTCTTCATCCCCCAGCCAAGGTTGGGTCCCTGTGCCTTTCTCCCCATGTCCTGTGGTTTTTCTTTGTAACATGCCTGTCACCATCTATGGATTTGTTTGCTACCTTCCTTCCCTCTTGGATTGGTTAGAAGATAAGCTTCATGAGGGCAGGAACTCTGGTTATCTTGTTTCCACTGCTACTTCCCAGCCAGCACTGGGCCTTACATTAGGTGCTCCAAAAACATGAGTAAATGATTGAATGAATACTCTAGCAGCACGGAACGGAGAGTGGCTGGAGCAAGTTTAAATGCTTATGGTTTGTTCAGTTTCACTTCCCTCCAGTGTGCGATTCTAGCAATGAAGGCAGTTTATGAAATGGTGTAGGTTTCTCATGTTTTATTAATGTTTAAATAAGGGACACGAAAGCAACTACTAAGATATGGGAAGTTAGTAAAGTGGCAGCAAAAAGTGACAAAGATGGAAAACAAAACCTAATACAGAGCCTGAGGGAAAAGAGAATAAACCACGTTATTTATTTTTCTGTCCCTTTCCCACTAAACTTTGAGCAATTTGAAGTCAACACCAGAACTTGTTTATGTTTTATATTATAAAAGAGAGTACAGTGCCCGGCTCAGTAACTGTTGAATAAATGTTGAATGAATGAATGAATGAATGATACACCTCTTACCTTAGAAGCTGCATTCTTGTGTCCTTAATGCTGATATTAGAAATAGGAATAGTATGATTTATGAAAAGAGTACTTGATTTAGAACCAGAGAGACATAGGTTTGAGACATTGCATCGAGAATGGGAATAATTATGCCTACCAAATGGGCTTATTGGGAGGGTTGTGTAGAAATGGCATATATAAAGTGACTAGAACATGTAATATGTCCTTGAGAGATTTTAGCTTCCCTTTTCTGCCTCTCTCCCTTTGGTTCAGTCCCAGAAAAACTTGAGGAATGTGGTACATAAATTGTTAAAACAGACAAAGAGAAACTCAAAGTAGAATCATGGCAATGGAGCTGTGATGTGCATCAGTACCTAGCACTCGTATTTGTCAAGAGCAAGCATGATGCTGGGATGCTTAAACAGCAGTGCAGTACATTGTGTAGGAATTGGGGAATGATGTTCCTATTGTTCTTGTCTGTGGTCAGCCTATTACTTGAAAAGGAAACCAGACTGATCTCTATAGTCCTTAGGTTCAAAACTTCCTGTTTTGACCTCCATCATTTATGTTTTTCTTATCTTTGTTTACAAATATCACTTACCCCCAGCTCTTCCTCAAATTATTTCTTCTACCAGTTTTATTTTGTTCTCCACAGTAAATTCTCTCTTTTGTTTCCATCAATGCCATTTTAAGTACTTGGGGTGGGTGGATGGAATATGTGTTAAAATTTGATAGATCCATTGATTTCCTTGAGTTCCATGCTGATTTCTTTTAGGATATGATTAGGTAGGCCAATTATTTTCCAGTCCCCCAGCTCTTACCCCCATCTAATTATGATACAGAGGACAGAGAAGTGTGACAGGTTTTTCTTTTTCCTCTGAGGATACAGCAAGAACAAATGGTTTCAGACTATTGCATTGACAGACGGGATCAACCAGCAGGATCTGTATGAGCCATGTAGTAGGCTCATTATGGTTAAAAGCTAGAAGTCACTTTACAGCCACATCAGATTAGTTCTCGTATATAGCACCTGGTTTTGTTTGTTTATTTGTTTGGTGCAAAGTATACAGGGCTCTGGAGATACAAAAACAATTAGTTCCTCAAAGGATTTGAGTCCAGCAGGGGAGATAGACACATGAACAAACATGGTACTCTCTCACAGGGGCAGTGTAGGTACACGTGACAAAGGAGGCAGTGATGGACTTGGGTCTGGGACAGGTGAGGAATGGTGGCATAGGCCACCTATTGAAGGAAAAATTAGAGTTCACTGTGTGGGCAAGGTTGGAGAGGGTATTCTAGATAGAGGAGACAGCACATGGAGAGACAGGAAGACATGGACTAGCATGGTGTGTGCAGGGAACTCCAAGTAATTAGATATCACTAGATTGTCAAGTATAGAGGCTGTTGTGAAGTCTGGCCATGCCAAGGTAGGTTATGGAATCTCTTTCTTTGGAGTCTTAAGTATCAAAATAAAGCATTTACGTCTGCTTACGATGGTTGGGATAGTATTTTTGCCAGAGGTAGAGGCATATACTAGATGTCAGAGAAAAGTCAATGACTATTATGTAAACATTGAAATTGTATTAAATAACTTAAAAGAAAGGACTCAAAGCTTTGCACTTTACTGTATTTGCTATTCTGGCATGTACAGTTTTTAGTCTCCTAACTAAGGCAGACTATTGTGCAGAATTCTTCTTCCTCTTCGTGAAACAAGTGCATTCGTCAAAAGCACTGCAAATTCAATGTTCCCCTTTCTCCACTGGAAACGGAGGTAGTTCCCAGGGAATGAGTGTAAGAGTCAGCAGGAAAATGGCGAGTGGCCTCTGCTCGTCCACTCTTGGCTGCTTGGGAGTGAAGTGGAACCTCAGATATTGTTTGCCTTTAAATCCTCCGTCCACATCACCGGTTTCACGGCCTCCCCAGGCCAAGGAACTGGGTAGTCAATTTCTAGTTCTCAGAACTGGAGCGGGACTGCTGTGCTTGCAGTTGCGTGCTTTTTATGGAACAGGGAATGTTGTTTAGGGAATTTAGGCAGCTGGAACCTGCCGCATTAGCAGTTTGGACTAAGGAAGAATTTAGGAGTGAGAAAATAAAGCTCATTATATAATTTCATTTGGGTATTCAGGAGGCCAAGAGGGGTGGGGGTGAGAGTATTATGAAGGCAAGCTGAGGAGTTTCATAAACAGCTCCCTCCCTCTCTATTCATTTTTTACTGTAAAAGCTGGATTTAAATAGGGTGATCACGTGATCCATTCTGAAAAGGGCAGTCGTGTTCTTCTGCTGTTTCTTAGCTGTTTTGTCAGTTGGAGCAAAACAACAGCACTGCTCATTTTTTGCAGGGTTAGAGGAAAAAAGGAAGGGCTGGCAGAAGAATGGGGTGGGAAGCTGGAGGAGAGAGGGGAGGCCAAAAGTGTCAGACTGTGGGGATGAGGACCTGAAGGAGGCCCGTTTGGCCTCAGGGATGGGGCCTGGAACTCTGCCTTTTTGAAGCCTGTTGACGATCTCATCCTAATTTAGCCTTTTGTGGAATCTTCCATGAGATGCAGTTGCCAGCTTCAGCCTTCCTAGAGAATAGAGCCTGCCTACTCTATTATGAAGTCTATCCAGAAGAGCTGGCAAAGCAGGCCCCCTCCTTAGAACCAGGAGAACACTGACGTGGGGAGGGAGCTGTGAAAATCCACTCCTCCTTTAAGAAAACACACTCAGTTCTTCACACCTGCCTTACCTTCACCCCTACTCCTACCCAACCTCCACTGCAAAAAAAAAAAAAAAAAAAAAAAACAAAAACCCTAAAAATCCACCAGCCCTCAGCAAAAACTAAAATTGACGTCACCGTAACCTTTGGTTATTCTTTTTGTGCATGAAGTGTCAACCTCTTGTTTTATCTTCATAAACAACGGAAATCTTATTTCTTTCCACAAAATTACAAAAGATAACAGGGACCAGATTCAAACAGAATAAAAATCATAAGTAACTCAGATAGTCTGGCTTAAAAAAGAAAAAAGGAAAAAAGAAAGAAGAATGTGTCCTCCTGGCCTTAAAATGTGTCTTAAAGAGAAATCATTTGGGTGGTGGTTTCTTTCTTCATCATACTAACTTCCATTAATAAAGTATGATTTTGAAAGGATGGGGAGTTTGGGAAAAGAGAGTTTTATATATTTTTTTTGTTTTTCCCCTTATAGCAAAACACACAGGTATCTGACTGTAGAGACACTTGAAGCTATTCTGACTGACAGTGATCAGAACCTAGTAGGAAATGTGGTGCCACGGAATGGGCAGCTGTCCAGGTGAAGAACCTGGCTGTTGTACTTTCCATCTCTCCCTTACACCCAGACGGCAGACTGAGCAGTGGTTAACGCAGCCCTTTGTCCTTTAAAAAAAAAATGTGTACCCCGCTCATTTCCAACTCAGATTTGAGGTTGGTACTCACTTATCTTAACAGAACATGTGTCTTGAAAGTATATAACATACTGTTTAAAATAGAATATAATACGTTATTTGGGTCTTATTAAATTATTCTGTTTTTAGAGTATGCCAATGGGCTAAATTTGTCTGAACTACTGAGATTTAGATTATCTAACTACTGTTGGCATTGGAGCATTTCTCTAAAAAAAAATGGCTATTGAGATTAAATACCAATATCATATCAATCTTTCTAGGAAAATATAATCAAAAGCATCAAGGCTGTCTCCTGCAGTTGGTGGTTTCTATTATCTTGGTTTTCAGAGCTATGACATTGTCATTGAATTTCAAGAATTTGAAAAGATAAAAATAAAAGCTCGTAGTTTTGAAATAGGGAAAGAGAAAGATTCTGGAAGTTGTCTTCTGTTTTTATAAACAGTTGTTCTGACCTTAAAATATAAAAAACCAGAAAACTATTTTTCATTTATTAAGGAAAAAGCACATCAGCTTATATGTCTGAATTAACGCAGAGACCAGTATTTTATAAATAAACATTACTAATCATTGTGGAGGCTGCTGTTTACAACTCTGCTTTTGATTTATTGTGAATATGCCTTCAGTTTTCCTCCTCATTACCAACACCTTCTTTAATTATAACAGAGCTTTCATTACAATATTTGTATCATTTATTTTGAAGCATCTAACTTTAAAAGAAATTTACTGATTTTTTGACATAAAATACAAATGTTTTTATTTTAGGATACAAATTATAAGCTAAAGTTTGGTCAAAGATATAAAAATATATGGAAGGAAAAGTATGCTTAACTAATACTGTGCACATTTTTACAACACAGCATATGACATTTGGATTTAGAGTTTTAACTAGTAGTAACCATATTTGTTTAGTAATGATTTTAAAATAGAAAAAAAAACAAAACAAAAAACCCTACCGAAGCAGACCAGGCACTTACTAGATATTGAACTTGGTTGAGCTGATGTTAGATAGTGAAGTAGGATAATTAGAGTAACTTTTTATTAACATCTAAATATTTCTCCTTTTCTTTAACATTTCAGTTAAGTATGCAGAAATTGCAGAAATGAGATACCCATTAGCTATGTGAAAGGAATCTAAGGATTATAAGCTATTTACATTTTTCTATGGCATGAGTACTGGCTTTTTTTTTTTTTCCAAAAATAATTTGGAGGGGATTTTAAAATTTGTTAATCTTCTCTAATTCTGTAGTTTACCACAGGTTTTATTTTTAATAAAATAATTTTTTTGAAGAAGCTATCCGAGTCAATTCATTTTTATTTGTAGTTAGTCATTTTTGTTTGTTACTATAATTAATACATAAAAATAAGTGGAATGTGTTTCTGTGAAAACCATGTTCTTAGTATCACTACCTGCTTAGGAAATATAGGAGTCATACTTGATTATTCATAAGCATTTTGAAATTCTCTGGTCTTTTTTTTTAAGGCCAGCATTGACTAATAACACTGTGTGATTCGTTATTTATTCTTGTCCTAGCAGTTTAATTATTTTTGTATAACTATAGTTTTTTCATAATAGAAATGATTCTATTTACGATATCAAAAAAAGAATGTAAGTTTGATAATTTTGTTGTATAAAATACTTAATACCTGTTCAAAGCTGTTTGACTTTCAGTTTTAAAACAGCTCTGTACTTCGGTAAGTCCTGCAAAGATTCCGGTTTTCTCTGCGGCCTGCCAGCCAAATAATTTTTGCAGCATTTTCCTTTGCTTTCTTATAAACACTTAAAATTTTTACTTGCTTTCCTGTAAGTTCAGTCATTAAGTTAGAAAGCACCGAAGTTGCTAGGAAATTGCCCTTTAGTTTTTCATACATCAGGGAGGAATGATAGATTTTGTGCATTCCCTGTGAGTTGTTAAAACAGAAATACTTAGGGCTGCTCTTCTCAGGGAGCTGTACACTTGCCCCGTTACAGATGAAATGATTCTGTCTGACTGCTTTGTTGCTTTCATGCTTAGACCAAGATATTTAATTTTATTTTTGTTCAGAGGAGCATGTAATAGACTTCTCCCCTATCTTGTGCTCCCAAATTTGGGATGAATGTAGAATCCCTTTAGGACTGGAGACTGCTGTCTGATTTACTAGAAAGCATGATGCATATAAAATAGTGGCTGATGACTATGGAGTCCCATCTTGAAGGTTATCAAGATAAAAAGTTAAAATATCAAGGAAGGTGCTATGACAGTAAAAACTTTATTTCCTCTGTAATATCCTGGTATCCCATAGGAAGCCTTGGATCTTATTCTCAGCTTCCAAAACTGTTTGAATATGAAAGTAAAGATGACATCAAAGTGTAGTGTATTCTGTTCCTAAAGCCTACTGTTCTCAAGGTGTGTGGTTTATAATCTTGGTTTGAATTTATAAATTATATAAGATTAATTTGCAGACAGGGTCGATGGGTGGAGGTTAGTGTATGAGGTTTTAGAATGAGGAGGCTGATAAAATATTACTCATAAGCCTTTCTGCTTTTGTTTTTGACTCTTTGGAAACGCTATTAGATAGCTTTACTTTTTTGTGTTTTTATAGCTGTGATCAAAGGAAATAGGCTTAGAAATAAAACTTTTATTATTTTCTTCTTTGTAAACTAAGGGGCTCTACTGTGCTCTCTCCAGGCAGTTGCAGAGATGTGAATCTCCAATTCAGAACTCTTACTAACCACTTGGTGCTCTACCTTTCTACTCCGCATGCCTGGCTCTTTGTTACCTAATTTGCAAGTCAATGTTTTGGAAAGTTTATTGTAATGCAGAAAGCCACAGCTTCGGGTCCTAGCTGATATCCACAACCCAAACACGCTATTCAAACCACCTAGGAAAGAAAAATCTTTTTAAAAGATGGCAAACTTTGCTTTCCCGTTCACCCAAAACGAAGTTCCCGAGCAGCATCTGGAGAGTAATCCAATCTATTTTAATGCAAAGATTTTCCAAGAAGGCAGGAAACAGTGAAGGGGAAGGCTTTCAGGCATCTGCTGTTTCGTTTCCAGATCCCTTGTGTTAATTTAATGTTTCTAGGGAACCAGGCTCTTTCTTTTTTCTCAGAATCCCTTCTCTAGGAACTGGTGAGTGCGGTGGCGCTGTGCTAACAGCAGATAAGCAGAGAGCTTGGCTCGGGGTGCTCTGCAGTCCTGTGCAGCCCGGTCACCCCGCCGCCCTGAGGGCACCCTGGGTGTGATCTGCCGGTGACTGGGAAGTTTCCCTTAGTTCCTTGCATCTTACGCAAAGTCGGCGCCTGAGGTGACAGAGGTATACTTGAAAGACGTGTTTATTTGCATTTGTCCAGTTTGGCATTAGTGAAAGGTAAATATGAAGCGATTGGCTCTTCCTCAGTCCACCAAAACCAGGGCAGAAAACTCATCCAATCTTAAGGAAACAAACCAAACCAAACCAAACATGAACCTGAGTGAAATATGAATCTTGCATAAACACTTGCATTTATGTTCTGGAAAAAGTATACCAGGAAAATTGGCATTCTTTACAACAGCCTGCTGCCCATCTTCGGTAAATTAGCAATCACAGGTTGCTGGGAAATTTCTTGTCCTTGTGTAATGAGCAGGTTCCATAGATTTTGTTTTGAAGGGGCAAACTGTGCTAGTGAAGTCAGGTGTTTGTGTGACTCCAGTACATTAACACGTTGTGTTCTGGGTCCCTTCTCATGGAGACAGGTTAGCCAGAACTTTTCCATTCTCATCTTCCACTTTAGAACCAGAAGGATACATCCACAGTTCTCTTTTGCGAAGGAGTTCTGCAGAATCAAAAACAGAAGGCTGCCCTTTAAAACAGTTTCATTTTGTATCTGTTATTCCTGTTTAGAAACTTAGAATGCTAATAATTATGTTGCTGTGAGAATTGCCCTGTGACCTAATGTTAACGTCTAATGAGCTGTGAGAATTGCCCTGTGACCTAATGTTAACGTCTAATGAGTTCACCGGTAGAGTAATAGTAACTTAGTTAGTCCTCTAATAATGGCAGTATTCTTATAGCAGCCAATATAACTGATACTAAGTTGATGGAGTCACAGAATTTTGGAGTTGGAATAGAGTGTAGAGGTCATTTGGGCCAATTTTTATAATGAAATTGTAAGAGTCTCTTTAGTAACATTTCTGATTGCCTTTTTGAGGTGGTCTGTTCTGTTGCTAGAGAGCTCCAATTATCAGAATGTTACTCCTTTTATTAAATTGAATTCTCTCCTTGGTTCTTGTTCTTCCTTACATAATAAAAGTCTGAAATTATTTTTTTGTATATTTTAGTGTGGTATATACTTGAATAAGACAAGAGATTAGATTCATAGTAATAATACCCACATTTTGGGCATTCAGTTCTTGCTTTATGCCTTATGAATCTTATTTTGAACTGCTTAGAAACAATGGCAGAATCTCCCATTTCAAGGTAATACTTGAGATTAAGTAATAAAGTGATATATTGGCAACATAGTTTTTATTTTTAAAATCCCTTTGATGATTTCACAATTATATCCTAGTTTTCCATTATGGTAGTTTAGTTTCTGTATATAGTTTCTGTGTAGTGTTCTGTGCTTTAGCTGAAATCATTAAAGAGAAGTGAGTTTAATAGACTCAGAAGTGCTCATCTTTTGGTTCTTTTTTGCTTTACCTCTGTATTAGTTTTCTGTTGCTGCTATAACAAATTGCCACAAAGTTAGTGGCTCACAACATCCGTTTATTATCTCACCCAGAAGCTTGGGCACAGCATGGCTCTTCTAGGTTCTCTGCTCAGGTCCGCACGAGGCCGGATGTCAAAGTATCAGCAGGCCTGGACTTTTATCTTGAGGTCCTGTGGGAGAATTCACTTCCAGGCTCATTTGCAGAATTCAGTTCCATGTGATCATAGGGCTGAAGTCCCACTTTCTTGTTTGCTGGTAAGCCAGGGAGCCAGGGGTCTTCCTCAGCTCCACATCCCTTAACTCATGGTTTCCCTCCATTTTCAAAGCCAGCAATGGTGTGTGGAATATCCCTGTGCTTTGAATATCCCTGCTTTCCCCTTCTGTTTTCTTCTTATGCTTTTAAAAGACTTGTGCTGTACCATTGGGCCCATCTGGATAAACTCAAATGATTAGTAACCTTAATTACACAGCAAAGTCCTTTCACAGCAGTACCTAGTTTAGTGCTTGAATAGCCAAGGAATAGGAATCTTGGGGGCACATCTTTAGAATTCTGCTTACTATATCCTCCTAGGTACAGCTTTCCTGGGATGGTAATAGTCATAATTTAGTATTTTAAAGAGATTTTAAACATCTAAATTCTCAAAATTCTGCAAAGTAAAATTAAAACTAGAAAGGCCAGGTAACATCAACTATTACTTATAAAGAATTTTTAGAAGTTTAAAACAATAAACATTCTCCTGGTTTTTTTTTTGTTTTGTTTTGTTTTGTTTTGTTTTGTTTTGTTTTGTAACTCAAACTTCTGTGTTGGAAAACCTTCCCCAAGCTTCTTGGTTTGTTTTTGTTTTGTTTTTGGCATCATAATAGGGTAGCATCAGATAGAAGTCAGTTTATTGTAACAATACTATATATTACTAATAATTGCATTTTTAAAAGATTGGGTTTTCTCTGTGATCTGATTTCAGCTTTGGAAAGTTTTTGATATAGGTTTCTGCTGGGATCCAATTCTGAATAAGAAACCAGGTCCCCTGACCTAGCTGCGTCGTTCTCATACCTAAAACTGTGCTTGAATATGCCGCTTCCCAGTTGTAGGGCACATGTAAACCCCCTCTTCACTTCTTGAGAGCTACTGCATAGCTCCTATAGCTAGAGATGGGGGGATTGCAGGCTTACAGTGTGCATCCTGACTTACTATTTATGAATCTTGATTATCATTCGTTACTTAAATTCTAATTTTTCCCTTAAGAAATTTTAACTAGACAACTATTCAGAAGTATGGATTATACTCAGGAAAATTACAGTGCTTTGGAGCTATGAAAAGAAAATAAAAGGATGATCACCAGATGCAACCATAGAACAGAAAGTGTTTGACTTTGGGGGATTTTTATGCATACTCTTTAGTACTTCCCCACCTTTTCAGTAACTCCGAGGTCTTCCAGTAACTCCAGCAAGTAGGGGTCTGGTGCAAGAAGTTGGGATCTGCCAATTTCAGTCTCCGATGTGGTGCTGTGGGGAAGTAACTGATGGTCTGCAGATATGGGGTGGAGGGATAGGCAGCGTGTATGCTCAGACTTGAAACGCGTGCCTCCTCAGCTCTCAGGGTAATGTGATTATCAGATCTCAGCCACACATCTTGGGTGACTATATATTTGAAACATGCAGCTTAGCTAAGATGCCTCTTTTGCTTTCCCTAATTTATGATTATTTTCATGTAATGAATGATGGTCATGGGAATTTTGATATAGAAGTTTTTAATTATAGCACAGTATCTGTGCAATTAATCAAGTAGAATGATTTAGAGTTTTGTTATTACTGAAGTCTTTTCAGCTGGAAGTAAATGAATCCATGCCAGCACATTATGAAGTGCACAATTACTTATTTATTTACCCAGACTCCACCTTATTCCAAAAAGATTTTGAGGAAATTTACACATACATACATCCTCATCGCCACCACATAAAGTAAGTAAATGAAGAAATTGGGCAAAAGGAAAATAAAATTAGGAGAAAAATAATGTGAATGCAAGGAAAATACAGTATAAAATTCTATACAGGTGCTAAAACTAGGCTATAAATTTGGCTCTGATTTTTTTCTAGCAACCAAAACAAAATGGGAGAAAAGTAATCAGCTACTGGATTCATCATATTAATAAAACAATTATAAGAAGATTGGGATTTTCCTTTGAACCCATCTTGTGTTGAAAGGGACATCTGGTGCTTTCCTTCTGCCTAAAAGATTAACGTTGAATTGCAGTTGAAGTTATAAAAACATAATTTTGGCAGAAATATAAATGAACAGAATGACAAAATGGAAACAGTTAACAAGATTTCTAGTATTTCTCAGTCCATGTTCTAATATTCCAATATTCTCCTCAGTGCACTGAGAGGTCCAAGAAGATTCGCTGCTCTTTTCGGAAGCTGAAGACTTCCCTGAAGGTTCTGTGGAAATGGGAAGCAGAATCTCATCCTTCTTCTTTTCTTTTTTTTCCAGAATGGAAACCTTTTATCATGAAGAATTTTTTCTTTATTGTATACTTTTATATAGTTTCCAACCCATGAATTAGTGGTGTTCCAAAAGTTCATCTTTAAGTTGCTTGTTTGAAATTAGGAATATGTTTTCCCAAAGAAATGATGCTGTCTACAACCTAATTTCAGACTTGCAATGAACCCGAGGTTCAAGGAGGTTAAATCTGAATAAATACAGGTCTACAATTCTGTATTCAAAAGCTTTGAGGCCAGATTTTGCTGACTTGGAGTTTTTTGTTTTTTGTTTTTTGAGAAGGATAATATTGTGCATATACCAGTTATTACACAGCACTGCAGTGTGGTCTGGAGCAGGATCCTATAATCAAACACATTAATACTTCTGCAGTGAAACTGATGAATATTCACACTCAGTGGGATAAATAAAAACTATAAATACCCTCATGTCAGTTCAGGTCAAGTTTGGTTGCCAAATGAATTCAGGCCAAATGAGTTCAGGTCAGGTCAGGTTTTGCTGCCAAATGAGTTATGAAAAAACTTCTGGTTTTCAGAGCGTTTTGGATTTCAGATTAGTGGATCTCTATTATACTTTTTTTTACAAAATAAAAAAGCCACCGGTATTATAAACCCTAACCATAATGTAATGTTATTTTATGGAAAAATGTGTTGAATTCCAATTAGGGAAGCCGGTAAACCATCACTGTATCATGGCCCTACAGCACAAGTGAAGTGTTTGCATCAGGCTGAAGTCAGAGCAGAAATGCCCTCCCAAGTGAACCAGGAGAGGGCTCTTGTCAGGCAGGTGCTGGTGAACGTGCGAAGCCAAGGGCAGGGGACTGGTAAGAAGCATTGGGGGGCGGATAGGGGACTTGCTTTCCTTTCTATTTTTTATGTCTCTACTCCACCCCCCACCCCTTTCTCTGAACTCTTCTTTTCCTTTTAATGTTAGAGCAAGGAGCCTGGCAGTGATGTCAGGGGTGGCATTTCTTCTCCCCTCCACTCCCACCCTTTTCTCAAAACTGCTTGTAAAGACACCAGGTAGTGCCAGAAATAATAAAGCTTTTAAAGGTCGGTAAATCTAGGTTTAGATCTTGCCTCTGCCACCCTCTAGCTACGTGACCTTAGGCAGTTTCCTCAACTTGTAAAATGAAAAAAAAAATCCAATCTGTTTCCTAGGGTGGTTGAGAAGACATTAGGTTCTGAAGTTAGTGTGATGTTACGTGAAAGTGCCTCACGCAGAATGGTGTTCGATAAGTGGTCTTTCTTATTGTGGTATCTTAATGTGGTTTGATAAGTGGTGTCTTTCAACATTGTGGTCCCCTCCCATACCTTCCAGTGATTCTTTCCTTCTCCCCCTAAACATTGGCTGAGAAGCAGGGAGCCAGGACCCAGTGGAGATAGTGTATCTGTAAGCAGGAGTGGAAAATCTTCCCAGGTGATGAGTATGGCAGCTATGATGGAGGAGTGGTCTGCAAAGGCATGAAGGCCCCAAAGTGTGGACATTTCTATCTGGCTTAACCAAGGCATCCCATTTCTCTTTAGGGTCTGATCCTGGCTTGGTAAACCCTTGGAGTTGGAAGTTTCTGGAAGAAAAAATAATCTGCAGGCTCTTCTGGGAGTTAGGCTGGAACCAGGTATCTTTGCGGCTTACCTGGAAACTGTTCGTAGCCACGAGGGCTCATACTGCCCCACAGGCCAGGGCCTTATAGAAGTGGCAATCAGACTTTCAAGAAGGCACTAGAAATTGCATAGCTCTTCTAGGGCTTTGACATGGGCCCTGCTTGGTGGTACTCTAACTCTTCATATTAACTACATGCATTCTTTCAGTAATATTAAGTGCTTAGTGAACGCCAGGCACTGTTCTGGGGATATAATGGTTAATGGCATAGACAAGATCCCTGCTGTCATGGAAACAGATGAATATACGATGTCAGAAAATAATAAGATGGCAGGTGGGTGGGTAGGTGAGTTGGGGTGGTCAGGGGAAGTCTATTTGAGCAGGTGATACTGAATCTGAGACCTGAAGGATGGGTAGGAGTTAGCTAGGCCAGGAGCATCCTAGATAGAGGACCAGCAAGTCCAAAGGACCTAAGATGGAGAGGAACTTGGTGTGTCAGAAGCCAGACTATTGGAGCTTCATGAGCAGAGGGGAGAGGTTGAGGGGTGGAGGGAGAGCCAGTCTGCAGCTAGACTTTGCTGAACCTTATATGGCCTGAACAGGAGTATGGATTTCATTCAAAGAACAAGAAGCCCCTGAAGGTTTTTAAGCAGAGGAGGGACATGGTTTACATGAGTCCACTTTGCCTCTCAAGTGGACGTCATGCAGTATTAAAAACTGGCAGGGAGCTGGGCTCCTTTGGGAGTATTCCAGTGTTTTCTTTGTTTTTAATTCAAATGTGAACAATTTGAAGTCACTTGTGTCTCTTTATTTTTTAGGCTTTCTCTTCAAATCCAATTAACTCTCATCATTAATTTAGCTTTTTGGTGAAAGAATTCATGAGCAGCCACCTCTGTAATATTGAGCAATTCTTCTGTTACCTGCTTTTTGCCTCCTACTGTGGCTTTGGTCTGTTTGTCTTCAAACACACCCATCCTATGCTGCCAGCAATGACATGCTTTCTCTTTTAACTTTTTCTCTTTTCCTCCCTTGCTTTTGCAATTGTGATGGCTTTTTGTGTTTGTCCATTTCTTCCATGACCTTTGAGTCATTCTCTCTTGGCTATGCTGATTTCCTTTATAAAATTCTAACCTAACAGAGCTCCTTGTACATAGTAGGTACAAGGTAAAGTTTTGTTAGGTGAATGAATAAACAGCAAGACGTGATGGGCTTTATGATGAACATGAAGATGAATGTGTTGTGGTTATGCCCTTGAGCAGACCATTTCAGGACCTAAAGTCAGTGTTTGGCATAGGACCCTAATAAAGGGAGGTAAGTGTAAGTACTATGTGGAAAGGAACTTTGGGAATGTAAATTTGACACTTAACCTCAGATCCAGCCTCTGTCCTGGCTTTTTAATTAGCTGTATTTTTATCAGGGAGAGCAGTATAGTTTTTATCATTATAGACAGGTGAATCAGGACTTCATTTCTGTATACCAGAAATTGACACATTGTAACTGATTATACTTCAATTTTAAAAAAGAATAATGTTTCTGTTAATAAGATATTAAGATGGTGATACAACCTTTCAAAGTCACAATAGACATTGTCTAACAAGACCTAAGGGTAATCTGATTCCCTAGACAATGTAACATTGTTTTACTTAATATTTGCTATTAATTAGTATTCAGAATTGTGTGTTTTTTTAATTGAAGTATAGTTGATTTACAATGTTGTATTTGTTTTTGGTATATGGCATAATGATTCAGTTATACATATATATTATTTTTCCTGTTCTTTTTCATTATAGGTTATTACAAGGTATTGAATATAGTTCCTTGTGTTGTACAAGAGGACTTTGTGTTTATCTATTTTATATATAGTAGTTAGTATCTGCAAATCTCAAACTCCTAATTTATCCCTCTCCCTCTTTCCCCTTTGGTAACCGTAACAGACTCTGTTAAAGTTAGAAGTTATAGAAAATTGTTATGATGCAAATGATTTCTTATAAGTAGAAATGATAACCTCCAAAGGTTATGTTTTATTACCCTATAGAATATTAATGAGTTTTTTATGTAATTTTGAAATCTTGTTCCAGGATTCTTTTTTTTTAATTCACTGTATCAATTTCTTTGCCACCTTGTCATTTTCCTCATTATGAGTTACATAAGTCTTTGACATGTGCTCACTGTACACTCACATGTGAATTATGTTTTTAGCCTTTTAAAAATTATATTTTTACATTCACATTCAGTAAAATCCTTAGACATGAATATAAAAGTCACTATCCAAATTACTTCATTGTATGCTACCATGTAATTTTGTTTGTTTGTTTGTTTTTTGTGGGGGGAGGTAATTAGGTTCATTTATTTAATTTTTTTTTTTTAAATGAAGGTACTGGAAATTGAACTCAGGACCTTGTTCATGCTGAGCACATGCTCTATACTTTGAGCTATACCCTCCCCTCACCATGTAATTTCTGAATGGAAACATCATAGCTGTCACAATAAAGGGACTTACAGCATGATACAGAGGTAACATTTTTACTTAAATTTTTTCCTGTACTTTAAGAAGTTCTCTGAGTTCAGTGTAAACAATCTTAATGAATTTTGGGCCAATCTCAATCTTAATGAATTTTGGGCCAATCTCAGGGAAAGCTCTCATTGGGTTGATCTGGGAATGGGCCTGTATTTACTGTACTCTTTCTTGTATGGTGGCAAAAATAAAGAAGTAAACTTGAGAGACTTTCTAGAACCACAAGTACAAGTCTTGCTTTTTTTTTTTTTTTTTTTTTTTTTGCTTTAAAAAAAAGCATGACCATCATTGTAGGAAAAAGTAGGTTCTGATCACAAAAATCTCACCAATCACGTTTGGAAGCTCAAACATTTGGGTAGTGTTTATTTCCTCAAAGATACTTTACCTGCAGTGAAGGCAGCCTGTCACCAGCTAATGCTGTGTTTATAGTCTCTTGGTTTAAACTGGGAGTCACTATTAGCTGAAACCTGCATTAGTGTGCATTTTGCCCCATTAAAAACTGTTAAGAAAAAGAAGGTTAATACTGTATTTGAACAGATGACACATTAAGAGAAGAACTAAGGAAATAAAGTCTTCATTTAGTACTTTTTGGTAAATTATTATTTTCTCCATCACTGCTTAAAGGAATACTAATGCTGACCTCAATCAGGGTTTTTGTATAATATTTTACACACTCGACTCAGTTCTTATCTTTGACTGCACCTCTCAGAATAGCTCTGGAATCTCCTTTTCAGAACTTTGTTCTCAACTTCAACAGTTTATTTATACTGTAGTCACTTTAGAGTGCTTATGTACTTGCTTTGCTAGGGGCTTCCTGGTTTTTTTTTTTAACCTTTTTTTTATTGAGTTATAGTCATTTTACAATGTTGTGTAAAAAAAATATTAATCGCATGGCTACTTTTATTTTTTTTTTGAGGGAGGTAGTCAGGTTTATTTATATACATGATGGAGGTACTGGGGATTGAACCCAGGACCTCGTGCATGCTAAGCATGCACTCTGCCAACTAAGCTATACCCTCCCCCTTAGGGGTATCCTGTTTTATGTCTCTTCTCAACACCATTCTCAATAGGGCTCCTTTTCATTCTCAGAAATATCCTTGTTTATTATGATTAATTATATGGTCACCCTACTTTACCCTGGTTAGATGTGGTTAAGACTTATTAGCTCAAATCTTTTCTGCTGTCTTTGGTCTCTCTGCTCCCCTTCTTTCTCCTTCCTTACATGTGGCAGAAGCCATAAAAAGAAAAAAAAAGATAGAATCAACAGCCAAGTGAATATGTTTCCCCAATTTTTTCTACTGTCATTTTTCCCTTTTATAAAGGATAGCCTCATTTATTTATTTCTACATCATAATAGCTAGCATTTATTGAGCTCCTGCTGTGTTCCTGACACTATAGAGTTAACTCAGTTCTCACAGCAATCTTATGAGACATGTACTGTTATAATCGGCACATTGCAAGACTGTATAAATAACTTGTCTTAGGTCACACAGTATGGAACATACCCTTGAACCCAGTCAGTCTGACTTCAGAGCCCATGCTGTTGACTACCAGTACCTATGAAACCAAAGTATGTAGTTGTTAGACCAAGTATGAATTGATAGTAACTAGCAACTTTTAACAGTATAAAGTTTTATATTAGTAATCTATTGCTGCAGGACAAAGCACCCCAAATCTAGTAGCTTAAAACAATGAGCATTTATTATTTCACATAGTTTCTTTTGGTCAGGGATTTGAAAGTGCCTTAGCTGATTAGCTCGGGCTTGGGGTCTTTCAGGACGTCTCAGGATGTCAGCTGGGAGTCATTCTAGCATGGCGCTGGGGGAGCCACTTGTAGGATGGTGCACTCCTGTAGTGCAAGTGCCTAGTGTTAAGCTTTTTGGTTGTAATGTAAGTTCCTGGCATTAAGCTTTCGATTGCTGAGGCATCTATTTCAAAGATATCCATCTTGAACAAATACATTGCAACTGTATAACACAGCTACTAGCAAAACAATTAGATAAGGAACCAGGCTGCCTCCACCCATGAAGTTCCCCTTTTATATGGGTAACCTAGATAACTGACCACTTGAATGACCCTGCTTCTCCTTTCCCATGCCCTAATGCTTTAAATTTGCCAATGAAGAGTGAACCCATGAAACCCTAGGCACCCCACCCCTAGACCCTAATAAAGGCAGAACCCCAGGTCTTTACTTCCTTCTCTCTCTACCCTCAACCTCGCTGTGTGGCCCCTGGGCATGCTGTGTACCCTCCTGGACTTGTAAGTGATAAATCTTGTTTTTCAAAGTTCTCTAATGGTTTGCTCAAGTGCATCTTGAAATCATAAGAACCACAAGGGCTGGTCCAGCCACAACACTGGCTTTGGATAGGAAATGTCCATGGGGGCTCGCTGTAAGTAATACCAGCCTAGGTGATGCCTCAGGCATTCCTTGCCTGTAGCATCACCATAAATAGTCTGAGACTGACACAACAACCCACATGGTGTTGGTTGTTGGCAGGTCTCACTTCCTTCCCATTTGGGCTTCTCCCTGAGCTGCTTGAGTGTCCTCACAACATGGAGGCTAGCTCCCCCCAGGGAGAACAAATGAGCAAGGTAAGGTGGAAGCCAAAATTTCTTTTGCAGTTTAGTCTTGGAAGTCACGCTTCCCTATCATTTTTGTAATATTCTACCGGTTACATAGGTCGCCATGGGTGGGGTGGGGTGGGCTTGGAGGGCTACACAGGGGTGTGAATACTAGGAGGCAAGACTCACCGGGTCATTTTGCAGTCTGGCTATCACAAAAGGGCTAATATATTTTAAACCAAACAATTTTTTAAGGCTTAACATTTTAAAACCTAAAACTTAGATTCTTGTACCCACAAATTAATAATAAAGTTTTTTTTAAGTTTCCCGACATCTAGTTACTTTCCTCAGTTTCCACTAATAACAGAATATTTTTTGTACTTGAATAAAAACTACAATTACTATTAATCCTCTGGTGCAGTCTGAACTCAGAAGTTGTATCCAAAAATGTGAGGCAACAAATCAGCTTCTGAATACCTGATAATAATAAACAGAGTGCACATCAGCACCTAACTCTGAAGAAAGCAGTGAGGATACAGATAATGGGATGGTTTTGCCTTCAGGGGGTTGGGGTGAAGGGGCAGGCAAGTGACTGCCAGAAGTGTACTTGAGGAACCCTTGAAAGCATTTTTACGTGCCAAGTGTGGGCCATGGCTGTTCTCCTGGGTCCTCACTCCCTCTGAACTCCAGTGGAGGGTAAAGCAGGGCTTTTGCTGAAGGTTCCCAGGTAGTATTCCAAAGTACAGTTAGCATTAAGGATTGAGGTGGTGACCGCCTAGCTCACTCGTAATGGGGAAGCCCTTTGGGTCCACTTACAAGGCCTGTTTATAGGCCTGCTAAGGGTGTCAGCTATGTTCATGTTACAGGCAGGGATTTTAGGCTGTGATAGTGATCACTGAGGAATTTTGATATCTTGTTTTGTCGACTGCTGAGACCACATCCCTGGTTAAGTCTTTAGGAGAAATAGACTGGTCATATCACTGACACTGTGTATTTAGGCTATGAGAGCCTGAAACCCCTGTGAATCAGTGGATTGGCAGACATGAGGCACTTGGACACCTACTTGTACTAAGGGCTTATCCTGGGTAGAAGATATACTCCTACCAGTTAGGATGAAGGCTATCCCTGACGGTAAAATGGCTACAGCTCCTGCATGTAGCCTTATCCCTCACGAAGGAGTGGTGGGCTTATGAGGCCACATGTCAGAGGAGTCCTGCATCTCCTTTCTGCAAGCTTTTATCTCCTGATTTGGAAGGTCCTTCACCTGTGTCCTGGCTTCATCCTGTCCCTGTGCAACAACAAAGGCTTAGAATGGAGCTGGCATAAACTGCTTATTCCAAGCCTTTCTTGTTCACTGCTGCATCTGCATCCTCAGCATCTAGAACAGGACCTGATAAGTAGGAGATGCTCAAGAATATTTTTTGGATGAAGAAGGACAGTCTTCCCAAGTAGAAGGCAGCCTTTGTGTGCAAGGTGAAAGAGGGAGGAGCAATCCAAAGAGGAATTGGGTCCAGTGGGAAAAAGCTAATGAGAATGTGCCATATGGACATAAAACCTTAACCTCTTAGCTTGTTATGTATCAGGGAACTTCCAAGTAGTGAGGACACATAGCCTCCTTGTCTTCATCTGTACTGTTATGTCTCCTTCCTCCTCCTGGATTACCTGCAGGTGGGAAATCTTGAGCGCCCTCTTGAGGCTGAACATGCCACTGACAAATAATTCAACAGAAGATTAATTTTGCTGCCAGTCAGGATGTTTGCTCATTTTATTACCATTGTCTTGGAGGAATCCATTTTTCATGTAAAGGATGAATGAACTGTAACCTTTTAAGCATCATCACTTAAAACTATTCCAACCGTTTTGTTGGAAAATTTACTAAAACATTGTATACTTACCTATCTTCTTAATATCTTATCTTAAAAGATATCTAATATCTTTAAGGTATTTGTAATATCATCTAATGTTTTCCTGTTGTTTCAGGATGATTTTGGAAATATCATGCTGTAGTACAGTGATACACTTAGGATTTACTCCAAGTGGGTCGAGTTTTTCCATTACACTGAAGACCATATATTGTTGTATTTTTTGAATTCTCATGCCTGTTTTCATACTTTTGCTACCACCTCCTCTCTGGTAGGCTATTTGTGCTCATTTTCTGATGCCACCTATATGCCTGCCCCTAGAGCTCCCAGTCCCCAACAGTGTATTCTCGCTGGTTATAATGTGGGGAAGTAGATGACTGAGTTTATTAGATTTGTCTAAAATACAAAGGAAAATTAATGTGAGGACTTTGTGGTGTCTACGAGTCTCCTTTTCAGTTTCTCCTTTCTCTGGTTCTTCTTGGCAGTGTTCTAGAAAGTTGGACTCATCAGACAGGTGGCTTTTGGGTAAGTGAGGTGCTAATGACTCTTGTAATTATTCTGTTCCAAATTGTGAAAGTAGTAGGATATCAGTACTAAAAATGTGCCATCTTCTGGGACCACTTTTCATAGACCCTTTCTCCTCAGAGCTTGAGAAGGAGGAAACAACAAGATGTTGTTCATCCAGTCTCTCCATTTCTGCAGGAAAAGAAGGATAAGAATGAGCACAGAGAGAAGAGAAAATGTGTGGGAGAGTGCCATGTTCTAATAGATAATTTTGAAAGATTCCTCTGGGGTTGGAGTGGAAAAATAGACTGTAGAGGATTAAGAGGGGAGCAGGGAGGCTAGTCAAGAGGCCATGGCAGTTGTCCATGTGAGGGAGGATGGTGACGTGGACAAGTGGAGAAGTGGTGCAGGTAGTAAAGGATGGCTGGATTCAGTATGTAATTGAGGTAGAGCCTGTAGGGTCAGGTGTTGGGCTGAGCAGACGAAAGGGACACTACTCTTGTTATTAGAGTTCAGTTATGTGGTCACATCCTACATTTGTTTTTGCTAAGGAATTAGGTGTATCAGTTAATCCTCATTGCTACTAATATTACCATGGTTGGATTTACTCCAAAAGTTACACTACCAAATATAGAATGAAAAACAGTCCCTACCCTGTGGGCAAGTGACCCCAAAATTTGTGGTTAGAATCTAGAATCTGGTGCTGAAGATTTATTAGAACGTATGTTTAGCAATGAACATAAGGTTTTTACCTCTTGCAGTTCTTATTATATAATTTATCAAACAAAGATAATTTGTTTAGAAACAGCACAATTTTTAAGGAAAACACAAATCTCCAGATTAACAACTAAATATTTCTCACAGGATACTGAGAAATATAACTTAAAATTTGGTCCATAGTTAATTTCTTATAGTTAATTTTTTTTGTGGTTCTTTATAGTTAATGCAGCATTGAATGAAATAAGGTAGTCTCAGTGTTTCAGGGTTTTAGATGCAGTGGAAGGTTTAACATGTGGCATTACTCAAATTGTTTGATTTATTGCTAGTTTGATTTACGTGAAAATTTTATCATTAATTTTAGAATTGGTAGATTTAAGTCTGGTACCACTTTATATGGGTTTATATTCAAAGGCTTCATTATAGTCCTGGGGGTACAGAGTTTAACTACAAATGTTCAATATTATTATATTATTTTATTATAAGAAAGAGAAATATGGAACCTTGAGGCTGCAACTGTTCACACTTTACTCTTATGAAATCAAGTTCTCGTAATCATCTTGCAGACGTTACTTGTTGTGCTTTTGCAGTACCTTGTTTCTTCTGAGCTATCCTTACTGGTTTCTAGGAATTCAAGGGCCAAGAAACATTCTACTAAGAATTTGAAATATCAAAGCACTTAATTTTGTGGGAGTATAGAGTGTTTATTACTTTTTAAGTTTTGAGGCCCAGCAAAATGGAAAAGGCTATTGTGTTACACAACATATTGTGTTATAAGTATGTTTACTTTTATTGCACATGATGTAACCAGAATGGAAAAAAACACAGAAAAAAAATTGTTGATATAATCTTGCCTGCAGGGGATGGGGAGTATGACACAAGAAGAGAGAAAAAAAATCTGTTACCAATTACAGTAAAATTATTACAGTTAAAAAGAGTTGCATGGATGAGTGAGTAATAACCAAACTTTCACATAGCTTTCCTGAAAATTTACAGTCTTCTTCCTTCTTTCGTTGCTTAGGTACTTGATAAAGGAAAAAAGTCCTCTTGGGTTCTTTGGATGAAAAACTAATGTCATTATTTTGCTATCTGTGGCTCTTCTTTGATTTTAGTCCCCAGAGAATACCATTTGGCTATTTTGAAATCATTTCTATTTCTAACTTAGCTTGCACTTGGCCCGCTGAGAGCCTTTCCCTGTCTCATTCTGCCTTTTCCTCTGCTCCACTGCTCCCTGTGCTCCCACCTCTTTTCCTGTAGCCAAGGAAGGAACTTGTTAACCACGACTTTCTCTTTCATGAACCAACTGAAAAATCCCGTTGGTACAGTACATTCGCAGGCACCCTACCTCAGTCCAATCTCAGGAAAACACACAGCTCAACTCAACCCAGACAGAAGGAAGTGGCCAAAGGAAAATGCCAGAACAACAAAGACTGTTCATTTGATCTCCGGGAATGGAAATTATTGGTAGTCTGCTCTTTTCAAAATAAACTTTGATATGGAGCTGATCACCTTGTTAGTTACTCCCCTCTGATGCCAAGGAGTGACAGCTCCCATTATTGGTGTCTCAAGGTCAGTCTGTTAATTGTAGAGACAATGAACTAACCCAGCCCAAGAGAAGTTGAGGTTTCTAGTCACTTTGCAATCTGGGCCCCAAGGTACAAGCAGCAAAAGGGTGTAGGGGTGACATTCAGGTGAAATGGAAAGGAGATGGAAAAGAGGATAGGGAAAAACCAGTGATGTGGCCCCAAAATTACAGCTCAGAGAAAACTATTACCTTACTAATGCATGTGTTATTAACCAATTATAAAGGAATTTTCTCTAATGTTTATGTTCTCTGTAGACTCACTCCTTCATTTCTTGTCTTTTTCTTAACAATTTCCTGATTTCCTTCCCTTTTCCCTCTCCTTTATTTTTCTCTCATCCTTATTTCCTCTCTCCTGATCCTCTTTCCTTTTTCTTTTTTGAGCTTAATCTGGTGCTGTAGTGAAGACAAAGATGATTGAGAACCAACCTAGCTCGGCTGATGGCAAACCCATGTACAAATAACTGTAATACAAGGCATCTAGGAGAATACTACTAGAGAGGTAGGAAGCAAACTTCTGAGAGGGTTCTGAGAAAAAGGACTTCATCTGCTTGTGGAGACGTGAGTTTTTGCCCTGATTTGTTTATTCATTCGCTATTCCCCCTACCTCCAGCCCCCTGATATGCCAGGCATTCTGCCTAGAATTAAAGCGACAGAGTAACAATGGTGACAACGTAGCTATGGTCACCGCCTTCCAGGAGCTTCTGTGCTGATGGAGACTGGAAGCAAGCGGAAGAATAGCACATAGCTACAGGTTGTGAAAAGGGCTTGGAA
Source organism: Camelus bactrianus (assembly GCF_048773025.1). Taxonomy (NCBI): domain Eukaryota; kingdom Metazoa; phylum Chordata; class Mammalia; order Artiodactyla; family Camelidae; genus Camelus; species Camelus bactrianus. Next base: position 40,254,646 of record NC_133550.1, on the reverse strand, counting down.
GGAAACAGTTACTCTTTGCCGTGGCCAAGAGCAGAGCAGGGAGCTGCCTTCCTTGTGTCATCTGTGAAGGCTCCTTGAGGAGGGATATTGCAGGAGACATCTGAAGCATGAAAGGAAGCCGGTCTTGGGGAGAGCCCAGAAAGTCACATGGTCAGAGGGATATAAGTGCAGAGGCCCTGAGGGGACGAGCAGGCAGCTCAGCAGAACTGACAGGAGGTCGGGATGGCTGGAAGAGCAAGATCCGAGTATCCAAGTCGGGCTCCCAAACGGAGGTGGGCCTGGAACCATGAGGAATTGGCGTTGAGTTCTGGGTGGAATGAAAAGCCAGTGAAATGGAGTGTCTTGCTGGAATTTTATTTTTAAAAGTCCCATCTGTATGATGTACGGAGAATACGTTTTAGGGGCCAGAGTGGAAGCATGGAAATCACACGCACAAAAACCTCTCTACCATAGAGAAAAAAGGAGTATTCAGAAGCTATGGGATTAGGAAGTGTGTTATAAGCATGGTGACATTTTATCTAGACTTTTAAGACTGGCTGGAATTTTGACAGAGATTTGGAGTGAAGGAATTTCTAGAGTAAGAGGCAGGGTGATCCAGGTAAGAGGGGGTGAGAGGCATGAGGTGATTTAGAAAAGGGCCGGCCTACTCAGTATGACTGCAGGGGAGAGTGCATGTCAGGGGAGGAAGGTGTACCTTTCTGTCTGGTAATATAAGGTGTTGAATGCAAGGCCACATTTTTAGGAGATTGGCTATCATAAAGAGGGTTAATTGTTTATTTTGTTTAAGCTTTTTTTTTTTTTTTTTTTTTGCTATGTGAAATTCTCCTAGTTCTTGGTTTTGTTTTGTAGAAAAATTAGCTAGTTTAGCAGTTCCTATTGTCTGTTTCTAGAAAATAAGCTGTCTGAGCTGTTAGACTTCATGTAAATAGCTCTACCCAATTGTCACTGGCATTTAATATCTCACCACTCGCATGTACCCAGCCAGAGCCTGGATATATAGTGGGTGCTCCTCAGTGGGAGCTTGCATTTAAAGGTCCATAGCTTCATTGTTTTGTTTGTTCATTCATTCATTCAACAAGCATCCACTGAGCACCAGCACTGTTGTGGGTAGTGTTTATCCTGGGTGTGTGTGAGTCTCCCCACCCTCCAGTTGCCTTGCTATTTTCCTTCTAGTTTCTTTAGTGACGATTTAGGGGTACTACGCACAGTGGCAAGCAGCCTTCACCCAGGTTGGGAAAGCCTCCCTGAGGAAGTGATATTTGAATTGAAGCCTAAGCGATGGTCCATGGGAAGATTGGTTCAAACAGATGGGCTTGCAATGCCAGGGCCATGAGGTGGGTGTGAGCTTGGGGCTTGTGAGCAGGAGAGAGGCTGTTGTGGCCGGGGTCTGGTGAATGTGGGGAGAAGTGGTGGGAGATGGGGCTGGACGGGCTGAGAGTATTCCAGCCCTGGCTGCACGCAGCAGTCCTCTAGCGGGCTCAGGATGCACTCTGGACCTCTTATACCAGAATCTCTAGTGGGAAGCAGGAATCAGCATTTTTAAAAAGCTCTCCAGGTAACTCTAATGTGAGTTTGGATTTATTCTGATTGTACTGGGAAGGTTTTGGAAGGAATGATATAATCAGATTGTCCTTTAAAAGTCACTTTGCAGTGTGTGTATAGTGTGTACACTTCAAAGTGTATAGTGTGGCAGGTAAGTAGGAGGAGAAAGATAGAGGGTGTCATGAGAAAGACCAGTTAGGAGGTTCTAGTAGTGGTCTGAGCAGGAGATGATGGTGGCTGAAACTAAGGTGATAGTGGTGGTGCCTGAGAAATGGTTACTTTCAGGAAGTGGGGAATAAAGCTAAGAGAGAAATCGAGGGTGATTTCCAGTTTGGGGGCCAGAGCAGTGGGTTGGTGGAGTGGCCATTAGCTGAGTTGAGGACAGCTGAAGGAAAGGCAGGTGTGCTGATGCAGGGACAGAGGAGGGGATCAGTTGACCTGGATTGTCCCCTTCCCTGGCAAACTCGAACTGCTCCTGTAGAATGCAGCTCATCTTGACTTTTTATAGCTTTTTTTAAGAAGCTCAGACCTCCATGATAGCACCATTAGATTGCATGGACTCTGCCATATTTTCAGCAAAAATCACTATGTCACCAAATTGGTCCTATGAGCCCTATTTTCATTTTGTGACAAATAGGAATGGAGAGGAAATTCTCAGTAATTTTCCTAATTTTAATTCTCTGGTTCTCAGTATGTGTTGGGCCCTGATGAATTTCTTACTGATTTTCAGAAAAATTCTGCCCGTGCTCTAGTATGAAGGAGAGGCAGATGAAAACTGTGAATTCAAACTGTGGTGTCTTTTTGGAGGATGGACTTTGCTTTCCTGCCATCTTCCGTGCTTTGTTTCTCCATAACATTAAAGGAAACACTACCCTACTGCAATAAAAATCTAAAACTAAGCTCTAGCTCAGCAGAAAATAAAAGCCCAATAAGCTTAAGATAAATTTGAAAAGGTTAGTGACTTGAAGCCTTTTTTTAAATTCAAGAAAGGATTCATTGTCTTTAAAAATGATAGTCTGCTTCTTCTGTGCCCATCATGATATATTCTGAATAAAGATAACCTGCAGCTAGTGTGATCAATTATAATTGCTGCTCTCTGAGTTATGCCAGGTGGTGATTAATCAATAAATATTTATTGCCACCATTTCTGGGATGAGGCTGAGTGCAATAAAGAAACAGAAGACTTGTTCCTTGCCTTTAAGGGATTTGGCAGTATATTGATGCTTGACATTCTTGAACCAGTTTGCAACTGCGTTAGATGTGATTGGGAGCTGGATATGAGATGAGAGCAGTGGACATTTGGAGAAAGGGAAGGGCAGCCAGGAGAGTCACAAGGTCAGTGATGTCCTTATGGCCATAGGGCTTGACGCTCAAGGGTTTGATTGAGTCAAGGTAGAAGCTGAACTGGACTTTAAATGATACATAGACCTTTATTTAATGCTGTGTGTCAATATTTAACATTTTACGTATTTTGAGCTGTTAACATGCCCAAGTTACAAATGCTGAAGGTCTCCTTTCTGCTCCTGTCCCCAGTCCCTTAGTCCCCCAATCCAGAGGAAGTGCCATGACTCGTTTTTTTATGGTCCCTTCCAGATAAAATGTAATACCTCTACACATATATAGTGTTTCTTATTTGAATTGATGCAATATTTTCACTTTTTAAATGTATCCCTTCCTAAGTGCTAAAATATAGTAAAGGACACAAAAGCTGAAAAAAACACACACACAACCCCCCCGCCCCCCCCCCCCAAACTCCACCAAAACAAACAAAAAAACCAGACCAAACAAAAAGAAACCCAAGAATCACTTTCCTGTTGGGAGGCCAAAGCTGTGCTGGTCTAGTTTATTAGTGGTGAGCAGCATGTGAGTGAGATTTGCTTTCCCTGAGATGTTTGCTTCCACACCAATTGGAATATCGGCAGCTGAAAGGTAAGCCATTGTGGACCCTACACTGCTTGGAGAATGGTAGTAATGTTGCCTTGAACGTGATGCTGTGCTAGAACTTCACAACTCCTTTCTTCTTCCTGACAGCTCCACAAGGTGGGCCTTTTTCTCCTTTTCAGATGAGGAAGCTGAGACTCAGGCCACAGGGCAAATAGAAGGTGCTGTCTGTCAAGGGCTGAGCTGACTTCTAAACCCGACCTTTCTCTGCACAGTCAGGCAGCCACTCTGAGTTGGAAGGCCCTGGTACTGTATTTCTGGAACTGGAATCACCACTGCCATATTTTTCTCCTGTGGCTTTAAGTTCTGAGACATTGGTGTGAACTTGTGGTGACCCAAGAGAAAAAAATGAGCAGAAACTTTTTTTCCTCTCTATTAAAAAAAAAAAAAATCTGCTGACAGGAAAAGGGCAAATTCACAGCTCACTTACATGGGCTGTAAGTCAAGACGTGTATTGTTTTATAAATGTGGATAAACTGCTTCTCTCATTTTGAATTTTTGAACTTGAAGTAATGAGAGTCTTGTGAATAACAAATATATATTTCTTCTAATTCTAATTAGCATTTTGGATTCAGGTTTAGAAATTCTCTTTATTTTTTCTTTTTGTCCAGCCTCTCCTTTGAAAAAAGATTGTTTTAAAGGCAAAAAAATAAAATTGGGAAGACAATCGTCTTTTTGCTTTTTTGCACAGGCAACGTTTGATTAGTGTGTATATGTGTAACTATGATCCCAGGCTGTGCTCCCAGTGCCCAGACCTTGTGGCCAAGGGGACCCCAGGGTCCCCAGGGTCCCCCTGCAGCACCTCAGTGATGACATGTGGGTGAGTTCCAACCCGGGGCTGAGGAGAGAGCGCCCAGCTCCCTCCCATTTAGCATGTATTTGACTGGCCATTTTTGTTTGTTTTGGGGAGGCCGAGTAGGTCTGGTTACAGAACATGGACTCTGGGTTCAAATCCTAGATCTACTTCCTATTTATGGAACCTTGGGCAAGTTACACCCTGAAAAAGTGAGGAATAGAATAGAATGTCTACCTCAAAGCTTTAAATGAGTTAAATGAGTATAAAGCACTTGAAACAGTGTTTAGCCCAAAGTAAACATACTCATGGCTATTGTTGTTTTCCTAGTCTCACCTTGTTTTCTAGTTTCTCTTCCTACTTTCTTCGTGCCCAGTCTTTGAATGCAGCATCTGTGGATTCCATCTGGGCCTTGAGAGACTGAAAGAATAGCAGTTCACTGGCTCTGAAACCATCAACATGTTCACCAGTGTCTCCTGCCACTTACTCATGGCCTCCTTGTTAAATGGGAGAAACAAACCCTGTTTCTTTAGGGTGCTCTGTCATTCCCACAGCCCAGAAGCAGAGAAGAAGTATGACTTGCTGAGGGAATTTTAAGGAGTTCAGCACTGATAGGCAGAATGCAACGTGAGGAGCCAGCTCCAGCTGAGATGACTCTGGGGTCGCATGCATGGCTCAGATTTTGAAGAGTTTAGGCAGATTTAGGACTTTTTTCCTGGTGAGTTATTTTAATCAGGGGATCAGACATGATCAGGTTTTTGGCTTAAGAATATTCACTCTGGCTGCTCTGTGAACAGTGAACTGGAAGTGATGAGATGGGGGGGCAGGGAGATATGTTTGAAAGCTGTATATTCAGCAACTAACGCAAGCCAGTGTCAATCCTGGCAATGGGGATGGAGGCAAGTGAGAGAACTCTGGGGATGTTTAGGGATGGAGCAGAGCAGGGCTTGCTGTGGGGAAGTGTGTGAATGAGGACTTCAGAGTAACTCTGGAGTGTCTGGTTTGTGTAACTGCTTGGATGGTGTGTTCTTAGCTGACAAAGGCCATGCAGGGGAGGCGGTTCTTAGTCATTTATTGACAGAGCTTAATAAAATAAAGTCACCTCAGAACTTTAGATATCATATTTCTTTATGCTCTTTTTGTTTTTTTCATTTTTTTTCTTTCTTTTTAATTTTTCATGGGAGTAGAGTTTAATTAAGCATCTCAGTTGCTCAGGAAATTCACCTTCCTGCTAGGAAAGTATCTTTGGTATCCTTGGAACAGTTTTCTTTCTAATTGTAGAATTCTTTGTGGTATGTAGTAGTAGTAGTAGTAGTAGTAGTAGTAGTAGTAGTAGTAGTAGTAGTAGTAGTAGTAGTAGTAGTAGTAGTAGTAACAACAACAACAACAACAACAACAACTTTAGTATTATTTTGTTTATAAGGAGTGAAATGGGGGTCATTGCAATATGTAAAAATTCATGTTATCTCTCCTAGTAGTTTTTTGATGCAATCTTATGTGTGAGGAAATTATCTTTATGGAATTCAACTTTCTGTAAATGTGATAAAGATGTTTTAATAAACGGCATCCATCCACTTTTGAATTATTTGGGAAAGAAATCCCCATGGACAAATGAACTTAAGGGAATCAATAAATTTCTCTAATCAGAAACTGAGATACCACTGAATGGATATTTTAAATCTTAAGTGTGGTTATAAATCAGAAATATAAGATGTAGACTAAGTCCAAGGCAGAAAGCAAAAAAAGCTCAATATTTTTGAAATTATTATTGACTAGATTTTGAGCTTGTTATGCTTGAAGATAAACATTTTAGCACAAACTGCCTGCTGCTTAGGGAGTAAAGGGCGTTTTGGAAATTGAATCTTCAGAGAGAGGTCAAGAGAGAGTCACTGGTTTTCTTTTTTGTCTTTAATGAAGATTTGATTAATAATAATAGTAAAAATATGATGCCTTTTATTTGTACAGCACTTCCTGGTTTATACTGCCCTCTAAAATACCTGATCCATTTAGCCCCATCTGGAGCAGGCAGGGCAAATGTGCTTTTCTCCACTTTAGAGACTAAGGAAACTAAGATCCAAGAAGTTTACCTCAGGTTATCTGATTCCTGGAGCAGTGCTTTTTCCAGTAAACACCAGTTTCCCTGTGCTTTACAGTGGCGTCCGCAGTGCAGCTGTGTGGCGGGAAAGGGGAGCCTCTTTAGAGAGAGTGAGGGAGTGAACAGTCTCCTGGGGGTGCTCTCCTAGGATTACGTTAGCTCCAGTCTCACATGTGAGTGGAAACAAAAAGATGTTGGACTTAGCGTGATCAACTGTTCCTCATTTTTTCTCAACAAAATTTGATTCTTTGTCTCTTATCTTCCTCTAGCATTCTTTAGGAAAAGCATTAATTAGTCCCACGGGTTTAAAAAAATATGTGAAAAATATTTTACCTTGAGAATATTTGATCTATCGACTTCTTTTCTGTGAATTAGTAAAAGATTGCTGTGTATCGTCTTAGCAGGATATCTTGATTCAGATTGAGGAACTCCAACCAGTAATTCTTGGAGGCTTAGTTTGAGAACCACTAACAAATATTTTGAAAGTGATTGAAATGGTGACATTCTTCAAAAGGTGGTTTATTGCCCTTTTGTGGAACATTTAGTAGATTTTAAAATTATTCATAATTGAAAGCATAGCATTATACAAACAACTTTATTTTTGAGATAGAGCTGGTAAATATCTTACAGAAAACTCCAAATGGCCACCTGTTCCACTTCTCATCCATCTTCTGACAGCTTAAACTAGCCAGGTTACTAAAGTCTCTGGTTATTTTTGTAACTCCTTTACTCCAGGCCTTCCTTAGCAAAACTTAAGATCCTAGGGCCAAGCTTAGCGGGTAGACCATTATATGTTGCATCTTCCCCTCTCTTCTCCCTCCCTTACAGTGTCCTTCACTACACATGATTTAGCCAACAACGTGCAGTCTTTAATGCAGATGTAATAAGGGTATACTCAGTGTAGTTAGAGATACTGCTTTTTCTGCTTAAAATGAAAGCTAGAACTCTCTCAGTTGTCACCTCTAACAATATACCTTTTTTTTTGCAGTTGCGCACTGGGCTGTATTATCTGATTTGAATGGTCAGCTGCCTCTGGCCACTCTGGGACTTTTTTTGGGTGTTGCTCTTCTGCAGTCCCTTTATTGAATTATCACAGCTCCTAATACTTCTTTCTAGTTCTCATTCTACTTCTGGTCAAGGTTAAAACTAACTGCAAGGTGCAGCTGGTCCTGGGGAAAGTGGTTGTGTCTCACTCTTTCTTTGGTATTCCCCCTTCGCAGAAGATGGTTATTTTAAGAATAATTGGAATCAACTATCCTTTGTTGGGTGGTTGAGAGTCAAGCCTTCTAGACCAAAGGCTCCATGAGGGCAGAGAACTTATTCTATTCACCCCTCTCTTCCTAGTACTCAGAATGTAGTAGAGGAAGATTGGTGACTACAGGAATGAAACTTTCCAATGGGGACTCCCTGAGACAGCTGGCTCAGCTTAAAGATCTGTGTGTCAGGACTCACAGTTGCAAGTGACAGATACAGAATTGGCTTGGCATATTTCCATGATGCTCTCCCTCTCACTTGTACACAACCAGAGACAAAGCCCTTGCCCTTTCTGTCTAGTCCTAGGCAGAAAGCCCATTGCCTGTGCTCTTCAGAATATTAAATCTCACATTCACCAAGAATCTGATTTCTTCAGGTTTATCTGTATGTTCCAAGCTTTCGCCCATATGCAGAAGGTCTCAACAAATGTATTTGTGATTCCTTCATATTCTTTCTCTTTCAGAGATTGGGTGAAATGTTAAACCATTGGTTACTATTCTTCACTTCCCTTAAGCCTTAACCAGAACCCCGTATATAAGAAGTCTTCCCTGATTAACCTCATCTCCCTTAGACCCCTCACACCTCACTTTGTGTTTCCCCAGCGTATTGCCAGTAGGTTGTGCTGTGCTGCCTTGCATTTATTTTGTTATATCATGTATACATGTGTTCTATTTCACCTGTTTTCATTTTTAAAAATACTTCATTTACTTTATTTTGCAACATACACACAATAGTCTCAATGTAACTGCTAACACTACCACCAACATAATGATTACTGAGAATAGTTTAAGATTTTTAATTTTTTTCAATTCTGTTTTCTTTCTTTTCTTCCTTTGTGAGAACACTTAAGGTCTACTCTGTTAGCATATCAAATTTCAATTTTACAATACGATATTAACTCTAGTCACTATGTTATACGCTAGATTCTCAGACCTCACTCATCTTATAACAACGTTTCCACCCTTTTACCAACCCCTCTCCTTTCCTTCTACCTCCTAGCCCCTAGCAACAACCATTCTACTTTCTCTGTGAGTTTGACCTTTTTTAGAGTCCACATATAAATGATACCAGGCAGTATTTGTCTTTCTCTCTCTGACTTATTTCATTTAGCATAGTGCTCTTCAGGTTTATTCATGTTGTTGCATATGGTAGGATTTCCTTATTTTTTAAGGCCAAATAATATTCCATTGTATATCTGTATCTATGTATCATATTTTATTTATCTATTCATCTGTCAACAGACACTTAGGTTGTTTCCATACCTTCACTACTGTGAATAATGGTGCAATGATCATGACAGTACAGATGTATTTTTAAGATAGTGATTTCTTTCCCTTTAGCTTATATATACAAAAGTAGGATTATGGGATCATATGGTATTTACATTTTAAATTTCTTGAGGACCGTCCATACTGTTTTCCATAGTAACTGTACCAGTTTACATTCCCACCAACAGTATAGGAGTGTTCCTTTTTCTGCACTCTCTATGGCATTTATCATTTGTAGACTTTTTAATGATGGCCATTCTGACTGGTGTGAGGTAATAACTCATTGTAGTTTTGATTTGCACTTCTCTAATAATTAGTGATGTTGAGTCTCTAATAGTTAGTGATGTTGAGCATCTTTTCATGTGCCTGTTGGCCATCTGGATGTTTTCTTTGGAGAAATGTCTATTTAGGTCTCCTCCCCATTTTTTGATTAGGTTGCTTGCTTGTTTGTTTGTTGATATTAAGCTGTATGAGCTGTTTGTATATTTTGGAAATTAGTCCCTTGTCGGTTGTGTCATTTGCAAATATTTTCTCACATTCTGTAGGTTGTCTTTTCATTTTGTTTATGGTTTCCTTTAGTTTGCACTTTTATCTTTCCCTGCAAACTGTTTCATTTTAAACTTTTCACCCACAGTTGTAAGTTTCCATTTTTGCCAACCTGGAGAATTTGTGGGTTTTTTTTTTTCAGTATTTTTCAATTTGATGGGGAAAAACACTCATAGTTCTTTCAATTTGTAGTTTTATATCTAGTGAGACTGAACAAGTTTTCAGTTGGCTACTTGTAGTTTTTTCATGAGTAGCCCATTCATGGCTTTTGTTATTTTCTATCACTGTTTTAATTTTTTTTCTTATTCATCAGTAAGTGCTCTTTATATATTACAGATAAAAACTCTTCATTATGTATATTTACAAAATATAAATCTGTACAGTAAACAAATTAACCAGTATACTTTTGTTATTAAATTGGGCCTTTGCAAAGGAATAAAACGAGAAAACCTTGTTTAGCCTGTTTAAATTGTGATTATTCCTAAGTATTTATGTCCTTTGCATACTTAGTAATATCATAGTAGTAATGTGCTTGGTAGCAGGGACTGTCAGCCACTAGATATAATAGAAGAAAGAGAATATAATAGAGTGGGAAGATCATTGAAATTAGAGCCAGAAGCCTGGGTTCTGGTCCTGGCCCCAATATTCTTTACCTCTGTGATCTTGGTTAATTCACGTACTCTCTCTGAACCTTAATTTCCTCATCTGTATAATGGGCACATTTATATCATATATCTCACAGAGCTAAGATGAGATTACATATGAAAAAAAGTATTGCAAACAGTAAAAATTACACAATACAAATTATAATGCTAGTAAGTGTGGTATAAATATAGCAAGTTGAATGTACTGTTTATTAAAATTATCATCTTTTGAGGTTACCTAATTTATAAAATAGTCAGCCTAAGATCTTTCTGAGTCTCTGATTTTTGGGTTCGTACTAATTTGCATAACGCCTTTAAAGAGAAATGGTTTGCTTTTTAAAAATTCAAGGTGATGTTCTTTGTGGCAGTGTAGAGTGTGTTTATGGTGTATTGGCTTTAGGGCACTGGGCTGCTGTCTTCTGTTTAGGGCACTATTGACAGCCTTTGTGAGCTCATTAGGCACCATTCTGGTAAAAGCCATTTTGATCTGTAGTGAAGGGCATTACATTAAAAGGGCATTGATGTTGGAAATCTGTATTTTGGTCCTTTCATTAAAATACACTCTTCACAAAAGAGGCAATATGAATTTGCATTGCAAATGAATTAAAACTCTTGAAACCAGGTAATTTAATTATGTCTTTGCCACAGCCTTTTATCTTCCTCTGCAAAGGAACTCTGTCTCTTTTTGACGCCTCATATTGGAAGCTGGGTCTTCTTATTCTCAGAATTAATTAACATGCAAATACTTGTCTAGAGACAGGGGAACACTGCTTTTTCAATTAGCATTTAAATGTCACTCTTAATGATGTCAGATTGACTCTTTTAAGGGAAAATTAAAGTGGTAGAGTCATCACCTGATTATTCCCTAGAGCATGTTATTGGTATTTCTGATTATTTGGTCTTAGTGGGAGCTTTAATCTTCTACTGTTCACAGGCTATTTGAGTCAGATCTACAACTGTATTGTAGTCCCCCCTCCCCCAAATCTGCGGCTTTGCTTTCCATGGTTTCAGTTACCTACAGCCAACTATGGTCCAAAAATAGTAAATGGAAAATTCTAGAAATAAACAATTCATAAGTTTTAAATTACATGCTGTTCTGAGTAGCATGATGAAATCTCGGCTGTCCTGCTCTGTCCCACCCAGGACGTGAATGATCCCTTTGTCCAGCGCATCCCACCTGTTGGTAGGCACCTCAGTTTTCAGATTCATTTTTCGGTATCACACTGCTTATTTGCAGGTAGCTCTTACTTTACTTAATAATGTCCCCTAAACGCAAGAGTAGCGATGCCGGCAATACTCAGATATGCCAAAGAGAAACTATAAAGTGCTTCCTTTAAGTGAAAAGGTGAAAGTTCTTGGCTTAATAAGGAAAGAACAAAAGTTGTATGCTGAGGTTGGTAAGATCTGCGGTAAGAATTAATCTTCTTTGATCTGTGAAATTATGAAGAAGGAAAAAGAAATTTGTGCTAGTTTTGCTGTAGCACCTCAAACAGCAAAAGTATGGCCACAGCGTGTGATAAGTACTTAGTGATAAAATGGAAAAGGCATTAAATTTGTGGGTAGAAAACATGAACAGGAAATGTGTTCCAGTTGATGGCAACATACGCCAGAAAGCATTGAGTATGAGGAATTCAGCAAGGGATCTCCTGAAGCAAGTAACACCAAGCCATTTACTTCTAAAGGATGGTTACACAGATTCAGGAATAGCTTTGGACTGAAAAATACAAAGATTGCTGGAGAGGCTGAGTCTGTTCATAAAGAAGCTGCTGCCACATTTTCAGTGGAGTTCAAGAGGTTGATTAAGGAGAGGGACCACATTCACATAACTTTTATTACCGTATATTATAATTTTTCTATTTTATTATTAGTTATTGCTGTTAATCTCATACTGTGCCTAATTTATAAGTTAAACTTCATCATACTTATAGAAAAAACATAGCGTATGCGGTACTACCTGCGGTTTCAGGCGTCTACTGGGGGTCTTGGACAAATCCCTCTTGGGTAAGGGGGGACTGCTGTACTTGGTTGTAGCAAAGCTAGGTTCTAGCTGTCCCTTGCCGATGGCTTCTGGAAAGGCCCACCTGCCATACTTTGCACTGCTTCTCAGTAACAAGTTTTTGCAGGAGCAGCACCTGCAGAAACTGTTAGCAACAAATAAATGTACCCAGGAAGGAGGTGTCAAGGGGCCTGGGTAGCAACTGCGTGGTAAGGAATAAATAAGATGGACTCTGGAGTTAGGGATTCACAGGTTCAAATCTTGCCTGTGACACTTGAAGCTGTGAGCAAATTACTTCCCTTCTTTGACACTCAATTTCCTCATTAGTGAAATATAAAAAGTAATATATACTATTTAGGTGGTCGAGAGGGTAAAAGGTGATAATATGTATCAAGCACTGCACAGTCAGAATAAGTTATCTGCTGAAACAAAGAACCCCCAAATCTAGTGGTTTCACTTGTTATTTCCTACGGGGGAAAGGAGGGCTCTGCTCCATGCAGACACATTCAGTGATCCAGACTTCCTTTATCTCATGGGCCTGCCATTCCCTAAGACCATGGAATCCTTCCCTAGATTGTCTGTCTCTGGCTGGCAGGTGAGGGAAGAGCGCGAGCATGAGGATTGCACAGGAGGCTATATGGGCCATGCTGGAGATGACGCATATCACTTCCACGCACATACCACTGGCCAAGTGCAATTCCATAGATGCACATACTTTCGTTTTTAAAAATTTTATTAAAGTATAGCTGACTTACAATGTTGTGTTAGTTTCTGATGTACAGTAAAGTGATTCAGACATCTATTTATCTATCTATCTATCTATCTATCTATTCTTTTCCATTATGGTTTATTATAGGATATTGAATGTAATTCATTGTGTGGTCCTTGTTGTTTGTCCATTTTATCCATAGTAGTTTATATCTGCTAATCCCAAACTCCTAATTTTTCCCTCCCCCACCACCTTTCCTCTTTGGTAACCATAAGTTTGTTTTCTATGTCTGTGAGTCTGTTTTGTTTCATAAATAGGTTCATTTGTGTTATATTTTATATTCCACATGTAAGTGGTATCGTATGGTATTTGTGTTTCTTTTTCTGACTTACTTCACATAGTATGGTCATTTCTAGGTCCATCCATGTTGCTGCAAATGGCATTATTTCAGTCCTTTATATGGCTGAGTAGTAGTCCATTGTGTGTGTGTGTGTGTATGCACACACACATGCATATCACATCTTTATCCATTCATCTGTTGATGGACATTTAGATTGTTTCCATGTCTTGGCTGTTGTAAATAGTGCTGCTGTGAACATTGGGGTGCATGTATCTTTTCAAATCAGTTTTCTCTGGCTTCATGTCCAGGAGTAGGATTGCTAGATCATATGGTAACTCGGTTTTTAGTGTTTTTTACGGAACCTCCATACTGTCCTCCATAGCAGCTGCACCAATTTACATTCTCACCAACAGTGTAGGAGGGTTCCTTTTTCTCCATACCTTCTCTGGCATTTATTATTTGTAGATTTTTTAATGATGGCCCTTCTGACTGGTGGGAGGTGATACCTCATGGTAGTTTTGACTTGCATTTCTCTAATAATTAGTGATATTGAGCATCTTTTCATGTGCCTGTTGGTCGTCTGTGTTAGACGCACCTACTTTCAAGTGAGCCTGGGAAATGTGTATCTCAGGAGGAAAACAAAATGGGTTTGTTGGGTGAACATATAGTCCTCTACCACAAGCATTCGGTAAAATTTGTTGAGTAAATGAAAGAAAGAAAAAAATGAAAGGATTTTCTGTTTATTTTCCTCTAAAAGTCTAACACTTTTAGAGTGTTAGAGCTCGTAGGGGGCCTTAGAAATGATCAAGTTTTACCCTGTCTTTTTATAGATTAAGAGCCTGCATGCCCGGAGGACTTAGTAAGCTACACAAGATCTTCCAGATAGTAGTAGCAGGACTAGAGAACCTGAATGTGCTTCTCCCCAATTTATTCCGTGTCTCATTATTTGAAACAGTGTTGTTTGTTTTCTGCCCTAGGGTTGCCCTTCCATTTTGTCATGTGAAGATGAGCTTTAAAATATGTTACTGTGGTCATTACCGATAGACTTCAGTTTTGTTTGGAAGAAGGAATTTGGTATTTTAGGATAGTGGGAGAGATGGGAGTCTCCACAGCCTCTTGGTAAGAGTGAGAATTAATCTTCACTCCCCTACTCACGTGTTTAAGCAAACTTTCTTTAGCCTCCTTCTATATGTAATGAATTATACAAGGTGATGTGGATGCAGCGGTGATTAAGACAGAAATATTCACAGCCTAAGGGAGGTGTCAAATATTTAAACAATAATTACTACATAAAATGAGAGTGCAGTGGAAGCAATAAGGTGGAAGTGACCAGCTGCTGGGGTTAGAGGGAGATGGAGGATGGGAAGCTTCACGGAGGAAGCAGATCTTTGAACTGGATCTTAAAGAATCCAGTTTATTGAGAATTTGATCTGCTCTGAAACATACACTCTTGTGTATGTATTTATATAATTGGTACAGATAATCTTGCCTGGTTGTGGCTGTGCATTGAGGAAAAGCGGGTAAGAAAATCAGATAGAAAACCAAAGTTGGGATCAAGTCTCAGCTTGTTAGATTAGCATTTAGCACTCACGTTTACCATTCTTCTATCATTTTGTTGATTTACTACCAGCAAATAATTACATAAAATAACCTTTGGATACAGATCAATCATCATCAACCAGTGTATTTTTTTAATTTTACTTTTTAATTCAAGTATTGTTGATTTACAATGTTGTGTTAGTTTTAGGTGTGCAGCATAGTGTGTGTGTGTATGTGTGTGTGTGTATATATATATATATAAATCTATTCTTTTTCAGATTCATTTCCATTATAACTTATTACAAGGTATTCAATACAGTTCCCTGTGCTATACAGTATGTCCTGGCTGTTTATCTTTTTTATATATAGTAGAGTGTATATGTTAATCACAAACTCCTAATTTATCCCTCTTTCCCCCTTCCCGCTTCATCAACCAGTATTTTATTGTGAACCAGTAAGTTCTTGACACCATCCTTCTAGGTCTAGTAGGCTTTGCATAATTTTTGTTTAGGAACAGACCCTCAAAAGTATTTGTAGAGGACACAGAGAAGATGGCGGAGTAGAAGGACGCTCGCAGGTCACCCTCTCCCACAAATACACCAAGACTCACATCTACAGACCCACTCAGCCAACCAGAGCACCTGTGGAACTCCGACAGAACATCGCCCTCTTCAAAAGATAAAGACGCCAAAAATCTGGTAGGAGAAAAGGAAAAAAGAAAGAACAAAAGGCAAAGCAGCCCGGGACGGGTCCCGCGGGGAGGGAGCGGCAAAGGAGGACTGGCGCTCGCTCGCTGGGTCTCCCCTCTCCAACTGAGAGGCCAGCGGGACGAAGGGGGAGCCTCCGAGGCTCGGATCTGTACAGAGCAGCCCTTGACTAACAGAACTAAGTTAAACGGGCACAGAGCGTCCCCCCGACACCCAGCCTGAGACGCGGGCCGGCAGCCGCGGGCAGGGCCAGGCTGCACAAGCCGGGCGGAGGATGGAAGTGGCTGCACGGAGGCAGCCCCGGGGGAACGCAAGGGGCTGCGCGCCGTGGCTGTGGGTGCACAGGGCAGAACAACCTGGGCCCTCCATAAAACAGCAAGGTTGATGTGCTCTCGGGGGAAGGGTGCACACCCCCATCTCTGAAAACCCGCGGAAAGTTTTCGGGGGAAGAGAGGCGGGGCTCAGGCACAGCCGCCATATCCTCTGCGCTGAGCACTCAGGCGGCGGCGGGGGCGAAACCTGCATCCGCACCGAAGGGCTTAGCAGCCTCAAAGGCCAGACTGAGACTGGCCTGCAGCCCGAGGCAGATAGGATCCTTCCATCCTGGTCCCTCAGAGAACTTGC
This sequence comes from Camelus bactrianus, assembly GCF_048773025.1. Lineage (NCBI taxonomy): Eukaryota > Metazoa > Chordata > Mammalia > Artiodactyla > Camelidae > Camelus > Camelus bactrianus. Next base: position 40,238,648 of record NC_133550.1, on the reverse strand, counting down.
TCCACAAAGACAAACAAGGAGCTGGGTTTTGGCTCCGAGCAGGGACAGGGCTGTCCCTCAGTCTTCCCCAAGCCCACCTACGGAGCACCGACCAGGGCGGAGCACGCAGCCGCACAGAGAGCGGAACTACCAGCGGCGCAGGTAGAGGGAGAGCGGCCCCCCCGCCTTTCGGGCAGGAACACAGCCCCTGACCGAGGTGCTGGGAGGGGGCACGACCCGCCCTCCTACCTGGCCAGTCTGCAACATCTGACTGCGGCATCCGGAGGGGCAGCGACCCGCCTGCCCACAGCAGAGAGCTGCACCTGACCCAGTGTTAGGAGGAGGCGCGATCTGCTTGCCGACAGGTGCTGGGAGCAGCACAGAAGAGGGCACCAACGGAGGGCCTCTGAAAACAGCAAGCTGAGCTCCAAAACAGGACAAAGACAGAAAGACTTCACATTAAAAGCACACAGACTCCAAGAGAACACCGACAACCCCCCCCCTTTTTTTTTTGTTAAATCTGTTTTTACCTGTTCTATTTTCTATTACTCTCTTAATCTTTACTTCTTAATTCATTTCTATTTCTCTTGGGTTTTGATGTCCTGCTATTGATTAGACACAGGTTTCAAATACATCTATTCATCCCCCCCCCCTTTTTTTGTAAAGGTTTCAAAAGGACGTCTCAACCCGATTAATACTCTGCTTCAACTCACTCTTCTATTATTCATTATACACTGTTTTCAAACCCTCTTTCTCCCTTCTTTTAAAATGCTTTCTCTCTCTCTCTTACTGTTTTTTCTTTTTTTCCTAAGTTCTATTCCTAAATAGGCATCAGATAGATAAAATCCTTAAGGACCAAAATAAAGAACTGATACTCCATAAACCACAGTGCCAAAGAGGTATGAGCAAGATGAAGAAGCAGAAAAACCTTTCCCAATTAAAAGAACAAGAGAAATCCCCTGAAAGAAAGATCAACGAAATAGACATCGATAGCCTACTAGATCAAGATTTCAAAAAAGGAGTGATCGAATTGCTGAAGGAATTAAAAGAGATAGTGTTTAGAGATATAAAATATGTCAAAAATGAAATTGAAGCTATAAAGAAGAGCCAAGTAGAATGGGTAAACTCACTGACAGAGATGAGGAATGATCTAATAGCTGTGCAAAGCTGACTAGATAATGCAGAGGAACGAATTAGTGATCTAGAAGACAGGGCAATAGAAAGCACCCATTCAGAAGAACTACAAGAGAAGCAAATAAAAAATAATGAAAATAGCATAAGGGACCTATGGGATAATATAAAGCGTCCCAACCTTCGCATAATAGGGGTCCCAGAAGGAGAAGAAAGATCAAAGGGGATTGAAAAGGTTTTTGAAGAAATCATGACTGAAAACTTCCCAAACTTAAAGAAGGAATCAGATATCCAAGTACAGGAAGCTCAGAGGGTCCCAAACAGGAAGAACCCAAATAGACCCACACCAAGACATATCATAATCAAGATGGCCAGAGTCAAGGATAAAGAAATGATTCTAAAGGCAGCAAGAGAAAAGCAAAGAGTAAGTTACAAGGGAACCCCCATAAGGCTCTCAGCTGATTTCTCTACACAAACACTACAGGCCAGAAGGGAGTGGCAAGATATATTCAAAGCCCTGAATGAAAAACAGATGCAGCCTAGGATCCTTTATCCAGCAAGGCTATCCTTGAGGATAGAAGGAGAAATAAAGAGTTTCACAGACAAAAAAAAGCTGCAGGAGTTTAGCAACACTAAACCCATGCTAAAAGAAATATTGAAAGGGCTATTCTAAATAGAAAAGCAGCAGGATGCTACAGAAATGAGAAACACACAACTGGAAAGGTGATAACTCATGGATTACAAATACAGTAAACATGAAATTATAAAAGAAGACATACAAATCACTGAGAGTGGGAGAGGGAGGCAGGGAAATATAGAATATTTTTTTCTTTCTTTTTTAAATTTTTTTAACAGTAGGATGGGTTTGAGATCATGTTACTATCAGTTTAATAAAAACAGTTATAGTAATGGGTTGACAGATTTACAAAAAAGGGTAACCACAAGCCAAAAATTTACAAAGGAGTCACAAAAATTAAATAAAATCCATGATAATACAAAGGAAAATTACCAAACCACAAAAGGAAGAAGAAAGGAACAAAGAGGATATACCAATTCAACTGCAAAGATAAGTTCAAAATGGCAATAAACACACATCTATCATTAATTACTGTAAATGTTAATGGACTAAATGCTCCAGTCAAAAGACACAGAGTGGCAGACTGGATAATAAAGCAAGAACCTTCAATATGCTGCATACAAGAGACCCACTTTAGGGAGAAGGACACATATAGATTGAGAGTGAAAGGATGGAAAAGGATATTCCATGCAAATGGAAAAGCCAAAAAAGCAGGTGTTGCAGTACTGATTTCAGACAAAACAGACTTTAAAACAGAGGCCATAAAGAAAGATAAAGAAGGACATTTTATAATGATTAAAGGAGTGATACAAGATGAGGATATTACACTCGTTAATATATATGCACCCAATATAGGAGCACCTAAGTACATACAAGAATTACTAACAGAGATAAAGGGGGATATTGATGGGAATACAATCATAGTTGGAGATTTTAACACTGCATTAACATCACTAGACAGATCTTCCAGACAGAAAATAAACAAGGCAACAGAGAAATTAAATACTACAATAGAAAAACTGGATTTGGTGGATATTTTCAGAGCATTACACCCCCCCAAAATGGGATATACATTCTTTTCAAGTGCACATGGAACATTTTCCAGGATCGGTCATGTACTTGGGCACAAAAGAAACCTCAACAATTTTAAGAAGATAGAAATTATCTCAAGCATCTTTACTGACCGCAATGCCATGAAACTGGAAATCGACAACAGAGAAACAAAGGAGAGAAAAAGGAAAGCATGGAGATTAAACAATATGTTATTGAAAAAACAATGGATCAATGAGGAAATCAAAGCTGAAGTTAAAAAATACCTTGAGACAAATGATAATGAAAGCACAACCACTCAAAACCTATGGGACACAGCAAAGGCAGTGCTAAGAGGGAAGTTTATAGCGATACAGGCCTTCCTCAAAAAAGAAGAACAATCTCAAATAAACAATTTAACCCACCACCTGAATGAATTAGAAAAAGAAGAACAAAAAGCCCCAAAAAGCAGCAGAAGGAAGGAAATGATAAAGATCAGAGAGGAATTAAATACAATAGAGATTAACAAAACCACAGAAAAAATCAACCAAACCAAAAGCTGGTTTTTTGAAAAAGTAAATAAAATCGACAAACCTCTGGCCAAACTCACAAAGAAGAAAAAAGAGAGAGCACAAATTAGCAAAATAAGAAAGGAAAATGGAGAAATTACAACAAACAAAATAGAAATACAGAATATCATACGAGAATATTAAGAAAAACTATGTGGAACCAAACTGGATAACCTAGAGGAGATGGACAAGTTTCTGGAAACATACTGTCCACCAAAACTGAATCAAGAAGAATCTGAACACTTGAACAATCCGATCACTAGAAAGGAAATAGAAATAGCAATTAAAAACCTCCCTACAAATAAAAGTCCAGGACCGGACAGCTTCACCGGGGAATTCTACCAAACATACAAAGAAGAACTCATACCAGTCCTTCTTAAACTCTTCCAGACGATTGAAAAGGAGGGAATACTCCCAAACTCATTCTATGAAGCCACCATCACCCTGATACCAAAACCAGGCAAAGACACTACAAAAAAGGAGAATTATAGGCCAATATCACTGATGAACATAGACGCCAAAATCCTCACCAAAATTTTAGCAAGTAGAATCCAACAACACATAAAAAAGATTATACATCATGACCAAGTGGGGTTCATCCCAGGGACACAAGGCTGGTTCAACATACGCAAATCAATCAGTGTAATACATCACATCAACAAGAGAAAGGACAAAAACCACATGATCATCTCAATCGATGCAGAAAAAGCATTTGATAAAATTCAACACCCATTTATGATAAAAACTCTCGCCAAAGTATAGAGGGTATAGAGGGAACATATCTCAACATAATAAAAGCTATATATGACAAACCTACAGCCAGCATAGTACTCAACGGTGAAAAACTCAAAAGCTTCCCACTAAAATCTGGGACAAGACAAGGATGCCCACTATCACCACTCCTATTCAACATAGTCCTGGAAGTCCTAGCCACAGCAGTCAGGCAAGAGAAAGAAATAAAAGGGATCCAAATTGGAAAAGAAGAGGTAAAAGTGTCATTATATGCTGACGACATGTTACTATATATAGAAAACCCTAAAAGGTCCACACAAAAGCTACTAGAGCTGATTGAAGAATTCAGCAAGGTAGCAGGTTACAAAATTAACGTTCAAAAATCAGTTGCATTTCTTCACACTAACGATAAATCAACAGAAGAAGAAAGTAAAGAAACAATCCCCTTTAAAATAGCACCCAAAGTAATAAAATATCTGGGAATAAATCTAACCAAGGAGGTGAAAGAATTATACACAGAAAACTATAAACCATTGATGAAGGAAATTAAAGAAGACTTTAAAAAATGGAAAGATATTCCATGCTCTTGGATTGGAAGAATCAATATTGTTAAAATGGTCACACTGCCCAAGGCAATCTACAGATTTAATGCAATCCCTATCCAATTACCCAGGACATATTTCACAGAACTAGAAAAAATCATAATAAAATTCATATGGAACCATCAAAGACCTAGAATTGCCAAAGCATTACTGAAGAGAAAGAAAGAGGCTGGAGGAATAACTCTCCCAGACTTCAGACAATACTATAGAGCTACAGTCATCAAGACAGCATGGTATTGGTACCAAAACAGACATATAGACCAATGGAACAGAATAGAGAGCCCAGAAATGAACCCACAAACTTTTGGTCAACTCATCTTTGACAAAGGAGGCAAGAATATACGTTGGAATAAAGACAGTCTCTTCAGCAAATGGTGTTGGGAAAACTGGACAGCAGCATGTAAAACAATGAAGCTAGAACACTCCCTTACACCATATACAAAAATCAACTCAAAATGGATTAAAGACTTAAACATAAGACAAGATACAATAAACCTCCTAGAGGAAAACATAGGCAAAACATTATCTGACATACATCTCAAAAATTTTCTCCTAGAAGAAATAAAAACAAGAATAAACAAATGGGACCTAATGAAACTTACAAGCTTCTGCACAGCAAAGGAAACCAGAAGTAAAACAAGAAGAAAACCTACGGAATGGGAGAAAATTTTTGCAAGTGAAACCGACAAAGGCTTGATCTCCAGAATATATAAGCAGCTCATACGACTCAATAAGAAAAAAATAAACAACCCAATCCAAAAATGGGCAGAAGACCTAAACAAGCAATTCTCCAAGGAAGACATACAAATGATCAAAAAGCACATGAAAAAATGCTCAATATCACTAATTATCAGAGAAATGCAAATCAAAACTACAATGAGGTATCACCTCACACCAGTCAGAATGGCCGTCATTCAAAAATCCACAAATGACAAATGCTGGAGAGGCTGTGGAGAAAGGGGAACCCTCCTACACTGCTGGTGGGAATGCAGTTTGGTGCAGCCACTATGGAAAACAGTGTGGAGATTCCTCAAAAGACTAGGAATAGACTTACCATATGACCCAGGAATCCCACTCCTGGGCTTGTATCCAGAAGGAAATCTACCTCAGGATGACACCTGCACCCCAATGTTCATAGCAGCACTATTTACAATAGCCAAAACATGGAAACAGCCTAAATGTCCATCAACAGGTGACTGGATAAAGAAGAGGTGGTATATTTATACAATGGAATACTACTCAGCCATAAAAACCGACAACATAATGCCTTTTGCAGCAACATGGATGCTCCTGAGAATGTCATTCTAAGTGAAGTAAGCCAGAAAGAGAAAGAAAAATACCATATGAGATCGCTCATATGTGGAATCTAAAAAACAAAAACAAAAACAAACAAACAAACAAAAACAAAGCGTAAATAAAGGACAGAAATAGACTCACAGACAGAGAATACAGACCTGTGGTTGCCAGGGGGGTGGAGGGTGGGAAGGGATAGACTGGGATTTCAAAATTGTAGAATAGACTACACTGTATAGCACAGGGAAATATACACAAAATGTTATGATAACTCACAGAGAAGAAAATGTGACAATGAGTGTGTATATGTCCATGAATAACTGAAAAATTGTGCTGAACACTGGAATTTGACACAACCTTGTAAAATGATTATAAATCAATAAAAAATGTTAAAAAAAAATAAGCTACAAATCATCCATTTCAAAAAAAAATTAAAAACCCACCGAACAGAACTGAAGCTCTAAGATGAAAAAAAAAAAAATCATATCACTACACCATGGAAACAACTATCAAAATAAGCCTAAGTGTGTAGACTTAATTACTGACTCTGGTAAATTATGTGTATAAATAGGTTGACTTTGTAAATAAATGCTGATATCTGACAGCATTTAGTAAAACTAAAAAAAATTAAAAAAAAAAAAAGAAAGTAAATACTAGTAGTAACGTAAATAACAACAGCTAATCCTTATTGGGTACTTGTTATTGTTTTAAACCCTCATTATCTCTAATCTTCACAACAAACATATGCAGTTGTGTTGCTCTCCCTAGCTACAGATGAGAACGCTGAGGCTCAGAAATGTTGAGTGGCTTGTCCAAGTCACACTGGTCACTCTGGAGCTAGAAGCTAAACTGCATTCCAAAGCTTAAACATACGCTTAACTATTACAGTAAATAAAAAGTGCAAACAGATGTTACAACGCCTCTGTTCAGAAAATGCTAGATTTTACACTTCAAGTTCCCAAGAAAGGATCACTTTATTTTTTAAATGACTTTGGCAGATTTGCAAATAATGTATTTGGAAAAAGGAAAAGGAGACTTCTAGAAGCAGAAGTTGATAGCCAAAAAAAAAAAAAAGACTGTAGACTAATAGTGAGAGGAGCTGAAAAAAAACTAGAATATATTCCCAAGATCTCTGAAAGTATTCTATTCTGGGTGAGATAGATAAGGTATCTTGTTCACTTTATTAAGTTTATCAATGAGTAAATATGGAACTCGATGATGGTAGATTTGTCTTGTCAATAAAATGTTAATTAAAAAAAAAAAAGTATTTGTAGAGGCAGAGGTAAGACACATGAGCTACCAGACAACCATGAGTCAGTAGGAAGGGTGGGGCACAGAGACCCTGCAGATAGATGATGCATGAAAATGTATATAGGTTTAGGTTAAAGGGCTTGATTTTCAGAGAGGTTTCTCTGAGAGGTACTCTTTGGAGCCTAGATTTGAAGGGTTGTTGGAAATGCTTGGGAGTTGGCATCTCAGGAATTAAGTAAGACTGAAAGAGCATGGGCTATTCCATAGTCTGGGAAGGAGGGTTTTGGTGGAGGAGAGGTTGAATGACAGTTTCACAGAAAGTGGCAGAGGCTGGCAGAACTCAGTCTTGTCTGATGTCTGTCCTCCCACAGCTCCGTCCTCCTCTCTGAGAGTGCAGGTTGGAGTCAGAATCCCATGATACTTTCCATTTTGGAGGTTAGAATCAGGGATGCCCAGGATCAGTTAGGAAGCAGGAGGCATTTCTTTTCAGTACCCCTGGCTCCCCTTTGGTGTGTCTCTCCTCGCCTTGGCATGTGTTTTCTCATACCTTCCTATAACGTAGTCACAGTAGAGTGTCAGGAGGATTTGTATTGTTTTAAAATTTACATTTTAAATTCTAAAGGCATTCTTATATAGTAATTCAAGTTGTACAAAAAGATATAAAATGTAAAGTAATTGTTTCTCTTCCCTCAAACCTTTAATCCTCATTTTTTTAAGTATCTTTCTGGACATTTTATTTGACCATACAAGCACACACGGATGTATCATTTTTTATTTGAGTGGATTCATTTAATATATGCATTTTCTGTAACTTGCTTTCTGTAATTAATATGTAGGTTATCTTTTCCTGCTACTACATAGTTCTATCCTATTTTTTAAATCAGCAGAATAGTTGTCTCTGTACTTACTGCTTCCACATGATCCTTACTCTTAATCCTTTGCTATTTATTACATACTCTGCAGTAGAGAACATCCTTGTAGCCATCTGTAAACTTGTAGAGGAGTTGTTTGCAGGGTACTTGCAGTGGAGTTCCTAGGTCAAAGAGTGCATGTATTTAAAGTTCAATAGATATTGATGAACTGTCCTCCAGAAAGGCTGTACTTACTTTCATTTTATCCACAGTGCATGTGAATTCCTTTTTCTAAGTATTTTTCTTTTTAAAGAGGATCCTGGACTTAGGGCCAGAGAAGAAGAGACAGAGGAGAGAGCCTGCTAAAAATAAGTGGTGGCCAAGAGAAATGAAAAGATATGTTCACACAAAAACTTGGACACAGCAGCACTATTCATAACAGCCAAAAAATGGAAACAGCCCAAATATTCATCAGCTGTTGAATGGATTAACACAATGTGGTATATACATACAATGGAATATTATGCAGCAATAAAAGGAACAAAGTAGTAATACGTGCTATAACATGAGTGAACCTTGAAAGCATTATGCTAAGTGAAAGAAGCCAGTCACAAACACCGCACATATTTACGTGAAATGTCCAGAACAGGCAAAGCCATAGAGATGGAAAGTATATTAGTGGTTGCTTAGGGCTGGGGAGGTAGGCAGGAGAGGGGATTTGGGAAGTGGCTGCTAGTAGGTACAGGGTTTCTTTTTGGGGTGATGAAAATGTTCTCAAATTAGATTGTGGCGATGGTTACACAAGACTGTGAGTATGCTAAAAACCATTGAATTGCACATTTTAAATGGGTGAATTTTATGGTATGTGAATTATATGTCTATAAAGTTGTTAAACAAAATGAGTGGTGGCATAACACATGGAATGGAATGGGAAGGATGAGGATGTGGCCTTTATCATGGGCTTGTGGGCCAGACAGGAAGTCAGTGCTATAGCAGTGTGGCTGGGAATTTGGATGGGGAGGGCATCCCTCCCAGCAGCGCTGAGCTGGGTGTTCCGGTGGCTGATGTTAGCCAGCTTCCGAGGTGGGTGATGGGTGTTTTCCCCACAGCAGAATGCAGACAAGAGGCAGTTAATGCATGCCCTAGTCAGAGTGAGAATGGGGCTTAGTACACTGAATTACTGACTCCTTGTCCTCGTCAGTCCTTCCAATACACAGAAGATACTGTTCTCCTGGAAGGCAGTAATAGTTTCCTTTAGTGACCTAGAAATGCCTGCTGTGCTCCAGCATTTGGAAAAGGAAGGTTAGAGAGAGGAAACTGAGCCCAGCTGCTGAGTCAAGGAGAAGGGGAGGAAGACCTCAGGTCACACAGGACAATGAGGCGCTCGTTGGTGAATAAGAGCAAGAAGTCAGTGTTCAACTCAGTAATTAAGCTTTTTCTACACAGTGGAAGTGACTGTTCTTTTGGAATGTGTTTGCTAGTAAATATCATGCTAAGAGTGTTGAAAAGGAAGTTATGATTTTAAGTGGCCTCTGAGTTGTGTGCTGATTGATAAAATTTCACTCTAGGGAAAGAGAGTTAATTTTACAGTGTACATTGAAAGTTAAAGGAAAATCACACCTTTCTGTGGAAGCCAGTTTTCCTTGCGATTGTGGTTTTTTGAACACGCTCTTTACTTTCTTCATTCCCTGTCATCATGGCTCTATAGTACAGATTAGATTAAAATCCAAAATCTTCTGAATTATTTTTAGGTCGAAGTTGTTTTGGTTTTTTTGTTACTGTTTTTTTGGTTCAAAAAGATCTTGGGTAGGTCTCCATGATTCTATTTTGAAAGTTAATCGGTTTAAGTGGTTACTACTGGTTTACCAACCGTTTACCTCAAAAACCCAGGACAGCACATATGTGGGTCAGTGTTGACCTAATGGCAAAATTATTTTGCATCAAGTAGAGGTCTTTTTCTTTGTCACTGTATTTGATTCACTACCCTTTATTTTCCAAAAACCTCATGTAAGTATAGATTATGGATATTAAGCTATTAGTCTTGATGCTTGATTAAGATGTAAACAGGCATCTCACCCACTTTTAAACCTTTCCAAGGAATACCTTTTCCTCTGATTTTATTTTGACCTGCTAAAGAACCTTTAGCATTGAGAGAAAATTTGGTTGATGATTCAGACTGTGAGGGAGAGGAAGGAAGTGATTCTGGCCCATGTGCACCAGTTGAATAACAACTGGTGGATATTTTTGTATTTATTGCTATTCTTAGTGTAAGGCCTGTAGTTAACTAGGGAGTAACTAAGCTCAGTTATACTTAACAGACTTGGAGACTTTAGTTTGAGTATGTCAATATCTCATTCTTTGGGAAAACTTCAGTTTAGCTGATGGTTGAAATGCAAACCCTCTATCATGGAATTCCTTCTCATTCAATAAATGAAGAATAAACTTTTACCCGGTTAAATTCCAAAATAATTAAAATTGCTCTTTATTTCTGGCTGTTAACCAAATCCTAACCATTATACATAGCCACAGAAGGTTTTTATTTGGTTTTGGTTTGTTTTACATTTTGGTTCATTTCTCTTAAATGTATTTTAAAGGCAATCATTTATGGCCTGTATTAGAATTCCTTTCTGTGTTCTTGTGTTAGAATTCTGAAAGTAGCAATGAATTCACAGGAGTACTCAAGAATGTAAGAGCGATTATATGTGAATTATACCTCAAATTCAAAAATTGATGAAAAAACACCAAAAATCCCAAATAAACAAAACGAAACAAATACAGAAGCAAGGTGTTTCCATCACTTACTGAATTGGGGGTGTAGACTTTCATCTTTTGCCAACCCACGTAGAGATTGTGACTGTAAACTGTCATGACTTAACTTCAAAGCACAGCTCGTTCTCTTAGCAGTGGAGCAAAACATTTTAATTATGCCTGAACAACTATTATAGATTAGTATAGGCCAGTCAGTAACCGTCACTTGCTGGTTGATGATATTGCACATATTTAGATTCAGCTAAATGTCAAAATTGCCACAAGCCAAGATATAGTCATTGATGAGGACTTTAACTTTCTCAGTTTTCTGATAGATATTTCATGGAAAGCAAAATCCTTTCTGTCTTTTTCTTTTTTTAAACCACAGATTGAGGAAGCAATGAGATGGAAATACAATTCTAAGCTTAGTCCTAACCAATAAGAAAACTGTTTATTGAAGTAGAATTGACTAAAACCTTGGGAGGGAAGTAACTGTGGTAGTATTGTTTTGTAACTGCAAAATAAATGGAAGTTGGGCATAACCATACCATAGCAGTGACTTTAGGAAAATATATATTTAGAGAAAGGATAGGTATTTTTCAGAGTCCAGAGACTTGAAAAGAGAGGACCACACAAAAAGAGAGCAAGAGAGAAAGAAAGAAAAAGAAAAAAAAAAATTCTGACAGCAAAAAAAAAAAAAAAAAAAAAATGACAGTTTAGGGAGATGAGGAGGTAAAAGAGAGGAAACCATTCTAAGCACCAAGGACATTTTTGATGGACTTGGATATTAAGAGAACATGTATGGAAGATTGAAAGACAAACACATACTCAAGGACAAATGCAGAAGAAGAGTGGCACAAAACCAGTAGAAAAATATCTGCAAAGCTCAAGTCCAGACTGAGCTGAGGCTGGAGGGAATGCTAAAGACAACAGAAAAGGGCTCTAAAGCAACTTTCAAAACAAGAAGAACAAGTAAGGGCTAAGCTCATTGCTTGGGGCAGATGGAATAATGTTTACATGATGAAAAGCAGACCTACTCAACGACTTGGCTTCTCTCTTCCTCTATCAAAGAGAGTGATCTTCAAACTGGAATGTGTAACATAAACATGGTTAAGAATAAATTGAAGCACGCAGGATTGGTGATGATAATAATAGTTGCAACTACAATTTGTTGAGTTTCTACTAAGGACTGACTATTAGGAAAGAGAATTTATTATTTTTTTCCAAGTGCTTATGGCACCTGTGCGTGGTAGGGATTCTTGTCATCAACCCCATTTTATAGGTGAGAACACTGAAGCTCGGGACAATTTAATAGCAGGCCTGAAGTCACAGAGCCAGTAAGTGATGGGCTAGGATTCAGATCGAGGTCTGACTCTTTTAATGGACACCCTGATTCCCGTGCCTATCAGTCCCTACAGTTTTAAACAGGATTGTGTCTTTCAGTTTAAATTATCTTGTTAGACACATGAACAAACAAAAATCCAGTAGGTGTTATTGAAGAGCCACAGTGTGTAATTGCAGGGGAAACAAGGAAAATAGAATATCAAAATGATGAAAAAACAGACTGTCTTCATTGCCTTTTAAAAGGTTCACCTTGGACTACCTGGAGCAAGGAACTTGATGTTGATCCTCAGCACATTTAAGATTTTGTTATGCAAATGAACAGTTGCAAATGAAAGTAGGGGTCCTTAGGAGGCAGCCTAGGTTCACAGAGCATCCCAAATTAGACTCTGCCCTCCCAGCCTCTCTTCCTTCCTAGTTATTTAACTGGTAACTCTGTCATTTAACAGAGGATCCCATATGACTTATAAACAAGTTGAATTAATCTAGGCTCAGTTGAGTAGATTCATATTTGTTTGAACTACTTTATACAGATTATTGACTTTAGACAAACAGGCTTTATTGAAATCAAAATACCATGTTTATGGCATTTCCTCTGTCTATCCACATAGCAACTCTATTAAAAAAAAAAAAAAAAGGAAGTGAAGATTTTTGGCTTGAATTGTTCTTGTTAAACCCCTGATGGTTCCTAGTATCTGTTGCCTTCTGAGTGTTTACGAATGATCTACGTCAGCATTTCTCAAGCTGTTTTCTGAAGAACTCTATAGCTGTTGGAAAAGTTAATAGGTGTCATCTCATGAAAGCACAGTTTGGAAAATGCTGATCTGTGTAGTAATTTTTTTCTTACACTTTGCCAGGGATAGTCATCAAGTTCATTGTCCTTGATTTAGGGAATCAAACTTTTTCATCCTTTTAAAAATGTGTGCTGTATTGTTTGCTTTCTCTTTGATTCTTCAGAGTTTTCCACATCTCTGTCAATTCTCTATCCTTATCTTCATCTGTCATTTCATTCACCACCCTAGAGTATAATTTACCTTGGCTTGGTGACTTGAAGCCCTTTAAAGGAGTTAGGTATGTTCTTACTCTTCTGGGGCCTTAATCCCTATTTACACTTTATCTTTTGAGTTTTAAGGAGAAATTAGACATGGTATTTGTACTGTCTGATAGCTTAAAGTAGGGACAGTAACTGAAGTTACAAATAGAGAGGTTTCACATCAGTGTAATGAAGTGCTTTCTAATAATTTGGAAGAGATTATAGTCAAGCAGATATTATATCTGTTGGAGACATAAAGAGGAGATTCATACAGGGGATGGGATGTTAGAGAAGATGACCTTCTGACACTAAGATTTCATGATTACAGACATTTCTGTTTCATACATCATCAGAAATAGGATAGCCCTTGGAGTGGATAGTCAGAATTGTGGAAATCAAAGACTATTTTGTTATGGTATCATTATTATCCAGGAAGAGCATGTGCAATCTCAACTTCTGAAGAATAACTGCTTCCTTGGTTATTCAAAGGGGATGGGCATTGGATCTGTTTGAGGGATCCTTCAGTTTATTACAGTGAGAAGATTATCACTACTGCCCTCTTTCCAATAGCAGTATTCTAAATGGTTTTGTTTTTATTGCTCTTCAAAGAAGAAAAATCAAATTTTGACGAGGACACTATTTGCATATAATGTGACTATGTTGAGATTAAACCTTTGGAGAAGAAATGGAAGTTAGGTCGGAAGCATTGCTTGTGAGATTTTTGCCGGGACAAAGAGCTGCAGTCTGTATTCATTTTTTTTTTTTTTTTTTTTTTTTGTCAAAACAAGTAGTGGTTCTTTGAAAATAGCTCATTTCCCCCACAGTAATGAATAAATTACCTAAAGCAATGGGATTAACAGGATTGTATTTTATTGTCGAAACAATACATTGCCAGGAGTTTTGGCAGGTATTCAGGACCAGACTTTGGGTGAATTCCACGGCAACATCAGCATTTGGAGAATATAACAGGGGATAGGTTTATAATATTCAGTGTGCACTTGGTGCTTAACAATACAAAATGAACCAGGGCCTGATAATATATGACTATTGTTGAATAAATTACATAAAGAGTAATGGAGTAACCATCATTGGTCTTGTCTAACTGTGAGAATTGTGGGACATTGATTATGATGGTGTAGACAGTTATGAAATCTTTTATAGGATTTTGTAACTTTTGCCTCCCTTTTCCAAAGCACTTCATAGCACCAACCATACTGTGTTGTAAAAATGTATTCATATGTCTCTTTCCTAGTAGATTGTAAGCTTCTTGCGGGCAGTTGTGGAATGTGTCTTAGTCACATTGTAAGATACTTTGATCCTGACTGCTGCATGTAGCCACTAGGCTGATGATCACAAAGCTGCAGGCGGGCCCTTCCATCATGACGGTCCCCTCCGCCACACCTCCTCAACTGGGCCATCTTCTAGCCAAGCTCTGTGGCTGCAACAAGTGTTTGTTGAATGAACAAAGGGAGGAATGAATGAACAGGCAAACTATTTTTGCTATGTCCTGGCAGATCCTTCTGGAAATAGAACTGACCAGTACAGACATTGGTGTCCTACTGTGTGTGTGGCAGATGGGGCACACATGAGACTGGTGACATTGCTGGTGTCATGCCTTCCTTTCCTGCCAGTTTTGAAGCCCTTCCTGCCAATCTCCCCATCCTAAGAAGCAGCAGCTGGTGTGTGGTTTTCTGTCTTTCTTTTTTTTCCCCCCAAGTCTCAATATTTTTGGAATACCTCACACATGCCAAGCACTTTGCTAGTGCTTTTGCATATGTTATATATTTAATTATAGATAATGCTTTCAGTTCGAAAAGTGTCTTATTTTACTGGTGTGAGCTACATAGCACGTGGACATCCAGAAATAAGCTCAAAAGTGCCAAGGTTCAACCCAAGTGTCTCTGGTTCCAGATTTCCTGTTCCTTCCGTGACACCATTCAGTCTTCCTGGATTGTACCTCATCTTTATTCCTTTACGTCTCTCTGTCCTCCCTCACATGCTGTTTCCTCACGTAAAACACAGACTGGGCTGCATCCTCAGAGTACCGCTTGTCAAACGATGCTGACATGGTGCTCATCTTCTGTGGTGTCCCCAAATGTTCAGCCCTATTTAACTCTTTGGTTAGAACTAGGCCATTTCCCACTTCTCCTGTCATTAGTCTTTGTCTGTCCTGTTCCTTCTCAGAACAAGTCTGAACACTATGGAGGAATTCCTCCTTCTGCCAGGCCACCTGTGCCTTCTTCTCCAGGATATCATGCAGTAACTGTCCCTCTTTCCTTCCAGAGGGGCAGCATCAAGGGGTGGTTGAGATCACGAGCTCCAGAGTCGGAATGCCAGGGTTGGAATCCTGACTTCAGTTGCTTCCTAGCTGTGTGACCTTGGATAAGTTATATGTTGCCTCAGTTTCCTCACCTGAAGAATGGAGATGAGACTAGTACTGCTGTCTCAGGATGGTTGATTTAATCAACTGAAAGCCCTTAACACAAGTAGCCCATAATAAAAATCTCAATAAATGTTAAGTATTATCTTGAATAAAGGCCAAAAGCCTCACTTATAGTTTGACTCATCCATGAACTGCCATGGTTTTCTTGATCTTTTGCTTCCCATTCATTCCTCCTCGTCCTCTGGTCTCTCATCTTCTGCCTGCTTCTCCGATCTGTGATAGCAAATCACCTGTCCACCCTTGAGCCTGGACCTCATTGTCCACCTCTGTCTCACTCTCTGGGCTGCACTGACCCTCCCATTCCACATCTGTCAGCTGGCCTCCCTCATAGAGCTTTAGAGCCATCAAGAACCCCTTGTCCTTCATGAAACCTTTCCTGCTAAGAGGGAGAGATGGGAGTAACTCCCCTGCTTGTACTTTTTCTGAACAAACACATTCACCTCACCAAAACCCAGTGGTATTGATGTACATTTGTGAAAAGCAATCATTTGATTTCACTGTTTGCTCTGCACCTAAATGTGTGTTTGGAAGATCAACATTCATTTAGAAAAGGGTACTCTTTTCTATTTGTGCCTGTTATGAGCCCATGGCTCATGGAGGATAGAGGTTTTGACGTCAGAGTCCCCTCTTCCAGGGTCACCTGGCCATCTGTGAATAGTAAATTTCTTAATTCAGGGAAGAGGCAACTTGAAGTTAATTATCCACAAAAAACCTAACCCCTAACATGTGTTTTGAGAATGAATGTTTAATGCTTTACTCAGATCTAACAGTTGAAAGGCCATCTAAAGCTTTCTCATCTTGCATCAAAGGTTTTAAATTTCTCTGAATTCTCAAAAGTGTTGATTAAAGATATTTTCCCCACCCATCCAGCCATCCCCCTTTCCTGAAAGCTTTCACACTTACCCCTACATGTTGCTTGGCCATACCTTGTACTTCAAGTCCTGAATTGGAAGAATGACTTTCATAGTCAGATGGTAGGAGCTGTTCTGGATCCTTGAGAAAAACTGCCACTGAATAGTGTATAGTCTTCTACTTTGGAGAGATGACAATAATTATAGTGGTTCTGCCTGTCATTTAAAAAATAAACAGACTCTGAACCTGTCTGGTTTATTGGCTTTACAGAACCAGACTGAGAGTACACTGTGCACCGAATCATGGCAGAACAACTTCTTCCTTAGGACATTTACGGTGGGTTGGACTTTTCTTCCTCTCTGTGTGTGTCTCATTACTGGCAATGATTTCTGAAGCATCATGCATTTTCCACCTTTGTATAAAATTAATCAGAAGTGGACTCTTAGGACAACCTTGAGCTATTTTTTTCCTCTCTGTTAGAACAAATCCTTGTCTTAACTGCTTTGTGGTGTCCTAGACAGAGGTGGGTATTTCTGAAGAGCAATGTGTATTCTCTAAAGAATGCCTTCTGGATGCTGGCTGGCCAGGTTCTTTTATAAGAACCTTCACAAATGAATCAGTGAATAAATACAGGCCTTTATGGGCAGAAGATAGGTCCTAAGTTTTATCTTTAAGATTGAATGTAAGAGTAGGATATTTGTTAATGGAGAGGATAAGGATACTGCTTGAGCAGATGCCCTTCTTATTGCTAGATTTAAAGTTTAGATTTACTTTAGTTTCCAAACTGTTCTCAAACACATGATTAAATTTTAACTTCACAGCAATCCCGTGAAGTTGGTGGGGAAGATATTTATTATCTCTAACGTACAAGGAATCATTCCTAAAGAAACCAGGGCTGATCAGGCTGTCTCAAGTCTTGTGACTGAACCCAGATGTCAGTCTTCCAGTTCTAAGTACAGTGCTTTCCCTAGTGGAGCAGGGACTCTCACACACAACTATTCAGAAGATCTGGGCTTGGGCTCAGAAATTCACATTTTTGTCACACATCCCAGGAGACTGTGATGCAGGTGTGTATTGTACCTTACTTTAAAAAACCCCACTCTACACCATGTTGTATCTTGGGTTTCAACTTCTTTTTAATTAAGTGTAATGTACTAAAAACATCATTTTTAAGATGGAATGTTTAACTTAAGAGAGGGCTGAACGTTTATTTAAATGTTGTGGCAAAAATCGAAAATGATATATGTACAGGTTTATCTATTACAATATTGCTTGTAATAGTGAAGATGAGAACCTTCCAAATATCTGTTAACAGAGGAATGGTTGGATAACTGAATGGTACATTCATAAAGAAGAATATATATCTAAGAAGGAATGAGGAAAATTTCTACTTTTTGCCATGAAGTAATCTTCAGAATCTATTTTTAAATTACAAAAGTAAAGTGTTAAAGAGTGTTTATATAGTAAGCTACTTGTGATAACAAAGGAAGAAAAACATAACTATATTTATTTATACGCATGTGTGTACTTCAGGATAAGTTCTTCATAGAGAATTACAGCTAATAAATGCAGAAGGATGCTAGAAGGAGAAAACCACTATTTCACAACATCTAATGAAATAATGGAACTAGGCAGCAATCATTTAGGTATGCAGAAATCACTGGGCGAAATTGGAGCTTTATCATGGAGACTCAGCCTGACCACCCTTTAACCCACTGACCAATCTCAACATGACTACAAGGGGAACAACGGAACATTTATACTCCTCCTAATGTGATCAGAGAGAAGAGAGACAGCACCACCTGTGAGTTACGCTTGCCCACACTCCCTCCCCACAAATCTGAACCAGAATCTCATCAAGCTTCCATACCTAGCGGCCAGTTTACAGGAAACAGAGGAGACAGTTAAGTTAAACATCACCACGAGAGTACGAGTCAGTCAAGTCCTAAATGTGGGAAGTTCTGCAAAACAAAAGCCAGTTTCTTCAGCAAATAAATATACTGGGAAAAAAGTAGGGAGGGGAAACTCTTCATAATAAGTGAAAAAGACCTGTTTAAGAGACCTGTAAACAAATGCAGGGTATGAATCTTGTTTGGGGCTTGCTTTGAACAAATGAACTGTAAAAATACCTTTCTTTTTTAAAACAATAGGAAAAAATGAAACATTCTCTGTTTATTACATGCTATTAGGAAATGACTGATAGTTTTATTGATTCTACTAGGGGTATTGTGATTTCTTTTTTTTTTTTTGATCCCTTACCTGTTAGAATCACTTACTATTGAAGGGATATGATGCCTGAGATTTTCTTTAAAAATACTCCATCAAAAGAAAAAAATGTGTTTAGGGAAATAGACGTCAGAATGATAGAGTATAATAATTGTTGAAGTTTGGTGATGTGTTCATGGGGGCGGTTTACACTTTTCTCTCAACTTTGTTGTATATGGAAAATTTACATAATAAAAAAGATCAAGCTGGGTTATTTTAGAGGCATAATCCTGGCAAAAGGCCCGGATTGTAGCCTCTATTTGTATAACTCAGGGAGAGTCATCGCTACTCACTCCTTTTCCTCCTCCCTCCTTCCCTTTTTAAATTTCTTCAGTTCCTTCAATTTCTTCAAAAATTGTTTGCCCTAGGTACTGTTCTGGTGTGACCATCCTTAACAAGATATAGAAACTCTTATTATTCTCACTTTACAGGTGAGGAAACTGAAGCTTAAAGGGATTAAGTTTCTTGCCCATGAATCCACATCTGCCTGTCACTAAAATCTGAGCTCTTGTGCACTTTGTGCTGCTTGCCAGAAGTAGTCCTTTCATTTTATAGTTTTTTTTTTTAACTTCAATTTTTATTATTGCTTATGGATAGATTTTACACAATGAGTAAATAAGGATAAGTCAAGTAGAGTAGCATCTATATATTGCTTGCAAGTGAGAAAGATGTGAGATACCTTTCTTATGATAATAATTACAAGGACCTAATTAAAGGCAAAGTGGTGATGAGAGTAAAATATGTAGCAACTTTCTGTGAATTGTAACTTTAAGCCACAAAATAAAGTTTATTTATGTTTGTTCTTCAACAGCATATATTTGATCATCTTTTTACTAGAAATGGAAGCCAGAGAAAAATTTGCTGATTTCATTTCTTATGTGTTTGTAAAATACTTTTAAGACTATCACAATAAAGAAAGCCTCTCAAACTAACAAAACAAACAAATGAAATCTTGAACTGCCCCTAGGCCACTATTTGCTTTACTTTCTTGCAAAATTATTTTGGCATCTGTAAAACCTGAGCGTGCCTGTGGGCATGTGCAGCCGTGTCACTGTCATCTGTCATGGGTGATGCTCTAGATGTAAGAAATAGCAGTCATCAGTCAGGAGACGAGAGCGAGCCGCTTCATCGAATTCCTGCTGCTGAGTGTGCGTGAATCGTACCCTCTGCTTTACAAGATTTAATGTGACTTTCCAAAGCACCTGCAGTATGCTACTTCATGGCTGGTCCCACATAATGATTTATGCCCTAGAGATGTCTGACTGGAATCTTAGAAAACTATGCTAATGGGTCTGACATTGTTGTTTCCTTCAAGAATCAAGGCACCAAATATAGTCAAGCTGACTGAAAAAAATTTTACTCATACCCAGGGCATGCCAGTGAAGGCATCAAAAATGGATGAATAATAAATGTTGTTAATATTTATTGAGTCTTACTGGATGCCAGGAGCTGCACTAAACTCTTTGAATACCTAATCACATTTAACCCTCTCAGCAATCCCATTTTATAGCTGAGGGATTGGCTGAGGCACAGAGAGGTTAAGTGACTTGCCCAAGGTTGCACAGCTAGAAAGTGGCAGAACTGGACTTTAAACCCAGACATTCGAAGTCCAGAGCCTTTGCTCTCCAGCCATTATGCAGTCTTAGAGCACCAACAGAAAGATGTGAACGCCCAGTACTCCACACTGCCCTGTCCTTTCCCTCTGCAGACTTTCAGAGCACCTTAAAAACCTTTGTTATGTGCCAGAGCTCCATTTTACAGTTTTATAGATGTCTGGAGCCAAACAGAGATGAAAATATTGATAAAGGTATTTGTGCCAAATCTTTGGTGTTTGATATTGAGTACACAGAGTTGATATTAGAACATAGCGTCCCAGAGTAATTTACTGTCTGGTGGAAAACTCAGCTGGCCTGGCTACCTTGCAAGATAGTTAAAGGACATAAGAATGGATATTCATTCAAGACTGTCAGAAATTAGGTCAGAAATGAAATGAAAACAAATGACGAAGATACCATTTTGTTATAAATTTTAAAATCTGTCCTGCTTAATGAAGGGGATGTCTATTCCTTATCATTTTTTTAGAAGAGCATGGAACTTGCTTGCCTTGAAATCCTAAAACCTCTTCGGGCCCAACTCATTATTAATGTGGTGTACTTTCCTCAAAAAATAATATTTTCACAAATGCTATTTTTGGCTTCAGTTACATAGGGAAACATTGGAATGAGCACGACATGATGTTTTTTTTTTTTTTTAAATAGGAACTATGTTTGATAGTGCATATGCTACAAACACCTCTAGAAATAGTTTGTAATTGACAAGCTGTTTCTTTAGTATCTTTTCCTGGTCTTAGGAAATTTTAATATTTAAATTTGATGAACTTAGTACCTTTGGGAGTAAGGAGGAGAAACTGCCAGCTTATATGATCGGAATATGCTTTAGTGCTTATATAATAATTAAGAATGACTCAAAGTGACTTTCTTTGGCTAACATCAGAAATTAAAATAAAAATTACATCTCCTCTGGAGGGTAGTAGGCTTGAGTCACTCACTGGTATGCGTGACCTATGAGTCACCCACTGGTATTGTCTTCCTCATCTTCCCCACCCCTGATCTGCGGCTTAGAAGTCAAAGATGCTTCTTTGGGGCATCCTTTGTAGCTTCTTTTACCCTTCAGTATTCAACCACACTGCTGCTGGCAGCTCCTGGAAAACAAAAAGGGAGACGCAGGAGGGGGTCTGTAAAAGCAGAGTGATTTGTACATAGGAGACCTTTGGTGAATCAAAGAAAATAGACTTGAAATCTTGGCATTACTAGCAGTATTTATTAGCAGTGCACACTCATGATAGTAATTTCAAAGAGAATTTTGAAAGAATAGTGATTCCTCACTTCCCAGGTCGTTAACTTCGTTAACTCGGACATATGTATGTGTGGTTACCAGTGAGAAGCTGAGTAGTAGAGCAAACAAGAATAAGAACATTCAAGATCTAGTCCTATAGCTCATGACCATTAACCAGTCACTTAACTCTTTGGCCTTAGATTCTGTAAAGGGTTTGTACTTGATCTCAATGACTATGCTCTACTTCATCAAAATGATATGATTCTAAGTTCCTATGGGATATCCAGGTAAGATAGGACAGGTGGAACATTAGTTTTGGTTTTGCTTTAAAAGAGGCAGCAGGGAATAACAGAAGTCGTAGACTCTAGTGCATTATCTGCCTGGTCTGTGTAGGCGAATGAGTGAAAAGTTTGGTATAGGGGAGATACAAATCTTTGTTTTATGTAAAACCCCGTATTTTAAACACTGGCAAGTCATTTCATTTTTAGCAAATTGCTGTTGTCGGCCACATAGGGCTGGCCAGCGGCCTTCTGCTTTACCCTTCTGGAATACTCTCCACGTTTTGGAGGTAAGGGATAGGGCTTTGGATTTTAACACTTGAATTTGAACCTCAGCTCTGCCCTCTAATGATTGTGTAAGCTTGTACATCTGTATTAACTTCTCAAAGCTTCAAGTTTTGTTATCTGTAGAAATGAGAATGATAGTACCTCTTTTGTTGGATTTCTTAAAGATTACACATAGCATGGTACTTAACGCACAGTAGGCACAGTCTAAATGTTCATTGTATTACCTTTGCTGTGGTGGTAGATTTTCTATATTTTTTCATTTTTATTTGATGACCAGTTGCTCAAAATTTAGAAAAGAATGGTAGATGCCAGTGCTTTTTCATAGATTCTGAAATCTCTTTAACTTACATTTCAGTTATTTAAAAATAAAGATTTCATCTTTAAGAGATACCGTTTGAGGGATAAGTTTTCCATTTGCCACTGGATATAGGAGGCAGTAAAAGCAAATAGATCGTCGGTTACTCTCAAAACCCACCTTCAATGATGACAAGGTATCATTTCCTCCTAAGAAAAAGTCTGGTGGATAAAGGCCCTGTTGTTCCATAGTTAGACTATTCTCAAGAGAATTCTATTTTGAAAAGCATTTACTACATGCCCTACTGTGTGCAGGGCACTCTGCCAGGGGAATAATGTAAAGACGACAGAGACCTGGTGGCGTTGTACGTACGAGACTATCCCGGCTCTTCCGAATACAGTTTGTGCATAGCTGTGTATGAGTCCTCCTTGAGAGGCTACAGGGATCGTCCCGGCATGCTGCTGCTGCTGCTGCTCACGATGTCTTTGAAATCTCTCTTTGGAATTTGCCTTTGGAGCTCTTTGGCACATTTTGCTAAAGACTTTTTTTACATTGATGGTATTTATTCTTAGAAGGTAGATTTGATTTGGAGGACAGGCCAGGAACTGTTCACCATTGTCTGCCACATAGGTGGTGATCAAACTGGCTAGAGTAATGTTTGGTTAAAAATAAGCCAGGACCGTAAAGTAGTATGACAGGTTTTCTTGTACATCATGTAAACTGATTTTAGAGATGAAGGCAGCTCCAAAAGAGGCATTCTGTAAGTTTTTTGCTTAAAATCAGTATTGCTGGAATATATTTGTAGCTTCCTGACAGGGTTGCTTTGAAAGGGATGGTGCTTATCTGTCCTATGTCTCCCCAAAGAGCCTTGTACTTACCTCTTAGTAAGCCCAGTTGTTTGTTTATTTTTTCCTTTTAAATGTTATGGCCTTCCACCAAGCTCAGGGATGTATTTCTTCCAAGGAAGCAAGTTAGATCTCCTCTAAGAAGATTTTAACGGAAAGAAATACATGTTTATACCAAGATCTTTAAAGCTATTTGAACTGGTGAGGACGGTCTCGTTGTTGACTATGAGTATTTAGGGACAAATAAATTGCCCATCCAAGTGTTGAATATTAGAATTAAAGAGTTCTGTGATGTGGCCTGTTCACCTCAGTTATTCATTCCACAAATATCTTTTGAGGCCATTTGTATGCCAGGCATTATCAGCAAGTATACTTCAATAAGATTGGTAAAAATTGTATAGCTTCATTATTCTGAAAGGAGGGAAACTTTGGAAAAGAGATTTTGCTATAGAGAAGAGCATTCTAGAAAGAAAAACCAAACACAGTCCAAGTTATTTTATTTTATTTTATTTTTTATTTTTTTCTTCCTCTACAAATTATCTGTTTTGGGCTATTTGGAGATCTCACAATACCATATAGTACAATACAATACAGTAAAAGTAGTCAGAACTCTTTAAATTTCTTTTAAATTTGTAATCTAAGTAGTAGACACTGTTTTAAAAAATTGTGTGCATATGTTGCTTCTGTAAATTGGACACAAGCCTCTCCCACCCCTCAGGGGAGCTAGTCATTTAATGGAATTTTGCTGGAACTCCTGAACAATGTGGCCCTGGCCCAAGATCCTGGAACTGAGGATGTTGTTGGCTCTGTTACTCAAGGCCACAGAGCTATAGCCCATTTGAAAAATACCTTGTGGAGCCCAGCTGCAAGAAGAGCTTTGCTTCTCTGAGTGGAAACAGTACATATTATCCTTTCTGATAACTATGACGAATGCTACTCCTTTCTTCCTTCTATCCTCTAGGAGATTCAGAGGTAAACTTTCTTGAAACTTAAGTCTAACAACCATGATCTGCATACTTTTGTTTATATTTCCACTGGTCTTGAATATGTTTTATTTATATTTTCCTGGCTTAAGATTCATTATTTTTGAATATTGATAGTTTTATATGTTCTTGACAGAAATCCCCTAAAATTCTTTTTGTAGTGAGTCAGAGAATGAAATCTACAATTTAATCCACTAACTTTTCTTTGGGTAAGTGATACTTGTGTTAGAAAATCAAAGATTATAGTAAATTTGAAAAAACAATATGGTTCTTTAGATTTAAGCATGATCAGTCCTCAGATTTGCCCCTTAACTCTCTTGGTCCCAACTTTTAACTAGATGTGAATTTCTTATGAACAATAATCAAATTAAAGCCTTCCCCCCAAAAAGAAAAGAAAGAAACTACTTAACTAGTCGTGATTATTGAGTATCAGCATTCCCTCCAAAAGTAAATCCTCTTGCTAATCCAAATCCCATTTCTCCCTTTTCTTTCCTCCCTTCACTCAGACACTGGGGTCTCTGCTACCTTAAGAGCTATTGAAGAAAAAAAGTAAATAAAATGCTACATTGTTTCAAAGTAGAGAGAAGAAACCATGAAAATAGTGCTAGCTTCTGGAAAAGGCTCTATGGTGGCCCAGACTGCTTGAATTTTTTCACTTAGCTTTGTTGCCCTGCCTGAATTTGCAGTAATTTGATGTTTTGGTAAGAAATTTCTTTCAATAATAGATATACTTCTGAGACACTTGAAGTGTTAATAGACATATACAAGTAATTGTAAATTTTTAAAAATCATTTCCCTCCTCACCCAGAGCTGGGGCTAGAAGGTCCTAGAGAAAGAATTCATGTTTGAAGAAGAGAATAGGGGAGAATTGGCTTGGTGATTATTATGGTAAAAGACTCTGAACAAAATAAGGATACCTGGGGGCTTAGAAAGCATGGGGTCAGAAAGTAAGATAAGCTCACAGAGAGGTGGTGAGAAGATGCTGAAGACCCTCCTTGACCTCCTTTATAATGTTCCCTAAGCCTGGCCCAGTATGCACAAAAGGATTCATTGCTTTCTGCACCAGAGTTCCAAGATCCAGAATTCAAGCTAGTGCTCTTAGTGAATAGTTGGGTTATATTATGGGTTAAACATTTGGATATAAAGCTAGCCACCATTTATGCCATTATAACTACCACTTAAGTTGTAGGTACCGATTTCAAGGTATACTTTAGTGATTTTCAAAATATCCTCTCTTAGAACCCTGGTCCCACAAACTGTAATAGTAGTAGCAATTGTTGTTGTAGTAAGTGTAGTAGTAATACTTCTGTGGGAAAATATGGAACTTAATAGATGCCAAGTACTGTACCAGTTATGCATATTCACTCATTTAAAGATGTGGGGAAGGTACTGTTATTATCTACATTTTTACAGATGATGAAACTGAGAAACCAAATGGAAAAGTAACTTACCCTTTCCAAAGTCACACAGCTACTAAATAACAAAGCCTTGATTTGAACCTAGACTCTTTAGATCCAGTTAATGCTCATAACCATTATACTATCTCAACAGGATTGAGGTTTTCCAGAGCTAAAATAAAATTATAAAGTCCCCCTCAATCCGGAGGAAAGTTTAATAATACATAGAATTTTCTAGGTTTTAAGGTTTTCTGTCTCAAATCTTTGTACCCAGGACTACAGTTAACTAAAGTATAAACAAGTGGCAAATCAATATTGATAATACAAATATGCATCACTGTATACTGAGGGTTTAGCCAAATAACCCACAATAAACTAAGTTGTTGTGGATGAAGTGAAGTAATTTGTAGTCAAAAAGCAAAAATAGGAGAATTGCAAATGTAAGTAACTCAAGATATGCATGGGTGATTAGGCATCCTTCCCCCAACTTACAGAAATTCCCACCATCTGTAAATGTGTTCTGCAACAGTTCCAGGCATTGTCTGGCAGTCAGAGTGCTTAGCACAATTTTAAATACGAGTCATCTGCAAACTCTAGGAATGTACTAATTTTAGTAAACCTAAGTAAGTTACTTAATCAGTTATATTACTTATTCATGTGCAAAAACAAAGCCAAAAAACAAACAAATGGAAGACCATGAACTTGGACTTCCTCCTTCTCTATCCATTAGAGCTGATGGAAGGACTTGAGTTTTGCCACAGTTTACTGTTCACCTGGAAGCCTCTCATGGCCCATCTGTGGACTGTGGGTCATAGTTTGAGAATCCCTGCTTTGAAGGAAAGTTAAATTTTATAACTTTTATTGAAGTTACTTTGTTAATGTGGTGGATCTAGAATTTTCTCAGTGATAGTATAGTTGAGTATAGTTTTCTGTTTTCCTTTTTCCATAAGAAATATTTCTCACTTACGACAAAATAAAAATAATCTTTCCTTGAAATAATGTCTTGGATCTGCTTCAAAATTGCCGTGTGGATGGGGAATTGGCGATGAGTGGGGGAACAGATAAGGAAGTGTGATGAGGAGCCGACAGTTGTCAGAGCTTGGTGACTAGGGGGATTCATTCCACTGTTCTCTCTAATTTTCTGTATCTTAGAAAACAAAAGTTAACAACAACAACAACAACAAAAGCCTTTCTTGACCCTCATCCTACATACTTCATTCCTCTGGTCTCCTTCATAGCAGAGCTTCTAGAAAGAACTCTCTATATAACCCATCTCTACTTCCGCATCTTCCACTCTATTCAGCCAGTTCATTTAGGTTCCACCCCACCAGTCTACTGCAAGTACCTCTGTGGAGGGCACCACTGATCTCCATCTTGCCATATATGGTGGTTCATTCTTTTTTCTCATGTTACTTTACTTTCAGCAACATTTGATATAATAGGTCACCTTTTCTTTCTTGGAAATTTTTTTTCCTTGGCTGATGTCAATTCACACTTCTTGTTTTTTCTGCACCTCACTGGTTATTCCTCCTTGTCCTGACCTCTAGCTATTGGAAAGCCTCCTGGGACTTCTCTATCCTCTTTCTCTGGGTAATCTCAGTGGGTCCTATTGCTTTCCACACCTTCTGTTTACTAACTTACAGCTTTAACCCTGACTTCTAGACTTGAAGTCTGAGAGACATCTCAAATTTAATGAATCCAAATAGAACTCTTAATCCCTAATTAGAACTACTTTCTCAATCAGACCTGCCCTTCCCTGATATCCTCATCTCAGTAAATAAACCCCATTATATACCCAATTGCTTGAACCCCAGACCTAAGCATCAGCCTTGATTTGCTCCTTTTCCCTCATCTCCCACATCCAGTCTATCAGTCTTACCCACAGAAATACCCCCCAATTTACCCAGATCCATCTACCCTCTCATCTCTGCTCCCACCTCGTCCAAACCTCTGACATCTCTCACTGGATCTCCACATTGCCTCCTAACCTGCCTGTCTGCTTCTATGCTTGCCCCTGCAGTCTGCTTGAGAGAGCAGTCGGAGCCATCTTTTGAAACAATTATCACTCCCCAACTTAAAATCCTCCACTGACTTCCCATCACACTTAGAAGAAAATACAAACTGCTTCCTGCCGTGGCTCCTGCCTGCCTCTGTCCCTTACCTCTTATCTCTGTCCCACGCTCCCTACAAGCCCTTTTCTGATCTTCAGATTTCCCAAGTGGGTGTCTCACCTCAAGTCTGCAGTTCTCTCCTTTCGTGCTGCTGTATGGGCCACTACACTATTAGGCTGGCTTCCTCTCATTATTTAGGCCTCGGCTCGTCCCCTCCCCCGAGAGGTTTTCCCTGACGACCCTATCTAAAGCACCCTAACCCCAGGTCACACTCTAGGCCATAGCCTGTTTTCTTTGAATTTGTATAAAACATGCCTATGTTTGTGTATTTGTGTACTTACTTTTGCCCCTAACCTGTAAACTCTAGAGAGTAGATTCTGTCTTGTTCAGTATTGTATCCCTGGCACCTAGAACAGAATCTGGAACATATGGAGATTGATACTTACTGCATGAATGAGCAAACAAATGACTTTAGTTTCTGATTCCAGATCAAAGAACTTGGCTCCCAAGGGCTATTCTACCCAGCCTTACCCCACACTTCTTCCCTCATTCTCCATCCCCGACTTGGACTCTATACCTGTGTACTGTGTAAACCTTGTTCAACATTCTTAAATAGGTTAAAGAAATACAGTACTGTAGGTTCTTTGTAATTTCAGGCTCTATCTGGGGTATCATGTGGAGTAGTCTTGTCCCATTTCCCAGTTTCTCAAAAAGAAAAGTTCGTGGTTGCTTCTATCTCTTCTCCAGCGTATTTGAACTTCACGCCACTCATTGGTAGAGCTAGAACCTTTCCTTCCTCTGAGCAAAGAGTGACAGGGACCCACCAGCTCCACTCACTCTTTGATCTAAGACACACTTGTTTCTTCTTACCTTTCTCTGCCTGTTTTCATTGTCAATTTGCTCCTTCCTTTCCCTTCCCCGCTGTTTTTCTTTCCCTGTGGAAAACAACTCATAAAATTCTAGTTGAGAGAGATCAAGTGCTAGAAAGGCCCTTTCCCAGGCTTGTTTATAGAACTAAAAATTATGCTCAAATATTAATTTTAATATGATAATTGAACAGCTGTCTATAAAATAGCTAAAGCAAGGGCAAAGTTACCAATTTGACTGTCAGGGCTGACCCAGCGATTTTAGCAAATTCTAGTCTTCTCTGAAGAGGGCATAAGGATATTCCTGACCAAAGTGAAATCCTTTCTCAAGTGCCCGAGTAGATCAGTACTTTAAAAATCTTCTGGATTGGTGAAAAGTTGGACTCACCAAATTTTATCTACTTATCTAATGGGTAGAGCAATAACTATTTGTATCTACTTGATGGAGTGGTTGGGGGGATAAGGGCTTTTTGTTTTGTTTTGTTTTGTTTTCCCTAGGACTTTTGGATTCTTTCTCAAAAAATTGTATCTTAAGGAAAAATTTTATATAAAGTTAAGCCATTGGGTTTTCTTTTTCCCTGCCATAGCTAACAGTATTTTAGTTGACATTCTTTGCTTGGTAAGTCATGATAAGTAGAAGTCTTGTCTTTTGTCAAGATCAGCCTTTATACCATATGAAGTCATCTGAATAATACTTATTCCTTGTAAATGTTAAGTTTTACTATTAGATCAATGAAAACTTTTCTGTGAGGCTAGACCTTTCCTTGTCGTGGTTATAATTTTTCTTAAGAGTTTTTACTTGAAGCCCCTGTTTCCTAAGGCCCTAGGGTTAATGGGTCTCTTTGATATCAATGCTTTTAATTTTGCTTGTTCTTGTCCCCCTGTGCCCTATTAGCGTTCCAGCCCTTGCATGTCTCTCTTCCTGCCTTGAGCTTAGGCCTGAGGGCATGTGACATGTCCTGGTACTACCTTTGCTGCTTGCCCTGGCCACTCTGCATCCTCTTGGCACAGCTGCTGCTTCCCCTGGGATCAGCCCCTCCTCTCAAATATAAATTTTAGCTGGGGAAGATCAGAAGCTAGGGAAAATGGAAATGCTATTATCTGAACATCTGGCAATAGGATTTGCTTTATGAAGGAAATAACCTTGAGGAAAACACCTTGATGAGTGCTTGAGGAAGAATATGAGGCCCCAAAGGCCTACATGTTGGCAGAACTACTCTGTGTGACTCCAGGGGAAGGATTTATTGGTCGTTGGGAGAGGGAGGGGGATACGTGCAAGAACAAAGGAGAAGGGAGGGTGTCGGAGGGAAAGGGCACCAGCCAAATGCAGGCCATTGTGGGGAGGACATGCTGTCACTGTTTCTTGTGGTCCCCAACTTCTCTGTGAAGTCTCCTCTGCTTGTGCATGCCTGACATGGGGTGAATTTGGGGGACAAACTTGGAGATGCAGAGGTTCACATCACACTTGATGCAGTACAGTGTGGAGTCAACTTTCATGCAGTCAGGAGCCCGGAATATAAAGGAGGCCCTGAGGATGTAATCTTACCAAATGTTGAGAAGGGTTTTGGGTTTCCAGAGGCTATAGAGTTCATGGAGTCTGGAGCCAGTTTCTTGAAGGTCAGTGAGAGCCCCAGCTAATACCTGGGCTACATCTTGATAGTACCTGGTATAATTTTTGCAAAAGATTGTTAACACCATTGCAGTAGGTAGCTCAACTGTTAATACTGTATTTTATGTATGCTTGGTTTGTTTATATGTCTGTAATTCTATTAAAAATTTCTTTATTGCACAAAGAACATTATACCAATTCATAACTGCACCAAGCGCACTACTAAGCAATCAAGACAAAGGAACACATTCAGCCGATGTGCCTAGAACATCTGGCAGAAGGTGGTCAGGGCAGAGCTGTGCGAGAGGAAGGTCCAAGGAGAGGTGGTTCCTGTTGCTCAGCAGCTTTCAGGATTAAGTCCACGGTCCCAGTACGCTGTGAATCAGCTCTTTTGGTTTTCCATTCTAGGAGCATCTTTCAAACTTTGGTAATTTATTAAGGAAACCAGTAAAGTTTTGTGCAAGACCAGAAACAGGCTTTTCCCACATCACATAAGCCTCAGTTGAAGCATCACCTTGCTCACCCCTCTCCTTAAGCCTTCCTGAGACTCCTCCTGGTCAGCTCAGTTGCTTTCTCCTCCCTGGTTGTGTAGCACTTTGACATTTCTCAGTTTCTACACTTGGCACAGTCTTTGTAATTGGTTGCATGTATTTTTCTTTGTTTCCTGGCAGGTTATACCTATCTTGAAGGCAGGAAACCGTATCTTGTCTGTGTTTTGTGGCTCCACACAAGTATTTGATGAATGAATGTTTTAGGTGACATGAGTAAAGGTATGCTAGAAGCAGAAGTGTTTTTATTTTTTGTTTTGTCCCTGGAATGAAGGGCAAGTGAAGAGGCATAGTGAGAAATAAGATTGATGGAGCGAAAGAGCAGCTATGTCTTCACTGTATTACATATAGTCACTCATTCGTTCCTTATAACTACCCTATGAGACACAATTATTAGAATCCTTCCCCATTTTATAGGGGAAGAAACTGAGACACAGAGGTCAAATGACCTGCTCAAAGTCACACAGCAAGTAGGTGGCAGTCAGGATCTGAACTGCACAGGCTGGACTCTTAACCATTATTCTTTCTCTATAAGGTTGGAAGAGACTGTGACATCTCAGATCCCAAACATATGCGATCTGCCAGGTCACAACTGTTGCTATTACTGTAATATTACTAAAGAGCTAAACTGAATCATGGGGTGGACTCCTTTTGCAAGCCTTTCCCCTACTTAACTCTGAGGCAGTGAGGACAGGTGAATTTTAGCAAAGTAGGCCAAGGAGTGCTAAGGAATTCTCTCTGTGGCCCTGGGAGTGCAGCCAGCAGCCCACCTGAGGTCTTGTAATCTGGCTCTGTAGCCGTAGAAGTCCAGCCCTCTTCCAGCCTGTGGGACCCCAGGAACAGAGTTCTGAGAGAAGATATGGGGACAGGACAAGAGACATAGAAGAGGCATGTATTCCCACCTGCCTGTGTTTTGCTTTCCTTATCTGGAAATGAAGGACTTGAACTATGTTATTCTTTCTCAACTTGGGGTCTAAGGACCCAGGGAATCCAAAGGTTGTATGAGAGCTAGGTATTTTTATTTAAACGTTAACTAAAAGATTAATGTAACCTTATTTGTTATCATCTTCTAAAGGACTCCTGTCTCTTGATTTCAGTTGCTGAGGTTGTGTTTGTGATGGTGATGATGGGAGTGTCAGTCACCTAAAGCAGCCATGTTCAGGCTTTTTGAAATACAGTTCATGTTTAAACCCAGCACACACATCCATGTGAATATAAACGCAACAAAATATTTCCTAAAGTATTATTTACCCTTTCACAAAGGAATTACCCAGTTGTCCCCCTCCCCCTGCCATTTCCCTTTCCCTAGCTAGTCACAACCCACAGTCTTCAGTTAGAAAGACCATGGCATTTATCAGTGAGCATGTTTGGGCTGCTGTTTTCTTTTGCAGTGGAAAATTTCCATTGAAAGACATTTTATAGAATGAATCTTCAGTTTCTTAAGTTACTTAAGAAATTGAGTCATTGAGGTTATGAGAACAAAATTAAGATATGAAATAATGACAGTTTTGTTCAGGATTACTGAGAAAAATACACAGGCAGTTTAATCTGTTTGTATCTGTGAATCAGAATTACAGTTGACCCTTGAACAACACAAGTTTGAACTGTGCAGGTCCACTTACTCAGTGTTTTTTTTTTTTCAACAAATATATACTGTGCTGTTACAGCATCCACGGGTGGTTGAACCTGCAGGCATGGAACCAGGGCTACAGAGGGCTCATCTGTAAAGCTCCATGCAGATCTTCAGCTGCTCAGTAATTGGTGCCCCTAACCCAGCATGTTCAATGGTCAACTGTACTCACCAAAAAAGCCTACATCAGACTGTCTTGGGAAGTATAGGGAATGGAATGTTCACCACCACCACAAGAATAAAGTCACCCAAATCCAGAATGTGCAAAATTGTAAAAGACAAATGATCTGTCCACCTTAATAGTGTATTCCAAAATAAATAACATAAAAGATTTATGTTGAATGAAAAGAAGCCAACTACTTGTTACCCCATTTTCTACTAACGAATTTCTGTACGCTGGTGAATTCAAAGACGGGATCCATGTGCTACATCTGCTCACAGAGTAAATAAATATGGCACTGGGGGTGTGGTACAGGCTGTTTGGAGGTAACTGTTTATTGACCTCTGCTGCAAAACCTCTGTTCCCAGATTTATTATTTATGTTCTTCCATTCCCTATATTTCCTGTAAACTAGTAGATGGATCCACAGGCTTGGTTAAATATAGGCTAAATAAAAATATATACATAGGCTAAATAGTTCAAGGAAACCTCGTAGGTGGTGCTGTATACTCTCAAATGTATCGCGTTGGGAGGTACATAAAGCTCGGTGGTTCCGTTTGTAATGCAGGGAGGAGGCCCACCTTTCCAACCTGTTCACCTGCCCAGTACTGTTTGTGAGCAAGAGAAGAAATATCTTCCTTATTTGCACCTACCTTAACAAATACAGTTTCTCTTTTTAAAGCCATTCCACGTCCACCTTTTGGCATCAAGCATCTAAAACCATCCAAAAACCTGTAAGTGCCTTGCCTCGCCAATAAGCTGTTAGCAAGTCTTAACTCAGGAGGTCTGTCTCTCCTGGCATTCTGAGAAGCAGAATTCTCAAGTTACTTCCAGCTGAAATGGAAAATAAACAGGACAAAATAGAAACTCATCTGTGCTAGACAGAACAGTTACCCGACTGCCCCCAAAGTTGTATACGTCTTAATTTCCAGGTCCTGGGAATATGTTACCTTAAATGGCAAAAGGGACTCTTTGTGATGTGATGAAGGGTACTGATTTTGAGATGAAGGGATTATCTTGGATTATCTAGATGGATCCACTCTAATCACATGAATAAAAAGTAGAAAAGGGAGGCAAAAGAGTGGGTCAGAGAGATGTGACGTGAGAATTTGACCCACTGTTGCAGTCTTTGAAGACGGAGGAAGGGGCCATGGGCCAAAGAATGCAGTCAGCCTCTAGAATCTGGAAAAGGCAGGAGAACAGATTCCGTCCTAGTGTTTTCAAGAAGTAACACAGCCTTGCTGATGCCTTGTTTAGCTCAGTGAGATCCATGTTGGACTTCTGACCTACATAACTAAGATAATAAACCATAGTATGAATAAATGTTGTTTTAAATCTTTACATTTGTGGTCATTTGCTATGGCAGCAATAGAAAATTGACGTACCATACCACAAAAAGCACCTAAATTTTTATCTATCTATTTACCCGTCTGTACAGTAGGCACATTTTAAAGGTCCCTAGTGCCTAGTATCTATCTCTGGAAACTTGGGTGCTTAGTTAATGAATTTTGACAAGATTGATGTCAATGAGCATGTTCCTCAGTAGCTGAACTATATCCAGGCTGTTAAAATGACATCAGACATTCAGAGGCAAATGGAAACACTTAGTCAGTCATATATATGATTCTAGTTGTCTGAATGTTGGGATTGTATAGCCAGGTCTAGACCAGTGACATCTGAGGGGAACTTTTCCATTTTTATCTTGATATCTGGCAAGCATTGACATATCCAGACCATGTGCGATCTGGCTGGAACTAAAGTTCCCCTTGTCTCCAGAGAATAATGAAATGTGTCCCTGGATGTCTGCTGAAGTCATGGTGCATTCATCAGGATGAGCTGCTGAATGCTGTGGTCAGGCCCTGGGGCAGGCAACACAACTGAGATCTTGTTTCCTTCTAAATCACCACCCCTCCTCTACTGTTGAAATGTGGCTAGCTGCTTCATCTCTCAGCTAGGGTGTCACCCTTCTAATTCACACCAAGCAAAGCAGTTGGAAAATGAAACCTCATGACCAGGCAGAGGGGATGGGGGTGGCGGGGTTGGGAGGAGGAGGGGCGTAAACCCATAAATAGGACCAAAAGCTGAGTGAACGACTCGTAGATTCAGGACTTGGTGTTTGACCTTGCACTGACTTCCCTGATCCTTAACTTCCCGGAACTCTAAAAGGTGCTTATTAATACCAGCCGCACAAAGGTGGTGAGAACTAATAAATGGTAGTTACAGATGATGAGCTAGCCAAGTATAACAGCTACTACTTTTAAGGCTTCTCAGAATACATTGAAGTTACATTTGTTTTAAGGACTGTGATGAGTTCAATAAGTCATTTCTGAATTGGATACCAGTTGTCTGTACGTGCTAACTGTTCTTGAAGCTGCAGTCATTGCCTTGCTGAAATATAATGCATTTCCCCTGGAGGTTTAAAAACTAATAAGGTGTCTTCTCCCCACTGAATGAGCTGCTTCTGCTTCTCTTTGCCTCCTCCATGCCCCTACTCCTTGCCTCTTCTTGCTGAGAAAAGCTGTGAATGTAAAGCATAGTGGTTGCTTTTACCCCAGTGTATGACATGTAGCGTTTGTAAGAGATCAAGGTGAGGCTTTTGGATTGCTGACAGATTCGCCAAAGAGGCCAAATTATTTTGTAAATAGTGGTTAGTGGCTGAAGATAGTCATCTGTCAGTCTGTCCCATCCTAAATGAAATGTAAAATGAGAACTATTCTGCTTAAGTGCTGGAAGTCACGGAAGGTTGCTGTCCATGTGTTTGAAACCAGAAGGAGTTTTACTAGATGTAGTATAGCTAGTTCCAGAGAATTCGTTTTCACCTCAGCTTCACAAAACAGAAGTATTGCCTTGAGGGAAGTTAAATGTAGATCAGTTATCTTCAAACTTTTAGCTAAATACCCCCAAAGGATTTTATTTTAACATTTTTTATTAATTTATAATCATTTTACAAGGTTGTGTCAAATTCCAGTGTTCAGCACAATTTTTCAGTTATTCATGGACATATACACACTCATTGTCACATTTTCTTCTCTGTGAGTTATCATAACATTTTGTGTATATTTCCCTGTGCTATACAGTGTAGTCTATTCTACAATTTTGAAATCCCAGTCTATCCCTTCCCACCCTCCACCCCCCTGGCAACCACAAGTCTGTATTCTATGTCTGTGAGTCTATTTCTGTCCTTTATTTACGCTTTGTTTTTGTTTGTTTGTTTTTGTTTTTGTTTTTTAGATTCCACATATGAGCGATCTCATATGGTATTTTTCTTTCTCTTTCTGGCTTACTTCACTTAGAATGACATTCTCAGGAGCATCCATGTTGCTGCAAATGGCATTATGTTGTCGGTTTTTATGGCTGAGTAGTATTCCATTGTATAAATATACCACCTCTTCTTTATCCAGTCACCTGTTGATGGACATTTAGGCTGTTTCCATGTTTTGGCTATTGTAAATAGTGCTGCTATGAACATTGGGGTGCAGGTGTCATCCTGAAGTAGATTTCCTTCTGGATACAAGCCCAGGAGTGGGATTCCTAGGTCATATGGTAAGTCTATTCCTAGTCTTTTGAGGAATCTCCACACTGTTTTCCATAGTGGCTGCACCAAACTGCATTCCCACCAGCAGTGTAGGAGGGTTCCCCTTTCTCCACAGCCTCTCCAGCATTTGTCATTTGTGGATTTTTGAATGACGGCCATTCTGACTGGTGTGAGGTGATACCTCATTGTAGTTTTGATTTGCATTTCTCTGATAATTAGTGATATTGAGCATTTTTTCATGTGCTTTTTGATCATTTGTATGTCTTCCTTGGAGAATTGCTTGTTTAGGTCTTCTGCCCATTTTTGGATTGGGTTGTTTATTTTTTTCTTATTGAGTCGTATGAGCTGCTTATATATTCTGGAGATCAAGCCTTTGTCGGTTTCACTTGCAAAAATTTTCTCCCATTCCGTAGGTTTTCTTCTTGTTTTACTTCTGGTTTCCTTTGCTGTGCAGAAGCTTGTAAGTTTCATTAGGTCCCATTTGTTTATTCTTGTTTTTATTTCTTCTAGGAGAAAATTTTTGAGATGTATGTCAGATAATGTTTTGCCTATGTTTTCCTCTAGGAGGTTTATTGTATCTTGTCTTATGTTTAAGTCTTTAATCCATTTTGAGTTGATTTTTGTATATGGTGTAAGGGAGTGTTCTAGCTTCATTGTTTTACATGCTGCTGTCCAGTTTTCCCAACACCATTTGCTGAAGAGACTGTCTTTATTCCAACGTATATTCTTGCCTCCTTTGTCAAAGATGAGTTGACCAAAAGTTTGTGGGTTCATTTCTGGGCTCTCTATTCTGTTCCATTGGTCTATATGTCTGTTTTGGTACCAATACCATGCTGTCTTGATGACTGTAGCTCTATAGTATTGTCTGAAGTCTGGGAGAGTTATTCCTCCAGCCTCTTTCTTTCTCTTCAGTAATGCTTTGGCAATTCTAGGTCTTTGATGGTTCCATATGAATTTTATTATGATTTTTTCTAGTTCTGTGAAATATGTCCTGGGTAATTGGATAGGGATTGCATTAAATCTGTAGATTGCCTTGGGCAGTGTGACCATTTTAACAATATTGATTCTTCCAATCCAAGAGCATGGAATATCTTTCCATTTTTTAAAGTCTTCTTTAATTTCCTTCATCAATGGTTTATAGTTTTCTGTGTATAATTCTTTCACCTCCTTGGTTAGATTTATTCCCAGATATTTTATTACTTTGGGTGCTATTTTAAAGGGGATTGTTTCTTTACTTTCTTCTTCTGTTGATTTATCGTTAGTGTGAAGAAATGCAACTGATTTTTGAACGTTAATTTTGTAACCTGCTACCTTGCTGAATTCTTCAATCAGCTCTAGTAGCTTTTGTGTGGACCTTTTAGGGTTTTCTATATATAGTAACATGTCGTCAGCATATAATGACACTTTTACCTCTTCTTTTCCAATTTGGATCCCTTTTATTTCTTTCTCTTGCCTGACTGCTGTGGCTAGGACTTCCAGGACTATGTTGAATAGGAGTGGTGATAGTGGGCATCCTTGTCTTGTCCCAGATTTTAGTGGGAAGCTTTTGAGTTTTTCACCGTTGAGTACTATGCTGGCTGTAGGTTTGTCATATATAGCTTTTATTATGTTGAGATATGTTCCCTCTATACCCTCTATACTTTGGCGAGAGTTTTTATCATAAATGGGTGTTGAATTTTATCAAATGCTTTTTCTGCATCGATTGAGATGATCATGTGGTTTTTGTCCTTTCTCTTGTTGATGTGATGTATTACACTGATTGATTTGCGTATGTTGAACCAGCCTTGTGTCCCTGGGATGAACCCCACTTGGTCATGATGTATAATCTTTTTTATGTGTTGTTGGATTCTACTTGCTAAAATTTTGGTGAGGATTTTGGCGTCTATGTTCATCAGTGATATTGGCCTATAA
Organism: Camelus bactrianus; assembly: GCF_048773025.1. Taxonomy (NCBI): domain Eukaryota; kingdom Metazoa; phylum Chordata; class Mammalia; order Artiodactyla; family Camelidae; genus Camelus; species Camelus bactrianus. The sequence continues at coordinate 40,200,662 of NC_133550.1, read as the reverse complement.
TTCTCCTTTTTTGTAGTGTCTTTGCCTGGTTTTGGTATCAGGGTGATGGTGGCTTCATAGAATGAGTTTGGGAGTATTCCCTCCTTTTCAATCGTCTGGAAGAGTTTAAGAAGGACTGGTATGAGTTCTTCTTTGTATGTTTGGTAGAATTCCCCGGTGAAGCTGTCCGGTCCTGGACTTTTATTTGTAGGGAGGTTTTTAATTGCTATTTCTATTTCCTTTCTAGTGATCGGATTGTTCAAGTGTTCAGATTCTTCTTGATTCAGTTTTGGTGGACAGTATGTTTCCAGAAACTTGTCCATCTCCTCTAGGTTATCCAGTTTGGTTCCATATAGTTTTTCTTAATATTCTCGTATGATATTCTGTATCTCTATTTTGTTTGTTGTAATTTCTCCATTTTCCTTTCTTATTTTGCTAATTTGTGCTCTCTCTTTTTTCTTCTTTGTGAGTTTGGCCAGAGGTTTGTCGATTTTATTTACTTTTTCAAAAAACCAGCTTTTGGTTTGGTTGATTTTTTCTGTGGTCTTGTTAATCTCTATTGTATTTAATTCCTCTCTGATCTTTATCATTTCCTTCCTTCTGCTGCTTTTTGGGGCTTTTTGTTCTTCTTTTTCTAATTCATTCAGGTGGTGGGTTAAATTGTTTATTTGAGATTGTTCTTCTTTTTTGAGGAAGGCCTGTATCGCTATAAACTTCCCTCTTAGCACTGCCTTTGCTGTGTCCCATAGGTTTTGAGTGGTTGTGCTTTCATTATCATTTGTCTCAAGGTATTTTTTAACTTCAGCTTTGATTTCCTCATTGATCCATTGTTTTTTCAATAACATATTGTTTAATCTCCATGCTTTCCTTTTTCTCTCCTTTGTTTCTCTGTTGTCGATTTCCAGTTTCATGGCATTGCGGTCAGTAAAGATGCTTGAGATAATTTCTATCTTCTTAAAATTGTTGAGGTTTCTTTTGTGCCCAAGTACATGACCGATCCTGGAAAATGTTCCATGTGCACTTGAAAAGAATGTATATCCCATTTTTGGGGGGTGTAATGCTCTGAAAATATCCACCAAATCCAGTTTTTCTATTGTAGTATTTAATTTCTCTGTTGCCTTGTTTATTTTCTGTCTGGAAGATCTGTCTAGTGATGTTAATGCAGTGTTAAAATCTCCAACTATGGTTGTATTCCCATCAATATCCCCCTTTATCTCTGTTAGTAATTCTTGTATGTACTTAGGTGCTCCTATATTGGGTGCATATATATTAACGAGTGTAATATCCTCATCTTGTATCACTCCTTTAATCATTATAAAATGTCCTTCTTTATCTTTCTTTATGGCCTCTGTTTTAAAGTCTGTTTTGTCTGAAATCAGTACTGCAACACCTGCTTTTTTGGCTTTTCCATTTGCATGGAATATCCTTTTCCATCCTTTCACTCTCAATCTATATGTGTCCTTCTCCCTAAAGTGGGTCTCTTGTATGCAGCATATTGAAGGTTCTTGCTTTATTATCCAGTCTGCCACTCTGTGTCTTTTGACTGGAGCATTTAGTCCATTAACATTTACAGTAATTAATGATAGATGTGTGTTTATTGCCATTTTGAACTTATCTTTGCAGTTGAATTGGTATATCCTCTTTGTTCCTTTCTTCTTCCTTTTGTGGTTTGGTAATTTTCCTTTGTATTATCATGGATTTTATTTAATTTTTGTGACTCCTTTGTAAATTTTTGGCTTGTGGTTACCCTTTTTTGTAAATCTGTCAACCCATTACTATAACTGTTTTTATTAAACTGATAGTAACATGATCTCAAACCCATCCTACTGTTAAAAAAATTTAAAAAAGAAAGAAAAAAATATTCTATATTTCCCTGCCTCCCTCTCCCACTCTCAGTGATTTGTATGTCTTCTTTTATAATTTCATGTTTACTGTATTTGTAATCCATGAGTTATCACCTTTCCAGTTGTGTGTTTCTCATTTCTGTAGCATCCTGCTGCTTTTCTATTTAGAATAGCCCTTTCAATATTTCTTTTAGCATGGGTTTAGTGTTGCTAAACTCCTGCAGCTTTTTTTTGTCTGTGAAACTCTTTATTTCTCCTTCTATCCTCAAGGATAGCCTTGCTGGATAAAGGATCCTAGGCTGCATCTGTTTTTCATTCAGGGCTTTGAATATATCTTGCCACTCCCTTCTGGCCTGTAGTGTTTGTGTAGAGAAATCAGCTGAGAGCCTTATGGGGGTTCCCTTGTAACTTACTCTTTGCTTTTCTCTTGCTGCCTTTAGAATCATTTCTTTATCCTTGACTCTGGCCATCTTGATTATGATATGTCTTGGTGTGGGTCTATTTGGGTTCTTCCTGTTTGGGACCCTCTGAGCTTCCTGTACTTGGATATCTGATTCCTTCTTTAAGTTTGGGAAGTTTTCAGTCATGATTTCTTCAAAAACCTTTTCAATCCCCTTTGATCTTTCTTCTCCTTCTGGGACCCCTATTATGCGAAGGTTGGGACGCTTTATATTATCCCATAGGTCCCTTATGCTATTTTCATTATTTTTTATTTGCTTCTCTTGTAGTTCTTCTGAATGGGTACTTTCTATTGCCCTGTCTTCTAGATCACTTATTCGTTCCTCTGCATTATCTAGTCAGCTTTGCACAGCTATTAGATCATTCCTCATCTCTGTCAGTGAGTTTACCCATTCTACTTGGCTCTTCTTTATAGCTTCAATTTCATTTTTGACATATTTTATATCTCTAAACACTATCTCTTTTAATTCCTTCAGCAATTCGATCACTCCTTTTTTGAAATCTTGATCTAGTAGGCTATCGATGTCTATTTCGTTGATCTTTCTTTCAGGGGATTTCTCTTGTTCTTTTAATTGGGAAAGGTTTTTCTGCTTCTTCATCTTGCTCATACCTCTTTCGCACTGTGGTTTATGGAGTATCAGTTCTTTATTTTGGTCCTTAAGGATTTTATCTATCTGATGCCTATTTAGGAATAGAACTTAGGAAAAAAAGAAAAAACAGTAAGAGAGAGAGAGAAAGCATTTTAAAAGAAGGGAGAAAGAGGGTTTGAAAACAGTGTATAATGAATAATAGAAGAGTGAGTTGAAGCAGAGTATTAATCGGGTTGAGACGTCCTTTTGAAACCTTTACAAAAAAAGGGGTGGGGGGAGATGAATAGATGTATTTGAAACCTGTGTCTAATCAATAGCAGGACATCAAAACCCAAGAGAAATAGAAATGAATTAAGAAGTAAAGATTAAGAGAGTAATAGAAAATAGAACAGGTAAAAACAGATTTAACAACAAAAAAAGGGGGGGGGTTGTCGGTGTTCTCTTGGAGTCTGTGTGCTTTTAATGTGAAGTCTTTCTGTCTTTGTCCTGTTTTGGAGCTCAGCTTGCTGTTTTCAGAGGCCCTCCGTTGGTGCCCTCTTCTGTGCTGCTCCCAGCACCTGTCGGCAAGCAGATCGCGCCTCCTCCTAACACTGGGTCAGGTGCAGCTCTCTGCTGTGGGCAGGCGGGTCGCTGCCCCTCCGGATGCCGCAGTCAGATGTTGCAGACTGGCCAGGTAGGAGGGCGGGTCGTGCCCCCTCCCAGCACCTCGGTCAGGGGCTGTGTTCCTGCCCGAAAGGCGGGGGGGCCGCTCTCCCTCTACTTGCGCCGCTGGTAGTTCCGCTCTCTGTGCGGCTGCGTGCTCCGCCCTGGTCGGTGCTCCGTAGGTGGGCTTGGGGAAGACTGAGGGACAGCCCTGTCCCTGCTCGGAGCCAAAACCCAGCTCCTTGTTTGTCTTTGTGGAGCAAGTTCTCTGAGGGACCAGGATGGAAGGATCCTATCTGCCTCGGGCTGCAGGCCAGTCTCAGTCTGGCCTTTGAGGCTGCTAAGCCCTTCGGTGCGGATGCAGGTTTCGCCCCCGCCGCCGCCTGAGTGCTCAGCGCAGAGGATATGGCGGCTGTGCCTGAGCCCCGCCTCTCTTCCCCCGAAAACTTTCCGCGGGTTTTCAGAGATGGGGGTGTGCACCCTTCCCCCGAGAGCACATCAACCTTGCTGTTTTATGGAGGGCCCAGGTTGTTCTGCCCTGTGCACCCACAGCCACGGCGCGCAGCCCCTTGCGTTCCCCCGGGGCTGCCTCCGTGCAGCCACTTCCATCCTCCGCCCGGCTTGTGCAGCCTGGCCCTGCCCGCGGCTGCCGGCCCGCGTCTCAGGCTGGGTGTCGGGGGGACGCTCTGTGCCCGTTTAACTTAGTTCTGTTAGTCAAGGGCTGCTCTGTACAGATCCGAGCCTAGGAGGCTCCCCCTTCATCCCGCTGGCCTCTCAGTTGGAGAGGGGAGACCCAGCGAGCGAGCGCCAGTCCTCCTTTGCCGCTCCCTCCCCGCGGGACCCGTCCCGCGCTGCTTTGCCTTTTGTTCTTTCTTTTTTCCTTTTCTCCTACCAGATTTTTGGCGTCTTTATCTTTTGAAGAGGGCGATGTTCTGTCGGAGTTCCACAGGTGCTCTGGTTGGCTGAGTGGGTCTGTAGATGTGAGTCTTGGTGTATTTGTGGGAGAGGGTGACCTGCGAGCGTCCTTCTACTCCACCATCTTCTCCATCTTCCGGATTTTTTTTTAATGATGTGCTTTCTCGCAATTTTAACTTGAAATATGAATGTTTTCATCATTTTAAAAATAGGAGGTAGAAGACATTACTCATTTCATAAATTGAAAGGAGGTGAATATTGATCATAAGTGGAATAAGTTATTTTATGACATGATTTGATTAAGTAGGTTTTAATGACCTTCCTGAATAACACATTAAATCTGAGAGAAATCAACAGACAAACTCATATGTAGACCTTATTCAGCACATCTGGAAAAATCTGTTGGTTCCAGATTTTTTAACACTGCAGTTACTTTAAAAATAATCCATACCACTAATGTTTTACTTTGTTCTGAATTCAGAATTTTCTCTCACTGGCCAACTCACTCTTACAGACCTGTTTAGAAGACAGGGAGAGACATAAAATCCTTGGTTTCCCCCAAACCAACATTTTGAGCCATGTAGGGCAGAGCACCATAATAAGATTTGAGATATATGAGTGGTATGACTGTTTTTTGTAAAGTGGGAGAAAGAATATTGTTAGTACCGAAAATCACTCAGGCAGTTTTAGAAAAGAGTATGTATGGAAGTTGAGGATCCAGGAACTCACTTGGGTAAAACTGTGCCTTTGGAAAGTCCATTTGAAGATTACTGGCATGGAGATTGCTGGGACAGATAGTGGACCTGAAGAATATCTTGCATCAGGAGGAGCACTGAGGAGGAGAAGGAGGACGCTCCAGTGAGATGGACTTAGACGCTGTGGCTCAGGTGCACTGAGGGCGTGCTGAGGCGCATTCTGGGTGCAGGCATTTACCTCCAACAGATGGTGACAGAAGAGGCAGAGGAGCTTCCCCCAAAGCAGCAGGCTCAGCTTACTCATGGCCTCAGCCCCTCATTTCCTTAAGGCTGCTAAATGAAGAAACAGGCCCCCAGCGCTCCAGTGCTTGAGCCGAGGCATTTATTGAGACTCTACTATGTGCTAAGTATCGCCCTACATACCGGAGGTCCTCTGGTAATCAAGGCAAAGTTCTCCATATGTGAAGTTTGGAGCATGGAGATGAAGGGACAGAGAAAATAAGCACATCTATGAAAGCATGTGATAGAGATCATGCTATGAAGAAGATCATGAGTGATGTGACCAGCATGGCTGTTCCAGCTCCGCTGGTCAGAAATGGCTTCTCAGAGAAAGTAGCTTTAATTTGAGATTGAAGTCATCCACTTAAAAATCAGTAAGTACATCCAAAATCAGCAAATATTTATTGGGTGCCTACTGTATGCCAGGTACTGTCTAGGTACTTGGTTTACATCAGAGAAGAGGCAAAGATCCTGGCCTGGGGATCTTACATTCTGACTGGGTGTGAAGAGGGCAGACAGTAAACTACAGGTACTATAAATAAGTTATGTGGTATGTCAGAAGGTGGCGAGTGTTATACAAAGAGAAAAGGTACACAACAGTGTAAGGAAAATAGGTAGCATGGGGAAAGGATGTAAGTTACATTAGGGTGGTTGGGACAGGCATCACTGAGCCAGCGGCTGTGAGTGAAGACTTGAATGAGATGAGCGAGTTAGCTGTGAATAAGGGACTGTATCCAGGGGTAGCTGGGGCAAAGGCCCTGGGTTGGAAACATGGCTGACACATGCGTGAGCAACGATACCAGCAAGAGTATGGCTATAGTAGAGTGAATAAGAGAGTGTTAGAACAGGAGACCAGAGACGTCACCAGAGGCCAGGCCTTGTAGGCCTGGGGAAGACTCTGTTTTTACTCTGAGCACACTGGGGAACCATTGCAGGGTTTTGAGCCAACTTCAATTTCAACAGGATCACTCAGGCTGCTAGGTAAAGAATAGAGATCTGGGAGTAAGGGTGAACAGGGAGCCCTTTAGAAGGCTGAGTAATCCAGGTGTGAGATGCAGATGGTTTGGACTAGAGTGGAGGTGGGGAGAAGTGACTGAGTTTTGGATATAATTTGGAGGTAGAGGCAGCATGATCTCCTGTCAGACTGGAATGGGATGTGGGAGAAAGAGAAGAGACAAGGATGAATCCAAGATTTTGGGCTGGGCAACCTGAAGATGGAATTGCATCAGCTGAGATGGAAGGCTGTAGTGGAGCAGATTTTGAATTAAAGATTGGAGGAAAGCATCTGAGGCAGAAGGGAAATTTTTATTCTGTCATTTGCACTTTGAAAAAAAATATCTGGGGCTTAAATTGTCCCTTATTTTCCAAATGGGAAAGTAGCAGAAATGGGGTAAAGGAGATAGAAGAAAAGGAGGCATTTCACAGATACTGTTTTGCTCAGCAAAGGATATAAATATGCTCTAGCTTTGTATTCAACGTTCTAATTTAAATGTGTTTAAAATTTTCCAGTTGAGTAAAAATAGAGTACATAACTTGCAAGAAATAGAATGAAAAAATGACATAAACTTAATTATTTCACTAAAAATCATGAAGGAAGAGAAACAAATGACAAGAAAATATGGTATGTAAAAAACTTTGAGGAATGAGTAAGAACGTACAAATAATGAATGGAATAAATTACCCTTTACAAGGTAGAGGTTCTCTGATTGGAGATTCTCCCCACTTTCCACCCCCAATAAAATTATGATGATTTATAAGAGACCTGCCTAAAACACAATTACAAAGAAAGGCTAAAGACAAAGTATTGTTTTACACAGGAAACCTGCACACAGATACTTATTGCAGCCTTATCATAATTGCCAAATTGAGTTTGAATGGTGCAGAGGTGAATGAATAAGTAAACTATGGTACATCCAGACAGTGAAATACTATTTAGTGGTAAAAAGGAATGAACTACAAGCCATAAAAAAGACATAGAGGAACCTTAAATGCATACTACTAATTAAAAGAAGCCAATTTTAAAAAGCTACATACTGTATCATTCTAATCATATGACAATCTGGAATAGGCAAAATTATGGGGCTAAAAAAATCATTGGTTGCCAGGTATGGAGGGGGAGAGATGAATAGACAGATCACAGGAAATATTAGGGCAATGAAAATACTCTGTATGATAGTATAATGATGGGTTTATGTCATTATACTTTTGTCTAAACCCATAGAATAGGGTTCACCAAGACTAGGCTGACCAAGAGTCAGTCCTGAGGTAAAATATGAACTTTGGGTGATTAAGATGTGTCAGTGTAGGTTCATCCTTGATAAAAAATGTAAAATTTTGGCGAGTGATACTGATAATGGAGGAGATTATGCTTGTGTTGGACAGGGATATATGGGAAATCTCTATATCTTACTCCGAATTTCATTGTAAACCTATAAAGTTCTTAAAAGTAAGTAAAACTTAATAATAAAAATTGAAAGAGATATACCAGTATTGACTGAAAAAAAATGCACAACCTAAAAGCTGAGAATTATGTTTTATTCGGTGAACATACTGGGGACTTAAGCATAGGAGACAGCTCAGCTAGCTCTAAGCCATAAAGGAAAGAATCAATAAAGTTAATTCTATAAATATGTAAAATTTCTGTTCACCAAAACAACTATAAACAAAGTTATTAGACAAGAAGAAATATTTGTAACATAAATGACAAAAGGCTAATATCTTTAACATAATTACTAATATAATATCTTGAAGGATTTACAATTTTAAATTAAGTTAGCAGTAGCATAGATGGTAAGATATAGTTGGATCAGTGTATTTTGGGAGTAGATCCAACAGGTCTTCTGATTGATTAGAAATGAGGGGAAATGAGAAATCAAAGACCTTCCAGTCTTGAGAAAATGAGTGAAGATTAGTACCATTTACCGACATGAAGAAGGCTAGGCAGTGGAATTTGTTAAAAAGTGGATTTGGCTTTGAGAGGAGAGAGAGAGAAATGAATCTGATTTGGTCCTGTTAAATTTAAGATTCCTATTTGACATCCCAGTGGGAATGTCAAATACGTAGTTAAATACATGTCTGAAACTCGGGTGAGAGATCTTGACTGGAGACTTGTATTTAAGTGTCATTAGCAAATGAGCGGTGATATTTGAAGCCATGATGATGATAAAGTAATAATAATGATGATAACAATAATATTAACAATAGTAGATAACATTTGTTGAGTGCTTAGTAAGAGTCAAAGCTTTGGGGAAGTTCACGTTGCATGTTGTTGGATGCATTATGGCACTGGAAATACTAGCAATTTGGTATCTTGATACTTCTAGTCTTGGGAAGAGAGAGGTAGGGGCTGAGGCTCATGCTGATTAAAAGTCTCAGGGCAGCCTGTCTCTTCCACAGGTACTGAGGCATTCAGGAAGAGAGCTTTCAGTACTTGATGGGACTCTTTAGTCTGGAGACTCTTTCAGGTCAAGAATATAAAAAATAGCAATTCTTTGTCCTCCATCCTTTGCCTTCCTCCTCTAACTTCTGTTAGATTGATATTAGAACTTGTGAATCTATTCTCCATGTCTCTCAGGTTTTCTTTCATACCATCCATTGTGGTCATTTTGAGCTGCATTCTTCCAGAGTGGAAGGAGGATCCTTTGTCAGTCTTCCAACTCGCATATATTTTGCTTCAACTGTGTCTGTTCTGCTGTTGGTTTTATTTCAATAATTGTGTTTTCTCATTCTCAACATTTCTAATCAGTTCATATTTTTTATGAATCTGATATCTCCTTGAGTCTCTTTGGCAACATTTTATACTTATTTTAACTTACAGATACAAAATACACTAAATATACTACATGTTTTAGGTTTTTCGTATTTAGTAATAAATTGGAATTCCATGGAGACTGCATTATGGTGACCAGATATAAAGGCAGGTGGCAGAAGTGCTATCTTTTATAAAATTTAATTCAGATTTTATAGTAGTTTTGTTTGTAGAACTCAGGAAAAAATGATAAAAGATGTATTCCTTTATTTTCTACCCTGGATTAAATATAGTGAAATTCCATTCTTTTTTTTTTTAGTCTTAGCTGCAGGAATAAAATTGAAGCTCAGATTATACCAAAGAGTCTTGACAAACACTGGAAACCATGAGATTAAGTCATTGTATAACATGTTGACGACCCGGAAAATGTTTTTGCCCTTGGGAGAGTAGGTATTTAAACTAACTGATAGTGGTCAAACTTGTTTTTCCCTTCCAAATTTGATGTATTCCAAGAAGCCAGTGGTTAAATCTTACAGTTTGTCCCCACTGATTTTAGTAACTTTAATGCTTAGAATTTAATGTTTAGAGCTTTCAAAACTTTAATGTTTCTCTGAAATATTTGTATTGGAGTCAGTTATGTTGGATTTTACAACTTCAATTCTTACTATAAGACCTTTCAGCATAAATTTGGTACCTCACATCATTATACAAAATATGACTACTAGCCATGGATTAGGAAAATAAAAAATTATTCAGTGAGGCTAAGCTTTGACTTGTGAGTATGGAAGAAATATAATTTCTGAGGTTTGTCTTCTGTATTGGAAGAAACTGAATACAAGTTGAGTTGGTTGGGTCTTAGATAACCCATCCAAAGCACCCAAAGAGTCACATTCTTTTAGAAGACACAGGGGATCGAGATGGGGAAACCAAGACCATTCAAAAGCAAAAGAACAGAAGCTCAGAGCCTGGACCTGGTAAAAATTGGAATGGAATAGGCAGATATAGAGCCAAGGAAAGAGAGAGCCGGGGGTGCTCTGAAAATCAGACTGACTCTTGCTTTTAGTAACCTTTGAGCACAGATGTGTGAACTCATCTTCCAGGCTTACCAGTGCTGGCATGCTATGTAAAAAATGAGGAATTTAGACAGACACACATAAGCTGTTTATTCCCATCCAATATGAATAACACTCTCTCTCGATGGCTTTATTAACAGTACAGGACCCAGAAACTTTTATAGTCTGTTGTGGTCTTTTGAGAAGATGAAGATGAAATAAAAAAGTATATATTTACTATCTAAAAAATGTTTCCTGAATTTGATACAATACATTCTTTAGGGTTTAGCATATTATCTCTTCTAGGTTCTGAGTATCCAGGTTCTAAACAGGCTGTAGCCCCATAATTTGAAACAAAGTTTTAAAAAATCTTTTAAGAGATCAGTGTTAGCAATGACAGCTGACTCTTTCCTAAATTCCATCCTGGTACTAGGTTGGTTCACAAAACTCAGAAAAGAATTTAAAATATATCTAATATAATTAAAGTTATTTTACTTATAAATTTATTAGTTAAAGTTGCTGTTTTTATCAATCATTATTTCTGTGACAGGTTCACAGGAGGGGTGGAAAATAAAGGAAACAGCTGATTTAGACAAATTATCGAATAAGTTTTGTCATGAAGAGAAGGAAGAAGATATCCTGAATGGCCAGTATACGTATTTCATTCCTTGGAGGAAGTAACATCTTGCCATTATTGTAGATTTGTCTGATTTTATTGTCTCTTGAAATTATCTATCTCCCCTTTACTCCAACACTGTTCCTACCCAGTTTCCAAGAAGGCCAGTGAGACTGGGTGTTGGCAACTGACTGTATTTTGGACTGCTCTGCAGTATATCTTATCAGTACAGCTCTTTGTGACTTTAGTTAATACATTTCCAGTCCCTGGTCACCTACCTGTGAGTGAACCAATGTTACTGAATAGCCAAACACCATGAATACTCAAATGCTTCTCCAGGTTTTCTCTAAAGAATCCTTGCCTCAGACTGACCCTGTTCCTAAGAAGCTCTGGGAAAGTAGACTAGCTCAGCTCAAGTACAAACCTTTTCTGAAACCTTCTTTTTATCTTAAACATTTTCGTACTTCTCTTCGGAAATATATGCATTTTTTAAATATAAAAAATGTTTATCATTAAGTAGAATCAGTCCTCCAGGAAAATGCACGATGTTTATCCTGTTGCCTTGCGTACATACTGCTTGTGCCCCAGGGAGTGATTCTGCCTTAGTCTGAGGAACATGGATGTACTGGGAAGAACATTGGGTCAGGGATGGAGATATTTGGGTTCCAGCCCCATCTTTGCCATAAAATAGCTGTGTGACTGTGGGAAAATCATTTAAAGCTATTTTCCTTTGTGTTAATTGGGGGGGGGGTGAGCAGTCAGATTGGATAATCACAAAGTCCTTTCCGTCTGTCATTCTGTAATGACACAGAGTCTGGAATGCCAGATCTGTTACTCCATGGGCCCGAGTGGTTGCACTTTCTAGACCATAAGGTCCAGTTTGTACTGCTTGCTGCCCTTGCCGCTTTACTACCTTGTAATTGCAGTCAAGATTTTTGGTTATTGAATGAATAAATAGCGAGTGGGCATCCTGGCATAGCTGGTTTACACATTTCTCTTTCCTCTTCCTATCTAGATGGAAATATAAATTAGATCCATAGCCCCCCCGCCCCCCGGCAAATACAGACATAGGCATAAGATTTCCATAAATTTAGCCTGCTTTCATATTTAACAGTTTCACCCCTTCCCCTCAGCATGTGTCCTCCTTGACAGAAATCTAACCACTTCTACAAATGACAGCCAAAGAAATATTCTTTTATAACATTTACCAACAGCTGAAAAGTTATAGGACTTTTTAATAATTTTTAAAACAAATGACCATCAGCAAAGGGTGGTGCTTCTAGGCTCATCCAAATTGCTGTGTAAATCACACTCCTTAAACTAAGCAGGTTGTATTATCCATGAGAACAAGCACCTCTGTTCTACTTAAGCTTCTTCAGCTACTTCTCCAGGCTGTACCAAATTGTGCTTCCTCTTAAAGTAGGACGTTCTGTGCCCTGTTTGAAGACTGGTGTGACTAATGTAGCTGGAATTGCTGAAAGGAGAAAAAGGGAAGAGAAATAACTGATGTGCTTTAAGAATAGTGAATTTTACTAGGCCCTTTGCAGTATACAATGTGGCTGATATGTGTATTACTATGTGGAAAATATTATTCTTCACCTTCTAGATAGTGGAATGGTCTCCGTATCACACCTCAAGGTCACACTAAGTAAGTGGCAGGGGTAGATCTCGAACCTCGCAGTGCACATAGGCTGGCCGTGGCCTCTGCTCTCTGCCATCATCCCTGTCTGTCACTCCTCCCCAAAACCTACACAGTATGTTGTGATGATCAGTTAACTGAGGTGCAGGTGTATCTGGATTTCTGCCCTGGTTGAAAATTAGGAATATCACAGATATTTGTAATTCCTCAAGAGTGCAGTGCAAAACTCCCCTGTCTTGAGCTAAAAATACAAAAAACAATTTTAAGTGACTAAATCCCTTAGCTAGTTTATAGGATGAGTCTACAATAGGCACCTCAAGTTGTTTCTGGCAAAAATCTTGCAAATGGCAGCCAGTGACTTTTTCCCCTCAGCCTCCTATCCTAAAATGGCTAATTACTGGTGTTCTAGATCTTTGAAAGAAGCCCTGAGTTTAGAAACCAGATGCTGGTGCTTTTGGTTAGTATTTGTATTACTGAAAGTTTTTTTATGGAGTGTTGGTGCAGAGTTTAATGACAGCAAACTGTCTCTGCTTACAGCTAGAGTTGTATTGTATTGCGGTATTGAGGCCTGACTACTTCTAACGCCTGCCCTCTGAGGGCCTGTTGCTCTTCCCTGGAGCTGTGGCAGAGGAGCAGGGGGAGAGAGGAAGTTATAAGGCTTGCGCAACAGGACATTTTCCTGATGTCTGTCTTTAGATGCAGGACAGGGACATTAATACATAGAGGGGAGATTGGCTACATATACGTACACTATTGAAGGACCCTGACTTGGCTGAGTGTTTGGTTTGCTTGGAGATACAGTGTAGTAGCAAGATCACCATCTTTAAAGCCAGAACCAACCCAAATTTGAATCCCAGCATTAGCCATTACTCTGTTGTGAGACTTTGGACAAATTATTTAACTTCTTGGAATCTGAGTTTTCTTACCTAACAGGTGTAAAATACATAAATTGAAGGGCAGCTAAAAGATTAAGCAATAAGAAAGTAAAATAGTACAGCCATTTTGGGAGATAGTTTAACAGTTTCTTAAAAAGCTAAACATAATCTTACCACATGATCCAGAAGTCATCTTCCTAGATGTTGACCCAAATGAGTTGAAAAGTTATGTCTACACAAAAAGCTGCACACAAATGCTTACAGTAGCTTTATTCATAATTGCCCCAAATTGGAAGGAACAAAGATGCCCTTCAGTAATTGAATGGATGAACAAACTGTGGTACATCTATGTGATGGAATATTATCCAGCAATAAAATGAAATGAACTATTAAGTCATGAAAAGATATGGAGAAGCCTCAAACGCATATTGCAAAGAGTGTGAAAAATATATACACTGTATATTTCCAACTGTATGAGATACTGGAAAAGGCAAAACTATGGAGACAGTAAAAAGAGCAGTGGTTGCCAGGGATTTAGGCTGAGGGGCTGAGGGATGAATACATGAAGCACACGGGATTTTAAGGGCAGGGAAACTATTTTGTATATATAATGGTGGACACATGGCATTATACATTTATCAAAACTCTTGGAATGTACATTACAAAGAGTGAACCCTAGGGTAAACTATCAACTTAAAGTTTTTTCAAATGATCAAACAAGGCAATGTGTATAAACTAGCTAACCTACTAACTAGTACATCTAGGCTCTAATAAATGATAAATATTATTATTTTTATTCTTAGTCTACGTTCCAATGATGCTATTTAGACATAGTTTCTGTGTGTGTTAGATGTATCAATGTTAATTAAAGTTGATATTATTATTTAAAAATCTAGCTGTTTACCAAATGAGAATTAGCAGTCCTTTATAACTACTTTCTCCTCTGCTGTCTGTCCTACGCAAAGTTAATGGTTTGAAGCCAAATCCTAGGAACACAACCTCTGGCTCAGGCATGAGTTTTATTTCAGTCCATGATTTACAGTTGGTGTAAAATTTGGGTCTGGAGTTGGTTAGTTATAATGCAGTTGCAATACAAAGCATCTTGAGTTGATTTTTCCCTTATCCTGTATTGTTATGTAAAATGCTAACTTTAATCAGAAATTGCTCTAATACAATATCCTTTCTTGTCCTGGATATAATTTCTCCTCTTTTGTACAAGTACTTTTTGTAAGGTTCAACTTAGTGTGGAAGGAATAGGCAAGAAATATAAATTTAACTGACACATGTTAAATCATTAAAGAATTATATCACGAAGCATTAAAATGGTGCACAGAAAACTTTGCCAATGTCTAATAGAGTGGTGAGGATTGTATAATTAAATAAGAACCAGCACCTATCCTATAACTGGAAATCGGGAGTGTCAGAATCCCTTTCCTTTTTTCACTAGATACTAGGAATCTAACCATGCAAAAATGTCCAAAGTGGCCAAATGCCACAGAACTTGAATCCAGATCAACAGTGCAGAAGTTGTCAAGCACATGCAGTAATAGTCTTTGGGCTTTTACAGAGGACTAAAAGTTAAATGTTAGTTTAGGTCCTTATCCTCTACCTCTTGGTTGGCAGCTTTTCTTGGCTCATTTCAGAGACATGACATTTCAAGCAATCTAGGGAAGCTGGGACAGATACTTCCTCTCTCTGTCCTTTTTTTCCCCCCGTCTCAGATACCTGTGCCTAAATACTTCCTCTCACATTCACATTATTCACTCCTGTTGGAGAAATCTTAATGAGCAGTTTCATTGGTTTTTTTGGTCCCATTCCTGTAACTATTTTAGGTTGAAATCTCTGGCTCATGTACTGGGGTCTGTATGACAGATTATCTCAAAGCCCAAGTGACCTCAGTGGTCCAAGTGCTAGCAACAAGGGGCACTTGCTGGCATGACATGGCCTTAACCTGGGTTCTGTGGACACTGGAGAACCACTGGCCTGAGGAAGGGGATGGAGCAGAGCCAGGGAAGGGGGCAGGATGAGCTTAGAGCTCCCCAAGAAAGGGGAAGAATATGTTTGAAAAAGGGGGAGTTCTGGGGAGTCTGAGAGCAGATTGGAATCCCAGGCAAAGCAGAACCACCCTTTCTCCTACCTGCTGAGAGTGTAACAGAAAAGGAGTTGACCTGGAGCCACAGAATACTGCCTGCAGACCAAATGCTCACACTGAGGGGTGTAGACAGGTAGGGGGAAGCACGGGCAGCAGTCAGTTTGGCTGTCAGAGCCTGGTGGTCATGCATGGTTTCTCCACTGCCTGTTGATTCTCTGCTGAGGCAATGCCAGCCACCAAGTACAGACCATACTTTGGTGCCAGCCCTTAGACATATTATTTCCCCATAGCTCCTGTCATTCAAACAGGATCTGGTTTCCTGGTGTGAGCAGATTGTTCCCGCTGAGCACACACACTCTGCTATGAGCGAAGCCAGGCAGAGCCTCTGAGAAACTTGACAGAGTCCCCATTCCGAGAGAAGCCATTTGAGGGAGTGGAGGGGTGGAAAGGAGCTGACTTCAACTTCTGTTTATATAGGTTTTGAATAAAATGGGTAGATCCCCTATTTCCTCCAAAGTAAACAAGGTTCAAATGGGATTACCCAATTGGAATCCAGTCCGACTGCAATTTAAGTTGTTGGAAGGGTCTAAATATTTAATCTACCCTCGTCATGAATCCTAGAATCGCATGTAGGCAGGAATGACCGAGGCTCTGAAAGTAAACACTGCAGTTGGAGACAGAAGTGTCGCAACTAGTACCACGTCTGCAGTGACGGCCTAGAAACTTTTGAGTACACCAGAGGAAACAGACCGAAAAACACAGATCTGGCAGCCGGGAGGCCTGGCTTCTCCAACTCTGCCTGCCACTAACTCGCTGAACCTCCAGGCCTCTTTTGTTAAGTGAGAATGCAGGCAAAGCATCTCAGAAGACAAGTCTTTTTTATAACATGAAACATGACAGAATCAGCCACATACACTGTGAAAAGTTCACTATTCCATTCATTCTGTGATAGTGTACACACACAACTCTTTCTTCAGAATACACCATCAGAATGGAACATTACTGTATCTAGTATCTGTGCCCTCACATTTTATTCAAATTATGCAAGTAATAAAAAGATTTGGCCTGTCAGGGATTCTCTACAGAGGCTGAAACCACCCCCCTTGAGTGCTTTTAGCACCTGGTAAGGGTGTTTTTAGATGTCACAATGATTGCTGTGGGGTGCTAGCGCCATCTGATTGGCAGGGGCAGAGCTGCTATATAATACTCTGGACAGTCCTGCAAAGAAAAAAAAATGTCCCACAAACCTACATGGCTTTCATATGTCCTGCCAGCTACTCAGAGAACCCGACTTTGTTTTGCAAATAAGTGTATAGTATTTTTCTTGTTTGAAAATATACACTGAACTTTCCAGGAAAATGTATAAGAAGAGGTTAAGATTGTACTGTTTTGTTCAGAACTTTTCTGAGTTATTCATCATTTCTGAAAAATCAGATCACCGATAGCAAACATTAAAGATGTTTGAGTCACCAAGGCAACACATCTGTGCAGTCTGCACTGTAACTGTCACATTCGTGGCGTGTGAATTGATATGTGAATCTGAGGTTTCACTGCCCTTTAGAGCAGTCGTGCAGAGTTTTTATTTATTGAAAAACATATTATTTTATGGGAGTTATCTTCTTTTCACTTCTCCTTTGTATTATAATTTGCACATTATATTAATTTAAAAAACATGTGTATAGGTAGGTTATGTTATTTTATATTAGATTTTACATCAACGTAGTAAATATAGTACTATAAAATGTTATAAAAGTTCATTGTATCTGACTGGATTGAAAACCACTGGGCCTGAGGATCCTAAGATCCCTTTTAGCTTTAATATGCTGTTAGCCTATGAGATTATTTAGTTTGATGCCTTCATTTTTACAGGTGAGTAAACTGAAGCCCATTAAGACTTTCATGTATTGCATTCTACAATTATTTATTGAATGTCTCCTAGAGCTTTGGGTACGTAGCTGGGTGCAGTGGGCAAAAATATGATCCCTGTCTTCAAAGAGACTTCAGTCTGGCAGCCAAGATGATAAATACGCCAAAAAATCAAAAATAGAAAATCCCATAGCTGGTTAGTAGCTCAGCTGCATTTAGAACCTACCATTGCTTTGAAGACCAATTCATTTTCTGTGCCTGGTGCTCCAGAGTCTGAGGCCCAAAATGTTTCTGGCTGTGATCACTGGAGGAGAGTGGGGTGGGAGGAGCATCATCAACCAGAAGGACGTGATTTTAGTTTACTCTCTGCTTAGTTTTTCCAGAGCAGCAAAAGCCCAGGAGTAGCTAGTTAGCTCCCCATCAGTATCGCCGCTCAGTCACTTGCAGGGTAAGGACTGACTGTGAGAATGGCAGCAGTGAGAAGGAAAAGAGCACCGAGAGCTGAGTCCACAGCTGTGTTCTCAGATGGAAATATAATGCAAGCCACAGTGTCGGCCTTATATGTAGTTTATATTTTCTAGTAGCCATCTTTTTAAAAAGTAAAAAGAACCTGTGAAATTAGTCTAAATGATGTATTTCATTTAATCCAATATATCCAAAGTATCATCAGTACAACATGAAAGGAATAGCAAACAATTATCAATGAGGTATTCTACACTTTTTTCACACACAGTCTTCAAAATCTGTTGTGTACTTCACACTTAAAGTATACTTCAATTTGTATGAGGCTCGTTTTAGATGCTCAACAGCCACACGTGGCTAATGGTACCATGTTGGACAGTGCAACTCTAGCGAAATGGCTTTCAGCCCTTTCTCTGCCCCGACCCAGTTCACCTATCCAGGGACTCTCATCTATAACTTCTGTCACTACATGCAGTGCCTCCCATTCCAGAGGATGCCCCCATCCTGGGAAATGACAATGGATGGAGAATGGTGGTGTGGGATGGAGTTTACCCCACCCACTCCCTGCACAGGAGTCAAAGGCTTTGGAAATACTGGTGGTTTCTAATAAGTCTTACTCGCACAGTTTAGTGTGCTAGGGTGACAGCCCCAGAAGGGAAGACAAATGATCTGAAAGGAGAGAGCTGGATTTGGAGAAGTGCTTGAGTGCCAGGAATTAGAGGGCTCAGCACTACAGAACTTTGCAATAGAATGTCACAAATTTACTATTTTTTTAAGTAATTCTTTTTTTTTTTTTTTTCTCATTCTCTCTTCATCTTCTCATTTAGCTCCTTTAGGGAAAGCACATACAAAGAGTATTGGGCCACATGATTTCCCAGGGTCCTTCCCTGTCCATATTACTGTCTACTGATTTGGAAGGAGGTTCATCAGAACCTTGGACCTGGTCCTTCAAGAGACTGCAGCTTTCAGCCAGGTCTTCCCAACAGTTCCTCTGAGGTATTTGAAATGTGTTTTCAATATCCCTGTGAGCTATGTTCAGGGATGTGTGTGTGGTGTGTGGAGGCTGGACAGGGGCAGAGAATGTGGAGCCTGACTGGGCAAAGTACTTTACAAACATCACCCTGCTGAATCAGTGGGACAACCATTTGGAGTAGATGCTATAGTTATCATTCTCAAGAGGCAGAAGACGGCAAGTAACTTATTCCACATCCCAGTAGCTGTCATCATTCCATTCTTTATGGTGGGCTAGCAGAATTTTATTTCTTGGCACAAGTCTTCCTGCCCCTTCTTATTCATCTTTCTTTTCCATGACATCTTATCCTCCTCCCCTCACCTCTTCACCACAAACATGCTACAGGTGAGGAGCACCTCATCATAAGACAAGTTGGGGGCTTCTAATCCACTATCTGTGGTCTTCAAACTGGTTTGCCACTTGCTGGCTTGGATTCCTTCTTAAGGAAGCTTAAGCTAGGAACGTGTGTCATTCAGCTTACATCAGGTCATTATTCAACCAATCAGGGATGCAATTTGCCTGTCGTCTCCTGGGAGACAGGGAGCTGCTGCTGCCGCCTTAGCCTTTCATAGAAGAAAAGCTGCTCCCCAAGACCAGAAGGGAGCCAGCTGTCTAGCCACTCAGCAGGGCCTTGCAGATGGGCTGTGCCTCGCCAGGGTCCCCCCTCTTTGGGTCTGTTCCTCTGCTTCACAGACCAAAGGATTTGTGGACCCGAGCGGAACAGGCTGGGAAGGAGATGGGAGAGACTGATTCATGATAATCAGTCTTCGAGATCACGACACCCATTTATAAATGTGTTGAAAAAAAAAAAAAAACCTTCCTAAGACACAAATATTCATGTTCACAGGTCAGCATGTTTTTCTCCCTGAGAAAAACCTTGTGTGAGGAACCAGAGTTTTATCAGAAGTTTGTGTTAACACATCTGGAATCAGAACTAGGAGAGTTAGGTTATTTTTGAAGAATTAAGTATTTGTAGTTCTGATACAAAAGGGCATCTAGTGAAAAAGGTCAGCCTCCCTTCTCGGCTTCGCCCACCCTCGCTCCTTAGCCCCCTCCCTAGAGGCAACCCTTATTAATAACCAAATTCTTCCGAAGTTGGACTGTCTGAGACCTCCATTTCCTGAAAGGGGTGTTCCTGCTGCACAGGCCAGGTGACTTTTGTCTTCTGGTTAGGCTGCACTCCTGGACCAGTTTTTGCTTGACATGTTAACAGGGGAAGGGAGATGGGGAGACATGTGAGCAGTGGGAATGGCAGAGGCCAGTTGGGAGGACAAGTGTGCAGGAATTTGCTGAGTTAAAAAGATCTACACTTTCCAGAGAGGAAGCTGTGTAGGCAGGGCTTGGAGTGAACCAAGAACTACCCAGGGACAGTAGAAAGGAGGGTACCCAGGTCCCTGGCAGGGAGCAGATGGTGGGTATGCCCTGACCCTTCCTAAGCTTTGGGGAACAGAACAGGAAGGAAAACCATAGAGTGAGAGATACAGGGGGCTGTGCCCCACTGTCTTGAAGGGAGCAGCAACCTGCCCCAGAAAAATATCCCAGAGAAAGAGCAGGATCAAAAACATTGGGAGAGGCGGCCTGGCCCCAGAGTAGCCGTGCCATACAAGGCCAGTCATCGTGTGGTGCAGCCAAGTAAGGTGCCTTCCTGCTTCAGTGCTGCATCCTGGAGACAGTTCTGGACAAAGTCTGCAGCAAGAAGGAACAATTCGCCAATTCATTTTGTTGGCATTTCTAGCCACAAAATAAGGCCTTTTCCCTTCATTAGAATTGTGACAGATAAAAGTATATTCCCAGCCAACTCCTGTTATTCACATGGGCAGACCTATTATCCCTACTTGGTCTGGCTGTGTCCCTATATGAGGGCTTGCTCTGTGTGTGTGCTCTTGGCAGCTTTGTAAAGGATTCAGAAGGAATAAACACAGGGCCTGCTTCCTGCCTTTCGTCCAGAAGAGAAGAATCATTCATACACATGTTCCAAACCAGCAAACTTTGGTCATTCAAGAGCAGAAAAGTAGCTAATCAGAGGGTGGGGTGTCTGGAAGCAGCCAGTTCATGTGAGGAAAATAAAGCTAATGAGGGATCTAGAAGCCAGTTCAAGTGAGGGGCAGTTAGTGTGGAAGAGGGGAGACTGAAAGAAACTGTGAACATCATCTCAAATGTTTGAAGAGGTGATGGAACTTAGTGCATGTTGGTTCAAATCCAGATGGCCCCAGTTCAAATTCTGGTTAAGGCACTTCTGACGTGTGTAATTTTTGGCAAGTTTCTTCACCTCTCTGTGCCTCAGTTTCCTAACTTAAGAAAGTGAGGATAATATTACCCCTATCATATAGGGCTTTTGTGAGAATTGAGCAGGTTAATACATGGTGAGCACTTGTAACAGTGCCTGACAAGGTAAGCACCATGTAAGTATTGGCTACTATGCATAGGAAGGCAGGGAGCTAGGGAGTTGTACCAGGTAACCAAACCAGGATCAGGGATGGAAAACCTACTTTAATATATAGATTAACTTCTTTAATTATTAGAGTTACCAGCATGGGGACTTTGAAAAATAGTGAACAAAGACAACTCTAGCGTTTAAATGGATTTATTCTCCAATCCAGTCCCATTTGAGTTCTGCAGATCTAGTCACCTCGATGATATTTCTACTTAGAAATCTCCCAGGTGTGTCATGCTTAGCTTGTTCAGAACTCATCTCTGGATCCTGCTTCTACCTGCTCCTCCCTCAGCCTTCTCCATTTCAATGCCACAAGTGGCAAAACCAGCCATCTAGTCACCCAAGATAGAAACTTGGCAGTTACCTTTGATCCCTGCCTCCCCCGTCTCCAGATTTAATCAGTCACCCAAAGATGTCCATTCCACCCTCTTCAGTATCTCTGGAGTCCATCTACTATTCTCCATAGCCACTGCCTCTCTCCTAGTCCAAGCCATCATCATCTCTCCCCTGCAATGACTTTCTAACTGACCTTCCTGCCTTACCTCCGCCCCAGGGCCAGAAAGCCTACAGGACACCTTGGTGTTGAAGAGTACACTGCCCGTATAAGGAGATGCAGCCCTGGGCCAGGCCTTCATGAGCAGACTGGGGCCAGATCTCACCCCTCACTTGTCTACTTGGCTGATACCCTTGTGCTTCAACACCTGCTCCACCGTGTGCAGTGGCCCTTCTCTCCAGTTCATTCTCCAGCAGAGGATTGGACCATGTCACACTTTTCTCCAGTATCACCCTTTCCCCATTGTTTCATGGCTTCCTTTTGCCCTTAAGCTCTGACTCAGATCTGAACTCTATCCTGTCATCTACAGTGATATATTA
The DNA here is from genome assembly GCF_048773025.1 of Camelus bactrianus. Lineage (NCBI taxonomy): Eukaryota > Metazoa > Chordata > Mammalia > Artiodactyla > Camelidae > Camelus > Camelus bactrianus. The sequence goes on along the minus strand of NC_133550.1, from coordinate 40,178,590 downwards.
CTATCCATCATACTAATATGTTAATTATATTAATAGTCACTAGTCAGGTAGGAGATGTTGCTGTATAAACTAGCTCTGGAGTAGATCACAGAACATGAGCCCTTAAAGAGATGGGCGAGACATCCACCTAGAGCCAAGGCCACAGACGAAACACCTCCAGGCTGTGGTCAGTCTGCAGACACATTTTGTTTGGCTCACTCATTTAATAAATTTTTTAATCAATTGACACTTTAAAATCAAGATTTCACTAAAGGATAGATTCTTGGCTTCTCCTCAGATATTAGAAGATGTAGAGACAATGGACCCTCCTCCTTCCTTGCGTGGCAGTTGGCTGGTGCTGAGCAGAGCTGCCCTCCAGCTGGGGCATGCACACTCTGGTTCTCAGCCCCCACTCCCCATAGTTTATACTTTATTTCATGTTCATTCCCACCCAAGCCTTGGGAAGACACCTGCATTTGGAGCCTCTAAGTTCTTCCAGCTCCTCCACTTTACAGATGGGGAAGAAAGGTAGTGCATCAGTATCCAGGTCTTGTACTGGATCATGAACCGTCTCATGGATCATGAGCTGCTCATGGCTTCTGTGTTCTCTACTGAATCACAGCTGCCTCTCAGTTAAAGACTGAAGGGAAACACACCGTGAACTTTGTTGATTATTCTTCCTGCTGATTGCTAACCAACATGCCCTTTAGTTGTCTTGCTTATATCTGTGGCCACATGAAAATTAGAACATACAGTCTGGAGGATTGAGATGGTGTTCTGTGAATATCACCTACTTTGCATGAGACTCTAGCCCAGATTAGAAAAAAAAAAAATGGGAAGGATTGAAAAATGACAGGGAAAATAAGATCTGAACATCCTTCCAGAAGGGCACAGTCTCTTCCTTGTGGTATTACGGAAAGGTAGGGAGCCAGCTGGGTTGCCACCTTTTCAGGGATGTGAAATCGAGATGTACACGGCAATGAGTCAGTGACTGGAAAAGGACTGGAGAGCAAATCTTGGGCTCTGTGCCCGATACCCCACTGTCACACCCTCAGAATGACTGTGGACAGGTCAATCACTGCAAAAAGGGAAATTTGCAATTTACCTTGGCAAACAATGGCTTTGACCAATCAAGAGGAACTGGAATGAAGCACAGCCACAGAGCCTTGAGTCAGATGGAAATCATCTTCCTGTGTTCTCTGGAGAAGGCACCCCACATCATGCCATAGGGAAATTACCCTTGACAACCACCAGGCCCTCCTGGATACTGCCTCCTCTTTGTACCACAATGAATCAGTGCCATGAAGCTGAGAGGCAGGACTGCTCCAAGTCATGAACTTCTCAAGGCTTCATCCTCATGTCAACTCTGGGCTTCTTCCTCATAAGCTGTAGAAAGGCAGGCTGTCTATGAGGAGGAAAAGGAGTGACAGGATGGATTCCCAAAGGCAACCCATGGGAGTGGTCAGTGTTACACGAATTCCCCTTTGGGGCTGTGTCTCTATTATATGATTCCCTTTTTTATTTCACATTGAAGTATAAAAATGTTTAATGATTCCTGATGGTACTTTTTAAAATCTGTATTCAGATGTATCTAAGAACTTTTGCATATATTAATACTCTCTTTTGATTAAGCCACTTGTAATTAGAATATTTTATCAGGAAGACAAATACTTTCCTCTAGACATAGATGTAGAAATCAAGTCCTCTCTTTCAGATCTCTGAGTCATTGCTCAACAATGGAAGTCAGATTTATGATCTTATAGATTGTCATCTCCTTACAACAGCAGACTAATGAACATGGTGATTTATGCAAATGAAAAGTACTCATTTAAGAGTAGGCTCACGTTGTTGATCTCATTTCCAGAATCCCTGGGACTTTTTATCTGTTTTCCCCCCTTGAAGAGTATACCAAAATAGTGAGTAATGAATCAATAACTATCATCATCCACCTCTACTCCCTTTCCTTAAATAAAATTAGTTTTCAAAATTCAGACTAAAATTACTTCCACTAGTGATGTATTTCTGTTAATTGGTTGCATCAACAAGCATAGAAAGCTTTTTTCCTTTTCTTTTAAAAATTCTCTGCCACCAACTTCTTTTAGCCAAAGAATGCTCATTCATTATAGCATCTCTTCAGTTCAGGCATTTACTTTATTCATCTGAAGTGTGAATCCATTGCTATTCTCATCTTTGTCTGACTTGCTCTTTTTAAAAGTAAGGTCTTTTTTCTTGCCTGTGGTTCATGCAGAAGTGGAGATAATGATTGTGCTGAAAGTGCAGGGAGAGTCTCGCAGTAGGTAATGGAGGGGGTGGGGGTGGGGTGGGGAATTGTCAGAGGGGAAAGAAGTAGGGCTGCCAGAATGGAGTGGCCCAAGGAGACTGAGCTGTGAAGGGGTCCCATCGTAAAAACCCAGCTGCTCAAATCTGGGAGATTACCAACAGCAGAGAGTCCACAGTGGAAGCAGCTTAGGCACAACTGCTCTCTGTAGTAAATATGCTGAGTTGTGAGAACAAAGTGAAAGGTAAAGAAATCAATGGTGTTTCCCCAGTGAATGGAAATTTGCTTTTTTTTAACCATGTTCCAAAACACTGGCGCTCCAGTTTGGTGCATGTTGTGTTTCATTTGTAATATTCTGCATTGCTGGTCCCTGAAAACTGTCTTGCGAGTCTGAGTTTTGGTGCTAGCTCTGTGGCGGCATCACCCTCACCTCCAGCCGCTGTTAGGACACACCACGGGGGTCTCCGCCTGTGGTGTCTCTGCATACTTTCCAAGGCTTCCAGTCATTGATTGTGCAAAACATAAAACCAAAAGCAGATGGGACGTATGTAGATAAGCTGTTTGTTTTTCATCCCTGTAATTTCCTAGGTTTGATAGCACTTCAATTTTCTAACCATAAAAGCTGCTTCTATGCTTTTTGAAACATACACGCACCAAATGCTGCCAGTAAGTAGGCTAAAAGAATATTACATGTGGCTTTCTGTTGTTGTTGCTTCTTTCTTTCCTTTTTAAAGAAGTACCTTGCTGCTGGAGAAGGAAATTCAAAAAAACTTTGAGTGTGTTTGTCAGAGTTGAGTTTATTTAATGGAACTATTGCGTTAACACGGAAGAATATTTTAGAATGACGTGTCATAACCAAAAACCTAGCCTTCTGCTGAGTGGTATTCATCTACCAAAATTTTAGATGCTGGTTCTGGTGTCTGCATCTCCTGTGGCTCTTCTGTCCACGGAATGTGACTGACCAGCAGGCAGTGAAACTGCCAGTAGACAAAGTGGAGCACAATGGGGAGGGGAGGGAGGAGGTAAGAGCACATGACACTTGTGCTCCCTTTGAACCCATCTGTCTTTTCATTAATTAATTGCTCACATTAATCTTTTCAGTAAGGTAGACATTACAGGTGTGGATTTACAAGGATCTTGTTTTAAGTCAATCATGAAAATAAGTTTTTGTTGTTGATATTTATTAAAGTGCACCTACTCCCAAATTTCAGTCTGTAAAATGAGTAAGTTCTTCTCTGCAGGCAACTTCTTTCCATATTGGCTCCAGGCTCAACCATTCAGTAGGTGTTTCTGGGTATCCATACAGTTTGGGAACTGTATTTGAATCAGCACAAAATTACTGCCCAGTAATCCTCTTTCTCTCTCAAGGGATTTGTTGACACTCATCTAATCAGACAGAGGCGAGAGAGCGTAGAGAGACCCACAGGAAGAGCCCAGACTCCAGAGGCAGACGGACCTGGGTTTGAAACCAGGCTGTCAGTTCTGTGGCTGAGTGATCTGCGCCAAGTCATTCAGTTTCTTCTAATATTAATGCCCTCCTTGTAAAAAGAATATGGTGATCATACCTATCTCACGGTGATGGCATTAGGAGTAAAAATGTTTCTTTTGTCTTCCCTTCTCCTTGCTTTAAAGGACACATGGAGGAACACACATAAGTGAGAACTTTCTGAAACCAAAAAGGGCTGTGTTTGAAACTATTTGTAAGCTTTGGAGCAGGGCATCTGTCACGTGAGTCATACAGTGCAGGAGGAATGACTTATCTTGCTTCTCATCTCTGTTACCCGTGCAGTAGCTAGGAGGGGAAATTTAGGGGCTGGTTAAGGAACAGCTGCAGGAGGCCAAGAGAACCCCTTCCACGCACCCTTCCCCAGCCCACCCTGGTAAAGAAGGAGCCGCGCACCACGGAGTGGTAAACAGGATGTCCAGTGCCTGACCTCCCAGACCCTTCACTGCCCGGACCCCACCCACACAGGAGGGCGGGCGTGGCAGCAGTTCCACTGGCCCCCTCTCCTTCCTCCTCAAATCTGCCTGATGGGATTGTTTTCCCCATTAGTAAAAGTACAGTTCCTTGTAAATGAACAGAAAGTGAGGCAAATACATCCCCAGAATCTGACAAGTATTTGCAGAGCTCTGTGCTTTTGTTTTCTGTTTTGCCTGCAGGGTGCATAAAGGGAAGGGCTCAACTGTCTTCAGGAAAATCTGAAAGCCAGGAACTTATTAACACCCTTGACACCTGCCTCTGTGAGGAACTTCTGAAGCCAGAGAGATTCTTTGTAACTGAGGTCCATCTGTTGCACAGATTTTTAATTCAGATATTCGTCCTTCTCAAGCCAAGGCTGAGAAAGCAGCCAATTTTGTGGAAAAATCTCTTTAATAAGAAATGAATAAAACTATCAATGCTAAATAAAGTAGACCACTGTGAAACTTGGGTTAAATCCCATAGGGAAGAGTGTGTGAGATTAACTGCATTATATAACAAGACCGCCTTTAATAGCTGGCACGGTTCTTTTTGTTGTTCCAAGGGAGAAGCAGCCAAGGCTGGGGCCCAAGCACATGATATTATTTTAAAGCACTGCAGCCTCTGGAATTTCTCCTCAGAGAGATGTCAGGAATCAGAGTTTTGCTTTGATTTATGGTTGCTTTAAATGTTTTAACACTTTTTTACATTTTCAAAGCTACATCCTCTGCTTCCAGCAGTCCAGGGGTGTGTTTCTGTTGCTTTTGAAGGATCATTTTCAAATGGGAAGTTTTAAAATTATGCAAAAAAGAGATTTTTACCCTACAGGGTGTTTGAGTGATTTTAAATGGATAGAAGGGGTGAGGCCATAGGGCAGGGTCCCAGAGTCTTTTTCTGAGATGCTTGTGTTGAAGCTACAGAGAGCCAGCAGCTGGAGAGAAAAGGATTTTCACAGCAGTGGCCGGGCATTCACTCAGCAAACATCGCTGGACCAGGCTTTCCTCGGACCTCAGAGAACTCACCGTCAGGTACAGCTGACAGCCACTTAGGTTTAGCCACATGAAGCTGCCAGTTTTGAGATCAGAATGGTAGGATGTTGGCAGTTTCTTAATGGCTCAATGTAATCATTGGATGAAAACGATACACAGTGATGAGGGCTGTGCTGGGGTAGCATGCAGGGCTATGCAGGGCTATGTCACACAGTGACACGGGGTCAGGGGACAAGAAGGGACAGCACAGCTGAGTGTTGTTTTGTTTGGTTTGTTTTGTTATTTGTTTTGCTTTTAAAAAACAAATCACTTTATTGAGGTATAAATGGCATGCAATAAACTGCACATATTCTTAGTGTACAAGTTTTGACACATATACATCCATGAACTCATCACTACAATCAAATAATGAACACATCTATCACCCCTGAAGTTTCCTTGTACTCCTTTGTAATTCCTTCTTCCTGAAATTCCCATCCCGGAGGCAAACATCGATCTGCGTCATTATACAATCATTTCACTTCCTAGAATTGTATGCAAATGGAGTTATACAGTGCTCTTTTTGGTCTGGCTTCTTCACTCTGCATAATTATTTTTAGATTGATTCATATTGAAGTGTATAACTGTATTTCATTCCTTTTTATTATAGAACAGTATTTCATTGTACAGCTATATCACAGTGTGTTTTTCTACTCACCTATTAGTGGACACCTGTGTTGTTGGCCATTACAAATAAAGCTGCTGTATGGACATTTTTTTGGTATACATGTAAAAGTGGAATGGCTGGATTGTATGGTAGGTGTATGTTTAACTTCTTAAGGGACTGCCAAACTGTTTTCCAAAGTCCCATTTTAGTTTCCCACCAGCAGTGTATGAGAGTTCCGGTTCCTCCATATCCTCGTTGACATTGTATATCAGTCTTAATTTTTACCATTCTAATAGGTGTATTGTGATATCTCATTGTGGTTTTAATTTGCATTTCTCTAGTGACTAATGTTTTGGACATCTTTTCATGTGTTCATTTGCCATCTGTATATCTTAATAACTGAAATGTGTGTTTAAATCTTTCCCCATTTCCAAATTGAGTTGTTTTCTTGTTAAGCTTAGAGAATTCTTTGCATATACTGTATATAAGTCCTTTATAAGATGTATGACTTGCACGTATTTTCTTTCAGTCTATAGTTAGTCTTTCCATTCTCTTAACAGTATATTTTAAAGAACAGAAATTTTTCATTTTGATGATATATACTTTATCAATTTGTTCTTATATGGATCATGTTTTGGGCATTGTTTCTAGGAAAACTTTTCCTAAGCTAAGGTTGCCAATGTTTTTCACCTATATTTTCTTCTGGAATTTATGTAGTTTTAGGTTTTTCATTTGGTCTGTGATCAGTTTTGAGTTAATTTTTGTATATGGCATGAGGTATGGATTGAACTTCTCTTTATTTTTTGTGCACGTACATAGTCAATTGTGTCAGCATCACTTGGTGGGAAGACTGTCCTTTTTCCACTGAATTGCCTATGTACCTTTCTTGAAAATCAGTTGTCCTTAAAGGTGTAGATCCGTTTCTGGACTTCAGTCTGTTCCACCGATCAATTTTTGTATCATTTTACTAATATCACACTCTCTTCATTTCTTTAGTTTTAGATTATGTCTTGTAATCACGTAGTGTAATTTCTCCACTGTGTTTTTTTTTCAAAATTATTTTGGCCCTCACATCTCCTTATAAATTTAGAATCATCTTGTCAATTTCTCTTTAAAAATATGCTGGGATTTTGATTGAGAATAATTTTGATTGAGAGTTTTGAGGCTTTCATGAGTATGTGTCCATGGGAGGAAGATATTCAAACATCACTTTTATATCTGAAGAACTGGAATTTTAAGACCAACACAGCATTTAAAACATTTTCCATAGCCTTACTTCCAAGTTTATTGAAAACCCACCTGTGCAAAATGGTGTTATTCAATGCCAAAGGATACAAGGAAAAATAAAATGTTCTAATTTTGGTCTTTATTTCCTATGATTCCACTCTTTTTTTTTTTCATATCCTCCCAGAGAGCACTGTGGTGGATGCCCTGGGAAAAGAGTACAGCTACCTGGGGGAGTCTGCTTTCTTGAATGAGAAGGGTCCTTTTTCCTTACCTGGACAGCTGGGAGATTCAGTCCCCAGGTACACAGGCTGTTGTACTCCGCATGCTTCTCTCCCGTTGCTTGGTGCAGGAATCACAAATCCCACACCTGCAGGGCCCCAGGGGTCCTGGACGTGGGAAGGCAGCCCAGCACCCAGGCTTTCATGGGCACTGTGGGAAGAAGTGGATATTGTGGGGGTGGGGGTAGGGTGGTAGCAGCCTGAGGACGACTCTGGTGAGCTGACAAGCAAAGCTATACATCTGGAATTTTGCGAAACCTCCCAATTTTCAAATACTGTCTTTGTAGTTTTTTGAATTACACAGGCCAAATGAAACATGTCTGTGGGCCAAATTCAGTCCATTGGCTCCCAGTGTGCAGCCTCTGATGGATGGGCTCTTTTATTTGTTTTCAGGGTCAGCTCTTTCATCAACTCCCTAAAGGATTTATTTCAACAGTTGCTTAATGAGCACTCGTGATATGCCAGGAAGTGCTCGGTGCCCAGGAAATTGATCTGGGGTGAGAAGACCCTCTCAGCCCCTGTGCTTGAGGGGCTCCCCCTCCAGCATGGGGCTGAGGTGTGGCATAGAGAGGCATTCCAGTGCCACCTCCTATTCTCTCCTGATTTGCTCCTTCCTTGTATATTCACTGTCACTCATGCCAGGCTTTGAAGAAGGGCATGATTGATTATGCTTGGAGGAATCCTGGAAGGCTTCTCTGAGGAGGTGACATGTGAGCTAATTATTGAATGGGGAGTAGCCATTAGCAGAATGTACACTAGAACAGTATTGCCACAGGTTAGTGGAACATGGAGTCAATTCAGTGGTTGCTGATCAGGATTGAAATAAAATAAATAGGATGACATATACTAAAGGTAAGGATTTTTTGTTTTGTTAAACTTTTCTTTCAGTTTCACACATACATATATGCACATGCTCCTAGTATGTCTATGTTTTTAAAAGAAATTTTTGGTTAAAAAACAGAATGTTAACAAGGAGATTAAAAGAATATTTATTAATGATAAGCCTATGTTATTTTTGAGATCCTTTCATAAATGTGTCCCTGACATGTTAACTTCAGCCTCTATTTGCAACTGGTAACAGGCACTCAGTACCTCCTGGGTTAGACATCTGCAGATCACTGTCTTCAGATCCCTGTAGCCAATGAATTGTGAGAGTGAGCAACTGACTTTAATTCCTTTATTTTATCTTTTTCGTAGGTAAAATAAATGAGCTGGTTTAGATACACCGTTTTAAAGCAGAAAAACTGCAAACAATTCACACAAATAGCTAAATTTGCCCACTGCTGTGTGATTAGCTCTGAAAAGTACCAGGTACATAGTAGGCCTCAATTAATATTTACTGAATTAATGTATCTATCCTCAGAGTGCCATTGCATTTTATGTGAAGTTAGGCATATTTGAATTAGTTGATAAAAATTATTACTGAAGTCTCACTTTAGGCACAAAATTTGAAATAATGCAAATCCTAGAAAATTAAAATTTTGCCAAGAATCTCAAAATTCCAAAGCCAAGTGGAATTCTCTACTGTGCTTAAGTTCTTTGTGCAAGGCAGTGTTCCTGTGCTTTGCCAAGTTAGTGTCCCATTGTGTCAGAACTTCTGAATGTGTCCCCCCGTATAAAAGGCAGCTACTCCATACGTTTTTAAACTAAAGTCTTTAGAGTTATTTCTTGGGAGCTGTAACGTACCAGATATGTGCTAGGTCCTTGCTATGAACAAGACAGACACAATGCCTGCCTCATTAGAGCTCATAGTTCACTGTGGTAGATGTCAAGTACTTTCACATTGAATTTGTATGTGCCTACAGGTTAATGTCTTTGGACAGACCTTGCATTCAGGCTTTGCTTGCTTCTCTGTCCACATAATCTGCAATCAGGTCATTGATTTGGAAGGGGTCTGTCTGTTTGACTAATGTGAATTCTGTGAGACTGTTGTTTCCCTTGTTCCTGATTCCAAAGTTATGTACAGTATTTGGAACTAACATAGTGCTCAGTTTATCTTTTTCTTTTTTTCCTTTTTTTTTTTTTTTAACTAGGGTCATATTGCATTTGCAGTCAATTAAGACAGCTAAGCCTTTCTCCTAAACTGCATTGGAGGCAGGTTGAAAACAGTCTGTATCTTTATGATTGATTTTTAAAGCTTGGTAGGATGACACATTTATCTCAAAGCAAATTAAATCTTGCTGGAATCATTCCATCGATCTATCCAAATTATTTTGATTCTTGATTATGCCAGTCATCACATTCATTGTCCCTTCCAGTTGTGTGAAGGCAGCAAATTTAAAAACCTGCCTTCCATCTCTCACCCTAGTTGCTGATAAGAGGACTGAGAGTTTCATTTTTAAGATTATTGTTGTGTCATAGCTTTGAAAAATTTTGCTTGGCAAATTTACGTGACCTCCATCCTTTTTTATTTCTTTAGTCTTATTGCCAAGCCACTCAACCCAGCTGAACTCCCATCAAAGGAATGTACTTTTGATGCCTAAAGTCAACATCTATAAGCACTCCTTAATTTGATCTTGTCCTTCTAAGCAGGTTTAGGACTGATAGGGAAAACGTAAATCTGTCAGAGTTGTTACTTTATAATTTTAATATGCAGTTGAAGCTTCCTTAACTCTCTCTTTACTCTTTACTGCCCAAAAACCAGCAGCAAAGATAGTATCAAGGGACCACGGGGCCAGCTTGTTTTCTTTGGTTTGAATATCAATTTAAATATTTATGTATTTGATCTTGAAGACTAAAATAAATTTACAAATACTTTTAAACAATTTTGAAAATTTGGGAGACAATTGTCTGTGGGAAATAATGTGATTAAGAAGTTCATTTCTCCTATTTAGAAAAGGGAAAAAACTTGAAACTTTATAATGCGACTTCCATATAAAGAAATCTTTAATGTCATTTGCTAGTAGACTGTGAAAAAAGACAGTGTTGTCATTAATGTTGAGAATTTACATTAGTCATCTGTGCACTCCAAGTAACTGACAAGGCACTTTGGAATTTTGTCTCTCAACAACTACACTGTTTTTAATTTTGAAAGGCAGTTTTTTTTTAAGTATGTGTTTCAATAAACCCAGTAATTTTTGCCATTTGCCAAAGAATTTGTGACTTAGAAACAGGGCCACGTTATGACTTTCATGGACTAGAGGCACTGTTGCCTTTGTGGGCCTTTTCCTCCGTAAAAAGTATGAAAAAGTACAGTTTATGACTGGTTTGGTATAAAGATGAATATATTAATATTATATACTCAAACATTTTCTTTGACCTATAGTTCATTTTTTCTTCTGATTTGAAAAGAAATTAAAAGATTTTCATGGGCCCCCAGAAGTACCATGGGCTCTTGGCACTATCCCCGGTCCCTAATGGATAAGTTGGCTCTGGTTAGAAGTTATTTTTTCCCCTTCAATTTATTAATTGTACTTTTGTATTTAATGTCCATATTTTTAAATGGGAAAAACCAACTCCATTTCCATAGTACATCTCTATTAAACTCAGTAAGCAACTGCATATTTGGTAGAAATGACCTGTATCAGCAAGATAGAAAAGATTTAAAAACTTACTAAAATAGAAATGAATGTCCTTTACATAACTAACTCAAACCAGCTACCTGGCCCGAAGCTATTAGCACCTACCCATTTTGTAATTTCAAACAGTGTGTAATGATCATGAAGTATCACATGTTCTCCTCCTTTAATCCTCCTTCCTTTCCTTGAGCAATGTAAAAATCTCCTTTTTACCATCTGGTGGTTTTAAGGCTTGATAATAGAAGGTCCAATGTTATTTCTAATTCATTCGTATTCTAATAATGACTCTACTATGTTTATAAAAATGATAATGCTTATTATTAAAAAATCCCAGGAATGCATAAAAATTTTAAAAAAGACAAAAAAAAAAATCCTGTCACTCAGAAATAAGCCTTATTAAGTGAACATCCTGTTGAACATCTCTCTAAGCATGTTTGTAGATGGGAAGATGGATGGATGATGATAGATAGAAAGAAAATGCTTTCATAAAAGTGGGGTCATATGATACATGCTGATTTTTAAATTTAAAAATTAATACATTTAACTTTATTTGAATTTAACTGGAGAAAAATAAACTAAGTGAAAATTAAGAAATTATTAAAATTTGAATAAACCTGTTTTTCATAGTAAGAAATGTTATTTTCTTTTTTCTATCTGAGGTTAAGAAAAGGGGTGATGAACATAATGTTTTAGGTTTTGGCTTTCTTTTTCTCTAACTATTTCTTGTAGACATTATTGCCAGTTTTCTCTTGCTTCTGGGATGTAAGAGGATTGTACTTCCTCACTGCCTTCAAGTTAGGTGACCTTGTGACTTGCTTTAGCCACAAAAGTGAGCAGAAGTGACCAGAGTCACTTAACAATGGGTGTATTTAATTGCCAGATCTCCGTTCTCTCCCCCTTCCTTTCCCTGTCTTGGTGAGCATGGATGCTTACATGAATGTGGAGGAGCATAACTTCAGTGTGGCATGGAAGGCAGCACCAAATCAAGGAGGGACTGCACTGGAGAGCCACATGGGCTCTCAGTTGAGGGCGTGTGAGTGAGAAATGAACTCTCTCCTTTTGTTAAGTCACGAGATTTAGGGTTTGTTTCCTCCCATGGGTAGCAGCCTGTCCTGACTGCTGCCATCTCCTTTCAGACAGCATAGACTTCTCCCCTGCCGTGATAAATGAGCTCCTAGGCACTTACTCTCTTTCCTTTCTTCCCTTACAGATTTTGGTTAGTTACATTGTTATTTTTACACAAAGTATTTAATGTTTATATTCTATTCCATAATTTAGCCTTAATATTGGTTAGTTATATTATGTTTTCATATAAACAAGATATGTAACATTATGTTCTGTTCAGTTGTTTAGAATCGGTTTTATATTTAAATAACTTCCGTGTCTAGTACTGATCTTTTCACTGTGGCTTTCCTATCACTGAAATTAAGAAGCAGGTCAAGGGTCTTAGGGGTGACTGCCTGGTAGAGGGACATTCCACCCCAGAAAGGAGAGATATTTTATCATTTTCATTGCTTATAATTGTTGGTACATGGGCGTATGAAAAGCAGACTGATTTTCGGTGGTTTTATTTCTGTTTTTAAATTCTCTGTGAACAATGCATCCTTATTGCTTGCATCTGAAGCAGTTTCCCCCTGCCCACCTTTGATGTGCCACTGATGGTATTTTTATTTTATTCATTGCACCAACTAGATTGTCATGACTTCTAAAGGAGGGCTCAGAACGCTGAATTCTTCAGTTGTTTTTATGTTCAAGAATACCTACTGATTACCTCTGTATTTGAAAATCATCTTGACTAACAATAATGTTCAGAGACTATACTTTATCCCCTTAGAGTTTTGGAGGAATTGCTTCATTATCTTTTACATTCAAGGACTGCTGAAAAATTTGACTGACTTTCTCTTCCTTGCAGGCAACTTGCTTTTTCTGCTTGAAGAATTATATTTTGGAACTGGAAATTCAATTATTTAGCCAGAATATGTCTCATAGTTGATTATTCTGTATCATTTTTTCCCCCTAAAACAGAGTATGCTCTTGCAACTTAGAGATTCTGCTGCTAATTCATTTTAGGGATATTTTCTTGTAGTAGATCTTTAGATACTTTGGGCTGGGTGTTCTACTTCAGGAATACCCATTAACCTTTTAATGGACTGTATTTTTTCTCTCCTCCATGTCTATCATTTTTCTCTAATTGCTTTAAATTCTGCCTTTTATCTCAAGTCTTTCGTGAAGATAATTTGGAGTTGCATTAATTCTATTCCTTGGTATTTCTAATTTATTTACTGGTTTCATGATGACGCTGTTTGGTTCTCAATTTATCACTTAGTATGACATATTTCTTTTTAAATCTCATTTTGTTATTTGATTATCTTATTGCTAAGCTATTGTTTTACTGTATTTATGTTTCTATTATACTTTTAAGTTGTTCTATGAAGAATTACTTTCTCTTATCCCTTAGGGAGTGTAGATTTTTTGGCCAGTTTTTTCCCACATAATCTTCCCTTTTAACATTATGTTAAAAGTACTTGTCACTACAATGTGTCAATTGCCATGCTGTTTCACCCCATCCTGCCCATGTTTGGGCACCTGTGTTCAGCGTTTGGTGCTCTAACACACTGGGGTGATTTCTCCGTGACACCTCTTTGACCCCTGAGCACCTAGTCTGTCCACTTTCTTTAGCTTATTTAAGGGTACATATTAGCAGAAGAGTTGGCACAGAGGAGTGAGCTCAGCTAAGTTGTTAATGTGTCCGTCACATGGTAATACCTGTGCCCTGCAGTCTCTCCTGAGACCACATGAAATGTCTTCTCACTTCTGCCAAGAACAGTCAGTCCTTGTTGTTCACATTCTCATCTCCCCTATCCTTCCATGTGATAGTTACCAGCCCCAATCTACTGAAGTTAGAGGAGGAAAAGTTATTTAAAAACCCACTTAACTCACTCTTCCTCCCTAGACTTGGGGATATCAGAGTCGCTCTCTTAAAGTTGAGCTCTTTTGAATCATTGATCTGGGTTTAAGGAGGTAGGAATTGGAGAGTGGTTCTGCCATCATTTTGGTTAGCTTCCTTTTATTACCTTTTATTCATTTCCTTAGGAATTGGGGGGATGGAGACTGTGGGGTCAGGTCTCATTCCGCCATATTTTCTCAGAAGCCATCTTGGAGTCTGTCTCACTCCCTTAAAATTAAACGTAGATGTGGGAGGGAGGAGTTTGTTGTGGCCCAGTTCAGTGTAGAAAGTGGGTAGCTGCCTACTCTTAACCTTGATAGTATTTTATTGTTATGGAGTCACCCCCTCTCCCAAATTATGCAGTGTTGTTTCTTTGGTTTTTAAGTGCTAAGTGAACTAAAAGTGGGAGTGCTTGGTAACACTGTCTGTGGCCATAGACAGCAGAGCTAAGTGAATATTTTGTAATTGTAATGAATTGCTCCTTTTAATTTGTTCATTTATCCAGCAGTGTTCATTTATGTAGTAGGAAGCTACTATATCCTAGGCACTAATCTTGGTGCCTGGGATATATCATTGAACATCATTGAACAAAACTGACAAAATTCCCTTGTCTGTGGGGAGCTTACATTCTGGCAGGGATGGGATGAGTGTGTGGGGTGGGAGCAGTCAGCAACCACAAACATAGCACATCCATATGATACATAATATGTTCAAAGGTGATACGTGGTGGGGGGTGTGGTTGCAGAGTGGAATGGGAGATGTGATTGAGCATAGGGCAGTCAGGACGGGTTCCACTGAGAAGTCACGTTTGATGGAGGGAATCAGTGGAAGAATGTTCCAGGGAGAGGGATCAGCTAGTACAAGGCCCTGAGGTTCCAAGCAGGCTGGTGTGGTCAGGGAGCAGGATGAATGGTAAATTGATGGAGTTGGGTCAGGTCTGTCCAAGTATGTGAGAAAAATGAGTGGCTCAGCAAGATGGAACATGAACTTTAAAGTATTTAGTGGGGAGGGTATAGCTCAAGGAGGGAGGGTATGCTTAGCATCCCGAAGGTCCTGGGTTCAATCCCCAGAACCTCCATTAAAAATAAACAAATAAACCTAATTACCTCCCCCCTAAAAAAATAAAATAAGATAAAGTTTTTAATACTGTTTTGAAAAAATTTACTATACCATTGTTCACTGTTTCTTGCTATGAAAGGATAAGTTTCCATGAGTGATACTTAAAAAGCAGGAACAAGCCAAAAAACCATTACTAAAACTCCAAAAGTCTTGGTTCCATTTTATAAGATGTGTAGGGAAAAGTGAAGCAATAATACATGAATAACTGTTGATTAATGAGAAGTCAAAAAACAGGAGGTCTGTAGAAAAGAAAACTGCTTTTTTAAAAGAGAGTAGAACATGTTAAGTCTAAATACGGCCTTGAAAGACATCTGATTTTACCTTATCACACATTTTATAGCTAGTTGGTGGCTGATTCAAATTTAGATGGTACCCAGGCCTGCAAATTCTTAGCCTAGAGTTGTGTTCACCTTCCTTCCCTCCTTTTAAATCAGTGAGAACTCAATTATTGCTAATAGTTTTATTGTTGACTTTCTCCGGACTTGATGTCAAGTCAAGTTTTCCATGACAAGTAAGTATGATTTATTTGTATTTTGCAACAGGGCCTTCATCATCCTGGAAATCAGTTTTAGAGAGACCAGTTTATTTCTCCACTTCTCTGTGAGGACCAGATTGTCCTCTGTGATTATATATCAGAACAAAGGGTTCCAGTTAGTTTTCTTTTCAAGGTGCTTTTCTTTCATTTCCAGGCAGCCAGTCCCTGGGACAAAGGGATTTCTCTGCAGAACCATCACATTCAGGGACCCAGATTAACACATGGGCCCTGGGAAGTAGCCGGTCAGGTTAGTTTTCTCAGCCTGACAACCTCCCCTGTTTCTTTCCCTTCATAACTAACTGTTCTGCCTAATGTATAGTCTCTTATTTGCCTGTTTTTGTGAATGGTGTTGTTTTAAACATATGTTTTAAATTTTGCACTGTTACAGATATCACTCCTTTCTTTTTTACATTTTTGCTTTAGTCCATCCTTTCCTACTGCACAGTATTCCCTGTTCTCCTTCATATTGATTTATCTGTTCCCCTAGTAATGAGCTCTTATATTGTGTCTAGCTCCTTTCTTCCCAGTGTTACTTGATATAAACAGCCTCATACATGATCCCTCATGGGTATGAATGAGATTTTTTTCTGGGATATATATAAACCCAAAACAGGATCTCTGGATTATAAGGTATATGTATGTATAGTTGCTAACACAAATCGTGCAGCTTTGCAAAAATAGCCTTATACCTGTCCCTTCTCGGTCTTTGTCATAATTTTTCTTGGATACGTACACCTGGAAGAAGATTATATACCATACTCATTTGTATCCACACTGTCCACCTGCTTGTAGAATGGCTGCCCGGTGTTCATTCCCACCAGCAGTGAATAAAGTTCCCTCCATCGCCGTGTCCCAGCCAGAACTTGGTGCTGTCTAGATGTCTATGCATATAAAGTGACTTAGCATTGTTGTTTCAATTCTTATTTCTTAAATTTCCACATTTGAGCATCTCTTCATATGCTTGCTTTTGGATTTCCTCTCATTTGAATTGTCTGGTCATACTTTTGTCCTTTTTCCCTTGGAACTTCTTATCTTTTTCCTGTTGGCTTCAGGAGTATCTTATGCAGTCCAGGAAGTATTCCCTCTTTGGTTCTAGACAGTAACAAGTATCTTTTCCAGTTCTGCTCCATCAGCTTGCCGGTCTTCTTTATTGAGCAGAGATCTTTAATTTTGATGTAAAAAAAAAAAAATCCATTTTCTGGGGATTCATTTAAAAAAACCATGACCCACCACAGGTCATAAAGATACTCCAATGTTGTTTTCCATTAAGTTTACAGTTTTGCCTTCTGTGTTTGGGCCTTTATCCTCATGGAATCTGTCACTGTTTATAATGTGATGCAGAAGTTCAAGTGGTTCTTAACCAGGGGTAATATTGCCTCACCCCAGCGTATGTGGACATGTGTGCTCAGGCTGGGCAGGGGTTGTTACCAGCAGACCAGGGGTGCTGCAGGCCATGCTGTGCCCTGGGGACAGCCCTGCACAGTGGCACTTCTTGAGAAATACTAGACTCCCCGAACTTAAGCCATTTAGGTACTACATGTGCAGTTTTTGCCGTATCTTTGTGAAACCTGTACCACTAGTTTAATGCTTTTATTTAAATTTACTTTTTATTTTATTTTTATTTTTTAACTGAAGTATAGCTGGTTTACAATGTTGTGTTAGTTTCTGGTGTATAGCATAGTGATTTAGTTATACATATATAGTCCTTTTCATATTTTTCATTATAAACTATTACAAGATTGAATATAGTTCCCTGTGCTATACAGTAGGACCTTGGTGTTTGTCTATTTTATATATAGTAGTTAGGATCTGGAAAGCCCGAGCTCCCAGTTTATCCCTCTCCCCACCCTTTTTATTTTAAAGTTTACTCTTCTTTTTTGTTTACCTTTTTGTCATTTTCTATCTGCTTTTTTAATTTACTTATCTTAATCCTTGCAATCATGCGTTTGAAATGCTATTTATGCTTTTGTGATCATGTTAAAATAGATACATGACTGTTCTAATACAGAATGTTCACCCATGTTCCACCTGGCGTCACCCTGCCAACCACCAGTGGTATGTACATCAAGCTTTTAGACACAATGGCCAGATGGTCATAGTGTATTCATTTATAGCTTGACCTGGTTTGATGTAGTATATCCTTGGGAGTTGACACTAACGCCTTAGGACTCTCATTTTTAATTAACCTCGTATTCAGCAGAATTCATGAGCTGGAAGGGCCTCGTGAGGATGTGTTTCCAGATAGAGGTCAGACAACACAGACAGCTGCTATTGTCCCTTTATGTGTGTACGATCTCCTTGGAAGGGCTTGATTTGCTCTTGGCATGGTAGCATTTATGTGCCAATTATCTTTGCTCCAGTCTGTGTCCACAGACTGCTGGCCATCTCCCAGTTATATGGCAGTATTCACAAGGAATGTGTGACCTGAAAGTGTGGAGGAACAAGAGCAAATACTGTCCTCACTTCCAAATAAATGGCTCAAAGTGTATGTTACATTAATAGTTGGCCAGGAGTCAGGATGATGACAGAGTGTAGCAGAATTACAGATACTCCCACCCCAACACTCACTGAACTGGACCAAAAAGCAGTTCAAAACAAAAACATTCAGCAGCAGCAACCGAACAGGCAGGAAAACCGATCACAGCTTTATACCATGCA
This sequence comes from Camelus bactrianus, assembly GCF_048773025.1. NCBI lineage: Eukaryota > Metazoa > Chordata > Mammalia > Artiodactyla > Camelidae > Camelus > Camelus bactrianus. The sequence goes on along the minus strand of NC_133550.1, from coordinate 40,160,459 downwards.
CTATGAAAAGTGTCACGTAATGAAGGACATGCCCCACCTCAACCCCTCAAAAGCCACGCTGGGAAAGCAAGGTGAGGGGGAACAGCATAGGATTCCCACTAACACAGATCAATCTGAAGAGAAGCTGGTCTAGGAGGTGAGAAGGCAGCCCTGGGAAATGCAGGAAACACCCTCCTGGAGAGGCGGGAAGGCAACCCAGAGCAGGCCATCTCCCCTGAGTTTCGAGTTACTCATAGGGGAGAGACCACAGGAAGGAGTGAGCCCTGCAGAACGGATGTGGTATAAGACATTTAACTGGCTTCCAAAAGAGAGGGTGGTGATAAAGAATGACCAAGGTGTACCCTGATCTAAAGCTGCAGCACCGTAAACTCCAGAGAGAAAAAGCCAGTTATACAAAAAGGGGGATGATGAAGTCAGTGTCAGAAATCTCTATACCAGCATTCTCTACCATAAAATATGAGCAAGGGCTACAAATTTGTAAGAGGAATAAAGTTATATAAATAATATAAAATTATATTCATAATTTAAAAGCATAATATTAATATAATATGACATTGTTTTTATAATATTAAGTTATTGTTCAGCAGTGAAGGCAGTAAGCAGACAGTCTTGATCTGGAAGAACTCAAGGAATATAGTATTTGTGAACATTTCTTGGAAAAAAACACCTTATGAAGATACTGACCCAAATGACTCAAATCAAAATAATGAGACTCAAGAGTTGAAAAGCCATGGTTAAAAGACAATAACAACAAAAAAGCAATAGTGAACATTCAGACAATTATAATGTGTTTTTTTATGCATATGCTTTTAATAAAAGGCATAGGAAGATGAAGCTGGTCAGTATTTGTGGGTATTTCTATAGCTAGACACAAGGTTTTAAGAATACTATATACACTATGAGCAGATTGGTGGAAAAAAGGATTTGTAGCAAATTGGCAACTTGAGCTTAACTACTAAGGTCCCCAATGTGTTTCTTTCTCTGGCTCTCCAGTGTGTTTTATTATATTTATATATATTTATATTACCAAGACCCAGTACCAGCTTTCCTGCTGTGTTCCTTTGCTGATTTAGCCAGCAGGTTGACAGCCATTTTTCCTTAAATGCATCTTACCTTATTTTTTCGCTGTAACACTATTCCTTATTAAGAATCTATTTCCTGATATACTGCATTCATTGTCTAACTCAATCTGCTGATCGCCATATACCATATATGCAGTTTTAAGACTAAACAAATGGGAGGAGATTACTGTTACAGAAGCATGTTACACACCCAACAAAATTAAAATGATAAAAGCAACAAAAACCCAGAGATGTGAGAAAAAGGAGAGAAAATATAAAGTGCTCATTCTAGAGCATTAATGTGGACATGCCATTTACCTCTTAAACTTATATATGTATTTTTCTCAGCATTAAATCTTTTGTACGTTTATATATGTTTATTTTTTATTTGCTCTTTTTTTAAATCATTTAACTTCAGGTTAGAAAGCCATTTAGTTTCTCTTCTGCTTTTTCTTCTGTTATATTCAAGCAAAATTAAATAACCCTCATTAGAAAAGGCTGTTATGTTCTTCTTACAGTATATGTGCATAAAGAGATGTCCAGAATGATATTTAATAACTGTCAATAAGATGGGGGGATAGTGGGTAATTTGTTTTCTTCTCTGTACTGTTTTGTGGTCCTTGAATTTTTCAAATGAGCTCATATTTTTATAAAAAAACATTATTGTTAATATAAAATATTAGTCAGTAGTATCATTATTCTAATCTATTTCTTAGTCATTAAAAAAAAACAGTCTTGACAAAAACCAGAAAGAGTCCTTGACAGTATTTTTGCAACTCATGCCTAAGGTATTAGCAACTATCTAGAAACCAAAGGCATGTGCTATGGAACACATCAGCTATTCTAACAGGATGCCTTTTGCTTTCTCATTGAGTTCATAAATCAAAACAGTGAACTGATGAGTGTGAAGAGTGATTGACCCTAATTCCTGTGGTGCTGGTGACAGGAAGTATAGTATAATATGCTACCATACAGAGATCTGAACCAGGAGTATAAAAACCTCACTTCCAGTCCTGGCCTAACCCATAACCAGCACCATCATTTGGATACTTCCTTCTCAATCTCTGCACTTTGCTACAGGGACCTTCTTTCACTTCCTTGAGTGTGCCATGTTCTGCCTCAGGGCCTTTGCACATGCAGTTCCCACTGCACAGGGCACACCTCCTATCCTTTCCCTTCCCTGGACTCCTTCTTCTCATGCTTGGGGCTTAGCTTTAACCTCCTTCCTCTGGAAGGCCTTCTGTGTAGCGGATGGCATCTCTTGGCACATCTAGTCACTCGTTCAGTGTCAGGCTCTCGGAAGACTGGGCTCCAGTTTAGGAAGTGCAGGTTCAAGGTCTCTCGTTGTTCCTCCATGGCACGTGTTTCCTCCCCTCCTCTGGGCTCAGCCAGGATGGTAGCTCTCCTCCTGTGACCTGGGCTGAAACAGTGAACCCCACTCCCCTCTCTTTCTGCTACCTCCTGGCCTCTAGTTTTATTATTTTTTCAGGAGGTCTCTTAGCTCCTCCTTCTGTTAGACTCTGTAACTTTTCTAGGTAGTGTTCAAGTTTATCAGGAGGGAGTAGCTGTTCTGTTCAGCCTATTACACCAGCATAAGCCATTCCTGCAGGAGAGAGCATCACAGGCCAGCATTGGAGGGAGATGGGTGTGTGCAGGCCTTCTTAGATTCACCTAGGACTCTCTGCTTGGCCTCACTGGTTAAAAGAGATGGAAGTGAAAAAGGCTTGTTACAAAGCAGTGCCTGCAGTGTAATCCTGAATGCATGTTTCGTATGTGAAAGACTGAAAAGAAATTGATCACATTATGATGAATGGGTTTCTCTGATGGGATTCCTAGTTATTTTTATTTTGTTGTTTTCAGAGTTTCTGTAATAAACATTTCCTTAGCTGCTAACTGGGCCTTCTTAAGCCCCTATATATGCTTTGTACCGAGCAGCCCCTGAGAAGACTAGAAGTTGGCCCCTGCTATTTGGAAGTATGTGTCGCCCACGTTTTTCATTTCTGCCCCCGTCTGATGTGTTTGCTGGCTCTTTTTCACCCTCATGACTTTTTCTCCCCAGATGACTGGATGACAGGAATCCCCCCACACATCCTCAACAGCTCCCCGTCGGACCGGCAGATCAACCAGCTGGCCCAGAGGCTGGGCCCTGAGTGGGAACCTGTGGTGCTGTCTCTGGGGCTGTCCCAGACTGACATCTATCGCTGTAAGGCCAACCACCCCAACAACGTGCAGTCACAGATGGTGGAGGCCTTCGTCCGCTGGAGGCAGCGCTACGGGAAGCAGGCTACCTTCCAGAGCTTGCACAGGGGACTCCAGGCTGTGGAGGTGGACCCCTCGGTGCTCCAGCACATGTTGGAATGATGGCACCTCCATCAACTCCTGGGGAGTTCTTCCCCCAGTCACATGTGCCGAATCCTGACTCTCACCAAGGGCAGGTAGATTTGGGGAGTTTTTGCGGGGAAGGGCTTTTCTTTCTAGTGGTCCTTAGATCGAAGGAGATAATGGGATTTCCACTTGACATTATTTGAAAGGCAGGGTTACTTAGCAGATCTCCCACACTGAATTGGCAATCCATTGCTTCTGATTGCTCAAAGATTGCATTATTTGAATTCTGTAGGTTTTAATTGTGTGGTTGCCTTTTAATAGACTGGTAAATCATAGTGGCTCAAAAAAAAAATACAGGTGTCCTATAAATAAAACATCCACTTTTATGTTGCCTGGTAACTGAACTGTGGACTTAGCTATTAATAATGATGATGATAATAAAAAGTGAGTTAATGTATATAATGTGGCCCTTTCATGAGAAAGTATTATTTATTTGTTTTGTTTTGTTTTATTTATTCTGGTATTGCATACATTAAGGGTGTAAAATTACAATAGTCCCTTCTTTGGAACAGAATTGATAATAACAATGAAGTGGTTACTTTCTGTAGTCAAGAGAAATAGCTCAGGCAGGATGTCTGCAAGACACTAAAGCCACCTGCAAAGATCAGTTCAAGTACCAGCATGCATACTTGAGCCCTCTATCTTTAAAAGATTGCTTAAGAAAATCGTGTGCCCTTTACTTAAAGGATTGTTTGGGGGCAGGGGCTGTGTGGTCTTTCATTGAAGCCTTGATGATTGAAGTGTTGTGCTCCTAAGGACTATGATTTAGTCTTCTGACTTTTTATTAATAACACATGGTATTTACTGTTTTCAAGACTTTTTGTATATGTGATCTCATCTGGCCCTCACAAAAATCCTATGAAGTAGTTGGGTAGGAGAGGTGAGCCCTCTTCTGTAGCAAGATGAGACTTGCCTGGGGCGAATGAGCCAGAGTGAGTCTGGAGCTCTGCACCCCTGCGCCCTTTCCAGCTGCCCCACGATGCTGCCTCCTCCTCTCACATGCTTCTGGGCAAAGTTCACTGCTCTTCTGCTGGCAGCATTTCCCTGGTCAAGCTTCATCACTTCTCTAAGCCTCAGTTTCCTCACCTGTAGAAGGAAGAATGACCATCCCCACCTCCAAGATTTTTGCGATGATGGAAGGAGTGCCTGGCCCGTGGTCAGCTCTTGGGAAATGATAGCTGTTAATTCACTGCTGTGGCTGAATGTGAATGCAGTTCGCAGACCCAACTGAGCAGTGGCTAAAGCCGAGGGCACTGTGGGAGGAAGTGCTATCACCACGTTTCTTGCTAAGCTTTAAGATGTGATATGATTGTATTAAATCCACGGTGAGTCCAATCAAGAGAGGGATAGGCGAACATTCCCAGTCTGGTCTGTCCTTCTGAATAATTGGAGAATCTATTTCTTAATCCTAAACTAACTTGGAATTTTTCAAAGGGAAAAAATTATCCTGTTTACCTCTCTCCGTTCTGAGGACAAGCATACAGAGTGGTAAGGTTGAACAGAAAGTGAGTGCTCATAAAAGATGACAGTGGTGTGTTGATAACATCCTTTCAGATGTCTGGGAACACATTTTCCTTTCCTAAAAAGGATCAGTTATTTAACGGTTCAACAAACTGTTAGGTCCGAAGAATGGTCTACTGGCCTTATCAGCTCTAATTTTCCATTGTGCAGCCCAGTCATTAATTCATTATCTTGTAAAATCCTCAGATTTTTGGCCCCCTCACTGTGCCCAATTATAGACTGTAATTCCAGGGCATCGTCAATGAACTGCTTGTCATTTTGAACCTTGGACTTTTTACGTTGCTATTCATCCCCCTGGGTTTGCTAACAGAGTCACTTTGACTTTTGTTCTCACCACATTTATAGATGAATGAGTAAAGCTGGGCTCTGATGCATCTAACTAGATGGCATTTTAGAAGTAGGTCTGATGATTGGCCAGGTCACCTTCCCTCCACTGTGCACAGACACGTGTGTGCTCTGTCAGTTCATGATGAACTGGCCCATGATGGGCTGCAGGGGTGTTAGTGCTGACAAGTTGCCCTTAAGGAGCAGGACATCTCCACCGTCAAAAGGTAGCTGTACCTACTTCGGGTTGCTCAGATTTTTGCAGGTGATTTGCAGAATGGAAGAACTAAGCATCAAACCACTGCCCCATTTCTATCTCTGGCTGCAAAGAGTGAGGCCGCATGGCATCTGCCTGCCTCCCAGGAGAATCAGATAGCTGATATGCCTGCACGGAGTCCACGTGTTTTTGCACAGAAGAAGATTTGAGAGATTGCCTACCCTCAAGAAAATCTGAATGTGTATAGGGAGGTGGCAGAGCATTTGTAGGCACTGACCAAAAGAAAAGGGTAAAAATGTCTCTCTCCGCTTTGGTTTGGAGTTTATGCCCATATGCACATGCGTGCACATGCAAGAGTAACTTTTTAAAATCTGTAACTTCTATGAAGTTTTCTCAGTGCAAAAATTGTACATCATTTTTTATAGCAGTTTGAAAAAAATAAGCAAGAAGGAAGAAAAATAAGAATTGCTCCTACTCCCATCTTCCATAGATAACCACCATTACAGCCCAGTTTTGATCTCTGCCCTCCAGTTTCTCTCCTATGCTTGCACATTCCTCCTATAACAAAAATGGGTTGTGTCGTACATGCTGTTTTACAACTGGCTTCTTTTATTTAACATATAACTATCTTTCCATGTCATTAAGGGTTCTTTTGTACCAGTGATTTTCGACATCCTTTGTGTCTGGAGCACACTTTCAATAATTTTCAACAGCATATTTGAAGAAATTAAAAGACACTAGCCATTAAGTTAACAATGTCTTTTTGCTGCCAAAACATCCACCATAACCTCACTGTTTGCTTGGTCCTTCTTTAGAGCCGTGTCATTACTTGAGTAGAGCTGTTTACTGCTCCCACTGTGAACTCATATCCTCAAAAAGCAAAGTTGAGCACATTCCTGTAAGTGTTCTGGGCTTTATTCTGAGCTTTTTTGTCTCTTTCTTACAGCCCTGTCCACTGCACCATGTGATCCACTCAGCTCAGTGTTCGATTCCTGCGGTAGTGTGTGTTCTGGGGACAGTAATATTGTGCCTATTGATCCAAATGTGGTGGGACCCCAGGTTTGATCTGTGCGTGGCTGCTAGTCTACACCATCATTTTTAATGGTGCCTACCTTTCCGGTATCTGCATACTCCCTCACTTGCTAACCACTTTCTTATTACATTAGATGGATCTTAAAGTGGTTTTGTCTTTTTCACTATTATAAATAGTAATGCAAAGGAAGTCCTTGTTAAATATTTACATTCACCAGAGGTTAAATGAGCTTGATCCCTCCTTTGTTTAGCTTTAAACAGATCTAAATTTTGTGGTCAATTAACTTTTATTATATAGCAAACCATCCCAACATATATTGGCTTAAATCTTAGCTCACAGGAGCCAGCTGGACTGTTCTGATCTGGGCTGACCCACTGGTCTGTGCTGGGCTCTGTGCATCTGTGGTCAGCTGATGGCTTCTGACTGAGGCTGGATGATCTAGGATGGCCTCATCCACATGTCTGGTAAGTGACATGCTATTGCCTGGGGCAAAAGAAGTGCCTCAGTCACACATCTCCATCCAAGAAGTTTGCCCCGCCTCCCTCACTTGGCAGTGGTGGCAGGGGTTCCCTGGGCAGCAAGAAGGCAAGCCCCAGTGTGGAAGCACCATTGAAGCTTCTGTTTGCATCCCTTTTGTTAATATCCCACTGGCTAAAGCTAGTCCCAAGACCAGCCCAGAGTCAGTGAGGGAGGGCTCTACCAGAGGGCATGGCGAGAGGGAAGGGGATAATTTGGGTCCATTTTTTTTGCAATCTACCACAGCCAGTATTTTAAAATTGAGATTTCTGGACCCTGTTGAAAAACCAAATTGGGCTACTCTGGGTCCCCCATGTGACCATGGTAATAATGGGCAGGCCCATTCTAGCTGCCACCATCCCCACCGTCACAGAGTGCACATGTCTTACCTGCTGCTCAGCCCCTACAGAGATTTATATGTATAGCCTCTGGGCCATGAGGATTCTTAGGGTAAACTCCTAGAAGTGGACTTGCCTGGTTTAAAGTTGCACATTAAAAAAATTCCTTTGCCTTTCTAAAAGTTTTTAAAAATAATTTTCAAAACTACTTTTACTCAAGCAAAATAAAGAGAGTTGGTCTTAAACTCCAGTTAGTTCCCCAGGTACTGTGGAAGTTTCTTGTGGGAGGCAGGAGCGTGTGTGTGCATGCATGCACATGCACACACACACGAAGGCAGCTGGGGCAGTAGGATGAGTCTATCTTCATCCCTTTCTCTGGAGAAGTCCCCGGAAGTAGTAGTTTTGGAAAGAGACTCCCTCATTCAGTTATTCAGCAGACATTTTTTGGGGAAGCTCCTGAAAACTGGTCACTCTGCTAAGTGGGGAGGCAAAAAGATGACCAATAATTACAGTCCCAGTCCTCCAGGGACTCACTGGCCAATGAGTCTGACATGGGTCTGTAATCACATGAGGCAGTAGGGTCCATGCCTGAGTAATGAGGCTGTGGGAGCTCCAAGGAGAAAAGGATTCACTCTGATATGCTTCGAGGTGAGAGGCATGGGAAATGCTCACATAGTCTCCTTCTTTGGGGCAAGTTACTCCACTTTTCTGTGCCAGTTTCCTCATATGTAGTGTATACAGTAACAGTACTGTGCTTGTAGTGAGAGTCCCATAAAAAGCTTAGAACAGGGCCAGGCACAGAAAAATGTTTTGCTGAATCATTGAGTTGAATTATTTTAGCTCTCAGGGTTTTTCTAATATTCTTCACTCTACTAGGGCCCTGAGAAGTGTGAGGGTCAGAGTCACCTTTTCCTGCTGTGATTTGCATGTAAAAATAGAAAATGCATGGGTATGCAGTACTTTTGCCAGGACTCTAAAGACAAGGAGTAGGAACTGGTTGGTGCACTTCAGAGCATATTCAGAACTGGGATGGGATTCTGATCTAACTTGTCCATCATTAAATGAATCCCTACAGTCAGCAAGCTAGCAATTTGTGTGCACTACCAGAGATACAAAGATAAATAAGACACAGTCCCAGCCCTGTAGGAGCTTGGCCTGTTAGAGAGACAAACATAACAGCCAGCAATCATGGTACTGTTTGGCCAACACAGAGGAGGGAGCAATTAGATTGCCCACCAAGGAGGTGATACTTCAATTGAGCTTTTGTAAGTTCTTCCCAAGTTAGTATGTTTGTCCCTTTAAGGGAAGTTAATACATATGGATACCAGAATTCCTAATTTGTTTTACATCCAGTTTGACAAATGGCACTTCTTGCCATGGGTCTCCAAGATGCCTCTAAGTTACTGTCTCAAAGCAATTTAGAAACTAAGAGAATCTTATTGATAGACTGAGTGGCCAATATTATCCCATTCAATACATCAAGACAACAATATTGTCGAGAAGCATGTGATTTATTTAACTGCAGTGGAATCAGATCAGGCTTCAGGTTTTAGATGTCAGGCATATTTGGGGTTCTTTGTGCCATCTCTAGCCCTTAGTTCTTCCTCTAAAAGCCCCGCAGATCAAAATTAGAAGTTGCTGGGATACAAGGAATGTTTTTAATGTAATAACTGCCTGTTTACTTCTTAGAACTGTAAACAGAAGAACAGGGATGTCTATCTCATTGGCATTTGCTGTTTTTATAAGAAAATTAAAATCTCACAGAGGCACAGTTTAGTGAGCCAGTTAAGCCTTGTCTGTTAAAATTATGCAAAATATATGGCAATAATTCTAAAAGCTGTTATTAATTCAAAACATAGACTGTGAAATCCAGATTTCAGTACTTAAAAAGAAAAAAATGGATCCAGCATCTTGGTAGTAGTCATATGTTTCCATTTCATTTTCACATTCTGTCTCTAGCCAGTGCTATTTTTGGTGTCAGATTACATTCTTAATGGAGAATTTTTGTGGAAAATATCTGCTCTGGTCCAATGTTTGTGTCCCCTGCCAACCCCCCCCCCCCCCGAATTCACCTGTTGAAATCTTAACCCCTAAAGGTGAGTGTGTTTAAGAGATGGGGCTTTTGGGAGGTGACTAGGTCACGAGGGTGGAGCCCCTATGAAGAGACCCCACAGATCTCCCTAGCCCCTCCCACTATGTGAGAACACAACGAGAAGGCCCCAGCTATGAACCAGAAGAGGGCCTTCACCAGAATGTGACCACACTGGTGCCTTGATCTGGAACTTTTCAGCCTCCAAAACTGTGAGCAATAAGTTTTATTGGGGGATGGGGGTGGGGTATAGCTCAATGGTAGAGCACATGCTTAGCATGTGAGAGGTCCTAGGTTCAATCCCCAGTACCTCCATTAAAAAGAAAAAAAAATAAGTTTTTGTTGTTTATAAGCTACTCAGTCTATGGCATTTTGTTATAGCAGCCCTAACAGATTAAGACAGTATCAAATGGTTGGATTTGGATTTGATCATATAACCTCCCTCTCATCAGCTTCTAGGAAATGACTTGATTTAATCATCTCATTGCTGATCCCAAGAGAAGACCAAGTGCCTACAAGTGAAGTAAGTAAGCCCATTCATAGACTTGTGGTGAACTTGGTGCTCCTGGTCATGTCATAGCCAAGGATGAGGGGGATCTGTTTAGGGAATATTTCTTTAAAAAGCCCAGAATATCTATAATAAATAGTGGTTCTTATCCATTCACAGGGCATGGATCCCTTTAAGAATGTGAAAAGCCTGTGGAACAATTCTTTGGAAAAATGCACATGTATGTGCACACATACACACAATATTTGGCATATAACTTTTAGGGGATTCCCAAGAAACCTGAATCCAGTTGGCTCACCCCAAGAACCCTAAGTCTGTAGGTTCTAAATGGGCCCCTGGAAACCAGATTGCTTCAGCATCTAGGCTTGACTGATTATTTTTTTGGTTTTGTAGAATATTTGGAGGCCTTGTGTCCAACAGAACGGAGCTAAGTGTTTCTGTTGGGTTGCACTAGAATGTAAACTGTTATATGAAGGGCTAACCAAGATATTAGAATAAATGTGAAGCCATTTGTTTAAACCCTGATCTTTATACAGCTGGTCACAGGTCTTTTGTCCTGTGAGAGGGCAGGTTAGTTGCCCTCTCAGTCCCACCTCCTGGAAAGGTAAGAGCTTGCAGACATGCAAGGTATGACAATCTCTAGCTTCTAGGAGCCTCCTGCCTCCACCCCATTTCTTTAGAACCAGGGATCCTAGTCAGGGAAGGACTGAGACTTTTGTACCCAGCATATTGGAGATAGTTAATTTCAGGAGAAAATTATATACAGCCACATTTACTTTATATACTAGGAAATTATTTTCAACAATATCTTTTTGTCCAACCATCTGCTTGAATCAAGTTCCTGCCAGCCTCTGGGAGTAGTAATTATTCACTGCTATGGAACAGAGCTCCATGCTGGCTTTCCACTGAGGGAGTAGACCCTTTGGTTGTCTGTTGTCTGTTGTCAAGAATTATTTTGTCACTTACCATTGTCAGCTGCTGATTTTCCAACAGACACTATCTCTGAGGCTAAAAATAAATCCTCTCAACACAAGCCTTCTCTTTATGAAAGTGTGGGAGATAGAATATACCAGTTATGGATATAATTTTGCAATATAGAGAATATTTATTAATGAGGAATGAATCAAAAAAAAGGAAGGAGGACTGGGTTTTACAGAGGCAAGTGAACAAGGGAGTCATTGGCAAACCTTCTGGGACTCATGAAAAAGGATAGAGGTGGGTCTTATCTCAGAATATGGAAAGGCTGGGTCATCCTTTCCAGTATTTAGCCATTTCTTGGAACACAAAAGACTGGGGGGATTTCTTAACCATCACTACTTTCGAGGAGCACAGATGAAGCTGAACATTGTCAAAGGCTGTATCTTCTTCAACTTTTAAGAGCCTAGAACAAATCTGAAAGAGAAAATCATTTTTGTAAGCTTTGTGTATGAGATAAAAACAGAATTCTGGCATCTTGTTTAGGACACTTAAGCTATCTCCTCCTTTAATTTGGGTAAAGAAAATGGAATGGCCTGCATAACCAAAGCTTAACAAAGGGAAAGCAATCAAAGCTGTTCCAGCTTTTCTGGAGGCCTAGAGAACCTATGGAACAACTTTCAATTTGGGCCAATCATGGAAGCTCTTTCTGTAACTTACAGAAATTCATTCAACATGTATTTTTTGCATCCCTGTTATGTGCTAGGCATGGATATAGATACTGGGGATATAGCAGCCAACGCATCAGTCCGAAATTTCTCCCCTCATAGGACTCCTTGACACTGCCGTGAGAGAAGTTTGGGCAGAGGGAAGAGTAAAATGTGAAGGCTCGAGATGAGAACTTGCCAAACGTTTTCAAAGAATAACAAGGAGGGCAGAGTAGCGAGACTGCAGTGGGCAGGCAGACAAGTGGTGGCGGCCGAGGCTGGAGCGCTTCATGGGGGTGGGGGATGATGGGACCTGACAGGCCATTGTGATGATTTTGGCTTTTACTCAGGGTGAGATGGGAAGCTACTGGATGGTTTTGAGCAGAGGCAATGACATCATCTAACTTACATTTTTCAAAGACTCGCTCTAGCTGACATTTTAAGAGGACCAAAGCAGGGAAATAATGAAAAGGCTGTTACACTAATCCCGGGAAGACAGGGGCTTGGATCAGGATAGTCATGGCAAAGTATATGGATGTGTGATATGGTGCTCAGATCCCCTTCAGGGATGAAAAATTTATTTCTCCAGCAGCTGGGAGGTCTCCAGCTAGTGGCCTTCAGCGGTCAGTCCTCTTCAAGAGCTGCCTTCTCTGAAGACAGCCATCTTGACCCTTGGCATTCCCCCTTCCTGGGGCAGTGTGTGTCCAGCGTGTGACCTGAAGGTAAGGGGTATAAAGCCTCGCTCCCTCACCTCAATTCAGGACTGCGCCCAAGGGCCACCCCGGCTCAGAGCTCCTCATGGAGTCAGCTCAGGCTTTCATCATGACAGTGTCACAGCTCCACTGCTCCCTCTCGCCAAGCCTGTCTCCTTCCCTCTCCCAGGTGTGAATCCCAGGAGCACTCCCTAATAACCCTCCTGCCCACTACTCCATCTCAGAGTCAGCTTCCAGGGTACGTGTCCTGTGGCGTGGAGGTGGTGAGCAGGGATCAGGGTCTGAATATATTTTGAAGGTAGAACTAAATGGATTTGCTGATGGATTGGATGTGATGTTAAAATGAAAAAGAAATCAATAATGAAACATCAAGACTTGTGTCCTAAACAAATGGAAGGATGGACTAATTTTAAACTGATTTGAGAAAGACCTTGGGAGAGGCAGGGGTTGGGGAGGAGGTAGGGAATATATTATAAATAAAGGTAAACTCTAAATATTCGTGTAGGTAAACGGTCAACTTACATTTCCAGGAGCACAATCTTAACTTTGACTTGGAATACTCCCAACATCATACAATTTTAGATAGAATCTGTTGTAGTGGACATTTCATTTAATTTGAGGAACATCAGAGTAACTAAATGTAGTCAATGTGAATACATATGTTCAACCACTACATAGCAGTTGCTGATTCATAGAGGCACAGAAAGTCTAAGTCTGAGAGAACAAAGCCAGCCATTAGCATATCCACTAGGATGCGTATCAAGAAGTGTTTTTCCAACAAAAATAGAATTTCCATACCATCCAACAATTCCCCTCCTAAGTATATATCTGGAAAAAATGAAAACACTAATTTGAAAAGATACATGCACCCCAATGTTCATAGCAGCACTATTCACAATAGCTAAGACATAGAGGCAACCCAGGTACCCCTCAACAGACAATTGGATTAAGAAGATGTGGGGGGGGTGTATAAAATATATACATATACACACGCATACATATATACATATATGGATGGAATGTTATTCCACCATAAGAAAGAATGAAATCCTGCCATTTGCAGCAACACAGATGGACCTAGAGAATATTATGCTTAGTGAAATAAGTCAGAGAAAGACAAATACTGTATGATATCACTTATGTGTGGAATCTAAACAAGTAATACAAATGAATGTATATGCAAAACAGAAACACACTCACAGATATAGAAAACAAACTTGTGTTCACCAAACGGGAGAAGGAAGGGGGAAGGGACAAATTAGGTATATGAGATTAACAGGCACAAACCACTAAGTATAAAATAAATAAGTAACAAGGATGTAATGTGTAGCATAGGCAATTATAGCCATTATCTTATAATAACCTGTAATGGAGTATAATCTGCAAAAATTCTGAATCACTGTGCTGTACACCTGAAACTAACAATATTGTAAATCAGCTATACTTCAGTTAAAGAAAAAGAAATGTTTTTTTCTACAAGGCCCTTATAATCCATAGTACAACAGTGAGCTCCCATGAGAAGCTGAAAAAAATCAAAGCTGTTTACAAACTGCATGCATCACATACCAGATGATAATCCCAAGACAACAGAGAAGTGATCACAATGATATGGCACCACCTTTTACAGATACGATTCTGAGAAAATTCACAGTAAAGAGAAAGTTCCCTGTGGGAAACAGTTGTTAGGATATGACCCTTGAGCTGGGCTTGACAGAGGTATAGAGTCAGTGGAAAGCTTGGGAAAGGTGTTTCTAGAGGATGGAGGAATGTGGAAGAAGGCCCAGAAGTGAGGATGGAAAAGATAGATACTAGGAGCAGTAGGGATGAGCCTGCCTCTCAAGAAAATTACATCGATTGGGTGAAGCTGGGACAAGTGAGCTGACTTTTAAAACTAGGCGAGCAGTTTGGATTTCACCTTTTAAGTTGCCAAAGAACAGAAGAGTTCTTCTCAAGACCTTTAAGGTACTGGTGTACATTGTGAATCTCCAAAATAGAAATGTAAGCTATTTCCCAAATTTATTTGACACTGGCAGCTTTTTTCCATGACATCACCTATTAACAACTTTGAAAAAATTTGTTCTACAGATACCTAGAGGAAGAGGACCCTCAACCTTGAGTATGCTGGGAAAACTGGGAGCTCAAAGGTTCCAAAAATAACAAAAATTTTTCAAAGGCATGAATAGTATCTTGGGTAGTGTCCAAAAGCATCAGTTTATCCTCACTGTTAGCAGCACATTGTGGGTCACTTGGAAAGGGACTCGTGGTTTTCTGGGACCTTCTTTCCTTCTTTAATGATTGATAAATCTGTCACATATTTCATCATAAGATTCTTTTATCCTTGCAAAATACCTTTCTGGCTTGGTGTCCCACCACACTTGGTTCAAGCAATAGGATGTATTGCCTGTTCTTCAGCAGGCCACGGGCACTCTCTCTGGTCATTGTCAGATGCCAGGTGGCACCTGTAAGACAAGCAGGAAGGAACTGGTCTTGCCTCATAACAGCAGCCCCAAACCAGGAAGGCTCTGTCTGCAGCCCCAGGCCTTTCCTGTCTGTCCCCACTCTTGCCAGGACTTTCTTTGTGTCTTTGCTGTCTTCTCATTTGGGTTCTCAGTTGCTTACTATGGTTCCCCACCCCCTCCTGTGCTAAGCCACTTGGTAATTGAACTTGACTTTTATCTTCCCTTCGTTCTATTTTAAAAATATCTGAAAATAGCTTGTTTTTCCAATGGGGCCTCCAGCAAGTCTTTAACTTTAGTTTAGTGATAGTTCCCAGCCAGGAGTGGCACCACATCCCCCCAGCCTTCTACATGTGGCATTTGGAAATCTTTGGAGGCATTTTTTGTGAGGGAATTATCACCGTGCACTGTAGAGAAGGTACTATTACCATGTAGCGAGCAGTGGCTGAGAGTATTAGGCATCAGGCAGTGTGGCAATAGCTGAAGAGCTGCCTGTCCCCAGATGCCAGGAGTGTCCCCAGTGAGAACCACTGTGTGCTTCCCAAACTCTGGCCACTTGAGTACCACTTTAATAATTTTTAATATATAATGTACTACCTGTGCAAATTTTTTAAAAAATTAACTCACTTAAAAAATTATTTTCTTTTAGCAATAGTCTGTTTGAAACAATGGGTTAATGTTATTTGTATTTAAAATACACATAAAGCTAAATACCTAACACCTCATACAAAATATTCTGCATTAGTCATACGTATATGAAATTTGGGAACACTGGGTCCTGCTTATGGCCACGTACCCTTTTGGGGTTTTGATGGGAGCATTAGCCTTACACACATTTTGTCTCCTGAACTATGAAGATCTAAGCAAGTGTGCCTGATGGGCTCCTTAATGTGGTGCTTATAAGGCCACATGTTTAATGTCCCATTAAGGTCATTTATTTTCTATAAAGAAGTCCCTCCCACTGGCAATGACATCATCCTTGACCCAGGCCAGGGTCCGTCTTTGCTGGTCGCAAAGTCAGAGGGTGAAAGTGAGGCTCCCTTGGCATTTGCCCCCTTGTATTCTAGGGTTCTAGGCGCTGTGAGGACAGACCTGTGTCTTGTGTCCCCACCTTTCCTAATGCAGTGAGCATTAATGAAAGTCTCAGTGAGTGAATGAAAGCATGACCAAATGAATGGATGCTAACCATGCACCACAAAACAGGTAACAGGGTAATAATATAAACACTGCTGCCCCGGAGTCCAAAAGTCTTGCATACGTTTCTTAGGCTTCCTGATGTTCATTTAAGGCAATTCTAGAACACGTCCTGTTCACTAAGTTCCTGCTCCATTTCAGCTGACTCATCCTGCAGGATTACTGCGGCCACGTGCAATGAGCACAGAGAAGGGAGGGAGAGAAGACGAGAGAGGAAACAGCGCTGAGGGAGCATCTGTTATGAGCCAGCCTCGGGGGAAGTTGATTTCAAGGGCAAGGTGTCATTTCATCCTCTGACCACCATAGACGCCAGGATTTTAGCCTGAGTTCCCTTATTTTACAGGTCAGAAAACTGACGCTTGAGGAAGTTATCTAACCCAGGGTCACTCACTAAAATACATAGCAATGTCAGCATTTGAACTCAAGCCCATCTGAGCTGTCTTTATAACCCCCGAGGTGCTGCCGAGGATCCCAGAATGGCTGTGTCAGCTTCGTTGTTTCCAACCCACCTGCTGGACTTTTGATGTAAGCAGCTCTCTCCCCTCACTATTATGGAGAGCAAGTGGGTGACGTTCATAAAATAGATCTTTACTAGTTCCTGCCTGCTGCCAGCCAGAAAGTCATGTGAAATAGCACAGCAAAGCGAGGTTGCCGTTGTTGCCCCATGGGATTTCGTCAAAAGCCAAGATAATCCGGGCTGAGACAATCTGTGGGCAGGGCACTGCATGGGCTTTTGAATAGGGTGTTTGTCTCATTGGCTGAAGGAAAAGAGCTCTATTCATAACCTTCCCCTGATAGCCTTTTGCAGGAGAAAGTGGAGGAAAAGCCAGAATCTCAGGGGAAAGAGGCCTTTTCACTTTCTCTGAGCAGGATAGTTCTGCATCCCCTCCGTGGCAACACTGATTTTAGGTAAATGGTTGAATTTTTTTCTCCCACCATTATGGGAGCAGCGCTAATAAGTTGTCTTAGTATCTCAGTGTTTTGAGGAGTGTTCTGCCTTTATTTAGCCAAGTGAAATCTGAGCTGCTTCTTGATGTTATTAAAAATTGTCCTTGCTCTCTATCCCCACCCCAGAGCCTTCCTTCTGTCCCCACGGAGCAGACTCGAAACTTTTTTCAAAATAAAATGTCGTTGGTCTACTCTACCCTCTGAGGAATGATCCTCCCACCCTTTGTAGTTGACTGTGGCTATATCCTGCCTTCGAAACAGCATATCTTGTTAGATCATCCACAGGATTGGGAAATGACCTCTCGTCTGAATTTAATTCCAGCCAAGATGGTGTGAGGTTGCTGTTGGCCAACCTGAAGTTTGAGCTTTCAAGTAAAAACCTGAGGAATTTCCTTTCCAGCCCCACTGTCTATGAACAAAAGTGATCTTCAGCCATGGTGGCCTCCCTTGTAAAGCCAGGCTTGCCTGGGCAGTCACGGCTCCAGCGTTCAGGATTCACGGTGAGTGCTTCAGGCACAAACGCATGTGTGTGTGGCATGACTGCCACAGTCCCCAGGCACAGTGGGCACCTGTAAGGACCTCTTCCCTCCCGTGTCCAGGCTGTTGGCCTCCCACATCAAGCAACAACAGTTTCGTCCTATTTTTATTTAGCTCAGGAAAGTCCTCCAGGCTCTACAGCTCACTTGCCAGCTCAGACTTTTCTGCTCTTACCTGATTTGTTTGTTCATTTATTTAACAACTTTTTGTTGTACCTCTTATGTGCCAAGTACTGATGAGGGACATCATAGCAAAGCAAGCATAGATCCTGTCCTTGTGGAGCCTGTAATTTCGTGAGAAGTTAAAAGCTGTGGCAAACGATAAAGAAGGAAAAGATCAGTAAGCTATGAGGTCATACTGAAGGGAGACCTAAAATGCTCCTGTGGGGACACTCTGGTTCCCCACTCTCTCCCTCACTACCTCTGGCCTGGTCCGAGGTTTCCCTCATTTTGTTAGCCTTTCATTTTGGTGACTCAGTTGCACTATTTTTTAGGCTTTTGGGTCGTTCTCTCCAAGATGCCACCTCTGATAAAGCCCCTGGGTTCTATGAACTACAGGCAAAGATGACAGGGTGAAGCTATCGATGATGATCTCTATTCCAGATGCTAGTCAGCAACTGTGCAAACGGGGAGAAGGCTGGCAAGATACACAGCAGCTGTAACCTGGAACCACCACTGTAAGTCGCATGTGCCAACTCTGCAGCGCCGGCACGGCGGTGCCGTTTCCTGTGTTCTGACCCTTCACCCGACTCAGGCAGTATGTACTGTCCTGGGCCTCCTCCCAGGACCCCAGTATTCTAGAGGAGGTGACACATAATATGATTTCATTTACCTATAGGACTGCGTTCAAGAGTGTTGTTTCATTTATTTACTAATTCAAAAAAATATTAGAGCCAATGATTTTTTCAAGCTTTGGGCATTATGTACTGCCTTCTCACTGTGGAGTCACTGTGGAGTCATCTCACCTTCCTTTCATGACTTCATTTCCTCCGTTTTCTCTTTTCCTCTTCTATGACTCATACTGTTTGGATATCAGACTTCCTGTTTTAGTCCTTAAATGTTCTTGTCTTTTCTCTCCTATTTTCTGTCATTTTGTTGTCCTTTGGAAGTTTTGTCAGGGTTTTCTTCTAAACTTTTTATTGGGTTTTTAATTTATGCCATGTTTTTTCATTTCAAAGACATCTTTGTTTTGTGGATACTCCTTTTAAAACAGCATCCTGCTGCTTCATGTCTGCAGTACATTCTCTTAGCTGCCTGATTATTTTCACCTCTTTCACCTCCAAATTACTTTAATCTCTTTGTTTTTATTCTCTGTCTTTATATGTGAGGCTTTCTTCAGATATCTGGTGATCCTTGGCTGTAGTTTATATTTAAAATCAGGGCACTAAAAAGCATAATGGTAGCTTTGTATTGTGGGTGGGGCTTGGAGACCACCAGATCTCTTGTAGAGTGATGAGGCTGGGCTGTTTAATTGGATAACTGGAATGTCAGCATCTTTAGGTCTTTTCGTTTGTCAGGTATTTTTTCAGAGAGTCTTCTAATATCCTGCATAGTATTCTATGAACCAAGTAATAGAAGAGGGTCAGTAACTATAGGGGAGGGTTTCAACATTTAGTATTTAATTCTCCTGTTTTCCAAGTGGTTACTGCCCTCAGCTATACCCTGTGGCCCCATCTCAGAGACCTTCTGTTTTCACTCCCTCCAGAGTATAAACCCCCATTTCCTGCTGAGGTAGAAGGAGAGGATATCACCTGGTTGCACAAAATAAGAAAGAAGAATTTGGCAAGGGCGGTCTAGCCACTCCTTCTGTCCTTTATCCCCAAATCATAAACCCCTGATGATTCTGTTTCTTGAGATCTGGGGTCCCTATATGTGTTGGAAAACGGGCTACTGCTTAGCTTGCTCACTTATGACATAGTTTTCCTGGGTCTGCTGGGTCAGTTCATCTTTCTTCTGTTTTCTAATTTGCAGCACTTTCTCTTTCCTCTTAGGTCTTAAAAAAAAAATCCCTTTATGTCAGTTAGTGGGAATCCAGAGAATGTTCAAGAAAATGTGTATGTTTAGTTTTCTATCTTTAAACTGCTTTTAACAATTCCTTGACATATATTTTACTTAGAAAATGTGCCAGTATGTTATTTGATCTCTTCATGGTTATTTTTTATATTTTATATAGTTATAGTTTAATTTAATTTATTTTTTTAATTTTAATTTTTATTTTTGTTAGTGGAAGTACTGGGGATCGAGCCCAGGACCTCATGCATGCTAAGCATGCACTCTACTACTGAGCTGTTACCTGTCACACCCCCATTAATGGTTACTTTTTAAAAGTAAAGAATGAAAGGAAACTACAGCAATAATTTTGAAGACATTTTAGAGCATTTCTTACTAACAAAGTACTTTTGAACCAATTGTTGCAGATATATGGTTCAAATTGCAGTGACCTTAATTCACAAAGACAAAAGTATCTATTTTAGATTTGGGAGATGAGGTAAATTGTGAAGGTAAATGAGGGAAGGTGAAGGGAATGAGGTAAACCAGAAATATTCATGGTGGAAGAACACTAGAGAATAAAGCCCTGGGCCAGGTGAGCTGGAAATTATGTTTTTTGTTTGTTTGTTTGTATTGAATTAAAGTCAGTTTACAATGTCGTGTCAATTTCTGATGTACAGCACAATTTTTCAGTCATACATTAATACATATATATTCATTTTCATACTGTTTTCACCGTGAGCTACTACAAGATCTTGAATATATTTCCCTGTTCTATGTAGTATAAACTTGTTTATCTGTTCTATAGATACCTGTCAGTATCTACAAATCTCGAACTCCCAGTTTATCCCTTCTAACCCCCCTCCCCCCTGGCAACCACAAGTTTATATTCTATGTCTGTGAGTCTGTTTCTGTTTTATATTTAAGTTCATTTATCTTCTTCTTTTTTTCTTTTTCGAGTCCACATATGAGTGATATTATATGGTATTTTTCTTTCTCTTTCTGGCTTACTTCACTTAGAATGACATTCTCCAGGGACATCCATGTTGCTGCAAATGGCATTATTTTTTCTTTTTTATGGCTGAGTAGTATTCCATTGTATAAATACACCACAACTTCTTTATCCAGTCATCTGTTGATGGACATTTAGGTTGTTTCCATGGCTTGGCTATTGTAAATAGTGTTGCTATGAACATTAGGGTGCCGGTGTCTTTTTGAATTAGGGTTCCTTCTGGGTATATGCCCAGGAGTGAGATTGCTAGGTCATATGGTAAGTCTATTTTCAGTCTTTTGAGGAATCTCCATACTATTTTCCACAATGGCTGTACCAAACTGCATTCCCACCAATGCACAGCTCCCTTTTCTACACAGCCTCCCAGCATTTATCATCTGTGGACTTTTGAATGATGGCCATTCTGACTGGTGTGAGATGATACCTCCTTGTAGTTTTGATTTGCATTTCTCTGATAATTAGTGATATTGAGCATTTTTTCATGTGCTTTTTGATCATTTGTATGTCTTCCTTGGAGAATTGCTTGTTTAGCTCTTCTGCCCATTTTTGGATTGGGTTGTTTGTTTTTTTCTTATTAAGTCATATGAGCTGTTTATATATTCTAGAGATCAAGCCCTCATCAGTTTCATTTTTTGCAAATGTTTTCTCCCATTCCATTGAAAATTATGTTTTTTATCAGTATAGTCAGGAAGCATGCCTGGAGGTAGAATCCAAATTGTTTTTGAGGGGGATCCCAGAGACAAGCAGTGATGGTCCTATGCAGAGGGCAAGACAGAGACACAGTGTTGGAAAAGCAGAGGGACAATAGCTCGGAATCAAGACTGAGAACAGCAAAAGAGGGCTGGACAGTCCTCCTCTTATGGGATGCTACTAGGGTGGTTTGTATGTATGGGAAAGATTTAAAAGACTAATACCTGACGTTGTTAAAGTTAGGAAGAAATAGGCATTCTCATATACTTTTGGAGAGTGTATATTTGTATAACTTTTATTGAAGAATAATTGGTAATTTTATATTAAAATTTTGAATATGTATTTACTGTTACTCAACAATTCCACCTCTAGGATAATAATTCTGTAGGGAAGACCAAAAAATTATGTACAAAAATGCTCATTTACCATTGCTTGTAATAAGTAAAACTGGAAACAACCAGAAAGCACATTAATAGAGGATTATTTAAATTCATGATGCCGCAGACCCAAATATAAATAGTCTTCATAAGGAGCTGCACTCAAAAGAAAAGTAATTCAGCATCTTTCAAAGAACATTCAAAGAGGTTTAATTGATAACCCATAGCTCCATTTGACAGTTTATCCTTGTCATGTAGCTCTATAGTTGAATACTTGGAGCACCGTATGTCAGACAAAGGAAATAAGGTCATTTAATACGTATTGACACAGAATGATATCTAAAATATGTTCAATTTTTAGAACGTTATAAAGTATATAGCATGATGTCATTTATGTTTAAAAATTATAAAGACTGACAGCTTCAAATAATGGCAGAGTAGTTTATATCAGACTAAACATCCTACCAATAATAATTATAAACTCTTCTTGTCTATCTACTTCAAGGCATTAGAGAAGGGCCAAAATCAGACACAAACTGGAGGAGATATAATTCACATTTAGCTGGCTTTTCCCCTGCAGACATTCACTAGTCTGCAGAACACAGACTTACTAGACTGAAGAGTTAGAGGCCAGACTACGAGGCTGCCTGAGCCATTGGAATTTGAAGGGGGCAGAAAAATCCCAGAAGTTTAGGAGTGATGGGGGGAGCCCCCAGATCTATGTGCAAAATCTTCTCAAAACCTTGGCTGACTCTTCAGCTGTAATGCACAAGATAAGACTAAGGAGGAGAGCAGAAAACAACAGCTGGATGGCTGAAAGAGCTGAGCAGAGATTTCAGCAGCCACCTGGTGCTGGGAGATAGTTTGCAGTTAAAATCTTCCAAATCATAGTGGTTTGATAAACATGTCTTGCATTCCTATGATATGCCAGAAGCATCATGCCATAGATGTAAGGACTATATTGCAGGACTGAGCTAAGGACTGTGAGCCTAGGACTAAGGATAAAAATTAAATATAACTAACCCAACAAAGTCAGAATCAAGCCTGCAAAGGAGTAAGGTTATCCACAAGAAATTTAGCTGCGTTCTGAAACAAAACCTAGTACTCACCAGAGGAAGATAACAGAATTTAGAGTTTCCACAACGTATCATTTACAGTGTTCAGTTTACAAGAAAAACTACCAGAAACACAAAGAAGTAGGAAAATGTGACCCATAATAAAGAGACCAAAACCCCCCAGAAAATAAAAGAAGACCCACAGACAAAGCAGATGTTGGAATCAACATATAAGGACTTTAAAATTCCTATTATAAATACGTTAAAGAATTTACACACACAAAAAATGGATACAGTATGTGAAGACACAGATCAGGAAAGATATAAAAATGCTTAAGCAAACAAAGAAAAAGGAACCATATGGAAATCACAGAACTGGGGAAAAAAATATCTGAAATAAAAAATAGAATACCTGAAAATATTGGGTGGGATTAACATCAGTTTGAAGATGGCAGAAGGAAAGGTCAAGGAACTTGAAGAAAAGTCACCAAAAACTGCCAAACTGAAGAGGAAAAAAATAAAAACTTGAAAAAAATTTACAGAGCCTCAGTTACCTATAGGAAAATAAGCAGTTTAACATGCATGTTATTCAGAAGGAGAAGAGAGAACTAATGGGGCAAAAAAATATTTAAGGAAATTTTGGCTGAAATTTTTCCAAATTCGATTAATAATATCAATCCATGAACCTAAGAAACCCAGTAAACCCCAAGCAGGAAAAACAGAAAGAAATCCACATTAAGGCACATCATTGTCAAATGGCTGAAAACCAAGGATAAAGCAAAATAAGTCAAAAACAGCCAGATAAAAGGCACAGCATACACATGAGAATAAAGATAAGAATGACTGATTATTGGAAATAATGAATGGGGTTGGGGTGGGGCAGAACTTCCCAGACCCTCCTCCCAGCAAAGCAACAATTTAACTTGTGAAAAATATTTTTCATTAGAAATCATTCCAAGTCTCTGGAGATTGTCCTGAGGGCATACAGCTTACAGCAAGTGGAGAAAAATTCATTCAAGAAAATCTAAATCTCAGCAAGAACAGTGAGCGTCTACAGCACTTAAGTCACTTACCCCACCTCTCCCCAGCTGTGCCTGTGGAGACTCTACCTTGGGCTTGTGCAACAAACAAGATGGGAGGTCTCTCTAGCCCCTGGTACGCTCCCCTCACTCCAGTCTGGGGCTACATGTTCACACTTGGAGGGACAGAGGCAGACTGTTGGCGTTTTTAAAATACTTCAAATGGAATAGGCATGGGAGCTCTATTTCAGGGAGGCATGGTGGGGAGAACCAGGCTTCACTTCTCCCACCCAGACCCCTATTGGTAGGATGGAACCTCTGCTCCAGGTGTGCTTGATCTTGATAGGCATGCTGTTTTTAACTGCTGTATGCCTTTGTCAAAACTCGTTAAACTGTAACAGTTAAGATCTGCGTGTTTCACTGTGCATATCAAGTTTTACCTCCGTTTTTTAAATTAGGAGGAAAAAAAGTCATTGGCGTTGCATTGAATTTGTAGATTAACCTGAGGAAATTTGAGTTCTTTGTAAAACTGAATCTTCCTGATCAGGAAAGTGGTATTGTGTGCAGATACTACTGGTGGTCTTTAGTATCCACTCTCCCCTTCCTCCTTGGAAACAGAGTTCTGATGTACAGTTCACAATACTTTACCACACAGAATACAAAACTAAATTTCCATTCTCTCTTGCCCGAAGTATGAGCATGTGACAAAATTCTGGCTAATTAAGTTTAAATAGGAGTATTGAATGGGGTCCAGGAATGCTGTCTCCATTGTGATTACCATTTGCCCTTCCTACTACCTGGAATGTGGATATGATGGGTGGAATTCCAGCAGCCCCTTAGGACTATCAGATGACTCGAAGGTCAGCCAGACCTGAAAGTGACAGAACAGAAATTTGGAGGTCTATGTTCCTGATGACACTGTTCCTGCTAAACCAACCCTAAACTACCTATTAGGCTTATTTTATGTGAGAAACAAATTCTTTTATTCAAACCACTATTGTTTTAAGTATTTCTGTTATACACAAACTTGATTCAAATCTTTCTATTTATTTTTAAGCCTTTTTATGTGAAGTATTTGTCCATTTGTTTCCCTGGAAATCATGTTTGTTCATGAAATACATGCCTGTTATTCTTCACTTAAGTTTAAAAAACACCACTTATAACCTTTTACTTCCTTTCTTGTTCTTCCAATCACGTATATACTATGAAAATTTCTGAATGGAGGGAAAGCAGTACCATGTGTCTAGCTAGCAGTTACTGTTTTTTAGAATGAAGAAATGACTTTAATTTAGTTCTAACTGAAATATTTTATAAAACTTTTTCTTCTATTGTGGTATACATTCCAAATCCTTGCACATGGAAAATGTCTTTATTTTGCTCACATACTTAAAGGCTAGTATAGCTGTGTATAGAATTGTAGATTCAAAATTCTATTTCTTCAAAGTTTGCCAAAGTTATGTTGTTGCCTAACATTTAGTATTAAAAATGGAAGCTCGTTACCAGCCTAATCCTATTTCTTTATAGGAAACTATTTCCACCCTACCCCACCACCAAGATGCTTGGGATTTTCTCTTTAATTTTTGAATTCAGAAATATCAGTGGAACATATCTATGTACCTCCTCTTGGCACTTAGCAGGCCCAGCATTTTTGGGTATTAAATTTTAACCTAGAGACATAAGTACTTATTTAACCTAGGAGAGTATTTTTCTAGTAATGGCTTCCTGTCGTCTTATCCATGAGGTCCTGTAATTCCTATTGAACAGTTTGTTTTTTTCTTCAATCTGAATCTTCTGTATTTCTTTTTTTCTCAAAAAAAAATTTTTCTAACTTTTTGCTGCATGTTCAGGGAAGAATACCTTGATTTGGTGTTCCAAATCAATACTTCTCTTTTCAAGTGTATCTATTCTGTAATTCATCCTCAACATTGAGTTTTGTAGTTTGTTAATCATATTTTTAATTTTTAAGATGTCTTTCTTTTTCCCTGGCTTTTTCTATGGCAGATGAGTTTTTTTAAAACATTTTTTATTGATTTATAATCATTTTGCAATGTTGTGTCAAATTCCAGTGTAGAGCACAATTTTTCAGTTATACATGAACATGTGTATATTCATTGTCACATTTTTTTCTCTGTGAGCTACCATAAGATCTTGTATGTATTTCCCTGTGCTATACTGTATAATCTTGTTTATCTATTCTACAATTTTGAAATCCCAGTCTATCTCTTCCCACCCCCCGCCCCCTTGGTAACCACAAGTTTGTATTCTATGTCTGTGAGTCTATTTCTGTTTTGTATTTATGCTTGCTTTGTTTGTTTTTGTTTTTGTTTTTTTCTTAGATTCCACATATGAGCGATCTCATATGGTATTTTTCTTTCTCTTTCTGGCTTACTTCACTTAGAATGACATTCTCCAGGAGCATCCATGTTGCTGCAAATGGCATTATGTTGTCGGTTTTTATGGCTGAGTAGTATTCCATTGTAGAACTCTACCACATCTTCTTTATCCAGTGAGTGGCAGATGACTCTTGTTTAATAGATATAATATCCATGGTATCTCAGGTACCAAATAAAAAATTTTCAACATTGTCTTTGGTTTCTTACATTTCCTTGTTCCTGAGATGTCAATTCTCTACTGGCTCAGCCTTAGGCTATGAGTTTAATTCAAAGGTCTGATGATGCTGAGTTGTTCATTTATACATTTATCATTATTTGTATCTGATATCATTTCCTGAGCAATTATTAAGGTTTCCTTCCAATATCCCTGGCCAGGCCTGCCCCTGGATTCTGATTGACTGACTGTGACAGATGTGTTGTGTGTCAACATTTATGGGCAGGGTGGATAGGTCAGCAGGTTGGAGGCACTCCTCAAATAAGCAGGTAGGGACATTTACCCCCTTGGAGCACCTCACAGGATTCCACACCTGTTCTAAGTTGCCTTTCCTAAATTAACAATTCAGTAATATCTGGGCCATGCCCAACTGTTATCCCTAGCCCCATCCATATTCTAGGAGTCCCCCATGACTGGTCCATTCCTTTACTCAGAGATTTCTAAGGGCAAACAGCATAACCAGCTCCTCAGTGGGCAACCTGGGAGGCACTGCCCTGGCAGTGTTTCAAGTCCCCAGTCAGGATTCCATAATACCCTCCTGTCCTCTCCTGCTGACCTTGAGTTTGTTTTTCTCTTAGGAAAACCAGTATATTCATACTTAATAGTCACTATTGAACATCTCTGTACCAGGAGCTCTACAAGGTAGAGAGGATGCAGTAATGAGTAAGACAGAGGATGACTTGTCCTGAGGAAGCTTACGGGCTACAGAATTATTCACCCAGCAGCCCCTCTCCTGCACCTGTGTTTCTCAGCTCTCTGGTATTTCTGTCAGTCTGGAACTACCTAGAACTTTAGTTTCTACTCAACAGGCATTTTCTAGTACTTAGTCTTCCCTAGGACTAGAACTTAGTCTCATTCTATGTATACCATTTCCCCAGGATTTGGGAGGGAGGAGAAGTAGCAGTGTTAGCTCAGTCCACCTTCTTGAACTAACCACGTTCTTTTGTTTCAAGTACAAGAGGGATGGCTGTTGGAGTTCAGATATTCTCTATGACCCAGGAGCAAAATAGGTAGTTTCCACACCCAAAGAAAGGCTTTGAATACAATTATTCTTATCCTGGCTCTGGCTCTGGAACTAGTGTCTCTTCAGGGATCAGTGGAAAAAAATTCTAGACAGATTCTCATGTCAGAGAGCAAGCCTAGGTGTGAGACTGTGCAGCTCAGTGTCTTGCTTTCTGATTCTGCTGCTTCTGACAGTCTTCATGATCATCTTAACAACTCTGAGTTTAAGAATATGACTGAGAAAGTGCCACTTTTGGAGCATAAAAGCAGAAGAACATTTGACCCCTCACAATCTCCTATTTATTCCTGACAACTCCCTACCCACCACCACCCCCCAAACTGTGTTTCTAAAGAAGAAACTTTTGCTGATACTGTACAAATTCTGCTTTACTCCCTGATGTTTGAAGACCAACCAGACAGGTGGAGACTTTGGAACCCAAAAGATCTCTTTATGCCTTTCAAGTGCTCCCATAGCTTTGACAGAAAACCTTGTTTTCAAAATTGGTATTTATTTTAGTTGACCTTTGTTGATAAATCCCCTTTCCCCTACTGGTTTCTGTAAATTTGTTCTTGTTAGAATCAAACTGAGTGATGGATTGCCTTCTCAGAAATAAGGACAAACACCTCACTAGAAGATTTGTTTAGCTATCCTTAGGCAAACACCAAACTGAATATTTAGCAATTTCTTTTTTGAAGCTGGAAGGAAGGAGAGAGGGTCCAAGGAAGCCAACTCCCAGTTCCAGGAAAGTAGAAGCACTATTCATGTACTTTTCTTTAGATGATTATTGTTTTTAACCAACAGCTGCATAGTCAACTTCTGACAACTCTGTGACCACATGAAGGAGACAATGTTGATCAAACCTCCATTGACCTGTCTGCCCCAAAGCAACAGATCTTGTCTTCTGATAATGATTTAATGAAGCCCGAGTCGTCCTTGCAGGGAGGAAGAGAAAAAAGATTTCAGACAGCACTTTTTTTTGGCAGCAACAGTATTTCTGTGGCTGTTTTAACACAAAAAGGTTGTGGCTGATACATATGTCAGAGATTTTTAGAGACGTGTCCTGTTTTATGTATGTTCTGCAGTTCTCAAAAAAAAAAAAAATGGAAATTGGCCTTCTCTGGATTCCAAGAAAAAGTATTTTCCTCCTATTCTTTCTGTTTGTCATACATCTAAATCCCAAAATCATCTAGGAAGAAGGAAAGGATGGAAATTGTCGAAAGATTTGGCTTCTTTATTACCAATGTAATATTCCACTCCACATATGCAGGCATTGGCATGTGCAGAAGAGAAAATACTGTTTGTCTTGCTTAATCTCAATTTGGACATTTGATTTAAGTAGAGAAGCCTTGTATAGTAGCCAATATATATTGCATAAAGTTGCCCCTGAGACTAATCCTCAGAAACTGGATAAATAGAACTGTGTGCTCTGATCAAATGACTCCTTGGGAGATTATCCCAGGATGATATGAGAACACTGTACCCTACATCAAAGAAGTAGGGGATTTTAAAATATATGCTTATATAATATTTGTATATATCTCCGCATATATATACATATATGCACATATGTATGTATGTGTGTGTGTATATATATACACACACACACACACTTGCCTGGACTGTATATAGAGGTTTGACTGTTCTGTTTTTGTATACACACGCACACACATGCACACACATGCCATACCTGAATTTGTATAGAGAGGTTTAACTTTTCAGAACTTTCTTAGATACAACATGAGTATAATGTCTACTTATACCTTTCCCTTCTAACTCTTCATTTTTCTTCTTAATCATTTAAAAAATAAATTTGGTCTCCTTCTGAATTAAGGCTTTTGAACTTTTCAATACCTAAGTATAAATCAACTGGCCAATTTCTGAAGACTGCTTTCGAGGGAAGGGGGAGACATGCACAAAAAATGGGAACAAATTTCCAGGGCCTTTGGCTCAATGTTAGCTCAATTACAAGATTACAAATTTAGGAGACAAACAAAATGTCAAACTGGCCTTTCTGGTTTTTCCCTCCATTCTTTTGCACTCAGTCTTTGGAATTAACCTCCACCAGTCACAGGGAAATGTATGATAGAGTAAAAACAGTTACTCCCAAAGTGACAACAATTAGAGATTTAGAATTAATGCATCCTGGAGGCCAAAATATTCAGCTTAATTGAGGATAATTTAATAAACACTGGATATAATTTAATTAGGCATTTGGACACAGAAGAGAAAAAAATTAAGTTCTCCAGTTATGATGAAGAGATTCACTCTATGATAAATGTTGGAACTACAATTATGAGGGAAATTTTAAAGACAATAGAAACCCCTATTTAAGTTCAAAAGATTTCTTTAGGGGCTTGTCCCTTATTTTTACACACAGACTTATTCAGTGATCTTAAATGTCTGTTATAGATTTCTACATTTGGCTTCTACTGAAAAGAAACGTCAAACCCTATACTTTCAACATTTAAAACATGAATTATTTTTCAGCCTTAAGAAAGAAGTAAATTCTGCCATTTGTAATCACATGGATGAACCTGAAAGACATTGTACTAAGTGAGATAAGCCAGTCACAGAAGGACAAATGCTGAATTATTCCGCTTATCCAAGATGTCTAAAGTAGTCAAACTAATGGAAGCAGAGAATACAGTACTGGGTGCTCAGGGCTAGGCGGAGGGGGGAAGTGGAGAGTTGCTGCATGGGTATAAAGTTTCGGTTGTGCTAGATGAGTAAGTTCCAGACATCTGTTGTACAACATAGGGCATATAGTTAGAAAGACTATGGTGCACTTCAAAATTTGTTAAGTGTACAGCTTGAATGGGTAGATTTCATGGTAAGTGTTCTTACCTATAAAAAAACAAACGAGCAAAAACAACAACCAAAAAACCCAAAAGAACACAAGGAACCTTGGGAGGTATTGTGTTGGACATGACTATTACCTTGATTGTCGTGATGATATCATGGATTTGTCCATACGTCCAAACTCATCAAAAGGTACATATTAAGTATGTGCAGCTCTTTGTATATTATATCTCAATAGAGCTGTTAAAAACTGATACTTGAATAAAAGGGAAAAATGAGTTACTTACGAGGTATGACGTATAAAACTAAATTTCCCTCTGTTTCTTTATTCAGCAGGCATTTATTGAGAGACTACTATATGCCTGGCACTGTGCTAAGCACAGAGGATACAAAGACAAATAAGAAATAGTCTATTCCTGGTCTCAGGGAGTGAGGGAAAGTCAGTCAAGGCCTCATATATGGCTGATGGAATAGAATGGGTGCTCTGGGCAGTGGGGACAGGGACAGAAAGAAAAGAGGATGGGTTTGTTCTGGGAAGGAATCACAGAGGCCTCTTCACAGGGCTTCTCAAAACCTGCACCTGGCTTTCCCCAGAGCGAATGATCTGAGAGAGAGAGACCAGGACAGAAGCCACAGCATCTTGTGTAACTAGTTCAGCAGTTTCATACCATCACTCATGCCTGATTCTGTTGGTCACATAGATCAACCCTATACAGTATGGGAGGAGACTCCAGTAAGATATAAATACCAGGAGTGGGGGCTCACTGGGGGCAGTCTTGGAGATTAGCTACCATGGTTCCCTAGAAAGAGGTGAGCAGAGGACATGGGTCAAAGAAGACAGTAATGCTTTTGATTAACTAAGTCGCTAATAACCCCCGTTACAGGTTTTGATTGAAAGTGAATAAAAGCGCATGGCTTAGCCCTTGACATCTAAGCAAAACCTTACTCCTACCTGAATATGAATCTTGGGATCTTAGTACCCTCTAGAAGGATGCATGCATGAAAGATGATAAATGACAGAGAAAATAAGGTGACTAATAACTTGCCTTGTCTTTTTAGTGACTTACATAGAGGAAGTGAAGAGTAAGAGAGAGGGCTGGGCCCACTTGCCCACCCAACTGCATATAATAGAAAAGAAAGAGAAGCATCCCTAAGGACAGCAACCTTGCTCCTAATTACAGTCATCCCTTGGTATCTATAGGAGATTGGTTTCAGGACCCCCACAGATACCAAAATCCAAGGATGCTCAAGTCCCTTATGTAAAATGGTGTAGTGTTTGGTTATAACCTACCCACATCCTCCTGTATAGTTTAAATCATCTCTAGATTACTTATAATACTAATACAATGTAAATGCTATGTAGATAACTGTAAATACAATGTAAATGCTATGTAAATAGTTGCTGTCAAGTGACAAAGTCAAGTTTTGCTTTTTGGAACTTTGTGGAATTTTTTCTTTTTCTGAATATTTTCAGTCTACAACTGGTTGAATCCACAGATACAGATGGACAACTGTACAATGTTCTACCTCTAGTCCCAGACTCTGATGAATCAGAACAGCAACTCCCCTTCCCTTGCGTTGGCAGCAGGGAGGCTGGGAAGAAGCAAGATGGCAGGGAGGAAGGAGCTGAGAATTCCTCTTCTCTGTGCTGAAGGTATTGTCATCCCTGTTTTTCATATGAGGAAACTGAGATGTGGAAAGATTAACTGAAGTTCAGTGAGGCCTAGTTTCAAGAAGCCGCGAATGAAAATCCCAGCTTCTAAATTCAGCCATAGTCATGTCGGGTCAAAGATACCATCATTGCTGCTGAACTTGTGGATGGCCCACCCCCATCCCCATTCTTTTTGGCATTTCTTTTGGGTTATACACTAAAATAACTAAAGATACACATTCAAGAAATAGAAACATGAGAGGGAACTTGGAATCATTTATTGCTACCTGTTCTTTGCAGAGATAATGAGACTGTCATCTCAAGAGTGAGTGGTTGGGAATGGAGCCCAGGTCTTTTGTACCCTAGTCTGGTGCTTTTCCCTCTGTGGTCCTGTGAAGGGGTTCCTGAGATATGCTCCCTCTGACTTATTTGGAATCTTCCTCTTCCCCAGTGGTATGAGAGGCAGGAGAATGTGGTAGAAAGGGCACAGGTCTGAGTACTGGAAGGCCCAGGTGACGTCCCGGCTCCAGCTTGTGTAAGCTTGTAATCTGGGCATACTCTCCTTGGTTTCTTCTTCTGGAAAATTGATATAATAATATTTGCCAACCTCTCAGGACAGTTGTAAGGATGAAAGGAGATACTAACTGTGAAAAATCTCTGTAGGTTCCAGGTGGTGGGCAATGGTAAGTAATCAGTTTTGGGAAATCTCACTCTATAGGGTGTCCAACTGTTGAGCTAAGATGATCATGCCTCCAGCTTGTTATATGTGGCTTCCTGTAGAATTTTTTGACTCTCCACCTTTGCACATTGCATCCCCCTCCACCCGTTCGTATGATTTTACTTCCGTTGGTGGTGGTCCAGCTGATTTCTGGACCCAGAGTCCATAGAGGTCAGCGACTCAGTTTTCTATGTGGGAAGAGGTTTTTCTCCTCCCCAAGGCCCCAAGAATGAGCAGAGCGTGTGAGTACTACTTTGGAGGGAAAAAGGCAAACAATCCTATCATTTAATAAGAGTCTTAAAAGTTTTAGCAGCTAGGGTGAGTGTGGACACTGAGACTGGCCAGCAGCTGCTTCTGCTAACACTGAAGATTTGTTATCCTAGAAAATCATTTCAATCTGCAGAGATTCCATAGAGACCATTACATGGTCATGGATATAATTAATAGCAGAGCTGTTTGGGAAGGGCACCAACATTCATACAGTGCCTCCCACGCTCAAGGCAGAGAGGAGGGTGTGAGGTTTGTGTCCCTCTTGCTTTGTTTGCAGAGGAAGAAGCTGACGTTCAGAGAGGTTAGGTACTTGGTCCAAGGTCACAAGCTTGTAAAAGATGGAGTTAAGAATTAAATCCAGGTCTTTGCACTTTCTGTAGTTTGACACCAGGGAGGGTCTCATACATTTTGAATCTATAATTTATGTTTGAAAATGAAAGAAAATATGTGGGGAAATACAATAATTAAAATAGCTTAACCAGTTGCCCATAGTTTGAAAACAGGAAACAGGGAAATTAAAGTGTTGATTAAACATGGAAAATAAAAGCCCCACACTTCTCCTGCCTCCTGACCCAGGCATGGACACACTTTTCATAACAGTTCTATTTCAGGCATTGTCATCAGGAGGAGATTTCAATCCCAGGACCATTCATGAGTGGAGGGTCCCATAGGTCACAGCAAAATACAGAGGATTGAAAACTAGGATTTGAAGCCATGGAGAAATTAAGGGAAATTCACGAAGTTCTTAAATACATAGAAGAAGATTTTGTTTCGCAACTTCTATAAACAAACCCTAAAATAATGTGGACTTCTAGGAAATAGAGAAGTTAGCAAATTGCCAAGGTGTTAAGAATCAGTTCTTGGTATTGTTACAGCACAGTCTGACTTGCATATCTGTCTGAAATGTTCTCCTTAGCAAACATACCCTTTCTCACTAGAGATTCTTAATATTTCCTTAATATTTCTGCTAAAAGGCACCTCATACTTTTGGCAGTCTGATTGCTTTAGTCAGAAAGATAAAATTTATTAGCACATAGTAGATGTCTGGCTATGCTATGACCTGTACAGAGCATCCAAATGTAAACAGAATATATGCTAACTTTTGTGAAGTTTGCAGTCTGATGGTAAAAGCAGTTAAGTCTACTAGGAATTATAACATGCGCATTATGGTAAGAGCTAAAATGAAGGTGGGACAAGGTGCTTGTGGAAATGAGTAGAGGAGTATCTGCTTCAGTCTTGGAAAGTCATTGAAAGCTTCCTAGAAAAAGTGCCATCTAGGCTGAGACCCGAAGGATGAGTGGGAGTTGATGGGGGTGGATCAGTCAGGGGTCTTCAGAGAAAGAGAACCAATAGGATATATAGAGATACACAGAAGAGATTTAGTATAGGAACTGGATCAGACAGTCATGGAAGCCAGAAGTCCTACGATCTATGGTCAACAAGCTGGAGAACCAGGAAAGCCAGTGGTGTAATTCAGTCTGAGTAAGGCCTGAGACCAGGCAGGGGAGCCAGTTCGAAGATAGATGTCCCTGCTCAAGCAGACAGCAGATTCACCCCCTCCCCTTTTTTTCCTATTCAGACCGTCTACAGATCAGAACCTGCATTGGTGAGGGAGATCTCGTTTACTCAGGCTACTGTTTCAAATGATAATCTCTTCCAGAAACACTCTCACAGACACACCCAGAAATAGTGTTTTACCAGTTATTCCTTAGCCCGGTCAAGTTGACACATGAAATTAACCATCACAGGGGGTGTGTTCTCAGCAGATGGAGGAACATGTGCAAAGGGGTAGAAGTGAGAGAACAGAATGTTTAGAGAACTGAACAAGATGCAGCTTGGCTAGAGAATTGAGAGTAGAGATGCCTGGAGAGATGGTTAGGGACTAACCTTGCATGTGTGTGTTAAAGATTAAGGATTTTATCCTAAAAAATATTGGAAACCATCAAAGGGGTTTAAGCATGAGGATCAGATGATCATACTTGTGTTCTAGAAAGATCATCATTCTGTGTGTCTGTGTTTCAGAAAGATTTGTTTGGTGATTTGGAGCCTGAGACTCAGGGCAGGGGACAAGACCAGAAGCAGGATAACCAATAGGTGGCAATTGTAGTCATCCAGGCCAGAGATGGGGGTGGTCTAGTCCAGCTCATACCGTTAGAACTGGAGAGAAGTAGAGAGATTCAAGACCTTCTTAAGACTGCATTGAATCAACAGAACCTTGACATTGAAAAATGTGAGGGATGAGGTAGGGAAGCAGTCAAGAATGGCAGCCAGGTTTCTGGGATGTGTGGATGGGGATGCCATCCTCTGAGCTAAAACACTGCTGAAGGAGTCAGTTTCAGAGAGATGCCTGTGAGCCCCATTTTAGGAATTGCTGGAGAATGTGGGGGGCATCCACATGGAGCTGTTCAATACAGAGTAAGAACCATGGGCTGGAATCTCAGGAGAGAAGTCTGAATGGATTATGGATTTGGGAATGGTTGGTAAGTAGATGGCCCTTGAAGCCACGTCTGGAATCACATTGTCAAGGCCAACTCCAGCATGCTGTCTTCAAAGAGGGGGGTCTGGAAGCTCCCACTTTTTCTTCATTTTTTAAAGAACATATACATGTAATTAAAACATTTTTTGTTTTAATAGATACCCATTGTCATGTCACTTCATGGTTTTTAAAGTGGTCTCCCAAGTGGTGTCCTTAGGACTATTGAGTGAGATATGTAGGGAGAAGCAATGCACATTTTATACATATTGAAGGTCATCAAGTGCCAAGCAATGACAGAGCTCTGCTCTGGTTCCTCCCTGAGCTTTTCCCACCACCCTATACAGCCTTTGAAGCCACCCGTCCTGACACTCCATAAAGAAGATCCTCAATTCACAGACAGCCATGATAGGACTGAAATTCATGACAACCCACAAAGACTTCATCCAAGAGAAGCAAAGGGGAACCTCTCTACCGGGTTCGGTGGCTTTTAGCTTCTGCCACCCTCTCCCCATCACCCTTGTCCTCACCGCAGTGTGTCCCACCCTGTGTTGGCCTCAGCACAGCTTCAAACTGCCTCTTTCTGCTCTCAGCAGGTCTGTGAGAAAGGTCCATGGCTCTGTGGCTCTGAAGTCTGGACACTTGGCCATTCACCAGTTGTAAGAGGTGGCTCAGCCAGCACCCAAGTGCTCAAGGAGGAACCAGAGTGATGCAGTAACATGGAGAAATATCTGGTAAGCTGGAAATAGGAGAAGGAGGAAGTCTTCGTGCAGATCCAGGAAATCGTAGTATATGGAGAGGAGATAAAAAGATCACGTGGGCTTGGGGCTTTCTTCCGTTTTTGCTTCTGAATAGTGGAATTCTTTTTCCCCAAAGAATTCTTGAACAGGACTCCAATATATGAAATAGTTTTTGTTTTTGTTTTTTTTAAAGGAACTGCTCCTCTGGCAGAAGCAGGGGCCCTGGGGGCTGCAGCAGCCTCCTGATGTGGGCAGAGGGCACACCACCCCATAATACTCACTCAAGCCCTTTGCCTGGGGCCTTTGAAAACCAGTCATTTAGTTCATGTCCCCAAGATAGTGGAAGGTACGAAAGTATGAGAGCTGGAGCTTTAGAGTCAAACTCCCCTGGTTTGAATCTGGCCAAGCTGCTTATCAGCTGTGTGATCTGGGACAAGTTCTTTAAGTGTTCTGAGCCTCAGGTTCATCAGCTAAATTAGGGGTACTAAGAACAGAATTACTGTGATGGTTAAAAGAAAAAAAATCTAAACTACTGAACACTGTGCTCAACATTTAGTATATTCTCCATAATGGGAATTATTATTGTTGTTGTTGTCAGTTGCCAAACATTTGGATTTTTGAAATTTCGGCTTTTTACAGTAGGCTAGAAACTTGGATTTTTTTGGTGAGAATCTCCCAATTTTTAAATGCTGGCAAGTAACTAATTGAAAAAATAAATGAACATTTAAAATAAAATAAAATAAAATAAAAGATTATAAACCAAAAAAAAAAAATCAGCTATACTTCAATAAAAAATTAAAAACTAAAAAAAAAAAAAAAAAAGGAAAAACAAACAAACCAAACAATTTTAAGCTACTTAAGAGGACCTCCAGCAGTTTGGGACCTCTGGAGTAAATAGTTAATGCATGATTATACGTGGTCTATGCTGTGTAATGATTAAACGTGTGTGTAGGTCCGTGAACGGAGGAGACTGAATTGTCCTGGAGAAGGGAGGGGCAGGAGGCTGAGTGGTTTGGAGGAAGGAAGAGGCCCAGAGCTGTGCCTGCGTCATGGGCTAGGGTTGTGGGTTACTTTAGTTGGTAGAGATTGGACCCTGCCATCCTGCTATGGGGTATGTATCTGGGTTGGGGGGCCATTTTCTCCCCTGACCTGTGATGATGACACCTATATTTCAATTAAAAAAATATATAAAATTAAAAAAATAAAATGCAGGTAGTCTAACTTTAGAACCTACCTCCTTAGCAACTATCCTCTAAAGATATTATTCTTTTTGATGTAATTGTAAACAGGACTGTTTTCTTAATTTCTCTTTCTAATGGTCCATAATTAATGTATATAAATGCAACAGATTTCTATCTATTAATTTTTATCCTGCAACTTTTATTTATTAGTTCTAATAGTTTTTTGTTAGAGTCTTCTATGTAAGACTCTGTATGGTTTTCTATATAAAGTATCATGTCATCTGCAAACAGTAACAGTTTTACTTAATTTAGATATCTTTTTTTTTTCCCTTCTCTGATTTATATGGCTAGAACTTCCAATACTAGTTTGAATAAAAGTGGTGAGAATGGGCATCCTTGTCTTGTTCCGCATCTTAAAGGAAATCCTTTTTTAGCTTTTCACCACTGAGTATAATATTGGCTGTAGATTGTCATATATGGTCTTTATTATGGTGAAATATGTTCCTTCTATACATACTTTGTTGAGAGTTTTTATCAAAAGCTTTTTATGCATCTATTGAGGTGATTATATAATTTTTATCAGTGTGGTATATCACAATGATTGATAGGTGGATTTTGAACCATCCTTGCATCCCTGAGATAAATCTCACTTGATCATGATGTGTAATCCTTTTCAATGAATTTGGTGAGCTAATATATTTGGGGAAGTTTTACTTCCATATTCATCAGTGATATTGGCCTGTAATTTTCTTTTGTGTAACATCTTCATCTGGATTTGGATTCAGGGTGATATTGGCCTTGTAGAATAAGTTTGAAAGCATTGCTTCCTCTTTAATTTTTTGGAGTTGATTGAGAAGGATACGTATTAACTCCTCTTTAAATGTTTTATAGAATTTACCTGTGAAACCATCTGGTACTGACTTTTATTGGGAACTTTTTAAATTTTTTTTAACAGATTTGATTTCATTACTGGTAATTGGTCTGATCAGATTTTTAAATTCTTCCCAATTCAGTCTTGGAAGAACTGAATGTTTCTAGGAATTTATCCACTTCTTCTGGGTTGTCCAATTTGTTGGCATTTAATTGTTCATAGTAATCTCTTATGGGCCTTCGTATTTCTGTGATATCAATTGTTCTTTTTCTGGTTCCTTTAGATGTTATGTTAGATTGCTTATTTGAGATTTTTTTCTTATATCCTGAGGTTGGCCTGTATTGCTATAAACTTCCCTTTTATAACTGTTTTTGCTGTATCCCATAGATTTTGTAATGGATTTCCATTTTCATTTGTCTCAAGGTATTTTTTTTTTAATTTCATCTGATTTCTTCAGTGAGCCATTGGTTGTTTAGCAGAACATTGTTTAGTCTCTATGTGTTTATGTTTTTTCCAGTTTTTATCTTGTGCTTAATTTCTAGTCTTATATACCATTGTGGTCAGAAAAGATGCTTTATATGATTTCAGTCTTCTTAAATTTATGGAGACTTGTTTTGTGATCTAGCATGTGATCTGTCCTGGAGAATGTTCCAGGTACACTGGAAAAGAATGTGTATTCTGCTGCTTTTGGATGGAATGTTCCATATATACATTAAATCCATCCAGTCTAATGTGTCCTTTAAGGCCAGTATTTCCTTATTGATTTTCTGTCTGGATGCTTTGTCCATTGGTATAAGTGACATATTAAAGTCCCCTACTAGTACTGCATTACTGTCAATTTCTCCCTTTAAGTATATTAATATTTGCTTTATGTATTTAGGTGCTCCTATATTGGGAACATATATATTTTTAAGTGTTATATCTTCTTGTTGGATTGATTCCTTTATCATTATGTAATGCCCCTTGTCTCTTTTTACAGTCTTTGTTTTAAAATCTATTTTATCTGATATAAACATTGCTATTCCAGCTTTCTTTACATTTCCATTTGCATGGAATAGCTTTTTCACTCCTCTCACTTCAGTCTGTGCGTGTCTTTAGATCTGAAGTGAGTCTTTTGTAAGGATCACATATATGGGTCCTGGGGTTTTCTTCAATCTATTCAGCCACTCGATGTCTTTTAACTGTATTTAGTCTATTTGCATTTAAAGTAATTGTTGATAGGTATGTACTTATTGACAGTTTGTTAATTTTTTAAATTGTTTTTGTAGTTCTTTTGTTTCTTCTTCTCTTGCTCTCATCCCTGTGGTTTGATGACTATCTTTAGAGTTGTGCTTGGATTCCTTTCTCTTTATTTTTTGTGTATCTATTATAGGCTTTTGGGTTTTGGTTACCATGAGGTAAGTAGGTAAATATATATATATATATATATATATTTTTTTTTAAGTTGATGATCTCTTAAGCTCAAACACATTCTAACAGCCATATATTTTGATTTTTAAACCTCCTGTCATGTTTTATGTTTTTGATAAAGTATTTTACATGTTTTTATTTTATGTATTTCTTAGCAACTTATTGTAGATATAGGCCTTTAACCTTTAACCTTCCTGCTAGCTTTGTAAGTGCTTGATCCACTGTCTTTACTTATTGCCTGCCTTTACCAGT
Organism: Camelus bactrianus; assembly: GCF_048773025.1. Lineage (NCBI taxonomy): Eukaryota > Metazoa > Chordata > Mammalia > Artiodactyla > Camelidae > Camelus > Camelus bactrianus. The sequence continues at coordinate 40,120,881 of NC_133550.1, read as the reverse complement.
GAGGGGTTTTTGTTTCATTTTGTTGTAATTTTCTTTTTTCCAGTGGTGGCCTTTTCTTTTCTGCTTAGTGAAATCCCTTTAACATTTCTGATTTAGTCCTGGTGAACTCTTAGCTTTTGCTTGTCTGTAAAACTCTATCTTTCCTTCAGTTCTGCATGGACCTTGTCTTTCTTTGAAATGATGATATTTTGTTCATCATGGATTTTTTGCATTAACTTTGATTTTTTAAAATATTGTGTTAAAATATTACTTGTCTCAATTTCTGAGTGTTTGAATGTTCACTTAACCTTTGTGCCCAAGAAGATTATCTCACTTGCCTCGCCCTAGTCCCTGCCCTAAATCCCAGCCCCAAGTCATGGATTAATGGAGTAACCATGTAGCAGGCTGTCTGCTGTAGGCCAGTACACACTCAGCCCTCATAGCTACCTCAGAGGAGACAATCAGCCCACAGAGCAGGTGGATCCTGGGGAATGCAGACCAATCTTGATTGTAACCAAAGCAAACAGTCTCTGAGAAACTAACCTACTGGAGGAGAGGAGGGGAGGAGCAACACACTCCAAAAGCAAACAGGAACTGTTTCCAGAAGATTTATTCTTTTAGATTCTTGGCACTTTTTATTTCTCTAGTTCTTTGGGAAGGAAATGCACAGACTGACTTCCAGGGGATCAGCTGTCACTCTTGGCTCCCCAAACTTCTAACAACTTTCCCTTTGTTCCATTTTAAAGATACAGAGATTCGATTTAGAGAAGCTTAGCTGTTAATGGAGAAAAGTACTTTCCCTGACATTTCTATCGTCCAAAACTTCCAAGAAGTTCCATCACTGGGTCTGGAACTGCCTGTGGGGCCTGACCTTGGGGCTTCCAGGTGGGGCAAGATCTCAGGTAATGGGGTCTGTCTGGGAAGCTGCAGGCCTGTGAACTGCATCTCAGTCAGTGTGGTCTGCCCTCCACTTGCCTGGGGCAGGCAGAGCCAATGGGGGCACAGTCCCCTCTGTGGGGCAGGATGGCTGCTGGACAGACACCTGCAATGTGTCCACTCTCCTCAGACCCTTCATGTGGATGTGCATCATCCACCCCCAGAAATCTCACCTGCCTTTGAACTCAAGGGGAAGGCCTGGGGTTTGGCCAAATCTTTAGCAATTCTAGATGAGCTCAGCTGTTTCAGATATAGGAAAAAGAGACCAATAGATTGAACTTCTCCAGATCTTCCAACCAACTTAAGAAATAAAGCATTACCGATACAATTGAAGCTCCCTCAAACAACTTAAATGTTCACCCTTAGGAGAATGGATATATAAATGGAGGCATGTTCTAGAATATTCTACAGCAGGTAGAACAAAAAAAAATCAGAGATATTTGTGTCATCACAGATAAATCTTAAATATATTGTTGAGTTTGATTCTTTCCAAGGATGTTTCCTGGGAAGCTGGAACTGACTTGCTTTGTGAGAGCACTGAGCTTAGGACAGGACCAAGTGTCCCCACTTTCTTCTCTTCCTTTCCTTCTTCCTTCCTTTCCTCTCTCTTTTTTTCTACCTCGATCTTCTCTTACATCCTCCAGTCTTGGCTTGTATTCTTCCTGCCTCTCCCATTTCTTTCCATTTCTTTTCTCTTCATGGGAGAATTCCAGGGTGTGGGTGTAGGTGTGCAGGGAGGTGGGGGGTGTGTGTGTGGTAGAAGGGGTTAACACCTAACTTATATGAGACCATACATACTGGGTACTGTGTACACATTACTTTTTATTTCTTTACTTCATGATTAATCCATTATCATTCCATTCATTTTTTTGAATGAGAAAACTGAGGCTCAGAGAAGCTGGAAAACGGGCCGACGCTCTACAAGTTGTAAATAACTGCTCAGAGACTTGAATTCCGGTCAGAATCCAGAATCTGGGCTCCTCCCATTTTCCAGCACACAGCCTGCTCCACTCCTCCACCCTTTTCCTCTCTCCTGCCTTTTCTCTCCCCTCTCCAAGAATGTCACTTATTACCTTCTACTGCAGTTTTCCAGTATTATTATTAGACTTTCTATTATACATTTCAGGGATGCCTTAGGTTACAGTTTGTCAAGTGCTCTCGTGAACAAGACCGTATTTGGTCCTAACAACCCCTGTGAGGTAGGTGGGGTCAATATTAAGCCCACTTTACAGACAAGAACCAGAACTCAGAGAGGCTTGGGGTATGCTGAAAACCACATAGCCACTGGCTGCTCTCTGTCCCTCACTCTGAACTCTGGCCCCTTTGGTTACTCTGCTTCACTGAGACCTGTGAGTCCATTAGAAGTCAAGGTCACTAGGAACACACAATGCTTGTCTTTAAATTTTGATATTTTGTTCATCATGGATTTTTGACATTAATTTTGATTTTCAAAATATTGTGTTGAAATGTTGTTTACATTATTTACTTGATTGTTGGGTTTATTTTGTGTCCTTAAGTTTTATAGCGGAGGTAATACGTCACCCTCCTCACCCTAGTCTCAGCCCTCCCTGTCCCTACCTAGCACAGTAGCCTCTCTTATCCACAGTTTTGCCTTCCACAACCTCACAGTCAATCTCAGTGTGAAAATATTAAATGGAAAATCCCAGAAGTAAACAATTCATAAGCTTTAGCTTGCACTCTGTTTTGAGTTACTAGATGACATCTTGCATCATCTAGCTCCATCCCACCCCGGGACAGGAATCATCCCCTTGTCCAGTGCATCCCACCAATTAGTCACTTAGTAGGTGTCTCGGTTTTCAGATCAGCTGTCATAATATCACAGTACTTGGGTTCAAGGAACTTTTATTTCACTTAATAATGGCCCCAAAACACAAGAGTAGTGATGCTGGCAATTGGGATATTCTCTTTCTGTGCCTCATTTATAAATGGAACTGTATCATAGGTATTTATATATAGGAAAAAATAGTATCTATAGTGTATATATAAAGTACTATCTGCAGTTTCAGGCATCCCCTGGGGGTTCTTGGAATGTATCCCCCATGGATAAGGAGGAAGCACTGTCCCAGAACTACATTGTGTTTGCTTCTAACAAGATAAGCATGTGCTAGCTGGTTTTACAACACCTTTTCTGACACTTCTCCATTTGGTTCAGAGATTCTCACCTCCTCAGGTCCCATCTGGGAACTCTGTCTGATCAGAATAATTCTGTAGGAGCAGGTGAGTTCTTGGGTTGGTGCAGGAACAGTGTGATGCCTTAGAAAGAGACTTGTCTCCTTTTGTGGGGCCCCTGTTGTTAACTGACGCTTAGTGCTTTGAGCTGGTTAGCACAGTGAAGTCTTTATCTGGGAAGGGACTATTTGGGAATAAACTTCCATGGATACCTCCTCACACACCCCTCCAACCCCCTCCCTTGGCTGTTAGCCTCTAGGGAAACAGAAGGAACAGCCTGATCAGGATTTTTCCTAGAAAAGCCCTTCATTGGGCCCATTATGAAAAAGAAGCTGTTTTTGTTTTCTTTGATTAATCACAGTGTCCTGTTTCCCAAAGCAAATGTGGCCTTGGATCTTCCAATGAACACAGCCACAAAGGAAGGGCCTTGGCTGCCTGGAGCGTGACAAGACCCCAAGACAGGGGCGGGGGGGCATATGTAGTCCTGTCCTCAAGGACTTGGCTCTTCATTTTTCACCACTGAGGTGACTCAGGTTACCCATTTCCTTTGTGTTTTTCTGCCAGTGTGAGTAGGAGAAATATTAACCTTTAAAGATTTCTTTACAGTTCCTTGAAAGCTGGCTGGGTGAAGTCAGCCAGAGAATTATATAACAGCAAAGCTCTTTAAAGCAACAGTGTCTTTCTATGGGGCTGTGGTGTTTCATTTATCAGTTTTTGTTGCAAATTATAAAGAAAAAGATACTAATTTCATGAAAAAAATAGAGCCCCCCCCCTTTTCTTACTTTCTGTTCTTTCACTGGAGGGATACAATTGTTGATAAAAAAGAAGAAAAAAAAGATAGAAAACTTCTTTCAAGGAAGGCAAAAGAAAATTGTGTTCATTAACCTCAGGCAGTCATAGCATACTTAGTAATCTTGTTTGAATTCAGAAGAACAACAATAATAAAGAGAAAAGCTTTCTAAAGCATTTGTTTGTTTTAATTTAAGAGACAGGAATTTTATAAATATTCAGCTATATTCTCCTTTCAAAGGGAGCTGGGCCCTTTGAGGTAGGGAAGTATTCAAGCATTAGATAATCTGTTCTGTCATTTTCTGTGGTGCTTCATACTTCTCAAAGTGCATCTGATGCATTCTCTCAGCTGGTTTCCACAGTCCCTTGGTTTGCCTTTCTTTTTCTTTCCATTTTAGAGATAAGAAAACTGAGGCCCAAGGATTCTGTGACTTGCCTTGCCTCACACAGCTCAACTGAAGACCAGATTCTGAGATTCTGTCTTTGTCTCTCCGGCATCCCCTCAGAAGGCTCCCTATCTCCTTTCCTCTACACTAGTGGTTCTCAGTCAAGGGCAACTTTGCCTTCCAGAGGACATTTGGCAATATCTGGAGGTATTTTTGGTTGTCACACCTGGTAGAGGGGGGCGCTGGTGGAGGTGCTACTGGCATCCAGTGGGCAGAGGCCAAGGATGCTGCTAAACATCCGGAGTGCACAGACAGCCCCCACAAAGAAGTGTCAGCACTGAACATCAGTACTGTGGAGGCTGAGAAGCCCTGGTCCGTCCTGTGCTCCACATCAGAGGGAAATTCCAACCTCTGGGAGTTGCCAGAGCTCCTCTGCCCAGCGACAGGCTTGGCTTCTCTCCTGCGGCTGCCAGAAGAGTCAAAGCCACCGTCTAGAATGCCCTGTGGCAGTGGCCAAGCGTCCCCTGCGGAGTTTCCTGCGGGACATGCAGTGCATCAGCCGGAGCTGATGTGTATTATAATTTATAGTCACAGGGCGCCTGTCTTCATTTAGCAGCAAGCCCGCTGGCAGCCGCCCTGCCCGGGAGGAAGTGAGATCCGCAGAGGCCCGCAGCCCCCGCCAGCTGACAGCCCGTGGTATTTGGGGACGGCTGTTGCTCAGAGGCACCTGGGAATAGGCTGGGGCGGAGATGGCGCTGAGCACGTGGTCTCCCCTTCCGACCCATCCGTCAGCAGCAGCCCCTGCCAGAAGATGGCCTATTGAACATTTCCAGGAATAGCACTGCCAAGCCTGTCAACTGCTTTCTTGGAAATACACTCAATAAGGATGGCGGGCCTCCAGCAGGGAGAGCGGAAAGCCCGGCCTGGACCACACCACTTAGAAATGGCAGTGCCTGGGGAAGGGGAGCCGTGCTCTCTGGGCTTTGGAGCCCGGCAGCTTCTGCAGTCATTTAAAAATGTTCTCAATGTGGAGGGGAGATGGTCACACATTTCACAAGGTCAGCCCCTGCTGACTTCATGCGACTCTGTGACCTTCACACTCTTGCTGTATTTGTTCAGATACCAGCAGACCGGAAGGCCATCGGGCTTGGAGGCCAGGTATTAACTAGGTATTAACTGTCAGCCGTGACAGACCTCAGTGCCATCTGGGGAGCGCAGGCCATCACTCCTTCTCTTGTAAACTTCACTCTCAAATAGAGCCAAAGGGGCGTAAGGAAAAGGGAGTATTCCCACCCAGCCTGCACTGTCCCCAAACCACTGTGACGACATGGCAAATAGGAGGCAAAGATGTGATCATGAAAGAAAAATACTGTAATTCATCCTTCCCCCTCACCCCCTGCAGAAGTAACCTTCTCCCTCACAGAGGCCTGACATTCCTGTCAAAATCTGACCACACAGGACCCCTCTGCTCTCTGAGCTACAGCCTTCGCTAGCCTCTGGGGTGCCCAGAGGCTGTGGGGCTTGGGGAGGCCCTGAGAAGGCCAGATGCCTTCGAAGAAATACTCCTTGAAGATGTAAGCATCATATAAAGCACAAGATCAAAAACTCCGCTATCCAGAGAGTTCAGGGAATGTTGGTTCCTTACCTTTTAAAAATAATCATAGGGTTACAGAGTTTTTCATAGAGCAGGTATGGGACATCTTATTTCTAAGAGCCACTGACTCACAGGACAAGTATTGTTTGAGGCCCACACCGATCTATAGTTAGTTGAGGATAGGGCTGCCAAATACAATGTCAGACACCAAGGTAAATTTAAATTTCAGAGAAACAACAAATTTTTTTTTAGTGTAAGAGTATCCCAAATACTATTTGCTGTTTATCTGAAATTCAAATTTACCTGGATGTTTTGTGCTTTTCTTGGTTAAATCTGGTCACTATATTTGGAGGATAAATTGACCTAGTGCTAATTAATGTAATTAAATAATTTAACCTAGTTGTTAAGTTAATAACAGGGACCATCAATACTTATTCAATATGTGAAAGATTATAGCAGTTAGGAGAGGAGGAAAGTGGGGAAAGAGGAGAGGAGCAAGGAAGAGGGAGAGAGAGAGATCAAGAAGAAAGGGAGACAGGTGTACTGAAGGAAGAAAAAATTTAAGTGAAAGAGAAATAGGAAGCACTGAGGAGATGAAAACAGGAACATCCATAAAGGACCTAAAATGCTTGATAATTATGACTAATCCATGGGGGTGCCATTTCCCTGGGAGAAGCTGTTTCATTGGCTAAATGCTGTTCCTGGATCTTCTGCTGCTCTTCTATGTGGAAGAACCCACAGTGATCACTTAGGAGACATGAGCCCTCAAGCTGTGGTGGCAGCATTAAAGTCAATATTACCCTGGAGGCAGGTTGAAACCAAACCTGAGACAATATCCAACCTCAAGATCTGTCCCCTAGCCACCCACCCTCCCCTACTCCCCAGCTGCTGTCATTCGAGGATTGTGGATTTTCAAAGAACAGGAATCTGAACAATGAAGTGGAGGTGGTTGCCATGATTCTATGGAATTTTTTTGTTGTCGATGATGACTCAGAAAATCAGTAGCTTCTTTTGCCCCGGGGTGGAAGTGGTGAGGAGTAGGGCGTGCATGTGGACAACAGAGATTTCCTGAGTTATTAATACCCTCGTTCTCTGACCTGGAGATGGGAGGCCAGGTTGGCTTAACCCAAAGAGAGAAGCAGCCTTGGTAGGCTTCTAGGCGGATGGGTGAGATGGGCCTCTTAAGGAGAAACATGGTGGTGGTGGTGGTGGTGGTGGTGGTGTTGGGAAGTGGGGGAACCCTGCCTGGGAGCCCTCCATCATGTGTGTATCCTGAGGAATGGAAAAAGGGTGGCTCTTGGTTACCTGGGCCACACTGTTAGAGGTGTACCAACAGGGCAAGAGAATAGAGCTCTTCATAAACTCCAGTGGGGACACTGACCAGTGAACCACCATGTTATTTCAGATGCCTGCTCAGACTGTGTCCATTCAGGACGTTGTCATTACAACAGTAGTTAGATCTTACCGAGCATCTCCTGGACCAGACATTTGGGAGGTACTTTATATACGCTATCCTAACTGGCCCTCAACAACCATCTGGTATCGTAGATATTATTATTATTATTCATATTTCTAGTTCCCTAATTAAGAGGTAGAGAAACTATGACTGCAAGTAGTTAAGTTTTTGTCTCAAAGACAATTGATTAGTGAGTGTTGGGGCTAAGATTTGCCTCTGCTCTGCCTAACTTCCCCCTTAGGATTTATCCCTGTCCCTCCAGCCAGACTGCAGGGTTCAAATCCCAGCTCCATTACTAGCTGTGTGACCTTGGGTAAGTTACTTAATCTCTCTGTGCATCTGTTTCATAGTCTATAAAATAAGGGTAAAATAGTATCCAACTCATGGAGTTCCTGTGAAGATTTAATGAGTTTGTGTTGAGCACTTAGAACCCAGTACTTTATTTACTTTCCTTACTTCATCCAATCCTCCAACAATTCTTGAAGTAGTTAATATTATTATCCTTATTTACATGTGAGGAAACTGAGGTCCAGAGGGGCTAATTAGCTTGTCCCAGGTCAGTAAGTGGGAGTGCTGAGATTCACACCTAGAAGGACTGATCCATAGCCCCTACTTATAAATTCTGCCTCCTATCGTACACTTTTATGTGTTCATTTCACAATTTCTGCCTTTTACAACTGGGACATTGTGCAGGCAGCATTTCTGTACATTTATTCTCGTCAGCAAGGTACAGGATCTTCCTTAAAGCTACCAAATACTTATCCTTTATAGGAGAATTGCTCAGAAGACTCAACTTTCCTGAATTTGCTGTCTCTCACTGCTTGTTGATAATGACACGAGTAGTCAGGCTAAACTAGGCTACAGTGTGGTAACAAACAAACCCTGAACTCTCAATGATTTATCACAACAAAGGTTTGTTTCTCCCTCACAGAAAGCCTAAAGAAACTTTCCTCCATGCATTGACCTTGTGGCTGCACACAAGCGTCCATGGTCACAGCCAAATGAGAAGGAAGAAGTGGAGGAGACCCTCCTTTGGACTGCTTCAGTCTGGTATTGACACACGCCTCTTCTACTCACAGTCCATTGGGCAGAATAGTTACATGGCCCCAGCCACTGCACATGAGGATGTGGACAGCACGTGGACTTTCCCTTCCCGGAGCTCTAGTGGTCTCTACCTCAATGACCACCCTCAGCTTATAGCCTCACGTTAAGAATAGTCACTAGCAACTTTATTAACTAGGCTATGAGAACCCTTTTCTTAACAATTATAGTCATGTATTTGAATTGAAATCTCTTTATTTGTTCATTCAATAAATATTGAGTGTTCCCTCTCTACCTCTTAGGTACTTGTAGGCTCCTGGGGTTGTGTCAGTAAATGAAAAGGAACAAAACCACTAGTTTCATAGCACTAGAATTCCAGTGGGAGATAGGTACGATAGACACTTAACCTTAAAAGTAAGGAAGCAATGTAATTTATTAGGAGTTGGCATGTGCAGTGGAGTAAGATAAAGCAGAAAAGAGGGGATCAAGGAGTGAGTGTGTATGTGTGGATTGAGGGGACAATTTAAACAGGGTGGCTAGGGAAGGCCTTTCTGAGAAGGTAACATTTGAGAAGATATCCAAAGAATGTAAGAGGGCTCTGGGATAAAAGCACTCTGAGAAGAGGAAATAACTGGTGCAAAGGCCCTGAGGCAGGAGACTCACTGGTGAGTCAGAGGAGGCAGTGTGGTTGAGACAGAGAGTGGGGGGAAGATAAGATCAGGAAGGGGATGAGGGGATGAGGGGATGAGGACCTTCTGACCTGTAAGGATTTGTGCTTTTGCTCCTGCTTAAAAACCTCCAGTCTCTCCTCCTTGTCTTCAGAGCCTGGTCCTGCCTCCTTCCCCACCTCCCAGCACTGGACTTCTCTCCCTCCTTGTAGCAGTGCCTCTCACACTCAAGAGACATCAGGACCACCTGTGGGGGTGTAAAATTGGATTGCTGGGGTCCACCCCTCGAGTTTCTGTGGTGGGGCCTGAGAATATGCAGTTCTAAGAGGATCCCAGGTGATGCCAATGCTGCTGGTACAGGGACCACACTTTGAGAACCATGGCTCTAGTGTGACAAGCTCTCTCTTGTTTTGGTGTTTTTCCACTTATTTCCTCAGGAAATCTTGCCTGGATTCCTGGACAGCACCAACTATATAATTTGCAAGGCCCAGGGCAAAATGAAAATACAGGGCCCTTTTTTTAAAAGCAAGAAAAAAAAGGGCAATTAAAGGTAAAATGTAAATATTTTTATTTAAAAATATTTTATTATTTATAAAATGTAATAAAAGTAATAGTGATACATGAGTAACAATACAAAAATTTTAGTGGTCAAAATGTATTTTTGGTATCAAAATTTTATATAACACAATAAGTAATACTGATTAATATGATACCAAGATTTTTCTGGTTTGCTTTCCTACATATTCATTAGGTCACTTGTACTTTTAGTAACTTAGTTTTCAATTGATACAATTGAAAGCAATGTCAGTTGCTGTTGGCAAATGCAAGATTACAAATACTTTTTGATAAATTTAATTTTGACAATTAAAATCTACTGAGGCAGTTGTTACCGGAGCATGTAAGAGTGTTTCAGAGGCTATGACAACATGGGGATACATGTCTGATAAGTTATTTTGAAATATAAATTTTAGAACATCTAGAGGTGATGATTCCTGTGCAGTTATTTTCTGTAAGGAGTTACTCTTCATACAAATTAGTTTCATGTAATTGCGAATTTAATATATAGATTTATATTATTTATAAATAATTAAATACTCTTTATATAGCATTTATATTATTTAAATCATATTAATTATATGATTTTTCACACAAATTTAATATTAATATTTACTCTCACAGTTCTTGCAATTTGTGAAAGTCATACAAGAAACCAAAAGTGACTTTACGATTTTTATATAATTCAAAATGCCTGCCTATGCATTCTAACACTATCTTCAAATACAGGAAGATTCATTTTAAAATTGTCTTCCTTGTTAACTGTTGGTTTATCTGAAACTTTGTGTGAAGATACTGTACTATTCTGTCGAATGGAACAATCTTTATATTTAATTTCTATTTCTAAGCTCGTGGGTATTTTGATTTGCACTGTTGCAATAATTTTCAAAACCAGAAATTCTAAATTCTTTCAAGAATTTTAGTAAGTCCCTGATATGCTTTATTGCAGTGTCAATGTGTACACCCTTATTTTGTAATAATTTGCTGACAAACTTTACAACCTGCATTCTTGAGTGTCCCGCTGCTCAGACTTGAGAATTAATATTTGTGCAGATGCCTCAGGGACAAGCTCTGGGGACAGGCAGGTAAGCCAATCTCCCACCATGCGTCCTTGTGCTGCTTCCGGGTCCCCTCCCCTCTACTGCGGTAGCCGTTGCTGCCACCAGCATTCCATTTGCTACTGCTGCTACCGCCGTCAGCCAATCCGGGTCCAGGTGCCAGGCAGGGCGGCGCCTCAGAGCTCCGTGGGGCGCGTGTGCGCATGCTCGCCAGCCGCGCAGCCAGCTGCGGAAGCAGCCGCCGCCGCCGCCATGCCTGTCAGCTTGAGCCTCCACACGTACACGCCAACGCCTGGCACAGCAGCTCTGCTCGCACGCGTGCTCCTGTAAGTTCACATGACTTCACAAGTTCAAATATTACATTATTAAGAATTTCTAGACTGTGACAACAGAGCATTAAACCAAGCACGGTGTCCCTTTTAGGTGGGCCCTGCATCACTCGCTGCACAGGTTGTACACCCACAAAGCCGTTCCTGCCCTTGGACTAAGTAACTTACCCTATCCTTGCCTGTGGGGTATCTTATATTATTCTGTAACAGTGTATCATCCTAAATTATTTAATGTCTGTGTCCCCCCACTAGACCAGTATCAGCAAACGATGACTCATTGGCCGAATGCGGCCTGCTGCCTGGTCTTGTAATGAAGTTTTACTGGAACACAGCAACACTCGTTTATTCAGCTATTGTCCATGGCTGCTTTCATTTTACAAGGCAGAATTGAGTTATGCAACAAGGAGTGTTTGGCCCAGGAAGCCTAAAACATTTGCGTTTGGCCTAGAATTTTGCACTAGACGGTAAGATTCTTGGAGGCAGGAATCACGTCAGTCTAGAACAGAGCCAGGCATAGAGAAAGTGCTTAGTCAACACTTGTTTAAAAAAAAAAAAACTGAAGAAAAAAATGAACACACAAGGGAATAACACAAGGGGCCTAGTATGTTTTGAAGTAATTTATCTTAAAAACGTGTAAATTTTATGTTTGATTTCATTGCTTCTGTTTCCATATAAAAATTATGTTTAAAGTTACTGATTATCACACTGTGAAATTGACTCTCCAGAGAAACGTAAGGTGTTTGTCTTATAGCTTGGCGTACCCCCGATATGTTGCTATACGCTTCAGTCTGAAGAAGCACGGGCATTGAATATACATTTTTCATCATTCAGCAAATATTTATTGAGCAAAGCATTGAGCTACTAGCCATTATGACAGGAGTGACAAAAATTCACACTTGTGTCTTACCCAAGAGGCTTTTAGAGGCTGTAGACCAAAGGAGTAAAGACTCACAGATACATATTATATACATAAGCAAATATGATAAATAGTGTTCAGTGCAGAAGGAAACTTCTGGATCAAGTGCTATCAGCTTTCAGAGTCAGGACACATTCCTTTCAGCTGTGAAATCAGGAGAGTCTTCTCACCAGTCATTGTGTGGTCTCAGATCCAATCCCTGTCCTTCTGCTTTGCAGTACACCACAAGGAGCTGACTTCTGCAAACTACATGTCTCTGGTTGCCCTGCCAACTGGTTCTAGCTAGATTTCCATCAGTGGGAGGCCTCAGAGAAAGACTGGATGACTGGAGAAAGGAAGTTGCCAGGATCTCTCTCCCTACTTTCAGCCTTCCGTTTTCTCACCTGTACAGTGGGAAAAAAAAAGTCTATTTTCACAAGGCTTCTATTAGAATTAAGTGAGGTAGGGCATGCTAAATGATTAGTAGAATACCTAAGAGTAAGTATTCAAGAAACAGGGCTATTATTGCTCTTAGCCTTGCATAGGTAAGTGGGAAAGAGTGCAATGATCAATTAGTGATGTCTACAAAGAGTGAAGGGTGGGAGAGTGGTGCTGTGTGAGAGGAATATTTACCAACCTTGAGAGCTTGAAGCTGTATTGTGGAGATAGAATTGATAGCACCTACTGGAATTTGACACAACATTGTAAAATGACTAGAACTCAATAAAAAAAAAAGTTAAAAAAAAAAAAAAAGAATTGATAGCACCTGGCAAGTGAATAGACAGACTAGTAAAATACTGGAAGAAATCAAAGAACTGGGATGATAATACCAAAAGTAGACATAGGTAACATATGAGAAAGAATAGGTTTGGAGAGAAGATTATAAATTCATTTTCAGACAAGGGTGTCAGACCCTTTCCAATTTTGAAGAAAAACAAACAAATAGTGATACACTTGAGGGCACCACAAGAGATGGGTTGACAGAGATACATATGTGCAATGATTTAGCAAAGAAAAACATCCTAGCAGCTACACATTCAGGCCTCATGGACAATTGGAAACCTATGTTGGAAACCATAGCAACTCTAGTGACCATAGTCTGGTCTCCTCTTAAGAGGAGAAACCATTGTTCTTTGCTTAGTGATTCTTCCCTGCTCAAGACTCCTGTTTCTGCTTCTTTCTCTTTCCAGTTTTCCTTTTCCTGTCTCTGTGCTATAGTTATAGTCTTCCATGTCTTGCATTCAAGAAGATTGGACTGGATATTTACTGTGTAGTGTGAAGCTTCCCAACTGGGCTGTGTTCTTAGTTCAGGGCACCTCACAGTCTTCTCAGGTCTGGTTCATATTGGATGTATTTGGCTTGGTGTAACAGCTGTGACCCACATAGCGGCCACCTGATGCAAAGTGTAATGGTCCACCCTTCTCAGAAGGAGCTGTGTAACCAGCTGTGAAACCAGTAGATTTCATAGTGTAGACATGGTGAGTCAGTTGGACATGTCAGTGGGATCTCCATGAAGCTGAGAAAGTAGGATTAGGTCGTGGTTGAGAGACCACTGAGGAGACGTAATCCTTTTTTTTTTTTAAACATTTTTTATTGCTTTATATTCATTTTACAAAGTTGTATTAAATTCTAGTGTAGAACACAATTTTTCAGTTATACATGAACATATATATATTCATTGTCACATTTTTTTCTCTCTGAGCTACCATAAGATCTTGTATATATTTCCCTGTGCTATACAGTAATCCTTTTTTTAAAAAATTGCATTATAGTTGATTTACAATGTTGTGTTCGTTTCCAGTATATAGCATAATGATTCAGTTATACATACATATATATAATATTCTTTTTCATTGTAAGTCATTACAAGATATTACATGTAGTTCCCTGTGCTATACAGTAGGACCTTGTTATTTATCTGTATTGTATATAGTGTTTTGTATCTGCTAATCCTAGAGTCCTAATTTATCCCTCCCTCACTTTTCCCCTTTGGCATCCATAAGTTTGTTTTCTAGGTCAGTGAATCTTTCTGTTTTGTAAGTAAGTTTATTTGTGTCATTTTAAATTACTTCTAACATTATATATCTCATGCAAATTTAATTGTATAAGATCAAAATCTGTCCGAGGTTTAGGCAAAGAAGTCAGAAATTACTTATGAAAAAAAAAGACTGTTCTTTCAATAGAGTCCAGAAAGGTAGACAAGTTGCAGAGGAAGGGATTTTCCTACTATCCTTTCTAGGGACTTTACTAATTTCTTAGAGGAACATCTTAGAAATTGGCTTGGAAGGGTAGGTGTGGTGAGATTAGGGTTTTCTTACTGCTTTGAGCGTAAAATTAGTGTACAGTTCAGGGAAACAAACAAGACAGCTCAACCCTCTGTGATTCTTCCCAGAACTCTTCAAATCCAGGACATCCATCACACTGTTGGAGCTTGAGGGGCCCAGAGTTTGTAACATACATATTCCAGGGATTAGGTGATACCAGCTCACTCATATGTGTTTCTTTCAAAACCAAAGACAGAAAGAAAAAAAAAAAGAGAGAAGAAAGGACAAAAAAATTTTTTAAAGAATAACGTTTTGAAAATCAATTATTGATGGAGATATATAGAACTGTAAGAGGGCAGGTGGATGCTTGCTCTTAAAATCCTAGGTGAGGACAAACAGGACGGTGCTTTAGGCAGCTGTACCTGGGAGGCGATATAAGCACTTTTTTTTTTAATCTGTAAGAGAGACGTGCCCAGCATGCAAAGTCTTGTGTTAGAATAATTTAAATTAAAAATAATGAGTTTCACATACACTCCCGAAGAAATGGAAAATTTCAAATGAAGGAAAATAGCCAATATCCTATCCTTTAACTGTACCCCCTTATTATAGAAGTACTTTATTCATTCTTATTCCCATGCATATTTAATTTTTATGTAATTGTCATCAGGAGCCCTTGGGCTTGCCAGGTAGAGCTTCTGGGTCTGAATGCTGACTCCAGCACTTGACTCCTGTATGACCTGACAAGTTACTTAAACTCTCTGGGCCTCAGTTTTCTCATCTGAGCACTGAGATGATAGTAGTACCGCCTTGAGGACTAAATGAGACAACTTCTATAGAATGCCTAGTTCAGTGCCTGGCACATGCTCAGTCAATTGTAACCATTAATTTTGCTTATTCATTAGTAAAATACGGCAGCTCTGAAATCCCAGGTTGGCTGGGGCAGGAGAATTTAGCAGTTGAAGTCTGTGTTTGCCTTCCTCTGGCAACCCAGTCCATGATGAAAGAAGTAACACGTGTGGTTAAGTGAGCACCCAGTGTGTGCTGGAAAGACCCAGACTCAGACTTGGGGAAAACAAAACGGTGATGCTCACCAGTCTTATAGAGAGGTGGCCGTGTGCCAGTGCTGTGACGAGAGTTTTGTGGGCATCGTCTGAACCAGCGCCCTACAAGGTGGCCACAGTGATTTTCATACAGTAGAGGAATCTGTTTCCCAGGAAGGTTACTGCTATGGGCTGAAGTGTTGCCCCCACAAATTCATATATTGAAGCCCTAACTCCCAGCTCCTCTGAATGTGACTGTATTTGGAGATAGGGCCTTTAGAGAGGTGATTAAGATAAATGAGGCTATTGCAGTCAACCTGAATCCAGTCTGACTGATGTCCTTATAAGAAGAGGAAATTTGAATGCACACAGAGGAAAGGCCATGTCAGGACACAACAAGAAGGCAGCCATCTGCAAGCCAAGGAGAGAGGCCTCAGAGGAAACCAAACCTGCAGACACCTTGATCTTGGACTTCCAACCTCCAGAACTGTGAGAATCAATATTTATTAAGCCACCCAGCCTGTGATATTTTGCTGTGGCAGCCCTAGCAGACTATTATAGTTAAATAATTTTTAAAATCTTAGGGAGCATTTGGCCTTAAAAAAAAGGACATTTTGACACACACTACAATACAGATGAACCTCAAAGACATTATGCTGAGGGAAATAAACCAGTCACAAAGGGACAAATACTGTATGATTCCACTTATATGAGCTTAGAGTAACTGAACTCACAGAGACAGAAAATGAAATGATGGTTGTCAAAGTCTGAGGTAGAGAGGGATGGGGAGCTATTGTATGATTGAACAGGGTTTCAGTTTTACAAGATGAAAAAAACATTCTGGAGGTGGATAGTGATGATGGTTGCACAACGGTGTCAATATACTTAATGCCACTAAACTGCATGCTTCAAAATGGTTAAAATGATCAGTTTTATGATGTGTATTTTTACACGATAAAAATTTAATTAGAAACAGAAGTTTGGGGGACTCCCACTCTTCATGAAGTTCAGTCTCACTGAAATCTTGGCTAATGGCTTTGGGAAGGATGGAGGAGGGGAAGCAGAGGAGGAGGAGGGAATGGGGAAAGGAGAGGCAGGACTGGGATGAGGAAGGCTAGTTTGCTTCGCTGCCCGGTCAGAACATTTGCCTGAAGATCTAAATGGAAACTGTCCCCGCCCCACCTGCTTTTGAGTACCAGAGTCATAATGCAGGCCTGTCATCCCTACTTTTGTCAATGATGTTGACAGAGGAGAACGTGGTTTCCAAATGTGAGGCTGAATTCCCTGAGACTGGTTTTTGGGTTTTTTTGCCTTTTACGCCTTCTGTGTCCCCCCACTTCCTGAGCCTGCTCTTTGTCACACACAGAAAGCACTTCCTCAGTAGTGGAAAGGCACTGTTCAGATTTGTCCATAGCAACGACGAATCAGAGCAGCCTGTTCTCACGGCCACCTCAGATTTTCTGACCCTGGGTACCAGTTCTCTGCCAAGCCTAAGACATGAGAGGTTTGGGCCCTCAGTACCTGCCTGCTCTTTTGGTTTGAATTGACCAGTATGGCCCTACTCAGGGAACCACCAGGCACTCCACCCTTGGATCCTAAGAAAGGCAGTGCCCCACATTCTGTCTCTCTCTCTGCACTCTGTCTTGACATCCCCAGTGGCCCCTGCTGGTGAGCCATGTGCTTCCTCCAGCACCTGTGAGTACCACGTCTCTCTATTATAGTTTCTCATGTGGTCTGTGGTTGGGCAGCATCTCACCATCCAGCACCCCATGCTCCACTTCACAAATCAACAAAGTCACAGCACAGAGACAAACCCAAACTGAGGGACCTTCTACAGCATAGCTGGCCTTGAAATCTTCGAAAGTGTCAAGGATGCAAAAGACAAGACTCAGAAACGATTCCGAATTGAAGGAGACAAAAGAGACAGGCAGAGAGCTGTGGCCTGGTTCTGGACTGCATCGTTGTGCTTGAAAGGACATATCTGGGACAATTGGCATAACTCAGATGGGGTCTGAGGACTAGACCGTGGCAGCATTTCAATGTGAATTTCCTGATTTTGATGGTTGTACTGTGGTTATACAGGATGAGGTCTGGTATTATAGGAATTGCATATTAAAGTATTCGGGGTGATGGGCCATCAGATCGCTTACTTGCCAAAACAATTTAGGAAAAAATAATTCTTTGTACTGTCCTCCAACTTTTCTGTAAGTGTAATTTTATTTCAAAAAAAAAAAAATAGAAAAGAAAGAAAGAAGAAAAGGCAGTACCTTGTTTGGTTGGGAGGTAGCCATAGTCACTCTGAGCTTTTTTTTCAGGTGGTTTCAGGTACCAGCCTGTGATCTTTCCTGAACTTGAGTGGCTTTTTTGAGACTTCCTGGGAAGTGGGGACATTGACCAGATTCAGGAGGCTTGCTGGGCAGTGAGAGCACGTTCCATCTTCTGTGTCTTGTGGTTGTCCTTTCCTTTCTCATTGTTTCCCTGTCACACTTCCTTGTCTTCTCCAATGTTCTTCTACCTTTGAACAAACTGAAAAAGGATATGATTTCATAGAATAAATGGATAAAGTGTTAATTTCTTATTTAGAAATCTGAGAAATGAATGCTCTGATCCTGAATTTTTATTTGAAATTTTCTTTTTTTCCCCCTCCCAATCTGAAAAAAAAAATCTTTAAAAGACTCACTGACACATAGGCTAAAATCAGTTTTAAGGTATTTCTTCTAGTGAAAAAATAAATAAATCAGTCACTTAAAGGCTATTAAACTTCATTTTTAAAAATTAAAAAAAATGAGAATCTGGATGGAAATGGGGTTGGGGGAGCTATCAGATGAAGAAATCTGTCCATAATCTTATTACTCAGATAGGACTCATGATGATTTGATGCGCAAGTTTGTAGTTGTGTGTGTGTGTGTATAGAAATATATTTTTAAATGGAAATCACACTATACATGTTTATGATCTCACCTACTTATTATATTCTTCTACAAAATCATTTTTCAAGGTTAGCTAGTATGTGTCCCACTGGATATGAATCTTCGTTTAGTTGCCTAACCCCAGCTGGGGTTGAATTTGACATTGAACATGGACTCCCTCCATGCCTCAGAGTTTTGGCTCACATTGTGCCTCAGTGTGAAAGAAAAAAAGGGGAAGACTTGCCAGGTTCTTTCTGGGAGGACTTGTATCGTTTCCCACTTTCCCATGAACAGAGCTGGGCTGTGAGAGGGAAATTTCGAGGAGTGATTAAGATCATACTCCTGAACAGATGAGCTGGGTTCAAATCCCTATTCTCTTGTTACCAGCCGTGTGAAGTTGGGCACATTACCTAACATTTCTGTGCCTCAGTTTCTTCATCTGTAAGATGATGGTGAAATAATGGTATCCATTTCTCAGGGGTATTGAAGGATGAATAAGCAGTAAGCAGCTGGTATGTGTAAGTGCTTGTTGGTGTTGGCCGTTGTTAATATATGAATAAACATACGAAGCCGTATTTGAGGTCTGCAGAAGGCTAGAAAGACACCCAGTGGGGCAAGCTCCTCCCTTGAAAGGGAAATAGTCCTCTGTGTTGGTTGCGAGCAGTCATTATGATGGAAAAAACATTTTCCAAGGTCTGGAGCTGACGTGTACTCCTTGTGACATTTTAATCTCTGAGTAATAGATTCCATTGCCTGCAGAGCTGTGATTTTTCTGTTTATTGCTTTTTCCTCTTCTCTCTCAAACCTGGATTCCTCCTCCTCTCAGCTCCAGCCTGTCTCCAGCAACCATGAACTGTTTCTGGACAGTCCCCATTCTGGAGCCAGGTTCTTTCCTAGACTCAGACAAGGGAGCTTAAAGCCTCAGCAAGACACACTGCCTTCCTTGGGGAAAGTGGAGAGGGCCTACTGTGTGCTCTGTACATTCAAACTCCCAAAAACTTGGCAATGCTGACACCACAATGACCACCACTTAGGGTGTAGCAGAGGGGTGGGCTTTGGAGTCGGCGAGCCCAGGTCTGGTTTTGTCACCACACGTTCACTGAAATCTCGGGCAAGCTACTTAACTCCTCTCAGGCTCAGCTTCCTCATCTCTAAAATGAAAGTGACAATTATAACACCAGCCTGAGAGGGTTGTTGGGAAGATTGAATTAAATCATTTGTGTAAAGTATGTGGTATAGTGCCTGCAGCACAGGGCATGCTCAGTAAATGCTGATTACCAGGTTGTTATTGTTTAGAGTTGGAAAAAAACTGAATGTAGGTAGTTATGTTTATTATTATATTTTGCAGGTGAGGAAACCCCTCTATACCACTCTTTGAGTTTAGACCTCTTCCCGCTACACAGTGGCTTGCCCTCTGTGGCCAAGACTACCATTCTCCTGTCTTTTATAGTAATAGAAATTTTAGATAGGTGTAAAGACTACATTTCCCAGCATTCTTTGTGGCCGAATGTGGCCATATGACTAGTTTGGCTAGTAGAATGTGCCTGGAAATGATACCTAAAACTTCCTGGTTAGATGTTTACAGGGAAGGGGTTTGTTTTTATTTGCCTCTTTTTTAAATTGAATTGACTACATGGATTTTTACATAAGAAGAATGTAAACCTCTATCTTGTTTAAACCATTGTATTTGGAGCCTTTTTGTTACAGCAGCCAAAGCAACATAGAGAAAGAGCACTGGTGTCAATAGTTGTCATGTCGATAGCTAGAGGTCAGGAGATCTGGGTGTCCTGGCTCTGCCCCTCATTTGCTGCATGACCAAAGTACTCATTTTGCTCTCTCACAGCATTTACTTTGCCAGAAACTGTACTGGATATTAGCAATACAGAGCTAAATAAAACACAGCCCCAGAAACGATCTAAGCTACCTGTAATCTTGGTGATGTTATCCATGTCAATCCTTGGGGAGAATATCCTTCCTTATAGAGGACATGAATTTAGTTCCAGATGCAGGCGAGGTCCCTTAAGTAATTTCTCTGCTGGTTCCAAAGCTTTTATGGGTTCCAGAATGGGTTCCAAATCTGTTAATATAGTTAGAAACATTGTAGGTGCTTAATTGCTTACTAGTTACAAATCCTTGGCAAGACATTGAGCCTCAGCTCCAATAGTGCAATGTCAAATGGAAATGATGGTTACTGGGAAGATTAAATGAGAAAACACACATGAAGCACTTAGCATTCATTGTATCTGACATTTGAGAGATACTCAGTAAATGATGATGAAGGGGTAGGCTTGATCCTCTGCTGCATGTAAAGTGGGCTATGGCATGAGCTGGCCAAGAAAGCCCTCTGAAGTGTGGTCATCACTTTGACCCTGCCTCTCATAGGTGCTGTGAGGCTCAGACAAGGCTGTGTTTGTTAAAAACACTTTTTTTTAAAGGGTGCTGTGGTAGTGAAGTCTTCAACAACATTCATATCTGCAACATTCCACCCTACCTACCTTGGTCCCTCAGATTGCTTCCTTTGTCTTTGCCAAAATCCCATCTGACAACTGCTGCTTTGTTGCAGTGCTTTATTGTCAGTTCTGAGAGTTTAGGGATCCTGGCTGTTGAGTGTCTAATCTCTGTCCATTGGGATCTGTTTACACAAACACACAATTAATTAGATAGAATTCAAGAAAAGAAAAGGTTTTAACCTAATCATTATATTATATGACCTCTCTGCATTTGAATGTTCATATCAAGTGAATATATATAAAACTTTGAATTGAGAGTCAGCATTCTAGAACTCAAATTATATATGTATATCATATGATCTATATATTTTACATACCTATATATAAATTCCTTAATTTCACATAGTAATGGTTATTATCCTGATTTTATAGATGAGGATACTGTGATTCAGAATGGTTATGTAACTTTCCCCAGAAACCTGGAGTCAGATCTCTCATGAAGCTAATAAAGTTTAAGCTCAGGCTGCTTATACAGGCCTCTTCCAAACTCTATTTTGATTTTGAATCCATGCATTTTGTTTTCTTTTTCTTAAAGGGCTCCCCAAATTGTATAAGCTTCAGGCCATACAAAATCTAAATTCTGTCCTGAAGGGTTACACAGATGCTAATAATGGGGCTAGAATTTGAGGAGTAATCATTTGGGATATCAATTGAGCTTAAATTTGCTGTAACAGTTCTTTGTCATTTATTAAAATAGTGCTATTGGCACCATAAGTTTGTGCCAATGTATCAATATTGATTCATAAGATTGGGATTGGAATCTCACCATGAGATGTCCAAATGATATGCTGGATAAATTTTGTAAGGCCAATTTGTTGATATCAGCACTTCCTAATACTGTCCTAGGCACTACACTGTGATAAGGACCATAATACCTGGTTTTTCCAGAGCATATTCATATGACATGCTCAGTGATTGCATGCATTTTTCTAATGGAGCAGATTACCGTTTCCATTTTATAACTGCTAATTGAGCCAAGAAGTAAACATCTTAATGAGGGAACCAGAATAGAGGATGAGGGGACTGTCACGAACACATGTGAGACACTTCTGGGATTTCCCAGATCCGACTTAGTACCATATGGAAGGTGCTGGGCAGCTTGCCTTTAAAGTGTGAGTAGTTCTTTACCTGACTACAGTATGTCTGCCACTGGAAAAGTTTTAACTGATCTCACTTCTTCCCTCTCATCTTCCAGCCTCAGATTCCTTCATTCCTTTCCTATGAAAACCCACCATCTTTCAGGACTAGGATTAGGCATGGCAGGGGAATGTGGAAAGGGGAGCTGGTCACTCTCATCCAAGGGTACAGGGATGTGCAGGTGGGGAAGATGCAGGTAGCCACCTTTCACCTTCTATGATAACTCGGGTTATTGTTGAGGGTTGAGCTGAGTGCTGATGTTGCAATGCCGATCCTATTCCTGGGGATAGTTAGCTCCAGGCGTGGCTTAAATCACTTTCAGAGCTTTACTTGGTAGAGAAAGACAAACATGCCTTGAAGTTTCTGATTTCCTCTAATTCATGCCTGGGAAAAGTGCCATCTCCACACCTTTGGTATCAAGGTCTCTCCTTGTCTTATCAGTAAAACGCCATGAAAGAACAGTTAAAACTATGACTCACATTCAAAACAAATCCCATGGCCTTAAAAATCTGGAGATTGTTTTCTTTATCCCTTGAAAGTAGAGATAAGGCTAATTCTGATTTTCCAGGAAAGCAGGGTGAAGGTTGGGTAAGAAGTTGGGCAGAGAACAAGCCAAAGCATCTGAGTCCTGAGCCAGTTACTCTGAGCTGGGCAAGGGCATGTCAAGAAAATACAAAGACATGCTTGAGCTGATCCAGGGGTGGGGGTCCCTGTGAGGGTGTTCAGAGAGGTAGTGGCCTCTGCCTAGTCCAGGAGTCCAGTGGTGAGCCACCAATGGAAGGAGCTTCCTCCCTTGGAGCCTGAGACATGGATGTTCTGTAATGTACTGGTTTCCAGAACACCTTCCAGGACTGATTTCTGTCTGTTTGAGAAGAATTTGAAATTCTGAACCATCTCCATTATAGAGAGATCAACAATTTTTCTTCCCCACCTCTTTAACATTAAAAATTACTATATCAGTTAGTATATACACACAGGGAAAAAAATTAAGAAGCTAAGATGAGTTTACACAGACAAAGAACACAAACTTATGGTTACCAAAGGGAAATAGGTGGGCAAGGGATAAATTAGGAGTTTGAGATTAGCAGACACAAACTATTATATATAAAATAGATAACAACAAGGCCCTACTGTATAGCACAGAGAACTCATTCAATATCTTCTTATAACCTATAATGAAAAAGAATATGAAAAAGAGTGTATATATGTATAACTGAATCACTATGCTGTATATCAGAAACTAACACAACATTGTAAATTAACTAAACTTCAATTAAAAAAAAGAAGTTAAGATGAGTTTATAATAAAAAGAAATAGTCTCCTGTTCTACTTCTCCCTAGCCTGCCCCCCCCCCCCCCCCCCGGTTTTTTTCCAGAAACCACTTTTCTTTTTTAAATTTCAAAGTTTTAACTTTTCTGGTGACTGCTTCCATATTGATAAATAATTTGCTGTACTGGCCTTTCATGATTTATCAACTTCACACTTTTATAGTGACTTTCTCTTAAGATAAGAGTTTTGCTCACTTAATCCCTCGTCTAATCCTTCACCCTTCATATATTTACATCACTATTTTCAGTTCCCTGATTTTGAAACTTAAAACATATAATTGAATTTCTGTTTATCTTACCATGTCTTATCAATTGAAACCTTTTTTTTTTTTGGAGGGACAGGCATCCATAGACTCAAAGAAGCTGAAGAGTCAGACTTTAGAAAAGCCAGGAATAAGAGTTGTTCTGGGAATCTAAGGAGCAAAAATTAATACACTGTCTCTTTTAGGGTACCACTCAGTGTGAATTAGTGGGACTGTAATTACCAGGAAGAGGAAGTCTGATTGCCTTACACTGGGCCACGTGTTCACTCATTGGCTAGAGACTGTAGGTCATGTGGATTAACAGCCTCACTAAGACCACATGTGTTGGGGAGGAGAAATGACTCAAAGGGAAATTGAGTGCTGTTACTAGGAGACAGGGGTAAGGATGCAGGGCACTGTATTCCTCGCTTTGTAAGATGTCATGTATTATGTGGTCACCCCTTCCTTTCACCTCTCCTCCCTTCCTATGTCTCTCATTTGAATTTGTAGTTTTACACTGACAAGATTCAAACTATTTATAGTCTTCTGTGCATGCTTTGTCTTGCTGATTTTAAAAATTGAAAATCATTATATAGTCTTTACAGTATTATCTTCCTGGAAGGAAGAGTAGTGTGCCGTTATATTCATCTTCTCATAGTTTTTTTTATTTTTCCTAGAATTTCTAATTAGAGATTTTTGTATTCTCTGCTTTTATCATCTGCTTATGCTCCTAAAATATCTTTGGCATACTACGTAGTTTATGGAAGTTCTTTTCGCCCTAGAGCCCCTCTCCTGGTACTCTTTATTTACCTCCTCTAATGTAGACTGCCTTCTGGGACTCATAATTAGCTGTTGTTTTCCTTCCTTTCAGTTCTCCTCTAAGTGGACACATCATATCCTGGCTCTTATGACTTCTTATTTGTTGGTTTACTTCCTCATTTTACTGGAGCTCATCTCCTCAAGTAACTCCCAACTGAAGGATGGGTAGGAAGTAAACTTTATTAGTCCTGCGTATATAAAGATATCCATTCTGCCATCATTATTTAATGACATTTTATTTGGGATAGAATTCAAGTCAAAGACCATTTTTGTTCAATTTTAAAGATACTGTTCCATTTTCTTCCAGCACCCAGTGTTGCTGTGTCAGTCTGTTTTTGGTTTTTTGTGTGTGTGTGTGTGTGTTTTCTTTTTCTCTTATAGATTGACCTTTTTCTTTCTCTGAAGCTTTTAGGATATTTTCTTTATCTTTGATGTTCTGAAACTTTCACAGAGATGTATCTAGGGGGGGTCTTTTAAATTTCACACCTTTCAGTATGGAAATTCCTGTCCTTCATCTTGGGAAATTAGTTTGTATTCTTTCTTTCTCTCCTACATCTGTTCTCTCTTTCTGGAACTCCTATTGGTCAGATGTTGGATTTTCTGCACTGATCCTCCATGGTGCTGATTTTTTTCTCTCAGATTTTAGGGAATTCATATCAAGTGAAGGCGACAGTGGTGTTATGGAGTGTGGCACATAAATAGTTAGTTGGATGACTCACTCTGTGTACCTTTGTCTGCTATAGAGACTGGAAAACTAAAACACATTTCCCAGAACCCCTTGCAGCAAGAGTCCAGGCTGGTGGTCCACATTCTTCCAGTCAGATATGCTAGTACAAGTGCAGGCAAAAGTGATGAACATGAGACGGTGGCCGTACACAGGGAGCCCGAATCTTCTGACAGTGGAGGTGCATAGTTCTTCTGGGGTGGCTGTCATCATGCTTCTACCCTCAGCTCCACATTGGGTGGATTAGCACTATGGAGCAGCAGCAGCAGCTGTGTGTCTCCCTCAAGCAGCCGGCATGGGTGGGCTCTTTCCTGGCTGTTATTTCTAGCTGAGTAGCATTCAGACCTGGTTCTCCATCCCTCTCAGAAATTCTGTGAACCACCCGGTATCCTTTAATAAGTCACTTTCTACTTGAACTCGCCAGAATGAGTTTTGCTGTTTGCATATAGAAAACTTTACGTGGAGGCATGTTCTGGATACTATGGGAGTAGGGGCAAAAAGGCCTCCTCCTACCTGAAATGAAAGAAATGTTTCCACAGAACAAATGGCAACTGAATAGAGACTTTTGGGGCGAGCAGGAATTTACTGAGTGGACAAAGGTAGAAAAAGACTTCAGACAGAAGCACAAAAATGAGTAAGCTTTTATACAGTCATTCATTTATTTAATATTCATGAATACATACTATGCTCTAGTTACTGTGCTAGATTCTAGGCATACAACAGTGAGGAAGATAACCGGGATTCCTGCCCACAGGGTATTTACATATTTCCAAAGTATGCATGTAGATTATGTCAACCTGTAAAAATTAAGATATAGACGTCACAAGAAAGGAATTGTGTGTTCCTGTTCACATTAAGTACTTGACTCTTGGGAGGCAGAGAATATACTTTCTTACCTGTGTTCCTAACGGTAAGATAATCTGCAGAATAGTGAGCATATTTGGTTCTATCCAGGTGAAAATGATTGTCCTCTTCATAATAAATATGACAGTCTTGTCTGTCCTTCTTAATCAATGTCCTAAGTGATATATTTTGGTGCTGCAGAAAATCAGGGCTGGAGGAAGATGGGCATTGAAGAGAGGGATAAAAACATGCCTGTGCCACGACCCACTTCTCATGTCAGGTCTCATAGTAAAAACTATCCTATTGTACAGCCTCAGAACCGCTGTAGGTGTCCACTATCATTGCGGTCTCCTGGCTTTATGTCTTGGACTGCAAGTGACAGGCCCCAGGGGACAACACATGATGAATGGAGCCGATACTCCTAGATCCAAGGACATTTGCTGTCAGCCACCTTCCATGTGCTGATGATCCCCTTTACCCGGAAGGCTTGATGTCTTGGCTGGGTTTTTAATTCATTAATGACTTGAAAGATAATGTCCCTTCCTGAGTCACAATGAGTTATTGTCTAAAATACCAAATACCATCCCTACTGTTCTTTGGCTTTCTCCCTTCTGGGAATTGGCACAGTTATATGTTCATTAATTAAATCATGGGAACTGGTGGGGATCCAATGGCAATGACAATCCAAGAGGCAAATTCCAGATTCCAATAGTCTGTTGCAGAATCAAATTTTCAAAGATTTCATTGCTAGGACATTTTGTGAAGCCAATCTACAATAACAATAATAGTTAACATTTATAGAATGCTTTAAAAGTGCCAAAAGCTATGATAAGCATTTATATGCATTTTCATCTTTAATCCTCACAACATTACCATGGCATAAATATTATCATTGTTGCCATTTTAAGATGATGAGGTTAGGGGTGGTTAAGTAATTTGTTTAAATTGAGTCAGCTAATAAGTGGCAGAAATAAGACTGGAGCCCAGGGAAGTGAAATCTAAGACCTGAGTTCTGATCCACTCATTCTATTGTCTCTTTTGGGGAGCTGGCATTTTTGTTCTGATAATTTATCTCTATTTGACATCCTTCCTCATCCCTGGAATCGAGTTTGAACAAAATTCAGATTTACGTAAGCAAAAAATGTGATCAAATTATGAATTGACTATAGTCAAATTAGTTTCAAGTGTAGGCATAGCCTAAAATGCAGCATTGGAAATTTCTTCTCTGATTGGTCTGATGGGGATAAATTCTAATTAAACTGCAAAATCTATGGCTCTAAAATAGTTTGGATTTTAATTTAGTAAATGAAAGAAAAAACAGTAAAGCATTCTTGAAATTTAAATCTTGAATATATCCCCTCTGAGGTACCATCGGGTTACAGGGGGATTTTTTTTAGTGTTCACTAACTCATTGATGTTGCTACTCTTTCATCACAGACGTTTATTCTTAAGATGTTTAAATGGCGCATAACAGAAAGTCAGCTGGATTTGGGTTCTTAAAAATCTGGAAATGATGGAAATGGCTTTTTGGATTTAAGTGCGAATATCCTCCCTGCTAAGACAGCATTTTGGTTAGATTCATTTCTAGAACTGCATTACGAACACATGGAAATGGAATAAATTTGTTGCTAAACCTTCTGCAGATGGTAGGCCTTTTCCCCCCAGTAAACACCAAGGACTGTAATAGTGCTCTTTAGAACAAATGGCCTCTTCTGCAGCCTCTTCATATTTTGCATAGAAATGTCCTGCTCATTGAACTGAGTCCCTAGTTCTTGAAAACAAAGGCTGTTTTTACATTAGAGCTTGCATCTTGAAAACTGAAAACTTGCTTTGTGGTGGAAGATGACCAGTTTTCTACTACGTCCTATTCTATAAGACAGTAAATACCATAATCTATGAAGAAATAAAGTGACAAACTACTGGAATCACAGACTCTTAAGCACTGAGAAGTGCAGTAAGTGTCATCCAGGCCAAAACTCCTCTGCAGTCTCACAGATGGTTGTTTCCTGTGCTCTTGCTGAGTATTTCCACTGATAAAATAACACCCTGCTGAGCTGGCCAGCAAGAGTTTATTGGACACCCGCTATGTGCCAGACTCTGTGCTAGGTACTGGGATTTGGAGGCAAACAATATCTCTGTCCCTGTCCTCCCAGTCCCTGCCCACATGGAGTTGATGGTCTAGTGGGGGAGAAAGGCAAGTAAGCAGGTAGGTATGGTACACGTGGGCTGTTTAAGTCTCCTCTACTGTTGAAGGAGGGATTCCCAACCTAAGGTTGTGGGGATGGCTGAATACATGACACTGCACACAGCACAGCTGACATATATGAGTATATGTGACAGTTTACTAGTCTGGTGGAGGAGGACACCACGTGCCATACAAGGCTGCACAAGGATTGCGCTTGGGAACAAAGTGAACCATCAGGGTCTGTGTGAGGCAGGCTTTTTAGTACCAAGAGGGTGAGGAGCCCCCGGTTCCTAAAGGAGGATGTGCTTGGCTTATTTGAGTAATCCCATGAGCTGGCAGGAAACTGAAACCCACTGCTCAAGAATAAGCAGGAACTGCACCTGGGCCATTTGATAAGGAGAGTTGTTTGGCTAGGGGACTTAGCCATGAGACTAGAGTGGAGAGGGGAACTTGCCATTAGGCTATTCAAGCACCCCCCCCCCCCCGATTTCACCAGATGTCAATGCAGCATATAATACTGAGCGTTAAGTTTAGGCCTTACTACCACAGGGGACTCTAAGGAGGGACAGTTAAAACATGACTTGGGAATCAGGTCTGGGGTCAGGACAGACATAACTAAGATAGAGAATATTTAAACAGAGACCCAAAGAATGAGTTGATAAATCTCTTGGCGGGGTGGGTAAGGGAAGGAATTAGTTTTTTTTTTTTAATTTACTTTTTTTTTTTAGTGGAGATACTGGGGTTGAACCCAGGACCTCATGTGTTAAGCACATGCTCTACCACTGAGCTACACCCTCCCCCCAGTTCCCAAAGGTGGATTGGGAATAAGGTGTCCCCTGCAGAGGGAAGAGCACAGGCACAGAGCAGGGTGAGAGAGAGCCCAGGTGTGCATGTGAGGGGGTGGGATGGAAGGGGAGACTGAGAGAACTTAGCCCCATAGACGAGGCATGTGTTGGGGAAGAGCCATGAGAGATGACACAGGAGCATCACCAGAGCCCTGCCATGTAGAACCTACCTGTCTACAGCGTCAGATAGGTAACCTCAAGGAACCAGAGGAAGGGCATATAACAGGCATAGTGTAGGCTAGGAGAACTGGAGAACAAAGCCCCCATCCATGTGGGAGATCCTTTCCTGTGGGAACCTGTGACCAGAGTGACCAGACACCCTAATTTTTCAAGAGAAGCCATACCTCTGGATTTGTACACAAAGTTTTAAAAATTATCAACAGTGGCTTTACTTGAAATTTATAAAAGCAGTGGATGAGCCAAGCAAAACCTATCATCCCACAGGCTTCTGGTTTGTAATCTCTAAGGAATTCTTGAAAGCCATGAGAAAAGGTGTAGAGTTTACCCTAAGAGCAATGGGAGAATTAAAGAGCAGTGGAGATCCACTGCCGACGGAAGGGACCAGGGCAGGACCATGCCTGTATTTTAGAAGGATGGCACTTACTGAAGACCAGGTAGGAACCTAAGATGGCAGTATCCCTGCCTGACCTAGGGGAGTGGTTGTGAAGATGGAGGAAAATTGTTTTAATTCAAGAAATATGTAGGATGTAGAAGCGATGTCAGGGGAAGGTGGGGGAAAAGGAGTCAGGTCTTTGACTTGTCACATTATCAGGCAGTTATTGGAAATCTTGCAACTTCTAGATATTGAAAGTCATCAAGACTCACCCTGAGTCTTCTCATAATTTCATAAAGGGGCTAAGGTGGGTAATAGTGGCATGAAAAATGCAAAATCCTTTCAGCCTAGAACTTTGAAACCATAATGAGTATGATTTGGCTGGGGTGGTGAGTGGAGATAAATTTCCTTGCTGAGCTATAGGCCAATATTTAAGTGAGTTTTCATTTTCTGGGTTCTCCCCAAATGATGTGGGGGCCAGCATACCCCCAGAGACCTGCTAGGTGCCATGGGGATTCCAGATTAGAAACATGCAAGGTAGATAGTTTACATAGGATGGTTAATCTAATTTCTTATCAGAGGTTCATATCAAACTAAGTGAGGGAGGTAGACTCTCTGAGACCAAATTTGACTCATTTAGCTATTTCTCCACATTACAAGGAGATGGGAATTTAACTCGATCCCCTCCTCTTGCTGAATGCTCTTAGTATTATTTAGATTTTGCCCTTAGATACAAATGCTGTAAGTGATTTTAGCTTCTGAAGTACAGGCAAGTAAGATGGCCAACATCCTACCTGGATGAAGGAGAGAAGTGCCTTAAATGTTATCCCTCTGAGCTGCAAACTCTCAAACTGTGAAGGACCAAAGCCAGCTTAGCAGATACAAATGGCAGGTCCTGCACAAAGGAGATTCTTGAAAGTTTTCTAGAAAGACCAGAATCCCAGATATTTATGGAAGAGGTGGGAGGGTGAGGAATAATCCAGAGCACACAGGAGACCCTCGGCTTGCCCTGGGTCTAGCAGGAAAACCAAATGTGGCAACGGAATCTCCTTTATCCTCAGAATGAAATGGAATAAATCCTGAATGCTGATTATTCTTTATTTTCCTTATTTTATTGTGTTGCTTTTTCTTCACAGAACAAGTTTATTGTAGAAAGTTAGAAAATAGTTAACTGTGAAAAATTAGAAAAGAAGATACATAGAAAGAAAGAGAGAAAGGGAAAAAAGGAAGGGAGGGAGGAAGGGAGGCAGGAGGAGGAAAGGATGGAGAGATTGGGAGGGGAGAGAGATTCAGTAATTCCACCACCCAGAGGTAGCCACTGTGAATGCTGGGTAGATATCTTTTCAGTGTTTTTTAGTGGACCTTTGTATTTATAAATTTTTTCATGAGTGGAATTCCACTCTTAACAGGATGTAAGAATGTCAGTCAACTCATGTAGGTAACAATTTATATGCTTCCGTTTTCCTGGGGGATCAGGGATGGAAATACGTCAGCTCAGTTTCCTCACCTGCTTAGTGCTCAGTCACCAATACACACAGGGCGCTCTGAACCCTTTCTTGTTCTAACTGCTCACCCTCCAGACCCCGTCCTTTGAGCTCTGTGTATGCCTCTCTCATGTCATCTTCAGCTGCAAGAAACTCAGTGAGCTTGTCCGAGAGGCCCTCTCGATTGCATCTCACTCTAAGACGTGGAGGTCCATTCACCAGGGCCCGGGACTCGCTCCTTGGTTACCTAAAGCCCCTCCTGCACATACACATCTCTGGGCCATTTCTTCTGCTTGCTTTTTGCCACCTCCCCAGGCTGTGCCCAGGAAGAAAGTACGCTCTCCACTTTCCCAGAGTCCTACAGGTGCCCAGGGACTCACCATTTTCCCACTTAGTTGACCCTCTCCATCCAGACGCTGAAGAACATTCAGAAGAAGCTTTCCTCCCTCTCATGAGATCTTCCAAATCTATTATTCATGCTCTGAATTTTTATTGTCATTTTTGTTACTCTTAAGGGCACTGTTTTTGAAACAAAAAGTCAGGAGAGTTTCCCGTTTTCTCTCTTCTGCTGTTCAATTCCCATCACTCAGGCAGAAATTCCAAACAGCCTCATTTGAAGGGTAGAGGGGCCATGGGAAGAAATATCAGGAAGGTGGAAAGAATGCCAGCTAAGTTTCAGGGTGAGCTCACACCACTGTGCTTACAGGATGCCTGCTCCCAATTCCTCCTAGTGGGCTGGGAAGTGGCAGCCTGGAGGACAGCTTTGGGTTTTTTTTGTTTGTTTGTTTTGTTTGTATTTTTAGTGGTGGTCACTGTTTATTTTTTTAACACTTTTTTTTATTGAGTTACAGTCATTTTACAATGTTGTGTCAAATTCCAGTGTAGAGCACAATTTTTCAGTTATACATGAACATGCATATATTCATTGTCAAATTTTTTTTTCGCTGTGAGGACAGCTTTGTAAGAGGAGGCACAGGGAGCTGGCCCCTTGGCTCTTCCTTCTGCCCAGGTCCTGTGGTCCATCTGGATGCAGACACACAGGGGGCTTCCTGAGTCCTGGACCTTGCCACCTGGGGCCCAGAACAAAGGTATCCACCCATGAAGAACCAGGTTTTCTTATCTCACCTTTCACTCTCATTGGCATAGAGGTAGGAGCAGAGGAGGGGGACCAGGGAAGCCCTTGAAAGGATATAAACTGGACAGAAATGTACTTTCTAACAGCAATGTAAATATGATTTGTGCAATGTGGCAACCAGGCTCTTTTTATTTCCCTGACTTGGAAACACAGGCCGGGGCCCTCACTTGTCTTCCATCCCAGAAGGAGACCCTGAACGGGGCTTGGTAGTGCTCCAGCATCTGCAGTAGAAACCACAGCCTTGAAATGGTGCCAAGGCAGCCAATTAAGAAGGTGCTGACGATACTTCCCAGGAACATTTTTCTAGATGTTTAACTTTGACCGAAAGTTTAAGCTGCTAATAAACCCCAGGAACTTCACATTTTCCAAGGAATAGTGCCTGGACTCTTAAAAACTTCCAAGAAACTCCAATTCTCAGAAGACTTTGCAGCCTTCAGGCTCACCCGCCCATTCAGGAGATTTCTGGACAAAAACAAAGGCGATGAAAACCACGCTTTCTCACGTGCCCAGAGAGATTTCCACAGCTGAAGTCAGATAAGCAGCCCAGTACCAGTCAGGCCCCCGCATTGGCTTGGGGAAGGGAGGCCCCACTTCGCCTGTCCCGCCATCGGCCGCTGGGTAGGACGGGGTTGGCAGTGACAGACAGCAGCCATGTCTGTCAGCTCAAGTGGCTGGGGTTAGTGCTGGCCATCCTTGCTGCCTTCATCTGGAATTTTCTCAGCGTCCTGGCTCAACTTTATATCTTATTCAAAATCACCCCACCCTAACTATTGAAATCTGAATGTATATGCCCATTGACCCACTGATATTACTGGAAGCCCTGTAAGGTGGGCTCCCATCTCCCTTTTACAGATGAGAAAGATAAGACTCAGATGAACACAGGGATTCACAAACCACACATGAGACTCAAACCTGGGTATCCTGACCCACACTAGGGAATTCCCACAACTAGGTGAGACCAAGAGAAGATCTTGGCCATGGTGCTGGGGAGGGTCCTGCTGCTCGCAGCATCAGTCTTTCCGTTACTGGGTCCTTGGTGCTCTGAAAAGTGCAAGAGGACGGGCCGGGTTGAGTGGGATCAGTGGGTGGAGGTATATGGGAGTCTTGAAGCAGCACCTTTTTATCAAGCTGTACAAAAGTATTTGAATAATCTTACAATTGGTGCAGCCAACCTGGTATGTAACGGCAAATATCAACCATAGTCGTAAACGTATTAACTGAGGTAGAAAGTAGTCGGGTGAAGGTGGGAGTGATCAGCTCTCTGGGGAAGTGGAATGTTAACAAGATGGTCCGTTAGACCATGAGAAGGGAGTGGGAGGGAAGGGCATTTCAGGGCATTCCAGGGAGGCTGGAGGGCAACAAGCAGCAGGGTCTGCAAACTACTGCAGCTGCCGGGGGCGGGGGGTGGTGGTCTGGGGTTGGGAGGGTAGGGAGAGAACATTTATAAAACAGGAGACTGGAGGGACACACAAGAGACCTGGCACGTGACATCTTAACTGGGGAATTCTGATAAAATGTTTTTCTGCTCTGGACTCTAAAGCACAGATTATTAAACTTCCAAAAAAATTTTAACCTAGAATTTTGTATAATAGACATCTTCATACCATCATGGTTTCCACTGCATCCTTGGTGCCTCATATGCCCCCTGAGGCACAGGGTCCCATTTGTTACTCCTCACTGGCCTTGTCTCACTGCTTCATCTCACCTCCCAACAACCTTGCTGGAACTGGATCCCCTCTTAAAACCCCAGACTGCTTAGGTGAGCAACTGACTCATGCCTGCATCCCCAGGCCCCTTCCTCAGCTGCGGATTCACTGTGAATAATCACACCACGAATTCCTACCTACTTTTAATAACTCCCTTCATCTCATTCTCACAGCCTCATTCCACCCACTAAATGAATCCCCTTACACACCAACTCCTGCAGAAAGCACACTGAGGTCAAAATGGCTACTGTCAAATGTGCTTCCTGCCATTCCCCTTGGTGGCCAGGGCTGCAGTCCTCTACTCCCGTCCCACTCAGCTTCAAATATCCCAAATAACCCACCCTTCCCCACTCACTCTTGTTAATGAAGTCCCGTCATGCACTGTGTAAAGAATGCCATGAAGTTCTAACAGCAAGGACAAGGGAACTTAAGTCTTGCTTATCTGTGCAAAATGTCCAACCCTCAGCGCAAATATTTAGATGGGTTCGGTCTTTGTGAATGTGACTGCTCTTGAAGGAGTGGGTCCACAGAGCCTCAGACAGTTTAAGAGCCAAGTGGAGACATGTCCTCAGTACAGGGAAGGATCTGATTAAATCCCTGTCTTTTGCCAGTTGCTTTGTTTTTCTACTCATTTAAAAAAAAATGTTTTAATTGAAGTGTAGTTGATTTCTGATGTTAGTTTCAGGTGTACAGCAAAGTGATTCAGTTATAAGTATTTTTCCTACTCATTTTTAACTCTGATGATCTAGGTTTATGGATTCAGAGAGGAAATAAGATGTAGTAGGAAAATCACTTGACTGGGTGTCCTGAGGCCTGGCTTTTTCGCCCTGGCTGTATATACCCTAAGCCAGCTGTGTTGCTCAACCTTAAATCCCTTCTCCTCTTAAGACTTCAGTTTCTTAGCTTTAAACAGGGGGATGGGGAGTTGATACTCTTTTTAAGTTGATGATTCCCATTCTTTTTCTGTTTGCAGCCTACTTTCAAATAGAATATGGTGTAGCAATATTAAAAACTTTAAAAGACCCAAAACTGCACTAAAAATGTTGGCGATCGCTAAGTACACTTCTTACTACTGCACAGCAGTGTCTCCCAGTGACTATAAAATCATATTTACTGTGGTTGCCCTTCACGGCTGTATGGTTCTTCAAGTAGAACTGTTAACTGCCCTGACCCGATTCTCCTATAGACTGCAGAGTCAGAGTTTTCATGTGTTCTGGACACTCTGTGACCTTCCACCAGCCCTGGCTGGACTTCACACCCATGTCTCAGAGACCCTATTTGTTCCGAGCCCCATGACCCACATATCTCAACATTCCAACTGAAACATGAACTAAAATGTCATAAGGACTCAGATATAACCCACACTGGTTTTCCACATTGATCAAAATGAGGCTAAATATTGAAAATGACTTGCTCCAGGGGCCATAGCAGCTCTAAAGTTCTATAATTCCATGAATTAAAACAAAAACAATAGTAACATTGTCGGTAGTCTTAAGTGAGTAGATTGTGGGGCCCAGGTCAAAGTTCACAATAACTTGAATATGTGTGAGGTAAAAAGTAAATGTACGCATGCGCTAGTAGCATGCGTTCCGCATTATGAACAATACGCATGCGCCACTAACATACTAAAAGGACAAGTGCGTACACCTGAGCGCGTGCCACACACTTGTACTGCGATAAAGTGCTGTTTTGCTCCATGTCAGCTCCTCGTGCCTTCCAGTTGGGCAGCTCAACTCCTCGAATCCCTCTTCAGCCTCCCTCGGCTGGCAAGTATTTTGAGAAAAGAGCTAGTTGAGGCGGAGTGCTTAATTAAGGCATTGAGTCCGTATCAGTTAGAGAAAGAAATCCTCATGGATGAGAAGGTGAGCTTAGAGGGCTCAGAGTGGCCCAGGGAGCTTGGAGAGTTTGAGGGGCATCAGCAGAAAGACGAGTGGAGCGAATCACACAGACCGTGAGTTGCCACGACATGGAATTTCAGCTTCTCTCTGTTTCTAACAGGTATAGTTTTTTAGAAGATGACATTTAAGTTTTTCTTAATGGGAAAAATTTTTTTAGATTCTGTTAAAAGATGAACTGAGGCATATTAAAATTTTAAGTGTATTTGAGTAAACATTGATTCAAATCAGGCACCATCCAGTCCAGCAGATGGGACCCTGGGAAAACAAGTGCATGGGGTGTCCCAGCCAGGTTCTTCCTGGTCATTGGAAACTACAAAAGGGAAAATAGTTTTTCCTCTACCCTTTAAGGTGAAGGCTTTGCTGAGACTCCTTTTTCTCTAAGGCATGTTGTAAATAGATGAGCCTATCCAAGTTAAAGGTTCTCACCTGTGGCCACTATAATTAAAGATTATCCTGGGTAAGGTTACCTGTTTGGTCAGCCTTAAAACAAAATTGTATTCACCTGATATATCACGCTAGGCTCATCCAGTTAAGTCAGCGCCAGTCCCACGTTGAACCCAATCCTGTTTTTCAGTGGAATCCACTCCGACTCCGGCCATTTCCAGGCCAAGTCTGGAAAAGAAATGCTCCAGTAAAGCCTGAAAGCTCCTGAGACGAAAGCCACGGAGACTCCTAGAGGAACGAACCAGGCTCCTCCTGAGGCGACGAGAAGGCAGCGAGCCCAGGGGCTCAGCAGGTACTCCGTCTGGTTGCTCGTCGTTCCTAAGCTCTGGGGGTCTCCTTCCGTTCCCTCCTCTTACTGTTACTAACGGAACTGTTAAAAGATAAACCGAGGCTTGCTGAACATTTTAAGAGTTTTTTTGAGCAAAAATTGATTCAGATTGGGCAGCATCCAATTTAGCAGGTAGAAAGGAGCCCCAGGGAGCTGTTCGAAATGACAGACTTTTATGGGCAGAAGGGAGCTGAGACAAAGAAAATAAATGAGACAAAGAAGCGGTTGGTTGTTGCAAAGTGATTGTCCTTTAGGGGACGGCAGGGTCTATCAGGCAGATCACCTCACTAGTCCTGACCAGATGGTTCCTGACTTACTGGTTTAAAGTTCCATTTCTGGGAGAGCCAAAACTGTAGTTAAGTCACCATTTGGTTATGTGGGGCTTAGCATGTGACTCCATTTGGGACCTGTTGTCTTGTTTTTAACAGTTCTTAAATATGATTGTTTGGGGGGCACTTAATTTGGGTTTCCATTGTATTCTTATAAATTATTTTTCTTTTCCTCGAATGCCCTTTCCAAACATCAGCTGGTTGGTCTGTTGTTCTGGGCATAGAAAATTATGATCAGTTTAGTGGCTGCTTATTACCAACGGATATTCATTTGTCAGAGAATGGAGAAGATCAAAGCTTTTCAGAGCTAAGCCGGAGCTAGATCAAAGGAAATCTTTATTTCCCATCTCATAGGGTGTGATTTATCTTTAAATAACAGAAAAGGGACATTTGGAATCAGGTGGGGTGTTTTTTCAATCATAAAAATGCTTTCTTGCTTCTGAGAAAACAAGTTACCCATATTTGCCAAAAAATGGTATGGGGTGTGAGTAGTGAATCCTGTGATCTTCCTTTTCCTCTCTAGTGAGCCTCATCATTGGTTCAGTGACTGTGTTTTAATGTCTTCTCTGTACCAGACGGGAAACCGTTGGAGGATGTTAGGTGGGAGACTAACATGATTGGTTATGTGTTTTTGAGGTTTTCCAGGTAAAATTGTGTGCATACTGGTAAATCTGAGAATCTGCAGGGCTGCTCTCTCTCTGTTTTATAGTGAATTATCACTTACCTAAGGGAAAATACATAGTGCGCATGGGCGTGGAACATCTCTGGAAAGACATGTAAGAAAGGCATAAGGGCTGCCTTCTTGTGGGGAGCTGAGGCCTGAGGGACACAAATGGAAGGAGACCGACTTTCTACTGTACACCTTTTAACATCTTTAAAATGATGTGACTGTCTTATCCAAATCAAGGTTTAATATCTGAGCCGTGAAGAATTCCTTAAATGGTAGAGTCCAGTCCCCAAGGCAATGGAGGAA
The DNA here is from genome assembly GCF_048773025.1 of Camelus bactrianus. Taxonomy (NCBI): domain Eukaryota; kingdom Metazoa; phylum Chordata; class Mammalia; order Artiodactyla; family Camelidae; genus Camelus; species Camelus bactrianus. The sequence goes on along the minus strand of NC_133550.1, from coordinate 40,083,309 downwards.
TCCTTTCTTCATTATTCCTGATAGATGGGCATCTGTGTCCAAATACTTTCCCTGACAGTTTCAGGACTGTCTTTAATTCATTCTGACACTGAGCTAAAGTCCATGTTCCCAGAATGCTCCCCCGCCGCCCCTCCCCTCCTTTTCTCTCCTCTCCTCCCCCCAGCTCCTCATTGGTGCTGGTTCTTTCTCTGCAATGCAGAGTAAGCCTCTTCCTCTCTCAGCCTTTAAATCATTTGCAGGCTGTTGTGGTTTTCCCTAGTCAGAGGTCACAAGCAAAATCTGGCAGGTCAGGCAGGTGATGTAGGGAGTGAAGCATGCCTCATCAAGACAACACAGGCAATGCACCCTTCCACCTGGGGACAAGGACACAGTGAGGGGTGGTGAGCCCTGTAGCCAGGAAACAGAGAGGCAGCAACTATTCCTCACCAAGGAAATACTGCCCTGGAGGAAGACAGCCAGATAATACCATATCTTCCCAGGGACGTCAGAAACTGATCATTTAAACACCTAAATTTAAAGATATTGGCAACCAAATTAATTTTTTAAGATGCTGTGCAGACCAAACAAAATACATGCACAGCTGGATGTGGCCACCAGTTTACTATGTTTTCTGTCATCTTTCCTCATTTTGGTGTATTCTGGTTAGATTTGTGATGGGATGCTTGTGGCAGCACCATTGTTCAAAGTGGCCCATTTATCAGTCTTTCCTAGAGCATTAGAGGTGTGAGTCAGGCAGCTGGGTTCCAGGCCTACCCGAAAGCGCTGTATGATCTTGCGGAAACCACAAAAGCATATCTTCCTATGTTTGCATTTCCTCATCTGTTAAAGAAAAAGGGGACCTGGAGCCTAGGCGCCGCTTTACAGACTGCCTAGGGAATTGGTTTGCCATCAGCCCACTTTCAGAGAGAAATAACTGGAGTACAGCTGCATCTTTGCAGTTATTGCCTTCCATGCCAGGAAGACACACCTCCCAACTATAATCCTACCCTCTTTGACACTTGACAGCGGCATACAGAGAAAAATCATCTGAATGAATGGGGAGGGTGGTGCTATTGTTGGCAAGACAACAAGTTGCAGCTTGGTGTTTATTAACTCTTGTAAACAAACTGTGAATTTGTGCCAGTAACCAAAATAGAGACAACTGGGCATAATAAACATTAATTCTCAAAGAGATCATCTAACAAATAACTGAAACAATCCTTTGTGGACTCCAAGGGTGTTAATTATACTAGACCTTATTCTGCTCATTAATTTATTGAAGAATTTGTGGAGTGGATGTCAGCCTGGTGCAGTACAGGCATGGCAAATAATTCTCATTTCTTGTGCCTGTTGTAGTTGTGGCTGCCAGGTGGGCTGTGTTGAGAAAGATTGTGAGGCCAAATCTGGATTCAACAAGAATGAGTATAAAGGTCAATTTAAGGTGTCTTCTGTGAAAGTGGAGGAAAGGGGTGCCCAAGGAATTTGTCACCCGTATGAGCTGAAAAGGGCATTATTGGGAGTGAGAAGGAGATTTGGATAAGTCACTTCCAGTCTGTGTACCTTTATTTCTGCAAATTTGGAAGATGGGGGAATTAATCTAAATAAGTAACCCCTAGCTTAGAGAAACAGTGAGCTGGTTATTCTCTGGTACCTCTCCAGATGGAATCTACAGCCCCTTCCATCCTACTCTCTATCCCAAGAGGCTGACTTCTACAGACTATGTCACCCAGACTCCTAACCTCTGGCTCCTGATTAGATTTGGCCAATGGGAGGCACTGGCAAGAGATCAGACGTTGGGTGGAGGAATTTAGTCCCTCTACTTAGGTGTTCTGGGCTGTGCTTTGGTAGCCTTTCTGACAGGTGTGAGGTAATATCTCATCGTGGTTTTGATGTGCAAATCCCTGATGATGAGTGATGTTGAGCATCTTTTCATGTATCTGCTTGCCATCTGTATGTCTTCTGTAGAATAATGTCTATTGAGGTCCTCTGCCCAATTTTCAATTGGCTTGTTTGGTTTTTTGATGTTAAGTTGTATGAATTCTTTGTACATTTTGGATAGTAACCCCTTATCAGAGATATCATTTCCTAATATCTTCTCCCATTCAGTAGGCACAGTAGGCTACCTTTTTGTGTTGTTGATAGTTTCCTTCATTGTGCAAAAGTTTATAAGGCCAGTTAATCTACAACAAAGGAAGAAAGAAAATACAATGGGGAAAAAGCCTCTTTAATGAATGATGTTGGGAAACTGGACAGCTACTTGCAAAAGAATCAGGCAGGACTACTTTCTCACACCATATACAAAAGAAACTAAAAATGGATTAAAGGCTTAAATTTAAGACCTGAAACCATTAAAACTCCTAGAAAAAAGTATTTATCCATTCTTTTATTTGTTGGCTTATGCTTAGCACCTATGGTTGATATTGTCCTTGTGTTTGGGGTGATTTTCCATTTTATGAATGCACTTCTCTCTGAAGCATAGCCAGAAACTCACTTTCCTAGATCCTGTGTAGCAGGAATGCAACCATGGAACCTAGGTCCACCAGTCAGGCACATCCATTCTGAATTTATTTTGAAGCTGGTGATGGTGAGTGGTAAGCCCTGCACAGAATCCATCTGGCAAGGATGAAGGCAGAGACATCAGTCTGTTGAAACTGTTGTCACAGAGGGTCGAGGGGTGACCTCCAGTGCCTGGCTATGGAGGAAGCCCCAGTTGGGGGGGCCTCTGATGGCTTCCCTAGGGCAGTGCTGCAGCACAGATAGGGACATTCTTCCTGGTGGCAATCCTTCATCTTTGGGCCTCCTTTAGTGCCCTTTAGTGGTTTAATTTCTTTAAAAATAAAATCGTTTTACTGCTGAAATGAGCCAGAGAGCGTTTCTTCTCATGAAGCTCAAAAATATATGCTGGAATGAGTGCCTTCAAACAGACTTTTTTCTCCTTTAAAGATGAAAATTTTATTTCTTTTTTGTGAGTTATAAAGAGGATTCTTAGCTAATCGTTTACAATGTATTTTGTTGCAGTTATCAGGAAGGTAATTGTTGCAGACGGATAAATATACATCTTAAGTGGAGGTGTTTCTCACTTTTATCTTCTTCATTACTCTAAGTGCACTAGAGAAAACGTAATTCCTTTAGTATTTATGGTTCACAGTTTTACATTGACAGAAGGACACCCCCCCCCTTAATTATTGCTAGTATTATTTTCAAGAGTTTATAGGAGCACTTGGTTAGGTTTCAATAGTTTAAGTATTTCTTTTAATTTTCTAATAATTAGAACTAAGTATCTCATGAGGGTAGATGGCCACAGCAAAGATAGTCCCTTGACTAATTGTCTTTATGAGAGTTTCTTTAGAGGATTTAAAACTTACTCCCCAAACTATGTACAAGAAAGACCACATTGCTTCATTTTCCTTAGTCAATTGAAATCGCATTTCAACCTCCAGCCTACAGTACTGTTAAAAAATGGGTGTTTTGTAGTCATGTCTCAAAATAGGCTACAGGGGCCCTACCTCCTTCATATCGTCCATCAACAAAGCATCCTCCCATTTTTGAAATAGACAGTAGATATTTTCTTGCTATGCAGAAGTGGTATTTATATGCACTTCAAACTTCTTCTTTGGAACTTGGGTGTTGCTCTTAAGCTCTTCCAGGATGGAAATTTTGGAGCCTAAACAGTAGAGGCTTCTTCCTCCTTTTGTTCTCCCAGCCCTGCCACCCCTAGGGACTTGCAAAATTCCTAGGGTCCTACAGCAGAGCAAAAACTTAATGAATACAGCTTCCAATTTCAGCCATAATGGAAAAATAGGTATCAGATTGCCTTCCCTCTTTAAACAATTATAATGCTAGGGAAAATGTATAAAGAAGGGGTATGTGGATATTAGACAATAGCCAATAGAGGACCATAATCTTTGAGAGAAGGAAACTACACGTAGTGAAGTTCCCATTCACCCCTGTGAAAAATTCAATACGTGAGAAAAAGTTCGCCCCATGCCACATTGCACGGGGAAGTGAAACCCAAACCCAAAGAGTGTGGTGGTTTTTCCGGTTAGAGAAAAGACAGATCAGAATTCAGGGAAGCTGAAGATGCTGGAATTTTTAGGATAAGTCACCTGAGAGGAGAGAGGCTCAGAAGTATGAGTAAGGATCTCCTTGAGTCTTGGTTTAAGCTGCACATGTCCAGGGTGAAGCTCTGAGGTCTGACAGAGAACAACTGTTTGTGAGGTGTGAGCTGAATGGGGATTCCAGAGATATTTCAGTTCTGATAAACCAGAGAGTAAAGCCCTCACTAAAAATCCACAGAACTTAACTGAGACTCCAGAATAAATAGTAGGAGTAGTGTTACTCTAGCCCTAAAGTAAGACCAACTGTAGACCTGCCCTAAGAAAGCCTAAGACCAAATCTTGAGAAAATCAAGCTAAGCTGCAAATAAATTAACTGGCAACCAGAACAAAACTCAACACTTGGCTTCTAGGATACCACTCTCAGCCCTGCTGAGAAGCTCCCTTTCAGGCTCCTTTGCTAGATTTCTTTCAGCTTCTTGATCTCTAAACATTGACATGCCAAAGGGTTCAGTCCTTGAGCTACTCGTTTCCTCTCTATATTCATTCCCTGGGTGATCTCATTCAGTCCCATGCCACATTAGATAAAATTTACCTAATGATAAACACTTGCCTTTCTATCCCTAGCCTTGACCTCTTTCCTAAACTCCAGACTTTTATATCCAAGTGTCCGCTCATCATTTCCACTTGTGTATGTAAGATCTTGAAGTTGGAAAACTGGAGACCCAGGAATGCTGAAGTGTAGTTCCAGTCTGAGTCCAAAGGCCTGAGAATCAGGAGGGCTGATGGTGGAAGTTCTAGCCCAAGAGGCATTCCATCTACCTTTAAAGAGGGTCAGCCTTTTGCTCTACTTGGGCTTTCAACTGATTGAATGAGGCTCACCCACATTAGGGAGGGCAATCTACTTTATTTAGTCTCCTGATTCAAATGTTAATCTCATTCAGAAACACTCTCACAGACACACCCAGAACAATGTTTGGCCAATGTCTGGCATCCTGTGGCCCAGTCAAGTTGACACATAAAATTAACCATCACAGTTACCCAGAAAAAACCCCTCAGATTTGTCCCTAATTTTTCTCTCTCATCCTCCATATCTAATCAATTAGTAAATCCCAGTGGCTCTCACTTCAAAGTATGACCAGAAGTTGACCATATTTCATCACCTGTACCACTACCATCCAAACCCACCATTATCTCTTGTCTAGATGATTGTGATTAACTACCCCTCTACTATGATTGCTCTCCCCTTTATTATCTATTATTTTTTAACATTTTTTTACTGAGTTATAGTCATTTTACAATGTTGTATCAAATTCCAATGTAGAGCACAATTTTTCAGTTATACATGAACATACATATATTCATTGTCACTTTTTTTTTTGCTGTGAGCTACCATAAGATCTTGTATATATTTCCCTATGCTATACAGTGTAATCTTTTTTATCTATTCTGCATATGCCTGTCAGTATCTACAAATTTTGAAATACCAATCTGTCCCTTCCCATCCCCTGCCCCCTTGGCAACCACAAGTTTGTATTCTATGTCTATGAGTGTTTCTGTTTTGTATTTATGTTCTTTTTTTTTTTTTTTTTGTAGGTTCCACATATGAGTGATCCATACGGTATTTTTCTTTCTCTTCCTGGTTTACTTCACTTAGAATGATATTCTCCAGGGACATCCATGTTGCTGCAAATGGTGTTATGTTGTCATTTTTATGGCTGAATAGTATTCCATTGTATAAATATACCACCTCTTCTTTATCCAGTCATCTGTTGATGGACATTTAGGCTGTTTCCATATCTTGGCTATTGTAAATAGTGCTGCTATGAACATTGGGGTGCAGGTGTCTTTTTGAAGTAGGGTTCCTTCTGGGTATATGCCCAGGTGTGGGATTACTGGGTCATATGGTAAGTCTATTCCTAGTCTTTTGAGGAATCTCCATACTGTTTTCCACAGTGGCTGCACCAACCTGCATTCCCGCCAGCAATGTAGGAGTGTTCCCTTTTCTCCACAGCCTCTCCAGCATTTGTCATTTGTGGACTTTTGAAAGATGGCCATTCTGACTGGTGTGAGGTGATACCTCATTGTAGTTTTGATTTGCATTTCTCTGATAATTAGTGATATTGAGCATGTTTTCACGTGCCTATTGATCATTTCTATCTATTCTTAATACACAGTCTATGTGAAGCACTTAAAATGTGTCAACTCCTGTCACTACCATGTACAAACTTCTAAGTCATTTTGAATAAAAATGTCTCCCTGCTACCACACTCATCCATCTCCTCCCGTCCTCCCATTGCTCATGCCACGTCAGCCACTCAGGCCTTTCTGGTGTGCCTCACACATGCCAGGCACATTCATCTCAGAGCCTCTGCACATTCTTTTCCCTCTGTTTTGAAAGCTTCTCCCCAGATATTTTTATGCCTTATTCCCTCACCTGCTGTCAGTCTCTGCTCAGCTGAAAAGACATTTTACTTAAAATAGCATACTCCATTGTCCACCTCCACACTGTCCCTCTCCATCCTCTGCATTATTTTTCTTTACAGAACTTGCTATGACTGGTACCTAGAACAGTACATGGCACTTAGAAAAAGCTCATCAACATTTGTTTAATGAATCAATAAATTAACTAGCTAATTAACTAATTAATGTCAGAAACCAGTCGAGCTGTTGGCTTAAGCATTCTGCAAAACTGTTACCGCAAGGAGCTGGCTTTAGGCAAAAGCTCTCATACAGAGATCCATAATCGTAGAATCTCCTGTGGGGTAGCAAATATTATTTACTAGTTTATCTTACCTGCCAAGATTCTAGGAATCTAGACATTATTAAAGCCTCAACCAAAGGAAATGGAGAGTGGGAGAAAATGTTCTTTAAATATCAGTCTTTCACTTGAGGGTACCTCAGTCAGTGGGACCTGTGGGGTGAATCAGCAAATGTCTCCTCATCACGGGAGATGGGTAATGGAGGACTGTCCCTGCACATCCTCACTGATCTTGAAGAAGGTGCCTTTATGTTATACCTTTATAGTTATAACAATAACAGCTGTTGCTTAATGAGCCTCTACTGCTTCCAAAGTATACTGTGTTAAGTGCTTTACTTTTAATTATTTAACCCTCATTGTAGCCTTAGAAGCCATATGATATTTCCTTGTTTCATAGAGTAGAAGACTAAGACTCAAAGAGTTAGGTCCCTTACTTGGGTCACATACTAAGGAATGTGAAAATAGGATACCAACCTAAACCGCTATGATTCCATAGCCTGCAGAACTCATGAGAGTGTTCTCCAAAATGTAGGGCAATTTCCTCTCATTTTAAAATTGTATTTCTTGAGGATGCCATGGGTCTTTGATCTCTTTTGTTCTGGGTCTCTTATTAATATTACTGAGGACCCTCCCCATAGGATTCATGGCCTATGAGAGAGACAACTTCATTGACTCCATAATGGTGATATTATTCCATGTGACTTGCAAGACATGTGATTTATGATTTAGCCCATGGAGACTCTGTTGTAGTAGACAGTGTGACATCGCAAGCTCAAGTTAAAGGTTTAAACTCTCAGAACAATTTTTATGGGTTAAGCTCCCTCTCCTCTCATACTTTTCTCCTCAGCTTGGCCCCCTTCTCCTTAACAACTTACATTCCAAAGTAAGCAGAGAGGCCATCATGAGTAGAGCTGGTCTCAGCAAAGATGAAACTGTGACTTCTGCCCTAATTTAGAGACATCTGTCCATGTTGGGCAGGCCTCAACTGGTGATCTTATCTTAAGTTCTCTTACCCTCTTGGAATAACTCCAAATGGATCCTGAGGCTCCAGATGTCTCAGCTGCAAGGACACTATTTAGAACCTCCTGGGTCATCTTCAATATTAAGCCAACTCCCAAGTTCATATAAATCCTAAACATTCCAGCTCTTTCTGTGTAATCAATACTATGATCACAATTGGAAACTGACTACACAGCAGCTTATATGGAAGGGAATTGGGGCTCCTAAAGAATGATCAAAGCATCTTCCAGGGAGCCAAGCAAAAGCAAACACATGCCAAGTTGCACGTTACATACCTCAGCCCTTTAAGCTCACTCTATTTCCATTTGAGGAGTTCCACTTTTAAAGTCTCCACAATAGTTACCTTCTTTTGGTCTTTTTGTGGATGACGTAGTAGACATTTCCTCTTCCAGTAATTCGAACGGTAGAATTAGGTTATGATTCCCCCCTGGTTCTAGCCAATGGCCTCTGTTGAGGATTGCTAGGCTGTTGGATCAGCTTCCATGGTTTAGTTTTTTTGGGTTTTGATAGACATATCCTGGCAGTCAGCATCTTTCTATTTTCTGGAGTGAGTTGAGTTCTGCTCACGCTCATCCCCAGATTTGGGTTGATCTGTTCTTAGCTTTAATTGCTGCATTCATGAAATTTTGCCATCATCATTTCTTTGACCTCTGCACAATTCAGAGATATTTGACCGTAGCTGCCGCCAAGGTTCTGGCTCATGCTTTAGTCATTCCCTGACTGTACCATTCTGAGTCTCCTGGCTACCCTTCCCATTCATCTGCCAAAACGCTATGGCCTGTTTCAGGGATTTTTTTCCGGTTCCTCTGTAAGTTTCATATTAACCTGTTATTTGGTCAGTTTCATTGCTTCCCTTTATCTGAAGATTATTTTTTAACTTCCTACTTGTTGGAAGCTTGCTATTTCAGGACTGTCACATTGATGTAAGTCATCAAATTTTGGCTTGGTGTTCTGGTATATTTCTCATCAGTCCTCCTGTTCTATTTCTCCTTCCCTCAATGACCTTCTCAGCTGATGTCATATTTGGGCTGGTTGGCCAAGAAGTGGGAGAGGTTGGATATGATGACACTAAGCAAGCATCTGTAGGCCATGTTGAATTACAGAAGGATAGAATCTTAAAGCTGGGAGGGTACCTAAATTTGGTTAGTTGAGCTTCCCTCCCAGTGCAAGAATTTATTCTACAGCAGCCATAATCCTCTCTTCTGATTGACTCCTTTCAAGCAAGGAGAATTCATTAGTTGTCTAAATAAATTGCTCCCTTGTTTCCAATCTGATTACTGGAATTTTTTTTCTTTCATCAAAGAAGGTAGGCATTCCTTGACATGTGACCATGCCACTCAAACCTCATTCTCCATGGTCATGTTACCTCCTTCTCATCTACATGTTTCCTCTATGTCTCTTATAAAGACACATGTCATTGGATTCAGGGCCCACAGGATAATCCAGGACAATCTCCTCATTTTAAGATTAATTAATCTTAAATTAATCATATCTTCAAAATCCTTTTTCCAAATAAGGTCACATTCATAGATTTTGGGAATTAGGACACATATATCATTTTGTGGGGGGTGAGGGTACCATTCAACCCACCAGAGTTAGCAAGTGAGTACTCTTAAGTATTACAAAGTTCACAACTCAGTTGTTCTTTATCATTTTGGGATGAGCTTGATAATACACATAACCTTTTCCCTTTCAGTGATAAAGTGTTTTATACAAACCTAGGACTCAGTGAAGAGATTTCAGTTCCACCATAGCAATTGCCCACGTGGAGGTCCATGCCATCATACCAGGAAAACAAAAGGAGTGATTATATTACAAACCAAAAAAAGCACCCTCTCCTCTTTACAACCCCCCCCCCCCAGGATTTGTGGCTCTTTCTGCTAAGGGTGCTCATTCAGACTATGTTGATATTTTTTAGGAGTTCTCATTTAAAAAAAAAAAGTCAGATTTTTCAACTTTGACTAAAATGGAAATTTTCCACATACCTTTGGGTTGACTGAGGTCTTCTGGGAAGTTCTCCTATGCAGTCTCTGTACCGGAAACACAAAGTCTATAAAAGAGACTCTAAAGAAAAATCATTGTAACTTCACAGGACTTGGCCTATAATTAATTGTATTTTTTTTTTAATGAATTGCATTTGCTGTGCTATTTTTTGGAAGAATTAAATGTAATTTATATATCTGGGGTAAAAAGGTCAACTTTTTCATGCATATATTTATTTTTTTCTTGTTGTTTGGTAGTGGTTAATGGGGCACATTTTTCTTGTTCACACAAGTCCCTATTCTTGGTATGAAAATATACTGACATTCACTGCCCCTTCTACATCATATGTAACTGAAGCAGGAAGGGGAAAAAGGGAGAGTTAGTAATTTGTTGTCATGGAAATGAATTAATACAAGCTGGTGGTTTGAACTATGACTTGAGATACTTAGGAGAGGGGAGGAGAAAGGATGACAACATCTATATCATCATGAAGCCAAAATCCTTAGAGAAATCCTGGCAGGTTCTTGTCCTCTCCCTTTGTCCCCCTCACGTGAGTATTTAGCTGTTGAGCCTACATTGATCTAACAGAATGAGACAAGGCTGCAAGTGTTTTTATGCCCTGCGAGCATGGCACAGCCCAGTGTGGTGGTGAGTGGAAACAGCGTTCAGTCTCTGTATTTTGTGGGCAAGTGCGACTCTAGTTTAGATAAAAAGACCAAATGTGGAGACATTTCCAGCAGCTCCCCTTCACTCCATGCAGTTTGACTGACTGCCCCACTTCCAGTGATGCTCTTTTTTCTAGGAGTGACCTAAATCAGAGTTGCCCTCGATGGCCATGTCTGGATTATTAACCCTGACTCCTACCCCTAAGTACTATTTGGTAGACTTCCAGCCACTGGTACAGGCTGCGACCCTGAATACGGACCCAAACTCAAGTTGGCCAGTCATGGCAATTTGTCTCTATGGTCATGGTTGGTTGGTCCAGGGGTGGCCGTCTGAGCCAAAGCAGACCGACTAAATTGTTCCCCAGAACTTTTCAAGCTGGGACTAAGAGAAGACCATTGGCTGTATTTTGGAAGCAGAGTTGTGAGATGTGAGTCCTGACACCTGAAAGTGGCCATGTTGAACATCTTTTCAAAGGAATCCTTATAAGGGAATGAAGTATAGAGTGGCAGTAGAGAGATGGAGACAGAAATCTACTGGCAGACCTCAAGTCCCCAATATAGTTGTCCCCAAGGTTGAGCTGCACTTCTAACCTTCCCATGGTTATGATAATCCACCTCCAGTAAAGTCCTGTTGCTTGACCAGATTATTTAGAGATGAGTTTCTATCCCTGGAGATCATGAGAGTCCTAACACACTTCTCTCTGACTGAAAGCAGAGAGCTCTTTATATTTCTAATATCTCCTACAACATTTTCACAGTTATTATCATATTTTACCTCTGAAGAGCTCTTGGAGGTGAGTGGAGCCAAATGTCACCATTGTCATTTTAAAAGAAGGAAGCAACTGCATTCCAGGAGGATTAAGTGTTTTGTTCAAGGCTGCTGAGTTAGTCCAGGACAAAACCAGCCTAATCATTGTGTTTCCTGGCTCTCAGAACTTTACCTCTGTTCTCCTCACATTTGCCGGAAAACAAGTGTCTTGTAGCTTTCTCTTCTTAGTGTGAAGAAACAGAGAAGTAGGCCTGGGAAATGTGCCTCCAGCTGGCATATGTGGACTCATAACAGACATACAAAGATCATGATGACATGGGCTCACTCTGCTGCCTTCTCACAAAGTGGAGTGAGAGAATTAGATGCACAATATTAACACAGTCTGGTGAAGTAGGTCTAGAATGTTACATGGGCAACGTGGGCTAAGGCCAAGGAGGATAATCTGACCTGAGGGAAAAAACCAAAGAGTGTATGTCTCTACCATCTGTATATGCCTACGGAGAGGCTGACATCATGGCTGGGGCAATTTTCCAAATCAAATGGGATTTCTCTTTGCCAGGGAGGCTGGGCAGGCTCCTTGGAGGCAGAAATTTGCCTGAAAAGTTACTTGATTACATTGTTGGTTGTGGTCGACTACATTTCCCATTCAAAAAGGTGAGGAACCAGAGAGGGCTAGGGTTTCGGGATGGTTCTTCCCAGTCACACCCCTGGGAAAAGGAACCTCTGAGACTCCATTACTGGGGAAAAGAAACAGTTGGAGGATGCCTTTGGCCAGTGACAAAAACCAGGTGTACCTCAGAATATACACTGAGGCTCCTCTTTCTAGCTCAGGGCCCTGAAAAGAGAAAGAAACTTTATTGATAGTATTTGACTTGTTGGTAAATGGGAGTAACCTTTTGAGTACTAAACTCTAATACCAACATATATTGGATTTGATGGGAAGGATCAATGGAAAAAGACAGGATGGCTTCCAAGACTCTTGGGCTAACTGCAAGTTGAAGGTGGGGTGGTACAAGGGCAAGTGGTAGTTGTGATGGGCAACCATGGAAATGGGGAAAAAAGACAGATGTAGAGACCACTGTTAGTGGTTCAGACTTTGTCCAGTGGAGAAGGAGAATTAGCCAATGGACTCTGAGCATGCAATACCATTCCTGATGGGTAGATAAACTATTATGTTTTGAATATTCACCTCCTGTCTGTACAGCCATCACTGAGTGAGAGGAATGATGCATGCTAGCGTGCTTTGCTGCTGCAAACTTTTGACTTATCTAATTCCCTTTGATCTGACATCACACGCAACAACGAATCTCCTGATTATTATCTAGCTTTTCAGGGAAGTGATGTATTGATCCCAGAGACGTCAGATCGGCTTGGGCCTTGTAACAGTGGTTGCTCATGAAGAGTGAGTAACTTGGCCTTCTGATTTTTTTACATTAGCTCCTTGAATATGATTAGTACAGGCTTGCCCTGGGAGATGAACTGCATGGTGTGCTGACAAAAATCAAATTTTGAACTCACTAGACTAATTATCTGACTGCTAATGATTGTCAATTTGTAAGGTAATAAATGACACCCTTTAAGGCCATTTGGGAGATTGCCAGCCAGTCATTTCATTGCCATTTGACTGAGGAAGCACATTTTGAATTTTAACACCATCCTTTCTGAGGGGAAAATAAATATAAAAAGGTAAAAACAGAGTCTTGGTGGTAGGAGATGGGGGGACACTCAAACCTTAAGGCGGGTGCTAACAATGTTCACAGGATGAGCATGACAGTAGTGAGAATGTGCCTCACAGACCGACATCCACAGGGATGGAGCTGTGGTTGTGCTGAAATGATTGCCATATTCAACAGAGGCCACACTGATACTGTGGACTTCTTCTCACCAATGACTAACCACAGCAGGAATACTAAGGCAGGCCCATTCCTGGGAGACATGGGACTCCTCTGATGCTCTGATGGCCAACTTTGGCTTGCCAAACTTTCTTTAGATTGCATGGCAGTTTAGAATGCTTCCATTTGGTCTTCCTTCTCATTCTCCTTCACTCGGAGTCAGATTTTCATCATACTCCTCACACATACACATGTGTTCTTGGTGTCTTACACACCTTGGCGTCGGCTTCTCAAATACCCCAGAGTAACAAAACAAAGAATGTACACAGTCAGGATTCCAGCAGGAAAGAGATGCTGCACTCATACTGGGATCCTTGGAGTAGAGTTTAATAAAGGAATTATTTCCATAATTATGGGCAGGGGATAGAGAAACCACAAAGGAAAGTGTAGTTGCTCAGGGCAAGTAAGGCATAGTTCCCCATCTTAGGCCTGATGGAGCAAGAGGAGGGAGCTGTTACTAGAATGCTGAGACTGAGAGGGCTGTGGAGAGAGGCTTGCCTTATAGGGGCCAGAAACTGCACAAGGATACAGCCCTCTGCAAGCCCCCCAACTGGAAAAGCAAAAGGAATCAGTACTCTTCCTTCACTGTCTTTCTCCCTCCCATCTCTTGCTGACACTACCATTGGCCCAACCCAACCAGAAACTACAGGAAAGGTAGGCCTGTTGATGCATTTCTTAGAGGTCAGCTGTATGATTCCTGCAATAGGGAGGAGAAAGATGGGGAGTGAATCTGGAGAGGCAAGAGGGACATCCCCAGCCAGCAGACAATAGTGAGCTTTTGTGTGGTGGCAGCAAACCTTCCCTCTAGGCGTCTTTGCAGTAGCAATAGAGGAAGAGAGCCCCAACCTGGCAAATGTAAGTGCTCTGGCACTCTTCCCTCTGCATCTCTTAGCTTCAAACTCCCCCATGTGGTAGCTTTATCCTACCACATGGCTAGTAGGTTGATAACCGTATCTATTTCTGGTGTCATATCCTGTCCCTACAAGGTCCAGAGATAGACCATCTTATCTCTTGTGATTCACTTAAGCATGTGAAAACCTTTCTAGAAGCCCCCTATAAGAATTCCCTAATGCACATGACCACCCAGAAGAGGAATATTTTTGAACAAGCAGGGGGTTCTGTTCGGAAGGAGGAAAGGGGCTGCTACATCTGTTTTCTACACAGCAAATAATGCTTTCTCTTTTTAAATTTAAGTATAGTTGATTTACATTGTTGTGTTAGTTTCTGGTATACAGCATAGTGATTCAAGTATATATATATATATGTATACACACACATTCTTCTTCATCACAGGTTGTTACAAGATACTGAATATAGTTCCCCTGTGCTGTACTGTGGGATCTTGTTGTTTATCTATTTTGTATATAGTGGTGTTTATCTGTTAATCTCAAACTTCTAGTTTGTCACTCTCCCAGCTTCCCCTTTGGTAACCACAAGTTTGTTTTCTGTGTCTGAGTCTGTTTTTGTAAATATTTCACTTATGTCATTTTTTTAGATTCCACATATAAGTGATATCATATGGTATTTGTTTTTCTCTGTCTGACTTACTTCACTTAATATGATAATCTTTAGAACCATCCATATTGCTGCAAATGATATTATTTCATTCTTTTTTATGGCTGAGTACTATTTCATTATATATTCCATTGTGTGTGTGTTTGTGTATGTGTGTGTATGTGTATATGTGTGTGTATATATATATACATATCACATCTTCTTTATCCAGTAATATGTCAATGGACATTTAGGTTGCCTCCATGTTCTGGCTATTGTATATAGTACTGCTATGGACATTGGGGTGCATGTTTCTTTTTAAATTATAGTTTTCTCCAGATACATGCCCAGGAGTGGGATTGCTGAATCATATGGTAACTCTATTTTTAGTTTTTTAAGGAACCTCCGTACTGTTTTCCATAGTAGCTGCACCAATTTACATTCCACCAACAGTGCAGGAGGGTTCCCTTTACTTCATACCCTCTCCAGCATTTGTTACTTATAGACTTCCAAAAGGAATTTTTTAATTTGATTTTTAAAAATTAGATTTGAAGAAACTAGATCTCAGAGAAATTAAATATCCTCACCAAAGTCACCAAGTTAGTTGGCAGGTGAGAAAGAATATAAACCCAGATCTACTACTGAACCACCTCTTAATTAGTTTAGACAGTTTCATTTTGTCTTAATAAGTAGCTGAGAAAATGGAATGAAAGAAATTGGGGTATTGCTATGGATGGGGATAAGACAGGAGTCCTTGAGGAAGAGGAGAGGCGGGAGCACGTGTCTCTAACATAAGCCTGTTTGCCTAACACTCTTCTTTCTGAGTAGAGTCTAATCAGTGTATTTACACTGAAGTGTAAGTGAACCAAGAGCCAGAATCAAAAGCACCATGTTCAGGTGGCCTGTTGTTAGGAGGGCCCTGCAGTAGTTACCTGTGTTGTAGGGATCAGCACTGAGGAAATCTGAGTTCTAATCCCAGTCTGTCAGTGAATCATGGTATAACCTTGGAAAAAACACTCAACCAATGAAACCACACAGAACATTCTAAAGGGACAATTCTTAAGATATTTGAGGACAGCTGCTCTATTATAATCCCCGCCCCACCTGCAAGCCTTCGGCTTTTCAGGTTGGACCCTTCCCATTCTTTATGGTTCTTTAGTTTCCAATTTAGCCTGTTGCCCTCTTCTGGATGGGTCATACTCTGTCAGTGTCTCTTTTCAAGGCACCGTGAGTGGAAAATAACATGCCAGTTGTGCAGGTGGATTAGTACACTCTTCTCTCTGTCAGGCAGCCTGTACTTCCATTGATGGAGGTACGGACTGGGCCTGTTGGGCAGCTTGGTCTTATCAGTGCTTTCATGCCATGTTATGCTCATCCACTCAGCTACATATGCATCCATCCAGCTGGACTGTCATAGACTATGGATCCTTCCAGTCTCCAGAAACAAATTCAGAAAGATTTGGTGAATGCCTTGCGGAAATTCTGATATGTTATGTGGACACAAGTCCCTTGGTTTACCTACCCACCGTCACACTCAAAACAGGGATTGATATTTGTTCTTGATGCTCTTACGTTGGCTCCCACTGGTCATCTTCCCTTGTTCCAAATGCTCATAGTTCTTCCTGTCCCATATCACCTCTACGCTCACCAGGCTCTTACTGCCGAGACCCACCTGCTTCTCCTCTTTTTAAAAAATTGTTTCCTGCCTTTGGTTGTCTCTAGTTTTCTGACATCGCCTCTGTTTTTCTGATCATCAAGAGGATTACCCAAAGCAATTTAATCGTCTCATTGCAAAATGCCTAATTATGTGACATGTAATTTTTAATACATTCCTTATAGAAAGCATTCCTTGTAGAATTTAGTATATAGGGGCAAGATGTTGTAACAAAGACCCCAAATAACAGTGAATTAGAAAAATAGACACTCTCTCCTCCCTCCACACCTCAATAACAGCCCAGGTGTAAGTAGTCCTGGGCTCGAATGCCAGTGCCAAGTGTCAGAATCCCTCAATCTTGCTGCAAAGTTGCATTTCTACAGAGTGGCTCTTGCCCATATGGTTCCAGATGGCTCATGGCATGACCTCAGATGCCATCCATGCAGCAGGAAGGACAAACGGGAGGAAGATGTCACCTATGTTCTCTTTGAGGACAAACCTGAACTTGTATGTGTCGTTTCTGCTTATATCCCATTGGCAAGAACTTACAGACTTGGATTTCCAGCTGCAAAGGAAGCTTGGAAATGTTTTTACATTCACTGTCACATATCCAGCTAAAAATCTGCGGCTCTAGTTCTGTTGGAGAAGAGAAGATGAATATTGAGGAAAATTTAGCAGTCTCTCCCAGACTCCAATCCAGCCTCTTTTCTGTGTCTCTTAAATGCTCCTCCATTCTCTCAGGTCTGAAGCTAAAGAGTCAGTTCTACTTTTGCTGCATCTTTTATGGTCACTCACAAAATCCTGATCGTTTTATTATATTTTAATCAGTTCTGTTTTACTTCTTAAAATATTTTTTATCCATTCCTTTCTATTTTCACACTTACTGCAATCTGATAAGATTCTTGTCACTCTCTGGTTTTGTCAGCCCCATCCAGAGGAACAAACTGACCATTTTCCATCTGCTGACTGCGTAGTAAGAAGGGATATAGGCAAATTCTCTCCTTTGGCAACTGATATTGGACATTGTTTTCTGCTGCCCTTAGTACTAATGCTTATTGGAGTTTGGAAGCATGGGTGGAGGAAACAGATGTTCTCACTTGAGTCCCTCCTCAGGAGGGATCAGGAGCCATGGCTTCTGCTACCGTGACCTTCTGCTCACATTCGGCTAATTCCCAATGACCTTGGCTCAGCCCCACTTCTGCCCAGAGAACTGTGCTCCACCAGTTTATGTCATATTTTTGCCTCCTTTGGGGAACTGTTTTTTTTTTTTTTTCATTTCATCATTTCTTGACCAGACTAGAAGAGCCTATTAACTTTGTTTCTCTGAAAACATACTTGTCCTGCTCTAATCCATTCTGTTCTGAGCCAAATTAATCTTAAAATACTGACTTCATTTTTTAAAAACTCTTCTACTTAAAAATTTCTAAATAGTGGGTGATTTATCACAGTAGAGATGGCAAATGCATGATGCCTTGTTCAAGGCCAACCTTGCTAATCAAGATACTCTTTCCTGTTCAACCTAGATGAAGCTTTAGAGTCTTTTTTCCACAGTTGATGCTACCAACTGATTGGAATTGGCATGGGAGATAAATCTTATTTATCACCCCTAGCCTACAAAATTATTTCCAAAAGTTGGGCTTTGATAGTCCTCCAGCTCCGAACATGCATTGTGTGCACCAAAATCTTGCTGTTCAACATACGCAGATCCTGTTTCCTCAAACAGACCACAAGCTCCCTGTCCTGTTTTTGCTTTTTCACTACATGTCTGGGTTCTACTCACAGAGTTGTGGAAGATACTGTTTGCAGGCATCCTCAGGTCAGAGGGGAGATGTTGAAGGGGCCAAAGTCTGAGCTGATGGATGAGGGAAACATGGCCAGAAGGAAAACCTAAACTCATCAAGAAAGGCAGTATATGGCTGTAGTTAGAAAACTGGTGCTAGGTGTGAAGTCCAAGGAGCGAGGCAAGGTCACATGTAGAAGAGCCAGAGCCCAGGAGCCAGAAGGAAGGGAAGCAAGTCTGATTGCAGAGTGCACATTGGGACAAGGCACATGATTCAGAACTAAGCTTGTGGAAATAATTCTTGAAACTGTCAGAACTGCCTCTGTGCAGGATCAGCCGTCAACACAGAGCCATGTATGTAATATGCAGTAATGCAGAGATAAGCATAAACATAAATCAAAGTAAGCCCTTCTAATCCTGTGTTGAAATGCTGTGTTGAACAAGAAATTTCCGCAGTTTCTCTCAGTCTCTTATACACAGGTTTACACCAAAAAAAAAAAAAAAAAAAATTGACTTAGCAACCTTCCTTTAAATTCTGGTATCTCTACACATCTAAGATTGCATTTAAGCCAGAGTGGAGATGGTAGCTCTCAACATATGCACTAATAATAAAGCAGACTCTAAAACAAGTGGCAAATGGGAACAAGACAAACTCCACCGAGGGACTTTTGCGGATTAGACCCCCATGAAGCCGTTGTTGCCCCTCTGCTCCTGCCAAGCCTGAGGGGCAGGCCTCTCGCCTTTGCAAAAATGAACATCTTGCTCCTGCCAAGAAAGCAGGTGACAAGCTCAGCAGCTCTCCTTCGGTTTGTCTTTCTCCATGGCAGGAACATGGGCTCCCTGAGTAGGCATAATCAGTAGGACTGCAAAAGCAAAGGCAAGGAGATGAAGGTGAGTCAGGAAGGAGAAAGGAGCACCTGGGAGCAGAATAAAACACCAAAAAGCCAGGTGATGGAAACAAGGCCAGCCAGTATTCACCCAAGTGAATGGAAGCAAGTTGACTCATGCAACCCTAGAAACCGCTAAGATTGTTTGCATGCACATGGTGAATCATCTAATGTGTAAGTCCAGCCACCAGCTATAATTAATCTTGTACATTAAAACAAATTTGAGTATTTTGAACATGAGCTAATGAGATTCACCTGTATGATCATGCCAGGCTCGTAGCTGGGTAAGCACAGCAAAGACAAAGCAGAAATCTGGGGGTGCCCTCAGGAAGTGCCTTTCCTTGCAGCGTGCAATTTCAGCCACGTGGTGCTGCTTGTGGAGTGTGAATGTTGGCAGTAGGTTGGGCTGGATGGTATTTGCCCCACCCATGCTGCCCTCAAGTCCTTTATTTACAGTGCTGGCAGGGAAGATGCCTTCTGGATGCAAGTACTACAAGGTGTGCTGATGGTTCTTTCTAGTTTGCAATGGATTTTCATACTGATTGTGGAATGTAGCATGCTAGAATGACCAGCGACTGGTTGTTATTGGTCAGATCAGTAGTGGACATTTGTTGGGTGTTGGCAGGCCAACATCTAGTCCATACTCCCTTGATAGTAGCACCTAGTTCCTTTTGAAGATTTATCTCACCCCAGTGGACACAGCTTGATCAGACCATAATCAAGTTTCCCTGCTCTTCCTCGGCTTGGAGCAGGCACATGACCCATGCTGTTCATTTCATATAGCAGTAGCTCCCAGGGAAGAAGGTCAGGTGTTCTTGACACCGTAAAGATCCATAAGGTTGCTCTGGTGACAAGCTGGGTTCTCCAGCCATTTCTGAATTTGGTTCTATGAGTCTATTCTTTTTGCTGTTCCACATCCTTCCGGAAGTCTCCCTTTTTGGTTAAGTTGCCAAGAGTTGGTTTCTGCTGCTTGTCACCAAAGACTCCTGATTGATAGAGATTTGTGTACCCAAAATTTCTACTACAGGTGTTTGAGGGAATGGAGATTCTTAGTAAACCCAGCAGTTGATGACATGGATGTTGGTTAGAAAGATGTCTATGTATTTTACAAGGCTCATCGCTCTACACCAGTCTTCTCTTCTTCATCATTCCTGACTTGAAGTTTCTCTTCTGATTGATTTGTTGTTTATTTCAAGCCCTTTATCAAATATTACCCAAGGTACAATAAATGGACAGTATATCATATGAAACCTTGGTTATCCACAAAGATCTTTCACCCTGGTAGGTCTTAATAGAGGTAGGGGTGGGGAGACTGGTGATATTTTGTTTCTTATAATATATGAGATTATATATATATATAATATATATATATATATTTGACAGGGAGTATTTAAAAAGAAAGGCGATCACTTATGGAATAGAAAAATACAGTAAAACATCCAAAAATAATGGAGAAAAAGAAACAAGTAATAATAAGATATTTTATTGAATTAAAAAACACCATCAATTGTCAGTCAGAAACAGTCTTATTTGATGTATCAGTAAGAAAGAAGAAAAAAAAAAGGAGAGGGGGTATATCAGTGGCAGCGTGCATGCTCAGCATGCGCAGGGTCCTGAGTTCAATCCCCAGTACCTCCATTAAAAAAAGAAGAAGAAAATGCTACCAGTTTATGGCACACTACCCCAGCTTCAGAGATGTTACAACAAATGCAAGAAAATTAACGTTTTAAAGTAGTGAAGTTTGGTAATAAAAATGGTAACTAAATATGTGGAACCCTAACTACATGATAGATCCTATTCTAAATGTTTCACATATATTAATTCATGTCATCCTAACAATCTGATGAGGTAGTATGATGTGTTAACACAATTCACATCCATAGTTAGCCAAACAGATGGCTTAGGCTTAATGTAAATTCGAAGTGGAGTTGTTAAAGGCTTAATTTGAACTGACAATTTTATGTTTCAATCAAAGCAACAATTAAAATTGTGTGAGAAATTATTGCTTTGATGTTTTCTTTCATGAGATCAATTTCTAAGATGTAACCTTGTCTCATGCTCAAAAATTTATTCTTAGTTTTGTTTCGTCCTTACCATTTAAAAAAAATGCGCTATTGTTTCTCATCTTTGTTCTATAAACTTCAAAAGGCCCTTGGGCCAAAAGCGATAAAATTTTATTTAATTCCCTATCTCTATTCCTAGCTGTGTGCATTGAAAAACGGTGTTACTCAGCAGTTCTCTAAAGATAGTACTGGTGTGGAGGTGTTCTGTTGTAACCTGAATAAATCCTAGGGCTCAGATGGCCAGTCTCAATAGGGTGAGCATTCAAAGAAACATAGTTCAATAGTAAGGTCTGATCACTATCTTTCCCTTTCTTGCATTTCTCAGAAAATATTAAAAGAGATCCAATTCATAATTCACAATATCATTTCTTAAATTTTTTTTTCTTCATTCTTCTAAAATTGTCTCACTCTCAAAGCCTCTCCAAGAGCTCTCTTCACCAATTCTTTGTACACAACTCCCCCAAAACTATCCTGGACACCCCCTATCCTTATAGGATATTCCCTTTTCTTCCTCTCCTCCTTTTTCCCATCATTTCAATTTTTTTTTCGAGAAAGTCCTTGCACTGTGCTGACAATCACCTATTCCAGATATTCTGCGTCCTCTAGCCTCTGAGTAGTTAGGTTTGCGTAGGAAGGACCACGAGGTGACTATCAAATTAAGGGAGAGATGCTGAATAAACTTAGTAAGAAGTTTTCTTAGAGGATACAGGTCAGGAAAGAGGAAGAACATTTCCTTCTTCATTAATGATACTTTGTTTCTTTCTTTTAAATAAATGCACCGTGATCATTTGTATTGACAAACACTAGGTACCTCTTGAAGATTTACAATATGTTAGCATATTAAAGGCACTAAGAAGTCTTGCAATAAAGAATTCTACTTGTCTTTGTTTTATACAGTATTTTACAAATGTATTTAAAAATGAGTATTTTAAATTAATGAAAGATATAACAAAAGTAATTGAAAGGATGCTTGTAATACACACATAGAATGATAGGATGGATGTTTCAGTGAGAACAGCAATAGTTGAATATGACCTTCACCTTTCACACAACATGGAAAGTAGTGCCATGTTGCCTCTCATCTTGCAGTTGTGACAAGATAACTTAGCCAGAATAGTGACTGACTATGTCCAGCCAATATTTACACAGATACCAGTTGCACAACTGGTTCTGGACAGCATTGGTCCTTGAATTTGAGTTTGCCAAGATGTTTTGTGGTATTACCTCCCTGAGTATCTTGGTTTACCTTGGACAGTAGCCAGCCCCTAGAGCAAATGTTGGATATTAGCCCATTAGCTCATTTGCTCTTAAATAAATTTAATGTCACTGGATGTGGAGGGTATGATTAGATTGTAGATGGACTTGTTCATAGTTAGAGGTAATATGTACGTGGGTGTCTGAGCAAATTTCCATGTGAGATCATCTGGAAAAGCTGGAAGACAGCACCTGAAACCACAGGTGTTCACTGGGACATCCAAAAGATTGCACAGATTCAGAAGGAGGGGCAACAGCTGATGGATAATTTGCAAACTGGTGAAGTTTTAGCTGGATCTGATAATACAGGAAATCTTCCTATACAAAGGTGTGGAGGATTCATTAATTTAAAAAACAGACAATAGATGAACAATTCTTAGATAGTCTAAGAAGCAGATTTGAATAATATGACTCATTTATTGCCTATTTTACTTCGATCTGTTGTTATCTGGAGCAATGCTGGAAGCCAAGATCCACTCCCATATCACTGCTTGGGACTCATAATGTAAGATTTACACCAAGTCAGTATAAATGATTGTATTCACTAATATTTCCATCTGAAATTCTTTGGGAGTCATTGGACATCCTAAAGAATTATGGTTCCATAATTATTCCACGTTATTCAACTTAACGCAAAATTTGGAAAAAACATGTGTCCAAAAATAGGATATTGGTTTATTGTGTTATATCCATTTATGGTCATTATTAGTGCTATCCGCAAAATGTTTCCAGCTTTTCTTCTGTCCACATGGCAGGATTATATTTCTTTGCCCACTTTATGTTAAGGGAGGCCATGTGGCTAGCTTTAGCTAAGGAAATGTAAATAACAGAAAGAGCAAATAACGTGATGCTTTCAGGCAGAAATTTTAAGGACCATTGTGTAATTTTCCCTGGTCAGTTTTCCTTCTGCCTGGTCCTAGAGTAAGAACGATATGGAACAGAGCCTCAAGTTGACCCACAATAGACACATAGAATTGTTGCCGGTGGATGCAACTGGTGTTCCAGTTCTTGTTCTGCCCCAGAAAGAATTCAGAGACAAGACATGGTGGTTAAAAAATAAAGTGAGAATTTTTTAAAGGATGGATAGTACACTCAAGGGGAGAGTGGGCAGGCTCAGGTGAGTGGCTGCCCTGTGTTTCTTTGGCAAGTTAGTCATATAGGGTGTAAAAATGGATGGGTGGACTATTCATTGGGGAGGGAAAGGTTGGGGGTCTTATTACTTGATTATCATCTCAACTCCACCTTCCCAAAGGGAGGAGGGATTTTTGTCCTTATTTAGTCTGGATCTGAAGTGTCATGGCTTCAGTGCATGATGGTTACTTCTGATCTGCAAGGCTAATTTTATTGAAATGAGGGCATAATGAGCAAAAGGTTACATTCAGACCCTGGAAATTCCTGCCTTTTCTCACCTTTCTTTGTTGGTCTCCAGACTACTCATCACCCCAAAATGTATGACCCCTTATCAGCCCAAAGGTTCCTGCTTTTCTTTCTCTGCCCAGGGACCCCTGGTGCTTACATCATGTATTGTTTCCTGCATTTGGCTTGTGCCCCTCCTTTCTGCCCAATTCCTGCCATTTGGTCTATGTCCCTCTTTCTCTGCTCATATCTAGCTATCTGCCTGCACTAACAGAATGAGCAAGAAATTAAGCATTGTTGTTTCATGGCACTGTGATTTTGGGGGTGTTTGTTACTGCAGCCTAACCCAGTCAGGCTGATCTACCATGCAATTGAACACTAAATGGTGCATAAAGTCATAAAATCAAAAAGTAGAAAAATATTAGATAATGAGAAAAGTACAGATAACATATTAAGTAAAAAATATTAGTTTTTAACAAACTTTTATTCAATCATTGTAAAATATATATGAAACAGGGGTTCCTGGGGTGGATTGGATCTTCAGAATTTTGAAGTTGGAAAATATTCCATTAAAATGGTGCCTTTGTGGGTGGAGACTAAAAGTTGACCTTAGGGTTTAATTTCCTCTTTGGGGACACTTTTAGATTTGGCTCTGTAAGGCAACTAAAATATTCTTTTGCATTGGAAAAAATGTCATACCCTCTTTCTGGGATCAGGAGGGGGCACTGGACCTCTCCTCCAAAAGGTGGTGTAGCTGATGATTCCTTGTATTGGGGAGTGAGCTTGCCCTGATCACAGCAGGAGGTAGCCGCCTCAGGCTGAGACTCTAAGAAGAACCACTTGACCTGGAAGCTGGAAAGCCTGTCTTGCAGTTTAAAGGAAATAGCCAAAGAATTAGTGCCTTAGGCTCTTGGTGGGCTATAAACAACAGTCAAGAACAAAGGGTAGTTGACTACAAGAGGGCACCAGGGAGGGGTTCGGCCTGAGAGAAAAAGAATGGAGGACCCTCAGGAAGGGTCGTGGTTCAAAGTATTAAAATTCACAAGTCCCAGGGGGCTGCAGGCAACACTCAACATCCAGTTTCCCATGGGTGTGCTCTCCTCCCTTGTCTCTGGAGGACAGTTCTCAGTTCCAAAGTGCCCTCAGACATGTCCCAGATGACAAGGCAGGAGAAAGCAGTTGTGTGACTGGGCTGCACCCTGTCTCACTTTTGTGCTCTCGCTGAAGACAAAAGAGGATGACAAGTAAGAAAAGCTCACCCCAGGAAGCTTTTTCTTGAGAACATAAGCAGTCCCAACAGGGTAAAAGAGAAAGTAATTATCTGGAAAAGGCTGCAATTAATAGTGTCAGCTGTAACCTTTGTTCCAATATGAAATGTCTGTACTAAGACATCACCCAGGACCTAGTGCTCTCTCTACAAGAAAGCCTTTGTCCTTAGGTGTGGAAGTCAGTGCTAACCCATCTTCTCAGAGGATGGTTTTCCTTCCAGAACAGCCTGCCAAGAACCCCAAATTAAGCAGGCGTCTCAAGGCTCTGTCTTCTAGCTATTAGCAAATTAGCCCTTTCTGAATCGCTTCCCCCAAACCCACTGCCAGACACATGCAAATGCCACTTCTGATATACATTTAAAAATGTGAAATAATTACCTCAAAGCTGTGGCTATGAAGCAAAAATGTTTAAAAATACAAGTTAGAGAATTTGTGTGAAGAAAATGTTCGTGTGAATAGTGAAAGTGGGAGTATGCATGCGTGTGTGGTGTGTGTGATGTGTGGTGTGTGTGCACCTGTGTGCATGCGTGTGTTTAATAGAGACATAGCCACTGGAGAGAGCATTAACAGTAGCTCCAAGAGCTTTTCTATGAGGGTAGGAGTGGAAATCCACATTTTAGTCATTTTTTTCCTTCTTCACAAACGACATTTTTTCCAAACATCTATTCTGCGAGCGAAAAAGGGAGGGAGATACATCAGTGTTAAGTGCTTGGAAGAGGAATTATGAAGAAGCACTACCCACTTAACTTATCTCAACTGTATGAAAGATTATAGGGTTTGGACTATTTCTGGCCACATCTGAGTGTCTGTAGAAAGTGGGAGTGAAGGCCTTAAGTGAAATGGGCACTTATGCATTTGGTACTTTGCTTTGAGTCAGAAAGACTAGGCACCTCCCTGGAAGTGTGAGCAGTGTGGTGCATTACTATGACTCTCAGGACTCTTTCAAACAAGAAAGGCAAAGACCATCTGGAGACCCTGAAGCCAGTGGGCCCAGTCGTCCTTGATTAAGGCACTTAGAGGAAGGGAAGGCCCAGTGATGCAGCCTTCCCCCCAGGGCGGGCCTCACCGACTGAGAGAGAGGCGGCCTGAGCCAGCCGGAGAGTCCACAACTTCAGCTAAATCTGTGCACCACCAGTTTCCTACCCAGTGACCTGAGAACAGGAGTTTAATCTCTCTGTGCCTCAGTTTCCTTATCTAGTAAGCAGACACAATCATTTTAACAGCTGGAATAGCTAGCATTTATTAAGGACTGCCTATGTGCCAGGCACCAGAATAAACCTTTGATTCATTTACTCTTCTTGGCAACCCTACAAGGTAGGTAGTATTAGGGTATTTTACTGTTTCTAAGATGTTCATTGTTTTCTTTCATATTTTAACATTATTTGTTATCAGAATGCATCACATAATTGATAAGAAAGCATATAATTCTTAATTTACATTTTTAATTCTTTCTTAGTTGCATTTAAATTGGTGGTATGTTTGATTCTCTGAGGAAACTGAGGCCCAAATAGGTTAAATAACTCACCTAAGGTCTCACAGCTAGAAAGTGGTAGAGCTAGGACTTGAATTCAGACTGTTGCTAGAGTTGTTTCTTCTGAGGAGCTAAATCTCCTGGTTCCTCCATTTACCAGCTCTGTGATCTTAAGCAAGTGCTTAATCTCTCTGTGCCTCAATTTTTTTCATCTGTAAAATGATGATAACAATAGTAACTGCTTCATAGGATTGTAATGGAGATTAAGCAAGTCCATACATATAAAGCTCTTTAAACAGCGCCTGATGTGGTAAATGTTGAATAAAATTTAACTGTTCTTAGCTTTAATTATTATAAAGAGAAGATAAGCATTATTTATTATGACTAGAAGGCAATTGGAAAAAAGAAGGATGTAACTGGTAAAAGAAAAATGTTTATTGGTGTGTCCCTAAAATCATATTGGATGGATGTGTTTGCCATGATTGGGGAAATGCTTTTTTGTTCCATCTCTCTCGAACTGAGAGATCAGGTAAAAGTGAAGTGGGAGGATGGGCTGAGGGGGAGGGGGTCATTAGAGGCGGGGGGTGGTGAGACAGAGGGTTTGCTGGAGGAGTGGGAAGAGCTTCGGTGCTTGTGCTGGGGGTGGGCACAGCAGTTTAGAAGAAGCTGCGTTGCACAGAACGGTGGCTGAACCCCTGACCAGAACTCAAAAGTGTTTTCAATCTGCAGATGACAATTCATTAGTAAGACAAGGAATCCAGGTGGTGGGTCAAAACCAGCATCTTTATAAATGAAAGAAAAGGGAGGGGAAGTGAACACAAGGGAAGGCGGGTATCAGAGAGTATCATGTGTAATAACAATAAACGTTGGTTTTTGAACTTGGATTTCAGTTAAGAATGAATAGATGCATGTGATGGGTTCTGAGTTCAAACATTTCTCTCTTTGGGTCTCAGTTCAAAAGTTTGAAAGCTATTAGAATGAAAGAGACGAGATTAGGTGTTACTGAAAAATAAATACACAGTAAATGTTTAAAGTAGTATGTTCTGTATTAACAACCAAGAACTGCTGCTTCTGCGTGAGTGTAGCCTTTTAAAGCACTCAGGGACTCCGACACACCCCAAAGCCCCTATAAAACGGTTCCCCCTTTCGCATCTCTGCCTTGAGGAAACACTACCCTTACCCCATCTGGGGCTGACTGTCTCTCCTTGCCTCAGCCTTTTTCTTTAGACCCAATTCCTGCCCTGGCTTCCCACAAACTTTCCCACGTCATACTTCTAGCCTAGCCTCCCCCGAGACATGGTCAGCTGTTGTCGATCCACAAAGCTGGGGCCTCCACACAGGATACCTGGTTACTCTGGGAGGCTTATCTGTCCTCTTCTATGTTTTTGTCCATGTCACTGAAGCATAAATGACAGAGATGGAGAAGGCACACTCCCCAAAAGTGATACCAACTCAGACTCACTGGGGGTCTGGGTCTGAACCGCTTGATTGCGTGCTTACATCAAGGGGTGTCTGGGAGATGTCCCAACCATGTTCTGTCCTCTGGGTAATTCCTCTTCCTCCTTGGGACTGAGGAACAGCCAGCTCATACTGGGGAAGGACGATGGAAAGAGGAAAGCAGAGTTCAGCACTTTCTTTGTTGACATAAGCACACATGATATAATAGGGGAAGATTGGAAAATAGAGGTGAGAAAATAAAAGCCTGACAGCAGGTGATAAACCCTGTTAATATGTTTTGATGTATCGCCTTCAAAATGTTTCTATATAATTTCTTTGTGTAAATGTATGTATTTATATATGTACATATAAATAGACATATACACATGAAATATATTTTCCTCCCAAATGGTATGCTCTTTGTTCTTTTTAATAGTTTTGCTTTTCTATTAACAATAAAACATGAATATTTTATACATCAATATAATTTTAAATGACTACTTTGTAGTATTTTCATAGCTGGATCATAATTTATTTAACCCAAACCTAATTTAAGATATATTTTTTTACAGGATGTTCCTGTTTGTAAATAATAAATGAGGTATCCTTACTTAGGCATACAGCTTAAGCATTTGTCCAATTTTTTCCTCTCCACAATGAGGAAAAGTCTTTCTTTTTTCTTCTGCTATAAATTGAACATATTCATTGCCCAAAACAACAACAAAAATCAAACAGTACATTGGGGAAACAAGTAAAAATCACTGAAATCCACCTTTCTGAGAGGACAACTATTAGCATTTCAATGACCATCCTTCCACATAACTTTTATTATGTGTTATGTACACGTAGGTATATTTTTACGTACACATATAACACGTAAGGTTCAAGAGGGCATTTTTAGAGGGATTAGGGATATATAATTTTCTGTATCTTAACAACATGTAAGGGGTATTTCCCCAGGTCAAGTAGTATAGATCATTAATTTTTAATTCTTGCATAATATTCTACTGTAAGGATTATCATAATTCATTCGGCTATTCTTTTATTAATGGACTTTTGATTTGCTACCAGCTTTCTATTACTGAAAATAATGCTGCCATAATCATCCTTGAATACATATAGTTAAATACTAGAGCATTTATTCCACAGCATAGAATCCCAGGGGTGGGACTGCCAGGTTGAATTGTATATGCATTTAAATTTTTAATAGAGATCATGAATTTCCTTTTCTCATTTCCACCAGTGGTATGTGAGAGTGCCCTGCCTTGCCTCCCACCTCTGCTAATAATAGGTGCTATTTCAGTTTTATTTTTGCCACTCTGACGGGTATCATCATGGCAGTTTTAATGTTCATTTCTCTGTCTGTTGGGGGAAGGTTGAACATTATACTATACTTGCTTTTCTCTCAATTGCCTATTCATGGCCCCAACCCATTTTGCTATTGGATTGAACGTCGTTATCTTATTAAATTGTAAGTTTTTCGTATAGTATAAATATTGTATAGTTTTTAATCTATTATTTGAATTCAAAATATTTTCCCTAAATTGTTTGCCTAGTGACTTTGAGTTTGTATCTCTTGCATTACAAATACCTTAAAATTTGATCTGTGTATGTGTGCAATATTTATGTGTGTATGTGTATCTCACATAGTCCTGTCTTAGAAAGATTTCTCCAGTGAATAAGTGCATTGAAAGTATTCTATTTTTTTCTAAAATTTTAATTATTGATTTATTTTCACTTTCTACTCTTTGATACATCAGGAATTTATTTTTGAAATTAATGTAAACTAGGGGTTCCAAATTTATTTTCTTCAAGGAATATATCCAATTGTGATGAGACTGTTAATTACATTTCTCCACAATAAAATACACACACACACATATCTAAGTTCTCTATTAATTTTTACTAATTTTTTGTACCATCCTATGCCACTACTGTACTTTTAAAAAATTATAATGGCTTTTCAGTAGTTTTAATTTAGTATTTTAATACCACCATTTTTGTTTTGAAATATAGCTGATTTACAGTGTTGTGTTAGTTTCTGTTGTAAAGCATAGTGATTTAGTCATATACATTCTTTTTCATATTCTTTTTTCATTATAGGTCATTATAAGATATTGAATATAGTTTCCTTTGCTATACAGTAGGATCTTGCTGTTTATCTATTTTATATATAGTAGTTTGTATCTTTTTTAATTGAAGTATAGTTGATTTACATGTTGTGTCAATTTCTGGTGTACAGCATAGTGATTCAATTATACATATATATCTATTCTTTTTCATTGTAGTAGGACCTTGTTGTCTATCTGTTTTGTATATAATAGTTTGTATCTGCTAATCCCAAACTCCTAATTTACCTCTCTCCTACCCTTTCCACTTTGGTAAAGTTTGTTTTCTATGTCTGTGAGTCTGTTTGTTTTATATATAAATTCATTGATACCTTTTTTAAGATTTCACATTTAAGTGATATCATTTAATATTTGTCTTTCTCTTCACTTAGTTTGATAATCTCTAGGTCCATCCAAATTGCTGCAGATGGCGTTATTTCATTCTTTTTTATGGCTGAGTAATATTCCATTGTGGGTGTGTGTGTGTGCGTGCCTTGGTGTACACACACACACACACACACACAAAACCTCTTTATCTAGTCATCTGTCAACGAACATTTAGATTGTTTCCATGTCTTGGCTATTGTAAATAGTTCTGCTATGAATATTTGGATATGTGTATTTTTTCAAACTGGAGTATTCTTTGGACACATGCCCAGGAGTGGGATTACTGGATCAGATGATAACTCTATTTTTAATTTTTTAAGGAACCTCCATACTGTTTCCATAGTGGTTGTACCAAATTACATTCTCACCAACAGTGTAGGAAGGAGGGGTCCCTTTTCTCCACACCCTTTACAGCGTTTATCATTTGTGGACTTTTTAATGATGGCCATTCTGACTGGTGTGAGGCAATACCTTATTGTAGTTTTGATTTACATTTCTCTGATAGTGATGTTGCACATCCTTTCATGTGGCTATTGGCCATCTGTATGTCTTCTTTGGAGAAGTGTTTATGTAGGTCTTCTGCCCGTTTTTGGATTGGGTTGTTTGTTTTTTTGTTATTGAGTTGTATGAACTGCTTGTATATTCTGGAAGTAAAGCCCTTGTCAGTCACATAGTTTGCAAATATGTTTTCCCAGTCCATAGGTTGTCTTGTTTTGTTTATGGTTTCCTTTGCTACACAAAAGCTTATAAGCTTAATTAGGTCTCATTTGTTTACTTTCACTTTTATTTCTATTGCCTTGGTAAACTGACCTAGGAAAACATGGCTACAATTGATGACAGAGAATGTTTTGCCTATGTTCTCTTTTAGGAGATTTATCGTGTCCTGTCTTAAGTTTAAGTCTTTAAGCTATTTTGAGTTTATTTTGTGTCTGGTGTGAGGGAGCATTCTAACTTCATTGATTTATATCTGGCTGTCCAACTTTCCCAACACCACTTGCTGAAGAGGCTGTCTTTTCTCCATTGTATATTCTTGCCTCCTTTGTCGAAGATTAATTGACTGTAGATGTGAGGGTATATTTCTGGTTTTATTATCTCTCTATTCTATTCCATTGATCTATATGTCTTTTTTTGTGCCAATACCACTTGTTTTTATACTGTAGCTCTGTAGTATTGTCTAAAGTCTGGGAGGGTTATTCCTCCAGCTTTGTTCTTTTTCTTTAGTATTGCTTTGGTAATTCTGGGTCTTTGTGATTCCATATAAATTTTAGGATTATTTGTTCTGGTTCTATGAAAAATGTCCTGGGTAATTTGATAGGGATCACATTAAATATGTAGATTACTTTGGTCAGTATGGCCATTTTAACAGTATTAATTATTCCAATCCAAGAGCCTGGACTGTCTTTGCATTTCTTAAAATCATCTTCAGTTTACTTTATCAGTACTTTATAGTTCTCAGCATATAAGTCTTTTCATCTTGATCAGGTTTATTCTTAAGTATTTTATTTTCTTCTTTGATGTGATTTTAAAAGGGATTTTTGTAACTTTCCTTTTCTGATATTTCATTCTTAGTGTAAAGAAATGCAACAGAGTTCTGTATGTTAATCTTGTATCCTGCTACCTTCCTGAATTTGTTTAACAGCACCAGTAGTTTTGGTGTGGAGTCTATAGGGTTTTCTGTATACAGTATCACATCATCTGCATAGAGTGGCAATTTTACCTCTTCCCTTCCAATTTGGATCTCTTTATATCTTTTTCTTGTCTAACTTCTATGGCTAGGACTTCCAGTACTATGTTGAATAGAAGTGATGAGAGTGGGCATCCTTGTCTTGTTCCAGATTTCAGCAGGAAGGCTTTCAACTTTTCACAATTCAGTTGGCTGTGGGTTTGTCATAAGTAGCCTTTAATATGTTGAGATATGTTCCTTCTATACCCACTTTGGTAAGAGTTTTTAAAATCATGAAAAGATATGGAGTTTTATCAAATGCATTTTCTGCATCTGTTGAGATGATCATGTGGTTTTTGTCCTTTCTTTTTGATGTGGTATGTCACATTGATTGATTTGTGTATTTTGAACCATCCTTGTGACCCAAGGATGAATCCAACTTGATCATAGTGTATGATCTTTTTTATGTGTTGTTGGATTTGGTTTGCTAATATTTTGTTGAGAATTTTTGCATCTAAGTTCATCAAAGATATTGGCCTGTAATTTTCTTTTTTGGTGGTATCTTTGGTTTTGGTATCAGGGTGATGGTGGCTTCACAGAATGAGTTTGGGAGTGTTGCCTCCTCTTTAGTCTTTTGGAAAAG
Source organism: Camelus bactrianus (assembly GCF_048773025.1). Lineage (NCBI taxonomy): Eukaryota > Metazoa > Chordata > Mammalia > Artiodactyla > Camelidae > Camelus > Camelus bactrianus. The sequence continues at coordinate 40,050,720 of NC_133550.1, read as the reverse complement.
TTTGAGAAGGGATTGGTATAAGTTCTTTGTATGTTTGGTAAAATTTCCCAGTGAAGCCATTTGGTCCTGGACTTTTGTCTGTAGTGAGTTTTTAATTACAGATTTGTTTCACTTCTAGTGATTGGTCTGTTCAAGTTATCTATTTCTTCTTGATTCAGTTTTGGTGGACTGTATGTTTGTAGAAACTTGTCCATTTCTTCTAGGTTGTCCAGTTTGTTGACATATGATTAATCATAGTATTCTGTTACAGTTTTTTGTATTTCTGTAGTATCAGTTGCAATTTCTCCTGAATCTTTCTTTTCTTATTTTATTTATTTGAGTCCTCTCTTCTTGGTGAGCCTGACCAGAGGTTTGTTGATTTTGTTTACCCTTTCAAAAAAACCAGCTCTTGGTTTGATTGATTTTTTTCTGTTGTTCTTTTAATCTGTATTTTATTTATTTCCTCTCTGATCTTTCTTATTTCCTTTCTTCTGCTGACCTTAAGTTTTGTTTGTTCTTCTTTTTCTAATTATTTTAAAGGTGGTAGGTTAGGTTGTTTACTTCAGATTTTACTTGTTTTTTTGAGGAAGGCCTGTATCTCTATGAACTTTCCTCTTAAGACTGCTTTTTGCTGTATCCCATAGATTTTGTATAGTTATGTTTTCATTGTCATTTGTCTCAAGGTATCTTTTAATTTCCTCTTTGATTTCATCTTTGACCCACTGAGTTTTAAATAGCATGTGGTTTAGCCTTCATGCAATGCTTTTTTTCTCATTTCTCTTCCTGTGGTTTCTAGTTTCATGCCGTTATAGTTAGAAAAGATGCTTAAGATAATTTCTATCCTCTTAATTTTGTTGAGTCCATATTTCTTAGTATGTGGTCTATCCTAGAGAATGTTCCGTGTGCTCATGAAAAGAATGTATATTCTGGTTTTTTTCAAGGATATAATCTCCTGAAAATATCAACTAAGTCTAACAGATCTATTGTGTCATTTAGGATCTCTGTTGCCTTATTCATTTTCTGTCCTGGAGATTTGTCCATTAATGTTAGTGGGGTGTTAAAATCTCCTACAATTATTGTATTCCCATTAACTTCTCCCTATATGACTGTCAGTATTTGTTTTATGTATTTAAGTGCTCCTATATTGGGTGCATGTGTGTTAATGAGGGTAATATTCCCTTCTTGTATCATTGGGTGATTTCCATTATTCTATCTTCCAGATTACTTATTTGTTCTTCTGCATTATTTAGTTTACTATTTATTGCCTTTAGCTCAGCTTTTGTCTTGGCAAATGAATCTCTGATTTTAATTGAGTTCTCTTTATAGTTTCTAGTTCCTTGGTACAGTGATCTGCATTTCTACTAATAGCCTTAATTCCTTCAGTTTTGATTAACTCCTTTTTGAACTCAGAATCTGGTAGATTGGAGAGACCTGTTTCATTGTTCTTTCAGGGGATTTCTCTTGTTATTTTAATTGGGAATGGTTCCTCTGCTCTTTAATTTTACTCATATTTCTCTGACTCTATGGATTTAGAAGTAATAGTTATCTACTGTGATCTTAAAGGGCTGTTTTTATGTGGCAGCATCCCTGTGTAGCCTGTGTGAGTCTAATTTTTTTTGGCAAGGGCTGTTATTAGTATGGATGGTTCCCATGTCTTTCCTCTGTGCTGTCCATTATCCCCTTGTTAGGGGGTACGATTATTGTTGTGGTGACCAGAGCCTGCAGTGGATGTTGAATGGGGCCTCCTCTTTGCTCTGTGGTTATCACAGCCCTGTCAGGGGCTGGGTCTGCTGCTCAGTTGTTGGAGTAGAAGCCCCCCATTTCTGAGCTGTGGTGTGGGGTAGGCAGGACTGGAGCACTTTTGCTGGGAGAGGAGCTACTGAGTATTCCTCCATGGGAGCTGTCCACCAGGAAGTACACTCTGTGGTGTCACCTTTCATGCATTGTGTGGCCTCACAAAGTATACTGTTAGCATTGCCCTTGGCCCTGCCTCAGCTTTGGGGATGCAGGCAATCAGCCTGGATGTTCTTCAGGTACTATGCTCACAAAGTCACCAGCTCAGATCTATTGACGTCAGACACCAGGACCTGCTGTAGTTGCATGTAGTTGCCCATCTGGACCACTATGGGAGATGAAGAGTCAGCCCAGACCCCAGCCCTGCCTCCACCCAGAGCTCCCCATGCTGGACCTGCCCAGCCATGCACCAGTGATCTGCTAGGATGTCCCACAGGCCCTGAGCTTACAAATGCACCAACCACTTAAAGCTGCCAAAACTGCCTATGCCATGGCTCAGATTTCAGCCCTGCCTCCACTTAGGAGCAGCCTGCTAGAGTGTCCAGAGGCACAGCCACGCCCACTATGAGCACACCAAGAATGAGGCTGCCGTGGCAGAGTCCTGCCCTTCTGTTCACATGCATGTGTTAACAATGGGGCTTTTTATGGTGAACCCTGGCTCCATTGCACACACTCCCAGTTTGAGCCTGCCCCACACTCTAGCCTCTTCAGGCTGTCTCCACGCAGCCAACCGGAGTCCTCTCCCCAGGTCTGTCCGAGTTTCAGCACCTAACCCCAGCATGAGCCAGCAGATGCACATCTCAGGCTAGAGAGTGCAGGGAGTTAGCACAGACCACCTGTGCTGGTCTCTCTGTGTTCTGCCCGTTGCAAGCTGGCTGCTGCTCTCTTCTCTGAGCCTCTAAAGTTCCCTGTGTGTCCCAGCTGATCTCTCAGCCAGTGAAGGAGGTTCCCAGGATAAGGGATCTTTTCTCTTTCACAACCCCCTTCTGGGGGCACAGATTCTGTCCTAGTTCCTTTGTTCCCCCTCATCTTACCCACAGTGATCTTTCTTGTAGTTTTGATTGTATGAGATCATCGCCAGAGTTCAGTAGGTATTCTGTGAGAATACCTGTTCCACATGAAGATACATTTTTGGTGTACTTATGGGAGGAGGTGATGTCCTTCTATTCCACCGTCTTGATTTCCACCCACCAATACCACCATTCTTTATTTATCTAAACTGAGCATTTTACCCAATAAAAAATATCATTGGGATTCTATTGGAGTGACACCAAATTTATATCTATTCAGGAGAATAGATTTTTTTATAATAATAAGTATTCCTTTTCAAGAACATAGTATAGATAGATTTCTAGTCATTCAGATCAAATTTTTCCCTCCAGTAGGATTTTATAGAAATCCTCTTCCTTTCTCATATAATTTATTCCTATTTTATGATTTTTGTCACTATTATGAATGGAATATTTTCCTCATTTCCATGTTTATATGGGTGTTGCTTATATAGAAAAAGCTAATGATTTTATATCTTTATTTTTATCCACCTAGTTTATGAATTATTTTATTACTTCTACTTGTTTTTTCATTAGAGCTTCATGGTGATAGCAGGTATGAAGTGATATCAGCAGAAAATTTCAGCTCTTTTTTCCATATTTATACAGTGTATTTTATGTTTATTTAATTAATAGATTCTCCAGATAATTTTGAACAGTAATGGTGATAGTGGGCATTCCTGTCTTGCTCTTGATTTTAATGGAAATAGTTTTAATCACATAAATACAAATGTATTCATGCCATATTATTAATTATGCTGCAACAACAAAATAACTCTGAAATATTGAGATCTTATAGTAACACAAGTTTATCTTTAACTCACATAACATACTGTTTGTTAACAGGTTGTGGTTCTGTTCCACGAGTCTTTTTTTCTGGATCTAAACTAAAGAGAGAGCATCTATCTGGGATCTTCCATTCTGTAATAGAAAGAAAAGAGCATGGCCATACAAGGAGATGGTTCTTACTGCTTCTTCTCAAGAAATGACATACTTCATTTCTACTCACATTCATGGGCCATAGCAAGTCACAAGGCCAAGCTTAATGTCAATGTCATGTAAAAGAATTAACTCAAACAGGGAGAGCAGCAAATAACTGGAAACAGTAATACAATCTACCATATCTACCCCCAGGGTCAAAAATATTTTCTTTCCTCCCTTTCATTCACAAAATAAACATACCCATTCATTCCCCAAAGTCTCATCTAATTATGAGTAACAAGTCTATTCAAGATTTGGTTATACAGTCAAACTGTAATAGTTCTACCTAATAAAACTGAAAAAGGAGGGGAAAAAAGATTTGATAATAGTCCCTACATCATATTTAGATATGACTCCTCTTGATCTTGAAGCCTAAAAACTACAAAAAGGAATCTACCCTCTCTCTGTTACTGTGTGTACGCCCTGTATGCTTCTACTATACCATGGTAGAAAACAGAGATGGGACAACCTCTATTCATAATCCCATTGAGAAGGGAGAAGATATATAGTGGTCACAGATCCAAAGCAATTTCAAAATTCCATACAAGAAATGCTACAGGGAGCTTAAATCCTGGGTAGAGGGGAAGTTCTTGATTAAACCTCACCTTTGTTCCCTATAAGTAGCTTTCCAGCCCATTGCTTTTCATTTGAGAGGCTCTGTCCTCTCAGAGGTCTTCCTATTTCTGTTATCCCTCTTGATCACTTTTAAAGGGAACTGGCGAATATATTCTCCCTTGGGGCTCAGCACCTTTTTTCATCTTGCTTTCTGTCCACAGAAGCTTGGAGGCCCAAAAGTTTGGCAGTACATCTTTCCCAAAAATGTTGCCCAATTTTGTCTTGCTTATTCAGAGTAATTTGAGCTTACAAACTTCTACAGGAGTGTAATGAAATAGTCATTTTTCCCTGAGCCATTTTTTTTTCCAACTATGTACACCACCTTAATTGATTCAGAAGCCTTCACAGAAGATTTGATGGCCATAGTCTTGATTTGATTCTTTTCACAGAACTATCTTAATTGGCCTTTGTTGCTCAAAGTGTTTCTCAACTTGATTTTATACTGGTTGGAGATCATAAACAATTCTATTTTCCAAACATGGTTGCAAATCTGCCAGTTCTTTCCTGAGTTCACTTCATTCTAGAAATAATTTGTCAGACATGGATGACAGCCACCAATGTATACCAGCAGTGTTTTGCTTCTTCACATAAATCCGTAAGCTCATTTTGTACATTTTCTGCCTTCTGAGACACCACTGGCAACATTCTGAGCATGTTTCACCACTATGGAATATGGACCACCATCTTTCCAACCTCTGATGACAATTTCCTTGCCATAACTACCTGGCCCTGAGAGCTGGGGTCCTATATTTTAAGTTTTCTTGGTGGATTGTTTTTTTGTTTTTGGTATCACTCTACTCCTGGTGTAACTTTTATATTATTTAGCTTTTGCTATATGATATTGTGATAACAACCTCCAAATCTCAGTGACTTACAACAGCAAAGTTTTGTTTTTTACTTGATTAATAGATTGGCTGTGGGTCAGCTGTGGCTCTGTTTTTGTATCTATTCATTCTGGGATCCAGCCTAAGGACCCATCTTCTCACTGACATTTCCCACTGTTGTAACAGGAAGAATATCAATGGTCAGTTTATACAGTGGTCCTTACGGCATCAGATCCAAAGTGACATATGTCTCTTCCTTTCACATTCATTGGCCAAAGCACATCAAATGGCCAAAACTTTCCCCCATGATGTCATGATACTAATAAGGTAGGGAAGACTAATCCTCTTGTAGGGAAGGCAACAGCAAAGAACAAGATAAAGAACAAGAGTACAATCTCCCATAACATTTCACCATTTAGAACTGTATCTGCTGCTGTTTTTTTTATGCCCAAACTTTATTATAATAGGAATAGTTTCCTTCTATTCCTATTTTACTATATGTATATGTGTATTTTAAGAAATAGTTGCTGAATGTATCCAAAGCCTTTATAGCATCCATTGATTTGACGGAATGGTTTTCTTCCTTTAATTTGTTGATGTAGTATTTATAAATTTTCCTATATTCAGCCTTAAATTTCTAGAATTGAGTGTGTTAAAATCCAATGAATTATATTTAATAAAATGTAGAATGTTAGCATCTATATTTGTCAGTGTGATTAATTAGAAATCTTTTCTGGTTCATTTTCAGGTTTGGGTATTAAATTATGCAGGCTTCATAAGGGGAATTGGAAAGTTTTTAATCTTCATCTTTATGAGTTTAATAATTTATTGGGATTATTGATTCTTTAAAGCTACCCAGAACTCAGGTATGAAACTGTCTGGTCCAGGTGACTTTTTAAATAATTACTTATTAACCATTTATCCAAACATTTCTGTGATAATTAAACTATTAAAGTTTTCCACTCCTTCTTGGGTCACTTTTGAGAACTTAAAATTTATAGGAAAATTCTTTTTTTACTGTAGGTTTTCAAATATATTACCAAAGAGTTGCAAGTACATTCTGTTATAATTATATTTGGTTTATTTGTATCTGCAATTATATCAAGTTGTAAATTTTTATACTTTTTCATAATCACACATGAGTTATATCTCTATTTTATTAATCAAGAATAACTTTTCAATTTAGTTCTCCTTTTACTATTATTTTGTTTTCTGATTTCAACTTTATATTAATTCAGTTTTGCTTTATTTTCTTGTTTTCTAATTTCTTAAGACAAGAACTACAGTTGGCAAATGTTTTATCTTCTTAAATAACAGACTATTGCAAGTATAAATTTTTCTTTAGTAGTCTCTAATGCTTATGTTAAAAGTAGACTAATTTTCATTGTTTTCTTTTCTTTTTTAATTGAAATACAGTTGACATTATATTAGTGTCAGGTGTGCAACATAGTGATTCAGTATTTTTATATGTTACAAAATGATCACCACAATAAATCTAATTACCGTCTGTCAACATACAAAGTTATTGTATTATTGACTATAATCCCTATGCTGTACGTTACATCTCCATGACTTTTTTTTTTTTTTAATAACTGGGAGATTATACCTGTTAATCTCCCTCATCTATTTCTCTTTCCCCCACACCCCTCCCCTCTGGCAACTACCTGTTTGTTCTCTGTATCTATGACTCTTTTTCTGTTTAATTATGTTTACACATTTGTCCTGTTTTTTTAGATTCCACATGTAAGTGAAATCATACAGTATTTGACTTTCTGGCTGACTTATTTCATTTAGTATAATACTCTCTGATTCCATCCATGTTGTCACAAATGGCAAGATTTCATTCTGTTTTATGGATGAGTAATGTTCTGTTGTGTGTGGATCACACACACACACACACACACACATCCATAAACACCGCTTCTTTGTCTATGGATAGACACTTACTACTTCCATATCCTGCCTATTGTTAATGCTGCAGTGAACACAGGGGTGCATATATCTTTTCAAATTAGTGTTTTGTTATCTTCAAAAAAATGCCCAGAAGTGGAATTGCTGAATCATATGTAAATTTCCTTAGGTTGTTTTAGGTTATTTTTAATTTTTTGAAAAACCTCCATATTATTTTCCATAGCATCTACATCAGTTTACATTTCTAGCAACAGCGCATGAGGGCTCCCTTTTCTCCTCCTCCTTGCCAATACTTACTATGTGTTCTCTTTTTGATAATAGCCATTTTATGAAATGTGAGTTAATATCTCATTGTGGTTTTGATTTGCATTTCTCTGATGTTGAGTATCTTTTCATGAGTCTATTTGCCATATGTATGCCTTCTTTGGAAAAATGTCTATTTAGGTGCTTTGCCCAGTTTTTAATTAGGTGTTTTTTTTTTTTAATGTTGAGTTATATGAATTCTTTGTATATTTTGATATTAACCCCTTATTGGATATATCATTTGGAAATATCTGCTCCCATTTAGAAGGCTGCTCTTCTGTTGATTCTTGCATCCTTTATCCTAGATTAATTGACTGTGTTAGAAGGGGTTCATTTTTGGGCTATTTTGTTCCATTGATCTATGTGTCCATTTTTGTGCCAACACCATATTATTTTGATTACTGTAGTTTTGTAGTTTAGTTTGCTATCAGGGAATATTATACCCCTAGCTTTGTTCTTCTTCCTCAAGATTGTTTTGGCTATTTACGGTCTTTTGTGTTTCCATTAAAAATGTATAATTATTTGTTCTAGTTTTGTGAAAAATGCCATTGGTATTTTGATAGGAATTGTGTTGAATCTGTAAATTACCTTAGGTTGTATGGTCATTTGAACAATATTAAGAATATTAAGTCTTCTGATCTATGAGCATGATATGTCTTTCCATTTGTTTGTGTTGTCTTCAATTTCTTTTTATGAATGTCTTATAGTTTACTAACTACAGGTCTTTACCTCCTTGGTTTAATTTATTCTTAGATATTTTATTCTTTTGGACAGAGTTGTAAGTGGGATTGTTTTCTTATTTCTTTTTCTGCTAGTTTGTTGTTAATTATATAGAAATGCAGCATATTTCTGTATATTAACTTTGTATCCTGCAACTTTATTGAATTCATTTATTAGTTGTAATAGTTTTCTGGTGGAATCCTTAGGATTCTCTCTCTATAGCATCATGGTATCTGTAAACTGTGACATTTTTACTTCTTCCTTTCCAGTTTGGATTCCTTTTATTTCCTTTTCTTTTCTGATTGCTGTGGCTAGGACTTATAAAACTATGTTGAATAAAAGTGCTGAGAGTGGGCATCCTTGTCTTTTTCCTGATCTTAGAGGAAATGCTTTCAGCTTTTCACCATTGAGTATAATGTTGACTGTAAGTCTGTCATATATGGTCTTTATTATTAAGAATTGTGTTGAATCTGTAAATTACCTTAAGTTGAGGTATATTTCCTTTGTATCTACTTTGTTGAGAATTTTTGCCATAGATAAATATTGAATTTTGTCAAAAGCTTTTTCTGCATCTATTGAGATGATCGTATGGTTTTTATTCTTCAGTTTTTTAACATGGTGTATCACATTGATTTGCAGATAATGAAAATTCCTTGCATTCCTGAGATAAATCCCACTTGATCATGGTGTATGATTCTTATAATCTATTGTTGGATTTGGTTTGCTAGTGTTTTGTTGAGGACTTTTGCATCTATGTTCATCAGTGATGTTGGTCTGTAATTTTCTTTTTCTGTGATGCCCTTGTCTGGTTTTGGTATCAGGGTGACATCTCATAGAATGAGTTTGGAAGTGTTCTTTCCTCTGTAATTTATTAGAATAGTTTCAGAAAGATAGATGTTAATTCTTCTCTAAATATTTAGTGGAATTCACCAGTGAAACCATCTGGTCCTGGACTTTTGTTTGTTAGGGATTTGGTTTTTTAATTATTGATTCAATTTCATTGCTGGTAATTGTTCATATTTTCTATTTCTTCCTGGTTCAGTCTTGGGAGATTATTTATTTCTAGGAATTTATCAGTTCCTTCTAGGTTTTCCAATTTTTATTTGTTGGTGTATAATTGTTTGTGGTAATCTCTTATGATCCTTTGTATTTCTATGATATCAGTTGTAACTTCTTTCTCATTTTTGATTTTATCAATTGTCAATTTTATAGGTATATAAATTTTTAACAATAATTGCTGTGATTCTTTTTATTTCTGTGATGTTGGTTGTAACTTCTCCTCTTTCATTTTTAATTTTATTTATTTGGGCTGTCTCTCTTTTTCTCTCAAAGAGGCTAACTAAATGTTTATCAATTTTGTTGATCTCGCCAAAGAACCAGCTCTTAGTTTCATTGATTTTTTTTTTAGTCTCTATTCTATTTATTTCTGCTCTGATATTTATGATTTCTTTCCTTCTACTAACTTTGGGTTTTGCTTGTTCTTCTTTTTCTAGTTCCTTTAGGTGTAAGATTAAGTTGTTTCTTTGAGATTTTTCTTGTTTCCTGAGGTAGGTTTGTATCTTTATAAACTCCCCTTTTAGAACTGCTTTTGCTGTTTATAGGTTTTTGATCATTGTGTTTCCATTTTCATTTGTTTCCAGATTTTTTTAACCTCCTCTTTGATTTTTCTAGTGACCCATTGATTGTTTAGTAGCATCTTGTTTAGCCTCCACATGTTTGTGTTTTTTGCAGTTTTTTTTTCTTGTAGCTGATTTCTAGTCTCATGCCTCTGTGGTCAGAAAAGATGCTTGATATGCTTTCAGTCTTGTAAAATTCATGGAGACTTGTTTTTTGGCCCAATATGTGATTTGTCCTGGAGAATGTTCTGCATGCACTTGAAAAGAATGTGTATTCTGCTGCTTTTGGATGGAAAGTTCCATATATATCTATTAAGGTCATTCGGTCTAATGTGTCATTTAAGGTCAATGTTTCCTTATTGATATTTTGTCTGGATAATCTGTCAATTGATGTAAGTGGAGTTTTAAGTTCCCTACTATTATTGTGTTACTGGCAATTTCTCCCTTTATGTTTGTTAATCTTTATGTATTTAGGTGCTTCTGTGTTGGGTATATATTTACAATTGTTACACCTTCTTGTTGAACTGAATCCTTTATTATTATGTAATACTCTGTCTCTTGTTACAGCCTTTGTTTTACAGTATATTTTGTCTGATACAAGTATTGCTACCTCAGCTTTCTTTTCATTTGCATTTGCATAAATACTTTTTTCCATCTCCTTACTTTCATTCTCTGTTTGTCTTTAGATCTGAAGTAAGTCTCTTGTAGGCAGCATATTTAAGGGTGGTGTTTTCTTTAATCCGTTCAGTCACTCTTTGTCTTTTGATTGGAGCATTTAGTCCATTTACATTTAAAGTTATTATTGATAGGTATGCACTTATTGCCGTTTTGTTAATTATTTTCTGGTTAGTTTTGTAGTTCTTTCTTTCTCTCTTTTGCTCCCTTCCCTTATGATTTGATGACTAATCTTTCATGTTATGTTTGAATTCCTTTCTCTTTTTGGTATGTGTATGTTTACAGATTTTTGGTTTGAGTTTACTGTGAGGTTCACATATAACAACATACACACACACAATTATTTTAAGTTGATGATCTCTTAAGTTTGAATACATTCTAACAACCTTGCTTTTCTACTCTTCACCCATAATGTTCTTGACATTATACTTTATATCTTTTTATTTTGTGTTTCCCTTAACTACTTATTGTAAACATAGATGATTTTACTCCTTTTGTCTTTTAACAAGCCTTAAAGCTTTATAAGTGATTGATCTACTACCTTTACTGTATTTTTGCCTTTTCTGATGAGATTTTTCCTTTCATAATTTTCATATTTCTTACTTTTAGATTATTACAAAGTGCAAGACTTTCCTTCCTTCCCCCTGCTGCCAGCTTATCCCACCACAAATATATCCCACATAACCTCTAGATTGATTTCTCAAAAAATGCAAATCTCACCATATGGTATCCTCACTGAAAAATCCTTCAGTGCACCCCATTTTCAACACAGTCTCAACATAGCCTGTAAGGTCTTTTATATCCCCTCCTGAAGAGAAAAGCAGCTGAAAACATTAATGAATTAGTGTGAACCATTTAATGAGTCACTCTGTTAATGTGTCTTTGTACTTGAAGACATATGGAAAACACTGGATAGAGAAAGGGACTAATATACATTCTCTGCCTACTGTGAACCAAGTCCTGTGCTAGGGTTTTATCATTTCGTTTAATCATTATAATGTGCTCATGAGATGGGCAGTTAGAAATGCTTTCAGCCACAAGAATCAGAATAGCTCACAGATGGTATCTTAAACCTCAAAGGCAGTTAATTCTCTCACATTACAATAAGTCTGGAAGTTGGCATTTCATCAGCTCAATGATGCCATCAAAGACTCCCAGAGTCTTTTTATTTTTCTATTCTGCTATACCTGGCATATTGGCTTTTTATCCTTATTCATGTTTCTTCATATGCAAGATGGCTAATGAAGCCCAAGGTTTCAGAGAGAAAAAAGAAAAGAAGTGATACCAGTGAGATCTCCTTTCAGGCCTGGTCCCTTTACAAGGAAGCAAAAGTTCTCTCAGAAGCCCCCAGCCGGTTTCCATTTACATCTTACTGGTTGGAACTGGGTCACCTGGCTGCCCCTCTCTGCATGAGAAATGAGAGAGCAAGGACTTCAGGTCTTCCAGCCTCTACAGTGAATGGCAATAAAGGACAGGAGGTGAGAGTGGCTGAAAAGTGGACCCATGATAGTGATTCCACAGTTACCATTATCTCCAATTTATAGATGAGGTTAAGGTTGCCCAAAGTCCTTCTGCTAGTAAGTGGTGGGTCCTGGGTTAGGAATTGAGTTTTGTTTCCAAAATTTATACAGTCTTTTCTATACTACTGTAGTCTCCATATACTTTGAGTAGAATTTCAGATATTTGTGCATAGTAAGGGAACATTTCTTGGCAGCAGCTGTTTCCTCCCAATCACACATAACATGTCAGGCATTGGATGGAATCACCTAAAATATTCCGAAGATGAAGCTACCCTTGCGCCTCTTTGATGAACCACATGTACACTGTGTTCCTTTTGTAAATGAAGTATAATACTTAAAAAGAAATCATAGTCAAAGTATTTAAACCTGTATAGCATGCATTCTCTAATCTCCCTAATCCCCAGTTGAGAATCCTTGTCAAAATTCATCATTTAATTGTGACTAAGGTTTGGGACACAGTCCTCCTGACCTTTAGACATTTCACTTTGCCTAATGAATAGCCTGTAACTTAACATTGATGGTTAAATCTCCTCTAATATATCAAAGAAAAAGTTTTAAATACTCACCTTAGAACCAGGTTTATTTCAACATGGAACTTCTAAGGAGAGAAAATCTGCATATGAAATTTTGTATCTTACATTTCTTTCGTCCTTGCTTTCATAAATAAGAATCCACTGGGCAATAGTCCAGTTTTTGACTTCTGAATCACTAAGATTTAAACCTTTTATTAGTTTCTGTGCAATGATTATGACATCACAATGGAAAGATTATGACTTCAGGTCATAAGAAGTGGAAGAAGTGTATATGTACAGTAAAAACATAAAATGTGTACTAATTTTAACTCCCCTGGAAATCATCCTTTCCTGACAGTAATTTTCAGTTCCACCTGCTGAAAACTAATTTTCTATAAAAATGAAACTGTAAATAACTTAACGATAATAGTCAGGGTTACAAGAAAAAGTTCTCAGGAACATGTAGATGGGAATTTTTTCATATCTTAAATCTTTTTCTTCTGAAGCAAACCAATCTCAGTCATTAAAATGGACTAAAAAGACCTGCATCCATCATCAAAGACTGGATTATCAAGAACATTCATGCCACTCTCAGCACCATTAGGTTAAAAATTACTGCATTGTTTCCAGCCTTACTAATAGTTTTAATAATGTCCTCATTTTTCTTTCAAATTCAGTCAGTTTTCCTATGATGAAAGCATATTACTATTGGGGAAATAAAATGCCTTGCATAGAAATTTTCAGCTTTGAATGGGGAACAGTCATTTCTTTATGCCGTTCTTTCCCTCAAAATCATTCAAAAGATTTGAATTTCTGTTCTTAAATGAGTTTTTGCAGGAGAATACTGTTAGAAAATACAATTAAAACAAGCATATATATAATTTACAAAATCTTGAGACTCTCTGTAATAGATTGTACAGAATAAAAGAAACACAACATCACAGAAGCAAACCCTGCAGCATTCTTTAAACTTAGTTTGTGCCACAACAAAATTTGCTGCTATAGAAACATTAAATCCCCAATGGAATTCCTACAAGTTAAAGATCTGCCTGCAGACTTGCTTCCAGATGCTGACTTGCTTGCTTTTTAAATAAAACTTGGCGTTTATCATATGGGAGATTTTATCTCACAACATACTTGAAAACTACCTGGGACTTTGACTGTAGTGGAGAGAAAGGTATTAATATAGTAAGAGTGTCTAGTCTGGTAGATGTCTCAGGATTTTGGATTCAGTGCCTGTCAACCTGGTTATTTTTTCTCTTCCCTCATCAACACTCCCTATAAAGAAGTAGCTCTAAAACAGGATTAACCCTTAATGACCAGATGATGGGAAATCACTCTGTCAATGCAATTGTTCACCCCTGTTAAGCAGATTAAGTCTTCCTGAGTACCAGTGAGAAAATCATGTTTTCCTATAGACAGTACAGGGGCTCTCTTTAAGAGTAATTTTCCCCTAGTAATTATATAGCAGTTTGCTCTCAGAAAACAGACTGATTAATTAGGAAGCAGCTAAATGAGTTCTTTTAAAATGTCTAAAAATGTTCTTGCTTCTTTTCTAATCCTCTTCAGTCAAACTGACAGTTTTTTCAAAAAATTCCCTTAAATAGTGAATGCATAACAATTACACTGGAACTCAAAGAATTACCACTGGCCTTAGTTTAAGAAGAGATTTTAAATCATATAGAAGAGGAGAACTCTATTCATCACAAGGCTCACTGTCAGATGTTCACCATCACAGATGCCACCCACTTCTGTAACTTTCTCCCATCCTGTTGTTTCACCTCATTTGACCACAATGGAAGAAAACCAGCCCATCTCCACTTGGGCTTTTGTCCTCAGACTGGGAGCTCAGCCTTCCACTGAGATAAGAACCTCTTTCCTTGCCAGCCCTTGCTCACAATCACAAAATATCCAACTTTCAATAAATGTATATACCTACAGAAGAAGATAATGTCTCCTGTGCCCTTAAAAAAGAGAGGGAGGGGAGCCCTATTCCTGAAGTTTGGGCTGTATATAGTGACTTCCTTCCAAAAAAGTACAGTATGGAAAGGAAGGACAAAGAGTAATCTTGCGGTGGATGGAGGATCTGGATAAATTCTACTTCAATCCAGGTAATCAAGGTCAACATCAACAGTCATGAATCACATTAACCATATGTACCTTCGATATGGCATGATGAACATGGCATTTACCTCTGTGATCTTCCCCCAAAACACATAACCGTAGGCTAATCGTACGGAAAACATTAGACAAAGCCCAATAGTGAGGCATCCCTTAATATGACTAACCAGTACTCTTCAAAACCATCCAGGTCATCAAAAACAGAGAAAGTCTGAAAGACTCACAGCCAAGAAGAGCCTAGGATGACACGATAACTAAATGTAATGTGGTATCCTGGGACAGAAAAAAGTACATTAGATAACAATTAAGGAAATCCAAGGAAACTATGGACTTCAGTCAATAGTAATGTATTGATATTCATTCTTCAATTGTAACAAACATACCACATTAATGTAAGAAGTTAATAATAGGGAAACTGCATGCCATCTGGCAAGTCTCTGTACTCTGCTCAATTTCCTGTCTGTATAAATAAACTCTTAATAAAAATAAGGGAGAGACAGGAAAGCAGTGGAAGCATGCATAGCTAATGAACTATGCAAAGCTAAGTGCTTGCTATCATTGAATTTGGGAACCAAAGTAGGTCTCTGGGAAGGATGAGAGGCCCCAAGCTCCACTGGGGACCTGGCCATACTTAGGTGGATGGACTTGGGTGAGTAGGTGAACCACATGTTCTCCGTCTCTGTACCTCCAGCCCAGCACAAAACCTTCACCATGAGCACTGACATTCATCAAGTCCCAACTATGGAGCTGACGGTGCACTAAGTGCTTTAGGTACATTATCTCACATAGGTGTTAACCTTAGTGTACATACGAGGGAAACCAATGCACAGAGAAGTTTAGTAGCTTACCCAAGGGCACACACCTAGTAAATGGCAGAGCCAGGATTCAGACTCAGCAGTTTGACTTCAGAGTGCCATACTGTGTACTACCACCAACAGATACTCAATAATGCTGGCAGTATGAAATGATTTTCTTTTGTTACATGTTACATTTTGGGTATGAATCATTATTTTTGAATCACTGGTTTTGAACACTGGTATTCCCAAATTATGTCTGGTGGACCCAGCTGATTTTCATCATCAGCAGACTTATGGTTTTTGGGTTTGGCTATAGGGACAAGTCACTAAAAGTCTGTGACATACAGCAATTTATAATATCACTGATGATTTGAGCAAATAGTATTTACTATCTATTGCTCTAGGCATTGGGATTCAGCTGACAAAACAAAAAATACTGCTCTATTCGTATTCCTTACTTGGTCCTTTTGCATATTTTATGATAGCCTTTTCATATTGGGCATAGTTATTGGGTGTTTTTTAATGTATCTAAGCCATGGTATCCTGAAGGGAAGCTACTCTAACTCTCCTCAGTGTCAAATAAGAGTGAGAAAATGGAAGTCTAGGACCATCAGGGAAGAACTGGCTCTCATCCATGCCTTCCCTCTCTTTTTCTTTCTGTGCCATGCATTTTCTAGAGGACTAATTCTCATTCATATCTAATCTGCTAGTAACTCATCCACTGAGAGTTTAATTTCAGCCATTTTGTTTTTTCTCTTCTGGAGATTCTATTTGCTTTTTTTAAATTAGTTGCTTTCTTGTGCTTCCAATTCCATCTTTTATTTTCTTGCAATATATTAAATGTAATTTTTATATCCTATATTGGATAATTCCACTCCCTGAAGTTCTTGGGGGAAAGTGTGTGGTCCTCCTTCTGCTACTTTTTTTTTTGCCGATAATAGCTTGCTTACACATGTTTGCAGTTTTGGACTGTGAGCACAAGTTAACTGAGCTTTACGTATGGGGATGCTCTGAATTTTGGACTTAAAATGTATCCCTCAAGGAATAATTTTTTCCTTTTCTGCTAAATGCCTAGGAATATTATAAGCCTGGGGTCACTTTATATTAAGTTCCTGCTTTGAAATTTCAAGGACAGTGTAATATAAATGGAAATCCAAGCCCATGAGATAATGGGTCTATAGTCACTACTGTTGAGGGGATGTCTTTACTCACTTCAAACCTTGGCCAAGACAGATGAGACATTTATGTCTCATCTCCCTTATGGAGCAAATGTTTTCTAGCCCACTTTTTCATGGAATGTGTACTTTTTAGGGTCCTGGATTTCTGTAGCATTCTCAGTCCCACCCCTGACTTTTGCAAGGCTGAGATCTTGTTTTTGTCCCCACAGAGCCATTGAAACCATGTTTCTTGGTTATGAAATTGGCAGATACCTTCTGAGCTTGGGCTTTCAACTTCTTGTTTGGGCCCCCAAGGATTTTTCTTACTTTTTTTTACTCTCACCTTTGCATTTGAGAATACAATGAGTATATTTCATTCAGCTTCTCCAAGTGTGTTATAGTGGAAGGACTTTCAAATTACCACCATATAGCAGAAAATGGAGGTTAATAATTCTGTCAGGGAAGTATAGGAGTTTTTTTGTTGTTGCTGCTGCCTTTAAGGAGGTTACAATCTTGTTGGGCATTTATTTGGAAATATCTTTAGAAAGCTAAAAAATCTTTTTTAAAAAATGCTCTCCCAGACACTTGTCAGTTGGGACAAACGTGGCAGGTTCACTGCTTTTCCATATCCCAGCATTGCAGGTGTGAGCATTTTCACTGTTGCTTGAGTTAAGTGGCCACAACACCCAGTTAAGCAGCAAGAATTTAGTGAAGTATGTTTGAAAGTTGGAGTACGAAAACCATTTAAGAAAAAAGTCCTTTTGAGTAATGGAGGACTTTCAGATATCATTCAGAACAGGATATATTTATTCCTTAACTAAAGTTGAGAAATCCTCTAGAATCTTCCCATTACAGGGGAGGGCATCTTATAAGCAGTGCTTTTCACAGAGGGAGTCGTCTGACCAAAAGATGCCAGAGTCATCTCAAAAGTTTGTTTTAAAAAGTAGAGTTCTGAACTCCACTCTCACATATTCTGATTCAGTTGTCAGAGTGGGATCTAGAAATCTGTGTTTTTAACAAGTACCCCTGGTGACTCTCACGTACACTGAAGTGAGAGAAGCCCTAGTGCAGACTATGTTTGCCTTTGGAAGAACATATTGCCACAATTTCAGGAGCCCCACTGATTCATGCAGTAGGAATAGAAAAAACCAGAGTAGAAATCTGTTTCAGTCCTTGAGATTGAAAGTCTAAAACCTAAACTTTGAACCATTATGGAGTAAGATAAACACAGAGACAGATAGACGGACAGGCAGACAGACAGAAAGTCCTCTGTAGTTAGTTCAGCAGCCTTGGTCCAGATACATGCCCATCTGGGTTCTCATGACATCAGGCTTGGACCACTGTAGAATGAAAAATGCCTAACAAGAGTCAGAGAAATACACCCAGGGCCATAAAAGAGCTACTGGAACAAGAGCAAGACTGAAACTTCACTCCAGACCCTCCTGGAGAGAATCTGTCCTCATTGTAATTCAGGAAGGAATTGGTCATTAGTGCCAGAGTCACACTGTATCTAAAGCCATGTGTTATTTGCTCTATTGCATATAACATATGTCTATTGCATACAGCATATTTCATTTAACCATAACTTAGCAATATATATTTCCTCCCATCATGTAGTTTTAATCCTTATCTCTAAATTAGGTCTTTATAAAACCCAAGCTAAAAGAATACCTTCTGGAGACTTTATACAGAGACACTCAGAATCCCTGTCCTACTGCCCAGAGCAAGTACATGACACATCTACTGAAATGGTGACCAAATAGGGACCCCTGGAGCACCAGTAGTAAAGAAAATACTGCACAATATGAAGTGCAGAAGGGGAGGAAGGACTCATAATCAATTGGATTAGGCAGGTGATTGGGTTTATAAAAAATAATTGCAAGTGAAATGATCCTTTAAGGAATACCATTAAGATGAAACATTTTAAAGAGTGCCATCCCTTTGGAATCATTTTGGGAAAAATTTGAGAGGAATTTCAAATGAAGAACCTTGCTGTGATTGTTGCCTCAGGCATCATTTTTGGTTTACAAATTACATGCCATTTTACAGACAACTAAAGAAACATGATCCAACTGTATTATTCTGTTACCCCATGTTTTAACAGTTCCATATGGTTAACATCAGCTGGTTGATTTCTTTAGAAACAATTAAAAGCCTTGCCAGACACAGGAAGAAATCATGCGAGCATGTTTTCTGGTTGATGGTGACATTTCATCCCCTCCCCATCCCTTTAGTCTCTAACAAATTACTCAGCCCACTAGAGCAGGATCCCTCAAAGGCTGGGAAATGACAGCCCTTGTCTGAGACATCTTCTCTTACCACTACTAAAATTGGGCCTTTAGGCAAACAATAACACAGAAAGAGATCTGTTTGTCTCTGTGGCACCAAATGACAGTATTCAGAAATGAAGCCAGTGTGAAAACCAATTTGAAATGCAGGGCACCATTCACAGTAAAGGAATTGACAATAAGTCAATAGAATGTAGACCCATTTGGGAGCCTGTATTGTCCTTGTGTAATTCCTTCCCCTTGAACGTGGACTGGACCTAGTCACTTGCTTGCAATGAATAGCATATGGCAAAGGTGAAAGAATGTTGCTTCCAGGATTAGGTTACAAGTGATAGTAACTTCCACCCTAAGAGCAGACTCTATGATTCTTTCCCTTGCTATCTTTAATGAAGCAAGTGACTGTATTAGGTAAGCCTACTTGGAAGAACTAAGAGAAATCTCTGTCCAACAGCACTAAAGGAACTGAATACTGCCAACACCAAGTAAGTGAGATTGGAAGCTGATCCTTCCTCAGTTGAGCCTTCAAATGAGACCCCAGTCCTGTTCAATGCCTTAATTGCAGCCTTATGAGAGACCCTAAATTGGAGAGCACAGCTAAGCCATGTGCAGATTCCTAACCCATAAAAATTTTGAAATAATGAGTATGTGTTGTTTTAAGCCCCTAAATTTGTGGTGACTTGTCACACAGTAGTAGAGAGGCCATACTGTTTCCACTGCATGAATTAGCCTCTCTTTGGCAGAGTGTACAACCCAAACGTGTCCTCCTTCCTACATTCCTTGGGTTTTTTTTTTTTTTTTTTTTTTTGGTGACATTCTATACATTTGGTCTCCTAAGTCATAAACTTGAGAGTCACCCTGGATTCCTCCCATACCCTCACCCTCACTTTCCATATGTAAAGAGCCACCAAGTATTATTGACACTAGGTTCTACACATCTAAAAACGTGTTTCTCTCGAATCCCACATTTTAAGTCAGTCCATAATCATCTTTTGCCTTGATTTTTCCCAAGGATCCTGAATGGAGACACCTGCATCCAGGCTTGCTCTTCTCAAATCTGTCCTCAAACCTATCACTGTCTCCCACATTGCTTCTAGGATAAGTCTACACTTTATAGCATCCTAATATGACATTGTAATTTGATGATATTCTGATGACTTCCTTTTACCTCCAGAACCTTCCTCCAGTCCAGCCCCCAGATAAATTGTTCTATATACTGCTTCAAGGAAGGATTGTGACACTGAAACAGGAAAACAAAGTCATCAAAATCTTGGCTTTAAGAAATTGGACCAAAGCCTTGAAGGACTCAGGGCATATATTTTATAACATACAGTTTTTAAAGAATATGTGAGAGGTCCCAATCAGTTTTGCCCACCCCAGATTAGATGAAGGTTCTATAGACTGAGGCACAAAAAGGATGCAGGGAAAGCATGAGACCTAAGATATCTGTGTCCCTGGGAAGGGGCTCTGCTTTCTGACTCACTGTCCCCATCCTAGTCCTGGGGAGAGGAATAGTAGAAACCACAGGTGGATTTGGAGGATCAGAGGTCGTAGAGAACTACACCTGGCTTCCAGGGCTGGAGGGAGGGGAAAACACAGGGCAAGCCTGGCAGAGTTCACTGGCACCAAGCCTTGCCTATGACCACTATTGTCCAGCTGAGTGTGGTGCCTGGACAGACAGACAGGTGGCCATTTGAGTAGACTCCTGATAGGAGGCCAGATGGAAGGGAGAGCATATCAGTGGATGTCAGTATAGACAGATGGAGATGAAGGGTTAGCATTAGGGGTTAGCCACTTCCCTTCTATCAACCCTCCATCAATATTTGAGCACTTCGGTAGCCCCAAACTTAGGTACAACCTAGGGATTGGTGGAAGGTCCTGTTAATGGACCAACTCTTGGGTAGTAGAGAGATTTGAAATGTAGGTTTTACCCTCTCACCAAGTTTTCTTCTAAAGCTTTTTCCACTTCTCCCCATACTTGGAGAGAGAGCAGTTGGGAAACCAAGTGTCATCCTAAAACTTTGGTGGCTTGGGTAGGAATTTTATTCTTGAGAACTGTGGGATGACTCCAGAAAAAGAATCACCCCAAGGCTCAGCCTCAAACACCTTGCCTCCTCTGGCCTTTTCCCTTGTTTTTCTGGTTCTGATTTCCCAGAGAGTTGTCTCCACCACATTCCTTCCCTGCATGCTTCTCATTTGGCCTTTGGGCCTTTCTGCCATGAATTCTACTCCACTCCATCTACAGAGCTGTGAAAGAGTCAAGTCAGCGAAAACCACTTAAGGCCACAGTCTAGTTGTCTCTTCTATTTGATGCAAGGAACAGGGAGAGAAGAAGTCACTTGGATCCCTTCTGTTTCTTTTTTGCCCCTCACCACAAAATCTTCCATTGACCAGCAAGCCAGATGTTCCCTTGTAAGCAGTCCCAACTCCTGGGTGCCCACTGGACTCTTGTGAGAATCTAGGGGCTTGGGGACCAGGGTGGAATTTTCTGGATTTGAGAGGAAGTTGGAATCACAGCCCTTGGGGAGTTGTGTCTATCAGTGTCTGTCAGTGAGTGTGATGATGTGTCCAGAGCCGAGAGACAGAAGGGCTTACAGGCTATTGGAAAATAGAAAGGAAAAAACAAGCCAGATAATGAAGTTAGTCCCTGATGCTCCTAACCACTCCTCCATTCAATGACCTTTTTGTAGGAGAAAACAGTGGAAGCAGTGATTCTTTACAACATAATCAGCAAGCACAGCTTCAGGAAGCATCTGATGCTCTGACTTTTGGTCATGTCGTAACAAGTATTTAGATGCTCATGTGTTTGTAAACCTGGGGCCATAAAGGAAGGAGTGGAGAACAAAAACAGAACACAGGTTTGTTGTTGTTGTTGTTATTAGTAGTGTGTGTGTTAAATGTGTGACTCACACTAACTAAGGAAATCTAACAGCAATGTCAGCCTCTGGTACAACTGCTGATTCTGTTTCTTCCTGTCATGATTTCCTCTTTTCCCCTCTACCTTCTCATCCGCTTTTAACTGGCATTTTTCCTCCACTTCAAGGCAAATGCAAACTCCTCTCAACCATTGTTCTCACTCTTTTCTAGTCTCTGTCTTCTTTTTATTACCCTTTGGGGAATGAAACAACCCTTCTTCACTTCCTCCCCATCCTCTCCTAAAGGGGGTCTGCTCTTCAGTCAACCAACTCTGCCTTTCAGGGAAGCTTCCCTGTGGAACCAGAATCCCTGTATACATGTTTCCAGTGCCTGCTGTACCTAAGTACCCAACCAGGTGGCTTTAAAACAACAGAAACTTATTGTCTGGCAGTTCTGGAGGCTGGAACTCCAAAATCAAGGTGTTGGCACAGCCATTCAGTTCAACACCCTCTGAAGGCTCTAGGGGAGACCCTTCCCTTGCCCAGCTTCTGGTGATGCCATTGGTGCGTCGCCTCCCTTGGTTTGAGGCTCATCACTCCACACTCTCCCTCTGTCGTCTCCTGGTGTTCTCGCTGGGTGTGTCTGTGTCTTCATGCAGCATTCTCCTCTCTGTATTTGTCTCTATCTAAATGTCCCTCTTCTTACAATGACATCAGTCATGTTGGATTAGGGCAAGCTCTAGTAACCTCAACTTTACATCTTACAAGATGACATCTGCAAAGACCCTGTTTCCAAATAAAGTCACATTCACAGGTGCCAGTGCTTAGAACTTCAGCATGTTTGGGGGGACACAAGTCAACCCTCACAGACCCCATATCCATCTCTGATTTAAATTAAAAACTAACTAACAGTCTCCTCAGGAGGCTGAATCAAGAGGAGGAGGCTATGTAGGCCCAAGAAAGAAGTCTGGGACTTGTAGGAAGTACCCCAGGAGTGATCTACAGAGGGAGGGGTCTAGGCTCTAGACGGGTGCATCCTCTTAGCCCACAGACATCCTGAAAGGCTGAGTGCAGCAGGAGGAGGGTCTGCACAGGGCCCTCTGAAGAAGGTCCACCCAAGGTGCAGACCTGGGAGGGCTGCACAGCATCACCTGGGAGCGCCTCTGGAAAGCAGAATCTCAGCCCCTCCCCCAACTGAATCTGAGTCTTGGGAAGCAGACGGTGGGGTGGCAAGAATCTGAATGTTTTCCAAGCTCTCCCGTGATTCTCATGCATACTACAGCTTGAGAGCCACTGCTTTAAAGCTTGGGTCCCAGACAGAGTCCACCTTGTTCCTCTAAGGGTCTGTGGGCAGTACTAACCCCAACAGCATCCCTAACAGGAGATGTACAGCCTCTGCCAGCCACTCAAGTGGTGGGGAGGGGTGTTGTTATCTGAAAAGGCAGCCTGATTCTTTGGTGAAAACATCTTTAGAGGCGAAACTGCGTTTCTTTTGTTCAATAAAAATCTGCATCTCTGTCATTTCCACCTCTTGGTTAATGTTACTGTCTGGAACTCCAAAAGAAATTTGTTCTCAGGAGAATAGATAGAAAGTACTCAAAAACAGCTGTCATGTTTTCAGTTTTTTCCTCCCAAGTCCACTTTACTTGACCCGTGCTTTTTAATGCAGAGGAGGAAGGTATGACATATAGGGGTATATCCGAATTGTGTGGGTGGGTTGGGGGCATTGCTGAGTTTGTTGTTGGTGAAGACATTTGACTTGAAATCTTAAATAATATTAGAGACACACAGGTTTTTTTTTTTTAATGTTTGTCATAAAGGACCATATGTTAGAAATGACCTTCTCAGCTAGATGACAAGATGGATAAGAATCCCATCTCTTTTTTCCCAAATCTCTGCTCACAGAGGCAAAAAAATCTAGGACTTTCTCAGCTCCGTAACTACAAAGACAAAAAATGTTGTAGAGGAAAATTGTGGGGTATTTTGAAATGGGAAAAAGAGATGACTGGATATCTTTTGAGTGGAGAGTCAAGGATCATCAGATTCCATAAATGTGTGTACCTGTTTACAACCCTGCAGAGATAGAAGTTATCTTGGAGAGAACTGATGGTAATGCAGATAATTTCTTTCGTAGAAATGTAAGTTGTGTCCAGCGGAATGCAAATGGTGCCACTCTCTGGATACTGCCCCTTTCTGCCAGTCTTATATCCATTTGTAAATTCCTTTCTCAAATTCCTGATCAGTCCATATATATGTAGTACTTGAGTTCTCCTTTGAAAGAAAAGTTGAAACACCTTACTGGTTCCCTCATTAATTAATGAATGAAATAAAATCTTATACATGTGTTCATCTTTTCTTTGGTTGAAAGTCACAATGGTACCTTATTTTGAACATGATCCTTTAATGATAGTTTTCCTTCTAATTCACCCATCTCTCCATCCATCTTTTGGCTTTTTAAACCTGCACTCCCTTCATGTTGCTTGAATTTTGTAGATAGAGAAGCACCTAACATGCCAATACAATGATCAGCACAGATTCCTGAGCTAGGGTACCTGAGCGCAAAATCCAGAGGACAAGTGACTTGACCGCTTTGTGACTCAGTTTCCTCATATGTAAACTGAGGATACCTCATAGGGTTCTGTGATGAATAAATGAGTAACAGATAATTTAGAAAATTATTGGAACATAGGGGGGAAAGTATGTTACTTTTATCTCCTTCAGGTTACAAGGAGAGAAAATTTCTCACTCTGGGACCTGCTGCTTCTTACAGGTCCTGAAACTGTATCCAGCTCCTCTGTTGCTTCTGTGAATGAAAACCAGTTTCTTATTTAGGACCTTTCTGGTATCACTCCTTTCTGATTTTCTCCTCTGTCAGGATATCAGTATGGAGTAAAGATTTATATTGCGATTTTTATCTGAGGGAGCTCAATTTTTTTAACAGAATGAATTTATCAGAAATCACCACTCACCCTCATAATAGCCCTTTAGATGGATCAGATACATTGACTACATTTACTTATTCTGAATATCAAATTTTGACAGCCTTCAGGAGCCTGCACTCAAGCTGGACAGAAATGTCAGCCAGCCCAGTAAATCTGGAGAGATCATGCTGTCTTTTATGTGTAAGATTTGGGAACCCACATGAATGGTCCCTTTGGGAGAACAAGGAAGAGGGGTTTGTTTTAGCTTCCTTAATCTGTTTCTGGGCCACAAAACTCCTTCAGAATCGAGCTGTTAGATTCAAGTTTCCAATGAAAGTTTTTCCTAGAATAGTATTCCAAGTCTCAGGTCCCAATTTTATCAGTTCAGATGGGCTTGGCTTTGTTGCTATAACAACAACAAAAAAAACCCCCAATCTCAGTGCCTTAAACAACAAAGGCTTATTTCTACTGATGCTACATATCCAGCACGTATTGATGGTGGTGTTGGCCCCATGGCAACCCCCTAGTCCAGGACTTAGGCTGACAGGTGCTCTACTGTTTGGGATGTCTCCAGACTCACAGCAAAATGAAGAGAACTTGGAAACTTGCAAAATGGCTCTTAAGTATTTTTGTCCCAAAGTGACCAATATCGCCTCTGCTCACCTTTCACAGCCATACCTGATTTCAAGGGTGGGAGAGTGTGCCCCTCCCATGTGCCCAGAAGAGAGGGGAACCAGATGTTAGATACTGATGAACGTAGTAGTGTTGACACCAGTTATGGCTCCCAAGCCTTGACAGCTTTACTGCTGTTCTGATTTATTAGTTCTACTCTCCGCATTTGGAATAGGATGTAATTCCATTTTACTTGGCCTTGCTTCTATCTTGACAACATTCCCTAATGTTATCTGAAATCTATGCGGAGGAAGTAAGCTCCTCAACAGTACAGATTTACTCCTTCAGACTTCAAGCTTTCTCTAGCTGGCACCTTTGGTATTGTCGAGAGTAAGCTTGTTTTTCCTTCCAAGTTTTACCTCTCCCATCCCCCACCTGGGCCTGATTGTAAAATGCATCTGCATGTTTTAAAAGCTCATTATGTAAATTTATCAGAGTCCATATCCACCAACAGATAATTAAGAAGACTATATCCATATTTATGAGTTGGCTTAATATTGCTTTAATGAGGAGGTTTACTAGAAATACCAAATCAAGGAGGCAAGAAGAAAAATGATCATAACAAACATGAGCACAAGTTCTCAGCAGTTCTTGGTAGTTCTGAGAGCTGTCAGAACACTCAGAGAGCACCTCACTGTCTGCCTACCATAAATAGGAGGAAGAAGCAGATAATGTCACTCAACACTCCTTTGAAAATAGGCTATACTGTTTTGTTTTTGTTTTTGTTTTTGTTTTTGTTTTTCCAAAATAAAAGCTATTCAGGGAGCCAAAGTCTTGTGACTTTACTACCTGTAAAAGCAAGGCCATTGTGAGGATGTGGTCAGAAGTCTGACCCCACAGCCCTCAGCTGATGCAAAACTCTCAGACAGAGCCACCATGCTAGCCCATGTGGCTCTTCTGTGTAGATTAGAAAGGGCATCCCCTAGGAGAGGGGGAGAACCAGTGGGAAACCCATGTCTCCCTCTAGCAGGCAGAGCCCTACAAGTACATGGCTTAGTGAGGAGAATATGCTTTATGTAGAGACACGAGCGACCTTGCCCCGGTGGATGAAGCCTAGAAGTGCCAGGACATGTGGCTAGGTGAGCAGAGTGTGGGCTTGAATGTAGCCTTCACTTACCCTGCCAGCCAGGCTCCTTTGTACAGCACCTGATCCGCACAACCACGGTGCAGTCCTCTCTAGAAAACTCTGAGGGCGTGACCCCCACCAAGATCTGGCCCCAGTCCATAGGAGCGGAGGATTCATCCACAGTCCATCTACCACCTGTTCCTTTGGTTTACCCCGTGGTGGCTCAACCCCACCTTTGGGGCCTCTCTACCACCCCTCTCTTATCTACCCACACACATTCCATTGGCCAGAACTCAGTCATGTGGCTCCACCAAATTACAAAAGAAGCTGGGGAGGGTAGTCTCTCTGGGTAACCAAGAGGACAAAGAAACCAGATTTCTTGACCACGTAGTATTGTCTCTGCCACAGTCCACCCATCTGTTCACCATCTGTTCACCCATTTCCATTACGTCCCTCACACAGAAAGCACAGACCATATCCCCAGTGAAACCCCCCCAAGACCATCGAGGTATGGCAGCCAGCTCCATGGCTCCGTCTCAGTAATGCTGTGCCATCCCAGACATGGCTCCCTGGGATCTGGTGGCCTGTGAACTGGAAGGCAAGGTATCTGCCCCCACCACTCCCCACCCATTGGTGGAATAGGAACAGGATACTGAAAGTTAGAACTCCCGTTCAGTAAAGGGAAGAATGGAAGAAGCAGTCCTTGACCACAGCCATTCTAAAGTTTCTTGATTTGTTCTACTTCTGGTTTCTGGGAAACACTGCCTTGCTGTCAGCCTCCCTGGCATGTCTGAACTAGATGCTGACAAGTGTGCTCTCCTTGGAGGCTCCATAGCTTTAGGACCATACCTCCTGGAGTAAGTTTAGGGGCCTGAGATATTTTTACAACTTCAACAAACACTTTTTTTCCTTTTAAATTTGGCCCTGTGGTTTCTCTAATAAATGTACTAGTTCTTCTGTTCCCTTTGTGTTTACTCAGTATTATGTCAGGGACCATAGCCACATCCTTCCTAGACATACTTTTCCAACCTGATTTATGTCTTTGCTTCCTTGTACCTTCCAGTCTGTCTGTCTGTCTCCCTCACTCTCCATAGTGAATGAAACACATCACATCTTCGCACATTCCCACATTCCATTGGCCAGAACTCATTTACACGGTCCATTTAACTGTAACAAAGGTTAGAAAATAGGGCCTCACTGTGTGTCCAAAAGGAAACAAAAATGGGGTTTGAATCCATATGATTCCTTCTTCCTCATCTGGTCTGAGAGGTGTTATCCTGATTGGAATCCTGCACTCAAAGCATATATTTGGAGTGAGGCAAGGCTTCTTTGAAAGAAGAGGGGTATTGTTTCTAGAAAAAAAAATAGGATTCAAAGCAGACAAAGTAATAGATTCCAACCTGGATAGAGGTTAAATATTTTGGGAGGGCAGGCAAAACCTAGGATGAAATCTTGACTTTAACATTTATGAGCCTTGGTGTCTATAAGAAATTACAAGAATTTTCTGGACCTCAGTTTCCTCATCCTTAGAATGGAGGTAATCACAGTACTTCCTTCAGAGACTGTTGTAAACTTGTATTAGGTAATGTTTGTCACATACTTGGCACAACACCATGCAAGAGGAAACATCAGTATGTGACATGTAGAGGGTACAAGTCTCAGTCTATACACTTAGTTGTGCAAGAAATTTAACTTTATTTTCCTATATCTGAACTTAACGTCTATGATAAATCCCCTCTTCCTTCTGATGAAAAAGACTTTGTCAATTCATAGCCTCTGCCAGGATTCTGTGTAAGTTCCAGGGAGCTAATGTGGATTTAAGATGGTAGAATGAGAGGGTTGGCATCTGTCCTTCTGTATTGTTCCTTGTCTGTGGTGGCACCCCGTCCCTGAGATGACTTTGCATATTATTTAGTCTTGGTTCTGTGTGAGTCACCGCTGTGCCCTCCCTCGTTCCCAACCACAAAGCATCTGCAGATCTGCCAACTCCATGTGTCATGTCTGGGTTACTCCACAGGGCACAGGAAACACTGAATTGCCTGTGTCATCCTGGGACCCCGGAAACCTCTGTGAGGCTGCCTTAGACCTGTCTTGACTCGGCGCACAGATACACCTTCTGTTCTCATGCATTACTGGCTTAGGAACCTCTGGAGTCTTCCCATCTCCTTTCAGTGAGGTTTGGGTCCATCCATTCTGCTCTTGGTTCCCCAGTCTTATCCAGAAGAGTCCATCACTTAGCATCAACCAGGTCCCTCGCTCCTGTGACTCTGTTTAGAGGGATGCCAGTAGTATCTAAGACTGAGCTGTCCAACACAGTAGCCACTAGCCACATGGGATCACTCAAATTTAAACTGGGTAAAACACGCTAACTTGGTAATACTAACCACATCTCAAGTGCTCAGTATGTGGCTGGTGGCTACCATACTGGAGAGTACAGTGTTTGTTACAGAACCCTTCCATCATCCCAGAAAGTTCTACTGGACAATGCTGGTCTTGAGTCTCTTTTTTGTCTGGCCTTACCCCCTCCTCATCTCAGAATCTTTATCTGGCCTCAGGGAAAAACCTTGCCCTTACATGATCGTACAATCTCATACCCATCCTGCCTCATGTCCAGGTCTGGGTTTTGAAACTCAGAAGCCGAGAACTGACTCTTCCGTTCTCTGTGTTCTCCTGTGTCCTCTCTTCTCTGAGGCATAAGGGATGGGATGCCTTTATTACAAACAGAGTGACCAACTGGGACCGAGAGGATTCCTGGGACATAAGAATTCCAATTTGAAAACCAGGAAAAGTCCCAGACCATCCAGGGTAAGTTGGTCACCTTGGTTACAAAGAACCACAGGTTACCAAGGTCTGTGGGGAAAAATACCAGTCTTTATATCTCAAAATTTACTTTAATTCTGTTGCTAATATTAACCTGAAAAGGATTTCACTTTTACCTCCAAAGTTAGATTTGAATATTATATTTCTTCTCTTTCTAGACGCTTTCCTGATCCCCCCTCTCCTGCCCTCCTCCCTCTGCAGCTCTGTGACTTGCTCAGATTTCATTGGTTCTACCTCGTATTTATTAAATGTGCATCTTCAGATCACCTTTCCCCTTGCCCACCTCACTAGGAAACTATGAGTGTCTGATATCTCGCCCTTTTTGGAAAACTTTTGATCCCGAGGTCATATGAAGAGTGAGCCACATAAAAGACTTCTGGAGGGCAAACAGCCAGGGCCAGCTCCAAAGAACCCTGTTGGGCATTCAACTAAGACCTTCAGTGGATTGTTAAGAGCTACCTTTTGGCCCATTTCTAACTCACACTGTGACAGTTTCAAACATAGACACTATTGTAGAGCTCAGCTCTCAGAGCAGGAGCTGATTTGAACTGCTGTCACTCGCCTGCTGGCTGTCTTGTCCCTGTCTGTCCTCTCCCTGACATACTCCTGCCCCAGCTTATTAGTTTGTGTGGACCA
The DNA here is from genome assembly GCF_048773025.1 of Camelus bactrianus. Taxonomy (NCBI): domain Eukaryota; kingdom Metazoa; phylum Chordata; class Mammalia; order Artiodactyla; family Camelidae; genus Camelus; species Camelus bactrianus. The sequence continues at coordinate 40,020,891 of NC_133550.1, read as the reverse complement.
TCTAAAAATACCTTGATAGCAGCAGCTCGGAAGGTTGAAGAAGGAAAAGGAGCCATCCAGTAAGACCACACACATTCTTCTTTTACCCAATTCCTTCCCTCAGTGAGAGTCGGACCTGAGGTGACACCAGCTTAAAAGTTGTATCAGACACTCTAACCCATGAATATGATTTGTGCTGTTTTCTGTTCCTGGAAAGTCCCTCTCCCTCCATTAACCTTAACCAGCCAGGCCCGATGCAGGCACAGCCTCATCCAGGAAGCTGTTCATGGTTTACCCTGGCCAAATCGTTCATCCAGTACAGCAGCAGATTAGAAAAATGATGTATATAACCTCACCCTAAAGTTGAATCAGAATTTTGAGAGGAGGAGACCAAAAATAGCATTTTTAACAAACACTCCAGGTAGGTCTTTTAAAAAATGTACTGATAGGTATGTCAGATGCCATACAATCCACCCATTTAAAGCGTACAATTCTGTGGCTTTTAAGTATGTGCAACCATCACCACAATCAATTTTAGAACACGTTATCACCCTCACAAGGAACTCTATATCCTTTTGTTAAATTGAAGTACCATCAGTTACAATGTGTCAATTTCTAGTGTACGGCACAATGTCCCAGTCATGCACATACATACATATATTTGTTTTCATATTTTTTTCTTAGAGGTTATTACAAGATATTGAACATAGCTCCCTGTGCTATACAGAAGAAACTTTTAAAATATCTATTTTTATATATAGTGGCTAACATTTGTAAATCTAAAACTCCCAAATTTATCGCTTCCCACTCACTTTTACCTGGTAACCATAAGATTTTTCACTATGTCTGCAAGTCTGTTTCTGTTTTATAGATTAGTTCATAGTGGCCTTTTTTTTTTTTTAGATTCCACATATGAATGTTATTACATGGTATTTTTCTTTCTCTTTCTGGCTTACTTAGAATGACGATCTCTAGGTCTATCCATGTGGCTGCAAATGGCATTATTTTATTCTTTTTTATGGCCGAGTAGTATTCCATTGTATAAATATACCACAGCTTCTTTATCCAGTCATCTGTCAGTAGATGTTTAGGTTGCTTCCATGTCTTGGCTATTGTATATAGTGCTGCTGTGAACATTGGAATGCATGCATCTTTTCGAATTAGGGAACTCTGTATCCTTTAGTTATCATTTCCCAAGCCTCTGTGCCCTGTCCCAGCTGTAGGCAATCACTGATCTAGTTCTATTTCTACAGATTTACCCACTCTGGACATTTCATATAAAAGGAATCATACAATGTGCTGTCCTTTGTGACTGGCTTCTTTCACTTAACATAATATTTTCAAGGCTCATTCATGTTGTAGTATACATCAATACTTCATTTCTCTTTATATGTGGAAATACCACATTTCATTTTTCTAGTCATCAGTTAACAGTTATTTGAGTTGTCCTACCATTTATAATATTGTCTATTATAAATGATATTACTATGAACATTTGGGTATAAGTTTTTGTGTGGACCTATGTCATCATCTCTCTTGGTTGTATGTCTAGGAATGTAATTGCTAGGCCATGTGGTAATTGTATATATAACTTTTAGAGGAACTGTCAGACTGTTTTCCACAGTAGCTGCACCGTTTTACATCCTCACCTGTATATTATCAGGGTTCTGATTTCTCCACATCCTCACCAACATCTGTTATTACCTGCCTTTTTAAATTCTAGCCATCCCAGTGAGTATAAAGTGGTATCTCATTTTTGTTGCAATTTGTATTTCCCTGATGGTTAATGCAGGTGCTTCTATACTCACTAAAGTTTGAAAACCTTTGGTATACTTCCCTGCAATATGTGATGGAGTTACCTGTCTTATGAACCCTACTAGACAGTAAGGTTGCAGAAGGCCTGGAGTACATTACACAGCTGCCTAGATCCCCTGGAGTGTTCGCTCAGTGCCTGGCCCATTAGAGATGGTCTGTAATTAAGAGCTAACATCTCTTGAGGGCCTGCCGGGCATAGGTGTCAGGCATAGGTTACACAAATTAATTCATTTAATCCTCACGACAACCCCTCGAGGTAGGATCTATCATTACTGCCGTTTTACAGATGAGGGAACTGAGGCAAAGAAAAGTTAAATACCTTGCCTGTATTTGAACTCAGGTTGTATGATGCCAGACTGAACTGCCTCCTGCAAAAAATATCTCTTGAATAAATGAATAAATTCCAAACTCTGAAGAAAGGAGAAGACAGCAGAGGCAGGGCTCACTCCACTATCCATTTGCCTGAACAACGATCTTTCAGGAAAAACAGAACTAGGAATTTGAGCTGCCTTATTCCTGTAAGTGACATCATGACACTTTACAAAACCTCAGTTCCTAATGGACACAGAAATTGCATGGGTTTGGATTCTTTAAACCAGATAGACATTAACCCTGAGTCCCAAGCCTATCAGGAAGTATTCATGGTAGAGAATGAAAACAGAGACTCCTTCTGGTGCAGACTTGGATAAATACTTGCAATCCAGGCGCTCCAGGGATGTGTTGGCAGTGAGGTTGAAAGGTAGAAAGAAGTCTTTATAGCTCTGAATTGAGTTATTTTATATCAGGTGTCTCCCCATGAGAGTAGACACACTAAAGATCAGCTCCAAATTGCCAACATGATTTTCTATGTCTTGTACAGGGCAAACCCTTCAGTATATCCTACCAAAGTATCACAACTTTAGGAAAATTAGAAAAATGTGCTCCTCAGTCCAAGCCAGGTTAATGGGTTGGTAAGCTGAGCATGAGCTGGATTTCAGCCCACGCCAGCCCACTTGGCTGGGCACCCTTGAGCAGTGCCCAGCCTGATCAACCATATATGGTTGGTAACTCTGTATGTTAGAGTCTGACTCTGGTGAATGCAGGAATTTTGGTAATTCAGGAGTGGTAACTAACCAGAAGTCAGATGATAGACTGATCAAAACCTCACAGCTCTTTATAATTCAGATGAAAGAAACAGCAGTTACTAGAAACAACTAGTCAGTAACAAATGACCAGTAGAGACTATGTCTGACTTAATGGAATATAGAAGCTGACTAAACCCAGGCCTACAGAATTCAAGCCAAAGCCACGACTCGAAGCCAAACTCATTCATCTTGACTTCAGTACCTAATCCAGAAAGCCAGGGTGCCTTTAGAGTCCTGAAAGATGGAATGCAGCACTGGCAAAGGACTGAAAATTTGCAGCTCCAGACTGCAGGCAACCTGCTCACCATGGAGCCATACGAACTTCCAGAACACATCCTGCTTCTTCAGCAGTTGACAGAGCCGTCTATGACACAGGCTTTCTGACGTGGTCTATTGAGGTCCTGGCAAACAGTCAGCCACACCACCATGTAATGTCTGTCTGGAAGCAGCTCCAGGAAACAGGCCACGGCCGGGGTGGGGTTGGGGGGGTAAGGGGCTGTACAAAGTACCCAAGCATCTGTCAGAGGAAATGAAGATGTGGAGCAACACCAACTGTTATTCATGTCTCTCCAAATGCCCAGGCTCATTGACACACAACTCCAAATGATGTGGCATAGTTGTGGCATGCTGAGAGACTACAGTCACAGATGGGGTAGCAGTGTTTAGAGAAAAAGACTGTGCAGACTATTCATGGACAGAGAGGAAGAGCTCTATACTGTAGTGGACAGTACACATAGACACAAGTCTAGTGACAACAATAATAATTTATAATAAATAAGTTACTAATAAGTTACTAGACCTGTGCTATGCTCTTGATTCATATTATCTCACCTGTATTTTAAAGTATATAATAATTCTAAACAGTGAGTATTATTAGTAAGCTTCTTATAAATGATGACACTGAAGCACAGAGAGGGTAAATACTTACCCGAGATCACACAGCTTGTAAGTAGTAGAGCCTGGATATGGAGACCTGAAGACTCACTCTAAAATCCAAGCTCTTAACTGCAACCTTATTTTGCTTTTCAAAGAGCTATCTATTGGTATATATGAGGTGTCGCCTATAGGTATATGAAGCCAAAATGGGTCTTGGAAGCCACCATGATCCACACTGTGCATGTTGTACATACATACATAGACACATAAACACATGTTTTTTCAAGAAATATTTTCTGTGCTCTGCTGTTTGTTGCACTTAATATTGCCAACAGCTCTAGGTTGTTAGGAGAAAAACATGGTCCCTGCCTGTGGCAAATCTTTCCCAGAAATAGCTGCAAGAGTATCTTTCATCCATCATGTCTTTTGCAATGAAACTCTGTCCAGCCTCTCACCAACAGGTGAAGTCTGTTTACCCTGAACATGGGCTGGTGGTGTGACTTGCTTTGATCAATAGAATACAGTGGAAGAGGTATTCTGAGACACTGAAGCCCAAAGCCTAAGAGCACTGGCAGCTTTCACTTCTGTTACATCTCAGCTGCCAGTAGTCTGACTATCCTGAGACTGCCGTGCTGTGAGGAAGCCCAAGCTAGCCATGTGAAGAGAGAGCGGCCACATGGAGGGGCACCAGGGCATCGGATATCTGGGTGGTCTTCATGGACCTTTCCATCTGTACTAGCCAGTGTTCTCTGGAGAAACAAAACCAAGAGAAGGTAGATAGGTACATAGATAGATAGATACTTAGATAGACAGGCAGACAGATGTAAGGAATTGGTTCACATGATTATGGAGGCTGGAATGTCTAAAATCTGTGGGTGGGCCCACAGGGGAGTCCTAGGGAGAGCCAGTGCTGTGGTGCAAGTCTGAAGACAATCAGGCTGGAGACCAGGGAAGTACAGATGTTGCAGTTCAAGTTCAAATGCCATCTAGTGGAGAATTCCTTCTTGCTTGGGAAAAGTCAATGTTTTGTTCTGTTCTGATTTCAGCTGACTGGCTGAGGCCCACCCACATTGTAGAGGGCAGTCTGGTTTGCTCAGAGTGCACTGATTTAAATGTTAATCTCATCCAAAAAACTTTTGTAGAAACACCAGAATAATGTTTGACTAAATATCTGGGAACCATAGTCCAGCCAACTTGACACACAAAATTAATCATCACAACATAGTCCAACCCAACCAACAGCATCATGCATGTGAGTGAGCCCTGCTTGACACCTTGTGAAAGAAAAGAACCAACCAGGTGAACCCTGACCAAATTCCTGACTCACAGAATCATGAGAAATAATAAATTATTGATTTCAAGCCATTGAGTTTTGTCATATAGCAGTAGAAAACTGCCCAAATGGAATTTACAATTTAGTAACCTTAACAAACAAGTAAACACATAGATGTGTAATTACGTATTTAATACATATTTAAGGGGGGGAAGAACAGAGCAGAATTATTCCTTCATTGCATTTATTAAACACCTAATAAATAAAAATTTCTTGGTAATCTCAGGGCACTGGTAACAAGATCATCCTTTTCCATTCTTTGGCTCTAACTTGCAGTGCTAACTGGCAGATCACTGCCTTTCTGGACCTTGGCCTCTCCGTCTGTGAAATGGGCATGGTAGCCCTCATCCTCTCTGCCTCAGAGGCTCTTCTAAAGACGAGATGAGATGAGAAACAAAAATTGTATGATTGCTGAGAGGCCCTCAGTGAGCTGCATTCTAACGAGATAAATGTTCTTTTGGGCTAAAAGTGCAAAATTGCTTTATAATTCATCACTGAAATGGAAACATCTGGCCAAGGAAATCTGAAAGAAGCAGCAACCTTTCTGACCAAAGCAATTGTATCTAATAGCTGGTCTCTGGAGTCCCCTCCTTCAGCTCTAATTTGCCCATTACTTTGAGTTTTATTTTGAAACACGTCAGCCTTTTTTTTTTTTTTTTGCACGTCTGCTTTTTCTATTTTTACTTTTGATCAGAATAGAGAAAGAAAACATTATAAATGGTAAATATCTATTGTTGGACATTCCATCATACATATACACACAAATACATACATATCCATGAATTTATTCACCAATATATCTTTTAATTGTAGTTGTAGCAAATGAGTGAACCAGAATTATATAGGAATTGTACAGGAATTTTACAGGCAACCTCAGAAAACTTCAATTATTCTACAGATGAATGAGATTTCCACCTGGTTTATGAAACAGTGAACCCAGGAGCCAAATCCAATCATGTCTTGTCCTGTTTAAAAACTCCTTAATGACTTCCCAATGCCTTCTCTATAAAGACCAAGCTCCTTGGCATAGCATTGAGGTCCTCCATGATCTGAATGTTGCTTACCTCTCCAGCCTTGCCTCTCACTACTCACATTCTTGAGCTTCATGACCTGATAATGCAGGTGTCTCATCTCTGGCCCTTGCATAAGCTATTTCCTTCTCGCTAGTACACCATCCAGCTTCCATCTTTGTCTAACTCACTCCTTCATCCTTCATGTCTTTAGATGACCTGTCTGCAAAATCTTCCCTAGACCTCCAAGACTGGGTTTGGTGTCCCTCATCTGTGATCCTTCAGCACCTTACTTCTAAGGTAGTTTCATATTACAATTTCAAGAAAATTAAAGACAGTTCTCATACAAATCCATCACGAGCCTATGCCAAAGAATTATTTAATTCATTAATGAGGGTGCCAGCAGGGTGAGAAAACTGGATCAAAGGAACAGATGAGAAACTGATTTATATGTGGTCAGTGAAAGAAAGACTGCTGACCCAAGATTGCTCACTTAGATACAAAACTAGATATAATGTAATGTCCTATAGGCAATAAAATCATAACCCTTAGGAGTTGCCTTTTCCAATGAACATACATCATCTACATCTTTACTGGACAAAAATTGTTTGCAATTTACCAATTTCCTATAAATTAAAATCTTAATGTTCAAGGACTAGACCCTATCTAGTAGCAATAGTTAGCCAAATCAAGGGCGTCAGATGACCTTTGTGGTGGCCTATTAGACAGTGCGTTAGTGTGACATTGAAAGGGCACACTGTCATCTTTCCAGAATTTTTCTTTTTACCAAGTAGCATTAATACTCTGTATTATAATGACCTGTTATCTTATTTGAAATTCCCAGCAAACTGAAGGCTTCTTGGGACGAGATTGTGTTTTGGTTCACTCTTGTAGCCTCCGAGCTCAGCTCAATGCCTAGGATGTAGTAGGTGCTCAGATAATTATTGTTGGATGAATTAAAAGGTTTTTTTCTTTGAGAATGAAATTACCCCCTCCAAGGAGCTTATCAGTTTCCCACAGATCAAGTTGCCAGTGGTGAGAAATCTGTGCAGTGACCACAGCCCGCGCCCCTCTCCAAGCCAAGCCAAGTGTCCCCTGTGGCCTGCAGCCCCTGAAGCATTCCTCCTGCTTCCTACTGCTGCATTGTCACCCTCACTGTCACTTTGATGAGCAGATATGGGAGGCCAGGTGAAAGAAGCTCATCTCCTGTACTGTGTTTCCATTTAAGAATCAGAAAGAATGGGTCATCCTCTGTCAAGCCCCCTGCCGGTCCCCTGTCCCTAGTCCCAGCAGGAAGGCTAGAAACCTCAGCCCTCTCTAGCTGGCTGCCTCACATCTTTGTGCTGCTGGGAGCACAAGGGCTCCTTCTATTCCTGGATTCCGCTCCCTGAGGACAGCTATTGGGGCTGCAGGCACTACGCTCATCATTCTAATAGGCTCACAGGGCGGCCTGCTTTTCTCACAGATAATGAGCCTGTATCATTTAAATCAAGACTAATTTATGCACTTAAATACTTGTTGCCCGAATGAATAAACTGCCCTATTTGTGACTTGTTTTTTATTAGCACAGGAGGCAGGTAAAAAACATCATCAACTGATGGGAGGCGGGGTGGAGACAGGCCTAAATTTCCCTTATTCAAGGTCAAGGAGCGTCCATGAATAGGAGGGATAGGGGTGAGGTGCACTTCAAATAACTCCAAGTTTTGAAGCGTCTGAAAAGGTCTGGAAAAAAATGAACTTGAAAGAGCATGAGTGAGAGTGAGTTTATTGCTATGTGTAACACCTTTGTCAATCTTGTGGCGACCTTGGAAACATTTCAGGAAGACAGGGAGTTATCTGGGCAAAAGTTGGAGACATTTTGGCAAGCGGTAGGCTCCAGTAAGCCCAGGGGTGCTGGTAGACGGTAGACTGGGACTGTGTGAAAGGAGAGAAAGCAGAGAAGTAACAATAATGGAGCACCAAAGGCTTTGTATTTCTTAGAAGCAGAGTGGATCGCTGGGAAATCTAGGGAGCGGGTGAAGTCTGCCTTCATAGCTCCCAGCTTCTTGCTGCTGACCCCTCCCCTACCCCGCGAACCCCTGTCACCCTGTGTGCTCCCTCCTGTTCCTGCTCCCAAGCTCTGGTGTAGCCACTTGGCCCTTCATTGGGAATTGAAAGCTATGTGTTCTCTCTTGCAGTGGTATTTACACTTAAGCTTTTTCTCTCTGAAAAAGGAGTCGAGTGGCCATATAATTTATCACTCATCCAGAAGCATTTTTAGCACCCCTTAAAATGACACCAGAACAATAGTAATAAACCAGAACTGTCCCAGAAGGGTCGGACCTAAGTTCATCCTAGGAATTCAAGGCCTTGCCTCCTATGTAAGGAATTGTAGGCATCACTGAGCAAGTGAAGGGAGGTCTCTGATTCTTTCCCAAGGAGAGAGTCACGGGAGGAAGTGGTAGGGAGTAGAGACGTATTAGAATGTTCCTAATTGCATATAATGGAGTATCCAGCTACCATGGGCTTAAATTAAAAGGACTTAATTTTTTTCATATAGCAGGTAGTCTAGAGGGAGGTGAATCCAAGCAAGATCAGTGTCTCAACCACATTAGGGCTTCTCTGAGGATCTCTTGGCAGTCTTCCTCATTATTACAAGATGGCTGCCAAGGTGCTGTACATTATGTCTTGGCAAAAGTTCATTCAAAGGTAGGAAGAAGGAGATGCAGCTTTTCCTCAAACCTCTTTCTTTTATCGTACAGATTTTATCTTGCCCAGAATTCTCCCAGCTGAGTTCCCCTCTGGTTTAATTGGCTGATATTGGGTCACATGACTATTCCCAGAGCTACAAGGGCAGCTGTGAAAATGAGAACCTGCATTTTCTGCCTCTGTGATGGGTGATGGGCTCTGTTGGCCTGGAGAAAGGGTGAGCAGCTGACAATGTCTACCACAAACAACCTTCCCCTAGGCCTTGCACTAAATCTCTCAGGCAGTGAATTTAATATGCCTGACAAGATCTGAAATGGTAGCCATGAATCCATTTATATATCCCCATTGATTGCCATGGTGTTTTCAGAAATGCTTTCTCTTCTTTTCTGATTGATTTTCTGATGCCCTTAGTTCCTAAGGCTTTATCTGGAAGTTGTCCTCCTGAGCCTGACAAGAAGTCACAGATCTCTTAAGTGGGGGCTCTGAGCCAGACTTTAGGCTAATTCATTTACCCTTCTCCATCAAATGGGTCCTGTTAACACCATTTAACAGATGAGGAGATGGAGTTTTAGCAAATTTTGTAACTTTCTTGAGGTCACTAAATCTCCCAACTCTCTCCTTAATGCAAATAAGGACATACATAGTACAGGTTTTGCAAATACTGGTAATTTTATTAGCAAATTTATTAGTATTACTATTAAAGTTATCTCTTACTCCTTACTCCCAAGTCCTTACAGGTCCCATGTGATTTCTTCCTTCCTCTTTCCTTTGTCCACTTTCCCCCTCAGTCACTATGCGTCAGCAATAAAGTGATTTTTTTCCTGTTTCTTGGCTGTCCCAAGCTCTTTTCTGCCTCAGGACCTTTGTACCTACTGTCTCCTCTGCCTGGAATGCTTCTGGCCCAGATCCTCCCTTTTCAAGTCTTAACTCAAAGAAGCTTTCCCTAGACACCCTAATTAAATTGTTCCTTTTATTTTCTGGAGTAGCACCCTGATTATTTCTGTAATTGAGTTTATCACTGATAGTATCATCTTATTTGCTTATTATCTCTCTCCTCCAATCTCTGCCAAGGCATTCCTGAGAGCAGAGACTTTGTTCTTCATTTATCCTCTTTTAACTAGAATGATGCCCAATAGTAGTACCCCCTAAGATTATAGATTACAGTAGCAGAGGTAAGGAAAACACTGGAATTGGAGACTGAATATTTCATTTACAAGCCACATAGCCTTTGAGAAGCCATTTGAGCTACCTAGCCTCAGGGTTCTCATTTGTAAAATATCAACTAGACAGCCTACCTCACAGAATAATTTTGAGGTTCCCATGAGATCAGAGAGGCAAAAGAGTCTAACATGGTACCTAGTGCACAGTAGGTGCTCAGGAAAAGGTAGCTTCTCTGGAATCCCAGGCCAGTGCCCCTCCATTCTGCCATGTTCTTGGGGCAGCATGTCCCTTCACAACATGACTGATACATCACTCCCAGAAGATAAATTTTGCAAGGTCGTGTTTTTGCAGACTTGGTTTCTTATGCAGGACTACAGGAGACCCCAGCAATAAATGAGAAGGGCCCTAATACTTCATGTGTGAATCCCTGGTTCGGAGTTCAGAGTACAAGCCCCTGTAACTGGGGTCCTGAGCCAGCCAACAAAGTCACATTGAACCTACACGCCAATGAGGCACTGATGGAGCAACGTGGGGAAAGGGTATTGCAGGACCTGACAACTAACCAGGGAGAGAACCAGCTGCCTGCTATGTCAGGAATCAGAGCTGTGGGGGGAAGAGGAAGTGGGAGCTCATCTACATCAGCTTAGTTCCAGGGAGAGGAAGGGGCTTCTTCGGATGAGGGTGCCCTTTGCTTTCCACAGTTGAAAGGCCCATTTGGTGGTGCCAGGCTATGAAAGGAAGGAACAACTGGAGATTGCAAACTCTGCTCTACCTGTCTTCATAGGCTATAGGGAATTGGGGTTACCAGTGTGGGTTCTGGGGTCACAAAGACCTGGGTTCAAATTCTGGCTCTGCCCCTTATTAGCTCTGCTATGCTAAACACATAATTTGAACTTCTCCGAGCCTCATTTCCTCGTCTGTAAAATGGGAATAACCACAGCACCTAAGGCATTAAGTTGCTGTGAGGTTCAAAGAGGGTAATTCATGGGAAGCTCCCTGATTAGTTCTTGACATAAACTGAGGTTCAAAAAGTTAGCAATTCATACCAATTTATACAGTCCTGGACAGAGAAAATTTTTGAAGAGTGAGAGACAGTGGTATAGAGCTGAAGGCAGGTAGTTTTGCTTTCTCTGTTTGTCCTTTTCCATTTTGCACCCAGGCAGGATTTAGCGTGTAGTCAGCCTTTCCGCCCACCCACTTCAAGACAACCTCAGGCTACAGAGTTGAAACTTCTATCTTTCACAGACACCAAATTTTCCATCTCCGGCTGCAAAAAAGGAGCCTGAGAAACCCTACAGCCTGCGTTTGCTGCCTGTTTCTACAGATGCCAGCAAAACGGGACTTCTAGTAATGAGATCAGTAACCTGAGTAAGAGAACCGAAAAAGCAAGTCTCAATTAATCCTGCCGGCCGGCTGGTTGTGTTCCAGTGAACAATGAAAGCACAAGGATGGGAAATGCTGCCTTCTGACATGTTCAAGCCTACCCACCCCTGCTAGGTACTATTATTAGAAGCTATATTAATAAATGCTTCTGAACACAGTGAGGATTCAGAGTGCTGGAGAGTTGCAGAGTGTGCCAGACACATAAACTGCCTGCCCCAGCAGCTCCCAAGCATGAAGGATACCAGACAGGGCCCAGATGGCAGAAAACACTATGACCAGGGGGCGGGGGGATTTTTCAGGGTTGTGCTGGATATGAGAGAGTCAGTCCTTGGCACCTGCTATCTGATCAGGAATCTTGTTGGAAGAGCTCTTCTTCAGAAATCATTGGAGAAATGATAAACAGGTGACAGTCCCCTACCATCTTGGAGCCTTGAGGGAAGAGCTAAAGACGAGTCCAGCCTTCTGGCCAACTAAGTTAGGCTGGGACAGAGATGGCAAACTGTTCACCAGAGACTAGTCTGTCTTTCTTTTAGAAACACGCCTCTCTGAGTCAGCAAGGAACTCTTGGACATTGGAGTCCTCAAGTGATAGCTAGAGACCACCTCTCCTAGACTCCCCAGCAATGTGTGTGGTCACATGGCTGAGCTCCAGCCAGTGGGTTGAGAACAGAAGCTATGTGGACAACTTTCAAATCACAGTTTTTTATACGGAAGCTCCAGTCCTCCATTCTTTCTTCCCCCTGCTGTCACCTGCTGGAGCAACTGCTTCAGGCCCAGAGAAGGAAGCCACAGCTGAAGATGGCAGCTCTGTCCAACCAGCATCTGACCCTACCACCCTCCTCTGCTCCATCAGATGGAAGGAAAACAGACTTCTACCTGACTTAAGCCACTCTATTTTGACATCTTTCTTATAGGAGCTTATCCCATAGCACATCCCAGGCCTGGCTCTGAACTCAAGTAAGAGAGCCAAGCCTTAACATTCGAAAGAGGCTGATGGTTTACACACATTACTTAATCTGGCTCTCCTCTCTCTCCCTCAGCCACTGGGCTCCCCTGAACTGGCTGCTTTTCTGCTCTTCGAGCTCCTTAACTTCTCTCCCTTCTCAGAGCCCTTTCCTCCAGTATTGGTTGGCTAGGGCTGCTGTAACAAAGCACCACAGCCTGGGGGTCCTAAACAACAAATCTATTGTCTCCTAGTTCTAGAGGCTAGAAGTCCAAAATTAAAGAGTGCCTTCTTTGTACCAGGTGAAGGAAGCTCATGTTCTAAAGGAAGGGTTGTTATGGTCTGAATTGTGTCCTCACCCCCACCTGCTCCATTCATATGTTGAAGTCCTAACCCCCAGGACTCAGAGTGTGGTCTTACTTGGAGAGAGAGTTTGTCAGCAGGGTTGATTCCTGCTGAGGGCTTTGTAGGAAGGAGCTGTCCCAGGCCTCCCTCAGTAGTGTGTAGATGGCTGTCTTCTCCCTGTGTCTCTTGATGTGTGTCTCTTCCCTCTGTGTGTGCCTGTGTCCAAATTTCCCGTCTTTATAAGGGCACCAGTCATATTGGATTAGGGCCCACCCTAATGACTTTTTTTTTTTTTTTACTTAATTACCTCTGTAAAAACTCTCTCCAAATAAGACCACACTGAGTCCTGAGGGTTAGGACTTCAACATATGAATAGAGGGGATGAGGTGAGGACACAATTCAAACCATAACAACCCTTCCTTTAGAACATGAGCTTCATTCACCTGGTACGAAGAAGGCACTCTTTAAACTTTACTGAATGAATCAAGATACAAATATTCATCATTTTTATTATACCAACATCATTATCATTATCAATTAGAAATCTTTAACAGACATTTCTGTATTTCTATAGTTGATACTAATGGATATTTACTTGATAAATAATATATATTAATACTAATATCCTGGATTATGGAAAGATTTCAAAATGCAATTTTAATAATTAGTCAAAGATTACACTAAGTTCAGTATAATTTTAATGTTGATTGTATTTTATTAATACAAAATTCAGTCATTCATAGATAGAACTTACAATAATCACCAAATATCAAGAATGTTTGCTTTTACTCTAGTCTAAAAGAACTTGAGGGTTTGAGTAACATACCAAAAACAGGATTTCAATAAAATGAGAATAAAAACAGATAAAGTTGGATTAAGGGAAAAAAATAGCAAATGTTCTGACCCTCGGAGTCACTGTAATTGCTTTACTAGAGCATAGAGTTATATTAAAAATTTTTGGGAACGCAGTAGCTGCTACAAACAATACCTGTGAGGCAGATCTATAGCAGTTTTTTCAGGAGACGGAAGAGTTTTACCTTGTAAAAAACTCAGAAATTTCCACAGGGGCCAATCTATAGGGCACAACTGTCCTTTGCATCATTCAGTATCTTCCATAACGGTTTCACCCAGAATTCAGAAGAGGAATTTAAGCCATTTCTTGAACCCAACATCATAAAAGTCAAGCAACAACATTAAAACATAATTTAATGGAGGTCGTTTTTAAGGTGCATGGTGCAAATATGAAACCTTCCACCCAAGAGTAGCACATAGAGTTCATAGAGGGGTAACTAGATAGCACATCCCTTAAATTCTTTCCCCTAAATCTCATTTCCATTCATCTGGGGTCTTTGCTCAGGAATGGGCTCAAGTGCAGTGGTTAAGGGAGTTGGGCATCTGGATTTGGATGCAAGCTCCACCACTTCTGAGCTGGGTGACAGGTGTGTCACTTATGTATAAAATAAGGCTGATTATAATGCTTATGTTATATGTTTGTGGTGAGGGTTAAACTAAATAATGTATATGCAACTCTTACTACATTACCCAGCACATGGTGAACACTCAGTAATGTTTGTGGTTATTAATAGTAGCATATTCTTGGATCATGGGCACATAAATACACTTTAGAAACCACACAGGTGAGTAGTAGACATTCTCTTAGGAAAATCAGTGCTCAAATGATATTCCTGCTTGGATGGAAGACTTCATGTTTATATAATGGAAGGGTACTGGACAGTCTGCTCTAGTTTCACTAGAACACCCTATTCTCTGATAGAAAGCAGTCTGTTAATTCCATTGACAACTTTCCAACAGTAATGCCCTCATTATAACCCCTAGTTTCATTTCTTGGCATTAATTCACTTGATCAAATAGAAAGCAAAGGGACTCTAATTTACCCAAGTCTAATTAAAAAAAAACGAAAGCTCATCTTTGTATAGATAACCCATCTGTTGTACAACAAAGAATTTGACTTGCCTTTGCCCCGGTTCCTGGAAGGGAGACCCTAAGGGGGAGTTTCCCATGTAATAGGACTGTCTTTGTTATTCACGAGCCTCTTGGATCACACCTCAGTTTAAACTAAAAGCTGAGATGATTGAGGATGGGAGCTGGTGCCAGAAAGATCAACCATGTGATTAGAACGTTGGGGCTCTGAGCCCTTCTGTCAGTGGAAAAGGTGTCTCTGTTTCATAACCTCTGTGGCTGGCGAGTTACACAGATCAGTTTCTTTCAAATTCCTTTGATGAGAACTAGTTTCATGAGCTCTTCTGGATGCAGGTGGGGCTGGGAAATGTAATTCTTGTCTGGGCTGCTCTTCCCGGACAAGGCTCTGTAATTTGGAAAAGGGAGCAGAGATTTTGGTGGACTGTTAGCCATCAGAGATTGGTTGAAGGGTAGACCCATGGTATGGCCCAAACTGGGCCAATCAAAGGACGTCCTTGAGATTGGTATTTGAAAGCTAGGAGAAAAAGAGAGCTTGTTGGCAGGGGGCGGGGGGGTAGGTCTGAATTTGGACTTTTATAGTATGTTCTCTGCCATGAGGTAAAGGTATCTGCAGAATGAAGCCAGGCAGAGAGGAAGAGAGACACAGAGGGAGACGTACAGAGAGATATAGAGAAAGAGAGAGAGGGAGAGACAAAGAGAGAATTTGAAAATGAGTGAGTCCTGGTGGCCACAAGAGAACCAAGGCTTTGTCAGTAACTAAGTTGGTGGCCTTGAACAAATTACTTGATATCTGAGATTCCTTGAGATCTGTTGATAACAGTTTCCTTATTTGTTTCAAAACCCTTATCAGCCTTTTTTTATTCTGTTGTGTCCTTTTCAATGCCCACGTGCATACATCTTTCATTCATAATGACTCCATTTTTAAGTTGGAGCTCTCAACTGAGAACTACAAATGTACTTTTATTTTAACTTTGTCTTCTTATTATAAAGTATGCAAGACGTGAATTATTCTTTTTTCTTTATGCCCCCAGTTCATGGAGGGCATCAGTCTGTCTGTGTGATTCATCGGCTCAGGTGCCCGATGTAGGGGACATTGGCCCCTACACTACACGGCCTCAGTGCACTATGCTCTGAAGTCTGTTTCTCTGCCAGCACCACCCTCTGCTGTCGGCTGTCCTTTCTGGCTGCTGCTAACCTGCTCCCTAATGAATACTCATTTGCTTAGATCAAGGTCCAAGAATGTGTCCTTGTCTGTCCTTCCTTCAAGTAAAGTACAACTCTGCCCCCAGAGACCCTTCCATTGACTTCAAAGTTAAGTCCTAAGTGCTCAGTGGCTGGCATTACTAGAAATATGATCCTGGAGAAGCAGAGCATTATTGAAATGCCTGCCTGTTCACCTGTTTAGCAAAACGGCGACTTGCAAGTGATGATTAATTTTATAAACCACTCTCTCCTTAAGCGATTAGGCTTCTAGAAATCTTTGGCACCTGAAAGTTTTCCTGAGGGCCAATTAGAAGAGAGACCAACAAACACTGGAGACACCTTCATCCTCTGTGAGGTTGGAGATCCCCCTCTCAGGGCTCTATGGAGAAAGCTCCCACTTGTGTGCTGTCAACGAGGTCAAAATGAGCATCAAATCTCTCAGGGGATATTTAGAAACAGAGATCTGAGGATTAGAATGACTCAAGAAAGGTGAAATAGTAGGTATTTATAGGGCAGACCTCCCTGAGAAAGGGCGGGAGCTGATGGGCAAGTTGTGTTTAGTGAAGGGCCAGATAGTAAATATATTTTAGGCACTGCAGTCCACACATGGTCTTGGTTGCATCTTCCTCTCCTGCTGCTGCTGCTGCTGCTGCTGCTGCTGCTTCTTGTTTTTGAGTTTTTAAAAAAATTTTTATTGAATTGTAGTTGATTTACAACGTTAGTTTCAGGTATACAGCAAAGTGATTCAGTTATACATATACATACTTATGTGTTTTTTCTTTTCAGATTCCTTTCCATTATATTTTATTACAAGAAATTGAATGTAGTTCCCTGTGCTGTATAGTAGGTGCTTGTTGTTTATTTTATATCTAGTAATGTGTGTCTGTTAATCCCCAACCCCTAATTTATCCCTTCCCATTTTTTTTAACCTTTTACAATTATAAAAATTAGTATTAGCTCATGGGTTGTACAGAAACAGGCCAGATTTGGCTCACAGGCTGTAGTTTGCTGATTCAGGTTAGAGCACCGAGATGTGAGTTCTGGCTTTGCCACAACTGGCTGTATGCAGGGTTGAGTAAACAAGCTTTCCAAGTCTCAGTCTCATCACCTGTGAAACGGGAGACTCACCGGCTTTTGACTGGGATGATTTATCATATGCCTGGCACCTAGTTGCATCCGGTCCATGAATAGTGGCTGGCATTGCTATTTCCTGATTTACCATAGAGTCTTGTGTAAATGTGGTAAATCCATACAGTGAAATACTATTGAACCTTAAGAAGGAAGGAAATTCTGACGCATGCTGCAACATGGATGAACTCTGAGGACACTATGCTGGGTAAAATAAGCCAGTCATCAAAAGGCAAATTGGTATGATTCTACTTTAGGAGGTACCTGGAGTAGTCAAATTCATAGAGACAGAAAATAGAATGGTGGTTGCCAGAGGTTGAGGGAAGGCACGTGGGGAGTCATTGTTTAATGGGGACAGAGTTTCAGTTTTACAAGATAAAACGAGCCAGAGACGGATGGCGGTGGTTACCCAACAGTGTGAATGTACTTAATGCCCGTGAGATGTATACTTAAAAATGGTTAAGATGGTATGTTTATTTCATCACAATTTGAAAAGCATGTAGGAGATATATAGCTCAGATATGGAAAAATAAAGTGGGGGGAATAGGGAGTGTTGTGAAGGGGATACAGTTTTAAGTGGGGTGATTGAGGAAGAAGATATTTGAGTAAAGACCTGAAGAAAGGAGAGGAGAAGCCGTGTGAGTTCTAAGTGAGCAGAAGGGTGTTCTACGTAGCAAGTATGGCAAGTGCAAAGGCCCTGAGGTGGGAGTGTGCCTTGGGGATAAGTGGGCTAGAGCAGAGCAAGTAAGGGGAAGATGAGATCCAAGAAGGAAAAGGAGTACCAAGGTAGGAGGCTGAGGGGACAATGACACAGGGCTTATGGGCCACTAGAAGCACCCAACGCATTCTCAGTGAAACAGTGAGCTCTTGCAGCATTTTGAACATAGTAACAAGACCTATAATTTATTTTTATTAAAGTGCAGTAGATATATAATATCTTATAAGTTTCAGATGTACATCACTCAGATGTACATCATTCAGATGTACATAATGATTCAATATTTATATACATTTCAAAATTGGTGCTGACCTATATTTTAATGGAATTACTCTGGCCACTATGTTGAGAGATCAGGGCACCAATGGCAAAGGCTGGGAGATCAGCCAGGAGGTTTTACCAATTGTACAGGCCAAGAATGATGGAGGAGTGGACAGCATGATAGCAAAGGAGAGAACTGGTTGTAGTAGGGATATATTTTGAGACAGAGT
Source organism: Camelus bactrianus (assembly GCF_048773025.1). Classification (NCBI taxonomy): domain Eukaryota; kingdom Metazoa; phylum Chordata; class Mammalia; order Artiodactyla; family Camelidae; genus Camelus; species Camelus bactrianus. The sequence continues at coordinate 40,002,754 of NC_133550.1, read as the reverse complement.
CAACAGGATTTGCTGAAGGACTGGCTGTGGTGTGTGAGGAAGAGGATTGCTCCCAGTTGGGACCTGAGCCAAAACTTCCATGGTTTACATAACACATTATGTTAATTATCTCATTTCTATCTCACAGTCAAGGCTTCCTAGAGGCTGCATTCCAGGGCTCAGGCTTGGGAGCTGCCAGGCCTGGGTTAGAACCCTGTTTCTGGTGCTCATTAGCAGGGTGGCCTAGACCAAGGCCCTTAACAGCTTGGAGCCTCAGTTTCCCCAGATGTAAAATGGAGACACTGACATTCAGTAGATTTGTTACTGTGGGGACTACAGCCCCTGGTACCCAGGAATTGCTCACTAGTGGTAGCTTGGTATTATTTTCCCAGCACAACTGGAATCAGAACATGGCCCTGTGCCTCCAAGCCTGTGTTCTCTCCCCAAGTTCTCTTTTCTAAGAATTGGGGACAGTCTGGGAGTTGGGGCCTGGTTATGTGTGTGCTTGGGGGTGAGACAGGGAGGCAGTTCTTTGGGTGACTTTTACTCAGTATTGCCCCCTTCCAGGCAGGAACAACATGTTCTAGCCTCTTCTCCCCTGGCTTAGGGCGTTGGGCTGAACTGACCAGACATTTTTACATTTATCAAGCACTGCTTCACTCTGACCAAAGATTTAGTTCCAGAATTACAGAACAGAGAACCCTTTCCTATCCCTCCTCCCATAATGCAGAGCATGGGCAGGGAGATGGGAAGATATGTTGACAGCCTCACATGGTGGGCCACTTGGGGCTTGAAGGAGGGGATATAGGGCATGGGGGTGAGCAGAATGAGCACTGTTCTAGGAGTCTCAGCGCCTGGTGTATACTCGTTGTCCATCACCAATTGCAGTCTGAGCTTTTGAGTCTTTGACCAAAAAATTACTATATCTGCCCCTGCACCTCATGGAGGATCAAATTAGAGAAAATACGTGAATGAAAGATGTCATAGGTCATGAATTACAATATTTGTTCAATTCAAAATGCATAAACCCTAATCCCAGTCATCTGCTGCTGCATCATGGATCGTGGTCTGTGGACTTCCTTCACTAGGGTTACCTGGGGCTGCTTAATAAAATGCTGGATTCTGGGGCGCAGACTAGCCCAAGCTTCCTCTCCTTCCCCCTAACCAAGCAGTTCTTAAACACAGTAAACCTTAGAACCATCGGTCCAGGAGCTAAGTTTGATGGAATAGGAAAAATGATAAGGGATAATTTAGTGTCCGGAGATTCTTGGCATTCGGATAGGTGCTAACCTGTAATATAAATGATGGGCCTTTATTCATCAAGTTTGAATCTTCCCAATGGGTGGGACATGGAGTTCCATTAAAAACAGCTGGGTAGGCCACTTGTCAGAATTTTAAATAGACAACGTGAATTGTTACACACATCCTTTCTGAAGGGACATTTTTAATTTAGAGCTTTTTTTCCCTAAAGATGAATTTCCAGTATTCTTTCCATGTGTTTCTTCTTAATGCCTCTAGGACACTCAGCCTTGGCTTTTCTTGGTACTTTGCTAAGTGCCACGAAATCAAGGACTTGCTGCTTCTATGCCAGAGTTTCAGAACTGGGCTCTTCTCCCACAGCCATCCCATCACTACGGCCAAATTAGCAATCACACCTGCGATCCTGATCTGGGCAGGGGCCCAGAGGACAGCCTGTCCTGGTTGAAAGCAGGCCCTGAAGTTTTTGCTGCACACTGACTCGGCAGGACGCAGATGCTTCCAAGAGCCAGACGGGCACTGGGAGTCTCTACACCCTCAGCCTGCAATCTTTTAACCAGATAATAGGCCCATCAGCTCAGTGGCCAATCCCAAAGTTTTTAGCTGGGCATTTCTCTATCTACTCAGGGGACAAGAAGCTTTGGGTACACACAGATCCTCCAGAATCCATTTGGAATAAATTGAGCATGTGGCAGAGGAAAAGAGCAGGGTTGTAAGAATGACCAGCAGTGCTTGGGGATTTGTTCCTTGTATTGTAGACACAATTACTTTGCTTCTCTGATCCTGTGGTCCAATGTGAAATGACCAGGAAGTTCTCTCCACGGATACCACACATGGGCACACATGCACACACACACTTGCACACACATTACTAGAGGTGCAAAGAGGCAGCTCTTGGCTGCCCCAACCAATGGGCATTTCATTGGCTCCTAGAAATGAGGAGGAACAGAAAAAGCAGAGACCAGAGACTGGGAAGACCTTAGGAAGCTAAGAGCCCTGCGCTCAGGACACATAGAAACCTTGAGAAAGGTGTGGAATGTGTGTTTGTGTTGAGGTTATCTAGATAGCTGGGGGCCTGGATCCCCTAACTGCTGGCTGGTTTACATTATTGTTTTTGTTTCTGTTATTTTCACAATTCCCCTGGACCCGCCCATGCTGCCTCCCCATCTGGAATGCCCCCTCCCCTGTCTGAGCCCTACCCATCCTCCTGAGGCCTCACTGACCTCCCACAGCTCTGAGAGCTCCTACCAGTCATCTTTCTCATATCATTCTGTGCACATGACTCTTAGATTCCCAACTAGGTTCCATGGCAGGCACCCTGCCTGGGGTCTGGAGTCACCCCCCAACTACCTAGCACGATGTTCAGCCACAGCAGATGCTGGCTTAGTGCCTGATGACTCATTAGCACAGGCTGGGGCATGGAAACAATCTTTAAAACTCGAATTGGGTAGGACAATAAGCTCTGTGAACCTAAGATACTACGTGAATGAAAGATGAGAAACCAACTTTGGCCAACCCAGCCTAGTTGGATTATTCCATCATCCTGCACCTAAAAGAATGAAGGAGAGAGAGAGCAAAATGAACCTCCCGGTGACATCAGCTTTGGCAGTCCCTAATGGAAAGTGACCCTGCCAGGGCCCCGCTCCCTCGTTCAATCCGGGAACGCTTTCCATTAACACTATTAACCCAGCACAGCGGTCAGGGGCAGAGCCGACCCGGCCAAATGTGCTCAGTTCCAATTGCTGAATCATCTCCATCCCATCTGCCCTTCCTAATACCTTCAAGAATTAGAAGATGCAAAAGAGAGGGAGAGAAGCACCGAGAATCATCAACTTTAACAAATCCTTAATAGGAAGCAGTTTGGCCGGTTCCTTCCAGCCCTGGGAACTCTTTCCATCAAAAACATTTCTCCACCACAGCCGTGTTTTAGACTTATCATTGTATCCTCAGCCCAATGGAAAATTCTCTCCCCGCCCCGCCAACCACATACCAGGAGCGATTTCCTTCTAAGGGCAGAAAGTCACTCTTCTCAGTGTACAGCTGGATGGCTTGACATCAACCAAGAAACCCAGTAACATCCTGACCTTCTGAAAGCAGACTGGAAGTTCAGAGAAGGCTTTCCTTGCTGCCTGCAGGACTCGGCACCATCAAAAGGTGCACAAAGACCCCAGAACTAAAGATGGACGAAAACCCTGAGGAGGAAATGGAAGTCACACATAACCAAAAAATACTCAAATTCAGTCTACTCTAAGCTGGAAAATCACAGCCAGGGGAATTCTGTTATTAGGAGAAGCTCAGTGACCTCTCCTCTCAAGCCTGGGTGGGGGTGGGTTGCAAAGAAGGCTACACTGCCCTCTACCGGGGACCTGTCAGCACACAGCTAAGGGCTTCTCATTCATGTTCTCAATGTAGATTAGCCACAACAAACCTTTGGGAACTACTATGATCTGAAACAAACAAACAAAAACAGTGGAGACTATAGACATCAAGCAACTTGCCCAAGGTCATGTAACTAAGACACAACACAAGCAAGGATACTAAACCAGGGATAAATGGCTTCAAAGCTCGTTTTCTTGCCATTTATCTTTATAAATAATCTTCCCATCTTAAACACAGATAGCTTTATGCTCCGAGAGTCTGCCCACGGTTCTCTCTGGTATGGAGGTTCTCAAAGTTCACTACATGTTAGAATCATCTAGAGACCTGTGCTAACCTGCCAAGTGCTCAATCCCCACTGCCAGAAATTCTGATTTTAACTGATCTGGGGTAGATCCTGGCTTAAGTAGGGTTTAAGAGTTCTCCACGTGATTCTAATACAGAGCCAGCATTGAGAATTCCTGATTTAGCTGCAGAAGAGACAGAGGAGGCAGAACCAGGTGGTCCCCTTAAACCTAGGACATAGGATTTAATAGAGAGCAAGTTTGAAGGGTTTCACTAAGGAACAGTCACCTTTGAAGGGTGTGGGCTCAGTAGTGGAAGGTTACAGTTATGCTTTGTGATGTCGTGGTAGGTGAGTAATAGTCCCCCAAAGTCCTAATCCCTGGAACCTGTATATATGCTGCCTTTCATGGAAAAAAGGACTTTACAGATGTGATTAGGTAAGGATCCTGAGAGGGAAAGATTATCCAGAATTATCTAGGTGGCCCTGATGTAATCACAGGGATCTCACAAGGGAGGCAGGGGAGTCAGAGTCAGAGAAGGAGATGAGATGACAGAAGCAGAGGTTGGGAGGGTGTGAGGAAGGGATCCAAGGATGTGGCAGCCTCTAAGCTGGAGAACCTCCAGAAGGGACAGCCCTGCCCACACCCTGACTTTAGTCCAGTGAGGCTGGTTTTGGACTTGTGACCTCCAGATTTATAAGAATACATAAATTTGTATTGTTTTAACTCACAGGTCACTTGTTTTACGGTCATTTGTTGCAATAACTGTGGGAACTAATACAGATGTTGTGTAACTTACTTCATGAGGCTGTTTCCCCATCTCTAAAATGGGATCGTCTCACTCACTTCAACAGGGTAGTTTTGAGGATTAAATGTATTAGAAACAAAATGCTTGGTCTGGTGGCTTGATTAAACAGGGCTTACTATTATGGTCATAGATGGAGGTCTCATTGGGCAGGAAATGACGTGAGGAGAGAAAGACTTCCAGCTGTGCCCAGATACATTACAGGACAGAAGATTGAGGCAAATGGAACAAAATTAGCCAAGGCTGGTGCAGAACAGCACTGGCAGCAGGATTTCTCAGCCCGCTGGCCTTTGGGAGAGGTTTGCCCCTGCCTGTTCTGAACATGTCCTTGTATCCCCAGCACTGCTGGGTCTGCCGCACCAGAACTCCTCTCCTTCACTGTGCAGACACACGGGGAGAGAGAAGGGGGATAAGAATCATCGAGACACCGAAAAGGCTCAGAGATACAGGTTCCCCAGCATTTCATTCACAGTCCAAATACAGCCAGCATATCAGTTTCTGAACCTATAGGCAATTTGGGGTTCTTAAATCCTCCCAAGAATAACATATATTTTCTACCTATTTCGTTTTGCTTGAGCTATGAGTAGTAATGTGCTCTACCACTTAACAGTCTTGTGATCTTGGGCAAATCACTCTGTTCCTCAGCTTCCTCTTCTATGAAATGGGGCCAGGGACAGCAGCCACCTGTAGACTTGTAAGCATTAAATGCTTTCTACATGCAGAGGGCATAGTATAGTGCTTGACAGTGATCAGTTAAGTTAGCTATTAACATTCCTACCACGGTTATTTTAACTGGGGGCAAAGAAGTGAGGATAGGTGAAGAGAACCACTCACTTAGAAGACCTAACATGAGAGACAATGATTTTCAGTATCCTTTGATTGTTTTATTCAGTTTCTTTTAAGGAACTACAAGGGAATCCAAAACAGGAGCCATATACAGTCATTTATTGTCTGTTATGTCCCAGGCACTCTTCTAGGACCTGGAAGCTAAAAATAAGCCAGATCCATTTCCTATCCTCCAGAAATGTCTAGTCTAGTGGTGGCAAGAGGCATGGTGCATTTCCATTACAAGACAGCAAGGTACAAGCTAGAATTGGAGTAAGTAGGGTGTGAAGAAGATACATACGAGAGACCTAAACCTTGATCTTGGGGAGGGGGCATCAGAGAGGGCTTGCTGGAGAAAGTGACCTCTAAGTTGGTTAAGTGGTTATTTTCCAGATGAAGGGGTACTAGTGGAGAGTTTCAGAGGAGACCAGCTCTTCTGAAGGCTTGAGGTCGAGAGCAAGCAGTGTTTTCAGGAAACAGGAAGTCAATATGAGTGTGATGTGTAGGGCAGGCCGAGAAAGGGTTGGGTGAAAGAGGGATTGAGAGATTCACCTGGAGATCTAAGTGCCATTCAGAGTACAGAATGACTTAAGAACCATGGTTAAGAAGTTTGGGTTTTAACCTGAAGACAGTGAGGAGTTGTTGAAAGACTTCAAGCAGCGTGATTCAGTAATAAGATTTAAATTTTAGAAAGATCACTCTCAGAGGAACAGTTGAAGAGGGACAAGATGGAAGTCACAAGATAAACTGGGAGGTGACGGCAATAATCCTGGTAGAAGAGAATGGTTGATGGAGCCAAAGTACTGGCAGTAGGGGTAATCGGGGTGGATAGATTTAGAGATACTAGGGCAGTAGAGCTGCAGATTGTGTGGTGAGATAAGGGAAAAGGAAAAAAAAAAAAAGTGACTTCCTGGTTTCTGACTTGGGTGAATGGTGATGCTGTACACTAAGTCAGGAAATACAGGAAACAGCAGTTTGAGTAGCAAGTTGTAAGCTCAACTTTAGACATGTTGGTCTGAACACATTGAAGACCTGTGGAACCTTCAAGTGGTAATATGCAGCTGGTAGCTGGACGTGAGTTGGAAGTTTAAGACAGAGGTTTGGGATGAAGACCTAGATTTAAGAATCATCAGCCCCGAGGTGGTCTACTTGACACCATGGAAGTGATGAGACCACCCAGGGAGAGTGAAGAGTGAGAAGAGAAGATGGTCAGTGATCTCAGGCAGAGGAAGAAAGGACATTCAAAAAAGGGAGACTGAGTCTATCTACCCCAAGAGAGGCAGAGAGCAGGGTGGACAGTCATTCCAGGAGATGAGTGCTTTAAAGGAGGGAGTAATTCACAGTGCTGAGTGCTTCACTGAAGTCAAAATAGACAAGGATATGGACTTGACTAAATGAAGACCATTACTAACATTTTGGCAAGAGCAATTTCAGTAGTGATGGGGTTGAAAAAGTCTGATGGGGGTGGACAAGAAGTAGAAGACAAGCAAGTGAAGAGGGCAAATGAGGAGCTCTCTTTCAAGATGAAGACATGATGATCTCTTGCAACAACTTTGAGAAGGAGAGCAGAGGGAGAAGGTAGCAATTGAAGGGCAGCAGGAGGTAGAGTTTTTATTAACATAAGAAAAACTTGAGAATATCAAAATGCTGCTGATGAGGAAGAAGGGAAGAAAGGATTGAAAGTACTATGGATCTTCATTATTATCAAATTCCATATTTGCAGATTCTCCTACTTGCTAAAATTCACTTGTAGCCCCCAAAACAATACTTGCAGCACCTTCATGGTTATTCCTGGATATGTGCATGCTCAGAGCAGCAAAGCATGTCTCCCAACACGTATACTCCCAGCTGAGGTTGAACAAGGCAGTGCTCTGCATTCTTGTTTCAGCTCTCATGCTGTAAATAAGCATCCTTTTCACAGGATATCTAGTGCTGTGTTTTTCACATTTTTCTGCCTTCTGTTGGTGATGATGTGATGTCACTGTTTAAAGCTGCCTCAAGCGTGATGCTAAAGAATTGTCTAGTCTTCCTAAGTGTGAGAAGGCTGTGATGTGCCTTATGGGAAAAGTGCATGTGTTAGGTAAGCTTCATTCAGGCTTGAGTTATAGAGCTTTTGGTTATGCGTTCAGTGTTAATGAACCTACAGTGTATATTAAATAAGGTATCTTTGAACAGAAACACACAGAAAACTAGGTTATATTTGATTGATAAAAATTTTGTGACCAGAGGCGCACAGGAACCTAACCCTGTATTTCCTCTTGGAGCAGTAGTTCAAGATTCACGAATTCGGAGTTCACAGTGACTTTATAGAACCTAACTACTGTGAATAATAAGAGTTGACTCCATAAGAGAGAAGGAGGATATAAAAGATGTCTCGGAAGTAGATTTGGGGGGCATGTTTTTGGGTAACAGAATGCTTGTCTAGAGTTGCTGATCTCATCATTCAGTAAGTTTGCTAGACCAAAATATTCCTTTAAAATAAGAACACAAGGAGATAGCTGTCAACTGGGACTTGCTCTGAACAAGCAGCCTTGGTATATGAAGAGTGAGAGGGTGGATAGCAGGAGGGAAGTGATATCAGTACAGGGACATTGAAAGTCATATGTGGGGAGAGAAAGAGATTTCCTTTTGTTGCTTTTTCTCTACATTGTACAATTTACCAAATTAAAAATCCTTGTCTGAGGATTTCCTTGGGAGTCTCAGATTTACTTTCCCGCTTCCTCTGGTGACACCCAACTTTGTTTTGACCCCTACTCTGAAACAATGTTGTATAGTCGTTACTTTGCCCCTACCTGGATTAAGGAGGAAGTTTTGCAAACAGTTGAGAGTTGGCATTGCAGGGTAATCACTCTCTCTCTCTCTTTTTAGCTAATCCTAGCAGTTGAAAGCATTGGAAAATGCTGTAAAAACATTGCAACAAAAAAAACAAAACAAAAACAAAAAACTTAGCAACCAAGTGTATATCCTGTGGGAAACCAAAAGCCTTTCCCTTCCCTCTGCCCTTATCCTATATTACAAGGGCAAGGCTTCTCTACTCCCAAAGTGAGGTCCAAATAAAGGGAAAACTACTTTGTTTTAAATGATGTTGTGCACATTTTGAAGGCAGGAACAGGACTTCAGACAGGAGAAAAATAAGTTCTCAAGTAATGACCATCTTTCTTTTTAATGCTTTGATACATCTTTTAATTTGATCCTCGAACTCTTCATGTTCAAGATCAGGTTAATGACATTTCTTTCCAGTGACTTTTAGCCTCTCTATTCTTTCTGGGTACTGTCATCCTCCTGGGCTCAAAATCTGAGAAAAACTGACCATCCTTGCTGGGCTAGATGAAGTTACAGTGAAGTTCTGATTTGGGGGAAAAACTGACACCTGATGTGTTTCCAGGTCAGGTCACAAAAGGCAGGTGTGTTCTGTTGGCAAGCAGAGGAAACCACACTAGTGGACCCCACTGTGTGTGATTTATGATTATTCAAAGAGGATAGACCAAACTCACTTTTGTTCTATCTGTAGAAAAGCTTTTCTTAGCAGACTAACAATATAAACAAGTTTAATTTACTTAACAAAATACACCTTTTGAGGGTAGATTATAAATTTAACAGATTGGTGATACTAAGGAATCTTTCTGATCTTTATTTAATTAATAGACTTTTTACTGAAGTATAGTTAATTTACAATGTTGTGTTACTTTCTGGTGTACAGCAAGCACAGTGATTCAGTTATACGTATTCTTTTTCATATTCTTTTCCATTGTGGTTTATTGCAGGATATTGAACATAGTTCCCCGTGCTATACAGTAGGACCTTGTTGTTTATCTATTTTATATATAGTAGTTTATAACTGCTAATCCCAAACTCCTAATTTATCCCTCCCCCACCCCCTGAAACCTTTGGTAATCATAAGTTTGTTTTATATGTCTGTGAGTCTGTTTCCGTTTTGTAAATAAGTTCATTTGTGTCATATTTTAGATTCCACATATGACATTTGTCTTTCTCCTTCTGACTTAGACTTCATTTTTTAAGAGCAGTTTTAGGTTTACAGAAAAATTGAGCAGAAAGTACAGAGAGTTCTCATATTCCCCTTCTCCCCACCTTCATATACAGTTTCCACTGTTACTAACATCTTGCAAGTCCAAATGTGGTACATTTGTTACAATTGACAAACTGATATTGATATATTATTATTAACCACAGTCTATAGTTTACATTAGGATTCACCCTTTGTGTACAAAATACACTTTTACCATGTTTTAGAAGTACAGAAGTCAGAATAATAAAGCTAATTGATAGAGGCATCTCCAGGTCACAGTGCACTGTCACATAAAGAAAAGGAGCTGAGGTTCAGAGGCAAGTGACCTGCACACAGCTATTAAGTGGGAGAGACAAGACAAGAACCCAGGTCTTCTTACTTCTTTCCAGTTACACTAATGCTGTATTTTAAGATGCCAGTCTTGGCTCCATGTCTTCCTCAAATTTGGGTTTACATTTCTAAGCAGAGGATTAAGATGCACACTGCTGATGTTTCCACTGAGAAACAAACTGTGACTAGGTGAACAAGATGACACTTGGTCAAATGCTTGGCAGGTAAAGGGTCACAAATGCTAATTCATCTTTTGGGCTTGAATATTTAGGGTCCCTGCTCGCTGCTAATTATCTGTTCCCCTCTATACAGGAAGCTTTGGGTGAAAAGAAACCATGTCTATCTTGTTTACTATTGTCTCTTTTTTGCTTATATATTACCTAAAATATAATAGTTCTCAAACAGCAGTTATTAAGCAAATGAATGGAGGATGAATGAAAAGATGTATAGTGTGTGTATGTGTGTGTGTGTATACACACAGAGAGAGGGGGGCTTCTTATGAAGGGTTGGCTTGCATGACTGGATGCTGGGAAGCCCCATGCTCTGCCCTCTGCAAGCTGGAGGCCCAGGAAAGCTGATGATGTAGCTCCAGCTGAAAGCTGAAGGCCAGAGAATCAGAGGAACCAATGGTGTAAATCCCAGTCTGAGTCTGAAGGCCCAAGAGTCAGAGCACCAATGTGTGAGGGCAGGAGAAGATGGATGTCTCAGCTCAGGCAGGGAGTAAAGTCACCCTTCCTCCGCCTTTCTGTTAGATTCAGACTCTCCATGAATTGGGAAGTGCCTACCTGCTTTGCCGAGGACCATCTTTATTCAGTCTACTTATTCAAACGCTAATCTCTTCTAGAAACACCTTCACAGAAACATCCAGAAATAATGTTTTACCAGCTATCTGGGCATCCCTTAGGTCAGGTTGACACATAAGATTAACCATCACAGATGGATAGTGTCATTTGCAAGTAATAGTAACCACATATAACTGCCTCTGGAGTCTTTGATATTTTCCCTTCTGCTTTTCTGGTAGCTTTCCAGTTATTTCGTATGACCTTTTCTATGTCTTAACGATATTTTGGTCCTTAACAACTTCAACAACATCCTATAATTACAAGATAACTGGAACCAACGTCAAATATCCCAATCATTTTCTTTTCTTGCTATATAACAAGGTTCAGACAGAACTTTCCATTTATCTTAAGATAATATTTATATCTTTGGGCTGCTTCCAGTACCAAAATCCACGTGCATGCGGACATGTTCATGCAAATAACTTTTTCCTGGTACCCTCTCATTACTATGAATGGCAGAAGGAGCTGATGGAAAGAATACCGGTAAAGAGTCAGCAAATCTAAGTTCTAAATTTAAGTTGTACTTACAGCTTTATTTAGTAGTGGAAACTTGTTCCCCTTTGGTTTCCTTAACCACAAAGTGGAGATAATGTCATATATTCTTAGGACACCTCCCAAAACTATTTTCCCCATATAAATTGGCAAACAAGGGATATTAAGATTCTTGGGTATTTCATTAAGTTGTTTATTAGTTTTAGTAAATATTGACTTCAAGGCCCTAAAGCAAATGTTACAAACTGGTAACTTGAGGGACCACATTGGAGTCAATAGAAGTGTTCTGTTTATCCAGCAATGTTGTTTTTTAAATTCAATTCGGTTACAAAGATGTTTAAAATTTGAGAGACTCCACATTTATATTCTGGCTTCCTTTGCAAAATCTGAAGATTTGGCATCCTCAGTTGACTTTGCTGCTTGGCAACAACTTGCTGGAGCTAAGCAGTGCTTCCTTTGAAGGGCACAGGAGCCCTCTAGTTTGCCATAACTCCACCATTCCCTATTCTAGAACACCTAGTCTTTGTCACAGTCCCCACCATTCCCTATTTTATTACATCCAGGCGGCTTGACTCACTTCTGTTACTGTCTGCTTCCTGAAGGCTTTTGAATTTGGCAAATCCTGTTTTCAGGGGCAATTACACAGGACACAGTTGACTCCTCAAGTTGCAGCTATCAGATTGATCCTGTTCACAAATAGTTCCAAAGAAGAAAATCCATAATATCATTTGGTAATCCATTGGAACATGAAAACTTCTCTCTTCTATCCAGAAAAAATTGCCTCACCATAAAAAAAAATAAGAATAATACAAGTTTATAGAGTTAGATGACCTCTTTTAGCTCATCTGGTCCAACCCCTCATATTACAGACGAGAAAACTAACATGCTAGAGGGTGAAGATGCTTGCTTAAAGCTCAATAGCCCAACAGATCTAGAACCAGGAGGCAGAACCAAAACCACAACTAGATTCCCACTGTAGAGCTTCCCAGGTGGCCACTTCTTGTTCTTCCCAGGGGAGGCAGAGAAAATAGTTGGTTGCTTATTTTCCTTTATGAAAAACACAGTAAGCTTGGACTCAAGGATAAGCAGTGGTTTTTCTCCTGGTCTAGGCTTCAGATCCTCAGACAGCTAATTTTCCTAACTTCAAACACCATGAAGATTCTCTTCTGAGCCCTGTATTCATTTATTAGGGCTACCTGAGCCAGGTGGCCTAAAACAACAGAAATCTATTCTCTCTCAGTTCTAGGGGCTAGAATTATGTAATGAAGGTGTGTGCAGAGCCGTGCTCCCTTTGAAGCCTCTCAGGGATACTCCTTCCTCACGTCTTCCCAGCTTCTGGTAGCTCCTGGAAATCCTTGCCTTTCTGGCTTGTAGCTACATAGCTCCAATCTCCATCTCTGTCATCCCTCGGCCTTCTCCTCTGTGCCTGTCTCTGTCTCCTCTCTCATAAAGACATCAGTCATTGGATGTAGGGCCTAACTTAATTCAGTACGACTGCATTTTAAGTTAATTAATTACATCTGCAAAGTCCTTATTTCTATATAAGCTCACGTGGGAAGTTTCCAGATGGACAAGAATTGGGGGGTGGCAGTGGCAAGAGGGCAACACTATTCAGCACTACAAACCCTCTCCAAATTTCCCTAAAACTGTAGGCCAATCCATGGGTCTGATTATATCATGGCTCCTACACGCTCTACAGGCCATCTCTGTAAGCAATCACCATGCTGGCTTTTAGGAGACAGTACACGTATCCCCTCCTTTTTACCTGTGTTAGTACAGGTAATGGCTTTTTCATAAAAGGAAAAATTCTCTTTGGATTTCTTTCGGTTAACAAAAGCAGGGACTAATGTAGATCTTCCGTAAAAGCAAAGTGGTATAATGTGAGCTTTCAGAAAGTGGAAAATGCTAGTCACTTTACGCCATTTCAGCTTAGGAAGCGTTTCATAGAATCCCTCTACTTTCCAATGGGTAGAGTAGGACGTGTACTGTGTATGCAAACCATTGTTACATTCAGTTTCTTTAGGTCTCTCCTTGCCATTCTAACAGTGAGCGACAGTAGGGTATAACGGTCAACACCTTGGTTTTGTGTTGGGCAGGACTTGAGTCACCAGCTATCTGGCTTTAATATGTCAGCTTCTCTCCTTGTGGTTGCAAGACCTGCCTCTGCTACAACAATCACATCTTCACACCATCACTTCCGTGCATAGAAACTTTCTACTGAAGGATAGAAACCTTTCTCAGGAGACCGCCCCATCAGTCAAGACTGGGTCACATGAGAATGTCCTGGTTCGGAGTCCTCAAACTGTTTTGGTCTCAGGACCCCTTTACAGTATTAAAGAGTATTGAAGACCTTAAAAAGCTTTTGGTTTTGTGTTATAACTATCAATATCTATCATCTTAGAAATTAAAACTGAGACATTTCTAAAATAGTTATTCACTCTTTTAAAAGTGACAATAATAAACCTATTATATATGAAAAGAAATATTTTTATGAAAACTCTAATTTCCAAAGAAAAATTTAATAAGAGCAGCATCATTTTACATTTTTGCAAATTTCTTCGGTGTCTAACTTAAAGGCAATAATAGAAGACATATCTGCTTCTGTACTCAGACTCTTATGATCTGTTCTTTTAGTTGAAGTATATATAGAAAATTAAGCTCATGTAAGTATGTAGCTGGAAAAGAAGTCTGTTAACAGCTTTTTCAGATAATTATAAATATTCTTTGATATTGCACCAAAACTTGACAAATAGTAGTTTCTTAATGGTTATTTGCCATGTGAAATCTGAAGACATACCAATGAATTTTCCATACTTGATTACATTAAAACCTTGTACTTTGAATTTTGTAATATGTGCACTGATCATTTGGAAAATATTAGTTCACTGAGTTATGCAGATCTTCCAAATGTTGACCCAATTCACTATACAATATAAAAATCTCACATTCATTAATATCACCACTAATCTCATTCAAATTTCTTTTGAAAGCTTAGATTTTATTCCTGGCAGCAAATATTGTCTGTTGTTTTCCTTGATATGCTTAACTCACTACATTTTTTGAAAATACTTCTAACAAATACTTCTAACAAACAAGACTGAATAGTCGGAGTTTGTCCATCAGTTATTATTCCAAGTAAGAGTGGTGTTACCTGTAAAAAACAGCTGGTTCAGTTTCCAATTCAAACAACTGCACAAATTTCTCTGGACAACCATCATTTGCTTTGGGGTAGAAATGCTTCATGTGTACTTCCCGAGTCAAGGGTGGAGATGTAATCAAACTAATAACTTTTACTGCTTCAAGGACATTCTTAAGTAAAATACTGTTTTTTCACTCTGTGTGGTGGTGAAGAATAGTGACTACAGTTTGGTGCCATGATTCACACTGAGCCACCAGCAATTTTTACCCACCGTTGCTACTGCAACCTTAGTGCAAAATACAACATGGGGAGAAGGGCAAATAACATTTTGAAGTAATTATATTTTTCATTGGATTTGTGCACACACAAACGCACATCTATCATTGGCAATAGGTCATTGATAGCTATAGATAGGTAGGTGATAGATAAGAAAGAAAGGGAGGGAGGGAGGCAGGAAGAGGGAGGTCTGTTTTAACCAAGACAGCCAAGATGCTCAGAGCTAATTTTGTTCTAAGTTGCAGTAGCTTCTCCAACCTATCATCTCCCTCTGATTATCCATTTACCATCTTTACCCTGGTGTTCGTCACAGTGAAGTTGTTTGGTTTTTTTCCTTATTAAATTGTATGAGCTGTTTATTTTTTCTGGAGATTAAGCCCTTGTCAGTCTGATCTTTTGCAAATATTTTCTCCCATTCCATAGGTTGTCTTTTTGTTTTGCTTATGGTTTCCTTTGTATGCAAAAACTTATAAGTTTAACTAGGTCCCATTTGTTTATTTTTGCTTTTATTTCTATTGCTTGGGTAGACTGCCCTAGGAGAGAACACTGCTGAGATTTATGTCAGATAATATTTTGCCTAGGTTTTCTTTCAGGAGGTTTATAGTGTCGTGTCTTATGTTTAAGTCTTCATGCCATTTTGAGTATTTTCGTGTATGGTGTGAGGGAGTGTTCTAACTTCATTGATTTACATGCAGCTGTCCAGTTTCCCAACACCATTTGCTGAAGAGACTGTCTTTACTCCACTGTATGTTCTTGCCTCCTTTGTCAAAGATTAAATGACCAAAAGTTTGATCCCACAGAGTTGTGATGATGGCTAAATGACATAAAGATGGAAAAACCATTCATTGTTGTTATGGCTGGCTGTAGAAGTGATGCTTGACAGAGTAATCCTCCCATTGTCCCATTTCCTGCTGAATGGGTCAATTCTAGACTCCCATGTTCTGGGCAATGATGCTGACACTAAAACTGAAACCATGAACAGTGGTTAACAAAGCAAGAATTGTTTCTGGAGAATGGAAGGTGGGAGGGAAGCAGGCATTTCATGTCTTCTAATTATGAGGTAGTTGCAAAAAGTGATTGGCTGTTTGCTATGACCTCCAAGAATGGAGGCTTGTGATTAGGAAAATAAGAAGTTCCTAGTTGGGTACTGTCTTAGAGTTGGTTCCCTAAAAGCAGAGATTGGTATTCTTCTGGGAAGGGTTTCAGGAGAAGGATGCAAGGGAGTTAAGGACATGGATTAGAGCAGGGGAAGAAGATAAAGATGTGGGTTCCCCTCAAGTCTAGCCTCAGCATCATCCCAGAGGGAGCTCTGGAGCTTTGAACAGCACCAAGGATTTGTCTCACCTCAAGACAAGAGGACCAGGATTTTACACCCCAGTATCAATCAGGCACAGGTGCAGACCACCCTTGAAAAGTTGAGGGGAACATAATCTCCCCAGTATCTCTGGGTGAGGAGGTCCCCATTGGCTGAGGACAATTCTTAAGGAGGGTACAGCTGAGATCCCATAGCAGCCAACACTTAAAACAGCTGTGAGATGCATGCACTGGCCCGTAGAAGGGGGGCTGAGCTGGGTGGTGCACCCCAGAGTCTACTACACGAAAACAGCACTGGAACACTAGAGTGGGCTAGGGAGAGAGCATCTGACTACTTCCCTAAAGACCCCTAAAAATAGAACGAATTCATCTGTCTGGCAAAGTGAAAATAAATGGGCTGGCCATGAAGAGATGGGTGGAGGAAACACCATCACAGTAGACCATGGGGCTCTGCAGTTCTGTTTTTCAGCGTCCTGGGACTCCAACTGCAAACTTGGCAGAAATGAGACTGTGTGGGACTAAAAGCTCCAGCCTGAGAGTGCCCACAAGTAGAGGAGAGAGATGAACCAGGGAAGCCTTTTCTTCTTATGCCTTATTCTTTCCCCCATAATCAGTGGCCACTGTTAGAGGCAGTTTGGAATAATCATTAAAAAGGCATGGTCTACCATCAACCCCTGCTGGTTCTGCCCTTAGACTATTTAGCTAAGCTCCCTAAGCCTCACTTTCTCCAGCTGTAATACAGACAGTTCTTGCGGCAGAGGTGGCCACCTGGTCACCTATCCACAGGGTAGACGTGTGGCTGCCTGGTCAGCACCTGCATTTCCCAGTCTCCCTTGTGGCCACACATGACTTATTCTCACCAATGGAGTGTGAGTGGGAGTGACTGATCAGTGGTTAAGGAGTGGGTGACTACCCCACCGAGTCTTCCTGCTGAAAGGAGAGACTTCTGAAGACTTAAAGAAGGGCAGAGGCACAGGTGGAGGGAACCTAGATTCCTACATTACACCGAAGGCTGAGTACCCAGGATTACTCATAATAGACTGAAGTGAGTGAGAAATTAACTTATTATGTTAAAGCATGGAGATTTGGGGATTTGTTAAAACTAGTGTTAATCCAAACTAATACAATTATAAATTCTTGCTTTGAGGTTGTCATGAATGGAGATGATATCTGTGAAGAATTTCTTAGGCCCTTATTAATCTCCATTATCTTCCCTCACAAAGTACCCAAACATGAACAGAGTCTATATAAGGGAGATGGGTGGATATTTCTCAGTATTTTGTTGAGTAATACGCAAATGCAGCTGAAAGACAAATTCCCTAGCCCCTCTTAAAATCTGATACATAGAAATTCTGGAGCACTGTTGCTTAGCAACCTAGCAGATAATCAGCACTTATAATTGTTAGTTCTGAGTAATAACAAAGAAGGGATAGAATTTTTATGGAAACAATAAATAAAAATCAATAGCTGTTAAATGTTTACTATGTACTCCACTGTACTAAGAACTTGGGTATGTTATTTAATTCTAACCATAAACTGATTGAGGTATAAATATTATTATCCCCATTTTACAGATAAGAAAACTGAGATTCAATAAATTTAAGTAACTTGCTAAGTTAGTAAGTAGGGGAACTGGATTTGAATTGAGGTCTGTTTAGCCCCAAAGCCTGTGTCCTTTCCTCTCTGTTATGTAACTGGTTCCAGGGCTGCCCCTCAGAGTGTAAGGGCTCCAGTCATTGGGGGTGATTTAATTAACACAAAGCCATTGCCAGACCACTGTCCCTTGGTAGTTTCTTTTTATCACCTCAAAGTCAATAGCCAATCTCAGATGGAAAGTTTTTTTTAAGCCATGGTTTGTATAGGTCACCTCACTTTTTCAATCTTCTTTTAATTTCAGGCCCCCCCCCCAATAAATTAGCACATCATGGATGGAAAGGACCAGAAACCTCACAAGAGGATCGTTTGGAGGGGTTAGTGATTTTTGCCCCCAGATTAAAGACACTGTGCTCAGAGTTTCCCCTGGCATCCCACGTGAGCTCTGGCCTTCTGTAATTTTTCCACGTCACCCTTCAGAGCTAAGAGTTCAGATTCTGCCAGACATCTCTGCACAGGAAGGTGACCTAGATAGGCCCTTGGGCCAGCTCGGTAAGTCAGAGAACAGAAGGCGCAGATGCTCCCTGTCATGCTGGGAAAGGTAAAGCTCTCCTCAGACCACGAGTGCGTCTGTCACAGCGGGCCCAGTGTGATGGACAGGGAATCCAGGCCTGGACCACTGCTTACAGCATGTGTGGAGGGGGCAGGGGCCAAAGCACTGTCTCCCTCTAAAGAACAGAGGGGCAGTGTTCTCTCCAGAGCAGATCAGACGTGCCTTTATTCCACCCAGGGCTTTCCTGTTCCTATCATCCATACCTTTAAGCCTTCTTAATAACCTTGCTTTTGTCCATAATAGGCAAGAATAGGTGTGCCCTCAGTGCTAAATTCTGATCTTGTTCTTTCACAGCAACTCTCAAGGCGAGGGAAATAAGGAAAGTGTTACTGACGCTTACACTTGGCATTGCACTTCCTGGATTTCTCCACAGCTTTGGGGATTTGAGGGTGTTGATGAATCCTATTTTTCTTCCTCTCTGAATTCTGAACCAACAGGGAAGTAAGACACACAAATCAAAGATCACATGAATGGGCATTCTTGCCAAGAAGTCTGGTTTGGAGACCTGGCCAGGATCCAAGGCCCAAAGAAGCATCTTCTCTTCCCCCTGAATTGAAGAGATGCACTGGTCACAGGGAGAGCAGTAGTGGGCCGAGTGGAGGAGGAGGGAGGGACCTGTGGGCAGGCGGAAGTGCTGAGCAAGGAGGGTGGGCACCTGATCTCCCCCTTTTCCCGAGGAAGACTGGGAAGAAGGGCTAGAATGCTTCCTCGCATAATATTCCGAGGGAGCAGTGGAGGAAGGGTCCCTCCCCTACTCTGCAGGGATCATGAGGAGTGGGGCAAGTCAGCTTTCCTCCCAGCAGACTGCTGAAGACAAGGAGAAAGGATTGTCTAATTCTGGAGGAGGTTTAGAAGTCCTGGTAGGCACCCGGAGAAAGTATTGTCTAATTCTGGAGGAGGTTTAGAAGTCCTGGTAGGCACCCGGAGAAAGTATTGTCTAATTCTGGAGGAGGTTTAGAAGTCCTGGTAGGCACCCAGAGAAAGAAAGCCATCTGGACCTCTGACTCAACCCCACTGGCTCCATCTGTCAGCCGCCTCAGGTCTTCTTTTCTGCACCAAGAAGCTGACTAGCTTTTCAGCTCTTGGCTGCATAGCTGGGACACATAGCAACTACGGATCCAAATCACCTCTGTCAGTCTCCTCCAGCCGATGCCCAGTAGCTGTTTTTCTGTGTTCCCCCTCCTGTAAGCATTGTGCAGCGCTGACATTTTGACGTATTGCTTTTCCTGAATTTACTGCATTTTCTCTTCTTGGAGGTAATAGGTAGGCTGCTGGGCTTTCCTGAGCTGCAGACACGGCCGTGTGGTCGCCACGGCTCCAGAATGTGTTAGCAGGTTACGCAGGGTGACAGTGACAGCGTTCTGGGCTCCGTGTGCTTTCCTGATTGGCATGCTGTTTTCTGATCTGCTAACATTTCACAAACAAAACATTATTTTAATTACTTTTGGCTATGCTGATTTTTCTCTGCCTTATCGCCTCCGTAGCCTCACAGCCCCCATGCGATATCTCTGTGCTGTCTCCTGTAATGACATACTTCCAGTTATAAGGAGTGCCATGGGAGGCTAAGGAAAGGGCCCTTCCAGTACCTTCTCCCAGGACCTTGGGATCTTAAGAAACCGGTCCTGGCTGAGTGTTGCCCTGTTGGGCTTGTTTTAGTGCCTGAAGAATGAAAGCTTTCTAAAGCAGGCTTGCCGTGCAGGTTTGGTAGATCAGATCTTCTACCTACCAGAAATGATCTCTTATTTAAAATATTTGTGCATGTTAAACTCTCCATTTGCCCAAGCAGGGTGGAATATTCCAAAAGAAGCCATGTAAGTGCAGAGGTTGAGCGCAGTGGGTTCCTGAGAGGACAGGCTGCCACCTGGGAGCCAACAAGAATTGTGGGCAAATATCCTCAGGCTGAACAGTAGTATCTTGAATTTGTCTCACTTCCAAAAACTTCATAGAATAAGGGTGTATTTTACATATATGTGATCTCCCGTTCACAATTTTCAAAAAAATTAATGAGAAACTATCTTTTAAAGAGTGTTTAAAATACTTCCTCACCCAACTCAAGTTCAGGCCCTCACGTTTCTCACCTGGACTGGCCTCGGGCCCCCCTCAGCTCTTGACACGCCCCACCCCGTCTCCCTCCCACAGCTGCCGGCTTCAGTCTGCTAGTGCCCAGTTTTAATCATGTTTGTCTCCTGGTTAAAATCTGTTGAAGGCTCACCTTACCAAAGGGAAGTACAAGTGCCCCAGTGTTGGTCCGAGGCCCGCACAGTCATCCTGACAGCTTTCTCAGCTTCGCCTCTGTGCAGAGGTGAGACTGTGTCCGTTCTCCAAGCCACACCGGGCACCTCTCCTCCTGCCTGGACAGCCCCCAGCCCCTCCTCCTGCCAGAACCCTGCCCATTGTTCTAGGCCAGAAACGCCACCTTCACCCAGCTGAGCCTGTCCTCCTAGCAGACACTTTGCGTGTCGATGTGGACACACTGTTTCCTGTCCCGTTCTCTGTGTGCTTGTCTTACCCTTCTCTGTGAGGGCGGTTTCTCCATCCGTTCATCCTGTGTCTCTGCAGCGTCCAGCTCCGCTTCCCATACTTAATAGCTGCTCAGTGAATAGTAACTGAATTGATCTGGAGTTACAGTCGGTGCTTTTCTTATTAGGTGCACTGAAATACAGTCTTCCTGAGCGTTTTCTATTCTATGGTCAGAAATTATAAGACCCATTTCCAAATGGCATCAAGAGAGAAGATGTGTGCTTTTCAAGTTTTAGAACAGCTTCTGTTCCTTTCATCAGCCTCTAGGATGTATCAAGGCATGGACATGGAGGCTAGCAACTTAGTGGGAAATTCAAGAGCTTCAAAGTTAGGTTTTCATCTCTATTCCATCACTGACCACCTACCTGTGATCTTGAGTAAGTTCCTAACCTCTCTGAACCTCAGTTTCTCTTCTCTTAGAATGGGGACAAAACTACCTTTTTTATAAGATTATTTATGAGAATTAAATTCGGAAGTTTCTATTAAGCACTGACTCAGTGCCTTGTATACCGTAGGTGTGAATCACAGTTATCATCATTGTAATCCTAGGAGTTAACATAATCATCATATCCTACCTATATTTGACTCCAGGATCAAATATTGAGCCTTCTCATGTGTATATTGTGTACCTACTGTTTACCTGGCCTGCTACTGACTGTTGGGGTGGCAGGGGATGGGTAGAGCTGGAGATCCAAAAATTGAATATGACAAGATTATAACCTGATTGAATGGAGTATATTAGCACAAGAACATGTATTGAACTGGGCTGTGAGTGCAAATGTGTGTTAAAAAGTAAAAGAGATCTACTTAAACCAAAGTGAGACGCAATATGAATGTGGCAATGAGAAGCCGGTTCCCAGGGCCCTTTTCTCCTAGTGCCGTCCGCAGGCTGACTGGAGCCTTTAGGTCCCCATCTGACTCAGGAGGCACCCTGGCTTCCCTGCCCGAGTCCCCTGCAGCTCCCAGGACTCACTGCCCTCCACTCCTGCACCTAGGAGGGCCCCGTGCTTGCTTGATCCTCTGTTTGAAGTTCTTCTTAGTTTTCTACCAGGCTCCGCATTTTCATTTTGCACCAGGCCCCACAAATTCCGTAGCCAGCCCTGCTTATAGGAGTTTGAGGGGTTATGCTTAAATTATATTCTGTCCCCACAGCTGGACACATCATGTGCCACATCATGTGCTCATAAATATTTCTGGAATGAATGAATTTAACTTCCACAATCATATGGGTGACAAATGCTCATACACCTGCTTTGACCTAAAGCTTTACACTTAAAACGTACAAAGTTAGGTAAGTTTGTGCTGCAGACTTTAAAATTTGTGAAATAGGCTCTTTGCAATTTTCTACAAAATCTCCATGCAATACTTGGTCCACCTGTTTTTAGCATCTCAGTTTCACCCGTAGTTTTTATACACCTGATTATAACCTAGATCCTCTTACACTCCAAAACATGCACCCCCTCCCCGCGCGTACACACACACACACTCCTTTCCCTGAGACTGTTTTTGTACCAACTGACACTCTGATGTAAACAAATTTATAACAGAAGTTTAAAAAGCAATTCAAGTACAATTTCTGACATCTGCTAGAGAAACAGTAGACAAGTAAAAGATACATTTGAAAAGAGACTCAGATATACATTTTTTACATTTGTGGATATATACATTTGTGGTAAAATATACATAGCATAAAATTGACCATTTTAACCATTTTGAAGTATACAACTCAGTATTATTAGGCACATTCACATTGTTATGCTATGAGCACCGCCCTCCGCCCCCAGAAGTTCTCCATCATCCCCAGCTGAAACCGTGCACAATACCCCCATTCCTCACTCCCCCCAGCCCCTGGGGACCACTGTCCTGCATGTTGTCTCTGTGAATTTGGCTGTTCTGAGTATCTCACATAAGTGGACTTGTACAATATTTGTTCTCTGGGGTCTGTCTTGCTTTACTTAGTATAATGTCGCCAGAGTTTACCCTGGTTGTAGCATTTGTCAGTATTTCATTTCTTTTTAAGGCTGAATAATACTTTACTGTAGGTACATACCACATGTTTATCCATTCATCTGTCAATGGAAAGTTAGGTTGTTTCAAACGTATATGTGTGTATTTAAGTCACAGTATTCCCTGAGAGCTTTTAAATTTTACAATACGCAGATTTTTCTGATGAGGGGAGCCCATTTCTTGCAGCGCCAGTGAGCCAGCAGCGTTCCTTTTCCACGCAGCCACAGAGTGCTTCTGCAATCACAGAGAGAATGCTGCCAGGAAGAAAGGGGAAGAGAAGACCTCCCCAGAGGGAGATCTTTGGTCAAGCCTGATCTTATTAGGAGTGTCTCAGAAAATGTCCAGTTAACCCTTACCCAACGGGAACACAAGCCTTATCAAAAAGACCCAGATGCTTTCATCAGCAGCCTTACACCCCTAGAGATCAGTTCCACACATCCACTTGGATCCTAAATCATGACATCAGGTTTGCAATGAAGCTGACCCTGGGCAGGGGAGACATGGAGCCTCTCTCTCAGCTGGGGGAGTGGTTCTCTCACACCTGGAGTTTGTGCATGTGGGATGGGAGGGTGGCAAGGGTTGATGTAAATACCCACGTCGATGCCTTATCTATCACGGAACATGCCAACTTGTCACCACGCCAGACTCACCCCAGTGAGAGACCTCCACAAACCAATCAGCAATCCGAACACTGAGCAGAGTCTTTGACGGAGGTCAGGTGATAGTTCTCCTCCCTTACTCAGTTCATTCATCGCGCATCTGTAAGCACCTGCTATACACGAGCCAGGCTTCCTTCCCGCGAAACCAGCAAGGCTCTTTCTTCCTCCATGAGGTTATACACTGGAGTGGCCACGGGGAAGGAGTGGGACAGTCACTGCTGACAGGGCATCAGGGAAGGGGCTCTTAGGAGGTGAGACTTGACCTGGGACCTCAAGCTGAGAGGAGCAAGCCATAGAAGGGGCTGCAGGGAAGGCTTTCCAGGTCAAGGGAATTGCAGATGGAAAGGTCTCGAGAGAGCTTGGTGTGTTCCAGGAGCAGAAAGCAGGCAGGCAGCTCCGGCAGAACAGAATGAGCAAGGAGCAGGTGGTGGAGGGTGGAGGACTGTGCAGGCTGGGAAAGGATTCTGACCAATTTTAGGAAGCCAGAGGTTGATGATATGCAGAAAGATGATCTGAAGGACATATTAAAGGAGTGTGCAGGTTGCACTGCAGAGTGGAGAAGAGGGTGTGTGTGTCTCCTCTCCTCCTTCATTTTGGGGATATCACAGGGAGGGGCTGAAGAGAATGCAGCCTCATCTCTTGCTCACTTGGCAGGACCCCCATCAAAGCCCAGGGCCAGACACTGTGCTGTAGCAGAATCCTGGGTGGAGGTGACAGCCCAGGGGACCCCTGGATGCCTTTGTCAGGCATTGTTCCTAACTTGCCCCGCGTCCTGTATCTTGAGCAGTCTGTTGCTCCACACTCCTCTTGGGTAAAAATGGGGAGGAAGGTTTTTGTCTCCAAGAGAGCTCCCAAGGGAAACTACATGAAGCCCTGATGCCGGACGTGCATAGAGGGCAAACCTTGGCTGGTGGCTCTCCCTAGATGGAGTGTGCACTCAGCACAGAGGAGCAAGCAGAGCAGAGGACCATTCTGCAGACTGCTTCCCTGCAGTGGATGATACTTTGGGATGGTGATGGGAGTAGGGGCCAGAGGGTGAAGCTGCACTACCTCCTTTGGGGGAATTGCTCCTCCCTATTCTGTGTGTTCAGTATACAGTTGGATGTTCACATTCCAAAGCTCAGAAGAGAACGCTAATCTGGAAATACAGATTTAGAAGCCACTGGGTGGCACCTGAAGTCATGAAAGAGAATGAAAAATCTCGGGAATGTGAAATCACAAGGGAAAACTAAAAACTGATCTCTAGGGAACATCAACATTTCAGGGTGAGCAGGATAAGAAGAAACAGAGAAAAAGGGTAGAGAGGGCCTGGGGAGAGGCACGACCAAGGACGGGGAGAGTCCTTCAAGAAAAAGAGTGTGGCCAACAGTACCAACCAGAAATCCACCAGAAGCCACACTGTGAATCCAGCTGGTGATCCAGCTATTGGCTGGTACTGACTGTTGCCCAGGCAACAGCATCCTGTTCTTTGCATAGGTCTGACTTTGTATGTAGAGGTGGCAGGGAGAGCAAGAAGATGCCAGAGGTGTATGACATAGAATTGGCGAAGATTCTGATGATGATTAACCTCAGCAAAGTTTGCAAAGGCCAGTAGGAATTGGCCAGTTGCCAAGAATGTAGGGGAAAATATTCCAGACTGAGAAGGTAGCAAGGGAACATCCTGGGAACTTCTGCTAGTCTCATATGCCTGGATTGTTGGGTGCATATGGGAAGTCACGAGAGATGAAGCTAAAGAGGACACCAGGTGAGATGGCAAGAAGGCTTTCAGTCTTATTAAGGAGTTTGCATTTTCTTTCAAGGCAACAGGGATCTGCCAAGGCATTTTAAGCAGAGAGCTAATCTGAGCAAATTTGCATTTTGGACTGATCACCCTGGCAACAGAGACAGGCAGTGGCATTAATGCAAGGTGATAAATTACGAAGGGCTGTGGCAATGGGGATGGATTCGTGATACACTGAGGAAGAAGAATTGGCAGGGCATTTTACTTATTCTAGTGGCAAAATTAAAAGCTGACACCCTAAGTCAGGCTCAGTGGCAAAGACTGCAAGTAACAGAACCTCCGGTTTGGGGGTCCCCAAAATAAAAACTGCATATGCCACCTTCCTTGCTACTATAAGAACTACGTGTCTAAATTCTGCCCAATAACTTTTAAGTGGATGAGTCTTATTCTGGGAACCTTATTTATAAGTTGTCTACCACCCTCCCTTTGCCCCTCTTCTTTATCCTTTCCTCATTCCTGCTGGATGTAATGGCTGGAACTGGAGCAACCATATTTCACCTTGAGATGACCATGACTTTAGGAATGGAGGTCAAGCATAGCAGGGAAACAAGACCGAAGGAGTCCCTGGGTCCCTGAGGGCTTCCTGGAGCCAAGCCTCCCTATCAACCCAGGAGTGCCTACCTCCAGACTTTCACCGTAGAGAGAAATATTTTTCTACATTGTTTAAGCCACCAATATATCTAACTTCTTTTATCCTTTTTTATAATGAACTGGATCTGATCCTAACTAATGAAACTCTCATTTTAGCTGTTCATAAAATCCCAAACCCTGGGAGCCCTTAGTCTGTACCACCCCTCAGCCTTCACCATATTCCTTTTGTCTCCAGTGCTTTTTTGCATCCTTGGCACTGAACACCAAGCCCTATTAATACCCCATAGGTGCTTAAGAAACACTGAAGAGGAGAAGGAGGATGCAGTACCCAGAACTGTTGTTGTTTTCAGAATTTGTCAGTCATCAGGCCTCAGAAGAAATTTGTAATGTAAATTTCATCATGCAAAATAGTTAATACATTGCCTACTGGCACTCAGCCCAAGAGTGTGAAGGAATAAGGAGGAGAGTCTAGCAAGACTCTCACTCTCTTCCCTGAGCTAGGGATGTGCAGCCCTGAAAGCACTGACTCATCTGTTGGGGAGTGGGGGTTGGTGTTGAATCCATTTACAGCAGCAAGAGGAGGGAAGACAGCATCAGGGTGAATATAGAGGAGAAGTTGTGGCTAAGATTCAGATGAAGACTTCAGCTGGCTCCATGCTGGCACCCTCTCCCAGTAGCCTCTGCTTCTCTTTGCCACGTATATCTCATTTATAACATTTATAATGTTTCCTGCAATTATTTGTTCAATGTGTCTCCTCTACTAAAGCATTAGCTCCACCAAAATCAGGAGCCAAATCTGCCTTCATCAGCCTCGTACCTGGAGCACAGAAGGCGCTCAATAAAATACTGATTGAAAAATAAATGAATCAGTCCACCTTTTCATGCAAAGAGGAAATAGATTAACAAATGGGAATCCATCAAGCTTCACATGGGAAAACCCCTTTGCAAGTTTAAAGGAAAGTATTGTGTTGCTAGATGAGATTATTCACTTTGTGGGTGAGCTGGATCCAGAGCCAGCTTCCTTAGCTCCATTTTCATCCAGCATGGTAAGCTCTCTATTACCCAGGGCTTCCGGAAGTGCAAATGAATTTCAATATTCACTTAGGGTTCACAATAAAAACGAACAGTAAATTGCCTGCAAGCAAAGGAAACAGGATATTCAAAGGATATGCCCAAGGTCTGACAGAAGGGACTTTGAAATTATCCCCAGGATAGGGCTGCAGGCACCTGGGGTTGGGGATCCAGCCTGGACTAAGCAGGACCCCAGGCTGGCGAGGAATGGGTTTGCCCAGTGGGGAGTGGGCACGGGGGGAGGGCGCCCTCTGCCGGGGGTGAAGGAAAATGCGCCCGCACGTGCGTAGTGTCCAATCTCAGGCTGTCCTGAACCTCGGGAGTAAATACTAACTTCTTCCAGGGGGAAAGGTGGAGGGGGGAAAAAAGGCCTCAAACTCCCGCCCAGAAAGTGTTCTTCACAAGTATTTTCCGACTCCGGCCCTTACAGCCCTGAAATTTTTCCGACTCAAGGAAGAAGGACTGCAGTTAATTGCAGTTACAGATTGCCTTGGTCCCGGGAAGCCGGGGTGCTCCCCCCACTTCCCATCTTTAAAGTCCGAAGAAATAAGAGATTGCTTGAGACGATTGGAAATGGCAGGTTCTATCCGACCCGCAGGACCCTCTTGTGACCGCGTCATCTTCCCCTTTCTGGGTTCTGGAGCGCGGGATCAGGTGCCCTTTCCACATAGGAAAAGAGGCTAAGAGCGGCCTGAGCCGCTGGAACTGGTCCTAGGGGTAGGGGCACACCGCGGTACAGGCCTGGGACCAGCTAGGGCATCCTTTAGGCCGGGAGTCGGGACCCAGCTATGCCTCCTGGCGGCTGCCCAAAGGTGGGGAGAAGGAGGGGGAGGGGCGTGCGGACCCACATGGGCGCTGAAGTCAGGCTCTGAACCCCGCCCCCCACTCTGGTTGCTCATCTCCAAGATCTAGAGGCTGAATTAGATGGTCAGGTGGCCCTAACCCTAGTAGCGTCGATTCTGTTGTCCTTTTTTAGACCCAGACTGTGTTAGTGGAGGGAGTTGAAGAACAGAGGGCGTTTGGAGTGTGAACCAGAAAAAAACAATGGGTTGGGGCCCTCTCATCAGCTCATTTCACTAGAAAAGCCTAAACTGCTTTCTAAGATCCAGGGCTTTCTTTATTGAATCGGGAGTGACACCTAGTGGCACATCCGCCTCACCGACACAGCGGGTCTGGGGTTTCAGAAGCCATGCTTGGTCGCCCTTGGTACTGGCTGCTAAAAGCCTTGGGAGCTGACATTTCCTTGGACTTATCAGGAAGCACTTTCTGGACTCCATCAGCAGTGCTTTTCGCGCAGCATATGCAACTCTAATTAAATTGCTCTTCTGGTTTGCTGAGCTAGCTTGAGCACCTCGCTCACTCTCAGGCAGCAAATATATATTGAGCTGGATGCTGTTGGAGATGCTGGGGATACCAAGATGACCAAGGCTTAGTTTCTGTCCCCGGGAAACTCACAGCCCAGCTGGGAGGAAAATGGAGAGGTAAAAACAGTAGACAAATGTTAAGAGTGTATTGGATGCTGTGGGGGGTGGACCTGGCTTTGTCTAGAGGCATTGAGGAAGGCAATAATCCTTGAGCTAAATTTTGAAGATTAGATGGTATGGTATGCAGAATTCTAAGATGACCCCCAAAGTTCCCAGCTCCCCCTCCACTTCCTCCCCCTGCACACATATTCTCTCAGTTATTTGGTCAAACACTAATTTAGATGCAGTGGTAAGATTGCAGATGCAATTAAGTTCCCAAATCAGCTGACTTTAAAAATCTGGAAACCATCCTTGGTGGACCTGAGCTAATCAGGTGAGCTTTTAAAAGCACTTAGGCTTTTCCTAGCAAAAGAAATTTGAAGCATGGAAATGATTTATCGTGGATGAGATTCTCCTTTACTAGTTTTCTAGATAAAGGGCCAGTGGCAAGGAGCCTTTAGGAGCTGAGAGCAACCTCTGGTTGACAGCCATCAAAGAAAGAGGAGACACTGACTTCTGCCAACAACCAGCAATCTTGGAACAGAACCCTTAGCGCCACATAAGAACACAGCTTCTGTGAGGATAATGATAATACCTACCTCATAAGGCTGTTATGAGGGGATATATATCTAATATATATTACATATAAACATTTATATATTTATTTTTAAGCAGTTCCTGTTATATGCCAAGAACAATTAAAGATTTGAGAACTCATCCTACTTGTAAGCTAACAAGTCAGCCTGCCACTCTTTCATAAATGCTGGCAGATGACACAAGACTCTCAGAGGCACAGAGAGTCTCACAATAATAGAAATAGACAAGAGTATCAGCTCCTGGGCCAGTTCCCTGGGCTCGAGTCCCACAGAGGAATGTGAAGATAATAACTGCACACATAGTGCGTTGCATTACAGGAGTGGAACCCTGAGCTTAGGGAACCCAGATATTTTGTAATGGGCAGTAACCATGCCTGCTCTTTGCTCCTGTCTAACAAGGCTGTTCATTAACAAACATTTTTGAAAAGATAATCCAGAACAAAGGGAGTCAGTGCCCCTGCTTATGAGATGTGCAGAAATACAAGAGCTCCATGCATGTGGTAAGAACTATTAATGTTATTAATACTAATAATACTATGAGAAATGTACCTATGCTATATAAGTTCATTGCTTTTGGTGACTCTGAAATTATAAGAGTCCAAGACATGGACTAAAGAAAACTTACAAAGACTAATGGCAAGTCATGGCATTCGAGTTCAGATTCAGTGACTAGACTACCACATGCATTTCATAAATGGGTTTCGGCGGGTCGGTGGGGGTGGGGGCTGCTGTCAGCAATTGATTATGATATTGGGCAAACGAGTTTGCAGTTTCATGCTGAATAATCTATCACTCCCTATCTTAGAAACTCAGGCACTCAATCTTTTTTGACAGGCAGCATATATATTCTATTGCCAGGAAGGAAGGCAGTCATCAAATTCCTAATTTTTCTCTGTGAAAAATCAACATTTAACTCAAATAGAAGATCTGGAGGAACACATAAGACCTTAATTACAAAGCAAAATCCAAGATTTGTGCTAATTAATAAGCTGATGAAAAATTCATTGGAATTCAGAGAAGAATCAACGGGGAAAATTTGGCCAGTGTTAACACTGAGTTCAGTGAAATGTTTGCCCAAATAGGCAGCTACCCCTC
Organism: Camelus bactrianus; assembly: GCF_048773025.1. Classification (NCBI taxonomy): domain Eukaryota; kingdom Metazoa; phylum Chordata; class Mammalia; order Artiodactyla; family Camelidae; genus Camelus; species Camelus bactrianus. Next base: position 39,972,820 of record NC_133550.1, on the reverse strand, counting down.
TGTTATAATTTAATCATTCAAGTGATCATTTCATTTTGTAAGACTTTAGTTGCACATCAAAAACTATGCAGAAATAATATTTCTTTAAACTTTGTGATGTCTAATAGTTATATTATACTAGCATGTTGGAGATTTTTGAAGAAGACCATCTTCGCTACCAGAAATAGGAATTTTTTTAAAGAGGTGAGAGAAGACATCCATTTGAATCCTGGCTTTGCCATTCACTAGCTGTGACCTCCAGCAAGTTCTCTGAGCTCTTTGAGCCTGTTTCCCTGTCCAAACGAGGATGATAATGATGCATGAGGTTGTGATAAAGGTGAATAGTTATTGTTGTGAATTAATCACAAGCCTCCACCCTTCCAGACTCTTAACCAAATCAGACCAGAAACCAGATGGAGATTGAAATGTGGCAACTGGCTTGTTCTCAGTACAGCTGGATTGGTGAATGATTAGATAGCACCCAGGCTGAAATTGGACTTCCCACATCCACCCTCCCTATCCCACCTAAGCCACCCGCCCCATCCAGTCCTGAGACCTGGCTGTGGGGAGACAGGGCCTGAAGAGGGACACCCAGACAGCCCCAAGGCTGCCTCACCCCTTGTGGGGAGTAGGAAAGAGAGCGGCCAGTGAGAGGGTGAGCCCTGTTATTTTCTGTCCTTCGTGTAGAATGTTTTGTCTTCTTGACTATCCCTTGGTGCATTCAGTTTCCTTTATTAACTCATCCCTCAAACAATTATTGAGGGTGTACGACATCGAAATTTATTTATTATCAAAATGGTTTGATATTTCAAACTATTTGCAAACTAGGAAATGAACCAGGCTTTGGTGCCTGACTTCAGGCAGTTTATAATCTTTGCAGGCAGATGGACATGTGATCAAACTACTACAGTATTTCTTCAGGAATCAGGAGTGGAGACAATTCAAAAAAACGTATTTGTAAAACACTTATCAAAAGTACCTGGCTCATACTAAACGCTCTTAAGTATTGAGTATTTTTTTATTATTATTATTATCCAACTTTGTGATTTTGCCGTATCCTAATACTATTTGGTCTATCGTTAACATTTTCTTCAAATAAAATTCATCAGTCTCTCGAGCAAGTGTCTGTGAAATTACATGTTGCAAGGGCTAGTGAAGTTCATATAATATACATGAAAATAAAATACATAATTATTCAAATGAAACCGGATCATTTGAAGACCCTCCACAATCATTTCCTTCCCCAGCACACCTGGAGAAACACTGTTTTCTGCAGCCATTGAACCACATGTCCATCTGCCTACAGAGATTATAAACTGGATGAAGGCAGGCACCAAAGCTTGGTTCATTTTTCAGTTTGCAAGTGGTTTGTAAGTACCCAGGACAATTCGTACACTCTCAGTAATTGTGGGATAAATGAATGAATGTAATTAAATTCATTAAATGCATCAAGTGATGTTCAAGAAGCCAGAACATGCTACACAAAAGACAGAAAATAACAGGCAAATCAAGAATCGCAGTGAGCTGCCTTCTCCCGCTCCACACCTCTACCCCTGGGGAAACTGAAATGACCTGCCTTCCCAGTGTTCTCTCTTCTCTTTCAACAAACTAACCTCCTGGCTTGACAGCAAGTTGGAGGGCAGTTTAGGTTGGAATGAATCTTGCAGTTGTAATGAATCAAAAATGGGAGGGAAATCAGATTTCAGCAACAGCAGACTACTCTCACTGTTTAAAAAGCACTCGTCCCTTAGGCTTGAAAAGATTAGAAGCTAATAAATTTATATTGAAATCTGGCAAAGCCCTCCACAAAGTCCTATTGCTTGTCCCTGCCTTTTGACTGACAGATATGAAAATAGAAACTGATTTGAAAACCTAGGGCTATTTAAATAGAGCAGCATTAATTTTTCCATTAGAAACTAAGAAATGAGAGGGTAGGGAGGTCCCAGCCACCACAAAGAAACAGATGCTGCTGGTGGAAGGCCACGCCTTTTTCCAAATGCAAAACCCACGCCAGCTCTTCAAGTTTGAGTTAGCTTTCTAAGCCTCCCAGACCTCAGATTGGCAAAAATAATTTTTTTCCATCCTAGTTAAAATGCCCTCAAGCTACAGGCATTGGATTTGCTGGACAGCGGCATCATTCTGATATTATCAGCTCTGTCTTCCTGTTTTCATGAATAATGTATAAGAAGGAGCTATTAGAAATGGATTCTTCCATGGCTGACAGGGTTGCCACTAGACAGGTCCCTGGATTCTCAGTCATTTCATCTGCAGTACGAACAGATCTCCCTCCTTGCCTTCTGGCTGCCTTCTGGCTGCTTGCTCTGCATAGAGAACCTTCCAAAGACACCCTACCCTCCCTTTTCCCTCGAAAGGAAGAAAACTGGGAGGGCACAGGAAGAGGTGCCCACCACCTTCTTTCCTTTTTGTTGTTGCTCCGTGTCAGAGGAGTAGTCAATGAACTACTGATGCCAAGTTCATGGGTTTGATTCCTGGCCCTGCCCTGTGTAGGCCAAGCCAGTCTTGCTCTGTACCCAGGAGCCTGCCAAGGAAATGCTTCTCCTTAGGCAAAGCTGAGGCTGCTGGAGAACCTCTCCTTGTGTGTTTTCATCTGTGCCTCTGTGTGCCTGCATCTGTTCTATATTTACAAAGAAGAGAACCCTCTCACAGCCCCCCCCTTCCTTCACTCATTCATTCTGTGCATTTGTATTACCTTCAAGGCTTCCAGTGGAGAAGGCTTGCAGTGACCAAAGATTATAGAAATGATTAGAAAATGTACAAAGAAGAGCATCCATTGTGAAAGTGTATAATAGAAGGAAGTAGTTGAGTCAGGGGAGGCAGAAAAGGGACGTAAGACAAGGGACTGTAAAGCAGTGGATGGGGTCCAGGCATGGGGAAAGCACGGGCAAAGTCCCTACTGCCCACAGGAGAGGCGGGGCCCCATTAGAGGAACTAGAAGGCACAGGGGCCAGAGCACAGTTTGCAGATGGGTGCCGGGGTGTCTCTGCACCTTTGACACTTGTCCACCTTCTCCTTCCAGACTCTCCCCACCCTTGGAGTCTGAGAACTGCTGAGTTCTGGCTCTCTTCCCCCTGCCTGACTGTCCCCACCCCCCCAGGTTCCTCCACCACCGCCCCTTCCCCGTGAACGTGAACTTGAAGCTTTCCTCCTTCTCTGTGCCCTGGTGTCAAGTGCAGGGCCTGCCACGTAGAAGAAACACAGTGACTGCAACAACTGTTCATTGTTCTGAGTCCTAACAGAGAACTTGAAAGCATCCTGCATACCCAGCGTGGGGTTGTTGGGGGGGTTCAACAAGCTGTTCCACCCACGTTTTGGAGGGTCATACAGTCATGAAATGGGATCTTTTTGAAGACTAATGATCTTGGAAATTTCTCATGATCTAACATGAATTTAAAAGCAGAATATAAAATTCATCCTAAAGCATGATCTCAGTTTTATGTGGAAAAAAATGTATATGCCAAAAGATGAGACAGATTTATCAAAAGATTAACAGGTTATCTCTGTAGGTGGAATTATTAGTAGTTCTTCTGATTTTCATACTACTACATCTTCCCCCGCAATGTGTTAACTAATTAATAAATCATTTAAATTAGTTAATTTAATTGAGCTAATATTAAGAACTCACATGCTAGGCATCAGTAGCAATTCAGTGATGCGCAGAACACAAGCACAGTCTCTGTCCTGAAGAGTTACTTTTATAGATAAAAAAGAAACGTTTTTAAAAACAAGATGGAAGAAAGGAACAGCCATTATCACTCCTGGAAAACAACTCAAAAAAAAACGCTTTCTCCTGTGGGTGCCAGTAGGGGCGCTCCATCCAGCAGCTGCGAGATAATACCTGCTAAGGGTGCCAAGGACTGAACTTGGATGAATGTCCATTTGTCATTTGTGCCCAAGGCAAGATGCTGGGAACAAGGGCTCCTTCCTGTCAACATCTATTACTCTGGAGCAGAACACTCTTTGTACCATTCACTTTGTAAAATCTAGTCCCCCGTCCCTGGATGCTCACAGTTAGTCATTGCAGCCCTCCTGTGGAGTCAATTCCAGGGAGTTTCTTTCCCAGGACTTAGCCCTCAGGTATTCTAGATGAAAATACTACCTCCCCACGGGGCTGAAGCCTGGCTCCACTACCTGCTGCTTTGGACCCAAAGCAGGGGCTTGTGATTAAACCACAGAAAAAGCACCAGCCTGAGTGAGCAAGAAAACAGCAGGCACGCAAGGACTCCTGTGAACAAAGAGCTGGATAGTTTTCATGCAAATTGTTGTTAGTCCTAAGGAGACAGCAGACAAATGAAATATGGGAGATAGGCAGAGATTTTTTTTCTAACCAATGGAAGGGGCAGGGAGTTTTTTTTAAGAAAACCACAGCCCGTCTTTTAGCAGTGAACCATCCAGTCCCCACATTTCTTACCAAGTGGAAGAGAATTTCTTCTCTCTACTCTGGCTTCTCTTCCTCCCCTTCCAGCCCAGCACAATCACATCTCTTTCTGCCTCTCCAACATGCCATCCTAGCCTTGTCTGAAACAGTCTGTTTCAGAATGTTAGTGCTTCCTGATAATGAAAAGCGTATCACCAGAGAATGATTTTAAGTGATAGACGGAATGAGCAATATTAACTCTACTAGTTGTTTGTTTACTTTAATGCACTTAGGGAAAACTCTGCCTAGCACATCAAACTTACGATTTTATTATAGATTATGGCAGCCTAGGTTTTAAAAAGTGAGTTAATATAGAGCCAATAAAGAGGAAAGTACTAAATATATCATGATACGAGTGGTATGCAAATGTGGTAAAAACTGTCAAGTGGTGCATAAATGTATGACTACTGGAAAATACAAGTGGGAATTCTGCAAATCCCAGGCAGTTCCTGGGGAAGGGCCAGGAAAATCCGTGCTTCGTTGCAGTAACTTAGATGCAGATATTTGCATTTCATTCTGGATACTCAGTAAGTCTTTACAATTCTGAATCCCAGGACTTTGTAAAGTCTGAGATCTGAGTTCTCAAGCTGGTAGACTTTGTCTCCAGCAGGGAGAAGTCTATTATTTTAAAAACCAGAGCATTTCACATAAAAATGCAGGTTTCCTGTTCTCTTTAAAAACTGGAAAGTCTGGCATGCTGGGTCTCCATCCCTGCTTGGCAGTAATCAGGTGACCACAGGCCACGGGTGTCACTACTCTCAGACGCAAGGCACTGTGGGTGCACTTGTGTGACCGAGGCTGCCCAAGGACAAGGGTAGAAAGAGGGTTCCTCTTCTGTAAGGGTTTTCTCTTTCCCTGCTTCTCAACCTTGTCCTTCCCCAGCAATCCCTCCCATCCATACACATGCACTCGTAAATATGTCTCCAGGAAATGCACTCAAGAGTAAAACTCTCTTCTACTGATTCCCACGGCTATAGTTGCCTAAATGGTGGCCAAGTTCCCTGATAATTCCTAGGTTGATTATTTATCACCTTTTAGCTATTTGACTGGCAGAAGTTCATTTGAGACCACTTTATGTGTTATTTCTGTGTCGGCTGTGAAGGGGGAGCAAAAATTTAATTTTCCTCCTACTTGCTACATCATAAGAAAAAGGACACTGGGTGGGATGGTGGGTGTAGCTCAGTGGGAGGGTGCATACTTAGCATGCCTAGTATGCATGAGGTCCTGGGTTCAATCCCCAGGGCCTCCATTAAATAAGTAAATAAGCCTAATTACCTCCCCCCCACAAAAACCCCAATAAAACAAAAACGAAAAAGGACACATGATTTGGAACCAGATGGCCTGAGTTCAAATCCCGATTCTCTCATTTACTGGCTGTGTGATCTTGGGCAAATCATTTAACTTCCCTGCACCTCAGTTTCCTCATAATATGGGGATAATACTATGTATTGCGTAGGATTTTTATAAAGATTAAGTGAGTGAATATGTATAAAGTGGTTAGAAAAGAGTCTGGCACACAGTAAGGGTTGTAAAAATGTTACCTATTGTATGAGTAATAGTTTTCCATTCTAGGAACTACCACTGGTATAAACTTTAACTCTGCACCCTAGATATGATCATATTAGCTGTATTCCTTTATCTAGCAACTCTTTACTGCTGTCATATAAGTGTCAGGCACTACACTGAGTATTGGAATTATTAGAAAAAAAAAAATAAGACTGTCCTTGCCCTTCAAGAAGCTTTCTATGTTAGTTGATTTGGAGTTTAAGGTTAAGTTAAACAAACATCATATGGCAATTGTTTAAATAAGTAGGAGTCTTGTGGAGAACAAATAGTTGAATTATTCTAGATTCAGTCTACAAGAATCAGTAAGATGACCAAGGGTATGTGGGCTACACAAATACACACACCATGTTTGAGGGAACACAGGCTGGGTTGAGGGGAATGGATCTAAGGTTCAGAACAGCTGGGATTTGTTCCGTTCTGTTTCTTTGTGTGACTTAAAGTCAATTGAATTCACTCTACTTAAGTTTTCCCATTACAGTGGAAGCATGTTACAGTTTCTCGTTTATTTTTAAGTACTTTAGAATAATCAGGGTGATGTGATACATTTGCCAGGTGGTCATATGACCAGGAACGCACAGTCTGAGGGAGGTTAGCCAGCATTACATCAGAGATGGCCAACTCCAGAGGCAACTAGGAGTCCTTCTGCAATTGATATCTCAATCAGTGACCAATGATTTGTTCATTAGATTTTGAATATCAGAATTTGTTTTCTATTTCTGAAATTAATGACTCATTAATTTGCATGATTCATGTTAGAAATAACTGTCATCAAAGACAGTTGGGACATGCGATTGGACTAAAATGGTTCAGAGACACCTCACTTCCACTACCCTACCCTTACCCACACACACCTGGAATAAAAAGGAAATAGGAATCCAGCCAAGTCCTAAAACCTATACCACTGGAATAGCTCCTGAGGCTTGATCCCAATCATTCTGGCCATTGGCCTAGGGGATTTCTTTTTTTAAAATTGAAGTACAGTTTATTTACAATGTTGTATTATTTTCTGGTATACAGCATAGTAATTCAGTTATACATGTATATATTCTTTTTTGTATTCTTTTTCATTATAGGTTATTATAAGCTATTTAATGTAATTCCCTGTGCTATACAGTAGGACCGTGTTGTTCATCTATTTTATATGTAGTAGTTTGTATCTGCTAATCCCAAACTCTTAATTTATCCCTCCTCTTACCTTTTTCCCTTTGGTAACCATATTTGTTTTCTATGTCTGTGAATCTGTTTCTGTTTTGTAAATGAGTTCATTTGTATCATTTTTTAGATTCCACATATAAGTGATACCATATGATCATTTCTAGGTCCATCCATGTTTCTGCAAATGGCATTATTTCATTCTTTCTTATGACTGAGTAGTATTGCATTATGTATATACCATATCTTCTTTATCCAATCATCTGTTATGGGCATTTAGGTTGCTTCCATGTCTTGGCTATTGTAAATTGTGCTGCTATGAACATTGAAGTGCATGTATCTTTTTGAATTAGAGTTTTCTTTGAATGTATGCCCAGGTGTGGGATTGCTGGATCATATGATAACTCTATTTTTAGTTTTTTAAGAAATCTCCATACTATTTTCCTTAATGGCTACACCAAATTACATTCCCACCAACAGTGTAGAAGGTTCCCTTTTCTCCACACCCTCTCCAGCATTTATCCTTTTAATGTTGGCCATCCTGACTGGTGGGAGTTGATATCTCATTATAGTTTTGATTAGCATTTCTCTGATAATTAGGGATATTGAGCATTTTTTTCGTGTGCCTATTGGCTAGCTGTATGTCTTCATTGGACAAATTTCTCTTTAGGTCTTCTGCCCATTTTTTGATGGGATTGTTTTGGCTTTTTTTTTTTTTTTTTTTCTATTGAGTTGTATTCGCTATTTGTTTGTATGTTCTGGAAGTTAAGCCTTTGTCATTAGCATCATTTGCAAATATTTTCTCCCAGTCTATAGGTTGTCTTTTTGTTTTGTTTATGGTTTCCTTTGCTGTCCAAAAGTTTAATTAGGTCCCATTTGTTTATTTTTGCTTCTACTTCTATTGCCTTGGTAGACTGACCTAGGAAAACATTGCTAAGATTTATTTCAGTTAATGTTTTGCCCATGTTCTCTTCTAGGAGTTTTATGGTGTCCTGTCTTATGTTTAAGTCTTTAAGCCATTTTGAGTTTATTTTTGTGTCTAGTGTGAGGGAGTATTCATTGATTTACATGCAGCTGTCCAGTTTTCCCAACACCACTTGCCAAAGAGACTGTCTTTTCTCCATTGTATATTCTTGCCTCCTTTGTCAAAGATTAATTGACAGTAGGTGCATGAGTTTATTTCTGAGCACTCTATTCTATTCCACTGATCCATATGTCTGTTCTTGTGCCAATACTATGCTGTTTTAATTACTGTAGCTTTGTAGTTTTGTCTGAAGTCTAAGAGGGTTATGCCTCCAGCTTCATTCTTTTTATTTAGTATTGCTTTGGTAATTCTGGGTCTTTTGTGATTCTGTACAGGTGTAGGGGATTTCTGATGGTATGATGCCTGCTGGGGTACAGCATCCAGCCTCAGAAATCAAAAGGGACAGAGAGCTGGAACTTCATCATGATCACTTTATCAAGGTTTTATGCCTGTGTGGCTAAAGAATTTTGGTCTAAAAGTGGAAATGTGGCAAAATTTGACTTGAACTTTGCCTTCAGTTCAGCCAGGACATGAAGTCTAGGGGAGGAGAAGCCACTTTCGCTTTCTTAGTGGCTGCTGTTCCCCTCCAAAGATGATCTTGTGTTGTGCTGCCCAAGCTGTCCTAGGTCGGTTCCCAAGAAGGGGTGAGACTGCGTGGGCTCCAGGGCCCTGCCCAGATGACCTTCTTTGATTTTTCTGGTGCTTCTCTTCCCACCCAGTCCTAATGCTTGGGTCCTGAAAGGCTCAGAGATGTGACAGCAGGTGGTAGAGGTCAGCTTGTCCTTCAAGAGCTGGTATATGAAGGAAAGCTCTCTGTGGTCATAATTTGGTTTTCAGATGTTTTCCATTTGCCCCTGGCTATTCCCAAGGGTCCAAGGAAGGGCCTCACTCTCCTTGTTGAAACCAGAAAGTCCCATCCAGGGCTTCCATACTGTGGCCCCCATCTGTGCTTCCCAGTCCATCTCCAGGCTGAATCAGAGAAGGGGGTGGAGCAGGCCAGAAAGAATAGTGACACATCCCAGCTTGCCCAGGCCTCCCAGTGCACTGACATTACAGTGCTGTTCTCTGACCAAAATCTGGCCACATTCTGGGAAAGATTAACCTTGGTCTAGCCCTCAGAAGTTCTAAAGCAGCACTGTCCAACAGAACTTTCTGTGACGCCGAATTTGTTCTCCATCAGCCCTGTCCAATATGGTAGTCACTCTCACATGAGGGGATTGAGCTAGACCTGTGACTGGTGTGAGTAAGGAACTGAATTTTAAATTTTATTTCATTGTAATTAATTTAAATTAAATAAGCATATGTAGCTAACAGCTACTGTACTGAAGATCCAAGCCTAGACCCCGGCCACTCTCTCCATCTCTCAAGACCTTCTTTCAGTTCCGAATCAGTCTTAATCTACTATCAGACTCTGTCTCCCAATCTCTTGTCATGACCTAAGTCACCCAGTTCTCTCTTCTTCCTTCAAATCGCTGGAGTGTTCTGGCTTGGGTGGTTAAAGGGAAGGGACCCAAAGCTTCTGAAACATTCTCACAATGGAGACAGGCAAGAGGCTAGGCCTCCAGGAAATGGGGTATTTAATGACATATAGGACTCATAGAATAAACACGCCCTTTTTGGCACTAAGGAATCCAAAGGTTCTATTCATAGTAACAGTAATAATGCATTAATATTCATATATTTGTATAAATACGCCATCACAATGCATCCTGCATGTAACGCAAGCAGAGGAAGAATTAGACTCCTCTTTTCGTGGATAAAAAAGCTAGAAATTCAGCTGATAGGATCACACAGTGGGTAATGTCAGAGCTGGGACCAGAACCAGGTGTTCTGGCTCCTAACTCCTCACCATTGGACTGTTTGAACAGGAAACAGGGGAGCTCCGGGAGGCTGTCATGCGGGAAAATCAATGTGAGTGTCCTGATTCCTCGTCCAGTGTTCTGAGTCTCAGTTCTCAGCGTTGGAATCATCTGGAGAACTTTGAGAAAATTTGATGCCCAGGCTCAAAACTGGCCTCTCAAAGGATGAAGTCTGGGATGTGTATTTTGTAAAAAGCACTACAAATTCAGATAAGTAGCCAAAGTTGCAGACCCTTAGCTTAACACGTACTTAATTGGAACACCCAAGAAAAATAATATGAAAGTGAATTTAATTAAGCATAAGGGAAAAAGCTTGGTTTGTTTGATTTAGGAATAAAGTCCTTTAGAGCAGTACCACTGGGTTGCATGTTGTATGGTGCCTGAGGATGTCCTCTGGAATTGTGCAAAGAGCAAAGACCTATTGGAAGGAGATTCGTTAATAAGATCCCAAAGAACACAGTAAGAATCGTAAGAGGGATCAAGATGACCCATTGGAGCCTCTGCAAGGCAGATACCCACCTAAATTGCCCTAACTCATTCGGGTTTCTACCCTGCTAAAGAACAAAATAATATGCAGTACATCCAAAATGACTCCCTGCAGATCTAAAAGAAGAGCCTCATTAAAGACATTGTCAATCTGTTGGGCTGATATGGTCTTCTCTTTTCTCCCACCCATGTTTCCTCTCTAAACAGGGCTGTTTCCTATTCTGTAAAATGGAGAGATAGGAGTTCTGCCCTACTTTTATTAGTTTTAAACACGAGAGCTTGTATGAAAGAATTCTGAAAAGTAATCTGTGTATGTACAGTAGGAAGGAGCTGGTGGCTAGCAGTCAGGCCCCACCTGCAAACAGGCCTGGGGTTCAGTCACTCAGAGACATTTCCACATGGCTTCTCATGGCCAGCTTGCTCCATCACACCATGCTAAAAATGGGCAGCGAGTGGGTGGAGCTCAAAATATTTTAACTAGAGTGTAATTGTGTGGGCAGCTTCCACTTTAGCTAGGTAATTCTGGACAAATAGAAGCTCGCCTGCAAGAGGCTATATTTATTTTCAGAATCGCTGGTGAGAACCCCCAGGAATGTTAGACATTCATTTCAGTTTTATCTGTTTTGAGACCTTTAGGCCACGGGATTAAAAAGCTCCAGGCATGAATTAGGAGGCAAGAGTACAGAAGTGGTTTATTCCCCACCTCGTAGCTAATACTCAGGGTAAACCCACAGCCATCTGATGTGGGAACATTTTAATTTGAGAAATCGAATGCAGGAAAGATACTCCCTCCTTACCTTTCATTTTAAGCATCACCCCCTCCCCACATACACTGCCCAGAACTGGGCTTGCTATTGAGCCTTAGCTATATTCATATTATAGACATGCACAGATACTCAAAAATGTTCATAATACTTTCTTTTCTTTTGAAATTTAGTAATTCTACCTCTCTGCCAAACAGATCTGTTTCATTTTTGTTGATTACATGTTGTGCATTCAGTGCATCACAAATTGGCCATCGCAGGAAAAGAAATGCGTTAAGGATCTAGAGTTTGCAAAAGATGGATGAAGATACTGGAAAGAGGAAGTTAAACTTTTGATGGCCCTGATACAACTATTTCAAACTTCTTATGCAGCAAATTCAAAGTCATATTTTCCCTTCATCCCCTCCAGGGCAGGCTCTGTGTGCACTGTGAGCTAGAACATAAAAGTGGACCAGGCAGTCTGGCTGCCTAGTGGTCAGTTTCCCAGTGGGGTCATTTTTTCCCTACTCTACCCTGCAAAATCAGAAAACTTCACCTCCTCTTTCTCTTTGCCTTCCTTCCTTAAGTTCTGTTTGTGTTATTCTAGTAATCTAAGGAGGGCGGCTCTGGGAGTCCTTTTTCATTTTTTCTTTTCCTCCACATCTGGTCTTTAACTTCAAGACATCCTGGCCATTCCTACATCTCACCCCGGGTGTCTGAACCCTGTTCGGGGTTTTGAGGGTGCTATTAATTACCCAAAACTTTGAGGTTTGGGCATGTACTTCCTGCCTCCTCTGGAAGTCTCAAAAAGGAAGTGTTTCTTAGTAAAAGGGTGGTAGCCCTTCAAACGCTATCTTTCCCTCCACTTTCATATTCTAGCTGCTGTCAGGGTAACCTCCCCTTCCATCTTCACCCCATTTTTTGTGAACCTGATCAAAATAAGGAACTATATGGTGATGTAGGGCTGGTTTAAAATTCTCTGGAAGTGGGAGACACAAATCCTAGGGTCCTGGGAGAAGCTATAAGAGGATGCAGCATTAGATTACAATCTGCTGTGTGTGGGGGGGAGGTCACTTTTCTATGTGCTGGTGTGCTTTTGAGAGGCAAGTATCTTGTAGACCAAGTGGATGCCATGCTGGCTGGGGGTAACCTTCTACAGCAAGAACCCTGATACATTCACTTATTCCACTTGTGCACAACAGGTAGCCAGAACATGCATTCACCGAGCATCCAGTATGGATATCCAAGCATTTTGCTAGGAGTTGAGGATAATTGGTAACAAAGCCAGCTCCTGTGTTCAGGAAATGAACAGTCAAGTGATAGAGACACTCATAGATGGGTTAACAAGGAATGAAATATGTAGTTACGCACGATGTTAAATGCTCTGTGAGCGAGGGCAGGCGTGTCTGAGCAGATGCTGAGACCCAGCAGTGGAAGAGGGAGTTTGGGATGCTTGCTCGAGGCAGCGAGGAAAGTAATACAAAGACTGTGCACTGAAAAACTCTAGTGTATAAATTTCTACCCTTCCTCTTCTCACTAACTCCTCAGGTTTCTTTTCATCCTGGCTCCTTTGTTATTTCTACTAGTAAAGTATGCGAAGCCCTGAGCACCATTCATGGCATGTACTTTGCTAATAACGCTTATTATGCGCAGGTGTTAGTCTAACTGTGTTAAGTACATTCACCTATTTAATCCTTATAACAACCCCATGATGGAGGTTCTGTTCATGTCTCCATTATGCAGAAGAGGAAACTACCCAAGGCAGTATGTGACCCTGGTCACTGTTGATATTAAAATGAGTAATGTATCCAACCATGACATATCAGGCATCGTCAGGTTGCCAGCAGACTGCAGTTGGTTCATTTCTGACCTGTTCACTTCCCATTTAGACCCTTTTTTGAATCCATTGTTCAAGTTACTGGTGGTGGAAAATCTTTTAACACTGCTGATCAGGTTTTACAGACAAATTGTTTGCTGTATCCTCCCTTGGCAGCAACACCTCCTTGAATTCCATTCAGTTCAGTGAATGTTTATGGCAAGACCCTAGAGATGCCAAGACCAGATCCAGAAATTCAAAGTCGAGGAAAGAAACACACACAAATGGCTGTAATAGGATACGATCTATGCTCTGCTTGTCTTAGATAAACTGAAATACCAGTGCAGATGAAGACGTGGTTAATTCCATGCCTGTGGATTGGGAACAATGTGACCTACAGTAGTAGACAACCGCCCAGCAGGTGTGTTTTTTACCTTATGCCACGTGTTTATTTTTTAAATAATAAGCATGTCACTGGCCAAGAGCCTTTTCAATGTGAAGCGTTAATGAGTCCATATTTTGGAATTTGTTGCCCTTATAAATCTGATTTGTCTGAGAATAGATTTTTCCCCCCACAATCACCTAGTTTTTTTCTTACTTACCTACCATTTAGATACAGATTTACCATCAAATAGATTTTTACCTTTTTTAAAAAAATTTACAAGTATGGAAGCTCATCTTTGAAGACACACTTTCTAAACAAAACAATAATTGTTGAAGGAGATTTGGTGCCTGGTGTGCTTATTTCTAAGCTGAAAAGGAACTTAATTTTTGCAACAATAAAACAGCGGTTCACCCTTCCCATCAGTATTAGGACACTTCCCTTTGTGCTACCCCCTCCTCTTCGTGTTTAGGTAAGTACTTAAAATAAACAGGAAAGGGGAACTGTGCACCAGCCCCTAGGCAATTGGCCTGGTCAATTATGATTACAGCTTTGTATTTGAAAAAAAAAAAGATGAAAAATTACAGAAGTTCCTCATTTGTATTTTAATGGGCACAAAATTCCTCTTCCAGAGGGACCTAGCCTTGTCCCTCATCCATTTTGAAAGAGTGACTTCATGCAGTGAGGTGTCCAACTGCTTCTCTAGGCAGAGAGCGTGAATTTCTGCTTCCTGAATCATTGTCTGTATCTGAAATGTCCACATCTGATGAGGCAAGAATACTACAAGAGGCTGTAAGGAACCCAGCAACTACTAAATCAGCAGAAAACACAGCACCAGTGCTAGAGGATCACATTCCAAGGAGAGCTAATAGGAATAAATTTAATAAAAGTCTTTTCCAACCAGCATCCTCCAAGGGCCCTTTCTCTCTTCCTGTTTTAAATCTATCTACCTAAGAACCTAATTTTTTTTTAAGGAGTAGAATACAAATTATAATGTAATTACTTGACTAGGGAAATGCCATCCTAGACCTGTGTGCATCGATGGCAGGAAAACACACGCTGACTCTGGTTCTCAACTTGGCCACCATGTGGAAGAGGGACCTCAGAACAGCAGTTTCTCACCGGAGTCTGTGAATTTGGATGGGAAAACAAAATTACATCTTCATTTTCTCCAACTGAAATTTACTGTTTCCTCCCATGACAAAGGTAGGCAACAAATTGGAATGGTGATAGCAGCATCTGTGACTTGGTCACCAGGAGAACTCACAGATCTTTTCAAATCACATGACAATTGCTGCCCATACCTTGATTCATACTTATCCCTACCTCAGACTTTAAATATAGAGGTGCTGCTAGAGCTTGTTATTTACTCTTTTACTAAAAAAGCACCTCTGTTACCATGTCATGATTTTATGATCTTGTAACTATTTCAACAGAGTTGACTTCTATGTATTTTACTTCTTTTAATTTTTTTTAAAAGTTTTAAAATTTAAAAATATTCTGAGAAGAGTCAGTAGACTTCAGTAGACTATCAAAGAAGTCCATGCCCTTCCATCACGACCCTACCCAACCCCGACACACAAAAAAATGTTAGCAGCCCCTTAAGAGACTCTAAGCATTGTCCTCCTTGCTCTAGGTGGTTTCGGTATTGCCCCACTGCAAAAACACAGCTTCCTTGCAGCAAGGGGCCTATAAAATTAATCATTTAGTGGATTTCACCGTGCTTTTCGCGTGAACCTCTTTTCCAATAACGCACCTTAACAAAAACCTCAAGTGCAGTACAATTGTGAAGTACTGAATCATTTGATCTTCAAATCTCTTAAAATTGCATTAGCTTTCAGCTATTCCAGAGCTGACTGAGCTGTGAATTACCAAAGCCCCCTTTTCTCCCTGGTTTCCTCTTTGACTGTTTACCATGTGGTTCTTTTACTGTAGGTCACAGGTGCACAGACAGATAGGCAGGGCACCGAGGGGAAATGACATTCAAGTCTGACAATTTTCCTACATCACTAAGAAGTTGTGGATGGGCAGAGGTTGAAAGCCTTGATTAAATTAAGACTTCTGGATTACCTGTGGATTTTAATTACCATGCCATCCCTGTCCCAGTGTGCTCCGTCTCCCCCTGCCACTGCACTCCTGTAGCAATAATGAGACGCTTATCAGATGCTATTTTGTATTGTTATCTTTGCTGTGCATAAGCGCTTTGAGTTCACGGATCCTGTATTACCATTCTCTTGGGTTGCCTCTGGTGCTTGGCAGACAATAGACCCGCCGTAAATAGGTGTGGTTGAATTGAATAGCTGTCGACTGTGCATATTTAATGGGCCTTCATGCTTGAAGATGCTGGTGCAAACATGATTATTTTCTATCTTGGATGTGTTTATGCAAAATCTATTCCACAAATACTCAACATTTACTATATGCCAGGCATCATGCTAGACACTAGACACAAAGATGAATATAACTACTTCCCCCAAGGAGTCTAGGGCCATAGGGACACCAGACAAATGTTGCAATGGAGTGTAACGAGAGCAAAGATGGGGTATGAACCAGGTGTGTTGGTGACACCAAGCAGTGGGTAGTCAATTCTGGTGAATAGAAGTCAGAGAAGATGCGAGAGCGAGGACCCAAAGGATGAGTAGGACTTTAGCCAATGGGAATAGGGAGGTGGAGACTTTCCAGGAATGGAGAACCACAAATCCTTCAGTATTGGAGCAGCAGTCTTTACCTATCCAACACCCATTTCCCCCACTTCCCTCCTTCCTCCCTAATAGAACCTTAGTTTTGTATCTGGGATTAGCTCAAGGAAGGTAAGCTCCTCCTCCAGACCCAGGCTCATGAGCCCATCTGGTGCCAAACATAGGCATTCCTTTTCTCTTTGCCAGTGATTGGTCCAGAATGGGCACGTAACCACATTCTGGCCAATGAGATATTAGGGGCAGTTGGCTCAGGGTCCTGCATTTGGACATAGAAAGACAGAGTCTTGCTAGGAGAAATCTAGCTTTCTCCTTGTCTAGAAAGCTGTTCTGATACTTGTGGCTGTGACAGCTATCTTGCGACAGCAGAAAGATAGTAAGAGCCTGGGGGGCTCTTTGATAGTAACACTGAATAGCAACCAGTCCTGGCAACTGGACTCCTTGTGTAGGAAAAAGTTAATCCCTATTTATCTATTCTACAAGTATTTAGATTTTTTCCTTGTAACTAAATACACGATAACTGATTTACATAGCTTCTATAAACTTTTTCACAGGTCTCCCCAGTGGGTGCTAATGAGATCACTTGACGAATACCCCTGGGCTTGACTGGCTTATTATCCCTGACCTGCATCACTCTAGTCTCAACTCCTTTCTCCTTCAATCTCTCCAGTCACTCTAGGGACACCCCAGGGGAACACCTTTGAATGTGGCTTCCTCCCTGCTACTCTGTATCCCCCAATGCTGAAACAATACTCTCCGCAAAGCTGGGGAGAAAGCCCTTCTCTCTGACTCTGTGATTCAGTCTGTCACTAGACCCCAAGATGGTGTGAGTACCTTGACTGTCATAAGCCTTCGGTCAAAGTGCACCTTCCAGCTCCTGGCTACCCCTCCTCTCTAATGGGATTGTCTGAGGAAGCATAGTGTTTTCATCTACTTTTGTCTTTCCAGAGAAGCCTAGCTTCAACCTCCTCCTTTAAACAGAACAAAACTAAATGAAAGCCCCTAGGCATATCAACCAGTGCCAACAGATGCTTCGAATTGAGGTTTACTGGCCCTGCATAACTCCTTTCCAATTAGCTCAGCCCAGAGCAGAGTTCCATGTGCATATGAAGGCAAGGGAACACAGTGTTGCAAAGACAGTCAAGGACCTTACATATCAAGGTATGAAGTGTATGCAGTAATTTCTAAGCCAGAGCTTTCCCTACAGTATTCCATAGGGTATGTTGAGATACTCCCCTGCCCTTTCAGCGCCTGGGACTGCTGGGTAGACCCTGGCACCCAGAGCCCTCAGACTGATCACTTCCAGCAGCAGGTGGCCTTGTGTGGGTCTAGGAGGGTGGATCCAAGCAGAGTGGAGCCTGTTGGAGCCATGACATAAAAAGACTGGAAAACAATAGGAAGGCATTGAAAGATTTTTAACAGTAAGAAATCTGATCAACTTTCCATCTTAGAAGAAAATGAGAAGGCAGTTCAAAAGCTGGATGGGAGAGGGTGGATGGTGAGCCTGGGTCCAGGAATACCAGTCTCACCTAATATGGCCCAGGTGTGACACGATGAGGGACTGCACTAAGGAGGAGGGATGAGAAAACAGAGGGATCTGGGAAGTGAGAAATCCTGAGATGAAAATCAGTGGACTTGCTAGCTGATTAGATACAGGGAGGGTGAGAAATATCCAGATGACTTCCAGCTTTTGAGAACCTGAGTGGACAGTAGTGTCATCCATTGAAACTAAGACTATGTGGAGAAAAGGTTTGGAAGTTGGTTTGAGATGCATGTAGAATGTCCAAAGGAGATGACCAGTAGGCATTTATGCATTTAGATCTAATGCTCAAGAGATCACTCTGGTGTAGATTTTCAAGCCTTTAGCAGGTAAGTGATAGTGGAAGCCCGTGGGCATTGGTGATACTGACCAGGGAGAACAGAACTGGGATAAGAGAGGGCCAGAGACAGAGAAAAGGATAGAAGCTCAACCCAAACCAGCTTAAATCAAAGGACCAAGACCAATGACTCAGTCCTGGTGGGCCTCAATCAGTCTTTGGGGGAGGGAAGGGGGAGGGAGAGGGAGAGATTATCTGTCTCATCTCTGCTTTTCTTTGAATGTTTGCTTCATTGCCTCTTATTTCAGACAGGACTTTTCTACTGGGTGAAGAACAAAGTCACTGGTAGCACCAGATTAGCCACCCCAGTAAAAGACTTTTTTTCTCCCACCATCCATGTAACAATCCCGGGAAAGAACTCTGATTGGCTTTGTTTGGGTCACATGACCTATCCTTAGCCCAACACAAGTGCCAGATATGGGGTACTTGAATTGGCTAGACCTAGGTCATGTGTTCAGTCTGGTTGGGGGCGGGATGCAGGGACAGGTTCTATTACCAGAAGAACAGCAATGGTAAGCCTTTCAGGGCGGGTAAGTATAGTTACCAAGATCCCCTGCACTTCAACACTTAAAGAGATAGGCAGAAGAGGCAGAAGAAGGGGACCAGTAAAGGAGACGGAAAATTGACACAGTAGATTATCAGCTTTTTGGAAGCTGAGAAATGTGTCTTATTCATATCTGCTTCCTCCTTCCCCCTCTGATAGCTAGTGCTATGCCTATAGTCAACAAGTGTGTATGGAATGAATTCATAAACATTCCACAGGGTAAGTAGCTGGTATTTTTCAAAAGACATAACAAAGACTGACACTCAGAAAATCTGATTTGGGCAATATAGAAAAGCACATTTTTTAAAGTAGCTGGCCAGCACTGACATAGTTATTAATAGAATCTCTGAAAAGAGCCAGCCTTTTTCATGGTTTGGATGAAGGCACCATATCAATTTGGACCAAAATAGTTACAGTTGAGAATGTGATTGGGGGAGTCTTACGGAAATCAGCTGTTGTTGTTTTAAAGAATGTTTGTGTTATTGCTCTGTTCCAAGGCTGACTGTAATTTCATGCTGCATTTGCAAGCCTGCAGGCAGACACCTTAATTACTTACAGACGCTATATAGAAAGAGGAGTGCTAATCAAATCTTTATTAATGGGTGACATACTCCCAACTTTGGGGAACAGATGCTAGGAAGGAATGAAAGAAAGCTTGTAAACCACACCACCCATCAACTCCCCTCAGGTAGTGAATGTTTATTTTTTTCTTGGCAAGTACCTTTTATATCCACTAGGGGGAATCCTAGTGCGCATCAAAACTTGGCTTTTTATAAGCATAATGGAATGAATACACCCATGAAAACTTGCTTGTCTGTTGATGGGTGTGTTCTCCATTCTGTAAGGGCTGAGAGATCCAGCATGTTGTCATATTTTTCAAATGATGAGAGAGATGAGAAAATATCATCCAAGGTATGTTAAAGAGAATCAGTTGTTTAAATCTCACTGGATTTAGAAGGGTTCCACTAACCATCTTGGATGAAAAGTTTTTATTATAAACAGAAGTTTCAACCATGAAAAGGAGAGTTTTTACTTGTTAGAATCTTAGCATATTAAAAAGAGAAGATGCGGGATCTGTGCCCTTTCAATTTTAAAGAGCTTAATTTTAAATACCTGTTAGACACTAGTGTGATCTTAATGCTCAGTGGAGTCCTTAAAGTATTGTTGGCACTCAGTTGGTAATTATTATAATTATTATAAGCTTGTCTAATATAATTACAGTATAAGACTCTTTCCTTTTCAACACAAAGCCATTTTCAAACAAAGCTGGAAAGACGCTGTAAATTAACAGATAATCCAAATGCAATGCTCAGACTTGCATTCAGTGGTTGCTTCTCCATATTGTCAATAATATATTTTTTTTTTTGTGGCTGGATATTACTTTTCTCCTTTTGTGTTCCCTGTCTCTACAGAGATAATAAATTCACAAATTGGTAAATATGTATTGTGCATATGCTAGGTTAAGTCATTGTAACTGGGGCTGTGGACACCCCAAAGAAAGACCCCCAGAAGTTTAGTCTTTAGAGTGCAGTTTAACTGATGTTTGTTGAACACTGAGGCCCAGTAAGCTGCGGGGGATGGAACCATCGGTGTAGCTCACCACCACATCCCCAGGCCCCAACACACATTTAGCACATGGTAGGTTTTCAGAAAGCATTTGTTAAAGGAATGAGCAAATACACAAACAAAAATTTGAGGCATAAAGGGAATTATGGAGATATACAATAAGACACGATCCCTGACCTCAAGAAATCTACAATAGAATAGAACTAATGTATGGTGTATTATGCAAATTGCAAGATTTCAGTGCCTTCATAGACTGGCAAATAATGTGCTATTCAAGTTCAGGGTGAGAATTCTTAACCAAGTAGAGAAATCAGTTCACTTAAACAAATTCAACAGGCAAGTTTGAGTACATGGTAGAAGGGAGCACGGCAAGAAAGGGATATCATTACCATTTTGGAATAAATGAATGAACATTTACTATATACCAGTCCCTGTGCTAGTTCCTAGGGGCACAAAGATGAATTAGAACTTGATTTCTATTTTAATTTTTTTTTAAAAAAAAGCTCATAGTCTATTCAAAAGCTTCTTCAAGAAAGACTTCTAGGAGAAAGTGGCTTCTAAACTGGGTCTTGAAGGATGAATAAGAGTTTGCAAGCTAGAGAAAAGGGAAAAGATGTTTTAGATGAAAAGTACAGCATATGCAAAGGCATGTAGGCATGAAAGGGCCTGGCTTGTTTAAAGAATATACCATTCCTTAAAAGGGACGTCTACAGTGAGGATGCTGAGGCTCGGAGAGCCCAAGGCTGCATAGTTATGGAGTGGTGGCCCTGGGTCTGGGACCTAGGCCTGACTCGGCTACCATAGCCTTACAGAATCTTTGTATGAAGAAGAGGCATCTCTTCCCTGGGGCACACCCAACCCCATGCTGTGGTCCAGGGCTTGGTGAGCAGACGGCAGGCTGGATTTCCATTCCTCTTCTCCCTTGGCTGGATGTCCTTGTGCAGAGATCACCCTTCATAGTGGCCCACGCTGTAGCCCAAGCACTTAATCATTATATTGGACTACCCAAGGGGCTGAAGAGGCTAGATGTACTACCAAGGAGGGGGCAGGTGGGCGCATAAAGGGATTCTGAGAGCTGGGACTACAAGCCACAACTACTCCATAGTTAGGCATGTGAGAGCCCAGGTCCATGAGCTCTGGGTCCTAGTGGGTGGGCTTCCGGTGGTCCTACATCCACAAGGGGGCCTTGATTCAGCCCAGTTCAGCTAAGTGGCCTCAGAAACAGCTCTGTCTCCCATCCTCAGTAAGCAGGAAATCCAGTTTGCTAGGATCACACACGTATCCTATCACCAACACCCCACCCCTCCCCCCAATCAAAGACACTGAGAAATGCATCTTTGACTATTTTGACTCTGAATGTAAGTATGTCTTTCCTCACAATTAAACGTCCTGACTGTTCCAAATTGCAGCTTTCATGGTGGGGGAAAAAAAGGCTCCTGACAGCGTAAATATTTAATCACCATTAAGAATGTCCAATAAATGAGGGGAGTCTGGTTTCAAATTGGCTGGTTCAGATGATTAAAGCACAGAAGTCACAGTGGGGTAAAAATAAAGTACCCTCTAAAAAAGTACAGACTTTAGAACTCAAGATGGTTTCTATTTCTACTACAGAAAACACTGTGTGTCACCTGTCCTTGAGCCATGGTGGAACCAAGACGATCCGATTTAGCTTTAAATATTAGCAGGGGTGGGATGGGGGTGAGGAAGGATGGCAGTCTCTTAATAATCCTGTTTTGGTGATAATGAATAAAAATGGAATTTCTCAACTCTGTTGAAGGGACTACTCAAGTTCAGACGTAAGGAGAAATGTCTAAAAAGGAAAAAGGCCATATGTTCAGTTTCATGTCTTATTTGAAAATATGCTTCAAACATTCAGCAGTGTTTTAGAGATTATAACTACCCCTGCCCCTCCCCGCCGCCACCTTTTGAACCCTTAGCCCCCAGTAGCTCCCGGTTTATTTTAAGGCAAAGCTCTTGGTTTTATGACTTAGCTGGGAAAAAAATATGTCTAATCCTATCCAGTCAGGTTTCCATTTGTCTGTATCACCAGGTTGAACTTAGTGCAGGAAACCCTGTGCAAAAGGGAAGAAAAAAGGGCTTTTTCTATGTCCAGATTTAGGGGAACTAAACATTGGGAGAGAAAGACCAGCAGTTCTGTTGTGCCCAGCAGTGTTCCATGTGTTCCACCAGTGGACAGACAGAAAGCACAGGTTTAACTATTGCTCTAGGTCACTTCTCCATCCATGCTTGGAGGGAGATTGGTTCATCAGTTTCGGTTCTGGCGGGAAACAGGTGATTCACGCAAACAGGTATGTCAGTGAGGGGACTGTGGCGGAGATGTGGGCAGGATGAAGGGATACCAGCGAGGACTAGGGACAGAAGGAGGCACTGCCCCCCCCCAAGCCTGAGGAGTAGAGTGAGGGATGGTTATAACCCAGGAAGTCTGGGACTATAGCTGCAGCTGTGAGACAGGGCTGCCCACAGGATCTGTGGCCTTCGTGAAGGACACACCCAAGGCCAATGCACAGGTCAGCTGGGAGAAAAAATATCTGGGCATCACCCTGGCCATCTACCCCTAGGCCTTTTGCTGGGAACTCGCATCAGCTGAATCCATCCAGAAGCCAAAAGGTGAAGGATATGTCCGTAAATATCAAACTTCTGGGTATAGAACAGGATAGAGAAGAGTGGGGAGATGGTCTGTAGAGAAGAATTCAGCACAGATGGGGAAGACGAAACAAAAAGGGAGGATTAGAGAAGGGGCAGAAAGAAGAGGTAACCGCTCGGTCTTCCATTAGATTTGCACTTGGGATTCTGTGCATGAAGCGGAAGTGTCCAGGAGATGCTGTTTGGACCTCCATACTCCCACTGCCTTCCCCACGCTGGGTGATGAGCGGGGTTGCACTCGCCATGGGGACCACATGCTGCTGAGCTTCCCAACAGCAACAACCCAAGCTCAGAGCTGATGCCAGTTGCTTCTTCTCCACCTTGGTGAAAATATTTTCTAGGGAGTGGCAAGGGCATGAAAATGAGAAGGGGGTGCCAGCTCGGTGGCAAGCAGCAGACCACTTACTGCCAAGTCCAGCAACTTTATCGCCAGCTCAGAGCATCTCCCTGTCAGAATCTCAAGGAAGCGGAAGTATGAGTGACTGTGAATTATCTGCGTGTTTATCTTATCTTCTGCTCTTCGTTTCAAGAATTCAAGTTATTATTAATACGAGGGCCTGGTTTCTGGCAGCTTTTCGCTTTGAATGGGTTTATGCCAAGCTGCCAGTTATCAAAGGATTCAGGGCCTAGGATTACACTGACAGGAAGCCTCAGAGCTGTAATGGCAGAACAGAGACACGGGAAAAGACACCGTATTAAAGAGGAATCAGCATTTTGTGTCTAGTTCCTGATGCCCTTTTGGCTCTATATTTCAAAAGAGCAGCAAGGAAAATATAAGCTAGGGTAGACCTGAATCTTGTGAAAATCAAAGAAAAGCTGGTGACCAAGAGACTGCTCACCAAGTTACAGAGATCCCCCAGATCTGAGGAAATAATTAACTGATGATTTTGTGTACTTCATGCAGGGTGAACTCCAACTGGTCTGGAAAAACATTGATGGCTGATAAGTTACCATATTTTGGTTTCAGCCAGTAATGGTCTCAGACTTTTAACCACTGATGGTTTTGGTGAATGTTTTAGAGAAAGGGCACAAGAGAAACTTCATGAAACTGACTACACTACATGAGAAGTGAGGTACTGGGGTGCCAGGGTGATGTCCTAGACACCACAGTCTCTTAAGAACATCTGACATTTTACATCCTTTTCATAGGCAATAGCCCACCCATCCCTAAAGCTGAGTGAAGATCCTTCTTTAGCTTAAAGGCAGTCATTGAACCTTGAGAAAAGAATTATTTCCTGGTATATTCAATCCATTCTCTACAATTATAACTCTGCTGGTGAATGACCATAAGGACATCATGATGTCAAAGAGGACAACCGTAATACTGGGGGTGAAAGCAAATTCCACCTACTGAAGGAACACCACTGAGCCGTCATCACTGTAACCAGAGGCCTGGGCACTGTCACCAAGCATAAGAATGCGCAACAGTTGTCGGGGGCCATGCTGGGTGAACAGAACGACCAGGCACCATGTTACTTTAGCCACATGTTAACTGTGCTGCCGCTGACTGACTTTCCATGTTGACCGAACTGCATTCAACTCATCTGTCAGCATCAATTCAGACTTATTAAATGGCTCTTCATCTTATCTGCTTTCAACCATCTACTAATCAGCAGACTAGAAAGGAGGCTGGCTCATTTCTTTTTCCTGTCAGTCACCAAAAGGGGCTGGGAGCTTTTGATAAGGGCCTCAGTGTGGAAGGCCACATAGATTTGAGCAAAGCTGGGGAGCAGGAAGTGGCCTGTCTTACATCCTAGAGAGACGACGCTGGAACTGTTCGACCCACTAGGTGGTGTTTCTCAAATGCTGCCCAGAGGGTTGCAGCCACGTAAACAAGGTTCAAGGAGAATTCATTGGCTGCCAAAACTGAGATTGTTAGTTGCTTTCCATCTCTGCCTGCCCAGACATCCCTATAGACCACTGTCAGATATATTTTTTTAAGTGAGAAAGCAGACTGAAGCACCAATGATTGCTATCTTGTGACTGTGACCAATTGCCTACCAAACAGTTCTTATGTCCTGAGTCTCAGCAGGAAACCACTGAATCTATAAAGTCCTGTCCGGCAGAAATGAGTCTGATTGTGGATGGTCTGGTTAACCCAGATTGCCTTTGGTGCCTGAGGGGGTTGATATTTTCTCATTATGAAGACTTTCCCATCTAGTAAATGCTACAAATAAAAACTGCTCGGAATCAGTCTGAACTGCCTGTTTCCGTGGTAGCAGGCCTCTGTCTAGAGGATAAATCTGCACCATCTTCTTTTTTTTGGGTTTCAGCCAGTTGTGTTACAAGGAGTTCTGAATGTGTAACGCCTGACACCCAACGGGACAGGCTCTGTTGGTTGGAGAGGGGAGCTCTGTCACTAACAGGACTTGTACCCTTGGCCGGACAGCGGTGTCCAAGAGAAAGTGATCAGAGACATACGGAATCCACATGCCTAAATATTTATTTTGGTTGTTCATGTTTCCCAGTTTTCAAATGTGAACTTGTGTCCTGAAGGTGGAGCTTTAGTACACAGGAAAATTGGAAAGGGGCAACTGTGTTTGTACAAAACGGGGTAGAATCAGCAAGGAACGCATTAAAATGCTTCCTAGTCTCCTACATTTTTCATGCCAAAAAATAGG
Source organism: Camelus bactrianus (assembly GCF_048773025.1). Taxonomy (NCBI): domain Eukaryota; kingdom Metazoa; phylum Chordata; class Mammalia; order Artiodactyla; family Camelidae; genus Camelus; species Camelus bactrianus. The sequence goes on along the minus strand of NC_133550.1, from coordinate 39,947,410 downwards.
CACAGATTCTGATTTCTTTCACCGTAGGAGCTTGCACACAATTAAATGGGAGAAAAAAGAAGCCTGCTCTCCAGAGCGAGGCTTATGGTCCCAGTCGAATGGCATGAAACTGTAGCCATCAAAGCCACTTAGGCTTCTTGCTGGTAGTATTTTTAAAGATGTTGCTTTTTCAAAATGAGGCAGCAATGAATTGAGTAGTAATCAAAATGCCGCACCACAGAGTATGTTTAATCCAAATAGCTCCCAAGATGGCCTGCTCCTGATTGTAGCAACTCTACAGGACTTACAGAAATTACTTGGTCACCAATGAAGTAAAACTATCTCCTGAATGGAATTGAACTGTTGCTTCTCAGCACATAACAACACTGCCACAGCCGGCTCATGACGCAGCGAAGATCATTGTGTCTCTTCATCATTCACAGGGAACATTGTCGAAGTAAGGGCACATAGATCTCCTACAATGCTGTGAAGGGTTCTGTGAGCTTCTACAGATGTATCTTAGATGCTACTTTTTCCATTTCCAGCAATGCAAAAATTCTTAAAAACCTTTCAGGTGGGTAGGGAACAGGGGAGTAAGGCCTGACGATTTTGGAGCAGAGCGAGCACCTTATTTGCTTTGCCTAAGATCTGATTCACATCACCTGGTAGCTCTGGGCTGTTCCCTTCCTCCTTCTCACCAGCACCCTAACTGCCGTCACCACAGCAAAAAGAGCTACCTACAGCTCATGGGAAAGCCTTTGCTGCCCACTGGCAGGCAAAAATAATGTTACCCAATTTCAAACAAGGAAATTATGAGTGAAGAGATGACCACTCTGAATTCAGAATGTGAGAGCCACTGCTGGAATGCTATGAGCCTTTAACGGCATGTCTAGGGCTGAAACACCCATTTCTCTTCTGCTGCTTCGCCTCACCCTCCTTTCCTTCACCTTCCAGAGCTCCTTCTCCTGCCCTGTCCTTCAGCACTGGGGACAACTTGGAGCACTGTTGTAGAAATTTAACACCTGCAACAGCTGCTCCTTAAGGAGGGCTCAGGATCTGGAAGGGGTGCCCATGCACCCCCCCCAACCAGATTTCCATGTAGAATTGGGGAAGTGGGAGGAGAAGGAAGAAAGGAGTTGTTACCAGGTGCACTCCCTGGGGCCTCTGGCCTGGGAATAGCCTGGGAGGGGACAGATCATTTCCTAAGGGTGCAGACAGTTCCTCAAGATCCCCCTCATGCACCCCTCTGGATCACCTGCCAGATGGTAAGGGTGATGGTGCTGTCAGCTGCCCCAGGATGCTGGAAGGCATTTGAGCATCCTCTGGGAGCCCCCAAGTGTGCAATGATTCAGACGTTCATCGTGTTCCAGAAATTCTTGGTGGCTTTGGGGGCTACCCAGCTGGTATTTGCCCCCTGGGCAAGTTGGTGAGACCTCAGAGAGTCCAAAGGAGAGAAGTGGGAAAAGATGAGACAGAGAGTCTCGGGAAATAAGGAGACCTGGCTCTAAGATTAGAAGGCTGGGCTGGGAGGGTAGGTAGGCTGGAACAATTAACTTGGGGAACTTCTCAGTCTCACCTGCTGAGAATGACCTCCAAGTATTACTGTAAAAAGCACAGGTGGCACTTGGCTACGGGGGGGGGGGGGGGTTAAATTTGAATTCGAGTCTCATTTCTGTTGTTTACCAGCAGTAGGAACCTGGCAAGTTCCAAAACCTCTCCATGACCATTCTCCTCGCTACGAAATGGGGAGATAACAATCACTAATAGGGTTGTTATGGACATTGAGTCTTAATCTATGTAGTGAATTTAGAACAGGACCCAGCTGGCAGTAAGTGCTAAGTGCTCAATAAATGTTAGCCACTATCATTCAGGTTAGATGATGAGTAGAACTTTCTAAGCGCTAGGTTGGAGAGCCTGGGACTCCGTTGCCAAGGGAGATTAGAGAACCTTTTCAAATATGGGAGCTCTGGCCCCAGGGATTGTCCAGAACCAGAATCTTGGCGCCTGCCTTTCCTCCACCTCACTCATCTAACCCGGGGAAACCCACCCCCTGGCACAAGGGCGCCTCGGTGCCTTGAGCCTCCGGCGTGTCCACGTCTCCCGCGCTCCTCCCCAGGGCCTCCCTACTGCCACTCCACACCTGTCAGCCGCCCGCACAGCCTCCCACTGGTCCGAGCCTAGAGCCTCAGCTGCAACCTTTTGACGCCCTGGGTCCTAGTTCAGTGAGCCTTGCGTATCCCCCACGCTGCTCTCGTAAACAAAACCCAGCGTTGGAGCAGCCCCGCGGGCGGACAGGCGCGGGAGCCAGCTCGGTGCACTGTTAGCGCGCCCCGGGAGTCCCGGGCGAGCCAAGAGGCGATGGTGGCGGCCGTGGCGGCAGCGGCAGGCGGCTCAGCTTTGTTATGAATAGATGAAAGAGGCCACCTACACAGTAACCCAAATTACGAGACCTCCCTCCTCCCTATCTCACCGAATCAAGAGGGGAGGGGAGATGGGCGTGGAGGGAGGGAGGGCGGCCAGGAGGCGGAGGGCGGATGAGGAAGAGGATGAGGAAGGGGGCCAGTTGCATCCCACTTTCACAATGGAAAAGTGAAACGCACAAGCGCACCCAACCTCTCCAGCCCTCCCCGCCTGCCTCGCTCCCCTCCGCCCGTCCCCTCCCTTCCCTTCTGCGCCTCCCCGTGAGCGCCAGCGCTGCACAGAGGAACTCTCCGGAGAAGGAGGGCTAGGAGGAAGCGGCGCCGGAGCGCGCAGGGCTTGCCGCCGCCGCCGCTGCTACACAGGCTGCCGGAGCGAGCCCGCCGCGCGCCGCCCTACCCGCTCTCCTTCCCGGGCGAGCCGCGGGGATGAGGCGGCCGCGGGAGCCCGAGCGCGCGCAGGAGCCGCCGCCGCCGCCCGCGTCTCCGTCGCCGCGCGCCTAAGCTGCCGCCGCCGCCGCCGCCGCCGCCGCGCGCCTGCCCGGGGGCGGCCCCCGCAGCCCCATGGAGGTCTCCCGGAGGAAGGCACCGCCGCGTCCCCCGCGCCCCACCGCGCCGCTGCCCCTGCTTGCCTATCTGCTGGCGCTCGTGGCGCCCGGCCGGGGCGCGGACGAGCCCGTGTGGCGGTCGGAGCAAGCCATCGGAGCCATCGCAGCAAGCCGGGCGGACGGCGTGTTCGTGGCGAGCGGCAGCTGCCTGGACCAGCTGGACTACAGCCTGGAGCACAGGCTCTCGCGCCTGTATCGGGACCAAGCGGGCAACTGCACTGAGCCCGTCTCGCTGACGCCCCCCGTGCGGCCCCGGCCAGGGAGCAGCTTCAGCAAACTGCTGCTGCCCTACCGCGAGGGGGCAGCCGACCTCGGGGGGCTGCTGCTCACTGGCTGGACCTTCGATCGTGGCGCCTGTGAGGTGCGACCCCTGGGCAATCTGAGTCGCAGCTCCTTGCGCAGCGGCACCGAAGTGGTGTCGTGTCACCCGCAGGGCTCGACGGCCGGCGTGGTGTACCGCGTGGGCTCCCAGAACCGCTGGTACCTGGCGGTGGCCGCTACCTACGTGCTGCCTGAGCCCGAGACGGCGAACCGCTGCAATCCGGCGGCCTCTGACCGCGACACGGCCATCGCGCTCAAGAACACTGAGGGGCGCAGCCTGGCCACGGAGGAGATGGGACGCCTCAAGCTTCGCGAGGGCGGGGGCAGCCTGCACTTCGTGGACGCCTTTCTCTGGAACGGCAGCGTCTACTTTCCCTACTACCCCTACAACTACACAAGCGGCGCCGCCACTGGCTGGCCCAGCATGGCGCGCATCGCGAAGAGCTCTGAGGTGCTGTTCCAGGGCCAGGCGGCCTTGGACTGCGGCCACGGCCACCCCGACGGCCGCCGCATGCTGCTCTCCTCCAGCCTGGTGGAGGCCCTGGACGTCTGGGCGGGCGTATTCAGCGCGGCCACTGGGGAAGGCCAGGAGAGGCGCTCCCCCGCCACCACGGCACTCTGCCTTTTTAGGATGAGTGAGGTCCAGGCGCGCACCAAGAGCTGCAGCTGGGACTTCCAGGCCGAGAACCACTGCGTAAGTCCTGCCCCCGGGACGCTGCGGGGAGCGCCCCTGCTGCGGGGCCGCCGGGGAGGTAGTGGGGAGGGAGACCGTGTTGATATTTGTCAGGTCCCGGTGGCCGCCTGACGGTCTCTGAGACCTCGGGCTACCCTAAAGCACGGCCAGAGGCCCGCAAAGGGAGTGTAAAAAGGAAGGTGGAAAGGGTAGGAGTTAGGCTCAAAACTCTGGTGATTGCATCCCACTGTCATCGTTCTCTGTACAAACGTGGACGCTTGTTTGGGTTTGAGCCTCTCCAGGGAGCCTCTAGTCGCTCCCCCAGGTGTGTGGTCTTGGTTGGCTTGTGGCTTTGACCTTTTTCCTCAACAGGGTTACCAAACTCAGTGCCCTAGGCAGAGAAGCCATCGAACCTAAAAGACTTGCCACACCCCAGCCTTTCTGCCCCTCTTCAGCACGTGTGATGTGGTCTGAAGGGTTGGTAGCCTGCTCATCGTGGGCCAGTGCTACCCTGGAACAGAGGCTCAGGCTTGAGGGAACAGAACCCTGAGCGTGACCCAGTGCAAGGGGGCGGGGCTGTGGCTCTGCTGAGGGTATGGTTGTGGTCTCCAGCTGAGGGGAGAGGCTGGAGAGGTGGAGGTGGCTTTGTGGGTAAAAGCTTAACCTGGAGGGGAGAGCAAGAGAAAGTGTTGGGAGTGCTACAGGCAGTTTCTGGGCTCCAGATTGCTGGTTCATGGGGCCCAGAGGCACCACCCAACCAGGCAAACGGCAGAGGTTCCCCCTGGGTTCCCAGGGCAGCCACAGCTTGACTCTTGAGATTGGCATTTCTTTGACTGGAAAATAAAAGCGGCGGTTCAAGAGGGTCCAGTTGATGGGGATTACGGAGCCATTGTGCACTTCTCTGGGGCGGTTTTCCTTCCAAGGCTGCTGGCACATCAACTCTACATATGGCTCCTGAGAGGGGAGCCTGCTGAGTGCCTCCTTTATAACTGGACAGAAATCAAAGAGCAGAAATTAACGGCTACAGGTGTTGCCATTGTTTTGGTATAAAATGCGTCAGAGAGGAAGGGGAGAAGTCTCCACTTGGAAAAATGTGTTGCGTTGGTACATTTGTTGTGTAAGCATAGAGGGGATGTTGGATTTAAGGTTTATTTATAAGTGTATGAAAAGACACCCTCACTCCCCTTCACACCCAGAGCACATCTTACCAAATATTAGCCCTATTATCCAGAAAGAAAAAACAGATCTTTTGCAAGGCCCCTTAGAATGATCATTTGCTTCTTCCTCCTTGCCCGTCAGTTGTGTGCTGGGGCACACACATAAGGCCTTCATTTAGTTACTAATATAATTATGTTAAAGCATGAATAACACATCCTGCTAAATGTGTTCATCTTGCTATACAAGTACAATTTAATATTTAATACCTGTCTTCATGAGCTCTGTATTATCTGATAGTTTAAGTTTGGCAAAAAATCGTTGCCTTTGACTTTTTGGCTGAAAGACTTGAGAGTACCCCCATATATTACTTTGTGTCGAGTTTGAGGCATACTTGGTCTCTGGGGTTAATGACAAGACAGCTCGGAGGCCCGCAGCAGGTGATAACAGTAGAAGTCCAAGCTTTGCCATCTGACAGCTGTGTAGATGTGTGGAGCCAAAACATTTCTCTTGACTGCCTCTCTCTCTACCCCTTGCATCCTGGAGGACTTAGTTGCCTTTCAAACCCAGCAGGCACCCTGAATGCACTCAAGAGCCACGTTATGGCTCAATCAGGTGTTCCTACTTTCACTGGGATGAGGGGAAGGGAAAGTCAGAGCTGTTTATCGTATTCACAGGGAGCTCCTGGGCGCTAGCTGCCCATTGGTAAATCAAGGAAGGGACAAACACATGCTGCTAAAAAATCTGGAATTGGAAAAATAAATAATTAACATAGGTTGCTCCACAGCATTTCTTGCTGCTGTTATTTATTGAGAACTCCCGGTGTGCTCAGAGCTGTGTATTCTGAGAGACGGGGTCTCTACCCCCTGAGCTTGTCATCCAAGTTAAATAATATACTCTGGTTCAAACAATAGTGTATCATGGCTGCACAGGTGGGAGCTTGGAGTTTTGCATTTTTTTTTTCATTTAAGTAAATTCCTTACTGCTCGTATGCATTAAAAAGCCTTAATGGAATTGAATTTCAAGGGGTTTGGGGGAAAAAAAAGGTCATTCTGATGAAAAAAGCTGACAGTTTTCTAACCTATTAAATAGATAGATAAGATACTTCAACAAATATTTGTTTGATGCCTGCTAGTGTACACAGCGCTCTGTGCTGGGTGCCACTGATTTTGTCACTGAAAGGACAATAGCAGGTGGCAATCCCATTTAATGGGGTTATGGGATCAGTGTGCCCCTGTTGTCTCTCAGAACAGTGATGTCATTTGATTGTGTGTGTTCTGCATTTTATTTTCAGGTTTTCAGTGTTTCGGGAAAAGAATGCTGAATTATAAGTGCCTAAAACAGGAGACAAAACTTGAAACACTCTAGAGGGAGTCTCAGTAGATGCTTACAGTGATTCCTTTAGAGCAGACACAGTAATTTTAACAGTAATTCACAGGCAGCAAGGCACAAGCGGCTAGATTTGCTTGCCTTCTGCTCCTACTGGATGACTGTCTCTTATTTTCCATCTTCAGTCAGCCACGCGTAGTAGAGTGACAGGAGTGACTGGGTTGTGTTTTCTCGTTTCTTGGTTCTCTTATCTTTTGACAGCTGATTCTCTTCCCTTCAGCGTCTCCTGCTAAGGATTAATTTACAAGATGCTTGTGCAGTGAGTGTGCACTCAGCCATTCACACACTGGACCATTACTTTTTTTGTCTTGCCTCCAACTTTGAATCCCTTCCCACAACTATAGCAGGTTAGCTTCAGCCTGCAGAAGTGCCAAGGCAGCCAATTTCTATAGCCCTTCCATGATAACCCTAACAAATATTTGTATGGCACTTCCCCATATTTTGTTTCTTTTGAGCCCCTCATCAAGTCTAAGGTTGATTCTATGAGGAAGATTCCTATGTACCTGATGAGGAAGCTCGAGATCAGTTAAGGAACTTGCTCAAGATAGCAAGTGAGCATCAGAGCCTCCCACTTAAACCCAGGTCTCGCAATATCTACTTCTGTATTCTTTCCAGCACTCTGGTGCTTCTCAAACTTTCCCTTCAAAGTCCTCTAATTAGAGGCAGCATCCAACCTCCCCTAGGATGTGGGGTTGAGGCTAGAGGGTGCCCCTTGAAGTGTGTTTTAAAACTTAATGTGGTTTTTTTTTCATTCTGTTCCATACCATATCTATGTGCTAGGTTAACATAAAAAGTGTATGTTGTAAATTATGGTCAGGTTAATTTAACTTTCTCTTATCTCTGAACTCCTGCTACTGTTGGCACACCAATACGCTGGTAGAAAAGTGTGTGTATTTGAGTTTTGAAGTCTGACTGTTCCAGACTGTTTGGCTGCCATAGTTGGGTCCTGGGGTTGCTTTTGTTTTAAACATGGTGGCCACCCTCTCTGCAGACGTGGAGAGTGGTGTATTTTCTTACTGTGTTGGCCAATAGGACTGATTCTTCTAGTTCATTCTATCCCTTGTGGGGAGACACACCCCCTTCTTCCTCACTCACATAATCCCAAAGCCTGACATAATTTAACTGTCATGCAGACAACCACAGAACACTCACATGCTCTCCAACAGACAGTAAGCCAAGACACTTCTCGCCACTGTGTGCAGAAGTGACGTCCCTGGACCACTCGGCAATGCAGCCTTGTTGACCTCAAAATCCGCAGTCTTCCTGTGTTGTTTATTTCTCCTTTAATTTCTGTTACGAGCCTGTCTAGCCACTTTGCAATCTCTAGACTAGATGATGAATTTTACCCCCATACACATATCTGATATGCAATGGGGGATTTAAAAACCTCAACACCCACTTAGAAAGTGGGGAAAAGCAATCATAGGTACTGCTACTGGATAGTTATGATGGCAGGCTTTGTGCTAAGCACTTTATGTGCCTTATTTTTGGTTGATTCTCATAATCACCGTATGGGGCAAGGACAGTAGTTACTATTATGGTTTTATGATGAGAGATGGAGACCTAGAGAGCTTGGGTTAGGCTTCACAACTGGTGAAGGGCAGATGATTTAGAACCTGGATGGTCTCTCTTGAGGACCTGAGCTTTTAACACACTGCCATGGACAGTCCAGCACCACAAACATTGGGTTCTGGTGTTAGTCCTGTCCTGCATGGAGCAATCTAGGCTCTTGTGACTGCTCTGATGAGATCAGCTATTTGCGGACATAAGGCAATAGAACAGAGAATCCTTGAGTGTGAACTGAGTTTCTGGGTCTGCATATTTGAATACCTGAAGTTCAGACTCTGGGAGGGTTGTAGTTTCTCAGTTGTCAATTTGTGGACAGTATTGGCACTCTTTGTATGCGGGCTTATAAACAACCTCAGAGAGAACCATGGGACCTTGAAAGACCTCCTGGTTTTCATTCGTGGATACAACCTAGCTCATAAACTAAATCCAGAGATTTAAATCCTAAGTCTGGCTTACTGGCACTCTTGTCTTTATTAGTGGCCACAATTAAAATATAAGTCCCAGAAGGTCAGAAACCTTGTAACATTTTGTTCTCTGTTGAACCCAGAGTACCTAGCATAGTATGTTAAGAATAGTTTAAGAATAATATATGTTGAATTAATAAATGAATGCAATTGGAGGATCGTGTTGGAAATGTTTTCTATACTTAGCAGCAACACTTTCCTGAATCTGGCCACCTCATACTCCCTTAACCACTGTCTAAGGTCTGATGTGTTGGGGCCTCTCTTTTTCCTAGTCTTATGCTGTCTGGCATCCTCCACTTCTCTAGCTCTTCCCATAAGTCTCCATTCACTGGACTAGCCAGGCTTCTGGTCTTGCCAATCTGGGAGTTAACTTTGACCTTAGAAACTCAGCATGGTTGGAACTTCTATGGTATAAGTTATTAATGTGAGTGATTTGAGTGATTATGCCTTTCAGTGCCAAGAGGAAAGGGCTTTATGCTGTAGGACTGTGGTTCTCAAAGTGTAGTCTTTAGACCAGTAGCATCAGCATCATCTGGGAATTTGCTAGAAATGCAGATTCCTGGGCCCCACATCAGACTTCCTAAATCAGAAACTCTGAGAGTGGGGGGTAGGAAGCTGTGTTTTAATAGGCTCTCAAGCTGATTCTAATACGATTCAGGTTTTAGAACCACTGCTGTAAGGCAACAGAATTTTCCTTGTATTGCAGCTGAGGTACCTGGGATAAGACGTGTCCCTTTTTTTCATTGTAGCTTTACTCAGGGTTAAATAAAGTAACCAATTCATTCCACCACCCACATATTCCTTACTTTCTTCTAATTGCTCAAAGGAGATACCTAGGAAAACTTCTAAACTCTCACCATTTTTGAGCTTAAAATTTGAGTCTCAAGAACCTATAGGTCATAGTTTAATTAGCTCCTTTACTCTTGCATACAACAGTCTATTTGTGTTTCATTCCAGGATGTGGGGGGAGAGTTCTAGAGTCTTCCACCGTGCTGCATATCAGAACCAGTCCCACACACCAAAATTCTCTCCAAGGGTCTACTCTTTACAACGTCAAACCTGATACTAATTTCTATCCTAATCAGGCACAGTTGGTGGCACAAAACAGAGATCTACATAAACAAGCTCAAATAAGGTGATGGGGAATTCAGTGGATAGGAGCAGTGCTGTGCAGTGTGCAGTGGCTGCACGAACAGACTCTGGGGCCAGGTCAGTGGCACCAAAGCTGCCGCTTTCCAGTTGTGTGACCTTGGACAAATTATTTAACCTTTCTGTGCCTTGGTTTCTTTATCTATAAATGGGAACCCTATTTGCTTTGTGGGAATTTGGTCTGGATTAAGGAGTTACTGTGTATAGGATGAACACTACTTGACCTTTAGTAAATGCTATGTATTTACTGTTATCACCATCATAATTATTAATAATTTTAGGATGGGGCTCTCTGATACAGAGTTGGGAGGAGGTTCTGGACTCAAGGCAGCTGGAAGGTGCTCAGCAGCAAGAAGTGTGATGGATGCTTATTCTGAGGTTTCATTATCACCATGACAGCCTGGCTGCTTCCCTCCGTCCTGCTACCAATTGGCTACCTTTGCTCCCTCAAACGTCTGCCCCTCACCGCCTCCACCTGAGTGTGCTTCAGCCTGACTTGATCCCCACTCTACCTCTCAGCAGCATTTAACCATCTGCATCTGCTACCAGCTGGCAACAATTTTGTACATTATTTAGTTCAAATTGCCAGGAAAGAGATAGGATGGGAACCAGCTCATCTCTTCACTCCAGATGATGAGCCCTAGTTCAAGGTAGGGATTTGTTGCCCTTGGGTCAGGTACTGACCCCTGGTCCAATCAGAAGAAGGAAGACCATGATGGTCCCCAGTAAGTGGTGTGGGCAGATTCCCTTGGAGTGGAATGGAATAATAGAAGAGCTACACCGTGACCACTGTGTTGACCACAATAGCATGGTACCATCTTTACCTCACTTCAAGCTTTTTGATTACCTCTGTCTTCCTTGAACATATGGTGGCACTTCACTGATGAACACTGAGACCTGCTCTCAGAAATCCCAAAGTCTGCTGGGGAACAATTTATAGGCACCATGGGTCTAACCTGTTTGTGGGAGCAGGGGAATGGTAGTAGTAAGATTTTAATCACTTGTGCTCATAGTTTTTCTTAGCATTTTCATCAAGATAAAAAATTAAAACTAACTTACATACTGTCTCAAAACCCAACAGAATTGTGATGTATGTTTCACAGTTTCTGTAGTTGATTCTTATACAGGTTTGACTGTTTACTCAATAGTTACATGGAGGGCTCTCCTCAGAGGAGTGATGAGGGAGATTTGACTCCAGCAATCCCCACTCCACCTCTCTGACCAATGCTCTTATGCAAAAGTCAGCAGAATTTTTCTGTGAATGTCGGATCATCAATATGTCAGGCTTTGCAGGCCACACAGAGTCTGTTGCCTCAACTCTGCTACTGAAGTGTGAAAGCAACTATAGGCAATAGATAAATGAACCAGCACAGTGATGTTCCAATAAAATTTTGTGGACACAGGATCTGAATTTCCTGTATAATTTTCACTTGTTACAAAATATTCTTCTCTTGATTTATTTTTCAACCATTTAAAAATGTAAAAACTATTCTTAGATTGGGGGGCCATTCAAAATAACAGGCAGCAGGCTAGATTTGGCCCACAGCTGGTAGTTTGCTGACCCCTGCTGTTACAGAAAGGGTGAGAGTAAAACCTTTGTGCTGGAAGATGTCACATGAGATGTAGCAAAAAGATTCCGTTTAAGCCCCAAGAAGGAGCATCAGGCTTGGTGTAGGAGGACCTGGGAGGCTTCAGAGATGTGCTGCTGGAGCCACAGCTTGAAGTCCAGTGAAGAAGGCAAGGGAGGGAGTTCCAGAGAGAGGGCACAGCTTGTGCACAAGCAGGAAGTTGAATAAGCTGGTGAACCGCAGGTAGCCCACCCTGGCTGGGGGGTGTCCAGAAACAAGTGTGCAGGGCCAGATGGCGAAGGGTTTAATGAGAATGGCAGAGGTAGCTGGATTTTATCCTGATGGTCAGTCGTTTTCAGACTTTCCAAACCTGATCTTTAAAATAAGTCTTAACCAGAAGCTCCCAGTATGTTAACAAATCATCATTGACCTGCTATTCTGGGTGATGCTGTTGCCAAGTGCTGGGACTCGGGGTGAAGCTGGGGTTGGGAGGTTCCCAGCATCCTGCAACTCACCCCATCCTCACCCATGCCTGTCCCTGAAGCATCTCAAAGGAACTTTTAGGACTCTGCTGAGCAGGGTGTGAAAACCATGGCTTATGGCTGATAGTGGTTAACAGTAGGGCTCAAAGCAGGCATGATCCAACTGTGTTCTAGAGAAATCACTCAGAACGCATGAGGCAAGATGAGAGGCCAAACAACTGATTAGGATAATCACTGGTGCACACAAATAGTTTTTTAATATGCTTTTATTGAAGTATAGTCAGTTTATAATGTATGAATTTCTGGTGTACAGCATAATGCTTCAGTCATACAGGAACATACATATATTCGTTTTCATATTCTTCTTCACTGTAAGTTACTGCAAGATATTGAATATAGTTCCCTGTGCTATACAGTATAAACTTGTTGTTTATCTATTTTATGTAATTAGTTAGTATCTGCAAATCTCAAGCTCCCAATTTATCCTTTCCCACCCTTTTCCCCAGTAACCATAAGTTTGTTTTCTATGTAAGTCTGTTTCTGTTTTGTAATTAAGTTTGTGTCTCTCTTTTTTTTTTTTTTTTTAAGATTCCACATATGAATGATATCATATGGTATTTTACTTTTTCTGGCTTACTTCACTTCGAATGACATTCTCCAGGTCCATCCATGTTGCTGCAAATGGCATTATTTTATTTTTTATGGCTGAATAGTATTCCATTGTATAAATATACCATAACTTCTTTATCCAATCATCTGTCAATGGACATTTAGGTTGTTTCCATGCCTTGGCTATTGTAAATAGTGCTGCTATGAACATTGGGGTCTATGTGTCTTTTTGAATTAAGGTTCCCTCTAGATATATGCCCAGGAATGGGATTGCTGGATCATATAGTAAGTCCATTTTTAGTTTTTTGAGAAATCTCCATACTGTTTTCCGTAATGGCTGCACCATACTACATTCCCACCAGCAGTGTAGGAGGGTTCCCTTGTCTGCACACCCTCTCCAGCATTTATTGTTTGTGGACTTTTTAAGTGTTTGGCCATTCTGACTGGTGTGAGGTGATAACTCATTATAGTTTTGATTTGCATTTCTTTGATAATTAGCCATATTGAGCATTTTTCCATGTGCCTATTGGCCATTTGTATGTCTGCATCGGAAAATTGCTTGTTTAGGTCTTCTGTCCATTTTTGGATTGGGTTGTTTGGTTTTTTTCTTATTAAGTTGTACGTGCTGTTTATATATTCTGGAAATAAGCTCTTGTCTGTCTCATCTTTTACAAATATTTTCTCCCATTCTGTAGATTGTCTTTTAGTTTTGCTTATGGTTTTCTTTGCTGTGCAAAAGCTTTTAAGTTTAATTAGGTCCCATTTGTTTATTGTTGCTTTTATTTCTATTGCCTAGGTAGATTGTGCTAGGAGAACATTGCTGAGATTTATGTTGGATAATGTTTTGCCTATGTTTTCTTCTAAGAGGTTTATAGTGTCTTGTCTTATGTTTAAGTCTTTAAGCCATTTTGAGTTAATTTTTATGTGTGGTGTGAGGGAGTGTTCTAACATCATTGATTTACATGCAGCTGTCCATTTTTCCCAACACCATTTGCTGAAGAGACTGTCTTTACTCCATTGTTTGTTCTTGCTTCCTTTGTCAAAGATTAATTGACCAAAAAGTCTTTGGATTTATTTCTGGACTCTCTATTCTCTTCCATTGATCCATGTCTGTTTTTGTACCAATATTATGCTGTTTTGATTCTTGTAGCTGTGTAGTATTGTCTGAAGTCTGGGAGGGTTATTTCTCCAGCATCATTCTTTTTCTTCAGTAATGCTTTGGCAATTCTGGGTCTTTTGTGATTCCATATAAATTTTAGGATTATTCTAGTTCTGTGAAAAACGTCCTGGGTAATTTGATAGGGATCACATTCAATCTGTAGATTGCTTTGGGTAGTATGGCTATTTTAACTGTATTAATTCTTCCAATCCAAGAACATGGGATATTTTCCATTTCTTTAAGTCATCTTTAATTTCCTTAGTGTTTGATAGTTCTCTGCATATAAATCTTTCACTTCCTTGGTCACAAATACTTCTTGAGTTCCTTTTATGTGCCAAGCACTGTGTGAAAATATTTCCATCAGTAGTAAATAGAGTTGACAATAAAATATGTAGCAAAGGAAGTTATTTCCGTATTGAAATGATAGCTGGCACTTCTAGAGCAGCTGCTTTGCATTGAGTATTGTTCTAAGGAAACACTTTCCCAATATTAATGCATTGAATCCACACCATAGTCTTAAGTGATGGGTAATGTCATTAATTCCATTTTACAAATAAAGAAACTGAGGCACAGGCTCAGATTCGGGCTATGGAGGAAATAAGAGGATGTAACAGCTGTGTTAGTTAGTTAGTTGAGGTGTTGGGGAAGGTTGCATCTTTAAGGTTGCATTGACACCAAGAAGATGAGAAAGGATGGTTGCAGACATCCCCATGGAGAGCTGGGAAGTGAGCACTCCAAGCAGACTGGGGAGCAGAGCCTCAAAAGGGGAAATGACTTGGTCATTTTGAAGAACAAAGGCCAGTGCAGTTGAGTTTAGGGAAGTGGCAGGGTCAGGGCCAGGGAAGGTGGGGGAGATGGGAGAATATTAGGAGAGGAGGTTGGGGAAAGAAGCCCCAGCCAGTCTTGTAGGCCTTGCAGGCTGTGGGAAGGAGATTTATATTTTTTTCCTCAAAGCTTAGAAGGGCCTTTGAAAGGAAGTGAAATGACTGGATTTGAATTCCTAAATAGTGGTTACCCTGTGGGGAGTGGATGAAACTTGGCCCCAGAGGAGTCAGGAAACTTGCAGGAGGTTCTGAAGTAGAAATAATGGCCCTTTGAGTTAGAGTGGTGGCCACAACGAATGTGGAGAGAACTGGTTCCCATGGGTGACAATCATCCAACTCAGGGATGTTGGAGACCTGAACTGGGAGGGCGGCAGTAAGGGTGGAGAGGAGGGATTAGATGAAATAGGCTTTTAAGACATAGAATTGAGAGGTGTTGGTGACCAGTTGGTTTAATTTTTATTGCTTTTTAGATACGTTTGGAACAGCCAGAAATAACAACTAAGCAAGCAGTTGGCAATGAAGTCAGGAACTGGTCAGCCTTTGTGGAGGGCCTGCCATGTGTCAGGCCTTGTGTTGGGCTCAACATGGTGCTGTTGGGGCTGTAAGTGCCTTGAGGGGCGTGGCCAGGCGTGTCTCATCCTTGTTTCCCAGGCATCCATAATGCCATTTAATGCACGGTGGGCCCTCAATAAACCTTCGTTGAACTGGAGAGAATGTGCTCTCTGTCTAGTGGAGGAGATGTGCTGAGGGGACGCACAGTGCAGTCAGAGCTTCCCAAGTCCCTGGAGCTGTGTTTATAGGAAGCCTGGAGGGAAGATTCCTCACCGATGAGGCTGGAATCCTGGTCTGTCCCTTCTGCCCTGCAACATGGTCTTGGAAGAGTCCACTTGAGAAGTGTGTTCTCTAACACACCAGCTGCTCCTAATTTTTCTACATTGACATCCTTCTGAGGCTCCTTCTCCGTCAGGGACTGGTTTTAGAAATTGGATTCCTCGTGCTGCCCTTGCTTCTCTAAGGCAGCAGGAAGGCGAGGTAGCCCAGAGCGTTGTCACCCTGTATCAGCCTCCTGTGCTTGGCAACATCTCTGTGCCCCTAACCCAGGGGTTCCTCACTCTATTGAGCCCTTGTGCTGTGGGTGTTGGGTGAAGCCTGTAGATCCCTCCTCAGAATAATGGTTTTAAACACATACAATTAAAAAAAAAAAAAGAGAGTTGCAAAATGAACCAATTATATTGATATACAGATATATCAAAATGTATTTTCCAATTTCAGATAGAGCAATACATCTTAACACATTAAATAGCAAGATCTAGGAGTGGTAACTACCATAATTTCAAAGCAGAGATAAGCACAAACGATATTTTGAGATACCTCGGACAACTATAAAATGATACAAAAATATCTGATTTCTTTTAGTGACAGAGTCGTAAGTTCAGTTAATATGACTGTGGCCTGCATTCATAATTAAAGGAGATGTGAAATTAAATCATTTAGAGTTCGCTGAAATAGGATTTGTTTTTCTCATCCAGTTTCCTGGATCCTGTGAATTCTAGCCATGAGCCATGGATGTCAGTGGAGCCCCCACCCCAGCTACTCACTCAGTTACTGTGTGTTTCAGGCACCAATGACAAAATGTTACATTTTATTTCAAAACTCATTTGATTGGCTTATTTTGACAATAGGGAGTTTAGTCCCATCGGTATTTTACAGGTCAAGGACTTGGCCAAGAGCTAAGTGCTCCCTAAATGGATGGGATGGAGTGGGTGGGTGGGTAAAGATGCCTTAAAAAGGTTAAAGGTTAAATAACTTCTTAGAGATTCACAGCTCATAAGTAATAGAGCTTAAACTTGAACCCATTTTTTTTACCCTAAATCTCTTGTTCTTTCTCTTCCATGCTACCACTATGTTTTTACTTTAAAGAGTTAGTTCAAGGCAAGGCCTTGTTCATAAATTATACCATTCTAATCATGAGAAAAGAACAGTCCCATTATTCTTTGCTTTCGTTAGAGAATGCCAAAATACCTAAAGTATTTTGTTTTCCTCTGAAAGCCTCATTTTAAGTACACTGAGTCTGTAGACTGTCTATAGACTGAGATGGCAAAAGACCCAGAAACTGTCTCTTCCAAGCTGTCAATGAGCTATGGATATGCAATTTAGAGAAAGCCAAGCTACATGGTAGTAGGAGTAGGTAGGTTGGTATTGTTCCCCAAGGCAGAACCAAGGCCCAGTGTTTACCAGGGGCAAATTTTGGCTCAGTGGAAGAACTCTGAAATGATTAGACTTACTTAGCAATGTACCAGGATTGCCTGGTGAGATATTGACTGAAAGCATTCAAACATTGATCCATGTGTTTATTCATTCATTCAATAAATGTTCATTGACAACTTACTCCATGCCAGATTCTGAGGTATATGCTGCATTCAGAGTGTAGAATAAGATAAACTATTGTAGGGCTTAGGGTCTCTGGGGAGACAGACATTGAATGAAAAAAATTTAAGCAATGTAATTATTTTCAAGGAAACAAATGGAGTGTTATGGCTCAGAATAACAACTGAGGTAGGGATAGGAAGATCTATAGTGATGTGTCCATGAGAAGGTAACACTGAACTTGAAACACGAAAGATTAAAGGGGAAAAAAAGCCTACAAAGAGTGAAGAGAAGGGAGAATAGAAGAACAGCATGTGCAAAGGCCCTGAGGCAGAAAGATGGCAACATGTTAAAGAGTCTTGAGAGAAAGATACTGTGGGAACTGAAGCAGATTAAAGGAGAATGGAATAAGCAATGAGTCTGAAGAAGCAGGCTGATCAGGTAGGACTCGGAGAGGCATTTGGATTTAATTTTAAGTTTTGAAAGCCGTTGAAGAATTTTAGGCAAAGAAGTATCATGGCCTATCGTATATTTTAAAGACTTACTCTGGCAACTAGGTGGAAAATAGATTGTAGGTTGAAAGAGACCAGGAGGCTCTTTCAGTAGATCGGGAACAAGATGATGGGGGTTTGAACTGGGTGGAGACCATGGAGATGGAGAAGGTAGACTTGAGTTTGTTGGGAAGTTTAGCTGAGATTTGTCATGCATTGGATGTGAAGAGTGATGGAAAGAGAGAAACTGAGGGTGGTTGGTGGTGCCATTCACCACGATGGAGAAGATAGCGAGGAAGGGGGAGGAAAGAGGTGTCTAAATAACCATTTTCCAGAAACTGAAGCCTTGTGATAGATTCCATTGGTTCTCAAAGAAGATGATGCCACTTATTTAGAGGGTATTTAGAAATGTGGGGGAGGGAGTTTTTGCAATAGTCTAAATGATGCAGGCAGCCAGTGGCATTTCGTGGACAGTAATCAAGGATGCTAAAAGTCCTACATCACGAAGGGCAGCCCCCATAATGAAGAAATATCTCCTCTAGAACACCAGTAGCTTCCTCGTGGAAAAACATTGGTGGATTGAGTCTCTCGCAACTCTAAGAATTTAGGAAAATGCATTTTTTTTTTACACTATCAGCCATTCATATATTTTTGTGAATTGTTTGAGTTAAGGAGTCTTTTCATAAGTAATTGACTGAAATTAGCCACAAGTAGGGATGGAGATTTAGATGGGGGATAGGGGTGTAAAGCAGGCAAAAGGAAGGATAAATCTTGGAGAATGGGACTTTGGTGGTAGGTAGGGCTGGGAGGCTGGAGGATACTGGGACCCTGAGAGGGAGGGAAACAGGTGGAGCATGTGGGAGGATGTGAAATACAAACTTTCCACTTCACATGTTTCCTGTGGCTCTACTGCACGCTCCCCCCCACCCAACCCACCCCACTTGCCTGGTGTAGAGGCTGCCTGGGTATGTCCCTAAACTTCCCTTTATTCCACCTGCTCACGTTGAACTTTTCCTTTTGATTATTTGAGTCCCCAAAGTAAATTCTTCCTTCAGATGGTCAGAGAGATACCATAAACTTAGAACCTGATCAATGCTGTATAGTCTAGAAGAATAAAGAAAAGTGACAGGAGCCTTAATGGCTAATAAAACCACCATCTAACTTGGGTGAATAGTTATTCTTTCTATTCTCTGGCGTGGTAAAAGATGGTTTTCTAATTATTTTCACAAATGATTTCATTTGGGCCTCACAACAATGTTAATAGGCAGGGCATGTGTTATTACTGGATCCATTTTATAGATTTGGTTATTGAGGTTCAGGGACTTGCCAGTCAAGCTGCCTGTTAGGGACTGAATGGGCCAGAACTTGGGTGTAGGGCTCCTGCTGAGGTTTTCTAATGGCAAGTGGGCTCCTTGGTAGGTAATAGGAAAGGATGAAGAAACTGCTTCAAAGAAGTATGTGCCAAAGAGGAGCAGACTGCAGAATCAACTGCCCAAAATGCAGATTATCAGTGTGTGAGAAGTTCCTAGGCACCCAGGTGGGATTCGCCCTGGCCCTTTAAGGCAAAACCCAAATAAGGGAGTCCTTTTAGCACCTTGGGGGTCAAAGACCTGATTCTTGCTGGCTCCTCAACACCCGAGGCCCCATTTTTGTGCACATTTCCTACAGCTGTTCCCGTAATAGCTGCAGTGTGGCTGTGAGTGCCCTGTGTGAGCCTTGCTGAGTCAGGCCATCTTCTGGATGGTAGGGGCAGAGCCACATGTTACTTACGTTCAGAGTGGCATTCACACCCTAGAATACAGGGCTGGCGCCCCCTGGAGTTGTGTACTTCATACTGGGCGGGAGGGGATCAGCAGTCAATGAAAGATAGTATAAAGAAGCTACAGGAGGAGAAGCTGTTCCCTCATGATACAGCCACATGTGATATGGTTCCCTGTATACTCACACACACACTCTGACACACATCAGTGCTCACCTCTTCCCAGTAGCTTTGATTCCACTTTGGTGTGTCAAGCCCAAGGCTCTCTTTTTCAGCCCAAACGTCATTTGAGACAAAGTAGCTTCTCCCTCCAACTAAAAAAAGTTTCCCTCTGAGAGCGGGCTCAAGTGTAGGCGGGTCGTGTGGTTAGACATGGCAGGCAGGAGAAACAGAGTGACAACTCTGAGGGAACCGAGAAAGCCCAAAGGGGAGACAAGGTCTAGAGCTAAATCAAGATTGGATTTTGTCATGAAAGGCAGAACTGGCAAAAGCATCATTACAAGGCATTAACCTTGTTACACACAGAAGAACAAGCAGAGGCTGGGATTCAGAAATAAATTACACATAATAAACTAGACAGAATAGGCTGAGAGCAACATTAGCGATTATGCCCTGAGGGGAGAGAAGGGCAAGGCAGAAAATAGGCCAAAAAAAAAGTAAAAATAATCCCTGGACACAGGGGGCCCACTGCACTATTTCTCCCCTTTTTCTACTTGGCAACCTGGGTAGTAATTTCACTTTTGTGAGCAGGTTTCTCTGGAGCCTGTCTTTCTTTTGTTTTCATTTGCTGAAATGAGCAAAAGAGAGCCATTCAGAGGGTTCCTTTTTCCATTCACAGAGACCTGTCCATTTCTGTGCGTTTCCAGCACAAAAGAATCCATTTCCATTCAGCCAGAGCAGCCCTTGGAGTTTACGTGAGGTGCAAGCCCGCTCTTTCCTATTTGCTTCCAGACTCGCTCTTGTAATTGGCTACACAATCCTGACTGTGGCCAGGGCCCCCCAGTGGAACAAGCACTTGGATAGTTCCTGGTCCCTCATAGCTGAGGAAAAGCTCGAGTCTAGTGCCACGTACAATAGCTGTGACTCTCATTTCTTACACAGGGACTTGCTTTGGATTGTAAGTAACAGAAAACCTAATCAACAGCTGCTTAAACCGTGACATCTATTGTTAGTAAAAAGTTTAAAGGTTGGAAGTCTGTGCTCTGCAGTGTCCTCAAGAACCCAGGGTCTTTTTTCCTTCCCCTGCACCGATCTGTTGGTTTTCCTCTTCTATCTTGAATGTCCGAGAAGCAGAATGGTTGCTGCCACCCTGCCGGGATGGCCTCACATCACACATTTCAAAGGAAGGAAGTGAGGGAAGAGGGCACATGGGCATTCCTCAAGAGCCTCCTCTTATCAGGGAGGAAACTTACTCTGAGAAGCCCCTCCAGGGGAGTTCTTGCATCTTACTGGCCCAGACTGGACCACATGGCCACCCCTAGCTCTAAGGGGTAGGAAAGTAAGTACCAGGCAATGGGGAATGGGATTACTGTGTGGGTTAGACTGAGCATGGTTTCCCCAGGCTTGCGTTCATTGCTACCTGAACAAAATTAGGGCTTTGTGGCAAAGAAGAAGGTGGGAAAAACTGCCATGAGTGTGGCAGCAACTGTTTGTGTTTTAAATAAGGTCATGATAGTAAACGTGAATTGCACGTTACTATGTGCCAGACACTGTTCTAAGCTCTACTGAGGCTTGTATCCTAACCCATTCAGTCCTCATGGCGAGTCTGTGGCATAAATGCTGTTATCATCAGTTCCACTGTATAGCAGAGGAAACTGAGAAGTAAAATAATGTGCACGAAATTAGTTAAAAAGTGACAGAGCCAGGATTCAAAGCCTGGAGGCGCAGCTCACTACCCTATGCTGGCCTTATTAGTTGGAGTATTATAAAATACCCCAAGTAGCACATAGTAAGTGCAAGTTACTAATAATACCAGCTAACATGTATCAACATGTTACTATTACTGTGATCATTATTATCTCTCCTTCATAACCACTGCCAATCAGGCACCATTGACCTTATTCACAGCTAAGAAAGCCAACCCCCAACAGGGTTCAATAAATTGCCAAGATCACTCAGTGGGTGAGAACCAACTAGGAATGCAAACCTAACCTCTCTGACCCCCTAGTCCCAAGTGCTTTGCTCTACGCCACCTGCTCTCAAGTTTGGGAACATTGATTTTATGGCTGTACTACTTACCTGTGCTATTATTGATCCAGGACTTAATTTGGAAAACTGCAATTATTGAGAAATAGTCAGAAGTCAGGGAAGGATAACTACAGAGGATGGGACAGTAATTTAGAAGCAATTTTCTCCTTGTTCCTTTTCAGCTTTTGAGCCACTTCTAGTTTTTTTGGAGCCCATCTTTCACAAACAGATGATCTCATCTCACCTCAGCAAAGGCTAACGGTGATGTCATGGTTCTTGGCTAATCTGAATAGCTACAGTTATAAAGCACCTACTGTATACCAGATATGGGAGGACACTGCCCCATTTGGTCCTTGTGGATGGATAATCAACAATCCACAGTCATTACTCTTTCTGAGTCGTGGGATGAGGGAGAATGGAGTCCTCTAGCCAAAGATAGTGACTTTAGAACATCCCAGATGTCCAGACAGATGACGTCCAATTCTCTGAGTTAAGCACTTCTGGGATGCTCAAATATTTAATAAAAATAAGATGTGTGGTCAGCTGATCTTAAGTTTGAACAATTCTGGTTTTATTTTAAAGCAAGATGTGTGGTGTGATTTTAATTTTTTTTAAATCTAAAGGTCATACGATTTTTCTTCCTATGTTCATAGTCACGAGGTATCCTTATCTAAACAGTGATCTATTGTTCTGATTCTTAGACCCACAGATTTTTTTTAACTTCATTTTAATAGGACTGTTCCTCATCTTCCTTGACTGTGTGAAAAGTATTTTTTAACAGGAAAAAAAAATCTCTAATGGGCTTTCTAAAAATCTTCTTAAACTGAGTTCACTATGGAATATATTATGCAAATAAGTCACTTTCTCTTAGGTTATGACATCTCTTCCTTGAAAAGAGATCACGACATTGGAGAAATCCTCGCTGCTTATCTTTTCCTTGCAGTGCAACTTCAACAAAGAGATATAGATGGCACTTTAAAGGCTTCAGAAATCAATTTAGTCCATGAATCCATTTAGTTTAGATGTTAATGAAACTTGGTGGGTTTAAAAATAATGAATACTTAATAAGACATAAATTGAAAGCCATAAACACTGTCGGCAATAATACAATGAAGTTAATAAGTCTTAGCCTCCCCTGCCCACCTCCCCCTCCCCAGACAGAGTGACACTAGGAGTTGTGGTGATGCTCACAGAAGTTTGCCAGCTCCCCCATTGGCTGAAACGTAAATGTGCCTTTGAAAACCTTAGTACAGTTGGGAACTGAGCTCTGGCAGATAAAGTCTGCTATCACACTGTGTTCAGTAGCTACAGAAGGCAACGACTCTTTCTAGCTCTGTATCTTCCAGAGATTTGTGTAACAAACTCGGTTTCCTGTCGTTGAAGGCAGGAAACAGCATGAAGTACTTCATGCCTTTAAACAAGAAAGAAAAAGACATTTTGGTCAACAACACTCTCTGCTCTGGGTTTAAAGAGGGGCTTTATTTAATGATCAGGAGTGAGCATGTGATTATATGAGCTCAGAGCCTGAGACCATACAAATGCCTTCAGGTTGGGAGTTACGCCTTTCGTTTCCTCTTCAAGAATATGGGCACCAGGTCGAGCCGTTGTGCTTGGTTCCTCTTTAGCTTTGTGGCTATGTCTTAACCACGATCCATGACTCTATCTTTCCCTCTTTACCCTCTGAATTAATTACCCTGTCTTTGAGTTAACACAGTGCACTCTTCTTGTAAGTCCAGAATCCCTCCTCTCTGCCATCGCACCCAATAGGATGATCCGTTTCACATCTTGGGAGATGGCTTGTTTAACCTCACAGAAGTCAGTCCCCTAGCTAAAATAAATTGTGGCATGATCCTGCAAACAGCCAAGTATGAGATTGTCTCCATCCCAATTCTGTAGTGGGCGCTTTCTTGGCAATAAAGTGGAACGCGGTTTCATATATCAGCTGGGGGAGTGTTAAATGCATGGCTAGCTCGCTGCTGGCAATCAATACATGCTAATACATAGTAAACAAATGGCTTTCTATGGGTTGGGCAAGTGTGGTGATTCTGCAGATAAAGGGGATAAAAGGTTGCTCCTGGGGCTTATCTGAGAAAACGTATTTGGGGCTCATGTAGGTTACTTCCCAGGTGGGCAAGAGTAACATTTCATCATCCTGAGAATTATTGCTGTTAAAAATGATCTTTTTTTTTTTTTATTTGTGCGTTTGTGTGCGTGTTCCGAAGGAAGGGGAGCAACCTGAAAGAGTCCAACCAATCGCTTCATCTACCTTGATCCATTCCGACCTGACATCGGTTTATGGCACCGTGGTACTGAACAGGACTGTTGTATTCTTGGGGACTGGAGATGGCCAGTTACTTAAGGTTGGTTTCTCTGTGCCTTCTTCAATGTCGATCCATTTTGTGCTTTTTTTAATTTTTGTATTTCATTTTTTATTGCTTGTGGGTTATATACCGGACTGCTTTGTGAACTGCTCAGAGACCCCCAGAAATGGCCTGAAAGAAATTTCTGGAAATCTAGATGTAATAACCTCCCTAACCATGTCTGGAAGTACCAACCCCCTTGCTTCCTGGGAACCTGCCAAGATAGTTCCCTTCCTTACTCAGAAGCTGCCGGGGTGAGGCACATGGAGGTCTGGCCCCAACCCCTGTCTCTGCTCACCTTCCTGAGGCTTTTAACCTTTCAGTTCTAGCTCCTTTATAATGGAAATACACAAAGCACCTGATTTCTCACAACTTCAAAGAAATGAGAGATTATAGGGCTGAAAAGAAGGAAAAAACAGGTGTTCCTTTTCCCCAGCCCACTTGCCACCCACAGAGGGGCTTTGTTTTCTGCCCTTTATACCCACACACACCACTGGGAGGTTAGGAATCTAAAACCCTCTGAGACTCCCCCTCGACTTTTATCTCTGAGGACTATTTTTTTCCACTGGGTGGTTCCACCATAGGTCAAGTTGAGATTTTTATTCACTTGGGGGAGGGGCAGTGAGGAGGAGAAAAACTCAGAGATACCACGTGACTTGTCTGAAATGATGTAGCAGTAAACTTACCAGTTTCTTCAGTAAGCCTTTATCGTGCACCTCCTGCGGCCTCCAGCAGCATTCTTGGTTGGGAACTGCCCTGTTCTGTCACCCTAGGCCGATATTCCTTTTCCTCTCTGTAGCCAGTTTACTGTCAGCTCCGATTCAAAACTAATACTAACAGATTTGTCTTCTCAGCTGATCTCTCACGGATAACTAGCTGTGTGACTTGAGGTGAATCCCCAAACCTCTCTGAGCCTCCATTTCCTCATCTGTAAGACGAGACTGTACTAGACAGCCGAGGAGACCCTTCCCTTCTGATGGTCTCTAATTCTGTCTTCTGTGCACGTATCCCTCACTCTAGCCAAACCTCCTTGCTTGCTGTTCTCCAAATGTGCACTGTGCAGTGCTGCTCCCATGCCTGTTTCCACACTGTAACCCCTTCCTGGATTGCTCTCTTTTTCCCTCTGCTGTACTGACTCTTGTATATCTATGCTTTGGCTCAGCTCAAACTCCACCTCCTCTCTGAGGACTCCTCTAAGCTTGGCGAGATCACGTTTCTCCCTCATCTCCCGAAATACCCATTATCTGTATCACTCTTTCAGCTCATTATAAATGTCTTGCTTTGATGCCTAACCTTTTCACTTGTGTTTGTCCTGCCTTCCCAACTTGATTTTAAGCTTCTGGAGAAGGGGGCCAGAAATTCCCACAGCCTGATAAAACACTGAGTGCCTGGTAGACACTTGATATAATCTGTTCTCTTTGGAGGAAACCCAGTAACATATGGGAGGGGGGTTGTTTGTGTACACATTCTTTTAAAATATACATTGATCATCTTTCCTGTTGTGTTAGCTTTATTTCCTGGGGAAAGGTAAATACTCGTCAGTCAGTCACTGTATACAAGTTGCTCAGGGCCATGAGGCAACATCCTTAGTTACACCAACCTAGTCAGGCTGATTGGACCCATTAACCCGGCAGAAGTTTCTATCAATCCTTACTGGGTCTCCTCACCAATCATGTCTTTGGATTTGGGATATTTTTGACGAGAGTTTTTGACAAGAACATTGTTTCCCCCAAGCTGAGCCAACCAAACTGTTAGATGGTAAATTGGAGGTGAAGGAACACTTGGCTATAAATAGTTTCCCGTAGGACGGGCTGGTCTTGCCTGTCCTGTTTGTTCACCCCGGCGGTTCACGTGCCGCTGGCCGGTGTTTTGCGATGTTGTGGCACCCGAGAGTGGAACTGAGCTGCAGCATCAAGCCGCTGAGGAAGAGGTGTCTGACCCAAGCCTCACTTTCCTCGGCGTCTGTATGGGCTACCCCCTTAAGAGCCATATCTGTGGCCTTGTTTTTAGGCTTCCAGTGACAAAGGCAAGTTGGTTGGTTGGTTGGTTGGTGACTGCTAACATTTATACAGTGCTTCCCATGTGCCAGTCACTCTACATGTTTAACTAATTCAGTCCTCTCCTCACCTCAGTGAGGTAGGTGCACTATTCTCAGTTTATAGATAAGGGGCCTGTGGCCCAGAGAAGTTGGATGATTTGTCCAGTGTACACATGGCAGAGTGGGGATTTGAACCTGGGATGACCTGAGGCTGCACTAAGATGCCACCTCAGAGACACCACTAAACCTTTGTAACCTCTGCCCCAGGCATGGCAACCGCTCCCTGAGGGTTGTCTGGGGGGAGCAGGAAGCATGCTGATAGGGATCCATGGGGGAGGGGGACCAGTGCTCCTGGGAGTGGCTAGGGTTCTTAGAAGCTTAGGGAAGAATCCCAGCTCGAGAAGAAGGCAGACCATCTAACTGAGGGAATACCTCTGTGGTATGGTAACTTCCTGAGAATTAAACTCCACCTCCAGCTTCCTTCAGGAAGGATTCTTCCCTCGGGAGGAGGCTGTGAGGGAAGAATGTGAGCTGAGGTGGCCCCACCAGGCTCCCTAGGACAGCCCGGTGATTCCCAAGACTCCCCCGTATACCCTGTGTACGGATTCTTGGCTGCAGCCCCTGAAATCAGCAAGAGTCCCGAGGACCCGGGATTGTGTAGGTGATTTGGAAGGCACAGATAATCTCCAGATCCCTTTATTCAAAAACTTCAAGCTTGTCCCTGGCCAGACTTGTCACCGGAACTGTTGGAAAGGATGAACATTGATAGACACAAGCTTGGCTTCTTAAGCCACAGAGTGGAGGTACTAATGAGCAGAGAAAAACAAAACCCAACCCAAGGCAGCCTGCGGGAGGAGAAGAAAGGGCTTGGATCACGCACAGCCTGACTCATCAGTTTCCCCAGTGATCAAGCATTGATGGCATTTTGACAGACGCCAGGCACTGTAGTATATGCCTGGTTGGATGAGAGGCAGGAAACAGCAGTGGGGGGCCAATTGCTGTTTTTTTTTTTTTTTTCACGACCACCACACACACACACACACACCCGATTTCTTAAATTTCTGAAAACCTCATGGATTATAATTCGATGCAATTTTAAATATCATGTTATGGAAATAATTTTTTCTCATTGTAAAAGTAACACATGCTCATGGAGAAAGTTGCAAAGCAGCGGGGTATGAGGGGAAAGCAAAGAAAAAAATACCCCTAGTTTTCTTAGGTAGAGGCAAGTGCTGTCAGCATTTTAGAGTCTTTTTCTTATGTAATTGAGGTCAGATTGTACCCAATTTTGCATCCTTTCTTCTTCAGTTAATGAGGGAAAATGCTTATATTAAACTGTTTTGGCAAACCATTTGTAAACAGTGTTTTTAAATAGCTATATCATGTTCTGTTATGTGGAAACATTTGGAGCTTAAGCTGAGATATTGAACCACTTTCACAGTGTCTATAAAGACATGCACTCTTCTGAGTAATGTGGCACTACCTCAGAAGGTAAGATTTTATTGATGATAAGTGGAAAAACTTAAGACTTCACAACATGCCTTTACGGCTCTCCTTCTCCTGCCTTTTTTCTTAAGACTCTTTGTAAGATTTTAGAAAAACTGAAGGAATTTAGAACTAAAAATGTCCTTTGGGAGTATCTAATCTTCCTCTTTACTATTGACGTTCAATCCTGATGGTTGTGAGATGGATTGTGTCCAGTCACTCTCTTCCCGGTTATTTCCTCATTTTACTTCCTTTCTGAAAATGATTGCATGCTGTACTTTTTCAGTTGTCAGCGTCTCTACGGAGATCAGCTGAAAAAGTATAGCCACGCTGAACTCAGCTTTTGGGAATCCATCTCTCAGTGTTGCATGGTCAGGACGCTGCACTGTGTCTGCATTCTTAGAAACATGTGCCAGATCTTTCTCCAGTTTGTGGTACAGACTATCCTGTAATATGGATTCTTTTGAGCTGACTTGGTCGCATATAGAAAATTGTCCTTATTTCAAAGGCAGAGTTGAATATTTCGAGCTTTTCCAGGTAGTTAAAGTAATAACACAATATGCATAAAATTTGAAATTTGTAACTTTATGCATGCCCATTAACCTTTCCTGTAAGCATAAAAGGTAAGAAGGCAGTGGGTGGGTGAGGAATAATAACAGCTAATATTTCTGAGCTCTTACCATGTGCCAGGCATTAGAACTAGTGTCTGTGTGGGTTAACCAGGTTAATACTATTACCATCCCTACTTTATCAATGAAAAAACCTAAGGCTCTGAGAGGTTAGGTAACTTGCTCGAGGTGATTTGAACTGAAGCAACCAGTCTCCCATACAAACTGCACTGATAATTCAGATGTATTCTATAGAGCTTGGTAGAGTTTGTACAACTGTTTTTTAATATTTATTTTCTAACATTGGAGTATCCGGGTGAGGTTTCATCAGAAGGGACTCTGGCTTCTGTGGTTTTAGTTTGTTCCTATTCGGGGACAGCCTGCTGACAGCCAGCTGAGTGCAGACTTCTGTATTAGACGGTGGCAGAGCCCTCTCTGTTAGGGCTGCAAGTAGTTTCTGGGAGCCTCTGAACCCCCTTTGGAACCCCTGTTTTTCCTTTAGAGCAAAGGTTGTGAATCTGTGTTCAAGCCGGTGTTTATAATGGCTCCCGCAGGAAGCGGCTCGGGTGGGGTCTCCCCCGCATCCCTAGGACTAAAGTAGGGGTTGGGATGCAGGACCCATGTCATGTCCTTTCCCCGTGTCCCACAGAGAATCACCACTGTGCTTAGAGCTAGGGCTGGCTGCTTCTGCAGCTGTCAAAACTCTATTACTAGTAGATTTCATTTATCCAAACCATGGAACAAAATTCAGCTCGTTTCCCAGAAAATTCTTCCTGCTTCCAAGCAGAAGACCAACTGTGTAACACCTGAAGAGTCTGTCTTGACTCTGGTTTTTAAAGTTTTGGGTGAAAATAAGAGAAAACAAATCTTTTAGAAGGCCAAGCTCTATTTATACTCCCACAGAATGTTCAAATAAGGAAAAGGAGGCCATGAGGAACCCAGAACAGGACCTGGGGCCGGAAGTGGGGGTGGGGAGATGGCTGAGCTGAGGTGACAGATCAAACAGTAAAAACAGTGGGAGCTGTCAACTTGGAAGTGGGCTCCTTGGTTGGCTGTTTAGAATGTCATGTTCAAGTTCACCCACATCTCATTCATTCCAGTGTGTGAGTACACAGGTAGGGATTCCCCAGTTCAGGACAAATACTCTCGTGTAATCTACAAATCTAGAACTTGTGGTTCAGACTGTATATTTAAGTAGACTGGAAGCAAGAGAGGATTGCCTTAATCTTTATATTTCATCTGTATTATTACTCCTACCTAGTGAAGCACAGTAAACGCTGTTGGAAAATGACCTTGCTTTCTCATGTGTGTTTGTGTGTGTGTGTGTACATGTATGTATGTATGTATTTTAAGCCTCAGTCTCCTTTGCAGCATTTCTTAGAAACTGTTTATAGAAAAAAAAATAGGTGAGAGGATTGGCTTGTTTACCTTTAAATGGTTAGTCTCACAGAGTGAGGCATAAGAAAAGAGATTTGGTTTAAAATATTTTAGCATTTTGAAACCCATGGCTTTTCCATGTCATAGTAATAGTAAAGAAAAAAGAAACAGTGTTTTCTTTAATTTTTCTCCCCCTCATTTTCCTTACCATGCTATCTTTCCTGTGGATGGTGTTTTACTTGTAATGCAGTGAACTGTGTGGTGTGGAAATCTCATGTACATTTCAGCACCTTAGTTGGAAAGGTTTTTTTTGTTTTTGGTATGCAGTGAAAATCCCAAGGCTAGTTAATAGTCTGCCATGAGGCTTCAGGAAGATGTCAACAGAAACAATATGTTGACATGAACTGAAATTCTCCATTGGGGAAATTTGTTTTCTACACAGGCTTCAGCTGGAAAAAAATCTAAAGAGCCCTACAAAATCTTGAATGCTAATAGAGTAATTTTTTTTCATTTAATAAATATTTATTGGGCGTCTTTTATGTGCCCGGCACTGCTCTGGGTGCTGAGGATACTAAGGTGAACAAAATAGACAATATCCCTGCTTCTATGGTGGGAAGAAGACAGAAAACAGGTAAATGGATTAGTCAATGATGAAGTCATTTCCCATGGTAATAAGTGCTATGAAGAAAATAGAGTAATGGGTAGAGAGTGACAGTGGGGTACGGTCGATAGGTGACCTTTGAGACTCTAAGGATGAAGGGGTATGTAAGAATATACATGGCAGAGGTTCAGGTTGACTTCAGATTAAATCTATATTAAGGTCGTATCCTGGAAGCAATAGATAAAAATCCACCTCATGCCCAAGGAGTGTGTATGAGTTGGATGTGTTTTATCTTATGCAAAATGCAACCCATTTCAGGTTTCTCTGACTCATTGTTACTTCCTGCATCACTTCACTAATCGCGTCTTTTTCCGAGGCTGCTCAGCTCCATCTTGCTGGCTTTCTTTTCTGTGTTGATGTTGACCTGACTTTTTGCAATTAGAAGATTTGTGTTCTGTCGGTGCCCCCTGTGCTGGGTGGGGCTGTGGGGTTGGGCATGGATGGGGTGAGAGGTGACATTAATAGAAATCTTGAGAAGAAAGAGTTTTCTCTCTCCTGTTCTGTTGTCACCTGAGAGAGATGAGGACCACGGTGAAGCAGAGACCCCAGTCCCTCCGTGTAGCATGTTTCTTTAAAATTAAAAATGGGATGAAAATGGAAGCTTCCTTAGAGCTATGGAGATCATTCTCTCCATAAGCTAGCAAAAAGAAAAAATATTTGACCTACTCATCCTCAAACAGTTAAAAATTTTAAATTGTATCTATTTATTTTTTAAGATATATCTTGACATTGTTCAAAACTCAAAAGAACCAAGAAAAAACACAGTGAAAGTCACACATTCCTGACTTCTGGGGCAACCCAATGATATCAGTTCCTTGGGTATCTATCTAGAAATATTTTATGTATGACTGCAAGCAAAAGGGGAGAGAGAATATTTCCCTCCTTTTGTTACATATGTTATATATGTGTATGTACACATGCATACATATTTAATATAACATGTTAAACATAACATATAATACATAAAGAGCTTCCTAGTTCTTTTTATTGCCAAATAGTATTCCATTGTTTGCACTGTAGTTTACTTAACCAGTTCCCTATTGTTGAACATTTAAGTTGTTTCAGTCTTTTGTTGATGCTGCAGTGACTATCCATTACATTTATCACTTTACATACATACGAGGGGCTGTGGGCCCGAAGGGTATGTGCTTTATAATTTTGATGGATACTGTCAAATTACCTTCCAGAGAAGTCTCACTCCCACAATCAATGAAGCATACCTGTTTAAACCTAGAATCTGTACCTATCAGGACAAGCTTCTGTGTTGGCCACTCCAAGTAGCTTGTTGAGAAAACTGGTAGGCAAATCCTGGCACATGGTACACTTTGGTAATGTAAAGGGGATAAAAAGCAAGCAAGAAAGGCTTTCCTGCCATAATTCAGAGTTCTAGGGAGAATACTGATGCCTCATCTCCAAGGTATCAAGTAAATAAATCTATATTGCCCCAAACAAGATCTTCCCTGTTTGCATCCACCCTGCTCCCAAAGTAAATAAAATAAGCTCTAATAACAAGTGCAGTGCAGCTCCTAACTCACTTCAAATGGATGAGTGGTGGTGTTTTGTAAACTATGTTTTTATTTACTTTTTAATTTTAAAGCAAATCCAAGATACCATGTCATTTCACCCCTACATATTTCATTAGGCATCTCTCAAAAATGATGGTCATTTTCTTAAATAACCATAGCACAGGTATCCCTGCTAATATAATTGTCAGTAATTCTTTAGAATTATCCAATATCATGTCCAAACAATATCTAGAATGTGGCAGATACACATAGTGGATGCTCAGTAGATGTTTTTTGACTAAAGATGAGTGAAACTCAAGTATGTCTAATTTCAAAGCCACACTTACTTATATTTTATATATAAACACATACCTACTCATTGAGGCCTGTTAAGTTATCCTGGTTACTTTAAAATGCAAAACCACGTAGAATTATATGGAAGAATCAGAGTAACCCATGCAAATATCTATTGTGCTGACTTGCTTTAGTTTTTGTTTTGTTTTTTTTTACATATACATACACATATATTTTATTTTCAGATTCTTTTCCATTATATGTTATTACAAGAAATTGAATATAGTTCCCTGTGCTGTGTAGTAGGTTTCCTTTTGTTTTAAGGTAACTCGGCATAGCACTAATGAAGCTGTCACTTGCAGCTTCTTTCTCATAAGGACAGACATGGTCAGGAATTGTGGACAATGGGCTTCCACATATGAGATACTGCCCCAGCACCGAAGAGTGGCTTTGTGTGTGTGTGTGTGTGTGTGTGTGTGTGCGCACGTGCACGTGCACGACTTTGCCCCCGACGAAAGCAGAAATACCAAGCTTGTTATTACCAGCCTTGTTGAAGGCTGAGGCATGAGTGGATGATTAAGGAACATGGTACCTTAGCCAGTATATGTAGTGAGGAAGAAAGGATGTAGTTTTAGGATTAAGCAGTAAGTTTTGCCACCCTGCTATTCAAAGTATTTAATAGAAATTGTGCTTCTCTTTTGAAAAAAAAAAAATAGGTTATTCTTGGTGAGAATTTGACTTCAAATTGTCCAGAGGTCATCTATGAAATTAAAGAAGAAACACCTGTTTTCTACAAACTCGTTCCTCATCCTGAGAAGAATATCTACATCTATCTAACAGCCGGGAAAGAGGTAGGTAGAAATACTAGTTACTGTTTCTGACTTCTGAATAAAAATTGTTTAATTGATGTCATTATCTAGTAGTGAAGCTTTTACTTTGAACTACTGAGTTTAAATGCTGCTTCAGGCTTCAAGAAGACCCGCAGTGGTTCATAGGCATCAAATTAAAAACCTTACTGTCAGTAAGTAAGAAGTATTTTC
Source organism: Camelus bactrianus (assembly GCF_048773025.1). NCBI lineage: Eukaryota > Metazoa > Chordata > Mammalia > Artiodactyla > Camelidae > Camelus > Camelus bactrianus. The sequence continues at coordinate 39,914,872 of NC_133550.1, read as the reverse complement.
TATTTAGACAATTTTATTATTGGCTATATTTCCAACTCCAAGTTATTCAGAGAAGGGTGTGCTTGCAAATGGGTGCATAATCAGCAAGATAACTGAATTTACACATTTATTGTGTGGGCATTGAACGGTTAGATGCATTTATGAATATACCCAATGGGATTGGCTTTGGAATTTGGGGTTAATATCAGGCCACAGTCTCATACACATTCATGAACCAGGAAATATATGGCACTCACCCTCCCTCTCTTAATTTATCTGGCTGTTTCAGCTTTTCTCCTTGTTTCTGCTTACTGAAATAAAAAGGATAACTTTTTACGTTTTCTTCATTTTTCCAAAGTGCTTTCACTGTGGCATAGGGGAGGGAAACTAATTTTTATTGAGTCCCTACAGACTGTGTGCTAGTTACTACTCTAAGTATGGTCTCTCTAGATGCATAGAGTTGTACACACACAGACGCACATACACATGCCCCAAAATGTAAACAATGTTAATGAAATATGTTATGATGGAGATGAAAATTACCCTTTTTTTACATATAGAGAATCTAGGACTTAGACAGGGGCAATATCTTGTTCTAGGATATATATATAGGGTGGGCCTTGTCAGGGCTAGGACTTAAATTATACCCTGATCTTAAAGCCCATGATAAATGGGGTCACATCCCAAATCTCTAAAAACCAGATGGGCCATTCTGGCACGATGGTTTTGACCCAGAACCATTGAACATACAAAGTGCAAGGAAGATCACTGAGACTAACATAATTCTATAATGGATGTAGCAGGGGCCCTTGGCCCAACCCCATTTTCCGTTCTTTTCCTCTCAATCATTCTAAGAAGAATAGCAGTATTAGAGCTGCAGAGAAGGTGTACCAGCGCTTTTTAGCTTCTGGTATTCCTCAAAAGGCCATGTTGCCCTTAACATGTTGAACAGTCACTTATTCAAAATGACCGCATTGAGGTGCCTAGTGGATCCTGTATAGCTTTGTAAACCAGTTGTTCACCACACAGAACCTTTTTGCCCAGCTTGCTTCAACATTTAAACACGGTCTATTATATTGCTTCCCCAGGGTTCCCATATTTGAAAAAATTTTGTCTACTCAACAAACTGTATTTATTAAGTAACAATTCCCATTCTCAGGCTTTATTTATCAAGGGCATCTCAAAACGGCCTTGCCGAGAACTGACTGTGCTACCACACAGAGCTGATAAAATTCCAGCTCAAAGCAAAGACACTTTCAGCCTTGCTTAGTCTGTGCATGTTTTTCCAAACAGCTTTTTGGAACATTGCAAATAGCTCATAAATCCTCATTACTACCATTCCCAGAACCCAAGACTGGAGGCTGAGAACCATGGTGAGAGCCACCGATCGCTGATAAGTCCTCACTTTCTTAAGAAAAAAAGTTCTAGTCTGGTCATTCAAAACCTGACGTCCAGGGGAGTTTTCAGCTGGGCATCAAAGCTGGTTATTCTTACCTTGTTCACTTAGATTTGCTGCTAGAGATTCTGTTGTAAGACTCTGGTTCTCTGGTTAAGCCAGTATAAACCAGAGAGGTAAAAATCTAAGGAAGGTTCTCTCCTAGCCTTGTGGGGAGATAGTACCAGCCAAACTAAAATGCCCTGGTACAGCCATAGAATACCTGGTCATTGAAAACAACCATATGGAGATACATGCTTTGCTGTAGAATAGTCCCTATAATGTGTTAAGTTAGAGAAGTACATCCAATGAAGTAATTATGGTGTCCTTTCTTTCACATGGTTATGTGTTCGGGTGTTTAAATACAATGTAGTGTAGTTCTCAGGGAATATTCTGGATACTCATTTTCCAGTAAATGTTCTGAGCAAAAGTGGTCCTGGGAGCAGATGTTAGATACTATACCCCTCCTAGAGTATCGTAATACTCAGCATATTTGAAGGCTTTCAGAAGCCTTGTGCTAAGGAAACCTGGTTTGCTTCCTCCATGTGAGGTTTCACATGCTTGTTGGACCGTGGAACATTTTTCTCACGTGGTAGCAATAGCCAGCATTTATTGAGCGTTTATTATGTGCCAGGCAATGTTTGTAATAACCCCGTGAAGTCAGCAGCACATCACCATTTCACAGGTGAGAAAACAGGGTTGGAGAGATTATGTGACCTTTGGGAAAATCCCCCAGAGTTAAAAAGATGTTCTGTGAGCTACAGGGAAATGTCCACATTCTGGTTAATTTTGGCTCAGCCGGGTGGTCTGCCTGTGGCATCTGTCAGCCACATGGAGGACTGTGAAATGATGGGCAAGATTATCCTCCACGAGGTCCATTTAGAGGGAAAGGGACTTCTCAGAATAGCCTGTTTTTCTCACAGACCACTTGTTGGAACTCTCCATTTCTCTAATCATTTTAAGAAGCTCTCATACTTTGCAGCAGGTACAACTCCCTGGCTTAATGAGTTCCACAGGTTTTCTGACTACCTGCTGTGGGATTTTGCCTACAAAAAATGTGCCATGTGAGGCTCAGGTCCTCCCTGCCTCCCCCTGCCTTGCTTGGAGGCTCTGCCTGCCTGTCTGCCTCAAGAACCTGGGTCTGTCCAGTACAGGCGCCCGCTCAGGGGGCTGCTGTTTCCTGACAATGGAAAGAGACAGCTCTAGGGGCTGGGGATGATTGGAAAACAACCCCCATTTAATTTCAGCTCCAGAAGTTGAAACTGGCAGGAGTGTGAGCAGATGAGCTGGGAGCTGACCTTACCCCTGAGGTGTGGGAGGGTGGTCCTCATTGATATGTCAAGTGCTGACCTCATGCTGACACTCCCAGGTCATAGCCTGTTGCTCTCCCCAGATGTTCATCTCCAAGGTGCCATTGTCACTATACAAAACCCAGCTGACCTGATTCCATGATCCTAAGAAATCACTATTAGCAGATCAGAAACCTGAGCGTGTATCAGAATCACTGTAGTGAAAGCTTTTAAAAATACAGATTCCTAGGCCCCGCCGCAGACCCATACAGCCGGAGTCTTAGTGGCAGGACTCTGGTGATCTGCACTTTTAAAAGCTCCCTAGATGATACCAATAAACTGTTTCATATCCTAGAACTTTTGAACTGCTGCCCAATGTCATGACACGGATGTTCAGGGTTTGAGTTAATAAATGTCTCTTTGTGGCCCTTCATCAGGTAAGGTGTTGTAGTTTTTTCTAGTGTTGCTTATAATTCCGTCTGAACTGCCGTCATCTTTATTTTTAGGTGAGGAGAATTCGTGTTGCCAACTGCAGTAAACATGAATCCTGTTTGGAGTGTTTAGCAGCGGCAGACCCTTACTGCGGTTGGTGCCATTCACTGCAAAGGTATTTCCTGAGTTTTTTCTCACCAACTCGCAGTTTCGAAACAGTGTCATGTGGTGGCACACTTGTTGCCCTACTTTAAGGGTCTGTTCCTGTGACCTGGGGGAATCGATCTCTGCACCCACTAAAATACCTTTGTGTAACCCGAATTAATTCTCAGAGATGTTCCCAGCCGTGTCGGTGCTACTGGATCATTTGATCTGGACCCCTGAGGGGTCCCCAGCATGAGGGGAGAGGCGGGGGGGGTCTGAGGAGGGAGATAAGCTGGAGCTGTCAATTTTGCTTTTACTTTCTATGGAGTTCTCCAAGACTGGAGAGAGAGGCAAAAGGTTGTCCCTCAGAGGAGATAAAAGAAGAGGGGTGTTTGAAAATTTTCAAATGAATCCTCATGATGTCATGTATTCGGCTGGCTTCGCGGAAGCCTGATTATTGATGAGGTGGTCTCCTGATGCGCCGTACAGCTGTGCACAGGCCTGATGTGCAATCGCAGTCTCCGGGCAGAATCTACCCGGCCTGGGCTTGAATTATGATGTTCACGACCCATCTAGGCTCAGGGCGACTTGTAGCTGCTTCCTCGCCATGGCAGCTCCCAGCGTCGCTGGGACCGGCCTGGTTGGATTCGCTGTTGCCATGGCAACCCAGTACTCGGGCTGTCGCTACAGAAGCAAGGAAGAGAGAGCCCGAGCTGCAGCTCAGGCAGGAGGAAAAAAAAAAAAACAAACCATAACAGTGTCTGTCAGTTTGGTGGTTTCAGTTTTTAAAGGTGGAAAAGGATAAGAAAGAGTAGAGCAGGTGCAGAGAAGCTGAAGGCTAAACAACAGGCCGCTTGGGGAAAGGGAAGAAGACTGGGAAGGGGATTGGGGGGCCTCTGGGGGAGAAAGGCAAGAGCAACGAAGGGAGGGGATATAGTGTAAGCAAGAGGCTCAGGACACAAACTGAAATATGGGGATGTAATTAATTAAGAGTTCACGAAGGAAATTGGAAGCTGAGATGCGGCAAGATGCATAATTGCCCTTGCCTTTTGCTGAGCTTCCTTACTGGACTGTTGCCGTCAGAATCACTGGCAGACAAAAGAAGCCAGGCCAGGAAGCTTCTCATGAATAATTGTAATTGGGTAGGAATGTTTTCTTCTTGTCGCTTGCCCAAGACTAGAGTTTAAGAAATTAACTGGTCGTGAAAGCACTGCTTCGTCACACACCCACTAAGCAGTTTTGCCATAATCTCTCTGATCTGTTCCATTCAGGTGGGTTCTCTGTCTATATTTGTAGAACCCCATGCAGGAGTTAATTCAGTGACTGATGGTGGTGGTGATTATTAAGCCCCCCACAGCTATGACTCCTGTATTGGCAAACACAGGTCTGGCGTTCATAGGAGTTGTCCAAGCTGGTGACATGAGTTAGAGGTTAGTAGTGTTTAGATGGCACTGAAGTCTTAAGATCAGATGAAGGAGGGAGCATAGATTGAGGAGGGAAGAAGTTAGAGAACTGAGCAATGAGGTGGTGCAGTGTTTAGGGGTCAGGGAGATGGAGAAGAAACAGAAAGGGGGCGAGAACAGCGAGAAAGGGAACAGAAAAAACTAAAGAAGGTGGGAAAAAAGGAGGAAGGGAGTGGTTCCTTGTGCCAGATGGTGCTGAGAGGTCAGGCAAGAGAGTCCAGATCCACTGGACTTAGCAAGTGACGACTGGCGACTGTGACAAGGGCAGGAAGAGAAAATGAGACGAGGACAGAGCAGAGACAACTCCTTAGAGGAACTTTGCTGAGAAAGACAACAGAAAAATGGATTGGACATTGGAGGAGAAAGTGGAGTCCAGAGAGTTTGGGTTTCTTTTTTTTTTTTTTAATTAAAGATACATGAAATAATAGTGCCTTTTTTTGCTGTTGGGAAAATTCCAGAAGAGATGGAGAAACTGATGATTCAGGAGAGAGAGTTATGAGGTGTTTTCTTTCAGCGGATGAAAGAAAATACGATCTCGTGTGCTGGGGGTTGGGGTAGGGGGCAGCTTCAGCCAGGAGCGGGGACGCGTCGTCCTTGGTCATGGGAGGGAAGGTGAAGGCTATGGGCTCAGAAAAAGTTGGTGGTAGAGGAATGTGCAGGGTCCTTTCACGGGGCTCATATCCTTCTCAGTAACTTAGGATGAGTTGAGAATGAGGTGAGGGAGGAAGCCCTAGAGGTTTGAAGCGAGAAGGTATGAAATAAAGGAGAAGAGAGAATGGACCTGGGAAGTGGGGAATGATTGCCAGAGAGCATCAGGGCCCCCTTGAGTTCAGTGGTCTTGCTTTTGAAGTGAGAGCCGTACGTATGGTTTTGCTTTTGCAAGCATGTTTGGCTCTGTGGGTGTAAAGGTAGGGTAGGGAGAGTTTCCTGAGCCAGAGCTGGGGCTTTGCCAGGAAGTACATCAAGAGGGGGAAGAGGGACCCGGGGCCGAGAGTGCCTGTGAGGGATGGTGGATGATTTGGATATGAATACTTGCGACAGTGGACCCCGGGCTCTAAGCCGGAAGTGAGCTCTAAGGAGAGAAGTGAAGGATGTGAAAAGGTAGCCAGATCTATGCCCTGGAGGCTGTTTTGGGTTTAAGACTTGCTGGACCTGGGGAACTGGAAAAGGGGTTGTGGTTGTACTATGGGGAGCTTGAAATGAAGGTCATGGAGGGGGCGGGGTTATTGGTAATAAGGTCGGGGTGTGGTTGTGTAGCTGAGGTAGGATACAGGATAAGACCGTTGGCGGAGAGGGTCAGGGCACTTAGGTGTCAGAGTATCAGACAGGTTAGTTGTCTGTGTGGAGATAGCTGTCACCAAGAAGGATGATGGGAACAATGTTGGACAGAGTGAGGAACAAAATAGTCACAAAAAGACTGGACGTTCACATATGTTGGATGGTGTGTGGATGGTCACAGCAAGGAGGGGTCTGGGCTGGTGGCCTGATGGCATGAGCTTCAAAGCTGGGATAGAGGCAGTGGGGCAGGGCAGGCTTGGAAAGGAAAGAAGAAGAATCATTTGATGAAGGAAGAGAAGTAGCCAGCCCTTGCATGGGCTGCGGGGAAGCAGTGTCTTCAGGGGAAGAGCCTGGTTGCAGTAAGAGCAGGGAGGTGGAGGGAACAATCAGAAGTGGAGGACGTTAGGGCTTTTGTTGATGAGGGGCTATGATAAAGGAATTCCAGTCTTTCATAAAAAGGCCACTCACTGCTTCCCCTGCCTCTGCTCTTGCTTCCTCACCGCTGCCCCAGTACTCTCCAAGAGGAATGGTCTTTTAAAAATCACAACCAGATAATTTTATTCCCCAGTTTCAAAACCTCCACTGGCTTCCATGGTAGAATTCAGTCTGACTTCTGTATTCCCAGGGCCTGCCTACAGGGCATCCCATTATCCAGCCCTTAGTTATTTCTTGGACCTCTCGTGTCACTCTCTCCTTCGTTCACTCAACCCCAGCCATGCTGGCTTTCGTTCTGACTTTAGAATATGCCAGACTTGTTCCTGCCTCAGGGACTTTGCACTTGCTGTTTCCTCAGTCTAGAAAATTCTTCCCCAGATTTTTCCCTGGCTGGCTCTTTCTTGATCATCAGGTACCCAACTCTGATTACCCAGTCTGAAGTAGCCTCGCCTCACTCACAATGACATCATTGTTTTATTTCCTTCCTGGCCCCATCATTGTCTGAAATGATCTTCTTTCTCTGCTTCTCCCTTGATTACAATGTAAGTTGCATGGGGACTTTGTCTCGTTCATTGCTGTATCCCCAGAATCTAGAACAGTGCCAAATGCATAGTAGGTGCTCAAAAAATGCATGTTAAACTAACGGAGTTGATTGAGTGATTGGGAAACTCCCACTGGCAGGCTGAGACTTGTGCGTTAAGTATCATAAAACATTTCGATTTGTGGACTGATGGTCCTTCCCAGCCATATCAGATCACTTGGTTTCAAACTGGCTTGGTTCTGGTCTAAGATGAAATAAAGCAGCCTCAGATCCATGACTCATGTCCCAATACCATTCAAAATTAGGAATTCTAAAGGGGGATGTTTTCTTATAACTGTAGAGCATCCCACTGTGTTTATTTTAAATGTCACAGATTTATTTAGAAAAATCATTTATTTTTTCTGTTGAGAAGATTGAGCTTTCTTGCATACGTGTCCAGAAAGTGGATTTGTTGGGGGGGTAGGGCAAGAAAATGATCTTAACTTCCTTTTCATCAGATGTTAAGAACAGACATCCAGTATAAGCAGATAAAAAGCAATTAGATAAACAACGAGCGCTAAAAAGTCTAGTACTTTATTGTTGGAACCTCGAATCCAACCTATGCTGAATTTGTCTGTGTGGGTGGAAAGTGAATTTTTGCAGGCTGAATATCTTGGGTTTGGATGCAGCTTCTCAGTTTCTCCCATATTGCAAAGCATAGCACATGTGTTCAGTTATGGATTTCCACAAAACTGGCAATCCTTAACCCATGAACGGGTGAGGTTCCAAAAGTTCATTTGCAAGTTTGGCACTCAGCATGCATTTTCTCATAGAAACGATGTCATAAATTAAAGACTGATTCCCAAGTCAGCCCACGAAATTCAGTTTATTTAATTTCAACAAATATTTGTTGAATATCTACCAGGAGCCCAATGTGGCAAGTGAGATGACTAGGTGATATTGAGAGAAATCAGATGCCATATTTGGACTTAAGGAATTCCCATGTCAGCTAGGGAGACAGACGTGTCAGTGGCCAGTGTTCATTCATTCAGTCATACATCCAGTCAACAGGTATTTATTGAGCACCTACAATGTGCCGAACCCTATGCTAGGTGTTCGGGACACAGTTCTTTCTTGCCTACATGGAACTTGCAGTCTAGTGAGGGATAGAGATACTGTATGAGTCAGGTTTCTGCTCCAATAACAGTGTGTTAACAGACACATTCTTAGTGGCTTACCAGAACAAAAATTTGTTTTTCTTGCTCATGGGTCAGCTCCAGCTGGGGTGGGAGGGTGCAGGCGGTGGGGGCACTTCATCAAGCTGCAGGTGGAGAGTTTGACTCAGGACAGCTTCACATGTCTCTCGTCCTGCATGTGTGCTTCTCAAGGTTGATAGCAGAAGGACAAGAGCCCAGGCTCAGCTAGGCAGCACATTCAAAGCCGTATTTGCCGATACCCTCTTGGCAAGCAAGCCACACAGCCAAGGCCAACATCAGTGGGGTAGAGAAATACTCCACCTCCTCTAATGGCAAAGGATATGGATGTGTAATTCTAGAACAGGAGAGACTGAAGAATTGGGAACAAAAACCCAGTCTACCTGAATAATTTAAGGAGCCACCAACCTACTAAATAATCAAATAGAGAGTAATAAGGGTCAGCACAGAGGAAGTGGAGGATTCCACGGGGGCATGTAAAAAATATCTTACCAACAAATAACAAGTTTTTGTGAGGATGTGGAGAAAAGAACCCTTGTGCACTGATGGGAATGTAAATTGGTACAGTCACTATGGAAAACATTTTGGAGGTTCCTCAAAAAATTAAAAATAGAACTACTGTGCAATCTAGCAATTCTACTCCTGGGTCTTTTTCTGAAAAAAATGAAAACACTAATTCAAAAAGATCCATGTCTCCCTGTGTTCATTGCAGCAACCTAAGTATCCATCAATAGATGAATGGATAAAGATGTGGTGTGTAGATGCAGTGAACTACTACTCAGCCATTTTAAAAAAATGAAATCTTGCCATTTGCAGCAACATGGATGGACCTAGAGGGTATTATGCTAGTGAAATAGTCAGACAAAGACAAAATGAATGATTTCACTTATATGTAGAATCTAAAAAACAAAACAGATTAACAAAAATAACGAAACAGAAAGAGTCATAGATACAGAGAACAAACAGGTGGTTGCCAGAGGGGAGGGTGTTGCGGGGGTGGGGGAGGGTGAAATAGGTGAGGGAGATTAAGAGGTACAAACTTCCAGTACAAAATAAATGAGTCATGAGGATGAAATATGCAGCATGGGGAATATAGTCAATAATATTGTAATAGCTTTGTATGGTGACAGATGGTAACCAGACTTGTGGTGACTGTTTTATAATGTATAGAAATATCAAATCACTATATCGTGCACCTGGAATTAACATAGTGCTGTAGGTCCATTATACTTTAATAAAAAAAACTAACAGGCGCAGTGAAAATGAATGAATGAGAACTGACAGGAACTTAGAAGGTCAGAGAAGGCTTCCCGGAGGAAGGGGTATTTAAGCTGAACCTGAAGTGTGAGCAGATGTCGTACAGGTAGAAAGGAGGTGGGGAGCTGGCTGGAGGAAAAGGCTGCTGTGCCAGGCCTGACTGGCAGTGTGATTGGAGTATATGGTCTAGCTGAGCACAGTTGGTTAATGAGGGTGGTGTGGTAGGCAGGGGCAGGTGAGAATGGGTCTTGTAACCCATGTTAAAGGATTTGGATTTTGTTGGAAGGACTCAGAGAAGCCTTTCCAGGGCTTCAGTTAGAAGACAGACTAGATCATTTGGGTGTTTTAGAACAAGCCATCTGGTTCTAGAGAGGACACCACTGGAAGCTGACAGGTCACTTGGAAGGTGGTTGTAAACCAGCAAGAGACTGGGAACTGAATTAGAGAGATGACTGTGGCAATGGAAAGAAGTAGGTGGATTTAAGAGCTGTTTGGAAGATAGAATTGACAGGACTTAGTGATTAATTGGATCCCCCCTTGAGTCTGACACACTAAAAATAGGGCTATAAGATGAAAAATAAGTATCAAGGTGGCCACTGTTTTTCTGAAAGATGTATTCTTTCTCCTTTGATCTAAATCTTCACAAAGGATATAAAGAAATGATACCAAACATTCACTCGGTTCCTTTGGAGCCCAAAGAATGGGTACACAAGTCAGATGGAGAAAGACTTCCGAGAGATGGCCGGCTGAGTCTCAGAGGTGCAGCAGAGCGAGTTGTAACTCTTTTCCCAGCAGTGCAGGGGCTTTCCTGTTGTGATTACAGGGGAAGGAGTGCAGGTATCTGGCTTGGGTACCAGAGGGGCAGAGCAGGAATGTAGGAGGACTAGCCTGTTTGGGATGCCCAGCAGTGCAGGGGAATGACTTCCACATTGGCAGCAGGAGCAGTACAGCAAAGCCGGAGGAGTACAGGTCCCCGAGTCAGTGTACTCTCGGGATCAAGTCCCGGCTTCTGTGTGACCTGCAAGTTTCTTAACGTCTCTATGCCAGATTTCTTCTATAAAGCTGGGTTAGTAACGGTACCTCCCTTACAGGGTTACTGAGATAATTAAATCCGATAATGTGCATGTAGTCCTAGGCACAGTGCTTGTTTGTAGTCAGCACTCAAATAATGTCAGCTATTATGATGGTGGAAGCCCAGACGGGGAGCCAGTGTTTGTAACCGAGGTTGGGAAAGGCTTCAGAGAGGAAGTGAGATTAAAATTAGGTCTTGAAGCCTGAGTAGACTTTTACCAAGGCAAGGAGGGGATGGGAGGCAATTCAGGCAGCAGGACCAGTACAATAAGAGATCTTTAGAGGGAACAGCAGATTAAATTATATCACTCCAGCACTGGCTCTAGAAGCAAGTAGATGGGAAGGCATTGGGAGGGACCAGGATGGGAAGGGCTCTGAGTCTGGACTTTATTAGTTGGTGCTGGGAATTTATTAAGGGGTTTTCAGCAGAGGGCTGACATGATCATATTTGTGTCTTAGAAAGATGATCCTGATGGCAATGCAGCAGTTGAACTGCATTAACCCAAGCATTAGCTGTACCACATTTCCCTCTCCTACCTCCTCTAGGGTCACTGTCTTTGAGTATAATTTATAAAGAGTAAGTTTACCTCACATTTCTTGTGGCATCATCAACTTAGCAGCTGTTTCTCCAAATTTCACATACCTTCCCACCCATCCCAGCACCACCTCAAGGGCTCCACTTGGCTTGGTCCCAGTCACGTAATGGAACCAGGGCGGGGTCCTCTTCAGAAAATGGGAAGGCCACACTCATCTGTATTGTACCATCCTGGAATGCTCCACCCTACCCAGAATCTGTACAGGGTGGGGACAAAGCCCCCAGACATACTAATTATAAGGTATCTGTAGACTCCCCTTGATTATTTGTATAAATTTAACATTGGCTCATATTCTTCTAGATGTTTCTTCCACATTGACAGTTGGGAGACTTTCAGATAGCTCCTGGTAGCAGTTTTTAGGTCTTCATCTGCTAGTAGGCTGTTCTACACATGACACTGCGAACGAGATCATCTCTCAATTTGGTCTAACAACAGACTTTCTGAAAGGGTCGGGGGTAACAGAAGGGGGTTTGAACACTGGAGAGAAAAACTGAAATCTAACTGCTAAACATTCATCCCCAGTGCCCCCAAATTAAATGATTTGCTTACAGACACACCCAGTTCTTGCATTGTTCTCCTGTCTTGAGGTCTGCCTTCCATCTCTCTCCCAAGAGACAGTCCTTCTGCAAGCCTTGCCAGGGCCAGTCATCAACCCTAAGGCCTACTGGCTGTTACTGTCTGAAAACTTGACCAAGACAACCCATGGTACATAGTAACCATAGCCACATTCTTCTGAGACCTAAGTTACTGTGGTTCAGTCTGCCGTCATGAGAGGTGGGCAGTGTGCAGCAAAGAAGGCCACTGAGGGCTTTTCAGGAGATAAATCCATCAGGATGTGCCTACCTATCCTTCAGAACACAGTTATAGTGCCCCTTCCGCAGGAAGCCTGCCTGGTGCCCAGGGCCAGCCAAGAGACAGGGTCCACTTGTCCGGAGAATTTGTGTATCACACATCAGATGCCATGCCCCTGTGTGTTCCGTTTATTATTTTTTTAAATAGAGATACTGGGGATTGAAGCTAGGACCTCTTACACGCTAAGCATGTGCTCTACCACTGACTATACCCACACCCCAGCAATACCTACTTTTGAGGTGAGAAAACAACCTTAGGTTTGTATATTCACTTCCTACTTAGTAGCAAATTACAACAACTTTGGTGGCTTAAAACAGCATACATTCATTATCCTACAGTTCTAGAGGTCAGAAGTCTGCAGTGGGTTTCACTGAGCTAAAACCAGGGTGTAGGAAGGGATATGTTCCTTCTAGAGGCTCCAGGGAGAATCCGTTTCCTTGTCTTTTCTAGTTTTTGGAGGTAGCCTGCATTCCTTGGCTTGTGGCCTCTTCTTGCGTGTTCAAAGCCAGCAGTGTAACATCTTGATCTTTCTGGCTCGGAATTCTGTTTCTGGCATCACGTCTCTGTCTCTGACTGTGACCTTCCTGCCTCCTCTTGTGGGGATCCTTGTGATTACTTTGGACCCACACAGAGAATCCAAGATAATCTCTCCATTTGGAGATCTTTAATCACATCTGCAAAGTCCTTCACACCATATAAGATAACATATTCCCAAGTCTCAGAGTTAGGGCATGGATATCTTTGGGGGGACCATTAATCTGCTTACTACAAGCTGCACAAGTGGTAGAGTCATGATTCAGATCTAGGCTTAGCTCTGACTCCCAAGCCAGTACCTTTACCGAACGTTGTAGTGAAAGGGAAGAGAAGCAAAAAAAAGAGACATCATCCCTCATGGTGGGAGGAGAGGGGAGCACCTGGTCCAGATGGACCCTTCAGGGATGACTGGTTATATATAAGAAAGGTGATGGAATTTAGGGCCAACTTGATTTATAGAAACCCTTCCACTTTGACACATCATTTAACAGATGTTTATTGAGCACCTAGGGTGTGCCGGACACTGTTCTAAACCCCAGGATTCTCTAGCAGTGAACAGCACAGCCCCAAATCTTTGCCCTCATGAAGGTCCTTCTAGTGAGGTGTATATTTCCTGGACCTGCCGTAACAAGCAGCTGTAAACTCGGTGGCTGAAAACAATGCAAATGTATTCTTACTCAGTTCCGCAGGCTAGAAACCCTACCTTAAGGTGTCAGGAGGGCCATGCTCCCTCTGAAGGCTCGAGGGGAAAATCCTTCCTCTCCTCTTCCAGCTTTTTGTGGCTCCTAGTGTTTCTTGGCTTGTGGCAGCATCACTCTAGTCTCTGCCTCCCATCTTTATGTGGCCTTTTCCTCTTTGTCCAGTCATTGAACACCTTAAATCCAGGATGATTTCATTTCGAGATCCTGAACTAATTATATTGGCAAAGACCCTATTTCCAAATATGATCACATTCTGAGGTTCTGGGTGGACATGAATTGGGGGAAGGGGACATTATTTAGTCCACTAAGTGAGGGAAGATGGACAGTGTGAAAATAGGTAAGAAAATAGTGTGTCAAATCTAGTCACTCTTAGGAGGAAAAATAAAGCAGAGGAGGAGGGTTGCTTGCTGGCAGCAGGGGTTCAACCAGCGGGTCCTGGAAGCCCTCACTGAGAAAGGGGAATCTGAGCCAAAGCCCAAAGGAGCACACTCTGCTTTGGGGGTGCCCCCCTTTGGAGGTTATGGCCTCATCTAGCTGAATGGCCAGGAGGGTGGTTTGAAATGGAAGACAGTCCTAATTCTACATCTGTCCCTCCTTTCCTTCCAGTCTGGGATATGTCCTTGTGCCTGGAGTCTGTGCAGTGTTGCTTCTTCATGGTCCAGTGCGGCTCTAATGGCAGTGATGATGACAATAATGGGACTACGGGTGGCCTCTCCTTCTTGTGCAAGGACCCCATTGTGCCGACTAATTGTGTAGAAGCAAGTAGGACAAGTGTCTGTGGGGTGGAAGCAATGGGGAGCAAAGAGGAATATGTTGTTTGGGCCTTGGGGCATCACTGAATTTCCCTGGCGGAGGCTGTACCCATGCATCTGGGTTACCAAGGCTGCTGGAAGAGATTTGGGCCTTCTCACACTGGAGCAGGGTCTTGGGTGGACCTGAGTCCCCTGGCTTCTTCATTATTTTTGTCAGCTGTTAGAGGAGCTGTGAATAAATCCTACTTATTTCAGAGCAGCAGGTGGAGAGGGGTTGAAACTATGAAGGCACCCCGACAGTGGTCAGTGGCTGGCCCAGGGAGAATGCTCCCTGGACCCAGAAGCCAGTTTTGTTTGGTTGAGCTGGAAACTAAGGTCCTCAAACCTCAGCCTCCAAACTACTTACCTTCACATCTCTTTAATTGGTGCTGCCTGACTCGAACAGGTACCATTAGGAACACCCCTTTTAGTAAATACATGTTTTAATGGAATGGATCTTTTTTTTTAATGACCTTACCTCAGGCAGCAGGCACTTTGAATTTCATAAGTATGTATCAATTGGCTTTTTAAAAACTCAATTGTTTTCACTTGTCTTGGTGACCTGGTACTTGTCCTGTTCCCAGCAACTCCTCCACATTCAAATGTGATGTTCAGATCTTCCTTGGAAGTCCTCCTGCCAATCTTTAGTGGTTTTGCTCTTGTAACGTTTTGTAACATTTGACTGCTTGTTGGAGTGACCATTTCTGAAATGCCCTGCATGGGATTCAGTATTGCTCTCATGAAGATGGGGTTGTTATCACTGCCACCTGCTTAGTGGTGGGGAAACTGGGGTCCTAAGAGGCTAAGGAATGTGCCCCAGGTTACACAGAGAATATGAGAGAGAGAGAGCAGCTTGGAACCCAGATCTTTATGACTCAAGAGGTGTCCTTTCCTCATCTTTATTTCCATGCTACCTGTTTTTGAAAATGCCTCCCTTAAATTCTTCGGTTGTGTTTGCATTTGGAAATTAAAACACTGACTTTTGCTGCACTCACCACCCACAAAAGAACCACTTGCAATGAAGGCTACAAATCCCTTTTGTGTGAGTGTTTCAGTCTGCAGATGTGTTTTATGTGTGCGAAATAGCTCCAGGTTTCAAGACAAAGGCTGATTTTCCACCATGCCAGTTAAACTAGCCAGCCCCGTGAACAAAAATCAGTGAAACAACTTACGCTGGTATCATGGAGACATAGACAAGAATTTAGTCACTTGAAAATTTAATTCTTCATCCAGTTCAGCTAATGCTTGTTGAATACCAGCCATGAGCCAGGCCTGGTACCTAGGCCCTGGGGAGACAAAAATGAATGAGGCTTTGCCCCAGAGAAGCTCATAGGTTAGTGTTGGAAGAAGGCACCAAACAAATAATTTCAATACGCTGTGGAAAGTGCTCTCATAGCTGGTGCTCAAGGTGTGGGGAGACCCCAAAGAACCCTTTAGTCTTGGGAAGAAGAAAGCTTGTGATTAAGAATCTTCCAAGAAGTATGAGCTGTGTCTGCTTCCTCACATGGAAAAGGCAGGCTGACTGTTGCCCTGGTGCGTGTGAGTGATGCACTGGGCAGTCTGGTTAACTTTACCGCTCTGGCCTCTGTCACATCATTACCATTTCGTGTGTGTTTATCTTATATCAGGCAAATTTTTGCCTAAATTCTGTTTCACTTTCCTGTGTAATACATATAATAACAACTACTAATATTTATTGAGGCCTTATTGGAAGCCTCAGTTAAATGTACGTTTTGGGGACAACTCCATGACATACCTTTTTATAAATGTACATTTTTAAATAGATGTACATTTTAGTAACAACGCCATGAGAGAGAAACCATTATTATCTGCATTTCTGTAGCTGGAAAACCTAAGACACAGAGAGGGCATGTGATGTGCCCATTGTTACTGGCTTGTAATTGGCAGAACCACTCTCCCCTTCCTTCACAAAATTCTAGCCAGTCTGGTCTTTAATCAGTTCCTTTCAGGGACCAAGCTTTGAGTGAACTCAGGGTCTTGGCACACACTACTCCTTCTGCCTGGGGTGCTGTTCCCAGCACACTTGATGTGGCTAGATGGTTTTCATCCTTGAAATCTGACCTAAAATGCCATCTCTCTTAACTAGCCTGTCTAAAATAGTTCCTCCCTGTTATATTTTTGGTTTCTAAAGAAGACTTACCTCAATTTTAAACTATTTAAATTATTGTCTGCTTATTTGGTTTTTGCCTGTGTGCCTCACTAGAACATAAGCTCATTAAGAAGGAAACTTTGACTGGTTTAGACATTCATGTGTCCCCAGTGCCTATTACTGTGTTTGGAGTCTGGTGGGCACTCAGTAAATGTTTAAATGTTTGTAGAAGGAATGCCAGACAGAGCACTCAGCCCTGGTGGTGCCAAGGTGAATAAGGTGGGCCTTTCCCTTGGGGATCTTACACTGTGATCGGAAAGACAGGCAATCAGCAGCCAGTGCATTGTGCTGTGTACAAGAGGAACGTGTATAAGGTGCCCGTGGGGACACAGAAGAGGGCTCAACTGCTTTGCCTGGAGGCTGGGCAGACATGGAGGAGGTGATGTTGGACTCTAAACGCTATTTCACCAAGTATTGCAGGCCCTCGGACATGCTGCACGTGCCAGGAAGAGCCAGGCAGGCTTCACTGCATGTGTTTAAGTGACTACTCTCTGCGAGGCACCATGTACTAGATACTAGCAATCGATGTTTTGGGGAGCTTGCAGGCTACATAGAGAGACAGACTTATTAGACCACAATTGCCTGGGGATGAGTTTGGAGAGGAAGGCAAGGGCTAGATCATAGTGTTGAGGTAAAGAGATGAGCATGGAGACGTGTATTCTAGGCTCCAGGTCATGAAAGGGATGTAGGTAGAGGAGTTTGATGTTGGTGAAAGGATGCCATTGAAGATTTTTAAGTAGGAAGTGAGATGACCAGTTCTGTACTTGAGAATAACCTAGATGTTGGTGTGGAGATTGACTGGAGGCAGGGAGGAGGGAGGCCAGTCAGAAGGCTGCTGCAAGAGCCCAGGTGAGAGGTGCTGGACGAGGGCGGATTGCAGGAGACAGCATAGAGTGATGCTTGGAATTAATAGGTCATGATCAACTGAATGTATAAGATGAGAAAAAAAGAGCCAAAAATGGTGAATAGTTTTCTAAGTTAGGATCTTCCATTTGGATTACTGCTCGTTAATCAAGGCGGGCCCGTGTTTCCCAATGTGCACGGCTAGAACTTCTAAACTCTCAATAAAAAAGTTGTAAGATAGTGCATCAGTCATTCTTGTCCTGGAAAGTTACAAAGCCCACAGGCATATTCAAGGCTCTGAAAAGTCCTGCAGTAGAGAAACTCGTTTAATTTTATTTAACTAGTGTTTCCCAAATTTCTTACCAATAGAACCCTCCTTTAACACTCACACCTAAAACAACACACTTTGAGAAATGCTGAGAAATGGAATAAAACCTGTATTTTCCTACCTAGCCCAGGCTCTGGGATGATGTATTTACTATTATCTTGACTTCTATGATATTACTATCCTGGAAGCCTTTGAAAATTTTGAGGCATTTGTTAGAGTAGTAAGAATGTGGACACCAGGGCTGGACTGCTGAAATTCACACCATGCCATTGAACCTCTCTGCACCTCAGTTTCCTCATCTTTGAAATGGAGCTGTAACAATAAAATCTTCCTGAGGTAATTGTAGGATCAACAAGTTAATTCCTGGACAGCCCTAGGGACAGTACCTGGCCCCTGGGAAGGGCTCAGTAAGTGAGAGCCCTTGGGAGGGACAATACACACTAGTAGATGAGACTGTGGACTTGGAAGCTGCATTGCCTGGTTTTGAACCTGAGCCCCTCTGCTTACTGACTCTGTGAGTTTGGGAAAACAATATGGAGCCTCCATGCCTCAGTTTCCCTCCTCTGTAAAGCAGGGAAATTTGTTGTAGCTACTTCATAGAATTGTGAAGAATAAATGAATCAAATCATGTGAAAGAACGTCATCTCCTGGCATGTTAACTGTTTTCACTTAAAAAAAAATCTTCTAAATTGTCTCTGTTATTAGCATAATTTTCTTATGTAGATTGACTCTCAGCTCCAGTGATGAAGATCCAATTTTTCAGCTTTCCTGGCAAGTTATTTTGGTCTTGTATTTTGGCATTCCCCCTCACTGACTCTGGAGGCCTTGAATTCAGAGTATAGTTTGTCACAGAGACTTCCTATTCTATTCAGTTGAGATTGGTTTCTTCATCTCATGGGCTGATGATGTTAATAAAAGTCCCTCGATTCTGGGGAACACCTGGCCCCTCCTCTGGGCTCCGTGCGTTTCCTAAAATTGTAGACATCTGTTTCAAATCACTTAGCAGAAGACCTTGGGATGCTCTTGTGGCAAAACCTCCCCCTACCCCAGCGTGTACACAGTCTCCTGTTCTCTGAGAGAGAGGCTGGATTATTTTCTTATTAAAAGTTTTCTGATGTTATATCAGTGTAGAATCTTTGGAACAGGTCACCCCAACCCTCACATTCAAGCCAATTACCTGATATTTAGTTATCAGTTTACTTCAGGGACTGTCTGCTCTTGGTGAACAATTAGATTAGAGGATGCTGATGAAATTCGAGTGGCAGAAAGTAGAAGTTACATTTCTGAGTTCAGAGTTTCTATTTCAAGGTTGAGTAAGTGGTAAATTTTTACTAAGAGATTCTAGTCTAATAGAATCAGAGTCTCAGGGTCCCCCAGCACATCCCATAGGCATTTACCTGCCTGAGAACATCAACTCCTTTTCAAAGGTGGGTCTCCCTGGTCTTTACGTTGGCATGAAAACAATTAATAATTTAAGCCATACTCTTTAAAAAATAGAAATACTGTATAAATACAAAACTGTAGTAATAAATTTAAAAGTTGATCTAGCTGGGCACTGTTCCCAGACTACCAGATGAGCAGGAACACAAGTAAGAAGAAAAACTGCTATATAATGCAAATGGCTTCAGTCTCATTGTTTCCTGCTACTCTTAGGTTGCAAATATAGAGAATTGAAGTTCCATTACAGATAAATAGGTTTTGTGGGCTAACCTGGAAACCTAATCACTGTTTATAACATTATTTCTATGGGGAGAAAAGTATTCCGTATTACAAACAGATGGTTTGCAAGCAAAATTTTGAAACACAATAGCTTTGTGAGTTGGGGGCCTCCTGGAATTTTAACCTGCAGTTGGATGTTTTGTATTCAGGGCTGATGGATGAAAATTAGAGGACTCTCAGTTTCCCCACTTCTGTGTTTCCCTCCCAAATCCTTGCTCCCCTCTTCGTCCTAAAAGCCTTCTCTATTCTCTGGTCCCTGGGGCCTCATCTGCGTTACCTCATTCTGACCCAGCCCCACCCTCCAAACACTGCTGGGGCCCCAGGAAGCCAGGAGGAACTCTGAGCGTTGTTCTTTTGTGTACATTATTAAATGGCAGTCAGGGCTCATAGGCGACCATGCAGCCCAGTGACCAAGAGTGTGGCTCTGAAGCCAGACTTCTGCCACGTGGAGCTGTGCAACTTTGGCACGTTATAGCACTTCTCTGAGCCGCTGTCTCATCGCTATAGAATTAGGTGGTTGTGAGGACTAATAGCAGAGGACTGTAACGAACCAGAAACACTCAGAGCAGTGCCAGGCCCAGGGCGTTTCTCCACGCAGTTACGTGATGGGGTAGCTACTCAGGGACATCAGGGTTTAGACAGATTCCACAGGAAGCAAAGCCACTGTTTGCAAACACTTTCTGAATTCCAAACAGCAAACTTGGAAACAAGGGTCTGGACTCTCTCTGTTCATAAGTCAGGGCCCAGGGAAGTTCTGAACATACTTTTTTTTTTTTTATGAATTAGGGGTGGTCCACATACTTACATAGTTGAGTGGTAATACTAAACTCTTATTATTTTGGATAGATTAAGCTCTATAGCAGATTTTTTTAAACAAGCCTTCTTAAGTAGTTTCATTCACTAAATTGTTTTCACCTACCAAAAGTTTGTTTTTCTTCAGGCAATTATTTCTTTGCATTTGAGCTTGTTCTGTTTTCTAATTTGCATATAGACTAATATCTGCACATTGGCTTTATCTTGTAGGCATGAGATCTAGCTGGAAATAAGGACTAGAAAAATAAAATACTTAGGATTTGGGGATAGACCCTCTGTAGAGGATGGGGCCATAGCATAAGATAAGAAAAGCAAATATATATCTTCAGTTTTTTTCAGAATGCCCTCATTCTTATTTGAATCCAGTTTTCTTCTTATTTGTGGCCTGAAGAAATGGAAATGAAGCCAGTTAAGAGATCAGCCTTTTTGAGAGCGCCTCATTGAGACTTCACCAAGAGTCGTGTCTGACAATGAGATTTTAATTTTATTTGGACAGAGGCTTAAGTGTCTATCACTTGACCATCGCTTTCACTGATACGTAGGAATGAGAGTGATAGCTTTCAAAAGGGGACCATTTCAGAGTAACTGGGTTTGTTTACTAAAACGTGGGCGCTATAAGATCTGTTCCCCCTCCTTAAGAAATTTGAATATGTGGATAATGTGCTGTCATGAAGATTTTATAATCTGCAATATTGGAGAATTAATAAGATGTTGTTTGACCATCTGGTTCTATATTCTTGGTGTCATGGTTTGCTTTTTTATTTTTTTATTTTTATTTTTCAACTGATGAGAAACAAGGAATGAGAGCATAGACATTTCAGAGGTATTTTATAAACAAGGAATTTAGGTTTAATTGCTTAACATGGTTAAATTTTATTTTTACCTTATACAAAATAGGAAATGTAAGGCCTATTACATATATTTTTCCCCAAGACATGAAAGGAAAACCTCCACTTCTAATTTGTTCCTTCTCTGGCTCCAGATTCAGATTAGCTGACATTAAAAACAGTGTCTTTGCTATAAGTAGGAGTCAGACATAAATCATGAGGAAACTCTAGAAAGAAAAATCACCTACAGGTAGGACCTATAGAGATTTCATATTTCATCCATTCATTCAAAAATATTTATTGAAACCCTAGTATTTGCATATCATGCTGCCAGACACTGAAGGATCTGTGGAAGAAGTGTTAGAGACATCCTCCCTTCCTCTGAGAAGCTTACAGCTTACTTGGGGGGAATGACATAGATGTATGTATGAAACAATTAAGTTGTGATTCAAGGCAGCATATGATTAAATACCAAAATGTGTGGTTCCGACAAGAAATTCTATAGGAGTTCAGAAAAGGGAGTGATAACTCAGTGGCACCACTGTTTTCTGCCTACAGATTGGCAAATTGTAGCACTATTTGTATGAAATATTTTACACTTGTTTTTTTGGCAGCCTCAGGCCTTGACCCCCAGGCAGTATTAAAAGCCTACAAAAATATTTGTTCTCCAGTCTCTCTGGCTTTTTTCCCCTTCCTCTTCTTCTTTAGGCAAAGGAAGTGCCTTATACAGACCAGAATGTCCCTGAGAGGCAGGTAGCTTTTGTCCGTCAGCATCTCTTTTAAATACAAAGTAGGGACCCAGCCCTGTCATTCTCTGTGTTTGAATCCAGCAGCACATGTCCCTCCAGTGCAGGCTCGCCCTGATATTGAGAGGTTTAATTTGAACTTAACGTCCGTGACGGACGAACTAGCCATCCAGGGTCAGATAAATTTATGGCTTTGGAGGATTGCTGATGAAAATCCCCATGGTCATGATGTTGGTGAGGGAACTGACACAGATGTAGGAGCGTTTGGACCCAGATGTGCTCCCTGTGAGCTGGGTTCCCCAAAATATTAGAATATGATGACACGCTGGAAGTATTGCGCTGGGGGATGATGCTTAATGAAACTCACTGGCTTCCTGTTCTATTTTTGTCATATTCAAATTAGCGCAGTGCTCAAAGACGAAGCCATGGGGCTTAAATTCTTAAGAATTAAAAATAGAGAGAGAGAAGAGAAAGAAGAAGAAATAAAACGCTTGTGAAGTCAAGCACACTGTTTGGGACCACACCTGGCTCCACTCACATCCTTTCAGGGACTCCCCACAGCTGAATGTGGTTATCATTGAGTTGCTTTTTAATCTCCTGTGATTCATGAATTTTCAGTTTCTTTTAAAACTGTCACTGGTTCTACCCCACCGCTTCATTTTAACCTTAGGCCTGGAGGAGGCATAGATAACAGGGATGCTTTGTTCTGTCCTTGATACTGTTCAGTGGAACGTCCATGGGGCTCAGCACCACTTGGAAATCATGTGGCCCTTGGTGTTCATTCTTCTTGTCAAGTTGGTGGCCCTTCTGGAAGTGAGCATGACCTAGAGTGATCGAGACATCAAGCAAAGCAGTGATCTCGCCTGTCAGTTTCTGATCGTGTTTATCAAAGTTGTTGGTCCTGGCCACAGCTTAAGATTTATTTGCGGGCATCCTCTGAGCTGGCTGACTTGGGAAAGTAGCCCTGGAAAGTGTTTCACCCAATATCTCTTGATATAATTTGGTATCTGTCTAAATAAATGTTATGTAGCAGATGGTTATGGAATGTCTTATCAAATTCTTGGGAAGACTCTGCCCTTGTAATATTTTTATTTAGTTATCATACTGCAAAGCACAAAATGGCAGCTTTTTTTTTTTTAAAGAACAAAAAAATTACACAATGGGTTGATATTCTGGGAAGGAATGGCAAACCTAAAATGTATTCTATATGTAATCCCTTTCTTGGGCTGTGCTGTGCTGTGCTAGGTTTTTCTGGAAGGGAGCTCTTTAATTTTAGCATCCACAAGAGGATGTGTTTTGGATCTATTTGGCAATGTCATCTTGAGAGATGGCTCAGGAGTCTAAGTTCAACATGTCCACATTTGCTCTCTGCTCTCAGACATGATGGAAAAAGCACTCTGCTGGTTTCCTGTTGCTTTTCATGGTTTTAGCATCGTGTTCTTATTCTTGCTCAAAATCAATAATCCACTATACAAAGTCTGGCATTTTGTACTGAAGCCAAGTACGAGAAAGTTTTAACTAATGCATGTGTGGGGTTGCTCTTTTTGCTGCCTTTTTTTCTTTTCTTTTTTTTTTTTTTTTTTTTTTTTGACAGGTGTACTTTTAAAGAAGATTGTGTGCATTTAAAGAACTCAGAAAACTGGCTGGATATTTCATCCGGAGCGAAAAAATGCCCTCAAATTCACCTGTCTCGAAGTAGTAGAGATAAGGTAAGAGGAAAGATTTTTAATTTGTCTCTACTGTCTCATTTTACACAACTCATGCTAACTTCCTTCTGTGTATAAACTATCTTTTTTGCGATAAAATAAGCTTAGTTGTGAGAGCCCACTCATTTAGTTACCTGTTATGGAGAGCCTGCCAGATGCCACCTGCTTTGAAAGATAATGGGGATGTAGTGGAGAACAGGGCATTGAATCATGGGCTTGCCCTCGTGGAGTTTGTCATCTTGTGGAGCTGACGATGACCTTCATTTGTTGAAACCGAGGAAGGGAAGGACTACTAGTGTAGTAGAAAAACATATTAATAAAAAGAGAGGGAAAAAAAAGAAATTCAGATTTATGAGCAACAAGACTCCTTAAATGTGGCTTAAGTGTAGAATTTTGGTTTATGGTTCATTTTCCTGACGTGTTCAGGCTGCTTCTACAACTGTCTTGTGGACTTGGCTTCAGGCAGTATTGATAGAGCAGGAGAGAAACCAATGTGGGCATGCGTATTGCAAGTAGGGTCCCTGGGAAAGTCAGTGGGTTCTGGCCGTGGCAGGTCCACCAGGGCCAGCACATCAGCCCTGCCATTGGATGAGAGACAGGAAGCAACATGAGCCCAGTCAAGCATGTTCTGATTCACATACCAACTGCGCCCCATGCGGAAGAATGGAATTCCTGCTTTGCTATCTCAGTGGCTGTAAGGAGACATTTTCTTCCTAATTACAGCTCTTGTATTATGAATAACTGTACAAAATCCCCATCAGCAGCCAGTTGACCTGTCTGTTGAGCTCACTCTGTTTTATTTGAATGCCACATTAACAAGGAAATGGGCCACTTTCTCTTTCCCCTTACACTTTGCCATTTCAAATAGCAAGAACCATACCATTTAAGATGATTTAACATTCAATAAAGGAGAGCCAGAGCATTTAATGAATGATAAGTAATGGAATCAAGCTTTCACGTCAGAACTGATCAGAACTCATGGGTCTAAACTTATTTTGCTGTTGTCACTTTCTGTTGTCCTTGTGTGGGCAGGGATGTGGAGGGTGTGTTGGTAGGGGATGCCAAAAAAAACCCTTTCAGACCCTTCATCCAGGCCTCCACCAGCCCTGAGCCAGAGTGAATAGATTCTGTGAGAAAAATGCTTAAGCATGTAAGTATAGGTATGGCCAAGTTTTTATTGCTCTTATCAGTCTGGAAAATAGCTGACGTTGGTGCTGATAGAAACTAGTAGAAAATACCATGATCAGTAAGTACACCCAGGACTCCAGTGAGTGGTTAAAATTCCACAAGGCTCTTTTTCCTTTATCATTTTGAAAATTTTAAGGGTAATACTTCAGGTGAGTGTAGTAAGGGAAATTTGGTCGTTGAATAAAAAGTGCTGCTCACGCAATTTGCTTACCTACCTTTGAGTTCATGCGTATAAATTAATCACCATTCACATCTAGTCTGGAACATTACAAAGCATGCTTACCCAAACAACCACTAGTGCTTTCTTCCCCACCCTGAGTCCCACTGTGGTTTACCCTAATCCCTCTAGAGTCTTCCCACACAGCCATTACCTCACTCTCTCCAGCCTACCACCATTGTCAAGGTAAAGGAGGTAAGAGTTCAGTCATTTGAGTAAAGCTATTCTTTGAAACCAACTTTGGGCTGATGATTTTAGTAATGTTGATAAGATATCTGACCCCGTCTCTTGGTCATATTATTTCAAAATATTTCCTGTCCTTATGGTTATCTGTGACTTGCCTGAAAGTCTCAGATCTTCAGTTACTTAAGTAATTCCTTATCCTGAACCTATAGAGATGGCAGTCTATGATTTTCACCATTTCTATTAGCTTGGTTTAAGAGTGTTTGCTAACTGCCCATCATGTGCCTAGTAACATTCTAGTAACTTTCTAGGTATGGAAAAAGCCCATATGATACAGAGCCTCTGTTTCCAAGAAGCTTTGTCTCTTTACACAAAACAATTAGGAGATAGTATATCCTCATCACGAAACTCGCATTAAAAAGAAATATTTAGAGCAATTCCAATTGTCTTGGAGGGATTTCATGAGTTTTTGTTGAGTAAAAAATCAAGATGCAGGAAAGTATTACAACATGATCTTACATTGACCTAAAAATGTCCCTGTATGTGTTTATGTATATTGTCGCTATTTGATTATTTAAGCATGGAGAAAAATACGGAAGAATTCATACTAGGTCATAAACATAAGCTCCCCTGATGGAATGACTGAAGTAGTGGAGAGGGAAGGTCAGAGACAAGTAAAAAAGAAAAAGAAAACTGAAATTCTTACATACACAGACAAACACAAAAAAAGGATGTGTAGCATCCCACGTTTGCATTATGTAAAATTTTATTTGTATACCTATAGAGAGATTCTAACATTCAATAAAAATGGCTTATACTGATTAAAAACAGAAAAGGTATAGTAATAAAAATACTTTCTATAAACAGCATGGTTCCTAAGGGAGAGATTAGAAACATTCTTTTACAAATCAGAACGGAAACATGGAGTTCCTCTGTCATTGATACAACCAATGTTGTTTTAAAGTTGTATCCAGTGCAGTAATACAAGAAACAAGTAATAGAAATAATTATTGGAATGGAATAGAAGAAAATAATCATTATTTGCTGATCTTAAGTGGTTATATATCTGTAAATTCTAAATACATTAGCTTTTAAAACTATTCTGATTAATAAAGGTAAAATAAAGTTCTACATGTTCAATGAATATTCATGTATCAGTAAGCTTACTACATGTAGTACAGACTGTTACCATCCATTAATAAAAGATCTTATTCATTAAAAACAACAGAATAAACTTAAAGAGTGAGGTATATACCCCATATTTTAAAGTTACTTTTACTATGAGATATATGTTGAAGCCAGCTACCAAAAACAGTAATTCTGGCTATGCAACAGCTTGCCTTAAGCACGTTCTGTAATAATTAGATAGTGGGGCAGTGGTCTACCGAGGTTATTTACAATTCATACTAGGGAAGACTTATTAGCTAAAAGCATAAGCAAATATAAAAATATAATAAAAATTCCACAAGATATTTTCTTGGAAGATATGAAACATATCTTAAATATATCCAAATGTAAATTACATTTCTTGGAGGGAAGATATCATAAAAATGTCACTCTGCCTCAATATGTCTTCTAGATTTTGTGTGATCCCAGTGAAAATTTGAATAGGCTTTGTCTTAAAATTAATGTAAAATTCATCTGGAATAATATGAACTGGTCAAGAATATACAAGATATATATTGAAAAAACAGAACTTTATTTAAGCAAGACCATTTCCAGATGATTGTAAACATGTATATTATTGGCAATAATTCAGGCCAGGACTCTGGTTTATAAATAGGAATGTAGATCCATGGAATAGAGTAGAAAGCTCAGAAATAGATGTAAAAATTTTAAAGATTATTTGTCACAAATTAGGAGGAAACAAGTGAGTTATTTCATAAAAGTTGCTGAAATAATTGGCTTATGATATGGAAACAATTTAATTCACATTTTTTACATTGAATATAAAGATAAAATTTGGTCTAATTAAGAAATCCATCTAAAAACCTAGCACAGAAAATAATTGAGCATCAGATAATAGAAGTATAATTTTCTTGGCTCTGAAGCAGTATGTTATGTAATAGCAAAAGAAAAGTATTCATATACTTTAAAAAAATCTATATGACAAAAATAAGACGACTAAAGCACATACTTCAGGGAAATATTTGCAACAGGCAAAATATTAATTTCAAAATACTAAAGCTAGAAGAAATGAAAAAGAAAAACAGACACCAGAAAGTAAGCAGGCAGAAGTGTGTATTCTCACAAAAGGAGGTTTAGAGGGTTAGACATAGATACGGAAAATCATTCATCCTCACCAGTTGTCAAATAAGAACAAATTAAAGTGAAAGTAAGGTATGCTAACACCTAGTGATGGTGATGCCAATTAACACAACCTTTTTGGAAAGCAATTTGGCAGTATGTTTCAAAAGTCATAAATACATTCATTCTGTTTAAAGCACTAACTCCAGGCTAAGACTTCTGAAAAGTAATTTGGAAGAAGAAAAACCGTAAGTGTAGAGATGTTACGGCAGCCGCATTTATAGAATTAGAAACTTGGAAATAACCAAACTGTGGCAATAAGAGGAAAGGTTCAATAAAATAAGGTCTGTTGGTAGTATGTTATGTGGCAGGAAGTTCTTTGGCCCTATGGACATTACTAGCTAATTAACACTCAGACTTTATATTTCATCTGACCCTTTGGGTCTTCGTTCTCTCTCTCTTTTTTCAGTGGAGGTACTGGGGATTGAACCCAGGACCTCGTGCATGCTAAGCATGTACTCTACCACTGAGCTATATACCCATCCCCCTCATTCCCTCTTTGTCCAGCTTAATTCAAGAAAGAGCTATTAACCTGATAGGATTCCTACGTTGGGTTCATTAAGCTAAGGCATCAGCTTTTTAACCATTCTTGCCTGGAAACCGAAAATACCTTCAACTCCCTGGATACCCTCTCCTTGCACTGCATTTGAAAAAAAAAATTACTGTCTCCTATTTTCTGATCAACTCCAACTTCTGCCCCTTGTTCCCCTGAAACTGAGCTCCACTGAGCCATTCCAGCAGGCACTATTAGTCCTCATCTTACTTGGCCTTTTGGCTGCATTCTTGGGATTCTCTTCCATTGCCTTCCACGGCACACCCTCTCCATGCTCTCTTCCTTCCTTCCTGGCCGTGCCTCTGCCTCCCTTGCTGTCTCCTTCTCTCCCTGACTCTAAATATTGGACTTGTTTCCCCAGTTTTGGATCTTCTCTCCTCGCCTCTATACTTTGTCCACAGACAATCCACTCCTATGGCTTTATATACCATCTCTATGTCCATGTCTTCTTTTTCTCCAGCCTAGATTCCCTTCCTGAGCTCCAGGATCATATCCTCTTAATTATCACACAGGTATCTTGAACTAAACATATCCAAAACTGAAGTCTTGACTTTTCCACCCAAAGTCTGTCTCCTGCTTAGTGTGTCCCATTACAATATATGGTATCTCTGTTCACCCATGTGCTCACCAAATCCTCCATGTCCACATGTCCCACTTCCAATCCCAGCCCATGCTACCTCTGAAGAGTATCTTGAAGCTGTCATTTCTTTCCGTTTCCACTGTACCATCCTAGCCCAGGCTTCTATCATCTCTTAATGATCTCCTAATACTGAGTGGCCCTCCAATTTTCATCTAGTGACTTTCTTATACTTCTACTAGACTATAAGCTCTTTAAGGGCAAGGATGACTGTAGCTCTTTGGTTCACAAAGTATTCAATACCTTGTGTAGCACTTGACAAATTTTAAAAGTTTGATGAATGCTTATGGAACAGACTAATGATTACAGTTAGGTAACTACTTTGTGTATGGAAACTGGAAGGAACTGTGGAAAATTTAAAGCAGCTAATCAAAGTAGGATTTTAAAACACTTTCTGATTCTTTTGTTGTGGTATTTGAGCAATGAATTCAATTCAAGGTGTGTGTGTATGTGTGTATACGCACACACATACACATACACACACAGGATAATGTGTGTTAAGAGCCTATTCTCAGGTGTGCAGAACAGATAGAAATGCTGGGTTGAAGCATGAACGAGAGTTCAGCCAGGTGTTGAAGATGGGCTGGTAGGAGTGGTTTGGGGTTCATTTTGATGTTCAGGTCCCCTAGAGACGGTTGGACTTCTAACCATTGACTTCTTGGTCAATGAAAGTTGGACTGTGTGAACTTGTGTTCTTCCAGCATGATTCTAGGGCTTAGAAATAGAAATTTTTGAAAATGGAAAGATGAGGGTAAAATCCCAGGGCTAGAAAAGATTTAGCAAGTTTATCAGAGGAGGAGAGACAGCAGGTTCTTAGCTGGCCATGCAGAGTCTGAGTGGAGGGCAGTCAGAAGTATAACAGCAGGTGGACACCGCAAGATTGTGTGGGTAGTGTCTTCATCATGGGTAATAAGGTTACCGCTCACTTCCTGTGCTTCCAGCTTCCTAATACTTAGCCCATTTCTCCACCAGATTCCCTTCAGGCCCCTGATGCAAAAAGCATTTCCCACTGGCATATTATTTTCTTTAATTTTCCTCTTTTTACTTTTTCTTTTCTCCTTTTTTTTTTTTTTTTTTTTTTTTTTTGGCTAAACATAAATTAAAAAATTTGTGTTTGGATGGGAATATTTAACATCATAAAGATACAAAATATCCTAAAATTAATGCATACCTTTAGTTCAATTCCAGTTAAACTTATAGTCTTCTCACCCTATTTGGATAAAATGGTCTTAAAGTTTATATGGAACAATAATGTATAGGAAATGCTAAAAAAAAAACTATGAAAATAAAAATAGGTTGCCATAAATATATTTAAATCCACAGTAGTAAAAATGTGATGACATTGGAATAGAAGTAGATCAATAGATAATTGGAACAGTGCAAAGTTCAGAAATAGCTTGCAGGTATATGGTGATTTAATATATGACAAAAGTGGTATTTCAGTTCAGTGGGAAAAAACTTGTTTTTAGTAAATGGTTATTACATAGCTGATTAACTATCTGGATAAAAATAAAGTTGGACTCTTATACTATATATAAAAATAAATTCCAGATGGATTAAAGACATAAGTTTAAAAAATAAAACAACAAAGATGGTGGAATAATACGTGTATATAAGCAAGGGTTTGGGAAGAACTTTATAACCAAGACAAGAAACCCTGTATTTGATTACATAAAAACACATCGTGTAGGGTAAAAGATACCACATGTGCGAATTGCAAGATAAACAGTAGATTAGGAGAAAATATGTGTTGGAAATACGACAGATAAGGATTAATATCTGTGCTATACAAAGAGCTCTTTAAAATTGATAAGGAAAATACATACAAAGCAGAAAAATGGTCCAAGAATATGCATATTCAGTTCACAAAAGAGCAAATTAAATAGCCAATAAAACATCTCTTTCTTTGCATCAGCAATCTGAGAAATTCTCATTCTATGGCAGGTCAGAGGATGAGTTCATTTAAGGCACTAGGATGGGTGGAAATGATAGAAAAACAATGATTTGTTTCCTGAATCATTTTCCCCACACAGACGACAGTGACCGTGGTGGGAAGCTTCTCTCCAAGACACTCAGAGTGCGTAGTGAAGAATGTGGACACCGGCAGGATGCTCTGCAAGGGCAAAAGCGTATCCAATGAGACCTGCACCTGCAGCATCCCGACCAGAGCAATCTACAAAGGCAAGTGTACTCTGCTGTTTTTCTGTTAGAGAGTGAAGAAGGCAAGAGTAGCTCCTGAGTTCAGATTGCCTGGGAAGCCAGTTAAATGAGAGACTCTTCAGAGTCCCACCCTGTAGACTCACTCTCCCCCTACTCCCTGCTTCCTGTTTTTTCCCTTGGTCACTCCCACCTCTGCTTTACTCATCCCTTGACTGCAGGACGCCACTATCACGTGTGACTGGAGAATGATGGAGGAGGGTAAGTTGATTAGGCAAATGGAGTCAAGCCAGAGACCATTGAGCTGAGCTACCCAGATGGTTCCGATAATTCAGAGATTTGAAAAGCTGGGAATGCCATTGGTGAGATGAGAAAACAGAATGGCCAATATTCTATCATGTTTAGTTCATTGCATTCATTCATTCATGTAGAAGTATTTATTGAGCATCTATGTGCTAGGTGATAGGGATACAGTGACCAAAAAAGACTGACCTGGTCCTTGCTCACGGTATTTATAGCCTCTTGGGGTAGAGACAAGTCAACAGCACATTACAGCACAATGTGTAGCATGCAGGGCACGTAGCACACCATGTGAAGTGCATGAAAAGGGCACCTAACTGGACTTAGTGGGTAGGAGAGGGGACAAGGAAATCTTCCTGGAGGATGAGCAGGGTTGATCCGGACAAAGAAGGGGAAGAGTATTCCAAGCAGAGACCAACCAGTGTGATGGCCAGGAGAGAAAATCTTTGTT
Source organism: Camelus bactrianus (assembly GCF_048773025.1). NCBI lineage: Eukaryota > Metazoa > Chordata > Mammalia > Artiodactyla > Camelidae > Camelus > Camelus bactrianus. The sequence continues at coordinate 39,883,736 of NC_133550.1, read as the reverse complement.
TGAGGAGCCAAAAGAGGTTCTTTATGGCCAAGGCAAATGGGATCAGGACAGGTAGAAAGCGGAGTGATAGAAAATGAATACCAAAGACATTACAAAGTGTCTGGCACAATGTATCCATTTATGATCAATACATTTTGTCAAATGAATGGCTGCACGTGGAGAATGGGGCTGGTGGAGGCGAGGAAGTTCTGAAGATCAGATAAAAGGAAAGCTGTTGCAGTGATCCAGGTGAAGGGGACTGAGAGCTGAAGTAGTTGGAGGCAGATAGGGATGGAGAGAAATGGATGGATTTAACGGATGGTTAGGAATTACAATGGACAGACGGAGGATTCCTGAGTCCCTTTGGATGAGAAAGACTAAAAGTAGAGTCAAGTTCATGGTTATTAAAAGGCAGGTCTTGCTCACCTATAAAATATACTTCTGAAGTATTTGAGATTACCTCAGAAGGCTAGTTGATTGCTTTTAGAGCCTCCATCAGTTGCACCCGACCCTTTGCTTGCCCTTTTCTCTGAATGCCTTGTGTATCCTGAGCAAGTGCACAATCCACCTCCCACCTTGTGCACTCACCCAGCCAGTGGCCATTGCCAAACCTTTGTGGCCAACAGTAGCCTCGCCCCTTTCACCAAATCCTGTAGCCTCGTCCTTCTGCTTTGAAAAGTCACCTCTTCTATGTAGTCTTGACGGATTCTGCTCTGATCATCCCAACACCCTCTGGGTCCCCCACAGGCACACCGATCTTGATTACCTAGGTGCTACATGGACTCATAGGATGTTTCCTTGACTATACTGTCATTGTGTCTTTTCACCTAAGTTATTTTATCTCTTCTAGAATCACTGTGAATGCTTCCAGAGCAGAGATCGTATATATTCATTTCCTTGTGACATTTCCCAGCAGTGTTTTGTGCACAGTTGATACTCAGAGAAGTATGACTTTTGCTAGTCTCCATCACTGGACACTTGGAGATTCCACTGACATGTATTTTCTCAGGGAGTCCCTCAGTGCTTACTGTCCATGTGTTCATTCTACTAACATTTATCAAGTGTCTGTTCAAATACTCTTGCTGAGAGGTCATGCCAGCCCTCCAAACCTCCTCGTCTTTGGAACAGAGGATTATCATTTCATGCATACTCACTTTATGTGAACAGAATTTTATATGACATCCAGGCTTTCAGAATGAATGTTATTGCTGCAGAGAAGCACCTTAATATAAGGCTTCTCAGACTTTAGGAATCACAGACTAATAAAATTTCAGTAAGAAAATGAGGGGTGCCAGCAAAGTTAGGCCAGCTTCTTATTTTTGTCAAGGAAAGAGTTTTCATTTTAAAAGTATCATCTACTCCTGCCAGTTAATTCATCAAAGGAAGAAGATATTAATACCAAAGTGGGTGACAATGAAAACATCCCAGGGTAGCACTGGTCCCTGGACACAACAGGATTTGAAAGGCACCCCTCCAGGCTGTGGCACCCAAACCTGGTTATACAGTCATTGCATGGGGAGGATTACAAACAGCTCCCTGGACCTACTCGGGCCTGCTAAATCAGAATATGTAAGAATGCGTCCTGGAAGCTATGTTTTCATCAATTTCTCAAATGATTCTGCTGGACAACTGGGTGTGGGAATCCCCTTGGATTGATTAGAGTATGTATGTTAAAGAAATGCAGGAAATATGCCATTTCTATAATGGTGACCTAGCAGTTTTTATCTTTCTTATTACTTTATTCTTTTGGGGTTTTCTAACAAATGGGTAGGTTTTCAAAAGAAAATAAAACCTTCATCATAGATTTGGCAACAGTTGACTCCGAGAAGATCATGGATCGCAGCCCTGGGGGAGCCACACTTTAGAGTTTGTTCGGTAAATACTTGTGCGGATTTTTCTGAAGGTGCAGGATTTCCTCTCTAACATTGTAGTTATCATGTTCTAGGCAGTTCTCGCTCAGTGACTTGTTTTATTCTTATGCTGTGGCCAATTACAAACTGAGATAGTGAGCCCGGGGAGAGTATGAAATGTAAATGGGCTGTAAAATGGCTTTTTCCTAGTGATTATCCATGGGAGGCTTGGAACACGAGGTGGGCCTGGGTCTGTTTGGAGGTTTGTGCTGTGCACTTGGGCTGCCTGGCGTGAACGGCCCACGGGAAGGATCCACGTACTGATTGAAATGTTCGCGAACAGCTGGTGCACACACCCCTTCTGTGTGGAGGAGGGAAAAAATATTTAGTTTTTGCATTTACAGCTTTGCTTGATGATAGCGGGGCTCCACCATAAATGACTTTATCCCCTTCTTTGTTCCAGATGTTTTAATTGTCAACGTGACGGTCTCCTTCGGTTCTTGGCATTTGTCAAAAAGATTCAACTTTACCAACTGCTCATCATTAAGAGAGTAAGATTTTATCTGAAATTTAATTATGTTCTCATTGGCTTTAATTTATTTATTTGCTTTACTCTTTGATTTCCTAAAGAACTCTTTTGTGCAGTAGAACTTTCCAAGGTGCCTTTTGGAGCGTGGCCTAACGGGAGATAGGAGGGCCCCTTAGCTAATAAGCTGGCTCATTCAAGCCTTAATAAGTAAGGTGGAGCAGCAAAGAGGCAAACAACTGTGCTGAGGTGTTTTTTACCCACAGGGAAACATGTTTTCCTCAGATGGAGAGATGGCCTTGAAGTAACAGGAGAAGGGGGGCTGCTAGGTCCTCCCCTGATCAGAGTGGCTTTGGGAATTTGAGTCAAGGGAGAGAGAGTGAGCATGAGATGAGGGAAGTCACAGTCAAGGAGAAGGACATGAGACAGTCTCTTTCATCAGAAGAACGTGTGAATTGTGCCCCCTGTTTTCGTACCATGTTTGGCCCTGTTGAGCTACATACGCCGCTGAGTTAGCCACACCTCACTCTTGCTTCTAAAGCAGAGGGAAGACAGAGGAAATGTGTTTCCCAGATTCCTGGTTTTCCAGCTGGAAGATGGGATGGATGTTCCCATGGAAAAATGGGAAACTGGATTATTATTGATTCAATAGTTCATTCAGTGGTTTGATTGACCAACTATGTGAGTACCACGTGTGGATTTCTTTGGGTCTGGCCTGGGGACCCTTGTTTCCACGGGGAAAGTGCATTCAAACTCGAAACTGAGCTGGGAGGCCACTCTACAGCTGTATAAACAAGAGCCACTGGACTTCATCTTTACTGCTGCGGCACTTTGAAAGAGGGACTGAGTTCAGTGATTTGTAACAAACAGGATGAATTCAGGTTAGGAAAAAACCAAACTTGATACAGAAAGCCTCAGAAGTCCATGAAAATAGGAAAAAGGAAAAAGAGGAGGGAAGTTAAGTAGAGTTTTGTAGCTCAAGGAGAGTTTGGACTTAGTACAGCTCCCCCATCCCCAGTTGCAGGCGCCTAGCGGGAGGAAATGACTTGCCCCAGGTCCCACAGCTATGTAATTAAAACCAGACCTCAGACCCACAACTCCCCGGAGGGGAGTGCCCTTTTCCTTGGGTGCCTACTTCCTCTTCGAAAAGCACTCAGTACAGTCATTACACCTGGGGGATAGCGACAGGCATGCACATCATGAACCTACTTCTAGTGCACTTCAGTGCCAGATGAGCACTTAAGCGAGTCTGTACTTTCTTCTCCCATCAAACCTGCAATTTCTATAGGTCAGAACCTCAGGATGCTTCAGCACTTTTTGAAGAATATATGAAATACGAATAGTGCCCCCTGTCCCTGGGCTGAGGCTTCCTCTTGCCTCCCTTGGCGGCGTTTCCAGACCCACCTCGATTTCCATTTTTATCGTTCTTTCTCTGACTCCGATTATCCTATTAAGTGCTTTTCAACTCTCCCGCTGTTATCCATGCATGATAGGTTATTTGATTAGTAGACACAATTCTTCCTTAATTTGATTAAAAAGCAAACAGTGGCACCCCGTTTTCTCTGCTTGCCAGATAAATACTTTTAGTTTCCCACCTTACAGGCATTTGGCGGTGTTACTGCTCCAGTGAGTGAGGATGGGCTCTTGGGGGTACGGTGGAGGGCAGCGGGGAGAACAGTCTCCAGAGGGAAACTTACCTGAAGGTAGACAAATAGCAGAAGTGGATTCAGAACTCACAGATTCACTGGGTTCTTATTATCTACCGACACAGCAAGCGACCCCAGCTTCAGGTTTCCATAGCAACACCCCAGCAAGTGTAATGATGGTCCATCAGCCTCGAGGGCTGCCCAGAGCAGGGCACAGAGTCAGTACTCTCTCCCCAGCGTCAAAGGACTGTCCTCTCTCCCCTGGGTTCATGACAGTCTATCCAGGGATCTTTTTTCTTCTGTAAAGTGCTCACACGTGGCATCACAGAGGGAAATTCTAGGATATGAATGAACATTTTCCTAAAAATGTAGGAATTAAGTTGGTTTTCCGTGTTGCCAGATGCCCAGTATGCATTGGAACTGGCTGTGCGTGGTGTAAAAGTGAGAGAAAATGTATCCATCCCTTCACAGCTTGTGACCCTTCTGATTACAAGACAAGCCAGGTAAAGTAACATTTTCGGTATTAGAAGGCTTAACCAAAAATAAATGTTTGTGGCCACCCAGTCCCAGCCTGTCTTTTGTGTTTATTTCAAACTCTGAATTTTCCACCCATTTGGATGTTGAAGGGATGTTCTTTATTTCAGGAACTCTGTACAGTTGCTTTTGAGAAATGGGCACCACCCAAGACAGTAGGAGGAGGAAGATACAAGGAAAATAAGAGTAACAGAACTAACCAAGGCTTGCAGGTCAGACCCTATCTTTGCATCAATAATGGGAAAAATCCCCCTTTACATGGCAAAAACAACTCCTACTACTTTGGGTTCCTTTTAAAAATTCCCTGTTTTACTTTCTACCAAAATTCCCTTTTTTACCTTTGGTTTTTAACCAGGTTTCATTTAGTTGGCTCAATAAATCAAAGGCTGTACACTCACATAAAAGAAATTAAAATTCTGTAATTATGAAAAATGATGTTCCAGTAGAAGTAAAATTTTAAAGGTGACTTTGTGGCTCACTCAGGGAGAGTTAGAAGGAAGTATATAGCACACAGCACTGAGGGGGTTTCAATTTTTAACCACATATTATAATTGCATTTCTGAGGGATTTTTGAGGGCTGGGTGTGTCTATGCAAAATATACAAACTAATCTCCTTGGATTGTTTTTCTTTACTTTGTAGAGATGATCTAACCAGTAGTTAATAGTGCCAAAATGGAGAGTTGTTTCTATATAATAAATAAGCATTTCTCTTCACTTCTCAAAAATGTTTTTCACAGAAAAACACTTTCCATGAAATTACCTTGGAAATTCCTCTTATTTTCTTCATAGTAAATCACCAAGCTCAACTGGCAGACATTTGAAAAGAGAGAATGTGGCCATGTAAACACTTCCCGGCAGAACATGGTGTCTGAGCTTAGCACACAAGTGCTGGCTTCATTCAATCGACGGAAGTTAACTGAGCATCTACCATGTGGTGAAAAACAAAAAGGGACAAGTTCTTGCTCTCATTAACCTTCAGTCTAGTGGGAGCACAGGAATTAAAAACAGTAACATGTTGTCTTCTTAAAGGCTCAGTTTTCTATTTCATGACTAATCTGTGGCTTTGATTTATCCTTTTGCTGCTACTTAAGGTCACATGCCAAATAAATAAGTAGCACATTTTTAATCACTGCTAGAAAGTTGATAGTAACTTCGGGTGAATTAAGTAACAAGCAGGGGGAATGTGAATCAGAATGGATTATGAAGTTAATTAAAGACATTAGAAAAGCTTGGTGTGCCAGTATCTCCAGACTTTTAAAGTCTTTTGGGTTTTATTAAGTAATGAGCTACTTTTCTCTTCCTGTTGGTTTATAAAACTAAAACATAGTGACAGGTGTTTGAATTAAAAAGGCAGTGGCTTTAAAAAAAATTAAATTTCTCTTTTGTTATTGTTTCAGTTTTTTAAAAAAAAATTTTGTTGAAATACATGTAACATAAAGTTTACCATTTTTCAGTGTACAGTTCAGTAGTGTTAAGTACATTCTCATTATTGTGCAGCCATCACCACCATCATCTCCAGAACATGTTTCATCTTGCAAAACTGAAACTGTACCCGTGAAACAATAACTCCCCATTTTCTCTTCCCCTGCCCCCTGGTAACTACCATTCTACTTTCTGTTTCTATGAATTTAATTACTCTGGATACCTCATTTAATGGAGTCATCCAGGATTTATCTTTTTGTGACTGGTTCATTTTAGTAAACATAATGTCCTCAAGGTTTATCCATGTTGTACCATGAATCAGAATTTCCTTTAAGGCTGAATAATATTCCATTGTATGTATGTACCGCATTTCATTTATTCATCCATTGATGGACACTTGGGTTGCTGCCACATTTTGACTATTGTAAAATAATACTGTTGTAAATGTGTGTACAGATATCTCTTCAAGACCTTATTTTTAGTTCTCTTGGGGTATATACCCAGAAGTGGAATTGCTGGGTCATATGGTAATCCTATTATTTTTTAACGTTTTTGGGAATGCCATACTGTTTTCCTTAGTGCTGTGCCATTTTATATTCCCACCAACAGTATACAAGAGTTCCAATTTTTGCACATTCTTGCCAACACTTTTTGTTAGTTTCATTTTTTCCAGCTTTATTGAGATCTAATTGACATATAGTGTAAGTTTAAGGTGTACAACATGTTGATTTGATATGTTTGCAAATGATTACTACCATACCTAACACCTGCATCACTGTTAGTTTCATTTTTTGATAGTAGCCATCTTAAATGGGTGTAACGTGATATTATATTGTGGTTTTGATTTGCATTTCCCTAGTGATTTAGTGATACTGATCATCTCTTCATGTGCTTATTGGCCATTTGTGTGTCTTCTTTGGGGAAATATCTACCCAAGTCTTTTGCCTATTTTTTAATGAGGTCGTTTGTTGTTTGTTGTTGAGTTGTAGGAGTTCTTTTATATTCTGGATATCAACCTCTTACCAGATATGATTTGCAAGTATTTTCTCCCATTTTATATGTTGCCTTTTTACTCTGTTGATTACATCCTTTGATGCACAGAAGTTTCTAATTTTAATGAAGTCTAACTTATCTATTTTTCCTTTTCTTGCCTGTGCTTTGGGTGTTATATTCAAGAAATCATTGCCAAATCCAGTGTCATGAGCTTTTCCTTCCATATTTTCTTCTAAGAGTTTTTTTTTGTCTTGTTTTTTAAATTGAGATATAGTTGATATTATGTAAGTTTCAGGTGCACAATATAATGATTCAAAATTTTTATAGGCTATTTTCCATTTATAGTTATTACAAAATATTTCCTATATTCCCTATGTTGTATAATATATCCTTGTAGCTTATTTATTTTATACATAGTAGTTTGTACCTCTTAATCCCTTACCCCTTTTTTATAGTTTTATATGTATGTATAGTTTTACATATATTACATATATTTATAATTTATATATATATTATATATAGTTTATATATAGTTTTATAGTTTTAATTCCTACATTTAGGTCTTTGATCCATTTAGAATTAATTTTCTTATATGGTGTAAGAGAAGGGTCTAACTTCATTCTTTTCCGTGTGGATATCCAGTTTTCCCAACACCATTTATTGAAAAGACTGTCCTTTCCCCATTGAATGGTGTTGGCATCCTTATCAAAAATCATTTGACTATACATGCAAGTGTTTACTTCTGGACTTTTTACCCTATTCCATTGGACAGTATGTCTCTCTTTATGCCCATAGGACACTCTTTTGGTTGCTGTAGCTTTGTAATAACTTTTAAAATTGGAAACTATAAGTCTTTTGACTTTGTTCTTTTTCATGATTATTTTGGAAAAAAAAAATAACTTTATTTTGAGATCATTGTAGATTCCACATGTTGTGAAAAAATACTACAGAGAGCTCTCATATATCTTTTAGGCAGTTTCCCCTAATAGTAACATCTTGCAAAACAGTAGCACAATATCACAGCCAGGATATTGACAGTGACAACAGTCAAGGCACAGAACAACTCTGTCACTTCAAGTCTTCCCCATGTTGCCTTTTTATGACAACATCCACTTCCTCACTCCCACTCCCTTTTTCTGACCCCTGGCACCACTAATCTGTTCTCTATTTCTTTAATTTTACCATTTTGAGGGTTTTATATAAATGAAATCATCAGATGTACCTTTTGGGATTGGCCTTTTTAGCAGAATTCTTTGGAAATTCATCCAATAGTGTGTTCCTTTTTATTGTTGAGTAGTAGCTCAAGCAATGACTTTTTAAACTTTACTTAAAAAAAATAAAGTCACTGCATCCTGGTTTCCTGTATTGTGTCTCCTTGAACCTTCTGACTTTTGACACTATGTGGTTAAAAGAACTGGGGTCATCCAGAGAGCAGGAGGAGGCTGGATATAAACAAAAGCTCAGACCTATCTTCAGTGCTTCTCTGTGAGTGACCTTTGGAGAAAGACATTTTGTTGAGACTGAAATATTTTCTTTAAATATGTGACTCAGAATGGAATCTTAATTTTGATTGATAAGGAATGGAGCATTATTTGCCCAGGAGGGATTTTGCATGCTCTGTGATACACTGCTTTCTTTTCTTTACCATGTGGAATGTGTAAATCCAGGTTTCCATTTTGGTCCTTGTGCTGGCCTTGAATGAAGCACCACTCTGTTCCTAGCCGAGGAGCCATTAAGGGCTTTCCTTCAGTGCATCTTCCGTATCACATGTGTACCTAGTGTTTCCTAGATGCCAGGCACTGGGAACATGAGCTGTGAATGGTGCAGATACAATCTTAGGTTTCCTGGTGCTGAGCTTGGATTGATTCTTCCTACAGGTGTTTATCCAGCCCCTAGTAGATACCATTACATTGAGCCCTAAGGATACCATGAGGAGGACACAAATGAATCAGGCACATCTCTTTTCAGCAGTTTCAAGAATCTTGAACATGTATGAGTACATAAGTAAGAAAACAAAGTAAAAAATATTAACCTAGGGAAAGAACCAGGAAGTGTACAAACCCAGAGAGCCTCTCTCTGCCTGGGGCCTTGTCTTTGTCATTCCTGTTTATTTAAGCCCAGTACTTGGCAGTTAAAAACACTTAATCAGTGCAGTTGGTTAAGTCTTTGATTGACGGGTGGATTGATTGATGGAGATGGCATTTCAGCCAACGGTTGAGGGAGGAGACACGTTGAGACAGAGGAGAGGGTCTTCTCAGCAGAGGGACTAGCATCAGCAACAGCATAGTGGGTCGCCAGAAAATTCTGGGGTACCTATTACAGAAGACCCCAAGGAATTCAATTTGGCTGGAGCAGAAGGATGCAGGAAATTATGGAACAAAACAGGGCTTAAATGACCCTGAAACCTGCATCTGTAGACTCTATAGATCTATAAGTTATGGTGAAGGTCTTACACAGTAGGCCTTGGGGTTTTGACTTTGTTCTTCAGCAGCTTTAGAATGTTCTTCATGACATTTTATTTCTTTAATGTGTTAATTTGCTCATCCACAGATGTGGTACTTATAAGGAGGATTCCTGGTTCAATCCTACTTTGGTCCTTTTTATGACCCTGCGACCCATCCCTTGACCGTGACCCCAAAACATGTCTCGTCATTTGCCAGGGGGGATTGCGTTAGGAAAAGCATCACTGAAATGGGAAAGAGAACTCAAAAACCTATGTTTGCCCTTTGGATGAGAAGTGCTTTCAGCTATAAGGGCCAGTCTCTGCCAGAGATGGTTGGCCCAGTTGCCCTGTCCTAACCTCTTTTCCTTCCTTTTCTTAACAGTCTTATATCTGGTGCCTCCACCTGCTAAGAGAAGAGGTGGCTGCCCTCTACTTCCTGTGCTTAAGGAAAGGTTGTGAAGATCTATGATATGATGTTCTAATATTTGTTGTTCTTCACGATACGCTGTCACTGCCTGGTAGGAATACACCGTACAAAGCCATGCTTCCTGCTCTCGGAGAATTCACATTCTTTCTCTTCCTCACGACTCCTCTTCCCTCCTTTCATCACTTTTGATGTGCATTTTAACTTATCCCAGGCAGTCCACATCATCTCTTCAGGGTTCCTGCCTTGAAAAGTGAAATCAAGTTTAACATGTACCTTGTAGAGTAGATTCTATGGGCCGAACACTGCACTGGTTCGCTGCCAACTGCTCCTTTATTCATTCATTCAAAATGTGTTTATTGAACACCTACTATGTGCTAGACAGGTAGGCAAGATGTATGCCCCTGTGGAGCTTACATTGTAGAACGTACAGTATTTCAGAGGAAGTAAGATTCGTTTTCATGAAGCATCTGAGTGTGCACTCAGAAAAAGATACACGAAGGAATGCCAGGATGTGCTAGGTTGAATAGTGTAGCCCATATTTGTTGAGCCTGTGCTGTATCCTGAGCTCAGAGTGTCCCTTTATTTAAGCCTCACGATGGGCCTGTTTTCCCATTTAATAGACAAATGTTGGCTTGCAGAGGGTCAGTAGGTAATAAATGATAGACATGAGATTTGAACCCAGACAGTCTGACTCCAGAGCCCAGGGTTTTAATCACCACTCAATCAAATTTAAACAGGTGTTAGACCATGTAGTAATGATGATAAAAGTCATTCTGGAAGGGACTTCTCTTCTAGGCTGGCAGAGCCTGCCTCATCAGTGCACAGGCTTGGGGTGGGACAAAGATGTCCAGTCTTGGGACGAGAAGGACGGCAGACCTAGGCAAGGCTGGCATATTCTCCAAGATGAGGAGAGCAGAAGAGGCTTAAGATGGGAAACTGAGGCCCTCAGGGGACGGGAGCAGCAAGAATCTCATGGTGAAGTTGAAACTCGGTAGAGGGGTGGATTTTGAATGATGGGGTTAAATTTGCAAGCAGAGGTCTCTGCTGGGGAGGAGGAGCTGCCCTCCCTGGTCACAGAGTCCCGGGCACCTGTCCGATTCTGAGGAGCCACATTCGGAAGGGTCAGTGACCAAGAGTAACAACTTTATGGACTGGCCTTGGCAGCCTCACCTTAAAGTCCCCCAGGTTGGGGAAGTGAGCCTTGATTGCTCAGCACAGGGCCTTGGTCTGTCACCTTCTCCTGGAAGTCTCCAGTCTGTCTCGGTCGACATGCTGACTCTTGACAATTCCTGGGACCGAGTGTCAGTTACATCCCAAGTTCCATGTGGCCAGTCCCAGGGGCCCCCATGAAGGAGCATTTTCCTGGGGGCTGAACATCAGGCGGATATAACCTTTTCATTCTGTTCAGTGCTCTCATTTTTCTTTGGCAGAATGGTATTTTGCCATTTTCTTTCCATGTCTCACTTCCTTTTACACTTTACCATCTCCACAGCTGGCTACCACTCTTCTCAATTTATACATTTCATTAATATATTAGTTCGATCCTTCTCGGTCATTAATAAAGATGTTAAATAATTCTGAATCAGATACTCACCCCTGTAGGGCCCTACAGGGCACTTTCCTTTAATTAGTTGTGCTACCTTTCATCTCTCTAATGTCCTTTGGTTTCAGATTTCCAGCTGGTTTTGAATCCATGTGACTTTTTATCCAGTCCTGTTTGAACTAATTTCACGACTGAAAATCTGAGAGATGTTTTACTGAGTGTTGATTCAGGTCCAGGCTTGCAGAGAGCTTTGCTATATTCAGATTTTTTTAAAAAACAGATTAATAGAGTACAATTTGGCCTTAATAAACTAAGCCTTTCTAATGTACCTCTTTCCAATATTCTTTTCAATCATAGTGGTATCTTCTCCATTAATGTCGTGGTAATTTGAATTGTGTTGATGTCAGACTTCACGAAAGGTACTCTCACTGTCAGGAGTAATCCTCTTAGACCTTTTCGAAGATAACTATTTCTTTGCTAATTCCAGGAGCTTATAATGACTTTGTTTAAAAAAAAACAAAAAACTGGGTATTCTGTAATCACCTAATTAACCAGTTTCTAATGTGCTTTTTTATACAAAACAGGAAGTGATTTAAACTCATGAGCAACCAGAGCACATAGTATTTTATTAGTTTAAAATTGTACAGCCTGTAAAAAATAACTCTTAAGTCCTTAAAATGTAACTGACAGGAAGTGGACTATTCTAAGGTTAATTGCTGGACAACACAGAGCTATAAGGGTTACAGCCAATGTTATTTTGATTTGATAAATGGAAATCCTTGGACATAGGATGAGGGAGGAATCTCACTATAGAGCTAAATAATCTCTTTGCACCAAGCTAGATTATGTTTTTAAATTAACCCCTTGTACGTGTCAGCTTAAGGGGCCCACTACTTCATTTCAGGTTGTGAATTAACTCTTGATTAAAATACAGAAATAGATCTAAGATATCGAGTGTGTGGTGAGATCATTCTTTCCCTTTTATCTGTACTGGATTTTGAAAACATTTATCAGTAAATATTACAGGAACAGAAAATACTGTATTTCTAAGAATTGTTGCAACTGTACAGTACAGCCATATAGGTACCCTGTGTTTTTTCTTCTTATATACTTGCACTGTTTATTTAATGAGGTCCTCTTGGTAGCTCTTTTACTCACTTATTAAGATTAAAAGAGGTTCTCCAGGCAAACAAAGGACAACTAATCTGACCCTGTTTGCAAGCGGACTAGAAGCATCTGCTTTCACGAGATAGGCCGGGCTGGATCCCATCCTAGACAGCCAGTGGAAACTTCTCTAAACAATGAGGTTTTAAAATGAAATCCTTTTGAAGTAGCAAGGCTGTCTCTACTCAAGGGGAAATAAAAAGTTGATAAGGTGATGTGGCAGGTCCTCTGATGGTGTCTGCAGAGCAAACTATAACCCCCTTCTGAAAAATCTTTTTTAGGTTAGTTATAAGGCTCTCTTTATTCTCTACTGAGAGCAAAGAAGTAGCATTTACTTGGCCGGTTTGAAATCTTGCTTGAGCAGATGTCAACCGTTTAAATATAAGAAGTGAGAAGGGCTATCTCGAAAGAAACCTGAGAAATCATAGCTGACTTGGATATAAATGTGAGTCTGCATTGAGGTTTACATAAAACAAAAACACAGTCTATCTTTCCTCCCTAAGAAGACAGTGGCCCCTCTAGTGCAGGAGTCGGCAAATTCTCTTCTTCAAAGAGCCAAACAAACATTTTAGGCTTTGTGAGCCATGCGGTCTCTTTGCAAAGACTCAACTCTGCGTTGTAGCGTGAAAGCAGTGACAGACGATGCATAAATGGTGGGCGTGGCTCTGTTCCCCAAAAACGTTATTTATGGACACTCACATTTGAATTTCATGTGTTCTCCCATGTCATGAAATAATGTTCTTTTGACATTTTTTCATGGGCTGTACAAAAACACACGATGGACTGGATTTGGGTCACTCCAGGCAAATCCAGGAGTTTGCCAACTCCTGACATAGTACGCATATGTCTCCCACAGTACCTAGTGCTGTCCTAGGGATCCTCTAGGTGTTCAATAAATACATGTTCACTTAGCTGTCATCATGTCAGAGCAAAGAGTAAGCCTTTTGCTATACAACACACACTTGACATTTGCAAGGGATTTATCTTGAAGTCTTTGCTAATCCCCCCCATTCCAAGTACCACTCTTGCAGATAATTTCCCCCATAAAATGCAGTCAACTCTAACAGAATAATTAAAGTGACCCTTTCAGGCCCTTCGTGATTCTATAAATACAGGGCTAAAGTCCTTTACTAAGTGATTAAAATAAATTCTGCCACCGAAATCAATTCTCTGTCACATTACATCATTGCTGTGATGACATTAATGATGCATTTACCTCAATCTGCAAAACCAATCCATAGTGATAATGAGTAATGGTGACTGCTCTCCCATATAGCACCTGTGTTTGTCAAGGAGCAGAATGATGAAACATCCTTTCAGTGGGATGGACAGCCCAGCAGTGCCTGCAAGGCCATCGTGAGGAGCATTATATGTGCAAAGGAGCAGGAATAGTGGGGCTTCTTCAAGAAGCAGCTGGTAGGCAGGTGTGAGGCATGACTGGTGCTCTCCCAGTGCCTTAAGTAGCTTCTTCCTAGATTTATTCTCTAAGTGGATATACTCGATGTTTTATGACTTGGCCAAATTTCACGTGATTAAGCGTATCTGGACCTGGGGCTTGTCAAATATCAAGAGTGTGAGTATGAAAATTCACTCATGTTAAAGATCTGTGCTTTATATTGGCTAGAGTCTTAGAATCTTGTCCTGTTTGGTTACCATGTTGTAGAAGAATATAGACTTACTAGAAATGGTCTACAAAACAATAACTAAATGGTCAAAATGATAGACATTAGCATTGTAGGAGAAAAGTGAAAGAAATCAAGATTGCTTTGTCTTTGAAAGGGAAAATGATTCTTGCCATCAAATAAAGGGCTTTTTTTTTAAGGGGGGAATTTTATTGCAAATAGAGTAAGGTGCATAAATCTGCATGGTATGGGGACCCAGTAATCAGGTGATTCCAAGGGAAACTTTCTCAATAAAGAAAGCCCTGATGGAGCTTTTAATGGGTACCCAGGAGGAGATGGTGGTATCTGCAATCTGTGGAGTAGAACCCGTTGGCTACAGTAGTTTAGGCATCCAGCTATTTGACGTTAGGTGCTTAACAGGTTGATTTCTCGAGATTTTCTTCCCCTGCAGCATACTCGTTGATTCTAATAGCCTAACTGAAACAAATGAAATAGGAACTGCCTTCTTGGGTATTAAATTTATCCAGAACGGTATTTATTCCAACTTAATGATGAGTCTGTTGACGACTTATAGTCAGTGGACTCCTTGTCTTCCCCTTTGTATTGTGATTTTGTGAGCCTCCCAAGGCTGTGAGGCAGCCAGCATTTTTGAGACTCGAGTGATAGCTCGCTCTTCAGACAGAATGTCAGACTCTTCAGCTGTATTTTCAACTGTCTTGCGAGACAAAGACTAATTGGTTTGACCTCATGCTGTCGCATGTTGAGAGACATGAATCTTCAGCACTCTTCCTTGAATTCATTGATTTCATTAAACACTGTCTGCTTGTGTTTGCAAAATGTTGTAATTTCCCAGTGATTTCTTCGAACTGCAGCGCATAAACAGAGTTTTTGGGCCGATGCCATTTCTTAGCTTTGATCTTGTGTTTTAATCTTTTATTTCCAATAGGTCTTCTACATTAAGTCCATTGAGCCACAGAAAATATCGACCTTAGGGAAAAGTAACGTGATCGTCACAGGAGCAAACTTTACTCAGGCATCTAACATCACAATGATTCTGAAAGGAACCAGTACTTGTGATAAGGATGTGTGAGTTCAAATATTACTCATTTATTCTTGGGAATGTAGTGAAAAGCTAAAAGTTATACCAAAGGGATAGTACTGTGAGTCTACTCTTTATGTAGTCAGTTTTTTCCCTTGTGCCAAAGTGAGGCAATTAGTTTGCATATATGATGAAACATAATTTCAGTAAGTAAAATAATTTAGACACTGCATTTGAAGTTAATTGTGAGAGAATCTGTCCCATGTTACCCCCGAAATATCAGTACACAATAATTTCAAGATGTTGCCTGTGTGGTGCCTTGATTTGTTTTCATTAACAAAATCCAGTACTTTGAGGAGCAAACATCATTTTGAAGATGACCCACTTAGAAAATTAGTTGAGTACCTTGGAATTTGTTGGGAAAATATGGCCTCTCCTCCAATGTATTACCTAAAGTTGGAAAAAGAAACTTTGGGATCCACTTTATTCTTCATAGCCTTTTCTTTATTGGATTAGCTTCAGGCTCAGATAATAACTAAATAGAACATATATTAGTTTAAAAAAAAAAAAAGAACAACAACAAAACACCCCAACACTAATATCTGGCCCGTGTACCGTTTGAATATCATTATTTCTATGACCCCATTCCCCTAACACACCCTTTCAGTGAAACTTTGAGAGAAGAAAATTTTAGTGTTTGACTAACACCCTTGTGCAAATGTTTCCCCCACAAAGAGCTGTAATAATAATAACATAATAGATAATTTGAGCTTTCTGCTTGTTAGTCTTGATAAGTGTGAGTTAATTTGAAGTAAAAGATGTTGCAGTCTACACGAAGTATAACACTGAGCTGGTTTTCATCATGGAAATGCATTGAAGGCAGTCCACTGAAGTGTGGGGTCTTGGTTGGAACTCTGAAAATAGATTTGTACAGCATTTTAATCTGCCACACTTATTTACTGAGTTCTCTGTTTTAATTCATTTGCGGTGTGTAACCGCCATCCCCTTCTGTTCCTAGCAGTAAATTTGGGATGTCTGTCCTTTTGATGGGAAAAGCTGCTCGCTGGGGGCTCTCCTAGATTCTACTATTTACTGAAATTATCAAGTGCACATTAGTGGCTGTATCTATGCGACATAGGTATTTTTGTACCATTTATCCTGGCAAAATACCTTGCTGCAAAAATCTTTTATTTTGTGTAGTGAAATCTGTGAAGTTAGACACCTGTGTGTTCACTGAAGGGCAATCAACTTCACTGGAAAATAAGCCGTTTTTCAGAGCATTACCCTGTTTCTGACTCTTTATGCTTTCATTTCAATTCTGAATGTGTCTTGAGATACTGCAGTTATTAGATTAAACGACTCAGAGACCTTTCTGCATGTAGCATCTCAGTAACCACATCTGTGTGGTGAACCCAAGTTCACAAGCAGTAAACATAATACCCAGTTAATCTTATACCTGAGTTCGTGCCGTAATCCCGAAATCTTTTAAGGTGGTATTTTAAAATGTCTAGTTATCCTGAAGAGAAAAATATAAGAATAGTAGTGGAATGACCCACATTTCTGTCTGTCTCCTTCCAAAATTGATAAACAAGTTTGAATTTTAACGATCAGCCATTTTACAATGAATTTCCTAGAGCTTTGCTCTGAATATAAAACCTTAGAATGTAAATCTGAGGTGATGTAAGTACAGACTGATGTGAATGTTTTTTGAATTTGCCTTATTGTTAGAATCTATTATTAGTACTTTAAAGGCTATATGCATTAAAGTTGATAATCATGCACATAGCCTTTAAGTGGTAATAATAGATTCTCATGTAGCTTAATTATACTGGGCATTATTTGGACAAAACTCCGTCTTCATGACTTGTGCTTTAGAGGGTCACTGTAGATGTGATGTACAGAGGAGGCTGCAGTTTCAGAGGGAATGTGGCAGAAGGCTTTGCTTTGACTTCTGAAGGGTGTGGAGGGCACGCCCTGCAGATTTCGGGAGCACCCAGGACAGTCCCAGCTCAGTGCCAGCCTGGAGGGGCTCGAGAGGCAGCTTGGCTCTGGTGCTGATTCATCCTGAGACCCTGGGCTCTTGGCGTAGACTTTAGTCTTAAGCTCCCTGCTCGTTGAACTGCAGAATCCCCATCCCTGCCCGGGGCTGGGTTCTACCCACCAGTGTTTGACTGGGACTTCTTTTTTTTCAAGCTTTTCACTATGGCAATTTCCAGCCACACGCAAGAGAGAAGAATGTCACGAACCTCTCTGTACTCATCCTCCAGCTTCAGAACTTAGCGTGTTGCCAGTATTGTTTCATATATCTCCTCTGCATTTTTGGAAGTGAGGGAAGGATGGTGGCTGGAGTTTTTAAAGCATATCTCAGGATATCTCATCGTGTACTTTCACTCAGAGATACTTCAGGATTTCTCTCTCACAGATAAAGATAGTGCCATGATCAACCCAACAAAATTAATGGTAATTCCTTAATAGACTTTAATACCCAGTCCGTTCCACTTTCTAGCAGTGCTTCATAAAGAAAATGGTTACATCTCCTTTCCCCACTTCCCATGGGGATGCAGATGAAAACATAAAAATGCATGAAAGAAAGAGGAACCCCTCCCCAGTTAATGCCCCAGCTGGACAAGTGGGCCCTGATTAATCGGCAGGGGCCTGCCGCTGTTCGGATAGTTTGTGAGCTGTTGTAGTTCAAGTGAAACTCATATCCTGTCACCTTAGGTAACTGACTGTGCTAAGCGTCTGTGTCGTTTAAGAATTCTCATTCTGCCCCTTTCTAGGATACAGGTTCGCCATGTGCTCAATGACACCCATATGAAGTTCTCTCTTCCATCAAGCCGAAAAGAAATGAAGGATGTATGTATCCAGTTTGATGGCGGGAACTGTTCTTCCGTGGGACCCTTGTCTTACATCGCCCTGCCACACTGCTCCCTCATTTATCCTGCCACCACCTGGATCAGGTATGTTCTAGCACATGTTTTTCCCTCGTTGTGGTTAAAAGGGTCACATGCATAAAGATCATGGAATTTACTCAGATAAACATAGAAATAATTGTCATGTCTAAGTCCTCCTTGCAGAAGTTTAGGATTTGTTCTTAGAAAACAAACACATGCCTGATAAACAGTTTGCTTCCCCTCATCACAGTAAACAGTGTGAGTCCATCCTGTTTTACTCTTAGCCATGGCTGCCGGGAAACTCACAGCTAAAACGTCTGTTCAGACTCTGGTTTCTCTTCAGATCGTGTAAATCTTACACATTGCAAAACATGTTCGATTGAAGTAACCATGCCTAAGTTTCCGATACAAATACATAACCCTTTTCACGATGTTTCACTCCTGCCCATGACTCCAAACCTTTTCTTTCTTACATCTTTCCTTTTATAACTTTTAGAATAAGCTGTTTTGAATAATTTGAGGAGATATTGGGAGCTGTCTAAATTAAAAACAGTATCTACGTTTCAAAGATACTCCCTAAGTGAGATATGGAAATTCCAAAGAACCCCTTTCAGACAACTCCGTGATATTAAGGGGAAAAAAATTCTCCCCCTAGTTGAATTTAAATTCACATTGAGATTTTGGAATATAACCCTAGAGATATTTTCTCCACCTAACACAGCATGAAACTAACTTTCAAAGTACTGTCTAGGTGAATGTGCAGATGAAGCTTTGTTAAAAAGAAAAAAAAGAAAGTGCAAAATCACTTCTAATATTCTTATTTAAGATTATGTGAGAGGTGGCTATATTAGGCTGCTGGGGCTGCCATAACAAAGTACCACAGACTGGATGGGTTAAATAACAGAAATTTATGTCATCAAAGTTCTGGAAGCTAGAAGTACAAGATCAAGGTGCTGTCAGGCCTGAGTTATTCCAAGTCCTCTCTCCTAGGCTTCTAGATGGCTGTCTTCTCCCTCTGTCTTCACAGTGGTCTTCCCTCTGTGCCTGTCTGTGTCCTAATCTACTTTTTGTATGAGGACACCTGTCATATTGGATTAGGGCCCACTCTAATGACCTCATTTAACCTGCATTACCTCTTTAAAGGTCCTATCTCCAAATCCAGCCACAGTCTGAGACACTGGGGGCTGGGACTTCAACACTTCGGCCTGTAACAGTGGTATAAGGAAAACTGAAATTTCCAAACCAAGGCTCTAGCATGGTTTGGACTCTGTCATGGGTCTAAATTCTCTCTATAAATAGAAGTAAACATTGATGTGGCACTTCCCCCATGCCTGGTGTGTTATATCTCTTGACTCAGTAAACCCTCACAAGCTTAAGGAGTCTCCCAAGGGGAGCCCTTTTCCCAGATGAGGAAACTGAGGCATGGAGCATTCAAACAACTTATGCAAGCTCCAGGCAGTCTGGCCCAGGGTACTGTGCTCTGGGCCGCCCGTGTTCTGCTTTGTCATAAAATAAGAGGCTTCTTAATGTCCTGTCACCTGTGACATTCTGTGTGTCTCTCGGTTACTGCTGGGCAAGAGTGTGGCTCTGCAGCTTGGCCATTGGCAGAGCGTGTTGGTTTGGTTTTCTAGGAATTGTAACAGGCTGGCATGAGGCCAGCTCAGCCTTCACCCTCATGGATGGAAGGTTCAGAGTTCAGTGTTTTCCCTCTGCCCTACACAAATTGGCCTGCTCATGCCCACCTCCTGGTCTTGTACTCATGGGCCCCGCTGGCCCACGAAGCTGACCGACCCAGACTCCTGTCCCTTGGAATGAGTGTCTAGTAACCCTGTGGACAGCTGTTTATTTCACATCTAATGACCACTTTGCTTATCTGCAATTATGTGCTAAGAATCTGTGAAAGCATTTGGCTTAGTTTTGGAGAGATGAACATAGCTGTTATTTATATGGTTTACCAAATAGGAATTTAGACTTGAATGTCATTTATAACTTTACCTTGTCCAAAGTGTTCCGTGTCTTTCTACATAAAATGTAATTGGTAGGTTGGGAGTTTGATCTTGAAAATTGTAAGATTGAAGAATCTTCATATAGATTAAACAGAAATCAAACAAAATTCTGTTTAGTGAACCCTTTTCAAGGTACAGCTGATGATCTCATTATATGTGGCAGAATGACACAACAGAACTCAAAATTCTATAAAAGAATTTGGGCATTTTCATAGAATTAAAACCTGAATTTTTATATTTGTGTATCTTAAAAATGCTAACCCTGTGGCCAGGCTCATTAAAAGACCTGTAAAGTCATCCTGCATTTGCAATTAAAATTCATCAATTTTCTCTCCAATGTAACTGAGTTTAATATTAAGTATGAATACATTGATAGGTTTATTCATCAGTGCAAAATACCTGTGTGTTTATCTGTGAAACTCCTGTTACTGTTTTTCCCTTGCAGTGGTGGTCAAAACATAACCATCATGGGCAGAAATTTTGATGTAATTGACAACTTAATCATTTCACATGAACCGAAAGAAAACGAAAGTGTAAGTCTTCAGCTGCTTGTAATAATAGTTACTGTCAAGGATGATTTTGTTTTCGTCACACTAAAATCTGTTGGGATATTTTTTGCTTCTGTGCCTTTGTGCTATTATGAGCATTTACCTGTTGCAGGATCTATGATCTATACCATCTGTGCCATAATGGAAATAATAAGACCTCCTACTTGTACTTGTGTGTTCCGAGTTGTGGCACAGAGGGAAGAGGAGTGAACTTGATGTGACAAGACCTGCCATTTCCTCCGTGTGTGATTTGTGGCAAGTCACGTTAATGAGACAGTGTTTATGAATATGTGTGAAAATGCCTTGTGAGCGGCTGAGGTGTGATGTAAAGAGGCAGAGCATCTCTGTGAAGAGTAGGTGGTGGTGGTCCCACTGCACAGACAGAGCTGCGGTTCAGGGGTAAAGTGACCTGCTTCAGTCCAGAGGCCCTGCCATGTGCTTCTCCTTCTCTTGCCCTCGTCTCCTCCACCTGGTCTGGTGCCCGCCTGACCTCACCTCCTCTTGCCTTTCATGTCCCCACACAGGGGTCTGGTCCCCACCCCTCACTCAGCTCTGACCCCAACATGAGTCACACCTGGTCCCTGTCACAGGAAATGATGGATCTCAGATGCATGTTGGGGCCTCTGAGTGTACTTCTCAGCTCTTCTCAAACACTCCCCCCACGCTTTCTTCCCCTTTCTGTCTTTCCTTCACGAGAGGTGTGAAGATAAAGCCCAGCCAGACTATTTCCTGCCAAAGCTGGCAGATTTGTGAGTGGCCACAGACCTGGCCTCTGCTTGGGACCATTGTGGCTTCAGGCCGAGATCCAGGAGGCCTTCCTAGGTTCTCCTTAGAGCCTTGTCATACGCAGGGCCGCCTGCTGACACCTTTCGGGGCCAGTGCCAAGCCTCACGTTGTGTCTGATTCCAGACCACGTCTCCATGTTGTCAGCATATCCTGCTTAATGGTTCATATAGACTGACCCTCTGACCAGAGGTATTGCCTGTACTTGTGAGTAGACTTGCTCTCCCTCCCCAAAACTGTCCCTAAATCAAGTAGAATTTATTGAGCACCTGCTGTGGGCAAAACACTTTGCTGGCTGCAGGGGCAGAAGAGAAATGAGAGACTCACATTGCCTGCATGGAGGGAGATGGCTAATCTACACTGGGATTGAAAGTTGAGAGCACAGAATGTCATGAGGTTCTAAGTCCTCTGATTCCCTTCCAGCTCAGACACGCTAAGTCCGAGAAGGCACTAGGTGTTTCCACATGAAAGAGGAATTCAATCCGGTTGGATTTAAGCAAGTGTGTGGCGTGGAGCCAGACGGGTGGGACTTGGACGAGTGGAAGCAGGGAGGCGATTTTGGGTGCTGAGGATGACAAGTTACTCACAGGCCCCAGGTGGGAACATCAGTGAGCCCTGATGGAACCCAGAGATGGGTCAGGAACAAGCCAGAGGGATTCCTGGAAAACCATGTTGGGCCATAAGAGAGTATCAGACTGGAAACTTTGCCCTTAATTCTGTAGGCAGTACGGAGCTGCTGAAGATAAAGATCTTCACTGTGAGCAGGGGGTGACACGAGTATAGGTATTTTTATGATTATCTTGGAAACGGTACACAGGACCATACAAAGAAGCAGTAGCTTAAAAAAGACCAGGAAGACCTGCTGACATCTCACACACGTCCGGGTGCCTGCGTCAGCAGGTCCTCCGGGCTGAGCGGTCCTGGGCCGTGGTCGGAATGGCAGGTCCAGAGTGTGGGGAGATAGTAGAGCTGGGCATGACGGGTTATCTCTGTAGCATTGTCATTAGTGGGAGGTGACATTGTGGGAGAGAGGGCGCGAAGGAAGAAGGGAAGAGTGCCTAGGATGGAATCTTGTAGAAGAGCTTCATTTTAAGAAGTGAAAAAAAATACGATGGCCAATGAAGGTGGCCAAGAAGCTGCTGGAAACTAGAGGAGAAGAGTATTTTCAACAGTGGTAGCTGGTCACTAGAGCAGAAATTTAGAGGGTTGAGAGCACTGGGGTTAGGGTGACCCCATCACCAGTCATCTTTCTGGAAGGCATCCTTAGTCGAAAGCCAGCCTGCTAGGGTTATGGCTGCTGAGCAGGGAGAGGCAGTGGGTTTCGTGGTTTTCTTCGTGTCAGGTGAGATGTAAACAAGAGATTCAGGGCAGTAGTTTGGAAAGGTGTTGGGAGGGGAGGTTTGGCTGGTCCACATCTCAGTGCTTTGCGTCAGATTTTCCCACCTGTCGCTTCTTCCTGCCCCCTTTTGAAAATTCCAGTGTTAGACAGGAAAGGGCAAAGAGGAACACTCCCTACTAGGCAGATTTCTGTTCACAAGTTGTAGCTACTCTTCCTTAGAACACTTGTCAGCCTCCCTTCCCCAGCAGCTTTCTCTGCCCCGCTCTCTGCCGACCTGAACAACATGGCGATATTCATGCCGGGTTGTTTGTTTTAAGGAAGCCAGTAAAGGGGCCGCACTCTGCATTGGTTCCCATCTTCACGCTCTTCCTTTCATGGGCCCCGTGTTGTCCTTTTTACTTTTGTTTCCCCTGTTTCCTGTTAGGCCTGCAAAGCCTTTTCCTCTTTGTGGTTGGTGATTTCTGCTAAAGCACCGCGGGAGGTTCCCCAGCACAGAGTGATTCAGCCTGCAGCCAGCCTGGCTGAGGGACCGGCTCCCCTCTTCCTGGAGTTTCCTTGATGCCTTGATGGACACCCAGGCCCGATGGTGGAGAGTCTTCCCTTTCTCTAGCTTGCTTCTGTCTGAGTACCCTTTTTTTTCCCACTGTGTGACCTCTTTCATTATTTCTAATTATTCTACTTTCATTATTACTAATAATATTATTAATCACATTAGCATTTGTTGAGAGCTCTTTTATATGGATTTGTGAGCATTTTTGCACAGAGTCTCCTTTAATTTAGTGAAACTTCCTCATTTAATTTAGGGCTAATTCAGCCCTGTGAGGAAGGTAGTACTGTTACCCCATTTTACAGAGGAGAAAACAGAGGCACAGAGGGGTTCTGTTGTGCAGGTCACTAAGCTCTTCAATCCCAGAGCTCAGATTCATTGATGAAGCCGTCAAAATGCTCTTTTCTTCTCCCTCAGGTCTCTGAATACTGTAAGGCAACTCACTGCAGGTTTTCAGCCCCCACTTTGAGTTCAAAAGGGCGTACAAATGTCACTGTGAAGCTCAGAGTCCAGGAGACCTACTTGGATTGTGGGAGCTTGCAGTACCTTGACGACCCCCGATTTACGGGGTATCGGGCTGAACCTGAGGTGGACACAGAATTGGAAGTAAAAATTCAAGTATGTCTCTCTCATTTCAGAGGTGGGGGTGGGGACATGCTCCCCTCAACCGGAGAGGTGTGCTTATGTTTGTGGGTTTCTACGAGCGCCCTGATTTCTTCATCTGCTCCTTGTTCTTCACAGAAAGAAAATGATAACTTCAACATTTCTAGGGAAGACATTGAAATTACTCTCTTCTATGGAAAAGGGGAGAAATTAAATTGCACTTTTGAAAATATAACTAGAAATCAAGATCTCACCACCATCTTCTGCAAAATTAATGGCATCACCGCCGCAAACAGCATTGCTGCCTCGTCCAAGAAAGTTCTCGTAAGTCACCTGAGAGTCCTACCTGTTGGTTTTACCTTATTTCCTTGGCTAAACTGGAAGCCAGGATAGAATCTTGTATGGACTTGAGATCTTCACTTTAAGTGAAGATAAACAAAGCTGCTATTACAGGCCTCAGCATTATTCCTCCAAAATAGCTTGTGGAATCCATCCACGTGTCTGTTCGAATGTCAAAGCATTGAGCATGCCATTGTTTATAATACTAATGAGTCTTGATAGCTTTTGTCCTAGCCATACATTTAGACTGTAGCATCTGCAAGCAGAATCTCTAGACCCATTAACAAATAAGCTGTCATTCTTTTTCCAAATGCAGAGGTGACATGTCTTAGCAGAAACCCAGACTAGGGGGCCTCTCCAGAACACTGAAAGTGGCAGTAGAGTCCAGTGGAGACCAGATAATCTACGGGTCATGGGCTGTTTCCTCCACCACAAAGTCATACTCACTGCATTTAATCTTTTCCCAGACATGTTTGAGGGTCCCTCACTGGTTTTCCCAGACATGTTTGAGGGTCCCTCACTGGTATATTTATGTCCCACAATAAAGATGTGAGTCCATGGGGAAGCGAAACATTTTAGAAATCTCCCTTTATAGTGTTCATGCCATATGAGGCCCTGCACAGTCTGTATCCCCCCCAAATGCTTTATAATCTGTTGTCATAAATAATTGGATAAAGGACAAGAAAAAACATCAGACTGGAAGTCAAAACAAAAATGTGTTCATGTCCTAGCTGCGCCAGTTGATAGCTGTGTGGCCTTAGATAAGTCACTTGGCTTTGGCTGAGCCTCCGTTTGTGTGTCTGTTGTATGGTAAAGAAGTTAATAATAAGTATAAAGTGAATAATAACAACTAAACTCACAGGTGCTCCCACATGTCAAGTTAGTTGAGGAGAGCAAACGCCAGCACCTTTCATTATTCATGAATAGTTCCTGAGTGCCTGTGCTGTGACAGGGACAGAGAAGAGAAGAAAACTGACCCCCCAAAAACCTGCCTTTGTAGAGCTTACCTAAAGAGGCATCTCATATGGTATAGGACGTAAATTGAGAATGTGTTACATGGTGGTAATTATTATGAAGAAAAGTGAGACAGGGAAGGGAATAGGTGTGGGGGGGGGGGCAGTGCCGCAAGGTTTATGATGGTGGGCAGGAAAGGGCTCCCAAGAAAGATGACATCTGAGTCAGGACGTCAGGTGAGAGGGGGAAGGAGCTGGGGGCTGTCTGGGATAGAGTGTTCCAGGCACAGGGAACCCCGAATGCGGAGTTCCTGAGTTAGGAGCCTGCTGGGTGCATATAAAGGGCAACAAGGAGGCCAGTGTGGCTGGAGAGGTGAGAGCAAGGGGAGAATATCCCGAGAAGGTTAGAGAGTTGATGGGGGCAGCAAGGAGATCTGGGAGATCATTAGGACCTTGTGGGCCATTGTGAGGATCTGGCTCTCAGCTCTGGGAAGCCACAGGTGAATTTTAAGCAGCAGTACCCCGAGCCTGCTGACTTAAATGCCAGCATGTCTCGACATCACGACAACCCTCCAAAGAGGCACAATCTCCATCCCATTTTAGAGATGAGGAAAGTGGGGACTGGATGGCTAGGTGACTAACTCAGGGGACAGCAGGTGGCAAGACTGGAATTTAGAACCTGGGCTGTTGGAGTCCAGAGTCTGTGCTCCTGCCACTTGGCCCAGATGCCTCCACAGGAGCAGCCATGGCTCCCAGGATGGAAATGTGTCTCAATACTTCTTTGTACATCAGTGCTAAATAAGACTTGATAGAGAGTTCTTCCATTTACAAGTTTTAACAAAATTTTTATAACCAAAAACTAAAATTGGAAAAGGCCCTCGGGGATCATGCAGGCAGCATTGCCAGACTGGCTTTTACCACAGGCTGCATCCTTCAAAGTAGGCCTGTCAAGGGAAACACAAGATGTAGAAGAGATTTAAAAAAAAAAAAAAAGTTGGATTATTTCCTTAGTCAAGGGGTAAGAGGGTTTCTCACCCACAGGTTACCCTCTTTATTACCCTCATTCCTGCATTTAAAACTCCCAGGGCAAAGAGGACCACAGTGTAAAATCTGTAGGTCTGGTCCCTCACAGCTCAACTGACTGGAGTGAAATCTGAAACCGAGGCATGGGGAGTGTTCTCGACTGGCTCAGGGTCACAGAGCTCATCTGCCCAGGGATGGAACTTGAACTCAGGTGTTCTACCTAGCTTGCCACCTCATTTTGTATCTTGGAGACAACATTTGGGGGAAAAAACTGTGTACCTAGATATGGGCCCCACCTCGACTGGGTCTAATGTTGCTCTTTGTCCCGTTAGGTCAAACTTGGAAACTTGGAGCTCTTCGTGGAGCGGGAGTCAGTTCTCTCCACTTGGTATTTTCTGATTGGACTTCCCATCTTGCTAGTGATTGTCATTTTTGGTAAGTGCCCTGTTTAATTTTGCCAGAGAAATTATTCCCTGGGGCCTCTCAGCAGGCAGAAAGACTTTCCACTTTCAGGGGCTGTTTGCTTCAATTAAGTATCCATGGATGAAAACTCAAATCAAAACTTTGGGAAAGGATTAATAGGTACACGTTGAGGGCTTTCTAAACATTTTTTAGGATGCTTCATGAATAAAAGGCTGGATTACAAAGACAGTATCTTGGTGTTGGAGAGAATCCACTTTGCTTCCCAGATCCTGTGAATTGTGATGACAAATGTCCCCTTTACATTATGTCCTCAAAATTCTTCCAGAATTTTGGACTCCCAGGGTTTAGTTATTTCATCCTGTCTTCTCAGTCCACCAAACTTCCTCTCACCCGCACTGCAGCCCTGCTTTTCCTGGCAGAACTATATTTTGGAAGTGTGATCCGTACCATGTATTAAAATGTTGGAAGTTTCATCCAAGCACGGTGATCCCATGATGGTTGCTCATTGGATGAATCTGGCCCACCGATGCATTTTTTTTTGGCCCATGTAGCATTTTAAAACTTTGAAGTGGTTGACAACATTTTAAAATTAGGTGAGTTGTATTTTTAAAAATCTCTTTAAAATTGGAAAGATCTGGATCATTGGCCCAGCTTCTCCATAACATCACTTTGCTGGAGCTGAGTAGCAGCTACCCCTTGAGAGAGGGGATATGTTCACTGGTTTTTTGCCATAGTCTCCACCACTCCCTACTGTCTCTACCCAGGCAACTTAACTCATCTGTGTACCTGGTCCCTGTTGCCACTCAGTTTTGGCCTCTGTTTCTGAGCTGCTTTTCATTTTAAGTCTGTTTCCTCTTGTTGCCCTTTAAAAAAAAAAAAAAAAAAGGACTTAGCTATATAGTACTGCATATTCCTTGCCTTAACACAGGTATTGCCTTTCTAACATGTTCTGTTAATAGTTGCTAGTGTCTCCTATATACTCATTCATTCATCCATCCCTGCATCCATTTACCTTATGTTTATTGAGCACCCGTTATGTTGCTGGTAACTGTACAGAGAACTAGGGAAGATAAATTCTGTTCTGGTCCTTTCTCTTGGGTCATTCCCAGCCCAGTGAGGGAAAGATTTACGTATATGGTTAACTGGCCTAATGGAATGAACTAATTTTGCAGAGACCCTGTTTTGCCTCATTGATCATTTCAGGTATTTTTTATGCTCTCCCCAAGTTATCCACCACTGTTATATATTTGGAATCCAGACTTGGGCCTGATATTTTAATAAAGTCCAGGCTGATGCTGGCTTCAAATAAGAAGATTACTTATAAATTCTAAGTGCTGGGCTTGTTTTGAGAATCTGCTGCTGTCAGACAGCTCTGCATATAACAGTCTCATCCTGGAGTCACATCCTCTTTGTGACTTACTGGAAACCTCTGCTCTCTTCCTGGGCTTTCTGTGACTCTCCTCTCCCTTCACTTTGTAGAGGTGGTTTATGCTCTTTAATGTGAAATGGGCTCAATTTCAGTTTCATGGGTATCTGGAAAGCCCTTTAAAATTCTCACCTGCTTCTTACCGTGATTCCAGGGAGGTATGTGTCATCAGCAGCTTGAGTAAGTGTGCTCTTTAGTCCGTCAATCACATCGTTAGGGAAAACACCAAACGCACCTGGCTCTAGGCCTGCCACCCACAAAACACCCCCACTGTGGGTTCCCCTGGAGATTTCAGCCAGGAAAAACTCACTGCTTTATGATGTGGCCTGCTAACTCTCTTTGCATACAGTGAGCTGGTGCACACTTTGATAGATAAGGCAGCTAGGCACAGAGAGGCTAAGGAATTTACCTGAGGTCACACAGCTAGTAAATGGCAGAGCAGGGACATGAGCCCCAGAGCTGAAACTGTTCAGTTTACTGCCTCTACAGCACAGATAGAAACAAAATGAAATGGAGAAAGAAGCAATAGCCAGATATGGGGGTTCACTGTGGACCACTCATCCTGTCACCCTATTTGATCTATGCAAGTTTGGCTTATGTAGTTCAGTGTGGATCTGTAGGCTTTTTTCCTGCATTTGCGGCTCAACTTTATTTCTCCAGGGATGTTTAGAAACATTAAAAAAAAGGACGGAACGATATAAGCGGCCTTTGGCTGCAGAGAAGCTTGGCTTATTTCATTACTTTTCAGCCAACTGGGATCTTTGTTTACAAGTGAAGGTTATTTGATTTAGTTTTTACTTTTTAAGATTAGTTTGTTTGTTTGTTTTTCTGTTGCATTTGAGCATCTTCCATTTTAGAATGACCCTTCACTGGGAATTTTTCTTCTTATAAATTCCACCTCTTAAATCACTAGTCTGTCTGTCTGTCTGTCTCTCCCTCCCCCCCCTTTCCCTTTCCCTCTCTTGTCTCCTTCCCTCTCCGTAAAAGAGCTGCAAAGGTTGGTTCTGTTTTCCTTTTTGTGTTTTAAGTTACCATGTCAGACTCATGCTGGATCTCTGTCTCCTCAGTGGCCGTGGGGGTGACCAGGCACAAATCGAAGGAACTGAGTCGCAAACAGAGTCAACAGCTGGAGCTCCTTGAGAGCGAGCTCCGGAAAGAAATACGTGATGGTAGGCTCCAAAATTTTGTTTGTAGAAAAACAAGTCTTTTATTGTCTCTCTCTCTCTCTCTTCCTCTTCTTCTTTTTTTTTTTTTTTTTTAACTCTTAAACTGGCCACAGTAATGAGAACTGTTTGTGTAACAGAAGACAACTGAACAACAGGGTCTAGGCCTGGCTTTGTGTTTTATTTCAGCTCTTCTCTGCAGCCAACCAAGTAATTATCTATTGTTTCTTCTTTAATGAAAACCAAGGTCATACTCCGTGTTAGACAAAACAGCAGAAGATCTTATCCATTGTTTGTTGAGTTAAAATACTGCTCTTGGGATTCTGTTTTGCAGGCTTTGCTGAGCTGCAGATGGATAAATTGGATGTGGTTGATAGTTTTGGAACTGTTCCCTTCCTTGACTACAAACATTTTGCTCTGAGAACTTTCTTCCCTGAGGTAAAAGAGCATTGATCATATTCCTAAGGTTGAGTCTTGAATAATAATGAAGGTGCTTGTTGCTATTGTCAAAAAACGGGTGTTTGCTTCCAAGGCAGCTGTAGATAATGTGCTTGGTACAAAATAATGGCTTAAATTTGAGCAGAGCAGGGAGGAGGATAACCATTAATTGGATTGATTAGGGTATAAAGGAGTGATGGGTCACTGGCAATTACTCTTTGTCCAGTAACAAAAACCTAGGAGGGACAGAAGTTCAGACTGATGATTTTTGCTTTATTTTACTACCAGTTTAGAACTGAATTTGTAGCTGGGAAGTTAGCTAGTTTATTTAAAAATCAATAAATTGTGGGCTGGCCAATTTGTTGTGTTTATCTGCATGACTCCCATCGCAGCTACTAGATTATTCACTATTACTTCTCAATTGGAAATGAAAAGTACTATTGGCCGAGAGGGCGGAAAGTAGATGTGTGTAGAATTTGAGTTAATCACAGCCATTTTTAGCCATGTAGAGTTTTTACGGTTCTCTCCAGCAGTTATTCTTTAGCTGATCAGTTTGTGTCATCCTCATTTAGTAGAAATAGCTGCATGGAATGATTAATTAATTTGTTCTAGGACTCGGAGGAGTAGTCTACTTAACCCTTTGGGTTTTCAGTCTCACTTATGTTCTCACACCTCCATTTTCTCACCCACTCACATAGCCTACTCACTATCATCACCTCCACGTCCTGATTCCCCAGTTCCTCCATGTTGCCCTTTCTTGTCCAGAACTGGTGACCACAGCATGGCCCAACCTCTGGAACACATCAACACCGATTGTCATATTTAAATCTAGACTTCTAAGCAGAGCCAGAAATCTCCCCAGGCCAAAAGAGAGCTTGTATCACCTTGCCAGTAGCTTCTCATCTACAATTGGCCAGCATAGAGTACAGAAAACCAGACACATGCTGTAAGCAATTTCCACTTTCTCTGTAATTCTAGAAGTGAACACCATGATATGTGATGCTGTATCTGGAGGTTGGGATACCTCCATAAAGCACCCACTATATATATATATATATTTTTTTTTTTTGCCTAAGCCTTAGTGTTGTAAATCAAGAAGGCTGTAAATAAGACTTAAGCTTTTTGCACTTATATATTTATTTTTTAAGCTATCCTCCGTGAGTACCGGATGCCAAGACTTACCACTTGCCCCCTCCTCCATTTCTATGGCAGAACACCACCTAGGGAGGGGAGTTTAATGCCCTGAATCAGGATGACTGTGCAGGGTTTCAGCAAAGGTTGCATCACAAGTCCTATTTCCCAGCTATCTGAGATCTCCATTAAGAATTTAATAGCAATAAAATAACAGAGACTTCTGCCATCAACAGGAGTACTGTGTGGGTTTTTACAGTTAATGATTGCCCTTGAGAGCTGAAGAGAGTAATCTGTGGCCTGAAAAAGAAATTTTCCTGTCTTCTAAATTCGGTAATCAAAAGCAAGATAGAGGAATGTAAAGGAACGCTGTTGCTAGTGTTTAAAAAAAAAAAATCCCAGGAACAATGCTGTATTATCTTAGAGAGAGTTGCAAGAAGGCAAACCGATTTAACTCAGGGTATGTAGAATCTTGAAAGGCAACTGGAAAAGCCATGGAAACTCA
The DNA here is from genome assembly GCF_048773025.1 of Camelus bactrianus. Lineage (NCBI taxonomy): Eukaryota > Metazoa > Chordata > Mammalia > Artiodactyla > Camelidae > Camelus > Camelus bactrianus. Next base: position 39,852,427 of record NC_133550.1, on the reverse strand, counting down.
AGTGAGAAGGAAGAAGACCCGAGAAAAACAAGCATGCATTTATCAGAATCCTATCAAGAAGACCTAAGTTAAAATTGAATTTGCAATAGTTAAGAAGAGATAGAACAGAGAGGAACATGTTCTGTTAGGACAGTGCCAGTTGAAATGCATTCTAGGCTGAAGATGAGTCCTCGCGTTAAGTGGACCCAGGAGCCGCCTCCCCTAGGCTTGCTGGTTGGGCGGTGGAGGGAGAGCTTGGGTGATCAACACCTATGAGAGAACAGTAGGCAAACCCAGAGGGAACGGTAGGTTCTCAGAGGCCCAGGCATTCCCAGGTTTTGGTTCTTTGCCCTGCCAGCTGGTTTTTGGCTTTTTAAAGCCTTGCTTTTCATTATATTGACAACTTTGTTTTGCTGAAAATAAGAATAAGAAATAAGGGTAAGCAGAGCATCCAACCACCTAGAGGAGAGAAATTTGAATAAAAAGCGAAAGGAGCCTTTGAAGCCAGGGAGCCAGACTGGTATTTCCCTATTTAAGGTCAAGAATCCATCTGTTTAAATTGCCTATCGACGTAAGGTTGGTTCAGCAGAAAAATATTAGGAACTAGAAACCAGAGTCTGATTTTTCTGCTTATTGCTAGAGGAAAATATGACCAAAAGAGTTTGAGGTCTTCTGCTTTGGCTAACAGATTTGAAATTATAAAGCAAAAATTCTCTGCAGAAGAAATTTGTTGTAATAAGATATAAAAATAACCTAAAGTTTCAATTATTACCAAAAAAATTTAACTGAAAGTTTGAATTTATATTTTCATCCTCTTGACTCATTTAAAGTGGGTTACTCGGCATGCTTTAAAAATTTTATTGTTTAATTTCAATATTACTTATGATACATCAAAAAAAAACTCAAGAGTTTATCTTTAAGAGCTACAGAGCATAGTAATTAAAAATATTTTTAAAAACTAGCAAGGCAACAGCACTGTGGTCATTTGCCTTAGGTTAGTGATAAAATATACGGATATGGAGATATATATATATATATATATATATATATATATATATATATATATATATATATATATAAAACAGCTGATAGGAAGAACTTACTGTGCACTCATTCATTTTATTTTCACACCCAGCCTGTGGGGTGGGAAGCATCCATTTTGCAGATGAGGAAAGTCAGGCACAGAGAGGTTAAGTAACTTGTCCAAAGTCATGTGACCAAGATGTGATAAAACCAGGACTGGAACCCATAGTTTGGCTCCAGATTCTAGCTTTTAACCACCCCACCCCCTCCCCTCTTGAATAACATTGTGCGTTGAGAGAGTAAATACTCCTAAGCTAAGACTTGCAAAAACTTACCAGCACAACTCAATATTAAGGTAAATTGCTTGAGGAGTGGTCTGAACATCTGCCTGATCTTCTTTAACCACCATTTCTTTAACTTTTGAATCAGTTCTTTTAAAGTGTGAGATGCTGTCATCTATCAAAAATGAGACTGATGCAATGAAAATTATTATTCTTAGAGGCTTTCAGAATTCACTGGTGTTTCTTTAGAGCTGAATAATTATTTACTATGTAGAGGACATGCAGTGAGCATAAGCCCAGGGGCTCTTCAGATTAGCAAATAGTGTCTCTACTTTATTAAAAAGGACTTGGGTATTATAACAAAAATACACTATTCATTTCCTTTGGGTATTATGAATAATAAAAGTGTCTCCTTCCTCTCAGTCAGGTGGCTTCACACACATCTTCACTGAAGATATGCATGTAAGTCTGTAAGTTTTCATTTTTAGCCCACGACTGCCTGACTTTCTTAGTGTTATCATCATCATCATCATCATCTCCATTATTACTTTGAATTTTTATTGTGGGTTTTTTGGGCTCACAAATTTGATATTAAATAATTCATTGTCTTGGAAAACCCATTGTGGATTTACTTCCTAACTTTAAGTTTATATATTATTTATATTATATTTATTATATTATTTATATTATATTATATTATATTATATTATATTATATCATATCATATCATATCATATCATATCATATCATATTATATATTTTTCAGAACAGAGATGCCAATGACAAGAATGAAAGTCTCACTGCTCTGGATGCCCTAATTTGTAATAAAAGTTTCCTTGTCACTGTCATCCACACCCTTGAAAAACAGAAGAACTTTTCAGTGAAGGACAGGTATCAGTCGATTTGTTTATATTTTGAAAGTCATGAAGTAGAGGAAATGAAACCTGAGCCTCTTGTTTTATTTCCAAACCACAACCTGAACTTGGTGTCTGGGAACATGCATCTATCCAGAGGCTGTTCGATTGGGTGGTCATGCAGCCATGATGTCTCCATTTCAGATCACCTAGCCCTAACACAAATTCTATTTTGAAGATACACATACATAAAACTCCCTTCTCAAAAAAACACCCTGAAAAACCCCTAACACCAAGAAAAAACCATGAGTCCAGAATCAAAAAAGCAGAAGTGCTATTTTCCATTTTTAAAACACCCTGAAAATTCGGGAAAGACATTGACTTCTTACAACCACTCTAGTTTGAAGCTTAAGTGCTGAAAATAAAATGTCCTGAAGTTAACCCTGGTATGTAGTTTTTATGGATCAAGGACAAAGGTAGTTGAAACCTAGATGTTAAAAAAAAAAAAAAGCACCCACAGGGCAGCACCCTAGTAGCACCCCATTGCCTGGCCCCTCAAGCTTCCCTGGAAACTGCTGTCAGCACCAGAGAAGCCATGGCTGGTGGTTAACCTGGTTAACCAAGGCTCTGTATTTTTTCAGTGTGCTTTTTTATCATCTGTATATCCTTTTATTTCTTGTAGTTTTATTGATATAGAATTGACATACAGCACTATGTAGGTTTAAGGTGTATAGCATGGTAACCACAAATCTAGTCTCTTTTTCTGAGTCTGAGTCTCTTTTTCTCATATTCCACATATAAGTGAGGTCATATAGTACTTGTCTTTCTCTGTCTGACTTATTTCACTTAGCATTATCCCCTCCAAGGTCCGTCTATGTTGTTGTAAATGGCAAAATTTTCTCCTTTTTATGGCTGAGTAGTATCCCATTGTCTATGTATACCACATCTTCTTTACCCATTAATCTGTTGATGGACACTAAGGTTGCTTCCATGTCTTGGCTGTTGTAACCAAAGCTCTATTTTTAAACAGGTGTCTGTTTGCCTCCTTCTTAACCATTGCCCTGCAAACCAAGCTGGTCTACCTGACCAGCATCCTGGAGGTGCTGACCAGGGACTTGATGGAGCAGTGCAGTAACATGCAGCCTAAACTCATGCTAAGACGCACAGAGTCCGTGGTTGAAAAACTCCTCACAAACTGGATGTCTGTCTGCCTTTCTGGTTTTCTGCGGGTAAGTGTCCCATCCCTCCGCGGTGTCAGAGGTAAGACAATAGGTGGTTATTTTTAGCGGATGCTGATGTCTTTCCCAGGATAAGTCTTGAGCCCTCTGTGGTGTCAGCACTTAACCCCTTTCAGTCTTGGTCCTTAACAGGAGCACCGGGAGGGGAACGTAAAATTTGTTTTTGCTGTAACTTGCCTATGCAAGTGTAATTAATTTAGAATTTCCGCAGGTAAGACTTTTATCGTTTTAAAATTTTTAGTGTAGTAAGAACAATTAACATGAGAACAGAAAAGTGTACAAAACAGTGTTATTTATAGGCACAATGGTACAGTAGCTTTCTAGAACTTACCTTGCATAACTGAAATTTTATGTCCATTGGCTTTTGCGTCCACCTTCACATGGTTAATGAACATGTGTTGAATGGAGGGCATGTTTCGAATACTGGTGAGAACACACTGTTCTTAGGGCCTCTGAAGCATCTTAGAAATAGCCATTTACCTACCAGTACAGTGTAAGCTAATTACACTCAATTCTGGCCAGTCACTCCATATTAAAGCAAGTCCCCAAAGAGCCGCCCCCACCTTGAGTTCACTTTGTTAGAGTTACTCTATGAACATGGTTGTGATCTAATTGAATCTTAAAATCTTTTCAAATGTGAACTTTGCACCGGTTCTTTTGGTTTAGAGGCTGGGGCCTGGAGCCTGGGGCTTGGTCTGAACCTAGATTGCACCACTTACTAGAGGTCCCAAGCAAGTTTCTTAACCTGCCAGAGACTTGGGCTTATAACCTGTAGAACTGGAAGTGTATTTTAGGGCTGTTCTGAAGCGCAGATGAGAAATGTATGCAGTTGCTTAGCACTGAGTAAGCACTCCATAAATGTTGCCCATTATGATTGTAAAATATTAATAGAAAAAGAAGTGTGTTCAGTCTTCATTCAGCCCTCTGAGGCCCCTGGTGCAGGAGGTTCTTATCCTTCTTTAATTTCACCAGCCATCCAGATTCCAGCAAAACTGCATAATTGTGTATTTGTAGCTAGTTCTGAAATCTAATTAAACTTTGAATAAGACACACTGCTATGCCACAGGTTTTAACAGTGCTGCTTAAGTTTAGATCCAAAAAGCAGCGCCTTAAATAGACTGTGCTTGGTTTAATGTTTAATGTAATCTTACAAGTAAATGCACATTTTTTTTTTTACCAATCCTTTCTCTCCCAAGGCAATACTCGTTTATTAAGATTAATGAAATTTGCCTTCTTTTCTGTTTACTTGGTATAAATCATCATGTGCTTCAGGGAGATGTTGAGCGGTTATTTCTGGGGTGAATTTTTTTTTTGCTTCCCCCATCCTAGTTTCAGCCACTGCCTGTAAACAGAGGCAGCAAGACTGTCACTCAGTTCCTGGGTTTTAGTCTCAAAAGGCAAGCACGTGCCCCACCCCCAGCCCAGTGAATCAGACAGAGGCTCAGCGTGGGGCCGTGTAGTCCGTGTTTTTCCAAGGTCCTACGGGTAATTCTATCACCCTACCTTTGAGAACCTGGGGTAGAAGGTGCAGTGGACTAGAAATCTTGGTTAGAAGCAGCAGGTTCAGGCTTTAAATGGTCTCAGCCCCAGCTGGCTGCATGTCTCTGGGTAACGCACTTTCCATTTGGCATGTTTCCTACCTGCCAAATGAGGGGTGTGGTCATTGGTTTCCAGTTCTTTTGCAGTTCTTTCTTCTGGGATCTTGTGATTCTTATTCTGAGCCCTCAAGGGCTGGTCAGAGCCTTTCTCTAGCTGCTCTTGGGCATTAAAAGAGTGAGGTGTTCCAAAAATCTGGGCTTCCAGCCCAAACGGCCCCCTTGAGCAGAGGATTCTGGGTCACGATTTCGCAGTGCTGATTCAATAGTAGTTTGAGCACGTTGGGTGGTGAGGGGACAGCACACTCCCCTGGGAGGAAGTGGCATTGAGCCATTTTCAGCGAGACTTTCATTTTCAGGGGCTAATTCCCTCTGGGCAGAGGGCCTGACTTCCCTCACGAGGTGCCCAAGGAGTGTGGGACTCTAGTGACCCTAGTCCTCCTGCCCTACCCCCCACAAGCATTTGACTGGTGCCGCAAGCTCTGTGACCTCCAGGTAATTCCTCCTACGCACCTCCAAGGCCCTCTGGGTAAAGTAATAATAATAACTGCCACTTATTGAATGTGCCAGCCATCCTGCTAAGAGCTTGGCTTCCTTTTTCTCATTTAGTCCCATGAGGTAAGTCCCTGTATGACCGTTCTGCATACTGGGGAGTTGGGGACACAGAATAGCTGTGACTTTCTCCAGATCCCACAACTAGCGTGGGACAGTACGAGGGAGCTCTTAGCCACCTCGCTTACTGCTTCCCCAGCGAGGCAGGTCCCTTCTTCCAGGCTTAGGGGACAATTGGGGGATGGAACGGGGTCACAGTTGCCAAAGCCTCTGGCTCAGCCATGGCAAGAGAGTCTGGGCTCAGAAAGGAAAGGGTGGTGATGATGCCAAGCTTAATTCCCATCACAGGAGGGGGAGGGCAGGGCTGGTTCCTCAAGTTGGGCTCTGCCTGGGTTGCTGTGTGTACTCTGGTCTGATAAGATGCCTAAGCCCCTAGCAGGTGTGACTAATTTAAAACTTGTGTTCAGTGGTGACAAAGAAACCTCATGGCCCCATGGTTTCCTAAGCCAGCCAGGCATCAGAATCGCCTTGGGAGGAGTTAAAAACTACAGATGCTCAGGCCTCATCCCCAGAGATTCCATATCTAATGTAGAGCCCAGACCTCCGAATTTCTTGTAAGAGCCCCAAGGAATTCTGGTGATGATTATCCAGCGTTAAAACCATGGGTATGGATAGCAGTATAAGACAAGATGTTACTTCTCTGAGTCTGGCTGCATCTTCTGGAGAACTCCTGACTACATGGCCATCAAATCTGTAGCTATTGCTCCGTGCAGCCCAGGAGAGCCCACTGGTCCCCTAGCACCAACCTCTGTGGGCACATCCAGCCCCCTCCCAAGGACACTCACCCCCATCCTGATGTGAGCTGGAGGGAAAGAGAGAAGTGAAGGGTCTAGGTTTGTGGTCAGGACATTACGTAAGTGGGTGGAGGGAAAGAGAAGAGAGCAGTGTGGTTGTGAACCACTAAATAAAGGAAGTTTCTCATAAGAATTTAAATGTCGTGTTCTAATCCCAATGCTCTCCCCATCTGGGAAATTTTTCAACGTTTCAACTCTGTCCTGCGGTAAGGAAGAGACTCCAGGATGTATCAACAGGGGACAGAGAAGTGGTACTGGGAGCCCAGGGGCGGGTAGGGTGGCAGGAGAGGAAGCCCCGGGACTGGGGAGGCTGTGTTCTTGCTGTCAGTACAAGACTAGTATGGGGTGGGGGATGGGGCCCCAAGAGACTTAAAAGATGTCTTAGTTTACTTGTTCAAGGGAAAGCAGGTAAGAGGCGTAGTGGAATTCTTTCAAAGCCAGATGCCTTGGCTGTAAAGCTTGACTGAAAACTGGTGCTTCAAGCCTTAGTTGCGTGGCTGGTTTCTCATCATCACAGAGGCAGTTTGACTTCCTAGTTCTGACCTGGCTCTTCCTCCCCCATATATTCAGTTTAATATCTATTTGATCATAGAGAGTTTATTTACTTAGTAAATACTACACGATAGTCGACCCAGGGCTCCATTCCTCAGGAGGCTGCAGTGGAAACAGAACACACAAGACTCCCACTTAGGCTGCCTGGAGTCCATTCAAGCACAAAGTGGTTACAGACTTGAGGCATTTCAGTAACAGCAGGGGTGGCCACCCCTGGTCCGGGAAAAAGTGTACGTAGCAGGAGTCTGGAGAAATGAAGCCATCAGGATGGGCTGCATGTTTGGGAAGGTCCTTAGAGCAGTGCATTTGGCTCTGGCCCGGGAAGAGGAGGTGAAGGACATCTGTGGCCTGTCCCAGTGCAGGTGCGACTCTGCAGGCTGTGTCGGGGTGGGGGGCCCCAGGGCTGGCCTGTGCACGGGCAGGAGAGGAGGCTGCAAATCATGTAACTGAAGGCCACTTCCTCCACGAAAAGCTGTTAACACCAAAAAGCTTTCCCCTTGGTAAGTGTATAAAATATTCTTAAGTTAATTCTGGATACCAAGGCTAATCGTGGTGCATTTTTAAAAATGCCATTTATTTTCAGCGTGCTTTTAAAAGATGGAGCAATTAGATAGGAATATAAACAAAGGATAAACCTCCACTAACTGTTCGTAGGTTTAGCCTGCTGACGAGCGTTAGGCTACCAGACAGAAGCTTCAGTATAAGAGAATCATCAGCTGCTTCATGCGCTTCATGAATATCGACTTGTGTGTGAGAACATACATGTGTGTTCAGGAGAGGAGTTTTGCTCCCAATCCTAAGTACAGCAATATGTATTTTCTTGGGAGTTTCATGTTGATTGTTAGAAAACACTGCCTCCTGTCTCCTGTCATAGTGCCATAAACTGAAACTTTAATTCTTTGGAAAGTACACTGGATTCTGGCAAAAGCTAACTGTCATTTTTGCGTCTTTTCCAAGGAGACTGTTGGAGAGCCGTTCTATTTGCTGGTGACGACTTTAAACCAGAAAATAAACAAGGGTCCCGTCGATGTAATCACTTGCAAAGCCCTGTACACCCTTAATGAGGACTGGCTGCTGTGGCAGGTTCCGGAATTCAGCACCGTGGTATGTTTGCCGTGAAGCTGGTGGGGGGTGGGGGGAGGCACTTAAAATGAACCGGTATCATTCCTACCGCGGGAGGCCTCATATGTTTAGTTAATTAAAAGCAGTTGTTGATAAAATATTAACATGTGTTCACATAATAGATTTTAATTACTCAGATTGGGGGAGAAACTATTGTAATGATGCCTGGGGTACTCATCAATTTCCAAAGATTTTAATATCAGGATTGCTTATAGCTTTCAGCGGCGTCAAAGGAAATGCAAAGTAATCCCTATTCAGCACTTATAATTGCAATCAGAATTTCTCAAACGGCTCTGCTCTGGAAGACAATGTGTGAAGATACATTTCAACCAAATTGAGGCCGTCTTATTTTAAAACGATAACACAAGACAAATTCCACTGTGTTCCCCCTGCAACATGGCACCCTTACTTTATTTTCATGGATTAGTTACAAATGTTTGGTGTCATGCACTTCATGTTCTGTGATCTCATAGATATTTTTAGAGGAACGCTGTAAATCACGACAGGAAGATGATGGCCTGGCTGCTGGAGGGTTTCTCCATTTAAGAACATCCTTTTCACCCATCCCCACTCCACCCACACACCCACTTCACTTCATAAAGGAAAAGGGACCAATTTTTTGCACATTCAGGAACTTTGCAGAGAGAGCCAAACGTGGCAAGTAGCTCCCAAATTACTTAGGAATTTTCTGTGCTTTTCTGTTAATAGAGACTTGGAAAAGAGATTGTTGTGTTTTGATTTGATCCTTAGCTTTATGGGGATTCTGGGCTTCTTCACAATTTCATGAGAGGAGAAGGAGGACAAAATTACAGTGGGGTTTTGGTGTTGCTCAGTAAGGGAGCAGAGTTTCCTGCGGCTTTGCGCTGGATGGCAAGGACTGCAGTGTCATCCTGGAAGAATTCATCCCCTAATTGGAGAAGTCACCACGTTGCTGTAGACTGTGTTATGGTTGTATCCTCTGTTGGGAGAATGGTCCCTAGATCAGCTGTTTTGAGTTCTCGGTCACTGCCGGATGTAGCTCACCCTTCCACAGAAGATGGTACTATGCTCAGCTGCCATCCACAAGGTGGGAGGCTGAGCAAAAAGCCAACAGTTCTGTTTTCTGTCCATGTGCCCATCTCTACCCGAGAGGGAGTTGGATACAGTGGTTCCTAAACATTCCTGTGGATCAGAATCCCCTAGAGAGCTTATTAAACACCCATTGCAAGGCAGCACCCCAGAGTTTCTAATTCAGTAGGTCTGGGGTGTGGCCTGAGAATTTGCATTTCTAAAGAACTTTCTGCAGCTGCTGCTGGTCCAGGACCACATGTGGAGAACTGTTGGTATAGTGGTTAAAGCGTAGACTCAGGAGCCAGGCAGGTTTGAATCCTGCCTCGGCCACTGGCTAGCTGTGTGACTTTGGGCAAGTTTAGAAATCTCTCTGTGCCTCCTCATTTGTAAAATGGGGATGATGATCATGGTGCCTGCCTATCTCATGCAGGTGATTTGAAGATTAAGGGTCGATATTCTAGAAAGCACTTAAAACGTTGCCTGGCACATGAGTGCCATGTAAAGCACCTCAGGTGCTTGTTAGAAATGCAGACCCGGATGGACTAACCCCCGGGCCCTCCCAAGGGGCTGACTACATTGGAATCTCTGCGGATAAAGCCCAGGCGTGGTTAGATGTTTTTCAGTACTCCAGGCAATTCTAATGCGCATCCCTTGGGAGGAACCCCACAGGTATCTTGGTATCAGGGTCTTTTGCCTCTCCTTTCACTGATCCACGATTTGCTTTCAAATCAGGGGCTTTAGTCCTAAAGCAGATGTTCATGCTTTTACTTTGAAGCGTTTTAGAAGCCCCACAGGTTCCCAAAGAGAAACATTTGCAAGTGCGTATAGGTCAGGGAATCCAGCATTATTTCACTTTCTTGCAAACATGAACCCCCACAGGAAGGAGAGGAGAGGAGATGGTAGTGGGTGTGGGGAAGATGTCAATCCCTGGAGCAACTTTTGAGGTTTGAGTCCTTTCTAATGCTTTACACTTTCCCCCTCTTTCATTTTGAAACGTTATTTATTTCACAGTCAATTAAGACCATGTGTTTCTGATTTGTTAACACTCAACTCATCATCAGACTGTTTCTTGATGTTGAAGAAATTTGTGTAGACTCTTGGATTCTTTTTTCGTTTGTAGCCCCTGGGGGAAAAGTTGATGGAAAATTATGCTTTAGAAATCCACATAAATTTTCCTTTTTGAATACGGATTTGCTGGTAGATAGTGTTGAGACTGGAAAGGGGGTGGGCCACTTGTTTCTAGGAGCCTTGCTTTTAAAATTGATTTTTAATGCCTCTAATTGGACCAGTTCCAACACCTCTTTGGTGGTAGATGGTTGTACCAGGAACTACAGAGACGCTTGATCTGGTCTGGCTTGTGTGACAAAATGTTAGCAGAAGGTCAATGTAAAAAAATTAAGGTTTTCCATTTCCTTTCAGGCAAGTCCCCCCGGCCTTAACCATCATATTTAAAATTTTCCTTCCTCTCTTGTCATCCCCTCACCCAGGCATGTAAACCCAGTGGTTTGAAGTCTCGATTTTCTAAATTTGCCTGAGGTGGTCTATGTAATTGAAAACCAAGGCGTTGTGAACAAACTTGATTGTGTGTGTAAATTCTTTCAAGGAAAGAAAAGTCAAAGAAAAAAATCAAGAGCAGCCACAGGAACAACTCGAAACCACAGAGCCTGGTGCCATGGCAGGGACACACACACTTAAATCAGAATAGGCCCCCAAACTCCTGTTTGGCTAAATGCTCAAAAACAGCACCTCATATGACAACCTAAAAGTCAGGTTTCACGCCTCTAAGATTAGGCTGTGTTCTCCCTGAGGTGTGGGATGTTTTCTGGAACATAAGGACATCCTGCCAATAGCGTATACGTGAAATAATTACATGAACACATGGGCTCTAAGAAGTAATTCTTTATTTACTGCATCCTGGGAGGAAAATTCCTCTGCCTTTCTTAAATGTAAGCAAAGCTCCGTAAAGTCACTTCCTCTAGGACCAGAAGAAACCATCCTTCTCTAGCAAGGCATTGCAGGCTGGTGTTCAGGGAAGCACACTGCCAGAACATTCTCATGCTCCCGAGGGCAGCATCAGGGGGCAGTTTACACACACGCGCGCGCGCACACACACAGAATTCTAGTCTTCCCCTAACATCCAGGGATCCAGAGGTGACTTCTTAGAAAAGGAGTAAGTCCTATTACTCTCTGGTTCTTCCTCCTTTGCAAAGTTTTAGGCACGTTTGCTTTTGTGGCTGGAGCATCTCAGGCCCTCCCTCGGTGTGTGCTGGGTCTAGAGAATGATTTTGGACCAGATCACCTGAAACTTCAGGGGAGTGAGTGAAGGTTGAGGATTTCAGTTCTGGGAAAGTGGACCGCATGGGAGAAGGGACATTTGCTTTACTTTTGGGAGGAGATGAGAAAACTCAATAACTCGTAGCAAATGTGCTGAATTAGCAAGAGCAGGTTGACTTATAATCAAAGTTAAACGAGAAATGGCTTTTTGAACTCTTAAACCCAGGAAATGAGCCTGCCAATCTGCTGTATCTGAGAGATAGCATCTTGGCGCCCTGGGAAACAGTGTTCGGACAAACATATTACTGCCTTCATTCTCATATCTATGAAAAAGTCTTTAAGATTATTAGAAATTCTTGAAAAAGCACAGATACTCGCCTACAGAAATCTTAATGCCTCTACTAGGATTTATTGAAGATTTATGCCAGCCCACACCAGCCTTTTCCCCCCAGTAGTTACCATGTTGGGGACAATCATATCTCATAAAATATTTCACCTATTACCAAGCTCTAGCTATCTGTAGCAAGAGTTTCTTATCTACAGGCTTCTTCCAACACGGTAGCTCTCCCCACCACTCTCCAGCTCCTTCCGTTCCATTTAGTTTGTCCTTTCAGAAGATCCATTATCCCCATAATTAAACAACCCACTGTCCCGATTAAGTCATTCTCTGTTACTTCAATTACATCCCATTGTTCATTAAATCCTGATGTTTGCACTTCAGCAATCTTGTTTTTAATACTCTTAGCATTTGTGGAGAAACAGTAAAGTTAATTAACAATTCTTGAGTTCCCCCCCCTTTTTCTCTCTACCACAGTGCAAATCATTTCCATTATGACTTGCAATAATACTGAAACTATTACTAACTCCATAGTTACTGTTCTGAGCTTTCTGCTCAAAGAAGCGAAACCGTTTTTTATAATCATTTTAGGTAAGTCATCCTACTTGATGGCAGGCAGTGGAAAATGAAAAATTAACATTAAATGAGTGCTTTGAATGACTTTCCTCTTTATACTTTTTCTTCTCACACCCATAATCTTGGGATTAGAAAATAATTTAGTTACCTAAATACAAAAGTACTTAATTTTCTTTTTCATGGCTTAGATGTCACTCTATTACTTCATCGTTAAGGATTGTTATTTCTACTTGTACCTCTCAGAGAATGGCAACTTCAATAGCAAATCATGGTGGAGACAAAGGTGTTTTTTAGATTTGTCTTTTCTGGCATAGTCAAAGTCGGCATTTTATTTGAAGTTACTGTTATTTAGAGCAGGAATCAGCAATCAATAGGCTGTGGGCCAAATGTAGCCCTGATGCCTATTGTTACAAATAAAGTTTTATTGGAACACAGCCGTGCTGTTCACCACTGTTGTCTGTGGCTGTTTTCCTGCTACAACAGCAGGGTTGAGTAGTTGCGACAGAGACTGTACAGGCCTCAAAGTCTCAAGTAAATCCTCAAATGTTTACTGTCGGGCCTGTTAAACCAAGTTTGCCAGCCCTTAATCTAGAGCTTGACATAACAGAAAGGAACTAGATCCTGCCCTCCCACTAACACCAAGAACCTTGACCTGGTTCCTCTCTCTTTGGGGTCACAGCAATGGAAACACCTCACCACTGTCCGTAAAGCTGAAACTCCTGGGTGCTTTGCCCCCCACCCCCAAAAAAACCCACCAGAAAACTCTGAAATACTCACATTAAACCTAAAGTAGTGAAATCAATCATTTTGTGCTAAATCAGACAGATTCTCACTTGATTTTTGCATGAACAACTGTTAGTAAATGCTAGCAAGTATAGAAAAACTTGTGAGAAACAAATTTGAGGAAGTTCTATTAACTTAATTTTTTTTCTTCAAAATGGAAAAGGCCTTCCTCCCTCATTATTCTGTCAGGGGGTCAAATACCTTGACCCAGGAAGCCTTGGGCTCGTGGTCTCTGGTGGAGAAAGGAGAAGGGGGCAGGGAGGGGAGGTCGGGCAGGAAAGAGCAGTGCTGGAGCGGGTGGCTGGCAGGATGTCCCAGGGCTGACAGCAGCTTGAAGGTAACCTCAGATCAGAAGCTTTTCTGTCACTTGAACTTCTAACTCCGGGCTCTTGCTGCTTCTCCTGAACTTCTGGAAGTGGTTCTCTTCTCTCATTCAGTTTAGGATAAAAGCCAGCCTTTCTTTTGACCTTCATTTGGCTCTGAAATGAAATTAGGAATGTATTTTATAGGTTTTATTTAATGAAAGCAATGATTAGCCTAAGACCTTTTATGATAAAGTTGCTGGCTTGTAATAAATCCTTTTAGAATTGCTTTCTAAATATTAGAAAGTATCACAAAAAGTATGTGGCAACATCCCTGCCCCTACTAGCCAGGTGTACAGCTGAAGAGTTAATGAGGTGGCTGGATCATCCCCCCGAGGATGGGGCAGATGTGGGAAAATGCCTCTCCCCTGCTTTTAATGCATCCTTCCTGCCCTCTGCAGCCTTAGTTTTTCTACCTCAATAGCTGAAGCCTTCCAGGTTGTGTGAAGGGCTGATGGGTAAAGGTCCTGGCGAGGTTGTACGTGCAGGCGCCACGTCGCTCAGTAGAGAAGAGGTGGGGTTTGGAGTCTGAGAGTCTCGGGTGTGACTCTGGCCTCAGCCACTTTACAAACTGGCTGTGTGACCTTGGGCAGGTCACTCAACCTCTCTCAACCCGTGTCCTCATCGTTAAACAGTGATTATAAACCGTAACCATGTACTTTTGTTATGAGGTCAGGAAATAATATCTGTAAGATGTCTAGCTGTCAGGCCACAGAGTAGGTGCTCATTATTTATTTATAATAGCTTTTCTTGTCTGAGCTGTTTTTCTTGTCAACTGTAAGGTCTACCAAGCAGAAACTGTCCCCTCATCATTCTTCTTGATCGGTTATTTATTGATGATGGGTGATGTTGGGAGGTGATTAACTGAATCCATTGTCATTAAACACATATATTATTATTACTGAAAATGTTACCCATCACCCCTCTATGTGGGCATTCACAGCCTCTGGCAGACAGTGGTCCCCTGGACAGATGTGAGCAAGGACCACAGTGACCAACCTGCACAGCCAGCTACCTAAAAGGGCTGGATTGTGACCTGCTTCAAGGGACCAGGTCCTTTCAGTCTGGTCCTTATTCCTTCTAAATAGACTTGCCTTTCTAAGAACGCTTCTCGGTAATAGGCTGTGTTCCTGAATCCATTATTCCTTGAGATCCAAGATACCTGTGGCCTAAGCAACAGAGAAGTTTCTCTCTCTCCCACATGAAGTCCTGGGATGGGCAGGCCAGTACTGATGGGCGCCTCTGCTCTGGGACGTCCTCACAGACCTCAGCTACTCTCCTGTTGTCCTAAAGTCACCTCATGACCTAAGGTTTTTGCTCCCTGCCAACCTCCTTCCACACTGCAGCCAACAGGACATATGCTGAGCTATAGAAAAGGTGACAGATGGTTACCAGCTGTCTTTTAAGGAAGTTTCCCAGAGGCTGCCACCTAACACGTCTGTTTAGTCTCATTGACCAGAACCAAATCATATGGCCATACCCAGCTGCAACAGAGGCTAGGAAAGGTCATCTTTCTTCTGGGGGAACACGAGCTTCATAAAAATTCCTTTTGGTGGGGCCTGAGCCACAGGGTGCTCCAGATTGAGTGGGTTCCCTGGGGTTCCATGCCAAGCCAAGGTAAGGCGATCACGCCTCCTCTCCTGAGTCCATTGTCTCTGCTCTGAGAGCATTTATTGAGACCCTCAGGCAGATTGGGACTGCGCTCAGAAGTTTGTCACCTCGACTGGCCCTTTGGCACTGCAGTTAAGAGTATGGATATATCCTAGTTATGACCCTCATCAGCTCTGTGATCTTGGACACATTTCTGAACCTCTCTGTGTCTCAGTTTCTTGGTCTGTTAAATGACGTTGATAATAGTGCCCATTTCAGAGAGCAGTTGTGAGGATAAATGAGTTAGAAAAGCTTGCCCAGCACATGGTAAGTATTCAGTAAGTGCTGGCTATTAGAAACCTGAAACAGTATTCTCTTCGTCAGCTTTTGTTTCTATAAATAGTACAGGGCTTCTCCCTCAGATGGCAGGTGGTAGTTTCGGAAAGGCAAGCATGGTTCTTCAAGCCTTCTGCCCTCCTTTCTACCCAAGGAAGTGGGATTCTTTATCTAGACTTCCTGACCTAGTAGCCCGAGTAGAAGATTGAAACTTGCTGCACATCAGTCTAATTAGAGTTGAAGCCAAGTACCTGCACAGTCTGGAGGCCTCCCAGGTACTGTTGTTGCACATGCAGCTTCTTTCCAGACTCGATTCAAATGCCCCTTCCTCCATGCACGCTTCCTTGATTTCCTTCCTTTTGTGGAAAAAAAAAAACCTCCTCCAGGCTAGAGGTAATATCTCTGAACCTCTGACGCACTCCATCTATACCTACTATTTTCTGCCTGGTATTAGAATTCATTGTGTATATCCCACAGGTGTTCTGCCAGTGTCTACTTCCCATGCAAGATCAGGGTCAGATTCTATTTTGTATCATCTGCAATGCCCTGTACACAGTAGGTGCCAAGTGGGTGGGTGTCAGTGAATAACTTTATCTACCTCAGCATCAGCAAAGCAAGCTTTGTTAGATTGGGTGCATTCAGATAAAAGAAAGAGAAAATATGACTAATGGTGCCTGAAATCATAAGAGCCTGGAATTGCATCCTAGAGCAAGAAGTCTGGAGGTCAGCAGCCCCTAGGCAGGTACATGTATTTAGCAGTGTCAGGGCTCTGGGCCACCTTCTCCATGTTCCTCTTGGCCCTCCCTCTTAGACACAAAGTAGCTGCCACAGCTCCAGGCACTGCTCTCCCCTTTTGTAGAAACCCTTTCCCTGTATGTCTTATTGGCTAGAACTGAGTTACATGACCACTTCCTGGTGAGGGGGAAAAGAGTTGCCACCAGTTATGTTTCCTAGCCTAGGCTGGGCCCACTGTTCTTGATACCTGGCTTCTTTTAGCAGAGAAGAAAGAGACATGGCTGCTGATTGGACAACCAACCATATCTGTTGCCCCAGCTTTGCTGACACTTTCATAGACAGAGCAGTTCCTCTTAACAGAGGGGCAGATTTCTAAGGAAGACACCAGGGTTCATTTTAGAGCACTTTAGCCTTTTGTGGGTCTTGAAAAGTAATCACCATCCCATAGATTTGAACTGTACTTTGTTTACAAAACATTTTCATATTTTGAAAGGCAGCATCGCCAAATGTTTAAGAATGTTTAAATGTTTAAGAATGTTTAACAGTACCTTGGCTGCCTGCTTCTGCCTTTTTCTTGCTGGGGGATCTTGTGCAGTTTTCTTAACCTCTCTGTAACTCCACTTCTCATCTGTAAAATGGGAATAATAATAGAATCTATGTTGTAGGGTTGTTTTTAAGATTAATGTACATATACGAATACACATAATTTATCACAGTACTTGGCACACAGGAAGCACTCCTAAATTTTCTATTACTATATGTTATTATTTAATGATCCTCTCACTCTTTTGAGATAGGAACAGTGAGAATTTTGAGGCTCAGAGAAGTTAGAGGCCTCGCCCACACTCCCACAGCTAAGCAGCAGGAACTGGAGACAGTCTGGGTCTGATGCCAGTGCTCAGGGCCCTCAGCGCTCCGGTCCTCCCTCCTTGAATTCCCTGAACACTTACTGAGAGTGAGAGTTGCACACAGTGGCTGAATATCGTTTCAAAGGTGGTGCTTTGGTTTCCCAAATGTATTGGGGGAATCATCTGAGAACCAGGACTACGTCTTAAGGTTTTTGCTAACCCCGTCCCCTAATGCTGAGTGGGGGCATAGGGAGGACTCTGGTTCAATGAGTTGTGAAGGGGAGATGGTGCTTTCATGGGGAGGGGGTCTTCCGTGATGGGGAACGGGCGGCCCAGCTGCGCTTTCTGAGCCCAGCCCAGCGGGGTCAGGGGAGGGGTAGGAGGCAGGGCCCCGCTCGGAGATCCCCTGACTGCACTTACACATTCAGAAACTGCTATCTGAGCACTAAGCGTTAGGGGCATAAAAAAAGAACACAAATCAATTTGTGTCTGAATTTACTCTCAGAATTCCCTGTGGACGCTATAAAATACCATTTTACCTTTTTCCCACCCATCTAGCTGTGGAGGCAGTGGCAGGTTTACATTATTTTACAACAAGTTAAGGGCTCTTTTTTTTCCCTTTTGGTTATGTTTTTAAGAAGACCATTTATTGCCTATAAAGAGGTGTTTTTGTTGAAGACAATAGTGCCCTTTAGGTAGTCACAGAATGTTATTTCACAAATGTCTATAAAACTATTAAACAAGCCGGGACTGCTGGAACCCTGATTAAAAGGTGCTTTTTATTCGTCTTAATCTTTGGAAGCCCTGTGAAACAGCTTAACCACCACTACTCCCACTGCGCAGAGACCAACACGGAGAGAAATATGGGGAGACAGGGGCAAGAATGCTCCGACCAGATGGGGCAGGACTAACACTGACCCGTCCAGCCCTTCCAGACACCCCATCTGTGCTGGGAATCCAGCTTGGGACCTCAGTTATAGCCTGATAGAAGACAGGTTCCTGGTGGTCCAGAGGGTTCCTGGGCTGTAGGTGGGACAAGGAGAAGGGCCCCGGGTGGTGGGAGGGATCAGAGCCAAGTGGTTCATGGTGCTACCCCTGGCCCTCCACTTACAAGCTGTGTCCCTAGAGCAAGTGACTTAGCCTCTCTGTGCCTCCGTTTCCTCACTCAGAAGTGGGGAGAACAATAATAAAACCTTCTTCCCCAAGATGTTGGGAAGATTAAAAGAAGCGTGTCTTGAAATGCATTTGGCAAGGTACCAATAAGTGTCACCAAAAAAGGGAGGTAAGGAGGGGACTCATGAAGCTTTGCCACTGTGGTTCCTTCTCAACAGTCTGCCCTGCTTTTCGTCCGCCCGGTGTTTCAGGGTTTGCTAGCAGAGAGGCGTTCTGCATCCCTGCCCGGTGGGCGACTGACCCAGGACATGAGTGTGTTCTGAGAGCAGCTCTCTGTCCCAGAAAGAGGAAACTCTCACAGGCCAGATCGAGGTCACCGCTTACCGTCCGAGTTCAGACTCCAGACTCCACTGATTTGGATTTTTAATCATTCAGTTAGGACCAGGCCAAGGTTTACTCTTGCATAATTGTAGACAGGATCGTAGGGGCAAGATTTAAAGGCAGTAAAAAGAAGACATGCCTCTGAGCACCTCCCCAGTGTTTCAGAAGCCCTGTCAGGGGTCCTTAAATCCTGTCTCCTGAGTCAGACACTGTTCTAAGTGCAATGTGGTTAATTCAGTTCATTGTTGTGAATCCCCGGGAGAGTGTTACTGTTTGTTCCCACTTTGCAGGTAAGAAAACTGAGATAGGTTTCCCAGCTAGCTGGTGGTGGATTGGGATTGAACCCAGGAGTCTGACCCCAGAGCTGGTGCTCTGGCCTGTCCTGTAAGCTGGCAGCTTGCTCTTTCCTCTCATAGCGATACTGCGCATGGCATCAGGGTCCCAGCTGCTCAGTGCTGGCTGCGTCTGTTTCCACATGAAGGCATACCGATACTGACAGTGACGGTTGTGATAAGTTATATGAAATAACAACATCACCGTTATTACCACATCACCATCATCCGGCCTTTCCCAACAGCCTGGCCCTGTGCCAAGCCTTTGACACACACATTATCTCATCTGATCCGTGTAACAACACTGGAGGGGCAGGTATGTTCTTAAACCCATTATAAAGTTGAGTCAATCCTAGGGAGCCCCAGTTTCCAGATTATTTGTGTTTTCATTTTTTTTTTTAACATTTCCATTAGTTAATAATTTTACATTCTCTCAGTGCAGCCAGGCTCAGAAATGTTAAATAACTGTGCACTTCACATCATGCCTAGGCCCCTGTGACTCCACGATCACCAAGGTACCTTAAATCTAAACTGTATGTTATGCTAATTACAAAATACTCTCAGCACTTCCCTGTATCGGTTCCCCCGAGGATCACTAGTCGTAAACTTCATTGTTTTCAATCTGTTTATTTGTTCTTTGGCAAAGTAAACTTGAAATTGCTCTTAAATTCATTCTGAAATATTCCCTAGTTGTGTGTTTTCACACATTCACAAAGGCCTAGTTTTTCCCATTAGGCTCACTCTGAGGTTTTGCTGCGCTGGGAGAACGTGAACTGCAGACCCATAAGTAACGGCACTGAAATGTAAAGCAATTGATGCAAGAATAGTAGTACAGGGTGGGGTCTTAGTGTTCTAACAAGAACTCGGGAAACTGACTGAAGACGTTGAAGGTGGAAGGGGAGATGAACGTCACCGTAATTAATGCTGCATATTAAGACGTGACCTCTTTGGCTCGATCAGTACGGAGGCCTCATGACCTTTCCTGTCACCTGAAACTTCGCTTCTAGGACTTTGTGGTCCTGTTGATAAAAAAAGATAATCACCAGTCTGTCCTCATCTACTGTGAAACCTTTCCAAAAAAAATTTTTTTGAGGATAAAATTAGAAATTACAATTTTTAGAATATTTATATGTATATATATTTTACTCTCAGATATATTTTTTCAATGCTTGCTCTATAATGAGAGTTTTAACTTTCTGTTTTCCTTTCCATTATCCCTGAAAAGAATGGATTATAGAAAAAAGATTAAAGCAATATAATGCGATACGGTGTTTGCTAATGTGCTGTCAGAGGTATTAGCAGGACTCACGAAGGTTTGTGTCTTTCATGAATGCTTTTCAGATTGCACTTATCTAATAGGCTTGGAAACCTGTTTATATTCTTGCAGGCATTAACCGTCGCCTTTGAAAAAATCCCAGAAAATGAGAGTGCAGATGTCTGTCGGAATATTTCAGTCAATGTTCTTGATTGTGATACCATAGGTCAAGCCAAAGAAAAGATTTTCCAGGCATTCCTAAGCAAAAATGGCTCTCCTTATGGACTTCAGCTGAATGAAATTGGTCTTGGTAAGTTGGTACGGGAGCTATTTTGTCCCAATCTGCTGAGGAGCACCTTTCCCCTCTGCCGTCCCCCGTTCCCTGCCCCTAGCATGTGAGCTCTGTTTGCTGACACCTGTTAGCCTGGGTTGTTCCCAGAGGGTGTGTCTAGAGGCCAGGAGTCTGCACTGGTCTCCCTTGAACATCATAGTTCTTTCTAGGAAGCAGGATCCCTTAAAGATGCTTTTGAAACAAAATATTACATTTGTAAATCAGATTCATGAGATTGCTAACCCTGAGACCGAATGAGTTCACCTTGCATCAAGAAGTACACAAAGGTGTCAACCTCAGGCCCTCTGTGTTGCATTTCACATTGGCATTTGATTTGTTTGTTGTGATACTGAGTGTGTCATTAGTGGGTGGCTCAGGCTCTGGGTGTTAACTTCAGCACGCTCGAAAGGCCATCTTCCTCTCTGCTAATCACCTCCTGCATTAAGTATATTCTCATCCTCCCCCAGCATGAAGCGGCATCTGCTGTGAATTCATTTGCGGGCTCTATTGGTACACTGCAAAGGCGAGCATATGCGTGAGCGAGCTGACAGGGCTCCGCTGCACTCAAATGTTCATCAACATTTTAAAGTTGAGCTCCATGCAGCCTCCCAGGAGACTGTCGCGGGATTTTATAGCAGATAATGGGACAGGAAAAAAGAGTAAAATCACAGCGGTGACAGACAACGTAACAAGGTTCCTCTCTCCTCCATGTACCGCGGTAGCCTCAACTAAGCAGGCAATTAGAATCACCCCCGCCGCCGGCCGTCCAAGTCAGCCCTCCTGCTAAAAGGCCCCTGAGAAAAGCTGGGGCGCGGGGTCTGGCAAATCTGAAACCATGCAAATGTGCAGCAACTCCAAGACCTGGCTTCAGAGAAAGCCAGACCACTAAAGCATTTCTCCTCCACCTCGCTTCTGCTTCCTTCTGTTGGACGGACTGTTGGGCACTTCAAGACCATTTGAGCTCATTTGGTCAGACAGTCAAAGCGGCAGCCCCAGCCAGGAAACCATGACGGGACCCAGAGGGGCAGGAAGTGTCCGCCCACCTGGGAAATAGTGGGATCCAACTCAGCTGGAGAAAGACCCACGCCGTGTATGGGGGCATTGCCTCTTAGCTTCAGCTGATGATTGCCATGTGGGGCTGTGTGGTCAATGTTACCAGATGATCCAGTTTTTTTAAAGATAAGTCAGAACTCCAAATTTTTATGTGCCATCTTCTGATCTTTAAATGTTGGTGCTCCATTGACACTAGAATAAGAATACATAAAACACTGTGCAGGCTCACAGAAGGGAAAAACACACATCCATGGGCCACAGTCTGACCCTAGGGCACAAGTTGGCAACCTCTGAAAGGAGTTGAACCCCATGGTGTTGGGATACTTGCCCCCCAGTTCACCCCTACATGGGGACGGACAGAAGATAGTTCACAGGGGACCCGCTGGAGAGCGCCCCCATGCACGGGGGTGGACATACACCTTTTTATTTTTTTGTAATTGAAGAGGGCATACACATTTGCTTTTGGAATTTTCTGAAGAGCTTAGTCTCTCTGAGGATGCATTATTTTCTCTTCTTTTGGCTTTATTTCCAGGCTTAGTCTCAGAGCAAAATCTTCAGGGAAGAGTGGTCTTCATGTCAGGGCCCTAAACAAAACAAAAACAGGACAAAACTCAGGCTACTGGTCTGGCTGGCTCTGAACCTTCCAAACCACTTCTAAGTTTTAGATAGTTATAAATAATAACTGCAAGAGTAACAGGGTAGCATTTTATATTTCTCACTGTAATTTTAAGAGAGAACAAAATGCTCTTCTTTGGGTTTTTTCAGAGCTTCAGGTGGGTACACGACACAAAGAACTTCTGGATATTGACAGTTCCTCTGTGATTCTTGAAGATGGAATAACCAAACTAAATACCATTGGCCACTATGAGGTAAGAACAAGATTTAGCCCCCAACAACCTAACTGGGTTAGTTCTTCTCCAGGACCATATAAATTCTTTGAAAAATTACAGGACTCTTGCACATTTTCTGGAATCGTTTTCAGTTAGCTTGTTTCTGGGGCAGAAGTTTTCCTTGGTTGCTCGTGGTCTGCTTGTTGCCCGGAACCCCCTCTCCAAGAGCTGTGGTTTTCATCTGGCCCAATCACTCTCCATCCTGCAGCTTAGGTTGGAAACTTCACCTTTACCAGGTCCTCTAGCCTGTTCAGTGGAAGAGTTATCGTTTAGCTTGGCTCTGAGCAGAGCCTATAAAAGTCCTAAGCTGCACCACTGTTCACAGTTGACCCCGTGACCTTTGTGTAGGGTCCTTTGTTTCTGAAGTTCTACGTTTCCTGTTTGTTTGAAATATTCAGTGATACCTTCCTGGCTTCTGCCCTACATGCTGGGTGAGCGTTGAGGCGGGTGAGGGGTGCACGTGACTACTCAGAGAGCTGAGTGCTGGAGAAACCTGTCCAGAACTAGAGGGAGGAGGTGGAGGAGGGTCTTGAACACTCTGGGGTGTGGGAGTCATTCAGCAACATTACCCAGATCTTTGTTGAATATCCACTCTGTGCGCAGAGCTGGAGTTGCACACGAGAGGAACAAAGACCAGGTCCCTGACCTCACGGGAGCCTACAGCCCGGGGAGTGGGTGGGAAGGGAAGAGGAGACACGTAGTGAGGCAGCACCTTCTGGTGTAATAGTGCTGTGACTCAGAGTATCCAGGGAGGCTCCCTGGAGGAAGCAGTGACTCAGCTGAGATCTGATGAGTGAGAAGTCAGCCAGGCTGGGGTGGGGCGCCAGTACCCCCAGCAGGGAAGGGGGAGCGTGTGTTCTTCAGAAGAAAGACTTTGAGACTGGCTAGAACTGGAGAGGGGCAGGGGTGGCAGTGAGAGCCAATAACAGTAAACAGCCCTTACTCTGGGCCAGGTGCTATCTTCAGCCTTTCCCTTTATTTTGGCTAATTCTAGCCTACAACGGTCCTACTCATAGGTACTGTTATTACCCTGCTTTATAGATGGGCATGCTGAGGCTTGGGGAGGTTTACTAATAGCTAATCAGTGGCAGAGGCAAGGTTGCGACTCGGATGGTTGGGCTCTAGGGTCCATGGCGTAACCAGTACACACCTGGGCTGCTCGTGGATGAGAAGAAGGCCAGGGAGGTGGAGAGGGAGGCAAGAGGGGAGGTGCAGGCGGTGCACGTCCAGCAGTTCTTCAGAGGCCTGAATTTCCTCCCAAGACCAGTGGGAAGCCACTGGGGGATCTCAAGCAGGGGAGATTTTTGCGTCTCAGTAAATGACAGTGGCTGTGCATGGAGTGTGGATATAAGAGGTGCAAACCTGGAAATAGGGAGACTCATTAGAAGAATTTCAGTGAGGAATGCCGTTGACCAGAAATGACAGAGGGGCTCTGGAGATGGCGATAAGTGGGTGGATTCAGAGTTGGGCAGAAAGTGGGCACTATCGTCTGTGCAGGTGGGAGAGATACTGGCGTGAGGGGAGTGGTCACCAGGGCACCAGGGGTGGCTGGGTAGGTGTGCAGAAGCGGCGCTCTTGTGGAGATGGAGACGATGGGGCGGGGCTGGGTGGAGTCAGGGGGCCCAGGGAGCGGCTTCCCAAGCGCCTCCCATCTTTCATGGCTGTAAATTCCAGGGACACATGTGGGTACCAAGAGGGCCTTTGGGCCCTGCCAGGCATTTCCTTCACCTAGAAAGAAGCTAAGACTGTTCCTTGAGCAGAGCTTTCTGGACAACAACCAGGGACAGAGGACACCTCATCCTTGGGCTCTCTGGCTGAGTGGGTCTAAGAGCCAGTTTAGAAATAGTTGCTTTGGGTGACCTCTGTGTGGTGCTGTCCAGGGAGCATTTGCTGGAGGGCATCTAGCAGAGAACAGATTAACAACTTGCCCCTGTGCCCACCCTCCCAACGCTTAGACTTTCCAGTCTTGGAATCATCTTGCCAAGAGCTGTCGATCTTAGTCTTTGGAGTTTGTAAGAATCCCCAGGGAAATTTCTGAACGTATGTATTCCTGTCGGTGGGCCACATTGAGAGAAGCACTGCTCCAGAGGAAATCTAATGGATGGAAGGAGGTTAGAGTCAGATGTGGAAGTAGTTAGTAGAGGGAGCTTATTACAGCATCCATTTGAAGTTCAGAGTTGCAGCCCGGCAGCAATCTCCTTCTCTCCCTGCATCTGGGTAGCGACCTTGTTTTGGCAAGTTTGGCAGAAGCACAGCCACACACGCCCTCCTTTGGTGCTCTCACTAATGTGCTTGCCCTGCTCAGCTGTGCAGGGAGGGTTGGGCCACCCTGCTCAGGCTTCTCAGCGTCCCCTGGCAACCGTGTGGGATGGGGTGGGCTCCAAAGTAAGGGGGTGTCAAACTCACAGCTGTCAATAGGAAAAGGCAGGACAAGACACTCCAGCAGGGAAAACGAAGAACCACCACAGCCGTCTGCAAGGCAAGGAGGATTCTGTCAGGAGAGACAGAACGTCAGTCTTCACTGGAGACACTGGCTGTGCTAGACACCTATCTGCTTAGGGATGATAATGAAATTAATCCGGCCTGTAGTCACTTCCCGTCCAAATGATTTATTGGCCTCATACCCCGGTGTTGCTACGTGGTGGTAATAAGTGACAAGACTAGGACACAAGGGCTTAAAGGATTCTCCTCATATTTAAAAAGCTAAGCCTTAGGGCAAATAAACACAGAGAGCTTGAAGGAAACTGGGGAGATCACTGGCCCTGTGCTCTCTGTGCCTGGACCGTCTCCAGTGCCCTGGTTTTCGAAGGCTGCTTGGGAAAAAGTATCCAGCATCACCCTCAGCCACCTAAATCTGTACTCTGTTTTCCAGCGCCCCTGCACATTCAAAATTTGGAGTAATTTGACAGGGCTGAGCTGAAGCTTGCTTTGCCCTTTCATTAAAGAAAAATTGTCTGCTTGAACACTTACATTTCCCTCCAAAGAGACAAGATGCTAATTATCACTCTTATTCATTTACTAAAGCACCCTACT
Organism: Camelus bactrianus; assembly: GCF_048773025.1. NCBI lineage: Eukaryota > Metazoa > Chordata > Mammalia > Artiodactyla > Camelidae > Camelus > Camelus bactrianus. The sequence goes on along the minus strand of NC_133550.1, from coordinate 39,827,098 downwards.
TTGAGTCACTGTAAGTGCCTGAAAGCAAAAAACTATATTTCATTTAAAAATAGGTTCTAACTCAGAGTTTCAGGTGATTCAGACTCACCTCCTTCCAATTAGCCCAAATTAGTTAGGTTTTAAAGTTGATCTTCAGTGACGGCCAGTTCCTCCTACTATCTAAACAAAGTCCCCCTGGTGGAGTGTGAGCCTGTTCCTTCTCACTTTGTTCTGTCCTCAGGGCAAAGGGAGTAGCCGGTCTCCTTTGAATGATTTACTGTCTGTGTATTTGGAGAACAGGCTCCTAGAGGGGATCTGAAGGCACAGCAAAAACACAGCATCTCATGGAGTAGATGCAGCCTCCAGAGCCCCTTTGCCAGCGATGCCCCGTCACCTGCAGAATGGCAAAGCTGCCAAGCCTGGGCATCAGCACCGTTGCTTTCCACAGTGATGTCAGTGGCAGCCGGTGCCCAGAACTGGTCACATGCATAAGCACGACTGATGTTCATACAACCTACGATGAAGGTGCTTTTGTTACCCTCTGTCTCCATCAGATGAGCACAGAAGGAGGCAGATTTCTGCCCCAGTCTCATTATGTCTTGTGCAGACAAGGAGTAAAGCTGACGTCTTCACAAACACATGAAGCCAGAGGCATCTTTCCCCCGTAGTTAAATCCGCCCCAAGTACTTCCTTAACTGGCTGCCGCTGTGTGTGCGTCTACTGTGAGGGGACTGGGCTGTGTTCTGGGGCTGGCCAGACCGGCTGTGTGTGAGGCGTGTGAGGGTACGTGCCTGATGTGCCCGTGGCAGGATGGTTTCTTCCGGTCCAGGCTTTCTGCACCTGCACCCCGTGTGACCTTTTGCTGGACCCCGTGTTATTGCATCCACACTCAGCTGTGGGATGGCACCAAGTGTGCAGCACAGGTGTTGTGTCCAGCAGGAAATACTCCCTACAGATCACACCTCTCATTCTGAGCTGTGAGGTTTTGAGGGCAGAAAAGACGTTTAACCACCGTGTCATTGAAGAACGTTCCTTCTAACAGGAGCGTGCTAATGCCGAAGCGGTCACTGCTAATGCCAAAGCTGTCATTCAGATGACATTTAAAGCTCATAGGAATGTTCCAAAGGGTCTGCTGGGTAAGGTCAGTGGTCTTTCCGGTCAGGTGTGTCCTGTGTGACACCAAAGGGATGGCACCGTCTCTAAAGCTCTTACAGCATGAATGGCTTTAGATTCTTATTTAGTAAACACATGGTGTGCTTCCTGTATACTAGGCACTATTCTAGGAGCTTTTACAAATAGTAACTCCTTCAGTGCTCTTTATAGCCCAGTGAGGTAGACACTGCCATCACTGCCGTTCTGAGGCACAGGGAGGCTGAGAAACTTGGCCGCACTCCCATAGCTCTCCTCACTGAAGCCCCAAGGCTGGAAGCAGATGAAAAAGAAGTCACACAGGGACTGTGGCTCTTCTCTAACCTTGCTCAGAGCCAGGCTTGCAGCCCACGCTTCGCGCCTCTGAAGCAGCCTGGCTGGAGAGCTGAGGAGAAATCCTGGTAGCTACTTTCTCTGATGTCAAATTCAAATGGGCAACTTCTCTTCACATTTTATGATGAATCTCACATCTGTGAGTTTATCAAAATGCTTCCTTATTTCTAACCCTAATTTGACATCTTTTAAGGCTAATATTCCTTGAAGGCGACAGTAGTCAACCTTCCTCAGAAGGGAGGCCTCTTTCAGGCACCCAAGAGCTAACAACTGCAGCCCAGCAGTAGCATGGGAGGCTCAGGATCGCAGTCTCACAGGTGCCGTTGCCGGCCAAGTTCCTGCCCAGAGGACTCACTCAGGACTCTGACAGTCCTCAAAGGGAGTTTGCTTCTGCCCCAGGGCTAATTCCAAGTACACAAGAAAGAAACAGGAGCTGTACTGGCTTTTTCACTGGTCCCAAGAATCCTTCAGAGCTCCGTCCTGGGTGTCAGGCTGTGATTTGATGTGCCTGTTGAGAATGGTCTGACGGGTCCCTTCCAAATACGCTGATAAGCCCCGAGAGCCTCTCTTGCTGAAGGACTGAGCAAGGTTATCCCTCTGGCCCTGAAAAGAAAAGATTCCTTTTTCATTTGCCTCCAGCCTTGGGGTGTCAGTGAGACAAGCTGTGGAGGGAGGGAAAGCGGTACTGACGCGTGGTTGCTGGGACGGTGATAGTTGGATAGAATTCTGTTTTCACAAAATACTGATTTAGGAATGAGACACACCAGTAGGGGTTTCCACATGGTGATTTGTATGGATTATTGTGTTTTCAGACTTTTTAAGGAAAAAGTATTGTGATATTTCAGGCCATACTCATAATTTTTCATAAAATCCTTAGGCTAAGATTCCAGCTTTCCTCTTGGGCTCCACCATTTGAAACTGACAATGTTTGACCATTTTTACTTACAAAATGGCAATTTCATTAGGTTAAATGTAAGTTCAACCTTATATTTCTAGAAAATCTATTTTTATGACTTTATCTTCAACTTGTGTCATAAAGATAGTATTTTACCCCAAAGAAATCTCACCTTCCCTTGCAAATGGTGTGGAGGATTGTAGCTTCTGTTTATTTTGGGAGCAACTTGAAATTGATGACATGGGTCCATCTCTCCCTGTGTGGTCATGACTCTTCATTCTGATGGTGGAAAAGTCTACAGTCATCTCCTCTTTCCAGCACAGGCCAGCCTTCGTTCCATTGGTTCCACGGGTATGGCCTCATTGTCATTTTGAATCTTGGAGCACTGTGAGGCTGGACGGAATTTAATTTGAAATTGCCTTGGGTACCAGTTCTGCTCTGAGGTGGAGAAACATTCCTGCCACAGATCCATCTAGTGACATTAATCTTTCTTTGATTTAATTTGGTCTTCATTCCTAAAGTCGGGGCCCAGAGGACACTCCCTGGCTCACAGGAGTACGGGAGGATTAATGAGCCCCTCTTAGGAAAGCGTTTGGAGCTCCTCAGATGGAACAAACAGTATCGCATCTTTTAACACTTCAGAGTCTGTGGCACTTTTCAAAAAGGTGTTTCTGTCCTTAACTCAGCAGCAGCTGACTTGCGTGAAACAGAAAATGGAAACCTTTTCCCCCTACAAACATCTGTAAATAAACTAGTTCTGTTTTTACAATGGTGTTACAGCATCATGTGGGGGGAAAGTGTTCCAGCCCTAGAGCAGCTGTGAAAGTCAGAAGTACACTCGCACACATACGTGCTCAAACACACAAACAACTCATCCACTAATAAAATGCTTCTATACTTGCTCTCGGGAGATAATTTCAGAGTAAAACTTCCCCGATGCAAGCTGCGTCTGCGCTATCTTAATGCCTGAGTGCCGTGCCAGCAGCGAGTCTTTGCCAGCTCTTGAAAAGACATTTGAACTTTTGCCTGCGCTCCTTATCAGAAACCCCATCCATGGTGTTTGTGATTATAGAGTAAGGGTGCTCGCTTTTGGCAAAACAAAGCATCTGACAGTAGCGGAGTATTGGCTCAACACTGAACGGGACCCATTTGGGATTCATTCTCTGACAATTACCCAGACTGAATCACCAGCTTCCTTTTATAAAAAGATATTTATTGGCTTAGAAACAGAGGATATCCAGCTCTTCATGGGGAGGGATTTTATAACTATGTTCAAACATTCTCATAAACTCGGAGCCTGAGTATTGCTAAGGGGGTGCCTGCACAGAGCGTTTCCTTTAATCGCATCAAATATGGAGGAGAATTGAAAAATCAGCCAAGAAACAACGAATGCCTCAAGGGGAGAGGAAAGGATGTTTGTTAATAACAGCGGAGTCCAAGAGCTCAATAAGAGTTTAGAATCTGTGCTCGAGACAATTTGCAGAAGCCAGATGGCCCCAGCCAGCCCCTGCCCAGAGCACCCTCCCCATAAGATGTCATGAACACCAGAAGTAGGAGGCCTCTTGCCTAAAATTAGCAGCTGGTCGGACACAGCTGGCTGGACACTGTGCTCAGGGGCGCTCTCCAGGGCTCACCCTCACTCGTGTTCCTTCCTCTGTGGGGACAACCTGCAGGAGATTAGGCTTTAATCCTTTGGTGTTTGCTGGGCAGGTTTATAAATTCTGTTACCAATGTGCCACCAGCTAGAAGAGAAATTCTAAGTTTCTACTTTTTTCCAAACTGAGGAAGGCCAGGTCCAAAATAGTATTAGAATTAAGAGCCGCCGTAGAGCTTCCAAGTGGAGGGAAACATCACTTAGCTGATAATGTTCAGAAATGACAGAGTTCATCCTCCAGCCACGGTCCCAGGATGAAGGTGAAGATCTATGCATCCCTGGCCTGCCTCCTCTTCATGGCCCCTTTGTCCTGTGTTTTTGTGGACCAGTCCCTCAGAACACTGTACTCCTCCCAGGGAGCGAGGTCTCTGCCTCTTAGCATCTAGTTCCCTTAGGCCTGAAGGGCCCTTCTTTCCCTGGCTGGGTGTGGGTGCACTCGGGGCCACTGGGCCCTGGGTTCCGCAGTCCCCGAAGGCCTCAGGTGAGAACTCTCGACTTGATCTCCAGGAGAGGCCATACATAAGCACTGCAGTGGTGTCAGTGTGGTAAAAGCATTTGTCAAAATGTGCATTTAAAATCTGTGGCAATTTTTTTAACAGCTCTATTGAGATATAATTTATATGCCACAGAGGTCACCTTCTTAAAGTATACAATTCAGTGGTTTTTGGAACATTTGCAAAGTTGTGTAATCATCATCACATTTAATTTTAGAACATTTTTGTCACCCCAGATAGAAACCTTGAACTCATTAAGAGTCACTTTATTTCTTCACCATGTTTTAGGCAACTAGTAATCCGCCTTCTGTTTGTATAAATTTGCCTATTCTGGACAAATTATTTAAATGGGATTGTACAATATATGATCTTTTGTGAGTGGTTTCTTTCACTTAAATTGTTTTTGAGGTTCATTCATGTTGCAGCATGTGTCAGTAATTCTTTCCTTTTATCATATGGCAGTCTTTGTATATTCATATAATAGAATAATGCATAGTAATTTAAAAAGGAGGAACTGCTGGTAGCTGCAACAGTGTGGATAAACACTGCAGACCTGGTAACTGACCTAAGGAGGTAGACACGAGTGTGCTGAATGATTCCATTTATTTGAAGTACAGGAACAGATAAAACTAATCAGTGGAGATGGAAATCAGAAAAGTGATTACCTTTGTATGAGGCTGGGGTGGTTAATGATTGAGAAGGCGTATCTAGGGTACTTCTCAGGACCCTGAAATATAATTTTATACCTTGATGTGGGTGGTGGTTACACAGATATTCATGTAAGTAAACATTCTTGAGCTGCACACTTACTATTAGTGAATGTTAAGTACTTTCTTGTAAGACATGTTTAAATTTTAAATTTTTTTATTAAAAGCTTCTTTTTAAAAAATATGAAATACCTGCAGAAAAGAGAAGAATTTCAAGTGTACTGCTAGATGAATTATCACAAAGTGAGCATATCTTGTAACTTCTACTCGGATCAAGAAATAGAGCACCCCTCCTGGACTGTCCTAATCACTGCCCACCTTCTCTCTCCAAACATCTAAGTCATAGTTTTGAGTGTTTTGTTTGTTTGTTTTTAGCTTTATGTGAATGGAATCACACAGCATTCCATTTTGTCAGGCTTCATTTAACATTATCTCTGAGGTTCATCCATGTGGCATGGAGAATTAATTTGCTCATTTTCATTTTTTATCATACCCCAAATTATTCATTCTAATGTTGATGGCTATTTGGGTTGGTTGCAGTATGGGGCATTTACAAAGTGTACTTTCAGGATATGTACATTTATTTATTTATTAATTTGCCTAGATATGAAATTGCTCTGTGATAGGGGAGACACCAACTTTATTGGCCAGATTTTGAAAACTTGTTTCAGCATTTCTTAATATAGTAGGAACATCAAAAAATGCAAGTAGCCCAAGCATCTCCTAATTTCTGAGAGGCTTTGGTGCATCCCAGCACAGCTGAGTCCTCCCCTGGTCCAGGGCTGGCCCACCTCCCATTGGTCCCACAGCATCCTGGCCTCCACCTTCCAGCACTTGCCTTACTGTATCTCATGGCCTGATTTACCTCCTTCACAGGACCGTGGGCTCCTTGAGGGCAGAGACAGTGTCTTGCTCATCATTAGCATCCCAGCCTCCAATGCCTGGAACATAGGAACTCTTGATAAATATTTCATTGAATAAGAGAGAATGTAAGATCCATCCAGCCATCAAATTCCCGGGTGAAGTTGAGAAATACATTAAATTTTGAAAACTCATCTATTCTTTATCTTTGCTTTCAGATATCAAATGGATCTACTATAAAAGTCTTTAAGAAGATAGCAAATTTTACTTCAGGTAACTGACGTGTTAACCTTTTGTTCTCACCCAGCTTTATAAAGTACCGCTTTTTGCTCTCTCAGATGTATTGTCACAAAGATGAGGTGGAGCTGTTGTCATGTGATTCTCTGAGAGCAAAGTCGTTTCTGTTTCTGGCCCTAAGAACATGAGCCCTGCAAAGAGGACAGGAAGCTGTAAACAGTGGGTGCCCAGGGCTGCCCGCCCCGCCCTGAGGAAGTTACTGTCAGTAACAGCCCTAAACTCAGGGCAGGATCTTAGCCGTTGTAACTATTCCATCTCTTAGGTAGGATGGGGCTAACAGAGGGGATCCTGCTGGCAAACTGAAGGAAGCTGCAGATTATCACACAGCCCTGCAAGCTCTGAACAAATAAGATAACTCACTTAGCCCAAATCTCCTAGTGATAGGCCAAGTACAGAGGGGTCTTTTGTGGGAAAGTTAACAAGCCAGTCTTTAAACTCTCTTCTACCTCCGTTAGCCTCGGGGCAGGAAAACACCGTGACAGTGCCTTGAGAAAACCCCTAAATCCATTCAAGGTTTGTCTCCAGAGAAATGATCCTTGAGCTAAGACAGTCAGTTCTCAGCTCTCAGAAAGGTTCTGGGCCTCACTGACAGGGCCTGTACGTGCGCGCGCGCGCGCACACACACACATACGCACGCACGCACGCGCGCACCCCCCCCCCCCCGGTCCCAACACCTGGTGAGTGCAAACGGGGGGCGTAGGGCTCCCTATTAAACAGGATAACTTAGTAGGTTGTTGGACACCCTTTGGGGGACCCCAGCATCTGTACATCAGGCTGTAGTGTGAGAGAAGCCATCTCACAGAGGGTGGCTGTCATTCTGGCCTCGGAGGACTGATATCCTTGTGCTGTAGTAAGTGGGAAAGCTGTGTGTTTTAAGCTTCAGAGACTGGCCTTTTGAGAACTTGTTATCTGGAGATCTTGTATTTGGATCTCTTTATGCGACCCCGAGGCAATCAATACCTCTGCTTCCTCCCTGCCCTGTCCAGCCGAGAGCCATCATTTTGATCATTCTCCTTCTACTGCTCTAAAACCCTTGCCCCTCTGTCCTTTCATCACCCCGTCAAAATCCCAGCCCTGGATGAACCTAACCACTAGCCTTCCCTGAACCTATAGCCAGGTAGTCGCGGCAGAAAGCCCCGCAGCACAGTTGGAGTCGTTATAAATTCATGCTGACTGACTCGACCAGGGCCCTCAGTGTAACCACCCTGCTTCTCCAGGCCTCACCCTGTGTTCCCCATAATCCCACCATGTCTCCTCAGAGCTCTGACCCCACAGCTCCCCATATCAGCAGATGACTTCACTCAGTTTTCCACAGAGAAAACAAATCAGAATTCCCTCAGCAGCCGGCACCAAAACTCCCACCCCCCCTGCACCTGCCCGGTCCCTCTTCCTCGCTCCTCCACAGGCCAGGGTTGCCCTTCCTCCCAAGGCCTCTCACCTGTGCTCTGGATCACGCCGTCCTTTCTGGCCTTCTGAGCATTTATACCACCTATCAGCTCTTCTCTCACCTGCATTTGGTGTTCCTCCACCTTCCATTTGCATGTCAAGATATCCTAGTCTCATCTTCAAAACAAAAAGCCAGTGCCTTCCTCCCTTCCATGCACTTACCGCTCCTCCAACAGCTGTGTCTCTTCCCAGACTGTCCTTACTCTGTGCTGCTCTCCCACTTGCTCTGACCTCCACCTTGTTGCCCTTCTCTCTGATCCTAGAAGGGGTCGCATTCCTTCGCACCTCAGGGCCTTTGCACCCATTCCCCTCCCCCATTTGCCTGGCTCACCATCTATTCATTTCGGTTCAGCTCCAACATCCCTCTGAGACCCTCCCAGGCTAAGTTGTTCCCTTGTTACTTTCTCAGCATGTAATTCTTCTCTACAATCCTTACCACATGGATATTAATCAAACGTGTAATTAGTATGAATTTCACTGGCTAGGATATGAATTCCTTTAGGACAGGAGCTACGTCTGTCTTACTTTGCTGTTAGCCTGGTAGCCCCTGGCACACAGCAGGGGCTCCAGGTCTATTTGTTAAATGAGTGAGACCTGAACCTTTCCTTTCCCACCCTCAAGTGGTCATTCAGCCTCTGTTTTAACACTTCCAGCGATGGGGAACCTGCTTCCCACTCCAATCCCTGGCCCACCCAGTCTTTACACTGTTCTTAAGGGCTTAAGACACATTGTGGGGCTCGGGGGGAGGGGTGTAGCTATGAAGAGCTCAAGTAACCTCTTCTGTTTATAGCACAAACGGGGCATTTTATGAGAAGGCCAATTAGCCTGTAGTTGTTTTTTTTAACGGATTATTTTCTCTCCCTCTTTCTGTGGTGTTCAGATGTGGAATACTCAGAAGACCACTGCCATTTGGTGAGTTCAGGCTTTCTTGTGCTCCAGCTGCATCGGATGCCTTCCGTATCACAAACAGTCTCCTTGGGTAACGCTGCTACTTTGTCATCCCTTTAGATTTTACCAGATTCGGAAGCATTCCAAGATGTACAAGGAAAGAGACATCGAGGGAAGCACAAGTTCAAAGTAAAAGAAATGTATCTGACAAAGCTGCTGTCGACCAAGGTACACTTACTGTTCTGGGACCGCTTTTACGGCTACCTTGGGGGTGTATGATGTGTTTGACTTAATTTCCACTGAAGTGTGAAAATGTTACAAATCCCCTGTGCCTTCTAGCAAAGCAAAATGAAAGTTTAAATTGTAAACACTTCCTACCCCCTTCTTTTATAAACTGCAAAGATAAAGCACTTTACAAATTCCTACTGTAGCATCTGCAATCAGAGATTTAATATTGTTCTCAATCCCTTTACCCACCATTGCCCTATTGTTACTTTTCAGGTTCATAGCGTAATTATTCCTTTTTGTTTACTTGTTATTATAGATGAGCAATAAAACTCCCTCTTTGAATTGCAAATAAAGTGAAGGGGGGAGGGTGGCAGGAGGTCATTTTAGAGCTAAGAATTCTGTTCATATATAAAAGTGTCAGATGTGAAAGCCAGTGGAATACCAAATCAGGAGCAAATTTTACTTTATCTGGCTTTTAGTGGGATTAACAGAAGTCTGTGGTGATCCTTCCCCACCCCCCACCCCCAAAATGACAAGCAACATAAATGCTGTTATCTGTACCTGGCCCAGGTCTCCTGATGAGCATGCGTCTTCAGATTACAGCAGAGCATCTGCTTAGAGCGTGGTTGATTCGTTTAGTGTGTGGAGGGCAGCCAGAGCCTCTTGATTTTCTCATCTATCCCACAGAGCTCTGCCTGTTTGGTTTTTGTAAAACGCTCAAATGCTTTGGAAAGTACACAGTAAAAGCCTGTGATGTAAATATATGTAATAGGAAATATTCTGGGAACCAAGCACCATCCCTTGAGTTTTTCCAGGCTGAACATAACTAATAAAAGCCAAACATCCGTGGCTTCTTGGTTTATGTATACAGCCCTACAACTGACATTTCAACTGCTAGAGATGTCTGAGATAGCCTCCTATTGACTGAACAGTGTTATCAGCAAGAAGCTTATGACCAAATCTAAACCTGTGTGGATTTTCAGGACCTTTGTCTTAATACTGTGAGTGTTGGCCTCATTTGACAATTTTACACACTTAGTCTTCGGCTTGTTTTTCTCCATTTTGTACATCATTATCTCTGGACTTGGATTTCGTTTTTCATGTTTTCAAAACCACTACCCTATTTTTTAATCTTCCAAGTCTGATGTTCTCTGTCTTTCAGGTGGCAATTCACTCTGTGCTTGAAAAACTCTTTAGAAGCATTTGGAGTTTACCCAACAGCAGAGCCCCGTTTGCTATAAAGTACTTTTTTGACTTTTTGGATGCCCAGGCTGAAAGCAAAAAGATCACAGACCCTGATGTCGTACATATTTGGAAAACAAACAGGTGGGAACAAAACGGTAGGGGGTTAGTGACTCTCCTCAAGAATCTGGGGACAGTCTAGAAGAAGGGCATAGATAGTTATGGAGGATTCATTTATCCCTCCATCAGAATTTTTTGGCTTGGTAAGCTATCATGTCAAAGCAGTTTCTGGCTTTATTACTATTTTTAAGCAATAAACAAAACCATTCCTGTGCTGAGAATTCTATTCTTTAGGACAAAATAAACAAACTCCATTATCTTTAATGCATAAAAAAGACTTTGTATGGAATGTTCAAACAAGTTTAGCTTGAATAGCAAAAGATGAGAAATTAACATTTTGTGGTTTTTAGCATACAATTTTCCATTAGAGAAGGCTCTTAAATTTGTCCCTCAGAGAATTAATCACTTTGCAGTTTCCAAGCTATCTTTCTACACTCTGATTCTGTATAGAAATGTCTGCTTTTATTTGATCAAATGCAGTACTCAGATACCATAAGAATTAGTCAAAGGGTTGGGTTTTTTTTTTAACTTTACCTTAAGCTGAGGCAAGGCATCCAAATTTATTCTAAATTTCTCCTTAGTAAAGAAACAGCTCATTACCTCTAACTGCAATACTTTGTGCATGAGCTGAGTAAGACTCAGAATTACAATGTAATAGAACTTCCCAGTGTAGGCGCAAGCCCTTCTCAGCATTAAGGTTAGCCAGACTGTTTTAAGTATGTACTAAAAGCTAAAGTTCCAGAGCTACTGAGAGGCCCAGAGCCCATATGATGGAGGTAATTAGCTAAGCCAGAGCTGAGAAGAAAGCAAATGGAAGGACTGACTCCCACATTCATATTCAGATATTTATTTGAGTGCTGTGTGCCAAGTATCGTTAGGTGCTGGAGATGCAGTAATAAACTAAACAGAAATCCATGTTCTCACAGAGCTTGGATTTTAATTGGTAAATGGTAGTGTATCAGAAGGTGATCAGTGCAGTGCAAGGAGGGGGGAAAAAGGATAGAAAGTGACAAGGACAGGGTGGTCAGGTCTTGAAAGAGTATAAACCAAAACAGTTTCAAGAAGATGGACAAAAGCAAAGAGTTCTGAGGCACAATCTGGCCTGGTATGCACACAGAATAGCGGAGAGGCTGGTGGAGCTGGAACGAGTAAGATGAAGAGTAGATCATGCAGGGGTTTTATCCAGAGAGGGATGGAGAGCCAGAGGGACAGCATCGGATTCTGTTAGGATTGCTGGTGGTTGCAATTAACTGTTGGGAGCTGGGGTCATAGTCCAGGTGAGAGATGATGGTGGCTTAGGCCAGGGGACGGCACCGAGGTGGGTGACAAGAGGTAGGTTCTGGAAAGCTGATGAGACGTCCTCACTGGTAACCATTATCTGGTATCACCTGGACCTGTGTGGAGAAAATTCTTGTCTTGTCAACAGCCACTTTCAGACTTCTCCTCCAGTTCCCCCTTCAGTTGCTCTGACAGTTTAACCCTTTCTCGTTCTGAGTGATGCTGCCATCTGTTGCTGGGTATATTTGGCAAAGCAGACTTGTATATTTCAGTAACAAGGACAAAAACACCCGTTTACAAACTGCGATAAACAGAGCATCTGCCTCATATGAATGGCAGTATTTGAAAAGAGATTCCTCTCTCTCGGAACAGCCTTCCTCTTCGCTTCTGGGTAAACATCCTGAAGAACCCTCAGTTTGTCTTTGACATTAAGAAGACGCCACACATAGATGGCTGCTTGTCAGTGATTGCCCAGGCATTCATGGATGCGTTTTCTCTCACGGAGCAGCAACTTGGGAAGGTAAGGCCCAGCTTTTAGTATCTCCTGTATGTACTCCTATGAGTCTGAAGCATTCTACCTTCCTTATAAATATTCAAATAATAAACCACAGCAGCTAAAAAGATGACGGTCCCTGAAAACCTGCTTTTCTTTAAAATCTTATTCCTATTTATATATATATATTTTTTTTTTGAAGTATACTCAGTTTAGAATGTTGTCAGTTTCTGGTGTACAGCACAATGCTTCAGTCATACATGAACCTACATATATTCTTTTTCATATTTTCCACCATAAGTTACTACAGTATATTGAATATAGTTCCCTGTGCTATACAGTATAAACTTGTTTTTTAATCTACTTTATATGTATTAGTATCTGCAAATATGGAACTCCCAGTTTATCCCTTCCCACCCTGGTAAAGCCATACATTTGTTTTCTGAGTCTGTTTGTTTTGTAAATAAGTTTGTCATTTAAGATTCTACATGAGTGACATCATATGGTATTTTTCTCTCTCTTTCTGGCTTCACTTAGAATGACATTCCCCAGGTCTATTCATATTGCTACAAATGGCATTATGTTGTCATTTTTATGGCTGAGTAGTATTCCATCGTATAAATATACCACAACTTCTTTCTCTAGTCATCTGTCATTGGACATTTAGGTTGGTTCCATGTCTTCGCTCTTGTAAATAGTGCTGTTGTGAACATTGGGATGCATGTATCTTTTTGAATTAAGGTTCCCCCCAGATAACATGTCCAGGAGTGGGAATGCTGGATCATGTGGTAAGTCTAATTTTTGGTAGTGTCTTTGGCTTTGGTCTTAGGGTGATGGTGGCTTCACAGAATGAGTTTGGGAGTGTTCCCTCCTCTTCAATCTTTTGTAAGAGTTTGAGGATTGGTATGAGCTCTTCTTTGCAGGGAGGCTTTTTATTGTTATTTCTAGTGATAGATCATTTGAACAGACCAATTTCCTCTTGATTCCATTTTGGTGGACTGTATGTTCCTAGAAACCTGTCCATTTCTTCTAAGTTGTCTAATTTGTTCCCATATAGTTCATAGTATTCTTTTATGATTTTTTGTATTTCTGTGGCATTAGTTGTAATCTCTCCATTTTCTTTGTGTCCTTTTCTTCTTGATGAGCCTGGCCAGAGGCTTGTCAATTTTGTTTACTCTCATAAAAACAGTTCTTGGTTTGATTTTTTTTTTATATTTTTAAAAATCTCTATTATTTCTTTCCTTCTGCTGACTTGGTTTTGTTTGTTCTTCTAATTCTTTTAGGTGGTAGGTTAGGTTGTTTATTTGAGATTGTTGTTCTTTTTTGAGGAAGGCCTGTATTGCTATGAACATCCCTCTTAGGACTGTTTTTGCTGCATCTCATAGATTTTGTGTGGTTGTATTTTCATTGTCATTTGTCTCAAGGTATTTTTAAATTTCTTCTTTAAGCTCATTGCTGACCCAGTGTTTTTTTTAGTAGCGTGTTGCTTAGCCTCCATGCTGTTTTTTTTTTTTTTTTCTAATTTGTTTTTTTCTGTGGTTGATTTCTAGTTTCATGCTATTGTGGTCAGAGAAGATGCTTGAAATACTTTCTGTCCTCTTAAATTTGTTGAGGCTTCTTTTGTGCCTGAGTATGTGGTCTATCCTAGAGAGTGTTCCATAAGCACTTGAATGTATATTCTGGGGGTGTAATGTCTTAAAAATACCAACCTTTAACATCACTGGACAGGTCTTCCAGACAGAAAATAAGACAATGGAGATACTAAATGACACAACAGAACAAGTGAAAACCAAAATAGATTATCCCCACCCTATGGTAGAACTCTGCCTGTGAAAACCTTTAGCACAAAGTATAAATTGTTTCCTAGGAAAACATTCTACACACACTAATGAACTATGAAATTACTGAAATTTGCCTCAAGTAATTCCATATGAATATACCTAAGAGTCTATTTGAATCTAACAAATTTCTTATGGGGAAGAAAATCTTGCCTGAGATTTCTTACGTGTTCTGTTTGTCAGTTTAATCAAAACATCACTATTGTTTTTCCTATGGTTTTCTTTGCTGAGCAAAAGCCCTAAAAAGCAAAGAAAGATGATAATATAGAGGAAACTTTGAGTTTTATTCACATACTCTGAAATATATTAAAGTGAGCAGTATCTGTACCTAATGGATTTAGAAAACCTTTCCCCACTAGGCAGTGGTGGAAGGATGTTCAGGGTGCCTGGAATGAAGTGTGATAGACATTTCACAGGTACCTCAGGCTCCTAGTCTAAATCCAAATTTACTACCACCCCCATTTTTGCAAAACAAACCTGTTTTTTACTTTTATTTTCCGAGCATCACCTATTCTCTCAAGGGAGATTCCTCTGTGTTCATCTCCTCCAAACTCTGTCCCCCACTGGTTTGTCCCCCACTGGTTACTACTCATGTCTGTCCCTTTTTTTCTCATTCCCCTACCCTCTCCCTTCTCCACTGGGATGACTGCCTCCTAACTGGTGCCCTGGCCCCTGCTGTCCTCCCCTCTTTCACTGTATCTCAGGTTATCTTTCTAAAACATAAATCTGATTTGTTGGGCTCCTGCTTAAACACTGTAAATACGCCCAGCACCTACCAGATAAAATCTTCCCAGTGCCACATGGCCTTTCCTGACTGAGCTCCAGTTCTGTTTTCTGACACAGTCCATATACCTTCTATGCTTTGCCTTTTAGTTTCCTGAGATTTACCCTGGGCTTGTTTCCCCACCCCCTTTCCTGTCTCATAACCCCTCTGTCCAATAAAACCCTATTCATTCATTCAACACACACCCTTTCCTAATGTATACCAGAAACTATAGGAGACTCAGCAGTTAATGTTCCCCTGATGTATATCCCACAGTTTCTCTGACCAGTAATGTTCTTTCTACCATGCATTATGCTGAAAGATGCTTAAATGGTTATTTATTCATAGTAAAAAAAAATGGCTGTTTTATTGATTACTATGTTCTTGGCATATTTCAGCTACCCCTCTCATGAACCACATAAAGTAGTTATTACTCTCATTTTATAGATGAGGAAATTGGATGTTCTGAGAGGTTATAGGTCTTGGTTAAGATAATATGTCTAACTATTCTTTGCTCTACACCCTGCTACTAATGACTGGTATCTTAATAAGCACTGTGTAAGTCTGTCTTCTCTGCTAGATTGTAAGCTTCTTAAGGGCAGGTACTGGTTGGTCTTCTTCATTCAGTGCCTGGCTAAATGAATCTTTATTGAATGAATGATGGCATGATTTGTGGGTTCTGCTTAAACTTGATGTGAAAAATTATCTCAGTCTAGGCATCCTTCAAAATAATTCATCAGGCCATTGATAGGCGAGTTAATGGCAGGGCCAACATCCCCAGTACATTTGTAAATGTATCAATGGCTTGAATAACCTATCTTCCTAGAGTAGTGATACAATGAAAATTCATACTTTAAATTTTTCTTGTCTTGCCTTAAACAAAATTCTTTCCTGGCTGTTGGGACCTCCTCCCTCCCCTCTAGTGTACACTGTGCATCTGCATCACGCATTAACCAGTGGCAGGAAAACCTGCTGAACCATCAAGGTCAGTTTTTCTCCTGGCACAAGCCCTGTAACTCCTGAGAAGACAACATTCCTTTCTCAATTCTGTAAGGCTTCCCGATGACCCATTGCTCACCTTATACATACAGACGTCTTTGGTGAGCTTTAGGTACAATGCCAATGTATTGTTTCCCTTAAAGACAGCAACTGGTGCAGAACAGAGTAGTCAGACAGCCTAGAGAGATGCTGGGCTGCATCCAGTGGAAGTTCTTAGCTTAAGTACTTAAGACTTTATTAATGTTACTAGCTATATTACTTGTAGTCTGCCTGTTTTACAGGATTACTGTTTCTTGACTGAGCCTCCAATAAAAATGATGATGACTAAGTGACTTGAAAGACCAAGTATCAATGATTGTAACAGTTTAATTCTAGATATGGGAAGAAGCATCAGGAGGGAACCATTTCCTGGACCATAACAGACTAGAAGGACAGACAATCCAGGGGCTTTTGGCTACTGTTAACAGGCCCTACCTCGGCCAGCACTGGTACATTGAGTGGCCTGTCAAGGAAATTCTCACCTGATGTGGGAATGAGCATTCCAGGTCATGACATGCTTTCCCAACCTTGGTCAACCTTTGGTCAAAATTACTACCAAAACGGGGGGCGAGGGTGGACAGTAAAATAATGTCACCCACCATCCGGTTCTGTAAGAGTAAAGTCATCAGCCACTGCATTTGCTGACCTGCAGTACACCCTGAAAGGAAGCAGGGGCAAAGATCAGGATGAGGCATTTTGTGCTCTGGCAGAACTGGCCCTCAGATAATTGGGTATTTTCAAGAGAAAATTTTATGAACTAAGTTTGTTGCTTCTTCTCATACTTAGAAATGCACTAAAACCATTAATTAAGGTATTTGTTCCCCAGAAACAGCAGTAACCTTCTACTAAGATGTGCATTTGATTTCATGTACCCCTTTCCCCCGAATCACATATATACTGACCTCTCCCCTTATCTCTTCGGAACAAATCCTCAGAGCTTTTCCAAGAGGCTATTTCCTGGGCTGTAATCCTCAGGTTGGCTTGAATAAATTTTTCCATTTCTTTCACTACTGATCAATTACTCCTTTGACAGAATTTTAATTTTGTGAAAAATAACTTTTAAAAATATATCTTATTTTTTAATATCACTGTTATAATTACATGAAAACATTTAAGCTGCCAGGAAACTTTTGCAAAATGAGGCATCAGAGCCACCAATACTAATAACCATGCGCCTCCTCAAGGACCCTGGAAGAGCTTTATAATCTAGTAAAATAAAAGGAACAAGGAGAAAAATCTGCCACTGCCAATTACTTACCATGTTCATGGTTACATAAAGGGCTCAATCAGACCTACAATCAAGTCTTTTATAAATGCCAGAATTCACTGGTGGGTGAGGATGAGAGCGAATGTTTTAATTCAGGCTTTTTACAACTATTAGTAATGAACTATGACTGAAATAAGTTCCATTGTTACCGTAACTCAAAATCATGCAAAAATAATAATTTTAGTTCTTTTATGAGGGGAAGGCAGAATATATTAGCATTTAATCTGCCTGAAAATAACAGTGACTCACCAGAAGTGTCTGGATAGCAGTCAGTCATTCAGTTAACATTTATGAAGGCCTACTGCGTGAAGAAGCCTTGTTACGAGGAGGGTAATAATAGTGATGGCCAGCTACATTGGTACTGTTATAAATTCTCCATGTTTTTTAAAAAGCTCTTGGTGGTGGTTGCTTTTTTTCAGGAAGCACCAACTAATAAACTTCTCTATGCCAAGGATATCCCAACCTACAAAGAGGAAGTAAAATCTTACTACAAAGCAATCAAAGACTTGCCTCCATTGTCATCTTCAGAGATGGAAGAATTCTTAACTCAGGAATCTAAGGTACTGTTAGAAAGTAGATAGTATTTGAAAACAACAACCACCTTTTCAGAATCTCTCAATAAGGCTTTTCTTTCTTTAAGAAACATGAAAATGAATTTAATGAAGAAGTGGCCTTGACAGAAATCTACAAATACATCGTAAAATATTTTGATGAGGTAAGATTTTAAATAACATTTTTAGAAATTAATCTGAGTCAGTCATCAGAATTTGGTTATAAAGGATTCTGTAGGTCTCAGGACAGCTCTGGCATCCCAAATGGCCAGAAAGGGAAGCCTGTCTGAGACAGGGGACCCTGGCACTAAGCCAGACCCTGCACGTGGCTGCCCCTGATAGTTTTATCATGCTGCCCACCTTCGGACCAGCCATTTACATCTGAGTTCATGGGGTCTACAGCCACATTGACACAGTTAACTTTGATGAGTAAGTAGTGGTCCTACTAAAAGGGGCCAGCTTATGCTTAATTGTTATCTGCTAAAATGAAAGCTAAGCTTGTTAAATCGCCTAGATTCTGTATTCAATAGTTAAAGTATGACCTATTTCTAACTTAAGCAACTATTTCAATAAACCATTCTCCTTTATGATTAATTCTCCTTAATCTGGGTTTTTTTCTTTGGGAATTCACACAGACACAGTCATCAGATGCTCTGTTTCCAAATATATGTTAATTCCCCCTTCCCTGATTCCCCCCACTCAGTCATGCTGGGACAGGCTATCCATGTCAATGGTGAGAATAGCTCACCAATTCCATTTGCTACTTGAAGATCAAGTGAAGCGCTAAGGTAGGGTAGAGGCAATGAGTTCCTTAAACATGATAAGCATCCCTCTTTCAGGGGTCAGGGGTTAGAAGGGAAGCACTGGGGAGGGGAGGGGAGAGGAGGGACTACACTGCCCAGAAGGGGAGGGGCGGGGCGGGAAATACTTACCTTTGACCAGGATGCCCCTGCTTGCTGCATTTAAGAAGAAATAACTTGCCTGCATGTTGGCTGCTCAGGAATGCTTGCTGTGCTTGGAATGGCTGTGACATAATGCATAAAACAGGGCCTTGGAAGTCTGGCCCCGTATTTGTAAGCAGATAGTTGGTATTTCTTGTGAGCTTCTATTTTAAGCCAAAGTGTTGTTGATCCTGTGATAATGACTTAGCAAAACAACTTGCAAAGTGAGTACGTAAATGATCGAAGAAAATGTTGGCATCTGTTTCATACAGATTTTACCACTCACAGCATCAGGAATGCAAAAAACCAGAATTGTAATGCTAAAACCTCAATATCTAAAATAACTGTTCTAATTGTCAACAGATTCTAAATAAACTAGAAAGAGAACGAGGGCTGGAAGAAGCTCAGAAACAACTCTTGCATGTAAAAGTCTTGTTTGATGAAAAGAAGAAATGCAAGTGGATGTAAGCACTCTGGGGCCTGGCTTAATCTGGCAAAGTTCTTCAGACGACTTGGGAGCAAAATGGCTGCTTGAGCTACTCTGTGTCATTAATTTAAGTTTGCACATAGGTTCCACTTTAAGCACTGTCTTTTTTAAGAGACCAAGGCACATGCACAGCTTTTAGAAAGCGTAACCACCATTGTGCCTGTGTGTGTGCTGTGGGAACCCTTCTGTAAATAAGAGTTCAAGAGTGGTTGTTGCAAACAGCCTCGTTTACAGAGAATACAGGGCCAGTAAGCAAGGGTCAGTATTGTAACCAGTCTCCAGTTAAGCACAATGATGTAAATGGTTTTGTTAGAAAACTACAGCTGTGTAGCACTTGTGACTACACTGCACCTCTGCAGACAAGGGACATTGCTAATAGAGCAAAACAAAATGTGAAATGACATGAGTCATTTGGAAACAAGGTGGGGGCGTTAGGGCAACCTCGAGGATTTGCAGCATTGAAAGTTTCCCCAGTAGTTCTTGGAAAAGCTGACCGCAGAATTTGGTAGTGTGTACACTTAGCATTTGTGAGTGTGCGTGTGTGTGTTTTAAACCAAAAACTAACAGTGTTGCAACATTGTTGAAAGGGCTCGTGTTTTTCAGTGGTCACCAACTGTACTCCATCAAACTCACCTCCATCTCACTGAGGAGCTCTAAAGCAAGGGGCGGGGGGTAGGCTTCGCTACGTCCAACAGCAGTTTACCTAAACACTTCATCTTAAGGTATATCTTAAAGTATATTCCTTTTTTTTCATTTTAGTTATCCTACTAAATGTGTTTGATACTGGACATGTTTGCTATTGTAAAAAAAAAAAATCACTAGTTTATTTCTGTCTATAATCTTCAATCAGAACTATGTGTGGAAGAGTCGCTCACTCCCCTGAGCCTACATTTCTACCCAGTATCTCCTTGCTTTAGATTTCCGGTGAACCCTGTGGATATAAATACTTGTGTGTGATTAAAAAAAGTGCATTTTACATTTCATGAAATTGTTGTTCACACTGGAGTATTATATATGAATATATATATTTGAGGCCCACGGCCTGAAAAATATTAGTATCCAACTTGGTATCTTAGTCTTACTATGTACTTTTTGAAAGTATTCCTCAGAAGGGAAAGAATTTAAAAATACCTGTTTAATTCATGCCTTTTTTTTTTTTTTAAAGAATTCCCTATCTAGTTATACTGTAGTCTTTTTATTGCTGATTTTTTTATTCCTGAATTTTTGCTGCTCATGACCAATTTTAATACCACTGTGTTTTCCTTCTATTAAAACCAGAAGTAATAAGTGTAATTGGCAACTCTCAAACTTTCCTTGTGGCTCTATTTCCCAGATTGAGGAAAGAAAATTTTTCAAGTAGCAAAACAAACCCTTGATCACACATTCCTTAAAATCATTTATCAACACTGTATGGGATATCAGGATTTAAATGTGAATTTGTCTTAAATAAATAGTCCTTTTTGCTCCTCATTATCTGGTAATGAGTGAGAAGTGACACCTCAACTACCTGATCAGACAAAATAAGCATTTACTGCCCTGAAAGGCACCTTCCAAATCCCACTGCTTTTGACCACTGTCTGTCCAATGGACACACCTCAAAAATACTACCAAATAGGTAACAAAGGTGAGAGGTCTGGTCCCCATCTAAGGCTGCTGTAGTCTTGATGTGAAGGCATTCATAAGAGAACAGCAGGAGAGTTGAGGGCCAAGGATAGGAGAGTTGCCCAAAGACTTCCCTTCTTTAGGGTACAGAAATGCTAAGAGAACTGAAAGGATTAGCTACAGCTTTATCCAAGTATTTAGTAAATGCTATGTGAAGGTGTCCCTGTCCAGGTCTCTGGCACCTGAGTCCTGTGTGGAGACTTACCTCCTCTTCTAGGGACTGTGCTGCTGGGAACTTTGGGCAAGTCACTTACCTCTTTGTGCCTCAATTTCTGTATAATATTTCTAAGCTACCTCACTGAGGTGGTGTGAAGATTCACTAATGTATGTAGCGTGTTTGTCAATCCTCCAGTGAAAAGCACTATATCATGTTTCGGATCACATTAGCCAAACGCAGTAAATGGCCAAATTAGATGTGTGCTGAAGACAATCAGTCACTGGGTCTATATTAAACAGCAGCCAGAGAAACAAATGGCAAACAATTCTATTTTCAAGTTTCTTTGCATATTTTTTTGGTGCAAAACCATTTATAAACTTTTTTTTTCTAACACTAGTGTCTACAGCAGCATTTAAAAATTAATTCTGTTACTTTTTTCTGTATTAGGGATTTAAAGTATTTCTTACTGTATACCAGATTGAAGCAGTTCTTGGAGATGAATGTTTTAAATGTCTATATCCAAAAATAAACATTTTGATGTAAATGTGGACTGTTTTCGTCTTTTTCCTCCAAATTTTCTAGTTATAGATTTTTTTATTCTAAGTGGCTCCATGGAAATTATTTTTCAGAGGCAAGATGTCACTGTATATACTCTGTAAATTAGCAGCTATATATTATGTAACAAGTAAATCTACTTTCTTCTAAAGGAAGTTAAAGGTTGTGCAATTACATTCCTGGCCTCCATCAACTTGGACTTCTGAAAGTGAAGACTTCTGGATAAAGAACACTACTTACTCTGACAGACTTGAGCTTTGCCTTCCTGACGTGAAGTTATTCCAGCAGAATGCCTCTAAAAGATGTTACATAAAAAAGCAAATGATGGCATACTTAAGGACACACAGAAATAAAACATTTATAATAATTTGGTTAGATCCAAAACAGTAGGAGGCAAAGTTAAATACCAATAATATTTTCTAAAGGGACCCCACTGGGTTCAGGTTTTAAAATAAATGGCCCTTGTTTTATAGAGCTGTAGGACTTAAATTATTTGTACTTTGTTATTTTCTATTAATTCTAACTCAACAAAGCCAAAATCAGATCATCTACATTGCTAAATATACACTGTATGGTTAAAATAAAATTAAACACAAAACAAAAAAAATATTTATTAAGAGCTTTAATAAATTATGTGCACACAGCTTCTTAAAAAGGTAGTATTCTGTAATGATTTTTAAAGTGTCATCTTTTATCAAGAACAAGAAGTTTATAACTCTTGTATATAGTGAACCAGCAAACATTTACTGACCCTGTTATCGCCAAGCATCTCAAGGAGGAGAAAATTTAACATGGGTGTATTTCAGGCAAAATGCAAAAAAAAAAAAAAAAAAAAAAAATCAACAAAGTAAAATCATTTTAAAAACTTGATTCCCTAATTAGTTCTTTTTATTTTTTCATTTATTTTACATTCCCCAAGGGTTGTCAATAATATTCTAAATATCTCTGAAGCTATTTTAATGCTTCACTTGTCATTAGTATAACCCTCAAATTCTGACACTCATGCAATTCAGCATGTAGCTGGTACCTTTTCTTGAGGCACATTCAAATGTTTTGGCAAACAGTAATAAAATATGTAAATGCCACGTACGTTAAAACTTCAAGCTTTATTGAGTCAGTGATTTCATCCCTTTTGATCTGCCTTCTCTCCAAGAACATCATTCCCCAGGAGATCCAAGTTCCTCTAGTTGTTTCCTTTGTGTTGTTTCTAGTTCTTCTAGTCTTTTGCGAAGTAGAGAGAGTTCCCTTTGATGTTGCTCCTCCTTAAAAGCACAGAAAAAGAGAAAAAGAGAAAAAGCACAGCAAAAAAAGACCGCTACAAGGAGTGGTGGAAAAATAACTGTTGGGCAGCACCTCAGTGCCTCTTTTATTATTCAGCCCTTCAACATCTGGCAAGGAAAGGATGGCCATCTGAGTAGTCTAAGAACACAGCAGCATGGGCTAACCTGTCAACTAGTCCTTGCTCCTCTCCTGCCTCTGGCCCTATCCTTAAGCCAAACCCAAAGTCTGTTCTTTAAGTGTAAAATTCCCCAGGTAATGAATTAGGTAACAGTAATGCAGAGCCCAGGTGTACTTAAATAACAACTTTCTAACAAGACTAGAGTTTAACACCAGTTTATTATATAACAAAGCACTTTATCTGAGATTCAATTCAGTGTAAAAAACCTTCAGTGCTCACATTATGAAATGTAATTGCTTATTAACAGTTCATCTTCTGAAAATCATCTAATCAATTTGACTCCCTCAATATCTCAGGGATCTGATTAAGTGCAAGAACTCAGGTTTTGGAATCTGACAGACTTCGGTATAAAACTCAACTGTCATTTATTAAGCTATGACCTTAGGCAAGTCACTTCACCTCTGACAAAGCTTCCTCATCTGTAAATTGGGAATAATAATACTTTCCCTCAAAGCACTTTTCATTAGGATTAAATAAAATGTTGTCTGGAAAATGCAAAATGCAGTGAGTTAGTAAATCATCAGTGGTCATCAGTATTCTATGAGTGAGCTACAAACTCAAGTCACTCAAAGACTTCTCACTCAAGTTTCTTCCTTTCAACTGCCCAATAGGAGAGCTCACTCCTAGCACCATCCCTGAAAGACAGAACAGATTCAAATCCTCTCTGCTGCTTTACCAGAGAAATCTGCTCGGAAACACTGAGGTTTTTTAAACTGTTTAAACAGGTAAAAACTTACAGAAACATTTATCTAACTTTTTTTACCCTAAAATAAATGCTCATACCTGCATATGAGGAGGAAAGGACAATTCCATGCCTGGAATCACAGTTGATGACTGAAAGCTAACAGGATTGATGGATGCTGTTGGAGGTAGGTTAGGAACCAAAATTAAACTTCGAAACTCATTATGTCTTCTCTGTATATCCTTTAGTCTTTTTTGAAGCCTTGTATATTCTTCAAATGGAACATTTTGTCTTAAAAAGAAAAAGTGTTTCTATTCTTTAATATAGTCATATTCTATTAAAGAACAGTATGAATCACAGAACATAATTTTAATTGGAAGAGAAGGATTTCTAAATTTTAAGATTTATCTATAATATACGCATAAAATTCTGTTTATCTAGAAAGACAAACAGAAACATGACGTGACGTCTTAATTGTATTACTGTTAGCACTGCAGGCTACCAACTCATTTTAGTTTTATTTGTCAATTAATCAAAGGTTAAAAGTGTTTTGCTAGTTTTACTTTCATTTCCACTCTACTCCAACCCATAAATCTTAAAACTAAAGGAGACTCCTTAAGCCAAAAGGACACCTTATTTTACAGAAGGGATAAAATAGAAATAGAGAAAATACTAGATTGAATCTTACCAAACTGCCATTTTTGTAGGTGAAATACAGTCAAATATAGGGAAGTTTTTATTATTCAATTTAACTTTTTAAAGTGTACCTAATAACAAAGGTAAAGCTACCCACCTTTGGGGAAAATGATATGGATAAAACTAACTTTCAGGCCTTCATAGATCATCACCTTTTTGAACATGAATTTCCTGATGATCAATCATACCAGTAATCAAATACAGTTTCAGAAAACCACTCAAAGTTCTAGGTAATCTGTCCCATAGTATCCAATCTTGAATTGATATTTCAAAATTAATGGTTATAGACGAGGTAGTAAGTTGCATTTTATTTTACAATGAAATTTGGTGGCTTCTTACTTTGGAACAGAGTATTGTAAAGCTGACATTAATTCCACAGTCTAGAAACCTTTGGATGTTCTAAAAAAACAAGTGTTCACAATTTGGTAATAATTACACCCTAGAAGACCAGTGCACATTATAAAACATCACTGCTTGATATTACAGGCAATTCCCATTACAGGAAAGACTGATATTGTCTAAATGCTGAATCTAAAAACTAATTAGCTGAATCTGAAAACATTTTTTTATTACCTTGAATCACACAGGTCATATAATGCCACTACCACTAAATTAATATGGTAGGTAAATCTCTGCTCAAACATGCTAATGATAAAGATCACTAGCTGTGCTTGGATACAAATAATAAATGACAAGCTACTGCCAATAATCATTTTCCACACCAGAAGATTTTACAAAACCCTGAACTTTGACATGAAGTTGTAGCCACAATCTTAAAACTATGTAATCACCACAACTGCCTTGTCTCAGCAGCAAGGATTCATACCACTCCTGGCTACCAAAGTCAATGACTGACCTTCCCGTCAGTCTCAACGGAAACACAGCCACCTGGCATGTGTTAGAGACCTTCTGCTCTGAAGAAACATTCAGTCAGGAAAAAAAGAAGAAAAAAAAAAAAAAAGAACAAGGATAATGAATTAGAAGTATAATGAATAGCTTTAGAATTCTTTTAAATGCAAATTTAAAAAGAAACCCAAGTGTATTATACTCAGAAACAAAGTTCAATAACATCAAAATAATGACATGAGGTATGTAAATATACAAACACATTACCTATTTAACACCTGATTTTCTGTTTCCAATTCTTCTCTCTTTGCCTCCAAGACTTCTACCTTCTCTTGCAGTCTCTTCAATTTGTTTTCATGAAGAGATTTTCTCTAGAAAAAGAGAAACATTAAATTGAGCAAGTATGTTAATACATCATCTCCTATTTGAACAAAGCCATACAGTGAATATTTTACTCACCAAAAAAAATTTTACTTAAGAGATGAGTATTTTCAGTGAATACTAAGAGCAAAGATTAGTAGATATGATGCTTACTGAAAATTGCAAAGATAATAAACCACAGATCTATCTCACACCCTCAACGTGACAAATAGAACTATTAGGAATGCCAAACCAGAAAATTGGTATCAATAACAAAATTGCTGCAAATAGAAAATCTAAAAAGGGAAGAGAGTCAAATTTTACTAATGAGTTTGCCTGTCACCTGATAATCATGAGCTCTTCATTTTCCCAGAAGATATGATGTGTTTAAAAGAACCAAAAATTTAAAATTAAAAGCATGTTTGCAATTGATAAATTGCTACCAAAGTAGTAAATTAAAGGATCAGACAGCTAAGATAGATTATGGATGCATCTCAGCTTGAAAGCATGCTTTTCTAAATATGAACAAGAAAAATTTAAACTTCACAAAGGGAAAAATTTCTAATACGGAAAAATATACGTGCAATGCAAAGAAGTGAACGAAAAAAGGTAGTAATTTTTCAGTTTTGTAAACATTTTTTTTTTAACAGAAGAACACTTATAAATGTTGATATTCATTTAGTAGCTACAGACCTTTTAGGTATTTGTTTTCTAAATCTTTACTGAAGTGTAACACGCTTATAGAAAAACGCCCAGAATGTAAAGCAAAATAAAGCCACAAAGCAAACACTGGTGTTATTACCTCACAGGTCAAGAGCACTGCCACACCAGACATGCCCCCAGCCTTCTCCCTCCCCTTTTTCAATCTCTACCCACTCCTTCCTCTGAAAAGGTAACCAACTACTTTACTTCAAAAGCTGTAGTTCAGTTTTGCCTATTTTTGAACTTCATAGAAATGGAATCATAGTGTACATTCTTTTACAAGTGGCATTTTTCTTTCACTCAATACTGAGATTTATTCATGTTATTGTTCACAGGTGTAGTTCATTCACTGCCTCCCCTAGCACAGAAACCACCCTTCTGTCTTTTATTACCACAAGTATATATTTATGTACTTAACAGGAGATTCAGGACTCTCTATTCATTCACCCACCCATATCAAAGAAATCACATAGCATATACGCTGCTGTTTCTGGATTTTTTGTTGTCACTGAAGATGTTACCTATATGACTAAGCCCTGTCACTGTATGTCACAGTTCTTCTCTACTGTTATGCTGACATCCATTTTACAAATATATTTAATCCATTCTCCTTTGAGAATCTGAATTGTTTCTATTTTGAGCTACTATGAATAACGTTTTTATGAACATTCCTGAATGTTTTTGATATATGTCCTCATTTCTCTCTGAGTACATTATCAGGAGTGAGTCATACAGTATACATATGTTTTAACTTTAGTAAAAACTGCCAGTTTTCTGAAGTGGTTCTAACTAATTACATGTCCACCAGCAATAATACTTGGTATGGTTAATCTTTTATATTTTAGCTACTCTGGTGGAATAGAATAATATGTCATATATATTTAATTTGCATTTTCCTGATATCTAATGAGGGTACCTTTTCTCATGCATACTGGCCATCTGGATATCATTTTTTTGTGAAGTGCCTGCCCTAATCTTTTGCCTGTTTAAAAAACTTTGAGTAACAAAAGGAGATTCCTCTTATTTGTAGAAGTTCTTTATATATTCAGAATATGAATCCTTTGTCAGATATGTGTTGCAGATTGACCTTCTGTCAGTCTGTGGTAACATTTTCTTTCTCTTAACAGTGTCATTTTATAAAAAGAAGCCCTTAATTTTAATAAAATCCAAATATGGTTAGTGCTTTTAATGTCCTGTTTAAGAAATCTTTACTTATCCCAAGATCTTAAGATTTTTCTCCCCAAGTTGTTTCCTAGCAGTTTTTCCTTTGTTTTTTTCTTTTTTCACTTTTCACATTTGAGTCTACAGTTCATTTTAATCAAATGAGGTTAGGTTAAGGATAACCAATTGATTACCTATCCTTTATTAAAAGGACCATCCTTTCCCTACTGAACGACAGTGGCGCTTTGTGCTAAATCAGGTGTTCATATACTATTTCTGAACTGTATTCTGTTCCACTGATCTATCCTATGCCAATATCACATTGT
Source organism: Camelus bactrianus (assembly GCF_048773025.1). Lineage (NCBI taxonomy): Eukaryota > Metazoa > Chordata > Mammalia > Artiodactyla > Camelidae > Camelus > Camelus bactrianus. The sequence goes on along the minus strand of NC_133550.1, from coordinate 39,799,603 downwards.
TTTAATTACTGTAGCTTATAATAAATCCTTATGTCTAGTACTATGAGCCCTCTAGCTTTGTTGCTGTTCTTCAAGATTACCTTGGTTGTTCTAGTCCTTTGTACTTACATATGAATTTTAGAATCTACTTTCCAATTTCCACAAGGAAAACTGAGATTTTTATTAGGATTGCATTCAATCTACAGATCAGTTTGGGAAAAACTGACATCTTAATAATACTGAGTATTATTATAATATCCAAATCAAATAAGGTATAGTTTCCCTTTATCTAGGTCTTCTTTACTTTTTCTTGGCAACATTTGTAATTTTCAATGTAGACGTCTTGCATATCTTTCATTAGATTTGTTCCTAAGTAATTTATGATGATGTAAATGGTAATTAAATATTTCATTTCCTAGTTGTTTGTTGTGTATGAAAAGAAAGAACTGATCATCACAGAAATGCAAATTAAAACCACGAGATATCACCTTACAACTGTTAGTAGAATGGCTATTCCCAAAAAGACCAGAGACAACAAATGGTGAGAATGTGGAGAAAAGGGAACCATTGTGCACTGCTGGTGGGAATGTAATTTGATGCAGCCACAATGGAAAGTGGTATGGAAGTTCCTCAAAATATTAAAAATAGAACTATCAGCACTTCCACTTCTGGGTATTTATCCAAAAAAACAAGAAAACACCAACTTGGAAAGCTATCTGCACCCTCATGTTCACTGCAGCATTATTTACGACAGCTAAGACATGGAAGCAACCTAAATGTCCATCAGTGCATAAATGGATAAAGAAAATGTAATACTCATGCACAGGAATATGATTCAGCCATAAAAAGGAAGGAAATCTTGCCATTTGCGACTTGGATGGAACTTCAGGGTATTATGCTAAGTGAAACAAGCCAGACAGAGGAAGAAAAAATACCATATAGCCTCACTTATATGTGAAATCTTTAAAAAAAAAAAAAAATGAGCTCAAAGATACTGAGAACAAACTGGTGGTTGCCAGAGGTAGGGGATGGGGGATGAGTGAAATGGGTAAAGGAGGTCAAAAGGTACAAACTTCCAGTTATAAAATAAATAAATCTTGTGGATGTAATGTACAGTATGCTGACTATAGTTAATAATACTGCATTGCACACTTGAAAGTTGCTAAGAGAGATCTTAAAAGTTCTTATCACAAGAAAAAAATTCTGTAACTGTATGGTTGGTGATGGATGTTGACTAGACCCATTGTGGTAATCATTTCACAATATATACAAAATACTGAATTTTCTCTATGGAAGGTTTTAAATTAAGGATTCCATTTCCTTGATAGATACAAGGCTATTTAGATTTCCTAATTCTTCATGTTTTAATTTTGTTCTGATGTTCAAGGAATTTGTTCATTTTATCTAAATTGCATAATTAATTAGCATAGTTGTTTTTTATATCCTTTTTGTTGTAGCATCTGTAAGATGCATAGTGATGTCTCCTTTTTTCATTCATTATATTGTTCATTTGTGTTTATCTACCTACCTACTTACCTACTTTATGGGGAGTTTGGGGAGAATCAATTTTATCAATCTTTTTAGATCAGTTAGCTCTTGGCAGGTTTTTCTCTATTGTATATTCTCTGTTTCATTGATTTCTGCTTGTATCTTGAGGAGAAGGAAGAGAATGTCTGCTGTTAAATCTAGTCAGAGTTCATAATTCAGTTTTGTGTTTTTCAGTTCTAAACTTGCCATTTTTTAAATGGCTTCCAGTTTTCTGGTGCCATTCTCAAACATTTATTTCAGAGCATATACAACATGATAACTTTAAAGTCTGTATCTGATAACTATTACCTGAGTCCCCTATGGGAGAGTTTGTTTATATTGGTTGTTACTTCTCTTGATTTTCAGTATTATTTCCTCATGTGGCTGTTTTTATTATTATTATTAATAGACCTAGAGCAGTTTTAGGTTCACAGAAAAATTTAACAGGAAGTAGAGAGTTCCTATATATTCCCTCCCTTCATGTAACTGCCCCTATTATTAACATCTTACACTGATGTGGTACATTTGTTAAAATTGATGAACCAATATTGATGAATTATTATTACCTAAAGCCCAGCTTACACTGTGTCACTCTTTGTGTTGTGTAGTTCTATAGGTTTTGTCAAATGCATAATGTCATGTATCCCCTACTACAGTATCATACAGAATAGTCTCACTGCCCTAAAAACACCCTGTGCTTTACCTATTCATCCCTACCCCCTACTCCCACAACCTCCGGCACCCACTGATTTTTCTCCTGTCTCCATAGTTTTGCCTTTTGGAATGTCATATAGTTGGAATCATAACAGTATATAGTCTTTTCAGACTGGCTTCTTTCATTTAGCATTATGCATTTAAGGTTCCTCCATGTTTTTGCATGGCTTGATAACTTATTTCTTCTTATCACTGATAATATTCCACTGTATGGATATTATAGTTTTTTTTAACTATTCACCTATTGAAAGAAAACTTGCTTCCTTCCAAGTTTTGGTAATAATGAATAAAGCTTCTATAAACATTTGCGTGCAGTTTTTTTGTGTGTGAACGTAAATTTTCAACTTATCTGAATAAATACCTAAGAGTGTGATTCCTGGATTGTAGGATAAGACTATGTTTTAACTTTGTAAGAAACTGTTGAAGTGTTTTCCAAAATGGCCATACCATTTTGCAATCCCACCAGTAATAAATGAAAGTTTCTGCTGTTCCATATCCTTATCAGTATTTGGTACTCTCAGTGTTTTGAGTTTTAGCCATTCTAATAGATGTGTAGTGGTATCTCTGTTTTATTTTTTATTTAGAGCTAGATATTACACTTAAAAAACTAGGGAAACAATTTGAAACCTACAATGTTAGTTTCCCTTAAAGTAGATCTGTATTTGTTTCTTCCAGGCATCTAGGAACACTAACAATAGGGGTTTATTTAATCTAATTATAAAGACAGATTATCTAAAGCTGTGCTTCAGTAAGTGCAAGGGCAGGATTTTTTTTTTTTTTAAGTTTCTGCTATATAGCATAGGTAACTATATTCAATACCTTGTAGTGACCTTTAATGGAAAAAAAATGAAAACAAATACATGTGTGTGTATGCATGACTGGGACACCGTGCTGTACACCAGAAACTGACACATTACAACTGATGGTACTTCAATTAAAAAAAAAAAAATTGCAAGGGCCACTCTATTTTCAGTTCACTCTTAGTCCAAGAGTATACCCCAGCAGGGTCTCAACCCAAAGCACTAGTGGACTTTGACTTGAGACCCTCTCTCTGGCAGATTCTCAACTCCAATTTTCGTTCCTCAAGCCCTGTGACATTGTCAAAAGCTCTGCTTCATTTCTCAGCCTCTCAGCTGTCTCTTCTGGAACTGGCAGTTTCCTCTGAGGGAAAAGCAGCCCCAAATGCTGTGCTCACCTCTCTAGGTTTCCTATCTCTCCAGGATCTTGGCCTCTTAATTCTTCACTGCCCTTCATGGAGATATTTTTAAAAATATTCTGTCCAATTCCTCCAGTTCCCATGTGGAGAGCTGATCCACATATTCCCTAGTCTGGCATTATCAAAAGTATATGCTCCTTTTAGGTATTTTAGTTCAACTAACAGCAGACATTTTAAAGATGGAAATGCTTAATATTTCATTATTATATGATTATATAAACCTGCAATCTTAACATCTAGCTATAATTCTCCATTTATACTGCTCATTTAAATAGTACAATACAAAAATTTCTACTTTCATCATCAAGCATATTCATATATACACACATATACACACACACATATATAGAGTACACACTTAACTCGGCCCTGTATCAACCATAGGTAATACAAAATACAGAGATTTCTGAAGGGAATTCCAGTCAATAAAATCTTGGGAAAAGGCTTTTTAGAAAGGATAAGCAATCAATTAAGGGGAATATAATTCTCTAGAAATGTGGACTCCCTGAAGGTTCTCCAGCAGGAGACTGATGGGTAAAACATTGTTTTGAAATATGGGATCAGTGTATAGGATAGATTCTGAAGTTTGCCTCTTAAGAGGTAAATCTGGAGACAGGCTTCCTGAAGACAGGATTCAGGACAATGTTGTCCTCAACCTCATCACTGTAAAAATAACCAACCATTTACTGAGCACTTACTCTTTGTCAAGAACTGAGCTAGGATACAGTAAGAGAAATGGATAACTGGTTAACTAGTAGACTGAATGAATGCCTTAGACGCTAATGTAAATTATTTCTTTACAGACACCTTCATTACCTTGACCCAAGTCTCCTTCTCTTCAAACTCACCTGCAAAACTCCAACCTTGGTTAAATGACTCTGCTGGATGCATACATGGATCCATGGCAACGTGAACAGAATTGGCACATGACACACACAACTGGGTTGACTGGTCTCACCTTAAACCAACCACCACTCCCTAGCACTACCTGGCAATCCTACTAATCTCCTTAATCCAATCAGTCTCCCAAACTCTCATTCTTTTAGTTTCTTGTCTCTCCTCAAATTCTGACATTTCCACTCTTCATAGTCTGAGCTGGTGACTCAGATTCTTTTTTGCACTGAGAAAGTAGCATCAATCAGCAGAGCATTTCCAGAGATTTCCACTATACCTGTCAACTTACCAGGAATTTACAAGCATATATTTTGTCTTCTTTCCACTTACAATAGATACACTGTGTTTCTATCCCTTCCACCTCTGAGTTGGCTCTAATGCCCTTCTGCCTTCTATGGGATATCATTCCCTCATTTGCCCCCCCCTTTCTCCTGCATCATCAATTTTCCCCTTGCTACTACATCATCCTATAATTTCCCCCTTCTTAAAAGAAGACTTTGATCCCACAGCCCTAGTTTCTACCCCAGTTCTCTGTTCTTCACAACAAAACTCCTTAGACAAACTCTGCATTCCACTTCAATCAGGTCTACATACCCACCACCCTACAGAAGCAACTCTTCACAAACCCACCACCAATGACAACAGAGCCAAATGGATTCCTCGTCTTCCTCTGACTATTTTACCATCTTACTATAAATGTCATTTGACACAACTCACGCTTCTCAAAGCATTTTTCTTCATTTGGCATCCAGTACTGTCTTGGTTCTCTTCCTGTCATACTGGCCAAGCCTTCTCAGTCTCCTCCTTAACTTCTCAACTTCTAAAGTTTGGAATTACTCATAGCTCAATCCTCAGACCTGTTCTTTTCTCAGTCTTCCTTCACTTTCTAGATAACCTCTTTTAATCCCATTGCTTTAATACCACTGACATGCTGATGAGTCCCAAATCTTATCTCTAGCCCAGTCCTCTTCCCTCAACTCCTGATTCACGTATTTACCAGAATGCTTAGTATCTCCACATGAAGTCCAACGGGCATCTCAAAGAGTTAATGTGTCCAAAAGAGACATCTGTATTTTACCCCCAGCTTTGTTCCTTCCAAGGTCTTTCCCATGTCAGAAAAAAGCTATTCTATTTTAACCTGGTACGCAAGCACAACATGTTACTTCTCTTCACCTCTTTGATACCTACAATCACTGTAAGCTCTACCTTTAAAATATATACAGAATCTGATCAACACTCAACTACTAGTTGTCTGTTCCAAGTCCCCATCATCTCTTACCTGGACTACTGAAAAAGCAGTCTTCCTGAGTCCTCTTTGCCCCTCTACACAACAGTCAGAGATTCTCCTAAAATACAATTCAGATTATATCACTTCTCAATTCAAAACTCTCCAGTGCATTCCTATCTCGTTCAGAATAAAAACAAACAAACAAACAAAAAAGCCCCTACATCACCTGGCCTCCTACTAATTCTCTCCATTCCAGCTACCCAGGTCTCCCTCCTTGTATTCTTTCAGCATACCAAGAAGACTCCTGTCTCTCTGTTTTACTTGCTATTCCCTCTGCCTGGAACATTCTTCCCCTACATATAAAATGTGGCCTCCTTCTTTCTTTCCTTCAGGTCTTTACTTAAATGTTATTTTATCAGAAACTTCTCTGACCACCTATGTAAAACAGTACCCTCTGTCCCCCTTAATTTTCTTCTCAGCACACATGTCCACCTGACAGTTATTTGTTTCTTTACTGTGTCTCCATCTACTATAATGTAAGCTCCTCAGTGCAGAGTCTATTCCTGTATCCCTGCAATTAAAACAGTATCGGTATATAGTAGGTACTCAACAAATCTGTGGAGTAAATTGACTAAATGAACAAATGAACACAGAGAAACTTTGCAGTGAAGAGAGTCTGAGCCAGGACGTTAGGAATAGGAATAAAAAGAAATGAGGTGGGGAAAATCCTTCCTTTATATATATACTATAAAGGAAGGATTCACAGGCTCTAGCGACTACACTGGGTTGAACAGTGTCTCCCAAATATTTGAGTAGAGTTTCAGAATGGGACTGTGATATAAGAAGAAATATATCTGGCCTTTGTCCTGGGTTTCTGGTGCAGAGCTCCTAAAACCCATGGAATTTCCTGAGTGATAGGAACATTTTTTTTGCTATTCACAACCAGCCCTTTACAATCATACCTGAGTTAATGCTAGTAAGTTAATTTAGGGTGGCCCCCCCTAGATTATGTCAAAATGGGGCTGGTCACCAGAAAGACCAAGTGATAGGAGGTTGGGAACTTTCAGCCCTACTCCCACCCACCTACTCCTCACCCTCCACTTCCAGGAGTTGCCAGGGAGGCTAGAAATTGATCTCCATAAAAAAAAACCCTCTTAAATAAGGAAACCTGGAAAGCCTCCAAAGTTGGTGAATACATTGAATTCCTAGGAGGGAGGCACACCTAGAGAGGGCACACCTTCCCCTCTATACATTGTCCTATTCATCTCTTCTATTTGGCTGTTTCGGAGTGTATCCTTTATGATAAACCAGTAAAAGCAAGTAAAATGTTTTTCTGAGTTCCATGAACCTGGGTGAGGGGGTACTGTGGTAATCCCAATTTATAGCCAGTTGGTCAGCAGTATAGATGGTCAGGGACCTGGCACCTGACCTGGGGGCAGTCTTATGAGACTAAACCCTTTAATTTGTGGAAACAGATGTAGTGTCAGAATTGAACTGAATTGCTGGACACCTAGTTGGTGTCCAAAGAATTAGATAACTGGTTGTTGGTGCTGGAAAACACTCCAGAGTGACCTCATCTGGAAAAAAAAAAAAAAAGGTACAGGTAAGGTCGTCAGCAACCACCAGAAGCTAGGAGAGGGGCACAGAACAAATCTTTCCCCAGAGCCTTTGTAGGGAGAATGGCCCTCCTGGCACTTTGATTTTAGAAGTCTAACTTCTAGAACTGTGAGCAAATATATTTCTGTTGTGTTAAGCCACACGGTTTGTAGTAATTTGTTACAGCAGCCCTAGAAAACTAAAGCAGTGATGACTAGATTTGGGGAAAGGGAGCCCTCAGGATAATCAAAGGTTTGAAGCCTAAGTGATTGGAAGAGTGACTTTCGACTGAAATAAATGAAAGTCCAGAGGGGAAAGAGGCTGTAGGAATGATTTTGACTTTGGTTTTACCAGTCCAATACAATCACAGGATAGTCAAATGGATGCCTTAGTGTCACAAATGTTACAACACTAAAGAGTAAAAGAAAAATCAAAAGGACACTGATGCAAGAATCAAAGCTAGGATTTCCCTTTAACCACATTCTAGCCATATTCACGGAACTCTTTTCAATAACCATGACTATTTATCTCTGATACCTTACTTTTTCTCTGACTTCTACAACACCGTGCTTACAGCTTCTACCTCTATGACCACTTCTCTACTGAATCTAGCAACTCTTTCCAAATCAACTTAGTTCTTAGTCCTTTTATTTTTCAACTATTTCCAAAATCTCAAGTGTCTAATTACACATCTCTAGTCTGAGTTACTGATCTCCATGCTTTACAATCCATCATTTCTGGTTATCTACGCAGTATCTTCACTTGGGAGTCTAGGACGTGTCTACACGAATGCATTGCTTATCACTTCTTATCTGTTGTGTGTTTATAGTCAAATATATTTTCTCTTTCTACTCAACAGGCACATGTTCTTCATTCTACTGTGACAACTCCACTTATATTCTCTCACAGCTAAAATACTTCATTTTTTTCTCTGTCTTCTTATTTAAACACCATATTCTATTATTTTTTTTCCCTTGAGACTACTTCTCAGAGTCATCCTTCAAGCCCAAATTCCAGACTTCTTACCTCATTTTAAGTTTAATATAATAGCATCTTAACTGGCTTCCCTGTCTTCAGGCTCTCTTCTCTCTAGCAGAGTAGTTCTCAAATGTCATGTCCATACAGCTGACCTGGAAATGACTAATAGATTCTTTAGTGTTTCATGCTGTTTTATTTCTCCAACTAGATTATATGGTCATCAAGGGCAGGAATCAATCACGGCCTCTATTTTCCCTCCAGTGTGTAACAGAATGCTAGGCCACACAACATATTCAATAGGTATTTTACAACTTTAAGACTATGGCTCATTTTTTTTTCAAAACCATTCAAAACTGCGTCTAACCAAGAATTATTTCAGAGAGACATACCTTAGGATAAAAATAACAAGTTATCATTTCAAATGCCTCAACAGGAAAAGCACAATTCATTGTGCTCATACCAAGAGATCTCTTTTCATACTCGCACTTCAACAATGTGCAGGGAAAAATATACAGAGAAGCCATTAATCACAGAAGGGCACTGCAACTCAAGATACTTGGTCAAGCTTTTCCAAACAAATCAACACAGCACACTATCATTACACAAAGACTCTATCTAAAAACACTTACTAGAGATGACGTAAGCTTTGTGCTTAGGATGTTGGAGCTGTAAATGAACACACTCAAATGGCAGTGAGCCATCTTATCTAGTTTGGGGAGAAAAAAATAAAGCTGCTACTCTCTATCAGGTTATAAGAACCTCTCACAGCAAAGCAACTCCGAAGGATTATGATTTCTGCTCTAGAGTTTATATTTTGTGACTTAACTCTTACTACACAAAAAAGTCATCTAAAGAAACTTAAAAAGTCTGTTGCATTTTTATGAATCATATTTAGGTAATCTTATAACCAAAATTTTCCTATAGCAGCATCATCTTTAACTTCAATGAGAAAAGGATCTGGGTTAAAGAAATTAATGCTATAGTGATTATTCTGCCACAGGAAATAAGATGCAGGTGGATTACAGCCACAATGAAAAGAAGAGCAGTTAAGTATTTGGAACTAAAGAGAGAAACTAAAAGTGTAACAGTGCAGAAAAAGCACAGAATTAAGAACAGAGAGATATATATATGCATGTATATGCATGACTGGGACATTGTGCTGTACACCAGAAACTGACACATTGTAATTGACTGTACTTCAATTTTAAAAAATTAAAAAAAAAAAAAAAGAACAAAGAGATGCAGACTTTCGTCATGGTGTTCTTACTAGTCAAGTGATCTTGGCTACCTACTAATCCAGTTTCCTAATCTGTAAAAGCTATCTGAATGCTAATATCCTCCATCCCTAAAATTATATATAGTTACATGCTTTTTACAGTGTTTCTATGTCACATGTATTGTCTGTTTTTCCCCTTTGATGTAAAGTTGTAAGCCTCTAGGGCAGTGTCCCATATGGTGGGACAGCTCTGGGACATAAATTATTTACTAAATTGAGTTTAGGAATCTCCTACAATTTAAAATCATAATGTACAGATCCCATTTTAAAAAGTACAACAGATACTTAACTATATTCACACCCATAATTTAGCAGTTACTTCAGTAGGAAAAAAAATTATTCTACATCACTGATGAAAGGTTATTTTGCAGGTTTCTTAAAGTATCACCTCCTCCCCTGTTCCTGGTGTACTACCTATGATTAGTTGATAATCTCTCTCACCACTGGATGTCACTTTTGCTCCAAAAGAAGTCAACCCAAACTAACCTCAATAATTAGAATCTGATCCCTAAGACACATATCTCTAAAACCTCAACATAAAAGTTTTTCTTTATAAGATAAAACCAGCTTTTATAATTTCTAATGATTTCTAGCTAAAATCTGGCTTCAGAGGCTTTTAGGCTTCCAACAGTACAAGGAAACATAAGTAGGATTTCTGTGATCATCCCAAGCCATAAAACATTTCACTGAAATCCCATCAATACACAAGCACTGCTCAGTACTTATCTGGACAGAAAAAGAGAAGAGCTATACATAGGGAAAAAACAACAGAACAGCAATGTAAGTATTTACATGTGAGTGTAAAACACTGGGATTCCTACATAGTTAAGTGCTGCTTTCTAATCTCCATGTTATACTACTCTGGGCATAATGGGAAGAGAAAAGCACTATTCATAAACCAAGACAGTGGGAAAGGAATGACCTTTAGACTTCTCGTGTTGTCACTCCAACTATTGGGACACATTTGGCAGCTATATCTAACAACATAAATAGGTGAAGAACTGTGTCCTTGATTTCCAAATTCAGAATATGTAAATGATACACAGTTCTCTCCTCTTATACAAATATGAACATCTAACCTTTCCAAAAACATACAGACATTAAGACGCTGGTGTGCTTATGTCTAGAAGCACCTTCCTCTCACTTCAGACCTCCTCACTTCCCCAGAAGCAATGCCACTACTAAGGGAACCTATCAAATGGAGACATATCAAATCATTTGCAGGATTTTTCTTTTAATGCTACCTTCTCCCACACACACACACATGCCCCAATCTTGTTGAAAATAAATTCCAAATCGCTGCTTCAGTGAGCTGTGGTTACTGATGAGGCTATGCTGCACTACTGGGGTTTGCCGAGCAGAGAAGTTGTAAACCACTGACTTAGATGGATCATCTGGTAACATAACTTCCATGATGCCCTGGCCTAGCTGCCAGAAAACAAAGTTTTATAGGTTCTGGAAAAAATATGCCTGCAAAGATAAAACTTGAAAAAGATCATGGCTGTGGGAACTACCATGGCTGTTTCAGAAGCCTGGGGAAGGCCCAGTTCCCCCTGCTGGGGACAGGAGATATTTGCTCCTAAAACCTGAGTTGGAGACAAAATATTTTAACCACAAAAACAATGTTCCAAGCAGTAGTGCACAGCTGAAACAGGCCGAATAACCCTATAATTTAAGAGCAGAATGAGTTAAATAAGACTTGTATAGGCTGGTCTAGAAACTTCATTAATGAACAACACTGTCTCTGTGGAAAAATGCATGTGGGCTATGACAAACTGACTTGTACACATTTAGAAATAAACCTGTTGAGCAGTTTGCATTTTTCTCAATTTACTTTGCAAGGTTGACAGCAAAATGTCATGTTTAAATATCAAATTAAACACATTACTAAAATCTCAGTTTTAATTATACATTTTATTCTCCTAAAATAGTTATGTTTTACTCTACAGAAATCACTTTAATAAGAACCACTTGCCTTTTTCTGGGCAATTGCAGCTCGCTGCAGTTTCTCTTTAGCTTGATTATACTTCTCTTCTCTGTCAGTGATACGTTCATGAAGCTTATGCTTCTCTTCCATCCACTGTATTTGCCTCTCTTCCAACGTCCTGTCAGAATAATGTATGCAAAACATGGGAAGTTAACTCTTAGAGTTAAAGAGATACTATCAGAAGTATAATCAATCTCATTACCTACTTCCCCACATCCTTCATTGTCTAACTGCAGGCATTCATGGCCGGCCACATATTTGCTAACACTGCCATTACTGAGTGTCTTTTATGAGCCAGGACCGTGCTTAGAACAGTATGTGTGCTACATCATTTATCTTTTGAAATAACCCCTTGAGTTAAGTACTTTTATCAACTCCATTTTACAGGTGAGGAAAACTGAGGCTTAGAGCAGTTAACTAACTTGCTTAAAGACTTACACTTGGTTACAGCAAGGCAACTGATAATCAGCTTTGAAACATGATACCACCAAGCTATTAAAAACAAAGATGTAAAAATCAACCCTAGTATCAAATCTTAATGTGGTATGTTTTTTGACTAGGGTAAAATTCATATCAATGATATTTTATAATAACATCATAACAACTTTCATTTCTAAAGTTCTTCTGTATGCGTTATGATTTTTAGTATCATTATTATAGAAAGTACAAATGAGATATACAGATCCTGAGGAGTCAGATTACATGCCTAAGGTCATACAGATTTTAAGGGTCTTGGCTGGGACCAAAATCACATTCTATTGAACCCCCCTAGTCCAGCTATTTTCTGCTATATAATCCTATGAATAACATTCAGAAACCAATAATGAATTAGTTAAATCTGCTAGGTATACTATGATTAGAATTTTTAAGGATAATTCAGTCAAACACTGAAAATCCCAAGATACAAATTCTTATTTTTTGCAAAATATAAGCAAAATAATTTGGACCCTGTGGTAAGTCACAACACATTATGGACAATTATCTTGCTTCCTTCCTTCCTTCCTTAAAATATGAAATAACAGAAAAACTAAAGGAAAAAAACTTTATGTGGCAAAGTAGCCTTCAGAAGAAAAAATCTGAAAAGAATTTTTTGTAAATTCAAATAAAAACTTATAATAATGACGTTATAGTCACAAAGTAAATACAAAATAGTAGTTTTCTACCATATCTAAACAAAACTTTCCAGAGAATATAAGATCTTAATCACCAAAATCATCTCCCTACCAGTTGACTAAACTGTCTACTACTCACAGATTTCAAGACCAAAAAATATAAACAAATGAATGAGCTTTTCAAAAGGAAAATCCAAAAGGTTATAGTTTTAATTCTAGGAAGTAAGTTTTGCACATCAAAAATTTTTTTCTGTTCTCTGGCATTGAGAAGAATAATTTAGGTATTTGAAGTAAGAAATATATTGATTTACTTAATGAACAAAGAAGTGTTTCTTTAAAGGTTTTGAAAATACTTGGTCAGGAAGAATTTTAAAAGGTCTTATTCTCTAAATGTCTTAAAAAACAAAAACTCCAATGTCCACAAAGCTCATCTCTAGAAACAGAAAGTACATTACCAAAGACCATTGTACACTGTCAAGGGGTACTTATAACTTAGTCCATAAAATACATTCAACAGTGGAATTATCATTAAAAGAAATATATACAACAGAAATTAAGAAATAGATAATATAACAGAAAGAAAAAATAGTTTGTATGTTAAAAACAAGCAAACTCTACTTTTCAACTTCTAGTTGAGCTTTTTCAGCTTGACTTCTTAAACTTCGGCATTCCTGTTTTAACCTCTCCACCATTTCCTTCAGTATTTGGTTTGAATTCAGCAATTCATTCTCTGACTGTGTAAGTGAGGTCACTTGGATCTGCAAACTACTGATTTGCTTAAAAGAGAAGAAAGAAGAGAAACATAAGGCCACTAAACAAACACAACAGAGTACGAGAGAGACAGCAGACACTAAGCATCTTCCCTCACAAATGCCCCACTCAAGTGATGCGCCCCTGAGGACACCCTGAAATGAAGTAACAAAAAGCATCAGCATCAGAGTCATTTCTTAATATAATCAGAGACCATCAAGAAACTTATTCCTCAGTCTGCCACTAAGTCCTCTCTCTTCTTCCCCCAAAAAACAGGCTGGAGGAGGTACTGGAAATGGGAAGGTGAGTAAAGAGAATCCAACTACTAGAGAAAGTCTCCTATTGGACTTCCTCTAGCCTCCTAGGAAAGAACAGAAATTTTAAAAGCAGGTCAGCCAAGAAAGCTGCTAAGAAAATTCATTCTCCCACTCCCACATATCTGTGACCAGCAACCCTTCCAGGAGTTCTGCTTCCTGAACAGTCAGGGATCATAAGTACAGGAAGGATCACTCTCACATTGTTTTCAAATAGTTTTAAAGCATTCTATACACCCAGTGTTGAGCAGAAGAAAGATGCTCTGAAACCTAATAGGATTCCCTGGCCTCTAGAACCATTTATCAAACGAGGAATGTCACTCAGGCTGCTTCTCCATCCCAATTTACCTTTTATCTGGGAGTACTTTTTCTTATGAAAAGTAGCTGATTATCCAATTACAGATTCATAGGCTAGGAGATTCTCATTGCTCTTAAGGTACATCCAAATAATCTCCATTTGGGACAAATGTACACCTACTTCCTGCACAAACCATTTTACCAATTAACACACAGCTCTCATTTTTCTTTTACTTTCTTCTACCTCTCTTAGCCATTCTCTGTGAGAAGTTTGGAAGTTGAAAGCCAAGAGTCTCCAGATCAAAAGAACCCATTATGAGACTCAAGAGTCAAAAGAAATCAGATTCTTTATGCAGTAAATGGGAAATAATTCCATTACTTTCGATGGTAGCAAGGCCACATACAGGACTGTATTATGTCCAAAGAGCAACCGTCAGAAGAATAAAGTAAAATCGTGTGTCTCAGATTTCTACTTTAGAATGAATTTCTCCATGAAGAACTATTCAATATTTTTAACTGGAGTTGTAAATATTAAATCTGTATTATAGCTGACTGAATAAGCAACTTTCAAAAGAGTTTAATACATCTCCATATCTATAGGATGACAGAAAGCCCACACCAATGAAACTAAATCACTTCTCTCAGAGTATCAAACACTGTGCCCTCCTAGTTAAGACTCAGAGGCGTAACTGTGTATATAAAACAATGCCACTAGCACACAAGCATAAATCCTAAAAGTGGAATTTTCACTCCTTATGATTTGTTTTGCCCGTGTAAATCTTTTCTGAACCCAAACAACTTTAATTAAATATGAATTTCCTTCCATAAATACAACTCTTAGTTTTCACAGGAATATAATAAAAAATAGCTCATGAAATAAGAAATGTAAAGTTGCAAGTCAATGACACATGTAATTTAAAATGTGGATGATTTTTCTAATCCACATTTTAAACTCAGAATATCAGAATATTGTCCTTTAAACCATAATTTTAAAAAAAATTCATCATGGACCACAGCATATAAATATATTAAAAACAGCAGTTAATAAAAGATGTTTAATAAACTAGAGCTTAAAAAGGTTTAAACACTTTTATCTTTACATAGCAACCTTATCAATATGTTATCAACTAGAGTGATATTTTCAGAATAGTTACATGTGAAATTCCAACAAAGAGTCAGAACAGGTTTAAAGAAGCAATTTCTTAAAAATGCTAAATAGTTTGCTAAAGTAGTACCTTTTTTAGGTCAGAACTTTCAATTTTTTCTTTCTCTGCATTTTCAATATCGACAATTTGTTGTTGAAGTTTTAACCTAAAAATCACAATCCAACAAAAGACTATTAAAAATTCATAGTTCATATATTTCACTGAATCAGACATTTTCTTGAGTGCCCACATTGACACCAGGCATTGTGCTATGCAAAGTGGTAGATTTAAGAACAAAGATTTTGATTTCAGGTAACTAAGTTGTGTTCACATATAATTAAAAATGTAATAAGCTTCTGCCATGGAAAACTCTACAAACTACTGGCCTAGAGAAAACAAGAAATCAAGTCTATCTAGGAGGATGAGAAAATACACAGATAAAAATCTGACAGGTAGGTTTTTGACAAACGTAGGGAACAGCATGAGCAAATGGCCTTTGGTGGGCGAGTGTGTCAGTAAGGCAGGAGAGAGCAGTCCAGTTCAGAAGCCCTTTCCAAGCCGTACAGTAGTTCACAATTGACAGAATGGTTTCAGATACACTGCTACTTCACTTTCACTCCACTAGGTAATGGAGCTCCTAAATGCATCCTTAATGCCCACCATCCCAAGTAAGTATCTCCATCTCCCACTTCATTATGTTGCAGTTTTACTGATTTTAAGTTCAGGATTTAAAAGAAAACTATCCAGTACTGTACACCACACTGTATTCTATAAAGTCTGAACTTTCATCCCTGAAATGAATAAACACTTTCACAATTTGTGTCCTCTTCAAAAGGAATGACACATTCAGTCAAAACCTTAAAATGCAGCGAATCTCTGGTGACCAAGAGACTAACCTCATGAGAAAGATTTTACACTAATTAGGTTTGGCAGGATAAGACCTCAACCTCTCCCTTCTAAAAACCCTTCAAACACTTACCTCAAATATGATTCCTTTGGCACATACTACTTATAGTTTAGCACTATTAACATGCCTTTTGAAGCCAATTAGAACTGCTTCTTGGGAACACTAATAAGAATTCAATAAATATTTGTCGATGGACTGAATGAACCAACCCAAATCCTGGATTAGACATTTAAATGTGCAAATTGGTGGGACAATTTGACATGGAAGAAACCATAAAATCCATTGCTCCATTTACATACAAATGCCAGAATCAACGGAGCTGAAGAAAGAGGGCCAGTCCTGTCTTCCTTACTCCTATGACAGTATCAGTCACACTCTTATTTCATCACTCTAGCTATACTATTAACTGTCTCAAACTTTCTGTCCATTTCTCCCTTAAATATCCATAACTGATAAGAGATTTTTGCTTTTTTTAAGGAGAAAATTAGTCCGTGATATAAGATCTTTTCAGTTAGGATTCTAAATGATAATTAAATTTAACAAATAAAAAGTAACCTTAACAGGGATGATCAGGGTTTGGGAGTAAGTTCAATGGTCTTAAATTTCAATAACAAAAGAGTTCAAAACAAATAGATAATACTTCAAAAGACAGTGCTGAAGATTTAGGAATAAAGTACAGTATCTTTTAATTAGAAGGTTTTTTGTTTGTTTGTTTGTTTTTGGGGGGGTAATTAGGTTTTTTATTTATTTATCTTTGATGGAGGTACTGGGGATTGAACCCAGGGCCTTACGCATGTTAGGCATGCACTCTACTACTGAGCTATACCCTACCCCCTAGAAGGTTTTGAATATTCAAGATGTCACAAGTCAAAAGAAAGTAAGTACGAAGTACAGAAGAAAGTGCAATTAATTTTCATTAAGACACGAGTAAAGGCTACATAAGAGAAATGCAATTTAAACTGGAACTTGATGGCAAAATAAGAATCTGAGGCAGAGAAATTAAAGGTAGAGGTGAAGAGGAGGCTAACTGATGAAGACTCTAGAGGAAACAAAGGAGGGGGGATTAAAAGCACTGTTTACTTTGGAAGTAAAGGGAGAAAAGAATCTTTTTTTAACATTTTTATTGATATATAATCATTTTACAATATTGTGTCAAATTCCAGTGTACAGCACAATTTTTCAGTTATACATGAACATATATATATATTCATTGTCATATTTTTTGAAAAGAATCTTAATTAAAATAGAAAGGGAGGAGAGAATGAATAAACATATAGAATTCTCAGAGAGTAGGAAGTTGAAAGAATTCATATCCAGCACCCTTTGCTCAAGGACAAATGAGCACACAGGAGAACAGTGTACACAGTTTCCCAGCTGAGTGGGAGGCATGGGACGCAGGCTAAGAGACTGGAAGAATAAAAAAATAAAGTACAAAAACTACCAGTTTCATTATCTTCAATGAGAATGGAATAGAAAAGAGTGAGGGGGAAAGGGAACGTCTTTGGAAGGACTGGCTCTAAGAGATGACAAGGTCCAAAACATGGCTAAGCGTAGGGGCTGTTAGAGTAGAATAAAAATGAAGACTGCCAGAATGAAGATAAAATAAAAAAAGGCTAAGGTGTTAGATGAGCCAATAATATGAATATTGTAGTCAATAAGAACGATGGTAAAGGATAGAAAATAGAAAAATAACTGAGCCAGACGTCAAGGTTCTCGGTGAGTACAGGGGAGTATCCTGTAGGTCACTAATTGGAGAGAAAAAGATAGGGGTAAGATTTATGCAAGGAGTATCAAAGGAAAAGCCATTTTAACCAAAGTTAGTCAAACAATGGTCTGGAAGCAAGAGTCAGTTCACAAGCACTGATGTCTCTTCGTGGTCCCTAGTTGCAGAAGAGAGGAAGGAAGAATGATTTCCACTTAAAAAGGCTGCCAGGTAATAATGCCATCAGGACAGAGAATCCGTGACATGTTTAAAAAAATGTGGAGACTGCAAAACAGGTAATGGAACAGAGACTTCAGAAGCTATAGCAAAAATTGTTAAAAGCAGAGCTTTACTGGATTGTTGGCAGGGAGAAATCAAAAGGTAAAGGGTAAGTTGGGGAACAAGAGACTATGAAGTCAAGTACTTCATATTTTAAAAGAAATTATGGAAAAAATGGAAGTGTATTTGGTAGGTAGACCAGAGGGCCAAGGTACAACAGAGTATGCAGCTGTGGAAAAGTTCAAAGGGAAACATTTGGAATAACAGTGAGAAGGAGCTGTTCCAAGTTCTCTTCAAAGTACAGAGTAGCTAATTACGCTGATTATTGCCTAGGTTTTCTGTGGCAGGCAGCTGATGTGTCATTCCAACAATCCACAAATATTTACTGAGTACCTAACAAATGCTGAGCCAAATCCAAAGTGTTGCATACACACCAGAGAATAACAGACAGAATTCTTATATTTAAGGAATTCACAGTCCAACAATACTGACTGACCTTTCTTTTATGATGGAAATGTTCTGAAATTTGCATCATCCAATATGATAGCTACTAGCCACATCTGGCTACTGCATATTTGAAATGTGACTAGTGTGACTGAGGAACTGCACTTTCAATTTTTTTTTTTAAATTTTAACTAATTTAAAATTAAACTTAAATAGCTATATGTGGCTAGTAATATATTAGGCACCAGCTTGTCTTCACTTGATGTCAGTCTCCATTATCAAGGGAAAGCAATACAGGGCAAGCAAGAGAAGTTGTATTTGCTATTTCTCCACTGTCACAGATCCTTAGAACAAGTTTCTCGAGAGCAGCTCTTCTTGGACCAAACCACTGAAAGCAAGGGTCTTGCTCTGAGTGATGAAAATTTGACTCTAGCATGATTAACAAAAAGGAACATTCCTGGGCAGATATAAGAGACTCAGTGACTCAACGGAACTCAGTGACTCAATGGAACTACAGAACCAGAACCAGGCTAGAATAATTGACCAGAATCACAGACGAGGACATGCCACACGAACCGTCTGGTCTGTCTAATGCTGCCACATATTTTTCCATCACTTACTTTGCAGTTCAAATTCTGTAAAAGAACTTGTTCAGCTGGCCATGTATAAATCTCCTTGCTTCCTACTAAGATGATATACAACAGGTAATTCATCTCGAAATGGAGTATAAGTAGAAAGGAGGATATATTAAGTAACACGTACTTTAAAAAAAAAGTTTCTAGAAACCTTAAGAAAAGAGGTAAAAAACCACAAATGGAAAACAGAAGTCTAGCTTTAAAGAAAGCAAAATCTGGAATGATCAAGTTCCCTTTCCCTTACTTAGTTATTGCTGTTATTTCTCCAACTTCTCCTCACTAATGATAACAAACTTCACTCTACCCGCCTCCCGTCCCCAACCCCCTTCTGTCACTCAGAATAGGCATAAAACTTGGGCAGGGTCTGAGTGCCCTATCCCCCTGGCCATAGTGATGGGCCTTTTCCAGATTTTTCTAACCTGAATCATCAAGTAAGAACTGCCTTCTTTGATCTCAAAATACAGTCATGTCCTCACAGAGAAAGCAGTAGGAGAGAAGCAGACACAGGAGTTAGAAGACAGGAGGTAGATGAAAGGAGGGAAGAAGCTCTCATCTGACACATTTGAGTTCCTAGATCCAGGTGTCCATGAGATCAGCATGATCCTGTCCTTTCAACAATTTATGTCAGTCAATAAAGTCCCTTAATAATTTAAAATAACTGCCAAAGCAGTGATTAATTCTACTTATCACAGATACCTGTTGTTTGTAAATAAATGGACACTTCTGCTTTTTATGCTTTAGACTTTTCACATCCTTAGCAAAACCTTTTTTTCCAAAGGTAGTCTCTTTCTTCCTATCACAAATTCTAAATAAAGTAAGCTGTAATTGTAATTATTTTATTAACTGATCAAAACAGACCTAGTTGATGTAGCTAGACTTATAAATCAGAAAATCAGAACTGCCAGGGAAAAACAACCAAAATTGTAGACCATTAAAAAAAAAAAAATACAAATTTTGCAGATTACTCCTTCTGCTCTATTTCATGTTGGTTGCTATGTCCTTATTTTAAAATAAGTTGGGGGTCAATTACACATTATAAACGGTCTGGGAGAAACTGAAGAACAATCAAAAAAATTATCAAAATGACTAGTGGAATAGAAAATTATACATATTTTTAAAAAGCTAAAGGAATGACAGCTGTTCTATACAGAAAACAACAACAACAACAACAAAAATCTAAGGGTCAAGTTCATTATTGTCTTCAAGTAATGATTGCTGAACATTTTATCACTATGGCAACAGAAGCCCAAACCAGGAAAAACAGGCTTAAATTCTAACAGAAAAGATTCTAAGGCCAAACTGTGAGACCATAATAGGATAAAACATTAGAGTAGGGTTCTTGGGAGTGGGTCTCTCCTTTCTGGAGACTGTTAAGGAGAGATTTAAAAACAAGAAAAACAAAAACAAAAAAAAGACCTAACCTGTCCTGAACAGTTAAAAAATGTACCCACCCAAAAGCAAAGAGTAAGACAAGACTGGCTCTCAAAATCCGTAACAGATTTATGATTCTAGAATTGTAGTAGCTAACATTTAAATTAATAGCTCATAAAACTTGACATTTGTAAATAATATATATGTATCTGCATAAGGTGATTCTTTCCTCAGTAATGAAAATCAAAAACCTTGTCATACAACCTACAGCTTAATGAAACTGATTTTAAAAATTTCTCAACTTTATATAATTAGGAAGTTGTTAACATTTTAGAATTTAAAAAAGCAGATATGGGGACTTATCAAGATAACAGCAAATGTCTTGTTCTGTGTTATATAAGTCCTGCAAAACAATACAGAAAATAAGATCCAATAAAGCCATGCAAAACCACAACCTTCACAAAACTGGAAGACAGAAAATACCCAAACTTCAAAACAGCTGTAAATAAAAAGAGGAAAATAATTCTAAATCCTAGCAAGTGACCTCTCATGTTCCTGCCCAGAAATCTCTGCAGTAAGCATGAGCTCACTGCATGTGAACAGACTTAACTCCTCCATCAAAACAAAAAGATCTCTGATTTGGATCCAAAGCAAGACCCAACTATATGCTATACATAGAGAAGTAGTCATAGATAGAAACACATTAAAATAACAGGAGACTTTAATATATCACTCTTTGTATAAGACAAACCAAGCGGACAAAAAATAAAGTACACAAAAGACCTAAATATCATAGTTATTAATAAAGGTAGATCTTAAGGATGTATATATCAAATTTATACTTTTATATGGAGCACTTTCTTTTCTAGTCCTTATGTAACACCCACAAATATTAATCATGTTTTTGGAGGACTGAGACAGGGGTGAGGCAAGTGAGCTGGCCAAGGTGAAAAACTAAAGGAGACTCACTACAGGGTTCCTGCAAGTCCATTGTTGACACATAAGTGTGAGTATCTCCTTAAATTTTGCACCTTGGGTGCCTCATTTGCTTTACCCTGGTCCTGGCCTTGATATATTAGGTCACAAAGGAAGTATTAGTGTGTTCCATAAAGTGGAAATAAAGAAGCAATACTCCTTGATCACAATGCAATAAAACTAGAAATTAACAACAAAATTTTTTAAAAAGCCAAAAAACCCTACCACCTGGAAATTAAAAAACCTGCTATGGACTGAATTGTTTAAGTCCTAACCCCCATATGTAACTAACTGTATTTGGAGATAGGGCCTTTAAAGCGGTAACAAAGGTTAAATGAGGTTTTATAGGTGGGTCCTAATCCTACAACTGGTGTCCTTATAAAAGAAGAGATACCAGGGATACACACGCACAGAGGAAAGGCCCTGTGAGGACACAGTAAGAAGGCCAAACCAAGGAGAGAGGCCTCAAGGGAAACCAAATCTACTAACACTGAGATTTCTGACTTCCACCTTCCAGAACTGTAAGAAAATAAATTTCTATTGTTTAAACTATCCTGTCTATGGTATTTTATTATGGCAGCTTCAGCAAACTATTAGTTTGACCTACTATTAAACAATTACACTTTCTATCAATACATCTTCTATTAAAACACTATGTATTATAATCTATAGAATACACTTAAAGCGGTGATAAGAAAATTCTCAGCATAACACTTTTACCAATAAAGATGAAAGAATGAACATTAGCTGAATTAAATTCCCAACTCAAAAAATAACTCAAAAATGAACAAATAAACTAGAAGAAAGCAGAATGTATATACAACATGATCTTAGAAAACTAAGACTCCACAAGGCACCTAGAAGATACACGACTTCAGTAAGGTCAAAAGATTCAAGATCAATATGTAAAAGTCAACTATATTTGTATATGCTACCAATAAACAACTAGAAAGTGAAATTTAAAAAAACCTCCATTTATAATCACACAAAATGCTTAGAAATAAAATATAACACAAGAAGAACAGGACATATACAATGAACACTACAAAACTTTGATGACAGAAACTAAAGATGACATAAATAAATGAAGAGATATACCATATTCATGGACTGGATAGACAATATTGTTGAGATGACAACTCTTCTCAAATTCAGATTCAGTGCAATCCCAATCAAAATCTTAACAAGTCTTTTTGAAAATGGTGATAACCTGATTTTAAAATTTATGTGTAAAGGCAAATGACCTAGAAGAGTCAAAATAATCTCGACAAAAAAGAACAAAGTAGAAGACTTGCACTGTTTGAATCAAATTTAACTATGAAGCTACAGTAGTCAAGAGAGTGTGATATTGGTGTCAAGACAAACATACAGACCAATGGAATGGAACAGAGTCCAGAAAGAGACATGCACATATATAGTCAACTGATTTTCAACAAGGTACCAAAATAATTCAAAAGGGGAAAAGACAGTTTTCAACAAATGGTGCCTGAACAACTGATGCCTACATGGAAACAAAAAATGAATGTCTACCATCACCTCACACCATATAAAAATTAACATGAACTAGATCACAAAACCTAAATGTAAGAACCAAAAATTAATCTTTGAGAAGAATACCATAAGAGAAATATTTGTGACACAGAATTAGGCAAAGATTTCTTAAATAGAACACAAAACATAAACTAAAAAAAAAAAAATTAACAAAATGGATTTCATAAAAATAAAAAATCTGCTTTCAAAAGACAATTAAAATAAGTAAGAAAGCAAACCACAGACTGGAAGAAAATGTCTGAAAAACATATATCTCACAAAGGGCTTGTGTGCAGAACATAAAGAGCTGTTAAAACTCAGTAGTTTCCCAATTTTAAAAATGGCCAAAATATTTGAACAGATGCTTCACAAAAGTGAAGCTGCCTATAAGCACATTGAAAGATGCTAAACTTTACTAGCCATGAGGGAAAATCAAATTAAGATGGCAGTTGACACGATTACAATTATTAAGTTAAAAAGATTGACAATAACAAGTGTCAGCAGGATGTGTGAAACAAATGGAACTCAAATTCTGCTGCTGGGAATGAAAACTTCCACAGTCATTTGGAAACAGTATTGCTGTATGTTATAAAATTAAACATACATTTGCGTACGACTCAACAATCTCATTTCCCAAACATGTAACCAAGAGAAGTAAAAATGTGCATACAAAGACTTATATATAGATGTTCATAGGAGCA
Source organism: Camelus bactrianus (assembly GCF_048773025.1). NCBI lineage: Eukaryota > Metazoa > Chordata > Mammalia > Artiodactyla > Camelidae > Camelus > Camelus bactrianus. The sequence continues at coordinate 39,776,046 of NC_133550.1, read as the reverse complement.
CTATTCATAACAGCCCCAAACTAATAACAACCCAAATATCTGTTCATCAAAAAGGGAATGAATAAACAAACTGCTATATATCCATACAATGGAATATTAATCAGCAATAAAAGGGAATGAACTACTGATACAAGCAATAACATGGACAAATCAGGAGTTGCCTAAGGCTGGGGATCAGGGAAGAGATCAACTGCAGAGAGCCATGGGGAACCTGTTAGCATGATGGAACTGTCTAGGCTTTCACTGTGGTTATGAGTATGCAACTATATACAATTACCAAAGTTTATCGATCTTCACATTATTTAATGAATAATTTTATTTTATGTATATTAAATGCCAATAAAATAAAAAAAATTTAATGGTAAAACACAGAAAGAAGAGTAAAGCAGAAATCAATGAGGTAGAACAGAAATAAATTCAATATATCAAAAACCTAGTTTAAAAAAACACTGAACTATTTGTTTAAAAATGATTAAAACAGTAAATTTTCTGTGTATATAAATATTTTTTACCCCAATAAAAAAATAAACCACTACTGACTTGATTAAGAAATAGAAAGAGAGGAAGAAAGCACATAGACAAAATAAGAAATGACCAAGGAAAAAGTAAGCACTGATATAGAAGAAATTTAAAAATAAAACAATTTTGCAGACCTGTACACAAATAAATTTGAAAGCACAGATGAAATGAATAATTTCTATGAAAACACAGATTATCAAAATTGATCCCAACAGAACTAGAGAGCTTAAACAGGCTGATTTCTATAGAAGAAACAGATAGCTGTTTCAGAAATTAAGGTTGGTTCAATGTTAGGAAATTTATTAATACACTATATTAATGGGGGGACCACGGTTATCTGCAGAGATCTGAAAAACCTTTGAAAAATTTCAACATCAGGCCTACAATTTTTATTACTGTAGTGTTTGCCAAATGATGTTTTCCTAATTCCATTATTCCTTCTATATTTATCAGTTGGAATTCTCCTGAAAAGAGCTTTCCCTCCTAAATATTGTATCAGTTTGGTGCATGGATTCTTATTTTACTCTATTTATAATCTTTTATTATAGTTTATTTTGTTGTTCAAGTTGCCTCAGATTTGGCCAAAGGATGCTAAAATAAGTGGAAAAATACAGGAGAAAGAATGATGAGACTATTTACACAGTCTGTAAGTATCTCCCTTTAAGATAGAGGAAAAAAACAGTCATTTTATGGTGGAAAAATCTGGCAGACACCACCTTAACCAAGGGATCAAAGTTACCATCACCAGTAAGTGGAGTTAACCATGTACCTCCTGATATGATGTACTAAGGACATATGACCTTGACTTTGATGTTGTTTTTGCTAAAAATGTATACGTGACTTTAATCATAAAGAATGCAAGGCTTATTTATCGTGACCATTTTGTAATACAAATGTTGAATTACTATTTTGCACACCAGAAACTAATATAATATTGTATGTCTACTATATCTCAATTAGAAAAAAAGAATTAGATTCAAATAATAAACATTTTCAGAAAGGACAAAAAGAAAGACAAACTCAAGTTGAGGGATAATCTACAAAATAAATGGCTAGCACTCTTCAAAAGAATTAATATATTCAAAATTAAAGAAGACTAAGTAAAGGCAATGTGTGATTCTGGACTAGATCTTGGACCAGAAAAAGAACATCAGTGGGACAATTAGTAAAATTTGAATAAAGTCTATAGGTTAGATAACAGTAACATTAATTTGGTTTCCTGATTATATTAATGTTAATTTCTTAGTTTTGATTAGTATAATATGGTTATATAAAATGTTAATATTTGGGGATCTAGGTGAAGATTATATGGGAATACTTTATACTGGTTTCACAATGTTTCATTAGCTATGAAATTACTTCAAAATGAAGTTTAAAAAATATATATGCATACATAACCTAATACTCTGAAGTTCCCTTCTAGCCGACTCTTCTGCCATCTGTGAAGCACGCAGTTTCTCTTCACACTGATCCCTTTCAGACTGCCTCCAGACATCATGTTCCACTTTCATTTTCTCTAAATCCGCTAATCTGCTCTCAAGTTCTAGCCTAAAACAGCAGATGATAATGATGTTACAAGAACTACAATAAGGATGATATGACAGCAAAATGTTTTCATTTGCAAGGAGATTTAACACAAAATAAAGTAATTAAGTACTTACTTTTCATCTTGTAATACCACAAGTTTTTGATAACCTTCATCTCTGGCAGCTTGTACTTTACGTATTAATTCACGATCCTTTTCAACTAAGAGTACTTTGTGGTGTTCAACAGCTGATTTGAGGATTTCATTGTCTGACTGTAATCCTAGCATTTTTTAAAGGAGAAAAATGTACTCTATTCAATGTTTCTAAGAAGAAAAATAACAATTAACAGAAAGCATTCATAAGCTAAGACAAAATACAGAAAGTTAAGTCTTTCCAGATATTCTCAAAGATCTTTAAGTTGTTGATAAACTTTTAAGAATGAAAAAAAAAAAACCTAATACTCAGATTTAATTTTTCTGTCATTTTATTTAGGACACACAAACACAAAAACTTCAATAAAAGGTTATATATATTTACTCATTTGAATCTTGAGCACTGGGGACATCAACCTGGTAATATCAATAGAGGTTTAAACACTTTACTTCTAAAAGGATTCTGTAACCTACATCCTACAAACAGCATCATCATAAAGCCAGCTGGAAGCAGAGTGAATAAAATCACAGAAGCTTTCAAAACCTATCATTCCAGCAGAACTGTTAAGATTTCCAACATAAATTGGAAACTTTCAAGTTTGTCCAATGAATTCACAAATTTTCCTTGTAATGAAGTGACAAGTATTTTGCATGTGGAATAACTAAAACAAATTCACATCTAACTCAAAGTTTAAAAAGAATGCGAAAATGGATCCCAAATTCTTTAAGTTCTGAAGAAAATTTGCTCCCTAACTATATGGAAATCCATTAGTCAACATCAAGCAGAGTTAATAATGAAAGCAGCTAGAGGCCAGTTCACCTAGAGCTCAACTTGACCGTTGCAGGTCCAGGAAGCTTATTTAGCTATTTTTAGTACTTGAGAAAAAGTCAGAAATAATGTAATTTCTAAAAAATCGTGATGAGAAGGACCTTCTAAGACTAAATTAGAGCTTAAAAATTAACTTAGGCTGAACTAGGTCCAGTAAATGGCCTAGGGTCCACATAAAAACTTTCAAAACTTAAAAATTGGACATGGAACCCACCTGTCTTCCTTATATTCTTTAGATTTAAAATGGTCTGGGATAATCACAAGATCTAAATAGAATTTAAGTTATAAACTCAGGAAGTATGGACTCCTATCTGCAAATTTTCACTCATTTATGTATTACTCAAATAACTATGACATAAGCATAAGACTGATTTTTTAAAAGTTAGATCACGGAATGAAACTTTAACAGAAACAAAAACAATACATCTGCGCTCTAAAATAAAAAATCAATTAACCTGAAAATTGGAAATAAAAATTCAGTTTGACCTATTTTAGTAATTTGAGTTTATATGTGAAAATAACAGTAAAAAGCATGGGGAATCATATATTACCATCCAGTTCACTTTGAATTTTATTCCTTTCTCTTTCTAGCTCACTCTTAGCTCTTGCTGCCTCCAGTTTGATGTCTGTTACTTCTAGCTTGCTTGAATGTTTAAGTTCTTTTACCTGTTGATAATTAGAAACTGAAGTTACTACTGGTCATTTTCTTGCCATTAAGCGCTAACCCAAAAACATTAGTAGAAATGAGAAAACGCTTTGGTAGCAGAGTATAGAATGCAAACCTTCCAGGAGGGAAGAAGCTTCAGGGCCTGGAACAGTACTTGGCACCAATAAAACAGCCTTTTCCTAAAAGAATAGAGTCATTTCTTTACAATAGCTGGGTAGGGTCATCTGGCTTCATCTTGCCTTAAAAAGCTTAACTGTTAAGTACCTAAAACCCAATACTCAAACACTAAAACACTTTCAGGGAAAAAAATCAAAACCTTCCTTTAAAAAAAGGGTTGGTGACAAGAAGGCATTTTAGGTACAAGGAACAGCACATAAAATGTTATAGAGGTGGAATGTCACGTGGTCTGCTCAGAAAACAATGAGCAATGTGTTAGAGCAGAGGAAGATGTGAAATCCGTGCAGCTGCAGGGAACAGACTTTATATGCCATACAAAAGGACTGTATATCCTGTTAGCTGCTGACAGTGGCATAATCAACTTTGTTTCAGAAAGTCAACTCTAACTGCAAACGTGTTGGATTAAGAAACTGAAAATAAAGAAACCAATTAAGAGCCAAAGGACTGACAAAGGGGATAAGAAAGAAGAATTTATTAGGTGACTAAAGAGAACAAGTGTGTGTGTGTGTGTGTGTGTACGTACATGTGCTGGTAGTGGAAGGAACAAATATAAAACATGTAAATCTAATTTAAACTTTTACTGCCAAAACCTGATTCTTTTAAAGCTCTGCAGTGAATGTAAATAATTAGCAATATTTTCCATGTAACTAACCACATACCAATTTTAGTCTTTCCCCAAGACACCTCTTTTGAAAGTTGAATAATTCTAGTTCATAAGTAGTATTCCTTTGCTCATTCAATAAATATTTATTGAACATCTATTTATTATGTGTCCTAGTGCTGCCTTAGGAGCTGGGGATACAGCAGCAAACAAAAAAGCTGTCTCCCTCATCATTTGCAGTGCTCTAGAACAGTTTCCACATTCTTGCCCCTTGCTAAGGTGCTTTACTATAATGAGGATTTAATCAATACAGATATGAAGGTTAGATAAACCTGCATTCTCACATACTGTACTAATATATAAAACTATGAAATCAGAGGAGAAAATCACAAATATATACAAGCCAAACATGTAAAATGTAAGATAGTGGTAACAGGAGGGTTAAGGATAATTTGAGTACAATGAAAATCTATAAAAAACTAAAGATAGGAATTAGAAATAAATCAGGAAGATGTCCTAGAGCCAAAGAGAGCAAAGACAAGAAACAGAAGTATCTTACTGGAAGACACTCCACCTATGAAAGATCTTGGAAACATTAAAGGTTCCACGCAAAATTCTCAGTTAGAGGAAACAAATAGAAAGTCAAGTACTGTTCTACCTCTGTACTGCTAATAACCATACTAAGACACAGCCCTCCAAATTAACTTGTAGATTTTAAAATTACACTACACAAAATGAATACCTTGTGCTGACATCAGATTTACATTTTTAAGTCTTTCTGAAGTTCTTCTCTATGAAAGTTACGTCTCACAGAGCAATGTATACAAAGCAGCTTTTAAATGCTTCAGAGCAGCTAAGAAATTGTATTTATTTTAAAATTTAAACTTTCTATAGGTAGGGTGTTACTGTATTATTTCATGGACAGACAGAATTTATAAATTCTTTCAGATTTTGAAGAAATACAACTACAATGAAAATCCAATTTCTATGACAAACGTAATCATAACCTGCTATAATATACAAGCTGTACAAGGTTAAGAATGACATAATAGTTCATTAGCAAACCATATTAGCTATTTTACACATGAGGTGGAAAATCAGCCAGTCATCTTAATTTGTAGAATCTTTCATTTCAATGACATAAACTATGAATTTCATTTCATGATGATATGAACTACATTTATATTGCAGAACTATGAAATAGGAACTATAAAATACATAAAAACTTATTTCTTAATTCATTCACTTTGAGATTTACTGAAATGCAAAGTATTTTTCAATTAAATTACAATTAGTGAAACTGAAAGAACACTGGACAGGAAGTCAAACAACAAGTGAAGTCTATCTTCAGACATACTTTTATTATTAAACTAGTGTATATGTTCAAGCACCATACTTGTCTTTATGTCTGGCCCTCAGTGAGTTTAACTTTTTCTTTAGTGCCGTATTTCTAAAATCCTAAAATAATAAAGGCCCTCATACTAATAGTAATTAACTTCCCAAAAGATATTTAAAAGATTTATTAAAAATGAACTTATATGAATACTTATTGTTTAGATATGACAAATTACAGCACTTTCTATGAGTAACCTGAACCAAATCCCAAACAAAGCTTCTTTTTGCCTCTAGATTCCTGATTCTTAATCTTTGTAATCATGCCTCAAAAATCCTAAGAAAAACAGGGATCTTTTCTTAAATAAATGCACAATGTTGAAATGTTATACACAATTTCAAGAGATTTACAATCTTCTAAACTGGCTTCTGGGCCAAGCTACCCTTTTTTTTTTTCCATGTAGATTCTGGTCTTTACATTGTGAATTTGCTCTATGCTTTTGATAGAATAGAAGTATTCACAGAATATTAGCTAGTACTACTAACACAACTTTAAGAAATGTAAAAAAATAGCAATAGTAGGCATTTTACAGGAGTTCAGAATCTGTTAAATTACACATACACACACAGAGGCACAGAGAAAACAATATACATAAGCAAGAAATACAAATACAGTTGAAAAAAATATATTATTCAAGCTCTTGATGTAAATTCCAAAGAGCTTCCTCTTTGGAGTAGTTAAATTCTGATTTTTTTTTTCAAAGGTCGGAGATGGTATGACCTCAATAACTTAGCTAAGGAAGATAATTCTGTGGGATGACTTCCTTAAAACTGTACATTTTATCCAAGCTCTTAAGATCAAACACCTCATGATGTAACAAGAAGAATTTATCTCACTGAATATAAACTTATATTTAAGGTCATCATTTTCAGGCCATCTTCGGAAATACTTTTTAATCCAAGACACTGACAGTCACACTGACATAACTCTGTTCAAAAACTGAACAAACATTTACAAATTTGAATAGCTTAGACAAGTATACCCCCAGGTGTTCCTCTGCATTGCAAACAACCATTTGTGAGCACTGCAAAATGTTGATGAAAAATTTGAAGTTGTAAAGAAAACTGTGACAATCATGTTTGAAATATTATTTTAAAATTCATCATCCCAATGAAATCTTTTCATATGTAAGATCTCAAAAGAAAACTTGGTTTGTCTAAAGTTGAAGGGTGGTTTTTAATACAAATTTATATGCAAAATAATGAAAAGTGTGCCTTTAGAAGGACAGGCAACTCTTAACAACGTGTGTTAATAAACAAGGAGAGAAATAAATACTGTACTAAAATGATCACCCTTCAAGAGAGCAGGAGAAATCATCTATGCGTTAACTCTCGAAAGAGCAATGGAAAAAATTACGTACAGAAAAAGAAGAGAACTCAGAGTTAGGACACAAGTGAGCCAGGGAGCTTGGACAGAATGTGCTGCAGAGAAAGTACCTGATGGTCCCAGGGAGAGTTAGAAGCCACAGCAGAAGCCAGCTTATCCGATGTCTGCTTGTTCGATCCCTGGTTCAGGATATTACCGCAGTCTAGTCTGGCTGGCTACTCAAGGCCGGAACAGTGTTTTTAAAGCCCTCTCCCTCTCCCTCTCCCTCTCCCTCTCCCTCTCCCTCTATCTATCTATCTATCTATCTATCTATCTATCTATCTATCTATCTATCTATCTATCTATTTATTTATTTATTTATTTATTTATTATTTAACAGTATTGAAAGTCATTTATATAAGAACTGGAAGAAAATCATGAACTCCCTTATCCTGAATTTACTTCTTCGTGTTTTGCATGTTTCTTCGTATACTCTAACATTGCAGGCACTCAATATGTATCTATTGAATCTATAAATAATCTATTTAATCAGGAAGCAATCAAATTTGATTAAGAGCAGAATTTACACAATCTTAGAGGGCTAGAATTGTTCTTAAGGATCATCTACCACAATGTCTCGTTTCAGCTATGAGGAAATTAGATCTCAATGATACTAAGTAACTTGCCTAAAGTTATACACACAGTTATTGACACAGTGAGAACAGAACTAATCAATGGGCTCAAAGTTCTGTATTCTCTGTTACATCATTTCTCATTTAAGGACATTGTGTATACTCTATCTTTAATCTTATAAAAATCCTATAAGACAGAGGTACTGTCATACAAGATCTTATGGTAGCTCACAGCGAAAAAAAAATGTGACAATGAATATATGTATGTTCATGTATAACTGAAAAAATTGTGCTCTACACTGGAATTTGACGCAACATTGTAAAATGACTATAACTCAATTTAAAAAAGTTAAAAAAAAAAAAAAGAGAGAGGTATTAGAGAGAGGTATTATCCCCATTCTAAAGTGAAGCAAATCAGAAGCACTAAACACAAGAAACAGTAGCTGGTGATGAAAACAATGACAACAATTATATGAGTAATGTCCTTAAATGAGAAAATGATGTAATAGTTACTTTGGCCTTTCAGGCACAAAAATCCAATTTTGTCACCACACTTAAAGAAGACTCTCAAGGTCAGACTCACATTACTAAAGCTTACAAAGAGTGATCTATAAAATCAGAGTATCATTTATTAATTATGAGAAAAAAAGCTATAATGGAAACTAGAATACTCTAATTCTTAAGGACCAGTGCATTCTCTTCCTGTAGACAAAATTACAGAGGAAATCAAGTAACAGAAAGTTGCTTGGGGATCACACAATCATGACAAACAGAATGGGATGAATTCATTGTTTCATGGCCACAAATTAAAATGGATTGAGTTATTCTTTTCCACAGTAAGAATGATCTCTTCAATGGGACTAGAATACTTACCCTTTACTGATTAAAACTCTCTTCCCTCTGTCAAAATCTGCTTGACTCTGGACAAGGAATTTATGATGAACACATTGCCCCTCTAGATAAATTCATATTTTTCTACTAGGCTACAGTAAACTCCTTCTGGTCTGGGAACCATTTTGTTTTTTAAGGTGGTTTTATATAACTGTCTGATAGAAATACAATATAGGATTTTACTAATTCAGAAACCAGTCTTATTTTCAAGTTCTTAGAGCTGCCCCAAGTACTACTACTAATAACTGATACTCAGGTAATTATATACTAGACCCCATGCTAAGTACTTTATGCATAATATCTCATTTAATCTCTGCCACACTCTGTAAGAGAGGTATTAGTCTTGTTTTATAAAGGAAAACACTAAAGTCTTTAGAAAGTAAATTGTCCGTCATACAGCTATTAAGGGGAAGAAATGGAATTTAAGTCCAGCCTGACTGACTCAAGAACTGATATTCATTACAGTAGTCTATAAAATATTTTTGTCAGTGGTATCCCACTTCTGGTTACTAGATTCCTTATATACACTGCATTTGAGGGGGGAGAAATCTCTCAAGTTCCTTAGAAAACTATACATACATACATACACACACACACACACATATAAATGTCCAAACCGTATCAGATCATGCTGTTGATTTTAACTTACTCATTTAACAAATACTTACTGAGTGTCTATTGTGTGCCAGTACAGTTTTAGGAGCTAGAGATACAGCAGTAATAAAAGATATGTCTCTGCTTTCTTGGAGCTTATATTTGGTTGAGAGAAAGAGGGTAGAAAAGACAAAAATAAACAAATATATCAGATGGTATTAAGAGCTATGAAGAAAAATAAAGCAGGTAAGGAAGACAAAGAGTGAGGCAGAGGAAGAAGGAAGATGGTATTTTATAAAGTGAAGAAAAGAAAGTCCCCTCTGATGAGGCAACATCAGAAACAGGTGAAGAAGAAAGCTATGTAGATATGTGAGGGAAGATCATGCAAGGCAATCAAGTGCAAAGACCCTGAGGTAGGAGTAAACTTGCTCAAAGAAGAGTGAGAAGGCCAGTGAGACTAAAGCAAAGTGAACAGGAGGGAAAATAAACTGTGATGGCTGGGGAAAGATTGCAGGGGCCACATCACAGAGTTCTGACTGGGTAAAGGGTAAAGAGACCAGTTAGGAGGCTATTCTAAAAATTGGACAAGAATGGTCACAATAAAGGTAGTGAAGAATTGGTCAGATTCTACACGCATTTGGAAGGTAGAATAAGATTAAAAGAGATTTCGATATAGAGAACTAAAACTACATAAACACAAAATTTGTCATTATACAATATCAAGCATTCTAAAGGATGAAGTAGAAACATAAGATGACTTACTTTACTGGTCAAAGTATTTATTTCCCGTTCAGCTTTATGCAATTTACTAATTAAAGTAGTGTTTTGTTCATTGCTTGATTGTAGCTCTTTTTCTAAGCGTTCAGCCTGTAGTTTAGCTGACTGTTTTTCAGCCTTTTATTAAAACAAAATTATTTTAAAATCTGTTCATAATTTCTCAGTTATATGAAAACAAAAAAGCACTACTTAAATACATGTAATAATCATACCATCCCCAATTATTCAAAACCTCAATATTAACATACAACAAAGTAACAAGTTACTTTCTCAAAGTAACTGGTAGAATTCAAATAAAAGATACTTGCTCCAGGGAATATGTAACATTACCTGCACAACCAACATAACAACAGCCACCATCAAGAGAAAACCCATAGACTTCTCTCATGAAAGAGTGTACCTAACACACTCATTTGATACATATTCACTCTTATTGTGGACATAATTTAAACATTTTGGAGGATTTTAAGTACACAGAAGACATGAAAAAGCGTATTACAAGGTAGAAGAGAGGGCTCATGTATAGTAGTAAGAAGTGAGAACTGGAAATCTAAAATCAATGGAGATTAGAAAAAAACAACAAACACCAAGAGATTAACAATTCAAAACCCTCAACTAATACGGGGCCTCTGAGAAGTACGGACAAAGAACCCAACAGCTCCTGACCTCATCACATAATAAAGACTCTTAGTGAAGTAAACCGTCAAGAAAATGTCTAGTTGGTAATATTCACAGTAGTCTTTAAACAGAAGAGGAAAACTAAACGATTTTTAAAGATATTTCTATTCAAAATAGATAGAATGAAATCATTTTGTATTTATAGGATAAGCAGTTTTGTAACATCTCATTTCCTATACATCTTAAATATGATGAGTGTATTCAACAAATAATTCAGAAAAAAATTATTTTCCTCAAATACAAAATGATACTCTTCAGGCACAATAACAACAACAAAAATCAAAGAAGAAAGACTTGCTGTCATGCGCTTATTTTCATTTCATCTGACAAATGATAAAATTAAATATAGACTCTTAAAAACATCGAAGAGGAACAAACCATCTTTTGTTATCATTCAACTTGTCCTGAAAATAATCCCTCTAAATGACCTCAACGTAGAGTTTCACACTGAGATCCTACACCATATTCAATCACAATCATTCCACTTATTCCGTCACTGTGTAGATACATTAAGGATGGAAGGATGACAATATAAACAGTTCATTCTCATGTCTAAAGTGCAATGACACTGACAACTTTAGTTCAGGAAACCAATAAATATTTCAGAAGCTTCATCCAAAAATTAAAAGGTGATATCTACTCTTCAAAACATATTAATGTACTTCTTGTACCAGTTTGCTGGCCAGGAAAAAAAAAATCACTATTTTATATTTGGATATTCGATTTTAATTATAAATTAGGTGCACAACTTAACTTCCTTCTAGTTCAAACCGCTTCACAACCATTCTGAAGAAAACAGAACACTTTGGATTGCTCAAATAATTTTTTAAAAACTATCAAACTAGTATATTTGCTACATATAAGACTCTAAGGACTAGGAGGAGTAAGCATATCTGAATAAAATACTAAAGGAGTCCAGAATATGCCACTCTGGCATAAAAATTATTTTGAGCTGAAGGCTTCTAAAAGAGAACAGACACAGGAAAAAGTTTTTTCCTGAAATCCTCTTATCCTCCTAAAAGTAGAGCCTCTGAAAAGAATTTAAGTGTTTTAAATCCACTCCCCAGGGGCTTCATAATCAGGAAAAACCAACTCCTATCACAGAAAACAAGAAGTCAACACCAGGATAAGAAATCACCTATTCAAACACCATCACAGAATTATCCTATCTTCCATCTATTTTCCTAAGAGCTCATTCACTTTTCCTAAAAATTATTTGTTTTCCTGTGTGGCTTTCCCTCCCTCTCTTTTCCTGATTAAGATGGTAGATAAGCCCCAAATTATAACTGCCTCTGAGTCATTTTTCTGTGAACTCCTTTTTATATACATGAATAAAAACCTGTCTTTTCTCTTGCTAATCTGTCTGTTGTCAGTTTAGTTCACAACCCTCCAACACCAAACCTAAGAGGATGAAGGAAAAGTTCTTCTTTTCCAACAATAGAAGACAAGAACTTTCACAGACGAATACCTGTAGGAGTACCAGCCTAGATCTGCCAAGCTCATTACTTTCTCTAACAAACTCAGGGAAATAATTCAATAAAGGTTTACACACATTAGTAACCAAATTAAATTTTATTACTCTGGCAAGAAGTTGTCATAAAATACATAAGCAGGGTATTTCTATTAAAATAGGACTTGATTTAAAGATCTTGAATCCCAGTATAAGGAAATAACCAGAAATGACTCATTCTGGTTTGAGATGACTTTAGTCTTCAGAAACTCATTCCGTAAAAATTTTGCAAACTCTACTCTGTGGCATTATAAGAGTTAAATCATTTCAGATAGGTGACGTGACTCCCAAAGAAGAAACAATCCCTTTGTAAATGCGGTAGCATAGCCACTGCTTATGAATCAATAGCTTGCTTCTTTACAAAAACTATCTATACTCTTGGGATTCCATAAATGCGTCAGCACTGGATTGGTAAGCGTACATTTATGCCCTAAAAATCAAAGGCTTGTCAACTGCACTTTAAAACAAGTATGCCATACTCTACTGGGAAGCAATTAAAATCTTACCTCCAGGGATCTGACTGTAGTCTGCATCTCAGCCAACTGCCGCACCTGAATTCTTTGGGCACTTTCTACCTGAGCACCAGAATTCTCTTTTTCAGCTCTTAATTCTTCTACCTCAGCCTGTAAACCTTTTAATTTCTGACACAAATGGACTTTTTCTCGAACAAGTTGCTCCATTTGTTTGCTGTCTCTTGTGGGATCAACACTAAACAGTTGGTTATGTAGTTCTTTATCCTTCTCCAGTCTTGCAATCTAATAACAATTTGAAATAAAGCACACAACTTTAAATTACCAAATTTTCAGTCATGAACATGTTTTCCAAGTCAGAAAATTAAAAATTTTACAATACGAAAAAAAAAAAAATCACCTATCCCCCCCAAAAAAAATTGTACAGTGTAGAAAAGAAATCTCAGTTGGTAAAGTGGGAAAAAAACCCTAAAATGTCACGTTCTTCATTCTGTACCCAGCATGACTCAAATGTGAGGGCAAGGACCTTCTCCTATTTTCCCTCTGTCTCCTCATGGTGTCCAGCATAAGCTTCCTCAGTTGCTAAGATTCAAAGTATAAATAATACTATAAAATAATAATTCAAATGTCAAGTATTTTAAAATTCATCAGAACATTATAAGGGTTTATGCAAGATCAATATGCTGATAACTGCTAAGTTTCTCCTCATGTGACAGTAACTCATGGGCTATGTCTATACTATTAAAATCAGCTATTCCAAGGCAATTTAATTCACAAAAAAAGCTGCTTGTCCATGTAAGTAACTACAAATGTGACTGATGAGAGTTTTTAAATGATAGCTGAGAGTTGATTAAAGCCCTAGCTGTAGTGATAGCCTAGTTCTTAATTCTTAGATTCAAGAAAGAACTGAAAATCATTACTCCAGGGCACGTGGACAAGTCACTGGGAACTTGAGCAGAAACACCAGTGGTCTTCTCATTCCTGCCATCACTGCCAGATCTCACGTGCCTCCAAATCAGAGGATTTCAAACTGCTTCCTAACCTCGGAGGCACTTCAGAGGCTCCTCACCCCCAGGAATGAGGGGGGCCAAGTAATCAGAGTAAAACATCCTTTCCCTCTCCTGATCTCCCCAACAACCCACCCTCTACCACCAACAACAAATCTTTGTTGTTAACCACAGCAGCTCCTCTTTTCCATCTCTTTTTATGTATGGGGCTTCTTCAAATGATTCAACCTAAAAGATTCAGTTATAAACACCACCAGGGGTTGTTGCAGCCAAGATGAGCTTAGAAGGCTCACTCTAAGCCAAAAGGACTTAAAGTAATGCTCTACAACCTGGGCAAAAGTGGCCCAAGAGACAACTGATTGCTCACATTGCTATAAATGAATCTAAGAAGTGTGAGCCTTCCACCCCAGGGCAGAATCTGTTTTCCTCATCTGTAAAATGAGAGGTTAGACTGGAGGCCCTGTATAATAAATCCTTTTCAGTTTTAACATGTAATGATTCCAATTTGGTGTTAGACATGCTGAATTAAACATACCAATGGGAAATATACGTAGATCTATCCACAGCAGGCAAATGTCATTTATTTCCAGAAAATAAAATTTATTGTAGAAGGCAGCTGTAAAATTCAGAGGCAAACCCTCAGAAACTCAACTAATTACTGTCTCCTATTTTTTATTCCCATCCTTTACATTAACATTACCCCCAAGGTTTGGTCCCCAACTACCTTTGTTTCTCCATATTCTTTTTCCTTCAACTAGCTGTGTAACTTTGTGCAAGTCACTTTTCACTCTGGCATCAGTTAAATGAAGGGCCAGGCTGGAAGATCTTTAAGGTATCACTTAGCTTTTGCAGGTGAAAACTCAAATATAGTTTTACTGTATTATATTAGAGGTGTGCTAGCTCATGAACATGAAGCTCAGGTTCAATCAATGACGCCCTTTATTGAGTACTTAATACGGATCAAGCGCAGATCTAAATGCTACACATAATACTGCATTTAGTAACACTAACTTCTCTTGTCTTCATTTTACATATGGGATCAGATAGCTAATGTTCTTGACCAGCATGTTTCCTATGCTATTGTTTCCTTCAGTAGTTTTAAGAGGCATCTGTGTGACAGCTGAAGTGACAGCTGAAGCTATGGACTGAGTTAGCTAATAGCGAATTCAGGATTAGATCCACAACTAACTCCTTAAAAGAGAGCTCATTATCAAATCATTCCTACCAAAACTGGTGATCATTGCTTTCTGATTTCTGTATTCACTTATTCATTCATGCAACAAATATTTATTGAATATTTACTATGTGGCCGGCACTGTTCTAGGTACTAAGGATACATTAGAGAATCTAGCAGACAAGCAAACACAATTGGCCCCCAGTATCCACCGGGACTGATTCCAGGACCTGTTGTATACTCCTTTTAATGCCTGAGAGGTCTGTTGTAATACTGTTTCATTCCTGATGCAGGCAATCTGTGTCTTCTGCCAGTCTTGCTAGAGGTTTGTCAATTTCATCTTCTCAAATAAACAGTTCCTTGTTTCACACATTTTCTCTATTGTTTTTGTTTTCAATTTTATTGATTTCTGCTCTTATCTTTTTTCTTTCCCTCTGCTTGCTTTGGGTTTATTTTGATCCTCTTTTTCTAGGGACTTTTAAAGTAGGAGCTTGGGTTATTGATTTGACACTTTGCCTCTTTTCTAATAAATGCATTTAGTGCTATACATTTTTCTCTCAGCACTGCTTTAGCTGTGTCCCAAATATTTTAATAAGTTACATTTTCTTTCAGGTTAAATTTTTTAAAATTATTTTTCATTGATGTTTTTTACTGAAATATCCTCTTTTGACACATGAATTATTTGCAGTTTGTCATTTCACTTCCGAATGTTTAAAGATTTTCTGCTCCCTTTCTGTTATAGTTTCTACTTTGATTCTATAGTGGCTGGAGAACTCACTATAATTTCAACTTTTATAAATTTGCTGAGGCTTAGTTTATGGCCCAGGATATTGTCTGTTTTGGTATACGTTCAGTGGCCATTTGAAAAGAATGTGTTTATGTGCTCTTGTTGGGCAAAGTGTTCTATAAATGCTGATTAGTCTTCTGGTTGATGGTATTGTTGAGTTCTACATCCTTCTTGATTTTCTGGTTGTTCTATCAACTGTTGAGATGGGGGGTGTGAAGTTCCTAGCAATAACTGTGGGTTTGCCTATTTCCCTTTTAGTTCTATCAGTTTTTGCTTCACATATTTTGCAACTCTGTTTGGTTCAAACACATTTAATATTCCTGTATCTTCTTGGTGAACTGATATTTTTTGTCATATAATCTTTACCTCTGGTATTTTCCTTTGCTCTGAAGTCTATTTTATCTGATAATACAGCCACTCCTGCTTCTTTTAGTTAATGCTGACATGATGTATCTTTTCCTATTCTTTTACTTACCAACTACCTATATTGTTATGTTTGAAGTTTCTGGTAGACAGGATACAGTTAGGTCTTTTATTTTAAAATCGATTCTGCAAATCCTCATCTCTTAATTGGTATTTTTAGACCACTTACATTTATTATGACTATTAATATGCTATAGTTTATAGCTTTCTCATTTTTTTTCACTTCCTGTTTTACATTTCTGTTTTCTTTTTCCTGCTTTCCAATGGTTTACTTGAACACTTTAAAGGATTCCATTTTGATTTATCTATAATGTTCTAAGTGTATCTCTCTGTACAGAGTTCACAGTTGTTGCTCTGGGTATTACATCATAAATACATGGCTTCTAGTCTAAAGGGTCATTTTACCTGCATATACAGTGATGTATAGAAACTATCTCCCTTTACAATCTTTTGCCCTTCTTGTTTTATAATTGTCTTATTTCCTCTAAATACGTTTAAAACCACATCAGGTAGTGTTACAATTTTTGCTTCAACCATCTAACAAAATTTAGAAAATTTATGCAGGAAAAGAAAGTCTACTGTATATACCCACAGTTTGCTTACTGTCTTCTTTTATCCTTCTTGATGTTTTGAGATTCCTTCTTTAAGTTTTTTCTTTCCGTTTAGGGTATTTCCCTTAGACATAACTTTGGAATAGGTCTACTGGTGACAGATTCTCTTATTTTCTTTTTTCTAAAAATGTCTTCATTGACCTTTTATTTCTGAAAGATATTTTTGCTGGATATAGAATTATCAATTGACACATCTTTACTTTCAGCACTTAATGATATCATGGCACTTCCTTCTAGGCTCTATAGTTTCTCATAAGAAGTGTCTTAGAATTGTTTTCCCTCTATTTCTCTCTTGCTGCTTTTAAGATTTGTTTTTCCTATCGTTTCTGTAAGTTTGACTAGAACGTCTCTTTGTCTGGACTTCTTTGACTTTATTCTATTATCAAAGTTCACAGAGCTGCTTAAATTTGTATGTTTGTACCTACCAATTTGGGGGAGTTTTCAGCCCTTATTTCTTCAAGTACTTTTCCAGCACTACTTCCTTTTTTCCTTTAAGGACAAAAATCTTAGATCTTTTGTTATAGTTCCACAGGTACCTGAGGCTGTGTTTATTTCTTTTTAAAATCCATCTTCTTAGTTTGCTCAGATTTGGTCATTTCTAATGTTCTGTCTTCAGGTCACTGATTGTTTCTTCTACCCTCTCCATTTTTCTGGTAAGCCCAGCAACTGAGACTTTTTTTTTTTGGAGGGGTTTTGATCATATTTTTAACACTAAAATTTCCATTTGGTCCTCCCTCTATTTCTATTTCTTTGCTAAGACTATTTTTTCATTTGTTTCAAACATATTTGTAATTGTATATTGAAGAATTTTTACCATAGCTACTTTAAAACCTTTGTTGGACAATTCTAACGTCTACCATCTCAGTGTTATCAGCATCTATTAATTGCCTTTGTTCATTTAGTTTGAGATTTTTCAGGTTCTCAGTATGTGATCTTCGATTGAAATTTGGACTTTTTAGTTATTGTGTTACGAGATTATGGATCTCATTTAAAGTTTGTTTTACCAGGCTTTTTATGACATCACTCTAACAGGGGAAGTAATGAGATGTTGCTGCCCCATTAATGCCAGGAAGAGGTAGCAGTCCAGATTACCCACTTCATCTCTGTGACACCCTTGGTGGGGAAGGATCCTCATGACACCCATGCTGAAGAAAAGTGGGAGTTTCAGCTCTCCACTAGACCCACTGGGTCTAGTGATTCCCCAGACAGCAGGAGAAAGAATGATTTATTACTGCTCCCCATGTGGCCTCCACTGACACCACAGTGTCAGGTATGGCCTCTGTTGACACTACAAGGGGTAGGCAATAGTGAAAGTCCTGATTCTGCACTAGGACTTCTCTGACACTACCCAAGTTGGGAAGAAGTGGGGCACCTAATTACTGCCAGTTGAGGGTAGAAACCTAGGCTCCCAATGTCATCTCCAATGCCAGTATAGCAAGGGTAGGGGAAGCCCTTGCTATTGCCAAGGTAGGATATACATCCTGGTTCCCTACCTGACCTTCTCTGGTATTATCCTGGCTGGAAGTTAGGGTTCCTCATTACAGTCCGGGGAAAGTGGGAAGTCTAGGTGCTCCACTGCTCTTTGCTGGTATGGGTGGACATGGTACCAGTTTTTACTACAGTATTTAGATGGAGTAGAACCGTTATTATCTAAACTCAATAGGCTACTAGGCTGCTGTTTTCCTAGGGCTTTGCCTAGAGAGAACAGGCTTCTTATTGTCTATACCAAGTAGCCAGTTTCTTCAGCATCAAGCCTGGGATATATTAGGCAAAATGAAAACCCAGTGAACATACTACAGTCAGTCCTTGGGTCCCAACGTCCTGATATACCTTTCTTCCATCTTTTAGAGCCTTATGTTTGTTTTATATGTAATGTTGAGATTTTTGTTTTACTTATCAGGAGGGACTGGGAAAAGTACAATTTACTCCATTTTCCTGAAAGCAGAAGTCTTTTGGCTGCTTTTAAGATTTTCTTATTGCTAGTTTTAAGTAATCTGAATCTATGTGCCTTGGTATAATTTTCTGCACATGTGGCTTAGTGAGATTCTTGGATCTATGGATTTATACTTTTCATGAAATCTTAGAAATTGAGCCATTATTTCTTCAATTTTTTTTAACTGTCCCTGTCTCCTTTCAGAGTTCAATTATCTGATATTATCCCACCATGTGATACAGCCATCTTTTTCTTGTCTTTTTTCTCTTTGTATCTCATCTTGGATAGTTTCTCTCACTGTATCTTCAATTTAGCTATTATCTTTTCTTCTGCAGAGTCTAATCTACTTCAGGTATACTTTTCCATTTAGATTGTATTTTTCAGCATTGGAATCTTTTCTTAAAAATATTTTCCACATTCTTCATTATGTTCAAGGTTTCCCTTAATTTTTTAAGCATATGGAGTATATTCAAATGGCTTAATGACTTTGCTTATTCTATAATTTCTAGGTCTGTTTCTATTGATCTTTTCCTCCATTATGAAATAAATTTTCCTGCTTCTTTGAACACCCAGTCATTTTTTAAAATTAGTTTTTATATTTTAGAGCAGTTTTAAGTGCAAGTAATATTTAACAAAGTACAGAGCGGCCCTATCCTCACATACCCAGAGACTCCCCCACTATCAACATTTCACACCAGAATGGAACATTTGTTACAACTCATGAAACTACATGGACATATCATTATGACCAAAAGTCCATAGGTTATAGTTCACTCTTGGTACTGTACATTCTATGGATTTTGACAAACATATACTGGCATGTATCCACCATTATAGTATCACAAAGAACAATTTCAGTGCCCTCAAAATCCAATGTGCCTCACCTATTCATTCCACTCCACTCTTCTAACCCTTGGCAACCACTGATCTTTTCAATGTCTCCATAGTTTTGCCTTTTCCAGAATGTCATATAGTTGGAAACCTGTCTTTTCAAACTGGCTTCTTTCAGTTAGTAATAGACATTTAAGGTCCTCCACATCTTTTCATGGCTTGATAGCTCATTTCTTTTTAGGGCTAGATAATATATCATCGTCCAGATGTACCACAGTTTATTTAACCATTTACCTACTAGAGAGCATCTTGGTTGCTTCCAAGTTTGGGGATCAGGAATAAAGTTGCTAGCAACATTTCTGTGCAGTTTGTTGTGCAAACATAAGTTTTCAACTCTGTGGGGTAAATACCAAAGAGTATAATTGCTGGGTCACATAATAAGACTGTTCAGTCTTGTAATAAACTGCCAAACTATCTTCTAAAGAGGCTGTACCATTCAAGTCCTGTTGTACCACATCCTCACCAGCAACTGGTGTTGTCAGTGTCTTGGATTTGGCCACTCTAACAGTTGTGTAGTGGTATCTCACTGTTGTTTGAATTTGTAATTCCCTAACGACATGTTGATTGTCTTTTCATATGATTGTCATATACCTCTTCTTTGGTAAGATGTCTATTAAGGTTGTTGGCCCATTTTAAAATCAAATTGTTTTCTCATTGTTGAGTTTCATAGTTCTTTGTGTATTTTAGATAACAGTCCTTTGTATATTGTGGATAACAGTCCTTTACCATATGTGTCTTGAGCAAATATTTTCTCCCAGTCTATGGCTTCTCTTCTCATTCTCTTGAGAGTGTCTTTTCAGGGTGCAAATTTATTTCAATGAAATCTAATTTATTTCTTCCATGTATCACGTCTTCAATGTTATATCTAAGTCATCACCAAACCCAAGGTCATCTAAGTTTTTCCCTACATTATCTTCTAGGAGTTTGATAATTTTAAGTTTTACATTTAGGTCTACAATCTGTTTTGTATTAATTTTTGTGAAGGCTGTATGGTCTGCGTCTGGATTTTTTTTTTTTTTTTGCATATGCACATCCAGTTGTTTTAACATCATTTTTAAAAGACCATTTTTCTCTGTTGTCTTTTGTCCTCTGTCAAAGACCAGATGACTGTATTTGTATGGGTCTATTTCTCAACTCTGTGGTCTATTCCAGTGATCTATTTGTCTATTCTTTTTGCCAACAGATGCTGTCTTGATTACTGTACCTTTATAGTCAGTCCTCCAACTTTGTTCTTCTTCAATATTGTATTGGCTATTTTAGGTCTTTTTCCTCACTATATAAACTTTAGAATCAGCTTGTTGATATCCAAAAAATAACTTGCTGGGGTTTTGATTGGAATTGTACTGAGTCTGTAGACCAAGCTGGGAAGAACAGACATCTTGACAACATAAAGTCTTCCTCTCCCTGAACATGAAATATCACTCCATTCATTCTTCTAATCAAATGTTCAGAGTTTTGTTCATCAGATCTTCATATAGATCTTGTATATATTTTTTAAGCATTTCATTGGGAGTATGCTAATGTAAAAAATGTTTTTAATTTCAGATTCCACTTGTTCATTATTGTTATATAGGAAACTGATGGTCATTTGCATATTAACTTTTTCTCCTGCAACTTCACTGTAATAGCTGACTAGTTCCAGTAGCTTAGTATTTCAGATTTTCTGCACAATGATACATCTGCAAGCAAAGACAGTTTTATTTATTTATTTATTTCTCCCTTCCAAATTTGTATGTCTTTTATTTCCTTTTCTTGTCTTATTATATTAGCTAAGACTTCCAGTACAATGTTGAAAAGGAGTTGTATGGGGTGATATCCTCGCCTTGTTCCCTGATCTTAGTGGGAGAGCTTTTTGCTTTTTACCATTCAGTGTGACGTTAGCTGCAGGTTTTTTAATAGATGTTCTTTGTTGAGGTAGTTTCACTCTATTCATATTTTGCTGAGAGTTCTTATCAAGGATTAGTGTTGGATTTGATCAAAAAGCCTTTTCTGCATCTACTGATAAGATATAATTTTTCTTCTTTGGCTTATTGATGTGATGAATTACATTAATTCATTTTCTGATGTTGAAACTGACTTGCATGCCTGGAATAAATCTGACTTGTTCATGGTATATTATTCTTTTTATGCTCCCTGTTGATTTCAATTTGCTAATATTTCATTGAGGATTCTTGCATCTTTGTTCAGGAGAGAGTTTGGTCTATAGTCTTCTTGTAATGTCTTTGCTTGGATTAGGTATTAAGGTAACACTGTCCTTATAGAATGAGTTAAGACTCCCTCTGGTTCTATTTTCTAGATATTACTCTACTTTGGCAAGAAGAGAAACCCCAGACTACCTAAATATGATTCTTGGC
Organism: Camelus bactrianus; assembly: GCF_048773025.1. Classification (NCBI taxonomy): domain Eukaryota; kingdom Metazoa; phylum Chordata; class Mammalia; order Artiodactyla; family Camelidae; genus Camelus; species Camelus bactrianus. The sequence continues at coordinate 39,754,145 of NC_133550.1, read as the reverse complement.
TCCACTGCCTACTGGCTGTCCAAAACTTGAACCAATTTCTCAGTGCTTTCTCATTAATGAGTGTCTTCTCACTTATAAAATAGGAATAATAATTATCTAATTTCTATGATTGTTGACAAAATTCAAAGAAATTATATATAAACTGTTTTTCCCAATAAATTAAATATAAATTTGCATCTTGCCTCTCTTTCACTTCAAATTCTGTAGATTCTCATTTATAAATCTGAAATCTATTTTAATATATCTGCTATATTTAATATGAAAACTAGTACTCTGATTAATGCTGTCAGGTACTAACAGCACTAATACCATTAATTTGAGTATTTTATGTGTCAGGCATTATGGTAAACATTTTGCACATGAAGTTTCAAGTTCCCACATCTTTGTTTTTAAAATCAACTTAGAAATAAAATAAAATAAAATAAAGTTAGCTTATCTTTTAATATTCCTAATTCTAAATTTCCCCTTTTCCCTGTATGTTTTTTGAATTGACTTTTCCTTATCAATGATGGAATACAAAAACATCCTCATTCATTTACACTAAGAAGAAGGGAGCAGGTAAATTATTTGCAGATTTGAAGTTCTTATTTCAATTTCACTTCAGAAGTCACCATCTCCTTTCCTTATACGACTTGTTTTCTCCTAGTCAGAGAAAGACAATTCTAAGAACTGCTTTCTCCCCGTGACTATGTACCTGCCCCAGACATGGACATGGAAGGATCAGGGGATGGGATACAAGAACTGCTGGAAAATGAGGTGATGTTCACTCAGCATCTTTAGAAGAATTCCTACTCAAACTGAACAAGAAAACAGGGATAATAAAACATGCCTTTTTCAGGCACTAAGAGTTACCTTGGTCATGGGGGTAAAGATAACTGACTGTGACTGACAGAAAAGGCTACGGCCCAGAGTACCCGAAAGTGGAGCAGTCAGAATGCTGGCAGCGAGGTGCAGGTGGGGGGTGCAGACCCGACACTGAAAACTCTAGCATGCTAAAGTAAAGGACAAGATCATCTACTCAAGAAATTTAAGCATGTGGAGTTTTAAATAATGATAATAGCAGCTAGCATCTGTTGAATGCTTACTATGTGCTAGTTACTTATCTAAGCACTTTACAGATACTAATTTATTAAATTCTCACAAAAACTTCTTGAGACAGGTACTGCTGATAACACCATTTTACAGATGAGGACACTGATGCAGAGAGTCACAGAGAGGTCAGTTCCCAATATTATGCTAAGTGAATATCTAAAACATTTAAAATTTTACGCACACAAAGTTACATTTTTGAGATATTCTAAACTGCCTTCACACAAAAAAGTTTAATGAGTAAAATTTCACAAAGCCTTTTTTAAAAGGTTGCCAAAATCAATCCCAGAGAATAATCTGGGAGACTTGTGCCTATGGCAGTGTGGCTCAGTGATCTGAGAAGGGTGCAAGTCAGAGAACTTGGAATATTTTTGATAAAGGAACCACCTGGGCTTAAAGCAGCACTCCGGATAGAACTTCAGAATCTACCAGAACAAAAAGGAAGTGTTTTGGGATGTTTCATGGTATTCACTGACATATGAGTCAGGATAAGGACCTAACACAGAAGCATTATCACTTTCGCGCTACCAGTGCTACAGGGAGAAAACGGCATGTGGTAACAGGGACTCAAAAAAGTTCTCCTTTTTGCCATAGGAACTCTGGCTTCTCACTAGTCCCTGACAAGCCACGGCAGAGGTCAGCCAGTTTGGAAAGCATGACGGAATAATCTCAGAGACCTGTCATTCTGTATTGTGTCACTGACAGTTCACATGATGCTGTACTTACTGCCCCTCTTTCGAGAACTGAAAACCTCTCCACTGAATTATTTTTCCTTCTTTCACTCATTTGGTCAACCAGAATAATCACCTGTACCTAAAACTCTTTGTACTTGTCCTTCATTACTCTGCAGAATATAAAATTAAGAGTCCTAATAAAATGAAAACACAATAGTACTTCTTCTGAATAACAACTATATATGCAACTTCAGAATTTCACCTGTATACAGACCCAGACATAATACGTACTTATATAGCCAAAGGCACTGAGAAATCATGATGTTATCTTTTTCATAAAAATATCTTCTTTCATATACTTTTAAAAATTCAGAATATCAAGAGGGACATATGAATTCCTAGAATGCTTCTCAGGAAAACACTAACGAAATCTGCCTCAAGTATTCCCCTAAGAACCAACACGCTAAAGAACATTTAGTTATTTCTCTGTAGAAGTGAAAATGTACAAGTATTGTGTACGTCTTTAATTAATGCAAGAAAATCCAATTATTCTTGGTGCATCATGCTAATATATTTTACATCAGTTAAAACCATAAAACTGATAGACGGGAAGAGTAGGCTTTACTGTGAAGTTTTACTTCTGTTGCGTGATCTACATCATCTCACTAGTTTTCACTTTAATTGTATAGAGAAACAGCAGTATAAAGATAAGTGATGGAATGAAAGCAGATACCCAATTATCCACTAATTAACATTGCTCCTGCATAATCAACTGGGAAATAGAAAAGAAAGAACGTGGGTCTTATTAGAAAGTTTTGCTTTTCTAGCTTTTACTAATCATGGCTTCTATGCCAGCCATTTATCTTCAGATTTCTAAGAATGTCAAAAGACATTCCAATTAGAAAATTAATGACACCACTGGCACCTTAAAAATTTTAATGACTCTCATTTGGTCTTTCATGGGTGAAAAATAGAATAGTCATCAGATTTCAGAGGCAGGTTTCATTCTTAAAAAAAAAAGCAGTAAAACTAAGAAACTAGAGAATACAAATAATCATTACCAGATAAATATCAACATTAGATTTTAAAAGTATAAAATAAAACACTACTATCCCTAACCTCAGTAGTTACTCTCCGATATACTAAACCTACATTTTAGGCTAGAAATCTTCATCATTCCTTTTTTCCACAAGAAAATTTTTATATGCCGTTCCTTTAAGTGTGTCATAATACAGATTTAAAATCTTTCATAATCATACATAATATAGATTAACTGATCTCTACAAAATTATAGCAGTTAGATGGCCCCTAGTTAGTATGGCAACTTCAAATCATTGGTAATTTCAAACTTAAAACTGTGGGTTGAGAGCTGGGGTACCTAAGTTCTACTGTTAACTTGGCTGCTGAGTTTCTGTGAGACCTTTGGCAAGTCACTTAACCTGTGCTTCAGTGTCTCCATTTGAAATGAAGAAAATAAGATATTCCTGCCCCATTTCACTGATTATTATAAAAGTGAGATCATCTGTGAAAAAAAATCATTTAAAGCCATAAATAATTTTTAAATGAAAAAGACTATTACAAACGCTTATAGTTTTCTGGTACTGTGTTATTAATGGACTCAAATGACCCAAAATTCATTTAGCTTCTTACATATCAATCATGGAACAGTGTGTTAACAGATAAATCAGTCTGATCTAACTAGTAAATGGTAAAGGAAGGAGAGTATATATTAACTCTTAATTTCAAATAAAGACAATGCAATAAATATATATAATGAAGATGTGTTTATACATAGAATGATTCTCATAACTAAAGACACCAAGCTATTTTTTTTAACAAATTATACTAGCATTAGATTTCTTACTTGAATATAGCAGTACAAAACTGGTATTTCTCTCTTTCCATCTTGAAAAATTATCTTAAGAGTAACATAAAAAATAAGAAATACAAACCTCATTTTTGGCAAAATTAGGAGATGAACCACAAAATGAGTAGAAAACCACCAAATATAACTGATACAGAATAGGGGGGTAGGCTGTAGGCAGCAAAACGACAACGTTGCAGTTGTAGATATCAGAAAGAACAAAGTGATGATGAGGGGTACCATCTCAAGGGAGATAGGCACACCCTAAGGTATAAACCCCTTGTTTATATCAGTGGAAACAAGGAACATGGGATTACAACCAGAGCTCTCCTGAATATGATTTGGTTCCAAGAATTAGAGGGGGATAATGCTAAATAAGGAATCTCACAGACAAACTTGTGTTTGCAAAGAGAAGTCTGTCTCTGTGGGTGGAAAGACACTTTGTCTATCTCCACTGATTGGGGCAAAATAAAGGAAGAAAAGAAGAAAATCTAACAGCCAAAAAAGAACATTCACAAGAAACATGTTGCTGTAGAGGAGATGAAAATCATGACAAACACTTGAATAGTAATTAATAAAACAATTATACAATCAACTCTAAGTGGAGATTTACAAAAAATATATAATCACAGAATTTTACTGACCAGAAGACTAATACCTAAACTAGCACAATCAACTAGTATAATCAATCACTCACCTCTGATTCATATTTTATTTTTTCTTCTTCTAAAATACGTGCAAATTTTTCTTTCTGGTGTTCAAATTCTGATTTGAGAAATGTATGTTCATAGCGAAGTTTATTATACCCAGCTCTATACTTTTCCACTTCCTAAATTAAAAGAAGATTGTAATTTACCACAAATTTATAAATGAAATTTATACTCACTCCGAAAATCACTTTTGGAAAAATAACTATAAATTGTTTCATATTGAGTCATTCTAAAAGTAAAAATAAGCTTAACAGAAGTATAAATAAACCTTGGAAAAGTTCTCATTACAAGTATCCTCCAAACAGAATTAGCACACCCCTGAGAAGGTACCAATAAAGCAAATTACCATTCAATTAATCTTATTCCCTCAGTGATTCTCATAAAAGAAAGGTATATAGCATGTCAAAACTTTTGATCTCTGAACTTAATAAAATATTTAAGAACGTAGCACATATTTCAAAATACAGTTAGATTTAAAAAATTAATTCTATAACAAAATATAAAATAATCCCCTAAATGTCAGATAGGACGAATTCAAAGTTGGTAAAAGATTGTTTGAATATTTAGTACAGTAACTTAAGGTTCAATCAAATATTACAATGATAGTTCAACACAACAGTCTGAAGAATATATGTAGCATCAACTCTTCTGACTAACCAGGAATACATGTAATTTCCTGGTATGCTCCAATTCTGCTTCCTAACACTACAAAAGTTGCTGGCACTCTGAATCTCAATAAGAATGTAGGCATTAGAGCAGAAAGATGAAGGAGACACTATTTCAGCATACATCTGGAAATTAACAAGGAAATACTCAGCTTACTGTGAATCTTAAGTTGAAAGATTTCTCTTCTAAGTCACTTTATAAACCAAGAAAATAGGTTTCCTGATTTTATTAGAGACATACTTGGAGTTTTTTCTTTTTTTTTAATGCTTTTAAGTTAACATACTTAACTTGATCACATACTTTACATTTAAGTGATTTTGTTTCTATCCAAAAATAAAATCTACTCCTAAACCATAATGTTTTATTAACCAGGAGGATATTCAAAAGATGACTTTATCAAGCCAGGAAGCCATTTATAAAAGGGGATTCCACAACTGTTTTGTGCAAAACAGCATCACTAGACTACAGCTTTTCAAAGGGGTCCATTTCAAAGAGGACAATATTCATCTGTATGTATAAGGACCAGTATATTTATTAAACAAGGTAACAAATATAAAATGTCTAGCATAGTACCTAATGTACTCAACATCTGTCATCTTTTCCTATTACCTTTACTCAACATTCAGTCACATTACACCAACATTTCGTATGAGGAGACTGATCTCAATCTGAAGAGAAACAAATTTTTACTTTTCTGAGGTTGGATGAAATTCATTTTTTCATTCAGCAAGTATTAACTGAGCACCTGTCATATGCTAGAAAGTGTTTTAGGAACTTGAAATATAACAGTGAACAAAACAGACTCCTCCTCTCAGGCAATTTACATTCTAGAGGTGGTAAAAGAAAAAATTTAAAATAAGCACGATAAATATTATATAGCATATTACAATACTATAAATACTAGAGAAAAAGAAAATGTAGAGCTGCGTAAATGGGAATCCAAAAGTTTAAGGAGCAGTAGGTTAGGTTGCAATATTAAATGGAGACAAGGGTTGGTCAAAGCAGGCCTCATTGAGAAGGTGACATTTCAGCAGACTCAAAAGAGATGAGGAAATTGGCAAAGAGATACATGGCAGGAGGAACAACTAGGGCAACGACTGAACTGCACCATTTCTGGAGTGCCAAAGAAACAGCAAGGGAGCCAGTGTGGATGAAGGAATGGGATCTGATCCTGCATAGTCTTAGAGGCCACTATAAGGACACTGAGTAAGAAGGGAAGCTAAGCAGGGCCTTTCAGCAGGAGAATGATACTTTTAAACAAGTCTTTCTCAGTCACATGAAGATAAAGGCATAGTACTTCTATACAAATTACTTACTTCATCCAGGTTCCTAAAACGTTCTCTCATTGGAGTTTCTAGTTCTTGTTGTATTTGGGCTCGTAACAATTCCAACTTCTGTGGAGTTAATACCTAATATACAGAGAAACACAAACAATTCTAAATAAGATATCACAAATAGTAAATTTAAGAATTAGACAAATTTTAAAGCCTAATTATGACATAAATTCAACTAATAGAAATTTCAAAATACACCTAATTTTACAATAATTATCATATAAATAGAACTATCATTTGAAACAATACTTAAAGAAACTCAGTTTCAGGCTCTCAGAGATGTCCAAAATTCCATTCACATGAGGTAAAGGCAATCACTAATTATTATTATTATTACTGCTTTGTTAGGAATAACTATGTTGGCATCTAAGGTTATTTTGTTGGATACAGTGGTTGAGTGTATTTTCTAAAGCAAGCAAAATAAAGATGTAATAATTTGGTATATCATAGGAAATTCTTCAGGCTTACTTTCAGTCAGAAAAAGCAGATTTTTACTCTGACCACCAAAATTAATTTAGACTCCTCCCTGTTATACTCTTGTAGAACTCATATTTCAGTAATAAGTATTTATGTAAGCTCCTTAAGAGAACACATAGCCTTTATTCACCATGTGTTCCCAACACCTTGCACTACTGCCTGGCACATAGGAAATACTCAATTACTTACTGAGAGCGCCGAATCCTAACCACTAGACCACCAGGGAACATCTCAGTTACTTACTGAATGAATTAGTTAATGAGTATCAGTTGTCAGAAAAAAAAAAACCCTCTAGTTTGTATTTACATTAATCTCTACCAACTAAGAGTAACAGTCAGCTTAATTCATTCATTTATTCATCAATTCTCCAAATATTCCAAACATTCTACTGAATGAATGCCTACTATATATAAAACACTGGGCAACATGCCACAATCTACATAACACACCGTTCTAAATTCCTTACATGTATTAATTTAATACCCAGAACAATCCAGAATGTACCTACATTATCATCCCCTTTTTACAGAAACGAAGCACACACAGTTTAACTTTCTAAGGATCACAAAAACTCACAGGAATTATATCTCTCCCCATAAAAACTTCAAATTTTCAAATGAAAAATAACTTACACATGCAAATAACTACAAAAATTGGCAATAAAGGCTTACCAGACAGGTAAAGACAAACAGAAGACATTTAGGACTGAAAGAATGGCACAAAGGAATGGGAAAACTAAAGCTTAGGTAGAACACAAAACCAAACAATAAGTAAACTATTAAATCCCCTGGGAAGAAAAATGATTCTCAAAGGTGAGCTAAAGGCATTTCAGATGGAGCCACACTAAGCACGATAGGAAATTTAGCATCCTGAGTCCCTGTGTTAATGCTGGCAGCAATCTCTAGATTGTGACAAACAAGGCCTTGCTGACCCATTTCCAAACATCACCTAGGAGAGCTGCATCCTGGCTGAAAATAAAAGGGAGAGAGGTAGGAGCCACAGAGTGGAAGGTTCCTGAGTACCACATTCACACTCCTATAATTTACTCAGTATTCAACAGTATTTATTTAAATTCTAGTTTTACTTAAAATAAATAAATATAATCACATAAATAAAATAATTTTAACAAAATTAATGATAACATTAAAAAACAAAGTCTTCTCACTTCATCCTTCAGTTTTCCTCTTAGGAAGCAACAACTGTTAAGTTTCTTACATATCCTTTTTGAAATAATCCATAGATATATAAGCATATAAACCACTTTTAATTTTTACATAAAGAAAGGCATACTATACACATTTTTGTGTATCTTGCTTATTCACTGAAGGTTGTTAAGCTTAAGAATGGCATCATATGTATATTTTAGAAAGAAGCAAGATAAATCAAAAGTTTTGGTGGGAAAGAATTGGTGGCTGTGGGAAGAAGAGGCAGTGAACGGAGCCAGAGGAACCAGATAGAAAGCTCCTGTATAATAAGGTTTATGATGTCAAGAGTCTGTGATAGTTTTGAGGCCAAAGAAAGAATGGGTGGTAATTAAAAGAGAATAATATGTAAATTTTATTTGAATCCTATTTCAAACAAGCCAACTTCAAAAATAATAAACAAGCAAAAACTAGGATAAAGTTAGGGACATCTGAACAAAGATGCACTATTAAGAGGTATTAAAAAATAAGTACTGTTAGGTTTGGAAATAGTACTGTGGCTATGCTTTTGAGGGATTGTCTTGGTATATAATAGAGATATATAGTAAAATATTTAGGGGTGAGATAATATGATTTGCTTCAAAATAATCCAGAGGGGTTGAGAGACAGAGGGGAAGCACTCGAAGATAAAACAAGCCAGGCTCAGAGATGACAGTTATTGATGCTGGGTGATAGGTACATGGGGATGTATCATACTACTCTCTATACTTTTGTACTTGAGATTTCCATCATTAAAAGTTAATCAAAAATAAAAGTGCTTCCAATTCCAGCAGTTGGAATAGAGACCAGCTTTACCCTGCTCCTTGAAACAAATGAAAGACTGAACAAAAATCAAACAACAGTTTTCAAGACACTGGACATAATGAAGTGGCAAAGCTCGCTAAGAAACAGAAAACATAGAAGTGAACTTCACAAAAGCTTCTGGGCCATGGCAAAGGAAGGGATATTCAGGCAGAGTCTGATGGACTCCCTAACTTGTAGAGATGATACCCAGAATCCAGGGAGACTAGTGTGGCTAGAGTCACAAGACAGAGTAACAGAAAGGAGGGTAGCAAAAAAAAGAAAATTATGAAGATCTGCAAAAGGTTCCTCTTGACTCATTCAGCAGAGTACTGATCAGCACATGCATGTAAGGAAAATACCTGAGGCCAGGCAAAAAGCCACCTGAAAGGATTAGAGGGAAGAGTACTCAGAGTTCACAGTTCCTTTTCCCAAAAGCCAGAATGAAAACTTCATCTTAGAGTTATGAATAGAGTACTCAGAAGGGTCTCAGTAGTGGGAAATTATTAGCACTAAACACCAATCTGCTCCCACTTAACAAATCTTAGAAGCAAGCCCCAGAAAGTCAAAACTATTTCCAAGTAACTGTCCCAGACAAAGCCCAAGAAAATTAATCAGAATATAAAAATATTTAGCACTCAGCAAAGTAAAATTTACAATACCTAGCATCCAATAAACATTTACAGGCATAAAAGACTTAAGAAAAAATTTAACCAAGGAGGTGAAAAACCTACATAGTGAAAACTGTAAGACACAGATGAAAGAAATGGAAGATACCAAAAACATGAAAAGATACTCTATGTTCATGGATTGGAAGAATTAATATTGTTAAAAAGTCCATACTACCCAAAACAATCTACAGATTCAAAGAAGTCCCTATCAAAATTTCAATGGCAGATTTCACAGAACCAGAATAAATAATTCTAAAATCTGTATGGTACCACAAAAGACCCTAAGTAGCCAAAACAATCTTGAGAAAGAAGAACAAAGCTGGAGGTATCACACTCCCTGATTTCAAACCACACAACAAAGGCATAGAAATCAGAACAGTGTGGTACTGGCACAAAAACAAATACACAGATCAAAGGAACAGAACTGAGAGCCCAGGAAATAACCCACAGATATATGGACAATTAGTCTATGACAAAGGAGCAAAGAAATACAATGGAGAAAGGACAGTCTCTTCAATAAACTTTGTTGGGAAAACTAGACAGCTACATGCAAAGAATAAAACTAGGCCACTATTCCACAGCATACACAAAATTAACTTCAAATGGATTAAAAACTTGAAATTTAAAATCTGAAATCATAAAAGCCTAGAAGAAAACACAGGTGGTATCTTCCTTATTGACACTGGTCTTAGCAGGGTTAGACACCAAAGGAAAGGAAAACAAAAGCAAAAACAAATGGAACTATATCAAACTTAAAAGCTTCTCCACAGCAAAGGAAGCCATCGTCAAAACAAAAGTCAGCCAACTAAATGGCAGAAGATATTTGCAAATCATATATCCAATAAAAGTTAATATCCAAAATATATAAAGAACTCATATAACTCAATAACAAAACACCCAAGCAACCCAATTTAAAAATGGGCAGAGGGTCTTAGGCATTTTTCCAAAGAAGACATATAACTAGCCACAGACACATGAAAAGATGCTCAACATCACTAATCATCAAGAAATTGAAAATCAAAACCACACTGAGATATCACCTCACATCTATCAGAAACAATAATTATCAAAAGAACAACATATAATAAGTGTTGGTGAGAACATGGAGTAAAGGGAATCCTGTTGCACTCCTGATGGGAATGTAAACTGGTGAAGCAACTACGGAAAACAGCATAGAGGTTCCTCAAAAAATTAAAAATAGAACCACCATATGATCCAGTAATTACACCTCTGAGTATTTATCTGAAGAGCACAAAAACACTAATTCAAAAATATATACAAATCCCTATGTTCACTACAGCATTATTTACAATAGTCAAGATATGGAAACAACCTGAGTATCCAGTGATGGATGAATGGATAAATAGAACGTGGTATATACACACAATGGAATATTAGTCATAAAAGAAAGAAATCCTGCCATTTGTGACAACATGGTTGGACCTTGATGGTTTTATAATAAGTAAAATAGATGGAGAAAGACAAATACAATACGATTTCATTCATATGTGCAATCGAACATACACACATACCAATGAACAAACACACAGATACAGAGAAAAGATTAGTGGTTACCAGTGGAGAAGAGGGTTGGGGGTGGGCAAAACTGATGAAGGGGTCAACTGTATGGTGATGGATGGTAACTAGACTTGTGGCGGTGATCACTCTGTACTGTATATAGATGTTGAACCATGCTGCTGTACATCTGAAGCTTAAATACAAGAATAACTTTTTAATATACCAGAATGAAAAGCCTGAAAATACTACCCACAGTAAATATGGAAAGAAAACCAATCAACACGAACCCAGAAGTGATACAGATGCTAGAATTACCAAAAACATTAAAATAATTATAACTGAATTCCATATAAAGCTAGAGTAAAGACTCAACATCATAAGGAAAGTATGAGAAAGACCAAAATTGGACTTCAGGAAAAATATTACAATTTCTGGGATGAAAAATGCACTATTGGATTAATGGCAGATTAGACACTGCAGGAGAAAAGATCAAAGAACTTGAAGACATGACAACAGAAACCACCCAAAATGAAACAAGGAGACAAAAAAGATTAAAAATGAACAAATGAGGTGGGGCAACAGCTCAGTGGTAGAGTGTATGCCTAATGTGTACAAGGTCCTGAGTTCAATCCCCAGTACCTCCATTACAATAAATAAAAATAAAATAAACAGAACATCAATGAGCTATGGGAGAACTTTAAGTGGCCTAATAGCTGACTCCCTGAAGGAGATAGGAGGCAAAAAAAAATGTTTTGAGAAGTAGTATCTAAAAATTTTCTAAATTTGATGAAAAGTATAAACCCAGACACCCAAGAAGCTCAATAAATCCCAAGCACCAGGAACATGAAGAAAAGTACCAAGGCATGTCAATCAAATTGCTGAAAAGCTGCAATAAAGAAAAAAAACCTTAAAAGCTGCCAAGAAAAAAAGACACTGCAAAAACAGAACAAAGATAAGGATGACAGCAAATATGTGAAACAAAAGAGCAATATCTTTAAGTATTAGGGGAAAAACTGTCAATCTATAATTTAATACTCAGCAAAAATATCTTTAAATAATTTCTTTTATAAAAGCTGAAAAAATTTCTCACCAGTATTTCTGCACTATAAGAAATGTTAAAATCTTAAGATGGTAGGAAAATGATACTGATGGAAATACGGATCTACACAAAGGGAAAAAACAACACTGGAATTGGTAACTACACAGGAGACTTGTGACTTATGAGGTCTCCGATAACAAAAAAAATCTTATGATTAGAGACTCTTTTATCTCATAAGAATTTTATTAAAAACAAGCACACATAAAAAAACTATTTTCCTCCCCTCTCCCTCAAAGCCAACATACACTAAAGGAATAGAATCAGAGGATTATCCCAACGCCATTTTAGGAGGAAGTTATGCTGTGTCTTAGACTTCTAATGGAATACTGCCACTATTTGTCTCAAAAGAAGCTTAAAAAATGCTTTATCATGTAACTGTCTATGTGTCATTACCTATATTAAATCTATAAAAGTAAGTCATATTAGCACTACAAGATTTATCATATTAATACAAAATAGACCAATATTTTCCAAAGAATGTTTTAATTTAAGAGGGCAAATATTGTAGTGCCAGAGATTCTTAAAAACTCGACCAACTGAGTAGTAAATTTTGCTCTGAGCTTCCTAGATAAATAAATGGGAAACATACTGGATTACATAGTTTTTGTTGCCTGGCACAAAGAAAGTACATACATTTTTGGTAAAGTAATTTTTAAAAATTTTTGTCAGAAATCTATAAAACAAATCCCGTATTTTTAAAAAAGGTTTTGCTAATATATTACATAATGATGATACAATAACAACAGCTAACACATTCTAATCACTCACCACATCAAAGCACTGTACTAACACTTTCTATGCATTCTCATTGCATCTTTACAATCACCCTATGAGCTAGGCACTATTATTATTCCTATTCACTACCACTACACAAATGACACAGAAATCTTCTTCAGATGGATGTGTTTTATATTGCTATTTCTATAAAAGCCAAAGGGATATTAAATCTTAACTCAGAAAAGGCATTTTGCATGTAGACAATATAATACATGTGTATTTTAAAAATAATCACCTTTCATAAAACCTTCATCAAAGTATCTCTCCCGGATTTTACTTTGTTGAATTTACTTAACTACAATTTGTACAAATTGCAAGCATCCATTAAAGCAAATAGCTAAATTGCTTCAATATGTGTATGTATGTAGAGCTGTTTCTTTCAGTTATTTTTTTCCAGGTAAATATCACACAGAAATCAGACATGTTAATCTTGAAAAACAGAAACTTTACCAGACAAACTGTATCTGTAAGCAAACATCTGTGAAGTTATCACATGGAGAAATGTCAAAAGTTCCTTTACATAGGTCCAAGGAACAGTACAAGAACCAAACGGAGGCTAACGGGGAGAATGATTTCATTTCACTATGAGAGAGAAAATGCTTAACATACTCCAATCCATAAATGGAGGTGGGTCACTCTGCAAGTTCACTATATTCTCTAGCCCTGAAAGCACTGACGCAGAGAATGAAGAGCTCTGTGCCACAGATGTTCCAAACGGGAATTCTGCTTTGGATGGTGTGACCAGTTTTCTAGATTTGCCATGAAAAATACCACAAACTGAGTGGCTAAAAAAACAGAAATTTATTGTCTCACAATTCTGGAAGCTAGAGTCCAAAATCAAGTTGTCAGCTAGGCCATGCTCCCTCTGAAAATCATACGGAAGAATCCTTCCCTTGCCTTGTTCGAGCTTCTAGTGATGTGCTGGCAATCCCTGGTGTTCCCTGGCAGATGCAGCACTTCAGTCTCTGCTTCTGTCACCACAAGGCGTTCTTTCCGCCCCTACCCCCAACACACCCCTCACCCATGTGTTTCTGTCTCTAAGTCTGTTCTCTTCTTCTAGGGACATCAGCCATACTGGATTAAGGGCCCATCATACTTCAGTATGACCTCATCTTAACCTAATTAATTACACTGGCAAAATCCTATTTCCAAATAAGGTCACATTCTGAGCTATTGGAGTTAGAACTTCAACTTATCTTGGTATGTTTCATAACAGATATGAAAGAGAACTAGATGATTAACAACTCTAAGGTGCTAAGGCGCTAGGTACATATGAGACAAGAAGTGCAACATACTATATACAAACAGAACAATTCTGACTCATTCAGGTGCTAAGGCACTAGGTACATATGAGACAAGAAGTGCAACATATTATATACAAACAGAACAATTCTGACTCATTCAGGTGCTAAGGCACTAGGTACATATGAGACAAGAAGTGCAACATATTATATACAAACAGAACAATTCTGACTCATTCATTTATTCTATTTATTTATGTCATTCACTTAACAGATATTTGCAAGGTGTCATCCTGAGCACTGGAGACACACTAAAAAGAAGTTCCTGCCCTCACAGAGCCTGTACTCAAATAGAATAAAAACTGCCATTATTAATGAGTATCTACTAAGTGCCAAACATTACTAAAAATATACAAGTTATCATTATCTCATTAGTCCTCACAAAAACCCTGTTAGGTAACAACTCTTATGCCTTCTACCACATAAGAAAATTAAGACACAGAAATATAATTATTTGTTGAAGGTCATTTTATCCCTGGTGAACTGATCCTTTTTTGGGTTATAAAAATACTCTTGTTACCTTGAGAGATACTCTCTGTCTTGGAGTCTATTTTATCTGATATGAATACAGCCACTCCAGTCTTCTTAAGTTTACTGTTTGCATGTTATTGTTACAAATAAGCATGTCTACATGCTACTCTCATGAAACAGAGTAATTATATCCTCAATGCCTGAAGAATACTTTTAAGACCTTGGGTTCAGTGCTCACAGATTTCATTCATATAGGCCTCTCAATTTTTGCAAAACAAATTAATCCATCACTTCGAGACGTTTAAATTACATTTCCCTCTTCAACTCACACTTCGGAGGTTTTTATTTGCTGAAATGTCCTAAACATGTATACCTAGGAATGAAACAGTAAGTACACTAGAGGTTCCAACCCAAGCCTAGTGGTGATGTTCCCAACAGAGGAAGATTTCGAGAAGATACTGTGAAAAACTTACAACACTGCTGTCTAAGGAATCCATGAATTGAGTGATATGCCATATTGGATGACCTGAAAGATGGCTTTTTATTCTACCAACCCATGACTCCAGTATTAATACCTTACTGTAGCAAGCACTAGATAAGTAGAAGTACACAGCAGGTGCTACCTAGGGATAATAAGAAATTATCACTAACACCTACTAATTTGAAATGTATAGTAAGTTTGGTGCTCAAGTTTAGCTTTGTGCTACTTTCTAGGCAAATGGAAAATGAATAGTGTGAAAAATATCTAAAGAAAATGCAGTCAGTACCTTAGTACCAACTATTTGTTGCTTTAGAAACTTTATTTACCTTACATTCTGCACACAAATTATGTGCACACATTGTTTTTACAGTGTCTTTTAAGAAGTTCCTTATTAGTCATTTTTAGCTCAGTTTCCATTATAATACTTAAAGGAAAATAAGTAAATCTTTATTTTTAGAAAGGATTTTTTTTTAAATTTTAAGTTTTATCAATTCAAACTGGCCTTTTCTCCAATTATTCTGAAGAGCAAGATTATATTTAAATCAGAACAGAAAGTATAATATAAATTTACATAAAATAAGTTTTGTAGCTAACCCTACATGATAGCTAACATTCTAGAGTATATGAAAGAAGATTAAATTACACCACATAATTACACCACTCATTCTTAATGAGTATTTTGTTGTATAATAAATATAGAGAGAATTTACCAAAACTACTTACTTCTGCTAAACATCTGATTACTTTTATACTAACTCAAATGTATCTTACCTGCAGCTTCATTTCTTCCAAGACTTTAGTTTTCTCTACTAATTCACCTCTTAGCTCTTCAAGCAGCTGCTGAAATTTTTCCTGGTGAGTTTGCTTTTCATTTAACAGGCGCTTGAGCTCATTCTGTAACTTTATGTATTCATCTTGCAACCTGATTTTTAGAAAAAGAAGAATTCAATTTTAAATGTATCCTTTGCTTTCTAATTGTATTACTTTATGTAAAGTCAACCAACACTACAGAGCAAGACCAATATCATATATTTCATTAAACTTGCAAATATCTTTGCTTTACAGAGTTCTATTTAATTATTAACACTGTAATCTCTGAATGCAGTTTTACATTGGGGGGGAAAACACACTGAATTTCATGTCTTGCTACTTTCAAGATAAGACTTAAATAAATTTACAACCTTGATTTAAAACAAAAAAATTACTATATTAAAAAAGGTTTAAATGTATACTGTATACTGCAAAATAACAAAATTATTCCATATGTTTCAGAGTAAATATTCAGACAAAATAAAAATTTTTAATCAAACCTCTCCGCTCTAAATTTAATTTACCTTGTGTGTTCAGTTTTCAGAGTCTGATAATTAGTTTTATGATGCTCACATCGTAAACGTTCATCAATTAACATTTTTTGGAACTCAGATTGAGAACCTGTCAGCCCACTGTCTCCACTGGGAGGAAAAATGGTGGGAAAAGTGTCCATATTGGTAAATGAGCTGACAACCATGTAAAAGTAAGTTCTGGCTTCCTTATTGTCTTAGTTTTCTTTCAAAGAGTATTTTCCACTTCCTTCTTGCTAAGACAGAATCTCAGGCGGCCAAATTATACCTGCAGAAAGAAATACACTTAATTAGTGATCACTGAACTCCTTCAGGTTATATATATTTTTATCATTTATTATTCTCCTTGTCATTTCATAACAAAACTCAATTTTCAGATTTTCAATTGGGCAAAAACAAAATTCAAGAATAAAGTTGAATCATACTTTAAATTTTCCTTACTTCCATGCAAAGTTTCTGTGACCATCAAGGTCACATCTTCAAGCATTAACCTAACTAGAAGTACTGACAAGTACCGACTCTTCCAGTTTAGGTACTCCTGGATTCATAAACCATGAATGTTTGTTTCCTGAAGATACCAAGGTAAACTTCACACGTGGATTCTGATACAAAATCCACACTCTGAAATCAGGGGAAAAGCTATTTGGAACTTGACAAGTGGTTGGGGAGAATCACAGTCTTCACAAACATGACCTTCAGCAAGCAATTATGTCTGTGATCAATGCTACAGAGGGTCTTTTATTTGACACAAGGTGAACTGCACTTAGGCTGCAGATTCAGAGGAGAAATCAGTCAACACATAAATATTGATCATCTATGCACTGTGCTAAGAACAGGAAACTAAATCACCTCAGCTATCTCCAAAAGCACTGATCCAAAATTATGGAAGTAACTAAATGTTTGCATATCCAGAAGTTAAAAAAAAAAAAAAAAAGACAAGTGTACTTACTGTAAATAATTACAAACAAAAATTTTAATCAAAATATTTCTGACCTTTTTAACTTCATTAATCTTTCTCAGGACTATTATATACATTTTTTCCCAATGGTGTCTCCCTTAGTCATGGGTGATTATTAATTACTTTTTTTTTTTTTTTTTACTACAAGAGATGATCTTTAGCCTACACAAACCAACCATTAAATTACTGAGTCTTGACTGAATACACCATTTCTGATAAATTAATGTGATGTCTACATATTACATAAAAAGACTTTCATTAAACTAAAATTGGATTTGCTTTGGTTTCCTGCTTTGCCTATTTTAAAAGAGGCGGGGAAAGTCCTTTAAGGACACTTTACTCCTTATTCTTAGTTTAAATGTGTATAGAGATTCAACCTTTGCAAATGCTGCAGCCACAACATTATTCTGTCTAGAGCATATATTTAGTATGGAGTTAATAAATTGGATCATAAAATTGGCATGTAATTTTGATTCTGCTCTTTGATCCAAATTAATCTTTAAGAAATAGAAACACACAATAAACCTATTTCACACTTGGTAATAATATCACCAAAAAGCATTATAAAGGTTTTCACTTTAATTAGCTGAAAGAAACTGCATTGGAAAAATAAAGAGCTACCATGTAGGCCTACTACCAGTGAAAGATTTCCAACCTAAAATGAATACTTTTCTTCCATATTCCAGTTAGGTTGACAGCAAATATTTTCACTGACCCTAACCTTAAAATGGAAGTTAAGTCCTCAAGGAAATAAAATACACAAAGACTTAAATATTTCTAGAAAATAAAGTTAAAATGATTTATCTCCTTTCCTTTGAGCACTGAAATATCTACTTGAAGTACTCTCCAGGAATTCACAAGTTTCCGAATATTCCTTTCTCAATAACCACCATCGTCACTACACCTCCAATTCTAGTTCCTGTGCAATCTTACTTTCCCAAACCAAGAGGGTTTCTCCTGTTCCAAGATGATGTTTGCAATTTCATTACCTTCTATATGTTAATTTTAATGACTTATAAAGCTAGAATATACTACCACACATCACCAGTAGGTACCACACCCAAACGAATGATATACCTTACCCCTATCCACACAAAAAAACCATGTTGTTAATCTGCACTCACATGTGTGCAGGCACACACACACACACACACATCAATACTAAACTTTCTGGAAAGTTACCTGTTTCAAGATGATAAACCTGCTCATCCCCTGGCCCAATCCTAGGAATTCATTCTATGAAGATAGCTGAATGAATACCCAAATGTATTACTACATAGAATTTTTGGTGGTGGGGAGGGTATATCTCAGTCAGAGTGTGTGCCTAGCATGCAAGAGGTTTGTTCATTCCCCAGTACCTCTATTTAAAAATAAATAAATAAACCTAATTACCTCCCCACCAAAAAAAAAAAAAAAAGTAACTAAACTTCAAAAAAAGAAATCAGTACATGTACATTTTTTAAAAAACAATTTTCTTTGTGACCTTTTTAATAAAAAAAATTTAAAAATCA
This sequence comes from Camelus bactrianus, assembly GCF_048773025.1. Classification (NCBI taxonomy): domain Eukaryota; kingdom Metazoa; phylum Chordata; class Mammalia; order Artiodactyla; family Camelidae; genus Camelus; species Camelus bactrianus. The sequence continues at coordinate 39,735,222 of NC_133550.1, read as the reverse complement.
GAAATAACCTAAATTTCCACAAATAAAGGTACACTGATATGCATTAAAAAGGGTAAGTTAAATCTGTCCCCATTGCCCCCACAGCATTATGGAGAGTATGAGTGACAGATATACACACCCATATGTTTATATACACATGAAGAGTCAGACAGTGGTACACCAAGTTGAGAGTAGTGGTTAACGTCCGGGGAAATAATAATGGGGGGACTCTCTAACAGGAAAACTTACACTTCCAACATTTTATTGTTAAATTTTCTTTTTAATAATTAGATTTTTTTTCAGATAATGAACAATTCTACTATCACCCTATGTTCAAATTATCTTAAACCAAATTGCTCACCTTGCTTTCAGTCTACCTTCAACCTCCTTACTATCTAGCTTCCAGTATTGATACCAATATTATGCTACCATTCAACCACATTTACAACCCCAAAGCCTTCTCTGCTTTCTCTCTCAACTCCCCATGTATAAACACCAAATAACTCTTTCTTTAAAATGCATTCAATTCTCTCCATTCCTACTTAACCACAAAACGTCAGGCTCATGTCACTTCATAACTAGACTATCAAAGCTTTCTGTTATCCTTGCTTCTAATGTTTTCTCTCTCTGGTCTACTCAAAGCACTGCCAGATTAATTATCAAATTTTTTAATCTGACTTCTCACTTTCACTCAAAGGCTCTTATATAGGAGACAAAGTCAAAACAATCCAGTATTTCAAACAATTACATGGCAATAAATTGGACAACTTAGAAGAAATGGACAAGTTTCTAGAAATATACAGTCCACCAAAATGGAATCAAGAAAAAATACATTATTTGAACAGATCAATCACTAGAAGTGAAATAGAATCAGCAATAAAAACCTCCCTGCAAACAAAAGTCTAGGACCAAATGGCTTCACTGGGGAATCCTATCAAACATACAATGAAGAGCTCATACCAATACTTTTCAAACTCTTCCAAAAGACTGAAGAGGAGGGAATTCTCCCAAGTTCATTCTATGAAGCCACCATCACCCTGATACCAAAGCCAGACAAAGACACTACCAAAAAAGAAAACTATAGGCCAATATCATTAATGAACATAGATGTAAAAATCCTCAACAAAATATTAGCAAACAGAATCCAACAACACATAAGATTATATACTATGGTTAAATTGGGTTCATCCCAGGGACACAAGGATGGTTCTACATACACAAATCAACTAACATGATACACCACATCAACAAGAGAAAGGACAAAAATCACATGATTATCTCAACAGATGCAGAAAAAGCATTTGATAAATTTCAACACCCATTTATGATAAAAACTCTTAACCAAAGTGGGTATAGAGGGAATATACCTCAACATCATAAAAGCTATTTATGACAAACCTACAGCCAGTATAATATTCAACAGTGAAAAGATGAAAGCCTTCTTGTTAAAATCTGAACAAGGATGCCCACTCTCACCAATTATATTCAACACAGTACTGGAAGTCCTAGCCATAGCAATTAGGCAAGAAAAAGAAATAAAAGGGATCCATACTGGAAGAGAAGAGGCAAAATTGTCATTATATGTGGAAGACATGATACTGTGTATAGAAAACCCTAAAAGCTCCACACAAAAACTACTAGAGCCAATAAAAGAATTCATCAAGGTAACAGGATACAAGATTAACATACAGAAATCAGTTGCATTTCTTCACACTAACAATGAAATATCAGAAAAGGAAAGAAACAATCTTTTTTAAAATTGAATCAAAAAAAAAAAAAAAAGAATACTTAGGAACAAACCTGACCAAAGAAGTGAAATAATTACATGCAGAGAATTATAAAACACTGAACTAAAGAAATTAAAGATGACTTAAAGAAATGGAAAAATATCCCATGTTCTTTGATTGAAAGAATTAATATTGTTACAATGACCATACTACCCAACGCAATCTACAGATTTAATGCAATCCCTATCAAATTACTCAGGACATTTTTCACAGAACTAGAACAAACGATCCTAAAATTTATATGGACTCACAAAAGACCCAAAATTGCCAAAGCATTACTAAACAAAAAAAATGAAGCTGGAGGAATAACCCACCCAGACTTCAGACAATACTACACAGCTACAGTAATCAAAACAGCACAGTACTGGTACAAAAACAGATACGGATCAATGGAACAGAACAGAGAGCCCAGAAATAAAACCACACACTTTTGGTCAATTAATCTTTGACAAAGGAGGCAAGAACATACAATGGAATAAAGACAGTCTCTTCAGCAAATAGTGCCAAGGTAACTGGACAGCTGTATGGAAATCAATGAATTTAGAATACCCCCTCATACCATACACAAAGATAAACTCAAAATGGCTTAAAGACAAACACAAGATAAGACACTATAAACCTCTTAGAAGAAAACATTCTCTGACATAGATCTCAGCAATGTTCTCCTATGGCAGTCTACCCTGGCAATAGAAATAAAAGCAAAAATAAATAAATGGAACCTAATTAAACTCATAAGCTTTTGCATAGCAAAGGAAACCATAAGCAAAACAAAATGACAACCTACAGAATGGGAGAAAATATTTGCAAATGATGCGATTGCCAAAGGCTTAATTTCCAGAATAAATAGCTCATACAACTTAGTATCAAAAAACCAAAGAACCCAATCCAAACGTGGGCAGAAGATCTAAACATGCAAATCTCCAGTGAAGACATACAAATGGCCAACAGGCATATGAAAAAATGCTCAATATGGCTAATTATCAGAGAAATGCAAATTAAAACTACAGTGAGGTATCGGCTCACACCAGTCAAAATGGCCATCATTCAAAAGTCTACAAATGATAAATGCTGAACAAGATGTGGAGAAAAGAGAACCCTCCTACACTGCTGGTGGGAATGTAGTTTGGTGCAGACATTATGGAAACCAGAATGGAGATTCCTCAAAAAGCTAAAAGTAGACCTATCACATGATCCAACAATCCCACTTCTGGGTATGTATCAGGAGGGAACTCTAATTCGAAAAGATACATGCACCCCAATGTTCATAGCAGCACTATATACAATAGCCAAGACATGGAAACAACCTAAATGTCCATCAACAGATGACTGGATAAAGAAGTTGTGATATATTTATACAATGGAATACTACTCAGTCATAAAAAGGAATGAAATAATGCCATTTGCAGCAATATGGATGGACCTGGAGATGTCATTCTAAGTGAAGTAAGCCAGAAAGAGAAAGAAAAGTACCATATGATATCACTCATATGTGGAATCTGAAAAAAAAAAAAAGACACTAATAACTTATGAACTCATCTACAAAACAGACTTGCAGACATACTAAATAATCTTATGGTTACCAGGGAAAGGGGGTGGTAAGGGATAAATTTGGGAATTTGAGATTTACAAATGTTAGCCACTATATATAAAAATAGATTAAAAAAAGTTTCTTCTGTATAGCACAGGAAACTATGTTCAGTATCTTCTAATAACCTAATAAAAAATATGAAAATGAATATATGTATGTATATGCATGACTGGAACACTGTGCTGTACACCAGAAACTGACACATTGTAGTTGACTGTAATTCAATAATTAATAAAATTTTTTTAATATGTGAAAACAAAAAGTCAAACCATCAAAAAAGAAAGATCACAACAAAAAATGTTTACTTTGTAACTTATTAGAAACAAATTTAAAATTTATCTCAATGCACTGACTCACTGGTAGCTTCCTAAGCACACACTGCTGTTTTCTACCTCCACGTCTTAGCAAAATACTAGTTTCCTGGCCCTGAAGGTCTTTTTCATCCCCTCTGCACTCTGATCTAGTGAATTCCCAGCCCTCAAAAACCTCGTTCAGGAGTATATTACTTTCTCCATCAAGTATTCCTCACTCTCCAAATATATGCAGGTAATTATTCCATCTTCTACCTTATATTTTAGTATATGTGACACAAGCAATCTAACTTCATCTAGGGGAAGAAAATATGTCTTACATTTATAACCCCCAAACCTAAAATAAACACAGGCACATACTAGTTCAAAAATATTAAATGAATATGTTCATCATTCTAATACTACTTTAGCCTCAATTCACTTTTCTCATCCATATTCAGTAACTGAGGCTTCTATATTGGGCTGAATGCTGGCCCCCAAAAAGGTATGTCACTTCCTCATCTCTGTAACCTAAAATAATGACATAATATGGCAAAAGATATGATTAAGTTAAGGATCTTAAGAGGAGGAGCTTATCCTGGATTATACAAATTACATACAATGACATGTATTCCTATAAGAGAAAGATTGGAGGGGAGGAGGCAATGTGACCAAGAAGGCAGACATTAGAGAAATGCAGCCACAAACCAAAGAATGCCTTAAACCACAAGAAGCTGGAAGAAATACGGAAAAGATTCTCCCCTAGAGCCTTTGGAGTGCGGCCCTTGATTTTAGACTTCCGGTCTCCAGACTGTGAGAACAAATTGTTGCTGTTTTAAGCCACGTGGTATGTGGTAATTTATTGGAGTTGCTACAGGTACCTAATACACTAGCTTTCTCTTCAGTCTATTTTTTCATAATTAATTTTAATCAGTCTCAAAATTTCGATCAGTTTTAAATTCTTAGCACAGTCAGGCTTTTCTGATTTCAGCCAGTCAATAGACATGTATCAATTACTCACAGACCATGTAAGTATGTATCAGGCACTTGAATTATACAATAAAAGAAATAATTTCTATTATGCACAGTTTACCAAATAAAGAAACTCACTGCAAATGTTTAAAAGTATACAATGCAAACCATACTTTAAAAAATAAAAGTAATAACAGATTATTTTGGTCAGCCCGTTAATTGGTGAGAATTTATTAGATGGACTAGTCTCTGTGAAAGGCAATTTTTAAAAGCCTTAGCACAACCCTTCTCCAAATACATCTTCCTACCTTTTCAACTATTACTATCACATAACCACAGCCACATGTCCTACCTACCACTTCCTTAGACCAGTGCCAGCTCTACAGACATCCATCTGACGTTTTCTTTTGCACAGGCTCTGTATTTCTTAAGCAGTGGTACAACGTCTGCCCAAAAGGATGGCAATTCAAAATGTTCTAAAAGTACAGCTGCTGATGCTTGTGGAAAGCTTCCAAAACACATTCCATTAAAACGTACATGCTATGTCTTTGAACATTTCAAAACAATGCTTTAAATACTAAATGCCCCCAGAGTGAATGTTGTTTTTTAGAAACAATAATAAGTCCAGAGAGAACCAACATCAGGCATTACTACACTTATAGACAAAACATTAGAAATGAGTTTCCTTAAAATAGAGAGAATTTTCTATACTAGTCACCCAAACAGCCTTTGGACAGCCATCCCAGGGTGTCTTGTGTACAGAAAATGTCACAACTTGACACCCTGCCAAAACCTGAAGTGCAGCTGGGAGCAGACCCTTCAAAGGCCTGGTAAGATGCCAGGCCCTGTCCCCATAATTGTGACTTAGAAAGAAATGGGAGCGTAAGCAAGAGGAAGGGAAGAAGATATGTATTTGAGTGGTTAGCAATCAACCAGCAAGCACTCTGAATTAAAATGTTACTCTATTCTTTTAATTGCACTGTCTTGTCTCCATACAGCTTAATTCTCACAAAAGAATTCTGGAAAGTATGACACAGTAACCAGTCAACCTCAAATGCTTAGAAAGAAATTATAAAAATCTCTGAACAGTTGTGATCTGAAAAACAAAGATTACTCTTGCCCAAACTACAGTTCAAATTCATTTGAATGTTTCTTAATGTAGGCTCTATTACATGTAACATGGGAACTTTCCAAAAGATTTATGAGCACTTAATATCTTTGTGCAAGTTGCAAAGTATTCTTTGCTCACAGTCCCATATTTCTCCTGAAATAGAAAAGGCTACCATATGGCTCCTAACACAAAATGAAGGCTGTCTACTGATTCAACAATATATCCTGAAAATTATTTGCTTTTTAAATAAACCCTGATTTAATTTTACTTCCATGAGATTTATGCCTTTGTCTGAAAAGTTAAATAAATTTTAAAAATTGTTAAGAGTTCAACTGATATTTTTATTGGCGTTAATGTAAGCACTCCCTTTTTCACATCTGAGAATCTGCCAGTAAGAAAGAATAAAATTTTTCAGAGCCAGAAAAGGGAGATAAATGAAAGTCATCCTCATACAATACAGGTTAATTTTAAAACCACTTATTTAAAAGGAAAAAAAAAAGCAGTTTAAGAATTAGTATTTACAGAGTGGCTTTACATCATATTTACTGAGTAGCCCACTTACTAAGAGGGCTCTGAGGGAGATACATAAATCTGCAGACCATCAAATCAAGCAGAATTCTCAGCAAGGAAGAACCTGCCCATATTAAGAGTACTTTGGACATTTTCTAAGTGCCTATTATGTGCCAGACACTTTGTTGGGTACTGGGATACAGAAATAAATAAAAGAAAATCCATGTCCTCAAGGAGTTCATGGTGGTCAGTGAAACACACATGTTGACCAACAATGGCTGACTAAACAAAAATAAGAGAAAATTTACTGAATTCTTATTGTATGTAAAATTTTTTTTACTGTGTGGATGTATTACCTATTTAAAATAAGTAAGTTCAGAAAGTTTTAAAATTACAAAGCACTGTAATATGTTTATAGGTGATATGGATGCACTTGGGAGAGAGGCCTAATTCTGCTAGAGATGCTATCAGGGAAGACTTCACACACAAAAAAGTTAATCCTGAGCTAATAAGACAAAGAAAGTGATGCTGGGAAGAAACATCAAGTACAAAGGCATGAAGATGGAGAGAAGAACTTTGGGCGTAGAGGGTGAGAAGCTGGCGGGGAGCGTTACCAGCCCGGAGAGGTAGGGGAGAGCCTTGAAGGCAATGTCCAGAAGACTGGAGTTTATCCTGGGGCCTAGGAGAGCCAATAAACAGTTTTAAGCTTGTGGTAGATGAGTCACAGTACAGGGTAGTTTCAGATTTGTACTTCAGAAAAATAACTACATAATCCAAGGTGTGCAGAATAGATTTGAGGTGGGGGCAGGGGTAAGAGAGAAAGAAGGAAGGAGATCAAAAGTCCAGAAAAGCAATGACGAAGCAATGATGAAGGCCTGAATTAAAAGAGTGGCAGCAGGTAGTCAACAGGGAATAGTCTTAAAGACGAATTTGGAGGTAGAAGTGACAGGATTTAGTAGTTAGATATTAACAACCCTCTCAAAACAAACAAACAAAAAACAAACGCTGTCAAGGACACTAATTAGAAGGCTAATTAGGACAATTTTTAAAAAAGTGAAATGGAATCCAGTCAAAGCAGAAGAAAGGTTGTTTCAAAGATTACAATTACTTCAAGCATTAACCTTTCATATGAACCAACAGTCAAGCACAGGGACCTTTGCAAAAAGCATCCGAATAAATCCAAGTATCATCACAGTATCTCTAAATATCTACCTTTCTTCCATAGGGACTTCATCTGCACAGGGGCAAACGCTAAAGCTGGCTTTGTCAGGAACAAAGACATAAAATAAGTATTTGGTTCCTTGAACGTCCACCTGCTGTTACTCCTCCTCATTCTTTCCCTCAAACAATCATCTCTATAGCAACACACTCTTAAGAAATCTGTGGGTGGAAAGCATATGTTTTTGCAAAACTATCAGAACTCAAGAACACGAGCTACTTTATTTTTCCCTTTAATACAAGAAATACAAAACATATCTTAAATGACAACTGCAAAATAGGAAGCAGAAAAAAGCAGACTTAAAAAACATAAGGAAATGTAAAAATTGGTGTTGCACTTGTTTGCATGGAATTTCTTTTTATAGGTTACAATGACACCTTGTGGTAAGACTTTTTAAATTATGTGTTATCTTGGAAAACATTTTTGCAGCACAGATAATAAAACTGATTTAGAAAATAGGGAAGACCAAGACCATAGTCTGAGGTGGTATGAGAGGTACAGTAATCCTCCTGAAAAATTAAGCACATGGAGGTTCCTCAAAAAATTAAAAATAGAACTACCATGCCACCCAGCAATTCCACTTCTGGGTATTTATCCAAGGGAGAAAAAAAAAAAAAAAACACTAACTCAAAAAGATACATGCACCCCCATGTTTACTGTAGCATTATTTACAATAGCTAATACATGGAAACAACCTAAGTGTCCATCAGTGGATGAATGGAGAAAGAAAATGTGATGTATATATACAATGGAGTATGACTCAGCCATAAAAAAGAAGGAAATTTTGTTATTTTCAACAACATGGATAGACTCAAAGGGCATTATGCTAAGTGAAGTAAGTCAGACAGAGAAAAAATACCATATGATCTTCTTATGTGTGAAATCTACACAAAAACACACACAAAAAACAAGCTCATAGATACAGACAACAGATTGGTGTTTCAGGTGGGTATGGGCAGTGAGAGGAATAATGGGTGAACTGATTGATTATTTTAGTTTAATTGAATTAAAAGAAAAAAATTAAAGGCAAAATAAAACTTTAAAAGAAGTTATAATACTAGGTAGGCAAAAGCATCTTACAAAAATGTAATCATAAAGTAATATACTATTTCCTTCACTTGAGATAAAATTGTTAGTATAAGTTTTTTTAATGATGCAAAAAGAAACTAGTTTTGTAATCTGGGACAAAATTTATAATGCTAACAGAATCTTTATGTGAGAATACTGATGCATGGCTTATAAACTATGAAAATATGTATCATTATTCCTTTTTTACCAATTAAACACAATGGATAATACCATGAAATTTAAATCTGAATTAATCCAGTAACTGAGAATAAATTACCTTTCATGAAGAGTTCACTATATTTACTAAAATAAACTATGCTAAATACTAATAAGTATAAAGAGATGTTAACAATGTAGTTTGCACACAATCCCCTTTAAGAACCTCTGAAATATTCTTCTCTCTCAGCATCTACACCATGATCACCTTCTATATCTCTGACCCTTTTTGTTCTTTCTCCCACTCACCATGAGAAATCTCTAGCCTGTTGCTCCTATAAGATCTGTAAGGAAAGTCAACTTGCCTTTCTCACAGCTTTGCTTACTACATCTATTTGAATGACACTCAAATTTATACCCACGTCCCTAATCTTTCTCAGTTCAAAACTCTTACTCTAATACATGCCCCATCTGTAACAGAAGCTCAATATAATAAGAAGGAAATTCATCAACTTCATATTTTCTACCTGCCTTCTTGAAAGAAAAATCAATAACTACTGCCTATCTCTTATTTCTTAGCACACAACTTACCCCTCATCTCCTATTAGAAATAAATTATTAATGTTGCTGATTCTTCATCTGTCTGTTGATTTTAACTGTTCTTTTCCATCATCTTCTAGGGCAAAATCTCAAACATTACACATGTGGTTTATAACAGAAGTCGCCTAAACACTGCCCCTAATTTTGGTCTTTCCTCATTCTTACCATAGCTTACCATATCCACCAGGACAATCTTTCTCATACATTGTTTCCATCATTATAACTCCTATTATAACCTTTCCTATTATCATCCTGTTTACTGGATCAAATCTACACTTCTTAACCAAACTCAAATCCCTGCATTAGCCAATTCCCTACACAAATGTAAACATTTCATTTTGCTATCCCTCAGGGCCCCTTTGCTGAGCACATTAAGTTGCTTAAGTGTCTCCCATATACATGTTCTGGCCTTTACAATATTCATACACTTATGGCAAATTAAAATAGCTTATTAAATACTTCCAACTAATCCACAAATCAAGATCAGAGTCAAACTTAAAACTCTACAGGCTGAGCAATCATGAAGCTATTTTCAGAGTTTATAGTTAACTCTAAAAGTGAATGTAAAAAATTTATAAAATAGATAAACAAGTTTCTTCTTTATAGCACAGGGATATATATTCAATATTTTATAGTAACCTATAGTGAAAAAGAATATGAAAACAAATATATGTAGGTATATGTATAATTGAAACATTATGATGTACACAAGAAACTGACACATGGTAAACTGACTATGCTTCAATTAAAAAAAAAAAAAGCTTTTGCTCTTCTTTCTGATCCATATACTTCTGCCTTCCTTGTGCTTGCCTCAGGATATTTATTCTAAATTCTATCACACTTGTCTTTTTTCCCCTCTAGTGATTTACAACTACTTAAACTATCTTTTCAAAGAGACTATGACTTCCTCAAAGGAAAAACTACAATCATCTTTCTTTGTGGAAAAACTACAATCATCTTTCTTTTTGGTTATCTCCATAGCTCCTGATTCCAGTGAAATTAGTTAATGATACAAAAACAATCCACAAAATTTCTGTGATATGAATCCTACTTTCCTATAGGATTACAATGTAATTTCAGAGAAGGCTTGGAGAAAAATGCCATCAGGAACATTGCTAATCAATTACGCACGCCTTATGATAGTTATCTATTAAGATATTTCTGCCTCAAAAAAAATTCTAGCAAAGTGTTCAGTAATCAAATGCTTTAAAAATGAATATAACCTTTGACCTAGCAATTCCACATGTAGGAATTAATCCTAAGAAGCTAATAAAAAAACTAATCAGAGACATGCACAAATATTTATATTCAGGAATCTTCTTCATTTATCATTCAATAAATATTTACAGAATGCACATGAAGGGCCAGGTTGGAGTAAAAGACAGAATTAGGTCTCTGCCTCCATGATTCTTACATCATAGTGCTATCTGTAATGGAAAAGAGGCTATAAAAAAAGCATTTTTAATAGCAAGATATACTACATTCATGGATTGGATTACTCAGTATTGTCAGGATGTTAATTTCTCACAAATTCAATGCAAATTCTATTCAAAATTCCACCAGACTTTTTAAAATAGAAAGTAACAAGCTGGTTCTAAAATTTATATAAAAACACAAAGGACTTGGAATAGCCAAAACTCTGAAAAAGAACAAAGCTGGAGAACTTGCACTACCTGACTTTATAACTTATTAAAATGACAAAAATCAAAACAGTGTGGCATTCATGTCAAAACAAAAACATAAATCCATAAAGAGAGAATTCAAAAACAGACCCAAATATACATGGCCAATTGATTTTCTAACAAATATGCACAGTCAATGCAACAGAGAGAAGATAATTTTTTCAACAAATGGTCCTGAGACAACTGCCTATCCGTGTGCAAAAAAATGAACTTGAAATTGTACCTCACACCATACACAAAACTGATGCAAAATTATATGTAAACACAAAACATAATCCAATAAAACTCTTAGAAGAGAACACAGAAAATTACTTTGGTTGTGGATTAAAGATTTCTTAGATACAACACCAAAAGCATAACCCATAAGAGAAAAAAACCTGACAAGCTCGATTTCAAAATTACTAACTTCTTTAAAAGACACTGTAATGCAAATGAACTAAGAAAAACTGAAGGAATAATTTACAAGTCATATATCGATAAATGACTTGCATCCAGAATACATTAAAAATTATCAAAACTAAATAACTCAATTTAACAAAAAGGGGCAAAATATTTGGCTAGACGCTCACCAAAGAAGATACACAGATGGTTAATTAAACACTGAAAAAAATGTTAAAAATCACTAGTCATCAGTGAAGTACAAATTAAAAACAATGCAATACAATTTAACATACACCTATTAGAATGGCTAATATTTAAAAGGCTGATCAAGTATTAACTAGAATGTAGAGAAACTAGAACTGTCATAAACTATGGAAATGTAAAAATGGGAAAATCATTTGGGAAAACACTTTGGCAGTTACTTAAAAATTAATCATACACTTACCATATAATCTAGCTATTTCATTTATAGGTATTTACCCAAGAGGAAATGAAAACAAAGACTTTTACACAAATGTTCATAGCAGCTTTATTTGTGAGACTCAAACATAGATCTGGCAAGAGATAAATGAATAAACAAATTGTGATTTATCCATACAATGGAACGCTATTCAGTAATAAAAAGGAAGGCGTTAATGTGGGTGAATCTCAAAATATGCTGAGTGAAAAATCTGTATTAAAAAAAACTATGTTATATGATTCCATTTATATAAAGTCCTAGGAAATGCAAACTAATCAGTGACAGAAAGCAGATCAGTGGTTGCCTGGGAATGGGAGTGGCAGGTGGGTTCAGGGCAGGAGAAAAGGATCACAAAGGAGCATGAGGAAACTTTTAGGGGTGATGGATATATTTAATACCTTGATTGTGGTCATAATTTCACAGACGTATACATATATCAAAACTTAAATTGTTTACTTTTCAAAATGAATAATTTGTTATTTATCAAATATATTCAGTAAAGCTATTTTTAAAAATAAACATTACGGCCTTTAGAAACAAGATTTTCCTGAAACTCTTGGTCCAGATGATATCCCAGTTAAATTTTTCTTCAAAAAAAAAAGTTGATGAAAAATATTTGATAACACTGGTAAATGTTTGTCATAAAAGTGGAAAAAGCAAATTATAAAATGTTTTATAATCCTTATTTTGTGAAAAGCATATTTACATGTGTATACACGCACAGAGAAAGAGAAAAGGATAGACACTAAAATATTAATAAGATTACCTCTGGATGATATGTGTGATTTTATTATTTGTGCATTTCCTGCACTTTTCTTATTTTACAACATAAGTAAGTTGTATATAGTCAGAGGGAAAATGTCATTGGAAAAAAGGAGAGGAACCTTCAAGTCCACTTGAAGACCAAAGTAGAGGGAAAAAAGGTTTCCTTTTTCACATCAGAAAATAGTGACCAAATATAAAAGAGACTAAGACTTCTAGCTTCCACTTCAGGAAATAATCCAGAAGTTCTCAAATTCCGTTCCTTTCCGTGCAAGTTTATGGAATAAACACTCAAAAAATATACTAAAAACAAAATCTGGTTGTTATCAGCCTCAAATCCATACTCCACAAAATTACTAAATCTATGACTCAATTTAAAATTCCCTTATCAACTGCATTTTATCCATAATAGAAATTTTCAAACAATTTTAGCAATTGAGCTTCTTTTGCAAATTCAATCTTATTTATAACAGACTTTCATTTTACTCATGTATATTAATAAAAACTTAAGGTCATAAAATGTTATTTTAGTAATAACCTACAATGGAGAAGCATCTGAAAAAAAAATACATGTGTATAATTAAATCACTTTGCTGTATACCTAAAACACAATATTGTAAATCAACCATACTTCAATTTTTAAAAAATGCTATTTTAAAGACACATATCAGATCTTTCATTTCATACCAGTTAATATGCTACTGGTCTCTAATGTTTTAAAATTCAGCTTAAACCACAGCTGAACATCTTTTATTATCTCTTATTGTGGTTTTCAGAGTTAGAAGATACAGCTAAAAATTCAAATCAAACCTTGACAAAATCCAAAGTACTTCCCATACACAGTTCTGGAGAACTGGTCAATAAAGTTTAATCCAAACTTCTTGATACCCCTCACAATCTAAGCCCTCTCTACCCTTCCATCCTGTTCTCTCACAACTCCCTGATAGGTACTTATGCTTTAACATTAAACTGCTTGTGGTTCATTGAACATATCATGCTTTTTCTCACCTCATGCTGACCTCCCCTCCTAGAATGCAATCTCTTAATCTCACCCTTCACTCATTTTAATATTCAACTCAGTCGTTACCTCTTTCTGACAGTCTTTCATGGATGCTTCACTTTTTCTTTTCTCCCAATCCATTCTGAGCTAAGTATCTTTGTGATCTCTTCCATGATGTCACATATGTATCCATATCAATATAATCAGCTATTTATATACCAATCTCCTTCATTAGGTTAACACCTCCTTGAGATCAGAGATTATGCCTTAGTCATCTTTATACCCCTCAAACCCTCACAATAGCTGGAACATCACAGGAAGTCAATAAACACTTGTTGAGTGAATGGTAAGCAGTTTCTTCCAATTATCAAAAGGATAGGGAAAGCAAGAAATTATGTAGGCCTTGGAATTCCCCAAGCTCAAGTGCCTTATAATCTGATGATTGAGGAAAATAAGGAAATTTGATTCAAATACATTGAGAGTGACTAAAAAGTATCTAATATTGTACAAAGGATTATGAGTAATATAAAATAAGGATGGGACAAGCTTTATCTTCCTGAGAGAATTCTACACATAAACCAAAAAAATAGACTTACTTCCAGCATGAGATGAACAGGTCAACAAATCCTCTCAACAAAAAGCCAAAAAACAACCACTTCAGTGCTCTGGAATTCAATCATACAACAAACAGGGAAGTGTCTATTCACAAAAACAACTAAACTCTGGATAGGAAGACCCATGTTAAACAAAGACTGTAAGCATGTGCACTAGACTGGAGCAGGCCCAGGTCAGCTACATATCCTTATCCAAGAGAGCTAAGAATATACAAAGAAAAGATGCAAGAGAGGCTCGTGGAAAGTAAAAGCCAGGGCAGACTTGAAAATGACCTGTGTTTGAATATGCTCCCCAGTCCACACAGATCCATCACTAGTATTAGCCATTTTAGTATTAGCATTAGCCATACTAATCCAAGTTGTTTGAACACAACCTCTGACCAACCCTTGGTTGAACACTAAGCTATGCAGAAATAGTAAGCCAGGTTTAAAAATAAATAAAAATAGCAGACATATCAAGAATTACACAATGTATGGGAAACAGACTTCACAAATTTAGATCAGGCAAGTTACTAAACAAACAAACAGAAAACATCAACCTTTGAGAAAAAAAGTCAAAATAGAGAGTTGTTTCAAAATATTATCTAAAATATCCAGCATTCAACAAAAGATTATAAGCAAAAAACAAAACAAAACAAAAAGTATGACCCAAACCTAGGAAGGAAAACAGCAAATGAAAGCTGTCTCTGGGTGCCCCCAGATATTAGATATGGCTGACAAAAAGTTCAAAGAAGCTATAAAAAGTATGCTCAAAGAATTAAATAAAATTGTATTTAAAGAATTTAATAAAAGTAAGATAACAATGACTCAGAGGACTGAAAATCTCAAAGAGGTGATAGAAACTGTTTTTTAAAATGGAAACTGTGAAGTTGAAAAGGATAATTACTGAAATGAAAACTTACTAGGTGGGCTCAAGAGTAGTCTTGGGACAACAGAAGACAGAACCAATGAACCTGAAGACAGATCAGTACAAAGCATCCACTCTAAAGAACAGAGGGGGAATAAAAAAAGGACTGAAGAGAAATGACCAGAACTGTGTGACAATACAAAGCGTTACCAACATACATGTAATGAGAGTTCCAGAAAAAGAGAAAAAAGAGAGAAAGGCAGAAAAAAGTCTCAAGAAATAATGGCTGAAAACATCCCAAATTTGATGAAAAACATTAATTTATCTATACAAGAAGCCCACCAAATCCAACAAAGAGATCAACACCAAGACATGACACAGTCAAAAGGCTGGTACACAAAGACAAAGAAAAACTTACAAGGAGCAAGAGAAAAATGACTCATCAGATATAAGAGAACAATAATATAAACAAGTGGCACCCCATCAGAAATGAGGTGGGAGCGAGTGAAGTAATTTAAAACAAACAAACAAAAAAGCTCTCAAATAAGAATTCTATATTCAGCAAAACAGTCCTTCAAAATAACAGTGAAAGTTATTTCCAGGAAAAGACTGAGAGATTATTGTTCTCAGAAACACCTGATGAGAAATATTAAAGGAAAATTTTCTAGATGAAGTCGCACCTGGAAGTAGAAAACTGACTTTCATTTGAAAAGAAATAAAGCATGTTGGAAATTTTAATTATATAGGTAAATACAAAAAACTCTAAAAATATAATTGTTCTCATTTCTTTCCTTCATTTCTTTTAAAGAAGTAACATTGTATAAAGCAACAATTAAAGTGCTGTGCTGTTGGGGGTTTTATATGCATAGCTGTAAAATATATGACAATAACAGCACAAAAAGGGAAGAGGAAAAAAGAGCTATACTGGAGCAAAGTTTCTTTAATTTACTAGAATTCAGTACTATTCTGAAAAAGACTAAAATAAGTTAAAATGTATATTATAATCCGTAAAGCAATCACTATGAAAATAACATAGTAAAAGAAATCAACAGAAGAATTATAATGGTATAATAAGGAATATTTAACACAGAAAGTCAGTGAAGGAACAAAAGAGAAAAAAAATGAGACAGACAACAAATTACAATATAGCAGATGTAAATCCAACAGTATCAACAATTACATTAAATGTGAATCAACTAAACAACCTCATTCAAAAGGCAGAGAATGTAAGACTGGATTAAAAAAACAAGACCCAACTGTATGCTGCCTATAAGACACGTACCCTAGGTTCAAAGACATAAAAGTGTTAAAACTAAGAAAAAACAGAAAAAATATACCATGTGAAAGGAAACCATAAGAAAACCAGAGTAGCTACAGTACCAAAAAGACAAAATGGAATTGAAAACGAGACATACTACTAAACATAAGGCAGGATATTTCATGATGACAAAAGGGTCACTATACCTCAAGACGATATAACAATTGTAAGTGTATATGTATCTACAACAGTACCACAAAATACGTGACCAAAAAAATCAAGATATATAAAAAGAAAAATAGACAATTCAACAAAAATAGTTACAGAGTATAATGATTGCTAAAACAATGCAGAAAATCTGCAAGGATGTAGAAAACTTGATCAACACTATCAATGAACTGAATATAACTGACTGAACACTCCACCTAAAAACTAAAGAATATACATTCTTTCAACAAACATGGAACACTCTCCACAATACTGAGCCATAAGTCTCAATAAACTGAAAACTATTGAAATTATTAAAGTTACATTATCTGATCATGACTGAATTAATTTAGAGTGCCACAATAGAAAGAAATCTGGGAACATTCCCAAGTATCAGTAAATTCAACAATACACTTCTAAATAATCCATAGATCAAAGAAAACACAAGGAAAAAATTTTTAATATATTTTGAATTGAAGGAAAACAAACAGCATATGGAACAAAATGCAGTTAAAGCAGTGCTTACAGGGAAATTTATAGTTTTAAACATGTATCAGAAAAAAAAAAGGTCACAAATCAATAGCCTAAGTTTCTACCTTAGAAAACTGGGGAGTAGGGGGAAGCACACTAAGCCCAAAGCAAGCAGAAGGTAGTAGAAGGAAGTATTAAAATGGAAACCAACAAAATGGGGGAGGGGGGGAACCAATGAAATAGAAGGTTGGTTCTTTGAAAAGATCAACAAAATTGACAAATAGATTCACCAAAAAATAAGATATAAATTACCAAAATAATGAAAGAGGGAACATCATTACCAACCTTACAGTAATTTAAAAGACTTTTAAAAGCATGAACTTTACATCAACAACTTAAGACAATTTATATGAAATCAACTAATTTCTGGAAACACAAGTATCAAAAAATTAAAAATCTGAATAGAAATATAACAAACGAGGAAACTGAATTAGAACTAAAAATCTTCGCACAAAGAAAAGCTCAGGCCTCCATAGCTTCGCTTTGTAAGTGCTATCTAATTGTTAAAGAAGTAATAGCAATCTTTTTGAAACTACTTCAAAAAATTAGAAGGGAAACACCTTGCAATGCCTTCTATGAGACCAATGTTGCCCTGATACCAAAGCTAGACTAAGAGAAATGAAGGCAATAGACCAAAATCCCTCATGAACATAGACACAAGACTAATCAATCAAATTTAAGTAAACCAAATTCAGCAACATATAAAAGATTATTAGGAGGAGGGAATTGCTCAGTGGTAAAGTGCCTGCTTAGTATTATGCACTTGGTCCAAGGTTCAATCTCCATTATAGGAAGAAAAGAAAGGAAGAAAGAAAGAGAGAGGGAGGGGGTGGGAGTGGAGGGATGGAAGGAGGAAGGGAGAGAAAGGGAGGGAGGAAGGGAGAGAGAAAGGGGAGGAGCAGGGAGAGGGAGAAAGAAAAAGAAAGAAACCTAATACCTCCCCCCAACAAAAAAAAAAAAGATTATACAGCATGACTAAATGAAATTGATCCCAGGAATACAGGGTTAATTTAATATCTGAAACTCAATTAATGTGCTATGCCATATTAACAGAATAGAGGATAAAAACCATATGACCCTCTCATTGGAAGCAAAGGAAAATCTGACAGAATTCAAGTAAACCCATTCATGCTTAAAAACTCTCAAAAAACTAGGAACAGAAAGAAACTTCCTCAATCTAACAAAGGGCATCCACGGAAAACATACAGCTAATATGACACTTAATAGTAAAAATTTGCATATTTTTCCCCCTAAGACCAACAGCACTCTCAACACTTCTATTCAATATCTTACTGAAGGTTCTAGCCATTACAATAAGGCAAAAATAAATGATAAAATGTATTAACATTCAGATTGGAAAGAAAATTTGACACAATCATCTATGTAGAAACAATAATCAAAAATTGACTGCAATTCTATATGCTAACAATGAACAACCTAAAAATCAAATTATCAAAACTCCATTCTCAAGAGCATCAAAAGTTACCAAATTCTTAGGAGTAAACTTAATAAAAAGAAGTCCAATATTTATATATTGAAAATTTTAAAAGTGTTGAGAGAAATTAAAGATCTAAATAATGGAGAGACATTACACGGTCATGGATGGGAAGACTCAATTTTAAGTTAGCAATTCTTCCCACGTTGATCTATGGATTCAATGCAAATCCTATGAAATCCCAGCAATTTTTCTGTAGAAATTAACAAATTGATCCTAAATCTTACATGCAAATAGAAAGGATCTAGAATCACTTGAAAAAGCTGGAGGATTAACACTATCCATCTTAAAACTTACAATAACACGACAGTAATTAATAGTGTGGTATTACAGTAAGTATAGGACTTTAGATAAAAAAGAAATAAGACTATAGGAAGTAACTAATGTTATAGGCAACTGATTTTTTTTTTTTTACAAAGGTATAAATTCAAGGGGGGAAAGAACAGCCTTTTTAACAAATAGTGCTAGGACAAGTTGGCATCCACTTGACATAAAAAAATTAAAGAACACAGACCTTATCTTACACCACACAAAAGTTAATTCAATAGGGATCTTAAATCTAAATGAAGGAGCTAAGAGAAAACCCAGGAGAAAACCTTTATGACCTTCAACTAGGCAAAAAGTTCTGAACCACATAATCAAAAGCATAAGCCATAAAGAAAAAAATTGATAAGACTTCATTTAAAACTCTTGCACTGTAAAGACAGTAAGAATTTTTTTAAAAAGCCACAAACTGGGAGAAAATCTTTGTAAATATCTCTCTGATAAAAAAATTTTTATCCATCTACCCAAGCAATAGAAACAAAAGCAAAAATAAACAAATGAGACCTAATTAAACTTAGAAGCTTTTGCACAGCAAAGGAAACCATAAGCAAAACAAATAGACAACCTACGGAATGGGAAAAAATATTTGCAAAAGATGAGCCAGACAAGGGCTTGATTTCCAGAATATATAAACAGCTCATACAACTTAAGAAAAAAAACAAAACAACCCAATCCAAAAATGGGCAGAAGACCTAAACAAGCAATTCTCCAGTGAAGACATACAAATATCGCTAATTATCAGAGAAATGCAAATTAAAACTACAATGAGGTATCAGCTCACACCAGTCAGAGTGGCCATCATTCAAAAGTCCACAAATGATAAATGCTGGAGAGGCTGTGAAGAAAAGGGAGCCCTCCTACACTGCTGGTGGGAATGCAGTTTGGTGCAGCCATTATGGAAAACAGTACGGAGATTCCTCAAAAAGACTAAAAATAGACTTACCGTATGATTCAGCAATCCCACTGCTGAGCACATATCCAGAGAGAACTCCAATGCGAAAAGATACATGCACCTGAGTGTTCATAGCAGCACTATATACAATAGCCAAGACATGGAAACAACCTAAATGTCTATCAACAGATGATTGGATAAAGAAGCTGTGGTATATTTATACAATAGAATACTACTCAGCCATAAAAAAGAATAAAATAATGCCACTTGCAGCAACATGGATGGACCTAGAGATTGTCATTCAAAGTGAAGTAAGCCAGAAAGAGAAAGAAAAATACCATATGATACCACTTATACAATGCATCTAAAAAAAAAAAAATAAAGAAAAACAAAAAGGACACTATGAACTCATCTACAAAACAGAAACAGACTCACAGACATAGCTAACAATCTTATGGTTACACAGGAAAGCGGGTGTGAAGGAATAAATTTGGGAGTTTGAGATTCACAAATGTTAGCCACTATACACAAAAATAGATTTTAAAAAAAGTTTCTTCTGTATAGCACAGGGAACTATGTTCAATACCTTACAATGTTTAATGAAAACAAATACATGTATGTATATGCATGACTGAGACACTGTGCTGTACACCAGAAATTGACACACTGTAACTGACTGTACTTCAATTAAAAAAAAAAAGATCAGTGAGACACATCTTTATTCCAGTCCTTGCTAACTGTGTAGATTGTGACAAAGATTAAACAAATCTCTTTCTACGTAAAAAACAAAACATTAACAAGTGCCCACTATAACTGAGTCAGGCATTACAACATTTGTCTTTCAATCCATGTGTGTCTTGAGGGGGGAAAAAAAGTATCATTTTACACATGAAGACACTGACGACCCAGTGAAAAATAAAGCAAAACTATCATTTCACACGTGAGGACTCTGATGACCCCAAAATTAAGTAACTGGTCCAAAATGTCAAGCTCTAAAATGATAGAGCCATCTTCAATCTCAGGATTCAGGCTCCAAAACCTACTTCTGTTATGATGCTAACCAAAGACTTAACCTATCCCCACTTGCAAGTTCAGATCTCTGTGGAGAGCATCTTTGTGTAAATGGGTTTACATTTATAGTGCTACACAATGTTTCTTGACTAGTAACTTCCATTTAATCAATAAACTAAATGTGACACACATTTCTCTTGGAACTTTTTAAAATTGAAGTAGTCAGTTAAAATGTGTCATTTTCCAATGTACAGCACAATGTTCCAGTCATGTATATATACAAATATATTCCATATATTCGTTTTCATATTCTTTTTTCTCTCCAGGATCTGAACTACCTCTATTGCTGAGGACTTCTGTGTCTCTCCAATTCAGAGAAATTTCTCCCCAGTTTTCCTTGACTGATTAATCCCTCCTCCGCCCAGGTTGAATACTTCTCTGTACCCTCAGATTACAGTTACATAATTCTAATGAGGCATTTCTCAATCACAGTGTATTCTGTCTGCAGTTCTAGGTCAGATGTCCTCCCTACATGCCTCCAGAACACACCCTTATTTGTCTTTATAGCACTTCCCATGTTATACTTCAAGTAATTATTTACTTTATCTGTTTCTCCCACCGAACAAGCTACTTGAGACTTGACACTATATCTTATTCACCATGTCCCCAATACCTAGCATAATGCAAGACACATAATAGGCACTTGAATATTTATTAAACCAATGAATAGGATAAAGAAATTTTGCTTTAAATTGGAAGGATACAATTTCTCAAAGAAACCTTCAGGAATTATTTTTTTCAGATGAGAAAATAGGCCAAGAAAGGTTAAGTAACTTACTCAAGCCATGGTTGCCTGAATCAGAATTCTCTTTCCACAAAATCAGGGTGCCTATTAATTCATGCTTATTGATCTAAGCTCTTCATGAACCTCCAGAAGTAATATAAAAATGTTTTCTAGAGAGGAACTATTTCAACTTCATCCACCCTGCTCTGGGTGGCTGTATCAGTTGTGGAGAGCTCTGATGTTAATTACTATTTAATAGTTTTTCGGTCCAGAATAGACTAATCTTTAATTAAACCAGTCTTTTCACACATTCTTCATGTACCATAATTCAATGTGTATTTATCACACATCTCTACATGAAAAATGTGCAAGTTATAATTTGTTAGCACTCAGAAAATGTATACTTAATATCATATGCCCTTTCACTTTAACAATACCTCAAATGTCTGCCTTAACGTGACTCAGTTGAGAAAGACAGATTGAACGCGAACGCTAGAGACAGGCACTGCAACATTATTGGGAAAATCCCTGTAGTCCAATGCTAATGTTCCCATTGGTTGCTATGCTATACTGCAATTGTGTTACTGGGCAACAACTCAGAAAAGAAGACAGCTAGCTCACTAAAAACAACTGAATCGAACCAAGATTTATAAAAGCACTCTGACACACAACTTTTTTATACCCTTAATTAAAGTAACTCTTTGTCACAAGTATGAGACACAGGATTCACAGTAAGACTATAAAAATTACCTAGAACTTATTTAAAGACATATTTTGAGAGCGATACATGCTTTCCAAAAGAGAATGGCTAGGTTTAGGTTTCTCCTATCTCTATGAATTTCAATCCAAAAGCAGTTTGAGGTTACAATATACAGAGAACAAATAACTGGACACTAGGTAACTTTAATTTCTTTCTTCCTGGATTACATCTCAGTTAAACTTAAAAAAAAAAAAAAAGTGCTAGATCACAGAATGTGTGATCTTTCCATGACCCAGAGAGGCAGCCCTGATGGAAAAAAGTAAAACTTAAGAAAATTGCTAATTTGTGAGGGCCAAATGAAAGTACTGACATAATTTCACAAGTTAAGTCTCTACCAGGTAAGAAGTAAAATGGAAAGGGGAAAGATGGGGAGATAGGGAGAGAGAAACGGAAGGAGGCAGGGAAGAGGAAAGGGTGAAAAAGAGTGGGGGTAAGTGTTTTTTAAAACCAAGATTCTACTAAAAGAACTAGGAAATTGACCAAACTCCCAAGCCCACTATGGAATAGTGCTAGCATTCCTGAGGGAGTCCTTACTGCTGATATTGTCATGGGAAATTCTCAAATATTCACTTTCTAGGAACAGAACCTTTACCTCTAATTCCAGTGAATACCCTCTCTTTAATCCCCTTTCTTATGGTTTATAGTTGCCCTTCCTCCTTCAGTTACTCTAAGATTCATTTTCACTACACTAGGGGAGGAGAGAAAAATGTAGAAACGCACATCCCTCATTCCTAATAGACATTTATTCAGCAACTTCTATTTGGAAGAGACTAAGGATACAGCTCATTGAGATGTGATGTCCTGCCCCTAAAGAGGTTACAATCTAGTTAAGAAGGTAAGACATACATAGATGGTCAAACAACACAATATAAAGTATCAAATGAGTACAACAGGCAAAATACATTCTATAGGCTTTCAGACGTGAAGGGGTTCAGAACATGTTACCCCAAAATATACTGCTTTGGTATAATAATTGAGTTTAAGGCACCTGAGAAACAGCAGATGCAAAAGGAGCACTCTGACCCTCAGTTTTCTTCTAGAAAGCAGGAGATAAAATTCCCACATGAAAGGTGCCCTCCCAGTACCAGGAGAAAGGCAGACATTCTATCACCAGAGACAGGGAAATCAAAGCCGAGAAATCTGTACAAACTCGTTAAATTAGCCCTCAACTTCCTGGTCACTTCTCCACAATTTGCCCCCTCCTAGTCCAAACCCCTTTGTCTTGTCAGTTTTCCACAAATTTATTATTTCTTTGACTATAAGATATAAAGATAGACCCTGACTTAAGACTTTCTTGACTTTAACATGGTGAGAAAGCAGTTTGCATTCAGTAGAAACTATACTTCAAATTTTTAATTTTGCTCTTTTCCCAGCCTACCAATATGCAGTACAATGCTCTCTCGTAATGCTGGACAGCAGCACCGCGTGCAGCTCCTCACAGTCAAGGGGGTCAAGAACTGATACACTTACAATCGTCCTGGACGCATACAACCATCCTGTTTTTCACTTTCAGTACAGTGTTCAATAAGTTACATGAGATACTCAACACTTTATTATAAAATAGGCTTTGTGTCAGATGATTTTGTCCAACTGTAGGCTGGTATAAGTGCTCCGAGCACATTTAAGGTAGACTAGGCTAAGCCGTGATATTTGGTAGATTAGGCATATTAAACGCATCCATTTACAATGGGGGTGCTAATCCCACTGTAAATTGAAGATCTGTAAAAGCTTCCTGCTCTGGTCACTTCTTCAGGTCTTCATTCTCCATGTACATGTAAAAAAATTATTTAAACTTGTATGCTTTTCTCCTATAAATCTATATTATGTCAATTAATTCTTAGGCCCAGCCAGAGACCCTAAGAGGGTACAGACTTTTTCCTCCCCTGCAGAGTTAAACTTCACAGAAAGGGTAAAATTTCAATTTTAGAAAAGAAGAAATCAGGTCAGGAAGGTGTAATGACATGCAGACTGGTAAGGAAGGGAGAAGGCACATAGCAGGCTGAGAGGATAGTGCATGAACAGTCTGGTCAGAGCACAGCTCTCCTATAAAGAACAAACTGGAAAAGGCAGAATGTGATGAGATTATTTGAAGAGTTCAGATTACGAAATGTGAACCTCAGTAGGAAAGAGTACTTCTATCAAATTTTTATATAGTTCATATAAACATCCCTGAAAAGTACACACAGAGTAGGCAACTTGAGAAACTTACTTACTGAACCTAATACATTATGTGTGACAAAGTTAAAGTAAAGCTCGTTTACATTAGGCACACTACCTAGAAAACACACACACGAAGAATTCTCACAGACTCACTAATCTTTCTGTTAAGATTTCATTCTTTCAAGCTTCCTGAACTAGAAGTTTTCAAGACAAAATGTTGACTTCTGATTTCTAAGGTTTTTAACACACATGAGTCATTCTTGATTTTTCTTCTTGACCAACTCTTGACTATTTCATTACTACAACATGAGCATGCAGGAAAGAAAAAGGAGGAGAGGACTAAAGTGAAGCCTACAGGTTTCCGAAATACAGTCAGGACATGATGTAAAGAAGATTAAATTTCAAGTTCCAATTCCCATTACTAATACTTTGATTTCAAATAATTCATTCAGTCTCAGTGTCTCAAATGTTCTCACTCGCTTTCTTACATATTTGAAAGGTTACTCCATTCAATATCACCAAAAAGTGCTCTAAAAACTAACTACAGGCATAACTCACTTCATTGCATGTGACTTCTTTATTGCACTTCATGAACAGTGCATTTTTTACATATCAGGCTGGTGGTAACCCTGTAATGTCATATGATAATTAGCATTTTTTTTAACAGTAAAGTATTTTTTAATTAAGGAATGTATTTTTTTAGACATAATGCTATTGCACACTTAATACATTACACAATAGTGTAAATATAACTTTTACACGCACTGGGAAACAAACAAAAAATCTTACTTTATTGTACAACCAAACCCGCAATATCCTCTGAGGCATGCATGTACATGCCACGCAAACTGTTACCATTAAGGGTTTTAATGAGAAAAGAGTGAGGTTGTTGGCTGAACCAAGGTTTAAAAACCACCTGTGGACAATAATGCTCTATATTACCCTAAATTGGTACTACTCTATTATTTGAGAAAATTCCTGAATATAACCACACTTCAGCTGGTTAAAAAAGAAATACTCAAAGGAAGGGGACTACCGGACATACTCTGCCCCAAATAATCAAAGGCTAACTCATAACTATTTGCAACTCTCTAGAGAGTCCTATATGACTCTGAACTTTAAAGCATTCTAATAATTCTAAACAAAATGAGTTTGAAATCACAGCTTAATACAAAAGGTGAGTATGAACTCTAACAACCTAGAGGCTAAACCCATGCATTTAGAGAATTTTGTATCCAGATAATTGTAGGATAGATACATTTAATTATATTCTAGTTGAGTATTAGACTTGTTTACAGAGATGTTGCTTGGCAACAAGCAGCGCTTTAACAACCTACTCAGTTTCAGATATACTCAAGTATTCTGTGCTTACAGTTTGAACACATTATGAATTATATACTATGTATGAGAAACTAATAAGTTTCTTGTTATTCTAGACATCTTCGAGATTTTACTGAAATAGTTTCATCATTACAACTCGTGTGACCAAAGGCTTTTAAAATACTTGGCAGTGGGCATTCTTAAGAGCTAAGAGCCCATTTATTTTGGTCAAAAGTTGCACACTAAAGACATAGATTGTCCGTTTAAGCTCAGTATACACTCACATATCCTAATGTTATCCTTGTAATGACAGCCAAAATCGCCCCGAATAGTCTTCGGGGTCAAGGAAAACGGCAGCATAATTGTTTTTTCACAGAAATGAAACTGGAGGTACTCCACGTTTAGCCAATTTTTAAACCAGGGCTACCCAAGCATTACGCTAAAGTGCATCAAAAAGATCCATAAAGAGTTTCACGTGTACTTAATTGGCGACAGAACATTCTCACAACCTACATTTCTAACACCTGCTGCAACTGCTTTACAGGAAAAGTAACAACAGAAAAATTCAAGGGCAAGTTGTGAAGAAAAAAGCCATGAGTATCCCAAACTACGGACAAGATAGCGTTACGTACCTGACTCACACGGTCCTTGCAACCTGCGCGCAGAAAACTTAACAGTAACCGGTGTCTCGGCCGCACTCGCCACCGGGGGACACTTCCACAGCTCCAACCACGGGCACCCACGGCACTCTTCTAGCCGGGGCATTGGGGCCACGGGAAACAGTCTCGCACGCGGGGTGCTGGCCCAGCCCGCCACGCCTGACGAGGTCTCGGAGGCCGCTCGAAGCGCAGGCTGGAGGAGGAGCAGGAGCAGGCGAGCCGAGCGTGCCCCGCGGGCTCCCAACCCCAGGGGAAATGGGAGGTAGCCCGGGAGAACTCCGAGGGCCGAGAGGGAGGAGGCGGAGGTGGCGGTGGAGAAAAGCCCCGCTCCTCCTCGGTGGACAGGCCTTCTCAGGTCTGGGGGGGCCGGTGCTGACGTCCGGTCAGGAAGCCACCCTCGGCCCGCCGCCTGCCGCAACCTCAAACCCCGCGGCCGCCGTCTCGAGACCTAAAGGCGCGCGAAGCAGGAAGTCCCGCCCCCACGCCGACGTCACCGACGCCGCGGCCGCGGTCCGAGGCTGTTAGAGGGCGGAAGCTGGCGGACCGAGGCGGGAATCCCGGGGCTCGGGTGGCTCTCCGAGGGACACTGGAGGGCCGCAGAGATCCCCTGAGCCTAAGGGAGCGGACAGTCCGGGACCGCGCACTTGCTTCCGGGAGCCAGAGTGACGAGCGCGGTTGAGCGGGAAGCCGCTCTCCCTCTCCTTCTTCCCACGCAACATCTCCAGTCCTTTCCCCGTCTCGCGCTTCCCCATCCCTCTGCCGGCTCTTCCTACACTTTATTCTCTGAGACTGCGTTAGTGGTCCTGCCGCCACCCCCGCCTGCCTTCGTGCCCGACCGTACAGTCAGTGGGTCCCGAAGTCTCCTGCCTCCCACCTCAGCCGTGGGGCCTCATACCACGACTGGGGAGCCGGCGCGGCTCGCAGACAGGGAACGGCCAGGTCAGGACCAGGGCCCAGACGCGAATCTTTCCCCGCAGCCGCCCCAATCTTTTCGCATAGTTAACCTCAGATTCAGGGCCCACTGGGGTAGCATTGTGAACGATTTGTCTTTAGTTTGTAAACTAGAGTTGGAAGACAGTTACTAGCTTTTGACAACGTCAGTTACATGCCGAGAGCTGAAATAAAGTAGGGTTTCAGCCTTTCAGAAGAGGAGGTAGGAGAAATAGGCACGCTCCCTTCTCCCACGTTTGTTCTGTGTCTTGGTTGGGTTTTGACTCTCACTATCATGTGGAGTGCAGCTTATTCCCCACCCCACTCCCCCTGCCCCCGCCCCCGCCCTAGGTAGGGTAACATTTTCGGGCTCTAGTTATGATTAGAAAGACAACTGAGATAGGAGCTTTTTGTTGAAATGAGGAAAGAGGAGCTATTAGATGGGACAGTGAGTTGGGTAATGGAATGTTAATGGATGGGTCACGTAGATGTGGGAGAGATCAGTGAACAGAATATAGAATCCAGAAATAAAACTGCTGTGTACGTAAGAGTGTTTAATATGATAATAACTCACATCTACTGAACACTTAACCTGAAAAAGGGCTCCAGTAGTTGATACGTTATCTTGTTTAACTCTCTGTAACATAGATGCAATTATTATCTTGATTTTACAATGTCAGCCAGAGCTATAACTGGTAAATGTTGAAGTCAGGCAGTCTGACTCCAGAAGTCTCAGTGGTATCAGTAAACTATATGCTACAAATCATTGGTCAGTGGGAAAGAGATTATCTGAGGAATACTAAACATTGGGGACAGGTTTTGCATATTTTTAATTTGTTAAATAAATACCAGATGAATCAAGAATTTAAATGTGAAGAATGAAGCCATAAAAATACTACAAGAAAATCAAAGTGACTTATCTTTATAATCTTGAGCTGAGAAAGGCTTTTTCTAAGTATGAAGCAAGAACCAGAAACCATAAAAGAAAAAAGTTGATAAAAGTTAACCACATCAAGATTCTAATCTACACATAAAGTCGTAACATACACATAAATAATAACCAGTGGAAAATAAATGTGTGTCATGTGAAAAAAGAATGAAAAACTTTCCAAATACACAAAAAGCTCATAGAATATCCATTGTAAAACTCAACACTATAAGTTAAATTGTCAAAGGATATCAATAAGACATTCCTAAACCAAGAAAAAAGAACATGTAATTAACAGATGAAAAGATGTCCAGACATCCTTTTTGTCTATCAGTGTAGATAGTGAAATGGACATACAATTACCGTCATGCATTATTGGTGTGAAACTGAAATTGGTACACCCTTATTTACCAAAATTTAACATAAGCATTAGCCTTTGCCCCAACAATTTTATTTCCTAGTTATTTGCTCTAAAGAAAATAAAAAGTTTACAACGATGTTCCTCACTCCCTTTTTATAATAGGTGCTTCTAGAAAAAACATAGCTACCTCACTAGGACACTAGTTAAATATATTCTGATACTTACATACAATGAAATACCCTTGAGCCATTAAAAACTAGGAGGTAAATCTCTTTATTTACATGAAAGTATGCCCAAGGTATATAGGGGTTTTTTCCCTCAAAAAAGCAGAATGCAGTTTAGCATGAACAGTGTCAGCCCAACATAAGTAAGTGTGTGTGTAATGTGAATGTAAGTATAAAAAGATTAGGAAGGATGTTGGACAGAATGCAACTGATTTTTATTTTATCTTTTGGACTTTTCTATGTTGTTTGAATTTTTTATGATGAATATATCATTTTTACAAAAACAAAATTGTGTTTTAATTAAAAATATGCCAGTGAAAGTTCACTACAGACCCTCACAGGTGGATAGCCAATGTGAAGTAATTGTATTTGGGATCTAAATCTCAGCTTTTTAAGTGTCCAAGATTTGATTACATTAATTTGCCTAGAGTTGAGCAATCTAATCTGTCACTTGGACATCATGATTCTGACTCCCCAGATTGGACTGGGTATCCTTCCTATTTGCTCTCTCTGTGCCTCTCATAGTCTTTGACACACTGAACTGTAATTCCTTCTGTCACTATTTACTCCTACCACATACACACACATCCTTTTTCTGCCATATGTTATGTGTTTATTTCCCTCAATTCATTTTCTGTCATATACTTTATTTTTGTGTGCAGAAGTTTTCATTTTAATGTAATTATACAGATACTAAAGAGATAATTTCACAACTTTATGCCAGTAAATTTAACTTAAGTGAAATGGACACATTCCCTTAAAAACACCAAAAAAAAAAAAAAAAAAAAGAAGAAGAAGAAGAAAAGAAAATCTAATTATCCCAAAATCTATGAAAGACATTGAATTTGTAATCAAAAACCTTCCCACGAAGAAAACTCCAGGCCCAGAAGGCTTCACCTGTAAATTTTGTCAGGCATTTAAAAAAGTTAAAATACCATTCCTAAACTATTCCACAAAGTAGAGCAAGAAGGAACACTTCCAAACTAATTTTATAAGGCGAAAATAATCCTGATACCAAAAGGAGACTTGACAAGGATATTTTACAAGAAAATTACAAATCAATATCTCATGAATATAGTTTTTTTTATTCTTAATGAAATATTGGCAAATTGAAACTTGGAATATAGAGGATAAGATATGACCAGAGAAAATGAGTTAACACTACATTCACCACATTAACAGAATGAAAAACAAAATGATAGTCTCAATAGATGCCAAAAAAGCATCTGACAGAATTCAAAATTCATTCATGTTAAAAACTCTCAGCAACCTGGGAATAGAAGGGAACTTCCTCAGTATGATAACATCTTTGAAAAATATAATGGTGAAATACTTTTCCCCTATAATCAAGAACAACATAAGAAGGTCTACGCTCAACACTTCTATTGAGAATGATACTGCAAGTCTCAATGCAATGATCCAATAAGAAGCATAAACACTGGAAAGACTTGGACTTCCTTATTGCAAAACTTATAACAAAACTATATAATCAAGACAGTGCTGTACTACCAAAAACATACATAAATATAGATCAGTGGACTAGAATTCACAGGCCAGAAATAAAACCTTACATTTATCATCAATTGTCTTTGTACAAAGGTGACAAGACAATTCAGTGGGGGAAAGAATAGTCTTTTCAATAACTGGTACTGGGAAAACTAGATAAACTACATGGAAAAGAATGAACGTGGACCTCTACCTCACACTCTGTACAAATTTTGAATCAAAGATCCAAATGTAAGGGCTAAAACTATAAAACTCTTAGGAAGAAACATAGCCATAAATCTTCATGACAATTTATTAGGTAACAGTTTCTTAGATGTGACACCAGAACACAAACAAAGGAAAAAAAGATAAATTTCACTTCATCAGAACTAAAAAGCTGCTTTAAAGAACACTATCAAGAATGTGAAAAGACAACCTACAGAACAGGAGAAAATATTTGAAAATCATACCTGATAAGGGACTTGAATTCAAGGTATATAAAGAATGCTTAAAATTGAACAATAAAAAGACAACCCAATTTAAAAGTAAACAAAGGATTTGAATAGAGATTTCGCCAAAGAAGGTATACAAATGGCAAATATGCACATGAGAAGTGATCAACATCATTTGTCATTAGGGAAATACAAATTAAAACCACAAAGAGACACCACTTTATACCCACCAGTATGGTTATAATCAAAAAATGGACAGTAACAAGTGTTAGTAAGGCTGTAGAGAAACTGGAACCTTCATATCTCTGTGATGAGAATGTAAAATGGTGATTTGGGAATGGTTTGTCAGTTTCAAGAAGTTACATATAGAGTTACTGTATAACCCAACAGTTCTATGTGAATGGAAACTTATGTTCACACAAAAGCTTGTACACAGATATACATAGTCACATTATTCATAATAACCCAAAAGTAGAAACAACCCAAATGTCCAACAAGTAATAAATGAATAAACAAAACATACTATAATCTTTGTAATGGAATATTATTCAGCCATAAAAAGGAATGAAATACTGACTCCTGATACCACCTGGTGAACCCTGAACACATTATATGCTAAGTGAAAGACACATATTTTATAATTCCATTTATATGAAATGCAGAATAGGCAAATTGATAGGGAAAGAAAATAGAAGTTGTTAGGGGATGAGGATGGGGACAATGGGAAGTGACTACTAATGAGTATGAGGTTTATATTTGGAGTGAAGAAAATAGTCAAATTAGTGGTGAGGATTGCATAGCTTTGTGAACATACTAAAAACCACTGAACTGTACACTTGAAAAGGGTGAATTTTATGGTATATGGATTATATCAATAAAAAATTAGAAGTAAAACTATATTCACAGGCAACATGGTTATATACTTGAGAAAAGCATATGGAATATACAAGAGAGCTACTAGAACTAATAAATTAATAAAGCAAGTCATAGGAAACAGGATCAATATACAAAAATCAATTCTACTTCTATGTACCAGCAACAAAAATTGGGAAATGAAATTGAAAACAACACCATTTATAATGTATCCAAAACATCAGAAACCTAGGAATAAACTTAAGATATGTATAACACCTCTGTATTGAAAAAAACCACAAAACATAGCTGAAGAAAAAATGTTAAATTTAAATGGAGGAAAAAAACCCCATCATATTCATGAATGGTAAAACTCTATCACTAAGCTGTCCATTCTTCCTAAATTGATTTGTAGATTCATCCCAATCCTTATCAAAATTCCAGAAAGCTTTTCATCAAGACATAGATAATTCTAAAATTTATCTAAAAAGGTGAAAGGTCTAAAATAGCCAAAACAATCCTGAAAAACAATAAAGCTGGAAGACTTTACCTGATTTCAAGCCTTCTATAAAGTTACAATAAGCAAGACTGTTATTTGCATAAGGATAGGCTAGTAAATAAACAAATTTGACTCTAGAAATAGACCCACACATATAGTCATTTCATCTTTTACAAAAGCAATTAAATGGTGAAAGAAAATTTTTTTCTAACAAACATTGCTAAAACAATTGGATATCTATTTGTTAGAAAAAAAAGCTTCAGCCCTATTTCACTCCATACACAAAAATTAATTAAAATGACTCATAGGCCTATTATAAAACCCAGATACCTAAAACTTCTAGAAGAAAAAATAGAAGAGCATCTTTATAACTTTGGAGGAGGCAAATATTTCTTGCATATGAAACACAAGACACTAATCCTAAAGGAAAAATTTGACAAATTAGACTTAATCAAAATTTAAATTTCTATTCTTCAAAGAGAGCATTATGCTACAGACTGGGAAATATTCACTGCAATTATATCTAGCAATTGTATCAAGAATATAAAAAGAACTCTAAGTTAACAATAAAAATTAAGGTATGAACTATAACTCATTTAAGATGATTACATCTCAACAAAGTGGGTATAGAAGGAACATACCTAAATGTGATAAAAAGCGTATATGATAAGCTCACAGCTAACATCATACTGAACAGTGAAAAGTTGAAAGCTTTTCCTGTAAGATTAGGAATGAGACAAGGATGCTCACTCTTACTAGTTTTATTCAACATAGTTTTGGAATATACAAGAGAGCTACTAGCCAGAGCAATTAGACAAAGAAAAGAAAGAATATTATGTATAAAAATATAACATATCATAATTGTAGTAATTATATTAATTCTTAAGAATATATATGGAAAACCCTAAAGATTCCACCAATAAACTTAGAACCAGTAACAAATTTAATAAAGTTGTAGAATAAAAAATCAATATGCAGAAATTGGTTGCATTTCTGTACACTGATGAACTATCAGAAAGAGAAATTAGGAAAATAATCCCATTAACAATTGCATCAAAAAAAATAAATACCTAGGAGTAAATTCAACCAAGGAGGTGAAAGATCTGTACACTGAAAACTATAAGACATCAATGAAAGAAATCAGAGAATATACAAATAAATAAAAAGATATTCTATGCTTATGGGTTGGAAGAATATTAGTAAAATGTCCATACTACCCAAAGCAATCTACAGATTCAATACAATCCCTATCAAAATTCCAATGGCATTTTTCAGATATAGAACAAGCAATCCTAAATTTGTATAGAACCACAAAAGACCCCAAATACCTAAAGCTATCTTGAGAAAGAACAAATCTGGAGGCATCATGCTTCCTGATTTCAAACAAAGCTATAGTCATCAAAATATTATGATATTGGCATAAAAACAGACACATAGATCAATGGAACAGAAATAGAAACCCCAGAAATAAACCCACATGTAAATGGCCAATTACAACAAAGGAGCTGAGAATATACAATGGAGAAAAGACAGTCTCCTCAATAGTTTTGGGAAAACTGGATAGACACATGCAAAAGAATGAAACTGAACTGCTATCTTACACCATACACAAAAACTAATTCAAAATGGACTAAAGATTTGATTGTCGTGTACCCTAAAGGATAGCTTGATCCTGGATAGTCAAGCTTCTGGGCCTTGGTTGGAGGAGCTCTGGTCACCTGCTGCTAATCCTCAGTATAACAGAATCCTGTCTCTGGTGAGTTGTTGCCTCTATCTCAAGTGGCCCTTTCACACAAGGCAGCAATAAGAGCTCCTAAAAGGACAGAGTGCTGGGTCTCCCCTGAGTTTACCAAATAGTCTGTGTAAATGATTTGAACCTGTTAATAAAAACCTGCTTAATTAAAAATAAAAAGACTTGAATGTAAAATCTAAAGCCATAAAACTCCTAGAAGAAAACATAGGCGGTAAGCTCCTTGACATGAATCTTGGCAATGGTTTTTTTTGGATTTGACACCAAAAGAAAAGGCAACAAAGGAAAAATAAGTGAGTGATATTACATCAAACTAAAATGCTTTTTTGCACAGCAAAGGAAGTCATCAACAAAATGAAAAGGCAACCTGCTGAAGGGGAGAAAATATTTGCAAATCATATATCCAATAAGGGGTTAATATCCAAAATATAAAAGAACCCACACAACTTAATAGCAGAAAAACAATACAGTTAAAACTGGGCAGAGACACAGTGGTGACTGTAGCTAATAATATTGTATCGCACATTTGAAAGTTGCTAAGAGAGTAAATATTAAAAGTTCTCATACAAGGGAAAAAAATTTTTATATAACTATGTATGGTGACAGACGTTAACTAGACTTATTGTGGTGATCATTTCATAATTATATAAATTCCCAATCATGTTGTACACCTGAAACTAATATAATGTATTTCAACTGTATGTCAATAAGAATTTTTGGGAAAAAAAAAAGATAGTAGCAAAGGCTTGAACAGACCTTTTATGAGATATACAAATGGCTGATAACACATGAAAAAGTGCTCAATATCTTTAGTCATCAAGTAAATGCAAATTACAGCCACAATGAGATTCCATCTCACATGCAGTAACGTGGCTAAACTCAAAGTCTAATAAAAACGCAAATATTAGTGAGGATTTAAAGCAGCTAGAACTAATACACTGCTACAGTGTACTAATACATTGTGAGTGCAAAATAGTACAATCACCTTGGAAAACTGCTTGACAACTTGTTTATAGTTAAATATTCATCTAACATATTCATGACCCAAGCAGTTTCCCTTAGTTACCAAAGAGAAATAAAAATACAAGTTCAAAAAAAAAACTCACACAAAGAAAGTTTAAAGAAACCTTATTTATAATAACTAAAAACTAAAACAACCCAAATGTACATCAACAGGAGCATAGATGAGCAAATTATATATTTACACAGTAAAATACAATACAACAATAAAAAGGAATTGCCAATATGCCTAACAACATGGATAAATCTCACAGATATTTTGGTAAAATAAGAAGCCAGGCACAGCAGAGTACATGTTGTATGGTTCTATTTACGCGAAATCCAAGAAAGACAATACTAATCTGGTTTTAGAAATCTAAACGTGGCTGCAGAGGACAATGACAGGAGGGATACAAGGAAACTTTCTGGGGTGATGGAAAGGATCTATATTTTGTTTTGAGTGGTGGTCACAGAGGTATACATACAGCTGTCAAACTTACCAAAAGAACATCAGAACAAAGTTGAAGGACTGAGGCTACCTGACTTCAAGGCTTACTATAAAGCTACAGTAATCAAGACACTATAGTATTGGCAAAATAACAGACAAATAGATCAGTGCAATAGGATAGAGAGCCCAGAAACAGACCTCCATAAATTTAGTCAGATGATTTTTGACAAAGGAGCAAAGGCATTACAATGGAGCAAAGATAGTTACTTCAACAAATGCTGCTAAACAACTAGACGTTCACATGGAAAAATATGATTCTAGACACAACCCTTACACCTGTAGCAAAACTTAACTCAAAATGGATAATGTAAAACACAAAACTATATAACTCCTAAAAGATAATATAGGAGAAAACCTAGATGACATGGGGTGTATTAATGCCTTTTTCAAAGTTTACTTATTTACTTGTTTATTTTTAACTAAAGTATAACTGGCCTACAACATTATGTTATTTCTAGGTGCACAACACAGTGGTTACATTACAAAAGTGGTCACCACCATAAGTCTGGTTACCATCTGTCACCATACAAAGTTATTACAATATTATTGACTACATTCCCCATGTTATACATTTCACCCTCATGATTCATTTATTTTGTAACTGGTGATGCCTTTTTAGATACAACACCAGACATCATCCATGAAAGAGGTAATTGATAAGTTGGACTTCATTAAAATAAAAAACTATGCTCTGCAAAAAAAAAAAACAATGTCAAGAGAATTAGAAAACAAGATACAGACTGCAGAAAATATTTTTGCAAAAGATACTTGATAAAGGACTGTTATCCAAAATATACAAAGAACTCTTAAAACTCAATAATCATAAACAATCTGATTTTAAAATGGGCCAAAAACCTTAACAGACACTTCAACAAGGATGATAAACAGATGGCAAATAAGCATGTGAAAAGATGTTCCACATCATAAGTCACCAGTGAGATACATTATACATTTATTAGAATGGCCAAAATTCAGAACACTGATAACATCAAATGGTGGCAAGGATATAGAGCAACAAGAACTCTCATCCATTCATTGCTGGTGGAATGCAAAATGGTATAATCTCTTCAGAAGACAGTTATTTGGTTTCTCAGAAAACTAAAAAACTCTTACTGTATGATCTAGCAATTGCACTTTCTGCTATTTACCCAAAGGGGTCAGAAACTTACGTCCACATGAAAACCTACCCAGAGATGTTTTAGTAGCTTTATTCATAATCACCAAAATTTGGAAGCAACCAAGATATCATTCAGCAGGTGAACTGATCAACTATGGTACATCCAGACAATGGAATCCAGACAAGAAATGAGCTATCAAGCTGTGAAAAGATATGGAGGAACCTTAAATAAATATTTACTAAGTGAAAGAAGCCAGTCTGAAAAGGCTACGTACTGTACGATTCTACAAAAGGCAAAACTGGAGACAAAGATCAGTGGTTGCCAGATTGGTGGTGGGGCTGGGAGAGATGAACAGGCAGAGCACAGAGAATTTTTAGAACAGTGAAAGTATTTTGTATGATATTATAATGATGGATTATGTTATTATACATTTGTCCAAACCCATAGAATGTACAACACCCAGAGTGAACCCTGAGGTAAATTATGGACTTTGGGTGATTGTGAGGTGTCAATGTGAGTTCATCCTTGGTTAAAAAAAAAAAAAGGACCATTCTGGTAAATGATGTTGATAATGGGGGAGGATATGCCTGTGTGGAGCAGGGAGGGTATATGGGAAATCTCTATACCTTCATCTCAATTTTGTTGTAAACCTAAAACTGTTCTTTAAAAAAAAAAAAAAGGTCTTTTTGAAAAATGAACATCTAAGGTGTGTGCATTTTATACTATTTATATTATTTAATTATACCACAATAAAATACATATTTTTAAATGCTAATAAAGATGATTCCTTTCTATTAACTGAAATACCAGTGTCTGCTGGTAAAGTCCATTTCTTCCTGATACCAAGATGACTGAGAAATCTAACTAGTAATCAGAAAGTTACTAGGTGAACCCATATTCAGAGCAAAGGAAAGTATATGGTCCTGAGGGGTAAATCAAAATTTCAGAAAAGCCTGATGAACTGTCAAGCAACAACAATCATGTTTGTTTACTATGGCAGATAAATGAAAGAAATAATTGCTACAAATATGAAGGCTTTGATATCATGGAGCTAACAAAGTCCACATTATATATACATAAGTGGAATAATTAGGAACCTTATTTTGTTTTTATAAGTTTACATTTTAAATGAGAAAAAGTGAGGACATGTGGAGTGTTTGAGTAAGAAAGAATGCTTTAGGATATGGGAATTCTTTTAATAAAAAGCAGGCATTCCAGTATTGCTTCTCACCTTTAATACTTGTTGCCAAAGCTAGAAATAATGTAAGAGGAATAAACTTGTATTTCAGAATGTCAAGGAAAAAAGTTATATGTCATATGGCTCAGCGGTAGACAAAACTATTTTTGTCGTCTTAAAATTTCACATACCTTCTCCTCTCTTTTTCTATTTCTCTTTCATCATTCTACTTTTCTTTCCTTCATATTCTCTGTCTTTCAATCTATTCATTTGTTCTCTCTTTCCTCCTCTGGATCAGGTTTTTAAACCTTAGTTTCATGACTGACCTCCTAACGAGTCATTTTAGACACTTTTTTCCCCAATTTCCTCCCTTACCCACTATAGGATCTAAAACTATGGATATCATGTGTACCCCTTTATGTGGTGTGGCTCTTTGGAGGGCCACAAACCATTGTAATTTCTAAGGTTTTTGCCCGTTGAGAATGCATGCTCCAGATAATAAGCTCTTGGAGGGGAAGGATTATGTTCGGTTTACTGTTGTATGTTCTGTGCTTAATATATAATGCTTGGGACATAGTAGGCAATAGATAAATATATTAGATGAATATGTATGAATTAAAAGTGAAAATGATCTTGGCTACAAACTTATCGGTCAACTAAACTAAAATTCTTGAATCTTTTTCAGACAATGCTGTCTGTCTACTACTGACTACTCCACAATCCGTCCACATTCCAAGAATGTCTTCCTGAGACCATATCCTTGTGACTTGATGGAAACTTGGAAAGCACTCTAATCACAAAAGCAGTCCTTTTGGAGCCAATTCCAAGGGTGGGTTACTTATACAGGGAGCTAATTTCGTCTGTCATAACTGGTTTTTCTCCCCAGCTTCAGTTTCAGAAAGTGGTCATTTCCTACATTTTTCTGTAAATTCTGAGGCTATACAGCCTCTTTGGTACTTAAAACCCACTATTCAGAAAGCTTATCGGTTTCCACTGAGGTCCAAGAATTAGATAAGAGAATGAAAAGAAGGTAAAGGCACTGTAGGAGAGGGAGAAAAGAAACAGAAGTCATTAAACTTTTCTGTTTCTTCATTGTTTTATCTCTAAGAGCCCTTCCAGCTCTAAAATTTTGTGATCTTGATGATTATGCTCTGAGCGAGTGGTTCTCAACAGAAGTATTTTATCAATCTTGTAAAGGTATCATTAGTCACCTCAGGATTGGGGGGACAGTACTACCAGCATTTGTGGAT
Organism: Camelus bactrianus; assembly: GCF_048773025.1. NCBI lineage: Eukaryota > Metazoa > Chordata > Mammalia > Artiodactyla > Camelidae > Camelus > Camelus bactrianus. Next base: position 39,696,262 of record NC_133550.1, on the reverse strand, counting down.
GAGGACAGGGATGCTAAACATCCTGCAATACATAGGACTTTGGTCAGTTCAGGTCCTTGAAAGAGCAGATGCCAAGACAAATCAGATGTGCAAGAGATTTACTGGAGGAAAGAGCTATTAAGAACAAAATAAAGAGGAAGCAGTAGGCCAGGAGTGCCTTCAGACTGATTCTGCTGCCCATGAAGCAAGAAAGAGAAGGAAGCAAGGTTAGGGAAGAAGAGCCTTAGGGTACCATTCACCTCTGAGAAGTCTTGGCCAGACAATAAGGAGCCTCAGAACAAAGACTGACCATTTGAAAGGTCCCAATTTGGGCAGGCATGGCTGGGCTCCAATTGTCCTGCTGTACTCAGCCTCTGTAGGGAGCAGTTAAGGGAAGGTAACTCTGCAACATAAATGCTGTGGTGAATTCCCAAGGTATGGCACTAGAAGACTGTTAGCTAACTACAATCCTCACAGCAGTGTCTCTGTCTCTCTGTCTCTGTCTCTCTGTCTCTCTCTGTCCGTCTGTCTCTCTCTCTTTAAAGGAAACAAAAAATGACACTGTACTCAGAAACCCTTGGCAGTGAAGCAAGAGAACAAGATGATATAAATAAGAATATCTTATGAGACATACCAAGGTGACTATTTTGATGCGTTCTCTTTTCTCTTTCTTTTTATTCCCCCTAGGTTAAAGTTGGATACAGAGTAAGTCTTGGGACACAAGACTTTAGAGCTGAGATCCAGCATGGAAAATAAGATGAATTAACTTCCCAGGCTGCATGAGTATTTACATTTCTGAGTTGCAACAAGTTTCTTCCATCTTTTGACCTCAAAAGGCATGTGGGAACTTTGGGGAAACTACATGCATCTTTTAAGTTTTGCTTATTGTCCTCAAGAGAGTGACAGCATCAGAATCTAACTGTGGTGACACCATCTGGCCTACAGTATCAATAATCTTATCACAGATCCACCCCTGTGGTTTCATATTAGACTCTTTGAGGGCCCAACTTCATTGTCAACTTCATTCACATTAACAGTTTTAGCTGTGATGCTTGTGAAAGGCCAGCTTGGGAGAAATTCTCTTGGCATTATTTTTAATTTGTATGACTTTTGGAGGTGAACTAATGCCATTTTTAACTGCTGCTGGAGGCATTTTGTCAAAGGATTCCTTTTTTAGTTCCTTCATCTTCGTCATCTGCTTCATCTTCTTCGTAAGTATTATTTCCCAATATTTCTGTAGCTTTAGAAGTATTTGCATCTATTATTTCCTAGCCACTTCATAATTTCTTTAGTTCTATTTTTTCTTTCTGGTCTTTCCAGCCAGATCTCTCTTGAAGGGAGATCTGAGCAATGCATCCCATGGCCACCATAAAGGAGGTTATTGGGACAAACTATACCCTCATCACTCAGTTGGTCTCAGGGATGTAATTATTATTCATCTTCCTCCTCCATTATCCATTTCAAAATCTACTCTCCTTTGCTTGTCACCTCCACAGGTCTCAGTGGCTTATACCTGGGTATGACCCAAATCCTCATTCTTGATGAGAACATGTATTTACTGTTAACAATACACTTCTCAGGCTGGGATTGCTGCACATCCCTTCCACAGTTCCAATTAAGTATCAGGAGATTCCAAATGGACAACGTGGAATCAACATATATTTTTCCCTGCCCATTTTATGAAAGCAGCCCTTCCTCTTCCTGTTAGTCTAGGTCAGTTACCCTTGCCAAGATAAGGACTCCTCTTCTTGCCTGCTGGTGCCAGGACAGAAAGAATCCAAAGTACCCGAACAGTAGCCATAGCTTTTAATTCACTAGGATCCTTAGTTCCCTGGCAAAAATGTACTCCCTCTGGGGACCAAGACTTCTAAACCTGCAAAGCCCAGAGTTGTGGGAACAGGAAGCACAGTCTCCCAATGACTCATTGAGATGTTAAGTAGGGCCACTCTGCTCCCTCCCCTGGACCCATATATTCTTCCTATTAGGGATAGTGCCATTCAGAGATCTCTGGTTTAGTGTATATACTGCATCCTGAAGGTTGGCACTCCATCCTTGCAGAATGCTACCTCTGAACTGGCATTTCAGCTGTGCCTTCAGTAGGCTGTCCAGTGTTCTTGTAAGGCTGGCAGCTTCTGGATAGTGCTACAGATACAACCAGTAGGGGGTCTCGGTCATGAGCTCATACCCGAATCACCTTCACTGTTAAGCGGTTTCTTTGTCTGGTATGTTGAGTTGGATCTCAAGCCAGTGGATCTGGCCTTCCAAAAGCTCCTAGACAGTGACACAGTTGAGGCTGTGCAGGCAAACGGCAAACCCATACCCAGAATAGCATATATCCCTATGAGAATGAACCAATGGTCACTCCAGGATGGAAAGGGCTCTGTATTGTTGACTTGTCACCAAATGGCTGGTTTATCTCCTCAAGTAATAGTGCCATTTCAGGGACTGTGTTGGCCTCTGCGGCTGGCAAGTTAGACCTTCAAAGGCAGAAGTAGCTAGACTGACCTTGGTAAGAGAGAATTCACATTGCTGGACTCATGTGTAACATCTACCCCTGCAAACATGGCCGTTCCATTAACTGCCCATTGTGCCAGTTCTGGGGTGGGCCTGACAAAACTTGACTGACATCAACTAGTAGAATTTTTTGTCTCTTTGGTTGTATCATTCCTTTTCCGTGTTTAATGTTTTCTGATCAGAAGAAATATAAGATGAATAAGAATCTTCACTCTTGCACTCTAATATGTCTGACCACATGCCTCTACTCCAGACCTCCCATCTCCAATCTTCCAGTCTTTTCCTTCAAAATCCTGACCAGCTGCCCAGGCCACTGCCACTGCCTAGGAATATGTACAAATTCTCACCCAGGTCACTACATCTTCCACACAAAGTGGATGACCAGCTATGCTTCTTTAAGCTCTGCCCTTTAATCCCTCCACTGTCTTTTAGGGACACCACTGAATGTGGCTATAATGTGCTGCCACCCATTTTCAGCTTCCACCCACATACCAAGCATTCATAATCAAGCTTGAGCTTTTTTCTCCTCCCTCAGTGGGTCAAATATGACCCCCTCATCTGGCCATACAACCTGAGGTGGTGTTGTTGGTCCAAGCATAGTGGGTGATATGGGGGTCTGGGCTACTAGCTCATGTTGTTTACTCATGCTTTCTGATCCTACTAGACTAAGTTTGATTTTGAACGCATCATTTCCATATTACGATGAACTGCTGCAAGGTCCATCAACTTCATGACTGGACATATCTGGCAGAACTCAGCTCATGAGGGCACTTCTGGACACATGATAACGTGGTGCCCCATAGTCCAGCTTTCTGCCCCTACTAGGGCTCAGGACCATGCCAGGCACCATTTCTTGAAAGGACTAAAGTCGTCTGCTGCAGATGGCATCACCTGCAGGAGTCTATACTGTGACCTCCCACTGGGACTTGCTGTAAATTCCACACTCACTACTGCAGAGCCCACTGCTGTTCCAGGCTGCACTCAGAACGGTCACCCAGGATATGAGCCAGAGCAGTATTCCTAGGTATGAAATCTGTGCTTCCAGAACCCAACGTGGCCCATTAGATTTTGTGCTTCACTACAGCAGGAGATGCAAGATACAGAGGAGGGGGTGTCTCCACATGCCACTGACTACTGGACCTCTAAAAACCTTACAGAAGTAGCAGATCCCTGAATCTTCTTAAGGTTTATCTCCTACCCTCTGGATGCATGTGTCTTATCAAGGCCTCGAGCATACAAGCCACCTCTTTCTCATCCTACCCATCAGTGTATTATTGGTATAAAATACCACTGTGATGTTTTGCAGGCTATCCAGACAGTTCAGCTCTCTTCAAACTGTATTACAATAGAGGACAGAAGTGTTAACATAGTCCTTGGACAAAACTGGAAATAAATATTAACTCCTCCACATGAATGTGAACTGCTTCTTATCCTTATTTCTGACTGGAATGTAAAAGAATGCGTTCACCAAATCAATGGCCACATACTATGCACCCGAGGCCTTATTAACCTGCCCTAGCAATGGTACCATGTCCAAAACAGCTTGAACTGGGCCAACTACTTGGTTAAGCTTGCTGTGGTCATCCTACGTTCATTGTGCAGGACTCAGAGCGACAGGAATCACCACCTTCTCTGGGACACAATATAAGTTTTCATTATCTTAGCTGGGCTGAGGAACAATTTTAAAGGCTTCCGGTTGGTCTTCCTCACTATGATAGCCCTTTTCTAACAGCCAAATGACCCAGTACTCCAACTCCTAAGTATTGTCTATCCCGATTACATACTCAGGGACCAGGGAAACGATCAGCAGCTGAGCCTGCAGACCCAGTGAACTTTCTGTAAACCAGAACTCAGCGAGGACTCTACGAGCTGCTTCTGTAAGCCTCTGCTGTGACAGGGGGGCAGTCTGAGTCTCCAGTCATCAAAGTCTACTCAGAACTTAGCTTCAAAGCTCCTTGAAATGACTGAGTATTGCTCTTTCCCCATCGTAAATACCTTACTTAGGTAAACACCCTGGGTCCCTTTGGGGGAATGACTGGAGGAATCATTATGATATAGTATACTTTCTACAATGTTGTGGAATCCTTCTAGGGATCCAGTTACTTCTTAAGTCAGTGGATTCCAGATCTGAAAATTGGCTCAAATTTGGAAACTAGGTAATATATTGTCTCTTTTTATTGAGATGGCAGCCCTTAGCCCCCTCATCTCCATTCTTGCTTTCTTCTGGCCAAAGATGAAACAACATAAGCATCATAATGAGTGAGGACTGAAGTGAATTAAAAATATGAAATATATTAAAATCCACAAGTACATACTGATATTCAAAAGTAAAAATTTAGAATATAAATTCATTTGAGGACTGGTTTATAAAGTAAAGGAATTAAATTGAGCACTTACATTGTCTTTCCTATTATTTCTTATCAAATACTTGAACTAAGAAAGTTTTAATTTCAGGTAATAAACATGAAAAAAATTTAAAATTAGATATTACCATTTTGCACCTCTCGATGAAATAATGGACAGAGGCAATGATCATCAGTGGCTGCTAAGAAGGCTGCTGGGAAGCACTGGTACAGGGTAGATCACGCTGTCAACATTTGAACTCACTAATCAACCTTTATATCAGAAAAAGCAACAGCCAGGTATCGATGTGCTTTCTGCTGTGATGCAGTGAGAAGGGCATAGCACCATCTGTGAAATACTCCTGACAAAAGATCAAACCTGACTATGATAAAGCCTTTAGATCTAACAGCTGGATTACAGTAAATACGGAGCTAAATGGAACATGACAAAATGACAACATAGGGACACAATCAGCAAACTCCTGAATGTGGGAAACTATGTACCAAATGATCCAGTTTCTTTAACAAATAAATGACAGGAAATAGAAAAATCATTACAGATTAAGAGATTTAAGAGACATATCAACCTAAGGCAGTGTTCAAACTGATAAAAAATAAATCAAGTGTAAAAAGACATGAAAATCTGAGAAAATGTAAAACAATATTTGCTGATACTCAGGAATTATAGTTAACTTTTGTTAGCTGATATAGTAGTATGTGATTATGGGTTTTCAAATTAAAATATTTTTTTATGAATGAAATAAATCTGAATGTTATCTGGGATTTGCCTTAAATAATCTGAGAAAATGGGGATGTTATACAGATCTGTGGTTCTCAAACCCTAGTGGACCTACAGATCAGCTGGAGAGACTGTTAAAACACAAATTCCTTGGGCCCTTCCTCAGAGATTCTGATTCAGCGGTCTAGGGAGAGGCCAATAAATTAGCATTTCTAACAATCTCCTAGATGAGAGAGATTGCTACTGGTCCAGGGACTACGTTTTAAGTAGCATTGGTAAGGATGAAAAAAATTGGCTATTTGTAATTGATCACTGTTAAAGATGGGTTCTGATAAGTACACAGTAGTTCACTATACTTAATATCATTCTGAACCCAATTTAGAAGTGTGTATGGTGGTAGGGGAATGGGGTCCCCACACCACCAAGCAACTTCCCAGCTACTAGCTGAGTGGCCTACAATTCAACTCAGTTCTGACACTCTCTACCCAGAGACAGCATCAGATTCCACAGGTTAAGGACTCAGTCCCACAAGACAGCACAAATTCCCTTCAGATGCCAACCACAAGCCCAGGTTACCACCTGTACTTCTGACTGACTGGCTAGAGACTGGAGGTTGCCAGGACCCCTTCATCTGGTTTGATTACTTTGCTGAAGAGGCTCACAGAACTCAGAGAAACATTTTACTTACTAGATTACTGGTTTATTATAAAAGGATGTAGCTTAAGAACAGCCAGATGGAAAAGATGCAAAGGGCAAGGTATGAGGAAAGGGCGAAGAGCTTCCTTGCCCTCTGAGTGCATGACTCTCCCCAAATCTCCCTGTGTTCACCAACCCAGAAGCTCTCTGAACCCCATCCTTTTGGGTTTTTATGGAGGCCTCATTTCATAGGCATGACCGATCATTGGCCATTGGCCACTGATTCAACCTCCAGCCCCTTTGTCCTGCCCGCAGGTGGGGGGAGGGGTGGGACTGAAAGTTCCTACCCTCTAATTCCCTGTAGTTCATCTGGTGACCAGCCTCTGTCCTTAGGTGCTTTCCCAAAGTTACCTCATTAATATAACAAAAGACACCTTTGCTGCTTTGGGTTTTAGGAGTTCTATGCCAGAAATTGGACCAAGATCAAATATGTTTTTTTTCTTTTTTCTTTATTTTTTTAAACTTTTTTATTGAGTTATAGTCATTTTACAATGTTCTGTCAAATTCGTGTACAGCACAATTTTTCAGTTATACATGAACATACATATATTCATTGTCACATTTTTTTCGCTGTGAGCTACCACAAGATCTTGTATATATTTCCCTGTGCTATACAGTATAATTTTGTTTATCTATTCTACATATGCCTGTCAGTATCTACAAATTTTGAACTCCTAGTCTATCCCTTTCCACCACCCTCCCGCTTGGCAACCACAAGTTAGTATTCTATGTCTATGAGTCTGTTTCTGTTTTGTATTTATGTTCTTTTTTTTTTTTTTTAAGACTTCCACATATGAGCGATCTCCTATGGTATTTTTTATTATAAATCACAATATCACAATATTATTCTCCCTACTTTAGCATATATGTGAAATTTTTCATAATAAAATTTTTTCTATAAAATTCATATACCAACACCTGACAACTTCTATTATATATGCCAATTTTCCTCAAGTGTTTATACATTGTAATATGTATTTTTATTATAAATTAACCCCATCTTATTTATCCTTTATAATACAGTTAGTACATTATATTGATTTTTAAATGATGTATGTAGGCAGGTTGCATCATTTATGTATCTCATTTGAGAAAGGTTAAAAATAATTATTATAAAACAGGAATGTTGAGTCTAATAAGGGCGGCAGCTGCTAATCTAAGACAGTCTGGAGAAATGAAGGCTATGGAGAAAAGCAAGCTGGCAGCTGAATCAGGGGCTTCAGTGGTAACCAAAGCAGGTATCTCATCAGACCTATGAGGGTTTCCACTTTCCTAAAAGAGAGATTTAACTAATCCAAAGTGTTCCTGAGTCCTCCTAGGAAATTTTCTTGTTCACCATTAGGGATTTCCTAACTATTCAAGATAGGAAAATGATCCTGAAAGACAAATTGATTTCTCTCCAACCAACAGCAGGCTAGTTATTAACACTCCAGGAACTTGTCAGAGAGCTCCATTTTAAATAGATGACTATCCAGCACTAGACAAGAAAGAGCTAACAGTTTGAGACAGAGAGCCTAAGGCACTGGCTGCACTCTGGCATCATCAGGGGAACTTAAAAACATACTGATAGCTGGGTCCCACCCTTGTGATATAAATGATCAAGAGTAAGTAGGCATTCATCATTTAAAAGTTCACAAACAATAAATATAGGAGAGGGTGTAGAGAAAAGGGAATCCACCTACACTTTGGTGGAAATGTAGTTTGGTGCAGCCATTATGGAAAACAGTATGGAGATTCCTCAAAAAACTAAAAATAGACCTACCATATGATCTAGCAATCCCACTGCTGGGCATATACCTAGAGGGAACTCTAATTCGAAAAGATACAGGTACCCCCAATGTTCATAGCAGCACTATTTACAATAGCCAAGACATGGAAACAACCTAAATGTACATCGACAGATGACTGGATAAAGAAGCTGTGGCATATTTATACAATAGAATAGTACTCAGCCATAAAAAAGAATAAAAGAATGCCATCTGCAGCAATATGGATGGACCCAGAGATCGTCATTCAAAGTGAAGTAAGCCAGAAAGAGAAAGAAAAATATGGTACGATATCACTCATATGTGGGATCTAAAAAAGAAAAAAAAGACACTAATGAACTTATCTACAAAACAGAAACAGACTCACATAGTAAACAAACTTATGGTTACCAGAGGAAAGAGACTGGGAAGGGGTAAATTGGGAGCTTGAGATTTGCAAATATTAACTACTATATATAAAATAGATAACAAGTTTCTTCCATATAGCACAGGGAACTATATTCAATATCTTGTAGTAACCTATAATGAAAAATATGAAAACAAATATATGTATATATATATATATGTATGACTGAAACGTGCTGTACACCAGAAATTGACACATTGTAGCTGACTATACTTCAATTAAAATTAAAAAAAGTACTAGGTATTGGAGATTTTAAGCTACCCAGTTGATTCTAAATGGGCAACCACGATTAAGAACCACTGCAAGAAGACTGAAGCAGTGGTTCTCAAACTTCAGAGGGAATCCAAATCACCTGGAGGGTTGTAAAACACTGTTGGTCTGGAGCGGGGCCCAATAATTTGTGATTTTGAACAGGTTCCCAGGTGGTGCTGAGGCCGCTGGTTTGGAGACCACACTCTGGGAACATAAAGCACTCTGCTGCGTACCCTAAGCACAGTGGCTGTCTCAAGGAAGGGTACTTGTGTAAGTGAGTTGCTGAACTTGACATTTTTTAATAGAACACCATTTGATTCAAAAGAATGCTGACACAATGGTTGTTCAGACTCGGGTATTTGGGAGACATTTTATCAAAAATAAAGTGTGCCAGTCACTTCAAGAAAAATAAGTGATGGCATTTGTTACCAATGACAAAATTTGAGCTTTCAAGTGAAAACTAGAAATTTGGAAAACTTGCATCTAGCATCATGAGCCTGACTGAATACCAATACTTAAGGATTGCTGTGGTAAGACTGGTGGTGATGTTAATGAATGTGACTTTTTTGGATATTATATAATGAAATGTGTTAACAATTGGAAAATCTGCATAACTCAGTGAACAGTATTTTCCAAATAAATAGTGCATGATGTTATAAAATCTTATATGGATGACAGAGCCATTCAAAGAAGTTAGACTGATTTTAATGTCACAGAATATGATATAGTTTTAGATTCCACATTGCAACTAACATTTTAAAACTACTACCTGTGGAGGTCTGGGATATACAAAAAATACCCAGTTACCTGCAAAGGTCACTAAAATACTCCTGCCCCTTTTCCAACTACATGTCTGTGTGGGATCAGGTTTTCTTCATGTATCCTCTGGGAGCAAAAACTTTTCCCTTCGTCCATTCTAAATTCTTTGGCTGGCCTAATATTAAACTGACATAAGACAGATTAACAGGAGAAAAACAAATTTAATTTTGTACATACAGGAGCCCACAAAGACTTGAGAGACTCTCCAGCAGCCAGGTAATTAAGGCTTACATACCATCCTGAGCTAAGGAGAAGGAGAAGAGGATAGCGTTGTAGGATCTCAAAGGGAAGGAAGATAATTCACAGGAAGATAAGAAGAGCAGACGTTTGGTAAACAAATGTTTCCCATGCCATGAAGATAAGTCTTTAGGATATAAGAAGTTATCTTTGGTTATAGCTCTCTTCTTGGTATAGGTCTCCTATCTAAATTCTTTTAGGCAGTTCAAGAGGAAGTAAAAAGCTCTTCCTGAGTCTGCCAGGCCTTAATTGTCTTCAGTTCTAAATAATCCATATGCCAAAGTGACATATTCTGGGACAGCCTGCTCTAAACCCCCTCAAACCAAAGTAACATATCACAACAGACTGAATGCAGAATCAGATGTGAGAATCCCGTTGTCTTCTATTAAACTGGACATTGAAGAGACTTGAAAAAAACATTGTGACATAATGCCACTTCTACTTTTTTTTCTTCTGGCAAATATTTAATATTTAATTTTTCTGGCAAATATTTAAAGTTTAGTTTAGCAGGCAGTAACTTACTATTGTCATTTTAAAGTAAACTAGTATTTTTGTAAACTCTGAGTTTTAATTTCTAATAATATAAATATTACCAAACATAGGGCATATAAATGTAAGCTCATTGAGGTCCTCAATAATTTCTAAAAGCATTAAGACCAAAAATGGAACTGCTGTTCTAGAATTCCAAGAGTGTTCTGTTTCTTGACTACTGTGGCCACATGGATATTTGTTTTACAGTTATTTCTTAAAATAGGTATACATATTTTATGTACTTCTGTGAATATTACATTTCACAATGTTTTTTTAGTTGCAATTAAGGAATTTGCCTCTAAGTATAGTAGAAAAAGCAAGGTTTTAGAAATAAAAGATTTATGATTCAACTTCTCTATGTATGTTAACCTGTTGCTGTAATAACACCTTCCGTAAAGCATGAAAGTGCTTTATAAACTGTAAAGTCGTATGCAAATATTGGCCACTATTATTATCGTAGAACATAAACATATATGTTAATTTAAAAATTTCTCCTAATGAACCTGCCTGTGGCCTTTAAGCAGACTTTTGAGAATTCCTTAAACCATCATGTTTTCCATTTTTATTTGACTTCCAAAATACTTGGAGGCAAATTCGTTGCACAGTGTTAATAACACTATTGTAGGTTTGTTAGATTACTTCTCCAAATAATATGTATTCTTGATTTACCTTTTTTAAACTGCCTCAACTGATATGTCTCAATATTGTCAGCGACCTCAAATACTTTATGAAAGAAGAGAGTAAATCTTACATACATTACAAAGGATACTGACAGCATGAGAGGGAAGATGGCCCTTGCATGTCGTCTTTTTAAAGGTTATGAGGAAACGTTTGTGGCAATCTCGTTTCCCTCTTTCTGCAGCGCATCACCCTCAGATAAATAAATAAAGCACAGTACTTTCATTTCCAGGCAGTTGTCATAGCAACTTTTGACTATCCAGAGCAGAAGGAATTCTCATATCTTAAGCCCTGACTCCAGAAGAGCTAAAAAGACACAAAGACTAAAAGGAACATTAAAGAATGATTTGCAAGATGTAATGAAACTGGATATTTGTTATTCAGAATTTTCCAAGTGTATATACTTTTTCCTCTGACATATATTTCCCCTTATAGCTTTCAAAACTCAATAGATACCATTTATCACTTATTACATGCCAGACACACAGAACATTACATACATTGCTTTTTCAAAAATACTCCCAACAACACTGTAAGTGTGGTGCTATTTTTGTCCACATTTTACTCACGAGGAAATTGAGTTTGGCTAGAAAGATGAAGCAATTTACCCCAAGCCACACAGAAAGTGCTCAGCCTTTCAGCCTTCAACAGCTGATCACTTCTTAAAACATTCTCAAGTTTTCTAAATTTCCTCCTGCTTTACTGACCAGACACTTTGTTTCTGCCTGACCTTTAAATGTTAGCAAGCCCAAGACTCAGACCTGAGTGCTCTTCTCTGTCTAGATGATCTCTCCAGTCCTATGGTTTTAAATGCCTTCTATGTGTTGATGATTCCCAAACATGTATCTCCCACCGCAGATATCTCACGTGCATTCAGACATGTATGCAACTGCTTGCTTGACACAGGTATCTAACAGATATTTCAAAAATAATAAATCTTAAACAGCTCCTGTCCTTCAGTCTTCCCTGTCTCAATAAATGGCATCATTGTCTAACCCAAGTGCTCAAGCCCAAATCCGAGTCATTCTTGACTTCCCCCTTTCCCATACACCCCACTGCTAATGTATAAACAAGTTGTACCAGATTCATACCCAAAACCTATCTTAAATCTACCTCTCTTGGTCCCCATGGCCATCACTTTAATGAAGGTCACTGTCTTTTCCCTTATATGCATTTTGAAATGGTCACCACAGTAAGCCTAGTTACCACCTGTCACCATACAAAGTTGTTAAAATAATCCTGACCATATTCCCTGAGCTGTACATTACAGCCCCATGGCTCATTTATTTTCTTCCTGGAAGTTTGTGCCTCTTAATGACCTTCACCTATTCTGCCCTCCACCCCAAGCCCCCTCCCCTCTGGGCAGCCACGTGTTTGCTCTCTGTATCTATGAATCTGTTCCTGTTTCATTTTGTTTTATTTTTCATTTATTCTGTTTTTTAGATTCCACATGTAAGTGAAATCATATGGTAGTTGTTTTTCTCTGACTTATTTCACTTAGAATACCCTCTAGGTCCCTCCATGTTGTTCCAAATGGCAAGAATTCTTTCTTTTTTATGGAGCATGATACCTCCAGCTTTAAGATATCTATCTATCTATCTATCTATCTATCTATCTATCTATCTATCTATCTATCTATCTCTCTCACATCTTCTTTATCCATTCATCTATCAATAGACAGGTTGCTTCCATATCTTGGCTTATTGTAAATAATGCTGCAGTGAACGTATGAATATAGGGTGCATATATCTATTCAAGTTAGTACCTTTGTTTTCTTCAGATAAACACCCCGACGTGGAATTGCTGGACCATATGGTAATTCTATTTTTAAATTTTTTGAGGAACTTCCAAATGTTTTCCACAGTGGCCATACCAGTTTACATTCCCAACAACAGTGCCTGAGGGTTCCATTTTCTCCACATCCTCACTAACACTTAATTGTTGTCCTTTTGATAACTGCCACTCTGACAGGTGTGAGGTGATATCTCATTGTGGTTTTGATGTGCATTTCCCTGATAATTAGTGATGTTGAGCTTCTTTTCATTTGTCTGTTAGCCATCTCTATGTCTTCTTTGGAAAAATGTCTATTCAGTCTTCTGCACATTTTTAAATCAAATTGTCTTTTTAATATTCAGTTGTATAAGTTCTTTATACATTTTGGATATTAACCCCTTATTGGATGTATAATTTACCAACATGTCCCATTCAGTAGGTTGTCTTTTCATTTTGTTGATGATTTCCATTACTGTGCGAAAGCTTTTTAGTTTGAGGTATTTAGTCCAATTTGTTTATTTTTGCTGTTGTTGCCCTTGCCTGAGGAGACAGATCCAAAAATATATCACTAAGAAGGATGCTAAAGAGTTTACTGCCTATGTTTTCTTCTAAAAGTTTTATGGTTTCAGGTCTTACATTCAACTCTTTAATCCATTTTAAAATTTATTTTTGTATATGGTATAAGATAGTGGTCCAGTTTCATTCTTTTGCACATGGCTGTCCAGTTTTCCCAACACCACTTATTGAAAAGATGTTTTTTTCTCCATTGTATATTCTTGCCTTTGGTGTAATAGATTAATTGACCATATATGTGTGGGTTTATTTCTGGGGTCTCTATTCTGTTCCATTGATCTGTCTCTGTTTTCAGGCCAGTACTATACTCTTTTGGTTACTATAGCTTTGCAGTGTAGTTTGAAATCAGGGAGTGTGATACCTCCAGCTTTGTTCTTTTTTCTCAAGACTGTTTTAGCTGTTCAAGATCTTTCGTTGTGCTGTACAAATTTTAGGATTATTAGTTCTATTTCTGCAAAAAATGCCACTGGTATTTTGACAGGGATTAAATTGAACTTTTAGACTGCTTTACATAGTATAGACTAACAGTATTAATTCTTTCAATTCATGAGCATAATATATATTTCCCTTTATTTATATCATCTTCAATTCCTTTCACCAATGTCTCATAGTTTTCAGAGTGCAAATCTTTCACCCTCTTGACTAAATTTATTCCTAGATATTTTATTATTTTTGATGTAATTGTAAATGGAATTTTTTCCCCTCAATTTCTCTTTCTGATAACTCATTATTAGTGTAGAGAAACAAAACTGATTTCTGTATATTAATTTTGTATCTTGCAACTTTGCTCAATTCATTTACTAGTTCTAAAGTTTTTGGTACAGTATGTATGTATATATATATATATATATATATATATATATATATATATATATATATAAAATCATGTTATCTACAAATATTGACAGTTTTATTTTTCCTTTCCAATTTGAATTCCTTTTATTTCTTTTCCTTGCCTAATTGCTGTGGCTAGGACTTCCAATATTATGTTAAATAAAAGTGATCATAGTGGGCATCCTTCTCTTGTTCCTGATCTTAGAGGAAAAGATTTCAGCTTTTCATTGTTGAGTATGTTAGCCATGGATTTGTTAATTATGGCTTTTATTATGTTGAGGTACGTTTCCTCTATACCAAATTCATTGTGAGTTTTTATCATAAACAAATGTTGAATTTTGTCAAATGTTTCTTCGGCATCTACTGAGATGATCAAATGATTTTTATCCTTTGTTTTGTTAATGTGAGGGTATCATGCTGATTGATTTGCAGGTGCTGAACCATCCTCGCATCTGTGAGATAAACCCCACTTGATCATGCTGTATGATCCTTTTACATTGTATTGTTGAATTCAGTTTGCTAATACTTCATTGAGGGATTCCTTCCTATTTTTAGCTCTTCAGGATAATTTCTAGTTATATAATTTTTCTCTAACTCAAGACTAATGCCTGAATCCTCTAAAACCCTAAGTTTGAGGTGATGGTGAAAGGAGATAGGCTGTGATAGAATGGAATTGGAAGGGTTCCCAAACAACTGCAAACCTACCTTATCCTACTGCAAATTCTTTTAGCTTTGTGGGGAAAGATGAAAGATAGAGGACACTACAGCAGTGTTTACTCCCTCAGAAATGAAGGTTAAATTCCTTGAAAGAAGAAAACATAGTCTCTGTCACATCCTTCCCCACCAAATTCCCAAGGTGTTTAGGAAGTTGTTGTCAAGCAAAGAACATTATTCCAAAAATGTTAACTCTGGGTATAGAATTGACAACCATACCAGATTATTGCCTCTTATTTTCCCTCATCAATTCTTGGCACTAAAATTATATCTAAACAACTTAGGAGGAAGGAAGAAGGAAGGCAGGGGACACCAAAACCTGAAGCATTAGGAGGCAAAGGGCAGCATGAGGAAATCACTGGATGTAGGAGAGGAAAAATGTTTTCCTCTACCCTTCTAAGTTCTAGGCTGGGGGCACCGTAACGAAAAACAAATTAACAAGAGAAAAGCATACAAATTTAGTTAATATAAGGTTTACACAGCATGGGAGCCTTCATAAGGAAGTGAAGACTTGACCTAGTGGTTAAACCTGAGTATTTTTATGCTAGGTTTGAGGAAGTGTGGAAAGCCATGAAAAAAAAAAAAGAACAAAGCCATGAAAAAAAAAGATAGAACAAAGTGTGTGTGCAAAGCATAGTAAACTAGAGGTGACTTAGCAAGGCCTGTTCCTTCAGATTCTTCTGCGTCCTTTGTCTTCAGAGATCAGGATACTCCTTTCCCCCAAGTTTGCGGAGGTCACCTCTTCCATGAGGGTTATATGATCTGCTTCAGAGGAAGGTCAGAAAGTTCTTCCTGCATAGCCTGTTTCTCAAATTCCTTCAGCTTACAATAGTCAACGTGCTAAGACACCATATTTTATGCTAGGGTGTTCTCAACCATATCATGGATGTTTCTCACAGCTGATCCCTCTGTACTGACCTAAAATTGGTGGTAAAGTCTAAGCACTTCCTAGAGGAAGAAATAGGAAAAATGATGCAAGGATATTCTTTCATGCAGAATATAGTTCTAATTTATACAATTTTCCAAAGAGCTTAAATCTCAAATATCTCACTCTACTTTTGGCATCAAAAAGAAGCATGCCAAGGCCTGAGAGAAACAAACTGTTATAATTTGTATGTTAGCTGGCTTTCAGTAAGCTTGGCTCCTGAGCCTTTTAAATGTCAAGGATTTTAGCATTAAAACACTTAAGCTTTCGACACTTTAGAAACTCTCAATGCTAATGTTTTTGTTTTGTGTATTAACTAACAATTCTCTGGCTGAAGTCTTTCATCTTCAAAACACTTAAATTCCTGATACATAAAACCTTGCAGGGGGTTTGAAGAGTTTAGACCGACCATAATAATACACTGAAAATGATTTTTACTCTTGACTTTGGTATTGATTTGCTGTGACTGTGCAAAGATCATTTATCTTCCTGCAGTTTCAGTTTTTTCAATTATTAAACATTTAAAATAATATGGGTACTATTTTGAAATCATTGGAGAAAACGGACAAGTCTAGGTTATTTGTAGATGTACTTATATCTAATCCAATTATGTAAATGCTATTTTAAAATATCTAATTCTATACTATATGATTTATAAGTTCCATACAGTGAAAACAGAATTTAATTTGATAGTTTGTCAAAGCCTAGTATCTCTGGTTTCCTTTCAATTAGGGTAAAAGAGCTGTACTAACTTCGAAATAATAAAATCTCAAGAGTTGTCTTTTCTTCTGCTGCACAGAACCGTGCCTCTTGACTCTGTAAAAAGTTTTTATTACTCAATGCTCCACTCTCATACCCCTGACCTTGGATCTACAAACACCACAATTTTATATGAAAAGACATTTTATATATGAAGAAATGAAGACTTTCAAAAACATTAAAATCCTAGTAACCAAAGAACGTAAACTAAAATTAGATAATTTTTTTTTCACCTAGCTACTTGGCAAACACTAAAATTAAAATTGGCGAATATTAAAGAATCATAGTTTTCAGTATTGCCTAAGATGTAAGGAAAGAGATTTTCATATAACGTTAGTGAAAGTATGTATTGGTAAGACCTTTTTCAGGGGCAATTTGGTAATATTTACCATAAGTTTCTAATTTTACTTTGATTAGCATGATAGTACACAAAGATATAAAAATAAAATATCAAGTGTCAGTGGGAACGTGAAGTCATTGCAACACTTTTACACTGCCTGTGGGAATGTAAGCTGGCAGGACCTGTTTGGAAAACAATTTGACGTTAGTTATCTGATGAGGCTGAAGATGTGCATATCTTATGACCCAGCAGTTTCACTCCTGGGCATGTAGTCAAGAGAAACTCTTGCACATGTGTTCATATCTACACTGTTTGTAAGACCAAGAAAATAGAAACAATCCCAATTGTCAATCAACAGTGCAATAGATAAATAAACAGCAGTGAAAATGGATGACCTCAGGAAGAGTTGCGAGGAAACAGCAAGTTGCAGCATAATGTTTACAGTATGATTCTTTTTATGTAAAGTTCCAAAAAATGCAAAGCTAATTCACTCATTGTTTAGAGAAACAAATATTTGTGGTAAAACTAAAAACAAGGCAACGATAGACATAAATTCAGGACAGAGGTTACCTCTGAGGGAGAGGAAGGAGGTCAAGGTTGGAGAGAGGCAAGAGGCATACCTGAGACTTTAAAGGTAACAAAAATATTGATGGCAAAACTTGGTGGTAATTAAGGGTGTTTGGTGACAAATGTGCTTCTTTATCTTCATAAGTAATTTGTGTATACAGTCAATAGTTAATAAAACCAATTTAAAGAACTTAAATATCCATAAACCAATTATTAGTCAACATGAATACAATGATTTTGTTGATATAAAACTGTATCTACTGGGTATATAAACTGCATAAAAGATGTCTGCGAGGACACACTCTAATGTATTAATCACTGCTATCACCTAGGGATTGAATTTGGGCTAATTTTGCTCTCATTGTTTTCTTTTACTATGTTGTTCATTTTGTTTTATAAAGGACATGTGTTCTTTTTTATAAAGACACTAAAGCTATTTTTTAAAAAGCTACAACTATTAGGATGTTCATTATAGTATTATATATATCACATACTGAGTAGTAAAAAATTAACTTTATCCAAAGAGAGGTCTGGCCTTTGCTCTCAGCTTCTGAGAGGTAATCTCTAAGCCCTTGGAATGTCCTGCCTGGTAAGAGTGCCTTTGTTTACCTGGGAACTTTGGGCCACACCAGATTGTCTATGCTATCAAGGAACTGATGGTGGGGGTCTTGAGCCACATGGTATCAGCTCAACTCCTGCAGGAGCTGGAGACTAAGGTCAGCCATGCAGGCAGCCAACCACACCTCTGTGACCAAGCCCCAGGAAAAACTCTGGACACTAAGCTCAGGTGAGCTTCCCTGGCTGGCAGTGCTCCACGTGTACTGCCGTGTGCATTGTTTCTGAGAGGACTTCGGGCTGCCCACAGCTCCGCTGGGAGAAGATGCCTGGAAGCTTCCTGCTTGGAACTCCTGGATTCTGTCTCATGTGCCTCTTTCCATGGTTGACTTTAATCTGTATCCTTCTACTGTAATAAACCATAACCATGAGTACATCTTTCAATGAGTTCTGTCAGTCCTTCCAGCAAATTACTGAACATGAGAGGGGTTTTGCATTTGGTATCAGAAGTGAGGGTGGTCTTGAGGAGTCCCAAATTTTATATATAATAAACTATAAGCAAAACAAACAAACCCTTGAAAGCCACCTGAATGTCTACCAACAGAAAATTAGTTAAATATATTTTGGTATACCCATAGCTTGGAATACTATTGTCACTAAAATCCTATAAAAGAGGGTTAAAGTGATATATTAAGAAACAAGTATTAAGATAATAAGATTCCTTTTTTAGTAAAATTGTGTAATTCTGTGAGGATGAGTCAGACACAGATTCTGCCTTAAATAGAGTCCAATAACAGAGATTTTTTTTAAAAAAAGCACACATATTCATCCAAAATCCTCTCCTGAGATCCCCATGTCAGTGAATGGCGCCCCCTTCTTTAGCGAACTTCTCTCCCTTTACACCAACTCTGTGTTTCCATCTACATTACCAAGTTCTTAATGGTCCCGTCCCCCTGGCCTTAGCCAGTTAGTGTGGAATGGGCACCTGATGTAAGCTGGGCCTATCATGGGGCCCTGCCCCACGAGCCACACTTGACTCGTTGAGGAATCATTCAGCAAGAGTTCTGTCATAGAATTTATTTTTTAAGAAAGAGTTGCAAAAAACTGAAGATAGGGGGAAAAAAAACAGTTGTCCCTACAGTTTGAAATTTAGGAGCTGCCAGTGGTAGTAAAGTTATGGAAACAAATTGACAGTGAGAGAAAATACAGCCAATCCTCAAAAAGACACATAGTGAAGGGAAGTATAGAGTCATGGTCATGTTTGAGACCTGATCCAGTTTTCCTGAGACCCAACTGCTTCCTGTCCCCTTTTGCCCTTTGGTTATACAACCTTTCAATTACCTGATCTACCCCAATTTCTTTTCAATAAGTTCTCCTGTTGCTTAGGCTTTTGAGATAGAGCTTGCATTTAAGAATATTAATTAACCAGCACACTGGCCAAGTCAGAAATGTGGTTTATCTTTTTTTATTTTTAATTTTTTTGGGGGGGGGTAATTAGGTTTATTTATCTACTTTTAATGGAGGTACTGGGGATTGAACCCAGACCTTGTGCATGCTAGGTACACACTCTACCACTGAGCTATACCCTCCCTACAACATGGTTTATCTTTGACTTTCTCTTATTTCCCACATACGAGCAATCACTAAGTTTTGTTTATACTCCCACGTACTACCTCTCCAACACAGTCACTTCATCCACTTCTCTCCATCTTTACTGCCATTGGCTTAGTTCAGGTCACTATACTTCCTGCCCTCCTTCTCCCACTTTTTATTGCAACAGCTTCCCATCTCCTTATTCATTAATTCATTTATTCAATAAATATGTATTGAGTGCCCAGTAAATACCAAGTACTTTTATAGGTACTGAAGAGATAAGTAATAAATATAAACACACACCAAATCCCTGCCTTCACAAGGACTCCATCCTCCTCATGGAGAAGATATAGTTAACTGATGAAAAAATACACAGTGTAATATCTAATGGTGATAAGTGCTATGAAGGATCTACTGTTCAATGTTGCAATCATGGTCCCCAATCATGCCTCCCGGGATCCACACCCTTGGGTGTTTTCCTCCCACAATGACTCTGGCTCAACTATATGACATGTTTTAGCCAACATGACATTACCAAATGTGGTCAAACAGGATATTGAAAAGTACTTGTGGAATGGACTTGCTTTCTCTTGCTTCTGAAAATTCTTCAGCCACCATGTGAACAAGACCCAACTGTCCCAGCCATTTAAACTGTACCAACTAAGATCCTACACATGTGAATGTGGCCATCTAGACCACCTGGCCACAGCCAAACCAGCCTAGCCAGAAGAACTGCCCAACCAACTCACAGAATGTCAAAAATTAATAAATGTCAGTGTTCTAAGACACTAGGTTTGGGTATGGTTTGCTACACAGCAAAAGCTAACAGAGCCTTATAATGGAGCAGTGATGAGCAGCTGCTACTTAAATGGGGTAGTCAGAGAAGGCCTTTTTGAAGAGATGACATTTGAACAGAATTAATGAAGAGAAGGACCGAACCATTTAGCTCTCTGAGGGAACAACATTTCAGGTAGAGAGAACAGTACTCCAGGCAGAGGAAAAAGCATGTGAATAGCTTTGAAGCGGGAGCAATGCTTGGCATGTTAGAAATAGTAGATCTGTCAGAGTAGTTGGGTTTAGTGTTCGAAGGAAAAGAGTAATAAGAAATCAGGTAAAAGAGGTGGCTGGGGGTCAGTCATATCTTGCTATTGAAAACAATGTTGAAATTAATAAATTTTTATAGATGTTCTGCCTAAGTGACAATATAGCTCTAAGGTAAATTCATATAATTAAATGGCTATGTCAAAAGGTTTGTGCTTTGGTATTTTGACAAGTGTTGCTAGATTGCCTTCCATTAAGGTTGTAACCATGCCACTGGCAATATGTTACTTGCCATTATCAAACAGGGTATTATCAAACTCATTGGTCTTTGCCAATCTGATAGGTGAAAAATGGTTTTCATTTGCATGTTTCTTATGAATGAAGCCGAGCAATTAATTATTCATGTATTTCCCAGCCATTAGTATTTTTTTTTCTATGAATTGCCCATTTTTCTACTGGATTGTCAATCTTTTTGTAGTCCTTCACATACTAGGAAAATTAGGCTTGGTCTGTGACTCAGTCCCATTTTGAAACAATCTGGCTGCTGTGAAGAGCAGACTGAGGGGGCAGGCATGGCAGCCAGCACACCTGTTAGGAGGCGACTCTGATGCTCCAGGTAAAAGCTGATGGTGGCTGGGGCCAGAAATGCAGAGGCAGCGGCGGTGAGAAGTGGTCAGACTCAGCAGACTACTGTGACCATGTCTAACGTTTGTATTGAGCACTGTGATAATGACCCTATGAGCATTTTCTCGCTCTACTTTCCCAATAATTCTACAAGGGAAGTGCTCTTTTCTTCCATTTACAGAAGCAGGTTAAGTGGGTTTGACTCCAAAGCCCAAGTTCTCACCTGGGATGGGAGACCCTCTGTGGCCTCCTGCAGCCTGTGGTCCTACGGTCCATCCTCTCTACAGCCAAAGTGATCTTTCCAAAACGCAAATCTGTTCTCATCGCTCTTCTGCTTAAACACCCTAAAGTGGGTCCCCAAGCCTTAGGTATCCGAAGTCTACAGAGGTGTCAGATCTGCCCCCGTTAACTGCTGCAGCCGCCCCCTCCCACCCTGCTCCTTCACTCCCTGACCTGGAAGTGCTCAGAGTTCGGAGCCCAGGACACTCCACCCCACCTTCACGCCTAGGCTGGGGCCTCCATCAACGCCATCCTTCCCAACCCTAGACTAGTGTCCATAACTCCGCCACACCCCTCCCGACTGGACTACAAACAAAACAGAGACAGAAGCAATATTTGTTTTTTTTTCTTATATATTTCTATACAATGATTTCAAAAGCTAAAAAGATTTAGGTTTAGGTAAAAAGATTTACACTGCTTACACATCAGAGTATAAACTGGTATAGTTGTCCCTCACTATCGACGAGGGAATGGTTCTAGGACACCACCCCCCACATCCTCCACCTCACAGCTACCAAAATCTGAGGATGCTCAGGTCCCTCATATAAAAGGACACAGTAGCTGCATATAATCTATGCACAGACTCCTGTGTACTTTACATCATCTCTAGATTACTTCTAATACCTAAATACAATGTAAATGCTATGTACATAGTTGCCAGTGTGTGGTAAATCCAACTTTTGCTTTTGAGAGCTTTCTGAATTTTTATTCTAAATATTTTCTATTCATGATTGGTTGAACCCTGAGATAATACAGAGGGCTAACTGTACAGCAAAAAGTCTCTGTTCCCTCCCCTCACCATTCCCCATTCACTTAGTGTTCTTCCTTTACAAGTAGTTATTATAGTTTCTGTTTATCCTCCTGAAAATGTTTAAATGCATAATTCAAGACTATGTGTGTGTGTGTATGCATGTATTTATTTCTCCCGCAAACATTCCACACAAATGGTAGCATATTACACATATTTTTTTCTGCAATTTTTTAAACTTAGAATATACTGGGGGATCTTTCCACATCAATAAATAAGGAGCCTCTTCTGTGTGTGCATGCACGTGTGGGGAGAGCATGAGCCACATTTTGTTCATTGTTACATTCCTTACTGTCGCAGCACAAGGTCTGGCACATGATAGGGACTGCGCTGTTTAACCGAAATAAACTGAATTGGGTAACAACACAGGAAGTTAATAATAGTAAGTGCAAGCATATCAAAATGACTCATAAGCACATAAACACATGCTCATCACCATTATTCAGCAGGGACATGCAGATTGAAAGCACAGTGAGATTTTACTACCCACCCCCCCAGAATGGCTAAAATAAGTAAAATGAAACATCTGGCAACAGCAAGTGTTGGAGAAGACATGACGTAAATGGAGCGCTCATACTACTGTTGAGAACATAAATTGATATAGCCACTTTGGAAAACTTGATAATAACCACTAAAGCTGAACATATACACATAAGTTATGACCCAGCAACTCTATTCCTTAGTATGTGTCCAACAGAAATGCTACATGTAGTCACCAAAAGAGACATGCAAGGAAGTGTGCAATAATGGATTAACCTTGCCCAAAGAAAGGCTAGGTCTTTGAGTAGCTTCTAGGCAGTAACCACAAAGCCCTACGGAATGTCTTCTCTAATAAGAGTTTCTTTGTTTACCTGGGGGCTTTGGGACATACCAGATCATCTATGCTAACAATGCAGTTTATGGTCAGGGCCTCAGGGCCTCAGGGCCTCCCCCCCCCCCGCCCCCATATCAGCTTGATCTCTGGAGGAGCCGGAGACTAAGGACACTCAGGTGGGCAGTTACCACATCTACATGACCTATCCCCAATAAAACCCCTGGACACCAAGGTTGGCTGAGCTTCCCTGCTTGGCAGTAATCCACACACCCTGCCACACATCACTGCTGGGAGAAGGAAGTGCTGTCTGTCCCTGGGAGAGGACAACAGAAGCTCACACCGTGAGCTCTCCTGGACTCTGCCCTGTGAACCTTTTCCCATCGGTGATTTCAGGCTGTATTCTTTCACTGCAATAAGCCATTACTGAGTATAACAGTTTTCTTTCCAAGTTCTATGAGTCCTTCCAGTGAATTATAGAACCTGATGGTAACTTGGATACCTCCCAAACGGCAACAAGAATGTTCACAGAAGCATCATTCATAAAAGACAAAAACTGGAAACCACCCAGGTGACCAACAACAGTAGACTAGTTAAATAAATTGTGGTATGTTTATATAATGAAGTGCTCCACAGCAAGAAAATAAACAAACTGTAACTACACGCAACAATAAGCCTGAACCTCTCAAACATAACATCCAGCGAAGGAAGCCACACAAAGGAGTACATAGTGTGTGATTTTACTTACAGAAGGTCCAAAAACTAATCTGTGGTGATAGAAGTCAGAATAAGGTTGCCTTTGGAATGCAGCAGAGAGAGAGAAAGCAAGTTCTCTAGTGTCTCTTCTTATAAGGGCACTAATCCCATTCATGAAGGCTCCATTCTCACGACCTAATCACCTCCCCAAGGCCCCACCTCCTAATACCATCACATTGGAGGTTAGAATTTCAACATATGAATGGAGGGGGGCAGCATTCGGCCCACAACCCAGGGAGAGGGCACAGGGGTGTTCCTGGGGTACTGGTAATGCGCTGGTATCTGATCTGGATGGCGGTCACAAGGGTACATTCACTTTGTCAAAGTGAATCAAGCCTGACACAGGATTTGTGCACTTTTCTGTATGCATATGACATGACACCTCAACAAAAAAAGTTTACTCCCCTACACACCTATTACAATGCCAGTGAAAGAAAAAAAGAAAGGTAGAAAGGGAGACAGAGAAGTAGAAAGGAGGGAAGGGAGGAAGGACACCGACTATACTGAGTGCTGGCAAGGATGCAAAGTAACTGGAATTCTCTGCTGGAATTCTCACTTTGGAAAAGAGTCTGACAGTTTCTCACAAAATTAAACATACACTTACCATGTGACCCAGCAATCTCAGTCCAAAGAATCACCTAAGAGAAAGGAAAACTTATATTCACACAAAAACTTGTATATAAACAAGCAGCTTTACTTACTGTCTTAAAAAACGAAGAGCCCTGTCCTTCAACAGGTGAATGGATAAATGAACTATGACACATCCACATAACTGGATACTGTTACTCTGCTCAGCACTGAAAAGGAGTAACTGTTAATCCATACACTGACCTGGATGAATCCCACACAAGTGAAAGAAGTCAGACTCAAAAGGCAACACATGGTATGATTCAAAATATATAACGTTCTAGGAAAGGCAAAACTTCAGGGACAGAAAACAGACCAGGTTGCCTAGGTTTTGTGGGAGGGGTTGACTCCAAAGGGGCACAAGGGAATGATTTGGGGTTAGACAGGCTATACAACTTCATTATAACGCTGGTGGTTACACAACTAAATGTGTTTTTCAAAAGTCAGCACTGTTCACAAAAAATTAGGCTGTTTTACTGTACGTAAAGTGTATCTCAATACATCTGACTAAAAGATATATAAAAATGTTCAATGCTTACTTTAAAATGGTAATAATAGATGCCACAGGAAACATAAGGACAAAGCACAGAATATGAAGAATCTATTTCCAAGTGAGAATCAGGAAGTGCTTATGGAAATGTTCATATTTAAGCTGTTCCTGGAATGTAAACAGTATCTGGGCAGTTACCGCCTTGAAGGACTAAGTTCCAAACTTGAATTTATAGGAGAAAGTATCAGAGAGGATCTCATCTCTGCACTTTTGCCATGAGTACAGAGACACAGTCCCACAGCGACACAAACTGGAACCTAAGAATCCCTCGGCCCAATCAGTCATCACATGACAGTCCCACTGCCTCGTCTTAATAAATAGTTCAGGGCCTTAGAAAAGAAGAGTCTTCGGGTCTTCCGCGGACTTCCTCCACAATGCCTGCCCTTCAGAGTAAAGAGGAATGACCCACTAATAACAGAAGCTAACAATATACGTAACACTTACTGTGTGCTAGGTCTTGTTTATAATGTATATAAATATATACATAACATTATGTATAATATTTAACATATATAAAGTATGTGTACAAAATAATATATAATATATAAAATTTCGTATATATGTATGTTATATATGATATGTGTATATATAATATATTTATATAACATATAAATATATATTTAACATGTATTATATAGATACATATTTTATTAATATAGTTAATACATACAAGTATATATAATAATAAACACATAATATATACATTTTAATGTATGTATATCCATGTACAACGTCTGTAAATCAAGCCTCACAACAACACTGTGAGGCAGGTAACTTTATGACCAACCTCATTCACAGACAGGGACCTGGAGAACGGTGGGGTTAGTAAGTGGTGGAGCCGGAGCTGGGACCTGAGCAGCCTGGCTCCAGCACCCCCGTCCTGACCCCCCTGTTCCAGCCCCTCCACATGTAAGTGTGTGCTGGGGTGAGCTCTGTAGGGAAGCCCTAGCGCTGTGTCTGGTGTGGAAGGAGGCGCTCACTTCCTGGCTGCCCTCCCACAGCCGTAAGTTTAGAGGGCAAAGCAGGAGGTGATGCTCATTTCTCCACGGAAATACAGCTGCCCCCAGTGACCAGAGAGTCTCTGGCAAGTGACAGGGAAGCTGGCATCACCAAGCTGGAAGCAGTACATCAGAAAGGCTCAGGAGTGACAGCCCTCCTTCATCCCCTGGTTTCCCCCTCAGTCCCTCAAGGACTTGGAGCAAGTGACTTCTTAACCTCTCCATGTTTGGGCTTCTTTGTCTGTAACGTAAGAAAAATAAGACTACCTGCCAAGTTAAGTAACACAAGTAAAACTTAGAACGGAGCCTGGCACAGTCAGGGCTTCAAAAATGCTATTATAATAAATCTGCTGCTTGTGGCAAACACTCCCCCTCTGGTCCTGATGTTGTGAAGGCCATCCTTCCCACCCCCTCCCCACTTCAGTGAGCTATCCTTGACATATAACACTGCATAAGTGTAATGTGTACAACTTACACATTTGATACAATTAATATGATACAACTGTTGGTTTCATATAATTATATATCTTGCACAATGATTATTACCACCATAGCTTGAGCTAACACCTTCATCCCATCACATAATTATCGTTTCTTTTTGTGGTGAGAACACTTAAGATCTACTTTCTTAGCAACTTTCAAGTACGTAATACAGTATTATTAGCTAGAATCACCATGCTTCGTGTTAGATCAGCAGAACTCATTAATCTTCTAACTGGAAGCTTGTACCCTTTTCCCCGGCACCCCCAGCCCCAGGTAACCACCACTCTACCCTCTGTGGCTCTGACTTGGGGTTTTACAAGATTCCACATACAAGGGAGTGAAGACCTCCCTTGCCCTGCCGTCTCTTGCTTCCTCTGATGAAGGTCTTTTTCTGCCCTGCTGTTCTGTGTCCCTAGGAACAGGGGACTAGGCTCAACTGTAGGCTGGGATAAGGGAGAGGAAAATGAATTCTTTTGTGGTAACATTTCACTCGATGCTGTTTTTCAGGAGGGGAAGCCTGCTCCCTGCAGCTTTATGTCGGGGCTGTGATTCGGTCCTTTTTAAGACTGCAAATAGGCCTGACCCATCGGCATATCTCAAAGTCAACTTTCCTGTGCACCACTGCTCCGAGCTGGAGTTATTGAAATTCAGCTTTCTCCCTGACCTGGAGGAGAACAAACATCCCAGTGTTGCTTTAAGTGTTCAAACTGAGACCTCGATGCTACTGATGAGAACGGGTAAGCAGGAGGGGACAGGAGAGGAGGGCAGGCTCCCTGGGCCCCTGGCACATTGTGTAATGTACCAGAAGAACGAATCTGGAAGAAACCTTTGAACCTGAAAGAACATCCCCAAAGTAAGTCTAGATTTTTAAAACCTCTATTAATGTCTCCTCCTCCTCCTCATTTACAATTTCACTTCTCTGTGAGGCAGATAAAATCCCTTAGCCATCCCTGCTCCTCCTCTTTCCTTCCATGTCATCAAAATTGAATTATAGGTCCACGGAGTCTGAAAAGGCCATATATTTGCTTCCTCAGCCTGTCTGGCAGCCCAGCATGGGCACGCGACCTAATTCCAGGCAACGGAATCTAAGAAAGATTTCTTTCCTAAGAAATAAAAGGCACATGGAGAGAAAGGGCCTCCCTTCTTGTTTGCTGGACATATGTCTGCTTGTGTGTGATGTCCTGTCTTCATCCTTTCTCTTAAATGCAGGGCCTGTCCCCTGGGGTCAGGTTTGGCCCTGTGCCCATTCTTAGAAATCTCAAACACACGTGACTTCACCTCTTACTTCTCTCACTTATATCAGTAATTCAACAAATATTTATCAAACATTTGCCTTGTGCCATGTTCTAGAAGCTAGAACCATACAGACAAGATCTCTACTCCAGAGAAACTTGTCTAGTGGACTCCTCCTAACACAATCTCTTCAATTGTCTCCACCAGACATTTCTGTTTGGTGGTCCCATCATCCCTGACACAGCACTCCTAAAGTCAAATTCACTCTCTTTTTTCCAAAACTGATTTTCCTAGCATACCCCATTTCTATTAAGTCATTAAGTCCACGCCTACTGATTGCCAGAAGCTGCAGCTACACAGATAGGTAACAGTCTCTGATGCACATACACAATAACCACAATCCAGTGTCAGATGTGCCACAGTAGAGGTATGTCCAAGACAGGTGGGAGGAGGGAGTGTCTGAATTCTTCTGAGGGAGCCACCCTCACACCCATCAGTAGCTGGATGGAGTTGGCCCCACCCCCAGATCCAGAACCTAGCCAATCAGATCACCACATATCCATTGCCATGGAGATATGCCCAGAGGTGGGCTTATGATTAAACCTGGGCCAGTGAGAAATCAGCTGGTGGAAGTCTCAGGAAAGAAGCGTTCTTTCCTACACCAGTTGGAAGCCCAAGCTCTTACCTTGTCAGAGCTGCACTACTGCACTAGCATTTTCACTGGCTCCACTGACTCCTAATTCTTCATACTGACCAAAGCTTCCAAGCTGTTCTTCTCTGAACTGCTTTCATGTTATTCAAAACTCCTGAGCAGCCACCATTAAATTCCTTGCACCTAATGCTTCACATTCATACTCCACAATCTGCATCAAATTTACCTTTCCTTTCACCTTCCTGTCATCAAGGCTTCACTTATCTTCCCTCCTCCTGGGCTGCCCACCCCTTTCCTTTCTATTATTCAAATCCTCTTATCTCTCAAAGTCCCAGCTTAAATACTGTCTTCTCTGACTCCCATTTAATATCAATATGAATTGATGGCAATTTTTTGGAAAACATGATTTATTGTCTAGGTTTATTACCTCTCACTTTACATATTAGTTTTCTTTTCTCTCCCAAATTACCTCAGAGGGAAGCTGAAGACAAAGACTGTGTCAAATTATTGGTATACTCTAGCATTTATGACAAGGCTTTGCATAGTCAACACTCAAAAATTTTCACAATGATTAATAGACATTTCCCAGTTTGGCACCAGGTAGCAGGAAATGGAGCTGAATGCAGAGCTGCAATTTACATGAGAAGAGCTGTGGTGACCAGGCACGAGGGGAAAAACTTAATGGATGCTGCGAATAGTCTGGTCAAGAAAACAAAGCTGGGAGCCTGATAAATGGAAAGTTCTTGTATAAAGTCAAACTTGACAAGGCAGAGATAGACCCCAAACACAGGATGGGGACCACAGGACCAGCTCTGAAAACAGTGGACAAGCTGTGATCCAAAGGGCGATGGGAAGCCCAAGGAAAAGCTAAGAGACTTAGTTGAAGGAATCAAGGCAGGGACTTTAGCAGCAGGTCTCAGATGACTCAGAGGGTAGACGATGCAGCTACTTGGAAGGAGCACTCATTGGATTTAGGGCACTTTCTCACTCTCTCTGACTCCCTCCCTTTAGAAGAGTGAAGGAAGGCTCTCAGAACTGGCTTCCCAATTTCTGTGGAATAGTGATGAGGAGCCAGCCTTGAGAAGCTCCCAGGAGACCTTCCCATTGTCATTCTCATAGTCGTTTCCAATCTTCCCTTACTTGATGACTCCTCCTGAAATATCCTCTTCAGTTACCCTCTTTTTCAGGGTTATGCTCCTAATGGACTGGCCCTTCCCTCCCAATCTCATTGGCTGGGTCATCTCCATCTCCTGGCCTCTGAGCATCAGTGCCCCAGGCCTTCCTTAGACCTCTTCTTGTCTAGATTTGTGCTTAGATTGCAGGGGACCTCATCCAGATCCAGGGCTTTAAATCCAAGGTTCTTATAAGCTGATGACATCAAATTTTCTATCTCAAGCCCTAACTTCTCTCCTCTCTCTTAAACTCTAGACTTGTGAATCTACTGCCTATCCTCTGTTTCCACTTAGAGTTCTAATAATCATTCCAAAATCTGACATGTTCAGAATTAAACTTTAACACACCCACACAGTGCCAAATCCTACTTCACCTGCATTCTTGGCCATTTCTGTAAATGACAACTTCACTCTATAAATTGTCAGACACAGCTCCTTCCATCATCCTTGCCTGTACTCTTTCTCATACCTGACATCCAATCCATCAGCAAATTTGGTCAGCTCTGCCTGCCTTCAGAATACATCTTGATTCTGAAATGACTCATCATTTCCACCACTGCCGCCCTAGGCCAGGCCACCATCATTTCTCATCCGGACTTGCACTGGCCTTGTGATTGGCCTCTGCATTTCTACCTTTGTTGCCTACTCTCCCATCTCACAAAGCATCCCTAGCGATCTTGCTGAAATGCAAGGAAAGTCATATCACTCCTCAGCTTAAAAGCCTCCAGTGAGATTCTGATCCATGCTACAACACAGATGAAACTTAAGGACATTATGCTAAGTGAAATAAGCTAGACAAGAAAGGATAAATACTGTACGAATTCACTTACATGAAGTACCTGAAATAGTCAAATTCATAGAGACAGAGAGTAGACTGGATTTACCAGGGGCCAGAAGAAGAGAGAAATGGGGAGTTATTTAATGGGTACAAAGTTTCAGTTTAGGATGAAAATATTCTGGAGAGGAATAGTGATAATGGTTGTACAACACTGTGAATATACTTAATGCCACTGAACTGTACACTTAAGATGGTTAAAATGATAAATTTTATCTCCCCACCTCCAAATTTTTTAACCTTCCAATAGCTTCCCATCCCACTGAAGGTCAAATCCAAAGTCCTTACCAAGGCCTATAGGGTCCTACATCTCTGGGCCCCTGCTAACTCTCTAACCTCCTCTGCTACCACTCTCTACCCCATCCCTCTGCTCTGGCTGCACTGACCTCCTTGCGACTCCTCAAATAAGCCATAGACCCTCCCACTCAAACATGCCAAGCCCTGTCCTCCCTCAGGGCACGTCTTGGTGAGGATGTGGAGAAAAGGGAGCTCTCACGCACTGTTGATGGGATTATAAATTGGTGCAGCCACTATGGAAAACAGTATGGCGAGCCCTCAAAAAATTAACAATAGAACTACCGTATGATCCAGCATTTCCACTCCTGGGTATTTATCCAAAGAAAGCAAAAACATTAATTGGAAATGATATATGTACCCTTACGTTCATTGCAGCATTATTTATAGTAGCCAAGATACAGAAGCAACCTAAGTGCCCATCAATAGATGCCTATGGTTGGGCTCAGGCATCTGCTCTATGTGTGGTCATTTTTGTTTATTTTTGTTTTCATTTTTTATTATAAAATAAAATACAAATTTTTAAAATGCAAAACAAATATATATCTTAAAGAATTATTATAAGATAAACACTCTTGTAACCACCACCCAGGTTAACAAATAGAAGTTTATCAGAACTCTTCCTGTATGACCCGTCCCAAATATAGCCCTCCCTTTCCCCACAAATAATCACCATTCTGATTCTTACAGTAATCACTTCCTTGCATTTGTTTATGGCTTAATCATTTATGTACACATCCATAGACCCTATGATTTAGTATTTTTAAAAAATTGACATGTCATTTAAATCCCTTTTAATCTACATTTTCCTTCTCTATACCTTTCTTTTCCTACACTTTATCTGTTTAAGAACCTGGGCTTACTGATCTATAGAATTTCCCACAGTCTGAGTTTTACTGGTTGCATATTCATGGTACAACTCAACACATTCCTTTGTCCTCTGTATTTCCTGCAAATAGGCAGCTGGATGTAGAGGCTTGAATAGAATCAGGTTTAACCTGCATCTACTTTATGGCGAGTCTACAGGTAATATCTGGTTTTCACTGCTTTTTGTTGTTGTTGTTGTTAGCAGCCATTAATGCTCATTGTCTAGATCCATTAATTCATTTAAATTGCAAAATAATAATAATATGTCCATCATTTCATCTTATTTATTAAATAAATTTTTAAAAGAACACAACCTCTCATCTACTAATGGTCACCCAGTGGTAGAGCCTATATAGGAAAGGCAGGATAGTGCTTTATTCTTTTCCTTTATTTATCCAGTTTTCAAAAGAATGAATTAATTCCCCATTATCCTCTAAAGGTGACCGATTAGTTTATTATCCATGAATTTAAATATATTATATATATGTGTATATACATATATATACACATACATACATATATATATACTGAATCACTATGCTATACACCAGAAATTAACACAGCATTACAAACCAAATATACTTTAATTTCTAAAAATAAATAAAGGCTATCAGGAGGCAAGTAAATAAATAAATACATTCCATGTGTTTTGACCCACTGCAATTCTTACCCTTATTGCAGCTTAAATGTTCTTATCTTTGACCCCTGGGAGCCTCTTTACATTGGTTTCTGAGTCACTTTGACATGACTCTAACTGTTTTTGATAGATTCCTTGCTCTCTGGTATAACAAAATGTTCCAAGATAATTCTTGCCACAGGTTTGGAGTCAGTCATTATACAAGTCCTGGTTCTCTTTTAGTGGAAAATGGCACTTCATAACCATAGTCTCTTATGCTATTGGATGACTTGGTCAATATTTCTGGTCTTTTACAGTGAACAGAACTAGGAAATAGATTCTTTAAGATAAAACATTTCATGGGTTCATGGTGATATTTCCAATTCAAATTCAGGACTATGGGGCTACTCTATAACCTCTTTCATTATACTCCTGAATCTCCTTTGTCCACACCAAGAATTCTGGTGTGGTTCTCAAAGACATGAGGAATGCCAGGCTATCCCACAACTGCTCATTTACTTTATCCTACATTATATACAGAAAAATTTTAAAGACAATAATACTCAGAAGAACCACCACCAATTATGTAACTAAAAACAATTTTTAAAAATCTTGCACACGCTATCTCCATTCTCACTAATTTTTCTTTTAGCTGTACTACATTCACATTGTCAAAACATAAAATCATCACATACCATCTTCTCTTTTCTACTCTAATTTGGTCTTCATATAGCTATGTATGTGATGCTTACCATAATTCCTTATATTGAAGTCTCTCTAGTCACTTTGGTTGCCTAAAGCTTGTTCTCTAACAGATTCCTGAGGAAGCACTCAGAGGAAGAATATTCCTTTAGTTCCTGCACATTCATAACAGCTAGTCTGTGTCTTTTATACTTGAAAGTCTCATTTTCCTTCCTTGGATATCATAGTATATGATTCCATTTTCTCCTATCATAAAGTGCTACAATCAAAAATTCTAATAATAATCCTCCTTCCCTAATATGCCACATGTTCATTTGGCCTAGATGCCTTAAGAGGTTTTATGGGTTTTTTTTTTCCTTTTTTCTTTAAAATTCATAAATTTCACTACAATATGTCTTAGTGTTGGTCATTCAGCTCAATCCACATAGTGTGCCTTTTAATATGTAGTTTCAAATTTATTTTATTTCAGAAAATTTTTCTTGAGTTATAGTGTTTAGTGTTTGTTCAGTTTTCTTGTTTTTCTTCTTCAGGAATTTCTTTTCAGCATATATTGGATCTTCTTTGCCCATACTTATTCAATAGTTGTATTGTTTCTCAATCTTTATCTTTTTTTTTAAAATCTTTTAATCGAGTTATAGTCATTTTACAATGTAATGTCAAATTCCAGAGTAGAGCACAATTTTTCAGTTATACATGAAATCTTTACCTTTTTAATTTATTGTTCTTTATTTTAAAAAATTCTCTCATTTTCACCTTCTATTTCTCCTAAGGCATTATCT
This sequence comes from Camelus bactrianus, assembly GCF_048773025.1. Taxonomy (NCBI): domain Eukaryota; kingdom Metazoa; phylum Chordata; class Mammalia; order Artiodactyla; family Camelidae; genus Camelus; species Camelus bactrianus. Next base: position 39,662,543 of record NC_133550.1, on the reverse strand, counting down.
ATGTATTAATCCACTGGATTCCTTGCAGTTTAACCTTCACTTATTTTATATCTATATTTCTCTTGATGTCTGTCACTTCATTTCTGAGTTTTTCTATTTCTCAATAATTTAGTCTTTCATGTTATGTATCATTTTCTTAATGTCTTTTAGCTCATTCTGAAATAGTAGATTATATTTTGCTTCTTCTTTTTTTCTTTTTTTAAGCAAATGTATCTGGCCTGCTTTCATCACCTGTAAGGATTTTATTCTGCTCCTCATTCTCATTTTTCTTAGAATAGCTTTGTATGAGATTTGACCTCAATACTTTCCTGTTGATCATTTTTGTATGAATTTAGTTTTTCCTAAACTTTTATAAAGAGGCTTTGTTCAGGATAACTTTTTTAACTTCACAAAGTTACCCTTTCTGTCGTGTTTCATGTAGTACAAAAAATGTAACAGCTTTGCCTATGTTTTCTTCTAGGAGGTTTATTGTATCTTGTCTTATGTTTAAGTATTTGATTCATTTAGAGTTTATTTTTGTGTATGGTATAAGAGAGTGTTCTAGCTTCATTGATTTACATGCTGCTGTCCAGTTTTCCCAACAACATTTGCTGAAAATATTGTCTTTATTCCATTGTATGTTCTTGCCTCCTTTGTCGAAGATTAATTGACCAAAAGTTTGTGGCTTCATTTCTGGGCTCTCTACTCTGTTCCATTGGTCCATATGTCTCATTATCTCTCATACATCTCAACAGTGTTCTCCTAGGGCAGTCTACCCAAGCAATAGAAATAAAAGCAAGAATAAACAAATGGGACCTAATTAAACTTACAAGCTTTTGCACAGCAAAGGAAACCATCAGCAAAACAAAAAAACAACCTATGGAATGGGAGAAAATTTTTTCAAAAGATGAAACTGACAAAGGCTTGATCTCCAGAATATATAAGCAGCTCATAAGACTTAATAAGAAAAAAACAAACAACCCAATCCAAAAATGGGCTGAAGACCTAAACAAGTAATTCTCCAATGAAGACATTCAAATGGCCAATAGGCACATGAAAAAATGCTTAATATCACTAATTATCAGAGAAATGCAAATTAAAACTACAATGAGGTATCACCTCACACCAGTCAGAATGGCCATCATTCAAAAGTCCACAAATGATAAATGCTGGAGAGGCTGTGGAGAAAAGGGAGCCCTCCTACGCTGCTGGTGGGAATGCAGTTTGGTGCAGCCATTGTGGAAAACAGTATGGAGATTCCTTAAAAAACTAAAAATAGACTTACCATATGACCCAGGAATCCCACTCCTGGGCATATATCCAGAAGGCACCCTACTTCAGAAAGACACCTGCACCCCAATGTTCATAATAGCAGCACTATTTACAATAGCCAAGACATGGAAACAGCCTAAATATCCGTCGACAGATGACTGGATAAAGAAATTGTGGTATATTTATACAATGGAATACTATTCAGCCATAAAAAACAACAACATAATGCCATTTGCAGCATGGATGTCCCTGGAGGATGTCATTCTAAGTGAAGTAAGCCAGAAAGAGAAAGAAAAATACCATATGATATCGCTCATATGTGGAATCTAATAAAAAGAAACAAGATGATGACAAATGAATTTAAATATAAAACAGAAACAGACTCATAGACATAGAATACAAAATTGTGGTTACTAGGCGGGAGGCGGGTGGGAAGGGACAGACTGAGAGTTCGAAATCTGTAGATACTGACAGGTATATATAGAATAGATAAACAAGTTTATACTGTATAGCACAGGGAAATACACACAAGATCTTATGGTAGCTCACAGAGAAAAAAATGTGACAATGAATATATGTATGTTCATGTATGACTGAAAAATTGTGCTCTACACTGGAAATTGACATAACATTGTAAACTGAATATAACTCAATAAAATAAATAAATATATATGTAATAGCTTACTTTGTAAGATTTCCTGGATATGTTCCCCTCACCCACCTTTATCTGGACTTTCTTTCCTTCATCTCTGTAGTGCCTATTCTGCTCAATTTTAATTCCACTCCCAGCAGTATCCTCAGGGAAAGGGGACCCAGGCTGGTGAGTTTTGAGAGTTTACAGGGGCTGGACTGCTCCACACCTTTCAGGTCTTACTGTGGGCCTGTGCACTCACCTGCTAATTGGAGTTGTCACAATAGTTTCAGCTGTTGTTCTAAAATTAGCTTGCTGAGCTTGCCAGTGAATACCTGTTGGATATTTTAGGGGTTTCTTGTTCTCAGGTTTGTCAGATGCCCCACTGCTTTTTCCTGCACAGATGCTAATACTTTACAAGTCTCGTGACTATCAATGATTTATCCTCACCAGCTTGTGTTTCAGAGTCCACAGGGATACCTTCTCACACCTGGTTTTATTGGAAAAATTTGTGGGGTTTTGGTTTTGCTACCTAACTGTCCTGTCTGTTTTTTTGTAGCAATCAGGCAAGTTCCAAACGCTATTCTTCCACTACCATCTCCATCTTCCCAGATCCATGTGTTCACTCTGAGGCCCAGACTGAAGGGACAGGAGTACACAGGGGAAGCTCTTCTTGTGATAAAAGGAAAGATGCAAGGGAACAAGCTTGAAACCAGAGCATGCTTAAACCTCTGCTTGCAGTACACATTTGTTAACGCTCCATTGGCCAAAACAGCCACAAGGCCAAGCACAACATCTAGTCTAAAAGAAAGTAATACTTTGCTTCCAGGAGAAAGAACTACCAACTTCCACAAAGAGCACAATGAGGAATTGAGAACAATAATGTAATGTTCCACATCAACCAACTGCATCCGCCCCGAAGGCTTTCCCTCAATCTCGCTAAAATGCTTTCAAAAAACGGTTTGTTAATTGTACTTCTATCTGTAGATATGAGAGTGTCCATCACACAACTGTGCTCAGACCGAATATTTTTACATTGTTGTTCATTTAATAAGTAAAACCTACGTGTGGTTTAATGTTTAGATTGCACTTCTTTTGTTTTTGTGAGGTTTAATCTTTTTTTCATTAGTTTATTAAGCCATTTCTGTTTCTTCCTTAACAACTTGTCTCCTCACGTCCTGTATCCATTTCTCTATGGTAGATGTTGCTTTTCTTACTGATTTATAAGACCTCATTTCATATTAAAGATTTTAATCTTTATCCTTCATACTTCTTGTACAGATTTGTTCCAATTTGCCATTTTCCTTTTGTATCATTTATCTAATTCTGCATAACAAATCACCTTAAAACGTAGTGTTCAAAGCCACAAAACATTTACGGTTACTTACAAATCTGTTGGTCAGCAGGATGTATCTGGTGACCTGGACCAGGCGTGGCTGATGTCGGCTGGGCTCATTCATGCATCTACTGTCAGCTGGTGGCCTGGCTAGGGAACAGATGGTCCAGGATGGTCTCACTCACGTCTTGGCTGTTGGCTTGCTGTCAGCTGGTGCAATAGGGATTAATGGGCCATGTTACTACTATACTTTTAAACTGCATTTATATAATTTAAATATTAAAAGTGCATGTATTTTAAATTTTATATATTCAAAGTTATCATTTTTTATGCGATTTCTTTATTGTTATTATGTTTGTAAAGTTCTTTCCCAATCCCAAGGTTTCATAAATACTTAGGTTTTCTTCCACACTTTTATTTATTACATCTAAGTCTTTAATCCATTGGAAATTGATTGGTTATGAAGTGAGAATTTAAACGGTTATTTTTCCACATGTGGTTAACCAATTAACCAAGCACGATTTATGGATTATTCTTTCCCCCTCCCATGGATTGGTGACATCATCTTTTATCACAGAGGGTATTATGATATGGTCCTTGGGTCTGTTTAGGGGCTCTGGCCTTTCTTCTGCTGATGTCTGTCTATGGGTTCTTGTACTGCCCAAATCTCGTACAGTCAAGGGGTGGAAGGAACTCATAGTTGGGATGAGATGATCATCATTATTTCTGCAAATTAAGTTCATACTGTATTAGCCATTCTGAAGCCTAGGGCTCAGGATGAGCTATGAAAGTTCAGGAGGGAGATGGGGGCATCAATCCAGACCTCTCAGAGGGCAGAAGTCTTTGAGCAGAGGGAGGGCACTTAAGAAGATGACTATCCTAACCCAGCGTTTGTTGTGGAAAGCAGAAGATCTATAATTACAATCTGGACAAGAAAAGAAACCCTTGGCTTTTTTCACCATTATCTGAGGTGCCCAAGACACTCCGGCCAGACCGAAGCCCCTCAGAGGTGCGCCACTAATGCAGGCGCAGGGTGTCACTGCGCAGCGAGGACCGGCGGGCAGCAGCCCCTTTGCCTGCAGCAGAATATGTAATATTTATTGATTTTCCTTTGAGTAGCAGGTTTAGTGAAGACTGCCAATTCTCCGGGGGGATAAACATGAAATGGATTCTCCCTCCCCCAAATCTATCAGTTCTGCTCTGTGGCACCTCCTTTTCCCACTGGGTAGCAGGCTCCATTAGCTATGTACACACCCGTCTGATTCTATGCCTTTTCATCATTTCAGTTATCAAAACGGTTTCTCTCCAGTTATTAAGTTTCAGTGCTGTTCAGTTTAAAATTTCAATTTTATATTTGATCCAAAGCTTTCCTCTTAGCCTCCAATGCAGACTAGGCCACAGGCTTTAGAAGATTTGGGAGTGGGGGAGGGGACTGGAGACGTGGCCTACTCTCTCTCTCCCCCACTCCTCGCCCTCCCTATGCGTCCCTTTCTGACTTTGGGCGCAGAGGAAGAAAAGGCAAAGCTGAATATGCTTTTTTGTGATTGCCAGTGGCAGGACTGTTGGTCCCCATGGCTGACCAAGTAGCCCTGGGACCTGCCCTAGCACTCTGGGCCAGGCAGCTTCTGGTGGGCCCTTGAGAAACATGTGGCTTCCTCTTCCAGCCAACCCCCAGGTGACAGCATTTCTCCAATGCACACGTCTCTCTGCCCAACATGCGGCCATCCTCCTGCAAGTCGACAGCCCCCAGACTATAGGGCCTGTGGGCAGGAGAGGCATCCATCCATGTTCTTAAACCAGGAGGTTAAGAGGATAATCCTACTCACCTCACACCAGTCTGTTACATTTCCAGCCCATGAAAACTTCCTTCTTATGACCCCTGCACCAGGTTCCCGCAGATCTCAAGGCTGGTGATATCCCTGGACTCTGTGTTAATCTGGGCTCCTGATGCCCCAAATCTCTGACATAGAGGTTATGTTATATTTATTTTGACTACTTCAGTTATTAAGTATTTGCCTCATTATAAGATCTAAGATTCAACAGAGAGGAGGAGTCACTTTCCTAAGACTACTCACCAAATCAGCACCATGCTCAGATTAGAATGGAAAGTGTCAGGGAAGAACCAACCTCCTAGCTGGGTAATCTTGGACAACTTACTTAACCTCTCTTAGTTTCAATTTCCTCAACTGTAAAATAAACATAATAATAATAGTATCTATCTTATAGGGTTCCATTGCTTAAATGAGATCCTACACGAAAACCCCAGTGCCTAGTACCTAAAGAGTTCTCATTTATGGTAGTTATTATTATATTTGTTTGGTTGGTTTTTTCCATTTTTTAAATTGAAGTATGAGTGACATATAACGTTATATTAGTTTTAGGTGTGTGACATACAGATTCGCTATGTGTATATACTGTGCAATGATCACCACAATAAGTCTGGTTAACATCGACCACCTTGTATACTAGCAAGCATTTTTTTACCCGTGATGTGGACTTTGGAGATTTACCTTCTTAGCAACTATCACATACGCAATACAGTGTTGTTAGTTCTAGTCATATGGTAGTCACTGTTGTTCTAAACAAGAGACTCTCCTCAGGCCCCTGTAAATTCAAATATGTCCAAGTGTCGCTGCCTTGCAGATGGCCAAGGCGTGTGTTTTTGGGAGTAACTCCCGAGCAAGGGATCAGCGTGCAGCTGCTGACCTTCCACCTCTGCAGTGACTGCTCCATTCACATGGTGAGACAGCCTGGGAGCGGGGCGAGGGGGAGTGTCTGTGTGTCTGTTTGTGCAGACCATCACATGAATTTGCATATATATATTTTAACATTTTCTAGCTGCAGGGATAATGTTCTAGAAAACTCTAAAAGAATTTGGTGTTTCTCAGTACTGTGACCTACTGCTTTATGACAAACTGCCAGCTAGTGGTCAGGAGTCAATTCACATTAAAGAACAAAGATTAGGAGATAACTGACCCTCTGAAAAGTCATTCATGGGATGTTCGTAATTCACATTGCATCTGCTCTCAACTCACCCCCTGGGTTTCTTATTTTATACTTATTTCCAGATTAATAGCCCAATTAGAAACCTATGGACTAAAGCCGTACCAAAGGCAATGACCCTTCTTCCTGCTACCAGCTCGCCCTTTAAAAATCGTCCTGAAATCCAGAGGAAAGCAGCAGGGCTCTTCCATTCCTGGACGAACTCTGCCCTCTAGTGTTCATTCGCACGCGCGCGCACCAGCACTCAAGCGTCTCCTTTGTTATTTTTTTCCTCAAGGGAGGTGAACAGAAGAGGCCTGCCACCCCCTCAGCCCTAACTCCCATCAGTCTGCTCTGTGTAGATAATCCACCAAAAGGCTCAGATGTTTCTGTCCCATGTGTTCGAAATTAATTTAGCCCATCAATCTCACTCTGTGGGAAGAAGCGTCCCTCAGCAGACTTGTAAGGATAAATTTCGGTGCAGAAAGCAGGGGGGGATGTCTGAGCTCTCCAGGACCTCCCGAGGGAGGGCGGTTAACTTGTGCCCAGGAAGTGGAGCCTTGGCAGGGCCATGTGACCAATCCTGGACCTTGATGTCCTCGCTGTGAGAGGAGCGGAGCAGGCTCCACAACCTTGCCTCCATTGTACAGGAGGGGAACCGGGTGCCTGTGATGCAGTGGAAAGGACACTGGGTGTGGGGACAGGGGTTCTGGCCTTCAATTCCAGCTTGAGCTGAGGGACCTTGGACTAGAAATTAATTTTTCTCAGCCTTGAATGTCTCATCTTATTAAATGGGAACAAGGACTTGGTCCTGCCAATGGCATCATTTTCTCATAAAAAGCAAGCAAGAGAGGGCAGGAGGGGCAACGCAAGGCTCCCCAAGTGCAGCAGAGTCGCAGAGAGTTGTACACGGTGCAGATTCCAGGGCTCCAGCCCCTGAAGATGGAATCAGAAGGGGAGGCAAAATAATGAACCCCCAAAGATGGCCACGTTCAATCTGCAGGACCCGTGAACATGTGACCTTACATGGCAAAAGGGACTTTGTAGATGTGACTAGATTTAGGATCTTGAGATGGGAGATTATCCTGGACTACTTGGAGGGGCCCCACATAATCACAATGGTCCTTAGAAAGGAAAGAGGGAGGCAGGAGAGGCAGAGAAGAGGTGGAGACAGAAGCACAGAGCCAGGCGCTGCAGCCGTGAGTTCAGGAAAGCCGGCGGCCTCGAGAAGCCGGAAAAGACAAAGAACAGACTTGCCCCGAGCGCCTCCAGAAGAAACAGCTCTGCCAACATCTTGCTTTTAGTACCTCAAGACCCACTTTAGGACTTCTGACCTCCAGAGCTGTAGATAATAAACCTGTATTGTTTGAAGCCATGAACCATGTGGTAATTTGTTACAGCAGGCTTAGGACACTAATACAGGTGTTGTGGGGGAGAATCAATGATCACAAATCTGCATTTTTGACAGGCTCCCTGGTGAGATCCTTATGCGACACTAAATTTAGAAGCCAGGGGTATAGTGGAAAGAGACGGGACCATGAATTCTATGTTGGGTCTAGCTCTGGCACCTTTAGCTGTGTGACTTTGGCAAAGTCACCCACCTTGCTGGGCCTTGGTTCCCCCATATGTAAAAGGAGGCAGTTTGGAGGGTGCTGTCTAAGGATTTTCTTGGCAGGAGCATTCTGAGAGTCTGAAAGAAAACAGAGAAGCTCTTTGAAAAGAGTCAATTCTGCCCAGTGTGGGTCTTACTCCTGGAATCTCCTAGAAGAGATACTGTTAAATATTGGAACAGTTAATTTTTATATAGCACTTCCTCTGTGTCAGGTCTTGGTCTAAGCTCTTCACTCAGAGGAACAGCTATCTGTGGGGTTATCTTGGCGCAGCGATGATTAATGTGCAATTAATAATTAAATGCTTTGAGGGGATGATTTCTAATCAGGAGTCTGATCAATAAGCCAGTAAAGGAGGGGTGGGCACCATCTTCAGCTAATTAAGGGGGCGACTCTGTCTCTGCTATGAAAAGAAAAATGTCACCAAACATTACTAGCAGCCCAAGGGGTCTGAATAGAAGGGGGAGGGGGTTTCTGTTGCCAGGCAACGAGCTCCTCATCACTAATCATGTGCATAAAGCGCTGGGTCCTGTTCTCAGCACAGCCAGGGGGCCTCCATCCTTCTCCCACCCCCTGCTCCCGACAGCTGGCCTTTGGGCTCTGGTTCCAGACACCTGGACCCTGAAACAGGCTTAGGACCCCTCAGTATTCCAGGGTCAGTTCTGCTGCTAAAAAGCAAAATGACAGAGAAAAGATGCTTTATGTCCATCTCAGATGAGCTGAGCCTTGGCACCGATATTCCAGAACACCCTTTCCTACACCGCAGCCTTTTGAATGAGCCATCACCCCTGCGGCTGGCTTAGATTTGAGAAAATCCCTTTGTGACCCCTACATTCAAGGGAGGCTCTTACTATTTGCCATGTGGATGCTGAGCAAACATGTGGGCCCCTGGGCTGGTTTTCAATGTGCTATGCAAACACTTCTCTCTGGATACAGCCAACTGTCCAATTATGCGAGATGCAGCCCCCTTCCCCTGGGGATTTGTTGTCTTAAAGCGCGAGGACCCAGTGTGATCGGGGAGTTTACATAGCACATGTCATACAGAGAATATGCACCCGCTGGGGAAGCTGTGGTCCCCCGGGGGCCCAGCCATCTTTCAGAAGAGAAGCGCAGAAGGCGGTTTCGTCTGTGACTCCTTCTGGAACGCACAGGCTCAGGATTAGCCAAAAATGGAAGAGGTGTTTATATCTGTTTCCTTCCAAGACACACAGGCTCTCCAGGAGAATGGAGAGCTGCTTTTGAGCTGTGGGGCCAAATGCTACGTTTGGGATGTGGTACTGGAGTTATCTAAGGGATGCCTTGGTCCTGGAAGATTATTTCAGAGAAAAGACTTTCCAAGCATTGGCTAAAAAGATAGACGTGACTCCAGAATGTGGAAATGTACCAATCTGTTTACCCTCCACAGTTCTAAAGCTGGAGCTGTCCTGTTCCAAAGTCAGAAAGGGGGCTGGTCTTCCCTGGGGAACCCTGAGGGGCTGGCGCCATCCCCTAGTGACCAGGCAGGCTGCACAGCTGTGAAATGGGGGGCACGTCTCCGCCACCTGTCATGCCCCCTCCCCACTGAGCCCCACTGGCCTCTGTGCTACCCACTCAAAACTACCCACTTGAGGCCTTTGCACAGGGCCCCAGATGCTCCACATGACATCTGGGTGACAAGAGACCTTCTTTTTCATCACCCTGTCTATAAGAATAGATCTGCCACCAGCATTTACTCTCCACCAAACATTTTAAATTTTCTTCAAAGTACTTCATTCTCTTTCTCCCTTTCCATCTGTCCATCTATGTTTTCTTTGCTCATTGCCTGTTTCATTCACTGGGGAGTAAGCTCTGTGTCTGTTCTGCTAAATGCTGTGTCCCTGGCACCTGCCACCATGCCTGCCATAGGCCAGCCCTCAATTCACATTTGCTGAGTGGGTCCCAATTCCTGTGATTCCACTCTTTTTCAGGAAGGCCTGAGACTCTTAACCCATTTCTTCATCCCCCAGGCACCCACAGCTCCTCTCTGGAGGCAATGGATGTATGAGATTCCAGTGTGTCTTTACAAGTACATTATACTTATTCAAACAATACACACGTGGCTACATTCCTCCCACCTGTCCTTTTTAAAACAGTTATAATAGAGCACTTTATTTCTTCTATATTGTGCTTTTTTCACTTTATATATCTTGAAGATCATTTCATATCAGTTCATGGAATAAACTTATTTTTTTCTACAGCTGAGTAATATTCCAAGGTATGGACATAAAGTAATTTATTTTTCTGGTCTCTTCTAGATGGACCTGTGGGTTGTCTCCATCTTTTGTTATTGCAAACAGTGTTGCCAGTCATCTTATATCTTATCCTACCGTGGTATGTGACCACATAAATTCTACTGCAAAAATTCTTAGAAGTCAGATTGCTGAGTCAGAGGATATATATGTGCCGGTAATCTGGAGAGACATTGCCAGAGTGCTCTCCACAGAAGTCGCATCTGCACTCCTACCGACAGTTTCTGAGAAAGCTTGTTTCCTCACATCTTTACAGGCTTTCTTTTATTTCTGCCAATTTGACGGTGGAAAAGTGATGCTGCAAGGGTATCGTATTTTGCATTTTCTCATTGTGAATAAGGTTTAATGTCTCTCTGTATTTCTAAGAGGCATTTGTATTTCCTTTCTCATGAACTGCCTATTTTTCTATTAGGCTGCTGGTCTTTTTGAAAAATCGACTTATAGGACCTCCAACATATTAGGACAATTAATCTTCAGCTATGATATGAGTTACAAATATTTTCCCCTTGTGTCTTTTGTCTTTGGACACAAACCATTGTATGTTTTCTGCTTTTTTAGATTTTCAGTCTACTTTATGCATCTGTGTATGGATGTGTGTGACTGCCACCTTTTAATTTGCTTTTTAAGCATTTTATCATATGTCATTATATGATTAGCAGAATTAAATCACATCTTTTTCAGTTAAATTTAAATTGGTGCTTCCCTGATGGGGGTTTAGGATCTGTTCTCAACTTCCGATGAGAGTCTACTTGATTCCTTGAGGAATCCTGAGAGATTTGGAAAGCACTGAAACTGTGAGAACCCTCATCTGTTTGATGCCGGCTCTTAGAACTCTGTTTCAGAGAGTGACACTTTTGACTCTCAGGATTCCAGAATGTACCACCCATCTCAGTCTTTAATCAACTCTCCCCTCAGCACAGGGACAGGAGGTGGAAGCAGCTGGAAAGCATCAGTTCCCAGAGAAAAGGAGCCTTTCTCACATGTCACTCGCCAGGACCAGAACCCTCCGGGCACCATCCACCTGGACGGACCCGCCCTCCCCTCACCGCGTTCACCTCCCCCACCTCCCTCCTGCCGCTTCGGTCCCGAGGGCCCAGTTCTCAGCCTCTGCTCGGCCAGCCATGCCCACCTCCGCACTGTAGCCAAAGCACCGGGACTCCTCCAGGTTTTCTGGGCCTGAACGGTGTTCACGCTTTTAAAGAACATGATTGCAGAATGGCAAGTATGAAATTAAACATGAAAGTGAATAGAAGGGGGAAATAAATCATAACCAATCACAAAGTTGGGAAACTGACACAAAAAACACAACATATAGAAAAATAACCTATGAGTTTGTGTCCATTGGTTGTCTGACATACTTCTAAAATTCTATTTTCCTTAATTTTGGGCTGCACAGTCTGTGACTGTCTCTTCATATGACAGTAAGTTGGAAACATCATTGTCCACAGAGGGAACAGAAAGAGATTTCAGGTGTTCATCTAGCATGGTTGATCAGTTAGAGAAGTTTATTTTAGCTTTATAACCTGTAATTGGTAATGTCTCGCTAAGACATAGTCCGATACATTAGGAGCCATGAATCATGTGACTTTACACACAGACATCCTCACTACTGATTAAATCCTACGTGATTAAATCCACAAGAATTCTGATAAATTCCATTTTGCAAAATTTCCATCAAAAGAGGAAAAAAACGTATAGTATGTTTATATAGCTTTTATCCGGTGTATTCCCACAGGGGAGAATTTAAATTTTGACCAAAAGTCAAGAATGCCATCTTCCATCTTATAATTTTACATATCTGACAACTGGAGGAATTTTTCAACAAGGCCAATCTTTGGCTCTGTACGTTTCCAACTTGTTTCTCCTCCACTCCCCACAGATTTCTGGAGGTAAGAAGCATGGGCCACAGTCGTATCGTGAAATGACCACTAGCCCCGCCCCTTCTTGTCACCAGGCCGACAAGTCAGGACAGTGGGAATATTCCTAAAAACCATTCTTCCACCCAACCAACAAGCAAGATTAAAACAATTGGAAGTCACGTAAAAATATCCCATTTTACACACAGTAAATGTATCCTCCACTCAATTTCTCTAGTTGGTTTTTCAAAAATGCCTTTAGTCATGTCAAAACCAGGGAGAGGAAGGATTTAATAGAGGGGAGGTTGAAATGGAAAGAGACTGATGTGGTCTTGATAATTGCAGCTAATGCATCGCCTAAAAATTTTGCAAAAACATGAACGTGCCTCCCACCCTGGGCCGTGGAGAGATTCGTGTGAGTGAGTGGCGTTGAAGCTTGAGCCTCATGAGCCTCTAGACAGGTCCACCTCTGAGCCTGTGTCTCCCCACTCCTCCCCACTGCCGGGCCTTCATCCAGAACTGCCTCTGTACATGTCAAGATGATCTTGATCTCCAGGGACAAACCCAACTGAAACAAACTGAATGGAGGACGTACTGATTTCCAACCTGCTGGGCTCAGAACAACTGGAACCAGGGATGGAAACACTGCCAGGACTCTCCATCTGTCCGCTTCACACCTCGGTTTCCAGCTTTACAAGTGCAACTAAGACTTCGACTTTGTACGTGGCTGGGTCTCCGCCAGCTCCACGCTCGCACTGCATTGTTTTGCCCCTCGAGAGGGAAATCCCTCAGAAAACTTGGACTGGGCAGCTGGGGTCATGCAACCATGCTGGTGGGGCACGAGGATGGATAGCTCCCCGCGAGATCTTCAAGGTTGGAGCAGGGAAGAATGGAGGGGTGCTGTGGTAGACGAAATGATAGCCCCCACGAAGATGTCCACGTCCCAATCCCTGGGACTGTGACAATGTTACCCTACACGGCAAAAGGACTTTGCAGGTGTGATTGATTAGGTTAAGAATCTCGAGATGGGGAGATTATCCTGGCTTAACTGGGCAGGGCCAATGCAATCACAAGGTCTCTATAGGAAGGAGGCAGGGAACTCAGAGACAGAGGAGATGTGATGACAGAAGCAGAGGAATGGGGGCCATGAGCCAAGGAACGCGGGCAGCCTCTATAAACTGGGGAAAGCCAGGGAATGGATTCTCACATATTGCCTGTGCAAGGACTGGAGCTTTGCCAAGGCTTGATTTTAGGACTTCCAGAACTGCAAGGAAGTGAATGTGCGTTGTTTAAGCTAATCAAGTTGTGCCAATTTATTACAGTAGCAACAGGAAACGATACAGGTGCCGAGATGATAACAAATGCAAGCCCACCGTGCCTTTTCTCTCTTCCTTCCTAGTCCTACCCGTGGGCTACAGGCTGAACTCTTCCTCCCCAGACTCACGTGTGAAGTCCTAATGCCCCCATATCCCAGAGTGTTTGGAGACGGGGTCTTTAAAGAAGCACTTAGGTAAAATGAGGTGATATGAGTGGGCCCGGGTCCAACATGACCTATGAGAAAAGGAGACTAGGGGCACAGGTGCACACAAAGGGATGATGCAGAGACATGGGGCCGAACACCACCTCCACCCAAGGAGAGAGGCTTCAGAAGACACAGACACCTTGATCTCTGACTCCCAGAATCTAGAATTGTAAGAAACTACATTTCTGTTGTTTAAGTCACCCAGTCTGTGGTACTTTGTGACAGTGGCCCTAGCAAGTTAATATACCGTTCTTCCAGGCAGAGGTAAAATTCTATCCCCGCTTTTCAGACTGTCTTTGATTAGCCCAGCTCACACTGTAACTGTCGTCTTGGTGAACCTAATGGCTAAGAAGGCTATCCTGCCATTTGTGACACTGCAGAGGGACCTCAGGCACATCGTGCCAAGCGAGATAAGTCAGAGAAAGCCAAGCAGTGTAAGGTTTCACTTACATGTAGAATCTGCAAAAGTCAAACTTATAAAAATGGAAAGCAAAACGGTGGTTACCAGGCGATGGGCAGTCGGGGGATAGGACAAACGATGCTTAAGGATACAAACTTACAACCAGTAGTGAATAGAGAGCTCATGCACAGTGTGGTGACTACAGACAAGAGTACAGTATCACAGCCATCAAACTTGCTAAGAGACAAGAACTTAGTTTATTCCAACCACTAAAAAGAAAGGATGATCATGTAACATCGTAGAGGCATTAATTATCGCTACAATGGCAATCACATTACAATATATTAAGGTATCAAGTTTTAAAGGAAAACAGCCTAGTGGCTGAAAGGGACCTCAGTTTAATGCAAGGGTCACAAACCCAAATGCCTACAAGGGCCGGGAAGAGAACCGACTTCAGGGATCTGGAGAAATTGGAGTCCTGTGCACTGTGGGTGGGACAAAGAGACAAATACTGCATGATTTAATTTATATATGAGGTACCCAGAGTTGCCAAACTACACAGACAGAATAGAATGGTGGTTGCCAGGGGCTGGAGGTGGGAAGGAGAACAAGAAGTTAATGTTTCATGGGGACAGAGCTTCAGTTTTGCAAGATGAAAAGGGTTCTGGAGATGGATGGTGTTGATGGTTGCACAACGGTATGAAGGTACTGAACTGTACACATAAAAATGATTAAGACAGTAAATTTTATGTTGGGTGCATTTTGCCGCAATAAAAAAATTGGGGGGAAAAAACCCTGTGGGGCTAAAATTGTTCTTGCCAAACAAGATACACTTAAGGGCTCCATTCAGCTCACAGGCCACCAGCTTGCAACCTCTGATTTAACATAATTTTTTCTAGCTGTTTTATGTGTTAGTCTTATTCACCTGGAAGGTAAAATGCTATGAACGTGGGATCTGTGTCTTAACCTCTGGTGTCCTGCAGGCAGGAGCTCAGGGCTCTGCAGTGGGCAAACCACAGGTGCCCTGCCAAGTATCTGATGACGCACACACACACGCACGCACGCACGCACACTCACACGCTCATATCACAACTAATTATTAGAAAGTTGTGCAGTACATGGAGCTGTGACCAGAGAGGGCTGTGTTGTAGAAGCTGAGGGGTGAGAGGGAGCACTGCATTCAGAGCACAGAAAGGACGTCACCAACTAGAAGGTGCAGATGCCGTGTCAGGAGACAGACTGCGGGCAGGCGAGTCGGGAAAATGGGCTTCATAAGCCATGCTTTTGGCATTTCACCTTCGTCTCAGTGGTGACTGGAAAGCGCTGCAGGCTCTTAAGCATGCAGTGACAAGACTGGAGCTGATTTTCAGATAAATGCTAAAGACCAGAGCCTGGAAAACCCTGGCTGACAGACTCGGGGAAAAAGCTGCATACCGCACCCCACCCCCTCCAACCCCCGGCACTGCTCCCCGGGGCCTCACAGGCCTGCGTGGGAAGAATGAGGAGACTGGGACCCAGGAAAGCAATGAGCGAGCTCGGGGGGGGCTTCAACGAGAAGGATGATGACCTGAATGTGTGCCCCACTCAGGGCAAACTGCTGTGTGTACACGTGTGTGCTCACACCTACAGTTGGAATAATTCTTAGGTGGATCCTGCCTAACTGACTGTCCACAGGTTCAACCTGTTTTTTGCTGTTGGGAAAGAAGAAGTTTTCCTCTACTCTTCTAGATTCTTCTAGCTAGTCTAAGAATTAAATTGACATAAAACAGACTAACAGGAGGAAAGTAAACAAAACTTTAATAACATGTATACACAGGAGAGACCCAGGAGAACTGAGTAACTCGCACAAACGGCTGAAACCCTCACCTTAAATGTCATCTTCAGCTGAACACAAAATTGGATGTAGTGGGTAGTCATTGGGACCTCAAAGGGGATGCAGGCAATTGACACAGAGACAGAAAAACAAATGTTTGGTAAACAATGTTTGCTGGACAGGCAGAGACAGTGAGACACAGAGGAATGTGAACAAACAGACTTTCTAGGTGCCTCCCTTCTCCACCCCTGGTTCGTACTATGGTATTTATGGTGACGCTCCCTTCCTGGACAGGTCCTCCAGCTACACTCTTTGAACAGTTAGGGGGAAGGTCAAGGTTTCTCCCTGAGTCTTTTGGGTCATGATTGTTTTCAGCTTGAGGTAATCTGCTCGAAACAAACCAGTTCCAGGTCCTGGTCAGCAAAGGGAGGTGGTCCTGAGGTCCAGCCATTACGTCATCTTTGCCAACCCCCCTTCCCCGCTCCTCCCTTTGTCAGTACCTGGAGGAAATACTGAGCACTCTCACTACACTGATCCCAGACACAGTCCCAAGCACTCAGTAACCCGTGGCAACCCCTAGAGGTTGCTACAACCTCAGCAATGAGGAGGACTGTACCCAGGGAACTTGCTGGCTCCCCAGGCACAGAAATGGCTGAGCCTTGGTGACCACAGGACATGACCACCAACAGTACATGGATGCATGGAATTCTCGTGCTGACAAGGTCTGAGAACGGAATGCCCACTCCCCTAACAGGCATTCTTTTTCTCTGAGGAGAAAAAGGATCCTAGAAGAAATGATATGAACAAAAGAAGATACTTCTCTGGTGGCCAACAGTGACTGACTGTTTATTAAGTGTATTTCTCTCATTTTGCTCAAATATGGTTCTTTAATACTGGGACTTGAAACAATTTTTTTCAGAGATAATGAACCAGCCACAATTAATGGTGCCCCTCAAAGCCTGGAAAATACCGTGGTCAGAAGAGCCACACTGAAGGGGCAGTTTGGGGAGGCGTAGGGTGTGGGGATGGGACCACTGTCGTCAGAGGTCCAGTTGTTAAGAACCAGGTGACGTTCTGGGACTGCACTGCTGGGCTTAGTAATCGGGACTTAATTCTTCATTCCCAATTGTGGCCAGTGGTAAGGATGCCAGGATGACCATGATCCATCAGTTGATCATCATCAACACGAACTCCAATCAGTGTGCACATCTGACTACCAATGGGGATGCTCCCAGAGGAGCCACAGTTCTGCATGGTCCACATCAGCCTCTGGGCCTCCAGCTCCCAGATCTCATCTTTATACCCCCTCTGCCACTGGCACAGCAGGGACTCTGCTTGGTGCTTCCCCTAAGTGGCCAGAGCAGCCACTAGGAGCACAGATGGTTTCAAGATAAGGACCCCAGCCCTCGCCTCCAATCAGATTACCACTCCTACTCCCCCGATGGACTTTGGACCTCAGTGCAGGAGATGGCCATTATTCCTGTATGACACAGGGGCAGCCAGGTGATGGGCTTTACATAGGTGACCCGAGAGAAGTCACCCAGAGGTACACTGAGAGCAAAGAGGCTGGTTGCAAAGGAGGCCAAGACTGTCCCAGTTAAACAGTGGCCCTCAAGTTGGAAAATAAAGTTCCCATCTTTCCTAAGCCCTGCCTTTTACATATTTTGCTCCCATCCTACCCTCAATTCACCCGTCCTCTGAGTTCAATTGGACCTCATGTCACCCTACCCGTTCTCCAGGCTCCAGGCATTCACTACACACTCAGCCCAACTGGACGGCTTGCTGCAGCCTTAACCTCCTCCACATATTCCTGCCTCCACGTCTTTACCCAGAATGCACACTTGATACAGGCCTATTTCCTGGGACCATTCTGACCCAGGAGATGTATGATGTGACTGTTTAAAAACACCTTCTGCAAAATTATTCAAAACACAATTTCACCTTAAAAACTAAAAGCAGTCCTAAGTAAAAGGAAACAAAGGATCAGGTGAGAGTTCACATAGCGAGATGCATGTGATGTATGTGGAACACATGACTCAGAAGCATCAAAAGAAAACTAAATATTTAGTCACGTTGACACTGTTTCTTCCATCTTCCCACTGCCTGTGTCCAGTATAAGGGATGCCTTTTGCTGTAATTAGCAGCCACCAACAGGCACTCAAACAGGACAGACTTTTATGACCTCACATCACAAGAAGTCCGCAGGTAAATGATTCCTGGCATTGACTCAGCTAGTCAACAGAGCTGACAGCGCGACCCAGCCTCTTTCCCTGTTTCTGCTGCCATCCTTAACACGTTGGCTGTTGATTCTCATTCTTGTCACCTCATGGTCACAAGATGGCTGCCACGGTTCTGGACATCCTATCCTCATACGAGGGGGGAATAAAGCCAAAGGGGCAGTAGTTAAGAAGCTGTTACAACTGTCCTGTGAAGAACTGAGCCAGAATCAATCTAGTGGCAGCTGAGACAGAAAGATGACAAATTTGAGATATACTTAGAAGGTAGAATTGACACGACTCTATGGTGGCAATGATGAGGATGACAGCTGTGAGGTTTCTAGTTTGGGTGACTAGGTAGGTTGTGGCAGTGGTGACTTCAATGGAAGCAAAGAGTACAGAGAGAACAGATCTGGGGTAAGGGAAAAACAATAACCTGGGTATTTTAGTTTGAGGTGCTCTAGGGACAGCTGAGAGATATTTTATAGGAAACTTACAATTGGATCCATGGCTCAGAAGAGACTAGGCACTAACTATGTAATTGGGGTAGTGTTTGCCACACAGGGGAAGCTGAAACCACAGTGAGCGTGTAGGAAGGAGGTGGAATGGAGATAATGGAGCCACAGAACTGAAGAGTGGTGAAAAGGAGAAGGAGGCATTACTATATACAAAATACACTATACACACTACTATATATAAAATAGATAAACAACAAGGACCTACTGTACAGCACAGGGAACTATATTCAATTTCTTGTAATAACCTATAATGGAAAAGAATCTGAAAAGGAATAGATACATGTATGTATGTATACAAATAAATGAATCACTTTGCTGTACACCTGAAACAGAACATTGTAAATCAACTACACTTCAATTAAAAAAAAAACAATTCAAGAATACTCTCTTTCTCTCCCCTCTCTCAATTCTTCTATGTTCTTGACTCGGTGAGGGGTTCAAGAGCACAAGGAGAGGGTCCCAATCACTCCCTTTGGAAGTTCTGCATAGAATGATGTAGCTTTGGAATTTTATCTTTTTTACTCTGGAGTCTTGCTCAAAACTTTGGTTGAGCTGCCCACCTCTGAAATGCTTGCTAGTGAGAAAAATAAACCTCCATTGTTTAAGCTCAGCGGTCTATTACCAGGCATGGAAAGCAGCTGAACCGCTTCACCAGACTGAGCCGGCTTCACGACTCTCCCGGCACGATAAAATCAAAGCTGGTCATTTATAATAATAAAAAAATAGAAATGTCTAACTACAAATTAAACAAATGAAACACATACATGATGGGAAATAAGGCAGCCTTTGAAAATGATACTTTGGAAGAATCCACATATAGGAATGTAGGAAAATGTTCATATTTTGTTAAATTATATACATGTTTATACATACGCAGAGAAGAAAGATTAACAGGAAATATGTCAGAAAGGTTAAAGTCCAATTTGGTTGAAAAAAACGTAACATACATATATATGTGCAGAAAATAGCTGGGTGGGTCCAGGAGACACAGATGTCAGCAGCCACCTCCGGGGAGGGGCCTTGAGGGTGCAGGAGGAGGGAGGGGTGTGACTTGGGAAGTTTTCAGCCATAGGCATGTCTTCCTTTTTCAACTAAGGAAACTCACATTGTTTTTTTTAAGTTTGACACTTTAGTGGGAAAAGGATAATGATAGTTTTCTGTGGATGGAAGAATTAATAGAGATTTTTAAAATCTTTGTTCCTTCTGTATTCCCGAATCATGTGTTACTGAAATCATCAGAAAACACACCCACACAAAAACACAAATACACACACACAGAGAAAAACTGCGCTCCTTCTCCCTGCTGCCTCCCTTCCCTCCCTGAAGATTCTGGTTCCAAGGCCAGGAGTGATGAGTGGGTCACAGAAGGGGGGAACCCATGTGGGAGGCTGGCAGAGCTCAAGCAGGGAGACAGGACACTGGTGGGGGCGGCCTGGTAGAGGTAACCAGAACGCAGGAGGGATGAAGAGGGCTTCCTTGTGCGTGAAAGCTGGAGTGGGGTGAGTTGGGCACCCACGGGCCGGGGCGACCCAGCCAGAGCGCCCGAGACTGCAGGAGGGTGAGCAGAGCGAGCCTGGCGTCAAGGTCAGCGCCCCAAATCCACCCAGTGGAGGAGGAGTGGGCAGCAGAGATGGGGAGTCGGCTCCCCGGGGGGTTGGGCAAATGAATAAGTGTAGGTGGGACAATGGAAGCCAGTGTTTCATTGCTGGAGGAGGGAGAGCAAACAGAGGAAGGAGGAAAACGTGAATGAATTCATGGGGCTGGACTGGGGTCCGGAGCGCCGGTGTGCACTCACGGTTGTCAGTATACAGACAGACGCAGAGATTAGCAGAGAGCTAGTGTATATAGCTGTGTGAGTATATGTATAAGCAAACACAGATGCCGTCCTAGTTGGCTCAGGCTGCTGCAATAAAATACCATAAACTGAGTGGCTTACACAGTAGGGTTTTTTTTTTGTTTTCACAGCTCTGGAAACTAGGAAGTCCAGGCTCAAGGATGACAGATTTGATTCCTGGTGAAGGCCCTCTTCCTGGCTTGCAGATGGCCACCTCCTCACTGTGTGCTCACCTGGCCTTTCCTCGGTGCACACCTCTTCCCCTTCTCATAAAGCCACTCATCCCATTGTGAAGAAACCACTGTAATGACCTCATCTTACCCTTAGTATCTCCCAAAGGCCCCAAGTCCAAATACCATCACACTGGGTTAGGGGTTCGACACATGACTCTGGGGGACAGAGACATTCAGTCCATGACAGGTGTATATGCAGGTACATATGTCCTACTACACGTTACATACACATACACACACACACACACACACACACACACACACAGAGCCATACACAAATGCTGCATGTATTTCCAACCTCTGTCCACCGAGAGGGTCTGGGGGTGGTGACACCCCGATAGCAAAGAGCAAAGCTAGCACCCAGATCTTGGCTTTCAAAGACTATTTTCCACTAAAAGGAATCCAGATTCCTTGCAAAACCGGCTGGTTCCAGGTCTTGGGTGGGGAAAGCACAAGATGAACCTGAAACATCTTGTGCCAAAAAGGAAAGGAGCTCAAAGATGGTGAGGGCGTGTCACGAGGACACCAAAGACAGCTTGCACGAGTTCCCACTGGTCAAACAGAGGACAATATGTCATTAAAATGAATAATGGTCATCATGGTTTACTACCCTTTGAATGAAATAGGAAGCCATGATCCCATCTGATAGAAGTAAATATAGGAGGAAATTGAAAGTTTGCTGTGGAGCAGGAGGCACAGAGTACCTCCCTACAAAATACTTATTACCAAGGGGAAAAACTGTCTTTACAGTAAAGGAGCCTGGCAGACACCACCTTAATCGAGTGTTCAAAGCAAAAGCATCAGTAATGAGACACAACAAAACCTCAGCCCATCTGATAAGGCACAGTGAGAACACGGCGTCACTTCTGTGATATTCCTGACAAAGATGGATAAGCTGAATCTAATCATAAGGAAACACCAGCTTGAGAGACATTATACAAATAACTGTAATCTTCAAAAGGGCCAGGATCACGAAAGTCAAGGAAAGACAGAGGAACTGTTTCAGACAGAAAGAGAAGAAAAGAGATAACTAAATGCAACCGTACAATGGTCACTACTGGGACAACTGGCAAAACCTGAACGGGGTCTGAGGAGCAGATGTCAGTAACACCTCTATTTGATTTCCTGATTTTGATGGCTATATTGTGGTTATGTAGGAAAATGTCCCTACTTTTAGGAATCACACAGGAAAGTATTTGTAGGTGACTGGGCATCGGGTTGACAACTTATTCTCAAATGGTTCAGGAAAAATATTAACCTTTGTATTGAACATCCAACTTTTCTCTAAGTTTATGATCATTTCAAAATTAAAAATAAGTTAAAAACCAATAAATTCTATTTTCATATATGAACTAAATATCCCTTAATATACAGCTAAGTGTGGTTATATGCTACATGTTTATTTGACGTGTGCACTAATAGAGCACAAATAGACTATACATATGAATACATAGCACCGGGACCTGGAAGCACGCCTAGACCTCCTTGTGCCGATCAGGGGCTGCAGGTTCCGGAGAGGTGGGCCAGCCTCTGGAGGGCTGCCTGGTTGTAGCTGGAAACTGGCCTCTCCCTGTAACATCTAGCCCCCATATTCTGAGATAATGGCTTCCCAACATCCTACAAAATTCAGAAATCTGCAATTCAAAATTTCCGTCCTCAGAAACCATTCAAATCCCCAACATTCTCCTATTTGATTCCCCAGGACACAACCCAGACAGCCTTGTGCCCCTGACGGTGGCACCCATCACGGCCTGACAGCAGAGTCAGACAGAGGAGGGTTTGCACTCCAGCCCCACCCTGTCTGTGCCTCCTTTCCTCCACGGGTAAGGCGGGAAGAGGGTGTAGTGTCCTCCCAGGGCTGGGGAGGGGGCACGGGTGACATATCTGTAAACCCCCACACCCTGTGTCTGATAAATGACACGGTCAGTAGACAGGAACTGTTTTTCTTTTCTTTATCAGCTAAAAGCGTGTGTTTCCTTGTGTGGATTCCAGAAATGTGGTCACCATTTCGATAAAAGTACCAAAAGCCAGTTGGGCAGGGCTCAGAGGTGTGTTCTGGTTTTAGCCGCATGGAGTTTGAACCCCTGTGAGGTTTTATGAGATCTGCTTTATGGCCCCGGACTTCCTTCTGAAACTTCCTTCTGGGGCAAGAGGGAAAAGGCAGGTTGAGGTGAAGGTCGGATCAGGGTAAGCCAAGTTGAAGGGAAGGTTTTCAGAAGGAGCCTTGTTCTAGTTAGATGTCCTCATGCCTCTGCGTTGGGAGGGGGTTTCTGGTAGAAAGTTTGAGTAAACCCGAGTCCAGACTCAGTAATATGTACTGGGAATGGCACATAAGCAAGAAGCGGGTGCGGTCCCAGCCTGCCAAGCGCTCACAGTCCAGTGGGGAAGGGAGGCAGCCCCACAAGCGATTTCACTCTCACACTACCTGGCTTCTCTGTTTACTGCGTCTGAAGATCACCACCCATGTGCCCAGCACTCAGGGAGGGCCTGGGGGAGAACCAGATGAGTAGGCTATGGCTCGAGCCACAAGGAACTCACTGTCTACTACAGGGAACAGACATAAACCAACCACTGCCCCCCATCACTAGCATAAAGAGAGTACAGCAGGGCTTTCCTTTACAGAACACAGAGTAGGGGAGGGGGAACGCACACAAAGTCTTCACAAAGCAGACATGTGAAAGGGTCTTGAAGAATGACAGGAAGAAGAAATGTGATCACGGGCAGAAGAAAGCACCAGTGCATTGCCCAAGGGTGTAAAATAGCAAAGTGGGTTCAGGGCTGGCTGTGTGGAGCTGGACAGGAGGCCAGGGACTTGGGCTGGCTCCAGTACATCGAGGACCTCGTGGGCTTCACTCAAAAATTCAGCCTTGACTGTGGGCAGTGGGGGCTGTGGAAGGGTTTAAGCACTGGGACTAGATGACCTTATTTGCATATTAGAGAGATCATACTGGCAGTCACATGGGGGATGGGCCAGAAATCAGAGACTGCGGGACCTTTTAAGAGGCTGTTACAACTGCCCCAGGGACAAATAAGAGCGCCCTGAACCATGGTAGTTGTGGGTGGGATAAAATGAGGTGAACAACATGTGGGTTTACTGAGAAGCTGGAATTGATGTGAGTTGGTGGCACTAGTGAGGAAGAGGAGAATGGCTCTGGGGTTTCTAGTCTGGGTGGTGGTACCTTTATGAAATGAGGAAGCACAGAAAGAGCAGGTTTGGTACAAGGGCAAAACACTGAGCTTGGTTTTATAAACTGAGGTACCCTAAGGATATCTTTGTAGAGATGAAGGATGAATAATTGGAAACAGGGGTCTGTGGCTGAAAAAAGAGGCAGGTACTCACTACATAGAAATAGTAGTCATTAGTCATAGAGATGATGGTTGAATCATGGAGAATCTGTACAAAGCACATGAAATGTAATGCAGACAAAGAAGACTGGAGAACAGTCAGTTGTCACAGGAGAACCAGAAGACGGGTGGCAAGGAAACACCCAATGGGAGTAAAACACTTCGGCCAAGAGGGAGTGTTACAGTGGCAAACGATGGAGAACTTAAGTAAAGACACAGGCTGCCAACTATGCATCAGATAGGAAACCAGTCAATTGTGACCCCACTGAGGGAAGTTTTAGGTGAGTTTTGGGGCTGATACTAGTTTTTAGTGGATTAAGAAATCTGGGGAGAAGGGAGAGACAATTCCTTTAAGAAACACAGTCTAGGGGACGAAAAGGAGTAGTGAGCTGAGGAAAGGCAGGATCCAAAAAGTGGGTTCAGGATAGCAGCAGTGTGGACAGTTGTGTACGCTGAAATGCATCCATGGAAAAACAGGCCTGGATGGCACAGGACTTGATGATGGAGGAGCCAGCTCCCAGGAGCAGCAGGGTGGGGAGGAGGTGGGCACAGGTGGGAGGGTTGTCTGGAACAGGGGGATGGAGAGGAGGGAAGAAGGGTAAGAGGAGAGAGCCACTGACAGTTTAGACGATGAGCAGGGGTCCCAGGGCTCTGAGGAGGGGGAGCTGCCGGGGAAGGGAGTGTTTCCTTGGTACTTGCTGCAGGCAGGGACACCTCGGTTTCATCAGCCCCTGGCTGCAGGTGCAGCGAGCAGCTGGCCTGACCCAGGGTTGTGACTGGGTAGGGTGGCATGGGCCAGAGGTCAGAGTGCAGAGGCTGCCTGTAAGAAGCATCTCAGGGATTCGGAGGAGCCAGCAGGGAGCTGTGTGTACACACTCAGGGCTCAGCATCCTGCGGAGGGGTTACTCACACCACTGACTCAGACCCAGGTGCTCATTTGCATGTTATTCATTTCAAGCCAAAAAAAAAAAAAAAAGGCAAAGCAGGAATACCAGGAGCATCTCATCCCCTTTCCAGACAGAACCACCCAGTCCTTCCCAGCGCTCCGGCTGTCGTGATGAGTCTCTCCCACCTAGAACTCTTTCCACTTTCGAGGGCTCTCCTCAGTCATGCCCACATAGCTGTCTGAAATTCAGCTGGGAAAAAAAAAACCACTCAGAAAGTTCATTTCCTCTCTAAGAATTTCAAGGTAAGTTTTAATTTTGGGTTAAATGCTCAAAGCATGGCCCTTACCACTGCCAAATATTATAGTTTTGTTTATCATCGTCTCCCCTCACCAGAAGGTAACCCCCACGAGGAGAGGAGCACTATTTCGCATCCCTGTTCCTAGGACAGTGCCTGACGCATAGCAGGTGCTCAGTGAACATTTAAAAGACTGAAGCACTCCATCTAACCCTCCCACCCTAGGCATGTTCCAGTTTAGGAAAGGGCTTCAGAGAGGTTAAGCATTCTCCCCAGGTTAATCAGATCAGGTAAGAAGAAAGCCCCAGCTTCAGTCTGGCCTGCCCACGTGTCAGGCAGTAATTCAGAACCCAATAGGTTCATTTATGAGGTGACCGCTTCTGGGAACCTGATTCATGCTAAGCCACTTCTGATGAGAGCACCTCTAACAAAAGAAGACAAATGTCCTGATTTACATTCAAGTATAAATTACTGCCAAGGAGCTGAAATGCTCTGACCGGCTGAAGGGCTCAGTCCATCCCAGTAGGACAGGGCTGTGACTGAGGAAGCCAGAGAAACATCCCCCAGCCTTGTTAGAGCCTGAGCGGAGTCTAGTTCTCTTACGGAGACCATGAGCCAGCACAGGGAACTGGATACTGCATGCCCCACTGCGCTGGCCAGTCAGGATCCCACCTCCAAAAGGGCTAGTGACATGGGCTGCCCGCTCTCCAGTTCACCAGAAGAACCAGCCACTAGCCTTCAGCCTCCATGTATCCTTTCAGTTTCTCCTTTGAGGAGAAATGCTTGTTGAATGACTGATGGACCTCCTTCCTTCCAACTCCACATCCGGTTTTCATGACTTTTAGGTGGTCACTTCTTGTTGATGGGGGAAAACCCTATGCACGGCAGGAAGCCACCTTGCAACAGTTCCAACTGTGGTGTCTCGGGAAGACCACCCCTCTGTGAATACAGGTCTGTATTTAGGTCCTTGCTGGTTTGAGCCACTGGTGGTCTTTATGTTCTGCCTGTGGCCTGAGTTTTGGGGGCCTGTCTTCTCTGTTCCCTGCAGCTAAGAGGGCCTGTGCTTCAAACCACAGGGGAAATATGGTGAGGGAATAGCAGTCTAGAACACTTTGGGGAGGAAACAGCCATTGGAAGCTTGGTCAGCATAAATGCTTGTGATGTGGACAGTCCAAGAATCAGAAAAGAATCCAGTTTCTTTGGCAAGTGGAGTACAGACCAAGCCAGGACTTTGCTTCTTTTCTACTATTCAGCAGCTTAATTTTAAACAGAACAGAAAAAAAATCCAATTCCCAATACCTGGACGGGAGCAGAGTAACCACCAACAAAACAGCTGTTAGCATGGCTGGCGCTCGTCCCTGTGAACTGCTTTAGTCAAGCTAAAGGCCTGGCAGGGGAGAAATTCTGGCTGGCTTAGCAAGGAGAGGAAGTTTGAAGGTAGCCATCACAGATGGTAGCAGATGCCACAGAGCAGAGCAGAAGCCACCAGGGACGTCACTGTCTCAGAGCTAAGTGAAAAAGATGATATGTACTTGGCCAAGCCAACTGCCAGTTATACACCCCAAGAAGCTCAGGAAGCCGGGGAGGGCATAGAAGTTTCTTTAGTTGAAAATTTTCCATTCTCTTCATTCACCAATCTGCGAGCCCATGTCTTTTCAACGACCTAGGTTGTCGGCTTCAGGTAACTGCTCTCACGATAGCATGCCTGCAGAGCAAAGGTGGATGTGCACAATTTGCAACTGTGGTACTGACGGCTCCCCTTCTGGGGTTAAGGGACCCCTCCTAGGGTTCCAGGAGAGTCATGTGCTTCACAGGAGCTGGGAGCTACTGAGTCACTAGAAGACAATCAATCACTCAGACCCTTCTACACAGAGCAGGGGAGTGGTTACAGTGTGAGCTCCAGAGTCTGCACAAGCTTGGGGCTAAATAAGCAGCTCCACCATTACCTGCTGCAGGATGCTGCTAGTCATTTAGCCACTCTGAACCTCAGTTTCCTCATCTGTTAAGCAGCGATAACAGTGCCTATCTTACTGGGTGTTGTAATAATTATGGGGTTTTTTTTTTCTTGAAGAAAGTTGTAAAACTTTCTTGAGAGACGGTTAACAGTCAAATTTCCAACATAAGGACAGCATGCTTAGTTTCAGTTGGTTTAAACCTGTGATTTTTCTCCACCTGCTTCTGGTATTTTAATGGGCTCTAAACTTGCTAGGATCTCCTCCTTGATATCAGGACCATCTCCAGGCTCATCTACTGCCTCCAGCAGAGCCAGTTTCTGTTGATCAGCTTCCATATCAGGCCCTTGAGCTACAGGTGCTCCTTCACCTTCAATGTCCTAAGCAGGTACAATATCTTGACTCTCAGTTGGTGGTTGCTCTAGTTGAGGTTGTTTATCCCTGGGCTGCTGAGCAACCAGAAGTCCATCCGGCTGGGAAGACTCTCCATCATCTTTTCTTCCTGTAGATTTGGATCTTGTTCTTACATGCCCACTTGTATTTCCCAACTTAACTGCCAGGAAGTCCTCTATGAGGATCTACTGGCTGAGTTTCAGTCAGCGAGAAAGAGTCAAGATGGCAGGGAAACAATTACGTTTGATAGTGAATGCAAAGCATTTCGCCCAAAGCACTGTACAGAGCAAATGCTCAAAGAATGTGAGCTGTCATCCCACATCTATCAAAGCCCAGCAGGTGCAGTTTAGCATTGCCACGGTCCTTCCGTGTCCTATAAATTTCTACATCTCATGGTCATAATTATCAGAAAGTAACTCTGTACACAGGGCTGCAGAAAACCTGCAATCTCATGATTGCAAATTTTAAAAAGCCATTATTATGAGCTGCTATTAAGGTTTTAATTCACTTGGTCAAGTGGTGACTATGGATATTCTCAGGTGTCCACAAGCCTGCATGTTACTAAAGATCAGAAAGCACTGCTTTATTCTGTAGTAATATCTTTCATTAATAGCTAGAATCCAACTTATCAAACTCCTCTCCATCTCTTTTTTAAGGAAATACAGACTTGGTGTTTTACCTAAAGCAACACTTGGGAATATGCTGGGCTGGTTACACTTTTAATGCGGTCACTTCCATTGAATCACATATTCAGACATCAAATAATAGTGGGTGTGCAAAAGAACCAGAGGGTCCCATAATATTTCCAAAGATTCAAATATGCAAATAGCCAGGGCAGGGAATGAGTTGATGTACTTACGAATGTGTCTGTCATCTAAGCGCTCTAGTGATTTTGTTTGTACAGCATGGGTGGGAGCTGAAAGACCAGAGAAGAGTGCTCAGGACACCAAGCTGAGTGGAAGCAGGTAAAAAGGCAGGATAAGGCAATGGCAAAGAGAGCCCTGGCTCCCTCCTTCCCCAGCTGTGACCTTGGGAAAAGAGCACGTGTCTGGACTTCAATTCCATCCATACAACAAGGATAACGATGCCTACAGCACAGAACTGGCTCAGATGAGTTACCGCACTAGGAAAACAGTGCTCTGTGAGCACCGAAGTACCACATACAAGAGAAACTCTGCTCAACAGGCTGCTTCTGTCAGAGGGTCCGCTCACTCCTGCGCCCACACCTGTCCTGCTGTTGTCCACCTTGTCTTCTTCACTCCGGTTCATGATGGCTTCTGCCTTGTCCTCAGCATCCTACCAGGTCTTCCTACAACTCCAGGACACACCTCCTAGAATTCCAGGTACCGTGACAAACCATCCTTCCCCCTCCCCACCAGGGCTCAAGGAATAGGCACACTGACAACTTTCTACAGAACAGACTTGATATTAGTTTAAAAACTGATCAGGCGGCAGGTGGGGGAAGTGCGGGAGAGGGAGGGATGAATAGCAAGTGGGATTTTAGGGCAGTGAAACGATTCCGTATGACACTATAAAGGTGGATACATGTCATTATACACTTGTCCAAAGCCACAGAATGTAAAGCAATGGTGGACCCTAATGTCAACTGTGGGCTTAGGGTGATAATGCCATGTCAATGTAGGTTCCTCACTTGTCACAGATGTACCCTCTGGTGGGGGATGTTGACAGCAGAGGAGGCTGTGCATATGTAGATGTTAGAGCATGTGTGGATATAAGCAGAGAAAGGGGAACACAAACCAAGTGGCAGAAATTGTGCAAAAAGGAGGGCCACAGGCCGAATGCAAGAAACCATGCATTGTGTAAGCACCAGGGGTCCCTGAGCAGAGAAAGAAAAGCAGGAACCTCTGGGCTGATAGGTGGCCACAACTTTGGGGGTGATAAGAGGCCCAGAGGCCAACAAAGAAAGGTGAGAAAAGGCAGGAACCTCCAGTGTCCAAATGTCACCTTCTGCTCATTATGCCCTCATTACAATAAAATTAGCCTTGCAGATTAGAAGTACCCATCATGCACTGACGCCATGACACTTCCGATCCAGACTAAATAAGGACAAAAATCCCTCCTCCCTTTGGGAAGGTGGAGTTGGAATGAAAATCAGGGAATGCAACCCCAGACGTTTCCCTCCCTAAAGAATATTCCGCGCATTCATTTTTACACCCTATGTAACCAACTTGCCAAAAACACTCTGGCAGCCACTCACCTGAGCCTGCCTGCTCTCCCCTTGAGAGTGTACCATCTCAATGAATCTCAAGTTACTTTTTTTAACCACTGTGTCTTGTCTCTGAATTCTTTCTGGGATGGGACAAGAACCTGTAACACCGGTTACACCTACCGGCAACATGGGAACAGAAAGTGTATGGGAAATCCCTCTACCTTCCAATAAAGTTTTCTGTGAACCTAAAACTGCTCTAAAAGTCCATTTAAAAAATTGATTACACACACACACACACACACAAACAAGTCAGCTACTGAGATGGCATCTGACAAATGTGAAAATTTAAGAAATCTAGCTCTTTATTTAACATCAAAGCTCACATTAAGGGTTAATTTAAAAAATAATGGCACCTGCTTTGAATGGGGGTGAAGATCTACATAGAATTTACAATTTTAGGCTGACATGAAACTATAATATCTCACAAAACAGAAATTCTCACAATAAACATTTCCAGTTTCTACTTTCATAGCTGCTAACTACTGCGTATATGTGTGGTAAACAGAGAGCACGTTTTGTTGAAAGATTTCTCTAAGGACAAACACAGCAGACATGCTTTAAATAAATCAAAATGGCAACACACAAATCATTCCTGAAACAATCAAAGTACATTACTGTCCAGCTTCTTATAAAGAGAATTGTACTGACTTTAGAAAATCATAGGTTAGTTTTGCTTTATATCTTCTGGGTTAACGTTCTTGTTAAATGTATTTTTTTTTTTTTAAAGCTTCTTAACTACTTTTAATATAAATAGGCCAGTATCATTCTTTTTGGTGATTTATCTTTTTAGACCAACTTCCTACTCTTAGCACATGTACTAAGCTTCTTGAAACACTTCTCTCCAGATAAAGCCCTGAATTTCAAATAATGCCATTTAATCCTACCCCCTCGTTCCCTGAAACTAAAGAAAGATGCAAACTAGGTTGTTTAATCACACATGTTCATATTAATAAGCATATTTAAATTTTTTTCCAAACCAATACAACTATATTTGGATTCAATGCAAAAATGTTCCCATTTGATGCAAAATAATTTGGTAAAGTCCAAAGAAAAAAGACCTAAAGTAATTAGTTGCTGGAGGGAAGCTAGTTCCCCTCACTATGATTGAACCCACAATTAAACCTGACATGCTAGAAAAATGACAGGGCAGGGAACACACATAGTAGGGAAATATTTAAATGGAAACACGAGTGACGAAGCAGGAGCAGGGCTAAAACTGCACGGACGCTGCCTCACTGAGAGGGACAACAGCTTCAAGGGCTGGGATGAAAAGGGAAGAGTTTCAGAAGATTTCAGTTCACCAACAGATCACAGCAACCATGTAAGCAAAACAACTAAGTGTGCATGCCAGAAACTTGGGACTAATCCTACTTTCACTGTCCAAAATCAGCAGTGGAATACTTTTATTTGCTGCCTCATCGTGGGTTTACTTTTTTTTGGCAGTAGGGGATGGGGGTGGGGGATGTTTTGCTCTGGCTTAATCATACCGCAAATATTGGAATAACCAATTCAGAACCCACAAGAGAGTATTTATAGGTTTTCATTTTGTCCTCAGCAGACTATCATTATCCTGGTGATCATGAAAATAATATATCACCAAAAAACCCAGTGCTAGAATCCAATGTCCAGCATCTTCGATCCCTTAGTAAGTTCACTGAGGGAGCAGGTGCTTGCTTTCATCTGAAGGTCTGCACAAGATGCCGACTGCCAATGAAAGGCGGGGGAAAAGAGTCATTAACATAAATGTAAAATGAATAGCCAATTTCAGGATACGTCGTAGCTAGATCACTATTTTTAATTGTATATATATAACATTTTATCTAATCCCCTTAGGCAGTGACAAAAGGAAGCAGGGGGAGAGTTTATTCCTTAAGAAGAGAATAATATACTGCAAAGAGTAAAAAGTCTCCTTGGAGTATATCCTCTTACTAAAAAGCTTCATGAAATTTCAACGAGACTCTAAAGTAAATATGCTGTGTAAGTTGAGCATATTCAAGTGAAAGCCAGATTTCTGACATCTAATGAGAATCACCAGAAATATGAATTCTTTAAAAAAAGATTCATGATCAGGTGGGATGATTTAGACCCTACGGTATTTCAGAAGAGAGGCAGTTTCGAGTAGCTTCTGTTAACGGTGCCAGGCTGGAGGGGGTGATTCGTGTTGCTTTCTGTTTCCTTCCCCACTTCTCTCCCCAGGGAGGAGACAGAGTGATCGCAGGTCTGGGAGGTGTCAAAACAAACTTGCTAGGCTGAGTGATGAGTGGAGCGCGGGGTGTGAGGAGGAACCAAGCCTTCCTGGATCCTCCCAGAGCCCTTACCGCGAGGGCCAGGGATCTCACTCATCCTCTCTAAACTAACAGCAGCATCGACACCCACCCTAACCCCTGGCACGTCCGAAGTGCCTCAGAAAGGTTCACAGAAATCAAGAGGAGCCCATTCAGGACCCAGCCCTCAGCCCACGCAGAGACTGATGCCCACAGACAACCGGGAACGCTGGCCACTACCACAGAAAGGCACAGCATCCCCCCTCCCACCCCTCCCTGGATCTAGGACCTGCTTCTCTCCCCTGGATTGGATGGACCACAGCGTATTCAAAGCCAACTTGGGAGACCAGGGGAGAGTCTGGCAGCAAAAGGGGACACAGCCATGAGACGGGGTGGGACTGTAACTCCCTCTTCCCTGAATCCAAGATACTTTATAGCCAAAGGTTTTGTGAAATGATGTTTATTGTTTTAAAAAGCTTGAGTCTGGAATTAGATACTGGTGATAGTTGCATAAGTGTGAATTGGTTTTAATCAGTGGATTGTAAACTTGAAAAAAAGAAAAAGAAAGCAAGCTTGAGCTCTATGAGCCTCACCCACACTGGACCTGTACCAAGCGTCGACTATTTCAACCCCTCAAACGACGGCACACTGTCACATTTTTTCAGGAGATTTCCCTAAGAGCAGCTGTTTGCAAAATATTGCACTTAAATTAAATCCAGGTGTTTTGATGTTTTCTGGAAGGAAATGTACACTAACATGCATCTTTGCGTCTTCACATAACAAAACAGTTGGTGGGAGAAGGGGCTGAACAACAGTTTTCATTAAAATCTTCTAGGTCTTCCTTTTTGTTGTACAGAGAAACAGATGTAATGGAAAACATTCTCTGGGCTCAAGATAGTGAACAGCATCCCTCAAAGAGGCCAAAAATGACTTCTGAATGCTTTCACCTCAATGGAAGCGTGGTCACTCCACTACCTTGCAACTTATTTTCAGCAAGATCCTAAGAGACAGATGGGCAACCTTGGCTCAGACACTGGATCTAATTTACTCTATTCCTACTGGTCTTTCAGGATCCAAAGATGATCCGCTCAAGGTTCAACCAGGCGAACTGCGCCCACTGATCAAGCTAACGTCCTATTTTCTTCCCCTTTTGCAGTGTTCCGACCTCAGGGCACTTTAGTTTTATAAGCTATGATCCTGTTGTTCTTCTTGACAGCAAGAGGAGAACCCCCTGCACCATGAGCATCATTTGTTTTCACTGAGTAAGCGCTGTGCTCCCTCCCAGACCTGTGAGTAAGGTGAGTCACAGGAAGTGAGTCATGTCCTCAGAGGGGGTTTAACACAATAAAGATTTGCCGAAACACAGACCTCTGGAGTAGTGCTTACTGGACTCTAAATCAGTGTTACACCCACAGTACGAAGAGGGATTTGGATGCATTCCTATATGCCTTGAAGGTGAGGCATCTGATAGCCAATTACGGGGAAATCAAGTAGGTGAGCAGCTCCCCGGGCAGAAGGTGGCAAAGGTCCGTTCATAAATCCTTGCATCTTATCATTTAAAGAGCAACCGAACACTTAAGCTAGACTTCAGATGGACAAACAGGTGGGTTACAAGATTTCTATGTCATGGAGCATCACACACAGTTGACCACTGTGGATACTGGGCACACATGGGGCCTACGATCATCAGTGGACAGAGGGATGGATTACACGGGATTTACTGTACTTGCATTGGCTCCAAGTGTTCACATGGCCAACGCCTGAGCAGCATCCCTTCCCCAAGTCAGGCCACATTCTCGCTGCTTTCTCGGGGAAGATGCAACCACCAGCAACAGTGATGCTCAATTTTGAAAGAGGTTTACGAGAGAGTGAGATTTAAAATCCTTTTTCTTCTGGGTCATTAATTATGCCAAGTGCTCAATAACCAGAGGTTGACCATGCTGGGCTGGTCAGGTGGGCAGGGAATCTGGTCTCATTAAGGCAGTGAGCAACGTGGGGAGAGCCTGGAAAGAGATTCATGTTAACCAACAGGGACCGAGCTGGCAATGGCCACCCGGGTAAGAGAACTGTCGCTATTTACAATGCACAGCCCTGGTCCTCGTCATCTTCCGCCGGCACCACTGTTCGTTTTAAAATTTGGTAGTATGCACAGTTTCTTTAAAATAAAAACTTGAAAGAAGGTGAGGACAGAAACCAGCGGCCTCATCTCGGTATTATGATCCTTTCTATGGCGCACAGAATTTGGTCCCAGTTTTTACAAAATATTGCAAGGAGAGTCACAGCAAAGAAGGTGCCAAGAATGTGGAAGCGGCTCTTCATCATGGGCGAGATGAACTTGGCGATGGTGGACACGCACACCAAGATGACGGTCATGAAGGCCAGGATCACGTTGATGCACTTCCCCAGGAGGACCTTGGCGTTCACCGTGTCGGTCTGCAGGGCCTGCTGCTCTTGCTGGTGGAGCTCCAGCTTAGAAATGCGAGTCTGGCAGGACTCCAAGGCTTCCTGTGGGTGAGAGGGAGAGCGAGGATCAAACGCTGCTGAGATCACGGGCACCACAGGAGCCCCGGGCTCCTGACGCCTGCTGCCCAGGCAGCTCCAAACAGCCGAACTGACGATGATGACGGCGGTGATGACAGACAGAGAAGCACAACAAGAATCCCCAGGCTCACGTTATCCTGTTACTCATGGACAGAATGAGCATGGATATACAGCCATAAATGCCCTGAATGAGGAGTCATGGTTAAGTATTTTGACTCCACCTACACTTAACATGCATAGAATATTGGCATCTGGTGGTACCATCAGGGACAAATCAGAGGAGGGGTGGGGCTTCGTTTTGTGACAGTTGTCTACCTCCAGCCATGGAGTAGGTGACATCTTCAATCGCTAGTTCTTACTCCCACTGCTCAGAGTCCATGTGCGTCCATTACAGACCAGTGGAGGGACGGGGACAGGTTGCCCTTGGGGCCACTCTGCTTAGGCCTGCTCTTTGAACGCTGTGTTCCCAGGACACTGTGTGAGGCTACGTGTGTTCCCTAGATCTTGCTCTTTCCGGGGCTTTGATTACTAGACACAGGTGACTCCAAGCATATCTCCAGCCCAGCTGTCTCTTTTGAGATTGACTCGTATCTATATGCATCCTTGACATCTCCATTTGAGCTTCTTAAAAGCATTTCAAATGCAACATGTCTGGTTGTGGATTCGTGCCTGCACCTTCCCCACACCTGCCATCAACGCTGTTTCCCTTCCAGTTTCTTTTCTCAGAAAATGGCACCTGATTCATCAAGTTCCTCAGATGTGAAGTGTGAGAGGCATTCCCTGACACTCTCTCATCTAATTCAACACCTGGCCCCATCAATGCAACATCAAGTATTTATCTTAACTGGTCCATTTCTCTCCCCTCCCACAGTCACCCCCCTCCCCAGCTAAGTCACCAGGACCTCTGCCTGTAATGACTTTACACTCATTTCTCCAACTAACACGCTCTTTGCCTTCAACCTCATGAATCTACTCTCCATACAGCAGCCCAAGTGCTCTTCAAAAGATGAATATCTCACATCCCTCCTTTCTGTAAAATCTTTTAAATCTGTAACACGGCCCAGACCACACCACTCTCTCCTGTCTCACTTAATAGCAGCCCCCTGCCTCCCCTCACTGTGCTCTGGCCACACTGGTTTTTCAAAGTTCTGAAAAGGAGCATGTTCAGGGCCTTTGCACAAGCAGTATGCTGTGCCTAAAAGGTCTGCCTCCCCACGCACCACCCCCTTCAGCTGTGGGTCTCCCGTTCATCTTTCAGGACCCACATCGATGATCACATCCTGAGAGGAGCCTTCCTGGCCCCACCAGGCTGTGTCAAGCTACCCCCAAGCCGTACTCCCTAACCAAGACACCACACCTGCAGGAGGACGGTCACCAGGACCATCGTGATGCTACCCCCAGGGCAGAGTCAAGGGCAGGCTGGAGCAGGTGCGTGCTGGCTGAGTGCTCTGGAGACTGGATGCCAATAATGGGATAGGAGGCTTGAGAGAGAACCACCTCACCCGTCTCGGGAGAAAAGGACCTAAGGAGAGCTGCTTTTAACTCACTAGCCTATTTTCTAACTCATTTACCGATACATGTGCGCTCAACTGAACTACAGTCATCTTTTCAGAAAACCAAGCACGGTGGATCCAACTTTGATTTGCTTTTCTCCGGCTGAACATACTCTCTGGGCCAAAGAACAGGGTTCTCTGTTACTATAGTGACTTCCATTACACGGGCTATCAACAAAAAAGTTAACACTTCTTCAGATCTTCACATTCTAAAAAGCACTGGCTTTCTACAAAGCAGGCAAGTGCCCCCAATACCATGCATTCTTTTCAAACTCTTGGGCCCAAGCTTCCCTCCATTTTAGGCATGGCATGGAAAAGGCAACAGAACGGGACAGAAGATGAACATTTTAGGCAAATTCATTCATCTGTGATTGGATAGATGGTATATATGTATTAGATATATAAATAGACTAATCCTAGGATTGCCTTAGAACTGCTGTCA
Organism: Camelus bactrianus; assembly: GCF_048773025.1. NCBI lineage: Eukaryota > Metazoa > Chordata > Mammalia > Artiodactyla > Camelidae > Camelus > Camelus bactrianus. Next base: position 39,626,172 of record NC_133550.1, on the reverse strand, counting down.
AATTTTTTTACCAAAAGAAAACTCCAAGAAAATTAAGCAGTAAATTGTAAGGAATTTTTGTCACAACACCTACTAAGAGACACTCAGGCCCACAATCTTTAGCATTTCCTTGAGTCCAGTATTTAACTTATTGGGGATAAGGACAGAGGACAGGATTATCTTCAGACTCTTTTAATTGGGAATTTACAGTTAAAATACTCTTTTGTTTATTAAAGCAACAAAACCCTTGCAGCCATATTGGCAAGGACTCTCCTCACCCTGATTAACCCCGCCTGTGAGAACAAAAGAAGCCCTGAGAAATACGACTATGCCCACATAATAAATATAAAGTTGTCCAGCGTTTATCTCTTGTCTGCTTATTATGTGTCAGGTAAAGATTTAAATACTTTCATATCTTATCCCATTTAATCCTCTTGACAGCCTTTTGAGGTAGAGCTCATTAATATTTCCATTTTATAGATGAGGAAACTGAGGCACCAGGCAAAGATGTGCAGGGTCACAGTAAGAGCATAACTATCTTCTAACTATCCTAACAGGAAAGGCCCTCGAGTCACTCACAAGGATGTCCTCTTGGCACTTCTGAGCTAGAGATGAACCAGAAAATGTTGAAATGAATTCTTCGGAATTTTTAAGCTCCCTCTGTGAAGTCTCTCCCTGTATCTTACCCCTCCATCTCTAAAGTATGTTTCTTTAAAAAAAAAAAAAAAAGGAATAACAATATTAACACAAACAATCCCCTAAATAAGAAAACCACAATTTAGAAATGATTGAGTGGCATCCCAGACATGTTCTAAAACAGAAGCTCTAATAAAACTGACTGCACTGTTCACCTGGTGACACTTCATAGTTAAATCAGTCCACATTTTTTTGAACCAGTTAGCAGTGAAGTTAAGTCTCTCAACCCCGAGCAGAGGCAGAAATCCCCCGAGTGTCCTCCATACCACCATCCTCAGAGGCAAACGTGTCTGATGCTTTGGCTCCCAGAATTGTCCAAGTAGACATCTGCGATCAGCACAGCTCAGCCCACGACACAGAGGGGAATGAAACGCAGGCAGCTGAAACTGCGGCTCACACGCTGTGGGAGAAACCTCCCCACCGTAAAGTGGGGCTGGGGAAAATAACTACTGTCTACAAGGAAAATTTGTAAAACTGAAGCTGAGCAACACTTCAAGAGTACTCTCTTTTTGTTTTTTGTTTTTTTTTTTAAAAAGGCGATCAATGGGAATGTAAATTAGTGCAGCCACTATGGAAAACAGTATGCAGGGTCCTCAAAAAAGTAAGAACAGAGCTACCGTATGATCCAGCAAGTTCACTTTTGGGTATATACCTGAGGAAAATGAAATCAGTATCTAGAAGAGATACCCGCACCCTCCCCCCCGTTCATTACAACTTTACTGACAACAGCCAAGACACAGAAACAACCTAAGTGTCCACTGATGGATGAATAAAGAAATGTGGTACGCGCGCACACACACACACAAATATTATGCAGCCGTGAGAAAGAAGGAAATCCTGCCATTTGCAACAACACAGATGGGCCTAGAGGGTATTATGCAAAGTGAAATTAGTCAGACAGAGAAAAACAAATACCATATGATCTCACTTATAATGTGGCATCTCAACAGGGAGGTGACATGGGTAAGGGGGGTCAAAAGGCACAAACTTCAAGTTATAAGACAAATAAGCCCTGGGGATGTAAAGTACAGCTTGGTGACTATGATTAACAACACTGTATTGTGTATTTGAAAGCTGTGAAGAGAGTAGACCTTAAAAGTTCTCATCATAAGAAAACAAATTTATAACCATACGAGGTGACGGATGTTACCTAAACTTACTGTGTTGATCATTTTGCCATATATACAAATCATTTGTGTTGTATACCTTAAACTAATACAAAGTTGTATGTCAATTATATCTGAATAAAAACTGGGGGACAAAGAGACCCTCTGGTACCAAAAAAAAAAAAAAAAAAAAAAAGGCACCCAAGAAGCCTAGGGTTGCTTCACGTGGCACCAGTGTTAGTGCCATGTTAGTACCGGAACATGCCTTGTTTATACTGATTCACTTACCCCTTCCCTCTATCCATCGGGACCCCACCCACCCCTTCATGTCCCACTTTCTCCAGGACATTCATTCACATTCACTATTCAAGGACTATTTGCAAGGCTTTGTTCCAGACACTTAACCTCTCTGTGCCTCGATCTCCACATCTGAGAAATGGGGAGAATGATAAGACCTACCTCAAAGGGTTGTTGTGAGGAGTAAATGGGAAAGAAAGACATGCAAAGTGCTTTGATAGGGATTGACACACAGTCTGCACTCAAGTGCTTGCAATTCTTCTAAATACGAAAGCTATTATTTTTCACATGAGCAAATAAACTTAAGGACCACACAGCTGGTAAATGGTAGATGTGGGACTGAAATCCAGTATCTAACTACAAAGTAATGACCTGCCCCACTGGTCCATAGCTTGCTAGGCACCACCCGTCTCAATGTCTGTGGCTTTCAGAGCCTGTGCCATGGAATTTGGCCCCTGTTCACTGTGTCTCAAGCCGTTTGGCAGCTGAGTTACTCCTTATCCACTACCTAGGCAGTAAGCTTATTGAAGGCAAGGTTTGTCTCACAAATTTTAAAATTTGTGAAAACTGCGGTGGTGATTGTGGTGGTGGTAGGGAGAGGAGGGTATAGGTGAGGGCATTGGGGTAAATAAACTTTTTTAAACTAATTTAGGCAGAAAGTAAACAGAATATAGCTTAATGTCTATAACATGAGCTAATGGGGTTAATAAGGTGGAGAATAAATGTCTGCTCCATGTGCCAGAAACTCTTTTGGGCTTAGGGGCAATGCACTTAGTTTGTGAAACGAATTAAAGGCTGATGATGGAAGGCGAGGCACCTGGATGTCCCGCGACCGCTCCTGGGCCTGGTAGGCCACCTTCTCCTCGATGCTGGCCAGCTCTTGCTTCAGGTTGGCAGTCTCATGCTGATGCAGGTCAGTGAGGTCATGGAGCTGGTCTTCCAGTCGCTCGTACCTTTGCAAAGAGAGGAGCAGATGTTGAGTGTGACACTTCAAAGGTGTTCCGACAGCACATTCAGAACGACGTCCTTCGGGTCTCACCACCACCAGTGCGCCTTGGCCTATTTTCATCCCCAGCAAGTGCTGGGGGATGTGCTTCAGAAGGAATCAGTCTAGCTGTGGGGAACACGCTTTGCACAATGCTGAATTCTAGCTCCAGAGAGGACTGGTCTCTGCAGTCCTAACTCTGTCCTCACTGCTGAGGTTTCATGCAAACCAAACCTGGTTTTTCCCCCATCAGACTAGCACTGAGGCAGGCAATGAGGAAGACAGGACAGACCTCGTTGGCCAGTCTGGAGACAGGGCTGTCCGGGGTCCTGCTCAAGGTGAAGACCCGCTGGCATCCTGGTGCTTTTCCCTCTTCTGCCCCCACAGCGCCCAGCGTCAAAGCCACAGCTCGCCTGCGCCACAGAGGCTATGAGGAAAGAACCAATTTCTATGCTGGAAACCATTCCATTTACTTCCCACTGCATACACAGGGATTCTGAAGATAACTTGAAACTTAAATGCCAATAAAAAAGAAATCACACTCATTACAAATTAAAGATAGCTTATCAGGTGGCATTTTCAAAAGCCCAAATCTAAAGTCACAGAAGCACGAAGATTCCCAATCCCATTCCCCAGTCCCCTCAGAGAAGAGAAATTTTGTCTTATATTTGAAACCTTACAATGTTTATTTTGAAATAGGAAGCACTACTAGGAGAAGATGCGTTAGCCCAGAATGACTTCAATCAATGTCAATTTTAGATGCTTATATAAGTCACTTGACAGAATCATTTAAAAAAAAAAAAACAACCTTAGGACAGATTTAACGATTATTCTCAGGTAGGATTTCACAGGTGCCCAATGTTGACGTTGTAAACTAACCTGTTAAAGTAAGCAATACAGTGAGCGACTAAATCAGGGAGATCACAAACGTAACTGTTTAACAAAGGAGAACCAAAACTGTCCTAAATTTACGTAAATGGTTAATTGTGACTTGAAATAAAATTTGGATCCAAAGGGTGCTGTATCCAAAATTATTTGAATGGAATTAAAGTCCATATTATCTCAGAAAACTGACTCAAAAACAGTTCTTATGTGACAGAGAATCTAAAGTCAAAGATGTATGAGGAAAGTTTTAAAAAAAAATCGTTTCATAAAATATGAGAGCCAAAAAAAGCCACTTCTCTAAATTAACACATATATAAAATCACGTATCAGACAGAAAAGAACGTGTCAGCTAAATTTAAAATTTAAATCTTACAAAATGTACTAGGCATTCCTTTTTTAATCTATATTTTTATAAGTTAACATATTCATTTGACAAAAAAAAACTTGGGGGGATATTTTTATTGGAAAGTAGTGAAAAATCACCTCATATTTGGCATATACCCTTTTTAAGTTATAAGCACATAAAAGCCAGACTACAAAATACCTGACTTTAAAAATTAACTAATCTAATCCGCAAGATTTGAATTATACTTTAATCTTAAGATTCTTTTTGAAAGCTCTTTAGGATGAAAAGTTGAATGAGCAGAATACAGTATTATGAAAAAATACATTATATTATATAGAGACTTCATGACTGATGTCCCAAATAAAAGTTACCTTACTTGTGAACCTGAAACTGGTCTAAAAGAATAAAGTCTCACAAACAAACAAAGTTACCTTGCTGGACAACACATTAGTTTTTGACCTGACAGTTATTAGGGAGGGAAATCAAATACAGGTTATGAGTTGGTGTCCTGAGACTTCCTATCAGAAGTTTCCTGAATCAGGAGCTTAATATGTATGAGTCATCAACTACAGAGTAGTATTTTAACAGACCTATGTGTGAAATGTATGTCTCTAAGCTGTCAAGGTTTAAGTCACAAATTACAAAACTTGGAATCATGAAGTGTGGAACTGCTGGTTCCTAAATGCCTTTGGACCTGTATCCCCATTTACAGAGAATACAGCCGTGAGTGCATCGCTCTCAAGCCACGTGTCTGCAGCCGGTAGACCCTGGCGCACCTAGAGAGGCATGAGGGAAGAGTTGGAGATACCTGTATCTCTCCTCCTGCAGGGTCTGAGAGATGAAGCCGTACTCCCTCTTGAACTGCACCTTCAGCGCCTCGATGTCCTCGGCCAGCTGCGCCTGGGTCTCCTTGATGTCCCGCAGCTCCTCCAGGATGGCGCTGAGCTTCCCCTGGCTGCCCAGCGCGCCCGCGCCGCCCGCCCCGAACGACTGGTTCCCGTTGCTGTCGGCGGAGCCTGACGTGCCGCTCGAGCACTCGTCGTCGCTGCCGTACTTGGGCTTGTTCATGATGGTGGCGCTGCCCCCGTAGGCCCTGGCACCCGCCTCTGGCCTAAACTCCTCCAAGGAATTTTTCAAGTGAGCGATGTTGTCGGCACTGCCAAACTTGTTCCGGATCAGGTTGGCAAACTCTCTGGACTTGCTGAAGACGAACACGGGCGGGGTGAGGGACACCCCTGGCATGCCCGACTTACCACCCTCCAGGCCATGGGGAGCGGTGCGGGCCTTGGCCTGGGCATCTTTCAGGGAGTGCTGGATGTCCTTCAGGTTGTCCTTGGCGACGTCCTTTGAGCTCCTGGGGGCTCCGTTCTGCTCGAGCTCCCTGAGCTTTCTGTGATACTGATCTAACTTCTTCTGCAGCTGGGCGATGGAGTGAGCTGACTTCTGATTCTTCTTCTCAAAGACTTGTTTGATGCGGCCAGCCTGCTGCTTGTCCGCACTGCTGACCAGTTTCAGGTACTCTGCCACGTTCCCATCACGGGACGTCTGCTCGATTTTTATCTGCTCTGTTACCTTCAGAATTTTCTGTTTCAGGCTGTCCGCACTGAGCTTGACCTTGTGGAAGTCCAGGATGCCATCAGGTACATCAAAGTTGAGGTTGGTGTCTGATCCCCCTCGGCGTATGTTCAGGGGCAGGCTTAGGGTATTCATGTCATGACGTTCTACCTGAAAGAGACAGGGAAGGAACACTTTGAGACTGGAAGTCGGAGCCAGCTGCTCAGACAGAATCTGTGCATACATCACAGACATCTTTTATGTCCCAGATTTTCAAATTTCAAGTATTCACAAGATAAAAACTCTCTACTAGCCTCTCAAGTTGAATACAGGACAATCCTACTCCTTTCCTGTACCATGTATACGAACGATGAGATTCAACTTTCCCAGGGTCTCCGATTTTCTGTCTGATTAGGTGGTAACTGCTGGTTGCCAGGACAGAAAATGCATAATGGGATGAGGTTATCAGTCAGTTGTGGTTTCCCCCAGTGTCAGATTACTGGGACACCTGCCACGTCCCACAGTAGACTTCATCACTGTGGGACATGCACCCAATTCAGAACTCCATCATTTAACAGAAGGAGAATGAAAGGAAGGAAGGAAGGGAGGGAGGGGAGGAGGGAGGAAGAGAGAGAGAAAGAGAAAGAAGGAAAGAAAGAGAAAAATGAAAGAGAAAGAAAGAACAGTTTCAGTAGGTACGTTTGTCAAGATAAGAAAGTATTTTCTTAATGAAACCATTAAACAGATGTGATGAAATAACATGGTATGAGATTAATTTTAATAATTAACACAACAGCAGTATTTAGATATGGAAGCAAATAACCCAAACCACAACCAAAGTGATTAAAAACAACAACTGTGATAATACTTCAGGCCATATGAGATAGCATTCTCACTCACAGGCCACCTGGGGAAAAGCACAGCAAAGCACCACTGAGCACCCGGGCAAGGGGGGTGGCTAGACTGTGCTCTAAGGGGAAAGGCAAACGTGGTCTGTGTGCCAGGCACTGGATGCCCACAGGCCTTGCCTTGTTTGAGCCTCAGCACCACGCCAGGCAAACAATGTGTTACATCCACATAACACGCAAAAACGGAGAATTAAGAGTTACGATTTGAATCCAAGTCACCCTAACTCTGGTCCTCCTCCCATGTCACGGCACGCTACTACTGCTCTTGTCCCCAGAGGACTAAGAACAGGTCTTTATAGAGTCTGACCACAATCTCTAAACAAAGATTTGTAAGATCTAAACTGAAGCAACATGTTTGTCAAGTTATCAACCCTTTGATTAGAATAGTGCCTTGATAAGAGTCTCCACAGAAACTGAACGGGAGACAATGTTCAGCTCCAGTTAGCTTTTTTCCAGGAGACAATAGGCTAACATAGCAAAAAATTACTAAGATAATAACTTCTAACAGGCCTCATACTGCCCACGTGACCCAGGCTCCAATGTGGACTATCTCCAACAATGGGCATTACTAACACTTTGCCATATGCAAAAGCCCACCCAGTGCTTCTTCCCAAAGGAAGGAGCCCAGTGACACAGGGGAGCACAATCCCAGGTCGGTGGGGCAGGCCTCCTTCACAACTTACATTCTGCTAACATTATTTCCCGGCTCCTCTCCTCCCACACACAGCTCTGCCGCGAGGAAGGGACCTCTGGTTGCTTTATCTGGCAGAACAGCATCATATAGGAAAAGCTGGAAGGAAATAAATGCTTAATCACTCAGACTAGAAAAAAGAATAAAGGAATTGTGACTTCACCTGGTCAAGAGGGAAGGATGGGTGTAGGGACTAAAGAAAGTACATAATAATAATCATCGTCAGGTCCTAGAGAGATGACCACAGGAAGTTCAAGGAAGCCACACGTCTAAGGCCCACTAGTGGATCTAAACATGGCCTAAAGTACAGTATCAAAAAAATGCACTAAATCAAGGACAGGTTTCTCTGGGGCAGACAGGGTCATAAATGATAATGGTACAGCCAAGAGGCTGGGAATTTGATTTCACCGAGAGATCCAATCTCGTCACACAACTCTACTTCTCAGAAAACCTCTTTGGCTCCCTAATGCCTCCTAAATTTTAGAATACAACCTGGCCACTGCTGTGGCCCCGGCTTAACCTCTGAGGCCTCGCCTTGCACCTGATGGATGCCAATAATCTCTAGCAAACCATACAACCCAGAGTTCCCAGAACGTGTGCGAATTTTCTATGGATTGCCTTGGACATATGATACTCGCGATGCCTGCCATCCATCCACTTCTTATCAAAATCCAACATACTCTTCAAGATCCATTCCAAAGGCCACTTTTCCCACAAAGCTCTTCCTAGTGCTGCCCGAAAGCTGCCTTTCCTTTCTGAGCCCCTCAGTGACGCTCCACTCCTTCTACTGGGCCACTCCTTTAGGGGAGAGGGGGTGTCACACCTGTGCCCAGCTGTAGAGCTGGCACTGCCCCATATTCACAGGAGGCTGTCAATTAAATGTCTGCTGAACTAAAGTGACGACATATTTTTATTTCAGGAGAATCGACACTGAAGTCATTTAAAATACCTTTGAATGGAATACAAAAATGACTTTAGAAGTTCCGCCCAGACAGACCTGGCAATTCCAGGTCAAGATATTTTCTTAATACCTAAGTAATCAGTTCTACATCATTTGAAACTGATTTAACTAAATAGAGATTTTTCTGAGTACCAATGTGCAACATGATACGCAAATAAAAGTAAAAAATAAGAACTTTTAATCTTTAATTGAACTACAATTTACATGCAGAAAACAGCACATCGAACAAGAATAAAACTCAAATTTTCACAAACTGTGGAACCAGTGTAACTAGGACCCAGTTAAAAAACCAGAACAGAAGCTGGCCTTGTGCCCCCTTCAGTCACAATTACATCACCCCAACCTCCAGAGGTAACCAGGAACCTGACTTCTAACAGCATACGTTAGTTCTGACTAATATATCAAGTACTCTTCTTTTTTTTTTCACTCCACATTATTTGTGAGAGTCAATAAGAAGGGATCAGATAAGATCACATTACGTTACTTAAAAAAAAAAAAAACTCTCCTTGACATTCTCTATTAAGAAGTCCACCACACGTTTGAAAATACAGAGGTTTTTATACCTTACCTTACCAAACACAGCAAGAAGTCATCACCTGTTCCTCTCCCTTTGTCAGCCCTGCCGCAGCTGGCCACCCTGCACGGGCGTCTCAGGGCAACGGCCAGGTTCTCTTACAGACTGCGGGGCCAGCACAGCCCTACGCACAGGAATGTTTACGCACAGACGTCTGGCTGACTCCTGGCTCACTTTAAAGTTACAACAATGCTTGGCATGTCCTCGAGTGTCCAGGTGGAGGAAAGCAACAGCATTTACAGCGCAAATCAATCAATCTTACAGCTCGTTGGCAAATCTCAGTTAAAAACGTCTGATGAGGGTGGAAAGCTGGCAGTGCTGCAGGGCTGTACGCTTCAGCCTTTTACAGCCCTAGCTCTCACAGGGTAATGAAGAGCCAGCTCACACATACCGTGCGTGCACACAGCTGGACCCCCGTACATTCCCTGCACACACTGAGATTTCAGGTACACGCTGGGAGGAAAGCTGTCAGAGCCCTCCATCCTCCATTTCATCTGGACGCAGCACTGAGGGCAACTGTTCGATGCAGCTGTTTCAGGGCTGGGGCACGGGGAGCAGGACAAAGGTCCAGAGATCACCCAGGGTTAACAAGCACGTGAACCGTGTGGATCAGGGACAGGTGTTCTGGTTTCGGTATGTGTTCTCGGGCAAATCTAATCATATCTGTGGTCTTCAATTTCCTAATCTATAGAACGAGGAGATAGAACCAGACAGCTTGGAGCTAACGCTGCAAAATTCTATGAAAGGTAATCCAAGCTATCTTCGCTGTGAGATAGTATCACGGGATGGTCAAAACCCTAGACTCTGGGGGCAGGCTGCTTTGGTTTCCATCTAAGCACCACTCTTACAGGCTGAGTGACCTTGGAAAAATGACTTAGCCTCTCTGTGCTTGTTTTCTCTTCATTAAAACAGAGATAATGATTCTTCGAAGAGTTGTGAGGAATAAATGAGATAATGTACATAAAGTACTTAAAGACTTCCTAGCACAGAAAATAGTTTAAATAAAGGTTTGCTATTGTTTATCATCCCAATTTCATTTAAAAATGTACCTGTTTATAAAAACTAAAAGAAAAAGAAGCTCTAAATTGTTAATGATGGTTATTTTTGCACTCTGGGATTATAAGGAGTCATTCTTTTTATTATGTTGTTGTATTTTCCAACTTTTTAAAAAATAAGTAAACTGAATTACCATTTTGGCAGAAAAGATGCTTTTTTTTTTTTTTTAAAAAAGACTGCTCACCTCCTTCAGTTCTTTCGAAATTATTTGTCTATATTATTATCTTACATGACAAGCAAACCACCAGCATCCTAGTGAAAAGCCATTCCTAATAATGTTTTCCTTCCGGCAGCAGAAAAGCTGTCCCCTCAATGTTCTGGAACAAAGGCTAAGGAAACACTTTAAGCCCTGGACAGACGTCAAACACTGACACTGAGTCATCTCTGCTACAATCCAAGCCTCCAGCTCAACGCCCCCAGGAGCTCACCTTACTCACTGGGATGCCAGACACAACTTGGTCGTTACCAGTGCTGCTCAAACAAACCATGCAGCCTTTGAAAGAGGGCTGTCCCCTATGACATTTCAAGTTTACCCCCTAAAGCTCCAGAGAGACATGAACAAAAAGGGAAGCACAGCCAATGCAGAGGCACACCACCCAAACCAGAACTGGAAAGGGGAAGCAGGCACCTGTGACACCTGCAGGGCGTGGGCTGAGGCAGGAGAGCCCTGAGGCTCCGGGGGTCACAGAGTGGCCACAGGGTGAAGGGACAGAGAGATCAGAATGAGGGGGAGAGGAGACAGATAACAACCACCTGCTTAGTCTCCAGGCCAGATATGGTGACCCTTTGCTTAAAGAAAAGCTGCCTGAGCTCAGTCACATAGGGAAAGGGTCAGGTCCGTCATACTGACGGTCACTGCCCAGGCAACAGGTATCTCTTGGCACACATGAGGGTGGTTTTACAGGCAGGCCCACAAAGGAGCTGCGGGTTCAGGATCCAAATGCTTTTGCAGGTCTCTGTGGCCTTGGTGTCCAATACGACACAGCTGACATTCTGTACACTCACTCATTTTAGCTGAAATCTAACTTCAAGGTGTAGTATCAAGGCTGTTCCTAGGGTGTGCAGGTCGGAATGCACTCGGCTTTGCCTTGGTAACAACCCATGTCAAAATCCCAGGGCCTTAAAATAGGGGAAAGGTTAATCTCTTGCTCAGGCTAACAAGTCTGCCGCGAGTCAGCTGAGACACCCAGGCTGTGAAGGAGCCTCTACCATCAGGAATGTTGCTGGTGGTCATGGGGGGGCAGGGAACTCAGTGACTTGTCCGCTGGGTCCTAAAGATGTCCCCAGAAGAGACATCTGGATTTCCTGCGCCCATTGCATTGGCTCTACCTAACTTTAATCCCACCACATGCCCTGGAGGAAAAATATCATGTCAGGGACAGGGGCCATATCCTATTGGTTAAAAACGCTGAGATAGGTTCTACTATTATTACCATTTTACAAATGAAAACAGTAGGCACAGAGAAGTCAAGTGAACTGCCTCATTAACAGCAGAGCTAGGACTGAAATCCAGGCCATCCATCTCCAGAGCCTGCTTCCCTGACAACGGCCGAGGACTTCCATTATGAAGCAGGCATTATGTTAAATATTTTTATGTACTCATACATTTAGCACACCAGCCCTATTTTATGGAACAAACAAAGCTTAAGAAGAATATATATGTTTCTTGAAATCCACAGAAAATAAACATCTTAGCTGGGGCTCAACTCAATCATATGAAGTATGCAAGATTCCACAAGATATGTACAAGCCACCAACCCCTGGAGAACCCATTCCACAGTGTCCCTCATATGGTCATCCAGCCTTGGGTGGGACACTCTGGGTTTGGCTGAGACCACCCTTATAGAAAATTCTCCCTCAGGTGGAACTTGAACTCAACACCCATATGACTTCCTACTGTGGCCACACCCATCTTAGCCTGGAAAGTCCATTCTTCAACCATGCTCTATAAGAGAAACAGTGACTTCAGCAAAATAATTTTACGAGGATAAAAAACCCGTTGCTTTTTATCAGAATTATGCCCAAGCATTTACAACCACAAAGAGAAGGAGAAGGAGAGAAACAGAAGGTAAAAATCAGGAAAGTAAGCCAGGTAAGGGACCTACAGAGAGGATGCTAGGGCCTCACCAGAGAGGGGCTGATGTCTGGACGCTTGTGCGAACAGGCACTCAGCAGATAAGCCATGGATTTGCCTGGAGAGAAGGGAAGACGGCCTTCCCCAGGCTGGGTGACAGAGTGGAGAACACACAGCCCTGCTCAGCATGCCTTGAAGGGGGGACCTTATGATGTTCCATCAGAAGAACATGAGGTTTAGATGACTCTCTTATTGGTAATACATATACTACAACCAAGCCATCTTCTCTCCTTGCTCACTTGATAAGCACTTGCAAACTGTCTAGCTACTCAGTGAATATGGAACCTAAGGAAGTTAACCAAATTACTGGACCAGAGCATCAAACACTTGTTTTTCTTGCTAACTGAGCCAATCCGTCCTGGAAAAATAACTCTGAAGGTTCAATAAGCACTTTATCAAGATGTAATTACTATATTCATGTGGTTACCTATACAGAATATTCAAGACCTATATTCGAGAAGAAAGCCACTTTCCCCCACTACACACTAGACATGAAAAACCTTAAAGATCTTCACGTGGCATCCAAAAGGATGTGTTCTGAGTAAAGTGTCTTAGTATAATGTTTGCTCTAATTTGTTTATACAAAGAACACTTCCTTTCGTAGTTCAAGTCTGACAATGGCACATTCTGAACTTCAAATAAGTTCATGGTGTACAGAACGGGAATTGAGTCACTAGTTGTACCAGAAAGGTTTTATTTCTCCCCACCTCTTCCTCTCAGTATCACTGACAAAAGAAAACCTGTAGCGTCAAAAGTTCTATTTCTTGACTGCAGGTAAAGCAAATCTGGAATCAAGGATCATGTGGAACAGGGGCTGGAATACACGTACTTGTGATAGCCCAAACCTTTATCCACAGACACTGCTGAGTAACAGTGTGAGGGAGACCAGGCAAAGCGTTCAAGGTTCCCAAAAACAAATCCTTCAAATATCTTCAAGCACTTACAAACACTTGATACTGTAATTAGAAATAATTATCTTCTCACTAAGCCTCTACCAGGCAACAATGGTAGGTAACCTACTTTGAGTTACATACACCACAAAAATACATATTGCTTCAAAAGAGCTTCCAATTAATGCAAATTAACCCCTTACAACATTAGTCTTACCTGGTAAAGATTTACTGTATAATTCATAATTTACATAAGAATTAAATTCAAGGGAGAGTGGAAAGGCCCAATTAAAACAGACTGGCCTTGAAGAGCAGAAGGGGAAGTCTATGCTAATGAAAAACCTATCTCTGTTGGGTACCACTTGCAGCTAACAGACAGCCACAGTCCCCCAGCAAGGGAACCGCAGAGGCATGTTAAGTGACACCCAAAGAGGGTGCTGCTAAGAAGAGGAGGGGGTCTCTGGGGCTCCTACATACCTCAAAAGCACATAAGTTTACAACAGGGAAGTGAGCACTAAACACCAACCCCTCACCCCTACCAAAAACTCAGGCTTCTCGAAGGAAGGGTTCAGAGTTCCTCCTTGTGGAGAGATGTGGGATGGTGAGTTCTGCAGAAGAGGAAACAGGAAGCCCTGATTTTAAGACTAAATGCACGATAAATGTCATTGAGGCTTTTAGTTCCTATACTCAGAACAAACTGAGGGAAGGGATGAGTGAGAACCCCTGGGCACCAACCTAACAGCTTCTGAGGAGTTCTAGAATCTTTCCCACCCATAGGTATTCCCCACCAGTTGCTGGCAGTGTCTGTCAGCAACATCTTCCCTGAAAGGGACCTGACCATCTGCCTTGAGGGCCAAGGGAGAGGCAGGGAGGTGGGAGGACCCCATTCTGCTCCAAGAGAACCAACCCAAGGAACTGATGGAGTAGAGGCAGCTCTAAAGGACAAAAAATGGATCTCCAAGGACTTCGCCAGTGGGCAGAGAAGAACGGCCGGTCCTGGCAGCCTGGCCTGTAGGCTGTCTCCATCCCAGGGCTAGGGCCCAGCCTTCTCCTTCTCCCAGAGCATTTATTCACCACCTCTCCTACTCCCAAACACAGTGGGTGGGTGTTCTTGGGAGGGCCATGTGTTTAAATTAAGCTAAGCTTCTGAAGGATAGCAAATCTAGGCCTATCCTGCTGTCTTTCGGCATCTCCAATCTGAACGAGGTCTTTGAGGGGCACCGAGTGTCTCTCGGACACATAGCGATGGATAACTCTGCATGAAAGGCCGTGACCTGCAACAGAAGTTACTTTCAGATGTGCAAGACTCCTTGGAGATCTCACTTGGCCCTATGCCTGTTTTTAAAAGCAACAGCCTAAATACATACCCAAGTTAACTTTTCATTTCAATTCATGCTTTGTTCATTATAGGTGCCCTACACAAAAGGGAAAGTATTTGTCTCCTAAAGTATAGCTTCTTGGATCAATACATAAAGTGGCTATAATAGTGACTATGATAGGGCTGTCTACTAGATATCAACAATTCTGTTTCCCTTTTTGCCTTGGACACTAGGAAGTTCAGAACCCAAACTTAGAGTAACTGTTAGGCTTGGTAATGAGCTTTTTTTGCTTTTCCCTCCTTTTTTTTTTTTCAGACTTTTGGGTATTATTGCTACTCCACCTATATTTTCCATGCCCCTATCATAACGTGACTCATAACAAAAAGAGATAGGTGATCTTTAATCTAAAGCTGGTAGATGTGTCATCCTGCCTGGAGATGAACACTAGACTCTCACTCCCACGTGTAACTGGAGGCATGTTGTCAAATACACCGAGTTCATAAACTGGCACAGCTGCTTCTATCCCCCTTTCCCAGGGCACCCAGAGAAAGCTACACAAGGGTCACAACGTGGCCTGTGCCCTTTGAAAAGATGCTATGTGAGACTGAGCCAGGAAATACCATTTGGTACTCGGGGCCTAAAGTACATTCCCAAAGCAAACCTAAGCCTCATAATTTGTTCTCTGCAGGCCAGGGCTTTGTTTTTGGTACTGTAACAAAGAAGGAGGAGGGGGCAACCAGGGGTGGGGGGCATATGTACTGGATGATCTGTAGTACAGAATTTTGTTGTAAATGGATCAGAACACTACTAGCCATCAGACAGGGCTCAGAAATAACACACCTAAGTTTTGAGGGAGTAAAGGAAAACTGATCTATTTTCCTTTTTGCAATACTGAAGTTGTTTCCTTTGAGCAATTTTATTTTTTGCTAATATAATCCAGCAGTATCATCACCCAATAGCAATTAGAAATAAAAAGCTGCTTATAGTTCTACCAAAATTCCAAACAGCATTTTATTTAAAGAAAAAAACTTTTAACATCCATGAAAAGAGCCTTCAGTCAACGTTTTGGTATTTATTCCTAGTATGGAAAAACAACCTTACTTTGAAGTCGTTTTGGACCTTCAGCTGAGGACAATCAATATAAAAACTCTGACTTCCTTGTGTCAAATAAAATTATCTTTTTAAGAGATTAAATCATAAAAATAGATTAAAACAAAGCAAGTTTCTTCTGTATAGCACAGGAAACTATATTCAATATCTTTTTTTCATATGTTCAATATCTTGTAATAACCTTTAACAAAAAAATATGAAAATGAATATGTATGTATGTATATTCATGACTGGGACATTGTGCTGTAGACCAGAAATTGACACATTGTAACTGATGGTACTTCAATTTAAAAAAAACAAGATAAATCAAATCATGTCCTGTTATTTCTTAAAAACCTTTAAAGTTCCCTAAAGTGTGAAATCCTTAGCAAGGAATTTAAAATTCTCTTGATCCTATCTGAGCCGTATACCTGTAGACTTACCCATGGTGCTACTTTGAGCACATCCATGCACCAGCCCAGGAGTAAGCCTGGAGCTGTATGTCCACTCCCGTCTAACCCCCCAGCTCCATGAAGTAGGCGTCATTAGCTATGCTTTATAGGTTCTGATGTGAGGAGGCAACCAATCACTTGTGGTTACAGCTAATAAGACACAGAACCAAGATTTGTACTGAGGTCTAAAGTTTTTAACTTCACTGACTCCGATTAGTCCAATACGCTCCTGAATGCTTCACATATTAAATACCTGCTAGCTCCTCACCCTAGTACGTCCTCTCACACCTCCATCCCAATATCCCTTTCAAGGACCAATCCAAACACTGTCTCTTCCACAAAGCCTCCCCATTCCCATGCCCAGCTTCCTTTGTACTCTCTCCCAAACCTGCATTTCCGTCTTCTCTAGGTATGGTGAGTGCATGCAGAACATTTGTTCCCCCCTTGTCTTAAAGCCTGAGGGGAGGGAATGTTTCATAAGCCACCTGTGTCCTGCCCCACATTCCTTTCTCAAAGGACCTTGTTATCTGTTGCATGAATCAATGGTTGACAGACAGCCAACTGGGGCAGCCAGTTGTCCCACATGTTTATATCCTCAGCTGCTTGCATTGCAACGACATGGAGAAGAACTTGCAGCTGAGGTGGTTGTGGACTGCTTTCAAGACAGACTGGACTGTGACTGTTAATGGCTTTTGATTCATGCAAGAGATCAAATATTCAGGAGAGTAACAAACCACATGGCACTTTGCTGCTCCAAATGGAATGCAGGTGACCAATGACCACATAATAGATGCTAAGACCCACAACGTACAGGAGATGCAGTTGTTCCCCCTTGCTCCCTAAGTGACATCTCTCCCCATGATTACCATCCTAACTGTTGCAGAGAACTAGGCTCCTGCTCCTTCCTACACACCCAAGTTTTAACTTAATGCATTATTTGCGATGGCATATAAGGAAGCAGTCTTGCACTGCATTAAATAAAAAACTTTAAAAAATAATTTATCCAATGCACCAGCAAGATTGTCAAGAATACAGTTGAACCTCGAACAAACAACACAGGTTTGAACTGGGCGAGTCTTACATGAGGATTTTTCTCAATCAATACTACAGTATTACACAACCCGTGGCTGACTGAATCTGCAGATTTCGGGACAGACTATGGACTTGCGTATCCAAGGCGGGTCCTGAAACTAATGCCCCACGGATACCGAGGGACGACTGTAGTCCCTTATCCCTTAGGAAATAACAATTCAATAGAACAGAAACACAAAAATAAAGGAGCCCTTCTATCCTCCAAAGGCTAAGAAGGCAGTGAATTGTTTAAAGGGCAAAAGCAGGCCTCAGTAAGAACGGTCCAAGAGAGGACAGGATCTTGGCAAGATAGTTCAAATTTATTTTAAAAAGAGAAGCTACCAGTTATTAGGGACTTAGTGAGCATCGCATATATTTTCAAAATGCTTCACATACATTATTTTATTTTTCCTTTCAAGAATCTGAGATGAAAACAATTATTCCCATTTTACAGATGGGAAGTTAAGTGACCTGTCTGAAATCATAAAAGCTAGCATGTAGAAGAGCTGTGATTCCAGCTGGATCCAAGGTCTGGGCTCTAATAACATGCCCACACCTTTTACTGAGAGCCTACTGCACATACCAGACCCTTTCCTGGATATGAACATGTCTCCTATAACCCCAACAGCCCCTAAAATTTAGTTTACTTAAAGCACTGTGCTACCATTAAATATTGCGAAGTAGAAAGTACTTTGTGGTAGAGAACCCAGAAAAGCGAATCCTAACAGACGGCTTCAGACAGTTCTTGATGCCACAAGGCAATTACTGGAGACGTTCCCAATTTGACATTTAATAAGTAAGACAAGAAACTAGCTTAAATCCCAAGATATCTTGTGTAATAAAAAAAAAATGTAGGTTGCTTCTGCTTTAACCACCAAAAATGATTCTCAATGCAGTGAAACATGCTGGCATGAACAGAAACTCCCTCTTCTGGCGAACGCCCCAGTGCCTAATCACTAAGGGCTCAGCTACCAAGATGCAGATAAGAGGCGGCTTCCTTCTCCCACAGCCACCGCACAAGCACCCAAGAGTCGTGCTTCAGACAGACAACAGTCCTCGAGGAACCTATTGTTTTGTAATCTGGGAGGAAGGAAACTGCAAAGAAACGAACTCTGGGTTGTGATTTTTACGATAAACATTATACCATGACCCTTCTTGGAATCCAAGTCTATATTTGGGTTGATTCTATTTCCAAACAGAGGGGACAGCCTTCTGGGGCCACTCACAACACCTGCAGTCACTAGTCAGCTCAGATTCACAGGAAAGCCCTGATTCCAAAGCCACATATTCTAAACAGAGGTTAACTATGTCACAGCGGTAACATAACTTAGTGATTCCAAAGCACAGACTCAGAGCCAGGCTATGTAGGTTCAAATTCCAGCTCTGCCACCTTAATCGCATCACCTTGGGCAAGCAGTTCTTTACTCTCTCTATGCCTCAGTTTCCTCATCTGTAAAGTGCGGGGTGGGCATCAACTTCACAGGGTGACTCTGAGGATTAGATGAATTAATATCTGTGATGTGCCTGGAACATGGCCTCGCATAGAGTAAGTGCTCTGAGTATAAGCTACTGTTTATTATCCACAGCACACACTCAATAGGTGGGAACTTTAGAAAAGTCTAGAACCACGAACAATGGTGTAGTTGTTGTCATGACTGAGCTCTTCCAGTAGAAGCTGACAATTGCTCCCTGCCCCCTCCCTAAGCCCCCCTGCCCATGAAATCTGCTTGTAGAAGCACCTGCATCTTGCTGCAGAGAGGCAGGAAAAAAAAAAAGACAAGCAGAATCTCAAACCCACACCAGGAATTTCCATTAAACATCAAGTTTCAATGAACCTGAACAGTAAAGCTAATAATTTTTTAAAAGATGCCCACCACCTCAAAAGCAGACGAGGCGACCTAGTATTTGAGTGATGCAATCTAACTTTTAAAAAGGTATAGTACCTCAAATGGCTAAAATTTTCTATCTCAATATCTGGTCCTTAATTTTTTTTCTGGCCCCTAATTTTTAAAATAGGTGTTATTAATCTTCTATGTTGCTATTTTCAGTAAAAGCAGAACTCTAAGACAGATGTCTACCATTTCCCATCTCTAAATCTTAAAGTAAAACAAGGGAAAATTGTATTAGAAAAGCTTACCTAATGATTATAACCTGCTACTTTCCCTAAAAAGCCTCCTAAATTACTTCTTGAGAGTATTATGTCCTGAAAGCTTGTCTTTATAGATAAAGTGTGGAATTTTTTTAAGTTGGGCTATAGCTAATTTTATGACCTTATCTATCAGTGGCTTCATTCTCTAATTTTAGTTCTCTCTCCTTCATCTCTTATTCAAACTGCCACCAAATTCTTTTTTTTTTTTTTTTTTTGGTTCAGCAATTTCTGTCTAGATTGACACTCCCTTGCTATTTCCATTCCAGGTCCACCTGCCAGAATCCAGCCTCTCACCTCCTACCTCACCTATACAAAGGGCAATGATCTAACCAG
Source organism: Camelus bactrianus (assembly GCF_048773025.1). Classification (NCBI taxonomy): domain Eukaryota; kingdom Metazoa; phylum Chordata; class Mammalia; order Artiodactyla; family Camelidae; genus Camelus; species Camelus bactrianus. Next base: position 39,606,697 of record NC_133550.1, on the reverse strand, counting down.
GTTTCATCACTTTCAGCATTTTACTTCTTCAGTCCAGTCCATAGAGAGTCATTACACTAATCTTCCAAACTTCCGCTTTCATCACGTTACAACACTGCTCAAGATGTACAATGGTTCTTCCTTTAACACACTGATCGCTCACTGTGGATCGGGCGCCCCTGAGGAAACCCAATCTGGGTGACAGTGGTGTTCAATGTGTTAATAAAAGAACTGTGTTCTTCCTCCTGCTGGTACTTAATCTGAGTAAATTTTCCCATTCCAACTCTCCAGTGTCTTCCTCCTTTCTTCCAACTACCCACCAGACAGATCTCAGCACTGCACACTGAAAATATTTCTGAACTTTTTTTTTTAACTTCAATACTTATATAACTCCCTCTGGACACCCATTTCCAAGGCCTCTGTTTTATTCAAATCCTACCATCACTTCAAGATCTCTTCCATGAGAGGCCCATTATTACTTCCTGATCCACCCTGGCTTTTATTCATACTGCTAAGTGGCTCCCTACTTGTTTTATCTTCCTTGTTGGATATTAAGGTTATTGAAAGTATTCACTTTTTAGATGCCATCCAACACTCATCACAGAACTAGCAGCATTACTGGGGACCAAATCCTTATTTATAATCAACTTCTCTCAGGATATTCCAAACTCTGAATGAGACCCACAGTAAGAAATATGTTATGTACCAATACATACATTGTACATGTGTGCATATACACACACACATAACTGAAACAAGTTTTATGAAACATTTATCTTTATTACATACAATGCGTAAATTTTTTTATTTTAATTTTTATTGAAGTACACTTGATTTACAATGTTTCAGGCGTACAGCAAAGCACTTCAGTTATACATATACATACATATTTTTTCAATTCTTTTCCATTACATCTTATTACAAGAAATTGAATACAGCTCCCTATGTTATATAGTAGGTCCTTGTTGTTTATCTATTTTATGTATAGTAATGGGTATCTGTTAATCCCAAACTCCTAATTTATCTCTCCCCACCCTTTCCCCTTTGGTAACCACAGTGTTTTCTATGTCTGTGAGTCTCTTTTTAGTTTGCAAATAAAATCTGTATCTTTTTTTAGATTCCACATGTAAGTGATATTATATCTTTTATGTCTTTCTCTGTCTGACTTACTTCACTTCTCTAGGTCCCTCCATGTTGCTGCAAATGGCATTATTTCATTCTTTACGGTAATATTCCATTGTATAAACATACCACACCTTCTTAATCCATTCATCTGTCGATGGACATTTAGGTTGCTTCCATGTCTTGGCTACTGTAAACAGTGCTGCTGTGAACATTGGACTGCATGTGCCTTTTTGAATTAAGAGTTTTCTCCGGATATATGCCCAGGAGTGGGATTGCTGGATCATATGATAAGTCTATTTTTAGTTTTTAAGGAACCTCGATACTGTCCTCCATAGCGGCTGCACCGAACTACATTCCCACCAACAGTGTAGGAGGGTTCCTTTTTCCCCACACCCCCTCCAGTGTTTATTATTTGTAGACTTTTTAATGACAGTCATTCTGGCTGGTATGAGGTGATACTGCATTTCTCTAATAATTAGTGATGTTGAGCATATTTTCATTTGCCTCTTGGCTATCTGGATATCTTCTTTGGAGAAACGTTTATTTAGGTATTCTGCTCATTTTTTGATTGGATTTTTTTAATATACATATTAAGTTTTTTATATACATATAAAAAAATCCAACATATTAAGTTGTATGAGCTGTTTGTATATTTTGGAATTAGTCCCTTGTTGGTCACGTCATTTGCAAATACCTTCTCCCATTCCGTAGGCTGTCTTTTCGTTTTGTTTATAGTTTCCTTTGGTGTGCAAAAGCTTTTAAATTTAATTAGGTCCCATTTGTTTATTTTTGCTTTTATTCCCAGTACTCTAGGAGCTGGTTAAAAAAAAATATTGCTGCAATTTATGTCAAAGAGTGTTCTGCCTATGTTTTCCTCTAGGAGTTTTACAGTACCCAGTCTTACATTTAGGTCTTTAATCCATTTTGAATTCATTTCTGTACATAGTATTAGAGAAATGCAACTGTATTTTAGAAAACAAAGTTAGCTCATTTTTTGAACAACTGCATTTTAGGAAATCGTAATCTTGTGGTGTGTTAATTTTAATATGTGGAAAAAGTCGTTTTTAGATACATATCAGAAACAACGTGCCCTGATTACTGCATGTAACTTACTTTGAAAAAAACACAGACGGACACAAATTTAGACATAAAATAAATGTGAAAAATGTTAATTGTTGAATCTGGATAATATAGATGGGTATTTGCTGTATTCTTCCTTCTGCTTCTCCATCTAAAAACATAAAATGATAGTTGCTATTCATTAAATTTATTTCATAACCAAGTAATGGGTTTCAATGCTGCTTGAAAAATAGTGCTTCCTAATTACAGGAAAAACATAAGCCGCTTATTTCTACGTTTACTAATTATATGTAAGGAGGCTCTAACATACTGAAGAATGTCCTGTGGATACTCCCTGGCCAGTAGGTCAATAAGGAATTTAATCTTCCACTGCTATGAGTCCACTAATCTGTCCTTTCAAATCCTTTCTATGGAACTTTCTATGAATCTCTGTTACCGTAGCAGGAAGGTATAAGATTAAGGGCTAGTTTTTCACTTGCAGAGACCACAGAATCAGAATTTACCCTATGACTTCTCATTCTAAGAGTAATCTCTGTGGTCTCCATCTAGGCTTGAAAAGAACAGCATCTGGAACAGCAAAAGTTTAAGACGATGCATTGAAAGTGAAATGTCATAATAAACATGCATACTAGTTAAAATGTTCCCCTTCCTTCTCCTTTAAGCACTGGTTCTAATAAAAAAATAAGTTTCACTGACAAAGTAAGCAACACCTCAATTTAACTGACACTAAAAGACAAGTATCATAGATGAAAGAAATTTCCAGATAACTGAAATTCTTACCATTTATGGGTCAACATATTAAGTGTTGCTGATTATGGATTTCTAAATTAATCAATTCCCAAGACTGCATTCCTGTTGACTGGGATCAACCATAGGATCAAGTTTAAATTGTGACACAGCATCCTGACTGCACGAAGAAATCTGGACTAGATGGATGGGGGACCTGGGGTCTAGTTAACTCTTCAGTCTGAGGTCCCTCATTTGAGAAAATGAAGGGGTTGAACTCTGCAACCTCTAAGCCTTTGCAGCTCTTCTTCTTGACAATCCAATCACTACTAGGTCTGCACATACCAATGAACACAAATTGAATATTTAAATTTCTGTATGATGAATCTCACCCACTAAAATGAAAATTAAGCAAAAAGGCTGTTAAAAATCACATGCAGCAAGTTAAAAGAATGAGCAACTATCAACGCACGACGCAGGTGAATCTCAAATGGTCACATTTAATGAAAGAAACTACCTAAAGGGATTCCAGTGACGTGGACATCAGAATAGTGGCTACCCTCGCGGGGAGGCAGGAATGAGGAGGATGTTTGGCAGAAGGTGGCACAAGGGGGTGCCGGGGGCTGACAACGCCGACGCAGATGACAGTCACCTGATGCACACACAGGTAAAAACCATCGAACTCTACATTTAAGGTGTACGCATGTTACCGCAAGTTATTCCTCAAGAGTAAAAAATAAAATACAAAAAAAAAAACCATAGAAAATGAAAACACAGGAGCTGTAAAAATGACTACTTTATCTTTACAGTACCTATAACATTGCAAGTACTCAATAAACCCATGTTGATGAACATACAGAATTGCCCAATTCTAGAAGGAAAAGAACTTTAATTTCAATGATGTTCATGCTTCACTTTGTCTGCTCTTTAACATTTTCAATGTTTCCTAAACTTTCATGACATTATCTAATAAATATTTCATGATAATATCTAATATTTGTTTTTAATACCAAGATACAGAAGAACAAATGTACAAAATACAGGAAAAGAGTAGAAATCTGTATGGCACATTATTAAGGTACTAATATCTATGGTGTAACTGAATACATCAGATTTAGACACAAAAATATTTAATCTTACATTCTGCAAAATGCAGCAAAATCCTAAATACCGTGTTGATGCAGACTGTAAATGACCTGGTTCATTATTATAATAGTTATTGAGAAAGCCAGTGTTTTTCAAAAAGCACACAAAGTACAATTAGGGCTTCCTCACTTACTTGGACCAAATTGTTTTCATGACAGTTAATGGAATTGATTAATTTAGGTTGCAAACCACACTCCTAAGATACAGAACTTCTACTTCAGAAATGGTTTTCCGGGCATCTTTTGTGAACCAGGCAGTAGGCTAAAAGTACTTGAGTCAGAAAGATGAGTAAGATAAACTGCCCAAGGAGTTCACTGGGAGACACAGAGAACTACACAACTGTGAAAAAAAAAAATCTAGAAAGTACTAGAGAAAACAAAGAAACGGAAATAAGTAACCAGAAGGCTTCAGTGAGACATTGTCTAAGAAGATATTTGACTTGGACTTAGAAGAGGCTCAAAAATCAGCCAAGAGAGCCTAGGAGGGGCACAGGGTGTCCACAGAGGCAAAAGGTAGAATATTTAGGAAACTAAAAGTTTCTTTGGGCATCTAGAACTTAGAATGACTAAATGGGTCATTCAAAATCAGGGTATGATTGAGGACTGGGGCAAAAAAGAGGTGCAGGGCAAGTATTTCTAAAGGGAGGAGGCATGAAACTCTGAATACTGCAGACAGCCTGTGGCAGGCTCTGTGTAAACCATGCTAGACTTGTCACTTCATCATACAAGCAAGGGGGAAGCCAGGGACTTTTTTAAGTAGCTGAGAAAATGTTTTAATCATAAAAATAAAATACTAAGAAATAGAGAAGTTGAAATATCAGAGTAGGGGGAAAAATCAACCATAACCCTCCCTAAATACAAACACTCCTTGTTAATTTTTTTACAAACACAGAACTATGACTATATTGTACATAGGGATTTTGGATGTGGTTTATGTACTGTGCAGTCACATAAGGATTAATGAATCTGTAAGATTTCATCACTATATGTCTGTACACTCACACTGCATTGCATACCAGCACTAAATGAGCATCTGTCTGGGATGCAGGGATCAGGTAACCGGATCTACTGTTTTAAAAAAAAATCATTTGAAGCTAAGGACAGCTGAATTCTCATCTAAAATCATGAAGTCCATCACATGACAGAAAATCAGACATTTTGCCTCAGAGACACACAATCAGTGATTTACCCCATCTCGACTCATCTCTTTTCAGGGGACCTGAAATGCTAAACAAACTAATTATCATGGCAACCCCCCCAACTCCGCGCTTTCTGTCAGAGGTTTAGACAGATTACAAAGAGCAAAATTTTTACCCAGGATGAAAGAACAGGCAAGAATTAAAAACAACTTCCCTGAAGGGTACAATTTCTTTTGTCTTTTATTTATGGACTAAAAAGAGAAATTCATCTTCACTTTATGCATGCCACACACAAATCAAATTCTCCTCACTCTAGGCCACAGTCACAGGAAACATCTCAGGTTCTTCAGACTGGAGGAAAGCACCAAAGGGCACCTACTCTACACTGTGTATCTATTACAACTCCAGTTATGTAGGGAAAAATTAAAAATCCAAATGAGATTAGTAAAAAAAAAAAGGGGGGGGTGTGTGAAGGCTAGAAGGTAGTCTGGGAAAGTTTCAATGACATGCTTTTTTCCCTTTACTGGGAACTGTCACCAAATCATGGGTCACCTGGCTTAGAGCCCCAACTTCCTAATGAGACTGCAAGAACTCTCAGACAGGGACACCTGTCCTGAGCTTATTACAGAACTGCCTGTGTGCAGAATTACCATTGGAAACCATAATAACTGTATGCCCAGATGGAAGAATGCCTTTCCTAAGAGGGTTTACTCATGCCTAGTTCCTTCAGATACACAAATGATGGGACTGTCTTCTGCCTTATACTGGGGAAGCTGGTGAACTTAGTAAGACTCCAAGGGCTGCTAACTACATACTAATATTCCAGTGTGGTGCACTTTTATTAACTTGACTCAGTCCACCTACCTTATTCAGCATTCCAAAATGTTAGAGGACCATCTGTTCACAACTTACCAACTGAGAACATTATGAAACCTCATTCAGTCCAAGACATTATCATGAATTTTATGAACTGAAACTTCCTTGATTTCTACATTTGATAATGCCTCTGGTGTCATTAATTATTGTTATGACTGATGGTTTATTAATAAGTCCACTGTAAATATATCTATAAGTATCATAATCCCTGTGTCAGAGAAAGATTTTACTCGAGTGCCTTTCATCCTGGACTAATATGTAGTCAACAATGAGTGAATACATATTTCACACTACAGGACAGACTCAGTGCTCACTCATAGCTAATCAGAGGCAGGGTATCTATTTTATGAAGGGCAACATCCTTCAAAGAAATCAAATTTTATATATAAACTGTGGGAAAGTGACTAACATAATTAGGCAAGATTTAAATGACAAGCAGATTTGGGCATGATCATTTATTGTCTACTTCTATAGCATCTTTCATCAAAAATGTCAATAAATCTTGCCAAATGTTCTTGCCCCAACCTAGGATATGATTATCTGAAAGTGTTGCAAGTTGGTTCTGAATTTCACACTAAACAACTGACAGGCATTCAGTCTCTGGTACTCAGAGCTAAATGGTTCCTCGCCCTTGCCTCGCACATCACTAAGTTCTCTTTCTTTCTTGATGTTCTCTCCAACACCTAACCCTTTCTTTCTCTCCAGCACCTGATACCTGCCTGGTCTAGGTCTTCTCTACTGCACATCTGGACCACTGCAATGATCTAACTCATCTCACTGTCTCCAGGCTGCTCCTCTCAATGGTCACCACAGGATGTCTGTAGGATGATTCCATTAGTCAATGCCCTCCATGTCTTGACCCAAACCTGTCTCTCTCCAGATTTTGTACACACACTCTCTTACCTAGAACAAATGGCCTTATCCAGGTGAACACTGACCAGACTGAGAACAACACGCCCAGAGCACTTCTTCTAACTCACCTCACCTTTGCTCATGTCCTCCACTTCCCCACAACATGCAGTCTAACCATCCCCTCCACAATCTAGACTTGGTGCCTGCCACCTGCCCATAAGCATGACAGATGTTTGACATTTTTTTTTCTAATCCCCACCCTAATTCTACGAGTTATGTTTAGTCTATCATGATGAGTATCAAAGAAATCAAAGACTTTGACAAGGTCACAAACTAGTGAGTGGTGAGCCAGAGTTCAAGCTCAGTTCTGATTCTATAGCCTATGTTCTTTCTCAAACCCCAGGCTTCCTGGAATGCCACCCCCACCTCTCTACTTACCAAAATCCTGGGGTTCCTTCAGAGTCTGGCTCAATTTAACCTCTTCTACACAAAGGTGTTTCTTATCACCTCCAATCCAGTCATCAGTGCTTACTCAGAACCCCTACTACTCTTACTGTCTGAGTCCCTCCTGTAGCACTAAATCTTTTACTGCTTCATATTATTAGTTGCCTTATTCTTTTTCCCCCTTTTGTGCAGTCCCAGAGCCTCACACTATCTCTTGAACACGGTAGGCACTCAACTGTCTTATAGCTGAGTTGTTCTGTTCTGTGGTATTATTTCCTACAGGTAAAATTCTTTATCAAATACGATAATTTCAGTAACTGAATAAAGTAAGTCCAATAATAAGGTCACTTATGATCTCACAAACTAAGATGAGGGGTCAAAGCTAATTTGGTGACCCAAGCTCTTTCCATTTCTTGATTACACTACCGTCAGGACATTTGCTTCTTCCCTCGTGGAGGCAAGAGAGATATTGAAGTTGCAAGACCAAATGTAGACAATTTCTAGACTATAGGTGAGTATATTGCTCTTCTTTCTTATTTTATTAGAGAAGAAAACATTTTCCAGAAACTTCTCAGATTTCTCCTTGTGTCCCTTTGGCCAGGACTGAGTCATATGTCCATGTGCTAGCTGCAAGGGAGGCTGTGCAAGCAATAGCTAACATTTTCAGCCTCTACTGTGGGTGCTGGCTCTGCCAGCCAGGTAGAAAGGGAAGGAAAATGGTGTTCGTATAGGCAACTGATGCCGCTAGAGAAATATTAATGCAATGATAAGCTCTGTCCAAAGAAACTCCTACATGTCTGAGTAGATGAATTATCTTAAGAAAGGTCTGCTAATCAGGTTATAACAAATAATCCCATTACAACAGAGTGCTGCTTGCACTAGAAGTAGGCGAAAGAGAACTGGAAGCTCACCATTCTTTAGCCAATACATTGTAAATGAATTCCTTTTCCTCAGATCCTTAAATGTCATAATCTCTTCCACCACCATGACCATCACAAGGAAGGAAAGTCAAGGGGGAAAAACCCTGGTCCTTTGAAGTTTTCATACAGTTCTCCATACACATTAAAACAGGTTAAAAAAATTTCAAGAGATTTAAAGAACAAAATGGAGACCAAAGTATTTACAAGTCTTTGCCTCCTTTTATCCTACTCTTCTTTGCTTTTTCTAACAGGAGAGTCTGCCTTGTATCACCACCATCTCCACCACCACCACCAATATCTACTGCTAATTCTGGAATCAGCATAGGCATCCATTAATGGAGAACCACTTAAAAAACTCTAGTTCAAGGGAAAACAGCGCAGCCACTAAAAGAGATGGATCTGAATGGGCTACTATCGGAAGCTGTCCAAGCTAAGTTGTGAACGGAGAAAGACAGAGCTGTATCTATAGTACACACTCATTTGTGCTTTAAAACAGGGGCAGGGGTGCGGTTTATATAAATGTGATCCAAGTGTACTCTACTTGTATGTAAACGTCTAGAAGGATATCTTAGGAGCTGTGGATGGTAATTACCTCTGGGGAATAGGACTGGGAATCTAGGGACAAAATACTTTTTGTTTTATATTCTTTTCTTGGTACAGTTTGGGAGTTTTTAGCTTGTTATTTTCATTAAAAAAAAAAAAAAAGTCCCCAGTGCCTGCATCCTCAAAGGGGAGAGTAATATGTGAATACCTACAAAATGTCATTAGCACACTCAAGACACTTCCCTGTTTCCTCTTAGAACCTATGATTTTACTAATGACAAAATAACTGGCCTGAGTATTTAGTATAGTAAGCATTTTTATAACTCAAACTAATTTGATTTAGTTTATGCAGTTACTTTTAGAAAGACTCCTTACTGAAAAGAGAGCTTTTAAATCCAATTTCCCAAGGACGTAAAATCATGTCTTAAAAGGTAGTTCTAAAGAAAAAATCGTTTCTGGCTGGAATTGTCAAGTCACAAATATAAGTTTCCAAATGAAAGTCCCATAAAAAAAATAACGTATACTAATGTTACATCATTTTTCTCTAACTTTTCACAAAATATCAACTCTTCAAAAGACTGATGCTCCTGAAACACTTGTACTGAGAGCTCACTTCCTAATGCTCACAACTCCGAATCTATACTGTGTGGGCAATGGTGTTTCCCATACAGGGTCTTCACTGAGAACCCCGCTGGTGCAGAGAGCAGCAGTGCATGACAGGCATAAACAGAAGGCATCCCTCAGTATCGTGGGGGATGGTTCCAGGGGCCCCCGTGGATACCAAACTTCACGGATGCTCAAGTCCCGCATGGACGAATACAGTTGGCCCTCGGTATCTGGGAGTTTTACACCCGCGGATTTGGAGGACTGCCTGTACCTGTCATGGCAGCTGATGAGAGTCACAGAGTTCATCCAGTGACTGTTTGTATACAGCTCATGTGACCTCTAAGGACTAAATTGCTTTATTTGTGACTCTCAGATACTAAAGGTTGGTTCGCCCTTCAAAAATGGTTTCTGTAACAACAACAAAAAGCATGAAAGCTATCTCCGTAAGGTTGAAGCTGCTCAGGACCCAAAACAGAACTGGCAGATTTATTTTTAAACAAAGTAATGGAATCAGATTCCAAGATGTATTTGAAATGTTTACATTTACTGAATTCTTAAAACATTAAAAACTACTTGGCATTTGAACATAAACATGCTCTAGAGACCCAGAAATTCCACACCTAGAAACAAGTACCCACGTTAGGAAAGTGCATGAAAAATATTCACGGCAGGAACGTCCACAATGGAAAACAACCACAACAGTAACAACCACCCAGAAGTAACCCAAAGGTCTGCAACAGAATGGATACATACACACTGTGTGCATCTGTGCAATGGAATGAAATGAACCATGGCTTCAAGAATTAAGACGGATAAATCTGAAAAGAAGCAAGTCAAAGAAGAACACGTGCAGTATGAATTCCACTTTACAAAGGTCAAACACTGGCAAACTCTTGTTTAGGTACAAACACAAAGGTAGTAAAATGGTAGAGAAAAGGCAAGGGACTGTTTAACACAAACTTTGGGACAGCATCACCTCCTGGGTGAGGAGGCCTGTGATAGAGGGATATGAATCAGAGAGAAGGTCAGAGGGTCAAGTTCGATCTCTTATCCTGGGTTTTAGGTTCAGAGGTGTTTCATGTTTTTAAAAAAAGGGAATATCTTCTATGTGCAATATTTTCCAATTTTCAATCATTTAAAAGTAAAAACTATGGAACAAATTACACAGTTAAGTAAGCTGAATGTCCGTGTATGTAGGTTATGTGATGAATAACATTCTCTCTTAATTCTTATTGCTCTGTCTCCAGATCTACACTTAAATCTGGGCAAGAATGTTAAAATCTAAATTTGAGGCGCTACTTAATTGTGACCTGAATTCAAAGGTCCTCAGGCCACCCTCTGCAATAGGTCCTGACTTAGTCTCCCTGGGTCATTATCCTCACAGGTTCACACCCAGGAATGTGAAGGATGTAGTCAGGAAAGAGCCCCAAACTTCCCTCAGGATACAAGGTAACCTCCAGGCAAACTGCAAACAACCCAGGTTTGCACTTTAGGTCACCAGCTCCTCAGTCCCTGGAGGAGGGGGACCAAGAGGAGGAAGAGCCTGGGAGTGGAGGGGACTGGCCAGCATTGAGAGGAATTCTCCAGAAGAGACTGTCAACCAGTGGCTGGCAAACAGAGACCCATTCTGACAACCCTTTGGACAGCCTCGCACAGAAGGCACTAGAGTTGTTCCACAAGCTGTGCTCCAGCAGTCTGGGTGGCAACTTTCTCCTTTCATTCCACCTGAAACCATGCACGTCAGTCTCTGTCACCATTGCACTCACAATGCTGGGAGGCTATTAAGAGGCTCTGCTGTTAGAACAACTAGTTCTCCAACTTGTTTTTACAACAGAAATTTAATCTCCAAAATGCAAAGGATCAAATGATAAGCGGCAAACTCCTCCAACTTTCCATACACCTCATCCCACTGAGCTGTTTCAGTTTCTAAAGGCTGGGGAGTGTTATCAACAGTAAGCCCGCCCCCGTGACATACTAGACAAACCTTTGACACACTAGACAAACCTTTGACACACTACTAATAGGGGGAAAAAAATGACCTGAATAAATACGTTTGAATATTTTAAAGTCCAAGAAATGAAAGAACAATTAGATTTATTTTGTAGCAATATACTTATGTCTTCTACGACACAGATGCACGCGTGCACACACACACACACACACACACACACACACACACAGCTGCAAGCTGAATACAGATTTCCCACGAGATCAAGCAGCTCCCACAGGCAGAGTTCAGGTGAAGTGGACCCTTCCCTACCCCACGGGGAGCCTTGCATCCAGCACCCAGGGGTGGCCGAGGACGGCGGTGGTGCCCTGACTCTTCAGATGCACACACGATGCTTCCCCTCTGCTGCTTCCTCTCCCAACCTGAAGCTCTGAGGCCACTGCCACACCACACAGTGTCACGCAGTCAGTTTTATGGAGTCTGAAGTTTCCAGGGAAGAATGGCCACTTGTCAAAAGACCAGATGTTAAAGTACAAAGTTAGATTCCAACGCAGTCCTGTTAGACCCAGGATTACTTTCAAACTGACAGGGAGGTAGGAGGAGGGCTGGCTCTTTTCCAGCCAGTAGCCGGCACACTCAGACCTAGGTTACTTGTTCATCTCTTAAATTACACAGGTTGGATTTACATTTTTAAAGGACCAAACGATAAGGCGTTTGGTGGTTCATTAGGAGTTGCGGCAGTTTACGCATCTGGAGACCCACTGACACATGAGGGAAGGATTGGGGCAAGCATAAAGACAACTATTAATAAAAGACCCCAAATAACTTGTGTGTCTTTCAAGGATCTCACAGGCTACAAATACACAAAGCTCTGCAGTATCTATTTACACAGTCTGGTTGAAACGGGAGAGTGGTGAAGAGACTTACCAAACGCCACACCACCCATCAGGGAGCCGACCGCGGTCAGCCACAAGCTCACCCTCCTGCCCGAGAGGCACTTGAGTCTGTGAGGCAGGCAGGCTGGATCTCTAACAGCTGCTTGCATATGACTCACCCTGGCCTTTGGAGATACTGCTCACGTATCTCTGGGTATTCCCGTGTTTGTCTCATAGAAACTCCACGCCCTGCACTGTAACCAATACCACTTACTGCCGGCAATAATACACTGTATTCAACTCACTGCTGACAAATGGGCTCTTTGTGCCGCCAGAAGAAAAGAGACACATTCTGTGTTTTGGTAGAAAGGCAGAGCAGCACCGAGTCCCATTATCACACAGCTCTGGGGGCGCGCGAGGCCCTTAGCGGAAGTTCAGTCTGGCACTCCCAGCTTACCGACTAGGAAGCAGGCTCAATTCAACTAACTCTGGTTGGGCAGAGCTGAGGCAAAGCAGTGAAGTGAGCACAGGAAACCGCAACGTGAACGAAGGCAGGGTGAGCAGCAAGTGGTTGGAGTGTGTTGGGAAGGGCAGTGAGTGGAGTCCAGAGACTCTTTCCTCTGTTGCTTCATTCATGAGGCAGATGCTCACTGGTGCCTTCGAGTGTCAGGCGCGGTGAGGCGTGCTGGAGTTGCAAAGCACCCCCCCACCTCACCCCAGCAAGTGGCAAGGGAAACAATGACAGTAACAGCCACTGATGAGTGTCATGGAAGGTGTACATGGTGCTACAAGACAGCACTTGGGAGGGGCAGCCAAGGGGGAGGCCGGAGGAGGAGGGCAGGGGAGGAGATAAGGCTGGTAAAGGGCAGGAAGAAAAAGACGTGTCAGTCAGAAGGTGCTTCAGGTAATGAGTTCTGAATCATTTATCCAGACAGCAGGTGAAGACTTGATGGCTACCACGCACAGCGGAGAAGGGAGCGGAGGTACTGGCTCAGCAGACGGGGAATCAGAGTTGGAGGGTTCCAGTTAAATCATGCTAAGGTGTTTAGATTTCATCTGAGAGGACAGGTGGCAGCTGCTAAAGAGATTAGGGTGATCAGATCTCTGCTTCAGGCAAGTCCTTCTCAGAAAGCAGGAGAGAAAAATGCATTTCAGTGGGGCAGAATGAAGCCTGCAAAAGGAATCTAAGGCAAGAGGCTGGGGAAGGGTTCGGGGTGGCAATGGGGAAGGAGAGGACAGCGTCTGAGATGTACGAAGGAGGCAGCATCAAAAGGACACGATACTAAGTGGATGAGGGTGAGTCACGGAAAACCCCAATTCTGTTTCATTCCTTCTGGAGGCCGATAAGATCATTCACGAGACAGGCAACTGAGGAGAGACAGGAGGAGGAAGAGATTTGGGGCATTGGAGGGTTCAGCATCAGACATAATAAATTTGAGGTTCCTGTGGGACGTGTAAGCACAGAGGTCCAGAGGGACCCTCAGAACTGGAGCCCAAAGGTGACAGTGCCTAGAGTCAGCCCACTCAGAGGATGTGCGTGCCTTCAGGGTCAGGCAGACCTGATTACTCCCCACTCTGCCACTCAGTAGCTGTCTGACCTCCAGCAAGTAAATTACCCTTTTGAGACCCTATTTTCATCACAGGAAATTTCTCCTTGAATTTAATGAGATCAGTAAAGGTCCCAATGTCAGGCCAGACACAAATATTTAATACTTTTCTCTTGCCATTTTGCAATCATATACTGTTTTGTACTGTAATAATTTGAGTCCTAACCTCTGTAACAAATTACAAGTCTTTGAATCCTTTTTGACCTTCCTTGTAAAGAAGACATCCTCGAATACCTGAACTGCTGCAAGTCATATGAATACTCCAGCCAGAATGGGTCCGGGGGACCGGAGGTTTCTTACCCCTGACGTAAAGATTTCAAAATGGTTCTGTGGTTTATGTGGTACTGATTTAATTCTGAGTTGTAGGGTGTGATGGGGGGCAAAAGGGCAATGGGAGTGTGGAAAAGAAGAAGATTTTTGTCAGTCTAATAAAGCCTTATCAAAGTAACAGAACTTTACTCCTTGAGTAAAACTATACTGTAATATTTAAGAGGAAGAGTGTCTACCGAAGTTAATATTTATATAGCCTCTATCCTCTGGCTCCGTTCAAGTAAAGGTCTTAAATTAAATGTTAAATAACAAATTCTAGCAAATGGATCGTGCCTTAACCCAACATTAAATCAACAGTACACTCTGTATATAAGAAATACACACTTTCTTTGCTAGGCTCATTTTGCTTTTTCTATTTATATAACTCGTACAATGGGCATTTAAAAGCTACAGTAAGATTTAAAAATCAGACTGACCACTAAGGCATATAGAATTCTACTCCATGTAGCCAAGCGTGTTCATTTTTCTCCTGGTTTTGCCTTCAGATTTGGGCTCTAGTTGGTCTTACCCATTTATATGGCTGCCTTCCTAGTCTGAAAACACCTTGGTCATTTGGATATTTTATTTCGTCTCCAACTTAATTGCTATACCACATTCACAGTCACCTCTTCCTTGCTTCCTGATCCTTCCCTGGTAAGCTTCATATATTCCCATTCTTTCATTCACAGCCTAGTTCAACACATTTACTTCATGTTCTGTCTCAGTCATCAATAGCTCCAAAAGACTCACACATTTCCAATATAAATTTACTTTACAATTGTCTCAATGCTCTCTAGTTGTTCAGCTCATTTCATTATTCTGATTAAATGTAGAGAAAGATTCAATTCAGAGCTATGGTCCCGGGACGTCTTTAACTCCCAGTGTCACTCAGGCATGACCAATTTCAGAGGGGACTTTGGTCCCTACGTGCTGAGGAAGAACACGTATCCTCTCCCCATCATGTCCAGCCCTAACCTGAGGTTCTTGCTGCTCTCAGATTTTCTGGACTCTGGATGGCTCCCTTTAAACTCACACAATACACCTGGCCATCCCTCGTTAGCCAATCTCTAAGATTTTGCCTCCTCACTGACATACAGACGCCCTCCAAGATACCCTCCAATTCTTCCCAGACTTGAACAGACTCAACAAATTTTCTGTTTGTCCTTAAGATCCTCTCCTATCTTGCTGCCACTAGGAGGCAAGATGAAGGCAGACGGAGTCAGCATCTACACTAAACCAGCACGTTCCCATGGCACCTGGCTCCTGACCTGCATTAAGCAGACACACACAGAGCTGAGTGGGAGACTACTGAGACGGAGTTCTTTCAATTTAAACAGTCTCTGAAATACACACCATACATACACACACACAACTACTACCCCATGACTCACATTAGAGGCGTTGTTTCAAATGAAGAGCAATTCATGACCATAATGCTTCACCCCAAACTGTCCCACGGCATCTATTAAAGGAGCAGGTCACATCCAGGAAGCAGTCTACCGTCACCTAGAGCGTGATTTCCTTACTATTCATGTTCTGCTCCAGGGGTTCCCTTACTTTCTCTTCTGAACCCCATTCAGGTTGTGACCCTATGACCCAAAGCTCCCTCTCTGCAAATTCAGGGTTAGCTACTTGCTTTGCCAAGCCATTCTTTATTCTCTTCTCACTCTGAACACCTTAGATGCCTTTGAAATTCTTCTCTTTGTCATGAAATATCTCATTTAATTCCTTTAACCAGAGGCTGTGTAGACTTAGGTTTTGAGTAAACCAGGAGAGTTAGCTGCCTACCTGCTACATCAGAATCAACTAGGGCAGGAAAGCCTTCAGAAAGTAAAAGATTTCCCCAGTAAACTGGTGCAACCCGTTGGAAGGACGTTTTGTTCCCATCTACCTTTATTTGAAAGACACATAGGTCAAACCCAACAATTTTGCTTTTAGAAGTTTATCCATATATGGTTACCAAAAAAAGATGTACAAAAATATTCAGTACAGTATTACACAGTAAAACAAACATAAGGGAAAAAAATCACCCTAGAAGGAACTTAAATTGAATATCAATAGGAGACTGGTTAAATAAATAATAGATATATAGGTTTTGTGCAGAGGACGTTTCTGTAAAGATAAGTAACAAACTTAACAGAGCTTATCTCTGGGGATAAGGATAAGAAGTTGGAAAGAGACCACTTTTCATCATGTGCCCTTTAGTACTATGGGACTTTTTCTTTTTTTCCTATGAACTTGCACTTTCTAAGTACAGCAAGTTAAAAAGAAAAGAGAGTGAATCAAATTTTAGCTTACATGGATGATCTACCAAACACTTCATTTAGTGATGTTATTTAATCTTTATTAAACAGAAAACAGAACAAATAAGGCACAGACAGAAACTCTACGAGGCAGATACACATTACGGTGTGCTTGCTCCAGAAGTCATCGTCACACTTTAGGAACCCTTGTCCTAGAGTCTCAGAAGATGATGCTTTTCCCCTTAAAATGCATGCTGTATGTGTTCTAAACTCTTCCACAATGTGTTCCAGACTCTTCCACAATCTAAGTGGCTCGATTCAATCCTCTCCCTTGTGCTAAACATGTGTGCTGACACTTAGACTTAGTTTTACTCTGGAAATTTGGGTGAGATTAGAAAAGCCCCACAACCTTTGTCAAAACCTGAAAAAGAAAAAAAAGAAAAAGAAAAAACACACCCTCAAAACCCTTCAAATTAAAAAAAAAAAAGAAACTCAATGCTCAAGCTTTGGACTTAGTGAGTCTTGGGGTCTGGGAGTCCAACCCTATGTTTTTAAACAAGCTCTCCAGGTCATTTCTATGTTGCTGGTATTTCTCATGCACACCCGAGGTAACTGCACCTGGCAAACACTCTGTCTTATCCAAAGGAAATCACACACCATAGAGCAGAAAATTCTATGAACAAAGGTGTTCACAAATGCATACTCCAAGACTTTAAAACAAGTAATTTTTCAAACACTGATATGGAGTTTGGAGCCAGTACTGGCTGTAAGCAGAACCCACCAGGCCCTTCCAGCTTCTGGCTCATCGGAGGTGGGGTGAGGGGCCTTATGTGGAAGAGCCATCTTTGGGGCTGGAAGGAAGCTGGCAAAGTGCAGACCGGTGTTTCTCAAGTTGTGGCTGCAATCACCTGATTGCACAGCCGCCTTTCTCCCTCCCAACCCCACCCCATTCTTAAGTCCAAATAAAGTGTGACAAGCACTGAGCTAGTTCGTACTTCCTGAACATCTGAGTGTAAGATCACCTGGGGCCCCTGCTCTCCTGGCCCCACCCCAGACCTAGTGAGTCAGAATCTCTAGTAGAGGTTCTGGATGTTAAACCAGTGATCCAGGTTATTCTCATAAACAGGGAAGTTTGGGAAACACCAATACATGTCAAACTCATTTTAAGATTAGGAAGCCAAGGCCCAAGCTATTAAGTAATTTTCCCAAAGATCTAACAGCTGACTAATAACAGCTGGGACACCAGAAACCTGGTGAGTTAATTCTTTCTTCTTATACCAGTATTACTTATGATTATGTTTATCATGAGTATCTGTGAAGTTTCTGATTCACCACAGTGAGGCCACAGGCAAGTGACTAAGTCTAAAGACAAAAGGCGTGTCACTATGGTCCACTGGTTTACACAGTAACTGACGCCGTGAGGCTGTCCAATGTCTGCCTACCTGCCCCTTGGGGCTCTTTCACTTTCAGTATCAGGATGAGGAGAAATCTGATAGAAAAGTAAGTGCAGCCCCACACATATACAACCAGGTGAGGAAGATTCAAAGTCCTCCGATCTCTATTTCTTGGTCAAATATGACAACCTTTAGCAAAAGAATGCTAATAATCACACACTTTCACTTATAGTAACAGCCTATATCTTGCTCTTGGGAAAGAGAAGAGGAGAGATCCTACAGAGATTCCACAACCTTGTCCTGAAACCAATATCTCTAAACCCATCAATAAGAAACACTGATGGGAAACGAAACCCTCAGCTTGGAAAGCACCCGGCAAGCTTGAATTCAGGGAGGATTCAATCAAGTTATAATTGCCTTTAATTGTCCCTCCCACATGGTCACACAATTTACAGCAGTAATCAGTTCCCCGAAGAATGCGCTCAATTTCTTTTCTACCTTTGAAATCAGAATCGTTTCCGGTTAGGTTCTTACCATCATTTTGCTTTGATTCAAAAAAGAAAAAAAAAAAAAAGAAAAAAAAGAAAAAAGAAAAGAAAAAAGATATACCAAGATACAGAAAAGGATGAGTGAGTGAATAAAAGACAAACATGCAGACAGACTTTCTGGAAATAAGCACTGATCCCTCTAATGATAACCTAGTGGAGCCGATGCCAATTGGGGAAACCTTTCTGTTCCAGGGCACACAATCCAAAAAGCACATTCATCTGGTCAGACATTTTCCATACTCTGATTTTTATTTTTCTTGGCATGCTCCATTCTCCTCTAATAAAGTCACAACCCTTTGTTGCCATGGAACCCAACCAGACATGGAGCCTGTTACTATGACTTCCCTGCAGGTCTAAAAAAAGACCTAGTGACCAAAAGAACATCTCTTTCTTTAAAAAAAAATTTTTTTTCTAAGGCAAAGAGGCTCCAAAAAAGAATCAACCCTTTTATATCCATTAAAGTTTATGCTTTCATGCAGGCTACGTTGCTCTCCGGAGCCAAAGCTAGCCAATATTTCATAAAAATTTGTCAGCTGGGATGTTCCCAAGAAGACGGTTTATAAATAAGTTTAAAAAAAAAAAAGGGTGGAGGTAAAAATGTTCTTAGGATTTCTTCCTTTTCTTCTCCTTCCAGGCAAGCTTCCTAAAATTTGAGTAGCTGTTTAGCAAACATGCGTCAATCAGCAGCTACCAAATTGCAATATTCGTTTCCACCAATACTTAATTTTTGCCAAGAGCTCATGATTTCTCTGCAAAGAAAAGATAAGCTAAACAGTACAATCGACCCTGTGTTCTGTTATATCTGGAGCTGGACTAAACCTGTAGGAAAAAAAAGCCTGAGGATAACAGCAGAGCTACATAAGGAAAGAGAATTAACATCTGTTGAGTGCCTACCCGGAGCTGCTCACTTTTAGGTCATCACGAGAACCCAGGGACAGAGGCATTCCCCTTTCTCTGTCTTGCAGCTAAGGGACCAAGGCTCAGAAAGCTTCAACAGCTTACTCCATGCTGCCATGCTAGAATGCTGCCTGGCTCCCAAAGCCAAAGCTACTCATTCACTCAGCCAACGTTTATTTGTGGCCTCACAGGTGCTTTTGCATTTTGTTAGGTTTCTTGTTCTTTATGATAGAATTTGCAGCCTGTAAAGCCTGTCTGCAAAGAGGGCATGAAGTCTCTTTCTGGCACAAGGGGCGAGTTTGGGCTGTACCCACTTATAACCACCAACACATATGCACAGCAGCAGCTAACCCTTGCAAGAGTCATGACTAAATGCCCTGGCCATTTACCTAAGTTGACAGGGGCCACTCACCTACTGACCACATCCCTCAAAAGGCTGGCCGCTGACAAGGCCATCCAATGCTGGACTCTGGAGCATGGGAAGGACCAGGAAGCTCTATGTACCTGTTCTCATGCAATTTCAGCAACAAAGTAAAAGCCAAGCCATGCAAAAGCATGGCAATTATTCTATCTAACCTTGGTTTTGGATAGCTAGTTTCAAGAAATGACTAGTAAGAAGGAATGTGGCAAAGAATGGAAATTAATTTTGAAATTACATTATTAATCATACCAGCCTTTCAGCTAAAGATATGTTTCCTCATATGACGAATATAACAACTTTCCTTAAAAGAAATTTCAAAAATCAACACAAACCTACAATGAGATACCACTTCACACCAACTGAGACAACTACCAAAAGACATCCAGTAACAAGTGTTAGCAGAGTTATGGAGAAATAAGAACCCTCATCAATTGCTGGTGGGAACATAAAACAGTGTAACTGCTATGGGAGAGACTCTGGCAGGTCCTCCAAAGGTGAAACATAGAATTACTGTATGATCCAGCAATTCTGTCCTCAGGTACATACCCAAGAGAAATGAAAACATACGCCCACAAAAAAATAAATAAATAAAAATAAAAAACAAACCTGTACACAAATGTTTATGGCAGCATTAATCGTAATAGCCAAAAAATGAAAACAACCCAAATGCCCATCAACTGATGAGTGGATAAATAAAATGTGGTATACCCAGGCAATGGAATGTTACTTGGCCATAAGAAGACATGATGCACTGACACACGCTACAGCATGGATGAACCTTGACAACATGCCGACTGAAAGAAGCCAGACACAAAGACCACATTATGTCTGATTTCATTTACAGAAAGTGTCCAGAACAGGCAAGTCCATAGAGATAAAAAGTAAACGAGCAGTTGCCTTGTCTGGGGAGTTCTGGGAGGGGGGAAACAGAAAGCGATTGCTCCTGGGTACAGAGTTTCTTTTGGGGGTGATGAAAATGTTCTAAAATTGATTGTGGTGGAGATTGCACAACTCTGAGTATACAAAAATCATTAAATTGTACATTTTAAAATGGGTGAATTGCATGGTATGTGAATTATATCTCAACCAAGCTGTTACTTAAAAAAAACAAACACAACTCACTTTTCAGTTTTCAGTTGTCCTACTGAATAAAAAATAACCCAGCTGACGAAATCACCTGATCTTGAACGCATTACCTTGTCTCTGGGGTCTCCGTGTTTTTTTAAGGAAACAGGCTCACGCCTGAACCAGATGCTCTCTTTCGGCGTCCCAAGCAAAGGAATCTTTGACTTTTTACTTGAGAGGAAAAGCCACTTGGATGAAACCTCTCAGGAAGTGTGCCAACAGGGTAGTCAGACCCCGTCTGCCTGCCGGGCCAGGATCCACCCCGCTCTCACTAAACTTCTTTAGGTCCCCTCCTTTCTTCCCTTCACCCCAGCTGCCATGCCTCAGCTGATTCCCGAACATCTGCTGGGTGCAAGGTTCAATGCCAGACAGTTGTCATTACCTCTAGTTCTCAGTCCACAATCCACCAGGGAGAGAGGGACGCTTCCACTCTCCTGGTGCAGAACAGACTCGGGAAGACTACGCAAGGGGGTCAGGGTTGCACAGCTACGCGGTGGCAGACATGAGATTTGAACTCAGAACCAAAATCTGCTTCTTATTCCTACATCTGAGTTTTTCAAACTGGGTACATAGACATATTCTTGGGGATCCATGAGTTTGCTACAACTTAAAAGAACGTGTTTATTTTGATGAAAAAGAGTATTAATATAATTTGGAGGATTATAGTAGAGAGGTAATCATCTGCTGACCAAGTCCCTGGAAACCCTGGGGTCTCAAGGCCTTTGTATTTGTACTCATTCTGGAGCCAGGTAGCAGTACCTCTTTAGTTGTCGTCAGTCAACAGGAAAGTGTTGGTCAACTGCAGTGGCTTTCCAGGGCTGCCATAATAAAGTACCACAAACTGGGTGGCTTAAAATAATGGAAATATATTGTCTCATGGTTCTGGAGGCCTGAAATCAAGGTGTCGGCAAGGCTACACTCCTTCTGAAGGTGCTAGGGGAAGGAACCAGTCCACGCCTCTCTCCTGGCTTCCAGCAGCCTCGGCATTCCTTGACTTGTAGTTTGATTGCACTAATCCTCTGCCTTCACATCATCTTTCCTCTGTGCGTGTCTGTCTCCAAACTCCCTCGTTTTATAAGGACACCAGTCATACTGGATTAGGAATCACCCTAATGTGCATGGACAAAGAATGTCACCTGCCATATCAATAAACAAAGGATATTGCAGCCATCAAGCCATCAGCCACTGCAGCCGCCCCTACTGTGCACCCTGGGGGACCCAGGATGGAGAAAAGCAGCACACTGGCCCTAGATGGTTAAGGTGCATATCAAAGGAGAGATTTCAGTGAGCCCAGACTCTTCCATCTTCCCAAACATAGAAAAGTGCTAAATTCGTTAACTTGAGTTGCCTGGTTTCCTTTAATTAAGAGTAACTTTTTAAAAAAATTGTATTTTATTTATTTATTTATTTATCTATTTATTTATTTATTTATTGAAGTATAGTTGATTTACAATGTTGCAGTAATTTCAGGTGTCTAGCAAAGTGATTCAATTATATATGTATATAAATATATATTCTTTTTCAGATTCTTTTCTTTTATAGGTTATTACAAGATATTAAACATAGTTCCCCATGCTATACAGTAGCTCCTTGCTGGTTATCTATTTTTTATGTAGTGGTGTGTATATGTTAATCCCCAGCTCTTAATTTACTCTCCCCAACCTCCGCTTTCCCCTTTGGCAATCATAAGTTTCTTTTCTATGTCTGTGAATCTATTTCTATTTTGTAAATAAGTTCATTTGTATCATTTTTTTAGATTCCACATATAAGTGATATCATATGATGTCTTTCTCTGACTTACTTCACTTAGTATGGTAATCTCTAGGTCCATCCATGTTGCTGCAAATGGCATTATTTCATTTCTCTTTATGGCTGAGTAATGTCCCACTGTGACCCCTTTATTCATTTATCTGTGGATAGACATTTAGGTTGCTTCCATGTCTTGGCTACTGATGTTCTGACTACCTGGTTTTTGTTGCAGAAACTCCTATATATCCTGGCTCCTCCCTTACCTCTTTGTAGCAGTCCCTTAGAGCTATCTGAGGGTTGAGTCCTTAGAAAGTCTGCTGAATAAAACATAATTCTCAACTTTTAGATCATGCATTTCTTTTTTTTTTTTAGTTGACACATGACTACCTCTGTTAAGACCTTATTTCCAAGTAAGGTCATATTCTGAGATACTAGGGGTTAGACTTTTTAAAGAAATGCTCCCTTGTGTCTCCTCTGCTCTCATACTACAATCACACTTCTGGTCACCAAGTGTGTGTGTGTCAGGTGTGGGTCAGGGGGAGGTTCCCTACACCGAACAGTTCTTCCAAACCAGCAGTGTACTTCATATCAACTCCTTCTGACACTATCTACCTGGAGATGGCATCAGATCCCACAGGTTAAGGGCTCAGTCCCCAAGACTGTCTTATTCCTGCAACTTTAGACACCAGTCTCCAGTCCACATTGTTACCTATGCTTCTGACTGACTGACTAGAAACTGGAGACTCCCACACCCGCTCCTCAGGTTGATTAACTTGCTAGAGAGGCTCACAGAATTCAGGAAAACATTTACGTCCTAGAACACTAGTTTATCATAAAAGGATATAAGATGGAAGGAATGCATTGGCAAGGTATGTGGAGAGGACAGGATACTCCATGCCCTCTCTGGACGCAATTCTCCCAGCCCCTCCACCAACCAGCGGTGGGGGTGGGGGGCTCTCTGAATCCCACCCTATTGGTTTTTATGGAGACTTCATTACGAATGCATAACAGATTAAATCATTGGTCACGGGTGATTAATTCAAACTCCAGCCCCTCTTTCCTCCCCAGAAGCGGGACTCAAAGTTCCCCTGGCAACCAGCCCACCCCCATCTTTAGGGACTTTCCAGAAGTCATCTCGGTAACATAAATTCAGGTGTAGCTGAAAGAGGTTTGTTATATGAATAACAAATGACACCAACTTCACCTTTATCAATAGTATCACTTAGGAAATTCCTAAGGTTTTAGGAGCTTTGTGCCAGCAATGGGGACCGAGACCAAATACATGTATTTCTCATTGTAAATCACAACTATCATAGACTTCAACAAATCTTTTTCAGGGGACACAGTTCAACCTATTAACACTGACTTTAAGTATAAATGATGCCTAAGTCCTAGATAACTGTCAAATGGTCTTACAGAGAAGAAAGGCGTCAGAATTTTTCTGACAGAAAAGTTACGGTAGGATTGAGCCTTTCCATATCACGCAGTAGGTAACAGAAGCACTGAAACTCAAAAAAACACCCTGCCCTGAAGTTTGAAGTTACTACTATACCAACATTGTGATGAGTGATTTAGAGCATCTGTATGTTAAGTTAATGTTAATATAAGTTGTTACTACCTTTGTATTTTGTGTGGATTTGTTTGAAAAATTTCATAACAAAATGTTGGTGGAAAAATTCCTCAGTCTTGATGAAATCTGCTAACAAAACCTTTATTCTTAAAGAACACCTAAGTAAAAACACCAATTAGCATCTTCAACAGGCATTTCTCTACACGCCACAAGTGGGGAGAAAATAAATTTTAAAATATGGAAATAAAAGTACACGTCTTCCTTAATAAGGCTTACTTGAAGAAGAAACATAGCCAAGGCCTTAACTAATTACTGGACATCCTCAAACACTGAACTCTGAAACAAAAAAGGCCTGTCTGTTGGAACGTGTGAACTCAAATAGCACCCGAACATCCATGCATAAGATTCTTCATTCATTCTTTCCTTCCATTCTTGCTTCCTTCCATTTCTCTACCCATCCAAACATTAATTTTGCATTATGTGTGAAGCCCTGGAGATGCAATCCCTGTCTGCTTTCTCGGGGTGACAGAGACAAGCAAACCACACGTGAGAACACGAAGGGTCACAACAGACTTGGGTAGAGGGCGGGTGGGGAGCACCCATGCTGGGGGTGAGGTGAGAAAGGGAACCAGGAAACCCTTCAGTTGAGTATCTCACAAAAGCTTTCAACATCCTTATAAGGAAAGAATTATACTTAATTTTTACATGAGGAAGCAGATGCTCTGATGGGTTGAGCAAACTGCCTAAGAAGATTAGTTCACACAGCTTAAGTGGCAGAATCAGGTTTACGAACCAGGCCCGGGCCCCTCAGAGCTCTAGCACACACACTAAACGAGGGCTGGAAAACAGCCTGAACTCTTCCTATCACCTCCACTGCCAGCGTCCTAGTCCAAGCCACCCTCACCAAGCCCCACCAGTCTCCCCACACCAGCCCACACCCACCGGCAATCTGTTTTGAATCCAGCAGCCAAGGTGACCCTTGTTAAGTATGCACTGGACCATAAACAGGCCTGTCCACTGCCTCTGCGCATGCTTAGCATGTATGAGGTCCTGGGTTCAATCCCCAGTACCCTTATTAAAAAAAAAAAAGAAAAAGGCCCAAGCACAAAAAGATCACACAAGGTCAAACAGCATTCAAAGGAAGGGAGAGGGAGAAGCCTGTGCCACAGAATGTATATCTGTCAAACTCCAAACTCATCCTCAGTCAAATCCCTTGTAAAAATCCTGGCCATGTGGATTAAACTGGGGTGGGGGTGAAGGTGGGGGATGGAACTGGGGGTGACATTATAATGGGAAAGCCATAAGCACCTGATTTCATAAAATTCTAAGGCAAGTAAAAGGTGCCTTTCATCTCTGAAATTCTAGAAAGGAAGCAAAATCACTACAAGATCATTTCCAAAAAGCAAACAAAACCTCATTGAGAGATGGTACTATAATTTCTTGAGCATGATGCGTCAGTCTGTTTTTGTAGTTAGAAAAGAGGTGCCTCGTTGGAGTTACAAGGGAAGTGTTCCACTATAAAAACCTGCTGGTTGCCATGACAATTAACATCTCTGTTCCTCCCTTTTTTGCAGCATCCTTCTTATATCTGAGTTAAATCAAGGGACCTATCTGTGATGCTCAGGGTTTAGTATTTGCTTTGCATGAGGATATAAAAATCTATACACACATATATAGGCATATACAAACACACCATCAAAGAGGTAAGCAGAGGTGAACCAAAACCTCAAAAATCAGTACCATCTGTCCTCCTCTGCCAACGATGTCCTACAAACACCTAGCAGGAAACACCCCTGCAGGAGGGTCTAAGTATGAAGGCAGGTGGGCCAGGGAGCCTGAACAGCAGACACCTACTCCTTCCTGTCAAGAGCCTCGCAGGGTGGGCTCTGGGCCAGTTCTTTCCAGAAGGGCCCACGTGAGGCCAGGGCTCCCTGGAGCACTGTCATTTTCCGTCTGCAAGTCTGTCCTCTTAAGCCCGAGCTCCTCCAGGTCTGTCCGGTCTCAGGGCCCAGCACAGCGCTGGGCACACAATGAAGCACTGAGGACAATGAAGGCAGCTCTGGGATAAGGCAGCCTTTCCTTATATTTTCTACTGAGCTCTCAAGTTAGAACCTCACCTGCTTCAAATCGTCCCTGCCTGAGAAGAAAGCCTGGGAATTCTAAACCCATGTTCAAGGGTGTGCAGCTTGGGACCCGCCGTGTAGCACTGCTGCTGGTTTCCATCACCGTGGTTATGAGTCTTGACCCCTGACCCTTCCCTAGACCCAGGGCAAAACAAAAAGTAAATGAGAAAGTTATAGCATTGCTTTGATTTATCTTCTCCTTTTCAGGACAAAGGCTTCTCATCATTTAATTGTAAAACATACTTGTTTTAGAAAAGCCATGAAAAATACCAAAAAGGTAATGGAAGAAAAATAAAGCACCCACCGTTCCACTGACCCAGAGGTAAGGAGCGTCTACATTTAGGTTTCTGCATTGCCATCCTTCCAGCTGTCGATGCAGCTCTGCCTAGTGGTTAGGGGCAGGCTTGGGAATGCAGACTAACCTGGGTTCAGGGCCTCGAGAGCCTTTCCACTTCTTACTGCTGTGATCGTGCATGAGTCATTTACCCGTTTGAGCCTCAGTTTTTCATCCATGAAATGAGGACAACGGTACCTACATTTTGGTACTGCTGTAAAAATTGTTGTGAACCAGGCAATGCCCGTGCCACAGTGCTGGCAGAACTCACTTTTGCTACCTTTATTAATGTTCCATATTAACAAAAATGTATCTTCTGTGCATATATTCTGTAAACTTTTTTAATCAACATAAAAGCATGAGCTTTTGACATGACAATGAATACACATCTATACATTGATGGCTTTAATTCCAAAACAAGAGCTCACATTAAACCAGTGGTTCTTCATCTTTTTAAAAGGTCACCTGCCACCACTGAGAATCATTCAAAAAAAAAAAAAAAGCAGCAGCAGCTTTGGAACATCTCCCCTAGAAATACGTACAAAAGACAAAACCCACAGCACACAGCACCTAGGTTAAGACACGAAACACTGGCCCTAATTTCATGTGCTATATATATAATGATACTTAATCTGTAAAATTTTATATTCTGAAGTAACAAAACATTTAAGAAATAACAGACTTACAAATTAGTGTACTTATGACTGTGGAAACTGATGCTCTAAACTTTTCATAATGCATGAGAAAAACTGAGATAAACTCAGTCACATGTCACACTTTAGTACTCTTACAGATCTGATAGTGCTTATCATAAAATCACAAAAGAAATCACAACTACTTTGTTAGTAAATAATTCTCTAAAATAATTGCTCCTTATTTATTTACACAGTAGCCCAAAATAAGCCTGGGTGTTTTTCTAAGGCAGCTAGCTTATTAAACTCTCAGGGGATTTTAATTTTCTTAAGTTTATGCTTGCCTCAGTTGTTATGATACATGCACCAACATGAAGGAATCTCAGAAGCATTATGCTAAGTGAAAGAAGTCACACTCAGAAAGGCTCCGTACTGTATGATCCCATTTCTACTGCATTCTGGAAAAGGTAAAACCACAAGGACAGAAGTGGGGTCAATGGCTGCCAGGGACTGAGGACAGCAGAGAGAAGACTGACTACAAAAGGGCAAGAGAGACTGTTTGAGGGTAATGGAAATAGTCTGTATCTTAATCGGGTGACAGTTACAAGGCTGTATGTATTTGTCATAACTCAGAACATGTACTCTTAAAAAGGGGAAGTTTTACTATATGTAAATTATATCTCAATAAATAAAATATCTCAATAAATAAAATATTGAGATGTGAGTAGAGATGCTTAAATGCTTAAATAAATGCTTAAAACTGCCTACTAGCAAATTCAAAATAACTTTGTATTTGCTTTCAGGCAAAATTAAAATGCACACAAACTTTAAACAAATACTATTTAACACCTACCCCAAATCTAACAATATTATAGAAATCCTCTATGACAGATATTAAAACATAGCTTTAAAAAAAAAATCACTCCCATAAGTACAGTTACTTGACAAAGCTACTTAAGGACAAGATGGTAAAGTTGAAGACACTTTTCCCTCTGCTTCAGGAATGTAACTTCTAAGTATCTTTCCAAGAGAAACCCTCCACCACCCTCTCTGATCTTCTCAGAATCAACTTGCCTGTTCACCATGAAGAGAATGGCTATAAACACACTCTGATTTAAGCATGTACTGAAATAATGCACAACCGTGAAAACAGAAATGAAGGCAGATAAATTTTAAAACACCATGTTTGGAAAAACAGCAAGTTACAAAAGGGATGCCATGTATATAAATATTTAATACAGAAGACAACAGTGTAAGTCACTTATGGAATCTTGCAACATACAAAAACCTACAAAGGAATGAAACACAACCACTTGAGGTTACGGAGATCTCTGAGGAAGCAGGAAGGGAGAAGGCAGCCAGATACTGCATCTGGGAGCATAAAGGTCACCTGTTCTTAAAAACAAGTGACAGAAATCTGATGAAAACATGGCAAAACGTTACCAGCTGTTAAATCTAGGAGGTAGGTATAGGAATAGCACACTTTTTTTTTATTATTCCTTTTATTCTGAATTTTTAAATTGAAGTACAATTGCTGTACTATGTTATCTAAGTTTCAGGTGTACAATATAGTGATTCACAATTTTTAAAGGCTATATTCCATTTATAGTTATTATAAAATATTAGCTATATTCCCCGTGTTGTACGCCATATCCTTGGAGCTTACTTTATACCTAATAGTTTGTACCCCTTACTCCCCTACCCCTTTATTATCCCTGCCCTTGCCCCCTCCCCTCCGGTAACCACTAGTTTGTTCTCCATATCTCCAAGTCTGCTTCTTTTTTGTTATATTCACTAGTTCGTTGTATTTTTTAGATTCCACATATAAGTGATATCATACAGTACTGTCTTTCTCAGACTTATTTCACTGAGCATACTACTACTTTT
Source organism: Camelus bactrianus (assembly GCF_048773025.1). Classification (NCBI taxonomy): domain Eukaryota; kingdom Metazoa; phylum Chordata; class Mammalia; order Artiodactyla; family Camelidae; genus Camelus; species Camelus bactrianus. Next base: position 39,577,600 of record NC_133550.1, on the reverse strand, counting down.
CCGAGTATCACATTTTAAAAAATGTTTTTCCCATGTCTGAAGCATTTAGTAATTAAAAATAGATTTGTTGACTAACCAGAACTAGTTGGTTAATGATTTGATACAGGCTTTCCTCATGCTCAGAATATTCTTCCCTCTGTGAATCTGGTTTACTTTTAAAATATAGTATAAGTTGCTGTTTCTGATAGGTCATTTCATTACCTTATAATTCTGGAATCTGATGTCACTGCATTTACTTCCACAGAACATTAACTTCAACCATAAATTAAATTCGACAACTGAGGCAAGCACACACTTAAGAAAATTAAAATCCCCTGAGAGTTTAATAAGCTAGCTGCCCTAGAAAAACACCCAGGCTTATTTTGGGCTGTTGTGTAAATAAATAAGGAGGAATTATTTTAAAGAACTATTTACTAACGAAGTAGCTGTGATTTTTTAAATGTCCAAAGTATCAGAAAACATAACATAATCTTTGTATACAGATTTAATGTATACATATCTAACAGTATACATATTATTCTTATTTCATACTCTTACCTGTTACCATTAAAATTACGGCAAATGTGCAACAAATCATTTAAAAAATGAAGGTTGAGAAAGCATCAACATTTAATTTAAAGGAACACACAAATACAAGATTATGTCATTCATCTCTTATTTGCCCAAATAAATAAAGGCCTCAAAAAATATTTGTTGGAATAGTGGGCTCAGTCCCCAAAACCATCCTTAAAAAGCACGAGCTCTCTTTTTAATTCTTCCTTTAAAAATAAGAACTTAATTTGAGCTCTGAGTACTTAAAACACTTTCTTGCTGTTAGAGAATCTTAAACAGCCAGAGTGTTAGTGAAATTTCTCCATAGAACTTAACATGCTCCCATTTATCCAAAAATAGGAACATTTCTGGGTACTAGAAACAGAAAAATGATTTAGTATAAATAAATGCCCTCAGGGGTCACCGGGTGGTAATAGGACATCAATGCACTGAATGAAAGAAGACTCTCTAATTTTGGTGCCCACTTTCCCAACAGATGGCAATTCAGTGAGTACTGCTAAACTGCTCAGCGCATGAGGTAAACTTTGGCTTTATACAACAAGTATTACTTGATAATCAGCTTGAGTCAGCAGGTTCTGACAAGCACAGTGCCTTTCTCAAATGAGAGTACATGCAATAAAAGCATATTCATTCCACTATTAACACGCTCTGGGGTCAGGTTATAAAATGTTAAGTGTTAGTTTCTGGGCACAACCAACAGTTTTAACCTCCCTCTGTGTCAGACACAGAGATGAAAAGGCACATGGACCTCTCAATAATTAACATAGGTGCATATAACAACCCCTAAATATCTAGTGATATTTAGCAAGCCACAGGGTTCTTAAAAATAGGGATAATTAAGCCAGATACAGCAGCAGTGTATCACCTACAATCATGAAATCTTGTTGTATTTATTATTTTAACATGAGTCATAAATCCACTTAAATTTCCTGGTACCAAGGACAGCACAAGGATGCTAAATACGTTTACTGAGAGGAGCACAAGCTTGAAAGTCATCTGCTGGAAGCTGTTCCTGCTCTTTCACCTCCCTCGCTAGGACAGGACAGTGGGCCACCAGTGATTAAGGCAGCATAGAGGGTTCAGGAAGCAACAACACACAGTCTTTTCACTGTACCAGCTTTTGCAAACATGCGGAAAGGACACAATTCTACATTAAATAGAACTTGTTGAGGTAACATCTAATTCAGGAGAATTGAAAGCAAATGTTTAAAAAAACAACAAACTTTACTATCTCTTCTCCTTTATTTTTTGATCTTTCCTTACTGTAAATGATACCAGAATCATGCCTGTTGAAAGTTTCCAAATGTATGAACTAGAGTTCTCAAAATGCTATGTCGAATCCTGGCCTGAGGGCGAGGTGGGGTATCAATCCAGAATAAATGAGCCAAAATTATAATCTTTGACTCAACAGTTTTAAAACCAGAGAAAGAAATCTATAAAAATGAAACCATGCATAGGGACAGCACTGTACTTTTAAAGAGAGGTAATTATGCAAAAAATGGTGCAGGAGTAACTATGTCATTTATGTGCAGACATCTTAAAGAGAATCAAATTCTAACCGGAGCAAAGATGAAAATATTTAAAAATAAAAATCATAAAATGTATTTTAAAAAACATGGTGTTTGGTTTTTTGGTTTTTTTTTTAAAGAATCAAAGTCCTGAAAGGTCACTCTAAGAATGACACAAACCTGTGAGCCCTAAATTTTAAAATTTTCTTCATGGCAAAGTCTGGTTAGTATATATTCAGTGTTTTCTATATGCTAGCTCTATACACACACAACATATCATTAAGTCAGTGTGGGAAACAGAAGTCTAACGCAGCCCCAAGATTCCTACTCACCAGTGCATACACCCTGTATGATAACTTCCCCCTGTGTGTGAGCAAGACTTGTATGATGAAATTTCACTCCCATCATTAGGTTACATTATATGGCAAGGAGGAAAAAATTTTGCAAATGTAATTAAGATCCCTAATCTGTTGACTTTAGTTCATCAAATAGTGTTATACCTGGGTGGGCCTGGCCTATCAGGTGAGCCCTTGTCTAGAGATAATGCAATAGAGATACTCTCCTGTTGGCCTTCAAAAAACAAACTATCATGTTGTGGAGAGGGCCACATGGTGGGGAACAGTGGGCAGCCTCTCGGGGCTGAGCACGTCAGTCCTACAGCCGCAGGGAACTTAAGTCAGTAAACAACCAGTGAGTTTGGAAAAGGATTCCAAGCCTCAGACAAGACTGTAGTCCTAGCTTACACTGTGATCTCATGCTGCTGAAATTCTGAGCAGAGAATGTAGGTAAGCTGGGCCTGGAACCCTTGGCTCATGGAAACTGTGAGATGATACACAGGTGTTGTTATAAGTGGCTAGATTTGTGCTAATTTGTTACATGACAGTAGAAAGTTAATAGGAATGACAAACTGGAAAAAAAAAAACCATTTAATAAGTAAAAAACTTCTACAAACCAATTTAAGAGACTAATAACCCAATAGATAAATGGCCAGAATATATATAACAGGTAGTTCACAATACAGACTAATGTTTTTTTAAAATTGTGGAAATATGATCAACATATTGTACTGTAGCTACATAAGATGTAACCATTCAGAGAATCTTGAGTCAAGGGTACGTGCACATCTCTGTACTACTTTTTACAACTTCCTGTGGCTCTGTAATTATTTCAAAATAAAATTTTTTGAAAATACAATCAACTTCATCCAAGTCAGGAAAAAAATAAATCAAAATGAGCTACCAGTTTTCCCATACCAGAATGGCAAGAATCAAAAAGCTTTATAATATATTGTGTCAGAAAGATGTGATTTGAGGTCTGTTCAGACATTGATGGTTATATAAACTGTATCAGTTTCACTCACTGCTGCACCCTCAGCTCCTAGTGTTTGACACAGGTACGGTGTTCAATTTCACAATATCATAATTTAAAATGCACACACCCTCTGATGAGCAATTCCAATTTTAAGAATTTAGACTATTAACATAGTCGTCACATGTGTGAAAAGCAGCAGGCCCAAGGGTAGTCAGTGAGGTGCCTAAATAACCAAAGATTGGAAGCAATATGTATATCCTTTAATAAGAAAATGGTTAAATAAATTATGGAACACCCATATACTGGAGCCCTGAGCAGCAATTAAAACAAGGTCGATTAATCTGCATTGATATGGATCAAGAGTAGAATGTTTTCAAGCTGCTCAAGTCCTGTAGTGCAATTTCACAGCACATCCACATCCACTCATTTGGTCAGTGCTTACAAACTCCAGCTATGCACCAGGCTCCACGTCTGGATAAAAAGAACAAAACCATCCCCACGTGAGAGGATGGAGCTAGAACTCACAGGCAGAGAGGGGAGACATGGGAGCTGACAAAGAAAGGAGACAGGGCTCAAGGGCTGCGAAGGGGTGGAAGACAAAAGGTCAGATGAGAGACTCTGGGTATCAGGCTAAAAAGCTGGAATTCTGTCCTGCTGAAGCATTTACAGCAAGATATTGACAAGACAATACGCAAAGCAAACATTTACTATAAAAATAAAGGAGTGGTCCAGTTGGAGAAGTTCCTGATCTGGAGACCTCCTCTGATTTCATTCTAGGTGGGTGTCTTAGGATAGCTCAGCTTGAGCACTTGCCGTAGGCTGAGTCACCAGGCATCCCATCACCGCATGCCTGCAGATGTGCTGAGATCCTTAAAACCATGAGGACAGCATGAAGTCGTCTTGAAATATGCCATGTTATGGGCTGGATTCAGAGGATATACTTCAGACATTCTCTTTATTTAGAGAAATGTTTACATGTAAATGTCTCAAGCATGTGGACTACATTCCTTCACTAGCTCTTGACTCAGCATTTAAGAATGGAATCAAAGCAGCAAACTATTAAACTGCTTTTCTTCAATCCTCCTCTGTCTTCTGTGCTTTTAGTGGCTGAGCTTGTGAGCACTTTGCCTGATGCCAATACACAGCCTGAACAGCTCTTACTGAATGGGCCTCATATTTTCAGATAAATTAAAATCTACACCAACTAGCGATTCAGTCTCAAATCGAGGCCACCTGTTCCAATTAGTGACATTAAAATAGAACACCACTGACTGTCTGAAGTCACATTCCAAGCCTTGTGGATTATCACACCTTTACAAAGACAGGAAAAAAGGGACTTTTGGCCTCAACACACCACTGCACACACAGGAGTAAATACACTGAGGTGTTGAAGCACAGCTTTCACTAAGAGCAGCCTTTCTTTCTGGACAAGTGCTTATATCAAAATTTCTGTGAAAGGGTGCAGCTTAAGGCATTACCTGATTTCTTTACATCACAACAAGCCTGCACGACATCTTAATTAGATTCAACTTTACCTGAGAAAAACACAGACTTTAAATTTCTTCCCCACCCACTTTTTATCCTTGCCTGAACTTCCCAAAGAATCCACATCTTCTGGATGGTCACTCTTTATCCTAAGCCTTCCCTCACCTCAGTTTCTCTCAGGCCATCTGAAGACTAGAAGCACAGTCTGGAACAGGCACAACTCTCACCTTCCCAATCTCTCTCTCCTGCGAGGGTTCCCACCCAGACAAGACTGCCTTCAACTCACGAGGGCGCACTTTTGTGCATCCCAAGCCAATGACTCAAATTGTCACAATCCAGGAGAGAAAAAAAAAGTCTAAGGATCTTCTAGGTCAAGGGCCTAAAAGAAGTATTTTATAAAGGAATGAAGAGAGCTGATACATGAAGGCCAGTGTTTTCCTAAAAATGATTCTGAATCATTTTAGGTGGTAAAAAACTGAAAGCATTAAATACACAGAATAACAGCTAGCAAGTTAGTCCCTTGAAAACAGTCCTCAACCCAACACAGCTGATTCAGTCAAGGAGAAGCCTCTGTTTAGCACTCACCTCTCTCTGACAAAGCTCCCACATTCGCTAATTGTCCTTTTAATCTGGTGCTGCAGGCCCCAGAGACTCAGACAATATTCAGCTAGAGTAGTAACATGGACACTTTAAATTTGAGTTTTAAGGAGTGAAGTGATTAAGCAATATTAAGTAAATAAGGGTCCAGGCGGTCAGAAGCTCTGTGTAGGAGGCGTGGGAATAAGCGAAGTTGGGGAAACTCTGTGGCAGACAGCGAGTGGCTCAACGTGAGGATGGCAAACGCAGTGATGGTGTCCTAGCACCACTGCTGGTGGTTCACACAGCTGGCAGGTGGAGGAGCTGACATTCCAGTTTGACTCCAGAGTCCAGCTCTGAGCCCTTCACTCCAGCCATCAAATCCAGAAGTAAACTAAGAGAGTGATGTTGGGGAAAAAGAGGAAATGGTGGTCGAAAAAATTTAAGAAGTAAACCGTTGGATGTGGTGGGTAAGGGGGCTGACTGAGGGAGCTTCCCAGGCATCTGGTTTGGGGACTGGCTGTACAGGAAAAGTGTTAACCAGGAATTGGGGGGCATTTGAGAAAACGACTTACATTTGACAGAGACTTTGAGGAGCTGTGGAACATCTGGGTAGAAATGTCTTGTGCTATGTGGTAAAGCCACACCTTACTCCGGGTTGGGCTCTCAAGTTAGCATGTAAAGCAGGAACCAAACACACTTTCACTCAGCAGGGCACTTCCCTAGGGACGGGCACTGAAGGTGCCATCTCTCAAAAGGCCAACGGACCCCACCCCAGTCTTCTCCCCAGTGTTGCAGCAGATGATTGCTTCTTTGGCTAAGAACCAGATGACATTTCTGGTTTGTGTTTAAGGGCTGTGTATGGAAATCATATATACTAAGGACACTTGGGGCTGGAAGATGCTCTCAATGAGAGATGCACAGGAATGGAAAGCTTCGAAGGTAAGAGAAGACTGGTGTTGAATTCTGAGTTAAATACGCATCTGATACATTCCATGACTTATGCATCTGGCATATGTCTTTCCCCAATATCCTTTCCCAACAGGTAGAAGGTCAAGACAAAGATGAACTCACGTCTCAAAACTTTATTTTGGGGAAAAAAAAAAGACAATAAAAGGGATCTCAGAAAAAGTAATGTTTAAAAAGTGGCAGCAGATCCAGTACAGCTAAGTAGTTTGATAAGTGAATCATCACCCTTCATTCCAACCCTATCAAAAAATCTGAAAATCAATTCAGAAGGATAATGGCCTAACACTAAATCATTTAAATTCAGTTTTTTTCACCTAAAAAACACAAAATTTTAAATCTGTTCATCAATTAATCCTCTACTGAAAATAATTTAAAATTCTCATTCAGTTTCATCACATGTAACTTAGTGACTAACTTGGTATTAAAAAACATTCAAAGTGTTTTTTTTCTAATTGAAATATAGTCGATTCACAATGTTGTGATAATTTCTAGTGTACAGCATAGTGGTTCATTTATACCTATATATATTCCTTTTCATACTCTTTTTCATTTGAAGCAGTTTTCTTTTAAGGAATTCTCTTTTAAGACAGAAGATGGTATAATGGTTAGATCTAATCAGTCTGTATTCGTTATATAATTTCACTGGCTACAGTCTGGCTGGATGTCACGTTTCTACTTCTGCAATGGAATAGTCTGGAGTTAATGTCTGAATTCCCTTCCAGTCCTGACATGGAGAAGCCTTTAAGCCTAACTTTCCAACCCTCTGCCTTACGTACGAGAAGCATGTGCCCTCAGCCCAGTGAAGCTTGGGTCCTACAGGGAGACCCTGTGAGGCCAGACTGTGACTCAACTGTCACAGGGAAGAACCACCTTCATTATGTCCTTCAACTGCTCAGCCTCCAGAGACCAAATACCAGACTGGAAGATGATTCTTTAACAATGATTTTAAAGCATAAACTTATCTAACAGCCTTGAAGACTCCCCAGACTACTGGCAAAATTGTTATATGGTAGGCATTAAAAAAAGTCTGTAAATGATCGCTCTAAGTCATTCATTCATCAAATGCTTACTGGTACACACGACTATATGCAAAGGACCGGCAAACTGCTGTGTCGTAAGAATCCCGACCACACGGCTTGGCGGGGTGCCCTGCAGAAGTGGAGCACATCCATCTCCCAGCACTCGACAGGTTTCCTCAGACTGAACTGCTCTCCAGCACTCAGTTCAGAGGCGGCAGATTGGGAAGTGGTTAAAATGCAAGCTCTGGAATTAGATCTGGGTTCATCAAACCCTAGCTCCGCCACTTCCTAACAGCGTCAGAGCCTTGGACAAATTACTCCACCTGTCTGGCCTCTGCTCCCTCATTTATACAATGGTATAAACAGAATATGGCTATAAACAGAATATGGTGAGGATTAAGGAGAGAGTGTATTTGAAGTGCTTAATACTGTAACCTGATGCATAGTAAGGAACTGGTACATGTTGGTTATTATCATAGGTGCTACATTCTTCTCATTTATATTCTTTTTGCCTTCTTACAGAGTAAGAATCAACAAACACACTATGTTTTCCTTCAAGCAGCATTGCCCTCCCCCAAGTCAATAGAAGCAGTTGGTTTATGCATAGATCATATATCCCGACGTTCCCTTCCTGAGGGATGTAAAGTCCTTACACTGATTCACAGTGCAGCGATTCATGGTTCTCTTCTCCCTCACCAGCCCCCTCCACTGAAACATAAAAACACAATTAAGAAACAGCAGGGCTGAAAGCTGCAGCCTCTCCTAGGTCAAGATCCGGGCAATTTCCACCCAGAAGGGTGAGGCTGATTTCTGACCTTAACAGCAGCCCTGGAAATTCAGGCAGTGGGTCTGAAGCAAACATACCCTGTGATCCAACTTGGGAGCAGCTGTCTTGGTGCTGTCCAGCGGACGTGACAAGCGGGCGTGCTGGTGGAGGCTGGCAATTTGTTCTCCTTGAGAGGGAGAACTGGTGAGCCTGCAGCAAAGCATCGCTCAAAAAACCCGTCAATCCATCCACGTTACACTTAAGAAAATTCCAACTCAAGAGACTCACCGTTATTCATTATCCCCTAATTAACTCTTTAAAATGAAACAAATTACTGATTAAAAGTGTACTCACAAACCACATACTCAGTTTACCACTTCATCAGGTCAGTGTCACCTACAATAGAGGTCTGTGTCCACTCATTCTGGTTCCTGTCCAGGAAGGAAGCATGCGATCATCAACTTACTACATCACTGCCCAACCATTTCCCTGGTGGGAAGGGCTCTGATATCCCCTTCTTCTTGAATGCTTTTGGCCACTACTCATCATGAAATTCTGGATCTATTTCCAGACTTCAGAATGCTGAAAAATGTCCTACAGGTGGCAACCACGCCTGGCACAAGTTTTACTGCAGACACTAGAGACTCTGTACTTATCATCAGTCCCTCTTGTAAAAGAGAAGAGTATTTCCTGGGGCCATGAGCAAGGTACATTCACCAGATATTAAGCTCCAGAGAGGCCAGACTATCAGTTTTGTTCACCATTATATTTCTGATGCCCAGAATAGCCACAGGCAAAGAGAAGGGGCTCAACAAGTATCTGCTGAATAAGGAAGCCCCTTGCTCTCAAAATGCGCGTGTCTATAAACATGTAAACAATCAATGTGATGAGGAACATGCAATGGAGGGAGGTACCAAATACTAAAAATGCCAGAAAAGTTTCTGTATTGTTCACAAAGGTAGTCTTTCCAGTTTCAAGCTTATGAATACATCTTATATACTCATAACAAAAAAAAATGACTACCATCTCCTGAGTTCTTTATAGACATTACTCATTTATTCCTCACAACACCTCTGTGGTGTGGAAAAGGAAACTAAGACTTGGGGTGATCATGAGGTCCAAGGTGGCACGGTCAGTGAGCAGCACCAGCACAAGATCCGTCTTCTGCGGGCTAGCCTAGGGAAAGTGGTTCTGCAGACAGAACAGACTGGTCTGTGCAGGCAGGATGGGGTAGAAGTTGATGAAGTTACAGAGCAAGGAGGAAGCTAGTGCACCAGTTATCTTCTCCTGAGGTCTTACGTGGCTAAACTAAGGTGGGATGACTAGGGAACGCAGGAGGAAGGAACCGATTCCAGAGAAATGCCAAAGACCCCCTGGCACGTCTGACAGACTAGAGATGGGCGGAGAACAGGCACACAGAACAACTGGCAGTTCTGAGTAATATCGTACGAATGGAGCAAGAAACAAAACTATCCACCTCATGTGTGGAGAAAACAGTTAATACTTGAGTGCACACAACCACTGTTTTTTACAAATTCCCTTACTGAAGACTCAACAAGCACTCCCCAAGTAGGGACTATTATCACCTTATACAGACAGGGAACTGGAGGCTCAGAGAGGTTACCTCCTGCCCCAGCAGTCACTCAGATGGGAAGGGTCAAGAGCCAGAATATGACCCAAGCTGTCTGCTCCCAGGGCCCCAGCTGTTCAACACGATACCCAAGTGGCTGAAGATGGCATTTTAGAACATTTAAAATTAGAACTGTCTGGCCAAAATTTGATTCGGACATAACTGATGAATAAAAACCCATTATTGTATAGAAAGCAGACTGCCTATATTCTTAAAAAGATAATAGGCTTTAACTATCTAGGGCATTAAAAAAAAAAGTAGGATTCTAATTGTGTATGCTCTTTCTTTTAAATTAGAGAGGTATTATGTGCATTGAGTTTTACCATGCACTATTTCTGAGTTATACCAAGATGAAGTTTAAAAATGTGAATGATCCTGATTTGTCAGCTTAGAGACAAGCATAGAATTCATTAACTCTATTACATTTTCACTGATGGGGGAGAAATTTAGGTTAATCCACCTGGCTTTAAAAATAGACTTGTACACTGTTAAAATAGTATATTCATTCTTATTCCAGTCACAAAGGCTTAAACTCAGCAAGAGAAACGTCTATTTTCCCTATTACCTTAACCAGGTATCAGTTCTGAACTCAAGAAAATGAGCATTCAGATAAATAACAAGTTCACACTGTATAGCTCAGGGAACTATATTCAACATCTTGTAGTAACTTATGGTGAAAAAGAATATGAAAACAAATATGTATCACTGAACCATTATGCTGTAAACCAGAAATTGACACAACATTGTAAACTGACTGTACTTCCATAATATATATATATATATATACAATAAAAAAAAAAAAAAAGACCATTCTGTAACCAAGAACTTGATCTCAAGAGTCCTAGGCCCTGCCTGGGTGGAGACTGCGGATCTTGGAAGGGCTAATCAAGTCTTCAGATGCACCTCTAGTTCTCATTACAGTGTTTTTAGGGGAGCTAATTTACCAAATGAGTCCATAAAGAGATTCTTTTTAAATGCTATATTCAATGGTTTATTGCCAAGGAGAAGATGACATTAAGAAATTAAACCTTAGTGCCCCTTGATGTTTTCCCTCAGCATCACATACTTTCTGAGTGTCAAGAAAATACATCTTTATACCTACATCTGAGTGAGTTCCACCAAACAGAAGCTAGAGTCACCTAATGGGATACTTTCTGCACAGGAAAACTGTTGTTGTATTCCTTCATTACAGCAGGCTTACCACTGCCTTCAGGACAGACTCAAAATTACATCAGCCACACTTAAGAAACGTTTTAATGAGTTTACAAAATGCCCACTAGTTCTCTCTATTCCTTGCTGTCTCAACAATAAACATCCTAAAAGCAGACAACCAAGAAGTTCAAGCAGGGATCTCTGCATCATCAGTGCTGGAGAACTTGGGATCACCGTCCACTAAGTTCTAGTCCTCCTTGCTCTGACTTCTTCTAATCCTCACTAGATTTCATTTGCCCAATAAGCTAATTTAGAATAATCAGTACATATAACGCCTAACTCAGTTTAAATACACGGTTTATTTAAAAACAGGTATCTCCAAGCTAACAAAATAATGCAGTAGTGTAACACTGTCAATAGGGCTTTAAATAAGAAACTCCCTTCACATAACGCTGCGGCTGCAGTACTGTAACAGAAAAGAGGGGTGTGGAAATGGAACACTGGCAGATGCAGCAGAGATAAAGTCTGCAGTTGACTTGCACATTTGCTTTGCCACTTTCCATCTCAGTAGGTGAGGTAAAAAGAGTGAGTTTTGGAAAGTTCCGAGAGTTTTGCCAAGTCAGGTTGCTTAAATGGGCTCGTAAAGAGCCATCAACCAATCCTGTTGTTTACACGAAGATTTATCACAGCTGTGACAAGAGAAACCAAGCTTCCACAGTTGTTTCAAATCTGAAATTTCTTGTCAACTTCATTGACATTACAAAACCCCACCCCCATTACAAATACATTAGGAAAAGATCTTCACCTTTTTAAACTTCAACTTTAAGTGAAGTTAACACTGTGTTAATCAGCAGTCATCCCTCCAAAAATTCCTAACTGTAGGTAACCAAAGATCTTTCATCAATGTTTTCTTCCAAATAGAGTTTCTAGTTATTTCCTTTACAAACTATGTTATAAAACTTTTGAAGAAAGTGCAAAAAAAAATTCTTTTGTAAGGAGAGGAGAGTGGACTGGATGCAGGAGGGGGTATCCCCCTAAATATATTTAATCTGAAAAAACGTAAATCATCCTGTTGATTAACAGATGTTAAGGGAAAACCGGTGAAACACCAGGGACTAGTTACTTCACTTCTGGGGTAACTGATTACTCCTGCGAGTTACGATTAAACACTTAAATCCTGCACAAGGGGCCGCACAACATTTCTGTCACTATTGCTACTTTTCCCATCGCGTCGGCCTCTCGATCTTGGAGGTGACAGGCCAGAGTTCGAGCACGACTCCATGAACTTTATAATGGAGGCCAACAATCAAAAGCTGAGATCGTACAAGTGAGTAGCTGGTAAAGAACACCTCGAGGTATTTCCTGCCCGAACAAAAGCCAGGGTGGAAGAGACACTGTTCTAAACGGCACTAAACTCTGCCAAGATGAGGACGAAGTGTTGAGCCTCACTCAATTAAACACTGTTAAACACTGCAGGAGAGCAAAGGTATCACTGAGGAGGGCGGAGGCTTCCTCTCCTCCAAAGGACCCCAGCGCAGGCTGAGGCCTCCCTCTGCTTTCAAGCACTATACGGCTCGTCTCTGCTGCATACTCCGAAAAGCTATTTTCGCCCACAGCCAAAATCAGCAACAGCAAATTACACTGCAAACAATGGAGAGGGCGCCTGCTCGGCACGCCTAGAAACTCCGGAGAGGCAGCGCGCACACTGACTTTTCACTGCCCCAGGAAAAGCCGGGAGGAGTGGCCGCGGGAAACCGGGAAGCCGGTCCGCCGCCTCCCCGCGCTCCGGTGGCGCACGGCGCGCGGGCTCCGGACACCCGCCTCGAGCCCGAAACCCCAAAGGCTGGGGACCCGCGGCAGCATAAGGGGAGGGAGGCAGTACCCCGGGGACAGGGTGCCGGGATCCCCTAGCGTCCCGCACCGCACGGCGGGCGCTCCCTGGTGGAGAGGGCGGCTGAACGCCGGCCGTCGAGGAAACCAGGACGTGCAGGGACCGACGAGCGGCGGAGGGTGGCGGATAGGCGGCTTTGCGCTGCCCCTGCCCCGGAGGAGGACTGGGGGGTCTCGGAGCCTTAGGCCGGGCTCTCACGCCCCTCTTCCCAGCTCCTTCAGCTCGGACAGGGAGGGGAAGCCCGCGCCCGGGGCCGCGGGGGTCGGAGTGAGTGAGGGAGGCAGGCGGCGAAACGCGCAGAGCGAGGTCGTTCCCGCGGGAGCCCAAGCCCACCCAGTCTCGCCCCTCGGCCCGGCGCCCCCGCCTCTCACCCGGCTCTTGTAGCGGTGGTGCCGGCCCGGGTCGGAGTAGGTGCGGTCCACGGTGAGCGCCGCGTCGCTGCCTGGCATCTCGGTGCTCGCGCCGGGAACTTTCCCGGGGCCCCGGGACGCCGCGGCGCGAGCGGCGGGCCGTGCTCGGGCTCGCTCCGGGGGGCCGCGGCCAGGGGGTGGCGAGGGCTGCTGCAGCTGCGGCTGACACCCGCGCGGCCGCCCTGCGCCGCAGCCGCCGCTGAGTGGAGGGGAAGGCGGGGCAGGGAAGAGAATCTCCGCCCCCTTCCCCTCCCCGCCGCTCCCCAGCACGCCCCGCGGGGCGGAGACCCCTCGCCAGGTGCGGTTTCTCTGCCTCCCTCCCTTGCTGAAACTTGATTCCACCCCCTCCCATACTGCCCTCTTTTGCGTCAAGAGATGAGCGACATCTCCACTATTTGTTGACTTATCTGTATGTTTATGGTAAAAGATGGATTTTTGGCAAGATGTAGAGGCTTGCCTTAAATGCTTTCTTTCATGTTACTCTTTTATTCAACGTGCACTACAGGACATCTACTATAAGCCAGGCCCTGGGGTAGAGACCAGAGTTGGTTTTGTTTGTTTGGTTTTTTAAAGCCCGTGTTTTTCTTCTTCTAATTCCACTGAGCAAAGAATACACTTCCCCCTAAACATGTATGTATGTGTGGTGCTGCGTATTTCAATTTTACATGTTTGGCTCACCTCTATGTTGGAAGCTACCTGAAAGTCAAGACATATCTTTTCATTTTAGTATTTCTACTTCAGTGAATAGTCCCTGCCCGCAAGAAATACGGACTCTACAAGAGACATTCAGAACACCTGGTCTGGTGATACAGGTGTAATAGTGAGAGACTGAAATACTGAAAGCGCAGCTGGTCCCACGAGGAGTTAGAGAGCAATGCGACCAGCCTAGAAGGAAAGAAGGATGTACTCCTCCCCTTCAAAGGGTTGAGGAGGGAGGGACGTAGGCAGAAGAAAAGTACTGAGCATAAAAACAAAGATACGTTTGGTAAACCTCAAGTCATCGGTTTAAGGGTTGTCTTCAGGAACAGAAAGATGATGGTAAAAGGAGGTGGAGACCATGCGGTGCTGGGTTCCACTTTCAAGGCTGAGAAGTTCAGCCCTATTCTTGGGTATTGGGCAGCTGCTGGAGGTTTCTGAATGGGGAAATGACAATATCAGGATGGAAATTTAATAAGAAGAAATACCTGATAGTTGTGTGAAGCACTGATTAAGGAAGAGTAAGGCACACAAGTTAGAAGGCCCCTGCAAAAATTGAGAACAACCTAAACGTCCTTCAGAAGGAGACTGAGTAAGCAAATTATGATATGTGCATCCAGTGAAGTATTAGTAACTGTAACAGTATCTGTAACATATATGGTTAAGTGAAAGAATAATATATATGATATTCCACCATTTGTGTAAAAACAGAATATGTATATGGGCTTAAATATTAATACAATATTTCTGGAGGATAAACAAAACCTAGGGAAATAGACAAGAAACTGATGGCAGGAGAGGGGAACTAGGTAGCTAGAAGGAAGGGACAGGGATTTATTTTTCACTGTAAATGCTTTTTAAACTTGAATTCTTGAATTGTGTGCATATACTAACTACTCAAAAAGTAAAATAAAAAAATATTTTTAAATAAAGAGGGCAAACTTATTAAGTAACTTAAGAAGAAACAGAAAACCTCACATAGCTCTAAAACCATTCAAGAAATGAAATCAATACTTTAAAATACCTGCCACATACAACACAACTACACCAGGCCCAGAGAATTTTTCAGGTGAGTTATTCTGAAGCAGGGAAGAGAGAGATCAAATGTTAGTGTGTGTGTGTGTGTGTGTGTGTGTGTGTGTGTGTGTGTGTGTGTGTGTGATCTTAGCCAGGATGGGCAGAGAAGGCCTCCATCATAAGGTGACACTTGAGTGGAGACCTGAGAAGAAAGGGAGCCAGTCATGTAAGATACCTGAACATTTCAGACAGAAGGAATGGAGTGACATGCTTTGCCTTTTCAGTTGTGGGGGGAAAAAAATGATCCCTACCTCACAGCATACACAAAAATCAGTACCAGATAGATTAAAGACTGAAAGGAAAAAACACAACTTTTAAAACTGCCAGAAGAAAATGGGAGAATATCCTTATGATCTTAAGTCATAAAAAGCAGTTCATCAAAAGCAAAAACCATAAAGATTCAGCTACATTAAAATTTTAAAACTTCTGCTTATGAAATGAAATAATAATAAGCTGAAAAGAGAAGCCACAAACAAAACTAGAACTAAAAAAATTAATAGGGATGAATTTCACAAACAATCCTGAGAAACAAAAAAAAAAGCAAAGCACATAAAATTACCTGTTGTGAGATTCTATTCACGTAAAGTTAAAAAACATGAAGAATAAATGACATTTTTAAAAGTAAACAAAGATACATGGTTAAACTATTAAGAAAAGCAAGAGCCCGACAAACACAAATGTCAAGACAGTATTTATCTCTGGTGGGGAACAAAGAGGACTCAGGAGGAGAGGGTGCAAGATTATAAATAATGCCATGTTTAACAAATGACTACTGGTATACTGATGTGTATTTGTTCACACACACATACAAAATATTTCATAATAATTTAAAATTTTAAAGGCAACGAAGACTCGAAGGACAGATGTGATGATCACATCCTTAATCCTAGACTTAAGTCACCAGTAGGGGTATCTACTCAAATACAGAAATGTAATAGCACTTTTACAAATATAAATCTTGACATAAAGGCAAGATGGTCTGCTATTATTAACTTAAGTCCTTGAGTCAATTTAATCTTATAAACACCCATTCTGAAATCTATGAGAGTCTATCTCTGGGTTCCCCCCATCATTTACTTGCTACCTCGTTTTTTCTCAGGCACCTAAGGCTATAGAAAGTATACTGCTCAGTTGTATGTGTGTGTATATAACTGTGTCTGTGTGTAACTTTAGAGAGGTCAGACTTAAAAAGTTTGGGCTTATGGTTGGTGTGACAACAGGCACCGACTTTTCATTTCTATTACTGTCTTGGTGTTGCTGAGAACTCCATCCTGGAAATGCTCACCCTCCGTGAAAAGGTTGAATTAAAACTTTATTAGGCTTGCTTCAATTTCAATTAGCAGAGGATGTTCTTTTTTAGATCATTTAGATTTATTTCATAAGCTAGTTGCCCAAAAGCTGCTCTACTGGGCTCTCACACTAAATAATGTTTTTAAAAGCCCAAATTAAATAGCACAAGAGCAAGCTCCCCAGAAAAGAAAGAAAACAAGCAGTGCTGTTCACCATTTGGCTCTCCTATTTGGAATCAGGACCCACGGGGAAAACAGACCATGTGCCCCCATTTGGAGGCAATGCCTAGGGTTTTGTCAGTCCCTGAGAAAGAAAAGAGAGGGAAAGAAAAAAATGCAATTTCTCCTACCAGTGTAAGAATTACCTCTCTCTGCAAAAGTAATGGGGAAAAAAATCACACTTTTAAGGTAACAAATGCAGTCAGAACAATAAGGAATACAAAGGTACAAAATCTAAGCTGTGAAATAAGAATTTACTTCCAAAGTGTACATGGCACAATAAAGGAGCATATGTTGAGCACCAAAGAAGTGGAATAGGTCATTTGAGCTATAATAGTTTAAAGTTTAGAATGACTAGAAAGGGCTTCATAAAAGAGGTAGGATTATACTTGACTTTTATAGTACATATTCGTTGGTTTTTGCCTGCCCAGCATCCAGTTTCTTATTCTCAAAACAGTGCCTGGATTTTTCTTTTGGGACCTATCCTACCCCAGCCTTCAATCCAAGTGGTTTAGGTGAGGCTGACCATTCCCTACCCCTGGCTCCAGGGAGAAGCATGTGATCCAGACTTGGCCAATCAGTCACTGTGCCTTGTGCAGAGACAAGCACATGACCCAGTCTGAGCCAACTAGAGCCACCCCTGATACTTCTGCTAGAACTGCTGGGAAAGAACTGCGCCTTTCAGCAGGCATGGCTAAGCTGGAAGAATGTAAGCCTGCTGCTGTGGTGGGTGTCCTTGCTGCATGTGGTAGACATACAAAGACAGACTCCTCTGTGAGGAAAACAGAGCCATGGAAGGAGAAAGACTTATTACTGAATTGTTAGAGCACTAGATCCAGCTTTTCCCA
This sequence comes from Camelus bactrianus, assembly GCF_048773025.1. Taxonomy (NCBI): domain Eukaryota; kingdom Metazoa; phylum Chordata; class Mammalia; order Artiodactyla; family Camelidae; genus Camelus; species Camelus bactrianus. Next base: position 39,560,202 of record NC_133550.1, on the reverse strand, counting down.
CTATCTGTTGCTGTATGACAAATCACCTTAAACATACTGGCTTACAAGAGCTACTGTTCATTGGCCCATGATCCTGCAATTTGAGCAGACCTCCAAGGGGGTGGGGGTGGCTTTTCTCTGCTCCTCGTAACATTGACTGGGGCTGGAGTATCCAAGATGGCTTCACTCACGTGTCAGCACCTATAGGAATGGGGGTGACTGGAACTCATGGGGCTAGCCAGGTCTCTGCTCTATATATACTTACATTTTTTAACAAAGTATTTTTATATTTTATGGTCTCTCATCTGCCAGGGCTCCCCTATGCCCACCAGAGTAGTTGGACTTCTTTACACAGTGACTTCCAAGAGATCACAAATAAAAGCTGTCTGACCTCCCAAGGCCCAGCCTGGAGCTGGGAGAATATCACTTCTGTCACTTCTATTGGTCAAAATGCGGCAAAAGCCCAGCCCAGACTCAAAGGGAGGAGAAACAGTATCCACCTCTTGATGGAAGGAGGAGTGTGCACATATGGGGACGGGAGAAACTGCTGGCTGCCATCACAGCAGCAGATCCACCACATCAGATATGGCTAGACTCCCTCTCCAGTAATACGGAGCAAGGTATTCCTCTTTTTGCTTAAACCAGTTTCAAAATTCCTGACTAATACAACATTCAATGCTGAGTATGGGTAGAAAGTGGGCAAAGAGAAGGGTAGCATTTCAAGAGAAAGCAAGAACTGTGGACAGCATGAATAGAGGGTGAATGAACAGAGAATTCTAGTGGGGACCCAGGATTTTCTCAGGCCACTAGCTAGAGAGCCTTCCTTGTTCAGTCTATGCTAGATGACCTCCTGTAGACTGTTTAATTATAGCCTCTATCTCTCAAAATTTATAATATCTTACCATGTTATTTAAGTATTTTATGTGATAATTTATAGGTGCTGTCCCCTGATTAGATTGTAGACTACCTGAAGGGAAAGACTATGCCTTCTAGGTAACTGTGTACAGTCCTGGTTCCTAGCATAGTATCAGGTATTCAGTGCATCCTTGCTGAATGAATGGATGGATTCAACATTTATTAAATGCTTAGTTATGTTCCAAACACTAGGGTTTAAAAAATGAGCAAGGCATAAGCAAAAGGTAGCTTTTGACCTCAAGGGGTTGGAATGAACAATATATAAGGATGAAGATCTGCTGAACGATGAGTGTTACCAATTTTCAGATACTGACTAGTGACTGACGTTTTTCAACTCTGCAACTCTTTATGGAGCACCTTTAACCTTGAGGTGATGGGCTCTGCTTTTGGTGCGGGGATATAAAAATAAGTTAAGACATGGTCCAGTCCTGAAGGGGCATCCGATTTAGACAGCGAGACAGCCAAAAACAAAAAAGTTGCTACAGATGCAAAGATAGTTATATCCTTGATACAGAGGTGGGACAAAGGAAAAAAATGGTCTTCTCGTGAACCTCACCTCCTTAGGTGTTCCAGGCTTACCATAACATAGCGTGGAGAAGGAAATAAACAGAAAGGAAAGTCTGACTTTAAAGATGAAAATGCAAGCCTCTTATAAAGTAAAGGAAATTCCTTTCATATTCCATTTTTTTGGAGGGGGAGGAAATTAGTTTTATTTATTCATTTATTTTAATGGAGGTACTGAGGATTGAACCCAGGACCTCGTGCGTGCTAAGCACAAGCTCTACCACTGAGCTATATACCCTTGTCCACATACTCCATTTCGATCATAGGAAAGTGTTTCTCTGGAGGAAAAAATTATAAAACAAAAAGCACAGCAAGCATTTTTTTTCCGAGGGATTTAAGGACAGAGAGAGGGAAGAGAAGACTAAATCAGATTTTAAAGATTTATTCAACTAGCTTGAGGTGAACACATGGTGATATAGACAAGATTTGTTTATACTGCAGTTCAGAAGCTTCCAGGGCTGATGCAAATATGAATCTCTAATTTTAACTGCCTGACTTACAGCCAAGTGGAAATGGCCACTCCTAATGTTTATATTTAATTGTTAACATAGCCCATTCTATATGACTGTAAGAACACAATCACTGCTACTTACTTAGCATTAGCAATCACCTGGCACATAGAAGCCCCAAACTTCCACTTGGCAAGATTTTGATAAAAACAGGAAAGTAGTCTCAACTCAAACTCTGCAGGCTAGGGAACTTTCCTTCTAAGATTCCTTTTTTCAGAAAATGCAACAATTTCATGCTATTGATTTCTCAAGAGCAATGAATCTTAAAGAGGATTCTACAGGGAGACTTTAAGTGTTCAGAAAACTGGTCTCCTATATTTATCTTCCCTGCAGATATGAAGCTACATTAAAAAGAACAAAAATGTATTTTATCTCATCAAAATGAAAAACTTTTGCCTTGTGAAAGACCTTGTTAAGAGGATGAAAAGATAAGATACAGATGGGGAGAAATATTTGCAAAACCACATATCCAATAAATTAGTTAGATTGGTATCTAGAATAAAGAACTTGAAAACTCAGTAATGAAAAAATAAACAATCCAACTAAAAAATGGGCAAAAGGCATGAATAGACATTGCATCAAAGAAGATATACAGATGAAAAGATGTTTAATGTCACCAGCCATTAGGGAAATGCAAATTAAAACATCAGTGAAGCATCACCACATACCTATTAGAACCTATCAGAATGGTTAAAATAAAAAATAGTGATAGCACTAAATGCTGGCAAAGATATGGAGAAACTAGATAATTCATACATTTCTGGTGGGAAAGTAAAGTTGTACAGCTTCTCTGAAAAAAAGTTTGGCATTTTCCTATAAAACTAAACATGCAAATACCATATGACTCAGCAATTGCACTCTTGGACATTTATCCCAGAGAAAACACGTTCACATAAAAACCTGCACAAAAATGTTCATAGTAGCTTTATTCATAAAAGCCAAAAGCTGGAAACAGCCCAGATGTCCTTCAACAGGTGAATGGTGAAACAAACTGTGGGACATCCACACTATGAAATACTGCTCGGTAATAAAAAGTACACACTACTGATACACAACAGCTTGGGTGAGTGTTGAGGGGCCTACGTTGTGTTAGGAAAGCTACCAAAGGTTATATACCATATGATTTCATCCATGTAGCATTCTTGAAATGACAAAATTTTAGAAATGGAGAAGAGATTGGTGGTTTCCAAGGATTAGGAACTGGGCCAGGAGAGAGAGGGTTGCAGGAGGAGGTGGCTACAGTTATAACAGAGCAACACCACGGATCCTGTGGTGATGGAACCCCTCTGTATCTTGACTGTGGTGGATAGCACCCACTCACGTGATAAAACTGCAGAGAACTAAACACACCACACACACACACAAACACAGTCATCCCCCGGTACCCACAGGGCATTGGTTTCAGGACCCATTGTGGATACCAAAATCCACAGATGCTCAAGTCCCATAGTCACCCCTCAGTATTCATGGTTCCACATCCTCGGCTTTAACCAACTGCAGATTGTGCAGTACTGAATGCGTTTACTGAAAAAAATCTGCTATAAGTGGACCCACGCAGTTCAAACCTGTGTGATGTTGTTTGACAATCAACCATACAAGCAAAACTGAGAGAAATCTGAATAAGATCATGGATCGTGTCAATGTTAATATGATATTTGTACTACTAGTTTTGCAAGATGTTGCCTTTGAGGAAACTAGGCAAAAGGTACATGGGATCTCTCTGTATTATTCCTACAACTGTACATGAGTGTACAATTATCTCAAAATTAGAACTTTAATTTAAAATGTATTTTAAGTTTAAGTGCAACTGTGGTAATTTTCACACGAAAATCTCTGGGTTTGGGATTGGGGGGAATAACCCAGCAAGTAGGAGTGGGTGGTACAGGGAATTTTTTTCTCTGGGGAAGTTGTCCACAGAGCAGAGTTCTTCCAGGTTCTGGCCCCTTGTTGCATCAGAGGAGGGGACCAGCTGTAGAAATTGAGGGGCAAGGGACAGACCGTGGGCAGTGCTCAATGCGACCACCACCATCGGTACCTGGCTGCAGCTACACTGTGTCTTAAAGTCAATGATGAAGACTCTGAGGCCAAGGGCAGACAGAGACCTTTATCCTGGGCCCACCAGCGCTGAGCACAGCGTCTACACAAAGTATCATTCTTTAAGGTTTCTGTTGAATAAATGACTGACAATTAAGCCCTGATTTGGTTGGAAGAGTACATCAAAGTTCATAGATTTGGTTCAGGTTCAAAACGACTCATTACACACTGAGTTGTTTAGTAAAAATTTACACTGTAAGTAAAAGGCAAAAATGTACATTCTCTACATTGAATAGAGAACTCTGCGAATTCGTCTGCTATGTTCTGCTGTGGGGTCCCTGTGTTGGTTTGAGTCTTTGTATTGTATCGTGTAACACATAGATTATAACGTGAGTGCTGTGTCACTTCTAACCTCTTGAGTCTACCATTCACTAGGAAACTGTTTCACTGTCTGATCATTGTGTGCGACTCTTGGCTGTCTCCTCCTGCAGTTTTCCCAGAAGTCGCAGCAAGGACGGAAAACAAACGTAGGTGAAAATGCCTTACTTTGTGCTGAGCACAGAGTGTTCTGCTCGGTTAAGCCCTTAACTGGAGTTGTGATGCTGAGGGTTCCGACTTCACTCCATCACAGAGGCGGCTGTTCTCTGGAGATCTCGAGCTGACTCCATGCTATGCTTGACCAGCCAAGGAGAATTCTTTCTTATCCAGCACATACCGAACCTGAAGGATGAACTAGCTACACTGCAGGAACACAATGTTTGTGAGTTCACTTTCCATTTTATCGACTCACTTTGCAAGATAAGACTGGTGGCAGATGAAGTTGCCAGAGAAATCTGATGTGACACAAACAGGTACAACCCCTCTGAAGCACGATTTGGCATGATCTCATAAAGCTGAAGGCATGCCTACCCTGTGACCCAGCCTCTCCACTCCTCAGTACGTATCCCAGAGGACACAAGTCAACCAGGACACACATACAAGTATGTTCATAGTGGTATGAGCCCTCATATGGAAACAACCCAATTGTCACCAACAACAAATGGATAAATATGTTGTACTATGGTTGTTTCCCAATTAATGTCAGTCATCTGTTACTAAAAATCAAACATTCTGCATGAAAATGCTAACCAGAGCCTATTTCTCTTAACTCATTATACAAAGTGAAGTTTTTCTGTTATATGTAGCCAGACCTAATACTGACTGACCCAGAGCCTAACAAAAGCCTGGTATAAAGTATCCAAATGTTGACACTTCCTGTCCCGCCCCACCCCAATCCCCAAATGTTCAGAGCAAAATGGTCAACAGAAGCCTCAAAACATTTTGCCACTGAAGAATAAGAAAAAATCTTCCTCCATTTCTTCTGTGTCTTCTTACAGAATCTCTACTATACAGCACTCTGTACGGAGTCAGCAAATGACAACAGTTATTTATTTAGCCTACTTCATCTGCACAGAAAGTGTAAATGCATCAATTCTGAGTTATGCCAAACCCCTTTCCTGCCCCCACTTCTGTAATAGTAGGTGCTATTATTTTTTCCATTTTCTGAGTAGATAGTAGTCAATCTATTTCTGAATAGATTAAGTGATTTGACTACGGGTACCCAGCTAATAATTGGCAAAAGTGGAGTCCAAATTCTGGATCTATTTGACACCAAAGCTGATTTACTAGTTATGTATCCTTGGACAATATGTTTAAACTTTATATGCCTCAGTTCCCTCACATGTAGAATGGGGATAATTGCACCCCACTAAACAATAACTGTCTCTTAACCAAAGGCCTATGCTGGCACCACTGAGAACGGGAACAGAGGCGAAAACCTCAGTGTATCTGGAAACCCCACTGCTGCATGGCCCCTCATGTAACTTGTAGCTCATATGAACCTGTCTTGCCCCCACCCCCCGCTTGACCTTTTGCTTCTACCAAACAGTCTGATGAACATCAGCATTCCTGATAGCCCCAGGAAGACAATTTCTATAGTCTAAGCCTCTTGTTTCCTATTCTTCATCTGAGAAGGAAAATGAACAGGGCTTTTGAAATTCAAAATTACATCATTAAGAGTTTATCATCCATCTGAAGGCTCCTTGTAAATCTTTTTCTCTTTTTTAAAAAAATCATTTCCAAGCACTTCTAGATTTTCAGTTTTGCATTTCAAGTTTCACATAACGAGAACTCAACTCTCATATCACTGTGGAAGTGACGGTGAAATTTCCTACAAGTATATAGAAGTACTCACCCACCTAGCTGACAGCTTTGAAATGTAGTCTATAGTTCTATTACTTCTCATTGCTTTTTGCCAGATCAGCTGTGGATGATGCGCACTCAGTGAATATTTCTGACATTCCATTCAAGGAATATCTTTCACAAGAAGAGAGAACTGCTACCGCAGGCACACAATTTATACCCAGTAGACCCTCGCTTACAAGCATGAGCACGGACTTAACACACACGTGTTCAGGAATTATCAGAAGTGACTAGGAATCCCACATGTGGGTCTTTCAGAGTTTGGTCATTTGGATTTAAAAACAACAATAATCCTTTCAACTGTGAAAAGGGACTCTTAAAGGTAACACACAGTAAGAGGAAAAACAAATAAAAGACATGAGAAGAGACCAGCTTGTAAAGCTCGACTGAGAATTTCTGCTCCATTCAAAGAGGTAGAAAATGCATGAGTTTCACTGTAGCCTCCTGAGACTTGTAATTGCAAAACTATTCTCTAGACAAAGCTCTGAGAAGAGGTTTTTCCCATCCTTGATTAGTTCCATCTGATCTTTCTACAAATGGAACTGCATTTTTTCAATCCAAAAATATCAGACTGTTTTAGATATAACCCATTAGAATATATGTTATTCATAAAACCCCAGCCCAGAAACACCTATTTAAATTACTGTGCCTTAAATATTTCCCCTCCTTTAGATATCAAGGTTGATTGCATAATAAATGATTGTCCGAAGCTGCACTGTCCAATATAGTAGACACTAGCCATGTGTGACCAGTGAACACTTGAAATGTGCCTACTGGAACAGAGGAAATGAATTTTTAATTTAATTTAATTTTAATTAAATTACATTTTGAAGACTAAGCACCAAAAAAATGCAAAATATTCATTAATTTTTTTATATTGACTACTTGTCAACATAAACAACAAAGGTCACTTTTATTTAGCTGCTGAAATGTGAAAACACAGAGGCTGACAAGTATTCTCTATAATTCATTACAGAAATGAAGGTTTTTAAGGACTTATTTTATTTTTTAAACATTTTTTATTGATTTATAATCATTTTACAATGTGTCAAATTCCAGTGTTCAGCACAATTTTTCAGTCATTCATGGACATTTACACACTCATTGTCACATTTTTTTCTCTGTGAGTTATCATAACATTTTGTGTATATTTCCCTGTGCTATACAGTGTAATCTTGTTTATCTATTCTACAATTTTGAAATCCCAATCTATCCCTTCCCACCCTCCACACCCCTGGCAACCACAAGTCTGTATTCTCTGTCTATGAGTCTATTTCTGTCCTGTATTTATGCTTTGTTTTTGTTTGTTTGTTTGTTTTTGTTTTTTAGATTCCACATATGAGCGATCTCATATGGTATTTTTCTTTCTCTTTCTGGCTTACTTCACTTAGAATGACATCCTCCAGGAGCATCCATGTTGCTGCAAATGGCATTATGTTGTCAGTTTTTATGGCTGAGTAGTATTCCATTATATAAATATACCACATCTTCTTTATCCAGTCACCTGTTGATGGACATTTAGGCTGTTTCCATGTTTTGGCTATTGTAAATAGTGCTGCTATGAACACTGGGGTGCAGGTGTCATCCTGAAGTAGGGCTCCTTCTGGATACAAGCCCAGGAGTGGGATTCCTGGGTCATATGGTAAGTCTATTCCTAGTCTTTTGAGGAATCTCCACACTGTTTTCCATAGTGGCTGCACCAAACTGCATTCCCACCAGCAGTGTAGGAGGGTTCCCCTTTCTCCACAGCCTCTCCAGCATTTGTCATTTGTGGATTTTTGAATGATGGCCATTCTGACTGGTGTAAGGTGATACTTCATTGTAGTTTTGATTTGCATTTCTCTGATAATTAGTGATATTGAGCATTTTTTCATGTGCCTTTTGATCATTTGTATGTCTTCCTTGGAGAATTGCTTGTTGAGATCTTCTGCCCATTTTTGGATTGGGTTGTTTATTTTTTTCTTATTGAGTTATATGAGCTGCTTATATATTCTGGAGATTAAGCCTTTGCCGGTTTCATTTGCAAAAATTTTCTCCCATTCCGTAGGTTGTCTTCTTGTTTTAGGACTTATTTTAAAGATGCCCACACAACAGGGTACATAAAACATTTTTTTTCTTCTTTAATGTACTGAATCAAGCCAGAAGTCACTGTGGCTTTATATGAAGGGAAAAATTTTAGAACTGAGGTGGAGGCCAATAAATCCACAGAAGGACTCAGCTACTGTGCAAACTACTTCTAAAGACTTCTTTGAAGCTAACTCCATAAAGCTGGAACCAAAATCCACCATGCCCCATGCTGTTAAACAGCACCTCTCAACTCACTTCCATCTGAGGTGTTTAACTGAGGCAAAGCTGGATGGTACCCTCGCTCACCCAGATCTAAGCTGGGCGTGCTTAGAGTAACCCCGCACACCAGACGTCCAGAGCTTCAGTGTGGAGGCAGCGCTCTCTGGACACTACAGGGTTTACTTTCTTCTGTAGCTCTGAGCCTGTGGGGGAATTTCTCCCCTGGCTTCAAGGGAGGCCAAAACCCCAAAGCTGGGCTTGGAAAGAAAAAGCATGTTTCAAACATGTCATATCACCTCTGTTCCAGAGTATCTCTCAGGTGGGTTTATTTCCTGCAGGAGAGTTGTTTCACCCTGTTCTCCAGATGTCCTATGTTGAATTCTCCTGTTTGATTCTCCAGTGACCTCATGACACAGATGTGGCATTGCTATGACCATGTGTATTAGTTTGTGGGACTGCTGGGACAAAATACCACAGATCCCACAGATTGGGTGGTTTCAATAACAGAAACTTATTTTCTCACAGTTCTGGAGCTGGAGTCCCAGATTGTGGGGCCAACAGGGCTGGTGTCTGTCCTCTGAGGCTGCTCTCCTTGTGCTGCAGACGGCAGCCCCTGGCTGCATTGCCTTTTCACGTGGTCATTCCCTTGTACATTCGCACCCTTGGTGTCTCGATGTGTTTGAACTTCCCCTTCTTATAAGGACACCAGTCAGACTAGAGTAGGGCCCAACCCAATGGCCTCATTTTAATTTAATCACCCCATTAAAGACTCTGTCTTCAAACACAGAGTCACATTCTGAACTACAAAAGATTAGGACTTCAGTATGTGGACTTTAGGGGGACCCAATTCCACCCAAAACCCCATTTATGGGACGATTCGCTTGGAAATACATGGAAGCAGCCAGAGGAAGAGCATCTGGGAAGGGAAAGAGATGGGATCTCTAAACCTGCAGAGAAACTCCACCGCCTGGGGAAATAAAACCCTGATTTCCTTTGTTGAAAACGGCTCATTTTGATTATGTACCCTATTAAACTTCACAGAGAGATAGTTACGCAAAGAATTTCATCAACAGTGATAACCAGAGAGGTAATGGTCCATTAAATGTCTTTAACAGCTCCTGCAAAATATCCAGCCCTTTCTCCTCCCAAGCCGCTTGAAGTCTCAACACGCCATCCCGGTATGTCGGGCCTAGAGATACATGAGCAGAAAGTGAGAGTGCAGGGAGAGAAACAGAAGAGACAGGAGAAAAGGGAAACCAGTGCCTTGAGATGTTAAGGAATGAAGTACAGTAAGAAAAAGAAAACACTATCGAGAGGTAAGGAGGTACCATACTGCAGTGGCGCCTCTGAACAAAATGTTAGGTCAGCACAGACCAAGTGAATTTCTAATGTGAAAAAAGAGGTATCAGGAAGAAAAATAAAAGAAGTAAAAGTTGATATAAGATTCAGCGATTCAGAGGGGAGGGTATAGCTCAAGTGGTAGAGCGCATGCTTAGCACGCTTAGCCTACATGAGGTTCTGGGTTCAATTCCCAGTACCTCTTCCAAAGGTAAATAAAACCCACTGCCCACCTCACTGCCAAAATAAAATAATTAAATAATACAATAATAAATAAATAAAATATTTTTTAAAAAAGATTCAGTGATTCATTTTTAAAACTAGATGTGATCTACTTAAAAGGACCTGGGAGACAAGGAGATCATGGAGGTACCAGTGGAGACAACACCATAGCAACCACTGGTGGGGGGTGGGAGGTGGAGGCAGAGGAAGTTTCACCATTGCTGACTCAACTTGAGGAGTGGGTTCTTCAGGTCAAATAAACAGAACTGAACTTGACGTTAGCAAAGGGCTCTGCAGACTCAGATTCTGGTATTAAACGTCTATACCATGCCTACATAAGTATATTTAAAGAGTTGTGGCCAAAGATGGGATTTTATAATTACATATTGATTTATATTGGATTTCTTGGTCTGCTGCAGAGTTTGGAATCTCTCCAGGAGTACTTCCCTGCCAATTTCTAGGTAGTTTATAGCAATTTCAAAGTACCTCCGAATATATTTTCAACAGATGGGATTATTAAATGCCTAGTGCAAACAATGATCCATAGATGTGTCACCACCCACCAGCAGACAAAGTAGATCTTCCCTCTGCTCCACTCTCATTCCAATAAATATTTACATCCTTCCATTTACTCATTTCAAGGCTGTAGGATATGGAATTTCATTGCTCTTTTAGGTGAATGCAAGAAATTATCAGTGCTTTCTGAATTTTCCAATTATCTTGCTCTCCAAAGAATTCATTTTTAGCATAAAAAATAGACACAGTTCAGGCTCTATAGATATTTTCATTTACAGATCAGTCATAATTCTAAGTATGGTATCAACTATTTTTCCAAGTAGGAACTCTTTTTTTACATATTTATACTTTAAAAGCCTACAACAGTAGAACTTTCCAGAACCTTCAAAAGTGTATGGTCCAACTGTCTTTTTTAGATGAGGAAACTGAGGCACAGATATGTAAAATGCAAAATGACTCACTAAACCAGTGGCAGAGCTGGAGGAAGGGGGCGTAGAAGAGGGAGAGAAGAGACCACAGTTACTGTGGGCACCTGCTGGGTGGCCCAGTCTGCATCTCTGCACTTTCACACGCACACCTCACAGTATCCTTGTCACCATCCTATGACAGTGTAGCTAAGACTGAGCCAGGTTAGGAAACTTGCCCACTGTCACTTGGAGTGACTGATTTAAACCCAAATCTGTCTGATACCACACACCAATCCTTCCCCATCTCCCTACACTTGCAAAGAAAATAAACTGAACCAAGTTATATTAAATACAAAACTGATATTTATAATGGCATTATACAAAATTAGACTCAACAGCGTCTTAAAACCTTGGGTTTACGTCCTACTATTCAATCTCCGGACTGTTACTGGTTTCTATTTTGGCAGCATAATTGACATTTACTTAAGAAAGGATGAATGAATACATATTTAGGTATAAATCAAGTGGAATCTTGGCTGTGTGACTTTAATTAATCAGTGATGAAAAAGCCCATAATCTTTTGAAGCATTATTTGAATTATCTGAAAGAAATGCAATGCAGACACTTTAGCTAGTCTTACCTCATCTAAACAATAAGAAATCTACTGAGTGTATCCTACATACCCATCACCTAATGTTCACGGTGAGAGGCACATAAAGGTACAAGAATCAGCCAGCCACTGATTCAAACGCAAGACTACCTTCCACCAGAAACCAAGCTAAGGAACACAGAATGTAGTAAATGTGAAAGCTTCTTAGAACTTGGTATTTGTTTCATAGGACTTACAGCCTAGTTGGGAAATGTCTGATCAAACTGAGCACTGGTGCTCAATTTCTGTGATCCTGTTAATTAGAAATAGCTTGATTTGGCAGAGAGAATAAATAATTTACATTTATTTAAAACAATCTGTTGAGGGAAGGGTATAGCTCAGTGGTAGAGTGCATGCTTAGCATGCACAAAGTCCTGGGTTCAATCCCCAGCCAATAAACAAACAAACAAACAAACGAATGAATGAATAAAAAACAAAATCAGCCCCCCAAACAAACAAACAAAAACAGTTTGGTAACTACATATCTGCAAGAAAACACCAGAGGACCACTGTGCTAATGAGACCTGATGCTTCACACCTATGAGCACAAAGGTCATCTTAAATCCCCACATGGTAAGTCTGAATCACATGACTGGCTAAGTAAGAGCAGGACCTATTACCTATTTACTGTAATGAAAACGACTCAAAGGACATGTACTATTACTACTGGGAGGAGCCCTGTGGCACAAAATTAGCTTTCAACAGACAGCAAGTAACACTCATGAACAGGCTTGCCGTGTCCTGCTCGCATTTAATGCATGAGGTTAGAGCCTAAGGTTAAAGCTGTTTTTCCTTAAAGTCCTCAATTTTCTTTCAGATCACTTTGAAATCTAAGTCGGCCCTTGGGTCATCCTCAGTAGAATGGGAATTGGGAAGGGAATGAGTGGCTTCTGTTTTTACATCACCACATCCATAATTAGGCAGTGTTTTTAAAAAGAGAAACATCAAAAGTTCCAGGCACCCTATCTGTGTAACCTTGTGCAGTTTTGTAATCCAAAGTTGTATACTGACAAACCCGGTAATTATTCTTTGTAAATCTCAGAGAGCCTTCTCTCAGTTGCCCGAGGTATACTCAGTAAATCAAATCAACTTCCTTCAGTATTTTAAATCCAATTTGCATCCCTGTAGAAACACATACTTCCTGAAGAAAAGAAGCCATGTCTTTGAAAAGGAAGCTGAAGTCTTTAAGGTTGGATTAAGTCTTTTTAAAATGGAAGACACTTTTGGCAGGATTTGAGTACATCCTACACCAATGGAAATTGGAAACCTGTCCCTTATTTTATGGACATTACTATACAAATTATAAAATATACTGTACAAATAGCCACCAACTCCACAGAGTGTATCTGCAGTTTCTGACAGCAAACTTGGTGGTGCGGGGGGAGCAAAAGTAACTTTAAAAAAATTAAAGTATAGTTGATGTATAAAACTATATAAGTTACAGGTGTGCAATATAGTGATTCACAATTTTTAAAGGTTATATTCCATTTATACTTATTATAAAATGTTGGCCACAGTCCTCGTGTCATACAATATATCCTTGTAGCTTATTTAATTTATTTTTTTAATGGAGGTACTGGGGATTGAGCCCAGGACCTCGTATATGCTAAGCATGTGCTCTACCACTGAGCTATACGCACCCCCTCTTGTAGCTTATTTGATACACAGCAGTTTGTACCTCATACTCCCCTACCCCTATGCTGCCCCTTCCCCCTTCCCTCTCCAAAAGTAACTTAATTTTGGATTTGGGGGTTTGTGAAGATATTTTCTATCTTCACAATCCCAAACTCCCCTGTCTAGACCTTCAACTCAGGGCAAACACACTATGCATATTCATTCAAGTCTGGAGTGTGAGGAACCTTATTTCACTGGATCAGGCATATAAAGTCTTGCAGTTTATGAAACAGGACCAAGTGTAATGAAGCCCAAAACAAGGCTGAGAGAACAGCCACAGTCATCCCAGCTCTCCTGCTCTCTCAGTTCACCACCCCCTTGGAAGATCTATTTCCATTTGTTAAAGAGGTACACTTTGTCCAACTACTGTACCCTCTTCCTATTAATAAAATGAATCACCAAATTAGTGGGAGTGCCAAGTGCAATCTTCACTTGGAAATCATTTTGTTTATGAAACAGCCTGGCATTCACAGCAAAACCGGAGCAAACCAGCCAGCTGGTGTCTCCTGAGGGCCCACGCTGTGTCAGGCTTTGGCCAGGCTGCTGGGAGACCGTGGCGGAATGAGACCACCGACAGCACCTGGCTGAACGGAGCAGCGCACGGACCCGAGAGGACAGACACTGATCAAGTAAGTACAGTGTGATGCGGGCTCTGGGGAAGAAACAGGTGCGCAGGGGCCTATGACAGGGAGACCTAACCAGATCCAGGAGTTGGGAAAGGATCCCTGATAAAGAGATATTTAAGGTGAAGCCTAAAGGAAGAACAGCTTTTAAGTGGGTGCAGAAGGGGTGGAGAAAGACACCTGAGGAGAGAGTGGTGTATACTTGAGAAATAGAGACAAATCTAAGGCAGGTGGAAAAAATAAGGGCTAAAGCAGGGGAGAGGGCAAGTACCAGATCATGTAGGGCCTAAGGGGCCAGACGAGGGAACCTGGAATTGAGTGCCAGGGCAATCAGAAACCAAGGATCGGTTCTGAGCAGAGGTGTCCTATGATCGGATAGTTTGTGGTCACTTTAGGTCACTCTGGCCACAGCTGGGGTGGAAGTGGAGAACCTAGTTTCTTTCTTCTGATAAAACTAAAGAAGGGAACATGCATATGTACTACACCCACTCCACCCCTTTTTTAGCTAAAAAATTCCCTAATTATGTAGCGAGGTGCTCTGAGTAGCAGGATGTAGGTACAAAACTACTTTTCAAAACCAGACATTAGTGAGCTTCCTGTGGTCAAGGGAAAATGTTACAGTTCATATCTGGGGTTTGCCCAGATATGATAATAAAGAAAAGCATTCTTTATTCTGGGAAGTAGTGTTCTAATCATGCAAATATTAGTGGGATGCCTACTGTCCTTGGGTAGCTCTCCAGTCCAGTAACCTAATCCAAAAGTAAACACTTCAGATGTTAGTAAGTTTCCCTTTACTAACTTAAAAGACTGTTCCACTGTGAGAAGTGCACATCTTAACAGAAAAATATTTTTTCACTACTCCTCATGGAGTGCTACGTTTCTGTGGAAAATATCACTTAACTGCCCAGTTGTAGCCAGAAGAGTGGAGTAGATATAGTTACCAGTTAGGAGGCTACTGCTCTCTGCTAGGCAAACAGTGATGGAGCCTTGGAGTAGAGCAGTGTTGAGTCCAGCTGAGAGATGCTGGGGGATAGAAACCACGGGACTTGGTGATTCCCCAGATGGGATGTGCTAAAGGAAGGGTTGCTCCGAGGAGGGCTCCTGAGCAACTGGTGGGTGGTGGTGCCATCTACTGAGATATGAGCCCCAGAGGGGCCAGAGGGGCCGTGGAGGAGCATGGGTACATCTGGACGTACTGAGTGGCCACCAAGTGTGTATGGAGGTAAACAGATGGAGAAGTAAGGCTGGAGGTCAGAAGAGAGGTAGGAGCAAGAGAAGTCAGTACGTGAGTTGTTTGGCACATAGATGCTATTTGAAGGCAAGTGTAGTCCAGAAGAGAGAGCAAGATGGCAGGGGAAGGGTCTGGGACAGACCCAGAGAAATGCTGGACTACATCAATAGCCTCCTAGCCAGTCCTCTGCTTTCACCCTTGGCCCCAACAGTCTATTCTCCACACAGAAACCAGGGTGATTATTTTAAACTAAAGTCATTCCTTTGCTTAAGACTCTCCAATGGCCTCTAATTTCACTCAGAGTAAAGCAGAGTCCTTACGGTGCCTGGAAAAAGTCTCAGGATCCACCCTGCCCCTCTCCTAATTGAAGGTTATTTCTCTGACTTCGTCTCCACCTCCACCCCTCTCCTGCTGGGCTCACTCTGCTCAGGCACAAATGGCTTTCTTTCTGTTCCTCAAATGTACCAAGTGTTTCCCCACCTCAGGGCCTTTGCACTTGCTGTTCCCTTTGCCTGAATGGTCTCCTAGATATTCTACATGTATTACTCCCTACTTCCTAAGGTCTCTAATTAAATATCAGCCAATTGGTTAAGACTTTCCTGAGCATCCTATTCTAAATTGCAGCATTCAACCATCCCCCTTTCCCTGCTTTCTAAAACTTATTAACATCTGATATATAACCACTTGACATACAGTTCATTATATATAATATAGTATTATATTTATATGTACTATATATCAATCATCTAGTGTGTTACATATTAATTTTCATAATTTCCCACCCCCACATATAAATCCATAAAGCCAGCCACTTAATTTTGTTCACTGCTGTAGCCCTAGGGTCAAGAAAATTTTCTGGCATGAAATATCCACTTGCTAAATTATTTGTGGAATGAATATGTCTCAACATCTCATGACACCGTGGGAAAGGAGAAGGGACTGAAGGTGTAAGAGGAAAACCAGAAAAGACATTGTCACAAAAACAAGGAAGAGTGTGCAGATAAAAGCAATGCTCATCATTTATTGTTGCTTATCACGGCAGCAGACACCGTGCTCACCACTTCCCACCAACTCTCTCATTCACACCTCCCTACTATCCCATGAGAAGTTAAATAACTTTTCTAAGGACATAATTTGCACTAAATCCTGCTAAGAGAGGAACTGAGTCCTAAAAACCTCCCACTGAATTGATTCACATGGAGACCACTGGGGACCGTAACATGAAGCTGGGCCTGTCCAGACTGGAGAAGAGTGAGAGGTGAGAGGGAGGGAGGAACGAGCGCAGGGAGGCATCCAGGTCTCCCCAGGGTTGGCCTGTGAAGAAGGGGATGGAGAGAGAGCGAGGGCTGCAGTTAAAGAGAAGGGGGGCTTTATTTTTTCTTTTCTTTTTAATTGAAATATAGTTGATATACAATATTATGTAGGTTACAGGTGTACAATATGGTGATTCACAATTTTTAAAGGTTATACTCCATTTATAGTTATTATTAAATGCTGGCTGTATTCTCTGTGTTGTACAATATATCCTTGTAGCTCATTTTATACCTAATAGTTTGTACCTCTTATTCCTCTACTCCTGTATTGCCCTACCAGCCCTGCCACTGGGAACCACTAGTTTGTCCTCTGTATCTCTGAGCCTGTATCTTTTTTGTTATACTCACTAGTTTGATGTATCTTTTAGATTCCACATATGATATCATAAAGTATTTGTCTTTCTCTGTCTGACTTATTTCACTGACCATAATACCCTCCACGTCCATCCATATTGCTGCAAATGACAAAATTCCATGCTTTTAATGGCTAAGTGGTATGTGTGTAGATATATATATATATCTCACATCTTCTTTCCATTCATCTGTTGATAGACACCTAGGTTGCTTCCGTATCTTGGCAATTGTAAACAATATTGCTATGAACACTGGGGAACACGTATCTTTTCAAGTTAGTGTTTTTGTTTTTTTCAGATATATACCCAGGAGTGGAACTGCTGGGTCATAAGGTAGTACTATTTTTAGTTTTTTTTGAGAAACCTCCATATTGTTTTCCACAGTGGCTGCACCAATTTATATTCAAAGTAGGTTTTATTTTAGGTAACAACAAAATAATCTGAATTTCTAAAACCCAACCCCTTTCTGAGTTTTTGTTAGCATCTCTATATGAGCAATCAGCAAAGATGAGGTATTTGTTTTCCCTGTTTCCTGCTCCAAAGAAATTCAGATTTTGCTTATATTTGATTTTAAAAAATCCTTGGCTATGCATAAAAATTGTTTCCCACGTCCTACAGGATGGAGAGATCTATGGGGGGGGGCGGGGAATGTATAATTGGGTCAACATAACAAAGAAACAAAAAGATGACCTACTCCAGTTCTCCAGGGAAGCTGAAAAATCAGGGCTTTAGAAAAATTAATCAAACCATACTATTCTGTGACAGTGTGGAAGAGAGGCCCACACACTGTACCTGGAGGCAGAAAATCTAGCTGGCTGGTCCCTCTGGACTAGCTACTGTTGAACGTTGTCACCTGTGCCATCTGCCCAACTTCAGTGTCAGGATAATATTTATTACGCCTCTCGATTCTGGAAAGAATCAGATGAGGTGGAGCTAGTAAAAGTACTTTCTACAAACGCAAGGTAATCCTGGTATTTCTTGTGACTGAAGGTAAGTAAGCATTAAAAGATATGTATTGTAACGTATGCAGCCTGGAAGCAACCTGTTTGGATATGTGTCCACAACTTTCACCAGTTGATTCAAGGGAACAAGAAAAATTCAGCAATTGCTTAACAATTCCACATGTTGCATCTTGAGAAACACCTGCATGTTTACACTTCATTCCTACAATCGGTGCTGTTGAGGCCGCCTGACTGTGAATCAGGTTGTCAGGCCCAAGCCTGCAGCACTGTCTGTCCTCTGAAAATGCTGACTGTCACATACTATCAGTTTGCTCTGGATCTGACAATGTGACAATTCTGTACCCAAATTCCAGCTAATAGTAAATGCTTGTGCAAAGAAAAACCAGAACAGTCAGTTTAATTATAGACCAGACAAGCTTCAAGACTCTCCCTTAAATACTTCTGAATTGAAGCCTTACTTAGGGCAAGGTCACACACGACTCCAGCCCTGCCCCAGTTCCCCAGCTGTGTCCATTTCTCATGGAGACGTGGATATGGCCATCTCCAATTAGAGGGACAAAGAACAGACCCCTTAGGGTTTTACTTTTAATTTTTAAATATTTAAGATGTCAAGTCCTGGTCTTTAGTGATCACTGTACAATGCAAATACTGAAAATGCTGAGCGGGGGCAGAGGTGGTGGATTAAGTGTTACAGAGACCAAATGCATCAGGCGTTTCACTTATGTAATGTTCTGGGCTCCAAGAACCTCTGAGTAGGAGTGAATCAATCCCACATCCAAGCAGATAACAGCTAAATCACCCTCTCTACACAATTCTTCCCAACATCCCCCTGTATCTCTGCAAAACGAGATTGGTTCTCCTTCTCCCTGCTCCCCAGGGCCTGGGGTCCCAGGCTTCCCAGTGACAGCAACTCCCAAATGGCACTGTCTTCTGGGCTGTGGTGGCTGTGACAAGGAATGGCCAGGGTGGGGCAGAGGTGAGAATACAGTTTCGGCGATGCACTCATAATTTACAAAAGAGTTGCCTCCTAAGGCTGCAAGGGTATTCTCCTTGCCTCCAAGGCAGCCTTAGCTAGGATAATGAGTATTATAAATGGTGACAGGATTTGAGGGGGCGGGGAGGGGCAGAGCCGGGGAAGAGGAGGAGGAGGAAGAGGAAGAGGGAGAAGGTATTGCAATTCTTTACTGGGTGTTTGGCATCAAGACCGAAATTGGATTATGAAATAAATATGACTGAAACTGAGTTCCCCCGAAACCGGGTTCCCTTATCAAGGTTATGATTAATCTCTCTATCCAAAACTTTATTCCCTTTCTTGTCCCCTCTGACCTCACTTCTCTGCTAACTGAACACTAACCAACCAGAGTCAGATGACTGAAACTGCTGTTGTCGATAACATGGTTAAGGTGCTAAAACTGCTCTTCTAGATATCATCATCAACCTACGAATTCCAGGGCAAGATGAGCTCACAGACCCCCAAGCCATGCATCACTGGGCCAGAGAACTGTAAACCAGAGACATCCTGACTCCCAAAACTACCATTAAGAAATGTCACAAGATACGATTAACCCCAAGTTCTTTGTTTGGCCCCTTAAGAAACCCCTACCTCAAAGACCGAATTGGAGTGGATCTGAGGCTCATCTCCCACTCCCTGGCTTGGCGCCCTGTAGTAAACCCTGACTTTGCTGCAAACTCTCGCCGTCAGAGTTTGGCTTTCTGTACAGTGGGCACACGAGCCCTTTGCTCCATTACAGGACATCACCATTTGAGACCTTCCACATACAACCTCTGACCAGCTCTCCCTCCTCCCTTTCTACAGCCGCCCCGACTCTGTACCTGAGCCATCCTGCTCTGCTCACCCTTCCCGACACACGCCCTGCTTGTCCCATCGCTGAGCTCTGCCTCTCCGCTGGATGGGCTAACCCTCCTCTCTCACAGAAACTCCTCTCCTCAGGGCCCAGAGCAAATGATCCTCCTCAAAGGAGTCTTTCTCAATGACTAGAAGCAATATCTCTTTCTTCTTGCCCTAAATAATATTCTGTCTCATGTAGTTTCTCATGTAACAGTGAGAAAAGCTGGTAATAAAATTACTCACTGGGCACCTACTACACTACAAGAATCTTGTGAAGACTTTTATACATTTTATTCCATTTAATCTCACAATATCCTCCATGAGGACACATTATTATTAGTACTGTTCCTTCTGTAAATGAGAAAACTGAGGTGGAGAAAGGTTAGGGACCTTCACAGGGCAGTGGGGGCACTGGACTTGGATCAGCTTGACTCCAGAGCTCGCGCCCTCTCCTCCATGTTGCCTCAGATTGTAATGATTTGTGCACGTGTCCCATCTGCCCTGGGAATTTCTGAGGTCGAAAGTCTTTGGATACCCCATTTTATTACCTCAGGGCCTGGCTCAAAGTGGGTGCCTGAATTTCAGCAAAAGTAATTTGGGGTGGTTTTGCACACTTCTAGACAGATCTTTTTTTCCCCAGGTGTGTAATCCCTCTCTACACCATCCACCAATAAGGCTTCAGGGCAAGTCGTGAGCAGCAGTTATAACAGGCCGTCCGAAGTCAAGAGTCCCAGACCCAGGGAGGCAAGAGAAATCTGACCCTTGAAACTTTCTAGAAGCATTAAAGGGGCTCACAGGATATGGACACCAATGTTTATTAATTTTGGTGACCAGGTTTCTGAGACACAAGAGAATGGCCTCCGTGCATGTCAGATAGATCTCTTAGGATGGCGAGTTCTGATGGGGTCTTTCTTTTCAGGTGAGTTTATTATAAATTTATGTGTGTTGTAGTCAAGGTTTCTTCAGATTCTACTTTTTTTAGCCTCGAGGAGAATATATTCTTTATTTTATTTTATTTATTTATTTTTAACATCTTTAATATGGTATGATTCCCATACAGTAAACTACACATATTCCAGATGTACAACTTGATGAATTTTGGTGTATGTATACACCAATAAAACCACCGGCACAATCAAGATAGCTAACATTTCCATCACTCCCCAAGAGGTGCAAATCTCGAACTCTCAATTTATCCCTTCCCACTCCCTTTACCCCTTGGTAACCATACATTTGTTCTCTGTGTCTGTGAGTCTATGAGAATAATAAATTCTTGCTGAGAATAAGGCAGTATGGCTCACAGGTTAAGAGCAAAGAGGCTTTAATGTTAAATGGACTTGGTCTTAAAGTCCGATTGGGGAGGAAAAAGTTTTTTATCGACCCACTTAGGGTCCCTGGCTGGGCCTGAAAATTAAACTGACAAAGAGAGAGTAACAGGAGAAAGACATACATGTATAATTCATATAAGTTTTATGTGACACAGGAACTTTCAGATGGAAATGAAGACCCCATGAAGTAGTTAAATCTGAGGACTTCTACAGGAGGTTTGAGGAGGACGTCACGTGGTGCAGGAATGTGCTATGGTAAGGAGTAGGAGGTCATGCAATAAAGTGGAGGAAACAGCAGATTCCTGTTTGTTCAGATTCTTCTTGGAGGTCCCTTTGTCTTTGGAGATGAGGATGCTCCTTTCTTCTGGGTGCAGGGAAGACACCTCTCACTTGAGGGTGTTATGACCTGTGTCAGGGGAGCAGGGAGAGGAAAGGTCAGAGTGACCTCCCTGTTTGTGCTGTTCTCTCAAATTCCTTTAGCTTAAAATTTCAATATGCCTAGTGCCATATTTTGGGGAGCGTGTCCTGGACCCCATCAGTCCCAACTCTGCCCCACCTTTGTGATGCGGGACAAGTTACTTAACATTTGTGCCTCAGTCTCCTTGTCTAATAATGGAGGTATCATCCACACCTGTTCATCCGTAAGGCGACTGGAGGACAGACTGGGATAATGCATTAAATAAAGTGCCCAACACTATGCCTTCAGGAAACACTGGCACTTATTATTCAGTGATGACTATTATTAATTGCTGCTGTTGGAAGTCATGGTTTATAGCTCACAGCAACACTTTTTGCATCTGAAAAATTCCTCACTGAAGTTTATTGATTAGTGCTATTTCTTTCTGTCTAGCGTTAGCAGTGAATACAGACACCCACACGTCTGAACATAAAAATGAGGAGAGAGAAACTGAAGCAGAATCATCCAACAATTAAAGATGCTTGAAATCTAAGACTGTAAGCCTCCCCCTTTTCCTATCAAAGGGAAGATATCGCCTACGGATATTGTCTTTGGTTCAACTTAAGAGCCCTGTGGTCCTCCTTCTAAGCGCTTAGCCACTTTCCCCCAGCCACTTACAATGATGATTCTCAACCTTTAGAGGCCATCAGAATCACTGAGGATGTTTCACAAATGCAGATTCCTGGGCCCACCACAAGGGATGGCAAAGAGCATCCCAGGTGATTCCACTGCTAGTCATGCTGGGAACCACCCTCTGAAAAATGTGGGCAGTAATTGACACCAGAGAAATACTTAGCCCATGTTAAGTTTATTTCCCGCATCAGAAAAAGATGGAAAAACATATTTTAATTTTCTAACTTGATATTTGCATTTCAAAAAGCGATGGTTTCTTTTAAGCCTAATCCTTGGATTCTACAATGAGTGTGTCTATTAGTTATGACTTATTCTGGTGAGTAGTTTTTAAGTTTCCCTTAACTTCTTGGTCCTGATGAAACACTGAAGTTACTCTACTGTTCCTTCCCAAAGCTACA
Source organism: Camelus bactrianus (assembly GCF_048773025.1). Lineage (NCBI taxonomy): Eukaryota > Metazoa > Chordata > Mammalia > Artiodactyla > Camelidae > Camelus > Camelus bactrianus. The sequence continues at coordinate 39,537,721 of NC_133550.1, read as the reverse complement.
GACTGGTATATTATTTTCTTTAAGACAGGCCAAGATCCTAACATGGTTCTCCTGATTCTGGGACAAGGAAGCCTGAGTCTTATTATTCCTGACAAACTCTGAAGCTTCCTTGCAGGGTGATGTTGGTGATTATGGAAAACATGATGCAGAAATGCCTGCAGTCTCTGAAGCAGAGGACTCACAAACCTTTCTAAAATTCAGTAACATCTCATATGATATATATCCTTTGCACAAATATTTTATATATGTATAACCAATTCTCAAAGGTCTAGAACAGAGGATGTTAGGAGAGAATGCAGTTGCAAATACTGGATCTGTTCCAGGACTAGCCAGTCAGAGCATTCCTTTGCCTTGATTCCAGTGACGCGGGGCAGCAGAGCACTTAAGACCCAAAAGACCAGGAACTCTAGGGGCAGACTGCCAGAGTTTCAAATCCAGCTCCCATACTCACCACTGTGTGTTCCTGGGCATGTTATCTGACTTTCTGTGTCTTGATTTCTTCATCTATCAAACAAGATGTTGTAAGAATAAAGTTGGTTCATAGTAAGTATTATTATTGGATGTCACTATTATTGGATGAGCATGTGACCCACACCGAGCCAATGACACTCAGTGTCAGGACTTTTGCTGGAGATACTTCTGCTGGAGTTGCTAAATCGGTAAAATTAAAATTGGTGGAGAAAGTCTTCCTGAGACTGAGTGTCACAGTGTGGCAGAGGCGAGAGGGCTGAAAGACAGAGAGGGCAGCTGGGGTTTCATGTTGTTGTTTGAGACCAGAAACCTAGTCATGCCTGGACATCTAGTGTGGGTGGGACTTTTCAATGACATCGGCTATTAACTCTTTTTTTTTTTTTTTGCTTGAGTCAGTTTGCGTTGGTTCCTATTACCTGCAAACAAAAGAATTCTGACCTAGCTTTACTGAGACATAATTCACATACTATTCAATTCACATATTAAAAGTATACAATCTGAAGGTTTTTAGTACATTCACAGAGTTTTGCAGCCACCACTATGATGGAGGAGTTTTAATCCAAAACTCGTCAGAAATGGTTCAGCAGGCATGGGGCGTGGATGGGGGTGGGGATGGGCATGTGCAAATCTGCTTCCAAAGTCACCACAATTTTGAAACTATTTTTGAAGTTGGAATCATCGTCTTTTTGATTTGGAAGTGGCTTACAGTTCAGTGCAGTATAATGGAAAAGGAAGTGAACAGGGAATCTGAATCCCTAGTTTCTTCTGAGGCAAATTATAAAATCCCTCTGAGACCATCATACTCTACCTAAATCTACAGTTTTGGTCAAATCCTGTCATTTTTTTCACGGTAAAACTGAGGACCAGAGAGGTTAAGTCAACTGCCCAAGTTGACGGAGGTACTTACTGTTAGTCATATTCAAGAATACATTTCAGTTTTCTGGACTGTTAGTTTCAAGCAGTTCTTACTTTTTCTGCAGGATTTTATACTCAAAAGATCCAGGTCAATCTCTTGAAATGCTTGGAAGTTAAAAGAGTCTTTGAAATACTAATCAAATATTCCTTCATCCCAGAAATACACTGTGATTAAGGGTATTCCCCATACTTATGTTCAATTCCAGTGTGTCTCTTTAGATAAGAGTGTTCTACCTACAACCTAGAGAAAAATTAATATACCTTCCTTAAAGCAGCATATGATAGGGAATTGCAAAAGTATTCTATGGTGCTTGGTATGATAGGCAGATAACAGGCTGGTAAGTTTCTACACATATTTGTGCAATAATCTTGGTTTGTAGGACCAGGAGGTTTATTACAAAGAAGTCCTCCTGGGGATGAGGATGGATGATGGTTAAGGGAATAAGTGCACTCTTTATCTAACAAAAACAAAGAGATTTGATAACAAAACTGAAAATTGAGAATAATTTCACTTCTAACAGCCCTTGGGGCTTTAGATGACTTATCAAAGACATAAAGAACACTTCAGCTGTTATTAATTACAGATCTATGTTTCTGGGCACAAAAGAACTCTCTATCCAGGCTTTGGAAATTTTTAGAAACATACTTCCTGGAAAAACCTGAGAGGTTTGGATCTGGCCAGCAAAATGCAATACAGTCTAGGGCAGGATGCAGTATACTTAGCCATATTCAAGGACAGAAAGGCATTTGTTTTATCTGGGATATCCTGTGAAAACACATTAAGATCACCCAGGGAAATAGCAGCAGCAGGGATATTATTTGTGGTCATCGTTGTTTTTAATGCATGTTTTTTCCTTTGTGAATCTAGCAAAATAAGTTGAACCTTGTAAATGAGTACTGGATGTTTTATTTAAACTACAAGCCAGAAGTGGTAGAATTCTTAAACTGAGTTCAGTGGTGAGATCCTTGGATGGGCTTCAAGAGGAAAAGAGTGGAAAAGAGGAGAAAAACTGCCCATAATTCCCCCACCCTGATACAACTACTTTGGGGACTTTGATGCATTTTCATTTACTTTTCTTTTAAGTACTCACTGTATAGATGTACAATTGAGATGAGAAGAAACTCTGAGATGTCCTGGCAAGACCTGCCTCTACTGAACTCTCCTCCCTCCCAACACACATATTCTCAGCCTTCAAAACCAACAAGACCCACCCCATCACTTGCGCTAAGGTCGGTCACTACAAGCCCAGGATCTCCAGGTATGCAGGCAAATGAACATCATCACCAGGATGCTACCCCCACACAATTCTGATGGCCCAACACCCCAAACCCCTCCACTCTGTCCTCGAGACCGATGGTCCTTCATCAACAAATTCCTCTCTCCTCAAACTCTGAACATTTTTTTTTCACTTTCTCATTCTAATTGAAACCTGGGTCTTCCCTGCAGTCACTGCTCCCTCTCCCACCTCCATTGTGCTACGGCCCCTAGTCGACTCCAGAGTTGGCCTCCTTGCTGCTCTGTGTCAATGATCTTCCTTTCACTCTATACTCACCACCTTTAAAGAGCTGTCATAGACTAGACCACGGACTGGTCTTCCTTGCTGCAGTGATCAAGAGAAACCCACCCTCCACCCCCATCACTCTCCTCTCATTCCTTAAAGATGTTAGCTCCTGACTCACTGTTACCTTTGCCAACATTACTTATGTTATAAAATACTTGGTGATTTCAAAATTCACAGGGGAGCCTCCCAATACCCCTGCCCTGGGGTTCCTTGAGCACATTTCCATCAAATGTCTTGTTCTCCACCCTACCTCAGCTTCCCCCACAGTCACACTCTAGACCATGTCATTGCCAGAAACTGCACTGTCTCCCTCATCCATTTCAAGCATCCCAAACACCACTTCCTTGATTTCCAGCTCACTCCCGTTAGTACCCTTCCAATCCAAGGACACCTATGATGCACTGATCCCACCACTTTTTCACTACTGTTAATATCCCCCGCACCTCCACTTAACTTAAGCAGCTTATCATCATTTACTCACTTATACTTCCAACTCCCGTGCCTCTCCTTCCCTCTATTCACCTAGCAAAACACCCACCTTGGTTAACTCTGATTCTCCCCTTACTCTGTGCCTGCACCAGAGCAGCTCAACAAGGCTGGAGAAAAACATACCTAAGTGGCTGGGTTCATTTTAGATCCATAACCGGAAACCAGGTGGGCCACCTGGTAATCTGACATTCCCTTTGTTCTCCCTCTCTCCTAGAGGGTTAACTCATACCTCTCTGAAACAATCGCAGCAACCAGAAGAGAACTTCCACAAATGCCCACCACCACATTGACCTACACCTGTCTCTGTGCCCCTACACACACCCCGCCTCCACTCCTGTCACCCTATATGAGCTGTCTGTGGTCCTGAGGGCAGCCCCTCCCCTCCACTCAACATCCCAACCCCCTTTCCCTATTCAAGGGCATCTTGGCAGCAACTGTCTCTCTTTCCTGCATCACTGTATTTTCTCTTTCCACGGATCATTTCCAACAGCATACAAACATGCTGTTATTCCCCTCAGGCTTAAAAATCTGTCTCTTGACCTCATTAACCCCTGTTAAAACTAAGTCAAATCTTGTCCCTCCAGCTCAAAAGTCCTTAAATGGCTCCCATCTCACTCAGAAAGACCAAAACCCAACAGAGACCTCCCTAGCCAGATCTCACTTACTCCTTCCCCCTCCATGCCTCAGCCAGACAGGTGTCTTCATCCTTCCTAGCACACACTCTGGCGTGCTTCCTCTGGGCCTTTGTACTTGCTGCTCCCTCTACTGTGTGCTCTCCCTTAGGATATCTGAATATGCATTCTCTCACTTCTCACCTTTAGGCAAGTATGTCATCTTCTCAGTGAGGCTTTCCTTGGCCTCCTTGTGTGAAATTACTCTGCAGCCACACCTCCGATACTCCCTCTCTCTTCCCTGCTTTATTTTCCTTCTTGGCACTTAACACTTTCCAACACATGATGTACTTACCCGTTAGGTTTATTGACTGCTCCCCCTAGTCTGTATTCACAGAGCTGAAACATGAGCTCCATAAGAACAAGAATTTTTTTGGTCTACTTTATGCCCGAAGTAGTGCTTGGCGCGTGGCAGGTGCTCAGTAACTATCAGCTGAATGAATGAATGGTTAAAATGAAAGACACAGACATAATGTCTAACCGTTTTAAAGTTTTCACAATCATGCTTATTTAGGATTCTTCTGTAGCCTCTACATTAAGAGTTCTCTGAATCAAACATGAGGGCCTTCATTTTATCATGTTCTACCATATACATGTCTTTGTCTTTCAAATACAAGTTGATTTCAGAATGAGAAAAGTGAAAATCCTGGAGTGCCAGCAGTAATTCACTGAGTCTCTTTCCCTGCTTTCATTCTGGTTTATACTGAGTTTGGTTTGGAGGGAGGAGGCCTTGGTGTCAGGCTTGGGAAGGGAGTAGAGAAGATCTTGAGAGGACTTCAGAAAGAATATTTGGCAACAGAAAGGAATGAAACCCATTCAGAGGATAAGGGGGGGAAAGGAGGCACTGGAAAGAAGAGAAGGTGGAATTAGTCATACCACCTGAAAATACGGTCTCTGCGTCAGAAGGTCACAGTGGCCCAAAGCAGCTTCCAAGGATCAAAGGGAAAGTGGCATTTCCCAACAGAAATAAAGATTTCAGGTGTGATTAAAAGTAAAAATAAAAACAAAACCGCAACAGGATAGAGGTTCCAAAACAATAAGGAGACAAATCTGCATTTGAAAAGACCTAGATTTGAGGCTGGGTCCCCGCCTTTCCAGCGCTGGGATGTAGTTCTGGAAGCAAAGTCCCGGTACGGCGGGCAGTGGGCGGGGCCAGGCGCTGGCTCCTCCCCCAACCCCCGCATCGCACCGCGGCCCCGGAGCATGGGTGGAAGGTGAATAGCGCTTTCATGAACAAACGCACAACTCAAGAGAAGAAACCGCCGAACTCGAGCTGCCTGTACCTTCGCCTCTACCAGACGTCACAGAATCTGCTTTTTTTCTTCCTGCACCCTCACACCCTCCGTTTAACCCACTCCCGAAATCAGCTTCCCACTCCACAACGGAACCGGCGTCTGGCAAGTCAGTCTCTCAGCTGCCAACTATTAATTTCCATTTAGAAACAAAGCGTTTTAGCAGAGACCCAGGGACCCAGGAGGCACTCACTGTGCAGACTCTGGCCTCCATTTACTACTCCAGGCTGACAGATTTTCCAGCAGGTTCTTGTTTTTCTTCTTTGGAGGAAAGCTTGTTTCCATAGAAGGATTTCCGCCCTTTGTGTTCATTCTTCGTTCATAGTTTTTGTGTTTACTTTTGCTTTTTATCCCTGCATAATCCTTGCTCTTTCAAGCATCTGAGGAGACTCTGGATTGGAATCGCCTACCCTTTCCTGAAAATATCTCTGGTTCCCGCCATTAGGGGTTGACATATTTCCCTAGTGTTTCTTTCACAACTTTGCAATGTGAAAGGATGCTGATAAATCACGCGGACGAGCCTCAAGATTACCTGGTGTTTTATTTATGGGATATTTTCCAAGTCTTTAGCCAAGGCTCTGCAACAATAAGTTCGTTTCAATGGCGTTCTTGGAAAGAGGGTTCCAGGTCAGTATGGGCTATGTAACCACTGGCCTATTTAGAGGTCCAGCAAGGTTGAGGAGGGGGAGGGCCTCTTTGCTTGAAAGGCTGGGAAGCCCAATGCTCAGACATCAGCTGTGCCCACTTAAGCAAGGCGCTGTTCTGTAGGACTAGCTCAGAAGCAGTAGGGGCAAGGGGCTGGAAAACTGCTTGGTAAACACTGGAGCAACAACAAAAAAAAAGTGGCATCATGAAGAACACCCCCAGCAGAATATAACCTCCATGAATGAAGGCAGAAGCCTCTTCATGACTGGTTCGCAGTGTGTCCAGCACCTAGCTGTGTGTGCAAGTTATTATTGGTGTTTAGTAAATATCTGTGGAATGCATGAATGAATGAGGTAAAAGGACAAGGTACCACAAGAATTCTCTTGAATAAAAAGGGGAGTTTGGGAAGGAGTTAAATCTGCTGTTGTCATTTAAGCTTTACTAAAAAATGTCTGTTATTCTACAGAAACCCCAGGCTGGCCTGGCGTGGAGAATGAAATTTAAGTCACCAAAGCGTTTTATGCCATCTATGACAAACCAAAAAAGGGGGCTTCAACCAAAAACTATGCGGACTAGTGTGGACCAAATATGGCGCTAAGGCAGGAGATGAAAAACTAAGATAAGGACTACTGTACACAGAGCTATACCTATGTGGCTTACTACGCATGTGTATATAGAAATATACAGTTACTATTTATCAGCACTTGCCTCATCAGACACTATTTTATTCTTCTAGTACCGCTGAGATGTGGTAGCATTATTGTTTTCATTTTACAGATGCAGAAATTGAGGCCAAGAAATTTTTTTAAAAGGCTGAATATAAGGCATCCCTGAAAATAAGGTAATTCTTCCTTTTCCCAATGGAAAAAAAAAACTCCCCTCTTCCAAAGATTCTCAGCTAACTTGAATAAAAAAGCTTTTAGAAATAACAGTACCAAGTCTCACTGTTCAAAATAAGGAACCTACCAGAGTCATTGACTTCATCCTTCCTTTGGCCAGAAGAAGAAAAGACAGAAATAGAATGTTGAGCATCTTGAAAAAGCAATCAAAACTTTATATAATCTTGGGGAGTTACAGTTACCAATTTGAATAATGTTACCCCATGAAAATTAATTGGCAAGTAATGTTATTTCCATTGGAGATAATATTAAATTTTAGAAAGTCTGGATGTCTCCAAGTGGGTTTCTTAGAGACAACTCTAAAAAGTTATTTAATGGTTACTAAAAACAGAGTAGGATTTTATTATGGGAAGGTTTCAGCTTTCCCTTGCTCTTCTACTGCTTTACTGTTTTAGCTCTCAGTACTTAACAGCCTCTCTTCAAGACCTAGGGGTTTGGTTTTGTTTTGTTTTGGTGGGGGAAGATAATTAGGTTTACTTATTTATTTAATGGAGGTACTGGGGATCGAACCCAGGATCTCATACATGCTACGCATAGCACTCTACCACTGAGTTACCACTACACCCCTCTCCCTCAGGCCTAGAGGTTTTCTTAACCAGCAAGTGCTAAAAAGGAAAACTGCTGAGTTGAGCCACAGACAAGATTTCATTTGCTGAGTCTGGGTCAGAAACATTGACAGCAAATTTAAGACTAAACCAAAGAATATGAGAATAAATAGATCTTAGGAAGGAACATAAGACCTATATTTTCCTTCCAGGGAAGTGAATAATGTGTACTCTATATCTATTAACATTTCTTAATGTGATTCAATACACATATTTCAAATATCTTCATCACTAGAGCGATTTTTTAGTCAACTAACACAGTTTCCTGGAGTCTTTATGTCTATCTTGTTTTCCCAGTAGAAACACACCTGGATACAAACATAGCCCCTCTCCCCACCATGTTGTTCAAATAGCTGTGTATTGTTATATAACATATTTACCAGTTCTCAGAAGTGAACACTGGATTGTTTCCAAATGCTCAATATTACAAAGAGCGTTGACATGAACATCCTTATGGATAAACCCATACATATGATCTTAATGATGTTTATAGAACTTGCTAGGTCATAAAACCAAGCAGGACTCTGTGGGGAGATCCTTTCCCCACAACGGTCCCCAGCTTCTTGCTCATAAAAAACCTTTAGCCTCCTAGACCTTCCCCAAGTTCCAAAGAGCAAATTTAATCAGAAAAGTTTAAAAATGCAGGAATAAGCCAAAGAAAGTTAAACAGGACAAAATTATAATAGTTTAACCATAAAACAGAGTCAAGGATCTTTAGTTCCTCCTGAGGGCCCATAGATAATATTGTGAGCCATATCCTTGAGTTGTTTTATAGAAAACTAAAACTCCCACCAGGTGGGAGAAGTTCACTGCATGCTGACCACTAACTAGCACATAGACCCAGACTGGTTAAAATCGGGTTAATGACTGAGATTTCCAAAACATCACCTTGTTACCTCACTATCAACCAATCAAAGAACTGAATACAAGTTGATCACACACCCTGTGATCCTCTCCCTCACACTGTCTTTAAAAACTCTTCCCTGAAAGCCACTGGAGAGTTTGGGTCTTTTGAGCATGAACTGCCCATCCTCCTTGCTTGGCACCCTACGGTAAACACTGAACTTCCCTTCACCACCACCCAGTGTCAGTAGATTGGCTTTGCTGCAAGTCAGGCCAGCGGATCCTAGTGTGGTTTGGAGACAGTCAAAGGTGTGCTTATTCCTCATGTTTTTAAGCCGCATTGGCAAACTCTCCAGAAAGATTATATCTATTTCTACTCCATAGTAAGGTAAAAGTTTCATTGTGTTTTCCTGATATTATTATGGCTACATTTGCCAGAGTTTGGCTGTAAAACTCAATACAGCTGTTTAAGAAAAGTTTTTAATTGAAGTATAATGTACAATAAGTAAAGCGGGTAAAGTACACAACCTAAAGTATAGTCCGAAGAATGTTTATACAGGTACCCCTGCAGCACCATCCATGTCAAAATATAGAAAATTCCCAGCATAGCAGGTTTCATTAAGACTCTTCCAGATAATACCTCCGGGCCCCCACCCTGGCACAAGGAGTAATTTTTTTTTTTTTCTTTTTTTACTTTCATCACCACCAATTAATCTTACCTGTCTCTGAACTTCATACAGGCACTCTTTTTGTCCCTGGCTTCTTTTACCCAACATAGTATCTTTGAAATTCATTCATGTTTTTGCGTGTGTCATTGGATCATTTTTTAAAAAATTAGCTCATTATTTTCATTGCTATGAAATATCTCACTATATGAAAGAATCACAATTTATTTTATGTATTTCCCTGTTGATGTCCATTTGGGTTATTAGTTTGGAACTATTAGGAATAAGGCTGCTATAAACACCCTCGTGCATGTCTTTTGGCAGTGAAGGGGAGCAGAATGAGCCACCCCAAAACGTGTCACTTTGGCACGGAGATTATTGTGAGCTGAAGACAATCAAGACCCAGCAACAGGAAAAGTTTTTGACTTTCCTCTTAACTGCCTGAAAGAATGCAGAAAGGGGGTCTGTACCAGGAAGAGAGCTATTCCCAGAGATAACATTTTCATCTGATTTAATCTGCATGGCAGGGCAAACATCTGTTTACCAAACATGTGCTCCTCTTAATGTCCTGTGTGCCTTCCTCCCCTTTGATGCCCCAGACCCCCACATCCCTTTCCTTATCTCAGGATGGTGTATGAGCCTAATTGCCTGACTCCCTTTGAGTCTTGTGGCTTGTTGGACTCTTATAGGTATATGTAATTAAATTCATTTTTCTCCCACTAATCTGTCTTTTAATTATTGGGGGGGGGGTCCTCAGCCAAGAACCTAGAAAATTATTTTTCCCTTACCCTCCAGTGGACACAGACACTCATTTCTCTCGTCTGTATACCTAGGAGGGGAATTGCTGTTCAAGGGTTAGGTATATGCACAGCTTTAGCGGAAACTACCAATTTTTCAAGGTAGCTGAACCAATTTCCATTCCCACAAGTAAGGTGAGAGTTATAGTTATTTGTTATCAATATACTGCCTAAACTTTGAGGTACTTGGTAGACATGATCGGAAAGAGTCTTTACATGTTCTATTTACATTTCAGTAATTTATTCTGGGTTTCACCTGTGGTGCGTAGAGTACAATAATGAAGGAGGGTTTAGACAGTCGATTCAAGTAGTTAATTCTTCGTAGAAACGGTCGCAATTATTATCCTGGTCAACATGCCTGAGATAGCTAAAATGCAGCAAGGTCAGAGAACCCCTATGACCTTCCAAGTCAAATTACTCACCTCCAAGATGAAACTCTAAGATGTAAGAGTCCATAATAAGTCACAGAATCAATACTCTAAAGTCAAGGGCACTTTTATCTCTAATCAAACTTAAGAGATTTATGTCTAATTACTAATACATATGATGCTCATCATAATTAAACTTATCTCCATGAGAAATCTCAAAAAACATACAGACTTTGATGAGCTGAAGCCTCTCATCTGTCTGAGAAGAATGTATTACTATGTTCAGTTTCTAAATAAGTGAACTGAGATTTTTAAGTGTTCTGGCTGAGATGGCGAATCAGCTTCAAAGGCTCTATGGAAGTACCAACGCCAATTCTTTATCCTCCAACTAAATCATTGCCAAGGACTTTTCCACGTGTGCACTTATAAAAAGTAATTTATAACTGTCTACCTGGTGGGTCTAGGCATCTGGTAACAGCTGGAGCCAAGAATACTGGAATCTGCACAAATGCCAAGAGTGAGGAAGTGAATCTGCCACCCTCCTGACCACTTCCCCATCACGCCCGGGACGGCAGTGGTGTAGAATGTCTCCCAGCTGCCCTTCAGGACCTACGCTACTTGTTCTGGGAGTCCAACCTACGTGGCCTGCAGCAAGGGCTTCCACGTGGGCTCACCCCTGGAGAACGCTGGCAGGAGGAAGGAAAGAAGAGGGGGGCTGGGGTATTCATCCCCCTGGTTTCTTTCTCTATGGCTTAACGGTAGGTTGGCCACATCCCTTAACCAAAAGTCACAGCTCTGGTCAGGCAGCCCCCTCCACACGGCCTCTTGTCCTCAGGTTCACTCCAGTGTTTCCAGGGCCTACAACACTGCCTGGTACATAGCAAGCACCCAGGAAATATTTGTTGAATAAATGAATGAATAAAAGCTGTGATCTATAAGAGCCAGTACCATGCCTTCTGGGAATTTACAAAGAATGAAGATGGACAAAAAGAGGAATACACACAACTCTAATGAAAATTAGCCTAACATAAGTATCACAAAAGTGTAACACATTGTGGGTAAAATGAGAAAAGACAGTCTGAGTAATTAACACAGCATTTAAAAAGCAACAGGGCATTGCTTTCAAGTAACTTAATCTAGGCTCTTAGCCTTCTCAGCAGACTTCCTAATGGGCCAGCTTTAATAAGCAGATGAAGATAACTTACAATTAGTAACACAATTTGTCTTAAACTGTTTACAATTTAGGTTGATAAATAAATCTTTTTCAAGTGAGCAAATGAGACCTTCAACCCAAATTCCGAATGGGTGAGTCTGAATGAATGAGATCTTGAATTATTTGAACATGAGCCCCAAGGGGCCATCACTTGTCCTTTTCCCACTAATAGGGCCCTTGTACAGAGACTTTTTTCCCTTTGACCTCAATATGGACATGTCTTTCATTTCTTTAGTATAAAAGCCATATGTATATAAAATTGTTCTAAAAAGTTCCCTAAATATGAAAGCTTAGAAAGCAGAAAGCAAGCCATTTCCTCTCCTCAAGTCATCCAGCTGTCCTCTCCCCCAAATGACAACAACGATCAGCAAACTGTGGCCCATGAACCAAACCCCACCTGCTGCTTGTTTTTGTACAGCCTGTGAGCTAAGAAGGGTGTTTACATTTTTAAATGGTTGAAAAAAAATCAACAGAAGGCTGTTTGGTGGCACATGAAAATTACACGAAATTCAATTTCCAATCTCTACAAGTAAAGTTTTCTTGGCACGTAGCCACGCCCAGTTGTTTACATGCTGTCTGTGGCGATTTTCTCACCAGAGCTGCCGAGTTGAGTAGCATCTATAAGCTAACAGAACAGATCCTGTCAGCCTTTCTAAAAGATACCTCTCTTTTTTAAAAAAAAAATTTGTGGGGGGTCGGTAATTAGGTTTATTTATTTATTTTTGATGAAGGTACTGGGGATTGAATTCAGGACCTCATGCATAGTAGGCATGTGCTCTACCACTGAGCTATATATATACCCTCCCCACCAAAAATACCTCTTTTTCTAACTCACTATCTTTTATTCATCCGCCAACATATCAGACAAATTGCTTGACACAATAGCTCCTGTTTGTCTGCCCACGTGCTTTTCTTCATTTCATTATACATTGTGGCCATTTTGTTTCCATAGACTCATCAACTTTCTAATAAATTATTTCAACACCAGCCATAGCCCACAAGGGTCTCACAGGCATCTTACCACTAGCCATGCATTCAAGGGCATTTCTTTCTTTCTTATCTTGTAGGGACTACCAAGCACAGGAAGTACAAGTTGGAAAGGGTTCAGGAGAAATGGGAGCGATAATCCTGTGATTTCCCTTTAAAGTAAACACACCACTCTGGTAATCAATCACTTCCAATTTGGCTGGTGAGGTCCAGTGGAACATACCCTAGGTAACTGTTCTATCTGATCAGAAAAGTATTTGCAAAGCAAATGTGTTGAGTGAGTGGGGAGCCCCAAACAAAAATGTTAGATTTTATTCTTCTGCCCTTTTAGCTAATGTGAGTAACTAACTTTATACTATGTAGTTCTTATACCTAATTTGCAGTGACTCACAGATTCACTTAGAATCTGATTTTACATTTAGTTTCCCCAATTACTCTGATGGCACTTAGTTGATATTCCACTAGCAAATGTGTTTTTTCTTAGAAGATTCCAATTTAGTCAGTAAATCTGTACTAATGTGCGTGGTCTTTGGTATTTGCTTTAGTAAGGATAGAGGGTTAAGAGTTAAAACATTTTAACTATGCAAAAATAATTTCTGGGATGATTTTCAGGGACGTTTGAAGTAAGAGTTTTTTCTAGAGAAGACTTCTCTTGTAATAGCATTAATATTAAAGAAAATGAAATTTTTTTGACCTTACATTTGAATCTGATTTATGTTGGTTACGCAAAGCTGGCAGGTGCTCCAGTTACCTACTGTTGCACAACATACTGTGCCAAAATTTAGTGGTTTAAAGCCACACTAGTCATTTATTTTACTGATGAATTCTACAATGTAGGCAGGATTCAATGGGCACATCTCATCTGTGTTCCATGTGGCATTAACTGGGGTCACTCAAGACGTTGGAGGAGCCACCTGAAGATGGCTCACACTCATGTGGTTGGTGAGCAGGTGCAGGCCAGGACTGTAAGCCAGTGTCCTTATTCCTCTCCTTGTGAGCCTGTCGATGGGCTCCTTGGGCTTCCTCACAGCATGGCAACTGGCTTCTACGGGTCAGTGTCCAAAGAATCCATGGCAGGTGTAGCAAGTCTTCTTATAGTTCACCTCGTATGTCACACAGTGTCATGTCCACTTCATCCCACCAATTAAGCAAATCATTAAAGCCAGCTCAGATTCAGTGGGAGGGGAGTTTGATCCCATCTCTCAAGAGAAGTTGCAAGGAATGTATAGCAATCTTTAATCTAGCATAGCACATATGAGAAATAGTATAAACGAGTCTCTGAGCATCATGTTTTGGATATTGAAGTGGCAGCCAAGAGAAGCCAAGAACAGAATCAGAGTATCTCATGACTGAACCAACTCTCCTGGGAGGAAGTAAATCCTAGTAGTCAAGAACACAGGCCACCTGGGTGTGAGTCCCAGCTCTGTTGTGTACCTGCTGTATGACCACGGACAAATTGCTTGACCCTTCCATGTCCTCAGAGCCTCGTCCACAAAATGGGGGAAAAATAATTATGTCTACTGCATAGGGTTTGCCTGGGGAAATCAAGATTCTGCTTTTTAATTAATTTTAAAACCTTATTAAAAAACTGATATGTAATGGGCAGAAGACCTAAACAAGCAATTCTCCAATGAAGATACATATGGCTAAGAGGCACATGAAAAAATGCTCAACATCACTAATTATTAGAGAAATGTAAATCAAAACTACAATGAAGTTATCACCTCACACCAGTTAGAATGGCCATCATTCAAAAGTCCATCAATGATAAATGCTGGACAGGATGTGGAGAAAAGGGAACCCTCCTACACTGCTGGTGGTAATGTAGTTTGGTGCAGCCATTATAAAAAACAGTACGGAAGTTCCTCAAAAAACGAAAAATAGACCTACCATATGATCCAGTGATCCCACTCCTGGGCATATATCTGGAGGGAGCTCTAATTTGAAAAGATACATGCACCCCAATGTTCATAGCAGCACTATATACAATAACCAAGACATGGAAACAAGCTAAATGTCCATTGACAGATGACTGGATAAAGAAGTTGTGGTATATTTATACAATGGAATACTACTCAGCCATAAAAAAGAATAAATTAATGCCATTTGCAGCAACATGGATGGACCTAGAGATTGTCATTCAAAGTGAAGTAAGCCAGAAAGAGAAAGAAAAATACTGTATGATAGCACTTATATGTGGAATCTAAAAAAAAGAAAGAAAAAAGAGGACACTAATAAACTCTTCTACAAAACAGAAACAGACTCACAGACATAGTAAACAATCTTATGGTTACCGGTTGGAAAGGAGGTGGGAAGGGATAAATCTGGGAGTTTGAGATTTGCAAATGTTAGCCACTACATATAAAAATAGATTTTTCAAAAGTTTCTTCTGTGTAGCACAGGGAACTATATTCAGTATCTTTTAATAACCTTTAATGAAAAAGAATATGAAAACAAATATATGTATTTATATACAAGACTGGGACATTGTGCTGTACACCAGAAATTGACACATTGTAACTGACTATTTCAATTTAAAAAACTGGTATGTAACATATGCACAGAAAAACACAAAAAGCCTTCCTGATGCTGGGCAAGACTCAGAGACAAACCAGTCACAAGGCCCAGTGCTCACCCTTCACCTGCACCACCAATTTCAATCACTAAAGCCCCTTCAGGAGCTCCACTTCCACGACCAATGGTCCTCGATCCTTCTCCCCAACTCTCTTTGCTCCTTTCTGTACAGAGGGGGATTTTTACTTTCCTTTGTTCCCTGTCTTGTCTTGCCTTTTTATATGTTGCCCTTCTGTGTTCTCCCTCTTATGAAATGTCTCACAGCACGCATACTTTTGGAAGATTTTGGCACTTCAAATCCTTTTTGGAAAGAGGCAGATACAAATTAGTGAAATGAAGACAAAGTTGTGCTCACAACTCTGTCTATGAAATGTGAGGCATCTCCTTCCCTGGCTGTGGTGCATGGTTTACACAGTGACTAATGGAATGCTGAACCGTAGTGGGAGGAGGCAAAATCTGGGATCATCAACAACGAACTGCATAACTGGCAGATCTGGGGAATGGCTGTCTATGGGATGCAGCTGGTGAACGCAACATCAGGAAAAGGACTGACTTATTCAGAAATATTTAGTCAAACTACCATCTGAATATTATACACATGCCTGCAGCTTACTGAATGAGAGAGTACACAGTAAGCACTGAACCTCAGTGCTGGGCAAAGAGCAGGTGACCTATTAACCCTCTGCCTTTCCCCACCCCTTTTGCTCTCTTCTATTTCTCTATCAGGCTGTATGTGGTTACACGAAGCTCCATCTGCTCAAGAACCCTGAGAGTTACAGTCAGCTCTCTCAAGCTTTGTGCCCTGACTGACCTGAGTGACACGGCCACACTGGTTTTCTGCTGACTGGGAAGAAAGAGGATTTTGAATCATTTCATTTATGTGTCACAGGTGAAGTCTCTAGCTCAGAGATCTTGCGTGTCTCTGGACATACATTCTGTTGTTTATAAATCATCATTACCCTGGAGGCAGTACAATGATACAGCTGGTTTGCTCGTGAGTATGAATGCATTTTCATACTCGGCACATGTTCTATTGAGTGATCTGGGTACTTCACATTTGCAAAGAGGCGAGCTATAAATTAATGAAATCAAAGCGAAGAGGAAAATTGTTCCCTAAAACTTCAAACCAAAGTATAGTGCTTTTTAGTAAGCACTGTCTGGGGATATTTTAACTATTGTAGCATAAATTAAAACTAAGGAATGATAACTATTTATTGGTTTCTCTTTGGTTAAGATGGCACTAGATTCTTCCCACTGTGAATAAAAATCTTTATGCAATAATTTAGAATGAGCTAGAACTTTTAAGAGAGCCCAGATTATTTTGGAGAGGGAAAGTATGGGTGGGGATGGGAACATGTTATAGCTCCACAAATAATAGTAATTTATGGGACAAGGGCAGTTTACACCACTCAGAATTTAGTATTAGGAGTCTAGATTTTGGTTTAGATTTTAAAACATTTTTATTTTCATCTACATTTTAAAGCTATTTAAAATTTAACATACATTCTCCTAGAAGCACACTGGTACACATACACTTTTATATAAATTGGACTATGAATTCATTTGGAAATACGTTTTTTTTTAAGCTTAATAATGCAAATCTTCCTATTATTATAGCTACAGCACATCGTCTAAGTTAACCAATGGCCTATTTATTGTTGGATATTATGCACAACATTTCATTATTTTAAATGATGCTTATATGATCATTCTTTATATGTATCTTTACATGACTGTCCCATTATTTCCTTAATATAGTCTCCTAGAAGTGAAGTTACTGAAACCAAGAGCATACACATTTTAAAGCCTGGAATACAGATTTCAAACTGCCTTCCCCAATGATCCTATCAATTTACATTCCATCTGCAGTACTCTTCCCCAAACCCATGCCAGCCCTGAATCCTCGATTTCTTCACTCTCTTTATCCTCTCATGGGCATATATTTAATGACATATCTTTGATGATTTGTGAAGTCTAATATTTTCATACATGTATTGCCATCTGAATTTCTCCTGTTGTGAACTGCCTGGTCAGGACCCACGCAGGGGAGGGGTCCTGACTGGTTTTATCACATACATCGTTAATGCACAGCAGACATCACGGGCCTCTAGAGGCCTGTGTGTACTTTGGCTGTAAAATATAAATAGGGTGACAGAAAAAGGAATGACTCAGACAAAGCTCTTATTTCTCGTCTGACATAAACAAAACACTCTCTCCAGTGTGGGTCAACACAACTAGTACTTCTTGCTAAAGAAAAGGGCTTGTTCTGGCTGCTGAGTCACTTAATGTTCCACTTGGCAACAAGACTTTAATTCCTTTTGCAAATAAAGAGATGCTTATACCTACTCCAAGTGCCAAGCAACGCATTAATGAAAACAGCATAAATATACCCACAAAGGCATATATATATATATATATATATATACACACACACACACACACACACACACACACACACACACACACACACACACACACATATATATATATGCAGGAGTCCAGCTATGTATACAAAGTCCAGTAACTATTTTATTACTTAATCCAGTTAATCGTTCTTAAATTAGGACTTAACCGTCAAATACTGGCTGGAGATCACTTTAAACAAAACATCTGAAATCCAAAATCCCTTTCTGAGTATTTTATCACTTAAAGTGTTAAATGGTACCTCATACTCATGGGTGTGTCCTGGTATTCCAAGTTCATTATTTCCTTTTCTAAGCCCAATTTTCCTTTTATATTCATTATTACTGTCCAGTGGCAGGGTTACCATCCCAGGTACTCAGGCTGAAGACTATGACATAATCTTTATTTCTCTTCCTCCCTTGCCCTCCATACCTGATCAACTGCCAGATCCTGGAGATTTTTCTTTCTTATGTTTTTAACATAAATAACCTTTTAAAAAAATTGAAGTATAGTTGATTTACAATGTGTTAGTTTCTGGTGTACAGCGTAGTGATTCTGTTACACATGTATATCTATTCTTTTTCATTATAGGTTATTAATTGAGTATAATTCCCTGTGCTATCCAATGTAAACTTGTTGTTGACCTTTTTTATACATACTAGTTTGTATCTTCTAATCCCAAACTCCCAATTTATCCCTCTCCACCCTCTTTGGGAACTGTAAGTTTGTTTTCTTGTCTGTGAGTCTGTTTCTGTTTTGTAAATAAGTTCATTTGTGTCATTTTTTTAGGTTCCACACATAAGTTATATTATATTTGTCTTTCTCTGATTTAATTCACTTAGTATGATAATCTCTAGGTCCATTCATGTTGCTGCAAATGGCATTATTTCATTCTTTTTTATGGCTGAGTAGTATTACATTGTTTATATACACCACATCTTTATCCATTCATCTGTCCATGGACATTTAGATTGCTTCCATGTAATGTAAATAGTGCTGCTATAAATACTGGGGTGCATGTATCTTCTCGAATTGGAAATTTCTCCAGCTATATGCCCAGGAATGGGATTGCTGGATCATATGTTAAGTCTATTTTTAGTTTTTTAAGGAATCTCCATACTGTTTTCTACAGTGGCTGCACCAAAAATAAACTCTTTATTTTAGAATAGCTTTAGATTTACAACAGAGTTGCAAAGACAGTAGTTCCTATATTCTCCTAACTGAGATCCCCTAATGTTCACAATTCACATTACCATGGGACATTGGTCACAACTAAAGAAACAACATCGGTCCTGTTAACTAAACCCCACACTTCATTCAGACATCACTGCTTTTCCCCCTCATGTCTTTTCCCTGTCCCAAGACCCTGTCTCCAGGATACAGTACATTTTGCCGTCAGGTCTCCTTAGTCTCCTCTGGTCTGTGACAGCTGCTCAGACTTTCTTTGTTTTTAATGACCCAGACAGTTTTGAGGAATAGTGGACAGATATTTTGTAGAATGTCCCTCAATTTGGGTTTGTCAGAGGTTTTTCTCAGGTTTGACAGAGGCTATGAGTTTCCTGGCGGACATGCGCAGGGTCGAAGTGCCATTTCCATCACAGATCAAGGGTACGTGCCGTCAGTCAACATGACTTCCTCTGATGAGGTGGCCAGGATCACCTGGCGTGAGGTAGCGTGTGCCAGGTTTCTCCACTCTGAAGTTACTTCCCCCACTTTCCATACTCATTTTGCAGATGAGGAAACTGCGGGTAGAAGTTAAGTGACTATGTCGGGGCAAAAACATAGTAAAAATGAAATTGGAACATAAGGCTTCTCATTCTGTGTTTCTTTCACAAAACCAGAGGTCGGTGAGCTATGATGGTATGTGGGCCACATCCTACTCACTACCTGTTTTTACAAGCTAAGCATGGCTTTTATATTTTAAACGGTTAAAAAAATCAAAAGAAGAATATTTCCTAACATGTAAAACTTACATGAAATTCAAATTTCAGTGTCCAAAAAAAAAAGAAAAGCTTATTATTGGAGCACAGTTCTACTCACTTGCTCATGTGTTGTCTATGCCATTTCCATAACTGGGCCGAGCTGAGCAGTTGTGACAGAGACTGAATGACCCACAAAGCCTAAAATATTTACAGTCTGGCCCTTTACAGACATCATTTGCTAACCCAGCACTACACCATGATGCTGACTACCCACCCACCAGCTTCATTTTTGTCGGGGGATGAAGAAAAGAAGAAGCCCTTCATCTTGAGAAGATTCGTTAATTGCGCAATTTACACGCGATGTAGAACAGGACCCTCTGAAACCTTTCTTGAAGGGCCCAGATTTGAGGTTTGCTGAGCTTTCCTGCTCTTGAAGTGATGAAATCATGTAAGTGGGGTGGAGGGTTTGGGTGGGAATGAGGCAGAGATGCAGAGAGAGGGACACAGCCGAAAAAGACAGAGAAACACATTATTCTGGACGTTGGAACTGGAGTCGGGGAAATCCCTCAATTAACAAATGGCACATAAAATTAGCACAAAGAGCCAAAAATCTGTACCCTGGGACACTGTGTGACAGGCCTGGGGTCTTTAAATGCAAGCATTGAGCTCGTCCTCTTCCATGTACAGCAAAGGCATTCTTAGAAACGTTCCCTGCGCATTTCCAAGTCTCAGCTGCTCCAGCATATTCCAGAGAAAGCCCCTCCCAGCCTGCTCCTCGGCTCAGAGCACGACCCCCATCATTCCTCTCCACAAACGACAAGGCTGGCTACTCGCCCAACTCTAAAATTATTCTCTGTTTACTACTAACTCTAGGAAATGGCAAAGATGCCTCATGATAACTGTATTCTGGGGTGTTATTTTAGGTATCTGATTTTTATTGTGTATAAAACACAAAATTACTTTTGATTTTTTTCTCAATCTTTTATAAACAGTCTTTTTTTTTTTTTTTCCTTTCTGAGTTCATATCAAATGCCTATGGAATTTTAGTTAGGAAGCCCCTCCTTTTGAAAGCAGAGAAGAAGCTGGCATTGATCAAGAACTAGGAAAGCGGGATCATCTCTGGAGACAAAGATGCAACAGTCGCAAAAACACAGAGGACAAAGGGAGGGCCATTTGTGGATAACTTTATGAAAGCAGAAAATAAGCAAAGCAGCTGGCCTTGGAAAGTTCAAGGTTAAGGGTGTTGCTGCGGCTGTGCAACCGTGTTGACCTGAAGAACCCTACAATTGTTCAACACTTTATACTTTTCTAAATGTGTTTAGCATAGCAATCCTGTGAGGTTAAGAATTAGCCTTGTTTTTCATGTAAAGCCCAGAGAAATGAAATGGTTCATTTAAGTTACCTCCATGAGGTCAGGGCTCAGTATGGTGGGTCCATCACTATATATCCAGAACCTACTCTCATGCGTTGGAACACAGCACGTATTCAATAAAGAGTTGTCGGAAAAATGTCATTTGACCAGCTGGCCAATCCCCAAATCTTGTGTCTCTGGCTATTCATGCTGCTAATGGATGAAGATGACCTCTTGTGGCAATAAATGACCCCCTCCCTTCTTTTCCACCTTCAAAGTGCAATTTGTTGATTTGTGACTTGCCAGATGACTTGGGCGTCATCTAAGGGCAGTTCTGTTACTAAGTGAGTCAGCTGTAGATACAGAGAACCAGGTCAGGGACTCAATATCCCATTTCTTTTTAAGTTAATTCCAATTCAGGGGATGGATTATATAATCTTGAAAGGCAAATGTGGACAACATAGTAGACAGGATCAGTATTTACAGAGGAGATGTTACCTTTTAATAATTAAGTCCTGAAACATTGTTTTCCATGCTTACAGTTGGGACTGGCTTTACTTAACAGTTTAGCAATAAGAAAATGAAGTGCAAGATGAGAATTCTGCAGAAGTCCCTAGACTGGCCTTCTGATAAAAAGCCATATCTGTCAAATAGAAGAGCATGAGGATGTACAAAAAAGGCAGAAGGAAAGTCCAGCTGTCTTTTTGTTACTTTCTCATAAAAAAAAGCCAAATTCTCAGCTGCAGTACATTTTGTACAATCGATTCACTAACCGCTATTTACATAATGACACGAGTGTTTGAGGCCACAATTTTCCTTGCAGAAGGCATGGTTTAAAAGCAAATGCCATCACAGAGGTACAAGGCATGAGGATACCGAGTGGACAGTGTCACAGGCTTGCTGATCCCCTTTTCAAAATGTCCCCTTTCAATCTCTGGAATGAATAGAGACTTTCTGGCAACACCATCTAACTCTGTATTTTAGAGACATCTTGGGGATAACAAGGCATGAAATTGCTTTGCAAAAGAAATCATTTTTCTGATTCAATAAGTGGTGTGGGGGAGGAGGAGGAATCAGTCAATACCTAATCTGAATTAGGGAGAGCAAAGAACATCTTCAGCGCTATTCAAGTTAGTCTTGGACTGAGGGACTGGTTCTGACAGACGATGAGAAAAAATCTAAAGAGCAGTTGGTCACAAGAGAGTCTGATTTTGTTACTCCCAAGAAACTGGTATATTGTCCCCAGAATTTGCTACCAGGCCACCCGCCTATGATGCGATAACCACATATATAAAATTTAATGTCTGTCAAGGGCATATTGGTTCCTCCGGCAAAGCACTGGTAAGTCACTGGCCTGATGGTGGTAACAGCAGCAGTTTTTTCACTAAGACAACAGAACTCACAGTCCCCAGAGGGAAGAGTTATCTTCTTGCCAACCCTGGTCACAAAGACAATTCTTTAGGAACAGTCAGCAAAGGCTTCCTCTCCCTTCCCCATCAAGAAAGGCAATATAATTTTATTTTTTAAATGAATGACTGTTTTAATACTTATGTTTTTTGATAAATGTGAACATAAAAATGATTTCTCTTTGCTTTGTGAAGTAAAGATACCCTGGAATTGACTGCGTGTGGAGATTTTGTATTTCCTATCCTTCTATGTATGCTAGGAAATTTCACACTTGTTGGACCACAAGGAACTTGGAGAGGTCACTAATCCACAGTATGTCCACTTGCTTCAAAATGTGGTCCTTGAACACATAGCACCAGCCTCATCGTAAAGCCTGTCAGAAAGGCAGATTCTCGGGCCCCATCTCAGATCTAATGAATTAGAATTTGCTTTATTAGAAGATCCCCAGGTGGTTGGTATGCACATTGGTATCCCCTCTTCTTCAGCTGTAACTCTCCTGAGTTTGAGAAGCATTCATTTAGCCTACAGATAGGTCAGTGGTGGTGTGTGAGAATCAGAACTGCTTTGGCCATTGGTAGGATGGGTACCTGGGTACCACGCTCACCCCTGGAGGAAGGCAGGGCCCCCAGTGGTGTGAACTGATTGTTGAGGAAGAAAATCAATCAAGGCGCTATCATAAGAACAGGGAATGAATGATGGACAAGCAAATCAAAGATGTTCCCAGAAGTGATCACTTGTCAGGGATGAGCACCTGACCAAGCCAGGTCAGTGAGGCTCACCTGTGGGACTTTTGTGAGACCTACAGAGAACTGGAAGCTACTGATTCTGAGGTTATAAAGTTGATAAAATAGAAACCTAAAGCTACCAGGCCTAGCCCTGACAATGAAGCAAATCCCAAGAAAACAGGGCTGAGAAGTGGAAAGAGACCAAGTCCTTGTGACTTCAACTGTACCCCTGGGCACAAGGCCACCAGTTCCAGGGGCACCCTCACACTGTTTTCTGAATGTGCCCTCTGGAGTTGTGCAACATGGCAGCCCTTCTTGGATCCAATTATGTCTGATCCACATGGTCACTCTGGACTTTTGTTATAAATGTGTTAATTTCCCCACTTTGGAAAAAAAAGTTTTGGTTTGAGGTAGGTTTTCTATGATCTGTAACTAGCTGCAAGACTGCTAACACCCATGGGGTGAGTTTTACAAATACTCATGCTTATATACAGCCCCAAACTTTCTCCCCTACAACAGACAGACTGATGTGGTCTAGGTGGGGAAGGAGACCGGGGAAAGGCAATCAGGAGTGTGCACTCTTGTGCATTGCTGGGGAGGTGTAAATGAATAAATCCTGTAAATGAGGGCAATTTGGCAATTTCTATTAATATTAGAAAGGATATACCCTATAAAATAAATGTCATGGGATATAATGTACAGCACGGAAACCACAGTTAATAATACTGCATTTGCACATTTGAAAGTTGCTAAGAGAGTAGATCTTAAGAGTTCTCAATACAAGAAAAAGAATTCTGTAACTATATATGGTGACAGATAGTAACTAGACTTACTGCAGTGATCATTTCATAATATATACAAATATCAAATCATTTTGTTGTATTCCTGAAACAACAAAAGAATACAAACATCCAATACACAGAACAAAACTAAGTAAAAAGGACATACCATTTGGCCTAGTAATTCTACTTCTGCAAACTGATTCTACAGATAAATCAGTACATGTGCCCAAAGCTATATATTCAAGGTTATTCAATTACATATTGTTGGGATAGCAAAAGACTATACAGCCAAAATGTCCAACAAAAAAGGATTGGCTAAGTAAGTAGTTTAGATGGTCCATCTGAACAATGGAACAAACATTCTGTAGCTATTAAAAAAGAATACGGCAGCTCTACATGTGCTATCCCGGAACGAGTCCCAGGACAAGTGAAAAAATAACGTGTGGAATACAGATTATTCCAAAATATGCTACCATCCATGTAAATAAAGAGGATAAATAATTAAATATATGTATGTACATTATGTGTGCATATACATATATGTACAATATGTCCAATATGCATACCTGTTTACATATGTTTGTAGCAGTAGACAAACTTAGTGGTAGTTGTTTCTGGGGATGTTACAGGACTGCGAAAGAGATCTACTTTATATCCTTTAAATTTTGTAATTATCATATGCATCAGTTACACATTTAATGCCTTGGCATTTCAGGAACTCTTCCCTCCTCCTCCTTTTAGAACTGCTGGCCTGGAGAAGCTGAGGGTGCAAGTTACAGGCAAAAGCTCTCGAGGCTGAATGATCAGCAGCCCCCTCCTTTCTAATTAGACTAGCAGCTGAGCATATCACAGACATTCAAAAATTCTTGAAAAAAAATCACTCTACGAATGGAATGTAATCAGTGAGGGTGGAGCTGCACGAGCAGGAATGAGAATTATTCTCCCCAGGAGCAGAAGTGTACAAAGATCAGGCCCTGGGAACATCAGTCTTGCTGTCAGCATCCTGCAGGGCAGGAAAGGTTCCCAGCTGCCCAGCTATCAGAGCAAGCCTATCTGTGATTTCTTTCTTTCACGTGGCCTGAATCCTCATTGGCCTCTGGCCTGTCCTATTGACTGTTCAGAATTACTGAGCACTCCTTCAAAATATCACTTTAATTTCTGAAGACCTTCCCCTCTAATACATGTATGGCTGGAAAATTTAAAGCTTCAAGCACAATTTAAATAAAAAGTGTAGGCAATCTACACATTGACTGAAGCTCTGACTCTCTTAGTGAACTTATGGTCACCGGCATGAGTCCAGGATGTTCTTCAGAGGCCACCGTGCACTCATGGACAGACACACAAACACAGGAACACATCAGGTCACTGAGACACTCACAGCCAAGTCCACCCACACGGTGACAGCTGCTGCTGGAGGGAGCTTGGGGACTGACACTGGAGTTTGCCATCACTTTACTACTTTAAAATGTGCAATGCAAGTGTGATGATGCGTTGTTTCCATTAAGCTGTAACTCACCTACAAATGAAGCTCTGCTGCACTGATTCAGTTAAATGATTTAAAAACAGGTCTCATCCCAACCTGCGGAAATAGAAACTCATTCTCTTTTTCCTTTTTTCCAGTAAAATCCACGCCCCTCACTGCCCCAAATCGCATATTTTTCTGGTTAGCCTTCTGAGACTGACGCGTGTGTATGCGTCTTAATGTATGGGACGGCAGCAGCTGAATGGGGAAGGTGGCATGTGTTTGCTATCAGAGAACACAGGACTGATTTTAATACTCTCCCTAATGAACACGCAGAGTTTTCACTTTGTGCCTTTCCAGGCTTTAGACTTGTCATCTGCCCACCCTCCCCAGGGAATTAGACAGATGCTTTCAGCGTTTCTTGCACTGCACTGTCAGCACTCGGACTAAAAGCACCCAAAGAGGAGGGGTGGCATTTAAAAGACCCAGAGGTGGTGGTGTTGCTGTTGTTGTTTTGATTTTATGGTTGGAGCTGACTGTGTTTTGATCTTTCACGCACCAATCTTGGTAAATGGCTTATTAAATACTTATTGAGCTGAGCACCCTTTGTCTCCCCCCACAGCTGCCTGGAGAACTGTGTGTGTGTGTTCAGTTTAAATTAAAAAAAAAAAGTGTGAAATTTTGCAGAACACACAATTTAAATGTATTCTAAATGGACTACAGTCTATTATTCATGACTGTTGTTTGGTGAGCTGAGAGGAAAATGTTCTTTTTATTCTGAGGGATTTAAAAAAACCACACCGGCAGTTCCAGTTCAAACCCACGTGCGTCTTGTGTCTGCGCAGACTGGGATGCAAGGCCAAGAGGACTGCACGCTGTGCTTGGTGTCTGGGGAAATGCCTCACTGTGGCTTCACTCTAAGCCTTCCCTGTCTCTCACTCACCCCATAGGACAAGGTGCAAATTCACAACAGGTGCCGATGCCCCATCTGTCCAGAGATTTCTTTACGCAGATCAGTCTGGGCAGCCACGGACAGGATTTGGCCCTGTTCACCTTACATGTGGTCAGTTAGCATGTGGTCAGGTTACACTGGACTACGGACAGCAGCCCTAACCAGAAAATGTCTTGACTAGTCTGTGACTGAGTCTGAGTTAATGTTATACCTCCAGCAACAATGCCACTGCTTGGGATGTGCTAGCGACCCAGTGAAAGTTAGATGTATGAATGAATAAACGAATGAATGAATGAAGGAAGTGAAAAACCAGACTAAGCCCTCTTTAAGGAAACTATTAAACCAAATCGACAGCAGCATCTAATTTTAATTCCAAGAAATGAGTTTCAGAAGCTCACGGCGGGATGGGGTGGGGGTGGAAGAGGATGAGAATACTGGCTAATAATTCCTTACACGTGTACACTACTTACTCGGCACGTTCATTTCCATAATCTCATTTAATCCTAACAGCAAATTTACTGTAACAATTAAACAAGGATTATTATCCTTATTTGACAGATGAGGGAACTCAGGATCAGAGAAATTGTAATTTGTTTAAAATCTTTATCGTAAACAGAGCTAGGATGCAAAGTCTGATGTCTTTCTACTTCACCAGTGCACAGGAAGCTATAGTTACTGTTACTTGCTTTTTAATATTAAACTACATACAAACATAGCCTCCTACAAGCACATAGCACTCTGACATCTTCCCTCATCAATGACTGCCTCAGTGCTTCCACATAGGAGATCAACTGACTTGGAGGCAGACGAACCTGGGTTTACATCCAGGATTTGCGTCCCTATTTGTATTTATGTGACTTTCAACAAGTAACTTAATCTCTTTAAGCATTTGCTTCTGCATCTGTTAAATGTGAATAACAAGATTTACCTCAAAGGGTTATTTTGAAGATTAAATGAGATAATACAAGTAAAGTGCTTAATCCAAAGACTGAGACATAGTCAACATCCAGTGAGTGACAGCTCTCATCATTATTATGATGAAATGAAGGGGAGGAAAGGTAATCGAGCACTATGGGTTCAAACTGAGGGTTATACAGCCCAGCTTGTGGTAACATGTAGTTCTTAGCTTCAGACTGGATTCCCAGTTGAAAGAGTGCAGAATTGCTGAGTACAAACCATACAATCTATGCACAATGGGGAAATACTTTCACATATTAAGCAAGTTTCATGATGAATGACTGAAAGTTCTAAAATTGACTTAGCCAAAATAACAGCTCAATGGCTTTCCTTCCACCAGAAACAACACTGCAAGTGACTGAATAAGATTCATTCTGATATGACTCTAGACCCACTACGGGTAAAATTTCACCCCCTGAAAGTACCAAAACACACAGTAAAAATCTAATCAATTTTAAGTCTAGAAGTCAGTTCTGATCCCCAATGGCAATATGATATTGTATCTGTAAAAGCTCTTCAATATGATTCACAGCTTGAAAAACCAGCAGACTCCAGGGATACTGACAGCTAACAATAATTAACCATCTTAAAAAAAAAAAAAAGAAAACCTGGAAACCGCTAATACAACGTATCAGTGATCAATAAGTTTCCTTAGTAGTGATTCCATAATGAGCCCAGATTCTGGAGTTGGACTGTCTGAGTTTAAATCCAGATTGCACCACTTTTTAGTTGTGTGATTTCTAGTAAATTATTTCATCTTTCTGTGTTTTCGTTTCCTACCTATAAAAGGGAAGTAATAAGAGCACATACTTCATAAGGTTTGCTATGAGTATTAAATGAGATAATTGATACAAAATTCTTAGAAAGGCACTTCACACACAGTGATGAACCTACGTACACAAAGATGCCATTGAATAACACTCACCACTCTAATCATAGATCCATCCTTCCCCATGCCCAACCTCAGAATTTCCACCCAGACTACAACGATGTGAAAACTGATTTATTCTGCATTCCCTGCTCCCAAGGCCAGGTACCATGACTGGCACAGAGTAGTTACTCTAAAAATACTCGATAAGAGATGAAATGATGATACCAGTATTTTAAAGCACTTTGAAAACATGTCATGAAAAGCATGATTTGTTGTGATCCTCAAGGGTAAAGGAGGAAGGGAAGGTATTCTAGCTTACACTGCCTTTCTTTCTCCCAGTGGGGTAAGAGGAACGTGTGCAAGGGGCGCTGGGATTAAACTGTGGCCGTTTCCCAGCATCATAACAACAGGCAGCTCCATCGTGGAGGCCAGGCTGGGCGCCTACCCATCCACCCTATTCTTTTAAAAAACAAACCATCTCACAGGAATTCTCTCACCAATCGATGTACAAGTTACTAAGAGTTTGCATTATATAAAATCACAAAAAAAAACAAGAATTTAACAATGCTTTTTCTAGCTTTCGTAAATGTTTGGCCCCCAAACAGCAGGCATCTGAGAGCTGAGTTTCCAACAGGTTTTACAACTGCTGTCTAACAGCAAAATCCTGAGGAGGAGGTTGGAGTGGATGCCTCATATGGGGCCCCTATGCCAGCACAGTTAAAGCTCCAGTCAAAGTTCATTGGAACTCCAGGCTTCAGAAGCAGGTACCCCCTACAAAAAGCCAAAATCATCCCCACAGGTGCAGGGGCTACACTGTTACAGAAGCAAAATGTTTTGTTCTCTTTCGGGAAAAAGAATCATCAACAGCTCCAATATAAAATTAAATTGCAAACAAATAAACAACAAGATCCTAATGTATAGCACAGGGAACTACATTCAGTATCTTGTAATAGCCCACAATGAAAAAGAATATAATATATGTATAAAAAACTGAATCACTATGCTGTACACCAGAAGCTAGCACAACATTGTAAATCCACTAAACTTCAACTTAAAAGAAAAAAAATTAAATAGCAAAGTATCCATGATATATTAAGCTCCCCTCCCCCTCCAAACACCAAAGTTGTAGCCCAACATGTGTGATCAGTCTATCTACTTAAACAAAATCAAAACAAAACCACCTTCTCCACTACCCTCCTTTCTCTCCGCAATTCATATATCTAAAAATTTTCTGGGAAAAATATGTATCTAATCGTTAATACTGATTACCACTAGAAAGGAAGTTAAGGGAATCCTTATATTTTAATTATTTTCATGATAAAAATAGGTTAATAACCACTATATACTCATTACTCAGCTTCAGCAATTATCAATTCAGGACCAATTTTGTTTCATCTATATTCCCACTCAAATTCCTCCCTTCTGTATTATTTTGGAGCAAATCCCAGACATATTATTTCATCTGTAAATATCTCACTATTGCTAATAGACATACACTCTGTCTTTAAAAACACAAAAGCAATACCACTATTATAACTGAAAAAAAAATCAATAGTATCACCTTAATATTAGCTTCAAATACCCAGTGATTAAATTTCTCATAAATCTTAACTTTGGAGGTTTTTATTAACAGTTTGTTTGAATCAGGATTCAAATAAGGTCCACATATAGTGATTGTTTCAGATGTCTTTTAAATCTCTAAATCTGTAGGGCTCCTCCTATCTTATTTTTTTCTTGCAGTTTACTTGTCACTTTTTAAATTTTATATATCTATTACTTTTAAATCAACTACAAATACGTATTTTTTTATAAGTCAAGAGGACAGCACTGAGTTCGTTTGAGTTCCGCTGCTCAAAAAATAAACAAGTATCTCTACTGCTCCCCCAACCAAAAAAAAAAAAACCAACTAGAGTGGACCAACAAACAAAACAAATGAGTTATCAGCAGTACAATAATTATCAACAGTGCAGGACACCATCAGTGCTCCGTCTGATGCAAAGATAGATTAGCTAAGCTATGGGTCTTGGCTTAGCCCTAGTTAAGAATGTCTGCTTTCTAGATAAATAACTTTCAGACAATGTGGATGCTATGATTAAATGCAGTAATTAGTAGACTGTTTGTTGCTGTTATTTTCTATTATAAAAGTAATCCATCCTAACTATAAATAATTTAGCAACTACAGTTAAATAATTGGTAAAATGAAACCTGTAACTCCACCACCGAAAAATAACCACCATATTGATCACTAAGGAATCTTTTGGCTCTAAGTCAAAGAAGACCTAAATCAGACTGGTTTAAATGCAAAGGAAAGTTGTATGTTTGCAAAGTCTAGAGGTAGTTTTGGCTCCAGGCAGTTTAATCTAGCAGCTAGGTGATGTCACCAGAGACTCAATTTTCTCTGTTTCTCCACTCTGCCTTTCTTATTGTCAGCTCATTCTCAAACTAGCCTTATCACAGTTGCCAGATAGCTACCACCTACAGCTCCCAGGACTCACATTTCTTGCTCAAGACAAGCAAGAAAAGTATTTGCTTATAAAGAGTATTTCTTTACCCCAACCTTCTCAGTGACAATCCAGAAATGCTCTGATTAGTCCAGATTAGGTCCTGTGACTTCTTTTGACCTTACCCAGGGTGGGGTGGGGGGAGGGATATAATGTGCATAAGGGGGACATAATATACAAACTAGCTTAGCCTGACACACACACTACACCCCCTAATCAAGCAATAGTCAGCTTCCCCACAAACTCACAGACTTCCTAAATGGAAACAGGGCTATTAGGAAGATAGAAAGGAGATATGCTGGGGAAGCAACCAGCAAATGTCATCACTGTATACATCTGTCGTGCTGTGACTCTGTTTTCAAATGTGGAAGATGCTGCTGATGCAGAGATGAACTTCCAATATGTAGAAGTTTAGAGCAGAGAAGGGTTTCAACAGACACAGTACAGGTGATGCCTCACATTTGTTAGGTACTAAAAACGTTTGTTGAGTTGAATATGAAATAGCTTTAAAAGGCTTAAAAAAAGAATACCCAACGATGCTTCCCAAAGTACTGGACCAAGAAAAGTCTTACGGGCTCTCCAAGGCACGCCACCTGCATTAAAACCATCGTCCTCATTTACCTAAATGTTTGAATCTCTTGGTTGGTTATGCAAACAAGTAGCCCTCTGTTGTCCAAATATTTGTCACAGCTTCTTTCCTTATAATAGAAATCAAACAATCATACCAATTCAGCTTTCTCATACTTTGTGGGGAGAGAGAGAGGGGAATAACCCTTCAAAAAATAAAATCCTATAATGCACCACAACAACTTATCAAACAAAAGTTGATTCAGGCCTGCTGAATTAAGAGTGGGGAACTTGAAGCCCTCGTACGGACCTAGTCCTATTGCCCACTTAATACCAGTAACCCTTTTACAGCATCAGCTTGAATTCGTCTAGTGACAGGGAGTTTACCATCTCACAAGACATAATCTTATTCTAACTTTGATTCCTGATGCTAAAACAGTTTCTGAGTATTGAACAAAAGTCTGACAGGGAGAGGGTAGGGCTCAGTGGTACAGTGCATGCTTAGCATGCACGAGGTCCTGGGTTCAATCCCCTGTACCTTCATGAAAATAAATAAAAATTACCTCCTCCCTCAAAATGACCTAATCACCTACCTCCCCAAATTAAAATAAATAAATCAATAAACCTAATTACCTGCCCCAACAAAAATAAATTAAATAAATAAATAAATAAAATATATTCTTAAAAAAAATCTGGTTCCCTGTAATGTCTACTCTGTGGTCCAAAACACCCTTTCACAAGTGTCTTGAGACAGCTCTCACCCCACTCAGCCATGCAGCCTTCTCTAAGCTGAACAACCTCAGTTCTTTGATTATTCAAGTTCAGTGAGACACAGTCTCTGTTCCTACTCACCTCCTACTGCATGTTCTGCTGGAGCTTTAAGAACACGCCCTTGACCCAGGGAAGTGTGCCAGCTGTTTGGTGTCTGTGGAATTTGCTTCTCGACTTTCCACGACACATGCATGTTCTATCTCCATCAGGCAACCCTGTTTCTACCTTTCAGTGTTTGTATCTCAGCAGCGTGACAGGATACTCATCAAAATTCAGCTCTTGACCCTTTGCTCTTCTCCCTGAACTTGAAGTATCTCCTCCCCCCAATACACTGTGTTCTCCCCAGACTGCTAATGCATGGCACGGGCTTGTGCCTGTGATCTGCTCCAGCAGACGGCAATGCTTGTCTTAACACTGCCACTCTTCCCAGCTCAGCCCGACAGCCTGGGAAAGACTGTGTCTGCTCTCTTGTGTATCCCCTTGAAAGGGACTCCAACCTTCCATATGTGCCTTGATCAGCTGAGTTCAGGGAGCCTGTGCTTTCCCTGCTCCAGGCAGTGCTTTTCAAGCAGATGGATGTGTTTGTGGTTTTTCATTCTTAGCAGCTTCCCTTCTCTGTCGACTCCTCTCAAGATTAGTGTTGACTGTCAGTGTCCACCGGCCACAGCCCCACTCAACTGTCTCCAGCAGGGTGGCCACCTGCAGATTTAGTAAGGCTCTGAGCCAGTGACAACAAGGATTGAGGCTATAATTAGACAATGGCTGTCAATGCTAGCTGCATGCTAGGATCATCCGGAGAGCTTTAAAAATTACTAATGAATTATTCTAATGCCAGAGATTCTGGTTCAATCAACCTGGGTCTTCTTTTAAAATTCAGTATTTTTTTAAAGCTCCTATGATTCTAATGTACAGCCAGGATTCAAAGTCACTGCAATAGGAAACCCCTCTTAATAGCTAAACATGTTGTGGAATTCGTCTGCATCTCACTATCTATAAACAGAGCCCAAAGTGCCTAACGGGATTTCTATGGTACAATTTAGGAGCTGCACTAATCATTTAATAAACCACATTAAATTCTCCCAACAACTCTGGGAAACAGATATTATTACCATTCCCATTGAACAGATGCAAAACCCAAGCCTCAGAAATGTCAAGGAACCTGTCCCAGACACCCACAGGAAGAAAGGGAGGATAGAGAATATTTCTGCAGACCCCAAAGACAGTGTCCTTAACGGCACACTTTCCCCAGTGTAGCCCCATTCCTTGGCCTTACTGAAGGGCTTCCCTTCTTCCTGGAGCCCTGAAAGTTGGGCTCCCCTCAGTTCTCAGAGAGGATTAAAGTCCAGTCCGTGAACCTCTACGTAATTCCTACCAGCCCTTTTATTGCTTCTGACATCATTTTCTTCCCCTTGAAGGAACTCTGTCCATTACAGCTTGGTTACTTCAAAATCCAGTCATAGGTCACTCCCTTGGGTACAACCCCCTCTGGCCCTTGACCTCCCCTCCCCATCCCGCCCCAGTCCAACCTGTCATTCTCTCCCAGACTCTGCCCACAGGAGGTCCTGGTTTACTCCCAGTTGTCTCCTCTATGTGGCAAGGACTAGCCCATTATAGCATCAATTAAATCCCTCTGGGCTTTTTCTCACATGAACTGCCATGCAGCTATTCTTCTTCCACCTTGCATGTTTATGATTATTCTTTTAAAACTAAACATAAGACTAAATGTTGCTTTTTAATACAAAAAATTATCTTTAGTTTTATTAGTTTGAGCCCATTTTCCCAGTACTTCCATAAAATTCTGAAACGAAGTTGCCATTTAGCATAATGAAGTATCCTTTTGAGACCTTTACATCATCTGCGAATTTTTTGACGTCTTTTTATTCAAGCTACTGATAAAAATGGTTCTTCACTATTGTCTTTTTTTTTTCTTGTGACCTAAAACCAACAGAATCAACATTCTCCAGAAAAAAATAAAAAATAAAAAACTCACTGGGCTATCTCCAGCTAACTGTATAATCTTATTTTCAAAAATTTGATAAGAGGGTTTTGTGAGTGCTTTGTTAAAATTAAGATTCACTAACTGTACACTGTTCTCTGGGTCAGGTTACCATGATGAATGTTCTCAGCGAGCACTTACTGGCTCCCAGGGATCTCTTTATTATTTTCAAATCACTGTCATCTATTTGAGAACCTAGTCTAAACTTGTCAGAGATTAAGTGAAATGCCAAAGACCATTTGTGAAAAAAATGGAGCAACATTTTCCCATTTTTGGACAATACTCCTATTCTGCTCAACTTCTCAAAATTTGCTAATAGTTGGTCAGCTCCCTTACATCTGGGACGTAATCACACAGGGCTTTCTTACTATCTTTCCACCTATCCAGGGTTTCAATGTCCTTTAACTCATTTATTTTTAATTTAATTGAAAGTTTTATTGAGATAATTATAGATTCACATTCAGTTGTAAGAAATAATACAAAAAGAATATGAAAATGAATATATGTATGTATATGTATGGCTGAAATTGGCACAACATTGTAAATGGACTATACTTCAATAAAAAAGAACACCAAAAAAGAAAAAAAAGTAATACACAGCAATCCCTGTACACTTTGCCCAGTTTCCCTCAATGGTTTTTCTAAAACCAGAGTATAATATCACAAGGACAGATACGGACATTCATACAATCCCCCCATTTTCCTCAGACTGCCTTAGTTTTACCTGCACTCATTTGTGTGTGTGTGTGTGTAACTTCTACACAACATCATCACCTGTGTAGAATGTACCCAGTCAAGATACAGAATGAACAGTTCTACCATCACAAGGATCCTTCATGTTGCCCATCCACAAATATTTTAAATGTGCTTGCTTTGTCTGCTCTTTTTTGGTTTCTAGATCACTTGCCATAGAGGAAGAAAGGGATGCAAAATAAGAGTTGAGAACTGCCCTCACTGGGTTAATTTTCAACATTACTGCTTCCTTCTCCTTTTGAGGATGATTTCTTAAAAATGGCATAGACTTGCTTTTTGAATACTACTACTATGCTTTCCCAGAATTAAAAAAAAATTGCTTTTATGTCCTTAGGTGTTCTTTATCTGATGCTCACTTTTATAATTTCTTTGGAATGAAGCATGATAAATGTG
Organism: Camelus bactrianus; assembly: GCF_048773025.1. Classification (NCBI taxonomy): domain Eukaryota; kingdom Metazoa; phylum Chordata; class Mammalia; order Artiodactyla; family Camelidae; genus Camelus; species Camelus bactrianus. The sequence goes on along the minus strand of NC_133550.1, from coordinate 39,502,912 downwards.
TGGAGAGGGTTTTTCCCCCTTACTTTGCAGTGAAAGGAAAGATAGTTTCCAATTATAAGTATTTATGGGACACTATTCATTTGAGTCTTAAACTAGTAACCAGCAGCTGTAGCTTTTTAAAACATATTAAATTATCATTTCCCCCAGTAATCGCTTTGAGAAAGAGGACCACATCCTATACCTCCTTTGTGTTTAGAGTAGCTGCTGTGCTTGACTCTCCAACGCCCACACATCCCAGATGATTAGTCTAAGCCAGGGATCTGCCGTTTTCCTGTTACAGGCAGATGGCAGATATTTTAGCCTCTGCCAGAGGATCTCCGTTCCAACTATTCAATCCTGCTGCTGTAGTGTGAAAGCCGCCACAGGCAATATGTAAATGAATGGGCGTGGCTTGTGCCAAGAAGACTTCATTGATAAAATAGGTGGGGAGCAGTAGTTTGTCAACCCCTGGTCTGAGCCAATCATGGTCATTTCCACTTCCTCCGCCAGTGACTGGCTTACAAAAGGACATGTGACCTGACCCCAGTGCACGGGATGTCAGCAAGGTCTGCTGAGGGGCTTATAAGAAAGATTATTTCGCATTTAAGACACTCAGTGAAGCGTAGTGGGTAGGTGTCCAGGGAGGGGAGGGTATAGCTCAGTGCTAGAGCTGCATGCTTAGCATGCCCACAGTTCAATCCCCAGTATCTCCATCAAACAAACAAAAAGACACTCAAGGAAGAGAAAGCCTTTCTTTTTCCTTTGGATATTAGCAGATTTGGATGTGATGCCTGGTATCAATGCAGCCATTTTGCTCCTGACCTAAAGATGCACCCATCAAAAACAGGAGGGCAGAGCCATGAGGATCACAGAGGAAAGCAGAAACCTGACATATTGTGCCTGGAGGCTGCCCTACTTCTTACGTAAGACAACAAATTTCCTTATTGCTTAAGCCAATGAGTTGGCCAAAAAGCATCCTAATTACCCCTTTTCAGCGCTTAGCAAAGTACTTCACAGAGGAAGGATGTTCAGGAAACATTTTGATTGTTGATTCGGCTCACAAACTGAACCATAAACTTCTGCAAATCAGAATTCTTCCCATTGTAGGTAACAACCTAGCCCCCTTTACAATACAATTTAACTTTTCTTAAGAAAATAAATAACCATTAACATCAAGAAAAGAGAGTAACAGTAAACTTTTTATTATTTAAGATGAAGAGAAAACCAAAGCATTTGATAATTTTTCACTTTTCTGAAAACAAACGTGTTGCAGGATTACCCACCCATCACTCCCAGCTCTTCTCTCCCCGGCTGGCCCTAGGGAGGCCTGTGCATGCACGTGTGTGCACCCTCATCAATCTTCTTGGGCATGGTTCCAACTAGCCACCCTACACGAACACAATTAAAAGTTAAACATCAATTAAAATTCACGAAATCCGTTTAGCTCTCTGAAAAAGCACTAAATAATCGTACACAATTGGGGCACAAATTAATCTAAATTGTTTTCTATCGCTCTTTGGTTATCAAACACACTGGGCCTCTTTTTAGACTGTTAATTGCTCATTCAGCTTACACTGAGTAGGCAATGAAAAATGAGCCCAGGATAAAAGATAAAAACATGGAACGAAACGCCACAGTGGGTCGCTTAGTCACCCAGCTAATCTGTCAGTGACGGCAAGCACTGGAGACATCCTGTGGGAAGGCAAGCCCTGTCCAGCGCTGAGGGAACGTGCAGATTTCTCCTCTGAGACTTCTGCTGATACATTCACCTGCTTATTCGATATAGATTTGCAAGTCTAATAGGCATCTCAAGTTTTAACAGGTCCAAAACAGAATGCGTAATTTCCCCCCTGAATCTATCCCTTGTCCTATCTTCCCCGTTTCGATAAATAGCACCCAGTGGCATTGCCCAAATTCAGCATCACCCTTGATTTCTTTTTCTCTGTATCCCCACAACCATGCCATCAGCCACTGAGCGATTCTCACTGACTGTCACCAAAGTCTGTTCAGTCCTCTCCATCCCGCTGCCACGACCCTAATCCGGGCCTCTCCTGAGATTACTGCCACCATCTCCTAAGTGGCCTCCCTGCTGCCCCTCCTACCTCCCAACAACCTATTCTTTTAAAAACTAAATATGACCCCATCACTCTCCTGCTTAAAACCCTCCAGTAGCTTACCACTGCATTTCAGAATTAGGAGCCTGTATTCGTTTCCTATTGTTGCTGTAACAAATCACCACAATTTGGCAGCATAAAACTACACAAATGTATTCTCTTTCGGTTCTGGAGATCAGAAATCTATAATCAAGGTGTCTGCAGGGCTGTGCTCCTTCTGGAGGCTTCAGAGGAGGTTCTGTTTCCTTGCCTTTTTTAGCCTCTCGACCTTCCTGCCTTCCTCAGCTTGGGGCCCCTTCCTCACCCTCTCTGGTCCTCTTGCCTCCCTCTTCAAAGGACATTTTGTGATTACAGCGGGCTCACCTGGGTCACCCAGGATGTTCACCCCATCGCAAGGTCTTTAACTTAATCACATCTGCAAAGTTTCTTTTACCACGTAAGGTAACATATTTACAGGTTCTGGAACTGAGACGTGGATAGTTTAGGAGGGCCCCAAAACAGAACACCTCCTTACCATGCTTTAGTAGCCCACTATGACCCAGCCACTTCTCCTACGCCCTCTCCTCTCACTGTTACTCTCCCACCCGGGCCTCTGTCTGTTCCGTCAGTGTGCCAAGCTTGCTCTCGCCCTAGTCTTCCCCCCGGCTGTGCCCCCTACCTGGAGCGTTCTTCCCCCAGAAGTCCACATGGCTGGGTCATTCCTGAGAGCTCAGTTGTCACCTCCTCACTTATCACCATCCGAGGTCACCTCCTTGACTTCCATTCTCCCTGTCGCTAAGTAACCTCCAAGGGGGGAGTCTCTGTTGTGCTCACTGTACCACCCAGAACAGTGATTGACACATGGAGCAACTTAGTCTTTGTCGAAGGAATGAACTGTATGATTTCAAAATGTAAGTGATTTCCCTACAACACGCCTTCACAACCCATTCCGGTTTTATAATCCATAGCTTTACACAAATGCTTTCTAAAATCAACATTTTCATCCTAGATCAGCTCTCAGGATAAGACTAAACAAGAGGAAATGTGATAAAAACAGCTGTAAAGTTTATAAAACATAGGGGGCGGGGTGCGGGTGGAGGTGGAGTGAGTGGATAGGGCTGAAAAAAATACAAATAACATAATACGTAAAGAAGACTCAGAGGGAGTAATTACAGATGACTTTTAAATCAATATGACTTATTATTGTGAAGCTGCTACCAAAAACATGGCCTTCTGTGCAATGGAGATTTTCAAGCAAAAAGAGGAAAACTACTTCTTGAATATACTTTATTACCAAAAATAGCTAGTGTTAACCAAGAGAATAATATGAAAAAGACACTGTAGTGAAAGTTTTACATGAAATATCTCATTTAATCCTCAAAATACTGTTACGGAGAGGGCACTCTTAACACTTCTCATTTCACTCATTTCAAACATTGTTCAAAGAGGTCAGGTAACTGGCCCAAACTGACAGAATGAGAATGTGTTACAGTCAGGATTCATGATTCCAAAGCCTGGTTTTGAAGCTGAATGCTCTACTGCACCAGTTTTTATTGATTACACTGGATGCAACAAAGAGGAAGCTCTTAAGAAGCTGGGGGATTCAGGAATCTGAGCAGTCCTCTGCAGCCTGGTGAAGCTTATGACCCACAAATCAGAAGATGAAGCCCTTAATTAATAACTGCAGAATGTCCACGTGTTGATTAGCTCCCAAAACGCTATCATCTCCCAGAAATTCAGGCTTCACATTTCAAAAATCATCTGACTCTTCCTTCTGCTTCATACTCATCTCCAATGAGTCATAAAGTCCAGCTATCAATTCTTCTAATATTTATTTTCATAATTATTGCATTTAAAAAAAAAAACCACACCTACTCATGATAAGACAGTCCAATGCCACAAAAAGATAAATAATAAAAAGTAAGTCTGCCTCCCATTCCAGACCCTAAGTGCCCTTTTCTGGAAACAATTGCTGTTAAAAACACACATGGGGGAAGGGAACGACAGTTTTGACAAAGGTATTCACTTGTGTAACCCACGGCCCTGGCATGACACAGAACACTGTGGCAACCCCACAGAGTTACCCGCTGGCCCTTTTGAGCCAGTCCTCACCTCACCCCCAGAAGCAAACACTGACCAATGTCTATCATCATAGCTTAGTTTTTACAATTTCAATCAATGTAACCTAGTTTTGAGGTAAACTGATAAAGACAAGGAATCAGCCAAATCCAGCCAACTGTCCGTTTCTGTATGACCCACAAGCTAAGAATGGTTTTCACATTTTTAAACAGTTGAAAGAAAGATTAAAGAGGAATAACCCTTTGTGACGTGAACATTCCATGAACTTCCAACTTCAGTGCCGATGAAAAGCTGCATTGGCGCATGGCCACCCTGCTCTGTTTACCTAGAATCTATCGCTGCGTTTGAACTTCAGCTGCAGAGCTGAGTAGCTGAGATGCCAGACCATACACCCAAAAAGCCTGAAATATTTACTACCTACCCACCCCTGACTAGGAAATGCGCCTCTATTTCCATCACACATGTGGATCCAAGAGCTACAACCACTGTTGAGAACTAGGTGTTCTGAGAGCTGTTTTAATTACATTCACAGAAATCATACATAAAAATCAGACATGCTCATGAAAAGTCTACAGACTGTCAAAACACACAATGTGGAAAATGAGAGGCTCTCATGAGTCTGGCTCTCAAGAAGAACACTCTACACTAAGAATTCAAAGAAAACCAAAGCTGAGTGACAACTAATGCTTGATTGTTATTGACCTGTATCATTTTCATATGAGAGTCAGCATCGCTAAGATCTGTTATTACTGAAACAGGAGCAGCAAAGCTTAGATAGGAACAGGTCAAAATCAGATGACAAAGGCAGGGAGAGTGCCAACATGTCACCTGTAAACTACAAGGAGAGACAGGAAAGAGACCCCCCAGTGCAACCACTGCATTAAATGCCCGATTCCAGGCAGCCTACACTCGAAAGTCCATGGGCACGTCAGGCATCCAAGAGAAAAAGCAGAGGTCCTGCGGCGGGAAGCAGGGGAAGCTGAGCCACCAGACACGGTGCTGGCGGGGCTTGGCCAGAGCATAGGTGTGCAAGGCTGCCTTAGGAACAGCTTGGGTCTCCTCCTAGAATGCAAAGTTTGCTCCCTCTTGGCTAATAACGTGCAGTTCTATTCCTTCACTGGAAACACCGGTAGCATAAATGATTCCGCCTTCAGGGATAACACCATCTGGAGATATTCTTGAAGTATACAGCTTTGGTCAATAACTCCAAATCTAGAAGCCCATTTCCTGAAACTCTGCCCAACTACTTAAGTCTTCTTTAATGGAAATACTTCCCTTTTTCACAGAATGATTTTTCCCCTAATTAAGAACCATTTCGATACTCTAGAAGGGATGGGGGACTGGAAGGGGATGGTTGATCTGAATATCCACAGGGCTTTGGTTATGTTAAGTGGCAAACACAAGTAGGGATCAGAGTTAAATTTCTTTTTTTTTCATTTTCACAGGTAGTTTTGTTTGGTTTTTAGAAAAATATATACAACAACTGGAACCCCAGTTCCCTTAAATAGTTTTAAATTAAAAGTATGCAAGTGAGAGGATGAGTATATCTCCACAGTAAGAACATCAACACTGTTTAATAAGGTGGCAGATCAGAATTTCTGCAGCCAGTCAGAAACTCTTACAGGAACGGCTGGAAGTGACAAGAGCAGCTGGACACTGGCAGGTTAGCAGAGTTAAATTTCTTGGGCGCCACCTTCTCGTGTCATCCCTAGAAGTACGTGCTGCACAAGTATCAACAATTATTACTTCAAAGGGAGTCAAATTATAAGCCAGCTGTGGATGTCCACATGGCTCAGCTTTTTTGTTTTTTTGGTATCTCCTGAAACTTACAGATCTTTTCCCCAGAAAAACACACATGTGCACCCCCCACACACACACATTCATGGGGCTTTCGGGTCCTGGTGCATGGCCAGGGATCCCGGGTTTAAAGAACTTAATTATGGGGGATGAGTGTAGCCTGAGGGGTCATAGTAGAGACATTCTAAACTGACACTGTTCTCACAGTCTAACAATCTGTGGAGTTTGTCCCAGATGCACTGGACTGCAGACCATGGCTTTTTTCAGGATAAAATTAATTAACAGGCTTTTAGTTTGTAATTTAGCTGGTCTTTGGGAAAAGAATGCAAGTATTTGACTTGAGAGTGAATAAACTGGTATTCTAATATTGTGAGTGTGCTGTGTGTAGGTGCACGTAGAGGTGCATGGTGTGTGTGCGTGTGTTTACACGATTCCACCCTTAGAGATGAATCATCCGATCTCTAGGGTACCCAACCCGGGTTTAGCAGAGTGAGATGAACTCACCCAGGTAAAAGCCAGCCACTGGGGCCCCAGGCAGCTCGCCCTGGGGGAGCTCTGCTAGGCTCTTCCTATCTACAACTGCCCACTTTCCACTTTCCTGGCCACCATCGAGTGTAGGACCCTGGCCCCAGCTGAAGTCTCTCCAGCTGCAGTGAACAGTTCCAATTCCTTCTTATCACAGAGGACTGAGCTGCGGCTTACGGCTAAACCGCCTGAAACGGCATCCCACTGTGTGGCCCAAAGGGGATTACCAGCTGTCGTGTAGCTTTTATCTTTCCACCTACCCAGCATCAGACAGGGGAGCTCAGAATGTGACAGAAATAAGAACTAAGACTAAAGGAACTCCCCAAGGGGGGAGTCTGTTCCTCCCTGAGGCGCTGAAAGCATCCTACACAAAAGTAAAACATGAATCTCGGGTTTTCCTGAATTCTCCTCTGTCTTTTCTTGGTCGAAAGCATGAGACTGATAAGTGTCTGCCAACTGCTAGCTCTGGCCAGCAAAGAAAATCAGATAGGGAAAGGCAGGCCCTGGGCACCAGCCTGCTCGCCGGCAAACACACACGGCCAGACAGGGGAGAAAGGAAAGAAAAGGCCACCACCCTTCCTGAATTTTCAAAGGCAGGCCTACAATTGTTTTTGAGGGTAGTCCAGACAACACAGGAACTCCCGAGAGTTCAACTAAGGGAAGAAAGAGCACATTTCCAGTCCACAGGATCATCAGACCTGGCTCTGTTTCTACGTCCACAGCAAAGGCCAGTCTGTGACAAGCATTCTGAGTTATCTTCCCGGGGTCTGCCAGTAACCCTTGGGACCAAGAGAATGATCAGCAGAGTAGGAAAAAAAAGAGCTTTTTATTGTGCAAAGCTGCAAATCACCCCCAAGTAACTTTACAATGTGCACTGTTTAAAATCTTCCAACGGATTCCTACATCCCTGAGGACAAATTCTCAAATCTAAGTTGGCCCTTAAGTATGATGGACCATATATTTAATGGTCCAAACAGGGACACTTTCGAGAGTGAAAGACAGTGCTGGGACAACTGCCACAAACCAGGACTCTCTCCACTGAGAGACCCGACTCCAGGCCTCCCCTGACTTAGGCCCGGGACCCACTCTTTCCTCTTTCACCACCTGACCGCAGGCTCTCTCCTCCAGCCGCACTGAATTCTCTGTTTCCTGAGAGGAGCTGGCTTCCCCCTGCCTCCTGACCCCCAGCACGCACTTTCCTCTCTCCGAGCCACACATTTGCAGCTACTTCTCCTGCCTCACTTCTGCTCAGCCTTTCTTCAGTCTCAGTCTGGACGTAACACAGGCAGGGAGGCCTCCTCTGAACCCCGAGATGAGGCTGGCTCCCTCTCACGGACTCCCAGAGCACCCAGAACACCCCTCACCACATCTGTGGTCTCTTATTTAGTGCTGCGGCTGCCATCTGGAACAGACATAGCGTTTGGCCTCCAGGCTGGGCCACCTCTGGTTTTATTTGCTGCCTGACCTGCCGTGCCTGATGCCAGGAGGTGCTGGATTCTTCCAGACTCAGCTCAAGCATCCCCTTTAGATGCTGTCCTTAACCCCACCACCTTCCCCATATCGCATGAGTCAAGGGCCGTCCTGAGTGTTCCCCGGGCCCCAGGCTGCCTGTAACACAAATCTAGTCAGTGCCCTGTGTCCCTTTGAGGCAGAGACTGCAGTCTATTCATACAGGCGCAGGGTGGTTGATGAGGATGACACTAGTAAATGGTAAGAGAGGGCCACGATCCCCTGTGAAACCTAGGGGGCCTAGATGCATTTCAGAATGCAGAATTTTTCACTGAAAAGGATAACATTGTGTACTATTGCCAGTGGAGCTGGGGCAGCACCCTGTAATCTGCCACACTGCTATTCCTGCAGCTAAGTGTGTGACTAGTCACACTAAGCAGCTCCAGAAGCCTCACAATATCCTCACAACCTTTCAGGTCAGGCTTTTTACAAGTCATTAGCTCAGATCATCATTTAGTTCAGATGAGGTCAGAATTTTCTGCCAAAGTTATGAAGAAATTCTGGTTGTCAAGAGCTTTTGGATTTTTTTTCATTGTGGAAAAGGGACTGTGGACTTGTGACAGCTGACATTTCATTAATACCCATGGTCCAGGCACTGTTCCAAGTTTCTATACAACCATATATAAAGTAACATAGTCTAATATATTATGTTAACATACGTTATAAATAATATATATATGAAATCTCATTTAATCCTCAAAATAATCCTATATAGTAAGTGTGATCACTTTTTTCTTTTTCCAGATAAGGAAACGGAGGCGTAGAGAGGACAAGGAACACACAGAGGGTAGGCAGCCGACCACAAAACTGATATGTGATCTGCAGCTGGTGTTCAGCAACCACTGAGTAAATGAATACAAGAAAGGCGAGCATGCACGTGTTACACACAGAGAGGTGCCCATGAAGCAGTTACACAGCAAAACTGCTGGGCGGGCCTTGCCAGTTCCCCAGGGTTATCTGCCTGAAACCTCTTTTCTAGGCATTGCTTCTACCGCAACTTAAATGCGTACAATATTACAAGCAGCCCACCCTCCTGGACGCAGATGCCTGCCCGGTGCAGGGGTAGGCTCCTGGCCCAGGTTAGGGCCACCACAACAAGTCCCTGGGACTTGGGAACCGGCATCACTCGGTCATTCTCTTTCTGGGTGGCTGGACAATGAAACATAAACATGTTTCAGAGGAAAACAGGGAACAACCATACAGAACCTAAATATCCAAATCCAGCCTAACATAACCTAGTGTGGAGCCTATGTTTGTACTTTTTCTTTTTAACTAAAACATTGGCTGGCACACCGGGAGACTGGCCTCTGCTGCTGATACATAACTGATCACCAGCAAGGCATTTGGCAATTAAATTATTCAACCAAGGCTTACTGCGCACCTACTATGGGCCAGGCACTCTGCCAAGCAGAGGACAAGCAAGACAGATGTGGTGAGTGCCCTCCCAGGTCAGAAGACTGCCAGGAAAAGTAAAATAACAACAGTGCCAGCGTCATGATCCAGGGGATATGTGGAGACAGAGAACACACAGCAGTAGGTTTTAATCAATTAGTATTTGGACCTAAAGTGGAACAAAAATTAATTATACTATTTATGAGCTGTTCAAGTTTAATTCCAACAAATTTAGATCATAAAACTAAACGATTGTGAAGAATTACAGATGCAAGCAGTAGAGACACAAACGATGTCTCCATAGGCGCGCTGAGTCATTCTAATGCTCCTGTGTCGAGCGCTGACTGTCCAGACTGTGTTATTAACAGAAGACTAACAAGATTTGCATATATATTATAAATGTCTGATTAAATAGCTCGATAGTGGAAAAACTAATACAATTTGAGAGCAGAGTTTCCAGAAAACACTTAGCCCAACCAGTATCTTTTGCCCATTTAAAGCCAGGCGTATCTCCAGTGTAAACTGCTTTCTGCAGAAAGCACTTTGTAAAAGTATTAGAACACTTCTGAATTTCAAGGGATAAAAAAAAACATTAAAGGGATTGCAGCAAGAGTAAATACGATGAGTAGTTATGGCAATAGGAACACATTTGACGCAGTACATGGCAGACCCCGTTAACTGTGAATGCACTAATCCTTACTCCTTTCTTTTATGTTAACATAGCTCCAATTTTGTTTAGTACTTTAACATGCCCTGCTAAATATACTCTTTCCCAGCCTCCCTTGAAAGTCACTGAGGGCCATGGATCATGGTTCTGGTGAATAAAACCAAAGTAAAAGTCTGTTTCTAGTTCCTAATAAAAGAAGACAGTTGGCGAAAGGAACTCTTTTCCTGACCTGCTTCTCCCCTGGATGTAGATGTGATATGAGAGCTGCAGCCAGCATGTTGTCACCATGAGGAAGAAAGCCAACATGCCAAGTGACTGATGAGGGACTGAACCAGCCTACCTCTAGACTTCATATTATGTGAGAAAACACACTCTTTTTTGTTTTAACCACTGCTGTTCAGTTTTTCTGTTCTTTGCAACCAACCATTACTAGTAGACTAGAACAAGAAAGAAAGTTGTTCTTAAAAGTTTGAACCTTGGGCAACTGTAGCTATGAAGACCAAGGATTCTCTGTAATTAGTGACTCAGTGCAGATAGCAGGAAGTAACCAGTCTGGTGTGGAGCAACATAAAATAGTGGTCATCATGGGACACCAAGTCAGGATGTGGCCGAGGCTGTTGGTTGTTTACTCAACATATGTCTCCATCTTTCTTCTCACCAACATGTCCTTTTCCAGCCCCAGAGCAAGTTCTATTTTAGTCCCCTGGGCAAAGCCTAATAGAAGGCAGTCAGCTCAGGGGCCAACTGTGTAGACAGTTAAGCTTCTCCCAGCTTCCACCTTAGACGTAAGAGATGTCGATGTGAAGTGCAGACTTAGCATGGCATGTCTAATTACACTGTCAGAGCCTTCATGTTTTTCTTGGTTTTTCTGTAGAAGTAGGTTTCTAGGCGCCTAGACCCTGTAATCCAGTACAGGGTTATTACTATTCCTGGACCCAATGGCAGCTATTTAAACAGACAGCATAGAGGTGGATACATTTCCCCTGAACCTAATGACATCAACTTTCCCCGTTTTAAATTTGAGAAGCAGTCTATGCTTTTTTACTCACTCTTATGTTAATACTTTGTTGGTAAATAATAAAACCTTACCTATTTATTTATTCTTAAAAAAGAAGGCATGGAGGTGAGTTTCAGAGAACACTGCACACTCAGAAACTCTAAGGCTGGAGAGACCCAGGAGCTGAAGTTTCACAGACAGGCAGCAGGTGAGAGAGTTCTGTCTCACACACTGAAGTCTGACTCTTCTTCCAATGTCAATGAGGAGCCACCGAAGGAGTTTAAGCAAAGGCCTGACATAACTAGATTGTTTATTTAGAAAGATCACATGGGCTGCACTTAGAGAAGCACATTGCAAGGTGGCACAAGGAAGCTGGTTACAAGTCAGTAAGAAATGATGCAGGCCTGAATTAAGGCCATGGCGGAAGACAGATTTGAGAGGTATTAAAGGAAAGGGTTTGATGCCAGATTAGATTTCTGTGGTATGGGACAGGAAGGCTTTACAGTGACTCCCAGATTGGACAGAGGTAGTCGGTGATATCATCCCAGAGATAGAGTGGAGGGGGGTCAGGTGAAGGGGGGCTTCACAAGGGGTGACAGGCAGATGGTACATGCAGTTTCTGCAAGGTGGGACATCTCTTGGAGACTGACCACTAGACAGCAGAATACGTGGGTCAGGCACTCAGATCTGAACAATAACTAAACCTGAATGCAAATAGATAGCAAATAGATAGCAAGCATGGGATCTGCTGGGATCATCTAGAGTAAATGAGCAAAATGGGAAGACACATTAGTGAAATCAAAAGAACACTAGTAGCAGGGATGGCTGAGAGCAGCAGCGTCCACAGAGAGGAAAAGGGAGAAACAGCCAGCAGGGCAGGAAGAAAACCACGGAGGAGATGGGACAGGGAGCAGCACAGGAAGCCCAGGGAGGAAGCAGGAAGGACCAAGCGTCTGTGAGGGTCACTACTACAGTGAGTGGAGCTCGCACTGACCGCTCCTGGCTGCTCTTCCCCAGTCTACACGGGCTCTGACCCACCCCATCTGTCCATGTCATCCTGCTCCCCCTGCCACAGCTCACTGGTCAAGAGGTGATCACTGACCCAAGCAGAACAGAAACCAGCCCTGGGAGCCTGCAGTGCCAGCCGTCCGCCCCCACACCTGCCCCGTGGACTAGGAAACAGGAACAGGGAGCGCGGGAGGCGTCCTGGTCCAGGAAGATGCCTCATACTCTGATAAATGACTGTTATGCTAAGGCTGGTTCCAGCTGGTTTCTGTTACTTGGAACTATAAAAAAAATCCCAATCTCTATCCAATAAGAGAGGCAGAAATACAAACGGCTGCATTGCCTGACAGAATGAAACACGTGCTAAATGGAGACATAAGAGGGGGCTGTGGGAATTCAGGAGGAGGAGAGATGGATCTGGCTGGGCTTAACACCACATTGTAAATCGGCTACGCTTCAAGTAAAAGAAGAAAATTTGGGTGGGTTTAGGGAATGCTTCCAGAAGGGAGGTGGCATCTGAGCTGGCACTTTAAGGATTAGGAGGATTGCGGTAGCAGAGAAGGGAGAGAGTGCACTCTAGTGAAGGAGGAGCACTGGCAAATGCAGAGAAGTATGAAAAAAAGGGAGCCTTACGGTAAACAGAGGTGGTGGCCATGCCTCCGCCCGCCTCCTGGTCTAGTTGACTCCGACTTTGGCACATCCTTCAGGAGCCCAGGAAGCCTTCCTGCCCTCCCACAGCAGCCCGCTCACTCCATCACAACCCTTCCCAGCGGAGCCCATGGGAACACTCCGCCTGCAGGTCTGTGTCCTCACCGGATTGGGGGCACTGCATCCATCTGCCTGTACACCCTGCGTCTGGCACAGAGCCTGGTACAAGTGGGGATTCAATGCAGACTTGGTGACTTCAAGTAACCTCTACTCAACCAGGGCATTTAGAGCAGGGGAGCCAGGTAAGACTGACAAGGGAGGTTGGGGTCTCAGTCCAAGGATCTGTAGGAGCAGAGAGCCTAATATTCAAGGTGAGCTGGATGACTCCTGGGTGTAGGAACCTTGAAAACAACTTAAGTTTTCTGTTTTTTTTAAAGTGTGGTAAACTATATGTAATATAAAAATTTACCATTTTAGCCATTTAGAGTGTACAGTTCAGTGGCATTAAGTGCATTTATACTGTACACATCACCACTATCTAGCCCCAGAACTTTTCATCATCCCAAACTGAAACCCTGCACCCATTAAACACTGACTCCCATTCCCACCTCCCTCTCGGCAGCAGTAACCACCATGCTCCATCAATTTTATTACTCTAGGTACCTCAGTAAGTGGAATCAGGCAGTATTTGACCTTTTGACACCAACTTACATTAAAATATGCTTTAAACTGTAAACATTTACCAAGTGTTATCACTTCCTCTTCATGAGGCAAGCGGGGTCAGTATTCTGGGTCTGGTTTTGAGGCTGAGAGCTGAGGCTCAGGAAGGCTAAATGATTTGTCCAAGTTGCGACTTCAAGGGATCACAAGTGCCCCATGCTACACCAAGTGCCAGGCTGAGCCGACCCGCTCCACACTGCACGCAGGATGTTTCAAAGTGTGGGCTGCTGGAGGGCCACCACCCCCACCCACACCCCACACCAGTCAGCCTTCCCTTCCTGTGCCCAAAAGTGGGTGGTCTGAGCACTTCAATACAAATTAGCAATCAGAACAGGAAATGGCTGATGCAGGAGGATGGAGACAACCAGGATTTAACCTTAGGCCAGGGAGTGTCTTTCTATGGTCGGATGTGCCCTGCTCAGGAGGGAGACAGCTCAGAGAGGTCAAAGCCATTGCCAGTGTGAGTTATTAATCTGCACGCCTGTTTGGAGTCCACTGGAGTAGGCAGCACAGTGGAGTCGTGGCGGCAAGTGCTAAATGATTAACCTTCCTCCTGCCTGAACCCGGCTCTCTTTCTACTGAACATCAGGAGGAAGGTCTTGTTTTCCACATTCGAGTCAAAAGGTTTGCTCGCTTTTGTTTTCTGCATGGTAGTGGTCAACACTAGTGACCCATCTGCAAACTGCCAAACTGCAAACTGAGACCACAACGTTTATTTAGGTTGGCTTGTTTTTTTGCTGGAATTAGGAATGGTTCAAATTGTGCTTTCATTATCTTCTGAATCAAAGTAAATAGCTCTTAGTGAGCGTGGAGAAAATGTCTTATGCATTTTGTTCTCATCAATACCTACTAAAATATTTTATATATATATATATATATATATATATATATATATATATATATATATATATATAAACACATATGTAGGGTCTAATAAGGTTAAAAGCTGGAACATTAAACAGTTGTCTAAATATACCTGTACTTTTTTTTGCCTCTCAATTTACCTGTAGGAAAGAATAAAAAACTAATTAATTTGACCCTGTGTGTGGCTTAGTTGTGCTCAAGCCCTAAAGAAGGCTGTGTCTCAGAATTTAAGAATTTCCCTTTGGGCTGGTTTAAAGACAGAAGTCCTGTCTCACCTGAAGACTCCACTGGTGAACTGGAGTGGCAGAGGGACAGGTATGGAGGAGAACCCAGGAGACTAAAGAAGGAGCCAGGAGCTAGAGCAGGAAGACCTAGATTCACAACCTGCCTCCCACGCTTACATGTGCTCTTGGGCAAGTTGCCGTATCTGAGCCTCAGTTTCCCCATCTGTGAAAAGGGATCATAACTTTATCTACCAAAGAGGAACAGTGCACAGATTAAATAGAATAATAACTGTAATAGGAGCAACAATTCACTGAGTACCTACAAGGAGCCAGGCACCATTCTGTGGAAAAATTACTGTAAGGCCCTTTACCAACAGTAGTTGCAATAACAATTTTATTACTGTTGTTCTTTACTGACAATTCGTATGACTTCAATAAATTTAGAGACGGGGGAGGGCATAGCTCAAGTGGTAGAGCACATGCTTAGCATGCACAAGGTCCTGGGTTCAACTCCCGGTACCACCTCTAAAAATAAATAAACCTAATTACCTCCCCACCGCCAAAATAAAATAATTAAACAATACAATAATTAGAAACACTTTTAAGAATGTGAGCAGGTTTCTTCCACTTTATTCTTGTTTTAGCAGTTTAAAGTCCCATACTGTTTGAGTACCAAGTGTCTTATCTCCCAAATGCCTCTTTGAGCCCATAAGGGTCTTCCTCCCTTCTAGTCTCTCTTCAAAGGAAGAGGGGAGAAGCAGGACCAGAAGGAAAAGGACGGGGAGCTAATATGGGTTAACTGACATGCCAAGTTTCTGAGGCCAGAAACTCAGCCAAATGCTTGGTATATGAAGATAATAAATAGCAATAACGTTAAAAATCTATCAGCACGCTTTTTGCCCCTTTTGTATTTGGGGGCTGATGGTTTGGCAACGTGCAGGGACTTGGAGGCTAGTAGGGACTGGCCAGCCCACAGTCCACCCTGGTTGTTGCCAACACCCCTCCCTGAGAAGCCAGAAGGCACCAGATGTGTCTCAGCCATGGCCCTGCAGGGAGCAGCCTGGCCTGGGCACAAACAGGGACCCAGAAGACTCAGCATGAGGCCCCTTATCCCGGCCACTCTGCAGCCACACCTCTCTTCCCTGCTATTCTCAGGTGCCATCTTAAGGAGGAGCTGGAGTGGGGACAGCTCTGAAAGACTGAGACATGCAAACAAAAACTAAGTCACCTAAAGGGCTGATTTCACTTGTTGGATGAGACAAAGCTAATGGATTGGAGTAAGATTCGGTTTTCCTCTGCTACCCAGTATGAAGGAGAAGATGAGCTCAAAGGAAGATTGAGTTTTCTACAGAAAAGTTAGTTACACTTTCTTTGCAGATTTATGAGTGCAGTGTGAGTAAATCTTCTGCCCTGTTGTAGGACTAATGGTTACTGAGTACCTATGACATGCTGGATCCTT
Organism: Camelus bactrianus; assembly: GCF_048773025.1. Lineage (NCBI taxonomy): Eukaryota > Metazoa > Chordata > Mammalia > Artiodactyla > Camelidae > Camelus > Camelus bactrianus. The sequence continues at coordinate 39,486,954 of NC_133550.1, read as the reverse complement.
CATCTACGTAGTCTCATTTCATCATCACAACAAACCTGTTAGGAGTCACTATTATTTCCTCATTTAAAGATGAGCAAAGGCACAGACAGGTTTAGGTTGAGCAAATTCTCCAAGGTTACACAGATAGCAGCAGTCTGGGTCCACATAGGCGCTTACAAACAAATGCAGCACCAAACACACAAAGAGCAGGCATTTATGTGCTGAGCACCACTGCAGAGATGTGTGCAGGAAGTTAGGGACCCTAAAGGGAGCCTTAAATCCAGCCTGGGCTGGCCGGGGAAAGCTTCCTGAAGGAGGGGATGATGCCCACACCTTTTATTAGTATACAACAAAATGCACAGATATTAAATGTCAGTTTGATAAGCTCTGATAATTGCAACTCATTTGTGTAGTCACTATCAAAAACAACAATTAGAACATTTGCACCATTCCAGAACGTTCCCTTGTTCCCCTTCCCAGTCAACACCGCCCCTCCCCCAGTTTCTGATTTCTCTCACCAAAGATTAGTTTTGTATGTTCTTGGACTTTATAAAAACAGAATTGCCTATATGTTGGCTTTTGTTCTGGTTTCTTTCCCTGAACTGAGTCTTAAATGATGAACAGAACTTTAGCTGAGCAAAGGGCAGTAAAGCAGAAGCAGAGGTGAGAGGCAGAGGGTGATGTGGCCAGAGTCTGGAGTACTGGGCAGGAGGTGATGGGTGGGACAGAAGACAAAAGGAGAGGGCGATCATGAAGGGCCCAGCACCCCAGGGTGTGATCTAAAGGACTTGGATTTTATTTCACAGCAAAGGGCAGTGAATGAAGTCTTCTTATGCAGCTACCAAGAACCTACAAAGCGCCAGGTTTTCACACTGCTTTGCACATAACATTCCAAACTCAATAATCCTAGGAGATGGATATTAACAACTCCCAATTTACAGATTATCAAATTGAGGCTGCGAGAGGTTAAATAAAACTTTCCAAGTGATAAGTCAGGATTCAAACCCAGACTGATTCCAAATACCCCACATTTTCCACCTGCAGAAAGCTCCTCTGGAGAAGGAAAACAGTTTAAGCTACGAAGAGCTCCATGAGAAAGATGACGAAGAGGTTGGGAGGATTACACGTTGCTCTGCGTACAGTGATGGGGACCAGAAGGAGAGCAGACACCCCAGGGAGGATGAAAGCCTGGGATCCTGACACTTCGCGCCATTCCTTCTTCTCTTCTTCGTGGTGCTGTTAGTTACTCAACTAAACACCCTTGGAGGCCATGGGGCTGGCTGGCCCAGGTGCAACAGATTTAAAGAGATGCAGCTATCTCTAATTTTTCTGGATTCTCCCAGAAATCCATTTGACATCTGGGTGTATGCCTCCCTTATGTTGGGTTTAAACAACACGGTACTGACAAAGTATATTATGCAACCTTGCAAAAAAATAAAATCAAAGAAACCCAGGACTACTAAAAATTCTTTCGATCTGTATTTACTAAATGTTAAAAAGATAAGAATTTACATTCTTATCCTTCGTGTCTCATTTCTTCATATCATTCCTTCTACAATGAACCTAAGGCAACAGGCACTGAGAGTGAGTTTCTAGAAAATCTCCTCAGAATGACCCCTCCCCCAATTCCAAACTTAAAATCTGCTCCAAAGTGTGATAAAAAGTAATAATGAGAAAATGGAGGGTTGGCGATATTTTTAAACTAAAAATCAGAAGAAAAAATGAATTCACCTACATCACACAATTCAATGACACCCAGTAGATTAACTAAATATTATAAACCCCAAAAGCCGCAAAGAAGTGTGGTCTGGTCATATGGAGTGTGCAAAAAAGACCTGAAGAAAGTCTGGGACACGCAAAAACCTTTCTTTTTCAGGAAAAATATGAATATCCTGCAGCCCTCACACATGTTTTGGGAAAGGCTGTAATTATTTTCCTCTGCCTGGAAAGCTTCCCCTTCATCTTTTTGCATCTCTCTTCTCAGTTAGTACCTGTTTGTTTTTCAGATCTCTGCTTGGAGCGACTTCTTAATAGAAACCTTCTGTGGAATACACCCCCCGCCCGCATATTCCCCAGCCTACACTTATCAAAGCAGGGACCCCTCTGCGTGGTGACTGCTTGCTTACTTGTCTGCCTCCTCAGCCCATGTAAACTTCTCAAGTCAAGGTATCTACAATGCGAACGTGTGAAGACCAGTTATCTGTCAGGGAACAGCAAGCCCAACACAGAAGGAAGAAGCAGCAGCTGGGATGTGGTTGGCTGGGAAGTTTTAAAAGTCTATGCTCATTTTGAAAAGGGTCCAGAACTAAAGCAATGACATTTAAAAAAAAAAAAGTATGATGTAAATCCCTGTGCGTGCCCCAGCCAGCGCCTGGCCAAGCGCTGCCTCTAACCGGGTGTGGGACTTGGGGCAAGCGCTCATCACTTCCTTCTTTACACTTGACATGGAACCCCACCATCAGAGTTCTTAAGGTGATGACAGAGAGCTAAACAGAGTGACTTTAACTCTGTTATTGTAGAAAACTTTAAAAATATAAAACAAAAAAAGAATCATTCAGGAGTAAAATTTTGGAGCGTTTCTTTCTGGTTTTCTAGAATTCATGTAATTATCTTTTTCATTTTATATAGTGTAACGGGCCCAATGTCCAGGGACAGCTGCCATCTCCGGGCACCTTGCCTTCCCCTGCCTCATCAGCTCCCATTCCACACAACTCAAGGGCCCAAGGAGGGCCGTGGCATCTGGGGTGGGCTGTCCCTAAAGGTATCAGAGGGTACACTGTCAGGCAGGGCTTTTCACCTTTGTTTCCAGTAAGTATTTTGTTATCAGTCTCTTAAATGTTAAGTTTTCTTTCCTTGTGAGAAGTTTCAAACATAAACAAGGTGAAGGGAATACAAAGAACCCATCACCCTTTTTAGTTCATATCCTCCCACACCTGTGTGTGTGTGTGTGTTTAAAGCAAATACCATATTCCGTATCTTAAACACAATTTTTTTAACAGTCCCTATGTCCTGAGGCTGCCTTCAGAAGGGACAGAAGCTCGGAAGGGCACAGAACACAGATAAAATGTACCACCGGGGAAAGCTGGCTTGCTGATGCCCAGCTCACAGCGCGGGCTGCTTTTTCCCTGACTGACCTGTGTGAAAGGGAAAGCTTCCAACTAACTGCTTAAAAACACATTCAGAGCAAACAGAGCCTTTGATTCCTGTGGAAAACTTAGAACGACCTGGGCAATTTTCCAAAAGCACCAGACTCCAAACAGTAACAAGCCAGGTCAAATGGACATTTCTGCCTGATACCCAGTTATTTCAGTTTCACCTCTCCAGTTACTTAATTTCCCTGCTTCGTTCCTTCTAGATGGCAGAGGGAGGCTTGTCTGGCACTGCCTTTTCTTTTTCCTCATGTGAACAAAAGGGGAGTATTCATTCCAGGTGTCCCGAGAGCAAGGAAGAGAACAGGTGATTTTGTCTAGACATGGAGGGAGGGACTCTGGGGTCAGTGGGCTGAGCCCTCTGAACACTGACCCAGTCAGGGATGGACACAGAGATGTAACTGATACTTGCTCAAGCCCAGTGCCTGGAACACCACAAGCACTAAATGAACTAATGAATTAATGAATGGGAACTAACAAAGCTGGAAGCCAGTGGAATGCTGGAACCCTGACCACCCAGGCCATGTATTGGGAGCAACAAGCAACTTAAACAATACTTACACAGTAACACATTAAAATGAGTTTCAAAAATGTATCAATCACCTCAATACGAGAGTTACTTTCCTTTATTCCACTTAATTTCTAAGTCATCATCCTTTGTAGATTCGTTTTTACACAGCTGAGATCACTGCGCATGGGCAATTTTATACGTGCTCTTCCTCACTGAACGTATCAAACATGGCAAGGGGCCTGGGTGGGTATAGCTCAGTGGGGTAACCTCCATGAAAGGAGGTATATATATATACACACATATACATATATACATACACACACATACACAAATATATAATACATATATAAATACACACATACACACATATATAATACATATATAATATATATTTCAAACATTTCCATGTTGCTAGTCTTCCTCAGAATTGATTTTAAACAGCTGTGTGGTTTGTAGGTACGACTATAGATCCAAACATAATTCTCTGCTTTATTCCTTTCCTTTTTCTTCAGACTTTCATCTTTTTTAGGGCGGTCCAGGAAACTGCTCTTTTGTCTTATCTCCCATTTGCCAAAGAGGCACCCGCCCCCTGAGGTCTCCCTGCCTCTAGGAACTTGCCTGTGCTGTTGCCTCTCTTGCAGCCCGCCCCTACCTGGACAGTCCTAACTACATTTCAGGACTCTGATTAAGAGACACTCATTCCAGGAAGCCTTCCCTGACCCTCTCGACTGCCTTAACATCCTGTACTTCAAGAGTCAAGGCACTCATCACACTCTGTATTGTAACTGTCTTATGATCTGTAGGGTCATGAAAACACAAGCAGAAGCCATTCTTCTGAGCCTTATTAGCTGGGTGGTCTGGGTCTCCTTGGAGCCTCAGTTTCCTCATCTGTAAGAGGGGATAGCTATGCATTCTCTCCCACCTACGAACAAAGATGCTGTGAAGATCACACCAGGCAGGACTACAGAGATTCTTGATACAGCATAAAGGGCTATAAAAATATTGATAATGATTTCCTACCTAATTCTAAGAGATAAAAAGCAGTCACATTTTTTAATCTTTTGAAGATCACAGACAAATATTGAGTAAGTGACATTTACTGAATGCTTATGGACACTGTACAAGGCAGTTTTATACGCATTTTCTCATCATATCCCCGTGCAAATGAATGGGGTAAGAGCCAGTATTGTTCTCATTTTCTAGAGGCTCAGAAAACTAAATCCTTTCCCTGGGGACACACTGCTTTAGAATATGATGCTAAGAACCCAGCACAAGCCTTTCCTCACAAAAAAATACCCAAACCCACATCCATACAAAACAGTGCATACAATTTTAAGAAGTTCATGGCTCCCCTAAAGCCCAGGTTCTTTGGGCCCCTGTTCAAGGCCCTGCATGCAGAAAAGTAAATTCTGCAGGAAAGTTCAAAGATTTACACATCCCTCAGATCTGGGGGGTTATGAGAGTAAACCGTGTCAGCAAGAATCCCAGAGCCTGGGCACAGGCTGTAAATCCTGAAGTCTCACCAGACGTTGTTTCCTTGGCAATTTAAGTCACTGGGATGATCGAAGACTCTTGGCCCAAGAGCCACATGGCATGAATACTGCATTCTGATAAATCAGGTTCTGGGAGAAGCTGATGGTACCAGCTGTCAAACTCCAGCCACCAGCAACCACAGCCAGACACTTCAGGATACAGATAGTTTCTGAAGATACTCATTGCTTGATGGAGTCCACAAACTGGAACTGCAATTGCTAAGCAGAACATAAAAGGCTGCAAGGAACCAAAGTGGGAGCAGGAACAAGAGTTTGTCAAACCATCTGGCTTTGGCCTGTCCTAATCCCAGAATGGCTTTGGAAACTGTGAGGCATCACTGTGGGTGTAAGAAGTGTGTGTCTCACACTGAGGAGGGTGAGAGACAGCAGACCAGTCACCAGGCGTGGTGCAACCCATCCCTCTGCAGAAAAATCCTTGGGACCATGCCGGAAGCCAAAATAAGCAATTAAAATGTTAAAGCAAGCTCGTTGTTGTAGGCCAGACTGCATTTTTCAGCACTGCACGGTGTGGGCAAAGCCTCAGACCCCCACCTGGGAATAGAATGAGATGAGCCAAAATGGTTGCCATGGTGAAGGCTCCCAAAAGCAAGGAACAAAGGCTTAGGGAGTGTGTGGCTGGGAGAAAGGCAGCCAGCTGGGTAGTGTGAGGTGTGGAGTCCTCACAGAGGCAACTGGCTGTTCAGATTCACTCAGGAGAAAGCAAAGGGAATGTAGCCGGAAGAGGATGGGGTGGGGTTCAGGGAGAGCAGCCTGAGAGAACTCTCCACCCCTGAGACCTATGAAGTGTGGAACTAAGCCACCAAGGGGACACACATGGGACTGGTGCTAAGCAGCCCTTAAATGTCAAGGAGGGAGATCCCTCCACAGAAATGAAGTTCAGTTTGCTTTTAACAAAGGCCATGAGGGTCCTCTATCAAGCATCACATTGGTGGTTCCCAAGTTCAACTTCTACCAGTGCAAAGAAGGAGGAAATGATAGGTCCACAATTTCTTATCTGTAATTCTGAAACCCAGAAAGTTCTGAAAAATAAAAGCTTTTTCCTGTGTGCAAGCCATTTGGTAACAAGAATCTAACCTCAAGTGACATATGATTATAGTCTTTCCTTCCTCCAACTAATGTGAATACCAGCAGGTTGGGATGTGGATATATTAATGTGTCTGACTGCAGAGTGCAACCCCAGTGCTACTGGGGGTCTGAAGCAACATAAGATGTAACAAGCAAAAAATTTCCTTAGATGTTTCGGATATGCGATTATGGACATATACCTCTTTTTCTACACATCAGTAAAAATGAAAGAAATGTTTGATCATTTGGGATGAGATGAATATAATCAAAAAGAAACCTGCAAGATCTTGTTTAGACTCTTGGTAGGAACATGGCTTTGAGGTGATTTGCATGTCCTCAGGGGGCCCACGGAGGAGCCAAGCCTGATGTTTCTGGTCCTATATAGAGTTTACCTATGATGTTTAAATCTGTTTACCTCTAGCTCTGCACCCATATAATTCCAAGGCAATATCAGGCTTTCCACGCATGCAGCAAAATCTGGAAACCTTTCTACTGCGATGGTGAGAACGGATAACAAGTCATAGGGTCGCATGCTCCTCTCCCAAAAGCATGTGAACCAAGGACTTGATCCCTTTCATTGCCAGGGTCTATGGTTTTAGGAGACAGGAATAAAACAAAGTTAAAGATGAGGTGTTTTCTTGAGGATTCAAAGAGTGTCTTCAATGAACAAAGGGACCCCAAGCTTTTCTACCAGAGGACCTACTTTTCCTGTTCCACAGAGGAAGGACCATTTTGGGGACTTGGAGACAAGATGTTTTATAAACAAAAAGACTCAGATTCAAAGCCACACACTGCCACAAGGTCACAGCTGTGTGACCTTGGAAAGTGTACCTTCCTGAGGCTCAGTATCGCCTGGAACCTGGAGAAAATCAGCACTTTCCTCCCAGGACATTTGTGGGGATTCAACGACATGTAAAACATCTAGTATATGGTGCTGCTACTGTTGCTGAAGTTAGATTCTGGAACTCGCACAGGGCCTGGCCTCACTTCTTCCTCCACCAGATTGCCTGGCTCAGCAGAATGCGGGGGATATCGACTTCGTGAGTGAAGAGCCAGTGGGTAATAAACACAGTGCAACAAATCACATCCGTAAACCAATCTCTCTCAGCTAATAACTGCTTCCCAGACTCCTGCATTTGCTTTGTTAGACGGACTAAATGGGACCTGAGGGCTGTGAAACCAAATCTTCTAGAAGAGGGTGAATTTCAGCAGAATTAGAGTTTCTGTTAAGGGCCTGGTACTGCAGGAGAGTCCATTCAAAGCCATCCGTTTTAAAGGAGGCCAAGTGAAAAAATCCATAGGTCACACCGGTATCTGTCAGAGGCGCTTATGTAACTTGGCATGTTTTCTGAGGCTTACCTTACCCCACGCACCGTTCTTTCAGGTGACAAACGTTTACAGAGATGCACTATGTACCATATAAAGTGCTGGGGCACAAAGGTGAGACGACATGGTCCCTTCCCTTCTAGGAACTCAGGCTCGCGGGTGAGACATGTGCGTATCAGTAAGGTACAGGCTGTCAGTGCCAATGAGAGAGGCAGGTGAGAACAGCACAGAAGAGGACTACCTAAAATAGACAAAGACCTTCTGTATTTTGTTAATTAAGGTATTTCCATAACGCTGGAATTTTATATAGTGAACATGGGTTACTTCTGAAACCACAAAAAATCTTGACAGGAGAACTAAAGAGCTCAGTGATGGAGTGGTGGAGATCAATGACTGAACAAGCATTCAAATGTGGGATGAGTGCCCAAATTCGGGAAGATATCAGTCCTTTAGTGGGGACACTGGAGAAGAAAGGAGGGGCAACCCCACGCTGCTTAGAGGTAAAGGTAACAAGTCAGGCTTCTTTAAGAAGGCAACACAAGGTATGACAAAGACTGAATGATGGTCTACCAATGACAGTGTAAATTAGTGTAAGTATAGCCTCCTTAGAGAGCAATCTGGGAATATTTACCAGTATTTAAAATGTGCCCAGCCCCTGGCCCACATATTCCTCTTCTGCTGAGAGGAATGTCAGGAAGCATACACAAAGGTCTGTGTAAAAACATGTTTACTGTGTCACTGTGTATGGTAAGATGACACTGGAAACAACTTAAACATCCACCAAGGGGGGATTTTTAAATAAATTATGGTGTAGCCATATGCCGGAATATAACCATGAAAAAAATGAACTGAAATGTATATATAGCACATGAAGTTTTAAAAGACAAGTTATAGGATAATGTGATCTTATTTTTGCAGAACTAATTTTATATATATTTTTACACATAAAAATGTTTGTATATGAATAGAGAAAGTCTGTAAAGATACATGACAAGCCATGTCAGGCATATTCCAGCTGGAGGGGCGGGGTGTAGGGATAAGGATGGGGAGAGAGATTTCACTTTCTCATTTTCCCCATATCACATTTTTAATAATAATATATTCCTTTTATATTTTAAAAAAATTTTTTCCAAAAGAGTTTATTGATTGGACAGTCATGAGTACAACAGAGATTTTAGAGAATGTATATTCAGAAACCGTGTATCCTTGCTTGAATACAGAAGCATATGAGTCTAGGAGATGGGACCGAGAGAAGACTTTAAAGAAGAAGAAACAGAATGTGGGGTTTGCCTTGGAGGATGTGGGGACAGGGGTGGAGGAAACACAGTGAGAGTGTGGAACAATGAATAAACAGCACAAGTACAAGAACTGAAGGATATTCCTCAAATAGACAAGAACACTTCTCAGAAAAGAGGACCTGGAATTTTCAAGAGTGGAAAGTAGGAAGCATCTGAAGCGCAGACACACATTCTTTTAAGGGAGAGTGTCGATTAAAAACATCAAAAAAATTAAAATTTAAAAATTAAAATAAATTTTAAAGGAAAAACATTAAAAACTAAATGTTCACTAAATAACTTCATTCGTTTGGCCAGAGAGAGAAGCAGAGGGAGAGAGAAAATTCTTTTAAGCCACAGAACAAGGTAGATGAAATAATTAAAATGCCAATCCACTCACAGACTGTTCCATTACAAATACCAGTGACACAACAGGAAAGGCCCCTGAAAAGAACACCTGTCTTCCAAGGTGACCTTTAGACCAAACTTCAGTCTCTCCCTGTTAGTCCTCCCTCCTTGGTGGATCTCACTCACCTCATCCCGTTTCTAGAGCCCAATTCTTCCTCAGAAAAATGTAATGCAAGTTTTTTATGCACCAATAAAAAACTTTTTTTATTATTTTTTCTTATTTTTCAATGTATTTTAATTTTAGGCTCTAACTCTAAATAAAAATCCTTTATTTAGAGGGCCCATGTTTTTAAAATCAATTTTGAGCATCAGGCAAGGGTGGAGGTGGAGGGGGGAGAAGGTTCCTGGTGGCCATGGATAGAGGGTCACCTACATTTGGAAGCTAGTCTTCTTTTCATGTGTCTGAACAACGTGGAAACCTCGCTCACAGAACTGCTTGCTTGGCCCAGGATCCATATGTTGAATTCTAAACACTGATGGGGTGGAGGGAGGAGGAAGTTTACCCTCTCCTAGCTCACTTCCTTAAAACATATCAGCAAATGAATTGATGACACAGCAATTCTCTGGTTAATTTAATCAATTGTAGACAAGGAAACTAGCAGGTTCTGCTGAAAAAGTATCCCTCTGGTGGTTAAACGGCCTCTTGGGCTGTCCACATCCATCAAATTAATCCAATAATTCTAACCTCTCATTTCATATTGTGTTACATGAATATTACCTTGGCAGGTTTAAATGCTGACAATCTAAGCATCTCACCATTGTCCCTGAGTAGTCTGGCAGCTAAACAGAATCTTTCTCCCTTCTTAAAGGAGGGTCTAGAACAATGCCCCAGTGATCCTGGTGGGGAGGACCAGGAATGGCACAGTTGAAACCCTGCCCCACTTTTGAGCAGGGGCTTCAATTAGGAAAAGGTGGTGCTTTAAAATGCTTTAAGTTGACTATCTTTCCCAATACAAAAATAAGTAAATAATTTTAAGGCATCTGTTAATTGATAGGGAGAGTAATGTATGACAGATAATTTTCCTACACTGCCAGTGTTTGGAACAATAATAAAAGGAGAAATTAAAGTAGCAGATATATTTTAAAAGTCCAACCTCACTAATAAGATTAACGAGTGACCATTTTTTACTTAACAGATAGGAAAAATTAAAAAAAAAAATACTCTTTCCAATGTGGCAGAGTATTGAAGAAAGCCAATGCTGGTGAGAGTATACTTTCTTTCAAAGAGTAATTTGGAATTTTGTTTAAAACATTTTTTTTTAATGTGCATACTCTATGATTCAGGAATTCCACTTCTAGGAATTTATCCTAGTAAACAAGTACACAAAGAAAGATATACAAACGTAATCTTTATAGTAATGCCTATAATAGCAAAAAGTTGAAAAATCACCAATTTTCATTGGTAGTGAGCTGAGTAAATTATGTTCAAAAATGGAATGCTATGCAGTCATTAAAAGTAACAATGCAGATATATATATATTTATTTGGAAATACATTCATAACATGCTATTAGTGACAGAGGCAGGTTATAACACCATGAATAGCATGTAATTTTACTTTTGTTGAGCAATATGTATACAGGTATAAAGAATATAAATTGAAAAGTCTTAAGCAAATTATACACACACACCCCTACATATAAATTGAAAATGTGTCTCTAATTCTCTTCAAAATACTCTTGCATAAAGAGTGTGACATACAGATGTGTGAGTTTTAATTTATATGCTAGGAGTAAGCAGTTATTCAGCATTTGAAAGGATCTAACCAAACATTGACACTCCAGAAGTGGTTATTGTAAGTCTTCAACTACCTCTACCTTTAATCAATACCAGAGAGGAGTTTATTAATAAACATAATGGACATGGGGAATATTCTTTTACTGATAAAAATCCAGGTTCAAAATATATGGATCAGCCTGAAATACTCTACAGCATCTCTGCCCTCTCACGACCAGAGAACGAGAAACAGGCAAGCCCGGCAGCCTAAGTCCCTCCAGCTCCGTATGAAGGTGGGTTCTGTGGCTGGAGCAGTCTATGAGGCCAGCTGAACCCTTCAGCTACAAAACTACCACTGCATACCCCACGGTCTTCCACGCAGGGTGCTCGTGTGAGTGCCTAGGAGGCTGGGAGTCGGGGTCTCCCAGCAGTTCCCAGCACGGGCTGTGTGCCCGCGGGGTGATGCATGTTTGTCCTCGCAGCAGGATTTGGTTCAGAGAACAGCTTTTGCTTTACCCTTCTACCTCTTTGGGCAGCTGTGGGAGTGAAGACCCATAGTCCTCACCTCTGAGGATCTGTAATCACTGGAAGTCACAGATATCTACCAAACATGACCTTATTCACTGTGAACCACTGAGCTGGCTTTGTCAGTGTGCACCAAAGGCTGTCACATGCCAGAACTTTATCAGTGATTTCCCTACAAATGATGGGACCAGTCGATTCCCACCCACCCATCTTCAATGTCCTTTCTAGTTTTTCCTATAATGGAGCAGGTAGTATGTGTTTTCTAAATAATAAATAAATAACAGAACAAGCGGCACAGATAGCACTGTCACCACCTGCTGGCAAACACTTAGAAGGACCACTGGGTTTAATGCAGACTGACAGTAAACAGCAGATCTGCTGTTCTACTCATTGGTTTCAAGTTGTTTTTAATTTAAAAGTGTAACATTTGGATTATATTGGGGAAAGATCAACTCCTGCCATGGTAAACATAATTTAAAGTAGAAAGCTCTCCTTAAGCATGTTACATTAAAAGAATTCAGACTCTTCAAAGAAAAACATAGTTCTTTTGATTATGGTCAAAGTATAGAGAAAATCACACTCTGCTGGATGTAACATTATTCATTTGGTCATCTGTCAAACAGTCTATATGTTCTCAAATGCATCCCCTCGAAAATCAAGGTGTAAGGCAAAGTATAGTCTACCGGAACCTTCTTCATAAAGATATCTATTAACTGATGACCGTAAAGCAGGTCTAAATGCTTCTACCAGCTGTCAATCTGCATTGCCTCTGACTTTCCCCGTCGCCTTTCTACCAGCTGTCAATCTGCATTGCCTCTGACTTTCCCCGTTGCCCTGTGGCATTCACATGCTCCCATCAGCATCATCTACTGCCACTATCGTGCAGCACTCTACAAACAGAAAGTATAAAGATACCCCTTATTGATACTATCACCCACGTACTGTGTGATAATCTGGGGGTTACTTCACTTCCCAAACAGAATATTCTCCCATCTCTTTATTCACGCTCTGTCATATCCCTTACCGATAGTACGACTATCCCTTACCGATACTATCATCCACATGCTGTGTGATAATCCGGGGGTTACTTCACACAGCATCACTCCCCAGACAGAATATTCTCCCATCGCTTTACTCATGCTCTGTCATCGCAGGATGGCACATCCTTACCATCTCCCCATCACCCCATTCTATCTTCTCGGGGCCCGTATCAAATGTCAGTAAAGCCACCTAGAAGTAAATGTTCCTTCCTCTGTGGTCCTGGGGTATTTTGTTGATTCCTTTCTTGTAGTCCTTGCTTCACTCTAACTTACATGATACTGTTGCAAACATGAGTTGTATGAAGGGGCAGACACAGACACGTACCACGCACAGAGCACCCCACCACCCACAACCATGATGCCTGGCAGGTGCTCCAGAAATACCTGCTGAGTAGTTGCTGAGTTGAAAGTATAGACCTTTTATCACATGGCTCAGATTTGAACATCAGCAGGAGCCACTGACTTGGATATGCGTGAGCACACGTGCACAGACAGGTGCACACACATATACACCATGGATAACCAGCTTGGATGGTGACAGACGACACTGACCACAGTAAACAATGTCACCAATGGCAGCCGCTGCAAACGCAAAGCCAAAACACTGACCAGGGGTTACATCTAGTTTACGTCACTTTAAGGGTCCGGTTCTTTGGATGGTTTTAATCAGGCAGTTGCCAAACCTGACTCTATCAGTAAGGCCATACTCTCTCCGGTCTTCATACCTCTGCTGAATTTCTAACAGGAATATGAGTCTTAGCCCCAGGGTACAGGTTCTGTAAGCAAAGCAAATTCGGCACAGACACAAATGGCAGGAAAAGGCGGCAGTTACAACAATGCTGCAGCTTCTTTCCCGGCTGCTGCCTGGGTGACAGAGGCCTCCTGGCACTCAGCAGCACCTGACTGTGGATCCTTCCAGAGGTGACAGGCCTATCTCTCCCCTGCCAACCCCACTCCCCTCTTCTCGCAGCCCGACACCTACCTCAGGAAATGGGGGGGTTGCTGCCCTTGGAAAATCCATCCTTCCATATCAGAGCCAACACCCTTGGACTCCCCCACCCCTTTCCTCTCTCCAACAGGAGATGCTGCAGGATCACCCCCCCAACCTCCTCCAACCTGCTCTCTCTCTCCCATTATACCTCTCATACACTACTGATCGTTTCTATAAATTATTTACATATCCTCTTTCATTATAGATATGGTACTTGGAATCCCTACTTGAAATAAATGGAAAACACACAAATCCTTTTAACAGAAAGGATGGTATAATACAACTGTATTTACATTGGCGACCAGGGAGCCATCTGGTTTGCACACACATGCGCGTGCACACACACACACACACAATGGCTGTTCACACAGAGGGCACACAAGATTTTACCTGCAACTATTAAATCTACTCTCTGCACCAGAGGGACCACAAAGGTCCTCTAATACCAGCGAGGCCTGGACCTCTGGACTCCAAGCCAATGAGACTGCCTTCCCCACATCATCCTACCCAATTATAAGGGAATGAACAATGAACAATATGGGACTGCCAACACTTTATTTTGCCAAGTTGAGAACATTTTTTAAATCACTGTCTATTTTGGAAAAAGACACTTTAATATCAAAAAAGGACATGCTATCAGAATGACAATGATTAAATTGAGCTTTATGAAACTCTGACTTCATGGCATTTACTTGGTCAGGGACCTGAACTGGTTTGGGGATGAACTCTTGGGAACCAGTGACCTTCCAGAAGATTCTAAAATTTCAGATCCTTCAAGAACCAAAATTTCAGTCATTCAAGAACCACCATCATATCATAACTGTACTATTATTTCCTTAGTATTTTTCTCTAAATAAAGTAATATTTGTACTTAATATAGTTTTATTTTAAAAGAAAACTTTGGATCACTTCCATAAAGGAAATCAATATCACTTGCCACAAATAAAAGCAACCAACAAATGAATGCAATAAAAATAAAACATGTTATTAAATTCCAGCTAGACAGTGTTGCTTGCTGAGGCCTGATCTCGCTCTGCACTGGTAGGGGAGATTGGCAAGCGTCGATTAAAGACCATCATTAAACCGAACTTTTCTCCTTGACAAAATCAGAAAAGATGAAAGCAAACTGAAAAGAAATTACTTTCACAAAAGGTGATGCAATATTATTTAGGGCTAGATCCAGGCCCCATCTAACATCATCTCTAGTGGTTCGTGTCCCACTCTTAGAGTCATACTAATCAAGACACTCTGATGGCTGAATTTCATTCATTCACTCATTCAACACATTTATTGAGCACATACTAGGCTCCAGGCACTGTACATAATACAATAGAGGAATGAACAAAACAGACATGGTACCTTTTGCAAAGTTCACCTTCTAGTGGTAAGACATACGTTAAACAAATGGTGACACAAATTACATTTGTATTGTTTTCTATAAATGTGTATATGATACATACCTGTGAGATATGTGTGTTATACATGTGATATGTGTGTGTACATACACACTTTAATTTGGTAAGTGCTATAAAGGAAAAATACATATTATTATGGTACAGTTTTAAAAGACCATCTTTAGATAAAGGGGACAGGAAAGACCTATATGAGGACGTAACAATGATGCTGAGAACTACAGGAAGAGCAGGAGGCTGAAGTGGGGAGGCTGCATGAGGCATTCCAGGCACAGGCAAGAGTTAAGAAAAGAGCGAGGCTCCTTTAGGGAACTAGAAAAAAGAAGCGTGGCTGGCGTATAGCAAGAGGAAGAGTGAATGAGAAAAGAGGAGACGCAGTCTCCCAGCCTCTACCTGGTGACCAGAAGCTTTCTACTTCTCTCTGCAAAGACCTCTTCCCATCTCTGCACAGCTCCCTGGAAATATCTCCTCAGACTAAAGAGAAATCCGTCTCTCTCCTGTGTTCACACATGAATATAATCAGTTCAACCCCTTTGCACCACACACAGAAAACATTTAATCCCCTTCCACATGGCAGCCCTTTAAATATCTACTGACAGCCAATGTGTTATTCCTGAACTTTCTCTTCCAAGCTGAACAACACACGAGTCCCCGTGCTGCATGTGTTCTGTGCCACTCTCCTGGGGAAGGTAGCTTTTCCAAGGCCCATTTCTGTTATGGGATTTGAATTTCCTTCTCTGTATATAATCCAACATTGATTTTCAGCCTTGGATGCTCTTTTACTTTTCTCTGTTTCTAACTGCCTTTTTGGTTAACACCCAAAGAAGTTATGGTCAGGCCTGAATCTCTTAAGAACTAGGAAATCTCAAATGCATGCCATCAGTAATATTTACTTCTTTCATGTCTCTTTCCTGCACCCTGGAAGACAAATTTCCTTTGTGGGACTAAGGATCTTCTTCAAGTAATCGAATGGCAGCAGACATTTATCTTAGCTCAACTGAAGGATAACACAGATAACACAAACAATGTTTGTGGCAGAAAAAACACACAGTAATTACTGTTCAAGCTGACCATCCAGGGGAACGTTACATTCAGGGAAGGTGAGTATAATGCAAGAAGACTGCTCTTAATTGCTTCAGCCACAGACCCAGATTTCCCTGAAACGAGCGCAAGGTTATAAGGATGGTGTGGGATAAGCAAGGCATTCTGCCAAGCAGGGGTCACATATCTCCACTTCAAAACTGGAGTAGAAAAATACGCCAAAACTTTTATGAATAAATAAAGCATCCTTGGCTGGCTGGATGAAAGTTAAGTGGCCTTTATTAACATATCTTATCCAAATAAGTTGAAGCTGCTCAGTGTTCCTACCCCTTTCGCCCTGCTCTCCCCTCTTATCAGATTAGGCAGATTCCTAGCGGCTTCCTGTGGCAAGGTGAATTGTCCCCGGGTCCTTTAAGGAAGGCTGGCTTCCAGGTGATCTGTTATTCCTAATGCTTCCTCCACTCGGAGGCTATTAAACTGCTCATCACGCCTGCATCAGATGTGACAGCATGGCCTGAGGAAGAGCAGGAGACACTCCAGTCACACAGGATGCTTCTCCCCGGCAGTGCTGGCATGCTCAGGGTAGGTAGGTAAAGAAAATGAGTGTCATGAAGAAAGTCTGTCCTCTCCTCATCAGCCTGCCTACAGGAGCTCTGCTTCTGCTCAGAGTCAGACGACACGACATTCAGGGAAAATGTCCTCACATATGAGCAAAACTGTATCACAAATGGCATTAAAACAAGGCGGATTTAAGTGACAGGTGAAAGGGCTTTCCTGCCTCATGGGAAGAACACGTAAAGCTGCAGGGAACGGTATTCCCATTAAACTTCCAACTCCTAGAGGGCAGCGACCACGTTCACTCATCTTTATACTCCGTTGGTGGTCCAGCTGTTCAGTAAAATACGTTATATGAATTTGATTCTTAAGACTAATACCATGTACAGGCATCGAAAGACACTGAATTATCTTGCAGGTGGTGGAACTACAACCATTTTTATGCCTGTTTTTGCCTTTTCCAAGTGCTCCTGATTTTCTCTCGTGAATGTGAATGTATTTAGTCAGAGAGTTATCATTAAAAATTAAGTTTTGGGAATTAAAAGGGACCAGAGAAATTAGTCTTACCTATGGAAACTGAGAAGCTAAATGATGTGTCTGAAGGCACACAGCCTGTTAGTGAGAAAGCTGAAATAAGACCGAGGTGAGGTCACTCATGTTTCTCAGCCCAGGGCTCCTCCTCCCACTTTGCCTTCCTCAAAAAGACACTGTCTTGGTGAGGCTAATGTTTTTTAAGTCTCCAACCCAATCTAAAAGCAAACCATGCCATCTGGTGAGCCTAATCCCTTGGAAGACATTATTTTTGAAAGTACAAAGCAGAGTGTAGTTTAAAAGTCATTAAGTAAAAGACCCTTTGCTGTTGTTACAGCAAAACACTTCACCACTCCTTGAGGACAGATGACCCCAAAACAGCCTTTGAAAGGAAACTTAACATCTGTGAGAGGCTGAATAGAGAATACCACGAAGAAAGGAAGTTTTTTAAGGCATTCATTTGCTTCTCAAGAAGAAAGACATTAAGTTAAGGGATATTTATTTGCTCATCTTCCGCTGAACTTCTATTGGTTGTGAACTTCAAACTTTTTATTGTAGAAATTGCAAACACACAAAAGAGAGAGAACATGAAAGCGAATTCCCGTGTAACCATAATCCAGCTTTAATAATTAGTAATTTATGATTAAACTCCCAGCCACGATCCATAAGCCAAATGGGTAATTTTGAAATCAACTCCAAATATCATACTTTATCCATAAATACTTTAGTATGTATTTCTAAAAGATAAAAATTCTTGTTTTTTAAACATAACCACACAACTACTATGACACCTAAAAATTTGACAATAAAGCCTCTCTATAACCAAATATTCTGCTTGTGTTCTAATTTCCTCATTTATCTTGCAAATTTTTTTTTAAAGCTGGCTTAATACGTCAAGCACTGTGCATTATCTCAGTTAATCCGTGTGATGGCACATAAGGGAGATGACATGATATTATCCTCATTTTACAGGTGAAACTGAGGCACAGAGAGGTAAAATGACTTGTTCAAGGTTGCCCAGCAGCAGGTAGCAGTCAGGATTTGAACCCAGATCCACCTGACTGCAGTCCAAGCCCTTAACCTCTGCACCACACTATCAGTGTACAACCTTCTTTTGCCAAGTTCACTGATTCTAAAGTACAAGGAAAAGTTAAAAGTCCTTCTGAATTTAGTGTGTGTTGGGAGTGAGGGCAGATGAAAAAAGATATAAGTTAGTCTCCTTCCCAAGGTCTGGGGGAGTCCTCGGGGGCAGGCGGGGACCCAGAGAACAACTGCAGAGGTGCCCACGAGCACATGAGGGCAGACCTCACCTGGAATCACATCACTCATGCCCATTCTGGAAAGTCTATCTAACCACCAAGGCCACTCTGGGCTGTGGACTCAGCCCCTGATCCCCTGTTCAGTCAGAACATCCCTGATCCAACCAGGAAGAAGCTGGATTATCGTAGAGTTTCTGCTACAAAGAGATGGCAAATTCAGACTGAAATCTGAAGTGAGATTAATGAAGAGATTGTTTACAAAGGTGTGGGCAGAGTACTGGGCCAGAACTCATGACCAGGGACAGCCACCACCACAGGCCTGACAGGGTGAGAGGAAGGGATGCTGACTGGCGCCAGAAGGAGAGAGTAATGTGGAGAGAAGCTCCTTGACACGAGCTGAAACTTGTGGTCAAGGGACTCAGAGGCGGCTTGACAGGGAGAAGCTGGAGAGAAATTTACTCCAACATGACTCTTGTCCCCCGAAAACTCTCGACTGGCCAAAGCCAGTGGGAAACCAGGGATAGGGAGCCTGTAACTGGTTCACATAAGTCAGTCTCCCAGGGCTCAGAGCAGGCAGGGAAGGGAGATCTGGGGGTGCCAATGGAAGCTGTCCGGTACACAGGGGCCTGCAGCCACCCTGCTGACCACACCGAGTCATGGCTTAAGTGGACAAATATTTGGCAAAGCCAAGGACTCCAGCTCTCCAAACATTTCAATGGAAGTAGCCTTCTCTCCACAGCTACCTCTACCACGGTGGCTCAGAGCTGCCAAAGTGATCCGACCCTGCTACTCCTCAGTTCAAAATCCTCCAACAGTTTCCATCTCATTTAGAACAAAATCCAAAGTCCTAACATGGCCTGTGCAGCCCTACAAGAGCTGGCTCCTGCCTCCCTCTCTAACCTTATTTCCTGGCTCACACGTGCAAACACGAGCTTGTGCTGAATAAATTCATGTACATATGCGAGCATGGGAAACAGAACAGCTTTGTTTCAGCTGAGCTCTACTCCTGAGCTCTCATCTCAGTGCCCAGTGCACTGAGCCAAAGCCCCTAGTCAAGCTGCACTTTTATTACGTCTATTGGTGATGGGTTTTCATAACTACAAAGGTAAGTAATGTTCACTGTAGAAAATTTGGGAATCCACAAAGAACAAAAATTTTAAGATCAAAATAACTCAGAGATAGCCACTGCCAGCATTGTTTTTATGCATATATTAGTATGCAAAACTGGAATACTATTATGATTTTGTGACCTACTATTTTCATCTAACAATGTGGCATTAACATTCCAGAGGTCCCCTAACTCTCCTCCAAAACATATTGTTTCAAGACCGCCCTGTACTTCATTGTATGTCCAGACAAGGTTATAACAAACTAATCCCCTACTGCTGCACATTTCATCTGTTTCCCTTTTTTCTGGCTATCATGAAAAAACAATAATAAACATTCTCTCACATCTATGTACATTTCCATTATTATATGCTCCAGATGGATTTCTGTAAGTGAAACTGCTTGACAAATGGAAATAAAAATTAGAGTATTTGTATTTCTAAATTTCTCTCCAGAACAACTGTATCAATTAATATTCCCAGCATCAGCATTTAAGAATATTCATTTCCTTTTTCCTTTACTAACACAGAGTGTTAATTTTTTAAAATATATCATACCATGTTGTAACTGTCCATTAATTTTCTATCTCTATTAGATCACAGACTTCTTGAGAATAAGAACTATGTCTTTTATCTCTGTTTGTTTCTGACATGCAGCAGGTACTTGTGGATGAAAGGACGGATGGATTGGATGATGGATGGATGGATGGATTGGATGAGTGGATTAGACAGATGAATTTGTCAAGGAGTACCAGGAAAGACACTGAGCCACATGAATAAGTTGTCTTATTCCAGTTTCTAGGACTCTGCTGACTGGATTGTGTATTTATGATGGGGACAGTCCCTCCTCCCTGGTTAAATTCTGCTGAGTATCCCTTTGTTTTTGATTCTGAAGCATAAGGCTCATATCCCACCAGATCTGGCTCTTCCTCCCATTTGGCTTCAGCAGAAGAGGTATTAAAATTACTAACTTCGGCTTACATATTTACTGTCTCATGTATAACTATTCAATGTTTTAACAGCAGAGTAACAAGCCCCAGATTTCTTTTAGCAAAGCAAAACTGAAAGTAAACACCATTCTGGATTGCTCCATAGTGTCTAAACCTACCAACTGGAAAGACATAATCACCAGGGGCTCAATCTGACCCAGAATCTGTGCTGAGAGATATTTAACCCAATAATGTCATGATGGAGAGCTGCCTGGTATCCATTTGCCCCACGCGTAGACCCCAACTTGTCAGTCCTCAGAAGTCACTAAGGGATGGGACTGGGGTCTCATTTGTTCGTAGAGCCCCTGTGCCCAGCATTGTCTGACATATGGTAAATACCTGTAAAATGTTAACTGAATAAGCAGACACCAAAGAGCGGGAATGTGGGATTAGAAGACTCATGGAAGCCTGGTTATACTGAATGGGCTAAAATAGCTCTTAAGTTCTGGAACCCAGACTTGGGACCTAGGTCAAAACAACCCTGTTCACTTTCTCTGTTCTATGCTGCCTTCCAACATTAGAGGAAAATGTTTAATGACCTCTATAAGAAAATCTGTGTTGCAATAAATAACTTGAATCACAATTTGAAATTTAAAATGCCTCGAATAATCACTATATGCTGGCTACCGTGAAGAGGTTTGCACGGCAATATTCCCCCTGCTTCTAATGACCCCTGTATGTTAAAAGGATATGGAAACGAGAACTCTTACCTACCCATAACAAATCAGCACTAAAATCACAGGCTTCTTGGGCTGGGAAGGCAGAGAGCAAAATGAACAACAGAGTCTCCAATTTGCTTTTGCTTTTTCATATGTACCCTCTTTGGCTGGAGATAAGGGTTAATCATTTAAATGACATCAAGTGCCAATAACAACTTATGTGTAAACACAGCAGAGGAAGCTGCATAACTTATCCATTCATTTATCTGGCATTAGGCACTGTGGAAACAAAGACAGTAGGTTCCTCCCTATCCTCATGAAGGGTATTGTTGTTCGGGGAGATGGATAAGCAATCTATCACAGCACAACATGGTAAGAGCAAAAAGAGCCCCATGCCCACCATGTTACATGAAGTTCTTGACCAGGTTTCTCAAGGAGGTGAGAAGTTGTGGCAATAAGAAAAAAGATGGATTTTTTTAAAAAGTAAGAGAAATCAAGATTATATTAGTTGAGAATATATTAATAATACTAGCAGTTACCCACTTATTGCATGTCCTACTATGAACCAGGTACCTATAAAAATGAACTGAGGTAGAATCGATTATCATCCCCATAGCAGAGAGGAAGAAACTGAAGCTTAGAGAGCTTAAATAATATACTCAGCTAGTAAGTTCTTAACCAAAAGGAAAACAAACTGGAAGTAAAGATGTGAAAACTATGTTTAACAATCACTGACCCACATAGCACTTGGAAATTAGGTGCACACCTAATGATCATCTGTTGCTGCACAACAAGTTCCTTGCAACACTTAGTGGCCTAAGACAACAAACATTTATTATCTCACAGTTTCTGTGGGTCAAGAGTTCAGGAGCAGCTTAGCTGGGTTGTGCAGGCTCACAATCTCTCAAGAGTTTGCAGTCAAGACGGCAACTAGAGAACACTGCTAAGACTTATGTCAAATGATGTTTTGCCTATGTTTTCCTCTAGGAAGTTTATAGTGCCTTGCCTTATGTTTATGTCTTTAAGCCATTTTGAGTTTATTTTTGTGTTTGGTGTGAGGGAATATTCTAACTTCACTGATTTACATGCAGCTGTCCAGTTTTCCCAACACCATTTGCTGAAGAGACTGACTGTCTTTACTCCATTGTACATACTTGCTTCCTTTGTCAAAGATTAATTGACCAAAGGGTTTAATTTCCAGAATATATAAATGGCTCATACAACTTAATAAAAAAAAAACAACCCAATCCAAAAATGGGCAGGAGACCTAGACGAGCAATTCTCCAATGAAAACTTACAAATGGTCAAAATGTACATGAAAAAAGGATCAATATCACTAATTATCAGAGAAATGCAAATCAAAACTACAATGAGGTATCATCTCGCACCAGTCAGAATGGCTGATTCAAAAGTCCATGAACGATAAATGCTGGACAGGGCGTGGAGAAAATGCAACCCTCCTACACTGCCAGTGGGAATGTAGTTTTGTGCAGCCATTATGGAAATCAGTACAGAGATTCCTCAAAAAAACTAAAAATAGACTTACCATATGATCCAGTAATCCCACTCCTGGGCATATATTCAGAGGGAACTCTAATTTGAAAAGATACATGGACCCCAATGTTCATAGAAGCACTATATATAGTAGCCAAGACATGGAAACAACCGAAACAGGTGGACTGTGACTGGATAAAGAAGTTGTGGTATATTTATACAATGGAATACTACTCAGCCATAAAAAAGAAAATAAGGCCATTTGCAGCAACATGATGGAACTAGAGATTGTCTTCTAAGTGAAGTAAGGCAGAAAGAGAAAGAAAAATACCATATGATATCACTTATATGTGGAATCTAAAAAAAAGAAAAAAGAAAAATTTATTTACAAAACAGAAACAGACTTACACAGAAAAGAAACTTACTGTTACCAGTGGAGAAGAGGGTGGGAAGGGATAAATTGGGAGTTCAAGATTTGCAGATACTAACTACTATATATAAAATAGATAAACAACAAGTTTCTACTGTATAGCACAAGGAACTATATTCAGTATCTTGTAGTAACTTATGGTGGAAGAGAATATGAAAATGAAAATATGTATGTTCACATAAGACTGAAGCATTATGCTGTACACTAGAAATTGACACATCATAAACTGACTCTACTTCAAAAAGACGGCAACTGGGGCTGTGTTCATCTGAAGGCTTGACTGGGGCTGGATGATCTACTTCCAAGATG
Source organism: Camelus bactrianus (assembly GCF_048773025.1). Lineage (NCBI taxonomy): Eukaryota > Metazoa > Chordata > Mammalia > Artiodactyla > Camelidae > Camelus > Camelus bactrianus. Next base: position 39,463,633 of record NC_133550.1, on the reverse strand, counting down.
ACGCACTCATATGGCTGCTGGCAGGAAGCCTCCATTTTCTTGCCATGTGAGCCCCTCCATAGGATTCAACATCCTCATGACATGGAATTGGCTTCCCCCAGAACTAGTCATCCAAAGGAGAGAAATATAAAGCCCACAATGTCTCTTATGGCCCAGTCTCCAAAATCTAACATTTCACTTTCTCAACTTTCTATTAATTAGAAGTGACTTGTTAAGCACAGCCCACACTCAAGAGGAAGAAAATTAGTCTCCATCTTTTAATGGAGGAGAATTTATGGACATATTTTTAAACCATCAGTATAGCTCAGACTGGAAACAAGAAATTGATTGCAAGGACCCTATCTTGAGAAAAAGGTTTGTATTTCAGAAAGAAGGGGGTGGCAAATAAACCAGATCCCACTTGCTAGGAAAAGAAGATGGTACCTTACATAGACAGCAAAGGGCTAGGAGATTGTTCACATCTATTAAGTGCTGAAGGGGCTCAGTAAAATTCATAGTTTTAGAAACAGAAACATGCAGTTAAAAAACACTTCTTTTCTGTCATTAATTTCCTCTGGTTTTCTCTGCTGCTGAGCAAAAGTTATTAGAAAATGTTAATTTATTTCTTAGATGTGCCTCAAAAAAGGGATTTGAGCTGGAGAGAAACAGGGAAGTTAGGGTCTCTGGTGGCGAGGGGAGTGGCAGCAGGGATCAAAGGGAGGAAGAGCAGCAGCCCCCCCCCCCCGAAGTTGCTCCCACCTGAGTCTCCTTCAGGGCTCTCCTGGGCATAACGCAGACTTCTGAACATTCTGTGCTCTGTTCAAAAGAGAGAGGCTCCTCCTTCTCAGAGCATGAAAAAGCTAGATGGAAATGAGTCTCCTAGCACAAAAAGCTGAATGTTAAAAAATCAATTAACATGACTTCACCAATGCAAAATACAGACCATGAAAGGGTCTTAACATAGTGCAGACAGCATCTGCACTGCGTTAGAGAAAAACAGAGGATGCAAAGCCAAGAGAGAGCCTAGCACCGTGGCTAAAGGCATGACTTTGCAGCTGGACCCAGGTTCAAATCCTAGTGCTGTCTCTCACTAGCTGTGACACTGTGGGGAAGTTAATCTTTCTCAGATGTGATTTCCTTATTGTAAAGATGGGGGTACTAGTAATTTCCTCACAGGATGGTGAGGGTTTAGTGAGAGATGGAAGCGCTCAATGAATGTCACGTAATTAATGCATGACAGGGGCAGAGATACGAAGTTGACCTTTAGGAATAAAAACGGAGAGCACTTGTTCATTTTCTGCATCTCACCGCCCGGTGTACGAGACATCCTCTTGAGCACTGTTCAGAGAACAGATGGTGAGTCAGGCACTGTCTCTCCCTCCCTCAGCCTCCCTGACCTCTCGTCACTTTGCTCTCCAGGGCAAGAGGACGGCCCCCACCACTCTCACTGGCAGGAAAACACAAAGAGCTGCTGTTCCCTGAATACCAGTGGCATTTCCAGATGCGGTGAGTTCTGGGAAGGAGCTGGAGCAGTGATTTCCCATGGTTCTTCCATTCCCATCTTCCTGAGACTGTGGGGTTTTGCCCAACAATAGCCCTTTTATTGAACAGCGGCCTTTTCCCATCCCAGAGATTAGGGACAGGGGTGGCACTGCCGGCCTCCTGGAATTCCGAGGAAAGGGAACCTGGGACAGGTGTAAAGGTAGGTGAGGACCCTCCCTGGAGCACAGGGTGAGAAATCATCCCCACGGGGTTATTATCAGCTCGGCTTCAGGTCACTAGCACGGAGCAGTACAAGCCCATGAGCATCAGGGCCGTGTGCCTGTGTCCAGCAGCGCAGGTCTAAGGCCTTTCTGGAGAAGAAAACAATTACTCAGGTGCTGTCAGGTACAGTTCCAAATAGCTGATGAAAGAATAATTGCCATTTCCCACATGACATGATCAAGTGTCAATAGGTCAGATGAGCACCCTGGTCCCTCATTCCCATTTTCCCGTCAGTAGGAAAAGGATGAGCTCCTGCCCAAGGCTGGCCAAACACGAGGGTGGAAACAGGCTGAAATTCCCTTCCCAGATCTCGTCAGGGAAATGCTCCTTCATCCCCTGAATACCTTTTTAGCCAAAAAGGAAACCTGAGGCCCACGCGCCCTTACCCTGTTAATAACTGAAGCACTTTCCTAAAAGCACACAGCCCGACTTGATTAAAAATCCAATCAGCAAATCCAAAACCTTCATAAACGGTTCATGCCTCTCCAGGGCTTAACCTTGACTTCCTGAGAGTGGTGCAAAGGACAGCACTGAGTGACAGCTGCCTGGGAAGTCAATTTATGCTGGATTCCAGGAGGAACAACAGAGTGTGCTGCTATTTACTTTTCATAACAAAACGGCCTAGCCCCTTAAGCCTGTCTCTTAGTCAAAGAAAACTGTTATTGTTATTACAGGGTAAGGCCTGGCTCTAAGGTCTGAGGTCTGCCTTCGCCCACACACACTGCCAGACATGTGTGGGTGGGGAACCTCAGATGGACCCTCCGCAGAATTAGGAAAGACTGACTCCTGGCCCTTGCAAGCAGTAGGAATTTTTTTTTAATTAATTTTTTTTTTTACTGACGTACAGTCTGTTTACAATGTTGTGTTAGTTTCTGGTGTTCAGCACAGTGATTCAGTTATACACATATATATACACATATATATTCCTTTTCATATTCTTATTCATTATAGGCTATAACGAGGCATTGAATATAGTTCCCTGTGCTACAGTAGGACCCTGCTGTTTATCTATTTTATATATAGTAGTTAGTATCTGCAAAACCCAAACTCCCAATTTATCCCTTCCCACCCCCTTTCCCCTCTGGTGACCACAATTTTGTTTTCTATGTTTGTGAGTCTGTGTCAGTTTCGTAAATAAGTTCATTTGCCTCATTTTTTAAAGACTGCACATATAAGTGATATCATATAGCATTTTTCTCTTTAAGCAGTAGGAATTTTTAAAGTTCTCTGTGCAATACCTTCCTCAGCTTCCATAATAATAATAATTACAACAACAACAGCCAGAGCTTAGTGAGCCCTAAGATGCGGCAGGCATGTTGTAAATCTCCGTATGTATTCTCTCTCTCTCCATTTCACAGCTGCCCTGCGGGGTAGGTTCTACCATCATCCTCACATTTCACAAATGCAGGAAGTGAGGCACAGAGGAGTTAAATAAGGAAGCTGTCCAAGGTCCCGCAGCTGAAATGCGGGTAGAGCTGGGATCCAAACACACAGTCTGGTCCCAGAGGCTGTACACTTGCCACTAGGTTCTTCAACCTTGCTTGCTGCATTCTGTGTTTTCCTGTTTTAGTTTTGTTTTGCTTTGTTTCTCATGACATTTGAGGACGAAGCCCCTCTCCCTTTCTTGGTACCCTAGAAAAACAGTGGGTGGCATTAGATGGCCATCTCACACTTGTTGCTCACTATCCACACCTCAGCTGTTTCTACACTGAAGACTGCTGTTTCATGACTTTAAAAACAACAACAACAACAAAAAACCCCAACAATTTAATATTGACTCTTTCAGATTTATTGCCCCAAACGTTATTTTCTTGTGATGATGTAATTTTATTTCTCTTAAGAAGCAGAATAAAATGGTGGAACATGGGTTTTGAAGACAGAGAGGTTCAAATCACCCTTCTGCTACTTCTAGATGAGTGACCCTTGGGCAAGTTGCTTAGTATCTCTGAGTCTTAGATTTTTTGCATATAAAATGCGGTAACCATATTATGAGAAACAACGGATATGAAGTATATAAAGCACCTATTATATGCAATAAAGAGTAACTCCCTAAGGCCTTTTCCTGTTCTGAAAGTCTGTGATTATTTAGCTTTATTGCTTGGTATACACTTTCAAGGAAGGAAAGGCTTTGGTTTGCTAGTTTGCTTCATTCTAAAGCATGTCTCCTGGGTGTAGAAAATCAACTAACCACCGCTGAGTATCTTCCAGCTGCCCAGCCCCATGCTAAGACCAAGGGGCTTCCATCCCAGGGAACAGCAAGACACACGTGCAAGGAAGGAGAAACTATCATTCTAAGAAGTAAATGACTGAACAGGAGACTAAGAGAAAGAGAAAACATTTCCCACTGGGCCCTGTGTGAAGTCAGATGAGAAAAAGTTTTAGGAAAGAGCAGATTGGGACAGGCAGAGAAGATGAAAAAAAAAATTCAGGAAGGGTTCAGAGAGAGAGTGCACAGTGCGGTCTGGGATTAAAGATGGAACATCACCAAATATGCCCAGTCAATAGTGAGACAGCTGGCTAGGCAGCAGAGTTAATGGCAGGAAGTCAGGATTAAATAATTAATTGATGGTGGACACATTACTGTTACATTCTGCTTCACCGAGTGCATTACACATGTGACTCTACTTAATCCTCACAAGGGCTATGCTAAGCTGGCATTGTCTCCATTTTGCAGTTGAGGAAATATACTCAGAGAGACTCAGATTCACATTATTTCCACATCTGACCCTCAATACAGTTCTGAGAGATGGGTAGGGCATTATCTCCATTTTTTATGCTGCTACCTTTACTATCCTGAAATGAAATAAACTCATGAGTAATGTAATACCTGTAACTGTGACAACTAAAGCTGCAACTCCCTCAAAGTGCTGCCTAGGGAACAGGATGCCCTAGGCTAAGACCCATCCAAAGTCAAAGGCAGGACCAGGTCTCAAACTCCGGTCCCCAGACTTTTGGAGCAAACTTCTTTCTGCTTGAAAAGGAGGGACATGGCCAGAGCAGAGTCCTCGGATCACAGAGCTATGAATGGGAAGGCTGAACAGTGAGGGCTGGCCTGCAGCTTCCTGTCCTTCTAACATTGGCCACTGGTATTGGAAAGATGGAGACAGTTACATCAGTCACGTCCATGGCACGTCCTCAGGTCGTTCGTCTCTAAAACTCATCTTGCTGAAATGGAAGTTCAACATTTGTCTTCTACTCTGTTATGGCAAACAGTCCACATCCTACTTCTAAGAAAAATTTTAAAACCACAGGATTTTTCTTGAAAAGAATCTTCATGGCCAACTCAAAGCAAGTTACAGTACAAAATGGGATATTTGTTTTTAAGTCTGTGCATGGCTCTGGATTAGATTTCTCTTCCTCTTTGTCAAGCCACCTGACAGGATGATGGCTCTGATCAACCCCGTCAACAAAAAGCAAAAAGACATCCAGAGCTCATGTTCCAGAGGCGCTTTTGGTAAATTCCGGACTAACCAATTTTATGCACAGATGGTCAGAAAGAAAAGCTAAACATTATTTCCTTTCTTGCGGTTTAATTCATGTGCATTAACACCACGTTCGCATGCTTGTAAACCTATGTCACGATCAATCAGACAGTAAGCAGTACGGACTTCTCTCCGCTGGCTGTGTAACATTCACTTAGCACACACTAAACGAAAAAAACAAAGGAACTGCTTTCCTGCGGCTCAGGTCCTGAAGTTCCATCTACCCAGAATTATTCATTCAACAAATGATCACCAAGCACCTATGCAGTGCAAGACGCTGTGAGAAGTTTAAAGGATTCCACAATCTGGTTAAGAAAAGGAGCCGGTACCCAGGCAAAAGCCGCTGTGTGAGGGGGGAGCTGGGAGTTTAAAGAGAGTCCAACCAACGTTTGATCATGTGGTAACCAAAGCCAGGAACTATATGGATAAATAAAATCCACAGACAACCCTTGATTTAAATTAATTCAGCAGGTCAACCTTTTCAAAAGATTAATATAAATCTCTCTTAATTAGCCTTAACTATACATACTGGTGCCTAAGACTAGTTTATTTAGAGGGAAAAGGGACTGTGGGTTATCAAAGGTCAGTTGAGTGGTAGAGACCAAACACCAACCAAGGGAGAAGAGAATCCTGTGTAAAAAGGAGCTAACTTTAGGTGGGAAGTTCCTGGTGCTTATAGTACAGGATAGGCATACAGTATTGTGGGCACACATCGCCTGGCGTACAAAATCCAAGAGAGAAAGACTTACAAAGCAAGGGAAATACAGAACAAAAATATCAGGTTTGTTAAAGTTCTCTGATGCAAGGCTCAATTTTATTAATTCTGTCCTCACTTGTGAAAGAACAAAATACTACATTTTTAGGAAATGGGTAAATATTGCCAAAATTTGCTTTATTCCTTACCACCTCGGGAAACAAAATATTTTAATTCTCTTGTGTCCTCATATTTTCAATGGCAAATTCCCTAATTTCTTCTCCAAAAGGAGGATAGTATTCTATTTTATGGAGTGTAAAAAAAAAGATTGCTTTCATGATATGACATCCTCATCTTGTGGAAGGCTGGGACATTGCTCCTAGTTTTTTTTTTTTTAAACAGCTTCATTGGGTTATTAGTTGTATACTGTAAAGTTTGCCCACTTAAAGTACACAATTCAGTGAGGTTTAGTATATTTAAGATATTGTAACGATCACCATAATCTATTTTAGAACATCTTCATCATCCCAAAACCAAATCTTAAACCCATCAGTAGTGACTCTCTATTCTCCCCTGCCCTCTGGCAACTGTACCTTCTCATGGGGGATTAAATGAGATAAGTATGTAAGGAGAACTCAATAAACACAGCTATTATCATCAAGATGATTTTTTTTAATAGAAAGGAGTATAGTAAGAAAAGAACTGAGAAAATCATTTGATCCTTGCAATTCACTTTTACTTTGGTCTCAACAACTTTTGGTCTAACTATGAAATATTCATGTCTAATACATGATAATGCCTAAGACTCTTAAATTGTTCATGTAGCCACTTTTATATGGACACATGTGTTATCAGTTAGCATTTAGATTCAGCTGTGAGTAACAGAGACCCAAAATAATGATTTAAACAAAATAAAAATGCATTTCTCTTGTATATGACATTCCAGAGGCAGGCAGCACAGCGCCATGCCTGCTAGTTCTGGTCCATAAAATCCTCACTGATCCAAAAGCATTCTGGATCACCGTTCCTACATCCTTTGAGTGTGGCCCTTGTTCTCATGATTCAATATGGTAGCTAGAGCTCCAGCCATCATAACTGTGTTCCAGGCAGAAAGATGGAAGAAAGGGTAAATAAGAAAGAGAGGACAAAGGGCACACATCAGTTTTTTCAAAAGGATCCTGGAAGCTACCAAACAACCCTTCTACTCACATTCTATCAGCCAGAACTAGTCACTTGGTCTCCTGTGGTTATACGGGAAGCTGGGATATGTAGCCTTTATTCTGGATGACTTGTACCCAACTAAAAGTTTTGAGTTCTGAATGAATATTATGCATAACTAGCAGCCTCTGCCACAACATTCAATATGCTAGAAATTCAAAAGATTATAAATAGGTATTTTAAAAGGAGGGCATCCCTGACATCACTCTGCTAATTATGAGGAATTTGTAGAACTCTAGCTGCAAAGATTACCAAGAACATCAGGAGACCTGGCGCTCAGAGGTGAGTCACAAAGGAGATGAAAAGCTGTTGATAAAGTGCTTGGAGATAACTGGTTCATCAACAGGTCTTTTCATCTCCTTTGTGGAGAAGGACATGAAAGAAAGATCATTGATGCTTGAGAAAGTAATACAATGGTTTGGGAGTTTGAGATTTGCAAATGATAACCACTACATATAAAAATAGATTTTAAGAAATTTCTTCTGTATAGCACAGGGAATTATATTCAATATTTTGTTATAACTTTTAATGAAAAGAATATGAAAATGAATATGTGTGTGTGTGTGTGTATATATATATATACATGAACTGGGACACTATGCTGTACACCAGAAATTGACACATTATAATAACTGACTATACTTCAATTAAAAAAAAAGAAAGTAATACAATGGTAAAGGTGAGCAGAATCTTTGATCCAATAAACCCATTTCCTGCATTTTATTCTATAGTGAAACAAACTATATGTACAAGTGAAGAATATTCAATGAGGAAATACTCAGCTGTACAGTAGAATTGAATTACTATATAAAACTCTATAGTACATTATAGTCATTAAAAATGAAAACCATGTACAAACAAAAACTTTATATTATGAAGTAAACAGAAAATTTTTATTAATAATTATTAGAACACATTAAATGTATATACTGAGGACATAAATTTAACTTTTTAACATTGACCAACTGGTTAGGGGCTCCAATCTCCATCCCAGGTCATAGCTAGATGGGCTTTACATAAGGCTGGAGTTTTTAAAAATATAAATGATTCTCTATTCTGTGGTCTTGGAGAATAAAAAAATTAAATCAACAGATAACACCAATTTATCTAAAATGACATACCATGTATGACCTTAACCAGAAGTGTAATCAGCTACAAAGCTAACTATTCTGAATTTACCTCCTTTCCCTTCTCTGTATCCCTCAATGGCACTAAGAATGATTAGATCACTGACAACGTGGAGACTACGAAGCAAAGGAGTAACTGTAACAGTTAAAGAAACAGAAGAAAGAAGTATGCAAACTGAATGATCAAAATTAAATCATCAGCTCCAGAATAACTACAATTAGAACTGCAATCTTTTAGAAAAGGTTTGCCTCCTCTGAGAAACTTGTACGCTCTCTCCTCTCCAAAAGTGGGAGTTATGTGCCTTATCATGTTTCCCCGTTTGCCATGGCTGCCAGGAGGCTCCATGAGAAATTGATCAAAAGGCCTATTTTAATACTTATGGGTACTATTCTGGCAATCTCTTCTTTTCCTTCGTTTTGATTTTCAATTTATAGATCCACTTTACTAGCTTCATTATTATACATCTGTTGGAAAGTCACTTCAAAGTGTTATAGGAATTAGAGGAAGGAGCGAGGCAAGTCAAATAAACAAACTCCCTGGAATCTTTCATATTCCACCAAAAATAGCGTATAGTCTAGCTCTTCCTAAATAGCTCATCAGAACTCTCCACTGCTCTGAGCTTTTACAACAGACTCTGCTTGACTCCTTTGTGCCAGCTGACACCTTCATGATCTCCTCAAGGAGACATGTGGCCTGAAAACACAAACATCACGCTTCATCCTGATGTAGAGCCTGTGGTTAGAAAGTGATTGCTATCATTTTCTATTCATATTTTCTCATCAGAAAAAGAAATACATTCTATTGTAATTCTTCAACACAGATACTGCAAACCATCTAATGTATGCCCTTTGTAACAATGAACTAGCTGCCTTCGCAAAGCCTATAGATTTTTATCCTGCATAAATTAGTTTACAATATAGAGTACAAAGGGGAAAATACCAGAAGAGTCAATAGCTCTGATTTTATTTAAAAGAAAAAAGTATTCTCTTCTCTCTAACAGGAAGTATTGTTTTTCTTGTCTATCCACGCCATTGTTTCATGTTTTGAAAATCATATAAACTACAAACAATCCCAAACCATGCAAAACACAGGAAGGTTCTCATGAAAATTACTTCTTTCAGCACATGCAGAGGGTTTCTTACACATCACTTCACGGCAACAGTCATTTATTAACTCTTTCAGTAACTATTCACCAAGCACCTATGATGTGCAAGGCACTGATTCTGCCTGCCCTTGTCCTAGACAGTATCACTTTGGGGAACACAAAGGGTTTCACTCAAAACTGATTTTCAGCTTGCACGCTGCAGCATGGTTTTGCCAGTTCTTCAAATTTTTATGTTTTCTTGTACCTCAATCCCCTTCAGGGTCCCCTGCCAACTGGTCTCTTCTCCAGCATCCAGACCTCCTCCATGAATTCACGACTGGCACACGGGAACTTGAGGGCACTGCTCCAGTAGTTATGGGGTAGTATTTATTTTGTATCAGTTGATATTTTTAACATGCCCTCGGTTTGGTTTCTCCTTATTTTGGTTTGACTCACAGATCCAATACTACAGCCTCATTCACTCACCTCACCCATCTCTTCCCATCTTCTGTCAATTCTTCCCCTCGCCTGGACACAGCAAGTCTGCAGAAGGTCAGACTCCCTCTTCCCCTCTCAAGAGGATCAGGGTCTCCCTTTCTACATTTTACTGTAAGTGAGTCAGCCCGGCTGGGGCTTTCATCCTTTCCCCAAGAGATGTTCAAGGTATTCACTTTGTCGGTGGCATCAAGCAAGCTCTAGCTTATTATCTTGACAAAGTTGGAATTGTCACAGGGACTCTGCTTAAAACAAAACTGTGCCATGAAGAAAAGCAACTGTGGGTGACTAGACAATCCACACCAGGGTTTGAAAATGATTAAAACCAGTAACTAGAAATTTGCTCAGGCAGAATCCCAAACTAAAGCACTGGAGGGCAAGAGTGACAGATGCAAAATCTGAGCAACAGTTCCAGCAATGATTATGCAAAACACTACTGCCCGTTCATGCTTTGATGGTAATGCACTCATTTCTCCAACTTCCAGCACACTAAATGCAAGCATTGCTTAATGACAGCAACTGGGTTGAAAGGTAATTGGGAGCTGAAAATAGAGACTTTGCTTCATTATAATAATCCTCTACCAGGAATGTTTGAAAAAGCACTATTCCCTGGGCATCTGTTTAAAGGAATAGCCATTAAAGATTTTAAGGGTGTTACCATTCACAGTGTTTTTAAGCCATGAATGCTAAAAAGCCCATAAAAAATAAATACCTTGCCATCTATTCTTTAAAATTTTTATTTTGATCAAGGGCCCAGGATGGCTGAATCCCATCTCAGGTCAAAAAAATGTGAGAGCAATAAATTCAAACCATGAGCCTAGCCTACTCACCTGACTTCCCCCTAAGGCTGTTTTTTCTTACTCCTCTTTTCCTTTCTACTCCTGACACTCCTCCAGTATCAGCCACCCCACCATGCCTTGTACAATCTTTTATAAGAGGCAGAGTGCACTGAGGAAAGGAAGAGACAAAATCTTTCAACATTTCTTCTCTCCTGCCACCTCTATAGTCCGACCAGCCCCTGGAGATACCCTGGGGGTGACGGTGATGGTGGCAATGGTGGCCACTATGTATCTCCTCTCTTCCAGACATGTTAAAAATATAGTCTCTAATTCTCGTGAGAACTCAAAAAGAAATAAATAGTTTTAAATTCATTTTTTGATTGCAAGTGATAGAAAACACAGCTAACTGGAGCTTACTAAATTGGGGTCTATTTTCCTTGCATAACAAGAAATCTGGATATACAGTTCCACGGATGCTTAGGAGACTCTATGATCATAGGACTTGGGATTAGCATCCCTGTGAGTCTCCTGGTCATCTCCCTCATAGTCATGAAATGGCTGCAGCGGTGCCAAGCATCACACCCTAGCATGGCTGCATTCAAAACAGGAAGCAGAGAGTAGCACAGGCAGAGGTTCTCCTCCCCCACCTCCCTCTTACCCAGGAAAAAAATCTCCCGAAGACTTCCTCATACCTCTCATGGACCTGAAGCTCATGTCCGCCCCTAAAGCCAGGGGCAAGTCCCATCTTTCCAGAGTTTAAGTGACCTCTGTCTGGTTTTGTTAACAAGGAAGGAAAGAGTAATGGCTTCAGGGCAAACAACGAACAGTCTGAAATAGTCCTGTCATCCCTAAACTGTAGATGAGGAGACTGGACCTCAGTGAGGCCACATAACCAGCCAAAGGTCACAGCGAATAGTAAGTGGCAGAACAATGATCCAAAACTGGGGGTCGGGTTGTTCTCTAATCCACTGAGCAACCTCTGACTGCAACAGCCCTTCCTGCTGGGATCTAATCACCTGTCTACAGTGCCCCCTCCTATTTTCTTTCATTATATATATTTTTTCTTAAAATGACCATACTAGGTCTCTGAATTCAACTGAAGATGTATTTAAATTTCACCCAGGACTGTTGAGGCCAGCCCCTTCCCACCCATTTGTAAGAAGTACGTCGAAGTCGGTCAGGTCAAGAGCACCTGAGGTACAGTTTCTGCTCTGCAGAAAACAGCTACTCCCTGATGATCCTGTGTCTGGGGCTGGAAACTCACTCTCCCCAGGGTCACCAGGGGAGCAGCCACCCTGTTAACAGGGCCGAGGGGACTCCCTGGCCACCAAGTCGAATAGGCAAGCAGAGCCTGACAAAGATGTCACCCTCAGGGACACGAAAGGGCGAAAGCCTTCAGAAAATCTGCCAACGTTAGGCACACACCTCCACCTCGGTGCCAGGTGGGGTAGACGTGGCATTGACCGAGGTCGGGCCTGGAGGCAGCAGGGGCGGTAGACGATGAGGGGCAGGTTCCCAGCGCAGGCACTTACCCCCGTGCACAATTCTTCACCCTCCAGCTCCACTGTCTTTCACCCTACAATGGAGACAACAATGGACCCTATCTCACAGCACTTATTTGAGAATTATAAGACGTCATGGATGCAACGGGGTTAACAAAATGTTCACGTGATGAACGTCACTGTATTAGCAGGAGTGGCAGCAGCAGAACTGGCAGGGGGAGGACAAAACAAGGCCAAACTGCCTGTCCTGTTCCACTGGTTTTAAAGATTCAAAGGAACTATCAATTTCTCTCCTTGTCTGCTCAGCCCAGAGCTTAGAAGTCTGGCTACCTTCTCCCTAAATTTACTCAACTACGAACAATCATCCAAAACAACACACACAAAGTATACAATTTGCTATCACACAACATCTTGTTTTATTTTTTTATGCTGGGTTTATGTTTTTCATGTGTATTTGTTTTTTGGGGGGGAATATCTCAAGGAATCAAGGGAATGTACATTCAGGTAGGCACATTTTAAATAAAAGAGCAAAGAATCACCCGTGTACCCATCGCACAGTTTAAGAGACAGAATAAAATCATCTTTGAAGCCCTTTGTGTCCTTCTATGACTCCAGGCCCTTCCTTGCCACCCCCACCCCACCCTCGCCCCATCCAGAACAGGTAAACATCAATCTGAATTCTGAGTTAATCACTCCTTTGCTTTTCTTTATTGTTTCATCATACATATGAATAAGCAATAAATCACTTAATTTTGCTTTATCAAACTTCACATAAATGAAATTACACAGTAGGTATTTTTCTGCAACTTGCTTTTTCATTCAGTTTTTATTTTTTGAGCTTTATCCATGTTTTTATTTTTTTGAGTTTTATCCACATAATTATACTTCATTCATGTGCACTGCTGTTTAATAGTAGTCCATTGTAGGACTATACCACAATTTACTCACCTATTCTCCAGTTCATGGATATTTGCCTTGTTTCTGGTGTAAAATTCCTAACCTCAAGATAGGCTTACACAGTTTTTAAATATTCAGGGTAACCACATAATTTGTTATCGAAACTGAGACATATTTGAGAGTGAAAGGAAATGCTATTAATAATTACGCCGGGACAACAGTAATAAACCATTTTATATGCTACCTTATAGATACTGAATATTATTCTAGGATTTCCTAATCAGTCCCCTAAAGTGGAGACTGAGGCATTTAAGTCCAACACTGCTTAACTAATGGTTCACATTTCAATGCTGTTGGCGCCTGCGTTCGGAAGTATAACCCTGAAGGAAAGCCCTAACAACTAATTATTTCCTCCATCCTGGGCAAAAGAAAAGCAAATTCTTTAAGAGGTAACATGGAGAAAAGGCACAGCTTCCCCGCCTCTGCTGTCTCAGACATCCCCAGTTTAATACATCATCCCTTCTGTGTATGACTGTATGTGTGGGGTTTTTCTCTCTGTCTCTGTCTGTCTCTCTCTCACACACACACACTTTTCCAAATTTAATAAAGTTTTATTTTTCAAAGTGTATCTGTGCAGGGACCTGCTTCTGCATCTTCACCAGCAGCAGGGGCATCTCTGCCCTTGGTATTTCTGGTGTAAATTACTTGAGTTCTGTGCACTGAAGCCATTTTAATAAGTCCTTTACTAAGGAGCTCCTAAAGCACCGCCCTGGCCAGGGAGTAGCTTTTTTTTTTTTTTTAAAGAAATGTTTTAGACGTGGAAAAATCGACAACTACAGGACAGCACCCCCTGGGCCTGCAGAACACGTGTGCCTTTTGCTGTACAAAAAAGTTCACAGCCATATTATTCAGAAAGAACACGACTGTCCAACAAGAGTAAAATGATCAATTGTGGTATAGTCATACAGGAGGAATGCTCTCCAATAATAAAAATGCAAAAATTATTGCTGCCCGCAATAAATTAATCTCACAACCAAAATGTCAAGGTAAAGAAGCAAAAAAAAAAAAAAAAAAAAAAGAGGGTTATATACACTATGACTTCATTTATATAAGACTCAAAAATGGGCAAAACTAATCTTCAATGTTAGAAATGAGGAGGAGGTGAAGGATATTGATTAGGTTGACAATGTTCCATTTCTCCATCTGGATGGTAGTTACAGAGGTGGTAACTGTGCTAATTCATCAAGTAATACTACTGAAGATTTGTGCACTTTTCTGTATGTATATTATGCTTGGAAAAAGGTTTGCTTTTAAAAACCTAAAACTAAAGCCACTTCTATTATTTTTGTTTGTTTTGTTTTGGGGGGGTAATTAGGTTTATTTATTTACTTATTTATTTTAATGGAGGTACTGGGGATTGAACTCAGGACCTCATGCATGCTAAGCGTGCACTCTACCACTGAGCTATACCCCCACCTTCTAAAGCCTCTTTTAATAGAATACTCTGTTACAAATTATTTTCACTGTTAAACTATCGGTGTGACCTTGGGCAAGTCACTTAACTTCTGTGTATCTATTTCTTTATCTGTAATAGCACCTGATGTGTAAAGGAGATGTAAGAAGTACTTGACATAAATATATGAAACATGCTTATTAGCAAGTACTTGGCACACAAGTATGTACTCAAAAATGTTAGCTGTTAGAATTACTGGTATCCCATCGACATCTGCCCTCATCTTTGGGACTTACATCCCCATTTATCATACCCTGTGGACTGAGTGAGGGCATACTGACAGAGACAAGTCTACCTGCCCCTGCTGGGCGGCTACGGAGAGGAATGGGTAAACCCCTTCCAGAGGACAATCTGGCCATATGTGCCAAGAACCACTCCCCCAAAAAATGTTTGTACCCAGTAATTCCGTTCTAGGAATCTATCCTAGAGATGAGACATGCAGACAAGATTTATGTTCTGTAATGCATGTTATTTGTAAAAGTGGAAAACTGGAAACAATTTATTATCTCAAGAAATAGGTAAATAAAATAATGGCGATGAGAAGTTTTAATGACATGAAAAAGTTAAGTATAAAAAAGCAAGAGGTCCCTCTGTACCCATTTAAAAATAATAACAAATACACATGGAGGAAAAGATAAGAAATTACATCAAAATTTAAGATGGTTATTGCTAGATGATAGTACTACAGGAATTTACATTTTTCTTTCTTATACTTTTCTGGTTTTTTCAATATTCTTCTATGAGTGTATATTACCTTTTATAACCAGAAATATAAATGTGAAACAGAATTGTGTCCTCTTCTCCACAGGCCTTTATCTCTGTTGTCAAGATGACAGCCAGTCACAATCCATCTTATTTTTGGAAGGACACCAGCACACAATGGGAGGTGCTGGAAGGAAGGTGACAGCCAGGTTGGCCATGGGCTTCAACAACAAGCCCCTGAGGGATGGCTGAAGAAATGAGGATGTGCACCTGGAGGAGGACTAGTCGACAGGATAGCTGTCTTGGAACATTTGGTCACATGGAAGAGGGATTACCTTTGCCCTACTGGGCTCAGAACCAAAACCAGTGGATTAAAGGTACAGGAGGGGAGAAGAGGAGGGTGAAGATTTAGCTCAGGAAGCAAGCACGCTGTACAGTCCTTCCTGCCCAACAGTAAGGAGCTCCTCTGGAGATGGCCAGTGAACTCTTGCTAGCATCTGGGCACCCACACGGTACCATCCTGAGCCATCCTCCACGAGCCTCCCAGGCCAGTCCACCCCGTGGACAACCACACGAATTACAGTCTCTGAGGTCTATAGCCAAACATCTGGTACACCCTCTCTCTTGCCCTATAGAGAGTTCTTTAAAATTTACCCAAACTGGACCACTCTTCTCCATTTTTTCCATTAGATCATCTTAGTCCAAACCGTCAGCACCTCTCTCTTCCCTGCACTGCAGTGGCTTCCCCACTGGTTTCTGTCTTCTACTGCTGCCACCCCTGCCCTCCGTCTGTTCACTACACAGAAACTCAAGTAATGGTTTTCTTAGACTAAAGTAAAAAAAATCATCAACATGACTATAAAACTCAAAGTGGAGATTCCAGCCTTCAACAGGGACCTTCTCCGTTGCTCCCTGCACTCCAATCAAGCTGGCTATCTTTTAGGTCCCTCATTCACGCTCCACTCTCTCCACCTCAGGGCACTTGCATGTGCTGAAACACTCTCCATACCCTACTGGCTTGACCCTTTTGCAGCTCAAATCTCAGATGTCATTCCCTAGATTTAGTCCTATGATGACATCTCAATGCCCTGAGAACCTTCATGTGGTTTATATGATTTCTGTGTGCTAGCCAGAACCAACCAGTCTGCACCCACTGCTTTTGGTCTCTCAACCAAGCAGAATACCACTGAGTTCCTCTTATGCATAAGCACTCCCTTTGTTCCTCAGTTTTTATGCAAGTTGCTTCCTCTGCCTGGTAAAATCTTGTAGCTAATTCCCATTACCTTCAGGACTCAAGCTGAATGCTCCTCCCTCAGGAAGCCTGTCCTTCCCTCCAGACACGGAGCTAGGTACCTCCCCACTGTGTGCCTTCAGCACCTGTAGTTATTCTGTCACAGCATTTACTCTACTCAATTGTATGTGTATTTCCTGCCATTTGGTAAACTATATGGGGGCAGGGATTACATCTATACTGCTCAGAATGGTTGACTATATATGACTTTTACCCCATGAAAGAACAAATTAAGGTTAAAAAAATTAGGAAAGTAACAGATTGTAACAGGAAGCATTCTAATAAGTGGTATTTTCTTCCTAGCACGATGAAGCAAATCTAGACTTCACTCAATTCCCTGTCCTAAGCAAAGGTTCCTGTGTTGTCACTTTTATTTTCACTAGCTGGCATGGTAATTATTCTTTACCAGGACTTGAATGCTCCCGGGCAATCTTCAGTCTGCACACAAAAAGGATCGATAGGTACTAAATAGGCCAAAAAGATGTATAACACTGAATTCGTAAAATGGCAGGATATGAAAGAAAGGTAAATTGGGAAAACACTGAAGGATATAAGACTAATCAGCAAAAAATAAATCTTCCATAGTCTGCTTCTCCAGAGGCATAAACAGCTCCTGTTCATTTGATAAAACTGCTTCATGTGAAAGACCTTCAGAAGCCCAAAGCCAGAGCCCTGGTCTGGGCCTCAGAGTGGATTCACGGTAGAAGTAAACAAACAGAGGCCAATGCCCTGTGTCCCTGTTGCTCAGGACCTCGTGGAGCCATCATACAATTCTGGACTGCCTACCTCCAAACTCCCCTACATTTGAGAGAAATACACTTCTACCTCATTTCACATCGGACAGCTTTGTGCAAAAGATTTTCCTGGGCCTTTATCCCAGGTCAGCCTCTTTCAAGGCACCAGTCCTGGCTTTGTCCTCTGAAGCAAGACATTCCAGTTTGGACCCCTTTACATGTCAGCCCTACAAGTGCTGTGGGATTTGGTCTAAGAAAACCTGGATTTCTGTGTGATCTTGGGCAAGTTGCTTAAGTGCTCTGAGGCTTGTTCTTTAGCCACAAAGTGAAGACTCCCTCCTTCTTTCTATCTTTCCCTAGAAATACTGTTTAGGGGAAAGAGCACAGGTTTCTGAGTCAGACATTCATTCAGATCACTTAATGGCTACGTGATCTTGGGTTCTTACTTAACCCCTCTGAGCCTCAGTCTCCCCATTTTAAAATATCTTACTTCACACGGCATTCTAAGGACTGGATGAGATATCGAATGTGAAGCACTTACAGGGTGGCAATGGTACACCCAGTAGTTTACTACAGAACAGTAGCTGTTACCAGCCCCCTTTCCACTCTGAGGTGCTATAAGTTATGGTAACAATAGCGAACGATAACTAAGCACAAATGTGTCAGCCCTGTTGGAACACCTTTCATGTACAAAGGCATTTATTCTCACAACGATATAAGTACTGTTATCATCTCCATTCTACAGATGAGAAAACTGAGGAATGAGATGTCAACTGCCTTGCCAAGGTCACACAGCTAGAGAGGCAAGCCCAGGCAGTGTGACAGCAGGATCCCTGCTCTTTACTGCCAAAATACACCATCCCCACATTGCTTGCCAACTGGGGGTAGCATCATGTCTCCCCAAGCACCTGGAGAGCTTCCTCAGGGCATGGCCTGCACTGATGCATCTCGGTGACCTCCATGGCAGCTAGCAGGGACTTTTACCCACCACGAGCCCTCCAAGCACCTGTGATAACTGACTAGCAGACAAGACACAACCAAGCAATTTCCAAAACATGTACTTTGTCAGATGACCTTGAAGTAGATCATCTGCCTGCTGAACCAAGGTGTGCCTGAAGTTAAACACAGAGGGTCTCTGCCACAGGAATAACGCTCCTCATGCAAAATACAGCTCTTGGGTTGTCAAAGTCACATCCCTGAAGCCTTAAAAAACTCTGAGAACAATCTGACCAATGTTTATATAATCCCAGAGTCTGAACTGTCTGAGATTAAGGTCTCTGTGATTAACTCAAATTAAAATACCTGCCAGACAGAATGAAATGTGCCACGGAGTTTGTTGATCTATAAAGAGCTACCATGTCCCTCTCAGCACTGATGGACAACAGAACTCTCATGATATCACCGTCAGGGACACTTCCTGATTATGTCACTGTGCAAATTAGGTGCTAGTGGTGCAGGTGAGAGGACACACACCTCATTAACACAGACTCCATTAATCTGGACTACGTGAAAATTCTTAGCGCTGAATTTTATCTTTCTGTTACCTCTAAAGGAAAATAATATGTATAATAAATGAATAAACAAGATCAATTCATCCATTCTACTAATATTTATTGTGAATCTCTTATGTCCTAACACTAAAGTAGCAGTCAGAGACCTTATTTTGTGCAATTCTCATTAAAAGAGAACTCTGTACTGCAGCAAGGAATGTCTCCATTTTAAAACACACTAGAAGTCTTCATAGACAGAGAATACAGACTTGTGGTTGCCAGGCGGGTGGAGGGTGGGAAGGGATAGACTGGGATTTCAAAATTGCAGAATAGATAAACAAGATTATACTGTATAGCACAGGGAAATATACACAAAATGTTATGATAACTCACAGAGAAAAAAATGTGACAATGAGTGTGTGTATGTCCATGAATGACTGAAAAATTGTGCTGAACAGTGGAATTTGACACAACATTGCAAAATGATTATAAATCAATAAAAAAATGTTTAAAAAATAAAAAATTAATAAATAAATAAAATAAAAAATAAAATACACTAGAAGTCTGGAAAATTAATTATGGTACATCCATACAATGGAATGCTATGTGACCATAATTAAACCAGTGGGGTAGATCAGTGGGTGCCAACATATTAACAAGAGTGATTGCTGAATGAAAAAAGCAAGAGGTGAAACCCTCTTTAAAGCATTCCATTTGTATTAAAAAATAACAAGAAGATAATGAAGATACACACATAAATGAAGAACATGCAGTGAAAGTCTTGGGAAGGAAAGTCAAGGAAATCTGATGGTCTGAGATAGAAAAACCTGCCCGCATCATCTACAGAGTCAGGAAAATGGTTCACTGACAAAAAAGAAAAGACAGAAAGAAAGGTTTAGAATTAAGAAATGCTTTACTGCTGTTACTAAAGGTTTGGGGTGGTCAGTAATTTCTTTAAGCAGATGCTAATTCAAGGAAGGCAAATTTATATAAACACATATGTTACCACTTGATTGGTTCTATCAATAAATTTTCAAAGTTTATTTTGAAAAGACTCATTTGAAATCATCTATGTTATTTCTAATAGTAGACAGAAAGATGTTCTAAATAGTGCGAGTAACCCTTAAGGATCTTTAAATTTTTTTAAATTTTATTATTTTTTTATAGAGGTACAGTCAGTTTACAATGCTGTGTCAATTTCTGGTGTACAGCACAATGTTTCAGTCATACATACATATACATATATTCCTTTTCATACCCTTAAGCATCCTGACGGCCTTTCAACACTAAACTCCCAGACAGAAAGCTCTTAGACAAACCTGACACGTCCAGCCGCCGCCTCCTCTACCATCTCCTTGCACCAGTGACGGGGAACTGGGGAATTGGAAACTGACAGTTCTGTTTTGTCAGTGCTGATAAAAGGGGAACAAATTACGTATTTTCCCTGAGTGTGCAGTACGTTGTTTGAAATTGTTTTGTTGTCGTTTTCCCCCCAGTAGCAGCAACTAGGCAAGACATCTGGTAACTTCTTCAGGAAAAGTTTGAACAGATTTGTGGGTGTAACTCTACTCAATATGTTTTGTAAATAAACCCTAGGCAATGCCATCAATTAAAAATCTTTTTAAAGATGGTTTTAACAACAGCAATGCCCTGGAAACTAAAGTTCCAACATCCCAATAATCTTAAGACCCACCACGTATGGAAGACTCATCAGGTACCGGCAGGCACTGTGCAAAGCACTCGACAGGCAAGGAACATTTTAATTCTCACAGCTCAGTGGGGTGTCTTTATTAACCTCATTTGGCAGGTGAAGAAACAGACTCGCTGAGAAGAATTAACTTGCCCAGAGTCACAGAGCTAGCGAGTGGAAGAACTGGGATTCAAACCACGTGCTGAAAGAACTCCAGGGAATCCTGAAGCACAGGGTTCCCTCTAAGCCCAGCAGCTCATCAGAGAGAGAACGGTAAAAATTAGGGGGACAAGGAAGGAACCACTGTCTCTGTGAGCTAGAATTGACTTTCTGTGACTTCTGGCACCTTTCAGCGGAGCATGCCCAGTGTAGCAGACTAAACAACAAGTCTGGCACTTGGAAGTCTGGGTTGTCCTGGTTCCACCACGAGCAAACCTGCCTGCATCACTTACCCTGTCCAAGCCATGCTCTCCACAGCTGTAAGACGGCTGGACCAGAATACCCTTCAGCTCTAGAACTGCGTATCTATGAGGACACATGTACAGGAACCATTTTTTCTGGACGGGAAAGTAGAAAAAAGTCGAATCTAAGCCACAGAGTGTACAACCTAGCACATGAGGCACTCTGCAGAGAAAAGCCCTGACAGCACTAACCAGCAGTCAGCTTCCAACACAACTGCACTAACGACTTCCAGTGGCCACTACTAAATCCAGTGGTCAGTTTCTGGTCATCCTAATTGCCGATCAGCAGCATTTGACAGAGTTAACGCTCTCCTCTTTGAAACCTTTTCTTCACTTGACTTCCAAGACATCACTCTCTTATAGATTTTCCTCTACCTCATCACCTCCCCAACTCACACAGTGCCTCGGAGTTCAGTCCCAAACCTCGCTGTCTACACTGATTCTCTCGGTGCTCTCATTCAGTGTCGTGGATTTAAATGCAAATCCGCATGCTGATGACTCCCAAGTGCATATCTCCGTCCTGGAACTCTAGACGTAATTTTACGTTCAGCTGCCTACTTGACATGTCTGCTAGGATGTCTAATGTACATCTCATGCCCTCAGATGAGCTCGTATTTCCCACCTAGCTCTGCCCTTAGTGAAGACCCACTGGAGTAAATGACACTACACCCTTCTGGGTGCCCAGGTCTAGGACTCTGACTCCCATCTCACTGAGGGTTAAAGCCAAAGTCCTTACAATACTTAACAAGTCCTTTCAGGCTCTTATCCTCACTCATCTCCAGTGATCTCTCTGAGAGATCTCGTCTCCATTTGGTCTTCCCCACCCCTGCCCACTGCAGCAGCCCTAGCCTAGGCACTTGCTAGTCCCTCCACTTGGAACACTCCCCTTGGTACCCACAGGCTCACTCCCTCACCTTTCTTGGGTATCTTTTCAAATACCACTTTCCCTGATCATTCTAAACTGCAACCTTCCCCTCAAAGCACTCTCTTTCCCTCTCCCCTGCTCTGTTTCCCTCCATAAAATTTCACCATCTGGTGTATTTTGTATTATATTCATGTATTTCCTTACTGCCTATATTCCCCAACTAGAATGTAAACTCCAGGGAGGGAGAAGGGTTTGTCTGTCTTGTTCACTGATGTATCGCCAACACCTAGAATACTGCCTGGAACATAGCAGGCATTCTTTGTGGAAAAAAAGGATTTAATCTATGTTCACCCATGCACAGCTCATGAAGAGCAGCAGAACAGGCCACCCCAAAATATGCTACTTTAACATAAGGATTACTTTGAGTTGAAGACAATTGAAGGAGCAGATAAAAGAAAAATTCTTGGCCTTCTCCCTATTCACCTGAAAGCAGGACGTAAACTTGTACAGGTGTCCCCCTCCCTCTCCTCTCTACCAGAAAAGACAGAAGTTAATCACTGAGACACTCTAGACCCTTATCAGCCCAGAGACGGCACCAGAGAACTCTCTATAACTACCCTTGCTACAACTGGCCCTGATCTACCATTAGTTTCCTTATATATTTACCTTCCCACAATCTGCCAACCCTGGAAGCTCGAAGTCCTCTTCCTTTATCTTGTCACTTCTCTAAAAATTTACTGTTCTTGCTACACAACCCCTTCAGCTACTCATCTCTGAGTGTTCCCGGATGCATGCATGATGCACATGTTAATACACTTGGGTTTGCTTTCCTCTTGTTGATCTGTCTTTTGTCGGTCTAATTTACTGAGCCCAGCTGGGAAACCTAGGAGGGTAGAGGGAAAAAGTTTCCTTCCTCCCTCTACATTTGGTGCACCAGAGCACACACGGTAGCCATTTCTCTGTGAGAGAGAGGAAGATGATGAAATACTGTCTCAGACACTAGTTTCTTTTCCTCTTGTCTAAAAACAGGGGTCATTTTTGGACTTAAGGAGAAGTGTATATCGTGGTGTCTCACTTCAACAGACAGCAACATGTCCAAGGCCCTAGAGCTGGCAAGTGGCAGAGTCAGGGTTGGAACCGAAGCAGCACAGTTCAGAGCTGGTGCTCATAACCACTAGGGTACACTCTCCCTGATGCATGCTCTCTGCTTGCAGAGAGATGCTGTGCATCATCACTCCTTTGGGAATTGCTCCTCTCCCCCGACCCTTTGTGATTCTGGAAGGGTTGAATGTGCCCTCTACCTCAGCTACAGGGGTGGATAGGGGCGCCAGAAGGTGCCCCAAAGATACAGAAGGAAGGGAACTTCCAGCTGGTGCTTCTCCCTGTGGATGCCCCTTCTGCTATAAAGATCAAGTTTCTCTCATTCAAAAACAAGGCTTTCAGGACACAGCATGAAGCTCCAGGAGTCATCCTTCCACTGAAGCAACCACTGAGGTGGAAGAAGTGATTGGAATCAACTGTTCAGGAACCCTGGAGCCTACCCGGACACTTACAACCACCCGGGGGGTGCTTGGTGAAGAGAGAGGCTGCTGACCTTTCGTAAGTGAGCAGTGTGGGTGAACCAGCTACCACCCCCTTCCCGTCACAGCTGTGGAGAGAGAAGTCCGCATTCCTAGAAAGGCTGGCTAGTGCCAGAGTGGGCAGTGGGGACCTTGCCCTCTAGAAATGTGAGGTCATGTATTCTGGTTGGTCCTGCGGTGCTGAGGAACTGACAAAGATGCCTGCCTTGGTTTTAGCCCTCTTAGCAGCAGCAGCTTCCCCGGTGGCATCCACTGGAAAATTTTAAGAGACAAAAAAAATCCCTCCTTTTTGGAGCAAGACATTTAAGGAAATCTTTGTTAGGCCACAGGCCAACCTCCGAGATAACAACAGAAACTTCAGTGACCATACACAGCAAGAAATGCATATTCGCAAAAATAGTGTAGAAAAGTCACAAGTGAACAACACCAGCCCTCAGCAACACCAACACCACCAACAAAAAAAATCAGCAAACCCTGAAGAGTGGAAGAATGAGATTTCCAGAGTTACTACACTATAAAACTCAGAATATTGAATTTTCAACAAAAAACGACACAGCATACAAAGAAATAGGAAAATATGGTCATTCACAGGAAAAGAAAAAAAAGAAAGAATGTATCAGAAACCATTCCTGAGGAATGCCAGACACCCTGGAATTACTAGTCAAGATGTTAAATCACTGTGTTAAACCTGTTCAATGAGCTAAAAGAAACCATGAACAAAGAATTTTTTAAAATCAGAAAAATTAAGTATGAACAAAATGAAAATATCAACAAAGATAAAAATTATAAGAAGGAAGCAAATTCTGTAGGTTAAAAGTATAATGACTTAAATGAAAAATTCACTAGAGGAGTTTCAACAGCAAATTTGAAGAAGCAGAAAAAGACAATCAGCAAACTTGAAGATAGGAAAACTTGAAATTATCAAATCTGAGCAGAAGAAAGAAGGAAGAAAAGTGAACAGAGCCTGAGGGACGTGTGGGACACCATCAGGTAGACCAGCAATCTCAGAAGGAGACAAGAAAGGGACAGAAAGAATATCTAAGGAAATAATGGCCAAATCTTTCCTGAACTTGAAAGACAAGAATACACACATGCAAGAAGCTCAACAAACCCCAAGAAAGATAAAGTCAAAGAGATCCACATGGAGACACATTATAGGTAAGATGACAAAACCTGAAGAAAAAGAGAAGAATCTGAAAGCAGAAAGAAGTGACTCTTCATGTACAAGGGAGCATCAATAAATTAACAGCTTATTTATCATAAGAAGCCATGGAGACTGGAAGAAAGTAGGATAACAGTTAACGTCCTGAAAGAAAAAAGTCAACCAAGAATTCTGCGTCCATCAAAACTACCTGTGAAGAATGAAAGAAAAACTAAAATTAATTTCTAAATAAACAACAGATGAAGGAGTTCAGTACTTGCAGATCTTCCCTACAAGAAATGATAAAGGATAAAGACATTAAACTTTAACTCAAAGCCATAAGAAGAAATAAACACTGATAAAGGTAATCAAATAAATATGTGAACCAGTATAAGTGTACTTTTGGTTTATAACTCCTCTCTTTTCCTATATGATTTAAAAGGCAAATACTTAAGATAAATCTACGTTATTGGGCACACAATGAATACAGTGGTATCTGTGACAGAAACATAAAAGGGGAGGAACAGGGATGTACAGGAACAGAGTGCATACTACTGAAACTAAGTTGGCATTAGTCAAACTAGGTTTTGTAAGTTTTCTTTCAATCTGAAATGCTAATTTTAAAACCAATTTTATAGGAAATATAGTGTCATTGTGGAAAAACTATAAAATCAAATAAGAATAAAAGACTGAAATCACCTCATGTCATGCCAGCTTTCTCCTGATTGAGCTGAAAAAATTTTTTAATGACTCGATCTTTTCTAGGAGAGCCAGAGTAGAGAAGGCAGTGTTTTAGACAGGGGATAATATGAGAGAAGAAGAGTGGCAGAAAAGATTGTTTTTTCCTTTTTCCTAGAAGAGATAGCTTTCCTTTTGGTCAACAAGATTTTTTCAGAGTACTTCGGATATCAAAGGCACTACTGCATAACACTTAAGAAACAGACTCAGGCTAGCCTGCTCAGGTTTGAATTTGGATCAGTCACGTACTAGCTGTGTAACTTTGGGCAATCTCTCAACACCTCAGTTTCTTTATCTGTAAAATGGGAATAATAATAGTACCTACTTCATGAGGTTGTTGTGAGGAGTAAATGTTACTACATATAAAGCACTTAGAACAGCTCCTGACACATAGGCAAACCCTAATAATATTAACTCTTCTTATAATCATACAATCACCTAAAAACACCTTGAGAGGCACAAATGAAGTTCTAGCAAGGTCTATAGCTGTAACAATAAATACATTTTAAAATTCTTTACCTTATTCCACAGTCTAATCAATTAACCCATTTCCTATAGATTCAGATAATTCCTACCTAATATTTAGGACAAATAAATGTCTTCCATCAGTGTTATCAGCTAAAGAATGTCACTTGCCATCCAGCTCTACGAGGACTGTGTCATTAGCCACTGCAGGTGCTGACTTTCAGCACATCCTAAAGGAGTTCAGTGTGGACATCAGGAAGGAGGTGCTGTGTGCTCTGAGAAAACTGGCAGAACAGGCCTTCAGATGGTTAGACAGTTTCAGGAGGACATTTTATGAACCCAATTTCTTGTATCTTCCCATACTCAGAAAAGCACCAGAGCTATTAATTAAGATATCTGTTCCTCATGACTAGCAGCAGCCTTCTACCAAAATGTGTGCTTCAGCGCACCTACCCCTTACCAAAATCACATACATACTGTTCTCTCCCCCTACCTCTTCAGAGCAGCTCCTCAGAGCTGTGTGAGAGGCTGTCTCCTGGGCTATACTCCTCATTAAGTCCGCAATAAAACTGAAACTCACAGCTTTCACGTTGTGCCTTTTTATTTCAGTCGACAGACCACTAACGCAGTTAGTTTTGAAAGCTTTCTTCTAAACCAGAATTGGAACGGCTGTGTCTTTCTGTCACTGCCATTACCACAACAGGATATAAACCCCCATGCTGCTACCTAGAAAGCTAAAATGGCTAGCCATGTGAGATTTACTCATTCATTCAGTCACTCGTTCAACAAACACTGAGTACCTTTAATATGCCAGGTACTGGGGATACAGGAATAAACAAAACAGACAAAAATTCAAGTTTTCATTCTGGTAAGCAATCACAGAGGGGGAAGGTGGAAGGCGGCAGTTCCCTGGCGCAAGGGGGTTGGGCAGAGGCCGGAGCAGGGTTACTGTTCTTACCGTGAGTCTCTCCAGGTCCCTCTGGTCTGGCACTAAATTATACCACAGGTTACTCACGTTGAGACTCCTGACCTAGAGGTGAAACCCATGAAAGTTAATTCCTTAAGTCCCTGGTCACTTCTCACCACCAGCCTACCCAGGTCAGAGACCTAGGAACAAAAAATGACTCAGTCTCTTGGTCATGACCAGAGACAAATAATCACGTAAGAACCAAACTAGTAAAGATGAGCTTTCTGTTTCTTTGTTTAATTAGAGCTATGTACTTCAATGAATTTTTTTTTTAAAGTATCTTCCATCTTCCCAGGATGATTTAACTAGAGGCAGAAGCCAAACCACTGCTCTCCAAAATCAGACTTCTCAATTTGAGTCTTGGTTTGGACAAGTCATTCAAATAAGAGTTAGTTTCCTCGTCTGTTAAGCAGGGAGAGTAACACTGTGGAGAGTACAGGGCTGCGGTGACACTTAAGTGACTTGAGGATGTGAAGAGTGTTTAGACCGCCTGCACAGACGGTGCCCTTGGTACACACTGAAAACAAGAACCTCCCAACATTCAGTGGATCATTTTATCTAGAGAGTATCGTATCTGTGAAAAAGTATAACCCAGCAGACGAATGCATATTTAGTTATTGCAGCACACCAAGCAGAGAGGTGGATTTGGGGAGTGGGGAGCCATGTTCCAGGTTACAGTGGAGGCCTGGGTTGGCTGCCAGATTTGACTTGGTTCCAAGAGTTCAGAGCCCTACCCACCAACTTACAATGGCTTTTTGTGCAGCACTGCCCAGGGGGACTCTGCCTCCTGCTCCCACCAACCACTTGTTTTCCTTTAAAGCTGATTCAATCAAGGAGGCCCAGGCTTCTCAACCAGGGCCTAACATGGGTAACAAGGCCCTGGCTCGGTGCTTACGAAGCATCAAGAACACCCCAAACTCTGTGTCAAAGGCAGCCCATCAGGACCAAGCTCACTGCCAGCACTTTTCACAGTTCATTGCAAGAGAACTCTCCCCAAGGCCTCGGCTCTCCTCTCTTCATTTTCTTTACAAAAAGCACACCTGATCCTGCCCCAGGGAAGACACTTCAGGAGACCACTGAGGGGCCGCTGGTATTCTTTTCACAGCACGTGGTTCTCTCTCCCCGATGACCCCCTCCCCAGCATCAAAAGCCTGCATTCAGGGGAGGCAACATGCTACAGCCTGCCGGCCGGGGGTGAAATTGAGCCAGTGCTGTGGAACAACTCAAAAGTCATCTGCTGGACCTCAGGGGCATTACACTAAGTGAAATAAGTCAGGCAGAGAAAGACAGACACCGCATGTTCTCACTCACATGTTGAATCTTAAAAAGCCAAACTCATAGAAATAGAGTAGATTGGTGATTGTCAGAGGCTGAGAGGTGGGGGAAATGGGGAGATGTTGGTCAAAGGGTACAAACTTCCAGCTTTCAGATGACTAAGTTCCAGGGATCTAAGGTATAGCATGGAGACTATAATTAACAGTACTGTATTACATACTTAAAAGTTGTTAAAAGGGTCATTCTTAAATGCTATCACCACCAAAAAAAAAAAAAAAAAAAAGATAATTATGAGAGAGGATGGAGCTGCCAACTAACCTTACTTTGGCAATCATTTTGTAATATATACATGTTGCAAATAATCACCTTAAACTTACATATGTTATATGTCAATAATATCTCAATAAAGCTGGAAAAAAAATCATCCAAGACCTGTGGTCTCTACCCAGCTTCCTGTCTTACTGCAGCCAAGAGACTCTTTCTCTTTGACTTTTTAAAATGAAATGCAAGAAATCACTTTCCCTGCCATGGCTTCAGAAATGATAACTGGAGGATTATTTCTCTTCCCCATTTGATGACATTTCTATGAGGACAGGGACAGTGGCTCAATCATCTTTGCATTCTTAGCATCAGACATAGAAACTAGCTGAAGAAAGGGTTGTTGAATAAATACAGTAGTAAATTCTACATTTATAGCATCTACTGATACTTTAAAATTCCAAATTAGAAGTTATAAAACCTATGATAGATATCTTAAGAAGAACAAATCAATTGCAAAGTCAATTATGTACTACATATCACATAGGATTTTATGAAAATTAGCACTATCTCATAGTTAAAGGAAAGGTACAGTAAAATATGCTTTGTTATTAATTGGTATGAATACAGAACCAATAATTAATTCCAGCCTTCACTGTAATAGGACGCTTATATTTTTCCATTTATAAAGTGGGAAAAGTAACAGCTGCCTCACTGCATTTTCGTGAGGATTAAATGAGCTAATGTATGTACAGTACTTAGAACAGTGCCTGCAGACAGTGACCACACAAGAAATGTCAGCTATTATTATTGTTATTATCAGGCACTATTCTGGCTAAGACTATTAGACCAAGTTAAATAGAAGCTCATTTAGTTAATCTGTCCAGAAAGGTATTAACAGAAGTAAGACGCACATATAAATCTATCCCCTTGACAAAATTCACCCTCAGCGCTTTAGATGTCTTCCAAAAGCCACTAATGGATTCTCATCATGTAAGAATTGCCTATAAATGGTTTGTTTCCTCGAATTGGACCATACCTTGAAGCAGAAATATATATTTAGCCAACCCCAAATGTATGCCTGAAAGAAGTGAATTAGCAGCTTCACTAAAGGGTCCTTTAAAAAAAAAATTCAGAGAGAAATTTTTACCTTCTCTTCAGGCCAGACGACAGTCTTGATTTGGCAAGATTTGGGGCACTTTTATCTGATAAGAACTTCAAATAACTACTGTTTGGGTTAAAAATAATCACTGAGAAACAAAAACTGAGACACAACTGAGAAAGAAAAAGCAGAAGTATTTACAAAACTGCTGCCTTTACACTCCCCCACAGTGCGTGTTTTCCTGTTTCTCACACCACCATCCTTCAGCCCAGCCATCCCAAAGGATGTCCTGTAGGTTGCTGGTCCCCAGGAGGCTAGGCCATATGAGGGACCTGAGAAATATCTTCTCCTCCAGGAAAGCCACAGTGCCCATCAGTGTATCAAAGGTCCTGAGCTCCTTCCAGGAAAGAACACTGTTTAGCTGTGCTTCATCCACTCTTTGACTATGTAAAGAAAAACACGTTGTCTGACATTTCAATTCTATGGGGGTCAAGCCACTAGCCCCTGCAGTCACCCACTGACAGTGCACCTGAAGGAAATTCAAGATGGAGAAAAACAGGAAGCATTCTGAGTTTTGGATCTGGCCCCTAGATAGTTAAGATACATATCGAAGGAGAAATTTCAATGATCCTAGATTCTTGCATCTTCCCATATATAGAAAATCACTAAAATCATAAATTTGAGGTGTCTGTTCTTTACGATTAGCAGTAATCCATTTATATTTTACTACATGTTTTTTTCCCAGCAAAAAATTCATCTATACCCTGGTTCTTCCCTTACCTCTTCGTAGTAGTTCCTCAGAGCTGTCTGAGAGCCTGTCTCCCAGGATACAGTCCTCAGTAAGGTCCCCGAACAAAACTTAACTCACAAATTTACGATATGCATTCTTCTTTCAGTCAGCAAGAACTCACTTAACCGCACACAGGCTTTTTTCCCAAAAACATGTACAAGAATTTAAGTTTTGGAAATACTGAAACAGTCTAAAATTAACCACTTCTTCCCATTTGGGAATGACTGTAGGCTCAGTCACCTGGCCTGACAAAGCCAACACTTACTTAAAAGCAGATGGGAAATAAGGTTAACCCTATGCATTCCCATGGCCCTGCCTTCAATGCAGGCTTTCATATCTTAGATCAAATAGAAAAGAAAGTATCCTCAGCATCACTCTGAAGTGTGTCCTACAGCCAGGCGAGACACTCATGAACTCTAGGAATGGCACACAGAGGGCGTGATTTCAGAAGATTTGGAGGATATGAGAAAGGGAAAGGAAGATGTAAGAGCAACCCTGTCAACAAAAGGAATTTAACTCTCCTCCTAGGATTTAAGTCCAAGAGAAGAAAATAGGTGCCTTACAATCTAAATAGAATATGTCCAAAGTTTTTAGAAAGAAATCCACTGAGGTCAGTTTAATGGGGTCACAAGCAGAGAGGAATGCTCAGGGATTCCTTGTCAAATTACCTCCAAAGACTCCCATCTCTAGAACATTATCTTCATTCTACATCTGGAAAAAATTTCCAGAATTCTGAATAGCTGTTTGCAATACAGTTTTTTTTCTAGCACCCGATAACTCACAGAAAATTAGGGATTTGGGGAAGCATCTTGTCTCCCTCCCCTTCAGGTCACTATGATATTCACCAGAACATAATTGTCCAAAGGGGCCTTCTACTGGCCTTGCTAATGACCTAAGTTACTAAAAAAGCACAGCCATCAGCAGATAGCAACATGAAATTTCAGAAATAACAACAATAACAAAAAAATAACCATCCTGGGTTATGTAACTCCATTTCCCAGGATTCGAAAGCACTCAACGTCCTTGAGCCTGAGAATCCCCGAAGTGGAGCAGGAGAGGTATAGGGAAGGGGCTACTAGCTGAGTGTATAGAAAAGCCTTATCTCGCAGGCTCTGCAGTTGAACAGAAACTCACGGAAAACTGCCCATCATTTTACTCCAGCTAATATCCAACAGAACTATCTGCAATGAAGAAAGTGTTCTGTATAAGCACTGTTCAGTATGGTAGCCACTAGCCACATGTGGCCTTTCAGCCTTTGAAATGTGGCTCATACAACTGAGGAACTGATATTTTAATTTCAGTTAATTTTAACTTAGATAACCACATGTGGCCTATGGCTACTGTATTAGATAGTGCAACTAACTAGCTTACATACTCAAAGTTCCTTCAACAGGAATTCCACAAAAATAGAGATAGTCAGGGACCAAGGAAGGTTCTCCTGGGGTTCTGGGAAATGGACTTTTTAAAGGAAGCACGGAAGACTCAAGTCCACTGTCTCATGACTCTTCATGTACACACTGACAGGGCTAAAGGTGAGCAGCATTCACATTCTACTAAATGGAGAAACTGAGATATAGATCAATTAACTGATATAAACAATAACTGCTATTTGTGGAAACTCTACATGTGATCTTTACAACAATCCTCCAAGATAAACATTACTGTCTTTCTCTCACTGATGTGGAGAGTGAGGGTCAAGGAGTTTAAGCGTCTGAAAATGCCACACAGTAAGTGAAGCTAACATTGGAACGCAGACCTAGCTTCAAAACCAGAACAAAATACAATTGAGGTCTTTAGCAAAAAAAAAAAAAAAAAATTTCCTTTCTAGATTTAGTCAACAAGTGTTTTTTGAGCATCTACTATGTGCACAACACCATGCTAAGTGCCAGGGTGGGCAGGGAGACACAAAGATAAACAAGGAAAACCATCATTACACTGAACTTCAGAGTCACGTGGGCTTGTTACTATTCTCTAACAAAGTATGTTAATTATTCAGTTACTCCCAGCTAGCGCCTCTGGTATATTATAGCCAATCATCCCAGAATATAAAATAAGCTCATATTCTTAGTACTTCAAAAACATACAGAACCAAAAGCACAAGTGACAAGAAAGGGGGAGGGTTAAAAAAAAAGTGACAGAAAAAAATAAATAAGTTAGACTTCATCAAAAGTTAAAACTTTAGGCATCAAAGTAAAAATAGCCATCATCAACAATGTAAAAAGACAAGATGGGAGGAAATATTTGCAAATCATACATTTGACAAGGGACTTGGATCCGAACTACATTTTTTAAAACCTCTTACAACTCAACAATAAGACAACCTATACACATTTTTGTGCGACATATGTTTACATTTCATTTCAGTCTAGGAGTGGAATGCTGGGCCATATGGTCATTCTGTGTTTAGCATTTTGAAGAAGTACAAAACTGTTTTCCAAAATGCCTGCACCATTTTACAATCCCAAAAGCAGTATATGAGGGTTCAGACTTCCCCACAACCTCATCAACACTTGTTATTGTCTGTCTTTTTTATTTTAACCATTTCTGATGGTGTGAAATGATATCTCATTATGGTTCAATTTGCATTTCCCTAAGGACAAGTGATGCTGAATATTTTTTCATGTGTTTACTGGCCATCTGTATATCTTCTTTGGAGAAATGCCGATTCAAACCCTTTGTTTCTTTTTTGGAGGGGAGATCAAGCCATTTTATAGAGGGGCTTCGGGATAGGGTCGAAGGGCTGGGTAGACAATGAGATCTGACATCCTCGTCCAGGCCAAGACCTCCCCAGCTTTACAGTCGCTGAAAGCCTTGGCCTGTTTTTAAATGGGCTGATTTTACTGTGAAGTTGTAACAGTTCCATATACAGTCTGGATATACTTTCCTTGTCAATACATGATTTGCAGATTTTTTCTCCTATTCTAAATCTGTTCTCATAAGAGTCAAGTCAAGTTCCCCAGCAAACAGCCCCGCTCCTTGCTCAGGAAGGAAAATATCATCTGAAAACATGAACTACAACATTTTTTAAAGACCATCTCACTTTCTTTTTCTTTTTCCTACTCTGCCATCTTGGCAATCTCCCCATCATACTTTCTGATGAGAAGCAGTTGAGAAACCCTCAGTCCACAGCATGGAAGGGCACTGATGACTTGAAAGTAATCATGAAGCCAGCAAGATGGAGACGACTAGGAAAGAAATGTTAGGGGTGAGTTGGTTAACGCACAGGTTTTAAAATGGAAAAACTGCCCATCATTTTTCTTCCTCTATTTTGTTTTAAATCCATCTTTGTCACTATTTTTCTAAATGGATCTAAGTTCTTCCTAGTCATTACCATATAAGCAGTACAGGGCAATGATATGGATAACTTGACTTAATCTACAAAAGAGCAGAAATGTGTAATGATGAACCATGTTACCCCAGGACCAGGAGGGCCATGGAGGAATACCAGAACATATGTGTACTCCCATATATAAATAGATAAACAGCAATGTCCTGCTGTATAGCACAGAGAACTATATTCAATATCTTACAAGAATCTATAATGGAAAAGAATCTGGAACATATGTGCAGAAGTCCAGATAGCTTTAATCTCTCCCATTTGGATTTGCCTCCTACACACCTACCATCATTAAGAACTTGCCAAAACCAAAACATATCTAAGAGGACACCCAGATGGGTAGGAACTGGATATGAAAGCTTTTCTCGTAATAGAGGTTTCTCGGGAAAGAAACAAGAAAAGGGAAGAAACAAGATTAAAAGCAATCTCCAAAGGCAAATACTGGGGAAAACCCAACAAGATCAACACGGTAAATTCTCAACAGATGCCAGTTATTAGTGTTATCATTAATATTAAATAACAATATTAACTGTAATGTCCTGAATTATGTTTAAAACATAACCAGAGTGCCAGACACCTGCACACAAAATTTCAGCAGAGTGCTCACCACAGAATATTAGCAAGAGTACTTAAAGGCTGGGCGCCTTTTGTCCTCAAGGAGGAATAAACACAGGATCCAGGGAGGATGTGAGAGTGGAAAGTGGGGCACCTAAACTAAGAACAAACCAAACAGACAGGCTAAAAGGCACAGCCCAATCACAATCTACAAAAGAAAAAAATAGACAAACTGTTCTTCATCAAAGTGAAAAACCTTTGCTCTTCAAAAGTCATCATTAAGAGAATGAAAAGATAAGCCACAAGTGGGAGAAAATATTTAAAAATCACACCTGGTAGGGGACTTGTATCCAGAATATATAAAGAATATATATAAGAACATGAAAAGATGCTCGACGTCATTAGTCATTAGGGAGATGCAAATTAAAGCCACAATAAGATACCCCTCCACACCCACTAGGATGGCTAAAATAAAACAGACAGACAATATCTAATGCTGACAGGGTTGTAGAGCAACTAGAACTTCCTTCTTAGCCCAGCAGTATAAAGGTAAAACGGTACAGCCACTTTGGAAAACAGTTTATCTGCTTTTTAAAAGATTCAATATACCTCTACCGTATGTCCCTGCAACTTCACTCCCAGGTGTTGACCAAAGAGAAATAAAAACTTCTGTCCATATAAACATGTGCACACAAACGATCGTAGCAGAAACAATGCAAATATCTACCAAATGGTGAATGAACTAACAAAATGTGGTATATTCATGTAATAAAATATTCAGCAATAAGAAGGAATGAACTATTAATATAATACTAATGAATCTCAAAATCATTATGCTATGTGAAAAAATGCCAGACACAAAAGACCATGCATTGAATGAGTCCATTTACATGGAATTCCCAGTAAAGGCAAATCTACAGAGAAAGAAATTGGATTAGTGCTTCCCTGCGAGTGAGGACAGACTGGCTGCCGATGAGTACAAGGTCACTGTCTGTAGTAATGGAAATGCTCTAACATGGATGATGGTGACAGTTGTACAACTCTGTAAATTTACTAGAAGTTCCTGAGTTTAAAATAGATGAATTTTATTATATGTAAAATATACCTCAATAAAACCCTTTTAAAAAGACAAGGCAGCCCTGAGACCCACGAAACAGTAGGCCTGGATCAGGACAGATCTTTTAGTAGTACTCATTAAATATGCCATAGTCAAAAAAACACAATGAGGAAGAAGAACAAATTTTCTTTCTCTTCTGTTTCACTTACCAAAAGAAATTTATTCAGATTTTTCAAAATTGGAAGCTATAAATGCCAGATTCTCTTAGAACGTGATGTTGGAGGCAGCGTGCCTAGAGGTTAAAGGTGGACACTGCGGGCTTAACTTGTGTCTAAAACCCACTCTCCTACTTTCTGGGTGACCTTGAGCAAATGAGTTAACCTGAGCCTCCGTTTCTTGTTCCTATAAAACAAACCTCACACATATCATACTATCTAGCACATGGGAAGTACTTAACAAATGTGATGTTATTATTTTTCTCATCAGCACATCATTATCACCATCGCCACAACCATAGTTCCCTCAGGAAGCATGAAAATGTAACTGACCCGTGCATGTTCTCAGTGTACATTTAGTGCTTCGTCACTGCTCTGTTCAATTTATCTCCGACCCCCACTGCCCAAACATAACCAGGGCTCTTTGTAACCCTCATTCCTTGTCCTGGGGACTTAGACCTGGAAATAAAGTCCTCAAATCATCTCACTGGAGAGAACAAAAGTTGTCCCATCCCCTGGTAAAAGCAAGGTATTTTCCACGTCAACAACTGAAAAATAATTTACTAGATAATATTTTTCTTGTTTGTTTCTAGGAGAACTGGATGGAGAAGAAAATGTCAGCCTTTCCTCAGAGATGCCTGGCAAACAGGGAGAAATAATATGAGAAAATAAAGCCACCTGCCAGAGGAGCTGCCACAGTGACATGATTACCAGGCCCTGCCCCAGACGACGACCACCACCACCCACAGAGCAAAGAAGGGGCCGTGGTTCGGTGCTGGCTGCTTCCTGGTCTACAGCTGGAATCCAGCCAAGTGCAAAAACTCGTACTTTTTCATATACTTTGTATATGAAAAGGGAAGGGAAACTGCCCGGGGGTGAACTCTATTCTCTAAGACAAGCATCTTCTGGTCCTCCTTTCCCTTTTACTGGGCAGGAGTTGGGGGACAGGACCTTGGAAAAGTATCTGTGGTACCAGGCAGACCACATCTCATCTCCAATGTCTTAAAGAGTACAGTGGTCACCCCTGGCTCACCTAGCCCACCCCAGCAGCCCACCAGGACACACTGCCCCTGAAGAGCCCAAGTCTTTCCACACATCCCTCTAGGCACACACCTCAGAGAACATCTGGAAAGAGACACCAACAATGTGACTGGCACCTGCACCATGAAGTGCACGTGGCCTTCAGTCTCCACACTCACTGGTCAGCCACAAAAGCCCCAAGACCTCAAAGTTTCCAAAGGAAGTATGTCATGGGGTTTACCTATCATGAGGACCGCTTTAACTTAGCCCGTAAAATCCAAGGGAGCAATGTTCCTGTCATTCTGGGTCTGCCCTTGAATGCCGCCTGTGTTCAGCTCTTTCCACTACAAAGACACAGAATTTGAGAGCTGAGAAGGCCCACAGGGGCCCAGAGAGGAGAAAGAACTTACCAAAGGTCACAGAGCATGGTCACAAAGGTCACAGTAACCAAGCCAAGACTAACACCCAACTTTGTCCACAAAAGCTGGAAAAGATTGTTGTTCTGGATTACAGTCCACATTCTCCATTAAAGAGCGTGTCCCTGACCCAGAAAAGAAGTGCTCCCCAGGGGAATGACAAAGGAGGTAGGAATATGGATTCTGAGCCAATGACAAGGTTCACATCCAGTTCTGTCTCTTACCAAAGTGTGTGACTTGAGGCAATTTTCTTAACCTCAGCTTCCTCATCCGTCATATGGGGCCAATAAAAGCAACAGCCCTGTAGTCTATTCTGAGAATGAAATGTACCAACGTAGTTTCTAAAATAGTGCCTGTTGTAAGCACTATAAAACTCATCATCATCCCCATCCTAAAACAGAAAAGGAAATGAGAGTGAAAATGGGGATTAAATGAAAAAAGGATGAAAAGGAAAATGAAAAGGATAAAAGTGTGATCATTCAATAAGTAGAATATCAATTATTTAATTTCAAAAAATTTAAAGACACACCAAGAGTCATGTTAACAGTAGCTAGTGGGAAAGTAAAAGCTAAACAAGAGCATGTTATAAAATATTAGGTCCAATATGACTCTGATTATGTTAAATAATCATACCTACACACACAGACATACTTCAAAAAGAGAGTGAAAGAAAATAAATGAAACATTAACAGCCAGTCGCTGGGGAGTGGGATTATGGTTGACTTATTATCTTTTCTATTTCCCAAGTCTTATGCAGCAGACATGTATTATTTCAGAAATCAAAATAAAAGCAAGGTTTAAAGATTGCCTTTAAAGACGAAACCTGACACCAGGCCAGGTCTCAAATGGCTGGAGTGCTATCACAGAGCAGTGACAATGGGGTAGGTGGGACCCCAAGAAGCAGGGCCTGTGTTTGGGCCTGTGTTTGGGAGGGGAGCCCAAGAGATGGAGAACAGGGGGACCCTCTAACCACCAAGCAAAAGTGAAATTCGATGTCTGAAAGTATCAGGTTAGCGAGGGGCAAAGCTTTGTAAATAGGAATGAATTTCAAAAAGAAAAGAAAAGGGGAGGGATGACTTCAGCAGTCCCCAATTTGAATGAGAGAGATTATGAAGGTCTAGAATAAAGGGAAAAAGAGAAACCTGGAGAAAGCTAACCAGCTACACACTTTCTTTCTCTGCCTGAGGCAGATCAGTCACTGAAACGAAAAAGCAAAGTTCAAGATGGCTTAAAAAGGACAGGTAAGCCCCCACTGGGGGCAAGGCCGGGATAAGCCATCTGGGTTTGGTGCTCCCAGCTACTCTCCAAGTCTGGGACCATCCCCTGATCCCAGTGAGGACCAAGAATTTCCCTCCTTTCAGCATCCAGATGGGAGAAATGGATCTGCTGACTTCGGAGCTGCTGACCCAGACATAAGCCAGAGCCCAGAAAGAACTTCCCACAGGGTCTAAGAAGATTATTAACCCGGATCTTTCTCTCCACATCTTCCTGGCTTGTCTTCAGGCTCAACTTCTTCCAGCTTGAGTTCCTGTCTAACCTCTTTTGCAGACTCCTTGTAGTTCCTATGAAGGGGCAGAGAGATCACAGACAGAATACACAGAACAGACAGCAGAGGGCAGCACCGGGTCCCCCACCCCACCGGCCCCCAGCTCCCAGTCTCCGGGTACCACTCTCCTCTGAGAAGCAGGCTACCCTGTGATCAGCTGACAGGTGCACGTCCCCTCAACCCCAGCACCTCTGCATCTTTCCCACCAGCTGCCCTTCCTGAACAGCAACCGAGGGAAACTGCATGTTAAGGTTCATCTAAACCACCCACCTAGTTTCCCTATTTCACAGAGGAGAAAAACGAGGCAGAAAAAGGAGGACTGCGTGCCCGTGTCAATCGAAGTCAGAGGAGATAACGCACTACCCTAGGATCATCTGATTCACAGCCTTGCCGGAATCTTCCTAGTGACAGAGCCGGGACGAGAAGGTAGTTACCCTGCTGGCTGCCCCTTCTTCTGGCACGCAGTGCTGCCTGTGAACTGCACACTGTAAAAGCTCCCATCCAATTCCAGGCTCCTTCTGGGCAGATGTCAACATATAAAATAGTCCAGAAGGCTAAATGAAGTCCAGGTGTAATGCACAGGGGTGACTCTTCACTTCTAGCTGGCAATTGTAACAGGCAATGTCCCAAACCCAGAAGTGACTCTACAAAGATAGACTGTCAGCACCTGGGTTGACCAACGGATAAAACATTACGGATGTTTACACAGTCTTAAAGTATCTTCCCCCAAATGCTAATAAATATGAACAAAAGTATTAATAATTACTGTGCTGGTTTTAAGATATGCTCACAAATTCTTTTGAGACTCCTCCCTCTGAGAGGTGGAGCCTAAATCCCCTCCCTCCCTCTGAGTGTCGTCTGGACTTAGTGATCCTCGTCTAGTGAACAGACTACAGAAAGGGAAAAATAGTAACTTTGCAGCAGTGAAACCTGGCAGACACCACCTCATGACCAAGTGATCAGGTTCCCATCACCAGTGCCGAGTCATGTTGATGCCATGTACTTCCTGGTATGATGCAATGACAGGGGCATATCACCTCCACTGTACTCATCCCCCAAATCCATAACCTCAATCTAAGCATGAGGAAACACTAGACAAACCCAAATTAAGGGACAGTCTGCAAAGCACCTGACCACTACTCTTCAAAAGTGTCAGGGTCATATGAGACAAGGGAAGATAAAACTGGAGAACAACCAGACATGACAATTAAATAAATGCAACATGAATTAGATCCTGGAACAGAAAAGAACTTGAGTAGAAAAACTGGGGGAATCTGACTTAAGTTTGTAGTTAATAACTAAAGTTAACAATACTGTCCCAATGTCAATTTTGTAGTTTTGACAACAGCACCATTGTTATGTAAAATGTTAATATTAGGTGACGGCAAGTGAAGGATATACAAAAACTCACTATATTTGCAAACTTTTCTGTAAATCTAATATGACTGCAAAATAAAAAAGTTTACAAGTGAAAACACATGTGATGCTCCAGGAAGATGCACCATGCTTATGCTTAAGGCTTCAGGTCCCCCCAAAACCCCTAAGTGTGTCCCATCATCCCTGGTTTGAGAATTGTCACAGGATCATTCAGTTATCAACTATTTCCTAATGCCACAGCCGTGATGACCACACATCAAGGAGAAATGGCGCACACTGTCTTAATTATTCAGTTGAGTCTTTACACTGAGGACCCTTTCTAAATTCCATTCCTATAGGGAACAGGATGAAAACAGTGATGAGGCTCTGAGCATGACAAGGCTCCAGTCTGTTGCTTCTGGCTGTGGTCCCATCACCAAGCATTGTGCTAAGTTCTACACAGGCTGAGTTACTGAAACACCCTGAGGGCAAATTCTCAGTGTGCATCGATATTAATTCA
This sequence comes from Camelus bactrianus, assembly GCF_048773025.1. Classification (NCBI taxonomy): domain Eukaryota; kingdom Metazoa; phylum Chordata; class Mammalia; order Artiodactyla; family Camelidae; genus Camelus; species Camelus bactrianus. Next base: position 39,423,527 of record NC_133550.1, on the reverse strand, counting down.
TTTACAGAGAGGGTTTGCTTCCCTCCTCTCCCTCTAAAAAAGCTTAATTTAAATGCTTAGTGCTGCCTCAAGAGAGAAGCTGTCACTAAACCCTCAACCAGCCACGAGTGAGAAGAAAGATAAAATCTTCCCAATAACTTTGAAGGAAAACATTTAAAAGTCCCCATCACCTAAATAAATGCCTTTCACTTCATAGTTCATTTCTATAATCTTTGGGTAAGGCTCTTCTTTTTTTTCCTTTATTTTTAACCTGCAGTGTCAGACTGCTTGCAAAAATGGCCCCAAACTCTCCACCCCTCTTGTATCCACATCCATTATTCAACATGATTGTGTGGCTTCTTCCACGAAGGGTGTGAGGGTGGGAGTGTTATTTCCCTACCCCTTGAAGCTAGGCTGGCCTAGGAACTTGCTTTGGCTAATAGAACAGGCAGAACGGACAGCGTGCCAGTTCTAACCTAGGCCCAAGAGGCTTTGCTCACTTCCATTCACTCTCTTGGAACCCTGCTCAGCAGCTGTGAGAATAAGCCAGGGCTAGCCTGCTTTAGGAGGAAAAAACTGTAGCAAGAGGATAGGGTCCCCCAGCTAGCCCCCAGCCCACCCAGCGGCTGACTCAGACACATGAGCAACTCCAGCCCAAATTGTCCACCTACAGAATCACAAGCTAAGTAAACAAATTAAGTCACTAAATTTGGGAACAGTTTGTTACACAGCAAAACCTAATCAATACAATGGAAATATGTGATTTTAATGCTATTAATTTTTCTGGTCTTAAAGCTTGGCAAAATACAAAAAAGGAGAAAACTACCCATAATTTAGCCCTAGAAGAAAACCAATACTCTGGTGTATTTCTTCCCAGTCTTCAGTGTGCATGCATGAAAGAAAATGGGGCCAGTCTAGTTATAATTCTGTATCTTGCTTCTCCCCTACAAACATTCTAGTTTTTTTATGCCATGAAAATATGATTTTTAATGATGTCATATAGTTTATCATAGATATACAATAATTTAAAACCATGCCATATATTTCTATAGGTTCTATGACCATATAACTAATAACTAATGAAGTTACTTTTTCATTATTGTAAATAATATTGTTCATTTGAGAACAGAAAGCCAGTTCCCTGCATGCACACACGCACAAACCCCTCCCTTGCTGGCAGAGACTCAACTTGTTCAGTTTGCCACATGCTCAGAGTAGAAAGAGGAGACTTTTGATTAGTCTAAGCCACAGGCTAAATCCAGCCCACCCCTTGTGATTGTCTGGGCCATTTAATGCCACTCTAGTCTGTGAGACATGAGGAGGTCTTTGGGGAAGCTTTGGAAAAGATTTTCCTTATAAAAAGATATCTGCAGAAAGGAATGGTTCCTTTTCTCAACTCCAGCTATCAGTGGGTGAGGATGTGCTGCCTGGAACTGATGCAGCCATCCTGTGACTATCAGGAGCCAAGCCTGAGGGAAAGAGCCAAAAGGGTGAAGATAGCAGAGCAGGAAAAGGAAAGAACCTGTGTCCTTTGTGCTTATGCTGAACCACTGAACTCCCTGCAAACACTCCACCTCTGGACAACGAGCCAATAAATTTAAACCTCCTATTGTTTAAACCACTTTTAGCCAGATTTTGTGTCCAAAGGGACAGAGACTCTTTCAAAGATTATAGCAATTGACCTCATCTTCAGCACTCCATGGGCTTATAGAAAATCTATAAAATAACTGGGGGGAAAGGACAAATGTAAAATATTCAATATTCTAACACCCAGAAACCTGATACAGTTCTCATTTGTTCAAACGATGTATATATGTCTCCTAGAAAATTCTTTTGTTTACCTAAGTACAACAACGTGTTGTCAGAGTTTTTCCATGGATTTTGTGCTTTTTGCTGCTACTGTGAATGGGAGCATTTTCCCCTCACAGCCAACAGATTGTTACTGGTATACAATATAGTTATTACCTCTCATGTATATACTCACAATATTACTCAGCTCTCATTAATTCTAGGAATGTCACCTTTTGGAGTGTTTTTATTGGTATATAATTACGTTGTTTATTTTTTTAAAAAAAACTTCTTTCTTCTTATTGTCAGCTATACTTTATATATATGTGTCATGCTTTACTACACTGGCAAGCAATGCTGGAACAATAATGAATATCATCTTGGGTTTTTTTTTTAATGGAAATCTCTAGTGCTTCCTACTAAGAATGGTGTCAGATATTAGTTTAAGATATATGCACGTGAGTGGATACACATACACAAATTTTTACTTTTTGGTTTACAAAGAATATCTAAAGAAATATCCTATTTTTCTAAGAATTTTATTTTTTAAGTAAAGAATGGGTGTGCATATGGTTTGTCATACTGGAACAATTGACTATAGGGTCTATTTATAGGCTTCTTCAAAAAACTTCATGTTTCTGGGATAAAAATGTTATACCAACATCCTGAATGATTCTTCTATTAGAATTTCTTCTGTGATGTTTTCATGTGATTTATCAGCTTTTTAATTCATAGGACAAGGGTAGTCCTACTTGAGTGTGATAGAAATTATATCACATGAGAACTGTCTGGTATTTGGAAATTTGAATAAGTTCATAAGTGAAATTGCAATAGGAACGTATTACCTCATGGTAGGGGGGAAACCCAACAGATTAAGTTAAACAGCTCAGAGAGAAGGAAGGAAGAACAGTCTTTGAAATGCTAGTATTATAGTATCCTGACATTTCTATAGCTCCTGCTAGATACAAAACTATACAACACGTTCCTGATGCTAGGGCTTAGCCCTGGCTTTCTGTTGTTTTGTTTTGTTCCATTGCACCAGAAACACTTCTCCATGTTTCTGACAGTGTTATATAGAAGGGGAAAGAAAACCTTGGTTTCTCCATGTCTGAACGCGTAGCCAAGCACCTGTTCATTTCTCACAATCCCATGAGTATCAGTTACATATTTTCACAATAATACTGCAGAAGAAGCAATCCAAAAGCATCACTGGTATAAACAGTGCTTATAGCTCTTACTGTTAGATGTGGTGGTCAGTTAGGGGGCTCTGCTAATCTTGGCTGGGATTACTGACCCTTCTATAATTACCACCCTGGACTCAGCTGGTTGTTTGCTGATTTAGGAAGTCCTTGGCTGGGAAAACTAGGGTCACTTGGCTCTGCTCTGAAAATGTTCTCATGGCAATGGTTAGAAGCATAACAGAGCAGCAGAAACATGCAATGCCTTATGAGGCCTGGGCTTGGAACAGGCACACCATTCATCACCACTACAGCACCCCGACGGCCACAGTCAAACTCACAAGGCCAGGTCAGACTCAAGGGATGAGGAAACAGACTCTGGAACTGAAAAAGTCCGGGTGGGTACAGGGAGAGGGGGACAACTGGCCGTCCTTGCAATCTCACTGTATCTCCTCTGTCTCAGCTCTCTACCCTGCGTGACCCTGCATCCTTTCCTCTCACATCGCCCAACCACAATGTTTGGCCACAAGTCACCCTTTCTTCCAGAAAAGACAGTGCTGGGTTTTTTTGCCCGAACATGTTAGCTGCCCCAGGAACCCTAGGAAGCAGCTGCGTCTTCTACTCAGGGTAAGGACCAAGAACTGCTAAGTGAGCCGTTTAAAGATGTCCCAGGGGAGAGGGCAAGGACGGGGAGAACAGAGACTCATGGCAGACCACACACATGTGGTTGGGTATGGCTCAGGAGGGAGTGACTGCTGGAGACCATGTTCCACATCTCTGGCTTTCAGTGAGTCAGGAATATAGCAAAACAAAGGTTGGGACTATACAGAGTAACCCCTTACAGGTGGGCCTTCTCCAGGTCAGTGGCATGTGTGAAGTTGGGCAAGTCCGAGTTGAAGGTTGAAGTTGAAGTTGAAGGCATCACCAGCTGCCTGATCATGAGCAGGCTCTAGACCTCGGAGGATACTGATAACAAACCAATGGGCTGGACGAGCCTCAGTGAATGTTCCAGCACCAACATTCCACGGCTGTGGATTCTGTGTTGTTATCAAGCTAAATTCTCTTCATGTACACTCATTTTTCAGGTCAACCTGTCATATCACTGTTCACAATTTTAAAAATCAGAAGGAACAGTACCAACAGCATAACCTTAAACCCCATCTCTCGGGACAGGCATTCTACCACCTTAAATGATCAAAAGTTGCCAAAGGATTATTATTCTGTCAAAGTACCTTCATGTGAAGGGAATCAAATGGGTATATTTTTCAGGGCAGCACAGGTTCACTTATGATTGAAGAAAAACTCATATATTTCAAGCAATAATGTCTGAATTTTCACACACTGAGAACTACTATTATTTCCCCCATTTCAGTTCCTTTTTAAATTTTTAATTTATTTTTAATGGGTGATACATGCACATGGCACTAAAATCATAAGTTACGAAATAATAGAAAGTAAAAAGTAAGTTTCCCTAACATTCCTATTCCTAAGATACTCAATCACCCCTCAGTGACAACCACTGTTAGCAGTATTCTATACATATAAAAAGTGCAAGCACTTGTGTACGCATGTGTGCACACACAGCAACACACACACAAACATACACACACACACATTATTCCTTTTAAAAGCTAATAAGTGGTAACCAATTAAAAATATTGTTTTACCTCTTGCTTTTTTCCCTCTTAATGGCATATCTCAGGCATTACTCAGTATAGAGTTGCCTCATTCTTTTAAAAGACTATATCATATTCTGCTATATGGATATTCTATTACTTAAGCAGTTTTCATTAATGAATATTTAGGTTGCTTCCACTATTTTGGCATTTCAAACAAAGTGAGTACTACTCTGAGTAACTTTACACAGGATATTTTGCATAGATGCAAGTGTATCTGTAGGATAAATTCCTCCAAGTGGAATTGCACAGCCTGTGGATAAATGTGCATTTGTAACTTGGACAGATAAAGCCAAACCACCTCCCAGATCAGGTGTCAGCAAATTATGATCCATAGGCCAAATCCAGCCCATGAGCTAAAGATGTTTTTACATTTTTCAAGAGTTGTTTTTCAAAAAAGGAGGAGGAGGAAGTGGGGGTGGGGGGAATATGTGACAGAGATCTCACATGACATGCAAAGCTTAAAATATTTAATATCTGGTCCTTGATAGGAAAAGTGTGTTGACCTTTCCATTCGGCCAATTTATACTCCCAGGAGCAATGTATGACACAGTGTTTCTCCACTAATTCAGTTCTCAGCTTTGGTCAAATTAAGATTTAAAGTAATGCTGCAGGTTGTTTCAGTTGAAGAAAAAGCTGAAGCATCTACATCCTGCACTGTGATATTTCCAGGAAAAACACAGCTTGTTTCAGGATGCAAACATCAACTGACACTTGAGTTTCTCATATCAAGTGATAAGAAAAGGTTAGACTCCCCAGCTGCTAGAATTGAAAGGAACTTTAAAGGTTATCTGGACTGAGCATTATGGATTTTGTGTACCATTAAAATTTCGAAAATAATTAAAACAATGTTGCCAATTTTTTTTATCTTGCCAAGTCAAGTCTTTAAAAAATTAAAACAATCCAACCACCATCTCCTTTCACCATTGCTTCATAAAAGAAAGGAATTTTACATCAAAGAGTAGGGCACACCCTATCCTATAATAAAGGAGAATCCATTAGATTGAGTACACTTAGCTTCAGGACAAACCAAATAAAGTTATTTTCCTTCTGCCAATTTTGGTTCAGATTGAGGAAAACTCCATGTCAAAGCTCCCTGTTTTCTAAACAAGCTAAAGCCCCCACACCCAAATGACATGTTCCTGATTCAATGCTGGTGACAATGAATTCATGGCAGATTCAGAACTAGAACCCAGGACTCCTGCCTCCCATCCTCATATATTTCTCTTTAAAGCACAATTCCTCATGTGTCAACTCACAAAACAAATAAATAGCACAACGGGTCCAACCAACACCCCAGCTCACCCTCTACCTTCCCCCTCTCAATGACTTGAGGCTTTAGGTCTGATATGTGCATTTCTCATCCAAAATGTGTCTTAGTCCACTTCATTAGGTTGAGGGCAGGGGCAACAGGGAGTGACAAACAACGACAAAATAGAACACTTTCTCTCTTCTAAGTAGCTAGAATTCTTAATTCATGCCAGACCAAACAACAATTATCCATCCAATCTCAATATGTCTTTTTCCCACGAATCCTTATAAATAGCCTCCTCCTTACTCTCTTCATTTATGCCGCCAGAGCCCGGCCTTTTCTGTAGTGCCCACGGTGGAAAGGGAGAGGGGCTTTGGAAGCACATCCATGAGTTTTTATGGGCATTTTATCAGCTGTGTTGGTTAATTTTATGTGTCAACTTGACTGGGCTAACGGATGCCCAGAGAGCTATTAAAATATTATTTCTGGGTGTGTCTGGGAGGGTGTTTCTGGAAGACATTAGCATTTGAATTGATGAACTGAGTAGAGCAGATGACCCTCCCCAGTGTGAGGGGTGGTACTATCCAATCAGCCGAGGGCCCGAATAGAACTAAAAGGCAGAGGAAAAGCAAATTCCCTCTCTCTGCTTGAGCTGAGACATCCACCTTCTCCTGCTCTTGGCTATCTCATTGGTGCTTCTGATTCTCCAGATTTCAAACTCAGATCAGGATATACGCCATCAGTCAATTTTCAGGCCTTTGGAATCGGATTAAATTACACGACTGGCTTTCTTGGCCCTCCAGCTTACAGATACCAGGACATGGGACTTCTCAGCCTCCATAACCATGTGAGCTGATTGCTATAATGATTTGCCTCATATACATGTATATTGTTATACCATAACCTATTGGCCTGTTTCTCTGGAGAACCCTGACTAATATATCGGCTTCCACTGAATTTCAGAGTTAAGTAAACTTCAGTGGCCTTGGATATGAAGCAAAGAAGACCCCTACATCTCTATCAGACCCAAGCCCTCGCCTTCCTCTGCCCGCCTTGGTCCCCTTTCGCTCAGCAGTCATCTTTCTTCTGTGTGTCAGGCACTGTTCACTTCCCCCTGTGACTGCTCACCCATCTCTTCAAATAGGAGTCAGCCTCATTAAGCACCACCTGCCACATGGGCGCAATACTCCTTCTGGCAAAAATATGTCAGCCTCTGCCACTCAGACACCCAGACTCTGGTCTATGCCTGCTGGGCACTGTTGTTTCCAGCTAGCCCTGTGGCTCAGGACTGGAAAGCTCCCTGTAGTCCTTCCAGTATCATAAAAAAAGAATGCATTTGAGAGCACTCAGCATTGATAATAGCTTTAATAAATACAATCCATTCTATTTTCAATTAAGATTTTAGCTTTCACCCAGCAGGGCTTTAATAGAAGTCCTAAGTCTGGGAGTAGGTTATTGAGAATGTATATACCTTTTTTAATGAACTAAATAGCAGGACTTTTGCTGCCACTGTAGGTTTTTTTTTTTTTTAAGTCTTCCTGTGTCTCATCATTCTGATACACAGCTTAAGATGATTCTTTTTCCTTGAAACGCCATGTTACTCCCTACTCTCTGTTAATTACTATCTCAGTTTTTCATTCCCTTATAAAGCTTTTTAATACAACTAGTAATACAAGAGAGAAACTAAGTGGTAAATGGAAATTTTTTGTTCCTTGTAATAGGCTGTGGTCCAAAGCATGCAAACTCTCACCAGGCTACCAAGAAATAAGACACATATCCCAGGAAGATTCAACACAGGGAAAAGGGATGTGATCTCTCTCCGCCAATATTCTGTGTTTCCCTCAAAATGACCTCTTCAGCTTTTGGCAGCAGGCTCTGGACAACATCACGTCTCTATAAATCAGCTCGTCGTGCATATAGGATTTGGTTATTTGTCTCCCAGAACAGCAGGATGTTGGTTGATTTAGATTTGACGTTTGGACATAAATGAGGAGGCCAGCCCTAGGGACTGTCTACCTCCTTGTGGGAGAACAAAGGGACTATCTTGCCTACTCCACTAAGGTGTTAGCTTTCTGGCTTGTAGAAGGCATTTTTGAGGCATCTCCCATTAAAGAGATGAGATGAGGAGATGGCCCTCAGAGCCATGCAGTGGTAGAGCTTGAAGATGCCACGGGGGTTATCAACAAAGGCACTGAGTTAAATGAACACATCAACACAGCGGTGAATCCAATACAGCAGATATGTACACATAAATGCAGTAAATTCTCATCTGGCCAACTTTGTGGCATGCCACATGGTTAGTGGCCTTTACTCAAAATTTCATTCATTCATCTATTTACTCATTCAACAAACAGTTATTGAGCACTTACTGGGTATCAGGTATGAGTACTAAGAACCAGGGGAGCAATGGTGAACTAGGTATCTCCTTATGTATCTTCCAGTCCAAGGTTTACAGCTTAGTCAATAAACAAAATTACAACCGCTGCCCATCAAAAAAAAAAAACCCAAAAACAAATTGTTGCGGAAAGAAGGGAGTGGTTTGAACGTATTGATATTCTGGACAATTGAGAATTACAATATACACCATAAATGGATTCTCAATTTACAAATAAACAGACTTACCCATCAGTAGTCTACCTACACCTGAGTAAACCAAAATAACAGTTCTGTTCATTCAGAAAGAAATGTTTACTGAGGATCAGCTATATGCTAGTCACTGAATTAAAAGCTGGGTTGCAGAAATGACTGACCAAATTCCTATCCTTAATGAGCTCACAATCTAAGTAAGAAGATGAAAAAAAATTAACAAAGAGCTTCAGTATAGATGACAAAGGCTTTAATGAAGGATGGAAAAAATTCCTTAAGAATGAGAGTGAGGAAAGTAATAAGGGCTGGAAGGAGGGCAGCACTTCAGACTTCGAGCTGAGTCTTGAAGAATGATGAGTAAGGTGATGCCAGGCAGGCAAGGGGTTGGGGAGTTCATTTCAGATGGAGGAACGGCACGTACATTCCCAAATGAAAACAGTGCCTTCGGGGTGAGCTGAGAGTGCATCTGGGCAGCAGCCAAAGATAAGCCTAGAAAGGGAAACAGAAGCTGCGTCTTGAAGGGCTCTGTGTGCCCTGACAACACCGTGGCACTGGCACTTTATCCTGCCGGCAACGGGAAACCTCTGCTGTGTTTTGAGCATGACTGGATTAAATAATTAGCTTTGCCTGTTGAAGCATTACTTGGGCTGAAGTAATATGCACTTCACACATTTCTGAAGGTGTAGCTGAAGGTGTAAAGACGAGGAAGGGAGAACGGTCCAGGTGAGCAATGGTGATGCAGTGGTGGGAGGAGTATAACCATCATTTGTTCTTTCCAGTTTTACTCCAAATCAAAGGGAGTGTCACTGAAATTAAAGAAAGATTTCTAAAAAGAGGTCATGCATCACAACTCTGTCTAGACTCTTCATTAAAGCAAAACAAAACAAAAACAAACCAAAAAAGCAACCTAGCATCATATTCCAAGAGGACTAAAACTGCTAATGCCTTTTGATCTAGTAATTCCATGAAGAGATTCCCAAGAGAACAATCTAGATGAGAGAAAAATAACTTTGTTCAAAGATGTTTTTAACTATACGTCTCAAATAACCAACAAATGAAAATAATCCAAACATCTAAAAATAAGGGACAGTTTAAGCCAAATGCCATCTATCAACAACGACTAAATACTACATGAACATTAAAGGAACGACAGCCATAACTATCCCCACACACTATGGGAATGTGTAGGGGGGAGGGGGAGTAGACTTCGAGACAATATATATACAATGACTACAACCATAAGTGCCTACTATGTGTCAGGTCCAATGCTAGGTTCTGGGAACACAAAAATAAGCCAGACAAGGTCCCTGTCCTTCGAGACCTCACAGTCCACCAGGAAAGCCAGACTCAAAACAGTTACAACGCCAGGAGTTCTAGACAAAGCTAGGTATCATAAAAGCCCGAGAGAGGACTTGCCCAACTCAGAGCCAACACACAAACATGGACATTAAAATCAGTGGCAGAATTCAGTTACAAATCAGGATGATCCCAAACATGCACCTGCTGATTTTGTTAGGTTATCCTGGACATGAAAACAGAAATGTGAAACTTACGATGAACAGCACTCAAATCTCCAAGACCCTGGTTTGAGAAACTAACATTTAAAAGTACGAGGGTGGCAGTGGAAGGGAAAGATGACAAAGATTTGCCCACCAGGATTTAGCTCCCTATTAGGACTGAGAGCGTCAGAGATGATGTCAAAAGATTGAAGTCTCAGCATCTGGGAGAATGGCAGTGCAGCTCCCTGAAATAAGAAACCCAAGAAGATCAGGTTTTAGAGTAAAAAATAAGTTCCACTTGTTGACATACTGAGTTTAAGAAGCATTTGGGAGAAGAAAGGTAGAGCTATTCAGGACTCTGCTGGAAATTTATCTCTGAACATTTGGAGCCATAGGACACAGACAGACTCAGCACCCAAGTCATCTTCTGGAGATAGCTGAAGCTAGATGTGAATATGGAACAACAGGTAAGAACACACCTAACTAATACTATTAATATAAAAGATATACCCCTTTTAGTCTTTCAAATATTTAACCATTTACTTACTTTCAAAGTGGTATCTGTATCAAATTAATAAAATAACAATAAACGGAATAAATAATTAAGGATAAAAATAAATTATAATGAACTATGGAATAAAAAAGGATCAGGCTACACACAGAGTAGACATATCAATCTCATTATTTTTCCATGGGGAAAAAAAACCTTCACTTTTATAATGAATACACTTTGGCGATATGATTTGATTAATAAAATTAACATGAAAGCTAGCTTATTCTGCAGTGATATATTCATGACCATCCTCCTAACAAGCCTGTGAACTTCTGAGATAAGGACTGTGGGACTATGTCTTACGTAAGTTTCTAACAAGGCATCTGGAGAAAAGCAAATGCTTAATATTTGTGGAAGGAATTTTGCAAACAGGGGAATACTCTGTATGGCTCTCCGACGTGAGGAAGTTGCAAAGCACTATAAGAGAACATTTGTGTGTATGTACATACCACTGAGTTCCACTGTCAAAAACGATCTGGGCTGCCAATGTGGAGGTGGGTGCTTTCACTCATTTGAAATCTACAATTACTCATATGTAAATTAGAAGCAATGCAGAAAATGTGAGAAATTCAGAATCAATTTATCTTTTTAGTACTACTGAGATTCTTTTTGTGTTTGTCATCTGCATGTGCCAACACCGCAATTATGTTAGTTCCCAGAAATAATTCAAAAGGACGTTTTCAATGATGAGCTTTGAGTAGCAAAACTGGAGAGGATACTCTCACTCTGCTGTACGCTCATGGTGCGTCGAATCTCATGCTCTTCCTTTCACACTCAGTGCACAGAAGAAAGTGAAAACAACACTGTAAATCTCAGGGCTGCAGAGGGAGAGCTGAAGGAGGAGAAACACGATTTGGGTTCTTACACTGGGTGGGATATCAAATCACCATTTCTCCTCCTATTTCCACTTGCTGAAACAGACATTCCCAGGAAGATAAAGTGAGGATAATTCTTGTTCTCCCCGACCCTCTATCTTTTGATTCCCTTATGTCTGAGGAGAAAAATGGCATGAACATTTAGGGGGAAAGACCAAGCTAGAATTAAGAGGGAAATTCTGGTTTTCTTAAATCAGTCAACTGAGGCATATGAACAAAATGAAGCTTCTTAAACACATCATAATTGCCTATGGAACCTGTTAAAAATGTAGACTTCTTGGCCCTCTCAGAGAAATTCTGATTCAGGAATTCTGGGGTGAGAGTGGGAATCTGTATTTGCCCAAAGCCCTTCCCTCCCCCATCTACTCCCACAGATGATTCTAATAACCAGCCAGGTTTGGGAACCATGAACAAGAGGCTGCACTCTGATTTAGCAAATAATCATAACAGTTCTCATACGGACATCATTTCAGGGTTTACAAAAACCACACTCACATAAACTATTTTATTCCCATTTCACAGATGTGAAAAACAGGGCTCAGACGAGTCCAAGGTTACAGCCTGTATGTGTAAGAATTTAGTTCAGATGCCACGGTGTAATGCTGTATCTCCACTGTGCACTATTACTCAAGCACTGGATTTCTAAGCACTGGTGAACTCTAACCTGATCTTGGGTCTCATTTCAGAGTATCCATGCACCTGTGGTATGCCTGGACAATTTGTGCACCTGCCCATGGATCAAAAAGACCATCTGCACATCTGCATTCTAAGTAGCCACTTTTCACTCTATAAATACTAAAAAAAAATCTATTAAATGGAGCTTTAATAAATTTGTAGAATACACAGCTTGTAACATTCTAACTTCCTTTTACAACTTGTAATGAGAAATTATGTGAAGATAAAACAAATGCACCCATTTCTGCAAAGAAAGCAATGTCTACAGCCTCACTACTGACTTCCGCAACATTCCACTGAATGCCAACTGCTTTATTTCTATTTCAACACATATACTAATTCTAAGTTTCTAGATAGTAAAACTTACTAGGATTTCAAAGCATGAGAATAAGATCCCTCACAATTATAAAAGGGTGCCAAGAATATCAAATAAAGGTAGGTGGGGGTGCGTGTGATGGATGAATGTGTATGTGGTGGGTGCGTGGGTATGTGTGAAAATTATGGTCCACAGGCCAAATCTAGTCATGTGGGTTTTGTTTTGTTTTGTTTAATGATCCACAAGAATGGTTTTAACATTTTTAAATGATTGAAAAAAATCATTATATTTTATGACATGTGAAAATTACATGAAATTCAGATTTTAGTGACTATAAAGTTTTATTGGGACACAGCAATACTTATCCATTTCATGTCATTTTCTGTATTGTCTCTGGCTGCTTTCACATTAAAATGGCAGAGTTAAGTGGCGGTGACAAAAGTCCGTATGACCCACAAAGCCTAGAATGTTTACTCTCTGGCCCTTCAAAGAAAAAGTCTGTTAATCCCTGCTCTAGGGGAGGTGTTGGATTACTTTCTGAAAAGTGACTCTTATCTAGCCTTCATTTGCTGAATGTGCAATAAAATGCTGAACGTAGAACCATCTCAGATATATTTTCTTTGATATTGACCTAAAAAGCATACCACAGTCTACTTACCTCTGCCTGAGTGTCCCAATACTGAACGGAGACTATTCCTGTGGTTTCCTAATCCAGAAGTCGGGGCAGGGAAGGGCTGTGGCACATTCAATTCCATTATTAGAATGACAGATGCATACAGACAGGCAGCCAAGCACACTAATCCAGCAGGGCCCTCTGCAAGGGCTGTGTGTGAGCCTTCCTTTTATTGAGGAAGGAGAGCTTTACCCTGTCAACAAATATCTCAAGCACTGTTGCCATTTTTCCCAGCATTAATATTCAAAAATTAGAAACGCAGTGCACAAAGCATCATTTAAAGTAGAATGGCAGGAGCTGCTGTCCTCCCTTCCACTGAGGCAGGAGGCTGGCCGATCAGAGTCCAGCCAGTTCTGGTCCATTATCAGCAGACTAGTTTCTGCCATCTCTGAAGGCAACACAAATTATGTATACAGTGTTTGCTATTGTTGCACCAGTCAGCTAATTCAATTGTCAGAACATTTCAAACCCCGTAATTTAGACTAGATAAAGTGCAGAGCCTCGTTCCTTTGTGATGCCTGTTTGACTATTCAATGTAACAGCTTGCTTAGGGGTAGGGATAAGAAAATATTCTCCATTAGAAGATTACTGTAAATACCCCAGAAAGCCAAATAATATGCATAATAGTTCAGAAGAAAAGTAACCAAAGTGGTTTATTATTCACATCACAAGTACACATTTTAATTTGTGGCTTTATTACACACATTGATTGTTGTTTCAATTTTTTTTGTGTTTGACTTTGGGTTTTTGTGTGGCTGGTTGTGTATATTGGCTCAATTCTTCAAGTATTTTACTTGCATTTCAAACAACATACCTAATCCAGCCCTCTTTCCCAGAGTTTTTTTTCCTAAACCCACTGTGAACAACACTTTTCAGTTTCATAACACATCTAGTTCCTAGTTGCCAAGGTAATAAAGAAGGTGCCATTCGTTATACAGAATGTGAGCTTATTTCCCAGTTGAAAATTTGAATATGCTTTAATGAGCCATTACACTAGTGTGACTCCCAGCTCTGCTAGTTGCTAGCTGGATGTGCGTGGCTATGACACTTCATGTCTTTGAGCCCCAGTTTCCACCTGTTAAGTGGGGTTAATATCACTACTTTAAATGATTTTTGACTCAGGAAAGTTACTAACAATCACTGAATTACACACTCAACATTGGTCAGTCTCATAATATGTAAATCAATCCTTCATAAAATTGTTAAAAAGTTAATGTTTTAAAAATGTGATTAAGGGAGGAAGCCATCCGTGACTAAAGCAAGAAGGGAGACATGCTCCTGAGAAGGAGAGACCAGGGAAGGCTGGAGTAATCAGAGTAACCAAGCTAAAGAGAGGCCTTCAAGAGTTTTTCCAGGGGTCGTGTCCTATTTAAACCTCTCTTCCTAGATTCCCCTGACACCACAACTCCTCTCCTCTGCCCCTCAGAGTTAATCATGCTCTTTTCTAGACTGTATTTTGGATATGCTTTTGTAAATACAATCATCACTCTGTCTGGCAATTATTTCTTTAAAAGTCTGCTCCTCAAAAAATTGTGAATTCCTGGAGTTGGAAGTCCTCGTCCCTAATTCAACCCAAAACGGCTCAAGGAAGTTAGATGGATGAAAGAATGAATAACTAATGCTTACTGCAAAAAGTTAAAAAAAAAAAAATGATGTCTCTAAAGAGTCAATGAAATATACGCATATATGCAAAGAACTCAGCACAATGCTTTGTCCATAATAAGCATTAAGTAAATGGTAGTTCTTTTTATTATTATTAACAAAACATGCCAAAAGCCATGCTATAGAAAGAAATCTATTTTGAAGCTACACTAGCATACAAAATAAAGACATCCAAATGCATAGAAGATCTAGTTTTAGATGACCCTCTGTCCTATTTCCAAGGCTTAAGGCCCCAGATATTGGTCAGACTTCAAAAGACCTCACAGAGCGATCTACAATTTGTGATCAGAAGCCTCCAAGGCCACATTAGCAGCAATCCCACTCTCACTAAACCTTGTACTTGCGGGCTGAAGCCATATTGAGTAGCAGTTGTTGGGCTGTCTGAGGATTCATTCTTTAAGATACTGGTCTGAATGAGAAGAGACAAAAGGCAACAGAGAGCAAGGGAGAGCAGAAGCAAGAGATGGTGTTCCCAATCGTCTCCTCTTCCTCTCCCTGAAGGTAAACCAGTGCCAGCATCTCAGGAACTGCTGGACTATTGATTTAGCTAGAACCAGATGAGATTCCTGCAGTCATTCAACAGACATTTACTGAGCCCCTACTATGGGCCTGCCATTGTTCTAGGCACTAGATACATCAACGAATAAAACATTTAAACTCAAGAACAGTGAGGTGGGGGTGATTCTACTATATGACATCAGGACTTAGTATAAATGAGTAGTAACTGAGATCTGAATAAAGAGCCCACAGACTTATCCATATATGGAAACTTGATATATGCCAAAAGTCACACTGCACATTGGTGGGGAAAGGATGGGTATTTCGCAAGTGTTGATGGAATAACCAATTGTCTACATGGGGGAAAAGCTGGCTCCCTACCACATTCAATATATTAAATTTAATTCCCAGTGGATTAATGGTCTAATATTAAAGGCAAACTTAAACGCTCAGTAGAAAACATAAATAACTTTAGTCTGCAGACATAGGATTCCTTATGAAACAAAAAGCACAAACCACAAAGGAATGAATTGTTGACCTCAAATACATTAAAATTCATCAAAATATTCCATTAAAAAAAGACACAAACTGGGAAAATATATTTGCAACTCAGTAAGACAAAGACAATATAAGAGAGAAATGAGCAAAAGGTATGAACTGATATTTCACAGAAGAGGAAACTTGAAGGGCCAATGAATACATAAAAATATGTTCAACCACACTTGTAGTCAGGGAACCACACATTAAAACCACGATGAGATAATATTTCACCCCTGTCTGATTTGCAAAAAGAAAAAAAAAAACAAAAAAGCTAAAGTCTGACAGTACCAAGTGTTTGGTAAAAATACAGGCCATTATAAACTGCTGATAAATCCCTCTGGAGAGGAGAATGGCAACATCTGGTGGAACGGACAGTATGTTCATGCTGCAGCCCCATCACCCCACCCCCAAATGCCCCGGCACCCACAAAAAGTGACACACAAAATGATAGCAGTACTGCTCTGAAACAACCTAAATATATGGCAAAAAGAGAAAGGATAACTTAATTACATAGCATTCTATTTCATGAATATACTTAGCTTTAAAAATGCATGATCAGCTACTGGTATCAAATGGATGAATCTCACATATATAACAAAAAAGCAAACTACAGAAGAAGACATAATACAGTCACAGACACATACAGATGTGTATATTACATGTTGTGAGATATATATATATATATAGTTTAAAGACATGCAAAATAACAGTATATCTTGCTTAAGGATATATGCACATGGAATCAATGTATTAAAGGGCACAGACATGTTAAATTCAGGATAGAAGCTATCTCTGGTTGAAGGAAAGTACTGGGAGAGCTCCATCTCCATTGGTTTATTTAGTTTTGAGGGGGTTAATCTTTTACTGAGGTATAACTTCCATACAGTGGCGTAGCTCTTAAGTGTACAGTTCAGTGAGTTTGACTGACATAGACACCACGTAAACCACACCACTATCAAGAAGCAGAAAATTTCCATCACCCCAAAAATTTCCTCATGCCCTTTCCTAGCCTATCCTTACCAGCAACAACTGTTTTGATTCCTATCACCATCGTTCATGTTCTAGAACCCCACATAAATAGAATAACACAGCAGGTACTCTTTGGTGTCAGCCTTGAGATTCATTCATGTTCATGCATGTATAGTAGCCTGCTCCTTTTTATGGCTGAGTAGTATTCTACTTTATAAATACACTACAGTTTATCTTAGTAAATTTTTACTCATAATCTGTGGTGGATATATAAATGTCAATGTATTAATCTTTACATATTTTTATATATTAAAAATTTCCTTTTTAAAAAAGCATAGGTCATAGACTGCTAGAGACCCTCTAGGACATACACCTAAGGGTAAAATGGCTGGGCTGTAGGTTTTTATCGCCACCTCTAATAGACACCGCAGATCCCAGTTGCTAACCACAGACCTACCGAATCAGCAGCTCAGGAGGAGTTGCCCAGGAAACTGCACATGTAACAACCTCCCCAAGTGATTCTCTGTACAACAGATTTTGTGAACCACTGTTCACCAACATTTTCTGTATGGTGTTCTATAACTCCAATGGCTTCAATTACTACTACCTATATGCCAATAACTCATAAGTTTATATCTTTAAATAAAATGTTCTTCTAAGCTACACAACTCAATAATCAACTAAAGCTTTCTCTATTCTAATGGCTCATAGGTACCTGAAACTCAAAGTGCACAAAACAGAAGCAACTTTCCCAAGTCTCACTCCTTGGTTTTTCTACCAGAGTTATGTCTCAGTTCATGGCAGCATCATACACACAGTTTCACCAATTCAGAAACCTGGGAGTCTGCCATCCTCAACTCCTGTCCCCCCTTATCTTCTGCATCCCATCAGTCATGAAGTCCTACTGATTCTACTCCTAAAATGCCTCTCTTTTTTCTTTTTTTTTTTAAACTGAAGTATAGTTATATTTACAATATTGTGTTAGTTTCAGGTGTACAGCCAAATGATTTTGTTATATATTTCTTTTTTTCAGTTCTTTTCCATTGTAGGTTATTATGAGATACTGAATATAGTTCCCCTTGCTATATGGTAAATCCTTGTTGTTTACCTATTTTATGTATCGTAGTATATATTTGTTAATCCTGTACTCCTAATTTATCCCTCCCCCACTCCCCTTTGGTAACCATAAGTTTGTTTTCTATGTCTGTGACTCTCTTTCTGTTTTGTAAATAATTTATTTGTATAATTTTTTAGATTCCACATATAAGTGATATCACAGGATACTGTCTTTCTCTGACTTACTTCACTGAGTACGATAATCTCTAGGTCCATCTATGTTGCTGCAAATGGCATTATTTCACTCTTTTTTACCACATCTTCTTTATCCAGACATCTGTTGATAGATACTTAGGTTGCTTCCACATCTTGGCTATTGTATATAGTGCCACTGTGAACATTAGGGTGCATGAATCTTTTCGAAGTAGAGTTTTCGTCTTCCCTGGATTTATGCCCAGGAACGGGATTGCTGTATCATATAATAACTCTGTTTTTAGTTTTTTAAGAAACCTCCATACTGTTCTTTATACCAATTTACATTCCCACCAACAGTGTAGGAGGGTTCCCTTTTCTCCACATCCTCTCCAGCATTTATTATCTATAGACTTTCTGATGATGGCCCTTCTGACAGTCTCTCCATTCCCTGTACCATCTCCCTGGTCTGGGTCATCTGGATCAATGACCAAACTGTAGTAGCCTCCTAACCAGGCTTCCTACCCCTGGTCTTGCCCTTCCAGTCCATTCTCCACCTTCCAGACAAAGGAATCTTCTGAATCAAATGTCTGATTTTCAAAAATCTGCTTAGAACCTCTCACCCCAACTAGGTAAGGAACTCTTACTACAACTCCCACCACCTTCTTCCTCCACAACAGCACACCACAATTCACACAGCTGCTTAACTACCTTCCCAGGCAGATTCCAAACTCTCTGAGGAGATGGGGCCATGCAGAGCTCACTCACTCACCACGGAGTCCTAACACACAGCAGGAGGTTCATTTGAAAGATGTTTGATGAGTGTTACCACAGTACATTTAGTCTATATACAAACAAAGCTTACGAAACCACCTCTGTTGTTTCCTTCAACTTGAAGATATGCACGATTCTAAATTCAGAAAGCTATGTATTATCCTCAGTGTTTATGTTTTATTCTCCTGCTGCTTTGGCAAACGTTGTCTGCAACCAGAAAGGCAGTCCATAAGAAGGAGCAAGAGGAGGCAGGACTCAGAACTAGCCAGCTTGATTTTCAAACCTTTTTTAAAAAGCCCCATATATTTTTCAAAGGTCACACCTCAGTAACAAGAGAGGCACAATTCCTGAAATCTTGTTAGGATTACCATGATTGAAGTGGAAAGGCTTTTGACAAAAGGTTTGAAAGTTTACAATTTTTGTGCTAGGATTTTCAGTCTAAGGCTCAGCTGGGTATACTCAGCGGCTGCCAAGGACGGAGGCTGCATCTGAGTTCACCGGTAGTCTACCTAGAGAAGGATCTCTCAATTTTAAATCCTTGATCTTCCATCCCATTCTCTCTTTTTCTCTTTAGCATAAACATTAAGAACACAGACTCTGGTGCCAGAATGCCTGGTTTAAAATCCCTGCTCCATCATTTATTAGCTGCGCTATGCTGGGCAGATTCCTTAGCCGTTCAGTGTTGAGCTTCCTCACTTGAACATGGGAATAAACCGGCACTTATTTCAGAGGTTTGTTGTGAAGGTTAAAATGAGCTAATTACAAGTAAGGCACTTAGAGTAAGGGCTCAGTAAACGTCGGACATATCCAAGGGCACAGGAATAGATTTGGAGGAGAAGGGATGTGAAACAGAGGAGGCAGAAATAAAAGAAATCTGCTATGTAGTAATAAGTGAGTGGGAAAACTCTTTAATGCAGGTTGACCAATCCAAGTCACACAGCTAGAAATAGCTGCTTTGGATTCGAATCCAGGCAGTATCTCTCCAGAGACCGAGACCTGAGCCACTGAGAAATAATGTCTTCTACCTTCACATCTGCCCCCTGGGAAATGGAATTTCTACGTTGTACAGAAGAAAGTGAAGCAAAAAGATGTGAGAGAAGATAGGGAAGATAGAACAAACAAAATAAGGCCAGACTCCATCTGATTTCTGAATTTAAAAGTGGTAGAGTCCCTTATCACCCCTTCACAAATGGAACAGAGTTCACTGTTTCTGTGGACACTTTATTTATTTTGAATCCAGCAAGCCAGGGTGAAATCAAAGTTACCATGAAAGACTGCAACAGAATGACAGATCCTTCTTGACCTCGTAAGACTAAAGATGAAATGGAAATGAGAGAGATGAAATGAGAGGTGGACAGGAGAGCAGTGGACGGGAGCACCAGGGACACAGAAACCAGACCGCTGTCTGGAACGGCAAGACGAGCTGAGGTGCTCTAGAGCCAAGGAACTCACATTCCTGTTAGGCCCATAGCATCAGGAAAAAAACTCTGAGTATCATTTTTTCCATCTGTAAAATGGGAACAAGAACATCTGCCTCTCCATGGATAAGTCACTTTGCTACAGTGTTAGGAAGAAACAGGAAGCCAGCACTCACACACTAGTGGAGGTGTGAAGTGCGGGCAATTTGGTTATACCGCTCTTTTTCCTTCTCAATTTAACAAATTTATACAGCACTTACACTGTGCCAGACACTATACTAGTCACTTCACAATTATTACCTTAATTCAATTTTTGTGGTAGATTGTTTGTAAAAATGGCAGCAATGATTCCTCTCATTGTATCCTTGTCCTTGGAGAGTCCCCTCCCACAGGCACTCTGAGCTGGGCAGGATGCCTGCTTTGGTCAGCGGGACAACAGCAAATGTGACACGAGCAGAGATCTGAAAAATGCTTGTGCTTTAGGGTTTGTCATCTCTTGTTGCTTTTTTGAACTCTGAGACAACCATGTGAAGAAACCTGCACTCACCAAGTAGAGCCCGAGATATCACATGCCATCCCAAACGAGGTCCCCACAGCCCAACTCACTTGTCAACTGCCAGACACGTAGGTGAGGCCATCCTAGATCCTCCAGCTACCAGCTACCCCACCAGGACCACAGAAGCATGAGAGAACCCAGCAGGGCTGAGTTGTGCTGCCTCAGACAAGAAGAACCACCCAGCCAACCTACCGACTCATAAGCCAAGTCAAACAGGTACTGACTTAAGTCACTAAGTTTTGGGGTGATTTGTTACATAACACAAACTAACTGATACAATTCTCATAGTAATGCTAATTGGTAGGTACTATTTTTACTATTTTAAAAGTCAGGCAACAGAGGTAAAAATAGGTTAAGTGACTTGCACAGCGTGTAAACAGCAGAGTCAGGATTCAACCCAGGCAATCCGGCTCCAAGTCTGTGCTATATTTATGTATCTAGATCTGTCTGTCTATCTATCACTCTCCTATACTAACTATACTGCTTCACCTAACAAAAGTAAAGATGTTCACATCAGTTGACCTAGAAATTTATCATACAGATAATACTCACATATAAAATCACGTGTGTATAAGATTATTCACTCCGGCACTGCTGATAGTAGCAAAAGACTAGAAACACCAATTCTGGTACATCCGTATAAAGGTATTCCATATGCAGCCATCAAAAGAACCAGAAAGATCTACAAATACTGATCTTGTGTACAGGGAGAAAAAGGAAAGTGCACTCATGTGCTACCACTTACATTTACATTTGTGTGTTAAAAAGTGGGGCGGGGGGAGGGGTGGAGAGTGTGACTACATATCTTCCTTGTATCTGCACTGATGATTTCTGGAAGGACACAAGAAGTGGGTTTAACATCAGTTATTTCCAGGGGAAGGGAACCAGCCAGCTGGGCAACAGGACAGGAAAAACAATGTTCACTGTAAACTTTTTCTTATCTTTTAAATTTTATATTGTGTAAATGTATCACCTATTAATTGTAACTTAAAAGATTGTTATGAACATAAAAGGAAATAGTAGATGCCTGGCACAAAGAAAGCAATCAATAAATAGTGTCTACCATTGTAATTATTTTTCCACAACTGACTCCTCTTTCTAATGCAAATAATTTTTTAAAGTAAGCAATCCTTTGAAACCCTTGGCTCTGCATTGGAAAGAACTCATTTTGGATGCAAAAATAGAGAACAAAATGTTAATTAGCTACCTGAAAAGGTGAAAGAAGAATCCAGCAAGTGGCTTCTTTGATGGTCACATGAGGTTCAAAGCACCAGGCAGAGTGGTAATACACTTATTGGCCTCTCCTCAAAGAAACCCAGTTACTGGGCATCTTCTGTGCTCCCACTTTGAACATTCCCCATGCACCTTCCCCTTTATTCAGGAACACCAATGAAAATAGTCATTACTTTCGATTCTAGTAGGATGTCTTCCCTCCCTGTGTTTTTACTGATCTGTAGCAGTTGAAAGGTTGCCACAGGCATCTTCCCAACAGCTAAATTATCCCTCCAGAACCAGAAGAGGTCTGAGGCAGGAGCAGGCAGCTTGTAGGCAGCAGAGCATAGTGGCAAGAGCCAGGGCTCTGGGGTCAGGCAAACACAGGTACAAGCCCAGCTCTAACACTTAGCTGGGTGGCCCAGAGCAACATACTCAACCTTTCTGAACTTGTTATCACATCTGTAGAATGGTGAGAACAGTTACTATTTCACAAGACTCTTGTTAATACCTGCACCACAGTAAACGTCCGCTGAATGTTAGGTATTCGCATTATCATCGGGCCTTCCAACAAAGGCCCAACCACCTTCTTCTCCCCATCTCTCTCAGATACACACACTCACACACAAACGATCAGCAACCTTAGGTGTACATTAGAGAATTCCCACCTCTTCCCTCCTCTCACAGCAGCAAGTTCAGTTGACTCTACCCGCCAGATATGTCCTGTCTCTCCACCTCTCTCCAGCACTCCTGCACTCAAAGGTGGTCTCCCTTTCCCACTACCATCCCCATTCCATAATCCAAACTACATAAAACAGCCAAACCGATCTTCAGACAGGTAACCAGATCACACCATTCTAGTCCACTCGTTAAAATTCCCTAAACAGCATCCCTCTGTATTTAGGTTTAAATCCAAATTTCCTACCATGGCCAATAAGGTCCTATAGGACTTGGTCCCTGCCTATCTCACCTCATTTCATTCCACTCCCCCCACTCCCACCCTGTACAAACCCTACTCTGCTTCAGGTCTGATGTCTCCTGTTTCTCACACACGCCAAGCCAGTTTCTGCCTCAGAGACTGCATTTGCTGTTCCTCAGTCTGGAGCACTGTTTCCCCGAACTTTCCCATTGCTGACTTTTTTTCATCGTGTAATTCCCAGTTCAAATGTCAACTCCTTAAAAACATCTTCCCTGTCCACACAAACTAAAACAGCTTCCCTCCCTGATTCACTCCCCATTCTACAACAGAAAAGAACAAACCTGACTCCATATTGGATCTATACCTTTAGCCCTAACCTTTGTGTTCTGCTGCCTGTGCTTAGTCATACTGGCTCTGCACCTTTTATAAAAGAATTTGCCTATAGCCTGAAGTACACAGGACAGCCCATTCTCAAGGCTCTGACCTTTAAAGGTAAAACACTTTTCCATTCATATACAGATAAAAAGTTGCAGAAGAGAGGATAACATTTGTCTTGTTGGAGGTTTATGGAAACACTGTGACCAGACCTATGTGGACAGCGACAGGAGCAAGAACTAAGGATTCTGGCACCAAAAAGTTTGCACCAACCAGCCACACCTCCTCTCCTTTTAGTATAAAAGAAACCTGAATTCAGGTAAGATGGTTGTTCAGAATGCTAGCCCACCATCTTCTCGGTCTGCTGGCTTTCCAAATAAAGTTGCTATTCCTGGCCCCAACAACTCATCTCTTGATTTATTGGCCTGTTTTGCAGTGAGTAGTACCAGTTTAGACTCTAACAATTCCATCACCCTGCTTCATTTTCTTCAGAGCACTCATCACTATGTAAAAGTATCTGAATATTTGTTTCCTTCTTTATTGTCTAATTTCTCAACTAGAATATAGCCTCCAAGAGAACAGGCTCTTGGCTGTCATCTCCCCTCTTTACTAGCTTAGAACAGTGCTTGCACATAGTAGGTGCTTAATACCTTTGCCTTATAGTGGTGATGGTGGATATTTAAGATCCAAATTTCTGAGCTCCCATCCTAGAGGTTCTGATATGATAAGACTGAAGGTAGAGCCCAGAAATCTGCATGTCTAGTGAGTGTCCATCTCTTTCACTCTAAAGCAGATGGTATGCAAATCTCATTTTAGAATACTGTGCCTTCCACCTCCAATTCTTCATTCTCTCTCTAACACATCTTTCTTAGGCCTATAGTTCCCATCCCAGCTGCTTTCTTTAAGAACCCCGATGGCACTCAAGGTAAAAGGAGGTTGCTGTCCTGAATTTGCCGTTTAAACAAGTAACCCCACCAGTTTCCATTTCTGCTGTTCCATCAATGCCAGAAATGCCAAACTAGTTCGCCAGCCTGGCTGGAATCCTGTTCTCCCCAGAAACACCTGAGCAGGTTTGGACTAACTCCAAAGGTAAGCCAGGTAAATTTCCATGTCAGCTCATTAATAGACTTTCCAGAGGCAGCTGGGGCCAATTCATACTTGCTCTATATACAGTCACTCCAAATACCACTCACCCCAGCCCTCCTCCCACCCCCCACCGCTCCCCACAGAACAGAATACTTAATTCTGGCACCACCCGCAAAATGACAAGCCAGAGTTCCCTTTCAAGCAACAAAGCAGCTGAGGGGAAGACATCTTTGAAAGGGGCCACTCCGATGACCAAAGTAGTGGGCACACACATACCTTAGTAACAAGGCAACCCCAAATTCCAACCCAGAGAAATTCACAGGCTCTGGTGAGAAAGAGTCTTACTCTGTTTTTCTCATTTCCTCTCTCAGCCTTGTCTCTTTAGAAAACACCCAACACCCTTTCTTCAGCACCTTAACTGTCACAAGGGCCGGCCTTAGGAGCTCTGGGGAAATGTCATGGGTATCTGCTTGGATCTCCTTTAAGTTTCCTCCACTCCTCCTTTTACCCTAAAAGTGCCGAGATCCTGTATTTGATTAAAGTAACCTCCGTCCCAAATGTTAAAATCCAAGTGGTATACTGGGACCAGTACCTCAGAAAATCACCAGCACTTTGGTGTCAATCAGCTCGCCCAGACAGGTAAGGTCATACTGCAGAGAACCTGTGCGCTGGCTCTCTGGAGCTGAGAAGCATCACCAATCTCCAGCTGTTCCTTGACGTGGAATAAAACCTGCAGTTCAGCCGAAAGATTGGAGTTTTTCTACCAAGAGCTCTGGCTGGAGGAGGAAGAGTGTGCGCAGGGTACTCACACCTGCCGTTTGGGAAGCAGCGGCAGCGGAGGGCGCCCCAGCCCTAGCGCACGTGTTGGGAGCCGGCCTTCTAGACTCCGCGCGGGTTCAGGTCCTTGGCAGCGCCTGGCTCGATCGCACCGAGGGAATGACTCCAGTTTCCACTCCCCCGTGCCTTCCAAAAGCCGAAAGCCAGAGCATTTCTGGAGGCGAGGGGTGAGGACCACCTCCCGGGAACAGACACACAGGCGCCCCGCATTGTCACCCACCCGAATCCGGCTGGGGCCCGCCCCTCCCGGGGGTGTGCGCGGAGGGTGGGGGGGAACCCGACCGGTGCCCGCCGGCAAAGTTTGCGAAGCTCCGAGGAAGGAGCGAGGCGCCGAGCTCAGAACGCGGCGGCGAGCCGAGCGGGCGTGAGGGGAGCCGCGGAAGAGGCTCCCTCAAAACCGGAGGAGCGGGGTGCAGGGAATAGCCCACCTCTGCCCTGGGGAGGCGCGGGCAGAGAGCCTCGACGTGTCTGCGCCGCCGCAGGTGCCCGATAAACCCGGTGCCCTCAGGCAAGGAGAGACCCCCGCCCCTCCGTGTCCTTCGACCCATCGTCCCAGGGGCGCCCTCTGCCCCCGCCCAGGCTAAGGCCGCGGCCCTGCGAGACCCGCCGTGTCCCCAGCCCTTCCCGCCGGGCTTCCTCACGAGGCCCTCCCGTCGTCGCCGGCGGCCCCGAGCTCGGCGGGAGGGACGCGCTCTCACGCTCGCCGGCCCCTTCGCGCCACCGGGGCGACAGCGCACTCACCCTCCTCATGGTGCCGGGACCGTCCGGGCTAGGTTCGGCGGCGCCGGCGCGAGGCTGCAGGACGGGTGCGACGCGCGGTCCGCCAGGGAGTGCCGCGCTGTCCTCCCCCCCCTGCCCCCGCACATGCGTGCGCCGCGCGGCTGGCGAGCGGGCTGGCGGGCAGCGGCCTCCGCTGGGGCGGGGCGGGGCCGGGCTGGGGCGCGCGGACCTCCAGGTGCCGGGGTCGGCCCCCAGCGTGCGGGGATTGGGGCCCTCGTCCCCCGTGGCGGCATCCCCACCTTCCCGGGCCGCTTAGCCCCTCTCCTCCTCCTCAAGGTCCTGCCCCACCCGGAGAGGAGCCACCCCGTCACTGGGCCCGAGAAGGTTGGAGTTGAACGTGGGGGCCCGACCCTGCAGGGAATCCAGTTTGAGTAGCAAGAGGGGATTGGTGAGAACTGAGGTGGGAACTCTCCCCACTTTGAAAGCACTTCTATTCTCCCCATTGGATGGGAGGATGGCCCGCTAGTGTCCCATCCTACTCTAGTTTCTGCACTTGTCTTTTGGAAGTCCTGAACATTTGTAAATCTTTTAGGGGGAGAGGTGGGGTTGAGAAGTAAGGGTGAGAAACAGCAGATCAATCAGGGGCTGAAGGAAAGAACCTCATAGAACCGAAATGGTCTAGTTATATCCAGAGTAAGGAGCTCAGCAGGGGGAGGGGTCTGTATCCCCATTACTGAGGAACCCACAGGTCTTCCTCACAAAACCCAGCCTGTGAAGCTTCCTCTTCACAAAGGCCTCCCAACCCCCACCCCCACTTCTCCAAACAGCAGGGAAAGCAATCCTCAAATGCTAATGCTGCTGGGAAAAGGATGAGGGAGTCAGGATACAGTTCTTCTGATCATGAAAACACTACATCCTGAGCCAAGGAACGCAGGCTCCTCAAGAACAAAAGTAGGATGGAACAATGTGTGAGGGTCCTCGGGACTAAACCTGGCCTTTCTCTATTCGGCTTCTACTGCTGAACAAAGTATATTAAATAGCACAGAATTCAAGGTAGTCCAAATTCAGTGTAGAAAGAAATACCCCTTGTTTACCAAAAGATCCTTTGAAAAACATAAAAGGACCATTGTGTTTTCAAACCAGTCTGACAGGTAAGCAGGCAGACAGCAGTGGGAACGCAAAGGCTTTTGCTGGGTAAACACTTGTGAGAATGTTTCAGCTTTTACATTGCCTGGCTGCCAATTACTCTGGCAGATCACTGCTTACCACTGTCAAAGAAATACTGTTATAATCTTCTAACATTGATAGAGTGTCAGAAGTACTATAGAGACCAAATGCTAAAAAAGTACTTTTATGATCAAATGAATACTTTGCCTGGATTTCTCTTCGGTACCTACCAGCACAGATAAGAGGGGTGACTGATGTATTAGGAGAAAAAGTAAAGGAAGGAATTAATGAAATCTGCTAACCCCCCACCCCCTTTTTACTTTAATTTATGATCTGCATACAGTGGGTTTTTTTGCTCCCTTGACTTGAATCTCTTCAGATTGGTCATCGATGTTTTGCCTTTGGGGACATAACAATTGTAGTAAGTTTACTTCCTTACGTACCACGGACCTTACCTATGTTACCACTTTCAATCCGCACAACCCTGTGAAGTGAGTGCTATGATTTCATGGTTTTTCAGAATGAGCTACTAAGGCTCAGACAGGGTAAGTTGTTTGCCAAAGGTCACACAGCTTGTTAGTGGCATAGTCAGGATTTGGACTCAAACTCCAGGGCCCACCCACTTAATCCCCATCCTTTACTGCCTTCCTGTGCTCTGTTTCATATAAAAGGTATAGCAGTGAAAAATGTTACTCAAAGTGAAAACAGGAGCTCTTGTCATAGATCAAATTAGTTGCTTCCTATCTCTGGCCCTTGGCTTCCTCATCAGTAAGATGAAAATGTAGACTAAATAGATGTGTTAAGGACCTGCCCAGAAGTAAGGTTCTAGTTTTAGAGTATTACCATGTGAGTATTTTGTGGGAAATTGTAACTTGGAGGTACAGAGTTAGTCAGTTCATTGGTTTGTATATCTCACCACAGCCCCACGGGTTTTACACTGCTTATACTGCTCTCTACAACACTACCTCTCTCTCCTCCTGCTAATGAATGTTCTTTCCTTTGTGAACACACTATCTAATCCAACTCATGTTATTTGCTTACTAAACTTGAATAAGACCCCTGATGTGAGGGAGGAAGTTGCAGTTAAGTAATTGTCAGGGTGATCTTCAAGCATTAGTTAGCCTGAATAATTTTTAAACTCCCTGCAGAAGCCAACACAATTTTTCAGCTGTATCAAATAAATGACAACACATCAGATGCTAACAGAACATAGTCTTTACTGCTCATCTACAGAAATCCCCACGTTTCCAATACTATCATTAACTTAAAGAACCAATTTAAAAGTGGAGCTAGATTGAATCAGATTTTCTTCTTTTACAGGGGAGGGTGAAGAGGAGGGTCTTTATTTCTTTGATATGTTTAAAGCATCTTTATGGTGTGTTAGTGGTAAGAGTTACAGCTCTAGTTCATATTATCACACCTCCATCAGCCTTCTAAATTCAGATATATTACATTTATTTCTTGAAAACCACCGAGTATTTGAGAACATAGTGTATTTCCTTTTCCTTTTCTCTTTTTTCTTAATTGTGTAACAACATCTCCACCAGTCACAGTGATATTTAGCCCTCTTGATCTTCAGGCTGGAGGTCAACTTAGCTTCTTTCATTAGTTATCAACGTAGATAGGCATTTGACATAAAATTAGGCAGCAATGAACCAGCTTACAATTTCACATGAATAGTAAAAAAGAAATGAATAATTTCCTACTTTTTGTAGATAAGAAATGTTACCAGTTAGCATAACTTCTTACCAGTTTGTCATTCTCCATTTCGAAATGCATTAGTAATGGGATATTGTTTTTCTTTGCCATGTTCTTAAGTTAGAATTCTTCAGAAGGCATCTATTAAATACCAACTATGAAGGACATATGTTATTGGTTGAATCAATCCATATTTCCCTGAAACAGATCAAGAATAATTTCAAGGAAAAGAAATGGTCACAACTACGTATCTTGAGTTCCTCATATGCCCCAGGCACTATGACAAGCCATTTTACATGTATCAATCTGTCTCATTCTCACCAAACCCTACCAAATAGTTGTCATTATATCCATGGGATAGATTAGGAAACAAAAGTTTAATGAGATTAAGCACTCTTCATAGGTTGCATGTCTAATAAACAGTGAAGCTCTAACCCAAATCTGTCTAACTCCAGAGCCTATGAGATTAACCAATGGCAGGCAGATGGATGCTAATGGATCACAGACTCCTCTCTCTGGAACTTCTTCAAAGCAGTAGAAACGTGAGCTAAGAATTTTATATCTAGTAAAACTGACTTTCAAGTATTTATACCAGAATAGAATGGAGTTAACTAAAAAAGGGTTCTTGAAGAAAATGAGTCCTTATCTTAAGAAAAAGTACAAGATTTGAATTAAAAGAGTGAAGAATATTCTTGATAGGGAACAGCAGAATAATCAACATGGAGGTGGTAACAGTGAAAAGATCAGATCTTCTAGGGACTCCTGGGGCACATGACTGGGGAGTTATGCCTGACACCAGTTAATAAGAGGCTAGGGATGCTTGTCAGAGTACCATTATACACATTTCCTCCATTTTTAATCGCATTATCACAGTCATTCAAAAATATTGATTTATTTTGCTGTAGAGGGTCTGCGTGGTTGCTATGCCATTGTTTTTCTTCTTGCTCTTGTCAAGGCCTCTTCTCTGAGCCACAATCTTGGGATGGACACTCCAGTAATCTTTTTTTTTTTTTTTTTTTTTTTTTTGGTGGCCAGAAGATGCAGGGGTGGGTAGCTGTTGACAGATGAATTTGATTCTGCTCTCCTCTCTGAGGTTCTGTGCAGGATTTATTCCCTAACAGATATTTTAAAAAAACAAAATTCACCTGCACTCTCACCCTGATACTATTTACATATTTCCATATCCCTTCCTAGTCTCTGTCAAAATGCATATCTGCTTACAATCTGTTTACATGGCTATCTCTTCTTTAAAGAAGACTCCTTTAAAGAAGGCTCCTTAAAGAAGGGACTGTCTTAATAACTCTTATGTCTCTAAAGCCTATCACAAAGTAGGCTTATAAAATAGGTGCTCAATACATGTTTAAAAAATGAATGAATGATTCTTAAAAAAAAATATTGCAGCCTTCTATTTTTCATCAACAAAAGGTTTTTCATGTATATTTTTACATGGCCTTAATAATTACCTTTATTGCTCCTTAATATGCACATCTCATTGATATATTATCATTTAACCATCCCTTTATGTTGCCATTTGAGTTGTTTCTAATCTTTCGAAATTCCTTGTGTACTTTATTAAGTAGGGACATGACTTGATAAAGACAAAGATTTGGAGGAAGATAATGTGAGTATGGTTGGCCAAATGGTTCAGAGGTAGGGAAGACAGGAGACATCTCAGTCACATAGAATGGATCTGATGAGGTAAATAAGGCCAGGGTTAAGACGGCAGTTGCGGAAATGGAAAGGGAAAACCAGTTTCTACATCTACTGCTAAAGCTGGAAAGATGTAATCATGGATTTACCCCCTGTTTGGGGCGAAATATATGACAAATAGGGGGGATATTGTCCTATGATGAAGAGCATTGTTTTAGCACCACGGACAGCTCCTGGGCTGTCAGGCAGGGGCTCTGGGTGGTATGGGACCATTATTGCTGTCAGTGATGGCTCCTTTTAATAAAAAGCAATAAATAGTATTTATTGAGCATGTGCTCAATGAAAGCTTTACATGAATTAACCTATTTAATTCTCACAAGGAAACAGGCACAGAAAGGTCCCCCAAAGTCACACAGATAGCAAGTAAGGCAGAGCTAATTTCTGAACTCAAGTAGTCTGGCTCCAAAACCCATTACACCATAATATAAGTTAAGAAGTTTAGACATTTTCCCTAAAAGCTTGAGAAACCATCAAAGAGTTCCAAACAAGCTGTAACAAGATAAAATCTGGATCTTAGAAAAAGCATTCTAAGATTTTCCAATACCTAATATAATGAACAAAAACTAGCTCAGAGAGAGGGCAACACATTCATCCTAAATAAGATAGAAATGGCAAAGAGACTACATCAACTATATAACAGTTACCAAAAAGATCTGACTGGAGATGCCCTTATTAAACAAGAGTGAGATGAAAAGAAATTACATGGCAACCATGTAAATTGGGGTAGAGTAAAAAAAGGGAGCACTGGGGAGGAAGTGAACTATGAAGAAACCAGTCGGGAAGAAAACATAATGCCAAGATAAAGGAGATCCCCAGGGAGACCTGTGCACTAGAAAGACCTTAATAAGAAAATGAATCTGAGAAAATAAGACCCCAAAATCAAGACGATAAAATGACAGAGGGAGAGTAAAGACAGTTCAGAGCTAAGGAAATGAATCAAGAACTGAAACAATACTGTTATATATCTAATACATAAATTAGAAGTGCCAAATAACAGGAAAGACATGATTGAAAATTGAATTAATGGCATGGAGAAAAAGCTTGAGATAATTATGGCAAATACAAAGGGAAAACGCAGAGGGAGTAAAGCAATTAGGGAGAAGATTATTAAGAGAACCAAGATAATCAAACATAAGGATAACTGGTGTCCCTAATTGGTGTAGAGAATCCAATCAACGCAAAAAAATACGCATTCAGAAACACAATATAGAAACATTTTTCCTAAAATGAAGGAAGAACTGAATCTGCAGAGGAAATTTTCCACTGTATGCTGGAAAACCAACCAACAAGCAAACAAACAAAACACCCATAAGTACTTCTTGAAAAAAAAATCCAACCAATCAGGACTAGGAAATGAATTTAAAAAAAAAAGAATTCAGGAACAGAAGACACCAAGGCAAGAGGTAAAAGTACTGAAGAAAGGCAGGGAAGGTGTTTACATAAGAACTAAGACAAAGAACTGATGGAATTCTAGCTGTGGAACAAAATGTAGGTGCTATGAGTCCTGACAAATTAAAAATAATAGAAAGATTTTACAAATCAGGAAGTGGGAGAAGGCAAGAAGGAGGAAGTAAAATGCTAATTACCTCATCTTTGACCTGTAGAGAACCAACTACAATCACCTAGAAGGGAAACATAAATCAAGAGGAATATTGTAACTTCAACTTTAATTATTTCCTAAACTTCAACTTCTTAATGATTTCCTAACTTTTTTAACTTCAGGAATGTCTTATAAAAACACTTCTCCCATGGTGGGGAAAAAATTATCTGAATTATTACTTCAGTTTAATTTTAGTTTTTTCTTCTGTAAACGTAAAACAAATTCGGTTCTTCAATTAAAATAACTCTGGCAAATAATCACAAAATTCCCTCTCTCACCTTCTAACTTTATATAAAATAAAAGAGACTTCTTGAATTATGTTACATTTTTCTAGATGGAGAGATGGTTTCCAGTTTCATAGAGATATAATTGACATATAACACTGTATTAGTTTAAGATGTGCAACATATTGATTTGACACATACATACATTACACATGATTTTCACAATAAGTTTAGTTACCATCCATCACCTCACATAGTTACAACGGCAGGATTACTTTCTTTTCTGGGTGGTGAGATTTTGAGGAATGTGCTGCTTTTCTTTTTTGAACTTTCTATATTGCCTGAAATTTTTGGCAAGGAATGGATATTTTTATTTAAAAATAATTACCTCTTTATCATAAATGATTATGGCTGCTCTATATGATTTGACATGGAAAGATTTCCATCATACATCTTGCTGAGTGAAAAGTCTGGTTTCAAAATTGCCTTTGCAGTATATTGTCATTTAGGTAAAACCTACATAACATTCATGCTTATATATGCATTAGAAAGTCTGGAAAGACAAACACCAAAATGATAACAGTATTTATCTCTGAAGTTGGGGTAGAGAATTAAGGGAAGAGCTTATAATTTCAGCATCATTTTTAAAAACCTTTTTATTTAAAAATGAAACACAGATACAAACACAAACAAAAGACAAATATGTGGCTTTTTAAGTTACTAAGGTGAACACCCTTGGAACCACTATTCAAGTCAACAAATAGAACTTTGTCAGTCACCCAGAAACTCCTCTGGTGCCCTGTTTCCTTTCCTCCCCACAAAAATCAGTATCATCCTGACTTTTAAAGTTTGAATTTCTTTACATTTCTGTATGATTTTATCACTCAAGTACACATGTATTTAAAAATAATTTGATACATTGTCTCTTTTAATCTGCAGATTCCCCCTCCATTCTTTTCTTTTCCTGTCTTGGTTGAAGAACCCTGGGTATTTGTCTTGAGTTTCCCACAGTCTGGATTTTGCTGCTTGCACAGTTACGTCGCACTTCAATTTGTTCTCTGTCCTCTGCGTTTCCTACGGAATGGCAGCTGGATTCAGAATGTATGGCAAGACTACAGGTGCTGTTGCGCTTGTATCAAGAGGCATCTCGTGTCTGGCTGTCTCTCTTTGGGTGATGTTAGCAGCTATTGAACAACACCTCAATTCATTGACTTTTTAAAGATTGCAAAATAAACATTTCTACATGCCTCAATAAAAATAACAGCTATAAAAAAGATTTCTAATTCTGCATTTCTTTCTCACTCATTAATTAAAATGCTTTTATATAGAGATAATTTCCCCCATTGGTTACCCAGTGTTATAGTTTATACAGAAAAGACAAGAAAAATACTTGATTCTCTTTCTTTCTTTACCAGTTTTCAAGATAATGAATTGATACCCTATCATTTTCTGAAAGTAATAAATTATTTTTAATATTTCTATGAATTTATGGGTTAAACCTATTTGGTGCATTTTAATCAACTGCAATGATTATCCTGTCTGAAAGCTCAAATTGTCTCATCTTCAGCTAATAAGAGCCTCTTCAAATCAGCTTCTGAGGGGTTTTTTTTGCCATGTCCCTACAAGTGTTTGCTACCTTCCTCACTATCAAGTATGACAAAATGTTCCAGGTTCATCTGGTATATTGTCTGTCCCAGATAGGAATCAGCTATTTCTCTGAGAATTAAACGTTTCTCCAAGAAGCCCTAATTTAATTTAGTGGTAAATTGTATTTCAAGACCACAATATTAGTACTAAGCATGCTCTATGTTTTTGCCTTGGTCACAAATTTAGACCTCTGGATGTGTATGATTCATATATAGTCTTACAGCCTTAGCTCTGTCTTCTGAAGAGGCCTACATTCTGTACATAGTCTATAGACTACAGGCTATATATATGTAAGTCATATGGACTAAAAACTAGACAGACAAGACAGACAGACAGACAAATTATTTCCAGTTTAAATTTGTGTAGTTTTTACTTAACCTCTTTTGTTATATCCACAGTTTTCTTTCTTCCAAATGAAAATCCTGGTTCCTAAGAACACAGGGGATGATAGAATTAGAATATCCTATATTTACCTATTTACTTTATCCCCAGACTGTCTCAGAGTAGCAATGCTGATACTACTAAACACTATTACTGAAAACACTGAAGGACATTTTCACATTTACTTTCCCTGTTCTGCCCCCTCATTTTTCAATAGTTGTGCCTTATCTACATTTTCTGATCATACAGCCATTACATGCTGTGCTCTCCTCCTTTTAACACCCATTTTATCTTAATTTAAAAACAGCCGTACTTTCAACTCTCACCACCAGTCTCTTATCTGAAGTTTGTTCTCCAATAGAATCCTCTGAAAAGGTTCATGGAACAATATTCCCTGAGTTCTTGAATGTTGATAATAGTTTGCCTACTAATGACAGCTGTCAGGTAAAACACTTACATACCTGACAGTCAGTTTTACTGTACATGGTTCACATTTTCCTACCTTGAGTGTCTTAAATTAGTTAAATATGTGATTCTGTTTTCTTCTGGGGTAAACTGTTGCTTTCATAAAGTCTGACACTAATAAGATAATTTTCTTTTCCTGTTTTGCTTAGATGCTCAAATGATTTTTTCTTCTTTAAAAGACAGTGAATTTTCCAGAATGTATCTAAGTATTGGTAGTTTTGGTATCATATTCTCATGTGCAGCATGTTCTTTTCATGTGTACTTTTGAATTTTTTTTTAATTTTGGGGAAATTTTCTTGAATTATAATTTTATCATGTGTTCTGTTCCTTTCCTTTAGTTTTTGTCTTCAGGGATTCCTATTGTCTACATGGTGGATCTTATTTTTCTATCTTCAGTATTTGTTACTTTCTCCTGAAATTTTTGTTTCTTTCTTAATTTGTTAAAGAAATATCATTCTTTCCACATTCTGTTTTCCTTAAGGGCCCATCTGTTGATTTATTTGTTTTTAGTTTAGTCTTCATTTCTAAAGTTTCTTTCTTTATTTCTTCCTAATTCTTTCCTAAGTTCGATCATCTCATTAAAATTTTTTTTCTAATTTGACTTGTGCTCATATCTTCTATGACTTTCTTAATATCTTCTAGCTGGCTTTTAAATAGAAGGTTATAGTTTTGATCTGTTCTGTGCACATGTATTTCTGGTGTGATTCCACTGTCTAGATAGATGTTCTGTGGTGCACACCTTTTTTTCTTAAAACAACTTTGTGTGGGATTTGAACTTCATACTTTTTATTACTTATTTTTTTATGGAAAATTAGCTTTCCTGAAATTTTAGGAAGAAGTGTGGCCCGAAGTAGCTCTAGTAACTTCATGGAACTCCCTTTTCTGATGGTCTAATGAGGATCTAAAAAACATGGCAGCTTGCTCTGAGATTTCTTGGATCTCTTTCCTTCCCCCACTTACCTCTGGCTTTTTTCCCTTCTCTATTGTCTCCTTCCA
Source organism: Camelus bactrianus (assembly GCF_048773025.1). Lineage (NCBI taxonomy): Eukaryota > Metazoa > Chordata > Mammalia > Artiodactyla > Camelidae > Camelus > Camelus bactrianus. The sequence continues at coordinate 39,387,775 of NC_133550.1, read as the reverse complement.
CGGTTTCTTCTCAAGCCAGTATCCTATCCTGAAAAGGGTCCCTGGCTGGTCAGTTGTGAGAGTCTGTAACAGGCTGCTTCTGCTCCTTCCATTTTTACTGGAAACTCTCCTGCTCTTGGCGTTGGCGGGCTCTTCCCAGTTACAGCTGCTGTTCTCAAATGAGCCTGCCCTGCGTTCAGTGCGTGCCTGTTGACTGTTCTGGGATTCTCCCGCTCTCCATCCCATCATACGCCCCACTGATTCCCTCTGCTTTCTCTGCACAGATGTTGATATCATGCATGTATCTGGGGACTCGGGGAATATCTTGTCACCCAGTTTTATTGTAAATGTGTTCACGGGTTTTTGGTTTTGCCATCTAGTTGCTCTATCTGTCTGTATTTGGCAATTCAGAGAAATTACAAAAACTATGCCGCAGCTACCAACTTCCCAGCTCATCTAATTTTACTATATTTTTACAACAGCTATGTTTATCAGAGGAAAAAAGCAATGATATTTCCATTTGGGAAAGGAAAAAAAGATAAGTCTGGCTGCATTGTACTGCATGGCTTTGGGGCTTTGGGGGAATTAAACAGATATGATCAGCTGGTATGCACAAGTACAGCTGTACCTTTGTTAAAATATTTAAATACTTCCATTTCAACTAGTAAGTACCACTGCCCCAACCCGAGGTTCTCCCTTGAATGTCCCTTCCCTGGATCTGTGGAGTCAACGTCTATCATAGGCAGGGTCCTTCAGGATCCTGTTCCAGCTCAATGGCTCACTGGTCGGTGCCCCTGTGCACTGTTGGTTAAATAGTCATTGCATATTACCTCTGGACAGATTACACAGGATTTTGAGATTGACAATATGTGAGAGACAATATGAGAGAGAGGATGACAAAGGTGTGTGCCTTCCTGAATGGGCCTCAGTTGAAAAGTTCAACCAGTATTTCTTAAGCATTTCCTCTAAGCATTGCTGGGCACTGTGCTACGCCATGAGGGTACAAAGACAATGAGACAAAGTTTGTGCCACTGAGGAGCCCACAATGTAGTGTAACCTGCTTCTGGGGCCTCTGGGAGGATACCAATGTTGTCATATTGGGCTACAGAGCTCAGTCTCTGAGCAGAAGTGAGAGCAGAGAGAAAAGTACAGACACAATGACAAAGCTCTTACTTAAGCCATCACTTTAACAAGCTCAAATCTCTCCACTTTTGGAACAGCGACTACCATGAAAGGCCGGGCAGCTAATTAAAACACATGGTAAATAAACCAGGCAAGGAACAGTCTGTCCTTGTACACAGCGAATCAAGCGGTCTTCTTAGACACAAAGCCTGTATCCTTATCTATAGAGTGAATCAGTTATTTTAACAGTTCATGTTCTGTGTCCTAATTGGATTAGCAAAGCTTACTGTGAATACTGAGGAAAAAAAGATCTGGAATAAAAGCATGCTGGAAGCATAGTTTGTCTAAACAGTAACAACAACATTTTCTCCTAAGAAAGATTTTTACCCTCAGGAATGCAGCAGTTGAGAAGACACTTTAATTTTTGTTTGCCCAGTTACTGGAAGCACAAAGATTTGGAGGGCAAAAAATTAAATAGGACAAGCTACTGTCAGAGACCAAAAAACACCATGAGGGGAAATAGATTATCTGACACCTTTATTCTCCTAAAGTCAATAAATTCCAATTGATCACATGTATTAAACAAATACATATTTAGTACCTACTGTGTGTCAAGTGTCGTTCCTTTTATTACCAAATTCCACTTACCATTAGGGAAGTTAATATGCAGGAACCACTGGTGTAAGGCCCAGCCTTCCTTCCGTAGAAGAGGTATAGAAATGCAGTGTTTCCCACAGTGGAGGTAATACTTAAACAGGAACCAGATATATATTGTGATCAGGACATTACTGTTTATACCTTCAGTTAGGCCTTCTGAGAGAATGAACACAGTCATAGAAGTTTGATTAGTCTGTAGGAATTTATGGTGCATTTGGGAACCCCCTGCCTCAGATCCTGTTTGTGAAGTGGAAGAATCAGACCCTGTAAATTATCACCTGACAAAATGAGAATGTTACATTGGCAACTGCTATCATTAACTTCTAGTAATACAGTGGTTTGCAAGATAGGAAGGGGACATACCAAAAATCTTGGTGGGGAGGCAGAGGGAAATAAAAGGAACATTTTCTAATTATACATTCTCTCTTAGTAAGAGATTTTTATATGGAAATGGTTGTGAGCTTTGGGGTCAGAATGCTAAAATTCAAACCCTGGCTCTAACACTCATTACTTGTGTGACTCTGGATAAATTATGTAGCCACTATATGGCTCAGTTTTTGCATCTGTAAAATGAGAACGATGTCATTAATGGTATCTGTTCATTCAGCTGTTTTGAGAATTAAATGAATTAACATCTCTAAAGCACTTAGAAAAGTGCCTCCCTCCTGGATCCCAGTCTGTTGTGTCTTGTTGACCCAAGTGGACCATCCTAGGAAGTGCCCCAAACCTTAGACCATGGTAGAATCAAGCAGAGGAAGAAATCTGGGGGGCCATCTGCTCTTATCCATTCTGGAATCCTCTCTCTGAAATCTTGGTCAAGTCATCTGGCCCCTACCTGAAATACTGAAAAAACCTGTTCCATCTCTGAGCATTTGAAAGTTCTCCTTTGCATTGAGCTGGAGTCTGTTTCACCGTTTCCTCTGGCTGTCGCTGTCTGTTGGAATCAGAGATAACAAGGTTATTAATATTCCTTTAAATACTGGAGGACAGCAAATGGCATACAATTAAACACACAGGCTCTACAGGCAGACTGCATGGGTTGAATCTCGGCCTCCCTACTTATTGGTTGTGCGAACCTGGACAGCTTAATCTTCTATGCTGCAGATTCCTCATTTGCAAAATGGGCCTACTAATGCCACCAATTTTACCAATTTCTTAAATTTCAAGATCGATTTTATTACAGCCAAAACAGTGGAATTAAATGTACATGATAAACACACACACACACACACACACACACATTTTAAGTTATAGGGAATATAGTTTATTTTGGCAGAGAGTGTTAAACAAAATTAAAGTTGCATACATTATTAACATAACTCAACATCCTTAATTTGATGTAAGTGTGATACGTTTCTTGCATTCCTGATTTCTGCTAAATCACCATAACCTAAACTGCTTTATAAAACTGACATGCTGAAATTTAATTTTACTGTTTTTGTTTATGCTCTGATTGGGTTGTTGTGAGGACTGGATAAATATATTTAAGGAACCTGTTGCACAAGATTCAATTAGTATCATCGATGTCATCAAACATACATGGTACCTAAGACTCAATGAACGTCATCAGTAAGTTGATATCCGTGATGCTGTTGATATCCCTCTCGGGCACTTGTTTCTCCAGGGTAAACATCCCAGTTTCCTTCATTTTTCCTGTTACGATTCCCAATACCCTCTCAGCCCTCTCCTCTGAGTGAGCTCCAGTTGCTGGTATTCCTCTCCAGGGTTCCACCTCCGTTATTTCTCTTTAACTGTATCCTCAGTATGGAGCTACAGACTCTGGTGGGTTCTGGTCCACAAAGAGCCATCCTATCCCTAGTTTGGTTGTTTGTTCATCCACTGATTCATTCACAAATGATTTTAAGTGTCTATATTTTAATAAATGGATCCAAAGAGAGAAATGGCTTTTTTTCAGTGAGCATATCATGCTATTGACTCACACTGAATTCACACTGGACTAGACCAAGGGTTGGTAAACTTTTTTGTAAAGAGCTAAATGGTAAATATTTCCTACTTTGTAACCAATATGGTCTCTTTTGCAACTACTCAACTCTGCTGTTGTAGCATGAAAGTAGCCACAAAAACAAGCAATAGCTGAATTTGGCTGATGAGCTATAGCTTACCAAATTCTGAATGAAAACATATAACATAAATAAGTCTTTTAAAACATATGATCCAGAAATTCCAGTTCTGGGTATCTATCCAAAGAAAATAAAATTACTATCTCAAAAAGATATCTGTACCCCATGCTCACTGCAGCATTATTTACAATTGCCAAGATATGGAAACAACCTACATGTCCATCGATGGATGAATGTATAAAGATAATGTGGTATACACACACACACACACACACACACACACAGTTGTGTTGCTAAGAGAGTAAATCTTAGAAGTTCTCAACAGAAGGAAAAAAAAATCATAACTATGTATGGTGATGGGTTTTGTGAGCACCAATAAACACATTGTGGTGTTCATGTCACAATATATACACAAATCATTATGTTGTACACCTAAAATTAGTACAACGTTATGTCAATAACATCTCAATAAAAAATAATTTTAAAATGTCTTTTCCCCACCTCTCACCCCCTGCCCAAGCTTGTGCAGCTGGTTGCTTTGTTGTTGCTTTCTTTTGTTTTTTAACACACATGCAAGGCCTTTCATTGACCTCCACTCTGCTTTATTTTGTTGGACTTGGCTCATCCTACATCCTGCCAAGATCTGTCTGAGCCCTGATTTTGCCACTGTCCAAAGTAACCACTATCTGTCTTAACTTTATAACATCTGCCAATAGTAAATGTGCCTTTGATATATTCATCCAAGTAAGTGGTTAAAATTTTGAACTGGAAAGATCTGGGGACAGAGCCTTGAAGCATGCAATAAGCCACCTATCTCCTTGTTAACTCTGCTGTGTCCTCCAGAATTAAGCCTGGCCTCACCTTGCAGGAAATTATTCTTACAACTTGCCTCCCTTTCCAAGCCTTCCTGCCCAGGCTGAGGAGGATGTCTGTATTAGTCAGCTTTCTCTAGAGAAACAGAGCCAAAAGGATATCTATTAATCAATAAATCAATTGATCAAGATTTAGTATAAGGAACTGGTTCTCATGATAATGAAGACTGAGAAGTCCAAGATCTGCAGTGAACAAGCTTGAGACCCAGGGAAGCCCATGGTACAGTTCCACTCTGGATCCAAAGGCCTGAAAACCAAGAAAGCCAATGACGTCAGTTCCAGTCCAAGTCTAAAGGCACAAGGAAATGGATGTCCAGCTCAAAGACAGTCAGGTAGAGAGAGAATTCTTTCTTACTCAGCCTTTTATTCTATTCAGGCCTTCAACAGATTGAATTGGATAAAGCTCACTCATAGTGGGGAAGGTCATCTACTTTACTCAGTCTACCCATCCCAATGATAATCTCATCCAGAAACACTCTTACAGACACTCCCAGAATAATGCTTAACCAAACATCTGGGTTCCCCATGGCCCAGTCAAGTGAATACATGAAATTAACCATCATGATGCCCTTTGAATTTGGCCCATAATACCCTACATACATCTCTGCCATAGCACTAGGACTGCTCTGTAATTGTGTCTCCTCAACTAGACTATGTGCTCCATCCTAGGGCATGGCCCAGAGTCAATGCTCAACGACTGTTGGCCAAATGAATGAATGAATGAATGTGTGGCTTTGTGTATGTGTCTTCCTTAGCTTCTTCCCTTCATCAAAAATTACTTCTCTTATTATCCTCCTATGAAGACCAGTTAAATTCCTGGAATTTGATAAACTATTTTGAGATATGGTATAAGTAAGAGATAATAGCTCAATGTACCATTTCTTCCAGGATTGCTGGAGAGGTGATATTTTAAGAAGGGTGTCTAATGTCCTTATTGGAAAGGTCTAAGTAATATGGCAATTTCAGACACCCTGGAAGAAATATTTTTGTAAAAGGATGCAAATGCTTTGTTATCCTCCCCAAATCATACCATGTTACCTTTTCCTTATTATGCCTTTGTATAAGAAAAGCCTAGACACAGGTTCTTTGATGAATACACATAAATGTTTATAGGCTGCAAATAATATTAGTAAATACCATCTGGGGCCCATAGAGTTCTTTCAGACTTGTCCCCAGAGAGTCTGTAACAAAGCAACTCATAGCCTCACTTTGAAACCAATATCATGCCGTTCAATTATCAGAAAATTGCCTGTCTTGAATTTAGTCTCATCTTGAGAATAGACAACAATAAATAAAGATAAAGCTGCTATTATGTTGTTGTTATTGATAATAAATTATTGAAAATTATTGAGTAACTCATTTACACTGGTTATGGGGCAGATCAATCCTTTATCCTGAAAGACTTAGAGCAACCTGATTCCTCTTTAGTTAGACATTTGATAAAGCACTTCCTTTGTCACTAACAGTTGAAAACTGAGAATTAAAACCTGGGATTTGTTTCCCGAACATAGCTCTCTCACCTTTAAATCAGAGTAAGGGTTGCAAATGGGACCAAATCTAGCTGGCAGAAATGTACGTTACCTTCCTTCCTGCCTTCCCTCCTCCCTCCTTTCCTTTCCTTTCCTTTCCTTTCGGTTATAAAGTTTGACTCTCTTTTAGCAGAGCATGCACTCCCCAACCTCAGCAGGGCTCCCTCCATTCCCTATGCCCCACACCAGGTAAATATGCATTAAATCACCTTCCGGGCCCCTGAGGCATTTGAGGTTTAGACCCCTGCATTTGGGACATTGAGCAATTTGCAAAAGGGAGGGATAATTATAATAGTTATTGTTTTAGAGCATTTCCTATGGACAGGCATTGTGCTGTATGCACTTTCCATATATCCTACAGCTTTATGAGGCTAATGAGCCCATAAAGTTTAACCAGCCCAGGGCCACAGAGCTGGGGGCAGGCCTGGTACCCAGACGGGCCTCTTCAAAGTAAGTCACCACTACAGTCTATGAAAATAGAACTTCAGATACTATTGTGAAGCAGTCACATCTGATCCTCTTCATTCTTAAAAATTTAAGGAAATACAGAGGCTTTAATCCAGCAGCAAACAGAAGGGAGAAGAATATGCTACCCTCAAATAGTCCACTTTGGCAAACTGACTATTCTGAATTAGTTACTTGAGAAACAGCCTGTATAAGAGGGGCACACTGAACTTGCTTTGTCCCACTGAAAGCAGAGGACAAATCCACCTGAAAGGTACACTCCCTGTTCCAGGAGAACAGAAGGTATTTTTATCACCAGAAATGGGGAATTTAGGACTGAGAAGGCTATATAAACAAACTTTGTTAGGTCTTCATTAATTTGATCCAAACCCCTTTGTCTTGTCAATTCTTCATAAATTTACTGTTTCTTTGTCTAAAAAGTGTCAAAGTTGCCAGCTTTGGTCACGTCTTTGAGTCTCATACTTTCACGGGATTCCCTGTACATAGAGAATTAAGCTTGTTTTCCTCCTGTTAATCTGTCATATTAATTTCATTATTAGGCCAGTCAAAGATCCTAGCGGGGAAGAAGGGGACATTTTCCTGCCCGTACAAAACTATGACAGCATCTGAAATCCAAAGCCCAGAAAAAGGAATAAGCAGACAAGCCCCAGAACAAAAACTGTAAACACTCCTAGATTTGAAAAGGAAAGCCTAAAAAACCTGGGGATGAAAGTCTTCCTGAGGATATTGTTAAAGTAACTGATCACATGTGCATGTGTATGTGTACTATATTTTATTTTGTTAAATATGCTTTTATAACACCATCTCCCATGTGTAAAACCTTATTTCTCTGGGGACAGTGCAGGCAGAGCACTAGAGCTGATCATTAGTAACTGTGTCTTCAGAACCAGGACGAGACAGAGGAAGGGACAGCAGAAAACTGCCTGCCTCTGAAAAACTCCAGACTAGTCAACCCCCAGTGGCAACAGGGTAAAATACTGAGGCACAGTCCCCTGCCCTCCTGGAGCTTAGAATCTAGAGGCAATGCCAATTCTTTCCTCTTGAATCCTATTTACCCAGAACTTCAAATATTTCTGGCAATCATTTTCAAGCATAAAATGTTTGTGAAACAGGGATGGATTGTACCTTCTAGAAGTATCTTGATCCCAGGAGGCTATGGACTGAGTTGTGTCTGTCCCAAATTCACATGTTGAAGTTCTAACCCCATGTGACTGTCCTGGACATAGGATCTTTAAGGAAGATTAAGGTTAAGTGAGGTTGTAAGCCGCCCTTATAAGAAGAGGAAGAGATACTGGAGGTCTCTCTCCATGCGCACGCATTGAGAAAAGGCCGCCTGGACATGCAGCAAGGAGGCAGCCTTCTGCAAGGCAGGAAAAGGGTTCTCACCAGAACTCGCCCACGCTGGCACCCAGATCTCAGACTTCCAGCCTCCAGAACTGTAAGAAAAGCAATCACTGTTTAAGCCACCCGGCCTGTAGTATTTTGTTACGGCAGCTCTAGCCACCTAACACAATCGCACACGTGATACTGCCGTGTTTAGAGTGATGAGGGGTACAATAGCAGCAATATTAAAATGGCATCACTCAGATGCTCCTCATCAGTTTAAGGGCTCGCTGGGCATCTGTTACTCTGCCTGCTCTGCTTCCCTGACTTCCTTCGGGGAGCTCCTCATCTCCAGTCCACAGCGTTCACGCGGAGCTGTCAGTCACAATTTACTGCCCTACCCTGGCCATGGGCTTGCTCATTGTGCCCGATCACCCTGACAATGCTGATTATAACTGGTCCAGCAGTCGGCCACCTCAGAGACAGGACTTATCAGAGCCCTTCTCCGCATTTATAGCCATGCATTACTAAGCATGTACATTTAATACACATTGAGAAAATGTGCTGTTTCTGCCAGTCTTGCTGAGCTGGGGTCATAAAGACTTGGCTGAATGCAGGAAGCCTGACTGTAATGGGAGAGAACGAGGCTGACACACGGAGGAGAGCATGGAAGAGAGTGAATGTTATGTAGATGCCTGATTCCAGCCATGTCTCACGCCTGCTCCTGGCTCCCCAGTTAGATAAACCAGCGTATTTCTTCCCTTTTAGCTTAAGTTAGCTTGAGTTTGATTTCTGTCACTTGCACCCAAGAATCTTGATTTATACCAGCTGCTCATGAGCCCCTGTGATTTAGCCAGAACCCAGGCTCGGAGTTGCCTTCATCCTCCAACACGGGCTGTGCTGCTGCTCTTCTCTTCAGAACACGGGAAGGGCAGGGTTTCTTCTCACCGAACTTCCCTCGGCCCTGACCTACACTTTCCCTCCCCTCCCCTCCAGGCCTTCCCAGCCAAGAAACCCTCAGTTTTCTTATCTTTAAAATGGAAAGAGTTACCTGTAAAAATACTAAATCACTATGCTCTACACCTGAAATTAATATAATATTGTAAGTCAATTATACTTCAATTTTTAAAAATGGGAAGAGTTGCTGTGAAATAATTTCATAAAGTATCTAGCATATTGTTTGCCAGTAGTAGGTACGTGGCGATGTCAGTTCATATTATGGAAAATTCTCTACATGGTGCTGAGGACTCCCCTAGGCTGCCATGTAGCAATCTTTTCTTTTTCTCATGAAAAGTAGAAGTAAGGAACCGAGTTCAATATCTATTGTTTTTACAATAAGATCTTAGTCCCCTCCCAGAGAAAGGCTGCCCATTTGCAACAAGGGAGGAGAACATATGTACATCAATGTGCTGCTTAAAATTACACTTTGTTTAGAAATCAGTCTTCCTTACTTTTCTTCAGTTCAAGAATGAGAAGAAATCTTTCCTTCAGTGTTTGAAGAGGAGGGCTGGAATTAAATGTCAAGATGGGTGCTTAATTTCTGCTCTGAGGAAACTAACAGAGAGGTTAGCAAGCCTGCCTTCCCAGGCACGGTCACTGGGACAGGCCTGCAAAGGCTTGGTTGGCTCCTGGGCAACTCCTCTGCTGTCTCCATCACCACCAAACGGGAGATACCACCCTTAGACGGAGGAGAGTTTGGAAAACTGAAGAAGCCCACGTTCAGGCTGCAAACAGGAGCAGTCGGGCTGTTACCTGGATGGTGCATCTGATATGATAGCAGGTAAGGGAGGTGCAAAACCCTTCGGACTGGTCTTAGCTTCCTGGGATCCTGCAATTTCCATTATTTGAGATAAAAAAAGAACTAAAGTACAAACTGCCTCACAGAGAAGCTTCTGTTATCAGTCACACCTTGCTAAACAACCAACCAGAGCAGGGCCATGCCTACACATTCTTGACAAACCATTAAACCATCACACTCAGTGGGCCAGCCTCAGCCAGGGCCCTAGCAGGCTTCCCTGCCACGCTCAGAGTTCTGAGTCATATCGCCTCGCAGGGAAAGCATTCCATCACCCCTGAGAGCAACATCACCCCATCTCGGCCTGGTGTGGACTTTCACTTCCCCTCTCCTCCGGCCCCATCAGCTATGGGAAACCGGCAGGCACTACGTGTACCAGACACTTGTGTGCACTTATCTGGTTCAGTCCCCACCCTGTGAGGTGGGTACCTATCCCCCTTCTATAGAGGAAGAAACAAGGCTTAGAAATACTCAGGAACCAGTTGGTAAGTGGAAGAACTTGCAAGTTTATGTGACTACAACACCCACGTTCTTCCCCACGGCAAGAAGTAGTTTCCACATATTTAAAACTCTCATTCTTAAGGCCTGCGATGAGGGGAATGGGCTGGCACACCCCCAATTAGCTTCACCGGCTTCATCTTTCTAATAATCTTCATTTCCTTCACTCTTAAACAGAAAGCTGTCCTATCAGCACCACTCAAAATATTTACTCACCCGAGAGAGAAGAGGCTGTTCTCCAGTGTTCCCTCAATCAGCCTCAAGTGAGCCTGGCACGTGGCTCCTCAGTCACTGCACACTGCCTTCATTTGCATCTGTTCATTCACTGAGCGGGTCAGGACTCTTTCTGCAACGCCCTGCTGTCCTCAGGGTGGCCTGCAGCCCCCCTCATTATTCCTCAGTCCACCGGGCCAGGGACCAAAGCAGATGATCCAGCTCTAGGGCTGGAGACCTCTTCTGGTTTCCCCTCTCAGAGACCAGTTAGTCACCTGCCGTGGTCCACACGTCTTGCTCTTCCACACAAATGACACCCAGGTGCACGGTTCATCACGGCACTTCTTGAGAAACCTCTGGCTGACAAAGTTTTAAAAAGTTTTCAAACAACCATCACGTGTGCTTCCATTCAGTAGCTGGAACCAACCTGGGAGGATAGGATGCGGGGCGATGTGTGTTGTCCTGTGATTGCTGATTCCAGACATTCCAGATGTCACTCCAGATACGGCAGCAGGGTGGGCATCGCTGGTGGGGTGTCTGCTGCTTTGTTGGTTTAGGGCCCTTGCTCACCCCACGTCCATTTTCATTCATCAGTAACTGGAGACAGCTGTCTACCAGGGTGGTTTTTTTTTTGTTTGTTTGTTTGTTTGTTTGTTTGAAATGGTGTTTAATGTCATTTTATTTTCCTAACATGTCAGGTGGATAGCCAAGGAAATTTCTCCCAAGAGTCCTTGGAGGTTGTTTTGAGCTGAAATCACACCACCATGGTCGGCTGAGTCCTAAATGAAAAATAGTGCTCTACATCAAATTAATAATTTAGGGGAGAAAATGTACAAACCACAGTGGCATGTCCACCAGCATGATCTCCAGCTTTAGACACAAAGGGATGACAGAGAGGCCAGAGTCAGTTAGGGAGCTGAAATCCTGGAGACAGAGAGAATGAATAATGGTAACTGGGTCTCTGTTCATCAACTGTGGCAGATCTGAAGGCAGGAAGAAGAGAAGGGAGGAGGGATGACATTTTTAAATGGATTCATTTTGTGAGAGGACCGCTAGGTGAAAAGCAGTGGGTCAGAGCTTATTAGAAACTACAGCTGATGCCTTAAGAAAAAAAAAATAAGACACTGGAGAGGAAGAGTGATGATGAGAGAGAAAGCAACTTGACAAAAGCAGTTTATAAAACTAAATGTACAATATTGTCCAATTTTTGAAAACTACGAGAGAGAGACAGACACTATGCATGTGTGTCAGGGTTCTTAAGACTGATTTTGCAATAGAATGTTCTGGAATTCAAAAAAAAAATACAGATTCATTGTCCCTACCCCTAGGGGTTCTAATTTTTTAGCCTGGTTTGGAGCCTAGGTGTCTGTATTTTAAAAAGCTTCCCAGGTTGCTCTGATGCCGTGTCAGCATTGAGAACAACTAGTACATGCAGAGAAAAAAAGACCAGAGATAGCTTTATGGAGTATTTTTGATTTAATTTTTTCCTGTAGTTTTTCTGGATTTTTATAAATTGTCCTATGAACATGCATTACATCTACCACCAGAAAAGGTTATTAATAGAAATTAGAACTGAACTTATTAGGAAAAACCGTCCCAGGCAACAACAAAAAATAATAGTAATGACTACTGCAGGGCTTTATGAAGGGCTTCCTGAGAGCCAGACATGGCTTTATTAATGTTGTCACTTTGTCCTTACAGTAACCGTGTGACCGGTGTACTAGTAGTTCAGCCGTTTTATTGGCAAGGAAAGCAGAGGCTCAAGAGATTCCAGCTCAGACAGCGAGAGCGGACAGACACAGCATGAGCCCACAGACAGCTCCTCAAGAACCCAAGGCTTGCCTTCCACGCCACACTGGCCCAGGTGGAAGAAGTCCTGTGTGGTCCAAACACCCACCTGGGCAACCAAGGGCTCCCCTCCAATCCCACCATCACAAGCCCTCTGGATCCTGGGCCTCACCTGTGCCTGCTTTGTGCTTCCCAGAGTCATGGGGAGTTTCCTCTCTGCATTCTCATCAGTGTGCTATTTCTTCCAGAAATTTCCCAGAGTTTGCTACTCTCCTGAAAGGATAACTCTGTCACCATGCAAGCTAGAGAGAGGGAAAAAGAGAGGAGAAACTGAACACCACAGGATATTGGCTGGCTATTAAGACACATTATAAGAATCCTTTTTTTTAAAAGTCTTAATTGGTTTTTTGATTGGAGTGAAGAATGAAGTTCTCTGAAGGGCCCCAGGCCATTATACATGAGGCTACGGATGTGAAGTTGAACAGGGCTTTCCCCTGGGGAGAGGACAGAGTGCTCATTGGACTATTTCCCCATTTCACAGATGGTTGTGCCAAGTCATTAAGAAACTTTCTGAAAGGGGAAAAAAAATGAGGCCGATGCCCCAGCCAGAACCAAAGGTCTTTTCTAGTCTACAAGTGGTTTGTAGATTTTAAAGATTTAAAAAAATCAGCAGATATTTAAATTCATCCTCTTTCATGGTACAGTTGTCAGATAAAATACAACATGTTCAGTTTAGATTTGAATTTCAGATAAATAATTTTTTGGTAAAGGATGTCCCAAATATTGCGTGGAACATATTTATACTACAAAAATATTCACTGTTTATCTAAAATTCAAAAATATAACTAGGAGTCCAGTACTTTTGTTTGTTAAATATGACAGACCTATTTCATGGGAAACATAATTTTATTTTCTCCTTGGAGACTGTTTTCCCTTCTAAGTGTCATCAGCTCAATGATTTGAAGAAGCATAAATCAGAAAATTAATCTCAGCCCATTTTTTTGTGCCAAACTCCCACTGGGCCAACTCCTTCGGTAGTCACGTAAGTGTTGTATGTTCCAAATGTACACACACACACACACATGTTTTACATACATGCATTCACATCTACCCACACACCTCCAATCATGCACAGGCACATATGAGCCCATGTGCACACACGCAGGGCACCAACAGACTCCAGTTTCCCCTAACATTCTAAAATGGAAATCCCTCACTCACTGTTCAGCTTTTCATGGCTTTCCAAACACATAATTTTTTTTTTTTTTTTGGTCAGTTCTTGTCTATTCAAGGAGAAAGTCATGTCTCCAGCTTGCTTTGTATGCCCAGCTACACTGACTGGGATTCCCACAGAAAAGGTTGGCAATAACACCTTATCTCTTGTTTTTCAGAAAATCTGACTTTTTCTTTCTTGCCATTGCATTAAACTGCCTATTTTAGTATAAAGGCGATGACCATTATCTTAGGATCAGATAATGAATGCAACTTAGTAACAAGGAAAAATACAAAACTGCAAATTGAAAACTTGTGCTATGCAATACAAAACAATTAAAAATGAGAAAGAAGAAAAATTTTAAGTAGCCTCGGGAAGTAGTATAGCATAGTGGTTATATGAATAATTCCTAGAGCCAGGCTACTTGAGTTACTAGCTGGCCAAGTTACTTAACCTTAACTGTAAAGCAGAAATATTAACAGTGTTTGCCTCGTGAGGTTGTTGTGATATTTAAGTAAAAAAAGATGTATGAAACAGTATAATTTACTATTATAATTACCTCTTATTTGTCACACACAGGGGTAGCCTCTTTACATATATAATTCCATTCCATTGTCAAATGAATGTGAGATGTGTATATAAGGAAATGGAGACTCAGAGAGGTTAAGAGACTTCCTCAAGGTCACACAGCTAGCATGTAACAAAGCCAAGATTTAAGTACCAATCTCAGTACAAAGACACTGTTCTCTAGTTACTCAATTTTAAGACAACAGGTAGAAAGTACACAGGTGGCAAGGTGGTAGCTCTTTAGGGAGGAGACAGAATTACCTCCACAGTGATGGTGTCTGTGGAGTCGGGGTGGGGGTGTCAGGAGAGGTTTGGTGCAGTTGGTAGAGAGTATAGGATGCTTTGTTTAATTACAAACCTCACCCAAACATCTGCTAACCAGATTAGGACCTTACTTTCTTGTGACCTCTTGTGACCTCTCCAATACACTCCGGAAGGTGGAAAGACCTGATCCCAGACTCTGCCTGACTCTCCCTCATTAGGGCAACGTAAGACAGGGCTGACCCACCAGTACTGGGTGTGTTCTAGCAGCAGCCCCAGGACTCTATTCTCAACCCTCTTCGCTAGTTACACACTTGCCCTCGATAATTTCATTCAGTCCCTTTAATATAATCTATAGGCTGATGATTTCCAAATTTATGGCCCTAGCCCAGACCTCTCTCCTGAACTCAGTCTCACAACTGTGTACTCAACATCTCCACTTGAATATTTAATACATATCTCAGACTTAACAAGTCCAAATGGGATTTTACTCAAAAAACAAAACAAAACCAAACCCTGGCTTTACCTCCAGTGACCCAAGTTCAATAAATGACAGCTCCATTCTTCCAGTTGAGCAGACCTAAAGTCCTTCATGTCTCTTTCTCATGCTCTGATATCCAGTTCATCAGCTCATCCCTCATCCAATCCTGATGGTTCTACCTTCAAAATATATCCAGACTCAGCCTACCTCCCTCCATCTCCACCCCTGGTTCATGCCATCTGGCCTTCGTCAGGACCACTGCAGAGACTCCTAGCTGGTCTTCCTGCTTCCACACTTGCTTCCTGCCATGGTGTAGTCTTCACACGGCAGTCAGAGCACTCTTGTCAAACATGACTCAGATCATCTCACTCCTCTGCTCTACTGCCTCCAAAGGAAAGTCAGAGTCCTTATGATGGCCTGAAAATCCCTCCATGATTCATAGCCCTCCCTGGGCTCTCTTGGACCTTACCTCCCATCACTATCCCCTGCTCCAACGGCTTCAGCTCTGAGGCCTCCACTCCAGTCCTTGCCCATGCTGAGCTGGCTCCACATTAGGGCCTTCGCACATGCTCTTCTTTCTGCTGAAGAAGAAGAATACTCCACCACAATGCCCTCACTCCCTAGTGTCATTCAAATCTCTATACTGCTCAATCTCCCCCTGCCAGAGGGGGCTACAGCAACACGCCATCCTCACCTGGGCACTCCTTCTCCCTTTACCTGCCTTATTTTTTTTCACACCATTTATCACTTCCTGATGTGATCAGTTCATCTATTTGCTTGCTGTCTCCATTCTCCAGAAGGGAAGATCCATGTGCACAGAGATTGTGCCTGTTTTATTGACTGCTCTTTCTGAATCCTCAGTGCCTAGAAAACTATGTACACCCAGAAGGTGCACAATAAATATCTGGTGAATGAGTGAACAGAAAGAGACTTGTGTCAGCAGAATAGGAGCTCTACTGACCACTTCAGCATCCCTACACTAGAATCAGGCTTTTAAAAGACTACATTCTGCACTCTTTTCCAGCTTAGCAATCAAACCTCCAGTGGGGGAATGGTACAGCTCAGTGGGGAGGGAGATAGCTCAGTGGTAGAGTGCGTGCTTAGCATGCACAAGGGCCTAGATTCAATCCCCAGTACCACCATTAAATAAATAAATAAACTTAATTACCACCCGGCAAAAAAAAACATAAACAAAAACCAAAAAAACTAGGCAATAAAAAAATTTTTTTTTACACAAACAACAACCTCCTGATGATCCTGAACAAATCTTCTCTGGCTGGCTGGGTTTTGAGTTTTGTAGTTCTGCTTGGTTGGATCGGGTAGAAGAGACTCGTGGGCAAAGCCACACACAAGTCTCCCTGCATTGTCTCTGGTTCCCCACGTGCTCTCAATGGAAATGTGTCTGGAGACAGTGTTCTAAAGGCTCCAAACCACCCAGAAAACAATGAAAACTTCATCTCTCAAGTAGAGAAGAAAAGAAATCCATCGCCCTGATGCCCACTTCCATGGAAACTCCGCACTGGTTCAGAAGGCCAGTAGTGACAACACTTTTATCACCCTCTTTTGTCGTTCCAGGGATTGTGTTTGCAGGCACACACTGAGAGGAGGAGGCCTTTCAAATTGAATGCACCAAGCAGGAAGCTTTCCAAAACCCAAATTAATTATTTTCAGCAGTATCTAAACAATTATTATTTTGTATGGAGTTTGCCAGTCAGAGACTTTGGCACATTCATTAGGGACCCTCAAACCACGCCAAGTCCTCAGCCTCTCAGCTGCAGAAATCCCGTCACCCCACAAATAAGCAAAGCTATTAGAGAAATGCTTGCTGATTCAGGTAGGAGGCCTCATCCAATCCTCTGGCTTCTGCTGCGACTCCTAACAGCTGAAGTGTTGCCTCCAGAAGCCTCGCATAAACATCCAACACTGCCAGGGTTGAACGCTAGAATATGCAGCATCTAAATGTTTGTGTATCTCTTCCTTAAGGGATTCGGGTATGCTAAATCAGAGCTCTGTTAATTAATCATTTCTCCAGAATTATATTGGCAAAACTATCAATAAGGCCAGATACGGAGCATCCACTGTATGTGGTCCTTCCAAGCAGGATCTTGAACCCAAGTCTTGGGACCCTACAGATGGGACCCAGGTTCAAGGACGCACATTCCATTTACATGCAGAGGACGATGCCCAGTGGAACAGCTTGAACTCTGTGGTTTTTCTGATACCTGGATCAGTCATAACCCCTCTAGGATTCCTGAGTATTCAACCAGCACAACTTTCTAGTTCACCTTTTAAGTATATATATGTACACGTACACTATATTTTAATTTGCCATCCATTTTAAGATGCACCATTATTTTATGTAAAGCTAAGAAAGAAAATCATGCTGCCAATTAAATTAGGACAAGCCATTGATTTTAAGTTTTGTCCTGATCAGAGATAAGTTGTAAAAAATGGTGCATCTTACAATTACGTGTGTACACATGTGTGTGTGGGGAGAAAGAGAAAGATGTAGTTAGGGAAAAAAACTCATGCAAGTGGTTTGGAGTCCTTTTGATAGTATTTTCACCATTTCTAAGATTAAAGAAAATTATTACACTGCTTTTAAAAATCTACTTAGGAATTTTAATAGAATTTTTTAAATTACAAACTGTATGAAATTATTTCTATTTTAGACTCTAGTGAGCAGGCACTGAGTTCTCTAACGTGAAAATGAATTATGTAATTGCTCTTTTTGCTTGCTCTTCTTGCAAAGGGCCAAACCAGGTTAAGTAATGTGGCAAATTAAGTGATGTGGCAAATGGCCATCATTCTAAAATCTTGAATTCACTCATGCACTCATTCATTCTTTCATGACTGCCTTCCAACCTCTTGTCAGTGGTAATTAGGCTAGAACTAGAATGATTTCAAAGCAACCTTTCCGCTTTAACATTCAGCTTATACTAATTCCAGTTTGATTTTTAAAATATAAGAATCAGCTGGCATTTAATGAGCATGCGTGTAAGGCACTATGGTTACTGCTTTCCATTCAGTGTTTCATTCAATCCTCCAGGAAGCACTGTGGGTTAGATGTTACTGTGACCATTTTACAGATGCAAAAGCTGCAAATAAATGCTAAGCAGGGTCTTTACTAATTTACTGACATTTAATTCACATACCAGACACCTCACCTTTTAAAGTGTAAAATTCAATGGTTTTTAGTATATTCAGAGCCATGTAACCAGCACCATAATCAATATTAGAACCTTTTCATCACCCCAAAAAGACCCTCCACACCCTTCAGGAGTCATTCCCCCATTGTTTACTCTCCCAGCCCCTGGAAACCACTAGTCCACTTTGCGTCTCTACAGAGTTGCCCGTTGAAGATATTTCCTATAAAAGGAATCATACAATGCAGTTGTCCCTAGGTATCCACAGGGTACTGGTTTCACAAGGCCTTACGGAAACCAACACCCAGGGGTGCTCAAGTCCCTTATATAAAATGACAGAGTACAGTGAATACACTTGGCCCTCCGTATCTGCAGCTTTGCATCCATGAATTCAACCCACCACAGATACAGAGCATCCACTGTATGTGGTCCTTCCAAGCAGGATCTTAAACCCAAGTCTTGGACTGCAGTATTATGTACCACACTGCCTCAGTGCTAGGTGTTTTAAAGGACATAGATAATGTAGGACGCTAACTTCTGCTCAAGTATGAGTGAGGAAACATATGTTTGAAACAACAGCAGGCAATACATAACAAGAGAGGAGACAAAAGTGAAAAGACAGATCTCTCTTGCTTCCCAGTTTTCCTTCTCTTCTGGGTCTCCATGCAGATGTTAGAAGGTGCACAGAGGCATCTGGGTTCCAAGTAGCCACCCACCCACACTCACTCTTGCGCACTGTTTGCACATTGCTCAGCAGCTATAAAACAGAGTAAAGAGAAGAAGCAGGTAACTTTCCTGGCCCTCTTTGGTTAAGGGTAGGGGGCAGATTGTGGTCTTGTTCCTGTACTGAGTCTTGAGCTGACAAAGCATTCCTCCAACATCTCCAAGCCATGCTGGGGGCTCTCCCTTCCTGTACCCTGGCTGGAAGTTTGTCTCTCCTTGAACTGCAGCTGCTGCAAATCCTCTCACCATGAAAGCCAGCCACCTTGCCCTGGTACGCAGGACATAGGGCTTGGTAGCACCTGTGGAGGTGACTGTGCTGAATATCCTTTATCTGTCCACACCATCTTCTGCCCTCCTCTAACCACTCTGGGCCCCTGGAAGGCTGGTCTCTGGCACTGCATCACCCAAGCTCCCTTACCCTCGAGTTAGACCCCGCATGTGCTTGCAGAAGATAGAAGGGCAGGAAGATGGAGAGGCTGGGGTCTGTAATCTCTGGCCCCTCTCTCTCCCTCTGGGTCTGGGGCTGGTAGCAGCTGTCTTCTGTGGCTAGCTTCTGGATATCTCACCATCCCTTTACAGTTCCCTTAATCTTCCCCAAACCTTTGAAAATAATCTCTTCATTAATTTCTTTTCAGTTAAATTCTTCTGAGTGTATCATCTGTTTCTGCCAGGACAGCTAGCAGCCTTCAAAGCTAGCTACTGACAGCAGCCTTCAAAGATTCATGCCAAAAGCAGGTAGGCAGAGCTTGCTGTCTGCCAACCCCAGTATTCACTGTCCTTCTGCCTTAATAAAGGAACACTTCATTTGTAGCTGGGCACATGGCTACCCTTAGTGAAGATCTATTTTCCCAGCCTCCTTTGCAATTAGCTATGGCCATATGACTTAATTCTGCCCAGTAAGATGTAAGCAGAAATAAAATGTAGCAGCTTCTTGGAAACCTTAAAAGATAACTGGATCATTTGCGCTCCTTCCTCTACTCTACCACTTGGAACATTGTTATGACGGCTGGAGTTTCAGCAGCTCTCTTACACCACGAGAATGAAGGCTACACCTCAGTGATGGTAGGACTGGGAGCCTGAAGGATCTTGGGTTCCTGAATGTCTAGAGCCCCCATACCATCCTGGACTGCTACTTCTGATCATCTTTTACAACACACACTTGCTTACCAGCTAGTAATTTTGGCTATCTGTAAAATGCAGCTGAATTCAATCCTGACTAAAACTGGTGAGTTACATTGGAAAAGAAGTGTATTTTAATAGAATGAACACTAGCCCTAAGGGCAGAAGATGTTGGTTCAACTTACAGCTCTTCTACTAAGAGCTCTGCAACCTTGAGAAAATCACCAGATCTTTCTGAGATTCAATTACCAATCTACTAGGTTGGAAAAATAATATCCACCTCACATAACCATGGAGAAGATTATGTAAGATAACATTTGTTTCAGTGTCCAGCACACAGCAAGCACATGGTTTGAAGTATATGGTTCTAGAGTTAGACTAGGAAATCCTGCCTTCACCGCTTACCAGCTGTGTGCCTTTGGGAAACTCATTTGACCTCTCTGGACCTCAGTTCTTTCATCTTTAAAAGTGTATGATAATAATACATGTTGCATAGGACTTTAAGGATAAAAATTAAAGAATTCATGTAATTCTCTTTCAGAACTAGTAGGGTGTTCTAGAAATCAAGGTTCTGCTCCTTCTCCTGCATTCCCCATCTCAGTCAATATCATCACCATTTAGCCAGTCTTCAAGGCCAGCAACCTGGCAGTCACTTTAGAATTTTCCTTCCTCCCCTCATAGCCAATCTATGTCCAGCTCCTGTGTCTTCTACCTCTTAAATCGTTCTCCAATCCATCCCTCCTCCCTGTTCTTGCTCCCAGCAGGACTTCTGAATTGCCTCCCGAGAATATAAATTGCAATAGCATCCTAACTACTCTACTTGTCTGTGGTCTTACCCTTAAATCTGTTTCTGAATACCACCAGCGTGCTCTAACTACAATAAAAATGTGTTTGCTCTACTCTGCACTCTTCAGTGACTCTACCATTCACTGCCTTCAGGATTAAGCCTTCAGGATTAAGATACCACTTATTAAAATCAACCTTGATCTGACCTTCTCCCACATTCCAAATCTACATCAAGCCCCTTCCCTATTCCCAAACTTCACCACCACTGATGCTTCAGAAATGGCAAGTTCATTGCACTACCCCAGCAAAGCCCATATACAGAGCCATGCTTTTCTCCTTGTGGAATAGGGATCAGAGAAAGCCAGTCAACTCCAGAGGAAAGGAGTTATGATAGCTTTTCAGTCTCCTAGTTTCTTCTTGAAGCCCAGCTGCAGTCCTGCCATTTCATTTCTCCAGACACTTGGAGCTTTATAATTCAGTTCCTTTATTCACTTTTGCTGGCTCAAGTTAATGTCTGTTATTTGAAACCAAAAGAGTTCCAACAACTGCAATGATGAACTGAGAGAAAAGGCATCTATTTACATAAGATGATTTGCATGAGAGGAAGGAAAGATTCCCTTCTCAGGAAGAGGGAGAAGACAGGGGAGGTTGGCCGGGCCAGCCCCAGGGATTCATTTCTAAGCAGTGCGGCAAGAGAGGCTGCAACCAGACGATAAAGCCTCTGTTTTACAAAGGCTGATTCCTGAAAAAGCACAGCATTTGTGACTAAGTGATAAAGTATCACATAGGGCAGAGCCTTCTCCCTCCTCTGGGAGGGATGTAGTCCAGCTGTGGCACATGGAGGCTCCCAGAGAACATGGAAACTACTCTGAAATCTCCAGGCTGGCCATCTAAGGATCACTGAAAGTTGGCATTCTTGGCACGGCCCTCAGTGTTATCCCCATGGACACCAGCAGCATGGGTGTGGAAATGCACCCTCCCCAACTGGCTCAGTGGGCAACAGGTATCACTGAGGGGAGGTGGTCCGAGCATGGGAAGAAGCAGCCATGAATGTCCCTTTGCTACTGTAGTGGACTGACTGGTTTGCAATACACCCACTGGGAATCCCAAGAATAACTGAATAAGACTTAAATGGGGGCACTCGAGGCCCTAAAACTTCAAGCTGTGAGATAAATTCTGCAAAGTGTGGGTTATCACCATTAATGGGGCCCCATTTCAACCCAAAATAAAAAGAATAAAATAACCTAGGGCAAGATGGAATTACCTGTGGAACTTTCCTTCAAAGCCTTCTCTAGAACTGAGAAGATATTTATGAAACGTTATCCACTAAAAGAAGTAGTTTCTAAAACTATGGTTATCAAAGGGAAAGTGGGAGGGAGGAATAAATTAGAAGCTTGGGATTAACAGATATGCACTACTATACATAAAATAGATAAACCACAAGGACCTACTGTATAGCACAGGGAACTATATTCAATTTCTTATAATACATTATAATGGAAAGTAATATGAAATATATATATATATATACATATATGTATATGTATAACTGAATCGCTTTGCTGTACACCTGAAACTAATGTAAATCAACTTCACTTCAATACAAAATAAAAAAATAAATAAATAAATAAAATATGAAAAAGAAACCATTTATAATTTAGTGTGCTGAGATTGCCTATTAATTCAGCAAAAGAGAAAGGGACAACAGAAAGCTTAAATTCCAGGCTTACAGGTCTGAAAGTCACCTTTATAAAATTAGAGTCCCTAGGTAGTTAGCCACAGAGATCTTGTCAGTTATTCTTGAGCTCATTTGGGAAAAAAGTAGACAGATATTTTGATAAGCTTACTTTTAGTTCTGCATTTCACATAGAGTGCTTGACCCAATTGTGAAATGACACACTTTCCATAGCCTTGTTAGGATTAACCTGACTGAACTTAAGAGCAAATCAATTCACCCATGGAATGGGTGTCAACCTAGCCTTAAAGAGAAACTGTCTAAAGAAAACTTTGAAGTAGATACAACTTGATACTTATATAGCTTTCATGATCTTCAAGCTCTTTTCCATTCTTATAAGTGATGAGATACTGAGTTTCATACTGAAGCTTATTAGTTACAAAAATCTTCTCTTAAAGCATCTTAATTACGTTTACAGATATAACACTCAGGAGACGTGAAATACAGGATCATTACTTCACCAGAAGATGAAGACTTGGGGAATCAAACTGTTTCTCAAACATAAATATTCAAGTAAACTAAATGCAGAAATCAAACTTCCTATATGATAGGAATTGTTCAAAGCAATTAACAAAACCCTTATGAGGTTGATACAATTTCCCCCCTATTAACAGAAGCTTGGAGAACTTAAGTAACTTGCCTAAAATCCCACAGCTGGGAAGTAGCAGGGCAGGGATTTAAGGCAAACTGATTAGAGAGGCCACATGTGATAACGGATAAATATAGGCCTCCCAGCTTCTACTACCTCCTTGCTTTAGCTAGCATGTGTTTTTGGGTTGTTTGGTACCAACTCTGATCCCATCTATATGTGATCTTATCTTTCAAGTGTCAAACCCCTTCTCTAGAAAGTCTAATGGGCTTAGCTTCGATTAGTGTCTTTGCTGTGTTTTTTTCTACACTACCGATCAATTCCTCAGTTCTCACCGGTCTCTGACTGGATTCTGGGTGTCCTAGAATTTAACTCATTTCTGGAACTATCTACCTGGAGATAGTATCAGATCCCACAGTGTAAGGGCTCAGTCCAAAGGACTTCCTCCTCCCCACTGCCCAACTTCAGATGCCAATCACAAGTCCTGGTTGTCACCTGTGTTTCTGACCTACTATCTAGAGATCGAGGGCTCCTGCAACCAAATCCTTGGGTTCAATTAATTGCTAGAGCAGCTCACATACATATTTTACCTACTAGATTACTGGCTTACAATAAAAGGATATAACTCAGGAACAGCCAGGTGGAAGAGATTCATAGGACAAGGTGTGAGGAAGGGGGCTCGGTTTTCCATGTTCTCTGGGCACACCACTCTTCAGCACTTCCATGTGTTCACCAACCTGGAAACTCTCCAAATCCCATCCTTTTGGATTTTTATGAAGGCTTCATTATATAAGCATGCTTGATGAAATCACTGGCAAATGATTAAACCTCCAGTCCCTCTCTCCTCCCCAGAAATCAGGGGGTGGGACTGCAAGTTCCAACCCTCTAATTACATGGTCTGTTCCCTCAGCAACCACCCCCTATCCTTAGGTGCTTTCCAGAAGTCACTTCATTAATACAAACTCATGCATGGTTCAAAAGGGTTTGTTATGACTATTAAGACAACTTTATCACTCTCATCACTTAGGAAAATCCAAGAGTTTTAGGAGCTCGGTGCCAGAAATGGGGACAAAGACCAAACATTTATTTCTCATTATAAATCATAACATTACAATCATGCTTAAGTTGTGGGGCCATTCACTGGAAAACCCCTCAAATGCACCTACTACATCTTAGTGAGTTCTTTACAATCAAGAATTGAATAACAACCGTAGGCAATAATATTAGAGAAAGGAGAAGTGGGAGGATTACCAGTATCAGTTACCTACTCTATGCCAAGCACTGTGCTAAGTGTTTTAAATGCTTTACCTCATTTGTCTTTATAACAACACAAGAACTACATGAAGTCAAAGACTATCAAAAGGTCAATCAAAACAATCAACAGTGCTAAAGAATAATGACAATACAAGATATTAGAAGACCTCAAACAGCCTAGGAAGAGTGAGAATAAGAAAGATGGCCCAAAGGAAGAGCCTCAAAAAAGTGGATTTTAATTTTTCATTCATATTTTGAATAGGTATTATACACAAAATTCAGAAGTTAAATAAAAGGGTTTTTTGTTTATTTGTTTGTTTTATATAGTCAAAATAGTTTATTGATTGGGACCATAAACTTTTTTTCATAAGGGTTTCGTTAATGGACGTTTGTCATTTGTGTCTGCCCCAAGTCTTGTCTTTGTAGCTCTTCAACATTGTGGATTCCCTTTTCCACAGATAGACACAAACGAAGACAACACACATCTTAAACCCCTTTGCTGCTGGGATATAGACATTTGACTATCTTCCAACGAACCCTAAACTTAAGCAAGAATTGGGATTAAGGCAAAAAGCTACAGACATGCTGTTCTCCTACTAAGTATGGATATGGGGCATTTGCCTTTGTGCAAAAACTGTAATGGGGGTCCTGGTGGGCAGTTCAGGCTTTATAGATACTGCGCATCACCTTGCAGCCACAGCAGGATTTCTGCTGAATATCCCTCTGGTGTGTTTGGACTTTTGTGATGCAGTTGGACGTTCTTCCTGGCCGCTTTGCTTCTCACTGTGTGACATGCAGGCTTTGTTCCTTGGCCCTCCCAAAAATTCTGGTTAATACTACGTAATAAATTTCTACTGAAACTAGCAGGAATGGATCCTTTCTCTGAAAGAGACCCCAAGGTACTGGGAATGTGGGATTGACTAGGTGACCTGGTTGGATAAGAATGCAGTAAGGATGAGATGCAGGTAAAACACTGGCACCCAGTGGGTAAAGGAGTCACGAAAACAATTGCAATGTAAGTTAGGATGATACTGTTTCTTCCCCAGTTTAGACAGCTGCATCAACAGATTATATATCAGGATGCCAAAATTAGGGTAAGGCCAGCCCACACACTCCAGCCTCCCCACTGCCAGGCAGGACTTATCAGGCATGAAGAAGAACTTGTCCCACATCTCCTGGGCTTTCAGAGAAATCAAGGATGTAAAAAGGGGTCAGAGAGAGCATTTGGAGAAGACGGTTGAGGAGATCTTTCTGAAGATGCTCTTACTCTGCTTTAAGTTCTTTCCCCTTTGGACATGGGTAAGAGGTGGGAGGCGCTATATCCCCACCTCAAGCCTAGTGAGAGAATTTCCAATAGACCACTGGCTAAGTTTTGAAATGCGTCCCTTGCAGTTGGATGACACAGAAGACTGGGGCCTGACTAATGATCAAGAAAGCTCCATCAGGTCGTGGACTGCAGTCCAGTTCCTCCTGCAAAATACAGAATGTTAAGAAGGGCTGGTTAAGTGCTTTGGAGATAGAGGAACCAGGGTGTCTGCCATAAGTTGGGATCATCAGGTCCTCCTAGAGTTTGCTGGGGCAAGGGATGAGATTTTCCAGGACCACACGCAGGTTACATAGAAGAAAGCCTTGGATCCTAACAATAGGTCTTTTTAGAAGGATTTCAATGAGAAAAGCTGAGTGTGCATGGGGGGACATCTAGGGGTTGAGGAAAGAGTTGGAAGGAACCACCAAGAATAGATCCGTCCACTTGAATCAAGGGAACTGCAGGAGAGACGGGCCCGGAGAGAAGAATCCTATGGGCCCCCGGGGGTCACCAGCTTTAATCACCTGCAAGGCTCAGACAACATGAAGCCACCAGATCCATAATAACTGACTTACTTCCTTCCCTTTCAGCTCACCCTACCTTTGACTGAGGGAAACAGAACTGACAGCTACCAGGTGGAGGTGAAGGTAGTCAGTCGGGGAGAGCAAGAGAAGACAGAGAAGCTGTCAGAAGTTCACCTGGGGGTAGAGGAAGATCGCTTCTCCTCCTCCATCCCTGAATGAAGAATAAAGAGTTGGTGGGAGGTAAATATAAAATTGTATTTTGATTAGATCATGGGTTGTGTTCATATTAGTCCCTGGTGCCCAGCAGCAAAACACCAAAATGATCATCTTTAGTCACACAGAATGAAATGCCAGTGAACGTGAGGCTCTGGCAGGTGAAGGGGGAAGGAACATAAAGGTGTGGAGTTCCATCTAACTGCACGATAACACTTAAGGAAAAAAAATCACAGGCATAGGAATTTAAATTCTCACTTCAAAGCAAGGTCAGTGAATGAGAGTTTCTGTGACTTCCCTAAAATACTCTTTTATCTCATGTAGGTATGGGACTAATGAAGCCAAAAAGTCAGACAGAGCCTGAAAGATTGATGAATTATTAAGTAGATTGAATCCTAGTCTCACTAGGTCTTTCAGGGCATTTATTGGGAAAAAGTGGTTCTTTCCCTGAATACTGGAATGAACATATTTTGGAGATAATCCCAAGAATCTAAAGCCCCAGAACTCACAGAGCTTGCTGCGCCAACACAAGCAGCCCCTCCTCCCACTCTGATGAGGTTGGCCCCGTCTTGCTTGAAGACATCAGCTCCACTCGTTGGTCACTTTGCCAGGGGGTGTCCTCATGGCCCACCCCTACCTCTGCGCATTGACTCCAGACCCACGGCGGGAATCCGATTGTAGCAGGCCCTGAGATCACAATCAGACCGGGAAAGAGAAGGCCAACACACCAGAAACATCTCTGGATCAGGGGAAGTATTCTGAGAGGGTTGGGAAGGGAAGGCCATAATTTTAGATTGGATCAAGTTCACCTTACAGGTGCTCTCATCAAAAATTCTGGATTCAGATTAAACAACTGGAAGAGGCGTCAACTTCTTGCTGAGTTGGCTGAGACTGAGTCTCACTGGTGGCCTGCGCATATGAAGTTCAGAGGCCATACATTCATTATCCAATTAGTCATACAGACCTAAATGCGGATGGTAGAATTAAAGTGCAGAGTTCATGTAATAATTATTTGTTTAACATCATTCCAATGTGTTTTTTCCACCACCACCACGTAATTCTCCAGTTCTCAGAGGAGACTAACTGGGTGTCCTACAAATTTAACTCAGTTCTGACACTATCTACCTGAGAGAGTGTCAGATCCCACAGGTTAAGGGCTCAGTCCTGCATGACTGTCCCCGCTCGACACCAATCAGGAGTACTTGCTGTCACCTGTGCCTCTGACAGGCTATAAATCAAAGGTTCCCACTACCCCCTCCTCAGGTTTGATTAACTTGCTAGCACAGCTCACAGAACTCAGGGAGACCTTTGCTTACATTTATCAGTTTACTAGAAAGGATATTCTAAAGGATACACACGAAGAGGTCCAAGCTCAGGAGCTTCTGTTCCCGTGGAACTGGAGAGCACCAACCTCCTGGCATGTGGATGTATCCATCAGCCCAGAAGCTCTTTAAATCTTGTGGTTTAACAGTTTCTACAATGCTTAATCAGCACACCCTACCTCCCCTTCCCGGAGGTCGGTTAGTGGAGCTGAAAGTGCCAACCTTCTAATCACATGGGTTTTCTGGTGACCAGCCAGATCCTGAAGCTATCTAAGGGCCCCACCCTAAGTCACCTCATTCATAAAAATACAGTTGTGCTCAGAAGGTTCTTTATGAAGAACAAAAGACTCTCCTGTCACTCAGGAAATTCCAAGGGTTTAGGAACTCTGTGCCAGGAACTTGGGATGAAGACCAAATGTATATTTCTTAACATCAATCACCATATCACAGTTATCCATTTCATTAGATTGTAAGCCCCATGGAAATACATTTTCTCTCTTGTTCACCACAGTATCCCCAGAGCAGGAACAAGATTCTGCACATGGGATTCTCTCAGTAAATACTAGAATAAATGATCATTGATTTTCAATATGAAAATAGTATTACTAATTATCTATTTCTGGATAACAAATTGCTTCAAATTTAGCAGCTTAGAACAACACACACTTGTCTCATGGTTTCTGTGAGTCAGGAGTCCAGGAAAGGCTTTGGTGAGTCTCTTCTCCAGGGTCTCATCTGAAAGCTGCAATCAGTCTTGGCCAAGGCTGCAGACTTAGCTCAAGGTTTGACTGAGGAAGGATGCACTTATAAGTTCACATGGTTGTTGCAAGAATTCAACTGCTTGAGGGCTGCTGGACTGAGGGCCCCATTTTCTTGCTAGCTCTCAGTTGGAGGTTACCCACTGGTTTCTGCCATGTAGACCTCTCCTTAGGGAGGTTTGCAACATGGCCATTTGTTTCATCTAAGCCAGCAAGGAAGAGGGTCTGTTAGTATGATGGACATTAAAATCTTATGTAATATACTGATGTACATGAATCATATACATCCCATTACCTGTTGATTAGAGGCAAGTCACAAGGCTTACCAATACTCAGAGGGAGAGAATTACACAAGAACATACTAGGAGGCAAAGATCGTTGGGGCCATCTTATAGTCTGTCTGCCTCTGTGATTCACCAAGTACCCTTATCAAATCAGCTAAGCTACAGTCATTCTCTAAAAAAGGCAGGACAGTTAATGTCTGTGAAATGCCAGAGGGTCCTCATTAGCTCAGACTTCATTATCTAAGTCCCTGCTATTGTCAGGTTGCATAAGGAAGCAAAGGTCATCTTAAGAGAAAAATATTCACTAATATCAAATTAGTCCCCACTTGAAAAACATTTCTCCTCTTAATGCTAGTATATGTCCTCTTATGACTCATTTTGCCAGAGTGCCTCTTGCTAATTGTGTGAGTCTGCAGTGCAAATACAATCAAACCGGTTGCCCAGGCACTTCAAAAGAAAATTATTTGAATATCAGAGGCTTAGGAAAAGTCCCTTGGGAAAACTGATGAAGCCCTCAAATAATTTTGTAAAAATATTCGTATCTTGATCATGCTGGGAAATTTGAGTATGAAATATTATGTATCCTTATATTTTTTGGAGAAATATTATGGAAAAAAAAGTCAGCAAAAGATTTCCTTCTTTTCCTTCTAAGAAAATTGCTTAGATGCAAAATAAGTAACCTAACCTTAAATATAGGAGAAAATAACATAGTCCCATAATTTTATTTCCTTTTTACAATTTACTATAAATGTAGATCTCCTGTGGCCTGAGTTCAAATCCCAGCTATGTCAATTACTAGCTGTGTGATCTTAGACAAGTTAATATTTCTGGCCTCAGACTACACAGCTATAACAAGGAGATGCTCGTAACAATAGTACCTAAATCATCTTCTACTTCATTTGACCCTAACGACAACCCTGGGAGGCCATTGTTAAGGCAGGTGCCCTTGACAGGGTGAATGACCTGTGGTTGGGGTAAGATGATCAAATGTCCCTTTTTTTGGCCTCCAAAATGCAGGGCCTTGGCAGCATAAACCACATTGCCTAGGTAATTAAGGGCGGGGGTATCTGTAAGTTTAGGATAATTTCCTCATCTAACTAGTTTTGGAAAAAGTCCATCTAACATGAATCCACCTAAAACAAAGACCAGATGATATGCTGCACGTCACAAGATATAAGAGCACATAAGTAACCTTTTGAAGGTCAGTAGATAAAAAGCGGTGGATCCAAAGCCAGGCGTAACTAACTCCAAAGCCCAATTTGTTGCTTTGTTCACACCTTTCTCTTTGCACAGCCCTGTGGATTGAAGGATGAGAATCAGGGAGGAGAGGTCCCGACTGGGAGAAATGGGAGAAATGCTCAGCACTCAGAAAGTAAGGGCCAGATCCACAGTCAATCCAAGAAACTCACTAGCCTTTGTTCCTGCTCCCTCCACTTCCTCCACTAACCCTTTCATTCCTCAGCTCTCTCCTCCCTCCCCCACTCCTCTTATGTTCCTCCCGGGTGTTGCTTAGGAAGGTTTTGAACAGTACTCTTGAGATCTTAGGAAAAGAGAAACAATCGAAATCAAAACAGCAAATAAACATTCAACCATCCTCCAGCTGTTCTGTTTGAACAGAGGGAAGAACCCAAAGCAAGGCCCAGGAGTGTTAAGAGTTCATTTTCAAAACACATTACATGCCGTGTTCGTTTTCAATAAACCAGTGGAGTGAGACAGAACTTCGAAAGACTGAGGGACGGGCCATCGTTTGACAGATCAGTGACACCAGCATAAGCAGCTGAGTCCACACAGACTGAGGGGCTGCCCGGGGCTGGGAAGAATCAACAGCATCTCTGGAAGTTTGGATTCATAGCATGAAACCTGGCCACTTCCAGCAAGTTACAGCGTCTCTGCTTCTTCAGACATGAGTTAGAGAATAATCAAAATCCTTAGAGGCCAAGCTGGGAATGAAAAAGAAAATGAAATGCTGGGATCCAAGTGTTATTGCCTTGGAAAAAAGAATCACTGTGGGGGAAGAGAAGGATTATTCCATAGCTGGTGCTGGGTACCATCTGAAGAATGAAATGAATTCATGGCACTGTGGAAATATTTTGATTCCTCTTTGAAGCTAAAAGGACTATAGGTAACACAAGGTATTTAATGGGAAGGCTTGAAATGAAAATCTCATGGACAAAAAAGGACATGAGGAATTCAAAAACCTGGGGTTATGTTACTCTTCTCAGTAAGATGATGAAAGGGGATTAGAGAATATTTACACTCCAGAAACCTCAGAAAAACAAGGAACAATAACTGTCATCCAGGTGGGTCAAGTATCTTAAGTTCAAAAATTCTTATCTCCAATAATCCTGATCACTACAGTTTCGATATTTGAGGGTAAAAACTCTCCAATATAGTTAACAGTTTATTACACATTTCTTTAAACTCTCAAAAATACAATCTTTAATCTTGAATCTATAATGTCTGCAAAGTTTGTGAGACATGTTTGTTACATGTATTAGATTATAAATTATGTGTATTAGGATGTTTGGTAAAGGAAATTAGATTTTTCTTACTGTCTCAGATCACATTCTCTTGAAGCAGAGCCTGAGACAGGGATTGGGGTGGTTGTGTTTTCTGGAAGGAGGACCCTCTGGTAAAAGGGAGTGAGGGAGGACAGGTCAGGAGGAGGAGTTAAGCAAAGGGAGGGTCTCAGCTGGGGATGAGCTTCAGGGTGATTCCACGGGGAGCTCCACAGCATAGACCATATCTCAGAGTTGATCTCACCTTGAGGCAAGGGGGCCAGCATCTTGTACCTGTGTCAATCAGTCCCTGGCTGCTGGTTATGACCAAGAGTAGGTGCAGTTTCCTGGGTGGGGGCAATTCCTTTGGGCTGAGGGCAATGCTTTGGAGAAGGGAGCAGCTGCGAATGTTTAGCAGCCAAAACTCACAGCTCCTGGGGGATGGGTGCACGAGCCAGGAGAAGGCACGTGGTCAGTGCACCAGGCGCTGCGAAATAAACTCAACTGCCTGTGATAATCAACCTCTGTCTAGAACCTCAGTAGCCTTGTATTAAGGAATCTTTCTTGGGGGTCAGTTCCATGCATTAGCTTTCTCCAAGCCTGTTTGAAATAAGTAGTTTCTCTGGCAGAGTTAAATCTAAATGTAATGAGTCTTAATTTTTCCACAGACAAAAGCAATTCAAGATGGATAAAAGTAAATAATAATTTTAAAAAATTAAACATTGAAAAATTGGAAGAAGATCTAGTTAAATATTTATCATCATTCTCAAAGGAGGATGGTTTTTTTAAGCCTGGATGTAAGGAGAAAAAAACCACAAAGGAAAAGATCAGCAGGCTTTACTGCATCAAAATGTAAAACTTCTATCCATCAGAGGAAAAACAAAACCAAGTCGGCATAAACAAAATCAAATATAAACAGCAGTTAGGAAAGAATGTTTCTGCAAGTGTGAAAAAAAAAGAATTCCTTGATGAATGAAGTTTGCTAATTCAGCAAGGGTAACATTTTCACAGCACACTCATTGCCCAGCTTCTGGAGTAAAACTCCCACCCAGCAAAAGGTATTGAAAAGAGATTAAAATATCCTTTTTCAAGTGCTATCCGTGACCCGCTGTAACCTTGGGCAGCTTACTTCATTGGTCTGTATCTCGGTTTCTTTACCTGTAATACGGGGATAACAGTAGTGCCCACCTCTCTTTTGTTATCATTTTTAGGGCTGCAACAGGTAGATATCCTACCAGCTTAAAATTTTCTAGACTAGATAAACATCAATTTAACAGGACAACATTGTAAATGCTCATATCAATTTTATTTATTTCTAGCTTTTCATGGAGTTGCTGCCACAAGTGAGGAAGGAAACCCCTGTCCCCTACCCCAAAGCCAAAGCCAAAGCAAACGCATTGAAAAGAAAGCAGTGCTGAAAGGTATCCACAGCCACACAAAAAAAAATCCACACATCACCCACCTTCTGACAGCCCAAGACACTGCAGCTTTGAAGGCAGCCCAAATACCCTAGGAAGAGCACCCCTAAGAGAAATAAGTTTGACCACTACCTCATTACCAAGTTCCCCCCACCACCAAATCAGCCATGAAGAAGACAGAGGATGGCACACTTGCGCTCACTGTGGGTGCCAAGGCCAACAGGCACCAGATCAGACAGGCGGGGAAGAAGCTCTATGACACTGACGAGGCCAACCAAGGTCAACACTCTGACTGGGCCTGATGGAGCAAAGAGGGCATCTGTTTGACTGGCGCCTGACTGTGATGCTTTGGATGTTGTCAACAAAATTGGGGTCATGTAAGCTGAATCCAGCTGGCTAATTCTAAATATACTTTTCACCATAAAAAAAAGATTGATTCATTGATTGACTGGCTACCATGGTCCAGATGCTGATAAAGGTACCTTAGACACATTATCTGCAATCATTGCAAAAACTCCTGATGTGCCTTACAGAGGGGAAAACTTGAGGCTTAGAGAGGTAAGTAATTTGTCTAAGATCATTCGGCTGATAAATAGGGTAGAGAGAGATGTGTCCCGTTTGAAGCCTCTGTTCTCACACCACAGCCTCCTGGCTCAAAGAAGGAAGGGCATGGGCAGCGACTGATGGGAAACTAGAGGCTTGCCAGGAGAGGAGGCTATCTGGCTCTGGATCTTGAGGGATAGGTTTCTGTGGTCAAGAACATCAGGAAGCAGACAGTTGGCCCCTGTGTTGTCAATGGTTATACTGGCTGAATATTCCAACTGTGGCTTGTTGTAAGTAAAATAGATAGCCCACAGTGAGTAGATATGGAATTAATACATTTGCTGACAGGCAGCATTCCAAATACTTTTCATGGACCCTATCACGTAATCTTTACAATAACCCTTTGAAGTAAGTACTAATATTATTATCTGTAGCTTACAGTTCAGGACCTGAGGCACTGAGAGATTGAACCCAACTTGTCCAAGGTCAAATGGTTTAGAAATGGCAGAGATAATATAATCTCCTCAGGACTCAGAGTTCACTTCTTAATCCTTCACACTATGCTGCTCCCTAAAACAGCGAATGATAAAATTCCACACTGTTATTATTATTCTTGTTATTGTCCTTGTTCATTTCTCCAGAGAACTTATCACAATTTGCAGTGATGCATATTTTTATCTTTCTTCCTTGTCTCGTCAACTAAATAGTAAGCACTATAAGGACAGAACCCATGTCTATTTTGTCCAACAGGGCCTAGTGCCTCATACAGTGCCTAGCACCTTGCAGCTATTTGGTAAACATTTGTTGAATGAATTCATGGGTAAATAACATGCTAACAGGGGAACTCAAGATGGCATAATATCTGTGCAGTGCAAAGTGGTTCTCTTCCTATTAAAAGACAAAGAAGCAAACAAAAAACAAACCCAAGCTGAAACTATCATGCATTAGTGGTGGGGATGTAAAACGGTGCAGCTACTGTGGAAAACAGTTTGGTGGTCCCTCAAAAACCTAAACATAAAATGACCATATGACCCAGCAGTTCCACTCCTAGGTGTACTCTCAAAAGAACTGAAAGCAGGGACTCACACAGATACTTGAACACCAATGTTCACAGCAATATGGTTCACGAGAGCCAAAAGGTGGAAACAACCCAAATGTCCATAGATGGATAAACAAATGCAGTATATACATAGAGTGGAATATTATTCCATCTTAAATAGGAATGAAATTCTGACACATGCTGATGAAACTTGAAAACATTGTGGTAAGTGACATAAGCCAGACGCGGGACAAATATTGTATGATTCCCCTATAGGAGGTACCTAGAAAAGGCCAATTCATAGAGACAGAAAATAAAATGGAAGTTGCCAGCGGTTAAGGGAGGGTGGATGGGGAGTTAGTTTTTTTAACGGACACAGAAATTTCAGTTTGGAATAATGAAACTATTCTGGAGATGACACATGTGATGGGTGCACAACAATGTGAATGTATTTAATGCCACTGATGGTTAAAATGGTACATTTTATGTTATGCATTTTTTAAAATAATATGAGAGCTTACATTTATGGAGCACTTGCCATGTACTATAAGTACTGTAAGAACTTTGTATCTCTAATGTCACCATATCTTTATTAGAGAAATACTTTTTGTTCCCATTTTTTCAGATGGGAAAGTAAGGCTTAGATATATTAAATAGTTTATCCAAAGTCATATAGCTAGCAAATGGTGGAATAAGATTTTAGACCTAAGTACTCTGACTCAAGGCCCACATTCCTAAGCAGTGAGAAAAGCAGAGATATGGAGATATGTTATATGAATTTTACCAAAGGAAAAAAACCCCAGATAAGTGAAGATGTAAATTTGCTTTTGCCAGCATATCACTCCGAGGTCAGAGAGAGTAGCGGGAGCCCTCGGGGACCATGGGTTTCAGAGAGAACAGCCTTCCTCAGGCAAAGATGCTGGTGTCTGCACTGCAGAGGCCAAGAGGGCCAGGAGACAAGAATGAATCTCTGACAATACAGTTGATACTGATTCTACTTGAGAGTGCTGCATCCTTTATTTTCATACTGCCACTCCTCTGAGGATCTCTAAGGAATTGGCAGACTCCAGAGGGGAGGGGAAACCTAAACCATTTTTATTTTACCAAGAGGGAAGTTAGGACACAATGAAAAATTAGTAGTTTTTCCAGAAAAAGTCAAGAGAAGTACCAAATCGTCTTCCTTTCCCATAGCCCATCTCTCTGTTGGAACTGCTTCCTTGGACACCAAATGAAAGCAGTGGGACATCAGGGACCAGGGTCCATAAGGGATGCTTACCAAGGGCTGACGGGGGTCTGGTTTTCAGTCATCACATCTTCTGACACCCTTTCTAACTGCCTCTCCCAAATGACGGCAATTTCAGCTCAGGAGTCATCTCACCCTGAAACAATTGCCAGGCACCGGGCATACCCAGCCTGTGGTGGTGGATGGAAGGGAGTGACATGCTTCCTCTGATTTACATCCATCTCTCTGAGGAAACGCTCATTGCTGGGTGATGTTAACCTCTTGTATCTTCTATTTTTGGCCTCCGAGTGAGTGATGAATCTGGTTATAATCTGACAGTGTGCTTAAAGACGTATTAAAGTCAAATTAAATTACAGTGCCTCAGACATCACACACATTTCTAAAGAACAGAGCCAGAATGCATTATCCCTGCCCAGTTTCAGTCCACATCCATTATAACCTAAATTCTTATTACATATCCCATTATACATCAGAAGGTTAAATGTACTCTAAGATTAAGTTTCCTCCAATTTTAAGCAAGCCTCATATACCCTGGCAGCTCATTCCAAAAGATGGAAATAGAAATGATTTCTCTTGAATATTATCATTATACTGTGTACTCAGACACTGCAAGCACTGCCAGCAGAATCAATACTCTTCAATCATTCAGAAACATCTGGAGAACCTGACTACATGGCAGGCACTGCCTTTGGCACTGGGGAGACAATGGTGAACAAAAGCAAGACCTAATTCTTATCCTTGTGGAGGAAGTTTAGTAAGGAGCTAGATACTAATCAAGTAATCAAATAAGTAAATGGTTGGGATTGAGTGCTCAAATTATGTTATTTAGTCTCTGATTCTGTTTCTCTCTCCATCTATCTCTCAGTTCTGCTGTTTTCTATTTGGCTTCCTCTTCCAGCATCCTCTCTCTATGTAGCTAAGATGGCCCTTTGCAGCTCCTGACTACTCTGGTGCTAATAAATGAGGATCCTGAAGGAACAACTGTCCCCAGAGCTCCAGCAAAGTCCCAGAGAGGATGCTGAGTGGCCTAGTTAAGATCACATGCTCCTTTCTGTATTGGTATGGAGACCTGGGCGAGGTATATTCTGACTGGCCAGCCCATGTCACATGTGCACTCAGGGTAGGGAAGGGAGGAGTGGTGTTAATCTCCTTGGCACCACATGGCTAGGCAGGATTCCTATGGCACAGGAAAGAGTAGTTCCCCAAATGGAAGGATGATGAGCCAATGAATGTTTATCCACTAAAATGCCCACTAAAGTCGGTCAAGTTAGACAAAAACAACAAACAAACCCCCAAAAAGGCAGGAGGGTATAGCTCAGTGGTAGAATACATGTTTGGCATGCACAAGGTCCTGGGTTCAATGCCCAATACCTCCACTTAAAAAAAAAAATCTTTGTTCACAGATGATATGATTGTCTATGTAGAAAATCTGAAAGAATAGAATAAATAAATAACTAAGTCAAGCAAAAGAAGAAAAGAAGTAGCAATGTAAGTTATGTTTTCTCTGTATTCCTTCTGGCTCCTCTAAGGGCCAGGGACTGAGGCGTGTGGCATGGTAGAAAAAGAAAGGGCTTCAGAACCAGACAGTCATGGGTCAGATCCTGCCTCCATCTCTTCTTAGTGGCTCTGTGGCCTTGGGCAAATCATCTCACCCTCCAAAACAGTTTCTTTACTGATAGCACGGGGATAATAGGATTGTTGGGGAGATCAAATTATATAATGTAAACAAGGAGGTACAGTGATGAGAGCACTGGGCTACTTGATGGATGGTGGGTATTTAGAAATCTCTTCAGGGTACCATGTTGTGTAACAAGTACTGTACACAGGGTTCTAACTTAAAGAATGGAGGCAGAGAATGGTGTTTGGAGACAAGAGGAAGAAATAAAATATAAATAAATAAACAAGCATACATGCATATTTTGAAAAGTGCTCTAATGAAAATAAACAAGGTAATTTTTAAAAAGTAAAAACCAAATATGACAGAGTAATAGGGATGGAGACCACCTTTAGATGGATAGGCTAGGAAGGTGACATGTGAACTAAGTCCTGAAGGGTGAGAAAGAGTTCAGGGAGAGGGTTCTACACAGAGGGAACAGCACATGCAAAGGCCCAGAGGTGGGAAAGGGGTGGGTGTATTCAAGGAACAGAAGGAAAGACAGTGGTTGCAATGATGACATTAAAGAGGAATAGGAAACAGATCATGGTAGGCCTTTCAAGCCATAGTAAGAAGTTCAGGTTCCACATTGACTGGCGTATCTGGTTGAAATTCTAGTAAGAGAATTAGGGTTGCTGGGTGGAAATTGAATGGATAAGGGCATGTGTGGGAAGACCAGTTGGGAGACCACTGCAATTACCTAGATAATAGTGGGGATCTGGCCTAACGCAGTGATAGGATGGATTAAAGATATATTTTGGTTGTAGGACCAGGAAGATCCAGAGATGGTTTGTATGTGGGAGATGAAGGAAATGGAGGAATTAAAGACAAATCTTGTCTCTGCAGGTTGAGCAACTGCTTGGGCAAATGTGTCATTTACTGAGCTGGGGAAGTCTTGGAAAGAGACAGACTTAAGATACTGAGTTTGAGGTGCCTATAGGAACTTGAGTGGCAGACAGATGGACAAGTCTGGGTCTTAAGGGAGAGACCAGGCCTAGGGTACAAATTTGAAGCCGTGGAGCTGGATGCTATCATCCAAAAAGAGGAAGATTAGAAAGGAGAAGAGGAGGGAGAAAGTCCCTGCATGAGTCTTGCGACTCAAGGACAAAGAGTCAGCAAGAATGAGAAGCCGTGACCCAGCAGGGAAACCAGAGTCAGAGAGACAGAGGCCAGGAGAGGAAACTATTTTAAAAAGAAGGAAGCAGTCACCTCTGGTGAAAGCAGTTGAGAGATTAGTAAAATGAGGACAAGGAAATGGAGTTTAAATTTGGAAATAAGTATAAACAAAAATCTACCCTTGACAGTGGTGTTCTCAAATTCATCTTTCTAAAACTGATAATGTCACTCCCTTGATTACGAAATTCAGTGGCTCACCACCTTCCCAGCATGGCCCTCATCCTCTCTCTGCCACTCGCCACTCCTTTGCCCGTGCAGCCGTGAGCAGCAACCGCAGATGGCCCTGCTTCTCTTAGCACCCTCTGCTCAATGGGTCCATGCACACAGTTTCTCAGACCAGCTCTGCTCTTCCCTAGCTCCTGGTGGATGCCACACTCCTGATCCAGCCCTGACTCCATCCCCAGACACTACTGTTTGAGCCCCAGATCCCCTCCTTAGATCTCTAATAGAACACTTCTCAGGGTACATTAGAATTGTTTTCCTATCCATGGAACCCATTAGACAGTGAGTGAGATCCCCTGCCGTTGGGACTTTGTTTTGTTCATCAATAGTGCTCAGTATAGTACCTCATGTGTAGTTCATGCCGACTAGGCAGTTGTTGAATAACTTCCCTAAAGACAAATAGAAGTTCTAACTGTTCCTTAAAAAAGCAAAGTTAGAATACATCTTTTGGTTCTGAATGTATATACAAGTCCCCCTCATTCAAAAAATCACCCTAAAGGGTACAAAAATGTGAACATTCTGTTACAGGTTGAATTGTGCCCTCCCCTATCCTGCCCCCACCAAAAGAGTATGCTGAAGTCTTAACTTTCAATACCTCTGAAAGGGACCTAAGTCAGAAATAGGGTTTTTACAGAGGTAATTAAGTTAAAATGAGACCAGTAGAGTGGGCCCTAATCCAATATAACTGGTATCCTTATAAAAGGGAATATTTGGACATGGAGACAGACACACAGAGGGAAGACGGTGTGAAGACAGAGGGCTGGAGTGATGCATCTGCAAGCCAGTGAGTGCCTGAGGCCACAGGAAGCCCGGAGAGAGGCATGGAATAGTCCTTTCCCCAGCACCTTCAGAGGGCACACAGCCCTGCTGACACTTTGCTTTTGGACTTCTGGCCTCCAGATCTGAGAAAATAAATTCCTATCATTTTAAGCCATCCAGTTTTGGGTGCATTGTTTTGGCATCACTAGGAAACGAGTGCATCCCCTGACATGGAGAAAACCCAAAATGTATTTTTTCTTATGTCACTTTGGCACTCCGTTAAGTTTAACTCAACTCACTATGCTGAAACATTTAAAAACACAGGAAAACAAAACAAAACAAAACAAAACAAAACAAAAAGCACTCTCCTCAATTTTGCCTAGCAGGGAATTAAGAAAAATCCCCAAAGATCTCACTTTAAGCAGGTTTAAATTAATCTACATTTTGTATTTATGGTGATATTAAATTAACCAAATGCCTTTTTATAATAATAATGTACTCTGAAGGATGGAAATTGGATTATAGTAATTTGAGCACTCTATTTTGATCCAGTAAAAGAAATTTATGCATTTTCTTCTGCTCATTTTATAACCCAGGGTGAGCTTCATTATAAAATAAAATAGCCTATTAGTTAAAAAGTACTCTGTGACAAATATAAAGTTCTAGAGTGAAAATGTGAGATGGTGTGATGGTTAATTTTATATGTCAATTTGACTGGGATAAGAAATGCCCCCAATAGCTGGTAAAACAGATAGAACGCTCCCTCATACAATACACAAAAATAAACTCAAAATGGCTTAAAGACTTAAGTATAAGACAAAACACTATAAACCTCTTAGAAGGAAACAGAGGCAAAACATTCTCTGACATAAATGTTCTCCTAGGGCAGTGTACCCAGGCAATAGAAATAAAAGCAAACATAAACAAATGGGACCTAATTAAACTTATAAGCTTTTGCACAGCAAAGAAAACCATAAGCAAAACAAAAAGACAACCGACGGAATGGGAGAAAATATTTGCAAAAGATGAGACTGACAAGGCCTGAATTTCTGGAATATATAAACAGCTCGTACAACTTAGTAACAAAAAAAAACAAACAATCCAGTCCAAAAACGGGCGAAGACCTAAAAAAGCAATTCTCCAATGAAGATATACAAATGGCCAGTAGGCATATGAAAAAATGCTCAATATGGCTAATTATCAGAGAAATGTCAATCAAAACTACAATGAGTTTTTACCTCACACCATCACCATCATTCAAAAGTTCACAAACAATAAATGCTGGAGGGGCTGTGGAGAAAAGGGAACCCTTCTACACTGTTAGCGGGAATGTAGTTTGTGCAGTCGTTATAGAAAACACTATGGAGATTCCTCAAAAGACTAAAAACAGACTTACCATATGACCCAGCAATCCCACTCCTGGGCATATATCCAGAGGGAAACTTAATTCAAAAAGATACATGCACCCCAATGTTCATAGCAGCACTATTTACAATTGACAAGACACGGAAACAACCTAAAAGTCCATCAACAAATGACTGGATAAAGAAGTTGTCGTATATCTATACAACAGAATACTACTCAGCCATAAAAAATAATAAAATAATGCCATCTGCAACAACATGGACGGACCTGGAGATTGTCATTCTAAGTGAAGTAAGCCAGAAAGAGAAAGAAAAATACCATATGATATCACTCATATGTGGAATCAAAAAAAAAAAAAAGACAAACTTATTTATAAAACAGAAACAGCCTCACAGACATAGAAAACAAATTTATGGTTACTGAGGGGGAAGGTGGTGGGAAGGGATAAACTGGGAGTTTGAGATTTGGCAGATACTAACTAATATACATAAAATAGATAAACAACAAGTTTATACTATATAGCACAGGGAACTATATTCAATATCTTGTAGTAATTTATGGTGAAAAAAATATGAAAATGAATATATGCATGTTCATGTATGACTGAAGTATTGTGCTGTACACCAGAAATTGACACAACATTGTAAACTGACTATACTTCAATAAATAAATAAATAAATAAATAAATAAATATATATATATATACACACACACATATATATATAAACTTTGGCTCTGAATGAGGACAAAAATTCAAATCTGAGTCCAGCTTGGAGAGTGATGTTTATTCAACATGTCAGATCATGAGATGACTGTTACACATTACACCGAGACAACTTACTGTGAAATCAAAGAAACACCTTGCTTGCATGGGTCCCTTCCAAGGTGCCAAAAGGGCCCTACTAATGTGTTCAGGGTGGTCTCATGTTTTAGCAAAATTTGCATCACACTCCCCTCCTATTGAGTGGGATTGTACTGGTTGTGGGCACTTTGGAGATCTGGTTAAAGGAAAGTGGAGGTGGGTATCAGCCCTGCCTTTGGACCTGAGCTACAGGGGCTCCTGCCTCGGGCCCCACATATTAGAGGGCCTCACTGCAGCTCTCCTCCTGCTACACCCCTTCCCTCTGGATGAGAAGTCTGCAGGGTCCAAGGGCTCACCCACCTGGGATTCACACCCTCCTCTTCTTGCCTGGATACTTTAAGTACCCAGGACTACAAAATTCCCTGTTCAAATGGCCCTTAGCCTGCTCCCAGGATCTACCTGGGCCTCTCCCCTGAGTCCAGACTTCCAATAGTGGACCATGCCACAGGAATGCACACCTCTGGGACCAAGAGGTGGCCAAGGCATGTCAGTTTGCTGGAGGTTATGGACAAAGCTGGGATGTATGGACGAGAGTGTCCACACATGTGAAAGGCCCTGCAGGGTGCAGAATGGAGTTAGGTAGGAATTGGAAGAGAAAGGGAGTCATAAATAAGCAATAAAATCAATAGAAATTATTCTAATGTTGAGAAGCAAATTATAGGCCAAAATTCTTTTTTCAAATTATATCCAAGTAGTCATTCACAAAGAGGAAGAAATAAGTTTTGAGTAGAAATAAAGAATAAGCTTTTATATTATTTGATATCTATCTCTTCTTAATCTAACATGATATACTGACATCATAATCCACCAGAAAAATGGGGTTATCAATGACAAACTGGTTAATGAAGGTCAACAATTCAAAAAGTATTTGAGATTACTCCCTGTGCAAGAAAACTTAAAATACACATGAATTCTTACAGCTCATATATTAAAGAAACTTGTGGTAGGGTCTCCCAAATTTAACAATAATTTTTAAAAATTACATGACTTACCAATAACCAGTTCTGAGGCTGAAAAACCTTTTCTAACATATCAATAAAAAAATTTTATTCAACCATACTAGAGGAAAGACTGAATAATCTTTCTATAGAAAACTATATTACAAAATCACTGTCAAAAGAAGTATATAAAGGTATGTCACCAAAAAATAAAGAGAGAAGAATATTAAAGAGATGTGTCAAGCCGCTAAATAATGCAGCTATTATTTTTCTAGATTTTTGAAGTATTTGTCAGCTTTTTAAATTTTGTGCCTTGCTGTAATTTCTTTCCCCTTGTTAAGTAAATATTCAGTTTCAAACTTAATTGTATGTTCCCAGTTTTACACTCTCTTTCCTGAAGAAGGAGACTACCTCTCTCTAAACCATAAAAGCTTTGGTTTCCCCAACACCTGGCTCCTTCCCTGGCATCGCAATTTATTATGTGGGTTGTTTGGGTGTGGAGAGGTGAGGTAAGAGGGGCTTGAGGGCTATGTTTGGAGAAATTTATAGAAAATTATCTGAACGGGCAGTTCATTCTGACCCCCAAGATGTCAAGATGTATTATTTCAAGGTAAGTGAGTCAGTAACTGGCGCTTCTCAAATGTCATTTCCAGATGACTGAATTACGTCCTCATTTCTCCTTGGTTTTGTTCTGTTAGTCATGGTGGCAGCTGATGATAGGAGAGTGAACTGGGTGAGGGCAGTCGACTATTTAGCTGTGACTACACAGCCTCTCACATTGGAGACAGCAAAGAAAGAGAATTTAAAAGAAAAAAAAAAGCCCATCAGAACACGCCTTCAGTCCAGACAAAGAGCTCATACCGGTTTGGGAGCACCAAGGACAGTACCGAAGGAGACAAAGCAGGGCCGTGGGTGTATAGGGTCGTAGGAGCCAAAGCAAGCTGGTTTCATCTGTGAGCCTGCAGACAGCAGAACCATGACTATTCTCTCTGAACAAAGCCCAGGGATTAATTCTTTGTTTGCAATTTATTCTTTTAGAAGGAAGACATTTCACCCTGAAGTGTATTAGGTTTCTGAGTGCTCGCATTTCCTCAAAAATAGTTACCAGGATTTGCAGATGTAATTTCTACGTAAGCTGGTGTAGTTCAGGAACTTGTTAAAGGTGCGCTCTGCCCAGGGCCAGGCTGCCTGTCCATTTTCCAGCAAAAGTTTTTTGATTCCTCAAAGATTTTATGATAAGACTTTATGGTTAAGTAAACTGGGTTGAACATAGGCTTTTTTTTAATCTCTTCTCCCTTTTACAATCCCAGTACCATGACTACAAAAGAATAAAATAGGAAAAATCCACAAGGGCAAAAAGAATGAAAGCTAAGGTGACAGCAGACTAGAGAGTGGACGACTTTTTGGAGACTGTAGTACTGGGAGGTGGGATTAGAAAGACAGAGAAAGCTGGGTCAGAAATACTCACCCTGCCCCATCATTTTTAGGCCAGAACAGAGGAACTTTCACAAAGTAATTCTGAATTTATGTATTATGGGGTTATTTTCTTTTATAATATGGATCGTGTAAGGTTATAGAATGGAGGGCTTTCTTTTACTAAATAGGGCCAGTTAATCAGGAGCATGTCAACTGTTACCCCAGATCCACTCTCCATCCCTGACCAAGAAGTTCTCTTTCTGGAGAGACTGAGCCAGCAAGCCCCAGATGCAGGGAGGACCTGGGTGAGACGTCAGACCGAAAGCAGAGGTAAAGGTGGAATTAGCTCTTTCCAAAACATATACATGGAAGGAAAGAAGGAAGGAAGGAAGGAGGAAAATTGGGTAATAGTGACAACAGATCTTATATATACTATGTGTGAGGCAGTGTTTTAAATGCTTTATACATATTAACTCAACTAATTCTCACAACAACAGCATGCTAGAGGTACAATTATCATTTTATTTTACATACAAGGAACCCGAGGCACAGAGAGTTAAGTACACTCCAAGGTCATGTAGCCAGCAAGTGGCAGAGCTGGAGGTGAACCCAGGCAGTCTGGCTATATTGAGACGGGACATCGATCCTGGGTGGCAAATCACAAAGGTCTACGACAGGTAAAACCGTGACTAATGCTCCGAAATAT
Source organism: Camelus bactrianus (assembly GCF_048773025.1). Classification (NCBI taxonomy): domain Eukaryota; kingdom Metazoa; phylum Chordata; class Mammalia; order Artiodactyla; family Camelidae; genus Camelus; species Camelus bactrianus. Next base: position 39,343,333 of record NC_133550.1, on the reverse strand, counting down.
CTATTAGATTGTATGCAGCTTTATCGTATTTCCAACAGTTACAGTGTAGGACAAGCAAATGACATAGTGCCAAGCTCATTCATTTTGAGCAGATCCTTTTCTGAAACAGAAGGTTCCCTATAGGGGACCTATATAGGCCGAGGGTAGCCTGAATAATAACCCCTCAAATGATGTCGTGTCTCAGTCCCTGGAACCTGTTACCTTACGTGGTGAAAGGGACTCTGCAGGTGTGAATAAATTAAGGATCTTGACATGGGGATCCTCTAGTCCCTGCAGGAGGCTCCAGGCCCCTTTGCACTTTCTCATTTCAGACTAGGAGGTGAGGGGCTCCCAGACTAGACATCTCTCTGCAAATACCACATGTAGCCCACATCACAATTCCAGTCACTGGTAAGAGCCTGCTGACAAAGGTGAGTGGGCTCTCAAGACAGATCTGCCTCTGAGCTGGGATAGTAACTGAAAGTTGGCACTGATTACTACATTGGATACTCATATAAGAAATGGTTTCTAATTACAGAATGGAAAATTCCCCTGGTAAAAATAGGAAATGCCAATACAAGTGGATTTTGTTCAGGAATCAGAATTTCTAGAGTGCCAAAAACTTTGCTGGTTTTGAGGAAAGAATCACGAATAAAGCGTGGCCCAGCTATGTCTATAAAAAAGATGAAACTTTGGTGGGGGGCGGCTATAGCTCAGTGATAGAGTGTGTGCTTAGCATGCATGAGGTCCTGGATTCAATCCCCAGCACCTTCATTAAAAATAAATAAATAAATGAACCTAATTACGACCCCCCCCCCCAAAAAAAACAAAGCTAAAAACAAAAACAAAACAAAACCCCAAAGAAGGATGAAACTTTAATAGTCATAGGTGGTGGTGGAGGTGTGATCAACAGCCCACCTGTTCTCTTGATAAAAATCATGTCTATTCATGTTTAAACTATTTTGATATTGTAAATCTGTAATCCTAAAATGACCTTTGTAGCTGGAGGAAAGAGAGAGTAACACCACTGAGACACCTGAATAAGCCACCAAAGACTTGAACAGATGGAAGGAGCAAATAATATAAGCCAGGAAGGGTGACAAGTCTTTTGTTTTAGGGCATGTCAATCATTTCAGATTTGCAAATGGACTATGAACTCAAAGTGTTCCTTAGACAAGAAGCAGAAGCTTATTGGGTGCACCTGTAAGAGTCATGAAGCAGGAAAAAATACATTCAGCCAGGGAGACATCTGGGAGGCTATGGGACTGCTAGGGCTTGGATCTTTTCTCAGAACAGTGATATCAAACACATAAGGTACATGGTCACTCTCCATCCCATGCCCACGGCAGACACTACTAAGTGGTCACTGCACACTTTCTTGCTGAGGCCAGAGGTGGCCTCAGAATCTGTCTCAGCACAGATCTGAGACCTAATAATTATTGATCAGAGTTGACCCACAAGATTAAAACCTATTTCCTCTCCCCAGATTAGAACAAGAGGTAAAGGAACCAAATGTTAGAATAGAATCTGCATTAGTATCTGTCTTAAGAAAGCACTGGGGGCACATTGTACAGAACAGAGAGAGCTGAGCAAGAGAAAAAGGGAGGACTTCCAGGGCCTGAAGCCAAGGGAGCATCCAGGAAGTTGCAGGAGATGACACTAGCCAGGCTGAAGTCTAGCTGAAGATCTTAGCAAATACTTCCTCATGTCTCTATGGCCTTTAATGGGGTCATGTGCCCATCCTGAACCAATCACTGTAGTCAGATTTGGGCTTCGCTGATTGATTTAAGTTAATCAGAGCCCAACTGGGGAGCTAAGGGCATTTCCCACCTAAACCTCATGCTTAAGAGTGGGGAAAGGTGGCTCCCCTAAGAAACTAGGGTAATACTACAACAAAGGAAGAGATTTAATGCTGAGGAATAAACAACAGGTGTTATTTACACTAGGTAGGATTTACAAGGACCAGAGCTGAAGAGCTCTTCTTGAAGGGTAGATGAGGTATCTATAGAGTGGCCAAAAGCCCACAGAAATAACTTCTGGGGATTGTGTAGGAAGTTCTTTCCTCCTCTAAGGAGACCTAACAATCCATACCTGCCACAAAAATGAGGAAGCAAGTTTAGGTTGCAACTCAGAATGTCATCAAACCTAGCAAAGGCACCAGCCTGAATTTTCCTGGGCCAAGCACTTTAGACTAACTTTCCAGTATCATATGAAGGTGACACCTTGGAACTAGCCAGAAACTAGATCCCACAGCCTGAAGACAATAACAGCAAGTGCTTTCTGCAACCCAGCAAACACCCCGTGTTTGTGAATGTTTCGCCTGCAGTGTGTTGCAACAAATTCCTGAGGTCAGAAAGTTCTTATGTGTTTGCCTTCTAGAAAAGGAAAGAAGAAGGAAGCTGGGGGATTGTGTCCTATTTCTTTGTCACTCCTGGAAACAGAAAATTTTCCAGGTCTGGAGAGGGGGATGTCAGCTTTGAAAAGAAAGGGAGTTCGGATGCTTGGGACCCATGCAAAAGAGGAAAGGTGCATAAAGGCAGTGATGAGAAGCAGATGCGTGGGCTCAATGGGCAGAAAAACCATGGTTAAAGAGGAAGAAGAATTTCTAAATAAGAAGGTCATCAAAGGAAAAAAAGCTGGAAGTCTGCTGCAGTTTCCTCACAAATGGCATCCATTAGGTTAGGTATCTTTCAGGCATAAGCATCAGAAAAACTTCCCCAAACTGGCTTAGAAAGAAAAATAATTTATTAGCTCGCATGCTTGAAAGGGACAAATGTAGAATGGACTTGAGCAAGATTCGATCCAGCAACGCAAGAGGATTTGGTTTCTTCCCATCTCTACTCTGTTCATCCTAAGGCTGGCTCTCCTCAGTGCTGAAAGATGTGCTTCCTTATTAATATCAAACAGAAGAGAAAGGACTCTGCGTCCCAGAATCTCTATCAAAGTATCTCTGACTGGACTTGCTTAAGTCCTGTGGTTGCCTTTGAACCAATCACTGTGTCTAGGTGGAGGGAAAGCAGGTTCTAATCAGTGATGGTTGTAGAGTCCCTCACACAAATTCTGCATGGCTGAGAATGGTACAAGTGACGGTTTCCTAAAGTAAGTAGGATATTGGTATTATGAAGGAAGGGGAAGAGAGGCTGGACAGCCAGCAACAGGTCTCCTCGTATCAGACGTATAGAGAAAGGCGAAATGCTTCTAAATCAAAGATAAAGGCAAATAGCAAAAGTATCTCCTGGAGGTGACTTTTGCTTTAAAAAAAAAAAAAGGTGATAACTGGAAAAGAAGGCCCCCATGGTGTGACTGTGGCCGTGCTCAGCTGGCTAGCAGCTGCTTCACCAAATGAAATAAGACACAGGATAACAACTCATATGAGTAATCTCTGAAGACAGATCTTGATGCATATACTTAACCCAACGTTCTTAGAAGGACTCATGGGACACACCCCAAAGAGGGAGTTAATGTTCTGTTAAGTTCTTGCTTTATTTATTTACAGGGATGGTTTCTTCCTGAAACCCAGCACCGTATTAACATTCTGCAGGTCACTCTCTGGTTCAGGTAAGCCACAGGAAGATGGATCACTGCTCATTCACTGAAGAATTTCCCCAGTTAAAGAAGGCACAGTTAACAATGGTGAAGTAGCCCAGCTAGAATCTCTAATGAGCTACATAACATGGAAGACAGAGGGTGAGGAGAACAGTCATTCTTTTGTGCTTAGAAGAGAATAGTAAAAACGTTTCAGTAGCATGATGATTGTTCAACAGATTTTTTTTTCCTCTTGGGCTACTTGTTTTGGGTTCAGGCCAAAGTCCATGAGGCTGAGAGCGCCAATATATTTATCTGAAGTAGAATTCTCCAACCAGTATGTCAGAATAGGGCAGCTGATTTCAAAGTCTTGCCCGGTAATAAGGGCTTGATTAAATAAACTATAATATATCCCTATAATGGAATCCTATTCATTCACTTAAAATGATGCCGTAGATAAAAATATATGAACTTTAAATAATGTTCAAAATACATTATTGAGTAAAAAAAGCAGGTTAGAAAACAATATGGAGGTTATAATCACTTTTTTCCCCCCAAATATTAAAACATTTACATTTCTGCACAGAAAGAATGAGAAGATAAACTTTAAGGTATTTCTAGTGATTTTCTCTGGGTGGTACGATAATGAATATTCTCTTTGAATCTTTTTTTTTCTTGTTTATATTTTCTAAATTTTCTATAATGTTTATTTTTAATAAAAATACAGCAGAGATATTCTGAACTAAAAATTATACATGCTACATCTATTATTCTTTAATTTTATTATATTGTATTCTTTAAGAATTGTGGTATTCTTCTGGTAAGCATCCACAAGTCCTCTAGGGAAAGAGGTAAGGGAAGAAATACATGCATGCATGTGTAAATGAGTGAATGAATAAACACAGCATCAATCAGAGCAGGAAAGGAAGCTCTGGGGAATCCCAAGGTTGACCTTCTGTTCCCTCCCTTCGATTTAGTTAACATGTAAATGAGATCCAATTCCAGGAGAATAGCTGCAGCCCCAGCCACGTGGGACATTTTAGTGCTAGGTCTGGAGACAGGGTTTTCTTGCTCCTGGGAGAGGCATCTCAAGAATATAGATTCTCAAACTCTAGTAAGGGATCAGTCATTTCCCCCCTGGACCCCAGGTGGCCTTTTCCTTCCCAGAACTGCTAGATCCTGTCAGCCTCCCAAGGTGGGGCCACATTTGATCTCTGAGGGAATGCCATCACTGCTGAATCTCTGGGGCTCCACCTTCAAGCTCACTCCAGGGTTTCAGGCACCGCTCACTGCTTCAGACACCTCTAGTACTGCCACCCTATGCAGCCCTCGTTACTGGCCACCGTCACTGCAGCCATCATGCTCTAGGTATGTGAGAAGTCCTTCCCCCTCTCTCTAGTCCTGAGCAAAGCTACAAATGCCCTCTCAAGAGCCTCTAGAGTCTAGAATTGCAGAGGTCCCATCACAGGTAGGAAGAAGGTGGACACATCAACTGTCCATCTCAGCCCCACAACACTCCTTCCTCTTTCTGTTCACCAGCCTGCTAGATTAGTGACAAAAATAGAGGTGAAGGAAACTCAAAAGCCTGCAAGTAACATAAACCAGTTATCTACTAGTTGCTGAGCTGCAGTGGATTGTTGCCAAGAGTAATACAGACCCAGGTGTTGATGGGATTATTTTTCAAGAGAAAGTAGGACTCTAGATTATTATGTGCAATCTCCCAATTTTTAAATATTGGATATTCGTCTTATATTTTTAACCCCAAAATATAATATGAATATAATATGTTCAGCTGCTAGTAAGAGAGATTAGAAATAATATGGCTGATGGTAGAGACGCAGTTTTCTCTCACCTAAAAGAAGTTCAGAGGTCAGCAGTCCAGGGCTGTGGGCAGCTCCATGAGGTCATCAGGTTGGAATTACTTGGCTTGGGTTTCTCTATAGTGGTTGCTAGAATACACTGGAACTTGTATTCGAGATCAACTAGCTGAGGGCCCCTGGGCACAGTCATTTATCTTTCCATGTCTGTTTCCTCATTTATAAGATGGACAATAATAGTACCTGCCTCACAGGTTGGTTGTGAGAATCAAATGAGATAATACATGAAAAGAGCCTGGAGCACAGTGAGCCCCATAAATATTGGTGTAAGTCAGAAAGAACCCCATCCCCACTCATTGATAACCTGGGCCCTTCTACCCTGTGATGACAAAGCAGTCCTTAGATATGCATAAGACAGATGAAAGCTGAACTGTTCTGTATTAAAAAATGTGAACAACTCAGTTTCCTATTTTTTTCCCCTTTTCAGTAGGAAATGACAGAAAGTGAGGAGAAGAGAGGAGATGCAAGCAACATACGAGAATGGAAAAGGACATTTACAAAGATCTGATATTAGTTTCGACACTGATAGTCTTTTTGAAACATAAGACCATCTGTCACCCCAAACCTTTAAAGTCTGCTAGGCACTAAAATATCTATCGTGAGTAACTTTTAATGGAAATAAGAGAAGGAGATGAGTCCTACGTGTGTGTTGATGTAGAACAGAAATGGACAGCATATATAGGATGATATATTCCAATGAATGAACTAATTCAACAGAAATGGGAATCTGGGGCCAGAGGTTCATCTGTAAGAACATAAACTCTGCCCTTCCCCGAATCCTTTGATAGATTTACTGGACTTTCTCCAAAAGTGAAAGAAGGGGTGAGAGTTTGAGTTAAATTTTATCTAGATCTAAAAGAGCAGGAAGACCCTAAAGGATACTTGACTTGCAAAGATGTTACCTACCCTCCCTGAGCCCCAACCACACTCCTGATGACCCTTCACAAAACTGAATGGTAATCTTCTGACACTGCCTCTGCATTTGCAATACGGTTCTTCAAGTCAGGAAGAGCCTGAGTTGATTGTAATTCTAAAGGACGAATGGATGCCGATGGTGTTTCCTAGCAACAGCTGAAAAGAAATCAACATCAAGTGATACAAGCGCCATGAGCAGAAGCAAAAGATCCGCTGAACATAGTCAGAAGAACATGGACTAGGTGCTGACTGTCAGACCAAAACTGGCAAACGTAAGCTGATCTGCTGTCAGGATGCTGCACAGATGAGGCAGGAGCAAAGCCTGAGTTAGGCTAAAGGCCTCATAAAAATGACTCAAAATCACAATCCTCAGTCAAAGTCCAGGTTTGGAGTGACAACCTTAGCCAGAGAAAACCATTCCATCTGTAGAAAACTGAAGGTTACAGAAGGCTGTCAAATAAATCCCTGTAATCTAATTACAATGACATTTATTCCTATAAAGCCACATAGTATTAAATAAGACACTAATAATTATATCTCAGAAGAATAAAAATGACTCTCTTCCACTACTCTGTTCGTAAATTTGGAAAGCACTGATTGTTAGCCAAGTACCAGCTGAAGAATACTAACGTCCTACCACATTTGACGGGGGTATTTTTACTGCTAATACAAGACATTCTGCTTGAACTTCACTTGAGCAAAAAGATTTGGGGGATGGAGTAACTCATGGAATCAAAGAAGATACCTAGGAATCAGGGCAGCTCTGAGGACCTCTGGAACTAGAAACCGGGACTTAACACCCCTGGGACTCTCTTTCTGCTTTTCTGAGGGTGTTACCTTTATTTCCTTGGGCTTTTCTCTGAGGGTGAAAACACAGCTGGCAATAACCCTGGAGCTGTCTATAGCTCTGTGGCCCCGAGAGGAAAGAGCATTTCCTCTACTAGTTTCACTTAGGAAAAATCCCAGGGGAGGATTTGTTACCCTAGGCTGGGCTGCAGGCCTGTCCTGGGCTACTAATTGGGGCCAAAAGGATGGTGCTTGGATTGGCTGAGCCTTGGTCACACGTTCACTCGTGGTATAAGGACGGGAGGTGGGATACTTTGGTCAGCAGGGCTGGGATGGGAAGAAGTCCCTCACAGAAAGTGGATGATATTTCCCCAAAGAGAAGAGAACTGGCACTGAGCGGACAACACATGTCCACCACATTAACTGAACCAGCGATACCCCATCCTTAGCTTGTCTTAGTTGTCTCGGCAAAGGCAAAACATTACAGAATCCACAGCAGTCTGGAATGTGCTATGGAACTAGTTTGACCTTCCTAAATCATTTATAATTAGCCACCATAGGAGGTGGGACATTAGCTGTACATCTCTGAAAATATTAAGTCCCATTTTCCCCATAAATAAAAGTACCATAAAGATAAAATCTAATATAACAGCTACATTTTGAACTTTGTTTCCAAATAGAATAGTTAACATTTATTAGAGATTTTTAATCAGTAAAATAATTCAAAATTAGTTTTTATTAAAATTTGAAGGAGTATTACATAAAATAACTTTAAAAATATCTCTCATTCTTGTATAGTGATCAATATTGACATTTAGTATGAGGTTTAGTTGGACTAGTTAGTATTTATGATTCTATTTATTTAAAATAAGTAATAACAAAAAGGCCTAAAATTGATCATACTTTCAAGAATTATAAATCAGTAAACGAAATTATTACTATGAAAAAATTTTTGTTAGGTTTTCAGATATTTTGCCTATGGTTCTACCAAGATAATCAGGTAGCCATTAGTATTATTATCATACCTTATGTCTGATGCTTTACCTAAGAACTCTGTGAGGAGGGTTTAATTATGTCTGTGTTACAGATGAGGAAACTGAGGTCCTAGAAGTTGTTAGTTGCCCAAAGCTAAAGTTGGTTGGCTCAAGGTCAACTCTAGAGTCAATTAGCTCTCCAATCCACCTTGCTGCTTCCCTCATGCAGCAGCGCTAGAAAGAACCAAACTGTGTGGGATATTTGTTAAGAAAATAAGAAATAACAATTGAGTGTTCTGAAATGATTATTGAATCTTAAATTGTACAAGTGTGTTGTATACTTGGGCAAATAAATTAATTTCTTAGATTTCAAAATGTTCTCCAAAAACAGAGTAGATACATTCGCAGTATGCAAAATGAAACAGTTGCTAATTCTAGGACCCTAAGAGAAATCTCAACATCAAACTCAGTGAGCAAACACTGATCAACAAGAAAAAGAAGGTAAAGCAGCTGTACTCAGTCAAAAGTCAGGCAACAACTCTGCCCCAAAAGACCATGAGAGAAAAATGTACGATTAAGACCTTAACTCTTCTTCACCACTGGGAAATTAGTTAAGGGTTTTTAATTTAGGATGTGGGGACTGTAAGGGAGCTGGGGAAGCAAGCACAGCTAGAGGACAATTTTATGGCCATCTCAATTCTCAAACTGAAAAATTCAGGTCAGCCTGTAGCAGAAGCTGCTTCTAAGTGCAACAACCTTGTTTGAGATGCCCTGGTAAAGCCCACCTAAGCAAGGGAGGTCATCTGAGGTCACAGAGAAGGACATATTTCAAAACAAAGAGAGGTTTGTCAAAACATCGCTACATTTTTGGACAAAGCTGAAGTAGAATGGTATTTTTTCCAGCGTACAGGCCACTTTTCTCCATTGGGGAATATTAATCACATCACTGGAGCTGGGTAGGCACCACCAAGCTTGGATTAGGATTCTCCACAACAGACATCATTAATGCTAGCCACATTCCTCCAGCTTTTGTTAACAGAATCTAAATTTTGCTTGCTCTCCATGTCTTTCAACAAGACTAAGTCCTTGTCTAGCCTCTGGGATGACTGTTGATTAATAAACCAAACACGGTTGTCGCATGATCCTTGCCAAATGACTGGTTTAGACATGGGCATGAGATGTAATTCTGCTGAAAGTTTCTAGGAAGAATTTTGTGCTGTCATAAAAAGGTATATAAGACAGGTGCACCCCCCTTTTCCTGGCTCTGGATGTGATGCCCAGAACTGCAGGATTCATTTTAGGACTGTGAAAGGAGCCAGACTATAAATCACCATATTTAGGATGGTAGAGCAGACAGACGGGAAAAATCAGATTCCCTGATAATGTTATTGGGCCATTGAACTCAGAGACTACAAGTTTCTTCAAGCTTAACTACAGATTCTTTACTAGGTGTGTTGTTAAATGTCTTATTATTGAATGCATTTTTAGATTGATTTTCTATATAGCCAGTTTCCTGAGATTCTCCCCAAGCCAGAGGTATCAAAATCCAATCTCAAGGCATCCTCGTCAATCAACCTTCCAGCCCCTCCTTTTACTGTCCACTTTTGTGTTGTCTTACAATGCTCAGGAACTTGGCATCCTCATCCACCCCCGCCCCTCTACACACACAGCCTTACCTTTCGCCCCCACCCCATCCCAGACCTTTAATCCAAACCTCATCCACGCTCAAGCAACACTGCACTCACCTAAAGGTAACAGAATTTGTAGAAACTCAGCTCAATCTATACTAAGCCCAATTACAAAATGGTGGAATAATCATATGGTCCTTGCACAGAGACAGAGTAGTTTAGTTTAGTTCTGTTTTTCATGTTTTTCTTGCTTAAAATTTTTAAAAAATCATTATTTTTTATTTGTGGGGGTAATCAGGTTTATTTATTTTAATGGAGGTACTGGGGATTGAACCCAGGACCTTGTGCATGCTAAGCACGCACTCTACCACTGAGCTATACTCTCCTCCCACAGAGTAGTTTTTAAGAGGATCTAGAGCAGGGTAAATGTCACTTTCTTTTATGCTGAGGACACAGGATTACTCTCAATAACCCACTAGAACTGAGTTTTTTTAATTCTTTTTTAAAATTTGAGCTAAAAGTCACATAGCACAAAATTCACCTTAGAAACCATTTTAAAGTATATAATTCAATAGTTTTTAGTATATTTACAATTTTGTGCAACCATCTTCACTATCTGATTCTAGAACACTATCTGATTCTATCACTTCCCTGTCCTCCCCCAAAATCCCATGCCTGTTAGCATTTGATCCCAATTCTCAACCCTTTTTAAACTCACATGTTCTAATGACTGAGAATTTTACTGAGTTTTGTTTCTTGCAGTTTGTATTTGAAAATAATAGGGTGGATTGTTTTATCCACTTTCCCAATGCAAAATTATGTTTTATTGTTGTATATGCTTATTCAAACTATAGATGCCTCCCAGATTCTGATGAGCAACTCTATCCCGGGTGGGCATCCTCTCTTAGCAACTGGATACAGCTGTATTAGATTAGACGATACTTGTGAGATGTACATATTTTGCGTGCATGGCTTTTATATGGACAACTGCTTCTTCCATGAGTAAGTTTTGTTTCTTCCACCTAGCTCAAGTTTGAGTTAATGGTTCTAGTGATTTAGATGAAACTCTTAACATTACAAATTTATTGATCCTACCTGCAAAAAATTGCTTTTCATAGATGAGAAAATAGTTTTTCATGGTAACTTAATTTTTAAATTTCAAATTAGGACACAGGTTTTCAGGCACACATTTTTTTTCTTTCTCTTTCTATAGCTTTGAGAAGAGTATCGTAAATCACCTAAAATTGTACAGTTGATGTTCAGCCTTATTTAGTAACATAAGAATGATAGTCCATTTTTTAGCAATTTTATCGTGGTTCAAAGTTCTAAGTCCAGGCTACATGCAGCCAAATCTGCAGACCCTTCTAACTGGAATCATTTGGTGGCGCCATCACATACAGGAATTTTAAAGACCCAGATATATCCTCACATGCACATGCATAAGTTTCATGGAATGTATGCATCCACTTTGATGCAAAACTTTAAGTTTTTAAAATAAAAGTTTTTTAAAAATTTGTTTATAGTAACGAAGCCTAACAAACATCACTGTTCTATAATATGCCCATATTTATGAATCAAAAATTCATAGTCAGGGCTAATTCTAGGAAGAAAGATGGCACATAACCAATAACAAATTTTATTACTACAAAGGAGAAGTGATAAAGTCATAAGGATGTTATACAGGTGAGGACATTCAGTTGTAAGTGAAAGAACCTATGTCAATCTAAATTCAGGGGGAAAAAAAAACAGACATTTATTGGTTCACAGAACTGAAAAGTCTAAGTGAATTCCAGCATCAGGCACATCTACAGCCAGCTGTTAAACACTGTAATCGGGAATCTGTCTCATGCCTTCTCTTGGCTCCACTTTCTCTTGCACTGGCTTCATTTTCAGGCTGCCTTCTTTGATGCATACAGTGCCCTGCAGCCACACCTGGCATCTATCCTCCAAGCTTCAAGTCTCATGGAATGAGGAATCCTATCTTTCAGTATTTCCAGCTGAATTCCTGTAGTTGAGTTTCACTGGTCTGTCTTGGGTCAGTTATTCAATCCTGAGCCAATAGCTGAAGCCAGTGGGATACAATACTCTGAGAATTATTAGAGAGGGGGTACAAATCCAGTGACCCACACGGACTGAAAGTAGGGGAGGGATGGTCCTCGAGATAAGTCAGGATTCTGTGAAGAAGAAAGGAAAAAGGATGCTGGGCAAACCCAAACAACAGATGTCGAGATATGTGCTTTCCAGAAACTGGATCAACTCCCTGACACATCCTGGTGGGTAACCCAGAACTAGCATGTGGCACAACTCCAAGGGACACCATTCACACTGTATTCATGGAAGTGAAATGTGCAACACAGTGGCCATTGTGTATTCCCTTTGCTCTGGGACAGGAGGGCTGGTTTAATACCAGACATCAGCCTGAGAAACAACTTCTCTGAGGCCAGTTCTGTCCCAAAGGATTTGTTAGACAATCTTCCACTATATGTCCTCTTCTGTGGTTCCATTATTTCCGTAAGTATTAGGCAGATATTATCTTCCTGGAGCCAGAACTAACATACGTGGCCTGATGATGATGAACCTGTGATACAACTGCATTTCATACTTGTGGACACTTGGCACCAGTGCATGAATGAGGATGTTATAAATAGGTTTCTTCTGTAGGCGTATGATTTAAAAGAGGAATGCAGGCCTAGAAGTCTTTGCAAACTGATCACACAAGTGATTACAAATCCTTGAAATAATCACCAATCTTTTTGGAAACACAGCATGACATTATGGCAATTAGTGTACTTCTTTCTTTCTCCTGTAAAAACTGCTCAATGAAACATTTTTAGTTTTCTATTTATAACTATTTGCTTGCTTTAATTTATGCCCCACAAGTGCTTTTACTTCCTAAAATTTCAGAATTTGCTCCTTAGGGCTGCTGCTGTTTAATTTCAGTCCTTATCCTACCTCTAGCAAAAAATATTAAATCTGATGAATATTATTTTACTTCAGGTGGGTAGTAGGTGTTCGGTAAATGCTGAACACACAGATTATTTACTGGAATAATGTTGTTCATGTCTTTTCTCAAAAAAAAAAAAACTCAATAGATACTATATAAAATAAAACAAGCAAATTTATATAAATAGAATTTTAAAATAATAGGAGGTCTCAAGGGAGCCACTTTAGATTAGATGGACACAGAACATCTTGCCGTGGAAGTGATATTGGTAAAGTGACACATCAATGATACAAAAGAGGGAGTGACACGAAGATGCTACTTTTCCAGGCAGAAGGAACAGTAAGTGCAAAGGTCCCAAGACAAGAATGAGCCTGGCTCTTTAAAGAATAGAAAGAAGGCTGGTATGACTGACATACGGTGTGTGACAGAGGGAGAAATGAGAAAGATGGTATCTGAGAGGTAGGAGCATGTCAGGGACACAAGCCAGGGCTTGCACAAACACTAGTTCATTGCCTCTTTTCTGTGAAGTGAGTCTCTTGACTAGGGGCACTATTCTGTGTATGGCAAAGCAGAAGGCATTCTAAGCCCATGAATGTTGGTGTTAGCCAAGGTATGATAGAATCCACATTCAGAAAAACTGCCTGTTTCCACGGAAACAAATCACAGCTCCCTCCAAAATGGAAAAAGTCCAATGAAATGAACTTGTCACCAGGAAGCTGCTGGACTCAGACATGTTTTATGTTGGGTTCCCCCAGAGGCCGACACTAAGACAAGGATTTGTGCTCAGGAGGTGACCCCTTTAAGTACTTAGCTGCTTTGTTCTAAATCTTCTTAAGTTCTAGGTCCAATCTTCAAGGTTCATTGGCAAAGTCCTGCCCAAACCTTCACACTAATTATCAACATTGCTTTTTTTTCTCCCAAAGTCTCTGACCAGATAGCCAATGATTGTTTTAGAGCCTGACTCAGCTAATGTTTCCTTCAAGTCAAAGTATGTGACAAAAGGCATTGCTTGAGATCCTGAGATTTGCCCCTGCCTTCCTTCAAGACAATTGTGAATAGGGGCTGCGGTATACAATGGTACACTTCCAGCGAGTAGCGCACATTGCTCAACAACATCTATAAGCCAGGCTTGAGTTTTTTCCATTCTCAGTTAATTGGCCAACAATTCTCTAAGGGGCAAAGGGATAGACTGGTAGGGCCAAGGTGTGGGAATAGGGTAGTTAAAGGCACAGAGTGGGGAGAAATCTGCTTACACAAAGTATAAGTGCCTCCATGGCTTGCTCTGGTCCCAGCTACCAGGTGATGGGAGTGCTACTGAAAACGGTCAATTTTATGAGTAGCTGGATTAGACAGCACCCGATGTCCCAGAGTCTCCAACAGGCCAGCAGCAATTGGGAACTGTTTCTCAAAAGGAAAACAGTAATCCTCCTGAAGGGGGGGCATAGTCTTACTCCAAAATCCTATGGGCTTCCATTGTGACTCTCCTGGAGAGACTTGTTTCTGACTTCAGTGAAGTATCTCAATGTTTCAGACACTCTGAGAGGGCTAAGAAGCAGAGCTGCTTGGACTGAAGCCTTGGCCACCTAAAGAGACTATTTTTGCACTGTCAGCTTTTTAGGTCACCCGGTAAATAAGTGCAAAACACCTGCTTATATGCTGTCTCTAAAATCCAGGGCACTTCAAGTTACTGTGCCTTTCTTAATTGTAGAACAGGCAAGGTATATCAATATATCCTTAATACTTAAAGGGGTTATCTCAACATGTGCTTGCTAGACCACTGAATCCCTGAGAATTTCACCAAGGAGTCAATTCTTTATATTGCTATGAGATTCAGATTCCATCCTTTGGCACATGTGTCTTACCAAGGCATTTGGGTATCTTGTATTTCCGTCTATGCATCAACATAGCAACCATCTGACTCCATAATCCTTGCATTCTTCTTCCATCACCAAATTGTTCTATGTTGGCTGTAAATAGTATCCAAGGGCCGTATTCTCAGGAGGCTCATGGATCCTGGTGACAAAGGACAATAATTTGATAGACTGATCACTGAAGTTGCTAGCTTTCTATCCAGAATGCAGAGGGAGGTGGCACTGCCTTTCACGCTATCCAGACATAACCAGTTCCAAAGATCCTTCATTTTCCTGAAGTTCTTTTGCCTACAGTCTATTCTCCAGAACCACTCTGGATATTAGTTAAAGTTCTTTTGTTTGCAAGCAACAATAACAACAACAACAAATCAGTGACCTTAATTAGCTTAAAGAAATTAAAAAAATATATTGGAATGGATCTTGTGATAGTTCACAGATCCAAATAAACTGTGAAAGAACCAAAACTCAAGAAACAGGAAATCTCTGATAATGGTCTCCAAAGAGAGCTACCATAAAAGCCACCCAGCTCTGATGTCTCTTAGCCTCTCCATTCAAGTTTCAAATTCCCATGAAAACATCTGTTTGGCTCAGTTCAGTGTTAGGTCTTCCCCCATCAATCAGCTATGGCAGTGAGGGAGGGTCACCAAGCACAGACACAACTACGAGGGTGAGGGGGAACTGTAAACCAGGCAGCCACCCCAACAGAAATCAACTTTAATTACCCATGTTTGTAAGCTTCTATTTTGCAGTAGATGAATTACAAAGGTAAGAGCAAAAAGGTACAAAAGACATGGCTTAATCAAACAATTTTAATGACGTTAATAGTAAGCAGTAAAAGTACAATTACATGGCAAGCCTCACATTTTACATGTTTAAAATGTTTTTAATTGTCTTTATTTGTAAGGTGTTGAAGGTGGGACCCACTCCTGAATCTTCTTTCTAGTGGTGGAATAAGGTACATATTGTTGTGGAGTGCCAGTCACGTTGAATTTATGGTTTGTCCAAATGAATTTACGAGCAGTAGGTGGTTTTGTTGTCGGAGGATCATCAGTCATGCAGTGAAGCCAACGATGCCTTAAAGAGGGACAAAAGGACAGTTATGAAGAGGCAGCACAGTGTAGTGGGATGAGGGTTAAGAGGGCAGCTCTGGAGCTACTATGTTGCTTCAGCTCAAATCTCAGTTCCATCACCAATCAGCTGAACTTTTTTATGCCTTAGTTTTTTTTCATCTGAACATTCCTACAAAGGATAGTATAAGGATTAAGTGAGATAATACACACAAAGCACCTAGAAAAATTCCTATGCATAGTAGGTACTCAACAAATGTTAGTTATTGCTATTATGATTACTATATTTCATCTAATCTAGGACACTGTCAATTTTAAGACACACCATATTTCTAAGAAAGAAAAACTGCTGTTAATTAAATTCTGAAACTACTGATTATAACATATACATATATATGGCTAGGTAACTGGCTAAAACCAGTAAGAATAGAGATAAAGTACTATTGTTGCTGTATTTGTGTCTAAAGATAATCATATCATGATCAGCTAATACAAAGAATGAAGAAGTCTGTACCCGCTGGGCTGGTTTCTCTCTTACATCCTTCAAAAGAAACTGGGAATTAGTGAAAATAACCTGAAACAATAAACCATGACTATTAATATGAGCTCTGAAACCCGGTTGAGACGCTGGTGGTGAGACAGTCTCTACTAGCCACTCGAAGGAAGGATTAGCTGTCAAAATCAAGTCTGTAACTTATCAAGGGGCTTTATGTAAGCTTAAGGCATGGCAGAAATATTTAACTTTTATCTTGTTGAGTCAGCTTAAGTAACTAAAGAAAATTTTTATTCAAATACTTGCTGCCAAGACTCCTGAAAGTTACAATGATATTTAAGGAACCATAGTCCAAAGCTCTTATATGCCTATTCAGTAACTTAACTGAGAGCTCATGGAAAAATTAAAATTCTCAAGAAAGCTAAAAGGTTATTTTTTACCACAACACATAAAATCTGAACATGTTCCTCCAGTAAGGCTACTGGCTAGTCAGGAAATGAGTAAATGGTAATTTATTCTCATTATGGTAGAATAAGAAATTATGAGGAACAAGAAAATGTTTATAGTCCTCTAGGCTAATATAACCCTTCTGTTAAAATTATATTATTAAATAAAGGCTAAAGAAACAAAACCTTTTAGATTTCCACACCAAAGAGTTTTTGCAAAATAGGTTTTCAGTTGGGTCATTTTTATTCTAATTAACTAAAGATGTCAATGGACTAACTAGTCTAGAAAACTCTGTTGGGCTGGCATTAGATCCATTTCCATTTTTTATCACTGTTATTATCTTACAGGACAGGATATGAAATTAGTTACACTTGATGATAAAGTCAGTGAAATCTCACTACAAATAAGGAGACTGGCAGAAAAGCAAAAGTTATAAACACAAAAGAGATAAATATTTACAATGAAAATATATTACACTTTGGGAAAAATTCAGTACTCCAACATATTCTAGTGTGTCAAAATAACTGGAAAGCAAGATATTAAATCACAGTTGCAAATAAATCCCATAAGTGGAGGATTCAATTTTCAGTTGTATATGAAGAAAAAGTGTGCAAAGGAACAGGGAAAGAAGACTTTCCCCTTAATTGAAAATATACTATTCCGCTTAAGTTTGAGGTTGTCAGCCATTCAAAATACAAAATGGGGGATTTGTGAAGAAAGAATAAAAGAGCACAAAAGGAAATTTAAGAAATAAAAATATATACCATATAAAGTAGATTTTAAAAAATCATTGTGAATGAAAACAGTCTTTAAGATAGATATTAATAAGAAAAATTTTAAAGTTTAATTTTCCCTTTCAGAAAATTCCCGGAAATAAAACATTAACAAATAACAGCCAATAATAACAAAAACATAGGTGGTTTTGAATCTTCTCTTTAGACAGTTCACATTATTAATTTTGGGAATCAAGGCTGGCTTCTGACTTTAATGTTCATTTTTCAGGTATTTTCACTTAACATCACTGAGCCTAGAAATGCCAAAGATTTTTCAAATTTTCAAAAAATAAATATAAAAGACTAAAAAACCCTCCAGATTGTTTTTTGAGGTAAAAATATTCATTATGCTAAAACCATTATTACTCTATCCTACTTTAGTTTATGAAAATATTCTCATGCATATCACTCAGTCACTTATTTAGGATTAATCTAAGTATTTCATATTTTTAAAATGAGGAAACAGAATTGAAATGATTTTCCAAAGGTCCCAAAGCATGTGAGTCACAGAGCTAAGGCTTGAACACAGCTTTCCAATGGCTGAAGAGAAGTTTTCGATCAGAAACATAAATACAATTAATAGATGAAAACTGGATTGGGATTATGATAGCATCTAAGTATCTGCCAAAATCCTGAGATCCATCTAACCCCAGGATAGGACTGATAAATTTAACAAATTTAAAAAACAAAGACAGTTCATTACAAGATAGCCAATTCAAACTCTGTTAGCTCAGTAATGATTATTTTTAATTAAATGTAATCTGAACCAAAATCCCAATAGGGCTTGACAATTATAATTCTAAGGATCAGATGAAAGTCTTATCTTAAGAAAGCCATGAAAATTTACAACTATCAGGAAGACTGGCATTACTAGATATTAAAGCCATAGACATTAGAATGGCATAAAAATTGATATAAAAATTTTGGTACAAAAGCACAATAATAAAACAGAATGAAATTCCCCAGACAAGGATATATAAGGTAAGGCTGGCCTTTTAAATTACTGGGGAAAGTAAACATTTCTCAACAAATTATGCTAAGATAATTAATTTTTTTGAAAAAAATTAGATTTTCCAAGCCATATATCAGAATAATTACAGACAGATTAACAGTGCTCAGATACAAATGGGAGAATATTTATATCCTTAAGATACACTGATAGTCACAGACTATGAAGGACTATTTAAGCTTTTAATATCAAAGGCAAAAAGCCATAAAGAAAAAATGATAATTTTACTACATAAAAACTAATTTACGTCCTAAAACTTCGCAAACAAGATTAAAAAATAAAAAAGGGGAAAATATTTGTAACATACAGAAAAGCAGTTTATCTATCATTACAAATCAGAAAGAAAAAAATCAAACACCCAATAGAAAAATATATAAAAGAAGTTAAAGATAAGTCATAAAAGGAAAAAATAAAAGCGGCAAACAACAAAAAAAAGTTTAATCAAGGAAATGCAAATTAAAACAAGATGTAACATATTACTAGCTAAATTAGCAAAAATTTTTAAAAATAATATAATACCAGTATTGGTGAAGTTATAGAGAAATCAACAGTCACATACAGCTGAATGCATTTATCCTTAGAGTGTAAACTGAGGGCTATATGACAGTAGGTACCACAGCACGTACACTCCTGGATGCAGCAATTTTACCTGTAGGAATTTGCCCTAAGGAAATAAGATGTGTGGATAAATGCTTACATACAAGGATGTTGACCACAGCTTTATTTATAACAGTGAAAACATGGAAAGAATAAAACCAAGAATAATATAGGGAATACTTACATATCTCAGGGCATATCCATATGACAGAAGACTAAAGCCTCATTAAAAATTATGTTAGAGAATTTTTTATGACTTGAGAAAATGCTCACCATATGTTAAGTTTGAAAAGCAGGTTATGTACTTAATGATACTAGATAGCATTTATAAGTCACAGGCACTGTTCTAAACACTTTACAAATATTAACTCATTTAATCCTTAAAACAACTCTATGAGACAGATGTTATTATCCCAATTTAATAAATGAGGAAACTAGAGCCCCAAGAGTTTAAATAACTTGCCCACCATAGTAAAGCTAGAATTCAAACCCTGGCTACATCTTCAAAAAGCCCACATACATTAAAAACAAAAACAAAGTCTTTAAGCCATTTTGAGTTTATTTTTGTGGATGATGTGAGAGAGTGTTCCAACTTCACTGATTTACATGTGGTTCTCCAGCTTTCCCAACACCACTTGCTGAAGAGATGGTCTTTTCTCCATTTTATATTCTTGCCTCCTTTGTTGAAGATTAATTGACCATAGGTGTGTGGGTTTACTTCTGGGCTCTCTATCCTGTTCCATGGAGCTATATGTCTTTTGTGTGTGTGCCAATACCATGCTGTTTTGATTACTGTAGCTCTGTAGTATTGTCTGAAGTCTGGGAGGGTTAGGCCTCCAGTTTTGTTCTTTTTCCTAAGTCTTGCTTTGGCAATTCTGGATCTTTTGTGATTCCATATAAATTTCAAGATTATTTGTTCTAGTTCTGTGAAAAATGTCCTGGGTAATTTGATAGGGATCACATTAAAACCGTAGATAGCTTTGGGCACTATGGCCATTTTAACAATATTAATTCTTCCAATCCAAGAGCATGAGATAGCTTTCCATTTCTTTAAATCATCTTTAATGTCCTTTATCAATGTTTTATAGTTCTCGGTGTATAAGTCTTTCACATCCTTGGTCAGGTTTATTCTTAAGCATTTTTTTTTGATGTGATTTTGAAACGGATTTTTTTTAACTTTCTTTTTCTGATATTTCATTGTTAATATAAAGATATGCAATGGATTTCTGTATGTTAATCCTGTATCCTGCTACTCTGTTGAATTCATTTATCAGTTCTAGTAGTTTTTGTGTAGAGTCTGTAGAGTTTTCTATATTTATAGTATACTATCATCTGCACATGGTGACAATTTTACCTCTTCCCTTCCAGTATGGATCCCTTTTTCTCTTTCCTGATTGCTGTGGCTAGGACTTTCAATATTATGTTGAACAGAAATGGTGAGAGTGGGCATCACTGTCTTGTTCCAGATTTTAGCAGGAAGGCTTTCAGCTTTTCACCATTGAGTATTATGCTGGCTGTGGGTTTGTCATAAATAGTCTTTATTATGCTGAGATATGTTCCCTCTATACACACTTTGGTAAAATATTCTCTGACAGAAATCATAGCAATGTTTTCTTAGGTCAGTCTCCCAAGGCAACAGAAATAAAAGCAAAAATAAACAAATGGGACCTAATCAAACTTATAAGTTTTTGCACAGTAAAGGAAACCATAAATAAAATGAAAAGACAACCTACGGAATTCGCAAACAATGCAACTGACAAGGGCTTAACTTCCAGAATACACAAACAGCTCACACAACTCAGTAACAAAAAAAACAAACAATCCAATCAAACAAATGGGCAGAGTACCTACATGGACCTTTCTCCAAAGACATATAGATGGTCAACAGGCACATGAGAAGATGCTCAATATCATTAATTATCAGAGAAATGCAAACCAGAATTACAATGAGGTATCACCTCACACCAATCAGAATGGCCAAGATAAAAAGCCCACAAACAATAAATGCTGGAGAAGGTGTGGAGAAAACAGAACACTCCTACACTGTTGGTAGGAATGTAATTTAGTGCAACCACTATGGAAAACAGTATGGCGATTCCTTTAAAAAACTAAAAATAGACTTACCATATAATCTAGCAATCCCACTCCCGGGCATATATCTGAAGAAAACTATAATTTAAAAAGAAGCATGTACCCCAACATTCATAGCAGCACCATTTACAACATCCAAAACATGAAAACCACCTAAATGTCCATCGGCAGATGACTAGATAAAAGTTGTGGTATATATAATGGAATATTACTCAGCCATAAAAAAGAATGAAATAATGCTATTTGCAGCAACATGGATGGACCTACAGATTACCATACTAAGTGAAGTGAGTCAAAGACAAATATATGATATCACTCACATGTGGAATCTAAAAAAATGATACAAATGAACTTATTTACAAAACAGAAACAGACTCACAGACATAGAAAACAAATTTATGATTACCAAAGGGAAAGCAGGGGAGAGAGAAATCAGGTGTTTGGGATTATCAGATACAAGCTATTATATACAAAATAGATAAACAACAAGGTCCTACTGTATAGCACAGGGAACTATATCTAATATCTTGTAATAACCTATAATGAAAAAGAATATATATATATAACTGAATCACTATGCTGTACACCAGAAATTAACACAACACTGTAAATCAACTATACTTCAATTTAAAAAAAAAAACCCCAAAACAAAGTCTACATATGCATAGGAAAAGAGAAGATGGGAAGAATATATAACAAAAAGCTAACAGTGGTTTGTCTCTATGTGGCAGGATAATAGATCACTTTTATTTGCTTTGTTATTTTCTGTAGTAAACATGTACTACTATATAAGATGAAAGAAAGTTATTAAAAAAAGAAATCCTTCTAATCTGAAACAACTAGAGATGTTTTTTAAATCCTGCCCTAATCATCTGTCATTTGGGACTAAAAGTAGGTTGTCTATTTCTAACCCCATTTCATCCCACTTTAAGCCATTTCTTTAAAAAAAAAAAAAATCACTCTTTAAAGAATTAAAAGTTTTAGTGGCAGATAGACTGTTTTTCTTAGTCTATCTTAATGGAATTTTTTCTATGTCAATTCCAAAGCATGTCATTCACTACAGTTACACAGAAAAAGTTCAAACTGCTTTTTAATCTAGAAACCAAAATTTTCCACATATCACTATCTCTAGCATATACTAGACACTGATAACCTGTCAACATAATGAAAATTTATTCTGGATATTGGGATCAAGAGTAGTTCCTTGATCACCAAGAGTAATACACAGTTTATTTCCACACCCCAGGTATGAAATTTTCCAACAACTTATCTTTGCAAAATGTTAGAATCAGAAGCACTGAAAAGTAAATAAAACGTGTTAAACAAATGTTGAATTTTAAAAATCAAAATAATCCTGTCTTCTCCTTAAAATTAACACATTTTTAACAGAGAAAGGTTATAAAGTAACATTCTGTAACATAAGAATATCTACTTAAACATACAGTTTATAGTTTCTTAGAACAGCCTCTTAATACTCTGATTTTCTGGAGCAGAAAATAAACATTAGAAAGGATCTATGAAACTTGGAACCCACTGTACTGAGTAACAGTCATTTCAATTCAGCTCAAAGAGTATTTTATACAACACCTACTATCTGAAAACGGATAGATTAGGCAGGTACATCAAGAGGAAGAAGACAATCTTCTCTGGTGTTGAGATGGCAATTTATTTAGGAAAATCATATTTTAAAGACTATAACATGATTCAGTGTGACAACACATTTAAAAGGACAAGTAGAAGTTAGAATGGAATTCAGAGGTAAATCTAGCTCAAATTCCTAAAAAGCTATAAAAGGAGTAACAGACAAACCATTTTTGGATCAGCTAGAAGCAGCAAAGAAAATTATTGTAACCAAAAAGCAAAATAACAGTTGTTTCCAGTAAAATAGTATACCCACATTCATTAAACAAATATTTATTGAGCAACTATAATGTGCTAGATGCTGCTTTAGGCATTAGCAACACAATAGTGAACAAAATATTTACCAAGAATTATGGTAGTTGGAGAAACAATAAATTAAATACGTAACAAAATGCAAGGCATAGATAAGTGCGACCAGGATAAAAACTAGAGCAGGGGAAAGGGAAACGGTGTGAGGGAAAAGGGCTCTTTTAGCTAGGGGAGTCTGGGGAGCCACTAAACAGCCACCTGAACAAAGTGATGGCGTGAGCCAGGCAACATCTGGGGAAAACAGCTAGTACGAAGTGTGCTCATTTGCTCAAGGAAAAGCAAGAAGGCCAATGTGGCTACTAAGTCCAGAGTCAGCAGGGCAGTGAACCCGGCAGTGTACAGACCTGGCAGGGCCAGGAGCACATAAGGCCTTGCAGATCATGTAAGGAGTTGGGGTTTTAATTCTCACCATGATGGGAAGCCAATGGAGAGTTCTGGGCAGGGGTCTGATGTTACCTGAGTTACAGTTTAAAATAATCACTCTAATCACTTACTATGCGGAGAATACTAGTGTACTGCAAGAATGTAAGGAGACCAGTTGGGAGGTTTTAGTAGAAGTCCAGGCAAGAGATCACTGTAATTAGACTGGGGTCACAGAGGTAGTGATCAGATGTGGGATACAGTCATAAAGTAAAGCAGAAAGAACCTGCTGATAGACTGGTTATTAAAGAAAGAGTTAAGAAGGACCCTGAAATTTTTGGCTTGAGTAAATAAGAGTCATTTAAGGGCTTCGGAACATTTTGCTTGATAGGCTTGTTAATCTACCTACATTGGGCATTTGAAGATATTTTTAAAAAATCAAATATATTACATTTATAAATGTGCCCTAAAATGCTTAAAGGGATGCAAGTAACTAAACTTGCAAATGGAGATAACTGTTTAGGAGAAGGTAATCCTTATCAAACATTCACCAAAGAACAAGAGAATATAACTGTTCTTTATTTTTATGCAAAATTTACTAATCTTGTTGCCCTATTTATAAATGGAAACTCAAAGCTTAAGAACAACTAAGTTTTAAAATTTGTAGCTGTATAAACAGAATATTAATTTTAAACTCAAATTGCCATTAATCTTTTCTACATACAAAGTCCCTCAGACACTAAAACAAACTGTCAAGTAGAATATCAAGTGATATGGAGAAAACATCTGTGAGAGTGAGGGGAGGAGGAAAACAAAATATTGTATGTAATAAACAAATACATACGTATACGCACATATCCACATATAGTTATTTACAATCACAAACCTTCTGTTGAAGGTGCAACCAGTAAACTACAACCTGTTCTCCACACTGTGATCCTTTAAAAACATTCCTTCCTCTACTTGAAAGCAGATCCTTAACTATTTGTTGAATCAATGAACAAAATGTTAGCAGTGTCTATTTCTTCTAGGCCAAGGAATTAGAATTTATTTTTGTTTGTATGTTGTATTTCTCTGGATTTTCTAAGTTTTCTCTAACAATTGTACATTTTTATAATCAGAAAAAATATTTTAATGATTAGGATTGTTTTAATAACATGGCAAATTGCTTATATTATTGAGAGAAAAAACAGGAAGTAAAACTGAATATGATTATGAATATAACTACGTAAAAATTTATCTAAAAGGATCAAGGAAGTATGCCAAATGTTGACAGTGGTTGTCTCTTAGGAGGGTATGTGGATTATCCCTGCCCACTGACAGATTCTTTCAAACTTTTCTGATCCCTCCAAATTTTTTTCAAAACTAGATTCCATTTAGATTCAATGAAGTTCATATTGCCAAGTCAACATGAATGCTTTTCTGTACTTATCTTACTTAACCTCTCAGCAAAAATCAGTACAGCTACACTTCCCATGTTTGTTGAAATGCTAATCTCTTGCCTTTTCTCTTACTTTGCTAGTTACTTCTCATTCTTTGCTGGCTTGACCTCTCCCCTAAGCTCCAGATTCATACATCCTGCTGTTTACTTGACAAATCTGTTCACTAGGATTTCCAACAGGTGTTGCATACTTACTAAACCCAAAGGAGGCTTTTGATTCCTACCTTCCACCCTCACAACCTATCATTCTCCCAGTCTCCCCATCTGAATGAACGGTATCACCAGCTATCTCAGATCCAAAACCTAAGAATCATCCTTGATTCTTCTTTATCACCTCAGGAAATCACCCTTACCTATCACTTTACTTCTCTACAGAGGCTTCTAGAACATCTTATGTCAACCAAAAAAAAAAAAAAAAAAAAAAAGCTGGCCATAATGATGTTAAGTATTCTAAATAAATTAACCTTACAAGAGAAAAACATTTTATTTCACCATGGCACTGGAAAAATCTTCAAGGAGAAAATTATTTTGTTAAAAAAGAAACCTTTTAAACATATGCTATAATTTTTAAAAGTGTATTACTTGAGTAATTTAATCATTATTTTAATAAGAAAAAGCCAATACACAAGGAGAGACCAGTGCATTACAGGGAGGAATAAAAGACATTACTTAAAATGAACAGACGCTGCCACCAAGTGGGAAAAAAGTATATATACAGTAAAGAAAAATCTAGGCAAGCCATGGTTTTTCTTTTTTTAAAAACTTGGTTCAAAGGATTTCAGAGTTCTAATATTTCAAACCATAAAAGAAACATCTGTGTCTTCTGATGTAAGTGAAAAGAGTAATTTCATACTATTATGCATAAAATAGCCCAACCTTTCTACCTTTCTACCCATAACAACATTTTATCTTGTAAAATTTCATGTAGATACTGATTACTTACTTGGTTTACTACCATAAAAATGAAAATAAAGATTATTGTGCACTACTGTATAGATGGTGCCAATTAGCTAACATAAAGATAAAACTGAGGGCAATCAAAAGTGGTAAAAGACAGTATTTGTAATCTACTGAAATACTTTGAGCATTCCATTCAATCAAGTTAAAGAAAGGAGGGGAGGTACAGCTCAGTGGTAGAATGTGTGCTTAGCATGCAGGGGTCTTGGGTTCAATCTCCAGTACCGCCATTAAAAAAACAAAAACAAAACACCTCATTACCTCCTCCACCCAAAAACAAACAAAAGAACAATCAAGTTAAAGAAGAAATTAAAATCTCAGGAAGGTACCATAACAAAGAAAAATAACAGACTTTAAGTTAAAGTGCAGTATTAGTCTACCAGCCAGTATTCATTAAGTGACTATAAACTCCCAAAGAGCAAGGACTATGTATTTTGTTCACCACTATGAATGTATAAACCAACCAGTGCCTGACATACAGTGGGATGCTCAATAACTATTTGTTGAATGAATGAACTATCTATAACCTGGGTACTGTGCTAGGTTCTAGGCAATACATTTATTATTTTCAAGGTATGAGTAGCTCCACGGCCCATCCCAGAATTTGCATCATCATGTATACCTTTTGTTGATCTACTAGTAAACCTAAGAGTTTTACTGACTGCTGATAGATTCAAAGAAAATGAAAGCCTTGCAACAAGACAGGCAAAATGAACTCATTTTCCCACAAGATTTCTAATGTTCCCACAAGATTAGGGAACATTAAGTGAGCAACAAATGTTTATTAATGATATTCTTTTTTTTAACATTTTTTATTGATTTATAATCATTTTACAACGTTGTGTCAAATTCCAGTGTTCAGCACAATTTTTCAGTCATTCATGGACATTAATGATATTCTTGATTCTATCAAAACCGCTGATGTCTCTGAAGGGAAATCCTTCTCCAGGTGAGACCACATAGTTATAGAACAGACTCACAGACCATCATGGGCCACACTGGGCACCAGACAACTCAGAAGGACAGAGGACAGGAACCACAGCTTGCCAGCTGAGCAGCATCAGGTGTTCCTCTCATCGGGAGTCTCTGCAGTAGTTAGTTAATGCAGATAACAGCTCACCTAGCCATCCAGGAGCTATTTTCTTTGACTCCCAGGATGACACAGCACAGGCTCAAGGGAGATGCGAGCCATACCAGGCTGGTGGCAGGAGCTGCCCTGACTTAAAAACTTCATGTCCACAAAAAGCTAGTATCTCTAATAGCAACAGCTCCATAAGCACGGCTTCAGGATTCCCATTCCCAAAAGGGACATACATTTTAAGAGCAGCAAATCAGGGAAGCCCAAAGATAGCTAACTCATCAAGCATTTATAAATCCTCTCAATCTAGATGCAATTCACCAATCAAGGATCAGTTTTATCCAGCAATATGGTTGATACAATCTAATCTGGTTTCCGGAGTAACAGAGCTAGATATTTAACTGAAGATCAGATTCTCTTAACCCATTTACCCATAATTAATGAAACTGCATACTGCACTAGATAATATCACTCGAAGTTCTATTTCTAAGTGCCAACCTCTATTCTGACTTCCAGACTAGTGTTTTCAACTGTCTCCCCACCATCCCCACTTGGTTGTCCAACTGGCATCTTGGCTAGAACTCTTGATCACCCTTTTCAACTCTGCTTCTCCTGTCCTACCTGCTCTTTCTCTTCTCAGTAAACAGACCACTAGTTCAGGCTGAAAAGCTTGAAGTCACCTTTTTCTCTCAAAATCCAATCCATCAGCAAATCCTATTGACTCCATCTTACTTCAAAATATACCCCCTTGGCAGGCAGCCTCTAAAGTGGCCTCCAGTGATCACATCCTCCTGGTATTCACACCCTTGTGTGATCCCGTCTCCCTGAGTGTGGGCTAGCTCTAACCACTCACTTCTAACAAACAGAAAAGAGCAGAAGTGTGGGGTGTCACTTCTGAGATTAGGAAGACTGTGGCTCCCATCTAGGATCTTCTCTTTCATTCGTTCTCAGATTGTAACTCTGGGAAAGCCAGCTGCCATGTCATGAGGTGGCCTTGTGGAAAGACCCAGATGAGTGTGCTCGGAAGCAAATCTGAGGCCTGTCTACAGCCATGTGAATGAGTTTGGCAGCAGATACTTCCCAATTCAAACCCCGAGATGACTACAGCCCCAGACGATATCTTCACTGTAGCCTTGTGCGAAATTCTAAGCCAGAGGCATCCAGCTAAGCTGACTCAAATTCCTTACCTATGGAAATTGTGAGATGATGTTTATTATTTCAAACTAAATTTGCAAAATCTGCTACACAGAGGTAGGTAAATGATACAATTCCAAATCTCACTACCTATACCACTAGCAGCTCATCCAACCTTGATCACCTCCGGCCTAGTCAACTATACGAACAGCTTCTTAAGTGACTGGCCCACTTCCATAAGGCTTCCTTTCTCTATTCAGAGATGCTTTAAAAATTTAAATCAGAGTCCTAAAGCCATCAGGTGGGGCTAAGCAAGGTAGGCATCCATTTGTGCTTGGCATGGGGGTTGGGAGGGCAGAGGAGGAGTGTGGCAGCAGCCCAGTAAGGTGTCAGTCTGCACAGGGAGAGCAGGGTGTCCACACAGGGAGGGAGGGTGGCAACCTGGTGTAGGTTGTTGAAGGTAAAGTAGGGTAAGGAGGGAGTCCAGTGGTGGGGAGGTGGGAAGGCAGCAACGGGAACTTAGTTACATATAGTGGAATTCATCAAATAAGTAACTCTATTAAAATCAAAACAGATATAAATACGAAAAGGGAGAAAACTAGAATATAACCTGTGGTGTTGGACTGGATTCAGTGGCCTTGCTGTGGACTTACAGTTTTTAATATATAGAGAGAAAAAAGATAAGAGATACAGAAATGTAGACACACACACACACATATCCATACACATGAAATCATTAGAGGAATTTCCGAGCTTGTCCACTGAGGTGGCCTTGGAGCACTGACACCCCAACAGCAAGAAGCACATCTTGCACACGGATCTTAGCTTCTAAATACCACTCTCCACTGAAAAACAGCAAGCAAGAAAAAAACAAAAAAACAAAAAAAAACAAACCATAGGCCTCTTCAGAAAAATGGCTGTTTCCATGGGTGATCAGGGAAAATATAAGATGAACCTGGAATATCTTTTGTCAGAAAGCAAGAAAAGTGTTCCAAGAATGATGGGAACATTTCAAAAGGACTCCAGATGCAGATGAATGGGTTCCCACTGGTCAAACTGAGTTCAATTTGAGCAATAAAAGAACCGATTAGAGTAACGGTTTATAACCCACTAGTTGAAATAACAGTTCATATTAATAAAAATAAATAAAAGTTTGATGAGTAATTGGGTAGTTACATAACTCAAAGTATCTCCCACAAAATGCTAATTAATTGCAAAGGGAAAATGAATAACTTTAGAATGGAGATATCTGGCAGACACACCCTAATCAAGTGATAGAAGTTTTCAGTAATGAGACAAATCAAGATCAGATGCCATTTAACAGAGTGCAACAGGAAGAATCTGACATTGCTTCTGTGACATTCTTGCCAAAGATGCACAGCCTGAATCTAGTCATGGGGAAACACTGGACAAACCCACAAGGAGGGACATTCTACAACAAAACTGGTCTGTAATTTTCCAAATTGTCAAGATCATAAAAATTGAGGAAAAACTGAGGAACCAATCCAATGTGAAAGAGACTAGAGAAAAATGAGATCTACATGAAATGCAAGACTAAATTCTCTTGCTATAAAGGACATTATTAGGACAACTGATGAAACTTGAACAGGGTCTGAAGATTATACAGTAGCAGTGTATCACTGTTAATTTCCTAACTGATGGCCATATTTTGGTTATGCAGGAGAATGCTCTTATTTGTAGGAATTACACACTAAAGTGTTCAGTTGTGATACGACATTGTTTTGGCAATTTACTTTGAACTGATTCAAATACTTGTAACATTTCAGAAAATTTGGGATTGTTTCCAATTTTTGTTTTTAGATGTAAAATGGATCATATCCTACCTTACCTTCCAGTAACTTACAAATTGGAACTTTAGGAAAAAAGTCAAAGGATTTATCCACACCTTACAAGATCTACATGATCAATGCCTTAGCTGTTTCTCCTACCTCGTTTCCATTTTCTTCTCCTCACCCATTCCATTCCAGCCACGCTGGCCATATTGCTATTCTTTGAGTACAAGCAATGCATTTCGAACACAAAAGGCTTTTGCACCTGTGGTTCCTGCTACCTAGAGCTCCTCACCTCCCACCCCTCACCTTCCCCTTCAAATGTCACTTCCTCAAAGAAGCCTTCCCTGACCCCTGTATAAAACAGCCACCTGACCCTCCCATTACTCTTTACTCCTTTATGAGCACCAACTTCCTTGCATTTATTGTTGCCTAAAATATATAACATGTTTGTTTTTCTGCTTCCTCTCAAGAGAGTGAGGACTTTGTTTTACTCACTTGCCATATCCCCAGTGCCCACAATAGTTCTTGGCACCTGGTAGGTATGCAACAGTTATTTGAATGAATAAAGATAACAAATTGTAATTCATTACTCTGTATGTAAGATAATACCTGGCTCTCTAACAAAAGATAAGTCAATCCAACTTCAAATTTATTCATGGATCAAATCAAAGATAACATTAGAATTCCACAATGTATTGCACTCAGAAAAGGGGGTTCTGAGAAACAAACAGCTGAGCTTATCCAAACTATTTCTCCCTACAAAGACGCATCACAAGCTTCCCTTACAAACAAGGGTCATCAAAGGTACTCAGATCTTAGGAGGCTCCACTCCACAAAGAAACTCAGCTTTGTGTTCTCAACTGCCCTCAGGCACCTGCTAGGGTAATGTTATCTTTCACACATTTCAGCTTTTTCATGTGATCTCAGATGTTATATATAAAAGAACTTGCTTGGCCGACTAGTACTTTTATCATTTCAGATTTTTAAAATAAATTCAAATGTGTTTCATCCCACATAATTTAAATTAGTACCCCCTCCCAATCTCCCCCAACAGAGACCTTGAGCACCGATGTTAGATGGGTGCTTTGAAGACGGCCATCAATCTGAACAAGACAGCCTACACACCTTCCACATCCTCCCCAAACCAACCCCACCTGAAAAAACAACCAAATAAAAACTAGAAGGACACCTCATCTCCTAAAGCAACACTCCACTTTGAGATCTTGGTCTCAAATAGTCCCCCTGACACATAGAACGATCCTTTACAGAAGGCAAACCTAAAGTTCCAAACCTAAAATCATAGCTCCTTAAACTTTAACAGAACCACAGGTTACTATTTCCCATGAACCAGAGCACAGACATCCAGCCTCAAATGTAGCATCAGTGCTACTTTCTCATGTTAAGAGCCAGTGAGGTTTATTAGAGACATAAATCCAGTATCGTGGTCTTCATACTACATCACTGACATGAGTCAATGCTCCTAACTAGTCCAAGTAGTGGACCAGAGGTTGAAAACTGGATATAGGTGAAATCTTAACAAACATATTTTATTTAGCTCACACAATATTAAAAAAAAAAAAAGCTATTCTGTCCAATCAAGTGGCCTCAATTTAAATGAAATAAATGCACTTCCTTAGTTGCATTAGCCACATTTCAAACATGTTCTGGGCCACGTGTGGCTAGTGGCTACCCTATTAGACAGCACAGCTATAGAATATTTCCATCATCACAGAAAGTTCTCCTGGATCGTGCTGTATTTAAATTGACAAATATCTTTAAAATAAACATTTAAAACATAAGAACTCTCACAAAGAAATACAGATTTCCACTTTCTCTTAAAAAATCATCTAGAAACCCTTGGCTGAATTCTCACCTGATGGAACTGGACAGAGTGAATGCAGCTGCTGCCCTCTTTGACAACAGTCGGTGCTTTTCAATTCATCATAGTCCCCAATACCCCCAACTGTCCCACATCTGCACTTCACTCACTTATGTTACATGTCTGGATTTCTGAGTCTTTAGAATGAGTGAATACTCTGAGATTATCTCAGTTTCTACTCAATAGAGCTCAAAACTATTTCTGATGGCCAAATTCAACTAAAATAAAATATCACAGTTAACCTGCTGGTAATTTTTAGGGTTTTTTTCTGAAAATTTCTAGACCAACTAGAAAGGTATCTCTAGAGTTTAAATGTGTAGCAACCAGCAACCTCTGAAATGAATGTAAGTACTTGGTTCTGAAATATTTTATTCAAAATTTGGTAATTCAAGTAAGAGCATTTAAAATTTCATTTCAAAATAGGCATATTAAAAATCATAGTTTTTAGAGACCTAATGAACTTGGGGTCTCTCACTTTACAGATGAGAAATCCAAGCTCCAGAGAGGTTAATGAATTTGCTTAAAGTCAAACAGCCAAATAAGATCAGAGCCAGAGTTCTTTTTGCCTTTCTCTTCACTATGGCCAGGTGATACTGTAAGCATACTGTTTTTTCCTCAAAGACAGCCACACCATTATATATTCCAACGTATAATATGATGTTGACACGTCTTGTCAAGGGACAGTCTATGCCTCTCCTGTTAAACACGGGCAGAGTTTTCTAATTGCCTTGACCAGTGGAATGCAGACTCCATACTAGATGATTTCCAAGACTAAGCTGGATGAGGCAACATGGCTAGCCTGGCACTCTCTCTTAGAGTATTTACCTGAGGAGGCTCAGGTTACCCCAGGGTATTCTAATCCAACACGCCAGCTATGCCCCCAGCTAACAGCTAGCATCAACTGCCAGACCCTGAGTGAACACACCCTCAGCTGATTCCAGTGTCCAGCCTTTGAATCTTCCACTTGAAGCCTCGGACATCGTGGAGCATAGATAAGTCATCCCTGCTGTGTCTTGCCTGAACTCCTGACCCACAAAAACTATGAGACAAATACTTGTTGTTTTAAGCTAAGTTTTAGGGTCACTAGGCAAGCAGCCATCGTAACTGGGACAGATGCTTTCAGAAAACCACTGACTGCCTTAAGAATAAATAGACGTTCAACAAATATTTGTGTAATGAAACACATACTGCCAAGTCAAATAAAATAAAATGTTGACTTAGCTTACCATTCAGGGGGCACCATGCTTCCGTCCACATCCCAGAATGTGTTTTTGCCATTCATTTCAGTGGTATATATAACCCATCGGTGACGGCCTGGATGGAGAGATCAACGTCTAGTTTAGAAAGATGTGAGGAAATAAAGACAACCTTTTAAAAAAAAGCATAACTGCAAATATCAAAGAATACAACCTTTTTACTAAGAAAAGATTTCTTTGTGCTCTTACATAGAGAAATGTTAGAGAACTAGAGGCCTGGGTATATTACTGAAGGTAAACTCCAGAGAGTATATGGCACACTTTTATCAACAGCCTGTATGGGGACTGAGGCTCCCTTTGTGGGTAGGGCTCAGCTCAGGCCTTTCCCATAGGAGGACATTTGCTTCTCCCCCAGCTCCCCTGCCAAGAAAGTACTGGGAGGGAAGGAAAGGGGAATGTTCCCAGCCTTTCAGAGTATTCAGGAGAGACAGAGCTCCTCCTGAGACTGGAGCAGGAGAAATGTATTCACAGCAATCATACTTGAATTATACGTTTCCATGTAAATATTTTAAAATAATCACCAGAGATCCTTTTGGAAACTGGTGATTATTACATAATAAGAAAAGATTATATATGATGGTAGATAAGTAGAACAGTTCATGCCATCAAAATACTATAGCTGCATTCTTTATTTAACAAATTTCTGTGAAATAGTTAAGACCTTGAGCACAATTTACAAAATTGTTTCTACTGGGTCTTTAAGTTAGGCAAAGACTAGATTCCAATGAAGACTGTCAAATATTACTACGGGATATTAGGCAAGTTTTATGAGCCTCAGTTTCTTTATCTAGTAAAAGTGGATGATTATATTTATATCTTAAAGTTGCTATGAAAATTAAGTATCACACATATACCTAGCTCAGTATCAGTCACATAAATGCATAATAAGCATTAATTCCTCCCATCTCTCCCTCAATGCCCTCACCCCCTACATAGGGAATACTGAATTCATCCCTGTAATGGATTTCAAGCCAATAAGCAAAAGGTAATCTGCATTTCCTTTACAGAGTTTTCCTAGGTAAATATACAATCAACAAATATTGACTACTTAAACATGAATTTATCTATTAAAGAAATATAGATTTCAATCAGGATTTGTTTCCTCTATTAGAGAATCAATCCTGAGAATAATAACTAAAAGTAAACTATAATTCTACAAGGCAGGTGAACATGAAGGCAGACAGAGGAAACCTTGGGAAAGGTTTCATAGTTAGGCCGTAACAACAGAGCTGGGCTTTAACAATCTCTCCATATATATATATATATGAATTTTAAATGTGCATACTCAGACTCAACAATTCCACTTTCAGGAATTTACTCTTAGAATATTTAAACAAGTGAATGTGGATGTAATTACAAGCAAGTTCACTGCAGCATTGTTTCTAGAAGCAAAAAAGTTGAAGGCTATGTATGTAAATATCTATCAAAAGTAGAGTGTCTGACAGACTCACAGACATAGTAAACAAACTTATGGTTACCGGGGCGGGAAAGGGGTAGAAAAGGATAAATTGGGAGTTTGAGATTTGCAAGTACTAACTACTATATATAAAATAGATAAAAAACAAATTTCTTCTGTATAGCACAGGGAACTACATTCAATATCTTACAGTAACCTATAATGGAAAAGAGTATTTTTTATCTATGTATATGTATGACTGAAACATTATGCTGTACACCAGAAATTGACACACTATAAGCTGACTATACTTCAGTTAAATAAAAAAGTTGGTGTGCTTAAGCAAAAACAAAAAAAGGAGAATGTTTGAAAAAATTATAGTTCTTCCATACTGTGTTGCTATTAAAAAGAATGCTGTGAAAAAAAAATGTTTTAAATATGAAAACACAGACAAATGTTCAAACAAAAAAGAATGCTGCAGATACATCCAACTGGCTAATATGGAAAAATGGCCCACGATTTTTAAGTAAAAATATCTCAATTTACAAACAGTATGCATTACACAATTCCTTGAAATAAAAAAAGAATGTTTATAATTCATTTAAGAATATTTAAAATATATTTTAAACTACTTAAAAGAGGGGTAGAATTATGAGAGTTGGGAGCTTTCATTTTTCACTTCATACACTAAGTTTTAATGTTTTTACAACATATATCTTTTTTTAAAGTTTTTTTGGGGGGTGAGATTAGGTCTGTTTGTTTGTTTGTTTACTTTTAGAGGAGGTTCTGGGGATTGAACCCAGGACTGCATGCATGCTAAGCATGCACTCTACCACTTGAGCTATACCCTTCCCCTCATACATCATTTTTTATATTGGCAAAAAGAAAGATATTTCCAACGTGAGGAAAGAAGGAAAGAAGAAAAAGAAGGGGAGAAAATGAAGAAAGCTTAATGTTATACTAGTTTGTAACAATAAAGTGGTAAGTAGAAAGAATATTGGCCCAGGGCTCTGCCACTACCTAGTTCTGTTACTTAATTAAGTTCCTTTCAGATAAGACATTTTCTTGGGCTTCAGTTTCTTTCTCTATAAAACAAGTTTTTAGATAATCTCTTAAAATCTCTCCCAGGTCTAAAACTCTACGATCTGTGTAGGTATTAAAAAAATATGGTTGTAGAGTGTTAAGATATTATTTACCTCTTGTAAACAAACTTGCATCCAATGCAATCACACATGGACACATGGTTTACATATTCCCAAAAAATATTATTAAGCTCAATGACTCAGTTTCTTCATCAGTAAAATGGTGGCGGGGGGAATTAAGTGCCTATCTCCAAAAGATGTTAAATATTAGATAATGTATGTTACATGTGTTTTGCATGCACATGGCACTCATAGGTCATTATTATTTCACATTACACGTTGTTTAGCATGCACATGGCACTCATAGGTCATTATTATTTCACATTACACGTTTTTCCCCTGGATGAAGACTCCTTTTTTTCCCCTCTTGGATACTTTTAATCTCAATTGAAAGATTTTTTTTTTTATTATTATAAAAGTAACAAATGCACATGGTAAAAAAAATTCAGCAGTTCAAGAAGGTAACAATAATAACAACAGTGGTACTGATATTTATTAAGCATTTATGTGCCAAGTGTTAGGCCAGTGGTTCTCAACAGAGGGCATTTTTGCTCCCCAAGGGACATCTGGCAACACTGGGAGACACTTTTGGTTGTCACAACTGCAGAGGCGAGGTGTTTCTGGCATTCGGTGGGGAGATGCCACAGATTTGGAAACTAGCCCCTCTCCACAAAGAATTATCTGGCCCCCATAGTGTTAACAGAGTCGAGGTTGAGAAGCCCTACATTAGGATAAGCTCCTCCCATTTACTTTTCATCTAGTTTTTATACAACTTTATATGGCAAATATTACTATTATTACACTACTTTATAGATGAGGAAACTGAGGCTTAGAGATGTTAATTAGGTAAACTTCAAAGTTACAAAGTTATAAAGTAGCGGACAGAATGTTCAACCCCCACCATCTGATGCTACCTCTAAGTTTCTTGCGGTTCCTTCCAAAATTTAATATGTACACAAAAAGCATGCATTTTCTCCCTGTCAGGATATCAGACATTGTTCTGCAACTGGAGCTTTTCATGTTACACACATCTTTGATATCTTTCTATATAAAATGTATAGGTTTATATCATTCTTAATAACAACAAAGTATTCTAAAAAATGTACAATCATAGTGTCCAATTGATACACACTTGTGTTGCTTTTAGAATTTACTACTAAAACAATGCTGCAATGGGTGTCTTTGTTTTGCAAGAATATCTGAAGGTGAGTTCTCAGAAGTGGAAGTGCTAGGACAAAAGATATGTGTAATGTAAACTAACAAAATTTACCAACTGTCCTCCAAAAAGACTGCATTAACCTATATACTACTATGGCACTTCCCCACATGATTTATTAGATTGGCAAATACGTCAAAATTTGATAGGTGACAAAAGACAACACTGTTTATTGAGCTGCATTTCTGTAATTACAAGTGAGGATGAGCATCTTTTCAGGCCTTCATTGGTCATTCAGCTTTCTTTTCCTGTGAATTATCTTGTTCTTTTTCCTACTGAGTTCTTCACGTTTTACAAATACTTTATAGAAGTTTCTTGTACATTGTGGAAAACAGAGTCAAATCAAATCCCAATCTCACTCCCATCATTCATACCAAAAATACTGCACTCACCAAAAAACTGCTTGTTGTCTTCATAGTATTTGTTTCCATATTTGTCTTCCCCCACTAATGTACCAACCCTCACATCATTTGCCCTGTGAATGTCGAAAAGAAAACATTTTAGAATTATTCTTTGTTCAAAACACAAACATAAACAGAGAACACCAACTTTCACAAACAAAGACAGCCTCATCACCTAGAAAAATGAGCGGATGCTGGGTAGTTACTGATTGTATACTTCTAGCCTTCATCCCCAGGTTCACGGAGAATCCCACTGTCGATGAATCAGCTTTCAAGTAAGAGCTCTAGATAATCCCAGTACCATTTCCCAGTACCATGACAGCACGAGAAAACATAAAGTGACCCAACTGATGTGCCTAAAGTCCACTAAATATATAGATAGAATATCTTCAAATTACTAGACTACTTTTACCCACTATGCCTAGGTCACGGAGCTCTGGAGTTAGCAAAAACCTTCAGAAAATCTGCAAGCTGAAGTATTTCATCTCCTTAAAATGATACAAATATCTCCTGGCTCTTTCATTTGGCTCTGGGTCTCCAACTAGGTTTCTGTGGACGATGCTGCTCGTCCAATTTTCTGAATGTACCATTATGGGACCATTATGATCACTTCGTTCAACGCCTCACTGTACGGGGGGAGGAAAGTGAAGGCCAGCGAAGGGGGAAAAGTTTCCCAAGGTCACACAGTGAGTGTTGGGCAATGTACTCTCCAAGAAGCAGGGCAAGGGACAGCCCATGTCACAGCTGACTCTAGGGCCTGCTTTGGTCCTGTCTCCAGGAGACCCCTGGCCAGACTTCGGCCCGGAGGAAACTGGGCAGAGACTGGCCGGTCGTCCTTGACAAGAGTTGCGGATTCTCCAAGGTGACCCAAGCCGGAGCCCCTTTCCAAAAAACCAGCCAACGCAAGTCCAGCTCCAGAGGCAAGAGCATGGCTCCGACCGCCTACCTGAATAAAATCCGTAGGTAGCCGCGGAGGCCGCCGTGGCCGCTGACCTGCTGCAGCCCGCGCTTCAGGACCTGCAGGAGCTCCATCTTGTCCCGCAGGCCCCGCCTCGCCGGCGCGCCGCGCAAAACCCACCGGGTGGAAGCGGCCACTCAGCGGCAGGGAGCCGACCGTAGAAGGTTCCCACGCAAGCGCGCCATGCGGAAGTGGCCCTGCGCATGCGCTGGCGTGGAGCACTCCCCCCACCCACCCCTTTGCGGCCTCTTACCCGTTTCCAGAAAAGGTGCAGTTGATTGGTTTCCTTCCAAAAGGATTTTCAGAGATTGCGTTTAGAAGGCAGGACATGTAGTGGAAAACTCATCTCAACTTTCCCAGGCGGAGGTTTCTCCTTTGGGGATCTCAGTTTCCTCATCTAAAATGATTGCCTTAGACTACTCCAAAAATCTTTTCTAGAGCCAAGATTGTTTAGAAACAACATACCATTAAGGAATTCAGTATTAAGCATGTAATGATATTGCACATTCAAAAATAAGTACATTCGATATTAGCGTTATGTAGGTAAGCGATTGAGGAGGAGAAACAGAAAAATATAAGATTTTAAGTATCTGCTCCCAAGGATTTAATGATTTAATTCCAAGTTTAAAATTAAAATTTTAAATATTTAAAATGTATTAGAAAAATAATTCATGTATGACATTAGAAATTTTAAATAGTAAAGGATGTTAAATGAGCACTATTATTTCTAATTTTCTAGCAGCTAACTTTATAATTTTAAATGTTTTAAAATTCATATTCGTTGATCCATGAATTTGGAACAGATTGATTCCCAACTATTTGAGATGAGAAATTTAGCATATGTCACTTCTCTCACCTTTTCTCATCCTTCGCTCTTTCAGGCTCTAGTGTACCATTTCTTTAAAAAGGTCAAGGTTTGTAAGATTTACATTCTAATCCATAGCTGCAAGTTTTCATAATTGTCTAAAGAGCTTTAAAGATTGAAATACAATATTATTTCTTGAAAATGACCAAGTAAGACTGGGCCTGGAGAAGAGGTGTAATTTTATGCTACTAAATCTTCAACCCCAGAAGATAAACTTCCAAACATTAGGATCAAATTTTCTTTTCTTAAACTCTACCAATTGCTCAAAATCGTGTCACATTGGAATTTATGTTGAACTGCGACTTCAGACTTTTTTTGGTTCTCGTTTAAAAAAATTCTATCTGAATTATTCCAATATGTCTAAGAATTCTTTTAAAAGCATAACCATATTACCATTCTCTCACCTCAAAAAGTTAGTAAATGCTCAATTTCAAATATCCACTGAGGATTCAAATTCCTCCAATTTTTTTTTTTGTTGTTTTTACAATTTGTCCAAATAAGGTCCATATGTTGTACCTGGTTGATTTTCTTTTAATCCATAGTATTCCCCCATTTTCCACTTGCTTTTTTTTTTTTTCGTCCTTCCAATTTATTTGACAAAAATCTGGCAGTTATCTCCTGTAGTTTTCCACTATCTGGATTTTGTTGATTGTGTCCCTGTGTTCCTGTCTATTAGTAATTAAACCTAGGTGCTTGACAAGATTTAGGTTCTTTTTTTAAGTGTATTTCATAGGTGATGATATCCTTCCTTTAAGGAGCACACGTGGTATCTGCTTGTTTCATTAAAAAATGAATGATTTTAGCAGCCACTGATAAGCATTGCCTAAATAATTTCATTCCTTCAATTGCTAGTGACAAATCTATAAAGACAAACGAATTGACAGTGTAGGGGTAGAAAGCTTTCCCCTTCTTCCGTTCTAGTTTCTTTGATTGGCCTAATATTTAAGTTGACATAAGACAGATGAACAGGAAAGACAAATTTCATATGTACGGGAGCCCCAAAGACACGAGATCTAAAGACAGTAAGGCAACTGAGGCTTACATGCCGTCCTGAGCTAAGGATAAGGAGAAGGGGGCAGAGGTCAAGGGCTTAAAAGGGAAGGAGGACAAATCACAGGAAGACAAGAAGAGCAGATGTTTGGTAAACATGTTTGCCATGCCATGCAGATAAATTTCTGATATGAAAAGTCGTCTTTAACAGCTCTCTTCCTGGTAAGGGAAGGTAAACAGCTCTGTCTGTTGGGCCTTGATTGTCTTCAATTTGAAATAACCCGCATGCCAAAGTGGCACATTTGGGGTGTCAATATTCTGTACCCTCTGTCCCAAGCAGGATTCTTATTAAGTCACAACCAAAAGTGAGTGTCTGGAGATCTTTTCTCTGGGGCCAATTAGTTTCTTAAAAAAAAAAAAAAAAAAAAAAAAAATCAATCCTGGTGGAGAAGCATATACCGAAATACCGAATGGCCAGCATTCTGGGAACGTCTTAGAGAGTCCATATTCAGAATGCATATTTCCACTTAATCCGTATTTTCAACCCTACATGTTATCCAAGCCTTCTGTTATCCCTGGTATCCTATAAATCTTACGATCTTCTGGTTTAGCTTCTCAAGATTATTAACCTCTGGCGTCCTGCTTTTAAAGGTTGAAGGATAAAAAATGGTCATTTGACTTAAGTAACAGTACAGAAAGATAGTCTATAAACAGACTTGCAACCAATCTCTTTTTATGCCCCAAGCACCATCTCTGAATGTGAGTACCTGGTTTCCCCAGGTACCGAACACTGTTTCCAGACATTGCAAAGCATACTAGCTTCTTTCTCACTGCATTACCTTTTGCAGGCACTCAGATTAGAGTTTCCTTGTTTCTGGCTCTGCTAAATCAATCTTTACCTGCATTTTGTTTTCCCAAAATTTACTGTACTCTCTTATGCCCTGATTTCTTCTTTCTTGTTTCATTTGTTATCGTATGGTTACACTTTACTGAGATGTTAGGAGAGGAAGAAAATGAAAATAAATGAATAATTAATCTGTAATATTTAGTTGGAACTCTTCAAACTGAATTGTAAATAATTCTAAAATATTGAGATATGGAGATGTTTTCCCTTCTTGAAAGTACTTTAATAAATCTTACTAGAGATTTCTTAATAATGAAACAAACAAAAGGATGACCAAACATTGAACAAACAGGCCTTTGAAATCAAATATATTGGCAGGAAACTGAAGTTTGTAATGCAGGTCACATTTTAATACAGTTTTAAAAACACTTCCAAAATATAACTATAAATTTAATCAGGAAAAAATACGTGAAACATATATTTTAATTAACAGTACATTATTTTAAATAATTTTTTCCTGAATCTGTAGCTTAATTTCATTGGGTTTATAAAGGTATAAACCTACTGATTTTTCCTTTGAGTATTTTGTACTAAATGTAGTTTTCTCAGCTGGTAACTATAAATAAACCTGTTGACAAAAATCATGTTTTAAACAGGGAAAAAGTTTTCCCTTAATAAGTTGGGAAAGACTGTAAATTGATACTTCAAAACTTTTGATTTACTATAAAGTAGCAATTAGTAAAATCTATACCCGTCCCCAAAATTCTGCTTCTCTTCTATTGTAAAAATCTTTATAAAAAATGTACTGAGTGCAATAAAATCTCTATTTTTGTTTTTTCTTTAAATCAACAAATAGACATACCAAAATAATTCATCATGAAATTATGGCAAAGAAATATTTAACACTATCATGTTTTTCTAAAGAAAACATTACTGTGGAAGACACCCAAGGAGTCTAAAATGCTTTTGTTGTGGTAGCTGATACTCATACTATTGTTAAAACAGCCTCTCCCCCTTTACAGTAAAACATCAGTGCATATTCCTTTATATATTAAAAAAAATCCAGTCTTAAAAAATTATCAGTTGGTTTAAAGTAATTGTCTTACCTTGAAAACACAGATTAGTTATGATAAACCCATTATTTAACAAATTAGGTTATTTCTAATGACTTAAAAGAAATTGGCTAAAACCCATGGAACGGTCAGGAAGCTATAATGCAGGTCAGAAAAGAGGGAGAGAGGTCAGAGGCTTTTTG
The DNA here is from genome assembly GCF_048773025.1 of Camelus bactrianus. Taxonomy (NCBI): domain Eukaryota; kingdom Metazoa; phylum Chordata; class Mammalia; order Artiodactyla; family Camelidae; genus Camelus; species Camelus bactrianus. Next base: position 39,301,442 of record NC_133550.1, on the reverse strand, counting down.
TGGAATGAAAGAGCAACAATTTTAATATCTACTTTGAAATAATGAAACATCTGAGGCTCAATCAGTTTCTACTACTTGTGTAACGCAACAAACCAAAAATATTAAAACATGAACCCTATCTTATTCTTAGAAACAATTTTCTGCTACATACATAAATAAAAAGTGCTTACAACTAGTAATATACAACATTAAGAAGATCAGCTCAGGATCATGAATGGCGTATGTCTCATTGCCAGCAATGAGAGTGATATATGCTAAGGGTTCCATAATATTTACAAAAGACAAAAAATACATATATTCAATTATCTCCTATAGTTCTAATGTTATCATATACCACTGAGCATAAAATAATCTTCTTTTGACAGGTAATTAAAACAAACATTATTTATGGAAGAGTAAAATGCAAGAAAATTCTCCTTAGGGATTTCTGATGATTAAGTGTTTGTACTAGTTCATAATGAAGTTAAATACGAATAGAACACAATTCTGGGGGGAAAAAAGAGACTTATTTATTTATTTTATAAAATAAAATGAGAAAGCTTAGTCAAGAGGCGACAGCTTTAGAGGTGTCATCTTAACCAATAATAAATTCATAGTAATTTTTATTCATTTAAATAAGACAGGAAGGGAAATTCTAATTCCTGCTATCTGACCAGTCACTTCAGAAATTCTTCTTAAGGAAGTTAAAAACACCTTGGTTTTTGGTTACTCTCTAAAGTAAAACTTTCCAGATGTCCTGGAAGCAATGAGTTCAATTTGGTGTCTTCTTGCGTTCTGGGAAAGAACAATCAGTTTACATTGAGATCTCAGCTTTCAAATGCTGTGACCAATTATTTGTGAGTTATAATCTGCAGGTTCCATTTTTAAAATATGTGGGATAACACTGTCAATTCGTACATTGCCAATGAGACCTTTGAAAAACAATTCTTCGGTGATGGTAGCGTTCATCAATCTCAAAGCTGGCAATCTGAGTAGTAGTCTGGACAACCTCAAAAGAGAAAAGGGGGAAAGAGGAACAAGGCTGTAAATTAGAGTGATTCAGTACAAAGATATAAGTAATTTCTGCATTAATGCTCTTTGTAGGCTTATTTAATAAGATCTAATTTTCAAAACTTAAAATAAAACCTGTAGTATTCTCAAGCCTTACAGTGTATGGCAATCACCTGGATATAAATGCAGTCTGACAGACTTCATAGGAAAGCCTTGCAACTTAACTGCTATCCACTTGGTCGTATGGACCATGAAACTAAGTTACTAAACCACTGATCAAGCTATAAATTCAGTGGCTTAGGAACTCATTTGAGGTTGTGAAAGCAGTAATGTTTTGTGTTATAGGATACATGAGGCTCAACAATAATAGCTTCCTTGGTTTTGCTTTGCAAAAAAGTACTAGAAATGGTAAAACAGGCAATAGGTATTATAGGGAAAGGGACAGAGTATGCAATCAAGACCATTAGGTTCAAATCCTGATTCAACTGCTCCCCAGCTCTGTGAATGTGTGTTAAGCCACTACTCCCTGTCTCTTCCACAGTGTTGTGACAATCAACAAAATGTTCCCTGCCAGTTTCTGCGCTAGTCAGGTTCTCAAAGGCAGGACAATATCTTGTATAAAAGTACGCTGTAAGTTAAAAACTGCTATCAAATATAATTTATTATTTTAAAATAGCCAGGAACGTAAGAAACTGATAGAGTTCCAGAGGTCAGTCAGAACACCTGGAACCTAATGGAAAAGAAGTATGCAAACAGCTGTTTGTCAAAAAGAAAAATTTAAATACTGTATTTATTTGTATAATGAGGTGTAAAACAACTTCTGAAACTTTAAAAAAAAGTAACAAAACCAACACCAATAGAGCCACCTTTCCAAAAAGTTTGTGGCTCACTTATCCTTCCTCTATTCTAAGGCCTTACACTTGAGAATAAATGAAACTAGCAGCCCCAGGATTAGGTAAACTTTCTGTACATGTACTCTACTGCTCAAATTACTCATTTCCTTTTTGTTCCCACCAGCTGAGCTGTATCCAGACTTGTTAGGAAGCAGGATAGGAAAGCTGGTTAGATAAAATAAGGCTGATTTTCATGATAGAAATGGCATATAAATCTAGTATTCAGTGTATGTGAAAGGTTATTATATGTAAAGTGTTTTTACTAGTTTGAAGTATGTTAAATTAATAATATTAGTAAACACATTCATATAGCCCTTACTATGTAACAGGCAGTGTCTAAGCTCTTTGAATATATTAATTGATTTAATCCTTATACTAATTGTAAAATGTGGGTACTATTATTATCTCCATTTTATGGGTAAAGAAACTGAAACTGAATTTAAATAACTTGCCCAAGGTCATACAGCTAGTAAGCAGTAGGTTCAGAAGTCAAACCTAGGTATTCTGGCTTTGACAGCCAAATGTTTACTCAAAAATTGAGTTTATCTTATTAAAAAAAGATTTTTTTTCTGAAGGGACATTGGTTAGAAATACCTTGTTAGAGATGTCATAAGCCAAATTTCAAAATTAATTATGAAATAGTCTAATGGTGTTTTTTATTCATTCATTTTCATCCCCTTTACCAAAAAAATTCATTATTTCATCTGAAGAAAGTAAGAGTTTGTAAGAGTCAGACTACCTAGGTTCACAGGCTCTGCTGTTTTTGTGTGACTTGAGCAAGTTACTTAATGTGTCTGTGCTGAAGTCTCCTTGTATAAAATATTACATGTAAAGCACCTGCAACGATGCACTGCCACTTTTAATAGTATGAACTATTTCAAAGGTCAAAGCTGACTAAATTTAATTACCCTTGGAATGGAAAATAATGAAACAGATTCACAAAAAGGTTTTAAAATGAATTTAATTAGATAGTATTTAACTTCTAGATACCTGTAGGTGTCATCTGGATAGGTTTTGGTTATATAATCTTGGAATTCCACATAAGCCTTTTCCTGAAATTTCTCAATCTGTTCCATGTTTTCTAAACCTGGATGATCTGAAACATTAAAGAATATACTGTTACTTTTAGTTCTGAATACTCCTCTCCTAATGCACCAAGACTGGAGATGGAAGGGGGTGCAATTCCATAAATATTATATTTAATGGCCCATCTACTAAACACCAGGCACTCTACTTTAAACCCTTAAAACTATTTTATCTCATATATATATGCTAACATCTAATAAAAAATGAGACCACTGGGTTCTAATAAAATAAATAAATTTCTCTATTCCAAAAGTGATAGAAGGGATTTTGATCATTTTGCTTTTAACAGAAAAAAAAAAAAAAAAAAAAAAGAAATGACTCAGCTTAGTTAAAAGCATTTTTAACCAATGAAATACTTTCAGATTATATTCTTGTAAAATTTTTTTCATGAAAATAATAATATATTTTTAAACTGAAATATAATTGACACATTATATTTGTTTCAGGAATATAACACAATGAGTTGTATTTAGACATTTGTATAAATTGCAAAATGATCACCACAGTAAGTTTAGCTACCATCTGTCACCAAAGTTACAAAAATCGTTTTCTTGTGATGAGAACTTTTAAGATTCATCTTCTAGCAACTTTCACATTTACAACACAATATAGTAACTATTGTGACCATGCTGTATTACACACCCATGACTCATTTATTTTATAACTGGAAGTTTGTACCTCTTGATTCCCTTTACCCATTTCACCTACTCCTCATGCAGATTATATTCTGTATTTGCTTCATAAGAAAACCCTTTTTACAACTGCTAGGTTAAAAAGATACTTATGAAATTATAGAACTATGTATATCAGCTCTATCAGAAAACTTATGATCATATAGAAACATGAAATAACCTATGTAAGCATTTCCATGGTCACCATAAAATTCCACAAAATGGAGTTATTAGAAGAATGTCATAAAAATTATGCCTAACTTAAGAAATACTTAAAAATATGGACAGTGCTGTCCTGATTAAAGAGAATTAAAAAGGTAGTAAATAGGGAATAGATGGAATACTTAACAAAACAGAATTACATTATAATTCTACTGTCAAATCTATGTTCCTTTAATTTTACAGAAAATGAAGGTGGTAAATTGCTTGTGATAAAAATGGCAATACATGTTATTAACTTATCTGAAACATTATTAGAAATAGGACAAAAAGCTTTATCTTATTGGTATCACTGAGGGTAAGAAGCAAGTTTCCTCAATTTTATGATGATGCACATAATAAAAATACATACCAACATGAAAAATACAGAGCCTAAGAGAACAATTTTTCTTACTCAAAAATTGATTGTTGAGCTTTAGTGTCATTTTACTACATGAAAAATAGAAACTGGCAGGGAAATAAGAGCCCCATTTTTGTGTTTGTTGGAAACTTTAATAAAGATGTTTAGAAATCTGACCCATTAACAATCCTCATCTCTCATTTGGCCTTTAAATGATGCCTAGCAAAATATACCAAAGCATCCAAGTGGTTTTTAAATATTTATTTATTTATTTATTTATTTATTTATTTATTTATTTATTTATTTATTTATTTATTTATGTGTATGTGGGAAGGAAATTAGGTTTACTTATTTATTTTTTTAGAGGAGGTACTGGGGATTGAATCCAGGACCTTGTGGATGCTAAGAAAGCACTCTACCTCCCCCAAAACATCCAACTGTTAATGCACAAAAGAACTTAAGGTCTATGACATCACTGCACTGATTTCTTCAACTTCCCTTTTCATACCCAGATAAATGTCTAACATGTATAAATTCCACCTATTTAAAGTGTATAATTCAATGGGTTTTTTTTCAGTATATTCACAGAGTTGTGTAACCATTATCACAATCTAATTTTATAACATTTTTTTCACCCCAAAACAAACTCTGTATACTATAGTAGTCACTCTCCATTATTCTCTCTCCTTAGTCCCTGGTAGCCACTAATGTCTCTACGGATTTGCCTATTCTGGACATTTCAGATAAATGGAATCATGTAATATGTGGTCTTTTGTGACTGGCTTCTTTCACTTGGATACTGTTTTCAAGGTTCATCCATGGAAGCATATATCAGAATTTTATTCCTTTTTATGGCTGAATGGTACCCCACTGTACCTATAAATTACATTTTGTTTATTCAGTCATTTGTTTGCTGGACACTTGGGTTATTTCCACTTTGCACCAATGTACATCCCAATGGCAATGTATAAGAGTTCAAATTTCTCCACATCCTCAAACATTGTATTTTAAATGAGAAAATGTTTATATACCTGGACTAAAGAGTACTATTGCCTTCAGGTAGGCATATTCATATCCATCAATGCAGAGTTTAACCATGCTGTTACAAAACTCCTGTAGTTTGAAGATGTGTTCCATCAATAATTTTCTTCTTTCTGTTGACATTTTATCTTTAATTAAAAACAAAGAAACAAGCAAAGAAAAGCTTCTAGTTTTCAGCAAAAAATGCATCACTATTTGTATCCAATATATTTCCTCACTAATTTCCAGCTTTGAATATAACCAATCTATAAACTTTTAAAATTCAATACATCTGCAAGTATAAATGAAACAAATTAAAGATCTTGAGACATTGTTCATTCAAGAAAAAAACAAAACAAGCTGCTAATAAAAAAAAAAAGAAACCCTAAATGTAGTATTTCCTTTCAAAATATACCTTTGAGAAGATAAGTTGTAAAGACAATCATCTAAAAAATTAGTCAACCAATGAAAGAACAAAAGACTCAAATTTTGGTAACAGGATTTTATTTGTGGTTTTGTTGATTGGAAAAAATGAGCAAAATCATCTAGATTTTTAAAAGTTAACAACATTACTACAACTAAAACAAATATTTAGCCTAAAAACAATGCCAAGACCAAAGAAAAGGTGAGTCAAAAAAATTTTGTAACTTTAAAAATTCATTGTGTTTATGTTTAAAATACATCTGGTTTAGTCAATCATAGCCTTAGTGAAGGTAGGCTATAAAATACTTTACAAATTCATGAGAAATGAATCAAGACTAGGAGGCCATAAATAAGATGGGAATGTAGTACTGCCTTCTGGTAGATCTACTATTGATGGGATTTTAAGGTTATTCTCTGCCCTTAAATATGAGGAGGAAGCAGGTATCTTAAAAATAATGTAAAAGAATTGGATTCAATCCCCAGTACCTCCATTAAAAACATAATAATGTAAAACAATGGGAAATGGAATATACTAAGGAAATAAAACGTGATTCCCAATTTATAAGTTATTCCTCAACTCAAAAAGCAGTTTTTCCCATTTATGGATGGGGCATCCTCTTGGTTAGTCACAAGCCATTCTGAAGCTAAACATTTATAATTTAGTGCCTGTCTCCTCAAATGAATGAGAGCTATAATCACCTTAGCATCAAGAAAAAAAAAAAAAAAAAGGAAAAAAAACCCCCAAAAAACTAAGGATTGTTCTGTGACTTTACTTTGTACCTTTTAAGAGAGGTAATACACCCTGATAAACTGACTTAAAAAATCAGCTTATCTTGGGATTCAAAGGCAGTTAAAAACTGGTGGGAAGGGGGGAGGGTATAGCTCAAGTGGTAGTGTGCATGCTTAGCATACATAAAGTATTGGGTTCAATCCCCAGAACTTCCTCTAAAAATAAGTAAGTAAACCTAATTAACCCCCCCCAACCAAAAAACAAAACAGAAAGTCCACAAAACTGGTGGGAAGTACACATTTATGTTTGATCACTTCTATATAAGCTCACCCTGGATCCTTTGGTATGCATACTGAAGTGCAAAAATTCATGATGCCTGATCAGAAACAGCACTTAAATATACTTTCAGTTTTGTTGTACTCTTATATAAAATATTTTTGGGTGATTAATGAATAAATGTATCAAAGTGTAAAAATTATCTAAAGTAAAAAGGATGTTGGCAGCTTTTAATATCTAACTTTAATCATAATACTATAAAACTGACACCCCCACCCCATATCCTGGAAAAGGAAATAAATAAGGTGTTTTTTACCTTGTTGAAGGCTACTGTGAAGACAATTGACAAATGTTGCTAATATAGTTGCTACATTCATCACTTGCCAGCACTGGGCAAGACCAAGAGTAAAAAGTTCATTCCAATAGGCTTTCACCAATGATATGCTGTTTTCTTGCCTATAAAAACAAAATAAACAAATACCAAATATTAAAATACATTTTATGAAACTTTACAAGTGATTCATATATTTAAAAATAAAATATTACTGAACTAAAATTATTCTAAAAGACCAACTGGGCATGGACTTGATCAATCCTATATTTTGTATAGTTGATTGCAGTTGACGAGGAAGGTTTAGAAATTTAAATATTAGCTAACTCATTAATCAATCAGCAGTTTATAAGAATAGTTCCAAGTAATATTTCAAACTAAGGGCATTAATCCCACATTTCATGGAAACAGATGTAATAAAGATTGTTTAAAAAAATTAAAAGCAAAAGCATGTATTTAAAAATCTTTTTAATAAGGGCAATTAGAATTATCCAAAAGTAGGTAACAAACCAATTTCTCTGGGAGAAATGGTTTACTCTGTAAGTATGTTTCAGATGCGATATAAACATCCCATAAATGAGATCACAAGGATTTTGCTAGGAGTAACGAAGGTAAGAAAGGTCAAGAAGTCTTTTCCTGAGTTTTTGAGTAAGAAATCTCAGCAGCTTGAGAAAACAGAATACTGGAATTGGAGTCAAGACACCAGGGTTTTTAAGATCATCCAGTTATTATCCATTTGAAATTAGGCAAATAAGAGTCCTGGGTCTCAGCTGTTTGAATCTGGTTTCTTCCACATTTGCAGTATTTCCATAGGAAAATCTCATTTCAATTAATAGAAGTACTTAAGATCAATAACGTTACAACTAATTCAAATCACTTCACCCCATATCCTTCCTTTCCTTGTTTTGCTATTATAATTGAGAGCCTATATAAAAAATATCATCAGGTTACTTTGCAAGGCATATGTATGCCAGTTACAAGCTTAGGGAACCACACTTAATACTTTAAAATACGTAAACTGTTAATATGTAAATTTATATTGTATTTTAATTTTTTCTTAAACAAACTGGAGATATCCTGAAAGTTAAATGTTATTTAGAGGACTGACAATCATTTTTAAATTAAATGGTTTTTTAAAATCAGGCTCTTAGTCTAGGTAACTGTATTATTTAAGTACATGATTTAATGTGTGGTATATCCAACAGTGATTAATAAAACCAATTTATAGTGGGGTCCTATGTATGCCTTTTAAAGTCATGATTCAGCTATATTTCTTATATTTAAAACATTCTCTAAGAAAAGAGGATGGGCAGCTATTATTCCTATTTGGTGAATGGGAAAACAGATGTACAGGATACGGAAGTGAGCTGTTTATGAGATCATATTGTTGAGTAGGTTCCTATAACTAGAATAATACTTTTCAAACTATGGGCTTACCTTTGTCCATGGCCTCTTTGCTTCTTCATATCAGTTACTATAAAGTAATATAATTAAATCTGGCAAATTTTAGATAAATCTTGGGTTTCTTACAGTAGATCATTTTCCATGACCATCTGATTACTTCAAACAGTACAGATGTGCTCTTTAGTGGCAGGACTAAACTTCACAGTGGTACTATGGGGTAAACATTTTTGGGGGTGGGAGGGCAACCACACGATTGGAAAACAATTATTTAAATTTTCAAACATATTCACTGTATGCAAGTTTTAGCTCCTTATTAACAAGCCTGAGACGACACTGAAACAGTGGTGGTAGAGGGAAATCGCTATAGCCTCCCCAACTGTAAGGCAATCAAAGCTGGCCTATTACAAATGCTGGCCATGATTTATCAGTTCCATTGCATTTATTTCACTCAATAAAATTGAATAATTCGTTAAATTGGTCATATTATGAAATATGATAATCTTCCACATAAAAATAATATACAATAAATACTAGCTGCCGTGATTTATCATATAAATGACAAAACTTAAAGTTATCATGTTATACCATCTCTTTCCCTCTAGTCAAATCCTCCCAAAATAAAAGTTCTTGCTTAATCACATTTATATTGAAGGACTTACCCAAGAGCCTGGAAGGAAGGAATTGAAAGTGCCCAGTGCATTGATAAGAACAGTAGTCTGGAGGCAGACTCCCCAATGTAGTGCACGTTCAGGTACTCAGGCATAGGAGACGGCATGGTGAGCTAGTGTGAACAGAGACTGGTAAATTATCTTAGGTCTGACAGATCTAAATTATCATTTAAAAAAGTTAAATGTAAACACATCAAATACACTGTACACAAAAAATGCAAGAGAGGAACAAAATGCTAGTTAGTTCAGCCATTAAGAGAGGACTGAATTTTTTATTACAGATGTCAGGTCTTAAAATGCATGACCATAAAACCTCAATGGGAGAACTAACCATGACTGTTGGGAAGCTACTGAAAAGTAAAACTCTTAATTTCAAGAGGCTGTAAATAAGAATCAGAGTAAGAAGGAGCTGTCTCCTTTTCAACTTCATAGCACTGATTCTGAGGATACTCAGAGTATGGCAAGTTAAGGAACAGAGAAAAGCTGATTCCAGAAAAAAAAAAAAAGGTAAACTACTTCCACTTTTTATAGAAGTACTCTACTTTTCCTAGCAATGAGTTCTCTTCCTACATCTTTTACCCTTCTTTCCTATTTAAATCCAAAGGCAGAAAATAAAACTAAGAAAACATGAGAATGTCTCTTAGAGTAAGAAAGAGCAATGGGAAAAATCAGTTTTGTTTTGCTCCACCCTTATCCACAGCTCCTACCATAATTTTAAAGGATCGCACTGATTACTCCCACTGCCTTTTCTTATAGCCCCTATAACAATCTTTTTGTAAAGTACAAATAATATATTTATATTTTTTCCCATATAAATTATCTTTGGTAAAATTTTACATTAAGACTGGTTTCACTGCTATGTTTTATTGTCTGTATCAAATTATAGCAATTATTATTTAAATTAAGTCACTGTGAATTTTCTCTGGGCCACTTCTATCAAGTCAAATTTTATAAGAACAGAAGTTCTACAAAAAGTTGTAGAAAGTTTGTAGAAGGGGAGCCCTAAAAAACGGAGCTCTGTGCATAGTCATGCTGAGATTAGATTAAACTTAATTATGTAAATGGATTTTGTTACTAAAAGTTGGCTGGTACAGTACTAGATTTGGTTCCTCTCTGTTAAGAGAACAAGTTTACTTAAAATGCTTCTGATAACAGACTGTGTCAAACTTTTTGGTATTTTTGACAAACTTTCTGTCAAATTCTAATTTAAAGTTCCTTTGACTTAAAAAATTTTTTTTTACAAGAACAAACTGTATCATATGCAGTTTTGTCCAGTGTTACATTTATTTTCTGTTCATTATTTCTACCTAGCACAAATATCTATTTGATAACTGCATGTTTTTATAAGTTTCATGGAAACTTATAATCTATAAAGTTATGAGAATTACCCTCAGGAATTCCAGGACTGTTATATTGCTAACTGAAACCTCCTAAGTACTTTCAATCACTTGTATATGATTTGCTAACAGTTAAGTACTCAGAGCTGACAGAGCAAAGACAGAGTGGTCAAAATGGAGAGGTCAAAATAGCAGAGTCTTAATGTAGGGCCTCAACAGTCAGCCTATCTATATAGCTTGGTCCAAATGTTATTTGAATGACAATCAAATGCTAGAAAGGTATTTTCTAATATTCTACATGTATTGTTCCTAGTATTCTACATGTATTATTTCCATCATAAATTAATGTATTTAGGGGAGCAAAAAAGAAATTACAAATGTACCTTATCCAAATGGTTAGGGTAAAAAGTTAAACACCAAAAGTTAAAATTTATTAAGTAACTACTACTTTCTTAAAATGCTGGGAGCTAGCTAACTGGGACAAAACCTAATTACTGGAGTTCTTTGTAGTGACTTGGTAAAAGCAAGAGTACCTGGGTTTTAGTGAGTGGTTTACACTAAAGTAGTAGTAGTGAGACAATAAACAAAACAAGTGCATTCAACACATCATGAATGCCAACACTTAAAAACACCACCATCAACAAAACTATGTCTAATAGAGTCTAAATGAAAAAAATTATGTCTAAATGTTCTAAAAGTTAAGTTTTATGGCCTTAAACACGTTAGTTGCTATTATAATTATGATTTATTTATAAACAGCATGTTTTATTGAGCCATTATTTTATATAGCTTAGATGTATGTTTTAGCTGTCGTTTTCAATTCTATCAGGGATATTTCTGACTTTAAAAGCACAACAAATATACTTTGATTTTTTAAAGGAAGATTAAAATCAAAATGGTAACACAACATAAAAATTATGAAATTATATATATGGAAATACCCTGAAAGCTACATGTGAATCGCTGAGAAGTGGCCCCTCTTTTTCGATGTAATTTATGCTCGAGTCTCCAGCAATTAGGTGTACGTTTCCTTCCATGCCCTCTACTGAGCTCTGACAGGCTGTGCTCTCTCCAGGATTCAATGCTTTTGCAAGAGTGTCAAATGCCCTATAAGGAAACATCAGAAGCTGTGAGCTCGGCCAATCTCCAAAATAAAATGAAAGTTCTTTATGAAATTCTGAAATTAAGATTTAGGCCTTAAAAACTGTTTAGAAAATAGAACTTTGGTGTATCACTGAGCACTCTATTTCAGTGATGTCTATGAGTCTCTCTCCCTAAAAGCAACAAATTAAACTTCATTTGTATAGTATGAAAAACTGTGTCATTATGTTAAAGTATTTTACCAGAGAATTAGTCTTTCAGAAAAACTTACATAATTAAGGAGAGAAAAATCCTTATACTTTGGAATGAAAATATGGTTTTACAACTTATATACTTATTACAAGATATGAGCCCACTTACTTTACATACACAAGTTATTTAGAAAGAAAAAAGGCAAGAACTTATGTTGGACTTTACTGTATTCTACACAACACAAAGTTAGGTTTTAATTTTATTTCAAAATTCAGAGAATATTTTAAAACTTGTAGTAACATAGCTATATCTAAACTGTAAGACTGAGATTAGGATGGTAAATAATTAATATTAACAAATAACTAGTCAAAATAGTTCATTATTTTTCAATGAGATGCCTTCTAGAGTACCTTAAAATCTCATGTTCAACAGAGTACTTATTCAGACTCTTAAATGCAGTTTCCTCAATATTTCAGAAGATAATCAGTGTGAAAAAAAAGCATGAAGAAATCTGGTTCCTACAACTTAAGTATTAATATCAAGAGAATGAAAAATAGAATTCTGGTATTAATTTCCTGATGTGTAAACTTAAAATTGCAATTGACTCAACTAAGTTTTTAAATTCTGTTTTCATCATTAGAAATCGGTGGGGAAAATGAAAGTGACTGCCTAGTAAGACAAATGTGTAACTCTAAACATAACAGAAGATAAAACCTGGCAACTAAAATATCTGAAAAGTCTGACCCAAACTATCATCTTCATCAGAAAAAAAAATTCCTGATTTTGGTAACTATATTTCTAATCTTACCATATTCTCTTATTGCTTATTATATACAATGTAATCTGCTGGACAACACTTTATACTGAATGGACTTTTTCAGTGAAAACATTTTTATGCCTTAAATTTTCTAAGTGTAATAGAAATATTTATTTTCTGAAACTTCTGTAAATAGTAGTCAACATAAAAATATTTTAAGAAATACCAAAGGACAATTGAGCAAAATGACACTTATGATGTCAGACCTTACCTTGAAACATCACCATTAGTCTGCATTTCTTGATGAAATTCACACAAAGAGGAATCACCATTGCTTAAGCTTTCAATCATAGACATTTCATTACTATTTTGAGAAAGATCTTTAGTTTTTCCAAGGTTTGCTAATGATGTAACCACACTGGCCAATGTGCTTAAATCTCCCTGACATGATTCAGCCTTAAAAAAAAAAAAAAAAAGATTAAAATTCTGCAAATTGGTTATCAGTAAACTTTTAAATTTGAAATAACCAAATCTAGATTATGAAATGTCAAAAGAAAAGTACTCTAATTAAGATAAATCTTAAAAGTAAAATCAAAGAGCTCTGAGCTTTTAGAACCTCAAGGAAAATTCAAGTTTAAAAACATGAGGTACATTTCCTAGAAAATGTTTATACAAAAATTACTTTAAACTAAAAACTGCACTTAATGGCTAATCTATCCACATAACAGTTGCTTCCTCTGTTAAAGGATATTAAATTAGATGATCTTTCAAGTTCTTTTAGCTTTATTACACAAACTACTATACAAACTGTAAAGTTGTACAGGATGTAATAAAATTAATATTTTATTAATGAAAATGTATATTATTGAACAGACTTCTAGATGCCAACTTTAACCAGCCACTGTGTTAAATGCACTAACATCAGGCACTGTGCAGCTGGAAAATTTCTTTACATATCTAAGATACTGGGCTTTTGTTATACATTGCATATTTTCCCATTTGCTTTCAGCTTTTATTTTTGTTAATGATGTGTATATTCTTTATGCATGAATTAGTTATAGTTCTTTTATGAAAAAGAACTTTCTCTCCTTAACTCTCTGACAACTCAGAAATATAATTTCTACAAGGAAAGGCAGGTAAGTGCTTGAGTTTTCTCCCTCTTATTTATCAGTTTTTAGAGCAGTCAATGCCCCAGCATTCAGACAAATTCTGAAAATCCTTTTAAATTCATAGACTTTTACATATTTGATGTTTCAATCCATTAGTCATTCTTTTTTAAATGTTCAGATTATGCCATCCTAACCTAATGAAAGGCTCTTCAGTTGCCTCCTATGGTCTAACGACAGGATCCCTTAATGGTATTTTAATTTTTCATTATTCATTTATGGTTTTTGTTTTTAGTGTTCTTAATCCTAAGAGGATACATATGTTTTCTTGAGTTTTAATTCTTACATCAATTATTTAGTTTATGTGAAACTGACTTTGGTGAATAAGCAAATAATTTCCGTGCTCTCTCCAAATTATTGAATGGTCCCAGAATCATTTACTGAGTAATTCACCGGTTACTGAGTTCTTACATGATTACTACTTATATATGAATTTTACTTAATCCTCACAACAACCCTGTGAAATAGGAATCATCATCTCTTTATTACTGACAAGAAAAATTACCCATCGTCACTCTAGCAGTAAATAATGCAGGCAGGATGGGAAATCAGGTTGGTCTGATGGGAAAGCCTGTGCTCTTAACCACTGTTTCAGCCTTCTTACATATGAGTAAAAGGAGTTAACATTTTCAGGTGTCAATTTTCAACTAAAACTTAAACACTTATATACTCTTTTCTATTTCATACCATGTCTATCTAACTAGATGTTTAATGTGGAAAGACCTCATCTTGTGACCTGACAGTTTTGAGACCACTTGTCAGAAACTAACCACACAATATTGTTAATACAATTTAATATAAAGACATATAGAAAAGTACAGTGTCTGGGTAAACAGTAATTTCTCAACAAAACAGTTCTCTTCCTTTCCTAAAAGAGTTAATATGTCAATGAAATTGCAACTACCATTCTAAGCATGGATCATGTAGCTAAGGCTAAGCAAAATCTTTTATGTAATTTCAAAATATATGGTAAGATAATACCAAATCTCCTCGATTAACAACATGCTACAGCCCAACCTATAAGGTAGACATTCTTATCCCTATTTTACAGATGCGGAAGGAAACCGTATCTGACCACTGAGAGGTCAAATAACTTGCCCACAGTTATGCAGCTAGTAAGTGGCAGATGAAATCTGATTCTAGAGCACAAAAGTGCGTTAAAGTATCAGACAACAAATATATAACAAATCTGGCCATATGTGGAATGAATCATCTTATAAGGTATATAAAATCAGGTCACATAGGCTGAGAGAAACACCAGTCATAGGCTCCATGAAATTTCTTTCGAGGTATGAGTTTTCAGGAGAAATGTTTGTTTTTGATTCTCAAAAGGGGTTTCTGAACACTACAGAAACTCTATATGCTCGATCTAAGCATATTTTACTTCAGATCTCTTGCTCAAAGAGCTGCTCCAACCTCTAAGAGAAGCCAAATGACTAAGATACATAATTTGAGAGCTCTTGTAATCCTATTCTTACTCGACTCAAGTTAATGTTTTGAGAGAGGTGTGCTAGGAATTTCACTTGAAATATTTTAAGTATTTTAGCACTATAAAATCTGTAGGAAAACATAAAAGTAATATAAAGAATTTTACACTTATTGTAAATTTCTATTTCTGAGGACTTTTACTTCAAGATGAAAGAAACCTGAGAGACTTTTAAATGTCACTTTCACGTTGAAGCTATAATTGTTCTAGTGGAATAATGAACACTTCTGATAAAGTTATTTTGTATATCGGGACTCGCAAAATGGAGGGTGTTCCAGTGACCTGGTCCACTTCACAAATCTAAACCTACGTCAGTGTGCACTTGAAGGAAACACCTGTCAGGAAATCTAACACCAATCACAATCCTCCAGTTCAGCTTTAACGAGCTCATTTTACCCTAGAAAACAGTACCCAATAGCCTTACAGGAAAACCCTAGATCTCCTTGCCATTTAAGCCCTATTTCCTGCTGCTGCTTCTAATGCTCTACAAAACTCATTCTTGCTGAAATTCCTTGGGAAGAATGTTCGTTCCACTGCTTGTGAGCACTGTATTCTGCTAATCCATGGATTGTTTTCCCTTGAATAAGGGATATCAAACTCATTACTAAATTCTTTCAGTTTACAGTTGTCATGTAACACTACCAAATAGTTGATAATTTATGTTAAAAAAAAAAAAAAGCAACTTGTAACAGGGAATATTTAAATCAATTAGCCAAACTGATGGGTGAGAAAAGGAAAAAATTTTAGAAGCTTAAAAAATTTTAAGCTTTAAATTAATTGTACTAAACACACCTTATCTGGTGTCATCAGCACAGCTGACTCAGTTTTTATTCCAGACTGATGAATATTCACAAACATTCCTGAATCTAACAGTCCTGCTGACCTGCAACAAATAAATACAAATTTTAGCCTTAGTTTCACAGGGAAGAAAAATAAATGACCAGTGACTTAAAATATGTGTATTTTTATTGTTTTTACTATACCTTGCAGTTTCACTGTCTGTTACAAAAGTTGGAGTTGCAGCTAATGGACTTCGAAGGTCTTTTCGAATGTAGATTTTTTCTGTTGAAGCAGCACAGTTGGAAGATTTTTCTCTTGATACTTCTATGGGTTTTCTTTCACACTGAACAGCTACAAAAATGCATATAAACTTATGTCACAATGCAGAATTTATAGCAATTATAAATGTAAGCTTTCGGTCAGCAGTGCTGTTAATGGAAGACATGGTTACCAATAACTGAACTCTAAAGATAACTATCAATCTTTAGAAATTATTTGCAAATTCAACAAAGTTCCTTCAGAATAGTAAACCTAGCCAATTTGCATCTCTTGTTCTCTTTTCCCTCCCTGCCCCAGCTATGACAGAAAATAGTAGAACTATTTTTCAAAAGTTCACTGTCAAGAAGGAAAAACTGAAGTTAGGAGTCCCTTATCTAAGAGTATTTTAAAAATGAAATAATATTTAACCAACTGAAAACAATAGAGAACCACAAAAGACCCAACTTAGATCTTTTTTCAGTTAAGGGCAGGGAGATTTTTGAGAAGTAATTCACTTGCTTAGTCTTCATTTATAAAATATAGGTTAATACATCTAACTTACAGCAATTTTATTTCATGATACTTAGGAGATAGTACACTGTCGTTGTTAAATGTATATTTTCTGAGACAAAACAAAACTGTCAAGATTCAAATCCAAGTTCTGCCACTTATTAGTTGTGTGAACTTGGGCAAGTTACTAAATCTCTGTTCACTCAAATGTAAATGGATAACAGTAGTACCTACTGAGAATTATGCTGTGAGAATAAGCTAATTCATATGCTATATGCAGAGTAAAGCAAAATGAGAGCTCAATCAGAATTAGCTATTGTCATTACCTTATCAATCATTTAGTAGTTTAATCAAAAACTAAACTGGTATCTAGTTAGTTGTGCTTTTTTTTTTTTTTTTAACCATGTTCAAACCAAAAATACATGCCTGGCATATGGGCATTTAATAAAGATTTGTTGAATGAATAAAAAATATATATATGCACATATTTCTATATTTTTAGTGGAAAACTTTAAATTAAAAAGCATATATATTTGACATATTTTAACGTGTTAACTGTGTTAATTTAATTTAACACAGTTCTAAGAGTTTGCCTGAATCCTTAAAAGTATTTTCTCCTTTAAAGCTAATACATACAGTCTTGTTTCATTCCAAACGCAATACATCTTTGTAACCTGCAGTATTGACAGCGATTTCGATGGTGTTTGTTAATAATACAGTCCTTTGATCCTCGACAGGAATAAACTAAATTTTTTCGGATACTTCTTTTAAAAAATCCTTTGCAGCCTTCACAAGTTACTGCTCCATAATGACGCCCTAGAGGCAAAACATTTAAGAAAAACAAAAGTCATATATTTTAGAACTGAAATGAAATAAACCTGTATCTTCCCTTTAAATAACAATATATGAGACAAAACTGAGATTTCTGAGTTTATGACATAAAAAATTCTTTTTGGAGTTACCAGAGAATGAAACAACCTTATTCTCTGATAAAATATATTAAATGAGTTAAATTTTGTTAAGTAATCTTAACAATGGCATGGAAGATTTGGGAAAGAGAACAGAAAACACCCATAATCCCATGATTTAACATACAAACCATTTTCACTTTTGAAATCACTTACAAACTACAGTTCTACCATACACTGTATAAAGTTATTTTATTCTGAAAACTACGCTTCCATAAAAAGGATGTAATGTCAGTTAGTATTTGAACTCTAATAATTCTTCCTTGTTGTGGGTTCCAGTTTTTAAAACTTCTGGAGAAACCTATTACACTTTGATAAACCTATCATTTTACAAACCATTTCTTTGACACAACATCTCTTAACAAAATGAACACAGTCTGGGAAAATCTCTAGTTGAGGTTTTTGTAATAAAGCTATGTAAAAAATAAAAAAGATTAAAGAAAATAAACTGGGTCCTTAAAACTATCCCACTGGCACTTGTGAATATATATGAGCAAATATGGGTGTGTATTTCTGGCATGAAGGAACAACGGCCAGAACTAAAATGGCATAACCCTGAGTACTAGAAATAGGTTTGAAGAAATGCCTGCTCAACTATGCAGAGCATTACATAAGGTTAACTAGAGCTTTTCCAACTCAATTCGTTACTCTGTATTCCTGGAATGAGAAAAGGGCTCAAAAGGTAGGTTAACAACCTAATATTATATGTTACCAAGGATTACAGCTAGTTTTTAAGCAATTCCTTTGACAAAACTGGTTTCACATTCAGAAAAATTTCTATGTTTGGTTTACTTTCAAAAAGTGAACTTTCATAATTCTTCAAAATATGCATTTCATGTCACTGCAGGATCAAATTAAACACAAGTAAAAAATACCCTTACGTGAATAAAAAGCTATGGGAAAAAATCAGTTAAATTTCGTAGGCTACAAATATGAACCATAAAAATGACATGTTCCTTTATTTTCCTTTTTACTTTCAGTAGAAGAAACATGGTAGTGTGGTAGTTATTTTAACAACACAACACGTAAAGGATGTTATTTTTAATATTACCTGATGCTTTGTCTCCACATACAACGCAAAGATCAAAAACTTTATTTGGTCCTTGTTCTGAGGAAGAATCTGTTAAGAGCTAAAGAAATCCCCCCAAAACAAAAAAAACCAAAATACTTTGTCGTTATTCATTAATATTTTAATGTAAAAATTAAAAGAACAGTCTTATTTTTTGCTTTCTTTCTTGTAAATTATTCTGGAACTTTGAACCCTATGCATATATCAATTAAACTATTCTTAATTTACTTATAGATAAAAAATTCAATGTTCTAAGAAGCAAAGACAGAAAGAATACCTTTTAAATTTGTTCTGTAACAGTTTAGTTAGTGAAGAGTCTTAAACACACAAACATGAGTATTTTTTTTTACTGCACCTAGCTCATTAAGTACTTATTATTCATATGGAACACATCAAATTACTGTACCAGTTATCAGTCCTATAATGACATTTGTCCTTGCATAACTCACAACATTTCTAAATGGAATGACATTAAAATAAGCTATAACAGCATAAAAAGCTAACTTTAAATTTTTTAAATAGAAAAGGAGTTATAAAGAAAAAAACCTGGGGGGAGGGTATAGCTCAGTGGTAGAGTACATGCTTAGCATGCACAAGGTTCTGGGTTTAATCCCCAGTACTTCCATTAAAATAAATAAATAAATACCTAACTTATCCCTCCTATTCCTCCCCAAAAAAAGATATAGTAAAAAAAAAAAAAAAAGAATTAAAAAAAAAGAAATCACAAAGAAAAAAAATCTGTTGAAGCATTTACTTACAATTATGGAAATATGACTGATATACAAAGGTAAAACTTTTTATTGAGTTATCTTAAGATTTGGGTTAGATATAATGATTGAGAGCATGGACTCAAGTCTGTTAATGATAGCAAGTTAGTGGGGACTAGGTAGGGTGGCCTTGGGCAAATTACTAGATCTCTTTAAATTATATTAAGAGTTCATCACTAGGTTACAGCTAAAATAATACTGGCAAAGAAATACTAGTTTCTTCTTTTAGGTTTATCCTTCAAACTTTTTGTCATTTTCTTTCAATCTTTTGAAATGTGAATAATTAAATTCAATCCAAAAAACGCAATATAGCATTTAGCAAACACGTTCCCCTGCTTTAAAAAACCCCACAAAGTAGTTCTCTACTTTGACTTATTCTTCTCTTAGGGATATGAATGCCTTCAGGACTAATTCTGATTTTAAAAACTTTAAACAGTTGTCAAAATTGCTGTCCCTTACTATGTTATAGTGGAATCATTTCTTCTTATATCACCATAAAAATCAGTCTTCAATGAAAACTTAAAAAAAAAAAAAACAATTTCTGTTATTAGATGTCTTTCAAAAACATCTATGATAAGTATCGCTCTTTTCTTTAATAGTGTATCTATTGCAAATGGTGCTAATCTTTTACTGCTATTATTCCTAAGGGCTGAAGAGACACTGGTTAATGGACTTGTCCACAACCCATTTTAGGTCACTAGACCAGAAATCATATCTTCTTGGCCAAGGGGAATTCCACCCTATACCTGTTTCTCTTTTATTGCTCTTAGAGACAATCCATAAAGTAGGCAAAGTACCAATATTATCTTTATTTTTTAAATAGAGAAATTTTTTAAAAAAAGAGTAACTTCACAGTGGAGAAATCTGACACACATTACATCAGCCAGGTGAAGTCACCAGTTGTAAAACATGATGACAGTAAGTACCCTTGATACGATAAGAATAGCACTTAACCTCTGTGATCCTCCTTCCTAAACCCCATTACCACAGTCAAACCATGAAAAAAACATCAGCCAAAGTCTCACAGTACAGCAACTTTTAATACACCTGACCAGTACACCTCAAAACTGTCAGAATCATCAAATACAAGGAATGTCTGAGAAACTATCACAGCTAAGAGAAGTCCAAGGAGACGTGAAAACTACATGTAACATGGTATCATGGAGCAAAAAAGGGTATTAGGTAAAAATTAGGAAAAGCTATGGATTTTAGCTAATAAATACTACTAGCTCATTAATTATAAGAAATGTATCACACTAATGTAAAATGTTAATATGAGAAATTGTGTGCTGGGAAGGGAACTCTATACTAAATGCTCAATATTTCTGTATATATAAAACAGTTCTAAAATATCAAGTCTGTTAATAAAAAATTTTTAATTATGGATAATGTTATACTTTTTTGGGGTGACTTCTGTCTTGTTGATAAAATAACTTTATATATCCTGTCAATTTTCTACCTTAACTGTTTCTAATAATTTAAATTATGTAATTGGAAGAATAACAGAATCTATCAGGATTATAGGCAAAATTTTGCATCTTACAAATTTGGAGTTTTTAATCCCAAGAGGAATTTTCTTTGATCCGTTTTTCATCACAAAATATGAATCCAATTTTAAGTGGATACTCCCTGCCAAAGTCTCTGGAGGCAAATTTAAAGGTTCATTGTATTTGTATTCAATCATAGCAACCAATGGTAAAAGTAGTTACATAACCATAGGAGTGCAGTACATAAAAGCCTTAAACTCTTTGAAAAATAATGTATAACTAGCAAAAATTTAAACGATGTAAAGTTAATCTACACGACTGAGTTCCAATGTTAGAGCAGACCTTCACTGATGCCCGCTACATCAATGAAGATGAAGATGTAGATGACAACAGAGGAATCAAAAGTGACAAAGCTGGCAGCTATTAACAATTTCTTGATTTGACAGCTGTTTGTTTGAGGCACAGGAAGCTTGGTCTTGAAAACTGCAGCTACAGAATTCTGTATAGATAGATTTAGAAGTTTCCTAACTGTAGAAGCATCAGGTCACATAGAAGCAACTTCTGAAGCATGCTCCAGTAGTTATTCTTGGAAAGCTGACCTACAACTATTTCTTCAGCGTTCCTAACAGTTCTATTAGCTCTCTATATTTTTTATTAAATCTTTCTTGGTCAAAAAAGCCAGAGTGGATCTTACTGTATGCAACTAAACCCCACCCCCAAAACACATGGGTGTGAGGAACAGTACTGTGGCCCATACAAGAGGGCAGCACATAATTTTACGCCAAGATTTTTTCCCTACTGAACATGTATGACATAAAGTCTTAATGTCAGGACTTAAATTTATGACAAATTTTTAATTTTTTTCAAGTGTAAGATAAAAATAAACTCTTAGTTATTTACCTGGAGGTGTTGTGCAGACAAATCAGGAGTTGTGAAAAATAACTGGTTGACACCTGCTGCATCTGGGGTTGTGAGGAAAACTTTTCCTGGAGTAGAATCTTGTCTAGCCAGAATGACTTTGCTTGGAGTAGAGCCATCGTGATTTGTCAGAATGAACTGCTTGCCTTGGGTATTATGATCAAGTGCTGTCACAATCTGGATTTTCTGGCCAGTTTGCTGCTCAGTAACAATCTAACACAATCGTGTCATTAGTAATCAATTCAATTTAATGCCTTTTCTTCCTTAAGGACCCACTTTTCTCATTCTTTCAGACAAAGCCAGAGTTGAAAAGCATACCTTTATATACATATGTTCAATATAATACGTGCACAAGCGCACGAGCGTGTACGCACACACTCACACACATCTTTTGATCTAGCAATTCTATTTCCATGACATCTTATCCTACAGAAATAAATGAATATACAAATAAAAATATAATAGTAAGAATATTTGGACCTCATTATTTTGATTCATTCTTTTCTTCCCCTTCCCTTCCACCTTCCATTTAGACAAACATATACTGAGTGTATTCTATTTGCCAAACAGTTTGTTCTGGGTCCCCAGATACAGCAATAAACAAAACAAAATCTTTGTTCTCATAAAGCTTTTAGTGAGGAAAGGCAGATAAAACCCAAATAAGCAGTAATATTGTCACATAGTATAAAGTATACAAAGTAAAATATAGCAGGGGAAGGTGAGAGTCATTGACGAAATGAGGATGATGAGAATGACATTTTTACAAAGACCTGAGTGAAGTAGCAGACCAAGGCTTAGGACTGGCTAGGGGAAATGCACCCCAGGTAGAGGAAGCCTGTGGTGCAGGAAGTATGTTCAATACATCTGAGGCAAGAGGCACAGCAAGAGTTTTGTGAGTGAAAGAGAATGGAAGAGAGGGATCTGTAGTAAGAGGTGGGAGCTGAGAGTCAGCAGGGACCAGACTGAATAGGGCTTTGTAGGCCATACAAAGTCTGATTTCCTACTGTGTGACATGGAGATCCACTGGAGTGTTTACAGAGCAGAGGACAGGATCTTTTGCAAAAAGGATCATTCTAGATTTAGTGTCAAGACCAGACTATGAATGTTCAAGAATAGAATTAAGGGAGACCAGAAAGGATGCTATTGCACAGATAACTGGCAGCATTTGGGAATTGTGTATAGGCAGAGATATTGGCTGAGATCAGGGTAGTTGCCATGCTATGGGTGAAAAATTGATTTGGATTATTTTATGAAGGGAGAGGTGCAAGATGTGATGATGGATTCGATATAGAATATGAGGAAAGAAGGGTTGAGGAGGAGTATGAAATTTTGGCCTGAGCAGTTGGGAGGACAGAATTGCCATCTACTGAGATGAAGTAGTCTGGGGAAAAGCAAGTTCATGAATAGGGAGAACTAGCCTAGTATTGAGGGTTTTTGCTGTTGCTGAGCAAACGTTTTACAGAATAAACTCATTAAGCTAGTTAAATTCTTTGATTCAATTTTAAAATGGCAAAGTTGTTTCCTTTCCAACTTTTTTCCATTTCTCTGAATTATTTTCATCAAGATTATTTTCTATGCAAAATTTACAGCAAAGTTCTGAATCACTACTTTTTGTCTAGAGCAGATTGTATTGATTATGGTGGCTGCTAATTTGTTTTTCCTTCTTTGACCATTATTTCTACCATGTCCTATTCTTCTGGGTGCAGTTTTAACTGTTGTCAATTTTATTTTGCATAGATTATATCTACCAAGTCTAGTCTCCAACCTAACAATTTCTGCAGTTTTCAATGATACCTATAAGATGTGACTTTGAATCAGTTCATCTGTAATTTTACCATGTAAGGTTTAAGCTAATGTAATTTTATTTCAGAATATTTCTATCAGTAATATTCACTATGAACTGAATAAAAATTTAATGGTTCACACTTATTTCTTAGAGACAAGAGTATTAGGTGCATGCAGGATCCAACTGTCATCAGGTTGAAGCACTTTGCTTAGATGGGTAAAAGGATGTTTAATGTAGCATTATTATTGTTGAAAACTGAAGCAGTATAAGTGGTCATCAATAAAGAACAGTAAATAGATTACGAAACAGTTCTCAGGTCTCAGGATCCCTCTAAACACCAAAAAATAAAAAATCACCGAGAGCCCAAAGGACTTTTGTTTATGTAGGTTATAACTATTGATATTTATCATATTAGAAATTCAAATAGAAAATTTTTAAAAAATTAATTCATTTAAAAAATAACCCATCTAATGTTAACATAAGTAACATAATATTTATTTAAGGAAAAATAAGTATATTTTCCAAACAAATGAAAGTTTAGTGGGGACAGTGGTACTGATTTACATTTTTGCAAACTGCTTTAATGTCTGGCTTAACAGAAGCTGGATTCTCATACCTGCCTGAGCATTCAATCTGGTGTAGTATGTTGTTTTGGTTAAAATATATAAAGAAAATCCAGCCTTATGTTTATTGAGTAAAAGGGGAAAGCATATCTTAACAGCTTCTTCAAATTGTGTAAACTGTTTTTTGATGTGACACCAAAACTTGACAAGCTTCTTAAAGGTTAGTTGCAATGTGGAATCAGAAACTGTATTAAAAGCCGTTGGTCTATCCTGCATTTGAATCTTGTACTCATCAGTGATTTTGTAACATCATGCGTTAGTCATTTGGGAAACACTGGTTCAATGAGTTATGTACACCTTTTCATTGCTGACATGTTTCATCACATATCACAAGTCATGTAGCCTATGGAAGAATTATACAATACACCTGTGAGAAAATGATAGTGAAAAGGCAAATAACATTCTAGTATTACTATGAGAATGGTTTTGACCTTGCTGACTCTCTGAAAGAGTCCCTAGATGACACTTGGAAAACCTCTGCATTATACTACCTCCTACTAGAACGTAACTGTTTAAAAATGAAGATCTGTCTATTGATATGGATCTCCTCCCACTGGTCCATTAGGACTAGCCTTAGATTTCACACCCTCCAAGAATATTCCCTGACCAGATCCCCACACCCCACCACAACTCTTCATTAAATTTTCTTCTGGGCTCCCATAACACTCTATACAATGATCTATCATAGCATATACCGTATCTATCATGATTGTCTGATTATTCAAGTATCTCTCACTAGGTTAAAGTTAACTTAAAGTCAAGGGTATATTTTATCTCTTATAACTCCAAAACCTAGTATATACTACATTTGATGTAAGTAAGTTTGGTGAATCAGTGAATGAAGAATAAACTAGACATACCTCTCCCATCTGCTGTTCAATAATTTGATGTGCAATTTCTTCTATCGTTGCCATGATTTAATTGCCAAAATGTCCTGCCAAAAATAAAAAGATGCTTTTTCACAATTACACCCATAAAACATAATTATTGAACAACTTACAAATGAAAGTATGACTGTTTGGATTTACTTCAAAATAATGCAGTTGTGGCTGCTGGGGTGTGGGTGTGGGTGAAGGCGAATGTGGGAAGAGTGTCTTAGCTGAGCACTTGGATTTGGCTCCTTCACCTCCAACATGGAAGAAACTTACATTGATTCCCTGGACTCTCAAAAGCTATTACAATGCCCCTATGATAAAAATCACCAGATCAGGGCCTGCAGGTTTCCTTATCATCTTACCAAGTGCAGAAATAATCATCCTGACAGTGCAAACTGGCTAGTTGCCCCTTCAATGCTTGCCATCAGGTTCCTTGGGCAGAAATCAGTCACAGTATCTCAAGTTGTGATGACAAAAGCTGTATTGAGCAGGATGTAGTCAACTAAACCAGGAACCTTGGACAAGAGACTCTGGCTGAGACCACATGGCAGTGCCATCCTTTCAATGAAGACGGAGATAAAAATTTATGGAAACAGACACGCATCCCATTTGTCTGGGACACAGACAACTACAGCCCCGAGAGCAACACAGTTATGGAAATTAAGAGTAACCTGGCTTCACTTCTGGGCGTTCCCAAGTCTGCCATATGTTCTGCCATGGAAATGCACAGTAACTGAATACCTATCTCATCAAATGCCAAACCCTAGAAGACTTCTGCTTCTTCCTGCTACAGTGGGTTCTTCATTTTTTTTCCTCCTAGGCTAATTATAGAAATTTTTCTTAAAAATTCAGTTGTGGAGGTGGGGATGAGAAGGAATAAACAAGACTGGCCATGGCTGACAATTACTGAAGACTGGTGAAATTTATACTAGAGCTCATGAAACTATTCTCTCTGCTTTTACAAATTTTGTAAGTGTCTATTTAAAAAAATATTCAATGCCAAACAATTTCACTTTTCAAAGATACTGAAGCCTAAACAGAACTCTGATAGATTAGGAGTAGTTTATTAATTAAATAAGGGCAACTCTGTAAACACATCACTGTAGCCATTTAACACACTTTTAAATCAACCTACTGTAAAAACTGACAAAATAATTGCATTCATTCAGAAGAACAGAAGATTTCTCTAGAATTTTGTGATTGTTCGTCATCTGTGGCAATTTCTTACATGTTAAGGTTAATTTGAATTTAATGTAAAAGTATCTTCAAACGGATTTGAGAGCTAGTAAGATTAACGGGTTGACTCTGACTTTTGCTTTTTCTATCAGGTAGTCAAGAATACAAAAATTATTTCTGACTTTACCATATTATTTATTATCTGTCATAAACTTACTAATATTCTGTAATTAATATTAATTGTCAAAGTATCTGAACTGTTTTTCTTTCAAATACTTTATAAATATTAAATGGTTCAATTACTTGTACTAAAAGCAATATATAATATTTAGCTTAATTATTCAGTTGTTTCTAAGTAGATTGCAAAGTACTGGCCTCAACCTCTCTGGAACCAATTAAGGAGACAGCTGTTCCCCAGGTCTGTGTGCTCTGGGATCATGGTGGCAGTGAGACCCGGCCAAACTCTGACCCAACTTTGGGGGTCATTTTTCCCTTTTCTTGAAGGATAACATGTTCAAAACTGAACAGCTCTACTGGCCCATCCAGCAGAATCCCAGAAGTCCAATAGCCTTCATTCATTTCACCCCATCTGTGTCCCCTTCAGTCCAAGCTGGTAACATTTCTGCCAGCATAAAATTCTCAAAAATCATGTTGCCTCCCATGCAATTAACGGGGGTCCAAGCCATTAGACAAGACAGTCCTCTACAGATCTCTCCTGGATAATCCCATCTCTCTTCCTGGCTTCTGTTGAGATGGCTGATTGGATTAATAAATCACACGCCCATAATCTCTTTAGCAAATGGTTGTCCAGGCACACCTTGGGGAGTCTCTCCAGAACAGCTTTCTTTTTTTGCAATATGGATAATAGACTGAGTATTTTCAAAATCTTCATGTTCTGGTTCCATTTTTCTTAACAATTCTTTCTTTCTTTCTTTCCCAGGAGAAGGGAGGATTTATTATTTGCAGCAAATACGGAAAACAGTGGGGATCTTTCCAAAGCAATGCCTCCTTAATAATTCCCTTTTCAATTCAATCTCTCTTCTCTTACATTTTTACTGTAAGTAGCAAGGAGAAACTATGTCTTCAACACTTTACTTCGAAACTAGGCTATGTCTGAAACACTTTACTTAGAAATAATTTACTCAGATAAATATCCCGGTTCATCACTTACTAGTTCTACTTTCCACAAAACACTAGAATACAGTGGGGCCAAATCTTTGGTAGTTTATAACAAAGTTTGCCTTTTGTGTAGCTTCCAATAACATGTTCCTCATTTCCATCTGAGATCTCATCAGAAGTACCTTTAATGTTCATATTTCTAACAACATTCTGTTCATGATGATATATGTGTATCTTTAAGATGACAGCAGCTTTTTCTAAGCTCTCTTCTTTTACTCTGAATCCTCACCAGAATCACCTCTGACATCCACATTTTTATCACCAATCTCTTCAAGGCAATGTGTTTCCCTATAAGCATCTCAAAACTCTTCTAGCCTTCACCCATTTTCCAGTGCCAAATTTTTTAGGTATTTGTTACAGCATACCCCACTTCCCAGGACCAATGACTGGTTCGTTAAGGCTGACATTAAAAAGTAGCAAATGGTAGGTAGTTTAAACAACAAAAATGCATTTTCGCACAATTCTGGAGGCTGGAAGTGTGAAACAAGCTGTCAGCCGGGTTGATTTCTTCAGAGACCTATCTCCTCAGCTTGGAGTTGGCCATCTTTTCTCTGTATCTTCACATCTTCTTTTTGCGTCTGTGTTGTAATTTCCTCTTCTTATGGCACAAAAGTCAAATTAGGTTGGGCCTGTACCTCATTTTAACTCAATTACCTCTTTAAGGCCTCATCTACAAATAGTCACACTGTGAGGTACTAGGGGTCAGGATTTCAACATATAAATAAATTTTGGGTGAAGACAATTCAGCCCATAACACTTAGGCATATATCTAATAAGAAATGTAAAAGATTTATGTAAAGAAAGCTTTCAAATGCTATCTAGAGAGAGGAAAAACTACCTGGAGAACACATAAGAAATTGGTTACAGTGACTACCTTCAGGGAGAAGAACTGATAGTTTGGGAACAGAGATGAGACAGAGATTTATTTTTCACTGAATAAGCTTTTTTTTTAATTTAAATAACACATTACTGTAAAAAATTACCTAGAAATAACAAAAAATAGTTTAAAGAAAAGTAATCTTTTCCAGAAACCCCAAAATCATCAAGTGTTAAGAACACAAGACTCCAAAAAGCTATTTCATAATGAAAATTAAAACTATTTCTATATATTATTATTGTTTGATTACTTAAAAGTATATAAATAGGAAGGCCCAAATTCAAATCTTGCTACTACTTTACAACCTAACAATTACACTAAGATCAACTATTATTTTTGCCACAGAAGCCAAAAAGTATGAGGGCATGTTTAATTGCATACTTTGACATTAGCAATGCTGCAGGTAATATAAGGCTAATTTATTTGAATGTTAATATTCACGGAATAGTATTCTGTTTCAAGTACTGCATGAATATTCTATTCCATGAGTACTGAATTGAGAGATATTCATATCCTTCCCCCTCCTTCCCCCCCCCCCCCCCATTTAGGAAGAGAAGAGAGAGAAACTACAATGGATTCTTAACCTTTTTTGGAGTTACAGACTCCCTCAAGAATCTGACTAAAGCTACACACCCTCTTTAGAAAAATATGCACATGTATTTGGCGAATTCTACTTTATGATCCAACACATCAATTTTCTATTTCTCTATACAAACTCTATCACCACTGCAGTATTCCAGAGCCCTTGTCTCATATGTTTTACAGGTCCATGTAATCCAGACTGGTTAATATTCATGGCAAGTTTTTAGATTACTCACTTCATTTATCATATATCTCAATTTGTACTGAGCAAAACAGAAACAAGAATCTGGGAAACAAATTTAACTAGAAGGAAGACTAAGAACAACCTTTTCCCTTTGGACCCCTCTCCAATCAAATGTATCTTCCACTGAAACCTCAAACTATCATATTCCACTTGTAAAGCATGTTAGAGTCTGTCAAGCCACCTTATTAACTTACCTTAAGATTCGAGCCTAAGAAGGCAGTGATCCAGTGTTACAAAGTCAAATCTATATATAATCCTATTTTCATCACTACTCATTTCTCTCATTAAACTACCCAGGAAAATAATATTAACATGTAAATAGATTCATGAAATAATTCAAATATATCATGTAATCTTGTTCACTTCAAAAAATTTCACCATTTACAAAAAATAAGGGCAGACTAAATTAATTTCAAATCCTATCCAAGTTTATTAAGCTTTACTAAAATTCAGAAATTTTCAGAGGACAGTATTATTCACTTTGATAGACAAAAATACTAGCAAGGGGGAAATGACAGAAATTGGTGAGAATGAAATAGGTATTTGGAATGAAAGCAGGTATTTATGAGAATGCATTAGTCACTCCAGTTGTGATAAAAACTCAACTACTGCTAGTTTAAACACCCCATCCTAAAAGTAGAAGAAAAAAAAAAGTTGGGGGCAAAGGGGACATAACACACACCGCCAGGACCTTGGGAAAAACTGGAGCTAGGGTTCCTGATGCTATCAGACATCACCTTATCTCTATCCTGAAGCGTCTCCCTATTTGGCTTGTTATTTTCACCTTTGTAGTAAAGCACCAGGAAAGGAAAAGTAGTCTTCTCTTAATTCCAATTTAAAAACCTTGGTAATGGATTCTGATTGGCCCAGTGTAGGTTATGTAATCATTTCTTGGATTAATCACTGCAGGTGGGTCAGGGAAAGAGCGAAAGGAATGCTAACATGATTGACAGTGTCTGTTTTTGGAAGGCCTATTTACCAAAAGATAGGGACTAGCATAGACATGGCTACTGATGTAATCATGGGCAAGGCAATCACTTCGATTTGTAAATTGATGCACTACTGATCAATACTGATTACACAAAACTCTTCAATCAGAAGTTCACTCAACACTACTAAGCTAATCAAAACTTTAATTCAGCATTAACTCCAATTTTCTTGTTACCAGTTGGAGAAACCCCTAAAAGAAGTGGGAAAAGCCCTCATTCTGATAAAGTACTATGCCAGTACTACTTTTTTAGTACTTCCAGATCAAGGTCCTTCTAATTCCTTGCTTAGGGAGTTCTTCAGTAAAGGACAAATTTAGCTTCACAGCTAAGTTGTTTTAAATAACTTCCAAAGTTTCTTGAGAATTCACAAAATAAAATGAATTTTGATGAATTTTTTTCAGGCACATCAAATATACCAAAAACTTTTTTTCTGAAAGTTGGTTCAAAAGCATAAAGGCAAGGCAGCCTGGCGATCCTCAATATTAAGAACTGGAGGCCTGGCATCTTAAGGACTGGAGGCTGCTATACTTCCTCATGAAACAAAAGATATTAAGAATAACTAGTTACCCTGAGGTACTGATATACCGAATCTTCTTGATGGGCAGGGACTACTGACAGAGTTTGAAAAGAATCAAATTAGTTTTGGGATACCAGTCCAGATTTTATTCCCAGCTGTTAAGGGAAAATGAGGAGATTCATGAAGGAGAATTCAGTAACAGGGAAAAGAGATACAGCTTTCTTAAGAAAATTAAATTTAACAGGTATCATTATTTTTAAAGACAATAAGGTATTTAAAAAAAACAGGCAAATGAGCACAAAACTATGTACTTTGTATAGACATGTATAACAACGTAGTGTATACAGGTCTCACGGACACTTAAATGTTGTAGTCTTCTGAACAAGGCTTATTTTTTCCCACACCAAAAACTCTGCCAGATTTATTTAAGCCAGTTACATCATAGTTTTTAATGACTTTTATTGTCATTTATTAACTTCTGTTCCAATATCATTGAAGACTTTGACACTGATTGTTGTCCCTTTCCTGCCATCAACATAGGTGACTTCAGTGTCCATGAAGACAACTCAAACTATAACTAATCTCCCAGTTTCTTGACCTCAAAGTCTAATAACATTCACCCAATTGCTACTTTAACATTGTGCTGCCAGGCTGCTCTAACATATATATTTAATACTATTTTACCTCTTAATATCCTTCAAAGCCTTGCCATTAACTACAGGGTCTGAGGTGTTATTGGTTAAACCGTACATTCTAGCCATATGCACTACCTGCAATTCCTTGAGTTGACCATGTTGATTCATACTTCCATGATTTTACTAATGGTTTCTCTCTCTACCTTGCATACCAAGGAATCACTAGGTCAACCTGATGTTTTTCAAGACTAAATTTAACTCCAAAAACTGAAGAAAAATAAGCATTTTTTACATATTGTTATTGTAAGTATAAACTGTTACAATCTTTCAAGAAAAGTAATTTGCCAATGTGTATCAAGAGCCTTAAAAATGTTTATCCTCATGGGGCCAATAATTCATTTGATATTTTCCATTCAACAAATACTTGAGTGCTTGCTCTAGGTCAGGTATTATCTAAATGTTAGGGATACAGCAGAGAATACTAAAACAAACTTCCCCTTGTAAAATTTAAATACTTGTTGAGAACTCACTATGGGTTAGGCATTTTTCTAAGTGTTAAGGATACAGCAAAGAATCCTAAAACTTCCCCTTGTAAAATTTATGTTCTGATGAGGTAAAACAGACAGCAAACAAAATATACAATATCAACAAATGGTAAAAAGTGGAATGGAGAAAAGCAGAGCAGAGACTAGTGACAGAAAATGCTGGAAGGGGTGCATGTGTGCAATTTTTAATAAGAAGTCAGAGATGGCCTTACTGACAAGCAGGCATTTTAGCAAAGACAAAGGACAAAGATTTGTGCAAAAAATATTCTTGTTAAAATCATGTATAAGAAAATGTTTAACGATGAAGAAAAAATGCTTATGACAAACTAAATGCAAATATGAAGAAAATTACATTTACAACTGATTTTATGCAAAACATGCAAGAATGTTAATTATGACTTTCTAAGTGGTGATTTACGGACCACTTATTTTCTTCTTTATGCTTTCTGAATGGGTATCTCATATTATAATCAGAAAAGTAAGCATTCTCTCATCTATAGCCTTCTGTATCTTGTGCCCCTTTATTTTCTAAAGCACCCTGCTGTTATCTGCATAGATGACCATCTCCAATAAAAGACTTCTAAGGAAAAAGAACTGTGTAGTTTTTCAATGAACCTCTAGTGTTTAACAGTGCCTAGTATTGACACCTGAACTTAGGAACTATTTACTGAAACATACTTACCAGGCACTGTGAGACTATGGAACTTGACAGTGAATAAGACAGAAAAGATCTCGGCCTCATGGAGCTTGTATTTTAGCGAGAAAACAGATTTTAGAAAATTACCATGTACTAAATGCTGTGAAGCAAACTAGGAAGGAGTGATAAAGAGAAAAATAAAGAACTACAAGGAGGGGTTTATATAGGGAGTAGAGTGTCCCAGACCTCAAGTCAATAAATCAAATTTCCAATCCCATTTTTACTATTTACTAAATGTCTGACTACATGTCAGTCACTTAACCTGAGGCTCCATTTGCTCATAAATGAAATGGATTCGATAAAATCTACCTCAAAAAGTTGTTGTAAAAATCAGTTTAACTGAAAATATCTGTATCAATGGATAACAGTCTCTTACAGGTAAGAGGCAGTCCCTGAAAGTTAGCTGAATGAACAAAGTGCTCAATAAATGAGCAAGAAGTCAGAAGAACCACCACACTGGAGAGGGAGGGTCTGAAAGACCTTACAGAAGAGACATGAGTTAAGCATTGAAGTGTAAGTATTTTTACCAACCTGAGGGGCAAAGCAAAAAAGCCTAAGGATGCTGCCTTTAATACTCTGGAGCTAATTAACATACAGAAGACACAGTCCTACATTTTTGGCTCTGATTTTTTTTTTTACACATTTACCTTGATCTCATTTTACATTTTCTCCCCAAAGGAAAAAAAAGCAGTGTCAACGATGCCATCCTTCCTCCATTCAGATTCAAAAATTAAAGTCTGTGCTCTCTACATCAAATGCAGTTCACTTTCTTTCCCCAGCACCTGCTCTGCGCCCTCATTCTTTCCCCACCAGTCCCATTTCCATCAACTAACTGTAGTCTGTTGTCACCCAAAGCAGTGTTTTGCAAACTTCCTGTTGTGAGCCGCCTATGGATGGGTAAATAGAGTAGGTCAGGATTGTTTTTTTAAAAGAGGAAATTAGAATAGAAAATACTGCACCAGGTACAGTGAGGGCAAAAACAGTCTTGTGAAGACTTATTTCAATTTAATTTCTCTGTGGGTGTTGAGTCATGATACATAATGTATTTTTTCTGTGAAGCAGTCAAAGAAAACTTGAGAATATGATGTAAAATAATATATTTTTTTCTGGTGGGGGGGTCAAACATCTGTTTGAAAACCTGATGGAAGTTAAGGTTTCCCTCACCAGAAAACAAGTTCATATTTACTCATGCTATGATGGTATATGAACTTCAAGTTGTTCATAAAACCTCCTGTGGCCAGTTCAAGGCCTTCAAGTTAAGAATTCTTCGGGTGTAACTTCAGATACTGCCAGAATTGAGTTTCCCGGATCTATATTTAATATATGCAACTTTGTGTATATGAAAAGCCCCTAGAAGGCATGTTTGCATCAGCACCTTTGACAAATAGCAAGATCTCAAGATGCTTACAGAACTGAAACACATCCTTATTTTCCTGCTTCAGAACCACCAGTCTCTTTAATGGTCAAAAAATAGTTTCAGCCTTCTCCTGCTATTTTTTCCAGTATTTACTCGGCCCCTATAACACACCTACCACTCACTGCAGACACAAAGGAGTGTTCCTTTATACGCTGACTTCCTCATCTTCCCCTTTTACCACCTATCAGTCCCAGAAGGGCCTCTGTTCAGGACAAACGAAACTGTTCTTTATTCCCCCAATATATCATTACAAGCTCCTCCTCCTTCATTTAAATTCCATTCCAACTTTAAGACTCAGTTCTAATGGGTTTTTGTTTGTTTTTAATTCAATCTTTCTAGATGGGTACAGCATTTACTGTGTATACTAAGGTTGTTAACTAGGATTC
This sequence comes from Camelus bactrianus, assembly GCF_048773025.1. NCBI lineage: Eukaryota > Metazoa > Chordata > Mammalia > Artiodactyla > Camelidae > Camelus > Camelus bactrianus. The sequence goes on along the minus strand of NC_133550.1, from coordinate 39,267,067 downwards.
AAGAACAGACTTCTGTGGACTTCTAATATTGTATGCAAAATTTTATGTAAAGGTGCATTTTTCTAGAGACAGGCCATTGCTTTCATAAAAGATTTTAGGAGATTGCAGAGGGTCCTATATGTCTCAAAAACGGCATATAGATATACTATTAATTTTTTATTATATGCTGTTTCTTTCGTCTTTTCTATTTCCCAAAGGCAGGAATTATATTCTTTGTGTAGCAAACAGACAGTAGATATTTGGGTAATGTTTGCTACTTTTGATTTGTGTCTCCCTCAAAACCATTCCTAAAAAAATGACTGAAATGTCGCCTACAAAGAATGATGAACTCAGTTACAGTTCACGTGATCCCTTATTTGTAAGAATAAATAGAAGTATATCTTTAGATCTACCAAACTGACATACAAGCAAAATTTAAATGGTCGGTCATTATGTACCGACCATTCAACCAACCACACAGTAAACCGTTTAAAACCCTCAAATGTCGAAGGCCTATTTACAAGTTTCGGAGGCACAAAAACCCTACAGGCCTTTATTTCAAGTCTTTTTATTTTTATTTATTTATTTTTTTGTCCCCAGTTATTACTATTTTTTTTTAAATAGGTCAACCTACTTCGTGAAGGTTACAACTTGGTAACATTTGTCATTCATAAAACTACGGTATCTGCAGGAGTTGGAGGCAGAGTTTCTTAACAAAAGAGCTACTAGAAGGTTGGAGATACCCAGTACAGTGAGGACCCAGGGCTGTTTCGTTTTATTTCTCAAAAGATACAGGTCCAGAGGCAGCGCACGCCCACCCAACTCGTTGGGAAAGTTGAGGGCGTTGTTCCGTGGGTCCTGTGTGAGCCCGAGAATTAGTTAAGAGGCCCCGAGGTGAAGGGGATTCAGGCCCGCCGTTCCCCTGTCCCGCCGGCGGCCGAGCCCACGCTGCGCCCCCCGGGCCCGCGGCGGCGCCGCGCGACTCCCTGAGGCGGGGGAAGAGGCGGCGGCGCCGAGACGGAAGCTTTTCCTGTAGGTGAAAGGTCAGAGGCGCCGTGGGAGAGGCTGCGGTGCGCGCCCAGCCGCTCGCGGACTCCCTCTCGCGCCTGCCGCCCAGGCCCCTCTCCGGGCTCCTGGCCCCGCTACGGCCTGGGCTTCTGTCAGAGCCCCGCGCAATGGGCCCGAGCGCTCCGGCCGCTCTCCGAGCTCCCAGCCCACCCGGAGCAGCGTGCCGCCGCACCGCCAGAGTGCGGGTTCTCCCGGCCGAAGCCGCAAGCTATTGGGAGGGCTGGGGGCGCGCCTGTTGGCAATTTGGAGGAAAGAAACCCCCCCGCCCCCGTCCCGGGTGCGGCCGCTTTTCTCCTCACCCGGCTCTTACCGGCGCTTCTCTACCGAGCTACGTTCTGTGCCGGGCGTAGACCGGTCAGTCCCACTGCGGCGGCTGCTGGGGCGGGGGACTCCGGGAAGAGACACGTTGGAGAAAGCTGAAGCAGGGAGGGTTAAGAAAAAATGGGGGTAAGGAGCTTTCTGCGTTTGTGTATTTGGGGGGGGGTCAGAGTTCGTGACCCCTCCCTCAGCTCCTCGGTGCGCGCTCCCGTCGGGGCCTGCGCACTAGTGGAGTAACGAGGCGGCGAGAGCAGGTCGTGACGTTCCTAGTGGAGGGATGAAAGAACTAAGCCCCTGAAAGTCGGCTGCCCCCTATCGTAAAGGAGGGAGACTGCCCCTCCAGAGCCACTCAACCCTAATGGGAACTTTCAGAAGCTGCCTGCGCTTAGCGTCTTGTTTGCAAAAGGCGGTCCTTAAACGGAAGTTTTGAGACTGTTCAGATTTGAGCAAAAATAGATAACCTAACCAGTTTTAGACAGTTCGGTTTTTTACTTGTGGAAAAGTGGGCTCTGTTATAGGCTCTTACCTTAAACTAAAAGGTTTGTTAGACTAACAAAACGTTAGATCCCAATAAAATATAAAAAAAAAAACACTTAAATTTAAAAAGCTGGGGCAGAATCTTATATATTAAGGCAAAGTTTAATGAATCAACTCTTGAGAGTAAATGGGTACAATAGTTAAATGAAGCTAGAATATAATCCCTTAGAATGTAAACTTCCGGAAGACTGGCTTTAGTCTTTTGTTCACTGGTGTATTCCCAAATTTATAGGACAATGCCTAATGGTCGATAAAGATTTGCAAAATGAAAAGGCACTGACAGAACACCACATTGTGATCGTGGCCACGTGAGGCACTGAAAGAGCTGCCCACTTTGGGCGAAGTACTGTGTGTTTTGGACTTTAAAGGGGTCCTCAGTATGTTTTTTAGTATTGATTGGCACTAGAAAAGCAGTCACCGATTCAGGGCAGAAACCCAAGTCAGGAAAAACAGGTTCACTGGTAAGAACATCTCCGCTGTCATTTCTTTCTGGAACCTGGAAAAATAACAGAAAGGGGGCATGCAACAACCCCTAACAAGTGGAAATATGTTTTATGCCTCATTTTTTGTCTTCCTCTTCCTTTTAGTATCGTTTGTTGTGTGGTTGGTGGTTTTAAGGCAGCCCCTCCTCCATCCGCCCAAATTCAGGACCAAATCCTTAAAGTTGATACCAAAGGTGAAAGCTAAAAAAGTATATTATAGGTTCAGTGGAAAAGGGAAATCTGAGAACTTTTCTCTATTCTCAGTGCCCAATATATATGTCTATAATGACACTTGGGGTTACCCCCTTATCCAATTAATTCACTTAAGTCAATAAATTGACTTATTAAAATTTGGAGGTAGAAGCTATTTTGGGAATATCTTTTGTGGGTGAAAAAGAGATTCACCTAATTATGATTCAGGAAAGCAGGCCAGTGTGGTTCATCTTTAAATGTAGGACTATAAAAATTTAAACAGACATCACCACACCAAAAGTAGATTCAGTAAATTTATTTTGTATAAATATAATACATATTAACATTATTTACAATGCTAGTACTCTATTTATAAAGGATCTACATCTCTATATAGACAATAAGATACAAACTATTATCACTTTAAGTGAAAAGTGTTTCTAGAAATTTGTCATTTAAAAAAACAATAGTTTTTTAAGATTGATTTTTAGCATGCTGTGACCAACTCACATAAGAGAAAGCTGCCCCCTTCTATCCCCCTTCCCCCCCCAAAAAGGGAATTTGATATTGAGGCTTTTTGAAAATTTACTACTATCTTTATCTTAAAAAAAAAAAATCCTACTAGATATTTTCCCTTAGGAAATAACATTAGAAGTAGCACAGGCTCCAAAATATTTGTGTATTAGAAGCACTCAAAAAGAGAGAGAGATCTATTTGAATTAATTTAATTAATTCACCAAATACTGAGTGTCCAGTGCAGGCAAGGCACTCTGCCAGATGCTGAGGGAGAATCTCAGATGAACAAGATACAGTTGCTGTCCTCAAGGACCGAATGTGACAAGCACCATAAGAAAGTCTGTTTAGGAGCTAAAGGCTATGGGAACATAGAGGAAGGAGAGCCTAGATCTAGTCTGGAGGGCAGGGGAGAGACGGACTAGGATCAACTGTTACAGAGAAGTCTTGGATAAATAGGCAGAAATGGAGGTGAGGGAAGAGGTGAGAAAGAAGAAAACTGAACAGAGAAAGGTTGGGTTGGGGTTAGCTGCAGTGTATGATACCTGAGGAAAAGTGTTGCATGCCAAGCCACTGGGAAGCCAATAAAGGTTGTAAAGAGCAGGGATGAAAATAGAACTATGCTTTACAAGATGACTCTTGTAGCATTTAAAATCAGCATTGGAATTAGAAGAAAAGTTATGCCACTCATTAGGAAGAGGTAAGAAGGACTTGAGCTAGGTCTGATGCAGTAACAGAAGAGCAATGAAGACGGAGAGGATATGAGAATATTTGCAGAGGGTCTTGTTGATACTCGGAGGCAGATTCTGGAGCCTAGAATGGTGTTTTTCCATTGCAGAAGAAAATAAACAGATTTGAATGGAAAGAAACTGAGTTAAATTTCAGTCATGTTAAGTTTAAAATGCTTAAGAAGGATTCATGTAGACATCCAAAAGGTACTTGCAAATCAGCCTTGCAGAATGTTAGAAAGAGTAGGTCTAAGATTGAGTTATAATGAGGGCACATTGGGGGCTGCGTTTGAGGTGTAGATGGCAAGAATCCTGTCCTTACTTTCCTCAACAAGTATTTTCTCTTAAAAGACTGTCTTACAGGGTAGGTATTTTGTGAAAAACTAATACATATGATATATAGTATCTGTCTTTAAGGAGTGTGCAGTATTAAAAGAGAAATAGGATTTACCTCTCTGGAAGTCCCAGTGACTACATTTGACTACAGTGGATCTCAAACTTCAAAAACCGAGTATAATGAAAGCACACTCCAAGTCATATCACCATATACTGTGATAACATTTATGTTTTAACTAAATTACTAAATAGCAGGCCTTCCCTATTTCTGGATATCTTCTACCAACCAAAAAAATTATACATTTGGCTAACAAAACTACACTCTAAAGTTGTCTTCTTCACTTAGTTGTTTCATTACAGCGTTGCATTAAACAAAGGTTTCTCTGATGATCTCATTTTAAGAAATGCTACCATATAGTCAAAGAATCAAGCTTGTACTTGAAAAAGAGAGAATTAATTATCTTGGGCAAAGAACAATAGGAAAATACTGGGTACATTAGGGAACAGGGGAAAAGAAGTTGGAGGGAGGTTCAGAAACGTGGGATAATGCCAAAGATAAACTTTCTCGTTTTCCTAGACTCTGGAGGGTCCTCTACGTGACATCTGCCACAGATAAAGGGGGAACACTTGTGGGAGACATGTACTAAGAACGCCAGCCTTCCTCTAGTTTAATGTGGCATCTCTTGTCTAGGTTTCTTTCAGCATTCTTTTGGGCTCGGCTTTATAACTGCTCTTCTGACATTGTGTAATACAATACTCTCCATATTTTGCTTTTTAAAGAAATAATACATCTATGTTTGTGTTGAACTGGCGGCTTTAAAAAAAATAACTAGCACAATCATACATGAGTTCCACATGTAATTAGTGGAATTACTAGAAGTTTGTGCCGTGTTTCTTGTATTTAAGTATTTAACTGGTTCTTGATTTGGTCAACTGTTGGAAGATAGAATAGCCTTGGCTGATGATTTTTAGATTCTGATTAAACCAAAAACCTTGTAGTAAGAAGGCTGAGAGCTCAAAAACAGGAGGGAAGAATGCCAAAAAACTTCTTTTGTGAAATGCTAGTCCCAAGGAAGCAGAAGGAAACACTTTATATAAAAGGCATAACCTTGGTCTCCAGAAAGGATACACTAAAAACTGGAGGATTTTTAACACGGAAACCTTATTTATGCTATCTTGGTTAAAATTAATAAGCTGCAAAGAAGTGTTAGTTTACCTACAGTGACAGAAAGACTTGGGAGATAGCATGTGAGGATTGTGTGAGGGTTTAAAATGATTCCAAAGCAAACAACAGCCGGAAAAACTATAGCAACCAACTCTAGATCTAGTAGAGACCCTGGTGCTGTAACAGACATTCAAAAGGCTTCAGAAAGGCACCCAGGACTGCTCTTGGCAACCATAAATATCATACTGAATTAGGAAAGTCTTTATATAAAAGCAGAAAGGAATTTTCTTGTGCCCTTTGATGAACTATTTTATGGATAATCTGGCCTTTTAAGATAATTTATATTTAGTTTAAGCTCAATCAATAAATGTACATTCTCAACATCAGGAATGGCTTTCATCATAGTGTTAATTTCATTTTTCCTCTGCTAATCAACAATTTAATCTACATTGTCCATACGTTAAACAATACGTGCACCAGAATTAGGAATACAAACCCTTCCTAATGAGGTACACTGGCAGTTGATTAAAGAAAAAAAAACCTTTTTTTTAATTACCAGGGAAGACATAACACAAAGTGGTATTAAAATGAACAGTACACAGTTTCATCTAATACTGGCTTTAGAATTTGTGCTTTTGTAATATGGTAATTCCAGTTCATTTTTTAATTCACAATATTAGAGGAAATGTAACATTCTTTTTAGATGCAAATACCACCTGACTTGGGCTCAGAATACTTACAGCAGCAAGGGACATTATGTAATATAATGCTTGCCATGTTTTGCTTTTTAAAGAAATAATACATTTATGTTTGTTTTGAATTGGCAGCTTTAAAAAAAAGATTAGACTTAATGTAAAGGCCATAGAGTTGATTACTTGTGTTCCCCTACAGATGAAAACATCCTTTTTCCTGCTCAAAGTTCAGTTAAATAAAAACTCAGATTCTATCCCTTTTCTATAATTCCTTGATGATGTGACATTATCTCATGCCAAAAGATATACATAACAGTAGAAATATTTTAGATAATTTACTGGAATTTCACAGTTTACTGAGGTAGAAATTGGCCATGTGTTTTTCCATTAAAAGATACAAAACTTCATCTAAATTGACTGATTCAAAGACATGCATTTTTCATCAGCAGTTTTATAATCATAATTTCTAAATCAAACACTGCATGGAAGTTTGCTCCTTGATGTGTGTTTTATATTTACCACTAGTGAGAATATTACAATTTAACACTGTAAAACACACTGAGAAAACAGAACAGACTGTGTCACAAATAGTTAATACAGTATACAGTAATAAGATAAAAAAAGTTTTCTGTTTTCTAAAGTAAAGGTACTTTAGAATTCAGTGTCACTCTCAGAAATAATTCTGACCATTTAGTAAACATCATAAGTTTAATAAATAACATATATGAAAAACAGACATTTAAAAAAATACCTTATACCTAACAAAATAATTTCTTTGATGAAGATTTTGGTTGGATTTATCTTGGCACTGTTCATTTATAAAATTTTTGCACTGCATTTACTCTATTCTGATGAAATTTCACCCTTCTGGAATCATACAGGAGATGAGACCAATATAGCTACAATATTGTGCCTTCTTGAAATGCTTCTATCCACCTAGAAGAGAAATTTGTTAATTCGTAAAATGCAATCATCCAATACATGTTAAGACAATATAGGTAATAGCTGTGTCTGTGCATCCAATTACCCTAACATTATATTTAAGGTCTTTTCTAGAGCAAACAAGAATTCTGTACATATGGAACTACCCTTTATTTGGTAATCTGGACCCAAATTTGGCCTGAAAAGTACATCTCTTATTTCTATGAGGCACGAGGAAGGGGCCATTTCATGTAAGAGCTCTATGAAGTCCTAATGATCCCATTTAATTGATTTTGGAAGTGAATATATCTGCAAAGGCCTTTATTTCAACCCCTTTTCTGCCTTTAGGAACACTAGCTCTATCCCCATCTCCTCATCCCTTAATTCTAAGAAACTGAGATTCCTTGGGCATCTATAGTCTAGACCTGTTTTAATATTTTCAATGGAAGGGAATCTAGCATCTAGTGGTGTATGCTCAGTTAATCTAAAGTTTGTTTGCAATATAAAAGTGTCTCAGAGTTTCACAGAAGTCTTTCTAAAATTCTTTTGTCTTGAAAGTTTTATCTGACAACATACACAGCTACTGTTATTCAAAAAAACATTTGTAGGTAGTTTCTTTGTACCTCCCTAGTACTGTAATTGCTTCTGAACTTACCAGGAACATTTTAAATCACTCACTTTAATTAGTAAAAGTGGCCTATAACAGATTTATCTCAAATTTTTAGGACGGAATTTTAAAAACTTAAATTTAAAATGCAAATGGCATATGTTATACCATAATTATAAGACTGTTAAAGTCATAAGTTCCCATTAAAATTAACATATTTTTTATTTTGTAATGTTTAAATAGAGCAACCCATATGATAATAATAATAAGCTCAAAGAGAAACATAATTTAGCCTGTATTAATTCTAAATTACAAATAAGCTGATTCCTTTCACCCAACTACATTCAACTCTGTCTTGAAGGGATTTCTATCTTGTTAATTTAATGATATAAGCAAAAGATGTATATTCAAAAGCTTATCAGCTTGATGGTGAATACAGATGAAAATGATGAGAAATATAGTATCTAACAGAATATTAGGGCAATTACTATTTTATCCAAGTAATTTTAAAGAAAAAAATACTTGTGTCATAATTTTAAAATATTCTTCAGTACCTAAAAGAAATTTTTTTTTTACCTAAAAGAAATTATTTGGAGGAGCAGCTAACCATGGCTAGATATCCTAACATAGACCAAAAAAAAAAAAAGTCTTATAGGGTATTTTTGTAACACTACCTGATTAATATTCAAGAACATACATAATTCTGGCATATTAATTCTAACTGCCTTGCTTATTTAAATCAATCTTTTTAATCTACATGTACTTTTTAAGCCTGTTGAAATAGAAAACATGAGCATCTCTTAGTGAAAACAAAAACTAACATTTTTATGAGGCCAAAAGAAAAATCAGATGAAAGGGAGGTGAACCGAACTGTTTTGTTCAGAAAGGAGCTTGATTTCAGAGATATGCTTCTCTATGTTAAGCCACCTCATGACATCTAAATAAATATTCTTGTTGGAATTTTGAAGAGACTGTTTCAGCCTTTTTCATCTAAAATGATATCCATTTCCTTCTACTCAGTCATTGGGAACAGCATGGGAGCCTCTTAATGTGTTTGACCTTTTCCCCAAAGAAGTAAGTTAGCAAGCAGCTGTTTAAACTCCTGCTGTTCCGTGGCACAATTGAATCACTGGATTGCCAAAGTCCTAGAACGTTTCAAGAGAAGATTCTTAACCTCATTGGAGGAGAGGTCAAATACCTCAGCTTCCCTTCCTTTCAGCAGAGTAGCATCATGCTGCTTCCTCGGAGTCATGTGCACACAAAATATTTTGGACAGAACTACCTATTTTCTTCTCCCCTCTGCCTCCTGAAAGTATTTCAGATACTCTCTCCTATCTTTAAAACAATTCTAAAGAGTGTGAATAATACATTAAGTCTTTCTAATTTGGATCTCTGATTTAAATTCTTAGTTGTTCTCATGCACAAAAGTAGGTTATTTTAAACATCACTCATTTAAAGTACCAACTTGAAATCTTATGTATGATAAATATGCCTAAATTACTTACTTTTGAGCTGAGTGAGCATCATCTGCTTTGAATATGTAAAATAACATGTTTTTGTGCAGTAGCTGAAACACTCTAGACTCTGAATTCTCATCTTTGACTTGAGTGACAGTGAATCCTAGTAAAGGTTGACTCTCCAATGCTGCCACGTCCTAATTTACAAAGACACAAAGGGAGATGGGTTTTTAAATTCAGATCTGAAAACTCTTGATCTATATAGCTCTAATTTAATTTCATTATACACATAGATAAAACAATGGTAATTCTAGCAACTTATTCATTTTTCATTTACTCAACAGTATTAATTGAGCTGCCCCACTCCAGCTACCCAATGAGCTAGACACTGTGCTAGATAGTTTTCAATGTGTTCATGTCCATTGAATTTCATATTATTTCCCTATAACCAAGAGAGGTAAGTAATTACATTACTTTCATTTTGTGGATGCAGAAAATATAGCTCTAGAAAGGTGATATCCCCCAGTCCCACTAAATTAGAGCTTGGACCCTAGAGAAGTGGTTTTCATAGGATGCTGGAACAAAGGATGGTCAGGTAGGAGAAAAGGGTAGTATTAGAACCAACAGCCAGAAATTGTTTATAACCCAGAACAAAGTCGATTTATCTATGCTGATACCTGATCAGTACAACCTGGGGATAGTCAAGGGAGTGTCATCCAAGAGAACTTAGCAGAAAGGATAAGAACCTCTGCCTTGGGGGAAGGGTACAGCACAGTGGTAGGGCGCATGCTTAGTATTCGCAAGGTCCTGGGTTCAATTCCCAGTACCTCCATCATAAATAAATAAGTAAACCTAATTACCTCCCACCTATCCCCACCGAAAAAAAAAGAAAAAGAACCTCTGCCTTTAGTAGTCAGTGGTCACATGACACCCCCAAAACTTACATTTTAATACTACGGAAAATTCCTAACATTTTTAAGTAAGAGCTCTTTAGGTACAAAATAAGGACACTGTTCATGTCAAAAATAACAACATCTCCTCCTCCAAAAGCAAAGTGAAACAAAAATCATAGACAGATTAAGCAAACACTGTAATTACTTCCAAGTAGCATTATAAAATAAGACCCCCAAATTACTCATGTTTAAATTTCAGATCTTACCTCACTTGCAGCATATGTATATAGCACTTTATTTTTTATGACAAACCACAAGTGTTTCCAGGGTTTTTTATTGCCCTTTGATCTGTACAAATAGCCACTCATAGAAGAATCTTCTGTGTTTGCTGATACCTAGATAAGCAAACCCCATACACAGTTTAATGGTTTTCAAACAAAAAATAAATTTTAAATAATAAAATTGCTTTTGATCTTTGGTGCTGAAAGCAATAACCATAATAATGAATGAAACTGTTTATTTTCAAAGTCTGCTACCGTACAAACTGAATACTGCCATTACCATGAGTGTAAAACCTTTCCTTTTAGAAATTCCAGAATTTTACCTGGTTTAACTGTGCTTGTACGTATGTATTTCTCTGTGGATACACCTGTGTTTTCTGAATTGCCATGAGATGAATCATAATTCCAAAGGTCAAAAATGCCTTTTGAAAGCTGTATTTTGGGGACTGTATATGTTTATTGCTCCTCTTACTTTGGAGTGTTAGGGAAAATTACTTAAACCTTTACCTCTGTTCCTAAAATAAATTTTTGGACTTCTAAAAACTATATCAACAGAAAAGTAAATAGAAAATTCTATTATTAATGGTGATGTTAAGGATCAGTTTCTGCTCTCCAAATTTTGTCCTGAAAGAAAAGAAACCTATTTTGTTTCATAAAAGGCTGACAATGTCTTAATCTCTAGGTAAAAGGTAGTATTCAGTGACTACAATCCAGCAGTTGAAACTTCTTTCTCTTTTTAAATATAGGAAAAATTGAGATGTAAGAGCCAAGTTTAGGAACTGCCTTGTTGGTGACATGATGAACAGACTCCCAGGGTGGCTTCCTGCTGATCATCAGACTGGTGCACCATCTCCTGTGGGCAGGACCTGTGACAGCCCCTAGCCTATGGAATATGGTGAAGGTGATGAGATATCATTTCCCTGAGTGTGTTAACATTACATCAGACTCCGTCTTGCTAGCAGGCTGGCTCTAGAGCCTTTCCACCATGCCAGCTTTGAAGAAGCAGCCATTTGGGGAGGCCCATGTGGCAAGTTGCTGAGGGCATCCTCTAGGAGCAAGGTAGACCCTTCCCTAGTCAGCCTTCAGATGAGAACTCAACACTGGCCAACACCTTGATTGTGGCCCTGCAGAGATTCCCATCTAAGCTCCCGAGATAATAAATGTGTGTTGTTTCAAGCCACTAGCAATAATTTGTTACACAGCAATAGAAAACTAATAGAGATGGGCTCTGTGAATTTTAAAAGTATGTCTTTAATCATGTAGTAATTGTATTAATTTCTTATAAATTTCATGAAAAGGATGATAATTGTTTAGTGGAAAATTTGTATCTAATGTTAAATTAGAAATATCTGTTAAGTGCAAGTAAATTTGTATGCAGAAATAACATGCTTGCATAAAACTATCAAGTAATTTAAAAAAAAATTAGAATGTTTACATTCAAAAGAGGTTTCTCCTAAAATGTAGTTATGTTGGGATACTACTATGTACTTACATTAAGTGTTACTGTCATTGCCCAAAATATTTTGTACATTCTTCTTTAGGAATATTTTATAATTAACTTATTAATCATACATTCACAATACTGAATAGCCATACATAGTCCTCTATCATCTTTTTAAAAAACTTGGTGTTAACCAGCTTAAGCACATGATTCACAAAACTTTCCTTCCAATGATTTCACTATTAAAAAAATAAGTCAAATCCAACTCAAAAGACATAGCCTGCCATTACTGAGGGTACTGAGGGTACATAATTCCACAAAAGAGGAATTTCTATACTACTATAACAGAGAACTATATGCAGTGGCTTATAGTAACCTGTAATGAAAAAGAATAATTAAAAAGAATATATATATAATGGAATCACTATGCTGTACACCAGAAACTAATACTACATTGTAAATCAACTATACTTCAATTTTTTTAAATGTTAAAAAAAAAAAAAAAAGGAATTTCTAAAAATGTATTGAACGTCACTGGAATAAAAACACAACTTCCAAATTCCTCAAAAAGTTAAACACAGAATTACCATATGATCAAGCAATTCCACTCCTAGGTATACAACCAAGACAAATGCAAACATATGCCACACAGAAATCTGTACACAAATGTTTACAGCAGTGTTATTTGTAGTATCCAAAAGGTGGAAACAACCCAAATGTCCATGGATAGATGAATGGATAAATTGTAGTGTATACATACGATGCAGTATTATTCAGACATAAAAAGAAACAAAGTGCTGACACATGTTATAACTTGGATGAATCTCAAAAACACTGTGCTAAGTGAAAGAAGCCAGACACAAAGGTCACATATTGTATGACTCCTTTTATATGATACATCCAGAAGAGGCAAATACATTGAGCAGATTCGTGGTTGCCAGCAGGCAGAGGGAAGGGGGAATGGGGACGGTTACTTAACGGACACAGGGTGTGTTTATGAGGTAATGAAAAGGTTTTGAAATTAGAGCAATATGCTGGTTACACAACATTGTGAAAACGCCAAATACCACTGAATTATATACTTTAAAATGGTTAATTACATGTTACATTAATTTCACCTCAAGTTTTTTTAAAAAGAAGAAAAACAGCTTTCTGAGAACACTTTGACTTTTGCAGCACTGAACTGGAAAAATTTACTTCCCCTGTGTAACCACAAATAAGCAAAGCAATGGGTCTTAAACTGTAGTATGCCTACAAGTGAATCACCAAGAATGCTTGTTAGTTTCTGATTCCATACAGCTTGGGAGGGGCCCAAGAACCTGCATTTCTGGTACGTTCCCAGGTGGTGCTGTTGCTGCTCTGGAGGACACTTTGAGAACCGATGGAGTAAAGGGAGCAGTGGCTGTAGCCAGGAAGCAGAGGTTTGAAAGTGCAAGACCTGTTTGTGTGGCTGGGTAGAAAGATGTACAAAACAGGACTGGAATTAGGTTGAGTCTAGTCTATAGATCATAGAGAGTTTCTGTAGCCAATGCTGTGGAGTTCAGACTGAAGAGGGGAGCATGTGTAAGAATTATATGTATGAACTGTTACCTCAGCATGGAGAGGTGAAAAATTACAGAGAACTGAAACTTATTTCAGTTGGTTAAGAACCTTTAAGTTCCTGAATATGTGTTTACATTCAGGAACTGAGTCATGGAACAGGTAAACTTCAGAGGTATTCACTCAGCTGGTATGACCAGTTCCACAAGAAACTTGGCAAGAAACATGGCATTGTAAATTGTACTCTTACTATTTCATGTGATTGGCTATAAATCACTTTCTAGTATTTCAATTGCTGAGATGAAATACACTCAACTTTACAAAAGAAACATATCTTGGTCAAATTTTTAGAGTTTGCTTCCACTTTCCATGATAGGACACCTCCATAGCACCACTCCTGGACACAAAACTAGCACAGGTGGAACTAATTAATAAACTAATCGAAATAGGAGTAACCAGAAACTACTGTCTGATCTCTTGACATTGGCTGACTGAACACTTCAATTTGAGGAACTGGAATAGGGTATCAATGATGCCTGCAGATTGACACCAGTGGCAGGTCTAACTGTGCAGGCTACTATCACTTAAAATTTTTCTTTTAAGTTTAAAGGAAGAATAACCCACTATCTGTGATATCAGCTGTATATATATAACCAACTAATGTCTACAAAAATCAAGCCATACAGGTGAGTAAATGCTAATAAAATGCCCCAAATATTCTACAGACCTCTTCCGTCTGGTAAGGGGTCTCCTCAAAGTAATTTTAAAAATTCATGTGTGTCCAAGTTATCTTTACCTTCTATCATTGCTATAAAGGGTTCTGCAAACCTTTCAACAGCCATTTTCTAAATGACTCAGGTCATAAGTGAGACCAAGCAAGGTAGTGAGGCCTCAGCCACATCCATCACCAGTATTAAAATGCATGTCTTAATAGTAGCAGGAAATGACATCTTCCTTTATGAAAGAAAAACAGTGTATTATAAGCATATGAATAATTCAGCCTCTATCAGGTTGCAAGTTTAATGGAAATACTTACTTCTTTGAGAGCAGCTGGGATTTTTTTCTGTTTCCTCCCTGATGGAATACTATGTAAGACTGATGATAAGGCACTTGAAGGAGATTTGTGATTTCCGGGAGATCCAGTCTTAGGGGAGTGCTGGTGGTCTAAAACAAATCAGGTACACTTATGTAACCAGTGGCAAGCATTCTGCAACTCAGTTTAATCCAAATCAATAAACATTGCTGCATAAAATATCCATGGAAGGATACTTAAGAAATTTATGACACTGAGGCTTCTGGGAAAAGAAGATAAATGGTGGGAAGTAGAGTGGGAGGAAGACGATCCACTGTCTAAGGTTTTATACTTTTTCAATGCAAATCCTATGAAAAGATTGCCTTTTTGTGCCTTTAGAGTTCTGAAACAGGTTAGTGTACTAACAACTTAAAAAAATAAAAATTCCCTCCTGACTTAAAAACAAACAAACAAAAAAACTAACAATAGCATTTGGTATCCAGATACATGACCAAATATTACAGTGAACAAAGTACTAGAAAAGGGACTATCAGACAAAATGAGGAAGTAATTAATTTTGACTGCAGAGGTTCAGGGAAAGCTGAGAAAAGAATGAGAGGTTTGAGTTGGCCATTGAGGTATAAGTAGGAGTTTGCCAAGCAAAAAAGAGGAAGAAGAACACTCCATGAAGAAAAGTCAGCATAAGCAAAAGCACAGAGGTATGAAATTAGATCATCTATTTGGAGATGAGGCTGGAGAAAAAAAATAAGAAGGCTGGATCTAAGGACTCTCTTTTAGGCCTTTTAGGCTGGGGAGTAACACGAGCAGACCGAATTTTAAAAAATAAATCTAGCAGTAGGGAAGAGGAAGAATTTTCAGCAGAAAAACCTGTTCAGAAATTAGGACAGTAATTCAGATGGAAGATAATGAAGGCTTTATTATGGCTGAGATGAAGAAATCAAGAGCAAGACAGGTTTTCAAAGATAAATTTGACAAGATTTACTGACCAAGTGGGTGTGGGTGATGAGGGAGGAGAATTCAAAAAAGGAATTTTGAATGTTTGAGCCTGTATTATATATACTCAGAGAACAAAGGTTGGAACATAAGGGTGGCAAATGATTAGATAGGTGTATCTTCTTGGAAAATGTATACAGATACTTATTTATTCCTCTATAAGTAGCTAGATTCTGAAATAGCATGCCATCTAGTTTGATTCACTTAGATACTCTCATTTGCTGATGAAAAGCTATCTTCATCTGCATGAAGGATAATTTTTTAAAAATCTAGATCCTACAGGTCTCAGGAAGTTAACTAATGATCTCTTCCCAAAATGTAGACCTGAGCTGCATTCATCTTAACTGCAGGGATGGATATTTGCAGATAATGAACAGGTAGATAAGATTTATCATTTTGTATTTGGTGAAAAGCTGCACATTTAGATGTAAAACAAAACCTTACTAAATCAAAGTGATTAGAATAAGGCTAACAAAGTGCCACCTAGTATATTTCCATAGAGCATTACTTTACTGATAGATTAAAAATGATTTGTAATGAGCACACAGTTGTGAAACTAGAAGCTTCAAAATTACTTGAAAGCTAAAGTTCCTCTGTAACTGTTTTAAGTTTTTCATCCTGTGATTACATTTCTACAATTAGTATTCTTAGCAAAACTGTTTTCAGGGTAAAAATAAGTTTCAGTCCAATCTCTCTTGGAATTACCACAAAATATGAGCTAAGAAAGCTTAACCAAGTTAAGAAAGCAAAACACTTAATATTTTGAGTTAAGTATCCACCAATCATATTGCTAATGTGCCTAAGATGATTCTTTTAGAACATTGTTTGAAAGCATCTAGGGAATAAAGAAATTTTCAGTTAAATCTTTACTTGTATATTACCTAATTTCTGCAGTTCTTGGAAACAATGTTCACATACTCTTGCTGGTTGATTTTTCAGGTAATCTAAGCCATACTTATTTGATGAGCAAGCTTGACATACAATCTGCAAACACATTGGAATTATTTCATTTAGAATAATCTTTGTATCCAAACCATCTGGTATGTTACAATTTATAGTGCTGTCTACTTTTCAAAACGTTTTCATAGTCACTGAGTCTCAGTAACAACTCAATGGAGCTCAGACACGTAGTGAACTCACACACAATACCACACTTGAAGATGAAGAGGCCACAGATTATTACCGAGTACTTATTATATAAAATAAAATACTAAAGGAGTTCATGTGTGCAAAATGTTTAGACCAGTGCCTGGCGTGCAGTAAGTCCTATGTTAGCTGCCTTTATCATCATCGTCTTCATCACCATTGTCATCATCACTGCTGCAACCAGGAACACTTCTGCTGTACCTTTTCTATGTGTCTGGCCTGTACTAAATGCTCTCTAAGTAAAATCTGTTAAATCTTTACAGCAACTCTCTGATTGTTATTGTCACTATGCTCATTTTACTAATGAGGTCATGAAGATGTAGAAACACTAGTGATAACTTCAACACTGAAAGTTCCCTCCTATTAAATACTTAGTATCTAAATAAATGCAGTTTCAATAATTATCTATAAATGTGAGCATCTATTTAACTGTGAATGTGTTAGTTTTTTAAAAGTAAAAATTTTCTGTTTTTCACATTCTAAAGTAATCTTGGGGTTGGAGAAGGGTAAGTTCTCTAACAAGATTGCCTCATTCCTAAATATTTAGAGAAGATACCATCCATGATTCAGTATCTCCCCTACCTCCCCTTACAGTGGTTCCAAGGAGAAATGTGCTTCCTTGCTAGGCACAGTGTGGAGCTATTACAGATCACAAGGGAGACAAGTGTTATCCTCTCCAACCTTTCCGCAGGCCCGGCAGTGGTGTCGTCTCCAGGTCAGAGTGAATTCACTTGTGCAGATCATACACATTGTGGCTCTAGTATCAGGAATCCAGATGGGAGCCTTGGACCCAAGAGGACTAACTTCGTCTTTATTTTCTGAGTCTGCCTGTGGAAGAATGACTTCTGATTATCTCTAGGCACACTGACTGCTCCAGCATTAAGCCTTTTTATACTGGTGGCTCATTGCTGATGGTATCACTAAACATGTGGATGATATTTTTCATGTTCTCAGGATGCTAAGCACTGATAGCTACACTCGAAAAATCCTCTAGCGCAAAATTAACTTAAAAAGATGCCTGTGGTAGTGCAATGACAGTTGATTAGTTTCTTCCTTAAACTATATTGCATTTCCTAAATATTCTACAATGAGGTTTTATAACTAGAAAAAATATGACTGCACTATATGCTATCATAGACTTGCAGTTAGACATTAATAGAAGGAATATTTAGCTCTGAAATTGTACACACACCTCAAAAGCCTTCTGTTAAACACATGTTGCTTTTCTAAGCCCCTGAGAAAAGTTTCTTTAGGGTAAAAACTGATTGAAATGCACTGAAAACAAAATAAGAAGGAAAAGACAATACCTCATCAAGACTCCTAGTAGGACAGAACGTGATTCTTTTCTTGGCATACTCTTCTATTGACCTGGAAATCGCTTCTAGCCATTCATCCCTTTCTGGGGCAGAACTGTTGGGGGCAAAAGAAGGTTCTATCAACCAGCTGTCAGCTTTTATCCTTGGCCTTTTTCTTACTTCTTTTTCCTTCTTCCATGGCAACAGATTCCTCCACCCTCCAACAATGCCAGTCACAGGCAACAACTCTGAGGTTTATGTGTACAAATAGTCACAGCAAGCACTAGGGAACACATGGCATTTTAGCAAACACAATGCTTTTTTTCTTTCCAAAAGTAATGCTTTCTATTGAATGGCTTTTGAAGTCTCCTAAAGTTGGAGGTACTTTTGTTTGATTTAAGGGCTATTCATACAAGTAATAATTATGATTATTTATATAACCAAGGAGTTTCCTGAGATATAATCCGAGAATTTAAAAATATTCCAAGGAATCAAGTTTCAAACCCAAATTTAAAGCATAGAATAGTAAATATTTTTAGGTTACTGAGTATTACTAAAAATATCTAGAAAGGGCACTGGAGTAAAGGAAGCATATTTCTGGTGTCACAGACAGATGTTTAAGGATAGGTTAATGAGGGAAAGAGCCTTCGATGGTTATTAGGGCTTCTTTTCCTATTCAGCTCGTCACATATTCTGTTCTTACCCTCAGTTCATCAGGAGCTATGTGATTTGAATGTAGATGGAAGTGGGCCAAATAGGGGAAAAGCCTGCTCAGAAAAGGCATTCTTGTGCTGCGTTTTTGTAACCACACCTCGCTCTAAAAAATTCTATGGTAACTCAATCACTGGTATCAGCACATTTTGTTTTGCATGCTCAGGAGTGTGAAGCACGTTTTAGGTATTGTGTGTATGTGTGTGTGTTTGTACAGAGAGACACAGATTATTTAATAATCAATTTAAAACTCTTATCATAATAAAATAAAATCATCATAATATGTGATTGTGTAAGAAAATGTTCTTTTTTTTTTTTAAGAGAAGCATACTAAAGTAGGCTTGAAATGACCTGATATCTGGAATTTGTTCTAAAGTACTTTAGAAAACAGGAAAATTTGTGGCAGAATCTTGTTAAGCTTTGAGTCTGGGTAACTGAATACGCAGTTTCATTGTATGATTCATTCTAATTTTAAGTATACTTGAACTTCTTAAATAATGTTTTTAAAATTAAAAATTCCATCATAAATAATGATACAAATAGGCATATTTTGATGAATCCAGAAGATGTCAAGGACATACTTAAAAAACCACTCACCTTCCCCATAATAATCATTCTCAGAAATGTACCTTCCTACTGAATGGCTTAAGTGCCCTTTAGAATATGGACTCATAAGGATATAAAAGGTAGAAATCCAGTTTACAAATAAAATTTTAAAACTAGTATATTTTTCAAAGTTTCATTATATACCAAAACCAAAATAAAATAGGAACAGCCCTTATCTCTCCAAACCAAACAAAACCTGCCTCAGTTACCTCCACTCTTCTACCATCACTGCCCCAGCTAGCTGCCATTTATTTCACATTTACGACTATCACTACTTACAGATAAGCAATCTCAGGATTCAAACTGTTAGATTAATTTGCTTTAGAGAACAGACTGTACTAAATGATGACTTGGTATCAGACCCAAGTGTGGCTAAAGGTTGAACCCATCACTGCCATGTCACCTCCGGCCTCTGTTCCTGTTCTTGGAAGAATTCTGTTATGAGAACATAGGCTCAGGTTCCAAGTAAACATTCATAAAATATTACTGTCCACCCGCCCTTTCTCCCTCCCCAACTTTTCACTGGAAAAGGTAACAGAAAACAGAGAGGCAGATGGCTAATTTGAGGATTGCTGTCTGATTTTCCTGGAGCCCTGGGAGCATAGGAAATGTGATTTGACTGTGCAAATCATGTCACATATGTTGTTCTTTCATTTAATCATTCCTGGCTCTCTCTTGTGTGGGGTTCTGCCAAAACAATGTTTACCAGCTCTTGATAACACATTTCTCACAGAGCATACACATTTGCCTGCAGCATCGTGTGAAGGCAGTCTAGCTCTGCTTTCATGACATGGTTAGCAGAAGAATCAGCATCTTCCTTCTATCAAACACAGTTAAACCAAGTATTCTTTTCTTTATGGAATGTGTACATTACCAGAAAGCAAATTTGCATTAAATAAGCACCATTTCCCCACTGATTGCAAAGAATGTCTAAGGGCAAAAGCTCTCCAAAAGAAGGGATTTCTGGTGTGTCAGACTTTGCCACATTATTTACTTCTTGTGTTAACTGCAGGATGTTATGCTGACATCCAAAGGCCATGTCACTTCAGTTCATTTTACTGGGAGCTGTCTATGGGCCAGGTACTGAGCCATGAACTGGGCACATGACACAAAGTACACCTCACTTGTAAGGGCTCACATCTAACTGAGGTGAGACATAAAAACAAGTAATTACCATATGATACAACAAATGTAAGGTAGATATATATCATAGAAGTAGTAAATTACCTTATTTAGGTAGCAAGGGAGGCTTTGCAGAAGTGATGACTAGGGTATGACTGGAAGAATTATAGGAGTTTGAGAGGGAACTCTCCAGTCTCTCTGTGCACCCTCAGTCAGTCTCCTAGCTTTGGTCATCATCTCTAAGCTGATGACTCCCCAATATATGCCTCTAGTCCAGGCTTCCTTCTGACATCCAGATCCTCACATAAACTGCCTCCTTGATGACCCCATTCTCAAGATTCGCAGGCACCTCACATTCCATATGCTCATGTGAACCTAAATTCCCGATTTCTCCCCCACACCTACACCTCTCCCAGTGTCACCTATCACAGTGAATGGCACCACTACCCAAAACACGGTACAAGCTGGAGACTCGTTCTTAACGTCTCTCTCTCTGTCTCTCATTTCCTATAACCAATTACTCATCATCTTCTTCAGTTCCCCTCCCCGACCATTCCCCACACAGCAACCAGATATTCTTTTAAAAATGCCAATATGATCACATCATTCCCTTGTATAAACCTTTCCGTGGTTTCCTGTGGCTCTTAGGTTAGAGACCAAAATCCACAAGATGGTTCTGCATAATCTTTCTCCCTGTCCTTCCAGGCTTACTCGGGTCTCTCTCCCTCTCATTCTCTATGTTCGTGACATGCTGGCCTTTCAGTTCTCTGAATATGCCATGTCCCTTTCCACTTCAGGACCTCTGTGCACATGTTCCCAATGGCCAGGAGCCTCCTCCTTTTCTCTCCATCTGGCTATCCAGCTCCTACTTATCCTTCATAACTCAACAGACAAAGGCCTTTAGGGAAGCTATCCCTGACTGTCCTTTCTCCACCAAACCTACTCGGGGTCCCTTGTTTTACAGCCTCATAGCACCTGGTAGTTTTCCTGTGTACTACTTAAGGGGTAATCATACTGACAATTGATTGTGTTAAATATTTGCTACGTGTTATGTCTTTGCTAACGAAATGTAAGCTCAGGGAAAGAAAGGCCCTTTTGATTCTCCACTGTACCCTGATGCCTAGCACAATGCCTGGCCCAGGGGAGAGGCTCCGTATTATTTACTAAATGAAAGAATGGATTCTAGGTAGAGGTAGCCACCCATGCAAGGCAGAAGGCTGTGAAGTTGGCTGGCATGCATGGAGAACCATAAGCAGATCCATGCTGATGGAACATGCCATGCCTTGGTAGGGTTGGTGACAAGGAGAGTGAATGATCAGGCTGGTGAGGCAGATCAGAATCAGATCACAAGAGGCCTCTTAGGCCCTTTTTACATGTTATACAGCACCTGACTCACAGTGGTTGGGGGAATTCAGAAGCAGAGCCTGGCACACAAGTTGCATTCAGTATGTGTTTGTTCCCTTTCTTCCATGCCACCTTAACACTCCCTTGGAAATTTACTTTTCCTTTATGAAGAACTTTCCAGTTTTATCATTTCTCCTGCATACCCCACGTTCAGTCCATCAGTAATCCTACTGGCTCCACCAGATTTGACCGTTTCTTACCACTCTAGTCCAGACACCATCATCTACAGCCTCCTCCCTGGTCTTCCACCTTCTACTCTAGTCTCTGTAGTTTCTACAAAGTAGACAGTCGTTCTTTTAAAAATATAAATTAAATCACCCCAATACTTAGCTTAAAACCCCTCGATGCTTTCCTATCACACCTAAAAATCCAATAACCTTATTAAGGTCTAGGAAACTGATCTGAAAGAACATGAGACATCCAGATACTTACCTGATAGGCAATCAAAGAAAGAAAGATTTACCATCATTTGCTGAATTGTTTAATCTTTAATAAAATAGAATTTTGTTTTCTTACCAAAGCACATTTTCAGTTAGGAAACATAAGTGTAACTGAAAGCTTAATTTTCCTATAGGCATTTCCTCTTTGGATCTTTGAAAATAACCTTCTTGACTTTAAGAACCAAACTTAAGTCTTTGCCAAGAGCCTGATGTATAGGTTAACTTGATGTTCTTTGCACTTTTGTTCAAACTCAAGAAAAGAAAGAATAGAAAGGGAAAAAAAGGGAACAGTTCCAAGGATTTACTTTCGCTCTGCAAATACTGATCTGGAGGATGCTTCAGGTATCCTCTCCCCACTGCCCCAGACGGAACTTTGCTTGCTCTGGCTGGTAGCTGGGAAGCATCTGACAAACCATGAACATAGGAATTTGTCTTTTCCTGTCAGCCTGAGATTTGAAGTCAGGCAGCAGGGGCCATTCCACTTCAAGAAAAGTAACATGAACCAGGGAGCTAGTCTTGTGTTCTGACTTTAGGAAGTCCACACATTTGGTCTGAGTCCTTGACATCCAGGGACACAGGCAACATTGCAATGGTTAAAAGCATGAATTTTAGCGTCAGATTCAAATTTCAGCTCCCCTGGCTCTGCTATTTAATAGCTGTTGGCTTTTCCATCATAAGATGGGTATAGTAGTAGCAAATTACCTTGAAAGGGTGTTGTGAAGATTTGATGAATTAATGCATAGAAAGTGCTTAGGATAGTCCCTGGCACAAAGTAAGCACTACATAAGTGTCTGCTGCTAATTTTATTGCATCGAAGGCTAGGTCTGAGAGCCACCCAGACTCGTTATCCAGATCAAGCTATGGCTGTTGGTGTCTCTCCTTTCACCAGACACATCCTGCCACACATCCACTTTGGCCACCCAGCGAAGAACTCAATAATATATGTGTATGAGTCATACAGCTTCAGGTTTCCTTGATTTATATTACGGTAATATATTTTGATTTACACTTTCATAAGTCACTGCAGGTTCCAATTTGAGGCAATGTGGTATCATAAATAACAATAGGTTTAAAAGCAAAAGATCTTCTATTCTATTCTTGGCCAGCTTTGTATCCTTAAGAAAGCAACTCAGTTTTTCTGTAACTTAGCCTTCCTTATTTTTAATGACACCTACCTCAGGGATTTACTATAACTTTGAATGTTACGTGAAAACTTCCTAGTAAACTACAAAGCACTATATGTTTTTAAAAACATTATGTATCATTGTAAAAAGAACTGAAATACTCACTTTAAAAAACTGATCAGTGGGTAGGGTATAGCTCAGTGGTAGAGTGCATGCTTAGCATGCACGAGGTCATGGGTTCAATCCCCAGTACCTCCATTAAATTAAAAAATAATAATAATAATAATAAATAAATAGATAAAGTTAATTACACCTCCCCCCTGCAAAAAAAAAAAAAGATCAGCAAAGCGCCCTTCTCAGCATTATCATTCTATTCAGGAACATTCTTACCTTTGTGCTTCTAGCACACAATGGCAACGGCTCACAGACATTTTACCTATGTGGCAAATCAAGAGTAAACTGCATGGTATTAGGAAAGAAAAGAAGGAGAAAATAATAAGTCTGGTAGTTAACCTAAATGTGAAAAATGCTGGAGCTGTCTGACCCTGTAATACTGGCAAATGTTCATCTATATATATTTTTAAAATATACCTGGCTGAGAGGATGAAGGAACGTTCTACACTTTCAATCTTTAGTTCATTCTGATATGCCTCTTGGGTGGGTTTTCCAACCTGAAGGAAAGCAAACCAATTTAAGCAGACTTATCCCATTGAAAATTTTATCCCTGAAGCACAGCTCAAGTTGCCCGATGCCTGGCTGCTGACATCACCCCTCATCTTTGGATCCAGTTTGATCCACCATTACTCTTCCTCATCTGCGCTATGCTCCAGACAAATTTAAATACATCCAGACACACAGGCCCAACTTCCCCACCCTTAGGCTTTTGTCAGACTATTTCCTTTACCTGGACTGCCTTTCCCCACACCTCAGCACCGCCATATGTGACCTATTCTGTAACCCTTGGCTCTTCCTCCAAAAAGACTTGCTCAGTTCTCCCTCTTTCCTAGCTGCCACCAATCCCCACCATGTCCCACTAAAAGCTGCATGTTCCTTATTTTCGGAGCTCCCACAAACCTTAACTGCGCTTTTATAGTGATATTTATTACTATCTATTTTATAGGTATTCATGTGTTGCAAATTGGCTTCCCAACTAGTTGCTAAGTTCCTGGGGGCACTGCAGCAGAGGTAGAGACAAAAAGAATCACACTTCAATTCATCTTTGTGTTTTTCACCAACTGATAACATGTTTTGTTTATAGTAGTTCTCAGTAAATGTCTCACGACTAAATTAATGTATGAGGGAACAAATGACCTCAAAAATGAATAAATAAACAGTAACACATGGAAAGAGAAGAGATAAGGATGTGAGAAAGATGATTATCTTAGAGCTCCTTCTCTAAATATATTAGGGTAAAAAGAAAGTATCTTCTAACAGATGCACAGACCTTCATTCCAGCCAATGAGAGCATGTTGTTCAGTTTATACATCCCAGACTGTACTGGTGTTGTATACAACAGGGCATCATTAAACTGAAAGTAGAAACATTTCATAGGACAATGGAAAGAAACAAATTTCAGCTACAAAGGTATTGATAAGACACAGGAATAAAGGAACAATA
The DNA here is from genome assembly GCF_048773025.1 of Camelus bactrianus. Taxonomy (NCBI): domain Eukaryota; kingdom Metazoa; phylum Chordata; class Mammalia; order Artiodactyla; family Camelidae; genus Camelus; species Camelus bactrianus. The sequence goes on along the minus strand of NC_133550.1, from coordinate 39,242,427 downwards.
TTACCTCTCTGTTTAAAACACTCTGAATAAAATACTTATGTTCTGCTTATAAAACCAGAACCACCTAGAATGCTTTATTAGAGTATTACTAAAAAGTAATTTCTAGAAAATGGTGCTTTCTGTCCAAATTCTGTAACAGATTCAATGTTTTGTGAATTCTAAATCCCACTAAGGTATTACAATATGCTGAAACAAATAATAGATTGAATAAATTTTTCCAAATTAGAGGTGAAATAAACTAAATTTAAAAAGGAAGTAAATTTCTAGTTATGCATCATAAGACTTTGTTTCCTATACTTGAAATGCAAATAAGCAATACATCCACTCAGAGACCCCCAATATAACTGCTATTTGAATGTGCTAAGCTTATCTGTCATGAACAAACATCTCCTTTCATTAAGCAATTATTCCTGCCTTGGACTCAACAGAAACACACGTGGCCACTTACCAGGAAAAACATCCGGGGCTGCATGACTTTCCGAGATAGTTTCATCAGAGTTCCCTCTTTGAGAAATACCTGATTCAGCCAAAAAAACACATTTAGTACTACCGTCATAATACAACTACAAAATACATATAATTTCCTTTTCAACCTCCTTTTCCCAGAATTTATTTTTGTAGGGGATGGGTGGACATAGTTTCCTTGTGACTTTTTAGTGTCATAGTTTCTTTTTAAGTCCTTTAAGTCACTTAGGAATTGGATAAGCCAGCCGAGTTTCATAAATCCAGTACTGAGCCCCAGTACCATGTGGTCTGAGATGTAACTGACCAAGCGTGCACTTGATCCTGAGGCACAGCCAACATCCTGACAACTGCAGTTTGTAATTTTCCTGGATTCATCCCCTTGGCCACTTTTGTGCTCTGTGAGGAGCATCAAAATACCAATTTTCTCCCTCCCCTTATAATCCTCTTTTACATTAAAGATTTTAAATGAAACTGTCTTTAAAGCTGTGTGAGGTCAGCTAGTATTACACAATAAAATGATCCTATTTAATCAGATACTCTGTGGGGTCCCTTGCCATTCTCCTAATTGAATTGGACTTCTTTTCATAGTGACTTAAATCATGAATGTTTTGAAAGGATAGAATGAACTGAGTTGATCCAGATTGGGTCACTGAAGAGTAACAATAACAAATAACCTATTTTCATAACTGAAATGGAAATAGCTACAAACAGTGCCTAAATCCACTGTGTTAAGTTTGCAAAAGGCCGTCCAAAGCACTTACCCGTCCAGGCTGAACTATTTCATGGTGTCCATTTAAGCTGTACTGAATTTGCATAAGTTTCTGAAAGTTGTCCTACAGAAAGAGAATGTAGAGTATGTGAAGGCACGGGCTCCCGGGCTCAACAGCACAGCAGCCACTGAAATGAATGTACTTACTCCTTGCTTCATGGTGTCATTGGCGTGGTTGGCTACCTCTATAACCACAGCAAGGGCATCTAAAATATGTAGGGACAGAAGGGGCATTTGATCATCATCATTACCAATGAATTGCAACACTGAGCAACTCCAGACAACAAGATAGCTATCTTGTCACCAACCACCAACCACCAACCACTGGAGGAGCTCAGTTAACTGCGAGTAGGCAGAAATAGAGACGATAAGGTTGGTTCAAGGAGAGCAAAAGCAAGGTAAAAACAGTACTTATGAAAAACATGAGCTTGGAAGACACTAAAGAGACATTATGGACCATGAGTATCAACAGTATGAGTTGTGTATCAATGACAGGGTTGTTTTCTGCTGAGATTTGATTGTTCTGTTGAAGTTTACAAGGATAAGGATAGGATTTTACCTGGAAGCTAAGGACCATTCCAGGATAAACTGCCATGGGAGAGAAGGATTCTGGGATAGGAAACCAGAATTCTGAGAAGCAACTATTTAAGAGGATCAGCACTCAGCTGCTTTTTCTTAGTCTGGTCCGAAAAAGGAAGAAATGCCACATGGAAGCCTACTGGACCTTAGGAAATTATATTACCATATTTTGTGAGCTAGGTTATTTAGCTTCAGCTGTGTTTTATTCTTTTTATTAACCCTTTGCCTTTGTTAAATGTTTCTGAATGTTTCAGTCTTATTATCTGCGTGAGTAGATATAAATGAAAAAGTCTATAATTTGTCTCCTTTTGGGCAACAGTTGTTCTCAATCTAAGACAGTAGTGTTCCCCTTGGGACATCAGGACACGTGTAAGGCAACTTTTGGTTGTCACAAACTGGGAAGGTCCACTGGCCTTTAGTGGGTAGGATCCAAGGATGTTAAAAATCCTGCAATACTAATGAGAAATCCACAAAAAGGTTACTCTATATACTATGACAGTAGCACTTCCAGGGAGAAAACTGGTAGAGTGTTTAAGAGGGAAGCATGGCCTCCTGAGGCTGGTGGGGCAATGAGAATAATCGTCAATGAAAGGACTATTTTTTTTAAAGAGATCAATTTCTGGAAAGGGTGTGAGGTTTTGGTCCAGCTACTGTAACTGACCAAAGGATACTCTTTCTAGTACCAGCCCTGGAGGTTCTTATGTTCCTTAAGTGTATTCTTATCACCATTATTAAAGGAAAGCAGTATTTCCTTTAGAGACCCTGACCACATATCAGGATTTATTGCATCTGGCACTTGTCATGGCAAATATTCAAGAGGTGACCCTGGACACATTCCCCACTTTCTGGCATGCTTGAATTCCCAGTGGACAGGAACAAAAGTTTAAAATTTAATGAATGGATGAAATAATAAAGCTGCTGCTATTTGGTCACCTGGCCGCCAAGCTCTGACTTCTTTCATCCATTCTGCAATTCTACTTTACCCATGTCATCTCTTTAAAAGGCCCTGGTGACTCTTCCATACACTCTTCTGCTTACCTTCAAAGGTATATTGGTCTCATTTTTCCTCGCCCTTGGGCAATCTCATCTACAACCAATCATCTCTTTACTGCATTGCCTCTGGCCACAAAGTATACCTCACTGTTCACTGCTTATTCTAAGCCATGTCTTTGCTGAAGTATGTAATTTTCTTTAAACAAGCTCCTTAACCTCTGGCCCTGTATTTGTCTTATCAGTAAAATGGAGTTAATAACTCGCTATGCTAGAAGGCAGAAGCCCTGGGACGTATGTTTCCTTGAGGCCTTATTTGTTAAGATCTGTCTGAAATGTTTATCTCCGTGAGACAGACTCTGATCTGGAATGTCCACTCTTCCTCTCATCCACCATCTCCAGTCGGCTCCTCTCTGGCCCTACTTCTCTCAAAGCGAAGCTCTGCCTCTTTGAACTTCATGCTTTTCTCCCTCTCCCAAATGATTCTATACTGTTCAGTGCATCCTTACTTTAAAGCTGTCTTCTTTGTTCTTTATCTGATGATGAGTATTACAGACTTTCTTCTTCAACTAAACTATATGTTCACCAAAGACAAGAAGTATGTCATACCCACCACTTCAAACTTTTCCTTTAAAAAAGCATATTAAAAAGTATAACACTTGCAAAGAGAAGATAGAGAAGAAGTAAAATGATTAATAGAATGAGTAAGAATCTCTTATAAAATGGGTTAAGAGCCTTTCAGCTTTGTAATATGAAAATGTAAAGGATGCACAAGAATGTGGTCAAAATTCGTAAAATCAATGGGGTAGAGATGGACTTGCCTAAGGTGCTTCTAGATTAGAACCAGGGATATACCTATGACATTTGAAAGAGGTAGTTTGGGGATAAATAGAAAGAAACACCACTATCCTGAACAGAATTCATCCTTATGTGTGTGTATGTGTATGTGTGAGAGAGGGAAAGACAGACAGACATACATACACACACACAGACACAGGATTATCCTGTGACTATCAACGGGTCCCTTGCGTTGTAATGTACGACTTCCCTTAAGGACTACTGGGGGTGAGGGGGTGAAAGGATGATAAGGCTAATGCTGATCATTAAACAGTCCCAGCACAACAGGCTATTTCAGACCTTCTCCCTAATTTGTGTAGTTTGGTCACTTCGTGGACTTGTGATTTTAAAGCCTAAAAGGACCTTGCAGATCAACTGGTTCAGTACCTACTTTTGAAAGCAGTGGACATCTAGAGAAGGTGAATTTACCCCTGGCACAGAGAGACAGAGCACAGGAGGATGAAGCTTCCTGACTACAGACTATGCTGGGACCACCCTTTCAGGAGGCTGGCTCCCATTGCTGCCTGGCCACGGGCATCTTTTTGTCCCTATAATTTCACCGCCATCCAGCACCACTCTACCACTTTACCAGTTCTATTTTGATTTGCCCAAAATAGAGTTTTTAAAAAGACTTGTTACAAATAAAATACAATTTTGTATATGGATTCTGTTACATTTTTACTTTCTAGGTCCAAATAAATATAATATAAAAACTTCTGTAACACATAAGACCACAAAGGTTATTTACCTTGAGTGTCTCTGTAATCTCCAGAGTCTTCTAAGAGATTTTTCAAATAATCTAGAAAAGGAAAAAAATCATAGTATTTAGTACAATAAATTACTAAGGAAAAAAACATTTGTCTTTCTTATTCAATACTCCAGTCAGTCTTATTGGTTCATACACACTTGTTCGATTTGTGTTAATGTTCTAAAAATGCGAAAGAATTAAGCCCAGGGATCAACTTGAACAAATCAGGACACAGAATCAGAGCTTTAGAGGTTGCACTGGTGATTTTAGAGATGAGGAATCAGGCTACACGGTATCACCCAAGTAATACAACCTCTCTGTGTCACAGGCAGGACTAGAATCCAGGTCTCCTGATGCCAAGTTCAGCTCTTTTACTCTAACACACATGAAATACCTTAATCTCAAGGTTAGATGTATTGTCTAGTACCAAATTTCAAGCATTAATAGATTAGATGCCTAATGAACTCTTAGATTTGCCAATCTTAAGAGTCTAATAATGCCTAGAACACCAGAAAAATGCAATACATGTATCTAGACCATTGGTTCTCAAATGGGGACGAATTTGCCCTCCTGGAGGCATTTCTGATTGTCGTAACTGGGGGAAAGGGGGCGCTACAGGCATCTAGTGGTTAGTGGCCAGGGATGCTGCTAAATTTCCTACAAATGCACAGGACAGTCCTACAACAAAGAATTATCAATTATCTGACCAAAATGTCAATAGGACCACATGGAGAAACCCTGGTCTAAATGAAGATGGTCTGTAAATGAACAACATGGTATACAGGAGTTGTTACAGTATTTTTTTAAAAAGGCAATAGGCTGTATTAAATAAATCTTTAATACAAAGGTATGTCACAGGATTTCAAGGTAATATTTCCTTCTATGTGGAGACATGTGGGATGGCTTGCCATTAACTATCAAATTAAAACAAATTTCATTCCCTGGAATTTAAAGTCCCCACTACAAGTCCCCACTGACTTTTCTGATTTTCTCTCGCGCTACTGCCTAACACAAGCCCTTTGTTCTTACCAAAGTTTGATTCTGCACAATTCCTTAAACACTTTCCATGTTTTTCCTGGCTCCATATTTTTTGTCTCTAATGTTCCCTTCTTCTGAATCCTTTCTCTGTCTCTGCATATAAAAATTCTACTCATAATTCTTCAGAGCTCAACTCAAACTCCTCCTCTCCTACCAGACTTTCCATTTGAAAGAAATAGTCTTTCCCTTTGAATAATACCTCACCCAGCAGTTAACTCACTTCGCGCTTCTGATCATTTTCTTTTTCCTTAGACTAAAAGCTCCTTGTGGGCAGGACCCACATCTGATCCATCTTTCTTTCTCTCCTAGCACTTAGCCACGGCCTTTGCATACAGGGGACAAGAAATGCTTAATGGATTAAAGGAAAAAATAAATTTTTTTCGGACAGGATTATGTCCTAGTTTAAGTAAAAGGCAAAAAAAGCTCAAACCAATCCTAATGCGGTAGGAGTTGAGAAAATACAAAGAGGAAAGGCATACTAAAAGACTGAATGCATTTTAAATCACATCTAATCTCAACTGAGCAACATTATTGAACAGATATAATTTTATCCCACAGATTCATGAAGCTATGCTCAAAGGCACAAAGGGAAACCTGGATGTTAGTGTCAGATTTTCTAACTTAATAGTAAACACACACACTAAACTGCTGAAACTGTACATCTTTGAGACAGTGATTCAAGAACCTGTGAGAGTCTAGACATGCACATTATAAATATCCAGCCCTGGCAATAAGCCACAGTGAGATGTCGTGTATGACGAAATTAAGCTTCTGCGCACTAGAGCATAGGTTCTATCTTGCCAGAGACTATCACAAGCAATTTAGATCTGAAAGCAAACTGAACACACAAGTTGGAGAGCATTCTTCCAGTCAAATAAATAAGAAAACCACAAAAATTAACAAAATACACTGATTATACACTACACTCAGCCTCATCTGGAGATGAAAAGTGAACTTAATCTAACTCTGACCCCATTCAGAATACATTCCACATATAAGCCATGTTTGGTGAATCCAGATGCTTAACTTTTCTGTGAAAGCAACAGGGTTTGGAGAAAAACTTACTCTTCTTAGATATTCTCAAGATCCAGGTTACCTCATTAATCAAAAGTGATGTTCCTTAAAGCCTGCGGTCAGCTGAAGAGTGTGGAAATGAAAGTAGGTTTATCTAAGTATCAGATTCATGGCAAGTTCCTATTTTGTCTTCAATTCTTGTTCCTTAAGACAGAAGCATATCCACGCAAACTGGGACATTTCTCTAAACCAAAGAGGTCATGGGAAGATGTCCTTATTAGGAAATCCTGACCTCAGAATTACTGTGCTGAGCCCCATAAACTTGAATCTCATTTTCTTACCTTGTACTCGAGTTCAGCTGCTGCCTGCCAAACTGAACTTTCAGGAATAAAGTAGAAATACACAAATCGGCTGAGCAGAAAAGCCACCATTAAGATGTTGCGAAATCATGCTACTAATCAAGGAGATAGGTTTACTTTCTTGCCAATTAAAAAAAAAATCTTAAAATTCAATTTTCAAAGTTCAGCTTGCTAAAACTAAATTTTAGAATTCAACTTTCCAGTGTGTCTATCCATCCATATTTCCAGGGCGTCTTGTTGTAGTACATCCTGCTTTTGAGGACTTTTACCTTTTCTAGGAAGACAAGCCCATGAGTTAAGAATCACTGCTGTAATTACAAAGTAAGAAGAACATGACTGATCACCCTCTGAGTCAGATGGGAGGAGCAATGAAATCACCAGCTGTCCCAGTGACTGTCATAACCCAGGTGAAACCCAGGAAAGGAGACCAGACAGACACTCCTGTGTTAGTCAAAAGGAATTTACTATATACCATTTACGTCCTTAGTATCCTGTAGGAGCCTCATTAAAAAAAAAGGGGGGGGGGCAGGACTCATTTCAATTCACCATGTTATACTTACAGTATTCTAGACTATCTACTCAATTCCAAGGCTTTACTGTTTCCGCCAAGCCAAACTAAGCATTTTTCAAAACTTCACTAATAAAAACACCTCAAACGCTACTGAGGTTATTTATATCAAATCAAAAAAGGTTGGTGCAGCATGCATGGCTACCACAAAATGCATTTTCTGGCCACCAGGTGGCATCATCGATCAATGAAAGCTGATTAACCCCATAGTCACCATCACCCAACATTAGTAGCACAAAACTAGCCGAAACAGCACATGCAGCCTCAAGGGCTATGCAAGTTAACTTTGTCCTCATAATATGAGGCTCAGAGGGAAAGAATGAGAGCTCAATAAATACTATATCTTGTTAGAGATATAAGTTTTCTATATATAGACTCCTAGTAAGCCTTACCATCCCTTGATTACCTAATCAACAAATAATCAAAGCAGAAAAACTATTCAGAGGTATAGTAACTATTTGCTAAAACTGAGTCATCTGTGGGAATCGGGGACTTTCTAATTCAACAACATCTAGTCAAGTTGCTGGACTGTGTGCTGAGAAACGGTTGCCGGCAGAGTACAGAGGAAATAAGCATATGGGACACTATAGGACACATAACATTCCAAAGTCAAGTGTTTTGAATTTGAGGATGTCTTGCTTTGTATTATCCAGATTTCTTCTCTCCTCCCTAAATAAGTAAAGAGATCAGCAACAAATACAAAATTATGACGTCTAGATAATAATAAGTCTAGTCAATAAAAGCGTCTTCGCCAAAGTTTCAAATTTTAAAAGAAGCAGTCTAAAATTCTCTTGAATTGGGAAACAGAGTAGAGATTATTTTAGATACCAAAATAGAGATCAAGCATTAAGTTGTAAGACACACTGCTGCCATGTTCAAGGTGGCTTGGTGAAGAGCTCCTGAGCCCTCCCTGTTGGGAGTGAGAGGAGAGCCAGTCATGTCCAGGAAAACCTGTAATAACGCTCATTCTAAAGAATCATGAAGCATATAGTTTCTAAATTCTTAAATGCATTATAGGAAATTTGGAAAATTAAATCATGGAGAACACTCAAACCATGAACATCTCTCTAAAAAAATTATTATGATTTTAAAGCATTTCCTTCTGTTTTTATAAATGCTTGGCTTTACTTAATTTTAATAATATGTAAGATTTTACAGCCCATTTAAAGTATTCTAACTCATACTTTTTTTTTAATACATAGGAGTAGCTGATCCCATCACAGGAATATATCATACGGTACTTAGTTATTCTATTATTAGACTTAAATGATTTTTAAATTATCTTGTTTTGGCTGTTATAAATTGGATGGCCATACATCCTAATTTGCTCATAATGATTCTACCATATACCTGCTGTCCAGATATTACTATAAATACTGCCACTTGCTCTTTTTTTTTTTGGTGAGGGAGGTAATTAGGTTTATTTATTTATATATATATTTTTAAATGGAGGTACTGGGAATTGAACCCAAGACCTCATGCATGCTAAACATGTGCTCTGTCACTGAGTTACATCCACCCCTGCCTTGCACTCTTGAAAGGTAATGGGTTTGAATAACGAATTGTGTGACCATTTAAATTACAAGTAACACTGGTCAATATCTTGATATATTCACCTTTTTCCATAGTTCAGATTTTTGGGTGGGGGTGAAATGAAGAGGATTGAAAAGGTTTTTGTTTTTTTCTTTAAAGTAATTGACATATATCATGAGAAACTTTCCCTAAAAGGATATAACAATTTAAAAATATCATTATAAATACAAGTTTCACTAAATGATTGCCAGTTTCTATAGTTTTTTATTGCTAATGTAGTAGGGGGAACTGATAACTTGTTTTAATTGGTATTTATGATTCAGAGGATGTTAGACATGCCACTGTGTATTTGTTATGCATACTTTTTCTGAGTGTTTTTGTTCATGTTTTTAGTCTAGACATCTTCAGAAGTTTTAATATTCATAGTGAAATAGTATTTTTCATATTTGCTACAAATATATTTTCTGATGTACTCTTTATCCTTTTATTTCAACTATATTTTAAACCTTTATAATATTTTTATTAAATAGAATAGTTGAAAGGTGTGAATATTTTCCTTTATAATACCTTTATTCTTCTGGGCTTAGGAAAATCATCTCTCCTCCTCTCTCTATCCTAAGAGTTTTAATAAATAACCAATTTTATTTTTTCCTGGTTTTCTTATAGTTTAATGCCTCATATGTAGGTTTTTAAAGTTAAGACTTCATTTTTTTAGACTAGCAGGTTTACGTTTAAAGCAGTTGAGGGGAAGGTACAGAGATTTCCCATATACCTTCTGTTTCACACGTGCACAGCGCCTCCCATTATCAACATCCCCCACCAGAGTGGGGCATTTATTACAACTGATGAACCTACATCAACACATCATTAACATCCAGAGTCCACAGTTTACATTATGGTCCATTCCTGGCGTTCTAGATTCTGTGAGTTTGGACAAATATATAACGGCATATATCCATCATTATGGTACTATACAGAGTATTTCTATTATCCTAAAAATCCTCTGTGCTCTGCCTATTTACATTCAGTTTTGATTTTATTTAGTGTATCCAATGATGCATGAATTTTAATTAATTTTTCAAAATGTAACAGTTATTCAATAAACAATTCTTTTTCTATTGTCTTTCACTTTCTACTCTGTCAACATTAGATTCTTATAAACAAGTCTATTTCAACTTACCTCCCTATTCCAATGACAGAGTAATTATTATTATTTTTAATCAACAGGTCTATTCTTGCAAAGATGCTACATATCTTTAACTGTTGACGTTTTAGAGTATGTATTGACTGATATTACCCTCAGAATATTCTTTAATGATGTACTCTGTTTATTATTATATACAAAATAATTTTGATATGTATTGATAAAATTGCAAGATTCTAAGTTAACCTGAATAAGAATATGGAGTATCAGCAATTAGAAGCTAAGCTAATGGTTCTATAGTGTCAAGTATCCTTTTATACACAAAGGCTGAACTGTGGGCTTCATGAGGACTAGGAGCCTGAATTAATTATCCTTATATCCCCAGCACCAAGAACAAGGTCTGGTGCATATTCAACAAATGTTTCCTGAATTTATGATGGACTAAATGACACCCATTTAGAGTTACCATTTCTTGCTTCATATTTTACTAAGAAGTTGGGATGATACTTTGAGGGTCTAACTGAAAAGTGCTCCAGTCTTTGTTCTAATTCTCCTGCTTCTCAAATATTAGTTCAATTCTGGTCCCTGAATCTGTGGCTCAGGGCTATCTAACTTAGAAAAAGAGACCTTCCTGCGCTCTCAGGCTCGTAGATGCATGGCTTGGAAAGCAGGTGATACCTTTTTGTAAATTAAAAAGACCACTTCTCCTGGGCTGATGCTGCCCCTCACTGGGGCACACAATATGGTGAGCATAGTGCAAGCTGCACGTGGTGGATCTCAGCCGGGAGCCCATGTTGGGGCACAGCCGTATGAGGCAGCCTTGGCTTATCTTGCCTTTGATCAGTGTGGTCCTGAGGTGGCATGCTCAAAGGGCTCACGAACCAAACCTGACCCCAGGCTCATCTGATGGCAAAATTTGGGAGCAGATCTTACAATGGACAGAATCTCCCTTCGGTCCCTTTTTAGTAGGACAGATTGGTTAGTCATATAGAGAATGCCCTTAAGGGAGTCAAACCCATAGGGAAGTCTAGCAAATGTAAACGTCCATTATTTGACTTCCTTAAGACTGCTTTTCTTTGTGGATATGATTTCCAATTGTTAAGGCTGCCACTTTATCAAGTGGGAATCTTATACGTACAGAAATGGCCTTGATGCAGTCAAGCCCCACTTGAAGAAATCTCAGACCCATAGTTGGTCCTCACCATCCTGATTATCAACAAAGAGCAAATTTAAGTTTAGGGAAATAAGTGTATTTTACTACCCAAAGAAGAGCCAAGTGAAGAATAAAGCAGATACAGACACCAAAATGAATTCAAGTTTGACAGAATTTCAGTGTTTTCTCCACCTGGAACAGTTCCTCATATGAGCCCATGATTCTGACAAACGCTAAGAGGGAAATTCTTTAGTAATAGAGTCAGCTTCTAAATCTGTGGCAAGGCAGGTCCCAGCAATAGAGGCATCCGGCTACTTGCAGCGAATGTGGGTCAAATCTATACTGAGAATTGGAAAAAGAATGGCTTTGTGGTAATGCCCATGGGTAGAATTCAGAGGATCTGCAAACTTGGATAGGCAAGAACAAACACTATTTCCATTAACCGCCAAGTGAAATATGGAATTTCCTTCCATTATGAATGTAGACAACAAACCACCGTATTATCAGTGATACCAGGACTTCTTCACCATAGAATTCACATGTTTTTATATCACATTACAGTTGTTGCAGACATCTCAAAATACTGTTTACTCTCATCACTATTTCAAAATCATGGTAGTTACTAGATCCACCACCAGATTTTTATTTAATATATTACATAAAGAGCACATGTATTACTGTTGTACTTCAAAATTATTTTAATAACTGTATTTCAGCCCAATTGGTTTCCTACTAATCTTAAGAATTTTACTCTGTAACTTAAAAAATTATCAGAAGAGATGCATAGGTTCCACCATATTCCCAGGGGGATCTAGGCTTAAGCTTAAAAAGGTCAAGAACCTCTGTTTTATAGAGAGAGTGAGATTACATTTAAAAGCAGTAATTTAATACACCAGGCAGATAAAATGAGCTTGCCTCTCATATCCTGAAGTCTTTCCATAGTATTAAAATACTTGATGGACATAATTTACTATATACCATCTCTCAAAATACCTTGTTCACAACTACAATTAAAAATGAAATGCAGGGGCGGCGTGAGTTATAGCTCAGTTGTAGAGCACACGTTTAGCATGTATGAGGTCCTGGGTTCAACCCCCAGTACCTTCATTAAAAAAAAAAAAAAAAGAATTGCAACAGAACAAGAGCTGAGCTAATTACAATGGGAATTCTGAATGTTCTCACCCTCCCATTTCACATGGATGGAACTGTCTTATATCAGGGCCTTTGGGTTCCTCAGAAACTAAATTCTTTGGCTGGTGTCCAGGACAGCTCCCACCTTTCATCAGATTCTGTCCTAGAGAAAGTGTTAGAATGACTTTTGATGTGGACAATTAGCCCATGATTTTAAAATAAACACTTGCTAAGCATGAGTTTCAATTTTCAGCAAGGGATTTTAAAAAGTCATGCATTAATTTGATTCTGATCTTTTGTCAAATTTGTATTAGCCTGCTCATAACTGAAATTTATAGCTTCAGAACACTATAACAGATGTTTTTAATATCCCACTTTCTACCAACATGGGAAATCCTGGATTTCTAAAACCTAGAGGGAGTTAATACCATCCCAGGCTACAGGCAATCATTATAGGAAAAGTAATATAATATGTTGTTAAAAGTCATTTATAATATAACATAAATATTTTGAACAAGATCAAAGAAAATACCTGATCCAAATTTAATCAAAGTTCAAAGGACTGTTTCTCCCCCCCTAAATATAGAAGGGGAAAAGATATTTCAGAGGAATTTTTAAATTATATTTTTCATTCTATTTTCCCCACCATGATCCCCACTGATTCAACTTGTTTCAACACCAATGTAGTAACTTTCCACAAATAAAAGGTCTTTTATTGAACCATTTATATCACATACAACACAAATAGAGATCATTAAAGAAAAAACAAAAAACCCCAACCCTAAATGATATATGATAGTCATCTCTGGGTGGCAGAAGATGAAGAGGGGCTTTGTTGTTTTTGTTTTGTTTTTTTATAATACTTAACATATTTTTCATAGCACAAAAGAGCCCTTCAAAGAAAAGAAGTGATCCTTACAAAAATAAATCCTCAGAATATTCTTACTCAAACAAGTAGCCAGATCAATATAAGTTTTAGGAATTGAGAAGAGGAAGAGCTGGGAGGGACCCTGAGGGGTTGGGTGTGGTCCCAAAGAACAGGACGGTGTGCTCCCATCAGGGCAGGGAACACCCTTGTGCTGTTTGCCAGTGCACACAGGTGCCTAGCTCAGGGCCAGCCCGTATCAATACAGGGTGAATGAGTAAGTAATTGATTAACAGAGAAATCTGGCCCTGAAGGACAGGTTTCAAGAGAGAGTAAGAAACTGAATGCAGCTAGAGCAAAGAAAATAAGGTCTGGGCAATTCTTTGTTTATAATGAACAGTTTTATAATTGTGGTCTTTATACTGTAAATTTTTTGTTGTTTTCTAAAGATTTAATTTCTTTAGAGTAGTTTTACATTTACAGCAAAATTGAGAGAAAAGGAAGGAGATCTCCCATATATCTCCTGCCCCTACACAAGTGTAGTCTACCCCATCATCAACATCCTCCGTCAGAGTGGTACCTTTGTTGCAGTGGATGAACCTACATTGACACGTCATAATCACTCAGAATCCATAGCTTACCTTAGGGTTTATTCATAGTGTTGTACAGTCTATGAGTTTGGATAAATGTGTATTGACATATATTCATTAGGGTAGGATAAATAAGTTTTCAACCTTCTTAATAAGCAGAATAAAACCATGTCTGTGAAATGATAGAAAATATATATACAGCCATCCTCAGTATCTGTGGGGGATTAGTTCGAGGACACCCCTCGGATACCAAAATCTGTGGATGCTCAAATCACTTATATAAAATAGTGCAGTACAGTCGGACCTATCTATCCATGGGTTCCAAATTTGTGGGTACTGAGGGCCGACTGTATTGGTCTCTGCTCCAGGTTTCTGGCACAGAGCTCCCCAAATCTCGTAATTTTCTAAGTGAGAAGAGCACTACGAGCATCTTTTGTTCTAATACCTGATCTTTGAACCTAGTTCTGACACAAAGCTCCCTTGGAATTTCCTAGGTGATACTAATGTCTGTTCTAATGAGGTGACTCGTGTGGGCTCCTAGATGGGGACTGGTCACCAGAAAGACCAAGCCATGGTTAAAGGCTTGAAACTTTCAGCCCCATTCTCCATCTTCCAGGAAGAAGAGAGGGGCTAGAGAGTGGAATTAATGACGATCATGCCCATGTGATGAAACCTCCAGAAAAATACCAAAGTATAGGGTTTGGGGAGCTTTTAGGGCACTGGTGGACCCACAGAGGGCATGGGAGTTCCATCCCACATACGTTGCCCTGTGTATGTCTTCCATATGAATGTTCATCTGAATCCTTTATTGTATCCTTTTATAATAAACCAGTGAACTTAAATAGGTGATTTCCTGAATTCTTTGAGCCATTCTAGCAAATCTGCAAACCCTAGGAGAAAGTCATGGAAACCCAGATTTACAGATGGTCGGTCAAGAATACAGGATACAGCCTGGGACATGTGAATGGCACCTGAAGTTTGGAAGGGTCAGTCTTGGGGACTGAGCCCAAGGTCTCTGGGTAGATAGTGTCAGAATTGAATTAAATTATAGGACACCTCGCTGATGTTGAACACAATCGCTTGGTGTAAGAAAAAAACCCTTTTATATGGTGTCAGAAGTGTTGAGTGTGGTAGTGTGAGAGCAAAGGGGAGACATGGGAGTGTGTTTTGCCTGCTGTGTTCCTAGACGGGGAGTGATAAGGGCAGCATGACCAGGAAGAAGATACTGCCACAACTTGGCATGAGTTTGGAAAGGGCCGGGCCTGGAGCATAACAAGGGAAATTGGAAAAAGCAGGAAGCAGAGGCAGAGGAAAACTAGTCAGCAGAGCCCGTGATAGAGGAAAGACAAGGAAAGGGGAGTATTTCAGTCCTTTCCAGCTTTGTTTCTGGGAAACTGGAAGAGTGTTTTTACCCTTAAAAGCAATTTATTGATCAATTCATCCAGCACACATTAACTGGCACTACTGCATAGGGATTCTCACTCTCATAAAAATGAACAATGTCTACTTCCCCAAGCCTTTCAGTTTACTAGTCTCTGCTATGTGTCAGAATCTACACAGGCTCTGAGTTGGGATAAAAAAGATAGCCTCTACCCTGAACAGATGGAGGAGGAAGGAAAGAAATAGTGGGTAACAAATTAATGCTGCTCCAACAGCAGCACATGTGTGTGTGGTTTTTTAAAATAATAATGAATAGCTATTATTGTTGAGATGGCTAATATTACAACTACTTAAAGTGTAGCAGGACATATGGTCATTAATCAGACCAACAGTTGCTCTTAACACCGAGGATAACGGAGGAGACCACAGGGCTGTTTCCTCGAGTCCTCAGGAACAGGTATTGGGACTGTTTTCTTCTGTTGCTTCCTAGCTGCTGCCTCAAGATTCCCATTTCTCGTAACTCCAAATAGGGTCCGGGCACCACACAGACATAAAAATCTGGCTAGATCCACTGGTCTTGAGCAGACAAAATAAAGGTAACATGTACAAGTTCTGCTTAAAATGAGTAAATCACTATTTTACCATATTTTTAAACAATTCCAGTCTTCAGCATTTCCTTATATAACATACACATTTTCTCTGATCCTATTTTGAGTTGAGCTTAAAAAAATATTACCAAGAATTTAGTTAGAAATTTTTTACTACAATGAAGAAGAAATAGCCTAAGGAATATACCCAATGGAAACCGAAATTATGTCCTGAAGAAAACATTGCAAGACAATAGGATGGTTGTTTGAATAGTAGGGACAGGACTGCTGGTATCTGGGGATTTCCAGTCACCTTTCTCTAAAAGATTCTAAAAAAAACTATCCTATCGTTATCCATGCTTTACCCCTGCATTTCTCAATCTTCCCTTAACAAGAAACCAAGGTGGGTAGAAATCTACTTACAATGACTCAGGTGGGAATCCTTCCCTTTCTCTACCTGAAACTCATTAATAAGTCAAAGTTGTCAAGAGTTGTCTCAGATAGTTTCACTCCTTCTCTCTGCTCCTGTGTACTCTGTGCCCCTGGAATTACTCCAAATTCTAAAATGGAAATAAAAGTACTTTCCTCACAAGGTTGTTTGGAGGATTAAGTCACTGAGCTTGTTTATCTAAAGATGAAGATCCAGTTAATACACATGTTAGAATAGATACAAACTTAAGACTTAAAGTATAACTTCTAAAGATCTAAGTGCACAGAGGGAGCACTCTGATAACGAAGGTAGAAATATCTTGCAAAGTAGAAAGCAATCAGAACATAACAAGTATAGGAAAATCAAAATTTTAAATAAAAATCCATATAAAACAAACCCTTGGTACCAACTCCCATGTGTCCTCAGGATTATACGATCACAGGTGCTTCAACTAATACTATTTGTGTTGCCTGGGGCAGGGCAACTCACCTCTCTGAGAATATCCCTGAAATTCTCTGTCTCAATGTTGTCCTTTAGGCTAAAGACATTTTGGTTAAAGGGATGTTTTAAACATAGTTTAATACCAACCAAAACTATTTCCTCAACAGCTTCCAAGGTCTCCCAATCTGACCCAGATATGTTGGGGTGCACTAAATTACTAATAAAAGACTCACTCCTTGACCCCAAGGAGTTTTTATAATCAAATTAATGAATCAATATTCAAATCATACAAATATTAGCAAATTTACAAGGTATCAAAAAATATTTACCAAATCACTTTGCACTGGTAATAAGGGTCAAGGAGAATTGGGGCAGAGATGGCTTCAGAGGGAATGGAGGACTCCAGGTCAGGCTTGGAGGAACGGAAGAATTTGAATCAACAGAATAAAAGGCATAGAATGAAGAATATGAAGCTTGTTATTTCTTTACAAAGACTATATTCTTTCTTTAACTTTAGTCCTGACTTTGCAACCTTGAACAAGCCACTTATGACCTTTACCCTTCAATGAATCCACAATTACCGAGGGTCTACTATATATAAAGTAGTGTACATCATTTAGACAATGGAGATTTTCTAAGTTAAGACAGGGGTGGGGGAAGGGCTTTAAAATTAAAGAAGAGACAGCTCAAAACTAAAAATAACCCCAAGCTCACATTATGTTGGTTATAAAACAAATGAAATCTGTCTCTTAAAGAGACTTTTAAAAACTTGCTGTTGCTATTTCACCGTTAATCAAACAAATGTGGCATGAAACCTACATTAAACCCATGTGTAACTCTTACTTAGATCAGTCAGAGTGTGGGGGAAAAATATTTTTACATGAAAATTTTAAAACCTTGCTCCATCCTTCTCCTATTTGAAAGTGTCTTTTGCCACTAAAAACAGTACTTTACATTCAACAGCTGTAGAAATAGCCTAAGCCATTTAATAGCTCGTTTATGATACAGCATAGAATTTGTTTAGTAAAAACACAACACATGCATGGGTACTTCCTTTTGTTCTGTGTATTCTAAATCTGTGCCAAACGCAGAGGAAAGAAAGTACAGATGGACAGGATATCCTTAAATTATTTGGTTTGCCTTATGTCACTCCAGAGAGAAATCTAATGCCTGATTCACAGTTAGAAATTCAAATTAAGGAGAAACAGCTAAGGTAGGCAGTCCTGGGTCTCAAAGGCAGGCCTTCCTCATCAGCAGTTCACACGGCAAGCCTGGAAGGTATGAAGATTTGCCTAAAGGGAAATGGGGAAATCCTGGCTTTCTAGGAGTCACCCACCTCATTCAATATAGCTGCTGGCTTAGGTGACGGTGATTAAGGATAAAAGCATGCATGCCATTTCTTAAGAACACTAATAGGAACCAAGTGTACCTCAAATCTATTTACATAAAATTACAACTGATTGAGGAGGGAGAGCGGGAGTGGAGGTATAAATTGGGAGTTCAGGACTTGTAGATACTAACAATTATATATAAAATAAACAACAAGGTCCTACTGTATTGCATAGGGAACTATACTCAACACCTTGCAATGGCCTATAATAAGAAAGAATATAAAAAGATATATATATATATAAACCTGAATCACTAAGCTGTACACCAGAAACAAACACATTGTAAATTGACTGATGCTCAATTTAAAAAAAAATTACAAGTGACTGAATTTAGAGTTGTGGTGGCATTTGAATATTCTTATCCATTTGGACACAATTCTTAATGCATATACACTAAATATGTATATTAAGTCATTGCACATCCAACACACTTTGGCAAATACCACAGAGGACCTAGCAGTATGTGCTGGTACTATGCTTAGTACTGAGATTACGCTAGGTTTTTTTGTGATGCCAAACCACATCATCACTATAAGTCTGCTTTTCATCTATGTAAACAATACTATGATATATGCATGGCTATGGTGAAGATTTAAAGAGCCAATGAAAAAAAGTCCTTAGCACAGTGGTGCCTTCATTTAAATCATAGCTTTCTTTTTCTCTTTTTACTGTTGCAGTGGTAAACTAGACACACAGCCCTGTAATAGTGAAGCTCACAGTCTAATACAAGATAGAGACAATGACCAGATATAATTACGATGATGATGATGATAAGAAGGATACTGATACTACTACTAATAGCAGCTAATACTTATTTAGAACCTACTAGGACCAAAGCACTATTCCAAGCACGTAGTCTCATTAACCAATCCTTATTAACAGCTATCTGAAGTAAATGACTGGGGCCATGGCATCTGATATGCGAATATATGGGAGTGACCCTGTAAACTTCATTCATGAGTGGCTGGGGAAGTACCTTCTTGGGATTAACAATATTAACTAGGTGAAATGACACAGGGTTGTGGGGTTGGGATGGTAAAAGAAGTTCCAAGCAAAAGGAATGATCGTGTATGAATGCACATGGATGATCAAAGAACTGGAAGAAGTTCAGTCCAGGCAACCCCTAGGTGAGGCTGTGAGCAATCTATAAATCCACATGCTAGGGAAAGTGGCTACTGGATGGATAGAAAAAGAGAGGTGTTCTTAGGAAAGGCAGAGTTTCCCAAGAAACTCTGGGACGGGAGTTGCCTGGTTGGTGATGTGCCAGAAAAGCCCACCTGTTAGCAGCAGCCTGTACTGGGGGATCCTCTGAACCGGTTTGAGCAGGTAGTGCTTGAGGGCCAGGTTAGCACAGCGGGGGCTCATCTGAAAGGCAAAGGCATCCAAAGTAAACACAGGCATTTTCCTAAGAAGCAAAAGACCCAGAATCGAAAGCTTAGGAAGCCAAATTAAATAGCTAGTAACTTTGGAGGGGAATTCATGGAGAAGCTCCTTTTGTTTTAAGCACAGCTCCTATGCTGAGTGGGAAACTACAGCAGGTTCACCACTTAGCTCACTTTCTCCTGTTAGGTAGGTCTCTGAAATCACTGACTCATGGGGAAAGCTTGTTCACAGCCCTCTGGTCAGCAGTGGTGGCTGCAGTCTGCATTCTAGGCCAATCAGAGCCCACCCTCCACAGTCGCTGCCACTTAGAAGAACATCTGCCAATGTGTTCATGAACACAAACCAATCCAACCAACCAACCAACCGAGAAGGAAATGCATGACCCCCCCAAAAAAGGTGGCAGAAATAAAACTACTGGGAATTGGATTCAAATAATCATCAGAGCCTATCATCAATACATTGATAATAACAGCAGGTGGTAGTGGGGAAAACTGCAGAAATTAAAGACAACCTGAAAAGGGGGCAAGGGTATAGCTCAGTGGTAGAGTGTGTGCTTAGCATCATGAGGTCCTGGGTTCAATCCCCAGTGCCTCCATTTAAAAAAAAAAAATTAAATAAACCTAATTACATACCTCAGTTAAAAAAGAGGGAAAAAAAATAAAAAAGACAACCTGAAAAGCAGACTTATATGCCAGAAGAATGTAAACTTCTTTCTCAAATGAATGGCTACAAAAGACAGCCCCCCAATCACACTGTACATAGGAACATTTGATTCTGGAACCCTTCCGACTTGACCACTAGGATATTTGATTCTGCCCTTAAAGCTCTTTTCCTTAATATGCACAACAGATACTTGTGCCCATTCCTGAGCCTCACCTCCAATCTCACACACAAGTATTTACTGTGAGGTGGCATCAAAATGGCCCAGTGAAAATGTCCCTGTATCCTAAGATGTCCCCAGAGTCTTACACAGCTCAGGTGGGAGGGGAAGAGTTTTTTCAAAGTTGCTGAGATGGTTTTATTTTTTTCTAAAATAGGTACCTCCAGGTTCTGGTATTCAGAATAATTACGAAATTACAATGATAATGCACATTAAGAAAGCATCTATCACATAAGCATCATTAACCAAGACAGCTAACTTTCCCCAGTCTTATGTTTTCTTTTGCTGCCAAGGCAATAGAACAACTCACTGGACACTGATGAAAACCTTGGTCAATTATCAGTAGCCACAGCTATATATAATCACACTTCCCTTCTTAACTGCATGACTTCAGAAGAAAGGAAAAGGAGGAAGAAAAGACTACAAATGATTTTAAAGTTTGGTTATTTGTCTACTGTACAAATTAGAAATCAGCAGTATCTTAACATTTCCAAAGCTTTTCTAATTTGGCATGATTGGAATTCACTGATGTTTTTAGTTTCAAAACAGAGAAATGGCAGCAAAGATACCTCAAATTCTCTAACAACAGCAGCAAAACCTGGGTTTTTCTTGCACTGCTCATCCAGCAAAGCTATATTCTTATCAAATTCTTTGATGTATGTGGAATACATTTTTAGATACGGTCCCTTCTTTACAAAGATATCAGCAATTCTTTGTTGTTCAGTCCTGAGGACAGAGAGACAAAAATATTAAAAAAGAGTCAGTATCCAAAATAAATCCAGTGGTGAACAGAGTCCCATCTCCAAGCTATCAGCTTATCTTTTTTTCCTCTTCTTCTAAGACATATCCCAAACCCACTCATCACCATTTCCTTTGCCACCATCACAGCCTGCCTGGACTCTGCCAGCCCTCTGACTGCTCCCCGTTTCCAACCATCTCATTCTTCTTTACAGCCAGAGTCTTAAGCCAATTCAGATGAAATTTTAGGATAATTTTTTATAAGAAGAATGAGGAAGTATGTACAAGAAGACTACCTGTAATTACATTTTATTTCTATCATGACTTTAAAATTAGCTTTTAGTCATTCCTCAGTCCTTAAACTCTGTGTTATTTTATACTTAGGCTGCAGCTAAGAATTAATCACTATTTAGCATATTTTCCTAACATGTAGAAGCAAGATATTTCTAAAACAGGCAGAGGTATTTTCCCAGATTGCACATGAGGAAACCTTAGAGGTAAATATTTATCATAAAAGTAGGTGATATCGTTTTGTTATTCTAATAATTTTGAGTTCCCCATAGACTTCAACAATAAATTCAGTCTCCTACAACCAAACTTTCTACACATTTCCAAAGATGTCACCAAAGTTTCTGTTACTGTCTGAAGCCCAATGGAAGTAGTTAATTCTTCTCCTTTTCTGAAATCTATAGCATTTATAAAGATATCATGTATATGGAAATTTCCTAAATCAAACAAATCTTCCTATTAACTCAGTGAATGGCCTCCTTTCCAGAACACAAAGAGTTTCATGACTTGAAGCCCCAGAAAGACAGAGGAGACATTTGAAAATGTTCCCAATGTGAAAATATCAACTAAACTTCTCTCCTAACCTCAAACATCTTGATTACCAAAGGCCACAAAGAAAGTTAAATTGGTTGAATACAGGCCCTTCTTGCTTTTGAAGCAACATTATCAAAGAATTTAAAAATTCATAGTGTTGAGCTCAGTGCACCAGTGAATTTTGGCCATGTGAAATTCAATCTACAGGTAACTGCTAAGAAAATTCAACATAATGAAAAACTCAATGTAAGGAACACTTCTCTGTCACATGCAGGACCCTCATAGCTTCATCTAAAATTGGAAACTCTAGGAAAGCTGGTTAGTTCATTTTTACCAGTTTAACATTCTTTCCTCCAGTTCCTTCAGGAGATCCCGATTGAGCTCATACAGCTGAGGCAAGTAGTACAGGATTTGATTTAGGATCCGGTCCTCAATCACTGGTTTCCCAAGTTGCCTGGAAGCATGTGCTACTGCGTCCCGGAAATCCTATTACAGGCCAGAGGAGAAATAGACATACACACATAACTTGATAAAAAGATTTTTCCCCGGTCACTCTTTTCCCCAAAACAATATAAACTCCCAATACCCACTTCCTCCTACCCAACTTACTTATTACTTTGATAGGAAATTAAATTTAAAACAGATTGTGTGATATTTCTCTTAAATAGTTTGGTTTGATCTCCAAACTTAGCAATTATACTAAGGGGTTATCTGGAAATTGCATTGCAAATCTAAGTAGCCCTTATAATTATTCCAATACTGCTATATGAACAAAACTCATTTATTTTAAAAGTTCCCAGCAGATCTTAACTAATTTTATTTTGGAAGTGTCTCTTTGTCATGTGCAGCATGGTACATTCTTGATAATCTGAGAATACTGGATCCAAGCTCTTGCTCCTAATTTACTGTGTTTCCTTCAGCTAGATTTTCCTCATCTGTTAAGTGGGTTATGAGACTTTAATTAGATACTGCACATAAAGCCTCTTGCAATGTATTTGGCACACAGGATCAACATAATGTTTTAACTCTGGACCTTAAACTCTCCCCTCCCTCTATCTAGCCTTCCCATAAATTCACCAGAATTTATAATTTTTACAAAAAAAAAAAAAAAACTTTTCCCATCACATATTCCTTATCACTGACTTTTCTCTATAAGACTGTTTATACCAAAAAAAAAAAAAAGACTGTTTATACCATGTTTTAAGACAGGTCCACCCCACCCCACCCTATCACTCCCGAGGATTTGGAAAGGGTGGGACTGGAGATGGTATTTGTCTGGATTTCATTGTATCTTGAGGTCTACCCTTGGGGGATAAGTAAAATAATAGTGGAATCTATTCCACAGGCCTGAGGATTCAAAAACAAAGATTGTTCCTTCTTAGAAGCAGGAGGTTTAATTAAATCCTTAAAGCAAAGATTGGGTAAAACAGACTCTTTAGTAGGCTTTCCCTTCTTTCTCCTCTCTGTCAAACTGCTTTCCATTCAGGAGTTTACTGGTCAGATCAAGTAAATAAAAAAAGATCCTGATTTCTCCCTTGATCCATTCAACACCTGCCCCCTAAACACATACATTAACCATTAGTATTTCTTATGCTTTCTGTGAAGGACAACAACCTAATACATAATTTAAAAGTACACAAAAAGATTCCTTTTCTAAGGTGTATTTTAGACAAATCAACTCTTCTTGCACTCAACAAGGGCTAATACATCCTGCCCTTAGGCCTTAGGACCCGGAACTAACTTTATCAGCACCAAACAGTCACATCAGCCCAAAGGAACCAACTACTTACACCAGCAACTAAAGAACAACTTTTACAACTAATTACCGTAATATAAAATAAGAATTTATTGCTTGTATAAACTCCAATCCAGAAAACCACACAACACAGCTCCGGAAACCAAATGGACTTGGGCCAAATTCCAGCTCCCAACAGCTTGTTTCTATCAGTACTCACATTTATAGTGCTAACTTAACACTCGAAAATCATTAGATTTTTCATCAAGCAGAACTACACAGAATATATTTACATACCACAAATAACATTCTCAATTGTAAATGTATTCGAAGCACAGCAGTTAAACATCATCTATAGCATTTTTAAAATTATACCAGTTTAATGATTAAATAATTTAGATGCAAGAGTTCTTTGTCCAGCAAAATAATTAGCATGCCCTTTCTTTGGGTAGAATAAATAATGAACATGTTTGTCCCTTGGCAGCAGGATGACTTTTGTTTTCCAGTTGGAAGGCATTTCCTCAGCCAGGACAGTGACAGTAGACATTAGCTGCTAAGTAGCTTAAGGACCCTGTCTGACACAGCTTTTGCCAGACTCTGCATTCCATATGTCTGCTACCATTGCCAAAAAGGAAACTTGTTTATTTAAGACACATTCAATAGAGACCAGCCAAATCCACACTGTGCTGACCAGTGTGATGGCCACCTCTAATTGAAGTGCCCTGTCACATACCAGGCAAGACTCTTCATTTCTTCCCAGTACTACTGGATGGTGTAGGCAGCTCTGGATGAATGAATGGCCCATGATGCCTTTTTCAAAATTATAAGTAGCATGTCAGAATAAAAGAGAAATTTAATAATTGTAAGAGCAAAAGAGGAATGTTTAAGACTATAGGAATTTAGAGTTTATACCTGGCTATTAAATATTATTCCTAAAGCCTAGAAAGTTACATATTCTAAGCAATCACTACTGGAGCCATCAATAGGCTTCATGGTAGCTTTTGAAAATAGAAAAGAGCACCCCTTCCTCCAGGCCAATGCAACTCAGACCAAGGGCCTTACCCACAACTCACGGCCTCCTTAACTGCACAGGGCAGCCCTGGCCCCTGTCTCATTCCCTCACCTCACAGGCAACCACCCCCTGAAAAGCAATGTGTAATGGCCCCAGAGCCAGATGTAATTAATCCACAAGGGAACTATGTACAGAATCTCTAACGTCTCAGCTCTTCCTGAACCTCGACCATTTCCAGAACTGGTGCCACTGGAAGGAGGAAACATCGTTTTGTTTTTGTTTTTGTTTTTAAATAAAAGGGTCGATTACAACACATCTGGTTATTTTCCTAAATGCTAACAGCCAGCATAACTTGGGAAAGTGTGATGACACTTAAGAGCCAGAGGCAAAACTATTTTTGGGCAGAAGAATCTAAATTCACCAACACCTCCTTGACTAAATCAGTGAGGATGTAGGACCACAGGACTGGTACTTTCAGTTAGATCCAGAGTATGCTTTTTCACACTGAAAAAGCTGGGTATTTAAAATAAAATGGGTGAGAGGAGCTAGAGTATAAAAATACTAGGTGAGCAAGAGAGTTTTTTGATATCAACCACATATACTTCAGTCTATTCTTCTAACATAAAGCAACCAACGATTCTGTAGGCAAAACCGAACCACCTACACTCTAGCTTCTGATCACAATAATCAAATGCTTGTTCTATTCGGCCTTTTTAGAAACAGAAATGGGTTACTGGATTATAAAGTAGGTCATAATATTATTCTTAAAAATTCCAAGAGAACCTACAAATAAGAACCAGATCAACTAAAAAAAAAAAAAAAAACCACTCAGTGCCTTTGAGGTATTAACATAGCCTCACCAGCTCTGATCACTTGGGCAAGACTAAGCAAAAATTAATGCAAATAAAATCAAGTATGAACATCTAAAGCAACAAAGCACAAAACAGATGGCCTTATTCGTCAGGTCAGGCTTTATATCTCTGGTGCCAAAGAGAAGTTAAGTGACTTAACTACCAGCTGTTCTGACTGGGCTTCCTGACCTTAGGGCATTACTTAACCACTATGATGACACAGTGAATTACAATGACCAAACAGACATATGGACAGACAGAGAGCTCTGCAGGGCTCCCAGCCTGTATGAAGGGCATTAAGAATCACTTCATATTAAGCAAAAGCAAAGCAGCTGCTGAGGTCAAAGAGCTCTGATAAATATGCAGAAAGCAGTGTGATACTATGAAGTAAAAGAAAGGGGAGGATGGGCTCCACATAATAATTTGACTTTGTTCTAAAATGAAAATATTTGACTAATGGAGTTATTCTTCCCTCTACTTTCAGACCTGGTGATCCATGCACAGTCATCAATGAGAAACTACATAAACAGGACTGAAACAGATCTTTTGTCTCAAATCTCTAATCCCTTTAATAACATTAACTGGTAGTCATCACAATATAACCTAACTGATCATCTTTAGAAGATGAAATACTAGAATTTCTGTAGTTTCCTGCCCCAATTGAAAGAATTCTGAAAGCAAGCGAATATGCCCAAAGATACATTATACCCTATACAGCATGGTAGAGATTTCAAGCAACAAATTTTAAATCAATTTCAGAACAATCACTTAGTGCAAGGGCTCAGAGAAACCGAGTTCAAAGTCTGGCTTTGCCATTTAGTATTGGGTTATATTTGGCAGTTGACTTACTTTCTTCACTTAAAAAATAGAAATGACATCTATTTGATAGGATCGTTATGAGGATTAAAATAGATAATTTATGTAACATAGCATACTGCAAGGCACAGAGAAAGCACTCAGTAGAAGGCCATTTATTTAATCAAAGGAGATTTGGTTAATTTAAATGATCACATGGCCACCTTTTAAGATCCACAAGTCCTAGGAAGTCTGGAAAGAGAGCTCTCAAACAGACATATATAAAGAGAAGGAAATACCAAACCAAGGTGAGGAAAACACCTCAGCAGAAAGACAAAGGCACTCCTAACAATGAACTTCATTCAGTGAAGGATAGGCTTCATATGAAGGAAGCTGCTCAAGAGTGAAAGTTCGGAGTGGTGTGGGAATAGCTCAAGTGGTAGAGCACATGCTTAGCACACATGAGGTCCTGTGTTCAATCCCCAGTACCTCCTCCAAAATAAATAAACCTCCCCCCTCAAAAATAGCAAAGAAAAAAAAAGTGAAAGTTTGGTAGCCAGGTCAATAGAAAATAAAGGAGGACTCTTTACAACTAAAGAACAAGTGACAATTAAATAGTTCACAAGGCTGAAAATACATAGGTATTCAGAAAAACAAAGATGAAGTGATTTTAAGATGATAGAAACTATACACTTCAATTAAAAAAAAAAAACTAAGGAAATCTAAATGAAGTATGAACTTAATGATAATGTATCAGTATTGATTCCTTAATCACAACAAATGTATCACACTAATGTAAGACAGTAGCAACAGAGGAAACTGGATGCGGGGTATGTGGGAACGTTGTACTATTTTAAAAAGATGGTATAAACTGAAGGCTTCTATGAAGAAGCCTTTTATTCTCTTTATAATGCATTAAAAATAAAAGATACATTTTATTTACTAATAGACATCTGAACGTCCAAGTAGCTTTGCCTCTAACTCAATGAATTTTGAGACTCTCAAATTTTCAGGTTAACGCATACTCCAATCTAAAGAAATTGGTAAAACAAAGATGCTTCATTACTAATATTATACTACTTAATAGCCCATCTTTGTTCAAAAGACCTCAAAGTCTCTGATCATTCCCTTTCAAGATTTTTTTTTAATCATGCTATTTGGACATTTATAAAATAAATTTATAGAAATGTCTATTAAACCAGTCTCCCAACAGAAAGCAAAAAAGATAACAGAAACCAACATTTTATCATTTATACTTAATTATATTAGATGTGTAAGATGTTTTTATCTTGAAAATGGCATTTATATGCAATATAGCAATCTCTGGATTGGACAACTTCTGCACAAAGAGGGAAAACAAATATAAATAACTAGAGTTTTACCAAACCAGGTATTATTCATCAGTTTCCTATCATTCATTTAACAGATATTAATTTAGTGGGATTAACAATAAACAAAACAGAAAAAAACCCTTGCTTTCATGGAGCTTACTTTCTAATGGAAAAATAAACCTACTAGGGTATTTTTCAGGAACAAACTCTATTTTGATTGATTTGATTAAACACTTGATAACATCAAAACTAAATAGTATAGGTTTTACCTGCTATAAATACATTCTAAATAACAGCTCTTTGTCTTGAAGGACCTCCACTTAGCCTACAGCTGAGGAAGAGATGATATTCTGGACTAGGCTGGTGGCAGTAAAGAGGAAACAGAATCAGCAGGTTTGCTGGTAGTTTGGCTGGAGAGGTGAAAAGGAGAAATGAAGAGTAAGTCCTAGTTCTCCAGCTTTGGCAGCTATATACATGGACGGCACTACCATTTTGAAAACAGAAAGACTGCCTTTTAAGAATCTCTTTTCTCTTTGGACTCAATAGGGTACTGACTTAGAGACAATGTGCATATTGGACCCTTTTTCAAATCCAGGTCAAAGTCCAAGTGCTCATTGTAGATACTGAAGAGTAAGTACCACATTAAACATTAACTGCAGAGTCTTGCTACTCCCTACAAACATCAGACAGATGAATCAAATCCCTCAGCCAAGTACACCGGTTCTTAGAAACTTAAGTATATTTAAAATTGTAAAATTTTTATTATTATTATTTTTAATGGAGGTACTGGGGACTGAACCGAGGACTTCATGTATGTTAAGGAGGCACTCTACCACTGAGCTATACCTCCCTACTAAGTATATTTTAAATTGCATAATCTCCACCCATGTCTAATTCCTCCCAATGTAATAACAGCTTAAGTGATAAAATTCATTAGTTTGGACTTTAAAACATTTTTATGAGCTATATCACCTAGTTTAGTAAATTCAAAACAAAGAAATGATAGTGAGCTACAGTGACATAGTAAAGTGATACATAAAGTATCAGCAAGCTACAGTGACACCTTACAAATTTTAAAGTACAGCCACCGTATTGGACAGTGTAGATATTGAACATTTCTGTGTCACAGAAAGCTCTTTTAATGCTATTTTAGAGTCTCTAATATGGAAAACTATTAATGGGAAATCATGTATAACTCAAACAATAGCTCCTCCCAAGCCACTTGGATACCTTGTTGATTTCCAAAATACTCACTGAATTATCTAACAAGCCTGTTAGATATTTTAAAGCAGTCATATTCTATCATATAACAGAAGTTCATTCATTTAGATGAAATCAGACAGCAGCAGTCCTCAGGATTAAAACTATCCATGTGCTACCTTTGTGGGGTACTTTTGGTAGAAGAGTAAATATGAGCTTTAATAGCACAGTACGAGTGTTGAATTGAAACAAGAGATGCTTTTGGTTTCACCGACATTATCCTGGTGACAAACCACTCCTAGTAATGGCTCACGACCTGTTTAACGCCCTGTTGTGAAGACACCCACTAATGTTGACCTCTGCTGAATTACATTTGCACATACCAGACAGGATGTCAACATGAGGTTGGCAAATGATCTACTCTCACTCCTACATTAAAGGCTTAGGAGGTTTTGAAAATGTACAGATCAAGGTGGGTTTTAGATGATTCACCTTGTTCCACATCAGTGGGGAAAAGACTAAGGTCATCTATCATGACTGAGAAGATAAGGGAAATACCTTGAGCTAATTGTCTATTCTTACAGCGCTTATGCTTTGTTCCAAAAATATGGAGGTAAGAACCAGGACACATATTTTTAAAAAATCAAACACACTGGTAAAGCTTTTAATTGCGTCTCTACCTATTCGAATCAGAACTTCCTTCATTAACATGGAACTTTAGTACAGGGGGAAAAAGGCATTTGAAAGGGAGGGAAGAAGATGAAGAAGAAGGGGAGGAGGAGGGGTGAGGGAGAGGAGGAGGAGAAGAAAATAAAGGCAATTTGAGATCCTACCATATATTGTACACTACCAGGTTCTTCCATGTACTTTCTTCCACTGATTCCTTACAACCTGAGAGATGGGTATTTTTATCTCCATTTTACAAATGAAGAAAGCTAGACCCAACAAGTCAAACTATCTTCTAAAATTTGCACACATGGTAAGAGGTAGAATCTACTAAGACAATGCTTCCCCAAGTGTGGCCTACAAACTGTTATTGGCATGTGAAGATATTACTCAAAAAAGTGATAATGGGGGGAAGGTATAGCTCAAGTGGTAGAGTACATGCTTAGCATTCATGAGGTCCTGGGTTCAATCCCCAGTACCTCCTTCAAAAATAAATATAAATTCTAATTATTTCTCACTCCACCCACCCAAATTAAAAATAAAAAGTGAGAATAAGGGTTTGGAAACTTTTCTATCAATTTGACATAGTCAAGAATTTTTATTGTGTTTTACAAAATTTTGGTCTACCATGGATGGGCAATTTAAAAATCCAGTTGCCCACCACAATAGTGTGAGAAGCACTACACTAGACTATAAGCATCCTTAACATATGTTCCATACATGATTTGATCAAATAGTACAGTAAAGTTAAACACAGCATTTTTTGCCGTATGAGTTTACTAGTTCACATGCAGATGCTTAAATTTCCTTGGAAACGTCCTATTTCTATTTAAACATGTCAATCAGAACACCTATCAAATAGGTATAAGCTGCTTGTCCTACAGATGTGTTCTGAGTTTTCCAGAAAACATCAGTTTAGCATTTTCTTTTCCCCTTACAATTGCTTATACAATAGAGAAGCTTGGGGCATAGCTGCGAAAGTTCATGGAGTTTATTTGAAAAGTCATTTATTTATTAAGTTCATTGTAACTTACTTGAAGTGACAGTATGCTTGTCACCAATTCTATTTGAGTGACCAAATACTGCTATATTTTTTTTAAATGAATCTATAAAGGGAACTTACCAATATAGTCAAGAGTTATGTAACAAACAAACAAACAAACAAAAACAAAGCGTAAATACAGGACAGAAATAGACTCATAGACAAAGAATACAGACTTGTGGTTGCCAGGGGTCGGAGGGTGGGAAGGGATAGACTGGGATTTCAAAATTGTAAAATAGATAAACAAGATTATACTGTATAGCACAGGGAAATATACACAAAATGTTATGATAACTCACAGAGAAAAAAATGTGACACAATGAGTGTGTATATGTCCATGAATGACTGAAAAATTATGCTGAACACTGGAATTTGACACAACATTGTAAAATGATTATAAATCAATAAAAAAATGTTTAAAAAAAGAGTTATGTCAGAAACTATTCATGGGAGAATAATTTCTCAAAACAAAATTAGCAATCTTAAGAATTTTTTTTTAATGTTTCCAAAGCTAGAGATTTTTCACACAGGAATTAGGCTTCCATGTGTCCACTGGACCAAGTTTAAAGCACAGGGGGATCATTCTGTGAATGTGAAACACCTTTAAGTATAACACACTTTTCATGTTTATAAATATCTTTTAAAAAGAAAACTAAAATAATGATACTCTGTGCAGAGACATGGGTATGCATTTTGTAAACCTACCGTTTCTCAGCAATTCAATTTAAAGATGATGTTAATAATTACCATCTAAGTAGACTTCTTAGATGGCAGTTCAATTCACTTCCATTTCTTTTTTCATTGTTTCCTCTACTTTAACTTCTCCTTTTGTTGAGTCTTAATATCTTGCCAAAATATAATTAAAATAAAGCAACACTAAAAGCACTTGAACTGCCAATGAGTAATGAAACTTGTGAAAACTTGCAGGTACAAAGGAGTGGATGAGAAAAATGAGTATGCAGTCAGCCACATATCATAATTGTTTCCCAACATGTTCGTTCAAGTTGACAATTATCAAAATTGAAAATAGAACTTTAAAAAGTTAGGTGTTAAAATCTCTATTTTAAGTATCTTTCTAGGAGCTTATTCAGACAGAAGAACAATTTTGAACACTGATCATGACATTCTTTATAAACTGCTGGTACAAAATTCTACTGTAGCACACATCTTCTGCAAATGCCCAAGAAGAAATATCATCCTTTTAAAAACTCTTTATTATAAAGATAGAAAGTTTAAAGATTTTGGAGATACAGACATAAAGGCCCTATTTTCAGAAATCATCTGGGTATACTACACATACATGAGAGACATACATTTTAGAAAACTCTATTCACATATGTGTGTGAATTAAAAAATATAACCATGTATTAGAAAGCACATACATGTATATACATGTTAATAGAAGTAAATTTAAGTTAATTATGGTAAAAATACTGGGGAATAGTGAAAGATATAAAAGAGGATGGTTTTAGACTTGAAGAAAATTTTAGCAGATACTTACAATATGCAGAAGCTTTAACACATCCACAAACCTGTAAAAAACAGCAATGAAAGACATTTTTTAATGAGCCAATGGGGAAGCGAATAGCCTTCTGAATTCTAAACTAGATACCTACACTTTCTCTGAGCTCATGATCTCCTTGGCAATATGATGGACTTTACTTTTCATTCCAGTATCTTCATCCTGTGGATAAGAGTGCATTAAGAAAACATGAACTCATAAAAGGATAATGAAGATCAGCCTGGAGCTAGTCAGATACACATTCAAACTCTGATACTTAATAGGTTTTGATTAGAATACATTTCCTACTATACGATGTCTCAAATGGCAAACCTGGAGAAGTGATGAGATTATTAAACCATGATACAGGGGTTGCTGAGAGCAATGGGTAATCCTCATCATCAGCGCTGGACTGATGGACTGCCCTGCAGTACCCCAGAGCCCTGGTGGAGCACACTGTCAATGGTTCACAACTGAAGTGACACTCTACAGATATCACATGAGCATGAGTTCTTGGGGTGCACGCGAGTAATTTAAGATTAGTGAATATTCAATAGGTAAGTATAAAAGAACTTCACCCTCAGGAAAGCCACTCTGAGTCAAACAACTTAAATGCCATCTGAAAAGGGCTCTTCACAGTCTACACCATACATATGCCAAGATTATAGCCACAGGCACTCTCAATTTACTTACAGTCCCTTTTAGAAATATGCTCGTACAGTCAAGGCAGTTTTACTCTAAAGAGCTGAAAAAAAATTCTTTTAATATGTATTGCTTTGTGTGAAAATTAAATGCTCTAGGCAGGGACAAAACGTACACTTTTGGAAAAAAAAAAGAGGTGATTAGGAATGAGCCTCAATACATAGGTAAGATTACTATTGTAGCTGTTTTCATTTAAATACTGACAGAGCTGGCTTTGACTCCAGGGCATTACAGGAAAGGAGCTTCTCTCCATTTCTATTCTGGTGAAAGATCTGAACACTACAGTTCCAGAGTGAAGGGCAAGAGAGTAAACAAGGAACAAGCAGTTATAAAATTTTAGTTATTACATGTAAGGTGAAAATTATGACTACTGCCATTAAAAATGCTCTGTTGTTTCTGTTGAAGAAATGCCAGATCTGGTTTTAGAAAGAGAGGTCCCTGTAC
Organism: Camelus bactrianus; assembly: GCF_048773025.1. Taxonomy (NCBI): domain Eukaryota; kingdom Metazoa; phylum Chordata; class Mammalia; order Artiodactyla; family Camelidae; genus Camelus; species Camelus bactrianus. Next base: position 39,209,313 of record NC_133550.1, on the reverse strand, counting down.
ATTCACGCCGACACTGGCAGTGCCAGGACCCAAGTATTTTGCGCTCCCCAGAGTGCAGTGAGATAAGGTAATGTCACAATAAGGATAACAAATGACCAGGACAGTCTAGTAGTCAGTCACTAATAAAATGTCACAGGAAAAACAGTAATGATAGTGACTACTATTTATTATTAAGAAAAAAGATAATAATGTGAAGGGGGAAGGGCAAAATAGGGGAAGGGGATTAACAGGTATAAACTACTATGTATAAAATAAATAAGCTACAAGGCTATATTGTATAGCACAGAGAATATAGCCAATATTTTATAACTTTAAATGAGTATAATCTAAAAATTTTTGAATTACTATGTTGTACACCTGAAATTGAAAAAAAAAAGTTAGGAAGTGAACTCTCAGATTATCTCAAAGTTTTACCCAATGTTTGAATTTCTAAAAAAATAGCCAGATAGATAGATAGACAGACAGACAGATAAGTGTCAAGTAGTCTTCTATTCTAAATTAAAATCATGGATCATCCTAACACATCTGCTTTCCTGAGTATCACATAGTCAAAGGGCTATCTTAGTGTTTTTTTTTAATTCATCTGCTTACTCTCATTGTCAGTTTTCATCCCACCTCAACCAGGTCTGAACAGTGCTGCCTGTGGTTGCCATGGGGTGCCCTGCTCAGATGGCCCTTCAAGAGAACCTGCCGTAGGGAGCCAAGCTGACCTCTAGCTACTGCACAGGAGAGTGACCACAGCACAGCAAGGACATCAGGCCATGAGTCCCTCAGGCAGCCCCCAGCAATGCTGACCAGGAAGGGGTACAACCCAGGACCCCCTGCCTGACGCAGACCCCCTAGCAGCCTGGCCAAGACTTTCTCAGAACTGGCCTGGTCAGAGGCTGCTCCCACCAAGTTCTTCCTCCCCTCTCTCCACGGGACAGGGTCACACCTGCAAGGAAGTCAAAGGCTTTTCCTACCATCCTGTTCCCTCTTCCCCTCCTTCCCCTCCCAGGCAATTCCCCCAGAAAGTCTCTTGCACATCCTGCACATCTGACCTCCTTGGCATCTACCCTAGGACACTGTAGGCAGTCAGTAAGTACTGTGTGAGGAATAAACCTCTAGAAAGAGTAATGCTATGGACAGTAGATGAACTTGAAGTTGCAAGGATAGAAGTTTGGGCTCCTGCTCTGCCATATATTATTCACAACCTTAGGAAGGCTTCTTGAGACCTTTGAGCCACAACTTCATTAGATGTAAAATGAAGATAATACCACCAGGGTTGCCAGGAGGATTAAACAAAATAGTTTACCTAAGGTCCCTATCAAAAGGTTTCACACATAGGAACTGTCTGAATAATTACAAGCTCATTCTCCTCCTTACCCATTTTCTGTAGCTACCTCGAAGAATCCTTTACCTTTCCCCTTCACCAAGAATTCTGACCACTTTTTAACTAAATAAAGCCCCAAACAATCCTATATACCACTAGTGAATCCCTTGTTCAATTGAGCCTAACTGATGAATAAACTTTATTTTCATTCCTGACTTGCCTATGATGGCTTTAAGGTTTATTTTAGTAGATTTCAGAAAGTGAAATCTCATCAGACATAGGTATCTTAAAACTCTGAAACTTATGCTATTTCCCTAAACCTTTAAGTAAAACATGCTTTAAAAAACAACAACAATCAAAATCTAAACTGCAGTTCTGTACCAACATCTTTCGGCTAAGTTTTTTAGCCCCTTTAAAAAAAAGTTTTAAGTTTGTGGCATTCTAGATCATTATGGGGTTTTCCAAGAAAATGTAGTACACACTGACTTTGCATAGATTTCTGCTGAGCAGTTTTTAAAGAAGACTGAAGCACAATGTGTGTGCACTTACACACGCATTTTAAAAAGCCTCTAGGTGGATAAACTAAATTGTTAGTGGTGGTCACTCACAGGGATCAGGACTAGGAGGCATAAGAATGAGGGATTCTTACTTTTATATACTTCAGTTTTACAGGACTGGCTACATAACCTGTGTGTGAGGTCATGCAAAGTGAAAATGTAGGTGCCTTGTGAAAAATTATTAAGAATATGGAGACTGTGATAGCAGAGCGTTAAAACCAAGTGAGGGCCCTGTGTGACTGTACAGGTTGCTGGCTCATGAAACCAACCCTAAGCCTTTATCATTTTTATTAACCTAATTGTTTTTTAATTGAGTATAGTTGATTTATAATATATTAGCTTCAGGTGTACAATACAGTGATTCAAAATTTTTATAGACTATACTCCATTTAAAGTAACTGTAAAATATTGACTATATTCCCTGTGCTGTACAATGTATCCTTGTAGTTTATTTATTTTATACATAGAAGTTTATACCTCTTAATTCCCTACCCCTATCTTGCCTTAGTTCTTTATTTGGGAAAAATTTTTTACCTGCTTCCAGAATTTCAGTGTCAGAACCAAGGTATAAAAATACGTGCAGTTTAACAATGAATGAAATGCTTCTGAAAATTACATTTTAATATAAATATATGAAATATAAGAAAGAACTTCAAGTTTTTTGTTTTTTTTTTTACTACACTGAAAACCACTGGATCGTAAATGGAGGTTGAAGTTATGGAAGTGAAGATCAAACACAAGGAATAGATAAAGTGAGAACTGGAAGAGCAAATCCCAAAGATGACTCACTTAAAACAGGGATTTGCCAAGATTCAAAGTTGATTATTAGCAGAGTTGGCAAGAGAACCAAGATTTCCCAATATCTAACCCAGAAATTCTTCTATTATACCCTGTATCTCTCTTCATTATCTGCTGCTAATCATGGCATAACCTAACATTCGCTGCTAAATACATACCCACATATATCTCCTCTCTCTTCCCTTCCCCTCCTCTCAAGATTAAACAAATCCAAACATTCTGCAATATTTGGTTAAAGTCTTTTTATGAAAAAAATTGTTATATATAACACTAAAGTTGTTCTCCTTCTCCAGGAGTAAACACTAACCTCACAGTGTGTATCTGTCCCTTCCATGCCTTTATATTTTACTACAGAAGAATTAACATGTAATGTAAAGAAATCCTAGCCCTCCATCCCAATATAAATATTGTTACACAAACAATATCCAAAGTAGGCTATGTAACCAACTACTTATAAAAATAATCTTTAAAGAGCAATTCAATTATTAATTCATAATGCCTAACAGTCAAGTCTAATTAGCTTTACTACTGACCTTAGCTCGCAAACTCTATTTTTTAAAAGGACAATGAGATAGATGACTTTGACCTCTATCCCTCATTTATTCCTGTTTTCTAAGACAGGTTGTTGAATGATTGCTGCTAACAATTTTGATAAGTTTTGCTCAACTGAGCAAGATGGGGCATAAGACACTCAACTCTATTGACCTACTTTTTGAACTACAGGTAGATAACATTCCTTAGGAAGCAGTCTTAAGCACAGCCTGACTTTAAAGACCATGTATCAGTCATGCACTAATAATCATGACTGTGTATACTGAACACATACACACATACAGATAATTGTTACTTTGAAAAATATTTTAGCAAATCAATGCTTTCTAACTATTATAATAGTTTATCACCTGTAGCTAGGACATTTAATATTTGTAAAATACAATATATCTTTTAAAAATTAGAAAGCCAGAAGAAATGCATTAAAAATTGAAAACAGAAACCTAAACCATTGAAAGAAGTGAAGCCTTGATTCTGCACTCCATTTTCAAATGATGTGAGGACCCTTACAGGTCAAGAGGGAGTTTTATTAATAACTTTAAATAAACCTAGGCACACTATAGCTGCTGAAATATTTAATTGGTAGAACCACTTAAAATGTGTATCAGCTCTATACAAAAATTTCAAGAAGGTGTACTTTATTTTTGGCATCTACCCTTTATTTCCTTTCCTCTTTCTATCACTCTCCCCTTGTTAAGTCTTTACTCTGAATCTTTTTTTTTTTTTTCCCTCTTCTTCAGGACTGTGTTCTGCCAGGACCTGGGTTAGAGAGAACTGTGAAGAGGGACTCCATTGTAGTGTTATCCCTAGGCAGATATCATGCTTCTGTGATAGCAGGGGACACAAATACTTCAAATTGGGAGAAAAACTGTGGTGGGCCTGACATTCCTTATCTGTAAAATGAAAGCGTTAAACTTTCAACCTTAAAACCCTCATATTTAAGCGTTAAATATCTCAGATTTCAGGTGTTATATGGCAAGTCAGTGAGACAAAAGATAGCAGTGATTTAGAGGCAGCACAGAGGCTGGTAACTAAAGTATGTGTATCTTTTCTAGAAACTGAGATTATAAACTTTGGGGAAAAATGGTGGGTACTGGCATAAAGATAGACACGAAGATCAACAGGGAAAAAAATTGAAAGAAATAAACCCTTAAATTTATGGTCAGTGAATTTTTGACAAAGTTGTCAAGACAATTTCATGGGAAAATAATACGGTTTTTTTCAACAAATGGTTGAAAATTGCTGTAACAACTGGATAAACACAAGCAAAAATATGAATTTATACTCCAACTGACACCATATACAAAAATTAACTAAAAATGTATCATAGACTTCAATGTAAGAGCTAAAATTATAAAGCTTCTAGAAGAAAACACAGAAGAAAATCATTATGACCTTGATTTAAGCTAATAGTTTTTAGATAAACACCAAAAGCATGATGCATGAAAGAAAAAAATGTTGATAAATTGAATTTCATAAATTTAAACTTTATGCTTTAAAAGACATCATAAGGAAAACAAAAAGATAAGCCACAGGTGGGAAAAAAATACTTGCAAATCATGACTCTGTATCCAGAATACATTAAAAAACACTTATATCTCAATAAAACTCAGTTAAAAATGGGTAAAAGAGGTAAATAGACATTTCACTAAAGAAGATATAAGAATAGCCAATAAGTGTATGAAAAGATATTTACATAATTAGTCATCAGGGAAATGCATTAAAATCACAATGAGATACTACTTTATACCCACAGAGTGGTATAATAAGAAATTAGAAAATAGCAAGTGTTGGTAAAGACGTGGAGAAACTGGAACCTTATATATTGCTGGTGGGAATGATAGTCCTTACTTACGTATTGTGATTCGGGGTTTTAGCTGTATCACTGAAGGCAGAATTTGTATTTCTTATCCTCCTTGTTTTTCTGAGATCATTCACAAGAGGAAGAAAGCGCCCTTTCTACTCCATCTTTTAAACATCTGAAGTTAGTAACTGACTATCCATCATTTGATAGCAAGGTCAGTAGGAGAAAACAGCTCCACCATCAGCTGATTCATTGCTCTACAGCTAAGCTTGAAAACATCACTGATCACTAGCACCATCAGGTTGATCTTAAACTTCAGATTCCTAGGTTAACTACCTGGGAAATTCTGATTCTGTAGGTCTGAAATGGGACATGAAAGTAGATATTAAAAGAGGGAATTAAAGATAAATAAGAAATATCTTCAGCCTTCAAGAAGTGAACAAGGGGAGCAAATCACATATGCAAACAACCATACGTAAGGACAACTGTGAAATGTGCTGACATCTTGAAGGAGAAAAAGATGACAATCAGGAAAGAGTCACAACAAAGAATAAAGCATTTGCATGACGGAGACATTATGCTGTACACCAGAAACTGACATGTTATAACTGACTATACTTCAATTAAAGAAAAAAAGAAAAAGAAGAAAGTATTTGATAACCTTCAGTCATTCCTTACATAAGCCATCAAGTACCTTCATGCTAGATACTATAGACACCTACTGATGAAAGCCAGAAAGCTGGATTCCTCTATCTTCTCCACCTTCTACGATCACAACTGAGTCAGTCTTGTCGATTTGTGCTTCTGAATATCTCTTTAGAGCTTAATTGATCCTTTCCTATCATTCCATATTGCCTCCTTACTTCTTGCCTACACCACTGCAGTAAACTTAAGTGGCTTCCTTGCTCTAGATGTACCCCACAGCAACCCATTCTCTACACTGCCCCCAGAGTACTAGTTCAAAAATGCAAACATAATCACATTTGTTCTCAGGTTGAACCACATCAGCAGCACATTCACGGGCAACAAAGACTGAACTTTCTTTGCCATGTGTGCAAGACACTCCACAACGTGTCTAGTTCTCTTCACTAGTCTCATTCCTACTCCTTCACACTGTGTACTCGCTACTCCTGCCAAACTGGAACCACCTGCAATTCCAAGAGTGCTCTGCCCTTACATGTCTGTCCTTCAATGCCTTTCCTTCTGCTTTGACTTTTCTTTTCAACTCCTCCCCTCTCTATAGAGTTCTGCTTGTTGTATTCCAGTCATCCTTCAAGATGGCACTCAAAAGTTTTCTCCTTTATGAAGGCTGCCTTGATAGTCTCTCCTCACCATCCCCAAATGGCAAGTTTATTCTTTTATTCACATAGTATGTATGGGAGTTAACCCAGTGAGTTGTGTTTATTTGCTGACATGTCTAAATTCCCACTAGTCTGTGACTTATACATCCTTACAACTTTCTGCGCATAGCACAGTGCCTGGTCCACCATGCAGTTAACTTCTCAGAATCTAAGGCCAGTGCACACTGCTTTTGAGTGTGTTGAGCAACATGAAAATATAAACTCAAACAAATGAAAACCTTATTATAGCTATTTCATCATGTAAAAAAGCAGGATGTTGGACTAGATAAGGCCTTTTGCAATTCTAAAATTCTAGGACTCTGTGTATTCTAAAGCCTATTACCTTTTAGACTAGGAAATCTACAGAGCTAAAGAGGGACAGTAACTATTAGAAAATGATTCAATGGATTACAACCATTCTTAAAATACAAAGTCAAAGATAAGCAAAAAGCAAAACAAAATAAAAAAGCTCTATATTATTTCTCACTTGTAAAAACAATGACTGATTCTGACCCAAGTTGGACGATGATGGAAAAATACACCCCACTGTAAAAACTCAAGAAAGAGGCCATATTTGGTGTCTGAACTTTTCAGTTAATGAAAGTCCTCGCTTAAATTACACTGCATTTGAAAGGAGTTTGCTTGTTAAATAACTTCATCTCCACAAAGTGCACTGCTGTGGAAGTTGAAAGATGAGGCACAAATGAAATTACTTTGTCAAGATCATAAAATAATTCTAACAAACTCCAAAACAGAACCTTTGATCAGAAATCCAGTTTTATGATCCGATTTCTTGATAATAGCCCAGCTTTGTAAATTCTTAACTGTGTTCTCCTCTTTTCATATTTGTTCACTACAATTAAAGTTCAGTGAAATGTATCCATTACTTCTTAAGAGAATTTGTAAAATGCCTCTGCTATACTGCTCAAGAGTTCTACTAAAAAACAAAAAAACTGAACAACCAGGTCTACTGGAGAAACATCTCATCATTAAATTATTCCCCAAATGAGGTGATACTATGACTAACTTCTAAAAAACAAAGTTCTCTTAAGTTTTCACCCCTCTTTTCAAGAGGGTATATATCATAAGAACTGTTTTACAAAGAAAATTTGAAAAAAAGGAGGGGGGCTGGAGGGGGCAGGGAGGTCAACATTCAGGAAAGGTGAACAATGGTCAATATTCTAACCATAACGAAGCAGAATGAATAGATCTCATTTTTGAACAATCATGTATTAAGCACTGAAAGTAAAGACCAAAAAATATAGAACTAAAATGTGGAAAAAAAAATAGACATTAGATGGCTATTCACTTGTACCCCTAACATGCTGTTTCATCAACATCATTCAGTTTCTGTGGCTTATACCAAGTTGTTAATAGGGACAGATTTTGGTTAAAACTCCCAATTCAGGAGGTCCAAGGACAGTAACTTAACCTGTACTTTAAAAAAAGTAAAAACAAAAAAACAAAAAACAACTCCTTTTCTTCATGTAAAAGAAGAAAAACGTACATATGTCAGATCCATATCCTGGGATGATTTTGAAGATTAAGTGTAATAACCCGCACCACAGCTCACAGACAAGCACAAGCAAACAGGTGTGGTGCAGTGGTAATTTTCTTCCTTTCATGGCAGCACTTTTACCTTTCCAGTAATAACTTTTTGATCATCGGTTCGTTTTTCTTTCACAAAGTTAAGACAGGGCATGGTGGTACATACCCTTTCCTCCTTCCTCCTTCTGAGTCTGGCACATTCATAGAGAAGCATTATTGGCATCTAGACACATTATCAGTGATGTGCCTCCTTTATGTCCATGAAAACAGTACCTGTTATGGTTCGAGTTATGTCCCCCAAAATACATGTTCAAGGCCTAACCCCACAGACCTCAGAATGTGATCTTATGTAGAAAAAGGGCTGTTTCAGATATAATTAGTAAGTTAAAATGAGTTCATATCAGACTATAATGGGCCCTTGATCTAATATGATTAGTGTCCTTATAAGAAGAGACACAGACACACATATAAAGGGAGCATACCATATGATGATGGAGGGAGAGACCAGCTATAAGCCAAGGAACTCCTAGGATTGCTGGCAAACCACAAGGAAGAGGTAAGTTAAGATTCTCCTGCACAGGTTTCAGAGGGCACATGGCCTTGTGATATCTTGATTCTGGAATTCTGACCTCTAGAACTACCGAACAATGAATTTCTGTTTTAAGCCACTCAGTTTGTAGTACCTGGTAACAGCTGCCTTAGGAAACTAAAACATCCTATCACAAACATTATAGAAGTACATTACATGTGTTCAATGTGTATAAACTTCTTGACCTACAAAGTGTTTTGGCAACTATTATCCTGTTTGAGTCTCATGAAAATTCAGGGGAACATTATTGTCTCACTGTAGAAATTCAGAAAGAAGTTATAAAAGAAGGTCTCTTCCTCTGCTTTTACTTGAAGGACTTCTTCTTTTGGAAACTGATATCACCTTCCTTCCTTGGGTTGCTAGTTGGCTAAAGCTGAATTTGTCGCCCATCCTTGGCTAATGACTACATGATATGCATTGCTGTGTACTAATCTTCCACTTAGCACTATCATTTTCCATTTATCAGGATTTTAAATATTCTTTAGCAACTTTATTGGAATATAATTCACATTCCATGAAATGTATTTTTGCCATTTTAAAGTGTAAAATTCAATGGTTTTTAATATATTCAGGGTTGTGCAACCATTATCACAATCTAACTTTAGAACATTTTCATTACCCCCAAAAGAAATTAGTGGTTACTCTCAATTCCATGATTCAAAACTTTGTAGCATAAAAATGAAGTCTTGCAAGTAATAAATAATAAACAAATAGTCACTGAGTTCTCATCATGTACTAGACAGTATTCTAAGACTTTATACATATCAAATCATTTAGTTGTCAAAATTCTATAAGTACTATGTTTTTCTTCATAAAAAGGGAATCTTTCCTAAAGAGGTTAAATAATTTGGCCAAGGTTACCCAGATCATAGGTGGTGACCCTAGTACTTAAATCTAGACAATTACACAACATGTGCCATTCATTTAAGGCTGAAAATGAATTTAAACAAAGGAAAAATTTATTAAACAGGAGCCATAAGGGACTGATAAATTATAGCAGAGGAGTTAGGTGACGAAGATTTTCTCTATGGCTTGATATGCTTGCTATGTGGATCCTTTCAAACTCCATCTTCCTGTAACATTCCAACACACTCTGTGCCTGTTGCTAGTATACTAATTTTTCCCACTGTGATTATGTTTTATGATTTAATATATCTTATGAATTATGATTTAAAATGAATTAGATAGTCATATCAAACTAGAGAAACTATAAAATGAACCCCCAAGTACTTGTGACACATCTTAAATAATTACCAACACGTGGACAATTCTGTTTCATGTATACAGAAAGCACAAATATACGGGATTATTTCAGAGCAAATCCTGATGTACTATTGACAGCAATCTTTTTCTCTCCCTAAACATAAATAATTTCTCCAAAACTACTGAATAGTCTCTAAGCGATATATACTTGGAAACACAAAAACATCTTAGGCACCACATTATAGCAGGAATTAAATTTAAACTAGAAAGATGTTTTATAAGTTTTAAACAACTAAGTAGGGGTTTTATACATATCATGCTGAGTGTCCTGAGAGGTCAATAAACATGAAAGTAGAAACATTTAACTATCAACATTTACCTGTTTATCTTCCAGCAGGTCAGGCTCCCCTTTACTAGAACCAGAGCTGACATCATCTTCATCAGAACTGTTGATGACTTCCTCCTCATCTGAAGGAAGGTCACCAAGACCAAGGTCCAGGTCATTGGGTCCCTCCTGGGATGCTCCAGTACTGCTTCAATAGAAAGTATCACATTAGTCACCTTTGGAAACAAGGAATGCTACTAAAAACAAACAAAATCAATCATCTTACTCACGTGATGTAAACAAGGCACATCTAAGGGATTCAGAAGGACAGAAAGATATCAGCCAAACTCGCCTTTCCCACCCCAGCTGTCAAAAACCCAAATTCATTTTGGGTTTAAAATTGACCATCTTGAAAAACATGTATTTTTGTGACAGGAGGGTAAGTAAGTTTCCCAGCTGTCCCCATCCTATGCTTCAATATACCCTTATTCTAGATGGTCAGGTCTCTACTAGCACAAATCTTCTAGCCTCCTAGAAGGTGGGCTGGGTTACCTACCACATTAATGTTCTGACATTACAAGAGGTGCTGCTTCCTTGGGCCTCGGTGGTTTGTTTTTTGTTTTTAAAAAGCAACTCACAAATCTACAAGGATTGAAAGCTAATGACGGTGATCACAATCCACAATTCAAGTGCTACACCGGACATGTGCCCACCTCCCTGGTTATCACCAACTGCCTCTCATGTAATCACATCATAAGACATAGGAAGGAATGAGGAATGGAGAGTCAGCTCCAGACCTGCTGAAGCAGAAACTCTAGAGGTTCAGGGCCCCTAGGGGAAACATGCTAAAGTCTGAAAACCACCGTACCAGACCGTTTACCAACTCCTCCTCGCCAGACTGACATCATCAACATTTCTCACTCTGTACTGAGACAGATCTCTTGAATCTAAAAGCCTTTGTTGCAGCGAATCTGTTGGGGGAATTCCATAGGAAAGTTCCCAAGTAAAGCAAAAGAAATAATTCTTTCTAGCTTTAGTTGTAAAGACTTAGGAACAAACTGCCTACAGCAACTGCTTTCCTTTCTGCAGTCTTTAAGAATATCTGCAGAATAGAAGAGTCAGTAAAAGAGCCACAGAAAATCATCAGGGGAAACACTCAGGCAGAATAAAGACAGTCCCATTTCACTCTGGCAGGCCCCTTTCCCAGGTCATGGGCAGGTCACTCAACTGTGATGACTCCTACAAGTAATAAGAATTTCTAACAGGAATCTTAAAAGCTAAAGATAAATTTTCTGCCAGTTCCTGATTATACACTGTAGGATACAGACTTGACTCAGAAGCCATTCCTGAAGCCCAACTGTTACACAAACCAGTTAGATGAAGGCAGAATGCCAAAAGGAACATTTCCTTCTGCCAAAGACTGGGTTTCCTATTACTCAGTGTGGGGGCCTGAGGGAATCATATCACAGTCTCAATTAGGTGGGTGCATACCTTATCATAGCTCCCCATGACGTGAAGAAGACTCATCCCTGGGGTGGGGTGGGGGGTGGAGAGCGGAAGCTTTCTACTCAGATCACTGGCAGGATTCACTTGTCTCTGGGTCCAGGGAAGTGAGCCCAACCCCACTGGGTAGCTAGTAGATCTAGATGAGTGAGAGTCAGTGCCAGCTAGGATATACAGACTGCAGGATCCAGCCACATAAATAGAATACACCTTCAATTGTTTTTATTTTAATTGTCTATCTCTTTACCTTCTCTGAAACTCTGTTACTCAAAACATAATCAACCTGTGAGCAGCTTCAGCATCACCAGGAAGCTTTCTAGAAAAACAAAACCTCAGTCCCTGCCCCACCTCACTGAATCAGAATTTTATTTTTTGGATCAGCTCACTGGTGCACTCTTTTGGACTCAATGGTATAAAAATTTCGAATGATCAGTGAGCTGTGGCACCTGTGAGGAAATTAGGTTTATTTTGCCTAAAGAGTGCTGAGACTTGTTTCTTGGGTTCAACATTCAGACAGCTATTATCAAGAAGACAGTAACCGGTTGGCTGCCACATCCATTTAGAAATATAAATGCTTACCAAAGTTAACATTTAAAAACAAGGGGGAAAAGCTTTAAATATTAAAACTACATGCATCAAAACATACTGCCATAAAATACTTGGAGATTTTAGTTCTGAAAATTGCTTACCTACAGAAAACCTTCCCTGACCGCCCTCTCTCTACCCCAAATTAGTTTGCTTGGCTCTTCTGAATCTTTATGATCTTACTTGGTGGTATGTTTGTTTCTCTCACTAAAATGTAAATTCCTAAGGACAAGGAAATTGTCTTTTTCAGTTGAATCCCCAGCATACTGTCTGATATATAATAGGCTTTCAATAATTTTTACTGAATGAGTAGAAATGTTAGAAAGCAATGGGTATTAAATTTCAGAAGTTCAGACAGTATATGTTGATAGTTTTCTGCAAAGAAAAGTTTGAAGGGAATGCTGGAAAGACTGTGCAGTTTAAAGGAGAAGGGACATCTGGGCATCATAATCAATGGTGCGGAAGCAGAAATACTGGTGTTCAGAAAAACAAACAAACAAACAAAAAACATTTTGACTGCAGCAGATGTCTCCTATAAATAATGGAAAATAAATTTGGAGAAGATGAAAACAGATGCTAGGCTGTCAAGGAGCATGAACAACAGCTAAAGAGTTTACATTCATCCTGCAGACCTTCAACAAGGAGACATAAATCTTCCAGTAGACTTCAAAGATTTTCTTAGTAGACCTCCTGTCACTACCATGCTTCTTTCTTGTTAGTGCCAATAGGGAAGAGAATGAATGGCACCTCTTCTGTCAATCAAACTAAGCACCTGCCCCTGACCTCCCTGCTCTGGCCCCAGCCAGAGAAAAGCTTCTCAGCATCAGTGAGAGCACCTTGATCAAAGCTTAAACTAAAGCTAAAGGAGTTCCCCACACACTTGGATGGCAAACAGTAGAGACCAATTATGATTTCTGAAGCTTAGGAGGGAGGAAAATGAGTAGGGTAAAAATGGGATTTTAGGAGTATTCATCTTTTTTTTTTAATTGAAGTACAGTCAATTACAATGTGTCTATCTCTGGTGTACAATGCAATATCCCAGTCATGCATATACATACATATATTTGTTTTCATTTTTTTCCATTAAAAGGAGTATTCATCTTGTAATCCAAAACCAATGAACTAAGGATGAAATGGAGGTAGAATAGTGGCAGAAGTAGAAGATCTAGGAGGTTATTTCAATCTTGCAGGCAACCTGAACCAGGGTGGCTATATCATGAATTGGGAGGAAAAGGGCTGGATATGAGAGAAAAAAGTCATCAGGGCCAGGGTCAAGAGGTGGGGGAAAACCAAGTCCCTGAAGGTTTCATGAACAGTCAACAGCAGAATCAGGGTAACATCAATCAAAACAGAAATATGTCAACAAAGGATCTAATTTTAAAGGAAAGACAATGGGTTTAGCACCAAAATCAGGAAAGACAGCACCTAGGATCCTCATACGTGTTCATTTCTACATGACTGAACAGAGAAAAACTGTTGATTAATCTATTTTCCCATAAGACCGTGAACAGCTTTAAAAGCTATCTAGATAATTATAGATTTCTGACAGTGAAACAAGGATTCCTCACCTACGTCAGTCATGGAGTTCGGGCTCCTCCATTCCTTTTATTTCCTTCCCACTGCCAGAAAGATAACATTCTAACACAGCTTGCTTTTCGGGTTAAAGAAACAAGACATAGTGTTTCCTCCACACTTTCCTGCCTCGTTATTTCATAATTGGATCACTGAAGTAAAAGGAAAGTAAGCTCCAACAACAACCAGAAAGAGTCAAAACTGGGCTCTGCTTCCCCAGGCCATCCTTTCCAAGTCAGATTTCCTTCTGGGAAGGAAGGGGCCTTGTTACTAGAAAAAAAATTTTTTTTCAAGTTCACTGGAATAAAGTCAGAGACAAGTAAAGCCAGAAGTAAATTTCTACTGATTAGGCAACTGTTCCTTCAATCCTACATGCCAAGGATCCTTGCATTGGAGTGATTATTTAACACCACCATTTCTAAAAACAATTACTTGTCTGTGTTCTTTTCTATACATAAACAGTAAATCTTATATTGGAAGTAAAGCAAATTTCTCTCTCAGGTTAAGATGTCCCATTGAGGATGATCTCTTTTTAAGAAGGAACTGTCTTTGAAAAAAATACTTATTTAATTCATTTTCTCAAAGCATTTTTCAGGAACATAAAACATGCACAAAGTGAAGTCAGGCATAACAGTTGCCAGGGTTCACCACTGAAGCATCCTTGTGAACCTCTATTAAATTAAAGATGCCAGCAAGGGGAGGGGAGAAGGAAAGAATGGAGTAGAGAGGTGAAGGAGGAGCAGAGCTAACTGAAGAATGCTTTCAAAGCACTGAATCCTGTCCTCGGTTGTTGACAAATCCAGTTACTTTTCCTCTCTCGCCTGAGATTTTATTCTGGGTCCCATGTAATTCCTCCCAAATGTGAAGAAAGAAGTTCGTCCCAGTATTTTCACCTTCAAAGCTTCTTTCTCATTTTCGAGTCACAACATGTATAACTGATCTTCTGTCATCTTTCATTTCTACCCCCAGACCAAACTGAACAGAAACCGGCTAGTCCTCAGGATGTTGTTAGAATTCTTTTGCAAATGCTGTCTCACTATGACTTGGTGGGTATGTGTTTCCTTTGGCTACTTTCATATTTATCACAGAATGAGTTTTTCATTGGGAAAAACTACCAATGAAAATTTGGAGGATAAACATTACATGGAAAAATTAGCAAAACTATTTTTCAAATAAGTTATGTTTTATAACATGCCAAGGATATAAAGCAGGTTTACAATTTTCACTGGAAAATTATTTCTATCTAGTTTCATCAGAAAACTTTTTACTCTTTTACTTCAGTTCCCTTGTGGAATTGCAGGTTCCAGCATCAGGCTGAAAACCATGAATCAAATCAATAGAAAACAATTTAAAAACCATTCCTATTCTCATTTTCAGGTCCTCTTCTCAATTATGCAGTACATGTGTAATTTTCTCTACCCTCCACTCAAGTGATTTTCCCGGCAACTACCCCTAAAATAAGTTAGTTTAAAAAAAAATTTTTTTCTCTCTACTTCTTTCAGGAAACATGGCACAAATTGGGAAACAGTCCTACACAGGCATTTTCATCCTCTAATAAAGCAAGACTCATATAATCATGTCATATTTTTAGGTTTTCCAAACAAAGGATCTTGCATAATTATTTTAAGTCTGTGCAGAGCCAGGGTGACAGAACACAAAAGCCAAGAGATAACACAGTCTGAAACAAACTTATCAGACTT
This sequence comes from Camelus bactrianus, assembly GCF_048773025.1. Lineage (NCBI taxonomy): Eukaryota > Metazoa > Chordata > Mammalia > Artiodactyla > Camelidae > Camelus > Camelus bactrianus. The sequence continues at coordinate 39,193,925 of NC_133550.1, read as the reverse complement.
GAACAAAAATCAGGTTCAACAAGTGTGACTCCTCCGTGCTGAGAGGTAAACCAGATCCTCTGATAGGTCTTCTCCATTACTAACTGCTTTGACTAAAAATAAACCCTGATGCTTCTGTAATATGTAAGGCTGCAGATAGCTGATGTTATTACAGCTTAAGAGCAGAAATCCTTCCCCCACAAAGATATCTACATTAGTTTTTTAATACACATTAATTTTTAAAATTTTGAGAATGCTTATAGTTTAGGGCAAACTTCAATTTAACAATTAATGATTATATTATCTTGACTTCAGTAGAAGTATATATATAATTTAACACACGTATGTAGTATATTAACTTTTTGGATTAAATGTTTTGATTAATAACCACAGACTACAAAATAAATAAAATCACTAAAATAAGGGATAGCACAGCAGGAGTTTGTTACCACGTTTAAAAAAAATAAAATAAAACACTTGCAGCATAAAATGTACACAATTAGTGTTTTTATTCACTGGTTCATGAATTTTAGTTAACAACCAAGACTTTAAAACTAGCAAGCTGGGGTTCTATGGCTTCAGGAGAAAAAAAAAAAAACACACACACACACACAGAAAAATATCCAGCTTCCCCTGAAATATAAACTAGAGGATTATTTAAAATCTGGCTTTTGGTGATTCTGCAGGAAGGAATACCAGGCTTTTAAGTGATGAACTTTGAAAAACAGGCTTGCTTCATCTTCCAGGGGCAACTTCTACCCTCATAAATACCATTACCATCTCCTTCCCCAGAAATGTATTTATTACTAAGATTTTTAAAACTGTAGCCTAATGACAAAAACAAAATCAAGATCAGTACACTGAGGCTGCTATTTAAAATAGTCATCGTGGGACAACTCTGAAAACTGGTTTAAAAACAAATGGAATTCAAAATTCTTTAAAGCAGAAGAGAACCTACCCAGATGTTCACACCCATTTTATGTAAGCAATTTTAGAGTAAGGTTTAACTACAAAGAAGCAGTTGAAACTGGTGAAGTAAATTGGGCACATTCATACAGTTGTTTAAAAAATGAAACAGATCTGTGCACAATGATATGGGTTGCTCTCCAAGAATACTGCTATATTAAAAAGAAGTCAAGGCACAGACCAGTGTGTATCTATCTGTGTAAAAAGGAAAACACATATATATGTGTGCATGTGTGTATATATGTATACATACATATGCAGGCAAACACAAATATGGCAGTAGGTCTCTCTAGAAACAATCAGAAGAAGCTGATAACAATGGATGCCTCTGGGACTAAGATCTATAAGAGAGAGACCTCATTATTTACTCCTTGGTGCTTTTTAAAAACACCTGTTTTTTTTTCCTACAAAAAGTGAAAAGGTTTTTTTTTATTGTGTAACATAATGTAACTCAATAAATTTTTTAAGAATTTCACACATGTTCTGATTCTTTCCACTGCCCATCAACCCTTAGATCCTCCAATGTTTGAGTCATAATCTTCAAGACAGCCCTTTCAATAATAATTTTTGCTCAATCAACAGTTGTTAAAAAAAAAAACTTGTCATTTTATTACTTTTCCAAAGACAACACACACACACACACACACACACACCCTCCCCACAAACCCAGAAACCAAAAAGTTTTACAGAAGATGGTTCAGAGCACCACCTCTTTAGGGATAGCTTATTTCTTTCCAAGAGAGAGGAGAATAGGAAGGAAGGAAGGGAGGAGAGGGAAGGGAAGGAAAGGGCGGGGAGGAGAGGGTAAGAGGGAAGGGAGGGAGGAAAAAAGGAAGAAAGAGTGAAAGAGAGAAAAGAAGGAAGAGGGAGAGAGAGAGAGAGAGAGAAACTAACTCCTGTCCCTTTCTCCCTCCAAACCTAGATTTAGATCTCCGCACATTTTCAAGATGGCCTTTATTTTTTCCCTTTAACTATCCCTTAATGTGGGAAAAAAAAAACAAAGACTGTGCCTTCCCTTAGGGCCTGTAGGGGCTTATTTGTGAAAACCATTAGCATGAGTCTCTAGAAAACAGATAGGACTGACCTGACAAGCCTTGAAAAAGGCTGAAAAAGAGAAAAAACAAGTTATAAAGGGATCGTTCAGCAGTCTGAAGGGCACAGAGTAACCACAGGCTATTGACCGGACCCCCGTACACAGCACTGTCCTATTTGGCATCTCCCACAGCGCTCTGTCTGGGTTGTGGGAGAACTCCCACCCTGCAAGTAAGGATGATCATGCCCTCCAGGGTTCCGGGGGTGATCTTAAAGACACAGGAGAAGCCCAAGGCCGATAACAATCCAATAGACACTCCTGTCTCTCTAGCTTAGCTGGGAGGCATCTAGATAGAGCCTGAGTTGTTCCTAGCTACAGTGGAACAAATTCTTATAAAAATGTCTCCTAAAACAAGCACTAGCTAAAATAAATACCGAACATTTAATTAGCAGCAATTTTGCTTTCTTAGGGGGTTTGCAGAATGATTGTTCAAAATGCTCTTCAAGAAATGTAGACAGAAATTTTTTTGTTGATCCTTTTGTAGTTCATGAGTGTGATGGATGATTGGGTGTTCCCGCGCTTGTGTGACATGTGCCTCCTGAAGCCTTGTTACAAACCCGTCTGACGTGAAAAAAAAAAAAAAAAGAAATCTATTTGTTAATACAAATAGAAAAGCATTTTACTGAGTTTAGGACTGCCTCCAAATAAAATCTAGCAGGTTCCCAACCCAGTTTTCTCACTGTAGCAAAGATGTGTTTATTTTGTTGAAAAAAATTTTTTAAATGTTTAAATAAAATTAGAGTTGATCCAACACCACTTCTCCCCTTGACCTCCTTATTAGGTGACAGTAACTCATTAGTACCAGACCAAATAAAGGCCACTAGAAATAAAGAGGCTGGGATGATACATGAGGACGCTACATATTTAGACACACATGTGCACACACATATATGTATTTATACACATATACATATATTTCCAAATATATATTTTAAAATATTTAATACATATAAAGCTTATATCATTTATTTCAATAAATATTTACTGCAAGCTTATTATGCATCATATATTATTTTAGGGGCTGGATGAAGATAACCTAATAAAATGAGTTGCAGATAATGTTCAAACTGTAAATTCTACTGGTTGTTTCTCTTTTTACCTGCTAAGTGAAACCTTCCTAAACAGATAGAGGCACAAGGAATCAGGATAACCTCAATAAGTAGGATAAAGGCATGGACTATTTTCTAAAAAGAGAATATCTGAAAGGGAGTGCATGCTAAATGTTAAAGGCAGTGCACAGACACTAGGGCTGCAGAGACAGAGGAATAAGTACCGCATGCAGCCTGGGGCAGTCAGAGAGATCTGAGGCATGGGCACTTAGGAGAACAGACTCCAGTGAATGGAAGAGGAACAGAGGTGTGAGCAAAGGCTTGGAGGTAGGAATGGAAGTGATGAGTAGGGTGACAGGTGACGGGGGTGGGGGTGAGTATATTTCTCTGTGATGAGAAGTTAGTGATTTACCAGTTAAAAAGAGGTTCCTACTGCTAACATGACTAGCAAGCAGGCGAGTCAGAAGGGACAATCATCCATCCATTATGGTAGCTGGGGATCCAAACTCAACCCGTCCCCTTGGCTTTACCAGGTTCTAACACTACAGCAGGAAACCTAGCTGGGGAGCCAGGCCAGGGCAGTGAGACTGGTTGGCGAGCAGGTAGAGATAAACAGCTCACCCTCTGACTACCTTCTCTAGGCCATGTGTTTTTGTGTCAACTGTACATGCCACGTTGCTTCTGCTAATGTCTTTTCATCATAATTCCAACAGTCACTAAAAAGGTGGTGAGACTTTTGGAAAATATGATCGTGCCCTGTGCCCATGCTTTGCTCTTGATTGTGACTCAGTATGAAATCACTATGGTGTAAGGCCTAATACACCCTGACGTCTGGGGAAAACCAAGAGGGCCTAAATGGCCTAACTACACATTGTTCTTCCCACTCTGCTCCCTCAGACAAGGTCCCCTGGCCAACCAACCTTCTTTACCAAAGGGACTGTTCTGGCTCATCCCTGATTTAGAGGACTTTAGTTCCTTACCAATGTGTGAAATTATTCAAACTAGTCGATCACATTCTCCCATGGAATCCAAGGGTCATCTCATCCTCTTGATACTACAAAGCCTGCCTCCCACAGCCCCTGGTGGTTCACTCTGTTCCCAAGTGCTACCTCAGTATGGCCCTGTGTGGTGTCCTATGTCCTCCTACCCAAGATGGTATGTATGGCTAATAACCTGCTGTCAATCTCATCTGTCCAGTGTCATTTGTTTGGGCATCCCCATTCCTCCCAACCTAACATGGTGAATAGAAGGTAATTAAAACAACCACCAAAGAAGGTGTCATTTTCTGAGATCCTTAAGTACAAAGCAGGTGCACTGGTGGTTTCCAATAGGATTATCCTGAGAAACCATGTTGAAGGGTGTATAAAGTTAACTTCATGACTACCTAAGTATACTTTGCATATACATCCAAACAGACTCTGCCAGGATAAACTCAAAGCAATTCTCAAGTTAAAGGTATTATCGTTACGTTACAGAAATATGACATATTCCATGTTACACAATATTAAACGTTACATTAAATACAGACCCAATAAAATAGTGGGATATTAACAAGGAAAACAGTAGTTAAACTCACAGAACACCTGCCTGCAGTCCCAGATCTATTTTATTCAAGCCTACTTGAGTTTCTTATCTTCTAACTGGAAGTACAACCCATAATTAGGATTTCCCACTGACATGGAGAAAAAGAACAGTAGGCTTCTTGGGAGCCCAAAGTAGCCAGAGAGGGGGAGGTTAATATTGCTCAAGAATAAACTAGTCCACTTCCTTTTTTAAACGTATACATGAACAATTCCATTTATCATTTCTCTTCCTCAGATACTATCTACAAAGAGAGCTTAAAGGTCTACTCTAGACCAAACATGAAACACCAATAACCCCAAGGAGCCCTATCTTTGGCTCCCTTGATCAAGAAACAAAGAAAAGTTATAACATTTCCATCAAACTTGGGTAACATCTTCAAAAACCAGAGTCAAGGAAAATGAAAGGAAAGTAAAAATAAACATGCATTCACGAAGTGAGAGATTCACTTTAGACAGGGCCACAAATATTTCATCATAGTTTCATATATTTCTAGGAGTAGAGAGAAGGCAGCAGAGGAGAGAAGAAAAAAATGCTGGTTTCGGCCTAAGACAAACCTGTATTTGAATCTAGGGTCCACCACTCACCTGGCAGTGTGAAACTGGTTAGCTATTTAGGCTCCTTAATTTTATACTTCCCTGAACTATAAAACTGAGATAACACTACTGGCTATGAAGATTAAATGAGAGAATATAAACATATCTGGTACATGCAAAGGACAGGAAATAAAGACAAAGTTTTAGAAAGTAGTCATGAGAAGAAGAACATCACGGTCCATTAGGTAACAAGAATGGCAAAAGGAACTGAAAGTTTTTGCTCTGGTTTACCCCTGGTAACCCTAGAATTTAGTATGATACCTGTTCTATTTCTTGCATATATAAGTGAATAAATGAACGGCCTTTATCCTAACATCTCACGTAAAAACAGTATAAGTAGGTAAATCCAGCCTGCTGCCTGTGAACTAAGAATGCTTCTTATATCAAAACAAAGAAAAGAAATCAGGAATATTATGTTGGGAGACATGAAAATTACATAAAACTCAAATTTCAGTATCCACAAATAAAGTTTTCTTGGAGCAGAGCCACGCCTATTTGTTTTTGTATCATATGTGGCTGCTTTCGTGTTATATCCGCAGATATGTATCTGTAGATATACATCCACAGAAACGAACAGTGGGAACAGAGACCATATGGCCAGTTTGAAATACTTACCATCTGACCCTTTATGGAAAAAGTTTGCCAATCCTTGTTACAGCACATTACGCACAAGAAGCAGTATACCTGCTCTGGAGCAAAACTGCCTGTGTTTGAATCTTTGCATAGAGGGTGTCACCCTGTCCCAGGGTTGAGGTAGGATGGTCATGATGAGAACCTCCAGGTTTGAGTTAGCCATGGGTGGCAGGAAGAGAGAGAGGATGTGGGCGTGCATACATGCTTGCATGTGCCTGTGTGTATGGGGGAAAAGGGTCTGCTCCTGATTTTATTTAAATAAAATAGTTTACGGAACAGTAAAAAAAAAAAAAAAAAAAAAAAGCTCAGGCACTTACTGGCTAAGTGAAACTGAGTAAGCTCTTAACCTCACTATGCCTCAGTTTCCTCATCCATAAAATGGGGATAATCATAGTGTCTGTCTGACAGGGCTTTATGGGGATTAAATGAATTAATGCAAGTAATGCTCTAACAATGTCTGGGACATAGAAAGCTCACTCACCTGTGTGCACTCTTTCTCCTCATTTATATTTAGAGGACCCTCTCTAACATAAAAATATAAATTATTACTCTAGATACTTAAAAGTCTAGCCTTGTATCAAAAAGGAGTACAGAGGGAAGCTTCTGCATTACCAGTCATGTGAAACAGCTCATCACCAGCACACACGTCTGAGTAAAGAACTCCTGCAGTGAGGTCATGTGAGCTGTGGTCTTGTAGGTCATTCCTGGGCTTGTTTTCCATGTTTAATTTCACTGCTTCTTTTTGGTGGCTTACTACTTATACAATAACATGCGAAGCACAGAATAATCACAGTTTCACGCCTATCACAATACTGTCTCCTGTTTCTAGAAGAATTTCAGTCATCAACATAAATGACTAACTTAGAGGTATCCTGATAGGTCTCAAGATACTTTTTAAAGCACCTTTCTAGTGGGAAGAGAGATAACTCAGTGGCAGAGTGCATGTGTAGCATGCATGAGGTCCTAGGTTCAATCCCCAGTACCTTCACTAAAAAAAAAATTTTTAATAAAAAAAAAATCAATAAAGCACCTTTCTAAAATTTTGCTTCATCCCTCTTTGGTAAATAATGATCACAATGATGACAACTTCAATGACCAACACAGGCTAAAATGATAAGAAGCAGGTGTCACTTATGGAATGGAGTTGCTGATTCCTTTGTTAATATGAACTTCACTTGGCAATGGAAAGCCAAGTACCGGTACAGACTTTCATATGGGATTAAAGCAGAAACAGTCTAGCAGACAGCCTTTCAAAACACTGGTCCTCTGCTATGAGCCACTAGCTTAAAGTACAAAAAAAAAAAAAAAAAAGAAGAAAGGAAAGAAGCAAAGGAGAAATTAAGATGCCAGAAGAGAAGGTAAGAGGAGAAAAATAAGGAGCAGGTAGTAAGATAAAGTGTCATCGCTCCTCCATCTGTGACATGTGTTTACTGAGCTCCTGGTAGGTTAGGCTGCAGTCAGGCACGGAGGTGACACACAAGAAGGAAGAGTCTGTTCCTGCCTGGGGAAAACAGCTGACAGCCTCTGCCTTTCTCAAGTACCTTCCAGATAACAACAGCCGCTGAGGGACAGAGATTAACTGCCCCTAAACTTTCCATTTATTCTAAAACTTTCCATATTAAAAAGCAAAACAAACAAAACTCCCCAAAACCCTTTTATGTCGACTGCAATGGAGGGGAATAATGAGGGAAAGGAGGGAGCATTATACTTTTCACTTTATGTACATTTAACTTAAAAAAAAAATACGCAAACCAGGATTCTATATAACTTCTATAATTTAAAAAATTTGAAAATCCTCATTCTCCTTTCTCCAAACTTACTAATCTCAATTATTTCAAGCATTCCTCATAAACAGTATTTTTTTTTTAATATTTGGGAAGAAAAGGTCAAAGGCAAGGGAAAGGATAGGCTGGAGACAGTCATCCTCATCTGGACTTCCCCCAAAATGCAGAAAAATCAGAGCATGTTGATATGTGGGTTATGGCAAGGATTTTCAATGTTTTTACCGTAGACAGCTTATAAATTAACACACATCAAACCCTCTAGAGTATCTACCCACCATGAGGGAACATGATAAGTTCCCTATAAAGTAAATCCAGGAAAGAAAGACTGTATTTACCCTAGCATCAGGTAAGTATAGTGAAATGGAGGTTTCTATGAATTCCAACACCTCCACTCATAGTCACAGATTTTACTTATGGAATCTACCCACAGAGCCACAGAGCATTTGCAGAAAGACCAGCAGAAATAATTTACTGGGGCCAAGATTTCAATGAGCAGGCAGACAACACATTAATTTCTAGAGTACAGAAGAGCATACAAAAATACTTTGCTTTTTAACAGTGAAAGGGCTCAATAAGAATTAAAGATGTTTAGAATTACTACCACTGGGAGTCAATCTTTCAAGAAAATGGCTAAGATCTCATTTTAGCCTACAGTAAGAAAGCATCAACAGTTAAGTAACCACTGAATACAAAAACACACCTAAACTCATTTTACCATCAAAAAAGCTCCTGAATCTATTAAAGCTAAAGTATTTTCTTAATTTTACAGTACTTAAATCTTGCCCTACAAAAATATTTCATATATTTTATAGAAACAAAAAGACATTTCTTAAGTCATAGAAAACTTTCACCCTTCAGATCTTTGTTTTGTATTCTTCACTGAAGCCTTCGTAGCAATTTATTCCTCCCCAAATATGGTGCTCAGTACACAATGTGTAATAAGTACCTGTTAACTAGAAGCAGTATTTAATATATTAAGAGGAAAGATGCAATCTCTTAAATAGCTTTCACAGGTTATCTGTGTAAATTCAGAAGCATATTTTACCTGGCTGCTTAACACCTAAAGGCATAGGATTTTACCTGTTGTACAATGAGAATACTAAAAGATAAAGGTAAGGGGTTTTCTTAAGTTAACATTTTTCTAAAAGATTTCCTAACTTTCTAGATAAGACTCTTAAACATCTTTCCCATCTGGATTCCCAACTAGTCCATACTGGGGTTCACAAAATACTTTATTTGGAGACAACAGAGCAAAGAGTCTAAAATAATGTATTTTGGCAGATAGACAGATGTTGAAATCTTGAGATAATTATATGAATTCACCCTATCAGGGAAAACTTGTTTCCCATAGTTAAATCATTCTGATAATTTCCCCATATACATAAAAATTACACCAGGCCTTTTCCCAGGCTCTTGACTTTGGGACATGTTAGTAAACTTCTGCTAACTCCAAAGGTACCTATAGACTACCCAGATTTTTTCCACTTTCAGTCTTACATGTAAGACACAGGGAGAGTTCTTTCATTTAAGGGGGAAGAGTTTCATAAAATTTTGATTTTTTTTTAGTGATGCATTTGTCTGCATTTTCTGAACAGCATATGAAGATCTTGAGATCTGTACTACCTAGGAACTGTTAAAAACTGCTTTTGACTGACATGGGAATTTAGACCCCATGGCTTCTTTCTGCAGGTTTGATAAAATCTAGTGGACTAGTAGAACGAGAGAGATGGAATGTTTTGTGCTTCACCATTCCGTAATATGGAAGGATGCTTGCTACATAGCTCATAAAGACAGACGCATGTGAGGCCTTTTAACTCAACTTGTCTTCTCCAAGGGAGCTTTGTTCTAGTGAATAGCAGTAATTCTCCAAATCAGTGAATTGCTTTCCAAAATTAACAGGTGTTTCCTGTGCTTTCTGGAAAGCTGGTCAGTGGGACACTGGTTTACTCAAAATCCAGCTGGATTCTGACCTCATGCAAGTAAAAGCAATATATAACCTGACGACTATTTACTCAGATGTGAGCACCTATTCTGTGCCATGTAGGTGCTGAGGCCAAGGATATAAAGATGCTTATAATCTCTTACACTATTTGTTGTTATAGCTCATGTATCTTATTTTTCTTCTTTTGGAGGGAGTGGAGGGGGAGGTTAACAAAGCGCTCTGGTAGAATGATGAGTTAGTGTCGTGCAACAGTGGACTAAGGAAAGGGGTGCCGTGTACTGCTTGGTATACAATCAATAAAGTAAATGTTAGTTGTTACTTTTATTATATTGCAAACAGGATATTTTTATACCTTATAAACAGGATACGAAGGGGAGTGGCAGCACAATTATCACAAATTCACTTCCTCATTCAGTCTTTCAATGTTTACGATGCATCTACTATATGCCAGGCACTGGGGATAAAGTGATGTAACAAAATTAAGTGCCTCTCATTCATACTGTCTGTATTCTAGTAGGGGAGACAGATGAGCAAATAAATAAATAGATGTTATACTGATAGGAAGTGTTAGAAAGAAAAACAGAACTGAGTAAATAGTAAGTGGACAGGCAGAGGTAGGGGTATTTTGTTGCCTTTCCTACATTGGAAGGGGAGATTTCCTTGAAAGATAACATCTGCATTAGGTGTAGAAGGTTGAGAGATAATCTGCCTGGGGGAAAGGTTAAGTCTGGTAGTAGAACAAAGCTATGAAAGGGCATAGGGTATTTAGGAATGTTGGTCAATCTTATAAGGTGGGTAAGATCATGAGATTAGAAAGGACAGACCACAAAAAGTCTTACATACTAAGCTAGGGAGTTTACCTTTTATTAACTAGGAAGTGGGGCACCAAATAATGCTTCATTACAAAATGGTTATTAAAAACAAAACAAGAATTCTCATTAGAAAATGGGCAAAAGAAACAGAGATTTCATCTTAGAGGATATACAAATATCAAATATGCACATGAAAAGTTATGTAACATGATTAGCCATCAAGGAAATGCAAATTTACACCATAATGGGCTGTCACTACACACCTATGAGAATGGCTAAAATTAAAAAATGAGAAATATCAAGTGCTGACAAGGATATGGAGATACTGCATCACTGGTACATCAGTGGTGGGAAAGCAAAATGACACAACTACTCTGGAAAAGCTTGGTGACTTTTTAGAAAACACACAATTACCATATACTCACAATTGCACTCTTGGGTACTGATTCCCAGAGAAATGAAAATAAATGTTCACACAAAAACCTATACATAAATGTTCACTACAGCTTTATTTGTAAGAGCCAAATGTGGAAACAGTATTTTAACTGGATGTCCTTTAACTGGAATGTTACTCAGAAACAGAAAGCGAAGAACTATGGATGCAATGCAACTTGGATGACTCTGCAGGGAATTATGCTGAATGAAAAAAGCCAGCCCCAAAGGGTTCCATTATACATAACATTTTTGAAATGATTATTGGTTCTCAAGGGGAGTGAGGTGGGTGTGGTTATAAAAGAACAATTAAAAGGATCTTTGTGGTGATGGAAATATTTAGTATCTTGACTATGATAGCAGATACACAAACCTACACACCTGATAAAATTATATCAAGCTGAATACATTAACACAGGAGTATGAATAAAACTGGGGGTAAATAAATAAAAACAGCAAACCAAACAAAAAATAAAACAATAAACAAAAAATTACAAAAAATGAAAAAAAAAACAAACTGAGGGTATTTAGGTAAGGTCACTGGGGTTTATCTATGTTAATATCCTGGTGGTGCAACTTTACTATAGTTTTGCAAAATGTTCCCATTAGGGGAAACTAGCTAAGGTAAACCTAGTTTTCTCTGTACTATTTCTTACAACTGCGTATCAGTCTACAGTTATATTAATAACAATTTCAATTAAAAAATAATAATAAACCAGATTGTGAATCCCTTGTGAGTAGGAACTGTCCTTAATTTCTCTGGCTTCTAGTTTGAGTCCAGCCCATTCCTGCAATTTCCAAATGCTGAGACCAGCCTGAGAGAAGGGTAAAAAATAAGAGGTAAACTATTTTGGTTTCTGATTTATCCAAGGGAAAACTAAGTTTATTAATTTCTATAAAAGTAAAATCTGTATTTTACTAAAATTCTCTATATAAATTCTGTAAAATAAAACCTAAAACCCCAGCTCTTCCTGAAGTTACTCATTAGTCACTAGGGAATAAAAATCACTTGAAAATATCCCCTCTAGCAGTTAAAATGCCAATGTGTTTACATGAGAACCAGATGCCTTTGAAAGCAACTGTCATTAGATAGGAGTCTTTGGGCATCAGAGTCATGGAAAAGTGGCAGATTGAGGCCACAGGATTTCAGCAGGCTCTTGTAACAAAAGCCTTCAGAGCAGTGTCACTCCACTGTCCCTTTCCATCCTGAGCATAAAATATGGGGAAGAGAGGCAGCAAACAAGTGATGAAACACACAGGAAAGCAGTGAAACATACATGTATCTACATTTGTAGACTAAAACCTTTAAGCATATACTTACATGTCCTTTGACAATGAAAGATCCTAACGATGAAGCCAATTGTGTAGCTACTTCTGAGTAGATTTTAATTCGGATTAAATGGAGAGAAAAAACTAAGAATCCATTAAACATCTGAATTACAGGATATTTAAAATGAAATACAGTTTGAGAACTTCCAAGCAGAGGTCTTATCAGGCTTGCTTTAGAGAAGCCTGTCACAATTAGTACTCTGATTACTTAATGTCAGCACAATGTTAAAATGCCCAGCAGAATGCGTCCAGGAGGAATTTAAATGTTTTCTATAATATGATCTACAGCATTTATTTGCTTAAAATGACTAACCAGGTTCAGTTGAGCCTAGCCAGGATGAACACAGATGTTGAATTAAAAAGCCACAAAGAGACCTCCCAATCAGTTTTGCCTTGCGTAGATTCTGCAAGACTCCAGATGGACAGGGTCAGTGATTGTGACCCGTGTCATTGGCCCCAGCAACGGTGTGCTTTACCTAAGAATTTCTATCAACCTACAGTAAACTGAATGTGTTCCCTCACCCATTTCCACATCTTGTCCTCTCATAATTCAAAAGGCTCCAGAAATCCCACCTACTCTAATCTTCAACTAAAGAGAGTGTATCACCTGCCTCTTTGGGGGAAAAACCCTATCATTCATTTAAATCCAATTTTTCATTAATAAGGATATTATGTCAACATAAAAGGTATTTCAGCCTTACAAAACTATTTACTTTGGGGAATCCACAGATAGTAATTAATATTAAACCCCAGTGCTTTAGAGTTCAGAAAGTACTTGACAGAGAATGACATGAGGAACAGAGATAACAGATAAAAAAGCAAGTGTCTTGTAAATTAGTGGGTAAATAGGAGACACATAATTCTTTCTGAGTCATTAATGTCTGCATGCAACTGGTAAATGACAGGAACCATTTTAATATGTTTTGAACAACAATCGCTACTAACTTGACCAAATGCAAACATGTCATGAATAGTTCCATTTCCAACCACTGAAACATCTATTTCCTAACTATAGAAGTTTTCCAATTCATGAGCTCTTCTTGCATGAAAAATCTGGGGCCTCTGAAAATGCTCATTAATGTCTATATGTATCACTGCAGGTGTCCCTGTATTTTCCCCTCTAGACAGTGACCAAATTGAGGACAGTAATATTTTGTCCATCATAGTCCCCTGGGTAGAAGATTCACAGACTTGTACAATATGAACATGATCTGATTTAAAATCACTACGTCTCAGGATCAGAAAACCCAATTAGTACTCAGTTTATCTACATATCAGCTATGTGCCCCTGGGCAAGTTACTAAACCTCCTTAAAGTCTTAGTTTCCTCATCTGTAAAAGATAGTATCTGTCTCCTAGCATAATGCTCAGCATATCAGAAATATGAGTAAATAGTAGCTGTTACTATTAAACATGGAATCCATGCTATTTGATGTTAATGGCATTTCTTATCCATGATATTGACTGATAAACTTTCAGTAAAGTGGGGAAAAAACTGGATTGATGGGAAGAGCCAGAGAGTTGAGGGTAGAAAGTTTTGTTAAAATTAACATATATTAGTAGCAGCAGATATTTGCTGGCTGTAAATTTCTGCTTAGTTTGAACACGCATCTCCCTGAAATCACTATTTAAACAATAAGAGCCATATAATCCTGTGCTCATATGTTGCTGTGTGCAGCCCTCCTTCCTGATGAGGGAACAGTATCTGTTACAGCAGGAGGGAAAAAAGGCAGTGGTACAAGCAATCCTGAATCTTTTTGCAACAACTAAAATCACTTGAGTTTTCCAAATCTTGCTGACTTTCTCTGTAACGCCTCCACAACAGCATTAGAAGTGGCAATGTGGTATTTTGAAGCACCAGGTTGGAGCTGTGGTTTTTCAATTTCCCATCTCTATGGTGTGGGTAAAGTCAACAAGACCTGCTGGGCTTGGTTTTATCAGTGAATGGGGGAGACTGGATGATTTGTAATGATTTCTTTAGTTCTAAAATTTAATGATTCTGTGACTACATTTTAACCTAAAACCATTAAGACATATGTCAACTTCCAAATTTTTCAAACTACTCAAAAGGCCCTCATTTAAATTTCCTCACCCCAACTTTTGCTACTAAATAAATCATACCTAGAGCAATGAACGGTCTCATTATTTATCCCTCTCTCCCCTCTCCAGAGTACTTCCCACAACCTAACAGGACATTAGAGAGGAACTGTGCTTTATCCTCCTATTTCTAACAGTGGAGTTATTGAAAGAAAAATTAAGTTGTGAAAAAGCCACTCATTTAAATTGAAACCTGTTTACCTGTGACTGCAGATACATCTAAAGACCAACAGAAAGAGGGAAGAAAAACAGTTACCAATTACTCCTTCTTTATACATTACCCTCACTTTCCTGGACTTAAAATTACAGTTGCCATGGAATTTAAATCAGAACTGCTTTTCAGATTAAGAAAAAACAAACAAACAAAGAAAAAAAAAATCAAACTCAAGCTAGTTTAAGTTCATTAAAAACCAAGTCTATCCTATAATTCCTAATGTTTCAAATGATACTAACATATGCCAAAGTATATTAACTGCTATAAATATTTTACCAAGAAACTGACTTTAAAAAAATGTATAATCTAAGCAAAATAAAGTTTTCAACAAAATCCACAGAGGCTAAAAGAGCAAGCAGTTATACCATTTCAAACAGAAAAAGGCTAAATGTGTTTGTCTTCCTTTTAATTTTTATCCAAACATCCAGGGGGAACTGACTTTCTTTGTTCGGTGTTTATTATTTCACCCTTCCTGAAGCAGAAACCAAAATACTTTGATAAATGGGAGAGTCTGGTAAACAGACCCTTGAACATTAGGGCTCAGAACCACTAATCCGGCTGCATTTCCATCTTTGTTCATTTTCCTGAAGTCACTACCATCATGCTTCAGTTTCTTTACATATAAACTGGTAGTAACACCTCAAACAGCCTTATGCTAATTCACACTTACATGGAAATAGAACAGATCTATAATACATGCAAACAGGAACGGATGAGAAACCTGAAAAACTGCAGAAGATAGCTGTTCCTCCTGGAAATACTATCATAGTACTTTACTGATACTCTATTTAACCAGCCCAATTTTTATAGCTCTAATGACAGATTGTCTCTGCCTGATGTCAAAACTACTTGCAAAGACTTTTTTTTTTCTCCCTCCAGAGATCCACAATTACCAGACCCAGACTAAACCACCAAAGTAGTTTTTCCATACCACCCAGAAGAAACCAGGCAGTTCTGTCCTTGAACTTAACTTTTAAACTCAGTATTTCATAAAAAGGTCAGCACTGCTTTGTAGCTTCCCACACTCAAATGTGCTATAACTCGAACTTCTCTTTGTACCTAGTATGGTTTTAAGAAAGTATTAAAATAAACAGGCTCATATAAACATGTCTACTTTTTAAATAAAGGGCTTTCTCTAAGTACCAAATTAATCTATGTAATTCCAGAAAAAGATGATGCATTTAAAAGAAATGTCTGGAAGAACACAGAAAGCTTACAAAAGTAACAATACAAGCACAGGCGGTATTCTTACTGAATTCTTACTTCTTACTGAAGAATACCTGAAATATGAATATACTCATTCCTGTTCATACTTATTATGAATAGGAGCCTGGATCTGGAATTCCCCTGAACCACCTGAAGAACTGGTGAGGCAAAGGTCATCTTCTCCACCCCTTCATCTTATTCCCTCCTCCCTTAATATTTTCCTCATCAACACACTAACCTTTTTCCTCCTTGGATACACCCGCATTTCAGCGTCATAAAAACTATTTAATTTTATTGCTCCGTTTTAGTACTACCGCCAAAGTCTCATTTCCTATTACTTCCCACTGTAGTTCTCATATACTGGAAGCTAAAGATGCTCTTGTAGGCTGGCTCAGAACCCAATTCCTACTCACAGTTATTTTTTCTGCAAAAATGCACTGAGTTCCAAACATCCTACTAATAGTCTAAATCCATTCACAGATTGATGAATTGTCCGATTATCTTCACCTATCACGTCCTTACAAGAACTAAAAATGCTTAGGAAAAGGAGAGCCCTCCTTGTCCCCCTCCCCACATCTGTCTTTTCCCAAAAGGTTCACATTGGGAACATTTCTCTAGGAAATAGGCCAGAAGCCCATTTTGCAAAGGAATTTGTCTCATTGATGTAATTAATTGCAATTTTATGAAAAAATCATAACCTTGGCTAAATTTAAAAATTTCTGGATTTTTACCATTCAAAAATTTAATAAAAACCTAGCAATGGAAAACCAATCAACTATCTCTAAAAATAAAGCCACTTTTTTCCCCCAAAATGCGCAATATCAGCTATCTCAAAACACTGTATTTTTACCAAGGAAGATAGGATGTGTGTGTGTGTGTGTGTGTGTGTGCGCATGTATACACAATCACAATGTAGAACATCTGTTCTTCCATCTCTGACTAAAAACTACACCCTCTGAAAGTATAAAGCAACATTCTACCACATGAAAACGTGTATATTTGATATAATATCTCTTATTTGTTTTGGTGGGAATGAGACCCAAGTAATACAGTTGACAAAATATTTCAATGTAACTAATTCCTAATACATATTTAAAAGGAAAAAGAAAAGCTTTTTTGCCAAGAAATAAAATCCAATGTTTCTAGCTGTAGTTTCAAATGTAGGATAAGTATATAAACAAACAGATTTGCCAAAACTCTGTGGCTATGATTTCAACACAAGAAACAGAGAGTTAAAGAGCCATACAAATTTTTGACATTTCCTGAGCTGATTCTGAAAATAACTCACAGGAAAGGGCTGCTGTTGAGATATATGAGTCCCAACCCCCAGCCTCTAACTGCACCTAATCTTACTGGTGCTATGACAACCATGAAATGCTCATTAGGGCTATTAATTTATACTTGCATCATTCAATTAAAATCCAATAAAACCACCAGATGGTAAATGTAACCCAAGAGAGATATCTTCTCAACTGGGTCTGAAGATTTATAACACAAATACCATAATGGGATTTGAGAGGACCTGTAATGCCATTTGGCAGCTCTTTAAGCCCAGTTTTGTGTTTAAAATAGGGAGAAAACAAACAATGAAATTGCTCTTATCAAAGTTAGAAAATGATCTCCTAAATGACAATCCAATCATGTCCACTTTATAAGCCTTGTGTCACCATCTCTGTAAAGTCATCTTTAATATCCTGCTTGGGGTATAACCCAGACAAAGCTTGAACTATTAAAACCATGTTGTCCTGTAACTGGGACATCTCACTAGGCAGAAACTTGTAGGGAGTAGCGCCCCGCTCCAGCTTTGAATGCACAGTGCTTGACACATGGTCAGTATTGGGCCGTAAATAAACCAGAGGGCTTGCCAGGTTACCCAGGAAAACCCAATTACCATACATCTTCTTTGAAGTGCTTATAAGAACAAACTAAAACAACAGAGGAAAAGCCTGGAATGTTTCCAGGGAAAATTTTTCTTGGTTATAGAATCAAGAAATCTACAATTTTAAGAGGAAAATTTCAAAACTTGGGTATTACAATTTTGTGATTTGTCCATAACTCTTTAATATCAAGGGCCCAAACTTTAGAAACTTCCTCATGGAAATCAAACTGCTTAAATAATAGGAATAAATGAACACTCATCACTGACATGCCAGTGAGAGAGAAAGGCCCACAGCCTGAAAGTTGTTTTAGATTTATTATGTCTGAAACATTTTGGGGAAGAGGGTAACTGTACCCAAAACTCACCAGAATACTACAGAGTGGCTCACAGCCTTATTTCCAATAAAATTGCTTCTGAGAACCTAGAGCAGTGACCCAATGATGACCTATCTGGGGATACCTAAAGCTACCATTTCTATGGCTTCATCCTCCTTCACTTGGAGATGTGGCTGTTCCGCCTTCTTAGTACCACTCCTTACCCATCCAGCCCCCTCGCCTCCCAGTTTCTTTCACTCACCCTAGCCTGAGGTCACCAAGTCAATTAACAGAATCACACAAAGGAACCTGGGGAGGGCAGAGAGGGAGGGACAGGAATAATAAAGGAGAAAGGGAGGGGCAGGAATAATAAAGGAGAAAGGGAGGGGCAGGAATAATAAAGGAGAAAAGGAGGGGAAAAATCCATTGCATATTAATTCCCAACCACATAGCCCTCCCCTTCTCCTTACCACTCTCAGTGCCTTACAGTAATTCTCAGACCAGCCCCCAGTTTCCTCATTCTTCCTTAGTCACCTCACCCTTTCCACAAACCCTGCTGCCTCAGACCCTGCGGATTTGCTCCACTGATACCGTGGTGCTCAACTCCACCCTGCACCCTGGCCGCCAAGTGTCCTGTATCAGCACAAAGCACTGAGGGGAAGAATTTACCTGGGAAGGGGGAAGGGAGGCTAGTACAGGACTGGTTACCAGAATTGGGGGCCAAACTGGGAACTTTAACACTATTTCCAAAAGTGTTTCTTTGGGATATACACTCTGAGTTCCAAATTATCATGAAGTTTTAGAACACAATCCTTTTTGGAATCAGAGACTGCCTACAATTATGTCCTAGTAAGTTATAAACACGTTGCTATAAATTTGTAAATGTTAAGTTGTTGGATTCATGAAACATCTGTACTTTAAAGAAGTGACTATACGCTGCCCCAAAGCTTGACAAATGTCTGTTTACTAATCCAGAATCTGGTTGGTTACACATGTAGACTCCATAAAACTAGTGTGTACCTGTGAACCAGTCCCCCACGTAAGACCCAGAATCTTCCCTGAGGCCTAAGAAACTATTAAAGGCACTCTTGATTTGCTCCAACAGAAAAATCCTGTTTTTCTGGATTTCAACCCAGAAAAATGAGTCCATTTGTGTTTTTTTCTTGTCATTTTGATTTTGAGTTAATTACTCTAAGGCACAGGCCTATATTTTCAACAGCCAGATTACCAAACAGGATTTTCACTTAGACCCACTCAGCTGACCTGAAACGGATGTCCCACTTCTCATTTACCTTATTTTGGGGTGGCCAGGTGTCCTTCTCATGAAGGCTTGAATTTTGCTTTCTCTTTCTACTCGATGTTGTTTACAAAAGGTACAACCTCCCAAGCAAAACTGTCAGTCTGGCCCTACGACTGAAGGCTTTTGATTCAGCAGCACATTTAGGCATCTCGGGCCTGTTTAGGGCTCCAAGCTCCAGGCCTAAACAAAAATCTCCATGGAAAGCTAAATTCTAAAGCAAGAGCTCACCCACTCTTCTCCAGGCTGCCCTACTTGACAGCCTCAACCTGTCCAAAGCCGCCCTTGGTTTCCTGCGGCCTTGAGAAAGAACTCTCCTTATGAATGCCATCCAGCTGCATTGGCTGCTGTGTGCATTAACTCCTTCCATCCTGGTTCCCTCCACCCCATCAGCAGTGCCCTAAAGGCATAAGAAGCATACCAGATAAAGGACAAGTTTCAGAAGTTGAAAGCTGGTGTCAGAGATAATGACAAATCCTCAGGATTAAGCCTGAGGGCCAACAGGAAATTTATATCCAGGGCCAAACCTCCAATTTTATGGAAAAACTTCATTTTAGCTAAGGATGGTAGTATGTCACCAAGAAGCCAAATTCGTTCCTCTTTCACACACACACATACACACAATACACAAAAGCTTCTTAAAAGAACAGTACCAACAAAACTGTTTTATGGAGAAAAGAACAGGTGTGAAAATAGACTTAAAAAGAAAAAGTTGGATACTTAACTCCATTTTCCATTACAACATTTATGCGAAGGAAGAGGCTTTTGCCTAGGTACTAAGGTTCAGAGAGTAGACAGTTGTAAACAGAATGGAGCTGACTATGAGAAAAGTTAGGCCAGAGAAGCAATTCTTTTACTGGTTAAAGGAGAAAGGGCAGAGAGGATTACAAGTAAAAAAAAGTGCTAGGAAAGCATATGAAAGTTAAAAGAACATAGAACAATTTATTTTACTTGGTGCGATGACTAAGATTTTGCTTAACAATTTTATTTATTCAATTCACCCAATAGTCTTTTTTCGGAGGAAGCCTCTACTATGTGCTGCATATGTTAATATTTCTACAAAAGTCCCATTTTAAGACCTGACTACTTAATGACTTGAAATTAGTGACTTAAGACATAGACTTCTAATGAACTCATCTACAAAACAGAAACAGATTTGCATAGTAAACAATCTTATGGTTACCTGGGGAAAGGGGGTGGGAAGGGATAAATTTGGGAGTTTGAGATTTGCAAATGTTAGCCACTCTATATAAAAATAGATTTTTTAAAAAGTTTCTTCTGTATAGCACA
Organism: Camelus bactrianus; assembly: GCF_048773025.1. Taxonomy (NCBI): domain Eukaryota; kingdom Metazoa; phylum Chordata; class Mammalia; order Artiodactyla; family Camelidae; genus Camelus; species Camelus bactrianus. The sequence goes on along the minus strand of NC_133550.1, from coordinate 39,173,433 downwards.
GGGAACTATATTCATTATCTTGTAATAACCTTTAATGAAGAAGAATATGACATTTTTAAAACAAATATATGTACATATATGCATGACTGGGACATTGTGCTGTACACCAGAAATTGACACATAGTAACTGACTGTACTTCAATAAAATATATATATAGAAAGACTTCAAGAAGAGTCTGTGTGCTTTGTGGGTTAAACATAAAGCACAAGCACATTAAATACAATATGCCAAAACTCCCTTTGTGACTAGGGAGAGAGAAGGAAGCTGCTGCAGTGGTTGCTTCCTTTGCCTCTTTCATTCACTCTCCTATGCCTAACCAATGTCTACTGATCCCTACTAAGCTCCTTGCTTGGTCTCATGCAGGACAAAAAGACACGACTAGAACTCTTCATGAAGCTTATGAACTGAATACCAATTAGACATACCAATAAACAATCCTACCATAAGACAGGCTAAGATAAAAGCTGTAAGGATACCACAGCTTAACTGGGAGGTCAGAATAGGAAGTAAACATTCCCCACTAAGTAACTGTAGAAGCTTCATGAAGTCAAGGATTGCTGAGCTGGACCATCAAAGATGTATAAAGTTTCAATAAGACAGATGAAGTAGGTATGTATACCAGAGGTAGGAAGTACATACACAAAAGTGACAAAGCACAGTAGTTATGCTTTTCCTGCATTTTTTCTATGTCCATCTGAAGTTAGTAATTAGCTTTCAACAAGTAAAATAAGTAATCCTCAAAGAGTAGTGAATTCTGCAAATTTAGGGGTTTTAACTAACAAGGGCACCATAGGTAAACACATAGATTTCAATAACTTCTCAAATTTCTTAGACTTAGCAAGTAAACCTCCTTGGATTGGTCAATTTCCTCCCCTAGGTTCTCGCTGTGACTTCCAAGTTGGTGCCTTGGAGGCAATGAGCTATCTGTTCTAGGTCTTTCTTGTAGTACTACTACTACTGGTTCAAGTTCTTTGAATCAGCTACCAAAATAAGTCAATTACGTAAAGGGATTGTGAATACTCATTCCAAGAGACTGCACTTTGGAATGATTCAATACATGCTTAACTAAACCACTCTCTCACCAAGTGATTTTTCCTCACATGTGAGATTTTAACCTATCTCACAGGGTTGCTGAAGGTTAATTTCAGCGATGCAAGCAAAAGTGCAGTGTCTGTCTGATGTCTAAGTGTTACCTGGAATGTTGATGCCTGGGTCCAAGTTGCAGCTGGCTATCTGGAGCTTCATATGGCTCTTCTACTTCATACACATTTGCATCAGTGTCCTCCACGCTGCTGGAATTCTCTGACGTTTTCCCTACAGCCATAATAAATGGCAAGTTTTCATACTCTGGTATTTCCTCATAATGGCGTATATTTTCATATTCAGGTACACAGCCACTTGTAACAGATTTGCAAGGGGCTTGAGATGATGACTCTCTGGAGAGCATCTGGTCATCCAAAGACTCAGCTCTTGGTCCATTAGCTGCACTGGTCTGGCCCCGAGACTTTTTCCTCTTCTTTTGGGATTCCAGGCTATAGTTGTCTGCGGAGTATGCCTTGATGGGTTTATTTCTCTTCTCTTCTCCTACCAACAAGCCATGCCAATCACTTTCACTCCCTTTTCGCTCCCCACCCAAGAGGTTGCCTGAGGTTGTGTCTCCGAGTTGGCTACTCTTGGACCAAAATTTCTGGAAGTCACTCTTCATGAAACAGATGGACAGCTTCATGTTGAGCAACTTCTTTAAAGAGCTTTTCTTTTGAGAGTCTTTGCAAGGCTTCGTGCACCTTTCCATATCCACAGCAGATAACGATTTTGCTCTAGGCTTGGTGAGGGCAGTGGAAGGCTCACTGTTTGAGGATATGCTGACAGACTTTAAGGACTCTGGGTTCCCTGAGAAGGGTATAATGGGATGAGGTAACTTCCACACTGGCTTCTCTGAAGTCCGTTTAGGCATATCAAAAGACGGTGATACACCATGGTTTGGGGCACATAAATGTTGAAGGTGATTTCTTTCTAGACCCTTCTCTGAATGTTTTTCTTCATTTGAGAGATAAGAACTTTTCTCCACAAGCTCCTCTGAGGCAGCCTTCTTAAGCACTCCTGCAGCAGGCAAACTGTGTCTCTGAGGTTTTTTGGGGACAGTTTTTGAGGAACTTTCGCCTTTTATCATAGACTCCTTTTGCATTTGAGGGGCAGACACTCCCTGGTTACAGGCAGTAGGCATATGTTCACTGCAAGTTAATTTGAGCTGCTTAGGCAAGCTCATAGATAGAGTGCTGCATCTTATGAAACTGTTTCCTTCGTCCACAGCAAGTGACATACGAGAACCATCTACTGTCTTGTCAGAACTCAAATCACAGTCTGTCTCTAAAGGAGGTGCCATTTTTTCAAAGGAAGATGTTTCAGGACACAAGGCTTTCTGTGAATTGACTAAGTTGTGTCTGTCCCCGATGGAGTCCACATTCAATTCACTTTCATTTCCTGGCCTCACTTTGTCTGTCTGTTCCTGGTTACATAAGATATTCTGATGACAAACACTAATTTCATTATTTTTCAAACTATCTTCGAAAAGACAAGAGCTACTGTCTCCATTCTCCGGTTCTTCGGTAGTCTCACTAGGAGTATCTATATGCCTCTGGCGCAACAGACGTGCAGCTCGTGTCTTTCTGGGCTTGGGAGTTGGAAATTTGGCAGTATATGGCACTAAGTGAATTTCTAAGGGACCAAAGTCTTTGACTGCTGATTTCTTACTATCTCCATCTGAAGATAAAAAAGCACTTCTTTTACCACTGTCTAGAGCTTCTTGTTCCGATGAATGAAAGCAAGTATGGCATTTTTCACTGTCATCCCGACTAGTTTCAAAACTTTGAAATTCATCACTAGGAAACTGTAGGTGGCAATGGTGATGATCAGGAACTTTTCCAAAGCTGGACAGGGAGGGTGACAAGTCTGCAAATTCAATTCTGAATTGTCTTTTGGAATTACAGTCTTCATTCCTTTCTGGGTTGTCTGTTGATCTATGTTTCTGTGGGAAAATAGAAGGTGATGTTTGTTGTGTTAAAACATCTTTGAGCTTCTCTTCCAGGATACTTGCCTTTAAAACTACTTCACTCTGGTTCTTGACCTTTTCACCATTAGAATCACATTTACTCTGAATTTTTACAGCTGAAGAGGACTCGCCAATTTTATTATTTTCTAAATTTTCATGTATTTCCAGGGGCCCTAGGACAAGCTGCTTGACATACAAATTCTCTCTGTTCCCAAGCTTATGGTTACACTCAGAACGGCGGGAACACACTGGTAAAATACAATCACTGCTCTGATGCCCTACGTTTTTGCAGTTAGAGTTGTCAGAGCTGTCAGGTGATTCCGGCTTATGCTCTTCCAGGTTCAGGATGATTTTCCTTGAGGGTGACTGCCTGGTGTCTTGAACAGGTGAGGCCTTCACAACTTTTGGTTTCGGAGCTATTGCCGGTTTGGTTTTCTTTGCTGACTGTGGAACACTGGAAATCACAATATCAGGTTTAGGTGCCACAGGAGGTGGAGCTGGCTTATTATTTGCCACCATAAACTTTGGTTTGGGGGCCACTGGTGGCTTCTTAATTTCTAGAAAGGAAAAAAAAACATTGATGACAAAAAAAAATCAAAGCACAAGATGATAAATGATTAAATTTGATAACATTTTTACTTTTGACAATGTGATGAACGTGCATTTTACTAGACAGATTGTTACATTATACAGAGTCAATTATTACTCTTGACAATTCCTTAAATTTCCCTTCAATGCCAGGATACATAGTTTTGGGTATACTGTACATTGCTTAGTAAGTCCAATACCATTTTTCTTCTAACTCTGGAAGAGATTACCATATCTTCAGTCAACACTAAATGAAATAGTAGACTTCTGCTTGAGGTCTGTATAGTAGGAGAAAGTACTTCAGTTAATTTGCTGAGTGCAAGGAGTTGAATTTGCCTATAGTTTATGTAGGATGCAACTCTTTAAATGTCTGATGTGAAAAAGCTGTATTCTTCTAACTCAGTGACATATGGTTGAGTTGTATAAATGTCTTAAAAAGGAATACAGTAGTCCAAAATTTTCCAAACTTAAAAACTGAGAAGTAATGATTCTGTATTATTTGAGGCTCATAATGAAAACAGTATTTTTTCTGTGCAGGGTTGTCAATTGGGAATTTTCATTATAACCTTTCAGTGACCTTTATTTTTAAAGTCACATGCCTAGGCTCTACCCCACATGATTACGCCATGTACCATTCATTAATAACCACTGTTCTACTGCATTTAAAAGGTGGCCATAATTTTTATTACAGCAACTCTTCCTCGACATTCTATAAAAAGTACTTAATGAGCACCTATTATACTGTGCTAGACTTGTATAGACCTGCTCCTAACCTAAAGCAACCTGAATGAAAGCTTCACACAAAAGACCTATAAAACGAACTCATACACGGTCTGAACATCCATGCTTTTGTAAAGTTCTTTTATGTTTTTCCACCTATGCTATCACTTCTCACCCAGTCATATTTTCCAAGACTTGAGATAAATTATATTTTATCTTATACTTCTTATACTTGTTTGCTTCTCCAACAGGATCCTTAATAAAAACTTAATTTACTGAAAAAAATAGACAACAACCTTTCAAAATATCTGTTGCACATTGTTTAAGTACTTGAACACACAGAGGCTTTGATTCTTCATTTGGTTATGATTTTCTTTTCAACAAAGGAAATTAGTCACAACACTCACACTCGGGAAGATATTACAAGGACATGAGTAGAAAAAAAAAAAAAAAAAAACAAGAGTAGGGTGCTCTACTTCCTTCCACCAAGGAAGGAAGAATTTCCCAGACCCCTTATACCATGTGTTCAACCCAGATCACCTGATAAGATGCCTTCTCACTCGATTCCTCTGTATAACGTTACGATAAATTTAAAAAGACATGAAATATTTCCAAAATAACTTAATACAAATTCCCAAAGCTACACAACTTCAGTTAAGTATTCAACAAGCATGTTATTATTTTGTTTGTTTTTTTAGGTAGAAAAAATTATAAAACCATTCAAAGCCTAATGATAAAGCCTGGTGTAATGGTCCATTAAATTAAACTCTTGATCTATTAAGTAAAATCTTAAGAGAAAGTATGAATACCCTAGGCCTCTTCCCAGCCTCCCCTCTTACCCAAGAAAACAAAAACTGACAGACCATCATGGTCATGATGATTTCATTTCTGTAACCATTTATGAAAACATGCTTCCTCTGGGCATTTTGAAGGACTAAAAAAGAAAATCCATTTTGAAATATGGAAAGAGTTCTGTAGATTGGCTACAAAGCAATGTGAATCTACTTAACACTGCTGAACTGTACACTTAAAAATAGTATAGATAGTAAATTTATGTTAGGTGTATTTAACCGTAACTAAAAAAAAGAAAAAAACCCCAATCCCCTCACCCCCCACCAAATCTCATTAAATTAATCTTTTACTTTCTGAATCTTACTACCTTTTCAGAAGTTTCAGGGTCATTTAACCAATTTTTGCTATTTTAATTCAATTGGTTTTTAATCTTTGTTGTCAGTTTTACTCTTTTCTTGAGATGTGTTTTTGTATACAAGTCTGCTTCCAAGAATCATAAATTTCTGTTCTTAGTGTCCTAGAAATACAATTAGCTACATATGAGCTATGGTTGATTACCAACAATTAGAGCACAGCATTATGTACCTGACTGTCTCAATACATACTCACTGAATTAAATAAGTAATTGCAAACTTTGGCTTACCCTGCTAGTTAACTGTGTATTGGAGGAAGCCGATTAACATAACCTGGAGGGCTGGCTAGCATAATTGCATGCCAGTGTGCAGAACTGGCTGCCTCAGTTTCCTTACTTGTAAATGAGGGAGTGGAGAAGATCTCTAAAGCCTAGATGATTCTGAGATGGTAACTTCTGAGACATTTGCTTCAGGAGAACCCTTAGATTCTCTAGCCCCTTTGCGCTGTGTGTACCTCCTTCTGTCTTTACCACCAGAAGGCAAGCTCCAGAAAGGCAGACACTTTTTCTCCTCACTGTATCCCCAAATCTGAAAATGGGGCCTGGGAATAGTCAGAGCTGCCACATACACATACTCTCTAATATGTCTCATAACAAGGTATTTCTTTTAAAAAAAAATCAATATCCATTTTAATGTAGGATGATATTTTAAAAAGTTAGCAGGAATCAACTTCAATAGGATTACTGAATAAGCTCTTAATTATTATTAGGAACAAGTGTTCAACTAAGTCACTAGTAAACAATATTTGAAATCCTTCATTCTTCTTCTTTAGTGGCTCTATTTTGAAAGTCATTATATTATGGTCTGTTCCAATGTCAAACTCTTGAAATAAGTGCACAATGTTTGGAAATGAATCCAGCACCTTTGGATCTTAATACTGTATCAACAGTCAGACCTGAAGCTTTTCAGAGCACAGCAGCAAATCTTTTATTTACACAGCTGTTTGGCTCCAGGGAAAAATAAGGTAAGAAAGTAATGCACTAGTACCATTTTACTAACAATTACAAACATACTCGTCATCTGTTATACACAGATGGCCGTGGTCCACGTGCACACTTTCTTAGTTATTGGACCAGCCAAAAAGCAAAGCACAGGCATTAATGAGACCTGTACATGTTCAAAAAGATATGAAATATGTACCGTTCTCCTTCTTCATATACTGATTAGAATAATTCTAAAATCTCTACTGTGGGCCTACTTGTTCACAGATGCTCTTCTTCAAGATAATATAACTTAGATGTTCTACAACATTTTTCTTATCTCCTTAAATTAAGCCGACCAACCCAAATACACAGATTAGATTCAGTGGAAACAAATATGCCCTCCCCCAGTTGAAAACAACTTTCCTGAAGTGTTAATGAATTTGAATATTGTTCCAAAGAGCATCATAAACAGTTTGTAGGAATGATGAACACATAATTTTATAAGAATGAGATGGAAATAAAACCCTAGTTCTTTTTCAGTCTCCATTTAGACATGAGAAAAAATTATAATAAATTGTAACAGATGGGCAAACAAAAAAGTAGTAAATGTCTCAGCAAGACATGCAAAAAACCAACTAACTCAGCTAAACACAGGAAGTGTCCCTCTTTTAAACACCACAAAAATGTCTGTGGATTTCTTTAATTGTAAAGTTGATAAAATATAAAAATAGCTTGCATTATTCCAGAGTAATTCAAATGAAAGAATCATAAAATTCCAGACTGAGTCCTAGATCAGGTTTACATATTTAAATGTCAAATTAAATGCTTCTGTATCTGTTCATTACAAACTGTAAAGACTGGAATTCAAAACTGACACATAAAAGGCATGAATTTTAAATGTTCGACACTCCAGGGGAGATTTAAAACTGGCTGGAAGGTTTTTAAAATTTCCAACAACTTCAAATTTAAATTACATTAACCTTACTCATTAATAAAAAAAATTTGAACAAAGTGAGGCATAGAAATTTAGGATGAAAATAATTCACCTGACGTAAGTAAAAAAGCCTCTCTTTGGTACCGAAAAGAAAGTTTATAAATAACAATTTCCAGTATACACATAATATCGAAAAGGAAAGATAGTACTTAGAATACTACTCAGGAAATATTCACTGCTTGCTTTCTTATTCCTATTGGCTAACTTCTCGCCTTGTAGTTGTAATCTGATTACACCTAGCAGTACAATGCTCCGGCATATCTAGGCTTTAGAAATAACACAAATCAGAACGTTTAGAGTGCTGTTTGACAGTTTCAAGTTGCAGGAATTTAAAGCAAACGCCAAGAAAAGCTAAGAAAATTTAATGCGATACTTAAGCACTAATTCTAGAAGTAACTTTGCAGGGAAGCTTTACACTATTTTACTATAAAATGCCTAATGAAAGTTTCTTCCTTACAAATTGGTCAAAAACATTATTTAAAAAACTTAATACTTAATACACTATTAAGAGCTGGTTTTAAAATTAACCTATGTTTTTATAAAGTTAATTTAACACCACGTTAGTAATTATTTTGGAAAATAAGAAATGTTCTTTAAGAATGTTTAGAAATACAATGTCCAGAATTGTTCAAAATCCACACAAAGGTAAATACAGCCTTTGCCATTTCGATGAAGAGAAAGGATGGGAAGCAGACAGAAACTAAGGCTTTGTTTACACTAACCAGGTAGAAATAGAAATAAAATCTTAAAAAATTGGGTGCAGATGAACAAAAACCTTGGCATCGGCAATTGTACTCCTCTCCTCCTCAGGTAACAGGGGGAAAACCACCAGGTCAGGAGTAACAATGTCTAAACCTCTTCACTGAATAAGAGGAAGGGCTTCCAGTCGATACCAGGGTTAAACTGACTCTCCATAAGCGCCGAGTTCAACACTCCGGGAACATTGCCCTTTCCTAGAATAACTGATTTCTTAACATGGGAATCTAAACTATTTTCACACGCAAACGCAAAGTCGCTCAAATTTTAGCAAAGAGAAAACGCCCTCTTTACATTTCCCGTTTCACCTGGCGCAAAGAGCCCCCAACACGGTCTTCCTTTAAAAGGAGGTCGCGAAAGACAAGATTTTCGAACAGCCCCTCTTGTCAGGAAAGCACGAGAAAATCCGGCATCAAACGCAGTCTGCTCCGCACTTGCCACAGTCCTGGGGGAAGGTAGAGGCAACACCGCTACCCACCCCAGAGGAGAAAGAAAAGTTGCTCCAAGCCCAAGACCAGCAGCGCTCCCCACAAACTTTCCAGCGGCAGCGCGAGCGCCGTCACTTACCCGCGGCAGAGGTCATGATTCCCTCAGGCAGCTCGCTTCCCCGCTCGCCCCACTCACTCCATCGTTTCAAAAGCTTGGGCAGAAGAGAAAAGCCCCAGCAGAACCCACATTCCGTCCAGCAGCGCCGCGGCGCAAACCGAGAGCCGCACAAAGGATGCGGCCGGCTCCTGGGACCCGCGGCGCTCCCGGGCGCGAGCCGCAGGCGGCGGGCAGGCGGGCACGAGCACCGCCCAGCGTAGCTCCGGGCAGACGGCCAGGCGCGGGCACGAGCAGTGTTCACCGCGGCTCCGCCAACGCGCGCTCCTCTCGAGCGCAAAAAAAAAAAAAAAAAAAAAAAAAATCAGTGCTCCAGGCGCCCCCTGTCAGTCGCGGCCGTAAAAGGCGGACAAAAGCCCCAACCTCCTCCAATCAGAGGGCCCGAGCTTCATCCTGCTCCCTCACCTCCCGCCCACAAGCTCACGATCAGCTCCAATGAGAGGGCCTAAGGGGTAGGGACCGTGATCTGCAAGGCATTCTGGGAATTGTAGTTTTCTGGGCACAGGGGACGGGCAAAAGCAAACGCCTGGGTACCGCCTGTTCTCCCGCCTTCATTTCCCATCGTGCTGAGGCGGGTGGCATGGCGGAGAAGGATGACACCGGATTTTGACGAAGAGGTGGTTTTTGAGGTAAGGGGAAAATGGCGGTGGGTGTGAATTGCCTTTGTTTGAGAAACACGAGGGAGAAGGCTAGGAGGCAAGGCGAGGGGCCGATCCCAACGCGAGGGATAGGGTGACGCGCCTGCTGGCCTCAGTCACCGAATCTCCGGGATTTCCGGGCCTAGCTTTGGGCACAGGCTGACAGGTGTAGCCCAAGGCGCCCTCGCCACGCCCGGCCTCTGCCTCAGGCTCTCCCAGAATTCCCATCCTGGCTGGTGGATGAGAGCCCTGCCGGTTCCTTTCCCCGGGGTGGATGCGCCGCGAGGAACTTCGTCTGGCTGGGGCGGGGCCCAGTCATGCATTTTGGATAATAACCGTTACAACTTAGCCTTCCCCTTATAATCACCCTCGATTTGGGGAGGGGTCGGTATCCAGAAGTGCCCGAGGTCACCGTTCACGGTCGAGGCGTGGCTCTCAGAATGGAGGCAGCAGGTGCCAGTTTTCTGAAAAGGTTTAAAATCTGTGTGTCGGACCTACTATGGGTAATTAGGGCCAAAGCATCTCAACATCTAATTCTTTTGTCCTTTGCTGTTGCGTTAGGTGTATAGCCAGTTCTTCTGATTTGAGCCTCCGGGTGTGAGTGCTTTTGTGTGGGTCTATTTTAAGACGTTCTCTGCCATCTTGAATGAAAAAAAAAATCAGGCTAGTGTTTTTGTTGCCATTTATCTATCAGACTCAGGTGAAAACTCACACCCCTGTTATAAGGCATATTGTATACTAAAGTCCATTCATCCAGCTAGGTTTTAAAAATTTTAAGAAAAGAAACGGCCCATTCCATACAATCAAAGAACTAGGCAGTAAACAGCACAGGATGATAAATATGGAAATATGTAGATACTGTTATTGGAGGATTGATCTGGAAACCCCCCTCTGTTCTTGTGGCCTTGGAGAAGCTACACCCAGTAAATGATACTGGAGGTGGATCTGGAACTATGAATCTGTTTAGAAATATGGAAGGGAGAGAATGCATTACAGGGAAAGAGATCAGAGCATGCCAACTTTGAGAGGTGTGAAAGTATGTAGTGTTGATTTTTTCAGGGATTTCAGTGTGGAGTGTCACTATATAATGTGGTTTGATGTGGTTAGAATGGAGAAGTAATGGAAGATAGAGCCCTTTTACCAAAACGGTGAGTTTGGGTTTGAGGAGCTCAGCAGGAAAGAAAAGCGCCTGAGTTTTGGAAATGAGAGAAGAAATAATTGAATAACTGGACGGATACTCCTAAGGTAAAATTGAGGAAACAGTTACAAGATTGAATGTGGAAGCTGAAGGAGAGACAAAAATCTATGTTGCTGAGATTGCTAGAGGAGGAGGACTGGGAAGATATATTTTTGCCCTATTATTTCCTTAGATATCTGAATATAATAGTAATACATGCGCAAAGAACATTTCACTGTAGAAAACAGTCCACAAAATTAAAATCATTCATTATGTTACCACCCAAAGATGGCCACTATTAACATTATAGTATGTGTTCTTACAGACTTTTTTCTTCTCAAATGTGTGTTTAAATGTATGTTTGATATTTTTTAACACACAAATCACATAGGATTTTGTATGTATTTTTCAATTAAATTTATCATGAGTCTTTTCCTATTCATCACTCTTTGAAAACATTATTAATAACATAATAGTCAATCATGTATATGTATCATAATGTAACCATTATCTCATTCTTGGATAATTATATTTTTTCAAAATACCATTGTAGTCAACACTGACGTAAGTCCATCTTATGCATCTGTTAAATTCATCTTACGCATCTAACTGCATCTCTGATTTTTCCTTAGAATAATTTCTTGAAGGGAAACTAGTGGGTCAAAAGATAGGAACTTTTTTAGGGGGGAGGATATAGCTCAGTGATACAGTGTGTGCTTAATATCCATGAGGTTCTGGGTTCAATTCCCAGTACCTCCATTAAAATAAATAAGTAAATAAACCTAATTACCCCCCAATTTTTTAAAAAAGATATGAATGTTTTTTAAGACTTATGCAGAAAGGTTATACAAATTCAAGCTTCCCTGAGGAATAAGGGTATTATTTTCACCAAATCCTCAGCAACAACCTCATTCATTTCCTTTCATCTTTGCTAATTTGATAGGGAAAATAGCATTCTGCTGTTCTAATTTACATGTTGTGTATTTATTGGAGACTTTTAAATTTCTTGAACATTTCTTTTTGCCCATTTTCCTATTGGACGTTAGCTTCTTAAAAATTGGTTTGCTTAAGTTTTTCATGTTACTTCGACTTATCATACTTGTGGAAACTTTTTTCAGTTATTTAATTTATTTGCTTTTTGTTATATACATTAACTTTTATCATAGCATAAGATTGGTAAGAAATGTGCAGATTCATCAGTTTTCACATGTTGAATACACCCATGTAACCAGTACTCACATTAAGAAACTGAACATCACCAGCACATCAGAAGCTTCCTCCTACTCTGTTTCAGTCAATTCTTCCCACCCCAAAGATAACCATTATTCATACTTATAACTTAGATTCATTTTGTCTATTTTTACAGTTTACACACTGTGCAGTTCTATTTGTATATGCTCTTTTTTGTTTGACTTTTTGCTCTCTGGTTTTGTTTGTTATATTCAGTCATATGGTCATGTGAGCATTTTTTATTTCTCTATAGTATTCCATGTGAATATATGACCATTTTTTTAATCCATTCTACTGTTAATGGTCTTTGGGTCTAACGGTTCCAGTTTGAGACTACTATGAATAGTGCTACTGTGAACTTTTCAGAATATGTGTCTTATTGAACATATCCCTGTTGGCTGTATACTTAGAAGTGGAATTGCTGAGTCACAGGAAATGTATATGTTCACCTTATGTAGATATTGCCAAACATTATTCCAACATAGTTTTACCAATTTATACTTCCACCAGCAGTATAGGAGAGGTCCAGTTGCTCTACTGCCTCACCAACACTTGCTAATTTCAGCCTTTTTTTTTTTTTAAACCATTCTGGTAGGTGTGTCCTGGTATCTCCTTTTGGCTAATTTGCATTTCCCTAATAAGGAAATAGACAGTCTTTTTATATGTCAAAGGACCAGTTGTATATCCACTTTATTCAAGTTTTTTGCATATTTTTATTTCAAGTTATTTCTTACTACATATTTGAAGGTGTTCATTACATATACCGGCTGTAAGTCCTTTGTTGGGTATCTCTACCTCAAATATCTGGACTTGGGAGATGTGTGGCACCCTCTCAATTGTTAGTGTCTTTCAATGAACAGAAGCTATTAGCTTTATTCACTCCAAGTAAACTTTTTTCTTTTATGGTTAGCACCTTTAAAGAAATACTTGCCTATTCTAAGGTCACAAAAATCTTTATTTTACCTTTTGCTTTTAGATCTGCCATTGATCTAGAACTGATTTTTGTATGGTATCAAGTAAGATCATATTTTTTTTCCCACATGGATGTCTACATAACCTGGTATTTTCTGAACAGGCCATCCTTTCCTCCCTGAACTACAATGTAGCCTTTGTCATAGTTCAGGATATCTTGTATGTGTGGCTCCATTTCTGGATGTTTTCTTTTCCATTGGTCAATTTGACCATCCTTGTAGCAACACCACCTTACTTTAATTACTATAACTTTATAATAGATCTTAGTATCTGATAGGATAAAACCCATTATTTTCCTTCAAGATTGCTTTGGCTATTCTTAGCCCTTTGTATTTCTAAGCGAATTTTAGAATAAGCCTGTCATTTTCACTTAAGAAGAAGGAAACTTTCAAGATTTGATTGGGATTACTTTGAATCTATAATTAATTTGGGGAGACGTGTCATCCTTACATTACTGAATCTTCCAAACCATGAGCATTTTTATTGCTTGCCATCTGAATGAGTCGAGCAGTTTCCCACCACTTTCTGCGCTCTAGGACTGATTTTACAAACTGGGAATACAGAGGAGGGAAAAATTTTCCCTGCACCCTTCTCAGTTCTTGGTTGACACCCCTGTAATAAAAGATAGATTGACAAGAAGAAAACAAACAAAAGTTTAACATTAAAAAACAAAATTCAGGGGGAAGGCATAGCTCAAGTAGTAAAGTGCATGCTTAGCATGCATCAGATCCTGGGTTCAATCCCCGGCACCTCCTCTAAAAATAAGTAAATAAATAGGCCTCCCTCTCTCCCCCCTAGAAAACAGACATTACCTGTGTAATTGATGCTGAGATTTGCAGCAGAGAAAATATTTATTCACAAAGCAGCCAAGGGAGAAGAACAAATTTCAAATCCACCCTCTTGAAGGTGGGATATTTATGGGAAAAAGGAGCAAGGTGCTCTTAGGTGCCGGGAAGGGTAATTGGAGGTAGGGAGAAGGTGAGATAATCAGTGTTCTGTGCAGGCATATCTGGATTACATGCTTCTTCATAGGATGCATATTCAAAAATGGAGGCCCTTAGCATGATCTGGGTGGGGGTGGGAGGTTGGCCATCTGACATCAAAAGGTCCTTCATCCAATACTTGAGCAGGCCCAGTTTTAGGATTGGTGGTCCCGACCAGTCTTAGCCAGCTAGAACTGGACAAGAGCTGATTCTAAGTTCCTAAAAACCAACTTAAGCCCCTACCCCATTACTACAGTGTCCCATACATCAAAAGTGTTATCTGTGGGGTGGTTAAGGAGTCTTGTGACATATTACCTAGACTACATGAAGCTTGGAGTGTATACAATTAAGGAGAGGGGGGAAAATAAACTAAAGCAAAGCAAGCTTGATCAGTTTACAGGCAGAGAGGTTTTAACAAGCTGTTCCCTTATCGGTTGTTCTCTAAGACAAGCTCAAGAATGTTAGTTGTCAGTTTCTGTTAACCCTATGAGGTATGATTTCATCTCAGGGGATGGTAGAAGATGAGGGACCCAATACTGAGAGATCATGTGGAGGACGGGGGACTCTCTTACTAATCTAACATAGCAGGGTTCTTAGTAAAACTAGATTTTGCAAGGAAATGCACAGATAGGCTTAGGAGAAATTTCAGGAGCCTGACTAAAGTTTGGTCACGGAACAAGTCTTTGTCAATACCCAGGGGAAAATTCTAACTCTCCAAAGTGGCTTAGAATTCAGGCTCAAATACCATCTCAGTTGGTGGGAGGGGTGGGGGTTGGTGAATGTAGACCTTGTGGAGGAGAGTAAATGTTTATTTAGGAAAGATAAATGGGCCCTTAGAAGATCAGATGATAAGATAATTTTTGACAAAATTTGTCTGGATGTGTAGACTTCTAGCCTCCTCTTCTGTAATAAGAGTCAGTCTTCTTTGGTTGATGAAACTACCAGGGAGGGGATTTATGACAATTGAGTTCCTTTTGGAGGAGCTCTCTTTAGACAGATAGGCGGGGAATTCAGAGAAAGCTTTTTCCTTCATTTGCTTTTTTCAAGTGCCCGCAGCTCAAAATAATCTATATGCCTAAGTGGCATATTTTGGGTGGCGTATTGTGCTACCTTTCAGGAATGATATATTCCTTGAGGGCATAGCTAAATTGGCCTTTAAACTATCTAGACGTTTGCCAAGGTGGAGGAATGGATGTTGCCTACAGGTTGTAAGCATTCAGTAAATGTTAGCTATTATTAAATTTTTTCCCCTAAATTTTTATCTATGTTTTCAAAATTATTAGTGTTAAGTGTTCTTAGTAGTTTCTTAATTTTTAGTCTCATTTATAACACTAATTAGATCTTATTACTTTTGTTTATTCATGTCCTTTCTTTGTATGTTGCACAACTTTGCCACAGTATTGACCTACCAGATAGATTTTTCAAAGAGCCAGTTACTGGTTTTGTTTGATTAACTTAATTGAATCTGTTTGTGTTAATTTTTTTTGTTTTATTTTTGACTTTTATCTATTTTCTCTTTTCTACTTTGTGTTTACTTTGCTGTCTTTTTCTCTAGCTTCTTTAGTTAAAGACTTAATAATAAAAATAATTTGTAAGGTTATAAATTTCCCTGTGAGTACTGCATTGACTGTATTTCATGAATTTTGAGATGTAGTCTGTCTCTCTCCATTGTCTCTGCCACAACTGCCTCTGCATTTCCAGGAAGCTGGAGAATACGTACTGGAATACTGCTTTAGAAACATTTTGCTTCCACAGCTTTGTTTAGTAGCAGAGGGTGGGGAGGGGAGCCAAATTAACAGGAAGTGGACTTCTGCTTCCTTCCAAATTGGGGAACCCTCATTTATATCTAGAACCCTAGCTGTAAGATAATTTGGAAAATATTCCTTTTAGCTTTTCCATCTCTCTCTTTTTAAAAAAAAATTTTTTTTTAATGGAAGTACTGGGGATTGAACCCAGGACCTCATGCATGCTAAGCATTCACTCTGCCACTGAGATATTCCCACCCCCTCCACCTCTTTAATACAAGAGGCACACTAGGAAGAAATGTAGTATAGAAGCTGAACAAACAAGCCTACCATATCCATCATAGAACTTAAGCTCTCTTATCCTAAGAAAATTTAACTGAGATATTTGGTATGTTCGGTTAATACTGTTATTTTAATGAATCATTTATGTCTTAAAACTTAGAGAGTCATGCTGCATTAAAATTAAAATTTTAAATTTAAAATCAAGCAAAGTTTTGGAAAGTATTCTAATCATATCCTTTCCCTATTTAAAACTTGCTATTTGAAATGTCTTAATACCCATTTCCTTGATTACTAGTAAATTTTACTATCTTTTCTTCTAATTTTGGTATTTTGTGTTCTCCTTCAGAGGTCATCTTTGAGTTCTCCTAGTCTGGGAGGACTAGGGGTGCTCTGAAAAATGGTGTAGTAGAAGAATTAAGAAAAAGAAAGAAGAGTGAGGTTCCCAGGCCCAATTCCCTGTGCTTGCCCTAGACTCTGACCACCTTCATTTTATCAGGACTATATTCCCTATATATCTTCACAGTTAATTCCATTATTTTAGAGCCTGGCTGCCCCCTAGAGGCTGAAGTGGGAAGGACACCATAACTTCACACAGACCTCTTAGGCTGAGAGACAACAGGACAAAGTTTAGGAAATGACGGACACCATATATATAACGTGGGTATGAAGCAAAAGAAATACAGAGACACCAATATTGTCATTAAGATTTTTTGAGAGTAAGAATGCTCTACTCACCTTAGGTGTTGAAGTTCTAGTATTGCTCATTCATAGCTGTTGGATTTTTTCATTATAAATTAAGAACAAACTTTGGGTCATTTATCCTACCTTGAATCCTACTCCTAGAGGGAAGAGGCCTTGAAAGTAAGTGCTTTTTATTTGACAGATGAATATTTCTACCTCTTTGCATTATTTTTAGTATGTCTAAACCATTTTTGGGGTAACTTTCTTATAAGGACAGTGTTGTCCTCAAGGAGTCTTTTACTCTAAGAACTCTCTGTCCTTGGTAGTTATATTTTCTTTTTGGTGTTTATTAAAATTCATCCTTTTTTCCTTTGTTCATGACTGGGGAAGCTAACTGTTCAGAACTGGGAAAGCCCCTCTTGTCTTGATTTCTTTCTTACCTTCATCCTTCTCAGTAAATTATTGAATGTTAACCCTTTGTTGGCAGTGTGTTCAGGTTTAGTTTCCCCCAATCCCTGGCACTAAATCAGTCAAATAAACATGAGATGGCTCTCACATAATCTCCCATATTTAAAAGAACATTACAAAATTCCTCTCTTGCTCGAGAGGTTCTCCTTTCTTGATATTTTTAAAGGTTATTATATGTATTTCTAAGGAACAGTAAGGCATTTTTTGTAAGTAACATTTGTAGTTTCTTTCCCACTTGCATTATTGATTTGACTAATGGAAGGAAATTGTTTTTGTCTGTATATGTATACATTGATAATATTTGCTATTTTGATGATGGAACTTGCTGTCTGGAATAATTATACATACAAAATTTCAGGTATTGTTATATCATCTTATTTTTCCTTAAAATTTGTTTTCAGTTACCTGTAGTACATAAAGCTTTACAATTGTATTATCTAATTTACTTCTGAGTCATAGCATAGCAAAACTCATCCTTTTATCACTATCTGTAATGGAAAAAATATTTGTTAATGGAGTTGTTAAATTAGAACCCTATTGACATAAAAGATCAACCATTAAGACCAGGGTTAGTTTGTCACCAGATGTGCAAGACTAAATTTGTTTAACATGAGTTATAAAATTTTTCTTGGGGAACAGGTCTTTGCATTTTTCTGTCTGGATCATGTTTCTGTTATTTTGGCTTCATCATGTATCCTCAGAGCTCCAAAACAGATTTTAACATTTTAAAAAATATATAAACATTGTAAAAGGTAGTAAGTAGGTCTCTCTTTTATATATTTTTATTGTATTTATTAAAATGCAAGTTCCCTTGTCTCAAGCTACGATACACAGTTCTTAAATTATTTTTAACGGTTATCTTAGTATCTTATGTAGTTATTCATATAATGAAAGGCTTTCTTTTTTTAAAGCATTGGGGAAAGGAGACTAGACTAGTAGTCAAGAGATTGACACTTAATTAGCAATAATTTCTTGAATAAATCACTTAATTTCTCTAAAGCTTGCTTCCCATCCATTATTAAGGAGTTGTATCAGATCATCCTTTAGTATTAAATTTTTCTTGAATCTGGTAGGCTGGTTGAGTAAATGAGAGTAGACCCCTTGAGGCTTCCATTAATTAGGAAGTACAGGAAGAGATTCTGCTCATTTCCAGTCTATTTTTAGATCAAAAGCCCAGGCTCAATTTTAGTTTTCCTGGTTCTGTACCAGGTGTACTCTGAGTTCCCAGAAGCAAATCATGCCTTAAGGATTTAGGAGAAAAGGCCCAAAGCTCAGTGTACTCCACAAGGGTATGCTGTTAGTGTGCTGACTTCATTGCCTCTGGATTTTTAGGGTATTGCTTATATAGTTATTGTTGTTATTCCCACTACAGGAGATCAAAATGCCCATTAGTCTTATTTGAAATAATATATTTGAGGATGTCCTTTATTTTTAAATCCACATTGTAATTTATTCACTGACAGTCTGACTAACTATATCTTACTGTTAGGATTTTGCTGACAGATCTACAGTTGTTACTCATCTCTAACACCTTTATTAAAGTGGATTTTCTACTTCAGTATGTATCTTGCCATGTTCTTTTGGTTTTACATTTCCTTATAGAATCTCCCTGATTGTAGGGAATAATGAATCATTTTGAGAGAAAGGTCTCCCCTTTATCTCCTAACAGAACCATAAATTCTGTCTGCACATATTTTATTATTATTATATGGGACAAAGGAAAAAAGAAAATAAGTTTGGATAGCCAATATCCAGACCTCATTTTAATGTTATTTACTGCATGTTCTTCTCACACCCAACATTTTGCCAATGTGTTTAACCTGGCTCTAATTTTTTTTCTAAAGCATTTGAAAAATGATAGTTTTCCTTCCTCACCTTGCTTCTGTTCTGCATTCAGTAAGTGCCCAATATATGCCAGCTGATAAACCAGATATTGAATAAGAGTAAGGGTAGCATCAGAACTAGAGAGGGCTCAGTCAAGATTACTATCTTCTCTTTCCTTGGTTAAAACCAAGTCCCTGTTGCTCTTTACTTTTAGTCAGTTGAGCCTATAAGCTGTGTGAGTAAATCTTCTCCCTTTGCATCTCTTCATCTTTCTTTTAATGGATATGTTTTGTTTTGGACTAGATACTGTTGTACTTAAGTACATTTGTCCTATCATATAGAAAAAATGTAAAGTTAATCCTTTAAAAACTTTTTGTTGTTCATAACATTTCATGGAAGATTAATTGCATAGGATGAATTACTGTTGGGAATTATCAGAAGCCTACAGCCAGGAAAATTTATGAATATATATCTTATCTGCTGCTGGTTTAAAAAAAAACCTAAGTAAACAAAAATATTAAGTAATATTCTCTAATGGCATTTTTAAAGCCCCACTCTCCCTATTACTACTTCTGCAGTTACGAAGTAATACTGAGTGGCACTGAAGAAATTGAATGTTCAGATTTTTTCAGAGTTGCTTCTGATAGGAAAATGCTTAGTAATAATGAAGACACACCCTCCAGTTCAGTGGCCATTTTGTAGTGTAGTCCTGGAGAAACAAGTGAAAACCATCAAAACAAGAAGTATACAAATCAAAAGAATATGGTCAAGAGACAGTAAAATTTTCGTTTAGGTCAATTGGAGAAAATAGAACTATGCTATCTGTGAGTAGGTTAATTAGTTGGACCAGTTTTTATGGACCCTTTTAGCTTACTAATCTTTTTATAATTCTATGATTAGATTTCTGCTTTGCTGTTATTGGGGAAGCAATAAGTATATTAGCCATTTCTTACTTTCTGTATTCTGATGCATTTAACAACCTGGGGCCTAGCTGATCCTAGAGGGATTGCCCCTCTCAGATTTCTAAGAGATAGTAAACTACTCACTTGGCTACTATCTACCTGCCTAATTATCCCAGGGTCAGGTACCAGACCCTACCAGGGGCAGCCCCTGTGCTCCAGAGCCTGCTGAAATCATCCATCTAGCCAGTCTTAAGCCTCTTTACCTTTTCTTGCCCATTCCCCTCCTCTCCCACCTGACTGACCCTGGTGCTGTCGTATGTGCCCTCCCCGAGGCATGGCCTACTCCCTTCTCTTGGGATCTGTGATTGTAACAAACTATCTTTCCAACGGCAGTTGTCTCCTGATCTATTGGCCTCACCAAACCTGTGAGTTCAGGTAAGACCTATATTTTAAAATAGTAAGACAAACTTGAGAGAGAAGTCTTACTTGTTCCTTTCAGATCTCCTTTTCTCTTCGGCAATTTTGTGTTACAGTTAAGCGTGGGCTTTGGACTCAGACCAGCTAGGTTCACATTCTGCTGGGTGACCTTGGATGAGTTACTTATCCTCCGTATACCCCAATTTTCTTTTAAAATGGGACTAGTAATAATAATACCTCTTAAGTTTGTTGTTAGGAGTAAAGGAAGTATTATAAAATACGCTTAACTTAATGCCTATATAAGCAACTCAACAAATCTTAACTATTTTTACTATTACTCTTATTATTTTCCAGCTTTGGCTTTACCTTTTTCTAAAATATTTATCTCTCTTAGGGCCCTCTTCTAACACCATGTATTTTCTCTAGCTGATCTCATCTACTTCATATGTTTCCACACCTATATGCTACCTTATAGGTTTGCCACCATATCTATTTGCTAAAAACTTAAATCTGTACATTCAGACTAGGCCACCTTCCTAATCTCCAAATATTTTAGGTCCAAGTTACTCACATTTGAATATCTCACAGGCACCTCTAACTCATTGCTTCCCTCTTCAGACTGGTTCCTTTGCCACTATTTTATATTTCAGTAAATGGTACCATCTAATTGTTCAAACCAGAAATCTAAGAGTGATCTTGGCCCCTCCATTGCCAACCACTTTCAATCATAAATGGATACTAAATTTGGGGGCAAGAATTCACAAACTAAAGAATGTTTATTACATTTTTGGAGAAGGAGTAGAAATCAAGGTAGAAAAAGAAGGGCTTTTGTATTTTATATCTTTTTGTACTGTTGGAATTCTTAGTTAAAAAATAGCAAAGCATTAAAAAAAAAAGTCCCATGAAGTTGAGCAATTGAACTTAGTTTCTTTTTATGGGTAAAACTAAGTTAACTTTTTCTTGCATATCCCGAGAGAGAAGTTAATGGTAGAATACTACTGTAACTCTAGTGCCTGACATATAGTAGATGCTCAAAAAAATACTTGGTTCATGATAGATAAACAAATGATGATTGCCATTTGAACTTCTCTTTTTCTAGATTTTTCCAGGGAATGCTGTTAGCACTTAATCATTGACATCTAGAAGACAGAGCAAATAGTTGGTGAGGAACCAGAATCAGAATTTGACCAGTAGTTCTTGCAGACTACAAATTGCTTTTCTTAAAGGATATGCAGCTCTTCTGAGAGCAGCTTTTCTGGGAAAGAGAAGCAGGGTGCCCAGAGGGTACATCAGGATTAGTGCAAAAAGAGCATCTAGGAGTCTGCTGGCTGTTTCTCAGCCTGATGCAGGTGATTGCTTGTCAGGGCCTATAGCATTGATGGAGGTGTGCCAGTAGCCAAAGGAACCACTTCCTACCTAGTAAGATGCCATTTGTGGAAGATGCTAAACTTATTTAGATGTCTAACTTTCCTAGTTAGTGTGTCCCAGTTAGTCAGATATATGATTTGTTTCTTATGTTGAGACCCCACTGCTGGGCTACTTATTTTTTGTGAATTTTTTCAATCTGTGATTCCTTATACCCTGAAACAGGGTCTCTCAAACCTCAGCACTGTTGACAGTTTGAATTGGATAACTCTTTGTGGGACTCATCCTATGCGTTGTAGGATATTGAATAGCATCCCTGACCTCTACTCACTAGATGCCAGTAACACTCCTCCCCTCCTTAGTTACAACCACCAAAAATGTCTTCAGATATTGCCAAATGTCGGAGTTGGGGGGTGGGGGCAAAACTCTACTTTGAGAACTACTGCTGTATAGGAACATACCGGTTGTTTTTGGTTTTTGTTTTTCTAAGTTGAATAAACTTACTTTTTTCCCAGATTAAAAACATGTCTAAATATGGCTCTAAAAATCACATATTTGAGCATTATTTATTCCACAAACTTCATATTAGTTTTTGGAAAGTAAATATAAGTAATTGACTTTGACAGGAAATTAGCCATTTATTTGTACCTCCGCCAAGACTGGTAACTTGAAATCTTGTTGCTAGAGGGTACCTCTGACATTTGTTGTTTTTGGTGGAAGTATTGAGTGGCTTGGGCATTGTTCCAGGAAGTTTGCAAATCCAAATATTTGTCCAGTGTTATCTGAATATTTTTAATAAATTCACTAAATATCGTGTAACAGGTTATACTAGTTGATGCTTATGTGATTAACTCACAAGTTCATTTAAAGATGTTACTAAGTTAACATTTGCTTTTTGTCATATTTTGTCATAGGTATTAAAAGTACCACTACCATTTTACAGAAGTTTGTAAAGACTTGAGTGTTCTAAAGTTTAATAAACTTACCTTTTTCCCAGAGTAAAATAATAATAAGTTAAATTTTTCCAATTTTACATTTTTCTGTTGTAGTATTTGCTTAAATCTTTTATACCAGACTCTAAGAAAATCTAGCATCTGATTTCTTTTAGCCTTTTATATACATAAAAAGAGAGAGTAATACAATGAAATTTCCATGTACCCATCACCCAGCTTCAGCTTGAGCAGCTGTTAACATTTTGTCAAACTGTCTCCTCTGTTCCTCTCCCACCCCTACCTTTCTTCTTGGAGTATTTCATAGCTAATTGCAGATATTACCTAATTTCACCTGTAATGCTTCAATATGCATCTCTAATAGGTAAGTACTTTATCTTTTTTTTTTTTAAAAGCTAACTCCAATACAATTATCTAGTAACATTAATAATATTTCCCTGATATAATACTTAGTCTGTGTTTGGATTTCCTTGAGTATCTCAAAAATGTCTTCTTACAATTGTTCAAACCAGGATCCTAACAAAGTCCATACATCACATTTGGGTGATATGTCCCTTTAGTCTTTAGCAGTTTTCCCCACCTCCTCCACCCTTATTATACCATTTATTTGTTGAAGAAACTGGGTAATTTGATCTGTTGAACTTCCATATTCTGGATTTGGCTGGTTGTGTAGGCTAAGATAGCATTTGAGTAGGTACGAAATTCTGTATTTTAACATACTGCTTTTTTATCTTGTTTCCCAACAAACATCGTGAGTTTTGTTTTTACCACCTGCACAAGTTTAAGAACCCCCATATCATTCTTATCTCGTACTTAAGGAAGCTGAGACCAAGAGAGATTTTCCTGAAATGTAGCAGCTTACTTGGAAAATATCAGGTCACTTAGTATTTTCCTAGGTACTATTGACTGTTGAAAGCTGGGTGTACCATGGTTTTCTCAGATGTATCATAGTATGAAACTTTTAGCAAAGACCTCACCTGTTTTGATTTCTCCTCTGTGCCTAGATATTGCCTGCCACAAAGAGGATGTTTAATTAGTATTTATTATTGAATGAGTTGCCTAATTCTGCCAGATTTGGCCTATTCTTCCCTCTCTGAACTAGAACCTGGACTTGCTCTGTCTATAAGCGTTTAAAGCAGTTTAGAAGAGAGAACCTAATAATAAGAGCATTTTACCCCCAACTCCATTTCTGCACTAGCCTATCTTACTTTTTAAATGCAAACCAGCAGTAATGATACTGGCACTTCTACAGAATGCACCATAAATCATGCAGAAAGTAAACAATGCATTAAGTGACTGGTTCAGACTTTATGTATCCATTAGTGTGGGATCTGATATGTAGTTGTTTTTTTTTAACAGTGCTTGTTCAGCAAAAATATTGGGATTTTTGTCTAGTTTTGCTTATTTTTCTTATAAAATTATGTTTCAGCCATCAGAATAGTCTTAGCACAACCAAAGACTTATGGCATTTTTTCATTTAGCAAAACTCTTTCTGGTGCTATGATGTGTATTTTCTGTCTGCTAAAATTTACAGGAATAGTGAACCACAAGGATTTCCTGAGGAGAAGCTCCCACATGCTGTGTCTGGGGTTTCTCATATTTCTTTTGGCAGCAGTAATATTCTGCAGTACTACAAAATTATAGTTTGAGTCCAGTGCTAATAATTTCTCTTCAAGAAAACAACTTACCTGAAAACTTCGTGGTTCTATTTTGCTTGAACTGGGGGAAAATGTTGTAATAGAGAAAATTACTTATCACCACCTACTCTACCTTACGCTCCATAAAAAACAATCCCTTTCTAAAACTGTCAAACTATAATACTACTCATTATATGAAACATAGAAATTTCTGTTATTAATTTTTAAGCCTAACTGCTCAAAACCTCTGTATATAGTGGTTAAGGCTGTTGCAATAGGGAGCCTCACCTTGCTGTTAAAAAAAAAAATTTATATCGGGTGATCAGACACTATTTGCCTCTTTCATTCTCATCTATCATTCATATACAAAATGTGCAAAACTCACAATATGGTCTCATACTGCACTTTAAAATTAACCTTTTGAAATTATCACTTGTTGAATTTAATATGGCTATTCTTTCGTAATAGAATTCTCTGAAAAAAGTATTAAAATACTCCTCCCTTTCCAACTACATATCTGTTTAAGGCCTGATTTTCTTTATATATACTTCATACAAAACAATAATTGCAACAGATTCGATGCAGTAGCAGATATAAGAATCCAGCAACCTCCTGTTAAGCCAGACATTAAGAAATTGGCAAAAATGTAAAACAATTCACTCTTTTCAATACATTTCTTTCATTGTGGAAAATTTTCTTTCACTGAAAATATGTCATTTACATTAATATTATAGTAAGTCTGTTGTTATTTTAAGTAAGTTAATATTTTAATTTTTTTTACTTTAATTTCTGATATGAATATCATTAGACATGCACATAAACAAAAGCTCTTTGGGACTTTCAATAATTTTTAAGACCATAAAGGGGTCTTGAGACCCAAAAAATTTGAGAACCACTGGACATGATTTGGTTTTCTAAGATCTTTCAAATAGTACACAGGTTATTTGGCAGTTTCACAGAAAAAGTGATAATTTTATCCTCCAAACATTTTTTTAAATAATGTAAAATAACTACTAAAAATTCCTTTGCATTCTTAAAAATTGCTCATGTTCTACAAGGTCAATCTTGGTTAGTTCATCTTGGCTAATGTTCAGTTTGTTAACCAAGGGACGGTTGTTTTTCATTTGTGTGTTATCATTAGTTAAATTTTAAATTTTCTTTTGGTTCAAAGGTGATTGAATTATAAAAGGAGAAATAAATGCTACAACTCAGAATACTAACATAAACATAATGAATAGAGCTTTAGTGTTAATATAGTCTGAGTTTGTATGTTAAAAAGTGACATGATTTGCATTAACAGCCAAAAAAAGAAAAGTGCAAACATGAAATATGATGATAACTAGAATTAACATTTTACTGGACCTGTAGTACCTTCATCTGCAGTCTCCAAAGGTGGTCTAGTCTGAAATGTTGCTGAATAGTTACATAAAGTCATGAAACAAAGCACAGTGATGGCCTTGGCAAGACAGAATTTTCCAGAACTGTTAAACAGTGCTTTCTAGGCTGAAAGTAATAAATTCTGTTACTAAAGATGGGGACGAAACCAGAACTGCTAAGGCATCATTCATAGATGTATAGCACAAATGGATATGCCTCACCTTTGACCAGAAGTTTGTGAAACTAGCCAAAAAGTTAATGAGAAGGGTTTTTTTTTGTTTATTTGTTTAGGGTTTTTTTATGTTCAAAAATATTTAATTCACTTCAAAATGTCATACTAATTATGGTGGTTTCTGTGCACTTCTAAAGCTTTAGTCATTTAGCTCCAGTACATTACTAAAATAATATATTAATTTATGTTTGGAAAAAAGGCAGAGTAAGCTACAGGTAGAATTACTGTATCAAATGACACTGTTGGACATTATCAGTAGTATACAAGGTAAACAATTAATGCTGCTATTTTGTGAAATAACAAGTGTTCCAGATTATAGTGATCCAAACTGAGTGTGTATGCTTTTAGTTGATGTGGAGAACGTATAGGGAGAACAAAGTATTCATTGTATCTCTTCTGTTTAATCACTTAAAAAAATCTGTTACAGATATTCCATTTTGTTATTTTGTGAGCTGTGACAGACTGGAAAAGGAAGGGACATTGGGGTCAGTGCTCACATGGTGTCGGCTAAGTGTGCTGTAAGAAAGGGCATTACAATTTGAATAAAAAAGAAGTTTGGCCCCATCCCCACCCTGCAAGCCTCTTCCAGAGAACAGTTAGCAGTCAAGAGTGTGCCTCATGATCTTAAACTGAGTCGAGTCAACAAACGTAAGGCAGTTGGAACAGATTTGTACTGTGCCTATTTTTATACAGCTGGTGAAAGAAGAATGGTTTTTACTTTTTTAAATGGTTGGTGAATATATCAAAAGAATGGTATTTTGTGACATGTGAAAACTATAAGAAGTTCAGTATTTCCATAAATAAGGTTTTATTGGAACATAACCACATTCATTGGTCTTTGTCTTGTCTGTAGCTGCTTTCACACTACAACAGCAGAGGTGATCAGTTGCGACAGAGACCATATGGCCTACAAAGCCTGAAATGTTTGCTATCTGGCCTTCTACAGAAAAAGCTGAATTAGAGTAACTCCACTTTGATCCATCTTATTTATTATTCTTCCCCATGGGAGTTCATTTGAAGAAAGGGTTCTATTGCCTTAAAAACAAGTTTTGTTTTGTTTTGTTTTTAAAGTATGTAAACTTTTCAAAAGGTCAGCCCAAAAGAGCTAGCATTCTTGTTCTTTTGCCACTCTGGGGCCAGAGCAGGGTGGGGTTCACAGTTCAGTTTGAAAATACAGATTGAGTAATTGAACGTAATATTTGAAGGTACATTATGAGTGTAAAAAATTAACCATTTGTGCCACCAGAGATTTTAAGTCTGATGATAGGGTAAGAAACATGTTTTTCCTCCTTAATTTTTTAATTTTTTGCATATTTTTCTCAAAGGAGAGATTAAACATAGCTTAAAAGGAAGGCATTTGACTCATCTTCCTGTTCTCTTAAATTGATAGCCAGTAAATTGCTGCCAGTTCAGCAAATCCCCACTTTAACTCGTTTTTCCAAACTCAGATATATTCCCTAAAATTATTGCCTCTCCTGTTAGCAACCAATGCATTCCTGTAATTGTTAATTTGCTTCGTGTCTCTGTACTAATCCATATTATAAGCTTCTTTAGTGTCTTCCTCTCTAGACACAGGAGGGACTGTAATTTTAGGTAATACAGCATATTTCAGCATTGGCTTTGGAGTCAGACCTATCCTGCTTTACCTAACTGAGTGAATGTTTCCTCATCTATGAAATGGGAATAACAATAGTAATGAGGATGGTAATAATAATACTTCTAGAGTTTGTTGTGAACCTTAAATTAGGTGATGTGTGTAAAATGCTTAGTTGAGCTTTTGCCACGTAGCACTATATCATCTTTGTGGCCGTTGTTGTTTTGGTGTTGGTTGTTATTGTATTTCTAATGTCTGACTTAGGTCTTTTTTAAGTATTAAATATCTGCTTGAATGGAATCAAGGTTTATTTTATACATGTTACCAATTTTGTGCTTTAGAGAAGATTAAAAGGTAAAATAAAATTTGCTTTTATCCAGAAAGAGTTGTCCCATGGAGTTACATCCAATAGTGATGATAATGATATTTCTGTTTGATAGAGTTAGGGTAATTTTGGTATTTTGCTTTTCTGTGTGTGTGTGTTTTTGTTTTGTTTTGGTCTATTCCAAAACCTGTGCTCTTTCCACATGGCTTATATAAAGTTGAAGTATAAATTGAGTGCTTACTGTGTGCCAGGGACCGTTCCAGATGTTTTATATTGATTTAGTTCTCATAAGAACCCTATGAACTAGGTGATGTTTATTTTTCCTATTTTTAGATGAGATAGCTGAAGCATAGAAAGATTATACATTGCCATGGGTTACCAAGATAGTAAGAAGCAGAGTTGGTATTTGAACCCATAGCCTGGCTCCAGAGTCTGTGTTCTTAACCTATCTAAACTGTCTCTTATTTGCCATATGCTTATATGTAAGTTTATTTTAGGTCACTTTATTGGTGTTTTAAGTTTGTTTACAGTACTGGCATATGATAAACAATACATATTTGTCCTTGAATTAATTAATCAATATGATAGTATGGTAAAATTATAATTGATACAGTATGATCATTGCTAATTCTTCTTGGCTTCAAGTGATAACTGTTTGTCACTGTAGGTCCTCTTCTGAGTTACATTTAGCCAGGATTGGCTATTTTGATCTATTCCAGCAAAATCTTGACAAATTGCTTAACAAGTCTATTTATATTCTTAAATTCACTTTTTCTGTCTGGTACCCATCAAAAAATATTTGTTTTATTTAATTTTTTCTTTTTTTGGTTACTCTATTGAATTGTTTGTTGATTTTTTTTTTTAACGTTAAGTGGCATTGTGACAGACAATTCAGTACTTTAGAGAAGAAGCCTTAAATTTAGAATTTGAGCGTACTTGTCATGATTTGAATTTGGCCTCTAAAACTTTTGAAATACCGTGGATCCTTGAAACATACCAGGGTTAGGGGCACCAACACTTGCTCAGCTGAAAATCCACAAATAACCTTATAGTCGGCCCTCCCTATTCTCAGTTCCCCTTCTGGGAATTCAACTAACCTTCACCCTTTAGTGCTGTAGTACACATTTTTTTTTAAATCTGCATAAAGGTGTACCCCTGCAATTCAGATCCATGTTGTTCACTGGTCAGCTGTAAATTTCAAATGATCTTGAAATTTACTTTATTTTATATCTCTTTCAGAATTCTCCACTTTACCAGTACTTACAGGATCTGGGACACACAGACTTTGAAATATGTTCTTCTCTGTCACCAAAACCAGAGAAATGCACAGTGACAGAGGGACAACAGCCTCCCGCAAGAGCCCTGCCAAAGGTAAGAAGGCACACTCATTCTCCATGACTCAATCTTTTGTTTCCTGATTTTTTAAACTGCATTTACCCTTATCCTTGCAAAAAAACACCTTGTTAGCACCTCCATGTCTTTCCCTACACTGGTAAGACATGTTTTTATTTCATCAGTAGTACAAAACTGTTTAGATAAACATGAATAATTGTTATTTTGGGCTATCTCATGGGTAATTCATATAATGAATTGAAATGAATGTTATTGAGGATTGAAATATATTATATATTTAAATATGTAAGTTATCTGGAGGGAACCAGAAAAATAAACTAAAAGCTTAATGAGAATCTAACTATAGGGCTCCTATATTAACTAGAATTCTTTTTCTTTAAATTTTTTTTTCCAACAATACAAATTATAAGAAAGCCAGTTAATATTTCATAGACAATTTCAAGGATCTATGATGGAGTGGGAATATGTAGCTTAGTTTCTGAAGCCCTTTATATCTGTGGTATCATATATTTCATACAGTAGATATGTCATAGTTGATGGACAGCATTTTGAGGCTGAAATACTAGAAGAAATAACCATTAATTATGTTCTGTAAAATGCATTCACTGGATTCATTTATGTTCTGTTAGCTGTATTTACTAAAATAAGAAAATGTTATAGTACATTTCAGGAATTAGAAAAGGAATTCTAATTCAACAGAAAACAATATAACCCGATTACTTCATTTCTTGAGAATTCTAGTTTAATCAATGTTTTATTATAAGACTCAATTATAACAAAATGAGACTTTCAGAGTTTTCAATTAGTCATTTATTCTGTGTGATAGAGAGGTAAGGATCTTTCCTTCTGTTCTCTTTAGGAAAAAAACTAAAATGTGATGTGGCAAGTTGGGCCCTATTGCAACAGCACAGTAAACACCAGAGAAATGTTTTTTAACTAACACCCACAAGATGGGAGTTAGAGGAGTGAGAGCTTGCAGGGACCAGAACTAGTTTTCCTTGTCGTCTGTACTTAAACCCTTTCTTCTTGCTCTTTTCAAATAAGAATGTTCCTGGGAAAAGTTTTGGAAGCAAAACCTAAAGATATATCTAAAAGATTATTTATAGATTAAAACTTAGATTTGAGATTACTTGGCAACAAAAGACAAAGAATGAGCCAAGTGATAATACTGGGGCAGGAGCTGGATGTTGACCTCTTTGTGTGTGTGTGTGTTTGTGTGCACAAACTTGGGTTTTGTAAGTATTTAATCCTCTTATGACAGGTGTTTTTACTTGTAGATGTTGTTAATTTATAAATAAATAAAATGAGAGTTTAAAATTCATCCTCTCAGAAATTGAGGAACAATAAAAAGCTAGCAAGAGGGTGTTTTTCAAAATTACCATATGTTTGGAAAGTTTATTTAGTCTTCATAGTACACATTTCAAGTACGAGCATATTTTTCTAAAATGGAGGTTTTCAAAATCGGGGCAGCTAAATTTTAGAAAGACTTTGTTGTTCCTTCTCAGTGATATATTAGAATTGCCCCCCAAATTCTGTTCAAGCTGTGAAGTACCAGTTATTTTTTTGGAAAGCAAATTTTCTGTATCAGTTCATGATGAAACAGTCGTTAGTATTAATCACCCTTTTTAACTTAAAAAAATGTGATTGTTAAATAATTGTTGGGTAGTCTGTATTGGTATTCTCACCATGAATAATAGTTCTCTGAATATTTTTCTGGTTTCTTTTTCTTTGATTATTCTTAAACGTTCCTTTCATCAAATTCAGTCTTCCTGGCTTGGTCTGTTTTCTCTGAGTGATCTCATCTACTTTCTTGTCCTTATTGGCTACTTTTGTCCATTCTCCACTTTCACTGAGTTCCAGATGCTTGTTAGACATTTCTATCTGCCTGCATCCAGAAAACTCGGATTCAACATGTCTAAAACAGAGCTATTTTCCTCAGAATCTCTGAGACAAAAACCAAAATATTCTTTCTCTGTTCCTAAATTACCACCCTCTCAAAATTATCTTAGTTTCTTGTCACTCCCACATTGATTTGGTTGCTAAGTGATTTATTGACTTACCTTTTTTGTTTCTAAAATCTAATCCTTACTCATTACCATTTTTGCTACCTTAGTTCAAGCCTTTATCATTATTTAGCTGGACTATTATATATCCTCCTAATCATGCTCCTTGGCTACACTCATTCCCTGCTAGTACAGCCTCCACACTGTTGGCAGTTATTTTTCTAAAGTGCTGATTTTTATTGTTTCACTTCCATATATAAAAACCTTTGGTGACTCCTCACAGTCTATAGGTAAAGTCTAACTTATCATTAAGACCAAAGTACCTATCTCAGTGCACCTCTTTCACTTCAGTGCTATTCCCTTCTTCCCTTGGGTCTTAGTAGCTGTCCCAAACTATGCCACCATCCCCACAGCATGTGTTTTCATGGCTCTCTCCTTTATGTGTATTCATCTTTGTTCCCATGACCCTTTTTTTAGTACCTTGGATATAGTAGTCACTCAGTGAATGCAAACTCCATTTACTGGCCTGCTCAGGAAATGGGCTATTAAGGTAAATTGAAGTTTTGATTGATTCAATATATAACTTTTATTTCAATATGACAGTTTTTCTAAAATTGATTGAAATACCTTTCTGCCTTAGTACTGTTGAATGAAATAAATATTCTTCATATTTGAGAATCTGGAGCAGTTGGTTTTGAAGTACATACCATCATCCTGTTGACATAGATAGTATATAGTGTACCTAAGATAAATGGGCTGCATCACAGTGACTTTGATTGCGCTTTAAAAATCAGGTTTCCAGGTCTCACCCAAACTTACTGAATATGAATTTAGTTTGGGGGCCCAGAAATATGTTTCTAACTAAAATCTCTAGGTGATTCTGATGTGCAAGTAAATTTGGGATCTAATAAGGAGGCTGAGACATACTGGCAAAGCATATAACCTAGATGATTTTTTCCTTCCTTTTTCTGGTAAAAATTATGATTAATTAGAAGTAAATTATTTGAAGTTTTTCTGCTGTTTAGATGTGGTTTAATAATCCTATACTATGTCATTCATCTCCTTCAGCAAGGCATCCTGTTAAAAGTGGCTGAGACCATCAAAAGTTGGATTTTGTCTCAGTGCAATAAGAATGATGACTTACTTCACAAATTGGTAAGTGTTCATTTTACTGTTTTTCACTTTTCAGGGCTGTTTTGCTACTGATTTGGGCGGTGATTGCTTTTGATTAGAAATTCTGGGCTGATCTCCAAAAGGAAACTGTCAGCTTTATGAAGTGTTAAAGTTTGTTTGTATCACCTTAAAAAGAAAAAAAAAGGAAAGAGAAGGAAATTCTTCAATAATTGGGGATCTCTGAAATTGAACTCATTAGTATTGTCTCATAGGTCTCCTTAGAGGTTATTAGCCATTTAGAATAGGGTATTCTGGTACTTATTAAAACCCTGTTTGTTAGATTACTCATTTCCTGCTGCCAGCTTCCTCCATTGATAGATACTCCTCTCAGAGAGGAAGGGAATAGATATACTAGTGGGATCTTCTCCCTTTTCATTAGGAACTTGACTGTCTCTGTCACACAGCCTATGATTACAAAGTTTCGGCAAAATCAAAAGTGGTTCCTCTGTAATTTATTTATCGTTAAACTACTATTCTCTGACAACTTCATATATAAAATTTAGTCTCCTTGGACTGGTAAATCACAGACTTTCCTAAAGGCTTGCTTGATTTCTGAGCTCTAAGAGGAAGTACTTGAACCTTTTTACATCTTAACAATACAAAATGTAGGTAGTATAGCTAAAAGATTAAAGTTATGAAATTTTCATGGCTCTCACAAGTAAGCAGGTTTCAGGATCTTCTGCTGGCCTATGACCTTAAGATGATAATTATCATTCTTGTAAATTATCATTTGTAAAGAGATGTTTACAAAGTGCTTTCACATTTTGATTTGGTAATCTAAACATTATTTGAGGTTTAGTGTATTTACCAGTGGGAAAGCCTAAGGTTCTGGCAATTCAGTTTGGTTAAGAATACTCATTAAGTGAATTGTTCAAGAATGTTCAGCCAGAAGGTGATAGAGTCAGAATTTGAACTCAGCACTCCCAGTTTCAAAGCCCAGACTCTTTCCATTATAACCCACTATGTCTCTAGCTTGAGTAGTATTATGTTTTGACTAAAATTACTTTTTTAGCAATCTGTATGGATAAGTTCTCTGTTCAGGGTTTCATCTTGGTAGGTGTGTTGAGAAGGTCAGTAAAGTCTCTTGTCATCTACATAGAATATCATCTCTATCCAGGTGGAGCCATCCTCATTCTTCAGTGATACTAGGACTGTGGTAAGGTATATGGATCCATATACATTTTTCTGTGGTTTAATCATAGTCTGCATAGTCATGATCTTTTCATTCTTGGTTCTTTGTCACTGGCCACTTGTTTCATGTCATGTTTCACTGTAAAGTGCCAGCTTCTATATGCATCCCACTTTGTACCTATATTATGGAGAATTATAAAAAATACATATCTAAGAAATAGTTTACTAGTAATGGAACAAGGAATTACCCAGTTTGCTTCTGACATGAGATTTGTTTTCTTTCCCCTTGATTATGAAATATTTAAAATTTTGTTAGCTATACAGATCCTCTTTCCTTTTATAAAGATACTGACAATTGCTCCACGATAACTGAACATTTTATGATTGTTCGTTTTGATTACGGTAGTACTTTTCTTCTTAAAGATTAAAAAAAAATTCCTTTATCCAACTGTGATAATAGTATTATTGGCACTTTTTAAGCACTTTTTAGCCTCTAACGTTCTTTCACACATGTTATCTCATTTGATCCTCAACAGCTTTATTAAATAGAACTATATATTAAAAAATATATAAGATCGTTGAAGTATATTGACATATGCATAAGTTCTCTTCTCCATCCCTGGGGGCTGGAAATAAATAATAATCTCTTTATTCTTTAACTGTACTTCTCCTATTCTTTTTGTTCCATCCAGGCAGAAATCTTCCGAAGTTATCTTCTCATGCCATATCTCTGTTTAGATCCTAAAAAATCCCCGCTATCCATCAAATCAAGTCCAATTCATCACTTTGACATGAGTCTGTATAATTTGGCCCTAATCTACCTTTCCAGCTTTATACACCAATATATTCATCAGACCAACACAGCCTTCCTTTTCCTTTATTTCTTACCTATTTTCTTTGTCTATATTTGTGCTATTATACTATGGAATTCTTTCCACTTTTCTATTATTGGAATCTTTTCAATAAGCAGTACTAGCCCTTCCTCAAGACCGTTATCAGAAACGTCAGCCTACTGGATCTCTTTTTTCCTACAATAACTTTGTAATAATTATCTATGCTATGTTCTGTAAGTTTTTACTTTATGTGTGCTTTTCTCGGTTGTATTTTTAATTATTTTGTATGTACTAACAGCTAACACTTACATAGTGCTTACTGTGCACCAGATATTCTTAGTATTTTACAAATACTGACTTATTTAATCCTTGCAACAACCCTGTGAAGTGGGTACTATTACTGTCTTCATTTTGCAGATGAAGAAACTGGGACAGAAAGGTTATTAACTTGCTTAACTTTTGGAGCCAACATACAAACCTAGGTACTAAGTCTTGACACAAACTTGTTGAGGGTGAGCCAAAGTTCACATAGTATACCTTCCCCCAGCACAGAGCACCCATGCTATTAATAGTACCTCGAATCATACTGGTTTTGGGGAGGCATTATCCCAGTTTTACAACAGGTCTGATGCCAAAGAATGGTGTTGAAGAAAGTGAGTACCTGTTGAAGCAGCATGTCCATAAGAGAGTCTCTGAAGAGGGGACAGCTCCCATTCTATGTTAATAGTTCCCCCCTCTCTATCAGCCTTAACCTTCATTTAGTTAAGCTTCTTTAAACTTACCCATATAAAAGATCTGGTTTCAAGATTTTGTAGCAAAAGTTTGATTTTAAATACTTATATTTGAATATGGCTGTGTCTGATTGGGGAATCCAAACCAAATTATAAGGCCAATATGTGAAGATTTATTTTAAAGATTACTTGGAAAGCTACCATACTCCACCTCCTGCCCTCCTGGCCCCCCACTGCCCACCTGCTGTCGATACCCTCAGTCCACTTCCCCCCTCCCCACCCCCAACAGTAGTATCAAGTGAGTTGTGCTGTTCTCTCTTAATGAAAGTGGGGTGGAACGTCAAAAAATTAAGTAGTTCCTAGTGTTAGAATTGTAAGAGAGACGAGGCAGTAGTTCCAATATGAAGCATGAAAGTGCTGCAGAGGTATGTATGTAGGGTATGTCAGTAAATGGTAAGAAAAAAAAACCCCAGGCTAAAATTAAGATCAACATTCCATTGAGAAGCTTTTTCTCTTTTCTTTTCTTTTTCTTTTTCTTTTTCTTTTTCTTTTTTTCTTTTCTTTCTTTTCTCTTTTCTTTTCTTTTCTTTTTTCTTTTCTTCTTTCTTCCTTCCTTCCCTCCTTCCTTCCTTCCTTCCTTCCTTCCTTCCTTCCTTCCTTTCTTCTTTAGAAATATATCCAAATAGACCTAATATTAAAAATATTCTTCTCCTTCTTTAAAAGTGATGTATAACCCATGATCAAGGGGCTATGTACTCAGTTTGATATAAGGATCTCTGCATTCCTGCTTAAGCCTTCATTATGATCAACTAGGGCTGGAGTCTGGTGCGGGAATGATAAAGAGCAAACCTGCTGCTTTCAAACCCTAGACCTAATTGGTTTTACTTTAATTGCTAAAGGCCTTGTCCATTAAAAGTTCTCTTTATTTTTATCATGCAATAGGATCATTCTATTCCAAAATTTAACACAACATAAAATGTTAATTTTTCTGATAGAGGAGACTATATTCTTCAGCTATCAAAGACTTTGGTTTGAAATCAGAATTCTAGAAAGTTACTTAATCTCTTTGAGCTTCAGTTTTCTCTATAGAATGGACAGGAGGGTGATAATGTGCATCACATTATCTGTGATACTGTGAGAATTAACTTATCTGCCCTAATGTTGCTACCTCATCTCTCACCTCTCTACCATGTACACTCTACACAAAACTAATATTGGTGGCTTGTAGGTCCCCAGACTAGAAGAGGCTTGCTTTTATTCTGTCTCATCCCATTCTTCCAGGTCTTTCATTTGGTCAGTTCTTGTTTATCCTTTAATACTTAGCTTAGGTATCACCTCTTACTTTCTCTGACTTTGTTGCAAGTTTTGGTCCTTCTGTGCCATTTTCATAATAACCTACTTATACCTCATCGCACTTCTTTGCACTTGATATTGTAACTGCTTACTTTTTGGTCCTCTCCATTAAACTATGAACACTTTAAGAGTAAAGACTTGTATGTCTTATTCATTTCGTGTGTGTGTTCTTGGTGTTGAGCATGTTGCCTTGTATGTATAAGGTATTCCTTGATAGATGGATAAAAGGAAAAGAGGGAGAAATAAATGAGCTGATACATGTGAAAGCATTTTGTAAACTATAAAGTGCTATGCACACATTAGTGTCATTTTGTATTATATTCCTTAATGATATATTTTAATATCCGAATGTCCATTTTTAGAAAGCCTTGATCTTGCTGATGTAATTCTTAGATATTGACTATATCATTACAGTATCCAGGGACAGCATCTTCTGTTACAGAATTATATTTTCCATATTGTTTTCAACAATTTAATTAATTAAGCTTAACTCAACAGGTTTATTAATCTGTAATTACTTCATATCTCTTTAAAAAACATATATTTCACTTCCAGTGGCTCAGTAATGTCTGCCTCAGTCTTTATTGTTTCACATTTACAGTGAAAATAAAACCCCATACATCATACTGAAAATAGATTATTGCTTCCTCTTCTTGGAGTCTATAATGAAAATAAACACCTCTAATTTTATTAGCACGGTAGGAGCTTAGTATTTAATACAAAATTATGCTGTGTATTAATACTTCTCTTCCTGTCTTTTAATGGCAAGGATACTGGATTCCGACTCGACTCACTACATACCATCCTGCAACAGGAAGTCCTGTTACAAGAGGATGTGGAGCTGATTGAGCTGCTTGATCCCGGTATCCTGTGTGCAGGGCAGCCTCAACAACAGGAAAATGGACACCTTCCAACACTTTGCTCCCTGGCAACCCCTAATATTTGGTACTGTCCAGAAAATGTTTATCCTTTGCTTACATATAGAGTATTAGCAGAGGAAATCTATCATCATGCTCTCTATTGTAAAGGCATTATAAACATTTTAGCATTGTAATTAATGTAATGATATGCCAGAGGCTACAAAAAAAAAAGGTAACTTTCTAAAGTAAATACTATTAAAAGTGAAACTAGAAAAAAAAATCCAATTTGATTATTATATACTTTCAACTCAGTATAATTAGGTCTGTGTTTAACAACCTAACAAGTAGGTGTAACATTTGCCAAAAAGATTCTCTCTTGCCCACATACCTTACATACACTTGTGCATGAAGTCCTAGCCAGTTCTTTATGTTTCTTTACAATTAAGAGATTATATCATAATCACATTGTGGAGATACCAAGGACAGGATAGGACATGGAGGTAAACAGTTGATTCCTGCTTTGTTGGCTGAGAAGAGCTCATAGGGAACTTAGGCAATTCAGACTATCATAAAACTTGTCAACTACTTGCAGTATTTGGGGCTAATACAGAAGTCTCAGACCATAATTTTAAAAAAAAAAAAGTATACATATATATATATACACACACATACACACACACACACACAAAACTGTTAATATCCTTTTCCTATTAAAGTAGGAATTTATTAAATGAACTAAATTATTGCTTGAACTGTTCAAGGTATACAGCAGTAAATTCATTTGCCTCAGTGTTCTGAATTTATCTATCTTTCCTGTCACATTGACATGCTTCATATTGTAGCAAGTAGCAAAATAATCATGTTTTCTAAATATATAGTCACTCAGATATCATGATGAAGTAAAGCATCATATCCTTTAAAAATTTAAGAACTTTAAGGAGTTGCTAGAAGGAACCATTGGTTTTAAGAGTTTTACAACTTTACTTTCAAGTTTCCTTTAGCCATAAATGTAATTAAGCAACTATGAGGCCTATAAATACTTTTAGACTTTGCCATCAATACAGAAAAGTATATGAAGAGATTTTGCTTTATGATATTAGCATTATCATCTAACAGTAAAGGATCCCAAGGGAAATTAGGGCAGACAAATACTTATTAAGAAGCATTCCTACATGTGATTTTCTTTATAGTTTGACCATAACTGTCTTCAGGTATTATTGATGTTGTTTTTCAGATATCCTCAGATACAGCTCCCCTATATTTACCTCTTTTATATATATATACACACACATACATATACATACATACATTTTCATCAAAGCCTTCATTGCTTGAAAGTTATATTTTAGTCTGTAGATTGGTAATTGACCTAAATTTTAAAAATTTCATACATATTTTTATTTCAGTTAAACAGTATAAAAGAACAAAGCTTGTTTATATTATAGTCTGCAGTAAGTATGTATACTCAATTAGATTACTTTATTCAAAATAATTATTAAGTGTATATTATTTCTAATTAGAAAAATGTGTCTATTTTCTTGAGAATAGTATGTTTTTGCACAAAAAAAGTCTGATTTTAGGGAAAAGAACTTCATAACATCTTCAAATATTGGAGTATTTTAATATTAAAAATTAGGGGAAATTAAAGATTTTTTTACTTTTATATTTGTAAAATTGGATTTTAAAATCTATAATTTATTTTTAGGTTAAAGAGGACATATCTTTAAAACAAAAAGTTTTTTCAGAAGACATATATCTATGTCCTTTACCTAAACTTACTAGTTTAGATTTTATTACCTAAGCACCATTGTCTAGTTGCCAGATATTTTTTAACTGTTTCACATTGCTTTCTAAAATGTCATATTTTTAAAGTCATACTTTATAAAGAAGCTAGCATTTTATCTACTTTAGAAAACCTAAATTACTAACTAAAGTAACTCATCTTTCTCTAGACTGATGGATTATCATTTTCTTGGCTTCTCTGTTCTAGGGATATCTCAATGCTATTTGCCTTCATTAGTTTGCTCGTTGTGCTTCCCACTTGGTGGATTGTATCTTCCTGGCTGGTATGGGGAGTAATTCTGTTTGTTTATCTGATCATAAGAGTTTTGAGATTATGGAGGACAGCCAAACTACAAGTAACACTAAAAAAATACAGTGTCCGTTTGGGAGATATAGCAACAAATAGCCGAGCTTTTACTAATCTCGTGAGAAAAGCTTTACGTCTCATTCAAGAAACTGAAGTCATTTCCAGAGGATTTACACTGTGAGTTCATTTTTCATTTTATTTTTAAAATAATTCTTTTCCACTACATGGTTGAATTTGAATATTTATTGCCTATTTTAATTTCTGTGTTGAATTTACAGAAAAAAAGTAGATTTCTCTTTTATTAAAGCATTTATTAAAGTCTATTAACTGCTAAGTGAAGGAAAAAATACATTATATGCTGGATGTAATAAGTAGTATGCTTCTGCTAATCTACTTTGAGAAACCAAAGTGCTTTGAGAATCATGATTATTTCTGCGTAATACCACGTGATTATATGATATAATATATAGAGAGTCCTCACATATAATATACATATATAATAGAGAACCTTGAACTTAGGATGCAATAGTTATCCAATAAATGTTTGTTCCCTTTATTCCCTGTCAGATGCTCGCTTTACTCAGTTTAAATGATAAATGTATCTGACGTGAATTTATTTTGAAAAATCTTACCATGTATTAATAATACTCTTTTGGTAAATATTAACAGATATTATGGCACTGATACTCTCAGAATATCATGCAAATAATGATATTTCATATTCTCACAGGAAATTAAATATTCACTGGTATAACTGTTAAGTGTATTAAGCTACTGGATAGACAGGCTATTTATTCTATTAATAAAGGCAAAGTTGTGTTTATTGAACATTGATTATGTTCTATAAACTATGCTAGACAATTTTGCATACAACTAAAGAAATACAATTGTAAGTGGTAGAGCAAAAGTTCAAGTTCATTCCATCTGATTCTAAACCTATTTCCTGTACACGAGGGTGCCATCTAAATGCTCACAGGTGATGGTTGTACTATAGTGTATTTAATAACTTATACAGCTCATAACCTCTGCAACCTGTAGGTGGGAGAAAGTAAGTATTTGGCAAAGTATATTGCTCTTAATTAGCTGTATCTGGAAAATCATGAAAAGGAGGAGGGCCAGAACAACCTTTGATGGTCATTGCATCTTTCATTCTGCTCTGCTCTAGAGTAGTACTTAAACAATCTTGACATAAAAGCTGTATTTGGGACATCATGAAACAAAGAAATGGAAGAGTCTCCAGTAGTCATCTCATTCTTCACTTTGTTGTGTTCTGAAATGTTTAAAAATCCTGAGACATAAGAGAGGTTTTATAACTTTTCTTTCTGCTCAATTCAAAATGTAACAGTCCTCAGTGTCTGTTAATTTTTGTCCTTCCACTGTAATTAAAGTTCACTTCTTGTTGATAGAGCCTAGCAAATACTAAGTTGTGTCAAATTTTAAAAGTTCAAAATCACAGTAAGAGTAAGTAATAGCTACTTTTCACTCTTGACTTGCACAGCATTTTATCAAGAGGGCTGACTGGTTAAGCAGAGTGGCTGTGTGTCCAGTTAATGCTTAGGTGTGTACAGGGGATTCTGTTCCTTTTGTCATTTTTCCACTTTGACCTATATGTATAGACTTGGCATGAAGAGCTAAAATTGGCCAGTGGTTTCCCTCTGGATTTTGACTTACCTATTCAAATGAAGACAGGCAGAAGAAATGCTGGGAAAAATTGTGTTTCACTTGTTTCCATCTAACTGGAAAATAGATTGAAAAAAATATGACAATAAGTTTTAAATCATAATTTTTTAGAAATACTTTTTTAAGATTGATTTAGTAAAGTAGAGCACAAACAGTAGTATCCATATATTGAAAACATGAGTCCCATTTTATTCTGCCTCAATTTTTTCTCTCTAACAAATAACTTAACCCTTCTTTGCCTTATTCTTTTATTTTAAAATAAGCCTATCAGTTATTGTCCTTTTTTTTATAGATCTTTAATGCCTGAATATATTTTAGTTTGGTTTAACATTTTTAAAAATTTTTAGTTAGATGTCTTAATTTTATAAATTTGTGGTTATAGTGTAAGAATTTATAAACTCCAATAATTTGTTTTGTTATTAGGAGAGGTTACTGGTTAGGTGAAAAATCTCATCTGACAACTGTGTAATATGAAATCATTCATAGTTTAATTTATAAAAACATTATATGGCATTATTGCAAATAGGTCCTCCCCATTTATCTTTTGGAAAGTGCTATGAAATGTGCTTCCTCTTGAACAGTTTTGAGAGTAGCTGTGCTACTACATAGTAACCCTTACTTTGCCTTTCTACTTGCATTCCCCTGTTCGCCACTGGTCCTGTTATCTTTCTGCGTCCCCTACTTCATTTTGAGTAGGTAAGTGCCAGTGGCTGCAGGTGGGTAAGTCATTTTACCCTACTTTTATGAATGTACAGAATGTATTTCTATACAGTATTTGTTCTGTACAAATGACCAAAAATATGATTGATGAACATGTTAATGCTTATTAAGAATGTGAAAATGTTTATAATTAAGGCTTTCATAGTTACTATAGATACAAGTTTTGAAAGTTAAATGTAAAGTAATGCCACTTTTAGTATATTCTAGCAGGGAGAGTGTCTATATAAAAAAGTTACAGTTTCTTACTTAAGTATTCCACATTTCTACTATATTTCAATTAAAATTCTTTGTTTCCCCATATCAGAGGAAGCCTTTATTCTTTGAGATTTTAATTTCTTATTTGTCTTTTTTCTGGTGGCTATTTATGTGTCAGAGAAATATCTATGAGACCTGAGTTGGGATATTTATAATCATTTTCTAATGAAAATCATGAAAAGGGATTTTTTTCCCCCTAAGTTTAATAGAATTGTGGATTTAGAAAACAAAAATTTTAGGACACCTGTACAGTTGTATCACATTTTACTTTTCAAGTTTGCTTGACAGGGTCAGTGCTGCTTGCCCATTTAATAAAGCTGGACAGCATCCCAGTCAGCATCTCATCGGTCTTCGGAAAGCTGTCTACAGAACTGTAAGAGTCAACTTTCAAGCAGCAAGGCTAGCTACCCTATATATGCTGAAAAAATATCCTTTTCTGTCTGTGCGTAAGAATAAGCAATGTTTCCAGAGTCCTGAATATAGATATTATAGCTGCATCCTGTAAAAGTTAACTGTTACCTGACATTGACTATTTTGAAGCTGATTTCCATCATCCCATCATCACTTCTATTTTAAAACTGGAAATGCATTCCGGGGGAGTGACAATAATAGACAGGAAGAAAGTTCTTCTGCTCTCATGTGGCTCATTTTTAACAAGGAAAAAACTTGAAGT
Organism: Camelus bactrianus; assembly: GCF_048773025.1. Lineage (NCBI taxonomy): Eukaryota > Metazoa > Chordata > Mammalia > Artiodactyla > Camelidae > Camelus > Camelus bactrianus. The sequence goes on along the minus strand of NC_133550.1, from coordinate 39,130,941 downwards.
CCCTCCCTTTACTGTTGCAAAGAATAAAGTCTTTTAGAACCTGGCTTCACTTAGTCTGACACTTTAAAAAATTACTGAACATGGCAAATTTGCTTCATGTGACGGAAATAAACTGGCAACAGGAAATCCTTCCCCTTTCAAAAAACAGAGGTTCTAGAGTCAGACTGGCTAAGTCTAAATTTTGGTTGTATCAGTTGCCGCCTCAGTGACCCTAAACAGGTTTCTTAACTCTTTGTACCTTGCTTTATTCATTTGTAAAATGGCAATAATAATATAATCTTCCTAAATGTGTTTTTGTTAGATCAAATGAATTACTGCATTTAAAGTGCTTAGACAGTGTCTGTTGTATAATAAGCACTTAAAGACTGCATGACAATGTATGCCTCTTAAATTTACTAAATCAGGAAATTAGTTCTGTTAGTCAGAAAATAAAGTATATGAAATCTTTGGTTAAAATTCATAGACAAGTTATGAGTAAGTAGAATGCAACGACGACTTTGTACCTTCTGTATGCTGGGTACTATAGCACTGATAATACTTAAAAGTGTACAGAGTGCTTTATTTTCTGTCATTATATCCTTATATCCTTTCCAGCTAGATTTTCTTATCTCCACTTCATGAGAATACTAAATAAAATCTCTGATTTGTTCAGTGTCACACAGTAAGAGGTAAAGGTGTGTCTTGACTGTAGGACTTAGGACTTTAAAACCTTTTCTATGTATATATTTACTTTATCTAGATTTATACACACATATATTGTACTATACTACTTCTTTGGGAATTGAGAGAAAGCACTTTTCATTTTAGTCAAGACCTGTCCATTCAGTAACCTTACTGCCTAAATTCCTGCCTGCTCTGTGCTAGGAAGACAGAGCAAAAACTTTTACTACCTACTTTTAAAGACTTTTTAGCATAGTCAGTAGGTAAGTGGGTATTTATAATATACTATAAGTGCCCGGAGTGCCTTCCGACATAGCAAGACAATGTACTTGGTCAGAGAGGGCTTTCAGGAAAGTAACACCTGAGTCAGTCCACAAGGAATGAGTAGGAGTTGGCCTTGAGGATAAGAGTCTGCCTTCCAAGTAGCAGGAAGCAAAGATACGGAAAGAAATGGAGGTATGACAGTGTGGCATGTTAACTGCAAGTAGTTACTCATTCAGTGAATATTATTCTAGGCATTACGCTAGTTGCTAGATATACAGTGCTCAACATAATAGACATGGTTCCTGCCTCAGGGAGCTTATAGTTTCGTGAGGGGGTCCTAATGAAGACTGCAAATTGTATGAGTTCCCTGTAACAGTCACTTACCTAGATACTGGGGACCTAGCAGTGAACAAGATAGACAAGATCCTTGTTCTCATGGAATTTTCCTTCTGGTGGATAGTTTATATATATGAACAGAAGATTTTCAGATATTTACTGTAAAGAAAGAAATAAAACCCAGGGGAATAGGATAGAGAGTGATTTGCTGTTTCTGACTGGATGATGGGGAAGTCCTTCAATTTAAACTGAGGTTTGCATGAGAACATAGATGAAGTTCCAGTCACATGGACCAACAAGTATAAAAATCTTGTGGCAGAGTGAATTTACCATGATTGGAGTATAGAAAGAAGGCCATCATACTCCAAGACTGGAGCACAGTATAAGTTGGGAGTTGGAGTATGAGAAGAGATTCAGAGGTAGGCAGGGGCCAGATCACATTCTCCATACAAGAATGCTTAAGGAATTAAAAAAGAACTTACCAGTTATTTCTTTGAAAAGATCAATAAGGTATATAAACTCTTGCATGCCTGCCTGAAGTAAAATGAGGGGAAATACATAAGATTCTTAATGAAACAGAGTTGTAACCACAGATACGGAAGAAATTAAAATTATTATAATGGGATAGTATATGCAACTTTGTGCCACAACTTTGAATATGTAAGGAAAAATGGATCATTTCATATCAAAATGCAGATCTCAAACTGACCCAGGAAGAATTAAAAAACTGGAGATTAGGTATGTAATGAAAAGAATTCCATTTAAAAAATAAAACACCTGGTTATATATGGAAACAATGAAAAATACACAGCTATAATAAAATGATAAAAGTTCTTGATGTACTATTGTGGAATGATATCCAAATTATATTGTTAAATGAAAAAAAAAAGCAAAGTGCACAGAGCAGTATTTATACCACCCTTCCATTTGTACATAGAAGGAATTGTATGTATGTATGTATTATTAGGGGATAAATAAGTATGTGTGTGTGCAAATGTGTATATACACATACATACACATATCCCCATGTACACACACACTTATGTATCTTTTTAACATTCAATTTTTTATTTTTTATTTTATTACTTTTTTTGTTGTTTGTGTCTCGGGGGGGTGGTAATTAGGTTTATTTATTTATTTATTTTTGATGGAGGCACTGGGGATTGAAACCAGGACTTTGTGCATGCTAAGCACACACTCTACCACTGCCATACATTGTATTTGGATTTGCTTTTATGTATGTATGTATGTATCCATAAAATATCTTGAAGGATACACAAGATATAGGTAACAGTGATTGCTTTTGCCTTTGGGTAGGGGAACTAGGTGGCTGAGAGACAAAGGTAGGAAGCAGTTTTTAACTATACCCCTTAAATATTTTTAATCCTGTGAATATATTAGTTATTCAAAAACTATGTGAATGAAAAAAATGTTTATCTCCCTGGTCCAGATGGTTTTATAGTTTAAAAAATAAACAAAGTATTTTAGACCATAGAAAAGTTTGGATAGAAAACTCCTCTGCGGATAATACAGTCTCAGTTCCAAAACATGCTGTATTGCAAAGAATGAAAACTACAGAGCAGCCTCACAAATGGAGACAGCAAAATACTGAAGTAGAATATTTAGAGATTCAACCTAATACTATATCAAAAGATTATTACACTATGACCAAATAGGAATATACGACAAATGCAAGAATTGTTCAGGTATCAACAACTGTATGTATATAGTTCTTTACAAAAACAGGGGGTGAGGGTGGGAATCATAATAACATTGATAGATGCCCACGAGGAAGAGGAAGGCAGAAACAGAACAGCAGTCTATGTCAAACAACCTAGATAGAAAGGCTTAGTGTCACTTGTATCAGTAGTTGTATGTTTTCAGATAATGGTCAGCTAGTGATGTGGAGAGCCATGATACAATAAAGTACATAAAACAGTTTCAAAAGGTAGGTGTCAAAAATAATTAAATTAGCACTTTAGCACTTATGAAGAGTTAACTTTTAATTCTTTGGATATAAAGATCTTTCCTGTAAGATTTGAGGTATATTAATATATTAGATTTTAAGATTAGTTTCTTTTTAAAAAATCTGATATAAATTTCCTCAGTCAGAATTCAGAAGATTAGTAAAGGTATTTTGAAGACTTTTGTTGTACCCTTTATGTTTTAATGAAACAGTTTTGTTGATTGCCTTAACCTAATTTAACCTACCCCCTGAACTCTGAGAGTGACAATGTAACCAACTACATCTGTGTGGTGCCTTTTAAGGAGCTGGGCCTTGGACTTAGTGAAGAGCAGATTTCAGAAGAGGAAGCACATAACCTTACAGATGGCTTCAGCCTGCCTGCATTGAAGGTAATCCATTTGTGGAAGGGAGGAGCTGAAGAAGAAAGATAGATGCATTTGATTGTGCCTGTGCTTTCTGAACATAAATGGTGCCCCTGTCCTGTGCCCTTTTATTGTTTGCTGGGTGCCATTACTATAATAGCCTTACTGATGTATTTGAAGCTGCCTTTAAAGACAGAGCATCATGAAGATTGGATGAGGACATCCTTATATTTTGATATCAAAATACTTAAAATTCTAACTAAAACATATAACATATTTCCTGTGTTAAATTAGGGATTAAAGATAAATGAGTTTAATAATAGGAATCCAATATGAGTAATTTTATTTACTAGCCATTTGTTTTGACAAACATGGGTAAAGAACTTATAAGACTTACATCTTCTCTTGGAAAATCTCCAAATATATGAAAAAATTCTTGTTTTAAATAAGAATTATATTAATTCTGATATTAAAAGCCACATAAAAGGATATATTTGACTATGTAAGAATTAAACTTCTAAACTTTAAATACTGCATACTTTAAATGTAAATAAGCTCAGGGGGAAAATGCAATGATTTATAACAAAGGGCTTGAATTTTTTTCTATATAAAGAATGCTAAGGTATGTCAAACCTATTGGAAGATAGGTCATGTGCATGAATTGCCAATTCACAAAAGAAGAACTAGAAATGGCCAATAAATATGATAAAAATTCAATCTTTTTAGTAATGAAAGAAACAAATAAAAGCAATAAGTAAACATTTTGCCAGGGATAAACTGCTTCACTTTAGCAATTAACACCAGTCTTCACAAAGGTATGTACCCTTTATGCCAACAATTTTAAACTTACAGATTCATCTCAGAAAGTACAAAGATATACTCAAAGTATGTTCATAATATTACTACAGCAGCAAATATTGGTAACAAATTAAAAGTTCAGTAATACGAGATTGGTAATGATTTATGGTATATTCATTTGGTGAATTGCTTTGGAGTTAGTAGTAGAAAAAATAACATGAAAAAAATACAAAGCATGTTACAAAAACTGTATTGTAAGTTTCCAGTAGTATTCTTATATTTATATTTATTTTTATTTTTATTTCTAATCTTTAAAACTTGATAACCATGGAAATCAGTGCAAGTATATGTGACAGTATATTTTTCAAGGTCTGTTTTGTTTTGAAACTCTATAAGCTTTTACATCTTTAAAATTTTCAGATCTACATAAAAGTTCTAGTTCTCCTATTGGCTTTTCTTTCCTGTTACTTGAAATTTCCCTTGACTTATTCTTAACCTCATTCTAACCCATCTCAAGAAATGGCACCACACAACTTATTAAGCTAGAAACCTGGGTACCATCCTTCTTACCTCTTTACCCCTCACATCTAGGCTTTCAGTAGATTTTTGTGTCAGTTGTACCTTCAAAATATATTTTAAACTCATTCACTTTTTTTCATGTCCTTTCCCACCATTCTAGTCCTAGCTGCCATCATCTCTTACTCAAGAAGGCTTCTTAGTTCTCTAAAGTTTCTTTCAAAAAGCAATTTGACATTTAGAGTGCCTTAAAAATGATATATGCTTTGAATCAGTAATTCCACTTCTGCAAATCTTTCTGAAGGAAGTGATTTCAAATATAGTAAAGCTTTATGTACCAGGTTGCTTATTTAGGCTACATGAATGTATATTCAATATGGCCACAGCTGTTTTTTAAAAAAGACTGAGAAAATACCAAGATACCAATAGCTACTCTCTAGGGTGGATGCACTATAAGTAATTCCATTTGCTTCTAAATTCAGTACAGTGACCATGATTTACTCTGTAATAGAAATAAAGTTATTTTCAAAGGACAATTTGGGAGATTCTTAATGAAGAAATAGCAGGGACTTTGTAATTGATCAGACTTAGGTTTATATTTTAGCCCTGACACTAATAGCCATTTGACCTTGAGTGAGTTATTCTTTGAACATACATAATCTGTTTTAAAAAAGGGTTATCATACCTGCCCTACAAATTGTTAGATTAAATGAAAAGACATACAAAATGCCTACAACAGGGCTTGTTGTATAATGGTTAAGTCAAAATGGTAGTAGCAGTTACTCTTAAGAAGGAATTGGAGAATTATGATCCTATTTCTTCATTTCCTGTTTAGATTATTTTTGTTTACTCATCAAGATGTCTCAGTGATTTCTCTATTTCTCTATACTTTTTAAAAAGCTTATTAAATCCTGAATTATATTTTGGCCCAAGTATAGGCAGCAAAGAGAAAAAGTGGGCCCCCTAGAATCAGACTTTCCAGGTTTGACTCTAACCTATCACCTGACTGCTGATGTGGTGTTGAGCAACTCATTGTTTCTGTGTTCATAAAGATGGATAATCTTGCTTATCACTAAAGAATTAAACATTTGCCAGTGCAATGCCTGAGACAGAGTGAGTGATTAATAAATGCTAGTTGATTTTTTAAATTGCATCGAATATGACCTATTCCCAAATGTGTGACTTGTTCACTTGTTATCTCCCCACCCCACCAGCAGTGATGCTGGTTGTAGCTGGATCCTTTTTGCTCACTATGTTATTTTGAAAATCAGACAAACTTTAGTATTTTAATTTTGCTTTATTTTAACATATAACTAGTCTATAACCAAACTGGATTCTGTTGTAGTGTTACCAAGAATATTGGACTCTAAAAGAAGCCTTGAGATTTATAGAGTTTATAAACTGCTGAAAACCCCAGTAGTATTCAAAAACTGTGTAGTGCCACCTTGTACAGTTGCCATTATACCCAGATAAAGAATTTTAAAATGGATTTTGTAAGTTAAATTTTATTTTATTTTTTTGGTAAGTTAAATTTTAAAAGAAAATTCTTTCTCAAAAGAACAAGACTAATTAAAGGTTTTTTTAAAATGTAGTGAAAGATGGTTTATACATAAATCAGGGCCTTTTGTTTTCCTTTGTAATCTTCATTATATCCTATAAAGAAAATATATATTTTTTAATTGTTTACATATCTTCCCTCAGGAAAGCTTAGCAGTAATAGCAAGTGCAGCATCTTTGGAAAGGAAAGCAACTTCCTAATTGCATCCTGAGGAGACATGTGTAAAATATTTAGTACAGAGCTCTTATTCTTTGTGTAAAATTTTAACTAGTTTTTAAATTATTACTATTATAAATTAGTATATTTCCTGCTTTAAAAAATAAATCTACATTTTATGAAAATGATTTAAATCGAAATTTCCTAATTGCCCATTAAACTATGGTTATCTTCTCATCTAGAGCAGCCTCCTTTATTCAAAGAGCAAACAGAAAAAAAACAAACAAACATATATTTCTGAATTGGTTTAATTGGATAATTTGGTAGTGATTAGGTAATAACTTAGTCTTTCTTAAAATGGCAGTAACCTATGCCAACTTTGTTTTTTAAGTTGCTGTGGCCCAAAACTCTGGAATGATCCTTGTTAACACTTACCCTCATAAACAAACTGTCAAGAGATTCTGTCAGTTCTGTTTTCACAATATATCCAGAGTCTGACCTCTGCTTACCTCTTACCCCTAACCACTGTGGTATGAGCTACCTTATTAACTCTCAACTTACTGCAGTAACCTCCTAACTTACTCACCTCCCTATCTCTCAACACAGCAACCATAATGATCCTGTTAAAGCACAACTCAGATGTTATAACTCTTCTGCTTAGAACCCTTCAGTGGCTCCCCACTTCTCTTAGAGTAAAAACCAGGGTTACTTCATTGACTTCATCTCTTATCCTGCTCCCGCTCGTTGACTATGCCCCAGCCACACGGACCCTGGTATTCCTCAGGTGTGCCAAGTACACTCCTACCACAGGACTGTGCGCTTGAACCTCCTGCTCTCCGGAACTCCCTTCTCTCATGGTGGCTCAATTCCTTCAGATGGCACTTTTTTTAGAGACCCTCCTGGCCACCCCTCTTTCCCTCCGCTTCACACTCCCTATCCCTATCCCACGTGTACACCACAAACACACATTTGCTATTCCCCTTTCCTGCTATGTTTTCCCCATACCCCATCAGCCAAAAAATTATCTTCTACTTGTTATTATCTATTGCCCCCTACTTGAATATAAGCTCCATCAGCACAGGGATATTTTTCAGTTTTACTCTCTGCTATATTAGTACCCAGAATACTGCGTGGCACATCGTAGGTGCTCAGGAAATATTTGCTGAATGAACAAATAAAGGAATAAAAATCGTTGTAGTAACAAAATCTGACGGTTAAATAAGAAGACTTGTGAGATAAGCTTGTATTTATATTTAGGAATTCCTAGGTAGTGTATCTTTAGTGATTTGGAATTTTGGCCTTGCTCATTTAAAAAATGAGTTAATAGTAAAATAGCTTTACATTAAATTATCTTAATTTATTATTTGCATAATTTTAAAATTCATTTAATAAAAGTTTAAATAATGTCCATTTTCATGGTTATAAAAAATTAGAATCTATATTATCCAAAGTGGTTCAATCCTCTTTTTGTTGTTTGCTAACTCTTGTTCATGCTAGATTGTTTCCTCGTTCACTTGTTTGTTTGATGTCCTCTTGCATAGGACTGGAGAAATCCTTTGCTGTCTGGAGTCATGGTGTATCTTTCGAGAATGGGTGTTGTAGATCCTCATGACAGACATTCCTGAGTATGATCACTGTGGGACTGATTTTTATGCTATTTCTTAGCTATTTCCTAGGCCAAAATCATGGTGTAATTTTGAGCCCCAAACTGTGGATTCATCAATGACTCATTTCTGTGGACTTAAATAGGTCCATCATTCCCACTGTCTCTTTTTCTCCTTTTCATAAATTTTTAAAATAATTCATCAAGGAGCATTAACTTCTAATAGATGTCTCATTCTATCAACACTCCCCTTTTAGGGTAGAACTGTACTATATTATATACTGGCATTAGCTGCTATATTGGGATCAGAAGTTCCCATGAGCCATGACTACATTATTTGATGTTATATTCTTCATTAGCCTTAGGTTAGTTCAAGCTCAGCTATATTCGTTATGTAGGATAAAGTGAAAAATTTAAACCAGAAGTTAAGATAAACAAATCTGTAGTTTGTGTTGAATTTTTTATTGATCTAGTCCTTTCTTCCTTTCTTTCTTTCTTCTTTTTTTAGGTTTTATTCCAACTCTGGGTGGCACAGAGTTCAGAGTTCTTCAGACGGTTAGCCCTATTACTTTCTACGGCTAATTCACCTCCTGGGCCCTTACTTACTCCAGCACTTTTGCCTCATCGTATTTTATCTGATGTGACTCAAGGTCTACCTCATGCTCATTCTGCCTGCTTGGAAGAGCTTAAGCGCAGCTATGAGTTCTATCGGTACTTTGAAACTCAGCACCAGTCAGGACCCCAGCGTTTATCCAAAACTCAACAGAAGTCAAGAGAACTGAATAATGTTCACACAGCAGTACGCAGCCTGCAGCTCCATCTGAAAGCATTACTGAATGAGTAAGTTTAGAAGTCATGTAAGGAAATGTCCCTGTGATTAGCAGGCTTCATCCTTGTGCCATTGCAGTTGTTGGCTTGTGTCCTAGCTAAAAAGAAGCAGCAAAATTGAGACTTGGAGCTCGAAGGATGGTGTATAGCTACAAATGTAGCAGACAAATAGTGATTATAAGGACTGTAATGGGGGTGGAGGGTCATTTATAGTTTTTACTTTTCCTGATTTCAACAGAAAACCTAGAAATGTGAGACAAAAACATGTTGTTCATTCTGAGAGCTGAAATGGAGAAGTATACAAAGTGCAAGCTTGTTTTAACTCTTTTAAGTAGGGCTCTTAAACTGGAACCTACAATCTAAGAGAAGCATTTACTGGCACTGGAACAGTAAATTATAAGTATTGTTATATATAGTTAAAGAGTAATATATTGCTATTTTTCTGAATAAATTAAAGCAGGTTTGGACATTTTTCTGGGCACAGAACATTTTCTTTTGGCCTCAACTGAATAGTAAAACGTAGGGCCCATAGTTTATATTTGTTGATTTTGTACTTTGCATGGTATTGTTGGTACTCTGCCTTAGTAAAATGTAGGGTCTAGTCATTCCAGTGAAATTTTTCTGTAACAGATACTCATAGTATAGGACTGGATCAAATTAATGATTGGGTTTACGTTGTGTTGTAATCAGGGCAAGGTCATCAAAATTTAATGAGTTGAGAAGATTGTAGTTGATATACTTGACCTTGGATACCAGGCAAGAAGTGGAAGGGGGAGGCAACACTTGATTTTGTAAGATAAGAAAGTGGGTGAAAAGGACTTGACATCTCGGAAATCAAGAGGCTAGTTTACTGGAGTGAAGAAGGATGTGATGTACAAGGAGAGGAAATTAAAGTCAGAAAGACATTTTAGGAAGATAAGTTTTTATCCACCAGTTCAAGGTCTGAGATAGGTTATAAGGTTGATGTAAAGGTTAGGACATAGGGGAAAAATAAGAAACTGAGGCTAGGACGTTTCTGTGTTCATTTGCTGCTGTTCTAAGAAAGCAAATTCCTGTCTCCCACAGGGAATTTGGGAGATAAGGCAATCTCTACTTGAGTGGGTGGCAAAAGTGGGATCATCATGAGGGGAAAACAGGATTTCAGTGAAACGGTTGTGTTAGGCAAAGCCAGGGTCTATAAAGAATTAATGTTTGGCAATAGACCCAGAAATATACAGGGCATGATGGAATGCATTATTAGCACTAGGGAAGATGACTCAGAAGGAGTCACAGTGGATGGGAAAATGACAAAGAAGGGCTTTGTACCTTGGTCAGGGATTGTGGATGATCTTGGGAAGTATGTTTCCTGTTTAAAAATGAAATATTCCATATATGCTATATATGTCACCTTTCAAAATATTTTCAGTAGAGAATAAATCAGTCACAAACCATCATAGCTGATTTGCTCTTTAGCACTGCCACACACAGATAATAAAAGTGTTCTCTAAAAACTTGTTTGGCATTTCACTCTTCCCTCTCCCTTGTCCCCTTCGCTATGCCCAGTCTCCCTTGCCTACACGAGGGCATTAACCCTTTAACGTTCTCCCAGCCTCCAGAGTGCTCACTGCCAGTTCATGTTTCTGAGGCGTTTATTTGCTTTCTTACTTAACTGGAAATCTTCACTGGTTTTGGAGTGTAGCAGCTTAGTCTAAAATCTGTATAAACCATTCTTTGGAAAGAGTTTGCCATAATCTGACTGCGGTCTGCTTTCTGTCTTTATTGCTCACTCCTTTCCTTCAGTCCAGCCAAACTGCATAAATGCTTTTTCCCACGTACCATCTAGAATGACCTTCCTTATCTTTTGTACGTGGGCAGAGTTTATCCATCCTTCAATATATCTCAAAAGTAACTCTTCCTTAGCTGTCCCCTGTCTCTACACATAGCTGGTAGTAACTTCCTCTTCTGAATTCTTATAACCTTATCTTTATTTCTCTGTCATTTTGTGCCTAGATTCAGCCCAGCTTTATAGCTCACCAGCTGTATGACCTGGGCAACTTTCTTCAACTCTCTAGACCTAATTTCTCACCTGTAAAATGGAAATAAAATGTTAGTTTTAACTTTTTATTATATTGTATCACATTTATATATGTGTGTGTATAACTTCCCTGATTTGGTATAAGTTTCTTATAAGTTGGAGATGGGTTTGATTTATCCTTTCAGTTTGTAAAATGCCTGGTATATATACAAGAAATATTTGTTGAATAAATATATTATACTCTTTTTATAAGTTTTTTTAAGTTGTGGTGAAATATATATAAAACATAACATTTACCATTTAGCTATTTTTAAGTATACAGTTAAGTGGCATTAAGTACATATACAGTGTCATGCAACTGTCACCACCTTCCATGTCCAGAACCTTTTTTTATGATATAAAATTATTCCTTAAATAAGTCTCATGAATTATACATTTTATTTCATATTTTAGAGATCTGTTTCTGTTTTTCTTTATTACTCAGGGTAATAATTCTTGAAGATGAACTTGAAAAGCTTGTCTGTACTAAGGAAACACAGGAACTAGTATTAGAAGCTTATCAAATCTTAGAACAGAAGTTAAAGTTGATTCAGCCCCATGTTCAAGCAAGCAACAATTGCTGGGAAGAGGCCATTTCTCAAGTGGACAAATTGCTACGAGGAAATACAGATAAAAAAGGTACCTATGAGAGATTTCTTTTGCATACACTTACTAGATATGTTTATTCCACTCTGGTAGGATTTTATTAGGTGTACTTCATGTCTTCGTGATGAAAATGACTTGACAAAATTCCTTAGTTTACTAAAAGAAAAAAAAATTGAACTTACATATACAATATGACACTGAATATAAAGTCTTGGCTGGATTTTTGTTTGTTTGTTTTTTGGGGTTTTGTTTTGTTTTGTTTTTTGTTTTGGCCCTTATTTTTGTAAATGAAAAATGAACATGATTAGAAAGTTCCCCAAATTATGTACTTCCCCCGACTATAGTGCTCCTTTTTAAAAAACTTAAATAAATGAATAGATTTTAATAGTATTATTCCTTTGTTAGAACTTCCAGAAACTCTTTTCCAGTTAGAGTAATAATGGGTTTGATAGTCAAGGACCAGAAATTTAATTTTGCTTTTAAGATAAAATACTTCATTCATTCAAAAATACTATACAAATGCTACATTAGGTGGCACTGCATATTTGTTATTAAGGGTCTAAAATGTATTGTGTCGTTATTTAATAGTAACATTGGAGTGTCTTGTACTGCTAGGTAAAAAAGCAGTCTTGAAATTTTCTGCAAAACTGCTTTTCTTTGGACCCAGATTTTATACTTATTTTTACTAATTTCATTGTGAATGTTTGGCATATTAATTTTTAAGCTTGTGCTATAAGTCTGTACAATGTTTATCCCTTGGAACTTTATGATGAGGTTAACTAGATTTACGTATAGAAACTCTATTGCTGCCTAAGGTGATTAACACTTTATCATCCAGTTAGTCATTGTTGTGTTTATAGCTAAATCTGCAATACTCTGTTTAATGTCTTAACTTTTTTCAAAGAAAATGTTAACATGCGATTTACTAATATTACCAGTAGATTTCCTTTATATCTCAAATGTAAATGGTGAATAATTTTTCCCCTAAAGGATAAATTTGCTATGGATTGTTAATGTGTGCAGATATTTATGCATATTAAACTTTTTGATATGACTTTAGAGCTTTTGAGTACATTTTCTATAAATAGAAACACTTAAAGACTGGGTGTTAAATATGCATCCCATTCACCCCTCCCTCTGAGGTGTTGAATGTTAGTCAATCACTTAAACCTTATTACTAAATTTGTTTCCAAATCATTGGGCAGGGCAAGAACCATTTCTTGATTATCCTCTGTACATGTGGCTTTCGCTCATAGGTAATAATGATATGAATTAAGATACAAATATTCACAAACTTTTCTCACTAAAATGCTCATAGTATCTTTGGGTACACAACTTGAAATAAAAGTGTTCATTTGAATTTTTTAAGAATCAAGTGCTTTAGTTAGATGTATCTCTTTTTTTTAAAGTTATTTCAAATTTATAGGAATATCACAAGAATAATTCTAAGTACCCTTCATCCAGATCCCCTAGTTGTTGACATTCTACCACATTTGCCTTATCTCTCTGTGTATCTGTATATAAAAATTTTGTGGTATTATTCTGAACCATTTGAGAGTAAGATGCAGACATGAAACCCTTTACCCCTAAATACTTCTGTTTGCATTTTTGAAAAACAGACGTTCAGTATAACCATCAAAATCAGGAAACAGCCCTAGAGTTCTTCAGCTGATAAGTAGATAAACCATTACATCCATCCAATACAATGGAATACTACTCAGAAATAAAAAAGAAATGAACTACTGATACATCAATAAGATGGATGATGCACTATGCTAATCAAGAGAGACCAAACTCAAATCACTACATACTGATTCCATTTATATGACATTCTCAAAATGATAAAATTTAGTAAGAACAGAAAACATATCAATCATTACTAGGAGTTTGATATGGAGGGAGGAATAGGGTATAAAGAGGCCACATAAGTAAATATTTTGAGGTGATGGAACTGTTCTATATCATGGTTGTGGTGGTAGTGGTGGTTATATGGGTCGAATTTGTCTAAACTCATAAGATTGTATAACAAAATGAATAAAATAAAATAAATTAGCTTAATATTTTTTCAACCACTAATTTTAGCATTCATTGATAGTTCTTGCTTGAATTGGGTATTACTGCGATGGTTGCTCATGGTAATTTTCTTTTTATTTATTTAAAATATTTTTAATTTTTGGCAGGGAGGTAATCAGGTTTATTTATCTATTCAATTATTTTGTAATGGAGGTACGGGGTGGGGATTGAACCCAGGATCTCCTGCATGCTAAGCATGCACTCTGCCACTGAGCTATACCCTCCCTGCTGGCAATGGTAATTTTCTAATTCCATTTTCCTTTTACACTTACTAGCTGACACTCTGTTGTAAGGTTAAGCATCCCCTTTTCCCACTCATTTACTTCTTTATATCAGTATGGATGTATGGATGCTTGTTTCATTTAATAGATCATAATTTATTATTATTATATTGTTGCTCAAGTTGTCCAGGGTTTAACCAGAGGGAGCACATTCAAGGTGGTTCATGTCACCATCATTCTTTGAGCACTTCTTTACTTTGTCTCATACTTTTCTTGCCTCTAGCCCTAACATCAGCATTATCTCCAAGAAGCCCTCATTCCTTTTAATAGAAAATAACCAAGAAACCAAGATCTGGGTGCTAGGTATGCTTATAGCCACTGGGATGTTATAACTTTTACCACTTTTCAGTGTACAGAGCTGTGAAATATATCTGCATGTATACACATACACACTTCTATATCTATTTCTCTATCTATCTGTCCATATATGTCATAAGCTTGTTCATACCAATACTTCCAGTTCTATTCCAATACCACATAGTTTATTCTGGCCTTCCCTCTTTCTATATTTGTTCCTCCCCTCTTGTGATTTTGAGAAGCTTGGCTCTCTTTATCTTCAATATACTTGCTTATTTACTCAGTCCTTTATATGTAACCAATCGCCTGACCCTACGGGCTGTCTCCTAAGTCACATTTCTGCTGATTCACACCTTCTTCCCATCCCAGCCTAGCTTGTTTTGACCACACCAGCCCATACCAGCTGAGAGTCTCCCCAAACTCTGGTCCCAACCATTTATCTATCATTACTCTTGAAAGGTAAAAGTTGAGAGGCTTAAACTTGACTTCTGTAAAGTACAGAGATAATGATAAAAGGTAGAAAGCTGGATATGAGACTGAGTAGCTACAATATTAGATGCCAAACACCAATTTTAAATAAAGTTAGGCTCACTTGGGTGATCTTTTCAAGCTATTTACTTACGAAACTCATTTCTGATTCTAACTTCTGAGAATAAAAATAGTGTAAGTGAAGTGCAAGATTGAAGTCTATTTTTTGTAGGGAAGAGTGATGGTCTGTCTTGAGACTGTTTCTGTGCCTTAAACAAAGTTGACTATTCACAGCAAATATATAGAGTATCCATTGTGTGCCAGATACTATGGTAAGGTGAAGAAGGAGGGGAAAAACAGTTTTTCCCCGAAGAGTTTGATATAATTTAAATTATAAATCTACTGATGTTACTCTTGTTAATTTTAATTTTTTTGTGGGGGGGTAAATTAGGTTCTACTTAATTTATTTTTTTTAAGAGGAGGTATGGGAATTGAACCCAGGACCTCATGCATGCTAAGCATTGCTCTACTACTTGAGCTATACCCTCTCCCTTGTTAATTTTAATAAATGTTCACTCATTTCTATGTGGCCTATTCTTTTTTTAAGGCAAACCTGAAATGGCATGTGAAAACCAACACTGTACTGTGGTACCTTTGATGCAGCCTACTCTACACATTGCAGATAAAGATCCAATCCCTGAGGAGCAGGTAAGGGTGAAAATTGCTTTTTTTCTCCTGAAGAGTTTCATGTACAAAGCTTACCTATCTTTTTCTGTAAGTGACGTGGATAATTGTTGAATAAGTTGTTGAATTTGTATTTTTAATGAGCTACGAAATCACAGTATAATGCATTGAATTTATATCAGATCAGTTTTTAGTGCCTTGAGTTTGAACCCATTGAATCTACCAGCCAATTTTTTGGTTCTTTATATCTATTTGTCTGTTTCTTAGATACTCAAAAGTGATTAAGCACATTAAAAATTAGTGCATTGGCAAAGGTAACTTCTGGGATGCTGGAAATGTTTTTAATCTTGATCAGAGTGATGGTTACCAGTATGTGTACATATGTAAAAATACTGTACACTTAAGATTTGTGCATTTAGCTGCATGTATGTATGTTATACCTCACTTTAAGAAACACTTTTTTAAAATGATTTCATCAGATGTTGACAACAAATTGTTTATTCTGAGGAAAACTTCTTTTCTTTGGGTTATATTGTCTACTCAGTATTCTTAATTGTAAAGGGAGACCAATCCTATTAAGTTTAACAAACAAGAAATTTGTTTAAAAACATTAGGTATAACTGACAGAATATTTCAGAGGGCCAGGTAATCGGGCTTGAAGCAGGCTGGGGTGAACAACCAAAATCACTCAAAAGAACTGTTCCAATAGCAACATTACTGCTAAGTCACTGGGTACAGACAAAACTCTTTTTAGAACCTCTACCTCTGGAAACTTCATCTGCTACCATCCTTGCTATAGTGGATTCCTCAAGACACTTATTTCTTTTACAACAAACTTCTGAATCAGATCTGATCCAGGTTCACCTGATTAGAGGATCTCAGGTCATTTTCCTGAACCGTAACTGCAGAGAAACCTGAGTAAGCAAGGATCCTACTCTCTGCCTTAGAGATAAGGAGAACCATAAGATGAGGTGTTCCCCAATCCTAGAAATAGTGTCTAAACTTCCTGAGAAGTCAGAAAGAACTACAAATGTCTACCAAAGAAAGCTAACATACCTGGCCACCTCCCTAAACCACCAGCCCTGCTAATTTTGGTTGGTTTTGACAGAGCTAATGGTGTCAGAGTAGAATGATAATGATTGAAGTTGTTAAACTTTCTTATCCACAACCCTTTTTAGTATCAAGTAAGTTCTTTTAGATTTCAGTTTTATCTATGTTTGCTTTGTTTGCCCAACTGTGCTTTAATGACCTGTGGCAAGAATCCTCATTTTTCAGTCTTGGAGATTGAAATGAGTGCTACTAGAAAATTGTCTGCTTGAAGTACATTGTGTTTTCTTTTATTTATTTTCAGGAATTAGAAGCTTATGTAGATGATATAGATATGGACAGTGATTTCAGAAAGGATGATTTTTATTACTTGTCTCAAGAAGACAGAGAGAGACAGAAGCGTGAGCATGAAGAATCCAAGAGGGTACTCCAAGAACTAAAATCTGTGCTGGGATTTAAAGCATCAGAGGCAGAAAGGCAGAAGTGGAAGCAACTTCTATTTAGTGATCACGGTAAGCACTGACTTCAGAGTAAAAGGTTATTTGAATGTAAGGGATTCTTTTCTGTTGAACTGTGAATCTTATTTCAGCTGTAGAATTCTTACGGTTTTAATTTTAGGGATTCATCAGTAAGTATAGTATTTTTCTTCTAGACACAAAATCAATTTGATCAATGAAAGAGTAGATATATAATCAAATTGGGAATATGAAATCATACTTTTTTCATCAGTTATTTGATTTTTTTTTACTGAATTTGTTTTGGAATGAGTAGTGAGTTGAATAAATTAGAGTGTTCAAATTTAGTGAATTTGAGATTCTAAACTCTGTTCTCTTTATGTTGATATTATAATTACTTTAATAAAACACAGAATTAATAACTGTTCACTATTAAAACAAGTGAATTGAGATCTAGGCCCTCAGCTGTATCATTAGGTTATTAAATTTATTTGAGCACTCTAGTAGAAGGGGAAATGAGGTGCTTTTGTACATGCTGTCTCCATGCCTGGATTTGGACAAAGTTGGGTGTTTGGTACGACCAAAGATTAGCCTTAAACTCCTTTATATTTCCCACCCTTCTTTTCTTTCGTTGAACTTCATGGGAGGCAGGGGAGGGAAAGAGGGAAAGCTTGACAATATCAAACAGGCTAATTCCCAGTTTAGGAATTAATTCCTATGGATTTCTAAGAAGGTGGAGTGGAATTTCCCTTCCATTTTAGAGTATGTATCTATGTGGAGCCTTAAAATCAACTTCTTTTTCCTTTCTCTTTTTCACTAGAATTATATAGATTACCTATACTCTGGAAAGTTCCTCATGGTTCTCTTTTCTTCTCTTAGGAGTCCTACCATCTTCCTTTGTCCATATGTACATTTCTTGTATTCCTTCTTCCCAGTGGCACCCTTTGTAGCCCAAGTCCTCAAAAGATTATGCTATATATATTATAATAGCCTCTTAGCTGACTTGCATTTTCAATACTTTTTTCTTCTAAGCTGTTCTTAGAAAATACCTTACAAGCTTCTAGGATAGCTTCTATCCTTGCAAGCTAACTTCCAGATTTTTTTCAAACAGCACATTGATAATACCTCTCTATCTTAAAAACCTACAGTGGTTCCCCCTTTCTTATTGTATTAAATCTAAACTTTTCTTGGTTTCAAGCCTCTCCATCATGTCCATCATATCCAATTATATTTCCCACTATGTCTAATATAGATATTTTCCTCTATTTATATCTATCTAATTAGACAATGGTTCCACAAACTTGCTGTTTTTATTAATGAAAAACATTCATGGCGATCCCTTTACCAAGAATTCTGTCTTCTCCACCAAGCTGTCCTCTCCACCAGTCTTTCCTCCATGAGTCCTGCCACCTCTCCTGCACTACAGACCCTCTCACCAGAGGGGCACTGTAGTGGAATAAAAGGAAATCTTGAGCAGCAAAGCATATAGTAGATGAGGAACTTCCCAGAAGCAGCAGTAAAAATAGAGTTCCTGCAACCTGCTTATTCATATATGGGGCCTACGTAAATCAGAGATTAAGAGTATTATGTTTTAGGCATTGTTTTCTATGCTATCAATTTTTTGTTGTTTTTGTAATTAAATTACAGTCTTCTTAAATTGGTGCTTTATTATGGCCCACACTATCCATTCAGCAAAGTGTTCATTCAACAAGTAGATATTTAAGATACTGTTTACTGCTTTATCCCTAGCACATAGATCAAGAAATCCCCACGCTCCTGGAGGTTTATATTCTAGCACAGTGTTAATGCACTAGTCAGGTAATGCATTTTCTGGATTATGTGACCCCGTTTAATTAACAGTAATCAAGAATATCTATCAACGTCAAATATATGTTGCATTCTTTAAGAATTAGCAGATTTATAGACTAACACTGTACATGAAGTCTGAAAATAGCATTGTGTATAAACTTGTATCCTTTTTTATTTAGTATTTTCTTCATATAGCTTTAAAATTATCCTCTTACAGTATAGGCAAAGATATAACGATAAGAGAAACGTGTTTCTTTTTCAGGTATATGCTTTTGGTAGTTTACATTTGAAAGGACAATAATGCTGATTTAGTTTGTGAAAATAATTAAAAACCTGATGATACCATAAAATGCTTTTCCCATGAAAAATTTCAGTACATCTTCCAGAGTTGTTTTCATCTCTGCCTACAGGGGTAAAGTCCGAATGGAATTAGAGAGGGAAATTCTACACTGGAACCTGCTGTGGCCATTTTTTTCTGTTGTTGCTGCTTCTCTAGTGGAGTTACTGCAGCTTAGGGATCTGTTTCTTGGAAATGGACACATTTTACAAAATTATTTTTTAAATAAACGCCAGATCTTCAAGACGCACTTTTTTTTTTCTTCCGTCATGCTTCATAACATATTGTATTGTACTAACCCCTCATACTGGGAGGAGAGACTGCCTAGCAAGCAACCCACTGCCTACTAACATCAAGAGGGGCTAAATAAAACTTCATTTTCCTTGAAAGGACAACTTCTGCCGTATGGATGTAAAATTTATGTATTGCGCTTTGTACCATAGTTGACCTGGAATGCAGGTTTTATTTATTTTATATTTTTCTGTGGCATTACAAAATGTGTAGAAGTTATGGCTTTACTGTCATCAGGGTCTTGTTAGGTGATTGGCAAGTGAGTTGAATTGTATGTTGCATTTTTTTTTTTCCATGCTGTTTTAAATTGTAAATATATATGTGTTGACGATAGGATTATTATCTGGATTATTCTTAGACCTTTTATCTGACACATTATCAGTGAAAACCATGCTGCTTATTCTTTAACACAGTGGTTCTCAAACTTTAGTGTGTATCAGAATCCGGTGGAGGGCTTGGGAAACATAACCAGTCCCCTCTCAATTTCTAATTCGGTAGGTCCGAGGTGGAGCTCAAGAATTTGCGTTTTTCCGAATTCCTCGGTGATGCACTAATGCTGTTGATTCAAGGACCACACCTTGAGAACCAGTGCTTTAGTATTTTGAATAAGAAACTATATGAGGTGTCTTAAAATATTCATCAAAACCCCATCTCATTTCATTACTCAAGCATTTTATCTCATAATGTTTTCTGGTTTTATAAATTTACATTGATTTTACTAGAAAGTTTATTCAGCTTTTATTTACTTACTGTTCTTAATAAGAAAAAAAGCTACTGGGAGTTTAAATTAAAGTTTAAATCAATCCTGGGTTTTTAGTTATTATTTTTCTTTTCTTTTCCTTTCTTTTTTTTTTTTTTTCCTTTGAAGCTGTGTTGAAATCCTTGTCTCCTGTAGACCCAGTGGAACCCATAAGTAATTCAGAACCATCAGTGGATTCAGATATGGGGAAAGTTGGTAAAAATGATGCTGAAGAGGAAAATAGTAAACCCTCCACAACTGACAATGAAATAAGTAGTAGGACTGAGTATCTATGTGAAAACCCTCTAGAAGGTAAAAATAAAGACAGTTCTACAAATGAAGTCTTCCTCCAAGGAGCTGAAGAAAGAATGTATTACCAATTTGAGGGCGAAGATGAATCTCAGCAGGCAGATGTAGGTGGCCTGGCCCCTGCCCACCCAACCCCCAGGGACTCATCACAGCCCTCCATCAAGCAGAGGCTGGCACAGCTACACCTGTCGCCGGATTTTACCTTCACTGCTGGCCTCGCTGCAGAAGTGGCTGCTAGATCCCTCTCCTTTACCACCATGCAGGAACAGACTTTTGGTGATGAGGAGGAAGAACAAATAATGCAAGGAAATAAAAATGAGATAGAAGAAAAGTAAGAACCAAGATTTACATGAAGGATTTTAAATTATTCTTTTTATGAAAGTATTTTAGCTTCAAGACTAGATATTCCACTGGAAAGGGAAAATGAGTG
The DNA here is from genome assembly GCF_048773025.1 of Camelus bactrianus. Classification (NCBI taxonomy): domain Eukaryota; kingdom Metazoa; phylum Chordata; class Mammalia; order Artiodactyla; family Camelidae; genus Camelus; species Camelus bactrianus. Next base: position 39,110,015 of record NC_133550.1, on the reverse strand, counting down.
TAAGTTTAGTATATGTAAAGTTAAGATGTGAATTTACAGGAAGAACCCAGGTTTGAACATCTGATCCAAAAATAGCAGTTACCTATAAATGGCAGATCTTTTAGGAAGATAGGAGAAAGGTGAGGGCTCTTTTGAATAAACTGCTGTTTTATTTGCAGCACAACTGATCATTCTGGAAATTCTTTAAGTACCTTTAATAACAAATGAATTTATCATTTCTTGCCAGAATTTGCTATCATAAAATGACTGGGATAATTCTGTTGCAAGAACATTAACATTTAGTAAGACTCCTTTTTACTGTATTCTCGCAGTTAATAACTGCAGCTATTACATTAATAACAAGTTGTTTGTATTTCATTTTTGTTTATACCAGTCTTAACACAGAGATACACATTCTGAATAAAAAAACGAATTGAATTCATGCAATTGATGTGTACTGGGGTTTGGAACTAAAAAGTAGTTTCAAAAGTACTTGAGTTATAACATCTTATGTTTTCTTGTTCCTATGTATATTCAGTAGTTAATTTTAAGATTTCCTCATGATGTCTAAAAAAAGAAATGCTGTACCTTTTAAGGAATTACCCTTTCAATTTTTTGTATTTATCTTTTTCTATTCTTGTTGCAACTAAAAGAGATGATGTCAGAGTGGGATCCCTTTAGTCCAAGGCCTCACCTCCAACTTTGCAGAGAATTCCTTTTATCAGTTTGTATAGAGATTATGGGTGCCATTAACACAAGCAAGTCACTGATGCTGCTGATTTCTAGCCTGAGGATGTACCCCCTCTCCACCTTAATAAGATTCTGGCAAATTCCTGTTGGCCTCCTGGAAAGCATCCTTGTCTCCTTAATACTTTATTTACAGACTACCTCTTTAAAGGGGTTGCTTTCCAAAATGTTCAGTCTCCTCTGTTTTGTGTTGTGATAATATTTTCAAAGAGTGATATTTTCAGGAGTATATTGTTTTTTTAAAACCTGTAGCTCCTATGCACTGACATAGTTTATAGACATTATTTAGGGAAAATGTAGGAAAAACTCAATTTATGCTGCTGTCTGACAAAGGAAATTACATGATGAATCTAGTATGTCTTTGGTGTTAAGAAACATATTGGAATTCCTGTAACTTAGCACTTCAAGTGAGTAAATTTTTGTATTCCATAGGGGATTTTGTTTTTTAATAATCTAAGGAAATTTATTTTTTGTCCTGAGGAAAAACTTGGTTCCGCTTTATATGAATAGTGGAGATCCTTGTGCTACAAGTGATTCTGCCGGTTGCCAGAAATTCTGGGACTTACCCATAATGAAGCTCTTAGGAGCAGTATCTTAGGGTGGGCCTAGTTTACCACTGAGAAATAGTTAGCTAAATTTCAAGAAAGAAATCTTGTGTTGTACCTGACTATTAGATTCTTAAATAATAATGCTTAGAGTATACTTTTGTTTTAAATTGCTTAGTTTACCAACTCCTTTTTTCTTTTAATTTAGAAGAATTATGGAAAAACTTGGTAATTTTCCTCTTAATCTATAACTTTACAGAAGAAGAATTATTAGAGTTTAGTCATTCTGATCTTTTTTATATTATTTTTATCACACCAGTTTGGGGAAATACCTTCATAATATTATATCAGTTTTATTCAATGCTCTCTAGGGTGATAACTTTTTAATTTTGAAAGACTAATTTTAATCAATTTCTATTTTTCCAGTTTGATCTGCTTTTTTTGAGGAGGGGTTATTAGGTTTATTTATTTATTTATTTTTAGTAACAGAAAAAATTGAATTGAACCCAGGACCTTGTGCATGCTAGTAAGCATGCACTGTACCACTTGAGCTTTACCTTCCCCTGTCTGATCTGTTTTATTCTCTAGTTATTACTTAGCTTTATAGAAATTCTACTTACTCTAAATCATGATATAAGGAGGTTGGAACTTTAATTGAATGTTCTGTTTTAAATGTAGTTTTTATAATTTGTCATCTTTTAAAATATTTCCATGATAAAATATTATCTTCCATGTGAAAATTCCTAATTTTCTTTTATAATAATCTAAAAGTCAGTGTTTCTCTGTCTGCCCCCTCCATGGGGCCACCTACATTAGAATAATTTGGAGATAATATTTTTAAAATACAGATTTGTGGCCATACTCCTAATCATTCTTAGTTGTTCATTTTGGGAAAAGACCTAAGTGATGTTTATGCCTGGTAAAATCTAAGAACCTCTGTCCAGGACTTTATTCTTGCCATGAATACTTTCGGAAATAAAACAAGTAAATCAATGTAATATAAATAGGTATTCTTGTTACTTTTCTGAGAATATTCTACTTTTGTCTTATCAGGCTTTTGACTAATTTTAATAGCTGCCACCCTACATCCAAAAGAAGCCCTCTAGCAAAAATATTTTATGGGGAAAACTTGTAATTGTGCTTTCAAATTTTACGAGAGTATTTTGACAGTATAATTCCTATTAAGAGTAATATCCTGACAGCTTTTAATATGAACATTTCCATAGTTTATTTTAAACCTAGTATACTTAATGGAAGAATGCATGGAAGGGGCTATTTATTTAGGTCACTCTTAAAGACAGAATTTTTGCCCTTTGCCTACATTTGGAAAATCATGGCACTAAATGATCTGGTTACAGTTATATCTATTTTAAATCCTTTTTTTTTTCCAGCTCTCATTAAAATTCTACATATCTTGTCTATCTAGGGTCAGACTCCTGTTGGTTTTTAATTTGCACTTGGCTGCTTGTTTTCACAAGTTGTCTGTATTATCTGACTTCATAAGTTAAATCCTTATTAAAGCTAATTGTACTTACAGCATCTGAATATATCTCACTAGGAACTCTAATGCATTGACTCAAGTTGGATTTCGGAAGTTACTGGAGACAAGCAGGTTGGGAAAAACAAGTTTAAAGCAAATTACTAAGGAATTTTAAGACTTTAACGGTTTAATACAGAAGAATAGACCTGAGTTTAAATCCCAGACCTGTCATTTAAAAGCTGTGCGTATAGTTGATGTAATAATGTCACAGGGTTCCCAGCAAAAAACAAATTCTCTGAATTGCTAAATGATGTTTGTGATTTCTGACTTCTCAGAAATAGTTAAAAAGGAAATAAAACTTTTGAGGCTGAAAAACAAGATCTGGTTATGTTAGTAACCAGTTAGTAAATATGTTAGTAAAATAGGTCAAAAATTTAAAACTCATTTTCTTGAAAAATAAAAAGTAATATTCTGATTTACATAATAAAAGTGGTAAAGCTTTTAATGTTAAAGCATAAAAAGAATCAAGTTCTGATACATTTCACAAAATGATAAGTCAATGGAATTAATCAGAAGGAACCCTAGAGGTCATTTCACGCTGGTGACTGACTTTTACACACCATCAGTAATGTAAAATACAATATATTTTGATAAGTTACTAGGATTTCCTATAAATCATATAGGAAGAAGAGCTCAACTGATTTGGTTTAATCATAGTATATTGTTTCTATATCCAAACAAAACAAGAACCATAAGACTGTGGTATAGCTTAGCCAACTAGTTATTTGAACTGAAGTAGACATGCCATTCATTCATGACAACTAGACAAAGCATAAAGACTGATTTATTCTTCCAGTTCTATTTATAAGAACATATCTATGTAATTGACACTTAGAATTAGAAAATCAAGCTACAAATATCTTAAAAGAGAAAATATGGAGAAAAAAATGCCCTAAGTACAGTAACAATTCACTTATGTCATCATTGACAGGTGACTAACTTGCATTAGTTAATTTTTCTGTTAACTGAGGTAAATCCATTTAATCATTAATTTCTGCAACAGTTTAGTAGGAGCTTTTCTAAAGTGTACTTTCTATTTCTCCACTTTCTCTTCGTCATCTTTATGAACATCAGATCCTATCATGGGAACTACTAAGATATACAATGCCCTTTTACTGCCTGACCCTGCATTGCTATGCTTTTTGAGTTGTGTCTGTTTTTCAGTTTTTCTATCTTCCCTTGTAATCAGCTGTCACTGTTTGCTGCTGTCTTGTGTGCCTGCCTCCTGCACTAGGCTCCTAATTTGCTGCTTCTAATCTGCTGTGGACTGAGAAACCAGATTGCCAAGCTTGCTAGAATTGTGTCTAAAATAAGAGTAAGTAGACTGAACGAAGGCTAAGGGGCTTTTCTGTCAGTAAAATGCATGGACTTTGTGGTACTTGTTGGGCTGCTTAGCATACTTTTGTTTGCCTCTTAGTTCTTTACTGAGAATTCCTAAAAATACTTGGTTAAATATGTGATTGCCATATACTTAAAAGTATTAATTCAAGTTTTATATGTTGATGTTTCTAGGACTCTCCATTAATGAATTGAGCTATAAAAGAAAATTGAAAATTTGACTATCATCTTTGTATAAATCATTCTGTATATTTTAGGAAAATGTTAAATATTTTGTTCTTGTTAAATGTTCTAGTATAGTACACAGACTTAAAACTTAGAGTACTATAAATGGACTTCAACTATGTACACCAAGATTTATATTCTAGAACTAAATATGCTTGGCCAACTTAATAAGAACTGGCTAACTGAATATTTGGGGAATGAGTCATTCTAGATATCCCAGTTTTCTACAGTGCTTAAACCTAAGCATTAAAAATTTTTGAAATAAATTCTGAAGGAAATCTTTTTAAAACTTAATATGTATTGCTGTCTTCTTAAATGATATATGAGGTACATTAAAAATTTTTTATGTCAAAATGATCATCATTAACAATGGTTTTGCTTTGGTAGGCAAATGAGGCACTGAGAGCTACATGCCCCTTTACTAAATAGCTCCATTGTTTTGTGTCTTTCTTTTCTAATAGTTTTGATTCCTCTGATTTATAGTACCGCTTGCTTAAATGTGCCTGTAGCAATCGCCTTTCTCCACCCTCATAATGCTTCTTCTAGTCTGCTTCGGTTTTGGAAAGCAGGTGACTAAGACAGCTAGCATAATGTATAAAGTAGGAGTAAACTGACTCAGTGAAGACCTGAAAAACTAGATTATATTTAAGTGCATGGATTTTTGTGACATCTATTACTCACTACCTCAGTGAAGTTACTAGATTAGATCTGTTCTCAGAATAGAAGAGCTGTTAGTGTACAAAAGGAACCATCTTGTTTCCGTACTTAACCTTCTCTATATTTCTATTCTCTAATTTTTCGGTTTTGATTGGAACCAGTCTACTCCAATTAGCATTTTCTGTAGTACTTTCTATTTAAATTGGATACCACATGCTGCTAAGAATTTCTTTGTCTGGGTTGGTTTTTTTATGTTGGTTTTGTTTTGAGAAATGTGTCTTCATTACCAAAACATGAAATAGGTTGAGCCTTGGAAAATAAGGAAAATTTCATTATTGATACCATAGAGAACTGAGAAGTAAGAAGGTTTTTAGACTCTAGACAATTACACACAATGAATTTATTCTTTAATTATGCATGTTTTTAAGACAGTGTCTTTATTCAATTAAATGTATGTTAAAAGTTTGCCGGAAGTTACAGTGTTGGACCTAATGATATTGATAGATATTTGAATGACTGAATTCCCACTGTCATTCTATATTTTGCATGTTTAAATTATAATTTAATATGTTAATTAATCAGGCATGATAATTTTTCTCTCTCGAGTGAAAAATAAACGTTAAATTTGCATGTTACAATGTTTGCAAGTAAAATTCAAATCTGTCTAGAAAGAGAGATCTGTCTGGAATTAGCACTTAACAACTTAGTTTTACCAGCAGGCTGACTGTTTTAGTAACTGTATGTTGTTGACTCATCCTGCCATCACATACAGGGTAATCAGAAAATTAGTCTATTTATTTTATGGCTGTACTTCATAGTTAGCTTTCAGGCATTCATGCCACTGGAAGGAAATTATGATACAATATTCATTAAAAAATAGATGATCCAAACTAGTTTCTTGAGTTGAGACTGCCATTACAGAATAGGCATGAAGCTACACTTGGGTTGGTGGTACAAGGAGAAAAATTATCTTTGAGTACAGTTGTGAGAGGAAAGTGATCTACTTACTGTAATTGCTGTAAACCAAAAAAAGGATGAACTGATTTCATAATTGACATATACATAAGTTTAATATGAATGAGGAGTTAATTTTATGGATATCCTAAAATGTGTGATAAGTTTAAATACGTGTGGTATTTTTTTTAATGCAATAGAAATTTAAATGTATTTTAACCTGTCAGCAATTAATTTAGCTTGTTTATCCCTATTTACTGAATTTCTTTTGGCACATATCAAACATGTTATTGCAAAAGGACAGTATTTAAGTTGTGTATACTTTTGAATATAGTCTTTTAAAAAATGCATATATTCTATGAGAGATTGTTGTAGAAATATATTTTTCCTCTCTTCTATAAGAGTTTCTCAAATAAGAGATAATTTTACTATTTTGGACTTGACATTTTTCACTTTTGTAGCATTTCCTGAAAGTCAGCTACCTTCAAACAAGTTTATTTTACCATTGAACATATTCTTTTAAACTAACACATGTCTTTTACAAGTTTATTCTTTTATAATATTCTAAGGAATTATATATTCTTTTTCCCCTCAAGTAAATCCTTAAATTAGCTTCATTTCTAAATTAAGTATTTTCTGCACTTTAATTTCACCAACCTGTACCTTCTGTTCATACTATGACTTAAAGAATGCTTACTCAGGCACAGTGCTTACATATGGCAAAGTACAAAATGTTACTCTCGTCCCTTAAAGACTGGCTTATGGTCCTGGTACAGCCCTGGAGGTCCATATGAGGGAAAAGTCCAGAAGTCCACCTGAGCTGAAAGTGGTTCCAAGGAGTTTGGTTTTGTTTGGGTTTGTTCTAGGTATGGTCCCAGGGATCCCAGATCAAACCAGGCCCCTGGGCCTATCCTAGAACCAACCTAAACTCGCGCATCATTCCTGGAACATCAAGAGTATGAAGACTGAAGATAACCTGAGGCTGATGAGACATCCTGCGTTCACCAAGACTCACTTTTTTTGGTATGTGTCACTACATTTTCACAAGAATTGGTTGCTTAATCCTATTAAAATAGAAGGCCGACAGTGAATAACAAGATAAAGTCTAATTGGACTTTGACATTATAGTAATTTATCACAATAGAAATATGGTATGTAATACAGTTATTAATTGCCAATGAGAATTGTTCTTATAACTTTAATTATCAGATCTCTATTTTTTAGGTTAAACAACTTAGCCACCAAAACAAATTCTATCCCAAATTAATTATTTCTATTTTTATTTTTCTCAAAGACTCTCCTCAACAGTTTTATTTTCAGTCTTATTTAACTTTTCATAGTTTCTGAAAGGTATTAGTCTTTGCCTTTTGGCTGCAATGCTACGTGATTTTAAACTCGTTTCTGGAAATGAATGCCTTTTTCTTTTAATCTGTGACTGAATCCACCACATTGCTTTCAGCTTGCTTTTTGAGGTTCAGATCTGGGAAGACCCTTCGCATTATTTGTACTCACTGTCCCTTGTAAGCCTCACTGTAGGCTACGTTTTAGAATCTGCTATGGTTGATGAGAACAAGCTAGGATGATAGAGTGGAAATAGATGGATACCTCACATTTTACAACAGTGTTTTGCACAGTAAGGCTTTTAGCAAGTTTCTTTATTTTTGTTCTCTACTGCTCTGGATTTTTTAAATATTCTGATCTAGTTGATTCATGACATGGTCTCACATCATAACTGTGACATTGTTATAGTCACATACATGTTTCTGTTTAATTTGGAGTGCAAGATTTCTGAAAAGGCATTGAAAAGACCCCAAATCCAGTAACACGATGAAAATGTATACTTTTGGTAATACTGGCATTTCAATAGATTTAGACCATGTTTGAAATAACTGCAGATTAATCAAGGACTATACATGTGAAAGGAGCCCCAAACTGCTGTTCCTCCAAGCCTTGTCACACCAGAAAAACTGGTGTTATCAATGGGGTATCCTTTAAAATAGGAATGTGAGCCTACTGAGGGTCATTCTGAAGAACCCAACCCTGGGGTTAGTTCTGTGCTACATTCATTACATAGATGCTTCAGCCCATGGATTCTTTTATTTTTGCCTTTTAAATTTTACTATGTTTATCCTTCTCTCTCAGTGTTTTCCTATTTGCATAAATCAAAACACTGTACATGTTACTATGTGTGTTTTATATTGTTTTTTAATAAAATAGTGGACTTTGGATATAATGATTTTGGATTTTGGTTCCTTTTAAAGCCAAATGATTCAAATGCTTTTATTGTCTTATAAATTCACTCTTAATTTATGCCTCAATTCTTCTCATTTTTCCCTAATGAACAATAAAGAATTTAATTATATTCAGTTTCTTCCAGAATTTATGAAATTTTGTGTTCACCCAAACATGAAAAACCTATCATCAGTAATCTTGTATAAGTACTAATCTGTGAACACAGTTAACTATTTCTTGGCACAGCCTGAAATGCATGAGCCCAGTTTACATTTATGTACAATAAGTACTCTCATACCGGGGGGGGGGGGGGGGGGGGCTTTGTACTCTCTTTCCACATTGTTATATATGAACACTGAAAACAGAAATTGCTGTACTGTGCTCCAGAGTTCAGGCTTCTTTACATATAAGTTTCTAAAGTCTGCCTTTACCTTAGATGCTTTTAGAGTGTAAGCTATAAAAAATATCATTTGAGAGTATTCTTTCAAAGGTGTTTTAATTTTTACTTTTTAACTACTTATGTTTTATATAGTAAAACTGTACCTTTCCAAACCTACCTGAAGACTTAAGAGTACAACCTTTTTTAACACAGTACTTTCTTTGATAACTCTATGTATTTTACCATATTGAATTTTTGTCAACTGTTTTAAAAGATTTTACAAAAACCCAACAGTAGGTTTTTATGTGTCTGTATTATTATTGTTCCTTCTAAGCTTAAGAAGTATCCAATAAAAATCAGTAGTTTATATTTCATTCCTTATTCTAGTGTTTGCAACATGAATTAGCCAAAATATAAAACTTGTTTTTCTCTTCCTCTGTCTCTATTTTTCTATTTTTTTTTTCCAGAATTTGTTAATATACCCAAAAGAGACAGCAGTTATCTGGAAAGCCATGGACTCATTAGTCTTAAGTTTTGTTTGTTTGGTCATTCAAGTGCTTCACATGATAATTTATCAGTGAAAACAGCAAATTAAATTTAAAAGGTCTGTTTTCACCTCTCACTGACTTTGCCATTGGATACATTCTAATCATGTTATATTTGTTGACTTACATGACCTCCCTGACAGAAAAGACATACCGAACTAAGAAGAGAGTTAACGTCCAAGGGATCATACTTGTCCTGTGTAAATGAATGAATGATTGGTTGTAACCTCTCTAAGCTTAGCTGCAGTCTTGGAAACATTTATGGTAACTGCACAGTGGTTCTGCAGACTGAATGCTGGTTAAAGAGAAAGTGGCTTTCCTTGAACTGAACTTTTAAATAAATAAGCTACCTCTTCACAGAAAAGATCTGAAGCAAGGAATAAATATTTGTAAAGGCAGTTCTTGAAATTTGGCCCTTGTCTGGGATTTACTAAATAAAAGTGTGAGATAAGATGTATATAGTCACTCTACCGGATTCTGAAGTCATTGGGTAGGAAATATCCCATATGATAATCACTCCTTGTTTTCATAATTTGCTTTTGAAGGTCCTTAGCAGATGTGCTATAACCATTGAAAATAAAGTTGGCAAATAGTAATTTCCCCTGGATGTACATCTGTAAAAATTAATAAAACATTTTCAGAATCTGGTCATATGGAAATTAGTCTTGTTTACTGAAGGAAGATCTTAAATGTGTCCCTATGAAAAAATGTTTATTTTTATATACAAAGTAATATTAGGTATCAGACATGTTTCTAGAACCTGAATATATTATTTGAAGATATACAGGCTTAGTAGTTTTCTCAAAGTCATACACATGAAGTGGCAGAACCAGTATCCCAACCAGTTTGAAAGACACGAACATCTGTTCTTCACCATTATGATAAGTTACCCGTGGATACATTTCATTTTACAGCTAACCTCGAGAATAAACTACAGAGCCCTGTGTTTGGAAGTCAATAGAGCTGGATTATGGACAGAACTATTGTAAATCTCAGGCAAATGACTTATCCATATTGAGTCACAGTTTCTTCTGTAAGAAAAAAAAACTAACAATTGTGATTTATGAATTGGACTGGACCTCTAAAATCCTCTCTAGTATTAAAATTCTCAGATTGTCTATTTCTTAATAAAGAGATAGTTCTGCTATGTAAAGCCAAATCTACATACTGTTCCATGGTGCAAGAGAGTTTATATTTAGGCACAGGTGAGCATCTTGAGAACTACTCAACTTCTAGAGATTAGAAAGGACAAGAATTGGTGGCAGGGGAGGGAGATAACAGTTTTAAAAATAGTGTAGCTGGTTCCAGCACAGAACATAATCTGCTAAGAATTAATTATACCTTATATTTTAAAGCAATGCAATACAAGTACTTAATGGGAGTATAATAATTCAAAAGGAACAATAATTCTCTGATTACACGCTATTTCTTTCCCCTTAGATAGCATAATCTTCATCATGATGGGATGTCCTATTAAAAGGTTTCTGGTTTATCTTCATTTCAGCAACAAAAGAATCTCTCATGTGAGTTTCATATCTAGGACCATCGCTAGCCAATGCTGGCTGAAGGGGAGTTTGGTATGGTTCCCTGATCTGAAATGCATTATTCTTTGGCTTTATTCTTTAGCACTCATGTCTGGCTATTAGCCATGAAGTCACTTATCTTGCCTGAACTTAGAATATTAAACTATGATACATAAGTAATGACAGCCAATGACAAGGTTATATGACAATTACATCTAGTATACATGTGAATATTTTATAAAATCTGAAGAATTTGACAGTGATAATCCCTTAAACAGTGACATAAGGGTGACTTTTAACCAGTTTTCTCACCATGATAAACATGAAACACTTGTATAATAGGGGGAAAAGTGTAATTTAAGAAACTTGTAAGTTATAAATGTGTAGAATTTCATTGTTATTTTGGGCTTATATTCATTCATATATATAAAAGCCATTGCCTCTCAGGTTAAAGCTGGGGCCTGGAGAAAATGAGACAAGGCTGCAGTCTTCTGTTCTTGCCGAAATAACTTGGTCAAAATACAGAGAAATGTTAGACTAGAAAAAAACCTTAAGTCTGTATGTCCAGAGGCCAGGGTATGACCAGACTCAGTACCAAAACTCAAAGTTTCTTCTTACTGAAAACATGTTGAGTTGAGTTTCCGTTGTGCTTCAAAACCTGGAATAACCCAATTCAGAGGTTCTCAGCATTTTACCAACTAAAGATCCCTGATATTTTCCCCTTGGGACCCATGTTTTGAAGAATTTTTATCACATAATCAACATTCCCTAAAACTCCCCAAGTTGTATGCTGTCCCTGACCCCTCTTTTTTTTCTTTTTCCCCCGAACTAACCAAAGCTACAGTGGCCATATAGTAGGAGTGTATGCTGCATGCCAGGCACTGTTCTCAGTGCTGAAGACAGCAGTGAGCAAAACAAAGCTGCTGCCCTCACTGACCACTAAGGTGGAGAGTCAGACAATACATTAAGTGGGTCAGCTGTACAGAAAATGAAGCCAAATAAGAGGGGTGTGGAGGATGCAGGGAGCTTTTTCACATAAGGTGGTCAGGTGTGAAGGGAGTGAAGGAACTGGCCCCACAAGTAGAAGAGCATTGTAAAAACAGCAAGTGAAAGAAAGGGCCTTGAGGCAGGAACAGAAGCAAAGAGGCAAGTGTGGCTGAAGCCCCGTGAGATGGGGGCTGGTCAGTCAAGGAGGGCCTTGTAATGAATAAGGCTTTTCCTCTGAGTTAGGAAGGCACTGGAGGTTTTTAAGCAGTGAAGTGACATGACATGGCTTGGATTTTTAGTGTTTTTAAGTTTAAAAAGCATTGTTCCATGTGGTGCTCTAACAGGGATGGAGGTAAGGGAGACCTGTTGGCTCTTGAGATGATCTACATGAGAGATGATGGGTGGTGGTGGTGGTGAAGGCAGTGAGAGGGGATCAAATTCTGGATATAAGTTGAAGGTGGAGCCAACAGGACGTGCTGATATAATGAATGTGCAGTATAAGAAAGAAGAGGTCTAGATGATTCTAAGGTGTTTGGCCTGAACAAGTAGAGGAACAGAGTTGTCATTTACTGAGATGGGGCAGCCAGTGAGGTTTGGGTAGAAACTGAGCTGGTTTGGATAGGCTAAGTGTGAAATACTTAATAATCTTTAGGTGGAAATGTTGAATAGGCAGTTGGCTATATAAGGCTAAGTTTAGAAGAAAGATCCAGACTGGGAGATGTCAGCATTTGGGGTGTTAGCTAAAGTTATGAACATAGGTTAGAGGACGGAGTCAGAACACAGAGATCCTTGAGGAATCTAAAGTTGGAAATCAGGAGATAAGGAGGAACCTGCAAAGGAGACTGAAAGGGGGCCATCATGATCATAGAAGTGGTGCTGAATGAAGTATTTTATAAGAGGCAGTGATTATCGTATCAAATGCTGCTAAAAGATCAAGAAAGATGAGGTCATTTGAATGTCTTCTTTGGAGAAATGTCTCTTCAAGTCCTTTGTCTATTTTTCAATTGGGTTGTTTATTTTTTTGTTGTTAAATTGTAGTTTACATATTCTGAATATTAATCCTTTGTCAGATATATGCTTTGCAGATATTTTCTCCCCTTTTGTGAGTTGTCTTTTCACTCTCTTGATAGAACAAACATCTTTTGACACACAAACATCTTTAATTTTGATGAAGAAAAATGATTGTATTCCTTTGTTGTTATGTTTCCTTATCTTTTCAAGAAAGACAATAATGCCACCTGTATCATAGCATTATTAGGAAGATTAAGTAAATTAATACATGTGATACATGTAAGGGGATTGGGACAATACTGCCACATAAGAAGCATTCAATAAATCTTAGCTGTTACTCAGGCTAAGTTTAGTATAAAAACCATCAGTCAGAGAAACAGAATTAGGACACATGACGTGGAAGCCAGAGGAACAGATGGTTTCAAGAAGAGCATGATCAGCAGTGCAGAATGACGCGGAGATGTCAAATCAGATCAAGCAAACTTAGACTTGACACCTAAAAGGTCAGACAGAGGTGTGACAGAGGCAAATGCCAAATTATACCAGACAGAAAAGATTTGCTAGGCCCTTTGTGGCCTCCAGGGCCAAGCCTCCTGCTGTTTCAGCCCTTACAGTGCTCCACAACAAGACTGAACCTGTGGGGTTTGCTGAGGTACAGCACAGAGAACACTCAATTTGAAGTCAGAACAACCAGGTTAAAGACCCTGGTCTCCTACCACCTGACACCTGTTTTCACCTCCAGAGCTCCAATTCCCTCACTCCTAGAGGATGGTTATTCCTATTTTACAAGAACAGCGACAGGTTTAAGTGAAGAGTAAACATAATGGTAAGTCATTAATGATTAGTCATAATAAATGGTTCTATTCTAACTCCTCTTCTTGTTCTAATGTTCTAACATTCAGTAATTCTCCCTGTGTACCAGGTCTTGTGAAGTGGGGTATTCCCTTTTTACAAATACTTGGCTTAGAGGTTTGCAGTGGTAATAAGGTAAGACTAATGCATGTCAAGGCTTATGACAATTCCAGATACTGTTGTATTCTGTTGGAAAGTTTTTGCTTGATTTTTTTTGTGGTGATTTTTCTGTCTTCAGGTCCGCTTCCTGAGCCACTGCATTCCTCATGGCTGTGGTGTTCACCAACTTACCCATCCTTGGCTGCTGCCATAAGAAGCGAGTGCTTAACTATCATCATTGACTAGATCCATGGATCTCTCTGTTCACTTTGTTTTGGTTGTAGCCATGAGAATTTAACATTTAACTGAGTTGTGAGTGCACTGCAGAAGTTTGTTTAAGGATTTCATCTGCTGTTCAGTAAACAAAACTTGGGGCTCCCACTGAGTTCTTGCAGCTACCAAAGCAAAGATGTTTTCAGTGGAGTCACTGTCCAGTCTTGATCACTTTTACGCTATGAGCTGAACTTCAGGGAAGGATGTAAGTCATATTTATTTAGTCTGGTTTGTACCTTGTTGTATGGCTCCTGCTTATTTTTCTTTTAAAGTTTATATTTCTTTTTGATTTATTACATATCCCAAGGTACCTTAGGAATGAATATTTTCAGAATATAATAAGATTCTACATTCCATAAAGAATACCTGAATTCAGAGAAATCCAAATGAACTAGGACTTCACAATTTTTTGTTCATCAATGAAAGATGGTAACAGATGGAAAGAATTTTTAACTCAATACACATTTACTGAGTGGTCTTCTTTGTACTAGACACAACAGTCACCCTGTGAGATAAGTATTCCCATTTTACAGATGGGGAAAGTGACTCCCAAGTTAAATATCTAGTCCAAGAGCCCAAGTTTCTTAGCAAGAAAAAGTATTAGACTAGGTTCTCCAAAAAGGCTCTTTGACTTCAAATTAGATGTTTGTTCTATGTATTTTGTCATTTTTCTCTTATTTTCCTGCATAGGTCACCATATACAAGGACATACATGCACACACATACACACACACACACACAAAACAGAGGAATCCTAATTACCACTTCAAGCAGCATAATCCTCTGCACTTAGTTTAATCACAGGATTCTTAAGTCAATTAAATGGGCAATTAATTTTTCTGTGCATTGTTCACTCACATAATAAAACTGTTCATCTCATTTCTTCAGACATTCTCCCCCACACCCCTGTCCTCAATGTTAAAATTCTTCATTAGTCATGCAGTTGATGTGAGATCTTTTTGCAAGAGCACTTTGTAAACTGAAAAGATATTCTTATTATCTAGTTGTGGGATACAGTCTGTCCTACTTCATTTGGCTGAATGATGAGAAGTTAAATGTTTAAACCGTACCAGTTATATACCATTGTTCCAGGAATTGAATTGAGTGGAATTGAAAGGCTTTTCCAACACTCAAACCAAGCAAACAGTCCCTGATTTGCTGTCTCAAACTAAATATATTAGCCTTGTAGTGACCAAATATTGACTAAATGAGAACAAAGAGTTCTAACTGCCCTCTAAAGCACTTGCCACTGAACCTTAATGAAATATCACAAGATGCTTCCAGACAGCAACTCTTTCAGTTAGGAAGAGACTGGAAAAGGGATATGTGTTAGAAGAGTAAGTAGAGACCTCCAAAATACTCTCTCCCAGGAATCCTAAAAAGTCTCATTTACAGAAAAACAAAGAGGAGACAACTTCCCACACTAGCTACCCATGCATTATATCTCAACACTGTCAACAGATACTTCATGGTCCCCATTTTGAACTATGAGTCAGAATACCTGAGTTTGAACCTTCGTTCCACCCTTTAGCTGTGTGATCTCCTTCAAGGTTCAGTTTCCTTATATGTAAGTGGAAATAGTAACATCATCTCATAGGATTGTTGCCAGGATTCATGGAATTAGTTATGTGAAAAAGTATGATTCTTAGCAAATATCTTTTCCTTTGGGTCTCAAATTATTTATTTATTTATTTATTTATTTATTTATTTATTTATTTATTTATTTATTTATTTATTTATTTATTTAATTTTATGGGGGTGGTGGATTCCCGCCTTGTAGAAAAGCCTAGGGCTTTGCCAAGGGCTGAGACAAAGGCTTGGTTAATAAGTGAAAGGGACAAAACAAAGTAAAAATGGGTTTGCCATTCCTATTGGAAGGATTACTGAGTATTCATTCACCCAGTCAAAAAATATTTATTGAAGCCTGCTATTTCTCTAGGCAGTCTTTTAGGCACTGGGATGCAGGAATGAACAGAAAGGACAAAGTCCCTGCCTTCAGTGGGGGGATCAGATAATAAACCAGTAGATGCAAAAGACGCCAAATAGTGATGAGTGCTGTGAATTGAATGAAGCGGGTAAGAAATAGAGCAGGAAAGGAAGGTCACTGAAGGGATGCCATTTGTCTAGAGATGGGATTATGCAAAAGGATAAATCATGCAAATATCTGGAGAACAACCAGCAATGGGAACTCTGAGGGGAACACCAAGGAGGCCAGGGTGGCAGGAGCTGAGTGGGCAAGCAAAGAGAGGCAGCCAGGGGCCAGATTACATGACATCTTGAGGTCCATACAAAGGATCTGGGATTTCATTTCAAATGTGATGAGTAGGAGAGTGCTGTAATCTGATTTAGATTTCATAAAGATTAGTCTGGTCACTCTGTAGAGGACAGAGAGTGGATGGGACAAGAACAGAAGCAGGGAGATAAATCAAAGATGATGCCTGGAGCTGGTGAGATAGTACAAATAGTTGGGTTCAGGATATATCAGGAAGCAGGAAGGTACAGGATTGGCAGATGGACTGCAAGTAGGGTATGAAGAAAGAGAAGTCAAGATTTATTTCAGTATTTTTGGTCTGAGTAAACTGGGTGAGGGCCACTTCCTGAAATGAGGAAGACATGGGAGAGGAGCAGATTTGGGGGGAAGCAAAGAGTCCTATTTGGGAAAGTTAAGTCAGAATGCGCATTTATCAAACGTCTAAGGGAAAAACTGAACAGTGAGCTGGAATTAAGAGGAACAGTGAGCTAGAATTCAGACGAAACACTGCATGTGGGGATATTAATGTGAGGGTTTTTAAAGCCACAAGACTGGGTGAGAGTATACAGAGCAAGTGTCGATGGAAAAGAAAACAGACCTGAGATGAACTACACTTACCTCTTCCTAGAGGCCAAGTGGTCTGGCCAACTCTTAACCCTGGTTGTATATAAAAATCACTCCAGGGTCTATTAAAAAATAAATACTCAGAATAAAACAAACTAGTGAATTTGACAAAAAAGAAAGAGACGCACAGATATAGAAAGCAAATTAGTGGTTACCAGTAGGTAGAGGGAAGAGGGAGAGGAAGAGAGGGGTGCAGCTTGTATTTCTTAACAAGTTCCATGGGTGGACAGCCAAGTTTGAGGGCTATTGACCCAGGAATAAAAAGGCAAAGAGGGCAGGAAAGGTTGTGGTTCAGATAAGAGTAAAAAAATACACCGGGGGCTCAACACAGAACCCATTAAACCCTTCACTTCTACACAGACCCACAGACACACACTCCTCCCCCACCCCTACCACCACTACCTCTATCAACATGACTAGTCAAAGTCTTAAAGACTGAGCTCCACACCCACACGTGAATGTAACTTCTACTCCTCAAAATAATAATGATACAATATTTTTTCATTTACCAAGTTTTTGTATACATTTTCTCATTTGAACACACATTCTCACTTACACACATTCTCACATCAACCCTGTGAGCAACAGGAAAGACTGCATTTACTTGTATTAAATCTAGCCATTAAATCCAGGTCCTGTTGGTATGCTAACTCATTTAATCCTCACAACATACCAACAGTCAGAGTGGTGATCTTCTCCCCAAGTTACAGACAAGGAAACTGAGGCAAGCCACAAAAAGAAGTGGTAGATTTGAGATTCAGACTCAAGTTTCTGACCCCAAAGCTGATGCTCTCATTTCATCAAATACAAAAATTTGCTCACCAGTCTGTTTCATTAAAAAAAAATGGCTACTTCACAGCGAAAAAAATGTGACAGTGAATACATGTATGTTCATGTATAACTGAAAAATTGTGCTCTACACTGGAATTTGATACAACATTGTAAAATAACTATAACTCGTTAAAAAATGTTAAAAAATAAAAAAATGGCTACTAAATCAGGTGAGCTTTTAAAGCAGAACCATTAAGAGTTTTCCCAGAAATGATAATAAATAGCTGTGCATTGAGAATTCTTGCTTTTGAAATAACCATTGTGACATCAATCTCAACCAAATTTTCACATTTCCTTGGTAGGTACTGATTTTGCTCCCAGAATTTTTCATAAGACAAGTTCTTTCTTAGGGATACAGGTAGAAGATATTTAAGTCCCTCAAAGATTCCTGTAAAATTAGAGCCTGGAAATGAGACAACAGGGTAATTGATGGCCCTCACATCCAAGTTAGGCTGGTAGGATTTGGTGCGGGAAGTTGTAAATTTTATCCATATTGAGAGAAGTTTCATTTCCCTATCTATGATTATCCATCCCCCTCTAACATCGTGACTTTTTCTTAAAGTTCAGCATTATGAAATCCGTGTTTCTTACTAGAAAGTTTGATCACTAGTGTTGATAACCACATTGCCCTTCTGACTTGCCATAGTCATGGGAGAACTTCTGAATGCAGCTTTATAGATGACCCTCCTGGTTAGGAAGGACCTTCATTCTAACACCTCAGAGCCCAACCAGACATGCCCAAACCAGCTGCTGCTTCGAGGTATTTCTGTTGGTTTTCACTCTACCAGATTCACATACTTAGAGTTAACATTAAAGAGTTCAAAGTCATGTCTTAAGCAGGTGCTAGACTTGAAAACAGAATGAAAAATGCAGTTATTTATAATTACCTGATTATTAGTTGATCTTCAGACTGTCTAATTCTTTCCTTAAACTCTAATGCAGTATTTCACCCCTCTTAGAGGAGAAATAGGAGCCCCTAACACTGGCTGTAAGTAGTTATGCCTCTGTAGCCTGTCTTCTATGGCTCTTAAAGTATAAAGACTGAAGCTGCCGTTTAGTTTTTAAGCATATGATGTTTACACCACTTCTCCCTCCTCAGCCTCACTTCCTCAATTCTCCTAGCCAATCTCTATGATACCAGGCAGGGGAAAATGGCGAAGCACAAAGAGCAGCTTGATTCTCAGTACTTTACCCAGTAAGAGTCCTGATGGAAGGGTTGCCCAGTCTTCCCAACTAGAAGCATCATAGAAAGGAAGCAAATTTTCAGTCATTGAACTCCCCAAAGCTATGCTTTTCCATTCACGTCACACTATGGAATTTAGATATGCAGATATTAAGAGCTTTTCAAAGTTAGAGCTCATGGCTACACATATAATTTCTGATAATATTTTGCATGTGATTGGACATGTGATTCAAGTTAGGCTAGTCAGACTTCATCTTTCATGGGCTGCATACAAAGTGCAGAAGTATGAAATGGACAGCACTAGAAGCTGATTCCGTCTGGCAACTGTGCGCTGGAGAGAAAGTCCAAAGTGTCTGCTGCGGAGATCCTTGGGGCTGCCCTGGCTCCTCTCTTTCCTGGGGTCTTATTAATGAGCTGATGAAGTCTGTCCTTGACTCTGAATTTCTCTAATCCTTCAAAAACCACTCACGCATTTAAGTTAGTTGGTTTCTGTTGCTTGGAACCAAAGATCTTTACTTGATTAAGAAACAAATATAGGCACTCAATAAATATTTGGGGGAAGGAAGGAATGAAGGAGGGTTAGTGTGAGATGAGAGTCTTTAGATGGAGAGAGCAGGTGACCGAGCAGCCCTGCTCTCTTCCCTGGAGTGTTCCTTGGACGGTGGCATTGTCACTGGCATCACCTTACTGACCACAGGGCACTCTGTTCCCCCTTCAACATTTTGGCCCAAGCATAGTCCCCTCTCTGGGTCCACTGCCTGCTTCCTTTCTCACCCAGATTGTCTCAGCAGCTACCTAAAATTGTCTCCCTGCCCACTGTTTTGTCTCTTTCCAATTCATTATCTGTATTGGATTGATAGTGATCTTCCTAAACTGTGGATATATAATCATGTCACTCCCTGTTTAAAATACTTCTGTGTTCTTCATTGCTTTCAGGATCAAGTTCATGCTTTTCTTCCTCCTCCTTCTCTTCATCCTCCTTTTTCCTTTCATGGCTCACAAGGCCTTGCGTTATTTATAATCTCATCTTTTGCAACTCTCCTCATGCCTTCACCTTACACTTCACGATCCTGATGAATTTTGTCTTTGGACTTGTTGACTCTGAAGTACCTAAAACCCCTCCAAGTGGAGAAGCTCCAAGCCTCAGGTGACAAATCTGGACTGGTGATGGAGATTCGAGTGCCACTAGCTTACAGAGACAGTGAAATGTGGGAAAGAGTGATGTGTGGAATTCAACAAGGACTGGTGGCAGAACCCTGAGGAAGGCCAACATTCCAAGAGGTGGCCCCAACCAGGAATGCTCTCTTCAAGATCTTCACTCCTTCATGATCTAGATCAAAAGAACTAGTTTTCCTATTCACAGTTCATCCTTCCCCTTTCTGATTTTTAGAAAGGAGACAAAATTCTAAGGCCTATGCTCTTTAATGCAATGCTGGCTACAAATTATTATTGAAGCAAGCCCAGCAGTTTTGCAACAAACCCGAGAATCTCACAAGACAAAATACACAGCAAGCCACTACATCTTAGACAGATTTAAGAAAAAAGGCTACACACACCCCAGTCACTTGGACCAGGCAACAGCACAGATCCTCAAGTGATTCCCGTCTGTGTCCCCAGCCTAAGCCACACCAATGACATGATCACAGCCCATGCACTTATCCCCAATTTGTTCCAGTCATTGCCTGTGGTGCTCTAGTGTTGTGTCTAAGGTGAAACGGGACTGCAGAAGGACTGGAAAGGCAGAAAGGGAATGGGACAGGAAGAAGGCCATTAAAATCATCTTCATTTCTTACTTGCAGTGCTTGCCTATCAAGCAGAAGCCTAGAAGACATGTTACTTGGAACACTAGATCTGTGGAATGTTAAGACTGGGGACAACCAGTAGCTAAATGATAGGGGATGTGAACAAAATTAATTTAAACAAAATTAAACAGATCTCTTAAAAGAAAAAAAAAAGACAGACAGATAGAAAAAAGATGATGAATATTTACATATAAACTACCATAAAGTTTATACTTATTCAGCAGCTTGTCATTGTGAAGTCAAGTTTCTCAGGCTGTTTGCTAGGAAGGGCAAAGAGCTTTCTGGTGATATACAAAGATTTGCTGCAATAGTTACGAGGACTATTGACTTGTACCCTTGAAATTATAAATATTTGTAATCAGAAACGGCGCTTGTTAAAATGATGTTTGTTTACTTAAAGTTATAAACTATATTTGTATAAAAGATTATTTTTACCCACCAAACTTGAGATAATTAGCTTTACCAACTTTATTGTATAGCCTCTCTAGACTCTGATTAATGATGATGATGATGATGATGATGATGATGATGATGATGATGATTTTAGTCAGAAAGCACCTAGACCTTTTATCTGGACTTCTTCCTACAAGCTTGTATCTTAATAAGCCTGGTGACTCTCACATTCATTTCTGAAAAGCATAGCAAATGTCAGTTTTTCTCTATCACTTGTCTGAGAGATGTCTTTTCCACAAAATGTTCAACCCTTAGGTAGGACCCCAACAGAAATCCTGATATGACCTTTCCTTCAGAACATACACTTTTCTGATGACTGTTAAAGAGTTGGAAGGACACCTAGAGATCATCTAATCCAGTCCCCTATGACTTACAGATAAAACAAGTGAGGACTAAAAAGTTAATTATCTGTGGTCACCTGAACAGTTAGAGGCAGAACCAGGACTGGGATCAAAGTTTGCTGCTTTTCTGAGACTGTACCCACACCTACCCCACCTCGGCTGGCTTCTTTGTTATTGTGGTTGAATATGCGTAACAAACTTTACCACTTTAGCCATTTTTAAGAGTACAATTCAGTGGCATTAAGCATATTCACAATGTGTGCAACCACCACCACTATCCATCTCCAGAACCTTTTCATCATTCCAACAGAAACTCTATACCTTTTAAACAAGAACTTTGCACTCTCCCTTCAGCCTAGGCCCTGGTAACCACTGTTCTATTTTCTGACTCCATATATTTGACTATTCTAGGTACTGCATATAGGTGGAATTATATAGTATATGTTATTTGGTGTCTCATTTATTTAATTGAGCATAATGTCTTCAAGGTTCATCCGTGTTACAACATATATCAAAATTTCATTTCTTTTTAAGGCTGAATAATATTGCACTGTATGTATATACCACATTTTGTTTATCCCTTCATCTCTCGAAGGAAATTTGGTTGTTCCCACCTTTTAGCTTTTGTGAATAATGCTGTTATGAAGCAAATATCTGTTCAAGTCCCTGTTTTCAATTCTTTTGGCTATATGCTCAGAAGTGGAGTTGCTGGATCATACGAAAATTCTATGTGTAATTTTTTGAGAAACCACCATACTGTTTTCCACAATGGCTGCATCACTTTACATTCTCTCTCTTTAATTTTTTATGTGCAGTAGAAAGAGTATTGGATTGGAAGTTGCCAGTTCACTTCCAGGATTGATTAGCTGTGCAATCTCAGGTAAACCACTTTACCACTCAAACTCAGCATCCCCAGTCAGGAAGAGAAAAACCACCATTGACTTTTGCTGGCCCCACAGAACTGTTATAAGAATTCAACAAAATGAGATACCCAGACTAAAATGTTATTTAACAGAAGTTATTATTAGTCATTTGTACTAAATGTGAGTCAAATTCAATGTCAAAAGAGAAAACCATGAGGTATTAAGAAGGAAAGGGCTCATTAGAGACATCTGATATCCTACAAAGACTAATCTAAAGGTCTTTTTTCCTAAAACCTAGGCAATTTGGCTCTAAACAAGTCCACTGTTCCTCAATGCAAGTGTGAAGTTACAGCCAGCTTGGGAGAAGCTAAGACGCTAAGAACTTAAGAAAACAGCAGTGGGTCAGTCTGCTATTTGAGTCTGAAGCTCTGCAAGTCAATGTTCTATTAGAAGCATTTAGAATTGTGTTTATAATTCCCTGTAAACACAGCATTCCTAGGACAATGTGGCTTATTCCCTTTGATTGATGATAAGAGTTGCTGAAATACGTCCAACAGATTTCTTTGTCTGAACTTAAAATCACAGGCTTAGTTTTACTTGTATCGATTAAACAGTAGTCTCAAGATAGGAAATTTTAGAGGTGGCCAACATGGCAGAGTAGGAAGACTCTAAATAGGAAATGAAAGCTACATGCTGGCTTTTGGAAAAATTTTGAGGTACCTCTTTGGTTTTGGATCTTAAATGTTAAATTTACTTTCAGCACAAATCAACTATAAGAATATTAATTCTGTAGCTACTGCAAAGGATGCAACAAAAATAAGGGGAGCAGAGTCCCTGCCCTAAAGGAATTATAGTCAGAACTGAGGATCTCAAGGTAATCTAGTGAGTAATATAGAGTTGCTAAAAATTTGTAACTAATGACAGAACAGAATTATTTTCACTCTTATTTATACATACTAATGCTACTTACATAAAGAGCATCCCCCTTAAATATTTTTTTTTTGTTTTAAACACGTTTAAACTTCTTCTGCCAACTTTTTCTCTTGTGCCCATCCTAAATACTACCCATTTTTAAGAACATTAAAGACCTAGACAATTTTTATATTGTGATATCAAGCTACTCAACTATTAAACAGAAAAGGTTCTTGGGTCTAGAGAGTATCTGATCAGATTGGCCAGGGAAGGGACTCTCCTCCTTGGCTCCAAAGCCCTGTGGTAGAGACAGGGGTGCAAAATCAGTGCTTTCTGAATCTGGCACTAAGGAAGGGGAAGGAAACAACCAGGATGATGAGGTTAAGGTGAGACTGAAGCACAGGGAAAGAGGAAAAATACTGGGAAGAAAAATAATGGCCAAGAGAAATGGGGCCAGAGAATAAAAGGAAGGCACCCTCTCAGGGTAGGAACTCCTTCTGAGATATCTCCTGAAAATTACATTCTAGCCTCCGAAATGGTGAGCTCACTGATTTGCAAGGCTATGCATTCCAACATTAGACAGCTCTATTTTTTTTAATGTTCTTCTTTAAAATAATTTAATAACTGGCAATAAAAGATGTATTAAATAATAAATCAGGGTACAGCCATATATTGGAATATTATTCAGCAAAAATAAATAACGTTGCTATAAAAGAATGGAGAAACAGTATTTAGTGATACAGGGAAATGCTATTATTATATGTGCCTTAAGACCCGAATTCAGTGTGTGTGTGTATGCAAACATTAGAAGGAACATTAACAGTGTTTATTTCTGGGTAGTAGGAGTATGGATGATTTTTATTTCCTTCTTCATGCTTTTCTACATTTAGAAACATTGGATTACACCAATAGAACTGTCCCATCAAATAATCTGTGGTGCTGTGGTGCTTCTCACAGAACAGCACATGTGAGCTTCCAAAGACTTTCGTGATTGGAAAACTAAGAAGGTAGAAGAGATAGGAAGATAAATGGATCTTGTGCACCTCTCTGCCGAGATAGACGGATAAGGGTGTTCCTGGAGTCCCTGTAGTGCACACATCTTTGCCTCATTTTCTTTTTTAGTTTTGTTTTCATGGTGACTCATTGGTGATGAAGGCAGACACACCAGAGGCATCCCAGGAGAATCTGTTCTGCTCTGGTGAGTCCCAGAAAGTTCTCAACTTTCCCTGCCCAGGGCCTCCTCCTATAAATTGTGTACCCCCTTCTGCTGATAAAATGGATGAGAATTCTCTTCTGGGTAGAGAATACCAAAACTCAGGTAAAATATCTTTAATATGTATTGAAGAGAACATCAAAACGTTTGTGGTTACAGAGCGTCCTGTGCAGGGTGTCTGCGCGTGGCAGGTCAGGCCTTGCAGTGCGCAAAAAGCAGACAAGGAAGCTCTTTCAGCTCAAGAGCCTCCCACTCCACCTTCGTGGCCCTTTGTTCTGTGTTGCTCAATGTCAGTGTGAGTCCCAGGGAGCGAAAGCCCAAACTGCCTGCAGCCAGACAACCTGTTTGTATTTCTAACCCTCACTTGAGGCTCTCTGAAGCCAAGGAGAACTCCCTAAGAAAATGCAAACGCAGTTTTAGTATATTTTTAAACATCTTAAAACACCAACAAACTTTTGTTAAGTGTAATAAAATACAAATGTGCGGACTTGGTACAAATAGATGGGACCAAGTAATATCAAGTAAACCAAAGGAGAAAAAAAATTTTTAAAAACTGAAAAAGCTTTGTGATGTAATTTCTTAAATTGATAATTCTATTTTAGTCTTCAACCTGACAAAAAAGAATTTGGACAGAGTCCCACATTAACATGACTTTATTGTTCAGTATATAATGAAGCATCCCAATATTTTGAACCATCATTCTCTCCATTTTGGGGAGGGAGTATAGAAGAGAACAAAAATTTACCCAGACCAACCCGCTTAAAGCCTCCTGAAGTAAGCACTCAACTCACTTCCTGTCTTGTCCTTTTAAAATGGGGATATGACTGGTTCATAACAAACTTCCATCACTTCTACTGATCATACTAATCTTACTACCGTATTACCTATCTGTTTCTGTTAGGTACCAAAATATCTATCTATTTCTCCTTTGGAAGACTGGGATGGTGTCCAGAACAAATAGAATAATGGAAAACCTTGACACGGCAATTTGTAAATAACACTCCACAAAGACAGTCTTGTCCCTCTTCAAGGCCCTGGGTAATGCACATCCCATACCCCAGCACGTTTGCATTAGAATGAATACCTCCAGCAAAGAATTGTTCCATCCCAATGCATCTAAGTAAACCGCTCAAATGAATTTTCAGCTGACTTTCCACAATGCTTTTTGCAAGCTTTCTGCCTTCATTAAATTATCAGGAAAATACAGGTTAATTTATTATGGACAGTCACATCCATTCTCTGTACTGCTTTGCTCAAAGAAACTCAGGCCCAACATGATAACAGAACAATTCTCCACCTCACATTTTCCCTTGTAAGATAAAGAAAACAGAATCATTCTGCCTTGCTCCTGGAAGAAAGGCAGAGCCTCCCCAAGGCCCTCAGAATGCCATCTGGCTGCAATCTTTCCCAGCATTTGCTGACTCAGGGACAAAGTACATTTATTTCAGACAGATCAACACTGTCACCAAGTGGACAGTCAGCTAGGCAGGTTGAGGCCTTAGTCCTGCTCTTGGCTTGACAGCCAGACACTGACAGCCAGTGTTTGAGTAGGAACCTTTTCGTTTTAGGTGATCACAAATAATTGCTAATATTCTCTTACAGGGAACTGGAAGGAACTGAGCTAAGTCTTTGATTTGGATGTCACAGATGAGTGCAATTTAAGGAGGACATACATTTTTATTGTGCTGATGCCTTTTTAAGCCACTAGTAAATTTATAGGAAGCACAGACTATAAACCAACCACGCACAGTCTGCCAAGACTCACAGGATCAAATACGCTTGCAGGAGCAGGGTGATATTTGATCACCTGCCAGGTACTGTGGGAAGACTTCCCTACCACAGAATAAGACTCATTGTTCATTGTTCATAGTGACAGGGATGTGCATTTTGAAAACTGAAAACAGATTTTCTGTGTGTGTATGTGAGTTGAAATCTGAGGAAGTTACTTTAGTGAAATCAGTGGATGGGCTACCCTTTCTCTATTTAGTATCTATCTCAAAAGACATGGACAGATGTAGCCTCTGCCCCATCTCATTTGTCCAGAGTCTGCTTCTCTTGTCTCAACTGTCATTTGAACACTTGGAACAAACCAGCTTACTTTTCGTATTAAGGTAAGAGGCTCTTTGCCTTATGCCCTTCTTGCTAAATGTGCCTTTAAATTAATTTCTTCTCCCCAGCTGGAACTCATCAACAAGCTGAAAGCATTCATCTGGCATCACTTTATACTTCTGAAGAATGTCTGAAGTAGCAGAGCTGAGACTTCACCTTGTAGGAGCTCTTGTAAAATTTTAATTAAAAGCAAAGTCTCTGTTTATCATGAGAAAAATGTGGGTTTGAATTCTGACCCCACTGCTTGCTAGTTTCTTGACCTTGGACAGGTTACTTAATCTAAGTTTCAGATTCCACCTCTGTTATTAGAGATGACATTAGTTTCTACCCACTTGGCTGCTGTGGGTATTTAGACAAGAAAATACATATGAAAAACTTAGCACAGTGCCTGGGCATGTAGAAAAAGCTTCATAAATAGTAGTGTTAGCATTATCATAATTATTACAACAGCCATCGTACCTGCTATTCCTAAAATGCAACTTGTATAAAGTACCTCTAGACTAGCAGATGAAATCACAGTTTCTGTTTTTGTTTTTTTTTTTAGCTGGAAGAGTCCTGTGAGATCATCCAGTCCATTGCTTCTCATTAAAATTATCTAGGGAAGCTTTTTAAAAAAAAGTTATCCCAAATAACGAGACAAAAGAATGCTTACCGTATGATTCCTTTAAGATGATTTTAGATTATAGTTACAGCAGATCAGTGATTGCCTGGAGATGAGGCTAGAGGAACTTACAGCTAAAGGGCCAAAGGAAACTTTTTGGGGTGATGGCAATGTTTTCTATCTTACTATGCGGTGGTTACATGAGGATACACGTTTGTCAAGTCACTGGGACTGTAACAAAATGAGTGCATTATATTGTATGTAAAATATATCATAATAAAGTTGATGTAAGGAGAATACTGATGCTGGGTCTAACTCTTAGAAATTCTGATTTAATTGTTCTAGAGTGGGGCCCAGAAATCATTTTTTCCCTTTCTTTCTTTTTTTCTCCTTTTTTTTTTTTTTTTTTTTTTGTATTGCTATTCCTTAATGATGCTGTCTTTATTATACTACAGCAAACATTTGGGAGACATTGGTTTTCCCTAAAAATTCTAGAACTCAATCAAGCTCGGATTTTATTACTTATTACAGGATCTAACAGGTTTTCCAAAAAATTAGTTACCTTTCTGACCCGCAGAGAGGTAACAAATACTAAGCAAAAGAGAGAGCCTTTCTCCCTCTGTCAACTTTGCGAGGGCGGTGAGCGTGGGTCCTTGCTTTTCGTGTAAGTTTGGAAATATTAATCAACACGAATGGGTAACTTTCAAGAGAAAAAACTGCGAGTCCTTCAGCCATTAAAAACCACGCCATGCTTTAAAAACTTGAGCTACATTTCAGCTGAACATTACTGAGCATTTACTCCAACAAGTTGGAAATCGCTTTGCGAAATCTGAGTCCTCTTAATTTCACCGAACTATCAAACGTCCCATGCCTTGCCCTCCACCCCATACTTTCAGGCTTGCAGGGAGGAAAGGAAAGACGTCTCCGTATGTGGACCGCCGCAAGCTGCGGGGGCCCCGCTAGACTCGGGCTCCATCTCCCGGGCTTCGCGAAGCGCCACGGCCGAGAGGGGACGGATATTACCCTCAACCTTTGGAGGCGACCTGGAACTGAAGGGAAGCAAAAGCTACCCGCAGAAACCGTAAACCCCCTCTCCCCCGACGGCTGCCCGACGCCCCGCCTCGGTCCCCACCCGCCGCAGGCCCTCAGGCCTCCAGGCTCACGCGCCCTCCAAGCTCACGCGCCCGCCGCCACACGCCACGGCCACGTCCGCCCCGACCCCGGCCACGCCCCCAGAAATTTTTTTTTCCATGCATCTAAGGCATCAGCCAGAGTTGTGAGCCACTGATCTAATGCAGTCCTCTCTCCTATCAGATGCAATTAACCCAAGTTATAATGGAAGATGCAGAACTAAAAATCAGGTCTACAGGTAGCTTATGCTCCAAACCTTTACCTTTACTAATAGTATTCCTCCTCCCTGGAACTTCTTTATCCTCTTCCTCCTTACCTCTATCAAAATCCCTCCTACTTTTAGCCCAGCTCACATATCACACTTCTCTGGGAGCCTCAGGCAGCAGCTCTCCCCACTGGACTACGAGCTCCATAGTAAGAAGGACAGTGGCTTTTTAATTTTTGTATCCTCAGTAGCCAATACTGTGCTTGCCACAGAGCATTGAACAAACATTTGTTGAGCTGAAAAATTGCTTGAAGGGAATTAACATTTACTAAGTGCCCATGATATACCAGGAATTTAAACAAGCACTTAATGCACATTATTTTACTGAATTTTTATAATTTTATGAATCGGTTATCATTTTTCCCTTTTGTAAGGGAGGAAGCAGGCTCAGAAAGGCTTAGTAATTTTCCCAAGGTCACAAAGCAAGCAAGTAGTAGAGCCAAAGTTTGGAATCAGTTTTGATTTTTTTCGAAGTTCGTGCTTTCCCTACCATACTAGGCTGTCTCATTTATGGTTGTTATTCTATTCGGTCTTAAATGATGGATATTATATATCCCATCTTCTCAAGTAAGTTATAAATTTCTTAAATGCAAGAATTAAATTTATAATCCCATAACTCATATGGTGGATGATTTGACCACCTCAGTGTGAGAGTATCCAATTTTTAACTGCACTAAAAATAACAATAAGGACAATCCAACAGTTATAAGAAGATATGCAGTTATAACCTGCTGTTACAGAAAGACCTGCAGTCAAGGGGGTACTACAGAAGGTTGTGATTCAAGCTGATCATTTCTGCATTCTCACTAGCCTTCTGTGCACTCTCTGGATGATCTCTAAGTCATGCGAGCATCATACACAACAGTCAGTTAAAAGAGTCATATATATCTCAAAGCACATACCAAAAAAATTCCTGGGATGACATTGTGTCTTTGAACCAGAAGTGGACATGCACTGCCAGTAAATTTAGATGCAGAGATGATGCTGTATTTGAGCAATCAAAAGGAATCTGAGAGACTCTGGAAAAGAAAAAGAAAAAGTTGTGAAGACATGAAATCCCAAGTAACAAATCTTTTGCTCCATTCAGCAGTATTTGTATCTTTGAGCCAAACAGTCTAGACTTTGTCTCCACCACTCTATTAGAAATGCCTTCATAAGCTCACCAAAGACCTCTGTACTGCCAAGTGCAGTGGACATTTTCATATTTCTTTTATTACTTGACTTCTTTATGGCATTTGAAAGTATTGAACTGTCCCTTCTTCTCAAACTCTTTCCTGAGTTTCTGTGGCCCTATTCTCTTCTGTTTTCTTCCTATTTCTCTATGTCTTCCATCCTAGTCTTGGTCATACACAACTTTTCTCTACCTGGCCTCTAAATGTCAGCTGTACTGAAATCTCCAGCTTTGCCTCCCACCATGCATTCTCTTCACATGCTCCTTGGGTAACCCATAATTTCAACTACCATTTATGTCTACAGCAAATAGCTTCCAAAGCTAGTGCTCTCTTCTGAGTGCCAGACTGGTAGACTGAGTTGCCTACTTCTTGATGTCTCCATTTTGATGTCACCCAGGTACCTCAACTCAACATTCCCAGTCTGAATTTTCCATCTTTTTCTTCAAATAGTATTATTATTTATATTATTAGTATAAAGACAGCTATAATTCCTTTGCCAGACCACTCATCAAGTAATGGGGGTCTATCTCCCTTCCTCTGGGCGGGCCCTATGGCATACTTTTATCAACAGCATATTGAGTAACTTAAGAGATCTCCAGCTTCCATTTTCACCTCTGGGAACATTCCTTCTCAAAATACAGACGCCATGTTGTGAGGAAACCTGAGCAGCCCTCACGAGGAGGACAGAGACCCCCGGGGAACAGCCATGCCTGAGCTCTAGAATGGCAGCAGCACCTGTCAGCCATGGAAACAGGGCTGCTCTTGAATCCTCAGCTGTACTTAGCCTGTCCAGCCAGTCCTACCTGAAGCCTAGTCAAGCCATCCCTGCTAAGTCCTGAGCAGGGTCATGAGCAAACACGTGGTTGTTTTAAGATTGTAAATTTCAGGGTGGTTTGTTATGCAGTGATAGACAACAGACATTTCTTCTCCTCCTTCTGAATTCCCTGTCTCAAAAAGGGGTACTGCCAGTCTCCTAACTGTCCTCCTGAGAAGCTGGGAGACATATTAAACTCTTCCTTCACTCAACATATCAAATCTTTTTAAAAAAATTTAACTATTATTATTAATTTTAATGGAGGTACTGGGGATTGGACCCAGGACCTTGTGCATGCTGAACATGTGCTTTACCACTGAGCTATTTCTCTCCCCTCAACATATCAAATCTTTTTTAAAAAATTTAACGATTATTATTAATTTTAATGGAGGTACTGGTGATTGAACCTAGGACCTTGTGTATGCTGAGCATGTGCTTTACCACTGAGCTATTTCTCTCCCCTCAATATATCAAATCTTATATAGAGTCTTGCTTCTAACTCTCACTCATACTTAGCATCCTTTTCCATTCCTACCGTCATGGCCTGATCATTTATCACCTGGTTAAATGCAGTAACAGGCCTCTCTGTCACGCTGGCATTTTCAGGATCATTCTGTCAAAATGATCCTTCTAAAATACAAAATCTCTTCACATTACTTCTCTGCTTAAAATCCTTTAATGAATCCTTTTACTTTTCAAGGAGAGTTCAAACTCTCCTTGAAAATTGCAGTTTTCCAACATGCCTTCCAAAATGCAGTTTGTGGGAATTGTTCTCTACCCAGTTAATTCTTACTGATCCTATAAGACACTTTTTGCTTGAATGTTCTGTTCATACTTCTGACCCAGAACTCAAATCACCATGTTGTGATTGTCTGTTCTCTGGATTGTCTTTTCCTTGTGGATAAGCCCAGAGTCTAATTCATTTTTCTATCTCCAGTTCCTATCACATGCTCCAGCATTTGTAGGAGCTCAGTAAATGTTATTTGAATTAATGACTATACAGAACTGTGCTGTCAAAAATCCTTCTTGGACTGATTATTTCCAAGCGGATATTACTAGTAGTTTGGACTTATTTCCTCATTGTTAAAAGGGTTCAGCCAGGCATGGCTTCTTTCATCAGCTCCAACAGCCTCTGAAATTCCTGCTGAGCATACATACAAAGCCCCTTCCACACCTCCTGCCCCTACATGTCCAAACACATATTCTTGAAGTGCTAAATAGGAACCATTGCTCCCATCCATTCACCTCACTCAGTTCCACTCTTGCTTCCCTTAGCTGCTGGTTTTCTTACTCCACGCCACTATGTGGCCTGGTGTGGTGCTTAATAAGTGCAGGTCCTAGAGTAAGACTGCTTGGTCTGAACCTCAGCTCCAACACTTCCTAACTGAGCAACCTTGGACAAATGACTAATGTCCTGTGTCTCTGCTGCTGACCTATGCTCAACAGATGCTTATGCACAGAGCCAGTCATTTAGAGTTCTTTTGAGAATTAAGTGATACTATAGATAAACAGTGGTTGCAACACAGTAAGCACACAATAAATATTTGCTCTCTTGATAATATTCTGACTTTGCCATTTCTGATCAGTTCAGCAAACATTTACTGCTTATTAGTTGCCAGGCCTTGGGAAGATGGTCGAGCACTGTCTACACAGAGACTATCAGAGCTTTCGGGTTTGATGCACATTGTTGTTGATCCAGTGAGGAGCTGAACTCCTGACTAGTCTTGCTCTCTCATCCACTGGGCTTGTCTGTCTCTTCAGGGGAGACCTAACTCAGTTCACAAGTAAATGGTCCAAGAAGCACCTCCCATGAGACCAAGAAAGAATTAGCAGTGACCTTACACCCCCATATCTGGCCCTCAGGCTGAAGAATCATTCACTCATTCATTGGTTCATTGATTCATTTGACAAAGATGTTTTAAGTGCTACCATGTGCTAGTTCCAGTGACAGGCATGGGGGCTATAATGTGAAAGACGTGATCCTGACATCAGGAAGCTTTCAGCCTGTAGGCAGAGGACTCTAGCTTCAGGGCAGGCTAGGAGGGTGGGGCTGATTCTCCTAGAACCTGTGCCCCCCAAACCCATCACACACCCTCTGTGGCTCAGACCACCCTTTGGGGAGCTTTGTCTACACCCTGGATGCACCAGAGCATCCAGTGAATTCCCACTGCTATTCAGCTTCTACGTACAGCTCAACAATTTCAGCAGCATGCAAGAGGCCTCAGGGTGCCCCAGTTAGGTACCATAAAAGAGAAAGAAGGCCAGGCAACCCTTTTGGAAGAGACTGGGATTCTTGGGTGAGTTTTCTTTGTTTTATAACCATCTCCATTCTTATTTGTATTTTCTTTAGGGTCACTGATATGGGATCACTCTTTTCCTTCTCATGAGCTAAAACAGAATCTGCTTTTTGGAAGCATAGGGTACCCAGCCAGTTAATGCCCAGATTCTCTTTCTTCACCATTCAAAGTTACAGATGGACATGTCACCTCCATGCAAGGTTGATATCAATTCTACTGGACAAAATAATATTTTATTAGCCAAATTTACATTTTAAATTTGTTTGTTTATATTCTGCCTTCTTAGCAAAAGATCTGAGGTGGTTTATAGGAAATAAGTATAGTGTAAAAGAAAATCATAAATTATAAAAATTACATTGAGAAGATTTCAGTATAAACAGAAGCTCTACATCCAAAAAGAAGAAATAGATTTCAGATAAATAATCCATAAGTTCTTAACCTATTGTTATAATTGACCAAAGTCAAAAACTTTACTCTGTACTGTAAGGCAAAGTGAAAAGAGAAACCCAGTTGGGCACCAAAAATCTCATTACCAGGGAAGAAGAAACATATCAGATCCTCACAGGAAGTAAAGCTTTCTAGCTTCTCATTCAAAGAGACAATTTTCACACTGGGCTTCATACAGAGGACACGAGGCCCATAGCAAATAATGTAACATCGCTCTAAAGAAGCTCAGAGTATATTCAGGGCATCCTCCTAAAAGGCAATCCACTGAGAATAGTTCCACAAGGGATGATGTGGCCCAAGCCCTCAGCTTTCACGTGCTTTTGCCTGATGAGGAACAAGACCTGGGTTCTGCAAGAGTTTGTTAAAGTATCCCGTGGGGCTATCACTGGGGTTGAGATAGGGAACTGACCAGGCAGGGTGGGAAGAGCCTCAGTGACAGTGACCCTCAACGTCACACTAAGGAACTTGGACTGGACCTTAGAAGAAGTTTTTAGAGGGTTTTAAGCAGGAGCATGATACAGTCATGTTTGGATTTTTAAAAGAACACCCTGCAATGTGTTGGAATTATCAGAGGGGTCAAGACCAGAAGCAAGATGTTTAGTCAGAGAGTCCATCGGAGAAAATCAAGTGGAAAGTGATGAAGGCCTGAAGTAAGCTGAAACTTTGGGATTGAAATGAAGGGACAAATAGGAAAAACTGTTATAGTAAGAGAACTGGTAAGAGTTAGAGACTTTTTAAATGTGTTGAGGGTAAAGTATATCATGTAGACAAGGTTTCATTAGTACCTGCTCAGATCAACTTGTAGTGGCTATTTGAAGTGCGATCAGAGGTAAGAGTTTGGGACCCAGTCTTGCTCGGTTGAAAATAATGCATTAGTAACGTCTGCAATGGATGCAGAATGGGAGGATGTTGGAATGACTGATACTTACTTTTCTTATTTTCTTGCAGAGGAAACATAAAAATGTACTGTGTTCTGAAATGTGCCCACTGTATGATTTCATGTATATGAAGATCCAGAACAGACAAAACTAATTTATGAGGATAGAAGTCAGAATAGTGGTTCCCTGGAATGGGTAGGTGGGTGGAGTATTGACTCAGAAGGGGCAAAAGGAAGATTTTTCAGGTCTGGAAATATTCTTTTTCTCGATCTGGGTGGTAATTTTATAGGTGTATGGGTATGTAAAAGTTCATTAAGCTATATAACCTTAAGATTTGTGACCTTTATTATAGGAAGGTCATACCTCAATTTTAAAAAGTGTGGGGAGGGAAAATTCCTTCCATGATTCTTTGTGTGGTTGAGAAAATGTATTAAGATATAATGTGTAAGTAAACATTATTCCATAATTTGCCTCTATACACATGACACTCACCTGAATGCAAGGCATGTTTCTAAACCTACTCAGTTCCCTATACACTTTGGTCACTTCTTTCCCAGTCTTGTCGTTTTCCTTAGCTGAAAACACATAGACTATAATGATCTGATCCACGGAGGACAGCTGGTTGCTTATTAGGTGACATACTCCAGGTCTGTCACTTCAGGGATGCTGTATGTGCTACACTGGCATGTGTCCCCTTTCTTCCCACACAATGTCTTCCTTAGGACCACAGGGCAAGCCAGCTGGGAGGCAAACCAAGCGTCCTTGCTCTCAATGGGGAGAGGAAGCCTAGAAACATAATTGTGGAAATCATGTTTAAAGAACTGAAAGGAGAGAAAGAACATTATTTTTAAAAGTACCAAAGAACCAAAGTGGCTACTTTAGAAAAGCACCCAAATTTAATTCTGGACAGAATTTTATCTGCTAATATGCTAACATACTTGTCAATACACTAAAAGAGTTAAATGTAAATCTTTTCAGGTATATAGGCATCTATGGCTCTGAGACAAACCAAGTTATGTATTCAGAGGACTAATCAATCCAAATGGTGGCAAATAATTGATCAGTAAGAATAATACTAGAGTGTTAATTGCAGTTTACAAATGGGAAAACTGAGGATTGAGAAATTCAGTAATCTGACCAAAAACACACAAGTAGTAAATGACAGAGCTGGAATTTGAACCCAAGTGTATTTCTTTCCATTGTAGTACTGTGGTCCCACTGACTCCTCGAGGTGAAATACTGATAACTCACTTCTGAGCTGAGTTATGTCTGTTAATAGAGGGAATAAGACATGTAACCGAATAGCCAGAATGGAAATCAGAATGCCAAATTTGGATCTGTCACTTACTCTCAATGTGACGATAAATTTTCTGGCTTCTTTGTGCCCCAGTATTAACATCTGTAATGTAGGGGAAAGTTCACATTTCCACATAACATCTAGGGAAGTTGTGAGGCTTGTAAGATCAAGTTTCATGAATTTTAATCACACTTAAAGAACTTTTAAGAGTAGCTGAAATTTGTTAAAAAAAATTTTAAGTTGCCTAAAATTGGCATTCATGGGTAGCTAGAAGAGTATTTTTTATTATCATCAAAATATTCAACATTGGCTTCATTTTCTTTGCCCTGAACCTGAGGAACTTAGTAAATGTGATAAATACCGAGTTATGTTTGTTGAAGTCATGCTTTTTGAAATTTCTTAATGGCTCCCCTCAGTAGAAACATATTTCTACAAAATGATTATATATTTACTTGTCATGCAAATATAATGCAGAATATCTTACTTAATTTTACTTGCCTTATTGCTCCACCAGACCTCTTTGCAATGTCTTTTTCCCCCTTTTCTCAACTTAATGTTTATTAGTGAATTTAGATACATACCATCTTAGAAATGGATCTTCTTTTATAGAAAGAGAAGCAAATAGTTTCAATTGAATATTGTTGCTCTGAAATGTTCAGAATCTGATCAATTCCATATTCATTATAGTAAAAGTTTATATATATGTGTGTTAGCATGCTCATGTAGCAGGATATTTCACATATTCAAAAACTATAAAAAATAATAAAGCAGACACCCTTGTATACCCTACCCAGCTTTATCAAGTCTTAATATTTTACTACATTTGTTTTATATATATATATATATATTTTTATGATTTCAGATACAACTGAGAGCCCCATGGACTCCTGCCTGATTTCACTCACCTTTTTACCCTGATTCTGTGTATGTCATTCTCATGCATGTTATATAAATATGTCATAATCCATTATCTATTAAGGTTAAGGTTTTTAGTTGCAAGCAACAGAAACAAACTCTGGCAAATTCAAATCCCTGCTCTGCTGCTTACTAGCTGTGTCTTTGGGTGTGGGGAGGGCACAGGGGAATTAACTATGGTTACCCCTTAAGTGTGTCATGGATGTTAAATGAAATCTTGTAAGAATTGTGTTTGGCATGCTGCCTAGTGTATAGTAAGTGCTCACCCCAGACATTATTAGTATCATCACTGTTCTTATTACTCATCTCTCCACCTGAACCACCCATTCCTGCCTGCCTGCATATCCAAATTTTCCTCATCACTCAAGACCCTACCCAAAGGCTCACTAAAAAAATCCTTTAAAAAAAGTCTCCCTCCTCAAAACTTCTCCAGCATTCTATCTATTCTGCTCCAATAGCACTTTCTTCCTTATTTTCCATTAACTAACAGTATGCATTCTGAATCTCTCTTTGTAGATTTGAAGCCGTTGGAGGGCAGGGACTGAGTCTGTGTTCTGCTGGCTGGGCCTGCACGCCTGTGTTGGCAGATGAAGGCTATTGGTTGACTGAATTCATTCCACGGCCAGGTGTCTGGCAGCACTGCTTGGTTAGCAACATCAGTAAAGTCTGCTGACAATGCTTCAAACACATGAAATGGTTCCCTCACGGCATTTACCACTTTTCTTAAAATTCATTGTCTTCACCAGTGTTACTGAAGCAATATTAGGATTGAGAGCTCTAGGGATTCTCAGGTCCCGGGGGTTGTGACAGATGCCTGGTCAACTGATCTGCATGACGTGCAGTGGGAAGGGGCAAGGCATCTCCTATGGCTTCTGAATGCTACCACCCAGTGTAGACTCCAGTGTAGAGACCAAGCCACTCTACTACCACCTCGCCCTCCGCCTTGCCATCTAGACCTGGACAGAGATGACACCAGGACCTTCTCAGCCTGAGGTAGGAAGCTTCCCTGTTTGCAGCTGGTCCCAGAAATATAAATGCATAGAGAACTTGGCTTTTTACACTGATAAGAAAAACAAGGATATATTTCTTTCAGGGGATTTGCTCCTGGCCCTCATTTACCATCACCGAACAACAGAGTCAGGAATTTTTGGCATAGGGTTAATGGTTTTAAACATGTGTTCACTGAAGAGGTGAAGACAAACTGAGTCTTGATTCCTGATTGGTTCCAATTCCTTCTGCTAACAGGGCAGCCTCTTAGGAAGCAAGTTGGAGAGAGCAGAAATGCTTGAATCTAGGCATATGTTTGTCCCAGTTTTAAGGAATATTTTTCACTGATAGCATGTAAGTGGCAACACCTTAACTCAGCCTGCTTAGAGAACACTTGTGTGAAGCAACTTAACAGCAGGCCTTGCTCAGCATTTGTAGGTGGACTGAATGAGATGTCCATCTAAAGCTCTTTCAAACTTAAGCTGAACTATGTATTAAGACAAATGAGTCTGGTTACCTGACGGACTGATTGCTGGCTGGGGTCTTCTGGATTTGACAGAGAGGCAAAGGCTTTAAAGACACCCTTTAGTTTTAGGAAGGTTTTTGGTATCGGAGATATTCCTTTTTCTCATCTTGTTCCTTTGTACTTTGTTTCAGAGGAAATTTTGATGAGATTTTTTGTTTTCTGACCACGTTTTGTGGAAACTTGGGCATTTTGCAAATATGCAGGGTTTCTATTCCTGAAATGCAAACAGAATATACTTCATTATTAGTGGACCTACGTCACTGTAGGTGGAACTGTATGTATTCGATTGGGTGAAAGAATTTCACCCATTTACAAAAGTGTCTTTGTGTTGGTTCTTTTATTTTAAATGCACTAGTTGATTTGCTCAGAGGATACATAGCATCTATATAATAAAAAAAAATCCCTAGGCTATCAACAGACCTAATCCATAGGAGTTTGTCTGTGCTTACCTTGTACTAGGTAATGTGCTAAGTACTTTAATACATTATTCCATTGAACTAAGTACCATCATGAGGTGAGTACTCTTATTTTCATGACATCACAGATAACTCCAAGTTCACCCAGCTAGAAAGAGGCTGAACTAGGATTTGGGCAGATTAATTCTGAAGATTGTTCTTTTACAACATGTTTTTAGACCAGTGCTTTTCAGCCTTTCCTCATCAAACAGAAAATTGTATATTATAAAGCCCTATATATAGATTCTTATCATAGAAATATTATCTTCAAAAAAAAAAAGAAAATATGATGTATTTGTATGGCATATTGTGGTAAATTCTCTAAGCTGCTTGCAGATAGAATTAACTATGCCAGGGGCTCAATCACCCCAGCCCAACAAGGCTGCTCTGGGGACTAAGGATTTCCATTTTCAGTTCCTGTGTATACACTGGTAGCACATCCTTTGGGAAGTTCTGCTCTATATCATCATAGGAAGCAAATGACCTCCTCAAATGGAGAAGCTTGCCTTTTGAATTTAGAATACATTTGATGCTCATTATTAATAGATTCTGTATTTGTGAATTTGCCTACTCACTAAAATGTATTTGTAATCCCAAATCAATATTTGTGTCACTTTCGTGGTCACAGTGACATGGAGAGTGGTGAAAAATTTTAATTGCGTTGTGCATGTTCCCAGTTGAGGTTGAATGAGGTGATGCTCTGCCTTCTTGTTTCCCCGCTCATACTGTAATAAGGTATCCTTTACATGGTCTATTCTGCGCCATGTTTTATGCATTTTTGTGCTTTTTGGTGGTGATTTTACCATTTAAAATGGCTTGCAAGCTTAGTACTGAACTGCTGTCTAGTGTTTCAAAATGCAAGAAGGTTGCTCTGTGTCTTAATGAAAAAACATTTGTACTGAATATACTTAGTTCAGGCATGATTTATAGTGCTGTTGGCCATGGGTTCAATTAATATATTGACAATATGTATTAGATAAGGTGTCTTTTGACAGAAATAAATAAGGTTATGTATTGATCAGTTGATGAAAATGTTGTCTCTATCTCTCTGAGAGTGGTGGTTTGGTGTCAGTTATTCAGTATTGGCGGAGATTCCACAGAACCTACCATGGATAATGAGAATCAGCTGCATTATATTCCCAGTCAGGGGCTGAAACTGTGAGGGGGCTGCAATCAAACACCAACTATGAGCTGCCATTACAGCGGCATATCCCAACGTGAGGACATAGACCCTTTCTCAACACAGCAAATGAACAAAAGACATTAGCAAGGGCTGAGGTTTTGTTGGGGAGATTGAGCAGTGGAGGTTGTGGAGTAAGAGTATTTTCTGATCCAAAAAAATGAATCTGAAAGTACCTCCCCTTATGAAAACACATAAGTAGCCAATAGGTTCTTCTCCAAAAAGAGAAAGGAAATAAAATTAAGGTTGGCTCCTTTGATTTTCTTGCTATGGCCTATCACCTGGACCTAGGTTAAGACTTTATATGTACAGCATTTCCCATTTACAAACGCATCACTGGGGGAACCTTGGAAGGAAGAGGCATTTAAATGTTGGTCTGCTGGAAGTCTGAATGATGGGAACAGGTTGTGTGGAGCGACACAGTGGATTATATAACTGACCCAGCACAGATCTGTAGTGATCCAGCCAGTGAAGTAGGATGTGCTTGAACTTTCTCTGCAGTCCTCTTAATTTGATAACAGCCACAGGGTCAGACATAGGGCTTATGTCCATTTCTGGATCAAATATAGCTGTATCCACTCAGTCTGTTAAAACTGAAGTCTTCAAAACAGAAAATTTTACATATGTGTATTAAAAATATGTATGAGACAACTTACTATATGAGTATCAAACATCAGTTCATTCATTTTGTCATCTATTCATTCATTCATTCATTCAGGTTGTCCAATAAGTGTTTTCCTGGTGCCATTAATGGGCCAGGTACTATGCCAGAAACTAGGACTAAAGATATATGTATATATGAAAGTCATGTTCCCTTGTGAATGTACTTATTGCCACTGAATTATACACTTAAGAATTATTAAAAGGGTGAATTTTATGCTATGTATGTTTTACCACAACAGAAAATGAGGGAAGAAAAGGCTATGTTCCCTACGCTCAAGGAGCTCACAGTTAGGGGAAGAGCTAGACATGTAAACGCTATGATACAACACATTATTTATAAGCCCAGAGTGTTGCCAGAGCATAAATAGAAAATTTAACATTGTAATGTTGAGTTTCTATTTAGCAGAAGAAAGTTTCAAAGAAGTACACAATGAGGACATTAGATTTGAAAGTAGTTATAGTGGGTAGTATGTGTGATCTCATCACAATAAATTGAGTATAGAGAGTAGTTACTTAGGTTTGGATGAGCTCATGTGAGTAGAAATATTGTTAACATTTCAGTGTTATATATATCCATTAAGTATACATAATTATATAAACATTTACATATGTATTTACAAATAAAACATATGCATAACTGTATACTGAAATCATTATCCAGGTGTCATTTGCATAATTTGAGTGTGTTATGACAGAGCCAGATGAAGATATGAGAGATGTTCTGAACTCAGGAAGGATGTGAAGTGGGGACAGAATTCAGTGACCCATCAAGAGATTAGGGAAGTGGGTGGCAAGGTTTTGAGGAATTTGCTCTACAGAAATCAGGCAAAGTTGACCGTGGGAAAAAATCAACCCTATCTGAAGGGCATAGACTTGAGTTCCCTTGTCATAATTACTCTAAAAAGGACTAAGAGAACCCATCTGAGATGTTAATAAAAATCACCCAAAAATGGTGTCTTAGGTCCCGAGTCTTGGCCTCAAAAATCTGCTGGATAAATAACCCCCAGAAAAATTTAGAATTTAAATAAGGAGATGAAATAAATTAAAACTTTAATGTGTATGGGTGGATGTATAACTCAGTTGTAGAGTGACAGCTTTATCATGCACATGGTCCTAGGTTCAATCCCCAGTACCTCGACTAAAAAAATAAATAAAATTTTAATGTGTATGAATTAATTTTGAATCTGGAATAATCTTCTTTATTTGTTCTGTTTGAAGTATTAAAGCTATTCTGCTAAATTGGAGAATCTGGGTGATTACCCTTGGGCTTTCAATTTAAATTGAGTCAACTGATTTTACACTTATGATTATGAAGTTTAAAAGCTTAAGATAATTTGACTAAGTTCAAAAATATAATTGGAATATTTAAGAGAACTTGAGATTCTCTCCAAATTTATTTGCTTTATAAAAGTTAATAACTTGAGAATGTTTTCCTTGTTAGACTATAAATATGTATTTGAGTTACTTAAGGTGGAGAAAAATATACTAAAAATATAAATGCACTTTGAAATATATAAGGGATTGTTATTCATTGTTATATAAGAGTCTGTTAAAGGAAGTTTAATCAGTTCAATTTGAGTTAATCAAACATTAATCAAGGAAAAAGTAGACAATTATTATTTTAGTGGAGTTTATTGATAGAATATATAGATTTTAATGGCCTTAAAACTTAACGAAAGGTGGTGTATATATATATGTATATATATATATACTTATAAAATATATAAGCTGAGCAAAAGTAGCTAGACAGAGAAGAATGCATACTGATTCTTCTTATGTGAATGATTCTAACTATATGAAACACTAGAAATACAAATCTAATTAATACTGACAGAAAGCAGTGGCTGTCTGTGGCCAGGAACAGGGAGCACTGACTGGGAAGGGACATGGGAAACTTTTGCTGTGATAGAAATTATCAATATCTCAATTGTGGTGGTTATACAGGTGTATACATTTGTCAAAACTCGTCAGGTATACACTTAAAATGGATGCATTTTACTGTAAGTAAATCATACTTCAATAAAGTTGATTTTTTAAAAAGTTAAATACACTACTTCACACTCATTAGGATGGCTACTATTTAAGAAAAACAGAAAATAAAAAGTGTTGGCAAGGATATAGAGAAATAAGAATGTTTGCGTACTGGTGGTAGCAATGTAACATGGTACATACAGCTGCTGTGGAAAACAGTAGGGTGGTTCCTCAAAAAAAAAAAAAAATAGAATTACCATATGACCCAGAAATTCCACTTCTGGGAGTATATCTGAAATAACTGAAAGCAGGATCTTGAGTTATTTGCACACCCATGTTCATAGTAGTATTATTCACAGTAGCAAAATTTTGGAAGCAATTCAAGCATCTACAAGTAGGTAAATAGAGTAATAAAATATAGTGTGTGTATATATATGTATACATATATACAGTGGAATAGTATTCAGCTTAAGAAGGAAGGAAATTCTGACCATGAAACAACAAAGATGGACTTTGAGGACATTATGCTAAGTGAAATTAGCCAGTTATAAAAGGATAAATACTGCATGAGTCCACTTATATTAGGTACCTAGCGTAGTCAGTTCATGGTGATTGAGAGCTGAATGGCAGTTGCCAGAGGCTGGGAAAGAGGGGAAATGGGAATTGTTGTTTAGGGGTACCGAGTTTTAGTTTTGCAAAATGAAAAAGTTCTGGAGATGGATTTTGACAGTTGCACAACAATGTGAATGTACTTATGTCACTGAACTGTACACTTAAAAATAGGTAAGATTTTTTTTTTAAGACAAATACAAAAAAATAAAAGTCAGCATATGCTCCTCCAGATAAATGGGCCTGTGTTCAATGACTTGACTCTTTGGCTCTTTTTCTAAAACAAGTCCAGTCTATGTCAGAAGAGAAAAATAACTCTAGAATAACATGAAAACTAAAATACATAGTGATTATTTTGTACTTACATCTTTGTCCTGTGTTGTGCATTTCATTTGCTCGCACTTTATTTTGTAGACCTTGAATAGCAGCTCCCTGGCTTCACTGGGTATAGGACTGACATCAGGGAATGGCTGAGAGAGATTTCAGATGACATGGCTCATAAAAACCCAGGGAGGCAAGATAGCTTGACATAAAGGCACTATTGATGGCAAAGATTATATAACTTCAGCATATGTGAAATATCCATGGTA
The DNA here is from genome assembly GCF_048773025.1 of Camelus bactrianus. NCBI lineage: Eukaryota > Metazoa > Chordata > Mammalia > Artiodactyla > Camelidae > Camelus > Camelus bactrianus. Next base: position 39,066,749 of record NC_133550.1, on the reverse strand, counting down.
ATTCTAAAAAGTAACACAGTTTTGATTCCTGTCCCTGAATATAAAGATCTTTTACATGTGTTCAAACACCTTCTGTAATATGTGTACCATTCATATAAAGGCACTCAAAATTTTAAAAGCTTCAAGGGTATGATCATAATCAACCAAGCTAGCTCACTGCTTAACTACATGAAATTAGAGATACTAATGTTTTAGCATCTCACCTCTTGACAAACAAAAGCTTTAGCCTAAAATTCCTCAACAGAGGTTTTGTGCAAGAGTGAAGTGGTTAAGATAAATTATTCTGAGCTATAGTTTTAACAATGCTTTAACATCTCCAGATTCCTTTGGAATATTACTTAAGCTTTTAAAAAAGTAACCTTGATTAATTTTAATTTAGTTAAAAAACAGTATATGAACTTCACACCATTTTTAAGAAATCACAGATTATATAAATGCAAACAATTCAGCCCATTAGGACACTGGAAATTAATTCTCCAAAGCTTAGGAATCAAGGCCTTAGAAGAAACTAAGTGTTCAATTTTCTCCCAACTCTACCTTTATCTTTTAACCTCTCCTCATTCCAACCTTTCAGTTATTTCTCAGGTAAGGTCAATAAACAGTCATGATAGGATTTTTAACTAGGCAAGACTTCAGCATCTTTATTATAGAAAATCACCAGGCAATATTAAAAGAATCTAAATTCAGTCAACATTGTTCCTGCTCTGGTCTGTGCTGAGGTGGTGGCATGAAGATGATTAAAGAAACTGCTGGACCTACCGCCTCAGGTAGCTGTGGAGGAAAAGGCTTGCATTTTACAGGTGCCAGAGATAACCTTATACTTTGGGGATGCCATTTGTAGACCAAGGTGATGGCAAAGCGCCCAGCAATCTTCACAGTAATGAACTTATTCACCTGGGGGTTAGAGAAAGGATTGTCACATCCTGCACAGAATTATCATGTTCATAATTCAGTTGGAAATCATAGACATTTATATGGTGCATGGAAGAAAATTCCAGATTGACGTTCACAGACAGCTTCAGTCTAATTCCATTAAGTCAGGAATGGGCTTTAGGTTTTGTGCTGCCAATACATTTGTTGCTATGATTTATTGAGGGAAGGAAGAGGAGCGGGGAGAAACTATTTGCAATTAATGTAATTATGTCTTATAAAGAAAGATTCATTTTTTGATTAGGAAAATTCTGGGTCAGTTTACATGTACTTCTGAGCCCTAATTCTAGCCCTGAGACACAGATGGTCTCTCCTGTAAAATATAGTTGATAACATCTGATTTCCTTGATTTTGAGAAAAGTCATTTATGGCTGCCAAGTGCTTACAAATTTTACAAGCCTTAATATTATTGTGAAACTTATTAAAGCTGAAGGTATTTTATAAATGAGAATAGAAAAGTAATGATAAATGAACATCTTCTCAAAACTAAGGTGAACATCTTCAGATTTGTAGAGCATATTTAAAAGGCTTGCTATAAAGTGTCCTAATTAAGTCAGCTGCTCTAAGCATGGGAGGACTTTTGTTTGGTTACAAGTTAAACTCTTTGCTCCCTGAAGGCTGCCAGCTGAGGTAATCTGAATTGTATAATCAACCCCATAGGGTCTCTGACTTTTTTAGATAAAGGGTGAGGAAACCATTATTCCTGAGTGTCTGGAAATTGCACATTCAGGCTTACCTGGTACAGTTTCTTTATGTACTCTTTACGTCTCTAACCCTGCAGAGCTAAGTGGTACCTCTTTAAAATAGCCATCTAAATAGTATATGTAAGATGTACAGCCACCATGGATGATTCTGTCAATTGTGTGTACTCTCTATAAGATAGCCTGTTCTGTAGAAATATAACATGAGCCACAAATTTGAGCCACATTAGTAATTTTAAATTTTCTAGTAGTTGCATTAAAAAGAGTAAAAGGCAGGTGAAATTAATGTTAATAACATGTCGTAATTAAGTATATCTAAAAATTAACATTAAACATGTAGCTGATATAAAAATGATTAATAAGATATTTTATGTTCTCTTTTTTGTACTAAATCTTTGAAATCTAGTGTGTAATTTACACTCACTGCATATTTCAGGGATTTCATAACCACGGGTGGCTGTGGCTGCCATACCGGACAGTACAGCTCTATATATCTGTGGTGCCCCTAAGGTTGGTTGTGCAGTGCACTGCCTGTACACCTGTACAGCCATATGCAATGGCCCTGGATACTAAGGGCAGTCCATACACACACACACAAACACACACACACACACACACACACACAAGTAACTATATGTGAATAGAGAATGTCTAGCACAGAGGTTACAGCCTGATAGCTTAGAAATGTTTGGTTTAGTCCTCTCAGACTTTGAACTGTTGCCAACTTTTAAATATCAGAATATTTCACCAAAAACCTGAATTCATGGCTTTTTAAAAAACTATAAAAGATAGCAAGCCTAGGCCCATATTCCCATGTGGCAACAGCCTTCTGCCCTGCATAGAGGCTGCAGCCGCAGGTGGGACACACTTTCCAGTTCACCGAAGTTCCTACTTGGCTGGCTCACTCTTACATATCTGAATTTCTGATCTTTGATCTACAGAGGTACACACCGAGCGATTAACAGAGGTAATTTCTGCAGAGTGAGATTAAGGAGCAGGAGACTTTCACTTTGAACATTGTATACTTTCCTATTTTTAAAATGTTTTGATAGTAGGCAAAAATGTTTTCTGATAATAATTTTTAAAAACTACTGTTGAAAGTTACTGCTGCTTAGCAAAGATAAATTCATCAAGAAAGGACCAAGAGAAGTGCCAAGTGAAGTGAAGAGCTCAAATAAACTTTTAGCAGATCAATTGGCTAGTGTAGACAGCTAAACTGAATAGTTCAGTCCTCTCAATCCTCCTTCCCCCAATAGTATATTTTAGAAACTCAAAGCAAATTATTGTTATAGCATAAGAAATGATCAGAAAAATAACAAATTGTAAAAAAGAATTACCCAAATTTCGACTGGATCAAGTTTTCCCTTTGAAGGCCACATCCATTCCCTTATAATATTTCCTTTTTTGCTGATCACCATACCTCCATCCTGATTAAACATCACTGATATTACTTGGCTGTGAAAAAGAAAGAAACATGACTCATTTAGAACAAGAAAAATTCATGGACTCATGAATTTGGCCAAGGCTTTTAAGAGGACAGAACTCCATTCTATCACATTCCTGGTGGATAGTCTCCAAGCCTGAATATCCTCCTTGAAGGGAAGGTTGGTATATACCTATTGGCTGATCAAGATTTCCCTTCTCTGAGACACACCCCACTCACCACTCCCCATCTAGAGAGTCATGGGAATGGGCTCTGCCAACCATGATTATCATACTATGTGGCCCTGCTGCCCTGGTTGCAGCTGATTGAATCAGGGACGGACATTTGACCCAGCACTGTGTTTTAAATGGATGCAAAAATATATACAATCCAACAACACATAAAAAAGATTATACATCACGACCAAGTGGGGTTCATCCCAGGGACACAAGGCTGGTTCAACATACGCAAATCAATCAATGTAATACATCACATCAACAAGAGAAAGGACAAAAACCACATGATCATCTCAATCGATGCAGAAAAAGCATTTGATAAAATTCAACACCCATTTATGATAAAAACTCTCGCCAAAGTGGGTATAGAGGGAACATATCTCAACATAATAAAAGCTATATATGACAAACCTACAGCCAGCATAGTACTCAACGGTGAAAAACTCAAAAGCTTCCCACTAAAATCTGGGACAAGACAAGGATGCCCACTATCACCACTCCTATTCAACATAGTCCTGGAAGTCCTAGCCACAGCAGTCAGGCAAGAGAAAGAAATAAAAGGGATCCAAATTGGAAAAGAAGAGGTAAAAGTGTCATTATATGCTGACGACATGTTACTATATATAGAAAACCCTAAAAGGTCCACACAAAAGCTACTAGAGCTGATTGAAGAATTCAGCAAGGTAGCAGGTTACAAAATTAACGTTCAAAAATCAGTTGCATTTCTTTACACTAACGATAAATCAACAGAAGAAGAAAGTAAAGAAACAATCCCCTTTAAAATAGCACCCAAAGTAATAAAATATCTGGGAATAAATCTAACCAAGGAGGTGAAAGAATTATACACAGAAAACTATAAACCATTGATGAAGGAAATTAAAGAAGACTCTAAAAAATGGAAAGATATTCCATGCTCTTGGATTGGAAGAATCAATATTGTTAAAATGGTCACACTGCCCAAGGCAATCTACAGATTTAATGCAATCCCTATCCAATTACCCAGGACATATTTCACAGAACTAGAAAAAATCATAATAAAATTCATATGGAACCATCAAAGACCTAGAATTGCCAAAGCATTACTGAAGAGAAAGAAAGAGGCTGGAGGAATAACTCTCCCAGACTTCAGACAATACTATAGAGCTACAGTCATCAAGACAGCATGGTATTGGTACCAAAACAGACATATAGACCAATGGAACAGAATAGAGAGCCCAGAAATGAACCCACAAACTTTTGGTCAACTCATCTTTGACAAAGGAGGCAAGAATATACATTGGAATAAAGACAGTCTCTTCAGCAAATGGTGTTGGGAAAACTGGACAGCAGCATGTAAAACAATGAAGCTAGAACACTCCCTTACACCATATACAAAAATCAACTCAAAATGGATTAAAGACTTAAACATAAGACAAGATACAATAAACCTCCTAGAGGAAAACATAGGCAAAACATTATCTGACATACATTTAAAAAATTTTCTCCTAGAAGAAATAAAAGCAAGAATAAACAAATGGGACCTAATGAAACTTACAAGCTTCTGCACAGCAAAGGAAACCAGAAATAAAACAAGAAGAAAACCTACGGAATGGGAGAAAATTTTTGCAAGTGAAACCGACAAAGGCTTGATCTCCAGAATATATAAGCAGCTCATACGACTCAATAAGAAAAAAATAAACAACCCAATCCAAAATGGGCAGAAGACCTAAACAAGCAATTCTCCAAGGAAGACATACAAATGATCAAAAAGCACATGAAAAAATGCTCAATATCACTAATTATCAGAGAAATGAAAATCAAAACTACAATGAGGTATCACCTCACACCAGTCAGAATGGCCGTCATTCAAAAATCCACAAATGACAAATGCTGGAGAGGCTGTGGAGAAAGGGGAACCCTCCTACACTGCTGGTGGGAATGCAGTTTGGTGCAGCCACTGTGGAAAACAGTGTGGAGATTCCTCAAAAGACTAGGAATAGACTTACCATATGACCCAGGAATCCCATTCCTGGGCTTGTATCCAGAAGGAAATCTACTTCAGGATGACACCTGCACCCCAATGTTCATAGCAGCACTATTTACAATAGCCAAAACATGGAAACAGCCTAAATGTCCATCAACAGGTGACTGGATAAAGAAGAGGTGGTATATTTATACAATGGAGTACTACTCGGCCATAAAAACCGACAACATAATGCCATTTGCAGCAACATGGATGCTCCTGGAGAATGTCATTCTAAGTGAAGTAAGCCAGAAAGAGAAAGAAAAATACCATAAGAGATCACTCATACGTGGAATCTAAAAAACAAAAACAAAAACAAACAAACAAACAAAAACAAAGCATAAATACAGGACAGAAAGAGACTCACAGACAGAGAATACAGACTTGTGGTTACCAGGGGGGTGGAGGGTGGGAAGGGATAGACTGGGATTTCAAAATTGTAGAATAGACTACACTGTATAGCACAGGGAAATATACACAAAATGTTATGATAACTCAGAGAGAAAAAAATGTGACAATGAGTGTGTATATGTCCATGAATGACTGAAAAATTGTGCTGAACACTGGAATTTGACACAACATTGTAAAATGATTATAAATCAATAAAAAATGTTAAAAAAATTATCTAGTATGTATTTGTTTAATTGAATACATTTTGTCAAAGCAATTTAGACTTTCATTAAGTTCCCTCTCTGTGCCAGGCACTGTGCTGAGAAGGGAGAAGACACTAAGATGATTTAGATGTGAACACACAGTGTGATGCTACTGATGTAGAAAAGCTAATGAAATGCTAGGTTGCATTAGTAGACATGCAAAGTATAGGGAACATAAAATCAACATCTTCCTTTACCACACAAATTCCATCTACGGAAATCTAGATGATTCTTGAATCCACACATATGTCTCTATCTCTCTCACCCTTGCCTTAGTCCAAGCTGCCATATTCTCTCTTGTACTTCTCTTAACTGGTCTCCATCATTGACTTTGGTTCCTTACAGTTTGTTTGATCATGTCACCTCTTTGCTTTGTTATTACCCTCGTACGACTTTTCACTCGTAAGATAAAATTCATGATGCAGCATAGGAAGACCTGCACATCGGGCCCCTACCTGCCAATCACTCCAGCCTTATTTGCACCACTCTAGATTCTAGACACACTGCTTTCTTTCAATCCTTTGAGTGTATTATGCCCAGCACCTTCTTCATGGCATTTTGTATTTATATTTTTTTCTTTTCTTTTCTTTTTTAACATTTTTTATTGATTTATAATCATTTTACAATGTTGTGTCAAATTCCAGTGTTCAGCACAATTTTTCAGTCATTCATGGACATATACACACTCATTGTCACATTTTTTTCTCTCTGAGTTATCATAACATTTTGTGTATATTTCCCTGTGCTATACAGTGTAGTCTATTCTACAATTTTGAAATCCCAGTCTATCCCTTCCCACCCTCCACCCCCCTGGTAACCACAAGTCTGTATTCTCTGTCTGTGAGTCTCTTTCTGTCCTGTATTTATGCTTTGTTTTTGTTTGTTTGTTTGTTTTTGTTTTTGTTTTTTAGATTCCACGTATGAGTGATCTCTTATGGTATTTTTCTTTCTCTTTCTGGCTTACTTCACTTAGAATGACATTCTCCAGGAGCATCCATGTTGCTGCAAATGGCATTATGTTGTCGGTTTTTATGGCCGAGTAGTATTCCATTGTATAAATATACCACCTCTTCTTTATCCAGTCACCTGTTGATGGACATTTAGGCTGTTTCCATGTTTTGGCTATTGTAAATAGTGCTGCTATGAACATTGGGGTGCAGGTGTCATCCTGAAGTAGATTTCCTTCTGGATACAAGCCCAGGAGTGGGATTCCTGGGTCATATGGTAAGTCTATTCCTAGTCTTTTGAGGAATCTCCACACTGTTTTCCACAGTGGCTGCACCAAACTGCATTCCCACCAGCAGTGTAGGAGGGTTCCCCTTTCTCCACAGCCTCTCCAGCATTTGTCATTTGTGGATTTTTGAATGACGGCCATTCTGACTGGTGTGAGGTGATACCTCATTGTAGTTTTGATTTTCATTTCTCTGATAATTAGTGATATTGAGCATTTTTTCATGTGCTTTTTGATCATTTGTATGTCTTCCTTGGAGAATTGCTTGTTTAGGTCTTCTGCCCATTTTGGATTGGGTTGTTTATTTTTTTCTTATTGAGTCGTATGAGCTGCTTATATATTCTGGAGATCAAGCCTTTGTCGGTTTCACTTGCAAAAATTTTCTCCCATTCCGTAGGTTTTCTTCTTGTTTTATTTCTGGTTTCCTTTGCTGTGCAGAAGCTTGTAAGTTTCATTAGGTCCCATTTGTTTATTCTTGCTTTTATTTCTTCTAGGAGAAAATTTTTTAAATGTATGTCAGATAATGTTTTGCCTATGTTTTCCTCTAGGAGGTTTATTGTATCTTGTCTTATGTTTAAGTCTTTAATCCATTTTGAGTTGATTTTTGTATATGGTGTAAGGGAGTGTTCTAGCTTCATTGTTTTACATGCTGCTGTCCAGTTTTCCCAACACCATTTGCTGAAGAGACTGTCTTTATTCCAATGTATATTCTTGCCTCCTTTGTCAAAGATGAGTTGACCAAAAGTTTGTGGGTTCATTTCTGGGCTCTCTATTCTGTTCCATTGGTCTATATGTCTGTTTTGGTACCAATACCATGCTGTCTTGATGACTGTAGCTCTATAGTATTGTCTGAAGTCTGGGAGAGTTATTCCTCCAGCCTCTTTCTTTCTCTTCAGTAATGCTTTGGCAATTCTAGGTCTTTGATGGTTCCATATGAATTTTATTATGATTTTTTCTAGTTCTGTGAAATATGTCCTGGGTAATTGGATAGGGATTGCATTAAATCTGTAGATTGCCTTGGGCAGTGTGACCATTTTAACAATATTGATTCTTCCAATCCAAGAGCATGGAATATCTTTCCATTTTTTAGAGTCTTCTTTAATTTCCTTCATCAATGGTTTATAGTTTTCTGTGTATAATTCTTTCACCTCCTTGGTTAGATTTATTCCCAGATATTTTATTACTTTGGGTGCTATTTTAAAGGGGATTGTTTCTTTACTTTCTTCTTCTGTTGATTTATCGTTAGTGTAAAGAAATGCAACTGATTTTTGAACGTTAATTTTGTAACCTGCTACCTTGCTGAATTCTTCAATCAGCTCTAGTAGCTTTTGTGTGGACCTTTTAGGGTTTTCTATATATAGTAACATGTCGTCAGCATATAATGACACTTTTACCTCTTCTTTTCCAATTTGGATCCCTTTTATTTCTTTCTCTTGCCTGACTGCTGTGGCTAGGACTTCCAGGACTATGTTGAATAGGAGTGGTGATAGTGGGCATCCTTGTCTTGTCCCAGATTTTAGTGGGAAGCTTTTGAGTTTTTCACCGTTGAGTACTATGCTGGCTGTAGGTTTGTCATATATAGCTTTTATTATGTTGAGATATGTTCCCTCTATACCCACTTTGGCGAGAGTTTTTATCATAAATGGGTGTTGAATTTTATCAAATGCTTTTTCTGCATCGATTGAGATGATCATGTGGTTTTTGTCCTTTCTCTTGTTGATGTGATGTATTACATTGATTGATTTGCGTATGTTGAACCAGCCTTGTGTCCCTGGGATGAACCCCACTTGGTCGTGATGTATAATCTTTTTTATGTGTTGTTGGATTCTATTTGCTAAAATGTTGGTGAGGATTTTGGCGTCTATGTTCATCAGTGATATTGGCCTATAATTCTCTTTTTTTGTAGTGTCTTTGCCTGGTTTTGGTATCAGGGTGATGGTGGCTTCATAGAATGAGTTTGGGAGTATTCCCTCCTTTTCAATCGTCTGGAAGAGTTTGAGAAGGACTGGTATGAGTTCTTCTTTGTATGTTTGGTAGAATTCCCCAGTGAAGCCGTCTGGTCCTGGACTTTTATTTGTAGGGAGGTTTTTAATTGCTATATCTATTTCCTTTCTAGTGATCGGATTGTTCAAGTGTTCAGATTCTTCTTGATTCATCTTGGTGGACAGTATGTTTCCAGAAACTTGTCCATCTCCTCTAGGTTATCCAGTTTGGTTCCATACAGTTTTTCATAATATTCTCGTATGATATTCTGTATTTCTAATTTGTTTGTTGTAATTTCTCCATTTTCCTTTCTTATTTTGCTAATTTGTGCTCTCTTTTTTCTTCTTTGTGAGTTTGGCCAGAGGTTTGTCGATTTTATTTACTTTTTCAAAAAACCAGCTTTTGGTTTGGTTGATTTTTTCTATGGTCTTGTTAATCTCTATTGTATTTAATTCCTCTCTGATCTTTATTATTTCCTTCCTTCTGCTGCTTTTTGGGGCTTTTTGTTCTTCTTTTTCTAATTCATTCAGGTGGTGGGTTAAATTGTTTATTTGAGATTGTTCTTCTTTTTTGAGGAAGGCCTGTATCGCTATAAACTTCCCTCTTAGCACAGCCTTTGCTGTGTCCCATAGGTTTTGAGTGGTTGTGCTTTCCATACTAGATAATTATTAGATGCAAGACACTGTTTAGAAACTTAGGCAGCTAGGGATGCCCAGAGTGACATGCTCTCATTACACTCAGGACATTTTCAGGCTTCTGATAATAATTATTTTCATAGATTACATTCATTGGGAACCTACTTACATGCCAAGCCTCAAATACGTGCTTTTAACAGGCAGTGTTGCTTAATGGTTACAAACACTCTAGAGCCAGACTGTTTTTTTTTTTAACATTTTTTATTGATTTATAATCATTTTACAATGTTGTATCAAATTCTAGTGTAGAGCAGAATTTTTCAGTTATACATGAACATATATATATTCATTGTCACATTTTTTTCTCCATGAGCTACCATAAGATCTTGTATATATTTCTCTGTGCTATACAGTATAATCTTGTTTATCTATTCTACAATTTTGAAATCCCAGTCTATCCCTTCCCACCCCCCACCCCTTGGCAACCACAAGTTTGTATTCTATGTCTATGAGTCTATTTCTGTTTTGTATTTATGCTTTGTTTGTTTGTTTGTTTTTAGATTCCACATATGAGCAATATTATATGGTATTTTTCTTTCTCTTTCTGGCTTACTTCACTTAGAATAACATTCTCCAGGAGCATCCATGTTGCTGCAAATGGCGTTATGTTGTCAGTTTCTATGGCTGAGTAGTATTCCATTGTATAAGTATACCACATCTTCTTTATCCAGACATCTGTTGATGGACATTCAGGCTGTCTCCATGTCTTGGCTATTGTAAATAGTGCTGCTATCAACACTGGGGAGAACAGTCTACTCAAGCAATGGAAATAAAAGAAAGAATAAACAAATGGGACCTAATGAAACTTACAAGCTTCTGCACAGCAAAGGAAACCATAAGCAAAACAAAAAGACAACCTATGGAATGGGAGAAAATCTTTGCAAATGAAATCGACAAAGGCTTGATCTCCAGAATATATAAGCAGCTCATAAGACTTAATAAGAAACAACCAAACAACCCAATCCAAAAATGGGCAAAAGACCTAAACAAGCAATTCTCCAAGGAAGACATACAAGTGATCAATAGGCACATGAAAAAACGCTCAATATCACTAATTATCAGAGAAATGCAGATCAAAACTACAATGAGGTATCACCTCACACCAGTCAGAATGGCCATCATTGAAAAATCCACAAATGACAAATGCTGGAGTGGCTGTGGAGAAAGGGGAACCCTCCTACACTGCTGATGGGAATGTAGTTTAGTGCAGCCACTGTGGAAAACAGTATGGAGATTCCTCAAAAGACTAGGAATAGACTTACTGTATGACCCAGGAATCCCACTCCTGGGCATATATGCAGAAGGAACCCTACTTCAGGAGCCAGACTGTTTATGGTATTGAACCAGGCTCTTCCATATCCTAATTGTGTGAACTTGGACCTATTTCTTAATCTTTCTTTGGCTCAGTTTCCTTATCTTAAAATGATAACAGCAGCATCCAACTCACAGAGCTGTTGTGAGAACTAAGTGAGTAAATACGCATAAAACACCTAGAACAGAGCCAGGCACCTTGTAAGTTCTTTGAAAGTATAGCTTTTATTATTACGTCCTCACAGTTCCATCAATATTATGGACCCCATTTCCCAGGTAAGAAAATAGAGGCTGAAGAATGTTAGTTAATAAAATATCCACAGCCTAATATAAAGTTCAATTGAGGGACTCACCATTTAATGAAAATATAGGAATAGTTCACAGTATAAAAGGGGTGATTTTGGCTTAACTGAAGATCCCCCAGTCTGACAGACGGGCTGGAGGAGTAAAGCAGCCAAACTAATGAGAAAAATGGAAATAGAGGCCCCAAGCCTTGGAAACCTAGAGCATATTCCTTTCTTGAACAGGCTACCCTCTCACTCACCCTGGGCAGCGCAGCCTTGAGCTGTTTTAATTCCTGTGAGGAGCCTCAGGGAAGACCCTATTCATCCATCAGCACTGCAGGAGAAGCTCTAGCTAAAGCAGCTGTCTCTCTGCTGGCACTGTATCTCCCTACACACTGGATGTCTTACACAGGGCTCCCAGTCCATGCTCCTCTTTTATTCATCTTCCTGCTGGTGTGAGTTGCTGAGCCTTCTTACCAAGACTCTCCTTTAGTGGGATGACAGATGCACAAAAGCGGGATTGGTTTAAATGGTCACTGACAGTTAAATAATGAATTCCCTTTGGAGGCAGCTTTTTTGGTTTCTTTTTGCCTTCTTTTTCAGAGCCTTCAGTTCTGCTGAAAGCAGACAGTACCCTCTACCAAAAAATGATCTGTGGTGCCCAGGATGAAATTACACAAGGGCAGGACTTAGCCATGAGGCATAGTGTTTTGGGCTTCTGGGAAGTTCCCAAAATATCATCAACAGAGGTGTTGTATTCATCTACTTATTTACTATTATCGAAGAAGACAGGGACAGGATGAGGAAAGCAACAACTCCAGAGGGGCAAGTGGGGGGAAATCATCTCCTATTTGTTTCACAGATATAACAAATCTTGGGCATTTCATTTCATGTAACAGATAATTAAGGTGACAATTTCCCAGTATAAACTTCACTGTTGGGCAATATTAAAGTCTGAGAAGGGCACTGAACATTCTGGCTTCTACCCAGAAAGTGAAGATTTGGGATGTACTTTTATTTCAGTTCTAATCTTGCTGATTTGTAAATCTGTAAGTCTGTCTGTAAGCTAGTCCTAAAAGAGATCTCACAAATCATGTGGCCCAACTTTGCATCTACTGTCCACATCGAACCACTATTATTTCTAATTTACAGGTTTTATTTTTACTTTAATATTATTTAAATGACAAGGGGAGTTTTTTAAACTATTTCATAAAATTGTTGTGAACAGAGAATACCAGGTTTAGGTCCAATTGTAGGCAAAAGGGAAATAATGACATACACTTTAACCATACAATATAGGACAGTAAATTCTATATTAATATTTTGAGCACTGTCTCTTTCTTATAAAACTGCTTTGATGAGATTTAATTCATTTGTCATATTATTCACTATTTAAAGTGTATAATTAAATGATTTCTAGTATATTTACAGAATTGTGCAACTATCACCACAATCAATTTTAGAACATTTTCATCACCCCCAAAAGAAACCACATGCCCATTAGCAGTGGTTCCCAGTCATCCCTCCCCTTGGCCCCCTGGCAACCACTTATCTACTTTCTGTCTATATACATTTGCCTGTTTTGTACATTTCATATACATGGAATTATATAAGTCATACTAGTCTTTTATGACTGATTTCACTTAGCATAATGCCTTCAAGGTTAGTCCATGTTGTAACATGTATCAGCACTTCATGTTGTTTTGTATGGATAGACCACATTTTATTTATTGGTTATCAGTTATCTGTCCACTGAGCTCCCTTTCTGAGGATGTGTTAATGGTGTGGCAATAGAATTAAAATAGGACTTCACAAAAGAGGACTCTATTTTTAGCTCAGACTTCAGGACAAGAAGTACTTTTTTCAAGAGAAACTTAACTACCTGGCATACAAAGAGAGAAAAGTAAGTAAATGTGTATATGTCAATGTGTATGTTGATGTGAACTCCACTATATTTTGAAGAATACACAAAATACTCTTTGCTGTGGATATACTGGCAGAAGGGAATAAGAGGTTGAAAGAAAGGGAAATTTTAAACTGTAATACAATTGTAATTTTACTTGGAAATGATGAAAAATTTTCCAAGAAAATTTTTGCCATGTGCAGGAATTACTCTTATTAAAAAATATAAAAACATCAATATATCCTCACTTCTACATGGCTTTCTCATTGAGAATCTGTAAACAGTAAATTCTCTGGGTAGAATTACAGAGAGCTTCAGCAATGCTTAACCAGAGCCAGCGTTTACAGTAAATGGGTAGAAAGTGAAGGCGCACATAGGAGTCAATGAATAAGAATTCAACATTAATAAATGATACTTCAGCAAAGACTTAGACCCACTTATAAGGACATGAAGAAGAAGTGGATACCTCAGCAGAGTCTGGTACTCCAGAGTCCAGTACAGTAGGATCCAGCCTGCACTGAACTCAGCCCTCAGTTCTGCCAGTTAGATGCTTTCACTTTCTTAGTTAGGTAAAACCAAACACTGATCTCAGATGCCCCAGAACATCCCAGCAGTTTACTTTATATCAGTATATTGTAGAGGATTATATGGAATTTATCACTGTACCCTACAGGCTTAGACTTTCTCAACCAATTCTTTATCTCTACACTGTCCCAGTTGTCATTACATATTGGTGCCTCTTTTAGATGGACCCTTCCAGACTATTAGAGTCAAGATTGAGGTGCCAACACTAGGAAAAACTACCTCCCATAAGGGAATTCTGTCTTAAAGTGGATTATTTTTGTCTGGGTGAGCTACACATTACATCACTAAATAAGGTTATTTATGAGAGACAAAACTAGACAAGATATACTTTTGGAATTGGAGGGGATCAGAACTGAAGTCATTAAAATATATTATCTAAAATGTCTAGTTTTCAGTAAAAAATTACAACATGTAAATAAAAAGGAAAATGTGACCTATACACACAAAAAACCCCCTCAAAACCTGAGATAGAAGCTGTCTTTATGGGGCCCAGATGTTGGACTTAACAAACAGGTTTCAAAGCAGCTATTATAAATATGTTTTAAAAAACTAAAGGAAAACATTTAAAAATTAAAATAAAATATGATAATGATGTATTCAAATAGGGAATATCAAAAAGAAACAGAAATTAAAGAAAAAAAAACTAAATGGATATTCTGGAATTGAAAAGTACAATAATGGAAATAAAAGCTTTACTAGGGGCACTCAACAGTTAATTTGAGCTAGCAAAATAAAGAATCAATAAACTTGAAGATAGCTCAATAGAGACTATCCAGTCCACAGAACAGAAAGAAAAAAAAGTGAAGACAAACAGAATCTGTGAGTCCTATGGACACCATTAAGCCATACCAACATACATATACCTATTGGGAGTACCAGGAGTAGAGAAAAATGGATGGAAAAATTTAAAGAAATAATGGCGTAAAAAGTCTCAAATTTGTTGAAAAATATTAATCTACACATCCAAGAAGTTCAACAAATTCCAAGTAGGATAATTTCAAAGAGATCCACACTTACATACATCAAAACCAATGACAAAGAGAAAATCTTCAAAGCAGCAATAGAGCAATTAGATAAAGAATGAAATGCAGATGAGCCTGACACACAGCAGGTGCTCAATAAATACTGGGTATCTAAAAACTGAACCTTCAAGTGTAGAGGAGAATCAACCAGGATCCTTGTATAAGGGTATATCTTAGAATGAAAATGCCAATCCAACTTCAAGAAAGCATGATTTCTCAGGATAATTATGTGATATTATCCATTTCTCAACTGTGAGGATAATTATGTGATATTATCCATAGTCTAGGCCAGAAAAAGGCAAACTACAATCTACAGGCCAAATATGGCCTGCTACCTGGTTTTGTAAACAAAATTTTATCAGAATACAGCCATGCCCATTTGTTTATGTGTTGACTATGGCTGCTTTCACACTACAGTGGTAGAGCTGAGTAGTTGCAATGGAGACTGAAAGACCTGCAAAGCCTAAAATATTTACTATCTGGCCCTTTATAGAAAAAGTTTGCCAGCCCCTGGCCCACGTATACCTCCCTCATTTCCTTCACTGAATATCACCACAGCTTTGGAAATTCTGCTTTTCCCATTGGATCAGACCTTTAGAGATTGCTGCTGACCCAAATCAAGTTCCATCTGCTCCACTGTAGGCTGGCTACCCAGCATCCATTCTCTATCCCTTCCTTACTTCCTAGAAAATTCCTATTCCTTCAGCACTTCATCCCTAAGAGACCAACCCCATTTACAGGGGCAGATCCTAAGTCGTCTAAGCCCATAGGTGCTGGGCTTTCCCTTGCATCCCTTTTGGTTCAGGGTGGGCCTGTGACTAAGCTGCCTAAACAGACAGAAAGAAAGGCCATACAGTCTATCGAAAAGATGAGTTTTTCCCCTGCTAGACATGAAAAGGAGCATGTAGCTAATATCACTGGTAGCCACCACGGGAACCACCTTGGAAGAAAGGACGCCAAGGATGGCCAAGTGGAGATATAAAAAGAACCTGGGTCCTTGATGACATCACTGAGCTGTAAATTATACTGCATGTAGAGCCCTTCCTATCTCCCATTTTTAATGGTATTTTTCTGTTACTTGCTATAGCAAAGCATCCTCACTCTACTTTTAGTAAAACATATTCTAACTACTACAACACTTTCAATTATAATTTCTATGGGTGGCTCTCTTAAAATCTTACCTGTCCCTGCCTCCCCACCTCCCAACACCTACTCCCAATAGTCTGACACAAATATTTCCCAAAGTCCTGTTCACTCACTATTCAATCATTCAACAAACATTTATTAAGCGGTCACTATATACTAGGCACACATTAAATGTTAAAGGTGAAGCAGTGAGCAGGACAGATATGCTCCTTCCCATAATGGAGATCATATTCTAGTTGCACAGACCCAGTAAATGAAAATTTACTTTCAGATTATGATTGATGCTGAGGAGAAATAAAGTAATCACTCGAGAAACAGAAAGGGAAGAAGAGGGCTTTTTCAAATGGATGGTCAGAAAAGATCTCTTTTGGAAAACAGTCAGCAAGTTCCTTAAAAGTTAAAAATAGTTACCATACAAGCCAGCAATTCCACTCGTGGGTATCTATACAAGAGAAATGAAACATACATCCACACAAAAACATGTATACGAATGTTCACAGAAGCATTATTCATAGTAGTCAGAAAGCAGAAACAACCTCAATGTCCATCAACTGATGAATGAGAAACAAAAGGTGGTATATATACATTCAATGGCCATAAAAAGGAATGAAGTACTGATACATGCTACAACATAGATAAACTTTAAAAGAGTTATGCTATGTGAAAAAAAGCCAGTCACAAGAGACCACATATTGTATACTTTCATTTATGTGGAATTTTCAGAATAGACAAAGCTATAGAGGCAAGGGTTGACTAGTGGTCGCCTAGGATTGGAGGGAAGGGTGGGGAATGGTGAGTGGCTGCTAAGATTTCTTTCTAGTGTGATGAAAATGTTCTAATGTTAGACTATGGCAATGGATACAAAACTCTTGCAAATATACTAAAAAAACATTGTATTATACACTTCGGGTGAATTTGTGGATTATAATTTGTTTTCTCAATAAAGCTGTTTAAACCAAAAAGAAAAAAGAAAAGATCTCTCCTAGGAGGTGACATTTAAACTGAGATCTGAAAGATAAGAGAAAATCAGTCATGCAAAGAGTTGGGACAAGAACTTTCAGTCTTAGGGAACAAAGAGTACAAAGGCCATGAAGAGAGGCAGAAGGTCAGCAAACAAGGGGGTGAGTCATAGGAGATAAGGTTAAAAAGAGGCCTGAGCAGGCAGGGTCTTCTGAAACTCAAAGCCACCAAGTTCCATTGTGACACACTCATCAGGCAATATAATCCTTATGGAAGGCGGTATGAAATATTTAACAGTGAAACCCATGGATAAGGCAGCAAGTACAGAGCTGTTAATTCTAAATGCGATAGCTACAAAACACATTATTGTGAAGAAAAGAAACATCATCAAGTTTTAAAAGGGAAAATATTTAAAGCAACACTTAGCCTATAACTGGGGAAGTGCATTAAATTACTCTCACTGTTGTCTTAAAGATCAATTTCTAGGAGATATTTGCAGACACTTTAGCAAGCACATGAAGAATTCACATCTCCAGAAAGTTCAGAATGTGGAGATTTTATAGAATACCAAACAGGAACAGAATTCACTAAAGCCATATAAATACAGACTTCATAGTATCTGCACTTTGTGAGCAGTTGTAGGTGACACATTTGAGACCTGAGATAAAATGAAGTGACCAATTCAGGTTGGATAATCACAGGATGTAGAAAGGAATCAGAGGATGACATGAAATTCTAAGTAAGAACATAAGACTATCTGGAGATAGACGATAACCAGGAGAAAGAAGATAACCAAGCTTATAAGTTTCAACACGTTTGAGAGGTGGGATCAGTGGTTAACAGAGTACTACTGGTATAGTCATTAATCTTACATGTATTTACACTTCTCAGATTCTACTATGCATGATCAATCAAAATAGAATTGGGGGTGAAGAGAGGCAGAGAAAAAAGTAATAACTTCGATTTAGGTGATGCCCTTGTGATCAAATGCAAAAAATGGCTGCAGTATTTTTCAGCTTCACCATGTGAAGAAGCCTGAGCTAGCCAATTAAAATGCCATAAAATTACATGATGTTTCCTAATCTTTCTTTCGAAACTGTTGAACTACTAGAGCTGGGAGAGGAAAAGACTTTTTGAAAGTACATGCTTTCTTAACCTTTAAAATGCTTCCAGATTCTGTCATCTTCTTTTCATTGCAACATCAAAGTTGGGAAAGGCTCTTCCACACTGAGCGGCAGGTGTGTACCTGCCGCTCAGTGAGGCACTATGCTGCCCCATTAATCTCTCTCTATTTGCATCTTGAGAATCAAGCATTAGTCTTTTATTTCTTTTAGTTTTTCGCTGACCTGTACTCTATTTTCTGGCAAGCTGCTGACACATTTCGACAGGTAATTTGGTAACCAGCCAGGGAAGGGAAATAGCGAGAAGGGGCTTCATAAGAAGCATAGGTGGCACAGATGAAATGCTGAACATGGCTGAAACACACAAAAGCACATTTATGGTTAACTTGTTTAAAAAAGAGGGGGTGGGGGTTGGGAGGCAATTCCTGCTCTCTGGATGACCTAACTCTCAACTCCCATCATCTTGAAATCAAGGGAAGTCAAAACATAGGGATGGGAAAATATGTGATGGGGCCCATTCAAAAAATTCAAATTCAGCAAATTCAGAAGTAACATGATGACTTAGTTCACTAAAAGGCTGCCTTATGAATAAGCTACAATGTCAATCTGTTTCTGAAGCTCCATGGGCCAGAAAAAGTTTTTCTCAGCTCATATTTCATGCTTTTTTGTTTCCTGCATTTATATATTTAAGGTACCTTTGTCCAAAATTTTCAACTAGGTGCTTTAAATATGAGTCACCAACTAAACTGAAATTGAACACATGGAAGAGAATCAGGCAGAGGTATGGGGGTAAGTAACATCTCAAAGAAGGACAAATACAGAGGAATCGTAATTATAATGAATTGCATAGTGTCTCCCCCAAATTCATGTCCACTCTGAACTTTAGAATGTCACCTTATTTGGAAACATGGCCTTTGCAGATGTAATTAGATAAAGATCTCAAGATGAAATCATTCTAAATTGGATTTAGGGTGGGTCCTAAATCCAATGACTGGTGTCCTTTTAAGAAGAGGAGAGATCATACTGAATGGGAGGCATTTTTGCAAATGATATGATTGATAAGGGATTGATATCCAACATATATAAACAGCTCATACACCTCAACATCAGAAAAACAAACAACCTGATTTAAAAATGGGCAGAAGAACTGAATAGACATTTTTTCCAAAGAGGAAATGCAAATGGCCAACACACACATGAAAAGATGCTCAGCATCGCTAATCAACAGGGAAATGCAAATCAAAACTACAATGAGGTATTACTTCACACCTGTCAGAATGGCTATTGTCAAAAAGAACACAAGTAACTAATGTCGGAGAAGAAGTGGAGAAAAAGAAACCCTTGTACACTATTAGTGGGAATGTAAACTAGTTTAACTATTGTGGAAAACATTATGGAGGTTACTCAAAAAACTAAAAATAGAACTACCGTATGATCCAGCAATTCCACTCCAGGGTATGTATCTGAAAAAGCCAAAACCACTAATTTGAAAAGATACATGCACTCCAATGTTCATAGCAGCTTTACAATAGCCAAGATATGGAAGCTACCTAAGTTTCCATCAACAGATAAATGGAGACAGATGTGGTATACACACACACACACACACACACACACACACACACACACACACACGAATACTATTCAGCCATAAAAAAGAACAAAATTTGCCATTTGCAGCAACATGGATGGAGTTGGAGGGCATTATGCTAAGTGAAATAAATCAGACAGAGAAATCCAAATTCTATATGATATCACTTTTATGTAGAGTCTAAAAAATACAAAACTAGTGACTATAACAAAAAAGAACCAGACTCAGAGATATAGAGAACAAACTAGTGGTTACCAGTGGGGAGGAGAGGGGCAATATATGGGTCAAGTAAAACTACTGGGTGTAAGATAGGCTCATGGATGTATTGTACAACACAGGAATATAGCAAATATTTTGTAATAACTGTAAATGGAAAGTAACATTTAAAATTGTATTAAAACTTTTTAAATTAAAAAATAATTAAACAATTAAAAAAAGAGTGAGCTATAAAAATCTTAAAAAAAAAAAAAAGAGGAGTGGTCAGAGAGAGAGACAGAAAAGAAGGTGATATGAAGATGAAGGCAGAGACTGGAATGATAGTCTATAGGCCAGCATACATCAGGGATTGCCTGCAATCACCAGAAGCTAAGAGAGCAGCATGGAATGGATTCTACCTCAGAGCCTCCAGAAGGAATCAACCCTGCTAACATCTTGATTTCTGACTTCTGGCCTCCTTAACTGTGAAAGAATAAATTTCTGTTGTATTAAACTACCCAGTTTTTGGTACTTTGTAATGGTGGCCCTAGGAAAGTAATAGTAAATTAACATCTACTGCAGGTGGTCTTCAAGAGACCTGGGCTTGGTTGGCTGGGAACATTTTGACATTCTTACCTGACTCCTTCAGCTCAAATTTGACCTTACTCTAACCCTTGCTGACATTTAATGCCATCCCTTACCCTCTTCTTCTTAAGCTTCTGAGGTGTGATATTGGAAGGACTGGAGTTGGGGGAGACTGCAGGATACAGTGGAAATCAGGAGAAGCTTTGGATCAGGCATAGTGAGGTTCAGGGATGGCCCTGGGATAAGCAGTGGAGGTCAAGAGCCTCATGACCAATTCCCAAGGATGAAGAGAAATCACAGGTATTTTAGAAAACAGGACAGGTCTTCCTGGTCAGTTCCCATTCTTGGGCAGTATTACGTCTGATTTAAAAATGGGCAATTACACTGGTGAACTTTCTAGATATTTACCTGTCTATTATCTCCATATTCATCTGTTTGTCCATCCATCCATCCATCTATCCATCTCTTATCTATCTCTACTTATTTTTAAAAAGCCACTTTATTGAGGAATGATTGACATACAAAAAGCTGTTACATATTTGATGTATAGAACTCGAAGAGTTTGGAGATATCTGTCTCTATCTAATTTTATCTTTTTATCTTAAAACGCTGAAAATTTCCATGGTAATTTATCTTATTCAGGTCTCACAAACCATACTATGAGGGAGGTATAATGTATATGTATACATTTTCTAAATATTTAGGTTTTTCTGATTATATAAAAGCAATGATATATACTTCTTATTAAACAACTAAACAATGTGCATAGACTGCTGCATGCTCTTTATTGTTTTATACATATGTATATACATATAAATTGTATATGTAATTATTACATATATATAAATTCCAAGTAGTTACACTACTCATGTACTCGTCATCCTTAATGTATGTCACAGGAGAAATCCGTACTGTGCTCTCTTCCCAGTCTTTCTTTTTCACCCACAGCCTTCTCCCACTTAACCTAGCTTTTGGTCATCACCGATGGCTTCAGGAAAGCATTGTGAGAACAAAAGTATCAAATTCTTGGCTTTTGAGGTTGAAAAGCGGAGATTCTAGGTGCATGGCAAAAGGGATATGGAAGAATACATGATCTGCAGGAGCAGGTTTTCCCACCCCAAAGGAGTAGGGGATGGACAAGAATGTGGGAGAGTAAGTAGAGAGTTCAGTGGTAGAGACTCCTGGAGTAAAAGCTCTGTGTCATCCTCCTTAGCCAAGTCACAGGGCACAAAGAACTCAGTAGAGAACTCAGGTGGATTTGAGGGATCTGAAAGTCTGGACAGGTAGTGAGCGTTGGAGTTTATCCCATGCCCAGTGTGACTCAAGAGTAAGAGGACAGATGGTTGTGTGGGGTTTCTACACAGATGGGAGTGAAATAGTCTCAGTGTCCTTGAGTTCAGCATAGGACAGGAGCCAGATAAGTGTTTCCCATGTGCTGAGATCAATGTGAGAGACAGCCTGGCCTCAAGAAGCCTTGCAGCTGAAGCTGGTGTGGAGGGGGTGGTGTTAGGTGCAGCTGTGCCCTTCAGAAACCAATCACTACAGACCATTTGGAATGAAGGTGCCTGAGAACCTGATGACACTTCCCCAACCTTCTCATTTCCCCCAGTACCTTATTTCATCAGCTGTCTGGAACTGAGATGAACTCTTAGAGAATGGATAATAGGACTGTAAATGTATGCCACCCACTGGTAAAATCTACCAAGAAAGTATACCGAATTTTTTTTAAAAGTTGTATTTTCTGCTCATCTGAATGTGTGAACTGAGATCTATATCTATGGCAACAGTACCTCACAGTTTACTCAATCATTCTCAACCAATGGAGGTAAGGTTGCCATGCCCACTCATAGGAAGCTATGAAGACTCTATCAAGGTAGTGCTCTCCCTTCCTTCAGTTAGAATAAACTCAGCATTGTCTTACCAGCAGGTTGACATTTCAGTGATATTTTCTGGAAGCCAGCATTCTAGAGATTTGGTTTAGTTTGGATTTGTCAAGCACATTCCCATCTGATGGCCTTTGCTCTGGCTTTTCCCTCTGCCTAGAACACTTTCCCCCATAACAGCATGGTTTGCCTCTCACTATTATAGGTTTCCACTCAAATGCCCCCTTATCAAAGAAGTTGTCTTTGGCCCTCCAATATAAAACAGAAACTCTCCATTCCTACCTTCTAGTCCCCCTTACCCTGCTTTTCTTAAATAATTCTTCATCACCTGATATGGTATATATTTGTTTATTTGTTTACTCTGTCTCTCTCCACTAAAATGAAAGCTATACAAGGACAAGGACTTTGTTTTGTTCTCTGCTATCCCTTGTGCTCACAGTACTAGGTCCTCTGCAAATATTTGTTGAATCAATTAGTATAAATATTTTCTACAGATACCTTTTTGTTTCAACTTTCTGCCCTTATTTCTCTTTTTAAGTATAGTTGACCCTTGAACAACATGGGTTTGAACCACACAGGGCCACTTATATGCAGATTTTTTTTCCACAGTAAATACTACAGTACTACACGATCCATTGTTGGTTTAATCTGAGGATGCAGAACTGTGGACAGGGAGGAACCCTGGAGAGGGAGGGCTGGCTTTAAGTTACATGTAGATATTCTACTGCTAGAAGGATTGGCACACCAACCCTGTGTTGTTCAACGGTCAGTAGTATTGCCTTTCAGGTTCCCTGTAACACATTTTCTGACAAGCAGGAACCATATCTTACATTACTCTCTATTCTGAGTGTTTGGCACATAATAGGTGCTCAACAAATATGTACTAAAGGAAGGAAAGAAAGAAGAAATACATAAGTGAATGAATAAGACATATCACAGCAGTGGTATGGCTGAGGGAAGTGAGGCAATAAAATAATCCTACCCCTTCTTCTTTGATCCCTCTCCCCATCCTCCAATCCCTCTTGATCCCCACCCTCCAGGATGCTCACCCAAATTGTTAGCTAAGTTCTTGGATGTGCAGAAGTTAGCTGATTGGGGAATATAATTATAAAGAGCTGAAATTTCTTTTCGGTAAGAAAATGAAAAAATTTAGAGGGTGGGGAATGAATGGGGAAAAGGGTAGAAGTCCTAAAAAAAGAGAGAGAAAAAGAGGATCCCAGAGAGGGATATGTGAAATATTGGTCAATGTGTAGGATGGAGAAAGCACTTTTAAGAACACATTAGTACATTTTACACTTCATTTAAGATGTTTGTATTATTGTGCGATAAACTCCCTATGGGCCAAACCACCAAGACATTTGACTACCTTCACAGAGAATTCAGGTGAGCAGTTTTTACGTGTGAAAATCAAGGAAAGGAGCAAATTCTCCATTTGGCTCAAATTAACAGAGAGCCAAGATAAACCCACAGATGCAAGACACAGGGTGGAGAACAAGATTCAGTGGAGTCACACTGTCAAAGCCAGAGACCATGAGAACTTTGCAGAACTTTTGGTGGAGGATATGAGACTTTCTATGGGGCATGGAAAGGTGTTGCTGCTAGTGTTACCTAGTTCTTAAGAGGGCAGGGTGGCCCAGCTGATACCTGGCTCACCTAAAAAAGTCTCTCGGTTTCAGTTCCCAGCCTCTGTATTCTTGGGGCCTGGCCTTCATATTATAGATCCCTCTGCTCTTGAGAAACACAGCATATACCTCATGGATGACACAAGCGGATTCTTTGAGATCTACGGTCTTTTGGCCTGTTCTAATAAGCAAGTTTGTGCATGGAACAGCCATGAACACATGTGTATGTTTCATTTTCCTTATCTGTTTTCCCAATTAGATTAACGATTTAAAAGACTGCTTTCCCATCCTTTCCTTTGTTGGGATTTAGCTCTTTCTCCACCCCTTAGCTTACCCACAAGTTCTAGTTTGTCTGGAATCTCACATACCTATTAGGAAAAGAAATGCTGCCACATCCAAAAGGTGTAAAAGTTCCAAGGATAACTTGATTTGGCAAATTGCTGAATATATTGGTGTACACACCACCCCAAGGGAGGTCAGAATAGCTTTGGCAGACAGCTAGGTGGCCAGAAGGATAGATAAAATCCAAGTTAAGGAACTGATATTGATAAAAACAACAATGCTAATAATAGTTCTTATACAGAATGACACTTTCATCCTATTTAATTTTTAAATCAGTTATTTACAGAGAAGGCAACAGAAGTCCAGAGAGGGTGACTCACTTTCACTGAGCACAATAATGATAGTACCAGGCCAGCACATGAGTTCCCAAACTCCCATTTGCATGTTCTTCCCATATGTTCACATTGCCTGCACCCTCACTTTAGCTGAAAATTCTTGGAAACCAGTTTTGTGAATAATAACAGGAAGGTCTGGTCAGACTGGTCCTATTAATGGCAGAGCCACTGGAAATCAAAGGTGCCCACTGCTACCCAGTATGGCCCCAAGAAGCCATTCCAGAACACAGCAGGAGGATCAGGTCTCCCTGACGCTGTCTATGGACAGATAGTGGCAAAGAAGGGCTGAGGGACAATTACGGATGCGCAAACAATTTCACAACATCTATCTGTACCAACCTCTATCAAGCCATGATGGACTCCCGAGGTCTTTTTCACTTTGGATTTGTAGGAATTTATTACAGGCTCCCTCTTCTCTCTAAGCTAGACTCTCTCTACTAATCAGGAAACTAAAGGCATACTCATTTTCTCAGAAACACATGAGCCCTTGGGTACTTAACAAAAATACTGACTACAACCAGAGGTTCCCTTAAATAGAAGAAAGGTTTGTAAACTGAAGAAACTGACCCAACCTCCTTCTTGGGTTGACTTCTCCTGTCCCCAGAGTAAGAGAATGTTGACCCTTGGAAGAAAGGGACTGAATAAACACAGGGCATCAGACCTCCTTCTCCAATGCTTCTGAGATTTTCTGCTGAAAAATAAATGCCCCATCTGTCAGTCCCTTCCATCATGCCTGGCACCCACCATCCTTCTTCCCATTGTCATTTCATAAGGATATTATGTCAGAGAGGAACCATCGATCAGGGCATAATGGAACTTTTTCATCCTTGGGTCAGCCTCTTTTGACCATTGGCAACTTGATCCTTCTCTTCAGCAGCTCCAGCCAGAAACATTGAGAACTTTGGCGACTGTTGTTCACTTCTTTCTTGTCTGTAGGATCATGATAGTGGCTCAGGACAAGTTGTTTGCTGAATCCCTCTTTTTTTTTTTAACTTCGCTTCTTCTATTTTTCTGTTCAAAAGAAAAGAATTCAAGAGCTGGCTAATTTTCCTGTTCTTATTAAGGGCTGGGTGATGGTCAATGGCTATTCAGGTCTCTGTGACCTCATGTTTACCACTGATATAATGGCTTCTTTTAGAGAGAGAAGGCTGAATTTTGAAATCCTTAGCTAAGTGTTTATTGAGTACCTACCATTTAAAAACAGTTATTGAGCACCTACTGTTTATGAAGCACTATACCAGAGGCTGCAGCAAATGCAGGACTAGGAAGTAGTCCTGCCCCCACAGAAGCAGCACAACACAGCACAGGTTTTGGACGAGAACTGATGTGGACCCTGGCATTGCCACTTGGGACTGTATTAAGGAGGCAAAATACTAACCCCCTCTGAGCTTTGGTTTCTTTATCTATAAAATAGGGATAACAATACCTCACAGAAAGATAGGAATCTCTGGTTAATTAATGCACACATCTCTGGGCATGGATCCTCGTGTTTAGCATGCACTCTAAAATACTAGTTGTTTTTGTTACAATTTAGTGGGGAACATACACATATATATTCATCAATAATATAGTGGTCAAGGGAAAGGGTAGGTGAATATGAAAGTAGCTTCAGTGTTTCAGAGACCCTGAAATTAAGGTAGCCTCTTAGAATATTCATTTAACCATTCACAAATATTCACTAGATGTCTTCTACAGTCAAAACTTGTACATTCTTACGAGAAAGTTGCCATCTATCCCTATTCTAAAAAGAGTGCTCGAGTTTTGCAGCTATGTGGCACAGACTGGATGCAATGTCATCCATATCAACTCCAAACTACTCCATCCTCTCCACTTCATGATACTGCTCCCTACATTCCTATGTTAGGCACTACAGGAGCTGTAGGCATTGTATAAAATGTGTTTAAAAATGCAAACTCACCAGGGCTGTGTGTCTGAGTCAGCCAATGAGGCAGGCCTTCCTAGTTCTTGCTCAGCTTCCTGCTCTCAAAACACACACACACACACACACACACACACACACACACACACACACACACAGAGGTATACACACATGCACATACATGCACACATGTGCATAAACACTTGTATACCCAAGCATGCCAAGTAGAGGCTGTTGGTAGCATGCCATTAGAAAAAGCCTCCTGAGTCAGGCTGGCCAAGTAGAAGTCATATACTAAAGAAGATGTTCTTATCTGTCTTGGAGACCAACACCACCTGTTTAATATCTCCATGGACTGGCTGGCTTGCATCTACTCCATGGTCCCAGCTACCAAAGATGGGCTGCTGGACTTCTGGGTTATTAAGACACAATGTAGGGATGAAATTGGGCAGATCCCACGACCAACACTTGAGAACAATCAGAAGTGTCAGGACTCTAATGAAGGGAAATGGGAGCTACTTTTTCAGAGAAGAGTTTGGGTATTTCTAAGCACAAAGTGGGACTCAAAATAAACAAATAAACAAACAAATCTCAGCAACAAGGTAAGTGAATATTTAAGGAGGCCCTCAGCAAGTCCCTTCATATTCAGAGCAGATTCAAACAGGAATCCTCAATATTTTTCACTTGAAAGTGAATTTGAAAATTCCTAAAATTGAGCTGACATATCTCAAGGATAATCTTGGAGTTTCTGAAAGAATTGGTCTGTGTATTGTGTGCATGCATATACATTTATTGGCTGAGTGAGGGCCTTGGGAGAAGAGCTATGCTGAAAGGAAAAAATAATTCTGTGGGGGCTAAGTGGCTTTATTAGAGAAAGCCAGGATTACAATGGATGAAAGGGAAAATTTTAAAGGATTAAAAATAAGTAACTGGAAATAACATAGCTGATTCATGAAAAGAGGGAGAGCCATAATAGCCACACTATTGTTGGTGTAGGGGGAACTGGGGGCAGGAGTCCCTAGTAATTGGAAAGGGTCACTGGCCCCTCTCAGAGAAGCAGGAGGGAGTTCTTTTCAGTAAGTCTTGTGGGGAAAAAACCAGAGTCAAGAGAGGGGGCAAGGGCCAAATCTGCTAGAAAATGGAAATGCTTGATTAAAACACCTGCTTTCTCTCTCTTGCCCTTTGTCTTTTCTCTTGCTTTCCTCCTCCTCCTGCTGTTCCTTCTTTCTTTCTCATGTTCTCATGAAAGTGTATCCCACTGCCAAAAATAAGGTGAGTGGGCAGAATTTTTGAACAGTGTCACAAAAGCAAAGCACTTATAGATTTCCACTCTTTCCCACACCAGAACACACACATGCCACTCCATTTATGATCATCAAAGGCTGGCAGGATGTCAGCTTAACAACACACATTTATAAACCAACTGGAAACCCGGGTCTAATTACCATTCTCAAGCCCATACCTCAGCCCTTTCATTCAATTCTTAGACATGATTCTATTTTTCTGTGACTCTCCATAAATGGACCATTTTAGATTACTCTTAAAAGAAAGGTAAATATGCCTCTGAAGTGTAAATATCTACAATCATTGGGAGCAAAAAAGGCATGGTCCTCCTCCTTATCAACAAGGCCAAAAATTAAGATATAAAAGCTCTAGTGCAAAAAACGCCAATGCAGAATCTCCTACATTTATATAAATGCCACATTACTGAAATATTCAGGGTAGGTAGCTATAATTCTGGAAAGTTCCCCATTACACTTTTTAAAGCAGTGCTTCCTTTTCTACTCCCTTTAACAGAAGTCATTGTGTAAAGACTAATCCATCTCTCAGGTCAGTAAAGATTGCCTCTTCTCTGCCTTTTCTCAAGGTGTTGGCAGTGGTCTTGCTCTCCTCTTGCCTGAGGCCCAGAAGTTGACCTCTGGATTGTCCAGCAGGTGATAATTATCATCAAGTCAGTTAGTTCAACAAATGAGCCCTGATCCTTGCGAAAAATGGTTTCCTGAAAGTTTTAGGTGGTTGGTCACTCCCAGGAAATCATTGTCAGGACTTAAGGAACAGTCCTCTAAGTCAGAAGTTACCCAATTATCCCAGCTGTCTAGTATCCAGACTACTCAAATACAGAGGCTGGAATAGAAAGGGAACTATTCAAATTGTCTTAAATCAAATTGGCCTAAGAATCTAACAGTAAGCTAAATTCAGTATGGAGGAGGGCATTCACTGAATGTAAAGAGCTGAAGGATGGCTGGAAAATATCTAATCCCAGTTTACAGATGAAGAAGCCAAAGTACAGAAAAGGGAACAATAATTTTGCTAAATAATAGTTTATCAAGAATTTACAATATTCTACAGATTGTGCTAAATTATTTAGCTGCATTCTTTCATTTAATGCTTTCAACAACTCTGAGGTAGATTCTAGTAGGATCTTCATTTTATATGAGGAAAGTAAGGCTTGAGAAGCTGAGTAAGTGCCCCAAATTCCATAGTTGGCAAATGGGAATGTAAGAGTTGTGTGGACTCCAAAGCTTGGGCTCTAAACCTTTACAGACATTGATCTTTGTACTCTAGGCCACACAGCAAAGAAATGTCAGGGTCAGGGTTAGAAGCAAGCCCAGGATTCCCAGACTTGTGCATTTGCACCACCATGCTCTAACAGTGAATATGACCGCTTCACTAGCTACAGCCCAGAAATCTGTTTCAGTCTCAGACAGAATCTCTAGGAGACTTGGTCTGAAGAATATGCTCTGCTGAAAGAAGTGCCCTGGTAGCTGGTCTGTGATGGGAGGGTTCAGTCTATGTTTGTCAGAAGACTTCCTGTGATACACAATCTATCCCAGTATAGATCTACCAATGAGGTTAGAGATGATTTTTAATTCCTGCCCTTAGTTTCCCTGGGTCTGACTTGGTATTAAACTTCTGTGTTAAGCAAATGTGATAGAAATTTGGTAGGGTAGAAAGGCTGATAGTTCTGATTTGCATAAAATTGCATTTTAATCAGCAAGCATTTATTTAATCTCCATGCTCTCTCTCACCCTGGTAACCAGGCAATATTAAAATTTGGCTGCTTTTCTTACAAATGTTTTGTAATGCACAAATTGTAAAATTACATGTGTTCTTTTTTACAAACTTGGATTCTGTATATGACAGATTCCTTTGAGAACAAATTCCATCAATTCTCTTTGTTACAAAACCACTCCCTTGACACAGTTTATTATGTGTGAGTTATGTGTAATAGCATCTTACTCATCCCTGTTGCTGTGTGTCAGCTAAATTCGCCTCCATCTACTCTGCCAAGCCATCTCTTCTTGGTTCTAAACTCTTTGTTACAAGAAACCACTTCTGATGGTATTGGGATATTGGGTTATTATTAAAAATGCTTTTTACTTGCTTAGCACTTTAGTGTCTACAAAACAAAAAGTGTCACGTGTCACAACGTGCTATGGT
Organism: Camelus bactrianus; assembly: GCF_048773025.1. Taxonomy (NCBI): domain Eukaryota; kingdom Metazoa; phylum Chordata; class Mammalia; order Artiodactyla; family Camelidae; genus Camelus; species Camelus bactrianus. The sequence goes on along the minus strand of NC_133550.1, from coordinate 39,036,690 downwards.
AAGCAGAAGATATGTTGTTATCCCTAAATGACTAAAGAAAGAGAGGTTCAGGAGTCCAAGTGATTTACACAAGAGCCCACACCCATTGACTAATGAACTTGGGTGTTCTGATTTCAAGTATTTTTTTCTTTCAATTTTTTTTTTTTTAGATTTTATTTTTTAGAACAGTCTTAGGTTCTCAGATATCCCCTACAAGCTTGGTTTCCTTTTTATTAAAGTATGTTGCCTGCTCCAAATCCTTTGAGGCCTTTTGAAACTTGAAAAACTAATTCTAATTTCACCAGGAAGAATGAGTTGGTGAACTGGTTAAGACGCTTTGATTAGAAAGAGTAACTAGAGAAGATCTGCTGTACCAGATACTAAGATAGTAATAACTGACATTTATTGAATGCCTATTTGTGCTAGGAATCTTTACAACAACTATAAAAGGTAGCTACTATGATTATCCTCATTTTACAGTTGAGGACAGGGAGGCAAAGGGAAATTAAGAGACTTTCCCAAGGTCACATGAATTGATGGAGCTGGGATCTTAGCCCTATCAATTTGGTTTCAAGGGCTCTTTTTAACACCATAGATGCCTGTCTCATATTATATAATCTGAATAATTAAAATAGCTGAAAACTCAATGAAACAGAATCAATGGCAGATCAATGAAACAGAATAGACAGCTCAAAAGCAGACTCTAATATACCTGAGACCAAAGATATGATTAAGGTAAGAACTCAAATCAGTGGATGACAAGAGAGTGTATTCAATAAATGACTCCAAAGAGATGATAGGGTTGTGCTTAGATGCACAGCCTTTGGTATCAGATAAACCTCAGCTTATACAGAAGCTTACTCACTTACTAGTTCTCTGACCTTGGCATAACAACAGTGACTTACTCATGGAGGCATGTAAATTGCTTCATGTAGTGCCTTACACAAAATGATCACCCAGTAAACCCTAGCTATTATTATTAGTGCTCAATAAATACTAGCTATTGGCATGAGAGGAATAAAGCCAGACTTTCATAACTTCATACCACACACAACAAAATTTCCAGCTAAACTAGAATAAAGAAACAAAAAATAGGGTTGGTCTATCTAATCTGAAAATGAGGAAAGAACTTTCCAGTAATAAAAACAATGGGGAAAAAAATCTTAAAACAAAACACTGATAATTGTATAATAATAAAAGTTAATTCAAGTATTATGTATTGGTGTTTTAATGTAATATAAATTTAAATACTAAACTTACTCATTTAAATTACATTAAAATTTTAATACTGATTTCAATTAAAAAATTCATTAGAAATTATACTTGATCAATTAAATTATCAGGAATTTTCAGAACAAGATTTAACATCTAATTGACCACCAAGGCCTGGCCTCTGGGGCTTGCTCTGCCTCTCCCAGCCCTTAAAGGCGTTTAGAGGAAGAGACATCATTAACAGAGACTAAGTCATTTGGCTGCAGGTCCTTCTTTCCCAGTCGCTGCATGAGCTGCTCAATTTTTATCCAGAGCAGGAAAGTGCCAATATTTTAGAAAAAATAATAAAGCCTTTGACATTATATTATAAGATCTCTCTTAACAATTTGGATTTATCAATGGTGTAAGTCAAAACTTGTTTGCTTCTGATATAAACATTTTTCATTTTGCAATTTATTTTCTTTGTGTGTATGAAATGTTAAATACTTTAAATACTAAGCATGTATTACATTTAAAATACATTCCCCAAAACAATAAGTGGCTATTTTTACAGAAGAGGTCAGGTGAGGAACTGGAGTGGGAACCTGGTGGAGAGTGGGTAGACTTTGGAGTCTGAGAGAGCTGGGTCTCACCCTGGCTCTGCCTTTTTCCAGCTGTATGACTCAGAGGAAACTGTCACACTTCATGGTACATTAGTTTTCTCATCTATAAATGAAGGAAAAGTTTCCAGGGTATAAGAGTAGGGAATCCAGGGAGGGCTGGATTAGAGGGAGAAGCCTTTGAAAAGTTTGACTTGGAATCCATGAACTTAAATGTCCTGCTCTGACTGCGGTTATAAGAGGATGGCTGGGAGAAATGTTCCAAATTCAGGGGATGTAAGCGATTCTCACTCTGTTTGCTCATTGGGTGGGTAAGGGGATCTTACCATTTTGTAAGCAGATCTTGGATGTCAGTGAGAAGTGGGTGACAATAGGTGAACTGCTATCCTGGGAAATCTGGGAACACTGGTTTTGGTTGATAAGAGCTAGGAAAAATGAAGAAGAAGGAATACGAGTGGGGAGAGGAAAAGAAGAAAAAGAGAGCATTTTGTCAGATCATCATCAACAGAAAATCCAATTAATATTTTAATATTCTTACCAGAGCATTAGCAAAATTTTTGATAAGTACCCACAATGACCCATAAAATATTTTCGTTTGCTCTGGAATCAACTTTTTAAATTGAAAGTTCCTCTGCATAATTTCTTGACTTACTAAAGGACTGTGCTTATGCTTTTGTTCTAAGAACTGCCTTTTCACATGAGAACTGTTGAAAAAAGATTCATGTTTTATTCATTTCTTCTTTTAGCTACTGAACAACAATCAGCAGCCTATATTGCTGGTAAAGAAAAAAAAAAGACTATAAGGACCCAAGGCCTCTCTGTATTATTAGTAAGTTTTCAGCTAAAATGTAAATCTAAGGTAAGAAATTTTGTTAATCTACAAAGTGAAATAAATTCATCCCATAGAGAAAAATGTATGTTTTAAAAGCTGTCTAAAAACAAAAAAAAATAAGGATATTTCAAAAAGAAAGCAAAACTCATGGGAACTCCTTGAACTTTATATGTGAATTAGGAGGTCCATAAGACCGTAAGTCCATAACAAATAGGCTGTAACTAAAAGAAATGAAAAGGAGGAGTGGGTATAGCTCAGTGGTAGAGTGCATGCTTAGTATGCATGAGGTCCTGTGTTCAATCCCCAGTACCTCCATTTGAAAAATTAGTAAAAGTAAAATAAAATCACAATGATAAAACAGTAAAAGAAATAAGGCTATAGGTAAGAATTTGCACAATAACCATGACATATTTATTGAGCACTTACTATATGCCAGGCACTATGCTAAGCATATTACAAGCATTGTATTATTTAATTCTCTCAACAAAGTTCTACCATTAATCTCTCTTCCTCTCCTCCTCATATAACAGATGAGGAAATCAAATAAGTCTAGGATAAGGCCTGAAAATTGGTGGTTCCAAAAAGTTCCCAGTGATGTTTTAGTTCTGGTTTAGGCACAATATTTTCGGAACCAGTGCTACAGGGATTCTCAACCCCTTTATTAACAGCAATCACTTATTCTTAAAAAGTAAAAATTGTATAGCTGGAATTGTCTTCAACATCGTTTTATTGATTATATTCAACATCATTAGCCATTAGAGAAATGCAAATTGAAAGTACAATGAGATACCACTACACATCTCTAAGAATGGATAAAGTAAAACACAGTGACAATACCCAAATACTGGTGAGGATGTGGAGAAATGGAATCTCTCACACATTTCTGGTGGGAAGGTAAAATGGCACAGCCTCCCTGGAAAACAATTTGGCAGTTTGACATAAAAATAAATGTGCAAATACCACATAGCCCAGCAATTATACTTCTGGGCACTTACCAAAGAGAAATCAAAACTTATATTTACAAAAATGTTGTACATAAATGTTTTAGCAGCTTTCATAATATTCAAGAAATGGGGAAAAAACCTTACCCACTCAAGGAGTGACTAGTTAAACAAACTGTAGAACATCTATACTATGGAATACATACTATTGAGCAATAAAAAGGGACAAACTACTGATACATACAACCTGGATGAATCTCTAGAGAATTAAGCTGAATGAGAAAAGGCAATTACCAAACGTTACACATTGTTATGATTCCATTTATAGAACATTCTTGAAATGACAGAAATATAGAAATGGAGAGCACATTGGTGGTTGCCAGCGTTAAAGAGAGTGTGGGGCCAGGAGGGAAGTGGGTGTGACTCTAGAAGGACAACGTGATCCTTGCTATGATGGGAATGTTTTGAAGCTTGACTGTATCAGTGTCTATATCCTGGTTGTGATGTTGTACTATAGTTTTCCAATATGTTGTCATATGAAGAAAATGGGTAAAGGGTACATGGGATCTCTTTGTTTTATTTCCTATAACTGCATGTGGGTCTACAATTATCTTAAAATAAAAAGTAAAATTTAAAAAATTATGTATGTAGCTAGCATCATGTTTCTGCTGGACCATGCTGCTGAAAGAATTTGTAAGATCCTGTAAGGCAGAGACTTCATATCACACAAATATGAAGCATAATAGATACTTTGAACACACTATACGTTTTTGTATCTTTCTCCTGATATTCACCAATAACTTATTAAAATGATTAACACAAACCAAATATCACTAACATAGTATTTTTTCAATATCATACTTGCTGTTTTTATTTTTAAAAACTGGATGATTTTTTGTAAATCTAACTAGTAACGTCTACTTACATGTTTTTTCCATAGATTTACTTGCAACATGGTGGTCTTTTCCTTTAACCAGGTGATTTTCCTTATGACATTTTTCTTTTGAACAGCTGTTGATTTTGTATCCCTTTAAGTCAACTATGGTCATGGTACAGGGATCATCTTGCAAGACATTGTGTTTCTTCAGTGTTGAATTTTTGGTTGTACAGGTATAAGTACCTGAAGTAAGATCGTGCCAACTGTAATTCACAAGATTCCCACAGGGAAAGTTATGTTATACTCAGCATATTTCTGCAATGTCTCCCCAGGTTCATACAGTATTTCAGCAGCAGTGAGTCTGTATTCTTCAAATAGAGCCTCCTGCAGGTGTAGTTTGGAAAATTTAAGATTAGTAGATAACTTGGAAACACTAGGAGTTTGTGAGATGCCAAATGAGTTGGATTCATCTTTCTCTTCAGATTCAGCTACTGTAGATATTCTTGCTTTCTCTAGTTCTTTAGATCTTGCACTCTTTGTATGACTGTAAAAAAAAAATACGTAAGTTTTAAGGATATTTTATACTCTTCATCATAGCAATTTGACTTCTAGAAGTCATTTTAAAATATAATAAAAAGTATAATATCTATGCATAAAATTGCTAACTAGAGCATTATTTTTGATATTACAAAAAATTTAAAGGAACCTAATGGCTTGGAGAGATATAGCTAAGTAGGTAATACCATACCCACATAATGAGTAGCCATGAAAAATTGTTTAGAAAATTGCTCTTAAAAACTTGGAGAAATGTTTTTGTTATAATATTGTATGAAATTGCACATAACCATATATGTGGAATGATCTCAAATGTATAATATATATAAACCATATATCTGGTAGTAAAAAGACTAAACAAATGTCCTCTAAAAAGCAAACTGACTGTGGAATTATGGAAGTTAATTTTTATTTTCTCCTTTTATATTTTATACTTTTCTAACTTTTCTACAATGAACATTTATTATGTTTATACACAGAAGATAAAAAAACCAACATATGTGTGTTTAATTGTAAGACAAGACAGAGATCATTTCTTCCAGAAAGCCTTCCCTGAATTTCTTTGTCTACATTTTCTGTGTTCCCATAGCCCATCCTACACACCCATATCAGATGTTACTACACTGTACTAAAAATTCTAAAGCAGACAACAGAAACAGACTCACAAAAAGACTAGGTATTTCAGGGATTGGAATTTTCAGCCACAGTTTATAAAACAACTATACATACTATGTTTAAAACTTCCATGTGGTCAAATGCCCAAATGTCCATCAACAGATGACTGGATAAAGAAGATGTGGTATATTTATACAACGGAATACTATTCGGCCACAAAAATGACAACATAATGCCATTTGCAGCAACATGGATGTTCCTGGAGAATGTCATTCTAAGTGAAGTAAGCCAGAAAGAGAAAGAAAAATACCATATGAGATCACTCATATGCGGAATCTAAAAAAAAAACAAAAACAAAGAACATAAATACAAAACAGAAACAGACTCACAGACATAGAATACAAACTTGTGGTTGCCAAGGGGGCAGGGGGTGGGAAGAGACAGACTGGGATTTTAAAATGTAGAATAGATAAACAAGATTATACTGTATAGTACAGGGAAATATATACAAGATCTTGTGGTAGCTCACAGCTACCACAAAAAAAAAGTGACAATGAATATATGTATGTTCATGTAAAACTGAAAAATTGTGCTCTACACTGGAATTTGACACAACATTGTAAAATGACTATAACTTAATTAAAAAAATGTTAAAAAAAAAAACTTTCAAGTGGTCTTCCCCTTTTGATAATAGCATCTAGGTAATTCAAAGTAACCCTCCCTTGGAAGACAACTAGAGAAGCTGGAAAAATATAAAAAACATCTTCCCAAAGGCTATAGAGAGCTATAGAGATAGTAAAGAGTTACTATCAGTATCTGGGAAAAGATATAAATCCAAAGAGGTAAACCCCATATTTCCCTACCTTGTGAGGGGTTGGGGTGGGGAAGAGAATTTTACCAATTCTAGAAGAATCTGAGGAGAGGCTTAGAGTCTGATCAGGCCTTTGGTAGTTTTGTGGAGGCTAAGGATTCAAAATTTGGAATCCAGGGCTTTCCAATGGGAGGTTATTAGATGAGACTCAAATGGCTACATCTTAGGAGTAGGGGTTATCCCAAAGTAGACCTAAACCAGCACATTCAAACACAGCTTCATATTATCTTGTTTCCTGACATTGAATTAAAGTGATCCCAGAGTGTTGCCTCAAGCCTCTGACAGAAACAAATATAAATTTCCTCTAGAGGAAGATAACTTCATCCTGGCTCTCAAATTATTTTTTAAAACAATTTTTCAAATACAATGTCTGGCACAAAGTTTTTTTTAAAAAATCAGATTCACAAAGAACCAAGAGAACATAAATAAGGACCTGTAGAAATAGCAATTAATAAAAACAGAACCATAGGGAGATACAGAGTTTAAAATAACTATGCTTATTATGTCCAAGGAAATTGAGAATTTTTGTGAAGAAATGAAAACTACACTCAAATATTACAGCATATTTGAAAAAGAACAAAATAGAAATTATAAAGATGAAAAATATAATAATCAAAATTAAGATCTCAGTAGATAGGTTTAATACCATATTAGACACAGCTGAAGAGAAAATTAGATGGAAGATTGTCAGAAAAAAATCTCCACAATGAAGTACACAGAGACAATATTGAACAGAAGGGAGGTTACAAAATACAATCTGTTTATAATCATCAAAATCTATTAATTCCAAAAGGATAAAATGGAGGAAGATCATTTTGGTAAATTAAACATATGTATTTGACCTATACCCTGTAAATATATATACGTATATACACACATACATATACATAGATGTGTGTGTATATGTATATATATATGTATATCTCTCTATATATATGTATATATATATAGACACACATACATAAAATGTTATACACTTACTGGTTTTTAAAAGATAGATCTTATTTTAACAATCTATTATAATATAATGACACTGTAAATGTATTTATCACTTTATAAAGGACTTTCACATACACTACTTTATCAAAACTTCACCATCTATTAGATAGGTATTATATTATCTCTACTTCATTTCATAGTATTCTATGTATGTAAGTGCAAAACTATCATTACCTATTAAATAATAACTGTGATTAATTTAAAATTTTAATAATAGGTGGTTGACATTGTACTAGTTGTTTTGACCGTCCTGTAAGATAAATCTTTTATTCTCCTGTTACTGAAGAGGAAATACTATATTTATTTCTAGGATAAGGACTTTCCACTTTCAAGAAAACTAATTTTTTTTAATTAATTAATTAAAAAAAATTTAATATCTGAGTGAGGGGCATTGGTCTGGGCCTTCAGTTTCCTTTGCATTTTTCTAGAGTCTTGATAGATATGAAAAATGGACTATGAATGCCAAATAGTGCAAAAAGAATACCAGCCTAAAAATACTTTTTTTGTGTGACAGTGGACAAGTTTCTACAAATTCTGGAAACTGGGTAGCTCTAGACCAGAATTGAGCAACTGGTAGGTAGCCCTAGGGCAAGATCCATAGATTCACTGTGTTTGGCTTGTCTAATGAAGTGTATAGTGCATTTTTAAAAATTTGAATTAGTTGCCAATATCTGAGGGCCAGAAGAATTCTGCAAAAATCTACATTCCTAGTTTCTCTTAAAAAAATGAAAAGAACTGTGCACTCTGGGGCTGCATTCCCGTATAGTAGAAATGGACTACAGCTACCCACTAGCATGTAAGTAGGTTCCTCCTCTAATTGTTATGTTTAGGCTGTGACTAGAGCTATCATATTAAGATATCTAAAGACATAAATAGCTATGCTGTATCTATACTAGTATTTCACACTAATATCCATCCTAATATGGAATTTCTATAAAAAGGAAAAGACATGCAACTCTAAGGCCATTGCTATCCCAAGAGGGAGTATTCTGGCACTCTCTTACGCCAGAGTTGTTTGCATTTGATATGATACCTTAGTCATGATAATCAAAACTGTCTTCAGACATTGCCAAATGTCCCTTGTGGGGGAAAAACCATGCCTGCTTGAGAACTCACTGCTATAACTGACAACTTTTAAGACTTCTGATGTATGTTCTAAGACAGATTGGGGTATTTTAATTTTTACTTCACAGGTTAAGAAACTGTAGTAACTAGAGGGTAAAAATGTTGTGGAACAACTAGTTCCATTATTTCATCCATCTCTGTGGGCTTGACACAATTTCATGGTTGTTAATCACAAATCTCTGTTAAGCACATTCGATATGCCAAACATTGTTTTTCGGTCTGGGGATAGAGAAGTGATAAACAGGTAAAATATCCTGTGCTTATAGACCTGATACTCACATGAGGAGACAGAAGGCAAACAAATAAATAGGAATACCATTTACAAAGATAGAAAGTGATAAGCACAACAGAAAAGTCAGGAAGGGGAATAGAGAATGCCAATGGGGACAGGGCAGAAATTTGAAATAGGACAATCAAGAAAAGTCTCATACAAAGATGATCCTTGAACAGGGAGTAAGCAATGTAGAAAGCAGAAGGAACATCTAGCACAAACTGCCTAAGGCAAGGGTTTGTTTGTAGAAAAGCAAGGAAACTGATGACTGGTTGATTTGGAACCACTTATGTTTAAATTAACTACTGATTTGGCTAAAACAAAGTTCTCTGATTTACTTCATTGTCAGCTTTGATATGGCAACTCCTTGACGTAGTTTCTTGGTGGATGGGGAACAGGGAAATATTGGTCCTGAGCAGCTTATAACCCTTTGAGAATGTAAAGTGATCCCAGCAATTGGAGAGTAAATTCCAAATGTTTTACCGATAGTTAGCCTCTGCAGCGCATCCCAAATGGGAAAAATGGTCTTTACACGTTCTCTTATCCCATATTTTCCTTTTTGGTTTCATCTAAAAGAAAAAAAAAATTTCTGATTACAAAAGAGAGAAAAATACTGGTCAAAAGTGAGTTATTTTTTTAAAAAGTAATCTACAATTTGATGAGACAGAGCTATATTATTACCTGATCAAAGAAATAGATTGGCCCAGTGTCCAAAGGTTTAGTTTCAATAATCTTCCATTGAGCCATGAGACCTAAGAAGGATAAAATGGAAATCTGAAGACAAGTTATCATGTCTGTAGGCAATATTTCAAAGCACTTGATGGTTTTAAAGTTTAAATGTTTTATTTTCAATTAAGTATAAACAAATTTTAAGGAAGGAGCACAACCATCCCTTTACCTCTATCTTCATTTTATGGGCTATTGACTTGACATAGATGCAGTCAAAAGGATTGCATGCTTATGTCAATACTGATTTTCTCAACCTTAGCACTATTGACATTTTGGGCCAGATAATGCCTTGTGGTAAGGAGCTACCTTGTGCTTGGCAGAATGTTTAGCAGTATCTTTGGCCTCTACCTGCCAGATGCCAGTAGCATACCCTCTTACCCAGTTATGACAACAAAAAGTATCTCCTGATGCTGCCAAGTATCTCCTGGGGATCAAAACTGCCTCTTGTTGGGAATGACTGTGCTGATGTAAGGGCCAGGAAAAAATGGCTTGACAGGGAATGAACTGATTGCTTGTGAACATGAGTGATACTACTGATGACAGGACCATTAGAGCAGTACGATTCAAAATGAGGTACCTGGACAAGCAGCATCAGTATCACCTGAGACCTTGTTAAATGGCCTCATGGGTTTGCACTGAAGAAGACGAGTACACAGTGGAGGACTGGACAACAGCAACAGCATCAAAGAACTGGGACATGCAGTGGCTGGAGGATCATTAGCTATTATTATTAATGAGAAAAATTTTCAAAGGCTCAGGCTTGACTAGCTCTGTTTTACAGAGAAGTAAGAGAATATGTTTCAAATGAGACTTGAAGGACACCAAAAGCTCCTGTTTATCTAAACATCTCTCATTGTCCTGCCACTGTGGGCAAAGATTCCACTTTGAATAAATCCAATTATCTACAAAATCCCTGGTTAAAGTATAAATACAGGCACTTATGCTATAACATGATGTATATATTGGTAGAAAACCTCATGCACTGCAACATTGTGCACTAAAAAGAAGGCTTATGGGAAAAATAGGATTAGGACACACCACTTAAAACCTATGCCACTTTGTAACCACAGCACAAAAGAGTAACAGTAATTGGTACCTCATGACAAGCATAAATAGCCCAGGCAGGCACCTGTGGCCAGAAGCTGCTTCACGGGATAGTTAAAAAAAAAAAAAAAAAAAAGAGTAGGAACACAAACTTATGAGTACTGAAATCATGTGGATGAATTAGAGTTTCTTACCAGTGGGGTTGATTTTAAGGTGGGCACATAAAGATGTCAAACCTGCCAGAATCTGAGAGCCATAAGCCTGGGGATATGCCTTTCTGGAAAGGGGTCCCTGCGTACTGGTGCTCATTATTATGTTTTTTCTTAAGAGTTGAAAGAGCCCTTGTCTATGTAGCTGCTGAGCTGAAGACTTTTTCTTGTCCTAATAAAGGTTATAATTCCATTACTTCTGTGGCCCCCCTTTTCATTAGAAAAATCAAGTATGAAAAATTGAGGATGACAACATACAGGTTATACAACATCATTCACTTATCTAATAATCATTAGCTAATTTGCATTACAGAAACACAACTGGGGTAAAACAGACTACATGTTTCCTTGGGAGGAGAGAAGAAATAGCTTAAACAATTGAGTATGTAGTGTTTCAATGAGTTCATTACCAGCTTGAAACATAGAGAAGAGGCCCTGAGGAAATCAGGGAGGTAAGTATGGCAAGAGAAGGAAGTAAAAGGATGGTCCTGAGAACATCAAAGAACTTCAAACAGTTCTAATCTACATCTACAATAAGAGGAAAGCTGGAATTGTCAAAAATCAGACACTAAGAGTACCATACATTCCTTAAAAAATAGAATATCTTCCCTACTAGTCTATGAGGCCAGAATTACTCTGATATGAAAACAAAAAAAATCACAAAAATAAAACCACAATTCGAATGACATCATTACGTCTAGGGCTTTCTGCAGCTACAAGGTGGCAGTTATGAAAAGCATGGCCTTCTGTACCAGTATCTAAAAAGCAGCCACGACCTTCTTCTTTGTGTGTTCCCTTTTTTTCATTTTTCCTTAATTTTTCTTAATCAACTCTGCTGTTGTTGCTGCTTCTTAGCAAAACTAATAAAAACAAAATTGTACTCATTGAATGAAACATTCTGGGCATCAGACATTTAAAACCTTCACTCTGTGGGAAAGGGAAATTCACAATATGAAAGGCAAATATACAGTAAGCCCTGAATATCACTTAAATAAGCCAGCATATAGGTTAAAAACAATTAAAAAATTGTAAAAGCAATTATAATTACAATAAACAGTAAAAGGATAAACATGAAGATGTAAAATCGGACATCAAAATTGAAAATATGGGGAAGGGGAGTATAAAAATGTAAATCTTTTAGAATGTGTTTCAATTTGAATGACTATCAGTTTAAAGCAATAGATATAGTTATGGATCAACATATTTGGACTCCATGGTAACCACAAATCAAAAACATACAAAAAATTCACAAAAACAAAACAAAACAAAAAAGGAACTCAGGCATACTACAAAAGAAAATCATCAAACCACAAAAGGAAAAACAAAAAGAAGACAAGAACAAAGAAGAACTACAAAAACAACTGGAAAACAAGGATTAAAATAGCAATAAGTACATACCAATCAATAATTACTTCAAATGTCAATGAACTAAATACTCCAATCATAAGACACAGAGTGGCAGATTGGATTAAAAAAAAAATGGAAGAACCTGTTGCTTACAAAAGACTCACTTCAGGATGAAAGACACATACAGACTGAAAGTGAGAGGATGGAACAGATATTTCATGCAAATAGAAATGACAAGAGGGTAAGGGTAGCAATACTCATATCAGACAAAATAGACTTTAAAATAAAGGCCATAAAGAAAGACAAAGAAGGGCATTATATAATGATGAGAGGATCAATAAAAGAAGAGGACATTATACTCGTTAACACATACAAATCCAACACAGGAGCACCTAAGTATATAAAGCAAATACTAACAGATATAAGGGGAGAAACTGACAATAATACAATGATAGTTGGAGATTTTAACTCTGACATCAATGAAGAGATCACCCAGATAGAAAATTAATAAAGCACTAAGGTCTTAAATGTCACAATAGACGAATTGGACTTAAGTGATATCTACAGGACACTATATCCTCAAAAGACAGAATACACATTCTCTCCATGTGCACATGGAACTTTCTCTAGGAGAGACCATGTACTAGGTCATAAAATAACCCTCAACAAATTTAAGAGGATAGAAATTATTTCAAGCATCTTTTCTGACCACATGGCATGAAACTCTAGGTTAACCACGTAAAGAAAAATGAGAAAAGAGTAAACACATGGAGACTAAACAACATGCCACTAAAAAACCAATGGGTCAACAATGAAATCAAAAAATAAATCAGAAAATACCTCAAGATGAACAGAAAAGAAAGCAAACATTTATAAAATCTATGGAATGCAGCAAAAGTAGTTCTAAGGGGGAAGTTCAAGTGATATAGATCTTCCTGAAGAAACAAGAAAAATCTCAAATAAACAACCTCACTTATGACCTAAAAGATCAGAAAAAGAACAAACAAAACCCAAACTCAGCAGAAAGAGGGAAATAATAAAGATCAGAAAGGAAATAAATAAAATAGAGATAAAAACAATAGAAAATATCAATAAAACCAAGAGCTTGTTTTTTGAAATGATAAACAAAATCAAGAAACTAGCCAGGCTCACCACGAAGAAAAGAGAGAGGACCCAAATAAATAAAATAAGAAATGAAAGAGGAGCAATAACAACTGATATACCAGAAATACAAAAAAAAAAAAAAAAAAAAAAGACAATACTATGAACAATTATATGCCAACAAATTGGAAAACCTAGAAGAAATGGACAAGTTTTTAGAAATGTGCAGCCTTCCAAAACTGAGTCAAGAAGAAAAGATAATTTGAACAGACAGATCACTAGAAGTGAAACAGAATCTGTAATTCAAAAAAAGCTCCCTGCAGACAAAAGTCCAGGATCAGATGGCTTCACTGGAGAATTCAACCAAACATACAAGGAAGAATTTACATCTATCCTTCTCAAACTATTCCAAAAAACTGAAGAGGCGGGAGCAGTCCCAAATTCATTCTATAAGGCCACCATCACCCTCATAACAAAAGCAAACAAAAACACTACAAAAAAAAAGAGAATTACAGGCTGATATCTTTGATGACTACAGATGCAAAAATCCTCAACAAAACATTAGCAAACCAAATGTAACAATATATAAAAGGGATCATACACCATGATGAAGTTGGATTCATTCCAGGGTCACAAGGATTGTTCAACATACGCAAATCAATCAATGTGATACACCACATTAACAGAAGGAAAGACAAAAACCACATGACCATTTCAATAGATGCAGAAAAAGCATTTGACAAAATTCAACATCTATGCATGATAAAAAAAAAAAACTCACCAAAATGAGTACAGAGAGAACACATCTCAACTTAATAAAGGCCATTACAACAAACCCACAGCCAGCTTAATATTCAATGATGAAAGGCTGAAAGCCTTCCTGCTACTGTCACCACTTCTATTCAACATAGTATTGGAAGTCATAGACACAGCAATTAGACAAGAAAAAAAAATAAATAAAAGGGATCCATATTGGAAGGGAAGAGGTAAAACTGTCACCATATGCAGATGACATAATACTATATATAGAAAACCCTAAAGATTCCACACAAAAACTACTAGAACTGATACACAAATTCAGCAAGGTAGCAGGATACAGGATTAACATATAGAAATCTGTTGCATTTATTTACCTTAACAATGAAATATCAGAAAAGTAAAGTAAAAAAAAAAAACAACTCTTTTAAAATCACATTAAAAAAATACTTAGGAATAACTTGATCAAGGATGTGAAAGACTTGTATGCTGAGAACTGTAAAACACTGACAAAGGAAACTGAAGATGACTCAGAGAAATGGAAAGCTATCCATGCTCTTGGATGGGAAGAATTAATATTGTTAAAATGGCTACATTACCCAAAGCAATCTACAGATTTAATGTAATCCCTATCAAATTACTCATGACATTTTTCACAGAACTAGAACAAATAATCCCAAAATTTATGTGAAATCACAAAAGACCCAGAATTGCCAAAGCAATCCTGAGAAAAAAGAACAAAGCTGGCAGTTTAACCCTTCCAGACCTCACACTATACTACAAAGCTACAATAATCAAAAATCAAAATAATAAAAAATACAATAATGGTATTTGGTACAAAAACACACATATAGATCATTAGAGAATAGAGAACCCAGAAATAAACCCACACACCTACGGTCAATTAATCTATGACAAAGGAGGCAAGAATATATAATGGAGAAAAGACAGTGTCTTCAACAAGCGATGCTGAAAAGGCTGGACAGCTACATGTAAATCAATGAAGTTGGAACACTCTCCCACACCACATAAAAAAAATAAACTCAAAATGGCTTAAAGAGCTAAATGTAAGACATGAAACCATAAAACTCCTAGTGGAGAATATAGGCAAAACATTCTCTGACATAAATCATAGGAATATTTTCTTAGATCAGAAATAAAAGCAAAAATAAACAAATGGGACCTAGTCAATGAGAGAAAATATTTGCAAAAGATGAGACTGACAAGGGCTTAATTTCCAGAATATATAAACAGCTCATACAACTTAATAATAATAATAAAAAACCCAATCCAAAAATGAGCAGAAGACCTAAACGAGCAATTCTCCAATGAAGGCATACAAATGGCCAATAGCCACATAAAAAATGCTCAATATTGCTAATTATCAGAGAAATGCAAATCAAAACTACAATAAAGTATCACCTCACACCAGTCAGAATGGCCATCATTAAAAAGTCCACAAACAGTAAATCCTAAAGAGGGTGTAGAGAAAAGGAAACCCTCCTACACTGTTGATGGGAATAGTTTGGTGCAGCTATTATGGAAAACAGTACAGAGATTCCTCAAAAAACTAAAAATAGACTTAGCATATGATCCAGCAATCCCACTCCTAGGCATATATCTAGAGGGAATTTTAATTCGAAAAGATACATGCACCCCAATGTTCATAGCAGCACTACTTACTATAGCCAAGATGTGGAAATAACCTAAATTTCCATGGACAAATGACTGGATAAAGAAGAAGCAGTATATTTATACAAGGGAATACTACTCAGCCATAAAAGATAATAAAATAATGCCATTTGTAGCAACATGGATGGAACTGGAGATTGTCATTCTAAGTGAAGTAAGCCAGAAAGAGAAAGAAAAATACCAGATGAGATTGCTCATATGTGGAATCTAAAAAACAAAAACAAAAACAAACAAACAAAAACAAAGCATAAATACAGGACAGAAATAGACTCATAGACAGAGAATACAGACTTGTGGTTGCCAGGGGGGTGGAGGGTGGGAAGGGATAGACTGGGATTTCAAAATTGTAGAATAGATAAACCAGATTATACTGTATAGCACAGGGAGATATACACAAAATGTTATGATAACTCACAGAGAAAAAAATGTGACAATGAGTGTGTATATGTCCATGAATGACTGAAACATTGTGCTGAACACTGGAATTTGACACAACATTGTAAAATGATTATAAATCAATAAAAAATGTTAAAAAAATACCATATGATACCACTTATATGTGGAATCTTAAAAAAAAAAAGACAAATGAACTTATTTACAAAACAGAAACAGACACAGACATAGAAAATAAACTTTTGGTTACTGGGGGAGGGGAAAAGGGGTGGCAAGGGATAAATTGGGAGTTTGAGATTTGCAGATACTAACTACTATATATAAAATAGATAAACAACAAGTTTATACTGTATAGCAAAAAAAAAAAAAAAATTGGCAGAAGCCCTAAATAGACATTTGTTCAAAGAAGACAAAAACTATAATGAGGTATCACCTCACATAGGTCAGAATGGCCATCATCAAATAATAAATGCTGGAGAGGATGTGGAGAAAAGGAACTCTCCTACACTGTTGGTGGGAATGTACTTTGGTACAGCCAATATAAAGAACAGTGTAGAGGTCCCTTAAAAAACTAAAAACAGAGCTACCATATGATCAAGCAATCCCACTGCTGGGTATATGTCCAGAAAAAAATGAAAACTCTATTTCAAAAAGATACATGCACTCCAATGTTCACAGCAGCCCTATTTACAATAGCCAAGACATGGAAACAACCCAAATGCCCATCAACAGATAACTGGATAAAGAAGGTGTGGGATGTATATGCAATGGAATATTACTCAACCATAAAGAATAATGAAATATTGCCATTTGCAGCAACATGGACAGACCTAGAAAACATCATGCTTAGTGAAATAAGTCAGAGAAAGATGAATATCATATGCCATCACTTATATGTGGAATCTAAAAAAAAATACAAATAAAACTATATACAAACAGACTCACAGACATAGAAAACAAACTTAAGGTTACTAAAGAGAAGAAGAAAGGGGAGGAGGGACAAATTAGGAGTATGAGATAAACAGACACAAACTGCAGGGAATTATAATCAATATCTTGTAATGGAATATAATCTGCAAAAAACCCTGAATCACTATGCTGTTCACCTGAAACTAATGCAATATTGTAAATAAACAATACTTCAAAAAATACCCACAGACCAACATCCCTTATAAATATAAGTTCTAATATGCTCAACAAAATACTAGCAAACTAAATTCAGCAACATACAAAAAGAAGTTTACATTATGTCCTTGTGAGATTTTTCCCAGGGAACAAGGTTGGTTTAACATCCAAAAATCTATCAATATAACCAACATATCAATAGAACAAGAAACCACATGATCTTCTTTATAGACACAGAAAAGCATTTGGCTTTTATGATAAAATCATTCAGCAAACTAGAAATAGAAGGGAATTTCCTCAAGTTTATACAAGGCATCTGCAAAAACAATCACAGCTAATATATTTAATGAAAAGCTTTCACCCTAAAATCAGGAACAAGACAAGGACAAGATGTCCTAAAAACAAAAAAATAACCAAAAAACCCCTATTGGGAAATGAAGAAAAACTATTTGTTACATCACATGATATTGTATACAGAAAATCCTAAGGAACCCATGAAGAATTAATTAGAGATAATAAATATCTTAAAAACAAAAAAGACAAATGAACTTATACAAAAAACAGAAACAGACTCACAGACATAGGATACAGAGTTGTGGCTGCCAGGGCGGAGGGGACTGGGAAGGGATAAACTGGGAGTTCACGATATGCAGATACGAACTGGTATATATAAAATAGATAAACAAGTTTATACTGTATAGCACAGGGAAATATATTCAATATCTTGTAGTAGCTTATGGTGAAAAAGAATATGAACATAAGTATATGTACACTCATGTATGACTGAAGAATTGTGCTGTACACCAGAAATTGACACAACATTGTAAACTGACTATACCTCAATAAAAATAAATAAGTAAATAAATTCAGCAAGGTTTCAAGGTTTAAGATAATGTACAAAAGTCAGTTCTATTTCTACACACTTGTAATAAACAATGTGAAAGTGAAATTAAGAAAATTCCATTTACAGTAGTATCAAAAAGAATAAAATACTTAAGTATAAATTAAGCTAAAGAATTGTAATACTGAAAACTACAAAACATAATTGAAAGAAATTAAACTCAACAATAAAGACAAATAACTCAAGTTTTAAACCTACCAATAGTGTATGAGGAATGTAAAATGCTGTACTTGCTTTTGAAAACTGTCTGGGAGTTCATTAAAAGATTAAATACAGAGTTACCATATGACCCAACAATTGTATTCCTAGATACATACCTAAGAGAAATGAAAACATATAGCCACACCAAAACTGGTACAGGAATGTTTATAACAGCATTATTTATAATAGTCAAAAATTAGAAACAATCCAGATGTCTTTATTTAAACTGAAGTGTAGTTGATTTACTATGTTGTGCTGGTTTCAGGTGTACAGCAAAATGATTCGGTTTTATATATATATATATATATATGTATATCAATATTCTTTTTCAGATTATTTTCCATTGTAGGTTATTACAAGATGTTGAATATAGCTCCCTGTGCTATAATGTAGGTCCTTGTTGTTGATCTATTTTATATATAGTAGTGTGTATATTAGAGAAATGCAAATCAAAACTATAATGAGGTATCACCTCATACCAGTCAGAATGGCTAAGATCAAGACGCCTACAAATAATAAATGCTGGAGAGAGTTTGGAGAAAAGGGAATGTTGGTAGAAATGTAAACTGATGTAGCCACTATGGAGGACAGTATGGAGGTTCCTTAAAAAACTAAAAATAGAGTTACCAAATGTCTTTTAACTGATAAATGGAAAATGTTATGTAATTAGATAGTGATGGTGGTGTTACACTTATACTAAAACCCACAGAATTTTACACTTAAAAATGATGAATTTTATGGCATGTAGATTATCAAAATTTTTAAAAAGGAGAACCCAAGAGCCTCAGCCATTCCAGCTTCCACTCATACCAACCTCGAGATGTCATCCTCCAGAAATCAGGTCCTTGAAAATATCTGAGTGCCTTAAAAATTACCTACCTTCTGTCCCACCAGCTGCTGCCAGTTTTCAGGCCCAAAGAATATTAGAGATCCGTTGGTTCTGACCCCAAAATAACTTTCTACCAGTGTTCCATTCAGAATCTCAAGATCAGTTGATTCCACTCATGTCTTTTATCTCAGTAATTTGCATTCACTGGAAATCTAAGCTTGGAATTTCTGGATCAAGAATACCAACTGAGTACCAAGTCCTCTACATTCTGAAATTTGTATCAAAATGACTGTTTAAAGTACTAGAAATCTGTTTTAACAGTACAGAGACATCATATCTTACACATTGGAAGGACGAGTGAGTAGCCTAGGGCTTTCCAATTGAGAGGCTGAATAACATCACCAACAGCCAAGCATCTTTCCATTCTTCTGTTGTTCAGGTTTCATCCCCAGGATCACTCTCAGACTAAAATAGGTAAAGAATTACAGAAGAGAATGTGGTAAGAGAGCCACACTTAATTTCAAGAAAGGTGCTCTCCAGGAGAATAAAAGAGAATAAAAGAGAAGAGCACTGCAAGAGTCATTGATGAAATGGGTTTGAAATAGAAGGATCCTTTGCTCCTTGAGCTGACGTCTAGGAGAGTGCATCCCAATCTTTTGTGAGGATCCTTTTTGGGTGCCCCCTAACAACACTGCTCTCACTAAGCCATCAGTGGCCTCCTAATGGCTCATATCAATGGTCTAGTTTGAGAGTTTGTACTACTTGATCTTTACTCAACAGATGATGTGCTGACCAAATTTTTGTTTTGTGAAAACTTTTCCCCTCCTCACTTCCATGTGATTATTCTCTAAGTGTTTTCTCCTTCTTGTTGGTTTTTGTAACTTTTCCCTTCTCCCTGAACTACTTCATTCTTAGCCTTCTATCACACCCAATCCCTAATAACTCTCACGTCTATATCTCCAGATTCGTATTTCTAACTTACTACTAGATATCTCTGTCTGGATGCTATAAAGGCATCTCAAATTTAAAATGCCCAAACCTTATCTTCCCTTCCACCTCCTCCAAAACCTCCTCCTCCTCCTTTGTTCCCTATCTCAGGGAGTGGTACCACTATCCACCCAGGAACCCAAGCCAGAAACCTGGGTGTCATCCTCAACTCCCTCTCCACAGTCAAGGGACCATTAAACTCTCAATTCTAAATTAGAAATGTTTCTGCAACCCAATCTTTCCTCTCTAGCCACCCCCAATAGCCTTCACATAAGTTCTCATCAATATTATTATCAGCAATAACATCTTAACAAGTACTAAGATCCTCTACTACCAGGCTCTGCCATCTCCAATTCTTTCTTTAGAATAGAGGCCATCAGACTTAGGGATTTCACTGTGATAAAAATTTAAAAAATGGTTTTGAGAACTGATATAGTGTGGGCCTCTCTTCTTAAAAAATTTTCTCAGCACACAAGAAATTATCATCTACTCTGTAACTTTACAATAATTCTAGAAGACTGTTGAACTTCAAAAATTAGAAAGTAACATACTCTCAGAATAGAAAACAGTTCTTTAAATATATTTGGCTTTTTAAATAAAACACGTACAATAAAAGCCATACTCTTTAGGGTAGCATAGAAGGACCTTTACAATCTGGTCCCAATTCACCTAGTTCTCAGCAAGAACTTGCCCTACACATGCCATATTCTTTCATGCCTTAATGCTAGTGGTTCTTGGTCAGGAGCAATTCCCTGCTGCCTTCTCCAAGGGACATACGGCATGTCTCTCTTATGGTCTGAATTGTACTCCCTCTAATTCATATATTGAAGCTGTGAATATATTGAAGTGTCAGTATATTTCTATCTATATCTATATATGCCATATCATCTATACACTATTAAAGTAGTTATATAGCATTTTTAACCATGAAGATATGAAAAAAATCCTCAGTATTTCCCTTAATGTCAAGCAATCAATTTTTCTCATTTTTTTCTTTATATTTCTTGTCAACCCATTGCCAAAGATCACATAATACATGTGTGCCTTAGGATACCTAGGCCATCATATAATCCATACAAAGGGAAAATTTTCAAGAGCATGGCTTATTAACAGTAATGTTGGCTAACACTTATCACTATTGTGTCAATATTGTGCTGTCATAACTGCTTTCTCTCCATTTTGAAATTAAATTTCCATATCTTATGATGTGGTACTATTATAATCCTCATTGTACAAATAAGAAAACTGAAATTTGAAGAGATTAAGTGACCTGTCCCAAACCATACCACTAGCAAGGACTTCAAAGAAAATCATGCAGGGGCTAATCATGTGGTTTCTTTTTGGAATTAAGATTTTCTCAGCAAAAATACATTTTTTGGACAAAACAAATATATCTTACTACAATACATTGATCTTACAACAGGAAACACTCTCTAAGGAAAAAAATTATTTTCATCTGCTTATCTAGTTAACCATCTGAGACAAAATGACTTCATGTAATTACCTACAAAAAATATTTTAGTCTGTGCTGGTATTGAGTTATATTTATTACAGGTTCTCTTAGATTCTTACGTATGCTTCAACATTTCTCATTCCTTTTCCCCAATTTCCTCTTGTAGACAAAACCAAATGAAGAAAAATGGTAAAAATAAGGAGTGTCCTGGGCTGTTTAGTTACCTTAAACTCTGGAGTGTCCTGGAAAATTATCATCCAGCAAATATCCATTATCATACTGTCAAAATATGTATTGTTTTTTACTATTACCTTAAAGTTTTATTTTCTTGCCTCTTTTCAGGAGAGGAAGGGGGAAAAGTAGAGTACAATGCCTTTGCAGCCAAGAAACTCTATTTTGTTTTATTATTGGATTTTAGCATCTTATTTTTTCAGTGAACAAATTTTATTTTGACATTAGTAGCTCTGTAGATCAACTTATACCTCAAGTACCCTTCATCAAAATTCATCTACCAACCCCACAGGTTCTGTCTCCCAGGACACTGTGTCTCCTGGGTTGGGTCTGAGGTGGTAGCCACCGCCCAAGTGTTCCCAGAACTTTTACAGGAATTGGGAAGATTCACAATAAAGCTTGAACACATTTTTTTATATAGCTGAACTTACTTTTAAGGATGTTGAATGCTAAATTTTCTTGGATACCTTTTTTTTCACTTTTTTAACTTCCACCAAGAAAAATTATTTCTAGTCTGCAATGAATACATTTGTATTGAACTGATTTGAATTTCAGTTGGGAAGGCAGAATACAGAATTATTAAATTTCTGGTGCCTAATGACTTGGGTTTGGATTCAAGCTCTCCTATTTATGTCCTATATGACTTAGCGCAATTTACCAAAACTCTCTAATTTCCCCAACTCGAAAGTGGGTTAAGTGAGATGAATGTCAAGCCCTTGGGCTTCTTTTTAAGTGCTATTTATACACTGAGTATTTACTGGGTTCCTACTACGCTTTAGATTAAAGGTGGGTGCTGGTGATAAGAGCACAAAACATGCAAGGCTCCTGTCTTTGAGCTCAAGGCAGTTGGAGAGAAACACATATAACAAATAATCACACAAATAAATTAATTACAAACTACTATAGGAAGAGGTTCAATGAAAGGTTGTATGAGCAAGGCCTGATTTAGATTGTTGAGGACGGATTATCTGAGGGAGTGCATTTAAGCTGAAAACTTGAAGGATGAGAAGATTCTATATTTCCTCTCGTTTCTCAACTCTCTTTAGTCTGGCTTCCATCTCTCTACCTAAATAGCTCTTGCTAGGGTCACCAGTGGCTTCCATATTACAATATATATCTGATATTTTTGAGTCCTCTTACTTGACCTCTTAGCAGCACTCAACGCAGTTGACCACTCCTTCCTTCCTGAGGCGCTGCCTTCCGCTGGCGTCCCTAATAATAAACGTCTTACGTTCTCTTCTCTGACGGCCTCCTCAAACCCTTTTGCAGGTACATTTCCTTAAGCGCCTGGACAGCCTCGCCGTGAGCTGTAATTATGAATGACAACGCGGTCCTTTTGAGTCATAAAAAAGAAGTATGTGCAACTGAAGGCACTTTTTTCGCCCCTCTCCTCGCTTCCGGTATGTTGTATAAAACCATGAATATAAAACTTTTGGGTTTCAGCGGAGACGCGCCTCTCTCTCGTGGGCAGCGCCACTCCACAGGGTAGGTGCAGGAAATCAAACTGACACAAGCAGGCAGGTTTGCCCGAAGCGCGGGACGACACACAGAACCGGCATGGCCGGCTTTTCGCCACCACCTCAGCCGCGCGCAATCCGACGTGAGCCCCGCCTACTCTGCGCGCGACCTGTCGCGTCGAGTCCTCCTCCGTCCCAGCATTCCCCGCGGCCCTACCATAGAGAGCAGCTTCCGGCGTAGGTGTGTGAAGAAGGAGCGGGCCTTCAGCGTTCTGTCTCACTCCCTCGCGCTCTCTCGGGCAATATGGCGGGCGTGGAGGAGGTAGCGTCCTCCGGGAGCCACCTGAATGGCGACCTGGATCCAGACGACAGGGAGGAGGGAGCTGCCACTACGGCTGAGGAGGCAGCCAAGAAAAAAAGACGGAAGAAGAAGAAGAGTAAAGGGGCTGCCACAGGTAAAAGGAGTTTTATGTTTTCCCAGTCCACGCCGGGATGGCGGAACGGCTCGACTCAGGCCCGGCGTGGGTGACAGGGACTGGGGACTCGGAACCCTAGGCTGGTTCCCAGGACTGAATTTGTGTCCAGGCCAGGCTGCAGATTCCCAGTCCCGGAGAGAGGCGGTTTCTCCCGTGGGACTAGGGAGCTGGTGGGTGTGGGGTGGAAGAGAAGAGGGTGCCTCAGCTTCCCTAGAGGTAACTCTTGGGCCACTGTGTTGCCAGAACTCCGCTCCCACGCAGACCGTGCAACGGACTTGGAGCGGTGCATAGGGCCCAGCCCTCCCACCTTCCTCACGGTTTGGCCTCCTCCAGAATCTGGTTCCGACCCATACTGCCTCCTCTTTACTAGAACAACGTGGGACATAATTTCGTTGAGGGTGGGGGTGGAGTTGGCAGGTCTTAGTGTCTCGACTGCTCCTCTCCCCACCACCCCAGTTTACAGAGGGATTTTTTGTGGCAAGCTGCACTTCTGGGGTCTGTATGGATGTGTGTATGCCCACGCTCTCTTGTCACTGAGTGGTAATTGAAGGATGTATGTGATGGTGGTGCCTCATCTGCCTAATGCTACAGCATCATCTAACTTTAGGGCTTTTAGACCTGAGTTAGGATGCCACTTGTAGGCAGTCTAGATATTCTGTAGGTCCGAATGGAACTTCTCTAAATCCACTAGTAAGGCAAGGAAAACAGCTGAAAGTTAACACTTGGATTATATCATGAGTTATATTTGATTTCAAGAAGTCAAGTGTTTTTGTTGCTCAAAGGCGTTCATTTTAGGAAAAGTAGTTTATACTATTTCTAATTAAAATCAGCCACGGAAAAAATGAGAGAAAAATGGAGAGGCCATAGGTGATGAATGTGGAGTTGATAGAGGTTGGAGAGGGCTAATCTGTATATTTCTGAAATTTTGATTAGATGGGAGTTGAATAGGGAGAGTTGTAGGTGCTGGGACACTTCCAGAGCAAAGTTAAATCCCAGAACATAGTCTGGTTCTTGGCTTTCAGATGCAAGCCAAACTCTTCAGTTTGTTCTTTAAGGTGTTCAGCAGACTGCCTCTAAAATATTTTTAATTGTTATATCTCTGTATGAACTCTCTGCAGTAGCCAGGATGTCACTTCGTTATGTGCTGCCTGATAATACTATTTCTATTTATGCATATACATTGCTCTTTTAGCTAGATTGTAATACCTTCCAGAACAGGGCCTGGTCTTGTGCATAGCTGTTGGAGAATTTTGTTTTTAGTAATGAAATCTCTTTTGTTTGTTTTGACTTTTCCTGGCCCAGCTTGACAACTTCTTTCTTCATAAAGCCCCCAGAGTCCCACAGAAATCCTCTTATTAAGTTTTTTAGCATCTGTTGTCCATTTGGATAATGAAATATTTTTTGTAGTTTAATTGTTAAATACTTTAAGAAGTTAATTTACTTAAGGATAGGGACCAACTCACACTTTTGTTTGTCCTTTAGCTGTTAGCACAGAGAATGTATAATGAATATTTTGTTGGATGGACAGTACTACTTAGAGATAGAAGATTCTTCTCTATCATATAAATTCTATTTTGCTTACAATATTTCTGTTTTTGTTTCCTGAACGTGTATCAGGAAAGGACTTGTGTATTTTTTAGGATCCTTAGAATATATTCTAGTGGGAAAATATCTTTATTAGATTTGATTTATGTTTTTATATTTGATCAGCAGGGCAACAGGAACCTGATAAAGAATCAGGAACCTCAGTTGATGATGTAGCAAGACAGTTGGAAAGACAAGCGTTGGAAGAGAAAGAAAGAGATGATGATGATGAAGGTAAATGGTTAATTTGATTTTTGTGGTTAGAAAAGCAAAAAAATAAGACATTCTTTAAACTAAAACTATTAATTTGTTCATATAGTCCAGTATTCTCTGATGTTTTGGTTAATTGATGTTAAAGCCTCAATGCCACAAAGAGGAGAAGGTATTTATTAGCAACTTTTTAAAAAGTTGAATATGTTGAATGCTCAAATAACACAGATCACAACTCTTGAAAATGTACTTGGTAAAGGCCAAGTAGTGGGTGAGTATTAATAAAATTGAAGTCCTGTTTATTTAACTAATGTTTATTGAACAACTGATATATATTGTGCACTATCTTAGGATACATTCATGCATTCTCATTTTACCCTCACAAAATCAAGCAAACAGGAAATAAGAGTTATGTGATTTGTCTAATGTGACACAGCTAGTATGCATAAAATAGAGCCAGAGTTTCAAACAGCAACTGGTTCCAAGTCTGTTCCTTTTACTCTCTTTCAAGTGCCAAAGGTACTTCTCTTTATTCTCAAAGGAGCATCTTGGAGCGCTTATAAAATCTATTATAAATTCCCTGATCCTAGATCTTTGTGGTATTTTGGAGCTTTCTCCATAGATTTCGTTAAAGACAACTCTTGGAATTTATACTGTCAGTGAGACAGTGGAGGAAGTGATTAGTTAGGAGAACTATTATTATTCTGTACTCTCTTCTGGCGGAAGAGGAGATAGGGCTTTCCCATTCTCAATTACCTACTGCTGTGACCATTCTGCCTCAGGCTCTGCCATCTTGGGCTTATGCCTTCCAACCCTTAGCATCAAATACCTGCTGTACTTTAATTATCATGTTACGATAATGCAGAGCACTTGTTTTTCCATTAGAAAGGTAAGTTCTCTGCCTTCAAGGAGCTTACAGTAAAAAATTTAGTGAAAAAAGTGCCAAGATTTGTTAGAGAACCTTACGCTGCATTGTGGTGAAGGAAAGTACAGTATTTTTTGCAAATTGCCAGGGAAGGAGACCAGGTAGCTCATGCTCAAGAGACCTGAACCCCCCCATGGCTTTTAGGAAAGAATTTTTAAAGGCAACATTAGGGGTGAGGGTTGCAGGATTCCTGATCAGCTTATAGACTTTCTTCTGATTGGTTGGTTGTGTGGTAACAAGGTGATTTTTGGAAGGGGTGGAGGGGGCAGAGTCTCAGTTACCAGTTTTCTGGCTTCAACTAGTCTGCAGTTTGTATGCTAGTGGTCAGTACAGTTGACTTTTTCTACCTGGTAGGGGTTTTAGTATCTGCAGCACAACTCAAGGATATGATTTAGGATATTATCTAGAGCCCTTGAGGAGAAACTAAAGGTCCTTAACATTCTTTTATGGCTGAACTATTATTATTTTGTCTTGCTTAATTTGTTTTCCTTTGTTTCTGCATTTTCTCATTTCTTTGATTAAATTTGCTCTTTGGAACTTGAGAAAGGCCTAGGAGTTTAAAGCCTTTTTACATACAGTCAGAAGAAATAGGATCTGTCCTTGGGAAGGCCCCACAGGATCCTGCTTGGTTACAGAATAAGGGAATAGTTAGCTTTTCCTTTTCCTTACACAAACCTTGTCCATTCTACCTTGGTTTATGCTTCAGATAGTGAACATATTTTGAATTCTTTAACGAGAAAGATATCTGTAAATTCAAGGTACTGTAATAGGTTGCTATAGGCCCACTATGTGTGGAATATCACAGTGCTAATCTTGAAGACAATGCCTTGTTCCACTGCACCTCTGCAAAGCTGTATGAATCTCTTGATATTGAAGAAGGGTATTTTGCTTATCAGATTGGAAATCTTCAATGTACTAAAAAAAAATTTTAGGAATATTAGTAGTTTTTCCAGTTTGAGTTCATTTTCCTAAATTCATTTTGGTAATTAGGACTAACCAATACTACTAATTTGTGAGAGGTCTTTGAGGGGATGGGAAGGTAGTATTTCACTATCTTTATTCTAAAGGAAAACTGATGGTTGTGGAGAGACAAAATAGAGAAGTGAAAAGATATGCTGGATAAGATATTGGTACTATGTTACTACACTGGTACCTGAAATAAAATGTATTGGAATTTGGGTTTGAAATTGTGGACTGAATGCTGAAGGAAGGCTCATTGGAAGGAATTAAATAAAATCAAACAGAAGAGACCATTTTGGGGCAGGACAGTGCTGAGAAAATATTCAAAGCATAGTGAACAGTGCACACTGGCCTCATTATGAGATGATTATGAGGAATCCTTTGAGCATTTTTTTTCCCATTTTTCATTTGTTCATTCCTTTTTCTCTTTTAGTTTTATTGAGATATAATTGGAGACAACACTGTGTAAGTTTAAGGTATACAGCATGATTGGACTTATATACATGGTAAAATGATTACTACAGTAAGTTTAGTGAATATCCATTGTCTCATATAGGTACAAAATAAAGGCAAAAAAATTCTTTTCTTGTGATGAGAACTCTTAGGATTTACTCTTAACAACTTTTATATATAACATACAGCAGTGTTAACTACATTAATTATGTACCCTACATCCCCACTACTTATTTTATAACTAGAGGTTTATACATTTTGACCACCTTCTAGTTCTCCCTCTCCCCATCCCTTGCCTCTTAACCACAAATCTGATCTATTTTCCTATGAGTATGAGCATTTTTAGAATAAGAATGCTCTGAAAAAAATAGTTTAGTTTTCATATATATGCAGGATTGTTGGAAAAGAGGAAACATATAGGAAAGGCATGGAGATCATTTTGAAGGCCACTTGATAATAGCCCTAGGCATGTGGTAATGAAGGATTGAATTGGTGGGCATAAATGAGAATGGAAAGGAAGTGTCCGATGGAACCGTGGTTGGGGAAGCAGAATTTGAAGGATTTGGAGACTTTCAATTTGGGGAAAAGGAAGGAGAGGCAAGAGTAGACTCTAGGGGTTTGAATTTGGGTGACAGAATGTTGGTACTGTTGACTAAAATGGTGAAGTAAGACAGAAAGCTGGTTTAGAGATTGAGGGGGTGGTTTGCAAGCAAAGAAGGTGATAATTTTATATTTAATTTGAAACTGGAGTATTGGTGTAAAAAGTTAATCCTGTGGGTATTTAATAATTTGTTAGAAGTAATTCAATAAATTTTAAGTCAGGCTTATTGAGGTATAATTTGCCTAGGATAATATATTACTTTTTTTTTAATTAACTATTTTTTAAAGCAGTTTCAGGTAAAACTGAGCAGAAAGTATAGAGATTTCCTGTATACTTCCTACTACCATGCATGCGTAGCCTCTCCCATTATCAGCATCCTTCAGCGGAGTGGTACATTTGTTGCAGTTGACGGACCTACATTGATACATCGTTATCACCCAAAGTCTAGTTTACGTTAGAGTTTACTCTTGATGTTGTGTATATTCACCTTTTTAAGATGTATAGTTTGGTGAGTTTTGACAGCTGTATGCATTTATATAAACATTACCACAATGCGGACCATTTCATTTAACATTTTAATCTCCACAAAACAGTTATCTTGTGTCCCTTTGTAGTCAGTTCTCTTGCTCTACACCCTGACGCCTGGCAACTGCTGTTATATTTTCTGTTCCTATAGTTTTTTTTTAAACAATATTCCTATAAATGAATTTTTACATTATGCAGCTCTTTCAGTATCTGGCTTGTTTTACTTAGCATGTTTTTGTGAGTCATCTGGTTGTTGCCTATGTACAGTAGTTCATTACTTTTTATTGCTGAGTAGTATTCCAAATTTGTTTATTCATTTACTACTCCATGAAAGTTTGGGGTATTTCGAGTTTTTGTCCATTATGGATAAAGTTACTGTGAACATTTGCATACAGGTCTTTATGTTTTTATTTCTTCTAGGAGTAGGGTTTCTACTGTGTAAATGTAGGATCATGTGGTTAAGTGTATGTTTAACCTCATAAGAAACTATCAAACTATTTTCCAAAGTGGCTGTACCATTTTGCATTCCTGTCAGCAGTGTTTGAGAATTCCAGTCCCTTTGTATCCTCATAAGCACTGATATTGTTTGTTTTAATTTTAGCCCTTCTAATATAGGTGTATAGTGGTATGTCATTGTGGTTTTAATTTGCATTTCCTGAATGACTGATGATGTTGAGTATCCTTTCATATTTTTATTTACCTTTTATATCATTTGTCATTTTTTTAGATTCCACATATAAATGATAGCATATGATATTTGTCTTTCTCTGACTTCATTTAGTGTGATCATCTCTAAGTCCATCTATGTTGTTGCAAATGGCATGTTTCATCCTTTTTATGGCTGAGTAATATTCTATTGTATATATTCACCACATCTTTACCCATTCATCTGTCTGTCGACAAACTTAGGTTGCTTCCATGTTCTTGCCTACTGTAAATAGTGCTGCTGTGATGTACGTATGTGCATGTATCTTTTCGAATTAAAAGAGTTTTCATCTTTTCCAGATACATGTCAAGAGTGGGATTTCTGGATCATGTGATAACTCTATTTTTAGTTTTTTAAGGAATCTCCATACTATTTTCCATAGTTGCTGCACCAGTTTAAATTCCTACCAATAGTGTAGGAGGGTTCCCCTTTCCCCACACCCTCCCCAGCATTTATTATTTAAATTTTTTTGATGACTTTATATATTTTTGATGCAAGTTCTTTATCAGATATTTTCTCCCATGCTGGTATTGTTTGCAGCAGAAACTATTTTAATTTTGATGAAGTCCAATTTATCTAGTTTTTTCCTTTATGGGTCATACTTTTTGTGTCCTATCCAGAAAGTTAAGTAATTGAGGTGTCTAAGGTCATGAAGATTTGCTCTTGTATTCAAGAAGTTTTATATGTTGTAAATGTTAAAAGGAAGAACTGTCCTTTTAATACATTATGTTTAGGTCTGTGGTCCATTTAGAATTAATTTTTGTATATAGTGCAAGGTAAAGATTGAAGTTCTTTTTTGTTTGTGTATAGATGTCCA
Source organism: Camelus bactrianus (assembly GCF_048773025.1). Classification (NCBI taxonomy): domain Eukaryota; kingdom Metazoa; phylum Chordata; class Mammalia; order Artiodactyla; family Camelidae; genus Camelus; species Camelus bactrianus. Next base: position 39,006,102 of record NC_133550.1, on the reverse strand, counting down.
GTTGTCATTTATCAAATATTAATTGATTTGGGCATAATGCTAATATAGAAATAAAACAGTCTCTGCTTTTTAAGAATATCCTGGGATGCTGTGAAAGAAAGACATGTGAAAACATAAATTGTAGCATAGTATGATAAGTAGAACCATAAGCATATGTAGTTTAATACTGAGATCCTGGCTCTACTGCAATTCTAGCACAAGTGTTCAATAAATGGTGGCCATTCTGTACTGAACAGTGACTTTGGACATTGGATAAAGTAATTAGCCTTAGAATGATGACTGAGTATCAAGGTGGAGCTTTGTCTTATTCCACTTTAAAGATGAGGAAACCATTATAGGGGGAGGCTAAATAACTTCCGCAGGGTCACACAACTGGAAGGATTTTGAGTGTGTATTTAAAACTGATTATACATCTTGAAGCATTTGTTTCAGGTTCAATCTAAGGTATATAGCTGTGTGCTCATTGAATGTTCATACAGAGCAAAGACTATCTTGTATACTGTTCTGTCCCTATTGCATGGCACTTAAGAACTCATTTATTTATTTGATAAATGAAGAAGGGTACTGTTAAACCTGTAGAGCAGAATATGTGAGTTTGCTATATATGTCACATGAGAAAATTCAAAGTTGTGTTTTCCAAAAATTTTTCTTGTTATTTTTGTTAGGCTTTTGAATATAGAAACCACTAATTTGTAAGTCAGCAATATTTGTGTCTCCACTGTTTCTGTTAATTTTATAAGGCTGAGCATTAAGAAATGCAACTTTGTAAGTCAAAAATTGTCAAATATTGATGATTTCCTGTCATTCCACTCATTAAAGCCCTAGATCATGTTACCTCCCTCTTTGGTAAACTGCTGTTTCCTATTTCTCAATTAGGTGAAAATAAATATAAATAAGATAAGGTAAACTAAAAGAACATTCATTCATCAAACAGACTGAGCATTTGTCACATGCTTGGCACTGTGCTTAATTTAAGAAATGGTGTCTAATCCTTAAGGAGCTTAAAAACAATTAAGGATCAGTTTAAATTAATGATTATAATAGAAGAATATAGTAGGTAGCATGGTGAGGGATTTTCTTTTATGACTTCTACTTACCAGTCTGGGAGTAGAAAGGAAGCTCTTTGAGCAGAAAATATAAACAGTCATTTGACATTGTTATATGGGTGTAGGTTTTACTGTGTAAAATTATTAATGCTAGTAGCCATTAATTACTACCACTAGGTTAAACATTAAAAAAAAATACCATATGATGAGCATACTATTAAACTATGAGCTTCTAATTATTTGTGACACTGTCCTATTCATCTGTATTTCATAGCAGTGTGATTTGTCTGTAGATTAGCATACTTCAGAAATGATTGTTCAGATTTATTGAGCATCATTTTTAGAAATTCAGGCATGTAGTTCTGTTTTTGACAACTTTATTTAAAAATGTTTTAAGTCACTGTTTAATTTTGGCCTTAATTGTATTGTTTATTTTTTCTCAAAGTTCAAGGGTATGGCCGTTAGGCTTCATAGAAGATTGTTGTCCTATCAAAACTGACAAGACAGATCATGGCTATTTTGGGTACTCTTTTGCTAACTAATTTTTGAATAGTTTTTAACCTCCATTTTGGGGCATCAGGTTCTTTTGAGAATATGAGAACTATGAACCTAGGAAAAATAGGATTTTTTTAAAATTTTTACTTTTTATTGAAGTGTAGTTGACTTACAGTGTTAATTTCAGATGTACAACAAAGTGATTCAGTTATACCTATACATGAATTTATATACACATATTTTCAGATTCTTTTCCATTATCACTTATTATAAGAAATTGAATATAGTTCCCTATGCTGTAAAGTAGGTCCTTGTTTATCTATTTTATATATAGTAGTGTGTGTCTTTTAATCGCAAACTCCTAATTTATCCCTCCCCCACTTCCCCTTTGGTAACCATAGTTTGTTTTCTATGTCTGAGAGTCTATTTCTGGTTTGTAAATAAAATTTGTATCTTTTTTTAGATTCCACATATAAGTGATATCATATATTGGTCTTTCTGACTTATTCCACTTAGTATGATCATCTCTAGGTCCATCCACGTTGCTGCAGATGGCATTATTTCATTCTTTTTTATGGTTGAGTAGTTTTCCATTGTATGTATATACCACATCTTAAAAATACGATTTTTTTGTACGCAATTTGACTGTGAAGGAGACCTCTTTTTCTGTAATAACAACTATGCTGGAAAGATACTTTAAAATATGAGACCCCAGTCACCTCTCACTAGATTGGGAATCAGGTGACATATTCTTGGTCTAATTCTGTCATTTATGTTAGAATTATCTTGGGCATGTCCCTTAACATTCCTTTTTACCTCACACAGTTGCTTTGAGGATTACATGAGATCATGAAATACAAATGTTTAACTGCAAAGCATATGTAAATTATAATTATGTAATTTCAGATGATGTCATAATAGTCATTATTATTGGTATTTAACACTAATTTTTCTTAGTTTTTAAAAGATGTGTTATTTAATACTTTTTTATTCTTAAAATATCTTATTCAACAATTCTTTTATTAGAGTAAGTCAAAGTAAAGTTTACTAGTGCTTTTGATTACACAAGTCAAATTCTCGTACTTAATACAAAATTCTAAGAATGTTGAGTTGACTTTGCTATTTAAAATGTACTGTATGTGTGTGTACTTGTCTGCTTGTACTTGTTTTGTCTCTCTGCTGATTAGGATTAAATGATCTTGAAACTATGTTTCCTTAGATGGAGATGGTGATGGAGATGGAGCAACTGGAAAGAAGAAGAAAAAGAAGAAGAAGAAGAGAGGACGTTAGTGTCATAAGTTGACCTTACTTGACAAATTAGAATGGTTATTAACCAGCAGGTTTGAAGAGTAGATTTGAAGTTGCTTAAAATTCTGATATATATAAGGGAAATAAATTTAGGCTTAATGGAAACTCCCAGCTATTTGGCAGGTACTTTGCTTTAACTGTTGTGGTATTTTCTTCAGCAGTTATTCAGCCAAGTAATGTTAATAATAAGTTTGCTGCATTTTATTGCAAGTTAGGGATAGGTTCCTAAAAAACTTTATAATTTAAAACTTGAGTAATTCAAGTAATTTTGTCAGTGATGGCTAAAGTAATGCCACTGAGTGGTAATAGGATTAACATAGTTCGCAGTTCATCTGCCAGCTTTGATATTAAGAGATTTTTGAAGAATATTTAATGAGGACTCCCATTACTTAAAATTTGTGAATATAGTGAATTTTTATTAATAACATTTGTGTCACGCTATTTCAGATTCACTTAAAATGTGATCTTATATTTTGTTTCTGTAAATGGTATAGCTGAATGTCTTCAGGGATCTGAAACTCTATCAGGAAGACAAAGGGGAGATTGTATAGTATTGAGGAATTAAAGTTGGGTTGAGAATCAGAACAAGTTCTAATCTTGGATGTTCTTTGGGCTGTTAGGGACTATTATTCAGTGTCTGGCTAAACCTTCCTTTAAAATCTCAGGCTAAAATTGTATAAATCAGAATATTGGGGGCTTGACTTCCATTTTTATCTCTGTGTTGAGGGAAATACTTAAATTATTTTTAAGAAAGCTATTGGCTCTGCCAGTCATTCCCCAGATGTGTCTCTAGGTGGACATGGGATAGCCTTCTTTCTGTTCAGGCATCTGTCCTGGTTAAACCTTTCTCCTTAGGATGTCAGCTCTGCCCCTAGCATAGTCTATATTTAATGAGCACAGGTTACTTGCATTCCAGGAATCTCCAGGGATTATGATATCATATTCCTTCCATTCAGAAATTGTTCAAAGTGTGCTTGTGAGACATGGTATTATTACCTGAGAATGGCTTGAGTAAAATCTATTTCTCCAAATACTCTAAAATTGCTCCATAATGAAGGTAAATAAGCAGTGAGGAGTGTTAAGGAGCTGTTTTGTATTTGGCCTTGGTAGAATTCTTCCAGTGACAGATATTTTAGTATGATGCCATCAGCCTTTATTGTGCCTCCTATGAGGATGTTGTTGAACTTATATGTTCATTATATTTCTTTATCTGCGCTCTCGACAGATACTGATTTGTCTGGTCTTAGTATCAAGAATAATTGGGCTTTTCCTGAGTGGTTAATGTACTTTATCTCAGAAACATCATGAACTACGCAAATAACCGAGCCCTTTTTTTATATATAGTCTGCTAGAAAGCTTAGAGCCATATCTGGTTTTGTATTGGCTTTATTTCAGATTCTATTTTATATTCTTCTGTGTTTTGATTTTTGCTCTCTAATTTACTTTGAATGTCTCTTATTTGTGTAGACTGTCATAAATCACTTCTGGAATAAGCCAAATAATGTAATCATGGGCAGTCTGCTGCCTTCATTTTCCTCATCTATAAAGTGAGAGAATTATAAATGATAGTTGATGATTAAGTGCAGTACAGATATTTAATTATTCATGGTTTTAGATGATAACTTGGACTTAGTGTATTATAATTTTCAAATGTTATCCAAGAGTTCATCTGGTTCTTCATTTTGTAGATGAGGAAACAGGCTTGGCACGTTTAGTCATTTGTCCAAGTCACAGCTATTAAGTGGTAAAAGCTAGACTTCAACTTATTTTGAATACAGATTATTTTTCTCTAGTGATCTTTTTGAGTCCTTCAATTATCTTGTCTTAATAATTTGTGGATAATATAAAAGGTACCTTTATTAGATTTGTAGATGAAATAAGGCTGAGGGTGATGACATAATACTTTGGTTGACAAAAATAAAGATTTTAAACTGAGACAATTGGCTAAGATTAACAAGCTGAAATTTAATAGATGTATATAAACTTAATATAGGGTGCTAGGATCCTAAGGATTTTGAATGCTTGTACAATGTGAACCAAAAAACTAGGAGTCTTTACCTTTCAGTAACAGTACGAGTTTTAGAATCAGTGGTGTAGTCTTATACTAATTATGCCTTATTTAGATTATTAATGGAAGTCAGTTATAGTACCAACTTAAAAGAAATACTGACAAGGTTAGTGATTATGAGTGAAAGTGTTAAGAACCACATCCCTTAAAGTGGTTTACTCATCATAAGAAGGAAACAGTAGAAATGAAAAGTAAAATTTTTTTAACTGCAAAGAATAAACGTAGAACTGACAGAGGAAAGTAACAGGGAGATTAGTGTAGAAAGACCTTTCTAATAGTTACAGTTGTCTCCAAACGAATGGATTTTAGCTTAGGAGATAGTGACTGCTTCCATTGTGAGGCACTTAGTGCTATCTGTCAGGGGTGCTAGGTGGGGGGTTCCTGGATTTCATTGTGAGGCTAAATTAGATGACCTCTGAAGTCCTTTTTGATTTCAAATTTTTAACGTTCCCTCTTAGGAGGAGCCTAAAACAGTATTTCCCAAAGATATTTGCCCATAGAACACTTTTAAATGTGTTAAAAGAAGGAAACAGTTGGTACTCATGAAATACTGTTTGAATTAAAAGAGGGAACCAAAAAATGGTTCCATAGGTAAATGCTTTGGCTTAGTAAATGGTCATATTTTTATTTATATGTGTCTTTTTTCCCCCTCTTAGGGAAAAAAAAAAAACCCTAAAATATGTGTTAAAATTTAAGACAAAAATCCATAATATAAGACCAGCTATAATCAAAAGAAAAATCACACTCTTCAACTCAATACTTGGTAAATGCTGCACAGGTATACATCAAAAGTCACATATTATTGCATAAATTAACTGTTATGCAACTTCCTAACATTCCTTGGATTCAGCATTTATTACTAAAAGAAAGTTCTTAGAATAAGAACTGTATAACTAGTTCTTACATATTTAAACAGATTTTTGGAAAACAGATTTCTAAATATTTTTAAAAATTTTGGAGCACTGGTGTCTTAAATTATAGTTAGGGAAATAATGTTCTTAAAACGTAAGCTAAGCACCATAGCTTTTTTGAAGTATCTGGAAATTTGTTTATGGCTACCTAAAGTCTTTTAGCACTGGATGTGTATACACTTTAACTTTACATCCAATCTACCCTTGAAATAAGTTTTTAACCTACTTTATTAATACATAATAGCTTTATATTTTTACTTTATTGCTATAGAATTTATTTTTGTTGTTGTTGCTTCTTTGATTTTTACATGTGAAAGCCAGCCTCTACATGCTGTTTCATTTCCAGTATAGTAAATGAAGACAAAAACATTAGAAGTATACTTTCTGCCAAGGCATATACTATTTAAATACATAATGGAGTTCTGAGGAGTTGAGTATTTTTATTCCCAAGCAGAGGAGGTGGCTAGCATGATGATGTATCTTCTGTTTTTAACTGTAAAGTGATAGCAAGGAGGTTCCTTGAAATTAGGGCATATAATAACCATTAGGAACTGAGAAAAATAGTAATGATAACTGCTTGATTTTATTTTTAACTACGGAAGCTAATGCTTTATTTGTATCTCACAGCAAAAGTTCAAACAGACCCTCCCTCAGTTCCAATATGTGACCTGTATCCTAATGGTGTATTTCCCAAAGGACAAGAATGCGAGTACCCACCCACACAAGATGGGTAAGGATAATAAGATAACTTCCAGTTTGACTTTTGAAAGTTGTAGTTTAGCAATAAAGCAGATTTGATTATTCTTAGAACTTTGTTCTAGTACCTTAATAAACAGCTTGTGAATTTGTTACGGAGAAAATACAGTAGAAGCCCTCTTATCCAAAATGATTGGGGGGGAACTTACAGCTCAGTGGCAGAGTGTATGCCTAGCATGCACAAAGTCCTGGGTTCAAGCCCCAGTACCTCCACTACATAAATAGATTAATAAACCAAAATGATTGGGACCAGTAGTAGTTGGTTCGTCAAAAAAGTATGTTAAAGTATCACACACACAAAAATCTTTACTGATAAAAGTTAACTTGAAACAAATGTTTGTTTCTCATTATTCTTGATATTTGAGCATGGATTTGCATTGGATTCCACTTTTTTCCCCTCCATGCACTGTATCCATAATGCATTGTCTATTAGTCTATTGCATTTTGAGTTTCTGTGACGAGCGAGGACTAAGTAATCTGAGTGCTGATCCCTACAGCTTTACATTTTTTTTCCTGAGATCATTCATAGTTTCGTTTGACAGTAGTATTTTTTGATGACATGCCTTTGTTGAGACTTCACTGAGTAGTCAGTTTAGTTTTCATAGAAACAATTCTTTTTATGTAATATATAATTAAATTACATAATTACAATAGCAAGTACAAATGACTTACACAAATCACCTGATGCTTGGAAGTATTCTGAATGGATATATTTCATCTGGTCGACAGACATAGTGGCATATAGATTTTAGTTAAAGAGTGTGGAAACTGGGACCAAACTATCCACATTGGATCCCAGTTGTAACACTTACTAGCTTTGTGACTTGGGCAAGTAATTTATCTTGTCTATGCTTTCATTTCCTCATCTATAAAATGGGTACTTCATAGTGTTGTTGTGAAGAATAATATATGTAAAGCGTTTTAAAGTAGTGACACACATAGTAAGCATTAAGTGTTAGCTGCTGTTACTATTCAGAACAGGAACCTGTTAACCACTGATATTCAGAATACAGTGGATAGTAGTATGATTTACAGAGGGAATAAAGAGCATTGGTTAATCCAGTGGTTGCAGTAGTTGGTTAAGAAAGCTTCTACTGTAGCATTGTTTAATTGACCTATAAAGACATCATTGTTTTTCTTTAAGTTTGGAAAGGAACATGATGTTATATTTTATGGCCTGGGCATCTTTTCTTTCAGTTTGAATACATCAGTCACTATCCCTATCTTAAAACATCTATTTTTAGAATGTCACAGACATGTAATTTCACATTAATTACATAAATTTTCATAGTACATATGATGTGATCACACTTACTTTTAATATAATATTTTTAATTTTTTTTTTTTTTTGCTTGTTTCTTCTTCCTTCCCTCCCTTCCAGACCCATGTAACCACCTAGCAGGTAGCCTTCCGTATTTTTCTATGCTCATGTATGTGTACATCTATGTCTGTTTATATGAGGAGAGTGTTAGTCATTATTTGTTTTACAAAAATGGAATCATAGGCACACTTTCTTCCTCCACCTTGCTTTTCTCATTCAGGACTATGTATCCCTCTAAGTCAATCAGAATAGCTGTTATTCTTTTGAGTGGCCGTGTAACATTCCATGGTGTGAATATACCATACTTTATGCCACCATTTTCTAGTTGATGAACATTCATTTTGCCTCCAATTTCTTTTGCCATATAAATCATTTGCAATAAGCATCTCTAAGTATATACATATATGTGTTACATACATATGTGTGTATATATATAGAGATATATATATCTCCTTATGTGCTGGCAGTTTTATTATGTGATAGTTTTTCAGGAGCACGATTGCTGAATCAAAGAATATATTAATACTTCATGAATCCCATATTGCTAGTGATTTTGAGCATATTTTGATTGTTGGCTTTTTTGTTTTTTTAAAGCTCTTCCAGAAGTTTAAAGATTTTAAATACAGTATATGTTCATACTTTGTACTTCTGGGTTCCTAGCAGTATCTTCTGTTTTCTTGAACTCTGTTTTGTGTTTTATTACATCTTTAATTGGTCTAGAATTTTTGTGTAAGGTTGGGGGTGCTGATTTTATTTTCTTTCAAATGGATAGTCAGTTGTGCTGGAATTGTTTATTAAATAATTCATTCTGTTTAATTGAATGACCACCTCTACCATATACTATTCTCATGTAATGGAACTATTCTCTTATATAATGGAACCAGTTTCTGTATTATTTTGTTCCACTCATCTGTTTGTCTGTTTCTATGCTAATACTACTTTGATTTGATATCAGAAACTTTATAGTACCTTTTGATAATTAGATAAAGCAAGTCTTGATCCTCTGTCATACACACACAACCGAAAACAGTTCTTTACTTTTCTTAGCTATTTTTAGTCCTAACACATATCCACAGAAGAATGCCCTTAGAATTCTGATTGGAATTGCATTGTATTTATTTGTTTCAGAAAACTGACAGTTGTATCACATTGTCTTATCCATTACTCTAATTTTTTTTTTAATGTAGTTCCTGTCCCTTTTTTGTTGAATTTATTCTTAAGTGTTTTATGGTTTTGCTACTGATGTAAATGAAATATTTTTATTCCTATTTTCATTTCTGTATGTTTATTGCTAAAGTCAGAGAATGCCATTGATGTCCTTTACATGTTAACAGATTGTTAATATTTTTAAAAACACGAGTATGTGGAATACTTAAAGTAATATTTAATATAAGAAAAAATAATTGAGATTTTATAAATCTTAGAAACTACCTCTCCCTTTTTTCTGTCATTTTTTATTGCAAATTAAACATTGAATAGGCAGGATAACTTCAGTTTTTGAAACAATAGAGGAAAAAATTATGTATTATAATTTTGGGGTAATACTTTTCTTAAATATTGAAAACAGTGTTGTGTGCTCTCCTGGAGAAATACAAAAGAAATGAAGATATTTTGATTGTTTATTCTTTCATAAATCTCGATATATTTTTGACATTCATATAATCAGTTTTGTCTATTTGTAAATAGAGTCAGTATTCTTACAGATTTGGTAGAGTATTAAGTATAGTTTTGTATCTTGCTTTCCTTGTCTTTTTAATAAACTTATTGAAAATTGCATGAATTGTCACAAAGAGCTCACCTGTGTAACTACCACCCAGGTTGAGTGCATTATTTTTAACTTTTTATTTTGAAATAATTTCATACTTAGCAGAAGTAATCCCATAATGTGAAAATAGTTCAGAAAACTCCTGCATACCTTTCTCAGATTCTCTTTAACATTTTTCACACATTTTATTATTCTCAATCAATGGAATATGTTATTTATATTATGTATAATATACACATAACACTCCATTTTGTCCTTATAAGATAGAAAGATAGAAGACAAATGTGGGAAAATGTTACATTGATGTATCTGTACACATACTGTTTTTCTGAACTGTTTGACAATAGTGCATCTTTGGATGGAATACTAGATGAGTAGCTATTGTGTTCTTTTCAGGGTTGTCATGTCTGAAGTCACAGTATGTCAGTTTTTATCACTTGGATAAGGTTATCTAGTTTCTCTAGTGTATCATTACTGTTTTTCCTCTTGTAATTAGTAATTTGTGGGAAATTACCTTAAGAATGTAAATATCTTTCTTTAGGAACATCTTCCTGATGTGTAGAAATCTGTGATCTTTGTCTGAATCAGTTTTTACTAGGATGGTTATTGCCCTTTAAAAAATTAAACATTCTATATGTGTTTTTTGTATCATTAAAATTCTCTGAAACCAATTTTTAATGGCTGTAATGCTGTTCTGTTTCATATCTAGCATAATTTTTAGTTATTTCCCTAGTTTTGAACATTTATAGTGTTTTCAATTTTTTATCATTAGAAAAAATTCTGTGATGAACATCTTAATATGTTAATTGGATCTGATTTTTCTCTTATTCTAGATCTCTAGAAGTAGAATGAAGAATTATTTTGAAATTCTTGATATCTGTAAATTTTGTAGGGAGTTTTTTGGAACAGTTGTTAATTTTATAAGTAATACATATTATAGAACAATTAGGAAATACAGATGAACAAAAAGGAGAAAATAAAATTTTCCTTAATTCTGCCTGTGAATTAAAACCACTGTTAACATATTGTTTTTCTGTCTCTAAAGCCTCTCTTATACATGTGTATTATACATTTCTGGGAATGTTTTTCAAGATAGAACTATACTACAAACAGCTTTATAATCCTTTTTTAAATTTGTTTTCATGTTAGTAAAGAAACCAACAGTACTTCTAATGGCTGAATAATTTGCACATCTGTGTGCATACCATAATTTATTTGTCCAGTCTTATTGGACATACAACTGTTTATTTCTAGTTGTTTGCTGTTATAAGTAATGCTGAGATAAATGTCTTTGTTGTTTCCAACATAGTTTTATAGTGAAAAATTCCAGACAAATAGAAAGATTGAAAAGTAGTATAATGAACTCACTACCTAAATTGAATAGTTCTTAACATTTTGCCATATATACTCAATCTCTGTATGTATGTGTTTTTGTTATTGTTGATTTTCTTTTCTTTTTTTCTTCTTCTTTTTTTTTTTTAAGCTGGGCCATTTAAAAATGTCTTATTTATTTTGAGTCCTCACTTCTAAAAATTTCAAGCATCTCCTCAGAATTTCTCAGTATCATGTAAATACCTAGTTAGATTTAGAATTTTTTTCCTCTTTGTCCCTGGAACACTTTTTAGTTCATACATTGCGTTTAGTTAGAATCCCTACTTTTTTCTCTTCCATTGCACTGACTTAGAAGAGACAACGTAGTTTAGAAAGACTCATTCAGGAATTTCTCCAGTTGTTTTCCTTGTGGTGTCATTGGACTTTTTTCTCTATTCCTGTATTTTCTGTAAACTGAAATTACTTACAAAAGCTTAGATTAAATTTAGATTAAACATATTTGATGGGGATGTATCATAAGTGATATTGTGTATTTCATATTGTATCAGTCTGTTTAATCAGATATAATGTCAGATTGTTTCATTAGTTTTACTGTATTTGATCACTTGGTTCATGTGGTGACAGCCAGCTGTTTCTTTTTTAAAGGCACTTTGTTCTTTTTGCAGTTACCAAGCGATCTGTGGGGTACCTTTGGTACTGTTGGAATATCCTTTTTTCCAACAACTTTTTACTTAATTATTTTAATATCCATTGATGATTCTTGCTTTATTGGTTATTTCACAGGGACAGCAAAATGGTGAATTTCTTATTCTGTCATTCCTTCTACATTTTTTAGCTGACATCATTCTATAAGAAGAATTTTCCTTTACTGGCTGAACATCAACTATAGTTTTTTTCTTATTGGCAGAGTTAAAACATGCTTTCTTTTTCTCTTTAAGACCAGGTTTCAGTGTCCCATATCTGCATACATTCTTAATTATTTCTGGGCTAAAGATAAGCATTTTAAATGGTTTTTGTTAACGTGGCATGTAGTGCTTTAAGAATGCAAATATAATTACTTTTAAGTTACCCATACAATGAGTTCACAAATGTTTGTGACTGTTAGAAATTAATAATCTTATACATTTGTTTGTATCTTTTGATTTTACTTATATTTTTCTGCTTTTAATATATCCACTAGTAAAAATGAAATATTAAAAGGAGTCAAAAATATCAGAGGTTTGAAGAATTTACATGCTCTATAAACAACTTTCTTTACAGATTCTATTTCAGGCAGTTCTGATAATTTTGTTTTACAGACATTTTTCTAAAAAAGCATATCTAACTTGACTCAGTTTAATTAATTGCCTTTTGGAATAATTGTTATGACCAGACTGGTTTTTTCATCTTACCTTATTAATTTATATGTTTTTGTTGAATAGACTGACTGTCTAAAAAATCAAATTTAGGAAAAGGGAGAGATTCCTTCAATATATTCTTTGTCTTTCATTTGGGCCTGGAATTATAATTATAGATTCTGGCAATAGATTTCTCGAATATTACTAATGACTTTCAACTTGAACTCAAGACTTAGCAAAATAATTACTTTAATCCAATTTTTGATTGATAGTTCTTTACTAACTACAGAACATTCTATAATCTTTTGAAAAATCCACTGCTTATTAAGAGTCAGCCAGTCAATCATGCAACCTTCAGAAATGTAAGGTATTCATGTGAGATCTGTTGAATTCAGTATTGGGGATCTGTTGTACTATGTTCTGGTTCTGCGATGAAATAGCATTTGAAATTTAATTATACTTACGTTTTAACATATAGGAAGTGGATTTGAAGGATCTGAGGGTTGTTTGAGGAGAAGAAATGGAAATTAACATTGACCAATTCCATTTTCACAGTCCTACAATGCATGACATCCATCAAGTTCCCTGTGGACATAGTCTTTTTATCTTTCCACTCTAGAGTAAAAACTGGTATTTTTACTTTCCACAAGATCTTTGACTTTTAAAGTAGAGGGTACTTCAACCTTTATTGTCAGGTATGGCTGTGATATATGCGCCAGAGTTATGGCCCCTGTGAAAGATGAGGAATTGTGACATATACTGTTTAAAGATTGATTTGAGAATAAAGCCAGTACTCTTGTGCCCCAAAATGATTTACTCTTAGAGCATTTTGGTTCCTGGTTTCCAGGAAAGATTTTTGGATTTGTAGGAGAGAGACAGCTAGAGTTACAGCTAGAGGTTAGGAGATTATGGCTTGCCTGTCCCAGCATGGAGTGAGCAGCTATAAGTATATACTGCAGCTGAAAAAGGTTGAGTTACATTGTGAAAATATACTTTTTAAAGGATCTTATCCTCCTGCCTTCTAGTCTGAGGGTGTTTGAATACTTTGATTAGAAATTGCCTCTTAGTTTTTTTACTATTCCTGTACAAGTAATTGATACACATTTAAGTATTTAAGGAGTTTAAAATTGACCTTAAATTGATGGTACTGTAATATTTCAGTTATCTGATAACATCAGTAGATAGATCCAAAATACATCTGCAAACAGTAGACAAGCCAAAGAAGCCTCTGTGACTCTTAATACTGCCAATTTCACATAGGACGGCTCCTTTGGGCCTTTGTAACAACTTTATAAAATCTGGAGGTAGTAGATGTTGATGCTGCTGCAGTAGAAAGTCATCATGAACTTGATGACAGTGACACACAAAAACTCAGAAAGCATTTTGGGTCATTAACTTAGGGAGCTGTAGTTTAGAGCAATTGGGTAAACTTTTCTGTAAAGTCCCTTAAAGTAAATATTTCAGGTCTTGAGTGTTAATTCAGTTCTGCTGTTGGAGCATGAAAATAGCTATAGACAGTATGTAAATGATTGGGCATCTGTTGCAATAAAATTTTATTTACAAAACAAGTGTTAGGCTGGATTTGCCTGCACACCAGTTTGCTGGCCACTAGCTTTGAGGCAGTTAGTAATTTATTGAAGGCATCACTTTTATACCAAGTATGATTTATACCGCAGTGATCACTGATTTGTGAGCTCTGTATTCAGTATTGCTTAAGAATCTGTGAAGGTTATAACTTAAAAAAAAAAGATTTTCATTTGAAAACAGTTACTGTTTTTGAAATGTGCTGCATAAAAAGGGAGTGAGTTGATCTTCTCATTTCCAGATACTGAATATAAAAATCTGTTACACTTGGAAATTTTAAAATATAAAAACTTTAGTATACAAACAATAAGAAAAATCTTGGAAAAGCACGTAATAGTTTTGAGGAAGATGTATGCAGATTGCCAGGTCAAGTCTTTGGATTATTATTTGCTAATTTTTGTTGCATTTTTTTGAGGTTTCTTAAAATTTATGTTACTGCAAGTGGAAGGATGACTTTTTTCTCCCTTCTGCTTCATTTCTAGGACTCTTTTCTGACTTTGCTGGTTTTCTCCTTTTGTCTTATTTTGTGTGGCAGGGTATTAGTCCCTCTGACTATGAACGAAATCTCACTTGAGGATATTTTTTCCTTAGTCTTACAAACGGTTTAACTTGATTGCTTGCTTGACTGCAAATGTGTGGGTACTTGTATTTCAGAATCTTTGCTGACTTTTAATAAAAGAAGCAACATGTAATTTTTGTCTAAAATATCTTAGTATATTTTTATCTCTTTGCTTTTATGTTTATTTTGCTGTTTCTTAAGTGACTAATGCTATACTATGCATACTATAAAGGCGAACAGCTGCTTGGAGAACTACAAGTGAAGAAAAGAAAGCATTAGATCAAGCTAGTGAAGAAATTTGGAACGATTTTCGAGAAGCTGCAGAAGCACATCGACAAGTTAGAAAATATGTTATGAGCTGGATCAAGCCTGGGATGACAATGATAGAAATCTGGTAAAAGGAATGTGTTTTTATAAGAACATGATAGAAAAAAATTTTTTGGAGCTAACTCTTCAGTTGTAATGTTTGGCTTTTATTACTACTTTGCCAAAAAACTTGAAGTGAAGCTTTTAGTAATACCTTCTAAATTCTTGTAGTCTCAGTGTAATGAGGAAACCATAAGAGGACATTTACACCTCATCGAATCCATCCTATTTTGTTCTCATGTACACTCAAATGTGCAAATGTACGCATTACTTGATTCTTATTTTCTATCTGGAAATCTGTTATTTTGCTGTCCAGCAATTCATATTAAATTAATGATTCTGGGACACAAAACTTTGATAATGCAGTGAAGAAACCAATAAAAGAAATTATTTCTTCAATTTTCCCCTTGAGAAATAATTAGCTATAAAAAGCAGCTTAATTCTCTGATTCCAAGAAGTTTCAAAACATGCAGCATTGAGAAAATAAATTGTGATCAGCATTTCAATTAGTCTTAGTCAAGAATCTTACTTCCTAGTAAACTAATTTGAAAGTGGATCGTGTTGTTCTGTTTCTTCAGATTTCTAGTGGAATTAAATTCTTTTTTATCTTTTAAAAATGAACTGGCTATTGTTTTTGTAGCATCACAGAACTGTTATTTATTCATATCCACAAGGTGCTTATATCACTTCCAAAAAGTAATTTAAGAGTTTTAGTAAACTTTCTGGACTTGATGAGCTGTAAGGTATATAAATAAGGGTAAGAATGTGAAAGTAAACACATTTTTTTTTTTTAAGTGAAAAGTTGGAAGACTGTTCACGAAAACTAATAAAAGAGAATGGATTAAATGCAGGCCTGGCATTTCCCACTGGATGTTCTCTGAATAATTGTGCTGCCCATTATACTCCCAATGCTGGTGATACAACAGTATTACAATATGATGACATCTGTAAGATAGACTTTGGAACACATATTAGTGGTAAGTTTTTAGAAATAATTCCCACTCTACTCTCCTGATCTCTAGTCTTGTCTCTGTTGGATGGGGCTATAGATACTAACTCTCAACATTTTCTTCCTGATGCCTCACTTTTTAGTAGAGCTTTGTTGAGGCAGATGTTAAGGTTTACTGTAAAGCATACTTACTGAATGGAGTATAATGAAAACTGTTGGGTAATTGAGGTTTATTACCTGTTGTATCGAGGCATGAAAAATAGATTTTTTTTTTTTTTTTTTTTTTTTTTTTTTGCTTTTTAAAAAAATTTTTTTAACTTTCTTTGGGGGAGGGGTTGACTAGATTTAATTAATTAATTGAGGTACTGGTGATTGAACACAGAACCTTGTGCATGCTAAGCATGCACTCTACCAATGAGCTATATATCCTCCCCCCGAAAAATAGAATCTTACATCTTCATGCAGATCATTGCTTCAAACATTTTTTATTTGTATAATAACAAATATTTACTTAGAACCTTTGAGTTTACCAATCTTTATATAACTGTTAGCTTTTCTGAATTCTCTCCCAAACCCTGTTAGATAAGTACCTTTTAATCTCACTTAACACATGAGAAATCAAAGCTTCAGCTACTTACCTGAAGTTTTACCAAATTGGGGAAGCTAGATTGACTGATAGTGTTCTGTAGACCTATACATTTTCTCTGCCTGCTTTGCTGTTTCTTATTTCCCCAGGCTTTTCTCCCTTTGATTTGTGTCTGTTTTTATTTTTGCGTAACTGCCTGGGTAAATAATGAATTGGTGCTATTTTGAAATAATGTATACTAACCCTGGAATTAACTTTTCATTCCAGAGCCTTTGTATAAGTTATTTACAGTTTTTTCCCCTTCAGTTGTGAATGTTGTCTTGGTATTTGCAGTGCTGCCTTCAATTGAGCCTGTCATTTTATTTTTCTGTTAACTAGCAAGATTAATTAATAGAGTAGATGCTATAAAGTTAGATAAATTGACTAGCTAATAAAGAAGAATTTTCTCTTTCAGGTAGAATTATTGACTGTGCTTTTACTGTTACTTTTAATCCCAAATATGATACATTATTAAAAGCTGTAAAAGATGCCACTAACACTGGAATAAAGGTATGTGAACTGTAAGCACCATTTCATTCAACACATTTTGAGCACTTTATAGCCTGTTTAAAGTCTGGGCTATGTAAGACTGGCTCACCATCCTTAGGATTTTAAGTAGGTAATTATAATAACAAAGGCTTTTATGGAGGAAGTTATAATGTGCAAAGCAGCTTTTCTGCTTATCCCTTATTTTATCCCTTAAGATACTAAGAAGTTAAGTTGCGGTTATATTTTGCACTTTGAACAAGAGTGTACCTGATTCTGTTTTTAGTGTGCTGGAATTGATGTCCGTCTTTGTGATGTTGGTGAGGCCATCCAAGAAGTTATGGAGTCCTATGAAGTTGAAATAGATGGGAAGACCTATCAAGGTGTGTTCTCTAAAAGTACAACTTACTTTGAAATATGTGTGACTTCGGCAAAATTAATTTTGCAAGGTAGTATAAAAAGTGTGTTTTTTTTTGTTTTTTTGTTTTTTTTTTTGAGTCAGCTGCTTCATCTTTATCTCTTGGGAATTGGGAATATAAAGAGAAAACAGGAGAAATGACCTGTTCATGGTAGGAATTCTGTGGTCACTACCTGGGAACTGTTGTTAAACTACTCTGGTACTGTTGAGAAGACAACCTGAGGAGTTACCCCAGAGCGGCCAAAATGTAGGCTGGATTTTCTGTGACTAGGCTCAAACAGAAGCCAGAGGCTTTTCATTAATGACTCCCCATTGTTTTCTTTTCTTTTTTCTTTTTTTTTTTTTTTTAAGTTGAATTTAAAATTTAGAGGCCGGTTAATTCCTTGTGTGTTTTTCCTATAGTCGTTATTCCTTTTGCTGCCTAGTCTTTCCCAGCCAGTGCCTTAGGTACGCAGCTCCAGATTCACCTGTACTTTCTGGTCCTGTCACTCCAGCCTTTCTCCAACTCCCATGATCTATCTGATCACTCTCTAGCTGCCGTCCTCCTTCCTAATCTGTCCTCGTTGCTCTCTGTAACTCTTGCCTTAAAACCTTTCTTACAGAATATTTCCTGCATTTCTTTAACCAGAACCTGACTCCCCTTTATGATCCTTTGAGTGGAGACTTCTCATGCTTCCTTGCTCCTCAGTAAATTTACATCGTGCAGCACTTTGCAGTCCTCTGTTGACACTTACAGACTGTGGTGCTCTGCCACCTGCTCAGTGGTTCTTCCTCTGACACCTAACAGTGCCTGTCCTTGTTGCTCTCTTACAGATCCTTAAATCTATGAACATCTGTAGAAATCACAAATTCTTAAGACCCCTCGCACTTGGATGGAGATGTTATGGGATAATGAAGAAAACATGCTTTGGGGTTAGGCAGGTCTATATTTGAGCTTAGAAAAATTCTGTAACCTCTAAGAACCTAAATTTCTTTGACTTCAGCAGGATTCATGATATCTTGTTTTGTTTTGTTTTTGAGAAATGTAAATTTTGTGACAATGCCTGGAATTTATTAGTATTTAACAAATATTTGTTGTTTCCCACTCCCAGTTTTGGGATTGGTGCCACAACAAGTAATACTTGTTCAGGTACCTCTCAAGTCAACTTTCCCTTATATTTTCTCTGAATTGTGCACCTTTGGTTGGCATGTGGTCTGCCTTTCAAGGTATATTAGGTGACAGTTTGACATGAGGTTTAGTCACCACATAACAACTCTAGCCTGCAGTGTTGGAATCCTTAATATGTGCCTTTTTACCTCTTCCACTAAGCCAGTGCAACATCTTAGGTTTTATTCTTTTATACGCATTATTGTATTTATCAGGGTTCTTAGTTAAGGGTGGCAGAATTCATTTTTACTGGTTTAAACAGAGGGTATGGACAAATAATGACATTGGGAAGATGAAGAAATAGTCTGTAGGTTGAACTTTAAGAAGCAGTTCCCCAAAACCGCATAAAAGAACTGAGCTGTCAAGGGAGTGGTTTTATTTACCTTGGTCAAGAAGCTATAGAATTGGAAAATTACCTTTAAAGCTGTTGGATCCAAAATTAGCCTGCCACTGACCACAGTCTGTATACTGCATAAATGGCTATCCCTGAGCCCTGCTTCTTCTGTGTAACTTGGTTATATACGATAGGTTGGTATGGCTAAGAAAGTTTTTAATTTAAATTTGTTTTTGATTGGCCTGTGCCATCAGTTTGCCAGCTCTTAGACAAATAATGATTGCTGAATTTCAAAATAAATTTAGCTTATCATTTATATAAGAAGGAAGATTTTTTTGAAGAGCTAGTTGTTTTATTTTGCTGTGCCACCTGCTAAATTTGTAATATGCTTGTCATTGTTTCATTGTTACAGATTTGAAAAGAACATTACTACCTAATTTTGCCCTTGAAGAAAGGTAGCTCTTATTGAGAATCTGTAGAACTAGATTTTTTTTAAACTTTTATTGTGAAATATAATAAAATACACACAACATAAAACTTCAAAAAAAAATTCAACTAAACAATTGTAAAAGCTGTGTAACCTCACTCCTTTAGAAATAGAATATTACCAGCATTACAGAAGCCCCTCAGTTCTATATACCCCTTCTCAGTTACAGCCGCCGTCTTCTCATAAACCAACCTTGAGTACTGAAGTATTTGTATTTTGCTTTTGTTTGTCTTTATCATCTAATTATGCATTCCTAAACAATAGTATAATTATACTTTATTTTGAACTCTGTGTGTGTGTGTTGCACAGTATGTATATAATTGTGCCTTCTTTTGCTCATTTTTTTCTTTAGGTTTTATTTCAGTTCAGTTTATCCCTAGCTTTTTGTTTTTATTGTTGAGTAAATGTTCCATTGTGAGAATATACTCACAATTTGTTCATTCTATCATTGATCAGGACCTTGGGGTTGTGTAGATTTTCTTTTTTAGCATTTGAAATGTTGATGTAATAATATAATGTAACATTTCATAATCCTATTATTTTGACACAGAATCTTCATTTTCACGTACTTTTGGTCCATAATATAAAAATACATTTTTCCATGTTTGTAGTGATTGTGTACATGACATTTTATGACTATATTTTTATTAACAATACCTCCCTAGATGAGACCCCCATTATGTCATCACATAGTTTATTCTTTTTCCATCATCTCCCCTTACTCCTAAGTTTCAGTCAATAACATTGCAATAAGTATCTTGGTATCCCATCAGTTTTCCAATTTGTATTTAAGTATCTTAGTGTGAGATTAATAGAGCCATATCTGATTTTGAAATAAATGCTTAAACTGTGTACTAAAAGGCCAAGATATCTGTCTGCGCTTTTAGAGACCCTGAATAACTTTTTTTTCCCCTATTATTCCAGTGAAACCAATTCGTAATTTAAATGGACATTCAATTGGGCCATATAGAATACATGCTGGGAAGACAGTGCCCATTGTGAAAGGAGGAGAGGCAACAAGAATGGAGGTGTGTATGCCCTTAATTAACACTGTTCCTCTGTGAAGCATTTTGACTTTTTCTCCAAACTAAAGTTAGTGGCAGTTGAGTATATAGTACATTGAGCAAAATTAACTTCCCATCCATGCTTACCCCAACAGGAATTGGGCTGTGTGAGTTTGCAGACTGTGTCTGGTTGGACTGGGGCCCAATCAGTTGTGGAAGTGGGGTATATGAAAGTTTATTCCATACTTGGAGAATATTGAGCATTACTTAGGTTCTTGTCTCTTTAGTAGGGCACAGAATGTCATAGTGAACAAAACAAAATTCCCTGCCCATGTAAAGCCTAATTTTAATAGGATGACAGACTGACTAGAAAGTGCTAAGAAGATAAAGCAGGAGAAGGTGGAAAAGGACTGCCAGGCGATATTTTATGTTGTTGTTGTTGTTTTACATGAAGTGAGGAATACCTCAGCCTGAAGTTAAGAGATGGGAATTTTGATTAGTTCTGAATTTTTCTTCTCTCCTCCAACCCTTATGTATGTTTTAGGAAGGAGAAGTGTATGCCATTGAAACCTTTGGTAGCACAGGAAAAGGCGTTGTTCATGATGATATGGAATGTTCACATTACATGAAAAATTTTGATGTTGGACATGTGCCAATAAGGTGAGAGACTTTTTTTTATATAACTGGTGAGTTTCTCTTCCCCGTTAATAGCATTTTAAAAAATTTGACAGGTATCCACAGTGGTATATTAATAAATGCACGTTTCTGTAGCCCAGCAATAGTTCTGTGGATTTCTATAATTCATCAAAAAAAAAATTGGCCTGTTAAAAATTTTAACTGAGATGAGAATAAGTATTCTCTTCATATCTAGTTTCCAGTAATCATAACTTCAGAGATGATCATTTTGCTGGCATTCTTAGGTTTTTGTTGTTAATACTTTCCCATTGGTAAACTTTATGTTTTTATTTACTTTTTTTCCCCTAACTTTTTGGAGATGGTTGAAACATCTTTATGTGCAGGTCTTTCACTTTGATGCACAAAAAGGGAAATTCCCACCATTATACTACTACTGAGTCTGTACTTAGAATTTAAAACACACACGTGCATAGACATATAAACATAAGATAGCCTTTAGTTGGTCTCCTGTTCAGCTGCCATCTATAATTGTGTGTGGGTTGGTAACCCATTCTGATATTTGAATGTTGAAGGAGGCAACAAAAAAGTGTTTTGAACTGTAATTATTGAGTCATAACTTCCGTTTGAGTTTTCCTTAGTGGAAGAAATGAGTTGGTAACTTTTTGCCAACTATTAATTTTGGATTTTTTCCTCTTAGGCTTCCAAGAACGAAACACTTGTTAAATGTCATCAATGAAAACTTTGGCACCCTTGCCTTCTGCCGCAGATGGCTGGATCGCTTGGGAGAAAGTAAATACTTGATGGCTCTGAAGAATCTGTGTGACTTGGGCATTGTAGATCCATATCCACCGTTATGTGACATTAAAGGATCATATACAGCACAGTTTGAACATACCATACTTTTGCGTCCAACATGTAAAGAAGTTGTCAGCAGAGGAGATGACTATTAAATTTAGTCCAAAGCCACCGCAACATCTTTCATTTTCTAAGCTTTGTTGGAATACATTATACCAGAATTAATTTGCAACATGTTGTCTGTTTAACAGTGGACCTATGTAATACTTTTATCCATGTTTAAAAAGGAAGGAATTTGATCAAAGGCAAACCATTTAACGTAATTAACCAAGGAAAAAGCTTTCCGGACTTTCAAATGTTAACTGTTTTCCCTCTTTCTAGGAAATGCTATAAAGCTTCAGTTAGTTAGGGATGACTTACACATTTTGTTTCAAATATCTGAGAGATGCTTTTCAGATATTTATATTGCCATATTCTTAATTGAATGCTTTGAATGACTACATCCGACTCTGCACCTATACCCTCTGGTATTGCTTTTTAACTTTCCTGGAATCCATTTTCTAAAAAAAATAAAGACATTTTCAGATCTGAGAGCTATACTTCAATGTCTGTGGTTATAATTCTGCACAAGAAATAGTTTAGCTTAATGTAGGGAAAAGTAGAGCCTTTTTTCTGGATTGTAAACCTCCACACCGAAACTTTTCTGCTGACATAGTGGCTAAAACAAGATCTACACATGTGTATACTCTTCATAAACTAATATACAGCTTTAGGAATATTTTGCCTTGCCTTTCATTTTCTCCCTGATCCTGGAAAGATCTAATCGAAATATGACTTAGTAGGAACATTGTACCAGCTTAAAACCTTGATTTAGTAAGATCTCAACATTTAGATCCTTTGTCCAGTGGTAGTATTTATCAAGAAATGTATTCAGCTTACTCATTAAACCATAAGGGCATTTAAAACTACAAAAACAGGAGAACTTATGTTTAGATCTTGTTCTAGTTAGAAAATTTAAATTGAATTATAGGCTTTTCCATTACTGAATCACATTCTCTAACACCCTGCCCCTGGACTAACTTGGATTCATAACATTGATGATGTTTTCAGGACCTGAGGTTACAGTGATGCTTTTTACAGCAGCTAAGTGCTTAAGTTGAATGTAAGATGCATAATACTTTGAACTGAGCCCCACAACCAATTCTTGAACAGATTGCTTGAATTTTGTGTAAATGTTTTATGGGAATGTTCCCACGTAGTTTCAAAATTGTTATGTATCAGGGTAAAGCCTTAATTTGTATATGCTTTAGCACAATAAGATTGCCTTTGGGATGCTGTTTAGTTTGTCTGTTTAACATTTCTCTCATAGGAAGAGAAACCTGACTTAAGTACTAAATCATTTATTATACATTAAAAAGCTGCTCTTTCAGATTAGAGCTATAAATGAATGTTATTTTGTAGGGTTAAACTAGTTTTTAGCTACATGAGCCATGTTTATTATGGTGCTAATGGTCAGTAGCTACCTTTGAATAATTTCTCCATTTCCTGTGATGATGTGCTAGTGGCAAAGCCCACCAATTCATGCCTGGACACATTACAGGGCTTGGACCCTCCAGCTAGCTCTTTTTGGGTTTTGAGTCCATACCTTTCTGGTGTGCTTTGGTGGGACGTGTAAAGTGTATTGATTTCTAAACCCAAGAATTTTAGAATTGACCATGAGGCAAGAATTTTGGAGCTTTTAAGACATTTTTAGCAATAGTGATCTCAGACCAAGTATGAGCTCCAAGCTCGCTTCCCAAGTAACTGTTGCGAACAATGGCATCACTGCATGCCTCTGGAAGGGATATTCTTCTAAGTAGGAAAGCTGTTACTTAAGAAAAAAATTGTATTACCTACTAGCCATGTATCTCTTGAAATCAGTTTGTTATGTTTACAATGATGTACCTTATTGGTAACATAGTTTGATGTTTAACAATAGTGCCTTTAGTAAATTATTTTACAATCAAAACACGTTGTTTTTTGTTAGATCATCTTAGCAGAATGTACAAGTCCACACTGAGGTGAACTATAAGAAGCCTATGTTTCTGTCCATTGGCTAGGTTTTAGTTTTTTTAGTTTTATTTCAATAGACTTAACTTTTTTAGATCAGTTTCAGATTTTTAGCAAAACTGAGCATAGAGTAGAGTTTCATATACCCCTCCTTGTGCAACACACAGCTTTCCCTGTAGGTTTTAGTTTTAAGAGATTAAAAATAAAGTAAAAAATCACTATTTCTTTCTCATATATATATTGTAATAAGTACTGAAACAAGCAACTGTACCATTATGAACATAGCTTCCAGTGTTTTTAAACTATCCCACTAAATTAGGTACTAAAAGTTGTAGACGCTAAATATAAAGTAATCCTTGAAATTAAAAAAGGCTAGACTCAGGTATCTTGACCACATAAATCTTTAATGAGGTATAATTATGTTAACAGTTGAGGTAACAACTTGCATAGGTATTTAATAAATGGATGATTTTAAACTTTAGCTGTTTAATACTTAAGTGTACTTTTGGCATGAATGATTTGTCTGCTCAGTGATAAATTCTCACTTGCGCTTCATCATCAGCTCTCCCAGATGACTTGTTCTCTAAAATTTAAGGAAAATTTCCTAACAGAGTTCCTTTTCAAGCTTATACTTAAGAAGTGATCACTAGCGGAGGACAGCGTTCTACAGGATGTTTCTTTCATGAAGATTTCAACCTGCAAGCAAACCCCCTTGAGAAAAAAGATGTGATCTAGTGGTTACCACTGAGCTAAGATCTTTCATCTGTAGAGGTTAGTGGATTCTCCTCTTCCTGAATAAAGTTAGCAGCAGTAGGACTTTAAAGAGATCTAATAAGATTAGTGGGGAAGAGCAAAGAGTATTTCAAACTATTTTTAATAAAATTCAAGTTTAATTTTTAATTTTAAAAAGTCAGGGCCCACTGTTTGAATGTCTGAGAGGCTCTTAGTATTCAAATAATCCTAGAACAGTTAAGTAATCCAGGCTTTAGTTACTTAGAAAAATGAGATGCTGAACATTTTGCCCAGTTGCCAATTTTGAACAATTACCTTCTCTGTCCTATGCATTTTTTTTCTCTTTTAGACTTATTTTTATCCTTTTAAACTACAAATCTCAAGATATGGTACAAAGCTTTAGGAGATCTAATATTAAATACATAAAATGAACTCATATCCAAGTTGAACTGTATTTGTATTACATCATAATATACTGTTTGCTAAATTCAAATTTTTATATGACTGCTTTATTAGAATCTGGACAAACCTGTTTGCTGCCAGACAAATCACAAGTCTTAGCCATCATTGCTTTCATGTCCACAGTACTGAAGTTTAAATTTAAACATGCTGTTTATAAAGCTGTCATTTTCATTGTATACAGTTTGACTATGCCAAATAAAGAACAATTACTAAAACTTAATACATTTTTGAAAAAAGGAAGTTCCATTAACCAAAGTAATGTCTGTGTTAAGACACACAAAGCCTCAGGAATATTAATGTCACTGGTGAGTATTTAGGTGATACCTTGATATTTCACTTTGTAGTAGTTTAACTCCCTTCAAGGGGCAAAGGTGACTTCATATAAATTTCCCGAAAGAAACGTTTTTATTTTTTATTTTTATTTTTTTGGTAAGACTATTGGTGAAGAAAGTCTAATTTCATATCTAATAAGAATTTGTACAGAAAATAGCTACCAAAAAAGAAATGTATAAAATAATGCCACCTGAACTTCTTCAGTAGAAGATTGCACAACTTCATGATCTGAGCCAATTGAGACATTAAAATATAAGAGGTAACACCAGTTTGAGGTAAACACTAAAAGTTTAAAACTGCCACATAAGTGGAAAAACTTTACCTGCTGTCACTGATATACATATACTTATGCTAACACTGTCTCTATAAAAGATTTGTTGTAGTTAGATACAAAATGTGTAAACATGTGTTCACTGATTAATAAGTAAAAAATAAAAACAATGAAGCTCAAAATTGTTAACTCAGCCCTTTTAAAAAGTATATATACAAATCACAAAAAGAAAGCCCCACTGTCTTTGGATCAGCTAAGGATTTCATTAGAAGAGGTATCAGCTTCTTCATTGGGATATTGACTACCAGACAGGAGTTCTGGAGGCAAGAGTTTAGAATGTCCATTCTCAGTAACTCGCTGGGTATAAAACAAGATATAAGCTTGGGCCTTGCATACTTCATCCATAGTGCACATGCTTAGCTTGGAATCATTGCAGTGTACCCAGAACCCTAGAGTAAAGCACAGAAACAGACCTTAATGTTTACAAAAGAACTTAAGAAATTTCCAGTGTAAATTAAAACATGGATTTAAAGACATTAGTTTCAGTGAGAGCTAAGTTTTTTTTTTTGAAGGTGGGAGTAACTGTCTAGCTAATTTACTTCTTTTAATGTAAAATGTAGCTTGGGCAGTATGTTACTCTGGAATTATCTACCTTTATCCTAGAAGTAATTCGAAGTTATAGAATCTGATAAATTCACTTGACACTATCTTTAATTCCTGGTAAAATCTTACCAATTAATGCTTTTGCTGCTAAATCATTCTATAATGTGAATAGTGTACAACAAACTCATAATAGTTTAGTGTTAAATTAATTGCCTTCATGGGTTATTTGGACTTTTTGTCCATCTCTCTTTTTTTCTAGGGTCCATGAGGCAGTAAGTGAAAATGTTCTATGTAAAAACTTGAACTCAAAGTTTGTTCCAAATATCTGTGATCCCCCAATTCATTGATGCTCTGTTCTTTAACGAAATTAACTGAATTAAACCAGTAAACAGAGGACCTATTCTTGGAAATGTGCCTTTGGCATTTTCTTTTAGTTAATGAGACCATCCTTATTGTCCTATCCTTACAACCCTTAAAAATCAAAACTACTACAATCCTGCAGAAAACATAATATCTCATTTTCTGCACAAAACTCCTAGTTTTTAACGAATACTACTGCAGAAG
Organism: Camelus bactrianus; assembly: GCF_048773025.1. Classification (NCBI taxonomy): domain Eukaryota; kingdom Metazoa; phylum Chordata; class Mammalia; order Artiodactyla; family Camelidae; genus Camelus; species Camelus bactrianus. Next base: position 38,979,359 of record NC_133550.1, on the reverse strand, counting down.
CATTCTTCTAGAAAGAAAACGAGGTCAAGTGGCTTTGCTTAAGATGATTTAGTGGCCAATTTATAAACTGCTAAATCGTGAACTCTGGCTTTCAAGTCTAACCCAAGGTAAAATACTTTCTCTCATCTATACCTCCTTCAGAATTATAACAGTAGGCAGTGTAGTGTCCTGCGCCAAATCCTTTCCCATGGTGCATTACTACAGCAGATAAGTCATAGATAAAACATTCTGGTCTGAGGGATTTCAGGTACTCCCTGCAGCAATAGGGCTCCATGTTTAAGATCTCTTCAAAGCCAACGTGAACACCAATCTTCTCTCGATTATTACGTCCTGACCACCTATGAACAAACCACAGTAAAATTATCAACAAAAATCCAGGGGAGATAACCATGTACTACGTCCAAACAGTCATAATAATAGAAGGCCTCAGATTGCATAGAATATAATCATACGTATATATATAATAAATAATGTAAATAGAAAATCCTTTCAATGCTGGAGTTTGCTATAAATAGAGAAATTTAGGTTTATTTACCAAACAGGTACAGTCAGATTTTAAAATAAATATTTGGCTTCTGTAGTTAGATGATAATACAGGGGGGGAAATTAACTTTCAGAAAAGTATGGCCCTATGGCATATTCCCCCTTCAAACAGATAAATTCAAGGCACCAAATGGATTTTAAATTCTTTACTGTCTTGTCAATACCTTGAGGAGATTATCCCAGAAGCTAAAATTTATTCTTGGAAGACATAGTCTGGACTTTCTTGGCCAGATGTGGAGAAAAAGCAGTAAAAAGCAAGGCACCTCTAATTCCTCAGAACATTTCAGAGTTCTTCATACTAAAAATAAAAACTGACCCTTCCCTGTGTGTAAGTCAGCATAACACCCATTAGTGGCAGACCTCAAATAATGCTCCTGTACTGTCTCTCAATCTGTTGGTCATGCTTCCCAGTACTGGATCCAAGCATGGCAAGCAATGGTTTTATCATACACATAGCAGGAGTTGGTGCTATGGAGCAAAAATAATGTAATATATGGTAGTTCTTTCAAGAGATTATAGTCCAATTTGGGGTGGTGTAGTGCAGAGACAAAAGATAGACACATGAAAATATGGTAGTGTTTAAGTATTAAAACATGAGATTAAAAGACAATAGCAGGTAGAGAAGGGAGAAAAGCATGCAGACAGTTTTTAGAACGAAAAAATGTGAAACTGCTTGTTAGCACAATATAAGATGGTATCGAACTAAAGATAAGACTTGCAAACTATGTTATCTGCTTGATTAGAAGTCATATCCCAGTCTTTCCCTATTAAATGTATAAAAAAAATCCTGCATCCTGTGTACCTTTATCTTAAAGATGGAAGACCAAGGATGTAAAATAATGGGACTTGCTTGATACAAGTTTCACCATTCTCACTTTATCTCCCTTTTATTGTACCATAAAATTTAACTCTTAAATTATTTAACTATGCTAAATAAATACTTGTAAGTTATCTAATTAGAAAATATTCCTGTTGATTAACTGAATACCCATTTTTTTCTGCTGACAGAAATACAGTAAAATGATAAAGAACAAGATAACACTATATCCAAAATTCATAATGGTTTACTTCTGAGGAGAGGGGGAAGGAGTAAGACTGGGAGGCATACATGGGAAACTTCTTAAGGTATTAGAAATGTTCCCTTTTTCTTATGCTGCTGCAAAGCTCCTGTGTGCCCCTCCCCCATCACACTCTCCCTTTTATCTTTTATATACCCTATATATTTTATGCACTGACAAATGCAATAGTACTTTTTGAAGACATAAAGAGAAAGGAGAAAGATAAATGTGATAAAGGCAGCATAAACATGGTCTCTGAATCAGAAATACGGCATGAAGCACCAAAAATGTTTTGGACAGAAGGGGAGCCAAGTAAATTTGAATTAGAGCTTCAAATAGCAGATTAAAGCAGCAATTATGAATAGATTTTTCAGTAGTTTATAGTAAATTAAATACCAATTTAAGTAATAAAAATTTAAGTCCTTTCTATGATAACTTTATGGAATCTTATACATATTCTCACCTTTCCATGTTCCCTGCCCCTGGACAATATTAGCCTCCTAACTTCCTGTTTCCATTCCACTTGAAAAATCAAAACACCATGACAGGTGTCACCTGATTTTTCACTAAACCTTTTGTTATATGCCCTTCCCTGTTCCTTCGTTTATGTAGCTCTCTTAGGCTAAAGTGCTCCTCCTATATACACCTCAGTCACTTAAATAATATTATGGGGCATCAACTATGTATAGAGCTCATCCTGGGCTTTGGAATGTAGGAGTGAAAAAGACAAGATCCCTGTCTTTCCTGAGCTTTTGTTTCACTGGCAGGGGCAGAGAAATAAACTACTTATTGCAGATAGTGGTTTTTGCCATGAAGCAAAAACAGGGTAGGTAATGTGACACTGAGAGTTGAGTGGTGCTATTTTTAAATAGGATGGTCAGGTAAGTCCCCTCTCAAGAGGTGACCTGAATTATATAAAATCCCCTATGCTATTAGAGAGGCTTTCAGAATGTTTAGACATCAACTAACTCCCTCTGCCAAGGCTCTGATAAATCAATTTGTATAGTTTGTGATACTTAGTATTTCTACTTCACCATTATTTCTGTGCATGCCTTACTGTAGTCTTCTTGAGAAAAGGATCCTACTTTATATTCCACAAAGAATATGGAACAACATCTTGTATTAAAAAGCACTCACATAAAAAAAAAAAACCACCATATTTGCTGACTGTGTAACAGCTTAAATAACTAACTTTAGTTATTTCCATTAACAGTGATTATCTCTGGGAAGTGGGACTGGAAAGAGGTGCTTTTTGGGGGCTTTTACTTTACCTTCTGTAATATTTGAATTTTTTTTTTAAAACATGTATTCTTTTAGTTAAAAAAAAAAAAAGGGAAAGAAACCAGAAACACCTCCTGTGTATAAGAAACATGGTCTCAGTAGTTTCCAAATCATAGCATATAAAGTAACTTCTCATTCCTTAAAAGAGCAAATTCTCGGGTTAACATGGTTATTACAAAGTATGAAACCATATGCTTTTGATTAACCAACAGATTTGCCAACTAATTTACCTAAATATATCTCTGGAAACTATTTTGTTTTTGTTTTTTAACTGCTTTGATTGAACTGCTGTACCATTGTTCAAACATTTTCCAAGGATGAAGCAATTAGGCCAAATACTCTATAAAGATTTAAATTAAAAAATTTTATACCTAAAACATGCTGAATATTGAATATTATTCACAGAAACTTACAAGGAGAATAGTATTACCTAGTAGACAAAATATGAGGAGTCTGCTAATCAGCAATGCATTCTACAAGGGAAGCTAATCAGAAAGTTACTGAACATGGTGTCTACTGATCAAGGCTAGAGACAATGACAGAATTTTTCCTTAAAAAAAAAAAGTAGACAAATCATCTACTAGCCAAGTATTAAAATTTAATTCATCACGTGTGTTAAGTTCTGAAGTACAAGCACAAGGAATGTCAAGTTAGAAGTGCATAGTGGTAGGCAGTTGTTTATACTACTACTAACCTGAATCGTTTGAGATGTAGTCTGAGAACCTGAGGTAGGTGGCAAATCATAAGCTGTTTTTGAGCTTCTGTGAGTACAACTGGTTTTGAGGAAAACCTTCTACGCTTTGCTGTGGTATCAAAGACAGAATGAGAATCAAATTTAATGAAAAGCTCAGTAAACTCTTAAAAGTAATTCAGACATGTATTATATATTAAACATCTACTGTGTTACAGGCATTGTACTGTGCTAGAGACAAAGATGGCCTTGCCCTCAAGACACTTCTAATTATATAAACACACAGCACAGGTGACCCTTGAACACAGGTTTAAACTACATGGGTCCACTTACATGTGGATTTTTTTCAATAAATATACAGTTGGCCTTCCACAGGCTTTGCCTGCACAGATTCAACCAATTGCAGATCCAAATTTATCTGCAATTGGCTGAATCCACAGATGTGAAACCTACAGGTATGGAGGGCCTACTAGGGGATTGAGCATCAGCAGATTTTGGTATAAGCAGGGGCTCCTGGAACCAATCCCTCCAGTATACTGTACATGACTTAATATAATCCTGCAAATATAGCACTATAACATTCTGTTGCCTTAATATTTTAAAATGGATTTGGCTATGCCAACTAACAGGAAAAGTTACACTCTCCCTAAACATACTTTAATATGCTGTTATTTTTAAAAGTTTCATGGTCAGTTCATTTATTGAGGCTAATCAGGATCCCAGGGGCATGGGTCCTTACTGTGCAGAACACCACTCCACGTTTTCTGGGGATCCACCCTAGGACTGGCTACCACCTGAAAAAGCAAGCCTTTACTAGCTCTGCATCTGAGGCCTCCCTCAGTGTCTTGCCAGATCTTAAACAAATGGAACTTAAGATTCTTTTTGTTTACCCTCTACTCCTTTAGAGGTCCACCTTTGGACCTTGTCTTGCACCTTCTGGCTGAGCAGTCGGCTACCAAAGTTTGCTTTTGATGTCCAGGAGCTGTCCTTCAACTTGTACATCCACTGCGACTCCAGACATAGCAGCAGCTGCTTCTCATGTAGGAAGGATAATCACCACCATGAGGCTGTCCTCTAACCCATTTCCATTTACCACCAGAATCCTTTCCTCCAGGTCTGTGCCCCTGAAATCTACACATCCAGCTGCTGCTGAACATTTGGGACCTACCTTTGGATTGTCTCCCAGAATATATGGTCCAAGTGAAGCTAGACAAAGGATGTCAACTCCTTGGACTATAATTTTGAACATTTTTTTTCGGCGTCTTAGACTTTTTATTTTATTGTTTTTTTGGGAGAGAGGAGGGAGGCAATGAGGTTTATTTACTTATTTATTTTTAATGGAGGTACTGGGGATTGAACTCAGGACTTCATGTATGCTAAACAGGCACTCCACCACAGCTCCCCTCTACCATACCCTCCCCACCAGACTTTATTTTAAACAAAGGACTCTTAAAGATAGATGCAAGTCAGAGCCAACTGACCCAAACTGCACCCTGGCCCAAAGAGTACTTGGTGTTCACAAACGATCCTCAATGGTAAATGCCAAACATTTATCTTTATGTATTAAATTAAAGCAGCTCTTTTCTGCCTTTACTTGGTGGACCCAGGAGACACATCCAAACGTGTTCTAAAACCATATTCTGCATTTATTCATAGTATCTTTCTATTCCCAGATTTGGTGATGAAAGCATTTCAGACCAGTTACATTTATGTCCATGAAAAAAAAACTTCACCATACAAATTTAATAAAGGTTTATTTTTTTCTAACCTTATAAATCTTAGGTTCTTTATAACAGTTCACATTAGATAGCACTCAGAAAACAATGTTAGTATAAGTTGTTCTAGAATGATGAATTGATGTACTTCTAGAATCATTTTTTTCAGACATAGAAATTAAGGAGAATACCTGCAAACATATAGTATAAACACTAAAATGCCATGTACACATTGACAGAGATAAAGAAATCAGATAAAGACACAGCAGATCTGATGTGGTTTTATACGCCATTTCTCTGTAACTGAAATGGCCATTTTATCCCCCAGTGTTGGGTTCCTGTGCTCACCTCTATTAGAAAGCTTATTATAGCAGATCTTAATTGTCTGTTTCCTCCATTAGGTATATGTGGGCATCTTGAAAGTGTCTTACTTCTGCCCACAGCAACTAGAACAATGACTAATACAGAAGAGATAATCAGTAGATGGTTTTTGAATAAATCTTTGTTTTTGTGAAGCCAATATCCATAGCAGCAGTCCAGCTATATATATATTATTTCCTATTATACAGGTATGTATATACATATATACATGTATTATCCATAAATCAATGTTTTGGTATGTAGCAAAAAGACTCAAAGCAAAATTTCGTTTGGTACTAAATACCATGGTTTTCTTTTACTATTCCCCTTTGCTATTTTATCCTGCCCTCATGTATTAAATTTAAACTTCTTACTTTATGAATCCTTTCTCTCCACAAGTGACTATAGGATCAGAATTTGTTTAATGTCATCATAAGGCAAAACAACCATGTAGTTCACAATTGCCAATAAAAAGTAGAAATACCTAGCCAAGTTTCTTTTGATAAACTAACAAAGTTTATTTCTCTAACTGCTACTTAAGGAATTTCTTCCAGCTTCCTCTCTTTTGTGTTTCTCTTTGCTAATCTTAGAAAAGCAAAGAGAATATACAGTCTCTACTTACAATTACACTGGTCACATATGTAGATTCTTCCTTCTAAAGCTTCGGTTTCTGTGAATTTGGCCAACATTTCAGTAACCAGACATGGCTGGGAAGCAGTATCTTTTCCACTGCATTGGTATCTTTCTGGAAATTCCAGTGACAAGTCCCAGAAAGGTTCTATGGTATTTGATTTGTTGTCACATGCAAGACATGTAACCTGCAAATAAAAATATTAGTTTCTTAGATTATAGTCCTCTGTCAAAACATTTACCCCTTTCTAGAAGTAAGTGCCAGTAAATAAGCTTTTCTTCTGGAAATGCATCATCAGAATTCTGGACGATCTGCTTTATATTATTTTCAAGGAATTTAAAAAATTATTATAATTTTTCCTTCCATAAGCTCGTTACGCATTGATGGGCTTTAACTACTTGACATTTGAAAAGCTCCAAGGGCATTAGTCAAGCCTGAATTTTGTAAAAAAAAAAAAAACAACAAAAAAAACCCCAAACTGGATTCATTTAATTAGATATACATTATGTGTGTATATATATGTGTGTATACACATATATGATATATGTGATATATTTATGTGCATTTAATTTAATGTGTTTAGATTATTAGACTTAAGTTTCTTTGCCCTTTTTCCTTCCTCATCTTTCAGATTTCCTCTCCCCTAATCCTTACAACCTCTTAACCATGACACAAGTAAAGTATTATTAGTCTTTTTTATATATAGATATTAAAATACAGTATCTTTTTATATACAGTATATTAGTATATACAGATTTTGAAGCCCTACCAACTGAAAATGTAAAAAGACAGTACATATAACATAAATAACATATAACAAAAATGCTCCTGCTTAAAGCAAACATCACTACATTAATACCCTTATCAAAATTCAGGAACCACAAAGAATATGGGGCATTTCTAATAACTTATATAGGGAATATAGTAACTAGAAAGGGAAACAATAATACCTTCAGTGAAGCATTTGGCAGGATTTAATGCCAACAAACACTGCTCATACTTGAAGACAAACTCTACAGATCAAATAATCTACACATGATATGAAATATTACTAAACTCTTTCATATAAACTATATTCCTGGAACTGACAACAAAATAAAACTATCTTCTCTGATACAGGTTTTAGATTTAAGAAACTGACAGAAAGAAAAGGGGAATATCCCTAGTGTTTTGTTTGGGGACTCAGTAGGCCATGGTTTGACCTTTTGAGAACAGTTCCTTGAATTAGGGGAAAAAAAAAAGCCATTTCAGCAAACCAATCTCTGAATCTTCTGAGATGACCAGTTTCCTCAGAGTTTATTACACATTTGAAGAGAAGAGAGCAAAAAGCTTGCCTAATAATTTTTATTAATTTCAAAATTCATCCATAAAGGAAAAAAAAAGCACTTAGCCACTCTCACACTATTCAAAATATAAAATAGTAATGTTCTGGAAAGAATTTTGTAACTAAGTATCAAAAGTCCAACCCTTTGACAAAGTAATTCTACTTCTAGGACTCCATCTTAAGGAAATCATTAGGAAAAATATATTAATTGATTGTGACATTATAATAATGTAAAAATAATAGGGGAATGGTTAAATAAATTATGGTATATACATATGATGGAGATTGAAATGTTGTGAAAAGAATGATCAAATATTTTAATGACTATGAACAATCTCTACATTATTAAATGAAAAAAATGAAAAAAGCAGCTGAATTAAACATGATCACACAGTTAGGAGAAAAATATGTATAAATATTTCGAAGAGGAAAAAAAACTAGGTGGAAATACACCAAAATATTACTAGTCTAATGTGTGGGTTGTGTGGAGTTATGGGATTAAGACATGATTTTTCTTTTCTTCTGCATAGATTTACTATATCATATAGGTTTTCCATGAATATATATTACTTTTATTTATAAACATGTATTTTAAACTTTTGCATAAAAACTCAGAAATGACAAAGATGGTAGAAAATAAAACTGCATTCAACACAAGCACAACTCTTATTTGCTAACTGACACAATGTAGTATCTATATATTTCTGAAATAGCAAGTGAAATAAACTTCATAGATATTCCCTAAGAAACACATTTGAAATATTTAAACTAAATTCCAGAAAAATAAACTATAAAAACAAAAGGTACTATTACTACCATGAAAGTTGAACTGAGGAACAGAGGCAAGTGGACAGGAGGAAGTATAGCCCAATTATCTCAGTTAAAAAAATTTTTTTTAAAGCTCTATGCTCTGGAAAAATAGAGCGCCCGTGTCTAATAACAGTCCACCAACAAGTCCACTCATTCTAGAGATTCATTCATTTTGTGATTTTCACGAGGAAAACTTTACAGCTCTAATTAAAGGGAAACCACTCAGGATCATTCTAGATGAAATCACATTTTTAGGCTTCACTTTATGAATTCGCCAAGATGAAAATAAGATTGAAAAACTCCATACCTGACTAAGAAGCTGTCCATGAAAAATATTATTCACAACGTTCAGAACCTGTTTGATAAGTTTCCTTTGAGAAGTGGGGATAAGAGCCAGTAACCTGGTACCAGTTGTCTCTAGTTCATGTTGTATTTTATCCAGAAGTTCACAAAGAAATTCCTGAGCATCTTGTTGGGCATAACCACGAAAAGCAGGAATTAGTCTCCATACTGAATGTAGCATCGCAAATGGTGAGACCAAGGCCCACTTTCCAGACCACATGACTTGAAACAAAGTATGCAGTTCATGACAAAGAGAAATGTATTGTGAACTTGGCTCCCTAGGCTGAATAAGTTCCATCTTTCTACTCTTTGATGCCCCACCACTTAGTCCTGATGATAAACTTGGATGTCTGGAGCGAACAGAGCCTGTTTCTTTTTCTTGGTATTCATTCATTTGATATACTGTATCTGTGACTGGAGGATGCTTGTAAGATGATCTTGTTTTATCACTAGCTGTCACAGCCAGCCATCGGTTCAGATCAAGTTTTAAAAAACACTGTCGAAAAATAAGTAAATGACTCAATACTTGAAGAACAGAATTCATATAGCAAGTATTTCCCAAATTTCTCAATCCTGTTACACCAGGAGTTACTATTGGCCTTCTTTTAACAGAGGAGTCACTGGCTTTTTTTAATCTTACATCTTCTGAGGTAGATACTGTATCTTTTGCTGGTGATTCTGAGGTTTGTAATGGTATGTGAACAGGAACTATTTCTATTGTGGTGGACTGAGCTAGACCTTGCAAACGTAAACTCTTTCTCGGAGGCATACTTTCCAATTCTGCTTTAACTTGTTGCTCTAATTCTTGCCGTCTTTTCTTCACTTCTCTTTTTGCTATTTTTTCCTGAAACTGTTCTTCATGCCTTTTTCTTCCAATGGGTGACTGTTCAAACCAAATTCGAAAGATTTTACCCATTAGTATCCTTCTCCTGTGCCAAAGAGCAGTATACATTTGATCTTCATTTTGAAGCAGAGATTGGGCACCATCATGTAAGAAATAAGAATCATCACTTGTACCCATAGACTGTAAAATCCTTCCACTACGAGTGGTGCAGTGATAATTTTGACTTTTGATTGCACTTAATGTACTTCGTAGTAATTTCAGGTCTCCAGTTGCATTATCATTAAGAACATAATCATCACAAAGATAACAAAAAACATACATCTCATTCACCTCCAATGCAACAGGATGACTGCTTTCTTGAAAGTGCCTGAGTGCATGTTCTTCAATATATCTTCCACAGGCAACATGGGAACAGCTAAGGCAAGCCCAAATTGATTCACTTGTATTACAGTCCACACAATGCCATTTCTGAGGGTTGAGGATGGAATGGTCTTGAGCAAGCCTCAACTGCCCAATGTGTTTGCATTTATCCATTGTTAGCATTTATTTAGTCTAGCTGAGAAACACATAATCCAAACAAGTCTCTGTTCACAGCACTTGAAGCATCTGAAAACTGAGCAGAACAATGTCAATTTTTAATAAAAGAAAAACAAGAAGCCAATATTTTTCTTTTAAGGTATTTTTTCAGGAATAATTTTATAAGTTTGTTCCCTCTGCTCCCAATATCTGGGCTGCCTGTCATAATACATAGGCAGCTCTCACTTTCCATTTACTGTTGACTTCACTAATCTCTCATCCACCTTCCTCTGAAAGAACATGCACTTTACTTTTTCTGATGGTTCCGTTTAAAAACTTTGTTTTTAGTTTTATGCCACCATCTGGTGAAGAATGGGTACTGACCACTTTTTATATTCCTTTTACCCAACAGTCTGAGGGCAGTTTAGAAAACTATATTCCTTTTCTTAAAAATTGGGACTGGCAAGACCCAAATATATCTCATTAATGTCTACATTCTGAGAGCCTTATGTGGAGTTTTTACTAAAGCATAACTGTAGTTAACAGCATGGGTTGTGAAGTAGAAAACTTAGGTTTGAATGCTACCTCTCCACATACTGTTATATGTCTGATTTGAGCAAATATTTTAACTTCTCTAAACTTCCTTTGTAAAACCATGAAAATCATACCACCTTCACTGAACTGCTGAAGAACTGAGGTAACAAAATATTTGTCTGGTATATAGTAAACACTCAGTAAACAGTATTTATCTAACACATAGCTATAGTGAATAAATCAATACTATATTCTATTTAAATAAATAATATTAAATATTCTAATTAATTATGACTTGAAATTTGGCTTTCCATTAGTAAATCAATAATGACCTTTAATAATGGCTCTGTAGCATACTCTGATTTGATTGACAATTTGCCTTAAGGAGAGAGACAGAAGGAGATAATGCTTTTGTGTTTGAATAGACTCTCAGGAATGTGCAAAGATGTATAAGCAAATAAAGAGAAAAGAGGAAAAATATAAAGTAGGTGGTGGCAATATAATGAACTTTTACATTCTGGCAGGCTTAAGCATTATCTGAAATTGGAAGATTATTCTAAAAAACAAACCTGCACACCAAAAAAAAAAACAAAAAAAAAAAACAAAAAAAAAACCCAATATAATAAAAACAAATGTGATTTTTCACCCAGAAGCTTGTTCCTTTATCAGTTAAAGGAACACATCTGGTACATGTTCCTAAAACCAGTCAACTGAAATCTAGTCAAAAAGTAGTGAATCATAAAATATTTTTTCCATTGACTTAACATAAATTGAATACAAATTGTAGGTGGCAGGTGGGGATCTAATTACAGAACACTCAGAACATTGTATGTAGCATGATCAAAGCTTTACATTTTTTAGGACAGCAACACAGTATGAATTTCAATGGTACTTGCAGGTGCCACCTCCAGGCCCCTGAGAAATCTGCAAAGGGCAAGTTGGTTTTAGGTTCCTTCTCACCTCTTTTTTGGTAAAATCTACTAGAAATCAGTGACATCTCCTTACCCCACCAATTTCTTAAATTTCAGTACAAGGTATGCTGAATATAGACACCAGTTCCAGCTCTCACATCCACATCTGTACAGATTTCATTTCTTTTCCCTCAAAATTTCCTGAAGTTCAAAATCCCATCAAATACAGTATTTTATAAGAACTAACTTTCAACAATAGCTGCTAATGGCAAAAGTTAGGTATCAGTGATTAATATGCTCCATTATCCTAAATCCTCCCAGGTACTGAGGTTAATAATCTTGCAGGCAGTCATCTTGGACCCCTCTCCTTTTTACTCCCTACACCAATGGTTGGCTCTACCTGCAAAATATATTTAGAATTTGACTACTTATCTCTACTGCTACCACCCTGAACCAAGCCACAATCAAGTCTTACCTGGATTACTGCAGTTAGGCTCCTAAATGGTCCCCCAGCTTGGATCCTTGCTGCCACCAAAAGTTTACTCTCCATGCAGCAGCAGCACACTCTGCTTTTAGACCCAGACAATGAGGGTCCAGACCTGACAATTTAGGGGCCCCTGCATGGCCCTATCTCATTATATGGAGTCAGCAGAGTCAAGGGATGTGGCCCCTGGAACCAGCAAACATCCCCAACTCCCCTTTTAAAACCATTCACTGGTACCTGGAACCTAAAGAATTCCCTGCCCCAATCATCCCCAAAGTCTGCTTCCAGGATCTATGGACAATAAAAAGCCACTGAAGAATTCTATAAAGGAGAATGACACAATCAGTTATGTAGATTACAGAGGGATCTGCATGGCAGATCTAGAGGAGGGATGAGTGATTAAAGGAGACTCTACTGCTCCATATATTATAAGGTAATTAAAGCTGTAGCAGTGCTGAAGCAAAGATGGCAGCAGAGGTAGATTAGTGCTGACCAAACATTGGATGAAAGAACAGATTCAATACAGAGATTAAGAATCTAGGGCTCTCTTCTATCTACTTTTATTTAAGAAGGATCATATGAAGAACACAGATAATTTAGTTAAACCTTTGTTTCTGGCAAGTCATAGACAATAATTACCAGTTCAACTTCTGGTAGAGATGAAGTGGGAAATGCTATTTACATGTAAGGAAAATTATTGCACTCTAAAATATTAAAGAAGTGGTATGAGTTGACACCTTGCAGAACATTCAAAAAATAATGCCCCAAAGGAAAAAAAAACCTAGAAAGAATACACACACACATATGTATATTCATCCATTCATTTTCAAGTTATCACTGGGTAGCAGGGACTGCAAATTATTTTATTAATCCATATTTTAAAATTTCCAAAAATAATGAATGTGTTACTTACATAAGTTTTAAGTAGGAAAGAAAATACTATGTATTTGATACATTATACAGTAGTCTCTTTACTTCCTCCTCCTCTATATCCTGTAAATGCATTCCCTTAGTTATAAGGAGTTTGCCTATTTTATTACAGTTGTTTCTAAAAAAATCTATTTAGATGATGGCAAGGTCCCTGACTTTCAACAGGAAGTGCCCTGTAATCTAACACCATGATTCCATTTGATGCGAAATTGTGAAGTGTGAAATGTTGATCAGATGCCAACTCTCTGAGAGGCAATAAAGCAGGGAAGAGGTATCACAGCAAAACAGAGAGCCTTCTGGGATCCAGATGCCTGGGTCTAACACTCAGCTATGTTTACTATGTGACCGAGATAATTATGTCCCACATACCTCAGTTTATCTGTAAAATAACAGCAGTAACAACATCAGTAGGGTTGATGAGGGAATTAGGGAAATTTATATTTGTAAAGCATTTACAATTCCTGTTTCTTAATAATACAGCCCTCAGTACATCTTAGCTGCCAATAATAACAACAATATTACTACTACTTACTACTGCTCCTCCTCTTAAAAATACTAGTTTTCCTCTAGTTTTTATCACTTTTAGCTAGGGGTTCTTCTCAGCCAGATGTGTACTAAGATGAACTTAGATGCTAACTGATAATTAAGATGTTAGCAGAGGACTAAGGTCTGACCTCTCCCAGGGGTATTTGCATTTTAAAAAGGGATCTTTCAGATAAAATCGTCTTAAAAATCCAAAGAAGTGAAACCAGAATGGTGGAATGACAGATCATGAGATAAATATTTTAGAGTAGGGGGCCCACTTACCCAGTGTATTTATGAAAGAAAGCAGTAGGGGGTGGATGACCAAGGAAAGGGCAGGGAAAAAAGCAGGAGTTAGAGAGAGCCAGGCTGCTGCCACCAGAGATCTCCAGTTTGCTCCGCTGCCTGAAGCCACAGCTCAGAGACAGTTACTAGGGTATTCCCAAAGGGGCCTCACCACACAAAGATCTAAAAGCTCGGAGGGAAGAAAGGGGGATGGGAGTATTTTCCTGACACTTCCTATTTTCCTCTACTGGGTTCAGAGCACTTCTTTTCATTTGCTAATCCACTGCTGAGAAGCTAAGTGTTAACTCTGGCTTCAGCAGTAGGGTAAGTGATTTTTGGCAGTATATTCATTTTGTAGGGAGTTAACAAAACATTTTTGCATATTCCATGTAGATTCTGATAAAATATTACCTGTACCTATACATAAAAGCAACATATAAATAGTCAAGATGTTTTGAATGAAATCTATATATAAAGATTAAAATTATCTGTATTCATTTTAAAAAGTTTCACACTTGAAATTCCAACTAACAGCTATGAAATTACTTTTTTAAAACCAAGTATGCTTTATTTATTTTAAAGACAGATGGATTTATAAATATTATGAAAGCTTCTTTTCACTGCTTAAAGACAATAAAAATTTTAATTTGTTCAAAGAAAATCATTCAAGCTATTCAAACTTTTAATGCCATATAACTGAGCAAGCATTTTCATTTTTAAAATTCCCTTCAGCAAATCTCTAAAGTTTAAAAAAAATTGTATTTGAATTACTGAAAGCTAATTATTTTACACAGATTGTATCATTAAAGCAATTATAAAATAGAAAGCTAAAATGACTAGAAGAGAAATAAAACATAAGATCTTATTAGATGTGGTATTTTTAGTCCAAGGTTTATGTCACACACAAACATCAAGTAAGATTATAAGTAAATATTTAACTTGTTACAGTTCAACAGCATAAAATTGCTTACACTTTCTGAAGTATAGTGAGGACTTTCTGAAATTAATTTTCATTTACTCAAATTATAGCCCTTTATAACATACAACCAGGCTTTAAGCATATAGCAATACCTCTCTGATCTATTTTAACAGCTCTTCAAACTTCTTGTAATGAACTCAACCTACTAGCAGAGATTCACTGATCAGATCTAGATAGCTGTCTACCAAGACTATCTTTTGGTCTCAGCCTTTTTGAACCAGTCTCAGGCACACTAAAAACTCAGCTTACATATAAGTCTTGCCTTCAGAGAACTAGCTTTTCCAATATTCTCTTATTAAAGATACTGTATTATCATTCAAGTACCCAGGCTAGAAATCTTAAGTTGTTTTTTTCTTTTTTTGACATCTCCCTCCCAATTTTTCCATGCCAACATTCAATTTGTCACATATATAGGGTTATCATTCCACAAGTCTTTTTCCTTCCCATTTCCAAACTAGTATTCTCCTTATATTGTTTTGGGGTTTTTCTGGCGGGGGGGGGCGGGGCGGTAGTTAGGGTTATTTATTTACTTATCTTTTAATGAAGGTACTGGGGATTGAACCCAGGACCTCCTGCATGCACTCTGCCACTGAGCTATATACCCTCCCCCCAACAAATCATTCTTGAAGCACAGCAGTAGACTCCAAACTGGTCTCCCATCATCCAGACTCTCGCTCTCCTTCACAGTACTATCCTGCCAAATTAATCTTCAAGTTTGCTTTGAGCTTTTAACTCAAAATCCTCTGTTCCTCATAGTCAAATAAAGCAGTGGATTTCTAACTTTGACTAAGACTCAGAAACTTTACATTGGGTTCCAGTAAATGTATGTATGTATGTAACACATGTACCTGGAACAACAGCTTCACAAAGAATCCTTATAAAAATAATGTGTTCTGATATTTCCTATTCTACTTCATTTTTTAAAAAAATGGTGGTCATAACTCACTAAATGGCAATTTTTCAAATGCAACAATAAAACATATTATAATTTGCGACTCTTGCTTTCAAAATTCTCCAGATTCCAACCTATCTTCTTTGATTTATCTTATTACTCCTTTGCCATGTGTACTCCAGACAAAAAGAATCCACTCCAGCTAATTTTCTGAACTCATCTTCATCATTCCCTCACCTCCATCTTTTAAAAATTTATCCATCCTTCAAGGCCCAACTCCTAAAGTATTTCTAGTTTAAGAAAATGTTCTTCTCTAACTTCCTAAAAGGCTTGGATTATGCCAAATGTAAATCTTTGTGTTTATTTGTATACACATCCTTACTCTGCCACTCTTATCTGCTGGGTAGGTTCCCTATGGTAAAGGAAGGACTCTCTTGCATCTTTTTATCTTCTTAATATAAAAAAAGTAAGGATTTTATGAAGATCCTATAGGTTTAATAGCCATATTGTTTCAGGCTAACAAATTCTTGGCACAATCAATCAACTAGTATTAATTGCAAGTCTTACTTCAGTTTTCTTTATGACATTTACATCAGTGGTTAAAAATATAAAGTCCTTGATCACTAGTAACCAAAACTGCCTTCTCCTCTTAATCATGTGCCCATCTTTGCCCAGCTAAGGCAGTTTCCTGTTATTTTGTGATACTGTAATTACCCTACCTTCCCTATCCTTAACCAAAAGCCTACCATCTGTCTTATTCCATGCTACATGCTTTCAGATACCCAAAACAGATCTGATACAAAAGCAAACTGAAACATCCTTGCCCAGCCATAATTATTTTAAATTTTGATATGACAAGTAGTGACCGTTTAAATAAATATTTGTGCTCCAAATATAAGTATTACTAACAGCTACAAGAATCACTGAAAAATTAGAAGAGTAGCTAATTTTTTACCTCAAAAATTAATATTCCACTGTAAATTTTAGTTATCTTTAACATGATCTTTTTTAGCTGACCACTCACTTTCCACTTCAGTTTCTTTAGAAGACACTTAGAAAGAAAGCATGGAGAGGTACAATATACTTAGAAGCTTTGAAAGTTCCTACAAGAGGTTAGATACCAAAGATTAGTTATATGAAAGTAATCTAGATTTTCTAATCAGTGCAATTAGTAGCACAATTTTCAGATTTTTCACTTTAAAAATGTTTTTATGAAAGTCAGGAAGTTACCATGAAAAGTAACACACACACAAACAGCCAAACTAAATTACTATTTTAAAAAGTGACACAGAGTGTGGGAAATGGTTAATATACATTTCTAGAAAGAGTATTTTAAAATGTGAATAATCACTGAAACAACAACATCGTGTTCTATTAAGAAAATCCCCTTTCATAGCTCAAACTTAGTCAAATAATCATATAACATTTACATTTTATATAATTCCCAGTGTCTTATGGCACAGTTTTACAACTATTAAATAATTTGTCTAAAAGTCTTGAAAGACCACAAGATAAATCTAAACTCCTTAACATGGCATATAAGAGCTTTGAAATTGTGAACAATATGTACTTTTCTACTCTCATCTGTGATGAGTCTTTTCCCACACATTTTTTGTTACAATGTTTTTATATACAAATGACTACATTGTGAATAAGTTCAATTTGTTAAGCTTTTCATAACTGGGATATAAACTTTTGCTTCATAGGAAATGGGTGTGCACATTTTATATAAATACTTATATACATTCTACTCGTATTGAAGGAAAAAAACCATACATACCACTGGACATAAAGTAGAATAAAATTTATATACAACTGTCACACTAAGCATCTTTATCTCATTAAAGAAAATTCTCCTGAGACTTCCCAAAGGGCTGGATATTAAAGAGTAGGCATTTGCTGAATCTTTAATATTTTTTAACAAAGGTTATCTTTGTAATAAAACTTATTTTTCTTTTAACAGTACCAAATAACCTAAACAGATCCTCTAAAAGCTATTAAAAGTAGGAATATTTGTTATTTTCCATAATAAAAGATAGGAGGAAATGGCAATTTCAATAGGAAGTAGGCCTTAGGAATTACTAACCACCACAATCTTTACAAGCATTTGGATAAGAATGAAAATAACTTTATTCGCGTAATTAGGGCAAACTCTACCCACTCCTTAAAAGCAGTTTTCAATTTTCCATTTATTTCATAGAACCACCACAGTACCCTGTCCTCTTAAGAGATGTTTGTAATATGCCAAGGGTCAAGCATGTGCCTGGTACATAGAAAGGGGTTCAATATTTTTGAATGAACAAATTATTGAACGAATAAACACAATGGGCTCTCAAACTCTCCCTGCTCCCTCTTAGGTATGCTATTATGCCTATTATGTGCTTTGGCACCTCTCCTTGTCAATCATGATGTGGTTCTTTTCCTTTATCCTTAGAAAGGCTCTGGTTATTCTTTCTTCCTCTAAGGATCTAGAATCTATAATTACCCTGATTTCGCTTGAAACTCCTCATTAAACAATAAAGGATACTCTTTTTCCCTGGGCCTTCAAGTCTCCAGCATGCCTCTCCTGAAGCACAGACACTGAATCTAGTTGATGATGTTCTAACAAAAACCTCCTGAAAAGCAAGTTCTGCTGCCAGCTTATTTGATTTCCTCACCCATCACAACTTACAATTTCACTCATAGGCAGTTTTGTTCCAAAATATTTACCATTACACCAATCTACTACAGCTAACTTCATAAAATGGGGGAAACATTCACAAAAATATTGAGCATTCCACTATGGGTCTAGTAAATTGAGGTCAAATACTTTGTGTAAAATGCCTAGACTATCATTCTAATACATCTATGACTTGGCCTAACGAGTACATTCTTGGACTATAAATAAATTAGCTTTTTTTCTATTGCATGTAAAACTCCATTAAAAATGAATTCTTTATAATAAAGTTTTTATGATGTCTCAAAGTCCTGTGAAAAACTAGTTGTACTCTTATAATAATCTTTGCCAGAAAGCCAGTCTTTATAGAATCCTTCTATATTTTACTTGCCTGTCACCTATTTGGGTTGGGTTTAATGCCAAAACTTGTCACCATTATTGAATCCAGAAAATGAATGAGCATACATTTCCTATCTTGATTAGACTCCTAAACCTGTACTCCAGCCTGTCTCTAACCTCCCTCAACCAGACAACTCCATTAGAATCTGGCAATATGACTAACATTCTGACTAACATTGCAGGAAGGAGAAAAACTTCAAAACACACTTTTTTTCTGCTACTAAGAAGCCAATATGTTGTCTTTCTCCATACTTCTCTACCATTCAAAACACAATTCAACAAACATTTACAGGAGTTTTTTCCTCCATGTTAAGCAGTAAGTCAGGTGCTAAAGATACAAATAAAATACAGTCTGCCCTCAAACAATACAATCTGCCTTCAATCCAAAAGACAGAACATCCTCTCATGTACCACCAATGCTATAATACTCAATAAGATTCAAGTGTGTAGAGGAAAAACATGGTAGAGAGTATATACGGTACCTTATTCCTTTCTTTTTGTAGTGAAAAAAATAAATGTGAGAAAAAAGGGAGGGGGTAAAGACAGTTGAGTATAATTAATATACTTCAAACATTTAACCCAAATCTTCCATTTTAAATATTCAAAAGAAGTATACCATTTTATATTATATTAAATGCAGATTCACCGGTCACTTAAATTTTTTAAGCTGAAAAAAATCTGGGACAATTAATATTTTAGAAGACAGATAAGACTGATGTACAATCAAAAGAGCCAGGACATTTCAACTTTCTACAATGTATACCTTGAACTATTTGTTCATTATCAGAATGTCTCTAAATTTCAATATAGTCAACAATGATAAATACTGGATTGAAAAATCTGCTATCCATTGCAAAATTAATGGCTAGTACACAAAAAGCTAGAGAAACTGCAGTGTGGGGGAGAGGCTAAATGAACCAAAATGTTTTAATTCTCTTTCAAAAGGCCTGAGATGCTAAATTAAGGATAAAAAGATAAGGGTTCCAATATATACAAAGTTTTCATTTCTTTCAAGACAACTGAATCTCACTGTAATTATGAAATATTCTATAAACATGTGCTTAACTAATGTTTGGCGTTCCGAATTTGACCACAGTGAACAGCCAATTCTTTTTCCTTGTTTACACCAAATGCTGGTTTTAAAGACAACTCAAAACTGAATTCCAGGCTCAAAGTTACCACCTTCCTACTTTTACCCCACAAGCATCTACTTAACAGATAATAAGGAATTCAAGTGCAGGGCCTGAAAGTCTTATTTCCATGCTAATTTCACAACCCCATTACCTGCAAAATATGACAATTAAGGCTTAAAAATGGGGAGTGGGGGGTGGGGGCTTGAGGATAAAGCAGCTCTCAAGATTTGCTAAGCTGCTTTTTTTACTTCCAAAATTAAAACTGCAAGAAATTATCCAGTTACCTGTAGAATTTACAACGGCTCAAACTTGAAGTTGAAACAATTACCAAGTTTCACTTTCTTTTTTATTGCCGGTGGGGATGTGGGGAGGGCCAGTTTTACTATCTCTTAACCTTGAGCAGTCATTTTTTTCTCCCTATGCTGACACGCTTCTTACGCCCCACAAATAAGTTTAGCCTATTAGCATTCCTTCTCCGAAGGCCAGCGGGAATGTTTTAGGAAGCTGGTATTCAAAAACCCCAAGTGTCTCTAAGTGGCAGCAGGTGCTGGCAGTGCTGGGACCCGATCGATGAAGGGAAGGCAAGACATTCCTTCTAAACGGAGAACTAGAACCGCCCTTCCTAAGCATCCCAGCGGCGCTTTCAGCATCACTTGGCCGCAGTCAGAGCTGGGGGTAGGATGCGGTTTTACAACAGTGCCAGCCGCAGAGCGCCCTAGCCCGCACCAGATACGCGATCAGATTCGCAATTACATCTCCACGCTCCGGAACGCGGGTTAGGGCACTAAGCCCCTCTGCATCCCCTCAAATTCCTCAATTTCGCCCCTTCTCCTCCCAACTCCTTCCCCACCAGCCCATCACTGGGCGACTACGCGGTGCCCCTGGCCACAGGGGACGCAGCTCCTCGCAGCATCTCCAGGCACTCAAGAGGTGGCCCGCCCCCAGGACGCCGGCCAGTGCATCGCTCGACCCACCGTAACTTTCCAGAGGCGCTAATTCTAAATTCGCCGGACCCGCCGCCGCTGCCACCTCCTCCTCCACGCGCCCGTCAGCTCGCTCCCCTTAGTCCGTCCGCAGACCCCTCTTCTTCCCTCAGGACCCCCTGCGCCCTGCGCGGCGGGAAAACCCTGCCAGGTGCCTCCCGGCCCCGGGGGCTCCCGTCGGACCTCCGCTCCCACAGGGAGCCTCGCTCCGTCAACCGCCACAGCCGCGCGCACCCCTCACACACACTCACCCGCCCAAGTCAGAGCGGCCATCTTAGCGCTCGTCTCCGGAGCCCCCACAGTCCCCCTCACCCCAGTCCCCCGGTTCGGCGGCGGCAGCGGCGGCGGCCCGGTGGGGCCGCTACGTCAGCAATGACGCTGCGGCAGACCCCGCCCCCCGCCTTCAGGGTGCCGGGAGGGGGCGGCACCGCTCTGCACGGCTACTGGGGACTTGTGGTGACGAGACTGAGGGGGAAACCCGCGGCCGGGCTCCGACTCAGCGTCCAAGGATGGCGTCTCCTAGAGCGGCTGGTGCCTCTGCGTGGACAGTAGAAGCTCCTACTCAGGTGGCCTTCGCACCTGTCGTAGCCATCTGGCCCTGGGAAGGGGGCTTCAGTGTTTGCTCCGAGTTTGTGAGGCGCAAATTATTCCCAGGGCTTCCTTACTCCGTTATTGAATTTCTGCCACTCACTCAGTGTCAAATTGGTTGACAGAAGAGCCCGCCAATCTCGTTTTCTTCCAGATCTGCCCAATTGACTGACGTAGAAATTTTTCAAGATAACGTTTCCTTCCTGAGGAGGCATCCGGTTGTGAGCTCCAGTGGCGGTGACTGCTTTGAATTTGGCTTCTTCGGACGGCAGCCGGGTGAATAAGTTTCCACAATGGGAAAGTCCCTGAGAAATAAGATTTAAGGAACAGGAAAAGGCACCTATGTCCGCAATTACCTTACCTGAAATTGCCAATTTAAGGTAATGAAGTAGATTCCGAAAAGAAACGAAAGGAAGAGACAGAGGGAGAAAAATCTGGAAAAGAGGGAAGTTAAGCCTACAGGTACGGGAAGATTGATTCGTTAAAATTTGTTGAACTTTTACTTTGTTCTCAGCTCTGAGCCAGTTCTACTCCGCTACCCCATGGGGTATATTGAAAAGGAATAGCCACTATCTCCTAAGGGGAGCTTGAAGACCCAGGGAG
Organism: Camelus bactrianus; assembly: GCF_048773025.1. Taxonomy (NCBI): domain Eukaryota; kingdom Metazoa; phylum Chordata; class Mammalia; order Artiodactyla; family Camelidae; genus Camelus; species Camelus bactrianus. The sequence goes on along the minus strand of NC_133550.1, from coordinate 38,957,345 downwards.
ACAAAACGTGCAATGTTAATGTGTCAATGGAGCACAATATCTTGATAAAATTGTTCACATTTTTAATCAACAGTACCACTTGGGGAAATATCTTTCAGTGATACGACCTGAAAACAAAAATGAGCGCACAAAGGTATTCATAGCATATTATCCAAACAACAAAAATTTGAAGGGAAAAAAATTTCTAACCAAAGGGAAATGGCTAATTAACGTTTGGCATATTGGCCTTGGGAATTCTTATACAGATAACAAAATGTCAATAGTCTTATCAATTAATACTTGAAAAAAATATCAAATATGTACATGAAGGTTCAACTGCTTAAAATGTAATTATGTACATAAAGGTTAAAGATAAGGAATGAATTTGTATAGTTTAATATGCCTTTCATTCTTTTTTTCTATGTACTTAAGTGCATAATAATTATTTCCAGTTCAATTCTGTCCCGTGCATTCCTCCTACTCAAAACACAGACTGCTGCCTTGTAATCTTCCCTAACACCTTAATTTCTAAGATGCACTGAATTTACTACTTGAGAGCATCTCTTAAGAGAAAATATTTCTTCCAATTAAGTATATCTGGCATACGGTATAGATTTTCCTGTGGTTCCTAGAAAGCAAAATATAACAAAGGTCAAAATCCTTGCTCATGTTTTAATACCATAAAACCCTTCTGGAAGGTCCTTTGGCAAACGCTATCAAGAGTGCCACCTCCGATCTAGTAATTCTACTTTTGGAAATACAAGGAGTTTTTACCTGAGACTTGGGCAACTTAGAAGGCTGTTCATCTCAGTGTTATTTAGAATAGTGAAAATCAGAAACACACTAACCGTTCAGCACTATTGGAATGGTTAGGTACATCTGGTACATTCACAGGACAGAATAGTCAGCGAAAAGATCTTATTTTCAAAATGTAAGAAATGAAGGAATAAAGGTCAAGCCAACTGTGCCTGCCATTCTGATTCCTCTGAGAGTTTCCTTCCTCTTAAATTATCTCATGGTACTACATGACCCCTTCTCCCTCTGTGCAACAGTTTGTTGGACTGGGATGAGCACCAGACCCAAGGGCAATAGATCCATAGGAAGTTTGTTAAAGCTCTGTCCAAACACTGTGCCAGGACAGAGAGGGGTTGAGGTGGATTGAATAATGGTTTCAAGGCAGTAGTTAAGCAGTGGATACCAGACAGCAAGAGCCACAAGGGAGGAGCAGCCATGAAGAATGAGAGGATATGGGGAGTAGCAGCTGAGTTTAAGAGTTCTTAAGATTCTAAGTAGAACTGCTTGGATTCCAGGAGCCTCTAAAATAACTGTATAAAAGTAAAAACTAAAAGCAGGATGCAAAGATATATGTATTATATTTTTAAATATGTGTAAATTATTCACATTAAACATTTGAAAGGAATAGATCAACATTTTAATGGTGGTGAGGTTACAAGTGATTTTTATTTTTCTAAAATTTCTACAATGATTATAAGTTAAAAAAAAAACTTAATGAATTAAATCCAGTGAAGACCATCAGTAGTGAAAAATTTTAATCAGTATATAAGTTGCATGTGGTCAAAGTGACTAGCAGACAGATTTCAGAGAAAGATCATAAATGGCTTTAAAGAAAAGGTGGCAGGTACTCTGGGTCTTTTAAGGAGTAAAATGATCTGAATAAATGAGGAGGTGAAATAGGAAGAAGACAAAGCAAAGGCAAGCTGAGTAAGGCATAGGTGGAGGGTACTGAAAAGGGCATCCTCAAATTGTTTTGGATCTAAAGATGTAAGCTAGTAAGAGGTGCTAGGTAGAAAGGGGGAGCTGGAGATAAATTATCTGGAGATTATTGTTAATTGGGTTAATAATTAAATGGTAGTATTGGAAGAGTTTGTAGCATAACCTTTTCTTTATTGTTATTACCTTTTCTTTATTGTTATTACTGTTTATTCAACTTTGAAAAGTTCCTCAGCTAGCATTTTATTCCAGTCTGAACAACCTAAGCCAAAATTATAGCATGTCTAGCTTGTTTCCTGAGCTTCAGGACCTCTCTATTACAATCTCATTTCTACTTAGCTGTCAAAAAATCCTTCTTCTCATGTAATTTCCCTCTTTGTTTTTTGCCCACCACATCATATCAAAGCTTTTTATGTAACAACAACAACAAAAAGTCTCCGTCCCTTCCCACCTTCCTCAGCTGACTTCCCCAGACTTACCTATTGCATCCTCAAAATCAGTCCTTCCCCAAAGTGGTGTTTTGACTGCTGGGAAGTCAGTCTCCTTAGGTTTTCCTGCACTTCAGGCACTTCCCACCTTTAAATCAGGATGGATGTTTATCTCCTAAGTAGAAGGCCCTCCAAGGTTCACTACAGCAAATCATTTCAGTCAATCTCTTTAAGAACTGGCCTAAACTTTCATCTCCTGGAAACTGCTTTCCTAGTAACAACTGGGCATCCAGACCCCCATCCCCCACCTCCACTAGTATATTATGCAGTCACAGCTTTTGTTCTGAGTTCCGAGCATGGTTCTCTCTCTTTGTATTGTAACCTCTTTAGGGGCAAGGATTTGTATACCTCTCTTAGTACAGTCCCGGCCAAAAATACTCTTAACAAGTTTAATGAATTAACAAAATTAGAAGTTCCCTAGCATAATATGGGATTGTGGAAACGATGTGTAGGAGTTTCTCTTGTTTCTGCAGTCCCCATATAGGGAGAAATGGCAGTTTGCCCTTTTCCCAAGGTAAGCAGACAGTTTTCTAAACAAGATTAAAATTTAACGACCCTAATACTCAATTCTTAGGTCATATACAACTTCTTCTGAAGTGGCAACAACACAAACTGGTTTTGTTTCTAAACCCTGAGAAGAGAGTGTAAATGAATTAAAAGAAGACAAAACACCGTAAATTTTGTAAACTTCTAAGGTTTAAGCTCTAAGCTGCTTTTTATGCTTTTGCGTTGATTTTTTAGAATTTTCTAGTCTAGTCTTTCATGAATCTGAGAAATAACTTAGGAATCCTACTTGCAGGCAAATGAATTTATGAACTTGTTCACTTTGAAGAAACTATTTCCAAAGATTTTCAGAGTTTTGCACACTGAAAGTGCCTATCTAGTAACTTTTAAGTTATTAAAGTTATAAAGTTATGACGAATATTTTTTGAGCACCTATGTGCCTGGCACCATGCTAGGCACTGAAATGTCCATAGCCTTCATTTAAACGTTACAAGTAGATGAAGGATTGAGTGGAGGTAGTAGTTATAGAGAGAATGCTAAAGAACACAGACCTAAAGTTTGACTAGCGTGTAGCAACACAGTGCAGTTGAATTTTTTTATTAAATGAGTGACCCAAAGAATCTTAAATTTGTGACAAATATGTAAGAAGTTGAGAGAGTGGTATTGAAAATAGAACAGCAGATGGCAAATTTTGGCCTTAGTAAATAAATAGGAATGAGAACAGAAATGACTTTAGAACTAGCCTTTTTTTTTTTTTTTTTTTAATTCTAGGAAAGGATAGGGTAGTGGCAGGTAGGGGAGGTGGTGGCAAGTTGAAAAGTGGATGGTACCACAGCTGATTTAATTTGAAAGGACCATTAAGTGTTTATTGAGGTCTAAGGGGAAACTTGTATCTTGGAGGTGAATTTCCAACATAGGAAACTGAATCTGAGCCCGGGTTTTGGCTTTAACGAAAGCAAAATTGTGAAGCTAGTCAGTTTGTCTCTCTTTTGACATCCTCACCACCTCCACCCTACTCAGGTTTTTCAGGGATCCTCAGGCTGATTGTGCCCAGGGCTTTAGCTCAGTCTATCAAGACCTTTCTCTCTTTCTTCCCATCAAAACTTTTCCTATTTTGTTCTAAGACTGTTGTTACCCTAACCTTCTGTTTTTCTAAGGAGCCCAATTGTCATTTAGTAAAATTTGATCCACTTGTAAATTATTAGTGTCTAGTAATGTTTTTTGCATTTCTCTCTATTTAAATCTATGTTCTAATGGAACTTCTTGTGGACACTAGAGTACAGAATTTCTAAAATGAAATTTTAAGCGTTGTAGCAGATTAGTGGGATAAACATTTTCTTAAGCCAAAACACCTTTCCAAAGATAAACTATGGGCGTATGGGCGTGTGTGTGTGTGTGTATAAAGCTGACCCTTGAAAAACATGGAGATTAGAAATGGCGATCCCTCTCCCCAGTCAAAAATCTAAGTATAACTTTAAAGTAGGTGCTCCATATCCTGCAGTTCCTCTATATCTGTGGATTCAACCAACCAAGGATCCTGTAGAACTGTGGTACTTCTTTATTGAAAAAAAATCCATGTCTAAGTGGACCATGTAGTTCAAAGGTCAATACGTATGTACATATACATACATAACTATATAACATGTTTATCCAGTTACAATCACAATGTATGAGTTTATCTAGTTATTTTTACTTCTTTAAATATGTTGCATGTTTTATCTCAACCTCCTCTATAAAGTCAGGAAAATAATATCTGTCCTGTCTTCCTTACAAGGATGTTTTAAATATCAAGTGAAGTTTAGCATGTGTAAACCCTTCCTTAAGTGTAAAGAAAAAAGTAAATATATTTATCATTATTATTTCTCTTAGGACTATTACCACCCTGCAAATTACCTTGAGGTCAAAGAATTGACTTTTTTTCATATTATAATCCTTTAAATTGAGTTTTACTTCTGTCCTAAAGTAATAGTTGGAGGATAAATACTGTAAAGTTTCCAATTAATTGCAGTACTCTGAGAAACATAAAGAACAAAGTTTTAGTCTCCCTTTCTCATAGCAGGGGAGAAAATCTGAAAAAGCAGAGAGAGAAAGGAAAGGAAAAATATTAGGGGTGGAAATTTTAACTTTTACAGCTTTACTAAACCATGCCAAAAGATCCTAGTAATCTTTTATGAGGGAAAATAAGCTGTGGGTGGAATTCTCTAAACGAACTTTTCTCATTATACCTATACAAATTCTGTTTTGAGGTTCCAACACACTATTCTGTCTAATTTAGGCAGTGAGATTTAAATACATTTTTTCACAAGCAGACAAATTGAGAGGGCAAAAAAAGGTTTTAATAACTATTCCTCAAAAGTAATCACTTCCATGGTATCTGTAAGGTAATGGTAAAGAGGAAAGGCTGGTTGTAAGACTTGTTTCCTTAGATAAAATATTATGTCATTCACCTTTGTATTCTTTCCCATATCCTCACCATCCTGCTATCTGACACATGTTAGATATACACTTAATATGCTGAAATGAATTGCCTGTGAAATCAGGTATGCTCTACAGTAATGAAATTAGGCAGAGGTTGATGACCGTTTGCCAAGCATTTTATAGTGGGTCACATCAAGGCTTCCTGCATCATGGTGTGATAGAGAATGCTGACCATGGGGCATGGGTTCAGACCCAGGCTTTATCATGTATTAGTTGTGTAATTATGGGTAAGTCACTTTTATGTGCCTTGGTTTGTGAATGAGATTGCATACCCAGTCATCTACTCAAGCACACTGTAATCCTCCCCTCTCTTCCCTACATCATCAATTTTCCTCTTTGCTGGATTATTACCAGTACCATAGAAACATGCTGTTATTTCTCCTGTCTTAAAAATAGCTTCTCTTAACTCCAGCAACTACTGCTCCATTCCTCTATTCTCTTAATAGCAAAAGGTCCTTTCTTCCCATTATCTTTTAAACTTATTCCAATCAGGCTCTCATCTCCATCATTTCTTAGAAGCAACTCTTGGTCAGCTTCCTGGTAACAGCAACTTCCACATTTGTTAAATACAGTGGTCAATTCTTAGCTTTCATTATAAGGAGCATTGACACAATGGATCACTTCCTCTTCCTGGAAATATTTCCTTCCCTTTGCCTCCCAAGAATTTGAACTCTCCTGGTTTTTCTCCTCCCTCACTGGTTTTTCCTTTTCAGGTTCCTTTGCTGAATCCTTTTCTTTTCCCCACCTTTTACATTGGAGAACATCAAGGCTTGTTTCTTTGTCCTTATCTCTTAGTGGTTTCATCTATGCTCTTGGTTTTAAATACCATCTAAATGAAGATAATTCTCAAATTTTATCTCCAACCCAGGCTTCTCCCCTTAACTTCTGACTTATAGATTTAATTGCCTATTCAACATCTCCACTTGGATGTCAAATAGATAGCTATACTTAACATCTGCAAAACTGAACTCAGATTCTTCAAATCTGCTCTATTCTTCCTCATTTCAGTAAAAAGCATTGTTATCCTTTAGTTGCACAGGCCAAAAATGTTTGCATCTTCCTTGGCACCATATATCTTTACTACCCACATTTCACATCAAGGAGTCTCTCCTAGTTTCGAATTATACAGAGACTCCATTTCTCAATACCTCCGCTACTCTAACCATGGACCAAGCTGCAGTCATCTCTTGCCTGGGTTATTGTAATAGCATTCTAACTAGTCTCCCTGCTTCCACTCTTGCTACCCTACAGTCTTTTCTCATCATAACAGCCAGAATGCCTTCCCGTTGCTCTCAGAGTAAAAGCTAAAGTCTTTACAAAGACCTTTAAGGTCTTAAAAGGTCTGGCCCTGCCCCTTCTCCCTTGTCTTTCTTCATCTCTTATAATTTTTCTCATCGTAGTGATCTTTCTGCTGTACTTTCTGTGTACTTTCTCTGTAAGTGCCTGCCCCTGGACTTTTGTACAGACTGTTCCCTCTGATTAGATCACTGTTAACCCAGATAGAGTTTTTCAAATAACACCTATCTTGACAATGCTATTTAAAATTGCAACCCTCCCCATCACTTCCTGTTACCCTTATTTATTTATTTTTCCATAGTATTTTGTACTTTCTAAATTACTACATCATTCTATATTATGTTCTAAATAACTATATAATTTGTTTATTTATATGTATCTTCTCCCTTCTACTGGAATGTAAACTATATGAGATCGGCAACTTTTATCTGTCTTGAATTTTCAGTCCCTCAAACACTATTTGGCACATGTTAGGCAATTTGTATTTTGTTGAAGGAAGGAAGGAATTGAATGTAAACAAGAAAAATGATGTCTTAGTTTCAACTTCCTGTGAACTGTGGTAAGGATCTAATGAGAGAATGGATGCGACAGCCCTTGGTAAATCATGGAACAACAATCAAGTTAAGATATTACTGTTGGTAGAATGTCTTGTAGTCTGCCTTGCAGCCTTTTTGAACTTTTGCTATATGTGATCATTGAGTAAAGATAGATAACTGGTCTTATGTGATCATACCACCATTCAGTCAGCCTCTTGAGATTAAACATTTTTCCATAAGTTCATTTGACTATCAGTGTTCATTTTTATTTCCTTTTAATTCTTAGTACAACTCTTTGCTCATGCTCTAGCATAATGCTACTTTAATTTTGTGGTACATCTGTTTCTGCATATCCTTTGTGTATGTGTGTCCTGCTGGCCATCTTGTGTGCATGTGTGTGCACACATGTGAGTACGTGTGCATGCTGCGTGTGCTGTGCTCTCCAGCCTGGCTCTCTGAGCCATCATCACTCAGATCAATAACAAGGAGGTTGTTTTTATGAGGGTCTAAGAACAGTCAGAAGCTTCAGACAAGCCAGATAATTGGTGTTGGGGGCAGGGAGGAACCAGAGATGGACATTGTAGATAGATTGACAGATATGAAATTTCTTTTTTTACTTGTTTTCTGTTCTTTTTGAGAGACTTGAAAATTGCAGCCTGGCGGCAGCTTGTTCCACCTAAACCTCTTGCTAGTCTCACTACTATCAGCCAGGTAAAGGAGCCTTCACAGAGAGGCAGGGAAATGCATTGGAAAGCATCTTTCCCAGAGCATTTTGGAAAATTGAGCTTTTACTTTGTTTTTAGCTCTCAGAAGAAAATACAGAGATTATACTGTTACCCCAGATTATGGGGTTTGGGCTGAAAAATGTTTCCCCAAGTGACTGGATAATTGTCACATTAAAAAGATTTAACCTAAGAATCTCTTTTTAGTTCTGTCAACCAAAGAGCAGAAGTACTTGATGGAACACTGACCTGGAGTTCAGTGGATGGAGCACTTTCTCCAGGGGGTTTGCTTACCTGAAATATCTTATTACCAGCTTGTTTTTGTAAGGCTGTGCTTCTGCTGGATGTGATAGCTGCCTCCAGGACTGATTTAGCCAGTTTGGCTGGTTGGACAGGCAACTCCTCTGTGTCTCCCCACTTTAGTGTTTTCCCCCCAGAAACTATACTCTCTCAAAGAGGACTGCCTTCTCAGACGCAGTTGTTTTTTTTATGTCTTTCTGTCTCACCTCTAATATTCTAACATAAATCTAAAAGATTTTGTTAGAGTATCATGAAATATTATTGTGCCAAAACTCCATAGTTAGGTACGATCCAGGAAGGGCTTTCAAGGTGTGAATTAGAATACAATTTCAATGGATTTGGATTTAAAACAGACCTTAATTCAGATCTTTTTTTCACCTGCAAAATAGGTGATCTCACAGAGTTGTTTTGAGGAATGAATGGGGTAATATATGAAAAAAAAATAGACATAACCAATTATTTAGGCACATGATAAGTGGCAGGTGGTTGCTGATGGTAGGGATAGTGCCCCATTATTATGGTGACATATTTTATTGCTGAAAATAGCAATAGCTATAGTAAGAGGGAACTAGAATTTAAAGTACTAGATTGGATGATAGCAGTTGAAGATCCCTAACTCTGCCAACCACCGTGCCTTATTATAGAATAGGGAACAATCAATTTCTTGACTATCCAGATTGAAGTTATGTTTGTCATACATCTAATGTGAGGATAAATGAGTAATTATATCTTTGAAGCCTTATGTAATTTATACAGTTAAAACATGTTGAAGGAAACTGTCACAGGAGGAAAAGCCATCTCTAAACATCACTCTCCACAGCCATCAGGGAAGGAATTCTGCAGGGCCTGACTGAGTCTGGAATTTGGGTATTGGAGAGAAAGGGAAGAATGAAGTTCTGAACTATATAACCAGAGGCGCTTAAGGAAAGATATGTATTTGAAAGTGAGAAAATTCACATTAAGAAGCCAAGGATCACAGGGCCATGTACTTACTAAGTAGATAGCAAATTCCTGAAGAAAAAAGATAGTGAAGAATAGGAAAAGGAAAATATGGTTTTCAAGGTGGTATCTGGAAATAGCTCACCTATGACACTGAAGGAAGTGCAAAATAATCTCGCAGTCTAGATTCCAAACTCTAGTCCTCATTCTATCAAACTGGGTACATACGATCCCCAACTAGGTAAAAGTGTGCAAGGAAAAGGAAAAATAGAAGACACACAAATATTAAATAGCCTTTTCTCTAATTGGTAGGATCAGGGGTTTTTTAATGTTCTTTTAAAATTCTTTGTAGTCATTTCTACATTTTACAATAAGCATATGTTATTTCTATAGTAAAAATTTCATTTTTAAGTACTTCAAAAGGTCTACAATCAAAACCTGTCACCCATCCAGATGAAGCCATTGTGTTAATAGTTGCTGTTATTTTGTAAGCACTCACATGCATGGGGACTGTGCAAGCAGCTTTATTAGTATTTTGTCTTTTAATCCTCACAGTAAGTCCATGAAGTATAGTGTTATTCCCATTTAGAGATGAAACCACTGGGGTACAGAGATCAAGTAACTTATTTTAGGTCATGTAGCTAACTGATGGCAACACCAGGAAGTCTGACTCCAGAGATTCCTAGGCACTTTTCTACTAAGTTACAATGTCCTGGTCTATACACACACTGAGACAAAGGAGGCTCTCTGCCTTGGGTCTACTTTACCTATACCACAGACAAGATCTGTTTGGTGGCCTCTAGCCTATTTTAAGTTTAAAAAACTTAACATAAATGGGCATTCAGATACTCTTATAAGAAATATTTTTGCTTTTCTTAGAATTCTTATGAAAAAGCAACTGTTTCATTAAGAAGATAAACTGGAGAACTGAATTCAAACATACGTAGAAAGTTTTGTTTTGACCAAACAATCTGAATAATACTGCAAAATTCATTTTTATGTTATAATGTAGCTTTTGCTTTTTAAGCCATTGTCTCCTAGAGCTAGGTTTTTAGTCCCTATGAGTGTTTTTAGGAATATTTGCAAAGAAGCAGGAAATGACATTTTTTTCTTCAGTTAGTGCAACCAGTGTCAGAAAGATGCTTACTGGGAAGTTAAGCAAGAGTAGTAATCTAGGTCAAGAGTGTAGCTTTGATGTAGTATTTCCCTCTATAACTTCTCTAGCAAAGAGTTTTTAGATTTGGAAAAGACTTTATAAAGTCCAGGCCAGTAGTTGATCTGGACATACTTGAGTCCCTTTCTCATTCCCCTCCCATCTTATTCTCCTTCCTAAAGTCCTACTACTGGTAACAAATAACTCAGTTTCCGGAAGCAGCCCTTCTGTCTTAGGACCACTGTGGGTAATTTTTCCTACTGTTGAGTGGGAATAAGCCTTCTGGTACCTTCTTTTTGTTCCTACAAGTGGTTGAAAGAGCAGTTTCAGTAGATCAGAACAAGTCTTAATCTATTTTTGTTTTTCATGATTCAGAAGAGAGCCCTCAATGTGCTTTACATCATTATTGTGAATAGTACTCTCTTTCTTTTTTATTTTAATTTTTTTTTTTTTTTTTTTGGGCAGGGGAGATATAATTAGGTTTATTTGTTTAGTTTTAGAGGAGGTACTGGGGATTGATCCCAGGACTTCATGCATGCTAAGCATGCGCTGTACCGCTTGAGCTATACCCTCCCCCGTGAATAGTACTTTCTATAGTATTTTTATTTTTCAAAGTGCTGTCTGAACAGTGCGTTGTATTTTTGTCTTACCCACTCGCCTGAGAGGAAGGCTGGGATAGTTTACACACACACATGTACACACACATGTACACATACACATACATACACACCCCCAGTCCTTACAAGGTAGATCTTATTATTTCCATTTTGCAGAGGAAGAAACTTGGTTAAATAACTTCAAATGGAGTATCTGTGATAAAGAGAAGATAAGATCACAGAACTTGTTTTGGAGCTAGAATCAGTCTTGCAGTCTTTTGGTTTTGTTTCTATTTGCTTGTGTATTCTACTGGATGCTATTGGCTTGAAAGTATGGCTCATTTTCCCAAAGGGCTTACAGACTGTGATGCCTGTTTAATCCTTTGATTTTTTTTTTTTTTAAATTTGTTAGCCTCTTTAGGACTATATGGATGGCAAATTGCTCTAAAACTTGATTATGCCTCCAGTTGGAAGTGATTCCACTCTAGGATTTCCAGTTTGCTTGCTTTTAAGACATAGTATAAACCCCAATTCTTCTCTTAAGCCTGACCAGTTCTGATGGAATCCAGTGCTAAAAATGAGAGAATATGATCATTTCCTCAAATTATTAGGTAGGGTAGTTAGGTACAAGGATACCTAACTCCATCCTCAGATGGACAGAATTTTGCTTGATATTGTTAATAAATCAAATTTAGTTGATGGGAATGGTCAGGAATAACAGTCAAAAACAAAAGCCTTTATTTTCTAATACATCCTAAACTCCAAACTCCATAGAGATAGTTTAACTACACATAAAGCCCAAATCTTCAAACCCTGAAGCAACAGAAATAAATCACAGTTCCCCGAATTTTCTTCCCCATCAGCGTCACCTGTCCACACTTGAGCCCTTTCTGAATTCTCAGACTTCTCACTGATGGCAGACTCTGGCTCTGCTTATCCAAAGCTTTCCATTTTGATCAGTTTAAATCCCTATGAGACAGCAGCCATCAGAAGACTTGGTATTGTGAGCCCACACTGGGCTGTGGGGGAGGGGTGAGATGGCCTGTGGGGACTTCCATCTCTAAGAGGCAGTCACTCAGCTTCAAACACATCTGCATCACACTGGGGGTTTCCACTCCTTTTTCTATGTCAATAATCCCCATTTGTCCCAAGGGCCTGGTGTTTCAGGTCCTGGTGAGCCATTCTCATTTATCTTCCTTTTGTTTCCAATCTGCATTCTGCCTTAATTATCAATAATTATCATTTATTTTGTACCTTTTAGTTGGTGGTGAATGCTAAGCCTTTACCAGCCATTGAGTTCTGTCATTCAGGCTCTTTCCAAAGAACAGGGCCTCAAACATCAGCTGCTTGATATGTCTCTGACTGGCTGAGGTAGGCAGAGAGGGGATTTCTCAATCCAGATTTCTCCTTGAATTTTCTTTGGTGTCAGGAAAGAGTGGAGGAAAAAAAGTTCTTTTACAGTGGTTCTGAATCTCTCTCTCTCATCTCTTAAATCTCTTTGAAGATCTTTCTGTCCTCAGAAAAATGCACACAGTTTTCGAGTTCATAGACCTTCCAGTACCTGTGAATGTACCATCTCCAAATTAGGTATCCTGCCTGCCCTAGTGTCTTTCTGGAGTCATATAGGTTCTGATCTAACATGAAGGAATAAGTAGTAAATGTGACTTCTGAGAAGCAATGAGCTGATTTTCTCTCACTTTTCCATAATTTCCGTGAGCATTTTCAGTATCACGTGTTTGAAATTCTGGGAGCACCATGTTCTATGGCATGGGAAAGACAGAATTTATTTCTAATTTTCTATTACACTTTTTTTTTTAAAAAAACTTCAACACCAACACTTATTTCATATCCTTTTTAGGAGAAATGAAACTCTGACATTCCTCATCCATTGCCTGTAGCATTAAGGTGACCTCTACTGGACTTTTATTGTAGTTTCTGGGAAATTCTGGAATAAGGAGCTGTCATTGCCAGTGGAGGGACCAACCACCGAAACTAGAGCAGATATTCAGCTACCAAGTACTTAAAGTTCAGTTGGACGTGCAGTCCTCTTCAAGGCCAGGGTTGGGGCAGGTGAGGGAGGATGAGGCAAGATTAATCACTGGTTAAAAAGGGGCTTCAAGAGTCCCCTGGAACTAATATTTCTCTAGAGAAAGACCGAAGATTAGGTTATGACCAATCCACTGGATTGATTTTAGAAAAAAGAAAAAAAAAAAAAAGGTTTTCTCTTTGAACTAATAAACTGAATGATTTGAACTCATGATGGATCTTGTAGGCAAAGCAAGGTAATAAGTATTCCACATTTTATGTTCTATTTTGAGTGCAGGGACATTTTGGTGGGAGGAAGAGAAGGAAACAAACATTTTAAAAGTCCCAGTTCATGGCTAAACAGTCTCTCAATCTCCCAGTCTCTGTCTATCTGTTTCTGTCTCTCTCCCCTCACCCTGTACTTTTATCCAGCCCTACTCAACAATCAGAACAAGGAAAGCTCCAGTCACAGTCAGTGCCCAGGATCCACTCTGGCCCCCTTTCTGGCTCTCGGTCATGTTTCCTGCTCACTGGACATTCTTGATCTTGGTTACCAGGATTGCTCCTTGGAACTCTTTAGGAGAGTTTACTTGGACTTACCTCTCAGGATATGCCCACTCCTGGATGCTTTGGGGATACGATGCCCCATCTCTGTCCATGAGGACCCAAACCCTAGCAGCAGATGGCCCACTCATGGTGGGGAACAGCTGGTTTGGACATTTGATTTGGGCCTTCTCTCTAATAATAATCCCTCCTGCCCTTGCCCCCTCTAACCTGGTATTTAGTCTTGGCTTGTGAGACTGTTTCTCAAGTCACCATCCCCGGCTTTGGCCCCATGTTTAACACCTAAAACTCATCTAACTCTGCAGGGCTCAGTCTTCTTTAGTTAGACCTAACCTTTCTGGAACCCTGCTATGATGGGATTTATATTGTGCCTTCAGGATAACATGATTGTAGATTAATAATGAGAATGTTTTCTCAAAGGAATAGAAAAACTCAATGTATAATGTTATTTTCTTGATAGCATTTAAAGATGCCATTAAAACAAGTTCTATCATACATTGAAATTTGAATGCCTGTTTTCTGAAGTTTAATACAAGAGCATAGAGATTTATTCTTAACATACAACAAAAACACTTGAAAACCCTAAAATATGAGTTAAAAAATAGCAGGAAACAGAAGTTATGTGTGAATTTCCTGTCATGCTAAATTATTATAAACATTTGCCTGTTTGGGTCAGAATTTTCTCATTTCTTGTCTTTCCAGCTGCAGCAAAAACCCTCCAGAGAACCATGTTTACAGCTGTAGTCATTCCGGATCTTAACAGTAAGAATCAGCGATCCTGTTCAGTGAGTAACAGTTCATATGGTGCTCATAACATGAACAGGCTCTGAAGCTGGTGGCCAAGAGGAGTTCAGAGGTTAGTGGTGTGAATGGTTTAATGAAAGATGACATGTCACAAAATCCTTCAAGTCCAGCTGGTGGTATAAGAAATCCAGCTGGGGAATTAAGCTAACCAGGAGTATGAAAACTGGGTTCATTTAGGTTTACCATGATTGAATGAAAGTATAGGGTTCTTTGTTCTAGCATGAAAGAAATTAATTTTTGTAGTAAATGAATCTACTTATAAAGTGAATTGAGGACTATTCTTTTGAGTGCCAAGGAAATTTTTAATTTCCCATCAAAAATGGAGAAAAGGTCTTAAGAGTGGAAAAGCAGTATTTATCCCCTTATATTAAAGGTTTGAAACACTTTTGACTTTTCCCAGGCAAGCACTTTCCTTAGTGCATTTTGCCATAAGAGGGTGCTCTGGGATAATACTTTTCAGCAAAGCCGCTGTCTCTTCTACTTGGCTACCTGAAAAAAAGCAAATATATAGGCTTGTTAATTCTACTCATTCAGATACACTAACCTTCCAGAGGTGTCAATTTAAGTTAAAAAGATGGGGAAAAAATAGTGAAAACTATTTAAAATGTAAATAACCAGTGTCTGACTCATAAGGAAAAGACAAACATTGGAGAATAGTTTGTGTAGACTCTTATTTTCATTTTTAAGAAATAAGAATCATAATAAGCCAAAGTTGCACCCAAATTCTGCCGGATGGGGAATGAAAGTCATATTTTTAGGGATTAGCGTTTGCTCTTTTAGTTTAGTTCTTTTTGTGACATTACTTTCAGTCTTTGGCCAATGCTGTGGGAATACATTGTAGTTGACACTGCTTTCTTACAAAGTTCTGTCAGTGTTTCTGTAATTAACCTATCCTTAGGGCAGGAGGTTAGGAACAGAGAATTCCACAGTAGTTTCACTGTCACCTCTGCCACATTTATTGGTCAGTTCTTAGGTTCTACTCTTGCCTCCCTAAGTGTAGGGAAGAAACTCAATTCTGTTTTTACAGTTCGGAAGGGAGAATGAGAGGCAATCACTGTAGCTATTCTAGGCACAGAATGCTGTGAAGGACAGCTAACTAGTCAAGGTCACCAACAGGACTTTTAGAGAGATGGCTACAACATCTAGTGGCCAGATCAGAGAATTCTCATTGTTTTGGTCAAAAGAACTCACTGGGTTCTACCACATGGTGTCTGAAGATGTTGGCTTCTTTCTGCCTGGATAGCAAATGGCCCTGGTATATAGTAGAGTGATAGGGAGAAATATTATACTTTTGCTAATGAAAAAATAGTTCTCTCTATATATTCTCTAAACTCATTTCCTTAGGCATAACTAGGTGAGGCTTATTTAATCATCTCTATGACCATTTAACTCTCTACACACAAAAAGGAAATTTGGCTAAGTATTTATATAGTATAACTTGGGAGATTTTGAGAATAATGTCTAGTTACTGTCCTCTTTATGCATGGCATTGATTAAAAAAATATCCATATCAAGATCTATATTTTATTTTATTTTTTAACACCCTTATTGTAGTATAATTCCTGCACAATAAACTATACAATAACATCTATATTTTAAAAATACATTTTAAAAAAGTATGTGTTAAGTTCTGCTTCCCAGAATCAGTTACATTTATTTATTTTTTTTAGAGATAATATAGAGAAAAGAGAAAAAGAAATTTCCAGGTAAAAGCAAATGTATATAAGCTTTTTTCCCCTTAATTTTAAGATTTAAAATAGTATTTTCCTTGTTCTTTCTACTTGTGGGAAATCTCTGCCCCTTCAAAATTTTCTTAGATTCTTGATTATAGTAGAATATCTCAAGGAAAGGACTTTCTTTAAGAGTCTAATATTAAAAACCCTAAGAGGTTATCAAATGACCAAGAGCTAAAACAGAAAGAAAGGAAATGTTCTCTAAGATTTTTTTGTCACTGCCTTCCCATCTATAAATTTAAAAATTTTAAGATTTAGAGTAAGCCATACTCCACGTATCTGATAGTTGTCTCAGACATTTTGTGGGCTGATAAAGCACCAGAAGGGGGATGTGCAATCACTATGCTGGCCCTGACCTGCACACATATTTTTTTTCCATTAATCTTTTGCACAGAACAGATGCTCTGGGTGCAGCTTTAGGCTAGAAGAATGTCCAAAATATGTGGCTGTGAATTTGGCTAAAGAGTTAATTGAATGAGGAGCACAGATACCAGCCTGGTAACAGGTCACATTTTAATGAGAAATGCACATTCAGCATGGCATTGTGTTTTTGAGAGAGGTGATTCCCAGTCACGGAGAATATAAGGGAGAAACAGGCATTCATGTGGGACTGCTTTAAAACAGAGTTCTTGTATATCCTGGCTGGTGGGGCAGAACTCACTAGTAACCCTTGGGAAATGAGATAATGGAATTTTGCTAGGAATAATTGAGTTTTTTAAATCATCAGTCATAATTCCTTAAAAAGAAAAAACCCTCTACAATTGAATAAAGACTTCAAAATTATAACTGGCTATGCTAGAAAAAAAATCTTTCTAATGTCCCATTCACATGCTGAGAGCTGTGAATAAACAGAGAAACAGAATTTTCCTTATTCCACTTAAAAAAAAAGATTAGTTAAGAAAACAAAGTGACCAAAGAATATCTACCTTTACATGTTAAAGGGTGAAATATAAAAGTCTCTTAGATACATGTTATACTAGAAGTGATTCTATTTTCTCTCAAAAACTCTGTGTGTGTGTGTGTGTTTTGAACCATTTGGGATAATTTCTAAGTACATAAACAACATAATTGACGTTATTTTTTAAGAATGAGAGAACTATAGAAATACTAGACTCAATCACTTTTTAAATAGGAATAGAGTTCTATTTGATAGTGTTAACAAATAAACATTCAATTTTATGTCATTATTAAGGCTAGTCGTAGATGACATGCAAAAATAGCAGTGGAAAGTGGCTTTTAAAAAAGTAAATACACTAATGAAGGTATTATATCTGAGGTAAGGAAGGTGACAGTATTTTCTACTTTCTGTTGGTCAATTTTATAATTCAGAATATCAGCCCCTTATTTCACAAGAGCTAGGATGATGAGAGGACATGAAATTAGGACATCAAGGAAGAATGAAAGAATCTTAGTGTTGTTTAGTCTGAAGAAGGCAAAACTAGAAAAGTCAAGAGGAGGAAGAAGGATCGGGCTTCTTCTCGAAGGGCCCTCCAAGTTCAATTTTGTTCAGTAAATGGAAAAAATAAGGATTGGTCAAATTTTGATTCAATATATGTATTTTTGAAGTATAGTCAGTTTACAATGTTGTGTCAGTTTCTGGTGTACAGCATAATAGTTCAGTCACACATATACCTCAAGGGTTAAATGACATTAAACAAGTCACAAAAATTACTAAACATAAAGGGAAAAATTGACTACAGTAAAATTATGTCAAAAGACAACATAAAAAAACAGAAAAGACTAGACACAGAATGGAAGAAAACTTTTGCAAAAGAAAGAAAGAAAGAAGACAACCCGATAGAAAAAGAGCAAAACATGTGAAGGGCATTGCACTGTTTCACAATAAAGGATATCCAGATGGTTGATAAAATTTATGAAAAAGGTGCTCAACTTCATTTCATAGCCTCAGGGCTATGTAGATTAGTGGGATGCCTTTACACACACACCAGACTTGCAAAAATTAGTACGTTTGACAATATCAAGGGTTGGCCTGGATAAAGAGCAGCTGGATCTCTCATAGACTTATAGTGGCAGTGTAAATTGGCAAACTGCTTCTTTGTAAATTAGTTTGCATTATCAAGTTAAGTTGATGGTACTCATATCCTATGACATAACAATTCTACTCCTAGGAATATATTGTGAGCTTATGTTTTTGAGAGTGGATCTAAGAGAAGAGCTATCTATAAATAAGGTATTATCTAGAGTTATCAGATTGATATTTAGAAATATTTTAGAAGATAAATTCATATTCAAGTCTAATTTAGTATGGGCTTATATTTATGATTCATTTATTACCTGAATTCTTATGAGGGTTGGTGATTGGTACAATTGTAAAATAGGTCAAAAAATTATTTTTGGCTTTCTGGCCCTCTCCTCTCTTGATTTTATCTCCTTGCCCAAATCCTGCATCTCATTTCTAAATTATTTAACAAAGACGATAGCTGCTCTCTTGGCTTAAGGGATTAACTCTCCCAGGAATTTGTATTTTAAGAGATTTTTTTTTTTTAGAAGACTGAAAGGATTTAAAGACTCCAATAAAATCTCAGATAATGGAATTTAAGCTATGTTTTAAAAATGTGGAGCAATTTTTCACAAGCTAGTTCACTTGTAAGGTTTTGTGAGTAACAATCAGCCTCTGCTTGCAGAAGGCCCACCAAAGAAGAAACCCTGTCTAGCTTGGAGTTTGGTTTCTTTTGAAATTGACAAAGATTTAAAGCACCTTGCTTGAAGTTTTTGCTGTGTGAGAGGTGAAATCTCTACTAACTCAATGAATTGTAAATAGAGATACACTTTTTAGTTGTCCATGTATGAGATGGCTATTTTCAGTTCAGTCAAATGAAATATAACCAGCTGCTAAAATATGAAACTTAAAGTATGAAGTATAAAATTTGAAGTATGAAGTCCTTCATAAAAGAAACTGAAAAAATCATAGTCTTGGCTAGAATGGAGTGAGTTTCTTTGACTTATAAAGTATAAATTGTTAAGATCACTAGTTTGGCAAAGGTAGAAAAGATGTGTTATTATGCATAAAACTTCTGTTGAAGTTGCAGTGCATTTAAAAAAATAATTATCCTTAAGATTGGATCATCTCCTTGGATGGAAACAATCATTAGAGAATACTAAATACCTAACTGATCAAGTAGGTAATTTGTGGAGCTGTGCTTGCAGCTAACAGAAGAATTTTAAATAAGTTGGACTTTATTCTAACGGTTATTCAAAATTCATTACATGACAGTAATTGGTAATCCACTTCAAAATTGTTGGTGAAAATAATTGCTCCTACATTGGTTTAAGTCTTAGCTCAATAATATAAACAAGTGATAAAATACGTACAGTTGACCCTTGAACAACACAGTTTTGAACTTCGTGGGTCCACTTACACATGGATTTTTTTCAACAACTAAATATTACAGTACTTCGCAATCTGAGGTTGGTTGAATCCACAGATGTAGAACTGCAGATACAGAGGAATGTTGGATACTGAGGGCTATTAGTTATATGTAGCTTTTCTACTGCACAGAGTGTCAGCACCCCTAACCAATGGGTTGTTCAAGTGTTAATGTAGATTCACACACACACACACACACACACACACACACACACACACTCTTTCTCTCTTGAATTTCATTAGTTCCTTTTCTGAGTGGTAAAGGATACCTGTAATAGATTTCAAAATTGTTGTTTGAATATTTTGATGCATTTTTGTTTGTTTCAGAGTTGCCACAGTTAATATTTTATTTTCTATTCCTATTATCTAACTTTTATGGATATTAATGAGCTAGAGTTATAGTATGAATGATGAATGTTAAAGGATTCCCATTCCTACTACTTTATCTTCCTTCTCTCAGCCTATGCATATGGCCTCATGGGGATTTCCCTTTAATCAGTTGACAGGGAAAGAGAAATCTCAGGCCTGGTTTATAGATGATTCTGAACAATATGCAGGTGCCACTTAAAAATGGACAGCTACAGTACTATAGCCCCTATTGGGACATCCCTGAAGGATAATGATGGAAGGAAATTCTCCCAGTGGACAGAATATTAAGCGGCACACCTGCTTGTTCATTTTTCTTGGAAGGAAAAATGGCCAGATGTATGATTATGCACTATTCATGGGCTGTGGCCAATGGCTTGATGGGATGGTCAGAGACTTGGAAGGACCACGATTAGAAAAATGATGACAAAGAAATTTGGGGAATAAGTATGTGGATAGACTTCTCTGAATGATTGAAAAAGTATGATGTTATTTGGTCTTATGTGGCCGTTTAGCAAAGTATGTCCTCAGTAGAGGAGGTTTTTAATAATCAAGTAGATAGAATGACCCATTCTGTGGAGACCAGTCAGCCTCTTTCCCCAGCCACCTTTGTCATTGCCCAATGGGCTCATGAACAAAGTGGCCATAGTGGCAGGGATGGAGGTTATGCTTGGACTCAGTGACATAGACTTGTACTCAGCACAGCTGATCTGGCTATGGCCACTGCAGAGTGCTCAATCTGATAATAGTAGAGACCTACACTGAGTCCCTGATATGGCATCATTCCCTGGGGGGATCAGCCAACTACCTGCTGGCAGATTAATTATACTGGACCACTTCCATCATGGAAGGGGCAGTAATTTGCACTTAGTGGAATAGACATGCTGGGTTTGGATTTGCCTTCCTTGCATGCAATGCGTCAGCCAAAAATATCGTTCATAGACTTATAGAATACTTTATCCACTGTCACGGTATTCCACACAGCATTGCTTCTGATCAAGGAACTCAATTTACAACAGATGGAGTGTGACAATGGGCCATGCTTGTGGAATTCACTGGTTTTATCATGTTTCCCATCATCCTGAAGCAGCTGGCTTCATAGAATGGTGGAATGGCCTTTTGAAGGCTCAGTTATTGTGCTAACTAGGTGGCAATATCTTGTAGGACTAGGACAGGGTTATCCAGTAGCCTCTATATGCTCTGTACATTCTGCTGTTCTCCCATAGCCAAGATTCATGGGGTGGAAATGAGAGTGACACCGTTTGCTAGTTCCCGTAGTGAGCCATTAGCAAAATTTTTTCTTCCTGTCCTTGTGACCTCATATTCTGCTGGCCTAAAGGTCTTAGTTTTAAATGGAAGAATGCCTTTACCAGGAGACACAACAATGAATCCATTGAATTGAAAGTTAAGACTGCAACCTAGCCTGTTTGGGCTCCTCATGCCTCTAAACAGGCAAAGAAAGGAGTTACTGTACTGACTGGGAGATTGATCTTGATGACCAAAGGGAAATTGGACCACTACTTCACAATGGAGGTAAGGAAGGGTATGTGTGGAATACAGGAGATCTCTTAGAGTGTCTCTTATTTTACCATGTCCTGAGATCAAAGTTGATGGAAAAGTACAAAAACCCAATTCAGGCAGGACTAGTAATGACCCAGACCCTTTAGGAATGGGTTTGAGTTATTCATCTGGTAAAGAACCATGGCCAGCTGAAGTACTTGCAGAATACAAAGGAAATACAGAATAGGGAGTCGAAGAATGTGTTATAAATACCAACTCTGACCACACAGCATAACAAGAACTGTGATTGTTACGAGTATTTCTTCCTTATTTTTAGGAATATGTGTGTGTGTATTCTTAGTTAATATCTTTGTTTTTCTTCCCTCTCTTATCCTTTTATCATATAACATAAGATATATTGACTTTACATCCTAATATTCAATTTATACAATATTAATAAGAGTGAACATCACTGAAGGACTTTGTATCTTCTTCTTCTGGAGAAAGGGTTAGTGCTTTTTCAGTTCAATGAAGGATAGTTGTACCATGTTAGGTGGAAGTATAACCTTATTGTTATGTATTGAATGTTTGTGTCCTCCCAAAATTCATATGTTGAAACCCTGCCTCCCCAGTGAGATGGTATTGGGAGATGGGGCCTTTGGGAGGTAGGATTAGATGGGGTCAAGATGACAGAACCCTCAGGAATGGGATTAGTGTCCTTATAAGAGTCATAAGAGAGCTTCCTTCCCTTCCCTACTTCCCGCTATGTGAGGATACAAGAAATCAGCAGTCTATAACCAGAAGAGTTGCCAGAAGAGCAGTCTCACCAGACTTGAGCATGCTTGGCACCCTGATCTCAGACTTCTAAACTTCAGAACTGTGAGAAGTAAATTTCTGTTGTTTATAAGCCACCCAATCTATGGTACTTTGTTATGGCAGCCTGAACTAAGATATTTGTTATTATTTCTATTTAGATATTAAGTGTGGCTTAGAGTGCCAAATTGACAAGAGGTGGAAGTGTGATGATTAACTTTATGTATCAACTTGGCTAGTCTATGGTGCCCAGATGTTTGGTCAAGTACCAGTTTAGATGTTGCTATGAAGATATTTTTTAGATGTGATTAACATTTAAGTCAGTAGTTTGAGTAAAGCAGATTACCTTCCATAAAGTGGGTTGCTGAGCAACACACAGAGTAAATTCCATTTTTATTGAAAATTTGTATTCAAACATATACACATCTATAAAAGAGTAGTCATGGAAAAAGGTCTGGGATTAATGCACACCAAACCAACAGTGATTACCTCTGGGGAATGGGACAGGGGTTGAGGTGAGGAAAGTGGTGTATCTTTCCTTTTAATTTTATTTTGATGTCTGTAGTTAAATTTTCCCAATAAGAATGTATTTCTGATGTTTCTCCTTTATTCCAGAGGAAGGTCTTACTTTTCTTTATTTTGATTTTAATTTGGGTAAGAGGATCAGTTATCAGCCTGACACATTTTTGTTTCCCAATATTCACCTTCAACTGTATGCTAGAACTAATGCAATGCTCTGTGTGTCAAAGCACAGCTATATTATGACTATCTTCCCTCCAACCTGCAGGCTATGCAAGTATGCGGAATAAGACTAATGTAATTGTTTTAGATTCCATATTTTACAATAACAAAATTTAGTAACACAAATTATTGAAGATGTGAGAGATTTTTTGTGAATAAAGATGGCTTTTTATTGGTAGTGTGCTTGCAGCATTGCAAGTTGGGTTCCCCAGGCAGCAGACTGTGAGACACAGCTTAGTATGTAGGATGTTAATTAAGCTGTTCCCTTGGGATCAAAACTTACTGAAACATGGGGAAGTAAGCAGAGGGGTAAGTCCAGCTGTGATGCGCACAAACCATAGTCTCAGCCGACTCCACAAAGAGCTCTTTAGCTACAGTGGCCCTTCAGGGTTGTCCTAAGTTGGCCTTAGATGGCTAAGTCTTTATACTCCCACATCAACTAGTCATTGGATATGGACCAATGGTTGTCATTATTATCATAATTATTGATACCTTTATTATTATTTTCACCTAGTTGGCAGATGTCTTGAAAACAACATGGCATTATTTCCCAAGCTTTGTTTTTTTTTTAAGCATGAAGAAGAGTTAGCACAAGTGGAAAAGAATATTATAACATTTCTGTTGAGCATACATTATATCAAGTTTATTCTGAAAAAGTTTTAAATTTTAGGTTGTTTTCCTCTGGTATGAGTGCTAATCCCTTTCACATGTTAAGGGGAATTTTATTCCTTCCTTTTCATTTTATAATCTATAATTCAGTGTTATTCTTTGATTCCTAAGGAACGCTCTTTCCTGGTTTATTGAGAAAAAAGCTAGGTCCAGATTTTAAATTCATTCCCTCGACAAATGTAATCCCATCATAAATCATAACAATAAGTGAAAAATTGACTTCTGTTCTAGGAAAAAAATAGTCACATGAGACTATTATGTTAATGCTGTTGACATTTGGTTTTGTACATTTGACCGCTATGCTGATGAAAAATACCTGTTAACTGGGAAAAAAATAGAGACTAACACTTACTGAGTACTTTACCAAGTAGTTTACCTGTGTTATCTCATGTAAGTATCATATTAATCTTCTAAGGTAGATACTTTTATTGTCTCTTTTACAGATGATGAAACTGAAGATGAGAAAATTAAGCTGATTATGGCCAAACATTTAGTCAAATGCTAGCATAGGAATTAGAACCTAGGATAACTGGACTATAAGATTCATACTTTTAATCATTCCACTTTACTAACATGAAGAACTGATTTGAGTCCATTTCTCTCAGTTAATTGCTTACTGAAAACATACTGTGAACCCAGCACAGCCCAGGATTGGAAGGATTTCAAAATAATCAAGGGGAGAGTTTCCTATACCTTAATAGTTTATTTACTGTTTTTTCTGTTGTCATGCATACCACATGAAGTATTATTTTCCCCTCTCTGAACTCTCGTTTCTAAAATTTGACTTGTGCACTAGAATCTCTTCAACTGTGTTAAAAAATCCTTAACAAAAGACATAGTTTTTCCTATGTTCTTTATACCTTCTTGAAAGATGATTTAGTACTTTGTTCAGTACAATAGGAGACTGAAGAATGGCATATTAGTGGTGACTTATTTTACTATTGCATGTAATTCTAGGTAACTTAATAATTCTTCAATTACTTATTATTTTATTCTTTAAAAACTCACAGTTGAGAATAATTGATCAGTAATGAACTAATTTCGAGGATGATTACATAGCAAAATAATTCAAAATGTGAGAAAAATAAGATCTCTAAGATTTCATAGTTTATCTTAGATTTTAAAGGGTCCATTGGATCTGTATGGTAACTGCAAGATATAATGAGTTTTAGCCTAAAAAATAAAAAAGCAAAATTTCTCTTTATTTTCTTTGAAGACCTCTGAAATAAAGTAAAAGTCAATCTTCTTAGAGGAAAACCTCTAAGAAAAATTAATTCTTACGAATAGAACTGCTCAAAAAAGAAATTTAAAAAAAAGGGTCCAATGTACACTGACATTATACCAAGGTTATATTTTGAAACAATTTTATGAGATATATTCTATTATTTCCATTTTACAAATCAAAAAACTTAAGTGTTTAAATTAAGAAACTTGCAGTCAGTCCAACTCCACAACCTGTAATCATACTTACTTACTATTCTATAATAGTTCCCCTAGCCTCTTATATTATCCTATACTTTTCCTTCAAGAATGATATATACATGCAGCATTTTTACCATAGTATAGGGATAGAAACTATATTTTGCTGACCACAGTATATCATTGCATATAGTATAGTGCCTAGCAGAGTCAGTGCAGTGACTATCAATTGAATTGAATAAGTGGACAGTTATTTAAATCGTGCTTAGCATCCAATCAGTTAGCATGGGCAAAGGTATCTAAAAACTTTATATATTCTGCATATATTCTGTTAAGAACAAGTTGCAGTCAATGGGAAAAGAAGATCAAGGTATAGCCCTCAAGAAACATTGTTTGTTTGTTTGTTTATTTATTTATTTATTATTTTAAAAAATTTCTTCTTCTTCTCCTTCTTCTTCCTTTTTTTTTTTTTTTTTTGCAGAGGGAGGTCATTAGGTTTATTTATGTAGTTTTTTGATGGAGGTACTGGGGATTGAACCCAGGACCTCGTGCATGCTAAGCACACGCTCTACGACTTGAACTATATCCTTCCCCAAGAAACCTTTGATGTAGGTAGGATTTAGGGCAGGAAGCAGAGACAGGGGCATAAAAAGGGTTAATAATTACACAGGCGGGAAGGTATAGATGATTGATCTATAGAGAGCTTGCTTCATCACCCCCAAGGAACTTCACAGCTTCACATGAAGGCATCATCATAGAGGGTTCCTTTTTGTCCAGAACAGAGAAAATTTTCCCACATAGAAAGAAAAATTTATGCCTTCCTTTTTTTTTTTCAGTCCCTCATCTCTTCCAGGAAGTTATTTCAACCTGAATCTTATATAATCAATTTAAATAGACATCTTCCTTGAGAATAGAAATTGATGGTGAATATTCATATATAGGCTTTGAGGATCATTATTAAGTCACTTTCCCATCTTCTTTTCTCCAGGTTGTATTATTGTTTAAAAATTTCATCATAAATTTTATTTCCTAGCCTCCAGTCATAATTCTGCTTTCCTCAGACTTATCTCCAAATTTCCAGGTTTCTTTTAAATTGTGAAGTTGAGATTTGAACATGGTTCTTATAATAGGATCATTGTTTGACTATTTCTGCCTATTTTCCTTTTTCTTCTTTTTCTCTTTTTTCCCCCTATGTTGACCATGCAAAACAATTCTTTTTTTTCCCCTATTTTTTACTATATTGACATATTAGAGTCAATTTTTCCTCTAATTGATAGTAATATAGAATTAACTTTGCACAAGTCACATCTCTTCTGTGGTATGTTGAACCATGACTTCTGATAGTCATGCCCCTGTGTGGTATTTTCCTCTTGACTCTGGGCTGGCCCTGAGACCTACTTTAACCCATAGAATGCAGAGGAGGTGACACTGTGCTCATTCTAGGCTTAAGTCTTAAGAAGACCTAGCAGCTTTCTGGGATGAAGCCAAATGCCATGTAATATATCTAGCCTGAGACTGCTGTGCTGTGAGCAGTTGTCCTCCACATGGCCTCTCCACAAGCCCAGCCTAGCCACATGGAGAGGCCATGTGAAGGAGACCAAATCCCTGGCCAACAGCCCTAGCTGACCATGCCAGCTACACCAACTTGACTGCCTGTGAGTGAGGCCATCTTGGAAGTAGATTGATTCTCTAGTCGTAGTTGTGCCACCCCATCTGAAGCCACATGGAGCAATGACAAGCTATCCTTGCCAAGCCTTGCCCAAACTGCAGAATTGTAGGCAAATAAACAGCTTTTTAAAGCCACTGTTTTTCATGGTAATTTGTTAAATAGCAAGAGATAATTGAAAACATACTCTCTCTGCAAGACTTTTTTCATCTGTAAAATGAATTAATTGAACAAGGTAATTTCCACATAGTATAAACCCTCCATTAGAAGGTCCACCTTGTTCAACACACTGCCATTCAACTTCAGCCCTATGTTGGTTGTATAGACTCTTCATACTAATTTGTGACTGGTCTTGATGAAAGTTTTTCTTTTCTATTTCTTAGACCCAAGTCTTTAACTTGCCAGAGTTATACTAAATACTGATTTTGTCCTCCAGTGTGCTGAAACTGCTCTCAGCTTGGTGGTGTGTCCATTTTATGAGCTTGCTTTCTACTTCATCATTTTCTCATCATTTTCTTCAGCAGTCTCACAGCTGCATTCTCACAGCTGGACCGGCTGATTCACTGTCTTTTCTTGGCCCTCAGAAAATTCTCCTGGCATAGTTTCTAGGATTCAGCATCCTGAAACTTGCCTTTCCCACCATTTTGCTGTTTCTGGCTTAAGAATACTCCTAAATGGGTCACTTTTCCAAGATGTATCATGCCTATTCTTGTGATTTTTTTTTGTGTGTGTGTGTGAATAATGTGTGCTATTAGAAACTTACTGAGAAAAATACTTCTCTTTTTTGGTGGAGTCTTGGCTCATAATATTTCTGAAGCAATCATCATCAGTTAATTATGCCTCAAGACTTTTGTGATATGGATGTGAAGCTAGTAATTTTTTTTCACATCATGTCTCAATATTACAGCACATCTGCTCTCCTTGAGCTGAACTCATTCCAGGAGCAACATATTTCTTAGTAAATATTGTCCAGTCATTTTTGAAGGACCTTTAAGCTTGGAGAGTATTAAAGTAATTGATTCTCAGCATTTTTTAAACTACTTTCAATTTTAGCCACTGCTGGCCATCTGTTTATTCATTTCAGAAAGAGTTCCAAACATAGCCTAGAGTCATCATGAGTAATCTTAACAGGCTCAATGGAGCATATGCTGTAGCCCTAGTCTTCCCAGGATTTCAAAGTGCTTTAGAAAAGAACTGCATGCCACATTAGGGCCCACTTATCCTGTCTCATAGATGATATACTCAGAATATCTAGGAGTTTAACATATTATCTGAAGCAAGAGCAAAATAGAAGAATTGATCTATGGGTCAGGCAGCCTGTAAGGTTAACAAAACACGGATTCCCATGATGTAAGGTGACTAGTTCCAGGGCAGAAGTCCACTGTTTCCCTTCCCCACTAGCCCTTTCAAATTGGAAGAGCACTCATTGTCACAGGCTCCTTAAATACATGCATAAAGCTCTGAAGTAATAGGATTTACCTGATGTTCTGCTTTCCTCCTGCTGGACATTTTTCTTTCCTATCTAGCATCCTTTCCTTACAGAAATTGCCTCTTCTCTACTTTCTGTGATTATGGGCTAAATTTCCCAGGGGCTCATTCATTTGGCCATAGTAATGGCACATGAACCAGGCTTGGCCATTCATAATAACCTTTTCTAAGCACCATGATTGGTTCAGGAGTGGGAATTGATCTAAGCGGGACCAATCAGAGACCTTCACCGAACTGATAGATGGATGATGGTAGAGAGGATTCCTCCTACAGAAGCTGCTAGATTAGGATATAGCATGGAGCCACACATGGTAATCTTTTCATGGAGTCTGTCTTACATTAAGAGAAAACTAACACACAGGAGCAGAGTGGAGAAACAGAAAATGAAAGGTGCCAATATTGGTCTGATCTCTGGATACAGTTGTATTTAAACCTTTCAGACAGCCTGGTTATTTGCTCTTTTGCTTCAACTCATTCAAATTGAGTTTGTCTCATTTGCAATCAAGAATCATAATTAATAGCAACCTAATCTTTAAGGAAATTTATGCAACCTTAAAAATACCTTTCTTATCCAGCAATCCTGCTTTTGGGTATATAGCCAAAGGAAATGAAATCATTATCTAGAAGAAATACCTGTATTTCCATGTTTGTTGCAACATTATTTACAATAGCCATGGTATGGAAATAAGCTAAATGTCCATCAACAGGTGACTGGTTCAAGAAAATGTATCTCTCTCTCTCTTTTTTTCTCTCTCTCTACACACACACACACACACACACACACAGAGGAATATTACTCAGCCTTAAAAAAGGAAATCCTGTCATTTGGGACCACATAGATGAATCAGAAAAAGACAAATACTGCCTGGTACCACTTATATGTGGAATCTTAAAAATAAGGTCAGACTCACAGTAACAGAGAGTAGAATGGTGGTGGTTAACAGAGGCTAAGGAGTCGGGGGAAAAGGGAGATATTGATCAAAGGGTAAAAACTTTCAGTTATAAGATGGTTAAGTTCTGAAGACCTAATGTACAGCATGGTGACTATACCTGGTAATAATGTATTGTATACTTGGAATTTGCTAAAAGAGTAGATCTCAACTGTTCTTACTACACACACAAAAGGTAACTATGAGAGGTGATGAATATGTTAATGACTTTGATCATGTTAATCATTCCCCAGTGTATACATACATCAAAACATCATGGTGTACACCTTAAGTAAATACAATTTTTATCTGTCATTCATAAATAGTTAAAATTCAGATACAGTTTAACTGAAAATCACTAATCAAAGTGAAAAGACAAAATTCAAGCAAAAGAAGTGGGAAAGGAAAAAGTAGAAGGGAAGAGACATTCTTAAACTTGGAAAATCTTGGAGGATTATGCCAGTTTTCTTTGTAAAGATAAAAGCATATAATTACACAGCTGGCAGTTAGAGATGAACTAAAATCAAGTTTACTGATCATCTATGCTTAGAAGTGTCCTTTCACCACTTCTGACACACCCATCAGAAAGTGGCTTATGCTCAGTGGACTCATCACATTATCAGCACATCTTGAAATCAAAATCACCCATCTCCCAGTCATTCCTCAAGAGGTACATGCCAGAGTTCCTTAATTCTAGTTATTTCTCTGGGTCCTACATTTCTAATATTTCAGGCTAAAGAGAAGCTAGAACTATATTCCTTGAGCTGAAACCTCCCAGTTGGTAAGAGTACATTTTTTTGAAAGAAGATTAGGATGGAGAATCTTGTTAAACAAGGCTCTAGCTATCTGGATTAAGGAAATCACTTCCAGC
The DNA here is from genome assembly GCF_048773025.1 of Camelus bactrianus. Lineage (NCBI taxonomy): Eukaryota > Metazoa > Chordata > Mammalia > Artiodactyla > Camelidae > Camelus > Camelus bactrianus. The sequence continues at coordinate 38,927,647 of NC_133550.1, read as the reverse complement.
TCTGGCACTCTTGCCTTATGAAAAATTACCAGATTATATGAAAATTCTGTTCTAGATTTTTTTTGTTCTAAAATTTTAACAACTGTCATTTCTATTTCCAAGAAGGCTGTTTGTTTTTTTTTTTTTTAAATAATTGGAAGTTTGAACCCTTTTACCAGCCACTCCCTATTTCCTTCCACTCAGCCCTTGGCAACCAATCAATTTTTTACTATGTGTTTCTATGAATTTCATATTTTACAATATTGGAATGGAATACACAGATATATATATATATATGCATGCCTATACCTATGTCACATTTTCTTTACCCATTCATCTGTTGAAGGACACTTAGGTTGTTTCCATACCTTATCTATTATTAATAATGCTGCATGGAAGTATAGGTATCTCTTCAAGATAATAGTTTTATTTCCTTTGGATATGTACCCAGAAGTGGGATTGCTGAATCTTGTGGTAGTTCTAGTTTTAATTTTTGAGGAACCTCCAGACTGTTTTCTGTAATGGCTGTACCAGTTTATATTCCTACCAACAGTGCACAGGTGTTCCCTTTTCTACACATTCTCACCAACACTTGCTACCTTTTGACTTCTGGATAGAAGCCTCTCTAACAGATGTGAGGTGATATTGCCCATGTTGTGGTTTTGATTTGAATTTCCCTGATGATTAGTTATGTCAATCATTTTTTCATATACCCATTGGTCATTTGTATGTCTTCTCTGGAAAAATGTCCTTTCAGATGTGTTTGTATTTTATATTTTAAGATATTTTAAACACATTTTGGAAGTACAACAAATACACATACATTCATACTAGATAGGGCTGGAGACTTCTGGCAAAATAGGAGGAAATATTAACTAAAACATGCATTGCATTTGGACTCAATCTTATTCTCTAAAAAATTAACAAGCACATTAGAGAAGCTAGTAAAAATGATTCTTTTGATAAATAATTAGCTAAATTAATAAAATATGATTGAATGCCTGTGTACAACAGATCATGCCAAATATTGAGAATAAGAAGATGAAAATGATTTGATTCTTTGCCCTTAAAGAATTTAGTAAGGGGATAGATTTGATTTCCCAGAAAAGCAAGAACTAATACTTCTTCCATTGGGCTCTCATTACACCTATCTCTATTACAGCACATGTAATTATTTCTTTAGGGATCCATGTCCTCTTTTAGAATAAATATTTTACAATGGGCCAATTGACTGTCTTATTCATTTTTATATTTTTAGTGCCAAATACTGTTCCTGGCACAAAAGGTATTTAATAAAAGCTAATGTTGATGCAACTCATGAAATATACAACTCAAACTGACTTTAAAAATGAAGAAGTGTGTTAGTTCACGTAAGAAGAACTCCAGTGGCAGGCAGGGTGGATCCAGTGGTTTCAATATGTTATTAAAGACAGAAGATCTTGATATTGCTCTGTTCTGTTCTAATCCTCAGGCCGGTTCCCTTTGGTGTTGGAGGATGGCAACTGGAGCAATTAGGCTGCATGCAAATTTAGCACGTGACATGGAAGAGAGAGAGCAAGAGGGAGAGAGAGGGAGAAGGAAAGACAGAGACACTCCTAAGCTTCTTTTTTTAGAAGAGATGAAAAACTTTCCCAGAAGCATCTAGAAAACCTCTTCTCCTATTTCTTTCTTTGGAATTCAGTCACATATCATTACCCCTCATAAGAGGGATGGGATTCCTTTTAGATTAGAGTTTCTCAGCCTTGGCACTATTGGCATTTTGGGCTGGATAATTCTTTGTTGTGAGGGACTCTTCTGTGCATTGCAGGTTGTTTAGCAGCATCCCTAGCCTTGACCCCCAACCAGTTATGACAACCAGAATGTCTCTAGACTTTGCCAGATGTCTCATGGGAGGCAAAATCACCCTGAATGAAAACCACTGGTTAGATAATTTAGGATTACTCCAGAAGCTGAGATTGGATCAGCTTTGTGTAAGGCAGATGGGAACACAGACTTGAACCTATGAGTGTATTGTCATGAAGGTAATGGATCTCATGAGGTAATCGACTAACAGTGTCCACTATGCTTGTTGAACATAGAGGCATGACAGATTCAGTGTGCAATTTAAAATTTAGCTTTCTTCCATCTCACATGTCCCCAAAACTAATTTCTAGAAAGTTCAGTAAAATCAGAAGTAAAAAAATGAACTTGTGTTAGAGGGATTGGGTCTTGTCTCTTAGCAATTTCTTACAAAAGTAAAACTGAGTCAGGCCACTTTAAGTTGAAAATTACCGACACCCAATCCCAACTGCTTATGCAAAAATGGAACTCACTGGCTCATAATAATAATCATAGCCAGATGTTATCAAGTGCTTTTCATATAACAGGAATTGTTCTCAATACTTTCCATGTATTAACAGATCTAATTCTGGTAACAATTCCATGAGATCTTTACTATTATTTTCATAAGGAAACTAAAGCACAGGGAAGTTAAGGAACCAGTAACCAGCCAGTAAATGATCACAATTTGTAGGTACTATTGGAGCCCCAAGGAGGAATTGATTAATTCTGACCTGGGTATAATAAGAAGATCTCATATAGAAGGGGTGTATTTACTTTGTTTGGAAGGAAGGGTAAAACATTTATATAATTAGGATATAATTATGTTGAAGGTATAATAGAGAGGAGAAAAATTCCCTCTCTGTGTGTAATGCTCACTCTGGGGTATACTCTGGCAAAAACTCTAGATCCCAAAAGGTAGAGCTCTACTCAGTTTACTAGTCCCCACCTAATTCCCTCATAGGCACACTCATAGCGCTGATGTGGCTGGTTCAGGATAGATTCTGATATTAACTGCAAAGTACTTGGAAGCAGCGCTCTGACTTTCAACCCTTCTTGTAAAGGTTGGCTCATGAGTCTACACTCCTTCCACCTTCACAGTGAGTGTCTTCTAAAGGGTCTCCTTGCCCTTTTCTGTAATCTGACTTCAATCAGGGTTACAGTCATCACAAATACCCTTGCAGATTGTGTACTATACAATTTCAGGTGCACCACTTACGGAAAACTATTAAATATCTGCAAGAAACCATAAACCTATGAGTTTTCAACCCTGATACAACTCCTGGGGCCTCTGAGCCTACACCGCGGGAAACATGCTGAGAAAATTTCAAATCTCCAAGAAGGACCTAGTTTCCAGTACTGACTTCAGATGTGGCCACAGGGGATAATATTTAAAGAACTCCCCCCCCTCCCCATATGGCAGAATCAGAGGTGATCAGAAGGGCAAACCAAGGGACTTACTCTCTGCCAGGGCAGGGGATCTTTGCAGTTCTGCTCATTAGGATTTGACAGTTGCTGTGGACCAGTGACTACTGTATATTTCCCATTCTTTCCTTTTCTGGCTTGGAGTTTTTATTGTGGTTATCTTGTCTTTGCCGTACCACAGCATATTGGCTCTCTTATGAGTCACTACTCCAAAAGAAGCCACATCCAGACATGATGGAGAGGACTGCTCAGTACTCAGAGATGTTGAACTCTTAGATGGATGTGGTAACTGGGTGGGACGTTGGATGGGTTTCCCATGGGAAGGAGGTGAGTGTGTTTTTATGTATCAGAAGGGTATGTATCAGTACTTGGGTGGCCAAAGAGGTGTTCTGTAGAAGAGCCTGCTAATTGGCCTCTGATATCCATTCCCTCAGTCTTTCTTTTATTAATAGAACTTCCAGTTTTTAGTGGGGCACATGGCTATCAAGCTAGAAACAACATTTTCCAGTTGCCTCTGAAGGTAGGCCATATAACTAAGTTCTGGCCAATGGGATATGAAAGGAGATGATCCTTGTCCTTAAGAAATCTTTACTTTTCTTTTTATCTTTTCACACTAGCTGCAATGTGGTGGTGAATCAGATTTGTGCAGTAGAGAGCTTTGTTTAGTAAAGTTCTTTGCTGGGGTTGGCAACTTTTCTTAAAGGGCCTGATAAGAGATATTTTGACTTACAGGCCATAGGGTCTCTGTCACACTACTCAATTCTGCCATCATAGCTCAAAATAGCCATAGATAATACTTACATAATTGAGCATGGCTGTTCTAATACAACTTTTTTTTTTTTTTTTTACAAAAACAGGCGACCACCTTACTGATTGTAGTTTCTCTACCCCTGCTCTAGTGAAACAATAATATAGGTGAAATCTGGGTCCTTGGATGACCTATGGAAGAAAGCCACCCTACACTCCACATCATCTCCCAGCTCAGACTTTTATGTGAAGGAGAAATAATTCTTCATTCCTAAGTCACTATTATGTTGGATTCTGTTAAGGTGTTCAAGCCCATGTCTTAATGCAACTATATCTTATTGTGAGGAATCTCTAAATATTTATAATCATGATCTACTAGAAGTATTATTTTATTTTAATCACTAATCTATTTCTAGAAAAAGGAGCAATGATTTGGAAAATAACCTTCTCAAAAATTCCATGGCAAATCTGGATGGTACTGAGAAATGCTCCCATTTCCATTGATTCTGAAGATGCCAGTTAGGAGTAGTAACTAAAGATAAAGTTTTTTGTTTTTGTTTTTAACTTGAAATCTTTATGAAAGTGCTTAGGATATGGCAAATGACCTCTAAGCCACTTATTTACTAGTGAGGATATAATGAATAACATTTCATTAAATGCACGATAGTTCAGGTTCTTACCTGCAATTCTGGTTAAACATAATATCCTAAAGGCAGCATACTTGTAAAGGAAATTCCAATATGTTGCATAACATTCACATTTTACCCATCATTCAAGGCCTTGTATTCACTTTTAACTTCTCTAATCACCTTCTTTATTCATAATCAATATGAAATTGAGAGTAACTTCATGTTGCTGTCAGCCCACTGTTTTCTCAAGAGCAAGTTAATCAAAACAAAAGAATTTGTCACTTTGAAAGAGAAAATTTACTAAATGAAGCAGGAATGGTTCTAAGTATTTTTGAGAAAGTTTGCATCATTTGTTCATATTAAAAAGATCTTCAAAGTATTCTTTTTATTTGCCCTCTCTTTTTAGTGAAGGCATCTGTATGTACTCAGTTCTTATCTCTGTAGTAAGTAGCAAATTCATTCACCTATTTTCATCTTTTGGCTCCATAGTTTTAAAAGTGCAAAGTAATGATTATAATACCAGTTTGAAGTTTTGCTATAGTAGGTGTGGTTGCCTTAAAAAAGCTTTTTTGGTATAGCGAATGTCATGTTCCCTATTTGTGTGTTATTTTCTAAACATATTCAAGGCAGCACCCCCTGAGACAGCTGTGACAATAATGCCCCACCATGACAACAGAGGAACAGTGCCAAAGCTCAGCAAAACAAAATTCACTTGGCAGGGGAGAGAGAATAGCAGCTTTTCACAGCTCTTTGGAAATGCTAATAAGGTCTCAACCTTGAACCATGCTTACTTTTTATCTGGGAAACTCCTTCCAGTTATGATACCATCTGTGTAAGTAGAAGGAAGAGATTCCAAGTTGGGAGTTTCTACAGTAGCAGATTTATGAGAAGGGCTAGTCCAAGAGCCAGGTGCTTCCTTTCTACCTTGGAGAACACTGTATTTGGGGACATTTTAAAGTCCATAGTCAACTTCTTTGGGTCATTAAACTTAAGACAGTCTGGAGCTTGGCAGGCATCACCACCAGGGGTGGTGTTATGTTAAAGTGGATGAAATACATTTAGAATGTGTAAACAGCTGACTCAGAGCTCAGATTTTTTTCTCATGAATAGCTTTTTAAAGCTTCCCTGCCCTTTTTGTCCCATGTTGCATAGTTGGAGAAAAATATTATTGTTATTTGATGGCTCAATTTAAAGATCCACACTAATGAAATTCAGCCTTCACACTCCCACCCTCCCTTCAATATCTGGCACTAATCTTTTAAATAAGTAGTCAGAGGAATACCGTTTTATGGGTGTGTTTAAACTGGTCATGGTGTTATATCCCAACAACCCATGGAGGCTTGAAACTAGGTTGTTGGGTGGAAACTTTCCCCTTCCTTTCTCTGCCTCATCCTCATTGGAATAATTAGATGGATGATGTTTTCTTTCTGTGATTTATCTGTTTTCAGTGGCATAAATCCCATGAAGAGATGGGCTATTAAGAATTCCAAAAGTCAACACTTTAAAAATATCTGTTTGAAAATTTTATTCCCTTTTTGCTGTTTGTAAAAGACTAAGAACCTTGAAGAATAAACTGTAACTCTCCTTTTAATCATTTTTAGAGTTAATAATTTATAGCCCCTAAATTATATAAGCTAACACTGTTTAATATAAAGACAGATAATACAGGATCATGGGAAACCCGAGTTGTTTCATTGCATAGCAAAGGTCATCTATTGGTTACGATTAGCTATCTTAAAATTTATCTTTTCCAACAGAAGAAACAATATTATTAGCAGGCTCCTTTGAATGCTTATTGTTACTATTCTTTAGTAGTGGGCGTTGGGTAACATTTTCCTCTATATTATTTTCATGCATACTCAAATAATAAGAAAAGCAGATGAGATAAAAACAATATAGGAATATTATTTATATGTCTATGCAAAAGAACAAGGCTTAAATAAATATTTTGTGATAATTAAATTAGTAATATGAATAATAATATGTAATCACTCAGTAGTCTCCATAATAAAATGTTTTTTTCATAATAAAATGTTGTTATATTTATACTGATTTTCAAATTAAAGTGATTTAAGGAACAAACATACTTCCATAATAAAATCATTTTTCAGTATTTCAACAAACCAAAATACAAGTGTATATCTATATGTAAGTAAAATAATGCTTATTGTAGAAAATTTGAAAGAATTTCACCTAAAATTTTATCAGAGATAAAAACAAATATTTTGTTATATATCTTTCCAGTCTTTTTAAAGAAATGCACACAACCATTTTTTCTTTTACAAAATTTTTTGTTTTTACAAAATTTGTATCAAAATCTATATAAATACAACAATGTTTTACTATCTACTTTTCCTCTCACCATATATTTTATACATTTTACTATTTATTTAGCTATTACTTGGTAATATAATTTTAAAGCTTAATCAGGTGAACATACTACAACTTACTTATCAAAATTCCTATTGTTGAACATTTAGACTGGGCTCAATTTTTCCTTTTTTATATAAACATTCAGCCACATACCACTGAATATAAATCTTTAGATGTATCTTTGTTATTTTCTTAGGATAACTTTTTAAATTTAAGACTAATGAGTCCATAGTTTATAGTTACCTCAGTATTAATGGGTGAAATAATTTAAAAACTTATTTTCAAGTCAGTAGTTTCTTTCAGTTCCTATATGTGAGAAGTAAATTCTCTAACCCAGTAATTTTTTTTCTAATGGTAAAGATAGTTTTGACTTGTCCAACAAACGAAACTTGATCAGTGGCTGTGTGTATGTGATTTTGTAAGCACTGCAAAATGTATTTGGGGAACAGATTGGCTTGGACCTTCTCTCCTGCACTCCTGCATGAGTGCCCCATTGCTTCATTCATAGCAACCCATTTGCAGCTCTAGGGTTTCCATTATCAGTTCCATAATTTGGGCAGGGTTCTGGAGGGTGGAGGTAGACCAAAGATAGACTAGGAATTAATACCTTGTCAGGCAAGAAGGACTTGAGTAAATGGTTAGAATTGAGGTTGGACAGAGTGGGTCTGAGAACCAAAGTAGATATTTTAATCTACTTTAATGAATACTAATCAGCTGGCTGAGTAAAAATCTCCTCTTGATATGCCAAGATACAATGGCTTGTGCAAACATTTGATAAACCTTTCTCCAGTATTGGATACAGCTTAGTCATTAAGAGTGGTCCTGGGAACAGATTGCATGGTTATATTCCTCCTCAATTGTTTACCCTTCCCCAACATGCCCCCAAATGCAGCTATGTGAATCAAATTAATTATTAAAAATACTTATTTCAGAAATGGTAGTGTTTTGAGTTCAAATATAACCCAAAGGTAGTGGGCAAGAAAAAATTAATTTTTAATAAATAACTTTTATGCATTGAACAAAGCCAGAAGTCTAAGAGCTGTTTTGTGCTTGCACTGCTACTATGGAACAATGGGAGACTTTTTCTAAAAGGGATAGAGGACCAGCCCACTGAGAAAACTGTTGTTACCTAAGACAGTCTTTTTTCCATCTAAAACCAAAGAGTAGGCATAAATAATCTCTCCTCCCAAATTAAAGCAGAAGTCAGAAGGATAATTGAAATCTTGTGAGTCAGAGTTTATCAGAGGTGATATGGTCAGAGATGAGCCCAGCGAGGGAGAGGTATATTAGGACCAAACAGATGTAGTTACTGTTGTCACTGACCCAGTGATCCTCTGGCCAGGATTTTTAAAAAGTGAGTACCGAAAAGTACTCTTATAAGAAATACTGGTTGAAATACCCTGTGTACCCCTCCTTTGTCCTTCTCCTGTGATAACCACTGTCCTAAATTTAGTGTTTATCATCCCATAAAATATTTTAACATAAAATATTTATATGTGTTGACAGTTGTTTCTCTCATACATTTATTTAAACTGCTGTCTAGTGTATCATCCTTTTTATATATACCAGTTTACCTATTATTCTTTTGGTGGATGTTTAGGTTTTATACTTGATGTGTTTCTTTGTGTACATGTCTGAGAGCTTTTCTATGGTATAAACCAACAAGTGAGATGTATCTTTAACTTAAATATTACCAAATTGCTCTGTTATGTCACTTATAGTGCATTAGAGTTCCTATTTTTTCCACCTCTTCAGTATCACTGGGTATTATCAGACTTCTTAATTTATGCCAGTCTGATGGCCTCTCATTCACTGTTTAAATTTACATTTCTCTGATTACTAGTGATATTGAACATCTCGTCAGATTTACTGATCATTCTTCTAAATCCCATATTTTTTTCTAACAGTCTCAAAGTTTTGCTTTTCATATTTAAAATTTTAAGCTTTCTGTAACTGGTGTGTGTGCACGCGTGTGTATGGTGTAAGTTTTTTCTAGATATAAAACTATTTATACATGTTCTTACATGTTTTTACAGTGCAAATAGAGTCATATCTTTCCAGGGTTTTTCCTCTCTTTTTACATTTTAATGATTCTGAAATTGCCAATTGCCAACAGAGTTGTCCATCAAAAGAAATTTTTACGTAGTTATCATTTATGTGTACTTGGAAACTTAGCCCTGTATAAAAATTCTTATCATCTGATTGTCACATTGGTTGAGTAGTACCATACATTATGGTATATTTGCATAGTACCATAAATATTTAAATTTAAATTTGAATCCCTCAGTGTAACTTAAAATAATTTCTAAAACATTGCACTTTAATATACCACTGAAAAGTTATTGTGTATTCAAAAGGACATGAATATAGATCTATGAGATACGTATTTTTTAATGAGGGAATAAAAGTTTGTTATTCTAAGACTGGCTTGCTGTCTATGTTTTCTTTTTTTTTTAAATTATTTTTTGGGGGTGGGGGAAGGAGGTAATTAGATTTGTTTGTTTGTTATTTTAATGGAGGTACTGGGAATTGAAACCAGGACTTTGTGCATGCTAAGCATATGCTCTACCACTGAGCTATACCCTGCCCCCTATATTTTCTTGATTAGCAAAATTCACATGCTTGGTTCCAAGAAGGGGAGCCACACACAAATATTGTTTCATTTTGGTACTTTGACACGTGCCAAAAGATTATGTGTCATGGGCCCGACAATGCAGTTAAAGGCAGTGGAAATTGCCAAATATAGGAGAGATTTGAATGACTGATTCACACATCACGAAAGACTCAGGCACTAAATTTATTTCAAAATTTTCTGGATAATAGTCAAGGAAAGCTGTCTGACTTTTACAGTTATATGTAATTTAACTAAGAAAATAAAAACAAATGCAGAGTACAGACTATATCCCAGCTTTCTTTAATTAATGTGCTCTGAAATTATCCTATTAATCCTAAAAGTGGTAAAGAGGATCAGTAAGTGTTATGCCAAATGGAGGTCACTGTTTGATACCACGTATCATGTGGTTTGTAAGAAGTATTTTTGGGGATAGAGATACAGTTCAGTGATAAATATGTGTGCTTAGCATGCATGAGGCCCTGGTTTAATTCTCAGTACCTCCATTAAGAAAAAAGTGATTTGGAAGTTTTGAAATAGATAAAATCTCAAACTTTGTAATATTGTAGAATGAAGTAGAATGAAGTAGAATATGGATAAATATATGCTATTTGTCAGTGAGTAAAACATTTCTGTGTACATTTAGTATATTGCTCTATTTTCATGCCCTTTTGAACACACAGTAACCTTTCAATGCTATATTAAAGTGTAATCTTTTTGAAATTATTTTAAATGACACCGAGGGTCCTGAATCTAAATTTAAATATTTATGATGGTTTGTAAATAACTGAAAAACATCCTGCATCATATTGATATTCTGTTTGAGAATTTATGGCATTTTAGAATCAAAGAATTTGAAATGTCTTTTCCAGGTGTGGATCAAGACTCCTCTGTCTGTTACTTCTTTTTCTTGGGGAGATTTGTTGTGTTCTAAATAAGTGAGATTAACCACATACTCTAAGCCAGGACCAAGAGAACTACAGGAAAGGGATATAGGCACTATATTTATCTTAGAACAGAGGAGAGACTATAAAAAGAACTGAATTAGACTTGGTGAAGTCAGCTTGGGTGCCTGAACTCTGGTGTTATTTGGGAAAGGAATGACCCAGGCTTTTAGAAATGTATTGAAGTGATTATTCTTGAGACTTTCAGAGCAAGATCATACCTTCTTGGGTTGGGGGTGGTAATTTCCATGATGACAGTGGAAACTTGTCATTTTGGAAACTTAGTCATCTTGGAAGAAGTGGTTTCTGGGATTGGAAATTAAGCAGGACTTGGGTGAGCTTTAGACAGGATGAAGAGAGAACTCTTTTCTCTCACTGGATCTTGTGGCATTTTTTCTGGGTTTTATTGCATGCACACGTCAGTGGTGGGGGTGAGCCAATATTTCCCACATGAATGCAGTTGAAAACTAGCATGGTTGTACTCTGACGGTTCCTTGTGTTGGCTTCTGGCCCCTGGGATTTGAGAGGAGCCACATCCTATAGCAGTTGTAAATTACTTCCTATGCTAGTGATTCAAATATTGGTGTGCATCTGTATCTCCTGGGGACACATCTGAGACCCACTTCTAGAAATTCTAATTAAGTATAAAATGGGGCCCTTAATTTTGTTTGTAACAGATACTCCAGATAATTCAAATGCATTTAGTTTACAATTTAACAGATAATCTTAGGCTCTCTTCCAGTTGGTTACTTTTGATCCTTTGTTGAAGCCTTGTTGTAGGGGGTAGTCTGCTGTGATGAATTACCAGAAGGGCCTGTTGCATGCTTCAAAAGGTGTGGCAAAGAGGAAGGTGATGCTGCACCTCCAAGACCAGAGCAGGGGGAGCATTGGTGGTGACCATCTGAAGAAAGCTATGCTTAGTAGAATGGCTCTCACATTAGGGGCATCATGAGAAGCAGCAGCCTTAGTCAGGCCTCTGGGGAAGTGGCAAGGTTGACGTCTGCAAGGGTTTTTCAGGGGAAGAAATAAGAGGAAATAATTTGGAGTCAAGCATCCAGCCAATCTGAGATAAAAGCGTTCACAATCACACAGTGACTTCCAAAAGAAGAAAAGACCACCATTTCTTCCTCCCCATCCACCCCTAGATGTAAGTAGCCAAAAGAGACTTCAATTTCCCATAAGGGTGACAAACCGAAAAAGAAGACAGAGCTCAACATTGCTGCTACTGGGAACTATTCTTATCAGCCAGGCTTCCTTGGCAGATCCCAGTTGAGTAGGTGGTCTTGGGGACTTTCTCCAGTCTCTGTGTTTGGTTCCTATCCCCCAACTCCTTCCCAAACATCCTCACTTCCCAGTGACTAAAAACCTCAGTGTCACCTCTAGAGGGCGCCTGGGTCTGTTCCAAAGCCTTCAGTGGCCTAAGTAGTTTGGGATTCCATTTATCTTCTAAGAAATTTCTTTTCTGGGGTTACACAAGAGAGGCAGGCCTGTGGAGTCCTAATCGATGTCCTGTGCTCTCTGTCTTCTTCAGTAACAGCTCAGGGCCAGGTTCCTTCTCTCTCCCTTGGCTTAGGAAACATTCTTGAATTTTCCATCAGGTACCCCCTTCCTGGCACTACACCTGCACTGCAGGGTGTTGATGGTAGAGCCCATCAGTTTCTCTTGGCAGACCCATTCTCAGGAGTCTAGAGGTCTGGGCAACAGCCCTAATTACCTCTTTCTGTGTTACCCTAAGTAGTATACAGGACCACAGAGGTAGACTGGGCTCAGGTACTGTGGTAGGAGTGGATCACAGAGAACCCTAATGTAGATTTGCAAACCAAACCTTGAAAATCACCCCCAGGAATCACCACTAATATCAATTTCCAGGCAAGAATAAGTGAAAAAATGTTCTTCTATGTGAACCCCAAAGAAATCAGTTTTGACCTTTTGTCCTCAGTAGATTATTTGCTTGAAATAAGAAATGTTCACATGGAATAGCTGCCATTAATATGGGTGACCTAAAGGTTAATATAGCCCAGGGAATGCTTTTCATTGTTTTGTATTGTTTGTTTCCCTTTTGTGAAATTCTGTGGCCAGGGAACTGCATAGTTCCAGTATGCGGTCCAGTAGCACATTACTAATTGCATTCTTTAAAATACAGATTTATGTTGGTTTGTTTGGCCATACCAGGAGAGAAACCATTGTAGGGGGTTGTAAAGTGTCAAGGTTATAAACTTCATGGGGCTTTCAGACAAATGAGGAATTTTTATTAATTCTTTAAATGCAAATGTCTAGTAATGTCTACACTTGTCACACCCCCTGCAGCGCTCTAGTTAGGAAAGGACTGCAACCTGCTCAGCTGGGGGCCAAGTGGAAGGAAAAAAAATCTGATTATTCAGAGGCTCTCCATTGTCAAAGTATATGGCTGAATTAAAAAGACCCTCTTTCTCCCCTTACTCCTCTCCTAAAAGTACACGTATCAAATACAGATGCAAAACAGAAGAATCCCTCTCATTTGTAGCCCCTGGCAGGACACATTTTGGAATGAAATCAGCAAGTAACTTGGCAGGCACCCAAGATATCAGGTAAATTGTTAACTATCTGACTATTCTTTTACAACACTAAAATTGAGTGTGATATTAAAGCAAAACCTTTTTATTTTAAACTAATTGTTTATAGTCCTATTTTAGATGGCCCTAAATAATCCTTCCTAAGAACTTAAAAAAAAAATACTTTTCTTTTTCCCCTTTTGTACGATAGCACCAAAAGTCTAAACTAGACTAACAAATCAACATGTATCAATCATCTTCACATTTCTATCAAGGTTATATTGGATTACCATGAAAAAGATCCTAAATCTATCTTCTTATGACCAAATCATCATGGGATGAACTTTTCACACTTTAGCATGTTACCTGTAGCCAAGTATTGTTCCTAACTTGTGTTTTTGTTTATAGTGCATACAGTACAGGTTTGATGGCTAAAGAAGGGGGAGATTGCTTTGTACCAATAGTTCTCAACCTGTGAGCTGAGGATTCTTAAACTGGGGAATTAGAGACAGGGTTTTCCAATCAGCATGTGAGACAGTGCTGTCTGTAGATCAATAAATAACAACTCTTATGTGGTTGGGTGCCATATTGGTTTTTGCTCACTTTTGTGTCTTCAGTGGCTGCTTTAGTGCCTAGGACATATTATGCATTCTGTAAATTAATAAATAAAGGAGATAATGAACATGATTTTCCTAACATGCATAAATGTTATATAAAGCACAAATTTATTTAAAAAGCATTACTAAATTCATATTTTGTCACCATGATTTTCTAATTGTAGTAAGCTATTCATAATATAAAATTTACCATTTTAACCGTTTTTAAGTGGACAGTTCTATGGCATTAGTCATCATGTTTTCTTAATAGCTACTAAGAGCACAAAGAGAACCTGAGGGATTCTAACTAAACCTAAAAGGGGTCCCTATACTTACAAAAGTTGGAAACCACTTGTATTCAATTTCCCTGTTGGGAACTCAGCCAATATTGACTGTTTCTAGTGTCATAGATTTCACTTTTTCAAGGTGTGGCTTGTTTTCATGTTTGGGCCAATAGAAGTGTTAAAAAGTTCTTGTTGTATTAAGTTGAAATTTGTCTGCCTATAGTTTCCTTTTGGTCTTATTGATTCTAGTTGAAAGAAGCAGAATCAATACATTATGCCTTCTTCCAAGGAACAGCCCTTATTTATTGTAAGCTTTTGGGGGTTTTTTCTTTTTTCTTTTAGAGCAACTCATTACAGTCTTGATTAAATTTAACCAAAATTCTTCCTATTGAAATTTAAAATTAAAGACTTAAAATTTTTTTCTATCAATTCTGGGCTTTAAAAGACATGGACAGTAAGATAAAAAACATGTAGGTTGGACAGGCTGGGTGTGTCTTCCTCACACCCCAAAGATCAAGCCCCAGTGGCACAGCTCAGACCTTTGCTTATGCAGGGGAGGCCTTACCCAAGACAGAGCCTCACTCACTTCTCTAGTTAGTACTAATGAAGCACGTACTGGGCTACCCTAGACCTTCCTGCTCTTCTTCACAACCAGCCCAGGACAGAAGAGACTTGGTTTTCCCCTCGCTATCCTATGTGTGCTGCCTTTTAAAAACATCTTGAACCCAAAGCTATCACTATAATTTATTTTCCCTCATTTTCCTCCTACTCTTCTGTTATCCTTGTCATCACATATTTGGGATATTAAAAAAAATTATTTCTTTCTCTCACCTATTTTCTTCTCCTACCATTCTCTTTTCTCCCCACTGTTTTGCCTTGTGTCCTGTGGCCTACAGAGTTCCTTCTGTGATTTGTTTGCCAACAATAATGTCTTTCTGAATTATCCATCTTAATCAAGAGTGAATGTCAGTGTTAAACCAGACTCCTGGCTTCATGTTTTGATGAAGAATTATTATACTCGGAACACAGTGGGTCTAGTGCTAGGTCACACTCCAATGAATGCTGAAGGAAGGTTGATTATTGAGTGAAAGACAAAATAACAAAACAAGCTAGTTGGAGCTGCCAGTCCATACTTGGCTGCCTTTTGTGTTTCCCTGATTACCAGCACCAGAATTAGCTATGAGTGGGAGACCATGCTTTCTTTTTCCAACTCCCACATGGCTCACATGGACATGTCTAAAGGATCCCTAAGTCCAAAATAATTTGCAATGAATACAAATACTTCATTTCTAATTCTGACCTTTAATTAAGTCTATAAAGCAATTTTGTACTTGATGGTTAAATAAAGCATATGGGAACCAATATCTAAATTTAACTTTTTGACTTCTTCCAGAAGTCAGTTCCTGGAAAAGATCTTGACAATTTAGCTCTTTGGTAGTTATTTTCATGAGTGATCCTTTGGCAAAACTTATTAATAACATGGTATGGAATCAATAGGAGGTACCTGGTTTTCTTTTCTCCCATCTCAAAAAACCACTTATGTTCAATTGGAACTTGTCAGTATCCCTTTAATTCTTTTGGGTCTTGTTCTAAAGAATTACATGAAAGAACTGATGAAGACCCACTAGTTCTAGCTATGACTTCAGAGTTGAATTTAGCTAAACCAACCCAATTGGGCCATCAGTTCTAAGGCCATTATAGGTTTAATAACTGATCTGTTTCCTTTTCACTAGGACAGGAAATAATCTTATCATTTCTTACCAATAAGGAAACATTTCTGATTGATCTTGAACAGAAAACAGGAATTCTTTTGGTCATTATCCTATGGTGATTATCTAAATACATATCTAATGATAGGTTCCAGAGAATTTTAGGACTGGAAGAAAGCCCTCAGGTAATATGGTCTGTTTTCACAATAGTCCTTTATGTCCAGGTTTAAGAGTCTAAGTCTGCTCTTGGTGATCCTTTCCTTACCATGTTAAGTGGCATTTTCTCTTCAAGAGTTGATAGTGTTAAGCTCCTGTCTTGGAAGCAGAAAACATTCCTCTTATTTTTTCCTGAAGGCACTTGGAATGTGTCTATAGTACAATATATGGGCTTCTTATCCATTGCATATGGAAGGAACATTATTAACCTGCCATTAATAGAGCAAATCCTCCAAAGGACAATTTCTTCAAAAATGAGAGTCATGGGGGAAAAAGAAAGGGGAAGGGGAGGTACTACTACAGATGAAAGGAGACCTGAAAGCCATATTAGCCAACTGAACTCTGTGGGCCTGGGTTAGATCCTGATTTGAGCAAAATAATTGTAAAAAGATACTTTTGACACAACTGGAAAATATGACCATGAAATGATTGTTAGTTTTGTTAGATATGATCATTGTGTTCAGGTTTTGTTTTTAAAAAAATTGTTTACTGTTAGGGAGACAAACTGAAGTATTTACTGGTGAAATGAAAATATATTTGGGATTTGCTTTAAAATGACCCAGAAAAATAAGATAAAATAAGGTTGTATAAATGCTAATTTTTTTGTTTTCTTTATTAATTGAAGTATAGTCAGTTTACAATGTTGTATCAATTTCTGGTGTACAGCATGATGTTTCAGTCATACATATACATACATATATCATTTTCATATTCTTTCTCATTATAGATTACTACAAGATATTGAATATAGTTCCCTGTGCTATATAGAAGAAACTCGTTTATCTATTTTATATATAGTACTTAGTATCTGCAAATCTCAAACTCCCAGTTTATCCCTTCCCACCCCCTTTTCCTTCGGTAACCATGTTTGTTTTCTCTGTCTGTATGTCTGTTTCTGTTTTGTAAATAAGTTCATTTGTGACTTTTTTTTTCAGTTTCCACATATGAGTGATATCATATGGTATTTTTCTTTCTCTTTCAAATGGCTTACTTCACTTAGAATGACAGTCTCCAGGTCCATCCATATAGCTGCAAATGGCATTATTTTATTCTTTTTTATGGCTGAGTAGTATTCCATTGTATAAATATACCAGAGCTTCTTTATCCAGTCATCTGTCAATGGACATTAGGTTGTTTCCATGTCTTGGCTCTTGTAAATAGTGCTGCTATGAACATTGGGGTGCATGTATCTTTTCAAATTAGTGTTCCCTGTGGATACATAGGTTATATAAATGCTGATTATTGACAATGTGTGTGTACATAGAGATTCATTAGATTACTTACTTTAATTTTGTGTATTTATCAAATTTATTTTGAGAATTTATCAAAATGCAAAGTTTTTTTTTTAAGGAGAGAAAGAGCACTTCCTTTATTTTTCCTACTATTATTATTATTCTAGTAGCAGAGAGGAAATATTCAATCTGGGTCTTACCCATATTATTTGCAATAATGATAAAATAATACAAAACTTAATCACTAAGTTAAATAACTACAATGGCTGGTTATTTTTTTTTTTTTTTAGTGCTAACTACTATATTTCAGGTGCTTTACAAATGTCTCATTTAATTAATAACTCTGTTAAGTATGTTATGTTGGTTTCCTTTTGCAGTTGAGGAAGTTGAGATTCAGAGAGCTTAAAGAACTAGTACAAGGTAAATGAAGCAGCAGGTGTTGGAGCCTGATGGATTCATCTGTCTCATTCCAAAGCTCATGTTCTTTGCACTACCATCCTACCTCTCATCCAGCTTGTAGTTTGGGGTCATGTTGACTAGAGGCAGCCAGGTCAATAGGCTAACTAAGAGTGATTCTCTTAAAACATAATCCAGAAAACCTCCCAAAGATTTCCCATCTCACAGAGAGTGAAATCCAAAATGTTTATAGAATCTACAGGGCCCTGCTTGATCATCTCCTTCCCTGCTACCCCATTTCATCTCATCTCTTTCAACTCTCCCTTTTACTTATTCTGCTGCAGCCACATTGGCATCTTCAGAGCTTTTCTTTAAATGTACAGAGCATCCTCCTTAGGCCCTTCACTTAGTGTTTTCTCTGCCTGAAATGCTCTTTCCCTGGATATCAAGGGTTTACTTTTTTTCCCCTCCCCTCATTTCCTTCAGTCTTTGCTCAGATGTCTTCTTGTCAGAGAGGACTTCCCTGACCATTTAAATTGAATAGCACTCCCACTGAAGTTTTCTCTTTTCCTCTTTACCCTTTTTAAAATTTTTCTTCAGAGAGCTTATCACTACCTGGCATTATTATGTACATATTTGTTTGTCTGTTCCTCATTATTAGAGTGTAAACCCAGTGAGGACAGGGACTTTGTCCATTTATTCATTGCTGTATCTCTTAGATCTAGAACAGTGCCTGGCATATAGTAGTTGCTCAATAATATTTGTTATGACTGAATGACTCTGAGCCTCATCAGCACAGTAATCTGAGTCACCAGGTCACACATATCATGTCCAGTAGCTAGGCAATCTATGGGACTGAAATGGAATCACTGATAAAGTCCAGTAGCACCCTCTGATGTCCTGTTTTATGATGTGGACATTGTGGAAAGGTTAGTATTCCAGATCCATCTTTTCCCAGCTGCCTGACTATGAGCAAATTTCTTAACTCTTTTTAGTCTAATTTCCTCATGTGTAAAATGATATAATAATTATTAGATAATTACATGATTATTAGATACTCATGTAGACATGTAGACTACTCAACAAGTTGTGCAGTTCAAATCTTCTTTTTATGGTAAATCGGAAGTTCCGCCTCAACCCCTCTCCCCCCCAAACTCTTTGCTTTCATAATTCCCGATCTCTGATCAGGCAGCCAAAAGCTCTGAAAGGCCTTTGGCTGGAAACTGAGGATTTATTAAAGCCAATGTGCTCTCCCTTTTGTTTGAGCATGTAGATGACATGAAATAACCCCTGTGATTTATTAAATTAGCTTTTTCATGGTGGTTTATGCTGCCAGATGATCACTTCCCATTTCGATAAAAATCACTTCATAATGGGGATTAGACGGTACAAAATGACAGTGATCTCTACTGGATTAGTCACAGTCTTTTTTTTTTTTTTTAAACTAAAAATCTCTAGCATGCCAAAAGTTTGCACAAAGACTCATTTTTATAATTTTCTAGGACTTAATAAATTAGTCATTGTTATGAGATAACCTCAAAACATTAAATTATCCTAGCTAGGAGGTAAAAAAATAATTAAAAATGGAATAAAAGTGTGGATGCATTGGTAAAAATATTTTTTAACCCCATGTAGTATTTTTTTTCAAGTTTGAGTGGAAAGTAGTGTAACCACAGGAATGTACGTTAACAAAAGGAAAAAGCTAATTAAATAACACAAATGTTGTATTGTCTGGGTATTAATGCTTGAAGGTCATGTCTTAGTTTAGGGAATTTATTGAGGGAGGATTATTTGACAGGAATCTTTTTGTTCTACAAGTTATGTGCAGGTTAAGATAATCAATAGTTCTTTTTCTTCTTCTTTTCTATAAGAACCATAAAGAAGAGAAATATCTGCAACGTATACTTCTTGCTTGTTATATTATGGTGTTTGACTCACAGGCTCTTGGGAAGAGCAGTAAGAAGAGAAGAGGAGAAAAGAGGAGAGGAGAAGAGGAAGACACTGTGCATTAGGCTGGGCTTAGTGTTCTAGTCAGTTGGCTGTAGTAAAGGAGTCTGAGCCTTGCACAGATTTCTGGGGTTTAATACCTAACAGAGCAGGAAGTAAATGAACAAACATAGCAACAGTCCAAAAGCACAAAGGTGGATCTGGCACATAGAGTTGGGTTTCCTGGTGACTTTATCTCTGTCTTGGTGTTTGGTGTGTGTTTAACAGTCTAAGTAGCAGATATGAGGTAATGAAGCAAAGGAGGGAAGTACAAAATAATGATCGTAACATAGAGGTACTGTTTACTTTGAGCTCTTTTGGACGGTAGAGGAGGGATGGAGTAGTCAGCTGTATTGCATCTGTCTTGGGTTCATCTGTGGCCCAGGCTTGCTCTAGTCAACAGTCCACAGTTACCTGGTATTGCACCATAGCTACTGGAGGGCAGTGAGGGCTGGAAAAAGCATGTGATGTAATCATGCTTTCAGGGAAACCTGTCAGGACTAGAGATCATAGTGGGTGCCAAGAACTCCTTGGTATTAGGCATGAAGAAAGCGCTTAATAAATATTTGAAGTAACTTGGCTCTGACACAGGCTCTAGTCACAGACTCCATTCCTTTACCAATATAACCCAGGGTGTTGAGGGTCTTTGTTGGGAGAACTAAGAAATATTAAAAGCTGCTTTTGTGTATGTGTTCCCGTTTCATCTGGGGGTGGTAGTAGGGGAGGTGGTCATGGAGGAAAGGCCAAGAACACACTCAAAGACATGGGCTAAAAGAGAGTCAGTTGGTCCATGTCCTGCTTCAAAGACCCAAATGACAGAGTCAAGGGGCAGCTTTGAGTGTGACTGTGGTATGTTCCTTTAGCTTCTCTACTTTAGTTTTTTTCAGGGCCTTTTGCAAGTTTAATTAAAAGAGGTTTTTTGAAAAGAACTATGAGATATGGTCTATGCAAGCAATATGTATATTCAGTGAAGAAAATGCTATGAGCCACTCTTTGACAGAGTTATCGCAGAGTTACTCTAAGAAGTATTAACTAACTCCTGAGGCGACACAGACCATCACTGTGTAGAAGAGCTTTGCCACTAGGGAAAGCCATGGCTGAAGGGAGCAACAGAGAGCCTAGGACTAAAGAGACTGTGGTCCCCACCAGACAAGAGTAATTCAGTCTGATTATCCCAAAGTCTGAAGTGAATCAAATAATGAAACAGTTTGAGAGCAGAGACCAGAATTAAAGCTATCTCTGAAGATGCCAAATGTAATGTGAGAACAGGCAGCTCTGAGTGGCTCTGTCACCAGGTAGTAGGAGGGCAAAGAGTATATTTACAGGGCAAAGAATGAAGAAAGAGGCAGAGACCACAAAAAGATTTTGTGCAAGGAGATGTAACTGAACCCAGGAGTAGTAAAATCAGAGTTCATGTGTCACTGGAAATTTCCCAGTGAGCACCACAGCCAGGTTAAGTCCTGTTGAGTTCAGGGAAATAAATTTTTACTAAATGGCAATGACCAGGCAGTTAGCTGTTTTCAACTTTGCCAGATTCAGTCCTTTGTTAACAGTGTGAACCAAGATTAAAGCAGAATACAGCCGGCTCTCCCTGTCTGTGGGTTCTGTAGCTATAGATTCGACCAACCGAGGATCAAAAATATTTGGAAAATTAATCCCAGAAAGTTTCAAAAAGCAAAACTTAAATTTGTTGCACACTGGCAACTGTTAACATAGATAGTATTCATAACTACTTACATAGCATTTACATTGTATCAGGCATTTAGTAATCGAAAGATGATTTAAAGTATATGGAAGGAATGGAGGATGTCTGTTGGTTTTATGCAAATACCACACGATTTTATGTAAGGGACTTGAATGTCTGTGGATATTGGTATGTTCATGGGTCCCTGGAAACAATTATTTGCAGATACCAAGGGATGACTGTATTTGTTTCCTTACTGTCTTTTCCAATTTGAACACTAATGTCATGACTTCCTAATTTCCAGTTTTATGATTTTCTCCATTCCCCACTAGGACTAGTCAGCCAAAGAATACTTACCTAAGAGACAACAGGAGAATACCATGCATAGCAACTGAAGATGTATTATGGAACAACATCATGGCCCCATAAAATCAACAAGGAAAATCCTAGTATATACCCAATAATGACTTCTCATTTTAAACTATAGCTCATTTCAAGTAATCCTTGTGTTCTAGAAAACAATGCCTGCTCATCTTTCTGTAGATCTGTAGGAAGCCTTGGCATGAGAATGTAGGAAAAATTCTCCAAGCCAAGTTACTATATAATATCAAGAATAATATTTCACTATGTGAGACATTGTTGTGTTATTGATGCCTTTGGGGTTTCTTGGAAAACAGAGTGGCTGCTTTTCAGGGTCACTGCTTGCTCACACTCTCTCCCCACCTCAACCCTCTGCTAAGAGTCCCTAGAGGGGCCAAGTGGGACTTTAAGTAGGAAAAGCATTTGCACACAGTGAAAAATCTCTAAATGTCAAGCCTGAGGTGAGGAGGACTAGAGAAGAAAGAAGAGAGCCTAAGCTAGCAAGGTGGGGGCTATCACCATGTTCTGAACTCTGTGAACTTCTAGTGTGCTGTGAGTAATCTGGGAGAACAGATAGGGATGGGCTGGGGGAAGGAGAGCAGCAGGGACCAGAGGACAAGTCTGAATAGCAGCAGGAATTGTGAACCCAGCCTAACCACCCTTCTACTCTCTGTTTTTACGAGTTCAGCTTTTTTAGATTCCGCATATAAGTAATATAAAATATTTGTCTTTGTCCAGCTTATCTCACTAAGCCTAATGCTCTCAAGGTCCATGTATGTTATGCAAATGGTAGGACTTCCTTCTTTCTCATGGCTGAATAATAGTCCACTATATATAGTAGAAAAAAAATATATGTATACACACCACATCTTCTTTCTTTATCCGTTCATCCACTGACAGACACTTAGGTTGTTTCTGCAACTTGGCTACTGTGAGTATCCTATGGTAAACATGGGAGTGCAGATATCTTTTCCACATCCTGTTTTCATTTCCTAGGACTTTCCCAAGGCCTCAAATGTTTCCTCTTGTCCTCTTGAGCCTCTGCCATTGCCTTTGCCTGGCTGGCCTGCTGGTCCCAGGAGGATGAGGGACATACAGAGTAGAGCCACCCACCTGACGCACAGACCTATAGATAGAAGCAGAGATGCCTAGATTAAGCCCCAGACAATCTGCAGATGTGAGCGAAAATAAATTATTGTTGTTTTATGCCACTTAGTCTCCTGAATGTTATGTGGCAAAAGCAACATCTATTTACCTATGACTTCCAAATATAAATCTTCAGCCTGTGGCTTTTCTTCTTTTGTGCTCCAGATTTGTATATCCAGATGACTGCTTGGCATCTCCACTTGATGTCTAATAGGCATCTCAAACCAAAAAAATCTAAGATGGAACTCTTTATTTTCATCCCTAAATCTGCCTTTTCCTATCTCAGTAAATACCATCATCTTCTACTTGTTCAAGCCAAAAAACTAAGAGTCACTCTTTTTTTTTTAAACTTTTTTTTAATTGAGTTATAGTCATTTTACCATGTTGTGTCAAATTCCAGTATAGAGCACAATTTTTCAGTTATACATGAACATACATATATTCATTGTCACTTCTTTTTTCGCTGTGAGCTACCACAAGATCTGGTATATATTTCCCTGTGCTGTACAGTATAGTCTTGTTTATCTATTTTACATTTTGAAATCCCAGTCTGTCCCTTCCCACCCCCCACCCCCTTGGCAACCAGGAGACATTCTTGAGTCTCCTTTTCTTCACTTTCCACATTTAATCCATTAGCAAGCTCCGTGGGGTTTCCCACAGAGTATTGCATATAAATACAGCCATTTTTCTCATCTCCATTGACCTATTATCTCTTGACTGGAAATAATCAATAATCTTTTTTTTTAATTGAAGTATAGTTGATGTATAATATTATATAAATTACAGGTATACAATATAGTGATTCACAATTTTTAAAGGTTATATTCCATTTGTAGTTACTATGAAATACTTGCTATATTCCCAGTGTTGTACAGTATATCCTTGTAGCTTATTTTATACCTAATAGTTTGTACCTTTTACTCCCCTACCCCTATATTGCCCCTCTCCCTCTTTCTCCCCACTGGCAACCACTAGTTTGTTCTCTATATCTGGGAGTCTGCCTCTTTTTTGTTATATTCACTAGTTTGTTGTATTTTTCAGATTCCACATGTAAGTGATATCATATAGTATTTGTCTTTCTCTGTCTGACTTATTTCACTTAACCATAAGGCCCTCCAAGCCATCTATGTTGCTGCAAGTGGCAAAGTTTCATTCTTTTTTATGGCTGAGTATAATTCCATTGTGTATATATGTGTGTGTGTAGCATATTTTCTTTCTTCATTCATCTGTTGATGGACAATTTGGTTGCTTCTCTATCATAATGCTGCTATGAACATTGGGGTGCATGTATCTTTTTGAGTTAGTGTGTTTTTGTTTTTGTTTCAGATACGTACCCAGGAGTGGATTGCTGGGTCATATGGTATTTTTTTTTTTTTTTTTAGTTTTTTAAGAATTCTACATACTGTTGTAAAATTTCAATAACCTTTTAATTGGTATTTCTGCTTTCACTTTTATCCTTTGTCAATCTATTCCTCCACATATCAGCCAGAGGCATCTTTTAAAAGAGTAAATCAGATTCCTTCTTCCCTCCAATTGCTACTCATTATTACCTGGAATAAAATTCAGACTCTTGCAAGGGTCTCATGTTCTGGCCCCTCCTTGCCTCTTAAGACCTCATTTTGTACCAGTCTCTAGCCTGACTGGCTGTTTGCACTTTGAACTCTCTCAACATATTATGCCCTGGGGAACACTATACTGGATATTTCCTTTAATGAGAATGCTTTGTCTCATTTATTTATATGGCTGACACTTCCTCAATTATCAATTTAAATATTACCTCCTCAGAGAGGCCTTCCAAGACCATTTTATTTTGGGAAGTGACCCACCCCCACCATCGTATCTGCTAGGTGGCATGCATACTGTATTTTGCTGCCCTATAACCCTTCAGTGGTGGCCCTGTTGCCCAGCTGCTGTGAGTGCTGTTAGCAGACAGTCTTCAGCGGTCAGGCCCTTTAGGGATTGCTTCAGCTGCAGAGAGCAAGGTCACAGCCCTTGCTAGGGTAGCTCACATCCAAAGAGGTGTCTAACGGGCTGGTCACCTCAGACCAACTCAGGACAACCCCAAAGGCTCAGTCTACTCCAGCTGTCCTTGTGATGTGGACTGAGGCTGTCATTGGGCCTGATTTGTAGTGCAGCTTCTCCTTCTCCCACTTCTGGTTCTGTCTCCTCCCTTCCACAGATGTTGATCTCAAGAAATCTCCTTAGTAAACTATGTTCTACATGTTAAATTCTACATCAGTGTTGGTTTCTCAACACCAGGAAAAGTGTAATTTCCTTCATAGTGTTTAAAACCATTTGAAATTGTTTCACTGATTGGTTTGTAAGTTTGTTAATAAACCAAACTACTAGACTGTAACTTATATGCACACAGAGACCTGTCTGACTTCTTCACTGTTGTATCCCCAGTCGTTATCGTCATAATAGCAAACATTTAGTATTTATTATATTCTAGGTACTGTTCTAAATACTTTTCCTGTGTAAATTCACTTCATCCTCACAACAACCCTGTGAGGTAGGTACCATATTTCCCCCATTTTATAGATTGGGAATATAAAGTACAGAAAGGTTATTTGGCTAGCCCAGGACCACACAACAAAGTGAACCAGCATTTGAATCCAGGCAATCAGGGTTTAGATTCTGTGTACTGAAGCACTCCGTTATGCTGGGTTTCTTTGTAGCTTCTGTACAAGAAATGTTGAATGACTGAATAAATAAGGAAAAGGAGGTAGTTGAATATGCTTTTTAAATTTGGAGATACCACCTATTTATTCTTTTGACAAATATTTCCTGAGTACTGACTGTATGCCAGGCAGTTTGGTGTGCATAGGACATATAATATGAATAAAACAGATATGATCCCTGCCCTAAAAGAGCTTGTACAATCTGATGGTAGAGACTAGACTAACTAAGTGAGAAAGTGAGTAAGTATGTTATTATGATGTGTTACCTCCCCTCTTTCTAAGGTGGTAGTGGAGTCATTATTGTTACTATCCAAGATGTTTGGTTTCCTTTTAAGGCAATCAGTTCCTTAGGGTGTACTGTTAGATAATGGGGCCACAATGGCGCCATTTCCTACACTCAGCGATTTTTTTTTAAAAAAGACTATAGGGAAGTCATCATTTCCCAGGCTTAGTAGGGAGACGAGAATGGAGATGCTGAAACTGTTACTGATGATGGTGCTTAGCTGTAGGAAGAGTTACCAGGTTCATTGTCTCAGGAGTCAATTCCTGAGTCCTTCTAGCAAATGATCCAGAGGACTAGAAGGAAGAGAAAGATTCAGGGAGAGCCAGAGCAGTTGGCTGCCTCTGCAGACTGAGGAAGCACATGTTAAGGAAGAAGTGCTATGGTATGATGACTAAGAGCACAGACTTGGGGGCTCAGACCTTGTGCTCTTGCTCTGTCACTTACTGCCTGTGATACAAGGGCATAGTTGCTCACTTGGGCTTCCTCTTCCTCATGCGTAAAATGGGAATATAATAGCACTTGCCTTAGAGGTTAGCATCAAGCTGTTGTGAAGATATTGCCTATAAAGCAGATCTCAGTGACAGTGGTATTTGGATTTCAGGGAAGTTGGGGCATCAGAGTCATCCCAGTCATAAACTACAATGTAGAGTCTATCCCTTCTGCCTAGTTGAATTCAAAAGTGGAGAATTGCTGACAGACCCAGTTCTAATCACCTTCTCTATAATGTCTCCCACAATCTCTCATTCAGGGCTTCCTCAGCACTACTTATTTGTGGTTCATTAACAGCACTTACCCCAGTGTGACAAACATTGCTAGTTTGTATTGTCTCCCCAATCAGATTTTTGGTTGCTAGTATTTGAATTGCATAAGTCTTCTCCCTCTTCCACCTCTCAGTTGTTGGAGTAAGGGCACAGGAACTCTATATTGAGGGAAATGCATACTCAGTCTGTGACACCGTAAAGAAGTGGTTTCTCTTTCTAGAGTGTAATAAGGTTATGTTATTGAAATCAGTGTTTTTCACTCCTAGTAATAGTAGCCTAAGTTTATCAGTTGAAGCTGCTTAGGGACACTTCTTAATGATGAGATCAATTTTTTCTTTGCCTAGAGAAAAACTGGAGCAACTTCTTTTATTTTTCTGTTTATTCTTTTCCCTTTCTTTATAGAGAAAGAAATAGGCAAAGAAGAGATAAGCAGGAAGTGAGTCTTCCCAAAAAGAATCAAAAGTGAGAATGAAATTTGCAGAGAAAATTCCAACGGGGGTGACTTGGAGGATGCAGTTGGGCCTAGAAAAGGACACAGGAGCATTTGGTTTCAGGACCCTGAAAAGACTGAAGACTGCTTACAGCAGCCATAAGAAGTCATAGATGTAAAATTCTGTAAAAATTTCCGGATCACAAACAATTGTCTCAGTGCTTTGGAATAGCAATGCTTTGTGTTGAGAATCTTCAAACCCCTGAAATGTCATTGCCCAAAGCCTGTCTCCCTGTAGGATCAGCTTATAGTTCATGATAAAAAAAAAAAAGGCAGAAAATTTGTAGAGTTAACTACTAGAGGCCTTGATCTATTAAGTGTATAAAGCACACAAGGATGGTGCTGAAGCTTTGACGTAAGTGGAGGAACTTGAATTCTTTTGTAGCTGGAATGTGCTGGAACTTCCCAGCGGCTTGAAAGAATGACTAGAATTTCTTTTTCGATTATGGTCACTGTTATTTCTCACAGAGGCAAGTGACTCTTCCCAAGCTGCCATGACTGGAGAGGATGAGCCCCCAGCAGACTTGTGGGGAGCAAAGCTGGCCAGCATGCCATGGCTTGAGCACACGGGGTCCCTGTGTTTCTTGCAAATGGGTGTTAGGCAGAGCTGTTGTAAATCTTTAAAGCCAACAGGAAAATTAATGAGAACTGCACAAAGCAGGACCTTGTCAGCTCCATAATGGGTGGTGGGAGGAAGAATTCTGCTGCTTCCCCCTAGGCACTTAGTGTAACTCAAAAAATGCCTGCTTTGTAGTTATTAGCCAATTTTAACAGCTTTCCACTCTGAAGAATTTAGTAATTTATTGCTTTCAGTTCACCCAGGGGAAAACAGTATTCAATACAATCAAGATGATGGGGTCTATTGAGTTGAATTTTCCTGTTAGTGATAAGAAAAGAATATTTCTCTTAAATCATTTAGGGCATTGAGTGCTCCATAAAGAATCTCTACAGTGAGAATATAGAGGAGGGATTATTATATCTTCTGAAAGGCCTCCCCCACTAGAATGTAAACTCTATGAGAGAAAGGATTTTGTTTTGTTTACCATTATATCCCTTGTACCCAGAACAATACCCACTGCATAGGAGGGTCATAAGAAATATCTGTCTTCAAAATGCTGTGCTGAGGATTAATTAAGGTAAGGATTGTAATGGTGTTTAGTACTCTGAAAATGCTGGTTCTACCCCTACCTTCCATAAATCATGTTGTTTCAGTAAGGAATTTACATAACAGATGACCTACTCAATAGGAAAGTAAGCAAGGCAAGCATCTATTTATTGTCATAAAAATAGATTTTAAGGAACTCTTCATGATGCAGGGTACTTACTGTTTTGTTTTTACACATGTGTTAATTTTACTTTCTGCTTCAAAAAGGAAAACATATTTCATAAAGATATTGAATCAAAGTTTTGAAAAATCAACTGTGGCCAGTAAGAGGCTTTAAACACCACCTGTCAGATAACTTTTACCTAATCCTCGTGGGATAACATTTGGGGGCAAGTGAAAACTTGCAGGGATATTTCCTAAAGTTAGTCTTTCCTGAGACATTTGGTGAGACTTGTAAAATTTTGGAGGATGCAAATTAATTATACTTGTAAATACTGCATTGAAAACAATGTATTCAGTGTGTTTTTGCTTCCAACTGCTTAGTACAACATTTATCAAAGGCAGAGAACACACTGATAAAAATATCCAGTTGTGTATTCTCAATTGTTATAAAAAGCTCTCAAGGTTGCTGAAGGTCACTGCTGGGCAAATCTCCATGTGTAAGAGGTTGGAGGATATACATGTGTGTAATGAGTGTTTCTGAGGTTAAGGAATTCTGTTTGCTATAAGGCAAATTGTGTACATTTCCTTGATTTTTCTCTCCATATGTATCAAGGAAAATGTTATCCTAGATTTTATTTCTCACTTACAGGAATGGGAAAGAAAAATGTGAAGTCTGTGTAGATTATTATTTTATTTGTGGCTTGAGTCTTTATTTCTGAGAGAAGGTAAATTATGAGATTCCCAATGCTTTCCTTTCCCAATGTCACTGCTTTTTACCTTTCTCCTTACTTGTTAAGCCTCTGAATGGGTTATAGTTGAGCATGTGAGCAGGACTGGCACTGCCTAAAGGGAAATTAGGAAGCTGCCTAAGTGGCCTGATTTATGAGGCACTGAAAAGCACAGCTGACCAAAAATATCTCCTCCACTGGCGTGCCATCAGTGCCTGAAATTTCCATGATAAGAATCACTCATTTAAAGTTTTCTGTAGACATGCATGGTTTATTTGAGTCAATAAAACATTATGTTCCAGAGAAAGAGGGAAATGGGAAAGTATCTCATTAGAATGATTTATTTTATCTTATCAATCTAGCAATCTCTTGGTCAAGAGTAGCATCTTGATAAGTGAGTATACTGTTTAAGGCTGGTAGGGAAGTTGGGAGTTCAGAGTTTTGTGTAGCATCTTCATGTAGACTCTGAGCAGTGTGAAGTCAATAAGCACCTGAGAGGGGTTTGCCCAAAATTTGGACTGAGGACCTAAATATCAAAGACAAATTTAGGTATTTTACAATTTGGTTTCAGGCCATGTTAAGAAGTAGGGTACATAATAGTTGGAAGAATCTCCTTTCAATTCCCCTTTTCTACCATCTTAGTTCCTGGGTAACTATCATAAGTCTCATGATTTGGTTATCCATAAAATAATATTTGTGATGAAGGCCAGGTAGATTTATGACCAGAGGGAGATACATTTGCAGAAAAAGAACTAATAATAATTCTGGCTTTGTTGAGACTATTCTGTAAGAGTGTCTAGAACAGTGTTTCTCAAAGTCTTGTCTATAGACCACCTGTATCTGAGTCACCACTGGTGCTCATTAAATTGTCACTTCCTGGTCCTCACCCAGACGTTCTGAAACAGACATTCTGAGGTAGGAGCTTGAGACTCTGTACTTTAACAAGCATGTCTGCTGATTTTTATGCACATTATTTGAGAATCATTGGTTTGGAGGCTTCAGTAGATCACAGAGGTTAAAAATATGAATTATAAATGTAGGTAAATCAGGGTTTAAAATCGCAGCTTTGCTGCTTGCTTGTTTGGTGACCATGGACAAGGTATTTAACCTCTGGTCCTCAATTTCTGCTTACTAACAGTACCATCTTCACAAGGTTATTAAGTGAGGTCTGAGGAGATAAATCATGTAAAGTTTAGCACAGCACCTTGCAGCCAATAAGGGCAAAAGTGATAACCATTATTAAGATGAGTATACTTATTGGAAAAGACTCTAAGGCAATGCTTACTGGTATTAAATATTCTGTTGACTATGTACTTTGTAAAACATAAATTTAAAATTATATTTCAATATATGGTAAAACCAATTGGTTTCCTAATTTCTTAATTACCATTACCTAAGGTTTCTCTGTTGCTTTAACTTCTTTAGCTTTTCTGGCTCCTAAAACATAACTAACAACAAAAGAATTGGATGGATAAATTTTGTAACAAATATTAGGAACTATCTCATATAAATCATGATATCTAGCAATGGAAGAATTGGTTGAGTAAGTTCTCCTTTGAAATATTTTGCATATTCTTATGAGAACAGACAACCTGGTTCCTTTCCCAGCTCTTGCTTTCCTTTATTCTCTTATATCTTTACCCCTTGTTTCTTGGCTCTTGCTTTCTCTCCTTGGGTGGCAAAGTGCCTACATTCTCTATTTTTTTCTGTTTCCTTGTCTCTTTCTGGTGTAATTCCTTCTCATTCATCTTGCAAGCAGAATTGCTCTAAGCAGCAAAATTCAGAGCTGAGAGAATTGATTTGAAATGCTATTGAATTGCATATGAGCTTATTCAGGTTCATTATTGATAAATGCAAAAGTGGACCTTATGCCTAAATAGATCTCAGAAAATCAGACCAAGAGGAAAAGAGCAATGATAAAAATAGACTCTTATTATTTCATCTTAGTATAATGGTAAACAGTGTTACCCTAATGTCAATGTAATAATGAGAAAGATAGTAGAAAATTATGTAATTGCAGGATAGAATTATGGGATACATTATAATTTGGAGTGTGGAGAAGGAAAACTGGGAGAAATGCTGACCTTCAGGTTCCCTCAACTACAGATGAAAAGGAACAGGTGAAGTTGGCATCATCTCACATGGATTCCTTTCTAAATGTCCCTTTTAGTGGTTGAAATGTGAACTCTGGGAGTTAAGATGTGGTTCAAACCCAGACTTCACATTTATTAGCTGAGTGTTCTTGGACATTCATTTAGTCTCTCTGTGCCGCGGTTTCCTTATCTGGGAAATGGGGATAATAACAGCATGCACTATAGGGGTGCTTAGGAGGATCAAATAAGAATAGCACATGTAAAGCACATAGAAAATTGCCTTCTTGTAATAAACTCTTAATTATTGATTACTATTGATGTTATTATCTTATCTTTTAATTCACCAAACTTGAAATCTTTGATGGTGTTCTGGCTGAGGAGGAGGTGTCCAGGAAGTTTCTGGGCAGACTATTTTGCTCACAATGAAAATTTGCTGATGGTGGTTATTTTTCTTTCTGGGAAGCAGGATTCTCTGCCTGGCTGCCATCCCCTTTATTCAGATAAGTGCATTATGATTTGATCATCCATAAATCTTGGATATTCTTGGATTTATAAATTAATTCATTACTAATGATCACACTTTGGAAGTTACCCACCTATGACTACATATTAAGAAAGTAGCAATGTATTCACCATTTACTAAAGCCCTCTCTTAACAGAACATGCATCTCAATTCTGGAAATACCTATTTTGGCTCAGTGCATATTTCTTTCTCTCTCATAATTAGCATTCTTCTTTTTTCGTTATTCAGCATGTATGAACTGACTAATATTAAAGCTGAGAATTTGTCATTTAAAATATTGCAGGTCTTAAACACAGTCAGTAATGCTCAAAAAGTAGAGAAATGTTTAAATCTCTATGGTGGAAGTGTAGGAAAGCCAGGAACAAGGGCATCGTTTTTCAAAAAGTGTTCTCAGACAAGTCATTCTCTGAGAGATTTTTAAAAAAAAAATCAGTCATGCAAGGCACACCCCTTTACTTCTGTTCCATTTTTATCATACCAATCTCCTTTGCAAAACTGAGGTTGTTCATAAATATTTTCCTTCCAAGCTGTGGGAAATAAGCTGTGAGTAACTTTGGCTCTTTGATAAAGTTAGGTTAGGGGACTGCTTATCATTGAAACAATGAACACAAAAGCAATTCAGTCCTGGGGCCTCTGACAAAACTCTCAGCAGCCAAGGCAGTGCTCAAGCTCCCTGTTCTCAGGCATTCCAAGGGAGTGGCACAGGGACAGCCTGCACAAGGAATTCTCAAGGTTCTTTTTCCCACCCTTCAGAGTTGATAAGTCTCTAATCATTTAGAAAAGGATTTGTTCTGCAATAACCCAGAGTATCCCAAAAACCTATGTTTACCCGTAACAGGCCTTGCTCTCTGTGTAACATAGCCAGATGGATACTGCTTTTTGGACTCATGGTCACATCCCCACAGATTTCACCTCATTTAGTAGACACTATTAAAAGATTATCCTATTATTGAGAATTTCCATTGCATCAAAGACTAAATATTAGTAACATTCCTCTATGGAGAAAGTGATGTAATAAGAGGGCACAGAGTGGGTTGACCTCAGGCAAATTATACAGATAGGTATGTAGAGATTATGCAGCTGATCTGACGACTGATAAAGCCCAAAGTACAAGGAGTTAAAGCTCTGAGGGCAGAGACTTTCCCACTAGCTCTTGAAAGAAATATTCATGTTCATCTGAAGCCATAGATGGAAGTTTTATATATTCTGTTGCCTTGGTATCATGATGGTTATTTTGAAAGATGCCAAAGATGAGAAAGTGTACAGAAGTGTGGTGGAATGGTGGAATGGGAATGGGGCATGGGATGGCTTGCTCTCACTTCATTTTGTTGTTTACTTTTACAAATGGGAAACATAGGGTTGGTTTCTTTCTTTCTTTTTCTTTCTCTCTCTCTTTCTTTCTTTCTCTCTCTCTTTCTTTCTTTCTTTCTTTCTTTCTCTTTCTTTCTTTCTTTTCTTTCTTTTTTTCTTTTCTTTTCTTTCTTCCTTCCTTTCTTCCTTCCTTCCTTTCTTCCTTTCTTCCTTCCTTCCTTCCTTTCTTCCTTTCTTTCTTCCTTTCTTTCCTTTTTTTTTTTCCCCCCACTTTGGAAGCCAATAATGCTCTTAGGAATTTAAAACTGCAGTGGAAGAACTGTAAGTGATTTCAGAATTAAGACATCAAGAAATGATTATAACAATGACCACCTTTTTGAAATGTTGCCAGAAAAGGTGTTGACAGAGTACTGAAGGAAGATTCTAATCAAAAGGACTGGAAAGAATGCAGGGGTCTAGCAATTTGGTAAATTAGCTAAATTAAACTTTCAGTTATGATTTTGCTTGAATATGCTTTAAAAACAATGGATTAAATTTTGATTGGTTAAAAAAAATAACAAAAGCAGTACGTGATCAGTGAAAGAAAGTCAAGCAATGCAGACATGTGCAAAATAAATGGTGATGTAAAAGGTGAACTTTCAGACCTTCTGAAATGCTGTATATATTGTAAATATGTTTTGGGGCTGGGGGCTTATACTGTATGTACTGTTCTGTAATTTTCTTTCCCTAAATAATACATTATGAGCATCTTTCTATTCTTTAAAAAAAATAGACATTATTTGTATTCTTCTTTTTGATGGGTAATAGTTATTTTTTATAAAGTGAAATGGAAAAAGAAGGCAACTTGGCAATTTTGAAGCTTAAGAAAATCCTATATTATATGTATTTAAAATATTTTCTTGGTATTATATACTTACCAACATATCTTGTAAGTTGCTTGTAAATGTGCCTACAAGATAGCATTTCATCTACCAGATAGGTATTGGTTAGAAGCTGAGAGACATGCTACAGGTTATAAAAGCAGATTTCACAAGAGTACATATAGTATAATTCCAATTCTGTGAAAGGTATGTCTATGCATAGAAAATAGTCTAGCAGCATTGAAACGCAAATGCTAACAGCTGTTATCACAGAATGGTTGGAATATAGATTTTTTTTCTCATTATGGATTTCTATATTTTCAACAATGAACTTTTATTACTTTTTAAATTAGTTGAAAAGTTAATGTAATATATAACATGCAATGCATCTGATGAAAAACGTTCACATCCAACGGCTATAGAAACTAAATTCATCTGAATTAGCTTCCACTGCATCCCCAAACCCCAGAAATATAGAGTAGAAACACCAGGCCCTTGTTTGATTTTCTTAATTTAAGGAATTAGATTTGAGTTCCCTCATTAAGAGACAGTAATCTTTTCAAAGAAAGAGTTGATCAGGAATTGAGGCAAAAATCAGGAGATCATATTCCTTTATTACATATATAAAAAAATTAACAGCAATATATATATATTTTTGTAAGTCCACAGGACCTCAGGAAAAATATTTTCTGTATGTGAAGTTAATCTTATGGCACTGTGGTTCGCGTTTTGTATATTCAAGTACAAAAGAAATGGTATATATAGTGGTTATTTATGCATGGGTACAGAAGAGGAAAAACAATGAAAAACTGTAATTTGGTGAACTATCACATACACTGTGTCAAAAAGTGAGTAAATAGAATGGCCATATACTGTTAATAAAGACAAGGAGGAAACTGTTTCAATATTCAGGTTTAAATACTAAACATAAAAATAAAACAAATTCTGTGTCTAAAATAATTTTTGAAATGTATACAAGTGCATTACAAATAAATGAGCTTTTTAATATTTAAAGTCCATTTCCTCTTCATCCAAGCATATTTCGACACTTATAACTCCTTTCACTTATTTTAAAGTCTCTTCTTGTTTAGTTTTTTATAAAAAGTTTCATCATGGCCGGTATATGTGGAATCTAACCTCTAACCTGAAGCTGAGACTTCATGCAAACATATTCTCCTTTCAGGTTGCATCTTCACATAGTTTCTCCAGGTGTTCAAGGTTAAATAGTACAACTTCCTTTATATGGTTACTTTTTTCCACATGTAGTGGCAGTGCTTCTGTTTCAGCAGGTTTTCTTACGTGCCCTTTTATTTTCTTTCTGTCAACAGCAATCTCTAAACTTTCACAACACAAGTGGTAGGTAGTAAAGTGCTTTTTACAATGAAATACTATATACATATGGAGAGGTTCCATTTAACACTCCACAGACCAAAGTTCACACACTTCACACAAGAGAAGGCTCTTTTCAAGAAACACCTTTTCTGACAGTAGGGTTGGGAATTCCTTAAAATCTCATTAATTACTTCAAGTAGCACAAATGTAAATAACATAATCTGAAGCTGGGAGGAGTCCTTGTTAGATGCGTTGCCCTTAATGGATTACTGCTAAATATCATACTGCTATTTAAATGCTCTTAATAGTGATGACTTTTAGAATCAATTCCATAGAAAACAGGTATCAGTATAGGATTTTTCATTCCTCTTTATGAAACAAACTGTATTTAAAACAGGGGCCCAAAAGAGATAGATTAGACAGGCCCATGCACTGGAACATTTCTATATATTTTGGCACTTAAAAGAAAATTCCAGTTTCATTTTTGAAGTCTCCTTTCCATTAAGTTTGTGTTTTGTACATAGAGAAGTGCCGTTATGTGTTATACACATTTATTGCTACTTGCACTCTCTTTTCAAAATATCCATGACTTTTCTTCCAAGAGATGGTTTCCAGTGCTGGACAAAACTTTTCATATTCACAACTAGTTTGCCTGTTCTTACATCCTCATGTCCTGCTACAAGGTACTCCAGACCTAAAAGAGAACAAAATCAGGGGCCATTAGTATCGTAATTTGAAAGGGAGGAGATGTGACTTCAGCAGTTTTATATATACATGTTTTATGGTTTTTTTTTTAAAAATTCATCGTTGAAATAGGGAGTCATGGGCAATAACAGCTGATATTTAGTAAATATTTATTATGTGCTAAGTGATTTAAATGTATTATTTCATCTTGAAAATTACCCTATGAAATAGATATTGTTTTCCTCCTCTCCTTATTTTACAAATGAAGAGACTGAGACTTGGCAAGATTAAGAAACTTGTTTAGTGTTTCCGGGTAAGAAACAGCACTCTGACTTAAGCTCAGGCCTGTCTGATTGTAGAGCTTTTACTCTTTACTATACCACCCTCTATGGTAAAGAAGTGAGGATTCTATGAGTACTTAACTTGCTGCTATAAATCAGTATTTCTTGGAGACTCACTATGTGTGCTAGTGTATATTAAGGAGGATTTTATAAAAGTGAAACAACCACTTGGGAAGATATACTGGAAGAGAGTTATGGATTATACAAAATAACACATTTCCTATTTAAAGTCAATGTGATTTTGGAATATAGGATATAGGAATATAGGAATATACTTAAAAAAAAATGATGAGGCTTGACCAGACCTTGTGCTGATTCTATAATTCAAAATTCTTTTCAGGCTTCAAATAAAAAATTTTGGCTAACACACACAAAATGAAAGGACAGTCTCATTATCTACACATTAATAAAAAGAAATATGATAATATCCCTCAGTTGATGTTTCTAGTAATATTGATATTGGTATTTTGAAACAGTTTTCTGTAATATTATAGGATAGAGCAAATAAGTAATTATTTTTATAAAATAAAACTTTCCCATATAAGATAAAGAAACATTTACTTTAAAACTCACATTAAGAGAAAACACGATTATGTTAAAATTCAATTGAAAAGTATAAATTTAAACTCATGGTTTAATATATATATTCTTGTTCATTCACTGAAATGGTTTTAAAAATCTCATCCCAGTAAGAATGAACACCTGTAACAAACATAATGTGGTCCCTAATAACATATCTCACTAAAAACAAAACAAAACAAGCCTTCTTAGAGAAATGCTTATTCTAGGCCCACAGCAGGAAAATACAAGATTAGCATGGGCAATATCTTATTGTTCTAAAAAACAAGGAAGCTTTCAAAGGTTAATGGGGATCATTTAAAAGGACACAGGAACCATCAGGAGAGGGTTATAACTTGTCAAAGTTGTGATCATTTGAGCACCAAGATTATAATAAATATGTATGTTGAAACATACTGAGTCAACAAAAATCCAAAGTTCCAAAATGATACTCAAAAAAGAGAAATACAGAGAAAAATTAACTTATCATCTTGAGATGGCTGTTTAAACCATTCCTTACTTTGGAAGTTGGAAATTAAAAGAAAAGAATTTAACATTTATCCTGCTTTTATAATGGGAACTGTATTTCATGGTAACCTACTAGCCCAAGTTGGGAGAGAAAGTCCCTTTACAGAATAATGTCAACTAATAAATGAAAAGAATTTGACAAAATTAGAAAAATAGTATTTCTTAAACTCTAGTGAAATTATTCATTCAGGAAGGGATTGCCAATTGGTGATAAAATCATTAAATGAATGGTTAATAGGAAACTGGATGTTTGCATAGTGACTAAGTAACTCACACTCATCATTTTCTAGTCTCAAAAGGGAAAACGAAACTGCCCAATGGAGATCAGACTGTCATCACTCTATTCCAAGAGTCAAGTTTAACAACCCTTATGGTGGGTCATCCAGGTGCTATGTGTCTTGTGATGTAATTTAGCATGTATTACACAACAATATATATAATGAATTCTTGCTAAAATGTTATCTTGAGTCTATCAAGCTTTTCTTTAAAGATTATACGAAATACAGGAAGTAGAGTGACAAGCTAAATGACACCACAAAGAACCAACCAGACAAATGTAGAAGGTAGGATAATTTATAGAGCACCTGGTCTGGTTTCTTCAACAACAATAATTTCTTCAACACTAAAAAGAAACTGCTTAAATAAGAGATTTGAAGGACTTAAAAACCATATACAGTGTGTGATCCTGGATTGAATACTGGCAAGGACAAACTAGCTCTAAAGGACATTTTGGGATCAGTTGGGAAATTGGAATATGATCTGAGTAATAGAGTATATGAAAATAAATTAAAATTAAAGGTTAAGATCATTAACTGAATAAAGTAGGTTAAGGAATGGAGCGTATACTATGACTTCATTTTGGTTTAAAAAAATACGATAAACATATGCACAGAGAAAGATCTGGAAGGATTTGCAGTAAGATGTTAACAGAGATGATCTCTGGAGGATAAAAGTGTAAAATTTAAAAATTTCCCCTAAATGTCTATAATGTACATGTATTTCTTCTATAATAATAAAAGGGTCATTTTAAAGATTATTAAAAGATATCAGTCCTAAACTTAAAAATAGCTATGATGGTGTTTTCAAAAAAAAGGGACAGGGGAAAAAAAAGGAAAATAGTGACATGGGTTTCAAACACTGGAGAGCACAAATGTAAGATGGATTGTTAAGTATTTAAATTCTTTAAAGAGTAACTGTAGCTTCTCCATGAAAAAGAATCCCAATATTTGATTGACAGATTAGTTAAAACATAGTGATCTTGATATTGTTTATATCATATCTAAAATAATGAAGTCCTCATTTGAAAATCCAATAAATAATTTTTAGGAAAATTTCAGTGTTTAAGTCTAGTATTTTAAATGAGTTTACTTCTAATTATAAACAGAACAAATATTATAGGAGTTTGCCATTACTTTAAAGTATAAATATAAATTAAACTACTAAACATAATGCTCAATAAATCTATAAATTATGGAATAGCATCATGTCAAAAATTACGTTGCACCATCACTTATTAGCATTTACATTTTATTTTCCTATCTCTGTGCTTTTGACATCTACCTTATGACAAGTTTGAGGGCACAAAGTTTACTTTGTATCCATAGAAAAAGAAAATATAATACTTTAGTGCTAGTCTTGATGTTCTAAAATATATGATTGATGAATGAGTAACTGTATGTATTAATGTAGGAATGAATGAATTTTCAGGGAAGCCAGCTAGATTACTCCTTTTCAAAAGTAGCAAAGGAAGCAAGTTGGTGTGTAAGGTTTCAGAGTTTTCTTATCAGCTTTTTTTGGCCTTAGCTATTGAACTTGTAAAAATGGAAAAACAAAGTGAAATGAAAGAGTGTCTGGTTTTGCTTTGGCAGGTTCCAGTCTTTTCATCAAAGTGAATAAACATGTTTTCAAGAATTCTTTGAATAACTGTGCTTATGTTTTCACTTGTGATGAACTCAGTTGATTCTTTCACTCTGTTTGGCAGAAACCTGATTAGGAAGTATAGTTCACTTCCTGGAGGGTGGCTCAGATGGTCAAAGCTTTTGTTTTTAAGGTCTTACTAAAAAACTGGATGGATTTTGTTCTTTATTTTTTTTTTTTTTCCTTTTGCCAAGATAGTATAAGTGCTTATAAGAAGACCCCCTAGACAGAGGTCATTGGGAAACAGACTTAAATTAATGACTCTCAGTCTCTGGTATTTAAAATACAAGGTTCTGATTACTTCATTTGTTCTTTGAAAACATATTTATTATTTAAAATGTCTTTTTATTTTCCTTATTAAGATTTAAATTAATTAAATAGAATACAGAGAGGTATAAAAGAGTTTGAGAGATTAGATTAGTCAATGGTCAAAAAAGTCGAGTTTTACGCCACTGTTTAGATTGTTTAGGTTAAGGGGGATATTTTATTGATAGTTTCTCTCTTTCTCTCACTCACTCAGTTACCTGTTTGTTTCTCTCAAATTGATTAACCAAAGACCGTAAGTGACTTCTTCTTAATGTAACTGTGGTTTTCTGGACTTAAATTTGAAAAGAATTAAATCCAGAACACAAATTTTGCACCTGTTTCAGCAGTGCCATTAAGACACAGATGGCAACTACATAAACAGCGACATAGAGAGGATTTTAAAAATATATTATTTGTTTTACTAGAACTTACTATCTGGGTACTATATTACTATTATTTGGGTACTAATGGTAGGTACTAGAGATAGTAAGATCAAAAGTCTAAATCCCATCCTCAAATTTAATGAGGGAGACAGAGAGATAAGCAACTTATGACTCATTATGAAGAGTAAACTTGTAGAGTGAACAGGTCAGAATCCCATGCTTACTTGCTTGTCTCCATGTTTGCTGTAACATGTTAAAGTGCAAATTTCCCTCCACTCCAAGTTTCTCTAAGAGTCTGTAGTTCTTGTTGTTGTTGTTGTTTGTTTATCTTTGCTGTTTCTAATTTGAAACCACAATGATTGTTTGATGAAAAACAAGATGCTGAGAACTTGAGAGTTGTTTTCTATCCAGAAGAAACAGATGCTTCTCACGCAATAGTGAAAATGAATTCAGTATTATTTGCACACATGGGATTTTACATTTGACTTCCTTTGGGAGAAAGTTCTACCCAGGGCACTGTAACAGGACCTAGCTTTCCAATAAAACGTTAGTGGCAGATAAATTTATGAAAGTGCTTTCTTTGCTACCGGCACCTGGAATCAGTCTGAATCTTCTCTTTTAGGACAGAGAATATTATATTGCTAGATTTTTAAATACTTTACTTTTTAAAGCATGTGAAAGAGAAGAAAAGTTCTGATGTCAGTTCAAAGAATTCCATTTGGTTTTTTCCCCAGAATTCACATGGCAAAAAGGAGAGATGCTCTTGCTGAGTTTAGTTAGGTTGTGGCTCAGAGAATGTAAGATAAGGAGCAAATCAGCAGAGACACAGTAGATATCAAGCTAGGAAAGTCTAATGCTCACCAGGATTGAGGATTGGACAAGTACAGCCTCTGTTAGTCCATGATTCTGGATATAATGTCCGCTTTCCTCGTAAAATTTTCAATTTGGTAGATTTTAAGACTTTTTTAATCTTCACATTGACCTCAGCATGAGATCCTTTATCATGAGCTGATAAAATCTTTATTTTTAGCACTGTAACAACACAATTCCAAAAGTCACAATGCATAGAATTTCATATTATCATTTGAACTTTGAACAACTTAAAGATGCATTTCAGAGTAAAGTGGAATAGTGAACTAATGATTATAATGTGAAAATTTGCTTTAAAAATCATTAGGAGATAAGAGGTACAAACAACTATGTATAAATAAATAAGCTACAAGGATATATTGTATAACACAGTGAATATAGCTAACATATCATAATAATTACAAATGGAATATACCCTTTAAAAATTGTGAATCATTAGTTGTACATCAACTACATATACCTCAATAAAAAGAAAGAAAATCATTAGGCTCATTGATTTTTGCACTGATTTCATCTCATTATCTATATTACCTATTCTCTTCTTTCTTATACATTTTCAACTGCTGTTTCTTTCCATGCCACTCTATGAGAATATCAGCCATTTGCCTACTGCAAATAAATCTTAAACACATTTAGCTATCAAACCTAAATAGAAAAAAGATGCACAGGAAGTAAAATTGTTATCCTGGTTTTTATCTGGATTTTTACTATATTATACTCTTATAACTAGCTTTGTGTGATGTTATGACAAGGAGCACAATGTTATTGCCAAAATATATTTTACATATTTAAAGAGATTAACTAATATTATTGATCACTTAATTTTCTTCCCTTGGTGTGAAATGAAAACTGGCTGAGGTTAAGGAGGCTGTCCTTTTATGTGATAGCAGAGCTTCAGTTTTCTATATGACTCATGATTCTATTATGCTCTATTATCTATGAAATGGATGTGGATAGGGATTAAGTAATGGAACAAAGTGGGGTGGGGAAGAAAATAGACCTAAGGAACATAGAAGGCAATGTTCTATATTATTAGGAGAGTTCTTACTGGCTCATTTATATGTTGGTGGAGGATTGTGTGTAATAAGAGAACCCTATCTTGGCTACTGCCATATCCTGAGAATATGACTGTTAGGCAGCTGCCTTGTCTTTATAGATTCACCAAATTTTTGACTTCTAAAGGATCTTAAGAGCTCATCTAGTCTTGTTTTATGTATGAAGAAACAAGTTTTAAGAAATTAAGTGAACTGCCCAAGTTTGTATGGCTAGTTGGTTACAAGTAGAGTTTGGACTAGAACCCCATGAGATAAATGCATGTAGGGTACATAGCATAGTGCCTCGCATGTGGCCAATGCTCAATAAATGTTCACTATTATTTTTTACTAGACTGTAAGCTCAGAGAGAACAAGGACTTTATCTATTCACTACTATAGCTCAATAAATATTTGCTAAAAGAATAAAATGAACCAAGTATTTTTTCTATTAAGTCAGAGAATGGGGAGGGGGAAACCATTTTGTCCAAGTCTATAGGTGTACTGCACATAGTAAGACCAAGGTATTTCATGACATCATTAAAAGCATTTAAGTTCTCTTAAGCAGAGAGTAATGCAGTTGAATTAAAAGATTCTAATGTGGTTGTTGGTAAATTCAGTCAGAGAGCTACTGAATCTATGTGATAATGAAAACCAGTTGATATTTCTGCTGAACTGCCTGACTTTGGACTAACTTGTCTTTTTTTTTTTTTTTTTTTTCTTCTTTTAATAGTACATACTATTCCCTCTAAATTGATTTTTCTTTATTGGGCACCATACATTTCAAGTTTTTTGCTTCTATTATTTAGCCAAATTGGCAGGTGAAGGGAGGGAGATATGCACATAATTTTAGATAAGATTTATGAGGTTTTTAATATTTACTTTTTTATCTTTTATGAGATTAAATACAGTATTATCAAGGACCTAAACACTTGGTTTCAGAAATCATGACTTAAAAATTTCTCTTTGTTGTAATGTATATTTCAAGCTGTATAAATTATGGAATAATAAAAAGACTCAGACACTAGTCAATAATACATTGGCAAGATAAGGTATCTTTCATACACTTAATAATAAACATAAAGAATTTGAAGATAGCAACACTCTCTGTTTGGGGCACTGACATTTTCATTTGTCCATACACTTTATTTTCCTGATATTTGAGAGGTAGAGGAGTCTAGTGTATATAGAGAGAGCAGGGAAGAGACTCAGGCAGAGAGCTAGTCTCAGTGCCTCCCAAATATATTTCCTCTTTTTCCTCCTATCACTTACTGAGCAGCTGAGCTTTTGAAAAAAATCTCACTTTTTGGGGAAGGTGGCATCATCCCTATTTTACAGATGAGAAAGTTGAAGATGAAACCTCTGGAGAGGTTAAGTTACCCACCCAATAAATCAGAAATAAAACTCATGTAGGTCTGAGCCCAAAGCCTGAGCTTTTTAAATTAATTAATTAATTATTAGTTTTTAAAAAATTAATAGACTTTAGTTTTTAGAGCCATTTCAGGTTCACAGCAGAATTAAGCAGAAAATACAGAGAGTTTGCACATAGCCCTCCCCACCCACACATATATACTCCGCTATCCTCAACATCCCTCATCAGTGTGGCATATTTGGTGCAATTGATGAACCAATATAGACACATTATTATTAATCGAAGTCCATAGTTTACATTAGGGTTCACTCTTGATACTGTACATTCTATGGGTTTTGACAAATGCATAATGATATGTAGCGACCACTGTAGTATCATACAGAATAATTTTATTACCCAAAAAATCCCTTGTGCTCCAGCTATTCATTCCTCCCTCCCTCCCTTTCCCCAAACCCCTGGAAACCACGATCTTTTTATTGTTTCTGTAGCTTTGCCCAAAGCCTAACCTTTTAATTGCTGTGAAATATACTGCTTTAAACTGATTTCTGCTTAGTGTTACTATAGGATAAACTGGCACAGGAATCATTTAAGTGTCTAGAGACTTCCCTTTTAGATTACTTAAAATAAGAAGCATCCATAAGAAAGATGATGTTTCATGATTTTTCCCCCTTTTTGTTGTTTGCCTCTTTTCCATATAGTAGGATAACCTTGCCTTTCCTCTAAAAGCCTCTTGCTCTCAACAGAACATTCAACACCATTTCTATTAGAAAAATCTAGATCAAGACCAGAATACTGTGTTTACTATT
This sequence comes from Camelus bactrianus, assembly GCF_048773025.1. NCBI lineage: Eukaryota > Metazoa > Chordata > Mammalia > Artiodactyla > Camelidae > Camelus > Camelus bactrianus. The sequence goes on along the minus strand of NC_133550.1, from coordinate 38,883,856 downwards.
ATTATATAAGACTAGTGCTTTGATTTATTGAGAATGTCATAGACCAGGCCACTCATTTCCTAAAAAACTCTTTGTACTTAGTTTGAATAGATTCTTAAAAGCATTCAAGGACTCCAAACTCACCATATGAATATTTCATTCCACAGAATGCCTTGGAGTTTCCTAACACCTGTTCCTTACACTCACATTTACCTACAGAAAGTAAATGAAAAGTATTGTTAGTTGTTTAGAAAAAAAAGTGGAAAAAAAAAGAGAAGAAATAAGTAAAACCAGGTGGCATAACTCTTTAAGGCTTGAGTAATTCATATAATATAATTCATAAATACTAAGAAACCATGGAAAGTTACTCAAAAGAAATAGAGTCACCTTTTTGAAGTGAATTAGTTATCATCCAATAAAGTATTGACCTAAGAAAATACAGAAATGTAGAAACAATGATATATTTTAATGCTTATAATTGATGTTATGATAAATATAGTCTGGAATTAATATCCCATGCTAATGGAAAGGAACAACTGAATGAATACCCTATAGGAAAGACAATTGTCTTTTTACTATTAATGTTCATCATAATAAACGTTAAATAAAATAAAATAATTGAGCAATCCTTTGAAGGTAATGCTATTCAATTTTAAAAATATTTGTTAAGCACCTGTTATGCGCAGGACATGGTGCTATCTATGTACTTCAGGGTATATAAAGATGAGCAAGATACAATTCTAGCCTGAAGGCTTATAATTCAGTAAAGTGAATAAAGCAAGTGTGTAAACAGTGATAAGTTTTCTAAGACAGGTACAATATACTTGGGTAGGAGGGCCACATGTCTGGGAAGATGGAAAAAAGGCTTCATGGCTGATTGAAATGGACTTTGAATAATTAGGATATTCTCTCCCAGCAGTTAAAATTATGTACTACAATTATTACATATGAAAGATTAGCCAGACCCTTGTGGAAGACTTTCAGAACGCCTTTGTACATAGTCTATAACAGCAACCTTATACTTATTTATGTATCTGTTTCCTCTCCAGACTGTGATCCTTGAGGACAATGGTTATGTTTTATTCATCTTTATATTCTTAGAGCCCAGAATAGATAGGATTTTCAGTCTTACTGATTTAATAATTAGATATAATTTTAGTCCTTCTCTAACCCCTCTTCTTCTGCCTTCACACATTGCATTTTATAAGCATTGAGTGGGATAGCAGTAGGTAACTTTCACTGAGGAGCACTCACTATGTGCCAGACACTGTTTTAAGTGTTTTACATTTATTTACTCTTCTAAGATTTTAACAAGTAGAAATTTGACAGGAATACAGAGATAAAAGGATGAGCACAGAAATGTAAGAGAGAAAGGGCAGATGTGTTCATGGAATATTCAGTCACTCTGTTTATCCTGGATACAGACTGAGTTGAGAATAGTGGAAGATATCATGGAAGACCTTGGTTGATAAGCAGTTTGGGCTTGAATTTAATATGTTAGATAAAGGGGAATTTTCAAAGCTATCAGCTAAAAGAAGTTACATGAATTTAAAAAATCATATATATATATGAAATCATATATATATGAAAATTAATCAGGCATTACTGTACCAAAACTAATGGAATTGGAAAAAAAATGGAGGCAAGGACCCGTTAGAGGCTAGTGAAATTGGTAACACAGTTAACTAAATTGAGTATCAACTATAAGCCATAAACTTTGTAAGGAATTTTATCCATGTGATTTTATTTAATATTTATAATAAGCTTATCAAATAGGTATTATTAATAAATGAAAAGAATGAAGGCTCAGAGAAGTTAATTAGCTTATCCATGGCAGCATAGCTGACAAGTAGAAAAGCCAGATTTTAAGCCTGGGTTTGAAAGAATCTGAAGCCTCTGATCTTTCCACTCTACTGTCTTTCTAAGGCTGATGGAATGTGGGTCTGAGAGGTGGTCGTGGGTGTAGATAGGAAGACATATCAAGGGATGCTGCAGAGTTAGGGTCTACAAATCCTGTCAATGAATTGGATAAGGGCAAGGGAAGAGGAAGCATAAAAATGTACCTGAAGCCAAGGTGACAGAGAGGATTTTAGTTTCACTAACAGAAATTGGGAAGTTAGGAGAAGTAGAGCATTTTAGGGGTGTATAATTTAAGGTTTTTAAGGTAGTAATTGTCTAACTTAATTATTGAAAGGATACTGAGTAGCTCATAGGCGAAAAAGCCAAAGAACCAGAACTCTGAAAGGACAAGAAGCAAGAGCGCTCCAGAGTCTCTTTTATGATTTTGCCATTGGAGTCATGAACTCTAATCATTTTCAGACTTTGTCACGTTCAGCTCAAGGTTTAAATTCCAGGGGGAGAGCATCTGATTGCGTCTCCAAGACTGTATTAAGTGGGGGAAGAGTGGCTCCCCAAAGAAGAATTGGATTGAGCTACCACGGAAATAGCAGGAAAAAAGGGGAAATGGATCTGATCAGGCAAAAAAACAACAGAGTTCTAGTACAAGGAGAATATAATGAATTAGAGATGCTAACAAATATTTGAGTGGAAATGAGTATGATTCTGGTGAGATCAGGTAGAGGGACATAGTGATGTGGAAACTATTGACATATTGACTCAACCTAAAGTTTCCTGAGAAATCAGAGAATGAGATTTGCAAGTGGAAAATCCCAGAGGAATTAAAAAGTGAGAAAGATACATCAAAGGTGCTTAAAGTGAGCTGTTGTGATTTGTTCAGTAATACTGCTTACCATCTAAACAAAGCAGAGGATTGCTCATTTGGAAATTGCAGTAACCTAAGTGGATATCCCGCAGCCTTTCATGATTCCACCAAAGCAGGAGAGTATGGTAACTACCATGGTATGAAACCTAATGTTTGGAATTTGCAGATTTTATTATAGATAAACAACAAGGTCCCCCACTGTATAGTACAGGGAATTATATTCAATACCTTGTAATAGCCTATAATGAAAAAGAATATGAAAAGGAATATATATATGTATATATATGTAACCGAATCACTATGCTGTACACCAGAAAATAACACAACATTGTAAACCGACTAAACTTTAATTAAAAAAAAGCTTAATGGAACTCCAAATGGCAGATCTTATTCCTCAACATGATGTTCTTCTCTTTAGTCCTTCAGTCTATGAGAACATGAATAGGTCTGTTATTTGAAGATCTTTCCTTGGCTGCTTTCCAATACTCCCTTTTCATATGTTAAGAAATCAGTCATTAAAATTTGCTTTTGAATAAATCTTTGTTGATTAGGCTTCAGCCCAGATGTGTTTTCTTAAAAGAAATCTGGAAGGGGATGAAAATCTGTTTAGTTTTACTGGGTTATTAGAATATTTCAAAAAAAAAAAAAAGAGAGAGAGAAGCATTGTTTACAATTCTGTGGTAATAGCTGAAGCCGGTTTTGTTGTAGAGGAAGTGAAATTTTACATCTGATGTTCTCTACCCCACAAGAAGTGGTAGAAATTAAGAGTGTCTTGGTATAGTGCATTTTCTAGTTATGGAAACTTATGGCAGGTAAATAGGTAGGTAGGTACATAGATTTGAAAATGAACCACAGTGCTTAGAAAACAGATTATCACTTTTTTTGTTGAAGAAAGTGCCCAGGGGTACTAATCTATACCCAATTGGAATATTGCTGTTTAGCAGGAAACTGAATAACGTCTTCCTCAGTCCAGAGCTCATCCAGATGATTTTCAGAGACTCTCTGGGGACACGATAGATCTAACAGCTGTCATGGATGTGAGAGGCTGGAGTAGGACTGATGGCAGCACGTTATGTTCTTCATTGGTGTGCTGTCAGCTCCCTACAAACATGATGATTGGCTTAATGAAAGTTCTATGGTACTAGAACTTTGCTTTTTTACCGATTTGGCTTTGCAGACAAAGTTAGAGAATTCTGAAAACTGTTGTGTTAGAAAAATAGAAGAAATCTTTCAAAAGTGGTTATAAAAGTTAACATCGTAGAATTCAGACTCTGTAGCATTAAGGCACAAAATTAATGGGAAAGAGTTTTCTTTTTCAAATGCTAAAAAGATAAATACAACAACTCCATATTACCTTATCTTTCCCACCTCTTTTCCTGTTGCAAATTTAACTGAAACCATTAGGAAAATGATCATAAGATTAAGTGAAGAAACCATGATACAGAACTGCAATACCAGTGTTCCTCAAATTTGAGTTCTTGATTCTTGAAAGATCCATAAGTTCTCGGTGAGAATGTATTAAATTATGGTTTCTTACTCTGTTCCAGCCACTCTGGCCTTGCTGTTTCCTGAATAAGCCAGGCCTAGTCTCACCACAGGGCTATTGCACTTGCTGTATCTTCTGCCTAAATTCTCCTCTGTTAGCTGTATTGCTCACTCCCTTACCATCTTCAGAGTTTTTTCTCAAAAATCCTTTCATAGGACTTTTCTTATCACCCCATTTAAAAGTATGTCCGACTCAAGCACTTGTTATCCTCTGCTTTATTTCTCCATTATACTAAACATCATTAAATACTTCACTTGTTTCTTAACTGTCTTCCTGTGTATGAATGTAAGCTCTTTGGAGGCTGGGATTTTTGTCTGTTCAATTACTAGATTTACAGCACTGGCACATAGTATGGGTACTCAATAAATATTTGTTAAATGAATGAATTCATAAAGAACTCCTACAAATTAGTAAGAAAATTAAATAGGAAATTCACAGAAAAGGAAACCTGAATGGCCAAGAAACCGTAAAAAATTACTAATTAGGAAAATGCAACTTAAAAATGGCAAGATCTCATTTCATATCCATCAGATTGGCAAAAAATTCGAGGTTTGATGACATTAATTTTAGAAGTCCAATAGATAGTAAATAAGTTAAACTGTGCCTGAGTTAGTAAGTTAAAATAGTGCTTGGCCCCTTGTATGTGCTATATAAACATTTGTTAAGTAAACACAAAGTATTAGTGAGGATGTAGAGCAACAGGATGCCATTTTTTGCTGATGAAATGCAAATTTCTACAACCACATGAGAGAGCTATTTGGTAATAAGTGGTAAATTTGACAATAAGAACACTTGTGACCCAACAGTAGGTCACAGCAGGTTGTGCCCTAGAACAAGGGTCAGCAAACATTGTTTTAAAAGAAACAGATGGTAAATATTTTAGGCTTTGTGGGCCAAGGGGCAAAATTAAAGATTTTATGTAGGTATCTATATAAACATTTAAAGTGTAACCATTTAAACCTTAGAACAGGTAGTTTGTAGCCTACAGAAAAACAGATGGCAGGCCACATTTGGCCTGAGGCCGCAGTTTGCCAGCCCCTGCTCTAGTGAAACTCCTCAGGTATACAAAGTCACATGTAAGACAACATTCATGGTAGCATTATATATAATAGTGGAAAATTGGAGATTGGAAATAACCTAAATGGCAAACAATGTGAGAATAAGAAATCTCATATTCTATAATAAAATGGATAAATGTAAAAAAAAGTACATATTTAAGTCAAAAAATTTTAAAAAGGTAGGTAAGTTATCATGTGCATGAGATTTTAAAAACATTATATAAGGGGGAGGGTATAGCTCAAGTGGTAGAGCACATTCTCAGCATACACAAGGTCCTGGGTTCAATCCCCAGTACCTCCTCTAAAAAGCCTAATTACCTCCCCCCACTAAAAATTAAAAAAAAACTTAAAACATTCTGTAAATATATAAATTATAAACTCTTTAGTATATATATAGTAAAATAGTAAAAATATGAAAATGAATGATGAACACCAAAATTCAGGTTAGTGGTTATTCTGTGGAGTAAGGGAGGCTAGTGAGTTTGTAGACTGGTATACCAGGGGCTTCAAATGTATCTGTAACATCTTATAAATTAAATGAAAATATGAGACAATTATGGCAAAACCCAAGATTTGAAACATAAGATTTGATAACATTAGAACATATGATATGGGTGTCCATATCATATTTTTGGCATTTGTAATGTTTAATAATAAGGAATATTTTAAAACTTACTATAAGTTTAACTTGGATGATTTGGTGAGGATTTTACAACCAAATGCTGACACTAAGATTTCATGCCCACATTTGTGTTTATGCTAAGAGTAAGCTGGTGCTAAATAAAACTACTTGATTTTCTGTGAGAGAAGAATAGAGGAAGGCTGAACATAGAAATTATGTATCCACACCAATATCACAGCATTCTCCTCAAATGATGAAACAGAGAAATATCATAGGAAAACTGAATCAGAAGAAATTGTACTATAGACCAGGTAACCTCAAAGAACCATATTTATGTAGTAAACAGTGTTTTGGCTTCAGTAAAAATAATTTTTTATATTCAATTAATATTATTAATTTGAATTTTACTAGTTTTTTTACTTATATTTAGTTTGTAAAATTATTTTTGTTTTCTAGTGTAAAAAAGCTAAATATAAGGTGTTCACAGCTAAATTTTGCATTGTACATATTGAGTTACACTAGGTCTGTAAGAATATTTTTCCTTTAAATGGATCTGTACATTCCCATAGAGTTAGCTCTCATCTGTGTAAAACATTATGCTTTAGAGACAGGGAAACACACCAAAGTATTAAGAGTGGAAACAACGAGATTTGGGTATATTTTTAACTGTGATGTTTTGCATTTTCCAAATTTTCTATACTAATTATATGTTACTCTAACGATCAGAAAATAAACAAAAGCTTATTAAAATACTCTTTTAGCTATATTTAACAGTTTTATACTTATGGGGAATCACTACTTTGTTAACCTCAGAACTAAAGAGTTCTTATAAGATCCAAAATCTGTTCTCTGGTTTGTTGTGAATCACCATTACTGAAGACCAGACAGTGGAAATACGATACCCGGTTCTATCATCTCACCTGAATGTCGAAGTGCCGAAAATCCTTGCTCATCCTCCCACTCCCAGGTTGGTTCACTCTTATTGTGCATGGAATGGAAGTCAGGAATTTCATGATACCAGTCTATGTCTGTGTTGCTAATAAAATAGAAAATGATAAAAAACTTATTAAGGATTTCTTAGAACTTGAATGAAATGAATATACTTATAGAGATTTAAGCCTTATCAGCTACATTCCAATTCTTTCACTTTTCAGAAATAAAGAGTGTTGTAAGGGCCTACTGTTAAAAAGAATCATTTATTTTGCAGAATGAGCCAGACCATCTCTAGAATCTTGCAAGAACAAATCACTTGACCCTGCAATTTGACAAAAATTCTTTGAAGAGATGTGTAGATACATCTTTGCTCCACTAGTGGCATTCAAGGTTTTGCAAATCACTACCAGATCTTCAAAAGAATCTGAAAGACACATAGATAGGAGCAAGAACCATGCACATTCACCTGCTAATGCAGTCTCCTGTGAGAGGGTCGCAGCTCCCCGCACAGTCACAGGGCCTGCAGCCGTAGTCTCCGAAGCCCCAGTATCCCACCATACACCTGTCACAGTGTGGCCCTGCCACCCCAGGCTTGCAAGGGCAGTCACCATTGCTGGGCTCACAGAAGGTCACTGAGCTGAAAGGAAGGACAGCTGATCCAACTGGATGACAGGAACACACTACAACAGAGAAGACACACAAGGACTGATGAGTGACTAGACTATCTGTGGAGATTAAGCCCAGCAATCCCACACTGGCTTTCCTTCACCACAGAGCATATCTCTGAGGCTCCTCCTGTACCCACTAGTTGTATGCTCAGAGAATAAAACCTAATTAAATTAGAGATAAGAAGATATCATTAGAAAAGCACATCTGCTGCAAATGAACCACATACTTTATTTTAAAATTAAAGGCATTAAATATGAATGGCTTTTGTTTGGGGTGATGAGAATGAATCAGCAAAGAAAAAAAAGAAGGAGCAGTTAGTGAGGAAGGAAACAAATCATGAGTGTGTGGTGTTCTGGAAGCCAAATAACGAAAATTTCAAGGAGGTGGACAACATCAACTATGTTAAATGCTGATAGGTCCAAGAAGATGAGGAATAGGATGAACTATTGCACTTGACAACATGAAGGTTATTGATGTCCTTGGCAGGAATACTTTCAGTGTAATAGTGAGTGGCGAACCTCACTGAAGAAAACTCAGGAGAGAGTGAGAGGAGAGGATCTGAGCATGAGAACAGATAGCTCTGTTGAGGAGCTTTTCTGTAAGGGCACAGAAGTGTGGTGGTAGCTAAAACTGAATAGGGAGATGACCTGAAGTGAAGGTTTGAGTCTTTGTCTTGTCTGTTTTAAGATGGGATCTATTACAGCATGTTCAATATTTTATGTTAATGGAAATGATCCAGTAGAAAGAGAAAAATTAATGACTAAAAGAGAGATGGGAGAATTTTTAAAGGGATACGTGAGTAAGGAAGAAAGGATGGGATCTGGTGTAGAAGAGGAGGTGTTGGCCTTGGGTAGGAGGGTGATTAGTTCATAGTAACAGGATGGAAGCTAGAGCATGTGGACAGAGACACAGGGAAGTGGATAAAAGCAGTGGTAGGAGCTGGTGGGATTTTTCTTCTGATTGCTTATATTTTCTGGATGAAATAGAAAGTGAGGTCATCAGGTGAGAGAGGTGAAGAGTGGGAGTGGAAGAAGTATAATCGTCAGGCCACATGGAGGCCACCTTTTGAGGTTAGTAGTCGTGAATTGATAGTGACACCAGATAAAACGATTGGTAGTTTCTCTAGTCCTGTACAACTAAGAGAGTTCAGGTTTGGTACAGGAAGAAAGCTTGATTTCATTTGCATAGTGCTGTGGACTGAATGTTTGTGTCCCCCACAATGTGTATGTTGAAGCCTAATCCTCAATGTGATGGTGTTTAGAGGTGGGTCCTTTGGGAAGTTTGGATACAGTCTGGAGGAGATGAGATTGGTGTCATCATGAGGGGATGAAGAGTGCAGAGCTCTCTTCTTTGTGAAGGATGTTAGGCAACAACAGAAGTTGGCAGGCTGCAACCCGGAAGAGAGCTCTACCAGACCCGAACGATGCTGGTACTTATCTTAGACTTCCAGCCTCCAGAACTGTGAGAAATAAGTGTTTGCTGTTTAAGTCACCCGGTCTATGGTATTTTGTTGGAGCAGCCTGTATGGGCTAAGACAGTTGCTCAGATTAGAATCTATAGTCAGCCATTTCTGCATGTCTTTTCTATTAATTGAGTCCTTCCCCTCAACCCTCTCCCAGGTCCTGCAATCGCCTACCACTCACAGTTTGACAATCCCCAACACTTTCTTTGTTCCTGGAATAGCAAAAATAGCTGAACAAAGTAAAAAAAACAAAGTGCTTTTTGGGTATATCACAAATTTGTGTAACCTAACTTCAGCTGGGTCCTCAGCTGGGTCTCCTACCTGATACTCATTAACCCTATTTATTCAATTTTACCTGGCCTTAAAAAAAAATTCCTTACAGTGGCTGTCCCAAAATTTCTTCAGGTTTTTTAATTCACTCTAACCACTTGGTCTGAAGATTCTAATTCACTGATAAGGTCCTCTGGATAATCTTTTCTCTACCTCAAAAATCTCTATCTTTATCTTTCCATTCTTCTTTATGAGAATCAAATGAGAAAGCTGGATTTGATCTTGGTTTATGGCCTTGGCTCTCACAAGCTCTGTGATCTTGAGCAAGAAATTTAACTTTTCTGAACATCAGTTTCTCAATTTGGGTATTTACATCTCATGAAGACTTCATGAGGATGAAACTATTGTAAATGAAATTATTTCAGCAACGTGCATAGCACAGAGTCTGACACTTACCAAGCTGACTCTACCTGTGGAGTCTTCTCAACTAACATTTTAGGTCCCACTCCCTCCTTTATCCCCCTGGAAACTGATTTTATTAATTACTTTATTTGTCATTAAAAGCTTCATTTGATTTCAGTCTGGCTTCGGATCATTTACTAACTGTGTGACATTTGGCAAGATACCCAGCCTCTCATTATCACAGTCTTGTTGTTTCTAAAATGGAAAAGAGAGTAATATCCAGCCTCCTACAGTTGTTGTAAGGATGAAAGGAGACCATGTATGTAAAGCACTTATTGTAGTGTCTGGCACATGGTTAATTAATAGTGAATTAACTAATGAATTCAATAGCTAATTCTTGTAGAGGTGTAAGGTGTCTGCTTGCATAAATTATGGTGTCAGTTCATGAGGAACTCATAGCTTGTGAGGGAAACAGAGAAATAAACAAAAAATTTCCATATACCGTGATAAGTACTCTATTAGAGGTTTATAAGAGCACAGAGGAAGAGAGCACAGGCTGATGGAATCACATAGGATTCACAAAGGAGGGGTCATTCTGATGAGCTGTAAAATAAGGACAATCTGCACATGCCTTATTTCTGTATTTCCCAAATTTATTTCACTTGGCTACTCACTTTTTGCTCCCAATCCTACTAATTTCTCCAAGAATTAGTGTTCCTGGACCCTTCAGGAAATGCTTTTTTGATCTGGTATTCTTTTTCCTCCTTTAAATCTCATCTTCATCAAGGAATTGCTTTCTTACTTATTCAGAGGCCATGATGTACACTGGACATTAATATTGCTGAAATATTAGGTACATATAAAAATAGCTATACAAGATGGATGAACTCAATGATGTATGTTGTCCATGTCCACAATGCCTAAAACTCAGCCCAGCAAATCAATCAAAATCCTTCCCACACTGAACGCCAACTGCTAATTATGCTCACAGTCAAATGCAGTGAGATGCTTCTTGCTAAGACCACAGTCACAACACTCAATCCTACAAATACTGAATACGATAGTACTTCACAAAGTTCTTCACCCACAGAGCTTATCCTGAAAGATGAGTAGGAGTTTACAAGTTGAAAAGAAGGGGAAGATATGCAGTTGCTTATTCTAGCCTGTCTTTAGATACTCTCCCCATTGAATTTCTTTTTTTTTAAATTTTATTTATTTATTTATTTTTGGTGGGGGGAGGTAATTTTTTAGGAGGTACTGGGGATTGAACCCAGGACCTTGTGTATGCTAAGTATGTGCTCTACCACTTGAGCTATACCCTCCCCTCCTCCCTTTTTTTTTTTTTTTAACTTTATTTGCCAATTGAATTCCTTTTAAATAATTTTAAAAAAATGTAATTGTGGTAAAAAAAACACATACCATAAAATTTACCATCCTAACCATTTTTTAAATATATATTTTTAATTGAAGTATAGTCAGTTTACAATGTTGTTTCAATTTCTGGTGTACAGCACAATGCTTCAGTCATACATGAATATACATGTATTTGTTTTCATGTGCTTTTTCACCATAAATTCACACCATACACAAAAATAAACTCAAAATAGCTGAAAGACTTAAACATCTTAACCATTTTAAGTGTACAGTTCCTCTCCATTGCATTTTATGTTTCTGCATTATATGTGGAAGCTCTTCCTGCTTCCTGAAAATGTGAAGCTCTCTCATGCATCGGTGCCCCTGGCTGTGCCTGCATTGCCTTTACTTTTATATGCTTCCTTGTCCCACACCCTCCAGTTAACTACTCTATCCTCTATGCTGCCTCTGTTCTTTGTATATATTTCTGTTTTGTGTGTATCACAGTACATCATTATTATTTGTTTATGTGCCTGTCTCTCTTATTACTAGACTCTGAAGTCACTGACAGAAGGATCTTTATCTTCTTATTTTTGTTTCCTAGGCTCCCAGTGTCTGGTACATAGTAGATGCCCAAATAAGCACTTATGGATTTGACCTGAAGGCTGTGGGGATCATATGTGAAAGGGCATGGCCTATTTGGGGAATGAGAAGTTTAGTGTGTCTAGAGTGTACATTGAGTGGAAACCAGTTGAAGCTGATGAGGTAGAAAAAAAGCTGTAGTGTTTGGTTTGGAGCTGATTGTGGACAGGCCTAACCAAGAAGTTGAATTTTATCTTATGGGTATAAAGAATCATAAGAAGTAAAACATTAAAAAAACAGAATTATGACATGGTTATAATTTAATTTTGAATGTTACTTTGGTGGTAGTGTGTGAAATAGACTAGAGTAGGAAGAGACTGATGGCAAGAAAACCAAAGAAACAACAGAGAACAAGGAATTGGACCAAGACAATAGATGTAGGAATGGGAGAAAAAGTTGGATGTGAAAAACTTTTGTTTTTTTTTTTTTTAGATTGGATTGATAGGATTTGGAGACCATCTGGGTGAGTAGGTAGAATGCATTGTTGAGGGACAAACAGAAATTGAGGAAGATTTTAAGATTTCTAGTTTATGAAAGTGAATAGCTAGTGACATTACTCGCAAAGATTTAGAATACAGGGCTAGAGTAGTTTGGGGCAGGTAGATCCATGTAGGGGTGGAGATAGGCAAGGGAGGGAGAAGAAAATGAGTTCAGGGTTAGACATATTAAGTTTGAGATGCCTGAAGGATACACTAGTAAGTTATAATAGGCAACCAGAAATAATAATCTGAAGCATAGGAGGAAGGTTGGAGTCACAAATACAGTTTTTTTTTAATTGATAACAGGCAAGTAATAATGTCTAACAGGAGGACATTGGTGACTTGTGAGAGAGAACAGGAGCTGAAGAAATGCAGGTACTGATGGTGTACTACTCTGCTTAGTACTCTGTATCTCTTTTTTTAAATCTATAATCACTAAAACAGTGGTTCTCAAACCAGGAGAAATGTGAAAAATTTGCATAAGTTCCTTACATCTTATCTCTGTGACACACACCCTTTCTCTCCCATCTTATGCTCTCCTTGGTTGAGAACCACAACAATAAATAAGAGCATGGAATGTTGCTTATTTTTCTTTTTAAACAAAAGGTATGAATTATCTTTTTAGGAAGAATCTCATTTATTTGTTCACTCAACCAATATGTGTTAGTTAATAACTCTAATGTTTGTGAAGCATTTGTAGTTTACAAAACACAGTTACCCCTTAGTCAAATATTTAAGGGCCTTTACAGTATGGCCCTAGGCTACATTTAGTCTTTCCTCTCTAGTTGCCTATAACCCTGCACTTGCCTATAGCCCTTATTCTAATTGAGTAAGATGAATTCTTGCAGATGGCCTTTATTCTAATTAAGTGGAACCCCAATCTTTCCTGTTTCTGTACCTTTATTAATTTCAATAGGGAACTCTTTCCTCCTAAATCTGTCTTTCAAAATGCTACATGTCCTTTAAGATCTATTCAAGTGTCAGCCCTAAGGTTTGTCTCTGGAAGGTGTAGAGTTAGGGTCAAAGAGATTCAACAATTTGGAGTAGTGTAAGTTCTCAAGGTAGGAGATCTGTTTGCATCTTTCTTGTAAAGATAGAAATTCTGACATTGAAACGTACTGCTATTCACGAAAGAGTGAGATGCAGCATGCTTCTCTCTTCCACCCTCTCCCACCTCACCAAGTATGAAGCCCAAGGCAGCCATTCCAGTTACCCATCTAAGGGACAAGTTTACCTTCTTTTATAAGTCATTTCTTATTCCAACTCAGTTGAACATGATTCATCCTTTATTTGAAACCCTCTAGTGGTTTAAAAATAATGTTTCTCTTCTTATAGCTCTGATCACTTCTACTTTGCATTTCAGATGTTTTACTTTGCTCTGTGAAACCAGTCTGTAAATTCCTTGAAGGTGTACATGGATCTCACTCACCTATCCCCTGAAGTGTTTAATGGAGGCAGACTTCTTAGCTAAATTTTTACCTTTATGAGTCCTACATTTCTACTTTACCAGGTTGTATTGAGTATTAAATGAGACACACACAGTGTCCCTAGCACTTAAAAAGCAATTAGCAAATAGAAGATTATGGCTGCTAAAAAGACTGTTTCATTGAATTAAAAGGCAGTGATGAAAAAGCTATTTACAAAGGGCAGTGGAGAAAAACACCATAATGGATGTTGTTTGAAAGGATAATGGTGTGGGTGTTTTGTCTAAGCAGCATTTATTTATCCATTCACCTACTCAACAGACATTTAATGTGTATCTGCTATGTGCTAAATACTGTGCAAACTCCTGGGGATCAATTTTAATAAGATAGTCTTGGCTCTTAAAGAGATCTATAATTTAGAAGAATAATTATTACAAGCTTTTAAAAAACTTACCTAACTCAAGGAAAGAAGTAAAGATTTTGCCTCTAACCATTGAGTTTCTCAGGAGACCAGCTTTATTTCAGTTCATAGAGTTATGGTGATTGCATTAAATCCCTCTGATTTTTTTCTTTTGGTTGGATTTCATTATGAAAACATCAGACATTTTCTCTTGAGATAGAAAAGCACTTTTGATTTGTCATTTGTTTTTGACTAATAAATAATTTGGAGAGATTATATAATATGTAACATATATGTATCAAAATGCTTTGTTAAAAAATGCTTTGTGAAGACTTTAAATTAAATCTCATAATCTAATATAAACATTTCATCATTTTGAGGTGACTAAACCAATAGTTACTGTATCACTCAGTTAAGTCAACTTGGTTTTTTACAGCAGATAGGGGAGCCAGAAGAAAGACAATGTAAGGCTCCCATCTATTTTATTATATGGTATTCCACCACCACCACCATTATCTTTTGCTCTAGTAGAAAATGGAGTCCTTTCTAGGATTTGACCTCTCTGTACTGTCATATATTTTAAAACTCACACATTATTTCAGGAATGGCCAGAGAAGAATGTAATTCTGTCACATGTGCTAGTGGATTTCTGTCAATGTGACTTTTCACATAATTACAAGATAAAAATACCATTTGGAAACTATGCAGAACTAGCTCCAGGCAGAAGGCCCTGACACCTTTCATGGCATATTTTTTTCAGACTGCACACTGAGGCTTGCCTTGCATACCTATCTTCTGAAGTTTGTATAGCAGGGAATATTTGACACACGTAATCCACATTTCTTATTTTCTTCCAAAATGCAAATATATTTTCTTCTTACTTGGGGGAAAAAAGGTTCTTCTTAGATTCTAGTTCAGGTTCTGATTCTCCAACATATGTTTCTTACTAGTTGTTGATTCTAAAATGCAACCCAAGCACTTAATTTTTATGCATTCATTATGATGAATGTCAAAGTTAGAACCCAACTGAAGTGACATAAATCCTTGACTTCAGCTTTGTCTTCCTCTTGTTAAGCATAAAACCTAATAGTAAAGATTGAACTAATATCATATACTATTATTCTTAACTTAATTATTTTTTTCATTATAATTTTTGGTGTATTCAGCTGTGGTGATTGTTCTTGACAGCCAAGATGGTGTTTTGGGTGGTAGCCAGAAATATTTAGAAGCTACATGGCCTGTCTGGGTAGCAAATCATTCATTACTGGAGTAATTATTAGAACTACCCTCTAAAAGAAAATTTGCCCTAGGCTGCTCTCCCATGACCATATTGGCAAAATAAAATTACTAAAATTGTCATTTTAATTCCTAAATATTGTCACAAGATTTTTAAAATAATTAAAACAACTTATTTTAAGTAGTATGTTCTGTACCGGTATGTCCTGTTACAAGAAAACCTGACATAGTAATACAAAACTTTCAGAAAAGATGGGATAGAGGAAATGGGTACTCTACAAAAGATTTTACAACAGTTTTCCTTCAAATGATAAATTTAGATAATTGCTGAATGTTGTAAAATTTTATTTAGAGATACACGTTTGTGGCATTATATCTATTATGTGAAGTACTGTCCCCCCATAAGGTATTTACAGAAAGGATTTAGGATATGAGGCTGCTTTTCTCCCAGGAAACATAACTGTTAATGAAACAATAGAACATGTTTTTAAATAAACCTGTGTATCTGTGAGGTTCTGAAACTAATAATTGTTTCAATCACAAAGGCTGACAATAAATACAGCTGTTTGGAAATCACCTGTAATATCTCTTAGGAAGACATAAAATAAAACAAAGGCAATATAACTGAGTTGATAAGGTACAAACTTAGGAGTCAGACTAGGAGAGTTCAAATTCTTGATAATGAGGCTTACTCCTTATATGACTCTGTGAAATTAACACTCTCAAATCTCAATTTTCTCATCAATGAAGGAAGAGCAATAATACCTATGCCATGGGGTTTTTTTGTGAGAGAATTAAATGAGATAATGTATGCATGTAGCAATGTTTCACAATTTAGTGGCACCAAATGCTCAGATAATAACCATTATTATTATCTGGTTGAAACATATTAGTTTTTAAATGTCCATCATTCATTCATTCATTCATTCATTCATTCATTCATCACAGCTTCACCAAAGAGTTCTTGAACTCTAGGGTTAACATGAACCATACTAGGGGCTGAAGATACAAAGACAAATGCAGAGTCATATCTCTTCACGGAGGAAAGAAAGACATGCAAATGAAAATTACGAGGCAGTAAATGTTAGAACAAAGATAGTCCAAGGTGCATGGAAACATAGAAGAAAGAATAACAGCTGCCTCATTGCAAATATAGGTTATTTTTAAGGGAAATTAATTGATCTGACTGGCTTTCAGAATAGGATGAAATTCCTTGCTCTGCATCTGGGAGAAATTTGGTGGCAAACGGCTTTCCTGACTAACCTAAGTCCTATAGAATTGGGTTACTCTCTTGTTCCTTTATTTGGTTAAGAAAATTAATCAGCTATTACTCTCATTTTGTGGATCAAAGTATGTTGAGAAAAAGTAGGGTGTTATCTATGGTCCTGCTGCTTATAGGGAGGTACCCTGCAATGTAATGCAGGATAAGAGTCACAGCTGTCAATCCACTTGAACATAATAGGTATGTGAATATGGGTACAAAATGGCCAGGAACATAATGGAAGAGTTATGGCTTCCTTTATCTTGATGGGGTTGCTAAAGTCTTTGGTGGTGGAGTCACAGGAAACCACTGCTGTCTTTTCATCTTTATTCTTACCTTCATTAATGCTCTAGGAGTCTGCACATCTTTCACTCAGAGAGTAATCCACGATGCCAAGCGTGGGGTAGGAACAACCTGCTGATTTCAGTGTCTCACATTTTCTAAATTGCCAGGACTCCTTATTATCACCTGATGGCTCTAGCATTTGCTATTTAGTTAGTAAAAGCTACACTGGGAGCAAAATATCCTGAAAGTGTCTGTTCCTGATTTAGCTTTTCTAAAAACAGAACTCAAAGTTCAAGGCTCTCCACTGGGAAAGAAGCTGCTATTGAGCCCTTTCACCAGGGCTCAGTGGCCACTCCTTCAGCAGTGCCTCCCAGCCTCCCAACATTGTTTTCTCCTGAAAAGGCCGAGACTCTACAGAATTTCTGATGGGGAATTTTTAATATCAAAGCCATTTCGAAAGCTGCCCAGTTTTCTGCCAAATTTCTTAGAAGGAAAGGGAGATGACTTTGAGATGCAGCTTCAAACAGAAAGGAGACAGTATGAACTGTTATTACTATATTAAGTGTGAAATTAAATGTTAGATAAAATGAAGTCTTCTACCTTTTTTGGGTACTGTTTTATCCTTTCCTTCTACTATCAACTTCTTTTTTTTTTTGGCTAGTGGATGAATAGCTATAAAAAAAATAAAGGAAAAAATTGTAAATGCACTTTACTCTGTCAAAGACAATTTGACTTACCTCTTTACTCTCCTAAGGAGCATTTTTCTTTGCATCCTTTAAATGTTATATACATTGTGTTCAAATATAGCTAGTTCCACAATATTCAAAGTATATGTTAATTTAAAAATTACACTAGAATAAATTTAATAAGAAAATAATCTAAATTAAGATGTGCCTTTCAGTTACTGAAATACAATGTCTTCTTAGTTGTACATCCCACACAAAAGAAAGAGATCAATTTATGCTTGCAATCTAGTCATTCCTGCCTCTATTGAATGCTTTTAAAAAATAAATATTAGGTATTTCCTATCTGTCTTCTATAAAGTTTTAAATGAGTAATGCAAATAAATACCAAAGTCATGCCTGTTATTTTTAATGCTTTACTATGTGACCACTGCTCAGACCCTCAATTTGATTTCTTTATCATTCCTTTCCTGTTTACTAGTTGTAACTAAGCCAGTTACTATTTAGTCCTGGGTGTATCTAAGAGATCTTAGACAGCCAAATAGCCAATTTTATATTCCTGAGTTGCCACTTCATTTAAAACTGAAGAAAGTACTTTTGAGTGTACAGAAAAATTTTATTATGAGAAAACTTTTTGGTATAATTTTGGACACTATATTTTACTTGGGAGAATTTGGTGATATTATGCTCCATTATCTCTTTGTTTAAGACAGCCTTCTATGTTCCCAGTCCACTCAGGCACCATCCACCTAGGCACTTAATCAGGAACTGAAGAACCTCTAGCTCCTTTTTCCTTTGGGGAAAGAACCCCTATTGACTCCATTTTTATCTCCATTGAACCAATGAGCTAGACCCTGCTATAATCTGTCATGGTACCCTTTTCTTCTTAATACTTAATACAGTTTTTAATTACATATTTACTTGGATAAATTTATTTATAGCCTGTTCCCATGGGGTTAGGGACTTCTGTTTTGTTGTATATATCGTGAGTAGGATAGGCCCACCACGTGGTAGGCACTGAGTAAATCTGTGCTGAGTTTAAAAAAAATGGGTTAATTATAGTCGCTTAATAAATATCTCTTAATGATTGATAGTGTTCTGGCCTCAAGTGTAATCTCTTTATGATTTTTCACCTCACTGCTGTCTCTATAGCACATTGTGAAGGCTTAGAAGGTAGGAGAGCCTTTTCATTACTGTATCCCCAAAACCTAGGACACGCCTGACCCATTTTCAGGACTTAATCTCTGTTGAATAAATGTGCCTCTCAATGAGTGACAACCAGGAAATGATTTTATATTTTGATGAACCTCCTAAAAGGATCATTTTATTTATTTCAGTATCCTAGTACCACAACACTGCAACACTAAGAAACAAATAGAACAAATAGGGGGGCGGGGGGTGGAAAGGGACAGACTGGGATTTCAAAATGTAGAATAGATGGACGGGATTGTGCTGTGTAGCACAGGGAAATATATACAGGATCTTGTTGTGGCTCACAGCAAAAGAAAAATGTGACAATGAATGTGTATATGTTCATGTGTGGCTGAGAAATTGTGCTCTACACTGGAATTTGACACAACTTTGTAAAATGACTATAACTCAATAATAAATAAATAAATAAAAATAAAAATAAAATTCCAGATTCCTTAAAAGAAAAAGAATAAAAGTCCTAATTAAACTAAAAAAAAAAAAAAAAAGGAACAAATAGAACAAATAAACAAACACAACAAATGCACAGAAAACTGAAATGGTCAAACAGAACAGAATATTCTGGATCTTCCTAGTGCAAGACTGTTCCCTACATGAGTGCAAGACTATTTCCTGCCTTCAATGCTTCACTCAATTGAGTATTATTATTTATTATTTGTAATAAAAGTTCTGTATTCTAACTCCGTGGGACATTCCCCACCCATAAATGCCTCTCACTGGCAGCAAATTTTTTTTCTCATTAATCAATTTTCAATTCCTTTCCTCCAATTATATCTAATTATGACTCTTTGTTCTAGGAATGTTAAATTATTCTTTGCCACTCCCTATGTCCCCTTATACCTGTTGAGTATGTGTAGAAAGTTGTATTCTCCCTGAGCAGTCTCCTAGTTGATCTGAGAATATTTATCCTCTTTCATATTTATTCATTAGATTCTCTCTTTTCCTGATTGTTCTGTTTATCTATCTGAAACACTCTCCATTTACCTCCACTTTTCTTATACTACGATTCCTTAAGATAAATGCAGTTCTTTAGTTTCAAACTTCACATGGCTAGTTATCAGTAGGCAAATGCCTTAAATTACTCAAAACCAAATGCCATGATCTAAAAAGTCTAGGTCCTTTAAAAATTATTTTTGGTTGTTTTTATATAAAATATACATATAAAATTTCTGATTATTTGTGCTCTTTTACTCATTTTGTTTTCATCAACTAGGTCACAGTGTGGAATCAAATTGTTTGGATCTTTATAGGTCTTTGGATCAAAGTCTTGGGGTCAGACAAACCTGGGTTCGAATCCCAGCCTCTGACCAGCTGTATGAACTTGGACAAATTATATAAGCAATTTAAGCCTTGGTGTCCTCATTTGTAAAATACAAAGACACCACCTAACTCATAAAGATTGCTAAATGAGATAACTTATATAAACTGCCCAGCACAGTGTCTGGCCTATAGAAGCCCCTCAACAAATGCTAGCTCTCTCCTTTATAACCCACCTAATTTTGTTTAGACTTTCTGAGAGTTTTGATATTTTATAATTAGTTGCTTGACTATTTAATGCTTGTCCTCATTAAGTGCAGAATGGCATGTTACCTGTTTATTCAGTGAATTACACTTTTTGTTCTGGAGACATTTTAGAGAATTTCATGACTTTTTACACTTCTGCTCCCAAATTTGACTAACCTTTATTATTCATCAATTCATAAAATATCTCCTTTTAGGTATTTTAATGTTTAATCTTTTTAAAGGATAGTCCTCATATGAATATTACATTATGATATATGTATTTTATCCATCTCTTTTACTTCTTAATCTTCTGGTTTTATATCCTGCTTTTTTAAAAACTGAGATTAAAGTTTCCCAACTCTTATTGCCAAGTCACTGGTTCTATTTAAAGTTTGCTTTTCAAAAACAGTTACTTCATATTGATTCTATGCTGAAATCATTCACAGTTGCTTCCAAAATAAAACAAAGATGTCTATGTTGTTTATATGACATAAGATGAACTCATGTGGCTTTGCTAAAATTATAATTTTAAAGAGAAAATCCCACTAAGCTACTACTGGAAGAAATGTCAGTGATCCTTAGGGAACAGTTCTTTTCTGAGATGGACTAGAATGAACTTGGACAATTACAGGCACAAGAACGGAAAATGGAAGGTGTCACTGTGATACAGTATTCTGGATTTAATTAATTTAAAAATTTTACTTCAAAGAATTTGAAGATAAAGAATGAAAAAATTGTTAAATAGAGGTACAAGCATATGCAGAGAGAGACAGTATTCTTCTTGGGAGCATGATGAGAAGGTGATGTCTGAGTAGAATGTGAAGGATGGAAAGATAGTCTGCAACAAGATAGTCACCCACTCGAGGCACTTGTATTTCCATCAGTTGAGCAGTTTTCACCTAAACCAGAAAGAAGAAAAGAAGAAGAAAAAAAACAAGAAGGAAAAAGAGAAATCTGAATGGATGATAGAACTCCTTTACAAAGATAGTGGGCTGGTTAGGGTAACGGTAACCAAGTAACCAGACAGTATCTTGGTAAACATTTGGATTGGGTTTAAGAGCAAAGGGACCAAGTTTATTTTTATTCATTCTCTGCTAAAAGGCAGTTGACTACATTTATTTTGTCCCATCAGGGAGGAAGGAAGGGCGTGTCAGTTTTGCAAGAGGTTGTTTACTCTGACAGGGAATGAATTCTTCTTTCCTTTCCATTTGCTGATTTTCTTTAAATATGGAGAGAGACTATGCAATAGTTAAAAATATGTCTTGACATAAAAGTTAATAGGTTTATTGTAAAGTTACTAACTGGCTGTTCCCTAAAAAAAGAGCCAATTCTGTTCTACAAAGCATTTTTTCAAACTAAGTGTCCCACTAAAGTAAGGGAAATTTTCTGTAGAAAAGTGTCATGGAACAGCTGTTAATATTCCATAAAACTAATCAATTTCCTATCCATTGAAATTTAACATATACTTTGGTGTTAAAAGGATGGGGAAGTGGGGATTGGACTTGATGAAGAATTAGACTAAATGATTATTTAAATAATTTTAAAACACACAACATACTTATAGTAGTTTAATGCTATGTTCTGGAATATGTAAATATGGAAGCAAAAGTAAATTGTCTATGTAGTAGTAAGCTAATTTTATTATAAATTCCAAACTCATTAAAATAATTCACTTTAAAGTATGAGGTATTTATGGTAAATAAATCTGTATACTAAATAAATAAGAGGGAGTTCTCTGAATGGAATTGCTGGGTATTTATTTTGAAACTGTTACATGAAAAACAGACATTCTATAATAAATGCTGACAGAAATTTTCTTGGTGAAAAGCAGAGGTTCTGAGTTAGACATTCTTAACTGGGAGAAGATAACTGAATGAATGCTTACCAGCATTTATATCTATCATTGAGTCAGGAAAAACAAGTCTAGCCAGAGTTTTAGTAATCCTTTAGGATTTCCCATCAAAGATATGGCTAATTCAGTGAGTAGATTAACTTATAATTATTAGCTCAAAGTCTTTCGTCCAAGAATGAAAGTGAACAGAGTTCACTCTAGAAACAGGAATAGTATGTGTAGTGGTTCTCAAATGCTAGCCTGGAGACCAAAAGGCTGACTCACAATCACCAATGATGCTTTAAAAAAAAAAATACGGTTTGTGTCTCCACCCTTGTTTGAGATTCTGACTCAATAGATCTAGGGCAGGGCTCTGAGATTTCATATTTCAACAGGTTTTCCCAAGTGATTCTGATCTACATAATAGGTTTGGGAACCAATGATTAGGTAGTAACAGTGCTTGAGATCAGAGTAGGAGAATGTGAAAGTGGAGGCAAGATTTCACACAAAGAAATCATTCCACTTTTGGTTTAGAGTCTATCTGAGTCTGAGTTTCTGATTAAAAAAAAAAAAAAAAAAAAAAGACCTGGTAGCTTGAAATTGGCCAATGCTACAAATCAGGGTGTTTCCCCACCTAGAAAGCTAGTATGCCACTGTCCAGTAGGATTATTCTCACATTTTTAATGTACCTGCTATAGGAAAATCTACTTAGATTACAGGGTACCAAAGGCATATAAGTGAATTTAAGATTTCTAGTGAGTTACTCTAGAAGAGACTGCTCTTTTAGAACAAAGAGACAGTATTCTTCCAAGTGCCTCAGTACGCAGTGATAATTATATTTCTCATTTTACTTCTGTATTGTAATTTTAGCCATTTATTCTGCTCTCAGCCCTAGTTTCAGCTGGAGAGATTCACATTGTCCCTTGTGTTTACAGACCTTAAATGCACTGTCCTTAAAAAATTTTTTTTTCTGAGTGGTATAAATAAATTCAGTTTCAATGGTCTATCTCCACTAGTCTTAAAAAAAAACAAACAACATCCCTAAAATCCTCAGAAGTAATTTCTTGGCTATGAAAATGTGTAGTTGATTGTTTGAGTCCCACAGTTGACTCTGGTTAAGGTTAAAGTAAAAAGGAAGTGAGAACAGAGATGATTTCATTGCTCACGGGGATAAATCTATCGGCTAGTAGATTTGGTTCAGGGCCTTGCTTATTCAGGTTTGATGAATTTATGACTATTAACTAAAAGTGTATTCATAAAGACCATGGTATTTAGCATGGTGCTTGTCAGGAGGGAAAAATAGCCTAAAACATCAATGGGGCCAATAAGTCCTTGGCTTATTTGGCAGGGAACTGGCTACCTAATTGAACAGAGTTCCAAGAATAATGTCACCAATATTTGTTGAATGAATTAATGTGCCCAGGTAAGTTTCTATTAAATGTATGGTAGATTCTGTGAGGAAGAAAAATATCAATTTATTCCCTTTTCTAAATCATCTCATTAAAGGGAACAAAGGCAATCACTGATTAGAAGGTAGGACAAACTATGTCTTTTATCACTTTAAGAGGAAAAATTAAAAACAACCACCAAAGAAGTATTGAAGGGTATCTCTTCAAGGAAGTCTCTCCATAATTCCCCTCACATGACCCCCCCCCCCTTAAAGCACTTGGTGTATTGCTTTCATTGCATTTTCCTCATATAATGGGGGATAATAATATTACCTACTTCAAAGTGCTTTTGTGAAAGTTAAATGAGCTTTTATATATATTATATATATATATACAGTATATATATTATATCATCATAATCACCACAGTGTATTGAAATGATCTGTTACTATAAATTTCTCCCCATCTAGAATGTAAGGTCCTTTAGGGGAGATCTTTTCATGTATACAGACCTAGTGCTTACCACAATGCCTGCCA
This sequence comes from Camelus bactrianus, assembly GCF_048773025.1. Taxonomy (NCBI): domain Eukaryota; kingdom Metazoa; phylum Chordata; class Mammalia; order Artiodactyla; family Camelidae; genus Camelus; species Camelus bactrianus. The sequence goes on along the minus strand of NC_133550.1, from coordinate 38,859,962 downwards.
CAGAGAAGACACTCAATTTTAGCTAAATTGAGCTATGATTCATATACTTCCAGAAATTTTGTCTGGCCTGCTGTTTCAGGTTTTAAGTAGTTTCAACTCCTGAGAAGACATAAACTAGGAAATAAGGGAAAGAAGGGTTTTGATTCATCATTGCTGGCAGTCCAATAGAGTAGATTGCCCAGGCCTATTTAATACTATGTTTGTCATTATTTCACTGATAGAAATGTAAGGTTTATTATTTCCTAGATATACAGTTGTAGGCTTTAGCACTTGGAAATGAGAAACAAACATACAGAAGAAATTGTCTAGGATACGTCTTTGTGACTCTTCATATAGATTTGGCTACTATACAGTAGCAGTATTTCCAGTGTGTTCCGTAGAACACTGGTCCCACAGAACACTGGTCCCACAAGATACTCTGTAAGAAATGCATTCTCTGGTTAAATCTGAAAGACATACTTCAAAGCTCTACAGGTATTTTACAATGAATACTAGCATATTAAAGGCTCTGAGAAAAAAAAATAAAGGCTCTGAGAAATCCTTAAGTAAAGAAACCTTTGATTAATTCACCGTTTTCTGAATTTGAAGGCTGTAGAAAAATTTCCCCTTATTTAATCCATATTAGTATCTAATGGAGTTAGTGTTCCATGAAATCAAATTTGAAATGCTATACTATAGAAACAAATTTTCCCAGATTTCCATTTTTTCTCAGTAAATCTCTATGTAATTCATTTCAAAAATCTATATGCGTACAAAGAGAGATGCTAACTTTGGTTAATTTGGATGCTAAGGGAATAGTAGGATAGTCTGTCTGGCTAACTAATTTTTAAAAATTAATTGTCAAATAAGTGCCAAATGCATTTAACTCTTGTTGAAAGTATTCTTCAACATTCTCAAACTTTAATGCAGTCACCTGAGAATTTTGGTAAAGTGCATTTTTTATTCAGTAGGTCTGGGGTGGGATCAGAGGTTCTGCAGTTGCTAAAGAGCGACTGGATGATGCCAATGCAGCTGGTTTTTGGATCACACACTGAGTATCAGGTTACTTTTATGCCTTAGTAAGCACAGTAGAATAAATATAATAAAATTGTTATTTTGAATAACATTTTACATGTTGTTGATGGAACCACACACTGAGATAGTTTAAATTTTTAGAAATATCCACTTGTTTTCTTGATACTACCTTCCTCATAAAAGTAAAGCAGGAACCAGTGGACAGAAAAGTTGTAGCCATAGCAATAACTCTATCAGCACTTAGCGTGAAATGTGGTGCACTGTGGGTACTTAATAAATATTAAGTACATTAACCTATTTATTATAAAGTTTATTATTGGCCTTGGTAACTCTGCTAAGGAAGGAGTTAATGATATGAAAATGAAAATACTACTAAGTAAAAATAAAAATGCTGCCAAACATATTGCCAATCAAATAATATATTATGGAAAATATTTAGGGAGAGAGAAAAACTGAATGTTCCAACAAGTGGTGGGATCTATCTATGGCTCAGAAAAGGGAAGGGAAGAACCGGAGTAATATTTTGGAAGAAGGTGCTAGTACGAAAATCCATGCTAGGGAAATGGACACAGGCATCTCTGCCCCAGACATATGCTGGAACAGTTATAAAGTGAATGGGGATATGCCTTCCTTGGGCAGTCTACTCAGGATCAGGGCATGTCTGGAGAAGGGAAAAAAGAAATACAGATCTTCCATACTAATCCATCCACCTACTACAAATTATGCTAAAAGGACTAAATTGGTACCAGTTATTTTCAGTTTCCCTACATGGTGCATTAAATATTGAATAAATATTTTTAACTAGCAGTGATTATTAGCAATATGAATTATTAGTAGTAGTTCCTGGCTTCAAGTCTTTCAATACCCCAGGTGCAGGAGAGTCCCATGACAATTCAAGGAGTCGAGAAACAAATCCAGACAAATATGTTAACAATTACCTTACAGTGTTTTGGGGGATTTGGGAATGTATTAATGTTGTCTTGATGGAATTTTCTTTGAAATGGTTTTTGGTGCCTTTGGTCTTCTGACACTTGGGTATTGCCTATAAATATCAACTTGGTAGGGCCCACGCAATTATAGTAAATGATACTTATTGACTGATTATCAACTACTTGTGGATAGTTCAGTCTACTCCATCTCACAGACTGAGATGTCCAAGATGAGGACATCTCCAGCCAACCACCCATCTTTTCTACTTCTGTCATCCTCACACTCCTTTTTTGTTCTCTCCCTCTTTTTTTTTGCCTCTATAGCCATTCTGAAATTTTTTGAGTTCTTAGAATATGCTATATTCTTTCTTCCTTCTGTTCCTTTTTAGCACCAGTTATTCTGTCTGCTGAGATTATCCCTACCCATGTTATGTTGATTCCTATTAAACTCCAGGTCTCAGGTCTTAAGTTAAAAAAAAAAAAAATCAACTCTTGTTAATTGCCCCTCCTATGAGCTCCCCTGTACATTCTCCAACACAATATTGGTCATACTTGTGTGATCTAACACACACGCACATAAATACACACATATATATATTTATACACACACACACTCATACATACACAAATATAAGCCCTGTAAAAGGACTGTCTCTCTTGTTCACAGTTATAATTCCCAGGAATTAGCACACCTAGAACACAGTAGTGTTCAATTAAAAATTTGTTGAATGAAAGAATAAGTTTTAAAGACATCCTAATTTTGCTTAAGTCTATTGATCTTGGAAGAACTTTCAGATATTTTCATGGGCTAAAAAATAACAAATAGTTATGTGTTTTGTTAGTTCTAGCTACATTCTCACATTTTGCTTATGTTTTTATAGAGCTGTAGTTTGGAGACCAAAACCTATAAAACCTTTTCAGCACAAGTCCCTAGAAAAGCTATATAAGTAGTGGAGTCATTTTTAAAATAATCTCTTCTTTCATGCTCTTTTTATGAAATTCTGAATCCATGACCTCTCTAAGATTTAAAAAGCTAGAGCTGGCAACCTTTTTACATTTTGTAAGAATATGAGCCATAGCTTGAACATAGAACAGTAACAAAAACCAAAACATAACAAAAATAAACATAAGGTATTTATTTTGGCTCCATGTCTGCCAATAAACCTTTTCTATTTCTCTTTTTATTGGTAAGACTTAGACATTAAAAAAAAAAATCTCTGTTCTAATCCTTTGTGCATTTACTTATCTTACGATTTTACAAAGCTGAGCAATTTAATTTAAAATTTGATTAGTAAAGTAAAATGCATTGAATAATATGCAGTGCTTTCAAGCAAATGTGAACATTAATCAGTAAAATATATTGGAAATATATGAAACTTTCCTAATTAAATCACTGCAGTGGCTCCCTGTGCCTAGCATACAAGGCCCTGTAAAATCTAGCTTCAATCAATGTTTCAGTTTTCTCTCACTATTCCCCTAGGTCTTCTACTTGTTACTCTAATGAAAATGACTAGCTGTTTGTTACACCAGCACACAGTAGATGCTTAGTTAAATATTAGAAACTGGGTTTGCTTTAACCGATGTAAAATTGGAGAGGCCTTAATCTAGACCAGTGTTTCTCAAACTTTAGCTTGCATCAGAACCACCTGGAGGGCTTATAAAACTCAGATTTCTGTGGGTGGGTCACAGAATTTCTGTTTCAGAGGGTCTGGGTTAGAGCCTGAGGATCTGCATTTCTAACACATTTCCCAGATGATACTGATGCTGATAGCTCAGGCATCACACTTTGAGAATCACTGGTTTGCCTGTTAACTTCAACTGAACCTGAATGCTAATAGTGCAAATTCAATTTGATTTGAGCTGCTTTTGTACAACACAAGAATGATCCTCTGAAAACTAAGTCAGATTATGCTACTCTTCTGCTCAAAAACCTGTGCTGGTCCATCATTTCACTCCAAGTAAAAGCTGCTGTGCTTTCAGTGGCCTACAGTCCATACAATTTGCCTCAAACCTCTAGTCTCAACTCCTGGTACCTCCAAGTCACATTCTATTGCAGCCACTCTGACCTCTTTGCTTTTATTTTGACACATTAGGCCCCTTCCTGTCTTAAGACATTTGCTCTAGGCATTCCATTTGCCTAGAATACTCTTCTCCAGTTAAATATTTGGGCAACTTTTTTTTTTTACTGTCTTCAAATTTTTGCTCAGATCTCACCTTCCTAGTGATGAGGCCTACCCTTATCATCCTAATCAGTACTGCATCTTGTGTATGATCTCATTTGTGTGTAGAATCTAAAAAAACCAAACTCATAGGAATAGAGAACAGATTGGCGGTTTCCAGAGGTGAGGAGTGGGAGATGGTTGGGGCAAAATGGGTAGAGATAAGTAAAAAAAGTAAACTTCCAATAAATAAGTTTTGGAGATGTAATGTACAACATGACAACTATAATTAATGCCATACTGTATATTTGAAAGTGGCTAAGAGAGTAGAACTTAAAAGTCCTCATCACAAGAAAAAAAAATTGTGACTATGTGACGTGACAGATGCTAACTAAACTTACTATGGTGGTCATTTCAGAATTATACATATATCAAGTGATTATGTTGTACACCTTAAATTTATACAATGCTATACACCAATTATTTCTCAATAAAACTGGGAGGAAAATGAAAAAGAAATGCTACATCTTTTTAAAAAATTTTTTTAAATTTATTTTTAACTTTGAGCTGAGGGAGGTAATTTTCTTTCTTTCTTTTCTTAATGAAGATACTGGGGAATGAACCCAGGACCTTGTGTATTTTAGGAATGTACTCTACCAATAAGCTATATCCTTCCCTCCAAAATATGGCTGCATCTTGTCACTCCTCATTCCAAATCTCTGGCACCTTGGATGCCTCTTAGCTTGTTTTATTTTTATTTCTTTGGTAATAATAGCACTTATCACATTCTAACATACTCCGTACTTCACTTATTAATTATATTTATTGTCTGTCTTCTCTGCTAGAATATAGAGTGCAGAGGTCTTTGTTTTATTCCCAGGTGTATCATAAGCCCTTGGCATATGTATAATAGGCACTCAATATATATCCACTGAATGAATGAATGAACAAAGGAATGAATATGTTAGGTAATGGTGCTTGTACAACATACTGTTTGAAGTCATTGCTATATAACAGTATCTTTTTGAAAATGTTGTCTATTGTCATACAAGATAATTTATCTAAGTTACTCAATGACAAGTTAATTTCCTTTCCTGTTTTATCAGCTTGATAGTTCATTCTTATTGGCTTGGTAGTTCATTTTTATTTTTAGACATTTCTACCAGGGATTTGAGGGTATGGAATACACACATGCATTTAAATATATCCTGTACAAAAATGATGTTACAGCTGAGTATGTTCTAGATTGAAGCAATTTCACAAGCAGACCCTTCAGTCAGCACACAGAGTTAAGAAGCCTATATTCTGGTCCCTAAGGTACTTCGAATTTTAAAGAAGTAATTATCTTTGACATAAGGTATTTTTAGTCAATAAAGAGTAAAAATTCTATAATGTTGCTTCCCACCATCTATCTTATAAGACAACAACAATTATTATAATACTAGTTTTCATTTCTTGAGGGCTTACTATATAACGGGCAATGTGCTAAACACTCCACGTACTTTATCTTACATAGCTCTCATTACAACCTTGTGGGGAGAAAGAAATCGGAGTCCAAAGAGCTTCAAGAGCTGGCATAGGATTACACAGCCTCAAGGGGCTGGGAAGGCTTCTAGTCTAAATCTGTTTGAAACCTATTAAAATGAAACTCTGAGTATAAACAAGAGCAGGAGTTAAACAGAATTCTTACAGAAATATTGTGACGCAAATCCAAATTTGTAGCTCAGTTTTGAAAGTAAGCTCTTCCACATTCTATCTTCCACAGTCTAAGAGAGAAAGCTTGTAACAAGTAAGCCCACTCTTATTTCATGTAGCTATCTCCTGCCTCATGTTAAAGCTATGTATTTTTAAGTGCCAGAGAATTTTTCCTTCAAATTAAGAACAAACCCAAGATTTTAAATGATTGTTTCCCATTTCCTGACACTGTTTTTGAGCTAGAGCATGGAGTCCTTGGTTGGGAAAGAAAGGATATGATTTCCATCTCCATTAACAGGCCTGAGTAGTTTCTGTCATCTAATAATTTTCTGGGGGAGTGTAATAGCTCAGTGGTAGAATGTATGCTTTGTATGCACAAGGTCCTGGGTTCAGTCCCCAGTACCTCCATTAAAAAATAAATAAATAATAAAAACTAAAAATACAAACAAAAATGAATAATAATTTTCTGAGTTGACAGACATGTAAATACTCATCTAGTTAGATGAACTATTCATCCACATTGGACTTTTACTTAAGCTCTGCATACACCCATATGTTTATAGTCACATGTTTCAGATAATGTCTCATTAACTGAGCAGATCTTTTAAAACTCTACTCTTTTTTCAAATAAACTTTCTCTTGGAGTTGCACTAACAAAAAAGCAGAACCCATTATGTAAGAGTTTAGTATTTTGGGGGAGAGTAGGGAATTATTGTTATGTTCTAAATTCATTTATGATACAGTGGCATATTAGAGCAGAGTCAACCAAAATGCATTCACAATGAAACCAGAACCTGTCATTTCTTAGGTGTTCGAGTTCACTGCTGAGATGGAAACTAGAATGATCCAAGTGCAGAAAAACACTTCTTATTTCATCAACTTGAGTGTATTTATTATCTACGTTCTACTCATATATGTTGATTGTAAGATAATCTTAAATACACCTCCCTCTTCATTATTCTTTCTTCTCTTTTATTAGTCATCTTGTTTTCCAAAATATGGTGCTATAGGAAACAAGTTTACTTCATGGAGAGTGAGAAAGGAGATTGCTTGTATGAATGCTATATTGTTTACACTTAACAGATTGAAAATTTTTGCCCCTTCTCAGTGAACAAATTAATTGATGTGTGTGAGTGGATTGGCTGAGAATTTTATGACCTCTCTCCCTTGGGCCAGCAAATGAAGGATGGAGAGTCATCTTTATTGTACAAATCAACCTTTTCCCCCCCAGTAACCATGAGTTCACTTACATTTGCAAGCATCTGGTGCAGAGAAAGGTCTCCGGAGGTCCCGGTAGAAGCCTGGTTTACAACGCTGGCAATGCTGACCTTCCGTGTTGTGCTGACAGTCATTGCAGACGCCACCACTGCGATTCCCCGATGCCTCCCACACATTAATGTCAAAGTGACAGGCATCAGCATGCCCATTGCACTTGCAGGCTGGAAAAAAGAAGCATGGGAGAAAAAAATTAAAAATAAAACGACAGGTTCTCTAATACTCAGGCAGTTAAGGGTAGAGCAAGCTGATTGCTAATTTTTAAAAATTTAGTTTTTTGAATAGTGTACATTTTCACAGTATAAGAATCCAAACAATATATGTTTTTAGTATACACTATGAACCCTAGTCTCCCATCCCCATTCACCCTGTTTCTTTTGGCCTGCAGCAGCTTCTTTCCTTCCTTCCATTCTTCCTTCCCTGCTTCCCTCCCTCCCTCCTTCATCTGAGCCTGGAAGGAACCTGCTGGTGGACAGAGGTTAGTAACTTGGCTGGTAGATTGAGTTACCTTTCATGAAGTACTATTCCTCAGTTATTGTTGTACTGGTGAGTACGAGGTAGTATCCTATAGAAGCCTTAATTTTCTTATAGAAGAGGCCTGCACTGTTTCTTATGTAACAATTTCTCAAAGGCATTTCTAAGATTATCAGTCAGTAGAACCAAATGACAAGTCTCTGTGTTCCATATATATTTAGATACGCAGTTCGTTTCTGTGGAAAGGGCCAGAGTGGCACTCTAGGAATTTAGGAGAAATTCTTTAGATTCTCTTGATGAGTGATTTAGAATATGAATCCGGTCTTTTTTCTGGAGGTCAGCTGTATTTGAAAATGTCTGTGCTATTGTTTTTCATTGTTTCCTTGATGTGTTATGATATTTTGACCAGATTCATAATCTTTTAAAAGCACTTTATAAGATAATTTAAGATTTATGCTTAGAGGAAATCCTTTAAGTGTCCTAGAAACTAAAATAAATCAGTTCTGACTCCAAATTATGTATAGGAAGTGACTTTTCACAATTTTACCCACTGTACTTCCTTTAAATCCCAGTAAAATTAAAGTTTGTGAGTGTAAACAGTGTTATGGGCATGTGTTTTTCTCTGTGCATATGTATTTCTATATTCATGTGTATTTCATTTTGAATTGCAAAGGGAAAAAATGGCTCAGGTTTCCATATTTTTCACCCTTCTATCTAATCTCCAACCTCAAACCCAAAGTTAGCTGTGGTAATGCAGTCTCATTCTTGACAAACTGGCTTAATTTCAAATCTAACTTGTCATTTCAAGTATCATAAGTGAAAAGAAAGACATTATGGTATTATGGAACAAAGCATTTAATTTGGAGTCTGAAGACTTGGGATCAAGTCCTCACTCTATTATTTACTAACTTTGGCAAGTTACTTAATCTTATTGACCCTCAATTTCCTTATCTCTAAAATGGGATTAACACCACCTGCTGTATAGGGTTGTTTTGAATTCAAGATAGTTATTTTCATGATTATAATTCAATATCTCAAAGATGAAGGTAACTGCACACCCTAATCCTCAGTTGCTCTTGTGTCTAATCATGTTTTTATTATGTCAAAGTCTCAAGGAGGGTGCTTAGATCCCACAAAGTATCCAAATGGGCAACACATTCCTTGCAAAATGGTCATATTGGCAATTTTGCAAGCAGTAATTGTTTCTAGTGGCTGGCTGATGTCACAGTGGGCAGTGTAATGGGCTATGTTTGTGTAGGTTACAGTGTCTATCACCCATCACTTAATATTGTGTTTCTAGAGACATCAAGGAGTACACAGATAAGTTTACTTTACAAAGAAGGCTTTGAGTCTGTGGGCTTGGTACTTACTTCTGCACTCTTTTGGAGACCCTGTTTTGCCATCAGCTGCCTCCCAGGGACGGTCATTGTATAAAGGTGCACAATGTTGGCAGTGGGTGCCTGCTGTGTTGTGCTTACACATACACTTTCCGTGTACCTGCAAACAAAAATAAGTAAGACCTATGAGTACAAACAATGCTAGGAAAGAACATTCTCCCCACAACTTTGTCTCATTGGTTGACTTTAGCCATATGACATTCATTTACTTTTCCGAAGTTAGTCATCAAGTTGAGAGATCCTTTTTTTTGTTTGCCTTGTGGTTTATTCAAAAGATTATGTAATATTTTTTCTTGGCTATAGGATAAATGACCCTAATGAGCAATTCTGAGGTACTGGCCGGGCATTTACTTAAATTTTTAAAACTTAAAAGATTTTTTTTTCTTTACACAAGGTAATACATCTTCACTACAGAGAATTTAGAAATCTGTAATCCCATCATAAATTGACATCATTATCAACACGTGAAACATACATTTCAGTACTTTAAAAATAGAATTACATTTAAAACTTTTTTTCGTGTAACAATATATTGAGATCATCTTTCCATTTCATTAAATATTCTTGTACAACACATATTTTAATGGCTTCTTTGTATGATGTACAATTCATTTGACCAATCACCTATTTTTTGTTATTTAGGCTTTAAATATTTTTACATGCTGTATTTTAATTTTATAATGAATATCCTTGTAGCTAACTATTTGTGTACATCTTTATTTGAAATGTGTTTTCTAGAAGTAAAACTGAACAGTCAACTTTTGTATATTTTAAGGCTTTAAAGACATTTTTTCTTAATGACTGGGCATTTTCTTTTAATCCCACAGTTCAGAATAGTTGAGGGTTTTGGGGGGTTTGCCTTAATTAATTAATTAATTAATTAATTAATTATTTTTATTGAGCTATAGTCAGTTTACAAAGTTGTGTCAATTTCTGGTGTACAGCACAATTTTTCAGTCATACATGAATATACATATATTCATTTTCATATTCTTTTTCACCATGAGCTACTACAATATCTTGAATATATTTCCCTGTGCTATACATGTAAGTTGAGGGTTTTTTAAAACAGTATTTCTCACAGGGAGGAATACTTCAGTGGAATTATCTGGGATCTGGGAGTTTTGTAAGAATTTTAATATTTTTGTATTATCTCACCAATGATTTCTAAAAATTAATATTTGGAATCATCTGGAATACTTCCTAATAGCTAAGTATTGCCATGTATACCAGTACCAAGATGCATTTTTTGACACATGATGTCATGACTATACAAATGAAAGTTTTGTAAAGTAGCTCAGAATGAGGTCCCCAAATTTGGATCTATGAGGTGTTATTTTTTTTTTTCTTGAGAAACAGTATAAAAGGTAAATTGGCATAAAGGTAATAAATTATATCAACCTGTCAACAAATATTTAATAAATATCTACGAGAGAGTCACTATATTAGGCAATGCTTGGTACAAAAAGCATTACAAAACATGATTTCTATCTTTAAGCAAAGTATAATGTAGCTGGAGAAAAAAGATTTTCATAGATAAAAATAACAGATAAACAAGATAATGAATAAATACCTAAGAAACAAAATGATATTGGAATTTAAAAGATGCAGAAATCACCATAGGCTGCCAGTTGTTCAGGACTTTATGAGAAAGATGGGTTTTTTAGCTGGTCCTCCCTCGTAGATGGGCAGTATTTTTGACAGGCAGAAGGGAAGAGACATTCCAGGAAGAGGAAACAAAATTAACCAATTTGTGGTGTTAGGAGGCTTGGGAAAATCTGTGGACAAAGTTTATTTCAATACATCTAAAATATTCTGACTGCAGTGATAAGTGAACTACTAAAAACAATAGGTACTTAGAGTGGCCAGAAGCAAAATGAGTCTTTAGAGTTCAACAAAAGTGAAAATAGCCAATGTGCAACAGTACATTGATGTACTACCGCTTGACCTAATTTAACACTTGAGTAAGCTGTGTTGTCTTAACCCAGGACTTCCTTTCTCTTTTCATTCTCTTGGTGTATACGTCTTTGGTTCCACTGGTATTGGCACCCTGAAAATAGCATATGTATGATCCAAGTGTGTTATATGACTCCTGTGGACCTTATCACACAAAAAGTTCAAGTGCAGGAATAACTCTGGGCTTGGATGAGCCATCTTGCTAAATTTAAGTTTTATGTATTATGATGTAAGGTTTTTTGTACTTAATGAAAATTGATTATAGCTATCCTTTTAGTTCTCAATGATTAGTCAGGATATAAACTTTTTTAAATTTAGGCAGAATTGGCTCCTTAGAGTACAATGATGTTGCAAAAATTTTTGTTCATTTTCTTTATATAGACACTCAACCAACATAGATTCAATTTATTGGTTTTTCTCTTGGAATGCCCAAGAGTGAGGTGAGTTATAGTTAACATTTTCTTGGGTTTCTCTTTGTGACTGTCTCTGCTAGGAGCCATTTATATGTGAAGTCCCATGGAGTCGTAAGTTTACTATGCATTGCTATTCATGTGTCCAAGCAAGAGCTAAAAACAAATTTGTACTTAAATTTGGAGATCTGCAGGAAGTCAACTTCTACTGCTCTGTAAGAATGAGGCCTTTTTATTCTAGCTGTTGGATATCTGGATATATATTCTGGTAGAAATGCTCTAATCCAACTGCTTTTTATTAAATCTTTTAAATTCAACATTCCTTATCATCATGAAAAAAAAATACAGAAATTCTAACAAATAACTTATGCTGGGTAAGATTCTTTAAAGGCTTTTAGTAAAAGATGGCTAACTCTTTGTTTACTTGTATTAGATGCTGATTTCAAACAAAATGGAGTCTTTTGAAAAACTGAATAGGACAAATCTTCCAAAGTTGAAGAATTTAGTAAAGTGAAGGCACACTTATGTAGCTGATAGAAGTTGGCAGCATAATGAAGATTAGTGGAAAAAGCAGTTTTGTAATTGTCTAAATTCTATACCTTGTTAAAAAAAAAAGCCAAAAACCAAAAACCAAACCACCACATACAAAACACCCAGAATACAAATATTTGATAGAATTAGAGTCAAAATTCCTAGAATAAACCATCCCTAATCCATTACTGCTGTTAAGGAGATTGTATGGAATACTCTCTGAGGAGGGCATCAGAAACAATGTTAAGAAGTTAAGAAACTAAATATAGTAAAGACCAAGGTCAATAACTGCTATCTGTATAAAACTCTTAAGTGTGGTGCCTGAGGCTGTGTCTTGACGAGTACATAGGATTTTCCTTAGGGAGCAAATTCAAGAGATAAAAACCCCAAAGGAATATTCTGGGAAGAGTCAATAAATAAACCAGAGGGCATATGTTAAATAAGTAGGTTCCATCTAAATCATGAAATATATTAAATAGCTTAAGGATGCTGAATTTATCCTGTAGATACTGAAGATCTATTTGAGATTTTAGAAGTAAGGAAATGATTGAAAAGTACATTAAATATACTTTATTTTCCTCTCTTTCAAAAAATCTCCTTCTACCTCCTATCTTGTCTATTACGTTCTTTCTTCCTCTTCCTCCTTTATTAGTTCTTTTTTTTTTTTTGAGTCATTATTGTTTAATAGACAAAAACAGGGTTTTTGATTCAGACAATCTGTTTCAATGCCTGCTGTGTCTTTTGTATTATTTATTTTCAATATTTTTCTACCCTAGCCTATACTTTCCAATAGCCAGTGGCAGTCACATGTATTTTCTGATAATGTTCAGAATTTTAAAAGGTTGTTAATTCTTACTTTATTGCCTTTTTGCATCCTTCCTACTTTTTTTTATTGAAGTGAATTTACAACGTGTCAATTTCTAGTATACAGCATAATGTTTCAGTCATACATATACATGCATATATTCCTTTTCAAATATTCCTATGTCCTTTTTAAACAACTATTTATTGAATACTGTATAAAGACAGATACTGCAAATTATTGTTAGTTTTCTTTAGGGGAACTAAACTATCATCGTAAGTCAGTTTATCAGGTTTGGTCTTGGAATGCCCAAGGCCTATATGTAATTTTACCCAACTCATAGGTTAGTCCTGGCCCACAAATTCCAGGCCTCAGGAGGCCACAGACATTTGGGGAAACCTCATCAAACATTCACATGTATCACAAGATAATGTGGACAGGTCAGTTCCCTCTGAAGTAAGGATTTCAGAGCATTCCCTCATTCCCACATACTGTGGATTGGGATGAAACCCCTGGGGTCTGAAAGATGCTAGCCCAGCAAATATTTCTGCACACAGGAAAATTCAAGGAGCTGTCATTTGGGAATTACCAAAAATAGCTGTAAATCATTACCTAGACCATTTGAAACAAGAAATCCTTCCTCAGCGATACAACCGTTAACTGTTCAAGCTTGAAAGATCACCCACTATTCGATGCTCGTGAAAAATGTGCAAGTAAAACTAGGTCTTCATTGGGAAAAAAAAAAAAAAAAACAGAACAACAGTAAGAGGAGACTTTAGTAACAAGTTAATCATAGCTCTTCTTTGGTACACAAACATCAGCTAGATAAAGAGCAGGAAAATGGGATTCTGTACTGAAGGCTTTGTTGGAGAAGAGTAGTGTCTAGCTGTGTAATTAGAAAATGAGAAATCTATTTTAACAACAAATCTACAACTCCTGATTATCCAAGAGGTATACCTCGCATTTTTGATATTCTATGAATTTCATAAACCCCTCTATTATACTGAGTATGACTCTGTTGATCTCAAAAGTTTTCCTACCTATAGCTAATAGTATTATTTGTTACTAATATTAACCTACTTGCAAGTCATTTTTTAGCATATTTATCTTACAGGGAGGGAATCATACAAATATTGAACTGGTAATTTAAGGAATTTACTGGAATAGGTTGCTCTTTAATACCTGTGCAGTTTGGCGACAAATATATTAGGGGCAAATAGACACAGCAGAGAAAATACCACTTCTTCATATTTGAAGCTATACAGAGATAAAAAGAATCTAGGTGGGTGCAAAATGAGAAAATTATTATCTTTCAAATCCATCATTGGAAGACTTGTGCTTAGAAAATCTGATTTTTAATTGTTCTTTTTGGTGGCATAAGGCCTTCTAGTAGTCAGCAACCATAGCGTTGAGGAAATTTGCCATGGCAGAAGGTTGTAAGAATCTGGTCATTGGCAGTGTCAAGTATATGGGTTGGACAATCACTTAGCAAGATATTGTAGACTATCTGAACATCAGACAGAGATTGCCTTTGACAACTTTTAAGGTCCTTCTAGTCTTAAGGTTCTGTGATTTTTAAGGCCTGCTTTTCTGTATTTTGAATACTGACTGCTTGGTTGTAGGCAACTACCCATAATCCTTTCTGCATTACCAGATAAGACTTAAATGTCATCTGGCTGGGTCCTGTTGGTGATATGGTTCCCGCCAATGCAGGATGTTTCCAAATGATGTGAAAATCAAACAAGGGAGAGCTAGGAGAATATCTCTTCCTTCTTGCAGGCACTACCTGATGTGGCATAAGTGAAAAAATAAATAAATGTTAATATTCTTTGAAGATAGATTTGTATTTGTCAATAATGACTATGCATAAACTAAAATGAGTAGTATTATTTCTAATTTTTCTTCTGTTTTTCTCCTTTTGTACTGCATTTTCCCCATTACTTGTGATTAAAGTAATCATAGACTCTCATTCTAGCAACTGCCTTCAAAAGAAAGGTATATTTCATCATCTAGTGATGCTCACTCACCACAGACATTCATCATCATGGAATCACCAAAGTGAATAATCAATCTGGTTGGTTAAAGCTTTGGAGGACTCAAATTAACTGAATTCTTTTATGAATATCTGATAAAATTTGCCTCTCAACTGTTTTCCGAGAAAGAAACAACTATTGTTTATGTCCTACTAAAATTTATAGTGAAAGTAGGTGGAAAAGAAAGATTTTATAGTTAAGTTTTCAGAAATTCCTGAATTTCATAAATTGAGTAATTTCCTTGTGCTCTTGTGCCATTGTTATTTACATATACATGATTTTATTTTCATTGTTTACCATTCAACTTTGACTTCCAATAGAAAATGAATATTTTTTCCTACCATCATTGGAACTTTAAAAAATGTTTGTGAAAAGAGGATACAAACAGTGCTTATTCTATGAACCTAAGTAAAATGCCCACTTAGAGGCAGCTGCAGCAATTCACAGACTTCCATTTAGCTATGACAAATGATTTAGAAGGTGGAACAATGCTTTGCAGTAACTTAAGACAAAATGTAAAGGCAAAAAACTGATTAATTTCTAAAGAGATAGTATGTCTTTCAAAAGAAAACTTCTAAAAGAATGAACTTCTTAAGCATGAAAAGAGATAAATTCAAATAATGGGCTAGCCTGTTAGAACCTGCGCCTCTTAAGCAGGACAAAAACATGCACAACAATGCTATAGCACAAACCTTTGAATAGAAAGCATTGTGAGGAGAACATGTCTTTTCATTAACGAATAAAATATTCCTTTACCCCCACTAAAAGTTTGCATGGTTTAATTTAACAGAAGAAGTGAGGGTTCTATGGTGAATATGAAGCATAATTATTGAGTTTGGTAAAAGGGGACTTGAAACATACTGTCAGAATGGGGTAAAATAGGTTGAAGGCTGGATATTCCAAACCCTTGCTCAATTATATATATAGCAAGAATGTAAGCAATTGAAAAGCTCTACAATCTATTCTTTGGTCTGTACTTGAACACTAGAGAAAACAAGCCTTGTAAGAAAGCATGGGCAATAAAGATAGGTGTAGAGCAGAAACAATTATGATTAAAGAATGAAAATCAGCAATGAGAGACTTTTCTCTTCCCAGGCAGCCTGTTGTCTGAAATGCTTCCTATTGGGACTCATTTCTTTAGCTCCTGAATGGCATTTTTGGTTCAAGAGTTCCCTACAAAAATGCACTTAAGCTCAGAAGGGGTAAATCCTTAAATTATTAGCAACAAACATATCAGCAGGGATTATAACCATCTGTTCTCAATCCTAGAACTGTACTCAGAGTTGCCTAAAGGAGGAAGAGGCTTCTTGGTGGAGGGAAAGGGACTGTCTAAAGGGGAGGGGGAAGGAGCCAAAGACAAACTATGCCTATGTCACTATTTTGCCAAGAACCTTGCTCTGGCTGACAGACCTGAAAGAAAACCAAAACTAAAACCAAAAAACAAAGAAACAAAAAAACCCATGCATGGAGCCAATGCAGATTTCATAAGAAAACTGCATTTTAGTACATTGTTTGGTAATCATGTGTTTATATGCTTCTCTCAGCTAGACTGTAAGCTTTTACAGGCAAGAAACCGTGGCTTAAATTTCTCTGAATACCCAGTAACTGGCATATAATAGATTTTCAATCAGTATGTGTTAATTTTTTCACTTAGCCAATACATATTCAATGGAGCATTGAGAACCTTAGTTACTGAGTTTTAAAACTTCCCAAGAAGGCAGGGTGCTAATTATGCTTTTGAAGTGGGAATGGTGTACTTTTTTTTTTCAAATTGAGGTATACTCAGTTTACAATGTTGTGTCAATTTCTGTGAAGCACAATGCTTCAGTCATATATGAATATGCATATATTCATTTTCATATTCTTTTTCACCATAAGCTACTACAAGATATTGAATATAGTTCCCTGTGCTAAACAGTATAAACTTGTATATCTATTTTATATATATTAGTATCTACAAATCTTGAACTCCCAGTTTATCCCTTTCCACCCACTTCTCCCCTGGTAACCATAAATTTGTTTTCTATGTCTGTGAGTCTGTTTCCGTTTTGTAAAAAGTTCATTTGTCTTTTTGGATTTTACATATAAGTGGTATCAGATGATATTTGTCTTTCTCTTTCTGGCTTACTTCACTTAAAATGACAGTCTCTAGGGCCATCCATGTTGCTGCAAATGGCATTATTTTACCATTTTTTATGGCTGAGTAGTATTCCATTGTATAAATATACCCCTTCTTTATCCAGTCATCTGTTGATGGACATTTAGGTTGTTTCTATGTCTTGGCTATTGTAAATAATGCTGCTATGAACATTGGGGTGCTGGTGTCTTTCTGAATTAAGGTTTCCTCTGGATATATGCCCAGGAGTGGGATTGCTGGATCATATGGTAAGTCTATTTTTAGTCTTTTGAGGAATCTCCGTACTGTTTTCCACAATGGCTGCACCAAACTGCAGGGAATGGTGTGCTTTTAATTGTTTGTCACAGAGCAGGATTTTGGGTAGAGTAGGATTGGAGGACATTTAGCTTTGTCCAGAGTGCTTCTGGGCATAGCATATTGGTAAATAAGATGTTATGTATAGTGGTCATCTATAGTTCTGGGAGAGCTACTGTAAGCCCAAGGAGCATCGATTAGTCAGGGAGGGAAATGGGAATAATAAAGACGAAGAAGATGATGATGATGATAAATAATAATAATTCTAGTAGTTAATACTGGTTAACACTTACTATGTACCGGACACTGTTCTAGACATTGCATAAACATTAATTCATTGGATTTACACAAGAAACTCTATAAGGTAGGTATAATTATTACTGCCATTTCACAAATAAGAAAACTGAAGCCCAAAAGAGTTTAAGTAATTTACCCAAGGTCACAAAGCCAAGTGGTGGAGCTATTTGAATTCTAGCAGTCTGATTCCAGAGTCACCATCTTAACCTTTAAACTACACTATTAAATAAGACCCTGGGGAATAGGATTTTTGAGGGACCTACTTTGGGCAAATCTCTTCAGTGTGTTACTTAAATAAATTTGGTATGTTTCAAACCAGTTTGTTTTTCCTTTTTTTTTTTTAAGAGAGCTAATTTCATTTTATTTTATTCTTTAATTTTTCATTTTTTCTTAATTGAAGTATAAAGCCAGTTTGTTCTTGAAGAGCTCTTCAGGACAAAGGCTGGTTTAGACTCAAAGTGAGCCATTTCAAGGGTACTCTGTTTTTGAGTAGATTATTTGTCCAATTGCCTCTGGCAGAAACCTAGCAGTTTTGGAGATAGGTGGATATAGGAAGATTGGCCCCCATTTCCCACACCTGGCATGAATAAGTTCTATCTACAGGTAGATAATACTTTTAAATTCTGATTGGTTAGTTCAGTGTACAATCTATCTGTACACTGAAAATTCTGATGCCTCCTAGGGGCATTTCTGGGCCATTGCAAGTGTTAACAAGTCTTAACTTATCAAGAAACTCCCCTGAATAATTTTGCAAATGGAGATAGCAGGAATGTAATGGGAATGTAAATGGAAATAATAAAGACGAAGAAGAATGTAAATGAATTCTAATTAAGGAGTTGCTCTTTGCGGACAGCACCTCCCTTTTGCCTTTTGCTTTCCCTATTAGATATGATCTGGTAAGGATAGATAGTAATATCATATAGTGTGATGACTTACAGTTAGTTTTAATTTAGGCTATAAAGAATGGTAGGTGAGAGCACTGTGCACAACCTAATGATTCAGGTCAATTTTTAGATTCAAGTTGCTGGCTTATATTCATTTTCCCATGTACAAAATTTTCTCATGTACAAAGCTTTGACTTATATAACTAAATGGCAGTTTTTCTGTGTCATTTTACATGCTGTTTAGCATAAGAAATCAGTAGTTGAAGGAGTATTCAGAAGCATACATACACATACACAAAATTTCCAAATGTTATCAAATCTGTGTACTCCATATTGTGGGCATTAATTCCAAGAATGCTTAAAGATGTGTTTCAGCAGACTTTTATTTTATAGTATTACAGCTGGAACTAACAACTAAAATCAAGTTTTGTGTTTTTCCTTCCAATATACATCATGGCCCTTCTGTAAAATTAGATGATTGATTAAAATAAAAAACAAAACAAAGCAAAAACAAACTCTCCAAACCCACCCATCTGCAAAAGGAAGGCAGAAATTGATCCAGGGTAGAGAAAAGCATTTGGGGCCTTTCAAATAAATTTCAAAACACTCTTGAGTTAAAAAATATTGTTAATAAAATAACTTAATTTAAAAAGCCAAGTAAAAGGTTTTAAAATATTCCCGTGATTTTAAAATGTATTATTAGCTCAACAATGTTTTTTATAAGTGAGTATTTTAGTTTAAATTTTAGGTTCTTTGGTAAATTTTAGGTAAGATTCTCTCCTGTCCTTCAGAGTGATGATTTCCTAGAACAAAGAAAATCTCTTTCTGTGAATCCAGGGATAGGGACTACTTTTATTTATAACAGTGGGTTTAAAAGGTTCAAATGTAGCATATTTTGAGAAACCACATTAACAGAATATCCTTTCTTTGCATATTTCCTTAATTAACAAATAATATTCTTTCTGATGAGTAAAACTGTGATAGACTTTGAAATGTACTACCCTCCCCCTGCCAAAAAAAGACTAAGTGTCAGGTTAGTATACTTTTCTGGGTTATCTCTGCCTTTTATTATCAGTGAACTATTTTACAACTCTGTAAGTTGTAGAAAATTAATAATAATGCAAATAATTCTTGCCCATAGAAATGCAAATCAGTTGTATATGGCAGTGCCTGTTTTGCATCTCTGTGAATATATTTCTTTATTTGTCTATGTATGTATGGTTCTTCAAATTTTTCTTGGAAGGAATGTCTTCTTACTGGTCCCTCATTAATTACTGAGTTTAGTAAAATTGTTGACACAAGTTTATTTTGTATCTGTTTACGAGTCATGACTTTACTCTTTAAAAATGTATCCTTTCTGCCATTTCTTATCCTCCATGTTACTGAAGTTCTTCTATCTAGACTACTTGAGGATATACTTCTAAAAGTGGAATTTCAACATGCTTTAAATTAAATGGGTTTTGAATGTCTTAAATCTTTACAAGATTAATTATACTAGCTTCCTTTTTTCAGTATCATCAGGCATGTTATCTTTCCTATGGGGACTGTAATAAATATTTTTGCTGTAAAGGCACAAATAGCATTAAACTAAAAATTGTGATGCCCAGGGGGCTTATGAAGATTACATTTAAATAAGATCATACTATACTAGCTTACGTAATTTTTTTTCTTATCAGTACTTCATTACATAGAACTGTTTTTAATTTGCTTTTTGTTTCCAGTGGATTTTAAGAATTATTTCTGACTACTGGGCTTTTAAAAATGATGTCTCTCCAACAGATATATTTATTTGGATATATCCTACAAGTGAATAGAGTTAGGTTACATGTGTAATCTGGTTTCAGATTTGCACATGTACAATGGCAATAAAGTAAGGTACTCTGACTTTACGACATTTATTTCAGTGTATCTAAGGCTTCCTTGCTTCATAATATCAAATTAGCTCCTTTTCTCCTCAATAACAGCTACAGTTTCTTCAAGATTTAGAGCAAGAGAATATGGAAAAATATTAAATTCTTGCTTCAGTTCTTGTTCATAGACAGACTTTGACTTTCCTTATAATACTGTACAAGAAACTAACTTAGTATACAGCTAAGGCATTTGAAATTTCTTCCAAGACAAACTGCTACCTGGTTGCTGTGTTGAGTTACTGGGACAGTTGCTACATAGCCACTGGACCCCCTCCATCTCTGCTCTTCGTTTGATTTCACTTAATCTTGTTTTCATAATTTCTCTTTGCATGTGTCTTTTTATATTTAAACTTTTCCAAGGTCACAACACAAATCAGTGGCAAAACAGGGAACAGAATTCCCAAGAGTCTGAAAATATTACAAGCTCTGTCTTAGAACAGTGATGTCATCAGGAAGATTTTTTTCCTTCCCACGAACATCTAAAATAACTTCTTATGATAAAATCTCTTGAGGGAGAAATGAATCATATCAATTTCAACTTTTTAGTACCTATTTAACTTGAATAATTTGAGGAAGAAATAGCCAAAGTGAATTAACAATAAATAACTTCTCAAAAAATATGTAACTTCTCATGTTAAAACTATTAACACAACAACCATCAGCCAAGAACCTGAGAAACTAAGTGAAGGTGAAAGCTAGGAGAACTCATTTTGTAAGCAACTTATCTGTCAAGCAGCATTTGATAAGAGAATGAAGGAAGGTCTAGTGGGGTTTTGTTCAACGTCTTTTAGGATTTAGATGGGTTTTTATAATTAGTTGGGACCAGGTAAATTCTATTAGAAATGCTCTGGGGGATTATTAAGTACTTTTCACCCCGTTGACATTCACTTGCTCAGTGTGTTCACATAGCTTCTGGTTATTTTAAAGGAAAATTCCTTGTCATGGACTATTTTGCATTCTCTTACAAAGTTTTTTTTTTTCTTTTTTTTAATTCATTCTAGTTCACATTTCCCACTGTTTTCCTTTTTTCTTGACAGCTCTGTTTAACTGTCACTCAGTATTCTATACAGTGCAGAGGGTGTTACAAAAGTTGACTTGTTTAAGATAAATGAGCCCCTGATTGTAGTACAAGAAGCCAGTTGCTAGGGCATGTTTTCTTCCACAGTCTTTTGTTGTTGAATTAATTCATTCAGATGCTTCTTTTCACATTGGAAAATTGTTTCTGGGTAAATCTTATAAAACATAGTTTTCACTATTGAGTATGTTCACATGAAAGATCAAGGTGGAAATACTGATTTATTAAAAAACTTATGCTTGTTTGGCAACTTTTCAAAATGCAGAGTCATTACCAAATCCGTGATCACGTGTGTATGTCCAGAAACAGCTGCCACAGCTATTGAAAGGATTGGTTTGATTTTCTTCAATACACATCCATCCAAAGCTATTGCTTTTTAAAACAGTCAGTTTAATGAATGGGATTTGAAAAAGAATATATTCGTTTTGTAAAATTCCTTTATAACCAGCCATGGGTTGGTTTGTTTGTTTTTTAGCTACTGATCTTTTTCTTATTGAGATTGTATTCATATAGCATAAAATTCATCATTTTAACAATTTTAAAGCATACAATTCAGTGCTTTTTTAGTATATTCAAAAAATTATGCAGTCATTGCCATCATCTAATTCCAGAGAGTTTCCATTTGCCCATTAAGCAATCACTCCCCATTCCTCCTTGAGCTTCAACTCCTGGCAACCACTAACCTGCTTTATCTTCATAGATTTGCCTTTTCTGGACATTTCATATAAAAGGAATAATACAATATGTGGCCTTTTGTGTCTGGTTTCTCTCACTTAGCATAATGTTTTCAAGGTTCATTAATGTAGCAAGTGACAGTTCTGCATTCCTTTTTATGATTAGATAATACACCATTGTATGGATTTCCCACATTTTGTTTACTCATTCATCAGTTGATGGACACTGGGTTGTTTCCACTTTTTGGCTACTATAAGTAATGCTGCTATAAACATTCATGTACAATGTTTTGTGTAGATAAATGTTTTCAGTTCGCTTGGGGAGATACTGAGGAGTAGAATTGCTGGGTCATATGATAACTGTATGTTAAACTTTTTGAGGAACTGCCAGACAACAGCAATACCGTTTTACATTCCCACCAGCAATGTATGAGGGTTCTAATTTCTCCACCTCCTTGTCAACACTTGTTATTATCTGTCTTTTTGGTTATAGTCATCCTAGTGGATGTGAAGCAGTATCTCACTGTGGCTTTGGTTTGCATTTCTCTAATGACTGAGGATGGCAAACATCTTTTCATGTGCTTATTGGCCATTTGCATATCTTCTTTGGAAAAATATTTATTTAAGCCTTTGCCTATTTTTAAACTGTGTTCTTTTCTTAGCATTATTTGGATAAATGTGACATTAAGAGAATAAATTTTGGAATTACATACATGGGGTTTCCAATCCCTGGTCTCAATAATCTTGGGTAAGTAAGTTCCTTAATAACAAGACATAGTTTCCTACCTATAAAGACAATAGTACTGGCTCCATGTATTTGAGGAGTAAAAGAGAAAATGTATCTAATGTGTGATACAATCAATCAAGAACAATAATTATTGTTGAGTTTTTAACATTATTATTTGAAATGAATCTTTTATTCTTTAAATGCCATCGATCAATTCATTCATATACTGACCCAGGATTTTTTGAACCCATTATACATTAGATATTGTGACTATTCCAGCATTTGCCATTAAAGAACCAGATAGTTTAGTAGATAGGGAAAGCTGAATATGTAAGCAAATAATTACAATACAGTGAGGTAAATATTTTAATCATGAGACGTACAGGGGACTCTTGGAGTTCTGAGGAATGGTTGGGGGTTTATGTCAAGCCCACTAATCACTTGTTTGATGAAATAGGCTGTAATTCTTTGCTTTGCATTTTAGTAAAGTTAGGTGGCAAAGTGTAATCCCACATAGTTAAATTCCCTTTTTATTACCTATGAGAATTGAATTAAATAACAAATGAGAATTAGAAGATAAATGTGCTACAACTATGATCTTTAGCCTCTATTCAGCATATGGAAACACTAGGATCCCATGTTCCCTTTCATTATAAGGGCTACCAGGGCCTTATCTGGAAAACAATGAAACCACTGCCCTTCAGTAATTCTGAGAGTTGACTGAGCCAGCTAAATATGCCTGGTACTGGTGCCCTTAGAGATGCATAAATAAAAGGCAAAGGACACTTAACCAGTGTTTAATTTGACAAATTTCATAATTGTTTGTATTATATATAAAATATTTAATGGTGGAAAAAAGTAATTATTTTTCCATTTCCATATACAACATATTGTGGTTTATTATGAGTTAACAAATAATATAGCCCTTCTATATTCTGCACATGTACTATTTTATTCCATTAAATATTTACATTGCTAAGATATCATATGACTATAGTTCCAATTATAGTATTAAGGTTTTGAGTGCCAAGACTGAGATCTTGTTTTCTTCACTATTTGAAATGGCTGTGAATTTTCTCTGTCTTGTGGAATAATTATGATATATAGATGTGTGTGCGTGCGTGCGTGTGTGTGTGTGTGTGTGTGTGTGTGTGTGTATTTTAACCTTATGAGTCTGGTCTAGGAACTAAAATTCTCCTCATAAGAGGGAATAGGACTTAAATTACAGCTTATCTTCTACTGAATGCAATTGTTTTAAGACAAATTGAAGTATATTTCCAGCTCTTTCAAAATTGGCAGGACACAAATGAAATACCATTGAGATATGAGACTTGAGGTTGTGAACCAGAAGTCAGATATCTGTAACCTCAGCTTTTCTCTTTCCATGTAGCTTCTCCCTCCACTCACTCCATTTTATTAGCAGTTAAACTGGGAGACTAGGCTTTCCAGACCCACAGGTCTGACTCCAGATTCCCAGCTATCCATAGGATGGATCCCCAAAATCTACTAAACTGAAAAGGAAATATTCACAAGAAAATTTGCAAAGTGAGATATGCCTTGAATATCTGAGGAGTATTTTATAATAAGAAAAATGTCAAATTTAAGTTGTTGCTTCCCAGTTTATAGAACTAGCAGCTTAAACATGTTAAAGAGACTCCTTTTTGTACATTTAGAGTACAAAATTTCTTCCCAATTTTGAGCTAAATTATACATGTGATTCACTTTCTGCAAAGCATATTCATGAAAAGTTGAATGTACAAATATTATACTAGTTGGAGAATCAACCTTACTTAACTACTGGTTTATATTTTACTTTCAGAGATGTCAACTCTCATACCAACATTTTAGCTTTTTCAGGTATTTTTTAGGGTTTTTGGATTTTTTGGTTTTTTTCTTTTCAGGTGTTTTTATCCTTTAATCTCTTTGTGAAGTAGTCAAAGGCCTCTAAACAAATACTTAAATGTTCTGGAGGAACCCTTGAAAGGAACCCCACAGGAAATTCTTTTCCTGGGTGCAAAAATTAGCTTTTAATGCCTCTAGTTCTGAAGTCTTCTGTTTTACTAATTGTCAAATAGAAAGAGTAATCTCAGGCAACTTTTGCCATTAAAAGAGAGTGTGTCTTACTGTCTAGAGAGAAAATAAGGTTAGATTCATTGGAAGTCTTATAGTCAAAACACGAACATTTCCCAGCCATGAACATATTTTACTGGCTTGCCCTTCAACTAGGAAACACAAGGCAGTAAATGAAGTATGAAAAACATTCTGTACAGCTTCTGTGGTATCTGTAGTTACTCATTGTTAAAGGACTACTGGCAAAGCTATACCTTACTAACATAGGGACATTAAAATAAGGTTAGACCTTGAAATGAATTGAGAATAGTCTCACACTAACTGTATCATTGGCAGTTTATATTTTGTTAGTATTAGGAATGCAACATTGTGCCCCCTTCAGTGATAGGATTACCCATTCCTCCAGATCCAATGTGACAAATGAAATGATTGGGACTGCTGCTGCCTTTCATTAGCAGTGAAAATGATTTTGGGCTAGAGTTGGAAGTAAAGAATGGTACATCCAGAAATAAGTCTGCCTAATAAAACCAAAAATACTTATCAAAGATGATTTATACCCCCCAAAAATAGTCACTTCTAAATTATTTTCTTTGTAGATTTTCCAAACTTATTGCTTTTACTCTTTCTTTCTTCCCTTTGGGCGATTTCACTAATTATTGAATAGAAGAGAAGAGAAAATCAATGATAATTTCAGGTTCCACATTAAAATGTAGATGACTTGGATAGATAACCTAATCCTATAAAAACAGTCTTTATAATGAGAGTATTTTTCTTGGTAGCAAAATGGGGTTGGAGGTGAGGTACAGTATTAAGAACTCTGAATGTAATTGCTATCACCGTGACATCAAGCAAGTAAATTAATCTCTCTGTACTTCAATTTCCCTTTTCTGCAGAATAGAAATAAAAATACTTATCTTCCAGGGTTGTAGTAAGGATCAAGTAATAATGCATGGGAAAGGGCTTTACACAGTATACAATGGTGAACCTTTGGTGGGGGGAATAGTCTTTGCTCTCTCACTTCCCTCTTTGCTCAGTTTAGATTCCATGGTCCATGATGATAATTAATTGCTTAAGCCCACCCTCACCTCCCCTGACCCTCCTGTCCTTTCTCCTTTCTTTTTGACTCTGTTCTTGGCATAATATCAACCCTGTATAGAGTAAGTTTTCAACAGCACAACAACAACAAAAAGAGAATGGGCTTCGGTGTCTGACAGTGAATTTAACCTGTGCTCTACCCTTTATTAACTTTTGAGAAGTCAGTTAGCATTCCCAAGCCTCAGTTCCTGGTCTAAGAAAGAAAGTGATGATGCGACATCATCCAATTGTTGAGAAAATTGAATTCAATAACATTTGTAGCATGACGCACAAGACCTTTTCCACCATAAGCATCTAATAAGTGGAACTATTATTAGTAGTATTTATAATCCACAATAATTATTTTTTTCTATGCTGAGAAGACCTGACATTAATTTGCAGGTGTTCTTTTCCAAACATACATCTATGTTTGCTATATACAAATATTTTAAAATTCTGACTTAATAGTCTCATTTATTGTTTTTAACTTTAAAACCTTTGTTTTGAACCCCCTGTTCTTTTCCTTAATACCTTGAAGAGCCAAGAACTTTCTAATTATTACATTTGGCTTATTCACAGTACAATAAAGAATTTTTAAAAAGAAGATGAAAACTATGGTCTTAAACCTGTCCTGAATTTATAAAACATGGCGTATAAAATGTGCAAATATAAATACGTCGATAAAGGTATTCAAATTCAGCTGAGAAAAACTTTTGTAATGAAACTATATGAGTAATTCTAAAACCTGCCTTACACAACTAGGTAGCTAAGGAACATTTTCCTCAAACCTCACTAAATGGTTCCACAGGTTTCTATGTTTACTTTTAGATTTAGAACACATCAGTCAAAACATTGACACTCTTTTATGTTGAGTTTCTGATTACAAAAGAAAAATCCACCTTAACCTTAGTGTGCCTCAAGGCCTTTAAACAATTCTCCATACTATTCTAAGGCCTTTGTGTTATCCAATGGATTATATTTTAGTAAAACAATGGAACGTTCCATGTTCCTTATTACCATTCATCATCCAATGGCTGTAAAAATCACCATCTGCTGGGAGAAAGAGAACTAAATCAGTCCTCCCCAGCTGCAAAGAGATAAAGCTCAAGATCTCGTCACATAATTTCTGGGCTCCCAGAAGACTGGAGTCAAAGTACAGTTTTCCTTGACACAAAGCCTCTAGCCTTGTAAACATGTCAAACAGCACATACACCCTGATGTATTCTTGTTATTGGGGAAGAAGCATATGTGGGGAAAGTAGTAGTAAAGGCTGAGATAATACAATATAACATCAGCAATGTAAATAGTGGCTACCATATGCCAGGCACTGGCTGTCATATTTTTAATCCTCACAATAACCATTTAATGTTCATATTATTCTCATTTTCTTAGAAAACTGAGGTTCATTGAGACTGAGTAAATGCTGTGGTGAGTCAAATCCAGATCTATTTGACTCCAAGGCTAGGGTGTTAATCACTGTGCTGTTCTGCCTTCCAGTGACATGAACAAATAAGGAAAAACTGAACTGGTGAAGGATTTATCCATTTATGGAATAGATCTGGGAGGAGGGGAAACATGGAAAAGGTGGTACTACTTTAAAAGACACAGGACGAGTGTTTAAAGGTAATGAGGCTGTGGACTTGTACCCTACTTCATGCCTTTTCCTACTCCCCTCTCCCAAAGGAAAAAAAAAGGCCCTAAAAATCTTACATAGCTTAAGAAACAGACTATCGTTTCCATTAACTTCCCTAGTTCTCTATCAAACATTTGAGCCCATAAAACCAGATTTCATTAATTAATTTCTCACCCTCACAGCATTAGCTGCAGGTGATACGGCACAGGCTGTAAAGCAATAGCTCGCAAACCTCAGCAAGCACTGGAATCGCCTGAGGGCTTGTTAAACACAGATTCCCGGGCCCCAGCTCTAAAGTTTCTGATTCAGTAGGTCTGGGGTAGGGCCTGAGAATCTGCTGTTGTAGTAAGTTCCCAGGTAACCCTGATGCTGCTGGTTCAGAGACCACACTTTGAGAATGACTGCTATAAAGAAAAACTATGCCAGAGAGAGTCAGATTTATACGCACATACCTATGACAAGCTGACAAATAAAAGAATAGTTTCTTAAGAGGCTACCTTCCGTTCTGCAGGCACAGCTTTATGAATCTAGTTATCTATAGCTGCATGTGTATAATGAATGGTGTTCACAGGTAAACAAACATGAGAAGAAAATTGATCTTATGGCCATTATCTTGATGGGGTAAAAGATTATGCTTTTAATGTGCAATTTGCTCAGCTAAGCTATCCTAAGGATGAGAATATCCCATTCAGAAGAGGCATCTGTATCCAAATTTAATACCAACTCTTTATAATCAAGAAAAAATGTACATAAAAATAAAATGCACCAGAGTAGGGATGGGAAAAGTCTAAAACCAGAACCATACACATTTCCAGTTGTAAGCCTCTGCTCATCCAATTGCTTACGGCTTTTTTTTTTTTTTTTTTTTTTTTTTAAGAGAACAGAGATAGCAAGAAGTCTCATTAAGCTGGATCTGTGGAAGCCAGCATGGCCGTGGCCACTTATCTGTTTCTTACCCGTTACCTGGCACAAGCTCCATGTTTGACTTGGTCTTGCCTAGTTTTGGTATATGCTGTAGTTACAGCACTAGGGGCTACCACCACTGCTGCAGAAGCTGAAATCAATATGAAATCTGGGGAGCAGGATGTCACAAGACAAGTATTATTTTAACAAGAAATTCAAAAGGAGCCTGAGCTTAATATGGAAATGAGGTTTCCATCCCACAGGAGCTTTTGGATGGAGACTTCTTATTCTAACATCCTTTTGAAATGGAAAAACACTTACTATATAATCCCCTTTACTTGGTTATCCAGATCCTCTTTTTAGGTTGATAGTTTTCTTTCTTTCTTTTTTTTTTTCTGGAGGGGGGCTAGTGTGTCTACAGTAACTTTATTGAAACACAGAAACCAGGCTACAATAAGTTTACATGATTAGAGCAGATGGAGGTTACCTTCACCTTACCTGAGTGAAGTCTGAGCCCAGCTGGCAGCACCAAAACCAAAGCCCAGAGCACTCTCTTTCCTGGTACTGCCCTGCATTGCCTGACTCGTGATATGAAATGAGTGACTGCACAACCATGCTGAAAGAAATGAGGTTCCACTGGGCAGAGGCAACATTTCAACAGGAGACAATCAATTGTTGAAGAGGATGCTAAAATAAAGTACAGTTACCTACTTTCCACTATTCCTTGCCAAGAGTGGTGACGGTATAGGGTGAGCAGTAAATGATGTTCTTCATTCTTCAAGTAACTAAATCCTAATAGGATGGGGTAGATAGTCAATCCAGCAGTATAACAGGATGAAAATCTAAGTTAGTTATAGATCTTTCTAAGGAAAAGAACCACAGTGATAAAGGAAAAGAGAGGAACCTTAAAATGTCTTCAAGTATTAAAAAGGAGAGCCTCCTTTCTTTCTTCTTATATAAGGCAGGAAACAGCATCTTTTATTTCCCTTGCTGCACTGGCAGCAGACTCCCTGGTTTTCATAGAACGTGATTTCTGTAATTTAGTCTGTTGATAAGGCTGGTCAATCATGGGAGGAAGAACAGGCTGACCATTAATATTAGAAATTAGGTCTTCTCACGAAGCCTCTAATATGGGCTACTTCACATGCTGGTTCCACAGAGGAACCCCCAACACCATAAGGTGTGTCAGTTAAAGCTTCTGCAATATTACAATAGAGTGATTGGCAGATTTGGGGGGGGGGAGCCTGATTTTCTTGCACATGTAAACTCTTTCAGAAAATCTGGAAATATAAGGATGGGGAAGAGTTTAGAGCCACAGAGTTCCAGACACCAGCCACGGATCATCGGCCTCTGTCCCATTTCACTCCATGTTCTTTTCTGAGAAACACATTGCCAAGGGTTAAGCACTGTGGTTGAAAGAAATGACTCACTTACCACCTTTCACCCTCCCTCATCCTCCATGTGACTCTCACAACTGCGGAGCTGAAGTCAGGACGATTGTCTCTGTTCACTTTCATCATGGAACTCGCTTGGTGACACCTGGTGGATGTCATGAACAAGGTAGCCCAGTTGACCAAGATGTCACTGAGATATGGCTGACCTTTGTCATGTAGATGGAGAACTCTTTGGTCAGCCACTACACCTGTTCAGGCTTTTGCCCTGTGAAACAAAACATGCCAGTTTTGTCATGGAGAAGCCCTTCTTCTTGAGGTTGGAGACCAGCTGAATCCTTACGCTAATGATACAAGTCAGCCATGCCTTTCACTTCTTGCAACCATTGTTTTTGCAAATCTGGGCTGGTCAGAATGGTCGAGGCAATCAGGGTTCCACTGAGAATACATGAGATCTTCAAATGTGACTACACCCTTTTGGCTTCATCAGCATCTTTGCAGGACCACAGTGAAGGCTTCCACATGCTTACCATGTAAGCCCATATTCTTGCCATAGGATTGCCAGAGGCAAACAGTGCTCTCTTTAATGAAGTGGCACAGAGTCCAGACATCATTGTTTTCATCACCATTGGTAAAGACTTGGTAGGCTGGAAGAAGACTGTATAGAATAACTGTATTTTAATAGTTGTATTTTAAGACTTTTGCCATCAGCAGACTAGGTCAGAGAGGTGCACTGGGGTAGCTCTGCCTTGCTGCTGGTACTGATAATTTCTTGCTTCAGTTCATCTACAATCATCTTGCCTTCCAAGTCCCAGATCTTGATATTGGGGCCTGTGGTGATACAGAGCCAGCAGTGGTTGGGCTGGAACACAGGGCATTGATGTCCCCATCATCTAGCATACAAAAGTGCTTACTTTTGTTGAGGTGCCACAGCATGGCCTCACCATCCTTGCCTCTAGAAACACAGAGGGATCCATCTGGAGAGACAGTCACAGTGTTCAGGTAGCCCAGGTAGATAATATGGTTGGTCTTCAGCTTGTTGTTTGCCAGGTTCTGTACCTTCACCAGCTTGTCCTGGGCACAGGAGACGAAGACAGGATCGCTGCTACTGGGTGAGAAGTGGACGCAAGACACCCACTCCCAGTGCCTCTCACCCTGGACAGTATATTTACATACATCCAGAATATATAATAGAAACTCCTAGAATTTTCTCTTCAGCCTTAGAAAGTGTTGCTAACTCTTTGAAAGTTTACATTCAGAATATTTACTTAAAAAAAAAAAAACCCTGTTGCTTTTTAAATGCATACTCACAAATGTTTTATAAAGGCTTTTGAGAACTCTGGTAACTTGGTTATCAGAGCTGTTCAGGTTGCCTCATAGGTCATTCACACCATAAATATTGCCTATAATGGGCCATGTTATTGGAGCCTCTCGGCTTGTGTCTGTCCTTTTGCTCAGGAATCTATCATGAAATGATCCTATAAGGCTTGATTTGTAAGAGAGAGTTGAGGAAACAGAAGGCCAGCTTCTTGGTCCATTTGGGCTGCTAGAACAAAGTACCATAGACCAGGTGGATTATAAACAACAGAAATTTATTTCTCACAGTTTTGGAGGCTGGAAGTCTGAGATCAGGGTGTGAACATGGTCAGTTTCTGGTGAGAGCATTCTTCCAGGTTGTAAACTGCAGACTTCTCACTGTGTCCTCATATGGCAGAAAGAGTGCTAGCTAGCTTTCTGACCTCTTAAAAGCACTAATCCCAATCATGAGGGCTCTACTCTCATGACCTAATTATTTCCCAAAGGCTCCATCTCCACATAACATCACAATGGAATTAGGGTTTCAACCTATGAATTTGGGCGGGGTGGGAGTGAGGGGAACACAAACATTCAGTCCATTGCAGCCTGCAGGCTCTCCTTTCACTAATTCACTTAAACAGAATGGCAGAAATGTGTTAGTAACTTCCCTCATACAAACTTTCTTGTTTACAGTCTAGTTGGTTGACATGTTTCTAGAATGTCTGGATTATTTTCTATTTGAATAATACCTGAACCCAATTAACTTAGAAATAACAAATTATTCCAATCTTTATTTGAAACAATATTGGTTCAAAAATCCATTAATGAGTAGAAACTAATAGGTGTTTGTTGAATGAATACTGTGCTTTCTTCAACTTGGGAACCCAAGCTTCACTTCTAGAAGCAATAGCATTGTTTCTATTTTTGTTACTTCCTGGCTGCTGTCCTAGTCACTTTAGTTACCCCAACACTGCCCTGCACCACAGCAACCCAGCCCAGCTAACACAGACTGTCCTGCTGGCTACTGGTTCATGGTCCATCATGGCCCTATCCTCTATCAGGACTGGGAGAAAGAAGACAAATGAGGAAGGAAGGAAGTCTACTCTTCAGGTAATGAAGTAAGAATATTCTGAGGCCTTTTAAATTATATTTATGTATTTTTGGTTTGGTTTGATCAGAAATATCAGAGCAAAATATAAAATTAAGGAATTGGCATGCTCTCCTTCTTGCCTAATCCCTATCCATAGATCTGGATGCTTCCCAACAAGGTACTTTCTGTCTGAGCCACTTGGTATCTTTTTTGGAAGAAGGTGAGGTGAGGACAAACAATGACAGCAATTTTCATCATCTCCCTAATCCTATGTTGCTATCACCCAAGGAAACACATACTGAACACCTACTTCTAGTTCAGGTAATGCACTAGGTCCTGAGGATACAAAGATCACATAGTCCCCGTCCTGAAGGTATTTGTGATCTCCTGGGAGATGCAAACAAGTAAAAGTTCAGAGGAAAGCACAGTGAGAAGTGTGAACCTAGAGGAAAGAGAGTTTAACTCTGCCCTAGGGTGGGAGGCCACTCGTCACAGAGAATTATTATTCTTTCTATTGGCTGGCCAGCAAAAGATACCAGGCATTAAGTTGAGATTCTTACTTTTTCTATTTTAAAATCTGCTCAACAATTGTACCCATTTACTGTCAAAGCTGGTTTCTGTGTGATAATGCCACTAATATGATTATGCCAACCTCTCCTACTGCTCACCTTACACTTTATATCTGAAGGTCATGGTACTAAAAATTGGCAAGGATGTTTTCCAAGGAATCTGGTTATCATGCTTGACTATTTATAATTCTAAAATTGAAGATTAAAAAACAAGTCAATAGGTACTTTATAGGATGAGCATGGAGACAGAGGAGTGAATCAGCAGAGGAAGAAACAAGAAGCACTATGTAAGGACAGACCCACTCTAAGGGAACTTAGACTACCAATGTCCAAAGCTGAAGGTAACTTATGGTTTGCTTTTCGTAAGTGAGGACTTGTTTTACATACCACGTGGTACGTTCCAGGGGGCTTGACAGGTCTGAAGCCATCAACAGGTACACACTGATCAGCGTGGCCATTACAGAAGCAGCTGCCCTTGACAATGAAATCATAGATTGCATAGTGCGTAAAATGTTGAGGCTTTGTGTTCAGGTCGTTTCTCTGACAGGGACAAGACTGTCGTTTAAGCAGCTGCACACGGAGATTGGTGATCTTCAGCTGCTCCTGTACTTTGGCACTGTAAGGGTTCTCCACATCATATGGTGGTGACAAAGCTCTGAAAATAACCTGTAAAGAAAAAGAAAATACTATGCATATATAGGACCATGTGCAAACTCTGAACTCTTTGCCCTGTATAGTCCTGGTTTGACTTATACCTTTTGTCATCTACAAGTGATAAGATAACAAGAGGCTTTTAGACTTTGATCACACCTGGGGAAGAGATGCCTGTTATCCCAAGGAACAGATTTTATGTTGCCTGTTTGGATGTAGAAAAATATAAATTGAGTAACCAGCAGAGACCTGACTCTTGGGATGAAGGCAACCATGAAGAGATCTTGGGGGAAGAACATTCTAGGCAGAAAGAATAGCAAATTTAAAGGCCTTGAAGTGGAATCAAGCTTGGCTTAGTCAAGGAAGAACAAGGCCAGTGTGAGTGGAGTCCAGGAGACAAGGGGTCAGTGTTTGGAGAGGAGGACAGAGCCAGGGTATGACGGACCATGAATAGAAAGCCCTTTAAAGGCCAAGATAGCGTTATTCTACTTGTAGTGAGAAGCCACTGGGAGGTAACAGGCAGAGAAATGATATGATCTGATACACAGTTTTTAAAAAGGTAAGTCTCTCTCACTTCTGTAAAGATAATGGGGTTATAAAGAGTAAAGAATAGAAGCAGGAAGACCAGTTAGGAAGCAACTGCAAAATCAAGATCTAGGCACTTATATTTCTAAATAAATGTGACCCTTTCAAAGACTCATTAGTTATTAATTGGGACCACTTTTGTTACGAAAATTTTTGGTTCTCCTTTTCTGTATCTGCCTTGCAAGCTTGTGGCATATACTGGGGATATCTTTACTAGTAGTAACTATACAATCCTTTGAGGATGGATTCAACTTCTGAAATAGTCAAAAGTCACAAGTCCAAATGCAGTGAGTGAAGTGCCTTAACTAAGTAACTCAAGTTAGTTGATAGCACTTTTGGTTAAATGCAAGGTATAATAAAGTAATGAGACTTTTTATTGTGCAGGTTATAGACAGACTCTATAGGCAATTTAAGGCTTTAGTTCTGAGGAGGAAACCAGAGGCAGGAATGCTCAGAAGGGACAGACTTGGGGGGTAGGATATAGCTCAAGTGATAGAGTGCATGCCTAGCATGCACAAGGTCCTGGGTTCAATCCCCAGTACCTCCTCTAAAAATAAATAAATAAATGAACCTAATTACCCCCACCCCCCAAAAAAAGAAGGGACAGATTTTGGGCACATGTTTACACATTATATGGGACTAATAAAAAGGCCCCTCGGTTGGGGTGGTGCAAAATTCTCTAGTAGATCTGTTACTATGGAAGAGTAGAGATTGGTGGAAAAGGAAATCTCCAATGACTATAAATATATTATAACATTAAACAGTATTGTAAGGAGGCCAACACTAAGTTATACCTCATTACGCAGTTTAAAAAAAAGACAAAAGCTCAATCTCATTGATTTATGCAATAAGAAACACAAAGCCCCTCTGAAAAGTTCTTAAGCATCTATTGGCTTTTTAAAAAATATGTTAAAAACCTATTTACAAAAAACCAGAAATATTTTGGTAACCGCATACCATCATCCCTTGGCATCCAGGGAACTGGTTCCAGAACCCTCATGAATACCAAAATTCGTGAATGCTCAAGTCCCTCAGTTGGCCCTCTGTATATGTTAATATGGAACCCACAGACATGGAGGGCCGATTGTAGTATGAAAGTGAAGTAATTATTACAAAATAGCCTATGTATAAACTGCCGTTTAGAGAGAATGTATCTAAAAGTAACTTTCCAGAAAAAAATTCTTTAAGGAATACTTTGGATAGAAAAATTTCATTTTACAAATAGATTTTGCATCAAAAGTGTGAAAAGACAGGAATCTACTGTGTCAGATCAAATCTTCAGGTCTACTCGTA
Organism: Camelus bactrianus; assembly: GCF_048773025.1. Classification (NCBI taxonomy): domain Eukaryota; kingdom Metazoa; phylum Chordata; class Mammalia; order Artiodactyla; family Camelidae; genus Camelus; species Camelus bactrianus. Next base: position 38,824,734 of record NC_133550.1, on the reverse strand, counting down.
TAGAACTGTCCTCAATGAAATATAACTTTGGGGGAGAGTGATAGTTCGACAGACTCTAGGCCTCCTAAAGCCAATTCTCCGTCTAGCAGCCAGAGTGATTCTCTATAAACAGAAGTTGGCTTATGTCACTCCCTTGCTTAAATTCACCCCCACCCAAAGACCTCCCATTTCTCTCAGAATAAAATACAGAGTTCTTATAATGGCCCTGCTTTGGTTTTTTTCTTAGTGCTTATTACCACCTGCACATTATAGTTGTAGTTGTTTAATGTTTTATGTCTTCCCAGCCTTGAGGGGAGTCACTGATATATCCCAGGACAGTGCCTGGCACAGAATAGGTATTCAATAAATTTTTGGTAAATGAATTGATTAATTATAACATTGTTCTTGGCATTCAAATAATAAGTAAGAATTTCAAATAACTTCCTTTTACAGGATCCTAAGTAGATTAACATAATGAATTTATATCATAGCACCAAAAGGGGACAGGTAAGAACTTGTATTAAAGCAATAGTTTTAAAGACTGAATTATTAACCGGTATCTTCCTATCTAGCTACTTTGAACTTGCAAAACTCAGAAAAAGTTGTATCTTAAACAATATTCTGCCTCATTTATTCACATGTAAAGTGGTGGAAAGTATCATAGAATAAAATTTTCCAACAAATAATATGTCACCTATTGGAAAGTCAATATAGAAGTAATGTATCTTTATTTTAACAACAGCCTAAATCAGAACATGTTTTTATATTTTGAATTAGTAAAAATTAAAAAAAAAAAACCATTGAATCCATTGTGAGCTTACGTGGGTTTATTTTCCAAATGACTCACAAACACTGTCATTATGTTAGACATCTATGAAGACCTATTGCTCTAAATAAGGTCAGTGATGTAGTTACCTCACATTTATCAACCACAGTAGTGTAAGGACATGGAAAAGGGTAACCAGGGCTAACTAAATAAGTATTCCACTGGAAAGTCTATGGCATGCTACACTGTCACCCACCCTTCCTTTTCCTGAACATTGGTGGCAACTGGTCACTTTCTCTGTTCCTGGCACATAATTACCCTTGACATTTATCCTAGTCCCCTCTCACTCCCTCCCCGTGAGAATTGTTCAGCACATGCAAGGCTAGAGGAAGATCTGTCAAGGTTTGTAGGAACTTAGAAACTCTTTTGCTTCCTGAACCCAGACTGTGGAAGCTGAATGGCAGCTCTGTGCTTGGTGTGCATGACACCACAGTTGGCACGCTGATATCAGCAGGGAAGGGACATCATGATCCCTGAGGCTGCATGCTGGAAGTGAGACAGCAGAGTGCCACAGACACAAAAGTGAACGGGAATTTAAACCATGAAATCTTTTTTCCACAAAGGAGACGCCTTAATCTGATACCCTGGGAAATGGATCTGTCCTGCATCAGGAAACAAAGAGTGTGCCAATCCAGATGCTTCAAGCTTCTGGCAGGTCGCCTTTTGGGTTCCACCCAGTTTTTCTTCAAACATCCCCAGTAGAAGCCTGTATGGCACTACTAAAATGAAGGAAGAAAAAGTAGAGAAACCCTCCATATAGTATCAGCCTCTTTTGTTTTTGTCCCCATCAGGGACAGGATGTACCTATGGGCCCATCACTCTTCCTCTGTCTGTGATTGCTTCTGAAGACACACTCCTAACAAGACGTAGTTAAAAAGCCAGTGAGGGACTAGGACCAAGCCCACTTCAATGTTTCCAGCTTGTTAGTGCTATTGGCAAGGAATTCATGACCTTATTTTTTAAATTAAGAAATTTGATTATGTTTAGTGATTACTACTATGCTCATTACAGAAAAATCTGTCACTGGAAATGTAGAAGACATTAAGAAACTGCAATTTGATCCACCTCAAAGACAACCAGGGATACCAGCTTGATATTTTTCCATCTAAACTTCTATATATATACACATGTAGAATATAATGTAAACAGCTTTGTTTCAACTTACAGTACCTTGTGAATATTTTTCCAAACCATAAAAAAAACCTCTACATCAGTGGTTCTCAAAATGTGGCCCCCACACCAACATCACCAGTATCAACCTGGAAACTTGTTAGAAATGCAAATTCTTGGACCCTACATCAGATTGACAGAATCAAAAACTCTAGAAGTGGGGCCCAGCAATCTGTGTTTCAACAAGCCTTCCAGGCAATTCTGATGCACAATAAAGTTTGAGAAACATTGGTACATATTTAAAAACCTGGTTAGAAGTCTATTGTGTGGATATGACAATTTATTTAGCCAGACTGCTATTGTTAGGCATCTGGGTTGTTTCCAACTTTTCAGTGTAACCAATTATAATGTACATTCTTGTAGCTAAAATATGGAAGTTTATAATAATACCTTGACATATTTCCAAATGTGAAAATCAAGGGTTAAAGGAAATGAATACTTTTAAAACCTATCTGAGCTTCTTAAATGAGTCATAGGCCCTTTCCTACCTAATCTTTGGAATCTTCACATTTCTCTGGTCTTGCCTCACTTCTCTAAGCCTGGAATCCCTCAAACTTTGCCTAAGGGTCCAGATTCTTGGCTTATGTTCTGCCATTTCTTATGCCTTAGCATAACAAAGACATCTTTTCAAAGTTCTGAACAGGTTAGAATCACCTATATGTTCTTTCTTTTCTAGAATACTTACAAAAAAACTCTCAATAATATAGTGTTAGTAAAATAGCATTCTATATTGTTATTTAAGCTAAGTGTTATTTAAGTTCTGAGATGAAAATTTCAACAGAATACTAGCACAGTGTGAACAGAGTAAGAAGTAAATATTAGATACATAATAGTCAAGGAATTCTCTCAGTATTGAACTCATAGCTTACATATTGCTTCATACCTAAAATTTTGTTGCCTGTGTTGAATCATAATAATTCAAAAAACTTAGTTATCATATTAAAAAAACTTTTTAGCTGCTAGCTTGAGGAGTATTTCAGGTCCAAGTTGATTACCCATCTCATGGGTTCCCCTGGCGCTTGTTCTTTCCATGACAGCATTTTTACACTAGTACATTGTTATTGCCTATTTACTTGTCTGTATCTCACATTAGACTCTGCTCAGTGGGCAAGGACCTTGTTTGTCTGGTTAACAGCTGTGTCCCGCAGCATGTCCCACAGTCTTTGGCATGTTGTAGCATTTCATAATTATGTTGAATGAATAAATGAATGAACTATTTCTCCAAATAGCATTTTCAAAAAGGAGAAGCCAAGTAGGGGATAGAGTTTAGAAAAGTAAAGAAATGCAAGATAGTCTTACCACAAGTTCTGAACTCTTATGAGAGTATGTGACACACATGCATTTATATACTTATGTAAAAATACGTAATTCACTTTAAATGGCTTTATGGATTCCTTCTCTCCAGTAGCACACAAGATCTTTCATGTTTTCCAGAAAAAATCAGACAGGCATGAGCAAGCAAGCACTCAAACACATACAGATACTTGATATTTCCCATGGTTTATGGTCTAGTTTTCTTATTTACTAAAAATAGAAGCTTCAGTATTCTAACTGTGATTGTCATTTAATGGTTTTTGAAATCCTAGACATGCTCATGTTCTCAAAAAAAGCAGCTTTTGGTTTCAATGATTTTCTCTGTTTTTCTATGTCATTTTTGCTTTTGTCTTTCTTACTTTCTTCTGCTTCCTTTGGGTTTAAATTTTTTTTCTTTTATTAGCTTCTTAAAATAAAACTGTACATCACTGATTTGAAATCTTTTTTTTTCCTCCTAAGTACTTCTTTAGTTGTGGCTCATAAATTTTGATATGTTTTCATTTTTAGTTGAGCTCAAATGCTTTCTGATTTTCCTTTTGACTTCTTCTTGACCCATGGGTTATTCAAAAATATGTTACTTAATTTCCAATTATTTAGGGATTTCCCAGATACATTCCTGTTATTGATTTCAAAGTAATTCTTTTGTGGTGAGAAAATATAATTTGTGTGATTTGAATCTTTTTCACTTATTGGTACTTGTTTTATAGCCTATCTTGATAAATGTTCCTGTGCTCTTGAAAAGACTGTGTATGCTACTGTTGTTGGTGAACTGTTATATAAATGTTAATCAGATCAAGCTGGTTGACAATGTTACTCAAATCTTCTATATCCTTACTGATTTTCTCTACTTGTTCTGTCAATTTCAAAGAGAAAGTTGTTAAAATCTCCAGCTGTAATTATCCATTTATCTATTTCTTCTTGCAGTTTTTGCTTCATGGATTTTGAAGCCTTATTATTAAGTGCATAAACATTTAGGGTTGTTATATCCTTGCAATGAATTGCTTCCTTAATCAGTATGAAATGTCCTTCTTTATTTCTGGTAATTTTCTTTGATCTGAAATCTTTGGTAATAATATAGCCACTATCAAAAGCTTTTGATTAGTGTAGGCATGGTATATCTTTTTCTATTCTTCTCCTTTTAACTTATTTATGTCTTAATATTTAAAGTGGATTTCTTGTAAGCAGCATAGTTGTGTCTTTAAAAAATTTTTATTCAATCTGATAATCTCTGCCTTTAATTGGAGTATTTAGATCTTTTAAATTTAAGGTGATTATTGATATGGTTCTGTTTATTCTACAATCTTGATTTTTAAAAAAAAATCTATCCCTCTTCTTTTTCTATCTTCTGTTGGATTGAGTATTTTAGGGTCCTTTTTATTTCCATTTTTGTTTATTAGTTATAACTCTTAAAAATGGTGATTGCTTTAGGGTTTATAGTATACATCTTTTTTATTGAAGTATAGTTGATTTAGAATATTGTGTTAATTTCAGGTATACCTGAAAGTGATTCAATCTAGTTACATATATATATATATTTTTTCCCACTTCTTTTCATTATAGTTTATTACAAGAATTGAATATAGTTCCCTGTGCTATACAGTAGGTCCTTGTTGTTTATCTATTTTATATATAGTACTGTTTATCTGTTAATCACAAACTCTTAATTTATCCCTCCCCTTGCTTTCCTTTTTGGTAACTATAAGTTTGTTTTCTATGTCTGTGAGTCTCTTTCTGTTTTGTAAATAAATTCATTTATATCATTTTTTTATGTTCCACATGTAAGTGATATCATATGATATTTGTCTTTGTCTGAATGACTCCACTTAATATGCTAATCTCTGGGTCCATCCACGTTACTACAAATGGAATTATTTCATCCTTTTTATGGCTAAGTAATATTCCACTGTATATATACATACATATCACATCTTCTTTATCCATTCATCTGAAGATGGACACTTAGGTTGTTTCCATGTCTTGGCTATTGTAAATAGTGCTGCTAGGAATGTTAGGGTGCATGTATCTTTTCAAATTAGCATTTTTGTTTTTTCCAGATATATGCCCAGGAGTGGGATTACTGGATCATAAGGAAACTCTATTTTTAGTCTTTTAAGGAATCTCCATACTGTTCTCCTTAGTGGCTGCACCACTATACATTCCCACCAACAGTGTAGGAGGGTTCCCTTTTCTCCACACCCTCTCCAGCATTTATTATTTGTAGACTTTTTGTTGATGGCCATTCTGACCAGTGTGAGATGATATCTTATTATAGTGTTGTTTTGCATTTCTTTAATAATTAGCAATGTTGAGCATCTTTTCATGTCCTCTTGGCCATCTGTATGTCCTTTTTGGAGAAATGTCTGTTTTGGTCTTCTGCCCATTGTTAGATTGAGTTGTCTGATTTTTTTTTGATATTGAGCTATATGAGCTGTTTGTGTATTTTAGAAATTAAGCCCTTGTAGGTTACATGGTTTGCAAATATTTTCTCCCAGTCTTTAGACTGTCTTTTCATTTTATTTATGGTTGTCTTTGCTGTACAAAAGCTTATAAGTTTGATTAGGTCCCATCTCTCTATTTTTGCTTTTGCCTTAAGAGACTGACCTAAGAAAACATTGCTACAATTCTGTCTCAGAATGTTTTCCCTATGTTCTCTTCTAGGAGTTTTATGGTGTCATGTCTTATATTTAAGTCTTTAAGCCATTTTGAGTTTATTTTTGTGTATGGTGTGAGGGAGTGTTTTAACTTCATTGATTTGCATATGGCTGTCCAGTTTTCCCAACATAATTTGCCAAAGTGATTGTCTTTTCTCTGCTATATTGTCTTACTTTCTTTGTTGAAGATTAATTGACCATAGGTGTGTGGGTTTATTTCTGGGCTCTCTATTCTGTTGCATTGATCTCTATGTCTGTTTTTGTGCCAATACCATGCTGTTTTGATTACTGTAACTTTGTAGTATTGTATGAATTCTGGAAGGGTTATGCCTCCAGCTTTGTTTTTTTCCCTCAGGGTTGCTTTGGCAATTCTGGGTCTTTTGTGGTTCCATATAAATTTTAGGTTTATTCTAGTTCTGTGAAAAATGTCATGGGTAATTTGATAGTGACTGCATTAAATATGTAGACTGCTTTGGGTAGTATGGCCACTTTAACTATATTAATTTTTCCAATCCAAGAGCATGGGTTAGCTTTCCATTTCCTTGAATCATCTTTGACTTAACACAGTCTATATTTAAGTAATATTTACCACTTCACATATAGTATAAGAAACTTACAACAGTATAATCCCATTTACTACCTTCAACCTTGTGCTACTGTTGTCATATATTTGACTTCTATGTGTATGATAAATTCCACAATACATTGTTAATATTTTTGCTCTCAAAAGTCAATTATCTTTTAAAGATATTTTAAAGATAAGAAAAAATATTTTAAAGGTAGCCACCTATTTTCCCTTTTTGATGATTTTCATTATTTTTTGTAGATCCAGATATCCATCTGGTTTCATTTTTCTTCTACCTGAAGGACTTCTTTTAACATTTGCCATAATGCAGGTCTGCCAGTAAAAAACTTTTTTTTTTTTTTTTTTTTTTTTGCTTTTCTATGCCTGAAAAAGTCTTTATTTCTTCTTCATTTTTGAAAGGTATTTTTGCTGGGTATAGAATTGTAGGTTGACTTTTTTTTTTTTTTCCTGTCAGTACTTTCAGGATTCTGCCCCACTGTCTTTTGTCTTACACTGTTGCTGTCAAAAAGCTGCCAGTCTTGTATTTGTTCTTCTGTACATAATGCTTTACTAGTTTTTTCTTCTGGCTGCTTTTAAAGTTTTCTCTTTAGTATTCATTGTTAGACTATTTGATTATGGTATGTCTTGGGGTAGTTTTCTTCTTTTTTCTTATGTTTAAGTTTTGTTGTGCTTCTTGGATCTGTGGATTTATAGCAATCGAATTTAGAAAAATTTCAGCCATTATTTGTTAATTTTTTTTCTGTTCCCCTCCTCTCTCTTCTCTCCTTTGTAGACTCCAATTGCATATATATTAGATTGTTTGGAGTTGTTCCACAGCTCACTGATGTATTTATTTAAGTTGCTGATTTATTTATTTATTTTTCTGTGTTTTTTTCTCCTGTGTCTCATATTGGGTTGTTTCTATTGCTATATATTGAACTTCACAAATCTTCTCTTCTGTAGTATCTAACCTACTAATTACATTCAATGTATTTTTCACCTGAGACATTGTGTTTTTCAACAGTGGAAGTTCAATTTGGATATTTGCTATATTTTCCATGCTCTGCTTAATGTGGTCAGTCTTTACATTCTTAAACTTAAGGAACATAGTTATGTTAACTGTTTAATGTCCATTACTACTAATTCTATCATTTATTTGTGTCATTTCTAGATCTGTTTCTATTGATTTATTTTTCTACTCATTATGAGTTGTATTTTTCTGGGGTTTTTTTTGTTGGTTTTTTTTTTGTTGTTGTTGTTTTGTTTTTTTGCATGGCTTCATTGGCTGCAGGACATTTTAAATTTTGCCTTGTTGAGTGCTAGATATTTTTATATTCTTGAGCTTTTTTCTGGGATGCAGTTAAGGTACTTGGAAATAGCTGAATCCTTTTGAAGCTTGCTTTTAAGTTTTGTTAGCTGGGACCAATTACATCCTTTAGTATGAAGGGCTGGTATAGGACTAGTTCTGCCATTTTACTGAGGCAGTACCCTTCTAATTACTCTACTGATGCATTACAAAGTTGAATTACAAGGTTTTCAACTCTAGCTGACTCGTCCTGGTCCTACATGACCTCTGAGGATTTGCTCCCTCTGTTCTTTAGGATGGTTTTTCTCTGGCTTCAGGTAGTTTTCTTACACACATGTGTTGATAAGTACTCTGCTGAAGACTGGAGGGGGATCATCTGTCAGTCTTTGGAAGTCTCTCCCCCAGTGCAATTCTCTCTTCTCTGGTACTCAGTCCTGCAAATTCTAGCCACCTTGGCCTTCTCTGACTCTTAGCGCCTAAATTCAGGAAATCCATTAGGCTCCTCCTAGATTCCTCCTCCCTGTACCCCAGTCTGGGAACTAGGCAATAAGCTGGGGCAGTCACAAAGCTTACCTCATTTGTTTCTGCTCTCTTTAGGATCACTGTCCTCTGCTGCCTGATGTCCTGTACCTGAAAACTTCATGTATTTTGTCTATTTTTTTTTTTTTTTTTAGTTGTTTCAGGCAGCAGGTTTAGTCTGGTTTTTGTTATTGCATTTTGGCTGAGAGCTGAAGTCTGAAAAAACCAAGACAGCTTAATTGTATGAAATACAGTTTATAGAACTATAACTGGACTAAGCCCTTATTGTTTACTTTACTTTATTCTTTACTTTGGGTTTTTTTTGGGGGGGTAATTAGGTTTGTTTGTTTATTTATTTATTTATTTTAAAGGGAGTTACTGGGGATTGAACCCAGGACCTCCTGCATGCTAAGCGCACACTCTACCACTGAGCTATACCCTCTCAGCCCTTCTTTTTGCATAAAAATATTATAGAAATGACATACTGGAAGTTTCATAATAAATCTAGAAGTATGAAAGTTTCATAATAAATCTAGAAGTATGGTTACATTTATTAGATAAGAAGGCTTAAAAAACAAATGAGTTTTCTTGCTGGGCATGTCAAACTAAAAAATGTGAAAAATAATTTAAAACAAACATCTAAACTTCATAAGGTTAGTCAATAATTCTATTTTAGAATTTTGCGTATTTTAACAGGCAGATAAATCCTCACTATAACTTTCTTTATAATTTTTGATACTTATTATAATCTTCTAATTTATACTTTTATGTTTATGCTATGCTTCAATGTGTCTTTGTATTCCATCTGATACTGTGTCTGATAGATTCTCAACAATACATATTGAGAGAGTCAATATAGAATCATGTTAAGACATTTATTTTAATTTTCTGACATAAGAATAATAATATAAATATAATAAAATATTATTTATATACTGTAAATTTTTTTCATAAGAGAATATACTAAGCACATAGTACTTCACAAGAAACTTTATCATAAAAAATGTCTTAGTTGTTTGCTAATTCTTTACCACTTTAAAGGTTTTACTTAAAAATTTTACTTTATAGGAAAAATGGATTTACTATTAATCCATATTAAAATACTTTTTGAGTGCCAAATTTGAATAATGTATTTTCAGTAATAAATGTACACCAACTGCAAGAATGAGAAAAACACATTTAGGGAGGAATCTCTGCTACTTTTTGGTCAATACAGCCTCATAAAAAGATAAATCACCTCCACAGCAAAAACTAACTCTATATTAGAAAAATAATCACACTTCTTCCCTACTCTACTTAAGCCTGGTTAGAATAACATCTGTATTGAGAAATATTTCCAGTTACATTTTATAAAGTCATCATTTGTTTTATGGGGTGTTTACAAGTTGTTTACAAATAGCATCTGGTTAGTTCCATTGAGTCTTGTTACTATACATTGACAGCTGTTCTGTTTATTGTTAGATTGATGACACACCTAAGACCTAAACATAGAAATTGATATATTTGTCTCCATTTCTATTGTTTATCAAGCTATCTTAAAACTCCAAACTCTCATACTTTTTAAAGTCCTAATATTTAGTGGGATTCACACACTCTGATTTTGTATTGTCACCTCACTAACAAGAAAGACTATATGTCAATTGACTTCTGAAACTAGTTGCTGGCACTGTTTAAGTTGAAGTTTTAGGAATTTGAGAAGAAAAGCTCAAAGAACATAAGACTCTTCAAGTACATATACCTCAATATGGTCTTGAAACCAGCTTTCTGCTTTCCTGAGTAGGTAACCTTTGAGAAAGCATGTGAAGTGTCAGGCTTTTAGAGGGTTGCAGCAAGTGGGAGTTCTGGTTTCATGGAGAGAGGAGGCTGGACAAGGAGAAGATAGCATAATTAACAGGTGGGCGTCTGTGGTGGAGCAGCTGGTTGGTTTAATTTTAGAACATTTGTCCTTGTCTGTGCCACTTTAAGTGGAGCACCTACTTGTCTGAGAGAAGTGTGTCTGTCTTTGGGCAGCGCCAAAATCCTTCTGCTTACACTCTGGAGCATTAAGTACCCTGTTTCATCAGATAGCCCACTTTTTAAAGTGGGAGAGTCTTATCTACGCAACTAGTCCTTCTAAGATAGGACAATATAACCTAATAAAGCTCTCCATGGAGCAAGCTGAGGAATGCAGTGCACTCAAGTGACTTACTTGTACTATAATAACCTCGATTTGTAAGTACACAAAAGCCTCTTTGCATGTTTCAAGGGTATATTTACAGTTTTAAAATGATGAAAAGGCAGCTTTTTAAATATCTCCGGGGGAAGAGAAATGACAGAACTGCAAGAAGGAACAAGAAACAAGACAGAAGACCAAAATAAAGATTGGGGCTATAAATATATTTTTTAAAATTATCCAGTATATTTGGAATCCTAGCTTTTCCTTTGCCCTCACTACTTGGAGTCATAGGATTTAAGTGTCAGAGAGTCTTTAGCAATCTATGATCTAGTCCAACTAGAGGAAACTGAGGCACAGAGTGCTTAAAGTGATTTGCCAAAGGTCAATCAATAGGTTTGTGACAGAACTATGACTAGAACCCAGTTTCCTGACCTCCAATCTAATGACTTTTTTCATTATATTCCACTTTAAACTTGTTTTCCAGCTAGTCATTTCTGAATTAAAGTTAAATTTTAAATGGATGATTAAAGAAAATATTATATATGATTTATCTCACCTCCACTTATCATCCTAATAATGGATGGCAGTAACTGTACCACCTTTATTTTATTAATGGATGTGACTAACTGTCCCCCTCATAAAAGTTATGATACCTACTCCTGTTTGGCTTACAGGGATGTGGTGAAGATTTTTAAAAAGACATCAGATGTAGAAACACCTGAAAAATCACTGCTTTTTGTAAATAAACTTGATTGGTGAATAGCCTTTTATTGGGGACTTGCCTTTTTTGTTGGCATATCGACCTTCTTTGGGACTGAGCCCTATTAGTAAATGCAGCCCAGTGGCTAGGATTCATTGACGGATCCCTCAGATGCTGACTGTATGTCAATCTGTGTAACTTCCCAGTATTTCACCTGTTTCTTGTCACCATATTTGGCTCATAGTTTGGAATACCCTCTGCTTCATCTTGGATCATTAATACTTTCTGTTTGCTTGTCTAGACTGGAAATTGCAGGTATGATCTCTATGCTTTCACTGCCCATCCCTCCCAAATCTTGCTCCCTCTCTTTGTACTCAACTTTATATACTCCAGTTATACTGAACTCCTTTCTGTTCCTAGAAAGCTCCATGGTGTCTCTCCCTTCCCCTTCCCGACTTTTGCCCATACAATTCCCCTGCCTGGAATACTTTTCACACCTCTTTGCCACTGTCACCCACTGCTTGACCCCCTTAGTTGGCCAACTGATACCTATCTTTTAGGTGTCATCTTAGATGTCACTATTTGGTAAGCTTTCTTCATCATTCCTCTCCACTGCAAGCCAAATGAGATGTTCTTCCAATGTGTTACTTCAAGTACCTGTTATTTCTTCCAGAATTAAAACTTAACCATTTCTATTTGAATTGATATATTTGTCTCTAGACTGTGAGCCCCATGACTGCAGAGTGCCTTGTTGGCTTGCCCACCATATAGCCAATGCTTGGCATGTATAAGAGTTAACCATATTTGTTGAAGGATCATACTCATGCTTAATAATGATTTACATGTCGCAAACTGCTTTTATCTTTATTTATCTAATTTCATACTTACAGTAAACCTGTGGTATGGTATTATTCATTCCCATTTTTCAGATACAGAAACCCTGAGAAGATGTTAATTAACTTGTCCAAACTCATCTAGCTAGTAAGCGGCAGAGCTAGAGCTGAACCCAGGTTGTTGGAGTTCAAGTTCAGCATTATTACCATCATATCATAGCTAACTTTGTTTGGTTATAGAATAGTTGATGGTTTTAAGCAGGTGATCAGGAGAGAGAAATTATTGGCACTTCTCTTCAGGAGAATAAATTTGGCAAAGAGAAGAGCCTGGACCATGGTGGAGGCAGTGTGGGCAGGGTGGGACAGAACAGCCATATGTGAGAGGCCAAGAAATGAATAGCAGAACAAAAACTAAGAACTAAAGGCTAAGCTTTAGGGGCCACTCATAATTAGAGGTCAGAAGGAAGGAGATGAGCCAGAAATAATACCAAAAAAGGACCAGTGACCAATATAGGAAAAATAGGGAAAATTCATCTTCCTAGAAGCCAAAGGAAGTGAGAATGCAAAGAAAGAAAATGTGATTAATAATGGCAAATTCAATTCAGGAGGCAAGAAAGAATTTGAGAAAAAAAATGAGGGGTTTGGCTGGCTCACAGAAGACTTTTGGGGGCCCAGATGGAATAGGGGACAGTTTGTAAAGGTTTCAAGAAAATAACGAACAAAGAAATGGAAGCAAGAAAGAAATTATTGAAGAATTTTGGCAGTTTGTTTATTCATTCATCAGTTGATAGACATTTGGGTTGTTTACAGATTTTGGCTATTATGAATAAAAGTGCTACAGACATTCACACAGAAGTCATTGTGAGAACCTAAGTTATTTTTCATGGGCACTTAGGAGAGGAGTTGTTAGGTAGTATGGTAAGAGCATGTTTAACGTTACTAGGAACTGCTAGACTGTTTCCTAAGGTGATTGTACCATTTTGCATTTCCACTAGCAATGTATGATGAAAGTTTTAGTTGCTACACATTATCATCAGCACTTGGTATTGTCAGTCTTCTTAACGTTACCTTGATAGTGAATGTGAACATCTCTCCCTGTGGTTTTAATGCACATTTCCCTGTTGACTAATGGTGTTGAGCATCTTTTCATGTGTTTGACATACGTCTTCTTTGGTGAAGTATCTGTTCAAATCTTTTGCCCATTTTTTATTCTTGTTTTTCTTCTTGTTGAATTATAAGAGTTCTTTACAAATTTTGATATATAAATATATATTCAGATATATGATTGGCAAATATTTTCTTCCAGCTTACAGTTTGTCTTTTCATTTTCTTAATAGTATCTTAAAGATAAAAGTTTTTAATTTTTATAAAATTCAGTTATCAATATTTTCTTTTTGTGATTTGTGCTTTTTGTGTCCCATCTAAGAAATTTTTGCCTAACTCAAGGCCATAAATATTTTCTCCTATGTTTTCTTATAGAAGTTTTATCATTTTAGCTCTTACATTTAGGTATACAGTTCACTTCAAATTAACTTTTCTATATGGTGTGAAGTAAGTGTTGAGAACTAAGTTAAGTGTTCTTTTTTCTTTCTTTCTTTCTTTTTTTTTTTTTTTTGCATATGGATGTCCAATTATTCCAGCCCTGTTTGTTGAAAAGGCTACTTTTTCTTCATTGAATCACCTTGACAGCTTTGTTTGGTATAGTTTTCTTCATGTTTCTTTTGCCTGAAGTTTATTGATCTTACTAGATCTGTGGATTTATAGTTTCCATCAAGTTTAGAAAAATTTTGCCTGTTATTCCTTACAAAAATTATTCTGGTCCTCTGCTTCTTCTTTTACCCCACCTACATGAATGTTAGATCACTCAATATTGTTCCACAGTTCACAAATGCTCTTTTAAACTTTTTTTTGGTGGGGGGAGGTAATTAGGTTCACTAATGCTCTTTTCATTCAATTTTCTTTTCTCTATGTGCTTTACTAATTTATAGTTTCCACTACTTATGCTGTCAGGTTCACCAGTCTTTTCTTCCACACTATCTAAACTGCTGTTAATCCCTTGCAGTATATTTTCATTTCAGAAATTGCATTTTTCATCTTTAGAAGTTCAATTTGGATTTTTAAATATCTTTTATTTCTATCTTAAACATGTTTGTGTTTTCTTGAACATATGGGATATATTTATAGTATCTATTTTAATGCCTTTGTCTGCTCATTCTACCAGCTGTGTCATTTCTGGGTGTTTCTATTAATTGATTTTTCTTCTGGTCAGGAGTCATAGTCTCATGGTTGTTAATTCTGATCGAACATTGGACATTCTGAATTTTATGTTGTTGGTTGCTGGATGTTGATGCATTTTTCTAAGAAGAGTTAAGTTTTTTTCTGATATGCAGTTAATTTACTTGGGATCAGTTTAATCTTTTTGAGGGTCGTTTCAATTTTTTGTTAGGGTGAATCCCGTCTAGTCTTCACTCTAGGGCTAATTTAAACCCACTAGTAAGGCTATCTGAGAACCCTTATAAGGACTCTTCCCAGTGCCTATGAATTATGAGGTCTTTCCACTTTGGGTGGTAGGAACATGAACTATTCTCAGCCTTGTGGGAATACTAGGAATTGTTCAGCTAGTTACTATATTCTGGTGCTTCCTTCCCCATTCTTGGAGAGTTTTAGTTCACATGTAAGCAGCTTAGTATTCAGCCAAAGATTTGAGGAGACTTTTCAACAGACCTGTAGACTTTTCTCTCTTTATGCAGCTTCCTCTTCTCCAGTATTCTGCCCCACAAATTCTAGCTGCCTTGGCCTCCTTGAGCATTGATCTGTCTCCACAAGTTAAGTGAGACCATTGTACTTTGGATTCCTCTCCCTTTGCCATGCCTTAGAAATGCCCCATCAGTAAGCTGGGCAGTCACAGGGCTTGTCATGTTTGTTCCCCTTCTCTCAGAGATCAGTCATGTGCTGCCTGTTGGCCAGTGTCAGAAATAATTATCACTTTTTTTTTCTGGTGTACTATCTTTATTTTTTATTTTTTAACGTGGGAAGGTAATTCCTATAGCAGTTAATCCTTCACAAGGAGAAGCAGAAATCCTATTTCAAATTGCTGACTTTTAAGATGTGCAACTTCTGGAGTGTCAGAAATGAGACAAAAAGAAAAACCTATCTGATTTTAAGAAGATCAGTTTGAATTTGTAAATGTAATTATTCTTTCTTTCTTATCCCTTTCCTACCCATCTCCCTTTCCTCCCTAAAGGGTAGTGGATTCTACTTGAGATTTTCTCCTCGAGCAAATGAATGTTGCAAATGACATGCTTTCTTTAATTTGCCGTATTTGGAGGCATCCTCAGTTATTTAAGTAGCAGAGACTATGGTGTTGCAGGTATCTTTTTTTTTTTTTTTTTTTTTTTTCAGAGTAGATGAAATTACAGCAGCTCTGGGTAGCTATTTCACTTACTGAATTAAAAGTTCCTAGGGTTTCGCTTTGGCCCTGCTATTATTCAACATGATCAGAATAAAGCTGTTTATACTCTTCTATGCCTCATTCACTTACTTGTAATATCGAGGTACTTTAATGCAGTAAAATTATGCACCTGGTAAAAGTGAATTTTCCTGCAGCACAGCAATAGAGATATTCCTTTAAATGAAGTACACTAAAAGAATCATTCTTGGATCTCCAATTTACTTACAAAACCTAGCCATATTAAAAAAAGATAAACCATGAAAAATCAGTTATTAACATCCAGAAGAATTCCCTAAATCTACCTAACTACATCTACATTTCTATAGTTCTTGTCTCTCATCCCTCTCTTTAAGAATAAGATGACTCTTAAACACTAACAAGACCAAATGCCAGTAAAATTATCCACTGTGGCTAAATTTTCACGTTATTTTTTTCATGTTAAAGGCTTTAAAATTTTATTCCCCCCTGTTTATCCTCTCAATTAATCTTCCCTATAAAATGCATATATGCATATAAGTTAAAAATAGACATGTTCTCTAACTGGGTAACATAAGAAACTACATTTGGCCATTAGCCTGACTTTAAAACTAGCTTTCTTGTTGAACATTTTTGTGCCTGTTGGGGGATTTCCATAACGCAAACCTACACTAGAACGTGCTTTCACCATTTCATTCAAGAGACTTAATCAGGAGCAACCAAAATGTCCTGGTTAAGGTTTAAAAAGTATATCAGACTTTAAACAATGTTACCCTAGTGGAGAGATCCTAGCTACCAAACAAATAGACTTCAAAGGGACCTCCTGACTTTCCCTAAACCACAGACAAATATTTGCTATTACTGTTGTAATGGGTTGCATAGGGCTACTTTGTCCTTCACTTGTAGGAGACCTTGAAGATAGGTGTTAATTGCCATGAAAAGTTTTCTCAGTAGAGATAACTCTCATATACCTTTTCCCATTAAGTTCTAGTCTAACATATAAGGGTTAGTTGCAAGAGATGAATTAAGGAAGACAACTGAACGCTGAATTAGAAGGAAAGATTTGCAGAAATAAAAGGAAGTAAACTAACTTAAAGGATAAAAAGTAGATAATATTTTCTCTACTTTGACCTACATGTAGTGAAGTACAACCAGTTCAGCTGAAAGACTGGTATCCCTAATTTATATGATTCTTAGAGATAGAAAACAATCAATACTGTAAAATTAGTCTATGTTTCCTTCTTGCTTCAGAGTAGAGATTTACAGTGAAGAGCTGGAAGTACAGAATCTTTCAGGGTGTTTAAGCCATTGGGCTTATAGAGCATGAAAGCCCATAATAGAAATTCTGACCTCCAAAGAGAAACAAATTAAACCTCATTTAGTTTCTAAAAATGTTTCTTTCTCATACTTTAGATAAGAAAAAGACATTTCCAACCTGGATAGATTGCAAGCTTGGCTAAAATAAATCCTAATTGTGTCTCTTATCGGTAGTGTCATTTTTGTTTCTGAGTGATGACAAAGCCATGATTAAATAAGATAAAATCCCAAGTCTATGTGACATTAAGCTTTTTAATAAAAGAAGCATTTATTTATTAATTCAACCTTTTTTTTTTTATTGAGGAGAATCTTTGTATCAAGCACTATGCTAGGCACTCTGGATACAAAACTGAATAAGAAAATCAATTATGCATTGGATTTCAGTTGTTCCTTAATTCTTGAAAATTGACTGAGTGCTGTCAAAAGCAGTGTTAGAAAACAGCTGAAAACATTTTTTAAAGCAGAAGAGAACATAAGGCCATTTAACCCAAATTTCTCAATGCAGGAAGTTCCTCTAGAACAGCTGATACCGATCCATTCTCAGTTAGATCCCACACCCTTGTCAGGCAGCATGTTTCATTTTTTGATGGTTCAAATTATCAAAAAGTTTTTCTGTGTTAAGCTAGGATCTGTCCTCTGTAACTTCCAATACTGATCTTGGAGCTATACAAAATAAGTCTACTTTATCTTCAATAAAGAAGTCCTTCAAATATTTAAGGGTAGCCATCAACTTCCATTCTCCAGGTAAAATATATACAGTGTCTCATATCACATAGTTTCTAGACCATTTACCACTTTGGCTAGGTAGCAGATGACTTCTGTATTATTTTTGTGTATGTGTGTGCAAGCCACTGATGACACTATTTTCCAGACACTTCCCCCTCTAAGATGTCAAATAAATTCCAGCCTCTGCTGCTGAACATTGCTTTTCCAATTCTTTTTCAATCCAAGTGCATTTCAAAGGTTTTTCTGTAGCCTAAGGAATATCCACATTTTAAAAGAATGATACTATTTCAGTACAGTTATTTGGGAAGAAATGGAGTTGATGAGTGGAGACAGTGTATGATAAGAAAAGAAATGAGTTCACTATGAGAATATTATTTATGTAGCCTCCTGAGCATTCATCTACAATCACGGCAGAACAATCAAGTTTCAATATTATTATTTTGGGAGGTGGGGAAGGGGAGGAAAGAGTCACTTCTATATCTGAATAGAATGTAGTGATATTATCTGCATATTTCCATAGCACCTGTCATTTCTCATTTCATGAGAAAATAATATTTCTGGTTATACACCAACTAAACTGAAAGGCAAACTGGCAGGTAAGGCTGTGGTAAGAGCCTCAGGGGAAGGCTGCAGCCGCCTAAATATTCAGTAGCTACATGTGAACAGAATCAGTTCCTCCTAACTCCATGAGCAGTTGAAGTGATGGAGGTGACTGGTTGGACACTGACCGGGAGGTTAAAATGGCCTGTGAGGATGAAAGTAACTGCTAGACCATCCAGAAGGAGCTAAATCCTTTCTTAAGTGGACTTTTAAAAAAGGAGAACTAAAAAGGAGCAGAAATAATACATCACCGAAGTCCTGGCCCATCGATTTTCATGTGTGCCTGGTGCATGTTTTATAAAGTTATTGGAAAACAGGTGCTTTCTACCTGTTCTGGATACCGTATTTCAAATTGGTAATCTTTTCAACATGTTATAACTTCCTAACTTGAACAGGACTTCAAGAGAGACTTTTTCAAGCATATTATTTTATAAGACCATTAATTTTAACAACAAACCTACCTTACAAAATCATGAAGAATATCTATTTTTAACAAAGCAATAAAGGCAAGTTTAAATAGGGAATCCAGACGAGAGACAGGAACTAAACTTTGCTCGCTTGCTCTGAGTTCACTACAGAGCAACCTCTTACTAAAATCACTTGGAAATTCCTCCTTGAGTCTGAAATATCAACAAGGTGTAGGTGGATACATTTTTTTCAGTTTTTGATAAGAAATTTTACTTTAAGCTCATACTTGTGTCTTACCATAACTTTGCCATCTAAAAATATCTTTAAAAATCTAGTTCCTTATCTTCTACTTGACATTCATGATACAGTTTTAAAAAGATGTAGTCACAATAGGTATGCAGAACTAAATGTGGAATGAAGAGACATGAATTTTTCTTTGTCTATCCTAATTTGTTTATTTTTCTCTAAGTCTAACTCCTTCTAGTCTATTTTTGCCTGTTTGTGAAGGTGACTGGGCTACTGCTTTAATGAAAATATATATAATTCTTTATATTCACTTTTCTGCTATTAAATGGCCAAGACTGATGTTCTCTAGATAAATATCTATCCAAAAGCACTAAGCAAAAATGTAGACCCCCAATGCTCTTCAAAAACATTGACAGTTAACCAATGTTTGTATGGGATGTCCCTAACTTACAAGTGGTTCGTGTTCTTAAAATTATCTGTGAGTCAGTTGCCTGGGCTTTAGAATGCATTTTATGTCTATTTTTGTTTGCTACTGTATCCCCAGAGCCTGGAATAGTGCTAGACACATAGTGGGCATCCAGATATTTGAATGACTGATGAACGGGCCCAAAAGTTCCCTTCACTAATAATGTAATTGAATTATATTATTATTAATAATGAGCATTGATACAGTACTTAGTTAGCCATTTATACAACACATTTATATATGTCTTATTTTACTTTTTCTCATATTGATTCAATTTACAAATGGAGAATCTAAGACCTCTAAATTAAAGAGAGCCTTTTAAGCTACTTGAGAGGTTCAGGTGTGAGTGAGGGAGCTTGAATTAAAGTGGTGACAGTGGAGGCAAGAACCAACTTAGACACAGAGCCACCAGAACGTGGTGATGGACCTGATGTGAGACTCCAACTCCTACACTTATGCACTGCATCTAGTAATATAAGCTATAGATAAAATATCATCTATTAATACAAAATAGAGACTCAGAGAGTAGGGACTCATTTCTTTTTCTTCTGTTACCTCTTTCTTTGGCAGTTATGTGACTTCCTTATATTTAGAGGTTAAAAAGAAGGACCACTCACCTTGTGAGAAGTGAGATCTCCCCAAAAAGATTGTACCAAAGTTGAGGGCTCCTGCCTAGCTGGCAGGAAGAGTGACATGACTAAGCAGTATCCGACCTGAGACCTCTGCTATTGGAGTAGTTTGGATGTAAAGAATTTTCTTAAGTCATTACACACTCTACAGCATAATCCATGTATTCAGAGGTAGATGAGACATTAAAGAGTTCTGAGACAAACCTCCAAATCTGTACATAAATCCTCTCAGTAACATCTCTTAAAGGGGATCATTCAGCCTTTGCTGAAACATTGCATGGGATGAGAAACTCAAGGGAGTGCAGTTTGTCTTTTGGATACATCCAGTTTTTAAGAAAATCTTTCTTTGGTCAAACTCTTGCCTTCTGAAAGCATCAGAGTCCATTTAATCCCTCTTCAAACATCTGAAGAATGCTAGCAATTCCTGAACATCCATAAATCCTCTCTCATAGGTGAAATATCCCAAGTAAATTGTTCATTATATAATGAGGTTTCTAATTGATCTCACTAGTTCTGCTCAGCTTTCTCTAAATAGGAATATCTTGACCTGAACATAATATTCTAGCTATGCTTTGACTAGAGAACACAATAGAGGGGCTATTCTCTTTTGTTTGGGGGCATTCTTCTTCTATTAATGCAGCCTAAGATTGCATTAGCTTTTTTGGCAATCATGATGTACTGTTGACTCACGTTGAGATTACAGTCAACTGAAACCCTCAGGTCCTTTTCACATGAATGGCTGATAAATTACACCTCTTTAATAGTAGTACAGCTGATTTTTGAAAAGAGGAATTTATCACTATTAAGTTTAATCTCATATAAGTTTTGCTTAAGAATCTTTCACATTGCTCCCTGAGTTGTCTTTCTTAAACAGTTCTGAATATGTTATCCCTACCCAGAACTATTGATTGATCTCTGCTACCCACAGCATCAATTCCAAAATACTTTGCACACTGGGCCCTTTATAATCCAACCTGAACCTCCAGAGTTAGCCTCATCTTCCCCACCGCTCTCTCTTCCCCACCCCACACCACTCCATACTCTCCAACCATGCTGAGGGTTGACTGTCTCCATATATGTGCAGTTCTCCATGGAATTCCCTCCTCCACCTTTCAATTACTACTTATACTTTGAAAGAGAGCAATTTAAAAGTCCCAATCAGATTGTGAACTCCCTGAAGGCAGGCATATACTACAATGAAGTTCAGGTAATAGGAAGGAGACATAGTTTACAAGTTTTACATTTTTAAGTTGTTTTTGTTTGTTCTGTCAAAGGAAAGAATATTTAAACCTCTTTCTTCGAACTTAGTTTCTCCTCCCAACTCTAGAAATGCAGGTGAGTAGGATTTGGCTTACTTGAAAGAGCAGTTCTTAGGGAGAGGGAGTAAGAAGCTTGGCAGTTTATCTGTGTGAAACAAACATCTGCACAAGTTTGTGCAGAGGCAGTGTCACAAGGTGATTGTTTTCCAGAATCACAAAACAACCACTCTTGCTCCTGACACAGCATTGTAAGAAGCCCAGCTGGAAGCATTGCAGGAGCAGAAGCCTCAGGCCCTCCGTCAGGTCCTTTCCAATGATAATGATGAAAAACTAAACAAAATCCACCAAGATACCTTTACATGCACCTTCCACTGTTTTCCAAGAGGTGTTGATATATTGAACCTTTCCATCTACACTGGAATCTTTTGTGCCAGGCCTTAGCAGACTTAGAGCCTGTGGTTTTAGTTTGCAAAGGGATGCAAGATATAACATTGTTCTTGTTGAGAAATTGTACTATCAACTATCTGCCTTAGGATCTGTCATCCTAAATGGCTAACTTAACATTTAGCAATGTCAAACAGACTGTTTAGTGTGTCTGCACACCAAGTACTTTGCATAAAAATGCTTCAAACAACAAAGAGCAATAAATAGTTATTATTGATAATATTAACAACACTAATGCCTCAGAGTTCATTATTTGATAAATAGCTATTTAATATGTTAGGAAATATGTTAGATGCTGGGTAGTGTTTCTTCAAGTGTGGTCATGGACCATCTTAACGAGCTTGTGAGACAATGTGATAAATGCCATGATAGAGGTGAACACAAGCTAAGAGTACACAATGTGTGATGCACATACATAGTGCACCTAACCCAGAATTTTAGGAAGAGGTGAAGTTTAAGAAGAGTCCTTAAGGATGAGTAGATATTATCTACCCTTTCATCCATCCAACCAAAAAATATTTGAGTGACAACTTAGCTAAGGGGATAGGAGGTAGGACTCAGGGAAGGGAGCAGAAGAGAGGAGTGTCTCAGGAGAAGGAAGCTTGTGTGCAAAGGTCAGAGGATGAGAAAGAGCCTGGCACCCTGAGGTAATACACGTAGTTCAGTAGGTATGGCTGGAGGCTGGGGTGTAAGAGGCAGTCATGAGAGTTGGGGAAGCAGGCAATCAGAAAGGGCCTAGCCTGTCACATGAAAGAATGTGGACTATGTTATGAGGAAACTGGAGAGTCACTGAAGGGTTTTAAGCAGAGAAGTGACATTTTGAATTTTATAAAGATCTGTCAGAGTATGGTATAGAGAATAGATTGGGGAGCAAGCAAAACAGACTAGAGAGAATCTTAAGGAGAATATTGCAAAAATGCATAGAAATGAAAAATAATGGTGTTTTGCACCACTATTTGTAGCCATAGGGATGGAGAAGAGCATATGTACTCAAGAGAGACTCCAGTATCAGAATGGGACAAGCCGTGGTGAATGACTGAGGCTGGCTGAAGGAGAGAAAGGAATTGAGAATGAATCTCAGTTTTTGCCTTGACGGGCCTTTCTGGATTAGGCAGGGATGCCATTCATTCAGGTTTTTATTTTCTCAGTGAGGTAAGAGGCAAGCTCTTTGGCTGAGAGCAAGCAAGGGGTGAGTGGAGGGGTTTTAGGGAGAGGGGAAGACACTTTTGAAACAGTCACTACAGGAATGAAAGAGAGTTGAGGAAAAAAGAATTTTTCCAGGGGTGTTTGAGGGCGAACTTCAGGGTGGAAAACATAAATTTGTAGAGGCATCTCTCAGCACAATTGTGTTATTATTTTTCCCATGAGACTTCAACTGTTTAGCTGAAGGAGCAAGAAGGCAAACAGAAGGACTAGAATCGGGATGTGATGGAAAGACAAGGGGGCAATGGAGTTGAGAGAACTGAGAGAAGAGTCCAGAGAGAAAATCCTGGGAGCAGGCGAAGTATTATGTCCATTTTTGCAGACAAATAGGTATTTGGGGGCCAGAGAAGAGATAAAAGAAGTGTTCTAATAAGACATAACTAGATTATTGGAGGAAAGAAATGAAAAGTAGAAAAAAATGGCCAGAAGTAACAAATAGGAATTGATAGAGTGTGTGGGAAGGAAGGGAGCTAGGGATTTGGGGAGCAGGAGTTGACAATTACCTGTTTTTTTTGTTTTTTGCAAACTACACATCTTCACTATACCCCATCCCCTAGAAAGGATCCCCCAGTGGGCTTATGCTCTTCTGAACTTCAATAATCATCAGAGAGGGAGCTATTGTTATAACAGGATGAGTGTAGTGTCCAACCCCTTTGTTGGGATAGGAAACATGGGTTGTTGGAGAGTGAGGTCCCTAGTTCTTCTGATAGAGCACTGGTTTGACAGGACCTCCATTTCCCTTTTCTTTTTATTGGGAGGTGGGGGTGGGGTTAGATGACTATTCATTGAGACATAGGATACAAGAGAAATGTAGGCATCAATTACTGGAGGAACTGATGGAAAACTTCGAAGACCTCAGAAAGGTCAGGTTGAAATAAAATAAAAAGAAACAAATTCTTAATGGAGATTGCAGTATAAGAGAGTGATTACATTTTCTCTCCTCAATTTCAAAACATTGAAGCCTTTTTCAGTAGCCACGAAAAGATATAGTCTAAGTAAAAATGATGTCATGCAGAAAGCATCTGAATGTTTTTCATAATTTTTATGTTTTGTTTTAGGAATAGTGATTATGGAGTGTAAAGTAACATCGGCAAACATAGCTGACGCCTGGGAAGACTTCTGCTCCTCAATCAGTTGCAGGAAGGATAGGAAGAGAAGTGAAATATGACATAAAAAGAAGGTTGGTGTTTTGTTTTCATTTGTTTGTTAACAAGACAAACCATCCAGGAAGAGTTTGTTTCTTAGAGATAAAGTGAGATGTATGCAAAATGCCAAACATAGAAACTGGCACATTCTACTGTAATCTCTAAAAAATGGTTTTCTCTTCTCCTTAATAGAACAATTAAACATTAATACAGTAAACATTAGGTAAAACATTAATTTTTTTGAGATTGTGAAAACATAAATACTTTTACTTAAGTGGAATTAATTGCACAGCGCCCTTGCCTAAGGTAGATGTTCTTCATCACATTCTGCAAATCAAGTATCACAATACACTAAGCAGAAAATATGTGTACGATGCTGTATTTTAATTTCGTTTCCAATACTGTGATAGCTCACGGGCATTCCAAAAAATGACTTTTTAAAAATCACTCCAAAAAAACTGCTCCTATAGCTGAAATTTTGAGTCAAAAAGGATTAAAAGTTGGATGAGTCAAGATAAAATGGAATGTGAGCCGCTTATAATCTGAAAGCCCCTAAAATCAACATTTCTCTTTCAGCATATTTTCAAAGGTATCTTTCTCCTTCAATACTGTTTCTTCTCCCTTTTCTGTCATCATTCTTTATCTGACTAGTGCTTTCCCTTCTCCCTATTTGTTTTGGTTCATCTTTTGAAAACCTAAAATTGTCTCATGCCTTTCCTCTTACTTGTCATTTTAAAACTTGTACCCACTGTTTTGATTTTGGCAAGTTAATGTTATTCGAATTCATGCTGTTGCTTAATTAAACAACCACTGGACCAACAGATTGGTAAGACTGGTTTTCAAATAAGCCTTGGCAGTTGCAAAAGTGTTTTTGGTAATGGCAGCTTCGATGGAGTAACTTTGATCCTCCCCTGGGCTCAGTTCTTGGACTTTCCTCTTTTCCATCCACACCCACTCCCTTGATGATCTCATCCAGTTTCATGGCTTTAAATATCATCTCTACACTGATTACTCCCAAATTTATATTATTTAGTTCAGACCCCTCCTCTGAACTTTAAACTCACAGATCCAACTGCCTACTCAGTATCTCCACCTGGACGTCTCACAGGCAACTCATACCTAACATGTCCAAATATGAGCTCCTGGCATTCCTCCAAATCTGCTCCCCTAGAGTCTTTTCCACCTCAGTAATTGGCTATCCCATTCCTCCAGGTGCTCAGGCTAAAAACAACCTTACTTTTTCCTTTTTGTCACACCCTGCATTCAACCTGTCAGCAAACACTGTTGGCTCCATCCATAAAATTGACCCAGAACTCAACCACTTTTCACCATTTCCACTGCTACCTTTTGTCCATGAACCATCAGATCTAGCCTGAATTATTGTAAGAGCATTCTAGCTGGTCTCCCTGCTTCCTACTTTGGTCTTTCCTTAACACACAAACCAGAACAATCTTATTAAAAATAAATTGATCATATTGCCCCTCTGCTTAAAACCTCCAATGGCTTCCAATGTCATTCAGAGTAAAAACCAGTGACTTTATAACTTATGGTCCAAATTGGGACCATTCTGAGAGTGAAAGGGGATGCTAAGAATAATTAACAGCCTCTAAGTAAGTGATCTAGGTGTAAATTTGGGCCATCCTGGTCACCCACTTATGAGGCTCCACATAATCTCCCCTAGCTCCCCATTATCTCTCTGACCTCTGACCTCACCTGTTATACTGCACCTCAACCCCTCTGCTTCATCACCAGTCCCCTCACTGTCCTAATGGCATGAGGCAGACTTCCTCAGAGCCTTTACTCTTTCCCTAGATATGCCCTTGGCTCAATTCTGCTTCCCTTCAGGTCTTTTATTCAAAGATCCCAGTGCGGCTTTCCTTGGGAGTGCTGTCTAAACATTTAAAACCTCCTCCCCAATTCCTAGCCCCCTTCCCTGCTTTGTTTGTTTATTTATACTTATTACTATCTAACATTCCATATATATTGCTTACTTACTGTATTTAGCACCTTACATTTAGAATGTAAGCTCAAAGGGCAGGAATTTTTGACTTTTTGCTCCTAAAATAGTTGGCACATAGAAGACACTATATAAATATTTGTAAGAATAATGAACAAATCATGACTAGTTTAAAGGGATACTTAGGAGATGTGTAACATCCAACACAATTAATAAACGGTATTATCATTTTATAGTTATTTTCCTATAATTCAATTCAACAATGTATTTTGGAAATTTACGCCTTGTGAGGATCTGTACTAGATGCAGAGGTTGGGGGTCTGGGAGCCACAGAATGAATACAATGAGAGAAGAGACAAAGTTGCTCAAGAAGTGAACACTATAGGAGTAGAAGAGATAGGGAACATGATATTATAGTTACATGTGAGTGACGCAGAGTTCATGGCAGTAAAGAGGAGGGAGAGATTATATCACTGAGTTTTCAGACATTTCTGATTACTGATCAGCAGCAATAACTTCCATACTCTCCAGTATGATTCATTTTTCTCATCTTCTAGAGCTCCCAGCCCCTAATACCGCCATCCTGGTATGTGTTCTCCATTCCTTGGTAGGAAGCTGCCTTGTATGCCTACATATAACTGACCTTCAGATGCCTGCTCCTCATTGTCCAGCCTTAATTTTTCAACATGAAACAGCGGTTACTAACTCGGCATTTTGCAATATGATCTCTCAAAGTTTCCAGAATATTTTTACCAAATAAATATTGGCAAAGTTAAACCATCAAATTGAACAAGCAAAGCAAGCAGATGCTAAACAGATTTTTTTTAATAGCTAGAAAGAAGGTATTTTGGGAGGAAAAAAATCGACCCTTTGAAATCAATAAATCAAAGTTTATTGATTTAATCTCTGGATTTGTTGTAATTTTTATGTAGCTTCTTTGAATAATTTCATTTGATAAAAACCACTCTGTGGATTTTCCTTAAACTAAAGGCTTTGTGTGTGTGTGTGTCTGTCTGCCTGTGTGTGCTAAGTCTTTAGCCCCACCTCGGCCAGAAGGGAGTAGCCTCAAGGGTGTGGATAATTGAAGCACTCTAAACAAATATATACAACATCTTATTTTCAAGTAAGTTCAACAAAATTATAGCTGAGCATATGCTTCAAAGCAGAACATTAATACGTTAAATGACAAACTTAGAAAAATTACTTAAAGCAGTTACCAACTAGATAAAATTTATTTCCCCTCCTCTCAGCAAACAAACCCATCAAATAAAAAGTATGCTAAATGGTACTGAAGAATGGTGATACTCATTCCCATATAGTTTATTTTAAATGATCTTGGGTAACATTAAGTGCAAAGAGTCTTTGCTTGTTATTTATAACATTTCTAAGATAAAAAAATTAAGCTTATTATGCAAAGTTCACACAACCATGTTATAATTTATCAGTTAAGCTATAGGTTTTACAGGTTAGTAATAACCAGAGCAATTTATGTTTTTTTAAATTTTGGAGTTATAATAAAACCTAATCATATAAATCATTTTAAGGCAAGCTAATCATCCCAGCTCTGGCATAGGTTAGCTCTTTACTTATTTATTCTGACCAAGTCACTCTGACTCACTAAGTCTCAGTTACTTTGTCTGTAAAATGGGGTCAATATTGGTACCCAACTAACAGGGTTCTTGTGAAAACAAGGGATGCAGAGCACTCCACAGAATGCAGTAGATAGTAGCTGCTACCACGACTCATGACCATTGCTACTGAAAAATGGGCATGAGCAGATTTCAAAGACTGGAGAATAAAGGTAGCTAACTGAAGAGTAGTGTTTAGGAAGCATTCCTACTTATGTATTACTTTGTTTTATCTTTTTGATTTAAAAATCCTAAATATTGCCTAGCATATTATACATGTAAATACCTGTAAAAACCTGATTAGTTAATTATCATTTTCTGCACATTTGTGCTACATTAACATCACAAGGTATTGAAATGTAATTCTTTCAATGGCCTAAAGAGACAAACAAATACTCAGATCTTGAAAGGCATATTATTTGCACAACATACTTGGGGAATTAATCATGCACTATCTCATATTATTTAATAAATCAGTCCACAAATTATCACATTTAATCTCTTACCAAGTAGACTGAAAGGACTGCAAAGGACAGGAACGTATATAGTTTTTTATCTTTCACACTAAATGACTTGGCACAAAGGAATTTCGAACTAGTGTAGTGGAAATAGCACTGGGCTAGAAGTCAGGAAACACAGATTTCAGCTGAGTAATTGTAGACAAGTCACTTAACTCTCTTCAGGCTTCAGATTACTCATCAGTCATGTGCTTTTCCATTGATGACATTCAGGTTCCTTTTCAAATGCCCTCATTCTAAGAAACACTAGCAAGAAGGGTTTTTTTTTTAACCAATGTTTGTCATTTTAATACAACTTCATTTTTCCATATATGCAAATTGAAAGACATAGGATCCTTAATTATAGATTCTGTTCATTCGTGAAAACTTGCCAGGAACTCAGAGTTCTTGTCACTGTCTGTTCATCAAACACAAATCCTTCCATCTGTTTTAAAAACAGCAAGCCCTTTCCTGCCAGCATTCTTCACCCCACCCTGTTTTATTTTCTCCTTAGTACTTACCACACTCTGGCATACTGTATACTTTACCTAGTTATTTGTTTCCTATCTCCCCCTTTCCCACTTCCATGCCAAGTACCAGGCCTGCCTTTTTTAAATTGAGGTATATTGAAAATTAAGAATTGTATGTATTTAAGATGTGCAATTTGATGATTTGATACACAAATATATTGTGAAATAATCTCCACAGTTAAGCTAATTAACATACCAATCACCTCAGATAGTAACCACTTTTTTGCATGTATGGTGAGAATACATAAGATCCATCCTTTTAGCAAATTTCAAGTATACAATAAAGTATTGTAAACTGTAGTCATATGTGTTGTACATTAGATCTCCAGAACTTATTTCTCTTGCATAAGTGAAACTTTGTACCCCTGGAACAACATCTCCCCCTGTCTGTGCCTTTACCAGGATTTTGGGAACACCTAATACCTTTACCCCAGTATTTCTCAAGTTGTAATTCATGGATTTCTAAAGTTTGAAAAATAGTAATTGGAGTTCTGCAAAAAGAGGGTTGCATGGGCAAATAAATCTGGGAATGTCACATCCTATATACTTCCCACTGGGAGATACAAGACACATAATGAGAATATTTATATGTTAGATGGACATATCTGACTACTTGGCCATGAAGCTAGTAGCACTCTCTAAGGCTCTGAAAGTCCAAAGAAATATTTTCAAATGAAAATGGAAACAAATTAAGTCAGACATATTTATGGTAGCCTGAGTAATAGGGTAATACCTAGAGGCTAGAGAACTCCTAAGAAGTCTTATATAGAATGGAGAAAGATGCAGGTCTATAATATCATAAGTAAAGAATAAATGAAACCTGAGACTACTTATATGCTAGATTAATTGGCTTATTTTTCTGATCACTCAATTTCCAGAGATAGTGATTAAGGACATAGAGTTGTACAGCAAAATTAATTTGTAGCTCAGCACTAATTTATATTCCCAAGCGACATACGAGAGGTAGGTAGTAATCATTTCCAGGAAGGTTTCCTCTGGTCCTTATCTTCAAGGAAGACTCTCTTCTGCTAACTCAGGAGAGAAAGATTCGTTCCGAAACCTATCTCTGAATGGAAGAAATTCTATGATGGTTTAATGCACACATGCAAACAATGCTCTAGAGAGAACCAGATGGCACTTGATGTTTTTCTTGCTGTTGAAATTTAAGTCAGCTGAAATAATAACCATGGTAAGTTTTTTTTAACTAGATATAAAAGGTGACTATATTGAAAGAGCTAACGTAAATTTTAGTCTCTGCTTCAAATTTGATGTAAGCATTGATGACAATAAGTAGTTTGGCTTTAAAGAAGACAAGATTTTGCTCTGCTATCAGTTAAATATATGTTACTTCAGTCTTCTCTGATTGCTGGCCATTGTAATACATTCAATGTGATATTTGCTAAGCAAGCATGTCTGCCATCTGGTTACTGAAACTGTATTGTTGCTACTTCATAGATACACATGGCCCAGTAGCACTGAGATGTAGGGAACTGATACAAGCCCATGGATCAATTCCAAAGCAATTTGAGAGTTCAAGCCATTCATTTGTTTGCAACACAAAGTATTCTCCCCAGAAGAAAACAATGAGTCTAACTTATCTGTCTCTTTCCTGTCCTGGTATCTTTAAAAATGTCCATCATGACAGGGTGCACAGGGATTTACAATATTAAGCCAACTTTAGGGAAGAATGCAAAGAAGAAGAAAAAGAATGAAAAGTAGTCTGTGTGCTGCTTGTGCCACGTCCTATTTGGTTCCAGTGCCTGCAGAAGAAGCTGGATAATATGGCAAACATCCATATGTGTCTATAATAGTAGGGAGAAGAAGTTCCCAAACCAGTTTTTTCATCAAGTCCCTGGCAAGTTCCCCTCTCCCTCAAACCAAAGGCAGAACTAGTAGCACAGAGCCTGACACTAAATAGGGGCTCAAAAAATGTTTACCAAATATAATCCTCTGGGAAGTCTGTGAATAGTAATATAAATGACTGCTAGAATACATTGTAATACATGCATTGTATGGATGCCTAACACCTGGTCCAGGCTCTCTCAATTTTGGTACTATTCACATTTTAAGCTAATAATTCTTTGTTGGGAGTGGGAGGGGTGCTGTCTTACACGCTGTAGGAAGTATAATGGCATCCGTGGCCTTCACCCACTAGATGCCAATAATGTCCGCCCCCCCCCCAAATGTCTCCAGACATTACCAAATGTCCCCTGGGGGTGGTGGTTGACAGCATCACCCCTAGCTGAGAACCACTTGTCTAGTCTGTATGTTCTTGTCATCTACCAGAATTAGAAATACTATACTCTCTCTTCTCTTTTTTTTTCTGCATTGATATTTCTTGATCTCATGTTGAAAGTATTTTGTTTTCTTAATCTGCTTTCACCCAATTTTCTCTAAATTCCATGTTTTCATATATCTTGGTAAGGAGAGCTTTCTAGGTACGTCCATACAAGTTAAAAAGACATGTTTCCCCCTTAGGGGAGGGGAAATACGAAATAAAGATTAAACATTCCATACAAAAATTGGACTAATAGCTAAGAAGGCTGTTTTACAGAATGAGATTGAGGTGGTGTTGGGCCCAGGATAGACCCAAGATCCTAAGCTGGAACTAATGTGTCTGTGAGTCCAAAAAGAATTTCTGCGTCTTAAAAGAAACTACCTTCATTTGTTTGCTATGCACCCTTGTAATCTTAACAATAAAACTCCTCTGTTATACAAAAGTATCCTTCTGACAAACAGATTTTTTTCTCCCTTGGCTTTGTTTTTATTTACTTCCTATTTATGTTAACAGTTTCAGGAAGATACCAGCACGGGCTCCAGGAACAGGCTGTCTCAGTAACTCCTGCCCCTTCAGAAGCACAGTGAGTAGTCCTTCTGACTGTAGAAATCAGCTGCCTTTTAAACCTCTAAGTAAAATGATGATGTTAAGTATCTATTCTTTCTTACAATGAAAAAACTTAAAATCTTAGAATTCCAACTTAAACTCAGCCAGTGGGCAACCTACTTGAAAATGACTGCACATCCACGTCTAAGAGTGAAAAATAATTTATGACAAATAAAGCTCATGAAAAATTCTAATTTCATTCATGTTGCTACAAGTATACTGTCATGCTTTTAAAAAATGTGGGCTGGTAACATTTTTCTACCTTATTTACAGCATAGAGTTAAAACGTGTGCCCTTACCTCTCCTCCAGTGCATGGTAAAGGACTGGAGTATCTGGAAGTGCACATAGCTCCCTTCTTGACAACATCATCCTCCAGGCCAAATGTAGCTGAGCAATTAGTTGCAAAGTACTTGTAAGGCTTCCATGTCTTCCCAAAATCCTGGGACCGGTCTAGCACCATGGCTGCCGGCCTGGGAGACTTGAAGACCATAATTAGATGAGTGAAGTAGAATTCAGTTTCCAGGTCTAATTGGATCTTTTCTCTGTGCACATCCTCAGCAGACTGCCACCACGTGCGAGGAAACCTGAAGGATGAGTCTGCCATGGCAGCTGGCAGATGAGCCAGGTGAGGCTGGGCAGCATTGCATTTGTCACATTTGGGCTGCTGACAAGTCAGATCAGTGTTCTCACTGTAGAAGCAGTACAGTTCAGTGGCATTCTGACCACAGGTGGTGTCTGCCCAGAGTTTTCTCCCTAAAGCCAAATTTCCCATTCTAGGGTTACAGGCTTTTTCACAGCGGGCACTCACTCCAGCCACTCCACTCAGTCCTAGAAAAGGGAAAGCATATGTAATTCAAGACAAACCCATTTGGAAAGCTCTTTTGTCCACCTAGCCCATCTTCAACAGTCAAGTTATCCCCATAGAACCTGAGACTTCCAGAAAAGAGGAAATTCTACCAAATTTGAGCATAAATACTGTTCTGCATTTATACCCTTTGTATATGCAAGTGTGTGTGCACATATGTACGTTTCATGTTCAGCTATAAAATTCACAGAAAAGAAAAGAAAATCACTTCAGGTAAAGGGCAAGAGGAAGGAAAGTGGAAACACTGAGGTAAAGATAATGGGCCTGAACCTTTTCAAATACTTTACTTTCTAAACAGTCTCTATATTTGAAATACACTCATTTGTTTTTGAAGTCATGACTTAAATAATACCCCAAACCAATAATGTTGTTTAAGATCACTCAAGTTAGTCTTTCAAATATAATTTGAGTCCTTAGCATTATCTAACATGTTCATGAGAATGCATTAAGGAAAAAATGTAAAATTCTACGACATTGTTAAGACAGAAACATGAAGAGACAAATTTCCTAGAAAAGCAATATGAGATATTTAACCAATATACAATAGGATCTCATTTAGGAAAGTAAAACTAGAGACCTTTGGAGCTCAGATGTGCAATATCTATTTTTTTAATATTAAGTAAATATAACAAAGAAAAACCCCTCTAAACTGCCAAATGACACCAAGCTTATTTAACATGCTCTCTGCCTCTGGAGTGCTTCTACCTACGACAGGTTATATAGTAGTTACCTGTTTGCTTAACAGGAGAATGTTTACAGTCTGGCAGCCACTAACAGCACCTTTAAACATTATCTGTGAACTAACACTTTCTTGAAGAAACATGCACTTCCACCCAAAGGTCCAACAGATGTTAATGTATCAAAATTACTTAAAATGATAAATATTATCCACCTATTAACATCCTGACTACATAATATAATCCTTTATTTTGGGCTTGTCATTTTAATTATGAATACCTTAAGCAAAATCATCTATTTTAAAAGTTAAAACAGAGAGGGGAAAAGGAAAAGGAAGTCAAACCCCAAATTCCAGCTAATGGAACATTTCTGCTTCTTAAGAGGGAGCACCTCTGAACTGTTATCACTGTACTGCTGGAGAAGCCAAATGACAGCTTAGACTAAAAGAGAGACGTTTCACATACTCAGTGACTATTGCGAGCCTCCCATAGCCTTGTAACCAAAAGAAAGGGCTTCCTTAAGCATATTTTTAAAATGTCAAATTCAAGTGTGCCTTATGCCTGGACTCTGCAGCTTTTCTGATTAGCTGGGGCAACAGCTGCTTGTGGCCAGGATCACCTAAACACAGTGTACTATGACTCATCTGTAAAACATTTCAGGGAAAATCATATACTGCCCATACAAGTATTTTTGACTTGAAACACTTGCCTTGTGATATTTATTTACTACGTTTTGATTGCTTGCATGTTTTTGCCATAACATGGTTTGAAAACGGAAAAGTTTATTAAACTTCACTTTGTTGCTGGGGGAGCATGAGTAAGTGCACGCAGGGGTGCATGAGTAGCAAGAATTAAAGTAAAAGCTTAGACCTTTAATGGCTCCTTGGGAAAACCACTGAGTAATTTTAGATGCCTCCTAAAGTAAGAAGAAAAGATTGGAACCAGATAAATAATTGGTGGACACAATACTTGGAAATCCCTAAAGAAGCGACAACCATTCAAGTAAAGCAAGGATGCTTCTAAGAATCTGACTGATTTGGGATGCAGATTCTAAAGACTGGTTTTTACTTCATGCCAGCGTCTCAGGAGGCAGAGTGGAAGAAGCTGAAGGGAAGGGAGAAGCGCGCCAGTGCTCTCTCCACCAGTCCGTCCCTCCAGCCCACTCTCCTTTCTGGAGCAAGCGAGTTAGTTTCATTGGAGAGACCGAGTGGCCAAAGAGCCCCTCACTTTCTTTCCCCCTTACACGCTGAACTCCACTTTCGCCTAACTGGAAACCAGGTGACCCGGGAGAGGGAGGGAGAGGAGCTGAAGGGGCTCCCGAATTTAGAAACAGCGAGCTAGGAACGGGTGACCAAGGGCTGCCGGGGGAAGATGGGATGGGAGTGGGAGGGAGAGCGCATCTGACGACGCCTCTGCCGGTCGTCCAGTTACTGAGACAGGAAGCAGACCCGCCTCCGACCTCCCGCGGAGCCTCGGCCAGGGTACCAGTTCCCCAGGGGCAGCAAGCCAAGTCTGTGCAACCCAGGGTGATCACCACCTATCGTCCCAGCCCCGGGTCTCACTAAGTTCCAGCCACTGCCCCAGGGAGAAGACACTCCCCCCGCCCCAGGTGTCCCTACCTGGCTCCCTAGTACCCAGCATGAGGTTGGGGACGATGGCGATCGCTCTCAACAAGAGAGCGGCCCGGCCCACGCGCGCCCAGGGTCGCTGGGCCACCCCTCCCCATCATTCCTCAGGCCATGAAGTGCCGGGGGATGGCGAGCTTGGTCCTTTGTTCCCTCACAAAGTGGAAAGGCAGTTTCTTACAAACCCAAACCGTGAAAGAAACCAAGGTCGGGCTGTCTCCGGCAGGGCGCACCCAGGATATCGGGTTATCCAAGGGCATGTGTATCGCAGTTGCAAAAATAATCAACAGTATTTTAAATTGCGGAGACGCGGGGAAAGGAGGCGGAACATGGCCACTCACTTCATCCTCGGGAGCTGAGCTCGGCGTTCTCAGCCCGCACTCCCCTGCACCCCCGCGTCCCGAGGTGGGGAACAGAAGGAGCGAGGGAAGGGAGGTGGGGGCCCGGCAGCGTCACCACCCACCTGCGGCCACCGCGGAGCAGCCCCAGAGCAGCAGCAGCCGCGCGCAGCTCCCCATGGCCGGGAAGAGCCGGGAGGACCCGGGCCGGGCGGGTACTGGAGGGAGCCGAGCCCTCGCGGCTGTAGGATGAAGCGCCAACAGTCCTCGAGAGGAACAGAGGCTTTTTATTTCTTCCTCCTCCTGGGGCGCCAGGCTCGGACAGTGGGCGCCGGCGGCTGGGAGCCGCAGGCTGGGGCCGCGCCGGGCGGTGGGGTGACCCTCGCGCACCGGCCTGGAGGGGCCCGGGCACCTCGGGGGCGGCGGGAACCCCGGGACCATAGCCGGCCCTGCCGCGCTACCCAGCGGAGCGGTCCTGCAGGTTCCTCCGCCGCTAGCCCGGGGCTCGGCGCCCGCAGCAGCCGCTGAACTTTGCGAGACCTTTCACTTCCCGGCCGCCGCCGCCGCCACCGCCTCCTGGGCGTCCTCCTCGGCTTTTACCACCTCCTGCTGCTGCGTCTCGGTCCCGTCCTTCTCCATGGGCAGTTCCATGGGATGCATTTTTATTGCACCGACACGGCGGCGCTCCGGTGCCAGCCCTCCTCCCCTCGCACCTCCACCCCTTCCTCCTGCCCGCCCCCAGCGCTCTCTTGACAGCCCTGGCGCTGTAGCCCGCGCGTTCGGGTCGCCGCCGCCGCCCAGGGAGGGATCCTCTCGCCGGATCCGTGGCCCCCGCTGCCTCGCTGCCAGCGCGACCAGCCCGCCTCAGCCCGCGATCGCGCCCGTCACCTCGGCCCAAGGCTTCCCTCTTGCCCCTCCCGGCTCTTGCCCTCCATCTCCCTGCGTGACCCCCCTGGAGTCCTCCAGCACCCACAGGCCTCCTCTGGGAAGCAGTCTCCCACCTTCTCCCGGAACATTCCAGAGAGCAGTTGACTCCCTCTCAATCAGGTCAGGGCCTGCCAAGGGGCTTAAAAAACCGCGAAACAGGCTAACGCCTACTTCTCACATCCCCCAGCAAAAGAAAGCCCTCCTTCTTACCCCTCCACCCCTTCACCAGGCGTCTCGAGATGCAGGGGTACCCCCCCCCACCACCACCAAGTAATAAAAGCAGCATAAACTTGAAGGAAAAAGAAGACCCAGGGGTGGAACCCCTTAGCCAGCCCGGGGTCACGGGCAAGGGAGAGCGCGCTACCTGCTAGGTGGCATTCGCCAGTTCTCTGCGGACTTTTCGGGGTGGGGGAGGGCATCCTGGCTAAACAATCAATGCTTACATTATCCGGGGTGTATCCATTTTGATGTCAAATGTGTTCTCTAATTAAAACTCAAGGTGCTAAAAGAAAAGGGTCACAGGATTAGCTAGTGTGCAGTTTAAGAACATCTTTGTCTAGGGGCAAGGGCACGACAAAGAGAACCTCTTTGGTCCTTCCAAGCACTCTCATTCCATACGGAGTGTGTTGTGCTGGGAAACAATTAAGTTGTGAAATAACTTGTGGGGAATAATTCAATAGCAAGGCAGGCAGCTAATTGTGGACAGGATTGCTCAGGGCTGCTGCTTATGGAAGACGATTACATAGCATTTGAGTCTGAGACTTTTGAAAGGTCTATGAAAATATAATCCTACGTACACAACCAGAGAAACTGGCGAAAGTTAACTAGAAAGAAATGTTTATTGCAGTGTTCATCTTGTGCCTTTAAATATTTTTTCCAGAAAATTAACTACTTTACAGATACTGTTGAGTTGTGTTACTGATGACAACAATTCAGAGCTTTGGGGCACATGTAGGCATTATTTATGACTCAGCTGTGGATATATAAAAAGTTTGTATCTTCTAGGAGGGACTGGGATGAGGTCAGCATCATCCATTTGGGAGACACTAAAATTATTCTGGCCACCTCTGGGAAGTGATAAAAGGTATAAGGAAGCAATTTATGTAACACTTAGGAAACTATACCCTTTGAATTTTCAAATATTGGCAATGTTAGGGCTTTCTTCATATCTTATAGATATGCTCCCTATGGAGTCAATCAAACATCTCTCCAAATTACTCTTCTTACCATATAAATAGAAATTATAACAACCAAGGGCTCTTAGTACCAATATTAACCTAGCACTTTAGAACCAATGACCGAAGCAAATTTTAAAAAAGAAATAAAATGTGTATTTATTATTAACTTCTGAGTCTACTGTATTGAGGCAGAACTACTCCATTTCTCATTACAAATTTCAAAGACATTTAGTGTCTGTACCAATCCTGCCTTGATAGTATACTTCCTTGATTGCTCTATAACTGGTTCCTGTTTCCTTTAACAAGACAGTAAGTTCCTTAATGATCAAGCAGTTTTTTATACTTAGTCTATACAAAACATTATTATTGTTTTCTTTTATTCTTAACTGAGAACACCTGCTAGATATATAGTAAATTTTCATTAAATGTTTCTTTCTGAGTTATGTTATAACTATTGCTATATATTAAGAACAAGGATTAAGAAGAAACAGTGAAATCAGAATGGTTCCCCATATTCTAAAGGAATGTGCACACTTACACTAATATTTTATATATGAAGCAGCTCAGGAGAGAAAAGTGGTCAGCATTCTAATCAATTTCATTTGGTTCTATAGTCTAATTTACTTATAAATTCTATTTTCATTTGAAGAAGCTCTTCAGGAAAAGTTTACCTACCTAAGGGAAATCTTGCTCAGTGATAAGCATATAATGCCTATGATTAAACATTTTTGAAAATTTCAGCAATGAATTCAGAATTTTAAAAAAAATTTATGAAGAGTAGGAAACAACATGCTAAGCACACACTACCGCTGAGCTATACCTTCCCACTGAATTCAGAATTTTTAAAAAATTTATGAAGAGTAGGAAACTTAGCATACCCATGGGATTTTGATAACAAGTTTCCAGAAGCCACATAATTGATGAATTAAATCTAGAATACTTCTGAGAACTTCAAAGAAAGCTGAAAGGGCTTTTAAGAACTAAAATAGATGGCATAAAGTCCTTGCACCAAAGACCTTATTCATGAGAGAGCTCTTTAGGTCTTCACTTAAATTATTCATGCAGTGTTAATAAGTTTGTTTATTCTGTTATCCTAGAACATAGCATGTTAGAAGTAACAGAGTAGGGTGAAGCGGGATCCTGTTAAAACAAGGAATGAGTTGAGGTAACTTGCTAATAAGGAGGATGGTAGAACTATAAAAAGTAGCCATAAGAACCAAAAACCAAATGACTATCTGAGGTCTTTTAGTTCAGAGGCAAAGCACCAAGAGGCTGTAAAGGTGTCACTCTATTATAACTTAGTACAATAAGTGAGATTTCTAATGGATCATGGGATATTCAGCATCAAAAGGAACCTTAGGGGTCCTTGAGGCCAACTTCTCACCCTATCAGAACTCCTTCCACAAAATCTCTGTCCAGTGGTCATCTAGTTTCTGTTCTAGAAGTCTTAGTAAACAAAAGCCTCAGAAGCAGCCCTTTTCATTTTAGGTAGTGTTTTGTTTAACTGTGAATTCTCTCGTCTTAAAATTCTACTTAGGTTTATAGTTTAGTTATCCACAACAATACAGACTAGGTCCAATTTCTTTTCCAATAGGTATTTGAAGATTTAAAGTCAGATTTTATTGCTCCTCCTAACTGTTCTCTTCTCCAGGTTTTTATTTAATCACCCATGTATGTAGCACGATTTCCAAACCTTTAATCATTTTAATCATCACTTTTCAAATATACTATAGTCTGTCAATGTTACTCTTAAACTGTGCACCTAAAACTCAACTCCGGGTTTGTCTGGATTGGTGTAGAATAAAATAGAACTAGTAGTTCCTTTAACTTAAGTCTAGGGCTTATATTTCTATAGCCTAAAAATGTATTAGAAGCTT
Organism: Camelus bactrianus; assembly: GCF_048773025.1. NCBI lineage: Eukaryota > Metazoa > Chordata > Mammalia > Artiodactyla > Camelidae > Camelus > Camelus bactrianus. The sequence continues at coordinate 38,785,862 of NC_133550.1, read as the reverse complement.
TATGATGTTGGCTGATATTATGCTTGAAGCAAACTAAAATTCCCTTTTTACATACTGATGTCTTAAAGAGTCATTAATAAAAGGTAAAATATATGTTGTTTAATCAGAAGGAAAGAATTCCATTAAAATACATCATAGGCAGCGAGTATTGAATAAATATTAAAGAAAAAATCAACAAATTCAAGTTGTTAAATTTGAAAAATGGTTAATTTTTTAAAACTGTTAGTCCTGGATGGGATAAGTATCTACTTCTGTGGAAAATTTGATTCTTCAAGAACACTGTGTACATTGGTATTACTAGACACTTCCAAGGAAAAGAGGGACTTTGAAATAATGTATTTTTAGTATGCCTAGTATCTTTCATCCATGGAACTATAAACATTATCTCATTTATCCTGGAAGCATCAATGTGTAGAAAGGAACAGTAATAGTTTTGCACATTTTTAGAGAGGGAAAGTGATGTGAAAGATGTAAATGCCAAATTTAGATCATTCAGTAAATATACACTGGGATAGTACATGAGTTTCCAGATTTTTAAAAAGTCATTGCTTAGCCATCAATTTTTCCATGAGTGCAATCTTGTCTCTTTTTGAACTGGAAAACTGTTAGGAGAAAATGAAATGGAGATTGTTTCCATTGAAATAATCCTGTATTTTATTTGCTACCTGGTCTATGCCCTTCAAATGCCCTTTAAAAACATCATCTTGGGAATTCCCTTAAGCTTTAATCTAAGCCTCCTGCCACTGGCACTGTGTTTCTTATTTCATCTGCTTCCTGGCTACAGCTGCTCATTCCTAGGAAGGGAGTATGCGCCTTTGAAAATACATGTGCTCTTCCAGAAAGGTAAGCAGTACTTTCCTTTAAAAAAAAAATGCACGCATGCTCTCTTATCTTCAAATTAATTATATGGAGTCTAGGAAGTTCAAACAAACAATAACAGTTCTGTTGTTATTACAGAGATAGCTACTCTGGACAGCACTGTATTGACACAAATTTTAAACACTTTCTCTTCTAAATGCTCTTAGTTAAAACTTTCTATACATATTGCTATTTCTGACATTGCTGAAAAGATGCTCAGAGACAAATAACTACTTTTTTAAATGCAGGGAAATAGATATAGAAACAGTTACCAAAGGCCTCATGGGGATAAAGGAACAGTAAGCAATATAGATAATTCCTTTTATTTATAAATAAATTTATTTATATTTTTCATATAGTAGTGCAGTAATTAGAAGCATGGACTATGGGATCTGACTCCCCAGGTTTGAAGCCTGGCTCTGCCAACTGCTACCTGTGTGACTGTGGGCAAGGTACTGAACCTCTCGGTGGAAAATTTTCCTTATCTGCCATGTGTGAATAATAATAGTATCTAATTAATTAGGTTATTATGAGTATTAAATAAGTTAATATTTATGAAATGGTAGGAAAGAGCAAGACACATAGGAAGCACTCTAAGTTTTGTTAAATATATAAAATAGTTAAATTCAAATCCATCAAGTATGTACAATCTCTTTTGACCTATCCTAGAATTCCGTCATCAAGTTATACATGGATATTTCATAAGCAGAAACTAGACTGTTGCCCTGGCTTAATCTTAAATGCTGTTTCAGCTGTATAAAAGGCATTACACAGGAGATGAAAGTATGAAGCAACAACTTTTTTCTAGCTAGAGGGAGAGGGAGATTGGCCCTGATGGAGCAGCTACAATTTACCAGGCATAAGGTTGAATACTTTATAATTCTCACAGCAACTCTCTGAGGCTAGGTTTCCCTTGATGAGAAAACTGAAGCTCAGGGAAGTTAAATATCACCAAGGTCACACAGCTAAGTAAACCGACAAGTGAGTATTTGAACCCCAGTGTGTCTGACTTTAAGCACAGTATTCTTTCTGTTTCCTCTTTCAAGAGAGGTAGCATAGCAAGACAGTTAAAGAAAGGATTCAAAACTAATTTTCCAATTTCCTCATTGGTAAATACACTCTTAGAATGTTTTCTACCTTAGCAATCACAGTTTAACCCAGGGAGCCATGAATTTAACCACCACCTACCTTGCTTACTCCCAGACATCATTTGTGAGCTTCAGGGCTGTCAATGGATAGCTCCACTTAGATATTTCAAGTTCAAAACATTTAAGGCTAAACTCACCGTCTTTCTTCCCTAGCATGTTACTCCTCCTATATTCCTTATCTTGGTAAAGGATCTACTGGATCAATGCAAAATAAGTAGTATTTTCCAAACTTCTGCTGAATAGTCACGTTCAGTGAGATATACTAAGTTTTCTGAGGAAAAAAAAGAGTTCTGTTGTCACATGTATCGGTATTAGGTTAAACAAAGTTAAATACGACTTCTCAGAATCTTTAATATACTAAGTTCATTGCAAATCTTTAAGAAATTGACATGATATTATATTGGATAGGATTGCATTCAGTTTCATGGATGCAACTCAATAGCTTAACCAAATTGAGATGGATTTTCTTCACATGACAAGAAGTCAGGAGGTAGACAGTCCATTACAAGCACAGCTGCTCAAGGAAGTCATCATGACTTGCATGGTTTACTTCCTCATAGTTGCAGGAATCCCCTGTTCTAGGCAAGAGACATGGAAAGAGAGAAGGAAAAAAGATATATGCCAGCTGAGTCTTAAAAAGCTTTCCCAGCAGCTTCATCCACCTGCCTATGTCTGATTGTCCTGAGCTGGGTTATGTGGCCTTTCCAGACCATGAGGAAGTCTGAGGAGGTGAGAATTTTAGCTGGACATATTGCCACCCTTAAAAAATCAGGCTTCTAATAGAAGAGGAGATTGAATGTCAGGTAGATGTACTGTATATATCATCAAAAATTAGTAATTTCACTAATGTATCTGGCCCAAGCACCTATTAACATATTCCATGGCTCCCCATCGTTGACAGATGGAGTTCATGCTGCTTGCCTTGGCACCCAAACCTTCTATGATGTACCAGTTCCTGCCACAGGGTCTCTGGCTCCACTCAGAGTGAACTACCTGCCATCTCTGAGATGACAACAGGGTTTCATGCCTTTTGTTTCCACACACTCTGTCCCTTTGCCTCCTCTTCTCACCTCCTTCTGGCTAATTCTGGCAGGTTCTCGGAAGTGTAGTTTGGACAGTAACAATAATAGCTGTGACACTTTTCTCTCTTACTTTCTTCTCTTCCAACAGGGTTAGTTGCCCCTCTATCATCCCATGGGTCACTTCATTATCCTCAATTTTAGTTTTTTCTTATATATTGAGTGGGGGAAAAACTGGAAGCAAAATTGTATTTATACCTAACTATGGGAAATATACATATGAAAAAGGCATGAATATATCAGAATATTAGAAATTACTGTTTCTCTAACTTCTAAACTTTCAGCAATATCATGTAACTGTTATGATCACATTTTTATTTTAAAAATATAACAACTTAAGGCAGAATATGATAAAGCACTATCTGATTAGTGACATATGAATTAGGTGGTCTGCAGCAGGTGGAACACTGTGGGCTCAGGAGGTTCGAAGAGCTACATGGAGGATGTGGACATAATTGAGTCCTAACAATTGGATTTGTTTGTGTGAATGTGGTGGCCGGTGTGGATGGGCCTTGCTTTTTAATGGCCAGATGTGAATATATAAAGTGCCTCCCAGGAGAGTGAGTGGAGTCTATTAGGAGAGGGATTCATGGGGTCAGTAGGAGGTGAGAAGGAAAAAGTATATTAGGACTACTTCATGCTTCTGTAAGTCCAGCTGATCTGTGTTGGAAAATTATGTGACTACAGCCCTTACTATCTAGACATGGCATATAATAGATCAGAAAAGAGAAGACCTGGAAGGAGGGTTAAGAGGTACTTTATGAGAAGACCTGGATATAAACCAAGATGATGATAGGGAAAGTGGAAAGAGAGAGAGAAATTGAAGAAAAAAACCAAAAAGCCAAGGAACTGACAAGGCTTTGTAATTGATCATGGGATTGACAGAAGACAGGAAGAAGTTAGAATGACTTGGTGGCTCTGAATCTGGTTAGTTGAAAAAAATGATGATCTTTTTTAGGTATAGGAGAATCAGGAAGTTTAGTTGGTTTATGAGGTGGGGTGATAGGCAATGGCCTTGCACAGGTTAATTTAGAGATAATAGCAGATCAGTCAAGTCTCCAGACAGAGTTAAGAATCATTTACATAAAGATAACAATTGAAACAATAAGCAATGAACAATAAATTGAAGTCTCTTAAGAGAAGCACACTGTTTTAGAAACATTTTCTATCAGTATCGTATCTACCTAATTCATAATAATCATGATAAAGCATAGGAAAAGACTTTGGAAGTTTATTATGCCATCCTCTTTTTGACGTGGGAAAACTGAGGTCTGCTGAGATTGTCTATTTACAAGCTGTTATTCCGTAAGCTGCAGTCTACTCAAGGTTATACAGCTCATTAGGATTAGTGGCTGAGTTGGGATTGAGCCTTCTGTGTCCAGAACTCTTAAGTCAGCAATTGAGAGCACAACAGTTCTACTCAATTTTTCTAGCTCTTTAGCTTAAAGAAACTATTGTCCAAAAAATTAGAAAGCCAACTTTAAAAGCCCATAATCTCCTAAAGCAGCAATTTGATTAAAAAAAACTTTGTCTATAAGTGGGGTTTCAAGATAAATAATATAGGACAATATATTGAAGCTACTAATTAAGCTAAGTGTGCTTCTAGTTTGGTTTTACCTTATAGATCTTAATTTCACTAGATTTTTTTTAATTTTAAATTTGCACTGTAATTTCAAACACAAACACTTTTCTGAATATTTTTATTTCAAATTTCACAAGATTAAAATGCAATTTAGAGGGCACATCTATGCCATAATTTGCTTTAACCCTAAATTGAGTATCATAGACCTCATTGTAGAAGAGAGATTCAGTTACCAGGAACATCAGAGAACCTCATTGAATAATGTCGAACTGGAACACTATCCTCAGAGCTCAAGGTAACAGCTTCAGGGTATTAACATATCTCCAAAACCTGTAACTGGGTGGTAAAAGAAATGGAAGGCCATTGTCACTCAAGTTTACAATAAAAATAATTTCATTTATATTCCTGCAGAATTCAACATATCACCTCCAGTGCTCTACTTTAAACTTTCTCTACTTGTAAATGCTATTTACTCACAGAAATAGTGCCTATTAAACTTGAGGAATGAAGCCTTAAAGCCAAAGTTAATACAAAATTATTACAAAAATAATCATTGCTCTGGTGAAGCCTAAGTACTTTTTCATGCATGCAGTTAGTCTCTAACATAACTATAGATATTCCTTCATCATAAAGGAATCATTTCCCCACTTTCTTCCCTCTAGGAATGTTTAAATGAATGCAAGTCTTATTGCCAACAGAGAAGAAGGAATCTTCTTTTGAAATGATTGATTGTTAGAATACATGATATTCCTATTATGGACAGAACTCTGTTTTTGATAATGAAAGCATATAGAACAATATTAACACTTTTGAAGCAATATTGGAATTTATATTAAAAAGAATCCTGAAACAATAAGAGATTTCTCAGTTTACTAATGACCCTATAGGAAATTTGGTATGTGAAACTACTGATTCTCTGGCTTCCTACCCACCCAGCAGGTGAAAAGAAGGAGGTACAGATTATCTCTTACTCTGTTAAAAAAAAAAATCAAAACCTGCAGCCTTGAGGTAATAAATAGCTAAAGCCAATAGTTTTCAATTCTTTTCTCATTGGTCCTGGGTGGGAATAGTACTTTTCAATATACAAAGAGAGTCAAATACACTATGGTTTCCTAGTATGTACCTTTTTCTGGAGACAAAAGGATATTTAACTGCCCCTTTATGGACTCAAAATATCCTGCAATCAGTAAACAAATATCTTGAATATGCATATAATCAAAAGGAATAAATAAATGGAAATTAAAACTCCTGTATGCAAATCTGGATGAGCCTGTCCTGATGTGCTTACTCTTGATAGGATTTTCCCCCCACTATTGTAGTCAATTACAATAACTAGTGTTTACTGGGGACTTAATGTAGGGCAGACCCTGTGCTAAACACACTACATACACTATCACCTTCTGTCCTCACAGTCACACTAGGGAGAGACCTTCAATCATCATCCTCACTTTACAGATGAGAACTGAGACTTGACAGCTGAGCTCAGAACATAACCCAAGCCATTGTTCTCCAAAACCCATGAACAAAACCACGATGTCCATCACGAGTCTTTGGGAAACATGGAAAATCAGCAAGAAGGGCAAACCCATCATTCCAAGAAACCAGTTTTCATTTCAGTATATTTCTTTCTCATCATATTTCTATCCATACAAGTTTTGTTCCATACTCTTTCACTTATTATTATTTATTAGAAATTCTTCCAAAGTATCAATTTACATTGCCATTAACTATTCTAGGCAGTGGACATACCTTGTTCAACTTAATACCACACTTATTTGGACACTTGGGCTATTTCAGACCTTTGCTATTATAAATAATATATTTTACGTATAATATAAATAATGTAATTATAAATAATACTTTATAGCTATCTATGTGAATTAAATATTCTCTTAGTCTGGAATTATTTTTTTATAATCATGAAAATGGAAATACTAGGTCAAATACATACATTTAAAGGAAACATTAAATACGTTTAAGGCCACATTGCCAAATTTCTTTTCCAAAAGGGTTTTTTTTCAATTTGTACTACTACTGCTAATATGGTACCTATTTCACCTCACCCATACCAGCACTGTATATTATACTTTAGAAATATAAATTTCCTAATTCAGTATGTAAAAAATGACACTTTTATTTGCATTTCTTTTATTAGATTACATGTAAAATTGAATGTTTTTCTGTTTGCTGATCAGTTTTATTTCACCCTTTTCACTAGATTCCTAAGATGGAAGCTTAGATTATTGATTTTAGATCTTTCTTCTTTTCTAACATACGCATTTAATGCTGTAAATTTTCCTCTAAGAAACTGATTTTCCTGTGCCCCACAAATTTTGATAAATTATACTTCTATTTTTCTTTATTTCAAAATATCTTGAAATTTCTCTTGAGATTTCTTCTTTGGCCCATGGGTAATTTAGAGGTATGTTGTTTAATTTCCAAATATTTGGAGATTTCCAGTTATCTTTCTGCTGTTTGTTTCTTGTTTAATTCATTGTGGTCTGAAAACATCCTTTGTTTGATTTCTGTTCTTTTAAGTTTGTTAACGTGTGTTTTATGCCCAGGATATAGTCTATCTTAGTGTATATTTCTCATGGGTTTGAGAAGGACGTGTATTCTGCTATTGTTGGATGGAGTATACTATAAGTGTTAACGCAATCGAATTGACTGGTCTGTTCATGTCATCTATTCTCTTACTGTTTTCACCCTTTTCAAATTATACTCCCTTTTTGCAACTAGTGAACAAAACAACAGAAGAGAAAAATAAATAAAAAACTGAATTGTGCTTAAAGCTTATAATGTAGGAAACAGATTTCCATGCATGCTTTTCATGAAGTTGGGTGAGAGGGTGAACCAGAAACCAAGAAGAAAGTGTTGAAAGGAAACACCAATCACGTAACTAGTTTGAGATTTTTCCATATTCTAAATGATACTTGCATGCCTATATTTTTAAAAAGCTTATTTTACCTTTTTTCTTCTTGAGAATTCATAATTTTTAATTAAAAAGTAATATTATAACTCTTAAAAAGAGCATCTATAATCTCTTGTTTTGAACTGACCCTGTTTTCACTGTAAAATGCCACAAAATCACGTTTATAGAGTTGTAAAGGTAACTGTAGTACAGAAAGTTTGGCTGATTACATAATGTTATAGTTTTAAGAGCTCCTTCAAAAGCAATCAGACTATTTGGAAAACCTTTTTCATAATAAATGTGTTCTTCCTTTAAAATGTAAACACTGAGCCAATCTTAGAAGCAAACACTGACTGCATACTTATATCAAGTCAGTTGTAAGTATTTTAGTTATAACAATGCAAAAACGTGAAGCATAAGTTTACTTTTTAACTCCAGCCCTGTTCAAAGATCACTTATTGGCCTTTGAAGAAACAGGTGGCATGTCTGTTATAGTTTAACAAGTGGCCTTTGGGTGAGGTATAGTCATTCAGATACCTCTGGATGCTTTGGATGCTCTCATGTGTGGCAGGGTACACTTGCTAAAACATTCTCCTCTCTAGATCTGGAAACCTAGAGTCTGTATCTTAGGCACTAGACTGGTATTCCAGATTTCCCTTCTGAGTCACAGATGAAAAATGCCATATTCCAACTGAGATAGCAATTCCTTTGCCAAGAAATGACATTCTTTATTTCCTAATGTTGATGTAAATATTTCTAGTTCTTGATATATAAGATAGTGTTTCTGTTTGCAGTATACATATACCTGAGCATTCATCCTTTTGATAACAGACTTTATAGGGATTTTTTAAAAATCAGAGGTACCATTAATTATATTAGGCTCCCCAAAGAATCCCAGATTCACTTCAAATACCAGCAGCTCATTTCTGTTCTACTACTCACATTTGTTGAGGTGGGTTAAATTGGAATCATATTACACTTAGAGTTAATTTTAGGAGTATTTACTTCTTTAGGGAATTGAGTCTACATTTTTATGAATGTGGTATAAGTCTCAATGTATTTAGGTCCTCTTTTAGACATTTTGATAGAGTTCTATAATTTTCTTCATAAACATCTTGTCAATCTTAATTAGACTTATTCCTAGACACTATTATTGGTTATTTTTACAAATGATATTTTTAAAGTAATATTTTAAAAAAATCTTTGTTGTTGGTATATTGGAACGTAATTGATTTTTTTGTATATTGATCTTATATCTAGCAACCTTACTAAATTCTTAGTTCTGATAATTTTTAGTCTTTTGGATTTTTCTGTATCAACAGTCATATCATATGCATATACATATGGTTTATTTCCAGTCCTTATAACTTTTGTTTGTTTTTCTTTGCTAATTATACTAGCTAGAACACTTAGTACACTTTGAAGAGTCACAATACTGGAAGACAGGTGATTTCTCTTATTATCTTGTGAAGTAAGCAATGTGTTTAAAAGGTTCTTTTAAACTCAGCATTAGGTGTTTTGCACTGAGAGAAATCAAACTGTCTAATCTGCCCTATTGCTAAGTTCATATTCAACCTTTAATCATTTCCCATATCTTTGCCTACATTTTCTACTAGGTGAATTGCTGTTTATGTACTTTTTAAGGCCATGTTTTAAATTCGCTTTTCTCATTTCTAGTGGTATGGTTTTGTGAAACTGAATATTAATTGTGAAATTAATACCTTACTAAGAAATTATCTTTCTCTTTACATTCAAATTGATTTTTTAATATTCATGGTTTCCAGGAAAAACTTAATTAAAAAATGAAATTACTTTCAAAGACAATGAGATGACTTTGAGTCTACCTAGCCTTTTAGTGAAATGTTCTTTATATCTTACTACAATGTTTCCAATACTTCCAAACCTGCAGGTTGCCTTGTTGCACATCAGAGACACCATTCACATTACTGTCTCTGTGAATGGCATTCCCTGGAATTGTGCAGTGCACAACTTGCAAGGCTGATGAGGTGGCCTTGCCTATGTATTTAACTCTTCTAATTAGGACTGTGGGGTCTCTCTCAAACGAGTAGTGATAAATCTGCAAATGTCTGACTACAAAAATAAACCTGAGGGGGGAGGTTATAGCTCAAATGGTAGAGTGCACACTTAGCATGCGTGCAGTCCTGGGTTCAATCCCCAGTACCTCCTCTAAGAATAGATAAATAAACAAACCTACTTACCCCCCTCAAAAAAAAAACTTAAAATAAAAACAAACAAACAAACAAACCTGAATGTGTGTCAAAAAGATTCTTTGGCTATAAGCAGAAAAATATTATGTCTGGGAGACATGTTACTATAATATAGCTTTAGTAGAGCAATCTCCTCTTTCTACCCCAAATCAGTATTAAAATTCAACGTTCTTAAACTTTAGTATTGTGTAATTAAGTAAACTGTCATTTCTGTTTATAGAAACACAATTAGGTTGAAGTAAGAAAAAATGAGAAGAGCTGGGAAGAATTGCTTGGGAGAAAGAATCAACATAAAACTAGTATAATTACAAATCTCACTAAATAATAATATTTGTGATTAGATAATGATAATGGTAAGGTGGTAATGATAATAATGGATACTAGCTGTTTGGCTTAGTTCCAACTTTAAACTGCATTGTGGCTTACCTTCTGCTATAAAAAATTCTTGAGAGAGAGATGGGATTACATAGCATAGCTGCCACCTTCTCACTAAGAATTGTCAGTTCTAATGATATATGCCAAAAAATATGGTGACACCAGATTTTCAGTTTTTGAACTCCTATCTCATGCCCAAGCAAGGTCAGTTAATTTTATCTGATTGAAACCATAAAGTTCTCTTTAGAAAGGCAAGTCTTTAGTTATACACAAAAAACAGCAAAGACTATAGCCAATTCATTTTTGTAGCTGTACATCTAGAGCTTCAAGGTATATATATTTCACTCACTCATTCATGAGTGGAAAAATTTCACTCACTCATCCGTTCAGTATTGGATAGCATAGTTCTAGACTTCACAGCGGGTAATGCCAAAAAGGGAAAAATATGTGCTGAGTGCAAAGTAAGTGCATGCAAGTAGGTTGCACTATCAGAAAAAAGCATTAGATGGAGCCAAAAAAGGAGTGTAGATCAGTCATGACCTTCTTAGAAAAGGATACAGTTTGGATGCTTGGACACATTTGCAAATAATGATGCTAGCTTAGGAGCTAAACAGAAGACAAAAATAGAAGCCGCAGGTTTTAAGAAAAAGCTGTGAACAGTTAAGAGCTGGAAAGCAACTTAAGTTAAAAAATAAAAACAGTCTGCCCTGGCAATGTACAAGGCATATTAGGCTTTTCACTACTGTGAGGTGACCAGGGACATTAACTGTATTAGTTCATCTTTGTATCACCAGTGCCGGGCACAGAATAAGTTCTCAATAAATGTTTGTTGAAAATGGAAGAAGAATGATCAATTAGATAGCTATGTGACCTAATTTAAGATATCCCAACTCACCAATGTCACATGTAGTTAAAGAAAGTCTGTTTCTGAGTTTTTGTGGGTTTGGTTCACAACAGGCATTGGTGACACATCAGGAAAGACAGCAAACAGACTGAGAACAAGCTGCAAAAAGTGATCTCACTGTAAACAGCATGGGTGGGCCTGGTAGGTCAGTTCTCATACAAGCACATTCATTCTAGGAAGTTCTCATATGACTAAGAAGCTAACAACAATCGAACAGATTTAATCATTAAACAAATAGGAAATGTCAAATAGGTAATGGAAAATGTTGAAGGAAGATAGAAGGAAACATATTTAGATACTTTTATAACCTCCTGCCTTTCATTCCCTTTCACATACTTCTCTCCTCCTTTTCCCCTCACCCACTTCCACCCTACCCCTACCCTACAAGGCAGGGGTGTTTCCCTGTAATCCATTCAAGAGCACCATCTTTGAAGGTAACTTGCCCAAGATCACCTAAGAAGAGACAGAGCCAGCATTTGAAAAATTGGACTCTAGAGCTCCTGGCTATTATCATTCAAACTAGATTATGCAGTAGTTACATGGCAGGTAGAAAGCAAAATGCCTTAAAGTTGTTCTGCTCCCCACCCCCTCCACCTCTATTCTGTCATTAAGCAGAAATTATCCTTCAACTCAATCAAATATTCCAACTTTGCTTACCAGAAAAGCCACCTAAACATTTCTAAATTACCCAACAATATAAAACAAGAAAACACCAAAGATCCAGATATTCTCAGGTATAAAAAATACAGGTGGTGGTGGTGGTGGTGGTTGGGGGGAGGGTACAGCTCAGTGGCAGAGTGCATGCTTAGCATGCAGGAGGAAAAAGGTGGGAGGGGACAAGGTGAGCATTTACCTGCCCACTTAACCTCATTCATAAAATGAGAGTAATAATAACATGTATTTTGTAGGTTTCCATAAGATTAAATAAATTAATTAAAGCTCTTAGAATGATGTTTGCACATAATAAGCATTTAATAAAGACTAACTATTACTTATCTTTTTCCTATCAGGAGCAGTGGATTGTTTTTTTCTAAATTTTTTCTACCAAACATTTCAGTGTCACTACATATTTCAGTTCCTGTAGCACAAGAATGTGATTTGTAGCATGTACTCATATTTTTTAAAACTCTGTACAACTTACTTGGATACTCCATGTTGTACTACAACATAACTTACTATTTTAATGAGGAATTCATATTCCTTTAAAAAGTGAATTAAAAGATTTACTGAGCATGCTGCAAAGGCAGACTAGTGAGATGGCAAGAGCCCAGACTGTGGCACTCTAACTCTAGAAGAATTCCACATCTTCCACTCACTAGCAGAGTGACTTTGGGCAAATTCTCTACCCTTTGTGTGCCTTGGTTTCCTCATCTGTAAATTAGGATAGTGATAGTATCTACTTCATAAATTTGTTATGAGGATTAAATGAACCATTACATGTAAAGTTCTAGGATTATGCCTTGCACATAGTATGCACTTGTGTGAGTTACTATTTCTTTTATGCTTTTTCCATATAGTTGAAAAAATATATTTTGACAATTGATTTGTTAAAATTCAACAATAAAGTGTTCATAGGGAAACATTCAAATGTCCCTACTTTAAATGCCTAGAATATATTTAGCATGTGGTTGAAATTCAAGCCTTTTTAACTATCTCTCTAATTTTAGTATAATCATTGCTCTAATTCTAGTTTAATCCTTAAATACTTAGTTCAGAGTAGTTGACTTCTACTGCCTCAGCCTGTTACTTTCTTCAAAACCCATGCATAGGTTTAAACTTGTTCATACAATTTTATAGCACATTTCCTTACTAACAAAGCAAACTGTTATAGTAAATGTGAGAAATGCTTAGAATATTTTCTTTTTATACAGATTCTGCTAAACATCATAAGTCTTAGGGCTCAAAAATTAAACAAAATCATATACATATTTTTAATTTTTATGTTTAACTACTGTTTATGAAATATTGAAATTAACAACAGGCTCAAATCAAGCAGAGAAATATGCTAGTGACTCATCACATTTTAATGCTGCTTAATTTTTAGGCTTCCTGTATGAATTAGTTAAGAGATACAGCAATTTAAGTAATAATGACTAAAACCTTTTCTATTTCCTGCTTAATTTCCTTCTAAAGGAAAGTATTGGGTTTTAAATATTACTCAGACGTTCCCTAAATAAAGAAAACCAAGGAATTAGAATTCTCTTAACAAGCATATCTTCTAGGGCTATGACTTTCAGATGAAGGAAAAAGTGAATAGAAAAAAGTAACTTTATAAGTTTGTAAAGGATAGGTCTGTGTAGATCTAGAGTTTTAAAAAGTTCAGTCACATATTGTCTGGGTCATGTTGATAGAATATTATTTTGTGAATTCTCCAGTCTTGTCCCAATGTCTGGCATCATTTACATACCTGCACACCAGGAATAAGTGGCATTAAGGCAGCACAACGCTGATAACCTCTCCTTGGGAAATAAGATGAATAAAGAATATTTGCCACTTGGGTCATTCCTTGGAAAATATCAGAGGTATAATAGGAAAGGAAAACTACAAAAGCATTTTTTAAAAAAAATTAACCTATAGAGAAATCAAAGTTATCAGCTTTCTTTTTTTTTTTTTGTAATTATGGAAAACTTTATACTCATATTACTAAGGGTGTAGATAACATTTTCTTTAACTACAGCTATGTCCTCTTACAGAACTGAATATTTTAAAATAGTATGTACAAAATTTTAAAACTCTACTTACCTAAAACCAATTGACTGTTCAAAAACTTGTGTCTTTCTTTGCTTCCATTTCATGATTTGTAAGGAATTAGCTTCAGCACTCTTTTTAGAGCATAGGTTGAAAAGGCATTTTAATTTCCATCTCAGGGTAATTTTAAAACCACATCAATTATTTTTCACGTGCAGCTGTTTTTTATCCACAAATTATTGCTCTAGGCATTTTTACTTTACCACACATTTTAGAAGAGAAAGAATGAAGGGGAACCAGCTAATCTACAAATGTTTCACCAACAGTTAATCAGACCACAAAAAGTGAACAGGGGAGTTATGAAATTTTTTTATAAATTTTTTTATAAATAAGAACTGATCACTAATAGTCCAAACACTGAATATATAATCCACTTTACTTGCATGTAACTATCACTAGAATTGATTCCTGATTTACTTTCCCCCTATTATTCATTTAGTAAGTATTTATTTATGTGCTTCTCAAGAGGTTTACAACTGACTGGGAATACAATAATTGCACATGAAACAAAAAGAGAATAATATAAAGCAATAAAACACACCAGAGAGTGGGATGCCCAGGAAAAGAAGGGAAAAAAGCTGAATGGAGATGATAAGATTTGGATAAGCTAAAGAGGGACAGGGAAGACATTCTCCAAAGGCACTAGTGAAGGTTTAAAGTGAATAAGAAATATTTGGGATACAGTGGGTAGGCGTGTCATAGGAGCAGGGTACACAGAGGTGAACAGAGTAATAGAATTTAGCACTGGACGGAAGCTTAGATATCATCTTTCTAAATGTACAAAAATCTCTTTTGTAGCATCTCTGGATGATAGCCATTTATCATCTAACCCATCTGTTAGACATATTTCTTGTTTGTTTGGTTAGCAAAACACTATGCTCCAGGTACTGTTCCAAAGACTCCACAAACATTAACTCAAGGGGTCTCATACCAGCCCTAAGACAGAGGTATGATCATCATCCCTACTACTTTACAGATGAGTAAGTGAGGCAAGGATAAGAAATTTGCCTCCAATCACACAGTTGGTGAGTTCTAGGATGGCTGTTCTAGGATCCACATGCAGACAGTCTGGCTGCAGAGTCCATGTTCTCACCAGGTGTTCACCCTTTCCCTTCCACTGTTGGCCAGATCAAATGATTAGACATGAGGTTGAAAAGCTTCTAAGATTTTTCTTATATTTCAGCATTATTTGTGATGTACGCTTGTCTCATAAAAATTTAGATTTAATGCAGAGAACACTGTGGAACTCTCAGGATCCGGGTATAGATCTTCCTTGACTTATGATGGGGTTACATTTTAATAAACCCTTTGTAAGCTGAGAATATCTGAAGTCAAAATGCACTTAATACAATTAACTTACTGAACTTAGTGGCTTAGCCTAGCTTAACTTAAATGTGCTCAGAACACTTACATTAGCCTACAGTTGGGCAAAATCATCTAACACAAAGCCTACTTTATAATAAAGTGTTGAATATTTCATGTAATTTATTGAACACTGTACTGAAAGTGAAAGCAGACAAGTTGTTTGGGTCAAGAAGAGTTGTAAGTGTATACGTTGTTGACACTCATGACTCATTATAGTTGACCTATTAACTTATGAAAGTCTTTAAACAACCTAGTGACTCAGGATACCAGAAAATATATAGACCACGGGACCACTTCAGAGGTAGAATTTTCTATGCGATTATGAAGAATGTTTAAAGTTAGGAATTCTTCTTGGTAATCTTTAAAAATCTCAGTGCTACTTGGGGAATGGAGACTGTAAGGACTGAGACAGGCTTTGTATCCCAAAGCCAGATTCATGTAATCCTAAACATTGGAATTGCTCACTCATTTATTTAGTCAGTACTGACTGAGTTCTCTCAATGTACTAGGCATTCTCTCAGAAACTGGGGATTCTGTGGGAAGTAAAACCACCCAGGTTCTTGCTCTCATGACACTTAACAGTCTTTGGGAGTGAGGGGTGCAAGTCGGATTTAATCAGGAGTGTAACATATATTCTGTTTGGCGAAAAATATACTATATTGGATTTCCATCTACCCCCAATTACTTCTATTGTGTTAAAAAGAAGGAAAAAAGACTGCAGGACCTTGAGACATGCTTACAACTCAATGAAAAGAAGATACAACTTGAGCCAGAAAGAAAGCCTACTTTTCTAAAGAGCAGCATAAGGAAGTGGAGCCAGCTTTTAGGAACACCTGAGTCTAATACTAGTTATCTTCCAGCAGTTCTCACTGAACTTCTCCCCAAGCTGAGAAATTCTAAACTGTAAAACATGCTAATTATTTTTGAAGTGTCAATAATGATGGTAAAATAAGTACTTAAATTCAGTATGTGGTATTATCATATAAAAACAAAATATTGTATCATAGAACCAGAAACTGACAGAATGATCAAATGTTACTACAAGATTTTGGCTATAGAACTAGAAATACAAGTCTATTGATTATCTACTATGACTCATATAAGATAACTTGTGCCAATGAAAATATTGGTCATTCAATTAAACACTTATGATAATAGTTTTTATAAAGAGAAGTCAGGTGTTTCTGAGTTCTAAAGCTAGAGAGAAATAGTTAAATCAATAACTGAAAATTTACATATTTTATTGGCTAAATGATTAAATATTTAGTTGTAAAAATACAAGTTTTTCTCCATAGAGTTAAAATGTTTATACCAATCATTTTCTTTAAGAAAACATCCTAGGGGCATTGTCAATTATAAAGAACGATCAGAATTCAGGCTTTTTGCTTTAAGGAAACAGAACTCTGAGTTTTTATTTAATTGCCCAAATAAAACAGCTGCCATACAGCTGTTTATACCTCTGATAAAGGCCGCATGTTCTTTTATGTCTATTAAGGTTGTGAAAGTTTTTGGTGGTCAAATAATTAGAATTCAAGATAGATTCTGCTCTCTTATGGCAGGTTCCATCGTCCACATGTAATTTCCCGGTGGGTGCTATAACCGGCTAGGTCTGTACACGGTCATTGCACCAAACCAGGACTCTAAAATATTCTTGGTTTACTTTCTCATGGCCTTGCACATGTAGTAGGGTTGCATAGTAGGAGAAAAATAAACTCTGGGACAATTCTCATGGCATTAATATAATCTCTACTGAGTAAAGCCACAATTTTTAAAAATTGGCCTTATTTATCTATTGTACCTATGGCCTAAGTAGTTTAAATAAAAGGGTTGTCATGATAAAGGAGGGTCCTTTTTGTCATTCAGCACCTGTTAAATTGTGACTAACAGAACTAAAGTCCTGGAAAGAGGAAGCCTTTTGAATAAGGAAATAATCTGGAACAGAGAAGATAAAGAGGTTTCAAGCTTACAGTATTCTGAATATCTTTACACTGTGTAGTGACATTTCATTAACTTACATTCATCAAATCAACTACTATCACCTTGTTTGGACTAAACATTACTTCTGAAATATTTATGATGCAAGAAAATCAATAATAAAGTAATTCTTTCCAGTTAGAATGTATATAATGAAACCAGTTGGACAAATAGGCATAAGGAAATATTTTTAATTTGCAGAGCAATTCCTGGGATTTAGTTTGCTCTGCAGGGAAGAACAAGCTTCCAAATAAATATTTTAGCAAATATATATCATATTACATACATATAGTATTACATTTATATATAGTATTGTATATATATATATAGTACAGTTTTACAAATATATATAGTATTACATATTTTTAATTTAACAAATATATATAGTGTTGACATTTTTTCTTTTCTTAAATATTCTGATAGGAAATTTACATTTTCTGTTTGGTCAAAATTATACTATATTGGATTTCCGTCTACCCCCAATTACTTCTTTTTTTTTTCTTTTAACATTTTTTAAATTGAGTTATAGTCAGTTTACAATGTTGTGTCAACTTCCAGTGTAGAGCACAATTTTTCAGTTATACATGAACATAGATATATTCATTGTCACATTCTTCTTCGCTGTGAGCTTCCACAAGATCTTGTATATATTTCCCTGTGCTATGTAGTATAATCTTGTTTATCTATTCTACATATGCCTGTCAGTATCTACAAATTTCGAACTCCCAGTCTGTCCCTTCCCATCCCCTCCCTTGGCAACCACAAGTTTGTATTCTATGTCTATGAGTCTGTTTCTGTTTTTTGTTTATGTTCTTCTTTTTTTTTTTTTTTTAGGTTCCACATATGAGCAATCTCATATGGTATTTTTCTTTCTCTTCCTGGCTTACTTCACTTAGAATGACATTCTCCAGGGATATCCATGTTGCTGCAAATGGCATTATGTTGTCTTTTTTATGGCTGAATAGTATTCCACTGTATAAATATACCACCTCTTCTTTATCCAGTCATCTGTCAGTGGACATTTAGGCTGTTTCCATGTCTTGGCTATTGTAAATAGTGCTGCTATGAACATTGGGGTGTAGGTGTCATCCTGAAGTAGGGTTCCTTTTGGATATACACCCAGGAGCGGGATTCCTGGGTCATATAGTAAGTCTATTCCTAGTCTTTTGAGGAATCTCCATACTGTTTTCTACAGTGGCTGCACCAAACTGCATTCCCACCAGCAGTGTAGGAGTGTTCCCTTTTCTCCACAGCCTCTCCAGCATTTGTCATTTGTGGACTTTTGAATGATGTCCATTCTGGCTGGTGTGAGGTGATACCTCATAGTAGTTTTGATTTGCATTTCTCTGATATAGTGATATTGAGCATTTTTTCATGTACCTATTGATCATTTGTATGTCTTCCTTAGAGAATTACTTGTTTAGGTCTTCTGCCCATTTTTGGATTGGGTTGTTTGTTATTTTCTTATTAAGTCATATGAGCTGCTTATATATTCTGGAGATCAAGCCTTTGTCAGTTTCATCTTTTGCAAAAATTTTCTCCCATTCCTTAGGTTGTCGTTTTGTTTTGTTTATGGTTTCCTTTGCTGTGCAGAAGCCTGTAAGTTTAATTAGGTCCCATTTGTTTATTCTTGCTTTTATTTCTATTGCTTGGGTAGACTGCCCTAGGAGAACATAGCTGAGATGTATGTCAGATAATGTTTTGCCTATGTTTTTTTCTAGGAGGTTTATTGTATCTTGTCTTATGTTTAAGTCTTCTTCTATTGTGTTAATAAGAAGGAGAAAAAACTGCAAGACCTTGAGATACGCTTATAACTCAATGAAATTCCTATCAGAATATTAAAGAAAAGAAAAAATGTAATAATAGTATTATACATATATATATGTACACACACACACACACACACACACTTTGGTATTTATAAGCCAAATATTTCCAAAGTAGGTATTACCCACATTTGGTTAATACCTGAATTTACAGAGTTTGTTTTTATGCTATTCATTCACACGATCAAATAGTTAAGCCCTCATCATGTGCGCAGGCCTCAGCTGCACACTCTGGTTATGGCCAGAGTAAAAGCAGAGTTTAAGAAGCTAGGGAAAATCACGTGGGGAAGTGCTTCTGCCTGTCTCAAGCGTGGGATCCCAATCTGTGGTCTATGCATGAGCTTTAAGGAGGTCTGCAAATCTGCAGAAACTGTATGAAAATTTTTTATGTGTTTATATGAAAATTTTCAGAGTCCATGATTTTCATAATTATCAAAGTCCTTATCCCTCTAAAAAGATAACCATTATTGATTTAAGGAGTCCTTGTTCACGGAAGATCCAGTGCTCCAATAAAATGCAATACAATTTTGTATTAAAAGATCTGAAATGACATCCAGTCCCCATTGACCACAAATTTGAGCTTTGAGATTAGAGTCACAAGTTTTACCTCAGAAACTCTTCAAATACCTAGCTACCATTTGAAAGAAAAGCCGTTTTAAGTATAATGTTATACATATTGGTAATATTAAACATTTCTTCTGTTAAAGTCTCTTACATCCTTTGTTCAACTAACAATATTTTTGCAACCGTACTATGTGTAGTAGATGTTGAGGATAAAACTATGAACCAAAACAGACATGTCCCTCACCTTCCAGTATGGGTAACACTGTCATTTTTGCTCATTCTCTGTAACAACTGAAGGAAAAAATGTATAGGACATACTCAAGTTCATCTAATTTGAACTAGAAGTGCTGATATTAAACTAAATGAATGAAGTAAAGTGACATCTAGTGTTGGTTAAGTGGCAGTGAAATACGTGTAAGGACCCTGTAGCTTTAACTTATTCTTTGGAAATAATGTTAAACTGCTGGGCCAACTCTTAAAAGCATAGTTTGTTTTCATTATTTTTTTAAATCTTTTAGAGTAAGTTAAAATAATCTGAATTTAAGTGTCAATAAAATTTATTTTACTTTCATTAAAAAAATCTCAAAGCACTGAGAGAAGTATTGTAGAGAGAACAAAATAACACTCGTATCTCTCACTCAGTTTTTGCATTTTGCTTTATTTCCTTTAGATAGTTTAAAAGTAATACATAATAGATGCATTTGATGCCCTATGAACTCTTTCCTGATTTAATTTTTATATTTTTCTCCTCAGAAGTAACCACCATCGGGTTTATTATTTCTGTAACTTTTTATATATTTATTACATATTTATATACCTATAAAATTTATAATACTGCATTTTTTTACACTTGATAGAAATGATAACATACTATATGCATCCTCTTCAGCTTGCTATCTCTAGTTCAACATTATGGTTTTCAGATTTATTCATATTGATCATTAGCTCTATTCATTTATTTTAACTGCTACATGGTAGAAATCCATTGACTGAATTATACCACCATTTATTTATTTTACAGTTGATGGACATTCGGGTTGTTTCCAGTGTCTTGCTCTTTTAAACCATGCTACAGTGAACACTCTTGGATGTGACACACGTTTGAGAGTTTCTCTAGGCTGTATGCCGAGAAAGTAGTGCTCAGGCATATACTTTTAAGACTTCTATAGATACTGAGAATTTGCTCTCCACAGTAGACATACCAATTTACAGCCTCACCAGCAGCATCAGAGAATTATGGTTAGGCTTTGTAATTTCTGACAATCTGCTTGGTGTAAAATGTTATTTCATTGTTATTCAATTTGCATTTCCCTGGTTAGTAGTAAAAAACAGAGCTTCTTTAAAAATATGTTTTTACCACTCAAGTTTCTACAGTGAATTGCCTATACCTCTTATGTATCTGTTGGGTTGCTCTTATTTACCTTATTGAATTGTTGGGGTTCTTTACATACTCTTGATACAAGTACTTTGTAGGTTCAATGCAAGTATTGTTTTTTTTTTTAATCAGTGCAAATATTGTTATGGCTCAGTTCTTCGCTGTGTTCATAGGATCTTTTCTTTTAATGTAATCAAATTATCACTCTCTTTTAATAGCTTAAGAGGTCCTTCATTAAGCTTTTCTCCTTTATTTTCTTATAGAATGTTTAAGGTTTTGATTTCCATATTTAGGCTTCTACGTTGCTAACTTTTGTATATTGTGTGAGGTGGGGAACTTGTTTTCTTTTATCTTATGGATAATAATTGTCCCAGCATTATTTATTGAAGAAAATACCTCTTCCTCATTGTTCACTGTAGAAGTTAGTTGTGGCAAATTTCTCTTGTACAGTGATACTTGAATAGGACCTTGAGTTTCCTCCATTGAGTGTGTCTACTGATATACTCTGCCTGTGGGCTTTTCCCTGCTTGTACTCTGAGCCTGGTTTGCCATCTGCCTGAGAAATATCGGTCAGGAACATTCTTAACGTTCCCAGACTGTGTCTGTGTTCTCACCACTAGTTTTTTTTTTTATTCTTGCAGTCCATATCCTTGTTTGCATTCCTATTCTGGGTTCTGAGTTAGTGAACAACCACCCCAGTTTGTCCAGGATTGAAGAGTTTCCCCAGTGCAGGACTTTAAGTGCAAAAACTGGGACAGTCCCTGGCAAGCTAGGAGGGGATGGTTGCCTACTTTAGTTCTCACCTCCAGTTTCAGCTTCCTCCAATGTTGACACTTTGACCCTTTAGTTCAGTGTTATCTCTGTGCTTGCCAATCATCTTCACATTGAACTTATTTTTGTTGAGCACCTACTATACCAGAGGCTGTGTGAAGCATTTTCACATGTAGTAGTATCCCATTGAATAGTCACAGCAGCTCTGTATGTCTTTCTTTTCTACAGGAGGAGAATTGTATTTAACTGGCAAAGACCACAAAATTAGTGACACAAAAGAGTGAAACCCAAGCCTCAAGACTAGAAATATTTCACTTGTACTAAACTTACTTTCATCCTAGCCTGAGGAAAACAAAGCTGTAATTGCATACATAGGGTCTACACCTGTACTAACTGAACTTCTAGATGGAACCCCATTATGCCTAGCCTCTCACTGTCCATACATTTTCAGTGAAATATTATTCCTGGTGCATTTGATAGTACAGGAAGTCAACTTATGTTATAAAGCAAAAGTCACAATTCCATTTGTTATGCAACAGTACAAACATCTCAAATGTTTCATTGGGGTAAAAACTAAGAAAGATAAACATGAATATTGTAACATGGCACATCACATGCCACATCAGATTGTATCCCTCCAGTCAAAATGTCACTGCATGGATGTGGGATCTTTTCATTTTAATGACTCTACTTTATCAGTCTTTCCCTTTTTATAGCTTATTTAAGAAATCTTTCATCAAGTTTTTCTCTTTCACTTTCTCCAAATCCCAAATGTTATTTGTAGATTATTAATGCAAAATGTTGCTTGTATAATATTAGTTCCCTAAATATTAGCAGGAGTTAGGTGGAAGAGAAAATGATCCAATTAGTTTGGGAAACAAATTTTTTTTTCTCAGTCTTTATTTTGCTAACTTGCACTGTAACTTCCCCACACAGAGACAGTGTAGCATCTTTCAAGTGATTTGACCATGAAACCTTTTTGTTTTGTTTCCTCACTTTTTTTGTGCTTTGGAATATACAAAGGGAAATTCTGCTGTAACAGCAGGATTTCCCCCAGAGGGCAGCAGATTCCCTTGGCACATAGCCAATCACCTTTTCATTGACCAGATTGACAAGGGTCCTGGCTCATGTTCTATTATTATTCAGATTATGGATGAAAAATTTCTAGTTCCTATAGCAGAAATAGGCATTGAAACTTAGTTTAAGGCTGATAATAAAACGAATATGTGGCACTGAGATGTAATACTCAAAAATAAACCAATTGAGTCTCTGGTTGATCACAATTACATCACTGGAGTGTAAACGTCAGATAATAGATCACGTCTTTTCCTTCTTGTCTTCCTTCTTATCTTCTATCAAACTACTAATATTAATCAAATGTTCCAGAAGGAATAAAATGAAGTATTAGAATTAGTTCTTTTCCCAAGGAGCTTACTAAAAGATTGGGGAGATATTTACATAAGGCTAAGTACGTTAGTTCATTAACTTTCACTCCTGGCTACAACTTAGAATCACCTGCGAGCACTTTTAAACAATAAATAATGCCCAGATCCTACCTCAGAACAATTAAATTTGAATCTGTGTTCAGTCTTGGGCATGGCATTAAAACAATATATTCTCAGATGATTTGATAAATAGCCAGATTTGAGAACTACTGTATTAAGATAATCAAATGCTTTAGGGAGGTGGTTTCTGATCTTTTCAAAGAGGAGAATAAATTTAGGCTTCTTTCCCTAAAAGAAATGCTTCAAATGTGGAAGAATACAAAAAGAAAATAGTCACTCTTACATTCTCTGTCCAAAGGTAACCTTTGTCAACATCTTTATTTTTTCTTAGCCATCAGGATTGCATACAACAGAATGAAACAAAAACTCCACATCTTATAGTTCCTAAACTTAAACTCTGAAGACATATCCTAGTCTTAGAGCAAATAACACCTCTTTTTCCCTCCAAAAATTTGTCAAAATTCACTTTCGTTAACAAATAGCCTAGAATATTTCAGATAGAGCCACTGGACCCATGGAGGCTTCATTTGACAAAAATGAATCCTGTTCATTTGCTTCCTGAATAGACCTAAGAGATTATTTGTGCTAAGACTAACTGGTTGAGACAGAGGAGGAGAGAGCAAGAGATCAAGAAAATATGAATGGATATGTATCTTCCATTTGCAAAGAGATAAGGAACAAGTACCTCCCTAGATGGCTGGAATGAGAAGTGCAGGCTATAGTCATGTATTGGAGGTTTTCTTTATGCAGAATTAACTGGTTTACAATGGGGAGTGAATGCATGGAAATTTGTCTCATTAAGTTTTCCTTTTAAAATCCTACTATAGAATCACAGATAATTTTAAAACATCAAATATATAGCATCCGCCTTCCAATTACACATTCAGATGTTGTACTCATTGCCGTATGTATTATCCTCACATATTAACTAAGTTGTCCTTTATCACTACAGTAATTATCTTTTATTTTATCAATGATATACTAAGTTACTAAAAAATTCAGTCTACCGCATAAGCCGAGTTGGGCTCCAATGATTAATTTTTAGCGGTCTTTTACCCAACTCTAACAATCTTCATCTTAATATAGAATGAGAACAAGAGGAAGTCAGATGGTCTAGTGGCTCATTTTCTTTATGTCAGATGAGAACTAGAGAAATCATGATGGCTTCATGGCTCTTACCTCATGGCTCAGAAAACAGTGGCTGAGCCAGTAGTTTTGCTGGTTTCAATCTAAGACTGTGATCCACCTAAGCAATATTCCTGGGCTCAGTTTTCTTGTTTGGAAATAGAACTGAAAGAGAGTTTTTTAAACTTTTTTTTTTTTTTGCAAATATGTAACATATAAACTGATTTCTGAATATTTGGGAAAAAACAGAAAAATATAAAAATAACCCTCAATCTTAACTCAGATAAAGCCAAATATTAACATTTTGATGTATTTCTCTCTAGAAAGAGGAAAAAAGAAAAAGACTGGTGAGCACATATGTATCTATACAAATTGGGAATGAGATATAACCAGATGTGTAGGTGAAGTCAACAAACAGAATGCTTATTAATTTATGACAATAAATAAAAACAAGATGTAAATTATTCTTAGGAAAATATAAATTACATTAATTGACTCAAGAATAAACAGTAGAAAACCTGAAATAGATCTATAACTATGAAAAAAACTGAAACTACTTGCAGAAACTTCTTCCAGGAGGTAGGTATCATTACAGTCCTCATTTCACAGAACGAAGAGGCTGCACATCAAAGAATTAGCAGAGCTGGGACTTGTCAATGGTTTCTATTATCGCACTCACCATACTTTCAGTAGGTCTGGACCTCATTGAGAAAAGACTCGGCAGGGAATTCATTTAACAACCAGTAACCCAGCACCTACGATGTGCTTGGCACTGTTTTGGGTGCCAGGGATCCAAAGCTGAATACATACGCCATGGTCCCTGTGTTCGAGTAGCTTCTTGTTGAGTCAAGACAGACAAATAATTATACAGACTGTAATGCAACATGTTAACTGCTATAACAGAGGGAGAAAAAAAGTGTTGCTGGAGCCCAGAGGAAGGAGTGATGCCATGGGAGACAGGGAAGGAAAGGATCATAGTCAATGTACCATGTGGGCTCCCAGGCTCTGGAAAGGTCGACAGAGAAGGGAGAGAAAGGCATTCCCTGGAGAGGGAACAGCATGTGCTGAGACAAAACACTATAGATAAACTACATGTTGACTTTGCCATTAAATCGCTCTTTAAAAACAATGCAAAGAGACATTATGCTGCTTTTAACAGAAGGCAGCAGTTCTCAGCAGCATCTTGTCCTGCTTCTATCGTGACAAAACCTGCTGTTAGTTCATGTTAAAATGGTAGTGATATTTGGCAGAAATCTACTGTATTCTTCCTTAATGAGTTGTCAAGATTCTGCCATGCCATTTGTCTTCTAAACAAGTTATTATGAAGGCTGTCAGTAAAGAGTAAAGATGAGGATAAGCAATATATTCACTAGTCAGCAGGGGGCTGAGAATCTGTTCATTCAGAATCAGCAGGAGGCCATGGGAAAATGTCTGTTCTTTAAGCAAGCCTGTGAAGGACTACCATTCAAAAGAGCGGGTAGGTTTGTAAGAAGCTAAGAAAGTCTTCCTCCAATGTAAACTCCCAGGAGTCTTCTGTGAGTCTTCTATCTGCTTACAGACAGAGAATGAAATAAAGAATAGCAGATATTCTGATATAAGAGTGATCTTAATTTTGACCACCTACCAAAAACCTAATTTGGACACTGATAGGTGAATCTGATACTATACAGAAAGGTCATGCATACTGGTAATTAAGTCGACAATCACATAGGTCAAAATAATTCACACTCAGTCTGCAGTATAGAAATTTCATTGTCTTATTTAGGGCTTTTAACTATGTGTGGAATTAAGAATTACGATTGATTGTATTCGTTTGTTTGTTTTCCCTGAGGTTCTTACAGTTTGGATTAGAAGTGCTAAGGAGCAAAGTTTGGAGAAAGACAGGTCCTGGCTCTGAGACTTATTCCTTGTGGGACTTTGTGCAAGTTACTTAGCAACTCTAGATAACAATAGCTTCTTCACAGAATGGCTGTAAGGATTAAATGAGACAATATATGAAAAATGTTGGCACATAAGTGCTCAGTAAATGGCAGTCATAATGCTGCTGCTGCTGGCTTAAGTATTATTATCATGTAGCTCCACAAAAAGTCTATAGAGTTTCTTCTAAACATAATAAATTCCTATAAGGAGAAGAAAACTTTTTTGTCTAAATAATTATGGACAAGTAAATTATATTTTATATTTTGAATAAAAATATTTTCTGCTGATAAATTTTTTCCTTTTTTTTCTGCTGATAAAAATCTTTTGTACTGTCAATAATAAAATCTGATGTGTTATCTGTAATCGGATAGAGTCAGTTGTAGTTCCCCTTCTTAATTTATCGCATTTCTTTTTTTTTTAAGTTTGCATTAAATGTTTATGAGATGAATAAAAAGCTGAATGAAAGATAGAAAGGATAAGAACCAGCACAACTAAAATAGTAATAGGTTCTTTAGTAATTGTATCACAATTCTAATTGCCCTACTATACTTTGAGAATCAAGACCCAAATGTTAAACAGCATCATTGAAAAATCTTTTTACAGTGTATGGTTTAAAAATAACTATATTTTACCACCCAATGTCCTCAACATACACAGAAAACTGAGAGGTTTAATCTGTAAGCAATTTACTGTAACTTAAACCGAAAAGATTTTCTGTCCTTTATTTGGGAAGATGAAGGGTTACTCTCCTTTAATTGAAACCATAGTTACAACTCAAGGGATATTCTTTATTTTAATATTCAGTTTATTCAAGTTATTAATTTAAACTAGCAGAGACTAATAGTATATTAAAGCTGGAAAGGTCCTTAAAATGATATATTTCAATCCCTTAATTTAACTAATGCAAAACCAAGGCCTACAGAGGTCAAGGGGCCTCACCAAATATCAATGGTACCCAGTGTAATATTAAAAAATTTTTTAATATTTTTAGAATTTTAGAATTGCAGCAATTATAAATAATATAACCAGATAATTTATAGAAATAAATAATAGAGCTAATTTGGTATGGAATAAACCTGACTTTTAAAAATCTTAACTGGTTCTCAGACCTAAGGATAAGTATCAGCTATTTTGAACATTGTGAGTAGCATTAAGTGCCTCATTTCTACCATTTCTACTGTTCCTCAATTAATAGCCCACAGTATTTCTGTAATACACGGACATGTTCTTCAGTGCCTCAAAAGTTGAAGTGCTACTCAAAGTACATCATCTTAGGCATTAAATAGAAGTGGATATAAAATCATACTTGGCTTTGGGAAATTTCACATTTCCTGGCATACAATTAATATATCCCTCAAATATTTGTCTATATTGTTTTGTTCACTGTAACTACAGTATATACTGGCCAACAAGATCAAATAAAACACTTTTTATAACAAAGGATACTCTTTGCGTCTGACAATAACACAGAATGGCTATTTTCCTGTAAGCCAGTTGATGTCACTCTATAAAATATGCAGTAATTATGATAAAAACTAGACTTCTTAACCTTATACTTCAACAATTTTTCACTCATACACATTCAGTCATGCATGTAAAGCTGTCATTTCCAATCTAGACTATTTCTGATTAGTCTTAGCTATTCTGAAGCAATGCCAATCAGAGTGATTATGTTATCACTGTTGTGGCAATTAAATGCTCTGTTTGTTTACTACTGAAAGCATGACTGATCTGATACATAGTTAAGTCACAAATAGTTCTGTGTCTGATATTAATGAATGCCCATAATGCATTTTTCCAAAGTTATTTCTTCACAGTTAAAATGACACAGTTTACAATGAAAATTCTTCCTTTTTGTATCAGTGGTTCTCAACTAGGGGCAGCTTTGCTTCCCAGGGACATTTGGCAATGTTTAGAGACATTTTTGATTCTCACGACTAGGAGGAGGAGGGATGCTATGGCATCTAATGGGTAGAGGCCAGGGATGCTGCTAAATGTCCTACAATATATAGGACAGATCCCCCTACCCCTGCACCCCAGTGAAGAATTATTTGATCCAAAATGTCAGTAGTGAAGAAGTTCTGGAGATTGATGGTGATGATGGTTGTACAACAGTGTGAATGTACTTAATGCCAATAAACTATACACTTAAAATTAGTTAACACAGTAAATTTTGTTATGTATATTTTGCCACAATAAAAAAAATCAACAATGCTGAGTCTGTGAGCTTTAAATCACTGAGAGTCCTTTTGCAAGGAATGTATTTCAGTTCTTCTAGGAAGGCCAAAAGACTCTGCATCTGATAAAATGACATTAATGAAGCAAACAACTTTACTTTCCTCTTGCAAATCGTATTTTGTTCTCTCTTGACTTGCTTCCAAATTTCTTTCATCCACTAGTGAATGATTCCAAACAATAATTTCCTCACCAGCATGCATACTGCTACAACAAAAATGAAAGCAGAAGCTGTAATTAGGTGGGTTTTTTCCTTGGCTTAGGCTAGTTTGACTTAGGTTTCAGTTACATGCAAGCAAAAGTATTAACAAATATAAGAGGCAGCAAAGAAATTTGGACAAACACAGAAAGTAAAAAAATTAAGTCCATAGGCTGCACGGTGAAAAAAGAAGAACAAAAGTGAGAAGCAACATGCCTCCCAAAACACTAAAGATAGAAGTAAAAATTTATTTTCTTTTTCTGGTGTTAGTCACAAAGGAAGGTAAATGCAGGCATCCACTCAACAGCGTTCCATCAAACGAGTCTATCAAAGTGTAGACTCCAGCCTCAACCTAGCTTTTTGAAATTCACCTTCCCACTACTTTAAATATCACACCTGTGTTCAGAGTTGAACCCAGTAGTAATTAGTCACTTCACTTATATACTATTTCAGTTTTGAAAATATTTTTATTGGTACTCCCTCTTCCCCAATTTAGTCAATGGTAATTAAAACATTTCTTATTGGAATAACGTGTATTATTGACAGCTCTTGCTGAAGCTGGATTAGAGCATATCAGCAAAGGCGTAGCCCTTCAAACCTTTTTTTTATTGAAGTAGAGTTGATTTACAATGTTGTGTTAGTTTTAGGTGTGTAGCAAAGTGATTCAATAACGTGTGCATATATATATTTTTTTTCCTCAGATTCTTTTCCATTATAGGTTGTTATAAGATATTGAATATCGTTCCCTGTGCTATATAGTAGGTCCTTGTTTGTCTATTTTACATATGGTAGTATGTCTTTGTTAATCCCAGCCTCTTAGTTTATCCCTCCCCCCATCCCTTTCCCCTTTGATAACCATAAGTTTGTTTTCTATGCCTGTGATTGTGTTTTTGTTTTGTAAATAAGTTCATTTGTATCATTTTTTTAGATTCCACATAAAAGTGATAGCATATGATATTTGTCTTTCTCTTTCTGGCTTTCTTCACTTAATATGATAATCTCTGGGTACATCCAAGTTGCTGCAAATGGCATTATTTCATTCTTTTTTTATGGCTGAGTAATATTCTGTTATATATATATTCCACAGCTTCGTTATCCAGTCATCTGTCAATGGACATTTAGGTTGTTTCTGTATCTTACCTGTTGTAAATAGTGCTGCTATGAAAATTGGGGTGCATGTATCTTTTGGAGTTAGTTTTCTCTGGATATATGCCCAGAAGTGGGAGTGATGGATCATATGGTAACTCTATTTTTAGTTTTTTAAGGAACCTCCATACTGTTTTCCATAGTGGCTGCCCAATTTATATTCTTACCAACAGGTAAGAGTAAGTATAGGAGAGTTCCTTTTTCTCTACACCCTCTCCAGCATTTATTATTTATAGATTTTTTGATGATAGCCATTCTGACTGATGTGAGGTGATACCTCACTGTGGTTTTGCTTTGCATTTCTCTGATAACTAGTGATATTGAGCATCTTTTTATATGCCTATTTGTCATCTGTATGTCTTCTTTGAAGAAATGTCTGTTTAGGTCCAAAAGTTTTGATATTAATACAAATGAAAATGAAGCTCTAAAACTGAAACACAATGCTTAGAACCAAAAATCCTTTCTCATGTATAACATTCCCACATCGTAAAAATAAATATCTCACCTAACTTTTACTAAAATTACTCTGTATTGGTTCTATAACAGCAAATTAGAAAAAAAAAAGGTTCTGATAATCTGTCAAAATTAGAGTTTTAGACATATATGTAGAGAAATTCTTGTCACAACATTTTAATCTATTAAAGGGATGGGGAGGAGAAAATATTGTAATGACATTGGATATAAGATAAAATTAAATCAAATGAAAAGCAGAAACTATAAAGAAACTATAAAGATTAGTGAATTGAAAACATTAAAACCAAAATTCTCTGTATGGCAGAAGATACCATAAGCAAAATCAAAGGGCAAGCCACAGTCTGGGACTGTTTCACAGAAGCACATAAGTCAACACCTGGGGAACTTTAAAAAGTAGGTCCCATTCCCAGAGATTCTGATTTTAAGTGAATGAAGATACAGCTGAGGTGCCTAGAGTTTTAAAAGTTCCCCCAAGTAACTCTAATGTACAGCCAAGGTTGAGAACCATTGGTCTAGATGAGGAAAGTTGCAATGCATATAACCTATGAAATATTTTTACCCACAATTATAAAGGAATCTTATAAGTCAATGAGAATAAATAAATAAACCAATATGAAATTGGACAAAGGATTTAAACAGGCAAATAACTAAAGAGAAAACTCAGACCAATAAGCATACAAAAAGATGCTCAATTTTCTAGTAGTCCAGGAAATAGAAATTAAAATGAGATGCCAGTTCACACTAAGGAGGATGCTAATGCTGTGAAGCAATAAGAACTTTCATGGTCCATAAAAACCGACAACATAACGCCATTAGCAGCAACATGGATGCTCCTGGAGAATGTCATTCTAAGTGAAGTAAGCCAGAAAGAGAAAGAAAAATAACATATGAGATCGCTCATATGTGGAATCTAAAAAACAAAAACAACAACAACAACAACAAAAAAACTGTAAATACAAAACAGAAATAGACTCACAGACATAGAATACAAACTTGTGGTTGCCAAGGGGGCTGAGGGTGGGAAGGGATAGACGGTATTTCAAAATTGTAGAATAGATAAACAAGATTATACTGTATAGCACAGGGAGATATACACAAAATCTTATGGTAGCTCACAGAGAAAAAAATGTGACAATGAATATATATATGTTCATGCATAACTGAAAAATTGTGCTGAACACTGGAATTTGACACAACATTGTAAAATGATTATAAATCAATAAAAATTTTTAAAAAAAGAACTTTAATGGTGCTAATAGGAGTATAAATTGGTACAACACTCTGATGGTTAATTTGATGTGTCATCTTGGCTAGATTATGGTATTGGGTTGCTTGGTCAAAAATCAGCCTAGATGTTGCTGTGAAAGGATATTTTTAGGTGTGATTAGCATTAAAATCAGTAGACTTTGAGCAAAGCAAATTACCCTGTCTAATGTGGGTGGGCTTCACCCAATCAGTTGAAGAACTTAAGAACAAAGACTGAGGTTTCTCAAATAAGCAGTTTTGCTCCAGTGTTGCCCTGTCTATATTTTCTGAACTGCTCTGTAGATTTCAGGCCCATGACTGCAACATCAACTCGTACCTGAATCTCTAATCTACTGGCCTGGCCCACAAATTTTGGACTTGTCAGCCCCCACAATCTTTAAACCAATTTCATAAAATCTCTGTCTTTCTCCGTCTCTCTCTCTATATTATATATATGACATGATCTGTGTGTGTGTATGTGTGTGTGTGTGCATGTGTGTGTATACACATATAACTTCTTGGTTCTGTTTCTCTGGAGAACCCTAACTAATACAATCCACTTTGAAGAACAGTTTGGTAATATCTGGAAAAGCTGAAGATGAACAAGTTCTAGAAAAGTTGAACATGGGCATAGCCAATTTCAGGTTTAGGTACGTAGCCTACAGTCCCTCTCAAAGGAGGAGCACTGGCATTTTGGTCAGGAGGTGTAGAATGAGACGAAGAAATGAAACTTCTACATGTGAAAGAGTATGGGGCGGGGTGGGAAACAAATATGGCAAAATGCTAAAGTGTTTTAACTCAGAGATGGAGTGTGTTTCATGTTGCCATATTATTTTCTCCACTTTTTCTATATGTTTGAAATATTCTATAATTTTAATAAAAACAATCAAAGTGGAGAAGACAATGTGCTCAGCAGAGAGCAGGGATGGATGAGGGGAGGGTTTAAAAAGAAAGCAAATAATACTTAAGAGAATCCCGAGACTTTCAGAAGTCCCTTCGTGCACAAAACTTCCTTTGATTTCAAAGTTGGCTCACTCATCATTAACTGGCAAAGGAGATAATACACATTTGGCAAATTAACAAGACATCACTGATCATCTTAAACTTCATTTACTTAGTTAAGGCAGTGTTGGCCAAGTTTCTCTATTGTAAAGTCACTATTTTCTCTTTTCCTAGAAGTTTTTGAGGATCACCTTGGAAAATATTATAAAATAAATGGTTGACTTGATATAATATCAGTAGAACCCTTTGATGGTTATTGTAAATGGGTTTTACAAGAAGCTGAAAGAAGATAGCACACAGCAAGGAAAAACTTGACTGGGACAGAGGTAGGAAAAAATAGATAAGAGATGTTTCTTATTGCCTCTAGTGCCTCATAGTTCAAGATTTTTCTATGCTGCCTTCCTTTTTTTGTCTTCAAAGTGTTTTTCCTTCTTCCTCTTGGTAACTAGGTCTGGCTAGGTCCAAGTGGGCAGGAACCAAGCCTCTACTTGTTAATCACTGTATCCCTAGAACTTATAACAGAGCCAGTGATACACAGACATTAGTTGAAGAAAATGAATCAAAGGGGAGAGAAGAAAAGGAAAAGGAAAAGATGGGAGAAAAAAAAAAGGAAATAACTGACTATAACAAATGATCAGTATATTCCTTAATATTTATTTTATCTTCCACAAACTTAATATTAAGAGCTGCATTGATTTATAATGTTTTCTCTTTCTTAAAATATTTTTTTCTAAAGCTAAATTTTTTAAACTTGGTATCACTCTAAATTTACATTTTTTTCTGTTGATTAGTTGCTCTAAATAAAGTTTTACCATGCTTGCTTTAATCCATAGGAATTAATTTTGAATGCTGAAATGTCTGATTCCCTAGGAGATAAAATGGGCAAAACTCTTGACTATCCTTAAAATATATACTGCAATGTATTAGACAACTATATTCTTCTCTTTCCTTGTTTGTAGGAAATTTATGCTACAGCATTTAGGTATGATAGAGCATCATGTTGGCCACTTACTAGCAATTGATTCAGGAAAAATAAAGTTAATATGCTATGCTTGCAACATTTCTATAAATTTGAAATTATTAAAAAAAAGTTAACTTCCCTTCCATGAAAGTAATTAATGTCCTAAGGGCTAGAAAAAGCATATACAATTCATTTATTATAGGTGGAAGCAAAAAAAAAAAAAAAAAAAAGCCACATAGTCACCATTGGCAAAGTTTTCCTTCTCTGAAGGTATCAATCTAAATTAACTAGGGGGTAGTGTATAGCTCAGTGGTATAGCACGTGCTTAACATGCACAAGGTCCTGGGTTCAATCCCCAGTACCTCCATTTAAATAAATGAATAAATAATTAAATAAATAAACCTAATTACCTCCCCTTGCCAGAAAGGAATAAAGTTTAAATTACAACTAGAAAGAGCAGTGATACCTTATGCTTAACAAATGTGGCATCTTCAGTGGAGCTCTCTGAAGAAGAGAAACAAGCATGAAGACTGCTGTTTCAAGGTTTTATTGCTTTCCTCATCTATAATTCTATACTATAGCATACCTGTGGGGTAATCCAAATCAGAGCTGAGTTAACCGTCATTTTTACCAATATGTTTATTCATTCACTTGATATTGCCAAACTGAAACACTACCTTGGGTGTCATCGAATTGAGTGAAGGACTCGGGCCGCACAGTGCAGGTGGAGCCCACAGGCAGAAGGGTCAGCAGCATAACTAGCATCCCATGGACAGACATGTGTGGGCTTGGTGTGGCTAGATGCTTCAAGCTTTGTGCTCCAGAAGGGCAACCTTGCCTGCCCCCTCCTTGTGAGAAGAACCTAGCATGTGGAGGAAAACTGGTCTGAGCTTGGAAGCCAGCTGCTCAGGGCTGTTTCCACACCAGTGCTGGGACCACCAGATGCCCAGCTCTGCTAGCACTTGGAACTTCTGTGGAGGGCAAGGGACCCACCAAACCCAGCAAGCTTATTGCCAAGCAACTCAGAAAGAGCCACAGGGATGGTCCTGCAGACACTCTTATTTGTCTCACCACAGTCAAGATTTATCAGTAACCAAATAATTGAATTTTTGTTTGCCTTGCACCCAAGGACTTTATAGTAGGATGTCAAATACATCTACACAAATACTACAGTGAAGGATAATCTGTAATATGTGCTATATGAGTAGTACCAGTATTACTAACAGAGTTTTTATGCCTTCTCATATTTTTGGTCTCAGGTTAAATATCATCTCCTCAGAAAAGGCTTCTCTGATTCCAGAGGGACATCAATTCACTAAACACACATTTGCTGTGTTACTGATTGCTTTTGAAAGTTTCATTATATACAAGTTTCATTAAAGTCATATTGCCACAGCTGTTTTCCTCCAAGAATTTATCAGTTCAGCTTAGTTAATTACAAATTTTGAGTGTATTTCATATGAGGATACCTAGCACTCCTTGAGGGTGGACTTTCCATCAAAAAGGGTTTACTATCTTCTGTTTTGCAAACTGGAGCTTTGCCTCTACCCTTGCCACTCATTGACAATGAAACCATTGCAGTGAGCTGTCTGAAAAACCTGTTTTATGTATTTGGTGGTTTTCAGTATATTTTTCACTTGGAAAACTGGTCTTTAGACAAATTTAGGCAAAATAGAACTTCCTTACCTAAGTTGGTTTCAATTACTACCCTACCATTACTCTACCTCCTTTCCCAGTTCATTTCCTTTTAGCACCTAGTAGTTGTAATTGTTTCTTTACTTTCTGGTGTGTTTCTCCCCCAAATTGTTCCTTCATTTTGGAACAGTGGCATCCACAGCCCCTAGAATAATGACTGGCACATTGTGACACAATACGTATTTGTTAAATAAATGAATGAAAATTTCAAAGAGGAAAAGATGTCTTTTAATGTATTAACTATTTTAGTTCCCCCAAACCTTAGAAGGCAAGGAATATTGTTGGCCCCACTTTACAAATGAAGAACTCAAGTCAGAAAGGCCGTAGTAGCTTAGCCGCTCCTTCCCTTTTTGAATTGATGAGGATGAGGAGGGAGATCTTGGAAGCCACGTGTTGAGGAAGGAATTTTGGTTCCTAGGTCAACACTTGGAGAAGAGCCACATGTTGATCAGTAACACCTGTTTTGGACCTCACTTGAGTGAAAAATAAACTATTAATAAAGATACAGGGACTTATCTTTAATATATTGAGCAATGGTCTGTAATAGAATGTAAAAGAGAGAAAAACAAGTGAACAATAGATGTGTAGGACAAGCAAGATTACCAAAGAAATACAAAAGCATCTAAATATGCTCACCACTGTTAAATATTTTACAGTGAAGTCAGGGAATTATGATATACACAAATGAAGAAAACTTTTAAAGCTGTAGGCAGTAAGTGCCAAATTAGTGGTGCAGACAATAAGTGCTACTTAAGCAACTGGAATCCCTTTGCCATTTCTGGGGCAGGGGAGAACTTACACAGAAGGACACAGTTCAGAACAAGAAGATTAGCTGGATTACAGATTAAAAAGGAAATTGTCAGTGTCATCTTAAATTACTGTGAATAGAATTTGTCAGATCTAGTAAGAGTTTCAAAAGATACATTAACAGAACACACGCACTTAGTAAATTTAGTAATAGATAACGTTATAAAGACTCCATCATCACACCATCTTGCCTCCATAAAAGCAAATAATTCCAGTTATAATATTCTGCTTTCAGTTTATTCTATTATTCTAAGTGAGGCGTGTGGACACCCTGCTTCTCTTTGTTTTTGGTTTTACTATATATGTTTTTAGACTGTTTGAATTGGTGCAAATTCTTCCAGTCCAAGTCTATCAATTGAGTTATTCAATTATTCATTCAAGAAAGTTTCTATTATGTAGTAGGAAGTCTATTATGGGCTAGTGAATGAAATGTAATGGCAACAAATGAACAAAATGAACAAATGAACAAAATATTTTTTTCTCTAAAATAGAGGATAGTTAGTGTTAAAACAGGATAGTTGGTGTAGAGCCCAAGTGACAGAATAACTAAGGATGTGGGGAAATTTAAGAGAAATCTTCGGATCTAAAGTGCCCATTTGAACTGGATCATGAAGATAAGAATTTTCCAAGCAAAGCAAACAGGAGAAGGGATTTCTAGATGAAGAGAATATCATGTGTAAGTACACAGAGTTGTAAAAAAGCAGGGCCTGTGACTCAAAGGCGAGCCTTGTGGTTTGTGGGACAGAATGGAAAGAGAGAAAGCTGAAAAGAAATTTTGGCAAAGAGTTCATTTTATGGGACCCAACAAAGGTAGAGTAGAATGTCAGAACTTCATTTTGTTTTGGAGGAGGGGAGGTTAGAGACACCTCTGGCAACAAGGTGGGTTAACAGATGAAACGGCAAAATAACAAGCTTATTTTTCAAAATCAATTCACTGGAAATATTTGAGGATGAGGGAAGAGAGAGGAGACTGTATGGCACAGGAGACTGTGGGAGAAGTTCTATGAGGTTTGATTTTGTTTTGTTTGTGTTCTGAGAACAGTGAAGTCCCCATTTGTACAGATAACTTTCAAGCGCCTGTGTGGATTAGAAGTTTTACTCAAAATTCACCACTGCCACCCTGTGGAAGTACGGCAAAGAACATAACTGAGTGTAAAGTCAATATTTAATACTGACCATCTACTTGAGGAGTTCCTAGGCTTTTTACTGCCAAAGGCTTTTATTATCTACCCTCCCCCAAAATTGAATTTATGATTTATGAAATTAAGTCACATCATTTATTGACAATTTTCTTTGCCCTTTGTATAAATCAGATACATATGTAAATGCCAATCAGAGCTTCTGATCCCTGATAATCAACCAGTATTTGTATTTTGAGCTGATTTTATTCTAATCAAAAGAAAAGAAGCATGAGGTTTTAATCAGTCTTATATAGTTTCCATTAGACACATGTGTAATTTGCAAAGTGATCCAAGTCTGTGGCTTGTATTTATAATCCATTGGTTTTCAACAGGGGGCAGTTGTGCCCTCCAGGGGTACACTGGGCAATGTCTAGAGACATTTTTGATTGTTACAACTTGGAGGGGTAGGTGCAACTGGCATTTAGTTGGGAGAGGCCAGGGATCCTGCTCTAATACATATATCCCACAATACACAGGACAGAACCCACAACAAGAAGTGTCTGGCCCAAAATGTCAGTAGTACTGAGGTTGAAAACTCTGATCTAGTCCAATCCCTTCACTGTGTAAATGAAGAAAATGAAACCCAGAATAGTTAAGTGGCTTTTCCTTTTATTTAGAAAAATTAGTTGAATTTTAAATTAGGCAATGCATTCAAGAAATCCCAAAATAGAACACATAAAAAGGTATACAGGACTTGAACAGACATTTCTCCAAAGAAGATATTCAAGTGACCAATAAGCACATGAAAAGATGCTCGACAACATTAGTCATTAGGGAAATGCAAATCAAAACCACAAGGAGATGGTTTATTATTATTATTAGGTTTACTAGGATGACTGTAATATTTTTTAATGATAAATAAGTGTTGGTGAGAATGTGGAGAAATTGGAACTCTCATACATTGCTAGTGGGAATATAAAATGGTGCAGGCATTGTGGAAAACAGTTTGGTAGTTCCTCAAAAAGTTAAACATAGTTGAACCATATGACCCAGCAATTCGACTCTTAGGGATGTATCCAAAGAAATGAAAACAGATACTCAAACAAATACTTGTACATGAATGTTCATAGCAGCACTATTCACAAAAGCTTAAGGTGAAAACAACTCAAATGTCCATCAACAAAAACATGGATAAACAAAATGTGAGATATATAGATAAATAGATATGAATATTACTCAGCCATTAAAGGAATGAAGTACTGTTACATGCTACAATGTGGATGAACCTCAAAATATTATGCTAAATGAAGGAAGTCAGGCATCAAAGGCCACATATTGTATAATTCCATTTACATGAAACATCCAAAACAGGTAAAAAAACAGAGGCAGAAAGCAGGTTGGTGGTTGCCAGGGGCTAGGGGGAGGGGGAAAAAGGAGTGACTGCTTAGTAAGTACAGGATTTTCTTTTGTGTGATTTAAAAGTTTTGGAACTACATAGAGGTGGTGGTTGCAACAACACTGTGAAAGTACTAGATGCCACTGAGTTGTATGTTAATTTTATGTTATACAAATTTCACATTAATAAAAAGAAAATTTTAAAAAATGTATACAGTGAAAAGCCTATCTTTGCTTTCAGTTCAGTTCCTACCACATCTATAAGTAACCAGTGTTCTTAGTATCATAGGACTCCTCCTATATATTGATATATATGCAAATGGACACAGTGTTATCCCCTCTCTCTTTTTTTTCATGCGGAGGTAGAATGTCATATAACTTATTCTATGCCAAGATTTTCTCAGCAATTTATCTCAGAGATGTCTGTGACATGGATACTCTTGAACACAGGCCAGTTATTTGGCAAAAAGTTCCTCAATCTGGTTTGACTGGTATTTCCTGATTATTAGATTCAGATTATGTACCTTTGGTAAGAATACCACAGAAATGCATCTTCTCATTGCATCGTACTAAGTAGCATACAATTTTGATTTGTTCTGTTGTTAACAATGGTCATATAATCATTGGATTAAGGTGGTGCCTGCCAGGTTTCTTCACAATAAAGTTATTTTTTTCCCTTTGTAATTAGTTAGCAATCCTATAATATGTGCTAGTAAATATACTACAATGATGTTTTCGGTGACATCTTCTGCTATCTTACATACTGCCATTTTTATCTGACCTTGTGTATATGAATAAATGTTATGTCCACTCAGATTTTCTCAGTCTCACCTGTCTCCCGGGTCCTGCCTCGGCTGGGACTGACTACTCCATGGGGTCCCAGGTTCATCCACCTGAGGCTCCTCCAACCATGCTAAGCTGTAAGGCCTGGGACCTGATTTCCTCAGCTACGCCCAGGTGCCACAACCCTTGGTGTCAAGGAGTTAAGCCTGTCCAGAGATGCTCTATGTGGCCAAGCAACTGGCTGTTTTCTGTGAAGAGGCAGTGGCCAGCTTGGTAATGTAAAACCTGGCATTTTGTTTTCATT
The DNA here is from genome assembly GCF_048773025.1 of Camelus bactrianus. Classification (NCBI taxonomy): domain Eukaryota; kingdom Metazoa; phylum Chordata; class Mammalia; order Artiodactyla; family Camelidae; genus Camelus; species Camelus bactrianus. The sequence continues at coordinate 38,746,237 of NC_133550.1, read as the reverse complement.
ACTCCCTGTCTTGCCTTGTAGCTTCACTCTTACTGCCTTGGGATTGTGCCTGCCAATAAATCATTCACACTGAAAATTTTTACTCAGCGTCCATTTTACAGGGATCATGGGTGTGACACCATGGAGGAATTTCTCTTTGATCAGTGTAATAGAAACAACTGCTTTTCCTGAGTGATTTTTAAAAAATATTATAGAAACTATATCATGTAACCAATCATATTTCTCTCTTTGTTAGGACTCTATACAAATGTGTAGCTCATCTTTAGTCAAGGCATAAGGCAATATAGCGTAGATGTCTGAATTCTAATCTTGTTTCTTAAATTTTTTTCTTTCTTTTAAATTGAAGTATAGTCGGTTTACAATGTTTTGTTAGTTTCTGGTGTATAGCATAGTGGTTCAGTTATACATATACATATATTCCTTTTCATATTTCTTTTCATTATAAGCTATTACAAGGTATTGAATATAGTTCCCTGTACTATAGAGTAGGACCTTGTTGTCTATTTTATATTTAGTAGTTAGTATCTGCAAATCTGAACTCTCAATTTATCCCTCCACCACCCCTCTTCCCCCAACCCCAGTAACAACAAGCTTGTTCTCTATGTCCGTGAGTCTGTTTCTATTTTGTAAATAAGTTCATTTGTGTCATTTTTAAAGATTCCACATGTAAGTGATTATCATGTGGTATTTTTCTTTCTCTTTTTGGCTTACTTCACTTAGAATGACAATCTCCAGGTCCATCCGTGTTGTTGCAGATAGCATTATTTTACTCTCTTCAATGGTTGAGTAGTATTCCATCATAGATATATAGATATAGATATATAGACATAGATACAGTTATAGATATAGATACACCACATCTTCTTTATCCATTCGTCTGTCGATGGGCATTTAGGTTGTTTCCATGTCTTGGCTATTGTAAATAGTGCTGCTATGAACATTGGGGTGCATGCATCTTTTCAAATTAGAGTTCCTCTGGATATATGCCCAGGAGTGGGATTGCTGGATCATATGGTAAGTCTATTTTTAATTTTTAAAGGAATCTCCATATTGTTTTCCATAAAGGCTGTACCAAACTACATTCACACCAATAATTTAGGAGGGTTCCCTTTTCTCCATAACCTCTCCAGCATTTATCATTTGTGGATTTTTAAATGATGGTCATTCTGACTGGTGTGTGGTAATACCTCTTGTAGTTTTAATTTGCATTTTTCTGATATGAATTCTAATCTTATACCTGGTTCTATTATTTTCTTTTTATCCTTCATTACTTCATTATTTCTTCTGTTTGTGCTGTTTTTTTAATAGTTTCAAATCAATGGTAGAATAAAGCAGAAGATAAAAAGTGTGTAGCTTAATATAATGAGAAAAGAACTCAAAAGAAAGACAGAGACTATTCTGGGTCTATCTCTAATTCATGATATGACCACGCTGTCATCATCTACAAAATTAGAGGTTTAGTCTAGGTATCTGTAGGGTTCTGTCCTAAGTTTAAAATTCAGTGATTCATCAATGCCGACTTAAGAACTGGAGCACACTTGGCTCCTAACCACAGTATCAGATTTCCTTTGAGGTATGATTCTCTTTCTACAATGGTAGAAAAGAGACTTGGATTCTAACCTAGGTGTAGTGGCTATATGATTGAGGAAATTAATATATTCTGAGTCTTAATTTCTTCATTTGACAAAAATACCGTAGCTCCTAGGTTTGACATAATATGTATAACACTTCTACCAGACAGAGGCACTCAAATCTTGCCTTCCTCCCTGCCCCTCACTCCTTAAATCTACTCTGGTCATAACTGATTCTGACCATAATCATAGAAAAAAAATGTTGAGATTAGGAGAATAAAGAAAATAAAAGGAAGTGCTCATCAATTTCAAAAGTAACTTTCTAAATTCTTTCTCTTCTTGCATTTATATTTGTGGTTTTATTTATTTATTTATTTATTTATTTATTTATTTATTTATTTAAGGGAGAGCCAGCATTGTGTAAAGGAAAAATCTTAGGCTTTGGAGGCCTTTCACCTTCCACCTTCCAAAGTCTTACCCACTACTCCAGAATGCCTCAACATGCAACATTTAGATCTCAATTCCAAATTCATCTCCTTAGGGCCGCAAAAACAAACCAAAACAAACAAACAAAAAAAGCCCACTAAAAAACCCCAGTACTACAAGGTGTGTACTCTCCAATAACTGCATTTAGCATTCCAGATCATTGAGGTGAAAGTCTGTACTCGAGAAAAACAAGTGAAATTCTGATCAATATCATTACATTGGAAGGATTAATCGTGATTGCGCAAACATCCCTCACGTCCTGAATTATAAATACAGTATAAATACTGTAGCGGGTCTCTGCTCGCAATGCAAAAGCAAAAGATGTACAGGAAGACCACCGCACCGTATTTTAGACACCACCTGATCTCATCTGAAATATACTCTGTACTTGAGTCTCTTCGATGCGTTTCAACTCCCTTAACCTATCTAGTTTTGCTTTTCCTACTTCCTTTTTAGTGGGATAAAATGAGCATTACAGAATAGAGAGCAGTCAGATAGAAGAGGACCTGGGCAGAGGAGCCACCAAAGCATAGAATCTGTAGGAAAGTGAGGAAGAAACTGGAGAGCTCCGAACTCGTTCTCACAGATGTACAACAAAGGAAACACCCATCAGCCAAGCTGGAGAGAAATCACGCTCTACAGGGTACAGAGCGAACCCTCGAAGCAGGTGAGCAAACTCAGGCTGACCTCACTGCCTGAGCAGCCTAACAGGTACCCTCCCGTGGCGGCCGAGCGGCGGAAGGTTTCCCACAGCTCCTTGCGCTTACAGGAAGGCGCGCAAGCGCGCAGCGCCGCTGGTTGCCGGGACACACGGCGTAGCCACCTTCTCCAATCAGCACGCATCTCTTTCCGTCCAATCACAGAGGCCGAGAGAGCCGTGGTCGGAGGTGAAAGGTCACGCTGCTATTTGGCGGCCATTTCTCTTGAAGCTCCGCGGCTGGCGACCTACGGCAGCTGCTCCAGTTAGGAGGGTCGAACGACAGCTGAGTCGGCGGCGAATAGCCTGTAGCATTTGCCCACTACTGCATCAGTATCGCGATGGTAAGGAGAAAGAGAACGGCCAGAGTCGCTAAAGAGCGCGAAAGAGAGCGGGTGACCAGCCTCGTCGGGCCTGGTTCGCGCGTTTCCCATTCATCCGCGTGAGGCGCCGCGCGCCGGGCGGCCTGCCGCTTTCTCCCTTTCTGGGTTTCTGAGGCGCGCCCTCCTTCCGATGCTCTCCCTTCCCCCTATTCTTTCTTTGAACTCGAGCCTGAGGCACTTTTGCTGCCTGGGGCCACAGGTTCAGGGTAAAAATGAAGCGGTTTTTCACGTCCCACATATTACAGTCCAAAATCCGCTTTCATCCCGTGATGTTGGGAGGCCCCACAGCCCTTTGGGATACACAGCCCAGACTTTGAGCATTCATTTGTTAGTTTAGCAAATATTTATTAAAACTCCTGCTACCTGCTAGGGCCAGGTAATGTTCTAGGCGCTAGGAATATAAGGTGAAAAGTACTGATGCGGACCCTGCTCTAGGTTAACTGAATCTGTGTGGGAGACAAACATTAATCAAATAACGAAGAATATGTAACTTCAGTAATGTTAAATGCTAAGAAGGAAGCAAACAGGATGTTGTGAGTGGGCGCCGTGGTACATTAGAAGAGTGGTTAGTGTGGCATCCCTGGGAGGAGGGATTTAACCAGAAACGTGAACGATATGAAATATAGCCCTTTAAAGAGCAGAAAGAAGAGTGTGTACAAGAAACACAGGGAACATGAACATAGGGCCTAAGGAAAGAAGGACTGGCCAGTTGGAGGAATTGAGAGAAAGCCATAACTGCTTGCAAGAATAGTGGTAATGAAATATGGTCGGGCAAGATCTCTTAGGCCATATAAGGAGGTCTGGATTCTACTCCAAGTGTAATTGGAAGCCATCAAAAGATTTTAAGCAGAGATAGGGCATGATAAAATAATACTTTCAATGTGGCTAGTAAGTTGGAAAAAGACAAGAGTGAAAACTAGAGACATATTTGAGATTGTTCTAAATATGCTTATCTTAGAGGGGTTTAATAGCCAAGTTCTTGGATCCTTTCTTTGGGATGACGTGAACAGATGAGGGAAGGAAAAAAAGTCTGAATTCACTGGGGATACTATCGGTTTCCTGAACAAGCAACCATTAAATGGTTGCCCATATGTAAGAGACACTGCTAAGTCAAGTAAAACTCAGTCCTAACTCCTGGAATTCAAAATGAAGTACTGTCAAGCGTGATCTGCCCCTTCCTCCTTCTATAACCTCATACAAAACTAACTTATGTGTCCCTGAGATCACCTTGTTAATTCACTCTTTCCTGCTTTTACGTAGGTAGCCTCCTCTGCCTAGAACAGCCCTTTTCCCTCTGGAAATACTTCTCATCCTTTAAAACAAAGGCATTACTTTGGGCAACTCTTCCTTTTCTCTTAACCCTGGATTGTTTGGTACTCTTGTAGCACATCTCCTGTTACTACATTGGAAAATAATTGTCTATTTGTGTATGTTTTGACCCTCCCTCTTGCACTGGGGGCTTTTTGAGGACAGGGTTTTTTTGGGGGGAGGTTGTTTGTTTTTTTAAAAACTGCCTTTACCTTTGTTTCTTTATAGCCTGGAACAGTGAGTGATGTATAGTAGGTTTTCAGTGTTTCTTAAGTGAACAGTGAATACTTTTTGTGAGTCTTAATGGAGTGAAGATTAAATTGAGTATTTAAATTTCTCTGATGCTCTTCAACAAGTAAAAGTGAAAATTATGTAATAAAGCTAGAGGGAGTCAGAGTCAAGAGTGCTTCATTTGGATACCATAAAATATTGGTGATTTGGTAGAGAAGAGAGTAGGTAATGGAAGCCAAGCTAAAAAAAAATAATTGGATTTTGTGTGTGTGTGTGTGTGCTTTGTTCTTTGTACAGAGTTTGCCCCTCAACCCCAAACCTTTCCTCAACGGATTAACAGGAAAGCCAGTAATGGTGAAACTTAAGTGGGGAATGGAGTACAAAGGCTACCTGGTATCTGTAGATGGCTATATGAACATGCAGGTAAGCTGAAGAGTTATAAATTACGATTATTAAATTATATTTATTTTTTGACACCGTATTCTTCAAAGATTTAGTGTGACTTACAAGTATATAATTTAGCTGAAAAACGTAAAGCAAAATTCAGGAATAAAGTCAAGGCCAGGGAGATATTATAATTGTGATGAAGTGTTTATGAAGACATGTTAAGCCAAAGTTGAGTCACAGATTTGACTTAGTGGTTAAAGTAAGAAGAACTGAGACATTTGATTCACAATGCCATAAGAGAACTTTTGCTCTTAGTTTGAGGAAAAAGCAAAACTTTTCCTAGCACTTAGCTCTGAGGGAGAATTTAAGTGAAATTCTTAAGTCTTTGATGAATGATGAATTCACAACATCAAAGTAATTTGATGAAAGCAATTCCTGAGGGAGAAGACAGACTGACCAAAGGAATTGATGAACTGACTACATGTCTGTTAAACTAGCTTCTGTAAATGTTTCAGCCAGGTTGGTCTTTTTTTTTTTTTTAGCATTGTGGTAAAATATATATTACAGAATTTATCACTTTAACCTTTTCAAGTGTGCAGCTCACTGGCATTAACTACATTCACATTGTTGTGCATACATCACAATTACCCATTTCCAGAACTTTTTCATTATACCAAAGTGAAACTCTGTACACATTAAACAGTAACTCCCCATGCCCCCTATTCCCTGGTATACACTATTCTTTTTGTCTATTCTGGGTATCTCATATAAGTGGAATCTTATTTGTCCTCTTGTGTCTGGCATGTTTCATTTAGGATGGTGTTTTCAAGGTTCATCCATGTTGTAGCATGTATCAGAATTTTATGGTTGAAATAATATTCCATTGTATATAGTTGTCCCTTGGAATCCTTAGGGGACTGGTTGCAGGACCTATCTGGAATGTGGCATACTGAAATCCACAGATGCCGAGTCCATAGTTGGCCCTCCATATCTGTGGTTCTGCATCAGTGCAGTTCAAGCCCATGTTGTTTGAGGGTCAACTATATATATTGCATTTTAACCCATTCTTCTCCTGGTGGATATTTGGATTGTTTCCACCTTTTGGCTGTTGTGAATAATGCAGTGGACATAAGTGTACAAATACCTGTTAGAGTCTCTGCTTTAAGTTCTTTTGGATCTGTATCCAGAAATGGAATTGCCAGATCTTACAGTAATTCTTTGTACAATTTTTTGAGGAACTTCCAGACTTTTCCACAGCAGCTGCACCATTTTACACTCCATGTACAAGGAATCCAATTTCTTAACATGCTCACCAACACTTGTTATTTTCTTTTTTTAACTATAAATAGTCATCCTAATGAGTGTGAAGTGGTATCTCATTGTTTCAATTTGCATTTCCTTAATGATTAGTGATTTTGAGATCTTTTTTGTGTTTATTAATTGATTACATATCTTTTGAAAAATACCTGTTCATGTCTTCAGCCCATTTTAAAATTGGGGTGTTTAGTTGTTGTTATTGTTGTTGTTGCTTGATTATAATAGTGTCCAGCCAGGTTTTGAGGGAACAGTTTGAGGTTATATTTTGCTGAAGCTTAGGCATTTATGTGACTAATTAATGCTAATAAATGAACTTTAAAGCTTGCCTAAATAGGTGGTCAGTCCAGTCATGATTCCAGGTATTCTGTTTTAGTAGTGTTTGTAGGCTCAAAGCTGAGATTTTCCTTAAGTTAAGAGTTTGCCACCTGAACAGATGACACTCAGATCCTTGAAGTTCTTATAGAGCATGGTTTTGGCCTGGAAAATTTTCTAAGCAAGAATCTTTTACTTAGGCCATAGAAAAATCTGAAGACTGTACCTATTTGCTGAAAATGTTGCAAACTTAGATACTGGTGATAATTACACAATTTTATAAGTATACTAAAAACCACTGACTTGTATACTTTAAAAGAGAATTTTTGCTATAGGAATTATATCTCATTAAAAGAAAGGAAGAACAAATACCCATCAAATGTTTGGTTTTACAAGTAATGTAGCTTCCTAGTGAGCCTACCATTTTTACAAAATGTATCTCAGAGTAACTAACATTATGATGCTTTTGAGTTTGTTTTTTTGCTCAGTCAGTATTTATTGAGAGCCCATTATGTGCCTGGCATTGTGAATACACCAGTAAACAAAACAAAAGTCCCTGCCTTCAAGAAGATTATGTTTTAGTGGTGGGAGATGGTAATATAATGTGATGTGATATCAGGTAATTATAGATGCTTTGGAGAAAAAGCAGAAACAGAGAATGGAGTGACAAAAATATGCATATTAGATAGGATAGCCAGGGAAAGCCTCTCTTGAGAAAGCAAAGTTAAGCAGAGACCAGAATTGAATTAGCAGCTGAAGATATTTGCGAAAAGAGCATTCCAGTTTGAGGGAACAGCAAGTTGCAAAGGCTTTGTGGCAGATACATGCTTTTTCTGTTCAAGGCATGGCAAGAAGGCCAGGGCAGAGTGAGTTAAGGGATGAATGATAGAAAGGTTGGAATGGTAGTCAGGGAATGCCTTTTAAGAGATTGTAAGAACTTTGAATTTTATTTAAAATGTGGTAGTATACAAACAGCTCGTATAACTCAAAAAAAAAAAAAAAACCCACCAAAAAACAAACAGTGCAATCAAAATGAGCAGAAGACCTAAATAGACATTTCTCCAAAGAAGAAAGGCATATGAAAAGATGCTCAACATCACTAATTATTTAGAGAAATGCAAATCAAAATTACAGTGAGGTATCACCTCACACCAGTCAGAATGGCCGTCATGAAAAAGTCTACAAATAATAAATGCTGGAGAGGGTGCAAGGAAAAGAAAACCCTTCTACACTGTTGGTGGGAATGTAAATTGGTACAGCCTCTATGAAGAACAGTATGGAGATTCTTTAAAAAACTAAAAATGGAGTTACCATGTGAACTAGCAATCCCCCCCCAGACATAGATCCAAAAAAGATGAAAACTCTTAACTCAAAAAGTACATGCACCCCATGTTCATAACATCACTGTTTATAATTGGCAAGACATGGAAGCAATCTAAGTGTCCATCGATAGATGATGAATGGATAAAGAAGATGTGTGTGTTTATACACACACACACACACACACACACACACACACACACACACTCTATGGAATACTACTCAGCCATACAAAATAATGAAATAATGCCATTTGCAGCAATATGGATGGACCTAGAGATTATCATACTAAGTGAAGTCAGACAGAAAAAGACAAATATTATGTATCATTTATATATGGAATTAAAAAATAATACAGATGAACTTATTTATAAAGCAAAAGTAGACTCATAGATGTAGAAAACAAACATGGTTACCAAAGGGGAATGGGGAAGATAAATTACAAGTATGGGATCAACAGATACACACCACTATAAATAAAATAAACAAGGATTTACTGTATAGTACAGGGTACTATATTCAATATCTTGTAATAACCTATAATGGAAAAGAATTGGAAAAAGTGTATATATATAATTGAATCACTTTGCTGTACATCTGAAACTAATGCAATATTGTAAATCAGCTATAGTTCAATTTTTTAAAATGTAATGAAGGCCTTTGGAGAATTATATGATTTAGAAACCAGTTAAATTTTGGTGAACATCTGCTGAAAATAATCACTTTTTAAAAAAAATTAGTTGATGTTACAAGTTTTGGTGTTTGTTTGTTTGTTTTTTAAATGGGGTACTAGGGATTGAATCCAGGACCTTGTGCATGCTAAGCATGCGCTCTATCACTGAGCTATACCCACCCACAAAATTAGTTGCTGTTAATACATTATTTCTGAGAGCTGTTACATAGAAAACTGATTATCTCAATAGCCACGTTTTTTCAGACAAAGCCATATCCTTTGGGTATAAGAGGTTACTTTCTTTTCTCTACAGGGGAAAGAATAATGTCCAGTACCATTTATTAATTCACTAACATGTTTTAAATGCCTCACCTCACATCTTCTCTAAGCCCCCTTTTTCTTTCTCTTTGCCTACTTGCCTAGTTACTGAAGGAAACTTCCTTCTTTCCTATCTCTCCTGTTGATTTCTTTTGTGAGTCCCAGTAGTGCTGATCATAATTTTTAAAAACTGCAAGTAAAGTTTATTACCTATGTATAGAAAGAAAGCTAAACATGTTGATGTAAAATTAAATAATAAAGTTCTCTGAAATAACTGTGAAGTTCACTCTTAATTGTTTAACCTCAAGAACTTGTTCTTTCCTGTTTATTAGCACATAATTTTAAAAAATTCTTATTCAGTTCTTTGGTTTGGTTGTTGACTAATATAAAAGTGTTTGGTATTTTAGCCATAGCTTTTGTATCCATTGGGTTCCTCAAAATGATATAATGCTATTACTCCAAGAAAAGTTGATACCTGGTTCTTTAGAACTGAGTTATTCACAGCTTATTCGTAAATTGGAGACTCTTCCTCAACATGTTGTTTACCATTTAATAGAAAGAAATAATATGTTACTGAGAAACTTAAAAAATTGCATTGAAATGAACTTTATTATATATTAGTTCTATATCCATCAATGTAAAACTTTACTGAATATATGAAACCAAAAAGTACTACAATGGTAATAGAAAGCTGATCTTCTAATTATTGATTATTGATAAATGTGAGTGTTGGTACCAAAAGGTCTCAGTTAATAAGTCCTCTCACCAGTATTAGGTGTGTAATACTATTTTCCTCCTATATGATTATATTAATACATTTTCTTTTTATTTAAAGCTTGCAAACACAGAAGAATACATAGATGGAGCATTGTCTGGACACCTGGGTGAAGTTTTAATAAGGTAACAAAACAGTAATAGTATATATAAGGAGTTATTGGTGAGCATTAGAAATACTTGTTTAAATAAATTAATTAGTGCCCCAATCTCAGAATTACTTTTAAAAAAAATCACTATTAATTTAATATAATATTCTACTACTAGACTTTAAGAGTCTTGAAATCATTAAACTTGACAAAGCAGATTTAAGTATTTTGGAGCTATTCATTAAGATTTTTTTTCTAGTGTTGAAATTAAACTTCCTAGCTCTTAACTGTACCTTTTTCAGTGGTTTTAGACACAAGAGCTTGGTTTTTAAATTTTAGGTGGGTCTGGCTGCTGTTAGGGATTTTTGTATTATATTTATTTTCTACAACTAGCTTCACACCTCCAAATTCTAGTCATTATTCCCTTTGGAAGATTATACAGATATCATTGTATAACAACGACATGGTAGAAAAATGAGTACCATGTGCTTTTTAACAAAAGTAAATTTTTTTAAAACGAGAAAGAAATGATATGTTGTAAATTTAGCATTCATATTTTTGAAATGAAAAAGTCTAGTAATAGTAATATGTGGTTTCTGGTTGGAACAACAAAATGGACTGTTTTTCTGTTTACAGGTGTAATAATGTCCTTTATATCAGGGGTGTTGAAGAAGAGGAAGAAGATGGGGAAATGAGAGAATAGCGTCTTTTGGGGGGAATTTTTTTATATATATTTGTAGACAATAAAGATCTGTTTGTTTTTCATCTTGACTGTGAGCTGTTCATATTCAGATATTTGCATGCAGAGTTCAGATGTTGAAAGAACTGAAAGATTATTCACAGAACTAATGGTTTAAAAGCTATCTAGCTTTATTCAAGTTGGTTTTCATATAAGCCCAATGCTGTATTTTTTTTTCTATAAGGGACATTTTTATGCTTTATAAATGTTTATGAAGATGAACTTAAGCCCTTATCTGTAATTACATATTAACTGAAACTTAAAAGCAACCATTCTTTTAAAGTTATTTTTGAGCCACTTTTGACATACATAAAGTTAAATATTTTCATAGAATTAATATAGATTGTATTATTTTCCTTAGTAGTCAAAAAAATTACATGTTAATTCTGTATCATTATAAGCTAAATGATGTACATATTATATCTAAAATTGAAACATTACCTGAAAATTAAAATGATTTTGAATATAGAACATAACAAATTGTGAACTGATATTTAGGGTGAAGGCATATGGTTTGTTCACTTAAAAGAATTAAGTTTTCTGAACAGAACTCCCTAATATGAATTAAAAAACAATCTCAAATGTTTGGAGAACATAACCTGTTGGTTTTCATCTAAGTTTTAAACTCCACAAAACCTGTATTTTAGAGGTGTACATTGTTAAAATGTATACTCCACAGTAATAAAATGTACACTATGAACTTCCCTGTGGGCTGGTTGAAAAAGAGATCTTTTAAAGTCTCATGTAGTCAGAGATGCCATTATTACACTTAAATGGTCATTCACCATATGGTTACATCAATAAAGTAACTTTGGATTTGTATCTCCAACTGGGACAATAGAAAGTATAGATGTAAAAGTTTAGCTATATAAAATAATGGTTAGGATAGATAATAAATGTCTTCAACAAAAGGAAATAACTCCTATTTCCAGTCCTAAGGACCTTTTAGAATAAGGGCCTGTCTTCTTAAATTGGTTAGGCTTCCATATGGGGCAGAATAATGCCATTATTAAAAAGCAAAATCTATAAAATAGTCCTTAAGCATTCTGGTAAATGTCTTACTGCTCCTATTCAAGTGAAGAAATATTCTTCCTCCAGTGATTTTGTTTTCGTATCCTTGACTAAAAGTAGTTCATGTTTGTTACCAGATGGAGGTTTTGAACGATAAATAAGTCGTCTTCCCAGCTGAAACAAAAGAAAAAATATTTGATATTCTTCACATAACCATCTTCTATTGAAGTATAACTAAAATACTAATATTAACTTCAATTTCTCCAAAGAATAATATAGTTTAAAATAGCAAATAATTAAAATTACAAAGGTATTGAAAACCTAATGGATGTCCAGTGTAGGCAGAGTTAACAAATGGAGTGTCGTAGTATGCAGAAGACAGAGCAGTTAGGTTTTATGGGGAAGTGGGAGGATTTAGGTAAAGTCATCAAATAGCTTATATTTCATATATGGTAAGCCTAGAAAAACACCATGTTTGAGGCCAACATTTCATTTCTCAGTACTGCTACAGCTAGTTTCTCCTCCATTGGTTAGATCACTTTTCCTCTCCTGAGCACCAGTTGACTGACATTTAAAAATCCTGTTAAACAAAAACTTGAGAAAACCACGTACTGTCTTCTTAAGTACTAGTAATCCTTTTGGCTTTTGGAGGTGTTCCCACCAGGAGAGACTTAGGGACACCAGGGATGCACCCCTATTCTTTCTGGGGCATATACTCAAGTATATCACTCTGATTTTTCTTTTTTAGTCTCCGCCCCTTTTTTTTGTTTTGCTTTTATATCTGATTTATGTAAATTAAATGGATAAGAAAACTATTATATTCAGTTGGACATAAAATTTGATGGGACATCTCCATTGTGTCTCAAAAGGGGCACCAACCCTGTGTGTGACTGTCCCCTGCATTGCAGACTGGTATTCCTGGCTCCAGGGAACTAAATAACAATAGGAATCCTCCCCTTAATTATACAACAAAAATGTCCCTTGAGGACTGGAATCCTTAAATTCCTTTTCTAAGTCAGTTTTATTTTCACTATCAATGGTTTCCTTTGATATCCTTGATCATTAATTTCTGTCTAAGAAAATTGCCAGTGATGAAGTATCCTAACTGGGTAAAAACTTCTGTCAGAGATCATACATTGTTGACTTATCAACATTTAAAAAAAAGTTTTTCTTCCAGATTTAGTTTTCATTCTCATTTTTAGTCTGTTAATTCAATACACATTTATTAAGTGTCGACAATGTGCCAGACATTGGGAATACTAAGGTCGTAAAACTCATTCATGGTCTAGAAGGAAAGATGGATGTATTCAAAAATAATCACTTTAATTTGGTGGGTTTAGTGAATAATAGTATATACACCTAGCAAGGTGATGAATAGTTAATTCTCTCTTGGGAGGAGAGGACAAGACAGGTCTTCATAGGTAGAGTTGACTAGGTAAGTACAGACCTTTAAAAATGAAATGCTTGTTTAAATAAAATGAAAGTAATCATCACTTTTTGATGTAGTACGTATTAACAGTTACCATACTTCAGAACTTTAAGTACTTAACCTCAAAGGCTGGTTGTAAGGCACACAATAAGCATTCACTGTAAGTTAGCTATGCTTGTGATAAGAATCAATGTCCACGTTAGCTTTGTAGATAATTATGAAATTGCCTCCCTGGAATATATTTCAGACTCTAACTCAGAGGAGGAAGAGTGGCATATAGAAACAAAAGGCCCTTCACACCCTGGGGGAGTCACGGACCACATGCATTTGATGACTGCCCAGTGCTAAACTTATTGAACAGGTAATCTTGCAATATGAAAAACCTTGACTTCTGGTCAGATTCTGCTGTTAAATCTGAAGTGACTCTGGGTAAATCATTTTAAATTTCAACTATAAATCTCATTTTTACAATGTGAGGATTAGAAAATCCAGTTATATGTAATTCAGTTATTATTATTTTTTTAATTCTCTAGTTTCATGCACCTGGAGGTAAAGAAAAAGAGGAGAGAGGAGAGGTTTCTTTTACTAAAAAAATGAGTCTAATGGAGAACTGTAGACCCAGTAATTTGAATTATTCTGAAATTATCAATGAACCAGAGAGTAGTCAGTTGAAGCTGTCAGCAATCTTACTGAAGTTCAACTTGGATAAATTAGATTAATTAGGTATTTTGTTTTAATAACACAGAAACACACATTGATGTAGCTGGACTTATTAATAACAAAACACAAACCTTTTTCTTTGGTTGTGCTACTGCTCTTTCCAGAGCAGCTTTTAGCCTTTCCTCCTGGTGTTTTTGTTTTTCTTTCATTTTCTCTTCACGCAATCTGTCGAGAGGAAGACATTGTTCTAACTATAAATTACAGGAAGTAAAAAAGACTTATATCATTACTATTTGGTAAAGAATTATCTGAATATTACAAGATCTCATTTAAGTTTAAATAAAAATAAGACTTCATCTTCACCCGTAACTGTGGAGTTTGAATATTCAGGTGAAATCTCAACAACAAATCCTGTTTGTGTTGAAATGGAAAGAAAGTGCATGTCACCATTTTGGAAGAAGTAAAATCTACCCAGATCTTGGTTTAAAACAGGCACCTCAGCAAAGCCTTCTTGTCATTCCACTTAGAGTTCAGTACTTCACTGTTAGTCTGTATGACAGCCACTTGAATTAACTTCCAGCAGTTTCCTCTCTTTTTAAACCTTTTTTTTGAAGTATAACGTGCAGAAAAGTATACAAATCACATGTGTATATAGTTCAATGGATTACCATGAAAATGTACTTTCCAGTAAATCTCTTTGAATGTTATCCTCAAATTAAGACCAAGAAATACTATTTGTCTTTGTTCTATTTAGGATTGTTGTGAGGGTAAAATTAGATGACCTGTACAAACTGCCTAGTCCACTGCCTGGTGCAGAATGATCACTCAACAAGTGATAGTTACTTAATGGATGTGTATAATTATCAGTGTAACATTCACTGAACATTTTTTAATGCAAAATTAGCTGTTAGGTACCTCCAAACCATGAGACAATCCACAAAAATTCTCCTTTTGTTAAGAATAATAAATAATTGGAATTAGATTCTTGTTTCACTACTGGAAATAGTGGTAATTACAGTTCAGTGAGAATATATTTACTACTGTGAAAAAAATGCTGTTAGTGTAATTAGTCAAAGGTCATCTTATGGAAGGAGTGATCTTTCATTTATAATTTCTTTAAAAATTTGCTTTATATTCAGTAAAATTCCATCAGGGTCACCTTAATATATTGTAAACTTTGATTTTATATGGGGGAAACAGTATCCATCCCCCCACCCCAGTAAAGTAGTAAGCAGTAACAAAGAGGCTAATTTTAACGGCTAATATTTGAGTGCTTAATTATATGCCAAGCATGCTTTAGTACTTTTACATAGATTATTTAATTTAATCCTCACAACAATCCTATGGGATAAGTACCATTATTACTGCCATTTTACAGATAAGGAAACTGAAGCTTTAGACAGGTTATGTGGCCTGACTAAGGCCCCAAGCTACTCAAAGATGTGGGGACCTGGAGGGGGGCGGGTGAGGGTGGTGGTATGTGCTCCAGAGATGATAATCTTTATGAGATTGTCTTGAGGAATAAACAAATTAACAAGTAAATGCTATGTATGTAAGTGTTGGCAGTTAGGAACTGAGGAAAACCCTCATTACATGGCTCTGACTTTCAAACAATTCTTTGGTTGTTTCTTGACTTAAAAGATTGAGTCTCCTTGTAGTTTTCCAGTGAAGTGCTCCTAATTTTGTGCTTTAGGTCGTTCACCACAAGTGTTGTCCTCCTTCCATGTGATAGTTCTTTGAAAATTTTCATGTAAGTAGTGAATATTCATTCTGAAAATTCACTTTTTCAGGCTAGAAGGACCCTTCGCGCATCCCAAGCTATGTCAGTTGCCCCTGGCGAACTCCTTCCTTCACAATGCTCATTTTACCATTGATAACGGCATATTTATTTCTTAAGCATGCTTGATGAATTTGTCTCCACACTAAATAATAGCTCTATGAGGAGGGCAGAGCTGGGTTTGGTTCTGCTGTGTCTCTGTATAACAGAGACTTGCCATATAACAGAGACCAACTCAATGTTTGTGGGATCCAAGCAAAAACAGCTTCTTAGTAAGTCTTTCACTACACTGATATCATAAGATAGTGACTGTACTTCTGCCGTCGTTCTTTCTGTTTCATCCTCTCAATTGCCTCCACATTTTCTTTGGGAATGGATTCAATGAGATCACTCAATTCCACCAGGCGAGACTCGACTTTTACCAGCTTTTGAACTGGGTTGAGGCTGCCGACCTCAGCATCTCCAATGCAGACTTTATACACTTGATTAATTTTTTTACTAAGAGAGTCTATCAGCTTTTCCTGAGATTAAGAAGAAAGGAGCAGAAAACATTTCATAACTATGTGCTTGTTCATTTCAATAAATGTAAAATTCCATTTTACTGTACTATAGTGAAAAGGCTTTTATGTGCTACTGTTTTCCTTTTTTCAAAGAAAAACTTTAATACAACATAGAACAGTGAGAAAATGCAACAGTGAATTTATATCATAATTTATAGTCAGATCATTACTGTAGTAACACTTTGGATTATTTTCTCTAAAAATATTTCAGTCTAGACATAACAAGTAATTTAATAGGACCGACTGTCTTTTTGCTTGAATGTTTATGTTTTTGTGTATCAGAAGTCCATTCAAGTAGAAGCAACATACATGTTTCAATTTTTTTTTTTTTTGGTCACTCCAATGCATTTCCTTGCAGCACAGTGTGTGAGCCCACTTTTTTTTTTTTTTTTGCACTTATTACTCTAATTGCTAAAATTCAATTCCTGTATGATAGTTATTTGCATACATGCCTTATTTTCTTTCCCTCCTAGACTGTAAGCACCTGGAAGGCAGGAGCTTTTTCTTAGACTTATATCTAGAACAGCGCCTTGCGTGTAACTGTGCACTTAATAAATGTTTGCTGAATAAATGAATGCATTCTCTGAGAGGAAAAAAAAGTTACAAGTAAACAGATTCCCAGGCTGGCCTACAAAACCTTCTGAGGAGTTTTCACTCTCTCCATTGGGAAGCCATTGCAGTATTCTAATCTAAGCAGAGGCTTAAACCAAACCTTGCTTAATCCCTGTACCTGGCCACTGCGCCTTTTTAACTGTTGGTAGAGTTGCTCGAGCTTGTAGGTAACATGTTTTGGGACCATAAAAAAACACTCTTCCTGTTTCTCCATTGTGTACCCGGCATTCGCAGATAAAAGGATCTCAATAAACTGCTGGGCAAAGTAAGTTGCTCTCCAGGTAGCATCCTGCCCCCATGCCTGCGTCTGCTCAAGAAGATGAGAATCACCATAAAGCCAAAGACAAATAATACTCTACAGATGTGGCTCCAGGAGCCATGGGGAACCCCTTCTGAAACCACAGACGCCTTCCAGAGCCACCAGCACTTAATTACAAGTCAAGCTTGTCTCTCCCACCTCCTAGTATAACAAGCTTTCTGATGGTCCTATTTACCATAAAGCCCCCACTTTTCTCTCCTAAACTAACACTTATTGTATTTCCTATTTATATTTAAAGCATGCCTCTTTTAGGAAATTTGGAGAAGTACAAAATAACATAAAAGGAAAAAGTTAAAAAAAAAGGTAAAAGCCCTATTTGCCATTAAGCTGCTTTTTCCTCTCCCTTTCTAAATAACACCTATTATATTCCCTGTTTATATTAATAACACACTCCTTTTAGAAACTTTACATATACAGAAAAATATAAAAGGAAAAAAATAAAAGTAACTCATGGGGCTAAAATATTGTACATTGGATGCGAAAAATATTAGTACAATGTGAGTCATTTAAATATATATTCTGAGAGGACATCTTTCATATGACAATGATTAGTAGTTGATGGATGTTTTTGGAGGAGACCTCTTGAACACTTAAAACGAGCTTTAGAGATGGATGGGCAGCATCCTTTCAGGATGTCTTGTTTTCTTTTTAAGTTCCCTCTGTCAAACAAGAGAGGAAAATATAAGGAGACATAACTTTCTTAAGATAAGAACAGTGTAAGAAATAGGATTGGGGAGTAAGGTTAAAGAAAATACCCTTGTATGAAAACGAGATTGAGGGCCTGGCCCAACAGAGCAGAAGGACAAAGAAAAAAAGGAGCTCAAGGCACAGGCCTACCGATGACAGTGAAGTGTCAGTCCCATCCTTGGAGCTGCCACCAGATGGCAGGCCTAGCCCAGAGCACCTTGGAGGAGGGGCAGCCAAGAGAGGCTGTAAGGAGGAGGAGCTGCTGCTTGGTGATGTGCAGTGGGATAGGACTGTGGAAGACTCTGAATACTGGGTAAGAACTCGATGTCTTCAACAGTGAATGGGAAGTGATCTACCCAGAGCAAAGTTTAGGAGGAATAACTGTATCAAACTGGATAGAGGATGGGGGAAGATACTTAGATGACATTTAAAGTCCTTTCCAACTCAAAGACAATGTAATTTTAATCCATGTCACATTCTGCTGAGTGCTGACTATAAACAACTCTCCCAGTTGAACTTGATTAGCTCCGCATACCAAAGAACAGTAAATCCAGAGATGAGGACATTCTGTAAATTGAGCAAGAGAATAGCTTACATTCCATTTCATGTTCAGTGAAAATGAACCATCAGCTGCACAAAATGTGTGAATCTCACAAATGTAATGTTGAGAGAAAAAAACATGTATTACATGATTCCATTTTTATAAAGTTAAAAAAATGTAAACTAATTGGTGCTGAGAGGATAGTGGTCATCTTGGGTGTATGGCAGAAACTGGAAGGGGGCTTGAGGGAGGCTTCTGGGGGTAGTACATGGTGTGTTCACTTTGGGGGGATTTCCTTGAGAGATAAACTTAACACTTTGTGCACTTTTCAAATTACAGTTTAATTTAAAGTTGTATTTTAAAAGTAAAATATTGAATAGAGGAAAAATGTTTTTAGAGGATTAAGTACAGTTTAGAGTGTGGAAGTTTTAAAAGAATGAAATATTTATTTTATAGTTATAGCTTCAAAGTAACTATGATAATATCAAAATTAGGCACAGCTATGCTTATTTACTCATAAAGGATTATGTTTTGCACATTTCAATACATAAAAGAATGGAAGTGGGTAAGCAGGAAAATTCTAAAAAAGAATACTTTTCTGCTGCCAGTTTTCCTGCTCTGCCTCCCCTTTGTCTGTCCCAGCATTTCACATCTCTAGGAGACACTATAAATTATTAGCCCTATTTTCCCAGAGTGGAATACATGAATGCCAGAATTACACATGTAACCAAAACATCTCAAAGATTATCTGACATACATTTTTGATTGTATTTTAAAAAGTAATTTTCACATCAATTCTATCTTCTCCAGTTAGAGATGTAGTTGCCTCTTTTGCCACTTTTTTCATAGCCACCCTAAGTTTGCATGAAAGGGACTTGGTTGGGGGCACAAGAAGATACCACTGATATTTACCTGACATTTTTCATGTTGTTCAGCTTCAGAATAATTGAAAACAGAATTCAAGGGTGGAAACAACCCAAGTGTCCATCAGCAGATGGATGGAGAAACAAATTGTGGTGTGAAAATACAATGGAATATTATTCAGCCATAAAAAAGAAAGAAATTCTGAAGCATGCTATAACATGGATGGACCCTGAAAACATACTAAGGGAAATAAGCCAGATACAAAAGGCGAGATACTATATGATTCCATATGTATGAGGCACCTAAAATAGGCAAATTTATAGATAAAGTAGAAGAGAGGTTACCAGAGCCTGGAAGATGGAATGGGGAATTACTGTTTAATGGGTACAGTTTCTATCTGAGATGATGAAAAACTCTGTAAATATAGTGGTGATGGGTATACAATACTGCAAACATACTTAGTGTAACTGAACTGTACACTTCAAATGGCTAAATGGTAAATTTTGTGTTATATATGTTTTACCACAATAAAAAAGAACAGTTTAAAAAAAAAAAAGAAAAGCATTGAAGAACTGAAAGGTGGCTGTCATCATGCTTCTTGCCCTAGCAGTGCACAACCCTGTCCTTTCCACTCTAGGAAATGTGTGTTGTGAAGGAGCCATAAACAGTTTTGCTTTCTGTGACCCTGCCCACCTCTGGGTAGAGGAGCACAGTCATCTTCTGTTAGAGCTCCCCTAAATCTACCTCTGTCTGAAAATCAAGTTCTTAACCGTAAGTGTGATATTAGCTTCACATATGAGTTTTGAATTTATTTCATTTGAGGTTTTCACAAGGGAACCAATGATAACGAGTTTGTTATGGGTCTTAAAACTAACCTAACCATTCATTCAACAAACATTTATTGAGCACCTACTTTATGAAGACACTGTATTAGCTAACTAGGAAAGGGTAAGACAGTCCCTGCCCTCTAGGGATTTGTATCCAGCTGGGTGAGACCAACATGTAAATAGAAATAAGCACAGTGTATGTCACAGGTGCTCTGATGATGAATCTTTGCAGGCCCCAAAGAGGCCACAAATGATAACAAGTTAGGCAGATATTCATGTTGATTCAGTGCTTCCCTTGTTAATTATTTGCTCCTTAAATTAGTACCAAAATGATCACAGGCAGTGAACTACTTCATATGTATAGTAATATGTATATTGACTAAAAGAAATGTTTTTATAGGGAGGAAATCTCAACATCATACTTTATAACATTTTAAGGGAACTCCAGTGCCAATTTGTATGCTTTCTATCTACTGTGTAAGTTGACTGTTACATACTGACAAGGTAATTCCAAGCTAGTTTTCTGCCTCTACCATCAACCTGGGACTTGTGGGGTGTCTTAATTTCCCTATTCCAATGCTTAGTACACAGGGAATGGAAACTATTACTGTCATGAGCCAAATACAGGCAAAGAATGATTACCTGAGCATCTGAATTAAATTCTCCAAAACTGAATAGCCTGGACCTTAGTTCCAGTTCTGCTGCTTTTTCCTCTTCTCTTACACAGTTAGCCTTAAGCATTTCCTTGTGCTCCAAAAGAAACTCTATGTTGGTATTTCTGTTGCAAAAGAAGAAAGAGACCCTTGAAGGTAATTTGTGGTTTAGTGAAATAAACCATCAGTCAGGAGCTTCCAACACTCTCTTCAGATCATATGTCAACATCTTATGACTAGCAAGCCAAAAGATGTTGCCAAAGTCCAAGCAACTTTTCAGGTTAAAATGAGAAAAATAAATGCACAGATGTGTTTAAACTTCCATCAGGAAGCATTTTCTTCCCTTCCCCTTCTTTTGTGGTTCCACTGAGTCCCCCACATAGAAAGCGGCAGAGCTGAGGTGTTGGGAACCCAAGTTGTGACGTGACCTATTATGTCAAGGTTTTCAAACCTGGCTGATAATCAGAATATCTGCGGAGCCAGTGGGAAAAGTAGAGACCCTGGACTCCTTACCTAGATTCTAGTATAGATCTTCTAGAGATGAAGTCTGATGTAGATCCCCTTTTCCTGCCCAACCATACCCACCCCATCCCTCCAAATCATATTGTCAGGAGGATTTGGGGAGAGGAGACAAGGATTAAAAGGATGTGGTAATCGTAATGGGTAGCTGTAAGGTTATGATTGTAGGTTTTTAACTTCTGAATAAGTTAATTTGTTCTGAACTTCAGGGTATTTTGACTTATTATTTAAATAGATTGCCATCTTTTGGTCCAGAAGACTTCCCAAAAAGGTTCTACACATTTTTATAATGAATAGATATAAAGACCTATTCTCTGTGACTCAAAGCTATTTTCCAAAATTGTAATAATATAAAATTTTAGATTGGAAGGAATTTTGTGAGTTATCAAATCCAGCCTCCTTCCCAACAGATAGCCCTTTTATAACAGCCCTGTTATATTGATATGTACATTATAAAATTATATAATATTTAAGTCACAAAAAAACTGAGAGTCACAGCTGAGGAAAATGCATTTATTAGCATTATCATCCAAAGCATAATTTGATTAGCCAGATGATAAGGTGAAAACTACATTGAATAAATTAAGGCAGTAGGTGATATTTCAGTTCTTTTTAATCTTTTAAATTGTCTTATTATTGCTAGCTAGGGAAATATTTTGACAAATGAAAGGAAGTAGAGACTAAAACTAAAGCGAGCCTATTCTGTGTAAATATAACTTCTACCTTTTACACTCTGCAGTGTAAACTATTATTAATTAAAATCCCATCCTAAATCCAAAGAGACCACAAGATAGGACCATGCATAAATGAGTTGGACTCTATCTCTGTTTAGAAATTGGTTAATAGAATAAGTCTATTTGTTGTTAACAACTTACATTTTATCCTGTATAAGTCTTTCTCTTTTATTTACATCTTCAAGATTTTCATCTACATCTTGGGAATATTGGACCAAAGTAAGATTCTGCTCTTCCAGCTCTGTGAGGACTTGAAGTAATTCTTCTGGTTCTTTGAAATAAAGTTCTGGCTCCTAATCAATCAATAATGAAGAATATAATTCACTTAAAACTATGCTACCCATGCACTTGTGACTTATGTAGAAAACAATAGGGAGTAAAGGAGTACCATTCTGATTATGAGGGAGACATAGGCAGAGAGTGACAGAAACCTATTTCCACATGAGAGCTGGCCTTCAGGAAGAGAACATTTTGGGTGTTGGAGGGAGATGAAGGTTAGAAAAGGAGAAAAGGAAGAAGAAGATGAGGAAAAGAGAAATAAGGGATGGAGCAGAAGAGGCAGGACAGGAAAAGGGAAAGGTGGGTCTAGGGAAGGGCAAGGGAGAAGGAATAGAAGAATGAGAAAGATAGGAAGCTAAGTGAATGTCATTTTCTCCCCAAATTTTAATGATTTTACATTTTCCAAAATTTTAAGTATAATCTTTTATTACAATAAGTAAATTTAATTTTTAAAAAAGATGACTTGGATATTTGCATACTTGTGTTCATATTTACTATAGACAGGCGCTGGAAGCAACCTAAATGTCGATGGATGGATGGATGGATGGATGGATGGATAAAGAAAATGCGGTATATCTATTCAGCCTTAAAAAAAGAGGAAATCCTGTCATATGCTACACAACATGGATGAACCTGGAGAACATGAGGCTAAGTGAAGTAAGCCAGTCACAAAAAGACAAATACTGTGTGATTCTACTTTTATGAGGTATCTAAATTAATCAAACTGTTAGAAGCAGAAAATGATTGCCAGGGTCTAGAGTGAATTATTCATTTGGTGTAGAGTTTCAGTTTTGCAAGATGAAAACATTCTAGAGATCCACTGCACAACAATGTGCTTATAGTTAACACTACAGTACCGTACATTTGAAAATGGTTAAGATGGTAAATTTTGGTTTTTTTCCACAATAAAAAAAAAAAAGATGACTTGGGTAAGGTATGTATATATAACAATGGGTGGTGTTTTTTAAGTGTCTTTTGTTCCTTTTGAGTTTCTGCAGTGTATTTAAGGTGGGGTTAACTCAAAGTCAGTCTTGTAGCCATAAAGGGCTGTTTTGTTGAAGGTCAGTTTATCTCACAGTCCAGCTACCCAATATATCTCAAGTCCCAGTAAAATGCTAAGCAATCAGAAAATGGTTATTTTTACAGGAAGATTGTAGATAATGTATATCTCCTAAATTATTACCTTCTTATTGACATTTATTTTTCATAAAATGTCTGATGACAAAGATGAACTATATATATATATATATATATAACCGGAGAACAGTATCAAAATCATATTTTCTTCTGGAAAGTTATGGAATATTTAGAATAAGACATTTTAATTTCAGAATAAGAAATGAGCATCTATACTTTTCACCAAACACAATATTTAAATCAAGAAAGATAATCTGGTTACCAGATCATAGTCCATATCATCATCTAAAAAGAATTCCAAACTGTCTTCCGAACTGATACTTTCAGCTTGGCTGTAAAAGAAAAAAGAAAAAGAAAATGCCTGATTTCTGAGCCATTTTCTGTCAACAGATTTGCTTTTATTTCTAAATTGACTTTGGAACCTAACTATAACATAGTTCTTTTCAATAGCCTGTTTAGCCTTTCAAGGAACTACTGATTACAGGAATCCATGGATTCCATGAGTATACAAAAGAAAATCAGATTCAGTCTTAGACAAGGGTGACCTCTGCAAAAAATGAGACCACAAGGAAGGGCTATACATGGTACCAATTGTTTGAGTTGCATCTATAAAGCAGGGTCATTTTTTAAGAAAACAAACACATGACAACCTACATTGCTACATCTGCTTTGTCTCTTTTAAGGCAATCTTCTTGAGAAACTAAACATGAGCTCTAGTGCTCAAAACAAAGCTTGTACCTTGAGTAATGCATTTTTTGTCTTTTTTAAAACAGATTTTACCTTTTAAAATATCTTCTGATCAGGTTGAGGAAATGTTGGTTGAAGGGTGGGTGGGGTGGGTGATGAGGTACACCCTTAAAGAATAATTACATGGCTTGCAAAGTGGCTCTGGAAAAATCCTTTAAGAAGGATAAATTGAAAATGATTGCAATATTAAAAGGGCAGGGACTAGGGAGAGAGGATGGTGGCTGTTGGTGTCATCTAGGTGAGTCACACTTTCAAGTAGAGGGTAGTGATGATGGGAAAAGTGACTAAAGGGGTGAGGTAGGGAGGAGGATCTAGAGATTCATGAAAGAAGGAAATGGGAACCAAGAGTAGAAAGAGCACTCCTGGGGTCAGAAGAGAAGAGACAAAGATGACTCCAACGTTTGTAGTCTTTGAGCCTGGAATAATGGAGGTGGCACTAACAGAAAAGTGGTTTAAGGGTGAGTTAAGAAAAAGATTAAGATTTGCTAAGATTTGCTTCATTCATGTTGAGTTTGAGGGGACAAAATAACTACCTGGAGCTGCCATTTAAGCAATGGGAAATAAGTTGTGGGAAAGCTAAGAAAGGACCATAGCAGTAAGTGGTATTTGGGAAACATCCCTTGAGAAAGCACTTGGTATGACATCCACCCCACTCTTCTTGGGTTCAGTGGTAACATTTTCTAATCAACCTTTCCCCATCTCTGATATTCTTGCTACCCTTTTGGGTTTCTTTTCTAAGGAAATATTTGAGGTTGCTCAGTCCTCTTCCCCTCTCATTCTACCCATTCTTTCAGAGTGATCTCATCCGCTCTCATGGATTCGACCACTACTAATATACTAATGCCTCTCACATCTCTCTTTCTCTTGAACTCTAGACTTCAATGTCCAAATTTCAACTGGACATCAGTATCCACCTGAGTGTCCCACAAGGAGCTAAAATGAACACATCCAAAATCATACTCCTTATTTTCCTCTCAGGCCTGGTCCCCTTACTGTGTTCCCTGTATCATTGAATGACATCATACACCCAGTGCCACACTAGAAATTTGGGAGTCGTTGTGACTACTCTTTCCTCACAGCTCCCCTGAAGTGTGGGCAGAGCCTGTCAGTGCCACTTCCCTGACGTCTCACAGTCTTTCCTTCTTTGTTCCCACTGCCACTGCCTGGCTGAGGCAGTCCATTCTCTCTCATCTGACGGATTGTGACAACAGGCTCCTAAGTGGCCCCTCTACCTCTATCCATTTTATTCTCTAAAATACTACCATAATCCAGTTTTTAAAAATGCACATCTGCTTGGGTCTCGGTCACACTCTGGCTTAAAACTCTCAGTGGCTCCCTGGGGCACTTGGAACAAAGCACAGACTCTGTAGGAGGGCATCGCCACTTCCCTGCTCATGATACTATACCGATTTACCCCTCAAGCTTCACCCATGTTTACCCCGTGACCCAGACAATCTGAACAGAGCCAAGCTCTGCCACCCCTGTGCCAGGAGACCCTTCCCTCTTCCAGAACGTAGCCTCATGACTCCTTCTCCTCTGACCAGACACAGCTTAGATCTGCCTGATCTGGAGATCACTGATCCTGCCCTTGCTCTCTCACTCCATCACCCTTGTCTGGGCTGAGTCCTTTGCATTCCTGTGGCACTCTGTGCTAAACCTTCCAATGGCATTATCATATTGTATTGTGACTGACTAATTCCTTGTCTGTCTGCCTCATGAGATGGTAAGCTCTTTGAGGGCAGTGACTGTCCTTTATTTATTGTTGGGCCTACAGGGCATTCAATAAATATGTGCTGAGTAAATGAAAAACATTGAGAGCGGTGAGCTTTCTGAGAGAGCGAATGTGATGTTTTCATATTACTGTATGCATCAATAGATGCAGAAAAGGCATTGGGCAAAATTCAATACTCGTGATTAAAAAAAAAAACTCTAAAAAAAATCAGAATAGAGAGGATTTGCTTAACTTGATAGAGTATCTACAGCTACAAAAATCCTACAGGTGACATTTTATTTAATGACAAAAACCTGAATCTTCTCCAGACTGAGAACAAGGCAAGGATGTCTTCCCACTACTCTGATTCAATGTAGGAAGTTCTACCCACTGCAATAAGGCAAGAAAAGAAAATAAAAGGCATACAGATCATAAAATAAGAAATAAAACTGTTTTCAGATAGCATGGTGATCTACAGAGAAAATCCAAAGGAATCTAAAAACCCCAAAAGAACAAAAACAAAATTTCCAGAACTAATAAGTGAGCTCAGCAAGGTCAGATTATACAAGATAAAAATACAGCAATCAATTATATTTCTATATACTAGCCATGAACACAAGGACACTGAAATTAAATACATGATACAATTTACAATTACTCAAAAAGGAAAAATAGAAAAGAAATACTTAAGTGTAAATCTAACAAAATACTTAAAGGACATATATGCTGAAAACTATTCAAGGCTGATGAAAGAAATTAAAGAAAATGTAAGTAAAGGAACATTCTATGCCTATGGATTGGAAGAATTAACATAGTAAGGGCTCCCCAAATTGATGTACAGGTTTGTATTAGTCTCCTTGGGCTACTGTAACAAAGTGCCACAAACAGGATGGCTTAAAACAACAGAAACGTATTCTTTCACAGTTCTGGAGGACAGAAATGTAAAATCAAGGTGTCAGCAAGGCCACACTCCCTCTGAAGTCTCCAGGGAAGACTCTATTCTATGCTTTTCTCTTAGTTCCTTGTATTGTCAGCCATCCTTCTTGTTCCTTGGCTGGCAGATGCATCACTCCAATCTTTGCTTCTGTCATCACATGGCATTCTCCTTGCATCTTTGTGTCTCTCTCCTTTTCTTAGAAGGACACCAGTCAGATTGAATTAAGGACCCAGCTTAATGACCTCATCTTAATTTGATTGTATCTACAAAGATCCTATTTCCACATAAGGTCACATTCATAGATACCATGAGTTAAAACTTTAACGAATCTTTTTGGAAGACATAATTCACCCCATAACAAAGTTTAACACAATTCCTATAATAATTCAAGCAAGATTTTTTTGTAGTTATAGACAAGATTATTCTAGAATTTGTATGAAAAGACCAGGAAACTGGAATAGTTAACACAATTTTGAAAAAGAGGAATAAAGTACAAAAAATCAGCCTGATTTCAAGACTAATAGCTATAGTAATCAAGACCATGTGGTATTGGTAAAGGGATAGCCAGGCAGACCAATGGAACAGAAAAGAGAATCCAGAAATGAACAAATATGCCTAACTGATTTTTGATACAAGTGCAAAAGCAATTCAGTGCAAAGCCATTTCAACAAATGGTGCTAGAACAGTTGACATCCAAAGGCAAGACAACAACAACCCACAATCTAAATATCACCTCTTATACAAAAACTTATCCCAAATGGACCACAGACTTAGATGTAAAACTATAAAACTTTTAGAAGAAAACATGAAAAAAATCTTTGGATCTAGGGCTGGGCAAAGAGTTTTAGACTTGACATTAAAAGTGTAATTCATAAAAGAAAAAACTGATAAATTGGACATCATCAAAATTTAAAACTTTTGCTCAATAAAAGACCCTGTTAAGAGAATGAAAGGAAAATGTACAAACTGGAAGAAAATATTTGCAAACCAGATATCCACAAAGGAATATTATTTAAATATGTGAAGAATTCTCAAAATTCAACAGTAAAAAACAAAAGCAGACAATCCAGTTAGAAAATGAGCAAAAGACATGAACAGACATTTCACCGAAGAGGATATAAAGGTGTAAACAAGCACACGAAAGGGTGTTCAACACCATTAGCTTTTAGAGAAATGCAAATTAAAAAACACAATAAGATATACACATCTATCAGAATAACTAAAATAAAAAAATAGTGAAAATACCAAATGCTGGTGAGGATGCAGGGAAACTGGATTCCTCATACATTGCTGGTGGGAACATGAAATGGTACAACCACTCTGGAAAACACTTTGGCAGTCTCTTTAAAAACTAAACATGCGTCTACCATCCAACTCAGCAGTTGTACTCGAGGCATTTATTCCAGAGAAGTGAAAACTACGTTCACACAAAAAGTTGTATGTATAAATATATTTATAGCAACTTTATTCCTTATAGCCCTAAGTTGGAAGCAATCCAGGTATTCTTCAGTGAGTGAAGAGTTAATAATACTACTCAGCAACAAAAAGGAACCACCTATTGATAGACCCAACAGCTTGGATGAATGTTCAGAGAATTATGCTTTGTAAAACATACAAATCTCAAAAGTTTACATACTGTATGATTCCATTTATATAACATTCTTGAAATGACAAACATCATAGAAATGGAGAACAGGTCAGTGGCTGCCAGGGGTTCAGAGGAGGTGGATGGAGGGAAGAGGATGTGACTATGAAGGAGCAACATGAGGAATCCTTTTGATGATGTTCTGTATTTGATTGTATCTTGATTGTATTAATGTCAATATCCTGGTTGTGCTATTATACTACAATTTTGCAAGATGTTACCATTGGGAGAAACTGGACCTCTTTGTGGTTTTCCTTACAACTACATGTGAATCTACAATGACCTGAAAATAAAAACTTAATTAAAAACACAACAAGAGTGACTCCTAAATGCCACAGAAGCAGAGTGATCCGAGGGCCCTTGGAATTCAGAGCATGGTGTCTGTATTGACTTTTGTCGTGGATACTATGGTGCTGGTCCAGATCCTGTCTTTGAGGCCGGTGTACCTGTCCTGGTCATGAATATTATTTTCTTAAAGCTCCCCTGGAGTAGCCAAGGTAGAGAACTACCAATTAATGAAATAATGAGTATAAATGCGTCAACAATCAAGTAAGGGAAGAAACAAAGAAACAAAAAATGATTTATAGTCCTATTGCAGCAATCTTGAATGACATGGTAAAATTGCAAACACACAAGTCAGCAGAGTAGACTATAAACAATATGGCAGTGGTTTCTGAGAGACAAAGAGCCAACGTGCAGTGGTCAGGCAGTTTCTGCAAATAGCAATTGCAGGCCATCACAGAATGCAGGGAGGCCTGGAGAGCTTGGTTGCCTCAGGAACATATAGAAACTATAACCACTACCTCCCTCCAGCATCTGTTACGATGGGTGTGGATATGTGGTATGTATGGTAAAGATAGGCTAAAAGAGCTATCTGCTAAAAAAAATTAATTCACAGTTTCTAAGACAGTTAATCAAGTATGTACTGTACATTGTTAAGGATGATTTCTTATTCTCTAGGGTAAGAGTGGTCTTCTTGAGTGATTTTGCTGTTCAGAATATCCAGGTGAAGTCCATGTCATTGGTGATGGTGGAGGTGAAAAGAAAAAACATGTAATTAGAAATGAGTCCTTGTTGCTTGGCATAAGATGTTCATTTTTCTGCACTGATATACCCATTACTTTAAAAAAAATCATTATTAGAATGATAATATAGAAAGTTGAGGTCTTTTATTCTACTGAAATTTGGTTCCAAGCATAAGAATAAAATCAAAGGCTCTGTATGGCGGGGTTGGGGGTGGTGCATGCCTATTGTCAAAAAAACATGGCACAACTCTTAAAGCTCACAAACCAGAGATGTAAATTGTGAAATATAAACCATAGTTCTGTTTTTACCTAATTATACGTATTTCTAATCATAGATTTTTAAAAATCAAGGTAAAACCTACCATGGTCACATTCAAGTCGGTCACACACTTGTTTCCCTGACACCTACATACCCTGGTTCCCCTGTACTAGTATCTGGCCCTGATCCTGGTCTGAAACTGAGAAGTGGGCAAAACTGGTCTAGGATCTCTGCATCTGCTGGCCCCCAGCTTCCCCAAGGCCATGCCTTCTCATGCTCGCACTCTGGTGACTTCCAACCACCCTTCCTGCTGTTGTCTTGAAACCATGGCAGGCCTCACTCTCTCCACCCTCTACCTGGGAAGCTCCTACTTTTTCAGAATTCAGCTCAAATGTGACCTCATCTTAAAGACTTCTAAATGCCTCAGGCTGAGATCACATTTTTAGCTTTTGCCCCCAGGCCCCTCACTATCACTGCTGTTATCACTTGTCCCATTGTATTGTACTGTATAGAACTATGTCCTGTTCATTTTTGTGTGTACTCAGAGTCTTGAAAAGTGCCTGATACATTGTATGCCTCCAATATATATATGGTGAGTGGGGGAAGGAAGGAAAGAAAATGGATGAAGAACCGGTGGATTCTACCACTGACATAAATTACCATCTTAGCTTCTAAGTTGATACCAGAATACATAATTAACTAAAAGTTCTTGTTAAAGGATGTTATTTAAGCTGACTGACTTCTATAGTCAAGATTTTAAAGAGAGGAAAACATTGACCCCACCATCCACTCCCTCCACTCCCCTCCCCAACATCCTACTCCATATCCTCTAACAGACAAAGTAATATGTCAAATAATTTGGGTCCAAATTAGCCTCCCAATCTGAAAGAATTTACTTTCTCAATCAGCTGGCCAAGTGCACGAGGCATAAAACTCATACCAGGGTTGTTTCTGGGGAGACAAATTGCACTGTTGAACTTTGCCCCCAGTATTAAATACCTCCAATGGCTGACAGTAGGGTAAAGTAGAAAAGGAGTCTCCAGAAGTCAGCCTGCATCAGGGGTCACAAACTTGGACTACAGGGTGGGGCAGGTTGAGACTGAAGGAGTTCTTGGAGTTGATTATGGACATAGTAGAGCTTCCTGAGTTTCCCCCAGTTACTTCCCTGAGTCACTGGCCAATGGCAGTCACCTGGTTGCCATTGACCTGGTTTGCTGGGCCCTGGGAATGGTCCATCAGTACCAGAAGGCAGGCATGAACCAGAGGAATGAGGATGTCCAGCCAGAAAGGACCTTGAATAATGACCTAGTCAGCCGGACAACTCATGCCAAGTCCTCTGCCCGTAACTTCTCTACCTGTTCTGTCCACTCACCCCCTCTCTGAGTTTTGTAATAATGTCAAGAGATAGAGAAATAGAAGTCCTAGCTCGCCAGGATTTAAGGTGATGTGGACACTATCCTCTGTTTTTCAGGTTAGCTTATAGGTCCTGGATCTACACTTTTGAGATGGGCACCATCTTTGGCTTTACTTTTGTGAGTAATGTCCCAGATCTCTAGTGTTACCTTGGCTACCTCTTCCCAGCGAGGAGTCTTCATTTTCTGCAAATGATGTTGTCCTGGACTCCACAATACTGGCCTCTTTTCTCCTTGCACTTAAGTCTAGAATGGAAAATAAAGAAGTTGGGAGTGGGGGAGGGAACACTTCTGAGAATGAAGGCTTTGTTTCAGGGTGAAGGTAGAGTTGTGAAAAATTCTAGGGACAGAGATATAAGATGGGGATGTCATAATCAGAAAATATATTTATGCAGATGACCATGGCTGGTCTCTGGAGCAGGCATGAGGGATGAGAACTGACCTGTAGGGCCCGAGGAGGTCTCTGCTTCCCACATCAGTCTGTCATAATCTCTAAAGTCCCAATGTTAGCCATTCACTCCTCTGGACTGAGACTCACTGCTTTCTGTATATCCCCTAGTCAGAAGACAAGTCTAGGAGCGCTGAGTCTGAAGCTGTTAATGTAAAACTTCTCAGTTTTCCTTCCCATGTGTTTTCTCTCTTGTCACACATCATGTATCGAGTTTATTAACCCAGTGTCATCACTGTGCTTGATAACTTTACACACATGGTCTGGTTTAATCATACTCAGCACAGTGAGAGACACAAGGGAACTGAGCAAGGCAGCCACCCCTGATGTGCTGACAAATGCTTAACCACCGGCTCTCTGGGGAAAAGATTTCCCCTGAATTGTAATTTGCCCATTTCAGTGGTGTAAATGCTCTGACCCTGGAGGCTCAGGATCCACTCTCAGCTGAAGTCTCTGTAGATCTTCAGAACCCTCTTTCCATGTGGCTTTCTCCTCTCCAGTGCTCTGCTCTGGGAACTCCAGCCACCATGACCTCCCTACCCCCAGCTCTGTCTTTTCAATTCACGGGGCCTATTGAGCACCCTTCTGCACACTGCGTCCTGGAAATGCTCCCCAGGCAGTATGCGGAGGTCAGCGCAGGGCTCATCCCATCTGTTTCTCCTCTCTTAGGGATGACTTTGTTTTGCTCCTTGATGTCTGATGTCTGAAAACTGTTGCCTCATACATTTTTCAGGTTTTTCAGGCAAGAGGGCAAGTCTGGTCTTTGTCACCCCAATGTTGCTGCAAGTCTTCTTTGATTTGTGACCCTACTTTCATCACTTACGAAATTCTTATATATAATAGGATCTAATTCTGGTGCATTGAGCTGATTTCCAAATGCCAGTCCCACCTCGTTTTAATTTCTGAGACTGTGATAATACATTATGTAACATCTTAAAGGATAAGTGACACCTTCCTATCACCTTCTTACTTCAAAAGTATTTCTCTTACTAGATGCACCTTCTAGAATCATTGTGCAAAGTTCTCCCTAACCCAACACCCAACTCCCTGACAAAATTTTGGTAACATTTTTACTATAATTCCATAAAGCTTATACAATAATTTCAGAAAAAATTGACAGCTTTACAAAAATCAGTCTTCCTGTCTAAAAACATGACATAGTTCTCATTTGTCATATCTCTAGGTCACACAATTAAGGTTTTTGCTTTCCTGGATTTAATTTCCTTGTATATTTTATAATTAATAAAATTAGTCTATTTAGCTTAATGTATTAGGTTAGTAATGTATAATTGACTTTGTGTCCATTTACTCTACAGAACACTTTAATAAGTCAAATCATTTTTCAGGTTTTTTTATTGGGGGAGGTATGTAGGTATGCTGTTATATTTATCTAAAAATAATATATTTTCTATTTCTCCATGTATGTATTTTTATTGCTTTATATCTGAAATAAGCTTAAGTTTCCAAAAATAATTTAATAATTCCAAAATAAATAAAATTCCTAATTTTTAATCAGAGATGGTGAAATAGTGGGATTGTTCAGGTTCTGCTTAAAATGAAAATTCTGACTAATAAAAAACAAACATTTAAGCAGACTATTTTAGAATTAGGGATATTTACTTGATTGAAATTAACAATATGGGACTTACTTGTCATTATACTTGGAAGCCTGACATTCACATTTTCTTTATTCTTTGACACCTTTTTCAGTGCTTGCTGTATTTGCCATTGTTTTGGAGACAGTTTCAGCAGAAAAAATCCATATTTCATGTACTCTCTAAGGAGGAATTCTGTTTTTGCTATTTCACTACTCAAAAGAAACAAAGATAGGATTAGATATATCAGTGTGAAAGCATGTCCATTTTTTAAAAAGGTTTTACAAAATTCATTCTCTTGAGCATGTATTTGAGTGATAATTTGGTTAACAATTATTATAAATATGGCCGTTAAAATATGAGTTTCAGTAAGCTGTGAGACGAGAAGCAAGAAACCTGTAGGAATGTTATTTGAATAAAACATGCCCAAGGATATGCACCCAGAGAATAGACTGATGTTAGTGTCACTGGGCAAGGGCTCGCTGCCCAACAAGCATAGAAGCCAATATTGTAGTACTGGCTTTTGAGAAAAGAAAGAGGTTTACTGCAAGGTCAACCGTCAAGGAGACAGGAGGCAAGGCTCTCAAATTTGTCTCTTTTTCCGTCAGCCCCTCAATAAAGCTTGCTCTTTTCTCAAAAGCCAGTGCCGTTGTATTCTATGTGCATCAGGCAGCATGCCCTTGCCTGGAACAATTTTGGTGACCATGAAGGGACATAGGTCTTGTGACTGCCTGCCCGAGATGCAGTAGCCCCCAGTGGAGTATGGGCCACAGACCCAGAATGGCCACATAGACCAAACTTATCTAGGGGTCACCTGTTGGGTTCCTGCTTCCCAAGCCTGGCACTCCAGGTTCCTGGGCACTTCTTTCGCTTTTGAGAAAAGAACCACTCCTGGATCAGATGTCTATGGGATGAGTTACCTCATTAAATCTCACCTGTGCCTGTCTAATAGCCTTGTCGCCATTGCAGGTTAGAGGCCCACCCTGGGGAGATTTTTTGTTGGGTTAGAGTCCTGAACTCTGGGTTTGAGTCCCAGGCCTTTGGATTTGACTGTCTGACTGTTTTGTTAGGATTGACGGATGACTATAGCAAAACTTTATTAAACCAGACATTAATGAGGGTCCTCTGACTCAGGAGAGAAAAGACATCGCTATCACTCCCTGACTAGAAACCTCACCTTACAGAGGTGTGGGTATTTTTTTCTCACCTGTGCCTAAGGTGATTGACTGACGGTATTGATACAGGTGTGTATCCTTAATGTCATCAGGCCTGACTACCTGGTTGGAGTGGAATGACGGAGTGGAAAGCAGAAAAATCCTTCCCCCTACCAGGAGAACACACCCTGTGCTTGGATTAAAGGAATTCTATACAATTAGACACATTTTTGTTTTCCCCACTGAGAATTTTAACCCCCTCTTGTATGAGCCAAACTAGCAGGGAGTTAGCATTGAACTGCTTTCCCCCATGTGCTGACAAGTTAACCTAGAAGCCTGGGCAATTTCCAGGTAGAATACATTCAGCCTAAGGCCTCCATACAGCCCTGTCTTTAGCATCACCACCAATGTTTGTACCCCCAGGCCCCAGCAAGCTTTCCTTTTTAACACACATGGGGGAAGCTATTAGGAGCGTCTGACCAAATTGGCTAGTCTTGGAACTGTGGGGATGGACTCCTTGGCAGCACCCATGACTTTTAGACCATGGTTCTTGGCAATCACTTCTACTAGAAAGCTTTTCAGTGTTCCCTAAGTGAACTCTCACATCCAAGCTGGGCATCTTTGACTCCTTGGTGGCTTCTCCAGGGAATTCTTACAGCCAAGTTGTGAATAGGCACTACTGCTGACTTCTTTTGAGAAACCAAACTAGGAGATGGAATTGGTTCCTAAATTCTAAGGTTCTTGCTTTCTCTCTCATACCTCCTGAGTCTGTTTGATTTCCCCCTGCTGTTTTGGGGGAGTGAGGGAGGGCCACTTTCTAGAGGTTTGCAATCCGTAAACTGTTTTTGGCTCTTGGGTTTGAAACCAGGGGTACTGACTAAGCCTTTGACTCAGGAGTTGCTTGCACATGCATGCTCTCCCTCTCCCTCTCCGAACGTCCATGCTCAGAGGGGCAGGCTCACCCCTCAGGACTAGCACTAAGGTGAAGAGTGGTTGAGGGCAAGACTCTAGTGCACCCAGGTGCTTCCTATGAAGGAACAAAGTGCTCTCTGAGCCCCAGATTGGCAACCCCTTGTGCTTCCCTTCGTCTCCCATGAACACAAGGTTTTTCAGGTGCAGCCAACATTGCAGCATCCCGCATTCCTCGAGTTTCTGATTAGGCCAATGTGGGGCCCAACCCACGGAGGCTGGGAAGAGGCGGCAGACATTTCCTAAAGGCAGTTGTTCCAGGGCCTCCTGTATTTCTGCCAGCCAGGAAGTAGACTGCTCTGAGCACTACAACGGAGGAAAGCCAGTCAGCCAACAGCAGAGCTTCGACTTCACTGATGGCTTGTTTTTCTTCAGAGGATGGACTCCTGCGGGGAGAACTCTCGGCTGTCCTACCATCAGCTCTGCCTTGCCCTGTGCTTCTCAACTTTCCTCAGGATGAGAGAAGGCAGGTACAAGGTGTGGGATTGCAGCATTTAACCTTGACTGGTTTTTCTAAGTTATTTTGTACTTTTTTTTTTTTAGCAGTGAGATCACACCAGGTCTTTGTATCAGCATAAGAACTTGCAGAAGAGATATAAAATTATGGTTTAGAGGGAAGACCCTCAGGAAAAGCCTGTCTTGCCTGAGTCAGAGCCTAATGATGAGCTGGACTTAATACATCTGGCTCCCTGGGCGCCTCCTGCAGTTCCCCCAGATGTGAAGGGGGTATTCCTGTATGTAGGGCTGAGGCTCCCACCACCAGCCCTCCTAGAGCTGCAGCCAGCCCTAGCCTCATGCCCTCCTTACCAGAGAGTCAAAAGGGATCGCTCTCCCCTCCCAGAACATGCCAGGGCATTCAGTACAGTCTGAGGAGCCCTCTGCCTCAGGCCGGGCAAGATCCCTTAAGATAGTTCCTGCATGTCTACATGACCAGGGTTAGCCCAAGGGATTTGCATATGTGCACCTCTCCTTTTCTACCTGTGATCTATATAATTGGAAAAATAGATCTTTAAAGCCCAACTTTCTGTATAGGCCTGACTGCCCTCTTGCCTTGTTGGGGCAAGATCTACTAACAAAATTAACTTTCTCACCAGACATTAAAGTACTCTCAGATCAGGCCTGCGCCCTCCAAGCTGCACTGTTAACAACTGGGAGACAAGTCCCTGAGGAAATTCTACAAAAGGTAAGAGCAGATGTTGAGGATATACATTTGGTGGTGCCAAATCCTTATACTTTTGCTTCTAATAAAACTAAGGAAGCTTCAGACCCAAATACAACCCTCACTTAAACTTTCTAGCAGACTGGGGATATAAAATCTCCAAGGGAAAAGTACAAATTTCTCAACCAACTGTGAAATATCTAGGATTTGAGTTATCTAAAGGACAAAGAAACTTACTGCTAGATGGAAGGGAAACATTTGCTCGGATAGCTGTACCCACTGCCAAAAGGCAGTTGGGAGGGTTCTTAGGAATGGCTGCGTTTTGTTGTATTTGGATTCTTAACTTTGGACTCATGGCCAAACCCCTCTCTGAAGCTTTTAAAGGAAACAACAATGAGCCTTTAAGCTATACCGTGGAATGCCATTGGCATCCCATACCATACAAACGATTGATGAAATCTATGCTAGCAGACCTGACCTGACTGATGAGCCTTCAGAAAATCTAGGTATGGAAGTGTTTACGAATGAGAGCAGCTTCAGGGACGGGGATTCTCGAAGGCCATAAATACAGTGGTAACTCTCATCAGGAAGTCTTAGAAGCAGAAATCCTCCCTCCAGGTACCTCTGCCCAGAAGGCAAAGCTCACTGTCCTCATTAGAGCCCTATACCTAGGAGCTAAGAAAAAGGTAACCACCTATACTGATTCCAGGTATGCCTTCTCTGTTGTACGTGCACATGGGGCCAGATGAAAGAGAAGTCTAGTAACATTAGGAAAGAAAAATATTAAACACGCAAAGGAGATACTGGCCTTATTAGACTCTGCTATTATGTCAGAAGAAGTAGCCATAGTACATTGCCCGAGCCACCAGAGGACTGATAGTTCTATAGATAAGGAAATAATTTGGCTGATCAGGCCACAAAATGGGTGTCCAGAACCAAAAACCCTAATCCTACAGCCCTAGCATTCATTCTAAGTGTGAACCTATCCCTGTTTAAGCCTCAGAATTTGGCAATGAATCTAGAGAGAGGAGAGGAATGGGGATTTCATGTTGACGCTGGACACTTAGATGGTGATCATTATCAAACAACCAAACAAGGCTGAATGTATAATGAACAGGGACTGGGGCTTCTACCTGAGCATTTAATGGAAAGAATTAATACTTGTCTACATCAAGGAATCCATTATGGGAGGGATGCATACAAACGTTTATTGTCGGTCTACAAATGAAAAGACCATCTAAAAGGTAATACAAAATTGCGGGATCTGTACCAGAAGCAATACTAAAAGCCACGTTCTACAACCACTGTATTTTTAGATTGAAAGCCTCTCAGATGTGCTACAAAGAACAGGGTTAAAATGACTAGAATTGCAGTTTCCAACCAAAAGCTTCAGAACCAGTTCCCTTTCTCTCTGTAAACAGATTTCCAGCCCTGCCGGTAGCAGAGGACCTCTGTAGGTCATTCCAAGCCCATAAAGAGAGAGAAGGAAAAATACATAGCAGGCGCTTGCATTCTTTGCTCTGTTAACAGCCTGTT
Organism: Camelus bactrianus; assembly: GCF_048773025.1. NCBI lineage: Eukaryota > Metazoa > Chordata > Mammalia > Artiodactyla > Camelidae > Camelus > Camelus bactrianus. The sequence continues at coordinate 38,708,426 of NC_133550.1, read as the reverse complement.
TTGAATGACCTTTTGCACCTTTCTGGGGTGACAACAAGCAAGTTCTCTACCACAAGGCTATTTGGAGGGGTTAACTGAGTGGCCACTGTGCTTAATTACAGTACTTTATGCAAACACAGAGGCTGCTACTCTGGTTCTATAAATAGAGCAGAATCTTCTAATTACATCTCAGAGGGAAGGAGGGAAGAAGGGAAGGGGAACGCCTCTTGGAGCACCTTCAGCGTTAGGCTCCTGACATAGCAAAGGCTGCTGTAGCTGGAATGTGAGACACACATGTTGTTAGTAGCAATTGGTTTCAAAGTGAAACACCATCCAGGTCATTTGCCTCATTTTAGACAAATTATTATCTTCCTTCTCAAAATGTGTAGGATGTAAGTCTAGGACTTGGCTTTAGAAAAGAGAAACATCAAGTCCTCAAAAAGAAAAAACAAGTTTCAGCATGACTTGCTACCAAGACTAAGTGTCTCCTGAATTGTGAAATTACTGTCTAAGGATGTTGACGTTAGGAAGCTTCTTGAGATAGTTAAAAGCAGATCACGTGACATTCACTTCTCCACAGAAGAAAATATACAGATTTGAAAAAGAGAGTAGCAAGTTACAATAATTTTATCTCAACTACTGCTCCTGTAATGTTTGTCATTATAAATCCCAGTTTTTAATATCAATGTCAGTTTCAACCAAGTGGAAGTATAAATATAACAAATACTGCCAATTATAATTGTAAGATGACTGTAAAAATGTAAAAAAAAAATCCCTATTGCAGAGATGTTAAAATGGGGGAGGTAAAGTGCCTTAGAATGAAGGAAAAAAAAGACACTTAGAAAATAATTTGTTTACCCCTAACACTGGTTTCCTTCTTTGCAACTAATTTCTTAGCTTCTATATCGACAAGTTAGAGAAAGTTTTCCGCCAGAGGTCACTGGGTCCTGGTACCCAGGTGGAGACGATCCTTGATTGACAGGTTACTTATTTTTAAAATGTGTTCAGACTTATGAAGTCATTAATTGATCAGGATCATTCCCACTTGGGTCTTGCCAGGCACAAACAGGTTCCAGTGAGGCAGGGACACTTGATAAAGGAAAAGATGGCTCCTAGTCTCACCTTTTCACCAACTGTATTTCCATACTCGCTTTCTTGAGCTCTGCTGTCATTTGAAGTTTGTTTATCGTTTCTTGCGCTGCACTGAAAAGTAGCAGAGAGCTGTTAGTTTGTTTTGCGGTGTGTTGTGTTCTGAGAAACTAAAAAGAAGAAAGAGGGAAGGAAAAAGCCATCTGGCCAGAGTGAAAAAAAAAAAACAAAACGGACATTTTAAGAGCGTCTGCAGATCTCTGGTCATTTTCTCGAAGGAACTCTTCAAAGGCCATTGCATCTTCTTGGAGCTTTTTTTCTGCTTTCATGAATTGCCTTTCCTTCATTGTTGTGTGTTTTTCGTACTTTTTAATAGTATTTCTTTTGGTTGACAGAGCAAACTAGGAATATTGAATAAACAGAAGTGTGTCAAGAACATTATTCAACATTTCGAGCACATTTCAACAGTCTCAGAACAAAGAGAAAAAAAAAACTTGCATAGCATGTGATCATTTGTATTAGAAATGATAGTATGCCAAATCTTAGGGCTATGGCCTTTATTTCATGAAGGCATTTTATTTGGGGGATGGAAGGGAGAGGAATGCCTGTATTTCATTTTTATGAAGAGGCTCAATATTGTTGCAGAATGGGCCCCAAAATAAAAAATAGCTATGTGTCCCCTCAGGCTCTATCCTAAAAAGAAAAAGGAAAAAAAGGTTTCATGTCTCTCCAAAGAGCAGGTCCACTTAGTAGTATTATCCACAGTGCCCCTCTAGTACTTTCTGGGCTTTGGGAAATTGGGCCATCTGCAGCCACAGAGGTCCACGAGCAGGAAGAGCTGTGGGATAATAGGGTTCCAGTGATGCAATCCTCCAAGCCAGCCCAAGGGTTGGGGTGTTCAACCAGCCTCAAAGAGCCCTGTTTTTTAGAACCTCCAATACAACTTTGACATCTAGCTTCTAATTTTTTAGTACATAATGTAAGGATCCACTTGGGTTTTTAATGCCATGCATGAAAAAAAATTATAAACAAAGGCACATACATTCTAATATAAATGAATTAAAATAATGTAAATGAGATAACTTTAGATAAACAACAATCAATGATTAGATACTCCAAGTTTATAGCCAAAAATATTTCATCCATCACTTTATTGCCAAATAGTTACTGAGGGCCTACTGTGTGCCTGGTCTAAGTGGTGCTCATAGAGCAGTGAACAAAATAAAATTGCTTTTGTGAGGTATACATTCTAGTAGAGGATGGAGTCAATTAAAGGGGAGTAAGTGGTCCAGTAGGCAGGGGGTTGTCACTATGTACAGCCCAGGAAAGCTTCCCTGATATGATGAAAAATAAACAGAATGGAAGGAAGTAGGGAGCAAAGCATGCAGAGATCTGAGGGAGGAATGTCCTTCCTGGAAGGGAAAACCTCCTGTACAAAGGAGATAGAAGCTTGATTGGTGTGTCCCAGAAACAGCAAGGAGGCCAGCGTGGCTGGAGCAGAGTGAGCAAGGTGGAGAGTGGTTAGGAAGGAGGTCAGAGAGAGCACAAGCCATGGACCGGAAAAGTCACCAAGGGTCTTCAGCAGAGGATGGGCAGGTGTGGAACAGACTACAGAGAAGCAAAAGTGGAAGCAGTAAGGAAGTGTGTATAGCTCAGTGGTAGAGTAAATGCTTAGCATGCTCAAGGTGCTGGGTTCAATCCACATTACCTCTATTTTAAAAAGAAAAAAAAATTTTTCCAAAAAAAAAAAAAAGTGGAAGCAGGAGACCAGTGTTCAGAAACTATAACAATAATTCATGCAAGAGTGATTGGTAACATGGACTATAGTGGCGACAGTGGAGGTTATGAAAAGTAATGAGATGACAGGTGTATTTGGAAAAATATATATTCACGAAGGATACTTGGATGTGGTGGGTAAGGAGGAGTTGAGGATAACGTCAATATTTTTAGCCTAAGCAACTGGAATAAATGGAATGGCTATTTATGGAGACAGGGAGCAATGCCTGAGATTCAGACTTGTAGGGGCAAGGAAGGGTGTAGCCGGGGCAGTTTGGAAATGCGACGTCTGAGGCCTCCAGAGTATCTAAGTAGAAATGTTAATAACTACACTTCCATTTGTTGAGTCTGGAGTTCAGGAAAGAAGATCAACTTGGAAGTTGTTAATTCAGAAGTGGAATTTAAAGCCTGAGGCCTGGAGGAGGGTAGATAGAGCTCAGGGTGAAGTGTGAGCCCTGGGGCCTTCCAACATTTGGAGATCAGGGCGAAGAGGAGCAAGAAAACTGTGAGGGAGTGAGCTGCCAGTGCTGTGGAAGAACCAAGACATAGTGGGTCCTGGAAACCAGCTGAAGAAAGTGTTTCAAGAAAGGGAGGGTGATCACATGGGCCAACTGCTGCTTGACCATTTGAATTTGGCAATAGACGTAGAGTTGGTGGAATGATGAGGACAAACCCAACTGAAGTGGGCTTAGAAGAGGATAGATCTTTAGGGCAGGAGGGACGATGGATCTGGGACATGTAACAGAAAAATAAAATGTCCAGTGAAAATTTGGCAGCACTATGCAAGAAGTCTTCTACTCGGCTTAAAGGGAGAAAAATTATTTTAACTACCTCAAGCATAAACCTGTCTCTCTGGTCATTAATAAATTCATGGACAGTCCTTTTTGTATCTGCACCTTTAAAGAAAATTAGAACAGACTTAGGTTTAGTTCATTCTCCCTTAGAGATATTGTATAAAATAAAAGCTATGTCATTAAATTAATGCATACAGTATGTATCTGACTTTAAAAAATACCATACCTTCAGGTAACTTTTTTTCCCTAGCCACTCAAAAGTTACTTTAATAATATTTACAGCCATTTATTTTATGTCCATCTTACTCCAGAAATTTCATTAGACACTTTAAATACATAATTTAATCCTATTAATAGCCCCGGGAAGGTTTTTATTACTATCCATATCCTGAATGTAAGGTCCTGCAGCTCAGAGATGTCAAGATTCTTGTCCAAGATCACACAGCTAACAAGTGGCAGAAGGGGCATATGACCCCTAAGCCTGTGCTAAGTAAGAGTGAATTATTTTAAATCTAACGTTTTTGTCGATCTAGACAGAAAACTGAAGTCCTAAGGCAAAGAGTATTTGGGGCTCACAAACCAAATGTCTGGCAGGAAAGGAGAAGAAGACAGCTAGCATTGCCATCTGGCCATAGAAAAGACCAAGTTTCCTTTCAAGCTTTTTTTCGTTCTGGAAGTTATACATAGGCTATATTTCAATACATAAGGTTCACTTCCTGAAAAACCAACAGATTGTGGTGTAGAAAAAAAAAATCTCTTAATAACAATGTAAACAGAAGTAGAAATAAAATAGTATTTCCCAAATAACCAGTGAGGCTGTGCTGTGCTCAGAAGAACCACAGTCTCCTTGGGGTTGTGTTCTGCCTCTACCTCTTTCTCACTGTGGGAATGTGAATAAATTCCTTACCTACTCCACGCCTTGTCTGTAAAATGAGGATAGTGGTTGCGGTAGATTATATCACTGTTCCCAAATATTTTATGCTTTCTCTGTAAGAAGCTTCTCTCTCTCACCCCCATTGATATCAGGCTTGACCATTGACTTGGTCAAGCTCCTCGGCTTGGCATGGAAGGAACCTGCGTTGCTTCCAAGCAGAAGTTTCAAGAACCACCACCAACTGTCTCTTTCTCCCTCTGCCATAATTCCTGCATCCTTCAGTGCAGGACTCAGTGAAAAGCACCAGATTCAAAAGCGAAAGAGAAATAAACCTGTTGTCAGCCACTGAAAGCGAGGCGTGGTTTATTACCACCACATGAATTAGTTGAAGTGGAGCGTGACTATTTCTCTTCACCTTGTGGTGGGTGGTGGTACGAGAAGGAAATGAAGAAACATGTTATAAAATGCATGGTAATTTCTTAATGATTGTTAGCTGCTGTTATTTGAAAAATACAACTGGAATGAGTAATCAGCTTGCTTTCCAAGTCAATAGTAATAGCCACCATGATTATTGTAATCCTTAGTAAATAGTCTGTGATGGTGGGTGACAGGCAACAAGCTTTGGAGTCAGACGGGCATTGGTTTGAATTCTTTATCCACTTAGTGACCTTAGTGGTTGAATGTGACTCATCCTCACTGAGCCATTTTCATCAGAGGAAGAGAGGAGGCAAAACATCTAACAGCATTTTGTTGAGCATTAAATAACATACATGAAATTGGATAGCACGTAGTTTTCTTTTTACTACTTAAATTTTTTTTGTTGTAGAAATCAATATTCATAAAAGTAGTCATAGAATGAGCCCCCATGAACCTATCACCTACTTTAATATTAGCACATTTTACCAATCTTGTGTCCTCTTTTGCCATCCCTCATTTTTCCCATCACTGGGATATTTTTAAGCAAATCCAAGCCATTGTTATCATTTTACCCATAAATACTTTAGTGTGTAACTCTATCAGATCTAAAAAGTTAAAAGATAGCCATATGCCACTAGCATCTGAAACAAAATGATCACTTCCATAGTATCATCTTATACCAAGTCTTGGTTCAAATTTCCCCAGTTGTCTCACAAATAACTTTTTAGAATTAAAAAAAATTAAAATCTAAACAAAGATCAGTTTGTTTTGTATGACTCCTAAAGTCTGTGTTTTATCTGTAACAGCCGTCTCCCCTTCTACCACCCCCCCCACTACCTTTTTTTTTTTTCATTGCCATGTATTCATTTAAGAAACCAGGGCAATTTCCCTGTAGAATTTTCCACATAATAGATTTTGCAGATTGCATCCTCATAGTGTTATTTAACACAATCCTCAATCTCCCATATTTACCTGATTAGGTTCAGGTTCAATTTACTTAAATATTTTTTATAGAAAAAAGAATGGACATGTTTACTGCAGCTTTCATTTGATCACTTATGATGGGTCAGAAAAATTGAAATAAGTTTCAATATCCAAAAAAATCCTATACTGTCAATTTACTAAATATTATCACCATACTCACCATTTCAGGCTGCTTAAACACGGTCTGTCTGGCTGAGTTGATGCCATTTTATTCTTCGACTCGAAATAGACTGGGTTTCGCATTTTGTCTGTTCTGTCAGGCAGCTCTTTTGACCAAGGGACCATGTATATTAAAGCTCTCCCCAAAGCACCGGTGCTCCTCGACACGAAAGCACCTCATCACTCCAGGGAAGTGAAGACCAGTCTGAGGGATGGATCTGAATCTATAGAGAAAACCTATCCAGTGGTTTTGCAAAACCACAGTCAGGCTGCTGGCTGCGTGGAGGTGGAAACAGCACTTCTATCATGTGGCCTAACTGACGTGTCCACGCCAGTTATCAGTGTGATCTCTTTGCTGGCAATCTAGCAGACTGCCACTGCTGCACACACAAATAAAATAACCTAGGCTCCCAAAGTAGGGATCGTTTGCTCATTTTACTATCATGTGGGCTTGTCTTCAATCAGAATTCAGGCAGGAAATGTGAGGTTGGGGGATGAGAATTTCACTCAAGTCAACTCTTGATTGGAAACAAAGTCTGAGGGGGGACTTCTTTCTTTAAAATGAAAACGTCCAAATTGCTTATCTGCGTAATCAGCAGAAACTACAGCCTGACTTCCGTGGCCTCAAATGGCCTTGGATAATACCTAACAATTTTACTGTTTCCTTTTTAAGAGTCTAACATATGTCATATACTCTTTCCTCCCCCCGCTAGTTTTATTAAAAAATAATCGGCGTACGTGTCATTTATTCTTAAGAGACCAGGAACCCCTCCTTGAACCAGCAGTGGTGTTGAATGGGGTCATCTGAAAAGCCATGCTTCCTAGTCATCTCAGAACTGTTAGAGTGGCACGGAGTTTTGAAGTTAGCAACTTTGGATAGAACTCTTTCTAAAACACATCACGTGTAATTTCAAATGCTCTTGATGACTTAGGATTCACCATTCAACAATGTGAACTATGAAACCTGAGGCTGATGCTAGAGCAGTGCTCCAGTCACTGAGATCACTGAGTTGCCCAGCATTTGCCTCTTTTTCATACAATTACAGTGCAGAATATGCACCTCCGGGATCTTCTAAATATGTTAATGTGGCTTCCCTCTTCCTCCTTAATCACTGAATTCAAAGTCTTTCCTAAGTGGCTTTCTTACTCTCCAAAGTTTTTTTTTTTTTTTTTTTTTTTTCTTCACAATTTGGGGAAGTATATGGACTTTTGGAGACAGAGAAGTTTTTTTTTTGTTTAAGTTACCACAGCAAATCCTGTGCCCTCAGTGTGTGTTCATCCTTCCTTCCTTCCTTTTAATTTTCAGTTTAAAAATTTGGACAAGACACATTTAGGGGAAGATTTTATGACTCCATCATCCTAGCCTTAATCACTTTAACCTTGTTAGCTTCAAACTGATGTCAGTCTCTTTATAGGCACTTCTTGATCTGATAAGTAGGAAACGCCGATGACATTTTGATGACCAGATTGTCTTCTTTCATAGAGCAAGAACGAATATCTTGTCGTATTTTAACAGGTTGCCTTCAGAGGTCATTGAAACAGGTTATGTTTTTTTCAACAACAGGCAAACTTGTTTACTTCTGTGAGTTTCCTGATTCTGGATATGTGAGTTCTATGGCCTGGACCATCAAGGCTCCTCTTTAGACTAAAGTTTCTATATTTCTACATCTAGAATTTAGTGTTAATGGCCAGAGCTAGTACCTCTAATAACTGTATCATTTTGGCAGTGACTTTCTTCTGTAGAACCATGAAAATGAATTAACAGTCTGTTTCTTGGAAAAAGTATGTTTTCTTATTTAAAGTAGATTCTCTCCCAACTCTCAACCTCCATTTACAAAGACCCCCATATTATAGGACAGCATACTTTGTTTTCCTCCTCCAAAATACCCCTCAATCCTGACCTTAAGAGCAATTATTGAAAACAGTATTCTTGCACAAACAGTAGTTTAGACTTACCGTCTAACCTGAGAATAAGAGTGGGATCTAGCCCAAATTTGTCAATTGAGGAACCAGCTGTGTCTGTGTAGGTTGCTATTTGGCCCAGGTGTGAACGGCTCTTCATTCGGGATGAAAAAGTAGACTTTTGGTAGACTTTCATGCTGCGGTTCATAAATTTTTCCTGCCCAAGTGAAAAAGTTAAAAAGACTTTCTAATGGACCAAAATCATGTTGTCTTTAAAGAGTGATCGTGTATAAAAGTATCGTTTGCAACAAGCCCTTTCCTCATGACTAATTCATCGAACAAGCATCTTCAAGTCCTCATGTCTAAAAGGATTGTGCTTAGTTTTCAGTTCCTTTTCGTATGAGGCTGAGCACAAATAGAAAAACATTTGCCCTTGACTAAACATGGGCACATCATAAACAGGAGACTGGAAAATGTAGTTTTGTCTTTATTTTCACTGTCTTGCTCAAAATTTAGGTAACTTAAGAGATTCCACTGATTTGAAAGGACTGGTTCTCTGGAATTGAAAACTTGACCTCCTCAGTAGATGTAAAAAAAAAAAAAAACAAGCTTCCCGTTTCTTGTCTTTTCTCAATTTAATTTTGGATACTTTCAATCTATTGAACCCCGGCAAAAAACCATCACCTCACAGCTGAATCAGTTATTAAGCATTTCTAGATATTTTCCTCATTCTAATTAGAATTTTTGAAATGTCCTATAATCAGCCCTTACTTCTAGGAATAAGGAAAGCAAACCTCATGAAATCTGAACCATGTAATGTGAGATCTGATCATATAAGCAGTGAATTAACTGCAAGGCATAGCTGGAGAGTTGGCTACATCCCTGATTTAACTTCATACCAGATAATTCTAAAACATCACTTCCTCCTCTATTTTTATTCCATCTTCCTCCCCAGTACACATATATACATTCTCTTATCTGTATCTGCCTGACAAAGTTTGACTTACTCTTAACAGTTCAGCTCCTGTTATCTCCTCAGTAAAGTCTCTGCACGCGCGCACACACACACCCACACACCCACACACCCTCCGCATCACGGCCACCAACAAATATGAGCGCCTCTTTCTCTGCATGTCCTTTGTATTCCTTTGTATTTCATCGACTCTGAGATGCCATTTATTACAAGATACACTATTATTTTATGCACTGCCAGTGCTGTATGACGTCCCATTCTGTGTAACTGAATCCCAATTTCAGAAATGTGAAAATGTGAGGAATGTGAGTGTTAGAACTGAGGAAGCAAGGGTTTATCGTATTTGTTCTACCGGATTGTAGTGGGGTATCTGTCTTCCCCCAATAGGCGGTGAGGTCCCTACCACAGGCTGGATGCTCTCCTATCTCGAGTGTTTACACCATCTCCCAGCATAGTGGGCGGCACACACTCTGACATCTGACTCCATGCGATCTTTTCGAAGGGAAGGGTAATTAGGTTTATTTATTTATTTTTTTAATGGAGGTACTGGGGATTGAACCCAGGACCTCGTGCATGCTAAGCGTGTGCTCTGCCACTGAGCTATACCCTCTCCCCCCACTCCAACTCTGTGTCTCAACCCAGCAAAGTTCATAAAAAATGATAGATAAGAGGTTTGGTTCTAACATTAATTGGGGTTTAGATTTTAATCTAAACTTACCTTTTTCTTTGCTGCCATTTCATTTTCTTTGAAAAGAAAGAGATCTTTGAAAAAAATCTTATATGGCCTGTCCTGTTTGACTGACTCATCTTTTGCTTTCTCTGTTAAAAAAAAAAAATAGATAAAGGAAAACTTCTGTCATCTGACCTGTTGTCCAGAACAGCAAGGCTCTCAGCAACCCGGGGGAAAGTAGATGGGACTTGTGGGTCTCTGAGGAGGAGGCTGCAGGCATCCTCACCTCCCCAGCAAAGTGGGAATATAGGACCTAGATCTTGGGGACAGGAGCCACAGCTCCCCTGTTTCCCACAGGTAAAGAAAGGATCCAGTGCCTGAAACAGTACGAGATGGCTGAACACACGACATCCAACATGGGACAGATGAGACTGACAGCAGTTTATTAGTCATTTATACTCACAGCCCGGGGTAGGAGGATGCCTCGGGCTGCACAGGGCCACATCACATGTGCACTTGGGTGCAGAGTGAGCCAGAACAGGGTTGTGGAAGGCAAGCTTTGTAGTAACAAGAGGGTGGGGTGCCCTCTGTTTCCTACAGGAGCATGTGATTGACTTGTAGGAGTAATTTCACCAGCTGGCAGGGAAGTGAAACCCATTAGGTTGAAGAGCAGTGTAGCTGGTCCAGCCGATTTGATGGGGGAACTGGCTGGGTTGGGGGGACCTTCCCACTTGATAGTGGTTATATCTGGCAAGAGCAGGAGGACTTCCAGTTAGGCCTTTGGAGCCCTCTGAGCAGATGTCAAGGCAGCACATGAAATTTTAGGCCTTGTAATACATGAGCAGAGACAGCTGAGAGTGGGTCCAGGCAGCTGGGCTTCAAAACAGCAGGATTGTGGAAATGCATAGGCAACATGCTGGGCTCAGGAGGGGCCACCAGAAGTCAAGGATCCAAAGGGACCTGGGGCTGAGTGGCATTGCCAGAGTCTGTTGACCTGCACCCTGTACCACCACTCCCAGGCCAGAGCTGATCTCCAGACATCCCAGATGCGGACAGTGATGTCTTCCAGAGGGCGAGTCATTGGTGGGCTGGACCCTCTTTCCCAACTAACCTTTTCTTTCAAGGAAAACCCTACAAAATTAGACTTCTTCCCATCCCATATGGCTTAACATCTTGAATGCCAGAGTTTAAATTCCTACTGAATTGGAATATTTACCCATATTAGATATCTTTTTCAAAAGCATGACTTTTAATGTTTCCATCATATAAATATATTCATCTCTGAACCCTCACTACATAGGCTGACAAATACGAGGCACTAAAAGGTTACAGAATTGAATCAACAAACTGCATAAAATAATATTAAGAAATATTAAAGAAGACCTAAATAAATGGAGAGGTAAGTCACTTTCAGGGAGAGAAAGACATGATTTCATAATTTTTCACAATTGCTGAATGGATTCATAGTAATGCAGATAGATTGCTCACCAGGTTTGTTTGTTTTTTTTAAATAGAACTTGATAAGTAAATCTTAAAATTTACAAGAAGAATAAAGAGATAAGAATGGTCAAACCCTGCTAAAGAAGAAAAGCAGGGAGGGAGATATTGCCCTGCTATACATCAAAATTCATTATGAAACTATAGTAATAAATGTAGAAAGACAGATTTATTAACGGAATAGAATGGAAATCTCAGAAACATATTCACACATGGGGAAATGAGAGGCTGTCAATGGAGGAGCTGAAAAAAATTACTCTTATAGAAAAAAGATGAAATTGGATTTTCATCTCCCATCACATACAAAAATTAACTACAGTTGAATAAGGACAAAGCTATCAAAAATAAATCTTTAAAACTAATAGTAGAACATACAAGTTAATATTGTTAAGGTCTTGGGATAGGGGAGGATTTCTTAAACAACACAAAAAGTATTAACTATAGAAGAAAAGTTGGATATATTTGATAATGTTAAGGACTTTGTTCATAAAAAGACACCATAAACAAAGGGAAAAAATAAAGCTAGGAGAAGGTATTTGCACAATGCATAACTGACAGTATTGAGATCTACCAAATTTACCGAAGTACGAATAGTAAGAAAAGCACTAGCAACCCAGTAGAAAAGCAGAAAAAAGAATTAAACAGCTATTTTGCAGAGGAAACACATGTGGCCAGTAAACATATGTAGAACTGTTCAACTTCATTGGTTATCACGGAAATGCAAATAAAGACCAGAATGATATCCCAGTTTCACCCATTTGATTGGCAAGACATTTAAAAGTCTGATAATACCAAGTGTTTGGGAAGGATAGGATTCCACTAAATCTCTGACAGTTTGCTGTGATTGGGCCCAACAATCTTGGAAAACATTTTGATATTATCATCTACAATTGAATATCCACGTAGCATAAGATTCAGCGATTTGATTCCTAGGTACACGTATATGTAAGAGAAGCTCTCTTGAATGTACCAGGAGATGTATACAAGACTGTTTATTAGCAGCTATGGTGTTTTTTGTTTTTTGTTTTTTGTTTTTTTGACTGAAGAGATTTAATTTCCTCTCCTTTATATTTATTTACCTTCCTAATTTTTTTTTCCTGTTTTTAATTGAAGTATAGTCAGTTTACAATGTTGTGTCAATTTCTGGTTTGCAGCACAATACTTCAGTTATATAGGAGCATACATATATTCGTTTTCACATTCTTTTTCACCATAAATTACTACAAAATGTTGAATATAGTTCCCTGTGCTATACAGTATAAACTTGTTTATCAATTTTATATATATTAGTATCTGCAAATCTTTACATACAGAGACCAAGTCTAATCTCATGTGCCGCGTTCTCCCTTTTCTGCTGCCCAACCCACTGTACGAGTCACAAAGCAAGCACTCATCAATTGGTTTCTTCTTTACCTCCAGAAGTCAGTGATATTGGCAAAAAATGGGATGTCATTTTGTCTCCTGGCCCTGTCCAAAGAAAAAGAAATACATTTTTAAAAAAAATCTGCAAACAGTACATAAAGCTGCTAAATTCAGCTGCTGATGACTCCCAAATCAGCTTTATTGCTTTTAAAAGCAGTGCACACACAAACTCTTTTACCCAACAATTCCACGTCTAGGAAGTTGTCCCAAGGAAATAATTGGATAAATGGGCAAAAAGGAACGTACAATAATGTTTGTTGATATGTTCATAAATAGGGAGTTGATTAAATAACTATGTGTACTTATAAAATGGACTGTCCTGGGGCCCTTAAAATGCTGCTGTGGTCACCATTTACCTCTGTCCACAATATAAGTGAAAAAACAAAATATTTCGAAAGAGTAGGAAGAGTATGAATAAACACACACACAAAATTGGAGAAGTGTTTGAAAATTTGTTCACCAAACATCACTAGTGGGTATCTCTGGTTTGGAGCAATCTCTGCTTTCACTTTTATCAGGTTTGGGATTAGGGTTAGGTGAAGGAGGCACTCACTTTTCCTGCAAAATTTAAGGAAGTGCCCCCCAAAACTCAATTATTAAAGTAAATAACATGTTAATGCAATTTTTAAAAAATCAAAATTAATACAGGAAAAAAATCCATGATGAACAAAATATCAAAGATTTAAACACAGACAGGATCTGCCTCTGTACTTGTATGACCCTGAGTCTGTGCCTCACTTGCCGCCCCCTTGTCCCAGCCCACAGATCTTGTCTTTAATTAAAATTTTGATATTTTGTTCATCATGGATTTTTTGGCATCCATTTAAATTTTTTAAAATAGTGAATTAAAATGTTGCTTATTTTGATTGCTGAGTTTTTGCCTCCCCCCTTAAATTTTGCACCCTAGGCAAGTGCCTCAATTGCCTCACCCTGATTCTTGTCCTGATTTTTATACTTTTTTGTATCATTCAAATTTCTTGATGAGCTTATGTAATTTTTACAATGAAAAAAAAATTACCATAATGCTTTCATCTGAGAGAAAAAGGATATTCAGGAATTTATATAACATTGTTCCCACAACAGGAACAATGGGACAAAACATCCCTCTTTGGGCTGCCCACTTTAATTCAAGCCTTAGTAACTCAAAGGGCCATGTCTAAGTATCCCTGAAGCAGTGCAGCAGGTGATTCAGAACACAGACTTTGAGTTGGATAAACCTGAATCTGAATCTTGGTTCAGCATCTTCAGGTATATAAGCAAGTTCATTTAACATTAAAAAAAATCCATTGTGGTGGGGGAGGGTATAGCTCAGGGGTAGAGTATGTGCTTAGCATGCATGAGGTCCTGGGTTCAATCCCCAGTGCCTCCATTAAAAAAATAAATAAAATTTAAAAATATATATCCATTGAGTACATGCTATATGTCAGGTACTGTTCTGGGTGCTAGAGACAGGGCGATTTAAAAAAGAACAAGAATAACAAAAAGACAAGCCATTTTGTCCGTGGAGCCTGTATTTTAATTACTTAGCATCTCTGAGCCTCGGATTTCTATTCCATCAATAGATTCCTAGTCCGCCTCTTAAGGTTTTCATGAGGCTTCAATGAGGTTGTATATGAACAACCAAATGGGGTGCCTGAAATATAGACTGAACTCAGTAAGTGGGAGTTCTTGTGTGCTTATATTTACTAATCAGCATGTGAGTTTATTTCAGTGACTATAAAAATAAAGATGAAAAGGAGAAAAGAAGTTATGTTAAAGCTTACAGAAGAGAAAAGCTGTGACCCGTGAAGATGCCTGTAGCTTAGTCAATTTGTGACCTTGTAGCACTATTACTTGGAATGTTTAAGTCTTTCACAACAGCTGGGCCTTTTCCCTTTCTTGGTTAAATCTAACATCCATGGAATTTAAGCCATCTTCATCCTGTAAGGGATTAAGTCCCAAGAAAGGCTACTTACACTAGAGAAATTATATCTGCACATATTTCTTGGGCCCTATCACAGATCTACTAAAACTTCCAAGATTCCTGTACAAGGCTCTCTAGGCTAAAGAAAACACTGCTCTATAGCAATACTAGTCTTATAAAGCCCACAAAACTTTGGGTACATTAAGCTTCTGTAAGGTGTTAATTTCAAAAAAGAAAATAGTAAAATACGTAAGATTTGTTCTCCTTTTCATTTCTTGAGCTTGTCAGGATACCAGAGTAAGTTTGGCAAATGAACCCCCCAAAATATTTTGTAACCTGCTATATTTGGAATACTTTTTATTGCTATATCTAATGTCATGTATCAAGCTGCTCTAGACTGAGCAAATAAGAACATTTACATGAAAGTTGCTTTAACTGTGATTTCCCTAGGATACTTGCAACCATCGTGGTCCAAAAGAAGGCACTGTCCTATGATGCTTGAAATTCAAATAACTTTTATTTAAACTGAAAACAAAACTGCATTTAGAGTCAGAATCCTTTTGTTTATAAAAATCATAAAGAGTATTTCTAGGTAAGGTAGAAGTACTTCTAGATTAACAAGACCATATTTGACTTTGGACTTTCTTCTTTAAACAAACTGTAGAGAACGGAAGAAAAACAAGGTTATTTACAGAGAATGTTATCTACATATGTACTCAGAGGTACAAAGAAGAGAGTCAAGTATGTGCTGGCAGCTTAGGAGCAGTTCTCAAAGAGCTTGGTCTTATTTTCTTGGATTTTCAGAATGCCTAAGATCCTTCTTCATCCTCGATCTTGGGAGCCAAATAGTACTTTAAATGTCCCATATCAGCGATTTTATACTCTACAACAAGGGGTACATCTGCAGACATACTGAGTGTTACTGTAGGAGAGAGTGGAGTGGCTTTTGTAAAGAAGTTTAGGTACCTCAGTGCAAAAGTTAGCTGAACTGGCTCATTCATCTCTATGGTAACAGCTTCCTCCTCCTTATCAACATTACTTGTTTGTGACAACTTAATATTTCCATTTCCAAGTTCTCCACTTGCAGAAAATTTCACCCCATCTTTTGCACAGGAAATTAGAACAGCATCTCCAATATGACTGAGATCTCGGCATATACGTGCAAATTCACCAGAAGGCATCTTTACCACACAGCTATACTCTTGTTCTGGAATTCCAAGCTGTTCAACATCTAAGTCCATTAACTTCATTTGTGAAGTTGTGCCTGTGCAGAAGGACAATGACCTCACCTTTTTCTTATCTCCAATCACCTTTCCCCACATTCCCCGCATCTCAGCTTTATCCCATAAATATCCTGAGCCCTGCGCTTTCTGGGAGGTGGATTAGAGGCTTGTTCTCAGGCCTCCTCGCTTGGCTGCCATGTGACTAAACCTTTTCTCTGCTGCAAACCTCAGTGCCTCAGCGTTTGGCTTGCTGTGCGTCGGGCAAAGGAGCCTGGTTCAGTAACCAAAGCATCTAAGGAGGGAAGATACTTGGTGTGTTAGAGGACCAGCAGGCAGACGAGTGGAGCTTAAGCACAGTGAAAGAAGGGGAGAGTGTAGCTGAGGTCAAAGGGAGAACAACAGCCCTGTAGGTCATGTATTCAGTGGAATAAAAATCATTAAATGAATCACTCTGGCTGCTGAGCTGAGGACAGACTATACAAGAGGTAGAGGGTCCACTAAGGAGATCTGTTGGGAGGCTACAGCCTTTGGGAAGCAGGAGATAATGGGGTCTCTTGGGAGGCAGTGGAAGTGATGAAAGTGGTCCAACTCTAGATATATTTGGAAAGCACAGACTACATGACTGGCTGATGGTCTGGATGTGAGGTATGAGATAAAGAGCCCAGGAAGTAAAGGATGGAGTTGACTTCAATGGAGACTGAGAAGGCTGTGAGGGAGAAGGTGGTGGGAAGAGCAAAGGCTCAGTATGGAACATGTTCAGTTTGAGATCTCTATTAGACATCTAAGGGGACGTGGGCATAAAATATACTGTTCTTCCAAGTGAACAGCTGCTGGTTGGTTTAATTAATGCTTGCATTCCTCTAACATTATGCAATTACATGTGGTCACTGTATTATATGAAAGACTGAGTCAGGTCCTTTGATGCATGTCATTGTAGGGGCAGCATGAGTGGCACTATTGAAAAGATCCTGGCCTTTGGAGGCAAGTAGTTTTGAATCTTGCCTCTGACTCTTATCAGCTCTTTCTCATAGTACTACCCAATTCAACTCTGCACCTCAGCTGCTACTTGTACCTTTCTTACAGCCTTGTTGCAATTTCCAAGCACAAGTAATATATGCAGTGTGCCTCCTCATGACAGGCTGATAAGGACATAATTGCTTATACTTTCTTCAAAGTAGATATCCAGACCTGTCCTCTTTCTGGTCTTGTGATGAGCCACTAGCATTTCAAAAGAATAGCTTTCATAAGAAACCCTGAGTTAAAGTTCTTGAAACTGGGTCATTTGAAAGGAATCGACCACCAATATTGGTGCAAATCTGGGGAACTTGACCCACCTTAGGGCAGATTCTTAACGTTCCAATCTTCATAGAAGTGGAGAAAGAGGAATGGGGTTTTATAATGTCCAAACCTGAAGTCCTAGGTGAACTCCACATAAAATTCACACTAACAGTTATACAGCAGATGTTATTCAAAGCAGTTTGCGTTTGATTTTTCTTGACAACTCTCTCAAAGAAATTGGATTTGCAGATTCTCTCAATGCGAAAGAGAAAGCTTTGTCTCCCATGTGCAAATGAAGATTTAGATAGATTCTCTCAGAATCTTTCCAATTCTTCCCACCTCTTTCCAACCCAGTTGGACAAATACTAGGAGAAAGGGCTGTGAACTGTGTCCTTGGACAACGTGGAGAGACCAGAGCTAGCAATTTTTTGTTTACCCAAAAGCCAGGAGCCACTAGGTCCTTGGCCTGCTCCGTGATCTGCCTCTTTTGATTAGGTCAGAAGCAGACCTTGATGATGAGGAAATTACTTTGGGCTTGACCTTTTAGGCCCTGCTGGCGTCAAGCTAGCTATTCCGTGTGAGCTTTTCTGTTGACATTTTTTACCTTTTGCAAACTGAAAAAAATAACTGGAGGTCAAAAGGAAGGAAGAGTAGGGGAAAGAAATCAGTCAACATGAGTCCCGTGATGTGAAAAAGTACTTTGTAAACTAAGAAGTGCTACAGGGATGCTGGTTATTTCTGAGGAAGAATATGTTATTCTCACCCCTCTGTAATTATTTAACAATGACCATGGAAGAGAGAAATTCACTCTTATCTTTCTTGCTTCTGCAAACTTCTTGTTTGCAGGGGTTTTTCAGGCAATGTTGTCTATATTGGCAATGTTGGACTATATTTGGATACACTCAATTCACCCACAAATATAAATCCCCATGAGGAAAGGTACAATTTCTTTTCTGATCAAGAGCTTATAAACTTTAAGAACATGGTACATTCTGTGAAGTCAGGAGGGAACTTAGTACTATTGGTTGAAATCTAATCTTTAACCTAATTGCCCAGCAAAACAAATAGCAGGATTAAAATAAACTAATAGTAATAATAATAATAATAATTAATAGTAATAATAATGATAATAATAATTGTTATTATTACTTATTTAGAGCCAGACAGTGGGCTAAGTGATTTCCATTTCGTCTTATTTAAAGCTCATAAAATAGAAACAGTTAATCCCTACAATATGGATGAGAAAACTGAGGCGTTGGAAAATTAGGTAAATTTCCCACAGTCAAATAGCCCATAAGTAACAAAAGTGGGATTAAGGCAACTTTATTGAACAATGTCTTTTTTTCCTACAATTTCACCCCATCCTTTGTACCTTTAAGTGCATAAATCTACAAATATGCCTATAATTGCAAAATGTAACAGATTCAACCCTTTAGGAGAAATTTTGTAATATAAGGTTTTGCTATTCCTCTATAGATTACTGACTTTATGTTTCTACTTTCCACTGTTTCTACTTCTTTTATTTCTCCCTATATATTATACTTTTCTTTTTAAACTGTGGATAGACACAGGCACACACATCTGTTTGTGACTGCATGTCTGAGCTGTGAGTTATCTATGGATTTGTTTGTTTTTCTTTAGGATCTCTTTTACTCACACTATTGGATTATTTCCCAATTTTTTTCTTTCCTCTCTCTTTTCTACCTGACTGATCTCTCTTTTTTATGGCCGTAATATGTAGCTAAAGTATATTCTTGTTTATTGTGTTCATCAAAGGGAGTTTTGGCTTTCTGTTCTTCATTTCTAAATGGCTTTAAAATGACCCAAAATTGACATATTTTGCGGTTTTGCTGGCCTTGGCCTGCTCATATGGTTTGTTATTATTGTCCATAAAGTGTCTTCCTTTTGACTGTAAAGTCTTTGCTAGGCAGGAAGAATGCCTTCCTATCTTTGTATGTCCCACAAGGCCTAACACGGAGCTTCTAATAAAAAGTGTATAAACAAATAAAATATTTGAGAAACCCAAAACCAAACTGGGTGCCAGCCATTGTATTCTCAGTAACTGACAGGTGGGAAGAATTGTGGGTAAGAATTACAGACCATCTTCCTTAAATAAGTTTGATTCAGTCTCCAACCTTGGTGGCTAATTGAGGGTCTTTCCCACCAGATACAGTTGGAGTGGGGGATACTGAGCTGAAACCAATTTTACCTTAACGAGTTTGGATCCAAGAGCCCTTCACCTTATCCTTCAGGAAGGCATAAGGGAAGATCCCCGAAGGCGGCAACCGATTCTCTAGTCTTGGCTCTATCCTCCCCTACTCTGGTCCCCCTTCATCTCGGGGACCATCTGGTAGTGCATCCGGGAGCGGAGCTGGCCAACTGAAAAGTGCGAGGCACCCGCCACAGTGCTCGCAGGCCGCGCGGACCCAGGGATAACACCCCCACCTCATCCCTCTCCTCCCGCTTCCCTAGGTTCCCGCTGGGGGCGGTCCCTGCGCCTGTTGGACAGGTTTCTCCCCACTGTGTCCCCTCCTGGGGCTCTGTCCCAGGTTCTGACACCTGCCTCTACCAGGTTTCCCTTGACTGTCACCTCCCGGTGCCCTCGGTGACTCTCTTCCACCTGGTCACGTGATTGTCACAGCCCACCTTTCTCCCCGCCTGCAGTTTCCTTATTTTTAAAGTAGGGACAGTAATCTCTACTACATTTACCCAGAACGTGACAAAGCGACCAGGAAAGAGGAAATTCCATTATAACATTTATTACTAATCATCATTCTCTTTGATACTTTTATTGCAGCTGCGCGAATCCCTTGAGGTCAGGAAGCTCAGCCCCCGCCCTCGCTCCGCCCTCCCAGGCCAGGGCGGTGCAGCCTGCGGACCTGCCCCCTCCTCCGCAGGCCTGCCCTCTGTCCCAGCTCTGCAGCCTGGACGAGACCCGCGGCGCTCTGCGACATGGCGAGCGGCCACCGCCTCCTGCTGGAGAATGCTCGGCAAGTGGTGCTTGTGTGCGCCCGTGGCGAGCGCTTCCTGGCCCGGGACGCGCTGCGCAGCCTGGCGGTGTTGGAGGGCGCCAGCCTAGTAGTGGGCACGTAAGTGGCCTCGTGCTCTGGGGCTGCGGGCGCTCTGGGTCGTCCTGTTGGGGGGAGGGGGGGGCGGTTACCTGTCAGCCAAGACCTGGCTTGGCGCTTTTTCTCTAACGTTTGAGCTGTTGCAGGGGAAAGAGGTAACGGCTTTCCACACCCAAGGAGACATTGATTGGCACGCCTGCCTTTTAGGTGCCTGTTGCTAACGTGTTTGAGCACTCAGGGTTGTCATTCAGTTGAAAAAAACGTCCTCGAGCTGCACATCCCACCGGGACACATCAGGATCCTGCCTCTACTTATAAAAGATAATTGTCCAGCAATCATAAGGGGTCAGGGTACTCTCCAGTGCTTCTTGAAGTGCAGACCGGGGTAACCTGCCTCAGATGGCTTAAGATTTTTTGAAAAGACAGACATCTGTTTCCCGCCCACCCCTCAACATGACCCCCTATCCCCAGATCTTTTTTCTTCAAATTTTATTGAGCTATAATTGGCATACAGCACTGTGTAAGTTTAAGGTATACAGCATGATTTGTACATGAAATGATTACTACAATAAGTATAGTGATCATCCATCATCTCATATAGATACAAAGTCAAAGAAATAGAAAAAAGCTTTTTCCACGTGATGAGAACTCTTAGGACTTAGTCTCTAAACAATTTTCATATATAACATACAGCAGTGTTAATTATATTTATCATGCTCTACATTAGCGCCTTAGTACTTATTTATCTTATAACTGGAAGTTTGTACCTTTTGACCACCTTCATCCAATCCTCATCATCCCCTGCTTCCTATCCCCAGGACTTTTGAATCAGCATCTCTGTGGGTGGAGTTCTGAGATCTGAATTTTTACAAAGCACCTCTCCCACCCTCTCCATCTGTTTGCCAAATATTCAGATAGTAAATTAAGATTCAGCCACTAGGAAGAGAGGACATTTTTTGTTATTTTCACGTAACCTTCTGAGAATAAAAGAACAGCCAAAGAGTGGGAATGGGGGTTGGGTGCCCATCTGATTTGGAGAGCCCTGTCACCCCAGGATTACACAAGTCTCACCCCTTATCTGAGACTGCTTAAGGTTGTGTAAGAGCCCAGCTTCAAGGGACTGTGAGTGTATTTGTTTTTAATTAGCAAAGAAAGAAAAGATTCCCAGTGTTACTGTCAAACATTTGTTAAAATCAGTTAACAGAATTGCAGGGAGGTAGGAATCTAGGGCTGGTTAATGGCTGTACTCCATGGAGTTCTGAGGATCCAGACCCTACTATCCTGCTCTGTTGAGCACCACCGTCTTCCTCACTGGCACTCCATCATCCAAGGTGGCTGCTCCATCTCTCATTGTGGTGTCTATATTCCAGCCAGTAGGAAGTAGGAAAAGAAAGCAATTGTACTGGCTAGAACTCAGTCACATGGCCACGCCTGGCTGATGGGAGACTCAGAAATGTAGTCTTTATTCTGAGTGGTCATGACTCAAGCTAAAATTTAGGAATTCAGCACTGTGGGAAAAGGGACCATTGATCTTGGGGAGCAACTGACAATCTCTGCTACACGTGATTTGTCTTCTTGCTTTGCATGTAGCTAGAGTCACTTTTCCAAAGACACAGACTCAAGAAGGAAATACAATAAATATTGACTGACACCAAAAGGCATTGATAACGTATTTTAAAATCATTGGTCAAATTTCTCACAATATTTCCCCCTGATTTAGTGATAATTTCTTGATTTTTCTTCAGAGACGGGCTCATAAAAGCCATTGGTCCTGCTGATGCTATCCGAAAACAGTTTTCGGGAGAAACGTTTGAAGAAAGAATTGACTGTTCTGGGAAATGCATCTTGCCAGGTATTAACCTCTTTTTCAGTAAAGCCCTGAAAGGTGTTTTAGTAAGGTAAAGAGGAAGAGTAGTAGCTTGTTTTAAATAGGGTCTCCCAATAATATTAAAATATAATAATTTTTGAATTATTTATTGAATCTCTACTATTAAATGTTTAGCTGCTTTACAAATACATTTTCATGTTGAATCCTTATAATTGCCCTGGAAGGTATCATTATCTGCACATTACAGATCAGAACACTGATGTTTAGGGGTGGAATATCTTACCGAAGACTGCTAAACAGGTAAAGGGCAAGCTGAAAAGCAGACCCATTTATTCACCCCATCTCTCCCCACGCACATGCTGAAGAGAAACCAGTTGTGTTGAGTTTAAGTTCAAAAGCCATTGGAAGAACTTTGTTAATCCATTGCACAAGGGAGGCAAACAGGGCAACCTGCTGTCTCTAATTCCAGAATATACTCTAAATGTGTAGAGAGTGTGAAACAAAGGACTCATCTCTAGGCAGAAAAAACAAAAACAAGAAACTTGAAAGATTTCACTGAAGTTCATTTGTATCTTCAGAGATTGACAACAGAATCAGTTTATTAACCATTATGTCCTACATTATCTGTGTTTTACGGCTTCATGTGATCATCTGAAACCAGTTTCACAAATTTTGAGTTCTGTGCAAACACAGAGGCCAGGATTTATACTTTTAAATTGTGTGCTGTGTACAGCTGACAGAGTGTCTTACCTTCTGGCTCTTGGGTGTCAGGAGAGAGGGGCAGGGTGAAACCTCATGAGAAAAAACAGAATATAGTAGAGAAAGCAGTCCGAATGGAGACTTTTGATTTTATCCCAATCAGAACCGCTAGTAAGCCATTTAATCCATAAAGTATTTTGAATGTTCTGGAAGGATATACTTTACTGAATTGTACTTGGATAAACAAAAGTTCTGAGTGATTGCATTATGGCTTCTCTTTAATTAAAATATATTTCTTTCTTACAGAAAGACTCATCTTTCTGGTTTCATATTTCTCGAAGTTCAGGATAGGGATTATATTATTCTTTTTCACACTCATATTATTCCTTGATGATAGTCCTCAATTTTGCTCAACTTACAGATTTGACACCCTGTTTTAAAAGCTTGCTTGGTGAGCATGGATTTATTGGGCAAAAGGAGCTGTATTTCTTTAGGGGATATTTTCATCATGTTGAGTCACCATCCTCCGTTACAGCCTTCTACACCAGCCAGGCAGCAAAGCTCCCTCCTCCACCCTCCTCCAAGATCGCTGACCACCGTCATGCTTTCCCAAGAGCCGTATGGTATAGTCTGCCTGCTATCTAAGTGCTTTCTATTTCTTAGCTTTTAAAATGATTTAATTTATGATTACAGGTTTAGTGGATGCACACACACACCCAGTATGGGCTGGTGAAAGAGTTCATGAGTTTGCAATGAAGGTAACTGCAATAAATGATGGCAAATCAAAATAAAGTACAAATACAGACAAGGTTTTTTCTAAAGAGCTTGTAAGCTTTTGGCTTTACAACATATGTCTAGATGTCTTTTTAATGGATATTTTTACTGGCGTGGACTATGAAAAATAAATTACAACGAAATTAACTAATTTATAACTTGGTACGAAATCTTTATACTGTACACAAGGCTAGCAGTCATTTTAAGTATAATAGTTATCAAAATGTTTTAGCTGCAGAATCCTTTTAAAATCGAGTTGACCTGCTTTGCTCACTAATTTCTCCCCTCTTTCCTTTCCCCCTGGACATCCCCTGGTAGCCTTTGAAGGGGCTCCAGGAAACAGTTTGAAAATCACCATTCATTGAGGTCAAACATGAAAAAATACATTACTAATCCCTAAAATAAAATAAGTTTTATATTCCCATTTTTTTTTCCAGAAAAGTGAAACATTAAGAAACATAAATTGCAGTCTTTGTCAGCCATGAGTTAGCCATAGTCAACCCTCAAATCTCTGGTTGGAGCCATTTTCACATTGTTTGTTTGTTTTTAGTAGACTTTGTTTTTTAGAGCAGTTTTAGGCTCACAGTAAAATTGAATGGAAGGTACAAGATTTCCTATATATTGCTGCCCTCTCCCCAAACCCCATGTCTCCCCAACCCCCAAACACAGCCTCCTCCATTTTCAACATCCCTGACCAGAGGAGTACATTTGTTACCATGGATGAACCTGCATTGACACATCATTATCACCGAGTCCATAGTTTTTGTTACTGTTCATTCTTGGTGTTGTGCATTCTCTGCGTTTGGACAAATGTATAATGACATGTATCCACCACTATAGTATCATACGGAGTAATTTTACTGCCCTAAAAATTCTCCGTGCTCAGCTAGTTATCCCTCCCTTCCCCAACTCCTGGCAACAACTGATCTTTTTACTGTCCCGATAGTTTTCCCAGAATGTCATATAGTTGGAATCATACAGTATGTAGCCTTTTCAGATCATATCCTTTACTTAGTAATATACAATTAAGTTTCCTCTGTATCTTTTCTTTACATTGTTTTTAAAAAAGCTGTACACCTAACAGCTAAACTGGATTATTTCAGAAAAAGAAAAAGTTTCTTTGGATATTGTTTACCTTTCTCAATGAACTAGAGCTGTCTTTAAGACTTTATTAAATCACAGAATTTCAGAGCCAAAAATCAGCCTTAGAGATTTGCTGTCCAATTCTCTCATTCTATGATGCAGATAGTGATGCAGAAAAGGCTGACCCATCAAGTTTTTTTTTTTTAACACGAAACCGTTGAAGATCATGTATTATAAAACCTTTGAAACTTTCCTTAAAAGCTCAAGTTTGCAGTCAGTTGAACATGACAGAATTAAGAACAGAAGGGAAGGGTATGACTAAGGGAGCCCCCAGGTTAGCATACTTTCCGGCACACTCCCTGCTGCCCGGAGTAACAGGAATGGTGGCATCCAGAAGAAGCCTTTTTATTTGCTTGAGTGACAAAGGTCAGGCCTGAAACTCTAGTGGCCAAATACTGAGGGGTGGAAAGACCTTGATCTCTGAGTGGAGACTTGAATACCTGCAGCGGGATTCCGTAATCAGCTAAGCTTTGCTTTCTCATAGGTGCTGAGGGGTAGGCTAAGATTAGCTGGTACACACAGGGTCTGGCTGAGTCATTAAAATACTGAAATACTTCTGTACATGTTAGTAAACTGTCACTACCCTGAGACCCCAAGTCTCCACCGCATCTCTGCCACCCCGTGCCCTTCCTGGCACCGCCTCCCAACTCCCCACTTCCCTGGCAGAGTAGGGACTTCCAGAACCATATGCCCTACCATTCTTTGTGATCCATTGGTACCCGTGCCATATCAATTGCTAATTGTTTTGAATATCATCCCTGCCTGCAGCCTCCCTGCATTTTCCAGACCTAAATGTGAGTGGTGTGTTCAGTTGGCAGGAGCCACATACATGGAAATCCACCAGGCTGGAGGAGGCATCAACTTCACAGTGGAGCACACGCGCCAGGCCTCAGAGGAGGAGCTGTTCATTTCCCTCCAGCAGCGGCTTCAGTGCATGATAAGGGCGGGGACCACGCTGGTGGAGTGCAAGAGTGGATACGGTCTCAGCCTGGACATGGAGCTTAAGATGCTGCGTGTGATTGAGCGCGCCCGGCGGGAGCTGGACATCGGCATCTCCGCCACTTACTGCGGGGCTCACTCAGTGCCAAAGTAACCTCAGTGGAAGGGACCGGGGTTTAACTCGGGGTGTTGAGGACAAGAAGGGGTCATGTGGCACCTAAGTGGAGGCTGTGTTCTCCAGTGGGTGAGGGGGCACTAGCACTTTAGCTCTTGCAGAGAGACCAGGAGAGCCTTTGAAAAGGTGTTCTGAGTCTAATGGTCAGTCATCTTACACTCATGGCTTTAAGAAGGCTGTTTCCACCAGACTCATTTGTTGGCAAGTCCCTTAATGTTGAAAGAAGAAGAAATGTTCAAAAATCCTCTTTTGGTTAACAAATATTCCCCTTAATAAGTCCTTTAAAATTACAGATAGGAATTTAAATAGTTTTCTGTGATAGTGAGCGTAAAGGCACTTTAGAAATTAAGAGTAACACCCTGTGGGAGGTAGATCAAATCTTGAAGTCAAGATGACCCAGAATGGTTTTTATTTTTATTCATCTGTTTATTTAGCAGCAGACATTTTTGTTTGATTGTTGTAAATGTTTTTTCAGTTTTCCCCTTTCTCTAAAAAGTTCCTCCTGTATGAATTTGCTGTAGAAAATTCTGTCCCCTTCTGCATCTGCATCTTATCTGTCCTGGAAATACTAGACCAGAAGACCTGCAGTTCCAGAATTAAAAGATCCAAGAGAAATCCAGGACTTGAAAATTCACAAGATGTCTCCAAAGTCTTTGTGCAGTTTTAAGCTTACAAAATGATTCAATCATTCAAATAGTTAAGCCAGTTAATAAATTAAAACATTAATGAATTAATAATTAAATAAATTAATTAAAATTTTGTCTACATTTAGTTTTGTGAACTTTGAAAATTTTTAATGTCGATATTTTGTTTACCATCTTTAATCAGAGGAACTAAAAATTAACAAAATTAACATTGAAAATTATTGTGAAAAATGTACAAAACTAAGTAAAAAAGAAACAACTACATACTATTTCCAATGATGTTTGTTTTATGTTTTTAGCATTTATACTTCTGAAATTATTAAGGCTTGAAACTGCACAAAGACTTTGGGGATTGCCTATCTGTGGTAGTCTGGGTTTTTTTTGTTGTTGTTGTTGTTGTTGTTTTTTCAGTAGGAAAGACTGTGACATGGTAGAAAAGTCTCAGGCTTTGGAGGGATTCCAGACCTGGGCTTGAATTTAGCTTAGCTACTTCCAGCTGGGTGATTTGGGGGCATCCTTTAACTCTTCTAAATGTGACTTGTTCATCTGTAAATCAGCTAAATAACACCTTTATTCTGTACGGTTGTCTCAAGAATTAGAAACAGCATGTGTAAGTACCTGCCTCCTCATTGTCCACTTCTATCTACCCGCCCAGATGGTTTTTGCTGAGTGAGAACCTTCCATATGCCAGATACAAGGCTGAAGTTTTACAGACATTTTTTCCATCTGCCAATGAGCCTCTGAGGTCTGATCTCAATCCCCAGTGATAAAGCCTGAGGCCTAGAATATGCCAGATGATGTCTACATCACATGTCCAAAGTTACATAGCCAGCAAGTGGCAGAGCTCTGTGTCTGTCTGACTTCAAAGGCCCAGCCCTTTCTCATATTTAACTGCCCAGAATCTTAGAAGGCATTTCAGGGCCTTCTACTGTCCTCTTCCCCTCTATCCCCAGATGGTAAGACAGAAAGCCTGAGGCAGGTGCTTCTAGGAATAGTGTGGAGGAAGAAAAAGTTAGGGTGATAGCTGGGGCCCAGATAAGGGGCCCACAATTGGGTTGTCAGGGAAGCATCCAGGATGTCCTCTAAGTGCCCTTGATATGAGGATTCAGTTTTTCAGCCAGGTGGCCTGGCTGGCATGGATGTGCCAGAATGGGCGAGCCAGAGTCTCCGGGTACACGGTCTATGACTACAGAAGTCTGATCAACACCTTTTCTCTGTAGGCTTGTCCCAGTTCTTGAGTCCCGAGTTAAAGCTTTGATTCTTTCTTTACCTTACCTTTCTGAGGCTCGGGGTCATTTAACCATAGTTTCTCAGGTTCCCCAGGTGTCAAAAAACCCTTTGTCTGATTCTTTTTTTTTAAACTTGCCCATGGTAATCTCATTGTCTTCCCTCAGAGGAAAAACTGCTACGGAAGCTGCTGATGACATCATCAGTAACCACCTCCCAAAGCTGAACGAACTTGGCAGGAGTGGGGAAATACACGTTGACAGTATAGATGTGTTCTGTGAGAAGGGCGTCTTTGATCTGGATTCCACCAGAAGGATTCTCCAAAATGGCAAAGATATAGGGTTACAGATCAACTTCCATGGGGATGAACTCCACCCAATGAAGGCTGCTGAGGTACAGCTGATCTTTTGCTTTTCCTTTGTCAACAGTCGTGCTATGGAAAGCTTAATTCATTTGTTCAGACGAAGCCTTCTGAAAAGATAGAGAATGGAAAATTTGAACAATGTGCGGTTTGGCCCAATTGAGCCTTGGACTCCCTGACTTTTCTGCTGATCATTTACTTTTACTATCACCTCCTGGTGATAAGTAGAAAAGGAAGAACCTTTGTGATCTCATGTACTAAATTCACAACCTATTTTGATTAGCACACAAAGCTACCCTAGCACAGTCTATTAATTTCACATGCTGGTTCTAGGGTCTTTCTGATGCAGCATCCAGATGAATTTTAGTGGAGCACACCATTAATAGCCACAGGATGATTTTCAGATCTACATGTCTTTCCCAGATTCATATATTCATGCTGTCTAGAAACACTTGAGTGCCTACCATGTCCCAGGCACTGTTCTAGGCACTGAGAATTCAGCAGTGAGTAAGACACACGAAATTCCTACGGTTGGGAGTCTGGCTGTCTTTCCTCTAAGCCCTGCAGCTAAATAAACAACTTCCCTGGGGGCATACATACAGATGGAGATACTCCACATGTGACTCGACAACCACATGTCCATTGTGATCTAATATCATGTCCAGATCTTGTCCTGGGCTTCCTGCCCCAGTGAACAACAACATTATCTATCTATTGCCTACGTCCAAACCCTGGACATGGTTTTGACTCCTCCCACCCCCTCACCTACTACATTCCAACCAACCAGCAAATCCTCCCAGTTCTCCTCCTCAACATCTCTAGGTCCACTTCTCTTCACTACACTGCCTCATGGCGACTACCGTTGGCTATGACCTGGGTTCCTGCCACACCTCTTCTCCTCGCCCCCAAGCTTGCCTCCACTGTCATCTGCTCCTCTATTCCAGTCCCACAGTACATCTCATCCTTCCTCATCATTGCTTAAAACCACTTGAAGGCTTACAGTTGCTCTTAGGATGGGTTCTAAACGCTGTACACGTAGGCTTACCAGGATCTAGTCCTTGCTTGCCTCTCAGCCTTCCTCTCTCTCTTCCCTCCTCCACCCTCTTTACTGTGAACCATTCACAGTAAACTACTTTTGGTGACCTAATACCCCATACAGGTCTGTACCTGCTGCTTCTCTCATTTGAATTCTTCCCTTTGCGTGGCTAACTCTGACCCTCCTCCATGTTTCTTCTTAGCAACCACTTCTCTGGAATCCTCCCCAAATGTCTCCAAGACTGGGTTATAGTCCCTCCTGGTCCTTATTCCACTGTATTACAATTACCTCTGTGATCCCTACTGGACTGTGAACACACTGAGGGCTGCACCCACATCTTCTTACACAGTCCTATTCTCTGCAGGTTAGCACAGTGCCTGGCACACCAATGGTCTGTGGCAAGTAAATATTTGTCAAATGTTTGTTCAATGAATGTGAGCTGGGTAGTCAATGATATCCTTTGGGCCATAGAGAATGATTGGTGAATTAAATCAATAGAGGTCAATACTGAAGATGAGCAAATCAAATTTGGAAAAGTGAGGATCACTCTAAGATCAAAAAGAAACCCCCACTGGTGAGCATCGTCTGTCCTGTCCTACGGAGTCCCCAGAACCCAGTCATGATGCCCTTCCACCTGAGCCAGCTGCCCACAGGGGCCCCCCTCTTTCCTAGCCTGGTGGGGGCATTGCAGCCTCTCTGGGTCACTGGGTAATGTCAAAAATCAGACTTCTTTCCTTTCCTCGGAATGCACAACAGATCACCTATCAGCCTTGGGTACTTTGTGTGTGTGTGAAAATTTGTCAAGTTAAGAAGAAATCCAGTTTAACGTGTGTTTCCACTTCAATGCGTTATTATCATAGCCTTACATCTTCTTGGTTGTCTTCCAACAATCTAGCCCAAACTTTTCATCTGGAGAAAAATCAAGTTCAAGTGATAATCTCAAATTAGATGAACGGTTCCACATGTCTTTTTTTCTCATTAATAATTTTCATTTGACTGCATGTCACATTTCTGAAGTTTGTTTTCTGTTTTCCCTGGGTGCAGTGTCATTGCAGGATACTTTTCTTTCTCATGTTTTTATGATGCTATACTACTAGTATTACTCAACATTTTATTTGGATTCATAAGGGTCATAAAACTTTCTTTTTTTAGCAAATATCTGAAGATCTCAGTGCGGGTTTAAGAATAGTGTTTGAAGTAGTGCACTAGCTAATTTCCAAATGAATGTCCACAAACCCTTTACCCATTTGAGGGCTGGTGCTCATGAGAGGTAGTTGGCAAGAAATCTTAATGATGGAGTGCTATTTATTTTTGTAGAAAAAACTATTTTATGACACTTCATTGATTTGTTGGTGCTGTTGGTGAAACCTCTCTCTCTCTCTCTCTGCCCATTCTGCTTAGCTTGGGGCAGAACTGGGAGCCCAGGCAATCAGTCACCTGGAAGAAGTGAGTGATGAAGGCATCGCTGCCATGGCAACAGCCAGATGCTCTGCTGTCCTTCTGCCCACCACGGCCTACATGCTGAGGTAAGGTTGTTCACCACCCCCCACAAGAGCAGCAGTTACAAGCTGTGAAAACAGACTTCCAAGATGTCTCAATATTACTTCATCACCCTTACAAATCCCTTAAAAATGCAGGTCAGGAAAACTTAGCTCATATAAGATGCCAATTCTGCTATGATGTTCATAATGGATTACCCTGAGGAAGGAGATCAGACCCAAATTGCCTTTGAGTGGTGGGATTACTAGGGAGAGTGGAGCTTTCTTTGTTTTTCTTCCTCATTCTTTGGAATTTTCCAATTAAGAAGTCAATATGTATTACTTTTATAGTTAGAAAATAATGATATAGGCTTTATACTTAAAAAATATGTATAAGATGTTAGGGACATTTCACAGTATTCTGAATCCGAATATGCTCTTTCCTAAGAGAATGCAAGTGGGTGCCAAAATCCTCCTAAGTCCCGGGAGTGGGAAGAAAGAGGAGATGTCCAAGTGTATTTTGTGGCATTGCCCCAGGGATTTGGCTGTGTGCTTTCCATGGATTGAACCCATATAGTCCATCTTCTGTAGCTGCTGTCAAATATGAGACCTGGGGTCTCCTGACCCTTTAATTGTACCACTTCCATGACAGCCACCGAGTTTGTGGTTAGAAGGACCAGCATTCAAGAGGCTGTTTATTTCCTCTTAGGACTAGGTTCTTTCCTGTGTGGTTGGGATACATGTTTCTTTTTTGGTGGGGTGGTAGGGGGAGGTGGCCTTAGGATCATGGTTCTCAACCTAGGGGTGATTTTGCTTCTCAGGGGATACTTGACAGTATCTGGAGACATTTTTGGTTGTCACAGCTAGGGCGTGCCACTGGCATCTTGTGGGTAGAGGCCAGGGATGCTGCTAAACGTCCCACAGTGCACGGAACAATGCCCTACAACAAAGACTTGTCCAGTCCAGGATATGAACTGTGTCGAGGCTGAGGAATGCTGCCTTAGGGATTGAAAAGCCAGGTTCAAGTAACTTTTACAGAAAGGAATAAAGCAGCTGCTCTTCTTGCAGATCTGAGTAGTCATCGAAGTCATCAATCAATACTTAATCTGGTTCATTCTCCACCACCCAAAGAATAAGGTTTTACAGGAAAAAAAAAAAAGGATTCCTTTAACTCACCTTGAATCTCTTAAGACAGAGCAAAAATCTGAGACGTGCAGTGTTGGAGGGCAGTTCAGCATTAAAAGTCTGAGCTCTGTCCCTATGCCACCACAAGATGGGTTGAGCATTCTGTTTGGATGACAGGGGGAATGAAAGAGAAGGCCACGCTCTTCCCTCTAGCTTTTCTGTTCCTGTATTTTTCTGATCTCTCCACTAGGAGGAACCTGTGGGGTGAGGGGAACCTACTGGGCCCTGAACTCTCTTGACTCATTTCCAGAATGACCACTGCTTTATGCAACTCGAGGGCTTTCTTTAATCATTATTTTATGCATCTCGGTGTGCAATTTTAAAGGTATTCAGGACACATTCACCTTAGTGTATCTGGAGCTCCCTTTATACTTTTACTGCCTCATATATGTATTTTTTTCCTCCTGAAGTCATTTTGGAAAGGGAGCGGGGGCATCAGAATGACCTGCAGGGAAATTTTCAGCTCTGCTCTTTCCTCACGGTCTCTCTGCTTCACCCACCTTCTCTCACGCATTGTCCTAGCAGAGAAACAGTATTATAAGTGGTCCTGGAAACTGCCTGTCAGAGCCCAGGAATGCTTCAAGGACAAGAATCCCCTCTGCACCCCCAATAATTGATTAATTCTCTCTTCAACCTGTGTGCCGAGGGCCCACTGCTGGTCAGGCACTGTTCTAGGCACTGAGGATTCACCCACAAATAAAAGAGAGTGTGGTCCTCAAGGAGCTTACAGTCTAACAGGGAAAGGCAGACAATGCACAGACCAACAAATGAACATATAAAATGTTGGGAGATGCTCGGCACCATGAAAAAAAAATCCAAGTGAGGCAAAAGGAGAGGGTGTTTGCAGGGAGGGTGCTGTGTTTTCACAGAGGTCAGAGAAGCCTTTCCAAGGAGGGGACATTTGAGCAGAGACTTAGAGGAAGTGAGGGAGCAAGGCACACCAGGGGAAGGAGCAGGGGGACCTAGAAGAGTGTTCTGGACGAATGTATGGTATGTGCGGTGGTAGTGATGCACTGCATGTGTTTGACCAACAACAAGAGTGAGGCCAAAGAGGCATGAGCCAGGCAGGGAGAGGCAGGAGACGAGGCCAGAAGGAGCAGCAGGTCTTGGAGGACTGAGTTCATGGTGCAGACAGGAAGCCCATGGCAAGCCACTGCGTGTTTGGAAAATAACAGTAACATGATCTAACTTACTTTTCTAAAAGATCCCTCTGGTTGTGAGGTAGAGAATATATTTTAGAGAGGTTGAGGATTGAAGTAGAAAACCAGTTAGGATGGTCTTACAAATATCCTTGTAAGAAATGATGGTGACTTGGATCCAAGGTGGTAGCAGGGAGGTATAAATTGAGTTGAATTCAGGATATAGTTTTAAGATGGAGCCAACAAGACTTTCTGATGGGTTGTATGTGGACTGTGAGAGATTACATGACTCTAATGTATTAGTGCCTGGCACACAGTTTTCACTAATTAGATGGTTTTAGAATGACTGTCTGAATTAATGACCAGGCAAGTTTTATTGAGCCCCATATGTAAGATACCATACTTTTTTTCTATAGAGGCTGCAAAGAAATCCATGTATTTTGAGAAGAAAATAAAACAGGAGCGCAGTAAAAATATACTAGTAAAAATTGAAGAATTCCTTTAACAGAACTTAATTAATCAGCTATTAATACCAGGTACAGTGCTGGTACTAGAGATCCAGCGGTGAGTAGGACACACACAGTCCTTCATGGAACTTGCAGTCTAAGCATTTGAAACATGATAGATGAATAGATAGTAAGACTTACAGACATTCTGCAGAGTACTGTCACTTCCCGCTGAGTGACCTGAGAAAGTGAGCGTGGGTGGGTGAGATATGAGCTGGGCGTGGGAGTGTGCATGCACTTCAGGGCGAGGTGGGTACTCTAGAGAAGGCGAACAGCAGACTCAGAAATGCACAAATAGAAAACCCCAGTGGCTGGAGTATAGTATTGGGTAGGCAGGGACGAGAAAGGAGGCCCTGAAAGAAAGTTGGGCTCAGTTTGTAGCAGGCTGCAGATTCCAGACTTAGGTGAACTTCATATAAAACATGATTAGAACTAACTCTTTTTTTGGCAGGAAAGTAATTAGGTAACTAAGTGTTTATTTATTTTTTAAATGGAGGTGCAGGGTGGGGATTGAACCCAGGACCTCATGCATGCTAGACATGCACTCCACCACTGAGCTGTACCTCCCCCCCACCCCGAATCTAACTCTTTTGCGCACAGCTGTAATTCTTTGCCATATTCAGTACACCCCTAGAATTTAACATTATCATTCACTCATTCAAGTAAAAATATTAATTAGCCAGAAACAGGGCTGGTCCTGGGACAAATAATAAGAAAGAGAAATAATCCTCTCAGGGATCCGTAGCCTCTGCGGGACTTCCCCAGCAGCAGAGGCAGGTGCTTTACCACTGGCTGAGCAAGGGCACCAACCGATCAAATTGAACATAAGGCCAGAAATAGAGTAGGAGGGGCCACGGTTACCCTCAGTAGCCTTTTTTCAAACCACGCCTGGGCAGTACAGGTTTGTAGAGGCTAAGTGCTAGTCCACTATCGCTGTCGTGAAACAATAACTATTGTTTCTAAAATGCAGGGGTGTGGGGTGCTAGGGGAGCCAGAGGAGGTGAGGGCCAACAGGGATGACCGAGACGGCTTCCCGGAGGAAGTCTCTCCTTGATCAAAGTTTACTCAGGTTCCTCTGAGCCCTTCTCTCCACTACGCCTCAGTCTTGCCTATGAAACCTGCAGAATCAGCAGAAATGATTTCTTTCACCTACCTCCTCCAACGTTAGGAGATTTTTTTTTTTTAGCATAGTTTCTAGCAGCTCAAGGCTACATCCCTAGAATGAACCCAGACTCCCTTAAAGCGCCTGTCTCAGAAAGCCCAACCTGCCAGGAAAATTAAGTTTGTTCCGTTAAACCTAGTGATAGGCAGATAGGCCCCTGAGCTTCCTCTTAGAGCTGTTATTTTTAAAAGCTTACAAATTATAAATCCTTTCTCTCCTTTGAGATGTAAATCTTCTACCACCTAGGATCTTCCCAAGGACCTGAGAGCCATCTCTTTGAAAAACAAACATTCTAGGAGATAACTCTCTAAGGAGTTCCCAGCCTGGTGGACACATTGCCTAACTTAAACCACTGCCTCTTGTCATAAAGATAGAGAAGTTTGTTTCTTCTCCACAGAAGCACCAATTAACCCAGATCATGTTGAAGAGTGCCCTCCAGGTTTTTGGAAAATTCCACTTCTGTGATTTCCGTGCCCCACTTCAAGACTCCTTCATTATCCCTTTAGAACTTCCAGTTACCGCTGCATAAAGCAAAATTGAGTTCAGTTCACACTGGATTCTTGTCCCTTTTGTAATAATTATTAATGAATAAA
Source organism: Camelus bactrianus (assembly GCF_048773025.1). Classification (NCBI taxonomy): domain Eukaryota; kingdom Metazoa; phylum Chordata; class Mammalia; order Artiodactyla; family Camelidae; genus Camelus; species Camelus bactrianus. The sequence goes on along the minus strand of NC_133550.1, from coordinate 38,673,530 downwards.
ATCTGTCCTCACCACTTTAACTATTGTCTAGCTCTTTTTATCTTTGACATAGCGTTTGAGTCATGTCTCAAAGAATAAATGATACTTGGCCAATGACGTCAGGGAGAAGCCCAATCTAGGAAGAAGCACGAACAGTTTACATATTAGACTCTTGGGCCTTCAAGATTTTAAAGGACCTACAAAAATGTTTGAGACCCTGCCCCCACCCCAAGAAAAAAGGAGAGGGAGAGATATGAATAAAAAATGTTTACATGAAAGTTAATTTAAAAAGTATTATTTAAACCTCATTGCTTGTTTATATTTGGGAGTCAAAGAAAAGTTTATTACATTTGAAAACAATTTTTTTCCTGCCTTCGCAAGATCTCTGAATATATATATAAAGATGGGCATGATAATCCCAAAGTAAAGAAGTTAGAGCCAAGTGATTTCGAAAGCAGAATGATAAAAGTCAGGATTCCTGGGGTTCTGCCTGACTTCACCACTAACCCCTTAGCCCTGGAGTTTCTGCTTCTGTTTCTTCTTCCTGGACACAAAGGGGTTGGATATCTTAAAATCTTAAGTCTGCGTCCATTCTGAATGTCTCTTCTACAAAAGTTCCACTTCTAGAGACTGACGTCGTTTTTTTCCCTCTCCTTAGACTGAAGCAACCTCGAGCCAGGAAGATGCTAGATGAAGGGGTAATAGTTGCTTTGGGCAGCGATTTCAACCCTAATGCATATTGCTTTTCAATGGTAATTATTTTTAATGTGCCTTTCTGAGCTATCAAACTTCTACCAAGCATATAACTAATTTAAAAATACTTGACTACCTGTTAAAACATATCAAAGATCTAAAAATATTTTCCTGTGAAACAAGGAAAAGTATGCAGGCAGCAGTGTAATTGGCTATTTCTACCTCAGGTGAATGCCTCCAGGCATAGGGAGAGGAGAGAAGGTTCTGTTAGGCTTTGATGCAGCCTTGGGCGCTGCGGTTTTACAACAGCCTATGTCCCCTCTCAGAATTGCAGAAGCTCAAAGAAGTGTTAGGAAGTTTTAATAAGAGTGGAGGTGAGCTTCACCTCACACAGTAAGTGGCTTTGAAAAGTTGTAAGCATTACACAGGGAACTATATTCAATTTCTTGTATTCAATTTCTTATAATAACATAATGGAAAAGATTCTGAAAAGAAAAATATATATGTATGTGTATGTATACCAGTTGCTTTGCTGTACACCTGAAACATTGTAAATCAACTACACTTCAATAAAAAATAAAAATTAAAAAAAATTTTTTAAAGGATAAAAGAAGTTATAAACATGAACTAGACACAGTGGGTAGGTAATCCCTATAACAAAGGAATCTTTTCCAAAGCATAAGAGCCTCTATGTGTAAATTTAAATTTTCTCATGCTAATTTTAGCCAGCTCCACTTACACCTTTAACAGTCATTGTTTGTTGTGCCGTGTCGAGAAGTGTCCTAGGTAACAGCTGCCATTTTTTACTTTTCTCCAACTTTCTTCTCTTCCCACCTCAGCCAGTGGTCATGCATCTGGCCTGTGTAAACATGAGGATGTCCATGCCTGAGGCCTTGGCTGCTGCCACCATCAATGCCGCTTACGCCCTGGGAAAATCTCACACCCATGGATCTTTAGAAGTTGGCAAACAGGGAGATCTCATTATCATCAGTTCATCCAGGTGAGTGTCCATCAGCTGAGCCAGTTTATTGTCTGCCCTCTGGAATGTGGAGGGTTGGTTTAAATCCCTTTTCCACTGATTATTAGTGTCAAGCTCAGTGTAAGCTCGGAAGCTACCCAGTGTTCTCAGTGTCACCCCTTTTTAACCAAAAATTCTCCCTACAGGGGCTAAACTGAAGGGTAGACCCACTTTTCTGGTCTTTTCATCTATCTTCTATCTTTCCTAGACCTCCAGGTTTCTGCTCTGTTTACCTGGACTTTGGAATTGTTGTGCCCTCTGGCACGTGTCTTTGTTTTTCTTCTTGGGTTCTGGACTTTTCTGCTTGTGCTAGACCACGCAGGTCCCAACTCTGGCTTGTCACCCTGGTTTTGACTTATTACCTTTCTGACTCATTCCTACTGGATTCCAATAGCCTTGCTTCAGTTTTCCTGCACTTGGTTTTGTGTTACCCACAGTCTGCTTGCTGCCTCCGGGTCTCTAGTGTAACAATTTGAGTTTCATTGTTCTAAATCTTAAAGTTGTGAATCCTATGGTGCCTGGACCCTGGCATGCCTACCCCAACCTTTAGAGCTCATATAGAAGAAGAGAACTGCTCTATAATTCTGCTCTCCATGATCGTAAGCCACTGGCTCTATTGAAGATAATGCTGACGTTACCATTCGTGCATCACTTAACTGATCAAATATTATAAGATCAAAGACTTAACTAATATCATTAAACAATATTGGATTTATCATAGATGAACTATCATAGTAATCTACTGTTTTTTAAAAAGCCCAAATATCAACCACTAGGTATAAAGAAATTTTTAGAGAATGTATTTTGGAATTAGCATTTACTGACAAAATGATGATTTTGATTTGTATGCATTAAAGTAATATTTGATTTCTTTCTAGATGGGAGCATTTGATTTACCAGTTTGGAGGCCATCACGAATTAATTGAATATGTTATAGCTAAAGGAAAAGTCATCTACAAAAAATGATAGATCTAGGAAAAGGACAGATTCTTTGACTGTATAAAATAAGTCAATATAGTTACATTAAAAGTTAAAATACCTTAGTAGTTTAAGAATGAAGTAACTGGAATATACTTCAGTATTTTGTTAATATCCTTGAAAGAACCCAAGAGATTAATTTATTTTAATTTAACATGTGCACCTACATATGTAAACAAACCAATTGTGATGATAATCTCAAAATATTCAATTATTTCACAAAGATTTGTTATAAATATTCTGAGGATTACTATGACGGAGTATCACAGAAATGCCTTTGTGAGAAAAGCAGATTGGCAATGAGGTAGACATGGCCTAAAATTCCCACTTTGTTTCTGTTTCAAATTTTAGTTCTTATACTATATTTAGTGAAGATTGGGGGATGGTGGGTGATATGCTCCAAACTAAGCTAAAAGGCAGCAGTCTATAATAAACAAATAGTTTTCCTTTTCCACACACAGTCTGCCTCTCTGGTTGCTCTTCGAGTGCCTTAGTGTACTCTGAGGCAGGGTGTCCTTCTATTTCTAATTTCTTCTCAACTCTAGCAATAGAGCTTCACACCAGAGTTCAAGACTCATTTTACACACAACTACAGGGGCCTTCCTGAAATGGATGTATTTTGACCAAATCCAATACTGTAATTTTAATTTTTTTTGAATTAAAATAAATTTTTTAACAGAGGTACTAGGGATTGAACTCAGGACTAAGCATGCGCTCTACCACTGAGCTATGATGCCCACCACCCCTCATATTGTAATTTTTTAAAATTTGTTTTTAAGTTTTGATTCTTCACATTACAAATGTATTAAAAATGTTATGTCTCTCAATAAATATTGGCTGTCACTGTTATTGTTGTTCTTGTTTACAGGCCTGGAAGCAGCTCAGTGTTGTTGTCTATTAGAGCTTTTTAGGAAATGAACAAATTATGGAAGAAAATTGATTGCATAAAGAAAAAGTGAATGGTTACATAAATAGGTGTCTCTAAAGCCATGTGAGTTGACTTGAACTCTTTTTTAATGCTTTTAATCATCCTTATAATCACAACTACATGATCAAATGTTGTTCTATTTATGAAGAGATGACTCGAGAATTAAATATTCACTATCCAAATTATCACCCATTTCAGATTAAGAGAGCCTGACTCAATGAGGCTTTACTGTATTCAGTATAAATCAAATCAAGATACCCGTTGTTGGAAGATTAAGGGTAACAGTGCACGTTGCTGTCATGAGCTAGTAGGGGTGGTCCTCTGGAGCTCTGCTCCTTGTACATGTGGCAAAGAAGCCTTGAGGGGGTGTGGGAAGCTTGTGGTTGCTGTGGTAAGGACCCCCCCCCCCATGACTGATCTCCTAGTCAATAGTGGGAGTTTGAGATGCAGAAGATAGATATAAAGGCCAAAACTAAATAGAGGCCTGTCCTGGAACCCAAGCCACCCAGAAGTAGATCCTTACACCTATGGAATAAGAAGGTGAAGCACATCCTGTGTTCCCTCTGGGAGACATTCACTTGGAACAAATAGCCTTCATGTCTGTTTTGAATGAAAGCAAAAGAGGGTACTCACTGGGAACTGCTGTGGTCTTCCCAGGCTGGTGTTCTGTAAGCCCTTGTAACTCATGGGTGCTTGCTAGAAATGCAGAACCCTGGCCCCATTCCAGACCTGCTGAATCAGGATCTGAGTTTAACAAGCCCGCGGGTGATTTTTATGCCCATTCAGGTCTGAGAATGGCTACACTGTAGACCCTAGCCATATGGACTTTCACACTGTGTCTCAAAATCTCCATTTGTTTTTGCTGCTCCAGGCCTTGCAGCACTGTTGCCTCTGCCTGGAGGGCTTTCCCTCTCTTTCCAATGTGAGAAATCAGAGCTAGTCTCTCCCCACCCCACCTGCTCCCATACCTCTATGATAGCCTTTTTGTGGCATTGTCATCGAACCGTCTTTCCCTTTAGATTGTGACTTAGTAGAGGGCAGGGGCCTGCTGACGTCCCTAGGATCTAGTATACAGTGTAGTTCCTGGTTCATAGCAGGTGATCAATAAATGAATTAATGAATGGCTGCACAAATATGCAGACAGTCACAGTGAAAACTACTTATTAAAATGCACTAAGCAGGTCAACTCAGGAATGCAGGGTTAAGGAAAATACTTGTTCGGTGGATTGGAAAAAGCATGTGAATTCCTTAATAGAATGTCAAAGGATGATATTCATGGCGGAGTAAAAGGTACAAATAGAAGCAAACAAAGAAACAATTCCATAATTGGGTGCAAAGGGCATTGCTATTCTCTGCCTAGGAGGTTGGAAGGATTTTGAGGAGAGGGAAAGGCTCCAAGATGGAACATCATGGAGTATGTAGAAGGGAGGGCCTGAGTCCTGGAGGAGAGGGTTCCGCCGGGCTGGGACCACGAGATCAGGTCGGGTCGGGTTTTACAGGGCTCTGAATGTCCAGCTCACTAGTTGGAACTTCATTCTGCAAGTCAGGGGAAGCCACTGAAAGTTCTGGAACAGGTTAGGACCAGGACCAGGGTGTTGTTTTAGAAAGAATTAATCTGGTTTTAGTGAGGGCAGTAGGCACGCTAGTACTTGTGTGAGTGGACTCTGACAAGACGCCTTAACAAGTCCTTTGGTGGAGAGAGCGGGAGGTATCAGGTGCTAGAAGTCCGGGTGGAAAGGTCTTGACATGGCGCCATGAGATGCGAAAACCCCGACTCCGTACTCCTCATTGGACTAGATTAACGTTTCTGTTCTCAACCTTTAAAAATTATTGCCACCCCCTGACTCCCAGGAGAAAATTAAATTTCTCCCTAAAGAAGATTTTGTTGGATAGGATTGAGCTTTGAAAGACCAAAAACCATTGTAATGTGTAAATTTTTTTTTTGCCTACTAAGAACCAATTTTCACCCCATTGGGGGCAGTATCACCCCCACTGAGTTGAGGATACACATATCAGATGCTGTGGGAGACAGGCCAGGCAACATGGTATGCGGAAGGGAACCCAAATCTGGGATTTGACATCTGGGTTTTGATTATTCTTGAACTCTTTACAGTTGTCCATCCCTTGACCCCTGTGGGACTTGGTTCCAAGAACCCCAGCAGATACCCAAATCCAAGAATGCTCAAGTCCCTTGTGTAAAATGGCATAGTGTTTGCATATAACCTATGCACATCCTCCCGTGTACTTTAGACCATCTCTAAGTTACTTATAATACCTAACACAATGTAAATGCTATGTAAACAGTTGCCAGTGTGCAGCAAATTTGAGTTTTGCTTTTTGGAACTTTGTGGAATTTTTTTTTTAATATTTCCTTTCTGAGGTTGGTTGAACTTGTGGATACAAAACCTGTGTATATGGAGGGCTGACTGTATTTATCTGTAGAGGTTGGACTTCCTCCGTCTCTGAAATTCTGATTCTAAGCTGGGCCTTTCTTTCAGGGAATTTACAATCGGATTAGGGCACTGAGATGGACACTAAAGAGTAGACTCAAAGCCAAACAAAATTAAGAAGTGGTTTCTTAAAAGGAACTCAGGTAATTTTTTTTTTTGGTTTTTTACATTTAAGCCTTTCAAGAAGCTTCTTTATCTTCTTTGTATGTGTGTGTGTGTTTTGAGGCAGGAGGCAGATTGGATAACATATTCTAGGGCCCCATCTAACTTTTGTCAATAGGGCCTTGCTTTAATGATTACCATTATAGAGAGGGAGTTGGTTAACTTCTGAACATTGGATTCCTTACAGGTGAAATGAAGAGGCTTCTCTTTGAAGGCAGGGTTATTATAAGAGTGTGAATAGAGTACTAACGCATAGTAAGGAAGCAATAATACTAACCTCCAACTCCAGTTTACGCATCTGAACCCTTTTTTTTTTTTTGATCTGTGTGGTGACGTTTGATAAATATGAAATGCACAGTTCAGTAAGAGTCACTCCACTAGCAATCTGTATATTCATTCCCAAACTCCTGAACACAGAGTCTCTTGTTAACCTATTGACTGTTCTTTACTGTGATTCAATTAATAAAAGAAAGAGCAGCTTAAGGACAAATTGTGACCTAAAAAGGGTTGTTTATGAAGACATATTAAAGAACATTCATCTTATCATGACATAGTACAATCAGCCAAAGTTAACTGGTGGAGAGCTTGTCAAAGCAAAAACAAAACAAAACACCCAAAACAAACAAAAAGTCACAGAAGTCTAATGTTTTTGGAAAAGAATGTCATCAATCTGTTTCAAGATTTGAGTGCATGTAATGTTGACAGTCAAAGATCCATGCGATTGTGGTTACTCTTCTCACCCTTAACAGTGAGGATCCCATAGATACCAGTAAGAAAGAAAACTCCAGTAATCTGAAAACACCACTGCATCTCTGCCCGGGTCAGTGAGAACACTAAAGTGTGAGCTTTAGCAAATGTAACACTGTCACCAGCCTAACCAAAGCAGGTGTTAAAAGAACTGAACTATAGACTAGTTTGGTCTCCCTGGGGAAGTTCTCCCGTCTCTCCTTCAGCATAATGTGACTTGCTGTTAAACTCTGTACCATCTGATCTGTTAATCCATGACAAAACCCATTAAAGATCCTCAGACTCTGGGATTTTGGTGGATTTCCTCTGCAGAAATTCCAGTGAGAATGCTGTTGGAGAAACAGGTCTTGATTCTGGAATATGCTCTATTCTGTACTTTTCGATGTAGGGTGCAGCTACTTCCCAAACCTGAGATGCAAGGACAAAGCAAAGTCAAAGTGCTGACAGCATTGTTTTCACATGCCGTTAAACATCAACCTCATCTGAAGTCAAAACATTACCTATACCTGACCGGATCCATAGCAGCTGTTTGCTTGCTTTTATCGTTAAGCCATTTGACACATAACCTGTGTCAATTAGTCTTTGGTTGCATTAACAGCTTTTAAAATACAAAGTCCAAAAGTTTTCTAAAGATACCATGAAGGTTTTCAGCTGCTTACTCTTCTAAAGCAAAACAAGCCAGCAAACAAACAAAACCTAGAGAATTCAGTGCAGATGGAATTAAGGGAAGTTGCTCAAGGGTACAACTGTGTGTTTTCTAAGGCAAGCCTTGAATGATAAGAGGCAGTGGACTTCTTTGCTCTGTTCTTTGGACCCCTGTGACTCAGAGTGTGGCCCTCAGACCAGCTTCAGCAGCAGCATTGCCTGGGACAAGGCAGAATGTCAACCCCACTGCAGACCTACTGAATCTGAATCTGCATTTTAACAAGGTCCCTCCAGAAAATCACATGCACTTTATAGTCTGAGAAGCACTGCTTCAGACCCTTGTTTAGTGCTTACCTCCACCCACCAACCTATTCTCTTTCAAGCAAAACATCTCAAATTAAGGCCCAGTTTTTGGCTTATAGCTGCTTTTTATCTGATTGCCACTGACAGAGGGGGAACATTTCCTATTCTCTTGTTTTACTTTAGAAAATGTATTCTTTCCAAAGCTAACCTCCTCAAAAAGATATATGCACCCCCATGTTTATGGTGGTATTACTGACAATAGCCAAGACACGGAAGCAACCTAAATGCCCATCAAGGGATGAATAGATAAGCTATAAGATACACACACAGTGGAATATTATTCAGCCATAAAAAGAAGGAACTCTTGCCATTTGCAACAACAGGTGGACCTTGAGGGCATCATGTTAAGTGAAATAAATTGTACAGAGAAGGACAAATATTGTATGATCTCACGTATGTGGAATCTTAAAAAAAAAAAAAGCTCATAGATGCAGAGAACAGATTGGTGGTTGCCAGAGGCAGAGGGTGGGTGGGGTGGGTGAAGAAATGGGTGAAGGTGGTCAGAAGGTACAAACTTCCACTTATAAAGTAAGTTCTGGGGGATGTAATGTACAGCTTGGTGACTATAGTTAACAAGACTGCATTGTATATTTGAAAGTTGCTAAGAGAATAGATCTTAAAAGTTCTTATCACAAGAAAAGAATTGTGACTGTGTGGTAATGGATGTTAACTAGACTTGTGATCATTTTGCAATATATACAAATATCAAATCATTATGTTGTACACTTGAAACTAATATAAGGATAAATGTCAATCACATTTCAATTTTTTAAAAAAGATGGACTCCTCATACAACTCTCTACTAGCAGTGGAGTTGGCAGCAAGCAAGGGACTTCCCCTCAGAGGGGACAGGGAACACTTAGAAAGACAGTGGTGAAGATCAAAGGAAAATTTAATTCCCCAAGAGCAGAGGAATGGTTCCAGGGGAAATCAAGCAATTCTAGGGAGCATAATGCCTACAAATTATTATAAACGGCTTAAAGAACTTTTAAAAAATATGTTTAAAAAATGAGTGAGCATGCTAAATATCTGTCCCTATTAGATGAGTTTGTAGTCAACATAGCCAGAGGAAAGAAGCAGTAAAGAGAACCCACATCTCACCAGGGTGATGGGGCAGGACACACCTGTGCACTAGACAGACCCAGAGCCCTTTGAATAAAAACCTGGGAACATTGTTTTCTCTTCAGGTCTGTGCAGTCATTGGACCAGATGGTGGTGGTGGTGATAGCATTACAAAAAGAGAATGTACTTCTGAATAACAGAGAACATTCTTGGTAGGGGGGGAATCCATGAACCTTTCATCTCATTTTCTCCCCATGAATACTTGTCCCAAGTTTCCATTTAAAATTCACTTCAGCTTCTTATCCTTAGATATTCAATGTTTGGGTGCAACACGGGACACAAAAAAAGATTTTTTATCAAATAGCTTCTCAGTGGCCTTGAACATTGTTTGAGCACCTTTTGGTTCACTTCTGGAATAGCCAGGAAACAAAAGAATAAGACAAGGTTTCTCTACTCCCCACTTCCACGTTGCTCTCCCATAATGACCCCAAACTAAGAAATAAGCCAAGTAGCCCGCTTACCTTCTGCTCCACAAGCAGCCTGTGTGCTGCCTCGATGTCTGGGGCCATGAAGCGATCTTTTATCCAGGGCCTACAGAGAAAGCAGGTCAAACCATCAGCCAAACATTAACTGCTGCCAGGGTCCACAGTTCTGAAACAGTGTCACTTCCAGGGACCTGTTTGACATTACCTTACAACAGAGCGCACCAGGTCATAGACCTTCTCCAGGGGAGTGGTGGTTTTCAAGGGGCGTAGAAACTCGATGCCCTGGCAGGCTGCGAGCAGCTCAATGGCCAGCACTGAAACAGGGAAGGAGGAGGGGATGGCTGATTAGAGTCTGACTTCATGCTTGTGGGAAATAAATCCCATGCAAGCTGACAGCCATTGCCCGTCAACCAACAGATGGTTGTTTCTCAGTCTATTGGTAGAATGAAGCTGCCTGGGTATTTGGTTACCATTTAAAGTCTGCTTTTCTAACCCCTTGGCTGCATCTTTAATGGTGAGAGGGGAGAGCTATCCAAGTAAATGTTTCAGCTCTCCCCTCCCTGCTCAGCTGATCAAGATGGATGACCTACCTCTGTTTCCTCTTTACCTCTGTGTGAATGTCAGTTTGTTTTCAGTCTTGCTGTTCCCTATGGCCTGAAATAGCTGGCACACAGATTTTCATCAAAGGAACTGAAGGAGCCAGTGAATGAGCAGATGAGTCTTTGGCTGCCCTGGGACTAATTCTCTAATATCTGCTTCAAACCTTCAAACTTAAAGGCTCCCAAGTCCACTAAAACCAAAATTCTAGAAACTGGTATCCTGTCAACTTTAAGTTTCCTGATAAAACAGTCTTTACACTGTCTATCCCTAGCTACAAACTCTTATAGAATGTACCATATTTTGTGATCCACTCTGAATATTGAAATCTAGATCTTTCCATATTTGATAGTCTAATGAAGGATTTTTAAAATAGAAATATAATTCAAAATCAAACCACTTTGGCTTCCATTATTTGCCAAGAAGATAATTTAGAACCTTGAAGTTGGTCAGATCACTTAAGTGGTTAACCAGAATGAAGGATTAAAAACATATGACTCCTTGTCTTAAAATTTTGTAAAGCACATTTTTCACCCTCGTGAGTACAGACCGGTCACAATGGGAGAAGATGAAATTATAGAATCCATTTTGGACCTGGAAGAAACTTCACATCTTCTAGTCCAGCCCCTTCACTTTGCAGGTAAGGAACTGGAAACTTTGAGAAGTAAAACATCATATTAAATAAGTGCTTACACTTATTTAAAAGAGCTGGAGCTCAAGATCAGAGTTGAGTAATCATTCTGATTTCCTCCCCTACCCACACAACACAAATCTGGCCTCCTGGTCGGGGAATGTGCTCCACAAGCAGCCTGTGTGCTGCCTCGATGTCTGGGGCCATGAAGCGATCTTTTATCCAGGGCCTACAGAGAAAGCAGGTCAAACCATCAGCCAAACATTAACTGCTGCCAGGGTCCACAGTTCTGAAACAGTGTCACTTCCAGGGACCTGTTTGACATTACCTTACAACAGGAGGAATGGCAGATTTTGCTAGTGCATATAACAGGCAGCTTCTTTGGTAGATTTGCAAGATAAAGGTGAAACATGTCAGGAAATCCTTAACTCACCACCTCTACAACATCTTGTTAAATACTCTGTTGCTTTCCACAAGCAGTGGTTCTCCCTGATGCATCAAGTGGGATTTAAAAATCATCCACTTCATTGTTACAAATGCAGAGGATTCAATGTATCTTGATTTACCTGGATTTGTTAAATATGATTCTCATTTATTTTGAAATAAGCTGATATTCGGTGGCTTCATAACCACCTTCACCCTTCCCTTCCAAAAGTTTAAGCACACGTGAAATACCCTAAGAATCATGGAAACACCTGCTACTCTCACATGAGTATCTGCTTCGCCTTAACAGAGTATGATTCACGTGAACTAAAACCATCCTGAGCAAATAAATAAATAACAGTTCTACTTAGACATATTGCAAGAATGTTCTCCAGGTTTTAAAAGTTGATGCCATTTGTGTTATTGAAATCTGAGGCTAACTTACACCCGTGCTCCTTTTACTAAGAAAGGACCGCTTCTCCTGACCTTGCATCCCCTTCCCTCCCTGGGCCTTGAGATGTCCATGCTTATTTCTTGGGCTTCAGTCTCCCTCTCACTCTAGATCTCTGCTACCCTGAGCTTTTTAAGATGCTCCCTTTGAAAAGATTTCCCTCCTTCCTCCAGTGGGCTATTATGTTTCATGTCCTCTTTTCCCCTGCATGCAACCACCTGTCAAGATCCTGTTCCTGATATTCTCTCCTGACCTCCAGCCGCCGTCAGCAGCCTCCACACAGAACACTGCCCTTCATCATTCACCCCAGGTCTTTCCTGACTGATGGCATCTGTACTTGGATGTCTCATATCTTGATCTCAACACATCCCAGAACGATTTATTTTGTGCACACCCCCCACCTTCCCTTACAAATCTACTATTCCTCCCCTCCCCTTAATTAGCTGCCCCTATTTGTTGTTCGGGCCTTTTTGGGGGCTGGGTAATTAGGTTTATTTATTTTTAACAGGGGTACTGGGGATTGAAGCCAGGACCTCATGCATACTAAGCACACGTTTTACCACTGAGCTATACCCTCCCTTCAGGTCTTAGTCTTAAATACTCCATCAGAAATGCCGTTTGTCATCCCTTCAGACCAGGTCAAGTTCAGTGATAGTCTCCTAGAACTCTATTCTTTTGTCAGAATTTTGTTTTGTTAAGTGCTACAAAGTGTTGCCAAGTTGTTACCCAAAGTCCCCCTCTCTGGTTAGACTCTAATTTCCAAGAGCGCAGAGAGAAAGAATATCTCACTCACTGTTTACTCCACTGTGTTCAAGTGATGCATGCCTTTCCACCCCAACCAGGCCGGACAGTGTGAATGGGAGAGTGACAGGTAAAGGGGACAGGGTTTCTTTCGGGAATAATGAAAATGCTTTACGGTTGATTGTAGTGTTGACTCACAACTCTTGAGTATATTCACAACTTTACTAAAACACACTGAATTGTACCATTTAAATGGGTGAATTGTATGGTATATGAATTATATCTCTTTAGAGCTGTTACCAAAAAAAGAAAATGCTCAACTCTCTCACATTTCTCTTAAAAGAATGATATTCTTTTGTCAGCCAGTTGCTTCCAGTACAACTGCAAAAATTTGGGAACTTTGAGAACAAAGCCTAAAGGCAGGCAATTTCACTTTAAAAAACAAAAGACGTAGTGATTAAGAGGCAGGAAGAGGCTGACCCCACACAGCTCCACCTATGAACTACCTTTGCTGAAACAAAATGCTGTCAAGCCTTTAGGGTCAACTGCAACGTTCAGAAAACGATGGAACAGAGAATAAGCTGGAAGTACAGCACCGCGGGGAAGCTAACAGGTAAGTCTAGAATGTCAGCCTCTGTCGGAAAACTGATCTGTTTTTAAACTGGTCAGTGGCATGAAAACAAAAAAGGGGGAGGGGGGAGAGGGGACTGTTCTAAATGAAAAGAAGCTGAAAACCTTGACCACCAAATTTAAAATGTGCGTCTTGAATCCTAATTTGAACAAACCCACTGTGAAGACATTGAGATAACTGGGAAGTGCTGACTGTGTACTCTGATGATACTAAGACTTACCGATGATTTTTGTTGGATGTGATAATGGCATCACGGTGGATAAGAAAGTGTTTCTATTTAAGAGTTAAAGAGTATGCAGGAAGTTAACACTAACAAGGATTTGCTTGAAAATAACGAGAAAAGTAAAAGAAAAAATGAAGCAAATGTATTAACTGTTGAATCAGAGTGAGGTGTATATGAAGGTTCATGGTACTAACCTTTCCACTTTTGAATATGTTCTCAATTTTTCATTAAAAAAAAAGCCAGCTGATGAATTGGCTTAGCCAGCAGGTGTGGTTCTCAACTTTCAGCGAGCATCAGAATCACCTGAGGGGCTCGTGAAACCCAGATTGCTCTGTTCTTTCCTAGAGGTTCTGATTCAGCAGGTCTGGGACACGCCCTGAGTTCCCAGGTGATGCTGTTTCTGATGCTGCCGGTGAGGATCCCACTCTGAGGATCACGGGCGCATAGTTGATTGGCGAGGCCTGCCGGCCTCGCTGGGGTTACCTTGCTCCACGTGCTCAATGACCCGGAGGGCTTTCCTTGCTGCCCACCCTCCCATGGAGACATGGTCCTCCGTGGCAGCACTGGTGGAGAGGGAGTCCACGGACGAGGGATGGCACAGCGCCTTGTTCTCAGAAACTGCAAGAGGTCAGAGAGGTGAAGTATGTTCCTAATAGAAAAACTCCCAGAATGATACACGGCTTCCCAAAGTGCTCCTCAGCCTGGGATACGCTCTCCAGGAGCTCTCGGTCATTATCCAAGTACCAGATGGTCCAAAGTTACTTTGGGAAAAGGAAGCAGGTTGGTTTTTCCCCAAAGTGAGAAGGACTCTAAAGCTACAGTGAATTCTGGGATAAAACCCTAATATTACAAAACCCAAGTTGAAAACACTGGAAGCACTTAGCATGCTGGGGAGACCAGGAGAAAAAGAAGTGATGGTCATTTCCAGGTACTAGAGAACAATCTGGTTGTGTCACCAGAGGAGGTGGGATCGGAATGCAGGCATGGCGTTGGAGGATTGAGGCTGGACCCACAGATCCTGAGCAAGAAGATTTACAATTAAGTGATGACATCAGTGGATATACTGGGTTTAAGCAAGGGCTTGATGCCTGCCAGGCATGTCTGGCGGAGGTGCAGGTAGTCCTAGGGTTAGCCTAGATGGATGTCTCTCAAACTTTATTGTGTAGGTAAATCACTCCACCTTGTTAAAATGCAAATGTTGAGTTTCAGGTGGGGCCTGAGATTCTGCTGTTCTACGCAAATTCCCAGTTGATGGCTTTATTTTTGTCCAGAGAATCACACCTTAAGTAGCAAGGACCTAGATTACAGAGTTCCTTCTCCCCAGCTTCAGAAGCCAGGAAAGGTCACACTCAAACAGATTTTTCCCCTCTTCTTTTGACCATTGAGAGCAGCTCGGAGTGAAGCTTCAATTGTTTTCTGTGCTATAAGGGATCCTGAGATAATCTAGTGTAAACTATCTAATGTAAACTAGGGTGATCACTCATCCTTGTTTGCCCAGAACTTTCAGGTTTCAGCACTGCAAGTCCTGGGCCCCTAAACCTGCTATCTAGATCACTCTGTTGGCTAGGGTTTGTTCAGAAAGGTAACTTACAAGTGGCCAAAAAAAGAAAACCACCAGTTTTATTATAATGAAAGCAAGCTGAGCAATGTCAGTAGCAGCTACGGGAGCTAAACACAGTCAAACGAGGCTTCCCAAGTCCATAATGTTCTCTAAAGATCAATTACCACTGCCCTATGTTAATGTGAGAAGTCACTGTCCTTTAAAGGAATATTTCAGTCAGGAGATTCATGAGCAAACAGAAGATACTAGACAGAGGATGGATTTCAGTGCCTTTTGGTTGTGTTGAGTCTCAGTGTGAAACTGAGCTGAGGAAGGGGCGAGGAGTGATAGCAACTAGTATTTACTCAGTGCTCACGACATGCTGGTTCTGAGGCTTTCCATGTATTCGTTGAATCCTCCAAACAACCCCATTTAGTAAACTGATCACCTCCACCCATTTTCTGCAGGAGTAAACTGAGGGTCAGCAGGATTGAGAGACTTGCTTCACCTCATGCTGCTGTAAACGGACGGAGTCAGGGTTTGGACCCAAAACCTGTGCTCTGACTAAACTGCCAGGCTGTCCTGCCTCTTGGGTAAGTTTGCCAGAAAAAAAAAAAACAAACAGATGCTCAGTTAAATTTGAATTTCAGGTAAAAAACAAATCATTTTTTAGTACCAAATCATGAGCCAACTAATTCAAATTAGGCACATGCTTTCAAACTGGGCATCCTACATTTCTATTTGTTAAATTTGGCAACTGTATTTTAGGATTAAATATTGATTAAAATGATATCATCATTAATTGAAGGGAGAGCATTGTTTGGGAGCCAAAAGGCTTGGGTTTGAATTCTGCTTTACTTCTTATTGGCTGTGCAGTACTGGATAGGTCACTTAACTTGTTGGATTTTCAAGTACTCATCTGTGAGTTGGAGGAAATAATAGTACCTGCCTCAAGGTATTGTTGTGACGATTAAGTGAGTATATGTAAGTGAAGCCCTCTGCACTTCCTTTGTGCCAGGCCCTGTTCTGATGTTACTTCTCTGCCCCTTACAGTCTTGAGTCAGAAATCAGTTACCTTGAAGGTCAATTTTCATAGAGGGCATCTTGCTTCTTATAAGCATTTTTGCATGTTGTAATCACATCCTTATATTTTTAGTGGTTGCTATGTCTGATGCACTATATCCAGACTTTAATGACTTGGGTCAGCTCAAGTTTCAGCAGTAGCTCTAAACATCTATGTCTTTTTCCTTCTGGTAGTCTTCAAACTGAGATTAGGGAAAAAGCTGCAAAGATGAAGTTCACAAGTGATGTCACATTGCTTCCTACAGAGAAATTGTGGAAACCTCATTATTTACAACCTCATTGGTATATCATTATGTTTCAGTATAATGTTGCTTAGGTTTTGTATTTTTTTCTCTAAACCTGCTGCATTTGTATTGAGAGAGGGAGGATGCACATGGAGGGGGTGAAAAAGTTTGATCTTGTTCAAAGACAAAATGGGACACTTTCAGGTAAAATGGAAAGGCCCTTAAACAGACAGGCTTGCGTTCTGGGCAAAGGGCAGGGAAAAGTGCTTACCAAGGGCTGCGGCTGTGCAGTGGGCTATCATGAATCCAGAGTTCAGACCTCCTTCAGCCACCAGGAAGGCAGGCAGCTCGCTGAGGGAGGGGTTACAGAGCCTTTCAATTCTTCTTTCACTAATCGCAGCAAGTTCATGGACGCCAATAGCCAAATAGTCCAGGGCCTGAAAGAGTGTCTCAGTTCAGTTGGCCTGCACTGGAAAATGCTTTCAGGGTCAGGAGTAGTTCTATACGGCTTACTTTGGCTGGGTATTCACCATGAAAATTTCCTCCGGAAACAGTCTCTCCCCTGCTGGCAAAGACCATCTTTCAAAACAGGTTAAGGCTTTCACATAACACTTACCGATCACTGATTTTTAACATTGAGATGGCAGCCCTTGTACAAGTGTAGTGTGGAGGGAAGGAGAGCCTCTCCACAAGCAGGTGTTGACATACAGGGACACAAAAGCCAAAAAATATAAGAACCTTAAAGCTGATTGTGTCTAACCAACTGGGGGCCAAAGAAACATGAAGCATGAAGTGATGTTTTCTCTTGGGAGTAGAGATTCTCAAGCACCATAACAGTCGTAATCTGGTGGTTAGTACTTGCCCTCAAAACGCTTATAACCTGAAACTAAGAACGGAGACCAGGACACCAGTTTAAAAGCAAATTTCTTTGATGGGCACTGTGAGCTTGTGCTCTGTAGAAGAACCTGCTAAATGAAAGATCTGGCTGATGAGCAGCCACCAAATTATCTGGAACAGTCAATTCTGGGAAAACTTTCAAACCCTCTCCTCAGTGAGCCTGTGCCAGCAATCCCAGCAATGGTGGCCAAGAGTTGTGGCAAACCCACTGAAGTCAGTGGCAACTTTGGACTCACTGAACATTAGTACTCTCACAGACCACCCCATTCCATCATGTATTTTACTTAACCCAATAGGCACCCCGACAAAGGCAGGAACAGACATTCCAAAGAGCTAATTTTCACCTATGGGACTGAAGAATATTCACTGCCTATTAACTAGGAACTCATGCTGTGTGAGAGAAGTGCTAACTGCCAGAGAGCTGGAGAGACATGTGTTGCATTGACTTAGTCAAGTTTGGAGTTACCCTCTTCTGTGCAGAGAACCCTGAGCCTTTAGGCCTATGTCCTGCCCTTCCCCATGGTCCCAGCCCCAGCCCCAGGCCTCGGTCTTCTCTCTGTTCTCTGAATCCTCATAGCAAGTAATCCCTGCACCAGTTTACAGCTTAAGCATTGTCAGTTGTCCTCTAGACGTTCTACATTTTTTTGTCGGCTATTAGGTTATAGCAATTAGAAGTTCTATCCATAATATCCAGCAACTATGTAACAGATATTCTATAGCCACAACAGAAAATTGAGAAAAATATTCTTTCAGGTCACACTATAGTGGTAACAGTATAGCAGGAGAAATCCCAAATATTGGCCTACTGGGAATTCACCAACAATTAAGAATCTTTGCTTGAGAAAACAAAGGACTTTTGGCTGGAATTTTTGCTGAGGCAAGTGGTGGGGGAAGAATTGAGTAAGGAATTATCCCCTCTCCAATCCAATAATTTCACAGTGTTTTTGTTTGTTTTGTTTTTTATTACTCTATTAGATACCCTTTCAAGTCTAAATTAAGTAAGTGTAGAATGGATATCTTGGCTGTACAATGCAAGAACTGATAGATGAAACAAAAATACATAGAGTTCATGAAAACTCCTCCATTTGCAGGGGTGGAATGGTGTCGAGTAGGGTTATTGAATTGGAAGTTATTTAGTGAGTGTCTGATCTAACTGTAAAACAGTGTGAAGGACATAAGGCACACATCCTGAAGTCGGCTTGTTAGAGAAGGCATGTTCAGCAGGTCTTCTGTGGCCCTGTATACAGCTGCTGTCCGCTCACCCAGGCTGTGCATTGCTCTCAGGCTGCTAATTCAGCACTAATTCTCCAGTGCTAAGAACTGAGGCAGATGTGGGATAGGAAAAATAGATTCCTAAGGGGTTGGGTGGTCTTCAAAGGTAGTATTGTCTCTGTGAAGACTTTGCCAGTGTGCCTCCTGACTGATCACATCAACTTCCAGGGGAACTAAGCCATCTCGGAACATTCCCACACTATGGTGCTGAGATACCCACAATATGAAGGAAAGAAGGGCTCCGTCCTTGAGAGATGGAAGCATTCTTTTTTTGTTCAAATATGGCAACACTAGTTTGAGTAAAGTCCATGTCAGAAATAAACCCAGGATGGGGAAAGCCATAGGTCTCTGATCAACACTTAGGTAAAGTTAAAAGGCTGCCTTCTGTTTAGTGCACCATGGTATCACTAGACCCAAGAAGGTTGACATAAATGCCATCCTACCCAGGGTTTCTGCAACCACACTTGTGACACAGGTCTTCATCCTTCTACCAAGAACCTCGGCAGTGGGTTTGAGGGCAGATGTCTTCAGCCGATGATGGAAATACCCCCTTTTAATCTTTCTTGAGTCAGTTTTGGAAGCACCACGTTAGGCTCTGCACCTGAGACTAGGTTCACCAACCTGTCTCTCCCACTTACCGGCTCAGATCTAGAGCAAGTCATTTAACCTCAGAGCCCAGGTACTCAGTCTACGAAATGGAGTGACAGGGAGGTTACACAAAACAATCACAGATCTTAAAATTACCAGCTAGAGTTCTAGAATTACAGCTTAATAAACAGTTAAAAGATACAGGATTATCTGTTGCACTGTTAAGTTCTGTGGTAATGATGTTCTTCACAAATGCTATTGTGTCATTCACCACACCATGGACCTAAAAAACAAGATCAAATGAGTTAATACATGGAAGACACTGATAATGGTGCCTGTCACATACAGTCTGATATTCTTAGAATAGCAAGGACTTCTAAACTGGGATTTATTCTTACTGTAGAGCTAATTCTTACCCATAGATGTTTTCGATCTAGCTATAGAATAAAACTTGCTGAGAACAAGGAAATGAGGGTACTTGCTCTAGGGAAGACTTTATTACAGTGTAGATTGGAACTTGGCACAAGCTGAAGTATTGTTTCATGCCTGAGATGCATCTGTCAGTCCCTCATTCAACTAACTGCCATATGCAAACGAGTTGTAACATCTGCAATTCACTTGGCTTCACACCAACCCAGATCTTTTGCATTTTATATTTAAAATTAAGCCTCACAGATTCATTTATAATGGTCTATGTCTGCCTATTAAATGCAGATAAGATCTAGCCATAGATATTCCCCTTGAAGTATGATTAGATTTTCCTGGGACCATCCCTGGCAGGCTGGTTCTAGTTCTGTCTAACGAGGAGAACCAGAATTTTTTTTTTTTACTTAGGGCACTAAACCAAAACAGTAAGCTGTCTGTTGGACTTCTCTGCAAGGGAGCTGAGGAAAGCAATTCAAAGGGAAACAAGTAGCTTACCATCTAAAATGGAAACTTTACAATAATTGAACAAATGGAAGTATGATATACATAATTTTAATAGGGGCAGTACAGAAATTTGGATATAATTGGCCATTACACGATTTTCTAATACTTTCCTCTCCTTCTATCTTCCCCCCCTAAGTTGGGGGAAAGAGTAGAAACATGTTGGATTTTTGCTTACCTGTGGACAGCAGCGCAAGGTATATGCATCCTGAACGCGATCACAAAACCTGTGGCTTTCTGTACAAGAGGTAGAAGGGGTGGCAGGGGACATATTAGCAGTTTTCTCTCCAAAACACGAAAGCAAATAAGCTCACTCACATAAGCATGTCCAGACCTGCTATTTCAGATGGGTGGTGATCTGAATCCAAGAGGGACCGAAACCGAAAAGCAACTTCAATTTGCCCACGGTGAGGGCGAACAGCATGAATGTCTAGAATTGAGGAAGGAGAAAAAGTCTAAGCAATTCTTATATTAGAATGAACTATCACCAATAGCCCAGGACCATACACAGTGTTGGCAGAGCCCTCAAAAGCCCCAGGGGTCCTTAACCACCACTCAAGTTAAGATAGAAACTTAACTCGAAAAACAGGAGTTTCCTTATTGATTTTATCCTTTCTACTTTAAATATCCGAGTGCAGACTAAGTGTTGAACCCACTGGGAATTCAACTCAAGACACTAAAAAGATTTAGGCTTACCATGGAAGAGGGCTCTACAGGGCCTGATTTAACTCAGTCATTTTTAGGCGGTTTTTCTGTCCTACTGCTTATAAGAGAAGGGGGTCTTTCAAAGATACTGTTTTCAAGATAAGCTACCACTTCTAGTTTTCCTCTCCTGATTTCTGATGGGGACCGGCCTTAATCCTACTTCTCAAATCCTGCAAACAGATTCCTAAGACAACGTAGTTAGATGGGAGTCAGAGCTGGATGATCTGGGGCAGGGTCAGCATTTGTCTATGAAACACACTCATGTCAAAGACCAAGTGTGGCATGACTTAGGTGAAGCTGTAACACAGCACTGGGTATGCACAGGCACTTGGATTTTCTTCTCCCCTGCCATCCGCCCCCACCACTCCCATGGCTGAAGATCTCAACCAGCCCATCCCACCAGCTCTGGCTGAATTAATGGCAACCGAATGGAAGAACCAGGCTGACCGGTATCAAAGGCTTTGGTGGTGCCCTTCAACACCTCGAGAGTCAAGGCCGCCACTATGTCAGCCTGCCGAGCAATAGCACTGGCTCTCTCCACAGCTTCACAGCCCAGGGAGGTGATCATCTGCGTCCCATTGATAAGCGCCAGACCCTTGGGGGAGAGGGAGATAAGTTTACCAGTGTATGTGCACATTGATTTCTTATCTTTTGCTTTCCTAAGAGAAAAGTTAGCCTGTCAGCTGAAGGATGTTGATTCATGGTTTCTAAAGTGTGTGGTAGTAATTCTTAAGCACTCAAGGATGAAGCCATCATATATGAAATCCTTAGTATAAATCTGGAAAAGCAGTTAAGTATCCCCATCCTCAAGGAAGCAATGGAGCTCCAGTGTACACTGCATATAAAATCTTTAGCTCTTAATTATGCTGCACTTCTTCTTCGAATTCTCATTGTAGACAAGACACCCTGAAAAATTTCTGGTCCAAGACTCTTGGCTTAGAGCTTCCTAAGGGATGTTGGCTTGTAGCATCTCTTAGGGATCCTTAGAGATCCCAGTTTGAAGTTTAAGTTCTTCTGTAAGAGAAGCCCTAAGTATTTATGGCATGAAGAGTCTTTTAAATGCTTAAGACAGAGACCTTTCTCCAGTGACCAACTTACAACAAACATGGAAGCTAAGTTTAAGAAACCAGTGAGGCTGATATTAAGACTGAAAATAGCACAAAAATGAAGATTTATGTTAAAATTTATGTTACATTTTGTTAAAATGAACACATTTTCGTTGTGTTTCCTTACCTCTTTTGGTTTCAAAACAACTGGTTTCAACCCATGAGCTTCCAGGACCTGTAGAATGATTAAAAAGGTAAAAATGGGTATCACATGAAATACCAGCATATTTCAAACTTCACGTGGAATCCAGTAAAAGATTTTTAAGCCCAAAGGTCTGTCTTATAAAAGATGAGACCTACATGAATCGCCTCTGTTCATCTTTGCTGGTCTAGTCTCTAGTCCTGTTCTGTAGTCTGCAAGCAGACTTAGCTATCAAATAATTTGCATACCTAAATCAGGGGCTCTAGTGTCTACAGAATCAACCCTGAATGTTGGTTTCTAGCACACTTATATGCAGGTGCACTAAGGCTGGGTTCTGACTCTGTTCACATTCCCCAGCCTCCAGAGCTTGACCTAAAAAAATCCTCTACCCTCATCCTACTTATCTGAACAATGGCAGAGCCTCAGTACAAGGCTTCTTGCTTGTATAGAAAATGTGTGAGCACCAATTAAGAGGGGCTTATGGAGCTAAGAGATGGATACAGCATCCTGAGGGAAAATGGGCAGAATAATCATCCCCTGAAATAAAAAAAAGTGAAAGCAGTCACTAGGCTAAGGTCCCTGTAGGGAAGAAGGAAGACAGGGTGGCACTATTTACTCTGTCAGTTTCACAGGCTTATTAGAATAACATATGCTAATTCTGTTCTGGGTGTTTGGGGCTGAGGGTAGGAAAAATGGAGACAGACAAGCTCAGGCTAATTACAGTCATAGTATGTTAAGTGCTCTAGGAGGTAGGAAGTGGGTAGTGTTTGGTGGAAAATAATCACACAAGAGCCTGGGAGAGCACAAAGTAGGGGCAAAAGGGACTCGGTTGCGGGGGCGAGGTGCTGGGGATGGGGATGGGGATAGGGATGGGAAAAGAACCAGGAAAGCAGAAAGGGAAGTTTCCCAGAGGACTTATCAGAAGGAGGGACAGAGTGAGTGGGGAAGAGAAGAGGGCGTGGCTGGTCCCTCTGCCTAAGACACATTACACTTGGGCTGCAGGGAACCTCTGGCTTCTGTGATGTGCACCCTTGGCGGGGGTGGGGGGAGGATTAGGCAGATAACGTGACAAACAAGACTCTTGTAAGCCACTTGACATTCAGATGTTATCCTAAGGACAACAGGAAGCATTATAGGTTTTGGCCAGGACATGCTTGGGTTTGCTGTGTGAAGGGGGTCGGGGAAACATCGTACCCAGAGAAGTAGTCATGATCAGGTTGCATGGAAGCAAGGTGATCTGGAACCCACATCCCCAGAATGATTATCTGTTCCCTTAACTTATTCCTCCTCCTTGGTCCTCTGCCCCTTCACTTACTGATAGGGGACCTCCCAGCAAGAGATTAGGTGATACTTCAAATAATTCTATGGGCTGCTCTGATGAATTTGGAGATGAGTGAAGAAAATACTAAAGCGTCATCAAAGACAAGCCTTTCTGATTGGCCATCGGATAAGACCTTGTGGGGGAAGAGGGAGGAATGGAACCTCCTTTCCAGAAGCCATTCAGTAAGTGCTATGATCCACAGCTCTGTACCTGTTAGACCAGCAACTAAATAAGTTGCAACAATGTGTGACCTCCCGGATAGGCACTAGATGCATTTTAGATGCAAAATAAATTCCTGCAATTAACACTGGCCACTATACCTTTTTACCAAGATGATCACCAAGTGCAGAAGGCTGACGGTTGAGTATGGAAGCTAAGAGCCTTACCTACTCTGACACCCCTACTGTGCTAAGGCTGGGCTCCTGACTGTCCACACTTCTAAGCTTCAGTTGTCACAGCCACAGAATAGGAATAACAGTGGCCCCCTCACTGGGCTGTTGTAAGGATTAAGTGATGGAAAGCATGCAAGTACCCTGACGTCCAGCCTAGGGAAATGACCACAGATGGCAGCAGTTATTAAGGTCTTACATATTTAGCATCAGCCCAGCCACTCTTCGGAGACCACATCTTCCCTTCCCCAATTAGCCCAAGAGCAAGATGAGAGAGTGGGGCAAGGTCTCCACTGGCACCAACGGTTCCTTTCTCTGGAATGTAGGGCAGGCAGGAGGCTGGGAGAGAAGCAGGCACCAGTTACTTCAAGAGTACTTCCTTCTGGCCATCCTCGCTTTGACACTGACGCCAACCTCCCCCAACAGGATGTAGTATTGCTTACAGCTTAAATACCTGGGGAAAAACAATCCCTCAAGCACAACTAACACTAAGGGACCTGGCTGAGCTGCTGTAGAAAGAAAGAGGCAAGGGGAAGAAAGAGAGAAAGGCTGGAAGGAGGACCCTGCAAGTAGCGAGGCCTTCTCAGTAAGCCACTTTAAGTTTGGACATTATCCCAAGAACAATGGGAAGCATTACACGTTTCAGCCAGGACACACTGGGATATACTGTGTGAAGCGGGTGGGGGGAACACTTTACATAAAGAGCTAATCAAGGAGGGGAGGATGTAGCTCAAGTGGTAGAGCGCATGCTTAGCATGCACAAGGTCCTGGGTTCAATTCCCAGTACCTCCTCTAAAAATAAATAAACCTAATTACCTCCACAACCCCCCAAATAAATAAAAATTAAAGAGAATCAAGATCAGGCTGCATGGAAGCAAGGTGACCTGGCACCTATATCCCTGTAATGACTATCTCTTCCCTTAAATTCTTCTTTCTCCTTGGTCTTCTGCCCCTTTGTTTACTGTTATTGTGCGTGCTCTAATCTGACCTAGAAATTTCTAGAAATTCTAGCAATGTCTCTTAAAGATGTGATCGGGAACTAACTACCAGACCTGTTCATTGCCACCTATTTCTAAGAATGAAAAGTTTAAAAATGATCTCAATAGGAAATTAAGAGACTTCCACAGGACTGAATGGTGTGTGTCACCATTAAAAGCTATTGGAGGATGTCTGAAAATATGAAAATGTCTACATTGGAAAAGTAATACAAGTTGTTCTAGAAAGATGAGGTGTACCAGAGTGTCAACAGGGGTTCTCTGGGGAGGTAAAGTCTCAGGCAACTTATTCTCCTCTTTTCTGCTAGACTCCTTGTCACCCAGTCTGCCACCTCACCACCACTTACAAATGGATATGTACTGTTTTGGAGGAAATTCCCATTAAGTTACTCAAAAAAAGAGGCTGCATTTCCAAGGTAAACTCAAACTACTGACAGCAGTGTTTTTTCCAACTGCTAAGCAATGTCAGTAGGATAGAGCAGTACCACCCACAGCTCAGTGTCCAGATCATAGTTCATCCTGAGAGTTCTCAGAACTCTAGGACCCAGAGGCAACTTAGGCTCACCCATAAAGCATAGGTGGGTTCATGGCTGAAGTTATACGCTCTGGGATTTTAGGCTTATAGTAGGGCAGACCAGGTGGGAGTAGAAACAGGTGTTGAATCACTGCTGGTCTGTGCAGCACAGCCTTACATACCATAGAGTGTTCTTTCAACTTGCTATTCACTGACTGGCGTATCATATCTGCGGGTCACTTGTGCCCATGGGAACTCTAGCTTGGGTTTTGTTCTCTGTGACTGCCAGACCTGCTTCTCCCCCCACTCCTTCATTTCAGGAGTCTCCAAGTTTTCCCTGACCCAGAATGTTTATCCTTATCTTGTGAGAAGGGACAATGGCCTCCCAAGCATGTCAGATCTTGTCTCTACTTTGTAATTTTCCTATCCCAAGAAGTTTAAGCTCCAAAGAGTTGAACTGCATCGTATCTTGGGACTAGACAGCTTCATGATCACAAGCAAGTCTTTAATCTCAGTATTTCTGTTCTACCTTGTAAGAGGCTGAATTTCAGTTATTTAAGTCTGGCTATCCCACCACTTGGGGGGGCATTAAGATTTCAGATTCCCAGGCACCAACCAGAACTACCAAATCGGTCTTTGGGATGGACATTCAGGGATCCTTATATTTCCCAGATGATTTGATGTAACTTCTCTAACTACATTCAAACACCACTGAATCAAAGGTTTTCTCCAGCCTGAACCTAAGGGGCTCTTTCTAGTCTTAAAGATGCCAAGTGCTAAGTGAAGGGTGACAGAAAATGGATGAAAGCCCACAGGAGTAAGAGTCTCTGCCCCACTCCCACCTTCCACCCCCACCTTCCACCCCCATGTAGCTATCCTCCTCCTTGCCAAGTCCATTGGCCATTCATCTCCATTGTTTTATGTCTTGTCTCACTATTTCTCACCACCCTGTCACCACCCAGCCTCAATGGAGAGTCAGTTGGGGATCCATGGCATTACCATTAAACACTTTGATAACTTGTTTGAGAGTCTCCAGGGAAATGCCACTGTATCCTTTGGCTAAGACATTGATCCTTAAAGCCAAGAGCATCCGGCATCTCTCAGGGATTAGTGGTTTCCCAACACCTACAAAACAGAATTGATGTTTTTCTCCAAGAAAAACAAGGTCTTTTCCACCTCCTAGCCACCTCCATCTCAAATTTCTCTCCACTTCTTCACTCAGATCGTTGCACTGCTCTCCCTCCTGACTGTCTCCCTTCAAGTCTCACCTTGCAGACAAATGTGAAACTACAGTTTTGCCTTCCCAGTTCCCCTGTTTAGAATGCTTCAGTGAGCCCCCGCCCTCCCCAACACCCTTACAAGAGCGTCCAGACTCCTCAGCACAAGCACCTTTGCAGTCTGATGGGAGCTGATTCTTGATAGACTCTCCTGTCTCAGCTTGTCCAGATCAACTCATCCCTGGAGTTCCAGCTTTAATTTTGTCCCGACTGAATGACTCTCGGCATGACTGTATTCATGCTTCCATCCCAACCCTGTGTTTCTGCCTGGCCCATTACTTTTTCTGAGATTCACTCAAAAGGTGATCTTGTCTGATGCTTCCTGCCTCCCTGCCCAGCAGCAGAATTGGCACCTACTCCTTGGAACACCCTACCTATTCTTGGCTGTTACAGGATGCCTGACACTTACCCCTCCCCAACCTATCAAATTGGCTATCAAAATCCTCGGATGCTCAAGTCTCTTGAATAAAGTGATGTAGAACAGTCTGCCCTCACCATCCTCAGGTTCCTTATCTGTGGATTCAACTCACATCCAAGGCAGATTAGATCTGCGAATGCAGAACCCTTAGATACCGAGGGCCGACTGCACTTCACTCATCAAATCAGACAAGATTTAGGCGGCACTTAACATTTGGAATGAGTTACCTGAAGAATGTGAACGTACTAGGTTGAACTGGAGCTCCCTGGAAGAGAAAAGGAAAAAAAGCCCTCTTAGATACCTCACAGTGAAAATGTTCCCTCAGCTAGGAAAATAAAGGAAAAATAGCTAAGTCTTTGGAGGAGCAGAATAAGGCAAGATGGTGCAATGGAAGGCACCAGCAAGTATGGGTTTTCTGTATCAACTCACATGCCACTTAACTCAAGCCTCACTCTCCTCATCTGTAAATTGGGGCAAATGTTAATTATTTCCCTTGTTGAAAGAAATCTCAAAAATGTGAATGGGTGGTGTGTGAATGTGTGTGCATTTGGTGAGGAGGAATCAAACTTACTCTAGCTTACTGGTAGGAATTACAGTTCTGGCAAATTTCCCAAAACCTGTAGTAATGCCGTAAACAACTAGAATAAAAAACAGTATACAATTAGACACAGGCCACGTTTTTTAACTCGATAAAAAGACCTGGGTAACATAAAGAGAAAAAGGTACCAGTTTTTTCCTTCACGATGCTGTCTATGACTTCCCTGGATTTTTGCACCTTCTTTTCAGCAGTAGGGGTGAGCTAGGAAAACATTGGTCAGAGCTGAGCATGTGGAAGACTTCCACGTGCAGTGAGAAAGCTCAGGGGACAGCCTTCCCCTCCCTCCAGCATACCTTGATTTTGTAGTGTCCCTTGCCCAAGCCGACCAGATCCTCTGTGGTCAGGCTGTCCCCATCCAAGGCGATGTACTGTGCAAAAGAAGGGGATCTCTGTGAGTCTGAACAGCTTAGTCGCTCAAACAAGAGAGTAGGAAAGCCTCACAGCTCAGACACTTTGATCACTCTTTGTGGAACATGAATGTGCTAGTTAAAAAGACAGCTTGCAGAAGAAGAAGCCAAGGAGGGAAAAATAAAAATGGAAAAGAGTAATAATGCCTTTCCCTACTACCTAGAGCTGGATAAAGCCCCATCCTCATTGGTGGTGTTTGGGCATAAATGTTGCTGGCCCTCCCTACTCCTTAAAATGAAGGGGACTTAATTAACAAAAAAGGAAGTGGCTTGAAGCTTACCTTTTCAGGTTCCCGGTATTTGCTGTATCTGTAAGCCAGGTAAAGGAAAATACTGGGTAGTGTGGAAAAGCCCCAGCCCCATCACTGGCAGGAGTAGCCCCCAGAGCAGACCAACGAGCCTGCAGGAAAGGATACAGGTAAACTCCTTCTGGTTGCGATGGGATGAAGTCAGGGGACATGGTGTCCCCTTCTATAACTGAAACAGAGTGCAAGAGAGACCCTTTATGGATCACAATGGAGAGCCACACTGGTTACTGATAAACCAAGAAAGGGCTCTTCCATTGCCTTTGAATTCTATAGAAATGGCTGCTCTAAAACGACTTCAGATGCTTTCAAGTTTACAGAGGAGAGCAAAAGGCAGAGGTGCAGGTGCTGAGTGTGAACATGGAGGGTTAAATGAAAGTTCCAGATCTAAACCTCACCTCCATCCCCATCTCTGGCTTTATTTTGTTTTGAATCCGAACTCCTCTCTGCTACTGGCCTCCAGTCTGGTGAGGTTCCTTTGAAGGGCAAAGGGACTTTCAAAATGACTTGTAACTGCAAAGGGATTCAGCCCCACAGTCTTGGGTTCAAATCTGGTCTCTGCTGCTTACTAGGAGCCTGACTGACTCTGGGTTAATGTATCCTCCTTTCTGGGTCTGTTGCCTCCTTGTAAAAGGTGGATGAGAATCCTACCTTCTTCGCAGGGGTGTGTGAGAATTTAAGACACGGCCAGTGCGCATTTTCCCCGGAGTGGGGAGGGCAAGGGAACATTCCCTCCCCGGGATGCCGGCCATGTGATTCGCCACTCCCCTCTGGCCACTCACCCACTTCCACGAACTCGTTGTCCTCCAGGGCCACCTCCAGCAGGTCCTCGTTGTCCAGCAGGCCCAGGCCCTTGCAGCGGCGCACGAGGAAGCGCACATCGCCAACCGAGGCGAAGCCGCCATTGTCCGGCTTGTTCTTGATGTACCGGCGCACGGCTTCCCGGCCCAGCCAGCCCACGGTCAGCTGCGCGTCCAGGCAGGGCACGGCCAGCCACTCTCCGCGCACGTGCACCGTGTACCTGGGCATGGCTCCTCCGCTGGTGACGGTCACCAGGACGGGGCAGTTTTATCTGGACGGTGACTACTGAGGTGTGGTCGACAGGGAGAACTAGGACAGGCTTTGAAAACACGCCCCCTCCCTTGTCTTTACTCATTGGACAAATATTTATTGAGGGCCCCACGGTCGCTCTTTGAGTTTTTGCAGCTGAGCTAGAGGCAAGAGAGGGGGACACAGGCAGGGATGCTACCTGCCCACCTGCCACCCAGGTCTGCTGGCAGCAAGGCCTGGGTTCTGGGATCCTGGGAGTCCTGGTGCCTGCTGGCACCTGCTGCTGCCCACTCTCCTCTGGGGTCCTGGTTTCTCCCTCCTGTGCTTTCTGTCTGCTTTCTCCTCCTTTATGGGCAGCTTCTAAACACCACGTTCCTGTGTTTATCTGGAATTACTCAACTGTACAGTGCTTCCCACTGGCCAACTGTGACACCAGGAAGTGTGGCAATGTCCATTTATTTGTTTATTCCCCAAATACATGTTGAGTAACTACTCTTACTGCCACTAAGTTTCTCCGAAGGGAGACTACAAGGCGGGAGATCATTTCCACAATTGAAGGTCACCATCTGGATGAAAGGGCCAGCATGGCTTGGAAGCTAACTGCTCAGACGGCCTTGTGTGGGGCTCCAGCACCAGCACTTACTAGCCTCGAGCAGTAGTTTATTAATTCACCTCTGTTTCCCCACCAAAAGGTGGAGGGGCTAACTTCCTCACTGCTGTGTTTGCAGTATCTGCCTGCAGTCAGATCCTGGCCCTGTCATTTCCTAGCTATGTGACCTCTGGGCAAGTTACTTCACTTCTCTGAACCTCAGTTTCTTCATCTACAAAATGAAGATAATTATAGTACCTATTTCAAAGGCCTATTAGGAGGATTGAGTTCACATATCAAAAGTCCTTAGAGCAGCACCTGATACGATGAAAATGCTGCAGAAGTATTTGTGGTGACTAGTGTTTGGACCTTAATACTCTGTACACCTTTATTCCTTTATAAATGTTCTTTCATCTTGGTACATGAATATCCCTAATCTAAGTAAGCGTCTTCAACAGGGATCACTGCTCCCTGCACCCAATCCATTACCATTAGTATTAAGGAACTCTGAAGAACATGAAAAAGAAATCAAAGAAATGTGGGCACTGTTTGAACCAAGTAGCATTTTAGTAATAAACCAGTTTCTAGAGATTGGATTATTCCAATGGGAAAATCCTGTGAAGTCTGTTTCCCCTAAAACAGACTGCTGTTGGGAATGGAGACACTGTTGCTCACAGAAAACACCCACAGTCAGAATGCTTCTCTTACAGCTTACTGAGAAGTGTATGAAGAAAGAGCTGTCTCTCCTTCGGCCTCACTGGAGTCAGCACTTCAGCTACCCATTTCCTGACCACACCCTGGAACTCTTCATCGTCTGAATTTTGTACACATACAAATCTTAAATTCCAATACCCCACCTTCTGACCACAACCTCCTACCCTTCCAGTTCCCCTCATTTCAGTCGTCTTTGCCCTTGAACCCGGCCTTGGGTCAGTTCTTTCTTCCCTCCATTTCCTACCACCTTTCTCACTTTCCTTGGAAGCTGGTCCCCTAGTTACTCACCTGGACTGCTTTGAAATTCCTTTAAAACCCTAACCCCATTCCTACACTGAGTCAGACCCACCCCCTGGGTCATCACAGCAAACTTCTGTCAGTGTTCACCCAAGTGGCAGGCTCTGCTACAGAAAATCCTGTGATGGGTGGATCATGGCGCTCTCCTGCTGTGTGTCCCTCCCCCTTAGAGGGTTCCCAGAACATTCACCCTGCTCCTCAAGGACTTTCTCAATATCTACCCCCTCTAAGAGGAAGCCCTTACCTCCTACATCTCAGAAAACTGAGGCCCTTAGACCTGAAGCACATTATGTTTCTGCCTTCCTCCATTCATTCATCCAACAAGTAACTCTTGAATGCCTGTTATGTCCCAAGCACTATGCTAGGTGCTGGGAATGAAATAAGATACACTGTCCACCCTCATGGTGCTTACTCCCTGCTGATGATTGCAGATGTGTAAAGAAGCCTAATAAGAAGTCCTCCTACGCTCTGTGCTGTGAGAAAATTCAAACTACTGGGTACTCCAGTTGCCAGCCCCAGCTGAGCCCAGATTCTGCGTAATCACAGGCCAGACATCAGACGTGTAAGGAGAGAAGCTGCCAGATTACCCCATCTCCCAGTGAGTCATGCCGCACTGTTTGAGGATTCTAGGCTCAGGCCCTAGACACCGTGGAGCAGAGGCAAGTTATTTCCACTGGCTCTGTCCAAATTCATGACCCAAAGAACCCATAAGTCAATACTTTTAATGAAGTTATTCTTTCTTCACCTGGTTGGAACACAGTTCCAACTTCCTTTGCTTAGCTAGATTTCTCATTCCTTAAGACTGAGTTCAGGCCTTTTCCTCTCTGGGAAGCATTCCCTAAACCCTTCAGTTGGGGTAAGTGGCCCTTCTCTGGGCTGCTTTACTTCTTCTTTAGCATTATATAGATTATTACTTATTTTTGTTCACCCAGGAATTATGTGTGTATCCAGCCGGGCACAAAGGTATTCAACATACACATATTAGCTGAAGTTAAGTGTAGACTCCACTGAGCTGGTCCCAGGTAGGTCCCTACAAATGTTTGTCTTTAGCGCCCTCTACCGTCTCTGTAGTTTCCTTCAAGACCACCCTACTGGCCTCCCTTACCCCAATTCACTTTCAGTATCACTAATTAGTGATAACTGAAAAATGACATTAGCTTAGAGTCAGAGTTAAGCTTATAGGGCAGGGGAAGCCTCCAAGAGCATCATCTGGGTCCATGGATTTGCTAAAATCTAATCACTTAGAATGTGATTATATACCAGGGATTTGAGCTGAACTGTCTCTTCTGGTGTTCCTGGGATGGAGCCAAGTGAGAGCAGAGCCTTGAGAAACAGAATCACACTGCAGTGTAGATGCATGTCCAAAAGGAGAGAATTGCTTAGGGGAGTGAGAACAGGGGAGAAGACTCAGGATTACAGGAAGGGCCAGGAACCTGCCTCTTTGATATCTGCCCCACTATCTGGGTGTTTGCTTCTATGTATTTTAAGACTTTGTTGTTTTTGTTATTTTTACTACATTAGCACTTTGGGCGGGTATTTATTGATGATCTACTCCCACCCACATTTATACTCTAAGACACCATTTCTCTTTGCTAGAGTTGATTTGGCCAGGGCCCAAGCTGGGTTAGAGTCTTCCCTCTGGGAATCTGAAACTGAGACAGTCTCTCCATGTGGTAAGAGCTATCTGCAACAGTAAAGCTGGGGGTAGCCAGACTATACAATAAGGACCAGAGAAACAGAAAAGGGAGACAAGAGTTTTGATGGCTCTGCAGTCCCAGTGTCTGTCCCCTTCTGTCTGTCCTCAGATTCTGATAGCCTTCCCCAACTCTGTAGCCTTAAAATAGTCCTCCTTTTCCTCTTCTGACTTCTAGTCATTGGGGTTGCTGTCACTTACAATCAAAAAATCTTAACTAATACGATAGGGGTGCCCAAACCGTGTGCTGAGGCACCTGGGGCACTGCATTACACTCATGGGGGTATTTTGTTACTTTCTCACTTGGCTCAAGTTGTATTGTTTTCAATTATTTCTTTCTCTGTGTTGTATATTCGATGTGGGTGGAGAATAGTTGCTGACCACTAAAATAAGGAGCTGAGGCAGGCTGAATAGACTGTCAGGTGTACCTGAGGGACTGATGGGAAGTAGGAGTTTTCGGGGTGGCCATCTGACCCTAACGGACAGGAGAACAGGACAGGTCCAGTGGGTCAGTAGGTGGATCCAGGCGTGGGGAGCAGAACGTTCTCACTAGAGTTTATACATTTTGGTAAGAGTTCATCCTGTGTCCATCAGCTGGGTGACAAGCAAATCTAACTGAATGTTCATGTTTAAGGTTATTTTAAAAGCAAAACTCTAACCATGTTGAAGTTTTGGTGTGCAGCAGATTCCATTTAAAGAGCTTAAAATACAAGGTAAATAATATGTTGATGTATCTTGTGACCATACTGGGAGAAAATGAATATGAAACTAATTTAAAAATTGACATTTATAAATCAAAAGGTTAAACTTTGCTAAAATTCACTTTACAAAGAACATGACACCAAGGGTAGGGGAAGGGAGGTAGCTCAGCTTTATTTATGAAAAAAAGATCACTGACAAAACATTAAAAAGCCAAAACTAAAATGACATTTTTCATTACATTGTGAGTTGAAGTTTTGTATTTCTTTATTAATTAATTTTTTAAAAAGAGAAATGTCTGAAATCAGCCATGGGCAGGTCCTTAATCCACTTTTAAATCCTTCCCCACAAGCATGGCAGTCACGGGGTGCATACTCGCCCTGTGCTCTTGGAAGGTACAAATGGCTTGATCGTGGGATTTGTCAAAGGCAGCAAGGTCCCTGTAAAAAAAAAAATAATAATAAAGAAAAGAAAAAAGAAAGATAGATAATGACTTGTTGACTTGTTTTGGCAAACTGTATTATACTTGTGAAGTAACTGAAAAGTAAACAGATTAATAATAGATATTTATGTCATGGTTATATATATATATATTTTTTTTCAGAATTCTGCCAAATCCATAGTCAACATAACTTCCCTAAGTATTCTTAACTTCTATCTTGTGGCCAAGATACAACTTTTCTCAAGCAACCTGCTCTTAAGACTTCTTTGCAACATCTGAATCAAAAAGATTTGACTTTACCTGCTCGATTCTTCTTGCATTTAATTTGACTCTTTTTTTCTTGTCCATCCCTACTCACCAATTATCTTCTACTTGCTTTTAAAGATCTTTCTGTGTATGTAAGATTGTCTTCAATTTTTTTTTCTTTTCACCAGCGTCTAGCCCTATTTGGCCCATAATAGGTAATCCATATATAATGCTCCTTAAAAAACTAATGAAATCATCTCAAATTTTAAATATTTTGAAGTGTTCATTCCTATCCCAAAATTATATCTATAATCTTAAACAAATTTAAAATATTATTTTTAGATTGCACTTTAGAGTTAAATTTAGCAATAACAAAGACAGCTGTGTAAGATTTTCCTTTCCCATTCCTTCTATAAAGTCAAAGCATAGTCTGACTTGGTTCTTACTTGAATAAGGGTCGAGTAAACTTCATTCTTCCTTGTTCAGTCGCCATTTTTAGAGCCAAAGGAATTGCTTCCTCCCATTTCGATTGAATGCAGAGTCGTAACCATCTAAGAGGAGGATTTTTAGGGGGGTTGGGGTAGGAAATGAGGAGGAAAAAGTAGGATATGACAGGTTTATCTGAAAATTGCTTTTGTAATGATGAATAATCCCAACATTATAGTTGCATTGTACACCACCATATATTATGTCTTTATTCTGAGAATCTCAAATTCTTATATACACCATTTAATAATTGGAAAAGAGAAGGAAGAAGAGTTTGTTCTTGAAAAAGATCATATGTTTTAAAAGGTTTGGATCATGTCAGTGCTCATGAACCTGACATATGCAATTTCTGAAGGAATTAAACTTTGATTTAAGCTCACACTACAAATCTGACTTAAGAAAGATGAACAGAATCAGAGATTTCTAACTATTCCCATGTCAGAGTCCATTGGTTACTCGTTGAAGAATGCCTATTTACCATTGAATCCTTAATTCTAATTTTTTTATAAAAGCTATGAGAAGCTTAGAATGAATTTTAACAAAAAGATTAATATTATTATCTTACAGATACTGCAAACTATTCCTTAAAGACCATGATAATGATGGTTATAGACGCAATAAATTTGACAAGGATTTCCCAAGCCTCATGTATGTCTCACACGCTGCTTTCCCTTTCTCCACCTTTTAAAGTAGTTTTCTACTTTCTTCCACTGAGACAAGTTAAAATGATGTACCTGAATCGTATTTCAGAATTGTTAATGGCATTGAAGTTGTACACCTCTTGCATTCGCTTTATGTGCCCCAAAGGAAGAGGTGCCTAAGAGCAAAATAAAGAAGTATAACGTATCATTTCAACAGGATTCCTTGGAAGAAAGGAGCTGGAGAGAAATTCTTAGCCAGATTAAAATCCTCAGTATTTTATAATATAGAAATAAGTTAGATAAAAATAAAAGAAACATGCACACTAAAATAAATTTTGTGCAAACTTCTTCTGGATAAGGGTGTTCTGCTAGGAGCCAAGGGACTAATTTAGTTTGTGAGGTACACGGAGAACTAAATGAGAATTACTCTCTCAGACTTTCTGGCGTATATAGATGCTAACCTTCACAGCCTTTCCAGAGTCTTTCAGGTTCATCCTTATACCTTTTATGTCTTAAATTTATTCCATTCTTCAGATTCTGTCACAGTTCCTTAATTTTTTCCCTCATCAATTCCTCCCAGCTTTATCATTGTATATTTCCTCCAAAATCTATATCCTTACAAAATAGCAATTTTTAAACTTTTATATTGCAGGCCTCTTTCAGAATCTGATCAATATTATGGACCCCTTCCTCGGGGTGAGGGGAATATATTTACCATATAAACACAAACTTGTGTGTGTAGTTTCAGGGGGCTCATAACTCCTGTGCCTGTGTTATCCCACGTTCAAGTAGAACAGGTTTGCATGAAGGAAAGAAAGGAGAGTTCCGTCTGGACCGGCAGAGAGTCTGTGGTGTCTGTGGGGTGCAGGCTGAGGTTCCACTAGATTGATGGTAGCTCTCCGCTCGTCATGACCTCATCTTACAAAATCCTCACTCCACCCTCATTAACCATCTCTGCTCTCACTGGCTGCCAGACCCTTCCCAAACTGCTTAGTTCAACCAAGCTCCAAGTCCACCGTGGTAGGCCAGCTGGTTAAGTTCACCTCCCAGGTGCCCTTACTTCTGTAGTGTCCCCTGTGCCTACTCCCCAGCCAGCCCATCTGGCTCTCTCTCTGCTTGTTTCTAGGCTACCCGGCAGGCAGGGCTACAGAAACTGGTGAAACCGTGATGGTGGTTTCATGCACTGAAAATGGATTCTCTAAGGCCCCTGTTGCTTTAAATTCCTACTCCTCATTTTGTATCGATTCCATAGGAAATTCTGTTCAAAGTCTTCTCTGTTCCTCTCCAGGTCCTTGGACCCAAGAGCTCCCTGCATGTAATAGTAGAGACACTGTCATTGTCTCCCTTTTGAAATACAGCACCTCCTTTCAACTTCACATATTCTTTTAACTACCTGGCTTTGAAACCTTCAAATCTGCTTGGACTCCTTCCTGTTAACCCCTAAATCCAGTCGGTCACAACCCCTATGCTCTCATCCTGTGTGATCTCCCTCTCACCCATCTTGTTCTTTCCTTTGTCACCAGCTCCCTCCCTCCTTCCCTCATGTCCTGTCCTCCAAGAATCTCCCTACTAACTTTCACCACCAGTGTTCCTCACAGCACTCCAACCCTAAGCACCAGTGGGACAGTCTTCATAATCCATCACTCCGTCAAAGGACTCTCTTGTTAAAAATGCTAAATACTTTGCTACTGACGAGAATACAATCTAACATTCTTAGCGTGGTTTTCAAGACTCATCACATCTGATTCTAGCAGCCTTTTAGTAGTATCTGTGTTCACGTCTTTCCCAGAGCTACCACTGACTCCTGCAACGCTGGGCACGCTGTCCCTTGCTGCTCCCTGACTTGAATTCCTACCTCGCTGCTGACCCTGCTCTGCTCAAACCAAGCCCTCCTCCTCCAGAATTCTTCCTGATGATGCCAGTGAGAAGGGAGTTCTTTTTCCTTTTTTTCCTCAAATGATACATAAAAATATCCCTCCTTTTATCACTAAATTTTGCATTTGTAACCTTTCCTACTAGATTATAAACTTTCTGAGGACACAGCATATTCCTTTCTTACATGTTTTTATATTCAGCACAATATTAAACATAGCAGGCATTCACCAAATGTTTTTAAGGAAACAAATGGATTTTATAAACCTTTTTTTTTATGTTAGTTTCCACATTAATTTTTCTTTCCAAGTTGGGTTCGACTGTAAACACTGTTCCTTTATGCCCAGTTTAATTTCCAGCGTTTTGAACTAGTACTTACTCTCTGGAGCATCTGTGCTAAAAATTCATTCAACTGATGAGAAGATAGGTCTTTCAGGTCTTCTGAGCTGAATGAATTTAAATCATCTTCTTTGGCCTAAAAGAAATGTTACCTGATTATTTCCATTTGTGTACAATTCAATAATACTTACTTACTTATTCTGACATAAAAATAAAAATTAAGAAAGAGAGAAATACAAGTATGCATAAGATTGTTAAAAAAATAAATTTAAGCCTTAGCTATTTTAATCATTCTGAGATTGCATCACCATAACTTAAAGAGCTGATATGCCTTTATTATTTAGGAAAAATTAGACTATTAATAATAAGAGTGGAGGAAACTTTTGACATCCTTTGTACCACTCATGATACATAGATTTCCAAAGTAAAGAAACATTACGAAAAGCATGTCCACTACTTTATAGGCCATTTCAAAAATTTGGGTAAAGGATCAAATTGCATATTTTAAATATCACACTAATGAATGGATAAGGCCACAAGCTGATGTTTACCTCCATCTCCATACATTCTATTTTCCCCACTTAATCTTAAAAATCATCTAAGGGGAAAAAAAGTGAGTCTGTACTTTTCAACTGAGATTTGTTGCCAACTGTCTTTGAGGAAATGATAAAGGAAGACTAAATAAAGCTTACCAAAATAAGTATTTTAAAAATCTTTTAAAACTATTTTGAAGTTCTTTTAAACTAGAGTTTCTTTTAATTTTAAAAGAAATATATACAAACATTAAAAAAAAAATCAAATAGGACCAAATGAAAAATTCCTTTGCTTTTACTCCCTGTCTCCAAGTCCCAATCCTCAGTAACCTACATTAGTAGTTCCTTGCATCTCCTTCCAGAAAATTTAACGTATGCATATACATTCTTGTACAGAAACATATTATTTTACACCCTCCTCTTCCTTCAAAATGCTTCTTAATATCAGAACTTCTTCCTCTTTAGAAACTCACCTAAATATCAGAACTTACAGATCTCATTCTCTGTTCAAAAGCATGCACATTTAAAATATCGACTAAGGATATATTCATTAGTGGTAAAAAGATAAAAAGCAAGGGGATGATAAACCAAACTTCCTGGTCATGGTTACATGGAGGGCAAGGTGGGCAGAGAGAAGGGTGAGATGGAGATGGCGAAGTCCTGACAGGCAGGGACATATGCGTACAACCGCCTGCTTCTCTGAGAAGCCGCTTAGATTTTATAATTTCTTACCAAAAAAAAAAAAACAAAAAACAAAAAAACTTGAACTTAGATCTAACAAGTTAGTAATGCTCTAACCTTGTTACGAGAATCTCTAAATCATCCCAAAGATGTTTATATTTTATTTAAAATTACAGTCTATTTTCCCTTGGTTTCTGGTTCCATTTTCCTGATCTGCCTTACTCCTGACTTGGTTCCTCTTCCTTCTTCTGGCTCTTAGTGGATTCTCCCAAGACCTGGCACTTTCTACTCCTCTTACTCTCCACACCCACACAAACTTTACTGCAAACTATCATACCTCCCTATCTGTTCTTCTGAGAGCCCATTCATCTTTCCTAAAAATCACTTACTCTCCCCTAGGAGAGTAGAAAGAGCAAGAAAAATCAGAACTAATACCATCAACATCTGCTTGTTTTCCCCTCTCAAACTTAATTTTACACATTGTGGGCTGGTACCGTATCATTTTGGACAAACTTGACTTATGAATAGTGTTTCCAAATACATGAGTTTATAAGTAAAGCAGCACTCCTCAGACGTCATTGAGTAGAGATGTATTTGCACAATTCAAAAACGAGTCAAAAATCACATTATTACTCACAGTAATCCATCTTTGACTTAAGGCGATACAAGCATTTGTCAGAGTCATATCATAACTGCAAGGATGAAAAGTAGCAGAGATTAAGTTTTCTAAAAATGCACATGCTTTGCTTTTGCATCAGTGCCATTTTGAAGTTACAGAACTTAATAATTTACATACTTAATACTGTGAAATTTACATATGTAAATTTTAAAATAAAGATAAAGAACTCCAGAATGATGGAAGCAGGAAATCTACCTCATTTAAATATTACTGGTATCATCTAAGGACACAGAAATCCAAGTGGCTACCCAATTACCAAGTGAAACACTAGATCATTCTTTGGAGAGAATGTCACAACATCTCAGCAAGGACTGTCACATGCTTCTGTAGTCTATGCTGAAGGAGCTGGGACCAAGATGAGCACACTGAGCATGACTGCATGGCAGGAGCAGTTTCAGGCGCTCAGGACAACATGGCAGACCCCACAAAGTCCTTGTTCTGGTGGATTTTACATTCCGTCGTTCCTACCATCTAAACATCCAACATATCTGTGAGCAACTGCTATGTGACAGGCGCCATTCCAGATGATGGGGAAATAATGGTATCCCAGGACACCCTTGAGAGACTGCAAAATCATGTGAGTTTGTTCTTCTTTTCAGATGAAAGCAGAATTAACAAACTCTGACCATTAAGTAAAGCAAGTTACGCTAAGATGTGTGTTCTCAACTTAGAAAATAAATCATTACAATGGAAGAGACCATGTAATGTGTGCAAGATTCTTGTCAGACATCCCTCTTTGTCCATAAATCAAGCATGCTTGCTATGAAATGTTTCTGTTAAAGAACAGAATCAGCTGCCAGTTTGTCTTGGTGAAGTAGTCAGGCTGTGGACAGAAGGGAAACCCTCTCATTTGCCCTCCAGACCAAGTGGGATCAGAGGTCCTTGACTGCTTAGGCAGTAAATCACCTTCAGCTAGAACATGACTTAGCACTGATTTTATAAGGAACAATAGGGCAGTAGAAAAAACCTTTGGCTGATCTGTTTTTTGGTGCCTGAAACTTTTTCTTGTTGTAATGAAAAAAAACGAGGTAAGAATTAGCCCAGGGAGGGGAAGCAACCCTTACGTAGGGCAAGGTCCTAAGAAAAGTAATGAATGAACCAGGTATGAGCCCTGTTCTCATGGTGCTTCAATGCAATGACAGAGAAAGACTAATAATCACACAAATAAATCTAAAATTACAACTGTGGCAACAGCTGTGAAGAGGAGATACACAGCACCAAGAAACCCCTACATGGAGAGTTGACCTGGTTAGAGAGGTCAAGGAGTGCTTCCATGGGGAAGTGATTCTTGAGTTGAGATTAGAATTAACTGGGTGAAGAGTACTCAGGGTGGAGGGAACGGCATGTTCTTGGCTGCAACACAAAGCAGTTAGCATCTTCACAGGACTCTTAGAATACCAGGCTTCAGGTCCCTGATACTAGGAAGGTGTTTCATTTAAAACATAGTATAATGGAGGGTTTAAGATTGCCAGGGTTTGAATCTCAACTCATTACTTGCTTGCTGGGCAACTTTCAGCAAGACACTCTACCTAGCTGAGCCTAATCTGCCTTCTCTGGAGTGGGGACGATAACTGACAACACTGTTGTAATGATTAACACGATACTTATATGTTATTTTCAAGGAAAGGGGAATATCTTACTCTTTTCCATCTCTCTCACCATCCTTGTGCAGAAAGGAGGCACTCAATAATTACTTGCAGTCAGTTGAACTGATTTATATTAATAATATCATGGAAATTATTCATTTGACCTCAGAAGTTAAGGTTCTAACACCTAAGAACTCTCCTCTCATCACAAACTAGGAATAGCTTAAGGAAGGCATAACACCCTTTCAGTTATTTGAGGAGCTCTAGGATTTAGGAGAATGGGGAGGAAAGCACTGGTGGGTAAGCACTTACTTGGGTTTTATAGGGGGCAGTCCAGGAGAGTAGAACCAGGCATTCCAATCAACTTGATTGAGAATATCAACCTGTGAACAGAAGGAACACCCAGTTTACTACAGAACACTCTTTTCTATTGAAAAAAAAAAATCTAAAACAGACTTTCAGGTTCTCAAATCTATAATTTTGTCTACGTAGACATGTCAGGATAATTTCTGTTTCTTTTCTAATAAATTCATACTCATCAGTATACCTGTCAAGTCATCTATACCTGTCAAGTTATCTGTCAAATAATTAAAATAGAAAAATTAAGTACACACAAAAAATAAATCTCTGAAACATACTATAGCAGATTGCTCTGAAATTCCACATATGAGTTCATGTTGTTGAGATCACATTTTAAATAAGAAAACATTCAATGAAAGATTGAGTCTTAAAATGAATTCTAAAGCAATACTACTATGAAGTAGTTCATATCAGCCTAATAAACAGTCATTAAATAAAGCTATATTGGGCATGAAAAATAAGAAAGCTTTTAAATTCCAACCTTATCTTTAAAGTGGGAATACAGGAAATCTTTCCAGTCATCCGTGGTTATGCTCTTGTAGGAAAATTTCTCAACGTAAGCCTTTAAGAATCCTAGGAAAACCTCTAAGAGTTTTTTAAAAAGAAGAAGAAAAGAAAAAAGAAAAAAGTCAATTAGTAGAAAAGTAATTATTTAACATATTTTTTGGTTCTTCACATTCTACCAAGCCACAGAGAACATTCAGAGAACAGGGAAACCAATGAGGGCTTTAAGAGTCAAAGAACATTAAAAAAGGGAGGTAGGACTTAAGCTGGACCTTGAAGAGAATATGCAATTTGGTGGAAGGGGGAAGAGAAATCCTAGGTAGAGGTAAGGGGGTGACACAAGACACAGAAAAGGGATATACAACACAAGTTCTAAAAGCAATGATGATCAAAAAGGAAGAAAATATGTAAGCTTGGACAGATGGAATGAATCCAGATGAGGTAGGTCCATCAAAGTCCATTGACAAGACAGTGCTTTTAAACACCCATCAACAGGGAAGGTTACATAAACTCAACACATGTATGTAATGAAATGTTATGACAGCGTCAAAAAGCATAAGATAGATTTGTATGTTCTGACGTGGAAGGATGTATGTAAAACATGGTTGAGTTAAAAAACAAATGTAGAACAAATATATAGCATGATTCACTTTCTGTAATAACTGTATATTTATTTGTTTGTTCATTTACACTTAGAGAAAGATCTGGAGTCACACATACCAAACTGAGGAACTCTCACTTGTCACTCTTACAAACTTCTATGCAACACAAACATTTTTTTTCAATGAGTACATACTATTTTCCTAATCTTTCAGTTGTTTTTGTCTTTTAAGTCAAGCAGAACACTTTAGAAGTCACGGGTTATTCAAGGTCTTAAGTAAAGAGGTAACATTAGAAAATGATACAGATTTCTTCTGCAGCTACATAAAGAAATGAACTGAAAGAAAAAAAAGTGGAGCAAAAACAACAGTTAAAAATTCTATTACCCTCAGAAAAAAAGTCAGAAAATGCCAGCTACTTGCCTGGTCCTCCAAGAAGCTGTTCAAGGTAAAAGAGTAAAGCAAAGCCCTTCTCATAGGGAACGGAGGAATACGCTACATCAGGATCCACGTTTGTCAGATCAACCACAAGTTTGGTGAAAGGATGTGTCTCCCCAAAAGTCTTTATCTGTGAGACACAAAATTAGAGGAATGTTCAAATATGAAGACTGGTTACCACCATGCAAACAAGCTAGTAAGGGAGTGTTACTTCACCCGGTGGCATAACTTTAGAGGAATCTAGAACTTAAACTTAGAGACTGGAAATCATAGGATATGTTAGCACACATTTCTGGAAGTCTATTAACAGGATGGCTACTAGCATTAAGGTTTCATGATATTTCTTGCACAATAGTAGGCTTTATTCTTACAAAAAACTAGAAAAATGTTTCAGTGCCTGGTTAGCAAATTCATCTCAGAAGAGAGCACTTAAAAATGACATAAATGCATCAAATAAAATTCAAACAGAGTAACTAACTGACTCCATTACTTGCAAAGGCCCAGTGAAGTCCTGTTGGTCATGAACACAACCTCACACAGGATAATGACTCACATGTATCAACAAAACATTATACCAGCATCTGCTT
Organism: Camelus bactrianus; assembly: GCF_048773025.1. Taxonomy (NCBI): domain Eukaryota; kingdom Metazoa; phylum Chordata; class Mammalia; order Artiodactyla; family Camelidae; genus Camelus; species Camelus bactrianus. The sequence goes on along the minus strand of NC_133550.1, from coordinate 38,630,580 downwards.
GATTTCCCAAACTGGTAAAAGTGACTTTCTTTTTGCTACTTAGTAAAGCTGCTCTGCGGAATGAATTTTTGAACACCTACACAATTCTGGATGAATGCTTTTAAATGTATCACTCACTTACCGAATTCTGTAGTTCTCCCCATCCTCCTAGAGCGTGAAAATGTCTGAACTTTTCACCAAACAATCGTCCACAAATGTGGCGTTCCAAGTATACAGTGTGTCCTTCATTTAACCTGAAAAAATTTAAAAATAAAAACATTGACATGGCTGAGATAAAGAGGCATTTTAATCAACAAGGATTTTCTTTTTGGCATTTCTACAGAGTAAAGCAACAGTAAGGCATGAGCAGTGCAGTATAAGCAGACTGCCCAGCTCAGAAGATGGTATGGAAAACTAAGCCATGGCTCTGGTTTTGCATGTCCATGTATTAAAATGTGACTATACCAGGAACTAAACAGTAAGCATCAATTGAAAACCTCTGTCCTACCTGACATTGTGACCGTATTACAGAATTAAACAAAACCCAAAAAACAAGCCTGCCAACTCAAGAGATGGTAACAAAGAAAAACAAGATAAACACATAAAACAATTCAGGATGGTGGAAGGCAGGGAAAGAAATTAGTAACAAGAACCAATAAAGAAAGAATAATAAATCTTACCAAAAGTGATCCCAAGTTTTGTTGGTCACTAGATTTCCAGTCCAACTATGAGATATTTCATGTGCAATAACCTAAAGGAAATGGTGGAAGTGATTAATGATAAAATTGATTAAATAACTCATTATGTAAGCATTCTAGTTGTTTTTTCACGTAGCTTAAGTCTGTAATCTTATTTTTTAAACATTTTTTATTGAGTTATAGTCATTTTACAATGTTGTGTCAAATTCCAGTGTAGAGCACAATTTTTCAGTTATACATGAACATACATACATTCATTGTCACATTCTCTTTCGCTGTGAGCCACCACAAGATCTTGTATATATTTCCCTGTGCTAAACAGTACAATTTTGTTTATCTATTCTACATTTTGAAATCCCAGTCTGTCCCTTCCCATCCCCCACCCCCTGGCAACCACAAGTTTGTATTCTATGTCTATGAGTCTGTTTCTGTTTTGTATTTATGGGTTTTGGGGGGGGGGGGGTTGGTTTTTTTTTTTTTTAGATTCCACGTATGAGTGATCTCATGTGGCATTTTTCTTTCTCTTTCTGGCTTACTTCACTTAGAATGACATTCTCCAGGAGCATCCATGTTGCTGCAAATGGCATTACGTTGTCGGTTTTTATGGCTGAATAGTATTCTATTGTATAAATAGACCACCTCTTCTTTATCCAGTCATCTGTTGATGGACATTTAGGCTGTTTCCATGTCTTGGCTATTGTAAATAGTGCTGCTATGAACATTGGGGTGCAGGTGTCATCCTGAAGTAGGGTTCCTTCTGGATATATGCCCAGGAGCAGGATTCCTGGGTCATACAGTAAGTCTATTCCTAGTCTTTTGAGGAATCTCCATACTGTTTTCCACAGTGGCTGCACCAAACTGCATTCCCACCAGCAGTGTGGGAGTGTTCCCTTTTCTCCACAGCCTCTCCAGCATTTGTCATTTGTGGACTTTTGAACGATGGCCATTCTGACTGGCGTGAGGTGATATCTCATTGTAGTTTTGATTTGCATTTCTCTGATATAGTGATATTGAGCCTTTTTTCATGTGCCTATTGATCATTTGTATGTCTTCCTTGGAGAATTGCTTGTTTAGGTCTTCTGCCCATTTTTGGATTAGGTTGTTTGTTTTTTCTTTATTAAGTCGTATGACCTGCTTATATATTCTGGAGATCAAGCCTTTGTTGGTTTCATTTGCAAAAATTTTCTCCCATTCCATAGGTTGTCTTTTTGTTTTACTTATTGTTTCCTTTGCTGTGCAGAGGCTTGTAAGTTTCATTAGGTCCCATTTGTTTATTCTTACTTCTATTTCTATTGCTTGAGTAGACTGCCCTAGGAGAGCATTTTTGAGATGTATGTCAGATAATGTTTTACCTATATTTTCTTCTAGGAGGTTTACTGTATCTTGTCTTATGTTTAAGTCTTTGATCCATCTTGAGTTGATTTTTGTGTATGGTGTAAGGGAGTGTTCTAGCTTCATTGCTTTACATGCTGCTGTCCAGTTTTCCCAACACCATTTGCTGAAGAGACTGTCTTTATTCGATTGTATATTCTTGCCTCCTTTGTCGAAGATGAGTTGACCAAAAGTTTGTGGGCTCATTTCTGGGCTCTCTATTCTGTTCCATTGGTCTATATGTCTGTTTTTGTACGAATAGCATGCTGTCTTGATGATTGTAGCGCTATTGTATTGTCTGAAGTCTGGGAGAGTTATTCCTCCAGCCTCTTTCTTTCTCTTCAGTAATGCTTTGGCAATTCTAGGTCTTTTGTGGTTCCATATAAATTTTATTATGATTTGTTCTAGTTCTGTGAAATATGTCCTGGGTAATTGGATAGGGATTGCATTAAATCTGTAGATTGCCTTGGGCAGTATGACCATTTTAACAATATTGATTCTTCCAATCCAAGAGCATGGGATATCTATCCATTTTTTAAAGTCTTCTTTAATTTCCTTCATCAATGGTTTATAGTTTTCTGTGTATAAGTCTTTCACCTCCTTGGTTAGATTTACTCCTAGGTATTTTGTTACTTTGGGTGCTATTTTAAAGGGGATTGTTTCTTTACTTTCTTTTTCTGTTGATTTATCATTAGGGTAAAGAAATGCAGCTGATTTTTGAATGTTAATCTTGTAACCTGCTAACTTGCTGAATTCTTCCATTATTTCTAGTAGTTTTTGTGTGAACCTTTTAGGGTTTTCTGTATATAGTATCATGTCACTGCATATAGTGACACTTTTACCTCTTTTCCAATTTGGATCCCTTTTATTTCTCTCTCTTGCCTGATTGCTCTGGCTAGGACTTCCAAGACTATGTTGAATAGGAGTGGTGATAGTGGGCAGCCTTGTCTTGTCCCAGATTTTAGTGGGAAGCTTTTGAGTTTTTCACTGTTGAGAACTATGCTGGCTGTAAGTTTGTCATGTATAGCTTTTATTATGTTGAGATACGTTCCCTCTATACCCACTTTGGTAAGAGTTTTTATCATAAATGGGTGTTGGCATTCTAGTTTTTTTAATTCTACTTTGTTCAATTTTTTTTAACATTAGCTGAGATATTCATGAAATTACTCAGTTCAGCAAAGAAAATCATAATTTAGCCAAAGTTAAAAAAAGTATAGCACAGTTTAAAAAAATAGTAACAAAATATTTAGAAAATATTAAGATAAATGGAGATCAAAACATAAAATGTTCTTAAATCTAATTGATAATATAATAATGTCTTGCAACGAGAATCTCCAAGTTATCCTTTAGAACCATGTCTTCAATATAACAATACAATGGATATTTTAAAATCAGTTGACTTAATACTTCTCGAGGGTAAGACCATGATAATAAATTTTAACTTACATTGGAGAGTGACTTATCACCTGCCTAAAAAAGAAGAAAAGTACCTTAGTATTTCAGCAATCAAACCAAGACTATATCTAAAAGACTGCCTATGTCAAGATGCAGTATTCTGGCATTTATGGTCCCCTGTATCTACTATGCCACTCCAAAGAGTTCAAAAGCAACATGTACTGAGAAAATAAAAAATACAGGACTGAAAAATAGCAGAATTCTTTCTCTCCCCCATCCTGGGAATTTTTCCAATACCAGGAGAATAAGTATACTTGTCTGTAATTAACTTCCAGGAAATATTTCTTCTCTTCTATTTTTTAAATATCCACTGTTATTCACCCTTATGTACCTTCAATCTCCCCTTATTACCCACAGTATGTTTAAGAAAAGTCTGTAGTGTCCTATGTCTCCTCTGGTGTTTTTATTTTATCTGTTTAGTTGCTAATCCAATACTCACTTGGTTCTAGGAAGGATTTAAAGTAGCTTACAAAGGCATATAAAATATAGCTATATGTTGTGGGCTAATCCTTTCCTAGGCATGGTAAACTGAGTTTTGTTTTGTTTTATTTTTTTAACCAGTAGATGTATGCCAAGTGTAAATGGTATAGCTTCTTTGTCTGAATATGTGACTCACCAATAGATAATTGTTACACAGCCTTCCTCCCCCAATATCCCCAAATGCCTTGAACCCTATATTCTTTTCTCCCAAATAACCAAATCATTCTCTTTAGAAAAATGAGATGATGCTAATAACCACAATAAGCAATAAAATCAGAACTAGGGTTACATAAATAAGAGAAAAGACTTTTAAAAATATTAGGAGTCTAAGGTTCTTCATATCTAGGTTTATGTTTGAGGAAAACTCAACTTCAGATGAAGAAAGATGAACACTTACCAGCAGAGTAGGAGTTACAAAAGTGAGGCAAGGATTTTCCATACCACCGTAAGGGAAGGATGGCGGTAAGACCAATAGGTCATACTGCCCCCAAACATACGGGCCTCCCAGATCTTCTGCAATTTTAAGCATAGATTCAGTCTGGAAAATTAATGCATATATTTGTATGTCTTAATCATTACCATAATGAATTTCTTAAGATTGTACATTGCTTTCTATGAAGGCTATGAGATAGTGATGCTTATTTACAATGAAAATGACACAAAAATGCATGGACTGCAAATCCACATAAAATAAGATATACTATTTGATTCTTTTACCACATTACTTAAAACCATCTCATTTCATACTTAAAATCTTAAATCTATTGTCTACCACAGTTGTTATTATAAGGGGTAACTTTAGGACCAACCTCAGAAAATTCATAAGCAGACTTTTCCACCTGCTCTTTCTCCGACCATACCAGTGTTCTTGGGCCAATTTGCCTGCAAAGTGAAAAAGCTTAATAAAAACAAAATTCAAGACAAATTACTCCCCTGGTTCCAGGAAAGATTTAAAGTATTGCATACAAATCCTTAGAGTAGGAGTGTGATTTACCATGTGCTTATGGGGAGGAGGTGACGTTAAATGGCTTCTCTGAGGTACAAACCTCCCATTGTAAATGTGGCAATAAATCCACGTGTCTATACGGAGATGCAGTCTGGGCCAAGTGAAAACTGAGACATGAAGTGCCTCCAAAGGTTAGCTTTTTGGCTCCGGTAAGACCTTTAGGGATCTAGTTTCTTCCCTCAGTCTTACAACTACAGAAACGCAGTCATGGCTTAATCAGAGATTGTTCCAGAACAAGGGGGGATATAAACTTTGTTATGCCCTTAAAGACTGAACATTTTTATATACGAAGAAACAAACAGAAAAAGAAGGAAATCCTGTCACATGCTATAACATGGAAGAAACTTAAGGACATTTCGCTAAGTAAAATAAGGCAGAGAAGGACAAATACACTATGTCTCCACTGGTGGGGTATCTGAAGTAGTCAAATTCAGAGAACAGAAAGAACAGTGGTCACCAGGGACTGGAGGGAGGTGGAAATGGGGGTTGTTGTTTCAAGGGTACAGTGTTTCAGTTTTCCAAGATGAAAAAGTTTTGGAGATCTGTTTCTCAACAATGTGAATATACTTAACACTAGTGACTACTGAATTATACATGTTAAAATGGTTAAGATAGTAAATGTTGTGGGTTTTTAAAACCACAATAAAAAAAGAAGAAAAAAACAATTATAGTATCACTTATATAAGACTAGAATGCAAAAACATTTTTTTATCTAAATTTCATCTTAAAAATTTTATGCAATGCCAAATCCCAAACAATAAGACTCTGCCTTGATATTCTGCCCCAGAGAGGCAGTGGATTCTAAAGCAGTGCTTCTCCAACTTCAGTATGCATACAAATTATCTGCGGAGCTTGTTCAAATACAAATTTTGATTTAGTAGGCCTGGGATAGGGCCCAAGAATTTACATTTCTAACCAACTCCCAGGTGATGCCAAAGCTATTGGTCTGTGGACCACAGTGAGTAGAGATGGTAACCAGTGCTATCCAACATAAAATTTATGTATGAGAGCCACAAATGTGAGCCACATATGTAATTTTAAATTGTCTAGTGGCCACATTTTATAAAAAAGGCCAAATGAAGCTGATGAAATTAGTTTTAATAATATATTTTGTTTAACCCAACATATCCAAAACATTATCATTTCAACAAGTAATCAGTGTAAAAGATTACTAGTGAAATGTCTTGCATTCTTTTTCTCATACTAAGTCTTTAGAAATCCAGTGTGTGTTTTACACATACAGCACATCTCCAGGCACAGTGGTTTGTGGCTGCCACCATAGATAGCAGACCTCCATGCTGCATGGACTCCAAAGTCAGAGGGCTGAGATATGGGTCCTGGCTCTGACATTTCCTAGCTCTGTGACTCTGAGCCGATTATCTAAACTCACCGAGCATCCATTTCTTTATTGGTAAATGAGAAGAAATAATTGTATCCACTCCACAGTTGTGAGGATTCAATGGGGTGATGCATTGGAGTTGGCAATCAGACCTGCTGATTGTCAGCGGCTGTGACAGTTATTATAATTATCATTTAGTGAGTGCCTCCTCTAGGCCAGGAGCTTTACATATGTTAAGTGTGTTAATCCTCACAAAACTCCTTTGAAGTATATGTGATTATTTCTAGTTTTTAGGTGGAGATAAAACTCAAAGAGGTGAGTTGGCCAAGGATGTAGATAGTTAACTGCTAGAGCTGGAACCAGAATCTGTGTTTGCCTGACTTCACCATGTCCATGTTTCTGGCATTTTAAAGGAAGTGATTACTACAGCCATTCTTAATTGTCCGTTGTTTAGAAATAAGAATAAACAAAAAATTAAGAAAGAAAGGCACCCCAGTTGTTGGTAACATTTTAACAAATTATCTGATATTTCTGTAATATTTATAGGTTTCCAAATGCTTTAATATATTTTATCTCATTTGTTTCACAGAACCACCCAATGAGGTAGGAAAGGGGGATATTATAATTTCAAGGATGAGGAAATGGAAGTTATGAGAAGTGACTTGTTCAAACTTATGTTAGACTCCAGATCTCTAAAGGTAAGCACATGCTCATTCTATAATACTTGGGAAATCTAAGGGGTGATTGTTAAAGATTTTTTAGCATAAAAAATTCGTTACTTACATTTCATGATTAGATTGAGTGTTTCTAGGGCTGTCAGCTTGGTATCTTGAGAAATACACAACTGATCTACCACTTAATCCTGACAGAAGTTCAAGACGCCTAAGATTTAATCTTTTCATAAACCCCACAATTTGTTCAAAAGCTCACCTGCTTTCTAAAGCGCCAACAACTAACGCAATCAAGTAGCAGGGGATCGGAACCTAAGGGGCAGACAAAACACAAACCACATGCTCGAATGAGTGTTTCAAAAGGTTTCAGAATAAGATGATTTGTATTCAAGAGAAAGTAAATTCCCTTACAAATCTCCAAACATTCATATGTATTACTTTCCTTTTGTATCTCTCAAATTGTTCTCATTTCTGAGGGGTTCAAATAGTTCAAATTTGTGACATAAAACATTTCAAAACATTTCCCTTTTATATCATTAGGAAGGAAAGCATCTGAAATGTGAGAAACATGATTGCACATAGTATTACAAGGTATATTTTAAGCATTTCACAAAAATTAACATACAAGAAGGCATCTAGGCTTTTCTCTTCAGTTTTTTGTCATTTTCTCTTGAATTAAAAACATTTTTTTAAATTTCTTTTTTAAAACCATTCCTGGTAGATTTGAGAGACATGCAAAATAACCTAGCAGTAAGAGGATACTGAAGGTTTGGGAGGTTGGAATCCCAGAAGCTTGTGTGGGAGCAAAATTGTCCACTGTGGCTCCATTACATGTTCTGTTAAAGAGACTTTAAAAAGTGCGTGCGCGCGCACACACACACACAAACTATTCATTACAGTCAAAGATACAAGTCAAATTACCAGCTACATAGGAATTTTAACTTAAAGGACTGTAACAGAGTGCTTTTTTGGTCTAAGACAGCTCTTCCATTTGTAAATGCTACATAATCATGTGCCCATGCTCTGGTACAGGGCAGGTGAAAGTGTAATTTAGGAACCGGGAACCTGCTAGTGACTGAGCTGAGGGAAAATGGGATCGGGGCACCCCCAACTATGCCTATCGAGCAGCCTCTTTCTTCAGGTCAACACTGGGAGCAGAACCAAATATATTCAAAGCACAAAAGAAAAAGAAATGAAGAAAACAGCAGAGGGCAAAAGCTCTGGATGGGCAAAAGCTATTTGTAGCTCCCCACCACCTAATACAAAAATCTAGACCCTAAGATCTTACTTTTTGGCTGAATCTGTATATTTTCCTGCTTGAGTCCTCTGGGTCTGGTGCTTCTCCATCACGAATGGCACTCATCAGTGCTACCAGTTCTTTAGGGACAGACACCTAATTGAGAAGATGTTGTTGTCAGTTAAAATTAAAAGGTTCTATGTAAAATAACTGTTCTTCCCACCTTCTTGACTATCGATACAATAGACTGTGAACCCAATACATTTGTATGTATCAGTTTTATAAATAGAATCAGCAATATATAAAGCTGGCTTCTTTAAAAATGAATGTGAAATATCTGAACTATCTACTTATCCATTCATCCATCCATATTAAGAGCATTTGGTAGAAACTAGATTAAAATCCTAGCTCTGCCATTTACTAACTGCATGGACTTCGGCAAGTAACTTCCCTAGGCCTCAGTTTCCCCCTTCTGGTAACTTCCCCAATCTTCATAAGATTGTTGCAGGGAATCCATAATGTGAATGAAGAGCTCAGCACCACGCCTGGCAATGGCAACCACCACCCCTACTCCCCTCAACACTCTCAGAAGAGATTCCAAAGGATGCTATACTCACTTCAGGACAGAGAATACAATTCTGAACAGTCTCATACTTAAAACATAAACTTGGAGTTATAAATTGTACTTTTTAAGGGTCATGAATATGAGAAACAAACTTATTGTTGAGAAATGTGAAATAAGTTTCTCTGGAAATTTGTATGGGAAAAGATCCTCATGGGACAAGACGTATGGTAACTTAAGTGTGTGCCCTCCCCCCATGATTCTGAAAGTTTGACTTCTGATGAATGTCGGAATAAAGGATCATCCCCTGAGTATTCATGATCTAGCCAGCATCCAGCCCAGTAATGCTGGACTTTCATGTTCTTCCCACATGGCCCAGTCCTCAAAGCTATCACTGAGGCAGGCCCAGAATCAGCAGCTCCAGAACCAGTGCTGCAAGAACTATAGGGCCCAGAGCTTAAAAGCATGCAAGAAACACTCTGGTCCCGCTTCCTCCCTTCACTTGGGCAGTGACCTATTACACAGATGAGACAAACGGAGGTCATGAGGTCAAAAGACTTGTCCAAGGTCATACAGTTATTAAGTCCAGAACCTGGGATTCCTGGCCTCCAAGTATAGTTTTCTACGGCACTGTTCTACGGGCAGGGTTGTGGGGTGATCTGGGACTCAAGAAGGCCCTGTAAATACATGTTGGTTCCCAATTCTATTTGCTTGGTCTAAGTCAGTCTAGCCTCTAGGAGAACATTTATTTATTAATTATAGTCTACCTTTTCCTAAATGGATTAGTAGTACCCTAGACAAGAATACTTTGGAAATGTACACAGACAAGTCTGCAGTATATGCCCCCACTAGGATACCTGGATAGATGCTTTTATGGCTAGAAAGTGCATTTTTAGGAACTTTAATTCTACAAATGTCAATTTTTTTTATTTAAAAAGAGTTGTTCCCAAATTCTTGTTTTTAGGTCCAGAATTCTGAATTCCTTTTAAAATGAGTGGCACTCATTTCCTTTTTTCATACTTATGTTTGAAATAGCCTTTAAAATAGAAATTCCAAATAAGGTCCATAGCCTCTTTTTTATGTATTTCAATAATGAAGTAAAATATTTCTAACTATAAAAATTCAATTATTATCTCTGCTTATCATTTATACCACATTTACTTACATGGATCATTTTGGAAAAATATCCCATGCTCATGGATTGGCAGAATTAATATTGTTAAAATGTCCATACTACCCAAAGCAATCTACAGATTGAATGCAATCCCTATCAAAATACTAGAGCGGATCATTTAATTCGGTTAGTAGTTTCAGTGATATTTACCTCTGCACTGTAGGTTAATTTCACAGAAGGAGTGTCCTGGCAAGGAAGAATTGCTCTGCAGTGAATGGCCTGGGAGGGGGAGGGGAAAAAAGAAACAGCTATTCCTCTGTCTCCTAAATCAAGTCATTAAGAGATCATTAAAATTGTGCATTGTCCTTAGACATATTCATTTTAAAAATAAAAATATGCCTCACATTTCTTCAGCTCTTTTAAAGTAACAAAAGTAGACCTGTGGATAAAAAAAAAACCCTGATTTTCCATTTTATTGTATGGTCAACCCCCACATTTCAGCTGAAGCTTGAAGCAAGGTTAAGCAGTGATTCCTGAGTAATAGTAGTGCCCAGTGAGAAGCTGTTGGGAACCCTGAGTAAAAAGGGCTCTTCAGTGAAGTACATTTGAGAACCATGGCATATTACATCCCTGTCTGGGAGAGTCACTGGTAACATTAGCCTCCTGAAGGCTCTGACAATACCTACAATAAAGAAACCTGTTTGAATTCTTATACTTATTTCAACATGAAACGCATTTTCCTCTGGTTAGTTATTAACATCTAAAGGGGCATGAGTGTTTTGAGAAACACAGCTTGGGGCATGTTGCTAGAGTCTTGACTTTGATCTTGCAGCAAACTACAAAAGTAAACACTAGGAAGATAAGGAGGGAGAAAGAAAAATCTTTCTCACTACCATCTAGACAGATTCATTCACATAATATGTAGTGTTTCTTTGCTTCCACATCAATCTGTCGTAAACATCAGTTCCATCAAGAAGAATGGCCAGAGTACCTGTGATTTTATACCCTGGTCTGTTCACAGATAAGTCTGTATCTATTGCTGGTGAACAAAGGAATCCTAGCCTCTTTGAGACAGTCTACTGAGCTTAAAGGACTACTGATACTAACATCTCTCTCTGAAGTTGTTATAAATCCCAGACATACTTTATGCTTCCATAAACTTCCTTCTATCCTCTATCCTCCAAACTCTAGCCCTTTTCAACTCAGATCTGTAGATTCTTCAAAGATATGGGGATCCCAAATGACCTCTAGATGGATTCGGTATAACTAGAAAAACCACCCAGTTCTCTCTCCCAAAACAAGGTTCCAAGACCATGCCTTTACGGTTCCTTAATGGTTTGGTTATGTGACTCAGCAATGCCAGAGCATTTTGTATGTATTGCACTGGATAAAACTAAATCCAGGAAAATATGCATAGACAACTGTAAGCAAACTCATCAAACAAAATCATTTCCAGATGCTTCTTATCAACTGCAATAATTTCTTAATTTAACTAATCTCTTTCCTCCATTTCAAAAACTGATTCCAACAAGAAATGGAATAATGTGTTCAAAATTTACATTCTTGTGACTCACAAGTCTTACATTTCTTGCCAACTTTAGTTTATGGACAATCCATAAGAATTAGTGATGAGAATCACGTAAGAGATAGTGAATAATTGGTATATTCTTGCCTAGAATATTGTATCTCTTCCAGATTAGTGAACTAAAGGTTTCTTAGATTAAAAAGAGGTTTCAATTGGCAAAAGAAAATAAATATGTCTAAATCAGATGCCAGCATTGCTTCCTTTTTGATATACTTACATTCAAATGTGAGCCTACCACAATATCTATCACACAGGAATATTAAAAGGATTAAATATATGAAGTACCTAACACAGTGCTTGGAAATACAGTCAATGCTTAATGAAGTGAGTTCCTTTAATTGTAAACTATTTGATTACTAACAGAATTAGTTTTTTTTCTTTCAGAGGAGTTTTATACTTACTATCTTTGTGACAGATCATCCTTAATTATGTGGTCCTTTATTCTTAGTTTTTATACAGAAAACATAGTTTAAATCAGATCATTTTAAAGCGATATTCAATATATTTACATAATATTTACATTTGTAAATGTATATGAAAATCAGAAAAAGATACACACCAACTCAACAGCTACCTCTGGGCAATGGTGTCTGGAGAGGATAGGAAATCTGATCTTTCACTTTCCTTTTCTTTATTGTTAGCAATTTTCGTAACCAGTACATACTTTGTTTTATCAATGTTTTCCTTTCATTTTTTGACCATTTATTGAGTGTACTCTGTGCCAAGTTCTATGCTAGGTGCTGAGGATATGAGTATCAATATGACCTGATAGTCCAACCTAGGTAAACACGTTTTCAAATTAAAGGAAGTTTCTTTTTTGAAGTTATATGTGAATTGTTAATAGTGAGAGAGATAAATGAAAATATATGTAGGTTTTATAAGATAAAATAAAATACTGTCTTAGGTAAGACTCATGTATCCATGAGATCTCTGTCCATTTACTTCATTTAACCACATGAGCTGAGAATAATAAATCATTCCAAATCCTTTTTACCTGGCACTGACTAAAGAGATAGGGGTGTTCCTTCCCAGAAGTTTGTTCTGGTGTGAGCCACTGAAGAGCAGAAGATGTTGGAGATGTCTCAAAAGAAATCTCTATAACAACTTCTTGATTTCTATATGAAAGGAACAAATGCATTAGTAGAGTACAATTCAGTCTATCTAAAATTTGAATTTATAATACATACACTGAATAATATAAATAATATTTTACGAGAGTAGGTTCTCAGAATATCTGCTGTGCACTTTCTTTCCTGAATGCCAGGTATCTATTTCTTACCTGAATGAAGATGTAACAGGAGCTATTATTAGTTGACTCTCCCACTTTTTTTTCTGTGATATCATGTGATCTTTTACAGTAGTGGGAAAGTAGAAGAAATAATTTTGGAACTTCGACTACCACCGCTTGGGTGCCAGACCATAACAGAGCCTAGAGCTAGTCTGCAAGCTGTTACTGGACAAGGTAAGTCAAGAACTTGACAGTAACTTTTTATGTCTGTTTTATCTGAGAATTTAAAAATGTGTGCTTGTATTTAATCTTTTCTTCCTAGTAATTCATTTTTATTGCATTTTACAAAAGTATTAGCCTGTGACAGATTGGAACTAACAAAAACTGGCCCTTCGCCCCAGGTAGTTTGAGCAGTGCTGTTAATGAGGAAACAACAAATGCTCTGGAGACCAGTGGCCGTGCCTGTGGTTGAATCCTGACTCTGCCACTGACTGGCTGTGAACTTGGGCAAATTATTTCACCTCCCTATGCCACAGCTGTTTCATCTATAAAATGCAGTTAATGATATACCTCCCAAATGATGTGTTTCCTTTCTTTTCCTTAAATGGGAAGGGAAAGCATGGAAACACTGGCCACTGGTAGATGGGAGTAGATCAACCTTGTTCTAGGCCAGTGGCTTTCCACCCTTTTCCCCCTGCCCAGTATATCAAGGAATGGGATATACTCCCAATATGGCAATTCTGGCAGCCACTTTCTTGAGTAAGTTAAATTCTCTCTCTGAGATTCCCTTTCCTCATCTGTAAACGTAGATCATACCACAAAGGGTTACTGTAAGGTTTAGATGAAAGAATACATCTAAAGCACTTATCCTGAGATTGGTACATAGAAACGGTTCTGCTGTTTGTCACTGCTGTTGTTCCATGAATAAAAGTGGCTGGCCTCTGGGGACGAGGTGGAAAACGTGCAGCTTGTAAAAGCTTCCCAGATGATCCTGAGATGCCTCCTTAAGACGGTGAGACCCACCATCACTCTAGATGTTACTAAAATGATGAGTAAAGAAGTAACAGTTATCAGAAGTCCTATTCTTGAGTAATTTATATGAGTTTCTTTAGTGTCTTAAGAACATATAATGTTCACTATAAGCTTCAATCTGAACAGATTGGTAAGAGTAGTGTGCCAATTACTACATACACACAAACTAAAAATAGGAAATGGGAAAAAATGTCTAAATTAAGTGAAAATATATTTCCCCTTTATTTAACTATAAAAGAGAAAGATGGATAACATTCGTACTTGCACAGAGCAATAGGAAGAGAGATTTCCATTGGTGATCCTTTGTAACTTTGTCTTTCTCCAAGAGTATATTTGACTTCTTGTCCATTGATGACCACTTTTTGTATTGTAAGGTCCTTTGTATCCAGAATCTAGAATTAAATTAATATTGTTACATGGTAAGAAAATAGTTTTATACAGCAGAGAAAACTAGTATTAGATATAGGCTAACTACAATGATTACAGAGTAAACTAGTTGTTTAAGGATAGTAAGATAGAGTGAAATTACAGGAATTAAAGGAGTTGAAAGTTAGTATAGATCCCAATTAATGGGACTCTAAGCTTCCTGAAACTTTGGGGGTGTTAATATTTGCAGATATATTGTTAGGTAATTCTGGGACTTTTGCACAAATTCCTGGCTTTAAGGAAAAGATCTAAATTAAAATGCCCTTGCTTCTGTCTCCTAAAACTTAACTTCTCTGCTATGAAAAAAATTCATTTATAACTTGTTTCTTTCATCAGGACTCAATATATCTTATCATATATTTCTTCCTACAATTCATATAGTCCAACTGCTATGCCTACTTTCATATATCCAAAAATTAAAATAAACCTTAGCACTTGTTAGGCAAATAAGCAAACCGCACATCGCTGCTGTTGTGTATCTAGAAAAAGCCCAACCTGGTACAGCAACCCTGACCAAATGACCCTACAGAGGATGGGAGAGCATATCTACTTGCCATGGCTGATTGAGGACAACTGTTTTGGGCAGGAAGTGGGTGGCACAAGTGCTTGAATATTTTCCATCCCAATTAATTCTCTATCTGAGCCCTAGAAACCATAGCCTCTGATTATTTCTCAACTAATCTCTTGTTCTAGAATCTTCAACCTTCCTATGCCACAAGACTGTTTCCAAACAGTCCAAGCACACCTCCCATATTATTTTTAAAACTTTCTCAATCCTTCTGCCCACTTGGATAACTATACCATTTTTCTTCCTGCTTTCTTAAACTCCAAGGGCAATCTATAGCTGCTGTTTCCACTTCCTCATCGGCCTCTCCTCCCGTCCCCCTCTTCAATCTGGTTTCTAGCTCTTCTGCCACTGAAAGGGCCGACCTCCTGATCAACAGGTCTTTTCTGTTCAGTAACTTGACCTCTGTACATTCACAGCCCTTGTGGGCCACACCATCTGTTTGAAGCCCTCTCCTTGGCTTCTTCAACTTTTCAGACAAATGGTTCTCCTGCTTGTCTAATGCTTTTTCTCTCCCCCTTCTTTCTGACTCCTAAATATGGAAATGTCCCTGTGTGCTGGCCTTGGTCCTTTGGTTTCCTTACCGTGGTCTTCACTCCCTAGCTCTCGCTCACACCCACATCTTCACCTAAAACCTCTGTGCGGATGACTACTGGTCGATTTCACAGTTGTACTCCCTCCCCAGGACTTCAGCAGATTATTTCTAATTGCCTGCTTGACATTTCCAGGAGAAATATCATCTCATATTCAATAGGCTTCTAGAAATTCTAAAAACAAAGCCACCATTATACCTCCTAAGTTTGCCCTCTTCCCTGATTTCTCTTTTCTGTTGATGGGACTCAACTTACCTAAGGTTCGAAACATTCAAATAATCCACAATTGATCCCACTTCCCAATCCTGCATAGCCAATTAACAAGTTTTTCTTTTACACTGTCCTCATACTTTTCCTTTCCTTCTACCGCCAGCCTAGACCAGGCCCTGGACTATTAGAACTGCCCACTATCTACTGATCTTCCTACCGCTGGCATCTTTCCCTTAAAATCTGGCCTGGAATAGCATAGGGAGTTAGACTGCCAAGAAACAGCCACTTTCCAGTCACCTCTCTTTTGTACTCTTTTGTGTCAGTTAACTGTGGGTAATGAGCTCAGGACATTTTCTCAATTTTATTCTTATGTCTCTAGAGTCAGCAGTTTTGAGTTGGGAAGAAAATTCCATCCTGATTTAATTTTTCTTTTTTTTTTTTTAGAGCAGCCAAATTTGTTATGACTATCATCTGTTTCCCTCCCAGTGGGCAATTATTTCTTTCAGGGTACTCTCTTTTTTGGGTTATCTCAGTTGTTGCCCTTACTCTAAATTAGGACTGATTTCTCTTCCTGCACTTGCATATTCAGAAATACTAGATTTTATATCTTAAGAATAATAAAGTTACTCCTCTGTCCCTTCATTCTAGTACCTATTTCTGAATATCTGATTTGTTGTAGAAACTTGATTGGAATATCTTACGTATATAAACTGCTTACGTTTATGCTACTCTTAAAACCATAAGGAAAAGTTATTTGGGTCATTTCCCAGTTGTATTTCCTGTATTGCCTAAACTTTTCAAATCTGTTCAGAATCAGGACTCAGGTTACTGTTATAACTATTTTTTTGCGAAACCTTTTTCATACCCTCTTGGGTTTGTTACAGCAGCTCTCTCCTATAGAGCTCACTGTACTGCATTATCATCATTTGTTTTCTTCACTAGACTGAGGGTTCTTAAAAAGACAGAATGCTACTTAGGCTTGCATTCCCAGGGCTCAGCACAGTGCCTGAGAAACAGCAGGTGTCAGCTGATGCATGAAGCAAGTCCTGGACCAAGGGGAAACAGAAAATGCAATGTTTAAGCTGTATTTCTCAAGTCCTAACCTTAGCTATCACTCCCAAATTACTTAGGAAATTCCCCTTCCAATTTCACTAATAAATGTTATTAAGAAATTGATCAAAAACAGTAATGAGAAAGAAAAAGTAAACTGGATAGTTGACAATTTGGAATTAGTACTTTTCAACAAATATTTATTGAGCACCAAGTATGTATAAGGCCAAGATACCCATACATAGTTATAAGAAACAGCCCTCCTACAGGAAGTTACTGAGGCTATAATTTACTTTATGTCACAGTAAATAACACCCTCCTTGAATAACACTCAAAAAGAGTTGTACCAGCAGCTGGCCAGTTGCCATGGACTCTGTAACTGATTCCCTTTTTGCACAGATTGCCAGGAAGTTCCCCATCAACCCTGTGGTCCACTTTTTGTGTGTCTCCAGCTTTATGCCATGTGTTCTGCGTCCCCTATCCTTATTCTCCCTTCCTCCAAATTCTTTAATTATATTTAATCTTATTATACTGCATATGTTATTTTAAGCAGTCTCAAATTCTTTCTGCAACAAAGCAGGGTTAAAATAAAAAAGCTTTATGCCTCATTATTACATACATTATTACATCTCTAGTTACATTTTCTACCTGTTATTTGCAGGGTGCTATAATGAAAGAGCTATGCGGCTATGTGTTAAAAGCAAAATGAAAACTGAAACAACACCTTGATCTGATCCTCAGCTCAGCCACTTACTTAGTTAAGACCTGAGGGTTTGCAGTCAGAAAGATGTATTTAATTTCCACCTTCTGCCACTTACTAGCATATATGATATTGGCCAAGATATTAAAACTTCTTTGAGCTACCAACATCAGTAGAAATAACCCAAAACTTTAAAAGGAGTTTTTAGAAAAGCTGGGGATTCATCCCGTGAGAGCTCTTTCAACATTCCCCAGCATCATGGACTCCAAGAACAGAGAGGGAGAGAATGCATGGCGTCCTCACCCAGCACTGGCCCTGGGTCCTCTCTGCCAGAGATGGTGAGGTATGGTGCCAACTCACCTTCAAGATACAGTTAGCACTGTTCACAGTGCCTCAGTACAGCCCACAGTAAGCTTAGGCACTGCTTTCTAACTGAATTCATCCATTAATTCATTAAACTTTTGAGTGTCCTCTACCTGCCAGGTGCTATACTAAGAACCCTACCTTCCCTACCTTCAAGAGTCCATCATCTAGTAGAGGAAACAAACAAGCTAACTTTGAATAAATAAAACCAAACTCTTGGCCTCAGGTTATTGTTTTAAGTAAGAAACAATTACAAACACATGTTCCCATACTACAATTAGCCTTCCTTTTCTAAAATCTAACATTATCACAATTCCAGGTTCTAGTTTACTAAACAGACCTGCCAACTAGAAGCCATAATTTAAAAATCTTACTTCTCTTGAGATTTCAGGAATGCAGAAACAATGGGCATTTTTAGATTGGGATATTGAAGAGATATTTTTTCCAAATTTTAAGCATCCTGGCTCTTGTTTACTCATGGAACAGAAGTAAAGCTTTTATTTTTTTAAAAACAGGTGAGGGTTCAAGGTCATATTAAGCAATGATAAACTATTAAAATTCACTTTCTTTTAATAAAGAAAAATAAATAAAGAAAAAAGAGATTGCTTTGAAAGAGGACTTCATTTCAGCCAGTCCTGCCTGAGCAAAGTTGTCTACAATAAAAGATAGCCTGGCACTTCAAGCAGACCAAAGTACAACCTACATGGAAATAGTTACCATCTTGCTTATAATGCTTTTATTTAGTTTTTTTCCTTATAGTACTTCTGGAAACTACATATCAATACGTAGAGGGGTCGGCCTATTTTTCAAAAGAATTAGTCTAGAAAAATGTTACCGGACAAAGAGGAAGAAAGTTCCGTGCTACGTTAGTTTATATTAATGAACTCAAAATACAGGTCTATTACTCAAGCAGGAAAAAGTCGTGAATACCACGAACTCTTATCCAAACTTATTATGCCCAATTAATTGACCCCACTTGATATCCCTCCATTAAGCCCACAATACCCTTTATCTGGTTGCTTATTGCTGGGCTTTAGTAGATATCACCATACTACTCTATGCAAAATATACTGTGGCTAGTCTTTTCTTGTTCCTTTAATTTTTAAAACGCTTATCTATGAAAATTCTTTAGGTGAAAGGTGCCATCTTTCCAATACGATCAGACAATTAGAGTAAGAACACTGAATACAAGTTATGTTGTACAGATAAAATAATTTAATAACATTCCATAAATCTAAACAAGGTTTTCATCATTCAAGTGGTTAGAGAGCTTGTAGAAGTCCATATTTTCTAAGAAGTCCAATATTACTTGCTTCTTGAAACCGACTATTAATAAACTGTACTGAGACACCCTTAGAATGCTTGAATAGTCTACCTATCCTTAAATTATTATTAGAAAAGGTTGGTAAGAATCAAAGGTAGGAAGGACTATGAACCCAGAGAGAAAGAGGTGCACCTGGAGTTAGAAAGCAGAAAGAAAGTGGAAGTGTTAGAGCAGGGCTGGGAATTTTAGAGGGGTTGAGAACAAATGGCAGGGAAATTGAAGGAAGACGGTGATCAGTCGTATCTTGCAGACCTGCTAGTTGAAATAAAAGGGCCTGGGAGGGAAGGGTGGAACTGAGAATTGGTAGGATACAGGGCCTGAGACTTAGATGAGACTGTGGACTGAGGAAGGTGCGCCAGGGAGTGGAAGAAATCTGGGGCTAGCGAAGGGAGTTCTGGGCTGCAGGCCGAGAAAATAGGGAAACCACAGGGGGCATTAGCGCTGGGAACGAAGATTATGGGGAGAAGTGGGAAATACTAAAGCGAAATCTGATCGCTGGGTGAGGACTGGGGCGTGGGGATGGGCACCAGGATGTTGTGCCCAGGGACTGGGAAGGGATCTTTGGAGGAAGGGTGGTGAAGGAGGAATGCAGAGGCGTAAATTGGGTTGGGAGGGAACTAAACGGGGTGAGCAGGGTCTGAAGAAGGGGACGCTGAGAAATGAGTAGGGACTGGAGAGGAGGTGCGGAATACGGGTTGCTAGCTGCGGAGGAACAGCGAAGGATGCGCGAAGCAGGATGGGGTGTGGGTCTGGGAAGGGGCCGCAGCGGGGTGAGAGACCGAGGCGGGCGGCCGGGAAGAGGCGGGCACTGGGAGCCTGTCCCACCATACCAGGCTGCGCAGATGGTCCTCCTGAGACTGGACGGTGAGCGCGGCAGACCCCGTCAGTACCCGGCGAGTAAAGTCGACACTGCAGCGCAGATGCAGGTGCCTGGTCTGGCAGACGGACGCTGGGGAGGCTAAGGAGCACGTATCCACTACCTCCGGCATGGCTCTGGGAAGTCCCGCCAGACACGATCCGCACCCCAAGCCTTAGCTGCCACTCAGACGGGACTACTCGACTGAGAGCGAGAGGAGGAGGGAAGGGAGGTAAAGCAAAGGAGGAGGGAGTCGCGGCGCCCGCCGGGAAGGGAAGTTTCTTAAACTCAGGGAAGAGTAGGGCACCGTGTGGGTGGAACTACAAATCCCGTGGTGCAGCGCTACAAGGCGTACGCTTTGCTCCCTGGGAGCGTGTGTGCCTAGGGGTGCTGAGGTGGATCGATTTTGCTCCCGAAGCCGGAGGAGGAAAAGGAGGGGAGTAGAAGTTAGAGGAAGGGTGGGCCGCCGGAAATAAGTGCAGCAGGAGCGCAAACTGAACACTTTCATTCTGGTTCCTTTCAACTTCGGTGGAAGTTGCAATGGTAGTAGAATATCAGGTCTGTTGGTATTGGTGGCTGTAGCTGGTAAAGGCGGGGTCAAAAGGGATAAGAGATCTGCCAGAAGAGTAACTTGTGTGCTGTTCCTCGTTAGTATAGTGGTGAGTATCCCCGCCTGTCACGCGGGAGACCGGGGTTCGATTCCCCGACGGGGAGACGCAGGATATTTTTCTGCCGACTTTCACTCAAAAAAAAATAAAAATGTTCATACAAACATTTTAAGAGCTGATGTGAAAGAAATAGTCAATGTCAAGTTAACTGTGAAATTTACGTTTTAAAGCTGTTTTGTTGCTGCTTTGCCATGTCAGCAACCCATTACAAGTGAGCTCAGTTCTGTCAGTTCAACAGGTATTTTAGTGCTTATTATGTACATTTCCAAGTCCTGGAGGTCTAAAACGGAAATAAGTGATATTCCCATCTTAGAAATTTAGGAAGTTTATCTCAATATACTGTAACGAGAGAATTCTAAGATATGAGTGTGTACGGTTGGAAAAAGAATGCAGAGCTGGGACACCCTGGAGGAGAGGAAGGACTGAAGGATGAGTTGCCTAAAAAATGGGACCTGAGTTGAAACTGGGCAAAACTGGGAGAATACATGTCTCAAAGGACCTGAAACAGCTGAATTTTTAATCCTGAATGCATGAATGGGGTACTTATTTAAGAGTTTGTGCCACTGTATTCAAGAAGAGATATCCACAGACAACCACAAACGAATTCCTTGATTGATTACTAGATTACTTAAAAGATAGATATGCAGTAGGAATTGTTTTCTAAGATACTGCCAAATATTGACTGTACAAAATTAGCAATTCACAAACAATAGGGTTTTATGCATATCCAGTGGTGGATTAAGAATAGTTTTTTAAATGAAGCTTTCCATTGCTTCCATAAAATAAGGATAATACCAGGATGTATATACAAAAGGAGATTTTATTAAGGATGAAAAAGATGATTTATAAAAAGTTTTATGAAAAGAAAAGGGCATTTATGTGCAGAGCCATGTGAACAGGAACTATTCCAGCTCTACTGCTCTATAGATCTATCTGGAAGTTACTTAATCCCTTGAGGCCTCAGTCCCCTCAGCATAATTGAGATATTTCTGCCTTAGGGAGTTGTTAAAATAACATATGTGAAGTGCTTAGAGGTGTGCTTGCCCTAGAGTGATCATTTGTTACATGTTAGCTAGTATGATTATTTTGGCTGGCTTTTATTTTGTCTGTTTTGATCATCTTAATACTTATTCTTCCTAGTTTTAGAAAGACCTGGGAGATGAGAAGCTGATCACACTGAATTTAGGCCTCTAAAAAGAGTTTGCAACATTAGCAATGATCATGTTTTGACATGCATTTACATTCATGAAATTGCAATTGGTGCAACTGGTGAAAATGCAATTCCTTAAAAGGAGATAAGACTTCTCATTGCATTTCCCCCTTGCTTCACAGAGACTTTACCTTTCTTTAAATAGTCAGTGCAGTTTGCAGATACTGATTAAGTGCATTCTATTACACTATGCTACCTAGAATAGAGTTGGGGGAGGCTTTGTCCTACTTGCTGGATAATTACACCCTGGTACTAAGCTATACCAATGACCAAATATAGTATAGTATTGAAATGAAGGCCAAGGAGAACTATAAATGAAGTTCAGAGGGACAGGGTCCATCCCTTTAGGGAAGGTCAGGAGTAACATTGTGGATGATCTAGCATTTGAGATGGGGTGTGAAGGATGAGCAGGATTTAAATAGGAAAACTGGTAAGGGCTGTGGGATTGACCATGGGGAATGGAAGGTGGGCAGCTATCCAGGTGGATATGGTAGCAAGAATCAAGGCACGGGATCAGAAGCAGAGGTGTGTTTGGGAAAGAACAATCCTGGCAGTGCAGAATCTGTAACTGAGTAGGACCCTATGAGGCTTTCCCGGGACAGACCCCTCTTCCATATGCTCTGCTGTAGCTCCTCTCTGAAGTACCCAGATAATAGTGTCTGATACATATTTCCTGAGTTTTTCAGATGCTAAAACCACCACCAAATAGAAGAAATTAACTACTTGATGATCATGAGCATGTAGCCCCCAGACCATCTGGTGCCTAAGGAATGATAATGTTAACTGCCTGTCACCTCAACCAAACAATCAGAGAATTGTGCACGAGCTGATCGCACACCCTGTAATTCCCAACTCCTAACCTGGCTTTTAAAAATGCTTTGCTACAATCCTTTGGAGAGTTTGAGGGTTTTGTGCACAAGCCACCTGCAATAAACTTTTATCTCTACTCCAAACTCCAACATTTCGGTTTGTTTGGCCTCACTGGACGTTGGACACGTGAACTTGCGTTCGGCAACAAATCCTACAGGTTAATCCAGTGCCTCACATACTCCTTAATATCCTGCCTTTCTTCTTTCCTCTCTAAGTTATACATCTGATATGGTAGAGACCACTAGCTATTCCCCAACATTTATATTTATTTTCACTCTGAATAGTAGAACCTTCAATGTTTTGCTGGACACATGGTCTCCCAGCCTTCTTTGCAATTAGGGCATGTAATTAAGTGTTGGCCACTGGAAGATAAGTGGAATTGTCAATTATGACTTTCAGAAAGTATCCTTAACAGGGACTTTTATAAATATATAGAGCTAGAGCTCTGTCATATTGTATCATGAGGTTGGAACTGCTGGAACCATGCACTGAGGGTGGAGTAGTAGCCCAGGAGCTATGAGCTGGAAGTAGCCAGTTCTCTGGTGATCATGGGAGTCCCCTGTGGACTGGACTTCTTTTCCTTGAGAGAGAAGTAAACTTCTGCTTTGTTTAATACAGTGTTATTTTGGGTTTTCTGTCATCCACTGGGGATTCAGTCTTTATTAAGACACCTGGTCTCAGTTGGATGGGTTTATCGATTTTGCCCTTGATACTTACCCTTGTCTATCCATTTGTCGCCACTTTATTGTGGACTATTGCATAAGTTTGAAAAAAGTTTTTTATCAATTAGGCTTTCTTCCCTCTATCTTGTGTCTTCTGCAAGAGCATTCTTTCTAATTTAATCATCTCACTACCCTTAAAAGCCTTCAAGGTCTCCTCAATATCTCCACTAGATATTCTCTACCTTTGTTGGTAGATGTGGTTGCCTGGTGCTTTAGCTAAGAGAGTGTTCAAGCTGAGGATGGAGAGGTCATCAGAAGAATGAGAGACAGTGAAGAGGTGGTGTCAATGGATTGGAGCTCCTGTGGGGTTAAAGGATGCTTGAAATCAGAGTCCATATCTGGAAAGATAAGGGGCAGTGTGTGGTCAGGGAGTCTGACAGAATAAGATTATGGATGACTTTCTACTTTTGTGTAAAAGCGGGGAGAAGGATATATATATATATATATATATATATATATATATATATATATATATATGTAATTTGTTTCTGTCTATGTAAAATGTTCTGGAACAATTCTCAAAAAACTCATGGTGTGGTTTGTCTATGGGGAGGAGCAGTAGGGTGGCTAAGAAAGACAAGTGAGAAGTCAATATTTCAACCAAGGAATCTGTTGAGCCTTTGAATTTTGATGTATGTGAATATATAACCTATTCAAAAAAAGTTACTTATGGATATTTTAAAGAATAAGGGTCTTCAGAACCAAAAACTACAAACAAAACCAAAAACAGCCTTTTGTGAATTCTTGTTTCCATGTGGCCCTCTATGCCACCAGTCTCACCCTGACACGCCCTGCTTCAGTCATGCTGAACACAACTTGCCCAAGATCTCTGCTCTCTCCTGCTCTTCCTTAAGCTGGAAGCTTCACCCTCCACTGCTCCTTGGTGGCAGGTCTCTCCTCCACCCTCTCAGGACTCTGCCTCCACTCCTTCCAGTCTGGGCTGGAGTCTCGTAGAATCTCTTTCCCTAATGGAACGAGGTGTATTTGATGCCCTTCACATTATCCTTCCAATGCGTGAGAAAATAGGAGAAGTGATTAAGCCATCTTTTAGCATGTTTAGTTCACAAAATGGTTGCAGTGGCCCTGACTCATTTCTTCAATTTTCTGTTAAACCTGGTTTTGCTTGTGCAGCCTTGTGCAAGAATTTTAGATTTATATGCATATCTCCAGCCTGTTCTTCCTGTCAAGAAAAGGTTCAGGCAGCTGGGAGCCAGAAACAAAAGGAGCACGAGACAGAGTTCTTCTGATTTTCTAAAATAGCATAAGTGACACCAACCTCCCCTCCCCTTGCCCCCTCTCTCCCTCCCTCACATGCTTGACAGCAAGCAGGGTCTGGTGAAGCTCACCAGTTACCTGGTCTCCCACAAAGGTCTGCTTTTTGTTTCTCTGCCTGCACCCTCTGGAGAGACCAGCCTGAACAAGATAGATTGTCATGTTGTCCTGGGTTGGAGCCTGAGGATCCTGCCAGCACCAGCAGATCTCAGAAATGCATATCTCAGCCTCTGCCCCCACCCTGAGCCCACTGCATCAGAATCTGCATTTTAACAAGAACCCCAGATGAGCCAGGTGCACATTAAATTAAACCTCTGCCTTAGAGGCTCGAAGGATATTTTGGGAGTTGGAGGAAATTCAGTTCCAGAGTTAATCAAACTTGTCAGGACCTGAACCCACAGCCCTGGACCCTCAAATCAATGCTCCCTTAATACCCTAAAGTCATCCTGAGCAACCAGCTCCCTCCACACTGTGCCTAACTGTCAGTTTAGTTGTCAGTCTCCCCTACTAGAGGGAGTGTCCTCAAGTCCTAGACAGTATATTTTCTCACTCTGTGCATGTTTGTAGTATGAATGAACAAATGTATAAATGAATGGATGAGGTTTCATATGAGGTTCCAGGCATCCTTTTATTCAGTGCATTACTCTGTGTTGACTTTGGACAAAGAGAAAACCGCCCTCTGAGCCCCTCCTTGTCCTCTGATGTCACCAGGCAATATGTTGGCTTGCAACAGAGAATGCCTTTACCACCCTCTTGTTTTTGGGGGGGGGGGGGGTTGACGCATCTAGGAAAGTGTTTTATTTATTTAGTTTTAAATTAAAAAAAAATTTTTTTTTAGTTGAAGTATAGTCAGTTACAATGTGTCAATTTCTGGTGTACAGCATAATGTTTCAGTCATATATATATACATATAATTGTTTTCATATTTTTTATTATAAGTTACTATAAGATACTGAATATAGTTCCCTGTACTATATAGAAGAAATTTGTTTTTTTAATCTATTTTATATATACTAGTTAATATTAGCAGTTCTCAAGCTGTCAGTTTATCCTTTCCCACCCCCTTTCCCTCCAGTAACCATAGGTTTGTTTACTGTGTCTGTGAGTCTGTTTCTGTTTTATAGATAAATTAATTAGTGTCTTCTTTTTTCTTTTCTTTTCTTTTTTTTTTAGATTCCACATACAAGTGATATCATATGGTATTTTTCTTTCTCTTCCTGGCTTACTTCGCTTAGAATGACATTCTCCAGATCCATCCGTGTTGCTGCAAATGATTATTATACCACTGTCTTGTTAATGGTAAACACTTTAAAAACATTTTTCTTGAAGTAAACTGTTCATTCATAAAAGTGCCCATAAGTATATAGGTCTCTGAACTTTATGGATTGAACACACTGGTACAAGCTGCAGCCAGATTAGACACAGAACATGGCCCCCACCGCACTAGATGCCCCCTCATATTCCCCTCCAATCTCCAGAAATCTCACTCTCCTGGAGTATTGGCTGTCTGATTTGCAGTGATATATTAATTCTACCCGTTTTGCGCGTCATGTTTCCTTTATGCAAATGGGAACATACAGTAGGCACTCTCGTGCCCGACTTCTTGAGCTCATGATGTTTGTGTGATCCCTCCATTTTGTTGTGTGCAGTTCTGGGCTGTGCATTCTTATTTCTGGATACTATGACACATGTGGGTAGACCATGATTTATTTATCCACTCTACTGTGGATGGACATAAGGGTCATTTTCAGTTCTGGGAATAATGCTGCTGTGGACATTCTGGAACAAGTCTTTTGATGAACATATTGTAGCCAGGTTTTGATGGGCTGCTTTGAAGTTCAGACAGCTTTAACCCATGCCAGGAAGTTTCCTGGGGGACCCCTGTGCCAAGCCAGAATCAGTCACTGGGGCAACCGGGTTCCTTAGTTATGGATACAAACCCAACAACCCCCAGCTTGTGTCAAGGGAAGGTAGGTCAAGCTGGGAGGGAAGCTGTTTTCAAGTTATAAGGAAAAAAAAAAACTTTGCAAGTACTGGTTTAGCTCATACTTTATTTTCCCCTCAGTCACTTCTGTTTCTTTTCTAGGTGTGACTGATTGTAAGGTTCAGCTCTACCGGTTTTTTCCTGACTCAGAGATTCTGGCTCTACTTACATTTTTCCTACGAAGTAGCCAGTGTTCCATCAGAACAGGTACTTAAACCTTTTTGTCCTGATGGTCTAAATCAAGTGTGGGGTTTAATGAGTGTCTCCAGGGTTGCATTTTCAAAAGCAGTATTTCTGTCTCACATTGGTTGGCTTTGAACCCAATTTCTCTTCTTTGCCAGAAGAACAGGTTGTTACTACTGGCCTGTGATATATGTTTTTGGCAAAGAACAACCTAAAGGGCTTTCATGCTAAACATTCTTCTCCTCTACAAACCTGTGTTTGAGGAACTAGCTACTATTTTGTCATTTCTGATAAAAGGCCTTACTTGGTATTTGGAGTTGAGCAACTCGTGTAAGAAGCTCACATAGTTGACTTAACACTTCAACTTCGCCCGCAGTCGTGTCTTGGTGTTTCTCAAGCCGAGGCTCCTGCTTCCTCCTAGACCTGTTTCAGACCTCCGTCCAAGCTGCTTCCTCTTGGCTCCCAAGCACAGCTACTTCTCCAGCCAGCCCCCACTTCCTTTCTCCCAGACACACCTCGCCGTGCTTGCACACTCATCCAGGTCACCATGCAGAAGACCCACATCGCCCACCTCTGTTCACGGCCCCCTCTCTCCATGTCTTCCTAATGTCTTCTCCTTTTTCTTTTGGCCCTTAATTTTTCTCAATGCAAATTTTGGACACACACGCAAGCAACCCTCATTATTCACAGATTTCATCTTTGTGGATTTGTCTACTCGCTAAAGTGTATTTGTTGCCCCTAAGTCAATACTTGCAGCCCTTCCGTGGTCATGTGTGGACTGTGAGCTCACAGGGCTGTGAACATTTTGAGTTGCCCAAGGGAGCTCAGCCTTCTCGTTTTGCTGCTTATATTGTAAACACGTTTCCTTTTTGTGGTCTTCCTAGTGTCACATTTTTCACATTTTTGTGCTTTTTGTCAGTGATTTTGATGTTTAAAATGTCCTCTAAGCTTAGCACTGGGAGGCTGTCTAGGGTTCCTAAGTCCAAGAGGCTGCGATGTGCCCCATGGGGAACAGACGTGTATTAGATGAGGTTTGGTCAGCCATCAGTTCGATGTTAATGAATCAACCGTATATTAAATAAGGTAACTTTAGACAGAAACACACATCAAACAAGGTTATGTATTGCTTGGCTGATGAAAATGTCAACAGGACTCTACCGTATTTCCCCTGAGAGCCATGGTTTAGGATTCACTAGTTCAGTGTTTGAGGTGACTTTATGGGACATAATCACTGCAAATGAGGAGAATCAACTGTGTGTATTTCTTGTCCTGCAGTTAGTTTGCATTTGTTTCTGTCAACCTCTCTCTGTTCCCGGAGGAGTGAAGGGGGCAGGCTTCTTCCATGCACACCTTACAGATCCCTCAACTGTCTCACTGGACCCAGCTTGGTACAGACAGCCTGGGCAAGGTGGGGGGTCCTCAGCGGATGTGAAGCGCGTAACAGAAGGGAGGGAGGGAGGAGCAAAGGAAGGAAGAATGGCAGAAAGAAAAGACCCAACCGTGGAAGCTGAGGTTATTGCCTGTCTAAGATGGGTTGGGTCCCCAGAATTTCTCCATGTCTCCATCCTCAAATGCTTCCTCTTTACTTCTGAGCAGAATTGTGAAACTAGAATAATATAAAATTGGAAATTAAGTGATAGTTTGTGATGGATTTGGCTTTTATCTCTTCTCTTTAAGGAATCAAACAGAGCAAATCTTCCAGATTCTTTTGAGTTTTTTCATTTTTCCTTCGTCTCTCTCGCAGTCTGGTCCTCACTTGGAGAGAGACAACCACAGAACTCCCGAACTTAGGCCAAAAGTGGGCAGTCGCAGTAGGCACAACTGCAACTCAGTGCCATCATCACACACCTCTCACGGGGGCCAAGCAGCGTGGATGCCTGCTTGTCCCTGGGAAGCTCATAAACCTACTGAGACTGCAGAATGAAACCGCTAAGGATCAGTGTGGGAGATGGAATAATTAAAGGGTGTTCAGGTGGACTGGTCTGCAGATGCTGCAGGAATTCAATGGGGAGGTCAGTGGGCATCTTCCTGAAAGCAGTGAAGCTGGCACTGAAACACAAAGCGGGGGTCTCTAGCTCTTTTCATTGCTAACCAATATTAGTAAAAACTGGGGGCACACCCTCAATAAATGTTTGCTTGTTTGTAACTTCTCTACATGTGCTAATAAAACTAAAAGGCACAAAAGACATTGAGGGAAAGGTTCATTGTCAGAGATAGTGACTTTAAGTCTTTATTTTATTATTATTATTTTTAATCATTTTTTATTGATTTATAATCATTTTACAATGTAGTGTCAAATTCCAGTGTAGAGGACAATTTTTCAGTTATACATGAACATGTATATATTCATTGTCACATTTTTTTCTCTGTGAGCTACCATAAAATCTTGTATATATTTCCCTGTACTATACCATATAATCTTGTTTATCTATTCTACAATTTTGAAATCCCACTCTATCCCTTCCCACCCCCCGCCCCCTGGCAACCACAAGTTTGTATTCTATGTCTATGAGTCTGTTTCTGTTTTGTATTTATGGGTTGTTTTTTGTTTTTTGTTTTTTTTTAGATTCTGCATATGAGTGATCTCATCTGGTATTTTTCTTTCTCTTTCTGGCTTACTTCACTTAGAATGACATTCTCCAGGAGCATCCATGTTGCTGCAAATGGCATTACGTTGTCAGTTTTTATGGCTGAATAGTATTCTATTGTATAAATAGACCACCTCTTCTTTATCCAGTCATCTGTTGATGGACATTTAGGCTGTTTCCATGTCTTGGCTATTGTAAATAGTGCTGCTATGAACATTGGGGTGCAGGTGTCATCCTGAAGTAGGGTTCCTTCTGGATATATGCCCAGGAGCAGAATTCCTGGGTCATACGGTAAGTCTATTCCTAGTCTTTTGAGGAATCTCCACACTGTTTTCCACAGTGGCTGCACCAAACTGCATTCCCACCAGCAGTGTGGGAGTGTTCCCTTTTCTCCACAGCCTCTCCAGCATTTGTCATTTGTGGACTTTTGAACGATGGCCATTCTGACTGGCGTGAGGTGATACCTCATTGTAGTTTTGATTTGCATTTCTCTGATATAGTGATATTGAACCTTTTTTCATGTGCCTATTGATCATTTGTATGTCTTCCTTGGAGAATTACTTGTTTAGGTCTTCTGCCCATTTTTGGATTAGGTTGTTTGTTTTTTTCTTATTAAGTCGCATGAGCAGCTTATATATTCTGGAGATCAAGCCTTTGTCAGTTTCATTTGCAAAAATTTTCTCCCATTCCATAGGTTGCCTTTTTGTTTTACTTATGGTTTCCTTTGCTGTGCAGAGGCTTGTAAGTTTCATTAGGTCCCATTTGTTTATTCTTGCTTCTATTTCTATTGCTTGAGTAGACTGCCCTAGGAGAGCATTTTTAAGATATATGTCAGATAATCTTTTACCTATATTTTCTTCTAGGAGGTTTACTGTATCTTGTCTTATGTTTAAGTCTTTGATCCATCTTGAGTTGATTTTTGTGTATGGTGTAAGGGAGTGTTCTAGCTTCATTGCTTTACATGCTGCTGTCCAGTTTTCCCAACACCATTTGCTGAAGAGACTGTCTTTATTCGATTGTATATTCTTGCCTCCTTTGTCGAAGATGAGTTGACCAAAAGTTTGTGGGCTCATTTCTGGGCTCTCTATTCTGTTCCATTGGTCTATATGTCTGTTTTTGTACGAATAGCATGCTGTCTTGATGATTGTAGCGCTATTGTATTGTCTGAAGTCTGGGAGAGTTATTCCTCCAGCCTCTTTCTTTCTCTTCAGTAATGCTTTGGCAATTCTAGGTCTTTTGTGGTTCCATATAAATTTTATTATGATTTGTTCTAGTTCTGTGAAATATGTCCTGGGTAATTTGATAGGGACTGCATTAAATCTGTAGATTGCCTTGGGCAGTATGACCATTTTAACAATATTGATTCTTCCAATCCAAGAGCGTGGGATATCTATCCATTTTTTTTAAAGTCTTCTTTAATTTCCTTCATCAATGGTTTATAGTTTTCTGTGTATAAGTCTTTCACCTCCTTGGTTAGATTTACTCCTAGGTATTTTGTTACTTTGGGTGCTATTTTAAAGGGGATTGTTTCTTTACTTTCTTCTTGTGTTGATTCATTGTTAGTGTAAAGAAATGCAACTGATTTTTAAACGTTAATCTTGTAACCTGCTACTTTGCTGAATTCTTCGATTATTTCTAGTAGTTTTTGTGTGAACCTTTTAGGGTTTTCTCTCTATATAGTAACATGTCATCTGCATATAGTGACACTTTTACGCCTTCTTTTCCAATTTGGATCCCTTTTATTTCTCTCTCTTGCCTGATTGCTCTGGCTAGGACTTCCAAGATTATGTTGAATAGGAGTGGTGATAGTGGGCAGCCTTGTCTTGTCCCAGATTTTAGTGGGAAGCTTTTGAGTTTTTCACCATTGAGAACTATGCTGGCTGTAGGTTTGTCATGTATAGCTTTTATTATGTTGAGATATGTTCCCTCTATACCCACTTTGGTGAGAGTTTTTATCATAAACGGGTGTTGAATTTTATCAAATGCTTTTTCTGCATCTATTGAGATGATCATGTGGTTTTTGTCCTTTCTCTTGTTGGTGTGATGTATTACATTGATTGATTTGCATAGGTTGAACCACCCTTGTGTCCCTGGGATGAACCCCACTTGGTCATGATGTATAATCTTTATTATGTGTTGTTGGATTCTATTTGCTAATATTTTGGTCAGGATTTTGGCATCTATGTTCATCAGTGATATTGGCCTATAATTCTCTTTTTTGGTAGTGTCTTTGCCTGGTTTTGGTATCGGGGTGATGGTGGCTTCATAGAATGAGTTTGGGAGTATTCCCTCCTTTTCAATGTTCTGGAAGAGTTTGAAAAGGACTGGTATGAGTTCTTCTTTGTATGTTTGGTAGAATTCCCTAGTGATGCTGTCCAGTCCTGGACTTTTATTTGTAGGGAGGTTTTTTATAGACATTTCAGTTTCATTTCTAGTGATCAGTTTGTTCAAGTGGTAAGTTTCTTCTTGATTCAGTCTTGGTGGACTGTATGTTTCCAGAAACTTGTCCATCTTCTCTAGGTTATCCAGTTTGGTTCCATATAGTTTTTCATAATATTCTTGTATGATATTCTGTATTTCTATTTTATTTGTTGTAATTTCTCCATTTTCCTTTCTTATTTTGCTAATTTGTGCTCTCTCTTTTTTCTTTGTGAGTTTGGCCAGAGGTTTGTCGATTTTATTTACTTTTTCAGAAAACGAGATTTTGATTTGATTGATTTTTTTCTATGTTTTTTTTTAATCTCTATTTTATTTATTTTCTCCGTGATCTTTATAGTTTCCTTCCTTCTGCTGCCTTTTGGGGTTTTTTTGTTCTTCTTTTTCTAGTTCTTTTAGCTGGTGGGTTAAATTGTTTATTTGAGATTGTTCTTCTTTTTTGAGGAAGGCTTGTGTCACTATATACTTCCCTTTTAGCACTGCCTTTGCTGTGTCCCATACATTTTGTGTGGTTGTGCTTTCATTTTCATTTGTCTCAAGGAATTTTTTAATTTCAGCTTTGATTTCCTCATTGAGCCATTGGTTTTTTAATAGCATATTGTTTAATCTCCATGCTTTCCTTTTTTTCTCCTTTGTTTCTCTGTTGTTGATTTCTAGTTTCATGGCATTGTGGTCAGTAAAGATGCTTGAGATAATTTCTGTCTTCTTAAAATTGTTGAGGTTTCTTTTGTGCTTAAGTCTTTATTTTAAATTGCCATCTTAATCATTTTGATTTGCATAGGGGCCTACATTCTTGTCAGATCTGGTTTGATCATTGTTTTGTTTCATTCGTGAAATCAATGTGCCCCACTTATCTTGGAGTAGAAGCTTCAGTTCTGCCGTTTACTTGTTGTTCACTTATGCTTACCTTCTAACTTTGGCATTGAGGCTGCAATTTGTGAAACATAACCCTAGAACTCTGAGTGACCTGAGAATCCAGAAAAGTCATGAGTCTGCAGGAGGTTTTAACCAGGGGCAAGGAAACACTAGCCCACTGAGAAAAGTTAGAGCAACAGTAGAATAGAATTTGGTTGCTTATAATTATATCTCAGAAGTCATGCCTGTGAAGCAGAGCAGATATACAAATAATATTAGAGATTTAATATTTTCTGCCTGCACCCAGATGATTGCTGTGTGTGCGTGTGTCCATCCCACTGTGGAAACTCCTCCTGAAGGAATGTGTAATTTGGATGGGTTCTTGAAAAGGAAAATACTTCCAGTGATGTTGGTGGTTAAGAGCAAAGTCAGATACCAAAGGCAAACTCAGAAAATAACTCACACTTCTTAAACCCCAGATGTATTTCCAAAGAATGAATCCATTGTATTTTACATGAGATGCCTGTGTGCTCTGGGACTGTCCACTCCACCCTGGCCTCGTGGTCAGGGTGGGAATTCATTGAGGCTTCCTCTCCCAAGAAGTGGAGGAACTAGCCTCCATGGGAAAGCTAGCTTTCCAGCTTCAAGCTAGCATCACTGAGCCTGGAAAAGTGGCATAGCACCACTTTGCAGTATTTGAGTGGTCACATGGAAAACCCCTGATACAATAGGAGAGAACTTCACAAAGCCACCAATTCCAGGAGGTGGGAAACGTTGGGTGCCTTCTTGGCAGCTGGCCACTACCAGGAGGTCAGCGTGATTATCATCCCTATTTTATAGAGGAGGAAACTGGGACTCTGATAGATAAGTAATCTGCTCAAGTCACCCAGTTTCAAACAGGCAGAGTTGGAGCTCAGACCCACTATGCTCAGGCAGTGTGACCCCAGAGCACATCCTTTCTGAGCATGGCTCTGTGCATGGGCCTCACCACAGACCTTTTTCTAACTTCCTTTCTTCCTCCCACTGCACCAAACTTTGCGAAGATGGTGTCTTTCCTTTTGCTTACACCATTTCAAAAGTTATTGTTTCTTAAGGTTTGGAGGTTGGAGAGTTTCCAAAGAATGAAATATAATGAGAACATCTGGCCAAAATCCCTAATGTGTACATATTTGTTAATTAACTAAGAAAATGTAACACATAGATTACGAATAACCAGACCATTGACCCAGTTTCAGAGCCTTATGTTTACAAAATCTTCACAGGTAGAGTGGATTGTGTGTAGGCTGTTAAATTCCTTTTCTTCATGGTTGTTTGGGTCAGATTGTTGTCTCACGAGGCTGGGTGGGCTAAATTGAGCAACGTTTTGCAAAAGTAAATCTGCAAGATTCAACCTTAGGAAACAAAAGCCAGAAAGAGAAACTACATTTCTTATAAAATGCGGAACTGTGGGATAACAGTTTTGACAACAGTATGACTGGATAGAGGCCAATTTGTATATGAGAATGAATGGGACTGTGTATCATATAATGTCACCTGTATACATGATCTTGTGAGAGAGAAAGTTTGGTTGTTCTTTTGTTGTGACTTTTTTTTTAAACCAAATTTATGCTGCAGTACACAAAATAATTGTAGGTCATTACTTTAACCTAGGTTATAGCACAGCATGAATCAGTAAAAAAATTATAAAAAATTATTAAAAAATTATTTAAAATTATTTTTAAAATTTGTTATAATTTTTTTTAGCACTTTCTATGTGTCAGGCCCTATTCTAAGTATGTTAGACACATTCATACATTTCAGTTAATCCTGACCACAACCTTGTGAGGTAGACTCTTACTTTTCCCATTTTACAGATGGGAGAACTGAAGTATGAGCATGCCCCTGGGTAAGTCACCATTATTTAAGGTGTTAAGTAACCAGCCAAGACTCTGCAGCTTGTAAGTTTCAGAACTGAGATTCAAGCCAGACACTGTGGCTTCAAAGACTAGTGTGTAATCAGGCTTTCTGTCTGGTACAAAAATACGGATACCTGGTTCATTCTTTTATGTGACTGAATAGGCCATTCTCACTGTGGGATCCTCTCCTTCCTGCTCTTACCCCTTCCCCTGCTTGCCCAGCAAACTCTTGCTCTTTTTTCAAGACTCAACTCAGGTTTACCCTCTGCTATCAAGCCTTCTGTGACCTGCATATGAATTTAGGCACCTGTCTTGCTCATACTCTTGAGATATTACCAGCCCAGGTTCTTGTACTCCTTAATCAGTAGAAACTGATAAAAGGCCAGATGAGAAACTCAGACAAGGCTTTACTAGGACTCATGCTGCAGCACAAGGGAGCGAAAACAAGTAACAGGTTCCCTTGCTTGCTGCCTGGGGTGGGGAATGGTTTGAGCTGGTCCCTTAAATGGGGAGAGGGGAGGGGCAGGTCCAGGAGTCAGGCCGGAGGGGTGGCTTAGGTGGCCTGCTCGCCCCTTTGGTATTGCTGTGTGCAGGGATCACGTGCAGTATCCTGCTTCTGCTCCCAGCACCTCAGAAATGGTAGTTAGGTTTTTGGTTTTTTTTGTACCTTGTTCATAACTTGCCCCAACTGTGCGTGTATGCAATTATTTTTAGCCTCTTATAGTTTCTTTGTATTCTGTTGTTCAAGGAGAGGAGATGTTTGTCCAGGTGCAAGCACTGTAGTAAAGGTCCCAGGTCCCAGCCTGTTTCAGAGATATTTGCTGTTTTTATGTCTACGTAGCTTCTAGGGCTCCTTCTCTGGCCCTAGAAGTTCTGTGACCCACGTGTTCCCCGTTACAGGATGTGATCTGAGTCTAGCCAGTCAGAGCATTGGGAGCCACCATTCAGAGGTGACCAGGTGAGCCAGGTCTGTCTAGTCAGAGGGAACCCGAGGACATGACAGGAGCTGCTGGGGAGAAACATGCATGTTCCCACAGTAAGTCGGAGCTGCTGCAGCCTTCTTGTCACCATGCTGTGCCTGAGAATTAAGTCAGAATAAAGAGAGGGAGAAAGGAATGAGAGACTGGGGAAGAGTCTGCTGCTGACTTGTTGGAGCTTGTGGATCACGCCCCACCTACATCCAAGATATACTTTTGGACTTCATGAGCCAAGGAATTCCCTGTTTCAGCTCAAGCCAGTTGGAGTTTTCTATCATTTGCAATGAAAGGAATACTAACCAGCAGATACATTCCACTCTATATCTACATCTATATCTATTTCCTTCTATCAGTATGTCTCCCTACCTGACCAGGATTCTTTGAGGGCAGTAGATGTTAAATATGTATTTGTTGAAGGAATTTAGCTGAAGAGTGTTTCAGAGGGACATCTTTAGGGAGGCTAATGAACTTAGTGTAAAATGTGATCAAGGGACTCAGTCAGGATGATGTAAGATTGGAAGGAAAGGGACAGATACCAGACGAGAAATTAATTAGCAAGGCAGTGATAGAGAGTGAGAGGGAACAATAGCGCAGGGGCTACCCCATTCAGTGTGTTTGTGTTGTTTTAGTAAACTTCTCTCTGGCCGAAATTAAAATTAATTTCATTGGCTGCTGGTTATTGCCTGTCTAAATCACCCATCTCTGTCAGTTTATCACAAGTAGAAAAATTAATGTTGGAGAATCAGGATCATGTCTGAGCACATAAACATGATTGTCACAAAAGAGAGCTTTTGACTAAACAAACCCCTTCGGGTCTTCATAAGGACAAGGCCAGGAGCTCGGAGGCCTGCACAGCTCAGTTTGTGGTGACAGGCAGCTCCTGGACAATTTCGTGGAGCATCAACTATGAGCAAAGGCCCTGAGCGAAATGGAGATTGGGAGGTGAAGTGCTTACCTTCTCTATCCACCAGCCAAGCAGACACCCAGAAGGAGAACCTGGGAAGGTATGAGCAACAGCAACCTCCAGCCAGCTCCAGGACCCAGTGGAAGAGAGGAACAAGGCCCCTCTTCACTTCCATCACATCTCCTGAGAAAGGAGCCAAGTCCTACTGAGACAGTCTCTTTCAGCAGGACCCTGGGACTGGCCCACAGGAAGGAGCAGCACTGTCTGTTTTGCTTTGGGATTATTGCACTGCTGCTCTCTGCCTTTGTCACTGATCTGCATCCTCCCAGCTGTAAGAAGGTCTCTTTGTGGCCTGTGCCCAGATCAGCCACAGGGAAGACTCGCTCTCTAGGATGAGGGATCTACAGCAGAACTGTCCAGTGGAGCTTTCTGTGATGACGGATACGTTCTGTATTTATGCAATCCATTCTGGTAGCATCAGCCACCTGGGGCTGTTGAGCACTTGACTAGCGTACTTGAGGAACTGAATGTTTAATCAAGTTTAATTAGTTAAAATTTAAGCAGTGACTGGTGGCTTCCATGTTGGTTAGCACAGCTCTCTAGTTTCCTTCTCTCCCTCTCTCCCCGTCTCCTGCTCTGCCTTCTACTTATCTCCCGGCTCATCCCTCTCCCTCTTGCTAAAATAGCTCCTGTGGAATGTGGACTTTCTATTTTTTAAAACCTTTCCATTCTGGGCCCAGTGCCCTAACCCAGTGGATGCACAGTGAGTCAGTTGAATGTGGCCTCTTGTAGTGAAGAGAAAGATTCTTGATAGTGAATCAAAACCAGAATCCATAAAAAAAAAAATAAAACCAACATGTTAAATGATTAGTATTTTACACAACTCCATTAAACTGGTTACTTACGTCTTACTAAGAGGAAACTGTAAGGGCAGAGAACATGCCTGTAAAGAATTCTGGAGCCAGATTCCCTGGTTCAGGATGTTTGTCTCACTTAGTAGCTCTGTCGGCTCTTGGGCAAGTTACTGAATTTCTCAGTATTTCAGTTTCCTCCTCTGTAAAACAGAGGTAATAATACCCAGAGGGTTGTGGTGAAGCTTAACTCATTCTTCTGTGTAAAGCATGTGAGACAGCACTTGGCCCATAGTAAGTGTTAACGTGTGTTTACTAATACTATACCCTTTGCTTAGCGCCCTTCCTTGCACAGGGCAGGCGCTCAGTAGACGTCTGCTGGATGAACGAATGACTGCATTAACTGTGTTGCCACCAGATGGCAGTAGTGCCTCACTTACAAAGACCAAACCAAAACCCTGGGATTGTACTTTATCAGAGAACCATTGAAACTCCCTCCTGAAGTCCCAGATGCGCAGTAGGAAGAAAAGAACTAAACCTCTCCTCTCTCCTGCCCTACCTTTTTCTGTAGTCTCTGCCCTCTCTCTACTGTGATTAACTTCTTCTCATCCCTACTGAATTACTCTGCTTGGGCTACCATAACAAAAGACTGGATGGCTTAAGTGACAGATGTCAGTTTTCCCACAGTTCTAGAGGCTAGAAGTTCAAGATCAAGGTGTCTACAGGGTTGGTTTCTGGTGGGGTCTCCCTCGTGGCTTGTAGATGGCCACCTTCTCACTGTGTCCTCACGTGGCCTCTTCTCTGAGTATGCACACACACAGATCTTTGGTATCGCTTCTCCTTCTTGTAAAGTCACCAGACATATCAGATTTGGGCCCTGCCCCTGTGACCTGATTTAACCTTAATTACCTCTCTAAGGGCCCTGTCTCCAAATACAGTCACATTGAGGGTTAGGACTTCAACATACGGATTTTGGGGGGCAACACATCACTTTTATTTCTAATCTCTATTCTCATATTTCTTACCAATGTGACTTTTCTTTCTTATCCCTGCATCCCTCAGCCTTTGTATGACTTTTGTAGGACTGGTTGTGCAGGTTGTAAACTGAGCAACTCTGGTAGGCACCATTCATTTCATACTCAGCATGCATTTGTGTACTATGACAATATTGAGACAGATGGCAGTATGTGTCTTGAGGAAGGGGAGTCTTGTTTGAATCAATATATTTTGGAGCGTCTTTGTCATAGCATCTTAGCCTGTATTGCAACTAACACAGAGAGGTTAAGTAACATGCCCGAGATCACACAGCTAATAAATAACAACAAAAGGATTTAACCGGCAGGATGTGAATCCAGAGCCCAAACTCCTAATCACTAACTGGACAATAATATCTTTTTCCTCCAAAAGTTTATAATCTCCAGGAACACAACATCCTGTGTTGGACTTTGAAGGACAGTCAAGCAGGCTCTTAAATAGCATTTGTATAATCTCCTCACTGTGCACCTGAAAGCGCATTACTCTTCCCTTCTGTGAGACATTAGAGATCTAGTTGAAATGTAAACACAAGGTGGGAGCAGCAGCACAAAAAGCTGTCATCTCCTTTGGACCTTGGTACTCTGTCTTGGAGTTGAGATAGAATAGGACATGGGACAGATAAAATATAGCGGAATGCTGTGAGGGAGGGAGGTAAAATAGAGTATGGGGGTGGGGACAGAGTATTGGGAAAGGAAACAGAGGTCCTTTGCCTTGAAGGAAGGTGTAGTAAGTAAAATAATGTCCTTCCCACTCCAAAGATGTCCATGTTCTAATCCCCGGAACTGTGAATAGGTTACTTTACATGACAAAAGAGACCTTGCAGATTAAGGACCTTAAAATGAGGTGATTATTATGGATTATTTGGACAGATGCAGTCTTATCTCAGGGAGCCTTACAAGGGAAAGAGAGAGGCAGGAGAGTGAGCCAGAGAAGGCGATGTGACGGCAGAAGCAGAGGTCAGAGAGATTTGAAGATGCTACACTGCTGGCTTCCAAAAGAAAGGAAGGGGCCATGAGCCAAGGAATGTGGGAGTCTCTGGATGCTGGAAAAGGCAAGGAAGTGGATTCTTCCTTAGATCCTCCAGAGGAATGAAGCTCTGCCCACACCTTGATTTTAACTCAGTAAACCCATTTTGGATTTGTGACCTCCAAAGATAATAAATACCACCAACTTTGGGGTTGTGATACTGTAATTTACAAGAAATATACATATTTACTCATTCAGATCACAAAAATATATTTCTCATATATATTTGGTCTTCCTTCATGGTTCCTGGCTCATAGCTCCCCAAACCCTAAGAATTTCCTGAATGTGACAATAAAGTTGTCTTTTGTTATGTTACTGAGTGACTTTTGGAAAGTACCCAAGGATAGGCATGGTTGCCAGTGGAGCCAACCTTGTGTTTATAGGATGGGAACTTTCAGCCCCATCCCTATCTCTTGGGAGACGAGAGGGGCCAGCGGGTGAATCAGTCACCATTGACCAATGGCTTAATCAATCATGACTATGTAATGAAGCCTCCACAAAATACAAAAGGATGGGATTCGGAGGTCACTGGGTTGGTGACCACGAGACTGGGGAAGGTGGTCACCTGCAGACACTCGGCACCCTGTGCCTTGCCCTTTGCATCTCTTCCATGTGACTGTTCCTGACTTATATCTTAAACCCGTGATGTAGTAAGAAAAATGATTCTCTTAGTTCTGTGAGCCTCTAATAAATTAATTTAACCCAAGGAGGGGGTCATGAGAACCTCCGATGTGTAGCCAGTGGGTCAGACGCACAGGTGATAACCTTGGCTTGTGACTGGCATCTGAAGGGGGTTGGTCAGTCTTGTGGGACCAAGCCCTTAACCTGTAGGACTTGATTCTACTTCTGGGTAGTGTCAGAACTGAGTTGAATTGTTGGACACCCAGCTGGTGTCTGGAGGATTGCTTGTTGGTGTGGGGAAACCACCCCCTACGACATATACACATGGAAATTGGTCCAGGAACCCAAAAGAGTGGGCAGTTGTTAGAACAGCAATAGGATCTACTTCCAGGAGTCTGGTTGTCCAAGGCCCTAAGGGAAACAAGTGGCATACGTATAGGATTTAAATGACTAAAGTTTAATAGAGAGATTTTTTTTTTTATGGAGGTATGGGCAGGGTTAAGAGCATAAAAAAAGGGATGAGGAAGCTTTAATGGGTTAACAACAATAGGAAGCTGGTACCATCCTAAGGCCTGAAGGACAGTGAGAGCTAGGGTCACGAAGAGGCCACTCAACAGAACTGTGGCCACAAGGGCAGGATTCAGGTGTCAGTTCCCCCAAAAGTGTCAGTTATGTACAGTAAGCTCCAACAGTGAAAAATTCTTCATAAAAGACTTTTGTCCCAAAGACTCACGATGAATACCTTACTCATTCTCTGAGACCAAACCAGATAATATTAACAGTTGACTTAGTGAGAAAGGAACTCCATTAGACCTGCTGGTTTGTGTGACTAACTCTGGCTCTAACTTTCACTTTGTTTTGAATATGTAAAAATGCTCTTAGTGATTCTGATTTATGCTTCTTATTTCAACAGATCTTTCTAATGGAAAAAACATATAAATGGAGCATAGGGTATAAAAAGAAATGCAGTTATCCATGCATGCAAAAAACCCATCTAATTGGCAGAAGCTATAAACTGAGCCCTGCCACACACCTCTGGGCAGTGACCCATATTTCAGGCAAAGTAGCAAGGGGAAAATTTAAAGTTCCTCTAGTTTTAATATAGTAGTGGTTACCCTAATCTCACAAATCATACCCAGAATCAACTGGGAGAATGTGCAAGGGGGAATGGGGACTTTGATCTTTTTCATAGTTTCCTTCTCAGTAAATAAACTTATATTTTCAAGCCAAATCTCATCTTGCAATTTCCTGCCAACTTTAGTTCTCTGTATAGCTTACCTTTGCTTTTTCCATGTCTGGCCTCAGGCATTCAACAAACACTTTACTTTTTTATTTGTCCAGATTGAAATGAAACATTTTAGAGGAACAAGGCATGTGATAATCGTCCGCACAGCTCTCCCCTAGAGCATGACATTAATTAGGGCCTCTGTTTCCTCTCAAACTTTCAATTGCCCCCTGATTTATATTAAATACAGCTACATTTGAAGATTTAGAGGTAATCTAAGTGGAAACAGCTTGATTCTTTAAAAAAAAAGGCATATATAGTAAAAGACTAGGATAATTACAAGCAAATTGAAAGAACAGTCTCAATTTTGTCACCAATAATTTTTAGAATTTGTTAGATTGTCATTTGCTATTACTCTGTTTCCATTTCTTCAGCCAAAACAAGTTTGAACAAATTTAACTGTTTTATAGATGAAATCAATGAATTTAATGTAACTTTAAAGAAATTTAAAACCCAGAAAAATTACCTGGTAGAGTCCTGTTCATTTGGATCCTACCCATATTGGCCATGATTTGAATACAAACTGGCTTAAAGTTTACTTTTCCAGTCCATGGGGGAAAGTTGGCTTTCAAGCACTGGAAAAAGCTTTGATATTTTCAGTTTACATATAAATCAATTATTTTGATGACAAATGATTAGCAGTGTTTCTGACTTCATTAACATTTACACAGGAGTTTGTAGTTTAAAATATTTTTGTGAGTCAGAATTTTTATTCTCATTATATAGAGACATTCATTCAATAAGTATCTTATTGAGAATCTACTGTGTGCCAGGTATTGATCCAAAAGCTAGAAAGAAAACTGTAGGCTTAAACCAGGACCTGTACCCAGATTTAATTTATCTTCTCACCCCCCAACTCCCATCCTAGAACCACCCAACTAGATACTGAACTTGTCTGTTTAAGGACAGAGTGTTTGTCTTAGTTATCTGACTTTCCAGAATGACAGTGTCTAGAACTGAGCTTGGCACGCCATGAATGTTTGTTGAATGAAAAGTTTCTGACTCCCAGCCTAGTGCCTTTTTGCTGTAACAAAGCTAACATTTATTTAGAGACAATTATGTGTTTGGTGCTGGGCTAAGGAATATCTCATTTATTCCTCAAAATAACCCTAAGAGGTGGATGGTATTATTAGCTTCACTTGATAAATTAAAAAAATGAAGCTCAGAGGGTTGAAAGTAAATTGCCCAGGGTCACATACCCAATGAGTGGCAGAACCAGAATTTGGGTGCAGGAGGGTTTAATTCTGATGCCTGTGCTTTAGTGCTACCCTATACCATCTTTTTTTTTTAAGTTACATCATTTTATTTCTATTTATTTATTTATTTTGGTAGTGGGGGAGGTATTAGGTTTATTTATTTGTTTTCACGGAGGCACTAGGGATTGAACCCAGGACCTTGCGCCTACTAGGCATGCACTCTACCTCTGAGCTATACCCTCCCCCAATAACTGGCTCTTAACTGTTAGGTATCCATCTGCCAAAATGCAAGGTCCTTAAAGGCAGAAATTTTGTACTTTGCTTGGTTACTACTATATTTTCAGAGCTTAGAATACCTGGAATGCTTTGGTACCAAGTTAAGACATGCATGTGGAATAAATGAATTATTTTGTTAAAGGTGATCTGACTGCACCTCTATTTGGTAACATGTTGTTTAACATTTGTTCTGTTATTGACAACAGCAGACACCAGTGGTTGCTATTTCCATCACTCCAGTTGGAATAGTGCTGATTTTGTGTCCATCTTGTTCAAATATGAGTCAAGGAAGAGGCATCCTATTCCTGCTCCAGGGTAAAATCCTGATTGGTCTCAGCCAGTGATTCTCAAGTAAATGTGATCTGGAAATATCTGGAGACATTTTTGGGTGTCACAACCAGAGGAAGGGCTGTGCCACTGATGTCTGGTGGGTAGAGCTCAGGGATGCTGTTCGGTAGTCCACAATGCACAGGATAGCTGACTGTAACAAAGAATTATCCAGTTCAAAACACTGGTGGTGCTGAGGTTGAGAAACCCTATTCTAAGCCATTCACGGTAGTCCCATTTCTTATGAAAGTGAGTGGTCTCAGCCTGCTCATGCAAAGTAATTCTGGCCAATGAGACACAAGCAGAACTCTACTAGGAGAGTGTGGCAGAGATGGTTAACTACCCGTCCCCATTCGTTTTCCCTTTCTTTTCAGTAGTAATACTCCCCCAGTGTTGGCTAGGCACTCATGCAACTACAGACTACACTTCTAGCCTCCCTTGCTGCATGACTAAGTTTTGGCCAATGAGATGTGAGAAAAAACGATGAC
Source organism: Camelus bactrianus (assembly GCF_048773025.1). NCBI lineage: Eukaryota > Metazoa > Chordata > Mammalia > Artiodactyla > Camelidae > Camelus > Camelus bactrianus. The sequence continues at coordinate 38,587,067 of NC_133550.1, read as the reverse complement.
TCCAATTTCCAGATCGTGTTTTTAATCAACAGATGGCTGTCTTCACTTTCTCTCTTTTCCCCTTTCTGCAGACTGGGAGGTGGTATTGGTGATCCCCCTTAGTATAAGAGTATGACTCCAGGGAATGGCAGAGCAACAAGACTTACACTGGGACTGGTATAGGAGAGGAAAACAGACTTCCTTCTTCTTTGAAACATCATATTTTTGAGTCTTTTTGTTTTAGCAGCTTAACTTATATTCAAATATGGAGTGCCTCTGACTAAGGTTTCTCAGATAAAACAAAAACACATATGCCTGTGTACACACATAGGAAAGGACTGTTTGTCCAAAGGATGCTGTGGGATTTGTGTGGAAAGTCTGGAACTATGGCTGCCATCTTGTGACTATGAGGTATGGTAGCCAGATAGTCAAAGCTAACCTGCTAAGTGAGAATGGCATGGGATCATTATAAAAGTCCTGAATCTCTTTAACATTGTTGAGCCATTAAATTAGCTAACTTTACTTCTTCCCTACCTCAGGACTTCTTGTTAAGCCAGATAGTAAATTTTCCATAGCTTTTAAGCCATTTTGAAGGTTTTTTTCCAAAAATCATGGCCCTATCCTGATTCTCTCTACGTACTCAAGCATAAAGATATTACATGTCACGTATGCGCAGACTTTTTTTTTACTCACATATACTGCCTTCTTCCCTATTTCCTACCCCCCGATAAGTTAATCTGAATCCATGAGGTTTCTGTACCTGAGGTGAGCATTTTGGAAAAATATACACTACCCATTCCTTGTGGAAATAGGGTTCAGGGCAGCAACCACTGGCCCCATAATGCTTCCTGCTTAGAAAAGACACATTGAGCAGGTAGAATAAAGTTGAGTGGGATGCTCAGTTTCCAAGAAGTCAGGAGCAGGACTGCCCTGAGAATTGTGCAGGCTGTGCTCTGCAGGGGTCTAGGGAATGTCATTTGAATGTCAGTGGTGCCCCCTACCGTTTGGTTGTCCACGGCCTGCACAACCACAGGAGGTCATCCCAGATTAGAGGATGCCCACAGCCAGTGTCTAAAACCGATTATTTCCATCTACTTTGCTGCCTTAAAGTCTCACCCATGGCGCTTTCCTCGTGCTGCCTGGACACTGTCCAAAGCCACTAAGCTCATACTAACAGGTTTGCCTTGTGGGCAAACTCCTTAGATGATCTTGAAATGAGAGCAGAGGCGGTAATGGCAAGTCCTCTTTGCTCCTCTCTAGGCAGCTGATTTAGAGAAAGGCCTCTGCTCTGTCCCCCCCAGGGGTTCTGCTTTTCACCATCTGTGCACCAGCCACTGAAGGGCAAGTGCAGAGGTGAAGTTCCATTCATTTCCTGCCAGCTGCTGGCTCCTCCTTTTGGACTCATCTCGAATTGTTTGCCAAACCAGCCAATTAGTCTCTTCACCCTTCCTGAAGCTTTTCAGGGAAGCGATATCACAACTAGCAACCCCCTCATTATCCCACTCCTTCTAAACTCTGTGATTCTAAGTGCCCGCCACGAGGGAGAAATTACCTTGCACATGACTCTAACCCTTCCTTGAAAGACTTCTATTACACACACACACACACACACACACACACACACACACACCATCTACAACGTGATCAGAGAGAGGAAACAAGACGAGAGGATGCAGGATTCAAGAATGCGTTTAAAAGTGAGACGCAATGTCAGGGGGGATGTAACTTATAGGGATCACAACTCTAAGTTCAACATGGAAGGAAAAGCACAGTGCCTGTGTTTCCTAATCCTCACTGCAGGGCACAATAAAGACTTTTTTCTAATTTATGGATCTGTTAGTATAAAAGAAGTCTCATGAGTATCAGATTGTGTTAAGTTATACATTTAAAAATTATCTTTATTAGAAAGATATATAATTACATTGTGGGCTACCTTATCCCCCAAACCCAGGATGAATGGTTACCTTCCAGGGTAGGCCAGTTTGATTCATGGAAACACAACCTTGTGATTTGTACTAGGGTTTTCACCTTTAAACATTTCTGCCTGATGGCCAAAGGCATATTCATTTGAATGTCGTATCTTCTCTGATACCTGAGCACAATGGCCATAGGCTGGACAGAGTGGACAGATGCTCCAACTCCATGGACCATGGGAACCATGAAGAGATGTTTGGAGGGTGAAGATTTCTGTGGGGCAGGCTCTGTGCACGGAGGGAAAAATGGATTTGTGTTCCTCACTTCTCTGCTGTGGTTACCACAACTTCTTTGCATCCTTTGATTACTGTCTGCGGGGTTGGGTGGAGGGAGGAGATTGGATTCCTCTTGATGGTTGTATTATGGAGCAAGGATTCGTGTGCCTGAGACACAGAAAGCTGAACTCTAACAGCGGGTGTTTGCAACAAAGTAAGGGTTTATTTGCAGGGTGCTAAGCAAGGAGATCGGGCAGCTCATGCTCAAAAGACCAGAGCTTCCCGATGACTCTCAGGCAAAGGTTTTTAAAGACAGTGTGAGGGAGAGGGTCACAGGGTGCATGATCAGCTCTGGACCTTCTGATGGGTTGTTGGTGAGGTAAGGGTGAAGGTTGGGGAATTTCAATCGTCAGCCTTTTGGTTCCAGCCAGTCTGGGGTCTAGTGCTTGTGGTCAGTGTGTAGTCACCATTGTGTGTGTGTGTGTGGGGGGGGTGTCTTGGTTTCTGCAGAACAACTCAAAGATATGCATCAGATTGTTCTCTCTGTCCCCTCAGAAGGAACTAGGAGTCCTGTGGCTCCATTGTCCTAATCATTAACTGCTTGAGTCTGCACTTTGGAACTCAGGGAAGGCCTAAGAGACCTTTAGTTTCCATACCAACAAGAAAGGGGGAACACTGAGGGGCTTTTGTGCCCAGAAAGGCTCCACAGGGTCCTGTTCGGTTTCAATCCCCTCTTTGATATTTCTCGATCCTGAGGGGAACAGATCTGGACAAGAAAAAGAATAAAGTTTGGGATCAAGAGATTAATCATTAATCAGCAAGGAACTCAGATTTGGGGGGACTGGGTTTCAACTGGGGAGGTGGATGGGGCCTGGACCCAGGAGGACCACATTGTAGACAAGCCCATCCCGAGGCAAGCTCATTTTCACATAAATAATTACAGGACTGTTGTGCTTCAGTGAGTTACTCTAAGTGAGGCACTTAGAACAGTGCCCAGTACGTAGGATGCAATACTCAGCCGTTGCAACTTGGTTTCTGGTCCAGGGCCTCATACAAACACGTGCTCAGTGCATGTTTGTTAAGTGAGTGACTCAAACTCTGTGCCACCCTAGCATCTCCAACAGTCTCAGGACGATCTTCCTCTTGGTTTGTTCCTTTTCTTGCATGCTTTACAAAAAGGGGCATTAGCTCAACACCTGACCCCCAGATCTTGAACAAAAGGGACAACTATGTTGGAAGCTGGGAAGCTTCTGGCTTTGTGGTGAGCTGGGGGCCCCTGTTGGCAGCAAGAGAATAAAGGAAGGTGGAACTAGCTAGATAATAAAACTGCTGCAAGTCACTGCAGGAAGTAGCAGTTGTCTCCAAAAATGCAGTTGTACCAGATTTTCTAAATAATAAGGAGGGTCGGTCCCTCTAGAGAGGAGAGAGTGAAGGGTTCCTCTGAGAAGGAATTAATTCCCTCTGTAAATCAGGAAACCTCAAAGCAGTCACTGGCCAAGGGGAGGCCCGGCATCTACCCAGAGTGATTCATTTGCTCCTGCTGAACCCGGAAGCTCAAGCCCAGTTGGGCACCTTCCTGGGAACCCTTCCCTTACCCTTCTCCTCAAGAAGCAGGTTTACACCTTTCACAAGACACCCTTTCGTGCCTGGCGACTCCGATTCCCATTGATTCACAGCCTGGCAGCTCCTGCCACCCTTCCTGGCAAGCCCTGCCCTAACTGCAGCTGGAGACCTGTTCATTCTCACACCTGTCTTTCTAGAGCCCTTTAATTGTGAAACCTTCCATTTCACAAGCCAATGAAAGGCGGGCAACTAGGCTTGTAAGCCAGTCCCGCCTGTGGGCTCCACCTGAGTGAGAGTGCTCTTGGCATTTCTCTCATTCCCCTCACTCCAGCCTCACGGCGGGGTGGGGGGCACCATCTCTGAAGAGACCAAAAGTAAGTTGCCCAGGTTGCTTCATGCGCTTGAGGTTTTCTTTTGGGGGGTAATGAAAATGCCTTGGAACTGGATAGAGGTGGCGGTTGCACAGTATTGTGAATAGACTAAACGCCACTGAATTGTGTACTTTCAAGTGGCAAATTTTATGTTACACGAATTTCACCTCACTAAAAATATTAAATCTCTTTTCCCACCAAAGACTGGCTCAGATTCCGGTTCAGAGAAATACTGTAATTTCCCCGGGGGAGTGAGTGGAGCTTGCCCTTCTCACAGCTCCAAGGCAGAGGCTGAGAGGGCAAGGAAAGAAAACACGCCCGGCTGCCTGCTGGGATTCACGTTCCTGTGGTGTAGACAGGCCGGCTGGGGGCCGGGGGTGGCGTTTCCTCACTAAGGCGCCAGCTTCCTATTGTGAAAAAGCTACCTGAAGGTTTTTTTATTATTATTACTATTACTATTACTATTACTATTACTATTATTATTATTATTATTATTATTATTATTATTATTATTATTATTATTATTATTATTATAAAAATATTTTTTATTGAGGCATACTGATTTACACTGAAGGTTTAATTATTATGCAATGACAACAACATTTCTTTTCTGTGAAGAGTCCCTTTGGCTGGATTGGCGACAACCGGCCACTCTTGTTCCCTACATTAAATCATTTGTCCCATAAACAAACACTTCTGGAGTCTGAGAACCAGCCCCTGGAAGAGTTTAAAGGGTAATTAATCAAATAAAGAAGGCAGCATTCACAGAAGGTTGCCTTCCACGTCTGCCTCCAGTAGAAGCTTCTGGAGGCATCCTGCACCTGGGTTAGAGTTGTCAGAGAACATACAGGATGCCCGTCAAATTTGAATTTCAGATAAAGAAAAAATACTTTTCAAGCCTAAGTGTCTCCAGTGCAGTGTTGGGGACATGACTATACTAAAAATGTATTCATTGTTTATTTGAAATTCAAATGTAGTGGGGTGTTCTGTATTTTTATTTGCTAAATCTGCTAAATCCAATTCATAGGATTACAGACTACCTACGTTTCGAGTCCAGAGAACGAACAATCTCCTCTGGGACATGCACAACCCCCGTCAGCTTTCTCCTCTGTGGACACTCTTGACTCCCCCGTGATTGTGCGGCTTCAAGTCCCACAAGCCACAGATTTGTAATAGCCGGTGGCTGGTTATGTTTGTTGCTACCCTGCTGGTGGCAGCAACAGCACCTACGATTTATACCAGGTGGACACTGCCTGCAGCATCAAACCTTCCAGATGGAAACAAGCTGGGGTCAGATGGAATGTGGAAGGGGCCGAGCTCAACCCACTTCGAAGCAGCAACCCAGCTCCATAAGAAGTGCCCTGTGCTGGCAGGACCCACTTCTGGTGGAAAAGTTCCCAGAGACTTGCTGCAAGTTAGCCGTTCTGGATTTTGACGCTCTCCTCCTGCTTTTGTTCCCCCACGTTATTCTCAAGGCCATGAAGGCTGAGTTAGGTGAGGAGGAAGTCTAATCACAGTGGAAAGGATGTGTAAATTGTTAGAAACTGCTGATGCTCTGCTGATTGCAAGTTGGACAACCATGACGAAGGTGGGCTTTTCTCGGCTCAGCCCTCGACCCCAGTACTGGACAATGGGAAGAAAAGAAATATCTGTTGACTTCTAACCCCTGCAAATGGTTGGCAAGGCTGGTGATAAAGAGTGTTCATCAAGCCCATCATTCAGGCATGTAGCTTCCTTTGCTCGAAGATGGAAGGAGTGAGGGGAAAAAAGGCTTGGCCCTCATGATGGAACTCACACTGTGCCCATCCTCTCCTGCAGGTTCAAACAGATCTGCTCCCAGCCGGGGTGGCGGGCTTGTCGTGGACGTCTCCCTCGGTGGAGGCAGTGGGCCAGACCCCCTGAAGCACACAATGCTTTGGCTCCGGCTCAAAAAACACCAACATTCATTGCCGACAATGTCCCCACCTACCGCCTGTCCCTACCCACCCCTTCCTGGAAAAGTGTGATGGAGGAGGGGTGGTGGGCCAACTCCACCAGCACCTGGGGCTCAGGAGCAGACCTGGACGCTGGCCCGGAAGCAGCCCCGGCCAGGGGCACAGACAGCTCCTCCGGGACGTGCACGGGGGCGGCACAACCTTATTCTCACAGCTTTCGCTTCCTGTGAGGCTGTGGAGTCAACGTCTGTTGGCTTGGGTCTCTCTGACCTCAGATGATATGGGAAACGGAGGCCAGTGGGTGAAATTGGGAGGCCGAGCTGTGATATGCTACTATCCGGCTCAGGGTGGGACTCTCCATCCCGGGAGAGGGAGGGGGACTTCCCACCACACCCGGGCCCAGCACAGCCTTTCCAGGGCCAACCCGCCGTCTCTTCTCTCCACGTAGCTCTGAAAATACAGACCACAGACTGGCCCAGTCCCTTTCTGAGGTAACCTGAACCTGGCTGAGCAGCTAACACTCAATTCTTTGTCTACTGACTCAGGAAGTCTTAACTCCCTTCAGCATAGCTGGGTTCTGGAGACTTCTGGGGGGCGGGCGGAAAGTATAAAAGCATACTTTCAGAGGTCGGCTCACTCAGCAGCATCATGCTGAAAACTCACCAGCAGCGCTGACTGAAATCATACACCTGAATCAATTTCCATGAATCCAGAAATCTCGTCAATACAACGTGTTTTTCTCAAGTTTTTCAAACTGGAAGTGACTCTGTCACACCCGCCAAGTCAGACACAACACCCAGCGGCCTCTGCCGATCCCAGGGGGAACAATCCATAAATGGAATTTGGCTCACTCGACGTGGTCCTTGAGAGGACTGCACAAAACAACTGCTTCAACAGTAGGAGAACCTGATGGTAAGACAGGCCTTCCTTCTTTCAGAGACTGAGCGGAGTAACTGGATTTCCTACTCGCACACCATTCAGATGACGGAAGTAACAACAGAGAGACTCCTTCTTCTCAGATTTTCTCTCACCAGCCTTTGTGGAGGGTCTTTCATGGGCCTCTTGTCGAATTTCTCCTCAGCCTGGGGCTCCCTGTCTGTCATTCCCTTGCCCAGGAGGGCTCCAGCCAGAAGGGTTTAAGTTCAGGCCTCAGTTTAAGTGCTCCTTCCTCAGAAACATGTCCTGACCACCTCCTTCAACCTTAGCTTAGCTTCTCCTGTTAGAATTTCTTATTCTTCTTGTTACCATTATCACATTTACCACAAATGGTATTTTCATATTTAATTTATGATACATTTACTGTACAGCTCCTTCCTAGGCTATAGTCTCCACAAAAGCAATGTTACAGGTTGAATTGTTTTGATTATTATTGTTGTGGTTGCTGTTATTATTGTTATGGGCTGAGCAACGGCCCTCCAAATATGTTCCGTCCTAATTCTTGGAACATGTGAACGCTACTTGACGTGGCAAAAGGGACTTTGCTGGTGTGATTAAGGATCTTGAGATGGGGAGATTTTCCTGGATTATCCGGTTTGGCTCAATGTTCTCACAAAAGTTCTTCTTTTTTTTTTTTTTTTTTCAGTTGTTCTCTGTTCATTTTTCATTCTCATGTTATGAAATAGGAAATCACAAGTTAGACACAATTAGGGGAATTTTTTACATACATGCTTACTTTAAAAACACTTTTGTTCACAAGAGTTCTAAGTGAAAGAGAGAATCAGGAGAGGCAGAGGCAGACGTGATGATGGAGGCAGAGGCTGGCTGCTTGCTGTGGCCTCTGGCTTTGAGGATGAAGAAAGGGGCCACTAGCCAGGGAATGCAGACAGTCTCTAGAAGCTGGAAAAGGACAGGCGCCAGATTCTCCCCTGGAGCCTCCAGAGGGAACGTAGCCCCATGACACCTTGACTTGAGCCTTGTGAGACTCTTTTCTTGACTTCTGACCTGTAGAACTGTAAGAGAATAAAATTGTGTTTTAAACCACTTGTTTGATTTATTTGGTAATTTGTTATAGCAGCAATAGGAGACCAATGCAGTCATTGTTATTTAATATTTATATGCTGTCGAATCCAAAGCTCAACCCGAGGAGGTTACAGACGCCTGGCTATGGCGCACAGACCAGACTCTACCAGTCCTGCCCGCCCGCCCAGCCTCGTCTCCTGCCCTTTTCCTTTTGCTTACTTTGCTTCAGCTTCGTGGGTCTTCTTTCTTCCTGAAACTTCTTCAGGCTTTTGCTTTGCCGTTCCTTCTACCTGCAGTGCCCTTCAGCCAACTCTTTGCATAGCCAACGTATTTGAAGCGTTTGGGTCTTGGAGTAAATGCTACCTCCTCAGAGATCTTCTCTAACCCTCCTTCCAAAGTAGCCCTACTCACCCTTCTCTCTCCCATGACTCTATTTTATTTATTTCATAGCCTTTATTACTTTTTAAAAAAAAAAAACTTTATTTTTTAGGACAGTGTTAGATTTACAGAAAAATTCCAAAGATGGTACAAAGTGTTCCCATGTACTCCCGCTCCTGCACCCGATTTCCCGTACTGCTAACATCTTACATTAGTGTGGAACATTTGTCATGATTAATTGATGCATCTTGTCCTGATGTCCTTTTTTCTGTTCCAGGAGTCCATCCAGGATGCCACAGGACATTTAGTTCTCTTCTTGGCTGCGATAATGGTTTTGATGACCTTGACAGTTTGGAGGAGTCCAGGTCAGGTGTTGCATAGAATATTCCTCAATTGAGATTTGTCTGATGTTTTTCTCAAGATTATTCTGGGGTTATGGATTTTGGGGAGGAAGACTACAGAGGTAAGTGCCATTTTCATCACATTGTACCAGGGGTTTACAACCTGCGATCTGGTTTGATTTGTGAATGTTGATGTTGACGTTGCTCACCTGGCTGAGGTGGTGTTTGTCAAGTTCTCTGGTATAAAATTACTCGTTTCCCCCCATTTTGGTAGAAATGGAAGGAAGTCAGCATGCACAACCTACACTTAAGGAGCGGGGAGTCATGCCCTTGCTGTTTTTGAAGTTATTGTTCACATTTGTTCAGTTGTGTTTTGGATGACACTGTTGCTGGGCTAACCCACAGCCTTTCTCAGCCTCCTTCTTACCTGCTACTTTCAAGCAGATGCAGGAATGTCAAATGCCTATTGTCCTGTCTCCCTCCTGACAATGAACCAGAAGGGAATCTGATGTGTTTTGGGGAGGGCTTTTGCTTGTCTCACAAAAGAGGTAGACACTGTTCTATTGTTTTCTTCTTCTTTCTACCTTGAAAATGAAATCTTGGAGCTGCCATGGGCATCTTGTGACTATGAGTGACAAGCATGGTGGCAATAAATCAACATGCTAAAGATATCAGAGCAGAAATATGGAAAGAACTTAGGTCCTTGATGGTAACTGATGCTAGCAATCGCCTGTCTTTGGACTTCATGTCACGTGAGAAGAGTTTAAGCCATGGCTAGTGGGCTTTCCAGTTCTTGCAGCTCAAAGCATTCTTAACTGATAGGTATTTCTTTCATGTCTTCTTCTAAAAATGAGGCTCTGTAAGGACAGAGACCTTGTCTTCTTGTTCATGTTTATGTTTCCAGTTGTTGAATTAGAGTAGATACTCAGCATGTTCTTGTTGTATGAAGGAAGAGATGGATGATAATCTAAGGGAGAGGTAGGCTCTCAGGGAAGTTTTTTTTTAAGAATTAGGGAGACTAGGAAATATTTGTAGGATAACAAGAAGACATCAGAAGAGAGAAAGAGATGAAAGGTATAAAGGGGAGAGAGGAGAAAGAAGATAATTCATGAAGGATGGTCTCAGAAAAGGGACAAGGGACAGGATCCCATGCCCTGGTAGAAGTGTGTGTTGAATTATGAAAGGTGAAAAAATCAAATAGAGGTTCTTAATCTCTTCAATCAGGTTGCTGTTGAGAATCTTCAGCCAGGAAGCTCTGGGGGCTCTCCCCAGAAAAAGGCATGTAGTCATGTAACTGTCATTTTACATTTAGTTTCATGAGGTTCACAGACGCTGCTCCCCCAGTTATCCATGGCTCCCTAACTGTTGAATTTCAGTACCAGTGCAATTAAAACTAGAATGGGAAGAATTGATGTCAGATTATCAACTTTTATTGTCCAAACTAAAGATACTGAAAAAATAAAAGTTACTATATGCAACCTCCATCTTTTCAGTAAAGAATGGTTATTTTAGTCTCAAAAAGAGAGGAAGGAGCTGATCTCAAATAGTAAATACATTATTATTTATATTGAATAAATTTTGCATTACAGATAACTCACTGCATTTTCCTGAATACAACCACAATGCAGGTGTTAGGGTCAAACAATCTGAGCTCAGCTCTGCCCCTTACTTACTGTATGATTTTTTGGGAAGTTTCTAAACCTCTGTAAGTTTTGGTTTCCTTAACAGCAAAAGAGGAGAAAATGGAACCTAACTGATAGGGTTGTTATGAGAATGAAATAAGGTAATGTCAGTGAACCTAATCCTAAAACCCAGGGATAACCAGTTAACTTTCGGGGAAGCTTCCTTCTAAATATGGGTATGCAAATGATTATAGACATACAGATAGAGAGAGAGCTAGAAACACACACACAAATCAGATACTTGTGTGTATATCTTTGTACTCTGCTTTCTCCCCCTCTTAACGATAAACCGTGAACACTCTTCTGGTCACTGCATATTCTTCTACAATATTATTCTAAGTGGTTGCATGGTAGCCTATAAAATGACGTAGCTTCATTTGTTAATTGTGCTTTTGGGTATTTAACTTACAAGGATAACTTGTGCTTTGCTTTATCGAACTTGGCAGATACTGTTTTTTTAAATTAGAGGTTTGCAGAAGCCCTGTGTCGAGTAAGCCTATCAATGCCATTTTTCCAACAGCATTTGCTCACGTCCTGTCTCTGTGTCACATGTTGGTAATTCTCCCAATATTTCAGACGTTTTCATTATTTTATTTGTTGTGGTGGTCTGTGATCAGTGATCTTTGATGATACTATTTCAAAAAGATTACAACTTGCTGAAGGTTCAGATGATGGTTAGAACTTTTTAGCAATACAGTGTTTTTAAATTAAGGTATGTACATTGTTTCTTCAGACATAATGCTACTGCATACATTATAGACTATCATATAGTGCAAACATGATTTTTATATGCTCTGGGAAACCAAAAATTTTGTATGACTCACTTTATTGTGATATTTGCTTTATTGTGGTGGTCTGGAACCGAACCTGCAATATCTCTGAGGTGTGCCGGTATGTCTGACTTTTCACAAAGATAAACAACTCTGCTAAGTTTTCTCATAGCCATGATTATTTCCTAGAAAAAAATTCCTAGATGAAGAAATGTTAGTCAGAGACACATGTTGTTTAAATTCCTTTGCTTCATAAAGCCACATTGACCTCTAAAAATTTTGTGCTAATTTATATTTCTTTCAACAATCTACGAAAGTGTTCATTTCTGAACTCCCTTATAGTACTATGCATTTTTCTCTTCTAAATTTTTTTCTTTTTGAGAGGAGAAAGATCATATCTGTTATTTTAATTTATATTTGTGTGTTTACTAGTAAAGTCAAGTTTTTCGAATGTTTATTGACTGATTTTGTTAATTATTTTGTGAATTTGCTGTTTGTGTCTTTTACCTATTTTAGGGATATTTTCATTTTCTTATTGATTAGTAGGAACTCTATATAATAAGGCCAGTGGTAATTTTTTGTCACTCAATTATGTTGCAAAGGACTAGGTCATTTATATTTCTGAAACCTAAACTGGAGCGGAGCACAGTGACTGACTTTGACAGTTACCCAGGACTTTAAACTGGGGAGGGGAGCATGGTGGAAAGTCAAGGGGTCGTGACATTCTGAGGTGGTGCTCATCTCTCACCTTAAATCCTAACTGGAGAGGGTGGCAAATCAACCAGATCAGAGGTGACGGCTGGGTGAATTGGGAGAGGGTGTTCAAAGACCTACAGAAGGCTTTGGAAGCTGCCAGTAATCTTGTCCTTTCATAGAATTTGAGGCTTTTAGTCAACAACCTTGAGGTCTGATTATTCAAATAATTTTAGATCTACAAACACCTGTCATTGTTTGATAAGAGCACAGGACTTTACCTTTGTTCTTGTTTCCCATGTCAGTGGTGTCTTCCTTCTATAATGGCTCCCTTTCTCCTTATTCACATGGTATGGATCCCTGGTAGCACTAGTAAGCGTATTGTATACCACAAATGATGCATTCTGTATTACGACGTTTTGCAGGAATGCATAAAAGCAGCCACACATATACTAGGCCCTTAATAAGTATTTGTTGAGCTGAATGCAGTGAAATTTCTCAGAATAGCACAAAGCTATAAATTCTGATACAAAATAGCAAGTTTTACTTTAAAAAACTTGTTTCATAATGTAAGGAAAATGTGTCAGTAATTGTCTTTTCTTTTAGAATATGGTCAAGGAAATTATGAACTATCTTTCTTTTCTTTTCTTTCTTCCTTTCTCTCCTTTCTTTCCTTTCTTTCTTTCTTCAATCTTAGTTTGGTAGGAGTCTAGACTCAGCAAGTTCGGCAGCTATGGGTGGAAATGGGTCTCCATTTTCTGCTCCAATGGCTGGCATTATTGAAAGTCTTCACCTTTCTTTTAGTTCTGTGAAGTAAGTGCTTTGAGTTATCTGAATGTTTGTGTAACACACACTGTCCCGGATTTGGTAGAGGGATTCAAAGGCAATATTTTTTTGGCTTTCAAGCTTACATGGCCCTAAAGGAGTGGAATTTAGAGCTGGCTCAGGGGATGAATTAGACTAGGTATTATAAATACCTAAATGTGCCCCAGGATTAGGGAGTGGCTCTCATAGTCTCCAAGACTTTCCAACTGAAGTCAGGAATACTACGCTTAATTATGTTGCTTTCCACTACTCCTGCTGCTTTCTGCCAAGCCATAGTTCATGACAAATTTTTGCCTATTCTCAAGCAAATAAGAGTAGTCAAGACATATAGCATCCTTTTTCATATATTAGACACCAGGCACCATTTTTTGTATTAACTCAATCCTGATAACAAATTTACAAGACAGGTTATATAAAGGCAATGATAGTTGCTGTAACAAAGAAACCCTAAAATTTTATTGACTTAATCCAAGAGATGGTTATTTCTCATCCCTTATCACTCATCTGCAGGTGTTTGGTAGGAAGGTCAGGGACCCAAACTCCTTTTATCTTGTAGCTTTCTGATACCCTAAGAGCCCTGAAGTCCTCCAGCAGCAGCTGGAGAACAAAAAGAGGACTGTCTGTTGGAGGTTTTTAGTGGGTGAGGCCTGAAAGCAGTGCATATCTTCTGCCATGCCATTCACCAGAACTCGGACACATGGCCTCATCTAACTGCAAATGTTGTTAAGAAATATGGTCTAGCTATATTTCCAGGTAAAAGAGGAAATGGTTTTGAAGAACCATACATCTGCCTCAGTCTGCCTTTTGGTTACCGAATAACCTCACTCACCTAAACCTTCTTCCTACACAGATGACACACTCATTCCCTCCCCAGAGGAGGAAGCCCAGTGTCCTTTACAGCTACAACATTCATCTAAAAATCCAAGATTACTGGGTGACAGGTGGCTTTTTTCCATCAGGATGGGGTGTTTGCCTCATTGTACATTGACCTCTGAATAGAAACGACCAGCTCCCATCTCTGCCCCATTCGTATCCAATATAAAGTGTTGGGCAAAGATGGGATGAAGTGATAAACATGCCCATTTGGAAAAGGAGGAATGGGGGACACACAACGCACATCCTTGGCAATGGTGGAGTCCCTGTGAGGACATGCAGTGACCCTGTCTTGGGAGCAGGAGTACATTCCTTGGCTGCACCTTGCTTATTGCACCCTGATCTGCCTCTCCGGGAGGAGCTCCCTGTCCTTTGCTCTCTGTGGTGCACCTCTGCTCTCTGGAAGTCTCCTTCATAACCCTTATCCTCCATGGCCACCTTTGAGCCTATGAGGTGGGCGTTGGAAAGGCCATCCTCTCTGAGGGCTGCACAGCTTTTGAAGCCAACTTCCTGCTTAAGCATGTTTGGAGACTCAAGGTTTGGTTCAAGGCTCTAACTGTCGGAGGCCTTTAAATATAGGCTCATTTTCCCCTTTGGCAATATAATTCCCTGAAGACTTTGAAAGATCTAATCTTTGCTTCTCAACAATTCTATGAGCAGAAGTTCATGCCCAAAGTTTTTTCCCTATACATAGTGTTTAAGTTTCATTTTCTTATTGGCTTCCTCGCTCATGCCTCTCTCTCGAGTGGCTTTCTTGAGAGTATCTGAAATAATAGGCATGGACGGGGAAATCACATCCTTAATCAGATCTTTGTTAATAGGTCTGACTCAGAAAGGGCCTTCGCCTCTCAAATAGTATTACTATGCAGGATCCAGAAGTAGTAGGCTTTTTATAACCCTTGAGATCCTGTGTTTCTGGATTCTCAAGCCTCTTTCAGTTCTTTTGAAAACCAGCCAATCTTTCCTGAACTTATCTCTTTCTTGTAATTCCTTGCTAAGGGCAGAGTTGTGCAAGTAACTGCCTCCTGAATCTGGGGCCCCAGGTGCCTCACTCACCTCACCCTAGTCCCTGCCCTGGGAAGGGTCAACACACCCTATTACTCTGACTTTTCCCAACCACTTCCCTTGAAACTTAGTAGGTGTGCTGTCTGCCACAGAAGGCAACAGTTTTACCAGATGTTTTGCCACTTTATAAAACAGGTCTCCTTCCTTCCAGCATTTTATATCACTTTCCTCACCAGTTACCACTCAACTGCAAAACTGCTAAGTCAGTGCCCTGTTATTTTAGGTTTTTGTTATGGCAGTGCTCCATTTCTTGGTACCAATTTTGTGTTGGTTGGTGTAACCCTAGATGCTATAACAAACCATCGAATTTCAGTAGCTTAATTCAATAAAAGTTATTTCTTCTCACAGTCAAGCCAAGGTAGGCACCCTCTGCATGGTGCTTCAGGGCCTCAGGCCACTGCTGCTTTGGGTTCTGCCGTGCCCCCGGGCCATGGAGTCTTTTGCTTCCAGGCAGTGGATCAGTTAAGACACAGAGGCTTCAGTTCTATTCACATTTCTTGGGGCAGAACTCAGTCATGTCCACACCTAATACAAAGGAGGCAGAGGGATATAATCTATTCATGTGCTCAGTGAGAAGGACCAGGCTTTGGTGAACACATGACTGCCTCTTTGACAAACACATACAGCACCAAGGAAACTGAGCCATGAACCGGGGCTTCAGAGCATGATGGTCTCCATAAGGTAGGTCCAGGTGCTTGACCACATCTGGGTAAGGTATTTTTAAAAAAATAGTAGTTCACTATAACCATTTTCTGGGGGCAATTTCTGTAAGGATAGAGGCAAACCTAGGATAAACTGGACATGTACCTGCCCTCCTCCACCTTTTGTCTCTGTAGATAACCCAAGGATTCCTTGCCCTTCTCCAGTCATTGATGTGTCTGGTGCTAGGGAGCGGGTGTTGATAGACCACAGGGACGGTGTGTCGGGATAGGTTGCATCCAAGGGGCTGGGCAGCCATTTCTTCACAAATACTGAGCTGTGATGACTTGCCCACAGCAGAACTTGAGTGCAAGTAGTTTTGGGGAGTGACCCCAGAAGGCACAATTAAGAAATGAGGGAGGTAGGTCAGGGGAGAGAGAAAACCCAAAAGTAGGTTATGATCAGGGGCAACAGAGATTCAATCCCAGGGTCAGAGGTTGCCCCCTTCCTGGCCTGAGGGATTTCGGTGATTCCAGCAGGGGAAGGAAAATTTCTTCACTCAGTTGTCAAACAGCCTCCCACCCCACGGACTTCCCTCTTTCTCCCTCCATCCCTGATGATCTGGCTTCCTAAACCACTTTTGATCTTCTGACTCCTCTTGAGTTGAAGCAGACCAAGTGGCCCCTCAGCACCACAGTTCAGGGAGGGTCTGTGTTTTTTTCAGCGAAACCCCTTACTCCCTACTTGTTCTTCCCCCTTCCCATACTGCTAACTTCTAATCACAGTAGTGACTCTAGGCTTGTCTGTTTAGTTCTGTGTAAAAAGGGAAAGTTGAGGAGATGACCCCTCCCTGTGGGGACTGGTTCCCTTCCCTTTTTCCACACGTGGAAGCAGGACCAGTAAGGGACTTTCAGTTAAAACACACAAGTGGGCATGAGCTCACATGTGCACGCACATGTGCGTGTGCGCGCACACACACACACACACCAATTAAAAAAAAAAAAAAAGACAGTGGTGGTCTGTTTATTGCCTATGGCCCCAGTTATTGGTTCATAGTTGGGCATATGACCTTAGGTGATCCAATCAGCAACTCAGGACTTTCATTTAATGATTTGGGACAGCTGCTCCTGCTAGAAATGAACAAGGAAGCATGCTTGGCTCCCTGAGGTTTCTAGTAGTCCTCTTGCTCTTTTGACAGGAACCAGCTTTAGAATGAACTTGACCATCATAGAAAGCAGAGAAGAGACATAAAGAGAAAGCTGGATTTGTGTGTGTGTGTGTGTGTGTGTGACATGGTTGAGTCACTGTATCCATCCTCACCTGAAGTCATTCCAGAGATATTCTGCTACTTGAGCCAACAAACTCCCATTTACTGTGTGTATCAGTTTGGGCAAGGTTTTCTGTTACTTGCCACCAAACACGTCCTGATATAAGCAGCTTTCCATGTAAATGCTGTCCACAGTTCTCTGGCAGAATGTTCTCACCACCTGGGATCCTGGGATCTCAGAACACAGGAAACAGTCACCCCAGAAAATCTGCAAACCATTTGAGGCTTAAGATTGGAGAGTTACATCATGTTCTGAGAGAAGAAAAGCCACCTTCAGAGCATACGCTGTCCAAAATCCTGGAGGAATGAATCCCAGGAACTGTCAGAGCAGAGAACATTACCTGGCATCAGATGATCTCAGCTGCTCCCCGAGCGTGAGGGCCGGGCGTTCTTCCTGAAACAGAGGGTCTTTGGCAACTTGCTTCTGGATACTGACGTGTTTACGGTCATGTTCACCAATTGACGGAAGCATGGGGTGGAAACTGATTCTGAATGCAGCGTCTCCGTGAATACTGACATCCTGCTTCAACATTTGTTTCTGAAAATCCTTTACCAATTCGTGCTTCTTTCAAGATAATCTAGGTTCACGATGAGCAGGACAGGCTGTGGAGTCAGACTACCTGGACTTCCCTCCCAGGGCTGGCGAACCCCAAAAGCATCTCAGGGCTGATCTCCCCCGGCAGATAGGTGTCCTAGAGCCTAGTCTCAGCAAATCCTCTGCGCAGAGCAGTCACTTGAGATCTTGAAGGACTAATGTACAGTGGGCTTCCTAGAGCCTATTCTTCCCAGTAGTGTTGATTGTCATCAAGTTGGAGAGGAATTCTAGTCTATTGTCCAAGAGCATCAACAGCCTGTAGCCAGACTGCTGGAGTTTGAATCTCAGATGCACCACTGGGCAAGTTGCCTCACCTCTCCGTGCCTCAGCTTCCCGCTCTGTGAAATGGAGGTAGTAAAACACTGTCTCTCTTCCAGAGTTACTTGGGAGGAGAAAGACGTTACTACAGGCAGTCTTAGAAAAATGCCTGGCGTCAATAAATACTAGCTGTTAGGTTGCTGGCAACTTGCTAATAAATGATGATACAAAGACACCAGAGCAAAAATGACTTAGCAGTGAAAAAGGAGAAGTGTCTACACAAAGCAGAGGCTACCGTTTAATGTCTGACAAAAAAGAGAACGGTTGGGGTGCCTTTCAACAAGACCCAATCTGCTGTCTCCAGCCAGGGTGGAGTTTCTGGGCTGGAACCGACAAGACGGAAGGGGAAGCCCAGCCACCTCCTTCCTGTTGCCGCTGCAGCCTTCGTGGCCAGCAGCTGGTGTGGCTTTTCTTTGCTGCTGCATTAATCCTCCCACTCATTGTAACAAGCATCCCTTACTTTTAAATTTCACTTTACATTTTCAGAGCCCTTCCACATCTATATTTATTCCCCTTCTAATGTGATGCTCAGAATAGAATCAGGTAGCATATATTGTTTTCCCATTTTACAGATGGGGAAAATAGGGCTTGGGCTTGCAATCCAGTTTCAGTAACATTCAAAACATGCAAATATCATGGATATTCTCTCTCTCTCTCTCTCTCTCTCTCTCTCTCTATATATATATATATATATATATATATACACACATACACACACACATAGTTTCAGGGCCCCTTTATTTTATATGTGTGTGTGTGTATTTAAAATTTTCTTACTGCCCTAGAGTTTCCTAGGGCACAGTTTGCAAGTTACATGCCTACGGGATCTCTCTAGGGGCTGGCTTTTCTGTCCTGATTCTCATCTAAAAGTAGTTGATGGAAGTCCCTATAGACCTGGAACCTGGGAAATTTATGAAGTTTAATTAGTTATGCTTTGTGTCAAAGTCACAGTCAAATAAAAACAAAGTACTAAACCTCATATCTTAGACCCTAAAAATATGGATAACAATAAACTGGATAAATGGATACCTGTTAGCTGCTCCTCAACCAAGTCCCCAGTGTGTAGACCTCTGCACACACACTTACCCTAAGTAGCACAAGTATCCATTTCTGCCCATGTTTCTTACTCTCAAGTATTATATTTTTTATTTTCAAAATTTTCTATAATTAAAAAATGTATTGCTGTTCTTTCCTTACGTTTTAATAATAATGGGTAACTCATATGGAGCATTCCGTGTGTCAGGTGCTGTCTTAAGAACTTTATATGTATTAAATCATTTGCTTTTCAGAACAACCCAATTAGATAACTACTATTATTTTTCTCCTTTTATAGATGACATCACTGAGGTACAGTGACCTGTCACTACTAGCTTTAAACCCTCCAGAACCAGGACACTTAACTACTATGCTAATCTACATGTTCATGGTAGGATTTCAATAACACCAGCAAAAAGAAAAGATGAAAAATTTATAAGTACAATCCCAACACTCAGATACAACTACTATTAATGTTTGGCTTATATTAATGGTTATAAATCAGGCAGTGAATGGGTGGAGTGGAAGGGAGAGGAATATATCAGAATTATTTAGGGAGCTTTTAAAATTTGCATATGATTAAGGTATTCTACCCAACAGGGAAAGGCAAGCATGAGGATTTGGGGGAAAAATTAGGTTATAATAAACATCTTCCCCTCCCCACTTCCATATTCCAAATCCCCCACACCATCCCAGTTGAAAGCCTCTGGTATATCTTTCCAGTCTTATTTTCTATGCATATCTACATATGCATACACAGAAATACACACTTATAAATGACAAATAGGAAAACAAATAAATGGTAGTAAAAAAAAAAAATACTAGGGCAAGCAGGAGATGCTGGCACATAGTATGCTAACATTCCCAATTGCACTGGATTCTTACTGTACCTCAGAGGCACAACAGTGAGACAGAGTTTCCAGGTTGGAACCCGATAGGCTTTTCAGCATCAATAGCTCTTCCTGTGAATTTGTTGTTTTGTGATTTGAGCAGGTGGAAGTGGCCAAGTTATTTTCCTGCCCAGGTTCTCCCAGGGGCCTTGTACCCTGGGCTGATTTGTGCTTTACTGTCTCCTAGACACAGCCCCGTGCCAGGGCACTGGACGACTGCCTGTGCTCATAGTATTCCCCATTCAGGTGGGCGCCAGTCGGGGGCGGGGGGTGGGGAGGGGGGGAAGAGGCCTCAGGCAAACCCAGCAGGGTGCCTGGCGTGCTCAGGGAGGAGTGAGAACCTGAGCCGAGGGGAGCGCCAGAGTAAGGTGCTTCCTGTCTCCACTCCAGGTCACAGCCCACCGGAGCCCCTGGGACCTAGCTCCCAGGTATTGATTTCCTCTCCTGTCCCCCTCAGCGGGCCAGGCCCTCCTTAAGGGCAGGAAGCCGATCTGGTTATTTTGTCTTCTTCTTGTATTCTGAGTGCCTGGAATGGCACCTGGAACAGAATGGGAGCAGCAGCTCCTTGTCGGGATGAGTAATAGGCATGACCAAGGCTAATCCTGAGGTTCTGCTCTGTGCCTCAAAGGTAGATTCACAATACAGGTTCCATTCCAGTCTTCCCAACAGCTTCATAAGGGAGAGTCTAGAGTCTATTATTCCCTGCATTGTTGAGCTGAGGAAATTCGGAAGAGAGAGAGTTTGAGTAACTAGCCCAAGGCCGTACAGGTAAGTGGCTGGCTGCAATCAAACCCAGGAGGCTGAGCTCGAGAGTTCAAATTCTCTCTCCCTTCTCTGCTCCTTCTCCCATCCCTCGCTCTCCTTCAGTTCAGTGGCCATAGTGACCACCTCAGTTTCCCTTTATCATGTCACCCCCTTGATCCAGAACCTTCCAGGTCAGACTCCCCAGCGTCTATCCACAGTTGTCCCCCACTTCAGAAGCAGTAGCAGTTTGATCCTGACTCTGTTTATACACTGTGTAACCTTGGACATGTCACTGAACCTCTCCCCACCTCGTGCTTCTCAACCAAGAAATGAGGGCAGTAATAGTACCAACTTCATGTGGCACTTACGAGGGCTTAATAATCGTTGATCATGGGAACTGCTTAGAACATGGGTTTGCGAACTTTCTCTGCAAAGAGCCAGATGGTAAATATTTTCAGCTTTGTGGGCCATATGGTCTCTGTCACAACGACTCAGCTCGGCCACTGTCGTGAAAAGGCAGCCTCAGACGATAGGAAAAAGAGTGTGGCCAGGTGCCAAGAAAACCTTATTTATGGACACTGAAATTTGAATTTCAGATAATTTTCATGTGTCATGAGATATCCCCTTTAAACATTTCCACCCCCCAACCATTAAAAAATGTAAGAGCCTTTCTTAGCTGAGGGAGAACACGGACACAGGTGCTGGGCTGGGTGTGGTGGGCGGGCTGTAGTTTGCTAACTCCTAGTTTGGAGCATTGTCTGGGATAGAGGAAGTGCTCAGTAAATCCAGAAGAAACAATGTGCGGAAAGGAGGCCAGGTGGGAGTGGGTACGGTGCTGAAGGCTTCAGCCTGGTGGTAGGGAGTGAGTGCAAGAGACAGGCCAGGTATCAAGAGACTGAATCAAGGAACCGACCTCTGCTGAGCGCGGAGTGTGGCCAGGCACCACTTTCTCCATGGCCTCCCACTCCATCCTGTTGACAGAGGATATGAGTGAGGCTCAGAGAGAGCAAGTAACATGCCCGAAGTTGCACAGGTTTTAAGCATTAGAGTCAGGATCTGAACCTGGTTTTTACAAGATGCCAAAGACTCAGCTTTTTCTACTATACTGTCATGTACTGTACACACATTGAGAAGCCACGATGTGTAAGGTGCTGTGCCAGGTCTGGGAACACAGTGGTATAAAAGATTTAGCTTTGGCCAGATGGAGTGGATGGTGTAGTAGGAGACCAGAAATAAGCAATTATCAGTCAGGGTGAAAACTCCTCTGTTGAGAACACACGGGAGGGGCTCAGAGCTGAAGAGTCTAACCCACATTTGAGAAATCAGAGCAGGCTTCCTGAAGGAAGTGATGTCTAAACTGAGACTGCAGGTCAACGAGGAAAGACCCAGGGAATAATAACACTAAGCTACAATTTCTTGCTCAACCAGGTTGTCAGCGGGGGCCCCCTCCTCCTGAGAAATCTGATTCTGAGATTCATGGCCTTTGATGGTGCCTGCCCAAGAGGGTCTCGCTGTCTTCTGCCCATATCTGGAGAGGTGCCTCCACCTCTCTCACCCTGAAATGCTATCACGATTTTGCCCCACAGCTCCCTGGACACATGACTCAGCCCATTCTCTGTTTTCCTTATTACTTACTTCAAGTCTTCCATGAATTGGTAAACCTGACTCAAGATTTTGGTGGAGGGAGGCGGGTGTCCTGAGGAGGGGTCACTTCTGGAGTGCAGGGTTTCCGCCCTCTCCTGGCCCCCCACTTCCTCCCTGGAGTTGCAAACAAAATCCTCCCTTTGTCTTGCTGTGAGTGTCCCGCCCACCTCCGGCCCTAAGGATCTTGGTTTCTACTTCTAGCAAAGTATTTTCTCAACAAACACAGCTCTACCTTCCTGAGAAGAATTCTGATGAATAAAATGTTCTTCTATATTGTCCCATGTGATCCTCCTAGCAAACCTCCAGAATAGTTATCATTGTCCCCATTTTACAGGTGGGGAAACTGAGTAGCCCACTTGATGGCATTGAGAGTTAAGAGCAGGACTGTCTGAATCCAAATCTCTGGTGAAATTAATATCCTTATATGGACCCCATTTCTGACCCTGTTCATCTTTCCTGCCCTTCCTCCTAGTATGGCCCCTCCCCTCCCCTTCCCACATCCAGTCAGAGGGGTACTGGATATTAATGTCACCAGAGATGCTATTTTCCAGTGACTTGTACCCACACAATCTCAGGGTGAACGTTTCTTACTCTGATTTTTTTGTACTGGGAGAACTGGTCCAGATTGGCTGTGGCAAGCACCCCAAACAGACAAGGCTCCTTCTTACAAGGAGCAAAATTGCCCTAATGGACCAGGGTTCTGATGCTCAGTTTGGGGAGAGTGCCTTGACCTGGCTGCGGACACCCCCGGGACACCCAGGCCTGAGGCTTATCCCGCTGGCTAGGCCTGAGGCTAAGGAGACAGAAGAGGAAGCAGGAAATGAGGAGAGAGACAGTTCTGGATGCAACAAAGCAATTTTAGATTTCAAGTGAATCCTGCTGGTGAAGCTAGAAACTAGAGATGTTCACACAGGCCAGAGTTTGGGGCCAGCCCTCCGGAGAGCTTGGTTCCAAGTCTGGGAACTGAAGTTATTGTGAAGTCAGTGTCTCAACATAGGAATCAAGGCCTCATTTTTAGCACCCAAAAGAATTTGGGGACAGGGACTCTAGCAGCATCTTAGGGGTGCTGACAGCATTGACCCTCATGCAACGTGTGGGTCCGTGAGAGCTGGGTGCCCAGAGGAAGGCTTGACGTGCAGCAGAGAACGGGGAGCCCCGCCCTCAGGAAGCCTTGAGCAGGAGCAGCAGAAATGTGCTTCCTCTCCCGGCCAACTCCAACCCCGAAGGTCACTGTGGGCTGACAAACCCTCCCCCACACCCTGTGACTCGTGTCCAGCTCCCCTCGCCCCACCCCTGCCCTCACCATGTCCCTCTGCTGAATCAGGCCAGTCTTTTTCTTTCTTTCTTTCTTTCTTTTGGAGGTACTGGGCTTGAACCCTGGACCTCGTACATGCTAAGCATGCACCCTACCACTGAGCTCTACCCACCTGCTCAAGCCAATCTTTACCCCATCTCTCTCCTCTCTGGGCTGTCTGGTCTTTGCACCTGTGCTCTCAGAGATGAAGGGAACTGAAGGCCACTCTCACAATGGCAGATGTGCACTGGCCCCAGAGGGTCTGCATCTGTTTCATGGGGGGTAGCACTGGGTAGTACACTGGGTAGCCCTGGAAGTAGGAAATCCTCTTCAGCAGCTAAAGCAAAGATCACTTAGAGCTGTGCCTGGTCTGTGGTAACAGCACTGGAGCTCTGCTACTCTTCTTGCCTCCAGCCCAGCTCTGAGGTGTGCGAGAGTGAGCAGGCAAATGAATGAGGTGGGGATTGATGGGGCCCTGAAGGTTGAATATTTGAGAGGCTGGATGGGGCAAGTGCATGTGCAAAGGCCCAGCGGTACGAATTAGCAAGGTGTCTTTGTAGCAGTGTGAGTGGACCACAAGGAGTAGAGTGAGGCATTCACAGTAGTGAAAGCAGGTTACAGACTCTCAGGACCAGATTGTTGAGGGCCTTGATTGCCAGCCTGAGGTATTTGAATTTTATCCTGTAGGCGATGGGGAGTTGGCTGATTTGACATAATTTTGCTGTTATAGATTAAGACTTGGTATTTAACTGAACTCCTACAAAATTCAAAAGTGCAAAGTTCAATTGGGTACAAACTTGAACTCCTACTTTGCATTTTGGTGTCTTCTTCCTCCCTCCCTCCCTCCTTCACTTTCTCCCTCCCTTCCCATCTCCCTCTCTTTTACTTACTCTTCCTGCATTTTCCCAATTCAAAAATTCTATGCATTATATCCTTCATGTAGTTGGTAACTAATTACCATCTCCTGGGAATCTTCACATCAATTGTTGAGAAGTTTGGAAATGTGACAAGTCCTTTTTTTTCTGTTTTGAGCAAGATTAGGCCACTAATTTTACATCCTGGGTGAATGTCTAATTTCTCATCTCTGAGGTTGTCAGATCCTGTTCTCTTCTACCAGAGACTTAATTCATGCTGTAAGAGTTACCAGATGAAGCTCTAATTTGGGTTACCAGCGGGTCTCACTCTCCCCAGCCCTAATAGACCAATGGTTTTCAACCACGGACTGTTTTGACCCTCAGGGGACATTTGGCAATGTCTGGAGACACTTCTGGTTGTCACAGCCTGGGTGTGTGGTGGGGGTAACATGCTACTGGCCTTTGGTGGGAGGGGGCCAGAGCTGTTGCTAAACATCCTACAATGCACAGGACAGCCCCGACAATTCTTTGGATAACAAAGAGTTATCTGGCCCCAAATGTCAGTAGTGCTGAGGTTAAGGAATCCTGGATAAGACAAGAACCTGTTACAGAAAGGAAAGTGAAGTGAATGGAGTGCGAATCTGTGTGGACAGGGTGGGGATGAGGAAGGATGACTGATCCGAGGAAAAGATCTACCAGAAGCAACTGTGCTGAGAAGGATTTAGCATTAGAAAGACAACCAGAATTTTTACAGTGATGCTGTTTATGAGCAAATGCAACTTGTCTATTTTTAATTAGCTCTATGGAGATATTAAAATTGCAGTATATTATCCCTAAGAACAATAGGTCAACCAAAACCTTATTGCTAGAAGCCACCCACTTGCCCAGTTTGTAATGAAACCTGGTGTATTTATTGGCTCTGAAAGGCTACCAGCAAGAGTAGCTACAGCTGTGTGGGGCTTTGCAGCATTGCCAGTTACATCATTTGAAGCCCCTTGTGGCTTTGACTTTCAGGAAATATAGGTAATAGTCTTGGAAGGGAGCAGGCAGCAGACACCCATTTTGGTGGGGGAAATGTAGCACCTAAAGCATTTTTCTATCTAAGTGGTAAGACATTAACCTTGATCCTCTTAGCAAGTAATTATTAACTCAGTTTGGAGGAGCGGGGACTCTGATCCCAGGGATTCACTGGATCAATAATGTCTCTCACAGATCTGATGGTCTCGGCTCCCTTCGCAGTAAGCTCTGCCTACCTGGCCCCTTGGTCCTCAACCCTGCCCTCTCCCCCGTCTGCACTCACTGCCTGGTGCTCTCATCCAGGTCCGAGGCATTTATCCTCTCCGTAGGCCAACAGCCCTTCATGCTAACGGGCAATCCCACTGCATTCCCTGGTCCTTTGACTCTCCTGCTTCCCTGGAGGACCATTTCACATCTTTCTCCTCCTCAAACCTCCAACATCCCCTTCCTCATCACTTGGCACTGATGACCTTACCTCCCATCTCCCTGAGAAAACAGAAGCAATCAGAAGATGCTTCCACCGATCCCGTCACATCTGTGTCCTCTTCACTCTTCTTTCTTTCAAGTAACTGCATGGGGTCCAGCCCTAGATTCTGCCCCCTCTGCCAGTGCACGGACCTCACTGCTTCTTCCTTCTCAATTCATCTTCCCTCCACGATTTCAACTGGATTATTTCTATCAACTTATTTACAACACATTCCATGTTTTTGAAATCTTCCTTAACCCCCACATCTCCCTTCAGCTGTGGCCCCAGTTTTCAGTTACCATAACAGCAAAAAAGAGTTGCCTCCTCCTTCCTCTCTCCTGAAGCCTTTTATTTACATTATCATTCCATCAAAACCACCAAAACCTACTCCTGTCAAGGGTACTGTGACCTCCACTGTGCCAAATTCAATGGTTAATTTTCATTCCTTGACACACTCCTGACAGTCTGGGAAAGCATGGTTGTTTTCTTAGTGGTGAAATGTCTTCAACCCAGGGAAGATTTAGAATTAAATACAGAGTTGATGAAGTAAATTGAATCCAAAGCATTAAGGGTTTGTGTGTGTGTGTGTGTGTGTGTGTGTGTGTGTATTAAGTTTGGAAATAATCTGTGTGCTTGATATTTTAAGTATTTGTAATGTTTAAATGAATTTGGCATATTGGAGGATAACTTGTTATATTAAGAGACTTTTGTAAGATACTTAAAGTAAATTTGTAATCAATTATGGAACATCTAAAACAATTTTGAACCTGTTACACAACATTTGTAAGTTTACTTTTATTAGTTTTACAAGAATGACTGAAGTAGTCAGGATTTTTTTTTAAATTTTTAAGTCAGTTAATTCAGAGTTAGCTAATTCATATGGAAGGTTAGGGTCAAATCCTGGATTCTGGAGCCAGACTTTATGGTTCATAAAGTGGTGCAGATATTATTAGCTATGTGACGTTTTGAAAAAAATTATTCTCTGTACCTCAGTTTTCCTGTACTTGAAACAAGGATGATAATATTATGAGATATCTGCTAGAATTGCTGTGAGGATTAAGCAAGTTAATGATGTAAATTGTTTAGAATAGTTTCTGGACATGGTCAGGGCTGTGTTAGCTGTCATTGAAAAGCAAATCAAATATATTAAATTTATAAATGCAGTTAAACACCTTTAAAGTTGTTTAATTAACTAAGTCTAAGTAGAACCAACCCTTAATTAAAGCCGTCCATAAAACAAGTTGTTAAGATTTTCCCTACAAATAGCACAATAAGATTTGTGAAAGTGGCTTAAAAGCTTAAGGGAAGAAGTAGGCTTCTAAATTTGTTACTCCAATAAATTAAATATGGCTTACAAAAAAAAAAGTGGCTCCAAAGCAATCTTTTCTTGTACAACAGAGTTGTCCTCTGGAGTATTAGAAAGCTCACAAAACAAATTCCAAGGAGCCCTGGCATCTTCTAGTGGCTCCTGGGCTTCTACAGGGACTGCGGTGTGGGGGTAGATGACTCACTGGACTGGCGCTGAGCCCAGCCCCTGCCCGCTCACCCACCCTGTGCCTTAGCAGCTCCACTCAGATCACTGCACTGTGTGAGTTTCTGCCTAAGAGTTCAGTGTTTGAGGGTTTGGGGGTCCAACGAAGCTCCAAAATATCTTGTTTTACTTGTATGATAGCATCATTGTCTTTAAGCTTACATTTTTGGAGGCTCTAGAGGATCCTTATCCCAAAGATTATGTGTTTTTTAACCAAAGTCACAATATTGAACTCCTTCCGGGTCAGGAATAGGAAAGTCAGTGTATAAGTTCCGACGATGAGGTTCTGTTACAGACCTTAGTGCCAGAGCAGGATGGGGCTCTCTCTAATCACACAGTGGTTGCTGCAAACCAAGGAGGTACTCACTTCTTGCAGTGATGAGAATCAGGCAGCGGAGCAAATCGCAGAGTCACTGAGCAGCACTCGTCAGTGCCTGGAGTATGGAAAGAGTGCATCAACTATGTAATTTGATTTGGTGCCCAATTCTTATCAATTTCTAAACTTTTCATTCTTAAGAATCTGTAAACTTTTTGGATAAAGGGCCAGATAGTAAATATTTTAGACTTTGTAAGTCGTATGGCCTCTGCCACAACTGCTCAGCTCAGCGCCGTTGTATCACAAAAGCTGCTGTGTATAAATGGGTGTGACTGTGCTCCAATAAAACTTTACTTAAAAAACTGGTGATGGGTCACATTTGGCCTGCAGGCAGTAACTTGCTTAACTTATAGCTATCTTAGTAGTTTGCTGACCCCTGCTTTAGAGTGCTTCTGAAACTTTTTTGATAATGACTATTAGATTATTGTTCAACAGTTTAGTTCAATAGATTGTTGTCCCCTGCTTAATTGATGTTGGGCTCTGTCATGTGACTGGCTTTGGTCAACAGGAGTGTGGGAGTATCCTTTCCTGCACCTTACCTTCCAGCCAGTGGGATGTTAGCAGACGTGAGGCAAGCAGATGGTTCCGGTGTGCTTCTGGGATGAGGCTTGCTCTTTTGTGCCTTCAACATTATAATGAGAAGAGTCACTTCTGGGCAGCTGCTGCCCCTTTAGCCAGGGCCCCAGATTGAACACAGGTGGGTCCAGCAGTGAAGGCCCAAGCTTGGCAGAATCTGCGGCTTGAAACAAAGCTGCCCAGCTGAGCTCAACCTAGATTAGCCAAGACTCAGCTGACCCACAGATGAGTGAGTGAGTGTTTTATGTGTATAAACTAAAGTTAATCCTTATAATAATTCTGTGGAGTATGTAGGTAAAATTATTCAGGTGAAGGAAACTGAGGCATGGATAAGTTAATTTGCCCAAGACCATGTAGCTAGTAGGTGGTCACACAGTGGAGGTTCACATTCAACAGGTCTGGCTCCAGAGTCCTTGGTTAACTACTTCTTGATATTGTTTCTTCTAACACAATCTATTGCACTTTAATAAATTGATGCTGGGGGCCCACTATGATAATTTCATGACCCTATGAATTTAAAAACTTCCTCCAAGGAGTTACTCTCTGAAAGCAAGAACTAAAAACCAAACACGCACTCAAAAATCTTAAAAACAAAATTTCCACAGTTGGATTGTGTTCCTAGAGCTTGTCGTCACTGTCTTCCCCCCGACGCCCAAGAAAAGGCCCTCTGAACGCGCTCCTGTGTGCCTCGGTGGTGAGGAGCTCAGCAGATAGAATAATCCTCTCCCCCAACTCACCCGCTTCCCTCCCACTCCTGGGTGCTCCAGAATCAACAGGAATTCACAACTTCCTGAAGAGAAAGATTGACTGTCACCAGCATTTCAGGGGAAGAGAGTGGCTGCCTCCTAGTGCTCTCTGGGGCTCTTTGAGCTGTGGCATCGGGAAGAAGAGCTTGGGGCTAAACAGAGAGAGAAAGTTTGATCCAAGGACAGGAGTTTCTGCGGGGTCAGACCACCCACTGAGTCAGGGCAGGGAGAAGCTCTGACAGTTTTAGAACCTGACTGAAGTGGAGACCAGAATAGTAGCATTACCACTGTGAGACGGCACTGGAACTGGTTATACCTCTCAGTCCATCGTGGGCAGTATGTACAAGACCAGCCTTGGCAACACGATAGCTCCTTGATTTTTTTTTTTTTTTTTTGGACACAATAGAAGAAAAAAATTTTTTGAGTTTTATTGAGAAATCATTGACATACACCACTGAATAAGTTTAAGGATTACAGCATGATGGTTTGATTTACATATATTATAAAATGATTACCACAGTTTGTTAGTTATCATCCATTATCTCATACAAATAGAGTAAAAAAGAAAAGAAAAAAGTTCTTGTGATGAGAACTTTTAGGATCTCTTAACAGTTTTCCTGTATAACATCCAGCAGTGTTAACTATAGTCATCATGCTGTATAAGAAGTTTGTACTTTTTGAATGTCTTTATTTAGTTCCCCCTTCCCACACCCCATGCCCCTGCTAGTGTGATCTCTTTTTCTATGAGTTTGGTGGGTTGTTTTTAGTTTTTTGCCTTTTAAATTCCACATGCACAGTATTTCCATTTCTCTGACTTATTTCACTTAGCAACATGTCTTCAAGGTCCATCCATGAGAAAAATATTTGTATAATATATAATTACAAGTTTCATGTGAAAAGGAAATAGAAATACAATGTTCAGGTTTAGATGTAGATAAGCCTCAATCAAAACCAATATCATAGAGTTTATTAATTTAGAAAAAAAATTGGGCGTCCACAGTATGGCCGGCGACATTAGCTAGTGCTCACTCAACTCTCTCTGATGGGGAAACAGTGGACAACCAGAGGCTGAGCTGCATCTGCCTCCATCTCCAACAGACTCATGTTCAACATTCACACACACACACACACACACATACACACAAAGCCAGGAACATTTTATTAACTCTTTTTTTTTTAAGTTAACAAAATTATAAAATTGCAGCAAAAAAAGAAACCTGAACTGGAACAATCTGCAGCAGCAGCAGCAGGAGAAGACATTTAATTTAGTTGATTTTCTGTGATTGTTGGTTGCTCACTAGTCTCACGGTGATGGAAACTGCACAGTTTTTCCAAGGCACCAAGAAGCTGCTGGAGGTTTGGTTCTCCAGGCAGCAGCCCAATACAAACCAAAGATCTGGGGGTCTTTGCACCATCCCAAGATTCCACATTTGAGTGATATCATATGGTATTTTTCTTTCTCTTTCCAGCGTACTTAACTTAGAATGACAATCTCCAGTTCCATCCATGCTGCTGCAAATGGCATTATTTTATTTCTTCTTATGGCTGAGTGGTATTCCGTTATATAGATATACCACAACTTCTTTATCCAGTCATCTGTCGATGGACATTTAGTTTGTTTCCATCTTGGCCATTGTGAATGGTACTGCTATGAACATTGGGGTGCATGTGTCTTTTTGAATTAGAGTTCCCTCTGGATATATGCCCAGGAGTAGGATTGCTGGGTCAATATATGACCTGAGTGGGACATACTTTTGATAGATGTGCAATGTTCAATCTTAAGTGTAACAAAAACTGACAAGCAGGAAGCATATGTCTGCAGTGAGAGTAGCATGTTTGTCTCCAAGAGATGTTTCATTTTGAAAACATGTGGTACCACCCTCTTGCTGAAAGCACTGGTTCCCCTGTTGAAACTTGCTAGGGACTACAGTGGGTTTGACTCAATTCAAAGCTTCTTTTATTCTTATAAGAATTTCATGAAGCTTTCTCATCAGGGGTACCCACACCACAATTTCCAGGAAGAAACAGAGTTTCTTAATGCAACTTATTGCATGGGATGTATGAATTCTAACTGTTGGTACTTGTATACTTTGGATTTCCCTGAAGGTAGGGTAATTAGTCAGCCAGATCAAACCCTGGAAATCTTGATGAGTGAGCTTGACCTAGAAGTTATGGACCAGTTCTAATAAAAAATGGTGTTACTACAAAGGATGTCACTTGTGAGAGTGGAACTCATGACCTGATACTAGGTTCTGTCATTAATGCCACAGAGTTCAGTCGTTGTGGGTATTCCATAACAGAGTGAAATTGGATGGAACTTATTGGACTATTCACATCACTCCAGAAACAGAATTTTTTTTTATGTTAGCTTTGAAACAAACTTAAGTCAGACCTCCTATCATGACCTGATCAGGGAAGTTGTGGAAGACTTCAAGCCAGGAACACTTGTGACCAGCTTGTTTGTAAATCAGAGTTCTAAATGTTCGCACAGTGCTGTCTTCGCCCCAGAAGGTTGAAGATTTTAAACGTCTTGATTGCCAGAGCGCTGTGTTCAATGATTACAATTTTATTTTTACCAGTTTTGCTGAGAAGCAGCAATGACAGCAGAGTTGATTCAGAAAAATGAAGAAAAAACACAGAAAGAGAACACACATAGAATAAGGTGATGGTTGCTTTTTAGATATTGACACCAGGGGCCGTGCTTTCCATAACCACCACCTTGCAGTTGCAGAAAGCCCTAGACATAATGATAGTGTTATCATTTTGAATTGTATGCACTATTATATCAAGGAGTTAGATATGTTGCATGAATGCTCTCTTCTGTGTTTAGGTATCCTATGCCACTCTTGCTGTGAAATTGAAATGCATGTAGAAAAAACCCTTATACTATATGAAACTTTACAACACTTGCGAGAACAATTCAATTTGGTTTACACTCAGTGTATTACTTCTCCAGGTATCATCCGAAATTTCCCGCAGACAAGGCTTTCGTCCTCATCAGGTGTTGGCCTCAACCTAGCCACCTGTGACTGTTCTATATTAAACTGCTGCCAGGATTTTACATCCAGTTACCTCCACTTTCTAGAACATATGCTCCTACTAATGTTATTGAAACCAATTTCTACTTCATACAGACGTTTTTGCAACAGCAATTAAAGTTTTTCTCCCATGAGGGAAAAAAAGTTAAACAAAAGCGACTGGAAGTATGTAGAAAAGGTGGTTTATATAATAATTTTCCAAGTTTTTCATATAATTTGAATATTTTAAGTAAAAGTAACAAATAGACTCTGCCCCACTGCATCTTCTCACAGGGTGGCTTTCAGAGAGTCTTTAAGGCACTGGGTTAAAATCTTGCTATGGTCAAGAAATTGGCAAAAAGCTTCCATGCTGTTCAGGGTTCTCCTTCTCTCACTTTTTTACTTGTGAAAAGAAAAACCCAGAAAGATACATCAGATTTGTGTAAATGAGGGTATGCCGAGAGAGTGGCCAGTTTTGCTTTACAATCTTACAAAGGAAAATTTGTGTCTCTTACATATATACGTACATGTATATACACATATATGTATATATGTATTTATATATCCTGAACCAGCATTAGGACTTTGTTTATATTGCAAATAAATATAATTTTTTTAAGTTTTTTATGCAAAATAGCACCTATTTATTTTTGGTGCTAACTAAACATACCTGGAGTCTCTAACTAACAGTATTGAATTTCAGCATCTTATGATGTTTTGTATTCTCAACTGCCTTTTCATTCTCCCTCCCAGCAACCTCTGGGCCATGATTCAGTTTTACAGCAGTTGTAATAAACTCCATTAGAGGAAGGGCTGGCTAGATGGTGATGATCTTTCAGTTCCAGCCCGCAGTCACCTACTGACAAATTTTGGCTTCCTTGTTGTTCCTTGGACAATATTTGTTTATCCCAGGATCTGACTTTATAAATTAAAAATGATATTGTAGCTGCTTTTTTAAAAATCCCGTAAGACTCAAAAGAGAATAAACAATGCACTCTGACTGCCAGTCAGTCAATCATCAATCTTTTTTTTACCAAGTAATCATAAATCTTCTATGAACTATGGAAGACACCAAAGTGGAGACCCCTGTGTGGGGTTAGGAGACATGAGACACCCATCTTCTTCTCTAGTTTTGGAAACTTTTATTTTGAAATGATTTCAGACTTACAGAAAAGTTTCAAGAATACGAAGAACTCCTACATGCTCTTCATTCAGATTCCCCAGTTGTTAACAATTACCTAATTGTTTTATCATTCTATCATTTTGTGTGTGTGTGTATTATTTTTTCTGAACCATTGGAGAGAAATAGTTCTCACTGTATATTTCCCAAGATTGTGGACATTCTCACACAGTGTGATAACAGTACAGTTTTCACATTAGGAAATTGAAACTGACACAATACTTTTTCTTAATTAACAAATTTTACAAATTGTCCCTGTAATTTTCTTTGTTGCAAAAACAATTTGTATTTCTAGCCCAGAATCCAGTCTAGGATCCCAGTTCCCATTTATTTGCCATGTCTCTTTGGTCTCCTTTAATTTGTATGTGTTCCTTAGATTCTGTTCCATGACCTTGACATTTTTTGGGTTCTAACTAGTTACTTTATAAAAGGTTCCTCAGTTTGGGTCTGTCTGAGGTTTCTTCATGGTTAGATTCAGGTAATATATTTTGAGCAGGGATCCCACAGACGTGATAGTGTTTCTTTTCAGGATCATGAGATACATCATGTCCGTTTGTTCCATTCTTAGTGATGTTAACTTTGGTCATGAAGATGGTGTCTGCTGGTTTCTCTACTGTAAAATAACTATTTTTCTCTTTGTAACTAAGAGGTAATTTGTGACAGATACTCCCTCATCAGTCACTAACTTTAGAATCCAATTGCTGAGTCTTTCTGAATTGAGTTTAACTATGACAGTTACCAGATGATGATATGCCCACCGCCAGCCTTCACTGAGGTATGATTGGCATGGATGAAGTGAGTGTGGTATATCCCTATAATAGAATACTATCCAGCCATAAAAAGGAATTGAGAATTGGTATATGCTACAACATAATGAACCTTGAAAACATCGTGCTAAGTAAGAGAAACCAGACGTGAGAAATCAGAGACTGTATGATTCTGTTTATATGAAATGTCAAGACTTTGTGAATCTATATAAAGATAGAAAGTCAATTCATGGTTACGCAGGGCTGCAGGACAAATGGGGAGTGATGGCTAATGGGGACACCTTCTTTTCAGAGTGATTGAAATGTTTGGAATTCACTGTGGTGCTGGTTGCCCAACTCTGTGAATATACTGAAAACCACTGAATTGCACATTTTACCTACATAGGTGAAATGCATGTATGTGAATTATATCTCAATAAAGCTGTTATGTAGAAAGAAAAAGACAGATAGAGGAGGGAGGGAGGAGGGAGAGAGAGAGATTCCAGTGAGAGACAGAGGGCTGCAGCTATATAATTGCTACTGTTCAAGCTTCCTTTAGAAATCAATTTACAAAAATACAATGATACAGCAGTTCTAGAAGGACCTGAAGCATAGGCATAAGCAGAGATTGGGACTCACTAATAAGGTAAGAAGCAAACATTTTGGATCAGGCATCTTAAATAAGACCAAGGGCAAAACATACAAGTAGGTAAGAGCAGGGTAGAACCGTTTCCTTAGCCACGTTTCTTTAGCATTATCACTGGCCAATCAGTGAAGAGGAACTAAGAATTGTAATAGTAGTGAATTTTTATTTAGTGCTTAGTATGCGCCAGGCCATCTTCTAATAAGCACTTTACCTGTGGAATTTCATGTAATCCTCATGATATCCCAGAGGCAGAAACAATTATTACCCTTCTTGTGCAGATGGGGAAACTGGACACTCAGTGAGGTTACGCCTGGCCATTGAGCTGGATCGCTGCCTGGCTCCTGAGCCCGTGCTCTTTGCCACCTCACTAGAGGGCCTGTTATCATTCTCTGTCTGTTAGTTCGTTATATAGAAAAACACAAAGCAAGTTGTACGTAGCTCATATGACCGAGTGTGGGGTAAGTTCTTTACAACCAATTCTTTGTTGATAAGTCTCAAAAATTGTTGTGAATAGTGTGTGTGTGTGTGTGTGTGTGTGTGTGTCCATCCATGTATGTGTGTGTTGTTTGTCTATCTATCTCCCTCTCTCAAACAATACATATATTTTCTGCTGAATGAACAAAACACTTGAAGTTCTGGTGCCCAGAGGGTTAGGTAATAGTTAGGATACCAGTTTGACTACTGCTATGAAAGTCAAAATAATAGTAGCTAGTAGCTTGAATAATAGATGTTTATTTTTTTTGTCCTGTAACAGTCAAAGCGTAAATAGTCCAAGGTTAATGTGCAGGCTCCATGATAGTGGAAATCCAAGTTTCTTCCATCTCAGTTCTCCATTATCCTCAACAGAGAATTTCTGTCTCATGGTTAAAGGTGGCTGTTCCAGATCCTGCCATCATGTCTGCCTCCCAGCCTATAGAAAGGGGAGAAGGAAGACATGGAGGGTAGTGTTATCCTTTTGCTTTAAGGTCATGGACCAGAAATGGCACACATTATTTCTGCCCACATCTCATCAGTCAAAACTCATTCTTTACCTCACCTAAGTGCAAGGGATGCTACAAAATGTAGTCTTTAGTTAAACGGTCATAGGTCTTGCTGAACTCAGAGGCTATATTACCAAAGGAAGAAGGAAGGATTGGTTGTTAATCAACAGCCAAAAAGCAGGCCACAGGGATAAAACCAGGTCAGCAGGCCCTTGTATAGAATTCTGCCTTGACAAAACTTATTTCCCATTGAATGTGCACCATTTTGTATTCACATCAATGATTTTACTGTTTTTTCTGTACCTTTTAAGAACAAGGGAATTACTGGTTACTGGTGCTTCTAATAATGAACGTTTGCAGAGGAACTATTTTTTTAGCAGAGAAGCTAAAAACTTAATGGATAACAAGTCAATCTACATTGCTGCTCCCACTTACAGTGTAAGCATAAAAAAGTTAAAGTATGTGTACAAGATGGCCCAAGGAAACGCAGTAGTTTGATGCTCTCATAGTACATGACAGGAGGCTGCCATAGGTGGGGTACTTTTCTATCAGCCATTTAGTAAGTTCACTTGGAAATGGAATGGATTCATTTCTGTACAGTGCCAGAAACAGCAGGATCACATCTTTTTTTCCCCAACTCCCCACCTGCCACATTCAGACTCAGATGTTGGCTACAACATGAATACAGTAGTACACTCTAGACACAAAGAGCACACCCTTGGAACAAATTGAAAGCCTGGAATCATTTCCTCACCTTATTTAGTCTGGTGTGAGTGACTGGTTCAGGTTACATCAAAGTGTGTATTAGTCTGAGCATTAAAGAACCTGGCGACTCGTGGAGCCGGGCTACTAAACATTACAGTCAGTACAAGGCTGACTCGATGACCCGTAAGCATGTCATTTATAGGCTCACGTCCAAGCTCAAGGAGTAAAGTGAATGTCATGAAGTTACAGGCTCTGTCAAATGACTCTAAAACCACCAGTCAACTTAAAAATGCAGTCAATGAAAAGCCATCATGTGGGCTGTCTAAGAAACTTGCCATACAGTGGAACAACTGAATTTTTTGTGCATCAGCAAATTAGCTGTGCCTCGTGAAGACATAGGCAAAAAGAATGAGAAAACCAAGGGGCTCAAGAAGTCATCACGTCCAGTCCCCTGTCTGTGGTCAGGTCAATACTTAACCTATTTTTAGCAAACTTGAGTAATGGGAATTGAATGGTCTTCCTCTGAAGTCTGTTCCAGGTTCCAATTAGGAAATGCTTTCGTATTCATAACCACCATTGTGCTGTAATCTCAGCCCATTTCCTATAATTTGCTCCTCCATGGAGATGGAAAACAGCTGGCCATTTTTCTCCTGGTGATAATCTTTCTTGTTTGAATCCACACATACTCAGTCCTCTCTTTTCCATGTTAAAAAAAAAACAAAAACAAAAACAAACAAAAAAAAACATAACCCTAAACTTTTTTGCCTGTTTTCAGAAAGCTCTTTTTATTTTCTAGCTATTGTTGTGGTTTTTCTGTGGATTTCTTCGTATCTCTTTTAAAAATATGAAGCCCTGCACTGAGCAATTTAAAATGGCCTTCCTCAGTCTGAGGACCCTGAAGGAGTCTGGCTCAACCTTTATATCTCACAGTCTCGACCCTTCGCCATGTTTAAATGTTAGTCCTCGGTGACCTTCAGGTCATTTCCATGGCCCGTGAGCCTCACTGATTTTTCCCCAATGAGGATTCCATGCTGCTTTTGGAAAACTACTTCTCTTGTTTCTCAAGGTGACGTAGGACACAATTTCCCTCCTCCAAACAGTTAATGTCCCCAAACCTGATATTCTTTGTGTAATGTGTAAACACGTTCTAAATGAATTACTCCAGCCTCAGACAAAGATTGTTAGGACCCCTACACTAGCACATTTTAGTGACCGATGAACATTTCCCCTCACCGGCTGCTTCAGAGCATGAACCTCTACAGTTGGGCTCACTTGGCATATTGACTAAACACTGCGGAAGGAACAGTAAAGACCCAGCTTCGGGCCGGGCCAGGGCTTCTCAGTCTTGGCACTGTTGACATTTGGAAGCAGAGAATTCTGTGTTCTGAGAGGCTGTCCTGTGCATTGTAGGATATTTAGCAGCCTCCATGGACTCTACCCACTAGATTCTAGTAGCAACTTTCTACCAAATTATGACAACCGAAAATGTCTCCAGACATTGCCAAATGTCCCCTGGGGGGCAAAATCAACCCCAAGTTGAGATCCACTCTCCAGATGTACGACTTCCCTTTCCAGGCAGAAAGTAAATTGGTTCAAGAAAATCTGCTCACGCCAGAACCTCCTTCTTTAGTACCCAGCACCCAGGGAACTATTGGACTGAGTGCTCATCATACGCTGAGGTGCTTTTCCCATATTGTCTAATCTCATCCTTTGGGATCAACATTATCACTTCCATTTTATACACATTGAGTGGTTGAACTGAGAATGAAGTACCACCTTACTACCAAGGGGCATGTTTGAACCCAGTCAGCTGGGATCCAAAGCCTCTGTCTTTCCATCATGTCATGCAACCTCTTCTCTAGACGGTGGACAGTTTGTAATTACTGGAGTCTTTCTTTCCCTTTGCATGAGATGGAGATTTCATCTTGTAAGAACTCTGCAGTCTTCTTTAAGTAAAATCGAACACTGGTCCTCTGTGTGGCTGAGAAGGAAACCCTGGGGGAGAATCCCCTGCTGGAGTTTACCTTGAAAGATCTGGGTTTACATACTTAGAGGAGGTGGCAGTTTCCTTGGCCTCTTTAACAAGCTCTTCGTTCCTCAAGCCCCCTGCTCCAGCCTTCAGAGTTTCACTTCCCCCTTGGTGTAGTGTCTATTCTCACCATCCTCACATCCAGACCCATGCAGCCCCCTTCACTTGAAGGCAGTGGCTGCTTTAGTTTCCTTTACCAGCTTTCACCGCTGTCAGGAGCACTGGGTTATTTTTGCATAAGACTTTGTAATTCCCAAAGCACTTTCCCCTGTGCTGCCACATTTGATTCCTGCCACATCTCTGAGGGCGCCTGGGTGGTGGGATTATTAAGATGAAGAAAACAGAGGTGCAGGGAGGCTCTCATGGCTAGGGAAGTAGGGTTAAGCCTCCTGGCCTCACCTCCAGAGCTCATGCAAGGGGGCCGTGTTTGATTCAGCCGCGGTGGAGCTCTTTTTACAGAGGCTGTGCTTTGGTAGTTGTTCACGCTGCCCTTTTGTTTCAACATTTTTCTAAGAGGGCTAGTTCCCTGGATCCTCTCTTCTTCTATCATAGATGGAAAGACGGGTTTTTAACTTTGTGATCACAGCAGCCTTTGATAATGGCATCATTTTCTGCCTTCAGTAATCCTTCATGGTCCTCCTTAAAGATGAATTTCTTTTTGCAAGCATTCCTGGGTCTAAGAAATCTGTTTTGGCTGCATCCTTTCCGTGCAGATGATCTCTCCTGCCAGGCAGCACCAGCACCTCCCTGCTTTACCCTGTTGGCGGCAGCCACTCGGGATTTCCTTCCCCTTCTTTCTTGTGCATATCTGGTCCCACCCCAGCTCAGTGCCAGCAGCTCCCAGAGCCCCCAGAGCCAGTCCTCGCCCACTCTGTCCCGCCCACTCACCCGTGCCTACCTCTGGGTGAGTCACTGGACTGAAGTGAGAACTGGGTGAAACACTGTGTTTGAGCTGCATAGTACCCATGAGAAGGGTGTTATGATGAATTTAGTATATGATGTGAAAAGGGCATCCGGTTCCCTCAGACCCTTTGTCCCTCAGATTTCATTCCCATTAGCTTTTCTTGCCAAAACCCCAGACTTGAAGAAATCCACCTTCCTGCAGCCTGTTTTCTTTGCCTCACTGATCTCTCTCCTTCCTTCCTTAGAACGCTGAATGTTATCATTTTGTAGTCATTTCCACCAAAGTTCCCGGGCACTTTTCTTCAGAGATGGGAGAAATGTAGATATGTATAGTGGCCGAGCAGGACTCAGGAGAGAGGGAAAAGTTGAAGACATAAGAGACAGTAAGGATTATTGAAAGAACAAAGTCCTAGAGGGATAAGAGAAGATGGGTCCCAAGAATAGGAGTGAGGACTCTCTGAGGTAGTAGAAACAGAAATAAGATGGGTGGAGACGTGGACAAGTTGGAGGTGGGATCGAGAGAGCTTTTAAGGTCTGAGACTTAGCGCAGTGGGAGGCTTCAAGAAGTTGGGTGTTGGGTGAGGCACTGGTTGGCTCAGCAGCCCTCAGTGACCCAGCGTAGGGTGGAGAGGGGGTTATTGGTTGGACGAAGGTTGGTGGTTTGGAGGGCAGGCTTTGGAAGAGAACATTGTGAGGGAGCAGAGCACATGCATTCAAACTGATGGCTGGTGGGATCCAGGTTGGGCAGGAAGAAAGTGAAGCAAAGAGATTAGTAGACTTGGATGGAGTCCTCAACAAGAATGCTGAAAGGCTAGACATTTGAGGTCTGAAGCCTCGAGGTTAGAGTTGAAGATTCCTGGCAGAGAATACCTCTGGATGATGACAAGACCCGGGACACGATAATAGAGGTGGCTGCACAAGGACAATAGAGGTGAGGGCCCCCGCCCAACCATGTGGACATTCTGCTCCCATGACCTTGTGGGCATTACATGAAATGGGGAAAACCTCACGAGCCCTGTCCGAGGAGTAAGTCCTGGATGACCTGAGCTGTGCCCCGTCTTATCCTGTGTGCACTAACCCTCTCAGCCATCAGTTTCACCAGCTTCACCGTTGCCTTGGCCTCTTTCCTCAGATTTCTTGCATCATTTTTGCTCCATTTTCAAGTAATGGCTTTGACTGTTCCCAACAATGACCCCACCTTTCTCTCCTGGTGCTCAGATCCCTTCAGTGTACCCTCTCCCCAGGGACCCTCCTTCTTGGACACCACCCTAGAGCAGAAGGCTTTTACCCAGCTGGCCTTGTCCTCTGGTGGGATGTGGACAGGACTCCTAGACACTGAAATCAGCCAGATGACGGCAACCACGTGGGTAGAGGGGAAGGTTCTAAGGCACGTTCTCAGTGAATGTGGGGAGCTGATAGTGTATAATATTTTTTTCTCTACTTGGACTCAAATTCCCAAGGAGCCAGGCACTAAATAAACGAGTGATGCCACCCAGTGTCATCTGGTAGAAACCAGTGGGGCCCATGGGCACCTGGAGGACACATGTTCCATTGATGTGGAGCAAGAGAACTCAGCTCCCAAATTGTTGCCATTCAGGAATGTGGGCTCAGTGTTGCCAGAGCTTTTCATCATTCAGGAGAAGCCAGAAATCCCGGTTTGTAAATAAAATCTCCTTGTTTTTAAAATGATGACCACTCATTCAAAAGAAAATTTTAAGCAACTGGTTTGGCCAAACCATCTCTGATGGTTGAATTTCACCTGAGGGTTGCAGGTTTGCCCGGTGATGGTGTGGACAGGGAGGAGAGGAGCCACGAGAAAGCTTGTTTCCCAGCCTGGAAACTGGGGGGCAGGGTGGGGCTGTGAGTGCCAATGAAGGGATTTCCTATGAAGGGTATAATTACTTTTCCCCCCTGCTAGGACTCAAGAAACAGTTGATGACAAATGTTAAGTTTTTTTCCCTCTCAACATTTTCTTTCATACATTTAACGCTTTGGAAAAGTCAATTAAACACACACAACCATGGTTGGTGCTGTTTTGGAAAACTGAGAGGAGAGGGAAGCCATAAAAAGAAGTAAAACTTCCCTGATCAATTCCTCCTTTCGGGGTAGCTTAGCTACATCCCATTGTTGGGGACTGGGGTGGGCAGGAGGCTTAGAGAAGGAGGAAGGCAGCAGCCGGTGAGTGAGCAGAGGTACAGGCGCAGCTGGGAGACCGAGAGGATGCAGGAAGTGAGAAGAAACAGCTGAAACCCAGACTGACCCTGCTGAGACCCACAGAGGATGCCGCAATCCCTGAAGTTGGGGGAGGCTGACAGGTGGACAGATCTGCACCATATGTTGCTAGGTGGGAAAGCAGGTCATAAGAAAACACTACAGAATGATCCCCTTTGGGAGAAACAAATGAATATTTGTATGACTATGTGCATGGGGAAAGGTGGGAAGAATATATACCAAATATTAAATGGGGCCATTATTAGCCAGTGGGATGGTGGGTGGGTGGGCGGGAATGTTTACACAACCCACAGGGGTTGCTTGCGTACTGTGGCATCGATGGGGCTGATACTCTTGTGTCTGCCACAGCTTTTTAAAGAGCTTTACACATGTTAATTGATGTGATCCTCACCATCACCTTCTGAAGCCGGTACTATTATTATCCCCCATTTCATTCCTGATGAGGAAAAGAAGGCGTGAGGGAATTGAATCACTTGCCCTGGGTCATACAGTCAGGAAGAAGCAGAGCTCCTTAGGGAGTGGTATTTAAAAGGTTACAGTTGTGGTTTTTGTAAAGAAAGAAATTATCTCCACACGTGGGCATTTATTTGAAAGACTGTGTCATGCAGTATTTTTTTCCAGGTGATAATCTCAGGGGGTACAGAATTTCTCATCTCGTGCTAACCTAATACAAATCAAAAGCCCCGTTGGTGAAAGTATTTGAGATAATGCGTCTGCTTTCTTCTTGGTCACTGATGGTCCAGACCCTATTCTTAGTCTTCACTTCTTTTCCTTTCATTCACTGGATGCATTTTTATTGTGTGTATAGAATCCATGTTTACCACTCTCCTGCCTTTCTCCCTTCACTGTTTACCTCAATGTGTACTCTATTACGAAAAAGAGTAGTTTAAGAGTGAATTCTTACTCTGTGTCAGAAACTAGACTAAGTACTTTTCAGAACACATCGTATTTCATTCTCACACCACCTTATCAATAAGGTGCTCTGGTTAGCCCACAGATGAAGACTGTGAGGCACAGAGAGGTTAAGTCACTTTGCCAAAGTCACACAACAAGTCAATGATGGCACCAGGATTTAAACTCTAGTCTGTCTGATTTCATATTTTATGCCTTCAAAGGCTACACTCAACTGCTAGCTCCACTCGCTGGTCAGTAGAGTAAGAGAATGAACAAGACTCCTTTGTCCTGGACCTCAGAGTATACATGGACATCCTGGAGGCATAAGTCCTCCTGCTCTCCCTGCCAAGCTCTATTGCTTTTGGCTAAAAATCGTGGCAACCTGGAATAACCCAGGCTCCTTCAGCCCACATTCTTGGCAGTTTTGCCAGGCCACTGTGTCTCACTTATGCTGATTACATCATTACTCTGGTCCTGAGCTGAGAAGTCAGAATCTCCTTCTCTTCACATTTATGTATGACCCTTTTCAGTCAGTCAGTCTGTCAACATGAGTTTTCCTTTTGCTTTCTTTCCTCTCTGCTCCATTCTGGCTCTATTCGAAGTTTCCATGTCTCTTCTGGAGTTGGATTTCCCTTTGGGCTTGGAAAACTCTGGGCTGATTTTGACTTAAATCCCCTGTTCTGTTGGTCTGCCAGCCTACTGAAGACAGGCTTCCTTTCTTGAGGACACAGACCCCTCCTCTCAGAGCACACTCCTATAGAGGAGTTAGAAACACGCTTCTCCAAACCACCTGTGCAGGGAGACGCATGGGGCCTGCCTGCTTATTCTCTTTTCTGCTCAGAAATGTAAAGTTCCTCCCAGTGTGCTGGTTCCAGCTGAGACGGGTCAGTATCCTTTAGGCAAATAGGGGACAGACTGCAGTTACTACTCCAGAGAAATGTAGGGGAGCCACCTTCCAGATCCACTGAGTGATCGGACGACATTTCTTTTCCAGACCCTCTTATTTTCTGTTCCTCTTCCCTGCTAGGAAAAGGTATGCTCTTAAAAAGGCTCCTTTTAATGGACCAGGAACATTCCTTTTTAGCCACACTGTTCTAGACCCTAAGGACCTCTTCTCTAAACTGAGAACTTGGTGGGGTAGGAAGAGTAGTGATCAGAAAACCAAGGTTGTAGAACTGGTTCTGCTGGTTAGCTGTGTGTTTTGAGCAGCTACTTAAACCCTCTGAACCTGAATCTCTTCTTATGTGAAATGCCAGTGATCATCCATCCAGCCTTGCAAGACAAAGTGATTAAGACAGCATGGATGACAGTGCAGATGTAAAGTTGTATGATTCCATCACGTTTTCAATCTTGGAGGCCCATGCTGTAAAACCTTCAAAAACTGATGCCTTGTCTTCCACGTGGAATGTTTAAATCCTTAAGCAGTTGGTTTTAAGGGTGAAGCTATCAGCAGTCATGACAAGGTACAGGTGAGGGTGCTTGGGGCTGCCTCAGCCCCTCCCATTCCCTACCATGGACAGTTGCATGCTTCTCAATCTTAAAAATGCAATGCAAATGCAATTTCAAGACCTCACCCCCACTTCCCATTTAATTGCCACTTTTAAGTTCCTCTGAATAGAAATTCTAAAATCACACCAGATTGGAGTCTATTACATTGTAATGTGACATTGAACCAAAAAAGTTTAAGAAAAGATTATACGTATATATTTATATATGAGATATCTATATGAATAGCCATAGTATTTATTGGAGTAGATATTCATAATGATCATTTAATAAGAAATAGATGTAAATAATGAAGAGTGTTAATAAGAGAACACACTGAATTTTTAGGCTTTTTCTCAGACTTACTCCATATTAATGCTCAGTTGAAACCCTATTGCTAGGAAATAGAAGCATCTCTAATGTGACAAATCCAAGGTGTCAGAGTTAAGATCAAGAAGGAATTATTTGTGACAGGTCAATCAGGTTGGAATGCTTTTGACTGCAACTTACACAAAAGCACAACTTTAAGCCATACGGACATCTATTATTTACTTAAATCCAGGATTGATTGCTGTGTTTCGAGAATGAAATCAATTGAGGAACCAGCCTGTAGATATTCTTCTACTCAACCATCTTCTGCATGATACCCCTTCATTTATCACCTCATATTGCAAGATGGCCATCATTGCTCCAAGTATCTTGTCCCTCCATGACAGTGTTGCCATCGAGAAGGAAGAAAGAAGTAGGAAAAGGCACACACACACACACAAAAAAAAAAACCCTTCTCTTCATGTGACTGTCTCATCAGGGTGAAAAATCTTTCCAAAAGTTCCCAGGAGACTTTGCATTACTACTTCTAGCCCAGAT
Source organism: Camelus bactrianus (assembly GCF_048773025.1). Classification (NCBI taxonomy): domain Eukaryota; kingdom Metazoa; phylum Chordata; class Mammalia; order Artiodactyla; family Camelidae; genus Camelus; species Camelus bactrianus. The sequence continues at coordinate 38,542,709 of NC_133550.1, read as the reverse complement.
TTGGGTTACATGTCAGCTCTGGTCCAATCATGGGCACAGAAGTAAGAGGTTTCCACTGTGATTCATCCCCAGGGCTGAGTGAATTGCAGCCCTGAGTAGCTGTTGGGTAGACAACAGTATTAGCCACAACAAAGTAATCCAAATGTGGGTTTATAGAAAATAAGGAATTTGGGTTAAGTGAAAGCACACACATTTTTCAAATGTAAAGTAGATGTATGTTTTATTCATGAGTTAGAAAATAAGAAACAAATGTACAAAAAGATAAACTGGGATGTGCCAGGCAGAGAGTACATAGATCATGTCTGCAGAGTGAGAGTGTCTGCCTCTCTCAAGCACGTGAGAATTTTGAGTGGATGAGACCCACTTAGGTGGAACTCATGGAGATAAGTGACAATAGGCAAACGAACTTTCATAGAAATATGAAAGGAGGGGAGCAGAATTGCTATATCCAACTGACAAGTCTCTAAGAAAAGTGACTGCTATGAGCGGACATCTGCCTAGTAGCCATTTCTTTGAGAATCTGCCCTACTCTGTTCTACGTGAGCCTCTGCAACCAATCCCAAGACTCCAACATCGCAGCCTCTACAGTGGGCATGTGGTCCTAATTTGAGCCAATTGACTTCTCCATCCTAGGCATGTGAACCTGCAGCAGAAACACAGAGGGACAAATGCAGTTGGAGTTGCATCATTCTGTGGCAATGCCAGAGTTAGTACCTGGATAACTCGGCAAAGGACCACAGCCCATGAAGTCTGGCTGGGAGAGTCTGCATGTCTTCTCCATCATCTTTAAGACTGGAGGGTAGTTTTGAAGTCATTTTGGCCTCATGGTATTCATGAGGAAACCTAGAATTTCCTGACAAGTCATCCCTGTCTCCTGTCATTTCTAAGTTTTCAGCTCCTCCTTTCTACTCTTTAGTCATCACACAAATATTGTGAGTGTACTGTGTGTGCTGAGCACTGTGTTAGGTTCTGGAGTACAAGCAAGAATGACAATGTCTGTGCCTTGCTGTAGGTGGTGGTCTCACCCTTAGGAACAGGGAGCCACTGAAAAATTTTAAGTAAGGGAAGTGATATGATCGGATCTGTGTTTTAGAGAGTCAAGTCTGATGGGAAAAGGAAGGGACTGAAATACTGGAGCAGGATTAGGAGATATGAAAAGAGCTCAGGTGAGAGATGGTGAAGTCTCGAACTAGGGCAAGGGGAACAGAGAAGAAGAAAAACATTCAAAAGACCTTGCAGTGATATCATGGGCCTTGAGGGAAGGAGGAGAGGGAGGGATCTTGTTTGGGAGATGCAGGCAGATGAGGGAAGGGAGGGCCAGAGAAGTCACAGTGGGAGTGAAAGGACTAGGTAGTGGAGGCGAGGAATTCCGTTTTTAGCCTAGTTTAGTCCCAGATGTCAGTGGCCATCTACCTAGATGTGTAACCCCCAGGCCGGCCAAACCATGGTTTGCAAAGTAGCCTTTGATCCTCCACATGGGGAAGAGATGCTTTGTTGGAAAATCCTACTGAGAGTAAGTGGTAGAAATGAAAGAGGTGAGACAAAAGTGGTTTAAAAGAGAGAAACTGATTTGGGAAGAGTGGCTACGGTAGAGCTGAGAAAGGAGGAAGGAAGCAACAAGAGCTGCAGGAGTGCGCAGCTTAAAGCAAGCCAGAAATAGACAAAGAGCGGGAGTAACCACACAGGAAGGAAGGGAAGAGATGTGGACATGTGGTGGGGGCGGGGACAGGTGGGAAGTGGAAGATGTGAGTGTGGAAAGACCATCTCTGTTGGAAAGCCTTCAAGACACAGCTCTTTTCAAAATTTCTTCCCCCACCCCCCAATCTCTCTCTTAGAACTACTTGCCTTAGTTATATCTGTGCAAAAAAGGATTTTATGACCAGGAGCCTGCCTGGACGGGGGCTGGGGGGTGGGTATCTCCTGGCTCACTTGATGATCATCAGTTATCTTTAAAAAGATCACTTCTACTTTAAAAATCTTTTGTTGGCAAAACAAAAGGAAGGTATATAAGAGGCACAGATATCAGACACCCCCGCCCTCTCCGCTTTGGTATTTTTCTTTATCGTCTTCCTCCTCACCTTCCTTTTGGTTTCCCAGGTCAAAAGGGCAGAACTTCCTGTCTGAATTTAAAAGCCTCCATTGCCTTGATTTTGTTCCTGGCTCAGTGGAGATGAATTCCAAGTTGAAGACAAACAGTTGTGCCTTGTGAATAGTCATCATGTGGTGAAAAGACCCTAAGAGCTTTTTTTTTTTTTTCCTCCCAAACCTGTCTCAGGGAAAATTCCCAGTGGGGGAGGGCAGAAGGGTCAAATCCATCCTGGAAGAGGGAATTCCAGTCACTCTGAGAATGTAATTTTCTAAGTAAATTCATAAAAGTAAAAAATATCTAATAAGAAAAGAGATGCAGAGTTGATTGCAAAGAGAGAAGTAGCATTCCATGGAACAAAAACTCCCTGAGTAGCAATATGTCTTGATATTAGAAAAGTTGCTCACACTCTCTCAGCCTGCTGGCTGGCAGTTTGCACCCATAATCACTGGCTGCCCAAAGGTATAGTCTCTTCTGAATCACGAAAGTTGCAGCTTAAGAGCTTGCTGAGTAAACAGACCTGCTGTGCTGTGCAGACATCCTGCACACCCAGCCTTGTACCTCTCACCTGGGTAAAAACTCACCTCTATTTCCATCCTCCTGATTTTCAAACTACTGCAGAAAAGCAGAAGTCCTGGATCTAGAAAAGGGAAAACAAAAGATCTCTTGAAATTCCATTCTCAGGATAGAGTTCACCTCTACTGATCTAAGGACTGACGCTCAACTAGAAACATTCAAATAGTAACTGTCGTGTTGAGACCAGCCCTCCGAGTTCCTTTTGCCAAGCCTCTGCAGAAATTATTTTCCAGAAACTGTGATCCTCTCTTCTCTTTTGTTCTTGCCCCAAACAAACACACAGTAATGTATTTATCATGAACAACAAATACTCAATGACTGCTGATTGTATGCCATCCAATGGTGCTAACCACTGATGTGAAATTATTTTTTAAAAGCCAGAGCAATTCAAAATTAACTTTCTTCTGGATATTTTAAGTCATCTAGAAAAGTTACCAATTCAAGGTTAGTTGTCACTGTCTAGGGAGCTATTTTCTTTTTACTTTTTAAAGTAAAAATGTTTTAAGAATTCCCTTTCCATGGTATTATTTTTGGAATCCTCTGTTAAAATACTTATGTACTTAATTCATCCAACAAGTGGTTGAAGGGTGCACTAGGTGTCAGGCACCAATCTAGATGCTGAATAATTCAGTGGTAAACAATAATAATTGTATTTCATATACATTGAGTACTTTTTATGTACTCATTGTGTTAAGATTATGTTAAAGCCTTTAGGTGTACTCAACAATTTATTCCTAAGGACTATAATGTAGATGCTATTAATATTATTGTAAATTATTACATATTAAAATAAAAGTTTTAAGATGAGGAAACTGGGACACAGAGAAGTTAAGGTACTTGCCCCAAGTCACACAGTTAGCTAATGGAGGAGCAGAGATTTGATCCAGCAGTCTGGGTCGGGAGTCCTGTCTCTTAACCATTTGGAGAACCCCTGCTGTCAGGGAGTTTACATTTCTAGTAATTGAAACACATGCTGGTATAGAGTCCTTTGCAAGCATGCAATGCCTCTAAGAGACTCATGCTCCACAGACCACAGGAACCAACAGAATAGTAAAAATGAGCACCAGATTTAGAGTCAGTTCAAAGATCTGGGCTCAGAACCTTAACAAATCATTTAACCTTTCTGAGACTCAGTTTTCTCATCTCTAAGTTGAGAAAAACACCCCTGATTCGAAGTTACATGAGCTGACGTGTGTGAATTTTCCTTGTAGACTCTGAAGTACACCTTGTGTATGCCTACAAGGGATGGTGTTGCTAATTGCCTGTCTGTGAGGTTGACCGGTAATGCAATCTATCAGCTTGGGTGCTGCTGGTGATTTGGAGACTCATTAAAAGGAGTTAGAGTAGCTAGAACAGCCCCAGCTCCCGGCATCTAAGCTGAGCTTTTCCATCTAAGCTGTAGCTGTGGGACTATAGGAGACATACAGCAGGAATAGTTTCCTGCTCACACAGAAACACTTCTCAGTGGGAAGAGAAATTAGGTTCCAATATGCTCAAAATTTAAAGTAATTAGAGCTGAACAGTCAGTTTCACCCTCATTAACACCCATGTTAGTTAACAAGTGGTCCACAGATGGATATAAAGGTGAAAAATATTCTAGAAAGCTATCACGTGGTGCTAGGAAGTGTTTCTATCAAGATTAACAGTATGACATTCACCATAGATGGTAGGAATAACCCTATCACCTGTTAATAAAGACTTAGATGGTAGAGAGACTCTTAAAAATCCATAAATCTTTATTCACAAACCTTTATAAACAGATCCTATTCTCCTCTTTCTAGTTGTGTGCTTGGATGAGTTACACACCCCCTGAGCCTCAGCTTCCTCACCTGAGAAATGGGGAAATAATACTTACATTGCAAAGGTGTTAGGAGGGTTTGAGATGACACCTGCTGTACTGGTCACATCTGGTTGATGTACTGAAATACCATAGACTGAATGGCTTAAACAGCAGACATTTATTTCTCACAGTTCTGGGTGCTGGGAAATCCAAGATCAAGGTGCTGGCAGAGTCAGTTTTTGGTGAGGGTCTTTTTCCTGGCTTGTGGACAGCTGTCTTCTTGCTGTGTCCTCACATGGCTAAGAGAGAAAGAGAGTGAGCAAGTGCTCTGGAGCCACTTCTTATAAGGTTACTAATCCCATTGTAAGGGCCCCACTCTCATGACCTCAACTAACCCTAGCCATGTCCCAAAGGCCCCATCTCCAAATACCATCCTAATCAGGGTTAGGGCTAACGTGATTTTTAGAGGTGTACAGTGCAGTCCACAGCACGTGGGCAGAACTCAGTACAGTGACTAATAGGTGCTCCATAAATAATAACTGTTTACTTCTTTGGGAGGGGGAAAAAGTCAAGTTTTACCCCTTTCCCCAGACATCTCTAGTTAGGTCTAAGCTGCCTCTGTTAGGTTCCTGCTGCAAGCAGTTCAGCATATAGCACAAGCATTTCCTACACGTGACTAATGCCAGCGCATATTTTAAAGAAATAAAATAACTTTTAAGGTTGATTTAAATTATATTTTGCCCCCCAACTATAAAAGCATAAAATTATGTCTAAAATCCTGGGCAACTATAAAACCAAACTGAATTTAAAAAACCAAAACTGTTGCACAATCAGTATAAATTCAGAATAACAACATTAGCATGAGAGATGGGGTTTGCCTTAACATAAATCACTGGCCAAGAGGAGACTGTGGTTCTGACTTCCTGGTGCCTGTTCTTCTGCGTGCAACTCCCCTAGTTTGCTTGTTTGTACAGTGTTCCATGATGTCACTTGGTTTTCACAGGCATCACTTAGGAATTAAGTCCATCCACGTCCCTGTCTCATTGACCCAAGATAATTACTGCTGCTTTGTGCCAATATGACAGTGAATGTGGACACAGACTTGCCCACTTTTTCTTTTTTGGGGGGAGGGGTAATTAGGTTTGTTTGTTTGCTTGTTTGTTTTATTTAAATGGAGGCACTGGGGATGAAACCCAGGACCTTGTGCATGCTAAGCACATGCTCTACCACTGAGTTATATCCTCCCCTCCCTAATACTAACTTTTCAAGGCCACCATTGAAATGAGTGCCCCAGATTACAAAATTTTAAAATTATCTTGGCGAACTCTTAGACTTACAAGGATCTATAGACTTTGGTTTAGGAACATTAATGTGAGTCTTAGACCTGTGAGCTTTGCCATCACATGGTCTGGATTTAAATCCTGCACTATCATATGGTACTTGTATGATCTTGGAGGAGTTCACTTACTTAGTCATTCAACAAACATGTAATGAGCACCTACTATTTTCTAGGCACCTTTCTAGGCCCTGGGGATATAACAGGATACAAGACAGACAAGGTCACTGCCCTTCTGGAGCTTATATTCTAGAATCTAGTGAGACAAATCACTTAGACTTCTTCCAAACCTAAGCTTCTGTATTTATAAAATGGGGATAATAATTGAGCTTAACTGAGGAATCACTAGTGGTCTAGATTAAATGATGCATATTTGAAAGGTGTGCTGAATTTTCCTGGTTTGTCCTCCTAGTTTCACTCTCCATCCTTCTTACCCTGCTCTGTGCTTCTGGTTTGGCTTGGCGATGATGACTCTCACAGCATAGACCAGAGGCTGGAAAAATGGGGTTGGGGTACTCACTCCCCAGGCTCCCTGCCTGCTGGGCTTCTGGTAGACAATGGCCACAGCTCCTGCTTCTGAATCATACATGAAGTGTGGATCTTGTTTCACAAATTTGTGTATGCAAGAAGTGTCACGTAATCTACTTTTGTTGAATAAAATTAAATGTGCTTCCAACCTCCCATTCCACTGGGTTGGTAGGAAACACTGTGGCAATTCTCTTCTCTAGGGTTTTGATACAGTATGGAACTGTGTTCTTTGGCCTCCAGCATCTGGCTACTTCTGTTGATTTCCTTGTCGTCCAAGCCCACGTGCAGGTCACGCTGTGTACCTGCAACAGCCTCGCCTCTAACCAGGCACCATTCACAGCAGAGACCTATAGTAAGATTTCTGGGGCTGTGGAGGTGGGCATGGAGGTTCTAGCCTCTGGCCAAGTCTTGGGGCAGCAGGGTACGCTCAGCTCTGCGCACGTTAAGTCGATCACGGACACACACATTCACTGGCACAAAGAGCCATGCCCTGCCCCACCTCATTCCCACAATTGCTTCTTTTACCCACCCACAGACCTTGGAGGCCCCATTGCTATGTGCCCCTCCCACTCAACCCGACAGGCTCTCTTCACCTACCAGCAGCACCTGTCCGGGAGTACAGCGTGTATGCGAACAGGAGTGAGCACGCAGTCAGGGCTGCTGCTTGGCACAGGCTGGCTCTGCAAAGACTAACCAGGGAGAGCTGGTCAGACTGCACAGTAATTGCCTGTCTCCTGGGGCTGCTGTAACAAAGTGTCCCAAGCTAAAAAATTAGAAAATTAAAAATTAAAAGAAGAAAAAGAAAAGAAAAACAAATAAACAAAAAAACCAAAGTATCCCAGGCTGGGTGGCTTAAACAACAGAAATTTATTTCCTCATAGTTCTGGAGGCTGGGGGTTCAGATCAAAGTGCTGGCAGGGCCGGCGTCCTCCTTGGGCTCTCTCCTTGGCTTGCAGGTGGTCCTTCTGTGCATACAGGCTCCTGTGGTCTCTGTGTGTGTCCAAACTTCCTCTTCCTACAAGGTCATCAATCAGATTGGACTAGGCCCCACCCTATGGCCTCATTTTAACTTAATCACTTCTTTAAAAACCCTGTCTTCAAATATAGTCACATTTTGAGATACTGGGGTTTAGGACTTCAACATATGAATTTGGTGGGGGGTGGTCTGAGGGACACAATTCAGCCTATATCAGTAAAATAATAACTCTAAATTCTTCTGTATGAGGACAAAGCTACCTTTTTCTAATTAGCACAAAGGCACCATATGGACTAGTGGTGGCCCAGCTGGTGGTCCCTTAAGGCCCACTGACCCCAGACCTTCTGTGTCATGCTTGGGGCCTAGAAGCTTTTGTGAGGGCTGGGAGCCTAGGATCGGAGTCCAGCCTTCCCCGGGACAATCATTCGTCTCTGGGGATCCTACCAGCAGCCAAGCTCCAGGGGGTGGGTTTTGTTTCCACTGCCAAGAGGACTTTCTGACTTTGTTCTCTTTTCAGTCTGGGGGACCTGCCCCATGGTCCTTCTTTCCCTCCTATTTCTCGCCTCACTCCTCTCCCTGTCCATGGGACCCAGCACAACCTCCTCCACGACCTTAGCTTTTTTGCCAAAGACAAGCAGATATGTTACCTTCATTGACTTTGGCTTTTGGCTCTGCAACCTCAACCTCTCCTGACACAGGGGCCACTTCTCTCTTGGATTTTGGGGTAGGCAAGGGAAAAGGCAATGATGGAAAAATCAACTTCTCAATGCATTAACCTGCCAGACACAGAAAGACTAGCACAGTGCCCAGCAGAGCGAGAGCTCAAAAACTAGACCATTATTATTATTATTATTCTTAATGTAATTATTATTCTCATCACACTTATATATGAAGCAGCACTTAGAGTCTGTGGTCTTAGGAGAAGCACTGAGAAGCTGGTGCCAAAAACAGCACTGTCCAATAGAACTTTCTCGTGATAGAAGTAGTCTCTATCTGCACTGTCTAATGGGGTAACCATTGGCCACAGATGGCTGCAGAGTGCTTGAAACGTGACTAATGCAAGTTCAAGTTCAAATAGCAATGCAGCTGGCTGCTACCCTGTTGGGCAGTGCAAATTTATAAGATTTTTGTAGCAGCTGATAATAGAGAATGAGCATTTTCATTCCAAATAATATAACAATTCCCATTTCATTTCCTGGCCATGCCCTGAGCCCAGTCTGGCGTTTCTGCCCACTACAAAGATGAGGGCTGTCCCTGATGGTTTCTACAAGCAAGCCAAAAAGCCAGCAACAACATTTAGAAGCCTCGAGGGGATGTTTCCATGTTGAAAGTTTGACATTCCCAGTTCATTCTGCACAGCAAGGATGTCATGGAACGATGCCACCCTCTCGTGACTTCAGTTTACAACATCCCCTTTCCCAAGTTTTATGTGGCATCTTGAAAAAATAAAATCAAAGTGGCAGTCAAATTAATTTTGTTTTCATGCATTCGGGCAGACTTTCACACTACCTCTTGAGACCCTCCAAGATGCTACAAGGCTCCACTCAGCCAGGCCTGGGAGCTGCACATTCCACAGCCGGTCCAAGCTGCCAAGCTCTATGAAAGTCTTCTGAGCACAATTAGGATTTTTTTTTTTTACCAGATGCCTTAATGGTGTGCCCGCTGGAAATGTGTACCTTGGCACAGCTCGGCCTCCAGGCTCCTGTCACCTTCTTACTGCAACTGTAATTGGCATTGCAGACCCTGGAAAATGGGCATCTCTCATCCCTACGTTCTGCATGAATCGCTCTGTTCTGTGGAGGAGCCGGGCTGGCCTCAGACGCCTGCAGACAAAACAGACGGGCTGCTTTTCCTGCGTCGGACCTTTCCCGGGGGCTGGAAGGGGGCCGAGAATCTCTCCTTGAGCTGCTGTAATTTTTCCTCTCTTCCTCCTCTGCCGTTTCCAAATTATATAATTGCCTTGGAGCCGCATGTTTTTAAAGTCGCTCATTTGCACACCTTCGCAAATATTCTCAAATGATGTGTGTGTCAGTGTGTATTTTAAAGCTACTCTTGGCAAATGCGGAGTTGAATGAAATCTGATGGTATCACCCAGTGTGAAACACTCCTCTGACTCCCATCACTTAGAGAATATGGTCCTAGCTTGTTAATTGTAATAAATGGGCCATTTATGATCCGGGTCCTGCTTACGTTGCCAGCCTCTCCTCCCTCTGTTGTTACCTTGGCTCCAGCAATCCTGAGCAGCCTACACTTCCTCAGATAAACCCCACTGTTTCACCCCTCTGTGTATTTGCCTCTGCTGTTCCCCCTGCCTTGAACACTCTCCTTGTCTGCCAGAGAGCTGTCCTTCCCTGATACTCAGGCCAGCAAGCATCTGCTCCAGGAAACTTCCTCCTCGTCCTCTCCTCAAAGAGGTCCTTTCTCCCCCTGCATTGTTTATGTGCCCTGTGTCTTAACATATCCCTGTGTTTCACTTGTCTCCCTATATTGTATCTTGTTTCCTTGCCCATTTCTTTCCCCATCCTTGGACTGTGAGATCGTTGAAGGCTAGTTCTCTGGCTTTTTCATCTGAACCGCCAGAACCAATTGTAGTGGGTGGCTCGTGACCACCAGTCACAACCCATTGCTGAAGTGAATTGAAATGAGTAGAAAGAGCATCTGATGTGAGAAGGCTGTGTTTCCCACACTGCATGTTCTCTTCTCAACAAAGTTTTGTTGACTTCATTTGAGTTGGCTTGGCTTTGGATATAATTATCATCGGTGCATTTAAAGAAAAAGATGTAAATTACCTAGGAAATACCTTATGCCAAAGCTCAACAAGTGAAATGAAGTAAGGAGACAGCGAGGGAGGAAAGGAAGAAAAGTAAACACGTGTGGAAACAGTCATTCTTTGGGCTTCAACTCCACGAAACCACCCGAATCTGCCTGCATCTCTCCACCCAGTTACACCCAGCGTGGTCCAGGCCCCGCCTTCTCTGGACCTCTGCAGCCCCCTCCCCTGACTGTTTCCACCTACCCAGTTATGAACTGAATGTCTGTGTCTCCCCAAAAGCCATATGTGGAAGACCTAACCCCCAGTGTGACAGTATTAGGTAGAGCCTTTGGGAGGTAATTAGATTTAGATGAGATCATCAGGGTGGAGTCCCCATGATGAGATTTGTGTCCTTGTAAGAAGATGAAGAGAGACTAGAGCTCTCTTAATGTCATGTGAGGACACAGTAAGAAGACGGCCATCTGTCAGCCAGAAAGTGGGTCCTCACTAGGAGCTGAGTCTGCTGTCACCTTGATATTGGACTTTCCAGTGTCTAGAATTGTGAGAAACAAATCTCTCTTGCTGAAGCTACCAAATAGATGGCATTTTGTTGTAGCCGCCTGAACTAACTAGGACATGCCCCCCCACCCGACTCTCCACCCAACAGCTAGAGCCAGCCTTTATCAGTATGGGTCAGGTCAAGCCATTCTGCCTTAAGTGCCCCCGCTGACTTCCAATCACACTTGAATATAACCTAGACTCCTTTTTCCTGCCTACAGAGACCTTCATGACCTGGCTGCCACCTCCTTTGTAGAAGTCTGTCTCAGCCTCTCCCCCGTGCTCACATTCCAGGCACATTGCCTTCTTTCATCCCTCACAGACTAAGCCCACGTGTGCTGCTGCCTGAGACAACATTCCTTCAGCCATTTGGATGACTGGCCCTGAAAAGGAAGACATCGTGTCACAAGACCGTCCCTGACTACTGTATCTAGAGTTATCCGCAGTCACTTTCCATCATGTCACCTGTCTCATTTTCTTCATAGCTCTTTCCAGGACCTGATACACCTTCTTGTGTATTTACTCGTTCATTCTCTGTCTTTCCCAGCTGGGCTCCTTGAGGACAGAAACCTCACTTGTTTTGTTGGCTGCTCTATTCCTAGCCTAGAACAGAGCCCGGCCCAAGCGGAGCTCAGAAATGGTTGGTTATCATATAATGGAAAAGAATCTCAGAGGGAAAAAGTATATATGTATGTATATGTTTAACTCAATCACTTTGCTGTACACATGAAACTAACATTGTAAATCAACTACACTTACAGTTTAAAAAATTTTAAAAAAAGAAACGATTGGTTATCAAAAGACTAGTAGGTACCTGGCACTTCCACAAACAACATTTCATGTAATCATGTCCAGGAGGGTTTCTTGCAAAAATTAGCAGGGAATTGCCCATGATTTCCAGTGTTTTGACATACCTGGGGTGGGTTCGTTTATAATTTTTTTCTTTGAAGTAGAAGTGAGTTAGAGAGTGTGACTTCATACACAAGTCTATCCACATCAAAGTGTTTCTGGATGAATGCAAGGGCAGCAGAAGTAATGTGACCTTGAAATGGAAGGTGCAGGAAGCTGCATCCCACGTAATGCAGTGCTGGGTGGTGACAGCCCGCCTCCGGGTCTACGGTCCAGCTCCCGACCACTCCAGCTCTGAGGGGCTCGGAAGTTATGCTAAGGTTTGTCTACTTCAAAAGCAGGTTTACCCCTACCTTGCCCACCACTTTAGATGCTGAAAAGATGAATGCAGTTTCTGAAACACTCAACTTCTCAGAAGCAAAGCTGAATATGAAAGCTAGTTTGTAGTGGTAGGAGAGTGCTGCCATGGCATATCGGGAAATTTTCTTCATCTTTCAAAAAAGCATCAAATAGGTATTTGACGTGTGGGTCCAGATTCTATTGCTCAGGAGCTCCGCAGCTTTGGGCAGTTCACTAAGCCTCACCTAATCGATTTTCTCCTCTGCAAAAAGTAATGCTTACTCTGTCCACCTCAGAAGTTTGTTGTAAATGTCGGAACAAGAATGGTGCTCTGGAGGGAAGTGTAAAACTGTGCCATGCATTGGAGTGTGTTACTCTAATTATTATCAAGATCTACTCCCTATGGAATCAGAGAATGACAGAATATTAGAAATTATTAATCTGAACCCTTTTATGTGATATATGTGTTTATATGTTACATGGGTTATGGGAACAATATGCTTTTAACTGCTTGCCATTCGCTTGGGAAGAGAACACTAAAGCAGATAAGAAAAGCTGACAACAGAGTGGAGGACCAAATGAGTTCTTTGGGTAAAGTGTTATATGAGTTTGGGGTGGTGGCCTGGAGCCTCCTAACCAGCTTTCCTGCCCTGGTTCTCTCCTTCCCAAGTGACCCATGAGAGAGATTTCTCCAACAAACAGTAGTGTAATAACGTGGTTAAAGTGCAGACTTTGGACCCAGATTGCTTGGGTTCAAATCTGAGGTGTGCTATCCAACTAGCCAGTTATTTCCGCTTTCTGGAAAAATGGAAAAGTGTCAGTAATTTCCTCTTAGGGTTGTTCTGAGGATTGAATGAGTTACTATATAGAAAAGTACATAGCATCCTGACACTTTATAAGTATTTTCTGTTATTAAGTTGTTCTCTGAACCTATCACTGAACTATTCTGAATTTTCCCATGGGGTCTCATTTCCCACCAAGCCAAGGCCACACCCCTTAGCATGTTGTCAAGTCCTTCTCCTCCCAATCTCTGCAGCTTTGTCTGTTACTCCCCTTTACTCCAACCAAAGAGAATGATTTCCTTTTCTTGACTCCCTTCTTGCCTTCAAGGTTTGACTCTGCTTCCCAAGTGGGAAGTACCTTCTTTCTTTCTCTGAACTCTTAGATAACCTTGTCTCTGTCTTATAGCCCTTCCCATTCTAGTTTTTGAGATCACTTTACCTTCCCCTGCTAGACTGTTAGCTCTTGAATGGCAGGGATTGTGATTTAGTTGACTTGTATACTTTTCAATATCCTAAATAGACTCTTTGACTATAATACATATTTAGCAAATGTTTGTTGAATGAATAAATGACCTGATGTGGTCAGAGTTTGCATCACAGAAGTGAGAGTTGAACTGTGTCTGGAAGGGATAACAGGCTTTTAAAAATGATTTATTTTTATTGTAGTGCAGTGGTTAGGAGCACACATCATGGCGCTAAACTACCTGGGTTCAAATCCTAACTTTGACACTTACTAGATCTGGGTGAATTGTTTCACTTATCTGTCCCTCAGTTTTCTCATCCACTGAATAAGGTTGATAAAAATACTTTCTTCATGGCATTACATTGTGAGGATTAGCCTATAAACTCAGTGGTGTACTGGCACGTAGTGAGTGCTCAGTGAACGACAGCCATTATTACTATTATCAGAAAAGAAATAAATATTTCTTGTAAGAGATCCAGGAATACTAAAAAATGAAAGAGTTCCCCACTCTACCCCAGCAATCTTACCCCATGGGTGTAGCCACTGCTATTGCTTTAGTAAGTATCCTTCCAAAGCTTTTATGAATATAAAATATATTCAGCAACAGAAACAAAATCATACCACATACACTGTTCTTCAAGATTTTTTTTTTTTACACAGCTATATATCATGCTTATCTGTCTATGTCAACACATGTTACTATACTTCATCCCTTTTAACAGTTGCTCAGCATATCAGTTCATGGATGCATGATAAGTCATTTAGTCAGTGCCATATTGGGGCTGCTGTGGCTTTCCCAATTTCTTACCACGATAGACACTGTGCAGTGACTATCTCAGATGTGGAACTTTGTGTACCTGTGATAGTGCAGATGCAGGGTAAGGTCCTGGATGTGACACTGTGGCCAATAAAGAATATCCATACTGATGTGCAAGGACCTCAGTTGTACACCGCAATCCTTGGCGTATCTCATGTTGTCATCACTGGTCTGGTATTTTATTTGTTGATCTGTGTTTGATAATAATGAATGGAATAATCATGCTCTAAAGTTTCATGGTCAGTTTTCCAGTTGCTCTCTGAAAAGATACTAACAATTCCCCCTGAAGGATAGAATTTAAATAGGCAGAGAACAGTAGTCGGAGCTGCTCTTGCTGGGGAAACAGGCTGAGGACTCTGGGAGCTGGGAATAAGTAAGGCCTTTTGAAAGTCCATGGCAAAAAGTGCAGTCTAAATTGAGACTGTTTCTTTACTGAAGCTGTGGGACAGAAAGTCAAATTTGAGACCGAGGAACAAAGCCAAGGAGCTGGGATCTCACAGCAGGCGATAAGATAAACCTCATAACACAAGAGGTATTTTACAAAGATTTACCTGGGGGCAGTAGTCAGGAAGGACTTTCACTATTGTAATTCTCTCTCTCAGTGTACAAGTAGATTTTTACACTAAAGACACCTTGTATCAGTCACGCAGGATTGGGTCATGCTGAAATAACAAATAACCCTCTAAATGGCTGCTTTAAGCAGTCAAAGTGTATTTCTCTCTCATGCTACCCGTCCACTGGGGATTGGTTGGCAGTGGGGGTGGAAATGAGATGGTTTTTCTCATGATTTCTTGGAGTCACTGAGGGACGCAGGCTGATGAACGTCACCATCTCCAATGTAGCTGGCTTCCAAGCCAGAGGGGAGCAGAGCATTAGTAGGCCTTGCCTTGACTATTAAATGCTTCAGCCTGCAAGTGACACACTTCACTGCCTTCCACGACTTATTGGCCAGAACTGGCCACTTGACCCCCTCCAACGCCCCAAAGGGAACCAGAAATATAATCCCACCGTGTGCCCAACAGGAGGAGAGCTGGAAAAAATTGACAAATGTGTTTACTACCCATCTCTTTTCCATTATCTAAAATATCCTTTTCAGAAAATCCCATGACAAATGAGAGAGAAGGACCAAACAATGCTGCTGTAGCCAATGTTGCTTCAAAATATTAGGCTAAAAACAGAGCGTGGCTATGCTTGGAAACACTTTGGTTCTATAAGTCAAATACTATTTTGATAATGGCTTCAAATGAAGTAGAACAGCATGAAAAAGCTTTTGGAATGGGTGAAAACCTGTCCAAGAACATCCTCATAGCAGATCCACTGCCTTCTACCTGGTGTCTTTCCCTCTCAATTTTCTCTTCCCTGGGCCCTCAGACCTTCTTTGGGGCTTGTATGGAGTACATGCAGTCTCCAGTGGATTGCCTGTTCAAGATGTTTCCAAGGGCAGAGTATAACGATGATCACAGTAATGATAGTAAACCATTTTGCAGTATTTTCCACATGCCAGTGCTTTCCATATGTTGACTCTTTTTCCTCACACCAACCTTATAAGGTACGCATTTCCACTATTGCCTTTTTACAAATGAGGAAACTGAGGCACAAAAAAGTTAAATAACTTGCCCCAAGGTCACCAAGGCTTAGAAGTCAGGCAGTGAACCTCCAAAGATGAATATGATTGACAGGGCAATTGCTAGGAGACATGTTCTAGAACATTCCCGTCCCCAGCCACTAACCCCTAGCTACCATAATTTACCACAAACATTTCTGTATTTTAATAGAAACTTTCCACCCCCAACCCATGCCCCATTAATTTCAGCTAGTATTCAATGCAGAGAAATCACCCCACAATGAAAGTTTGTGGAGCTGACAGATCCTTTCATAGACTTGATCTGAAAATCTTACAAAATCCATCATGCTGTCACCTTGGTTGGGGACCTGCTTTGTTTTTGCTAACTAGTCTGCTTTCATGGTCACTCAGAATCCCTTGATGTTTGCTTCTTCCTTTTTTTTTTTTTTTTAAACTCTGAATACTTTTATAATTTTACCATGAAAAATCTCCTTTCATGGTACATTCCTTCCCCTCAGGTAGTGGCAGCCTTTGAAACACACACTAACATTCCTGTACCTTTAAATTAGTTAATACTCGCTTGACTTCAGGCTATTTCAGGTCAGTGATGGTGCTCATCCTTGCACTTTTATAAGAACGTTCCTCTGAGATCTGTAGACACTTTATAAACATAGGTTAAGCCTTCAGCTGCGTGAAGCAGGGACGGGCAGGGGGACGTGCAGAGATGAAAATGAACAATCGTGTTAAGTGTGTGACACGAGCTGCAAGTGTTCTTTCCACTTTGCATTTTCCACTTTCGCCTTTGCAGTGTAGACATGATCAGAGACCTTTAGCATTGAGGGATTATCTGGTTTGCCTGCTCCCTCTCTTCTCTGGTTTAAAATCTCAGCAACTGGCACTTGCCCGCAGGCCCATTCCATGGCCTTCTGGATCTTATCTCTAGATCACAGGAGAAGCCTGACCTTAGGGTCTGGAGCCAGCCTACTACCCTTCCCCTAGTGAAGAGGAGGGTGCATGGGTCCTTAGGATGGTCTGACCACACCAGTCACACTGGAGGAAAGAGAGTGAAGAAGGGACTCCATGTTGATAAGAAGGGAACCAGGCCAGTCACTGGTCCAACCTGATTCTATTAGTTTAATACCTTGACTCATCCCAGGCCCAGGCTCCAGTTTCTGGTACTAACGGCGAGGCCCTGAGGACTCCATTTTATCTGTAACTCACTCCATCTTAGGGAAGATGGGGATGGTGGAGCTGAGGGTCTTGGAACTTAGGGAACCTCTAGGTGTGTGACTGACATGCCCATGAGAAGGAGGGTGGGTGGGCCGTTGGGAGTGACACCCCAGTGAAGTGGGAGAGATGAAAGCTGCACAAAGCCTGGCTGGGAGCTGAGGAGGGCAGGGTTCTATGGTGAGGGGCATGAGAACCTGGAAAACTGGGCAGTTACCCAAGATGAAGGTCAAGTTCAAGGTTAGCTCAGAGGCTAGGAATGCAACACAGGGTAGAATCACCCAAATAGATCACTGGACCAGCTCTGTGGGAAACAGTTCAAAGTTCTTCAACATAAATGAGCAATGTGGTGCCCTTTAGAAGAACTAGACAGTCATATAATCAGGAGGACTTGGGGGTGGGGAGGGATGGTTAACCACTGTTTTTGTTCAGGGAAAATCTTGAGCTGTTTTCATTCAGCCTTCAGTTATAGACACAGGGACCTTTTCTTGCATAGCATGACCTTGCCAGGTGCCCAAGGGCCCCACCCTTCCTTGGGGCTTAAAAGCACCCTGAGATATTGTATGTTGGGTTGATCACATGGGCTAAGTCCAAATGCAACAACATGGCCAAGTTTAGGGGCACAGTCACTTGTTATTCTGGCTAAATGTTGAGCCAGAAGTGTTTACTGGATACCAGAGGACAAGGTAACTAGTGTAGTACCCAGGCAGGGGTGATGCCCAGAGTCATGTGAGTGGATACTGAGTGCTCTGCAGACGCTGTTCCTGCTCATGCCTCTGTAGTCCCTTCAGATCTGGCCCTCTAGTCCCAGACCCCAACCATTTTTCTCTCCCCAGTTCCCGGAGCTCATTTGGTAGGGCTGGTGAGGAATTTTGTTCTCACACGTGATAATTTTGCCAAATGTTTTGTCATTTCTGTGGATCTTTCCCATTTCCCTAATGGCCTAAGCGTTTGCAACTCAAAAGTCAGGAAGAGTCTCTTCCCAGCTCTGTTTTCCATTGTAACATCCTTTCTCTGAGGCAGTCAACACAGAAGAGCCCAGCTGCTTCAAAGGGGTTAGGGACAAGAGGAAAGCACCAAGGAGAGAAAGGAAGTGGGATTGGGGGAAAGCACTGGTTAATACAATACGAGGATGTTAAGTGCTTTTCTCCCACAAATCTAATTCCTTAGAGGCTGATCTAAAGTTGGCTGTCTCACTTGGATGGGAAAACTCTCTGGGGTAACACTTGGCAGATCAATTGGACTTCGGTATCTGAAATGTCATTTGGGTACCCCAGGGTGAGCACCGCCCTGTGGGCCGCCTAGAACCCACAGGAGGGACTCACAGGAAGAGCGAGTCGGGAGAGTTCCTCCTGCCTGCAGATATCCTCACACTGCGGAAGAGGAGTCACAGCTGCCAGGGTGAGCAGTGGGCGTGAGGAGCCAGGAGTTCCAGAACAAGGCTGGGCAGGGGCAGAATCTCTTTGGTCAGAAGCAGGGCCCTGGACTGAGGATGATTTGGCCTGGGAAAACCAAGACCCAGCTGGAGTGGAATCAAATCGCTTTTTCTGGTTCTCATGCTCTTGAGGGTAGTTAAAAATGGATTGTTTCATGATTCCATCTAGTAACTGTCCAGGTTCTGAGCCTAAGAGCCAAGGTGAAAGGTTGACATTGAAAGGAAAGATCCTTCTGTTTGTGGAATACTCTGGTTAATATAATTCCTGTGTTTGAAGTTCATCTACAGGCAGTAAAACCAATTCCTTCGAAATATAATTGTCTGAGGTTGATTTTATATGAAATGAAGCATCTAGGTGAACCTTGAATCTTGTCCATATTGACCGAACTGTCTGAACTGGGTTAAATGGAAAATACTGGGTCAATCATAAGCACACCATGATTCTTGAGAAACTTACTTTCTGTCTGAATTCTCAATTGCCCCACCTAATGTACACTCTCAGGCAGCTGTGAATGTGAACTATTTTAACTGACGTGAAATCCTGTATGAATGATTTTGATTCTCTGAGTGTCTAGGCCATCCACAGTACACACACACACACCTACACACTTATTAGAGTCAGCCAAGGTCCACAGCCCCAAGAGGCACTTTGTCAAAGAGGTAAATGAGAAAAATAAAACAAATCTGACACTGGAAGGCAACTTGTGGCCATCACCGACCCCAACCCTCTCCATTGAAGTTTTGATTCCTTTCCAATTTTGAAGGATGTCATTTGTATAAATGCAGGACACATTCATTTTGGGGTAAGCGGAAATGCCCCCAACTTCTGGTGGTAGCGGATACATCTGAAAAATGGAATCGAATCAATTTTGCTCCCAAGAGGGACAGGTAGAGGACTCCCATTTCCTGCCAATTGAGTTGGAAACAATGAGGAGTAGAAAAAAATGGAGCCCTCCCTTCTCTTTCTGGCCTTAGACGTGAACTCCTGATAAGATCCTGGAAAACAAGCTGCGTTTTTAACAGCCATTTGCCCTCTTCAGCTGAGAAAACAGCATGAGCCAAAACTAGGAACCGGGGCCACCTCTATTGTGAATGCGGCCAGGCTGACTTATTGTCGCCAAACAGCAAATCACGAAATGACTGAGATAAGGAGTATAATAACATTTTCACATGAACCTTACATTCTTACCTCTTCTATAGGAAAGGATATCCCTGCAGGAAGGGGGAAGGTGGGGCCCCGCCCGTGTCCTACAGCAGCGCTGGGACTGCATTGTCCAGGCCTTTTGTAGGGACACAGGAAGAGGGTACGGAAGTTTCTACAGGAAAACAGAGAAAAGTTCAAACGTAAACAGCATCCAAAAAAATTTACCAATAGTGAACTCGATTTCCTCTTTGGGCCTTCCGTGCTTCCACGCACCACCAGGCTGGCAGATTTTAATCTTGGGTTCTGTTCACCTTGGTAACCTCCAGCGTGTGTGATTGCGCTGTTTCCCTACTTAATAAGTTAAGAGGATGTGTTTTCTATGGCATTGGAGACAAAAACAACCTCTTTCCAGAGACTGCATCCTGGCCTGGCTGGAGTCTGTTCTGTCTTTTCCATTTGTCATTTCTGGGGAGGGCAGAGCTTCCCTGAAGTCCTGTGTGGGACAGGGCGGTTCCCTTTTAGGATGCTTTGAACAAAAGTTGAAAGTGGCCAGATCGCTGCATCCCACAGCCAGGCAAGGGTTTGAGCTCGGCTCCCCAATTTTGGCCAGGGATACACCTCAAGAAACACACTACTAAGAGGCATGAGAAGAGCTGTATCCCCCATGGTAGTGAGGGCTGGAATGTTCCCTCCCTGCTCCCCTGCTGTCTTCCACCTACCAAGGCTCAGAAGAAGCTACTATAAGCATCTCTGAACCCATCCTGAGGCCACATGGCTCTCTGGTTTTAGGGTGAGTTACGAAAACCACAGATCTAACAGAGAGAAGTGATTCCAGAGTTAAAAATGAAAGAAAAGGGCCAAAATGAAAAGAGCGAGTAGCTTTGAGGGGGGGGGTCCCCTCCCCTGAGTCCTAGTCCTCGTGTATGAAACTAAAGTGGCTCCCTTTCACCTCAAGCTACAGAGACGAGGGACAAAGAAGGATGGAAAAATGGTATCCACTCTTCTTGGGGGCTCTTTTCAAGGGCAGTCTCTGAAGTGTAAGGAGTTTCTCTCTACTTTTCCCACTGATTGAAATGCCTTCAACTTGGCTAGGAATTGTGGAAGCCACTTCCAAACTGGCTCTAATAGGGGCTGCCAGACGCTAAAAGGAGCATTCGTTACTTCTCTGATGGGGCCAGTCACACACTGCAGGAGCAAATGGTTACAGTGAATAGACAGACTTCCTAGAAGATACCATTATGGGAAATGAAAGCACCCCTAATCTTTCCCCCACCCCAACAATAGCTCTAAGCCCAGGTATCTTTCACAGCTCGTCAGAGGAGAGAGTTCTGAGTGGACTGCTCTAGTTTTTTAGGTGATATCTTTTTCTGAATTGCTTTTTCCAGGACAAATGACTTCCATTATGTTCAGCCAGGGAACAATTCTTCACTTAAGTATGTAAAGCAAAATATGACTTGTGCTCTAGATGTGTTACTCACAACAGAAAGCTTTTCTGACAGGTGCCCCAGACAGGTGATTGAAGTGTGTTATATAAAAGCCCAGGTACAAGTACAAAGGTGACCTTGACTTCTGAAAGCAGTTTAAAATGCTGGTTAAGATGTTCTCAGAATGCTCTGCTGTTTGGAAGGAATACCTGCATTTTCAGAAAACAGTTGATGGAGAACTCTTCCATACAACACAAATTTCCAGAGCAGCCATTGCCTACATCCCCTCATTCATTCATTCATTCATCTGTTCACTTATAGAATAAGGTGCCAGGCATGGATTACATTCAGGGGTGGTTTACATTACATTATAATCAGGAGTGGTTTTCAGTACACTTCACAGCAAGACATTGGCTCCTGGAGACCTTGCTGGACATTCTGCTGAAGGTCCCCCACCCCTGTGCTGGGTATTAACCGTTTAGTTGCTTAGTGCATTTCAATATTTTAGCAACCACTACAGCGGTACTGGTGCATGCAAGCTAAATAACAGCCCTGAATACCGTGATGCACTAAGCACAGTCTCTCATCTCTAGAAGCCAACAGTCTAGGGCCTGCTGCTCTAAATTCGAAGCTACTCACAGAGAGCCATGGTGCAAGGGTCTTTGAGTCTCAAGCTGACCTGTGCCTGACGTCTTAGAGTCTCTGGGAGGGTCTTAATTCCCACCAAAGGGAATCAGTGGGAGTGAAGAAGGACCCTGCTAATCAGAGACAGGACTTGAGATGGGGCTGAAACCAGCAGGAGTTCTGTTAAGGGCGATGAACCAGGGGAGGGACTGCCCCACGCTCTGTTTCTCACCTGGTCCAGCAGAGGTACAGCTGCCTGTGGGGTCTGGCCTTTCACGACTCCAAGACCTGCAGGTGCCCCAGCAGGAGGTGGGGGTGGGGAAGGAGGGCTCCAAAAGAGCTGACCAGGGTCACTCAGTTCTAGGCTCCCACCTCAAGGCTGGGGTTCCTCATCAGACATTGAGATCCTGTTTTCTGTTCCCATGTGGACTCCTGGACCCTGATCCCCATCTTTTTTTCCCCACTCTGCCTTCCCAGAAACTGAATTCTGCCTCCACGGTATCTGCCAGCCAATTCCTGCTTAGTGAACACCCAGCCCGGGTCTTCCCTGGCTCTCAGGTTCTGCTTTCTCCCCGGTCTTCATTCATTCATTTATTCAGCATTCACACATCATTCTATAAATATTTAGTGAGCGCCAGTCATGGCCAGGCAGTCTGCAGGTGCTGAGGGTACAGCAGTGACCCAGATAGGCATGACCGTGCCCTCAGGGGGTTAATAGTCTGGCCAAATGTCAGAAAGGTGTCAAATTGTACTTGAGTTACCTGGAAATTTCTTCTTAGTCATATTTAGATATGTGATTGAGAAACTTTTGTTCTAGATTGGTGAGATATTAGATTTTTTCCACCCTCTTTAGGGTCCACATGATTTGTAATGTGTTTCTATGCTTCTGTAATCTATAATAATAAATAAAATATAACTTTATTCATACTATTTATGTTTAATTATGTTAGGATTTTTAAACATATATAGTTATAAATTCATAGGCCTTGAATAGTGAGCCCATCTGAACCAGATTATGTCTTCCTGAGGAGAAAAGGGATTCAAGGCATGACCTGTTAGAACATCTAAATTCATACTGATAGCATTCATGGAGGGAGGGTGGCCATGTTTCAGGCACTGTGCTAAGCGTCTTACGTGGATCCTCTCATTTATCACAACAATTCAAGAAGTAGTTACCAATAATATTCCCATTTCATAGATAAGGAAACTAAGGCCCAAAGAGGTTAAATAAGAAGTTTTAGGAGTACAAATTCTTTAATGATTAAATCTGCAACTTACTTGGCTTTGCTGCAGCTGCAAGCAAAGGTGGTAAACAAAATATTTAACAATCAGTGTGGTGTGCACACTGACCAATCAGAACAGAGGCCAGGCCATGGACCAGAAGCAGGGTCAAAGGGCCAGGGGCCACTGGGGGAGAGTTTGAGCTTGCTGGGGTAGCCAAGTCATGGATGAGGTTGACTAGGACATCTATTTATGGACCAGCGTGAAAGTATTTCAGTATGTTAACAACTGAGCCGTACCTGTAGAGCCCTGCCCAGGTGAAAAGGAAAGGTCCCTCCCACTCTCCTGTTGGTCAGCTGAGTGACTATTGGGACAGCTATGTTCACCCAGAGAATTGGAGAGTGACTAAAGGTCAGATTGACCTTTGCAGCCTTTTCCAAAATCTTAGTGTGCTTTGGAGTATGCTGAGATGGTGAGTATAATTTTATACAAACTGTCTTAGGTTATCAAAACTCTCTTTCCTGATTTTAGACCAGAGCACCCAAATTGGAAGTCTCTGTGTCCCATTCAGCCTGCGAATGTGTTTTATTCAGCCCCTACGGTAATTTCTCATTTTAAATAACTAAAGCTAACATATGTGTATGATTCACTATAAGCCAGGCATACCTATGCTTTACATATATTAACTCACTTAATCTTCACATCAAACCTATGAGGTAGGTGCTATTATGACCATCCCTATTTTACAGATGAGGAAACCAAGGCACAGAGAGGCTGAGTAACTTGCCTAAAGAGGCACAGTTAATTAATAAATGGCAGATGCAGAATTTGAATCCAAGCAGTCTGGCTCCAGAGTCTGAGTTCTTTACCAGTCTGCTCCTCTGTCTCTCTGGTATGTTTGAATTATTTGCTGACAGGTAAAAGTCAAGAAAGGTAAGATAAAGACCCAGATATGCAGCTTGTCAGAATGAAGAGTTCTAATAACTCTGAACTTACATTCCCTCATGGCAAAAAGCAGCCACCTTTACATGGGGATGTATTCTTTGACTTTCCCCAGTCCTCAGCAGTCCTTATTGTCTTCCAGCACTGGGGCTGACAGTCATTTGCCATTTGTCAGCAGGCTGTCACTGTTGTTTTCTTACACACAGTCCTCTTCAGCCCTCTTCACTCATTTATGTGACCTACTTGGCACCCCCAACTATCCTCTTCTTAAAGACAGGGTACACACATATATTGGGATGTGTTACTAAGTACCAAAAAATGCAAAGATGACAGTGAGGAGAGAAATGAAGCAATGAGGAGCAAATTCAAAATGACTCCTGGAGAAAGCCTGTAACAATTGGGAAGAAAATCCTTGATCCCCTCAAACCTAAATCATATGACCTAAATTTCTACTTAAAAACAAAACAATCTGATTATTAAGCCAAATTTCCTATAAGTACAAATAGTTTTCTATAGAAGTCCAATATCATATAAAATATTACTATGAATCAGTATGATTGTCTTTTAAAACTCATCTTCTGAAATGTTAACATTCAGATGCAAACCTGCTAAGTGATCCCTTTGGAAGACAGGCCCCCTTTCCCATGATGCTCTGCAAGAAGCATTTTGGGACCCCCTATGGGGCTAATCTTCAAAGCAATTTATAAGTCATACAATAACAGTCAGTCTCATTATTTTACATTCACATCTTGTTTTTGGTCCAAAACAGTAACATGCACTTTTTTCACCATTATTCAAATAATATTTCTGTTCGAAAGTAAAAATCCATTAAAGGATGAATATTTGTTCATACTGAGAGTAAAATAATTAGCAACAATCTTGGAAGGCAATTCCTTAAGTGTATTAGCAACAATAACATCATTGAAATAAGACTGTAGCCTCACAAGTTGACCTCCTTGAAAGGGCCACTACTTTTTAAACTATGTCTTGATGTGTTTAAGAAACCTGATAAGAGAAAAATAAATGTCTAATTCTGTTTTTGATGGTGTGTGTATGTGTAGAAATAGAAAGCATATACACTAATGCATACACACTGAATAAATAATCTATTTCTGGAGAGCACAGTTACACATGGATTTTGGTTTCTTCATTCATTCAACAAGAATTCAGTGCTGACCAGCACTGTATTAAATGCTGGGAACACAGTGTAAAGATGTCTTTACAGTTTTGTATTACAATGAGAATATTTGATTTTTGTAATCAGAAAAATTTAAACTATTTCTACTCTGAAAATGACATATCTGTATATCTATATATGCCAGATGAAGAAAATGGGCAGGGGAACGAGGGTTTATCTCCATCAACTAGTCTATTGAGACAACTAGTTCTCCATGAAATTACATAATTTTGGCACAGGAGACAGAGGCAAATGAAATCCCACACAAAGCTAGCTGGGTGAATTGGAAAACTGATAAATGGGGGTAGAAACATTAGAAGTTTAAGAGCCACACCTACCATTATTTGTGGGACTTTGAACAATAAATTTAATCACTCTGGCCTTGAGTTCCTTCTCCTAAAACAAAGGGATTGGACTAAATGATCTGTATGGTCCCTGACAATTTTGATATTTTATGATTATTATAAAATTAAGCTCTTCACTTAAATCATATGACAAAATCTCTTAGTCACATGTACAAGTATTAGTCACAAAGAAAACAGTGCTGAGCAAAGAGATGTAGAGACAGACCGTCAGCAAAGAATCACATAAACTACTATAATAGGAAGTTATTTTTCAAAACATTAAGCTGAGCTTTTTTTTTTTTTTTTCCCTGAAAACCATGTAGCCCCTGCTCATGAATGGATAGATTCAGAGAGGGTTGATGCCAGCTAGCAGAAAGAAGTCTCTGCTCAGCCTTGAGGGTCAGACTGAATTTTTAAACCCACAAGACAATAACCCTAAAAGGCAGGCTTTGTGGGAGAAAGAAAATGTGTTAAGTGTGGGGGACAGGTGTGTGTGTTGAGGAGGCAGGAGGTGATGGTTAATTTCCAAAGTTTTCCTTTACACATGGAGAGGCAAACCTGGATCACTGGTTTCATTCAGCATAAACCGTAGTGTGAATCCACAGAGACCGTATCATAGGGTCACAGGATCTGGCAAGACTGGAAGGAAAGGGAAAAGCTCTATTCCATTAAGAGGGGCAGGATGGAGGGAGAAAAAGACTTGAGTTCTTTCATCCTGAACAAACATTAGGGCAGGGATGAGAACAGTCCAAGTGGCGGATGGAGAGTCAGATCAGAGGGGACTGAGCTCTGCTTTCTGTTTGGAACTTAGAGGAAACTCTCCCTCTAGGCGCCTCACCACAGCAGAGTCGAAATGATGGTGGTGGGTGGGTTTCTGAGAAGAGGGGCCTGAGATTGCTCCCTCCTACTCTTGGCCTGTGTGTGGCCTGTAGGGGATATAGAGTTTCCTCAAGACACACTCCCGAGATAGCTGAGAATGCCAGACTGTGAGCTTGCCACAGCAAACTAAGATGTGGCCTTGCAGCCCAGGGCTGGACAGTGGAGCTGACCGCCCAAATTGCAGACATGGAGGCAGGGAGGGGTACATATGTACAAGTTGTCCAGGGGTGTCCAGGGCCAGCAAGAGCTGAGCTGGATGTGTGGTGGGCAGGAGATCCATGGGGTCAACCGGAGCAGGGTCTGTGCAAGGCCAGCATCAGGGGCTGACGCCCAGATGGGGAGGGGAACCCCCGGCCCAGGGCAGCCCACTTGCACCCTGCCCGATGTCCTGAGGCCCTCTGACCACTCCCCTCCCTGCAGCCAGACCCCATCTTGGGAAGGAGGACCACTGAGGAAAATGCTTGGGGGGAGAATCCCTTACAGGAAGTTTCGACCTTGAATTAACTGAATACTGAGGGGGAAGAGATGGTTTTAAACCAGAAAACGCTGTTACCTTTCATTGGAAGGTTTTTTCCTCTCCACCACCAGCAGGAATGGGAGACCAGCTATAAAAATTTTTAAAAATTTAGCTACCTTTAAGAAAAAAACAAGCCTGAATGGTAGTGTGTATATTTCTACCCTGCTGGGTAAGTATGTAATTATAATTACTGTGAGTCCTATGAAGAAAAAGTCCCTAGTGCTTTGAATGCATTTAATCAGGGCACAGAGACTGGCAGGCTGCCCTCAGGGACAGCCTCTAGAAGGAAGTGATATTACAGCTGAGATTTAAAGGAGGAGTTAGGTAAGCAGGGGAGAGCACCAGGCCCCCATGGGGAAGGATGCTGGTCCCTGGAGGAACAGGAAGGGCTGGGCGAGTGGTAGCAGGTGAAGAGGTGAGGCCAGTGACACTGGGCACCTTTTAGCAACTCTTAACAGTTGGCAGGTGCACGTCAACTCAGTTTGATTGACTTAAGACGCTACTGATGTTGTGGGGCAAAACAACAGTGAGGGGAAAGAACTGTGTTTTAGCCATCAGGGCAACAGTGAAGCATTTAGAGATAGTCTGAGAATGAGTCAAGATAGAACAGCAGCCTAGGATGATGGGGTGGGGATTACGACTAAGACCACCACCACTGCTGCCTGTAACTGCCAAGTCCTGCAGCCGTCTCGGCTTTCAGGCGTTCCTGTGCCCTGCCAATCTCTCCAAACCTCTGAAGGGCTGGCACAGAAGCAGAGATCTCCTTCTTGTGGCTGAGCCAGAAAAAAAGGGGCCAAGGAGACAGAGACCTGAGGTCATGGGCTCCTGGCCAACTCTGGGGACCTCTTGCCCACTGCATGTGAATTTCTCCTGGGCACTGGGCACACATGGCATCACTGAGAACTCTCCTGCCTGTGTGGATGGTTCCCAGTGGTAACGAGAGCAGACAGAATCCAGTCTGGTGTATATAGGTGTCATCTTTGCTCCTTTGCAAGGCCAGCGCCTGCTGTAACCCACTGGTAAATTTGCCAGGACCATTGTAAGCATCTTGTAACTAGTCTTTATGCTTTCACTCCATCCTGCCTATATATATATATTTTAAGAACTATTTTTACAGAATAGATCAGATCATGTCTCTCCTCTGTATAAAATCCCTTAATGGCTCCCCATTTTGCTTTTAATAAAATCAAAAGTCCTTCCATGCCTGCAGGACTCCAAGTGACCTGGCCCCTGCTTACTTCTCCAACATCATCTTGCTTCCATGTTGATTTCACCCAAGGCACATTGTGCTCCTTTCAGTTTCTCAATATGCCCCTTTTTTTCTGCCTGCTTCAGGACTGTTGCCCACCCTGTCCCCTCCTGGAATTTCTTCTGGACTTCTTTGTGCCTGTTTCCTAAAAAGGCATGCCTCCTGCTCATGTTATATCTTATCTCTCTGTTTATTCCTTTCATAGCATGTATCAATCTGATATTTCCTTGTTTATTTATTTATTTGCCTGTTTATTGTCCATGGCCATCACTAAAATTTAAATTTCCTGAGGGCAGGGTTTGTCTTGAATAATGCTTGGCTCAAAGAAGACCCTCAGTTTCTACTTGTTAAATAAGTATATGAACACATGGGTGAATTAATGAATAAACTTTGACCAAGGATGGACCAAGAGAATGGAATGACCCTGGACCACAAATGTTTTCATTAAACGACGGGTACCGTAGGGTGTTGGTGGAAAAAAGACAAAATGTGCAAAGAGGTTGCTTGCCTGGGATCTCGTGACTGAGACAGGCACACTCAGCTAACACTAATAGAAATACTAAAGGCAGTGTTATAGTCTTGTTAGAAAGCCCTGCCTTCAACTGTGGAACTGGAAAAGTTTTCCTAGACCCAAATTGAGTTCAACAGTTCAAGAAATGGCATTTGGTCATTTACTGCTGGGCAAAACATAGGGCATTAGAGATGAACCAGCAGGGGACCCTGCCTTCACTGAAGGTACAGTCTGGCAGAGGAGACAGACACAGACAAAGCGAATTATCCTATAAGGTGATAAGTGTGGGAGTAGCCAGAGGGGATATGTGGAGAGTTTAGAGGAAGAAGTGACCTAACCAGCTCTACCTGGAGAGGGCGGGGCAGGCTGTCAGGAGGAACTAGCTGTGAGCTGTGCTGAAAAGGCTGGGGTGGATAAAGGTAAAACCGAAAATGTCAGTGAGGGGTTATGAATAGTGGAGGCACGATTCTGGATGTGTTGATGACGACACCCTGTAGGGAGCTGGACGGGTGACCTGACTGGGGGCCGGTTTGGGAATCCTAAGCAGCTGTTGGAGCTACGGAGTTTTTAGGAGAGCTCCCAGGTAGAACACATGAAGCCAGGAGGGGAGGAGGCAAGTCCCAAACCCTGGAAGTCAGCAAAGGAGTGGTCAGAGAAATAGGAACTAGAATCTGGAGAGATGCAGCTCCTAGAAACCAAGGGTCCTTCTCCAGCTCCCTCTTCATAACATCCATGCTGCGGGCTGCTACTTGTTTAGCGCCTGTCGGTCCCACTGACCAGGAAGGGCTGTGAGGGTAAGAAATGTTTCCGACTCACTTGTTTATTGCTGTATCGCCTAATCCTGGACCAGGTCTTATCCGCTAACAGAATGAACGCAGGGATGAATGAATGAATAAGTATTCTCAAACCATGCAGAGCTGAAAAGGTTAAAGGTTGCAAATAAGACTTCGGATCTGGCAATTGGACTCAAAGGTGACATTTGAGAGACCAGTTTTAGGAATGGAGATAGCAATGATACCTATGTCACATGGGAGTTCCGAGAATTAAATGAGCCAATACACGTCGATGCTGAGCCCAGTGCCTGTGCAGTGGTAGTTAAAGCTCAACACATATTAAGGGATTATTATTATTCATTCTACCCTTCACTTTCAGAAGCTATTCTGGTGAACTAATTCTTGATAGCTGTAGTGTGTCTAACAGATTGGTTTACTACTCTCCCAAGACATTCTAGAGACGTACTGCCTTAAAAACTACCACAACTACAAAGCGTTCTTTTATTAAATGGCTGTAGCAGAACCCAGTGAAATGAGATTTTGCTGTCAAATCAGACTATGGCCTGGGAGCCTGGCAAGCTCCCAAGAGACCAGAAGATGGAGTAGAGTCCCCTTTCCTATTAAGGAGACTCACAGAACGAAGGCAGCTGCAGCCAGCCTTTGGTGCTCAGTCCCTAAACCTGTGATTGTATCCGTCTGCTAATCCAAACGAGGAAGTCTGAGAAGTGGGGTGGCTCCCAAGGCCAGCTTTGTTACTAGATTTGGATAAAGAAGATAGCGGCCACTGGTGGGAGAGATCTTGAAGTATGGAAATGTTGCACTGAGGCGCAGGAGACCTGGGTTCCCATTCTGGGTGTGCCAATAACTCTCTGAACTTGACAAGGCACAAAGCCTGGGTGTGTCTGAGACTTCTTGTTAGTTTAATGAGAGATCTGCATGTGCTTCAATGCCTCTGAAGTAGATTGTTGACAAAGATGGCCACAATTTCTCCCATCCCTGCCTGTCTGCCTCCTTTGCAACCTATCTTTGCTTTTTCTCCTATCAAAGAGGTAGAATCTATTTCCTCTCCCCTTGGCTCTGGCCTCGTCCTGTGACTTGCTTTGACTCACGAATGCAGCACAGGTGACATTCTGTTTGAGTCTAAGGATGAAAAGGTCTTGCAGCTTCTGCTGTCACTCTTGGAATGATGCTGCGGCCATGTGACCAAGCCTAGGCCATCCTCCTTGAGGAGGAAAGCTCATGAGAAGAGAGGGGAGCAGCCAGCAGCCAGCACCAACCACCAGACATGTGAAAGAAGTCATCTTGGACCATCCAACCCAGTCAAGTTGCCAGATGAACAGTCAGAGAGCCCCTCCAGACAAGACCAGGAGAGGAACCACTGCGCTGAGCCCAGCGCAACTTGTTGATCCACAGAATTGTGAGCAAATGTAACGGTTGTTGCTTTAGCCAACTAAGTGGTGGTTTGTTACCCAGGGCCAGATAGATGATACAGCCCTTTTCATAGCTGACATTCTAGAGACCGATTTTATTGCTCTAGAAGAAGTATCAGGCTGTTTGATCTTTTAGCTGGATGTTAGGGTTGGCTGCAGAGAACTCAAACAAAGGTTAAGTGACTGTTTCATCTCCTGCACTCCTCCCCCAACCCCTGAACCGGAAGGCCTTACCTTTGCGATTTCATTGCATGTGGACCCGCTAGAGCTTAAGCTCTTTGCCACCTTCCCACCCTGTTAGGACTTGGCTTGGAGGACACTGAGCAAGACAGGAAGTGGCTTGGTGACTCAGTGACGCTTTCTTCTGAGTCACTGAGTTGTCAGTTCCCCCTCTCTGTGGTTCCAGAGGACATTCCTTCATTCAGCCAATACCTTGTGAGCCCCTGCTGTGCCCAGACACTGCCTGGGAAACAGTGTGGTGAGGGCCGGCCTGGCCTGGCTGTGGAGTGGCTCAGTCACAGGATCGGAGTGGTCCACACAGGGAGGGGCTCACCCACCTCCACATCCTTCTCACCAGTTTTCCTTTAGCATCTCATGCACATGCTCTGCGTCTCCCAGAAGTGACCCTGTCCCGAAGGCATGGAACTTCAGAACTGGGGGAACTTTCAAGGCCCAGTTAGTTCAGCCTTTTTTTCTCTTATATAGATGAAGAAACAAAGACCTGAGAAGTTAAGGAAGAGCGGTAGTAAAATTAGGCCTAGAATTCAGACTTCTTAGCTCCAAATCACGAACCCTTTATAGTACAGTGAAAGACCTCTCAGAGCCATCCTCTCCCCACTCCTGATGCCTGAGTTTCTCACATCTTCTCAGCTTCGTGTTTCAGGCATGAAACTAATTCCCGCTTTTGGCTCAAGATTCAGACATTTCCTGCAGAATCTTTCCTCAGGTAAATTCCAACTACCAGATCAAAATGGTAATTATAACAACATAAATTCAAAACATGCTTTTTTGAACACCTATTATATGCCAGGTACTGCCTCAGTTTTGGGGACACAGTGAATAAGAGAGACAAGGAATCCATCTCTGGGGAATTTATATTCTTGAGGGAGGTAGGGCAGACAATACACAAGGAAACAGACAAGAGAATTAGAGGCTGGTGTTATAAATAGTAAACAAGAAAATGTGATAGAGGAACTGGGAGATGAATGGCCAGGAAAGTCCTCTGACAATGTGGCGTTTGAGCTGATATTTGGTAAAAAACCAGTCACTCTTCAGAAAATGCAGACAGCAAAGGCCCTGAGGTGGGGAAAAACTCAAATCTTATCTGAGAAAACAGAGAGGAGGCATGTGGTCTCTTGGAGGGAGGAGGAAGGGAAGAGGAGGGAGACAGCAGGGAGGGAGGCAGAGGCCAGATTGTGCAGGGCTCATGGGCCACAATACACAGTAGGAATCTATGTATTTGAGTGGGCACAGGGAGGGTATGAAGTGATATGACATAATTTACATTTTTAGGAGTCAACCTGGCTGTTTTGATAGAAAATGGATGTTGAGGGTTCAGAGTGAAATTCAGAGGATGGTTTATTAAATGCTAACTATATGTGAAATTCTTTGTATATTTTAGCTCTAATCCTTCCAGCACTTCAAAGTGGATCTTATTATGTATGCCCATTCGATGAACAAGGAAATGGAGACTGGAAGGGATAGAGGAACTTGCCCGAGGTCACAGAACTGAACTTGAACCTAGGACCACCTGATTCCATTGTGGGAGACCTTCCCATGTAGCACATGGCCTTACTAAGATGGTTGACCCACCCTGTGCTAATTAGGTTTTCTGATTATCATTGCATTAAAAACAATTTTTTTTTCCAGTGGAGGTACTGGAGATTGAACCCAGGACCTCATGCATGCTAAGCATGCACTCTACCACTGAGCTACACCCACCCCCACATCATTGCATTTTGAAGAGTGAAATGACAGTCTCTAGGTCCATCCATGTTGCTGCAAATGGCATTATTTCATTCCTTTTTATGGTTGAGTAGTATTCCATGGTATATATACACCTCATCTTCTTTGTCCAGTCGTCTGTCGATGGGTACTTAGGTTGCTTCCACGTCTTGGCTGTTGTAAATAGTGCTGCTATGAACATTGGGGTGCATGTATCTTTACAAATTGAGTTTTCTCCAGATATATGCCCAAAAATGGGATGCTGGATCATATGGTAAGTCTATTTTTAGTTTTGTAAAGAACCTCCATGCCTCCATGTAGGAGGGTTTCTTTTTCTCCACACCCTCTCCAGCATTTATTGTTTATGTGCTTTTTAATGATGGCCATTCTGACTGGTGTGAGGTGATACCTCATGATAGTTTTGATTTGCATCTCTCTGATAATTAGCGATACTGAGCATCTTTTCATGTGCCTGTTGGCCATCTGTATGTCTCCTCTGGAGAAATGTCTATTTAGATCTTCTGCCCATTTTTTGATTGGATTGTCTCTTGTTTTTGAGATTGAGCTGCGTGAGCTGCTTGTGTATTTGGAAATTAATCCCTTGTTGGTCACATTGTTTGCAAATATTTTCTCGTATTCTGTAGGTTGTCTTTTCATTTTGTTTATGGTTTCCTTTGCTGTGCAAAAGCTCTTAAGTTTAATTAGGTCACATTTGTTTATTTTTATTTTTATTTCCATTACTCTAGGAGACAGATCCAAAAAAATATTGCTGTGATTTATGTCAAAGAGTATTCTGCTTATGTTTTCCTCTAGGAGTTTTATAGTATTCAGTCTTATATTTAGGTCTTTAATCCATTTTGAGTTTATTTTTGTATATGGTGTTAGAGAATGTTCTAATTTCATTCTCTTACAGGTAGCTGTCCAGTTTTCCCAGCACCACTTATTGAAGAGACTGTCATTTCTCCATTGTATATTCTTACCTCCTTTGTCATAGATTAATTGACCATAAATGCATGGGTTTATTTCTGGGCTTTCTATCCTGTTCCATTGATCTATGGTTCTGTTTTTGTGCTAGTACCACGCTGTTTTGATTACTGTAGCTTTGTGGTATAGTCTGGAGTCAGGGTGCATGATTCCTCCAGCTCCATTCTTCTTTCTCAAGATTGTTTTGGCTATTCAGGATCTTTTATATTTCTATACAAATTTAACAATTTTTTGTTCTAGTTCTGTGAAAATTGCCATTGGTAGTTTGATAGGGATAGCATTGAATCTGTAGATTGCCTTGGGCAGTATGGTCACTTTAACAATATTTATTTTTCCAATCCAAGAATATAGGATAGCTTTCCATCTGTTTGTGCCTTCTTTCATCAGCGTTGTATAGTTTTCAGAATACAGGTCTTTTGCCTCCTTAGGTAGGTTTATTCCTAGGTATTTTATTCTTTTTGATGCAATGGTAAATGGAATTGCTTCCTTAATTTCTCTTTCTGATATTTCATTGTTAGTGTATAGAGATGCAGCAGATTTCTGTGTATTAATTTTATACCCTGCAACCTCACCAAATTCTCTGTTGCTCTCTAGTAGTGTTCTGGTGGTGCAGGACAGATTTCTTGGTTAAATGCACCATTTTAATTTGGTAATCCCTAAGCATCAGGAACAGTGTCTATTTTATACCGTGCACATTGGGAGTGTGTAGATCCTATGGAGGATCAACCTGGGGCTTGGAAGTAAGTTTTCTCTGAGAAAATTAAACAAAAAAGGTTAAATGACATGTAATGGGGAAAAAAAACCCCATTCTTCCAGTCCCCTGGAACAGCTATATCTCTGGAGTTTAATGTCTAAAGAAAGAATGTTTTGACAGAACAGAGTGTGGTCAGGAATGGAGCACAAAGAGAAAGGCCAATGTTAGCCTGACTGTCCAGCAGAGTGTAGGGTGGGGGACAACGTGTGTGGGGAATGGGTGCTTGGTTTCCAGAGAGGGCCCTCCATGATAAGAAATTCACCTCATGTGCTTGTATCGCTGACCACCAAGCAACAAATTCTCAAATGTTCATTTGGTACCCTAGTTACCCAGGGGGTCCTCTGGACAGGGAAGGCCAGCCTTTCAGTCACTTTGAGAAAGGAATGTTCTCCGTTATAAGCAGATTCACTTGCAGCTGTTTCAAGAAAATTGTGTCACCAAGAATCTGGTGTTTCCTTGGGGTGGGGCCCCTCGAAGTTGGGAAGGGCATAGACCACTGCCAGTTGTGGTTCTGAGTACATAAAAAACTGAACAAATGCTAAAAGAAGGGTATGACACTTGTGGTATATTTTAATTGTAACATTTTACATTCTAATTGTTAACATACAAAACACAAAGTGATCTCATTGTGCTAGTGACAATATACTTAAGGACCTACAAAGATATTAGTTCTTAATGTACTTTAAGCAGTGTGGTGGGACGATAGGGTGTACGTTTAAAGATGTGTGAGGAACACCTTCTGCTTTCATCAGACTGTGTCTATAACTGCATGAATAGGATCATTTGGTGACCAAGTCAGAGCTTAATACGAGGCCTTGTGTGGTGGGGCCCAAGGCCAAATGGCTGTGCACAGAGCTGCGGGTCCACTTTCTGAACCTGCCAGCTCAGACTCAAGACCATCACCAACGTGATGCTATCCATGGACCATCAGCCAAACCAGCCTTCCCATGGTGACATCTCAGTTTTGCCATGAATATCACACATCCCACCATGGTTAGTACAGCTGTCCACTGGCATTTGTGTAGCATTTGCATATAACCTAAGCACACGCTCCCATAGATTTTAAATCATCTCTAGATTATTTATAATATCTAATACAATGTAAATGCTATGTAAGTGGCTATAAGTACAATGTAAGTACGATGTAAATAGTTACTGGGTGCACAGAAAATTCAAGTTTTGCTTTTTGGAATTTTCTTTGGAATTTTTTCCCCCAAATATTTTCGGTCCGTGGTTGGTTGAATCTACAGATGCGAAACCCATAGATTCTGACTGTGCAGCACCCGGCTACGTACACAGTGAGTGCTCCTCAAAAACCTGTTGGCTGACTGCCTGATAAGTCAAGACAGTGATAAACAAATCTAGGACATTCCAAAGTATCTGTTAAACATTGCATTTGGGGAAGACAGAGGTGGGAACGTGCTTGGTGAGATGGCAGACAATGTGGCAGTGCAGGGGGATGTTTAGAAGGGCACTGACTCATATGTACACAGACGAGTACTCTTCCTTTTATATAAAGCCAGTTCTCCTAGTCCACCTCATCTGGCTTCTGTGATCCCATCTTTGCCTGGTCTGTCCCACCACTACCCCTCAATTTTCAGCTTTCCAATCTGTGCCTCCCAAACCATTCATGGATCATGAAATCAAGTTGGTAGGCTGCAACCAACAGTTTCTAAGCAAATAAAACAGGATAGAATATATCAGAATACATCACACATAGGAAACAAACAAACAAAAAAACCCACTATTGTTTTGTGCAACCTATTTTAATCCCTTATATGTGTGTAAAGGGCTTAGATGTCAAGTGCATTTCCTCCTGTGGGTTGGAATTAAAGTTTTGAATCCGCTGCTCTAGGTAGCAGATTTAACCCCCGCCAGCCTTCTGCTGAGCAGATTCTGTGACCAAGGGCTTCTCAGGTGGAATTGCTGTGAGTAACCGTGGTGGGACCATCCTGGACCATCACAGCATGTCAGGGTCTGAGTCACCCTTTGGTCCAACATCCTCAGTTTACAGTTTGACGAAGGAAGAGGCTGAGCCTAAGAAAGGTGATAGGACGGGTTAATGGTAGAACCTCCACTCCCAGCCGTTTCCTTGCCTCTCCTTCCTGCGTTTTCTCTCTTTGCTTTTTGTGGTCTTTTATTATAATTCAGCTAAGCATATCAGAAAGAATTTCACTTTTGGTCAGGAAACCTGGATATTAGCTCTAACCCCATCACTTCCTGTGTGATCTTGAACCCATGAATTTCTTAATAGCTCCACACCTTAGTTGTATCAAATGTAAAAACATATTATCAAAGACCAATTGAGTTTATTTAATGGCACTTTTTAGGCTGTGAGGCATTACATACATTGTCTAATAGTTATTTTTGTTCCTTGAGTATCTACAATATTTATTCAAGAAAGGTGTATTGCTGTGGAGATGAAGGGGACATGAATGTGCTATCATCAAGTCTCACCCCCTCTTAAGAGTATCCACGGACACTTCCTGAGGAAAAGATGCTTCTCCCCTTCACTACAACACAGCATCTGCTTCTGTCCTCAGAGCCCTCAAAGGAGGCTACAGCTGTCCTGGTTAACTTAAAGCTAGTTCCATAACACACCATTACCCCTGCTTCCTTTACCTCCAAACCACGGTGCCTGGTTCTTGATAGCAGCCTATGGAATAGCGTTTCTCCTCCCTGCCATCCTGGGTAACATCTGGAACCTCATCAGCCTGTGGATCCACACGGGGCCCTATGACCATGGATGTGCCGCGAATGACATCGTAGCTCATGTGGGGACATGGTACTCAAGTACCTGCTCTACCTGCTCATGTGGGGTCTCGCTACTGCACCCCGCTCCCCCTAAACTCAGCCTTCTCCAGTTATTTCTTAGAATGACAATTGTAGTGTCTTAAGTGAGCTGACTGGGTAAACCCCCAGTCCACTAAATCACTAAATCACTCCCCTCCTTCCTGTCCAGTTGCAGTACCTACCACCTGACAGAGTGAGCAGGTGCCAAACTGCCTGAGATCAAAATGATAGTCTTATTACTGATCAAAGCTAACCTTGCCATCTACAGGCACAGTGGGCTGGCTGGCGATTTGCTCCCAGATGAAACTTATGTGGGCTGAGCTGGAAAACTGCAGGTACCCCCAGCATGGAGCAGGGAGACCGTGTGTTCTTGGGACCAGCTGGCTCCAAGAGAGGGAGGAGGGGGGAGCTGAGCCAGGCATTCCAGTTTCTTCTTCTAAACTTGTCAGAGACCTTCCCTCTCCCTTTCCTACTGGAGATCCTTCCATACAGAAACATGAAGGCTTCTTCCCTCGTGTTCTTTGTTCTCCGGCTTCCTTGTTCAGGGGCTTCCTCATGACTGCAGGAAATACCAGGTTCCATGCCCCGTGGTGGGGAAACATCCTCTTGTTTCTGTGCTGGGCCCAAGCAGAGTTTAGAGTGTCCCTAAATTTCACAGGGAACAACTTCATTTGTTCTGATTTTCCATCAAAATTCCTGTTTGGCTCCAGCCTCCCCAAACAAAGCCTATCACCCATGCAAAGAGACCCTTGAGAAGGGATTGAATCATGTTCGTGCCTGGGAGCTTCTAGTCCCTCTGAAGGCTCCTGCTCTCCCATCATCCCTGGTAAGCCTGATCACAGCCCCAGACCTTCCTTTGCTGCTCTCAAATTACTACTCTCATTTGAGTTTCAGAGATTTTTCAAAGGTGATAATCAACCTTCAATCCATCAGCTTTTTCCAGCCATTAAAAAGTTGGTCTTGAAACCACCCCCAACCACGCCTTGCCCATCTTTGCCATTAAAGCACAGCACGACATCCTGCCCAGGGGGCATTTCCTGGGCTTCTGTGACTGTCTGATACTGTGGGAAAAGAAAGACTGCAGTTTCCTTCAAGGTTTTGCACAACACCTTCTAGGACCAAATCAAGAGATAAAGTGCCCTGTCTTCTTGATCTACACATATAAAATCCAAAACAGTTGCTTACACAGGAACTCTGGGCATCACTGAAAGAGAAAAGGCTCAACACCATTTGTACTTTTCTGCAAATTTCAAATTTCTATTATGTAGGAAGTGATTTTGTCCAGTAGCTGGTCAGGACAGTTTCTCAGTTGTATTCATCCTGGAAATTATAGCAATGACTCAGTTTTTGGAGTTGTAACACCTCATCACTATGTTTTAATCTCCTTTCCTTTCCAGTGTACATTAGAATGTGGATTTGGGGTGAGTAGGGGGTGGGTACAAATTATTGATACATTTCAATCAATTGTGAATTTAAAAAATCTAAAGCTTAGAATCAGTGTTAATTCTTTCCAAATGTCATCAATTATTCTCCCTTCTAGTGATTGTTCACATGCCTCAATTAGTATTGTACATCATTTACAAAACTTTATTGCATATCACTCCTTTTATTATTGATGAATTGATTGATTCAATACAAATTTGTCAGCACTTTTTTGGTAGGCATTAGGGATATAGATGGGATGTGGGGGAGTGACAGTCATTTCATAATGCTAAGTGGTAAAATTCCAACCCTGTGTTGTGAGGATGCAGGAGAAAAGGGCTGTGGACTTCATCTGGTGGATCTTGGAAGAATTCTTGGAGGAGGCAGGGCTTGAGCTTAGTTTCAAGGATAAGTAAGACATTTACAAGAGTTTCATGAGGAGAGGTCATCTCAATGGAGCTTTGGAGAAATACGGAATCCTAGTCCTAACCTCAGAATCTCAGGGGTGAGGCCCTGGTGTGTGTAGCTCTGATGCGGCTGGGAATTCAGGTTTGTTCAGAGACCAGAGAAAAGCTTGAAAGGTGTCTCCCCGGCTAGGAGAGTATGAGTCAGCTACTCCCCACCTCATCAGAAGACCAGATAAGAGGAATTAAATTAAGCATGACAACCTGGTTTCCTTTGAAGACGAAGTTCCTGGATGTGAAGTTTGTTAAAGACACTAAGATTTTTACCCTATATGGCAAGGAAAGGCCTCCGGAATAAGAAAGAAAATGCGGTTAAAACCAAACCAAAAAATAGGGCAGAGTCTCATTTGTCTCAGATGGCCTATGCCAGGGATTGACAAACTTCTTCTGTAAAGAGTCAGAAAGTAAATATTTTCAGCTTTATAGACCGTAATGGTCTCTGTCACAACTATTCAACGATGCCATTGCACTGCCAAAGCAGCATTAATAATGCATAAGTGAATGAGTCTGTCTGTGTTCCAACAAACCTTTATTTATGGACACTGAAATTTGAATTTCATACAACTTTTACATGTTACAAAGTATTATTATTCCTTTGATTTGTTTCCAACCACTTAAAAATATAAATTCTTAGTATTCATTTGAGCCAGGAGGTAGAAGCAACCTAAATGTCCATTAACAGATGAATTGTTAAAAACAAACTGTGGTATATGTACACAATGGAATATTATTCAGCCTTGAAAAGGAAGGAAATCCTGTCACATGACACACATGGATAAATCTTGAGGAAACTCTGCTAAGTGAAATAAGCCAGTCACAATAAGAGAAATGCTGTATAATTCTAATTATAGGAGGTATCTAAAGTAGTCAAATTTATAGAAACAGAAGGTGAAAGAGTGGTTTCCAGGGGCTGGGGTAAGAGGGAATGGGGTGTGTGTTGAATGGATATAAGAGTTTCAACTTTGCAAGATGAAAAAGTTCTGCAGATCAGTAGCACAACACTGTGAATATACTTAACACACTAATGTACTGTACACTTAAAAATGATGAAGATGGTAAATTTTATGTTATTTTTTTTAACACAATTAAAAACTTAAAAAAATAAATTTATTCTTACCTTGAAAGTCGTATAGAAACAGGCAGTGGGCACTGTGGGTTGCAGTTTGCCAACCTCTAGCCTATGGGTGGCCAGTCTGAGGGCAAAAGGTGGTCCAAATCAATGCTTCTCAGCTGTCCCCACTGAAAGACCACTAATAGCACAAAAGGGAGAATGTAGACCCAAGGGGCTCTGCCTGTAAGACTATAAAATTATTTTAAATACTCTTTCAAATGAGGTTCATGAAAGTTTTTGAATCCTAGTCCATAACACATGTTGTTTTAATGTAAAATTGGCATTCACTGTAAAAAATCAGTAAAAACTGATGTTCATGAAGGCTCAGAGAGTGAGTGACTTAGTCAAGGTCGAGTAGCTAGAACAGGTCAGTATGGGTCTGGATCCCCATGATCCTGATTCCAAATGTATACTTGCCACCTGAGTGGGCTGCCTCCCCATCAGGCTTTAGCTGTCTAGTCCCAAATTCTACCCATATTCCCCCAACACTGAAGCAGTCTCCAAAGTAGTGAAGAAACCACTTTTGAGTTTCTATCAAAATTCATGAACTTCTAAGTTTAATACCATCAATTCATAAGTTTCATGTTTTCTTTGTTCTGCTATGTTCTAGAATATTTTAGTTTGATATATTTTAAAACTTTCTCCCCCTGCCTTATCTAATTATACTTCCTCATCCATCTGTATTTTTTTTAACTTTTCATACATCCCATTCTGTTAGACAGTGTAGAAGGTTAAATTAGGAGGGACCCAAGAGATCTGTTGTTTTTGCATACCCAGCATCCATTTTCTCTTTGGCAGATTGTATTATTTATTCAGAACTCCCCCTGTCCTTCTCCCTGTCCCGTTGACTTTAGACTTGGCCATATGAGTTGCTTTCCCCAATGGATTGTGAGTTGATGTGAGGGTGTGCTAGTTTTAATAGGTGTGGCAGAGGTTTTAATAGGCTTCATGTGTCTCCACTCACTTTGCTTGAATTCCTGCCCTTCTAGAAAACTTTATGTCCCACGCTGAGCCTTTTCCTTCAGCCTGGGTCCCAGAATGAGAAAACATGTGAAGCAGAGTTGAACCCACCCATCTGAGACCCATTTGTTGGTAAGCCACTGAGTGTTGGGGTTGTTTGTTACACAGTGTTATCCTAACAAAAGCTAATAAACCCTTCTTTTAGAGCCAGCCCCCCCTTCACCCATAGGGTTTATTTGAGCTGACCCACTTGCACTCTGCCCCAAGCACTGTCCAATACATCAGACTGACTAACTCCAATCTTTGATAAGATCTCTACTGTTCTTATCAAAGCTGAGAGAGCCTCACTGTCTCTTGGCCAGAAATGAATGATCCTGTCATCTGCAACAAAGAGCTCCTTAAGAAATTTTACTCATAACCCATTAATTCTAACTCCTGTCTGTTTTACAAGAAAAGCATAGAAAGAGGAGT
Source organism: Camelus bactrianus (assembly GCF_048773025.1). Taxonomy (NCBI): domain Eukaryota; kingdom Metazoa; phylum Chordata; class Mammalia; order Artiodactyla; family Camelidae; genus Camelus; species Camelus bactrianus. Next base: position 38,501,503 of record NC_133550.1, on the reverse strand, counting down.
GTGGATCATATAGTACTAAATGCCACACCTCTTGGCTGCTTTTTCACAGTGAGAAGGAAAGCGTAGAAAACAAATAGCAGTTGTTATGAACTAATGTTCATGTCACCCCTAAATTCATGTTGAAACCCTAACCCCCAGTGTGATGGTATTAGGAGGTTGGGCTTTTAGGAGGTAATTAGGTTTAGCTGAGGTCATGAAGGGGGAGCTCCCGTAATAGGATTAGTGCCCTTTCTGAGAAGAGACACCAGAGAGCTTGCTTCCTCTCTCCTTTTCACATGTGCGACTGAGGAAAGGCCATGTGGGGGCACCGTGAGAGGTGGCCTTTACAGTCCAGGGAGTGAGCCCTCTCCAAGAATCAAATCTGCTGGCACCTTGATCTTGAATTTCCCACTTTCCAGAACTCTGAGACATAAATGTCTGTTGTTTAAGCCATGCAGGCCAAGGCACTTGTTATAGCAGCCCGAGCTAAGGCAGCAGAAGCTGTCTAATGTAAGGGACAGAAGCTGGGGACACCTACGAGTAAAAGTTATTCCCTGTGCCTTGGGCAGAGCAGAGTCAGCTCTGAGTTACTCATTCTAATGAAGGGCCTGGCATAGTGATGTGGACAACCCAGAACACCAGAAAAACTTAGGAGGTCTTCATTTGGTCTGGGAAATGCTAGGGCATGAGTAAGTGTTTCAGAAGTGCCTTAAACAGGGAGGCATTTCTTCAGAACAATCAAAGCCTGATGAAATCATGTACATCTTTTCTCTCACATATTGGGAGTCTACAAAGATTTGTGGTGATCCTACAAAGATTTGTTGTAGACAATAAAAAGCATGAAAGCCACTGGTTTAAGATACACTCATGTTTGGCTTTGGTATACACTTTTTAGGTAAAGCAACATGGTGTTCTTAATTGTATGTGAGGTTTTTTCCCCTCACTAATAAACTAAGTTTGTGTTCTCCCAGTCCACAGCTGGATCATATGGGGACATGAAGTGAGCTCTGCTGAGTGACAGGAGAGGCCCACTAGGGATTAAAATGATAATTCCTAAAGTGGAAAATTAGCTGTGGAAAATCAGGGGTTGATAAATAGCTCTCTTCCCCATATCTTCTCCGTCTCTACTCCCAACCCCCACACTGCGTGTTTTCCCACCCTTATCAGAGGCTTCGTGGGCCTTGTCCCACCTGTCAGGAAACTATCCCCACCAGCCTGAAGCCGATACAGAGAACTGGGCGGTCCTATGAGTCAGGTGCTCTGACTGGCACTTGGGGCGGGGAACTGGTACTAACTAGAGTAAATTACCACCCTGCCCTTTAGAAGCTCACAGTTAGTAATAGTGAGAGATTCATAAACAAATAATCTTCAGAAAGATTGCAAAAATAAGAAACAAGTGGAGAAACTCCTAGAATGCTATCCTTTTGAAAGGACTCACGCCCCGCCCCCCAGGGCATCTGACTTAATTGGTTTGGGTTGTGTGTAAAGATCAATAGTTTTCAAAACACCCCCCAGGTGATTGTAATGTTATCCAGGGCTGAGAACCACCCAGACCTACAGAATCAGGAATTCTGGCGGTGAGACCAGGCAACGAGTGTTTTAACAAGCTCCCCCCACCCCCACGTGATGCTGGTGCATGCTCAAGTTTGGAAACCGGTGGTCTGCGCTGCTGGGGAGGGGAGGCTGGAAATGGAGGGGGTCCGGGGTGGGTGGTCCGTGAGGGATACTGCGGTGTGGAGTCCAGTTTTGAGACCACGGAGTCTCCTTCTGAAGCCTCGGTCACTCGGCCCCGTGGTCGCTGCTCATTTCTCTCGAGTCTTAGCAGGCAGGAAAGGTTGGGCCTGTGTTAAGGCCATAGCGACCGGCCAGAATGGGCTCTTCCTGGAGAATGCTGGCTTCCAGTTTATGGTTTCTCATCCTTTCCCCCAAAGTGGGCCCCTTACTCTGAGCGCTGGCTTTTAAAAAAAAAATTCCAGGCAGGAACTGTGTCCATCCTCAGACAAAAACTGTGCCTCCTTTTCTGCACATGCAACATCTCATCCTAAGCAATCACGCCCCTACCCACGATCAAGAAGCCCTTGACTCAGAGCAACCAAACCCCACTCCCGATACCCACTAGCCCCACAACTCTTCCATCCCAGCTGACAGAAAACAGCAAGTCCAGCGGCCTCTCCACTTCGGGTCTCCCTGCCCAGGCCAGCCCAGCAGGACAAGACCCCACAGCGGGGCCCAGCGGGGTCCCCAGCGCAGGGACCCCGGGGGGAGAAGCGGGATCCCCGGTCCCGCCGCCACCCAAGGTCAGCCCCCCAGCGCGTCGAGGGCAGCTTCTCCGGGTTCCTGGCCGCGTTGCCCGCCTCCTTCCCCCCCACCCCTCCCACCGTGGGGAGGGGCTGCGGCCGCACGGGGTCTGGAGGCTCCTCCCCGGGGGTGACCGAGCAGGAAGCGTGGAGCGCGGCGGGCGGGGGCACGGGCGCTGTGCGGGGCCGCGGGCGGCGGAGTATGCGCGGGCCTCGGCGGCCAGCCCCGGCGCACAGCCGCGGCTGGGGCGCGCGGCGCGGGGCGGAAAAGCCTGTTTACACAGACTGCACACCGCCTGGGGAATAATGCAGTAAAGGAAGTGAGCCGGCTCGGCCTGACTGCTCCAACTTCCTGCTCTCACACACACCAGAGGAAAAAAAAAAAAAAAAAAAAAGAGGAGCGAGAGAAAGAAAAAAAAGGGGGAAAAATCAGGATCTCATTACAAGAGCAACAGACCGTCTGCAGACGCCTGTCAGCATGGAAAGTCGGGGGCTTTCGCCCGGTTCCTCCTAGAAATTCCCCCGAAGAAGGATCTTGAAATCTCCCCCACATCTGGGTAAGTAGCGGGGTTTGTGCCTGTTGCTCGGACAGTTGCAAAGTTTTGTGGGGGGTGGTTTTTTTCGCTCTTTCTTTCTTTTCTGTAGCTTGGTGGGGGTGGGGCGGGTGGGCGCCGCTTCTGGGGCTGCGGGCCTGGGGCGGGGGCCAGCTACGGGGTGGGGGCGCCGCGAAGATGCTCCAGCGCCTGGTCCGCGCGCCGGCCCGGGGGCTACGGCCACCCGGCGTTGGCACATCCCGCCGTGGGGCTGCGCCGCGAGCCTGGAGGAGGGGGCGCGCGAGGGAATAGGAGACGGTGAGACTTGGGGTCCCTGGGAGGAGCGGGCTGCGTGCCGGGAAGCTGGACCACCGCTGACCTTCCAGCCAGGGCTGGGGCTCCCCTCGGAGTGGTAGTGGGCGCCGACGCTCGGATTCAGGGAGAAGACCGGTGGAGAGGGAAGCCGCGGGGCTGAGGGTCGCACCCCCTCTAGCTCGGCAGGTGACCCCAGCCCGGGTCGCCGCCCCAGGCGCACGCCCAGCCTGACTTTTAAAAGCCTGTGGAGTCTTTATTGGACACGGTTTTGGAGGAGGATTGGGAAGGAGATGGTCTTGGAGCCCCCAGCACTTTAGGATAGGGCTCTTCAACTTGCAACTGAATGTTGGCCTGTAATGCTACTGTACTTTTTGGGGGAGGAATTACAATTTGGAAGGTTAAAAAAGAAAAATAGAGGTCTCGGTTTTATGTTTTCTGAACCGAATCATCCTGACGACAAGCTGCAGTTAGGCGGCGGGTGGGGGTGGGAGAAAGAAATGTTATTTCAGAAACTGCAAAAGGGGCTTTTTAGAGAAAAAAAAAAAAAACGAGTGTCGGGAGAGTTTCTGGCTTGTCTGGAAACGGCAAGACTAATTGCCATGCGCTTCCGCTTTGAAACTGGCAGCAGACAGCATCTTGAAAATGACTCACTAGAGGAGCTCACAAAGAAACTGTGGTTTGCTGCTTCTCAGGTTTATGTATTTGTGCCTTTTACAGTTTCCTTTGTAGTGTTCGAAGGGTCACCCGCCCCTTCCCCGCCAGCCCCTTCCCACCCTCCCGCTTTTGGAAGCCCCTAGCGGGTCTTTAGGTCCCCCCAGCACCCCAGCCGGGAGAGGGGGGACTGGGGGAGGCTGAGTTGTTTTTGGAGTTGACTGGGGAGAGGGTTAAAGGGATTCTGCTGCTGCAGGGGGAAAAAGTTCCCTGAATTTTCCACTGGCTGCTGCAGGAAGAGAGAGCCCCTTTAGTCATTGCTAAGTAATGTCTGCACACACACCAACTAATCTCATTAGGAGTTTCCGCTGCTCGGCACAGGAGGGGTTTTGTGCAGCCACTGTCAGCCGGGGAGCCCTGCGCTGGCTGGCGAGGGAGACAAGTTACGGCTTTATTTACTTAGAGGTGCAGCCGCCCAACAAATCTTTTCAGGGCAGCATCTTGAAAACTTTGAAGTCACTTTAGCCATTTTGGATTTCGGACTTACTGGTGTCTCTCGCTCTCTGTCTCGCTCTCTGTCTCTCTCTGTCTGTCTCTCTCTCTGTCTGTCTCTCTCTCTCTCTGTCTCTCTGTCTGTCTGTCTGTCTGTCTGTCTGTCTCTCTCTCTCTCTCTCTCCCTCTCTCTCTCTCTCTGTAGTTTCTGTTGCCTTAGCCGCTCAAACACACCCATCCTCTCTCGTGTCTGTACTTCAGTCTTGGGGTGGGGGTGGTGAGGATCCGGAGGTGCTGAGAAACCAAGCATGTTCCAGGCATCTATTAATGAGCTCAAATTGATTTCTGAGTCTTTTTGCCAAACAAAATACCCTCTGATCTCTCTCCCTTTCTTCTCTCTCTGTGACCTACATTTATTTGGGAAAGGTCAGTTATGAGTTTCAGTTTATGGGGATTATTAAAATTACAAATTGTGTTAGGAGGGCACGTGGGTCAGACAGTTAAGAAGACTGTCCTTAAGTGTTTTTAGAGTTTCCAGTAATGACCCTGCCGGCAAAAACCCCTGATGGTCATTCTGTGCCAAATATAGCAAAGGCCTTCTGGACTTTTTTTTTTTTTTGATTTTTGAACCTTTAAATGTTGGAAATACGTAGAGTTACTAAAAAGGTAAAGAATTTTAAGGAACCTGATTGAAACTGTGGGGTTCCTTTATTGACAAGGACTTGCTGCTCTATTGAGGATTTTTTAAGATGTCAGTGTTTTTTTTTTTTTCCTGGTGGCAAAGCGTGTCCTAAAAACAACCCAACCAGCCCAACCAGAGTGTGAGTCAGTGGACATAAGTACAGGATGTCCCTAACGCCGCACCTGGCACGGAGTAGATGCTCAATAAATTGTTGCATTGAAAGCTGTGAGTAGGATAACAGAACTTACAATAGGTAAGAAGAAAAGCTTTCCAAGGCTCACATCACTCTGCATGAGCATGCCTTAAGGATGAAGGTTGTAGATACTCTCCTCTCAAGGTAACATTTCCTTCCAGACACAAGGGATGTAGAGTTCTTCATTCCAATAAGTTATTATTTGGAATGCATAGTATTCACTTATTATCAGTGATTCTCAACTGGGAGTAATTTTGCTTCCCAAGGGAGATGTGGCAATATCCGGAGACATTTTGGTTGTCTGTCATCATCAGAGGGGGTGCTATTGGTATTAGTGGATAGAGGTTGGGTTGCTGCTAAACATCCAACAATGCACAGGGCAGCCCTCCACAAAGAATTTTCCAGCGCCAAATGTCAGTAGTACCCAGGTTAAGAAGCTACTGTTTACATTGATAATGGTAACTCCTTATATGCATTCATTCACTGAACAGGACATTTAAAAGTCATCACTGGCATTGTGGCCACAAGAATAACACAGTATCCATGAATTTTCTCTCCCTTTCTCTCTCTTTTTGGTCAGTGATATGCAGTTGGCATCTGATGACATTTTGGTGGTGTACCTTTGTGAGCTGAATTAGACCATCACTGAGCCTCGTTCACTTGGTACTAGTGCTTTTTAGACCATAACGGCAATCGCCCAAATGGGTGAGAACTGTGATTTTTTTCAGCCGCATTTGAATTTTGAAGTTTCCTAAACATTTATTAAAGACTGCCTCTTTTTCTTATTTTTTAAAATTAATAATTCAACACTGCTATTATACAGTTACCATAACTCTGAGATCATATATTGAAATTTATATTTGTAATAATTTTTTAGAACTGGAATCTTTTCCTGAAATTGGTTTTAAAGGGCTTCCAGGCAGTGCATATAAATTAAAATATTCCTTTCTTCGCTGTCAGATATTGGATTTTGTGTGTTTTTTGCTACCCAATTGTGTATCTGTCTGAATCAAGAAACCAATATGATTGCAAAACATTACCTAAAACAAAACAAACCCAAAACACTTTTAAAAATAATTTAAGGATGTGATTTCCTGGAGTAGAGTATTTTATCGCTGATGGTGAAATACTGCTTACTAATTAATGGCTTTGCTCCTTTCCAGTCCCAGGGAATGATTCAGCTATCTTCACGTTTCCCAAACCTAGGGGTCGGTCCTCATTCAACTTTAAAAGCATTGGGTTCCCTGTCCATTCTGGCTGTGACCTGGCTGCAGGCAGCTGGCTTCTGTCCCTAAGGGCCTGCACCTACACACACACACAGTCGGCTCTGGTCACTTGAATGAAGGTCCCCACTCTTGGCAGATTTTTCTGTATGTTTAAGGCAAGAGTTTTCTCCATAATGTTTATCTATAATTCCTCTTTGCCTTTGTAGATTTATGACCTACTTGCAATCACATTGGTATAGCAATATTTTCCGAAGTTTAGTTGGTTTTCTTGGTTATAAAAAATATTAATGTGAATTACCTTAGGAATATTCAGCAAACCCCAAAGGGAAAAAAAAAATTAACACCTCCCATAATTCCACTGTTAACATTTCTGGTCTTTTAAAAGAGATACACACATACACCCCTGCACATGCATACACATAAAATTTTTAATTGGAGTCACACCACACTTTCTGTTTTATAATTTATTTTCACTTAACATATCATGTAACACTGTTTAATAACCAGTACTAAGACTAAAATTACCACACAGAGAGCTCATATTTATTGATCTAATAAATGTGTTGACTCAACAGTGGATTGACATAATCTCTACATGGACTTGTTCAGTGTTTTTGTCTCTGTGGCTCCAAGTAATGTTCTAAGAATGCTGCCCTCTTGAAAGACTGAATTCATATGTGCTATGAAGTTTGGGATTGTGATGAGTTTCTCTATGATTTAAGGATGAGTCATGATTTGCAGTAGAATATCAAGAGGTAGTAACAGGAAGTCCAGGGTGCTACACATCAAAATACAATGTTAAATGATGAGAAAACAGAAACTAGGTTAGACCAAAAGTACCCCTTGAACGTCTCAAAGGAGGAAGGTGCCTCTTATACACCCGATGACTCTTATTTATTACTGTTTCATTTTGTATCAGTAAAGTTTCCAAACTTTGAAATTGGTATTTGAAATTGATTTTCAGTTCAAGATTACTATTACCCTTGGCTAGTTTGAATTCAGATCATCCAGCTTTTTGGTTGAAACCATGGCCGTGAGACCGTGAAACCTCCAGTTTTGCTGTTTATAGTACAGCCCACAGTTAATGGAATCATCAGCACGCTTACGCGCGTGCGTGCGTGTACTGTTAGCAAATCCTAAGGCCCTCCAAAGAAGGGTAGATCATTCAGTCTTTTAAGCATCTATTCTGTGTAGAAATTTGAACTCCCCATCATTGCTCCCCACAACCAAAATAAAAATGGCCGTTCATTCTTTACTAAACTTTGAATTGGTCATTTCAACAAGTTGTAATTTGGTTGAACTGCCACTAGGAATTACTCACTGACCACTTTGTGTGTTTTAATTTACGTTTGCTGGGAAGAAATTATTAAGAATTAAATGGGATTATTTTATAATTGGCTGTGAGATGGATTTGCGTATTTTTAAAGAAATTGAGATGATGGTTATACTGATGTATTTGAGTTTGAATTGGACTAAAATGAATTTACTTGCACACGTGCTCTAAAAAGAGGTTCTAAGGCACATAGCATTGTTTGTATTTCTAAAGCTACCATATCTAAGCATAGTTCTTAAATTTCTAGGTGTAAATATGAGAGTGACAGAGTAGGTATACACTTATCTGATACTTTCTCTTACAGTTTGGTGATGTTAGGAGTCTTTTTCTCCAAGCAGTCGAATGAACTGAGACCCTTGGTGTCTTTTTATTTTTTTTTTTCATTGACATATAATTTATGTACATTGAAACTGCACAGATCTTAAATGTTATTGTCTACACACACCCATGTAATTCCCACCCCCTACCTCCAACTAGAGAATATTTCCATCGCCCCCAAACATTGCCTGGCTATTTTTTCAAAATATATTATGGTAATTTCATGCTTCTGTCATGTTATTAAGCCCCAGAGCACCTGGCTAAAAGACAGCAGTATTTTTATTTAATCTGCATGGTTAAAAATAAATCATCAGAATATGTGGATTTCCTCATCATACAGTATGAGGAAGAAAATCCCTTCTACACTGGTTAACACCACTTAAGCTAACCAGAAATAACATGAATGCTGAGGGGGAAAGTTGATTCTCTTAAAACCAGTTGTGTTTCGAGGCTATCACTGAACCTCCCTGGACCTCGGTTTCCCTGGCTGGTGGTGAAGTGACCGATGTAGGGAGGTGGGGTTGATCCCTTTCAGTCAGAAGTCCCATTCATGCATGGGGTTTCTGGAATGAAGAACTTGACTTCTAAGAGTTGTGACAATGTGATGTGAATGTTTTTTTCATGCCCAAGCAGCCAGTTTTGAGACATATATGGCAATTTTTAAAAACTGCTGTTTTGTGAAGGGAAAGGGGTTCCCTATAAGTTTCCCTTTCTATCCCATTTTGGACCTTTATTGAATAAGGAACACCTGAAGAAGGGTCAGTATTTGCTGCTATTTCCCTCCCTCCACTTTTTGAGGCACCATTCATTTCTGAAGACCCACAATTCCTGGGAACACCAGTAACTGTCTGTGGGTTGGGTGCTGAGTAGGCCCAGGTAAGATTTTGATCACCAGGTCAAATCCCTACTCTTTCCTTCTGATAATCTTTGAAAATACTCTCCTCCGGTGCTGGATCTGAGAGGCCCACATTCCCTGTCACCCTCCTCCAGTCCCTTCTCCAGCCACGAGCTGGAGCAGTCCTTCAAGCACAGATCTGACCATGTCACTCCTCTGCTTACAGTCTCCCAGTGGCTTCAGCTGGAATAGAGACCAAAGTCCTTAATGTGAGCAGCGAACTGTGATTTGGGCCAGCTATACTGGCCTTTCCTCAATTCCTCAAATGTGTAACGTCCCCCGTGGCCTCTGGGCCCTTCCAAATGCTATTCCCTCTTCTGGGAATTCACTTCCATATCCTCTCCCATCAACGTCTCTCACTCCAGTTTCTAGCCAGTTAGTCTCAGCTTGACCATCTCTTCCCCAGGGAAGCCTTTGGTGGTCCTCCAGACTAAATCCGTCTCAGTTATCCATCCCTGGCCTTTGGAGCCCTTGTACAGGTTTTATTTCCAGGCTTCCTCATTACTCGAGTTCTCCCTGTCCAGATTCTTACTATCCAAACACAGGTACTGAACAGTTTCAGAGAGAGATTTCTAGAGATAGAGCTGGTATTGCTCATTATTTGTTAGTATTTCTTGCCCACAATTCAGGAACCAAGCAGAGTTGATAGCACGCCATCCCTTGTTATCTGAAATCACCGTCCAATTCATTAGATTGGGAAGTGGAGGATACCTGCACATGTATGCGTCAGGATGTGTTTCACATCTGTCTTGCCCATTAGTCTGGAAGCTCCCTCTGGGCCTGATCTGTTTTTCTCATCCTTGTATTTATCCTGACCCTTTGTACAATACCTGGCATTCACTGAATTAAAAGCAATCTGAACGAGGAAAAATTTGTCAGCGTAGCACCTCTCCCCTGATTTGGCCAGTAGACTTGATAAAGCACTTTATTGCTACGCCTAAATCTGACTCTTTCTTAGACTGTCAGTTAGTTGGATTAATAAGAGGCATATCTCTTGGTTAAACCAAAGAGATAGCCAAGAATATCCTCCATAGAGGATGTATCATTTTCCAGAGTTTGTGGCCAGGCTTGCAAGAAAAGTGAATGTACAGAAATCAGGTTAGCATGTTAAACACCTGAGAAGACAGACTTTAGCCCTGTAGTTGATATCAGTGTTATACTCAGAATGGTTGGTGAGCAGGTAAGTAGCTCAAAGAATCTCAGTGTAACGTTCTTTCCGTATTAAAATTAAATTAAAAATACAGCAACCATCATAGTCCTTTATCAAGACTTCAGTTGACCGAGTTTTTATAGTTCCCTTGGGTTGAGTTCCATGATATTCTCAGTTAAAAATACTTTTTCACTTGTACTAAAACCTATGTGTGTTTGGTTCTTAGCTTTTGTAATTAATAAATGGTATTTCTGATTGAACTTTAAAATAATAAGACTCTGCCGGTGTGATTATGAAAGGATGAGTGGTTAAATACCTAAATGTTTTCAGTGAAGGAGGGCTAGATCTGCTATTAATTTCAGCTGGGTTTTGCCAAGGAGTGGATTGTTGATAGTCAAACCTTGATTAACCAGAAGGCGTGATTAAGCAGCTTTTTTTTCTCCCTGCATTTAATTGTCAGGAGAGAGAGATGAAAACAGCCACCACCACCACAACAAAATAAGCCCCAGAATTTATTCCAGGCTGTGCTCCTGGCTGACTGCAGGACCTCTCTGTAGGAATTAACCGCAGGGATTCTCCTACTCTATCTACCTCGTCACCCTCAGAATGATGGCAGTGGGGCCCAGAAGGGTCAGATGCTCTACTAGGCAAGGGAAGAGGCTGTAGATATGAGAACAGTTCTCTAACACTAGCCGTTAAGAAGAACACTTCTCTGGTTAATACTCAGTGAACTGAAAATGTAACTTCCCTACTGTCCTCTTACTGGAACTTGGAAGGTTTGCCTTTAAAGGCCAAAATATAAGCCCTGGTTGTCGGAGTTCATTTAAAAATGAAAGAGAAAAGCATTGGCAGATGGGGAGGGGGGTGTGCACACCTGGGTGTGTCTCCATAGATGTGGGCTACACGAGGGATGCCTGAGTCTCGGTGTGCGGCAGCATGTGATCTCAGTTTCTGCTCCTTCTCTGTACAGAGGACTGGAGCATACGGGAATGTTTGCTGAACCTCTGCATCCCAAAGAATCATTATTTCACTGTGAGAACTCAGGAGGGATCTTGGATTTTTGATATACTGAGAGGAGAAGGCTCAGATTCCTCATCATCTCAGGAAGCCCCATGAAGAATTTATAGGAAGGGACCAAACCACTTGGCGTTATTTGGAGACACTGTGTGGATACAGCGCCTCGGTCTTGTATGGTCTTGTATGGTCTTGAGTTTTGAAGTCCTCTGGAATCTAGAACTCGAGTGTCGGTAGGAAAGTTGTTTCTGCTAATGCCCCTGCCTGTTTTTCAAGCTTCAGATACTGATCCTTTAGACCAGAGGGTGTTGGGTGGTAGACATTGCTGGTTGGTTGGTTGGTTTGTTTCTTTTTTAGAGCATTTTAGAATAAACATCTCCAGATTCTCCAGGTGATATTCGGAGTCAGGGTTGGGACTGATTAAACCCCAGGCAGAGATACGTTGACGCATCCTTGCTGAGGCTTTAGTGGAGGGCAGGGATCCTGCTGACGGCCAACTGCATCTCTTACAGTCGAGGCAAAACCAGAAGCATCGCTCAGTCAGCCCCCCAGGCATCCCTGACTGGGCTTCACTTCTTTAGCACTAATTCTCAATTCTGTGCTTATGATCCTTGGATAAACTGAGTAACTTTGAAGAGTGTTGCCGATTTCTTAAAGTGAATTACTCTCATTATAAAAGGATATGCTGAGGTGGGCAGGGTGTAGCTCAGTGGTAGAGTGCATGCCTAGCATGCACGAGGTCTGGGTTCAATACCCAGTACCTCCATTTAAAAAATAAAAAGTATATGCAGTTAGAAGATGTCTTGAATCAAACAAAATGACCCAAGAGTCCTAGGGTTCTCAAAAGCTCAGCATCACTGCTCTCAAGTAAGAGCCCCACCATGCTTTGATTTAAATCAGAGCTGAACCACAAAGACAGCATCCTCCTCCAGCTTTTGCCACATCCGTTGTTGTTGTTGTTGTTGTTGTTGTTTTTTAACCTAAATATTAAGACCTACCAATTTGTCTTTAGGAAAGTAGAAGCTTTAAGACCTTGATGTAGAAGATCATATATTTACCAAATGGTTAAAATCCAGAAAGGGGGGTTTTCTTTTGCAAAAGGAAAGGATCATCTAAAACAGAATCTGTCATTTATTCTGTACAGTTGATTTATTCAGGCGGGACAATTACTGGAAGAGTAAGTAGAGGAACAAATCGTATGTGACATTTTAGGAAAAAATTGAGCCGAGTTAGTGGATGGCAAATTCCTGAATGGGAATTAAGGGTCGTGAGGGTTCCTTAGGTATGTGTCTGATGTTGAACGCTGATGCCACCAGCTGCCGTTCTTTCTGTGGGATGCTTTGGTTGGCCTCTTGAAGGAAACACGTGTGCACACCATCAGCCTGACATGAATGAATGAACTGTCTTCCACTTGATGGCAGTTTTAATGTTACTTTGTTCATTTATTCATTGCCGCTCATTGTAGTTTTGGGAGTCAAAAAACAAGTTTTACATAAAAGGCATTGGGAGAAGATGTCATTTTGAAATCACTCCCTGTTTATTTTTGCAACAGTTTTCTTAGAAATAACTGTACTCAACAGGAACACCAAGATACTTTAAATGTGTTCCACTTACTGTGGTTTGTTTACAAGTCAGGCTAGATTTTAAATGGACATTCCATGAAAAACAAGATACCTTTTGCTTGCTATGTTAACTTAGCGCCATTATAATTTTTCTTTCTTTAAAAAGAACTTTATTAGAAGTTATTTAAATGTAGAAGAAACTGCACTTTGGCAACACAATCGTCATATGTAGCTAAGCTTGATATCAATACAAATATGTGGGAGAAACATATGCATATGGAGGCTGTAAAGCTATATAAGGGAGAGTCTACCTTAATGACTTTAGAAGCAGCTAAAAGCCCCACAGATGTCCACCACATGAGCAGGTGATGATATTTTGAAGACTGAAGGATCACTGTTTTTTCATAGATCCCTTCCAAAGTGAATACATTATCATACCAGATTGATGCAGAAAAGTTGAGGCCTAGAATTTGCATTTGCTAAACCACGCAAGAGTTTTGCCAAGATCACTAGAGTGGTTGACACTAAAGTAGCCGCAGACTCTAGAAGCCTGGAAGGATCCAGTTCCCTGCTTAGGTAACCATCCCGGAAGGCAGCTCATTATGCATCTCAAAAATCCCTAAAGAAGATGTCACAAATACCCGTAAATCAGACTTATTTTTGCAACAATACTATATATAGGAGGACCCAAGGACTAGCTAGTGTCAATATTTTTCAGCCAAATTTTGACATTTCCAGAAGCCAGCATGTTTTGTAAAATGTCACATTTCAGAAGAGGGTGTGGGGGAAGGTTTATAATATTAGCCATCTGTAAATTAGCAGTTCAGATGTGCTATACTCTCACGTTTTAACACTGATCATATACTTCTAAACAATGTCGAGATCAGCTGATGAGTATCACTTTATCTATGCACTGTTTTTAAAAGACATATGAAGTGGTTTTGGTGGATTTACTCCAGGAAGAGGGAAAGATAACTTTCTCAGGAGCTTATGTTGGAGACCATTTTCTTTAGTGACTTAACCATCCAGACATGATTGAAGAAATGATACTATTTTCAGTTCTGTAGAGGAGACAAGGGAGTTCCCAGGTTCCCTGGGAAGACCGTAGCTCCCTCCCTCTGCCGGCCACTGCCAGGGCTTTCTGAGCTGGAAGCAGAGGGTCAAGGGTTCCTCTTGCTCCATCCCATTCCCGAGATTAGCGGCCCAGTGTGCCAGGCATGCGTGAGAAGCAGTCGCTGGTGAAGAGACATGTTCTGCTGGTGGCAGTGAATGAAGTGGAGACAGACTGAAAGGACCTGGAGGAGGCTTTGGGAGGACAGGGGAGCAGGAGCAGGGGGTCACGCTAGAGAAAGTATTGGGGGAACTGGAGATATGGGTCCCCAGGGGAGGAAAGGCTCTGAGCCTTTCCCTGAGGTGGAACGAGAGAGGTAGGAGTGCCATGCAGATGTTGGAGGTGGCCCAGAGCGGCGGCACTCAGACCAGGGGGAGGGGAAGGTGCACAGATGACTACCTTTCTGCCAGGAAATGCCCGCTGCTGCAGCTGGACTGGGATGCTGAGCCCAGCTGTGCTGACTTCCCGGTCCCCACGGTCCCTCGGGGATCCTTCTGAGAGGAAGGCATGGTGTCGCAGACCACGCCTGACCCCACCCGGGACTCCTTCCTCCCTGGCCTCGTGTCGGCCCAGTGTGTGTGCACACGGGTGAACGGGACAAGGCAGACGTGATGCTGACCATCATTTGTGTGCAAGGCATTTAAGAAACAGCCCGAGGAAGGAGGGCACCATTGTGAGGAAAAACACATTGCTGGAAAAAAAGAGCACTGTCCAGATTTTCAATTAGTGGAGCTAAGATCTGAATTTTCTTTTATTAAACATATTTTATCTTGCCTTTTTTTTTTTCTAATGTTTCCACTGGGTGGTGCTGCAGGAATTCCTACCTTTTGCCTTGGATCTACCCTTCCCAGAAAGACGCCTCTAAAGCATAATAGGAGGAAGTCCTGATTTAGAAAGATTTTACAGTTTCAACACAATAGCAGAGTTTAGAGGATGCTCTGGCAGGAAATGTTTCAGTTTCTGGATGTGGAAAAACCACCATCATTTCGTATCATGCAAAAATGTTCTTACTACACTGTGGATATACTTGTGGCCTGCGCCAGCTTATTATTTAGCACAGAAAAGCTTTCAAGGTTATCTGACAGATTATGGTTTCATTCTAGGAGAAGTGGTATGTAAGATTTCCTTTATATTCGATTTTTGTGAAACTAAGTAGAGTGTCTAAGCAAATAAACATTTGATGTTCAGGCAACCACAGATTAAAAAAGAATCTCTCTGTGAAGGCTTTATTGGAAGCTGAAGGCATTATTCCATTTTTATTTTAAAGTTTATTCACACAATGTATTGATCAAAAGGATATCTGAGATTTTTATTTTCTAAATACTCTTAACCATAAGAAGTCTTTTAGTTTGTTAATCCTCATGTATGGAGGGGGATAAGGTTGGCCTTAGCCTTGTTTTACAGATTAAGAAGTTGAAACAGAGAAGTTAACATCCCTGCCTGAAATCGTGTGACTCTTTAAGGCCATGACTACTGTAAGAATTTATGTTCTGACCTCCAGTGGTCCCTCTTGCACACAGGATCGAATTTTATTAATAGTACAGAAATTTAGGTAAAAGATTTTCCATACAAAGGCCTATGAAATATAAGAATCAAGGGTAGTGTAGGGGGAAAAATACCCATTGGAAATTAGGGAGTTCATTAAATTGAAGGTCAAGTTTAGAAACAGGATTTGGAGGAAGTTTTACTGAATGCAGAAAACCTTTTTATGTTATGCATGTGCTGCGATCCTCCATGAAACCTGAGATACTGCTTTCTTAGACCCTGAAACAGAGCTTCCCCAGAGGTGTTTGCTTTTAAAGGAAAACATTTTAGCCCCTGCTGGGTCCTCCCTAGGTGACACCCAGTCAGTCACATAGTTGCAGTGGGGCTCCCAGCCTGTCCTGATTCACAAGTGAAGTGTCTCTCATGATTTATCTCATGGTTACATGAGATGCACGCAGGTTTGGGCCCCACTCTGGGGCCAGGCAGATCACTCACCTTTCATTTCTGACTTCTGCCCTCATGTTCCACCATCCAGTGTGCACCTACCCAATGGGAGGATGGGCTGTTCCTGTCAGGAAGGAGCTAAGCTACAGAAGGCACAGCTTCTCACATCCTGTCTTCATCATGGGGAGGCAACCTCGATGATTTAGCATTTGATGAACCTGCAGTGTGTCTAAACCAATTGCAGATCTTTTTAAAAGGGAAACTTTTTTTTTTAAAAAGGGATGGTGGGATGGATTCAAACTTTCTTAAAACCAGGAGTCACCAGCGAGGCAAAGCTAGAAATGAACAGGGAAATTTCCTGATGAGATTCCTCATAGGAATGTTGTCTCGCCCTCCAAGTTACGATGGGACTTTTCTCTTCATCGTGGTGAGGTGTGCATGTCAGAAGTGATGCCTCTGCTGGGGGACTGTGGTGATATAGCAGCTGGACTTTGGAGCCAGGCGCTCTGAATACCAGGCTGTGTTTTCCCTTGTTATTCCTGTGGTCGGGAGCATCTCACCCGCCTTGTGAAATTTTGACTTCCTCATGAAGTATAAAACAGATAACATGTATAAAGCACTCAACACAGTGCTCAGTACTTAGTAAATGCTTGTCAAAAGTTAGCATTAAACAAAGAAAAGCTCCTATTTAAATAAGTTAGGGTTTTTTTCTTTTTTCTTTTTTTTGATAGGAGCCCTATTCTTGAGAAGTCCGTGGATATTCAGTGTTGCTGGTCGGGGGGAAGACGTATGTAGCTGACACTTCCTTTAGAACAGGGCTCTTAGAAATTTATAAATTATCTTTAGGATTTAAATATATCTTTCTTTTCCTGTAGAGAATGGTAGATTCTCAAAAGGGTCTATGGACCAAACACAGGAAGAAGATATGATTGTGTGTGTGTTTATGTGGATCTGTTCTCTGTGTGTAATTATATGCTTTATGTTGACTATATGAGATGGCTGGTATTTGACTGTTTTTGACCTATAAAAACAATTTCATATAGTTCATCCTGATTGTTGGTGATACGGTTAAGAAACATAATTTGAAATGGCATCATAATGAGAGCAGTTATAATGAGGGATGATTGCAGTTTATTTTCATATGTTATTTATCAAAGCCTCCAGAGTTAAAATTCATCAGGCATCCTTGGACCACTAGTGATTATAGCAAAATGACTTCTGCTGTGTACAGTGTTATGAAATCGTCTTGAATTTTCACTGGGGACTTATTAGTAGTTTTATCACATTGAATGTATCATTTTTTTCTAGCTCTGTACTCTTTTGATCCAAATGACGACTTTTAGGAGAATTTGCTGTTTTTTTTTCCATGTTGAATTCATAGGGTTAATTACTCTGGGGAAGAAAACAAGTCTCATTGAGTTTCCTTGGCAATGAGAGTAGCAGTGTTCTTTCAGAAAGCAGAGCTTGGTCGTCGTATTGAGGGTTAAAACAGAGCTGACACACGAGGCAAAATGAAACCAGAGCTGCAATTACAAAGTGGGACAGATGTAGGAGGCCAGGTTTCCTGTGGCCCATTTTCCAGTTTCCTGCCTGCAACCTGCAGAAGAAGAGGAAGCTGAGTGTTACCAAGTATGAGAACTTAAGGGGGACGTGCTTCGAGCCAGAGTTAAGATGCTCGCAAACAACACAGACAACAAAAACAATTGCAAAGAAAGTGAATGTCCGGGTTTCAGTCCAAAAATGTCTGGGGAGGAGCAGCCCATCTGTTTAAAGAAAAAGCATTGTCAGCAGATCCTGTACTTCCCTTGAGACTCCACAGGGGGACCTGGGGACTGTCCCAGGTCACAGGAACCTCTGATTTTTATAGCCCTACTCATCTTGCAAGACATGGTCTGCTTTTTAAAAATACAGTTGGGTACCTGGAAAGATTTTTCTTGCAGAGCCTGCTTCCTGGGCAGGTTCATATACGAGGGAGGTGGTTGCGATTAACTGATTGGGCATAATGAACTACAGCCCCACTTGGGGAAGGCCGGTGACCAGTTGGCGCTTTGATCTAGCAGGCTTGTGTTCCTTTAACTGCCCAATAAAGTCATGTCTGAAGTTTTCAAAGGAGAGATTAAATGGAGGCGTGTATGATGAAGACTACAGATTGTACGCCCTATTTGTGTGGCTGCCTGATGAGCCTCTTGGGGAGATGCTGGAGATGTGGACTAGTCCATCTTTCTCCTGAGGGAAAAAGGAGAAAAGTAAAATTCTCCTATGTCTGGGCTCTTTAGCACATGACAGAAGAGTCTCTGAAGTCAGATTTTACAATCCCCACCTGAAAGGTAAAGAAGTTGCGATCTCAAGAAACAGATTCACTGCATACTTTTTCACTGAATGCCTGTTGTGGACCAGGCGCTGTGGGAATTGCTGGGATCGCTGATGTAATCATGGCTAACAAGAACTAGCTCCATTTGGGAAGCCTTGTTGAGGGCTTCATAGAAGGCACCCATGAAGGCGACGTCTAAGCCTTGTTGAATGCTTACGACATCCGGGCACTGTGCCCAGCTTTTCCCATACACCATCTCTTTCAAATCAGCTTGCTTCTTTGAGGTGCAGAGAAATAGGTGGGTGCTTTTGGGACAGCCAGTTGTTTTTTTACCTAGTGGATTGATCACCACCTCTTCCTCCAGCCCAGGAAGAACAAACTCAGTACCAGGAACATTGGGAAGTTTGGGGATATTGCCAAGTTAGGGATCCAAGGGGTATCTGTGTGAGGCAGCCTAGAGGGGGACTAGGCTCTTTGCCATCTTGATGGGGGCCTCGTCTGAACACGCGGGATGAGATAGGGCTGGGTGTGCTTAGCCAGGGGAGGGGGAACGGCCCGAATATACGGATGTGGGAAGACATAGAATGGCTCACACACTTTCCCAGCCGGAATTAACGTAGCCATCCATTTACTTTTCCAGAGGAAACTCACCCATATAAAAGTCAGCAGCAAATCAACTGACTTGCTTCTAATTTACCCAGAGACAACACAGTTTCAGAAGGAAAGAGGGGTGGATCACACACACAGTAAACAGAAGACGTTATGACAGTGGTTGTCAGTGATTTCCCCTGAAAGAATCTTTCTCTTTCCTCAGAAGAGTTATTCGAAAAACTAGATTTGAAAAACACAGCCAACTGTCAAGGGTAAATAAGCAGCCTGAGCAGCGGCAGCTTTCCCTCTTTTCTTGTCCACTTTGCTTTTTAAAACACGAACAATCTGTAGATATGCACAGAATGAAGAAGACAAATGCTTCTTAATAGGTCATAAGAGCTTTGAGGGACATGAACTTCACCTCACATCAGCAATTTTTTCTTCCATGCAGTGGCTGATAATAATTAAAATGTCTTCTGAAAAAATCTTAATAACCTAGTTTCACCTTCTCACAAATTATGAAAAAAGACTTCAGTGTGTGCTTAGTTACCAAATATTAATCCTTATTTGCTTAATGCCCTAAAATTATTCTATGCCAAGTTATTGCAGGCCTCAAATAGTACAAATTATTGTTTTCCAATTCCTTGCCTTAAGTACAGGGTTTTTGTTTGCTTGTTTGTTTTTAATGAAGTGCTGCTGACCTTTCTCTTGGACATTGATAATAGCACAATACAGAAACACTTAGTAGGTGCTGGTTTGGACAGAGGAGTTGAACTTCAGAGAATTTTCAGTTTACTAAGTGTTCAGGGTGGACTTCTCTAATCATGCAAGTTTTAACAAGCAAAAAGGCATGAACTTGCTGAGTACTACTTTGTTTATTTCTTACACAGGAGTTTTTCTCTTTTCCTTGGGCTCTCATATTTCTGACTAATTGGTTTTTTATGTAGGCTAATTTCTCTAGTGCCTGCAATATAAAAGCTTTACAAAGATAATAATTCTGACCCTCCCCCTCAACTCCCACCTCAGTGTAACTGAGAAAATGAAACCAGGAACGTGCAGAGAGAAGAGTTAGGTTGCCACCGCTATAAAGAAGAGCAAATAAGTGGGTATTTTTCAACTTCTAAGAATGGAAGCAAAAATCTCATGCTTTGCATATTGTGCTGCCCCAGCTCACATTAGGACATCTGGCGCCACCTTGTGGCAGACAGGGAGGATGCCTGCCTCCAAGAAGGGGAAGGTGGCTTCTAGGAGGGAGTAGGCAGCGCCCCTGGACTTGTGCGGTGATGGTCCCTGAGGTCAGCTTCACTGTGAGTCTGCCTTAGTGCTGGTTCAGCGTGACAAAGTAATGCCAGCAGTCAGCGGGCGGGATGACTCTCCTGGCAGCCTGGCAGCTGCTGGAGGCTTGGTGGAGTTTGAAAGAACACAGTAACCACTGCCACTGGGTGGACTTTGGGGTTTTTTTTTTTTTTTCTGGTATTTTATTGAGGTATAGCTGACTTACAATATTATATTAGTTTCCAGTGAACAAGGCAGTGATTTAAAATTTTTATAGATGATACTCCATTTATAGTTACTATGAAATATTGGCTACATTCTGTGTGCTGTACAATATATCCTTGTAGCTTGTGTATTTTATATGCAGTAGTTTGTATCTTTTAACCCCCTCCCCCATCCTCCCCACTGGTAACCATTAGTTTGTTCTCTGCCTCCCTGAGTCTTGGGTAGACTTTGTGTTCAGGTCCAGATTGGTAGACTGCAGGTTTCATTCCAGGCCCTGCACTGGTTCTTGCTCTGGCTTCGCAGTGGCTGCCCCTGCCCCGCCCTGCCTGCTGTGGGCACGGGAGCCTCTCCCCTCAGCCTTTTCTTCTTTAAGGTGGGAGAATATTCCTCTCTTGCCTTCCTGCCACCAGACACTCAAATGCTCTCCCAGCCGACTCACTTCTGCTGACACAATTCAGTGAATTACAAATCTGCACCAGAACCTGGCTTTTATGACACAGCAGACACGGGCTGGGGAGAAATTCTGGGCCAGCCCTCTACACAAGACCATTTCCATAACTCTGGTTTTTAGCTTTTGAAGGAGCTAGTTTGATCAAATCCTCTCAGCCTTTCCAGATTTTACTCCCCATTTTGATGAAGGCTGTGCTCAAGCTTGCTGCCCTGGAAAGCTTCTCCATGTAGCCTGATCCGAATCCCGATCCTGATCAGTTCTGTGCTCTTGGTGGGAGGCGGTATTACAGAGCGGCTGTACTGACAGAGTGGCCGTACTAACCTTGGTTTTACTTATTCATTCATTTATTCAACAAATGTTTACTGAGTGCCTGCTATGACCTGGTGGTGATCTAAGAGCTAAGGCTACGTCTTGGAGTCCACATTCAAGAGCAGTGTTTCTCAAACCATCTATGGAGAAGGGCCAGTTTTTAAAATTTCCAGTACACTGTGGACTGATAATTTTGGAAACTACTATAAGAATAAATTACTAGGAAAACAAAACTAAAAACAAAGATACCAGAATACAAGCCCTGATTTTTTTTTATTATAGATTTAGCAGACGTAAGATTACATTTCAGTAAATAGGAATAAAATACTGAGGCAAACAATTACAAAACTACATACTCATTTGAAAATGCATATAAAGGCAATTAATATAGAAGATCATTATTAATACTGGTAACTTTGTCATCCAGTGATTTTAACCAAAGAAAAAAGTTGTACGTGAAATAGATTCCCCATGTTAAATACCCATTTGCACATTTTAAACAAAAACCATATTTATCAGTTGACTTCACTTTTAATGTAGCAAAGAGTTTAATCTAGGTTGACTAATGAATTTAGGTTGGATACAGCAATGTTACTTGCAGGAGATGATGTATATAAACTATTTCTGTGTTTTGTTTTAATTATACTTGAGAGAAGTCTGTCAGAGGGATTTGCTGACAAGACTGAAAGGAGATTTTTAAACCCATTTCAGCAAGCTCAGGATATTCATTTTTTTAACTTTCATCTAAAATACAGCAAGCTTGTTGCATTTTAAAATTCATCTTCATTTCTTCATTAGTTGCCAGTTCCAACAATTTATCTTATAATGTTATAGTTACATTTAAATCCTCTTTTAATGAAATCAATGAATTGTAGAATTTTATATGCTTTGGGGTTACGGTTGAAAAGCTGACCTTGAATATCACACATTTTAACATTGGCTTTCATTTTCCTGACACGCATAGCTTGTGCCAAGCACACAGGCCTACTGATCACACACTTGGATGTGGTGGCAATGACATGTTGGAATGAAGTCTCTTAAGTATTTACTCTCGATTTCTATACTTATCTCATCATGGACTGGTGACCAGCCATTTGTGCTGATCTTGGCCACACACACAGTAGCCTGTGCTCTAACACAATTGGGCCTCAATTTTCTTATCTGCAAAGTGGCAACAATAATTGTAATACCTCATAGGGCAGTTGTGGGAATTCAGTGAGATTAAGTGCAGTGCTTGGTGTGTGGTAAAGGCTCGACAGATAATACCCACCATGTACAGAGAAGACAAGAGAAGGCTCTTATAATTGGAAAAGGCAGATTAGTGAATGAATGACAGACCCTGCAAGACAGCCTAGGTTAAGAGCTAGAAGGACCTCTGGCATGAGTGGGTTGCCTGAGTGTGTGCATGTAGCTTACACCCATATGGGAGGGTCTGGGGTGGCCTTCTGAGCTCCTGTGTCATTCACGTTGTGCTTGTTGTTTGAGCCACCTGATCAGCGCGAGGATGGTGACTGCATTTTATTGCTCCCGCTGTTTCAGGAGTGTTGGTCCTGTTTCCTGTTCCCGGGGAGGGAGCAGCTTTCACTTTTGTGCAAGATGTTTGGTTCCCCCCACTGCCCAGTGGTCTGAGGAAGTGTGCCTGGTTCTAGCTCGTTAGTGTGCCCAGAGGACTGGCGGCTACCCTGGACCCAAAGGAGATGCCAAAGCGGTGATAGGGCCGCATGGCCTGATGGCTCCCGAGTGGGCTGAGGTGGCACCAGGGATGACAAGAGTGATCAGTATATGCCATCTGTAGCATCCATCATCTCTTTGAGTCTCTGTCCAGATTAAAGAATGAATCAAGGGTACTATTTGTGTTCTTTAAAAATAGAAAGAGTTGAAAACACAGAATGAGGGTGGAGAGTAACCACTCAGAGTCCGCCCTGTGCAGACAAGCTCTTTACTCTCAGGCCACCTCCACCAGGACCAGCCCAGCGGGTGTATCCATGTGGGCTCCGTCTTCTCAGGCAGTGTTGTCATGGCTGTCACTCTAGAATCCTTCCCTTTTCTCTTTCTGACTCAACAGCTCTCATCTCCTTGACTCCCTTCCCCGCTCCAGGGGCACAAGACAGACGGGAGCAGAGGAAGTAGCTCCAAGGGAGTGTGAGTACCCCAGGGCCATCTTTACTGCAGTCTAACAACTCAGAGGCCCTAGGCTGAGCATTCTAAACCAGTGTCTCTCAAGCTGAAGTCAGTGAATGTATGCTTAGGGATCTGAGTGTCTTGCCAGAATTAAAAAAAAATTTTTGTTCTTTCATTTTTTTATGATAGTCTTTAAAAAAGAAAACCACAAGTAAGTGTATTCTAGGTCACCTTATAAGTAGCAGTCACCAAATAGCTGAAGATTCTCCCGGGATTTCAGTGCCTCTGTTGGGGTCATTGCCTAATGGACAAAGATCCAAGGTGGGTATATCTAAATGGCTCCTTGAGCTAGCTGAGGCCAAATGCCCTCACACCATGCTCTGTGAAGAGGCTCCCCTGCTGCTTAAAAAAATAATAGTTAACATTTGAATAACACTTCCTAAGTACCAGGTGTAGTTCGAGGGCGTTGTCAGTAACACAGGTTATCCTTGCTGCAGCCCCGTGAGGGAGACGTGTCATTACCATCATCTCCGTTTTCCTTATGAGGACATTGAGGCACAGAGAGGTGAGGTTACTTACCCAAAGTCCCACAGCCAGACAGGACTGCTGTATTTGAACACAGAGAGTCTGGCTCCAAATCCACTCTCACCCACGGTGTAGCCTTCCAAGTAGGGAAAAGGCGGTTCACCCTCTCACCTGCTGCAGGTCGTAGAGCATAATCGTGCTTCCATGAAAAACTGCGTTGTTTAGACTCTGGAGCAAAACCTCTCTGGGTGATGCGATTCCAATCTTATGTACACTGTTTTATGATTTAGTTAATTATGACAGCAAAATCGTTACTGATTCTATATATGCAAATTCTCATGTCTCACGGTGCTGAGTTGACTCTTCTCTCAGCCCTATCTGTCAGTTCATTTCAATATTCCTAACTTATAAATGCCTCTATTATTCAAATCCTTTTCTGAACTTGTTAGAACATCTACCAGGTTCCCTACTTGATGAAGGAGTGAAAGAAAATCTTTAACATGTCTTCATTTTCCATCTGTAGGAGACCCATGATTTTAGCCATTTCGAAAATTATTTTTTAACAAAGGTATTTCTCAACAGCCTCTCAGCGAGGCCTTCCATGACCTCCTGCTACCGTACCCCTGGCTCCCCCTCAACCTGCTCTGGTTGCATTTCCCTGTAACACTGTTATTCCAACGAACTGTGTATTTTAGTGGTCATGTGTCTCTTGTTCATGGCCTGTCTTCTCCTATTGGAATGTACACTCCATGAGGACCAAGGTCTTCATCTTCTCTGTTCTCTGATGTGTCCCAAATATCCAGATGGTGTCTTGGCATCAAATGGACCCCCCCTCAAAAAATGGAAAAAGATGGAGAGAGAATTGAGTCTTTATAGGGTATAACCGTATAAACACATCTTACTCGAAACAACTTCCATGGGGTCAGCTGTTGCTATAACCTTTTTGTGAGTTTTGGTTTCCTTTCAATAAAAGATCATGTGTCATATGTAAAATTAATTGTTAATTTGAATAGGGTGGGCGCAGTCTACTTTATTCGTAAATTTCATCTGGTTGTAAGAGAACTGTAAACTGGAGGAGCTTATATCTGTTTCTTCTTGTTTATATTGAAGGGAGAATATAGTAAAAAAAACAAATTAATGTGAATGATTTGTCCACATGGGAACCTATTAATTTTTCACATCCTGGTCCTTTAGAAAGAGGTATGCGTAGTATTCGGATTTGACAAAATCTGTTTTAAATGATCTCACTACCCTCGACTGCAGCAAGACCTAGGCTACAAACTGCCGAGGAAGAGGAACAGTTGGGACAGATACCAGGTAGCGTTGTTCTCGGGAGAGGCCTGGATGTGGCCTGCCAGCTGCTGAGAGCCTGGTCTTTGGTGCTTTCCTGTCCACGTGGTGAGAGAGCATTTGAGGCAGGCGGCGGGACTGAGGGGGATCAGTGGGGAGCAGAAAGTGTCTAGCACTACAGGGCGCCTCTGCCTGGAGGAGCTGTGGTGCCTTACAAGTGGACCCTCCTTAAGATAAAAAGCTCAGAGTTTGATTCTGCATCAAGAATGGCATGACAGGGAGCAGGGTGTCGCTCAGTGGTAGAGTGTGCTTAGCATGCTTGAGGTCCCGAATTCAAACCCGGTACCTCCATCAAAATAAATAAATAAGCCTAATTACCAACCCCCAACCCAAAACAAAACAAAACAAAAAGAATGGCATTACAACACCTGATAAAATTTCATCCATTCAAAATAAGATCTGAGCAAGGAAAGGGAAGCAATTTCTAATTAGTAAAAAGAAATTTGATTTGGAAAATACTTTTTTAGAAAAGATTGCATTTCTTGCATGGTCTACATATTTGAAGCAGAGAGTTGTGGGAAATCAGCTCACTGAGGTTAGGCTGATGAAACTTTTTAACTTAAAGCAGACCTCCCATTTGAACAATAATATATCAGACGTAAATCTCGAGTATCAACACTTTCTTGAACTTTTTTACTTAATAAGAGTCACAGGATGCTGTCTGAATTACAAGGACAGCCAGATAAGTTAGACTTTATTGTACCTGCATGTTAAGGTACAGGACTTTATTAAGGATTCTAGGCATTAAGGAATTAATTAAAAAAAAACACTCACAACTTTTTTCTGGTGAGAGACAGCTACATTTGGATGAATTTGCTAATACATGCAGCACTGGTGGTTGGTGGCAGGGTGTGTGACAATGTTAGGCTCTTTTCCATTCCCTAAGTCCCTGAGGGGGCAATTTGTAGCTGGTGGGGATGTGATAGAACGTGAAGCATGATTGTATGTGAAAACCACCATGTAAATGATGAAACTTAATCGTTGTTAAAATCAATGAAGTTTGGAACTAAAATCAAAGGAGTCCAGTGAATGCCCTTGAATGGCGAGAACCATGGTAGCCAGTCAGTGGTGGGCCACTACCCTGTTCCCCGTGTCCCTGTTCCCCCGTGTACACTCCACCATTTTAATCATACCAGTGGCTCCGGCCAGGAAGGGTGGGGTGTCCAGAGCTGCCTTGGGGGCCCCTTAGCTCCCAGAAAGACTTCTGCTGCGTGTAGGAGGGGTGACAGATGTTTGTAGATGTGATGAGCTTGCAGGGAAGTAATTTTGAGGCTCATCTCTGAGTCATGGGTGGCCAGAGTCCCCAGCAGTAGAGAGCTGTGTGACTGCACAGTGGCTGAGCTGGTGGCCCATCTGGAGGGGAGGAGTGGCCGGAGAGCTGGGGAAGGAGAAGGAGGCCCTTGGCGCTGGGCTTGGCCTGCTATAGGCGGGGGTGGTTTCATGCCTTCCTCACCTCTGGTGGAGCTGTGTTATTCACATGAAACCCTCTGAGGGATCCTCCCCTCCTCAGCCGTGCCTGGCTTTGTACCCTTGGCGTGGGAGGGCGAGGGAGAAGGTGGAGGTGTTCCCCAGCCCACCCAGCCTCTCCAAAGCTCTGTTAGCATCTGAGCATGTGTGGGGACAGCTCTGTGACTCCTAGTTCACAGCTTGTGCCCTTACCTGGCCGAGATCATCTCTTCCAGAAATCTGGAAGGCCCCTGATGAGAGGTCCCCATCCCCATCATTTATTCCTCTGCCTTTTTACTTTCTGCTCTTTTACATCTCCCTTTTCTTCCCCTTTCCTCCTTCTACCTTTGCCATGGGCCGTGGCACCTGTGGTCATCACTGGCCTGCTTATATCCCTTTGAGTGAAGATGTAATCAGCCAGTCCCCCTGCATAACATGCTTTTTCATGTCTAGATGCCCCTCGTGATGGTGAATGTAAGTCCGTAGTGTAAAGATACTGCACTCCAGCAAAGAGAGAATTTTTTTAGACCAGGATGTTGGGCATTGTGATTGTCAACTCTTGCTGCAATGGTGCCATGTAACAAACAGCCCCAAGAGTCACTGGCTTACAATGACTGGCTTATAGCATTTATTTTTCTTATTGGTTGGCCTCAGGGATGCTGTTTCAGACTATAGGTTGTGGAAATTGGTGCCAGTCTTTGGGTTGAGCTCATGCTGGCTCCACGTGCTTCATTTTGGGGCAGCAGCTTCACTACAATAAGAGGAGCCAGGAGAGGAAAGTTGCAAACATGGGAAGCCTCTTAGACCTTGACTGGGAATTGACACATTGTCATGTCTACTTAGCATTCCATTGACCTAATCAAATCACACGGCCAAGCCCAGATTTCAGCGGGATGGAAAAAAGTACTCCACCCCCCGTAGGCCACTGCTGCTTGGTCACTTGAACGGGGGACGGAGTGAAAGATTGAGAACATTTAACCAGTCTACTGTACAGGTCCTCATCATTCATGCTCAGAGCGTGTGGCCCTGATCCATGGGGTTGGGGCACCACAGGAAGCTCTGAGGAGTCAGTCCTGGTTGGTAGGAGCACTAAGTACAAAACACACAGCGATGTTTACATTGCCCTCCTGTCCCATCTGGAACATGATGGTTCGTGTCAGCTAAAGGTAGGGAGGTGCTGGGGGCTGCCCACCTTCCTAACTGTAAGCCCACTGGCCGCCTTCTGCCCTTTGGAGCAGGTTCCTCTGAGCATCCACCTAAAGTTTGAAAGATTTTTTAAAGCTGCTTGAAGTGTTTGAGGGAAAATACCAAAGCATTTGAGACAACTGTTAGCAATTCTTAGTGCCAACGATGGGAAGAAAGTGTTGGCTCGACCTCAAATAATGGGAAGGGTTGTTCCTCCTAGAGGCTGGAGCCGGCAGGCTGCTGCGTCTCACGGCGGCGGTGCTTACGAGGCTCATGAGACGTAAAGGTGCTTTGGTCCAACGAGGGGATGATTTATTGTCGTATGGACCGAGTGGCCATTGCAATGAAGACTGATTTCTGTAAAGAATATCCACTTTAAAGAGCCACAAATAAAGTGCCCTGTGGGCATTTAGAGAACATTCCTAATCGGCTTCCCTTTAACTGAGAAACCCACGTTGCTGCTCAGAGAAACAATAAAATGTGTTCTCGGCTAAACATGTGAAAGGAAATAGGGAAGTGAACACTTAGTGGAGGGCTAGGTATATGTGCATCCATTCCCATGTGGAAAGGGAGAAAAATGATTTGTCCATCTGAAAGCTGCCCCTTTCAGGGGAATGCGTGAGCTGGTTGTGGAGCTGACAGAAATATCGGGACAGATAAGTCTCCGTCAGGCAGTTGTTCTGGCCTCCAGGTCTCCCAGAGTTGAGCGTCTTCTCTATGCCCCCTCGTTCTGGTCACCTGGCTGCCTCCTGGGACTAGACTCTCACCCCGCTTCTTGCCAAGATCAAAACCCAGGGCCCTTCCTGTGTCCAGTCATGACAGTTGATCTGCGGTCAAGCTTCTGAGGCCAGCCCACCTCTTCTTTCCTAATGTAACGAATGTTGAGAAGACAAGTGGGTTTTTGTTGTTGTTATTATGATTATTGTTACTATTTTGGGAATCAGTACCCATTACCATGAAAGTCCTCACATGTCTGAAGTTGGGAACTACCTTGGGAGAGCAGGGAAAATTTTCCCCAAGAAGATCCCATGTGAACTGGGTCATGATGGATGAGAAGGAGTTCACCAGGCTCCAAAGCTGGGGAACAGCTTTGTAAGCAGAAGGAACAGCATTTACAAAGTCCACAGCAGAGTCCAAGGAAAAAGAACATTTTATAAGTTTTCCTCTCATAGTGGAGGGAAAAAATACTTTTTCCATCTCTGTACTTGTGACAAATGGGGTTTTTATCTGCAACATGGCAAGTAACTGGGGAAGTAAAGGGCTCTTCAAGTGGCAATGACCAGTTCTTCAGTTCCACAAGCATCTATCGGTAGGGTGCATGCTACACTCAGGCATGAGGCTGGGTTATCAGAGCTCTGGGAAGACCGAGGGTCACCTAGCGAAGTCCCTTCCTCTCGAAGCGCCTCACATGGTCATATGAACTGATGTACCCTGACCACATTAACCCAGGTCCCTAGGTAAATGCACTTATCACAGGGTCCAGCATTTCCTGCAAATGATGGACTAGAGGCTGAGCGGTGAAGGAGTGGGTAGGATGAGTGGGAACAGATGCCACGTTGCTTGGATGGGGACTGATTGTATGAGTGGGCAGCTCATTCATCATTTTTTAATATCATTCTTGATGCAGTCCTGTCACCTGTGGGGATGTGTGTGGCAAATACGGAAATCATAGGGCTTCCCCGTATTTCTGAATCGTGGCTGTTTACAAAAATGCAGGCAGAAGTCACCTGATTCAGAGTGCCCTGTCGGGAGGGAAATGGTGGAGAGGAAAGTGACTTTTCATTAGGTTCACTGGGGGCGGCGGGGAGGCCAGGGGCCTGAGGGGCTCCCCCCAACCCCACTTCCCGCAGACCTGGCACATGCACTGATGTGGCCCTCCCTCCCCAGGTATGGAGAGTGCAATCACGCTGTGGCAGTTCCTGTTGCAGTTGCTGCTGGACCAGAAACATGAGCATCTGATTTGCTGGACTTCCAACGATGGTGAATTCAAGCTCCTCAAAGCAGAAGAAGTGGCCAAGCTCTGGGGTCTCCGAAAAAACAAAACAAACATGAACTACGATAAGCTGAGCAGAGCCCTGCGATACTATTATGACAAGGTAAAGCTGGCCCCTAGGTGCGGCTGTCCCGGGGAGGGCGCCACCCCACAGTTCATCGGTGAAAGCAGAGAACAGTGTCCAGTGAGGCAGTTTAGGACATCAGAGAGAGTCAGTTTATGCATTTGCTTGTTTTATTCTTTTTTTAAAGAGAAACTCCTAAAAAGGATTTTTTTTCTGGAAGCCCTTTGGGTGTGACCATGGGTCAGAGTTTGTCCCTTCCGCATTTTCTTCTGTGGTTGCTGCAGAACGTTACCAACAACAGACATTAGACATCGGGAGGTTCTGCGGCTGGCCCCATGGGTAGGTGCTTGAGTGACAGAATGAATGTGACAGCCTAGAAGGTCTGTTTATCCTGTCTGGTTTGTGATTCACTCAAAAGGCTCTTCTGAGGGGAATGGTACCTGCGGCAAGTTATTTAACACTTGGGTGCCTCCAGTCCTCGTTAGTAAATTGGGACTCAGACTAATGTGGGCTCAGGGTCGTTGTGGAGAATGCAAGAAGCCCGTACATGTTAAGCACTTAGACCAATGCTTGGTACCCAGGGATTGCAACTTCATGGGAAACGTCCCTAATTAAAAGAAAAGCCATTCCCATTTTTAAGTCGCAGAGATAAGTCAGAGTCTTTTGTTAATGATAACACAGCATAGTTGCCAAACAGGACAGTCAGGGTGAGCTTTAGTGCCTTCCTGGAAAAGCAGCCCATGTGCCTGCGAGGGCACAAGTGCCGCTGTTTAGGGCTGATCATTTCAGGCCTGTAAGTGCTGACAGTTTCTGTGTGGGTCTGTTGTCGCTGAATATGCAGCCTCACAGACATAAAGATTTAGGGTCCTAATAAGGGCAAGGCTTTGTTCTGGTTTTCCTGTTCGTGGTGAAAGGTGAATCAAAAACTGATTTAAATATTAGTTCCTGATCTATATTTAGTGCCTCCTCCTGCCAGCCTCCTTGGAATTCAAGACAGAAGGATTACACATTTCAGGAAGTGGAGGCATCACTAATTACAAAGTGTTGCTTTATATGATCGTAATTGCGTATGATTATGTCATTGAAATGTTAAAGGTGCTTCCCTTTAATGTGGCAATTAATTAATGCTGGCTTAACGCAGAGTCCTATCAAGATGGAAAAGCACTTCTCGCAAATTGCACTGTCTGAAAGCCTTGCAGATGGTTTATTGTTTTGCATTTTCCCCCAGGTTCTAAGTGACACAATGGGAATTGGGGGCCTCTGAAGGGAAACAGTCATCTTGCTGGCTGGCAGGGTGCCTAAAAGCATGGCTTTGCGACTGACCAAAAAAAAAAAAGTAATTTGATTGTTTTAAATCAAGGTGTCACAGAAAAGGAGTTTGGTGTCTGTGAGTCAGTTTCACCCCTTCACGTGGCCTGGGCACTGGGGCTGAGGATAGCACAAAGGGAGATCGTGGGCTGGAGAAGGCTTCCCAATACGGGCAAAGCCATGCTGTTTAGACTCCACCTGATCTTTCTTGGGCAGGTTTATAAAATCTCTAGGGAAAGCCATTTCAGAGCCTCGGTCACCCAGCACGTTTTGGTACGTTCTGTGTCTCACGTACTGTGTGCCCAGCACTCCCTGCCCCTCGCCTCCTTTAAGCTATGACAGCCCCTGGACAGTCCTGCTGGCATCCCCTCTTTTGACAGATGAGGACGTGAGGACTTTGGTGAGAAACCTTGCCCAGGCTGCTGCCGCCAGGAAGCCCACGTTCCTGCCCACAAGGCATGTGCCCTGCCTTCCGGGCTCTTCATTTCCTTTGTCCCTGAACACCTGAGCTCCAGGTGCACAATCAGGCAGCACCAAGGGTACTGCAGCCTTAGAAATTTTTGTTAATTATCAAGGCCCGGGGTCTGCGTGGCCTGCTTAGCCCAGGTGTCCCTTTCCTCTCCTGCTGGGCTGGGACCTTTGTGCAGCCAGCTGGCATGGGCAGTGAGGGCAGGAGTGGCTCTTGTCCAGGCTGTCTGTCATGCAGGCTTGGCTCCAGGAGAAGATGCCCTTCGTCCTTCCCTGGAGACATGGGCACCAGACGCATGCGTGGGCACACGGCTGTTTCAGCTTTTCTCTTGAAACGTCTCCAGTGCTGAATGAGCGTGCTCATTAGACACCGAATATTGCTTCAAGTGAAAAGAAGGCGGGGGTGAAGGAGAAGAGAGGAGTAGGGCAAGACGGGGTGGAGGGGAGAGGAAGAACAGAAAGGGGGAGACAGAGGGACGAGGAGGAGAAAGGGCAAAAGAAGTTTACAAAATTGATACTGTTTTACGTTTATGATGAACACTTCCTTTCATTTTTGCCTGTGTTACTCTGGGACTGTATGTTTAAGTTGAATGATATGAAATTGCCAACATCTGACTGGTTTTGACCCACAAAAATGGCAGTCTTAAATGGTTTGGTCTCTTACCTGAGAGAGAGATTCGAGGGAGGTCTTGGTGCGTGTGGAGCCCCTGGCCACGTGGGCACCCCTTGCTCTGCCCTGCACGTGTTTCTCACAGTTACCCAGCCCTCGTATGGCCCTGTCTGCCTTTTAGTGTCCTCCTCAGTCCCCTTCTCCATCTCCTGTCCCCTGCCCCCACCCTCTCCCCTTTCGCGGACACTTACCCAGAGCCTGCACTGCACGTGGCGTAAGTTAGGTGACTCCCTGCCTTGACAGCCTCGTTCCTTTTTCCTGTTGTCTTTCCCCTTCTTTTCTCACTGTCATCTCTTCATTCTGGCTGAAACGGCACATTGCTTGGTTTGTCCTAATTAGGGAAGTTTTCTTGCCAGAGTAGGCAAGCATGAGGATATCATTATTTTTATATATTTTATATAGTATATTTTTAGAATATTTAGAAATGAGTGGAGGAAGAAAGTGGGAAATATGTGTAAAGGTTTGCAGAAGGCATCAAAGGAGAGCAATGTGTGGGCTCATGGTATCAGGTTGGGGTGGAGGCATTTTAATCATTGTTCTTCAAAAAAACAAAAACAAAAACAAAAAAAACGCCCCCACCCCTGCCCCTGGGCAGGTTATCGCAGTGAGAACTGTGATGACAGCACGGACTCCAGGCTGGATGGTCCGGGTCTGAATCCGGCTCCGTGTGAGTGCTTCGCCTGATCTCTCTGGATCTCAGCTTCCTTTTCTGTAAAACGAGTGTGGCTCGAGTCTCTGTCCCAGGGTTACAGTGGAGACTGGCTGAGTTAACACATGGTCAGTGCTGAGGACAGTCCCCAAACACGTTAGGCACTGCCAACTATTAGCCAGAGAAACAGCACAGGGGAGATTTTCCTTATCGCTAATTTGAAAAACTGAAGTGCCAAGAAGAAAATTAGGACCTTGGTCCTAGCTTCCTGCACCAGCACCCACGCAGGTAGGGGAACGCCGGATCCTGGGCATCACCTGTGGGGTCTCAGGAGTGCTTCGCTGTGCTTTGTAATGACTTAAGGTGGACGACCACAGTTTCTTTACCCAGTTGCCTATTTTTATGTATTTAGGACAGTTTGAAAATTCAGTTTGCAAAGATACTTTGATATTGAAATGACAGTCCCTGCCCCTCTGAATCAAAGTGCGGCTCTCCCTGGGCTCCCCTTGCAGTCAGTGCCGTCCAGTTTGAGCCCCACTGTGCCTCCATCTCTGAGTCTCAGTTCCCCCATCAGAGAGTCAGAGAGTGGGCATCATCATAGCACCTTCTCTCATGGGATTGTGGGAAGAGTAAATGCGACCATGTGCATGAGGTGCTCAGCACAGTGTCAGGTGCCTGCTAAGGACACACAGTAAATGCACGTCAACTCTTCTGTCCTCCTTTGTAAGACTTACTGCCTGGCGGTACAGTCGTCAGTTTATATGGCCGTCGTTCTCACAAAGCCATCTTTACCACCGTCTCCTGGCTTCTGCACTTTTATTGCTCTGGTCCCTTGCACAGGGTCTGGCACATATTAGGTGCTCAGTAAAAGCTGGAAGCAAATGAAGGAGCAAATGGATAACATAATGAGGTGGACACCACCCCAGTCCAAATCACTTCTATTGTGGAAGGTGATGTTAAATAAGTGTCAGACTTAAAAACAAACAAAGGAAAAGTTATCGCCCTTGGGTTATTGCACCGTGTTAGTTATCTAGGGCTGCTGTAGCGAATGCCACAAAGTGGGCGGCTTAAAACAACAGAAATTTATTCTCTCACAGTCCTGGAGGCCAGAAGTCTGAAGCCAAGGTGCTGCAGGATAGACTCCTTCCTTGCCTCTTCCCATCCTCTGGTAGTTGTCAGTCCTCAGCCGTCCTTGGCTTATAGCTGTGTCGCTCTGGTCTCTGCCCCTGACCAGAGAGATGTCATCACCAGCCCTTTTCCCTGTGTGTCTGTGTCCAAATTTCCCTCCTAAAAGGACATCAGGTCTACTGAATTAGAGTCCACCCTCATGACCTCATCTCAAGCTGCTTACATCTGCCAAGACTCTATTTCCAAATAAGGTCACATTCACATGGGTACGAGGGGCGAGGATTCGTCCTCTTGGTTTCACCTGATAACATGTACGTATATTTCTGACACTCCCGGGCTTGCATTTAGATTCTCAAAATTACACACTAAGGGAGAGCTTTGGAGAGGATGGTTTGATTCCATGAGTCCTAAAGGGAAACAGCTCCCCGTGACGTGGACAGCAGCTAGATTCAACTTGTAGGTGTGAAACTAGAGTATGGCAGGTGCGTCACAGTGCGCCCCCCGTGGCCAGGCGCCGTGCGGGGCCCTGGGGTGGAAGCAGAGGTCAGAAGATGAGTCCTGCCTTAAGAGGGTTTCAGAGTCTTTGGAACTTCGGCAGCTCCCTGGTCCGGAAGAGCGAACGATTTTAATACATGACATGGATGACTGAGCCCCGGGGCCCCAGTCCTGGATCAGCAACGGCTGGGGCCTGGTGTCGCCGCCGAGGCTCCTTACCCACCTGCCCGTCCACGGGCTGCCTGTTCCTCACGTGCGGGGGAGGGCTGGACAGGCAGGGTTTTGCGGCCAAGCACCGCCGAGGACCTGTTGCCCCTACTCAAAGCTTTTGAAGAGGCTGTGAGGCAGACCCAGTCTGAACTCCAGGAAAGGAGTGCTGCCAGGCCCAGGACGCAGCATAATTTATTCCCCAGACATGGACTGAAGGCCCCTGTTCAGCTTGGAAAAGTGCAGGTGACGGGAGGACGCCTGGGTCTGCGTCTGTGAGGGGCAGAAACCAGAGCTGACACAGACCTAAATGGGCCACTTTGTGTGTGCGTGGGCACTTCACCCTCACCCCCTCCCAAACAGCTTGTTTTCCTCAGTCTTGCTGTACGTCCTAGAGATGGGTTGGTTCAAGTCCTGTCAGCCTGAATTTTGGGGTAGGGTTTTTTTTTCCTCTTCTTAGGTTTAAACTGAGTCTTCCAGAAGGTACTTTAACAACCTGATGTGATAGTAAGTCTCTCTTGCAGAGA
Organism: Camelus bactrianus; assembly: GCF_048773025.1. Classification (NCBI taxonomy): domain Eukaryota; kingdom Metazoa; phylum Chordata; class Mammalia; order Artiodactyla; family Camelidae; genus Camelus; species Camelus bactrianus. The sequence continues at coordinate 38,466,525 of NC_133550.1, read as the reverse complement.
TTTTACCTGTTAAAAAGCTTAACAACTTTTTTCACTTCTTAATAACATCAGACAGACTTGGTTTTTAAATCTCTTGTCCTGGGATGGGGAAGGGGGGATCCCTACCAGAGCACCCCTGTAACCAGCTCTGGTGACTGCCCCCACCCATGGGGCCAAGCATGATGGGTATTGGGGATGGCTCAGATTCACAGCATTTATTTACTTCTTGAACAACTTCTGGGTGGTTCTTATTATTCAGGCAGGCCTTGTGTTATGGTGCTCTGCAGATCCTGCATTTTTTACAGATTGAAAGTTTGTGGCAACCCCTTGTTGAGCACATCTGATAATTCTTGCAATATTTCAGACTTTTTCATTATTATTGTATTTGTTACAGGGTAATCTGATCAGTGATCTTTGACGTTACTATTGCAAAAGATTACGACATGTTGAAGGCTCAGATAATGGTTAGCATTTTTTATTGGTAAAGTAATTTTTAGTTGAAACATGTATGGTTTTTATCTGTGGCACACTTAACAGACCACAGTGTAGTGCAAATGTAACATTTATATACATCATTAAACCAAAAAAATTGGTGTGACTCACTTTATTGTGATAGTCGCTTTTTGCGGTGGTCTGGAGCCAAACCTAACAGTGTCTCTGAGATACACCTGCACATCTGTCTCCAGTTGACGTGGCCTCCCCTTTTCTTTCACCTCTGCCTTTTCTGCCGGGGTTACAGCCATTCCTTTGAAAATACAGCCCGTCCCCTTGAGTGGCTTAGCAAGAGCGTACATTGTGCAAAGTGCCGGCTTGGCCGTGAGTCCAGCATCTTCCAGGAAAATCAAGGAGGCAAGCAAAGGCAGAAGGGAAGCCTTGAAGTTTAAGAGGTCAAGACACCTGACCCAGGTCTTGAGAAATAAGAACAAGTTTACCAGGCTGCCAAAAGTTGGGAAAGGATAGACAGAGGAGGGGAACAGCATGTGCAAAGGCAGGGAGGCATGAAAGAGTTTGATTGTTTACTTAGGGAATGAGAGCGAGACGAGGTTGGAGGAGTGAGTTGGGGGTGGTATCACGCTAAAGGGTTGGAACTCATGGCGAGGGTGATGGAGAGCCAGTCAAGGGCTGTCGGCAAGAAGTGCCGTGGTCAGGTTTGCATTTTGGAAATAAAAACCTTTGTCTCCTCTTACTCTTTTTGACATCAGTCATGTCACTGCCCCGACCCCACAGCCCTGATCTCTGTGGCCGGTTAGCACAAATTGATGCCTCTCTGCTGGCTGAGCCGGCGCTGTCACACCCTCAGCATCTGGGCCCGCACGGCCTTTTCTAGAGCTGCCTCTGACACACAGCGGCCAGCTGTCTGCTCCTGCTCAGAGGAGCCGAAGCCACGAGTCTCTGGGTTGCTGCAGAAGGAGACCTGGAAGCTCCCAGAATCCCTCATCCTTTTCTGTCCAACAGAGCTTTTGTCCTTGTTGTTGTTGGCGGTGAACGTGCATCCCGGGGGGAGGCAGAAAGCTTTGCCAGCTCCCTTCTCATCAGGAGATTGAAATGGTGATATGATGAAAAATCCTGCCATCTCCACAGCAACATCCTGGCTATCCTCACGATGTGCTGAACGGTCTACTTAATTGGAAGGGGTTTAGGGGAGAACAGTCAAGGCAGAGTTGTTGGCAGCATATTCCTGGAAGTGGAAGGCATCACCTTCCTAACTTAATTGGGTAATTCTTTTTAAATTGAGTGTGCGATCGTGACGGGAAGATGTTCATATTAATAACACATAATCTGAGCTCAACTGCCCGTGCCTGCCAGCCTGGCCCTGGCAGAACTCTTTAATTCCCCCAAATAAGTTTCGTGAAGATAATGTGATGTCTTGTCTGTCAGAGTGGAGACAGAACAAAAGTCCAGCGAGCATTTGTGTCCTGGAACTTTCTAGAACACCTTTGTAGGTTGCGGAATTCCACTGAAGACGCATCTAATCTGGACTCCGTGTGGGGGTGTCTTGTGAGCTCAGAGGGGCCTTCTGTGCTCAGCCCTGAGTCTGAGTGTTGAGGGCCTGGCGTGTTTTGTCGGGTGTCTTTTTCTCTTTCGTGTCCTGTCAGCTGCTCAGATGGTTTGAAGTACAACAGATGGCGACTGGGCTTTGCCTGGGGGCCGCCTGGAGGCCTGCGGGGTAGCTGCTGGCCCCGTGGAGGTCCTCCAGGCTGGCCACCTTGCCCCGGGAGGGAGCCAGGCCCCAGGGGAGACCCTGCATATTGATCGGGGGTGCTGCCTGTCTGGTACAAGTTTCCAGGCCAGCTTCCCTGTGGCACTCAGTGTTCCCCCAAATAGGGCCGTTGCTAAGAAACGCACAGAGTCTTGGGAGTAACTTAAGCGCTGTGTTGATGAGGCTGCTGTGCTCGGCAACCCGGCCAAATCCACTTACGTCAGGCTGTTTGCTGCCCAAGCCCACACCGGTTCGCCGGCAGGAGCGTTCCTGCTTCTGGGATTCTGGCTGCAGGAAAATTTCGTGGTTGCATCGACCAACTGACAGAACCCCTAACGTTCACATCATGCCGCCTACCACCCACCATCCACCCACTGGGCCCAGCTGCTCCTCTGTGCGGCCTCCTCCCCGTCTCCTGCCTATCTCGGTTCCTGCCCCAAACTTGTGACAGGAGGAGGGGGAGCTCATGTGTATGGAGCATCTGCCCTAAGCCGGGCCCTGTGCTAGATATTTCAACATTTATCAACTCGTCTTAAAACAGGTGAAATGCCTATTGGCCCAGTTGGTGGTTGGGCCCATTTTAGAGGTAGGGAGACTGAGTCTCTGAGAAGTTAAGTAACAGACTCAAGATGAAGCTGGGAAACAGCAGGACTTTCTGCCTCCGAGTCTTGACCCCAGGGCCCACGCTCAGGGCGCCGAAGCTGGAGGATCACATTGTGGCAAAGCCGGGGGTCCAGGCTCGGATCCTGTGTTCTTGATTTTGCTGATTGTTGCCCCAGGGCAGATAGAGAGGAGACCAGACCCCAGTGTTTGTGGTTCAAAATAACATGGAAAAACTGCTAGCAGTTTTCTGAGCCAACTGAAAAGATGAGGTGGTGGTCCTGGAGGCCCCAGAACACCCTACACTTCCTGTGTGTCCAGATGATGCTTCGTCAAGAAGGCCAGATGGGAGCACAGCACCTGTCTGCCTGGTGCCTCCCCAGATCCCTGCTGCCTCCCTCCACCATCTGGCCCACACACCACTGCCTGCCCTGCTCTATCCCAGCCCCACCACCCTCACCCAGCGTCTACGCAGACCTCATCGCTGCCTGGGCACGCCCTCTGCCCTTCAGGTCATCCTGGAGCTCCTCTCTGCTTCACCTCCTCCAGCCAACGCCTGCACCTGTGACGCCCGCTCTGCTCGTCCTGCCGTCACTGGGTCTGCCTCACTGCCCGGGAGCTGGCCCTCTGCTTCATGCCAGTGTCTCCGCAGCGCTGGGACCGGGTGTGCCCTGTGGACGGGGGGAGGATGAAGGAGCACAGGAACGGGGGAACGTGCTTCTCTGCAGCACAGGAGATCATCCTCTTGGAACGTCAGCCCTGGGAAGGACCTAACAAACCTTCCTGCCCTGCCTGCCCCTCCTTTATCATGGGAGGACCCCAGAGGGGAAGTGAATTTTCAAGAAAATTTGTGGCAAAGCCAGGATGAGAACGTGCTCCCAGACCTGCTGTGGTCCCCGACTCCCTGGCCATCTACCAGCTCTGGAGGCACTGCTCAAAGCAGGAAGGTCACTGCTAGCAACTCCCCCGCTCACAGAAAAAGTAGGGAGCAGCTTTACATTTTATTCTATTAACACTCCAGAGGGCTTTAATAAAAATACCCTAGAATGTTGAAAGAGAGCCATGGGGAGACAGGACTCCTGGTCCAGTGAGAAGCAGCAGGGAGTCCAGAGGGGTGGGGAAATGCTCTTGACTTCATCCAGTCTGGGCCTCCCGGGTCCGGGTAGCGGGGTCCTCGGGCAGCAGGCAGGAGCCCTCCCATCCCAGGCCAGCCGAGTAGACGGTTCACACGGCAGCTTAGCAGTGCCAGAGAATAAAGAGATCGCAACCCAAACCACAAGGAAACCTACCCCAGGAGTCGGCCAATTCTGAGGCGGAGTTGGAGCCCTATATTGGCAGCATGTTATTCTTAGAAGTTGGAAGTGGGGGTGGGTGTGCGCGTGTACGTGTGTGTGTGTGCGCTTCAAGCTTAAGCTTTAGACCAAGGACGGCCCAGGCTGCACCCACCTCAGTGCCCACGGCCGCGTGACAGCGTGAGGGCCGGCTGAGCACTGGGAGAGGACAGGCCACATGCCTCCCAGCCCCGCTGGATGGAGACATTAAGAAAGGGGAGGACGTCTCCCAGCGCTGCTGTAACAAATTAGCACACACTTTGGTGGCTCAGAACAACAGAAATGTATTCTCCACAAGTTCTGGAGGCCAGACGTCTGAAATCAAGGCCGTGCTCCCTCTGAAGGCTCCAGGGGAGACGCTTTCCTTGCCTTTTCCAGCTTCTGGTGGCTCCCGGAATTCCTTGGTTCCTTGACTTACACGTAGCTGCATCACTGCAGTCTCTGCCCCTGTCTTCCCATGGCCTTCTTCCTTGTGTGAACTCTGGGTTTTCCTTTTTCTTATAGGGATGCTGGGCATTGAGTTTAGTGCCCACCCTAACTCCAGAATGATTCCATCTCAACACCCTTAACTGATTCTGTGTGCAAAGACCCTATTTCCAAATAAGGTCTCATTTTGAGGTTCTGGGTAGCTGTGAATTCGGTGAGGGGGATGGTGGGGGGAACACTGTTCAGCTCTCTTCTTAGGGGAGGGACCGCGGCAGTGAGAGCAGCTCAGGCTGATGGGTCCAAGGGGCCCTTTCATAGCTGCTCCGAGGGCAGCAGGTGTGAGCAGGCCTGCCCACAACAGATTTCTAGCAGAGCCCAATCCATCCAGCAGCTACTGTGTCCCCCATGCCTTCCCCCAGTTCAGACGGCAGGGAGTGCGGTGGCAGAGTCGGCCCCTGCCATCCAAGCAGCTGTCAGATGCTTGGAGGACAGGAAGGAGGCCAGCTTCACTTCCTTTCCTGTTCCTCAGAGCACAGCAAGGAGGTTTCCATATGAATGCATTGTCAATGTTTGTTGAAAGAATGTCTCCCTGTTACAGAGGAGGAACTTCGAGCATGGCTGCTACAGTGAGGACTTGTTCTGATTTTGGAGAGAGGACAGTCAGGTTCTGTGTCGGGAAAGAGTGAGTCAGACTGTGGTCTGGATGGGAACCCAAAGCCGGGAGCTGAAAGCAGGGTGTTGGCTGAGGAGCCGCAGGACCTGGAGACTCGCCTCTGCTGCGTACTGGTTGTGAACTCAGCTCAGAGCCCCAGACCCCTCATCTGTGAAATGAGCTTCAAAGCGTCATGATGCTTATGTTAGATACTGCGTAAGCCTTCTGTAGACTGTAAAGCGAAGTACCCATATAAGGAAGTCTGATTACGTGAAGGCAGAATAAGATGAGAAGACAGTGTGTGATGTAACGAGGATGCTATTCAGTTAGATCACTGCTTGCGAGGCAAAATTCCCCGGGGTGAGAGGTCATGCTTTGGGGACTTGTGTGTGTGAGGTACTGGCATACACTGGTCTTTTAGAAAAAACTGCCCCGTGAGATATTTTTATTCCCCTTTTAGGAATGAATGAAACGTCTAATCTTGGGAAAGCAAATGGCTAATACAGTTTCTTGCAGCTTCTTAACTTTTTTGTCTATAAGTTTTTCAAAGACACCACCATTCTTTATCATGTTAGGAAGACTTTAAAATTCATTTTCCTACATTCACGTGGCAGTGATGCTTTGTGAAAATCCACATTTTGTATTAACCATGATTCTAATTCCTTGAATCCAGGTGAGCCAACTGGGTTCCGCAGAAGTTCAAAATCTTTTCAAGGTCATAGTAAGCAGTGAAGCTAGGATTCGAACCCAGGTCAGTTCATTCCAGGGCTGGTTCCATCTGCAGGGCTCTGGCCTGTCAACTTGTGTGAACAGCTCTGCTCAGGCCTGTCCGTACCTGGTGGGGTTGGTTGGTGTGCTGCATGCTCCCTACGAGCACTTCTGCTGTGGGCAGGGGCCACAACTGGGCCGTGTATCTGGACACCAGCCTCCTGTGGTTTTCCTGTCGCTCTTGGGCTCTTGGTGTCACTCACTTTGAGGTGGGCTTCTGATATGCACGCTGCTGCTGTGGGACCACTGGGTGCTGGGTGCCTCCTGCAAGGTGTCCCTCAGAGCAGGCACTTCCTCTTCCCTGGGGGTGGAGGGGAGGTGCCTCTGTTTGTAGTTAAAGAGTAGTCTCACGAAGGCCGGCCTTCCTCCGGAGGAGCTGGAAATACCTGTTTCTGAGCAAGGCCTGGGCGCCCTGAGCACAGAGCTGCTTTTCCCAGACATGTAGTTACCCTGAGATTCCTCTGGAATGCAGAGCTCTGTGGTCCTGGCAGGCGGACTTGAGCAGCAGCCTCTGAGCCAACAGCACCTTCTTTCTGAAAGGGCGAGGGTGTGGCTCTGGGTAGAAATGGGTTCAAACTTTGGCTCCTCCAGCTACAAGCTGCGTGACCTCGGGTTCGTAAGCTTTTTAGAGTCTGCTTCGTTCTCTTAATTTGACAAGTAACATATTAAACATTTTTTTTAATGTGAACTTTAGATAAGCAAAAAAATTGCAAATTAATGGTGATCCTACCTCTGTCAAATTTTATTACACATCTTTCAAGATTGTTCTTTCTCCTTTTATTTGATACATGTAATTATTTCGTTAGAACGGAAGCATCCAGGCATGCTGCTTTTCTCCCTAATTTTAATTTAAAGACATGGGAAAATGTTAATGATGTATCGCTCTCCGAAAGAGCTATGTGGTTTTCCACCCAGTATTTAACCCACCCCTGTGGGTGGCAAACTGGGTATAACCTGACTTCCCACCAAGAGCCTCAACTTCATCTTTAAAATAGGATCACAGTGTCCATCTTGCAAGGTGGGTATGTGTGTACAGCGCATGGAAAGCCCTCATAAATGCTTCCTTCTTTCTTTTGCCATTTCTGGCCATGGGTTCCTTTCATGTACGTAGGGTATCTACTGTGGCCAGATGAATAAATAAATCCTTCCCACTTCCTCATCCCCCCCAGACTCTCAGTGACAGGCGCTCAGGGCCAGCTGCCCACATCACCCTCCCCTGGGGCCCAGCAAACAGCAGACACCGCGGAGCTGGGCTGGTCCCTCCTGCCTGGGCAGTGCGTTTCCGGCTCTGAGAGGCAGCAGAGAGCAGTGCAGATCAGTTGGGGTGTCTGGTTAGCGCCTGCACCAGTTGTCGGGCTAGACATGTGGCATCTCTGCTGAAGCCTTCTGAGTGGGGCACTTGGATTCCGCGATGGCTCGCATCTGCTGCCTCCCTCAGGCCTCCCCTCAAGTCCTGAATTAATTGGCACCTGTGAGGTTTTCTTCATGGTGGATGTCAAATGCTGGCCACGCGAGGCGTGACAGACTGAAGCCGTGCGTCTACTTCTTGTCTGCACCCAACAGAATGTCGCGTTTCCCCTCCTTGGTACAGATATGCAAACCAGATGTGATTCTCTCAGCCACGCGGCCCAGCTGGCCACCCAGACCTGTGGGTAAAGCAAGGGGAACAAGCACCGCCTTCTAAGAGGTTTAACTCTGACCATTCCGTTGTCGCTAGAGCTGATAGTGGGTGGCTTTTACGTTGTATTTTTGCTTAAATGGGAGTGTAAAAACAACAGTACTAAGAGCTGGTACATACTGTGGGCTCGTGTGTGGCTGTAATGGGCATTCTGCTAAGCTTTATGTGGACTACGTGTTCAGCCCTGTGAGGTGGGTGGTAGGTCAGTCCCTATTTTACGCGAGGAAACTGAGGCACACAGCTGATAAGAGACGGGGTGGCATCTGAACTCAGGCTGGGATTCTGGAACCGCTCCTTTTAATCCCAGTGGCAGCCCTTGTGACAAGGTCAAGTAGGAATTTATGGAAAGATCTGTTGCTCTGTCCTCTGTACCCAGCCCTGCTGCCAGTGCTGGGTTCAGAAAAAAGGCCAGGCTGTTAGGAAGAATCTTCTGCACCACCTTTCCTGCTTGCCAAATGAGCTGCGGACATTTCCCAGTTTTGAGAACAAGGTAGGGAAGTTGTGAAATCAGACAGCCAGAGTCCCGCTGTTCCTGGGAGCCCTGAAATGGCAGAGAATCAAAGGAGCCATGGTCCTACTGGTGAGGAACCCACTGCTGGTCCGGCACCTCCGGAGGCTGGGAGCCGCCCTGGGTGGAGAGCAGCTCTGGAGGGCTGTGGTACGAAGTCTGAGCACAGGAAGGCCCCATGCATGACCTCACATCAGAGCTGGGGTGCTGGGCCAGAGCCGACGACACTCGCGACAGACACTTGCTGGGGACGTGGATAAGAGAAATTACAGTTCATTAGGCTTCCACAGGACATGTGAGGTTGTAGTGGGTTGCATATGGCCCCCAGTGTCTGTCTGGGAGTTCTCCATTTTAAAATGCCGGCAAAAATGGACATGCAAATAATGCGAGTGGGACTCATCACAGGGAGCTTTAACTACGCTGGGCATTAGCCGTGGAAAATTGTGTCTGTAATGGGGGGAAGCCTCTGGCCTCCTACCTCAGTTCCCTCCACAGTGAGAGTCATTCATTCAATAAACCTATAGTGAACATATTACCCTTCACAACATCAAAATGAAGACGGTAGATTCAGTTGCACAGGCATCTCTTCATTACCCTGTACTGTATGTAATTTTTAAAAAGTCTCAATACTTAATAGACATATGTTTAACTTATCTGCTATATGGGATTATTTACACAGACTCCTTCAGTGGGAGTGTGTATACATATTTAAACAGACGCATGGACACACCTGCTTTGTAAGTAACCCTGGAACCGTCTGGGCAGCAGATGGCACCGAGGGAAATGCAAGGGTGACCCACTGTCTCAGTGCTATTGGTCCCGTTAGCGTGAAATGACCAAGGGAGACTCTCATTGGACCAGAGGTAGCTGGTGCCTTGGGAAGAATTCCTTTGCACAGGCTGGCCACAGTCCTGCCCCAGACTGACTGCTTGCCCTGGAAGCTTCTGCAGCCTCAAAACATCAATCTGGCAGTGGTGATGGCGGGAGTAGTCTGGGACCTGAGCTTCTGCTTCTGCTGGAACTGCCCCTTGGGGTGCGTTGGGGGGATGTGGCTTTCCCCCTCACCGAGGTCGGTGCTGTCCTTGCTGCCTGCAACCTGACATGGAATGTGGGATCAGGAGCCCACCCTGGTTATGAATACATATTTGATGGGAAATTATGAAGAGGCTGTTCCCCCACGTGCGAAGGGAAGCAGATGTGTGCAACTGTCGCTCTGAAGCAGCGCTGGAGAGTCAGCTCAATGGGACGGGATGCAGACAGCGTTTGTCAGGTTACCAGGCAACTGTAAGCAACAAATACTTGTGAGACTGGGAGGCAGGGGTGGAAAAACCAGACTTTTTCTAAATATCCTCGTCACTTTTCATAATAAGAGTCCAGACCCAAGTGCTCTGGTATCCTGGGCTGTGTCAGTTAGTCCAAGTCTTGTGTCTCCTTCCATTGTGGCCAAATGCTCTCGAGTCAGACTGCCTGAGTACAGATCAGGGGTAATTTATACTCTCTGAGCCTCAGTTCACTTTAGTTTACTCATCTCTAAAATGGGAAGAGTAACAGTTTTAATCTTTCAGAGGATGAAATGAGTTGAGGGTGGTCAAATTCTTAGTATTCAGCCCGACAGATAATACTCAGCAAATACTACCTAAGGTTATTGCCCTGTACTGTGAGTTTCCTCACTTGCCAGAGAACCTCCGTTTGGAGACCACAGAGAGATCTTCAAACACACATGCCTCTGATGTGCTCTGGGGCTCTGCCCTGGAAGTCAAGTAGGAAGTCAAGTCAGTTCAGCTGCCAGGCACACACCTCCTCTGAGTCCATGTCTCTGGCCTGGGGCATCTTGGTCAGGGGTGGGGGGGCTTTCCTTACTGGCTCCCCTGATGTGAGCAGACATCCCTGGTGTTTAGTTGGGCTATCAAACAGCAGGGCTGCAGCTGAGCTGCCTCTCCCCGACCTTCCTGCACCCGACCCTCCCCTCTTCCTGCCCAGTTCCCTTCCCAGCCTTCCATCCTTGCAGAGGTTCCAAATTGCCCAGGTAGCCAGACCTAACCCGTCTTTCCTGTTGGTTTCTGGGGAAGCAAGTCCTACTCTGATTCTTTCCAAAAGTTGTTTCTTTCTTCTTTTGGTCAGCTCCTTAAATTGTCTCCATTCCCATCACTAGGTAACCTTTCCCTAAAAAAAATCTCCTGGTATCCAGGCAGCTCTCCCCGCTGAGGCAGGCAGCAGCTACTGAAGGGGCCTCATTGCTTCGGCTGAGCTCAGTGCCCTTTGTAGGGTCTCCCTTTTTTAGGTTCAGAGTAGGGTTTAGCGTGTTACGGTAGTTGCTGTCCAGCCATCGAAGGTTCTCACCATCTTCTTTTAAACGTTGTAAAATTCTTAAAATTCCTTGTGTTCCGAATAGACGAACTTGAGGGCATTTTGCTAAGTGAGATATGTCAGTCAGAGAAAGACACATACTGTATGATCTCATTTATATGTGGAATCCATGAAAGCTGAACTCAGGAAACTCATAGAGTAGATGGATAGTTGCCAGGAGCTGGGGCTGGGGAACTAGGGAGATGCTGGTCACAGGGTACTGATTTCCAGCAGTAAGATGAGTAGGTTGTGGGGGGGGGTGTCTAATGTACAGCGTGGTGACCAGAGTTAACAATACTGCAGTGTATACATGAAAATTACTAAGGGAGTGATCTTAAAATTTCTTACAACAACTACAAAACGGTAATTAGGTGGGTGAAGGATGTGTTAAGTAACCTTATCATCCTGGTAAATATTTTGTGACATATACATGTATCAAATCATCAGATTGTCCACCTTAAACTTACACAATGTTGTATGTCAGTTATATCTCCGTAAAGCTGGGGGAAAAAGATTCCTCATGTTTTCTTATATAAAAAAAATAAACCAGCCTTATTGACGTATAATTCACACACCATCCAGTTCGTGCACTTAAAGCATACAATTCACTGGCTTTGATTGTATTTACAGAGTTGGACATCCATCACCACAATCAATTTTCGAACATTTTCACTCCCACCGCCACCAGAAAAATGCCTTACCTTTTTGCTGTCACCCCTCAAATCCCCAGTCCCACCCCAAAACCCTGGGAAATGACTCATCTACTTTCTGTCTCTACAGACTTGCCTATTCTGGACATTCTGTATAAACAGAATCCATCATACAACGTGTGGCCTTTAGTGTCTGGCTTCTTTCACTTAGCATCATGCACTCACGGTGCTTCCACGCTGCAGCCTGTGTCAGTGCTCCATGCCTTTCTATGGCGGGATGATGTTCTGCCTTGTGACTATCCCATGTTTTTATTCATTTCTCAGTTGATAGTCATGTGGGTTGTTCCTTACATTCTTTTTAATGCATCAGGGCCCAGCTCTGTCTCCGAGATTGCCTTTAAATTCCCAACCACTTTTATCATTTTGATCACAGCCCCAAATGACTTCTTGGTTTGCTTGTGAATGTAATCCCTGCTCAGCCATTATGTTCTGGATACCCATAATAAAATTAAGGGTTGGTTCTTAAAAAACAAACAAAACTTAACAAGACCTGCCAGAAGAAAGGATTCAGCCCATACAGTTTCTCTTTTCTCTTCTTCTGTGTAATTATTGAGGCTCTAATGATTCACTCCATTTAGATGAGTGTTCAAACTAGAAAAAGATAAAATCAGGTTTTCCCTTGAGGAGAAAAATATGAGTGGGAAACAAAAATACCTTAGAGTTTTAGCAGAGGAATCATGCTTTCCTTTTACCAGGAACTGACTATGAGTCAGGTGGCACCAGTGACACCCTGGTTTAACCCTTTCCTGCTGGGAGCTGATTTCTCCCAGGCGTGTTGTTGTCTACCCAGGCCTGGTACGTCACCAGCAAGATGCTGCCAGTTATGCCCAGGTGGAGCCTTGAAGTTCACCAGTTCTGCAGTTTCTCTAAGTGGTTTTCAGCTTTGCTTGTGTTGAGTGTGAGAATGAGGTCAGATGGAGTGAGTGGAATTCAGTGGGTTAAACTGCAGACCAGGCTGCAGGGCACTGTAGCTGTTCAGCTTTGAATCTGACATCCTTGGGTCATTGAGCCTCCTGTGTGCTGGTGCCTGACAAAGTTTCTCCAGGATTTGCGCTATTGGGATTTCCAATGCTGCTCTGGGACCTTGTGTGTCCCCTCCTTATAGGCCTGCCCTGAGGAATTCCTCCTCTCAGTGATGGTAATTATGCCAGTCCCCCTGACTGCTAGATACATTCACTTGGAGGATTTGAGAATCCACTTTAGGAGGGCAAAAAGCAAGTTAGCATGCTCTAATGTAACGAGGGAATGCAAACGCATAATATACTTACATTTATACACCAAACTGTGATCACAAGAGGAACATCAAAATTTAATTAAATTTCCTCTCTTGTATATTGAAAGTTGCTAAGTGAATATATCTAAAGGAAAAGGGAAAAAAGGGGGGAAAAATGAAAAAAAAAAAAAAAAACAAAACTACATGTGATGACGGATGTGAACCAGACTTATTGTGGTGGTCCTTTTGCAATACATACAAATACAGAGTAATTGTGTTGTACACCTGAAACTAATACAATGTTATAGGTCAATTATATCCCAATTTTAAAACATTTAAAATGATTTTTAAATGTCATCTCTACTAAGGGGCTCTTTGATTCTCTCCCTCCGACTTTGTGTGGAAATATGGAACAGCTTAGGCTTTAGAATGAGTAGATCTTGGTGCTTCTGGGGCCCATCACTCCCCATCTGTCTGAGCTTGTGTCATAAGGATGACACCTCCCGGCTCACAAGAGGGTTCTCATGAGAGCCAATGGATGAGATCACGTGTGTATGACACCCAGACAGAGTAGGTGCTCAGTAGGAGCTACTTCTAAAGCTCTTCTTCCCTAAATGATTTTTTTTTTTAACCCTCATTCATACCCAACTTTTAGGAGGAACAGTTCGTAAGGAAGCCCTTTTCCCACAGGGTGGCGTTGGTTCCTCTCTCTGCTTGAAGGAGGCTGCCTTGGTCTGCCCTGAGTACCCCGCAAGCAGTTGATAGATATCTGCTAATGTTCCGATTTAATAAACCTCAAGAACAGCACAGCCTTTAAAACGAGGTCCGTTCTCCCAAAGGGGCATGAAAACTTTTGCAGTGATTATTGGTTTTCATTTACATCCTCATGTTTGAGGATGGGAGCCAAGAATTGAAGAGCCAGAAGGAGACACCAGCAACTTAGCATATGGCACGAGTGTTGTAAACATCCAAGGAGAAAATTTGTTTTTCCCTCCAGTGGCTTTCTTGGCAGAAAATTGAAAAGGCAAAAAATGGGTACAGGATTTAAGAAAACCTTGTGGTGTCTGGTGATAATAACTTACATTCCTATAATGCTCTCCAGCTTACAGAATACTTTCCCATTATTATTTCATTGAATTCTCACAAGTCCCAGAGGTAGGTTAAGACAATACTATATTATGGTTAAGGAAATGCTGCCTCTGCCACTTACCTACCATGTGGCTCTGTGGGTTATTTAAGTGCTCTAAGCTTATTTTCCTAAGTTTTTAAAATGAGTTTAATAATCCCTTCCTCTTAGGAGTACTGTACAGATTACATGAGATAGCTAGTGCATGAGTAATGCCAGTGAAGTAGTAAGCACTTAAAAAATGGGAACTGTTATATTCTTAGGTATAATATATATTATTATGTAATTATATAGTGTTATAAATATATAATTATAAATATATAACATACTATGTATTATATGTTACTTAACAAAGGTAATCAATATAATTATTGTATATATAATTATAAATATGTAATACATAACATTAAACCATATATATAATATTTTTCGGTATAATAATCACAGCTGAACAGAAACTAGAAATGACTGTCTGTCTGCCAAAGATCACATCATTAGCAGAACCAGAATCAAATCAAATTCTTCCACCCCCAGCTTTGGCCCCCTTTCCACTATTCTTTGGACAAGATGTGTAAATCAGGACTACTTCTGTGCTTCGGCTGGCAAAATCCTGCCTGGTAATTAACCTCTTACCCTGTTTCTCTGATGCACTCATCATTTCCATGTCTGCTCTTGTGTTCACAGAACATCATCAAGAAGGTGATCGGGCAGAAGTTTGTGTACAAATTTGTCTCCTTCCCGGAGATACTGAAAATGGACCCTCACGCAGTGGAGATCAGCCGGGAGAGCCTTTTGCTGCAGGACAGCGAGTGCAAGGTGTCCCCCGAGGGCCGCGAGGCGCACAGACACGGCTTGTCCGCCCTCAAGAGCGCGAGCCGCAATGAGTACATCCACTCCGGCCTGTACTCGTCCTTCACCATCAACTCCCTGCAGAACCCACCCGAGTCCTTCAAGGCCATAAAGACGGAGAAGCTGGAGGAGCAGCCGGAAGACAGCCCTCCTGTGGAAGAAGTCAGGACTGTCATCAGGTTTGTGACCAACAAAGCCGACAAGCACGTCAGCAGGCCCGTGGTGTCCCTGCCCTCCACGTCTGAGGCCTTCCTGGCCTCGTCCGTCTCCGCCAAGATCTCCTCTTTAATGTTGCCAAATGCTGCCAGCATTTCATCCGCCTCGCCCTCCTCATCTCGGTCCCCGTCCCTGTCCCCCAACTCGCCCCTCCCTGCCGAACACAGAAGCCTCTTCCTGGAGGCTGCCTGCCATGACTCGGATTCCCTAGAGCCCTTGAACCTGTCATCAGGCTCCAAGACCAGGCCTCCATCTCTTCCCCCAAAGGCCAAAAAACCCAAAGGCTTGGAAATCTCCGCGCCCCCGCTGGTGCTCTCCAGCACCGATATCGGCTCCATCGCCCTCAACAGCCCGGCCCTTCCCTCGGGATCCCTCACCCCAGCCTTCTTCACCGCCCAGGTAAGAGCCGGTGGCCCTGTGGTCCTGGCCATACCCACACTGAGTGGTTTAGCAGAAGGGAGGAAAGAGTCACCAAAGCAACTGCCTTCTGCCCTTCAAATGATAATCCTAAGGCCCTGGTAGCAAAGTCACTGAGCCATTCTGAGGGTGAATGACTTTTCCATGCCCAGGCCGAGGTATGCACAAGAGAAAAGGCTCAGGATACTGGCTATGGTGGGATGCTTGATGGGTTTCTGGCTTTGGGGATACCTAAAGCAATGGCGAGAGGGAAAATGCACATTGGCTGTCAAAGCAGGTCCAAACGGTGATTTCCTAGGGAAAGCCGAGCAGGCCAATGACCTTTCAGAAAAGACTTGGGCTTTATGAAGATTTTCTGGCAGGGTTCTCTCTGGGGGCCACTTGATAAGTAGCCATTTGTTTTCTGTTAATAAAAAAATAGATGCTAACCAGTATGGTTGTTGCAATCGTCAGCATACAGCTGTGTTGTCCTCTAGTCTTTAATAAGAAGTGCAAGGGCCACAAAATGGTGAGAGAGAGAGATGCTTCCGTAAAAAACGGTGCTAGTCTGAGAAAGCCCAGGTCCACAGCACATGGGAGAGGAAAGCAAACTTGTGCAGCAAGAAAAGTCTTCAGTGTGATTAACTACAACAAGCAGGTAGCCTTCCCCTTTAAATACAGTATTCAGATGCTCACTCCTGTCCAGCTGGCAGTTGTAGGGCAAAGGCAGAGCAGGTCCTGGTAAACCTATCTCTGTCTCCTCTGGAAAACTGGATGCGTTTCAGTGGTGGAGGTTAAGCGCATTGGCTTTGGGGTCACAGACCTGGATTCAGTTCCTGGCTACACCACTGGGTAGAAGTGTGACTGTGGGTACTTGCTCTCTGAGCCCGTTTCCACATCTGTGAAGTGGATTGTTGTGAGGATTAAATGGGATCATGGCGATGGGAAGAGAGCTGGCAGCAACTGGCAGGTTTGAGTATCATGTGGCTTTGTGGCACCAGGGTGGGGACATGCTTGAGGTGGGTGGGAACTCTGTCCCTTGCCTCTGTATTTGTTGTGTGTGTCCTTGCTGCCACCATCATTAGTGGCAGCATAACTGAGCTTTTCATGTGTGTCAAGCACTGTTCTAAACACCGTCCATGCACTATCTCAGTTATTTTTCATCGCAGGCCCATGAAGAAGATACCATTACTGTCCCACTTTTCCAGTAGAGATAAATGAGGCACAGAGAGGTAAAGTAACTCATCCAAGGTCACACAGCTCAGAGGCAGTAGAGGTGAACTTGAACCCAGTGAGACTGCTCCAGAATCCATGCTCTTTTAAGTAAAATGCTCTTGGCACACCCACTGGGAAAATGCCCAGTTGTCCCTGATCATGGTACATCCATGGATGCAGAGCAGCTGAAAGCAGCTCTTGGCCATTTTTGTCTCTGCAGCTTCTCCCAAATGATTGTAGCCCAGAGATTTCGTGTCAACTCAGCTTGTGAGCTGGTGGCGATGAGCATGCCACCACAGAGGTGGGGGCAAAGGGCTCAGTAATAGGTCAGAACAAGCACGTATGCTCTTAAGTCAGGCATTTTCTTACTGTCCAGTGACTAAGGACTACTGAGTAAATGGTTCTGACACAGCAGCATCTGATGTAGCTCAGAGAAGTAACTAGAGGATCGGGGCCCGGGCAGACAGTCTGAAGCTGTCCTCCCCTGGCCTCTTCTGTGTTTACAGCTGTAAGGTTTAGCGAGGTCTGTAGAGCCAGGCCCAGGCCAACTTGATTTCTGTCTCTGCTTTCTCAGTGAGCCTGTATCACTGTCTGAACAGACGCCAGCCCTGTAGTTGTGGCTTGGGGAAGCGACTTGGACACAGTGAACTTAGGGTGGCTCCGCGCAGTAGGGCTGAGAGGGAGTATGGGTGGGCTGAAGGGAGGGGAGGGCCTTGACACAAGACAGGGAAGAGGGTGGATGTGAAGGAATGGATGCAAAGCTAGGACTGAGAGATGGAATCTCCTAGAATGGCCTAACAGCAGGGAGGGGAAAACATAGGAAGGCAGGATGCTTTAACAGGGCCTGTGCCTTAGCGAGATGAGAGTGAACAGTCCTCAGCCAAGCTGTGAGGATGGGGCCTCAACCTGTCAGTTAGCCTCACAAAGTCCAAGTAAAGGGACCAGGGCTTCCCGAGGAGGCAGAGGCAAAGGGCAGAATCTGGACCCAGGACAGGAGTGTGGAAGTAGGGGGCCTGAGCCAGGAGAGGGCCTTTGGATCAGGGGATTGGGGGGGCTTGGGAGTCTCTTAAGTCATTAAAGAGGTCACAGGCTACCTTTAGGAGATGGCACCCTCACCGTCTCACAGGGTCAGCTCTGCACCTGGAGTTGCTGTGGGTGACCAAGGGTGAATGACAGGGAGGGAGAGAAGAGGTCAGGAGGGGACAGCAGAGACAGCAGAAGAAGGGCAGGGCTCAGGATGGGGTATCACCCAGGTGGGTTCTCTGAGATCAGACATGATAGTCAGGTGGTTTTATCTTGACTTGACAAGCCTGAAGTCCTTTAGGATTTCACGCAGGCCTGGAGTCAGTGTAGGATTTGGATTCTCCGAGAGTCCCTCCGTCAGGTTTGGTTTCAGGTGCCCCAGGGACCAGTCCCTGGACAGTTAGAAACAGTATCAGCTCTCTCAGCAGCTGGACTTCTGAAGTCCACTGGGCCTCAGCCTGAGAGATGAGCCCATTTCCCTGAAATCGCCCCCAGGGGACCGGGCAAAAGACTTCCCTTTGCTCCCTGGTCAACTCTGGCGGTTCCTCTCCACCCGAAGGGGGCTCGGGGCCTTTCTCACAGGCAGCAGTGGCATCTCATTCCTGCAGCTCATTGGTTTCCCTCCTACCTTAGCACTTCCTGTCACAGAAACTCCACTTTCCTCTGTGTGCAACGTGACACTGTTTGCACATAAACATTTGGTTACCTGTGGGAACCTCCTATCAACCTTTCTTCATGGTTGGCTTCAGAAGAGATAAAAGTGTGCTGTAATAACTTGAGACCCTGAAAATGAGGTTCCCAAGAACTTATAAATCATTCTTGGAATAAATAAATATATTTTATCCATTTATTCCAAGAATAATTCCCAGTTATTTTCAGCTAGAAACATGGCAGGAAGATGGGCAGGATTAAGTCAGTCTTGGCATGGCCAGGGTCATGTGGTTATAATTCTGTCCGAGGACCTTACGAAACCACATACCTTGTGTTGGCCCAAATTGAGATTTGAAGTTTCAGTCTACAACATGATAGGCATGAAAAATCATCAGCATTCTGCCACTCCCCCAACATCATAACCTCCACTCCCATCAAGAATATCTGTGGTACACCTGCTGGGACCTGTACAAAATGCAGTTGAGATTACTCTGATGAGTCTTTAAGAAAGCAGGATTAGTAATATAGACAGATATGATGATCACCCAGAGACCTGCCCAGCATGGACTATAAGGAATTTAAAAAAATGAGAATACAAAAGCCAACTGAGTACCAAGGAGTGAGGTGGTTGGTGCTCAGCCACCGAGGTCATATTGGACTGTTGCTAGAAAAGCAAGAATGTTCACTCTTATGGCATGAGCTACAAAAACTGAGACTGGGTTGGGGGGAAGGGGCAGGGGAAGAGCCAGGATGTGAAGCCCTCCTGGGCTCCAAGCCAGGCACCATGGAAGCCCGAATGGTGCCAGCTGGAACTTCTGATTCTCTGTATCTTCTGCACCTGGGTATCATCTGTCCCTCTTCCTTTCGTTTGCCTCTTCTGTTCAGTCTCTCCCGCCTCCTCTCTTACCAGTGTAAAGTTAGTTCAGAATCGGAGGAGGTTGGCTCATTTCATGTCCACTCATTTTTGCCAAGACTTCTGTTCATCACACACGTGAGGTCTAAGATGCTGAGCTCACATGTGTGCAGGCCCCAGGGTGTGAACTCACCACCAGAGTCTGAGCCTGCATGCCCCAGGCTGTATTATGAGCAGCAGCTTTGGATGAACACTAGAGTAGAGATGGCGTGCTGAGGACTGAAATGCTAAAACTGCCTTCCTGCATTTACTGGTGGATGTAACAACCCTGAGCCCAAATCCTAAGGTGGGAATTGGGAGTAAGATGGATGGGTGTGACAAGGAGCAGTGACAGTAGACTACAGTCCTCCTGTCTCAGCTCTGGCCAGGAGACTTGTGGTAGTCGCCTTCCTTCTTTCCACCGAGGCCCGTCTTTTCTGTTGATCTTCATGGTTCTGCCGGCTTCTCCCTAATTCTACCTTTATTCCATTTTCCCTACCACTAACCATCGCCACCCTGGACTGATACGGACTTCTCCACTTTGTCCTCCTTCCCTTATGATCAGCACATTCAGTGATACACAGAGTTCTGTGTGACTCTCCTTCTTTTTCAAAGGCCTTAAAACCATAGGTTATTTGAATTCAGACAACTCTAGGAGTTTCCACGTCACTTTTTGAGGATTATTTTTAACTACAGAGTGGCATTGTCATAGATTCTGTTGGTATCCGTCGGAGATCAAGATGAGAGATGTTGCTACAACCTGCCCCACCATTAGTTGGGCACCTGGAGATACAGAGGTGAGCAAGACAGACACAGCTCCTGCTCTCCTGAGCTTACAAGCTTGCTGTCTAGCAGGTAAAGAATAAGGGCAATATAGAATTTGGGGTGGTGTGACATTATAGAGAACCCTGGGAACTTGTTGAAGAATTTAGACTTGCTTTGATGGGACATTAATAGCTGCTGGAGGCCTAAGTCAAGGGAAATAAAAATTCCTATTAGAATCTATCAACAAATAATTATTGAGCCATTATTTGCAAATCATAGGAAGGACACCAAAAATACAAGTGCCTATTTTTATGACCTTAGAACCTAGCCGTAAAAAGACACACATACAATAGCACATGGCAAGAGTCAAATACACAGCGCAGAGAAGTACCTTAGGCACAGAAGGGGAAAGAGCATTTCTAGAATTGTGTTCTAGAAATCATCCTGATGATGTGGATGAGGGAGAGGGGAAGCTGGAACCAGTCAGGATACGACTGTCAAATTCCAGGTGGAAGACAGTGAGGGTCCATCCCCTTTGGCCCCATCCCACTGTGACAGCCTAACAGTGGGATGGGGCCAAAGGGGATGGATCTGAGAGAGACACAGGGACTGCCATCAGCAAGACTTGGTGCCTGGGTGTGAAGGTGCGAGGGGAGAGCCGGAAGTTGAGTGTGAGTTCTGTGGGAGGAAGAGTAAGTTCTTAGGGAAAAGTTACGAGTCCACTTTGGGCGTGCTGAGTGTGAGCCTGAAGGATATTCAGGGAGAAACATCCAACTGCAATTGGAGCTTAAGGAGAAAGTTTGAGGCTGGAGGTCAAGTCAGGGAGTCATCAACATGTAAGGGGTGGTTCAAAACCATGGCGACAGATGAGATCACTTGTGGAGTTGGTCTATCCCAGGGAACCAAGGGCTGGATAGTTAAAGTAGTTCTGGAATGAGTGCTGAAGGACTCCTAGGACTCGAGGCAGTTGGACTGGTTTAGGCGGCAGTTGTCAAATGCCATCTGTAGGTTGATGGAGGCTTGAATGCAGCAAGAATGGAAATGAGGGGATAAACAGTTAAAGGAAGGAGCCACAGGCCAGGCCCAGAGGTTGTAGCAAGGGGGAAGGCACTGTGCATCTCAGTGACTAGGATGCTGGGCTGTAGAGTCCAGGGATCATGTCTTGTTTTATCATGGTATCTCTGGCACCTGATATATAGTATGTACTCTGTCAGTATTTGAGTGGAGGGATAAATGGTGGTACTGTTGATAGAAATCAGTCATAAGAGATACTGAATTTGGAAAGAAGGTTTTGAGTTCATGCCATCTGGATGAGGGGAAAGCAGGAAAGTCTTTGAGGAGGTGGAATTTTGATGGGCAGAGGGCACTCAGGTGGGACATGTCTGGACAACACTAGCTCACCAGGTTTAGCGCAAATGTGTGATAAGGTCCTGTTAGGAAGGTCTTTTCCCTTGAAAATGAACGCCCGTTGCCTTTGGGCCCTAGGGCACCTCTGTCCCTGGCAGGTGACAGGAGCAGGAAGTCTCTGCCACTCAGAGATGCCCATTTGCTAAGACACTCTTTAGTGAAGGAAGGGGAAGCACTCATTTTGCTGGTGGCTTCTTTTTTAGCCCCTACCTCTTGGGCTCAGCCTACTCTCCATGACTCAAGGAGCTTATGATGAGAGGCTCTGAAAGCTCACATTGTACTGGAGATAACCCAGGGCAAGCTTTATAGGAACTTTCCTTAAAAGAGCAACCAACTAGTTTTTTCTTTATGGCCACAGGATTTTCAAGCAGAACAAGGAAGGGACGGAGAGAAGAGAATGAAGTCATCTTACAGTATTTATTTGCATATATTATAGAAGACATTTCAAGCATATTAAACATGAGAAACAGAAGGCTACTGTATGCTGAGTACATCTTGTATCCCTTAGAAACAAATGTGCAAGTATCTCAATTCCAGACATGGGTATGAATTTTTAGACTATGAAAGTATAAATTCTATACCTCATATGCTCAGAGGATTAAAAAGGAATGGATGTATATGTTTGGCCATGGATGAGAGATAGCTAGCTATGTTTTGCAGAAGACTCACCATCTCTTTAGAGTTGTGAGACCTTCATTGGTAGGTAGACTAGCGGGCCCTGAACACATTGGTTAGTAAATGTTAATGTGGTATACCGTGGTTAGAACCTGGCTCCAGAGTAACATGAAAATACTAGTTTTTACATCACCTGAGCTTGCAGACTTGAGCCTAACATGACTGAGAGGAACCTTAAAGTACCGGCTGACTAGCTTAGTTTGTTTCAGAACATCTGAATACTTTTGCCATATGTAGTTGAGGACTTCTCCCATGACTAGATGAAATACAGTTAGTACGTCAGGTACACTTTCAACTAATTAGGCTTTTTTTTTCCTCCCCATTTTACAGATTAGGAAACTAAGGCATAGAGAGATTACCTAGCTAGTAAGTAGTGGTTCTGAGATTGGAGCCCTGGCAGAGCCTATGCAGAACTGCTAAGTCTTAACCGTTAGGCCAGATGGCCTGGCACATTTGTGATATTACCTTTGATTAGAACAAATGGGAAACTTATCCAAAACATGTATTTATCCTGGTAACCTCATAGGTCATTCAGTATGTAAGAAATACTGAGGAACCAAAGACTCAAATAATTCGGTATAAATTATTTTACCTTTCAGCAGCTTCAATTTGAGAACCTTTGGATGTTTGTCTCCTTTCTGCTGGACAGAGCAGACCTTTCAGCTTAGGTGAAAGCCAAATGTTCTGGATAATTAACAAAGCTCCTAAAGCCAATTCTTGGGAAGAAAATAACACTTTAGCATCCAAGATGATGCAATCTGAAAAGCTGGCATCCTCGCTGTGGTTCTTCTTACACAGAGCACCTTGCTGACATCAAAAAACCACTGAGGGGCTCCTTCTTGTCATCAAAGGGGCAAAACCACCCTGGGCCAGGGAGCTTGCCTCCGTAGAGAATAAAAGCCATACAGACTTACCAGCTGGGGCAGGTTGTTTCTTCTGCTCTCTAGCAGGCTTGCAGGCTAGGACTGCTGCTGCGTGTGTGCAAGCAAATACAATCCTTGGCACTCTCCCCGGAAACCTAGAGTTTTGGCTTTACACCCAATCTGACAAGAAAGGATTTTTTTCCCCCTCCAAACCATTGCCAGGGAGATGAATTCTCATCAGCCCCATATCCGGAGTGAAATCTGGAAAACCCAGTTCAGAGCTTTTGATGAAGCTGCTACTGGGTATTTCAGCACCAGATCCTAAAGTATTAAAAGGCTGTTGATAGGGAAAGTGAAACTTGGGAGGCCCTTTAAAAAAATGTGTGTGTCTATTTATAGCCCAAGTAATGGATGTCCACTGTAGAAAAATAAGAAAATATGGGTAAGAAAAAAATAAAACCTTTTTATGGGATCCCATTTGCTTGTACACTAAATCTTGTTTAATGTGTGAGGAGGAGATTGAAGAAAGCCATCTGGACAAGCTGCTACAAATTTGAGGAAGGTAATTTCCTTAGGGAACGTAACTTTTCTATACTGTCTCCCTTTATGAAATTGCTAATACAATTAGCATTGAAGGAAATTAAACTGTGCTGAGCCTTGCAGAAATAAGAGTTGTCAGATTTTCGTAAAATGGTGAGGCTTACTTTTCTTGGTTCATGGCTAGTGCCCTGGTCACACTGCTGATCACAGCTGGGGTCAGGCGATACCTATTATCAAATACTGTATGTGCTTTCTTTCCCAGACACCAAATGGATTGCTTCTGACCCCGAGTCCACTACTCTCCAGCATACATTTCTGGAGCAGCCTTAGTCCAGTTGCTCCACTGAGTCCTGCCCGGCTGCAAGGGCCAAACACGCTGTTCCAGGTGAGCATTTGGAAATTAACTTTTAAACATGGAACTTCCAAGGGATGTGTTTCCCCAATAAATCCTGCAAAGATAACATTTTCACTAAATGTAGGGCAGAACTCACTGTTAAGTTTCCAAAGGTAGTTCATGTTAATGCAGCTGCAAAAGGCCACCTTCAGAGGCAGGTCTTTTCAACAAGCCAGTGTTCTCATGTCAGATACCCATAAATGGAACAATTAGTTCTAGAATAGTTTTGGATAAGGAAAAAAAAACTTTAAGAATTGTATTTTATAAAATCTCATAAAAGACTTTAAAATACTAATCTATTAGTCAACATAGTGATGTCACAAAGTAAGCTGAAAAACAGTGAACAACTTTTCCATACTGTTATAGAAAAGTTAGCTGCATGATTTTATGAATCAGAATCAAGTTCTCCTTGTCCATAATAAAAAAAAAAAGAAGCATCCGGGGCATTTGGTTAAACACAAATTAAGTCTTAGCTGTTTTATCTTGCAGAACTCCCTGTACTGGGTAAGCACATTCATTGGTTGTTCCCAAACTAGAATCCTGCAGTAGCATCACCTGTTACCATGTGGAAATCAGCATTTCCTCTTGGAGACCCAAAGATTGTTAGTCATCGACCAGTATGTTACTATTTGAATGTGTGAGCATAGAAAACAGTAGAAAGGATCCAAGGGACAGGAATAAAGCAAAACAGGCCAAAGGGCAGACCCCCTTTCCCTGTCTGATTCTAGCCTTGTCTGTCTCATTCACCTGCATCCCAGCACGGTGCACCCCGTTAACTGCAGTTCTTTTGCTCTCATTAAATCTAGCACTCTGCACTTTGCATTATGATTGCCAGTTCATAATGGATATTTCCCCACTGAACTGTGGACCCTCAAGAGGCTAGAATTGTATTGTGTTCACTGTGGTGTACCCCTGGCGTCTAGCACATTGCTTGGTACACGAAATAATGCTCAGTAATTATCACTGACTGGCTGAATGAATGGATGCCTAAGAATTCATCAAGAGGTGTCTTAAAGTTGTGTCAAAAGATGATGTCTCCATGCTTTTTCGAGTTGTTCATTTTGCTTGTCAAGGTTAATATATACCTCTGTGCCAGGGGCCGTACATGCTGGGATTTAGGGTCTCCTTGGGAGAAGGGTGGAGCTAAAGAGGTTTTGATGACTATCTTGCTTCTCTGGTTTCCTAGTAGGGCTGCGGTAGGGTGTCATGATGTGGCTGTACCCCTGGAGTAATTAATTTCTTTTCCTGGCCCTTCTCATCACAAGAAATTGAGATATGGTCATGCACAGCCAACATGTTGATTCTTAGCCATTTTAACTCAGGCAGGGAAACAAAAGCTAGAAATAGCAAAAAGCAGTGAGCAAATACAGTACTAGGCAAGTTTTATATTAGTAATCTTTTGATGAGGAGCTAAAAGACCTTATTTCCTGGAAGTCTCCAGACGGGAGCAGCAGAGAGCTCCTGAGTAGAGCAGAAAGGAGTTGTACGGTGCATACATACAGTCAGCACCTTGGCAGCTGGGACTGTAACACTAACACTACTCTAATCCTACAATCTAAAGCAGGGCCTCTCCAGGGTTCCATAGACATTTGTGAATAATTAATAGGCTCTCATTTCCTTCCTTACTGGGAATTCAGCCACCTGACTGATGCAGGGCTTGATGACCTCCCAAGGAAGCCTTGGAGAACCATTAGTTGGGAGTTCTTTGGGATCTCTTGCCTTAGATACTAAACCTTTTTTTAGCCCATTACGCCCCAACAGGAACAGTGGTTCACATCCACAGTGATTCTACATATTATTAGGATATCGGGAGCTCTGGGAATTGGGAGATAAGCATATCCTCTTCTCTTCAGTCAAGGCTGAAGACCAGTGGTTCGGGCAACAGAATCAGCTGGAGGGTGTGTGAAAATGCAGTTTGCTGGGCCCCATCCCCAGAGTTTCTGATTCAGAAAGTCTGGAATGGGGCCTGATAATAACATTCTTTCAAGTTCCTAGTGATGCTGCTGCTCCAGGAACCACATTATGAGAAACACTGCAGATCAACTGTTCCTAATTTATATTTAGAATTCTGCAGAAGATATACTGCATTTAAAGGCTACCTGCTCAGAATTTTAATTTCACAAACTGGTCCTGTCCTCTTTCCTGGAGCCATTCAGAACACAGCCCTGAAAAGGAAAATACAACCAGGTTTGGATGGCTGACCAAGGTTGCACGGCCTTGAATCCTCTTTTTGGAATTGGGACCCAGGAGACTAAGAAAAAACAATTTTGTACCTTTTAAAATATTATTATTCTTCCTTATAAGAGCAGTTTGGTGTGGTGAAAGTTGAAATTAGCAGTTTTGAAAATGATAAATAACAGAAGAATAATACTTTGAAGTGTCTAATTTTTAAAAATCAAATGATGGATTTTCAAAAATCAGACAACTATCAACAGTGCTCCTTTTAAAACTACTGAAGTTTCTTTAAAAATAACAATAAACCTCTTTCACATATGCTATGTGAATGTGTTAAGGAGGAAAAAAATTAGATTTGGCCTATAAGTTTCAAATTATGCTGGCAAATTTCCTATTATAATGATTAGAAAAGTAGATCAGAATCTTTAGGGTAACAGTTGACAGAGCTGAGTTTTGGCAAAGAACGTCCCCAGATATTACTATAGCGATACTGAAAATTTTAAGGGAAGGAGAGTGAAGATACTAGCCTTTCTGGAAGAGGATGCTTTGTAATCTAGACATGTTTTAGTAGAGAGAGATGCCAAAGACACTGTGCTAACTCTATACAACCTTAGTTACAAGTAAAGTGAGATCAGATTCAACTGGACAGTTTGGCATTTTAAGCTTGTTTTTAGGATGTGTGTTCCATTTTTGAAACAGATTTTGATCAGATTTAGAATGCACCGAATAGGTACAGATATAGTTTGTAACAAGGTAGAGTTAATTTTCAATTGAGAATTTTTTTCTGCCTTTTATTCAACAAATTTAACCCAGCAAATATTTGCAATGCTCTGAGGCAAGGACCATGGAGATGTATACATGTGACTAATTGATGTGTAAACAGAGTGCTACAAGAACCCAACAGGAGTAGCTTTTTCCAGCTGGAGACTAGACAGAGGCTCTAAGGCAGAAGGGGCTGCCAAGAAGAAACAGGATTTCAGCAAAGTACATTCTAGATAAATAGATCTGCATCATTTGAATATGAAAGTACCTATCTGTTCAGGAAGGGACTGGATGACAGGAGATGGGCTGGAAAAGCAGCTGTGGGACTTGAATAGTACACGAAGGAGTTCCCACCTTAATCTCTTGTTAAGTGATAACCGTGGAAAGCTTTTTTTAAGTTGGAGATAGCACAAGATCTCTACTTTAGAGAGGTACTGCTTGATACCAGTGTGGAGGGAGGACAGCTGAAAAAGCAGAAAGCAAAAGGGGCAGGAAAATATGAGGAAATCTACACTACTCCAAATTCTGAGGGAAGAATCATCTTTCAGATGAGAATAGTGGAAATAGGAATGTATTTAAGACATTCCAGAGATAAAATTGAGAGGAAGACTTTTAGTTGGGTTTGTGGAATAAGGTAGTGAAAATTAGGAAGAGACAAAGATTACTGATTAAAAGACTGGGAATACTATTGGTAACAATGGTTACCATTTTTTGAGGGCTACTGTATGCCAGACATTGTTCTAGGCACATGTCATGGCTTCTCATTTAATAGTCCCAATAGTTCTATTTGAATAGATAAAGTACGGCTCAGAGATGTTGCTCAGTTTACCAAAATCACACAAGTGGTTCAGCCCTGATTCACGTTTAGGGCGGTGCTCCTAACCACCGCTCTGACTTAAAAGTGAGTGCAGGAGAAGAGCAGGTTTTGTGGGGAAGAGGCATTGGTGGGGATATCTGACAGCAGGAAATGACCGTTTAAGGAAAGGGACTGTGTGCAGGTGGGTGGGAGCCAATAAAGAGGACTATGAAACATGTCGGAAAAGCCAGGCTAAGAGAAACTACAACTGAGTGTATAGAAATAAAGAGCAGAAATCAGTAACAAAACCAAGAGCTGATTCTTTTGAAAATACCAATAAGATGGACAAAAACCAAAATGAGAGAAGTAGTAAATAAGCTAAAAGAATTAAAATTCAAAACCTGCTCTTCTTCCAGTGTCCCCTCTTAATCCAGGGAATAGTGGTTGGGAACATGCCTTAGAGTATAAGCTAAATGTAAACAGATTTGATAACCCAGTTGAAATGGATAAAATTCTACATAGCATTAAAATGCCCAGGTGTCAGGAAAGAAATAAAAACCTTGAATATGACCATTAAAGAAATAGTAATTAAAAAGCACCATTCCCCAACCCCTGACAAAAGCATAGAAAGCACAGTACCTTTCAATCAGACAGAGTTTAAACTTGGCTATACTGTGTATATAAGCCATGACCTTTAGCCAATCAGAATTCAACTGAAGTCTGTTCTCATCTATAAAATGAGGATAACCAAACTTACTTTTATAGGCTCTAGATACCAAATGAAATGACAACCACTGATAAACTGTTAAGGCACTAGACACAGAACAGTTACTTAAATAGTTCGAAAATTGCAAAAATATATTTACTTGTTCTACAAAGATTTATTATACATCTAACACATGCTAGGCTCCGTAGTTTGATATTTAGTGTTGAAGTGAAATTTAACATTTAGTTTATCTAGACTAAATAGGAATTAAACTAGAAGACAGCCCAGGAGATCACTGTGATACATATCATCCTAGACAATGAAAACCTAGTTTCAAATATCATGTTTTAAAAGGAGGTCTTTAATTGTTGAGTATAGTTGCTGCATTTTTCAGTCCTGAAAGTTCTCAAAGTATATATACCTTTATTCTATTTATCATCTTAGTTACCAGCAATATAGAAATTAACTTTTTTTTAAATCAGTTATGGGTGATCTCTCTATTCAGTTTGGTATTATTTATCTTTTTAATTTGAAAGAATAAGGATACTCTTACTTTCTAAGCCTTTTAAGATAAAAACATTCCTTATTTTTAACAGTTACTGAAAAGCATCATTGTGGTACTCTCGAAAACCGATAGCCAATTTCAGAATACAGTATCAGAAATGACTGATTTCACAAGAGTCAGCTGTCTTGTTTTCAAAGTTAATTTTTCTTACTTTTCAAAGCAAATTAGTGTTCTGAGTAGCTTGGAACTTTATTTAGAAATGGTATTAGAACATGCTTCAGCAACATATAAAGTGTATTTTTTCTAGTAGCCTAGGCATATAAAATGGGGACATTTTCTAAGCCTTAGCCTCTGTTTACTATATGTAATCTTGATCTCATTGTCATCATCCAGTTACTCATTCTGTAAATAACTGGCAGCTGACCTTTGTCACAGGGGTGATGAGAAATGACCCACTATGGTCTGTCTAGGAATGTGAAGAACTCAAATCTTCCCATTGGATTTGCAATAATTATTTAAAAAATCTTTTGTCCCCCACAGTTCCCAACACTGCTCAATGGCCACATGCCAGTGCCAATCCCCAGTCTGGACAGAGCTGCTTCTCCAGTCCTGCTTTCCTCCAACTCTCAGAAATCCTGATGACATCTGGCCACAATTAAAGACTCATTAACTGATGAAACAAATTTGTTCCCATGGGCTAGTTTACCTGTGTTGTAAGAAGGACGTTGTGAAACCCATCTGTTAATTTGGTTTGCACTTTTCACAGCATGGTCTAGATTTATGTTAGCATTTTAAAAACATTTTTATATTCAAGTATATATGAAAATCTGTTTTGCATTAAGTGAATTTTAATGTTTTTGTTTTTATATCCTCTTAGGTTTTAAGTGTTGAACACTGTTGACAGTGAAGAACTTTTCTTAGTGGTTTTCAGTGTAACAAGGATGTGAAGATTTTTTGCTCTTTAATTCTGCAAATGCTGAACTGTGCTTATATACACTATAACCAGCTGTGCCTTCCTTTGCATTTAGTTTTATGTAAATGTTTTTAGTATTAAGAGAAAATGAAAGACAAAAATTAGTATCAAACAGCTCTAGTAGAATTTCATTATTTTTCACAAGTAGGCAATATGAAAGCAGATTCATATTATTTTCTTTTTTGCTTTCAATTGTATGAGAATTGCCTTAGAATCTCTTTTAAACTGAAATTCAGTAAATATAATGTCCAAGTAATGTTTTTATACGAGAAACTAAGCCATATTTAGACAATAAACTTTCATAAAATAAAATGTTCTAAAGTGCATTTTTTGAAAAATGAACTTTGAAAGGCTAGACTTTTAGCTGTTTACAATCTTTTAGACTCCCCTCAGACAAAAACCTAAGATGATGGAAAAGCTACATCAAGTTCACTCTATCCATGTCCCTGGAATACTTCCTAGGTAAGCATATTCTTATTTCAAAAAATTAACCTGGTTCTCCCAGTTTTCTATAATCATACCCCTCTGATGCATTTATTGTATCATTATGAGTTACGGTTTCACTAAACCCCTGCACCTATAATTACCATTTGAAAATCCTATGCTTTGGAACAGGCTCACAGACTGACCATGAATAAAAAGAAACAACTTTTAACACCGGGTACCTTGATGTGTATAGGTATATCCTTGCTTGTGGAAACTGAGAGGTGTAGAACACACTGCTTTATGTATTACTAAATTTATGGTGAGAATGAAGGATAACTGATAAAAGAAATATAAAATTCTTCAGGAACATCATCATTGTGGAACTGAACTGATTATTTAACAATTTGGAACACTCAGTAAATTCTTTTGTGTTGCATAGTGTAGTGTAGAGCAGTGATAACAGAAACATTTTCTGTTCCTTCAAAAAATTAGCAGGCACCACTCTATATATGAAGTTGGAAAGTGCCTGGTGATTTCAATTCGAGATTAAGGTATTTTTCATCCTTATTAACAGAGGCCAATTTGAAATGCAGCTAATTGATCCTAACCAGGCATTAAGTGGCAGAGATTATGAGAGAGAGTAAAAAAGCCCACAAAAACAAACATTTCTTGAATTTTCAAGAAATCTAAAATTTTGTTATGTAACTTAAAAAGTTGAGATTTTCAACTGGAACTGAGCATCTCTGTGTTTGAGGATGCATGCCCTTATTTGGGGGAAAAAATCCAAATACTCTAATATGCATCTTTGAATACAATGGGCCTATTTCAAAATTGTGCAAATAGCTCCTCCTGTCACTCCCTCACAGACTGAGGATAATTCTGTACTAAAAAGAGCCGGTCCAGGGGACTGGTATTTACCAAACATGAAATGTTAGAAGAGGCCTTTAAGAACGCATCCAAATACCATTTCCAGGTAAGAACAAACTACACAGGAGAAGCTGAGAGTGGTGGAAGGCGACACGGTTCACTGAAAGTAGAACAATGATTGGCGCTCAGTCCAGGTCTGTTTCCCCATGCCTAGCTAACAAATAACTACTGGTCCAAAACTAGGTTAGGTAGAAAAGCCAAAAAAAAGACCATTAAAAAAAAGAAAGAAAACGGTTTTGTCAGTTAAGAAAGAGAATACCTCAAATGAAAGACTCTTATAGAGAAACTAAAGTTAGTCAATGTGCAAAAATTTCAACCAAAAATATTTTAAATGTAAATGCTGACTGTAAATCTGATTCTTGTATTCCCTCCCTCCAAATACTATGATTAACATACACTCTGGTCCCATTTATTAGAAATGGAAAAATACCATAATTTTTGATGAATCAAAAAGTCACTATAACACAAATAAAGAACTGGAGGAACAGTATCGCTCTGCCTCATTCTGCGTGTGCTGGGCTTTTTGTCTTTAAAACTATTTTAGTCAGAAAATAGATTTCAAAGAACATATTAAATAACTTTTTTCCCCTTTTTACATGTTTGCTTGATCAGTCTTAAAACGCTATGGTAAAGTTTTATAGAACTATAACCTAAATGTTGGTCTCTTTGTACACATCTTTTGTATGACTGCAAATCTTCATCCACTTTCATATATGTATCATTTTTACTATTATTTTTGTTCAATAAATACTTTGTGATAAAAGGTGTGAAGAGGCAAGTGGGTTGGTGTCCTTCCATTTACTTCAGATGATCCAAATTTCACTTTTCTATATGGGTACAAGTTGGAAAATGAGTTGTCATTTAGCTTAAATATGGCACATCAAAACATGCTATGTATATATAAATCTTCTTTAAACATAGATATTTAAGGAAATATACTTACTGAGGTTGAAATGGATGGAAAGGAGTGGGTTTGAAAAATGGTCCTCTGATCTTTTAAATCTAAAGTTCTATCAATCATTCTGTATTGATAGGAAAACTGAAAAGGAAAAACTAAATTACCAGTTATTCTTTTAACTGCAAATAATATCAAGAAACTAAAGATATCCCTTGTTCATAGATTGGAACACTTAATAGTGTTATTAGGATTACATCACTACCCAAAATAATCCACAGATTCAACTCCTATTGCAATCCCAAAGGAACTTTTTTCCCCTAGAAACAGAAAATCCCATCCCGAGTTTATATGGAATTTCAAGGGACCTTGAATAGCCAAAACAATCTTGAAAAAAAAGAAAAACAAAGGTGAAGGACTCGCAGTTCTTGATTTCAAAACTTACAAAGCTACAAGTAATTAAAACATTGTGGTACTGGCAGAAGGACAGAGATGTAGACTAAGAGAATGGACTTGAGAGTCCCCAAATAAACCCTCACACCTACGGTCAGCTGATTTTCAATAAGGGTGCCAAGACCATTCAGTAGAAAAAGGACAGTCTTCTCAACAAGTGGCCTCGGGAAAACTAGATACTCACATGCAAAAGAATGAGGTTGAGCCCTCACTTTACACTATGTACAAAATAATTCAAATGGGTCAAGGCCCTAAATATAAGTGCTAAAACTGTAACATTCGTAAAAAAAAAATGGGAAAATATTCATGATTTTGGATTTACCAACAGCAACTTAAATATGCCACCAAGAACAGCAGCAACAAAAGAAAAAACAAACTGGACTTCATTAAAATTAAAAACTTGTATAAAGGATACCACTAAGAAAGTGAAGACAATCCACGGAAGAAAGTAATTACAAATCATATACCTCATAAGGGTCTAATATCTACAATACATAAAGAACAACTCCAACTTAACAAAAAGGCTACAACCCAATTTAAAAATGGGCAAAAGACATGAACAGACATTTCTCTAAAGCAGAAATGGCCAATAAACACATAAAAAGGTGCTCAATGTCCTTAGTCATTAGGGAAATACAAATCAAGACCACAATGAGACACCACTTCACAGCCATTAAAATGAATGTAATGGGAAAGAAAAAAAAAAGTGAGGATGAGGAGAAATTGGACCTCATCCATTACTACTGGGTATGTAAAATGGTGTGGTCACTCAAAAACTGGTGGTTCTTCAAAAAGTTAAACATAAAATCACTAAATTACCCAACAATTCCACTCCTAGGTATATAAACTCAAGAATTGAAAACAAGGGCTCAACCAGATGCTTATATACCAATGTTCATAGCAATACTCACAACAGCCAAATGGTGGGAAAAAACCCAGTGTCCATCAACAGATGAATGGATAAACAAATGTTGTATATTCATACAACAGTATTATTCAGCCATGAAAACAAATGAAGTTCTGATACACGGTGCAACATGGATGAACCTTGAAAACATTTATGCTATGTGAAATAAGCTAGGCACCAAAACACAAATGTGGTGTGACTCCACTTACGTGAAATATCTAGAATAAGCAAATTCATAGAGAGAAAATGTACATAAGAGGTTACCAAGAGCTGGGCAAAAGGGAAAACGGGGGGTTATATCTTAATGAGTACAAAGTTTCCGTCTGGAGTGATGGAAAATTTTGGAAATAGACAGTGGTAATTGCTGTACAACACTGTGAATGTAATAATTAATGCCACTGAACTGCACACTTACAAAGGGTTAAAATGGCAAACTTTGTTATATATAAAGTAAAAAACAGTAAAAACAAAAAACACACATAAAAAACAAACACAAGAATTATCTTGGGTCTAAAAGATAAGATTATTGTAACACATTAACAAGTAGTCTTTCAAACATAAGCTTGTAAAGCGCCAAACAGAATACAGCCACTTCCATACAGAGCGACATATTCAATGTGTTAACAGCAACACTTGGAAGGAAAACAAAAAAGGCATCCTCTCTTACCTTTAAGAACCTTGTCAGTTTAAGACGAATCATGTGTTCAAGGTTCAAAATTTCTCAGTTTCATTCTCTTCACTGCAAAGTTTTCAGAATCTGAATGGTGCTCAAGTATCAAAAAAAAAAAAAAAAATCAAATTCCTTAATAAAATGAAGAAACATCCCTAGCTCTTACTAGGAAGAAGAATTTTATGTAAATACCAGGTATAGTTCTTCACCTTTTATATGCAAGAATCAAATCTATGCATACCTATGGTCAAATTAGCAACAAGTCAGATATGTAACCCATGAAATGAAAAATGTGACCGTTATACCTGAAAGTGCTATCCTTCAAAATTACAGTTAAGACCACTAAGTGAATGGCCGGCACAAATATAAATCAATTACCATCACTGTCACAGCGAGACTTCATTATATTAAGGAGGCCCATGAAAGAAAATTATCCCATTCTGCACAGCCTTCTTCCCCAAGAAAGAACTGTGACTCAACAAATTTAACAACATGAAGATTTTGTTATTATAAATTTCAAAACAAAATGGAGGAACTTCCACATAATATTTATAACCTTCAAAGTACAATATTAATACATGTCTGTCAGAAATAACAGCAGGTTTTGTTAGGCTATAGGGTTTAACATAAAACCAATTTACAAATGTGAAAAGCAGTAGTGGTCCAATATTCACCATTACACATGAATCTGTTTCTTTCAGAATTTTTTTTAAAAATTAAAATTTCAGTATCATGAAATATTAAAATAACACCCCAAACATGCCACAATCACTATTCACAAATAAAGTTAAAATGAAATATACAAAAATTCACTTAATACTGTTAAATAACAATAAACTACAAGATTTCCTGAACAGAAATGGTAGGACCCCTGAATGTTTTACAGTGAACGTCAGGAAAAAAATTACGTTATGACTACTTTCATGATATATAAGCCAAGAATTTACATGACCAATACAAAATATACCAATTAAGATTTGTAGTTTGTAAGATGCACTAAACAAATAGTCCTTAAAAGTGAACACAAATACTTAAAACACTGCTGCCAACACCAAGGTGTAGTTGTGATGTTCAAAAAGATGCATAATTAAAACTGTAATATTTACTATCTCTGGTAAACACATAATACCTACAATGCTCTAAGTTCTCATTTCTCTCATTTGTATTTATCATGGCTCATTTCAAAGACATATTATAGCTTTTAGCTGATTCCAAGTGAATGTTATAAAAACACACACATACACACAGCTCTCAAATGAAATAAATTGTTCCCCAATGAAGTATTATCCTTTCTAATTAAAGAATTGTATTTAAAACAAATAAACAGTAACAAGACCTCTCATGTTTGACTGGACTTGTATGGTTTAGTTTTAACTAAATTAAAGCACAATGTAAAACAAGTTAAGTGTGTTAGTATACAAATATCCATTATTATGCAGTAAATATTTCTAAAATGAGGAAAGGTAAAAATAAGTAATTTTGGTGCTTTAATTTACTGGTATCTAATGCAAGATCCCCAAAATGTCAGGTATTTACTTGCCCAAATCAACTTCTGTATCACATGCTTTCCTAAACATAATGTGCTTATCAATTTCTTAGCTACTCTATTTGCCAATGGTCAATAAAAAATTATATAGCACGAACTTAAGAGTGTTCAAGATGGCTCACTTATTTTACTGTTAAGCAAAGCTAAATTTACATTCCAGGAAACACTGCAGTTATTTTTAAAAACAAACAAAAAAATGCAGCAGTAAAACAATCTGTGAGGAGAAACAGATGCATTCACATATAATAAAGCCACTGCAACTTCTTCAGGCATTCAACTGTTGTGTTAAATAAACAGACAGTAGTTATTTAGCAGCAATGATTCCGCAATAAATAATGCACTGTGTTTCTCAGTCCTGCACAAAAATTGCAGCTACAGTTACATCAATAGCTGTAACCTACTGGCTCTAATGGCAGAAAAGACCTTAAAACCAACTGTACAAAAAAATTGTCACACTGTGACAACAAATATAAAAACAATCTGTAGGTCTGAAATAAAAAGACTCCACTGTGAAGAGGACAGTGTAGACAAACGAAGATTCCAAGTCCACCAAAAGAAATAATTGCCTTCAGATCTGAGTCCTTGATTGATAAGAAAGGCTGGGGGCTGGGCTTGAAACCATGTTATCAGACTTAAAAGAGCATGCTCTGTCTTCTGTTCTTCCCATGTCCTAAAATATAAAGTCATTTTATGAGGCAGTTCAAGGTTCAGTTTTATCCCACATACAGTATTTGGTGACTCTATGAAGCTAATGTTCCCACCAGCAAAAGCTAATATTCCACGGTAAGAGTGATCAGCACTGTTCTTAAATGACCCTTTTGTTGATGGGGGTCAGTCTACAGCTTCTATGCTTCGAAGTGATGAACCTGATGACTAGGGAAGCATAAGATGTGTCTTCTGCCTCAGGTGCCAGGGATGGCGTGTGCAGTGATCAAGCCAGGCCACTTGTAAAAGGTCTTTGTGCCATCTGCAGCTTTCAGGATCCCTGATTTGACTGAGTCAGATTTCTCTCTGAAGAATTACTGAGCTGCCCATATCATACAGAAAAGTGAGTACGTGCAATGCTAAACATACACAGCTGTGGAATGCACTGTACATTGGTTTTTACATCAATAATTTTACTGATCAATTTATAAACCAAAAACTTGGGTCCACACAAAATTTCATGATCGACACGTGAAATGGTTTATGACAAACACACCTGTCTCTGGGTAAGAAGAATTTCGAAAACCCGGGTCCTTTTGCAACTGAATCTCTTTCAAACTGAATATTGATACACCTAAAATGCACAGACAAAAATTATCAGGTGAAAGTCTAACATCGTTAACGCAAATATAACCCAACTGTAGACAAACTGTCTAAACATGTATACTAAGTCAACATGAAACATTTATAAGGTTATAGCCCCGCCAAAATATTCTCCCTTCTGTCCCACTGTTGAGAAGAAAATCAAACCAATTAACCTCCCTTCAGAACATGTCTCCCCCAACTCTGCTTTAAATCATGCTTTGAGTATGTGTTTCTCTGAGGAGAATGTACATTATCTATTTCTAGGACTTAACTGGAGTTGGGAGACCTAATCAAAAAGTATTACTCAGTTTTATTCTACCCTTTCTTTATCTGTCTTCTTATAATGGCATGAAGGTCAAATCCTCAAACTATCTGCAGATTTTTACAGAAAAACAAGAAATAGGTTTGTACACCACACCTGCAACTCAAAATATAAAACCTGATATTAAAAATGAAATGTAAACATCATCTTAAAAAACACTTGTAATTCATCTTTCTCATTTTCAATCTCTGCCAGAGAGGCAGTCTTTCATTAAAAAATATGCAGTCTAAGTTCTATGTGAAAAGTCTTAAGGATCCTTGATTCTAATTAGAAAACTCTGGTCAATCAATACTGTCTAGCAAATGAGAATGGGAAATTAATGAAAGCTTTTGGCAGTTCTGTTCCCAAATATTCTCACAATTCTCCACTCACCTTACTCAATAAAGTACGATATTGAGGTGATTTTAAAAAAGAATGTTCCGAGCAAAATCAAGCAGTTGCCTCAGGCATGAGAAGTTGGCTATTTTAGTGACTGACAATATGCTCACCACCATCATGTGGGGACAGTAAAGTCAAAGTGAACACAGTAAAGGAAAATCATCTTTACATACCAAAAAGGAAATCTACTTTCACAAGAAAACAGTCTTATGTTTTGGCTGTGCTTCATTACTACTTGCCTGAAGTCCATTTTTAACACCTCTGAACCAAAGCAATCCAGACTGGGCCAAATGACAATGCCTATCATCAGATGGCATTTTCCAACTTTAGTCCAGTAAGATTAATGACCCATGCCTAAATGCTATTGATTTCTTACAGACTTGTGGCAATGTGCTCAGTGTTCAAAGAAGTAAATTAAAACATAGGCAAGTAAGACATACACCTCCCTTCAAGGAATTCTGATCTAATTACAAAAGACCAGAATTTTAGGCTTAAAAACCAACAATCTCTTCCTAAACCCCTAATTCACCCTAGTCTCCAATGCTGGACAAACGAAAATAAAGGGGAGTGGGGGTAGGGAGACACTCTACAAATATCTCTTACTTTCAGGTAAAGTGTGTATTCTTGGTCCCAGACTTCGAAAGTACACATGTTTCATGGCCTCTTCTGCTGAAACCCTTTTCTTAGATTCATACTGTGAAAAACCAAAGAATTGCTTTATTAACTTTTTCCTCTAAATTGTGTAAAAAGTGTGTGTGGGGGGGGGCACACAAATTAGCACTGAAGTATTCAGAGCTAATTTTATCTTAATTACTTAATACAAAGACTTTTTTTTTTTTTAAAAAGAACAAATCTGGAGTACTATGCTCTAATTTGAGTTGCTATTGAGATTATGTACCAATGATTATATCTGAGCTACAAATTTCCAAGATCAAGTTGGATCTTAAGTAACAATTTAGGTTCCCTTTTTTTCTGAAGTGATGAAAAATTAGAAATATCTGACCTTTAGTGTTATTTTTCTTATGAATACCAAAGGACTTTTGGAAATAAACCCAATACCTTTATGAAAGGCATTATTAAATTACCTATTCAACAACCATTTCCCCCTTTTCCTTGATGAAATAACAGATTTGTTCAAGGCATCCATGCTTCCAACTCTAACAGATGAATCATAAATCATGACCATTCTAAGTTTAGGCTAATTATGACAATTCTGCTCCCCAATACCCAACCTGTCTTAAAATTAATGTTATGCCTTAGGAAGACTTAGACTTAGGAAGAGGCCCTGCAGAGGTTTCCAGAAAAGCCTCTGCTTTCTAGGTACAAGAGGACTAATGTGGCTAACACAACCCTTATCCTCTCTCTTCTTCCTGCTCTGAATAAAGATATGAATGGTATTTGAAGGTACGGCAGCCTGTACATCAGTAAGTATAAGGAAGAGAAAGAGAACATGAGAGAATATGAACTGCAGAGAACATGACCTTGACATAGTTGATCAATACCAGCAGCTGACTACCTCAGACTGTTCTAGGTCACAATGGGAGACCAGACAAGGTAAGAGAAACCGTAATTTTTTTTCACCTAAGCGTATGTCTTAACACATGCTAGATACTACCATAAATAATCTTATTTAATTGTCATGACAAACATTTGAGAGAGAGATTACCGATCCCGTTCTAAAGATAAAGAAACTAAGGCGCAGAGAAGTTAACACAGCATTTAACAATTACATAAGATGTGACTTACCTGAAGAAATTTTGTAATCAACTCGATTCCTTCAGAGTCTAACCTAGAAACAACAGACAAGTAGAAATTTATTTTTTTATCTTAACTGATAACAATTTTTCAAATAAACTATTTTCCAAGTGTCTGTTAAATTCAAGTGCCCTAAATAGCACACCTTGCTTCTTTCAAACAGACTCAAATGTTTTATCCTTAAAAGACTTATTTTGCCACTTGTTTAAGAAGAAAGCACAAATAACTGGGCTGCAACTCAAATTTCAGTATTCAAGAACAGATTAATTATTAAAACTATAGAATTTTTTAAAAAATCACCTTTTTGTGTCAAAACAAAGTAACCTCTATTATTGAGAAAGCTTAAGTATATCAGATCAGTTTTCATAGTGTTCCCCTGAACACAAGAGTACAAAAGTATCATTTTCCTATTGTTTAAGTGAAAACAAAAAGATAAGTGACCCCGAAATGGATTACTGTGGTTCAAAATAAACACAGAAATAAGTCATTCAACAAATTTTTACAGGGCAGTCTGCTGAGCAATGAGTAAAGATAACCTAAGGATGAAATTAGCTGTCACTGCCAAAAGCACAATTACGAATAAAAATATATTTCCCCCTGAGTGAGTGGGTACTGTGACCTAGAGAGTCTTCAGACTCTTCTATCCTTCGCAGCTTGCCATTCTGACAAACATCCAGAGCTTCATGGGCACAGACAAGTTAGGTGCTAAGGTCATGAAGAATCTGGTAGCAAGAAATATGTAAATGACAAAAATAGGAGAAAAACATACAAAAAAGTCTAGCACATAATATTCTTCCTAAGAGAAGTCTACTTAGAATGTTGTTAGCTGCTATAGTGGCAAGAATATCAATTCACATGAAAACTTTAAAATATTTTTGGTACCAGAACAGTTTTGCTATTATTCCCTATCTTGGGAATAAACAGAACTAGAGTGAGTGTGTTATGTTGTGTGCAATTTCGATTAAAACAGACATTGCCCTTATTTGGTATCTTAGTGTTCTTTTTCTTTTACTTAAAGAAAGATGAAAAAATATGGTCAATAGGGTTATTTATTCTGTTACTTACTGAAAATGTAATATATTCCGTAAGTAAAAATATTCTGACTCAAATTTTAATGGGAGTCTTGGATCTGGAGTATGTCTGAAAACAAATTTTAATTGGATAGCCAATATTAAGGATATGAGGTCAGACAGTTTATATTCTTAGAATACAAACTATCGTTAACAATGGCTGAAATACTGACAGGTCATCTTGTGTAAGAGTCACGATTTTGCTTACAATACATTCTTAGGTTTTTTAAGTAAATACAGAATAACTGTGTAGACAGCAGGACAAATTTCATCATAGTCTTCATGGTACTGAATAAGGCATTAATCAATGTCTTCCTTCCAGGAAAGGGAACTACATAAACCCTAGAATTCTAATACATGCGTTCTATATTCATTTCACTTACACCTCAATTCTGTGGACTTAACATACTTTGGTAATTCCTGGTCACTGAATTATAAAATTAATCTGACATAGAAAGGAAGAAATCAAATTAAACTAGATCTTAAAATATTTAAGAATTGTTTATGTGTAGCATGTATTTTTTTTCCTGAATCCTTACCGAGGCTAATGCTTCAAGAGACTATAAAGAATCACGTGGGTTTTCCCCTTTTCACTTAAAGGAAAAAAAAAAAATACCTGGGTGCATGGTTAATTAGAGGCTGTGGTTTGTATTTTGGAAAGTTGTAGTTCTTGAACTCATCATTTGAAGAAACACCTGGCCAAGTTTCCTGAGATGGAGTTCCTGAATTTAAAAAAATATATATTTATAAATATATAAAAATTTTTATATAGGTAAATATATATAAACAGGGAGAACTAAGGAAGTATCTTAAGGAACAATTTCTATTTAGTAATGACCTGATTATTTCAACTGAAACCAAAATGACAGAAATAGTAAACATACAGATTTTATTTCTGGACTATACAATCATGCCATAAAAATGATGCCTCATTGATACCTAAGCTAAAATATTTCCTAATAATGTGCTACAGGTCAGTTTTCAATAATATTTCTCTCTCATAAAGATTTTATAGAAGAAAATTTTATTACTAAGGTGGAACTGAGTAAGTGAAAAGAAGTTACCTAGAAGGATCTATCTTTATCTTAATCACGCTAATTACAATTCTTATAACAACTATTAATGTTAGTCTCAGTATCAAATTTGTAAATATTTTTTTTAAAGGTACAGTCTTATCTAGCTGGTCAATTGGAGGTAACAAATCACTGGGAATAAGATTTCTTCCATTACCTAGCAGTCGGAAGATTAAGTGCAATTCATCTTCCACAGTTGATCCTGGAAA
This sequence comes from Camelus bactrianus, assembly GCF_048773025.1. Classification (NCBI taxonomy): domain Eukaryota; kingdom Metazoa; phylum Chordata; class Mammalia; order Artiodactyla; family Camelidae; genus Camelus; species Camelus bactrianus. Next base: position 38,425,264 of record NC_133550.1, on the reverse strand, counting down.
CAGAGGCCTTCCAGAAGCCATTTCAAAGAAAATGCAACCAACGCCCCTACGAAATAAACCATTTAAAAAAAGAGAGAGAGATGAGCAATCCATTTACACTTTATTAAGCACAAGAATCTTTTCCTTAAGGCTGCCTCTCTGGAGAATTTGTACTAGCCTGCTAGAAAATCTGCAGAGATTTTTTTCAGATCCAACTAAACTAATTTGTTAACATTTATCCTATTTGTCTCAACTTCCATACTGATACATCCATTTCCCTCACTTAAAATGTCCAGCTCTCTTCTGCATGATCCCTGAAGAATAACACTAACAATGGCTAACAGTTACTTAATGCTTACTATGTGTTAGGTGGTGGTTAGCAGGGATACAGAGAAGCAAATGATTCAAGATGTTTTTATGCAGGAAGCAGAGAGAGAACCCGTAAACCAAATGAAGAGTGTGTGAATAAACGTGTGTCTGTGTTTAAGAGAAGGAAGAGAAATAGATACAGGTTCACAGAATAGACACTGTCTAGGATCTGTGTGAATACATTGAGTTTAAGACATACTCTTTCCTGGCAGGGGGAAGCCATAGTTCAGTGGTAGAACACATGCTTAGAATGCACAAGGTCCTGGGTTCAATTCCCAGTACTTCCATTATATACAAGTATATAAACCTAATTATCTCTCTCATAAAACAAAAAAAATTGAATTAAAAAAGACATAGTCCTGCCTTTATAGGACTTACAATCTAGCAATTATGTATAAAATTTAATTATACATATTAAAATGTTATATAGAAGGTAAAATGATGGAACCACTATGAAAAACAGTACAGTGGTTCCTAAAAAAAAAAAAAAAAAAAAAAAAAAATTACCATATGACCCAGCAAAACTCCACTTCGAAGTATTTACCCAAAAGAACTGAAAGCAGTGTCTCAAAGAGGTATTTGCCATGTCCATAGCAGCACAACAGCCAAAAGCTGGAAGCAACCTAAGTGTCCATCAAAGCATGAATAAATAAACTATAACATACATATACAGTGATTATTCAGCCTTAAAAATGAAGGAAATTCTGACACATAAAGTCAAATATCTTTGTACCACATGGATGAACTTTGAAGACATTTATGCCAAGTAAAATAAACCAGTCACAGAAGGACAGATACTGTATGATTCCACTCATAGGAGGTACTTAGAAAAGTGGAATTCACAGACACAGAAAGGAGAATGGTGATTGCCATAGGTCTGGAAGGAGAGGGAAACGGACAGTTCTTGTTTAATAAGTATGGACTTTCAGTTTTGCAAGATGTTAAAAGGTCTGGAGATTGATGGTGGCGACAGCTTCACAATAGTGTAAGTGTACTTAATGCCAGAGAACTGTACGCATAAAATGATAAATTTTGTTATGTATATTTTTCCACAATTAAAAAAAAGTTATACAAAGTTACATAAATGTTCAACCCAAGACAACAACAGAAGGAAGTATGACTTATCACTACATGACAGGTACAAGTAATAAATGTAACCACAGTTCAGAGGAAGGTATTGCCACGGAAGGCTAGGTTGTATTCAGGAAGGATTTATGAGAAACCATGTTTTCAAAGTTCCTGGGCACAGGCTCTTGTTAGAGAAGCGGAGTAGGCATTCCAAATGGATGAACTGGTATGAACATAAGAGCAAAGGTGGGAAAGTCCAGGTTATTTATGAGATACAGTGAGTAGCCATTTGGCTAAAAGGAAACAACTGAAGTAAGTTGAATAGCCTGAAATAAGTTGAAAAAAGTTTAGAGAAATTATAGAGATCATTAAGTATCAGATTGAAGAACTGTACCTTATTCTATAGATAATCAACGGGGAAGCGGCAAATGTGTTTGAATAAAGGAGTGTTATGATCAAAGTGGTGTGTGAGGAAGATGGTTATAGTATTTTATTATTTCTAGATCAACTTAAAGCAAGTGGATTTTGGTGAATATTAAATGATGATAAAAATAATAATTTTAAATTATTATGTACTTTGTTTTAAATTACATAGCACTTTACACAGTATTACCATGTAAGAGAATGTACACTCTTCTAAGTGCTTTATATACATTAGCTCATTTGGTCTTAACATTATCTACAGAACGACCTTTTAAAGTAGTTATTGTTACTATCCCCATTTCCTCAAATGAAGAACAGGCCAGTAGTTTTGATAAAGTTATTATGCAGTTTTAAGTGGCAGAATTGGTATTTAAACATAGGTGATCTTCCGTTCCAGAACTCATTGCTTATATTGTGTCTCTTTAAAATAATACCTTTTTAAAGCCAAATATCTACCAGTATTGCCCTGTGTTAATGGCTACATTCTTTCAAAATTATAAATGGCAATAATATCTGCATATATTTACCACATGTCAATCTGTGTTGAGTACTCCGAGGAACCGAGAAGCACATCAGGTGGCCGGTACCACAGTGTGACAACTTCATTTGAGTAGGTCTTTGTGGGAACTGACTTGGCTCTGGCTAGTCCTTCATTGGGGAAAGAAAATCATTAAGAAATAGCTAGAATGGATTTCCCAGTCCACATTCTCACCATGACTCCTATCACAAGGATGCTTGAGATGGCTACTCTATACCTTCTTGAAGCTTAACAAAATTAGTTCTATGATTTTTTTTTTTTTTTAGTGTGCATGGTCTTGGGTCAGCAAATCCTTATGTAATTAAACTAAATAACAATTCCATAATCAGAGGCTATGCTTGCTATTATGAGTAAATGCACCTGGTATGGCATCTAGGTTAATCTTAAGATATTCTTCCTTCGGTCCATGAATTATGATGCCAAATTACTTCCTACCTGAACTTAAATTAATGCAAAATAGGCCAGTGACATTAAGATAACAATTTTACTTCTTATAACTATAGGCTTTTGTCACTTCTTAACCTGATTCCAAATTTAATTTGCTATACCAATTCTTATCAAAAAACATGAAGTTACACTACTGTATCTAAATTAGATTAACAACGAAGACTTACTGTATAGTATACGGAACTATATTCAATATCTTGTAATAATCTATAATGGAAAAGAAACTGAAAAATAATATTTATATATGAGTGTAACTGAATCACTTTGCTGTATACCTGAAACTAACACAATATTGTAAATCAACTATACTTCAATAAAAAAATAGAATACCAAAAAAAAAAACCCCAAAAAACCATGAAGTTACTGGTCCATGATCCTATTAAGTTTCACTGACAATTCCCTTGCAGAAGTCTATTCCCTGGAATAAATTACATTGTTGTATACTTTCTTTTTAAGTTTTAAGTTATATGGTTAACTTTAAAGTAAGACAAACCTCACTGCCTTTGGATATTAATTGTTTTAAATGATATAAAACATATCATTCCTTTGTCAATTTAATATGAAATTCAGTGATTATCTAGAAATAAAGGCAAGAGGTCACAACTTTATCTCTTGAGCCACTGGCAAAAGAGAATTCTTTTTACCACCACTACACCTCCAAATTTTGATCACCAGAAGTAGTAACTTTAAAAAATATTTGAAGAAATATAAATTTATTATAACATATAGTTTATTCCAAACAACAAAAAATAATTCATTTTTTAGGCTGTGGTTTCTATTGTGTGTGACACAATTATGCTGACTAAAATATTAAACAAGAAAAATGTCATAAATGGATGATTCGATACTTTGTTAAACTGGATAAAGTCACCCAAATGAAAGCAGAAATTTAAATAATTAGGCAACACTCACACTATTTTTCTTTAGCGTATGGGCTAAAGAGTTGAACTGAAGCAATGTTGACACTTTTATTTAATTACAGGTTTTACTCTACCATCCCAACTTGGTAAAATAAATTCAACAAATTTTGGTAATAAGCCAATGGGGATAGCTTTCTGATTTCTCTTCCTCTTATTAATATTGGGTTATATGGGGGAAAGAACAAGGCTGCAAATTTTCTTATCCTATAAACTATACATGAAACATCAAAGCAAATGCAATTAATAGTTTCCTCAGTATCTTATACTCCTGCTCCTGAAAGAATTCTAAACGAGGGTGCTTGTTCAAATAGGCTCCTGGTTCACAATCAGAACTGCAGTACTGGCATGAAATGAAATAAATAATCATCTCTTCCAAACAAAATTAATTAAATGTGATATGGTATTATTATACAAGCCATTTTCTATTATTAATGAAAACATCTATTTATAGTAATAACTTCTTAGACCAGAATTTTATTGATCACAGAAACAGGAGTAGAATTTTCATAGAAATCAAGAACAATTTATAGTAAAATACTCAGTTACATGACTCTCCCTTACTTGCGTCTGACGTATACTTACTATGCAACCAGTAAAAAAAACCAAATAACTAAAAGCAATTCAAAGTTGATCGTATTAGCTCATGGAATATTAAGAACTTCCTGTTGGCCTGTGGGAAGATGAAATTTGCTTGGTTTGCTTTGTAGAGGTAAAGAAACAAAATTTAAAGCACTCATAGTATTATTCCCTGCCAAAAGTAAAATTTTGATGGCCCCTGCCATTCATTTTGCAATTCTAATAGCCAAGCAGGGTTTTTCTATTACTGTCATTCATTTTGGGATTGAGGAATAAGCAGCAATAAATACAGGTTGGCCAAAAAAAGAGAAGGGAGAGTGATGGGGGGACAATGAATAATAATTACTAGGAAAATAACATAAATTATGCCCTAGACACTCTATGTAAGTATATGCAAATAACTTGCAATTTATTATCTAAACTCATGTGGCCTACCCATTTCCTTTTAAATGGCAACCTACCTTTCAAACAAGTGGAAAAGTGTTAAATGAAAAAAAGTATAGGAATTTCCATAATAAATTAAGAACACTAATTTTTAAATGTTACTATGAGTAATACTTGAAGCACGAATATTTTTCAAATTCAATGAAATACTCCAAAAGTAAAACTACTATAATCACTTAAAAAAAAGGATAAATACTAACTATTAAAAACTGCACGGGCTTTTAAAAACTAACTTCTATTAGAGTACTCAAACTCTCAGAATGTGAAATATTAAAAAAAAAAAGCTACTATACAAAGTTCTCTCAATATAAAAAAATTTACTTCCTAGAAGCAAAAAACATGGAATTCTAGTTTCCCTAGTATTCTCTTAAAATTGGATTTAGCTAAAAAGAGACAAACAGCTACTAATTAAATTATTAAGCGTATAAATAAAAACAAAGTCATGGTGGCAGGTAAGTTAAAGGAACCCCTTTCAGTAGTGGCATTTAAACTCTTTACTCTCAAGACCTCTTTTACAGTCTTAAATATTACTGAAGACCCAAAGAGCTTTTATTTATACAGATTATATTTACTGATACCTGCCATGTAAGAAAAACTGAGAATAATTTAAAACTTTTTCATTAAACACTACTTATGTTAACATGAACATTTTTATGAAAAATATTTTTTCCAAAATAAAATTAAAATTAGCGCAAATTGTCTTGTTTTATATATTTGTAGTCTATTTTAATAGAAGACAGTTGGATTCTCATATCTGCTTTTGCATTCAATCTGCTATGATGTTTGCTTTAAGTTATATATAAAGAAAGTCAGCTTTCACACAGCTGTGAGGTTGGAAAGAAGAGCCTTTAAACAGCTTCTGATAATTATACATATTCTTCTTTGATACTACATCAGAATTAGAAAATAGCTTCTTAAAGATTATGTGGTGACTGAAATTATATCAATGAACCTCTTGTTCAATGTTACATTAAAGTTCACTGGTCTATCTTGCACTTAAAATGGATCTTTCACCTATGCATAATTCTGTAATAGCTGCATTAGTCATCTGGAAGATACTGGTTCCCTGGGTTATTCAAATATTACAAATATTTACATTTTTTAGCATATCAAAAAATCATACTTGTTAATATTACCACTGATCTCATCAGAAAAGCCCTCAGGTATTAAGAAGCTATCAAACTCAAAAATGGCAGATCGAAATTTCCAAAATCTAATTTTTGCTTGAAAACTCAAATTTTACTATTGTCAAGAAATACTTTAACAGTTGCTTTTCTTGAAATGACAGACTAGGCTCACTTCATTCATTTTCAAGAAAACATTTGTATAACCACAGTTTGTCTATTGGTCACTTTTTTTCCAAGTAAAAGTGATATTCCTTTAAAAAAAAAAAAGGGCTAGTTCAGTTTGCACTCATAATTGTGCAAGCACTTTTCCTTGAAATAACTATAGTATTTCTGTGTGCAGCAAATATGTTTTGTATATATTTCATCACATAAAATACTGAAAAGACATACTCAAAGATGAAGATTTAATAACATTTAACAAATTTTACTGCTTCATCAAATACCTTTTTAAGTGTTTTTCCTACATATGTATAGTGGTGAAGAATACAATGACTACTAAGTACGGGGAGGTGCCACTGCCCTGATTTATATACTAAGGGCACCAGTAGCTTTTTATCCCTTATTACTTTTGGATCATCAGTACAAATATTAACATAGTGAAAAGGGCAAGTAACTTTTAGAATAATTTTGATAATATATCTTGAGACCCCCTGAAAGGTCTCAGGACTCTTAGGGGTCTATCAGCCACACCTGAGAACTGGTATCTTTTAAGCCTTCACTAACAAAACTCACCCACCAAAATTTTCAAATATTTCATTCCACGGGCTACAGAGAAAACTCTCAGACCCACATAAAAGCAATCATGCAGCATCAATGGTTGTTCTTTTAAACTTAACCACCTGGAACTATTTATAAAAATCTCATATGTTCCATACCAAAATCTGCTAGCTTTAATTCTCCTTTTTCATTTATGAGGAGGTTCTGTGGTTTTAAGTCTCGGTGCAACACCTTTCTTCTGTGGCAATAAGCCAAACCACGGAGAATTTGGTATAAAAACAGCTATAGAAACAAAAAATAGAAATTAGTCTTACAGAAAATAAGATATACTTTGGTATAAGCATAAGTTATGGTAAACAGAAAACCAACTGGCCTGGAATAGTTTAAAACAAAAAAGGAACCATATCCTTCTCCTTATGTAGTTTTCTGAATTTTACAATTTATTATTCTATTTGAAGCATCTACCTATTTTTTAGTCAGACAGTACCTATGAAAATAAATACTGAAAACAAAGTGAAATGAAACTCTTTGTCTTAGTATTAATAGTTCAATTGTTATAGAAAATGATTTAAAGTACACATAATCCTCATAAACTTACAGGCCTACTAAGGCTTAAAGTTTGAAACAACAGCCTTTTACCATTCCCCACTCCATTCCTCACCACCCCCAAAATCTGGGACAGTGTCTTTAAGGCACTGGAATTGGTGGTTTTATGAAAATCCGGAAGAGTCCAAAAGAATGGCGCTGCATAGCTCTGGCAAATTATGTGCTATAAAAATAACCTAAAATAACCTAAATCAGCTTCTATCACCCACCTCTTGGGTATTTTACTTTCAGCACCTCCTACTCAGCCTTCAAAATCTGCCATGATTCAGAACAGGGAATTAGCACTGTACAGCTCTGAATGACTCTGAAAAAAGCAATTCCTATAAGGCTAATGGTAGACTTTTTGTTGTGAAATTTGAAAGAAAAAGGAACATGAAATACAGAAGGTCTTTGATTCTTTCTAGTTAACAAAAAAGAGCCTCAAAGTCCAGAGGATTCAAGAGAGTACCCTTGGTTTACATGAAGGTGAAAAATAGCAGAACTTCAAGAATAAGCCAAGGCAGCAGGCGAACAATGGGCCTGGAGAAATTCTAATTAGCAGAGTTTCTACCCTCTACTTATTTATGTTTTTTTGAAAACTAAAATTACTACTTCCAAATAGTCTCATTACTTTTTATGTTTGGAAAAATATAAGTGCTATTTAAACAGATAAAGAATAAAATACTTTACAACTTAAGCCAGCCATGTAGACCTGGTTTTACAAGATATAAACTTCTCAAATCTTTGTCAAATTATGATAATTAAGGACAATTATCTTTCCACATTATTGCTAACATGAGAGCAGGAAAAACAACATAAAAGACAAACAGATAAATGCAAGTAAGATTCACAACATCTTGCAAAACAAAATGTAAAATGATGAAAACAATTTTCACAGAACATATACGGAAAGAGACGTCAATATTTTGAGCAGTCTTTTTAGTAAAAGAAACTGGCTGTCTTCTGTACCAAACTTAACTATTTTTAAAAATGTGTTAAGTTTAAAGTTACTATCTACAGAATTGGAACTATCTCAAACACACAGCTGGGACAGCCTATTTCCAGAATAGTTTCTCACAAACTGTTGACTAAGTTTGGATAAATAAATTTTTGCTAAGTGTGGCATATACCAGGTCAAAGAAACCTACTGTAAGAATGCAACTGTTAACAAATGTTTTTACTTAATTTTACTTTTATTTTACTTTGGGTTTCATCTGGCACTGATTACTATACCAAACTTACCAGGCATTACTTACATCTTAGATATCTTTAAGAAAACATACAATTATCTTACTTTTCCCTCCTGACAGTATAGACTGGTATCTCCAGCCTAGTATTCATAATACCTATGCATGTTCTTGGCCTTACTCATTAGATTAGTATCTTGAAAAGTTGTTTTATAATTAAATGCCATCCTAAATATGTTAAGGTAGTTTGTCATTTAAAGGAGGCCCTTTGCAGAAGGCAATGATCACTTTTATTTTAAACATGTAGATTTTGATATAATAGCAATCATTTTAAGCAAAATATACATGTAAACGTATTCTGTATCTAAGAGAATCAGTGTTATAATGTGAAAGGAAACGTCAAAAGTACTCTTTAAGACATTTAAAATGTAGTTCTACAAAAAGGTCTGATCCTAAGAAAACAATACAGTGTAGTAAACAAAAGTTCTAAGTAAACATATTCAGAGGATGACAACCTATTTAAAATGCCAAACAGAAAATTCTGAAGCAGAATATATGAAACTGACATATATCATGTATTGTAGTTCATGTATGCTTAAGTGCTTGTCTCTGCTTTAAACGAAATTTAAAATGACACGCTAAAACATACCTTCACATTGTGCATACTCATGATGTTTCCGCAGTCATCCATGTACTGTTTTAGGTCTTTATCCTAAAGAAATACAGCACTTTACTACGTGATACATAGAGAAGGCGTGGCTAATTTACATAATACTATTCAATTTTTAAAAATAACTTGTTTTTTGAGGAAAGATAATGAGCCACATATAATTTAATTAAATGTTAATAACTAAACAATAATGTCCCTGAGGCTGTTGAAAAATCCAATTTGCTATGATTTATTATGGCAAAATTATATACTGAATTTTTAAATGCTTACCAGATACTCAAAGACCAGAGTCAAAGATTTATCTGTGTGAACAATGTCATGTAAGGTTACTATATTTGCATGTTTTAGATCCTTTAATAGTGAAACTGCAAAACAGAAAAAAAAAAAAAAAAAAAGCCAATTATTTAGTCTGTGGTAGCCAGTCTTTAAAAAAATCTTAAGTTTAACATGAATGATTAAGTTTAAGAGTCTCTTAAATTTAAAACAACCCACCAAAGGCATTTGTAGAAGCAATTTTAAGAGACTCAAATGTTTTTCTTTTCTTTTATGGTTCTGGGTTTGATATTTTTAATTCTTAAAATTATCCCCAATATTACATTAACACTCTCTATATCCTCTGTTTCCTCTCAAATGTTACCTTATTGAGACTTGTAAGATTAATTTAGATATAGAGCCCAAGTACCTTTCTCTCCTCTATATTGCTAATCAGATGCCTCAAACCGTTTTCTGGGTAATTTATCTTTTAAAAAAAATTGTATCATTATACAAACATATTTACATCTGTATATATTACTTATGGTTAGCTTTTTCCCCATGCACCAAAATATAACATTTCCCAATGTTAAATATTTGTCTATGACAATGATTTTTAATAAATTCATAGAATTTCATTATAAGCTATACAATAATATACTTAACCAATTAATTCCTTTCTATTAAATATTTCAGCTTTAGATACTAGCTCTCCCCCTCAGTCCCCTTCCCCAGGCTTGGTTTTATTGTATTCTTTTTCCACAAATCATACCTTCTCTTATAGCTGTACATGGTGCACCTTCTTCATGTTCCAACCGGATCTCTTTTAATGCCACCAAATTCTCTGTCAATTTACTTCTTCCTTTATAAACTGTTGCATATGTACCCTATAAAATACATTTTTGAAAGACACATCAAAAATACCATGAAAGTCTGTCTATATCATCTATACAAAAAAAAAAAGAGCACTAATTAAGTTTATAAGCATATGTTAAATTCCACCTTGCAAGGAAAACTCCACCATGATAATAAGTCTTAGTTTTCCTATAGCTAAGAGGACTTTCAGTTCTATATGCACAGCTTCACTAATCTTACAACCCTATAGAGTGCCTTAAAAGTATAAAAACATGAGAGAGGATATTTAATTTATTTTTTGTACTTTGTATGAGAATAATAACTGAATCAATAGCCTTAGAATCAGGGGAACTTTACCTGTAATGATACATGGAGACTGAGGAAATTAATTAAGCATATTAACTGAACATTGAAAATGTAATTAACATATTATTAAAATTTACCTATTTTCAGACTTCTCAGAATCTTTGTATATATAGCTCTCCTCTAAAAAACAAATATATTTTACAGATTTCTTCTATCATTGCCAGGATAGCCCTCGAGCTCCCTTAAGATTCCTCTACTAATTAATTCTATTCTATTCTTAGCCCTTTCTCATTCTGAGAGGTATATACCATTTCAAATTAGTCAGTAGTATTAGCAAGTTCAAGAAAAACAAGGTCTCATTAGCCAAGAATTTCCTTAACCTTCAGTGAGATGTCTTTATCTTGAAAGACAGTATTTTGATTTTTCTCAAGTTTGAACACATGCAATTTCCCACATAACAGCACAGATAGCAGACTACCAAGAAGCTAACTAACGAGTAACAAATAGATGTCTATTTTGTTACCAAGAAAGCACAATATTCTGTGCTTCAATAAAAGGTTACACGGCTATAAACAATATTCATTTCTTCTCACACTGCTGGCATAATTTCAAGAATTGAAGGGTTTTTCCTTCTAATATTCTGTTGCCTTTTCAGAACAAGATACAATCTTTCAGAAAGCAGTGCTTACTTTTTTTTTCTCCCCAGGTTGGAAAAACTTTTGGACTAACAGAGGACTTTAGATGACAAGAAAAAAAAAAAGTATCTTACATTTTTAAGATAAGTATTAACTTACCTCTCCAAGCTTTTCCAATTTGATGTAGGTTTCCATTTTTCCAAACCCAATTTCTGACTGAAAGCAAACAATTATAAATTTAATATTCTTAAAATTTCAATTCATCTCCTCCTCAATTTCTGAAACTCTCCTGCTTTAAAGAGTGTCTTGGAATAGAAAAATCTGATTATAATTAAACTGTTGAACATCTGCCAAATTTAAAAATAAAACTTTATAACTGGAACATTTAAAGGTTCAAAACCATTAAAGTACACAATTAACATTGTCAACTCGTCTTTTCTACAGATTAACATTCCGCTATGAAAAAATTTTTTTCTATTTTAAGGCCCTGAGATTTTAAGAAACCACAGGCACTTTAAGATACTAAAGACTTTAACAAAAGATAACTACATGATTTTCTTTTCAACAAAAACTGCAAAATAAATAATTCTTCTACATATTTTCCTTCACCAATCCTTGTGCTTCCTAGGAAGGCCTGCAAACAACAAAATACTATTAATTTCAGGTTTTCCAACCAAAATATAATAATACAGACAACTGCAATTCACTCTAGAAATGGCTAACACAGAAGAAGCAAGTAAGTCTAAATGAGCCCTCACCATCCCCTAAGACAGGCTTTAAAAATGAGTTCTCTGAACCATTGCTTTTAAGCCTTGAGCTTTTTTTGCCTATTTTGTATGGAGTAAACAAAGAAGGTAGATGGAATACATTCAAATATGTAATAGAAACTCAGTATTAAAAAAAAAAAAACTAAAACTAAACAAAAAACCCTAACACTGAAGATTTAGGAAAAAAGAAAAAACATATAGTGATAAAAAGTTAGGGACTGAAAGAGCAGAAATAAGAAAAAAAAAACTAAATGGAAGAGAGTAATAATTTTTCTTAAATTGATTTCTCATATGAACTCCTTTGTAGATAGTGGAAAAGGCAATAATCTAAAAATCAACTTCTCACTTAGAGAGCTATACTAATGCCCATAAATATCCAGGGAAAGGAAATAAAGTTCTTATATATATAACCTCAACTCTTAAAGAGTCTATAAATAATGCTGGATCATTAAATACTATGTTACAGTCAATTTCTGGTGGTTCAAATATACAATTTTTTTCTGGTGTTGAATAAAAAAAAAGATACCTGACAATTTGACTTATCACTCACCACTTTCAACAACAGGATAAACTGCCCAAAGTTAATGGCCAAAAACAGCACAGGACTGTCAAAGGAACTGCTTTTATCTTTCTGTTACAAGGATATATATCACTTTAAAAGCCATGAGGAAAATGGCATATGCAACAGTACTTGATTCAATTTTGGTAAAAACTGTGGTCACAGGTAGTATTATTGAATGACCGAAAAACTGCTTCTTTTTGCGCTCTTTAGGACTTTTTTCTGTATATGGTATTTTCAAAAAAATTTAATTAAAAAAGTGAGATTTTGTACCATATGATACTTATATGTGGAATCTTAAAAAAAAAAAATACACAAATGAACTTACTTACAAAACAGAAACAGACTCACAATAGAAAACAAACTTATGGTTACCGGGGGGACAGGGGGTGGGAAGGGATAAACTGAGAGTTCGAGATTTGGAGACACTACTATATATAAAATAAACAACAAATTTCTACTGTACAGCACACTGAACTATATTCAATATCTTGTAGAACCTCTAATGAAAAAGAATATGAAAAGGAATATATGTATGTATTCATATGATTGAAAGATTATGCTGTACAACAGAAATTGATGCAACACTGTAAATGGACTATACTTCAATTAATTAAAAAATTAATTTTAAAAAAAGGTTAGATTTTGGAACCATCATGCACCATCCACTCATGTACTGTCTTGTATATGGCTCACAGGTATTAAGTCCTTGCTTTCTATTATAAATTATTATGCAGAATAATAAAATACTACAATAGACAGTATTTTCCAAATACAAATGGACTTTTACATTTAAATTTTAATATGGAAAATGTGGCAAAAAGCCCACTGTCTGGTACATGAGCACCTAATTCTGAATAATCTTTTAGTTCTGTATGTTTTTTTTTATAGTCCATCTTTTTTTTTATGATCTTAAATAACTCTTTAAGAAAGGGCTAATTGCCATGGTCACACAAACTATAATAGAATGTTTATTTTCTTATACCTATCTCTAGAATTCAGGTGCTTAATTAAGTTCACAAATAGGGAATTATTTTGCCATGAATTTGAAGATTTGTGTCACATTTTTTAAAGAAGGGGAAAAAACCTATATTGATAATGGAAACTAGTATAAACAACAAAAAAGTCATTATCTGTAACAATGAGAAGCACAAAGAAAAATACGACTGCAAGCTAGGAAATTTTTCTTATCAGGAATTGGGAAATTTTCTTATTCATTCTTTTATCTTAAGTGAATAAATATTAGCATGCCCTTAAAACATCAAATACACTTTGGTCCAATGATGGCTATGACAAAAATGTTGAAGTTTGCTTTGAAGAGTATAAAAATAAACTACAAATTCAAGACTGTGAAGATAAAAATGTAGAGATTACTATATTATATAAAGTATATAAGGAATAAACTGTAAGAGGTGCATCAAAAATTTACGTTACCAACAGTCTCTCTTTAGAGAATGAAATTTAGTGAGATCATTAAAATATGTTTAAAGTCTGCTTTTTAAAGAAGGTAAATACTGGAATTTTCTGCCAGAACCCAATTCAAAGAGTAAAGTGTACCCCACCTCACCACATTTTAATGATTTCCAGCATTAAGGATTTAATCATTACATCCAAATATTACTTACTGAATCTTTAAATGGAATTTCTAGAAAATTTTGCTTGCATTTTTATCTGCTGAACATGACAAGATTAACAATAGATATAATGACTAGCTTGTTGACATGCTCTCCTACAGAAATTATTCAGAGGACAGAGAACAAAGCTCATTTATTCAACATTTACCAAGCACAATTAGGTACTGGGGATACAGTAAAGAAGACAGATATGATTCCTGCTTTCATGAGTTCCCAACCTAGACTGAGTTCCTCTTAGATTACTTTAGAATATTTTTAAAGTTTCATAAAAATAACTAAAATTAAAAAAATAGCTAAAGGAATGGAACAATAAGCTTTATATCATAATACAACATAAAAATCTTAATTTTGCTTTCCACACAAATAAAGACAATTTGTTTTCTGATACTTCATTGCTCTAGGAGAATATTTGGCTTTTTGAAAAAGCAGGCAAATTCCTGCTTAAATAGCTCTTGTACATTAATAAGCACATGCAAATTAAAAAACAAAAACAAATGGTAATTTATAATAGCCTTCCTATAGTTCCGTGTAACTTCTAAGTAGTATCAAGCATTATTGGGTATTTCTTGATTACTTTGGCTCTAGCAATATAATCACTGTATCAAAGTTATAAAGATATATTAACATGCTGGCAATGTAGTTCTAATTGAGCTTCAAAACAAATGAAATATGTGCAGAAGTTCTACAGATGCCATTCTAAAAGTGAATGTGTATATAAGAAACACTGGGAGTAAAGGAAGATTTTTCAAACACCCATTTCCCTACTCGTGAGAATTACTGACTTACTGTTACTGATAGAAATGTGTTCTGTCTTAGATATGTGGGAGGAGAAAAGAGACTGAGAACCTCTATTCTACTCGGTCATTCTGTCTTACAAAAACTTGCTGTTAGCATTATCATAATACTACCTTAACCTTGTCCAAAATATGCCAAAGGTAAATTATGTTGTAGGTGAACTCTAATCTCACTTCATAATTTATTATCAAATTATTACACCACATTATTTATTATTTCTGAGAGACATCAGGGTTTGACACCCTATTTTCTCCCTGCTTTTAGAAATAAGGACTACATATGATCTATATTGGTAAAGTTATGAATGAGGAATCCAAAACTCATTGTTTAGGAAGAAGCAGATTCTTAAAATGTATATAATCTATAATTTCAACAAAATAAAACAAATTTTCATATATAGACTTAGTCTACTAAAGTTGCACTTAACACTCCTACAAACCCCCCACGGGGCATGCCGTCATTCTAAGTGTTGACAGTGCTCTTATCAATCTTGACTATCCACATATGGGCTGTCCCATAGTGTAATGTTTAACGAAATATGTTAAGAGTTAGAATATTTTATTTCTTATCAACCATGAATGAATATTAAACAATACTTCACCAACCCAATAACCAGTATCTATAACATGAGATAGGATGACTAACTGTAATGTGGTGTCCTGGATGGCTTTCCTGGGTAGGGGAGAATATTAGTGAAAAACTAGGGAAATCTTAATAAAGTATGGAGTTTAATTAACAGTAATTTATCAATACTGGTTTTTTTTAGTTGTGATGAATGTACTAAAGTAATGTAAAATGTTAGTAACAGGGGTAACTGGGTATGTGGTATATGGGAACTCTCTATATGATCTTTTAAAATGTTCCTGCAAATCTGAAACTTTAAAATTAAAAGTAAGTAAGTCAAAAGTTAATAGGAAATATTCAGCAAGAGAGGGAGACTAACTACGAGTGAATAGGTGTAACAAATATTCTAAACATCCTGAGGAAATGGGACTGGAAGGACAATTCCTCAATATTAAAAAAAAAAAAAAAAAAGGAAAGAGTAGATTGAGTATAGCTGTAGGGAAATTTGCACAGTTGTTATTCAGACAACGAGAGGGTTTCTGGTTAGTGACTTCTCTCTTGTCTATCATGTAGTGGGACAAATCACATGCTTAGCATGAGAAAGGAAGAATTATCCAGAGAAATACAAGTAGGCAAGTGATACTGAGGATCCAACTGAGGTTGATGATCACGAACTTCTTGAAGAACCAATCAGCCCTACTGCATGTCTTTCCCCACCAAAGATCAATTCTGTGACTTCTCACTTCTTACTCAAAGGATCTGTTATTTTACTACTATATTTACTATACATTGCTATTGAAAATATGCAAAGTTTTATCCTTTTAGAAAGTCAGAATTTTATATTTTGTCTTGAAAAAATTTTTTTTAGATAAAGAATATATTATCCATGGAAACATGAGCACTAACAAATGTGAAGAATATTTTCCTTTTCCCATCTTTTTCATTCCATAATCCTTTATTATTCCCTAATCCTTCCTCTTCACGTATAAACCTAAGGATCTGAAGAATAATTTTTAATACACTTTAAAAGAAACCATGCTTTAGTAAGACAGATAAATAATAAAAAATAATAAAAAGGATTCATCAATAGCATGATTAATCTGAAACCTATAAGCCATTTCAGATCAAAAAACAAGGGAAGTGGATAGGAACACTAACACAATAAAAACTCCAGTCACTTGGTATTCATTAGAGGGCACTGTTTTCCTTAATTTCATGTACATTGAAAAAGAGAGGTCTTAGATGATAGTTTGGTGATTAAATCATACCTTTAGTCCTAATCTGAACACTTTCAAAATTTATCCTAAGTACCATTCTTTAACAAAAATCGGTAACCAAAGAAAACTTTCAACCACGTAATTAAATAACAAAGTTATGTGTATAAAAATGTCTTCAGCAGTGATGCAAAACTGCTGATTATAAACCTATACCAAAGTCAAGTTGGCATTATACTTTAACCTATATATGTTGGTGAATGTCAAATAATGTGCTCATATTATATATAGCATTAAGTAATTTTATTCTTTAAAATATGTAACCAAAACAGAAGTTGTTAATGGATAAAAACATTCCACAACACAATATGTAAAAAGAAGATAATAACAAGTTGTTACTGTTAGCAACCCAGGACTCCTCAACAACTGCTCCTTCTTCAGACACAAAGTTTAAGTGGGTTCCAGGTCCTGCCTATTTTATCTCTACACAGTCCCTAGGACCTAGGTTCTATTTTCCATTTCCACATGGCTGCTACATCATTCCTAATTGTGAATAAATTCCTAATTCAGTTCCCTGTCTCTAGTCTTTCTCTCCTTCTATTTCATCGTTTACACTTTTCCTGAAGCTATGGTTATGAAAAAAGTATGTGACCATGTCAGCTCTTGTTTAAAAAAATACATTTGAGTCCTTTAAAAAAAAAAAAAAAGGGATGAAGTCCAGACTCCTTGGCCTGACATCTAAGGCTGTTTACAGTCTAGCTCTATCCTATCCTTTCAAGCCCCATTCTTTAACATTATTCTTTATTTACCTTTCATATCAGTTATTATTTCCCCCAACATAATCACATTCATACCTCCAGGTTTTTAGTATATGAAGTTTCCTCTGTTTAGAACACACTTCTACTAACTGTCAATCTGACCAATTCCTACCCATTTTTCTAGAGCCAGCTCAAACATTATCACCTCTTTAAGCCTGTGATGTGCAAAGATACTTAACTTGCTGCCTCTTTTGTTGTCCCACAGTACTTTATATATACTTCTACTATAGAATTAAAGTCATCCAAAACAGATTCCACATACACAATTACTTGAATTTATGTCCAAGGTGACAATGCAACAAGGAAAGCTGTCTTTTCAATAAGCAGTGCTGGATCAACTGCTACATATATCTGCAAGACATATAACTGACAAAGGTCCTTCATGTGAAATGTATAAAGAATTCCTAACAAATCAATAAGAAGGCAGAAAGTCCAATAGAAAAGAGATTAAAAAAAAAAAGCATAAATACAAAACAGAAAGACTCACAGACATAGAATACAAACTTGTGGTTGCCAAGGGGGTGGGGGGTGGGAAGAGATAGACTGGGATTTCAAAATTGGAGAATAGATAAACAAGATTATACTGTATAGCACAGGGAAATATATACAAGATCTTATGGTAGCTCACAGAGAAAAAAATGTGACAATGAATATATATATTTTCATGTATAACTGAAAAATTGTGCTCTACACTGGAATTTGACACAAAATTGTAAAATGATTATAAATCAATAAAAAATGTTAAAAAAAAAAAAGAAAAGAGACAACAGACTTGAGGAGTTAATTCAGAAAAGAGGGTATCTAAATATATCTAAATGGCCATTAAACCTTAAAAAGGTGTTCAACCTAAGCTATCTGGAAAATGAAAAATAAAACCACAATGAGATAGCACTATATGCTCACCAGAAAAGTTAGAAAATTTTTAAAAAGGAGAAAAAAATATCAAAACTGGCATGGAGAGTGACCAAAATTATCATATACTGGTGATGGGAGTGTAAAATGCTATAATCACTTCAGAAACTGTTTTGACAATGTCTAGGAAAGCTGAAAGTATACAATCTGATCCAACAATTCTACTCCTAGGTATGTGGCCTAGAGAAATGCTTACATATGTTAACCAAAACACGTACATAGGAATGGTGACAGAAGCATTATCTGGTAATAGATAAAACTAAAAACAACCCAAATGTAAATGTCTATCAACAGAAGATTGGATTAAGTATATTATACTCACACAATGGAATATCATGCAATAAAATAACAAGTGAACTATATACATGCATTAAGCTAGATGAAACACAAGTATAACACTGAGCAAAGGAAGTCAGTCACAGAATACATACTGAATACTTCTATACACAGTAAGATACATACTATATAATATATATATACTTGTATAAATATACATCTATATTTATATAAAATATATTTTAATAATTTGCATACTCATAATTAAAAGTTCAAAAGTTCAAGAAAACAGAAAAAATAAAAGTATTTTTAAAATAAATAAGATTATATATGTAAATGATAAAAAAGCCTCTCCTGATATTAAAATATACTATAAACATAATATAAACGAAACAGTAAGAAACATAAGTAAAACTACTCTTTGGCATTAGAAGGCAGGGATAATGGCTAAAGTTGAAGAAGTGAGGGTAGAAAGTGAACAGAGAATTGGCAGAAGGGATTTTGTGGGATTTTGAAATTTTCTTTTATTTATCTGGATACTGTTTACACGTTATGTTAACTTCGCAAAAATTCATGGATCTATACAATTATGGCTTATGTACTTTTCTGTATATCTAAGTATATATTAATACATATCTATATATCTAATACATATATATCTAGCATATATCTATAAAATTTATCAAAAAATAAAGTACAGCTTAAATTCTATTCCAATATGCATCTTTAGACCCTTAAGAAGGGAAAATGATAAAAATTCAGAAAGCAATGTAATAAACTTAAGCTATTTAACAATTAAAAAAATCAATATAAAACATTTACACCAAGAAAGTCAAACAAGCAGATCTGATGGTATAGATACAGGAGACTTAAAAACTTACTAAGGAAGCTCTACGAGACCTTCGGCTCATTGGTTGATCAAATGGTGGGCTATTTATCTGCAACTTTTCAAGATATCCATCAGGTATCCTGATATCTGCAGGTAGTGATAACCGCTTATTTAAATCCTTTAAAAAAGCAGAAAAAAAGGTATTTGTAGGTAACAGAAAAGAGAAGGGCATTTGACTTAGAAATTCATGGGTTTTAATATATTATTTCTTAGTGATAAGTAACTAAAGTTTTATTGTGGTTGCAAAGTTATTTAAATTGATTATATATAATAATACTGAATGCAAATATATTTACAGTAAGCAAAAGTATAAAATATAGTTTTAAAGAAATGGTATCCTGCAACCCAGTTATTTCTGAGTCCTCTGGTTGAAAAATTCAACAGGGAATTTATTTTGACATTATTACACCATATAGTAGGAATAGGGAAAGGCTCCCGTAAGATGTGATTGGTGTAAATAACTAACCAAGTGGATATTGTATGATTTCGTATGCAACACAGTAAGACAACTGAAATACTTTATTATTGCCAAGACAATGGAAAGAAGTAAATAAAAGGCATTTCCATTTCAATTAATTATAGAACGTGAACTGGGAGAAACATATAAAGAGATCTTGCATATATTGTAACACTAAGAAACATAAATCCTATCAAAGTAAATCCCTACTATTCATAACAGTAACTAAACCATGAAACAAAATTGAGATGTATAGGAACTGTATAGTTATTGAAAGACATATAACTTTAGTACAGAAACCATGTTCTCAAATAAAAAGATAATGGTTCTCCCACATTAATTTTATATTTTACATAACCCTAAACAAATCAAAATATGATAATTTTGGGAACAAATGTTCAAAATTTGTCTGGAAGAATAAATACAAAGTATTCTAAAATAAGTAAGAATATATATGTGTATGCGGGGATGTTAAGAAATAAGTCTTTTTCGATATTAAGTTATATCATAAAAAGAATATAGTCAAGAGTGTCACCTTTGGGGAAAAAAATAATACCCTAATCATCATTAACTCAATAGCACTGAAAAAAGTAATGATGTTTTTATTTCAAAAATGTTCAATTTTTTTGAGAAAATTATTTTAATCTACAGTTTATACCGAACTAATAGCATTCACAATCAACTTCTGTCCCTAAGGTTATAAATAACATTGACAAAGATAAGGAAATGAGCTCTTTGTTTTTTTAACATGGAGAAATAACTTATATGTGCTAGAGATTAAAAGGTATAATAAACCATAAATGAAATGATATCCATATTTATTAACATAAAGCAACAAAAAAGCTAATGCTCATTTTATGTATAACTTTTGAAATCTGAAATAAAATATTTATAAAACATGAAGCATCCAAAGTTCAAAAACATAATTAAAATCATGTTCTAAAGAAGACTTTGCTAATGTATCATGCTGGCTTTCTAGAATTTTTGAAAATTCACATTTCCCTTACAGAGACCCTACATAATGTTTTGCAGAATGTTAAATGTAACTAATGTATACTAGGCTTGGGATAGTAGATAATAAGAAAAATAAATTCACAGACTAGTTTTTACTAATGCAAAGAAACAACTTTCTCACAGGTGTCATTTGTCTTCATGAAAATTTTCAAGTATTTTGTTTGATATATATATATGTGTATATATATATATATATATATATATATATATATGTGCATATATACGTACTTATACACACAAACACGTATTTTTTAAATGGTACCTCCATTGAGATCCGTCTATGTATACGATTTCTAAGACAAACACCCGTAGGTGACTGGACCTCATCAGACGATGTCCCAGAAGCTTGGTCACTCTCACCATCTGATCCCATTTTTAGATTTTCATGAACAATGTCTATATCAAAAAATGAAACATTATTTATCTTAGAAGAGAAGTATTAAATTCTACTGTATCACATAATTTAGTATCACTACAGGTAAGATGTAGATAGCCAACAAGTAAAAATCATAGAAAAAAAGTCTTTTACATTCTAGGTGCCATAGGTGTTTAATCAAAACAACTTGAATGTCTTAAAACAGTAGTAAGAAATCCTTTTATGCTCTCAGATTATGAAAAGTTACTTTAAAAAACTAAAGTTATTATCCAATAGTTGAACAATAAAATTATACACTGTGAAAATAACTCTTGAGGATTAGTCAGTTCTCTTTTTCCAAATCTGAAAACTGAGACCATGAAAGGTTAAATGACTTTCAAAGGTCACACAGCTGGAAGCAGATCTAAAATAGAAACCTGATCTTTTGTCTTATATTTACTTTAGTACTCTTTTCATTAAATAATGTGCCATTGGGTCTACAGCCAAATAAGCTGGTTCTTTTAAAAAACTGTTTTTAAGCTGCTAATGCAGCTCCCACCCCCCACTGTTAAAAAACAACTCAAAAGTATTCACTGAGTATTTACTTTGTACCACAATTACAAAACAAGTACTGCAACATCTATTGGGGGCCAAAATATATTTCACTTACAATACAAAATGGGTTACGGTACTTAGTAGGTGGCTCAACAAATATTCCAATGAACTAAATATTAACTAAAAATCAAAGAATAGACTAGATAACTGGACCTTTTCTTTCAAAGGAAATGCTATATGAAATATTAACATGTGAAACACATAAGTCTTTTATAACTATAAATTTGAACTTTAAATGAACAGTAGTTGCTTATAAAATATGAGAACTGTTTAAATTAACAAAAAATTGAACTCCAGGATCTCATCAAATCAGTCTTAGAATTCATACATTTCTGTATTTTGTCTTGGAAACACATCATTGAGAAAATTTTTACTCACACTGATAAGCAGCTGCAAATAGTAATGGTTTTTAATAGATCAATATGTAATTTAAGAATATACTTCAATTACACAGAGATTTCTGCAAAAATTTTTATACTTAGATGTGAACAAAAAAATTAACCTGGCAGTAAAAGTCAATGTATTAGGTGACTGATTCCTAATCTGATAGTATCTAACACATCTGAGGCCAAGCATTCTTTTCTGTCACATATTCAAAGTGTTAAAGATAATTTAATCATGCCTTCCATTTCCAGCAAAATCTAAGAATCCTCCTTCCTCAATAAAATGTTGAATAAAATATAATACTTTAAAATGTAGAGCTAAATTTGCATGAGTGTATTCTTAATATCTAGGAAGCAAAGACAAAGAGAACTGAAAGCCCAAAGCTGTTATGCATAAATTGACTCTGTCACTTTCTTGGGAGGGGTTTCTTTCTCTCTTTCTTTTTCTTTTTCTTTTTTTATTGAGTAATAGTCATTTTACAATGTTGTGTCAAATTCCAGTGTAGAGAACAATTTTTCAGTTATACATGATCCTACCTATGGGAGGGGTTTCTGATCTTGGTAAGAAGGTACCTGGGTTTAGCTGCCACACTGGGATAAAAGATGAAGCCTCAGGTGTCCGAACTGCAAATGAGAGCTTCCTATAGAAAGGTACAAGACTCTCAAAGTGCTACATCTTTAGTAAACGGCAGACTTTAAAAAGAAATCTGCTCTATTACACAAGGACTACAAAGGAGCATACTAATCTCAGACCATGAATAAACAGTTGGGTACCATCTGACTCAACCAAGAAACTGCTCATGCCATTAATGGGCAAGTGTAGTTCTGACATGAATACCAGTTAATATTTTCATTTCATTAGTAAGACAAAAGGGAAATAACAAAGGCTTATTTCAAAACTTCACTCATTTGTCCTTGGTATGAGCAACTTCTTTACTAAATTAGGTAATAGTTTTTCAATAACAGAATAACATTTGCTTCTCAAATGACGTACTTTTTGTGTAATTCACAATGTAACAGCTATAGACAGACACAAAACACTTTTAAATTTAATCTGCATTACTAACATTTTCAACATCACTTTCTTAAATTTAGACCAAGGATCAGCATATGTGACCTGTTTTTTGTATGGCCCTGAGCTAAAAATGGTTCTTGGACCTTTAAAGGATTATTTTAAAAAGAATATGCAACAGAGACCACATATGGCCCACAAAACCTAAAAATTTTTTACTATCTCTCAGAAAAAGTTTGCCAATCCCTGGCCTAGACAATCAACAAAACAATAAATTAAGCTCTGATCTGAAGTGTTTTCTCCAGCTTCTGTGAGGTAGATAGTCCCTCCATGGTCAGCCTCAAGCTACCAACATGGCATCACCAAACACATAGTTGAGATATGTATATACCATTACATAATTATTTTGACTATATATACACACAATAGAAATAAATAACCCTCAAAGCATAAGCTATTGCCTTTACCGTTGTAAAGTGTAGTAAAATAACTAGGAAATAATGACTTTTAAGTATTCAGTAACTTTGTTTTTACTTTAGTTTACTTAACTATAAGTTTATATTATTTCAATTTTATTAACGGCTATGTTAAAAAACCAGTTTGCAATTTCTGAAAATTTAACAATTATTTCTCATGAACTAGTGTGAGCCAACTCTCGCTCCCCATTCTCTAGGATTACGCCTATAGGGATAAAGGGTACATACATTTCCCATAGATAAAACCCCGGGCAGATAGAAGCTCATACTTCCAAGTAGTCAGCACTACTGCCTTTCTAGAATCTTCCATCTTTCTGCTATTTCTCTTATTCTCAACTTGATTTTTATCTTACAAGACAAACTAGATAATAAAAGTTGGCTGACTTCCATACAACTAAAACCTAGCTATGGACATGACCTACAGTCAGAATATTAAAAAAAAAAAAAAAAGAAAGAAAGAAAGAAAAGAAAACCAGACAAATTACCTAATCTGCTTCCATTTCTGGGCATTGCCATGAAGGAGCCAAGGCTTCCTCCAATAACGCTATGTGGTCTCCGCAATGGGGGCTTCTTGAAGGACCCTGTGTACTGGTGGAGGAAGGAATGCATACTGTGAGAGGTTGGAGGCCTGCCATTCTTCACAATAGGCTCTGTGGTTCACAGTATCCAAAAATCATTCATTCCATTGACAGCCCATGATCCAGGATCACATGAGAAGGATTAAGAAAGCAAAACAAAAAACAAAACAAAAGGTTATAAAAATAGAGATCATTACATTTAACCTCATTTCTTTGGCCATCTATATAAAGTACTAGAATTAAAATAATTTCTTTGAAAAAATACAGAAAATACTTTTAATATTTGGAATTAGTCTATTATCTTAATCATACATTTTTAATAATCAAAATTGGTTTTAATATAAACAAAATTACTAGTATGGTCCACAGGTTTTTGATCCATTTGTTTATTTTAATACATCTCAAGATTATTTCCATAATTCTACATTTGCTGATTGCCTCGTATATGTCTTATGATTAGGCATGCTATAGAATATAAGAGACATGGTCTTGGCCTGAAGGAACTTATATCCCTATTTACTACACATTCAAAGAAGTATGTCAGTTAGTAAATAAAACAGACATACTTACGCACAAATCAATATAGAGGTTCTGAAATTTATCACCCCAAATTTGGGATTTTTTAAGTTTTTTTTAAAATCACAGACCTATAACCAAGCAGACAAATTACAAAAATATAATACTTAGCAGTTATTAAATTATAAATAAAAAATAGTATGTAAAGGGAAGTTCTGTTTTATACTGTTTACAGAAAATCTCATGACTCCTTTCCACCTCCAAAGAAAAGCTCTTATAAACAATAAGGACATGTTGTCTTCTGTGACATTTAGTCTTCTGTATTAGAATTACAGTTTTACTGGTAGTAATCAAGGAATTTTAAAAGGAACTGGACTTCTCTGAGTATCCTCTCCTCTAACATGCAGTCAGCTCTTCTTTTGTAGCTGATAATCAGGAGTAAAGATATCTCCTGATCATGGGATTTCTCTACCTGTAAAGGTTTATCAGATACCAAGAACAAGTTGGCAAGAGGAAGTAGCTTTAAACCACAGAACAAGAAAAAGGCATGGGCTAAGGAAAAATGAGCCAAGAAGGTCTACCTGTGCCTCTACTGATAATGGCTGCCTAGAAGGAGAGAGAGGATGGGGCAAAAAGGTCCTCGAGGATCACAGACGGCCTAAGTCATCTAATCTGGGTAGAACAGCAGACTAGAGATAGGGGGAGGTGCCTAGTAATGCAGAACTTGGGTCCAAGTCCCATGGCTTGTTCATGCCTTGGCAATAGTTAGCTGTTCAAAGATTTGGAGACCTTAACTTAAGCCTAGTAAAATAAACAATGATTTAATAATGAATGGGGAAAGGGTATCTGATATACATGTACAAATCAGTTACAAACACTTGGGGATATAAGTTAGAACTATAAAAAATATCTTCTCTTCTAGACTATATTTCATATCTGGAATCATAATGAAATATATAAATATTCTGCCTAGAGACATTTTAGTTGTTCAGTAAAGTTATTCTGGGGAATAGTTTTAAAATCCTGGGGGATATTGCTAAAAACACACACAAAAAAACAAAACAAACAAACAAACAAAAAACCACATTCACAATTATTCAGGGGATATTTATTGTGTGCTTACCATTTGACAAGCACTATTCCAGGCCCTAGGCATGTAGAGGTAAACAAAAAAAAGGTACTACTTTTTGAAACTGTAAAATCTACTGGAGAGGAAAACAAAAAGAAACTAACAAATAAGAAAAATACCAGATAATGATAGGAAATATGCAAAAGATTAAAATAGAGAGATGTAACAGAAAATAAATGAGTAATTATTTTACACTGGATATTTTTTTAAAGTTCTCTCTGTAGAGGCATTTTTAACAGAGATATAAATGCAAGAAAGAGCCAGTCATGAGAAGATGGGGGCATGGTGGGTTAGAAGATATTCCAGACAAAGGGAAAGGGCACTGCAAAAGTCAACGTGTAGCAAAGAGTTTAACTTGTTAGAGAAATGGTCCTCAAACTTTTAGCATGTTTCTGAATCATCTTCACAGACTTGTTAAAACATAAGATTTCTGGGCCTCCACCCACAGACTTCCTGATTTAGTAGGTCTGGCATGGAATCCAAAAATTTACATCTCTAACAAATTCCCAGGCGATGCCGACGTTACTGGTTCAGGGATTATACTTTTGAGAAGTATGTGTTAATGTGTTAGAGGGAACAGAAAGGAAAGCAAGTGCAGCTGTAGTAATAACTGTGGGTGGAACAGTGTTATTAAGCAAGGTCAGAGAAGACAGAGAAGACAAGTCAGTTTGTATGTCACCATAAAAGTCTAAATTTTATTGAGACTGGAAGCAGTTATGGTAGCTCTGAAGCAAGTAATATGATTTGATTCACATTTTAAAAATATCACTCTGAGGGGTCAGGGATAGTGGGAGGCAAGGAGATAGGCATCTCTTTGTGGCAGTGGAATAGCTCTACGTGATTGCAGTGTTGGTGACATGAATCTACATATGTGACGAAATGACACAGAACTATACTTACACTTTATTCCAGTGCCAATTTCCCAGGTTTGATTATGTTCTATAATTACAGAAAATGTAACCCAAGGCGGGGGGGGAGGGGGCTGAGAGAAGGGTACAAGGGACTTCTCTGTACTATCTTTGTAACTTCCTTTGAATCTATTAATTATTAAAAATTAAAAAAAATTTAAAACATCACTCTGGAGAACAGATGATACAAAAACAACAGAAAAGGAGAAGGAGACTACCACAGTACCCTAAGCAACCAATGATGGTGGCCTGGACCAGGATGGAGAGAAGCAGCTAGATATAGGATATATTACACAAAGGCAGAACCAAAAGGCCAGCAGACATAGCTGTGAAGTTACTTTCATACACTCTCCCCACTCCACCCCAGCTTTTAGTGATAACCTATATTAAAAACATTTATCCAACGAAAAATTTTAAACCTTCAGCAGAGCAACTATTAAAAATAAATGAAATACTATATGTGAAAGGACAATAATTAGAATCACGTATCAAGTATACAAATGACTATCTTTAACAGTGAGTTTAAAAAAGTTATTTATGTAGCAAATATGTCAGGAGCTACAATGGCAGAGGAGGGAAGAAAGGGAGAACAGAAAATAAAAGAGTGAAAAGAATCAAGGAAAATTCCTGGATTTTTAGCTTTAAGTGGCTTAGGTTAAGTGAGGGAAGTTGAAATAGAAGCAGATTTGGGGGGAAGGAACTCAAGAGTTCTGGTTTGGTCACATTAAGTTTGAGATCCTTATTAGACATCTATGTGGAGAAGCCAAGTAATCATTTGGGTATCAATCTAAAGATACAGACAAAAACCCTGATTAGAGACAAATGAAATCATAGGACTAGATGAGGTCACCCAAAGAGAGTTTAAAAAAGAATGGGGCCCATAAGAATCACAAAATGTTCTAACATTTCAAGATTATGACAGCAATTAACTGAACAGTTCAACAAAATAATAATACTCCATTTTTAAAAGTAAATGAAACATTTTAAAGCATTATGCTAAGTGAAATAAGTCAGACACAAAAGGACAAACAGTAGTGATTACCAGGGGCTGAGGGGAGGGGACAATGGGGAATTACAGGTGTTTTCTTTTTTTAAATTAATATTCAGTCTCAGTTACTTAAAAAACAAAAACAAACTGATGTGCTCAGAATTCTTTTTCTTTGAAGATACTTTAGAAAAAATATTTCTTACACTTCAGTCTGTAAATATTTGTGCAAAAATTTTACTTCATAATTAGGAAAAGCTGTACTGAGTTAAAAGCCCGTATGCTCAAATCAATCAACTTCGCAAACTTTCACCCTATTTATAACATACTAAGTATAAATTCAAGATTCCTCTTATCCTGAGTTCAATCCACTGATCAACTTGCAAACACGCTAGTTTATCTGGAAAGGTACTCTAATGTGAACCATAATTATATTATACATCTATAGCTGAGTTAATAAAGCCTTCATAGTATGATTCAATTATCAAAATGACAGGTATAATAGCTTGAATTCTCTTTGGATGGAGGTAGAATCTATATGAGTAGGAGTGTATGTACATATTCATATAACCAAATGAATTATAATTTTTCCAACATTTTTATAGTATTATCCTCATTCATGTGTACTCTCCCATTTGATTTGTTCTGGAGTATGCACTGAGACCCACCTACCTAAATATAATGCAAGAGTAAGAGGATTTTGCTCATACAAATAACTAAACAAGAGACAGGAGATCAAAAATTGGTTCAAAGGTAGTTTACTAGGGGAAATTATAAACTATATTCTTCTTTCTCCCCAAGTTAGCACTGCCACTATATGGCTGTTAAACAAAGAACACCTGCATCACACACGTGTTATATCGTATGTGAGAAGATGATTTAAAAAGTATAATCTATCTCTTCTCATTCATTAAATCATAATCTGATGAAGACTGCATGTATTACCTATCTTAGGAGCTTTTTTGGCTCCAAGATAAACCCCATAAAGAAAGAATATGTTGGAACTAGCTATCAGACACTGAGAGATGGCCAAAAAGGTACAAAATTTTTGTGAAAGCTGTTAATAAAATCCATGTGCTGTTACACACAGGGAATAAGCAACAGCAGATTATAACTCCGAGACTGCCTATGCTACCAGCAATCTCTGCAACCCAAGAGGAATCAGTGTCTGTAATGGCATCTTCACGTATCGGAAAACTTGAGGAAACTCAATTCAGTGCTACTTGTTCATATTACTATTATAATAAAAGTAAGTTTTAATAAAGTAATATTTTGAAAAAATATTTAACATTTCACTATTCATTATAAATTAAGCATGTTTAAAGACAGTTAATACTAGCATATTCCAGAAAATATGCCATCAATCTAAAATATTAATTAGCTCTCCAAAAAGTATGTACATTTTCTTTGACTCACACTCTTTCTTTTTTTAAAGAAGTTTGTCTTGTTGTCAAATACTCAGTCAAGAATGAGTCCCAGAAACCATCTATCAAGATGTATTCTGCGCTTATTTTACTCCTGAAAATCAATGGCAAATAGCTGGCAAGACTCTTGGATCATAAGAGCAAACATACAGGGCTTAATCAATACCAAGAATTCAAAGCCGATGTGAGAGAGAATTAAGGATTTTGCTCCCGGCAAGAGGAATAAAAAGGAAGACATAAAATCATCTTTGAGATTTGATCAAAATATAAAATATTTTCCTCCTACATATAAGTAAATCATATCCAAATTATTATTTTATTATTTTCTACTGAACCCATCTGTTTCCTCTCCCATAATATGAGCCAGATAACCTTGAGTAGAAGTAATGACCCTTCTGAGGAGAAGAGATAAACTGAAGCTTACATAGGATAAATTACTTACCCAGAGTCATAAAACTAGTAAGTGTTTAAGTATGTTAATGTATCTCAAATTCCAACCCATGATTTTTAACTTAAAGTCCAGAGCCCTTTCCATTATACCTTTCCCTCTCTCTCAACAAGTTCATTTCACATTTCAGCCAGAGTAGCTGAGGGTATTCATGCTCTCATCCATTGCCACAAACCTCTAACAGAAAGAGTTTCAAGGACAGGCAAGGAAGGCCAGAGAATCTTCACATTATGACACACTGGCAGCCATTCCTGTAAGCTCCTTCCTGGTTATTATTATGACATCCCTCGGGCTATTTCAGTTTTGAATATGTAGCCTTGTTCTATAGATTTCATCAGGATTTTGTA
The DNA here is from genome assembly GCF_048773025.1 of Camelus bactrianus. Classification (NCBI taxonomy): domain Eukaryota; kingdom Metazoa; phylum Chordata; class Mammalia; order Artiodactyla; family Camelidae; genus Camelus; species Camelus bactrianus. The sequence goes on along the minus strand of NC_133550.1, from coordinate 38,395,091 downwards.
TTTTAATCCATTTGATTTAACAAGTTCTTTTTATTTTCTATCAACATCTTGTACTACTACCTTACATTGTAAAAGGAACTGTCAAACACGTGAAACATTAGAGAGTACTCAATACTATGGATAGATTTTTTGGCCAATAAAAAAATAAGAAAATAGCATGATTCACTCATGTGATAAACCCTGTCATTTATGTAGATTGTCAATATGCATATATAATATTATGAAACTATGATGAAGCTTCAAACAGGAATTTCACAAACTTACCATGCACTTTGAAGCTGTATTAACTTTGATTATAAGAATAACAAAAAATTTATATGTTAATTTTAAAATAGTTACTTAACAACCAGGATAAGGTATTCTTATTTAAGAACCAATGAAAAATGGAAAGATAAATGGAAAAGAGAAATCATCACGGTTAGAGACCAGGTACAGGTACCACTGTTGAAATAAGGATGGAACATTACAATAATCAAGCAAAAGTTACTGAACTAGGGAATGAGACAGAAATAAACAAAAGAAAACTATTAGGAACTAATCAGGAAAATAAATTTACATTTGATTTATAAAGTAATTAAAGGGAGAAAGTATCTCTCCTCCTGTCCCCACTCCCCGAATATTTACCATTATCCTTGCTGCTGTTTTCTTCAATAGTCATTTGTTCAGCCAATTCAGACAACGATTCATCGATAGTCTGGCTTCCTCGAAGTGTGAGGGATAGCCTTCTCTTAAATTTTTTCATCCTATCTATTGAATGTGACTTGAAAAATCCTGAAAGAATAGAACAGAGTGAATATAAAATTAAGCTTGAATATCTTACAGCTCAAAAATGTCATTCTGAGTTTACTGGGAATCTTCACAATAAGAATAAAATGAGGAATTCTCACTTCCACCAAATATCACACCATTTTGAAAAGTCTGCAGACCATGCACCTGCCTCTTATCCTAGATGACAAATAAGAATAAAATAATAAACTGCAGCAGACATGTTATTACAGAATCAATTCATATAACATAGAAACATCCCATTCTGACCATTTGAAAAGTGGTCAGTCCAAAATGCCTTGTACTATAAATGCAAAAATACAAACTGGATTTTAAAGACCTGGTATTTTAAAAGAAGGTTAAAAAAAAGTTATATATATGATTTTTAAAAATTCTAGACATTTGATTAAGTAAAATGTATTACTAAAATTCTACTAATTAAATATACCTGTAAAATACTTTTAAATTAAGTATGGTGCTCACATTATCCTTCTTTTGGACAATGCCAGTATAGAGTGCCAAGCAAATCTTGGTGGTTTTAAATGAGTACAAAAAAGGTGGAGGGGGGGAGCACATTAAGTCTGAACTTTTCTTCGTACAATGCATTTGAACAATATATTAGGAGACATGTCTATAACTCAGAGTAGCATGCAATGCACTGATATTCCATCAAGAGTAAAGAAAATTCTAGTCTATAAAATAACTTTAACTGTATGTATCTTCTATTCTGCCAGAAATAATAGACTTCTAATTCATATTAGCAAGTGAAACACTTCATAATAAAGCTAAACCTTACTATAAATTTTTCAAATAAAACTACACCTTCAAAAAGGTTCTATTTTTGTATTTCATGTTATAACTGTAACCTTTTAATTAAGTCACAATGATCAGTAAACAGACATTAAAGAATTTCATCAACACTGCTTAGAACATTATTAGAGAAAAATTTCTTGCAACTTAGATTCCTTGACATTTCTAATTATCTTTAAACAGAATTATATGTATCAACTTCTCCCCCATTAAATTGATAACAAAAACACATACAATACTACAATAAAGCATTCTGTGAAGTAAAAATTATTATTTACATTAGCTTTAAAGTTAACTGACATCTTTTATATTGTAAAAAAGCAGTGCTAAATTACTGATTTCCTAAAACCAAAACCTTCAAGAGTTTGGTTAAAATACTTTTTCTAGTTCAGTAAAAAACTTATTTGGGATTATTAGAATCTTTACACTGTCATTTTAATGAATATTTAGATATACTGACAACATGATTTATGGTCAATGCTTAAAGTTTTAGTTTTATATTTAATTCATGCCACTGAAAAAGCTATTTTTTACCTTCAAAGTAAATGTAGTGTAATTTAAAATTAACCCTATAACAAAAACTTCATAATTATTTGTCTTTAATATTTTAAAGACTTAAATACAGAACAATTATAAATGCTCAAATTTCAGCATGTTACTCTTCAAAGGGCTCTTTCCTGACCCTGACCTTTATTCCTTTATCCTACTTTTTTTTTCTCACAGCATTTATCACATGCATACATATATATTCCATGTATATATACCCATTCAAAACATCTGTGTGTATGTATAATGCAAAACAACTTTTATGCCTTTTCAGTTGTCAAAAAGACCTCTAGCTTTTTGTCATAGCTAATCAAAATTTAAAAAGTAAGAAGGCAAGAAATGATACTCAGAATGGCTTCATATATGTCCCCTAACCTCTCACGCTCTCTTCTCTCTCTCTCTCTCTATTATATACACACAGCTGAAAATGTTCAAAAATCAGTTCCCAACTACAAGTCCTTAAAAGAAACATGTAATGTGTTATCCTACTTTATCATCTGGGGTGAAATTTGATCTGGGACTGCCTGGTGTACAATGAAGATTTTTTCATTTTTTTTTTTTTATCCTGAAAATGTAATTGCAGGTATACCTTCTTTCACTGCACTCTGCTTTACTGCACTTCACAGATAATGTGTTTTTTACACTAATGGGAAGGTTTGCAGCAACCCTGCAAGTCTGTTGGTGCCATTTTTCCAACAGCATTTGCTGACTTTGTGTCTCTGCATCACATTTTAGTAATTCTCACAATATTTCAAGCTTTTTCATTATTGTTGTATTTGTTGTGGTGATCTGTGATCAGTGATCTTGATGTTACTATTGTAATTGTTTTGGGGCACCATAAACCTCGCCCACCTAAGACAGGAAACTTCATCAATAAATGTTATGTGTGGTCTGACTGCTCCACCCCCTCAGCAGTTCTCCCATCTCTCTTCCTCTCCTGAGGCTCTCTATTTCAAGACACAATAATATTGAAGCGAATTCTTTACTTGGTTTGTCAATGTGGTCTGGAGAGAACAGACTGACTGAGGGAGTAACTCCAAGTGTGCAAGTGAAAAGAAGAGTTTCACACACATCTCTCATTTTAAATCAAAAGCTAGAAATGAGTAAGCTTAGTGAGGAAGGCAAGTTGAAAACTAAGACAGGCCAAAAGCTAGGTCTCTTGCAACAGAGTTAGTCAAGTTGGGAATGCAAAGGAAAAATTCAAGGAAATTACAAGTGCTACTCCAGTTAACACCCGAATGATAAGAAAGGGAAACAGCCTTAACTGCTGATATGGAGAAAGTTTTAGTGGGCTGGATGGAAGATCAAACCAGCCACAACATTCCCTTAAACTAAAGTCCAATCCAGAGCAAGGTCATAACTCTCTTCAACTCTATGAAGGCTGAGAGATGAGAAAGCTGCAGAAAAGTCTGAAGCTAGCAGAGGTTGGTTCATGAGGTTTAAGGAAAGAATCTATTTTCATAACATAAAAGTGCAAGGTAAAGAAGCAAGTGATGATGTAGAAGCTGCAGCAAGTTATCCAGAAGACGTTAAATAATGAAGGTGGCTACACTAAACAACAAATTTCAACGTAGATGAGTCTTCTTTCGGAAGAAGATGCCATCTAGGACTTTCATACCTAAAGAGAAGAAGTCAATGCCTGGCTTCAAAGTTTCAAAGAACAAGCCGACTCTCTTGTTTGGGCCTAAAGCAGCTGGTGACTTTAACTTGAAGCCAATGTTTATTTACCATTCCAAAATTCCTACGGCCTTTAGAATTATGCTAAATGTACTCTGCCTGTGCTCTGTAAAAGAAACAACAAAGCCTGGATGACAGCACATCTGTTTCCAACATGGTTTACTGAGTATTTTAAGCCCACTGTTGAGACCTACTGCTCAGAGAAAAAAAAAAATTCCTTTCAAAATATTACTGCTCATTGACAATGCAAGAGCTCTGATGGAAATGTACAATGAGATTAATCCTGTTTTCATGCCTGCTAAGACAACATCCATTCTGGAGCCTATGGACCAAGGAGCAATTTTGATTTTCAAATCTTATTATTCAAGAAATACATTTCATAAGGCTATAGCTGCCATACACAGTGGTTCCTTTGATGGATCTAGACAAAATAAACTAAAAACCTTCAGGAAAGGATTCACCATTCTAGATGTCATTAAGAACATTCATGATTCATGGGAAAAGTTAAAACATTAACAGGAGGTTTGGCAGAAGTTGATTCCAATCCTCATGGATGTCTCTGAGGGGTCCAAGACCTCAGTGGAGGAAAGAATTGCAGATATGGTAGAAATAGTGAGAGAACTAGAATCAGAAGTGGAGCCTGAAGATGTGACTGAATTGCTGCAATCTCACGCTAAAACTTTAACAGTTTTAGTGGAGGAGTTGTTTCTTACAGATGAGCAAAAAAAAGGGGGGGGGGGATTTCTTGAGATAGAAGATACTCCTGCTGAAGATGCTGCAAAGACTGTTGAAATGACAACAAATGATTTAGAATATTGCATAAACTTAATTGGTAGTACAGGAGAAGAGTTTGAGAGGACTGAGCCCAATTTTGAAAGAAGTTCTCCTATGGGTAAAAAATGCTATCAAACAGCATTGTATTCTACAGAGAAATCATTAATGAAAGGAAGAAGCAACTGATGTGGCAAACTTGTTGTGTTATTTTAAGAAACTGCCATGGCCATCTCAACCTTCAGCAACCACTACCCTGATCAGTCAGCAGCCATCAACATCCGGGCAAGATCCTCCACCAGCAAAAGTATTACAATTCGTTGAAGGCTCAGATGATGGTCAGCATTGTCTAGCAATAAAGTATTTTTTAACTAAGGTGTACACAATGCTTTTCAAAACAATGCTATTGCACACTTAATAGACTACAGTATAGTGTAAACATAAGTTTTATATACACTGGCAAATAAAAAAATTCCTATGGCTCACTTTATTGCAGTGATCTGGAACCAAATCAGCAGTATCTCTGAGGTATGTGCATATTCTATTCACTTACAGAATATAAATAATCAATCAGGAATGTCAACTGAGATTTGCCCTAGGAATTGGCAACACGTCTTTCTTTCTTTTTTTTTTTTTTTAAAGACAACAGCTATAAAGCTATAAAAACTAAACTCACAAACTAGATTCTCTACTATGACTATTTATCTATAAAAATGGTGTCATTCTGTGGCCCTTTTGGTGCTTCCAATAAAAACTTCTATAGACACCAATTTATCGTATAATCTAAATTTCTCTTAATTAAAAGACTTATGTGAGTGGCATTTCTCTACTTATGTGTCTGAAATGGTCTTAAAACAATCTTAATAACAACTGAAGGAAAAGCTGAGAAAAAGCCTAAGATTGCTTTTAAGACACCTAAATGACCTTTCTTTAGGTAAAGAACCAAAGTTTACATGCAGAACAAATTAAGCATTTTACAGTTTGAATTAAAATCCAAGACTGAAATGGCCAACTAGTACTTTCCCACTTAACCGTGTTGTTAGTCTTTCCAAAATATCACATAGAGTAATGTAACTTCACAAAAAAGATTTTTCTTTATAATATTTTCTGCAGTGACTATAGCTTAAATCTTCTGTAAATGAGATAAACACATTGAGTGGTCTGTAAGCAAATTTTCTAATATTTTTTCCTCAATTTAAATCATGATAAACATATAACACTTTCTAGGACACTTAAGCTAATCAAACTAAGAAGTAACATTTAAAAGTTAAGTTTATTCACTAGAGACACAAACTTCTTATTTGCATAAAACACAAAGTTACTATACAAAAGACTGACAGAGCATCAAAATAAATTTCAATCATGCTTATAGGTGTTTTTACCAAACATTTAAATACCTTAATCCTTTATATATTCAAATCTGAGACCAATTCTTTTCCTTTGAAAGTATTAGTCAAACACACAAATGAGAAAAAAAGACACATACCAAGATTGTCCTCTATTCATAAATAAACATTAGAAAGATAATACAAGACTACTATGGCACCTGAGATGTAAAATGTCATAGTAGAAAGATGTTAAATCAACTGCCCTAGATTTGCTGAAAGAGCTTAAGGAAACCAAGAGCAAAGAACTAAAGAAAACAAGGAAAACAATGTATGGGGGGAAAAAAGAATATCAATAAAGAGAATGATATTATAAAGGAACCAAAGAAAAATTTTAGAGCTAAAAAGTACAATAACTGAAATAAAAAATTCACAAGAGATTTAAGCAGGCAAAAGAAAAGATCAGTGAACTTGAAGATAAGAAAGTCAAAATTATCCAGTCTGAGGAACATCGAGAAAAAAGAATGGAATTCTAGGAATTAGTTCCCCTAGGCCAAAAAAAATTTTTTTTGAAAAAGAACAATTACAAAAAATCAAGTTAAGCGTAAAACTGGGCAATAATGAAGGAACTGAGGGAAAAGAAACAAAGAAGGCATATAGAAAAAAATAGCTAAATGGAATAAACAAGCCCTTCCTTATCAATAATTACATTAAATGTAAATAAGATTCAACTCTTCAATGGAAAGGCAGAGATTGGCAGAATGGATTAAAAACATATGCTCCATCAAGAGACTTAAAAGACATATTACTAAATGAAAGGAGCCAGTCTGAAAAGTTTACAAACTGTATGATTCCAACTAAATGACATTCTGGAAAAGGCACAGCTACAGAAACAATAAAAAGATCGTGGTTTCCAGGGGTTTGGGGAGAGGGAGGGAGGGATGAACAGATGGAGCACAAGGGATTTTTAGGGCAATGAAGTTATTCTGTGTGCTATTATAGTGGTGGCTACATGTCATTATGCATTTGTCAAAGCCCACAGAATGTACAACATCAAGAGTGAACCCTAACGTAAACTATGGAATTTGGTTGATAATAATGTGTCCATGTTTGCTCATCAATTGTACCAAATATGCCACAGTGATGAGGGATGTTGAGGGTAGGGGAGTATATATGTGTGAGTGGGGAGGGCTATGTGGGAACTCTATTTTCTGCTCAATTCTGCTGTAAACCTGCAACTGCTCAAAAAAAAAAAAAATAAAGTCTATTTAAAAAAAAATATGCTCCATCTATATGTGTTTACAAGAGACTTATTTTAGATACAAAGACACAAAGAGATTGAAAGTAAAAGGATAAAGGTATTCCATGCAAATAGTAACCAGAAGAGAGCTGAAATGACTATATTTTTTTGTCAGAAAAATAGAATAAATTGGTGAAAAAAAGGTTAGGAGAGACAAAGAGGGACATTATACAATGATAAAGATTAAGACATAACAATCATAAACATACATACCTAACAAAAGATCCTGAAAATACATTAAGTAAAAATAAACAAAATTCAAAGGAGAAATAGTTCTACAATAGTAACCAGAGACTTCAATACAGCATTTTCAACACTGGATATAAGAACCAGACAGAAGATCAATAAGGAAATAGAGAACCTGAGTAACACTATATACCTAGTGTACTAGACCAAACAGACATATACAGAATGCTCCACCTAACAACAGAATACACATTCTTCTCAAGTGTAAATGGAACATTCTCCGTGATAGACCTTAGTAAGACCATAAGACAAGTCTTAATAAATTTAAAAATGTTTAAATCATACAAAGTATGCTTTCTGATCACAATGGAATGAAACTGGGAATCAATAATAAAAAGAAAACTGGAAAACTCACAATATGTGTAAATTAAATAGGCCACTCTTAAAACAGCCAATGGATTGAGGAAATCACAAGAGAAATTAGAAAATACCTAGAGATGAATGAAAACAAGAACACAACATATCAAAACTTATAGGATACAACAAAAACAGTACTAAGAAGAAATTTACAACTGTAAAACTCTACAGTAAAAGACCTTAAATCAACAACCTACCTGTAGGCTTTACATAACTTAAGAGCAAATCAAACCCAAAACTAGCATTAGAGAGTGACAAACAAAATACAACAGAGCAAGTCAACAAAACCGAAAGTTAATTCTATGAAAAGATTAACAAAATTAACAAACCTTTAGCTATACGGAGTAAGTAAAAAGGGGACTTAAATTAGTAAAATCTGAAGTGAGCGAGAATTATATAATCATACAGAAATAAAAAGGATTGTAAGAAATTACTATAAACTAACTGTACACCAACAAATTGGGTAACCTAATGGAAAAATCCTAGGAATACACAAACTACAAAACAAAAACTCGATAAAAAATAACTGCAAGCCAATATTCTTAATGAATTTAGATTTTTAAAATCCTTAACAAACTACTAACAGAATTCAGAAGCATACTAAAAGGATTACACTTAAGACCAAGTGGGATTTGTCCCCAGAAGGCAAGGGACATTCAACATAAGAAAATAATCAACGTAGTAACACCAGATTAAAAGAATAAAGGAGGAAAAAAGAAAAAAACCACATGAACATTAATTCATACAAAAAAAGCATTTAACAAAATCCAATACTCTTTTATGATAAAAACACTCAAAAAACTAGGACTAGGAGGAAACTTCAATATAATTAAGGTCATATATGAAAACCCCACAGCTAACATCATACTTAAAAAGTGAAAGACTTAAAACCTTTCCCCTAAGATCAGAAACAAGACAAAGATGACTGCTACCACCACTTAAGACACAGTACTGGAAGTTCTAGCCACAGTAATTAGGCACAATAAATAAAAGGCGTCATAACTTTAAGTAAAACTATCCCTTTTCACAAATGTCATGACCTTATTATGTAGAAAACCCTAAAGAATCAACATAAAAACCTGTTTGAGCTACTAAATGAGGCAGTAAAGTTTGAGGATACAAAACTGACACACAAAAATCAGTTGTATTTCTATACGTTTCCAATGAACACAGAAACAGGAAACTTAAATAGCATCAAAAATTGTGAAATACTTAGGAGTAATTTTAATCAAGGAAAATATCTTGTACACAGAAAACTACAAAATGTTGCTGAAAAAATTTAAAGATCTAAACAAAATGCAAAGACCTCCTATATTCATGTACTAGAAGACTTAATATTAAGACAACAATATTATCCAAAATGATCTACAGATACAGTCCCTATCAAAATCCCAATGACGTTTTTTGCAGAAATAGAAAAACACATACTAAAATTTATATGGAATTCCAAGGGACCTTGAATAGCCAAAACAACATTGAAACAGAAGAACAAAGTTGGAGAACTCTTGTTTCTTGATTTAAAAACTTATTACAGGGGAAGGGTATAGCTCATGTGGTAGAGTGCATGCTTAACATGCAAGAGGTCCTGGGTTCAATCCCCAGCACCTCCTCTAAAAATATATAAATAAATCTAATTACTGCCCCCCAATAACAACAACAAAACTTGAAAAAAACGTATTACAAAGCTAAAGTATTCAAAACATTATGGTACTGGCATAAGGATAGACATATAGACCAATAGGATAGAAATGAGAGTCCAGAGATAATCCTTCATATTTATGGTCAGTTGATTTTTTACAAAGGTGCCAATACCATTCAATGGGCAAAGAATAGTATACTCAAATGATGTTGGGAAAATTGGATATATTCAGATGAAAAAGAAAGAAGTTGGACCCTTACTTTATGTCATATATAAGCATTAACTGAAAATGGATCAGAGACCTAAATCAAAGAGCTAAAACTGTAAGCCTTAGAAGGAAACACGGATGAACATTAATGATATTGGATTTGGCAATAACTGATTGATTGATTGATTTTTGGCAGGGGGGTGGGCGGATGGGAGGTGGTGTGGGGGAAGGTTTAGGTTTACTTATTTTTAGAGGAGGTACTGGGGATTGAACCCAGGACTTCGTGTATGCTTCACATGCATTCTACCACTTGAGCTATATCCTCCCCTGGCAATGATTTATTTAAAAAAAAAAAAAAAGCACCCAAGCAAAGGGAACAAAAAAAGACAAATCAGATATTAAAATTAAAAACATCTGTACCATCTAGGGACAGTATCAACAGAGTGAAAAGACAACCTGCAAGATGGAAGAAAATATTTGCAAATTATTTATCTGATAAAGGCTTTATAGATAAAGAAGTTCTACAGCTCAACAACAACAAGAAACAACTTAAAAAATGGTCAAAGGACTTGAAGAGACATTGCACCAAGATGCAAATGGCCAGTGAATGCCTGAAAAGATGTCAACATTATTACTCATTAGAGAAATACAAATCAAAATCACAATAAGATACCAACTAAATACCTGCTAGCATGGCTATTATTTGAAAGGAAGTGCTGATGAGGATGTAGATAAATTGAACTCTAATGCATTGCTGCTGGTGCGAATTTAAAATATACAGCCACTGTGGAAAACTGTCTGAGGGTTCCTCATAAAATTAAAAACAGAATAACCATATGACCCAACAATTTTATTCTTAGGGACATATCAGAAAAAACAGGGACTCAAACAAATACCTGTCCACAAATGTTAACAGCAGCATTAATCATAACAGACAAAAAAAGAACAAAAAACAAAAAACACAACATGTGTCCAACAGATGAATGCATAAACAGTATGTGGTATGTATATACATATACAAAATGGAATACTATTCTGCCATAAAAAAGTAATGAAGTTCTGATACATGCTAAATCATAGATGAACCTAAAAAACCCTAAGTGAAATAAATCAGACACAGAAGGACAAATATTGTATGATTCTACTTATATGAAATATCTGAAATAGGCAATTTCATAAATACAGAAAGTAGAACAGAGGTTACCAGGGAATAGAAGGGAGGGGACAATAAGGAGTTCTGTCTAATGGGTGCAGAGTTTTTGTTTGAGATGATGAAAAAGTTCTGGAAGTAGACAGTGGTATTGGTTACACAATATTTTGATGTATTAATGTCACTAAATTGGGTACTTAAAAATATTTAGAATGGTAAATTTTATGTTATGTATATTTCACCACAATAAAAAAAATTATCAACTATGTGTCAGCATGCATTTCTATCAGTTTTTCATCAAGCCTACATATGGTCAATACCTCATTTTTAGTAGAATGTTATTAAAAGAACAGGCTAAGTAACTTCAGTGTGAACAGTCAACCTATACCAACTATTTTGAACACAAAAGAATAAATACTAGGATGAGTGCTTATGGTTAGGATGCACAAACTTGGAAAAGACTTGTTGCTCCACCTCAACAGTAAGAACAAGCCAGACACTGAATAAAATCATAGTGTTTTAAACTCAGAGAGCTGAAATGCAAAGAAACATAAATGAACTAAATTCCTAGCAGGAATTAATCCTTTCTAGGAACAAAAACAGGAATAGTTGGGGTCATGGTGAAAGAAAGAATAAACTTGCTGTAAAAGAGGAAAACTAGCCCAACTTTTAACAAACTTTCAAGGGATTCACAGGGGCTGGCAAGACATTTAAAACCCTGAGCAGCCTCGGTCACAAATCAAATCTGCACTTTCTCAAAAGGATCCTTTCCAAGTACTGGAGATGCATTAGGAAAATGTTGGGTACAGGGCAGCAGAGCTAAGAGAAAAAAAACTGTCTGCAAGGCGCAAGTCCACACCTACTACAGGAAGATGTCAGAGTTTTAGAGGAATGCTTTCTCCAGGAGAGGAAAGTCAGAGGTGGGGCTAAAGAGAAAAGAAAATGTCCCAGCTTCTCAAAATCCCAGCATCTGAGCTGTGAAACAGAGAGAGAGCTCTTACAATTTTACTAACTATTGGCTGGGCTTTAAAGCATGAGAAGATTTCCTGAGTCTCACAGGTGTTCGGCTCCCAAGCCCTAATGGGAGGAAAATTCAGATTCTGCACTCAAAATATTTGATACCTGTGATGAACTAAGTATATAACTAAAGCTATAACAGAATCAGGACCTCAAATAGGCTATTTCCCTATCAGCTTTTCCCCACAACTATGTCATGGAGACCCATTTTTATGAATGTAGCTATACATCATCCTTTTAAATGGCTGTACCATGCAGCAATGTCTTATGCTACCTGTTTCATCACAGAGTATTAAAAAAGAGATGTTCAAGAGTGAGATTTAAGAAAATGACACAACATTGTAAAATGACTATAACTCAATAAAAGAAAAGTTAAAAAAAAAAAAAGAAAATAAATACATTTCACTGCTTCATTAAAAACCTTAAGTGAAACTGTTTCTTTCCCCATAAATGCATGTAAAGGAAGAATGCCACAGCTGAGATCTGGAATAAGGAACCAGCAGTTTTACACACCACTCATATGTACCATCAGAGGAAATGTCAATACAGTAAGAAATAAAGTGGGTAATATTTCAGTACTATAAAAATTAAATTTTGGCCTTTCAGGCTCCCTGAAAGGATTACAGGATCATGGACCACACTGTAAGATCTGCTAGGTTAGTCTCCCAAACTTAATTGCTATTAACCTATCTTAGCAAATTGAACATTAAAAATTCATTAAGGTTAATGGTCTGTTATTAATAACTGTAATCATATAACCAAAATTACCAATTACTGGGCACAGGAAGAAGAGCAAGTTTAGGGGAAAATAATGAATTCAGAATAAAACCTACTGAAACAAATTTAAATGAATCAAATTTAAATGAACTAAAAAAGTCAAAGTTTAAAGTGTGGATTTGAGAGTTGCATTTATAAAGTCGACTGAATGCAGGAAAAATATGTGTATTAAGATGGAAGGTCAGAAATATGAGGAATGTCTACAATTAATAAGTGGATAAGGGAGAAGTCATCAAGTAGTTCCATAAAGAATGGACAGACACAAACTATGACGAAGGAAGACAATCTTGGACACATTTTACAGTGAAGGAAACAGAGCTTGAAGAGGCCAAGGCTCTGCAAGTCAGAGAGTCAGGTCTTAAAATTCCACCTTAGGGATCCCAGTTCAGTTTTCTTTCCATAGTACCAAATTTGCAGAGTTAGGAAGCAATCCTTTCCTCTTCTAGCTACAGAAGAATTGAAGTCTAGCATCTGGAAAGAATATCGGGGAGAAAATAACATATGTATCTCCACTCCCTCCAAACCCTCTCCTCTTGAAATTTTCACAGCCCACAATCAATGCACCACCAAAACCTGTAAGCTCCTCCTTCAAAATATATCCACAGTCTGATCAATTCTTATCACCAGAACTGGTAAAATCCTGACCCAAGCCCCAGCATTTCTTTGTCCAGAATATAATATTTAGAGCATCCCAACTGGTCTTCTGGCTCACACCCACCACTTTCCCCCTCCCTGTCCCACTGCCCACAGTGTATTTGCTACATAGCAGCTAGAACATACTAAGCCATAAATAACATCATCTCTCTTCTTCAAATTCCTCCAACAACTGGCCCTTTACACAACAGTCAAACTCAGAGTCCTTAAATGGCTTACTAGACCGTATATGACCTGTCTGCCACTCTTTTTAACCTCTTCTGCTACCGTTTTGCTCCCACCCACTCTACTCCAGCAGCACAACATAGTTTCTTTGCTGATCCTGCTTTTGTACTTGCTCTTCCTCTGCCTGGAATACACTTTCCCCAGACATGTTTATAGCTAACTTCCTTCTGGGCTCTACTCAAACATCACTTCACTATTCTACACCCAGGTTACACTCTATCCCCCTTACCTGTTTTAATTTCCTCCATAGCCTTACTGCTTGACATTCCAAATACTGGATTATTGCTGATTCCCTCCTTGAGAATTTAATCTCATTGAGAACAGGAATGTAATGTTTCGTTAATCACTGTATTTAGTACAACCCAGCATGAACGAATGAATGAATGAAAGCAAATAAAGATTAGTCATCTTTTATTACCTAGGATATTTCTCCCTATCTAAAATCAATCTATCAACTGACAAAGTTTTAGATCACTGTCTCATTCTGATAGCTCTGCCTAGGTTTTCCCCTTTATATTAAAAAGCTTTATTCATTCATTCAAAAAACATTCACATACAGGCCCTACCATGTCCCAGGCAATAGGAGGCATTGAGATAAATAAGCTATGAATTCTGCCCATAAGAAATTTAGTTTGGGGAGGTACTGTGTCATTTCCAGAACGATGAAGTTGTAGTACTGGAAGTGAGTGTAACTCTAGGTTAATATATTAAATCTTTCATAACTGTTACAAAAATCAAACAATTTATTCAACAAAAAGAATATTCAAATTGCACTTTTCATGAAAATTGTTTCACCAATGTGACAACTTATGTGAAATTTAATTTGATTGGCTAATTTTATCAAATTTGTAAAAATCAAGACATTTAGTTCACTTTTCTAGAACCCCTATAGCTACATAAAATGACCTACTCATTATCCCCTGGATTCAATAACAGCTTAGATGAAACCTAAACCAGCTGCCAAGAAGCCTCTAATAGGCTTATTAATATTGTGTCTCAATACATTCATTGGTATAAATAATCCTCCAAATCCTTCTGGCTTTTAAAGAATGAGAGTTTTCCAGTAAAAGTTGTTTTAATTATTGTCTTTAACAATATATTTTTTGTATACATTGTCTAATGGGCAATAAGTTAAAATTCAAAATGTGATTAAAATCTGATTTAAAAATCACTCAAAATATAGATACTTTAATCATGAGTAATCATCAATTGATTTGCAGATGATAAATCCCCATAGAAAGGGCATTTGTTTGAAACAGCTGTTCAGTTTCAGTGAATTCAGAAAGTCATCTATTTGAAAACGTCATCTGATGCTTTTGATAATAATGGTCTTACTCAGATCAGAACCAAGAGAGCAATTGTAATCACTTGAGGTAGTGCCTCATTTTGATATACAAATGGTTATATACAAAAAGGAAAAGGCCCATTGAAAAAGCAGCCAAAAGATCTGGAAACAAAATGGTATCTAAAAAATGTAAGACTTTAATTTTTATCTATTCTTTCATAAGTGAATCAAATTCTTTTTTAATTACTTATTTCAGCTAAATTTGTTTTGCCAAATTCTGTGATTTAAAAAAAAAAAAAAAGCTTTAAATTAAATTATAAAACCAGTTCACTGAAAGACACAAAGCTGTTCTCAAAACACCTGCTCTGCCAATTATCTCCTACACTTGAAAATCAATCATTATGTCTGGTGGCTAGTAAAGCACTGCTACTCTAAAAAATTTTAAATTTCTCCACTATAATTCAAAAACAAAGAAGACAATTCAAATTATCATTCTATAACTCAGTTAAGTGATGAGAGCACCTAATCATGGGTTTGTGTACAAGAATGGTATTTCTCAGAGTACAATCACAGGAAGGTTATAGCAGACTTGATTATTCTGAGACTCAAATTACTTTACTTAGTCACTTGAAAACTAATATTTTTAAACAATAAACACTGGAATTTTACAGCTTTGTGTAGTATCTGACCTATCGTCTCTCTAGAGCAATTCAGCTCATTTTATTTGGTGAAGAATGAACTAGTGATAATATTAGAACAAGAATTTCAAAGTATTCTTGAGGAAAGTAAAGCAGTTGATAGAAAATGTTCTCAGGCATTAGCACAGGAAAAACAGTGTCCCACCAACTATCATGGGATAAAAATTCTTTATTTTTAAAATCAGAAAATAATGGCAGAGAAACTAATAAAAGAAAAAACTGACCTGGGCACTTTTAAACTACAAAGTCAGAAAAAGTAACTACATTTACACCCCTGAGTCACATACAAGCCAGAAACTCAGAAGTCATTCTTTACCCTTCTGCTCCCTCAACTGCCATATCCAAGTGGATCACCAAGTCAGATCATATTTCTTTCATATCCCTCACATTTCTCATTCTAATCCCCATTTCTCTATCTCTATTGCCAGGCCTTAGTTTAAACCACTGTAATTATCAAATCATTGCAACAAGCCTCATTATTAGTCTCCCTGGTTCTTTCAAAAGAGCAATAAAATAGACAAACCTCTGACAATCCTGAAAATTTTTTTTCTTCAAGAAAAAAAAAAATAACAGAAACAAACAGCATCATTATAACAACAGTGGAAATTAATTAGGTACTATTTTGTAAAGTTAAACATTGTATACCCTATGATCCTGCAGTTCTTATCCTTGGTACTTATCTAAGAGAAAACTTGAGCAGAAATACGAACAGAAACACTCATAGCAACATGTCTGTAACAGCATAATCCTAGAAATAACCCAAATGTCTATAGATAGGAAAATAGATAAAATATGGTAAATTTGCAGGATGAAAGATTATACAGTGGTTAAAAAGGAATGAACTACAACTATATGCAATAAAAATGAATATTAGTAACGTGATATTTAACCAAATAAAGCAAGTCCAAAAGACATTTAGTATATTGTTTTTATAAAAAAAACCAAAAAATAAAATAACTTATTGCTTAGATAAATATATATACATGATAAAACTTTTATAAAATTTAAAAGACTGAAATACAAAGTTCAGGATGATAGCTAACATTTAGAGAGAGACAAGGAGAACACATAGGAAGGTGTAAATTACTAACAAGTTTTAAGAGGCTGGATTCACAGATATTATTTTATTGTTGTATATAAATACATACACACTAGATAAGCAGATCATGCACAGACCAGTGAGGATAATCATGAGCCAAGAATTATGTTTAGTGCAATTCTGTACAAACTGATGAAAAAATGTTAATATCTTTGGGAGGGGGATCAGGAATGAAAAGACAAAGATAATCAGAGATTAAGAATGGATTGAAAATCTTAGGAGAATAAGTGAAATCTTTTAATTATAAAAAGGACACAGGACTAGAGTCAAAGGGCCAGTTTCTTTTTCCCAGTCCTGTCACTAAGTTAACTAAGGCTAGTCACTTAACAGGTTAGTTTCCAAACAAAACTGACTACAGTCAGTCGGACTGAATTTTTCTTTCCTGAAACAAATGGCCTATACTTAATGTTATCAGGTATGAAATCTGGTCTTTTTTGGAAGATGTGTCATAACATTACTGGCTTCCCTTCCTTTCCTGGCCGGTCAACATTATCTACTACTTGTCACTAAACTATTTTGCCCACAAATAAGACAACTTAACTAATCATCCCAGCAGATTCTCATCATAACTTATACTGATTATTACAACCACTTAGACTGAACTTCAAAAGACACACATATCCTGGGAGAACAACTGTGAAATACATATTGTTCCTACAAAAAAGTGTAAGTCAAATTTAACTAGGTTATGCTACAGTAACAAACAAATCTTGGTGGCTTAAAATAACTAAGATTTTATTCTTTCATGCTATATATCCATTGAGAGTTGACTGGGGCTCTGCTCCAAGTCTTCAAGGACCTAATCTGAAGTAGCAGCCACTATAGGAAGGGAACAAAGAGTGTGGCAGAGCATATACTAAAGCATATCTTAAAGCTTCCACCTAGGAGTATTATACATTACTTTAACTCACACTTCACTACCTAATGAAGTCACATGTCCATGTCTAATTTTAAGCAGACAGGAATTCCTACCATATTCCAAACAGGAGAACGAGGATATATGTGAACAATTTTCACAATTTCACAATGTTCTAGCATCTAGAGACAAATATCAAATGTAACATTAACATACTATTACATATTAAAATCTCAAGATTTTAAAGAAATAACCAACATAACTGGTTTTTTTTAACCTTTTTTTTATTGAGTTATAGTCATTTTACAATGTTGTGTCAAATTCCAGTGTAGAGCACAATTTTTCAGTTACACATGAACATACATACATTCATTGTCACATTCTCTTTTGCTGTGAGCCACAAGATCCTATATATATTTCCCTGTGCTACACAGTACAATCTTGTTTATCTATTCTACATTTTGAAATCCCAGTCTGTCCCTTCCCACTCACCATCCCCCTGGCAACCGCAAGTTTGTATTCTATGTCTATGAGTCTGTTTCTGTTTTGTATTTATGTTGTCTTTTTTTTTTTTTCCAGATTCTGCATATGAGCGATCTCATACGGTATTTTTCTTTCTCTTTCTGGCTTACTTCACTTAGAATGACATTCTCCAGGAACATCCATGTTGCTGCAAATGGCATTATGCTGTTGGTTTTTATGGCTGAATAGTATTCCACTGTATAAATATACCACGTCTTCTTTATCCAGTCATCTGTTGATGGACATTTAGTTTGTTTCCATGTCTTGACTATTGTAAATAGTGCTGCTATGAACACTGGGGTGCAGCAACATAATTGGTTTTTAAACAATTTAACAACATAAAAATTCAAGTAGCAAATACACATTCCTCTTTGTATTCTTGACTAAGACATTCAAATTACCCAAAGTTAGTTGTTCAACAGATCCTCCACTACAAAGGAAACAGTAGGAACAGAAAGATATTACTATTTTGAAAAACAGTAACTATAGATTTAAATTGTTTGATTTAAACTGAGAGGGAGGCAGCCTGCGCTAAAGGGTATTACAGTAAGAATGACACAGGTCTCATAAGATGTACCAATATGGAGGAAAGGGCTTGGAATTGGGATAGATGTAGGCCAGAGTGATCCCACTAAATACTGGAGAGGAATGTATATTGCAATCAATATTAACTAGAAGACTAGGAAACACTCTGGGCTACTATGTATGTAGCATATACTTAATAATGATTAAAGTACACAGAAGAAATGGGGTTCACTCTATGAACATAATAAAGGCAGAAAGGAAAAAGAACCTTGAAGACTTAGTCAAAAGTGAGATACGAAAGGCAGAGAGGCCTGATAACCTGAGAGGTATCATGATTTAGATTCTTCCTTGGAACTGAGTTGTACAAGAGTTGGTGAGGAGGAGGGACATTCAACCTCATGAACAACTGAACTGTAACAACTGAACCAGAGAGGTCCAACCAAGCCTGAGGTATGTAACTTCTGGAGGAGTATTATATAATCTTTGATGTCATATTAACATTTGATTTAAACATCTCAATATCTGAGAAGCTTTAGATGCCAAAAATAATCAAAATAAAATCCTTCCCTTCATCAGATAATTTTTATCATGACTTCTGACCTTTACAACCATTATCTACAAGCAAGTTCATTATTTAAATATTCATCTAGCAATTAGTATCTAGTATATGCAAATCCTGTTTTAAGAACTAAGGACAGAGAGACAAAAGACATTATCACTGGCCTTGAGGTGAGAAATAAAGAAAAGCAGACAACAACAACGAAGTGTGATAATCAGATTCTCAAGCACCACAAATGAGGACATCTGATAGTAGATACAGAGAATGAAGAAAGGCCTGGCACAATGAATAAATTCAATAACTACTAAAATGAAGAATGGCCTAATGTGATCTCTGGGACTTTAATTTGTAAAAGCCTATTATTTTGACTAGTGTATTAGTCAGGGATTAGTCAAAAGACAGAAAACATCAGTAATTTTAACAGAAATAATTCAACGTAAGATGTTAATCAGGAATTGGAGAACTGAAAAGGCAAATTAAATAAATAAATAAATAAATAAACAAACAAACAAACAAACAAACAGACTGACTGACTGACTGACTGACTGACTGACTGACTGACTGACTGACATAGATTGATAGTAACTGAAGGTAGCAGCTATGATTCCCCAGAGCTGAGGGAAACATAGGAAAGTGGCTGGAATTATTAAAACTCAGAAGCTTGGAGAAACCCTATGAAACTGGGACACAAATATCTGGGGGAAAAAAAAGTATTCTTTAAAAAACACTAAGAACACTAAGAACTTAAAGGAGGGTCCCTGCAAACTTAATTGGAGCCATTTGCCACTCCTATTCCTGCCAAGGTGTAACCCTGCTGCTTTGGATATAGACAGGAAGAAGTAAACAAGGTGGAGCAAATCCCTTGTCCCTCTCCTGTCTCCCACTGGTATCTTCTACTGGCAGAATGTAACAGCTGGCAAAAGAGAAATACAGTGTGCAGTGTTCCAGCTCCTACACCACAAAATAAAATTTAGAGGAGTGAGTCTGAAGCTGACAGAAAATAGCTTAATAGCCAGTACCACCTATAAATTTTATTTCTCCATTCTAAACATTCAAGGTAATATTCTGCAAATATTTAAAAATTATAAAATTCTAGTTAAATTAAGCTATTTGATTCTTCTCATGACTTTTGAGGAAATTATATATATAATCATGGCCAAAATAAGGACACCTATTTTAAAAACCCAATCTTTAAAAGAACATTCATTTCTGTACTCTATAATTAGGCAATGTATAGATCTTACAAAACAAACTCAGAATCTCAAGAGTTCAGTAAAACTTTGAAGGCTCAAATTTAAGGTTTACATGCAAACTTTAAACTCTCATCTACTCAAAAATCAAAGGAAAAGATTTATATGGATTAATGAATGGTCTGAATTGCTAAAATTTTAGATAAATGCTATTTCATTACTTTCAAAGGTAAGTAGCTTTTTCTTTTAGCCCATTTTTTTCCTAGTGATTAATTTTAATATTTTTTATTGCTTGAAATATTCCCAGTCTTTCTCTGCAATAGCTGACTTATGAATATATCATTTTCAGACATACCACATTTCACCAAATCTTCTATATCATCAATCATGGAACACAGCATTATGGCATAAACCACTAAGGGAAAAAAATGCTGCAAATTAAATTATGACTTCATGAGTTCTTAAAGACTTTTAAACTTACTGAAAGAACATTACATTAATAATCTAATGTATCTCAGAATACACTTTGATTAATAACTTTTATCATCAATTGCTGTTATATTGATTTTAGGAGTGCATGTAAGTATTTTGGTTTCTAAAACTTCAACTTTTATTTTTCTTGTAGCTTTGTTTACCTTATTTACTCAACAAATCCCTTTTTCCAGAGAGGGCAGAAATATTAATCTTCCCTCATTTCAAATTGGTAGGCTAAATAATTTCATTTAACACTTGCAAGGTGAAGGCAGGAGATGGGAAAGGATGGGGAGGAATGGGTACAAGGTTTTTATTTTGGGGTGATGAAAATGTTCTAAAATTAGATTATGGTGATGACTGTACAACTGCAAATATATTAAAAACATTGTAATTGGGTTTTATAGTACATACATTATATTTCAACAAAGCTGCTAATTGTATTTATGATCAATTCTTCTTTCTCATATCAAAACAATTGAACATAAAATATTCACAGAATACTTTTGAAATAACTAAAAAGAACTATACATTAGAGGATTCTCTAATTCAGGTGTCAGCAAACTTTATCTGCATGTAATTACCCAAGAGAAAATATTTAAGTCTTCGTGGGCCACATGTAATATCTGCCAAATGTTTTAAAAACAACCTTTAAAAATGTAGAGCCATTTAGCTCTAGGACTGTAGCTTGCTGACACTGCTCTAATCACACACTGCTTTATTTCAGAAAGCATGCAATCCAAAGTAGCCTATAGTAGTGACAATATTAATAAGGAAACACTAAACAGAAAAGCAGTTTCGATCTTTTGAGAAATTGTTTTGTCCTCTCATGTACCACTGCTGTGCATTGGGGAGTGGAGGGGACTGGATACAAAAATTATTTTTACACAATAAATCAGATATTCTAGATGTATCTTCTTAGTATCCAAGGTACATTATTAGAAGAAGCCAGCTCTCAGATATTTATAATTAATAACTCACATGCCATTCATCTCCAAAAAATATTTGAGGGGACAAAGACAATTATAGAAGTGACTCACAGTTATACACCTATACATCTAATCAAAATGCACATCATTTCCAGTTTTGAAAGGAAGTAAATCAAACAGCATTTTTATAATTAGAATTACCAGTACAGTTTTTCACACAGGGTTCCATAAGTGCTACTTGTTCTAGAGATTGTGACTTAAAAGAGTAAACATTGGTTTTTGTACTTAGCACCTTGAATGAGAGCTCACAGTGCTTGAAGGTGATCAGAGATCTCCATTAGCAGCTTCCTGTCTGTGGGCCCCTTGAGGTAGTATATTCTTTAGAATTCCATGTAATATATGAATATAACACTCTCACATGTGTGACTTCTTTACTCAGCATAGTGATTATGAGATTAATCTGTGCTGTTGCGCATATCAATAGCCTGTTTCTGTTACATATATCAATAGTCTGTTTCTGTTACTGAAGAATATGCCATTGTATGGATGGATATACCACATTCTCTGCATTCACCTGTTAATGAACACATGGGATGTTCCCAGTGTTTGAACATTCTTGTACAAATCTTTTTTGCTGGGTCACATGGTAGATATACGTTTAATTTTCTAAAGAATGTCCAGTTTTCCAAAGTGACTGTACCAGTTAGTTTTATATTCCAACCTGCAATGGATATGTTCCAGTTGTTTGACATCCTCACAAATTCTGGTATTATCTACATTTTTTAAACTTTAGCCATTTTGATGAGTGACATCTCACTGTCATTTGAATTTGCATTTTCCTAGTTACTAATGATTTTGACCATCTTTTTACATGCTTATTACTTACAATGTCTTCAAATCTTTTGTCCGTTTTTACTTGAGTTATTTGCTTGCTAAATCCTTATGTATTATGTAAGTCCTCTGTCAGACATGTGTAACAAATTTTTTTTCTCGTTCTGTGGCTCGCTTCTCTTAATACTGTCTTTTAAAACACAAACATTTTAAATTTTGATAGTCTTATATTACACTTTTTTACAGTTGGTTCTCTTTGTGTCCTAAGAAAATTTTAGTACCATTAGCTCACAAATATTCTTCTGTATGTTCTTCTACGAGTTTAACAGTTTTAGCCTTTCAGTTTAAGTCTATTACCTACTTTGAATTACCTTTTGTATTTGGTGTGAATTAAGGGTCGATGTTCATTTTTCTACTGACTTTTTTTTGTCTGCTTGTTCTATCAGAGAAGTCTATGAGAGAGGACCATTAAAACTACAATTGTAATTGTGAACTTACCTGTTTCTTCAGTTCAGTCAATTTTTGCTTTACATACTTTGAAGCTATGTAATTATGCACATACAAATTAGAACTGTTATCTTCCTAATGAGTTGACCCTTTTAATATTATCCCCTTTTACCTCCAATGTTTCTTAGCTTAAAGCCATTAATATTTGTATAGTCACATTAGCCTTCTCTTGGCTAACGTTTGCACACTATATTGTTTTCCATCTTTTTATTTTGAACCTCTATTTATGCTCTTCAAACATCATATAGTTGGGTTTTGCTTTTTTATTCAGTCTGATAATGTGTCTTTTAATGGGAACATTTAGTCCATTTTCATTTAATTATTGATATAGTTGAGTTTAAGTCTACCATCTATTTATTTTATCCATTTGTCCCATTGTTCTCTTTCTTCCCCTTTTTCTTTTCTAATAATTAATCAAGCATTTTTTTTACTATTCTATTTTATGTATTATATAGACTTCTTTTAGCATCATTCTTTCAGTGGTTACTGTAAAATATACAAAGATACATCTTTATTTTCTATCTTATATTAATATTTTTACCATGTCCCCAACAATGAGAGATTGTTAACAAATGCATTTACTTCCTTTTTTCACTATTGCTATCACATAATTCTACATATAGTGGTCCCCCCCTTATGTGTAGTTTCACCTTCTGTGGTTTCAGTTACCTGTAGTCAACTGCATTATGAAAATATTAAATAAGAAATTCCAGAAATAAATAATTTGTAAGTTTTAAATTGCACACCATTCTGAATAGTGTGATGAAATCTCACTTCGTCCTGCTCCTTCCCACCCAGGATGTGAATCATCCCTTTGTCCAATATATCCACGCTGGATACACTACTAGCCCCATTAGTCACTTAGTAGCCATCACTTACTAGCCATCTCAGTTATCAGATCGACTGTCATGGCATCACAGTGTTTGCATTCAAGTAACCATCCAAAATTTTATTTTCTAATAGCCCCAAAGCTGAAGCATAGAGATGCTTCCAATTTGGGTATTCTCTTACTGTGCCTAATTTATAAACTGAACTTTAGCACAGATATGTATGGATAGGAAAAAACAGTATATACTGGATTCAGTAATACCCAGTTTCAGGTACTTATTGACAGTCCTGAAATACATCCCTCATGGATAAGGAGGGACAACTGTACATCATATTGTTTTCGAATATAATACTGTTATATTAGACATTGTTAATACTGCTAATTTAAGCAGTTAATAATCTTTCCCACCAGATTGAGTCTTTTCAGTGTTCTCCATTCCATCATTCTTCCATCTGAGATTTTGTTTTTTCCTCTAGCTTGGTGAGCTTCCTTAAGTGCAGGTATGCTGCTCATGGCTTCTCTCATTTATCTCACTTTGCTTCTTGAATGATACACTTGCTAAGTACAAAATTACTGGTTGGCAGTTTTTTCTTTGAGCACTTAAAAAATGTTGTTCTACTGTCTTCTGAATTCTGTAGTCTGCTGAAAAGCTGACTTGCAAAATTCTTGTAATTTCCCTGTAAGTAACACGTCTTTCTTCCTCTGACAGCTTTTAAGGTTTTTCTTTTACATGTGGATTTTTAGCACTGCAATCCCAAACTGTGTGCTGAAGGAAACACTACAACATTTGTCAGACACTGTACTAACTGCTAATATTAAGTTGGTGGAACTAACTACTTAATAAATAGAATGGTTAGTTTTTTCTTTCAACTCAGTGGTGCAGTGAAAAAGTTTCAGAGATACTAAGGCTGAGTGTGGTTTCCTTTGTTATTTATTCTGTTTTGGGTTCACTGAGCTTCCTGTGAATCACTGGTTTGCAATGTTAACAGTTTGGAAAAAATAGTCATTTCTTCAAATACTGTTTCTGCCCCATTTCCCCTTTTTCCTTACTGTCTTAATCTGTACAGGATGCTATAACAAAATATCACAAACTAGGTAGCTTATAAACAACAGAAATTTATTTCTCACAATCTGGAAGCTAGAAGTCTGAGATCAAAGTGCCAGCATGGTCATGTAAGCTACAGACTTCTTGTATCCTCACATGGTAGAAGGGGCTGGGGAGCTCTCTGGAGTTCTCGTAATATGAGCATTAATTCCATGTATGAGGGCTCTACCCTCATGACCTAAGCACCTCCCCAAAGGCCCCACCTCCTAATATCATCACACTCGTCATCAGGATTTCAACATATGAAATTTGGGGGAACATAAACATTTGGATCATAGCACTCAATTTTTTTTTTTTTTTAAATATTGTTCTGTTTCTTTTCATCTTGTTTTCTCTCTGCACTTTAAACACAGCCTCATAAGAACCTTCCCGGGGGGTATTCTCAAGAAAGTATTATAGGAAATCACTTCAGTATGCTTGGTCTGCTACTCTACTTCCTAAAATGAGGAAATGAAAATACTTTACTCTATGTTCCACAAATGCACCTCAAACGCTGCCTTGAAAAAAATTCAAAATCAGCAAGTTACTCCTCTCTTTTAGGGAGAGAGCTAAGAATCCAGCCCTACATTTAGTTTCATCCATGGAAAAAACTATTTAACGTGTTCAAGGACTTTAGAGGTCACCACAACAGTATATAACAGAACAGTATATAAGGAAGGTACTGAACTTGCAACAGCATTACATGGTTACAATGAAATCTTTCTCAGACACCAAACCTTTGTCTATTTATCACAAATATTTTCTGCCAAATTAATAATCCTCATTAAATTTTTTAAAGTTTAAAACTGTCCTTAAACATATCATTCAATATTAAAATTAAGGTAAAATTGATTTTTCCTCAAAGATGAAATATGTATTAATAGCCACAATATAGATAATTCATTTACCAATTTACTGTTAAAATAACATAAATACCACTACTAGGTACCCAGCCTTATGGAGTTTATAGTTTTCACATCTTATTTGATTCTTTGAACAATTCCATGAGGTAAAAAAGGCATTATTATTTACCATTCCCTTTATACAAATGAGAAAATAAAAGCTCAAAACTTAAGCAACTCATTAGTCATTAAGTTACTAAATAAATCCTGATAAAGCCAAAATTAACATCCTATATGCGCTTTCCATTAACCTATACACAAATAAGTTGGTTCTTTTGCAGATTACAAGTGAAACACATATTGTCTTTCCTTTTAATTCTGTGAAATTGGGTAATATTCTTGAGTAAAATAAGTCAAACCATTTGTGATCATCATTTTCAAAAGAAAAACCACAACTTAAAATAATTTTACCAGTATCAAATTATCTGAAAATCAACAGATTTTGCTTACTATTGTACCAAAATGTGCTTAACAAATTATTTCCTAATGAGGGCATCTTATCTGCTATTTTTTTAATGTATTTTTAAACGAGGCTTATACGAAGTAGACAATACTATAAATAGCACACTTGCAGAAGACCTGTAAATATTCCTCCTTCCTCCTCAGTAGGCCTGCAAACATTTCTCCTTGGGCTGAATCATAAAGACAAGTTCCAGACTCAATTCCACAAATGATTAGAAAAATTTTCAACTATTCCTGGTTATATTTCAATGCTTCTGAGAGATTTCTGACAAATGGAAGGACAAAAAGCCTCCAGAAAACTTTCCACAGCTATCCCACCTTCCTAGTCAGTGTTATTTTTAAATGAAGTTTCTTAAAATTATTAATACTCTTTATGAGAACAGTATTGTCACATGTTAGACATTCCACCAGAGAAATAGGCCATACCCGTTATTGTATGAACACTGATGTTACCCTTCTTACATAGCAAGCCATTTTTGTCATTACTTTCATGGGCAGTATAACCCAGTCCTTCACATGATAGAAAGTAAAATATCCAGATGATATGCTTCCTTAGTTCTAAGTATACTAAACCACAGCCACCACCTGATACATTATGGTATTATATAATACCTGATATATCTAGTATATTGCAATATGTAGGATAAACAGACATGAAGAAAGTAAAAATTATCTCTGAAAAATAAAAGGTGGAATTATAAGCTGTTATTCCACTATCCAAAAAAAAAAAAAAAAACTTAGTTAATGGTAATTCATGCTTGTTTAAAGTATTTGGCTAAGGCTAAGACCCATAATTTGATCCTTATATAAACCAATTAGCTTTGCACTACTAGGCATATGTCCATAACCCTGGACATTTAGAAATGGTAAATACATATCAGTGGTCTCATGAGAATTTAGCAATGATTATAGGTGGCTCAATGTCATGAATTATGAGGAAGATACACAAAGGATATAACCTTGGTTAGGTATCTGGGTCCTTTTCTATTTTCTGGGTACAAATATAATAACTACATTGAGTGAACAAAATTTTAACACTTACAAAACATCTAAATATATATTTTTACCTCCTTATTTCCTTTTATCCTCTCATTGCATGACATTTTAAATAATTTCTACTCTTGCTTATTTTGCTCTAACTCAATATGTCCTCCAAGAGCAACTGAGCACTTGAATTTCTTACTAGCAACAGAAATAAGAAATATGTGAACTATAATTAATGAATTAAAGCAGACTCAGGGTTATTCCAATAATAATGTCACTCAAAAATCAATGAGAGACGAATCGCTTTACAGTTTATGAACTCGAAATTGCTCACAATTCTGTCTCTCTTATCTATAGTTTTCCATATATGAAACTATCTTTGCTGTCAGGTGAGTCATAGCAGAAACAAAACTGAAATTTTCTATAAAATTCAGTAAAACCTCTATTAGTGACTGGTATGAATATTCAGAGAATAATAGGAGGCCCAGATTTATCAAAGGATAGTAATTGTCTAAAAATGTATATATCAAGAAACACTGGTCTACTACCTAACACAGACAAGATATTTGTTACACTCTGGTGTGCTTTTTTAGGAAAAGGGTGGGTTTACAGACAGTCTCAGGTCTATTTCTACACTGCTTCTATAAGAATGGCCTAGGAATATTTCAATAGGAAAATAATGAGTAGAGGAGGGGAGGGACTATTTCTCTATTCAACAAATAATAATACATTTAGACTTGTTCCTTTTACTGTTCTGAATCCACCTGTATAAAGTATAAAACAGAAAGTCAATAGGTCACAATCTTTAAATGTGGCTATATGTTCCCGTGCTATTTTCTGGTTAGAAGTTCGGAAGTGACTTGAATTGTTCCCTCTCTCAAAGGTAGGAAATGAGAGGTTATCCTGAGGTCAGCATCTTCTAATGTGGCTCTTGATTTAAATTGTGTTAACTTGCTCTGCTCCAGGATGAAAGCAATTATGACCAGATCAATGTGCTCTGCAGCTGGTTAGTCAGCTGCTGCAGAGGAGGCAGCCAGCAAAACAGCTTTGGGGCCCTCTCTGGGCACTGTGCCTCTTAAGATTTGAGTGCAGGCCAATCTCTGTTGCCACTAATTCTTCAAAGGTATTTTTAGCTGCTCAAGATAAGAAGTAAAATAAACATAAATAGGAAATATCCTCCTTTTAATTTTTCAAGTTAAGCTGTTAACTGTTGAAGTGTTCCACACCGAGTGCAACACCCACCAGAAAATGGTATTTTTACACCTCTATATGAAACCATTATACTGGCTCAAGAGTCTATCTGAGAAGCATCAGCTGACTCCTTGGAAAAAGAAATTTAAAAGGAAGCCACTCCATGGATTTTTTTGGGGGGGGGGCAAGCAAGGCTAGATAGAAAGGAGCATAAGAGGGTTCCCAAACCTCAGTGACTACAAAGTCTCAAAGGAAACGGCTTGAATACAAAATTTTATGACCACTCCTGTAACCACAAGTGGTACTAACTATGAAATCACAGCATATTCCAATTTTACTACAAAAGAAACCCATGTTAAAGTTTGAAAAAGTGCTTCAATCCTACTGCTAATTTTCTTTCAAGTCAGAGTTCAAAAAAATGAAAGAGACTGGTACGATCACTGAAAATAAGAACTGACAAACCAACTCAGGACCAGTCCAGTAATCAAGTTGCTAATTCAGGGAATCACAAAAATGGAAAAAAATTAAACTTAAGTATCGTTCACATTTTAACTTAAAACATTCAAATGTTATCTTACTCTCCTAGATTTGTATGACCTTTCCAAGATTTTAGTTGTCTTCCTTACATCTTCCTTACATCTACTTCAAGATTTATTTTTAAGTAACCTGCCTTTGTTAAGTCTTTCTGCAGTTTTCACTGAAGTATCTCTCTTTATACATTGATACTGGTTTTGGTAGTATTTGATTAGATGATGTAATTACAGTAACAAGTAAAGCTGGCATACAACAACTGGTAGGAAAAGAATGTAAGGTCAAACTAAAGAAAAGCATTGTAGCCACCGGTTAGTATTAAACATGCCATGGTTAAAAAAAAAAAAAAATGCCATGGTCATCCATCAGTAGTCCTACAGAGGGAAGGGAGGCCACAAATCAGTCAGAGAATCTACTATACCCTCAATTGCCTTCTTAAATGCTATACACGGGGTCTCTACAAGCATGCAATGACCTATGTTATCCAAAATACTAAAACTAAACGTACCAAACTTCTTAACTACAGTATAGGTGGACAATCTGCTGACCAACTGTAATAAAATTCCTATGCAATGTTAAATAATACTCTTAAACTGGAAAAGAATTTAACCAGAAAAAAAAAGAAAGGAACCAAACTCAGTATTATAGTTAAACAAAAATTTTATTGCACAATCTTATCAGTCCATCTCTGTGAATGTGGTTAATTTCTTTTTAAAAAAAATAAGGTTAAATTCCACTATAAGAAACTTGCCTTTAATTTCATTCTTATAACAAATACTGTTAATGCTGGTATCATCTAAGATTTGCTGATTATTTTATACAGAAATTTAAAATATTTATTATAAGATTTGACCTGATGCTTAAAAATCAGTTTCTATTTTTATCATGCTTTGGGGCAAGGTTTATCGTGAGCTCCTAGGTACCTGAGTACATGTTCATTTGTATGACTGCTTTCATAATAACAGGCAGAAAATGTGATTAAAATTCAAGTCATTAGGTGTGCAAACAATCAATAGGAAAGAAAACCTAATGGCAGTCACCAAGGCTCTCCAGAATTCATGAGTAGTGAGAGATGGTAAAATGGGTATGAATTCATTATTACTGAACTCCAGAATGTATTTTACTCTAATTTTATTCCAATGTTGGGGGGTCATCGTTTAATTACAGTTAGTGAGATGATCAACTTAACAGATTTTTTTAAAGTGTGTGGAGCATTAAAATGGTTCTCAAGGAGTCCAAGATAGACGTCTTTGTGGTTCCAACTGCTTCCAAAAATACATCTTCTTTTACCAAGGAGAAAATAACACTTTTTTCTGACACTCAATTTGATTTTTTTTAATCTGGAAATTTAAAAGTAGCAGCATAGGTCTCTTGCTTTAAGCATATCACACCAAGTACACTTTTCCTGGAGCCCTAATGTGTATTTACTTTCTGTGTACACATTTCACTAGCATTACTATTTCTCTGACATCCTCAGTGACACAAAAGGATAGAGAAAAGTTCCATATATTCTTTTTCTATTCCTTCTGTAAGCAGAACGGATTAAACTTAATAATTTTCATTGATTGTACAGAAGACTCATACCACTTAATAATCATTGCCCTAGAATGAAATAATTGCTACAACTTAACTATTCAACCTAACACCGGTTTTGATCCAAAATTTAATTTACCAAGGACAACCTGAAAGATCTGATCAAATAAATTAGTCTCAGCATTAAAATTATGAGCAATTTTCTGTTTGTAAAGTTAACCGAGTAATTCACAAGTTTATGTCTCTATACCCTGGCAACTATATCCTTCAGAAGTGATTAGAAATATATAGAAAAATGACTAGTACCTAAGTGATATTAACGAACAATTTTTCTCTCAATAAGTAAGATTTAAGTTTTGGTACTTACCTATTCTTTAGGTAAAATTATCTTTTAACTGTTAAAAGATCTGGCCTTTTATCAATATTCTCCTCCTGCAGGAGTCGAAGTAATAAAATATACTTTACATAACAATAAGGGAATTTTTAAAAGACAAAATTAACCTTTCACATTATATAATTTTTCAGCAATCATTTTAAAATATAAGATCTCTGTGAGACCACTATAAGTCAATGTTATCAAGGAAATGACATCTTTTCCCGTTTTTATGTGATAGGAAAAGTAGTTAATATTATATGCCAATCTGTTCTAGTACTTTATTTACATTAACTCTTTAACTATCACAGTAATACTGTAATATTAAAATTATACTCGTTTTACATATCTAAAACTCAGTCACTGAAGAGTTAAAAACTTACTCAAGGTTACAGCCAGTAAGCAGAAGTTGGTTGGAGCCCAAGTAACGTTAAGACCCTACCTAGTCCGTGCTCTTAACTGCTACATAATCACCCAGAATAGGGTTTAACACATTGCTTCACTCAATAAATTATGAATTGTCTGAGCACTGTTTTTCTTTCTCCCAGGAGTTATAAAAATCAGTGTTTGAGAAATAAGGCACAAGTTAATCCTTTGTCCTCCCCTTATTCTACTTTTACCTAGACAGAAAATACCTGGACAGTATTCCCTACACTATGCTCTCATAATCTTCATATACCTCATTTATAGAGCACCTTCCTATTTGTTTCTAAATAGTTTAAGCACTAGATTAAAAACACTTTCAGAGACCAAAGAACATTTTGCTTTTTTTCCCCTCCAATTTTGTAGTGAAGTATAGTTGATTTACAATGTTAGTTTCAGGTGTACAGCAAAGTGAGTCAGGTATACATAATATATTTTTTTCTTTCTGGATTATTTTCCATTATCTGCTATTACATGAAATTGAATATAGTTCCCTGTGCTATACAGTAGGTCTTTGTTGTTTATCTATTTTATATATAGTAATGTGTGTCTTAAACCTCAATCCGTAATTTATCCCTCCCCACCCTTTCCCCTTTGGTAACCATAGTTTGTTTCCTATGTCTGTGAGTCTGTTTTTGGTTTGTAAATAGAATTTGTATCTTTTTTTTTAGATTCCACATATAAGTGTTATCATATGATATCTGTCTTTCTCTGTCCGACTTACTTCACTCAATATGATATCTCTAGGTCCATTCATGTTGCTGCAAATGGCATTATTTCATTCTTTTTTATGCCTGAATAATGCTGTTTGTTTTTAAATACCATTTCCTTGTGTACGTCCTAGCTCTAAGAAGGTCCAGATAAGTGCTGGACAGGACAGAAAGGAGAGCAGTTTAAAAAGTCACTTTCTAGAGTAATTTATAAGTAAGAGGAGACATAAATCTTACTGAGTTTAGGATATTTTGCAAATATAATCAAATAGTCCAAAATGCATGCAAAAAAAATTAGAACATATCTCAGGTAACATTTTTGACTAAGCTCTATGAACAGTAAGATTTTACTAGCAACTGTATATAACTTTATTTGATTTGATTTCCACAAAAGCCTTATGAGTTGGTATGTATTGCTCTGTCTATTTTTGCAAATGAGGAAAACAGACTCAAAAAGGTTAATGAATTTGCCTAAGATCATACAGCTTGCAAGCCTTGTCATTTCCAAAAGAGGGAAAGGAACAGAAAAATCAAAGCCTACAGCTACAAGGGTATTCACAGAGGAAGGTATTCAGTAGTAGACTCGAGAAATGGAATTCAGTGAGTTACTACAGTATAACAGGAATAGTCCCTAAGAATATTCAATTGAAAAAGGAAAATCAAGGGCAGGATTAGGATCCAATTTCATTCTGCTCTAAAGCAGAAGTTCTTCAAGTGCGGTCTACGAAATCTTTAAAGGGGGATCCGGAGGTCAAAACTATCTTAAAAATAATACTAAGAACTTATTTGCCTTTTTTACTTTTCATTCACAAAACTGGAGGTTTTCAGAGACTACATTTCCACAGAATATTGCAATAGACTGAAATGCAAAAGTAGATGTGAGAATCCAGCTATCTTCTATTGAGCTAGACATTAAAGAGATTTGCAAATATGTAAAACAATGCTACTCAACATATTTTTTGAAAAGTTATTTTTCATTTAAAAATATTTATGCTAATTTGTAACACTTGTTATTTTTAAGTAAATTAATGTTAAAATTAATGTAAAAATTAAGGAAGTTTTGGTCCTGAGGCCAAAAAGGTTGAAAAGCCACTGCTCTAAAAAGCTATTCTCAACCAATTCATAAATTTAAAATCTGGTCTTCTAAATTGATTTACTCACCAGGCTAAGTGGGCTATGTAAATGGAAAGTTCTTGAGTTTTACCATATTACAAACTCCTTAACTAGAGAAACATTTAAAAAAAAATTTGTGTCCCTCTTTACCCTCACCACATCACTCATATCTAAAAAAAATTTACTGTATCAAGCCAAATTACTTCATTGTACGTTTCTAAATTAACACTATACTTTCAACCTATATTACATAAAAGATTATATAACACTTCATCACCTCAAAATAAACTGAAAAGGAATGTCAACCCACAAAACTGTAAAGGTCAGACTTCGCCACATGGTGACACATGATGATCCCACTGATGTAAAGACATCCTGTAAGGCTCAGCTAATCATTCACTCAACTACCTCCTAACTTCAATAGTAGAAAATGTACAAAGCATTTTAGGAGAATTACGTAAAATATACACTTAGATATTTAAGAGACCACATTCTCACAGGTAATATAAGAATGAAACTTCGATTCCCTTCAAAAATAATAATTTAATACTATATCACATGACATATTTTTCAGTTACCACCAAGTAGAAAATTACGTACTCTTTATATGTTTTCAAAGTATAAATTTCACAAAATTCCTACTTCCTACATATTCATGTACATTTCACTGAGAATGTTCTTAGCATACTTGGCACAAGTAAATATGAATTAAAAAAAGAAAGTGAATAGGCAACTTTCTAGCCTTTCTCTCCAATAAACATCTGAACTGGATAAGTGAATGTGCTATTTTGTCATCGTGTAATTTGTAACACAATAATAGTTTACCACATTTTTAAAAAACTAACACTTTATTAAAGTTTTCATAAGACAAATTCTACTGGATAGTGGTCAGCTTTCCTCAGCAACAATGAAAGACTTTGGCAACATTAAAAATGCCAACACTCTTCAGCCTTCTGGTAAAGTTTTTCTTTGGGAAAGGAAGGGCTGTTTAGTGAAAAAACAAAACCAAACCAAAACACTCTTATTAAGTGGTCAGTTAATTTCGAAGATATTGGAAATACCTCCCAAAAGGAGTCTTCGTATGGCTGAACCACACATCGATTGTTCTCAAAATTTTAAAACTATCATCACCTTCAGAAAAGCCTTCTTGCGATTTTGGAGAAGCATACAAAATACTTAATCCTCTACCACATTACTTGCTAAATGGAAAATTAGAAACTGCTCACCTATCAATCCTAAAAGGGAGGGAATATAACAAGCCAATTAACAAGTGTGCTTAATTTACTTTATAAGATCATAGCAGAGGTCAGGGTGTAAGATTTCAATCAGAAGATTAAGAAGAAAATCTGTACCTGACTAAACTCCATAGCTACAACTCTGATATTTTCCAAAAGTTTTCATTTTTATTTCTGGCATGTTTTTCCTACTAATTCTACTTATTTAGGAAATCTTAGCGTATTAAAATAAGAAAACTAAAGTACTAAGTTAGATTAATACAAACTAAAGAAAAAAGAGGGTAAAATGTGCCTTTAAAAAACTATGAGGATGCAGAAAAATATTTTTAAAAGGTATTATCTAAAATTAACTGGGATTCTGACAAACAACATACTGTTCTGCTACCTGAATATATCCCTTAAGTGGAATTAAATGGATTCTATTTAATCAAAGATTCCAGTTAATCAAAGCTTGAGTGTAAGGGCCTAGATCCTTTCTTCTTTGCTTCATTATTGCTTACTCAGTCTTGATCTCAAAAGCTGAGAGATATCATATTCCTACATCTAATTAACACCCATGGTAAAATGTTCATTACATACATGCTTGGTACTGGTTGATGAAGGACTCATACCATACAGAAAGTCTGCTTGGTGTAGGAGAAAGCAAGAATAAGCCTAACACAAGTTCAAATCCTGATTCCTTCATGTAGATATTGGAAAGAGTGAGAAGTAGGACTTTGATAAACCCAACTTCAGTTTCCTCTTTAAAGAAGAGAATCAATTACCTCAAAAGGATGTGAGATCTAGATTAGAATGTATATATTGTGCCTAGTACATAGTAGGTATTCAACAAATGTAACTTCCTCCACTCTGTACTTCCAAGTTATGAACATCAAATATACATACTATATATAAA
The DNA here is from genome assembly GCF_048773025.1 of Camelus bactrianus. NCBI lineage: Eukaryota > Metazoa > Chordata > Mammalia > Artiodactyla > Camelidae > Camelus > Camelus bactrianus. The sequence goes on along the minus strand of NC_133550.1, from coordinate 38,359,887 downwards.
ACTGCAGGCTACAAACCAATGACCTCCTTTCCTCAGAGTCAAAATGAGAAATTAAATAACTTTTATAGGATAATGTGGGAGCAAAATGGTAAAATTACTTCTAAGAAAATATTCTTGATTTCAAATAATTACCTTGCAAACAGAATTCCCTCTAGGCAATTGTTATGTGAAGAATGTCATGAAAGAATGGATAGTTCTGTGAATAATCTGTATTTTGTACATGCACAGAACTATTAAGAGAAAATTCATCATTAGGGCCAATAGGTCTTTCTCCACCTAGGTATGAAAGGCTTTTGTGTAGTGATCCCACAACTTTACAGCCACATCTCCAGAGATCATGTAACAATATCCTGGTTCTCTTTCTACCTCTCTTGCCATTCCTCTATAGGAATGGATTCTCTCTTTCTCCTCTCTCTCACACACAAGTATATCCATTATGCACTAGAACTCTTAAGGCCCAAATATTTTTCTTCTCACTATGCTTCCTCCTTAGGCAAACTTATCTAGGCACAAGGATTCAATCTAAACAATAACTCTCAATTTTCTATCTTTGATCCTTTTCTATCTCTTTTCTTAGCTGCAGAACCATATAACCAACTGCCCACTTGGGTATCTCAGACACCTTAATTGACAGTTAGGCTTAATTCCTCAGGGGGAAAAAAATTTCAATGTCAAACTGCTCACCAAGAGAATGTATTGTCTTTGTAAATGGCCTAAGAATGAGACTTTTAATAAATACATTTTCAAATTACTGTGGCCCTGAATGAGCACTCAGAACTGAAACCATCTGCATTCAGTTTACAGTCTACAGTAACATCACTGTTCAGCTGTCTTCAATAACATGAATTTACTATTCCAGGAAACTCTTGCCCAGGCAGATAAGAACTGCAAGTAACTTCATTGTTCATTCCAGGAACTTCCCCCCAAAACCCATATAAACCAACATCAGACTATTCAACTTTTCAATAAATAGCAGCAAATGATTGTTCACTTTCCAAGACTCTGAAAAAAAATCTCACCTCAAAACTCTTCCTTTGCTATGTCTATCAATCCTAAAATATTACTATCATGATCCCTACTAATTCTAATTAAGATCCTGCATTGAAATACCTGTGTTACAGATTCCAAATCCTCAATAAATATCTCAACTTTGCTCTCCCTCCTAGCTTTGCTATTCTTTTCACCCACACATATACTCTTCCTCCCCCAGCAGATCCTACCAACTCAGGAAAGGTAGTGCTCTCCTTTATTACCCTAAACAATAAATTCAGCAAGTTATTTTTCATGGCATTTTCTAGGAGCCAACATTCCACAGCACTACCTGATAGTTTCCCAAATGTCTGTTAAAATTCAGTTCAGCAATACAAGTTTCATCACACGTAGTGTGAAGAAAATATGAATACCTTTATAAAATGTTATAAGAAATCAGCACTCTACGTTAGGTAACATCTGCTGACATTACTGTTTCCAGTTTCTTAAAAACCTAAAATAGCTAATTGGTCTACTACTTAAATTTTTAAATAATACCAAATAAAGAGATTACTAATATCAAAGAAGCCACAAAAACAGTGAGTTTCAAAAAATATGGGAGATAAATCACAGAGGTTTAATAATCTAAGCAGGTATCTTAGGAGAAACAGGATGGGGAAAAAACTCGAATGTATTAATAACCCACAACACTAATAAGCTAGAAGAAAAAAACTACTGTTAAATATACTAGAGTATAACAGTGAAAAGAAACTTTAAAGAAGTCTTCATTACTATAAAATTATTCTTAAACCATGATTTGGAATTAAGACACAATGAAATACTTAATACATTTTCCATAAAGTTGAAAATTCTTATCCACCAAAAGTAAATGTATAAGCATTTCTTTTACTATAAATCACTTAAGGCGTCTATAAGGCCATAGGCATGCTTACACAGGAATAATCAGAAAGAAAAGGTTAAGTACTTAAAACACCTCAATGATTAGAAGGAATTGAAGATTTTAAGATCTAAGTGTAAAAAAAAAAAAAAGAGATCACAAGTACTGAAAGATAATATGGATGAATTCCTTTACAATCTCGGGAGTGAAGACTTTTCTAACTATATTTCAAAATCCAAAAACATAAAAGAAAAAATTATATCACAATACAAAAAAGGAAAAATTTTGTGTGAAAAAATTTCATCAAGAATCTAAACATATATTCACAACCCATATCACAAAAAAAGGGCTAATCTCCCTATGGAGAACTTCTAAAACCAAGAAGAAAAAAGCCAACAACCGAATAGAAAAATAAAGAATATGAGAGTTCATAAAAAGGAAAAAAAATTAAAATTCCCACTAAACATATGAAAACATACTCAGTGCCATTCATAACGAGAGAAACACAATAGTCTGAGTTACACCAGTTCACATGTATCAAACTGGCTAAGTTCCAAAAGTTTGAAAACACATTAAGCTGGTAAGACTATGGGAAAACAGCCTCTCAAACATTCAGGCAGCAGTATTTTAAAAAAAAAAAAAAAAAAAAAAAAAAAGGCAATTTGACTATATCTAACAGAATTATAGAAACATTTACTTAAAATATTTTATAATAGTTTTAGATTTACAGAGAATTTCCAAAGATAGTACACAGAGTTACCCTACACCATTCACCTAGTTTCTGCTATTAAGATCTTATAATAGTATGGTACATTTGTCACAATTAATGAACCAAAACTGATACATTATAACTAATTAAAGTCTATTTTTTATTTAAAGATTTCATTAGTTTTTATCTAATGTCTTTTCTGTTCCAGGATCCCATGCAATATACCACATTATAGTAAAATCATCAGCTTCTTAGGCTCCTTTAGTCTGTGACAGTTTCTCGAACTTTCTGTTTTAGATGACCTTGACACTTTTGTTAAGTACCGTTCAGGTATTTTGTAGAATATTCCTCAATTGAGATTTGTCTGATGTTTTTCTCATTATCAGACTGGGGTCATAATTTGGGGGCAGGAAGAGCACAGAAGTGAAGTGCCATCATCATCATCACATCACATTATCAACATAATTTATGACTGCTGAAGCTATAACGAAATATCTTAGACTAGGTGGCTTATAAACGACTGAAATTTATTTCTCATAGTTCTGCAGGCTGAGAAGTCCAAGATCAAGGCCACTGTAGATTTCGTGTCAGGTGAGAGCCTTTTCTAGACTGCCGTCTTTTCACTGCATCCTCACACTGCAAAAGGGGCAAGGGTTCTATCTCTCTGGGGTCTCTTACAAGGGCACTAATCCCATTTATGAGGATTCAACCCTCATGATATAAGCAATTCCCAAAGGCCCCACCTCTAGACACCATGACATTAGGGATTAGGTTTCAACAAATGAGTTTTGGGGAAGAACAAACTTTCAATCTATGGTATTAGTACTATACATTTATAGTACTTATTTATAATATATACACACAATATTTACAGTATTAAACTTTGGTCACATGCTGAGGTAGAGTCTGTCACGTTTCTCCTACTTCAAGTTACCTTTTCCCATTTTCCACTCCTTAAGAGGGGAGTTACATTATACTCCCTCATGGGCTGAATAGCTACATAAATTATCTGTAATTCTTCTAAACAGATTTGTCTACTCAACCCCATTTATTTATTTATATCGGTATGGATTCATGGATGTTATTTTATATCTGAATTATAATACAATACTTTTTAAAATTATAGTACAGTTATATAATGTGTCAAATTTCTAGTGTATAACATGTTTCAGTCATACATATACATACATTTTTTTTTTCATATTCTTTTTCATTATAGGTTACTACAAGATTCTGAATATAGTTCCCTGTGCTATAATATACTATTTTATTTTGTTGCTAAAATTATTCTAGTATCAGCCATTGGGTACTTTTTCAGCTGACTCTTCTGCCCTGTTTACATCAGTTAGTCATTGTTTTTGTTTGAGTGCTTCCTTACTTTCCAGTATTAAAAGGTGTTCCAGGCTCATCCTGTGTGTTTATTTCCTGCCCCAGTCCTGGAATCAGCAATTTTTCCAAGGAACCTGGGTTGCTTTTATGGAGAACGGTATTAGACACCAACATCTGGATACTATTTTTGCTCATTACTACTGAGGTGTCATTTCGAGGCCTACTCAGCTGACAGAGGAAGGAAACACATGTGTGTATAAATTCATTTATCATCTGACCTGGAGATTCTTGTCCTTAGAGTCTACATCACACATTTGCTTATCCAAGTACAAAATGTTATATATACATTTTTCATTTGGCAAACTAATAGTAAAAGATAGAAAACAATTCAGGGATCCACATAGGACTGTGTGATCAAATATCAGAAGTACTACAAGTATCAAAAGTAAGGAAAAATCTTTACCTAGATATGGAGAAACCTCTAAAGCAAAATAACCATTTATTTACACTTGCAAAAAGAAAAACTGGAAGGATAAGACACTAAAAGAAATGCTTACCTATAAAAGGTGGAGAAGGAAAAACAGGAAGGAGAAAGCAAAAAGAAAACAAGACTTCTCTGTGTGTCTCTCTCTACATACTTTTGAGTTTGTAATCACCTTACTTATTGAAAAAAATTAAGTAGCTTTTACAAGGAATGTAAAATGCCTACAAAAGTAGGATTGGAAGGGTTCAAATAGTAAGGGGAAGGGAGACAATCATTTCTGAAGAGTTAAGTACAATGAGACAAGGCAGCTCTTGATTAGAGACAATTACATGTAGAAAAAAAATCATTGCATGTGTCAGTAAAATAAAATACTGAAATGCACTACAGCTGCTAAAATTAGCCTATTCTCCGCATGAAAAAGTGCTCAATATCACTAATTATCAGAGAAATGCAAATCAAAACTACAATGAGGTATCACCTCACACCAGTCAGAATGGCCATCATTCAAAAGTCCACAAATGACAAATGCTGGAGAGGCTGTGGAGAAAAGGGAACACTCCCACACTGCTGGTGGGAATGCAGGTTGGTGCAGCCACTGTGGAAAATAGTATGGAGAGTCCTCAAAAGACTAGGAATAGACTTACCATATGACCCAGGAATCCCCCTCCTGGGCATATATCCAGAAGGAACCCTACTTCAAAAAGACACCTGTACCCCAATATTCATAGCAGCACTATTTACAATAGCCAAGACATGGAAACAGCCTAAATGTCCATCAACAGATGACTGGATAAAGAAGATGTGGTCTATTTATACAATGGAATACTATTCAGCCATAAAAAGCGACAACATAATGCCATTTGCAGCAACATGGATGTTCCTGGAGAATGTCATTCTAAGTGAAGTAAGCCAGAAAGAGAAAGAAAAAAACCATATGAGATCGCTCATATGTGGAATCTAAAAAAAAAAAAAAAAAAAAAAAAAAGAATATAAATACAAAACAGAAACAGACTCACAGATATAGAATACAAACTTGTTGCCAAGGAGAGGGGTGAGAAGGGATAGACTGGGAGTTCAAAATTTGTAGATACGGACAGGCATATGCAGAAAAGATAAACAAGATTATACTGTATAGCACAGGGAAATATATACAAGATCTTGTGGTAGCTCACAGCGAAAAAAAAAATGTGACAGTGAATATACATATGTTCATATAGAACTGAAAAACTGTGTTCTACAATGGAATTTGACATAACATTGTAAAATGACTACAACTTAATAAAAAAGTTTAAAAAAATAAAAATAAGAATAAAATTAGCCTATTCTCAGAACTTAACTGAGTTACTATTAAATGAATAGTGTTGTATCATCACCTATGCTGTTAATACAGAGGTAAAGTCTAAAGAACTACAAAATCATTTGTATGGGCATAATTAGTATTTGTATTCTTGACTGGTATGCTGATATTCATAGTTAAAATTTAAAAAATATTAGGCCTACAAGCTATAAATTTATTATTTTTATCTCTTATTTCCCCAACAAAATGGTAAAACCATTTCTAACATATGGAAACATATCCTCATTGGAAGACAAAAAAGGCAAAGGGTTTGCAAATTAAAAAACATATCCAAGTGCTCCTAATAGATAGTGAAATAATTTTCATGTTTGGCATGAACCAAACCAGAAAAAAGGTGCACAGCTTTTTTAGCATTTCCAAAGTAGGAAAGCAATCCCTTGAGGCTTCTTTCACAAAAGTTTCCATTAAACACTCAGAAGTAGCTCATTTGTAGATGTTCACAAAACTGTCCCAAAGGTTACTATAGAAGAAAATTATATTCTGCCTAAAAAAATATGTTCAGTAGCTCAATTCCATATATTAATAAAATCCAGTATCTCCCTCTATCATCTCATCTTCTACCAGTACCCCCATAAGCAATCTCTATTTCTACTACATCAAATACTTAATGGGATGATGGACAGTAACAATTATTTGCAAAGAATGTAAAATCTTTTTTCACACCTTTTTACATACTATTCTTTTATCCTAGGAAATGTTTCCCTTCATCTTCTCTATTTGTAAAGTTAATTATCTTTAGCATCATCTCTTCTGAGAAATCTACCTAATACCCTTGGCTAAATATCACTCTCTTCTCTTCAGGACAACTATTAAGTCCACCTTTAGTGAGAGCATGAATAAATGGACAAAATCTATCATAAGTTACCTAATTTTTACTGAGATGCTCTTTACATGGCAGAATGTGGACAATAAGTAAATAGAAGTCTATTTTGATTCCTTATGTAACTCTTACAGATGTGCTAACATAGTTAGGGTTACATTTTTATAGTAGAGAGATCAGTTTTAAGGAAAAAAAATGCAGACACCCATTTCTCCTTTTTCGCCTGCTATTTATAAAAGTAGAATAAAAATACATAAATAATATCAAATCATTGGGAGAAAATATTCAGTGTCTTGCCATACCAGATAGTAAAATATATTATAAAGAAGTAGTAATTAAAATAAGTTAGAGTTAGTGAATAAATGAATCACCAAAACAAATTATCTCTAATTTAAAAAAAAACCCTATATGTAGCAATTAGATATAAAACAAAGAAAATATCACAAAATAATGAAAGAAAAAACTGTAAGGATTCATAGACTGGTAACAGTCTCCTCCTCAGCAATTTGAGGGGAGTAATATAGCGGGAAAGAAAACAAAAGCAAAACCCAACATCCTAGCAATCAAAAAAATTCAAATATAATGATACCTTTCTACAAACAATTTATCAAAAGCAAATATTTTAAATAACAGTATCACCAAAACTAAATGTGGTATATTACTAGTGGCACTGGTACAACAGGCATTACCAGAAAAGGTTCACAGGTTTTGATTTGGGAATTTATACCTATCTACCCCAAGGAAATGTAAAATGGGAGCGATGTGTCACATGCTAAGAGTTTGTCCCTGCACAACTTAAAATAGTAAAAAATGAAAAGTAATAATTTAACAATTATCAGCCACTATGAAATGTTTAACCTTCCTTTGGTGGATTTATGTAACCACTGAAAATTATACCTGTAAGAATTATTACCAGCATAAAAAAAGTATGTTATATTATAAAAGGGATCTTAAACAAAAATATTAACTTTTATATATGAAAAAAAAATAAAGGGAATATTTGAAGATAACCATTATTAGGGAATTTAGATTATGGTCTATTTTCTACATTATAATATGTTCTTATATTTAAAAGATAATTTTCAAAAAATAATAATTGAGACAATAAAGACAGAACAGTAAGACACTGGTAAGAAACTAATTAAACAAGAAGGGCATTACTCTGAGGTGCCTCTAATGCCTTGGTAACTTACATAAGCAAACCAAAACCAAAGCCAGAGTCAATGTACTTGAATTTAAGAAAATAAAAACTGAAGAACATCCAATCACAACCAACCAACAAGGCTTTCCCAAATAAAACAACTGCTTAAACTATAGCCAATCAAATAATTTCTCCGCTTTGCTTCCACATCTTCTCTATAAAAATCTCCACCCTGGCTCCTGCTGGTAGAAAACTCCTAACCACTTTGACTTGGCACTGCCTGATTCGAACCAATGGATGCTCAAATAAAGTTGAAAATTTTAATGAGCCTCAGTTTACCTTTTAACAAATCAAACTAAAAAAGCAAGACAAAAACATTCACCAAAGGGATAAATGAATAAAATAAATAGAACAGAAGTCTTTTATACTTTAAATTAAGAAAACCTCCCCCCCAAACACCATAAAAGTAGGAAATCCAAAACAGAATAAAAAGGGAGAAAAAACAAGATGAAATAATGGAAAAGTTTTAAATACTCTGCCTTTAAGTTTAATTTATGTATGAATGCTTCCTCCCCTTGACTAAGTCCTTGAACAATGACTCTAAAACTCAAGAATTACTTGAACTGTTTTAAAATAAAAAACAAACCCAAACCCAGAATTTTCAATTCCGTTTTTCTGGGACAGAGCCTGAGATTTTACACACACACAGGCATCTAGCTTTTTTTTTTTTTTTTTTTAAATTTTAAATCAACAAGAATTTGTCTTAAGTTCAAGTTAAGGCCACTGACCTAGAAGAACATAAGATAATAAACAAAAACTTAATAATAAGTAGTAAATATCCAAGTAGATTTTATGACAAAGGAAAAATGCAAAACCAGTTTCTTCTTTTGATGGATAAGTTGTATGACCTATTCTATTTTAACTTCAGAAAATCTGAGTTACACAGAAAAGTCATCAACAAGGAGTGCAAATACTGTCTAGACTGTTAAGACGTCAAGCAAATGATATAGCACAGGCCTGAAGAAGGGAAGACAGGGCAAATGGTTACAAGATATATTTAGCTAGCCCTAAGGAAAAGCTTATCAATGTGTTCATCATGAAGAATATGATAGCTTTATTCCTAATGGTCACTAAGAAACAACAATGAATATCCTACATTATTTAGTCTACTAGTCTATATTATCCCTCTCCCCTCAATATACCTAAATGATGCAACAAACACCCAGTAGTAACACTAATAAGCTGATTCTCAAATTGGGTGAGACTAGAGAGGCATATTAGGAAATCCAGAGGGTATGCATAGTTTAAAAGTCAGACATGTTATGATTCAACTGTCCTTGTCACTTATTTAGACATTTATCAACCTGAAGGAATAGATCTGCTGAACAATTTTAGTACCATACCAATAGTTTTCCCCATTATACTACAGAGTAATAACAAAAATAACTGCTGTGAGTGCTCACAAGATGCAAGGTACTATGCAAAGTGCTTTACACATATCATTTCATTCAATATCCACAACCCTATGAAGCAGTTCTGTCATTCCTAACTTTACAGAGAAAAACTGACCCTTAAGAATTTAATTAGATGAAAATCATAGTTATCAGTTATTACTGAAGTAGTTTTTATGGGGGGAAAAAATGAAAACTATAACCAACTCTAAACTTTATAAACAGAAATGAGAGCTGCAGATTTTTTTCCAAAAACTTACACCTAAAATAAAACATGTCCACCATTTTATAGCTTCTTGAAAAGAAAAAGGATAAGAGGAAAACAGAAATATAAACAGTATTTGTAGAAGGGGGAGGGGCAAAAATCCATGCTCACAAACTTCTGAGCAAAAATTACTGACAAGTACAATGCTGACTCTGCTGTTTCTAGAGCGACAAAATGTAGGTAAGTTATGATCTTGAAAACTGATATAAAAATGCTTAATGTTTTAAGACCACATAATAAATTGAGGACTATGAAGAAACATCGAATCTTACAAATTATGAACACTAATTTTTAAATATCATAATTCAAAAGATGTTATCAAGCTATAATCTGATTTCTAAAATAAATCTAGTTCTTATAACACACCATAACAGAGGTATACTGTAAAACTCAATTTTAAAAACCTTTCAACAAAATTTCTTTAATTTTAAAAGTAAACCATAAAGCAGTTTTTATTTAGTAAATTAGGGTTAAATTAGTCATGGCCCAGAAAGAGTTAAGAATTAATTTTGATATAGTAGAAAATAAAAAGCCATCAAAATTTTGAGTATTGGAGCTGCATGTAGAAGGTATCTGTGTGAGAGTAATCTAGAAGCAGTTGGTAGCCCAATTTGGAGGGGCAGTGACTTGGTATTATTGGGCCTTTTTAATTACACGTGAGCTATACTAACTTGTTAGTGAAAATAGAGAGAAAAGGGCTGTACTCTTCAAAGGTCGTTATCTTTTAGACAGAATGTAAAATTATGATATCTATATGTAAATAAAATGCCTATTTCTAAAGGTCTGAAACATTGGTTAGTATCAAGAGTAAGATATGGATAAAATTTCATTCTTAATGAAATCCAGCTCTGATAAAGGTACAGTAACTAAGAGACAATAATGTCTGGGAGACAACTAGAAAAGAACTCAGAAAAAGAGGTCTGGATTAGAAACAAAGATGTAGAGATTATTAGCACATAGGTGATAAGAACAAAGCACTAAATATGGATGAGAATGCCCAGAGAACATGTGAAACATGAGAAGAGGGAGAGGGGACAGAATATTCCAGACAACCAACGTTGCTGTTATTTCACATGTTAAAATACCACCACATTAAACATGTACAATGACTAACACAATGCTGAGGATATAATAAATGCTTTAAAAATACTTACTGATTACATCCCTGAATTAATTATTTATAGTAGGCACTCAACCTATTAGATTTACTGATAGATATCAATTAATTCATTTTCCAAGTTGGCCAACAGAGAGAGGAAAACAGGCTAGAAAAGGTAAGTTACACTTAAATTTATTCAATACATTTTTCTGGTTCTTGGCAATTCCTCTTTCCACGTAAATATTTTGCAGATATCAAAATAATTGACAAATAAAAGGCCTGGGAGCAAAATAAAGGCAAGAATTCATTAATGACAGTAAGAATGTTTGGTTTAATATCCCACAGAAATTTTTTTTAAAAGCCAGTCTAATAGGTCTTCTCTCCATCAGTTCAAAGAAACTGCCAACAACGTAGCTTGAATGCTAGTAAGTTATACCAGGTTTTCTATTATAGGCAGTTTTTTACCTCACAAATACGATATAAACCACATTTTAAAATGCCATAAACCTACTGTTTATCTTCATTTCAAATGCAAAATGCTATCAGTTTACAAAATGCATTTTAAATAAGTTTTTTATTTAAAAGTTTAATCAAAAATTACACCTTCAAAATTCAAAGAGCTTAAAACTGTTTTTCCTTCATATGTGTGAAAGGAGGCAACTTTTAAAATAGATAAAGAATATTTTTAAAAGCTGGACTTAACATATAATACCTTTTTTCTACAATACAGCAATACATTCATTGTAATTATACATCACAGAAGTATAAAAGCTCTATGAAAGAATGCCATGACATGCTGTTGTAATTTTTACTAAGACTAGAGAATATTAAAGATTCAAAATGTAATGCCCTATAAATATTGAGTACTATTAGACATAATAAAGAAAACACCAGGGAAAAAATTCTGTGTTCACAGATAAATTTTTTAAATATTAAAGGATATTATTGTATCCTGAATATCTACCTCAGCAGCCATAATAGTTGCATTGTTCACAATACAATACTTGCAGTTTTTAGTTAGTACTATTTCAGCAATAAAGGAAAATATTGCTGAAAATAAGGAAAAAACAAAAGCCTTGACAGAGAAAACTGTTTTATAAGCCATCTCTTTCCACCATAATCACAGGACTAAACCAATACTTCAAACAAAATATATCAACACATATATATATACACACACACATTAAAATCTGCTTGGTCAACACAGCTACTCTGTTACAGAGCGAATTAAATTTAATTATTCTATTTTTTGTAAAATCAATGACTTATTAATACTGGTGTACAAAGCTACCAAACATTGGACTGCTACCATGTATTAAACCAGTTACTCCAATTTCATCTTTCTTTACTGTGTATCTCTCTTTTTTCCTTCAGGTAGGTAACCAGAGTATATTTGGCAGGCTGTACTATTTCAAACACCTAACAGTAAAAGTGACTTTACTGGGCATGAATCTGAGGATGAGAAGATAAACATTTTATAGAAGATTCTTTTAATAAGAGGCAAATCAGGATATTAACAAGATTAATTCTTCAGTATACTTTTTTGCTGATTGTAAAAAGTAATGTGAACATTTGAAAAATACAGAATGTATTTTTATTCATCAATAAATCCCACCAATGGGAAATCTTTGTTAACTTTTTGGTAGACTTCCTTCAATTAAAAATGAAACTGAGTATCTAACTAGACACTAATAAATACACAGAAAAAGATCAGTGTATCCTAATATAGCCTTTGATAAATGTTACATAAAACACCGATTATTAATGATATGACCTATTAATTTTACAAAGATATCTATAATACATGTTAAGTGATGAGGGTGGGGTAGAGAGTCCCTCATTTTAGAGACTGATCCCTAATCTGAAATCGGTTTCACAATGTTTATAGTGTCAACATCTTAATGGCAACAAGCAGCAAGATATGACTGTTCTTACAACGATGTCAACAGTAACGTCCTTACACCAAACAGGCTTTATTTTCCTTTCCATTCATATTTCAATGTTTTTATTTTTGCTGTTAAAAAAATCAACGACAAATAACATCTGCATAAAGTAATTTTAAAATAGCTTAATTCAAACACTAACTACTTTCTTTGAAGCCTAGCATTCAAACTATTAGTGTTTCTGGCCTATGAGATAGTTTACCAGATAAAAGGATACCACTTTTATATTCAAGTAACCTCTTATTAAAAAAAAGAATATCCTTAAATATAGCCATATTTTTTTCTTTGGTTCCAACCTATTGTTTATGGTAGTATGCAGGCGTTAGAATTACAAAGACTAAAATGACTTCATTAACAAAGCAACATCCCAACATTTAATAAATAAACCAACTACTTAATCTCATAAAAGAATAAAACAAAACCAGTAATATTACTGCTAGCAACTTTTTTTCTTAAAATGTGGTTGAACCTTATTTCCAGCTTCAAGGGAGGCTTTCCTCTCTACTCAAAGACCTTAAAATCCCATTCATTTTCTTCTAAAATACAGTAACTCAGATTTGTTACTTTGACCTTCTTTTATAAACAAGCGTCTTTTAAAAGAAACCCTTCAACGACTCAAGAAAGAATCGGCAAAGTTTGAGGAAAGAATTGTCCAAGTCAAGCATTTCCTGGTAAGTGACAGAAGGTCTGGCTGCCAGGGACACACTCTGCTGACCCTAGGAATAGTCAAAACTCTGAACAAAATTTGCCACTTTTGTATCTAGAAAGTTAATTTCGCTAAAAAGTAAAGAGGTGATAATACATGACAAACTACATGTCTTTGGTGGACACATTAATATAAAGGAAGAGCCCTATGGATTTCGGCTAAACGCTTTTGCCATTTCTGCAGAAGAAAAGCTAATTGTTGATGGCCATGTGACATTATAAGATCCCAGAAAGGAAAGGGTGGGAGGAAGAGAGTAGTTCAAGGCAGTTCAGGGTCAGAACAAGCTCAGGCATCCTGTCATTAGCAAACGTTCACCAAGCTGAAGGCAAAATACTGCTTACCCGAAAAGGAGTGGGTGAAAAGTAGGGGGAGAACTAGGGGAAAACCACAGGACAGTCAATGTGGCACAGAGGGGGTGATGGGAGGGAGTGAATCTGGAGCTACCCAGCTGAGTTGGGGAGCAAAACCATCAAGCACAAAAACGCGGAGAACAGCAATTGCGAGGGAGATGACAATGCTTGGCAGCCCCCTCATCGGCCCCTCCCCAACGGTTCTTTAGGTTTCCCACATTCCCTCCACCTCTGCTCTCCACCAACACTCAGGGGTGTGAACCGCCAGCGGAAGACTGCCCTGATCTTTGTCTCGGCCGGCTCCCCACGCGAGGGCTCCACCTCCTCCCGCTCCCCACCCGCGCACAGCCCCGGCGTCTCCAAGGAGCTGGAAACGCGGCGGCCACCGCCTCCTCGCCCACCTCCCGCGGACCCGCGCCCCTTCCTTCCCCTCCCGGCTGCGCCGCCCGCTCCCGCAGCTCCACCCACGCCGAGGGGACCTTTGTGTCTCGGGAGACTTTCTGCCTCTTCCCCTCCTCTGCTTCGCGGGGAGACCGGCCTCCCCCGGAGACCAAAGCGGCAGTAAGCACCCAAGGCGCTGGCGGCGCCTCCCGCAAAGGAACCCGAGCGTCAGACACCCATACCCCACCCCACCCCCGGAAACGCCTGGGCGACTGCGGTAGACGCAAGACCCCAGGGGCGACAGGCACAAGCGAACCCCCTACGACGCGCCGCCCTCTCTCAACTTCCCGGCCGGGCCTGAACCTCCCGCGCCCCCACCAGCCGCCCGCCCCGGCCTCCCGTCCCAAGCACCCTCCGGCCCCTCTCAGCCCGGGGTCGGCGGAGCAGCAGGGAAAGCCCCGCGCGGCCGCCAACTCACCAGCAAGTGCGGGGGCCGCGTCCCCAGACCAGACGAGGCGCAGAGGGAAAGCCGCTTCGCCGACGCCCGCGGCGACCGGATGCAGGTCCGGGTTCCAGCTACTGGCAGACTCGAGGCGCCTCCGAGGCGCAGGCCTCCGCCGCCGCAGCCGCTTTCCAGCTCACGCCGAGGGTCCGGGAGGGGCCGCGGGTTCCTCACGCGTTGCCAAGCCCCCCGGACAACATGGCTCCCGGGCTGCCGTGCCGCGCGGGCTGCCCACTAATCCCCTCGTAGGAGCCGGGGTGGGAGCGAGGCGGGCAGGCAGGCGCCGACGCCCGGCTGAGGCGGCCCGGCCGGACGCGGGATCCTTCTTCTTCGGGGCCGGACCTTGAGAAGCTGAAGAGACCGCGGGAGGCCGCTCCCGCTTGCTGCGTCTGCGTCGCTTTCTCACTCGGCGGCTGCGGATTGACGCCTCCGCCTGTTCCCCGGGGTAGAGCGAGCGAGAGAGAAAAAAAGACTTTTATTGAAACGATCCAACCAGCAAAGGCAGAGAAAAGCGACCGGCCGCGGGAGCTTCCCCCACCCCCGCCTGAGCGGTTCGCCGCCGGCAGAGCGACCCCTGCCGGCGGCAGCGGCGGGGGGCGGGGCCTAGAGGGCGGGGCGGGGTATCCCCGGAAAACCCCCGACCCCGATGTGGGGGCCTTGGTCCAGCACTCTAGGCTTCCGGAGAGGCGAGAGGGCGGTGGAAGGAGACCTCCACATGGGTGAGATTATGCACAGTGGCTGCCCACGGCGACTAGGGAAGAAATTATCCGAATAATTCGGCCCCTTCGTTTTCCTCCCACCCACCCCCACAAAACAAAAACACCTGCTTAAATTATCCAAGTAATTATGTAATTTAGATACAACTGCCACAGTTCTCTACTGGTTCTCTAGAGAGTTGTTATCAGAGGACCCACACCTGAGCTCTATTGCGGCAACCGTTCTCCTTTATTGTGGGTGGCTGGGTACCAGGGTAGAAGTCACTCACACATGCAACACTTACTCATTTAAACTACAAATTTCTTTATACTATATTCTTGACAGTATACTAGTCTTCAGGGGACTGAGAGTCTCGCTGGGATGAAAAATACTCCATAAACAATTATAATAAAAATCTGAGCTTTATGAAAAGCGAAATAGAAGGCGGTATGAAAACAGAGAGGAGCTATTGTTGCAGAGTTGGTTAGGTTTTGTTTTCTTAGAAGAGGGGGGCCGCCGAGAGGTTGGCCCAGTTTCTGTAAATGTTTTTACTTTCTTCTTTCCCAGAGGCGAAAAGCTAGTTCAGGAATGAACAGCAGAGTGAAAGTGAAGACAAACTAAAGTAATACTGACCCACTTTTTCCACTAAAAAGGATAAAAGCATAAAGTAAACACAAACATAAACCCCTAGAGGGAGATAATGAGAGGATTGGAAAGAAGAGGCTAGAGACCGGATGTTGACAACCTAAACAAGAAAAAAAAAATTAAAACCACATAAAAGGCCTGGTGAAGTGAGATATAAATATTTTTCCATTTTAATACCAGGAAATAGACTTAATAAATTTTTAATACAATTTCAAATCACCATTACGTCCTAAGGACTTCTGACAAACATCTTCTTGAATTCCTGGGTGAATCCTTTCCCCCTAAAAAATAATGCTTGCTGACTTCTCTTCTTTTGTTGGACAAAGTTGAATGTATCTACTGTAATATCCCATAATCATACATTTCAGACTTCGCCCAAACTTCTGAAAATACCAGAATCCATAAATTGGCAACATTTATGCTCCACACATATTTAACACTTGCTTATCATACAAGAATGCAAATATTTAACAAGCTTTCCTTTAGAACAAGTGTGCTTTTTAAAAAAAAAAAATACTGTAATTGATGCTTTTCAGATATGTCCAAGTCAAAGAACTTTGTAATACGGTAAGAAGTGCACTGTTCAGAGATCTTTTAAAGTTGGAGAGACATAAAAAGTTGGTGAGACATAAAAAGTTGGTATTTATATAAGACCTACTTACATGCCAAACATTTTTCACCTAATTGCCTTATTTTTTAAAAAAATCATATGTCTTTTTGGAAACCTTAGTAAATAATAAAAATCATAATAAAAGTGAATTTACAAAATAGCATCCTGAGTTTCACATCAACTCCCCTGTCTATCTTTAGATTGGAATTACTCCATTGGAAAACAAAAGGTTGTTCTAATTACCCCATCTAAAGCTGCTAAAGAGCACCTCTTCCTCTTCCTACATCTTTCATTAGTATAATAAAGATTTCATAATTAGAACTTAGATGATGATTGTATCAATCTATTTATTCTTTCCAAATGTTCTGACCCTAGAATAGCTTTATCACAGGATATAAATGAAAGTACTGATGGACTCACATGTGCTGATGAGCAGTTTAGGAAACTGACCTCTTGAAGCATGAGACATTTATTCTTCAGCTTTGGGAAAGAGGACCCTTGAAGGGGAGAATCTGAAGGTCACTGCACTTTGGATAGAGAAAACAGAAGGAGATGGAGCCAGAAAATCTTTGCTGTGATTCACACTTTGAGAGTGACGTAGCCTGGGAAACAATGTGAAACATGACCAAATAAGATACAGAAAAGAGGCACTTAAGCTCATTTTCAGGTGCTCTACATCAGTGGTTCTCAGATGATGGTTCCTAAATCACCAACAGCAGTGTCACCTGGAAACGTCTTAGAAATGAAAGTTCTCAAGCCCCATCCTACACCAACTAACTGAGAAACTCTGGGAGGGAGCCCAACAAGCTGTTTTATCAAGCCCTCTGGGATTCTACTGCACAAGGAAGTTTGAGAACCACAACTCTACACAATATCATAGTTTTATCTATCTACAGAACAATTTTCCACATGTATGAATTTCTGGACCACTTCTAATTATTAATAATTGTAAAACATTCTCAAAGAAATTAGTTAACTTACCAAATTGGGGAAAAAAAGCTTTTTGTCTATGCTTTTCTCTATTTTGCTAGGCTGAATTATGTAGTAAATCTAGTTTTTTGCAATAAAAGTGAAGCAAATTAAGCTAAGGGCAGCAATCAATTATCTTCCTCTAATATGACTTGAGCAAAATAATTTTACATTTGGTATGAGACACTATAGGTGAGAAAAGAGTATTTTTAAAGGATTTTTTGAAACTGCTTTGAAAACAAAACAATTAGACTCACCCTAGCATTTATTTTTTGTAACAATTTTGTACCATTCTACAATTTGTAGAACAGCTTGATACCATTGCATGATGATATGGTTATAGCCCATCACTTTAGAGAGAGTTAATTTACAGAGTTAGATCTATTTAAAATCATTATCAGAGTATCTCCATAGACATACAATTACAAATTTTGAGAGAGAGATTTCTTCCCTGTCTACATCTAAATTTTCAAATTTGCAATGTTTGAAATACTGGATTGAACCGAAAAGGGTTGATAAATAGCATCCAAGATATTTGGTAGAGTCCATGCAACTTTATAAAAAGCTTTCAGGAGAGTGATGTCAGGTGTTCTTACAAGGGAAATAAATCCAGGAACCAAACTCAGTCTTAGCAGTTAAGGAAGACATAATTTTCAAACATTTCTCTTTAAAGTGAAGTCATTCTCTAGTTGTTGACAAAATTGCTTCATTTTTTTGCTCTCCAGAGTGTTCGTCTCCAGGCTTCCAGTAAGGCTCCACACAAGACTCTATTAAGAGACTAAGAAAAGATTAAATTGTCTTTCTTTCTCTCTTTCTTTCTTTCTCTCCTTTCTCTCTTTCTTTCTCTCTCTCTTTCCTCCTTTCTTTTCTTACTTCCTTCTTTTATTTCTTTCTCTCTCTCTCTTTTTCTTTTTAAACCTTGTATTAACTGCTCTTAGCTAGATTGATGATCTGAATACTGGGGGAAAAAAAGTAGAGGTGGTGCTAATCAAATAAAAAAAACATTTAAAGCTTGTTTGAGCTTTAAAAATGGAGCACAAAATTAACAAATTTAAAATATTTAACAAATTCCTCCCCTTTTTAAAAAATATTGTTGAAAAGTGGGAGCTGGGGCAATAAAAGTTTTTCCTTCTTCAGCATGTTAAGGAGGATTTGGCATTTAGCCAATTTCCCAAGGGCTTGTCAGAATGATTATTGACTTTTTTTCATCCTTTTAAAGAATAAAAGAAGAGAGGGAGTAGCAATGGCCTTTCGGTTTTGCCACTTTTGAAATTTGGCCCAGTGATTTGCTTTTAGGGAAGTGCATCAGACTGATTTGTAGATGTGATCCTCCTAGTCTTTAGCTATTAGTTCAGAAGGACAAGTTTTTCAATAAACCAGCTTTGCCTTGCCCAACCCAACAGGACCCTAGGGTCATTTTAGAGTTGATATGACCTACGAAGAGGAGACTAGAACACATGTTTGGTATTTAACATTGGAGAAATGGAAACTTAAAAATGAAGAAGAGGAAAAGATGACAGGAAAGGTAAAAAGCAAGGACAGAGGAGAAGAATTAAGCCTTATATATATAATTTTATTTCAGCAATAAGGAAGCCACAAAGGTTAATTAGTATTAATCTTCATGTAATAGAAAGAAAGACTAGAAAAACATAGGGCTAAGCAGGTCAGGGTTCAAACCCTGAAGCAGTACTGCATAGGACCTGAGCTTTGCAATCAGCTGATCAGATGGGAGTCTTAGCTTTGCCACTGTGTGATTTTGGTAGGTTACTTAACTAAGAATTTCCTCATATGTAAAATTAGGATCATAACATACCTGCCAGGTTGTATGGGTTAAATGAGATAATGAGTGTAAAGCATCTGTATCACAAATTTTTCTTTTGTAAGTGACATAAACAGCAACTCAAATAACCTCTACAAAATGGGTATTTTGCTATTTACGTAACTGCAAAGACCAGGGGTAGTGCAGGCTTCAGGGACATCTTATCTAACAAGCCCACATGATGATATCAAGACCCAATTTCTCTCCTTGGCTCATCTACCCATTAGGTCAAAAGTTAGCTGCAATATTTGTAACTCTAAACTTTCTGGTTCAAGTCTTGCAGAAAAAAAGGAGCAACATTCCCAGTAGCACAAACATTAGCTCTAATTAGCCCAGCTTGAATCAATGAATGTCACTCTGGCCAAGGCAATTGGGTGACTGGCCACGTGCGCTCTACCCTTAAAGCCAGGGTGAAGTTTGTTTCACCTGCCCATGCACTGAGACTATGGGAAGAGAGGTTCTGCTCAAAACAAAATGAGGGTACTCTTACCATAAGAAGGTTAGGCAGTGGCTGCCCACGGCGACTAGGGAAGAAATTACCCGAATAATTCGGCCCCTTTGTTTTCCTCCCACCCACCCCACAAAACAAAAACACCTGCTTAAATTATCCAAGTAATTATGTAATTTAGATACAATTGCCACAGTTCTCTACTGGTTCTCTAGAGAGTTGATATCACAGGACCCACACTTGAGCTCTATTGCTGCAACCATTCTCCTTTATTGTGAGTGGCTGGGTACCAGGGCAGCAGATACTCATGCATGCAACACTACTCATTTAAATTACAAATTTCTTTATACTATATTCTTGACAGTATACTAGTCCTCAGAGGACTGAGAGTCTCGCTGGGATGAAAAATACTCCATAAACAATTATAATAGAAATCTGAGCTTTATGAAAAGCGAAATAGAAGGCGGTATGAAAACAGAGAGGAACTATTGTTGCAGAGTTGGTTAGGTTTTGTTTTCTTAGAAAAGAGGGGCATCCATTTAATTAAAATGCAAAAGGTCATGGATGAGCAGGCTTTATCACCAGCTGGATTCAGGAAGTCTGCCTCAGACCATAGTCACTCCATCCCTTGCCTGGGCTCCAGTCTATGTGCCAACGTCATTCTTTCACACTTCTTTTCAAGTTAACTGGCATCTCTGGAATCACATCCTCACAGTTCCTAATCTAAAGGGAAGGAGGTTCTTTCAGAAAATTCCAAGGAAGAACTCTGACTGGTCCAGCCTGGGTTATGTGTCCACTGTATGCTGAATGAAAGAAGCCAGATCAAAAAAAAGAGTACATATGCTGTATGTTTCCATTTTTATAAAATTATAGGAAATGCAAACTAATCTATAGTGACAAAAAGCAGATCAGTGGTTGCCTGGGCCTAGGGGAGGAAAGGATTAGAAGGTACACGAGGACACTTGTAAGGATGATAAATATGTTCTTTTTTTTCTACTGTGGTGAGTTTCAGGGGTGTATACATATGTGAAAACATCAAATTGGACATTTTAAATATAAGCAACTTATTGTATGTTAATTATAACTAAATTATACCATTTAAAAAGAGAAACATGTGTTCCAAAACACTATCCTGCTTAATGGCATTTGAAACTATTGCCTGATCTGTCTGTACAATTCTGAATTTTTCAACAGTGTTATAAATGCAGGCTTTCTGTAAGTATATCTTTAAAGCAGTCATATCACTTAACCCATAGGTAAGTTTCTAGCCTCAGGATCAAAGAAGCGGTTAATAAAAACTACCAATAAGATTATATTTTTCTTAACAGATTTGTCTCCCTGATGAAAAAGAGTGTAGCAGTGGGCAAGAGTAAGTGAGCCATGCCTGAAACCTACTTGACCCTGTATAAAATACTGACCTGGTAAATTCAGAACATCCTTTTAAAACGGCTAAAATTATAGTATTAAATAAATGTCAGCTCCCTTCTCCCTCAACCTCTTCAATGTGAAAATAATCCATAAAGTTTGGAATATTGCTTATTTCACATTTTCTGAATATATAGATATTTCCTGTTTTTATAGTCCTGAAATGTATATTACCTGTGCAGTTAAAGGTGCTTTCCCTCTAGGCAGGGAGAAGCTTGCCCCAGGGCAAAACATCCTGAAACTGCGGCCATGAGGTAGATCACAGCTAGCGCTGCTTTCCATAACACCTAACAATGACCTATCTTCAAATTCTAGTTTGATTAGAAAAGTGCGAAATATTTCAATATTACCTCTAATACACCTAGAAACACAAAGACACTTTACAAAGGCTGTTTCCTTTCTTCACTACCTTCTACCCACTATTAGTGAGATAGGAGAGAAGGGGACAGGCACAACCATTAAGAGAATGACACAGCAGTGAGAACCAAGATGGCAGAAGATTCAACTCCCAGGAGACCTTGAGGCCCAAGATGGTGGAAGATTTGACTTTCAGTAGAACTTGAGCTTCCTTATACGCTTATTGTAACATACTAGCATACTAAATGGCATTCCCACAGGTGCCGTGACAGTTCTGAGGCTAACAATAAAAGGTCAAAAAGTGGGTGGTGGCCCATTTCCTGGGAATCCCAGCCCCTTCCCCAAAGCACTTGGAATAACCCTCCCACTTGTTAGCATACGAAATTATGGAGCCCATAAAAACTAACAACCCCGCACCTTGTGGCCTTTCTCTTGCTTTTTGAGAGGAACTGCACTCTGTCTATGGAGTGTGTAGATACACACTTTCACTTTAAACAACACTCACCCCCATGCCTTGTGGCCTCTCTGACCTTCTGAGTTGGCCTATACTCGGTCTATGGAGTGTGCATCTCTCTGACTGAATCTACTTTTACTCAGCTATGGCTCACTCTTTAATTCTTTCCTGTGCAAGCTAAGGACTCTCACTTGGTGGGGTGCATCCCAGATCCCTGGGACACATCCATCCTCTTGTGCCCCATTTTCCCTGTATCATTAGGAGTAAATGGAGTAAAATATTCCAACCCTCTTTTATTTTGCATAAATTTCCACAAATAGTTTAGTGTGATGCAATACAAAGACTACAGGATTCAAGGTGAAATGAACTTGTATTTAAATCTTAGCTCCACTATTTGTTGTAAGACAATGAGAAAGATAGTCTTCCTGAACTTCAGTTTCTTCATATGGAAAACAGGCATATCTTATAAGGCCTTTCATGAGGATTCAAGACACCAAATATAAAAGTGCCTAACATAATATTTGGCACTTAGCAGACAGTGAATAAATGTTAGCGTTCTTCCTTCCACTCCTGCACACCATGACTATAAAAGTCATGGAAAAATACTTTGAAGAAAATGCATCTAGGAAGGCAGAGATCTAAGTTTATAATGCTCAAGAGAAATAATCTGTCTTCTAAGAAGAAGAACCACAATATTTAGAAAAAAAGGAACGGAGGCAAACATTTTTGTTGGAAAACTAGCAGCTCCATTTAGAAAATAATTAGACATTTATATCCTAACGTGTTTCATCAGAAGCATTAATGTTCAGAATGTGAAGGGTTGGTAATAGTTATTATGAGTAAAACACATGTACTTTGTGATCTGTAAAGATTTTCCTATAAGGGGAACAAAACACATGGACACAGATTCTTACTTTTCTACTTTTTATACCTTGTATTTACAAGTTCAATTATAAGTCTCTATTTTATCAGAGCTACTCAAGCAATTTCAGGATTGGAACTATAAGAAGTCTTTCAATTATTATATTTACTTT
The DNA here is from genome assembly GCF_048773025.1 of Camelus bactrianus. Classification (NCBI taxonomy): domain Eukaryota; kingdom Metazoa; phylum Chordata; class Mammalia; order Artiodactyla; family Camelidae; genus Camelus; species Camelus bactrianus. The sequence goes on along the minus strand of NC_133550.1, from coordinate 38,337,026 downwards.
TCTATGATCATTTCAATCAAGTATTCCTTCAACCAACATGTATTTGGTGTCTACAATATACAGGCGCTGTAAGGAATAGAAAGATAACAGGCAATATCTCTGTCCTCCAAGGGCTTAGTGACCATCAGGGGAGCAGAAGGTCTGGTCATAACTTAGAAAGAACTAAGGGCATAAACTAGAAGTTTGAATGTGCTGTTCGGGGGAAGAGGAGGACTTCTAGATGGGAGAAGTGGAGGCAGTAGGGAATCAAGGCAGGTCGCACCCTTACAGAAGAAAGTCAACAAGTACTTCTCGGTGACTAATTAGTAGTCTAGCATTGAGTGCTATAGAGAATGCAGAAGTATCGTCAGTGGTAAGCCCTGGCTGCATGGAATGCCTAACACATGATTTGACAGAATATCCTAGCACCAGGCAGAATTTGCAAGATAGGCAGGCTGTTTCTACTCCTTCTATAACTTTTGATATATTTATTTCAAATGTCAATTGCTTATTAATAGTAATTCAATTATTGATAGTAATCCAGTACCGAGAAACAGCAAATCTGTGATGTATAGAGACAAAAAGGCAGGTGTTTTTCTTTATATGAGTGGGTTGACAGATAATGAAAAAAAGAAATCAGGACATTTTGAAATAGCTTCTAGTTCTTTGCCAAATTGTGGATGGGCCATGCCATTGTTTATGAATCTTGTCAGCATGGCAATATTGTGAAAATTAAAGTTTTAAGTTCATTATTTGGTTACTGCCTAGTCCCCTGTTTTTAGAGAATAATATAGTTACAACTGTAGAGTCACATAAAATTTCCGTATAGTGTTTATGGATAGCGAGACTAAGATGAGTACTAAACTTCTGTTAGAAACATTAAGCGTATTATTTCACAATAGATACATGCTACAAATCCTTAAATTTATTTTTAAATCATCTTCAGAAATTTAGTTTTCATTTATATTGTAAGCCCATTAAATGTGAAGTAATATACTTCTTTCCCTAAAATCAAGTTTCCAACTCTACCATCCAAAACAACCTCATTCCCCAAGTTTAGCATCTAAGTTTTTTAATTTTTTTCACCTGAGAAACAGCGTTCATCCTTTTGTATCTGATTCATGCCTTCTGCTGTCTTACAAATTGGATGCCTCCGCTTTTTTTTGCAAGTCACATCCTTCCAACTCAGAGTTAGACATGTCTCTATGGCTCACACAAGTGACACCCAAGCCAGCAATACACAACAGGCTCAAACTATATCATAATTGAGCCTGAGGGGGAGTAATCTCTTTTATTTAGAACAAGGAATGAATTGGAATGAAAAACGGCTTGAAGACAGACTTTGAAAAAATGACAGAGGAAGAACGGAATAAAAAATTGTTAAGGTTTTTTAAAGAACTTTCTTTTTTTTCTTATAGAATGTCAAAATATCATTAAATGTTCTCATCACTCATTATCATTTTTGGTAAAAACTCTAAAAATAATAATATTACAAAACATTCAGAAAAGAATTTAAAATCACAGATAACTCTTCAACCCCAACACAGTAACTATGACCATTGCGAAGTATCTCTCTGTAGCCTTTATTTCATAATCGTGTATTTCTAACAGTGTATGGGTAATTTTGTACCACGTTCTTCACTTATGGTTATCATAAACCCTCATTCCTGTTGTCTTTATGATTATCCTATTTATTGGCTGCCTAACACTCTGTAACCTGTGTTTCATGGGCCCTCCCCACCTCTCTGCAAAGTCTTCTCCAAAGTGTGTTTGAGAGTCACTGCAGGAATTGGCCTTCTCACTTGTGTTCCTGCCAAGTCAGCTGTCACATGTATTATTAATGACTCTTTTCCATTGCTGGAGACCACCATGTTTTCAGGCAAGCTGAGGCTGCAAAAACTGAAGCTACCTCTGCTATGGTTTCCCCTGGATGCTGCTGACTCCCGTTTTAGTTTATCCTCCTAAATCACCCACCTGATTTCACCCACTGCTGCTCCAACCTAAGGGGTTCCTACTTGCAGAGAGGGAAAATTGGACTTGGGGCCAATAAATGCCCTTGGGGTCCCCAGAAGTAGGCACACATTTTTCCTAAACTACCTCTAAACTACACTCATTTTTAGTGATAAAAGAGATGTTGTGTCTAAATGTTGGGCTTGATACACATTTTTTAAAAATACTTATTCTGGGTGCATATAATAATAAGCAAGTCACTTCATGTATTTGACCTCTATTTTCTCATCTATATATTAGAATAATACTTTCTACTTTGCAGAACTATTATAAGGATTAGAGGCATGCTTATACAGCTCCCAGGACCATACTGATATTGATAGCTAATGTAGTTATTATTTATTGTTCATGAACTAGAAGCAGACATAACTGAAATGGCCTACCCCATCTTCAAAGCAGCAGACAGGAACTATAGACTAAGAGGCAAAAGTTCAACTGTGTTTTGTTGTTTTGATTATCAATATAAGAAAAATCCTTGAACTCAAAATAATTCATGTTATGAAAAGATATTTATTAAATTCAATGTGAAAAGTATGTGATATTCATATACTTGAAAATGAAATGCACAGTTAACTATATTCAGTATCTTGTAGTAGCTTATGGTGAGAAATAATACGAAAATGAATATATGCATATTTATGTATGACAGCATTCTGCTATACATCAGAAATTGACACAACATTGTAAACTGACAATACTTCAATTAAAAAAAAATGAAATGGCTTTAAATTAGCTTTTCCTTTTTTTTTTCTTTTTAAAGCAAAGGATCCATTTCAGCATATGGCCACAAGATATTCACTACAGAATTCATTAAATTCTAGTATAAGCTATTTGCTTATACTGAATGTTTATGTTTCCCTAAAATTTACTTGTTAAATCCTAACCCTCAATATAATGGTTTTAGGAAGTGGGAACTTTGGTAAGTGACTAGGTCATAAGAGTGGAGCCATCATGAGTGGGATTAATACCCTTTTTTAAAAAAAGACCTTAGAGAGCTCCCTGTCCTTTCTGCCTCGTGAGGACAGATTAAGAAGATGGGTGTCTATGGACCAAGAAGTGGGCTCTCACCAGACACCAAACCTGCCAGTGCCTCAATCTTGGACTTCCCAGCCACCAGAACTGTGAGGAATAAATTTGTTGTTTATAAGCTACCCAATCCATGGTATCTGTTTGAGCAGCCCAGATAGACTAAGACAGTGTTAACATACAGTGTTCAGACAATGGCAAAATGACACAGCAGGAAAAACTAGGGTTTGGGCTTAAAGAACAGACACACCCAGGTGAAGGCTGGTGTTGGTTATTTAAGATGCTTACGCCTGCTAGCGGATTTGAAACAGGGACATCTGTCATTAAAGAAGAAGAACAGGCAGGAACAAGATGAAGTAGGTGGCAGACAGATTTCCCAAGCAGCTGGCAATCAGTGCAGGTCCAGACAGGTAGGAGGTAAAGGCTGGGAAAGTCCGCTAGTAACACATTTGGAACAAAAGCTTTCATTTTCAGTTTTTTTGGTTGGTTGGTTGGTTTGGTTTGGTTTGGTTCCAAAAACTTTCTTATGTGACTGTTAGTTGGATGTTCCACTGAGGAAATTTAATGGCAATATAGTTACAGTGGCTTTTGACACAAATTCCAGTTCTAACACTTGGTTGTGTGACTTTGGGCAATTATTTCAATGTTCTGGAGTCTCTATTTATTCATGGTAAAATGAGGTGAGATCCACGGTTCTTAACTACTTGGGGAGGAGCTGTCATTCACCACTTTTGAGCTGATGAAAGAAAAGGGTCATTGTCTCACAAAAATGCATCTAAATATCCCTGCAAATTTGGGCACACAATTTTATCACATTAGAAATTGATTTTCTTCACATAGAAAAAAACTTATAAAATTTTCCTTCTCTCCTACTTGTTTATTCACATAAATTAAGTAATTTGAAACAAATCCAAAGTGTGTAAATACAAAATAACGAAATCAAAATTCTTCCCCCAAAAAAATTTAAATGAGAAGGCTACCATCATTTGACTTGAAGAGAAGAAATTACAAAATAGCCTTTACATCACAATGTTTGTCATTTGTGCTAGTGTATCAATTTTGACTTTTAATTTTGATAAAAACAAATGAAAGAAAGCCCTGATTAACAAAACAGGTTGTAGCAAATGGATAGACTTCTGTTAAGACTCACTGGATTTCTCTAGGACTCTTCAAGCTGATATAGCTGCATCATTTCCTCTTTCCTTGGGTCAATGAATTTGATCATCTTTGCAGTCTGAATCATCTCTGCTGTTTACGTCAGCAAGAAAATGATTAAAATCCACATTTCAATTTTAAGGTAAAATGAGTATAACTAACCTTTGGAGAAGTTCTGCAGTGTTTCCAGGTGTCTGTAGATTTCTGCCGCATGAGAAACTGACAAGTTTCATCACTCTTGAATGGAGCCAGGAGACTCTTCTCCAGCATGGGAAAGGTTCATATTTGTCTGGTTCCAATCTCTTCTCACACAGTGGCAACTTGGCCAAAAGGGCTCATGGGTTTTTGGGGGGTTTTTTTGTTTTTTTTTTTTTTGGTGTGTGTTGTGTGTTTTGGTTAGCTTCCAAAATGGTGTCTTCAGGAACTTATGCTGGAAAAAAAAAAGCCTTACCTTATTCATGTGATCAAGTAAATCAAAACCGCAAATGACTTTTTCCCTGTGGAATCACTTTAAAAGTGAATTCCAATGAATAACTTCATGTTCTGCTTCCATTTCTCTACAAAAAATTCCTTTAAATCCCAATGAGTCAAATCCCTGGGTCTGGAGAAACTGATGACTTCTGTAGCAACAGGCAAAACTTCTTCAGGACTATTGGCAAGGGCTTTGGTGCCTATGCAAGGTGATGTAGAAAGCTGTGACTCATGGTGACTCGTTGAGCTTCTTTCTTCATCAAAGCAGAAAAACCACATGTGTTGCCAAACACTGCACGGGCACCACAGTTCTAAAATTTTGTTTGCAGTGGGAGTTTTTACTTGAAGAAGTAACTCTACCATTTCAAGAAATTCCGGGCCTTTGAGGTTTCCAAATGGGGCTCATAAAATAAAGTTCTTTAACATTTTTTCAATACATATTTGACAATAAACATTGGAAAATGACTGGCACTTTTTTTGCTAAAGTGCATAATTGCAAATTTCTCCCAAATAACAGATGAAATGTCAGTAAATCCAGGGTAGAGTATGTCATTTGGCTAAGGCACTGATTCCATCTTATTCCTTTATTCCAAGCCATAATTTAACTTGACCATTTAAAGCACAAGATTTTTGTGTGGCTTCTTTCACCTAGCAATGCAATTAGAATCCTTCAGACAGGAAGCATTGGGATAAATGCAGGCTTTTGGGAAATCTCAGCCTTTCCAAGTTGAGCCTTCTCAAAAAAAGAAAAACAAAAAAACAAAAACAAGTAACAAAACCATCTCATTGTCTCATGTATTTTCAGGGTAGAGTGATTACAGAGGTGTTTCTTCAGCTCTTTATCTGCTAGCTGCCATGAGCCAGAATCATGGTGCACAACAAGTAATCTGGTTTTCACATTCCATAGCAATCAAGCAATGCATATCAAGCCAAAGGATGCCATGTCTGTTTCCAGTCTCTTCTCCTACAGTGACAACTTGAGAGAAGCACCTTTTTTTCTCTCTCAATTTCAGCTAGATGCAATATAAATCGATAATCATAAATATCAAGTCAGGTATAATTTTAATTTTTAATGACTGGATTAGGAGAGCAAAATTAAGAGTTATTGCTTCTTTCCTTCTCCTTCCCAAATTTTCCTTAATGCTATTATATCATTTTTAGAATCTGAATTAAATATTAAAATGAAACAGAATACTGGAAAAAATGAGACTTTCAGAAGTCAAACAGATCATATGCCACTTGGATATGGCAGCAGACACTTTGACTTTCAGAATGTAATAGTTATGTTTGCTATAACTAACTGAGCTAGCTGTTTACCTATATTATCTCATTTGATTTTCAGAATAATTCTGTGAGGCAGGTACTATTATTGTCCTCATTTTACAGATGAGAAATTTGAAACTCAGAAGGATAACCGACTTGCCCAATATCACACAGCTAGTGGCTGAGCCAAGATTTGAACCTGGGTCTCCTTAACTCCAAAGCCTGTGCTCTTAGTTACTACACAAATGTGAAGGAATCAGAGATATAGGTGAGAAAATAGGTGTAAGTAGGATTCTTAGCTAAGGCTAAATATGAGATAGTCATAGAAGAGGAGATTAATTTAAAGAGAAAGGAATAAAAGTATCTTTGGAGGAGGTCCCATGTTACAAACAAATCCAGCTCTCTTTGCTCGTAAATCTATGCTCCCAAAGAGTCTGCTGATCTGTGACTTAGCCTCCACAATGGGTGTTTACCAGAGGAGTTCCAATTCACAATCCGGGTTCTTAAAATTTTCCATCCTAATCTAATGAACCTCTTTCATGTCAAACAAGCTCTTGGGGGTTTGAGCAGTATGAGACAACTTTTCTGAGACCTAGTCTCACCATCTCCTTCTCTGAATTCCTTCTTTCATGCACCCCTGTACCCTCCCAGCCCTGCCAGTGTCTGGCAGTTCATGGGTATCCTAGTAAATGTCAGTTGACTGATAAAATACTGAAAGAGGTTTTAAAAGACTCATCAGACAGAGTTGGCAGACTCTAATGCCCAGCAGTTTGAAATTGTGCTTCAGGAGAAACATTTAGACAAACTTGATTGGTTACTCCACCGACCACCCCCATCTCATTAACAACATACATTTTGACAGTGGGCAGAACCATCTTGCCATTCCTGCATGACAAACCTTTACTTTAACAAGCACGTGCCTGAACTGTGTAGCCCTTACTGGTTCTGACTCAAACACATCTCCCAGTCCCTTCTGTCTCCTGATTCTTTTTGCAACCATTTTATGCCATCATTTTCTTATCTTTAGAAAGCATATTTTTTCCTCTGCCCATGGCCATACTAAAATGTGTTCATTTGAATCCTGTCTGCTTTGATAATCCACTACAGCTAATCTGTGCTTTTTCTATTAACTCCTTCCAAAATGAATTTCCTTTTCAGTTGCAAACAATTCTTTGCCCCTCCCAAACCCCCAATCATACTATCAGGTAATCTTAGTGACAGACAAGCAAAATACACCATGCTGTAGAAGTGCAGATATTCTACCTTCCTGAGTTATTCTTCAGTAATACAGTTTTTACCATTTTTCAGTCGTTAGCAAGGCAAGGTGACTCTGCAGGTTTTTTCTGGGGAAACACCTGTTCTTCCTGCGAATGAAAAGCTATTGCTCTCACTAAATGAGTCCGAATACCCTGGGAGGACTTCCTTCTGTGGCTTTGTTTGTTCCTGAAACAGGTTCTCCTACTGAGCCTTCTCGCCTCTGCAGCTTTGGTGAAGGGAAATAAATTTTGCTGGCAATTTCTTCAGTTCTTAATATATTAATAGCCTTGTTTTCTTAAGAGTGCTGGTGTAAACACTTGTCATGAGTGAAAAAAAATAGCCTTGAATGTCACCCTAAAAGATGGTATTTTCCTTGGAAATAAACTCCAAACATTCCCTTCTCTCTACAAATTATTTTTATAAAAATGCAAAAGCAATCTTGGCTGGCAGAGAATGCAGTTATTTAAGTGTTAAACAATATAAAGTTCTCCTGATGAGTTTAAGTTGAGTGTCTGAAAGAGCCGGGAACCCATGATCCAATACCCTATTGGGAACCAATCTTATATTAAAACATGGCAAACATTATCTAAGGAATTTTACTGCAGTTCAGCTGGGAACTCTTTGAAATTTAATGCACTGTACTGGGCTACATTTTGAACTTGAAAATCTGAGGGATTCTTTATCAAAACTCACATTCTGAAGAAATATTAAAATAAAATTTCTTACATCTTAATTGTACTAAAACTGCATTAAAAATACTCTGTCTTATATCCTACTCATCTATATCAAATAACCAATAATCATCTGGTATATACTTCATTATGATCACCAAATATCACAGTACGTGAGATAGGTCAGCAGCATCTGCTGTATTTTATTTTTTAATTCAATTTGAATAACTTTATGTAAATATACATATGTATATATAAGCATGTATGTATATTTTTCTCCTCTTTCCTGAATTTACCCCACAAGATAAGATATTAAAATACAGCATAGTGGAAAAAAATCAGACTGCCTGGGTTCTATCCAGGCTCCAATACTTCCTCTTTGACATCATTCTAAGCCTTAGTTTTTTCATCCAGAAAATTCAGGGTTGTTGTAAAGATTGAATAAGATAATTCATGTAGAGCACTTGGCACAGCAGCTGGCAAACTGTGGTATCAATCATTATCAGGAGAAAAGTCAGAATATGGGAAAAAGAAAAACACAAATAGTATACCCATATAAACATGTTGCTTTAATTGTTCAAATTAAATAGTCGAACTGATTTTTAGTTTTCTAGCTCCCAAGATAGTAAGGTGAAACCTAATCCGTTCTATAAATCTTGGGTTCAGAGAGGAAGATGCAAAATAGTTCAGAAGTAAAATTTTCGCTAGCACTGAATTCCAAAAGGAACTCGTAGAGGGTACATTGAATAATATACTGAATAATGTTTTTAATACCATTTGATAGCAAATACTGTAATGAATTTAATATGGCTGTTTTAACAGTTTTTAGTAAAAACTCAAAGTATTCCATTAAAAGGTAGCTCAGTAAAAGAATATGTCATGGACTAAGTAAATATGGCCTCAATTTGTAGTCTTATGGAATTCAAAACATAGTTACTGAGCATCTAATCTGTGCAGGATCTTGTCCTAGGCACTGTAAATAGGTAAGTTAGACTCAATTCTTGTCCTCAAGAATTTACTAATTGTAAGGCATGGAAACAAGAATAAGAAAATGGTAAGGACTATGATAGAAGGCAGATATAACATGCTCTGGAGGTGTAAAGGAAGGAAAGGTCTGCTCTTCAACGACATCAGGCTCAGCATCACCTCATGGCTTTTGCACATGCTGCTCCCTGTGCCTGGAATGATTCTCTCTCACTTGGCATATAGGAAGGGACTGTTCCTCCAGCAACTACATACTTACTACCTGGGATGGAGCAGAGGCTCTATTGATGCGTATGTAATGTCAAATTAATAAATAACTGTTGAAGAAACAACAAATGGCATTTTATCATTCTTCACACAAAAAAATTATTAAGGAGATAATGGAGATGAAGATAATGGTGAGTGAGAATTTCTAAAGTCAAATGGAGTTAATCTAGGAGAAGGCTTTGGAGGAGGGAAGTGTTTGTTTAGCCACTGCTTGAAAGCAGGCTGGCAGAGAGGAAGTACAAGTCATCTTGGGAAATAGGACACTTAAGTCCTGTTGAGCTTTATGCAGAAGGTGGTGAAGTACATGTGGGAGCCAGAGAGGATGCCAGGGAGAAGGAAATGCACCCAGTGCGGGCAGGGAGAGGAGGACGAGGGGAGCCATGGAACCAAAGAGGGCCTGAGTCTGTCATGACTCCCTCTTCCTGAAAGTCAGTCATGAGCCAGAAACTATAGATGGAGGTTTACACATGAGTATGAAGTCATTCAGAAGGTAGGCAAGCTCTCCCTGGGCCTCGTTACAGGCAGTCTCCATACTAAAAGCAGGGGATATTTCAGTCCTCCCTTCCCCTGACCTTTCAGCAACATCTGGCGCTGCTGACCCGTCTTTCCTTTTTAAAAAATGGTGATGAAACATATATAAAACAAAATTGACCATCTCACCACCTTTAAGTGTACAGCTCAGTGGCATTAAGCACATTTATATTGTTGTGCTACCATCACCACAATCCATCTGCAGCACTCTTTGTATCTTGTAAAAGGGAAACTCTACACTCATTAAACCGTAACTCCCCATTCCCTCCTCCCCACAGCCCTGGGCAACCACCATTCTACTTTCCGTCTCTGAGTCTGACTACTCCAGACACTTCCTGAGAGTGGAATCAAGACAGTATTTGTCCTTTTGCAAACTGGTTTATTTCATTTGGCATAGTGTCTTCAAGTTTCATCCATGTTGTAGTATGTGTTCAAACTACGTTCCTTTTTAAGGCTGAATAATATTTTGTTGTATGCATGTCCATGGTATTTTGCTTAAGACCTCTCTTTACCTTATGAGGTCCTCTCTTTCCATAACTTCCATAACCATTTTTTCCTGGTATTACTCCTGCCTCCCTGACATCTATTTCTCTGCTTCTTTTCAGGTTTACTCTCTGCCACTCAGCTATTTAATGTTGAAGTTCCCTAAAACTTGGTCCCAGGCCCCTCTTTCCCCTTTCTCTCTGCTCTTTCCTTAAACCAACTCTCCCAAGACGATGCCTTCCCTTCCTGTTTATTTGCCAGTGTTTCCACCTGTGCAGCCTCAGGGAGGAGGGGTGCACAGGGAACAGTGAGGGAGGAAGGGGGGTATCTGCCCCACCAATCAGATTAGTAGAATCAACCCTGACGAACAAAGGGGCAACAGATGTCTCAGCCAAATTGCTCTCACATCTGGATCAGGAATTTAAGTATGACTCTAAAGGCATGAGGCCAAATAATGCTTGAGGAAGTTGACTCGTGTTGTAAATTCATAGAAAAGAATGGAGCAAGAATAAGCTATTGGGAGCTCAGCCACAGGGTGACTGGTATCCAGGCTGTCTTTGATGATAGAAATCAATTTGATGGAAAAATATGTTTGTAAGGAAAAATGGACACAAATTGGTGGTTGAAAATATGGAACAAAAGAAGTGACAATGAAGTTAATGCTTTCTCTAAAATTCCTGCCTATAGACGTAATATGCAATCTCCTTTTTGATCATGCTTGAGGTCAAAAGAACACTCCCTCTGAAAATTAAGCAAAAAGACCCAATTAGACCATTGAAATAGTTTTTCTACCAATTCCTATCTACCCCTTTTTACTTCATCCTCTAGGGCTGAAATCTATGCAAAATTCAGAAAAGGATGAAGACAACAGACTGACAATGGTGTCTACTGTTTTTCTTCAATACTGGTATTTTTTGTTTGATAACCTCACTTTTACTCTGCTTCCTCCACCCTTCAAAAACAACCTTGTAATATCCCTTTATATTTATCATTGACAGGCTTCCTGAGCTTAAACACTCCCCTCCCCACCATCAAAGGAAACGTGTTTTCTTTTGCATTGCGTCTTAAAAATATAAATGATCAGTGTTACCAGTCAAATTACATAAGATCAACCAACAAAACTTGATCATTGATAATGGCTGAACTAGGATTTTAGGCAATGAGGTGGATAAGATATAATCCTTGACCTATAAACATAATATAACAAATATAATATAACAAATATAGAGTAACAATGCAGTTAGGTTGCTTTTCACTTTACTCCTTCTTCTGGTGACAGTACTCTAAGTGTGCTTTGGGATACTACTGAAGACAGTCTGGTGACACTATTAAGCAAGGTACTTTTTCAGCCAAACCAAGAGGTGGGCATGACCCACGCTAGACCAATCAAATGCTTCCTTTCAGGAATTTGAATTTTGACTGGAGGAACAAAAAGACTGAAAAAGATTACTTCCTGCTTGCCATCTAGAGCCCCAAGGTTGCCCTGCTTTTTGTCTTTTCTGAGCCTGGTTATCAAGTTACGCTTTCCATTCTATGAACCAATAATGCTCAGAATGAAGCATTAGTTTTTGGCCTATCTTAGACTAGTTTCCTTTACTTTCAACTAGCATTTTATCTTGAATGCTTATAAGTGCCAGGTGCTATTCTAAAGGCATTGTGTGGATGATGTGAATTTGGTCTTTGCAACAACCTTACAATTATTATTTCCTTTTGATATATGAAGCCAAGCCTTAGAAAAATTAACTTGTCAGAGTTGACCTAGCTAGCAAGAAATGGAACTGAGATTCAGACTCAGGTAATATGACTCCTGGTCTTTAGCATCTAATCTCTGAGGAAGAATTCTTTAGGAAAACTCATTAAGTGGGCCTTTTGGTAATGAAGTGATGGGATAGGGGACCCTGGAGGCTAGATGGGAGAAGTTAAGACAAAAGGGAAACTAATTGTTCTCTATAGTAAAGCAATAGAATTTGAGGAGTTGTTCTCTGACAGAGAGAGAGCAGACTGGGGGAGCCTGAGGCGCAAAGAAGGCTATAGATACAAGGAGAGTGAATCCTTGCAACAGCTGCAGGCTGGAGTCTTAGGAGAGAGAGGATGAAGTGTCCATTAGGATGTTCTGCATTGTAAACAACAAAAAGCTGAACTCAAAATGGGTATAATTAATAACACTATTATTCCAAGAAGTCCAGAGGTAGGAATGTTTAAGATTAAAAATTTTAGTGGGCCAAAAATAAATACCAGGTTTTTTTTTTACCACCTTTCCTTTTTTGCATCTTTTGTTGTGTTGTCTTTGTCCTCAGGTAACACCCTCATGGTTAGAAGATGGCCACAGCAGTTCCGTGTATCACCTTTGAACAGGACAATATTCAGAAGAGATTACCTCTTTCTGTGTATCTCTCTTGAAGGGAGGGAACTTTCCTGGAAGTAGGCCAGAGGATTTCCTTTCATGCCTTATTGGCTAGAATGCATCACATATCCATGCCCAAGCCAATCACTGCTGACCAAATTTTCTAAGAATGGAGATGTAATTCTCAGGGTGGAGCTTGAAGAGGGTGGCTTCCTGAACAAAATCAAAGTTTTATAAGAAGGAAGAAAGAGAAATGGAGTGAACACTGGATAGGTGACCAACAAAATTTACTTCATAAAGAGATTCTTTGAGGATCATGAACTTTAGGAACAATAATGATTATGGCAGACTCTGGAGCCAAAAAGACTTGGATTTGAATAATGGCTCCCTAATTTACCAGCTACATGATAGCGGATGTAAGGATGCTGTGACTATTAAATGAAATAATGCATGGAAAAAGCTTGGCACAGTATCTGGCACATATTAAATGCTCAATAATTGATAATTATTTTGAATATCATATAGAACTTTTAATCACTTCTGTTCTAAGCTCAATTATTCTCCCTTATTCCCAAATGCTTAGTAAAACTCCATTACATGGGACAAACTTGTGTTAGCGATGCTTTAAGGAATGCCTCTCCTTGAGGAAAAGGAGTATTAAGAGAGGATGGAAAATTCAGGAGACAAGATGGTCAGAGAGGATGAAGAACTAATCTGGGTGTAGAGGTTTGGAGCAAGAGGTGAGAGTAAATTCAAGTGTTCTTTTCAGGAGAGCAGAACTATGTGCAGTAGGAACTTGATTTATTCTATTTGATACTGAAGGGAAGGCTGAGGTCTTGGAAACATTTGGGTTACATGCACATTTAAAAAGAAGACTAACAGTGCAAGGCAAATATGCACCATGGGTTATGCAGATGCTGAGTGCTATTGGAACTTCACAGAAAGAGAAACCTCCATGGATTACAGTGATCAGGAAAGGGCCTCACATGAAGTTCGAAATTTGAATTTAGCTTTGAAAAATGTTTAAGATAAAGTTAAGGGAAGACAAGAGAGCATTCTAGATAGAATGATAAGAGCAGACTGTGGACTTAAGAACATGTAAAAGATACAAAAATACCAACTAGGGTTATTGCAATGGTCAAAGTGTGAAATGATAGTGCTATGAACCAGGAAGCTGGAGGAACTAAATAAGGCTATTGAGGAAATAAAGTTCTGTTTTTGCAATTAAAAAAAAATCTGGGCATGAAATTATAAAGGTACAGCTAGTTAAAAATGATTATTTAAAAAATAACTATAACAAATAGAAACTTAAACTTAAAATATCACAGTTACCTAAATTTGTTAATTTACTAAAATCTATGGCACAAATGAACATTTTCTGATAACCAGTTTTAATGGTGTTTATTGTCACCATAAAGTCAAAAGACTATACAAAAAATAATGACTAGCATGAAAAAAAAAGTTAATCTGGACATAAAAGATTGACAGCCATTTATTGCACGCTTACAATGACATTCATAAAATCGATAGATATTGTCATATCTACTTATATGACACCACTTAATATCGTCTCTTCTAAAACATATGAAACAAGGTAAAAAATAAGGTAAAAATTAATGTCTATGAATAACGAGTTACTGAAAATTATTGCATGTAAGATGTTCTAAGAACTATGTGAGACAAAAAGTTATGAATTGGAACTTTCCTCAGAGAACTACAATCTAGTTAGAAATGTCTGTGAGTGGCAAGATGGTAAAAAGCTTTTACTATAAGGCTAAGAAAGTGGACTTTTAAAATGAGGCACCATTGAGGGTTTCAAGAATGTGGAAGTGACAGGACTGCTGCTTAATCTGGCTGCCACGTCCGGGATGAATTGGAGGGTGGAGAGACCAAAGGTAGGAGACCGATCAGGACACGTGTAAGATTCCAAGCAAGAGGCAACAAGGATCTGGGCTAACATAAGCTGTCTGGAAAAATAAAGGAAGGGGTGGGTTTCAGAGATGTGTAGCCTTGCACTGACTCTTTAAGCTGTCAATTACACCCCTATTTCACACAGCCAGAAGCACACTGAGGGAGTCCTCCAGGAGCCCCCCCAGACACACTCCCAGTTCTGACCTTTTTCCCAACCTACTTCCCAAGCTGCATTCTGACATAGTCCTGGCCCCCTTCTCCCACGTACGCTCCTCTTTACCCTCTGGACTTCACCCCAGCACTACTTTCCTGGTTACTAATTTGACTTCTACCATTTACAAGATGTTTTCTCAGCTACAAGAACTAGACAACCTAACAAATCGTGGCCTAAGACGATAAGGATATTTGTTGCTTACTTAACAAGAAGCCTATCTCAAAATTGGTTTGATAATTCAACCATGTTATAAGAAGGCATATTACATCTTGTCTCCTTAGTGAGTCAGCCATGTCCCCTTTGTGATTGTCAGATGGTTGCAACAGCTCTGGGAAACACCCCTCACTGAAGGCATTTGCAGGAAGCAAGGGAAGGGAGACAAAAGGGTTTTCTTCTCTCCTTTATTTTATCACGGAATAAAATCTTTCCTACAAGCCCTCAATCAACTTCTCCTTACACTGCACTGGTCAAGTTGGGCTTCATATGTCCACTCCTAGATCCATCACTGGCAAGGGAGAATGGGTTCCCCATGATTGGCTAAAACCAGTCATCACTGACCCTGTGTGCTAGGCATTTTTCCTGAACAAAGTGAAGGCTTATTAGCAGGAAAGAATGCGAATGGCATTTGGGCAGGCGCCTCAAGGTGTCTGTCATGGACCAAGGAGTACAGAACCTCAGCCTGCCTACCCCAACCTGCACCCTATTCAACCCTTCTCAACTAGCTCTTGGAACCCCTACGTCAGGGCATCCATCCTCTATCTCCCCTACTACTCCTATGGGATTTGTCCTGAGTCCTTACGTAAGCAAGATGTAGACAGCAGTCATTACAATGGAAGAACTGACTGGACTGACCATTGCCTAGATCCTCAGGACAAGACTGAATGATACTCTTGGAAACTAGGGAGGTCATCTGAACCTCTGTTCCTACATATACCTGATATGTAGAGATTTGAGAATTTAGCTCTTTGCTTTTTATAATCCCTGGAGTCTGTAAGTTGTTGGATTTTAAAGACGTGGATAATATAAACATAAATAGTTAGAGAACAGTTTGAGGAGGAGCCGTAAGAAGAATAGAGGGTGACAATGTGTCTGCAGATGACAGGGCTTTTGTAAGCCTCTCTCTTATTATCATCTCTTTTCTGTGGTTCATTTCACACTAAAATGTTGCTCAGCGTTTTGGCATGGATAAATCTTGGCAATGTCTCTTTGAAAAAATAATTATCATGTATTTTTTCTTTCTAAAGCCAAGCAGATTAAAAAAAAATGGTTACAGCTCTGGAGTATTCATTACTACAATCTACTGGGCGTTTAGGAAGTGGGTATCATTAGAGTTCTGTAATGTAGCTAATTTCACTCCACTGACCCCTCTTTGCATCTTCCTTTTATTGTTCTTTACTCTAACTGTTCTAATAACCATAAATGTAAAAGGAGTATACATTGCCTTATTTTTTAAAAGATGCTTTTGCTTTATTTCATCCCAATGTTGTACTATCCTTACAAACATCCCCAGTAGCCTTCATGCCCTGGGATTTATTTTTGATTTGAGAGGAAGAAGAGGCCTTGTGACTAGTAGGGGCCAACTCTCTCTGACCTAATGAGCTTCTCTGTTTATTTTCCCTAAAATAGGTTGTCTATACCTCCTCCCAAGCCATATTTATGCTAGAACTTTTCACTTATGCCAAATAAAATGTGTAAGAAAATTTGAGCTCAAGTGAGAAGAACCGCAAGGAAGAAAAGAATTAATTAAGGTGACCTCATCTCTCATTCTGCTCACCTTTCGTACCCCTCACCTGTGTACACCAAACACACACACACACACACGCCCACTCTGTTATCTGGTCACACTTGATCAGTCATCATTCACAGAAAGAAGACCTTGGACCTCCATACCTCTGAGCACTATATTCCCTTTGCATAAAAGACCTATGACTCTCTGCCTGGTTGTTCCACCTTATCCTGTTCAAAACTGGTCTCAGTGTAAGACCTTTCTAGGACTCACTTTCATCCTGTTCTCTATCAATTCCAATAATAATTTGTTAAGTAGCTTTACGCTAATGCTTATAATGTCTCAGTCCCTGCCTATCCCAGCCTTGCCCATTGGTGGAGTCTGGATTCACCCTTGGAGAGTTCTCAGAACCAGGACACTCCATCCCCCTCTTAGCCCTGATACTGTTTAGAGATGCCAGCTGCAGCATACCCAGCAATCAGATTGATCTTCTGGGTACCAACATCAACCTTCATCAACCAAGTGTGTCCTGCTCTTTGGGCATTATCATTGAGACATCTGGATATTCTTTAGCCTGATTTACTCCCTTCTCCCCACTGTCTTCCTTTACTGCTAGACTGTGAACTCACTGAGTGTAGGGGCCAGACTTTGCAACTTAGAGATGATATTAATTGCAGTATCTCAAGCAGCGATAGTGAGAGTTGTATTAAAGTCCCAGATTTAATTTGCTTTGAGTCATGGTGCACAGGGTTTTAAAAATAGTGGCTCTAAAGATTGTTCCCTTGGTGAAGACTTCTTCAAAAACAAGCAGTTCACAGAAAAGGAAAAACAAATGGTTCTTGAATATCTGAGATTATATTTAACCTCACTCATAATAAGAGTACAATTTAAATATATGCTGAGATACCATTTTTCACTAACCAAATAGATTAAAAGCAAAAATTTTGTTAACAAGTTGTGTCATTAAAGATACATAACAGATACTCTTAAGCAGGTGCACATACTCTGACCTACAAATATAATTTCTAGAAATTTAGTCTATAGATATGCAGGTATGTGTGCAAAATAGCTTACATACAATGTTACGTATTTCTGTATTATTTGTGATAGAATTAGAGTGAAACAACCTAATGCTCCATCAATAATAGACTGAATAAGTAAATTATGGTACATCCATATGTTGGAATACTATGTAGCCAAAAATGTTATGGAAGTTTTTAATGTACTGATTGAAGTAATTTCCAAGATACGTGATTGGGAGGGGAACAGGGTGTAGAAGGCATGACGTACCAGGGTACCAGGGACACATGTGTAGGAGGGAGGTTTTCACTATTCACCCTTTCATGCCTTTACTTTTTGGAACCATGTGAATGCCTTACCTATTAAGGAAAACAGAACCAAAAAAAAGAGCATTTGTAACTATAGAGCACTGTATCTTTTTCTTAACACTAAGCACAGGGTTTGGCTTTTGACACATGTTCAGGTACCCTAGAAAATAGCTTACATATCTATCATTTTAGAGAGGGGTGTAATCCCAGGGAGTAAGAGTGAAGAGAAAGAGTGAATCAAAGAAAGGAGAGAGAATACAAGGTGGTGTGTTATTGACCTCACCTTGATAGCCAAACAGAGCTGATTGTTTGGTGTCCAAAGAGGCCACAGGAAACCAGAACAGTCCGTGGATGAGGATGAAAGACGGGTTATTTGTTGGCTCTCCCTGTCTACTGTCTCTCACTGGTTAAAGTCTATGCTATGGGGGCATTAACTTCTTTAGCCTTTCTGTTATTTCCAGCCAGTCCAGGCAGCCTCTGGTGAAGGCAGAGCCTTCAGATTCCAACGCAGCCAATGTGCACATACAACGGTCCCTCCTTGCCAGGTGTCACTGTACATAGGGAATCCTCTTTCTATCCCAGTAATTGTGGAATATGTCAAGTAACTGAGGTGTGGGAATGGGGACCAGATACTGTTAAGTGATCTGGTATGGTACATAAATGGGCTCCATACAGTAGGTGCTCAGAAGGATTTTTTAAAATAAACTATTTTTTCAGACCAGTTTAAGTTCACAGCAAAACTGAGCGGAAGGTACAAAGATTTTCCATACTCTCTGTGCCCACACGCTCACAGCCTCCCTGACTATTAACATCCCACACCCAAGTGGTCCATTTATTATAATCCATGAACCTACATCATTATCATCCAAACTCAGAAGAGTTTTTTATTTGCTTTTGCTTGCTTAATAGGTTGGTTGATTGGTTGGTTAAAATAGTCAAGGTGTCTCCTATTAAACTATAAATCTGAGAGTCTGTAAAACTTAACCTATTTAAATCCCTCAAACACATGATTATCTTTTTGTAGTGCTAAATTATTCCACTCCACTTAAGTTTATACATGTTTGTGTCTGTTCCTGTTTTATACTACGCATTTTCAATAAATTAATCTAAAATGTGTATTGCTGAATTGAAGACACTATTTTGGATGGGGTGCAGGCATATAAAGAAGTACAATATATCACCTTTCTCCCAAAGTTATTACAAAAGCATATAAACTTAAACAGGAATACAAGGATTAAGAAACAGTATTGCACAACAAAACAGCACAGTATGTGCTCCATCAGGGAAGTGATTAATGGCCAAGTGAGAAGTAGATACAATAAATACTATAATAAGATTTATGCAATTCCTTCATACCTGTTGTAGTTAGGGAGGACTTGATGGAGAAACAGCAACTTGAACTGGACTTGCATTATGGACAAGACTTAGAGAGGAGAATTAGAAATAATGAGGCCATTTTGTATGACAGCCTAGCCGAAGCCTAAGCTCTGAAGCTTGGGACAGCAATGTGTGGACTTTTTAAGAAAAATCGTAATAGTGGGATGGTTTGAGGTAAGTTCTGGAAAGGTGGGTAGGGACTATGTTGTTCAAGGCTTTTAAGTTATTTGCAAATAAACTAGAATTCTATTCTGTAATCAAGACAAAGACATTGGAATTTTTGAGCAGAGCAGTCATGCACCCTATTGGAAAACAGTTTCTAATGAAGTATCTCCGACCCACCTCTACCCCAGACTAAATCAGAAGACATTCCCCCTTCTCTGCCATGGAAATGTTTGTAGTGAGCTGACCAAAGTCTGAATGCATTAATTTCCCTAGAAACAGATCCTGTGTACTTCTGGAGCTTGGTAGATCATGGGGTGCTGTTTGTAAAGGAAATATTTTAACTGTTGGCTCTCTATATCTTACACAGCATAAGCATTTAAAGGTATGGGTAATTAAGGAGCAGTCTTAAAGTCTGAGCCTAGATTAGATCAGTAGAAAACTGTGAATCACTAGCCACTGAATGGAAGGCGGCTGCATTTATCAGCGACATCTGGGAATCTAAGGCCAGCGCCTATAACATCACATCCTCTCCTTTCTGCTATCAGTTGGATGCAACAGGAAACTGACGAAGGTGCTAGGCAGTTTCCTTTCTGCTCTGACCTGACTAGTTTCCTCTGCAGCTTGCTCACGACTTATTGTAAAGGAAAATCATGAAATACCAATGAATTTCCTCCAGTTGGATCAAGCCTACAACAAGGAAGGAAAAGCAAATTTCTAAGATTAGTCAATTTCCCTTTGCAGCTATAAAGTTGGTTCAGGGCCTCCAGCTGACCCTTCTCTTTGGATGTGTCCCTCTTACACTTCAGCTTTACATCATAGGCAAGATAAGGACTTGTGGCAAAGAGGGCAACACATATTATATAATTCGTATAGGAAATTTTGGGTTCGTTCATGGGAAAGCTGCCCACATAGAACAACTTATTTGATAAGCTTTTCATTCTTCTTTGATGTCTATCAAACTCATTAGTTCAAGGGGGTTAAACAAAATACAGAGTTCTCATGGATATACCCAGCAGCCGAGCTCTTTTGCTCTTTTCTCAGTGTGACTAAAAAGGAGCTGTTTCCATGGAGAATGTTTATGCAAAATTAACAAAGGAATTGAGTTAGTTTAGTGAAAGAGACAGGGTTGGACTACTCAGAAGAGCAAGAAGTTACGTCTGGGGTCCTAGGAGGTAACCTGGATTTTGCTGGGTCTGAGAGGGAGACGCTATGGCCCGCTGAAAAATGTAAAGAAGAGCCTGGCATCCAAAGAATGTGACTGGCTTACTGTGTGAAGTAATTCAACTTGAAAATGAAAATTACCATTTAAAGTATCTTCTCAGCAAACTTAACAATGTGGAGGAACAATGCGGTATTGGAGTTTGCACTGAATGAAGAGAATATTAATTTAGCAGGTGCATTCTTCCTCAGTGCATTCAATTTCCTGTTATTCTACTTACCCGCTTTTAATTTCCCTTTGAAAATTTCCCTCATTTCTGTATTCATTGTTAGTATTAAAATAATGCTCTCATAAATTTCCCTTTTATACATTTGTATGATTTTTAATATGTATACTATAAAAATTCCTCTAGCTCATAAATTGTGGCCACTGAAATGGATAGTGGAATAAAAACAAGAATACAAAGTATGGAGTTTTGAAATATGAATAGTTGATAAACAGACTGTAAGAATAAGGTAAGAACTCAAGGTTTAACTTTAATGGCATTTAGAGCAGCCGCTGTAATAAAGCATCTGACAAGTAACAGATTTGTGGGGGCTGTGGCATTCTACTCCATTTTTTTCCCTAGAGACTAATTATCTATTACTTTACAGACATGCTAAAATACAGTGGAGCTCTTAAAAACAACTTGGTTGATCAACCAGCAGTAGCATTAAAGTAACAAACAAAAGAACTTGCATACAAATAATGGCCTAGCAATTTTTTTAGGGGATCTTCTTAACACTTATGAGAACAACCTACCTTCTATTTTTAAAGATAAATCAGATCTCTGAGGGGGGTGACTATATCCAGAAGTTTTTACTTAATTAGGCTGAAGCAGTACAATGGTTTTCATTATCATCATTCGTAAACATTTTAATAGTGGGATCTGAGTGAACTTGCCTAAATTGGGGACAAAAATAGGGCATGTGATTAAATGTAGTCAAAATTTCAGCAGATCTTATATCTAGTCAATTGAACATGGTTTACAATTTCAGGGTAACCGACAAATATTTTACGACAGACCTACAAAACCTGCGAAAATGTCTTAAGTCTGCTTTGTCCTCCTCCTGCTGCCCTGTGCATCTCGCTCAGGTGTTGACATCAAGGGCGCTCATTAATAAACATCCTGCGTGCTGTACAGAGCCTGCTTCTCAGTGAGCTCAATCTTGGACAGTGACTCTGTTTAAAAGCAGCACTGACCGACAGGAGTGTGAGTCAGAGGAAAAGGTGAAGGGGTGGAGAATCACATCATAGGAGGGGTGGCCGAAGGGAGAGCAAGAAAGAGTGGAGAAAAGTCTGTGTAACACAGTGATTGAGTGAATAGACTCAAAAACCCTAGCTTGAATGCATACTAACCGTGAGAGCAGGACAAGGTTCTTAACCCTCTGTGCCCGTTTTCCACAGGACCAATGAAAATAGTACTTAGGGTTGTTGTGAAAGTTAAATGAATTACTTTAAGTAAAACACTTTGGAAAGTGCTTGGCACATGACATTATATGTAAGTGTTTGTTACTACTATCATTACATGACTCATCAGATACATGACAGATTATGATGCAGAAGAGGGATTTGGCCCATTCGAGTGGCTCTAGAGGGCATTACTAGAACCAGTGAATGAGAACTGCAGCAAAGTTGACTTTGGCTCAAAAATGACATCCATCCAGGGGAGTGTAAGGCTCATTTTCACTAGAGCTTGGGACTTCTCCTGGTGGAGGAAGGGCTGTTGTGGGGGGTAGGACTGGGCTGGAATAAAATGAATAAATAATAATACTAAGATGAATCCTCCCACTTTATTACAGCAGCCCTTCCTCATGTTACCGAAGCCGCCTCTCCTTCCTTCTCAGATCAACTATGGACTTGAAGGACGGAGAAAGCAGAAATCAGAGCTCCAACTTTTTTGATGATTTGAACAGCCTCCTTCCAAAACAGGAGGCAGAATGTCCTGCCGACCCCCCAGCCATCTTCTTACTTCCCGTTTTTTCCCTTCCTCCCATCTGAAACCAGATAAAGGCAGTTGGTGGATATGTGGGTTTGTGCTGATTAAAATTATGAATTGGGCCCAATATTCCTTTCTTTATTTTCTCATTAGTTTCTTTTTGGCATTTTTCTCCCCAACTTTTGACAGAGAAATGATCTTGGAGTCATAAGGCTTGAGACTTAGTCTTAGCACCGTTAAAATACACCAACATGACTATAACCAGATGGAGGACTCTTCTGGGGGCTAAGCTTCCTCCTTTGCACAGGGTATATTTCTGGAGAGTGTGATAATGAAGGGGATGGTGATAGACAATCTTAAAGATTTCCTCAAATTCGAACACTGCATTTCAGGTGGAGATACCAAATCTACAGACCACTCAGCATCTCGATGGTACACTTCACTCTCCAGGTTTCTCCATTACAGCTTTTCCTCCTAAGAATATATATATATATATTTTAAATTGAAATACAGTCAGTTATAATATGTCCTCTTCTAGGAATATTTGATTCTTTTTTTTATTGAAGCATAGTGGATTTACAGTGTTGTGTTTTGATTCTTATAAGACTTTTACATTATCCACTTCATTATATATAACACATATCTCATTCTTTGGGGAATCTAGTTTGAATATATTGTTACTAGGTTGTAGTTTAATTTGTTAATTAATCTAAGGATTAGTTAATGATAATGTCTCCCTCACAAGGGACAAACGTTGCTGATACTTTGAAGGACATGACTTAACCCAAAAAATAACATAAAAGGTAGCAACACTGCAGAATGGGGAGATGTTTGGGGACAGGTAAACCCTTCAATGGCCTCTAAATGCATAATATAATCACCATTTTAATTTTTCAATGCAATCAACTATTTAGTTTACCTGTACTATGACTAGCCCATGAAAGTAAATAATGTTAGTAGTGGTAAATGGCCTAGTACAATATTCAAGATTATAGACTTCAGATTCAGACAGTTCTCTACACAGAATCTAGGTCCAACTCCTTTCTACCTATGTGACCATTAGCTATCTCTAATCCTTAGTTTTAAAATTAATAATGTAGGGTTGTTGTGAAAATTATTTTAAACAAGCAAATATATATAACATGTCTGATATACTGATTAATACTCAATCAATGGTGGTTATTATTCTCACCATTAACAGGAACTTGAAAATGGCTAACTGGTTGATTTTTCCCTTCATCTCAAGCTCAGATTTCCTCCACATGTAAAAAATAATGCAGCCAGATCTTTTTTTACTTTACTTAATTTACAGGGTCAACATTCATAACCTTAACTCAGTATATGCTCAGGAAAGAGTTGGTGAAAATGAATAATTGTGGTTAATCCATAGTGGCCAATTAGCCAAGGGTGTTTCTGCTGCTGCAATTCTATTGAAGCTTGGCAGGATATTCTCCACTAAGTCATATCCCAGAAACAGCTTGTCTCAGCTCTTAGCATTCAGGAGTGACTCAGAGAAGAGCATGGCTTTATTTCAGTGACAGTGATTTATAAGGGAAAGCTAGACAGATCAGTCTTGAAAGCTCTTGACAGGACAAACTGAGTGGCTTTTAATTGGTTTGGCTTTGGCCATCCTGCTTGATAATGTAATCAATAATGTAGCTGGTTAATCAATACAGAATCAGAATCCTGTCCTAGAGACACTAATATCTTAAAAGTGTTGTGAATCATTTTCATGTAAGTTTTATATTTTTTATGCAAATATGTTTAAATCCATAAAATATATATATATATTATTTTGCATTTTAACTTTAAGGAAATAGTAAAACTTTGCACACATTATTCTGCAGTCCTGTGTTTCTGAGATTTATCCATGTTGATAGATTCTTCTTGTTCGTTTCTCTACTTCCTACTGTACTGGAGTCCGTTTAATGAATACACTGTTTTGATCGTTAGGACAAAGTTTGGCTAAAGATGACCAATAGAAACCAAAATTACAGAGTCTTAAATAAAATAAGAACATTTCCTCTCTTGTATGTAAGTCCAAAGGTGGTTCTCCAGAGGTGGTATGGGGTGTTACAGATTCAGGGACCCAGGCTCCCTCTGTCTTGCTACTCCACTCTGCATGGACCTTTACATACAGGTCACCTCTAAGTTCAGGGTGGCAGCTCCAGCTCAAGTGGACATATCTGCATTCCTCTCATAGAAAGAGGAAAGAGAAGACATTTCAATCCCCAATTTCACTTACATTCTCTTGGCTAAAACTTAATCACATGATCACAGCTGTGAAAGAGACTGGGAAAAGAAATCTTTATTTTAAGTGACCATATGCCTAAAATTTGGTTGTTCCATTACTGATGAAGAAAAGGAAGAAAAATTTTGGGGACCAACTACAAGTCTCTATCTCAATAGACATTTATTTAGGTGATTTTCAAATTTTTGCTATTACAAACGATGCTGTGACAAATATTCACATATTTATTTCTCCTTGTGTTCATGTGAGAGAGTTTCTCTTGTGAAATATGTTGTTGGTAATTCATGTTTTTAACTTTATCAATTGCTTTCCAAAATGGTCGCATCAATTTTTACCCCAGCAGTAAGAAAGTTCCTGTTTTCCCACATACTCCTAATATTTGGTATTAGAATTTTTTAAAAAAGTTTTTTACAATCTGATGGGATTATGGGGTGGTGACCTTGGCAAAGGCAGTTTTGATAGAATGGTGGGAACAGAAGCCAGAATGCCTGGGTTGAGAGACAGGGGGAGATAGTGAAATCAAGCTAGTGGGTGTAAACTCTATGCTTTTACCATGCTTAGCTGCAGGTGGAAGTGAGAGGTAAAGTATTAGAAATGGTGGAACATTCATGTTACAACTGGGGAGTCCTGAGCGGTTGGGAATAAAGCAGTAGAAAATGAACCTGAGAAAGAGGGGATAGTAATTGGAGTGAATTTCTATAGGGTTTAAGATTTCAGAGATGGGACATTTCCAAGTGACGATTGAAATGAGTACTGATGTCAATAGCTGCTTTTTGGTATTCCAGAGGACAAGAAGCTTTGAAGCTTGAAGGGAGACAAATACATTATTTATTCAGCAAATATTTTCAAGCACCTCCTAAGTGTCAGGCATTGTTCTAGAAACTGGAGTTGAATGTGGAGTAAAATAGATAGGCAAAATCTTCTCTAAAAAGAGCTGACAGACACCAATTATGTAAACATGAAAATAATTTGTGAGAGCAAAAACAGCTATTAAGAAAATAAAACAGGAAAACATGCTATTTTAGCTAGGATTAACAGGAATGTAGACGGGATATTACTCTGCTGCTTCCAACTAGAGGCACCAGTGTCAAGAGGCAAGTGGCTGGTCAGGTGATTGGGGTGATGTGGAGCGCGGGGTTTTGCTGATTGCAAAGAAGTGCATCTTCTGAGGGAATTATGGGTAACCTAGACCAGTGTTAGCCGATTTTTAACTCTGGCTGGAGACAGTCAAGGAGAGAAGATACAGGTATTAATTGACAAGAATTATTGTTTTTTATCTTGAATTTATAGACTATAAGTAGTTGACTTTTTAGAACTTAGTTCCCAACATGCTTCTAAACAGAGATCATTGAGTATCAGAAGCTATTTCTTCCTTATAACAAGCGATGAAAACTTAGAAGTTTATTTTCACCTTTTTTCCCCTTTTTCCTTCTACAACACCTCCTTTTGGTCCTGGACAAGAAGGTCATTTGTATTTCTTTTAGAATGTGAAATTCATCTGTTGATAAATCATGAAATATCTCTTAATTCTCCCCCTTTTCCTTTACCTTAAGCCCCCTCCTTTAACCTTTAAGTGTTGCAATTTGTAAAACATATCTGTAACTCAAAAAGCCAACTGCTACCAGGAAAAACAAGAATAAGAAAAAAGCTTTCACTTTTCCAAGTTCATTAGCAGAGGGGTGATATGGATGACCCTGGGAACTGGTACAAAAGCCTGTTGCTCTTGGCAAGTGAGTCAGTTGAGATGAGAAATGTTAATATATTTGAACAGATATGAGTCAATGCTATTCCAGGGGTGGAAAGAAGCATGGTTTACTCTACGAGCATGTATATCACAGAGAAAGCTAAAAAATATTGTAGGGAACCATAACAGATAGGACAGTTTTAAAGTTTTCCTTTAAAATTGAGATAGTAATTCTCATTAATGTATGGGTCCAGATTTAGATCAAACCTACATAAAATGATCATTTCTAAATGAAAATCTAGATTTTAGTGATTTTCTCTTTCTGTTCCCAAAGCAACAAAATAGGCATTGAGAAAGAATGAAAAGAACTCAGAGTTAGGACACTGGGTAGTAATTCTGGCCTATCACTAATGATACTAATCAGCTGTGAGATGATGGGTGAATCACTTGATCTCTTTGAAATTAGTTTTATTATTTGCAAAATAATGAGATTGGCCTTGGGGTTGCTACTGTCCCTTTCTGATTATGATATGATTTGGGGTTATATACTGTAAAGGGGTGCACTTTTAGGGCCCTGAGGTGACCCATAATGTACCTATAGTGGAGTGTCTGGGGCTGTGTGGAAATTTCCATGGTACCTTTCTTGCTTTTATGCCAGATCATTATCCAGCTTTCTAGGTTGATAAAACAGTGGGAAGTAGTGTGAATGTCTGTGCATATTAAAAAGTGCTGTCTAACAGAAGGTTTAGACAGAGTACAAAACAAAAAATAATCATTTAGGCCAGAAGCCCTTCATTAACATGAAAAAACACCTGAGTGTGAGGGGAAGAAACAAAAATGTTTGATAAGTTTCTGGCTCAAATAGTTAACTGACCTCATGAGTTAACTTCTCCTTCCATTTAAAAACCCCACAGAAATGACAGAACTAACATAAAAGTGCTAACCCCCAAAGATTTGCTCTAGAAAGCCAGGAAGAGTTCTACAATCTGGTATAAAGGATTTAGGTGGTGGTTAAAAATATGAGCTCTGGACTCAAAACTATGAGCTCTGGTTCTTGATAAGTTACCTACTTTCTTTGGGCCTTCCAGCCCTTGGGTAAGTTACTTTCCCTCTCTATGCCTCAGTTTCCATATCTGGAAAATGAAGGTACCTACCTCTGAGGATTAACACAAGTGAAGTGCTTTGAACAGTGCCTGACACGTAAGTTTTCACATCTCACCTGATTATTATTATTATAGGTTTAATGCTGAATGTTAAAGCAGATGGGGTTCATCATGGATGATAATGTCCACCAGGGATTTTTTAAAAAAACAACCAAACAAACATATAATTCTATCTGGGTGAGAGATAACAGCTCTGATGACCCCTGACAAAGAAACCTAAGATGCTAAGTAACAAGGGCAGAGCAGGGCAGCCAGTAGGATAATTTATTGCAGGGATGAAGAGTAGCTGGACCAATCTTTTATTCCTCAAGGGGCTGCGGTAGCATTTGCCCCCAGGTGAAAACCATGAGTTCTGTTCTCTAAATTGACAGGAATTTTGGCCACAAGATACTCCCAAGGTGGGTGCTGGGGCCAAAGAGAGAAATGGGACAATATCTCAGCTAACTTCCATCTGTCATAAGAAGGAATGAAAATGTAATCTGCTGTCTAAACTGGGACACTGGAGTAAAAGCAAGCACTGTTAACAATTATGCCAGGATAAGAAATGTCACCTGTGACCATCCCAGGCAAACCAGGACATTATTTCCTTTAGTTAAAAGGGATGGAGGGATACTTATGCCCCCAAAGGAAAGCCCACATGGCCACACTCTCTCGCCTACCCCAAAATTGCATAGATTGCCCAGAAAACATGAATTTTATGAATTCAAACATTCCAGCTACCTACCAGGTCAATTTTAAACCTGAAATCATAAGTGTGACTAAATGCCAAGAATTCCTGAACATCTGAGGAAAACCAACAGCTTGAAAGAGTGATATCACACTGTAGAAACCAAAAAAAAATTCCTTTGAGGAAATAGAATTAATACAGGAAATAGAGAGATTCATATGAATTTCATATTCATATGAATATCCATAAAACAAAAATAGGTTGCTAGTTTTAAAAGAAGCAATGTAAGTTCTGGGAAATAAAAAAAGGAACTGTCCCTCCCTTCTGGTTGCCAGATTGAGCAAATTAAAAAAAGGACACTCGATTAAATTTTAATTGTTTCTAATTGCCTATGTATATGTACATTGAGTAACAAAAATATTACAAGGGATATATTTGTGCAAAAGTTACTTGTTTATCTGAAATAAATTCTAAGTATCTAAATTTTATACTTCTTCCTTAAATTGTATTTCTGTTGGCTATCCTTAATTCTTTGTTATGCAGAATTTGCTTATAAAATGTCTTGCAGTTATAGTGTATGTTCAATTTACATAACACAGCTTCTACAGCTGTCAACTTGTTTCATTCTTTTGTCCACTGAACATTAATTACTGAGAAAATATACTCAACATTAGTAATATGAGCCAGGATAGGATACTGACCACGTACTGGCATAAAGTTAACAACTCGAGAATTGCCCTTCAAATTTGATTTGTTGAAGCACCGTATTTCAGGCACAACTTGCTTTTTCATTCTTCAGGATTTATACCGTGCTATTTTGATTAATAACATTTAAAAACGTTGTCCCCCAACAAAAGAGTATTGTCATCGATTTTTATTCCCTCTTCTACAACACTGCACATGATTCCACTTGTTGCCAAGCTGGACGAGAATTTAGTAACATCCATGCGAAAGAACAGGATTTTTAAAGGACTGAAATTGTCATGGCAAGTACCATAATAGTTACCCATTTCTTTGGAATTCTTCTGGAATTTCTTTCCTGTCCATATGTAATGCTATTCCATTTACAAATAAACTTCACACTTAAAGGGATGAATATTTCATCTGTTCTTTCTTTTTTAAAACACGTTCAACAATTTTTTTAAGCAGTGGGGCACTTCAGCTAGATCGTTTGAGTTGAAAGACTGATACTGTGAAAGACTATTCTGCTGTGATTGTTTTATCTTCTTCATCAGAATTTCTCTTAATAAAATACTGTTATTTTATCACTTTCTTTGGTAGTAGCTGAGTGATACATCTCATATGCGTAGCTGTTGGTATATACTGATTCATATCTGACTTTCTGCTATTTTTTACCTTGAGTAAACAGTTGAATACTGAGAGCTTCAAAATGACCTTTTTCCCTATTTAATAGAAGTCCACCATTCAGAAAACTCAGCAAAAAATTTACACTTGGGTTTTGGCATTAGGAGTTCAAATACACACAAATAGATAATATAATGGCAACCACTGCCAGAATTGAAAAGATCAATTATCCCACAGCATCAGTATGTCTGCCACTCACAAGTTCAATTCACATTTAAATAGGGTTTGAACCACTGAAAAGGCTGAGAATTAGTAGACTAATAATAAATCAAACTGTTTGTCTAATGGAAAAAAAAATAAAGTGAACTTTGAAAAAATTCAAAAGGCACAGTCTCCCCAAACAACACCATATCTGATCTTCTGAAAGGTTTTGGGAAGCCTGGCATTCAGGGTTTGGTGGGCTTT
The DNA here is from genome assembly GCF_048773025.1 of Camelus bactrianus. NCBI lineage: Eukaryota > Metazoa > Chordata > Mammalia > Artiodactyla > Camelidae > Camelus > Camelus bactrianus. The sequence goes on along the minus strand of NC_133550.1, from coordinate 38,307,192 downwards.
TTAGAAGCAGGAGTGTTTGGGGATTGACAGATTTTCAGGTGCATTCCTGTGGTCACGAGAGTCAGGCTGTTGTTCAGCCACTGACTTTGTAATACTAGCTAATTGGCTATTGTCTAGAAGGGTGGAACTGTTGTGGATTGGCTGACTCCAAGGACTGTGGGTTTTATCACTGATAGGCTGGTTTTCAGAAGCCAGGTGCTATCATTAATTTGACAGCATTCGGAAAATAGTGGAGGCTGTTGTTTATTAGCTGATTTTCAGAGCATTTGTACAGATCCAAAGTTATCTATCATTAATAGTGATTACTTGTTCACAATTTGGGTCTTTAGCCAAAGAACAGTCTTATCCTTTCTTGAATATGAAAAAAAAAAAAGTACTTTTAATTCTCAGTTCCCTTTTTGGCCTTCCTTCAGCCAAACCTACAGGAAAGACCACAGAGGACTGTCCTGATCTTCACTGTGGATGATCTTCACTTGCTCTTTAAGTGATTTAAGTACCAATTACTGTCCATTGTTTGTTATTTATTGGGCAAAAAAACCCCAAACAAACATGTAACATTTCTTAACAAAGTTTATCCAGGACATAGGACAAAAACATTAAATAGAGGACATGTTTCTGTACATATAGGACACCTGGCAGTCCTATCCTCCCCCACAAAACCCCTACAACACAGCAACAACTGAGTAGCTCAAAAGATGGGCTGCAAAACAGAGTGGCTCAAAATCTGAATAATAAATATATATTGTTGATTATAGATATGTCTTAAACCATGAGCAATTCAGATTTTTCAAAAATGCTGAACACTGTCATTTAACAAAGAAACATAGTGATATTTTAACACCTAGTTATAACAAGGTATACTGGAACATCAGAATACTGAAAACTGGTAATCTTCTTGTCCAGGTCAAATATCTTGAAGTCCCAAAGTCCTCTCCTTTCCCCCCACCTCACATTCCCATCGACAAGTCCTATTAATTCTACCTTTAAAACAGAATCCAACTACCTCCATCCAACATCTAGCCAACCACAAACCTCCATCAACTTCACTTCAGCCTCTGTCTCTTGCTACAGTAGGAGCCTCTTAACTGGCATCCCTGCTTCTGCCCTTGCCCATCTGAAGTCTATTAATCCCTCCTCCACAGCCAAAGCAATCCATCTAGCATGTAACAAGGTTATGTCTCCACCCTTCAATAGCTTTCCATTCCAAGATCTTTATCGAGGCTTATAAGCTCCTACGTGAACTTGCCTCTGAGTACCTCTCCATCTTTGCAGGCCCAGTAGCTCCAGGCATGCTGGTATTCTTGTCATTCCTTGGAAGGCTAAAGATTTCTCTTGTGAGACTTTTGCCCTTGCTTTTCCCTCTTGCTAGAATGCTCATCCCCCAGATATTCATCTGTCTCACTCTCACTTCATTCTGGCCTCTGTGCAAAGGTCACCTCTTCAGATAGGACTTCCCTGGCCACCTAGCTAAATAATATAGCCCTTTTTCTCTTTATTGCTGGCTTATTATATAACCCAGTTAGAATGTAAACTCCATGAGGGCAGGGACTTTGCTTTGTTCTCTGCTGTCTCTTTAGTACTCATATCAGCACCTGGCACGTACTGAAATATTCCATAAATAATTGTGGGAGAAATGAACTAGTTTAAACCAAAGGAGAATTTATCATAAGGAGCTGAGTACTATATCTCACAGAGTCTAAAGAAAGGACTACAGTTGAGCATCAAACTGTACCCAAGAAACCATCTCCCTATCTGATACCTGGGTGTCTCTCTGTGCATCTGCTTCCTTCAGTCTCTTTGCAGTTCAGTTCCTTTTGCTCAGCTGGTGACAGGGCCTGTGCCAACTGTGTTTTACACTTTATAGCTTCAGTTACTAGTGAGTCTCACAATCCCAAGCCAGGATTCTCAGGAAGAGATCATTGGCTCAGCTGGTAAAGTACTTACCCGGAATAACCCACGGCCAATGTTGGGGTTACATTTTAACATGGCTGCTCCCAATGCAAAAAGTTGCCATATTTAGAGAAAAATTTTGGATTGACAAAAATAAAATCCATTATAGTAATAAATGTGCAGTATTATCTCAATAACATAGTTTCAAAATCTATGAGCCAAAAGCTATTAGAAACTACTAGAAAGACTAAGAGAATTTGAAAAAAAACTATAATCATGGTTGAAAACTTTAAAACACACCTTTCTCAAAAACTGACAGATAAATTGGATCAAAAATAAGTAAACACTTAGAAGATGAGAATAAAACAATCCATAAGCTTGAATATACAGAAAGCCCAAGCAGTCAGGATAAACTTGTGCAGATAGGATAAACTTCAACTGATGTGTTAAATGTTTTTCTTCAGCCTACAGACATCTGTTTAGGTGAAACACCACTAAGTTTAAAGCAATGCACCCAAATTTTAATCTGACAGAGGAAAAAAAATAATTTTTCCTATGTTTCCACTCTTTTCAGAATTTTTAAATGAAAGCTGATTTTCAGGGGAAAAAGAATGCAGTTCAAATAGACAAATCCTTGCCTATCCAATATCGAACAAAGAGAGAAGATTCAGATAAGCAGGATTAAAAACATGAAAGGACACAGAGATGCAGAGGTGAAGGAAAGTTTAAAAAAATTAAAAGAGAACATTATGGAAACTTTGAAAAGAAAGCTTTAGAAAAATAAATGAAATACATAGTTTTCTAGGGAAGTAAAAGTGATTTAAAAATTCGAGAAGATGTAAGGCAACTTAAATAATTCAATAATTGTAGATAAAGTAGAAAATGAGCAAAAACCTTTCTCCACTAAAGACACTCTCCTTAGGTGCTTTTATAAGTGAGTTTTTCAAATCTTCAGGGAAGAGGTATCATATTTAACTCATAGAGCACAGAAAAGGTGAAAAATTTTAACATTGTTCTACAGGGTAGAATATTCCTTATAAGCAAACTAAACAAAGATTGTACACACATACACACACACATAGACCCCTATTAACCAATCTCTGATATGAAAGTATGCACAAAGATATTAAACAGATGAATGATGCTATACATTAAGGATTACCATGACCAACAAGGGGTTATTCAAAATGCAAGCATGTTTTAATATTTATGAAATATATAAATATGGTATACTATATTAAAGAAAGAAAATGATAAATTATCTAAGCAGAGAGAGAAAAGACATTTAGATAAAATTCAAGATCCACCCTAATTTAACAACAACAACCACACATCTTTTTTCAAAAATTGAAGTCCAGTCAGTTTACAATGTTGTGTCAACTTCTGGTGCACAGCATAACATTTCAGTCATACATATACACACATATATTCCTTTTCATATTCTTTTTTATTACAGGTTACTACAAGATATTAAATATAGTTCCCCATGCTATACAGTATAAACTTGTGGTTTGTCTATTTTATATATAGTAGTTAGTATCTGCTAATCTCAAACTCCCAATTTATCCCTTCCCACCCACTTTACCCCCTGGTAACCATAAGTTTGTCTTCTATGTCTATGAGTCTGTTTCTGTTTTATAGATAAGAGTCTGTTTCTGTTTTATAGATAAATTATTTTCTTTCTTTTTTTAATTTTAGATTCCACATACAAGTAATATCATATGGTATTTTTCTTTCTCTTTCTGGCTTACTCCACCTAGAATGACTATAGCCAGTTCCAACCATGTTGCAGCAAATGACATTATTTGATTCTTTTTTATGGCTGAGTAGTATTTCATTGTATTTACATACCACAACTTCTTTATCCAGTCATCTGCTGATGGAAATTTAGGTTGTTTAGTTGGTTCCTATGTCTTTACTATTGTAAATAGTGCTGCTATGAACACCGGGGTGCACATATCTTTTCAAATTGGAGTTCCCTCTAGATATATGCCCAGGAGTGGGATTGCTGGATCATATGGTAAGTCTATTTTTAGCTTTTTGAGGAATCTCCATACTGTTTTCCATAAAGGCTACACCAAAGTACATTCCCAGCAACAGTGTAGGAGGGCTCCCTTTTCTCCACATCCTCTCCAGCATTTATTGTTTGTGGACTTTTTAATGATGGCCATTCTGACTGGAAAACACACCTTTTTTTTAAGGTAGTAATAAAAGAAGATTTCCATAACTTGACAAAAGAAATTTACCAGAAATCACTCTGAAACATTACATTTAATGGCTAACTACTAAAGAGATTTTATTTAAAAGGAGAAGCAGGGAAAGGAAGCTATCACTGCTATTTTTCAATATTACTTTTAAAATCCTAGTTGGTGCAATAATATAAAAAAAAGAACTAAGAAGTATCAAATGTGGGGAAGGGAGAAACATAACTGTCGTTCTCTGCTAGAAAAAAATGCAAGAGATTAAACCAATGAACCAATGGCATGAACAAGACTGTAAGATGATAAAAGACAAACTTATAAAAGTAAATAATCTATATGCAAGCAATAATCAAAAAGAAAATGTAATGGGAGAGGACTACAGACAATACAATAAAAGTATGAAAATGTATAAGAATAAACTTAGCAAGAAATTTTTAGGATTCACATAAAGGAAACAACAAAGCTTTATTGAAAAGTATAAAAAAAAAAGGCCAGAATAAATGTAAATATGTGATTTCAGGTAGATGTGAAAACCCAATACTGTTAAGGTGTCAGTTCCCTTTAACCTAATCTGTAAATAAAACATGACTCCAGTTAAATTCCTAACTGGATTTTTAAAAACTATCATTTGCAATACACCATCTACATAGTAGCTAATGTAATAGATAAATCTGCAACCTTAGTGACTTAATACAATAAAGAATTTATTTCTCACTCACAGTGGAAGAGTTCCTGATTAGGCTGACTGGAATCCAGACATCTCTCATTTTGTGACTCTGGCCTCCTGTTAGGTCCTTGGAGTACTTGCTTGGGGACAATGACAGTGAAGAGGGCATACTTGTTTCCCCATTACTTTGACCTGAAAAGGACAAAGAATGTATTTGCTCACATTCCATTTGCAAGAACTAGTCATATGACCCTCATTAGGTGCAAGGGGAGCGGAGAAATGTAGTCCCCAGGGAGGCAGCTTCTTTCCAGCAACAATACTTAGACCTGAATGCACTGACCCTTACTTTGACCATTATGAAAGTGGAGCATGAGTTTTTGGTGGTCACCTGGCTATCTCTGCCTTAATATGCATCAGTAAGAGTACAGGAATAAGTTTTAAAAAGAATGTAAAGTTAACAGATACTAAAATATACCACAACATTATAGTAACTAAAGTAATGTGGTACTGTCAGGGAAAGTCAAGTATATCAATAGAAAAAAATAGTGAGTAGAAACTGAACTACGTATATGTGGAAATTAAATGTATAATAAGAGTGTCACTTCAAATAAGTTGGGAATGGATACACTGCTTCGTAAATGATAATGGAACAACTGTCTACCCATTTGGACAAAAATAAAGTTAGATTTATATCTTATACCAAAACATATGGGTTATTAAAAGCATAAACATGACATAGAAAATACTAACAGTACCACAAGTAAACACAGGAAAAAATTTTCATAATCATTTTTCAGCCCACACAACACACACACACACACACACACACACACACACACACACACCCATAAAGGGAAAAGTCACTTTCATATTTTACAGTGCGATATAAGTTGGCACATTGTAGGAGAGAAATTCAAGAGTATCTGAAATATACTTTAAAATATGTATTGCTTTTTATCCATCTATTTCTTTTCTAAGCATTTACTCTTCATTAGTATTCAAGCATAGGTGCAAAGATATTATTTGCAGTATTCTTTGTGAATACATTGGGGCAATTTGTATGAATAACAGCAGGAGAGTGTATTACATGAATTATAATAAATCCATTCCATGGAACTATTTGGTCTTTGAAAAAAAAAATGACGTGGAGGAGGAGGTCCACAATCTTGAGTAAAAACAACACAAGTTGTAATAATAATAGCCAGTACTTATTGGGTTATTAGAATGTTTTAAGTGATTATGAGTATTAATTTTCACAACAATCCTATGAGGTATGTACTAATATTATTCTCAGTTTAAAGATTATAAAATTTTGGCATTGAGATGTATGGTAACTTGCAAATGTAGCCTAGTAAGCAGGAGAGCTGGGATGCGAACCTAGGCAGTATCGCTTAAAGCCCGTGTTCTCAAGCTGTGCACTGTACTGGCTCTGTGCATAGTCTGTTATCATTTTTGTTTTTTAAAAAGTATTTATCTGTATTTGTATGTGTTTATTTTAAGACATGTGAAAAGATGCCCTATAATGTAATTTTGGTTACCCCACCTAGTGGTGGTTGTTTTGGAGTGTCACTTTTTGTTTCTTTTATAGTTTGATCTTTTCCAAAAAGACATGTAGTCCTTATAACATAATAAAAATCTTAGAGTAAAAGCTTGAGTTTGATGAAATATACTGAAGTGATTCAATGCTACAATACAATCCTTATGATTTAGTACCCAGCGAAGTATCTTGTTTATGGAAAACATTTGATAAAAACTTGTTGAATGAATGAAGGAATGAATGACCAGCCTCTTCTGTTAGTCATGAAATTCTTCAGGCCTATGGACTGCATTTTATATCTTATCTGTCTCTACTTTATTACCATGCTCTCCCTCAATAAATATTTGTTAAATTTATGTATATATACCCATTAAATTTAAATATTCTTACTTATTTCTTGCCATAGCTTCCCTTTTTTTTAAAAACACAATCTTAAACTTCTGCCTAAAATTTTGTTTATATTATTAACTTAGAAAACTGGAAGTCTCTTGCAATATGTCTCCTCAATAGTAGTTGCCAATGCATATTTATGAATAAATACTTAGTGGCATGTTGTGATTTTCATTCCTAATGAAGTGAAGCTAATAATGCAAAACTAATTTAAAAATCATCTTTGAGTTCCAAGTTGTGAAATAATATTATTGAATTTTAGAACTTATAAGCTTTCCCCTGCTTTGGGAAATTAGTTTTAATTTGAACTGTTTTGAGATCTAATGGGTACTGTTTCTTTGTTTTTAGAGAACATTGTATTTGAAAGGAATTTGCTTCCAATTAGAAGCACTTTTTTTTTTTTTTTTTTTTTTGCATTCAAGAGAAATCTGGAGCCTCTGGAACATACTGTGACAATCCAGTGCACTTAGCAACTGGAAGAGCGTGGGCTGAGAGTGTGTGGAGCCTAGTGACATTAAGAAATCAGTTTGCCAAGAGGTGGTTTCAAATTTGCAGACTTTTTTCAAGGTGTTGTAAAGAGGTGTTGAAGCCATGAAGCAATTAGAAAATGACATGCATTTCACTGCTTGTATAATATTCTATAGCTCAAATTTCCTCTCTATATGTCTTCTGTCCCATTTTCTTTTATATCCCAAGAGGATAACATCATGCTTTGTGGAGACGTGTACAAGAGAAAAAACCTCTATCTATAGTGTTTGTCTCTGATAATCCTGCATCTCTTGAAAGCCTTCCATCTTTCAGGCCTGTTAACTATAGAGGAACAGACATAATAAGGTGCTCAGAAATTTGGGAAGCAAGGATATTTTCTCTTCTGAGGTTAAGGTAGTAAAAATGCACCTATGTTGTAAGACATCTCCTAAAAGGACAGGAAAAAAAAAAGACCTGGAAATGTATGGAAGACATAACGAAGAGTGTAGGAATGCTTTGACCAAATGAGGTAAAAAATGTTGCTAAAGAAGGAAAGAAAACCCAGATTTAACATATTAAAAAAATGAATCAGTCATCCTACTTCTCTGTCTAATCAATGATTTGGGGCTCTGAGCATCAGAAAATAAATCTGGTTACTTTCCCATCTCTCCCAAAAGATGAATTTATTATAAGGATATCCAGAAACAATGGCACATGAAGGCAGCTGGGCCTCTGGGACGGACAAGAATCAGAACCAGAAAACTCTCATTAACAGAGGCAATACTTTCTCTCCAGCTCCTCCCTTTGCTTTTCTGAGACATTTTTCTTCTCTCTCTCGAGACCAACTTTCTCTGCTTCTCCATGTTCTTTATAAGCAGTTCTATGCCCAGCAGAATCTCAGTTTCAGATTCTCAGGGGAAAGAAATTGATTGGTCTAGCTAGGTTAAGTGTTCATCCCTGGTTGTCTTCTGTGACTGGTGGTGAGATCACATGGTACAAACGAGACTTCTGGGTGCCTGGGGACTGTTTTTCGGAGTAAAGTAGGTTCACATGCATTGGCTATTCACCTAATTGTTGTATAGCAAGCTCCTCAAGTCATCTCTTAAAGCCCTTGATATTAACATCACTAGAATTCTTTCAATTGTTTGGATACATTCTACATCTTCTACCTTACATACTTATCATCTATTATTTTAAACATTTTTTATTGATTTATAATAATTTTACAATGTTGTGTCAAATTCCAGTGTAGAGCACAATTTTTCAGTTATACATGAACATACATATATTCATTGTCACATTTTATTTTTTTGTTCATTCATTTGTTCAATCATTCAACAAATGTTTGTGGAGTGACTAGTATCAAGGCACTGTTCTAAGCACTTGGTGATACAATTCTCACACACACACACACGTGCAATCCCTGGCTTCACTATCAAGTTCTATTAATTCTTCACTATTTCTGGCTTTGTTTTTCAGTTCATTTAGTTACAGCCCTGATTCAGGGTCATTATGATTGATCTTTATGGTTTAATGGAATCATAGTTAAGGAGTTGGAAACTGATCTATAATTGATTAACTTTGGAAATAAAACCAGGGGGGGTCAAAGGGCCTGAAAATTTGGGAAAAACATTCTTAACAATCCACATATAGTTTCTGTTTATCCCTGAAATATAGACATATGGAAAGAGGAATTCTAGGTAAGATGATGAAGGACTCACCAGTGAGCCCTCAGAATAAAAATATATTATTTCAGTGAGCTTATGATGTTTTTTGAGGCACAGAGTTTAAGGAACTGCCCTATAGATGTATATGTCCCTGACTGATTCTTTTGAGAGTTGAGATGAATATATGTATATGTATAGGCAAGTACTCTGAGGCAGAAAATAACACTTGTGCTTGTTTTAATCTGTGTTTCCTGCTGAACGATCACCTTAGAGAATTGAAGTATCATCTGCTTCGCACCCACAGATGTTGCTCATCTGTTTTTCCTCAACTTTATATTTACCTGTATTCTGTACTTCATATGTCATTTTCTGTAGTTCATTGTCTCACAAATTTTGTTTCTCCTCTCATAATGGTATGCTGCTGTATCCTAGAGATAATTAAAGTTACAAGATAAATATGCAGTAACATCTAAGAGAAGGTTGGCAAACTATGGTCTGCAGACCAAATCTGGCCTGCTGCCTATTTTTGTAAATAAAGTTTTATCGGAACACAGACTTGCTCATTTATTCACTGTTGCCTATGGACGCTTCTGGGCTACAAAGGCAGAATTGAGTAGTGGCAACAGAGATCTATGGCCTGAAGCACCTAAAATATTTACGACCTGGCCTTAACAGAGAAAAAGTTGCCAGCCATGTTCTAGGAAATTTAATTATTTGACAATTTTTGAGGAAAATATTTTTTGAAGTTTGGAGTTTTTAAATTTTTCCACACTTAAATGCAAGTAACACCAGTAGAATCTCACTCTATGTGCATGCATGCGTGTGTGTGTGTGTGTGTGTGTGTGAGTGTGTAAAACCCAGAGAGTTGAAAAAAGTTCATATGTTGTAAGGAAATGGAAAAAAAATCGGAATTTTTTTTGAGACAGAATATGATGATTTTAGCTTTGCACTGATGTTACTGTTAAGACGGCTTGTTATTGAGAAGAGAATTGAAAATGTATTCCAGTGGATAAACAGAAATGAAAGATTTCTCTTAAAAAAAAAAGAGCTTGTCACCTTATCAACTGCTCTTTTATATTCTTATTTTAAAAAATCAGTGACTTACATTCTAGGCACTTCATTAATTTTAATTCACTTAACTTCTACAATAACCCTACAAAGGAGTGACTATTCTTGTAATCTCCATTTTACAGATGAGGAATCTGATGCACAGGGGAGTTAAATAAATTTCTAAGGTCACACAACTAACAGGTGGTTGAGCCAGGCCATCTGACTCTGGAGCCATGCCCCTAACCACTCTCCTATATGCCCTCTGGCTTTTCCCATAATGACCTTGACAGTGAATTTGGTGACAGCACTATGACAATCATAATGTATCAATAATAAGCAGCAGCTATCAGTCTAAACGGTATAAGATATGCATACATGTTTACTTATTATACGAGTTCGATAATTAAATCTTGGGGTTTGGGGTTAAAAAAAAAGACACCTAAAGAAAAACTGCTTGAAATTACTCTTTCAGCAATACTTATAACATTCATGCAAATTTGGGAGGAAAAAACAACTTGCTTTGACTACTGAAAGGAGAGAAGTCTTGGTAAAGGGTACTACAATGATAATGAAAGTTCAATATACAGAAATTTCTTGCATTTTCCTTCAGGGTCATCTCATAAAGTGCAGTAAAAGTCAAAGCTCACATAATAGAAGCCTCTACTTAGCAAAACTGAAAAGTAACCTTTTCTTGATGATGCCATCAAAGAAGCAGGAATTGTAGCCAGAGATTAGCTGCGGGAAGAAGGTGAGGGAGAATGTTCTGAAAAGCTCAAGCGTATATAACTAGATAGGTTGAGCTCTTCAGCAAAGCTGGAGCTAGGAAAGGGCATGTGCGTGTGTGGGTGTGTGGGTGTGGTGTGGTGCATGTGTGTGTGTGTGGTGCATGTGTGTGTGTGGTGCATGTGTGGTGTGTGTTGCGGACGAGGTGGTGCTGGTGGGGATATGGGTAGGGTGTCATGAGAGATGAGTTAGATAGTGGTCTTTGAACTTTCTTGTTTACTCCCTAAAAGGTTTTCCAAAGATTCTGTATCTTCTTACATATTTTAAAATAAATTTCTAGCATGTTGTGAGTATTATATTGGCAATACATCTTATAATGGGTGGGAAGGCAGTAATGGCACCTTGCTTAAAGGAACTGTTTAAATTGTTCCATCAGTGCCTCATAGTAAGATTCTAGATACCTTTGCTTTTGTCAAGAGGAAAAGAACAATGGTCAAAGGGAAAGAGGGAAGGGAACTTTGACTGCAGGTGCCTTCAAAGGCACATAAATACGTAAAAAATATGGAAGTGGAGGATCTGGAAGTTGACTCAATTAAAATGAGACATGCCCATACCCTTGGAAAGTCTCAGTATATTCCAGGGACTAGGAGGACCCTTGGTTGAAAAGTAGGGATCTGGATCATTAGGAAAGCCTATATATATGAAACTATAAAATTAAGGCAACAGCAACCCACAGAACAAATCAAACTATTTGAGTTAGCATGAGTGGTTTTGCAGTTTAAAAGATCATCCTGGCCACAGATCATTCTGGCTATTTTGAAGAACGGGCTGAAGAAAGTAAGAATGAAGGCAGAAGGACTTAGGAGGCTTTTGCAGAAACCTTACTGAAATAGGATGAAGGCCTGAGCTAAGGCTGGGACCATGGAAATGGAGAGGGAAAGATAGCTTAGAGTAGTGCTGTCCAATAGAAACATAATGCAAGCCAGAAACAAGGGATACATAATGTAATTTTAAGTAGTCTAGCAGCCATATTAAAAAGATAAAAAGAAACAGGTGGAATTAATTTTAATAATATATTCTATTTAACCCAATATATCCAAAATATTGTCATTTCAAAATGTCATCAATATAAAAATGAAATTTTATATTCCTTTTTTAAACAAAGCCTTTTAAATCTGTCCTGTATTTTACATTTATGGCACATTTCAGTTCAGACTAGTTGCATTTCAAATGCACAATAGCCACATGTAGCTAGAGGCTGCTGTATTGGACAGCACAGGTCTAGAAATTGGGACTGGATGGGACAGGAGGACTAAAAGATATCGCTGTTTCTTGTTTGGGTAATAGAATGGTATCCAGTGGAAGGGCCAAGAGGGTGAGTTGAGACAACTTTCACCAATTTATAATTTCAGTCAAGTTCATCAAGTCGACTTAAATGACCACAAATCTAAATAAAAACTGTGTGCTTGCTTAGAAGATGCAATTAAACATTTTTTTGAAGTATAGTCAGTTTACAATGTTGTGTCAATTTCTGGTGTACAGCATAATGTTTCAGTCATACATATACATACATATATTTGTTTTCCTATTCTTTTTCATTATAGGTTACTACAAGATGTTGAATGTAGTTCTCTCTGCTATACAGTAGAATCTTGTTGTTTATCTATTTTATATATAGCAGTTAGTATCTGCAAATCTCAAACTCCCGATTTATCCCTTCCCACTGCCTTTTCCCTCTGGTAACCATAAATTTGTTTTCTACATCTGTGAATCTGTTTCTGTTTTGTAAACGAGTTCATTTGTGTATTTTTTTTTAAGATTCCACATATAAGTGATACCATATGGTATTTTTCTTTCTCTTTCTGGCTTACTTCACTTAGAATGATGATCTCCATGTCCATTTATGCTGTGGCAAATGGCATTATTTTATTCTTTTTTATGGCTGACTAGTATTCCATTGTATAAACATATCACAACTTCTTTATCCAGTCAAGAAGATACAGTTTTAAAACTAGTCTCCAAGCTCTTACTTCTAACCTAATTGCCACACCAACCCTCTTCTAGCATGAAAATTCTGGAGCCTCCACTAATGGCATCTGTTGCTTACTGAATGAGAGAAAGCAGGAGAGGAGTAGATTGGGAGAAAGATGTGTGTTTAGCCTGGACATGTTAATTTTGAGGTACCCTGGTAATTTGTATTATTCAAAATATTACCTCTTCCTCCCTGTAGGAGGATTATAATTGCTGGCCCCACTGAGAGTGGCCTTAACAATTTGAGTTGTTTTCGAAAATAAAATGTAAGCAAAGTGATTGGTGCCAATTTGGAGCAGAAGCTTTAAGAGCCCTTGAATGGTTCCTCCATCATTTTTCTTCCGCTGCTCCAAGATTTGCAATGTCCCAGGTATGGCTTGTTCTTTCGCCTTAGTTCTAAAAGGAAGAGAATATGTGAAGCAGAGACTCAGCTGAGTCACATTAGTCACAAATGTGAGCAAATGATAAAATTTTGTTTTTGTACAAAAGACATGGGGATATGGGATTATTTGTTACTCTTGCATCATTTAGTCTAAGGAGACTGACATAGGGTTTTGTACTGGAATTAGGGTGCTGCTGCAACAAAAACTTAAAATGTGCAGCTCTGGCTTATAGAGCCAGAGTGACCTGCAAGGAAACTGTTATTGGAGTGACTCTATGCTGGCCTGCTTGGTTCCACACTTTAGGCCACCGTCTGGAGTTTGTGGCTCTTACCAACACTTTTGAATAAGAATGAAACACTGTATCATAAGGTATGAGATTTGGAGTCTCCAATAGCTGCCTAAGGGGCCAGGTGATCCAACCTGGAAGTACAGAGGTGAATCTTGACCAGTGGGGTAGAGAAGACAGGAGGAAGACAGCAGGTACATTTTCTCTACCCTTCCTTCTTATGGACTACCCCAAGATATGGTATATAAAAATCTATATAGCCTATTGGGAGATAACCCACATGGCTGAGCAACTGGCTGTGTGTTTCTTTATGATGCACTGGCTAGTGTTGTAGTTCCTTTCATCAATCCCTGTCTTGGTGCTTTTAGGCTGCTGTAACAAAAATATCAGGACTGGGTGGCTTAAATTGCAGGCATGTATTTCACACACTCTGGAGCCTGGGAAGTTCAAGATCAAAGCACAGCAGATTCAGCATCTGGTGAGAACCTAGTTCATAAATGGCTGTCTTATTGCTGTGTCCTCACATGGCAGAAGGGTCCAGGGAGCTCTCTGGGGTCTCTTTATAAAAGCACTAATCCCATTCATGAGGGCTCCACCCTCATGACCTAATCACCTCTCAAAGTCCCTCCCCTCCAAAAACAATCACATTATGTGTTTATGTGTTAGTATTTAACATACAAATCTGAGAAGTGGACAAACATTCAGTCTATACCATTTCACCCCGGGTCCCAAAATTCATGCCCTTCTCACATGTTAAAAGACATTCATTCTGCCGCCGTAGCCCCAAAAGTCTTAATTCATTCCAGCATCACTTTAAAGACTAAAATCCTCATTTTTTACAATATGAATAGGCTGAGAATCTTCCAAATCTTTAAGCTTCCATTTTGCTTGACAATTCCATCCTTAAGTCATTTCTCTTTTTTTCATGTTGTACAGTAAGCAGCCAGGAGCCATGCTGTACCTTCAGCACTTTGCTTAGAGATTACTTCAGCTAAATGTTCAATTTCATCATTCCCAAGGTTTATCTTCCACAAAACACTAGCATATGAACACAATTCAGCCAAGTTCTTTGCTACGTTTATAACAAGAATGGCCTTTCCTCCATGGCCCAGTAACACTGTCCTCATTTCCATCTGAGTCAGACCTCATCAAAATGGCCTTTACTATCTATATTTCTACCAAAATCCTGTTTGGGATTATTTAGTTATTCTCTAGGAAGACTGAGGTGCTCTCTGTAGCTCTTCTCCTTTCTTTCTGAGACCTCGCTAGAATTTCTCTTAACAGTCCATTCATGGCAACGTACACTTTTTCTAGAATGCACCCTGAAACTCTTTCAGCCTCTATTCATTACCCAGTTCCAAAGCTACTTCCACAGTTTAACGTATTTATAGAGCAGTAACATGTCTCAATACCAACATCTGTATTAGTTTGAGTTCTCCAGAGAAACAGAACCAATAGGACACACACACACACACACACACACACACACACACACACACACACACATGCATATATACTAAGGAATTGACTCTTGTGATTATGGAGGCTGAGAAGTCCCATGATCTGCTGCCTGCAAACTGGATAACCAGGAAAGCCAGAGGTGTAACTCAGTGCAGGTCCAAAGGCCCGAGAACCAGGAGTGCTGACTGATGTTCAAGGCAGGAGAAAACAGAGGTCCCAGCTCAAGCAGAGAGAACAAATTCGCCTCTCCTCTGCCTTTCTAATCTATTCAGACCCTTGATGGACTGGTTGATGCCTACTTACAATGGGGAGAGTGATCTTCTTTACTCAGTTTACTGATTCAACTGTTAATATGTTCCAGAAACACTCTCACAGACACACCTAGAAATAATGTTTTACTAGCTATCTGGGCTTCCCTTAGTCCAGTCAAGTGGACACATGAAATTAACCACCATAGTCCCTGTCTCACTTTCTTTTCCCCTCTTTCTTGCTTCAGGGGAATTACACTGCAAAAGCACTAGCACTTAAACTTTTGCCTTAAATTCTGTTTTCTAGAGAACTCAGATTAACGCCATAGGCGTTAACTATAAAAAGTGGACCCCCAGGATGGGATTTTGGAGTTGAATCACTCACTGTCTGAAAGCAATAGGAAATTAATTGTGTGGTAAGTTGGGTGGTAATAACCCTTGGCGTGCAGTGATTTCACCCAAGGTTTAATTGTGATGAGGTGCAGGTAGATAGCAAGGAGTGGAGAGATCAAACAGCTATCGTGCTTCGTGAGTACGGGGCAATATTAAAGGCATTGTGGTGTGGCTTCTTTTGAAGGCATTGAAAATTCTGCAAACTTTCTCTGAATGTCAGATTGCCTTTATTGCTGCCCAGGGCTATGGCTGGGTAGACTTTGCTGAAAATTGGGCCCACAATCTGATTATGCAGCAGAGATTCCAAGAAAAAAAAATGGGACCCAGAGACAGAGATATTTAGGTAGACAAGCCTAAGAATTTTGAGCCCCTAAATTCCTCCGAACCCTCCAAGCTAGCAGAAACAGCCTCTAACCTCCTGCCAGAAAAAAAGAGTCTCCGTTTGCCTCGAGGAACATACAAATGACCTAATCTGAAGCAGGTGCCTTTCAAGATGATTCTTGTTTTCCTCCAGATATGCCCCCAACACCCTTCATTACCTCCTAGGTAAAAACCAAACACGTTTCAGCACAGCCTGAACAGGAAAGTACAAGTTCTGCTCTGGGAAGAAATAGCCCACATGCCAAAGGAATTGTAGGATCTGGCTAACAGGTATTAGCTGAAGCGGGGGGGGGGGGGCGCTGGGGTGGGAGGAACACGTATAGGAGTGTGTCTTGAGTATATTAGACCAGGAGGACAGAATACAAAGCTGGGAAGGGTAGAATTCATTAAAATGGGGGTCCTCAGGCATGATGCAGGATTCCTAATAACATGACGAGGTGGCTTCTGGAAGTGCATACCTGACACTGTTCTACATCAAATGAAGTGAAGATGTAGAACTTCTCTGGTATGATTTTGAAGAAAAGGTAAGAGAGCCCAGAGAGTTGGGATTGTTAGAATGGATTTATTATGTACGTCCTAAGAACCCACCACCTGGCTGTGTTCCCCAGGGTGGCCAGAGGATATCACCTCTATTGAGGATGTAAGGACTGCAGCAAGAAGGTGAGTACCAGCATCGTTGGAGATGCTTGATGGTTTCTGTCTTCTGTAGGCCAGAGTTGACAGTGGAGGATTCTGCCATGAAATTTAGCTTCATATTAGTGGGGATCATGTAATTTCAGAATAGCAAAGGCCAGGTGACAGCAGTCAACAAAGGCTGGCTTGAGATGTAATTACCATAATGGAGAGCCAGGGCAGAATGACAACCAAGGTGCCTTGACCTATATAGTGGGATATGTGGTATTGGCTAATGGATCATGGTGTAACAGGGTCAAGACAGACGAACAGGCAACAAAGGTGTTGCTCGACATGTATAATGAGAAAACTGAAGAAATGGTACGCAAAAGTCTGATATTAGTTGCTGCAATGGAAAATTGTGTTTCTTCATCTAGTTTCCAGATCCCAGGCAGTTCTCCAACCCAGAACCTTCGATTGAAGGGGAGACAGTATTTAGCAGAACCCTAACACTGGATCCCTAACCTGTGACATTAGAGCTGTTATGGGTGGAAGTGCTGTGTGGAAGTATCTGATACTGTTCACACATCAAAGTATCAAATTAGAAGCAATACTGAATTCCAGAGGAGTTGCAGACATTTGTTTAAATAGCAAAGACTTAAAAGATGCAGGGATGTTACCATCCAGAACTGGGTACCACTGGTGAGGATTTTAGGTTTTGGAAATTTGTATTCCCATCTTCCTGGATAATGTTGCCGATCTCTTTGTTGTATATCCTGACTGCACTGACTTCAACTGGCAGCCTGTAATAAGTAAACCTATTTAATTTACCTAAGCAGTCTCTTTATCTGGTCTTTCTAATATCTGAGCCTGCTAATGATATTTATTAATACAATATTCACATAGTAAGTTATGCATTAAAAATCTTTTCCCAGCATATGGCTTGTTTCCATTTTTGCTGTGGTATCTTTCATCCTTCCAAAAGTTTGTATTAATGTATTCAAGTTGATCAGTATTTTCCTTTTTGTCTTTTACTTTTGTAGCTTTTAGGAAAACCTTTACCACAAGACAATAAACACATTCTGTTAGAATCTCTTCTACTACTTTTACAACTACTATATAAGTATGTATATATAACAAAATATATATTAATTATATATAATTATTCTATAAATTGCATATTACTCCATGACTCTGCTTTTATTTTATTGATCAGAATTTGGTTTCATACTGATTCTGCCTCAGTGTCTACCCATGGTTTGCGTTTGGCTACTTCTGTCTCCTTGTTTACTTTATATAATCACTGTAATGATCTGTGGAGTTGAGATCAGATGTAATTTCCTTCAAGCCAATCCATCTTTCATTCTACCATAATAGTTTTCCTTCTATAATATCTAAAATACAGACTCATTCATGTTCTTTTCTGCTTAAGAACTTTCAACGGTTCCCAAGTGAATAATTATATTAACAAATATTTATATAGCACCTGCTATGTGCCAGGCACTATTTTATATTAACTCATTCAATTCCAAACAAAATAAAACTATGAGGTAGGTAGTATTATTTCATCTCCATTTCACAGATGAAGAAATCACAGCACACTAAGCTTAAATAACTTGGGAGAACTAGGTATTCAAACTATGCTTTCTGGCCCAAGAATTTGAGTTTTTATCCTCTACATCACACTGTTTTTCTAACCTAGGCTCCTTACTGAATACAGAACTAAGTCCAAATGTCTAACACATTTTTAAACTACCCACTTGATTTGATTATGCTTCTCTTTCTGCCACATCTTCTGCAGTCTGTGGCTTACCACACTAGGGACATTTTTAAATTTAACTTCCTGTGTATGTTTATGACTCTGGATCTAACTCAGGCTTTTCTCTCAGTCAGAGATTTTATTATAAATATTCTTCATCTTACCTTTTTTTCACTCACTCACTCCAACAAAGATTTACACACTCTGTGCCAGCGGCCTGGCTTCAGTGCTAGGTCATCACAGCAAATAGGCAAATCCCTATTGCAGGGACCTTTCTATTAATGAAGGGCAGTTATAGTTCAGGGCTAAAACATCACCTCCTCTAGAATCTTGTTCTCTCTCCAGTCCCAAGCTCCATTTTGCAGTTTCTAGAGCATTTTAAACATCTTTATCATAGCATATTTCACGGCATGTCTTCTTCAGGGTTAGTTGTATATGTGTCATCTGCTTCTGGTAGGAAATGTGGGGTTGCATTTATAACACACTAAAGAAATGGTGGTATTTCACTGAATGAAAGCAAGAAATTTAACAGTCTGGATGTTAGGTAATGATGTAGGAAAGGGAGATCTTTGTGCTTTAAAAAAAAATACCATATACATGTACATATTTGGGATAGTCCAAATGATTAACAACTAAATTAGGAACAGAAAGCACTAACCTTATTTATTCTTTCTCTACCAGTAACTTTAAATGATAGAGACTCTTGAATGGGCAGAAAGGATCCCTGCAGCCTGAAAAGACACTAATTATAAGGAAACAGCAATTTACATTATTTATAAGGAAGCTATTTACATTACTTAGTCCTGTCAGACAGCTGCAGAGCTTGATTCTCTCACTGCAGTAAGAAGAATAAAGCAAAGTGACAAGGAAAGAGAAAAGATATTCTAATAGCTGCATGTAGTTACAAGAAAGATAATATCTTGAAAAAAATTTTTTAATGATTAAAATACAATTTAAACTGAGGAAAATGGAAACATCCATCTTAGCACGATGATGAGTCAGAGTATAGCATCTATTTAAATATGCAGACAAGCTTTCAAAAACTACTGAAAGTTATGCATTGTTAACTTTCATGTGTGCAAGGAGGAAAATGACTAAGATGCAGTGTTTCATAATTCAAGTATTTGAATTTAATTAGTCACATTTTCTTTTACCAGTGAGTTTGAAATGTGTCTGCACTATGAAAGGTTGTTTCTGAAAGCAGCCAGATCAAGGGGGGGGGGGTATCCACTTTATCTGTTTTATTTTTATTTTCTTTCCTCCTCTCTGATCACTTTAATGTAAATTTATCCTGCATTTTCACTTTCATCAATATAAAAGATAGTACTGGGTGGCAAATTATACCAGCTTTTGATCTGAAGTGGACATGTCTTTTATGTAAGAACAAGGAGAAGATGAGAAGAGAAGGAATTTACCAAGCTGATTTTTTAAAAGGTCTATTAATACTTTTTGTAAATGCCCCAAGGATGAATTATTTCTTTAGGCCCAAATTCTTTAAAGTCTTAACATTTTTACTGCTCACTTAGAGACAAGGTAAAAATCTCGATCAAAGAATGATTTCTACATCTCCAGTTGGAGAACAGAATTCCTTACAGTCAGGTGTCAGAGCACCTCGCTGTTTGCCAGGAAGCTTCTTAGGACATAATTACCTGCCTTGAAGAGTAGAGTCATCATCATTTTCCTTCAAAGAATATTAGAGTACAGTACACATGATGTATTAGGCCAGTGTCACAAATCAGCACAGGTCCACAGAGACTGCAAGAAATTAGGTCAAACCTGAAAGAAATCAGGCTGTGGTCCAATAAACTTCTTAATCTTAAGTGGGAAACTGGGCTCACAAGTGTTAAGGTTACTCTTTATTTAAGTGTGACAGAACCAGTAACGGTTTTCAGTTTTAAAGACCTATTTTCCTAAACCATCAAATATTTCTTATCCTTCTCTTAGGTAATTTTTAGCTCTGCATAATTTATAAAGAAAGCAAGTTCCATACTAGTTGGAAACTCATACTTTAAATATGTGAATACACATACTATTGTCCAAAACATGCAAGGAAAGAAGAATTTCCCTCTGCCCCCCACCCCGCCACAATATTTCCCTTGAGGCCATAGTTTCCCCATCAGAAGCAGTCTTCTAAAATCTCTGTTTAAAATGCAAACGTCTTTTGAGAACTAACACTTCAAGCATTAGTATACTTTAATGTTCAATAGTTAAGCTGAATAAAATGCTCATGAATTTAGAATATAGTGATAGTTAGGATAAGGCTGCCATACAATTGAATAAACATAGAGTAATCATAACTACCAGGCCCAGGCATCATTTTCAGTTACAAACCTCAGGGTACAAAAAGAGGGACCAGAGTGGGTCAGTTGCATGTACTTGATTCTTACACTGCTATCAGATATTTTCCTGATTTCAATTGGATTGATAAGCTTAGATTTTCTGGGATGGTCAGTACAGCATGCTTATTTTGACAGGCTTTGGAGTCAGAAAGCTGAGACCTGATCCCTGACTTTACGGTTTACTCTGACCTTGGTCAAACGATTAAACCTCCATAAACTGTGAAATGAAGATAGTAAAAATATCCTAAACTGTCACGCCATAATGATGATTAAATGAGGTGAATGAGATTACGTCTCAAATGCTGGCAATAATGCCTGGCACATATTAATGATCATCATCATCATTATTAAGTGGTCGAAATGGAAAAAGTATAGCTGGATTTGGGATGATAAGTTTCTGGTTCTCCTATTCGCTAGCTCTCTGCCCAGAACCTTCTCTCTTTTCTCAACTCATACAGCAGGGAGCAACAGGGCAAAAACGTTAGGAGCAACTTTGCTTTCCAGACCCGGTTCTTTCTCCTTTTGCCCTCCAGGAGTCGCTGTATTTCCCCAAAGGCACGCAGGATGCCTGGTTGCCGCGAGACCGTCGCCAGGCAACCGCGTGTACACACACTACCGGTCCAGCCCGGGTCTGGTCAATATGGCGGCGCAAGGCACCTGCTCGACCTCTCCATCCAACTTGTCCCCTATATCAGTGTCGCCGCCAGGACCGCCGCCGACCCAGCCCCCGACCTCGACTGCGATCTCTAAGACCCCCCTGGAGTCGAAGGCGAGCTCTCTGACCCCGCAGCCTCGTTCAGCCTGTCGTGAGGACTTGCTGCCCCTTGCCGTGTTTTATGGGCCGCTGGACGCTAAAAACCCGCTCCTGGTCTCCTGCGAGAAGGAGATCCAGGAGTTGTTAGGCTTTATGAAGAGAAAGAAAGCTTTAGCTACAACGGAGGAAAAGAAGCATGAATTCCACAGTCGTTGGTAAGCAGAGGCAGGGTGCTGGGGCGGGCGCTGTCCGGAGAAGGACAACTCCCGGGGCCAGAGGAGGAGACGCCTTAGAGGATGCAGGTGGTAGTCCCCAAGCTGGATCAGAACCTGGCCAAAGGGCCCTGGAGATATAAACAAAGTTTAAGAAGTGGAGACTCATCGCTAATAGAACCCTTAATTCTTGGTAAATGTATCGTGGCTTTCTGCCCGAGTCAGAATGAAAATCAGCACAGAAATGTTTCACAACTCACCATTTGTTCTGTTTCTGTTGCTCTGATTGCTAATCCATGACAATAAATTTTTGGCTCACTAACGAGTTTCACAACTTTTCATGTTGTGGGTACAATTTTGTAAATGGAAAGTAAGGAGTAACTTTGAGGTAGCTTAGGTTCTTGAAAAAGTTTGTTCTTGATGCTATGAATTATGTCATTCTGTGAACATTTGTACTTTATTCCTTTTTATATAGTTACTAGGATCACAGTGACTTTTTTCTGGATTTTGTGACTCATTCTGCACATCTGTTTGTCTTTTTTAAAAATTCTATCACCATGTTATTATCTCAAACTGCAAACTTTTTTTAAAGGTTCTTTCCTGTTTGTGTTACCATGTTTCTTTTCCAGTCAGAATACATTGCCAGCTGAACAGTTAGAAATGTAGACAAGTGGCAAAGAATACCAGAATAGTCAATAGTTTCATATTGTATTTTTCATCCATGTATGCAATATGAAGAAATTGTTTTAACTTATATTTATTATTCATTCATGCACTTAACTGCATATTTATTGAGCACCTCCTAAATATCAGGAACTATTACAGGAACTAGGAAAACATCAAACTTAAAAGACACAAATTCATATAATCATGGAGCATGTATTTTTGTGACTACAGACAGCCACTAAACAAATATGTAAGGAAATTATTTTACAAGGAGATAAGAGCTAGGGAGAAAATTCAAGTGGGGAGGGGGATGAGGATATCAGATAGGTGTTATAATTTAAAATGGGATGACAGGGAGCATGGTCAGGGAAAGTCAGGAAAAGTGGCCCCTAAGAAAGTTGAGAAGGAGACGGGGCAACAAGTGATGAGGATTTCTATAGAAAGAGTTGGCCACACAGGGAGAATGGCAAGTGTGAAGGTCCTGGAGTGGGATTGTGACTGTGGGAAGAACAGGTTTCTAGCAGAAGTGAGGGAGATGAAGAGTTTAGTTTGTTTTTTTTTAATGGGTGTTGAATTGAGTTTTAGTTTTAGGTATATTAAGATTGAGATGTAAGTCAACATCCAGGCAGAGCTATTTGGAGATGGTTGGACATTTGAGTCTGGGGGTCAGAGGAGAAATACATTTAGGATTCGTCAGCTTACTGATGGTATTGAAATTTTGACATTTGATGAAATAGCTAAGGGAGTTAGTATAGAAGGAAAAGAGGAGAGTCCAAGGATTGGCATCTAGCCTGAGGGTTGGGACATAGTGAACATTCACTGAATATTTGGCATTGAAAGAATTCAAGAATTATCCTTGCCTTCTCAATAATTGTTAATGTTATACATGGGAAAGTAGACCGGGGTCGATTGATAAGTACAGTACCTGTCCCATTTTTAAACAGACCATATGAGAATCACACACATTAAGGACTGACACAGACCTTAGCCATATGACCTCTCTCATATCTAGGTATTTATTTACACAATAATTTTATTGTGTGCCTACTATATGCCAGGGTGTACACCTGTCATGGCTTTGACAGTGATGAACCAAATAGATGTGGGAATCTGTGCTCATGGAACTCCTAGCGAGGGAGATAGGCTTCTAATGAGTCACCAAGTCAACACACAAACAAGTGCTATGAAGGAAGAAGCTACTGAGAATTTACACATGCCAGGTACTGCGCTAGGTATGGGGGATACAGCAGTGAACCAGACAAAAAAGCATGCTCTTTTGGCGCTTATATTCTAGAGGGAGCAATGGATAATAAACATATTAAATAAGTACATTTTATGGTGACCTAGAAAGTGATAAATGCTAGGGAGAAAAAGAGATGAAGGGTTATGGAGTGGGAGACAAGAGGTTGCAATTTTCAATAAGGTAGTTAGAGTAGATGATACTTGAGCAGAGGCTTAACAGGAACACAGAGGAGACCAGTCTTCAAATGAATGGAGAGGGAGGTGATACTAAGCTGAGATTAGAAGGATGCCTGGCAGTCAACCAGCAAGGAGAGAGGATAAACAGAGGGAACAAGCATGTGGGAAGATCTTGGCAGGAAAGAGTCAGGGCCTTTAGAGGAATGGACAGAAGCCTGTTTAGCATAGCATAGTGAGTGTGGGCACAGTGGTATGAGATGAGAGGAGTAGGTAGGGCTCTGGAAGGTTTTAGAGGCCATTTATAGAGCTTGTATTTATTCCAAATGCAGTGGGAAACCACTGCTTAGCTTTTGGCAAGGAATTAACCTTATGTGATTTTTGTTTTAAAATATTTTGGTGACCTTGTCCAAATGGAGCAAGGATGGTAATGTGGAGACCAGTTATGAGCACAGGAGGTAGGAGTTGCTTTTATAACATATTTGATGCATGGTTATTTTTTAAATCAAAATTGTTTCTTTTTATAACTAGAAGAAGTTCTGTAAGCATAAAAACTCATAGTATATCTAAAATACAGATTTTGAACACACCAGCAATGTCCTTAAATTTAGAGCGCAATGTATTTTAAAGGTAACCTTTTGATATAAGCACATAAAATTTTGATATTCTGTTTATATAGCTATGACATTCTATTTTAGAAAACTCTAAATATCCAGCAGCTATAATCAAATAGCAATCCAAAGTACATTAACATTCTTTTCTTAAATGATGTACATTGTATAGTGTATGTTATATTTCCTAGTTTAATCATTATGTAAGCCATTCCCAACAAGCAGTCTTAACTTGAACTTATGGTTCACTTTAAAAAAAAAAAAGGATAATTCTCTTATTATATAACCTTGATTGACTGAATGAAGCTGGTATTTTTCTCTTATGAGTAACAAACCTACTCATCATTATCTCATCCATAAGGTTTGGAAAAATTAACTCTTTCATCTACATACTTTTAAGAATTCTCCCAAGATTTGGTGAATTTCTTGGATTCGTTATATTTATTCTAATACTATACCATTTCAGGAAGCAGCAAATGAAAGTGAAAAAGGTAAAACAAACAAACCAAAAAACCTTTACCTTTTAAAACTTCTATGGGCTGTATTTGCCACTCTTTATCTGGCATGGTTACTTACTGCTTAGTACATGTGTGTATGTATTTTCCTATCTGTAAATATTATTAATCAGTCCACGAAGGCAGGAATACACTGTACCCCCTCCTCTCTTGTCAATCATTATCATTTAATTATCTGAATGAATTCATTGACATGTTTTTGTTGAGGTTGTTCCATTAACACCCCAACGTGTACACGATAAGTACTAGAGTCATCTTCAGTCCTTCGGTTTAGCTTCCTGTCTGTATTAGTCAGCTTGGGCTACTCCTTACTAATTAGTAATTACTAATAAGTTAGTCTGGACTGCCATAGCAGAATACCACAGACAGGGTGGCTTAAACAACAGACATTTGTTTGCTCGCATTTCTGGAGGCTACAAGTCCCAGATCATGGTCTGGCAGGGTCAGTTTCTAGTGAGATCTCTCTTCCTGCTTGGTAGACATCCACTTTGTTCTCATATAGCCTCTCCTCTGCGCAGGCACAGGGAGAGGGAGAGAGAGAGAGAGGGAGAGGGAGAGAGAGAGAGAGGGAGACGGAGAGCCCTCTGGTGTCTCCTCTTAGAACGGCATAAATCCCAGCGGACTGGGGCCCCACCCTATGACCTCATTTAACCTTAATTACTTCCTTAGAGTCCTCCTCTTCAAATACAGCCACACTGGGGATTAGGGCTTCAATACCTAGAAATTTATGAGCTAGGATTGGGCAACTGTTAAGAGAAATTTGAATTTTTCCTAGAGGCACTTATAATTTCCAAGAAGGAGTAAATATTAACTAAATGAATAAACAAAATTAACAATTATCTACTACCCTCTGAAACTGATGAGAAACTATTTAGGAAGCATAACCCTAAATGGACTGACTGGATATTTGAATCCTCGAACTCTCTACAGAAAAGCATAAAATAAGAACAAGGAATTCTTTTCCCTAGTCATTTATTTACTAATTCATTCATTCTTTAAACATTTATTGGGTACTGACATATACTTGATATTCACTACTCTTGGGGCTAGCAATGAATAATACAGATGAGGTCCTTGCCCTCAGGGGGTTTATATTCCAGAGGACTGGAAGGCATAGTTATATACTAGCTAAGAGCATGGATGCACTTAGCCTCAGCTTCATCAACTGTGTATCTGGGATACTGATATTACCCATCTCAGTTGTTGTGAAAATGAAATGAAAAAAATGCATGTTGGCAAAAGACCCAGAATAGGCAACACAGTATTGAAGGAGGACAAAGTTGGAGGACTGACACTACCTGAAGTCAAGACTTGCTATAAAGCTACACTAATTAAGACAGTGTGGTATGGGAAAGAATGGACAAACAGATCAAAAGAACAGAATAGAGAGCCCAGAATAGACCCACATAAATACAGTTGGCTTATCTTTGACAAAGGAGTAATGACAATACAATGGAGCAAATACAGTCTTTTAAACAGATCGTGCTGGAACAATTGGACATCCATGTGTGAAAAATTAAATCTAGACATAGATCTTACACCCTTCCCCAAAATTATTCAAAATGGATCACAAACCTAAATGTAAAATGCAGTCCTATAAAACTCCCAGAAGATAACATAGGAGAAATCTAAGATGACCTTGGGTTTGGCAATGACTTTTTAGATATAACACCAAATGCATGATCTGTGAAAGAAAGAACTAGTGAGCTGGACTTCATTAAAATTAAAATTTTTTGCTCTGTGAAAGACACAAAGTCAAGAGCATGAAAGCCAAGCCACAGACTGGGAGAAAATATTTGCAAAAGACATATCTGATAATGGATTATTATCCAAAATATACATAGAATTCTGAAAAACTCAGCAATAGGAAAACAAACAACCTGATTTAAAAAATAAGCCAAAGACCTTAACAGACATCTACCCAAGGAAGATATACAAATGGCATATAAATATATGAAAAGACGTTCTACATCGTATGTCATCAGGAAGAAGCAAATTAAAACGATATACCACTACACACCTATTAGAATGGCCAAAATCCAGGACACTGACTCCAAAGGCTGCCAAGGATGTGGGGCAACAGGAACTCTCATTCATTGCTGGTGAGAATGCAAAGTGCTACAGCCACTTTCAAAGACAGTTTGATTTTTTTTTTTTTAAATAAAACTAAACATACCCTTACCATATAATCCAGCAATTGTGTTCTTTAGTATTTACCCAAAGTTGAAAATTTATGTCCATACAAAAATCTACACATACATGTTTATAGCAGCTTTATTCAAATTGCTAAAACTTGGAAGCAAACAAGATGTCTCTTGGTAAGTAAACTGATAAATAAACTGTGATATATATAGACAATGAAATATTATTCAGTGCTAAAAGGAAATGCATTATCAAGCCATGGAATAAACATGCATAAATCTTAAATCCCTATTAAGTGAAAGAAGCCAATCTGAAAATGTTATATACTATATGTCATTTTGAAAAAGGCAAAACTATGGAGAGTAAAAAGTTCAGTGATTGCCTGGGATTAGTGGGGGAGGGATGAACAGGCAGAGCACAGAGGATTTTTAGGGCAGTGAAACTACTCTGTATGATGCAGTGGTGGATACGTGTCATTATACATTTGTCCAAATCCATAGAATGGACAACACTAAGAATAAACCCTAAAGTAAACTATGGACACTGGGTGATAATGATGTGTCAATGCAGCTTCATTGATGGTAACAGATGTACCACATTGGTGGTGATGTTGATAATGAGGGAGGCTGTGCATATGTGGGGAAGGGGGTATATTCTCTATCTCAGTTTTCCTGTGAAGCTAAAAGTGCTCTAAAAATAAAGTGTATTTTAAAAAATGCATATATAGAGAGTATTAGTCTCAATGTTCACAGCAGCATTATTTTCAGTAACTAAGATATGGAAGCAGCCTAAGTGTCCATCAACAGATATGGATAAAGAAAGATGTGATACATACATACACACACACACACACACACACACACACACAGGACTATTACTCAGCCATAAAAGAGTGAAATTTTGCCATTTGCAACAACATGGATGGACCTGGAGGGTATTATGCTTAGTGAAATAAGTAAGACAGAAAGACAAATACTATATGATATCACTTATGTGTGGAATCTGAATAATACAACAAAATAATGAATATAACAAAAAAGAAACAGACTCACAGATAGAGAAAACAAACTATATATATATAGTGGTTACCAGTGGAGAGAGGAAAGGGGAGGGGCAAGAAAGAATGGGGTAGGGGATCAAAAGGTACAAACTACTACGTATAAAACAAATAAGCTACAAGGATATATTGCACAGCATGAGGAATATAGTCAATATTTTATAATAATTATAAATGAAGTGTAATTTTTAAAAATTATGAATGACTATGTTGTACACCTGAAACATTTAATATTATAAATCAACTATACCTCAATAAAAATAATAAGATTTAAAAAATAAAATCATTAAAAATGCATATAAAGAGCTATCACTGCTTGGTACAAAGGAAGGAAAACTTTTTAATTATAATTACATTTATTAATAATTAGGCATTAACAATAAGGCATATTAAAAAGACTTAGCACAAGATAAGTTTTTAGGATAAGGATTGCTTGCTAATTAATTGAGGTTTCCTGCTGACTTTGAAGATACCATTTTATTTCATGATTTTTACAGTGCCACCTCTTTGTTTAATATCTGGACCAAATACGCCCCCCGGCTGCCAGCTGCCTATTACAACGAAAAGCTTCTGAAGGTTGGAGATGAACTTTGTGAAATGAAAGTAAGTGACTTGGGAGTCAAAAAAAGCCCAAATGAAACTGAAACTCATTTGTCTAATTTTTTTTTTTTTTGGCTTGATACCATTCCTATTTTACATGATTTGATTTGTTTTCCTTAGAAAACTATAAGGGCATACACAAAAATTTTAATGAGGCAAAGTAACTAAGAAAGGTGTTAGTTTTTTAATTTTGTAGCGAGAGACTTCTGAATAGAAAGCTGGCTGGGGAAAGGCAAGAACACAGCCCCTCGTGGACGGAGGGTGTGGTAGGCGCCCAACAGGAAACGCTGAGTCATCATGTTCCTACCTTATACAAAGGAGCCCAGACACCACTTCCTGTTGTTTTTCACCGGTCTGGCCTTGCCCAGCAAACTCTTAGACCTCCTGGCCTTGCTGCTGTGTTGCTTGGTTCCCACTGCCGGGTTTTCATGACTTTCAGCTCATTCTTAACATTTGGCTGTATGTATTATTAGCAGTCATTACATACAGGCCCTGTTGTCACTCAGTATTGCGTTCCAAATGAGTTTATGCCATTTCTAGTTCCGTATCAATGCCCAGGTCTTGGATTGCTGTGGACTCCGGGACTTGGTTTGATAAGACCACACCATGGCTGGGTTTTCAGTTCATGAAAATGTGAGTTTTCCCCTTAGTCTCTGGCACGGGCTCAAATTATTCCAAGTTAAATGAGTGCTTGGCACATGTAGGATCCTTGGACCAAGAGTTATCCAAAGTGATTTCAGGCCGGACACAGGCAGTATCCCGTCTGTGGCGCCCAGCAAGCGTAACGCTGAGCCCCCGAGGTTTGCGGCAGAAAGCTTACTCACAAGGCAGCCAAGCCAAGAACGAAGGCGAAGGCGGGAAGGTTGGAATATTTATGGGACGTAAGCAGGGTGGTCTTAGGCATGGGGAAACGTAACCAGAGGTAGGGGAAAAGGTGCCGTAGTCAGTGTTCTGCGTAGGTGCATCCGGGTTACATGCTTCTGCAAATCCAAAACCGAGGCGCTTACGCTGGGCACGCTGGGCATGCTTGGCACGCTTGGCACGTTCGGAGGGCGGAGTTTTGCGCCCTCCAACGTCATCAGACACTTGCGCAGGCTCAGTTTTAGGGTTGGTGGTCCCAACCAGTCTTTGCTGGCTCGCGCTGGGCAAGAGCCGTCGCTAAGTTTTTCTGAACAAGCTGGACCGCGCGGAGCTGGGAAGGTATGCAGTTAAAGAGAGAGAAAAAGAAAGAAAGGGGGAAAAATAACTGAAGTGAGCTTAATCAGTGAAGGCAGTTTGCAAGCAAAAGGATTTTTTACAGGCTCTTCCCTTATCTGTCGTTCTGTAAGACAAGCTCAAGAATTTCTATTAGTTATCTGCCCTTGGTCACTCTGTGGGGCACAGTTTCACGTCTTTTTTCAATCTTCAGTTTCTCAGCTTAATTTTCCTCCTCCACTTCTCTTTTCTGGACTTGAATGCTTCTGGACTAGGGAGGAAAACTTACCAAATGGAGGATAAGATGTGAAGGAACTTTCACAATGAAGCACTAAAAATCTATTTTCTGTTGCCAAATTTAGAGACTCACCTTAGCTCTATATAATTGGACCATGGTTCTTAGAAACTTGAAAATGCAGAGTTTGGAAAACTACAGAAAAACAAACAAACAAACAGAACCTCAGATGAGATCCAACTTGTAAGCTGTATTCATGTGAAGTGGAATAGCAGTTTTGATAAGAATTAGTAGAGTGCTCCCTCTCCGTTTTTATGCTTCTCTTCAATATGAGAAACTGCTGGTCTACAGCTTGGGGTGGTTTGAGGCGTATCCGGGTGGGTAGAGAGTCTAACGGTGTAGGGAAGAAGGAGCGTGTTAGGAGTTGATAAAGCAACTTGACTATGGGTAGTGGCTAAAGATTCAGAATATTTAGAAAGGATATTTTAAAATTTTACTTTTAGGAACAAAGAAATGTTTTTTTTATCTACTTTTCACTGATGGGAGAGTGGGCCAGGGAAGATATTTGTAATCCTGGAAACAGATACGAGTAGTTACTATGGTTGCTAGACTCTGTTTATTTTTTATTTTACAATAAAGATCATTTTGTTGGATTGCTCTTGTTTTGAACCCAGGTTTGAACTTATTATCTGAATCACATTAGAACCGAAACGATTCAGAATTAATTAGTAAGCAAGTAACCAACAAGTCAATAGAAATAGAAACAAAGCAGCGTTTGACTGTGCATGCTTCCTAAGGGGCGAGGTAACCCAATAGGCAGTTCATACCCCGGGCAGTTGCTTTTCCTGGAAACACAGTTGCAGGGGAGGAAGCAGAGGAAGGGTTGCCACTGAGTCATGGGCAGAGCTAGCTGCTCACATCCACCGCCCTGAAACTCTCCAGGTGAACTGTGCCCTGTGGGCTACAGTCATGATGCATCTGACTTTGCGATGGAAACGTAAGCATGAATTAGAACTAATGAGAATCGTAACTAACAATAGCTCAGACTTTTAAAATTTGTATAGATAGAACTCCAGAGACTGTTGACAGGTGAGAGAACCAGCTCATCACCCACATTTTGTATCTTCTTTCATCCGTCTGTATTTTTCTTTCCTTTTTTCTTTCTCTCTCCCTTCTTTTCTCCCTCCTTCCACTTTTTTCCTCCTTTCTCTCCTTATTTCCCCCTCCCTTGTTCCCCTCCTTCCTCTATCACCTTTCTTTTTTCCTTCTTTCCTTCCTCCCTCCCCTCCCCTTCTCTTCCCTCCCTTCCCCTTCTCTTCCTTCCTTCCTCCCTCTTTCCCTCCCTCCCTTCCTTCATTTAAAAATTTTTTCTCGGAGCCTAGGAGGTATCTGAGAAGCAAGGTTGGTCATGCAGCTTGTCTACCCCTCTCACTGAGTAGGTGGTTTACCATGATCTGTTGAAGCTGAATCTTTTGGATTTTGAGTATATACAGATAATTACCGCACATGTTGCCCTAGTGAATAGTCCCATCTTTGAGGACATGATGGTCTCATCTCATAATAGGCTTGTTGTGAGGAAAATTAAGTGAAATAATGCACGTAAATTGCCACGGTCAGTGTCTGTCACATAGTATATGTATGGAAAAGGTAGTAGTGATAGTAGTAGTGACGGGATGGTGATAGTAATAATGAACATCGACACTGTTAATACAAATATTATTTAATTTTAGTAAGGACAAGCCAAATTATATTTTGAAACTTTCACCAAGTCCTCTTTTTATTACAGGAATATAAATTGGCCCTTTTACAGTGCTATGGGAGGTATCTTCAGCAGTTCAGCATCAAATTTGACGAGAATAAAGCAGATGTGAACCAGTTCAAAACTGTCTTTTTTCCAAAAGGCTTTGGAGACAAAACTGCTGCGCATACAGTAAGATGAAAGCAGTAGCTAAAATAGCTACCATTTATGGTTAAGTGTGCAATAGTACATCCTTTAGTTGACAGCTTCTAAATGTCTTTTATTTGCTTAGCACAAAAGTTACCTTTTTGCTGTGAGTTGCTTAATAAATATTTTTGCTCTGGATAAGAAAGTGCCTTTATTAAATTTTGTAAAGATACTTTGGAGATCGTGTCACTATAATCATTCATGTATCTAGTAGACAGTAATAACTAATATTGATAGAATGCTTTTAGTTTACAAAGTGCTTTGGAAAACATATTTGATCCTCACCGTAACTCTGAGTTAGATACTGTTATTATCCCTGTTTTACAAAAGAGAAAAAGAGAGCTATTCACACAGTACAACAACTAGTGGTTCTGGAGATGCAAAATAGATCTTTTGATACAAAATATTGTGCTTTTTTCTAGTGTACCTGTATTATTATGTTCATTGTTACTGTTGATGCACTGGTTGAGCAGTTGCCATGTGCTAGGTAGTCTTCTAAATGCATTATGTGAATTGTCATCTTGCAGTCCCATTGCAGAGAGGTGGGTACTATTACGCCCCTTTTGTAGGTGAAGAAACTGAGGCTTATCAGAGATTAAGAAACCCAGCCCACTTAAGGCAGTGAGCAGTGTTGGTGTTTGAACCCTAATCAGTCTGACTCCAAAGCTATGTCCTTCCAAATTTAATAATCATTCAAGGTCTTGGAAACAAGATGTGCTTTAATAAGCAGAAAATCTCGAGGTGTGTTTGAGGGCACACTTGTCAGTTCAGCTTGGTTGTACTATAAGTGTATGAATGGGAACACTGGGCAATGTAAGTTGGTATCTAAATTGTGTCTGGCACGGATCACAAGTTATGTGTGTGTGGCAGGGGTAGGGGGAGTGAGGGTGGTGTCCTGACACCAGCAAGCAATTCTTGGGACACCAGCTGGGTATCCTACAGTTCAGCTTAATTCTGACTACCTACCCGGAAGTGTCAGATTTCACAGGTTAAGGGTTTAGTCTTACAAGAGCACTCCCTGCCCTAGCCCACCCCACCCCCACTTAAGGTGCCAGTCGCAAGCCCAGATTGTTACCTGCACTTTTGACAAACTGGCTGTAAATCAGAGGTTTCCACAACCCCCTCCTTGGGTTTGATTAATTTGCTAGAGCGGCTCATAGAGCACATAGAAACATTTTACTTACTGACTTGTCAGTTTATTATTAAAGGATATAACTCAGGAACAGCTGGATGGAAGAGATGCACAGGGCAAGGCATGGGAAAGGGGTGTGGAGCTTCCATGCTCGCTCAAAGTGCCACTCTCCCAGCACCTCCATGAGTTCACCATCCTGGAAGCTCTCGGAACCCCATCTTTCCTGTTTTATAGAAGCTTTATTACATAGTTATGATTGATTGAATCACCATCAGTAGCCATTAGTGATTCAACCTCCAGCCTTCTCCCCTCTTTGGAGGTTGGGGGTGGGATTGAAAGTTCTAATCATCTAATCACAAGGTTGGCTCCAGTGGCAACCAGCCCCCATCCTTAGGCACTTTCCAAAAGTCACCTCATTAACATAGCAAAATAAATCTTTGTCACAAGCAACATTTAGGCAATTTCCTAGTTTTTTTTTTTTAGAGTGGGGAGGTAATT
Source organism: Camelus bactrianus (assembly GCF_048773025.1). Lineage (NCBI taxonomy): Eukaryota > Metazoa > Chordata > Mammalia > Artiodactyla > Camelidae > Camelus > Camelus bactrianus. The sequence goes on along the minus strand of NC_133550.1, from coordinate 38,273,729 downwards.
AGGTTTATTTGTTTATTTATTTAAATGTAGGCACTGGGTATTGAACCCAGGACCTTGTGCATACTGGGCATGCACTGTGCCACTCAAGTTATACCCTCCTATAATTCCAAGGTCTTGGGAGCTGTGAGCTAGGAACTGTGGATAAAGACCAAATATATATGAGAAATATATTTTGGCCATCTGAATGACCAAATACATATTTCTTAGAAATCACAGTATCTCAGTGTCCCACTGGGAAGAGGACTTAATGAAAAGCTTGAGAGTTTGCACTTTGAAGGCTCTTCCTCTACCACCCTGGTTCAGGCCTCCATCTCTCATGCTGTGTGTTGTGTTATCCTGCTTCCACGCAGCCTCTCTAGCCTAGTGCCAGAGCCCTGGTGGGCTCTACTGTTTGGAAAGCTTTTATCCTAGATATTTGCATGGGTCATTTCTCCCTTCCCTCAGGTCTCTTGCACTCCCTGCTTTATTTTTCTTTATATCACTTATCACTGGATACACTTAGTTTATTTCTATTTTTATTTTTTTAAAACTTTTTTTATTGAGTTATGGTCATTTTACAATGTTGTGTCAAATTCCAGTGTAGAGCACAGTTTTTCAGTTATACATGAACATACATATATTCATTGTCACATTTTTATTTTGCTGTGAGCTACTGCAAGATCTTGTATATATTTCCCTGTGCTATACCACTTAATTTTTTTATCACCTGTCTCCACTTCTAGAATGTGAACTTCATGAGGACAGAGACTGTTCTGAATGTCTAAGCTCTAGTGCCTAAAATATTGCCTGGCATGGGTTTATTGAATGAATGAATAAATTAAAGTGTTATAGTCAGAATTATTATTCTAGAAGCAGTACACAGAATAGGTTACCAGGAAAAAGACTGGAGGCAGAAGGCAATGAAGCCAATGTTAAGAGTGTGCCAGCAGGACTGGGTGTGAAAAGATATGAAGAATTTGGCTTTTCACATTCTAAGTTTGAGGTTCTGGCACAGCGCTGGCACACTGCGGTTCTCATCAAATATGTGTAAAATGAATGCATGAGAGAATAAACGGATTGAAAAATTAGTCCAGGAGGAACTTGACAATGCAGAACTAGAGGCTTTTAGAAATAGATTTTGGGAGAAAATGCATGGTGATCATGGTTGAAGGAGTAATCATGAAAAATTTACTCTCAAAATATTAACAGCAAAGTTTGTGCAGATATTTAAAATTTTTTTAATGATCCCCACTGTATGTAGTACAGTGAGGCACCATGACAGAGTTGGTGAGATTTTGGTCTCTGGAGCCAGTCTGCCTGGGCTCAGAGAGCTGCTGGACCATTTCTCCTGTGGGACCTTGGAGGAGTGTGTAATTTCTCTGTCCCTCAGTTTCCCCATCTGTAAAACAGAAGTAATAATAAGACCTACCTCATACGATTTTTTTTTTAAGGATTGCTGAGATAATGAAAGGCTTAGAATAGGGCCTAACACTAAAAAAATACTAGGTTTCATTATCCACTTCTAAAAAAGAGAGTACTTCGAAAATAAGAACTATTCCAACATGCAGATGCATTCAATAAATATCTTCTTCTGTGGAACCAACAGCAGTGTCTGGAAATAGTATACATGTATCCAAGAAGTATGCATGGTAGAGTAAGGCCCATTTATATTAGTAAGAGTGTCCACTCCCACAGCTTCAGTGGTACTACTGATTCTTTAGCCAAAATCTCTCTTCTGAACTCCCCAGCTATATAGTTAACGTTATAAATGTCTCACACTCAACATGTCCCGAACTGAACTCATCTTCTTTCTTCCATGATTGGCTCCAGCCAGTCACCCAAACAGGAAATCATTTCAGATCTCCTCTCCCTTACTTCGCAGTTCTGATTGGCCACTGAACCCCCCTGACTCAGACAAGACTTGAGTCTTTCCTGTCCCTTCATCCCCATCTCCAGGGCCTCACTTCAGGGCCCTGTTCTTTCTGGACAATCTCAGAGGACTTTGATCTCTCCTAGCCTTCTGTGTATAGCTCTGTAGCCCCTGTGCTTTTTGTCTTCCACATTTTTGACAGAATTTGTAAAGTGTAAAACAAATAATTTTACTCCATTGCCCTTTGGCTGTAGTCCATATTCCTTGGAATGGTATGCAAGCTCTCCATGTTCTGACCATGGATCACCTCTATAACCTAATCTTTTTATCTTAAACCTTCTCATCCAACTTAAAAGACTTTCAATTCAGTGACCACCACAACTTAACACCATGTGTGCCTGGAGTGCTTTTCCCTCAGTGAAGAGCAGGGGCTGGGTCTTCCTCACCTTCCAGTCCCTGTTGCTTAACAGGGTATGGCAAACAGAGGTGCCCACAAACATTTGCTGAATGAATTATGTTAATGGTAATAATTAATCTGAATCAATCAGTTAAAATGCCATTGGGGGAGTTTATAAAAGTTGATTCAATTCTATATTCTTGGAGATAGGATTTTGTACCTTTTTTTCTTTTGGCTTTTGAAATTTTCTTTTTGACTAAGAAAAGGTAATCTTAACTAAAGGGATGCCTTGAAGAAACCGATTTTACCATGTTTCTTTCTATATATTAGTCTGTTAAGGCTGCTATAACAAAAATCCAGAGACTGGATGGCTTAAAAAACACTTAACTGCTCACAGTTCTGAAGGCTGAGAAGTCCAGCATCAGGGTCCTGGAAGATTCGGCGTCTGCTGAGGGCTCGCTTCCTGGTTCAGAGATGCCTTTCTTCCCCTGTGCCCTCATATGGCAGATGGCATCAGGAAGCTCTCTTAAGGGTCTCTTTTATAAAGGCATTAATCCCATTCATGAGGGCTCCACCTTCATCACCTAATCACCTTACCTCCCAAATGTCACACTGGGGATCAGGATTCAATGTATACATTTAGGGAGGACACAAGCATTCAGTCTATCACACTATACTAATCTATTGAATGAATTAAGCAGAACTGTTTCCATTTTAGTTTTTTACATTTTAAGAAGTGCTTTTCTAAATTGCATAAACCTTACTTATATTCTTATTTTTGTCTCATGTGTTTCAGTTTCATGCCTTAAATGGCAAAAATATTTGCAACTACCAGCTGGTCTGTGACAGTGATACAAACCTGCAGAATAAAGAGTCTGTGATCCAGTGTCTGCATATCTTGTCCTCCTTAAGACTCATCATGCAGGTGGCTTTGCCACAGGAGCACCTTTGCTGGATTATCTTCAATGGTATCTGTCAATGTGTTTTATTTTTCATGGTGTCTTTCAGACACCAAGTTTGATGGTGACTTGATCACCTTGTGATTTAAAACATGTTAATTTCATAATAGGACAATTGTGGGGTTTTTTACATTTTTATTACATTTTGTTTTGTTCTCATGAACAGGGACTTACAAAGCATGTCTTTGGGTTTTCTGCCCAAGAGAGGGTCAGAGGCTCTGGGGATAATCAGTTTCACATACATATAAAGCAGGGGCCACAGTTAATAAGTATAAATGGAGAAGGATAAGAGGACCCCTGCAGGTTAGATTGGTTCTAAGCATTATCCATTTATTGGTCCTCTCCTCAAATACTTTGGCCAGTGACTAGGGCTTTCTACAAATCAACCTTCTCCTCCTACTTGTTTTTGAATGAGGAGCTCTGAGAATGTGCATGTATTTGTGTGTGTGTGTAACATATTTATATATATATATATATATATATATACACACACATTGTATCAATTCACATCTGTACATATATATGCATTATGTATGTCTGATGAAATGAATCTTAGCTATCAAAACATAGCATTTGTTTTTCCCTTATAAGAATTACAATTTAAATTCAATTAAAATTCTCTTTAAAGTTACAATTTGAAGTTACAGCAAGTCACCTACAATATTGTTCTCTGGATAACATGTTCTTAAAAGAAAAATAATGACAGTGTGTTCTGTGTGCATTAGACCAGGACAGAATAACTTGAAAGAAACATATTGGATTTTCTCTCATCCATGGCAACTGACAGTACGTTTCCTAGCCTTTTCCTTCCTCACTCTCCCCAAATAATTTTTTTGACATTTTGATTGTAATTAGACCTTACATTTGCTGCCAGAGATGAGGCTGACTTTGGAAGAAATTTTTCAGTCCAGTGATTGTTAAGCTTTCGTGCCTCATCATCCTTAAAGTAGCCACAGCCATCTCTCCACCTGAATTGCTCATACATCTTGGCAGGGACCGAGCAGGAAAAGAGGTTCCATGCTCAAGAAAGAGTGAGAGGCCTAGGGGCTGGGCCCTAACGTCATGCTTTGCTGGAGAGGTGAAAGTGGTGCACTCCCTATCTGAAGTCCTTTTAAGATCGTGTACCTCCTCCCTCCCCTAGTATTCTTAAAAAAAAAAAAAATTGAACAATTTATATATCTTCTACATCCTTTTTCTGGTGTGTGCTTTTTCTTTGTACATATCACATCATGTTCTAGATTTTATTCTGTTTCCTAAATATTTTTCCACTCAATACTATGGTTTTAGAATCTAACCACGTCTGTATATGTAAATCTAGTTTGTTGACTCTGCCTGCTGAATTGTATTCCAGACACCCGTAGGGATGAGCACCGGTTTGCCCTCCCTCTCTAATTGCACAAATAATTCTGCAATGAGTATCTTTGTCTGTGTCCTCTTATAGACATGTGTGAGTGTTTTCTGGGAATTATGCCCAAGAGTGGGATTGCTGGATTGTGGGAGATAAATATACTTAGTTTCACTAACTGCTGTCCCTGTTTTAATTAATTCATCTTAAACTTGCTAAGTACCAGGCATTGTTTTAGATGCACGGGACACAGGAGTGAATGACAGACAAAAACCCTGTTCTCATGCTTACATAATGCTTCAGAGAGACGATAAACAGATCAAAACTAAATGGTGTATCTGCTAGTGATGAGTGCCATGGAGGAAAATAAAGCTGAGAAGGGAAGAGGCGAGCACAGGCCAGCCTGCAGGTTTAAATGGAACAGTCTGGGAAGACCTGGCCTGAGATGAGTTTCCAGTAAACACCTGAATGAGATGTCTGGCTGTTCGGGGAAAGGGCATGTCACCTAGGGATGAGCAACTGCAAAGACCTTGTAGTTCTAGAACTTTGGAATTTAGGTCATGAAAAAAATAAATGGACTTGCAGTCCATTTCTCAGCAACATTTGACTTTTCCAGTTAGACATTAACACTTTTTTTCTTTACTCTTAATTGATGATTAAACATACACACCCTTGGTTTCTTAAGATGTTTAACCAATCTTGGTTCTTTCATGAAATTGAACTGGGTGAATGAATATTGGCTAACACCTTGCTTCTCAACTAACCTGAGCCCAACTAATTTCAACCCTCAGATAGATTATTTCGGCAATGGCCATCTCTGATGAAAAGAAATCACATGACAAGGTAGTAAACTCATATTCGGAATTTGGTTAAAAATAAGGCAAAACAAACTTCCAAAGATATCCTGAGCTTGTAAAGATTCACTCTATTCCATTTTGTATCATTTACTCTATCGGGCTTCTGCAGTGGGAATCTGTGAGCTATTCCAAGGTCCTAAACCATCAAAGAAGGATTCAATTATAGTCAGGAAGTGCTAGGGCTGCAAAGGTCAAAGGTGCATCTTTGAAATACATAGGGCCCTTTCATTCTTGAGGGTGGTGTCCCAGGGCCTTCTGAAATTCCAGAGTTCTCACTGCTGGATGTTTGGGCCCTTTCTTGTCCTACACCTGAGTTGCATGTTCTTTGGAGAGTCATGTGTTTCCTGTGCATATCCTTACTTTGTGACTCTTTTTTGTATGTTTTTTCCCTAAGATGCAGTTGCACAGTTTCATTTTTAAAGATTAAATACAGAGGGCAAGAAGGCCAAGCTGAGATAAGAGTGCTGAGCCTGAGCTGTTGCTACTAGAGGAGTGGTTTCTTCCCTGGGGCATCTCACAGGAAATAAATCACCCCCTGTGGTGGGAGCAGGCATACCAAGAATGCCAAGCCCTTGAATGCTAAGGACTTGTTGCATTCTCTGTGAAGTTTGTGGTACTCTAAGTGTTTTAAGATTTTCTTCAAGTTTTTGTTGGTCACTGATTTGTGTAATTAATGTTAGTTATGCTTGCAGGTGTGTTTTCATCAAGGGGTGTGTGTTTTGGAGCAGATGCTGTTTTCTCAAAAGCTTTTAAAGTTCAAATGTGAACCTAGGATTCATAATTGTTGAATTTTGGTGGTTATGAATTTTAGATTAGATATTTCACAGAAAATATTTAGACTGCTTGTCATTGTAATTACATGCCTTTTTAAAGCATGTTGTACTGTCTTTTGGGGTCTGTTTATAACACATAATATTCTTCATATACAGAAAGATGTACGGTGATGTTATTCCCTCCCTGTCCTCGAAACCCTGCTTGAAATGAGCCTTCTCTTATTTAATTAACTGCCTGACAAATCATACTTGAATGATCTTAAATAGGAGCTGTAAGTGGTGTTTTTCATTAGAATGCCTATAGAGCATACCTTAATAATGGGATAAATATTATATGGGACTGTGAATGAATATAGTGCAACCTGTTAAACATTATGATTTTTAAATTGAGTTTCCTTGTTGAGTATTGTGTCACACCGATTAAATATGTATCCTATCTTATTTGGAGACAAATCTTTAGTTTTTCAACTGCGAGGAAACCATGGGAAATGATAACATTTGGTATGAATTAATGAAACTTCTAAGTACATAAATTATGCTACTAAAATATTCTTTTGTTCAATATACCTCAAAACTTAAACTCCCTTTAAAATGAGACTAAAAGATTTGTGTCAACATATAATTGTCATATTAGTTCTTTTAATGATTTGGCTATAAGTTACAAAAATTTATGATTATAATTCTCTAACCATTAACAGATTTTCTCATGAGATCACTTGTTTTGAGAAATACCAACTTAAACTACAGAAATTGCAATATTAAATTCTGTCCTTTGTAACATGTTAATCTTTTTCTTCACTTAGGTACCATTTATATTTACACCATTTGCAGAAAACTGATGATCATAGGTCACTCCTCCAAGGTAAGAAATTTACTGATAGAATTTCCTTTTTTCTTAGGGTTTTTATTAGCATTGGTTGCTACACAAAGAATATTTAGTGAATTATATAACAAAATTTAGTGGATATGTTTACTGTTCTTAGTTTTACTTTAGTTTTAGTTTTACTTTAACATAATCATATGTAAAAGTGCAAACAATAACGTATTAATGAAAAGAAAGAAATTCCGAAATTGGTAAGTATTTCTCCAGTGTCCATTGTTCTCTCAGATACGTCATAACCTGTCAAAAATGACACTTTCTCTAGGTAGGATGCCCATCCATTCCGGCTTTCCTACGGCCATTCTGGTTTATGCCTGTTGTCCTGGAGTATTACTAATAGTGCCACTTTCACTTATAGAAGTGTCCTGATTTGGATGATAAACTGTGGTCAGTCTGGGTATATCATGCTGTGGAGCTTGGACCACATTTTGCCTAAAGAGCTTGGGCTGTACTTATGGCCCAGATACTACTTGTTTAAATGAGCTGACTATTTTATGAGATTCTCAGTGACCAGTACTCACTGCTCAGTTTTGGCTCAAGGAAGTGGCTGACACTTCTGTTGACTTTCTTACCATGTTGGTAACACTTCTGTCTGCAGGAGACACATTTATTCCCTGTGTTCATTGTCCAGTCATTGAAATGTGGGCCAAGAAGGGAAAATATACTCCCCTTGAGACCAGGCTTGAATTGTTGCTGACATCTGCAACATTACTACTTTAGTCTTCTCCATGGCATGCAAGACCTTGCTCTGAATACTCTAATCCTTGGGACAGATATTTTTTTCCTTACTTCCTCAAAACACAGCCTAGTATCTTAAAAGTTGACAATGCTTAAAAAATGTAGAAGCAAAGATATTTGCATACTTAATGGATAACATTGTGTGTTCTCTCTGTGTTTTGTTCCTCACATCTAAAAGCTTTGTTATTGACAGTGACTTGAACAAACTCTGTACCAGCTTTTTGAATTAAAATGAAGGGAGACCGTCCCAGGTATAATGTCAATTTGGCATACAGACTATTCCAGTGATTCTATATTCCATTCCAGATGATTTCCTAAAAAGAATTTGCGATGTCCTATTGCACCTTGCTGTAGCAACAAATACTGCTTCACAGAACCGTCATAGTTTGGTCTGCTTATAGCATTTGTCTGGCAAAACTTCGAAGGACAAAGATGTCTGTGCCAACATTTTTTTTTAATTGAAGTACAGTCAGTTACAATGTGTCATTTTCTGATGTACAGCACAATGTCCCAGTCATGCATATACATACATATATTTGTTTTCATATTCTTTTCCATTAAAGTTTGCCAACATTTAACTGTTAGTGTTTGTACTTGTTAACACTGAGAGAATTTTAATTTAACGTGATAGTCATCTTAAAATAATCTGTTATTTATACTCTATGTAAGACATCTACTCTCCCCTTCATATAACTTGAGTTTCTCTCTGGCAAAATAAGGGCTGAGGGAGGATAGTCCTATAGCCCCAATCGTGTGGGATGGGAGTAGAGGGGAGTGAGGAAGGCAGGAATTTTGGAGTGGTGGGTGGCTGTGCAGTTGTCACTTGAAGATTAGGATGAAATTCTTTCAGTTTGTTCAGTAAAATTTCAAGGAAATTAATCATTTTCACCCAGAAATTCTCAAGCCCTCAGCTGATGAGTTGATTCCTGAGCTGAGAGTATAAATGGACTCGATGGGTCCATTTAACGGGGACAAGACCTCGGCAGTCCAACCACATCTGAGTCCTCCTGATTTTGTAGCTACTTTAGAGTTCAACTCTGTTACGACATAAGACAGAAGGAGAAATAGATGTGGGATCCTCAGGCTTTTCTTCATGTCACCCCAGCGCGATCTAAACTCCTCTTCCTATGGGATCTAGGAATTGTAATTACCGTTTGTTGTTGTTATTGAATCCCTACTATGTGTTAGGTACTGTGTGAAGGGCTTTGCCTACACAGTAATACCATGATAGTCTAATGAGTTGGGCACCATCATCATATCGTCATTTGTTGAATGAATGCTTACCATCTATCAGGTACGTTTTTAAGCACTTTTCACAGATTGTCTCAATTAATCCTCACACAAGCACTTTGAGAAGGTGCTGTTTCTACCTTTATCTTAGAGATAAGGAAGCTGAGCTTATTAGAAAGGTCAGTTTGCTAAAGGCCGTGCACCTAGTTAGAGATGTAGCTGAAACAAGAGTCAGTGCCTCACTGACCTGCCTCTTAACACCATTAGACTACAGCGTGTCTGTGACCCACCCTATTTTGGCTCACCTATTCAAACGGAGGAGCTGTGTGGGGGCACCTGATGAAATCTTAAATTTTTTTTTTGACGTGACTGAAGATATTTTGAAGACCAAGACTGGCCAGGGCTCTTCCCCAGGTGGGAAAGACTTTTTTTTGGTTTTGCTTTTTTTTTTTTTTTTTGGAGGCGGTGAAGGGAATTCAGTTCATCTATTTATTATTATTATTATTTTTTAAATGAAGGTACTGGGGATTGAACCCAGGACCTCATGGGTACTAAGCATACACTCTACCACTGAGCTGTACCCTCCCCGCCCAGGAAACACTTTTGTGCTGAGGTAGGTCACCAGCATAAGCTTAGGGAATGGAGGGAGGGCAAATTTCTAAAGCCTCTTTCCCTGAAGACATACGACAGTTTGCTTTCCTTTATGGTATAATCTGTAGTTTCTTCTGAGACATTTAAAACTAATATAGTACTCAGCAAACATTAAAGAATACAGTAGAATCTATTCATTCTAAGAAAACGCTGATTTCTGTTTCATTTTACTACAGAACTAAAATAGTTTGGTAAAATTTGTGACTTGAGCAATAATGTCAGATCTTTCCACATTCCGTTAAACATCAAATTCAAACTGCTTCTCAGTTGTTTCCCAAAGGCTGTAAGCTGATATAAATGGTGCTGCGGTGCCATCCTGTGGCCAAGCTGATTAATCATGGGTGCTTTTTCTTCTTGACACCTGAACCATATTCTTGGTGGACTCTTATAATTTGATTTTTCAAAGCTTTTTTTCCTATGAACAGAGTAGTCATGCTGAAATCTCTCAGGTTTTCAATTGATAGAAATAGTTCTTTCTTTAGGAGCAAGAAAAAATTACTACAAATTAAGAGGGTTTTTTTTGTTTTGTTTTTGGAATGGTTTTTCATCTTTAAAACCTGAATGATGGTTTTTCCAGAGCCCTAGATGGAGTGATGGTTTTGTCTTCTTTGTGACGGTTGCCACGTGTAGTGGAAAGAACACTACTGCACTTGGGAGTCCTCTTACATTAGGTTATGGTTCTGTCTGGCACTAAAATTTGTGATTTAGGGTCTTTTATGCAAAGTCCGAGGTCAAGCCCAAATATCATGTGAACAACTGGTAACTGAAGCTATTTTTATTTTGAAATGGTGAATTTCTAATACCAGGAATCCTGAGAGCTTTGGGTATGAAGGGGGAAAATTTATGCATGGCTTAATCTCATATCCCCCAAACCACAACAATCTGAATGCAAAAATCCACAGTAGGATATCTGTGCAGCAGATCTGAGAAAACTCAAGACTTCTGATGACTATTAATGCCAGTTCCACTGTCACTTCACAGTATGGCGAGGTTAGCAAAAAACAACAGTGACAGCAGGAACAGCAAAAACTGCAATAAAGCAACCCCGACCCATTTTACAACGGTCTAGTCATGCACTCTAAAGGACATTGGCACCTGGGGCAAAGCCGTGGAAGACCAACCATAATGAGAAGGGAAGTGCAGATCTGGGAGGCAGAGAAGTGCTTGGGGATCTTTGTCGTGGGGAGAGGGCAGGCTGCATAGGCATTTTCAGACTAACGGTGGGCTGTAATTTGGGAGTTGAGTTTTGAGTGGTTTTGTGCTATTCCAGAAGGCATAACCAGGATGAATGTTCTGGAGGCATATCAAAGTGGATTTCATTTCAGATTAAAGAAGTTTATGTTTAGAATTGTCTGCTGATGCCACCTGGCGTGTTTCTGTTACTTGAGGTAGGAACTCAGGCAGGGAAGATGTGGGGCATCAGGTGGTGATGCTGGTGATGTTGATGAGGATGAAATTAGGTTGACTTTCAACCATTTGACCCTATGATTCCTTGAAATAGTTCCATATTTAGCACCGTGAACTGCAGCCTTTAAATGAAGGTCAGTCAGTCAGTTAAATAGTTTTTGCATGTCTACTACATGCCAGATCAAGTTCTGGGGACTGGGGATCCAGTAGTGAACAAGACAGACAGGGCTCCTTCCTAAGTGAACTTGCATTCTAGTGAGGTGAACTTACATTCCCAGTGGATAGCAAGGGATATTGCAATTCTGTGTCAAACTCTATTCTGTTTCCAACAGTCCTTTTTCCTCTGGAATCAAAACTGACTAGACAGTGGAAAATTCTTGTCTTTTAGGCTTCTTTTTTCTCTTAGATGTCTGCTGGGCAGCTTGTACACGTGTTATATACATTGTCTTTGAAGGCTCCAAAGATGGTAATAGGGTCTGAATGTTACCAGCATTTCATCTATTTTTACTGTTAAATGCTTTGTCAATCTGATAGGTTTTCTTTGTACATATGAAACTCCTGGACCTTTTTGGCAATTTGCCTTTTCACTTTGGGTTTTGCTACAATAGACTTATTTTTCTTTAATTATTTCCTCAATTATTGAAGGCCAACTTTGTTATTGTAAGAGGAGCTTTATACTTTTGTCCGAATTTGTTATCATTATTTTCTTGAGAATTTAGGATACTGGTTAACTCTCCTTTGGTTGTTTCTGCTGACTTTAGGGTTTTTCAGTGAATTCATTTAATAGCACTTGGAAACACCTGTTAGGTACCTGCCCTTGTTCTAGGTGCTGGTGATACAATAACAAATACCACACTGTTGTTATTTTCAGAGATCACAGTCTAATTTTGGAATCACACATGTGAGCACATTAATGCAATTGGATGTGACATGCAATATGTGTGTACATAAGAATCTGTAAATTATATACAGGGTATGTATATATATATATATACACACACAAACGTAAATATACATACATACAACACAATAAGAGACAGCATTGAAGCAATGGTCATTTCTCTCCAAGGACATTGGAAAAGTCTTCTTCAATGGCTAGTTCTCTTCCCCCTGCTCTTCCTCCTCCTGTTCTTCCACCTCTCCTGCTTCCTCTTCCTCCTCCTCTGTCTTCATCGTCATTACCAACACTAACACTTATGTGTTTACTACATTCTAAGCATTTAGCATGTATTAATCCATTTCTTCCTTAAACAATCCTGTAAGATAGTTACGGTTATAGCTGTTTTGCAGATGAAGAACCTGAGGCATATGGAGTTTAAGTAAATTGTCCAAGGCACCACTGCTAGTAGTGGAGGTGATGTTTCAGCTGAGTCTTATGAGACAGGTGATGGAGAGAAAAGAGTGAGCAAAAATGCATATTTGGACCGACCACTAAGAGGTTTTGTGGAATGAAAAGCATTTTGGACTAGCATTAAGTATATGATGCAAGAAGGCAGGGGCTAGGTCACGAAGGCTGCTTGCATACTCTGTAAAGGGTTTGTACTTTGTCATATAGGCAATAGAGAGCTATTGAAGTGTTTTAAGCACAAGAGTGACACAACCCAGTTTGCATCTTAGAAAGATAACTCTAGTGGAGGTAAGGAGGATGTATGTGTAAGGAAGAGAGGTGTTTAACGAGACAGGGAGACAAGTGAGCAAGTATCCCAATAGTCCAGGGGGACATGTGAATACCTGCTTGGTTAAGGCTGATATTCCACAGATAGAATTTAGAATTTGATATTCTGAGATATTTCATTCATAGATTCTTATTTTCATCCCAGTAATATTTCTTACAATATGTGGAGCATAGACCACATTGCTTCTAATATTCAATCAAATAAAAGGCATACAGTGTAATTACCCTTTGAGCTTTTAGAATATTTTTTAAGGAAGGAAAAAGACTGACAAAGTTAACTGCAGAATACATATAGTCAAAGAGTATTTCCTAGTATAGAGTTTGTGGGAAGAATAGGTCCAAAAAAGATTATCAGTGGAACTGTGGAGAAAAATTATTTAGCTAGACTAGCACAAGGGACTGTTACATGTATTCCAGCAGACAGGCCAGTGACGATGGTGACCCTTTCCCCACAATGCTGTTTCAGACTGTACCTTGGGAATAATTACACTGGTAATAGGCACTCTTTATGGACTGCTTACATTGTGTCAGGATCATCCTAGCATGTCATGTGCACTGTCTCCTCATACTAGTACTGTGGTGATGTGCTAGGATACCCATTTTATAGATGAGAAAACTGAGGTGTAGAGAGGTAAAATAACAAAGCTACTAGCTATTAAAATTGGAACTGAAGCCCAGGTCTTTTTGATTCCAATCTTGGACTATTTCCACTAAGTATGATAGGCTCCAGATTGTAAGCCTTTTCCATTTTCCCCTGCCCCGCTATACAGTTATTATTTTCAGAATAATACATTAGTTTGAGGCCAACTAATAATAATTGCATTGTTGGAATTAGCTTTTGCACCCCTGTTGACATTTGATAAATGTTAATAAAAGTAATCTGAGTTCATAGGACTTCAGGAGCTAAGAAGAAATTCATTTTAAAATGGCTAACTTGAGATTTTGAGTTCTCTAAATTATTCCATTACTTTTTTTTTTTTTTTGGTTTTAAAATTAAAAAAAATTTTACTGGGGTATAGTTGATCTACAATGTTGCATTAGTTTCAGGCGTACAGCAAAGTGATTCATTTATACATATGCTATATATATATATATATATGTTCATTTTCACATTTTTTTCATTATAGGTTATTACAAGATACTGAATGTAGTTCCCTGTGCTATACAGTAGGGTCTTGTTGTTTATGGACTTTATATATAGTAGTTTGTATCTGCTAATCCCAAACTCCTAATTTATCCCTTCTCCTCCTTTCCCCTTTGGTAACCATAAGTTTACAGGCATAGAAAACAATATCTGTAAATTTGATTCTGTTTTGTGAATATGTTCATTTGTATCATTTTTTTAGATTCCAAATATGAGTGATATCATGTGATACTGTGTGACTTACTTCACTTAGTATGAGAATCTCTAGGTCCATCCATGTTGCTGCAAATGGCATTATTTCATTCATTTTTATGACTGAGTAGTATTTTTTTTTCTGTGTGTGTGTATTTATATATATAGTATATATATATATGCCACAACTTCTTTATTCAGTCACCTGTTGATGGGTGTTTACATTGTTTCCATGTCTTGGTTATTGAATATATAGTGTAAATAGTGCTGCTATGAAGATTGGGATGCATGTGTCTTTTCAAATTAGTCTTCTCTGGATATACTCTCAAGAGTGGGTATTCTTTTTCTTTTAAATGCTTGTTTTTTTTTTCATTGACTCATTTTTTAAGATATTTTTGGTTTAAGTAGATGGCAACTGTTTTCTCCACTTATTATTTGATTATATTAAATAAAAGTCATCATTACTAGCTTAAAATGAAAATACATTCAATTGTGCCCTTCTGTCTCAGGCCTTGGAATATCTCCTGTGGGCCAGCATGTGTATGGAATCCTCAGTCCCACTCCTGTCGGTCAGGTACTTGACGTGGAGAGCTACTCTTTACACTGCTGTCTGCCAGTGCTACCACGACTGCCAGGCTGGTATTCATGGAGAAGTATGCTACTTTTTAATTCTGAAGATGCCAGTCTTTATTTGCAGAAATTTTCTTGGCTTCTCCATTCTGTTGATCTCTCACTTCATTTTCGGCTTCCTTCTTTATTCTCCATTCACTTCCACTGTCTTTGCTCCTTTTCTGAATAAGATTTCTGGTATCTTCCCTTCTCACTGTTTACTTGTATGCAAGCCACTTTTCTTCCCTGTTCAGTTTTGTATTCCACACCACGTACCATCCATTTGTCTTGCTTTTCTCTGCTTCTAGCCACCGTTTATTTAATACACTCTATTTCTTGTTTTTCCTCTTTTCCTGTCTATCTTTTGAATTGAATACCTGAAATATAACTTAATTGGTCAGAGCTTCTGTTAGCCTATGCTGTACCTCTGTGTAAATGAGAAAAGGCACCCTGTCCACAGTACACCGTACTTGGCTTGTCAGTGGAGGGGGTCCTGGTGAGAATTAGAAACAGGCACCCCTTCCTTTGAGGCAACACATCCCTGCCCCCAGTGTGCATAGCTTAGTGAGTGCAGTGTGGGCTGGACTTCGGCAAGGGAATAGCTTAATACAGCCCACGTGGAATACTTTTTCTAGCCAAGGATACATTTGATCTATTTATCTATAAATTACTCACCATATATGTGTAGTTAATTTTAGTGTACTAGTTGTGGCGTATTTCTACAGTTGTTAGAACTGTCACGGATCAGAGTGTCTACACAGTTTTGACCATTTGAGTCCTACTGGGATTTTTTCTTGTTGAAAAATTTAACCCTGTATGTATGTTACTATTGTGTTCTAGAAGCATCTTCATGAAAAATCATAAATTATAAACAAAATACTTCAAAGAACTGGTAAAATCAATTACATGGATTGAGATTTTTGCTATTATCTCCAGAGAATGATAATAATGGTGATCTGACTAAATAAGGAAGCCTGCCCCCTTCCTTTCCTCAGCTATTAATCAATACTTCCTGTATGTTGGGTACTAGAAATACAAAAATGAATAAAACCCTTTAAGGATGTCACAGGTTAGTGAACAAGCGAATAGATAATACAGCTTGTTTTGGTAGAAAAATTTCAGATTTGAGAACAGCACTGAGAAGTGGGATGTATGTGCGTGTGAGTGTGAGAGTGTGTGCATTGCCAGAGAAGTGGTATTCTATATGAACCTACTGTTTAACCAAGAATTTGGCTTTCCTTACTTTTTTGAATTTCTTAATTCATGAAGTTAGTATAGCTGACATTTTATTGACTTTAGATTTACAGAAATTAGTGTTGCTTTTAGGAAATGATAGATGGAACAGCTACCATGTTACACATAGTCAACATCAGCCTAGAGTTTAATTCACCAATTAAATCAAATGTCTGGGAGAATAAAACATACAGTCTTGATACATTTTTAATCACTACGTTCTATCTTATTATGAATTGCATTTATTTTAATTGCTTATAGGCATTTGCTCGGCGTGCTTTAGCTAAAATTGATGAGTTAAGGCAACTGGAATTAATGAGTTCTTCACAATCACAGGAGGACTCCAGAAGATATTATACAGAGGCCACGATAAAGGTATAAAAATTTCATGCGATAAATTTACTGCACTCTACAGTTGATGAAGTACTTAATGTTAATAATTGAAAAGTGCATCCCGTTGTTACTTCATATATCCTTCTTTTTGAGGCAGATGGCAGTCATGATCTTCAAGAGAGGAGTATTTGAATCTAGAAGAAAAAGCAAAAGTTTCTTTAGGCCAAAGATAAGAGTTAACCTAAGGGAAGCACAATCCGTAAGTCTCAGAACATCTTCTCTATTTCAGACTCTTTTTGCAGTGCGTTTGGGTGATTTCTCTGGATCTTTTAAACCTGGTCACTAAGTATTGAATCCTGCCCCCTAATCTCTGCACCAGTGGCAAGTAGAAGAATGCCTTCCCAGTTTGGACATGGCCTCACGTCATCCCTTTCTCAAAGGTTTTGTCCCTTCGCACAACCCTAGTTTTGTAATGTTAAAGGACAAGAGGCAGAAGAGGAGCCTGAGAAAGGTTCACATGCCGCAGGGACTTCTGTCTTGGTGTCAGCTTCAAAGGTGGAGGCATCTTTTCTTACCAGCTTCCAGTTTCACCCGTGGCAGTGCTGAGGATCTAGGTTATACTGGAGCAGCAAACAACCCCCAGGTCTCAGTGGCTTGAAACAACACTTTACTTCCCACTGGAGTCACGGGTTACTGTCATCAGAGGGCTCTGCTCGTGACTGATGCTCAGGGCCAGATTGAGGAGCAGTCTGTATGTTGAAAATTGCTGGTTGTTTTGACAGAGGGGACTTGAAAGAACTCTAGGGAACCCTGCACAGACAATAATGCTCAGTGTGGAAGTGACAGCAGTCTCCTTACATGTCCAAACTCCTCACTCAGCCCCTCCTGGTGGGGTGGCAGGGCCACAAGCGCGTTTGGCCGGCAACGCTAAGGGCTCTCAGGGGAGTGGGGTGTGATTATGCCTGTGGGATCCTCTGTCCTTTTTCCCTTCTGCCTTTTCCCTTCTCCAACTGTCTTTCTCTGGGCCTTTCTGAATCTGAATGTTCCTTAAGTCCCAGCTCTGTATTTCTCTAACCCTTGCCCTGACTATTTTAGATGGCCATAAACACTTTTCTGTGAGTTTCTTTGTAGGGACTGAACTTGAAATTGAGGGAGAAGAAGATGAGTAGCTTCTGAGTTGTCATCTGAGCTCGAATCTCAGAACCTGTCTTTTTTGAATGGCTTTGGATTAATAAGCAGGATTTGATTAGACAGGGAGATGAGGGGAAAACATTCTAAGGAAAAGAAAAGAGCATGATCATAGCCTGGAAGCAAAAGTAAGCAAAGTTTTTTGAGACAGTGAGAAACTGAGCTTGACTAGGGTAGGTGTATTATGTTGGGGAATTAACATAAAAAACATCTCATGGTGTAGATATCATGAGAGCCAAGGTACTTAGAGCTGGAACCGATTGCCTGGGTTATGTCATTCAGCTTCTCATTCATCCTGACCTTTTTAAAGATGGTCAGAGATGGGGATAGAGAACAGTTAATTCATCTCAAATAAAAGCCCTATTCTGTGGGTTTATCAGTTAAAAAAAAAAACTATAGTATACCCTATGCAATACATATATCAGAATTTGTCTAATAGTTTTTATTACTGGTATTTTAGTTATTTTCCAGTTCTTGCTATTGTAAATATTGATGTAATCATTATCTTCGAGTATATATTTTTTCTTTTATTTCCTATGGATAAAATTCAAGGTGTAGGATTTGAATGAAAGTACAAACATATCTTTCTTTTAATATATATTGTCAAATTGATTTCCAAAATGAGTACTCCAGGATGACAACCTACACGTACCAATTTCACCACAAACTACTGTCATTTTGACATTATTATTTGTTTTTTAAAAAATAATTCAATTTTCATAAAATTGCATGTTGTTTTAATTTTATTTCTTTGATCCAGCTTTCCCTTATATTTGTGTTTACTCTTTGTATTTTCTTTTTTAGTGAATTATCTTTTGCAATCTTTGACCATTTATCTACTAGAGATTTTAATTTTTAAAATGTATTTGAATGAGCTAATTGTTTTTATAGACATCATTGTTTTGCTTGTCATGCTTGACAGTCCAGTGTCTTTTATTGCTTTAGCTTTAAATCTTTTTTTCTAGGTCTTTTAAATATTTATATTTTAAAATCTTTTGCATGTTACTCATCTGTATAGCTCTGATAAATATTTTAGTTCACTTTTTGCTAGTTTTCCCATGATATTTTAAAAAACAATTTCACTGTAATCTATTTGGGCTTTACCATTTTGAATACTTCTAATTATTAGGAAGTTTATAGTGCTGCTTAAATATAATTTTTTTAAAGCTCTTTTTAACCAGTAGTAAACCTCTTAGAAGAAGCACTTACCTTTGTTTGTAATACAAGAGAGAGCTTGGCATGAAGTTCAAACTTTATTGAGATTTTTAACATATCAGTTGACCTAAGAGTTGAAAAGGCATGGAAGCTAATGAGCAGGGAAGTTGGTGTTTGGGGAAAAATAGTCCAAAGCAGCTTTATCCCTACTTTTGTTTTTCTGTCTTTCTGAATTT
The DNA here is from genome assembly GCF_048773025.1 of Camelus bactrianus. Classification (NCBI taxonomy): domain Eukaryota; kingdom Metazoa; phylum Chordata; class Mammalia; order Artiodactyla; family Camelidae; genus Camelus; species Camelus bactrianus. Next base: position 38,254,878 of record NC_133550.1, on the reverse strand, counting down.
GCTCCAGGAAGAGGAAAGAAGCATGGGACTCATGGGGAGTATGATGGGCATCCTCTAACTGTACATGGATTCTAGAAAACTAGAGCCAACTAGATACCACAAAGCATGTGAAGACTGATGCTGCCTTTTCTTAATAAACAGCCTTTTATGCTGCCTTGGAAACACAAACATAAAAAGAAATAGCAAAGTCTTTGGTGTAATGGCAGCATGACATAAACTTTACTAAAGTCTGGAGTGACGACTCAAAAAAATGAAAGCTCTAAAAGCATAAAAGCAGCCATCTCTCCATAGACCAACAACTCTCGGCATTAATGAAGCACGCCTTACTTATCTTTGCCTTGTGATATCAAACACTGTAGAACTTTAAAAAAGGGGCTGTATTTTTCTTTATTCCAGTTACCGTGGCCACGAACTATCACAGAACGGTTGTTGGATGAGATGTTTGATAGTACTGCATCCCGGTTTCTGGCTGTCTTGGAAGCTCTCTCTGATCCAAATCGGCGAACACTACAAACTGGACCTGTTGTTACAGATGAAGTAGAAGTTCGTGATGTTGTCTCAGAACTGTTTATAGCAGGAAAAGAACTTTTAATAAGTAAGTAAGTTGTTAAAATAACATTTTATGGTAGAACATGAATAACAGAAATCTTAGCATGATAGTCCACACATAAGAAACTGATACCAATTTTTATTGATCTTGGAATTCAGCAACCTTGCTTGACTCAATGGATAATTCAAGTAATTTATTAGTAGATTTTTGTTTGGATTTTCTAAAGTAATTATCTGTGAATAATGACAATATTTCTTACTTATCAGTTCTTAATCTTTTCATTTCTTTTTTCTTGCATTTCTTGACTTATTACACTGGATAGGGTCTCCAATAAAACATGATAGCAGATATCTCTGCCTTATTTATGATTTTACACGGAAAGCTTCCAACAGTTTACCGTTAATTTTGATATTTGCTGGAGGATGTTTTTAGATACCCTTTTTCAGATTAAGGAAATTTCTCCAGTCATTCAATGCAAAAGTCACTTTTCAGTGCTTTTCTTCCTTTGCTGTCTGTAGTAGGCGTTGCCGTTGACCACTCCTTTCCCTTTCAGCACTCTCTGTGCAGCCTTTTCTCCCCATTGTTGGTGTTCCTTGCTGTTCTGTCCTAGGCAGCCGTGCATTGCCCATGGCTGATCTGAGCATTTACTGTGGATGCATAATGATGGCTCTAAAGCTATGTCTCTGTTTTAGATGTTTTCTGAGTTTTAGTCTGTAATACCTAGTTGCCTATTGGACTAGTTAACTCTTGCTAGTTCTCTGTTACTGAGATTCCATGTTCCTTTCTCTGGGGTGGCCTTCCCTGGCTGACCTCCTACCCTAAACCTGTATGGGATTTGCTTCTTATTTGTCCCACCAGCACCCTGTCTTTGCCCACTAAGATATTTTGTTTTCCCCACTAGAGTGTGAGCTCTGTGAAGGCAGGGGTTGTGTTTGCTTCTCTTCCATTGTTTACCTAAGTGCCTCTCAGTGTCTGATGTTTAATATTTAGTATTTCTTTGCACAAATGACATTCAAACCTCTCTTTCTTTTCTAGTGTCAAATACTGGTGCAGATGGGATGCTTGATTTTCCAAAATCATCTCTTCTTCAACTTATTATAAAAAGAAAAAATGTTATTTCTGTGGATGCTGCTGTAAAATTTACAAAATTAGCTTTTACTTATGAGGAATGGAGTTTATTTGAATCTTCAGCTGGGCAGCTTATTGATTTTCTCCGGGTAATATATGCAAAACCATTACTTTGTTTTTATTGTATTAAGATGACATGGAATTACTAATCAACTTGTGGGATATACTTTTCTTAGAGGCGGGATGATCCAGAGTCAAAGAAAGCAGAGAAGAATTTAACTCTTCTTATTGCAATAGAACCTTTAATTAATGTAAAGAGAAACAAAGGTTTGGTCTTTCCTTTCGAAAACTACAAAGAAGGTCAAACTTACATAAACAAAATTGCTCTTCATGGTAAGTATTTATTTGGCTTTTTGAAAAATTAAGGTGATTTGATTTGATAAAATATGCTCTCTGTAGTTGAGGTGAGAGAAAGAATGTTCAAGGCAGAGGGAGCAGGAGGTGCAAAGACCCTGAGGTAAGAGTGTGCTTGGTTGTTGAAGGAACGGCAAGGAGGCATGCATGGCTGGAGTGCGCTGGTAGTGGTGCTGGAATTTGAGAATGTGGTAGGAGGTGAAGTCGGAGAAATAGTGGGGTGCTAGATCTTGCAGATTCCTGGGCCTTGTAAGAATGCTGGATTTTATTTTGAGTTATGGTTTTGAGTAGAAGAATGAGGCTCTACGTAGCTGCTGCCTTGTCAGTGAGGGCAGCAAATCCAAAGCCATCAGTTTGCTTCAGTAAGGAAAGGTTTGGTGGTCTCCTCTCTCTTTCCAGCATGCAGAGTTTTCCATTCTAAAACTTTCTGAGTCTTAAAAGCTATTGTGTATTTAGTTGAAAATCTGCAGCCTCTGTATTTTAGACCAATGAGAATTATTTCATTCCAGTTTTTTGTTTTTTTATGTTTTATCATGTTCTTAAGGAATTGCATAGCTGCTCAGTTGTGTGGTAAATAATTTGTACCAAGAAATGATGCTTTTTTTTCTTCTAGTGTTTTCTGAATAGATGTCTTTGCTATTTTTATTTCAACTGCCATATTTTATGTGTGTTTTAATATTATAAACCTCAATTCCATTGTGGACATAGTTGGCATACAGATTGCAGATTAATGAAAGTAATAATAGTCTATTTTAAAGGAATTAGAGCCCATTTAGATTAGTTTTCATGTGAAATGCTATACATTCAGGTTATAAAAACATTCTATACAGTGGTTTAAAAAGCTATATATATACCCATCCCTGAAAAGCAACCCATGTACATCATTTATATCATTTTTGTAGAATTTCTGTGTTTCTGTGCCTTTTCTACTTGAAGTTTTGTAATTAAAATTTTTTTATTTTCTTTTACTTTATAAATTGAGACACTTTGAAGACTTGTGGATATTCAGAAGACATTTTCCGTTTGGCAGCAACCTTGTATTCCTGTGTCTGTGACTCTCCTCAGGTGAAATACCTATTTTGGATAATTTCTAATAGTATCCAAGGAAGCTATTTTCCTTAATTTAAAGCCAGATTTAAAAATTACAAGAATTTCACCATGCTAACATTCTATACTCTTTAATCATTAGAATAAGAGATAGAATTGTATCTTGACTTTAAATCTGTTTTTATTATTGTCATCATTTTGGGCGTCAGTCTGTTCCCTCTTGGGAAATTTCTAGGCTAGCTCTGTTTCTAGTAATGAAGAAAATGAGTCAGTGGTTTTAATAAGAGTTAATATTCATAATGAAATACTGCTTTCTAGCCCTTGAGTAACAAGCCTGGTTATTATTTGGAGTCATTTTGCACACAATCTCCAGTATTTAGAAATGATGATTTGTGGGTATGAATATTTAAGTAAAACTAGTACAGCACTCATTTTAAACTAAATGCCAGGGATCCCTGGGACTTCTCTGAGGTTCCTCAGGAGCCCAACTTTACATAGTAACATCCTAACCTGTTCTCATTAGTTTCATGTACAACGTTGAGATTCTGATGGAATTTCATTTGAAAATTTGGTTTTATTGTTATAAAAAATGTTTGAAAACCACAGTTATAGAGCATTGTGTTAACTTTTTTTTTTCCAAGCAAGTGAAACACGATAAGGGACTTGAGCAGTTCCACTCTTATAATAATTTCGATTTCTTTGTTTATTAGATTATGTTATAACCTGTGACAGGTATTTAATTTTTGAAAGAAAAGTATTTGACCACAAATATAATGATTATAGTGGGCAAATTAAACCAAAAATTCTGATCAAGGCTGAAAAGAGCATGGAATATTCATTTCTCTGCTTTTTAAAAAATTGTGTGCATCTTAGTTCAGTTCAATTCATTAAATATTTATTGTGCTCTATTATGTTTTCAAGCACTGTTCTAAGGAACCACATATGCAAAATAAGTCTTAGAGCTACCTCAAAGGAGCTGAAGGTTTGGTATATTTTTATCATAAATTCATTTTTTTTCCTAGTGCAGATACAATGAGTAACTTTCTTTTTTTTTTCCCCCCTTTTGAAACGAGCCAAAGTAACTGAATGAATTGAGAGGAGATATATGCTCATTTTGGGTCATCTGTTGATATCCAGTGTGATATTCTATTCAGTTTCTTCACATCTCTCTTTTCTTCTTGTCTATATCCTTTCCCAGCTCCTCATTCCCCTCTCTTACCAGTTTCTCTGCTTCCCTATTTTTACTATTTTAATAGAGAAATTTTAAAAAGAAGGAAGTATATACAAACTTCAAATCTGGATGGAACTGATTGGTTTACATCACCTACCTAAAAATACTTGGAACTTTTCTTTTTAGAGAGGCGAATTGTTATGCGGGTTAAATGAGTTGGTATATACCTTAGTCTGTTTGAGCTTTGTAACAAAGATACTGTATCCTGGGTGGCTTAAGCAACAGACATATATTTCTCACAGTTCTGGAGGCTGAGAAATCCAAGATCAAGGCACCAGCAGATTTGGTGTCTGGTGAGGATCTGCTTCTTGGTTCATGCATGGCTGTCTTCTTGCTGTGCCCTCACTTGGCAGAAAGAGGGAGTCTCTCACTCTCTTTCTGAAGTCCTTTTTGTAAGGACACAATTCTGATTCATGATAGCTCCACCCTCTTGCCTAATTGCCTCCTAAAGGCACCTTCTAATACCATCACATTGGGAGTTAGGAATTCAGCATAGGAATTTGGGGTTGACACAAACATTCAGTTCATTGCAGTCTGTAAAAAGCTCTTAGAATGTTGCCTGGCCCACATTGAACGTATATATCTATGTCTGTGTGTCTTGTTATTCTTGTCAATTTACTTCACCACTTTTGTTTTCAGAATGCTCAGCCTGATAAAGAAATCGTTGTGGACATGATAATGTTCCTGTGGCAGAAATGCAAATTAGGAATTCAGCGGATCAATGTGTCCAGAAATGACTATGCAAAATTCACCCAGAAAATCAGTACTAATAAAGTATTCCTTTTTGCTTCCTTTCATATGCTTTTTGTTATTGTTAATTTAATTTGTAATACACATTTCAAATTAAATTTTCTGTATTTATCCACCTGCATAATTACTATTCTTTAAATGTAGTGGTGAGTGAGCCTTTCTTTTAAGTGTGTTCCCTGCACTTCTGTCCCAAGTTAGTTTTGGGGAGTGGGGAGATATTTCAGGTTCTTAAGGGAGGAGTAAATATAATCTGTTTAAGGTTACACGAACTTGGATAAATTCATTAAGAAGGCTAATAATGGAGAATACAAGCAAGTAAGGCATTTCAGTTTTTTTCTGTGATAACAGTGTATTTAGACTATTTTAAAGTGCTATTTCATGGAAAGGAGAAAGTTGAACAGGTGAATACTATAACCTGGAAACTTAGGAGAGAGTATTTTAACAGGAACACAGTCTTCTATAATATTGAGGCCTCCTAAGATTAGCTACATTAGGATGTATGGGCATGATTTTATCATATCCTCTAATAAAGGAATGGTGAGGGTGCATAAATATTGTTTTCTCATTTTAGCTCCCAAAGTGTGTTGGCTAATTTTGTGTGCTAAGCTTTGGGGTTTTAGGCATGAAAGACAGCTTCCCAGGCACCCAGCGTGGAGCCTGAAACACCTGCTTCCCCCTCCCTATTTTGGAGGACTTTGATAGTGAGCTCAACAGCTGCTGTTTGAAGGGAAAATGAGAATTTTGAGGATACAGATAATCTTCACTGATACATTTAAAAAAACCAAACGATAAATTTTCCATTTATGGCTATAGATATACAAACTATAAGCTTAAATGAATCTTTATGAATTTATATAAACAGATTGATTATTAAATATCCTATTAGGATTATTAATCTTTATATTACTTACCATTCAGCCCCACTAATAAGGAAGACTACCTGTATAACATTCCATATGATTAGAAGGTGGTGATTTCTAGGAAGTACTGAGTTTTATAAAATGTGACTCTTTCTACAATGTAATGTACCTTCAATTGATTTTACTGTATATTTTCTTTTTAGTGGGTTTATCTTCTGTGGCAGATAAATGAGATAATTCACTGCTGTAAAATGGAAGACATTGACATTGTGATGGTGGCAGAGGTCACATTACGATTAAGTGAAATATTGGAGTCTTTAGGAAACCCACGAAGAAAATTTAAAAAATCTCTAGGTAAAATACTGAATGAAAAAATAATGAGATACGGATATATAAGTATAAATTGTAATACAGGATAACTTCTGTTCATGGAAACTAGGCATTTCAGTATTGTGCTTTATTGATGATTTATAATCAAAGATAGAAATGATAGAAGTTCAACCAAGTTGATGTTAATAAAAGGTTATATGCTGTATGGTTCGGTGGCAGATAAAACTCTGTCTTCTTGTCATGTGTATATTTCCCTTCTCCATTCCTCATGTCCACTTCCCCTTCTCTCTCCCTCCCCCATTCTTCCTTTTTTTTCTTTTCTCTCCTCCCTTTTATCCTACTTCCTCCTCTTCTGTGTCCCACTAGGGTGTACACTTCTTGAAGGGAGAGAGCGTGTTCTGGTTACTGTCACATTCCCACACCCCCCACACTGCCTGACACAGAGTAGGAGCTCAGATAAATGTTTGTTGGATGGATAATGTCCTTCTACCTTTTGTCTCCTTTTTAAGTCTCTCCTCTCTTCTGATTCCCTCCTTTGAAAATTATTCTTTTTTCTTCATGTATTCTGTATCTTTTCTTCTCTTCCCCTTTGTTCTCATCTTCTTCTTTTTGCCCTCATTTCCCACTCACTCTCCTCCTCTCCCTGTCCTGACCCTTTCCTGCCATTATCCTCTTCTCTCTGAGGACCTCCTTGTTCTCTGACCTCCTCATTCTTTCTTCTGCCTGTGGGTGAACCCCTTACTATCTGGCTCACTAGGTAACTCATATATAGAAAATGAGCTGGGGGTGTCCTTGTGGGTGTCTACTGTCCTTTTTCACCCCACTTACAGAGTGTGTATGACATCTGAGGGACTTGGTAATAACCTAATTATTGTAATAATTGTTTTCCCAGAGATTCATTCATCTGGCCCTGCCTATTCTCGGTTGTTGAATGCAGCCTTGCAGGTGGAATTTGAGAGCCATTGTTCTCAAACTTTGACTGGTATCAGTACCACTTGGGAACTTCTTCATCATGCAAGGCCCAGGCCTATCTTACTCCACCAGCCTGGATCTTTCTAGTCTTCACTAGCTGACCAGGTGATTTTGATACACATCAAACTTTGAGGACTACTGGTTAGAGGTCTCTTGCTGTCTAACACATTCACTGGCCTGAAGTCATATTTTTTGACATGTCTTGTCTTAAAATGCTTTTTCCTTTTTAAAAAAAAGTATAATGCAGAATTTCAAATATGAAGTAGAGAGATAAAATAAGTCACTGTATACACATCTTCCAGTACCAGTAATTATGAACATTTTGCCAACCTTATTTCATCTCTCCCAGCAATACTTTCTTTTTTCCTGGAGTGTTTTAAAGCAGACATCATGTCATTTCACCAACAAATACCTCAGTGTGTGTGTGTGTTTGTGTGTGTGTGTGTGTATCGGTCTTCCTATCTATCTAACAGATAAGGTTTGTTTTTCTTTTTATAAAACTACAGTGCTACTATTATACTTCATGAAATAAGCAAAAAAATTTCAGTGTCCCTAATTGTATTAAAATGTCTTAAGTTGGTTTGTTCCAATCAGGATTCAACAAACCCACACATCTTACTTTCTTACATGTTTCTTAAGTCTCCCTCTGTAATCTATAGCAGCCCCTTCTCTCCGTACTCCCCAAGAAATTGCGTCATCACCCTGTAGGATTTCCCACATTCATTTGGCTATTTGCATCCTTGTGGTGTTGATTAACTTGTTTCTCTACCTGGTAGTTAGATCTGCCAGGTTGCTTGTATTCAAGTGATAAGTTTTCAAAAAATATTTTTTTCTCCGCCTCTTCTCCTCCTCCTCCTCCCCTGCCCCTTCTCCTCCTCCACCCTTATAATTATAATTATAATTATTTTGGCAAGAGTACTTCATGCATACTCCCTATTTCATTGAATCAGGAAGCATACAATGCCTTGTTGTTCCGCTTGTTATGATGTAAAATTTATCAGAAAGTTCAGGTGTTGTCAGCTTGACCTCCTTCCTAGGTTGGTTTCCCCAGAAGTAGATTCTGAGACAAGGAGTTGGGGGTAGTAGTTTATTTGGGATACTGTCCAGGGAAGCAGGGTGGTGGGGTGAAACGTGACAGAGAAGGAGAGGAAGCCAAAACAAGGTACAGGAGGTTAATGAGAAGGCTGCTGTTGTGGGTAAGGGGCTTATTCCCATGAGGGGCCTCTAGGAGACTGTGTTGAACATGCCTCAGAGAGCGGGGAGATTGGGGCATTTATACAACCTTTATCTGTCCTTGGTTGAACGCTAATGGAGGAATAGTGAGAAGCCAGAGGGTGCTTGTACTTTCTAGCATTCCTTCTACATTTATTGCATTGATTTCTTAAATGAAACGCTTACTTCATCAGTTGTTTGGTTACTCTGGTTATTTTTGATTATGTGGTAGACATTATATTTGCTAAATATTTTATACAAATAATTTGAAGCCTTAAGTGACCTATTCTTCCAGGGAAGATTTATGCTTGCTTTTACTGTCTGTATCAGGGCACTACTACTCTAGGATCTCGTCATTTCCATTTCTAGTTACTCTTAAGTCCTAGGATACAGCTCCTTCTGGCTTCTCACCTTTGGTGAGCCCTGGGTACCAACCTCTGTTGCTTTGGCCCACCAAGGTTGTCAAAGCATCTTTCAGCATTTCAGCTTTCCTCTCCAGAACTGATGAATGCCTTCAGTGGGAGAAGTAACTTGAATGCCATTCTGTATTCCCTGGGCTCCCCTCCCAAGACCCTGGCTCAGTATTGGTGTTTTCATTATCTTCTTAACTTGCAGATTAAAAAAAAAAGTGGTTTTTTCCAGCTTTTCTAGCCAGGAGAATGTTCCCAGATTATTTATTACTGGAAGCAAAAGGCCCAATGATTACTTTTTTGAAAAAGTCTATTTCTTATTCAGTTTTTTGTTTTGTTTACTTGTTACTTCTGGAAGACTATTGTTTTATGGTGTTTTTTACTCTTTAATTATAAATAGGCTAACTACAATTTATTGTACTGATTCTTTGTTAAAATGTTTCATTTCTGAAGAATTAACCAATATTGGAGGACAATACATTTGTAAATTTGAAAACATCTACATTTATGTAATGAGGGATGTCCCTGTTTAGATATGTAAATATTTATAACTTTTCCAACAATGTTATTCTCATTTATCTTATTGGCACATAAAACACAAAATATAAGTCAATCTTATATGTTAATAATGATCATCTGCTTCAACTTGTTTGTTAGTCTGTTTATTAAATAATACAATTAGAATTTCTTATTTAATAATTTTTAGACTAGGAAACTAGCATTGCTATATACAATTTTATTATTTATAGTCTTCTAATTCAAACCAGACTTCTGTGACATTTGTTTAAATTCATAAAGTTTCTACACTTTTATTTTCTGAATGCTTTTTAGTGGACTTTATGGAATATATAGAAAGACCAGTCTCTTTACCATAATATTACCTTGTTGATAATCAAGATATTTGATTTGGTTTGTTGTATTATAAGATGCTTTTAAATTAACTTCTATAAAGACAGTGTAATTATTTGAAATAAATAATTCGATATTTCGTCAACTTCTAATTGTTCAATCATTTCTAAAATCGTGGATATTTAAAAAGGTAACTAATTTAGCATGTTTTTTGTAGTTACGATTCACTGTTATATTTCCATTTTCCTCTCTCATCCTTCTGTTTTCTCTGGTCCTTCTTTTCCTTTGTTTCTTCCTCTCTCCCACTTTGTCTTTCCCCTCTTGCTATTTTTCTCTTCCTCTTCCTTCTTCTCTTCCCACTGTCCCCCTCTCCTCTCCCTCTTCTCCCTTCCACCCTTCCTTCCATTCTTTCCTTTTTTATTTATTTTTTTTCAGATATACCTTTAAGAAAAGAGACTAGTGAATTGCTTGAGACTCCAAAGGGGAGTGTGGAAGTTCTTCCAATGTTAAAGGTATTGCAAAGTATTTTAGAAAATACAGTTAAGAATATGAATTTTAATTTTCAAATAATATTAAATTTGTAAATGTATAATGGTTAATTATAGAAATAATTTTGAATATTTAGTATCTGACAAGTTATGATTTCTATACACATTGAGAACCATAGTGACATTTTTCTACCTTTTGCTTTTACTTTAGAAAAATCCAATCAGTTCCAAAAAAAGCTAGATAAAGTATCTTAAAAAGATTTATAGTTATATTACTGTATATATTTTGAATGTGTTGTGATTCATAGACTCAGAGCAGAGATGTCCTACTCAGACAGACTAAATATCTGCCTCTAACAGACTAAATGAGTTACTACCTGCATAAAATGCACTTGGAACAGTCCCTGGCATGTGGCAAGTCCTCAGTGAGTGTTAGCTTAAGAGAAGAAAGAGGGCGAGGGGGGTAAATGGCCATTCCTCTTTTTGATTATGGTTTGCTTACTGTATTTGACTTATTTCTGTACATCATGGGTTGTGTTGATCTGTAGGTCTGAATGGTAGACTAGGGAACTGTCTCATATATGTGGTAAACATTCACTTATTCATCGGCAAGAACTAGAATAGCATTTTGCAAACTCTGTCCTGTGTGATGCTAGTACTACACTTCAGAGAAGGATGCCAGGGTCAAGTAACCTTGGCTGATTTTGGATTAAACACAGCAGGTTCCTTACTGTAAGACTTCTTAGAGGCATTAATTTTCTCATGAGCACTGTGGTTTTCCAAGAAGGAGATACAGAATACCATATGTTCTATTATTTGAGCATAAAACCCGTTTTGCCTGCTTAGGACACTTGTGTTCATGGACTACAGTTGAAAACTATTTTTACAGAGGAAGCCAGTGATCTGTATTTTGGTTTGCCTGATTAATGAAAAACTGTAATTTTAAATTATAAATTGTGTTAACATTAGAGGACATTTCAAGGTATAAAAAATTTTAAAAATGTCTAATTTCACTATATGGACCTAAAAATTATCATTTTGTATATTTTCTCCTAGACTTTTTTCACTTTTTTTAAGCATAGTAACGGTCTAATGTTCTTTTCTTAACATTATTTCAGCAGCCCTTTTCTTGTTGCTAAACATTAAGCCTCATCATTACTGTTTTCTTTGAAAAATTGATTTGAAATATATGACATAAAATTATAAAGAATATTATAGTGAAGACTTATTCCCCCATAACTCTTTAAGAAATGAAACATTACTAGTAGAGTTGAAACTTAACTCCTCTACTAGCCCCTCCTGATTATACTGCCTTTCCTCCTACCTGGGAGTAACTGTATAGAACTATACACAGTGACTGTAAATTCTAGGCATTTTAGTACTGTTATTACATATGTGTGTATTTTTAAGCAATACAATATTGTTTTTAAATGGATATAAATAGTGTCATACTGAGTGCATTCGTCTGCAGCTCACTTTTTAACCTCAGTATCATGTTTGTGAGATTTACTCAAGTTGATCTGTGAAGCCATGGTGATCATTTTCATTGCTATGTCCAACTTGGTCAAGATTGCATAGTAAGCGGGTTTGAACTTACGTGTTTCCTTCAAAGTTCAGGCGTTTAGCCACTGTGCTGACTCTTGATTTTTAACAAAAGTGTCCTCAGGGTATTGTATAAAAATATTTCTCTAATACATAAAAAATGCAAGTCCTTAGAAACTGAGTACCAGTCAAAAGATTTAAATGTACTGGGGGACCAGGGGAGCACTCTAAATTTACTTCCTTGAATGTAATGTTCATTTTCTAGCAGTAGATTTCAGGGAATGCAGTTTTTGAGTTCTTTACACTGCATTGTGTCTTCTGAAGAAAGATACAGTTGAGAAATCTTAAACTGGGGGAAGAGAATGTTTGGACTGCATAAGAGATTGAGGAGGCGTAATAGCTGTCCGTTAGTGGTTTTTCCAGGGATCACTTACAGTGCTTGCTAAATATGTAGCTTCCCATTTCCCTCTCTAGACTTACTGAATCATAATTTCAGGGATGAGGTTCTTAAAAGTTTGTATTTCCAGGTATGTGCCTCTTAAAATTTCTCCAGGTCGATTCTTAAGGAAACTAGAATTTAACAATTACTGGCTTAGTGAACTAGCACTTATTCTCTGAGTCTTCATAAGACTGGGCTAAGAATAGTAGTAGAAATACACAGGGCTAGATTTTGGCTTGGATAACAAATTTCTGGCAATTAGAGGCACTAAATGAAATGGATTTCTTAGAGGGTGACAATCAAGAAATTGAAGGCCATTTATGAACAATTGCTACTGTGTTTAAATTAGAAAAATGCACCCTGTGTTTAAATTAGAAAAATGTCATTGAGATGATTTATTACCATCTGCTAAGAAATTGTCGAAATAAACATAGAAGTCTATGATGACAGTGGTGTCAGTGGCACCCCCTAAAATTGTGCGATACACAACCTGCTCAGCTACAGTGGAGCACATGGTAGATGCAGCAGAGGTGATTCATTGGTAAGGTCTGAGGGCATAGCAGTTGGTGTTGGGAGACTTAAGAGTTGAATCCTGAGTCTAATATTGACTGTGTGATCTTGAATGAATTAATTCATCTGTTTGAATGTAAGTGTCCTCCCTCATCTGTAAAATTGTAATGGTAGTACCTAATTCTTCTAGTACTATTTAAGTTATACAGTTTAAGTGAGCTGTCAGTAGCGTTGTGGAAACCAATACCTGGCATGTGGTGAAAACTCAGTTTTTCTCTTATGTTTCACATAGTGCACTGAATCTCAGCCTAGAGTCTCAGATCTGTCTGAAGGGAAGTGAAGTGGGGAAAAAGACTGAGAATTTATTATAAGGAGAGTCCAAAATCCATATGCTCACCTAGTAGAGTCTGTAGTTGGAATAAATTATATATCTTGTCATATATACATGCAACCATTAAAAATATTTTTATATTTTGCAATTATATTAAAACCCTTGAAAGTTTTACTGAATACATGGCTATTTTCAAACAAATGGATTATAAAATTATAATAATTAATAAGAATCTACCTCATTGGATTATAGTAATTAAAAAATTAACCCATATGAAGCATTTAGCCCAGTACCTGGAATATGTATTAATTAAATGTTAGCTGTGGTGATGACAGAGGTGATGGTGATAGTGATGATGATAATGATGATGACAGAATGTGGGTGTGTGGGGAGGGTCTTTGAAATTTTTTAAGTTAAAAGATATCCTTAGCGACTTCTCTTTGTGGCAAAATGGAAAACTAAATGATGTGAAAACCCCCTTGCTTCAAAACACCTAGACAGTTTGGACAGAATTGAACAGATATCCTCAAGCATACCTCAGAGCTCACAAGAAAGTAAGATAAATCCCAGGGGCCGAAATAGAAAGGGGAACTGAAAACCAGAATGGTAAATTTAGAAATAGATGCTGCAGTAGGTCGATGGGCTCAGTTACAAAGTAACTTAGGTTAACAGCCATACAGGGACAAGAGATGAGCCTTGGGCACAAGAAAGATGGGGCTTGGAATTCAGGCTCTCGCATAAAGTTAGAACCTGCAAAAGACTTATCTTAGGAGAAGATAGACTAGGAAAAAATCTGCCTATTTAAATAGGGAGGTATCTCAGCTTGGGCACTGAGATGTGAAGTGGATGGGAGAAAGTCTCTCTTAGTGAATTAGAGTTTGGACCTGCCATTGTGTAAGTTGCATACACAGATTTATACTTGGGAACCTCACTTAGCCTGTGATTCTTGAATGGAGATACATACCTATATGTATCTTGAATATACATGTAATCAAATTATGTATATTCCAGGGAAGCAAAGATACTTTAACACTAGAAAAATCTATTACACAGTATATCACATTAGCAGATGAAAGGGGAAAAAATGACCACCTCATTTGATAAAGAAATGCAACAAAAGCATTTGAAAAAAATTAATTGTCTTTAAAAAAAAGACTCTTTTAACAAATTAGGAATAGAAAAGATCTTCTATATCCCATAAAGGTTATCATCCAAAGATCTTTAATGACTGTTGCAGTAAAAATTAAAAACAGTCCCTTTATACTGATGTAACAACTTAAAGGTACCTGTCATTCTTCTGTTGAACGTTTCCTAGGGGCCTTAGACAGATGTTAAAAAAAAAAAAAAAAAGAAAAGCAGAAAAAAAAGACACTAAGAACTGTAAAGGAAGTATTAGACTAGTGTAATATATTTTTAGTAACAGCAATCTAAACATCCATCAGTGGAAGAGTGGATAAGTAAATTGTGACAGTCCCCAGTATAACACCATTTCATCGTAGCCCTGAAGATGAACGAGGTAGAGTCAGCTTGGCACCATCGCCATTTTCTTCTGTAGTCACCTTTGCACTGTAGGGGGAAACCCTGGAACTGCGTTTCCCACCATCTCATTTCCATGCGGTTCTAGATTAGTCTTCCGATAAGCAGCACTGGCATGAATGCATTTGTAATGCAGTAGGAAAGAGAGAACTCTTATCTGCAGTGGTGGATGGAAGAAGTTAATTTACCAGCCCTGCTGAGCAAGCCCGTGCAATTCACTTGCTTCAGTGTAGTAGACACGTGAGGTTGTCAGCTGCCTCCTGGATTCTTAGATTCGCAGAGCCTTTTGCGTGTAGTAAAATTGTCAGCTTTCTTGATCTTTGCTCCCCCAGTGGTGATGGAAACCTCTAGTTCTGTGCATTAAATCCCTTTCTGCTTGGAATACCTAGAGTTGCTCTGTGTTCCTAACCAAACTGGCTGACACGCTGAGTTGCACACAAAAGCAGGAGAATGTTTCAGCGACATTTGGTTGAGTGAAAAAAAGTGAACCACAGAATTTTACGAGAGAAATAAAAGATAGGCAAAGCAATGTTGCGTATTGTTAATGGACACATGCTCATGCAGTAAAAGTTTAAAAACATGCAAAAGAATGGTAAAAACCAAATTCAAGGACAGTGGCTACCTCTAGAGGCAGAAAAAGGAGTGTCATTGTGAACAGTTATACAGGGGGTTTCAGTGATCGGCATATATGTGTTTGCTTTATTTCCTAAAACTTCTCTGAAGAAAATATGAAAACTTAGAATGCTTGAACAAAGCTAGATGCTCTTTGTGTTATTCTCTGTGTTTGCGTCTGTGAGAAGAAGTACAATGAAAAGCCATTTAGTTTTTGAAAATCACAATATAGACCATTGGGCTTGATAGCCTCTAAGTCTAAACTTTCAGCCCTGAGATTCTGAGATTTAAAAAAAAATTAACTTTCAAAATAAAGTATGAGAAAACAACAAATTATGAGTTATATTTTTAGAATTTACCTATACATTTGATATAATCAGAATTTTGAAAACTAAAAGGAAGATGTACACATGTTTGTGAAAAGTTTAATTTATATTTGAAAAAATGATTAACTGTATTTTTTACTTCACTTTTATTAATACTACTCCACATTTAATAAAAAATAGTAAGAAATATGACATTGTTGATCTTGGATAGGCCATTTAAATTTTGTTAATTTGGTTTTGAATTATTGTTAAAAGAAGTTTGGAAGTGTCATATATGAGTTGCCCTTAAGTCTTATTTTTCTGTTTTATTTTAAAAATTACTTTAGAAAAAACCTGAGGAACAGTTATTTTTGGCCTATGAACTTCTTGACAAAGCGATTGGTGGAATAAATTTGAATTGCATGATAGCTGCTTTGCCAAATGGAACATCAGCGATTGACCATTGCTATACCACGGTAAGAATGAGAAACTCTGACATTAGATTTAAATTCTACTTAACTAGGAAGAGGGCTGGCCTTGCAGGTGGGTAAGTAAAGCACGATTTGTGATATCTTCCCTCTCATAGGCCAGAAATATATTCCCCCTTTTCAGGAGAAATCACAGAGGGTGAGTCGTCTTTGAAAGTGTCATTGAAGAGAACACTGGTGAATTTTGAAAAGCAGATTTATTAGTGTGTAAGCCAGATTGCAGAGTTAAGAAGTGAGCAGAACAGAATGGCTAAGAGTAAAATGATAACCTGAGTGATAATAGGATAGAGCTATTTTTAGTATGTTTTGATAACTATATTCTTTTTAAATTTTTACTTCAATTCTACTGAAGCACACCCACTATACAGATGGAGACATCTGCAAACCAGTCACACCAAACAGTTTCATAATGGATTTGCATCTTGAACTAATTCAAGCCCAACACCGAATAGCTGTCGTGCTTCTTGACCACTTGCAAGGTAATAGTCCTCAAAGCAAATAACTTGTTCTAAATTAATTTTAAGACAAGTTCAAATACAGAATCAATTTAATTGGTAAATGATGTTCTTATTGACTGGATGTTTTCCAGATAAATTTTTTTAACTTCTCTTCTTAATATGAATAGATGTCTTTCATTATTTCTTTATACCTTGTATAGCAAATCAGTAAGTATCTAAAAAATTTAATTGTTTGAGTTGTAGTAAATTATTGATATTTTGTTGATTCAGTTAAGCAAATATTTATGGAGTGGCTACCAAGATCTAGGAAACATATAGCCTTGCCTCTAATTTTGAGCTTCCTAGATAAGTAAGCCAGCTCTAACAGCCGAGGTCAATAAAAGCAGAAGTGGGCTCAGAGTGTTTGCTGTGGGTACACAGAAGAAGAGAAGAATCTGTAACAGAAAAGAAAGTCAGGGGTGGCTTTTGAGAAGAGGTGATTGTTGACCAGAAAGATAGAAAATATCTTTATGAAGAAGATTGAAAAGGAGACAGACATTTTGGATGGAGAAAGTAGTCCTTAGCTAGGTCGAAGCCAAAAATCATACAGTGAAGTTGAAGAATGGCTGGAATCCTCTTAACAGCTGCAGTAAAGAGCACACGTTGGGGATTGACACTGATAAGCCTAGAGAGGTGGATCACAGATCTTGAAGGGCTAAGGGGTTTATGTTTTATCCTGGAAGCTACTGAAAAACTTTGAAAGATCTCTCTGACAGTAGTGTCAGAGAACAGGTGACTTGGATCTAAGTTGTTTTTACCTCATTACTAGGTAAAGAGGTCAAAACGTTAAAAAAAAAAAAACAACTGATACCAGTAGTAATACTAGTGAGCATAGAGGTAACAGTTACTCAAGTTTAAGACTTGAAACAATAGATCTAAAAACTCTTCAGTTTGAGGTTAAGTTTTGATAAAACCAAGTTACTCCTGGCGTGACTGTATAGTCAGTATTCATTTAACTACCACTTCCCCGTTTTAAACTACTGAGTAACTATAAAATGTAACCGAATGTTCTAGCCTAACATGACTTCTGACCTCGAACACATTCAGATGTCAGATCATTTATACAGCTAAATATATTTAATCACATGCTGGTTAATTAAGTAATTTTTTGAGTGCAAACATTTTCTGTGCAGCTTTTTAAAAATATAATTGACATATAACATTGTGTAAGTTTAAGGTGTACAGCGTATAGATTTGATACACTAATATATTGCAAAAGGATTACTATCACAGTGTTACCTAATACCTCCATCAGGTTCCATCAGGACCATTTCTTTTTTGTGGTGAGAACATTTAAGATTTAGTCGCTTAGCAACTAACAAGTATATACTACAGTATTATTAACTATGATCCATGCTGTATATTAGATCCCCAGAACTTACTCATCTCATATAAATCTTATTTTAAAGATTTACACTGTTAAAAAACATTTCTCAAAGGAAACAATTGGAGGGAAGCAAATAATTAAAATTTATCTATGTTATATAAATTAAAAAACTTTATAAAGTTTTTCTAATAGATAAATGAGGTTATTTAGGATAATAACCTTGACCATTCTTTAGTTTGAAGAGATTTGGATCAGAAATGTATTTCAAAATGTGAATGGCATTTATGTGTCAGGTTTTCTTAAAAAAAAACAGCCCATAATTCTCACTTTGTAGCTGTATTATTTTCTTTTTGAAGAAGTAGGATCTGTTCACTTTTAAAGGTACTAAATAGTTCATTATCTAATTGTCATCCATAAGTCTTTGAAAGCCAAATGATCCTCTGAGTTTTTATCAGAGACCACTTAAAATATTGATGGTAGACTTGAGCTCAGATTTATGGAATTAGTTATTATTCCTTCTCAATATCTGGGGCTGCTTGATGTTTTTCTCTGCTTTGTTGAACTGCCACCCTAGTACAGATGATCACTTTTTTCCTCCTGTCATTCTTCATTCTTCACTCTTACAGGCTGTTGTCTGACTGATGTTGCCTAAATCCTGCTTTTGTCATTCTTGTTCAAGAACTTTACAGTGGTTACCTGTTGATGACTATGGCATTCAATATGACTCCTGTATTGGGCATTCAGAGTTTTCTTGCAGTCTCATTCTTCTTATCTCTGATGATTATAATCACGAGAGTTATCACTTAATTAGCATTTACAATACCCTAAGTACTGAGAGAATGATGCATTATTTTCTGCTTTGTGCTGCTATCTCCATGCAGATAAATTTCATTATCCTTTGCCATAACAGAAACCTTATATCCTTTAATGTGTCTATTGGCATCTTTTCATCATTCAGTCATCATCCCATGGTGACTCACGCGCATTAGCACAAATAAACCTTAATAAAAGGGGTTTATTGTAAGGTTACTATAGGTACCTCACATAATTTTAAGGACAGAAACAAAATATTGCCAGGTCTCTTGAGAACCAGACCTGGAAAATGAAGAATCAGTATAATATTCTCCATCTCACTGGATCAGCATACCTTCATCCTCTTCTTCCTCATCCTCTTACTTCTTTCCTGGACCACAGTGATGGTCAGTCCAGTTTGCACACCAGAATCTCTCACTGCCCACAATCAACTGGCAATGAGTTGTGTGTTAGGTAAAAATCTTGAGAGAGCCTCTGACTTTATCAGCCACAGCTAGAGGAGAATGAAGGTCTTCAGGTGGTACCCAGAGCTCTTGTAGGGATTATGGATGAAGCAATTTAAAAAAATTTATGAGAAGAGAAAATGAACAAAAGTTAGTTGGAACCCATTTATCAACCTTCAAAATGATTTTATTTAAGATGAAGTAGAAAATCAAATGTTTCTATACTTTGAAAATTCTTGATGTCCACAGGTATACTGGGGCAATAAAAGAAAATCTGACAGTAAAACTGCATTATAATACATTTGTTTGAATTTTTATCTATTGATGAAAAAAGATGTATGATAGAGGAAGCAGTTTCTTGGTTTTTTGTTTTTTTGTTTTTTTTACAAACAGTGCTCTTTAGTGTTTAGAAAATATTTCCTTTCCTGGACACAAACCTAATTGTAATGGCAATCTTTTTCTTCCTGTTCTTCCTCTTCTTATTCTTCTCCTTTTTCAGTTTTGCAGACTCCAACTGTTAGCAAAAACATATCTACCAGAGGTCCAGAAAAGCTGAAAAAATCTGGAAGCCCTGATTGTTTTACAGGTAATTAGAATTTGGATAAACGGTCTTTCCACATTTTTTTCCCATTTTTCAGTTTTATTAGGTCAGATTGTTACAGTTTGACTGTACATATACAGTAAATCTCATGTAAATACATATACACAATATACTGCACGTATTTTTTTTTAATTTACACATACATACTGTTCATTGTTTCTAGGAACATTTAGAGCTTTAGCTTTTTAAACTTACATAGTTATCAAAGGAATAAAGCCAACCATAAAATAAGAATTAATTCAAAAAGATACATATACCCTGCCGTTAACAGCAACACTGTTTATAATTGCCAAGATATGGAAGCATCCTAAATGCACATCAATAGATGAATGGATAAATAAGATGCAGCATATATATGTAATGGAACACAACTCACCCATAAGAAAGAAGGATATTTTGCCATTTGCAGCCCTTCATTCACTTTTTTTCCACTTCAAAAATCAGAATTGTATAACTGACATAAACATTTCCATTGCATCAAAAAGAACAAAATACCTAGAAATAAACTTAGCCAAGGAGATTACCTATACTCTGAAAACTGTAAAACATTGATGAAGAAAATTGAAGATGATACAAAGAAATAGAAAGATATCTTGTACTCTTGGATTGGAAGAATCAACATTATCAAAATGGTTGTACTACCCAAAGCAATAAACTGTCTCTCCACATTTTTTTAAAGGTAGTTTCTATGTTGCCTTTTTGGTAAAATGCTTGTTTGCTTTTACAGAGTTAAGTGTAATGAATAAAATAAGGAAGAATAAACTATCCAAAGCAATTTACTTGATGCAAAAAGCTCTTCTAACATTTGAGAAGGATGCAGCCTGTACATCTTCACATAACTTCTTGACGGTAACGATACAGCTTTCCTTCTTTTAGTCCTAATATGCAGTCCCTGTTAAAAATGGATGGTTTGTTTCCCTTTGCAAAAAATAACGTGTTACCCTTAACATTAGATTAGAATTTCAGAATCGCCATGTCTAGTCTTCTCTTTGTGAAGTGAAACAGTTCTAAATAGGGAAACTAATCTGTATCTCCAGTCCTGAACTCTCCTGAAATGAGAGATTCTCTCTCTGCAGGGGAAGTGGAATAAAATCAGAAGGATTCAAAATGAGGTAAATTGTAGAATGGGACACAGTGCCAGTATAATGCATTCTTTACTGTGAAACTAAAATCCTTAAAGTCTGTTAGCTAAGGTACCTTCTCCCAGGTGGATAGTACTAATTTATGGACCAGTTGCCTTTTTGCTCTTGTCTCTCTCTGGGCTGGAAATTGTTCTGTCTTCTTACTGATTCATTATGTGTTGATTTTAGAGCTTAAATTCCCGAGGGGGGGTCACATTTCAAGTTGTGGGATCTTTTTTATTTTTGCCCCATCTGTCACGTAAGTTTGATTGTGTTGGCTGAATGAATGGCACATGATGAAGCAGAGAATACAAGTAGCTTGACTGATAAGGGAAAGAAAAGAGTAGGTCAGAGCTAGGGGGAGGATGCAGAGCTTAAGAAGAGTTTGACATAGAGTGGAGTGGTTAATAGAAGAGGAGAGGGGATGAGACTGAACGCACACAGAAAGCAATTCATGTTCAGTGGCACTCAGTCTGTAGAGCAGACACCTCATCCCCTGATGGAGAAGTGAAGGAGGAGCAGGCAGAGGTAGACTGAAGTATGTCAGTGTGGAGACAGAGAGCTGAGTTGATGCCTTCTTGTCTCAATCATCTGATAAAGAAGGAAGCAAGGAAATCTGCCCACAATGAAGAGTAAGGTCATATAGTCCGACTGAGAAGAGAGAAGGTGACTGGAGAGTGGAGAGAGTGATGGATGAGGGAGCTGACTGTAGGTTAAAGGACTGGCCAGCATCCTGAGGTAGCTGAAGACCATGGATTTTTAGGAGGCCCCATCTGCATGGTGGTATGATACTATCCTGGTGTGGTATTCTTAATAGCTGTGACAACAGAATATTTGTGATAATAGATATTTATACCAGGCTAGATTTAAAAAAATGAAAGTGTAGGTTTAAAGTTCATAATGGAAAATGGGTGAAGGTTGAGTAGGGAAAGAAGTGACACCATCCAGGCTTTTAAAGACTTGGTGACTGTGAGATGTCAAGAGATTGGGCATCTCTATGAGGTCAGGGACCAGAAAACCAGAATCTGAGAGCTAAAAGGATAGGTGTTTGAAGTCAGAGAGTAGAATATTAGAATTTAAGATTCTGATGTGTAGCACTTCCTGATCATAAGTTCATCACTTCATACATCCAACAGATGTTTTTGAGTGCCTGTGATCCATTCAGCAAATATTTATTGCAGGTTGACTGTGTGCCTGGTATTACACTGAATACAAGGGATAAAAACAAATGAACACAAATCCTTTATTTATTCAATAAGTATTGCTGGATTGCTTTCTCTTTGTGGTCTCTGCCTTCAAGATAAATCCAGTCTATAGGAACATAGAGAGTAGGTGATTATGAGTCAGTGTCATAAGGGCTTTAATCGCAAGGGTGCCAGGGGAATCCATCAAGGGAGTACCTAAACCAACAGTGGGGAATGTTTGAGGAACCATCCAGAAATGGTGACATGAAGCTGAATACTGAAAGACAGGCAGGAGTAACTAGAGAAAGACAAAGGTGGAAAGTACATTCCAGGCAGAGAGAACAACATGTGCAAAGGTCCTGAGGCTAGAAAGGTCACAGAGTGCTTATAGTCCTAGAGGTCATTTGGTGTGACAGATGCTTAAATGCAATGGCAAAGGGTCGAGGGTGGTGTCCGGAGAGGATGGCATGAGGTGAGACTAGAGAGGAAGTAGAATCTGGTTCATAAGAAGTCTAAGGACTTTGGATGGATAGATGCTATCAAAGTTCAAAGTGGGGAAGTCTGTCCTGGCAGTGTTTGGGAAGAGCCTCATTGCATTTGAATTAGAGCATTTGAATGGAGGAATTTGATGATGGTGTTAGATAATCTCAGCTGACAAAGGCAGGTGGTGTCTGATCTTTGATGAAAGACTTCTGGGTTGTATTCAGATCCATTTTCTCAGCAGATGCTTCAGTGGCCACTCCCGACTGCCTAGTGCTTGGAGGACATTGGCACTTCAGTCCTTCTATGGCAAATAAAACTTTTCTTTCTTTTAGAACTGTTTCTCTCAGGATTCATCTTATGGCCTCCCAGAGCCTGGAGAGACACAAGCCTCTGGGATTTTCCCTTTTGTTTTATTATGAGCCAATCTTGTCTCTGTAGTATCATAATATACCCAGTCCCCTGCTACATCTCTATTGTCCTACCACTGTGACTGGAAACACACCAGAGATGTGGGGAGTCAAGTTTTCCTGTTCTTCTTCTCATGTATCCTTTCCTTCTGTTCCTTAAGTGAAACTGTTTTAACCTAAGAAAAGTTATAATATCCTCTTAGACTCATGAGAGGCATTTAGAGGCTCTACATTTTACGAGGGGCCCTTCATAAGGATTTTCGCCAGCTAGGAAATGTTGAATATTTATTTAGAAGTCCTGAAATCTTCTACAGCCACCACTGCTCCTGAGTGGCAGTTTTTTATCCTAGTGTTAAAGCTTAATGATCAGTCCTCAGGGTACTCTCATAAACAACGATGTTATGGCTCAAATAATTGCCAAACTTTCTTCCCTTAAAGAAGACAAATAAATTTCTTTCCCTTGGCAATCATTTTCTATTGGGCTATATTACAGAATGTTTTACATTATCATGATCTTGTAATAAAATTATCCCCAAATCAGTATCTGATGTGTCACCTGATACCATAAAAAAGATTTGAAAAGCCTGGGTCTTTTCAGGACTCTTAAATAATTCAAACCCTGTTTTAGTTTTTCAAAAGTTTTCCTGACCTTGTGGTGAAGGATAACCTCATCAGGTGTCTGTTTTACTCTAACTCAGTTAAAGGTGGACCGGCTTGTTGCCACGGATGAGGGACAAACCTTTGATAAGAACCTGTTAGCCTTCTAAGTGAGATGGCTGGCTTTCTTCTTGGTTATGGGGATTTGTTTTTCTCATTTTCTTGTCTTGATTATTTGACTTCTGGAAGTCCATATTGACTTTTAACACATTATACCTCTGATTTATTTTAATGGATTGTACCTAGAACCAGTCAGAGATGTCCTTGATCATCTGCTCCTGATCAAATGGAGCAACCATCATATAGCTTATGGTCATTGCTCTTGGTCCACTTCATAGTCTACCAGCCCAGCATTCAGCATCTTTGCAGAGCAGTTTCTCATTGGGAAGAGGCAGGAATACTCAATCCAAGGGCTAAGGGTTACAAGGACAGGGCTGTGTACTGTTGTTTTCTGTCCAGCATCCATTCCCTCTTCCCCAGCATCACCTTTTGAGGAATTTCTTCTTCCCCACTAGATGTAATCAGGTGGGACTTTTCAGGGGTTTTCTTCCTGCTAGCCAAGAGGAAGACTAGTGATGCAAGCTAGACCAATTAGTTGCTCCCTCCTTGGAATCTGATTCTTGAGCAGAGTGATAAAAAGAAAAAAACTAGTTGGCATTCATTCATTCCAAAGCCTGTGTCCTGATTGGACTATTTTAGTCATGTTCTGTAGAACCTTCTGCCCCTCTGGACTTGCTGTGGTCCAAGCCTGGTTTTCCTGTTGCTTCTGTTGCAAAGTACCCTAACTGATGCATCTAGTGTTCTACTGGTACTGTTTGGTGAAACTTAAATTGATAATTGACATGATTTTAGCAGTTCCAGAATCTAGTCATAGTGTGATAGTGCTTCAGCTCTAAGCAAAGGAGCATTATGGATTAGCATATTATTTTTTTTAAATAATCAACACAGAATCTAATTTTATGGTCCTAATTTGGAACCAGAACTAATGAAGAGGCCCAGGCCACCAGAAGTTCTAACTTCCGGCTGTAATATTTCCTGAATTGACATCTTGGCCCCTAAATACCACTCTCATTAACTATGGCAGCATTAATTGGATTACCAGGTGGACTTATTTTTCCAATTTTACAGCATTTTAGTCAAATAAATTCTGTTTGCTTTTTTGGGGGAAAAATATACGTAAGTCTTTTTTTTCCCCCAGAGATCGTCTCAGCTTTTTAAAATTGTTCCAAGCTGAAGTCTTCCTCACAAAGAGTAAAACCCTTTCTGATTCTAATCCCTCTCTTATGAGGTCATGTTTTGAACCCCAGTCTTCAAACTACTGACAGAAGATATTAGCACATTTACATTTGAAGATTTTTTCTTTTAAATATTTTGAGGTTATTGCATGAAAACTACATCTAGGTTGCCTTTCCACTCTTCTTTTTAACTTCGTTTGTATTAAGACAAGATATCATAGTGGTTAGGAGTATAAGGGCCTTGGATTAGAGTTTTGGTTCTGCCACTGACTAGCTCTATGACCAAGGTCAAGTTATGTAGGTTTTATTAAGTTTTAATTTCTTCATCTGTGAAATGAGTGTTCTTGGGAAGATTCAATGAAATGACGCATATAAAATGCTCAGCATTTGGCACAGAATAAGCAGTCAGTAAATGTTAACCATTGATATTATTACTGCTACTATTTTATCTTCTACTCTGAGCACTCTGGAATGTTCTGTTTTGTCATAGAAGAATGATTTTTTGGTGCTTTAGCTATATTTTTCTCTATCAAGCTACACATTTCTTTCTTTTCTCTTAGAGCTTATAAATTATATATTTTATTCTTGGTAATATTCTTTGCCAGGATTCTTGGATATGACTTAACCTACTTTTCATCTTTTTCTGAAATGTACATAAAGTTGTTGAGAACCCTGACTATACCTTGAGAGATGTACTAGACAAGAAATAAATATGGCACTTTATCATTCCAGTCTTAGGATAGCTGTTCAGGTGTGTCTTAATCATGCTTTTGAAGACTGCATTATGTCTTTCCATAAGTGTTTTGCTGCACTGTGGATGCTAAGCTGTTTTCAGATGTATTTAATGTCAATCTGTCACCATAAGCATTGAGTAACTTATGAAAAGATGCAGGTCACACTTTCTCTAATGGAAACTATAGGCAGAAAGATTTACAAGCAGGTAATAGTACTTTAGACTTCAGTACTGTTGTTTTACAGCAGTAAAACATGTTTTGTTGGACATACTAGGCAACATGATGGACATGGGATAGATAGGCTACAGTGTCGTCTGTGTTAACACTTTCTCTTAAACAATTGAATAGAGCTGGTTTCATGGGAACTTTTTTATTCTTGATTTTTTGGGACTTCTTTTCTGGTGATATTTCCTCCTTCTACTTGAGGCACCCCCTTGAAAAAAGCCCTAATCACTTTCTTTTTTTTTTAATTGAGGTATAATTTTATTGAGGTATACCTTATTGACGTGTAACATTATATTACAAGTTTCAAGTGTACGATGTCATAATTTGATATTCATATATTGCTAAATGGTCACCGTAAGTCTTATTAACTTATGTTGTTATATATTAATAACATATTAACTTATTAATATTATTAACTTATGTATTCATCATCATACAGTTACAAATTTATTTTTCTTGTAATGATAACCTTTAGCATCTACACTCTTAGCAACTTTCAAATGCATAATACAGTATTATTAACTATAGTCACCAGGCTGTATATTACATCTCCATGACTATTTTATAACTGGAAGTTTGTACCTTTTGACCCCCTTCACCCATTTTGCCCACCCTCCACCACACCTGTGGCAACCACCAAATCTGTTCTCTGCATTAATGAGCTTTGCTTTTGTTTTTTTTTTTTAAGATCCACATATATGTGAGATCATATGTATATATAGTATTTTTTTTCTCTGTCTGGCTTATTTCACTTAGCATAATGCCCTCAAGGGCCATCCATGTCACAAATGGCAAGATTTCATTCTTTTTAATGGCTGAATAATATTCCATTAGCTGTCTGTCTGTCTGTCTATCTATCTGTCTTACATTTTCTTTCCCCATTCATCCAGTAGTGGGCATTTAGGCTATTACAAATGATGCTGCAATGAATATGGGGGTGTGTATATCTTTCTGAATTAGTATTCTAATCACTTTCTTATAAATGGGATTTTATTAGCAGCTTAATGATTTACCTCAACAAGTTAGGATTTTAATTTCTAACTAGCATTAGGTTTACCTTGAGTCCTTTTATATAATTTATCTGATTTACCTAAATCAAGGACTCTGTTTTAGACTTTTACTTGTTACTTTCCACTTAAAACTTTAATACTTTTATTAAATCTTTTTTAATTTGGGCCATGGGATCTGAGTTAGAGGGTCTAAAGTTAAAAATGATCAGGACCCACTCACAACATTTTAAACATGTATTAAAATGAGTTATAGTAATGATCATCCTCTTCTTTCATAATTTCATAAATCTTTCACTCAAAACACATTTATTGAGCCCAAAGAAATAAAGCACTATCCTTGCCATTAAGACAACAGTTATTATTTAGAGAGTGTGAACAGTCACATACACAGATACCATATCGTTTAATACCTGCTAAAGTAAAGATTGTATGAAATGAAGGGAATGAGTTCCTAAATCCATGGGACTTATCTTGGAAGAACTTAGAGGAGGCAATGTTTGAGTGGGTCTTGAATCACAGAAGAGAATCCTTTAAGAAGAGAAAACTGTGTAGGCAAAAACTTAAGAGTTACGAAGAAGCCTAGCACTATCAGGAAGTGAGTGGCATTTTTGTTTTATGGAGGATTGGTTGGATAGGGAGAAAAAAGAGTAAAGAGGGAGCTAAGGCTGGAAAGAACAGTTATCAGAATAAAAAGGGCCCTGGGGGAGTTTGCACTATAACAAGTGTTGGAGGAGCCGTTGAAGGACCATCATATTGGAATGGAACAGACTGGAGACCGAGAGAAAGGTGGGAGAATGGTTTACTCATCCAAATCGGTGGTTCCCAGCCCTTGCTGTACTTCAGAGTTATCCTTGGCATTTGTTAATGATACAGGTGTTCAGGCTCCACATCTGGAGATTTGTATTAAGTAGGTCTGGAGTGGGGACAGAGCACCTTAAGTTTTAAATAAATTCTATAGATGATACTGATCAACAACCAGGTTTGAGAAATGTCTGTGTGATAACCCAGGGCAGAGAGCAGGAAGTTTATTTTAATCTCAGTTGGATTCATGGATATGCAGAGAGAAGCTGCTAGAGTCAAGTCAGAAGATGCTAGTGTCCAACTGGTTCACTAGAGCAGGAACTACTGAGGCAAATTTTGGGAATAAATGTGGTAAGCCCAGGGCAGTTGGCGAGTAAAATTGAGATGGGGTCAAAGGCAGTCTGCATTAATATCAGGGCCAATGAGCCAGTGCTGCTGGTGTATTTTACAGGCTCTGAACATAATCCAGAGGAGGGAAACCTCCAAATTTTCAAGATGTTGATCCCCTTCCCTTGTGTTGCCTAATTTTTCCTCAGGCTGATTTTACCTGTTGTGCCACCTGAAATAGTTTGGTATCCACAGCCTGTGATGCGAGTGAAGGCAGTTAACATTTAATGGTCAAAATATAATAGCTTTTATCTCTCTTCTGTGCAAGTAGGAATTTCTTCCCTCCAAATTTTTCCAGTGTTATCCAGGGACTCCACTTACCTTTTGCAGCTCCGGCTTCTCCCTCATCAAACTTCCATGTGTGGTTGTCTGTCAAGGGACCCCTGCCCTGTGGGCTCATCTGTCCTCAGGGAGCCAAAGCTGCTCTGTCATCTGAGGTAGAGGGGAAGGTGAATGAGCCTCTGCCCAGCCCTGTGCTGGCGGTGTGCTCTGGGCTGACCTGGCAAAGCTCATGCCTGCGTTCTCTCAGTGTCTTTTATGACATGACTTCTTTAACATCTGGGTCTTACCCTTTTCCCCATCATTTTCTCCAGTTTTCCCTCAGTTTGGTTGAATGAGTGAAAACATGGAGATGATGGAGGATGACAGATGCCATCCTGACTCCTTGATTGACTCATTCATTCAATGATTTCAAAGTTACACCAAGCACCATGTGTATTATTAGCCTTTGGGTCCGAACACCTAAGGCCTTTGGCATGTAGGCTGTAGAAACATGGTTGCCATATAATACATCCCTTCTCACTTGAAAAAACGATTGTACCATGCAGATGGTTAAGATTCTTGAACTGCAAATGGGAGAAAAAATTTCCAAGGTCTCCTGACACAGAACAAGTGAAATTAAAAACCATTTATTATTACAGATAAATGATAAATTTTAATCCCTACTAATCACTTTAGACCTTAATATTGACCATTTCCAATGAAAAATAAAAATGAGAAGTTAATTCTGATTTAAGTTTTGGCCAAGCTTCATTATATTAGGAAAAAAATGTATATTACTATAGTTTTATAATCTATACTCCCACAGGGAACTGTTCTACTCACTAAGCTTTAAATATCACTTTGGTACATGACTGTCAGATCCTATCCCCAGTCCTGTCCTTTCTTTTGAGCTTGAGTCTAGATTTCCAAATGGAAATTTTAAACTCAGTATGTTCTATGTAGGAGAAATAGCACAGGGTTTTGTATTAGAGTGAAATGCATTTGAAATTTGGAAAACAGACATTTTGTCTTCTCATTTCTTTTCTTGTATTTATTAAATTGGCTAGAACTTCCAGAGTAAAAAGGGCTAGTGGCATTCTGTATCCTTCTGGATTTTATTGATAATTCTTTTAGTGCTTCACTATTAACCATGATTTTAGCTACTGGCTAAAATTAGTATTTTTTTTTTCTCATGCTAAAGAAAGAACTTTCCTTAGTTTATTGAAGCTTGCTTTATTGAGGTATAATTGATAATTACAATTATAATGAGCAATGTGATGATTTTATACACACACACACACACACACACACACATCGTGAAGTAATTACCACAATCAGGTTAATTAACACATTTTTCACCACACCTGTGTGTGTGTGAATTGTTAAGATCTACTCTCTTGGCAAATTTCAAGTATGTAAGACAGTATTATTAACTTTAGTCACCATGCTGTACATTAGATCTTTAGAACTTACTTATCTTATAACTGAAAATTTGTACCCTTTGACCAACATCTCCCCATTTCCCCTACTCCCTCAGCCTGTGGCAAATACCATTCTCCTCTCTGTTTCTATGAGTTTGAGTCTTTTTTTAGATTTTTCATGTAAATGATATCAAGTAGTATTTCTCTTTCTGCCTGGCTCATTTCACTTAGCATAATGTCCTAAAGGTCATCTGTCTTACCTCAAATGGTAGGATTTCCTTCAGTAATATTCCATTACACACACGTGCGCGCACACACACACGCACACACACATACACACCCACACACCCCCACATACCCACATTTTCTTTATCCGTTCATCCTGTTGATGAACACTTAGGTTATTTCCATATCTTGGCTATTGTGAATAATCCTGCAATGAACGTAGGAGTGCAGTTATCATTTTGAGATAATGAATTTCTTTCCTTTGGGTAAATACCCAGAAGTGGGATTGCTGGATCATATGGTAGTTCTAATTTTAACTTTTTGAGGAACTTCTTTACTGTTTTCCGTATTGGCTGTAGCAATTTACATTCTCACCAACAGTGAACAAGTGTAAATGAGATTGTTAATGTCTTTTTTGGATAGTTTGTTGTTACTCTCAAAAATACAACTGATTTCTGTATGTTGATTTTGGATCCTGCAACTTTATTGAATTCGTTTATCAGTTCTGACAGTTTTTTTTGTGTGTGTGTGTGTGTGTGTGAATTCTTTACAGTTTTCTACCTATAATAAGATCATTTCATCTGCAGAGACAATTTTACTTCTTTTCTGATTTAGATTCCTTTTATTTCTTTTTCTTTTCTGATTGCTCTGGCTAAGATGTCCAGTACCATGCTGAATAGAAGTGGTGAATGTGGGCACCCTAGACTTGTTCCTAATCTTAGAGAGATTGCTTTCAGCCTTTTACCATTGAGTATGATGTTAGCTGAGTTTGTCATATGTGGCTTGTAGTGTGTTGATTCATGTTCCTTCTATATCCAACTTGTTGAGACGTTTTTATCATGAAAGATTATTGAATTTATCAAATTCTTTTTCTGCATCTACTGAAATAATCATATTATTTTAATCCTTTATTTTGTTAATATGGTGTTTCACATTTATTGATTTTTATCATATTTATGTTGACCAATGTTTATATCCCAGGAATAAATCCAACTTGATCGTGGTGTATGAGCTTTTCAATGTACTGTCGAATTTAGTTTCTAATATTTTGTTGAGGATTTTTGCATCTATGTTCATCAGTAATACTGGTCAGTAGTTTTCGTTTCTGGTAGTTTCCTTGTTGGGTTTTGGTATCAAAACTGACCTTCAACTTTTTGGAAGAGTTTGAGGATTGGTATTAATTCTTCTTTAAATTTCTGGCAGAATTCACCAATGAAACAATCTGGCCCTAGATTTTATTTTATTGGGAGGTTTTTGATTACTGATTCATTTCCTTACTTGTTATTGGGCTGTTCGTATTTTCTACTTCTTTGATTCACTATTGGTAAGCTGCATATTTCTAGGAATTTAAACCTTTCTTCTAGGTTATCCAATTTGTTGGCATATAATTGTTCACAGCAGCCTCTTATGATCCTTTATATTTCTATAGTATCAGTTGTCTCCTCTTTTATTTCTGATTTTATTTTTATGAGCCTTCTCTATTTTTTCATTAGTCTGGCTAGAAGTTTGTCCATTTTGTTTACCTTTTCAAAAAAACCAGCATTTATTTTAGTTGATCTTTTCTGTTGTCTTTATGGTCTTTATTTTATTTATTTCCCTTCTGATCTTTGTTATTCCTTCTACTAACTTGGGGGTTTCGTTTTTCTGTTTTTTTCTAGTCCCTTGAGGTATAAAGTTAGATTGTCTATTTGAGATCTTTCTTTTTTCTTAATGTGGGCATTTTTACTATAAACTTCCCTTTTAGAACTACTTTTGCTGCATCTGATAGGTTTTGGTATGTTGTGTTTTCATTTTCATTTGTCTTAACATATTTTTTGATTTTCCTTTCGATTTCTTTTTTAAAAAATTAATAATGAATTAAAAACTGTTCAGATTTTTTTTGGCCATTGAGCCTGTAATCATAGTTTTTCTTATTTGATTTATGGATTATATTCTTAGACTTCCTAGTATTAAATTATCCTTTTATTCCTGAGAGAATGTAATTATGCTATATTATTCCTTTAATATATTGTTAGATCAGTGTGTTTAGTATTTTATTTAGGATGTTTGCATTTATATTTGTAATAAGATTGCTCTGTGTTTTTAAGTGCAGTCATTTTTTTCAGGTTTTGTTATGAAAGTTGTAATAATTTTATAATATTATTTGAGAAACTGTCTTTCTCTGTAGTTAGAAATGTAAAAAATGGCATAGGAATTATCAGTGCCTTGAGATTTAAAATTAAAAAAAAAATAAAATCAGTTGGGATTGACACTTTGGTGGGAAATATTTTTTTGGATATCTCTCCCAGTTAATGTCATCCTTATTCCTGTGTTCAAGTTTTTCTGCTTCTTCAGTTGATTTTTGTATTTTCATCTCTAATGACCAGTAATGTTGTGCATCTTTTCGTGTTCTCATTGCCCATTTGTGTATATTCTTTGGAGAAATGTCTGTTCAAACTCTTTGTTCATTTTTTAATGGGATTATTTGTCTTTTTATTATTGACTCATAGCAGTTCTCTATATATTCTGAATACAAGTCCTTTACTAGATATATGATTTGCAAATATTTGTCCTATTCTGTCACTTATCTTAACTTTTTTAATGGTATCATCTGAAGTTTTAAGTTTTGATGAATTTCAATTTACCTGCTTGTTCTTTCGTTGGTATGCTTTGGGTGTCATGTCTGAGAAACCATTGTTTAACCCAAAGTTGTGAAGATTTACTCGTATGTTTTCTTGTAAGAATTTTATAATTTTAGCTCTTACATTTGGGTCTATAATTCATTTTGAGTTATATATTTGCATATAACGCACATTGTATTTGTGTGTAATGTGATGTATGGGTCCCGCTTTTTTCTTTTGCGTGTGGATGTCTAATTACCCCAGCACATTTGTTGGAAAGGCTATTCTATTTTCCATCATTCAGTTTTAGTCTTTTAGTGAGTTTTTACTTTGGTGCTCAATCAGAGTCTTTGAGAGTTTAACTTATTTACATGTCTTATTGCTGATACTTAGCCTCACTTTTTTGAAGCATTATTTAGATTTTCTGATTTGTATTTTTTTGTTGTTTTATGTGTTATCACTAAATGTGTGACCTTTTAAAAAGGTGATTGACTTTCCTTTAGGTTTATAGAATAAATATTTTTGCCTATTTTATTTCTTTTTGCTAATGATAAGAAACCATCAATAATATTAATTTCATAAACCACAAATACCAATAGTCATTACTTGAGAGTCACATTTCAAGTTGCATTAAGTGTAGGTGTACAGTTCATAACTATAAATGCAGATAATTGTTTTACAAAAATTTTAAGAATGAAATATGGTAGATATTCA
This sequence comes from Camelus bactrianus, assembly GCF_048773025.1. Lineage (NCBI taxonomy): Eukaryota > Metazoa > Chordata > Mammalia > Artiodactyla > Camelidae > Camelus > Camelus bactrianus. The sequence continues at coordinate 38,221,788 of NC_133550.1, read as the reverse complement.
GAGGATTTGATTTGAAAATGAAATGCCTTATGTATGATAATAATGATTATTATACATATAAATATAATGTCATTGCCTTATTTAATATCTATTTTTTACTTCTGGAAAATCTTTCAGTGCTTGAAACATGTATACCACTGAGGCTCAAAAAAATACATATATCAAGATATTGTTGTTTAATACCACCAGAATTCTCCAAATAAAATGAAGTTCAAGCTCTTGAAATGTATTTTTCTATTGTCACACATTTTCATAGGAAGCATTTTCTTTAATTGAGAAGATCGAAGCTGAACAAAGTATGCTATATTCATATCAGAAATATGTGGCAAGTGCCAAAAGAAAGAAAAGCAGAATCCCTCCTCCACCCATCCTGCTATCCCGAACTTACTGTTCTGTGGCGTTAAAACCTGCTCCATTTGTTTCTGATGTTAAGGTACGTTGTCCTTTATGATCTTTACCTCAAGCAAAGCAACATAAGTACCTTTCTGACTGTAACGATTTATACTTTTATTGCTTCTGGGACTCGAATAATCTTATTTAGCACTGAACACTGGAATTAGTAATGTAATGTCTTAACTATGCTTAGTCCCTTCATGACCCTTTTCCCTTGATGCTTTTTCCCTTTCGGCTCCATATAGCTTGGCTCTACCCAAATATACAGTGAGGAGAAATAATAGAGAAGCATTTTTCTCTGTATCTTTGTCACCGTGGCATAGTCATCTGCTGATGTCCTAGTGTTCTCAAGATTGAGAAGGACTCATTGAAATGGAATCAGACATTGAAGAGGATAGAAGTTAATCTCAGAGGCAGTGATGAAGAGAAGAAAATTTGGGAGTGGGAATTTAGAGGTTCTTCTCAGAGTTCTTCCAAGTAAATGAGAATTATTTTAATGCAAGCAAAAGAGGATTCCAATCACATTATAAATCATAACTCTTTGTGTGTTTATTGAAGCTCTTTCTCCCATCCCCAGTGCCTGGGAACTTAAGCCTAAGCGTGACTGTAACTTGAGATTTCGTTTCCTTGCAAGCATTTGGTTCCACCTAATTTGTGCTTTAAATATTACATTTTCCTCTTTTGGATGATGAACAACATACTCTTTGATGTAATATAAAAAGCAGAGTTGTGTGTTTGATTCTCCTTAGGGTGTTCTGCTTGAACTTACATTAACTTGATATAGTGGAAAGGGCATGGGCTTTGAAGTCAGACAAATGCAGGTTTAAAATTTTAGCTTACTTACCAGCAAGCAGTACAACCTTAGGAAGTGTAAATAGACTTTCTGAAGGCTTTTTGTTTGTTTCTGTTTTTATCTTTTCATTTGTAAAATGTTTCTACTGTGAAAATTAAATGAGTTATTATATACTATTTTTGGCATATTAACTGATGTCCCTCCATCTCTTATATTAAACATATGTAAAGTTTGCTAAAATCAGTTAATGAGGTTATACACTGTGATTATATTATCTGATCTTTTTGTTTCATAAATTCTGTCCAGTGAGCATTATTGAGTGTCTATTATCTGTCAAGCTCTATGTGAGGTAAAGTATAAAATTACTATAATTGCTTCTCATCAGTGAAAGTAATACCACCTTCATAATGCCTTATAATTGGGGGAATACACGTAACATTCACCTTACACCTAGCTGTGCTGTAGTAAATAATTATTGCAATCGCTAGCAGTTTAAAAATTCAGGATTTTGGGAATCTGTTTAAGAATAAGGATTCACTGATTTTGGAAATTCAGTACAGAATTAAGACTGGATGAGTTACCAAGAGTTTGTGTTTGTTTTTATTTGAATGTTTTGATTTATTTAAGAGATCTTATTTTTTATGTATCTCAAATAAGTGACTACTTTATTTCATAATGCTTAGGAATAGGAAGACATAAGAGTACCATGCTTGACCTGTAGTTGTAGGACTTGTCACTTAGCACGTCATGTGAAGTTTATGTATATTATACATTGATAGAATTGTGTGCTCCTGGAAATTTTACCTTCTGTTACCTACTCATTAGCACTAGATGGTGCTATGGGCTTAAATAAGTTTTCTAGTTTGAGACTTCAGCCATCTTTCGTTTTATCAAAATCTCTTGTTACGGCATTCTTTGCATTATTGTCTGTTTTAATAGTTGAAAATGCTAATGTTATTTATAAACTTTTACTTCAAAAGTTAGTGGTGATTTGCTCATGGTGTCCTGATTCTGTGTACACTGTAAGGACCCATTGCTTCTGAGAGTTATGCAAACTAAGATGTTTTCATCAGCAGAACAAAATAGAAACAAAAAGTCTGCTTGTAAACTTTTAGAGAGTTTACCCTTCAAATTCTGGTTTATATGTAGAGCTTAATTTAGCACAATAGTGATCTAAGTCATAAAACACCATCTTTCTGCCCTTTTTTTCTCTATGAAAAATGATACTCTTTTTGCATGAGAAGTCAAGAAAAGTTAGTTTCTAAATTTTTTCTGTGATTCAGCTGAGTTTTCTCTCCTAGCCTCCACCTTCCAAGTTCCTTCAGTGTTCTCTCTGTCCTTTGTCTAGTGCTTTTCAGTCACCTGAGATGTTTTCTTTGGAAACACAAAAGTTTGGCTGTTTGCACCAGAAATTCTTATTCATTGAGCGTTAGGCAGGCTTAGGTATGTGTAATTTTAAAAAAAAAAGGGTTGACTCTGTACAAACCATATTTGAAAAAAGTGATTCGGCCGCATAGAGTTGAGAACTACTTGCGCAGACGAGACATGACTAGGATTTTTCTGTTGACCCAGAGGAAGAAACAGCAGGCGAAGCTGTAGGAGGCAGCTGCATCTTACAGACAATTACATTTCCTTTTTCCTGAGCTTCTCTTGTAGCTTAGGCGTTGAGATGTGAGGTGGAGCCTCTGGGGAAGAGGGATGCCGCGACAACCCCTCCATCACTAACCCCTGGACAGGGTGCCCTCTAGTAATGCTGTTCCCTAGGTGCCAACTTGCTCCCTTTTCCCCTCCAGTGAGAATGTTCATTATGATGAGGGATCTCCATTTTGACATCGTGGCAAAAAGTCTAACTATTTAATCAAGTTTATGTTTGATTGTTTCTGTGTAATTTACGTTTTGCTTTTGGTTTTTGTCTGTATTTAAGAATAATCAAAGGAATGTATCATATTTCAGGAAATTTATAGATGAGAGGAGAAAAATTACCCATAATTTTACAAGACATTTTATCATCCGATGTCTACTACTGTTCTTTTTAAGGAGCATTTTCTTCCAGGCTTTTTCTTATGTATTTTTAGATTTTATTTAAAATATCGTATTTTAGTATCTTGCTTCTTTTTCCAGTTGCTTTTTTGTCATATATTATTAAATATGAAAGTCATTTCAGTGTTGATCTTTTTTTCCACTGAGATTAAGTCATCTTTGGAGTCACTCTGTCACTGTGTGATTTTGGGCAAGTTGTTGGACATCTCTGTGCCTGCATATTTTGTAAAGCAAAATGGCAACAGTAATCCCATCTCATAGGGATGTTGCAGATATTGGAAAGTATATATAAATTTCCTGATAATACTTAACACATAGAAACTACTTTGTTAATGGTAGTTAAATATAATTAACAATGAATAATATTTTAGTCATGGTAGTCCTAGGTAAACTACATTTTGCCTTCTTAAAAAGATTAAAGCTAAGTATTTTTGTAAACTTAGGTTTCATGTTTTAAAACTTGAATAGTTACATTTTTATTTAGAAAAGTATTCCCTTTGCCACATCAGGGTAAAAGTAACTGAATGCCTTGTTAAACAGACCACAGATGACGGGCTTCTCCCTCTTCTCGGCAGGTCTCCTGGTACTGCATTTTGGGTTGCAAAGCAGAAGGAAGCTATGGAAAAGTAAGACTAAACAATAATCATCTCCCAAACTCAGGAGAAGCGGTATGTCAAATTAAAACAACTCTGCATATCAGGAAATCTTACTAAAAGTCTCATTAATGATAACTGAGTTTTTTTTTCCTTTATGAAGTCATTATTGTAGTGAATTTCTCTAATTTCAACTCAAGTCATAACTAAAACTCAACAGTAATTGAAAAAGGTTTTTTCTTAATGTATAAGCTTCACTTACTATATTTTTAGAGTTGTATTACTTTAATTTTCCATATATGACTTGAAATATGTTTCTGTTAATAGATACCAGCTGACGGTAAAAGCATTTTTGAAGTAAAAGGTTTAGAAACCAATGAAAAATATGTCTTTGCAATTGCTGCTTATTCTTCTAATGGGAAGCTTGTCGGTGATGCTGTTGGGGAATCAACTAAACCAATTCTGGTTTACCCACCTCTTTCTGCTGTTACTGCCCGGATGTTGTTGACACAGGTAGAAGAGATTTCTTCTAATTTTTTCCTTATTTTATCTGTTAAGCAGTTGCTAAGTAACTTCTGATGAAAAAACAATCCCAGCAGATACTCTAAATCTCCTTTAATACATATTTTCCATGATAACAATTTAGTCTCATAGAATACAAACCATTCCTTCCCTTATGAGTGAGTTTGCTTTTTACAAAAACGTCCCCCCACCCCTTGATTTTAAATGTAACATATACTGATTTTAGAAATTTTGGAAAATACTGAAATGCACAAAGAAGGAAATAGATGTTTTCTGTTATCCTGTCATCAGAGCAGCAGTTCTTAACATGAGGCAGTTTGGCCCCCAGGGGACATATGTCAATGTCTGTAGACTTTTTGGTGGTCACAATCTAGAAGGATGCTACTGGTATCTAGTAGGAAGGGACCATGGATGCTGATAAGCACCTCAAAATGTAAAGGACAGCCTCCCCGCCACCAAAGTATTATCCAGCCCAAAATGTCGGTATTACCAAGGCTGAGAAATCCTGATCCAGGGGTATCCTTTCATTTGTGTGTATGTGTGTATACACATACATATATAGGTACACACTCAATATGTATGTATACATATATATACATAAGTGTGCAAATTGATGTATAATACATAATTTCAGTCATAATGTACGTATTATTTTACATCTGAGACTGTCATTTACTATATAATTGACATTCTTTTCATTCCATTAAGTATTTTGTCAAAACAATTTTTTTAATCTTTAAATATCCACGTTTCTTTTTTTAAAAAACAAAGTTTATTCTAGGAAGAACAACTCGTTGAGAGATAAAACCAGTTTAAAATTTACATATATGTAGTGTTCATTGTTTCTAACAACAGTTTAGAGCTTCAGCTTTTTAAACTTACATAGTTATCAAAGGAATAAAGCCAACCACAAAATAGGAATCAACAGAATGCAATAATCCAGTCATAAAGGATAGTCAAATGTGCTTACACATATTCAAGAAGTTAATTATATAAGTTATAAATAGTAAGTAGTTCATTTGTATCCTTTTTTTTAAGATTCCTCATGTAAGTGATATATGACATTTTTCTTTCTCTTTTTTGGCTTACTTCACTTGAATGACGATCTCCAGTAAAGAACTGACATTCTTTTCATTCCATTAAGCATTCTGTCAAAACATAATTTTAAGTGGCTGCATGGTATTGCATCTTAAAAACATATCATAGTTTATTTAGTAATTCTTCATTGTTGGATATTTATTTCTTTATTGAAGTATAGTCGATTTACAGTGTTCTGTTAATTTTTGGTGTATATTGTTGGATATTTAGATACCTTCCAGTATTTTTCTATTATAAGCAAAGCTGTGATGTCCATTCTTGTATATAAATCTTTAAAAAAAATTTTAAATTGAAACATAGTTGATTTACAACATTGTGTTAATTCCAAGTCTACAGCAGTGTTTCAGTTATATATATATATACACACAGATTATTTTCCATTATAGGTTATTATAAGATACTGAATATAGATCACTGTGCTATACAGTAAATCCTTGTTGTTTACTTATTTTATGTATATTAGTTTGTATCTGTTAATTTCATACTCCTAATTTATCCCTCTCCCCCTCCCTTTCCCCTATGGTAACCATAAGTTTGTTTTCTGTGTCTGTGGGTCTGTTTCTGTTTTGGATTCATATTATTTTTTACATTCCACATCTATTACTTTTTACGTTCCACATCTAAGTGATATATAACATTTGTCTTTCTCTGTTTGACTTACTTCACTTAGTATGATACTCTCTAGGTCCATCCATATTGCTGCAGATGGAAATATTTCATTTTTTTAAATGGCTGAGTAATATTCTATTATTATCTATACCATATCTTCTTAAACCACTCATCTGTTGATGGAGACTTGAGTTGTTTCCATGTCTTGGCTATTGTAAATAGTGCTGCTGTGAACATTGGGGTGCATGTATCTTTTTGATTTATAGTTTTCATCTTTTCTGGATATATACCCAGGAGTGGGATTGCTGGATTATATGGTAGTTCTATTTTTAGTTTTTTAAGGAACCGTCATACTGTATCCCCATAATGGCTGCACCAGTTTACACTCCCATCAACAGCGTAGGAGGGTTCCCTTTTCTCCACATTCTCCTCTTCAGCATTTTATTATTTGTAGACTTTTTAATGACAGCCATTCTGACTGGTGTGAGGTGATACCTCATTATAGTTTGATTTGCATTTCTCTAATAATCAGTGTTGTTGAGCATCTTCACCTGCATCCATGAGTATTTTCTTAGGTTCAATTTATAGAAGTGAAGTTTCTGGGTTCATAGAGACACACTTGAGTTTAAATTTCAGCTGCTCACACTAGCTGTGTGATATTGGGCAAGTAACCATCTATGAAGTGGAATAATGATAGTAGTTACCTCTCGGAACTGTTCTGAATAGTAAGTGGAATTATGCATGTCAAATGTTTAACCATAGCACTTATCACACAGTAGGTACTTAACAAATGTTATTGTTATTCTTAGTTATGGATATATTCATGAATTAACATTTTCACTGAAATGATTGCCTGACTTAAAACATGTGACCGGTAAATAGGCTACTGGAAAAAAATGACTCATTGACCTCTAAGTCTCAAGCATCTAATTTTAAACCTATTGCTGGCTGTAGAGCTGATGGCTGTTCTAAATTATTTCACATTTCTCTTGTGCTATTTTTTTCCTCTTAAAAGCTGATTACTATTATAAGCTAAGATCTTAGTGACATTTTATATTATCATATTTTTCAAAGAAAATTAAATTGAGAGAATTGCTAGGATTTGTCTAGCATTGGTTTAGCATGTCATATTGGCTCATGGTTTTCTGATGTTTTGATTTCTTTGGAATCTAATATATTTCCTAATTTGCAGTGGTGGAGTTATTTCAAAGTGAGGGACCAAATATTTCATCAAGGCCTAATTTTTCTCCAGGGAGTGGTTTGACTTTTGGGCTTCATTTGGCAGAAGTTTCATTGAAAGTTAATAAAATGAAGTCCAAGCTATACTGCTAGGATAATGAGAAGTGTCATAAAGTAATGACCTGTGTTTCTTTATGATACTATATCTGCAGTCCTGTAGTTCATTTATGACAGTTTATGAGCATTCTCTCTCATAATGTTAAGTGGCTAAAGCCGAATTTTCTCACAAAGTTTTCTCCTTCATTTAAGACTTAAGTTTAAGCTTTTAAGTTCTAGTAGGAAAATGTACCTTTCTTTTGGAATTGCAATGAAAAACTGCAGTTTTTCATGAGAGTGGCCACTTTTTAGTTTCAGGATATTCTGTTCTTTAAAGAATATTATCATGAATATTTTATAGTAAAATGTGGAGTTATTTCACTAAATTCCTATGATTAACTTGGCTTCAGATTTTAGGTTGTACTTTTACTAAGCATTATTCTATAGGTAATAATAAAGTCAGGTGAATCTTTACTAGGTTTTCCCTTAATGTAGAATTCTATTAATTTAGGCTATCTGGAAAAAATTTTGAGGAACCTTTATGAAATATATATTTTTCTGCAGATACTTTCCAATTCCCCCTCTTTATAGCCTCATCTGTTTTTATTATTCAGTTGGGAGTGGCTAGATAATGTGATATAAAATATAGAAAATTGGAAATCTGTGAGCGGGATTTTTATTAGGCAAATTACTTGGTCTCAATTTCCCTATCTGTAAAGTGGATATAAGATCAAATGCGGCATATGGCTGGATTACTGAACCACTAAATCAAACCACCGGTGGGAACAGTGGCTTCTTGAAATAGGGAAACGAGGAATGTCATTTATTAAAAAAACTACTACATGATAAAATTCATTATTCCAATGATTACAGTAACTCTATGAGGTGGCATTCCTTTCATTTTATAGTTGAGGAAACTGAGATTAATTTAACTCTTCCTCTGCCAAACCTGCTTTATTCCAGAAAGGATATCTTAGGGATGTCAAGTGATTTTCCCAAGGTTACTCTAGTGGTAGATGGTAAACCTGACACTTGATCCAACTCATGCCTTTCTGCCACTCTGTCCATGTTCCAAGGACATCATGTGTTCGCCATCTAACACGTGCCAAGTTCTTCTAGAGCCCACGTCTCTCCCATCTGTTCTCGACTTGGGTGGGTATTGTTCCACAGGTCTTAATGACCAGTATTGGCCACAGAGTTTGATGCTGGGTCAGGAATGCTTTGTCAGTAATCATGGTGGTGGCAGGAGAAAAGAAAATGAAATGTATACATTTTTTTGCACTTCATTTATGAATTCATAGAACTCTTTTATTAATAGAGGTTGCCTTTTGTCTATGACCATTAAAATAAAAAAGAAACATAGCTACCGGGTAAATGTGATCATCTCTAATTCTAAAGCTCTTTAAGAAGTTTCGGCCCTTCTTTTTCCTCTTATCCTCTAACTGGACATCACCACTGTCTCTGCTCATCTATTTATTGATGAATTATTTATTCAGTGTCAGTTTTGTGCCAGATTTCTGTGTCAGACAGTTGTCTCTTCTTCCTTTGAACTGTCTTTTTATCCATCTCATCACCACAACCAAATTAGATAATTTTGACTTACGGTTTCAGTTAAAACCCTGATTGTAAGTAAGCCTGGCTTGGGGGAGTGCAGCTGGGCTCTGGGAAGCTGCAGAGTCTGGGCAGCTCTGAGTCTCAGACCTCTGGCTCTCTCTACACATCTGCTTTCTTCTTCTCTCTGTAAAGATGGACCTTCCTTACTTTTCCATCTCTGGAGGAGAAATGGCAGCACCTGCATTTTTATATATCCCTCAACTTCAGCTCTATACGGAGACTGGGTAGCTATGTCCTAATCTTGATTCCACATTCCTTTGAGAGACTCTTGATTGGCTCACCCAATGTGAAAAAGAGTCTGATCTCATTTTTAATGTTTGGTTACTGATGTTTTTAAAGCTCACTCTGCTTTTTGCCTTTGGTCCTACATCCAGGGTAGGCCAATAGGGGGGTCTGTGAGTTCATCTTCTCCTTTGGTGCCAGCAGGAAATTTAAACATTCCAGCTGGCAGGAACTTTCCTCAGTCCTACCACCCAGCCACTAATCAAGGCCCAACCCATTCCTTCTGCTCTGCCCAAGCCAGCCCAGATCTGCCCATGCTGGCCCAGCTCTCCCTGGGAGTCCCTTGTGCAAATAATAAACTTTCTCTCAAATTCTCCTGGTGAATGTAGTGTCATTAGCCTCAACATCAGGACCAAACTTTATGTGAGGAGTCCATCTTCTTTTCAGCGGGTGCTATAAAACAGCCAGCTTGGGTCAGTTACTCACCCTGGGCCAGCCTGTCATGTTATTGTATTGTACAACTGCTGGGGGTCCCTATAAGTAGAGAGAAATTATCAGGAAAGAAGGATTTTTAGATACTCAGAAATTCATTTAACACGTTGTTGAGTATTTACTCTTTGCCAGGCATTGCTCTAGGCTGGTGATTCTAAAACTGGAGCCTGCATCAGAATGATCTGGAGTGCTGGGTAAACAGATTACTGGGCCCCACTGCAAGAGTTTATGATTCACTAAGTCCGGGGTAGGGCCTGAGAATTTTGCATTTATAACGAGTTCCTAGGTGATACAGATGTTGATGGTCCAGGACCATACTTTTGAGAACCACTTTTCCAAGCAAAGTGGACAAAAAGCCACGGTGGGAGGTAGGTAATAAACAATGAACACAGTAAGTAAATGAATTATCTAGTATGTTAGAAAGTAAGTTCTGTGGAAAGAAAATATGGAGTATGGTCAGGGGAATTGGAATGTGAAGTGGGGGAAAGGAAGGTAGATGATGGTATTAGGTAAGGTGATCAGAGAAGTCATTATCTGGAAGATGAGATCTGAGCAGAGACTTCAAGGAGGTGAAGGAGTAGCTCTCTAGAGGAAGAGCATTCCACAGAAGGAACAACAACAACAAAAGCCTGGTATTTTTGATAAACAGCAAGGAGGCCAGCATGACTGGAGCAGAGGGCCTGGTGGAGAGTAAAAGGATTGGTCAGAGGTAAAGGTGAGTGAGTGGGTGGGAGAGTAGGTCACAAAAAGACTTCTAGGCCATAGTAAGAAGTTTGGCTTTCATCTTGAGTGAAGTGGGAAACCACCGGAGAGGGTTTGAAGTATAGAATGACATCATGTGACTTCTATTTCCAAGGCTCACCCTAGCTGCTATGTTGTGAATAGACCATAAGGGAGTGGGTAAGAGTGGAAGCAGAGGGAACTATCTATTGCCATGATCTGATGAGAGATGGAATGGCTTGGCCAGTGTGATGGTAGTTGATGTGGTGAGAAGTGTCTTGATACTGGGTGTATTTTGAAGGAAGAGTTGGCAAGAGTTCCTGATAGAAACAATGGACAGAGGAAAATAGAAGATATCTCTAAGGTATTTGGCTGACCAACTGGAAGGACAGACTTGACATCAAATGAGTTGGGGAAGGCTGTTGGTGTAGATTTGGGGCAGGGGGAGATCAGAAATGCAGTTTTGGGCATGTTAAGGTAAGATGTTTATTAGATATTCAGAGAGAATTGTTGAGCAGTTAGATGTGTGAATCTGGAGTTTCAGAGACAGGTCTGGGCAAGAGATTTGAGAGTAGTCATGGGACGACTAAAGCCATGGGGCTGAATGGTAGCACCAAGGAAGGGAGTGCAGTCAGAAGAGAGGAGAGGTCTAAAAACTGAGCTGGGGGCCAAGCCAGCGTAAAGAGATTGGGGAAAAGAGGAGGGGCTGACCAAGGAGGCTGAAAAGGAATGTAGAAGCCAAGTGGAGGTCATGTATCAAGGAGGAGGTCTCTTCTGTCCTTGTTTCATCAGTCTTTTAGTGCTGCTTTCTCGTTTTAACCTCACCCCCTCCTAAAATCCATTCTGCACATCGCTTCTAGTTAACCGTCTTTGGACCTGCTGATATTATGGCACTCTTCTCTTAACTCACAAAGACTTGTGAATTTATAAACCTTACTTTCATCATGGCATCTTTACATTTTGCAATGTCCACTGATTGAAGAAATACCATTATTTTTGAAAGGTTATATTTTAAAAGGAAAGAACATTCAGTTATAGTTTCACCAACCTCCTGACACATCATCTGTTACCATTTTCCATGTTAAATCTTAGATTTATATGCTGTTTTAGTGACCCCTCTAGTCCAGCTTTTTCATTTGACCAGTGCAGCCCAGAGAAGTGACCTCATCTGTCACACTGTCTTGGCTCTTGTATTTTTACTGAATATCAGGCTCTTTACAAATTACTCAGCTTCTCAATGGCCCAGTTTTCTCTTCTGAAAAGCAAGGATGGTCATGGAGCTCACTTCATAGAGCTGTACTGAAGAGTCAACACAAGAACTCGTGTGAAGTGTTTAGTCCAACTTGACATCTTTAAACACTTCCATCTGATTTTCAAGACTTTCTCAAATCATGTCCCACTTTACATGTCCAATCATACTGCCTACTTTTCTTCAAATTCCGACCTGTCTTTCCAGTCTCTCTCAAAGGCATTGTGGCAATTTCCATTATGGGACCTTTTTCAGGTTCTGTTTCACCTGTGCCATCTGAATCTTATCCTTGTCTTAGGGTTCACCCAAGCCCTGACTTCCCCTTGAAGTCTTCATTTCTCCTTTTCTAAGTCTCCATAGTTATAATGTTATTCTTTGCAGTTTTTTTTTTTTGTGATGTCATGTGTTTTATGTCTGTAACTTGATGAGAGTTGCATGGAAATGAGATCGTTTTCAGCTTTGAAGAATTTTTCTTTACAGTGCTTAGCACAGAGTAGAAACGTCATGAAAGTTTGCTGGTTGGTTGATTATGAGTAACTGACTTGGCAGATTTTAAACAGCCTGCCCCTATAAGTTATCCCTTGTGTGGAAGACAGTCTAGCAACATATCATTTACATACTTCATTTAATGAATTTATTTATACTTCATATCCTACCTGCTTCCACTAAGAATTTGAGGCAGCATGTAACTCACGTGGTGAGATTTCTTATTTTTAAACATGTTTGAATAGAGTGATTTTTAGAAATTTATTTAAAGAAATATAGTCCACCAAAAGAAATAGGTATGTTGACGATTTTATTTATCTCCTGAGCTTCTAGGTTTTACCAGTGAAATCAGTTGCTTTGCCTAATGTTGAGTGTGTTAAGCTTAAAACACATTACGGCTTCTCAGAAGCATCTCTGTTTTATTCTTCACTCTTTTCAGCTCTGAACTCTTTATTGCACAAAAGCTCTGAAAGTGTCAGTCAGAACCAGAGAATAATGAAGTATATTTCATATTTTGGGTCTGGGAAATCTGATTGTTTCTCTTGAACAGATTGTTCATTATAGCAGTGTCTGTAATAAATGGAGTGCACTGCTGAGATAGATGGAAATGAAATTAATTTGGCTCAGATGTGATCTTTGTTTTGCTTATGAGTATTTGAAACATCCTTACAGAGTTTCAAATTTCCATGCAATTTAGAAATAAAAGAGATTTCAAAATGTGCCTTTCTCCCTTGCCGGTGGCTGTTGTTACCTTGCCGTGGCCCTGTAGAGCGGAACAGCAAATGCGAATAACTTTATATGAAATCAGTGTGTGACAGGACCTTATCAGAGTTCTTGTTTAAAATATACATTTCACAAATTCAAGTAATGCCTAAGATAATGTACTTTCTGTTGTAGGTTGCCTATCAGATTGGTAACTATGAGTTGGCTAAGAAAGTTTTCTCACCGGTTTGGGACTATTTTGTTGCTTCACCACTTCAGGATGACCAGTCCGTTATTTGTTTAAGCAATATAATGACTATTATGCAGAGAAGGTAATTAGAAATATTCTTTTAAAATATTAATTAGCTTATTGAAAATATAGATGTTGGATGTGAAGCCTAGAATTAATTTTCAGTTTCATGTTAAGATGGTCCATGTAGAACTGTTTCCAATAAGTAAGCGTATACATTCCAAAGACTTGAGTCCTTGTTAGGAATTTCTTTGTTAGAGTCAGAGAAAACACTAGAGGCATATAGATACATCCCGAATATAAAGCAATGAGGTTATGGAAAAAAATACCACATACTAACTGAGGATAATGTCAGTTATACTAGAAAACACAAATATGCATTGGCGACCTTTGTAACAGAGAAAGGTCAGGTTGAGGTTGGGGTCTGATGGATGGACTGTTAGGGTAAGAAGGGTTTTCCGTTGCTTGAAGGGGCTCCCAGGGTTAGACCATCCACTGCAAATTGGCCTGTAGATGCCATATAAAACCACAGGCCATCCTTTGCTTTACTGCCATTTTTCCTTAAGAAACTAAATTTTAAGCGCAGCCTCAGATGTGAGCATTAGTGTAATTTCAGCCTGTGTCAACAATATGTTCAAAAACAAGTCTCCTTTACCTGCTTGTTAATGCTTGAAATTCTTTTAGTAAGACAAAACCCTTCACTCCTCAATCAAAGATAATGAGCTTAGAAATGCGAATGCTGGTTGAGACAAGGCACTGGTAATGCACATTCACATCAAGCTGTAATTCCATTCAGTTAAACAGATGCAGAGCTGGCTTTTACCACGTACAGTGGTGATGCTCGGTGCCATGGGGGATGGATTTGAGAGGCATTTCAGAGGAGGAAGAGGCAGATCTTGGAAGATTTTATGTGACTTGTGGGGACAAGAGAGGGGAAGGAGTGAAAGTTGACTGGGATATCCAGTGTTAACTGACCAGGAAGCCTGTGTTTACTTAGGGACCCTAAGAGAGGTGGAATAAGTTTTTGGAGGGAGACAATGAATATGAGGGTATTTGGAGTTTAATTTTCCAGCAGGACACTTTTGAAGATGAGATGTCTGGTAAGTAGTTGGTGCTGACACTCAGGAGAGAGGTAAAGGCTAGAGACATAGAAATATAAATTGTCCATTGAGGTCATCACTGAAATTTTGACAGTGAGTAATATCTCCCAGGGAATGGCTGTTTAGCAGAAAAGGTAGGAGACTGGACTTGAACCCCGGGCATTGTTTACATTTAACAGGGAGAAGCAGGAGTTGGAACCAAGACAGGCAATTGAAAAGGAGCTGTCCTGGAAGTGAAAGGCCAGGAAAGTACATTGCCAAGGGAAGCGAGACTGTCACCATGGAGGGACATGCACTAGTGTAAGGTCTGGCAGAACAGTTGTTTAATAAAATGCTACAGAGAGGCTGGGTAGGATGAAAACTAAGAAGAGGCTTTTAGAGTTGGCAATTAGGAAACCGTTGGTAAGCTCAAGAGAGCCATCCTTGTGGCATGATATGGGCCAGAAACCTTTTGCAATTGGCTACATAAAAATGGAGAATTGTAACCAGCAAAGACTACTCATGTGAAGTTTGGTGGTAAAGATAAGAGGAAAGTGGGGAGAGGCTTGAGGGGGAAGACAAGCTTAAGGAAATAATTTTGGAGGATGGAGAGTAGGGAGCCATTGGAGAGGGAGAGACTGAGGAGGTATGGTGGTAGAGCCAGGAGGTGATCAGGAGGGTGGAGAACAGGGGGGTTCAGAATATAATGCTGCTGTGGGGAATATGAACAAGGAGACATCAGGGAGAAATGGAAGTGTTGCTGAGAATCACTGATGACTCAGTTGATGTTACATAATGTGAATTGTAGTAGAGTCCAGTTCCTTGTGGCTAAGGGTCACATTTGATTTATCTTTGTATCCCAGGGCCTACAAGAGTGTCTTATACATGGTAGATGTTGAGCAAAATGCTAGTTTGAATGCAAAAAAAAAAAAAAAAAAAAAGATTGAGGAGAACAAATAAGTGAATAATTGACTGGCCTCTGTGGTAGGGTAGAGAAATTGGACAGTGACATTTATACAGGGTCAAGTACATTGATTATTGCATAAAAACAATGGGTGCAGAATCTAATGTGCTAGAGAGGTCACAAGGGAAATGACTGCCCAGAGTCCGGTTTGGGTAGGGAAGGAACCAGGAGGAGGTGATAGCCTGGACTTTTGTGTGCGTTGAGGTACTGACGGTCATCACGAGGACAGAGTTTAGTATGAGTTGCAGAAGCAGAAGAACTAAAATTCTCCTGGCAAAGATAATTAGGGAATTTAACATGGTGGTGAAACACATCATCTTCAAGTGTGAATTACTGATGTCAGATCCTTTCCTGTTGTATAGGGATAGAGGGTATAGAGAGTGGAGGGTGTGAAGCTTAGGAGAGAGGGTTTGTCACCAAGTAAGGCTAAGGGTAAGGAAGGGAATGTGGAAATAGAGAAGGAAGACTACAGATTTCACAGCTTTGCCAATGGTTGGTACTGTCTGTTGACTGTAATTTAGAAAAGATAATTAGAAGTAACTCTGTCCAACCCCCAAGTATCTCTGTCTGTCTCTTTAACCGTGGCTGATTTTGCTATAAATAACCATCACTTTCAGAAAATTCATTGATTGAAATATTGGGCCTGTTTTCCAAACTTCTGAATATCTATGGTGATTTCATTATGTTTATAGTAAAGAACTTTATATATTAGAACCAGAAGACTTTGCCAATAGTTATTTTTATGTATCTGTGACATAATACGTCAGCAGCTTAATTTTCTTAATTGTGAACTTGTTGTTAGGAATGATCTTTTAATTTCAATTTTCAACAACTGTACACAAGTAAATATTCCACAAATGTTTGCTGTATTTTGGGATCACTGTGTAGATATTAAGAACAAATAGTCTAAAAAGTCGAGTTCACATGCTAAACTCATTTTGTATTTGTACCTGTAACATTATCTACTTCTTTTTGCAGATTGCATTCAGATATTTTGGCAGAGACTTCTTCAATCCTCTTATATCTTTTTCTTAGAAATATTTTTGTAACAAGTGACATTAAAATTAAAGAAGAAAATCTCTTCTGTGATAATATTAAAGGCAATGAGATTTTCCCCTCTCAACAAGTAAGTGAATTAAAGTGACTGAAAATGTGCTGATTTTCCTTTATTTGTTTCTTGATGCTTCCAGTTTATGTTCTTTGGGGGTTGCATACCCTGGCTTCTGAATGGGCTGCGAGGTCATTGTATGATTGTGCTAGTTTCTTTGATATTTTATGTAGGTTTCACAGGCCTGAGTTCATGGTTTTTTTCCCCTTCTTTTCAATTTATATTTTTTTCCCTGTATAAAAGTAGTATAAATTTAAATATTCAAAAATGCATAATGTACAAAGTGAAACCCATTGTAATCCTGTTGCCCCTAAGAATACTACATTTTTGTTTTCATGTAATTTCTCCAGTTTTTGTAAATATGCATAGACAAATACGCTATTATCATTATTAGTAAAAACAGGTTTATGATCTAGTCACTGTTTTGCAACTTGCCATTTAAACACGTTTTATAAAGTATCTTGGACATATTTTCACATGCTGGTGCATATCCATCTACCACATTCTTTAAAACTCTGATACTGGACTCCTGTACAGAGACAGGGATTTAACCTATCTCCTGGATGCTTATAAACATTGCTCTGCATACATCTGCTTTTGCTTTTAATAACAATCCTACATTATTTTTTTAGTCTAGACTGAGGTTCACTCTTCTTTTTCTCTCTTTCCTTCTTTACTCATCTTAGCTATGGAGACTTTTTCCACATAGTCTTTTTTTTAAGTTGCTTTTTTTCTACTCATCCACTTATTCATTAATTAATTAACCAATAAATTGTTACATGAGATGGTGCCAGTTTCTGTGGATATGAAAGTGAAAGAAACGTGGCCCTTTGCCCAAGACAAGTTCACAGTCTTGTAGAGTACTCACCGCCATTAGCCGGTTCCTACTTCATAGCATTCAGTTTCTTCTTTCATCATCTAGAACAAAAATAAAAAATCCTTAAGTACTTCAGTGAATTCCAGAATGCTAGACTACCATTCTGGAAGTAATTTGCTGTATGGAAATTTCTGTTTGCCAATCACACTGTTTTCTTTGTTCATTATTTTGTATGTATGTATAAACAAATAATGAAATCTTTCCCTGGGAAAGAGAAAGAAGGAGTTAGATAGGATTCTTATTCTTTTTAGATGGCATTAATTGTAAAAAGCCTATCTTTACATTTTACTTTAAGCAGCAGAGGTATAGTAGAGGATTAGTTTGTTCTACTGACAATTTACCATTTTTTCACAGATTCAGTTGGAAAATCAGACTCTATTAATCAAGGGGGGTCAATATTACAGATACATTTTAATTACTATTTGTTATAATTTACGCTTTTGAAAAAGCTAGATTTTTTTCTAACATTAAAATAGAGCTAAGATTTTGTCTTACCAATTTAAAAAGATTGGTTCCTTTTCTGTTGCTAGTTGTATTTGTATTGAAATTGACAAAAAATTCTGAAGTTTAATTCTAAGGTTGTGTCATCCATATGTAGCATTATTGGGTAATTAAAGTTGTTCCTGAATTTAGATTTTTTAATACCAACATTCATATTATTGTTACACCACAGGGATCACATTTCCTACCCTTTCTTCTCCTTAGAGACACATTAGTTGAGTACCTGCTATTCAATTTGAGTAACAATACCTGTCTCTTTACAGGTTGCTAGACTAATTGAATGTGAGAGAGTGTTAGTGGCTTTGGAAATTAGCAACTACCTAAATGATTCCAGTTATTCTCTTCAAGCTGTGACTCAGTGCTATGGCCTTCTTGCTCCTATGATATATCACAATATTGTTTTGGTACCTGTTGTACAGGTAAGGGTATTTTTCCCCCCAGATAAGAGTATTTTTACAAAGGCAACTTAACAATGCCTTTTGGAAAAGAAAAAGCAATGTATCTCTTATAAACTACAAATAGGTCAAGAACAAGCATTATGAAATTTCATGAGTCAACTGAAAAACATTTTCATAATTTAAATTATATGTCTGGGCAAACATAAATAAGGACTTAAAATGTGTTTCTCTGAAAACATTATCCCCGTTGCTGTCCATATTTAAATATTGGTGGTATACTTTTCTTGGTTTTTTAATCCATTTTAGTTTTTATGTTCTTGTAATGTTAGAAATAGCAATATTTATTCAAAACGTATTGTTAAAGCCAACATCTAGGGAAAAAAATTGGTAGATGACCCAAGAAAAAAAGACTTGGTGTCTCTGTGATGAAGGAGTTGGAATTTTTTAGAAAAAGAGTAGGTGAGACTGGGTTGAAAGGATTATATTAGTTGTCTGTGCTTCCTAACAAATCTGCATAAACTCAATGGCATGAAACAACACCAATTTACCATCTCATAGTTCCATAGGTCAGGAGGCTGGATACAGGTTGTCTGATCTTCTGCTCAGGATCTCATCAGGCTAAAATCAAGATGTTGACCTGAGCTATGATCTCATCTAAGGCTCAGGGTTCTCTTCCAGAAGACTTGGTTGTTGAGAAGATTCACTTCCTTGCAGTTGTCTGATAGGAGATCTTTAGTTCCCACAGGCTGACTACCAATGCCCTGCCATGCCTTCTCCACAATGTGGCAGTTTGCTTCTTTGGGGCCAGCAGAGGAGTCTCCTTTGATACGCATGAGGAGTCTTATATAAAGTAAGGTAGTGATGAGAGTGACCATGTCATCACCTTCTCAGGTCGTCCCTGTGCTCAAGGAGAAGGGATCATACAGGGCTTGTATAACTATGGGGGGAGGAATCTTGGTACTGTCTTAGAATTCTGCCTACCACAGAAGTAATTAGAAAAGTAAGATTTTACTGCTGATTATATTTACACAAAGTCATCATCACCACCATCATCATCGACTCAGATTTTGAAAACCAAGAAGATATGAGTGAATTCATGCAAAGTATAAAACTTTTAAATTCACTACTGAGGAAACGAACCTGAGAGCTTAAGTAACTTAACAAATGCTCATTTTGGAGTGGCTATACTGGAGCATAGGAATGCCACCTTCTCTCACGTGCCCCATACCCAGTTGTTCAGCTGCCCAAGAGATGTGCCTCCACAATCCAACATCTAGACTCATTGTTGGCAGGCTTCCATGTCACTTGTGAATGGATTGGAGCAGTATTCCCCAGTGTGGAATATGCTTCCTCTGGAACCCCTAGCATTGTTCTTTCTTCTTAGAGGTGAGAGATTCCAGATGTCAGACTTATTTTAGAAGGGCTGTCTCAGCATGTCCCAGACATTTCATCAAAGTGTCAGGCCCCTGACTCTTCTTAGAGTTTATTTCTATCCTCTGGAGGGCATCATCTTACAAGGTCTTCAGCGTACTTGCCATTTCTTGGTTATTAGTTCCAATTAACATCACTTATTGATACAGTGGTCCAATGTTTTATTTTGAGAAATGTCCAGGAAGTTCAGGTCCTTTCATAAAATATTAGGTCAGAGGGTAGGAGAGTTATCACTGCCCTGGAGCAAGACTCTAAATGTGTATTCTTCTCTGCTTAGTGTAAATGGAAAATTCTTCCTGATAGGATATTATTTTTATCTAATAAGATAGAAAAGAAAATATAAGCCACATCAAGGCACACCTTTTAATGTGCTCTAGCAAAGATGCCATATTAGGAACAGCACCTGCATGCAATTGGTGCTCAGTTGCTTGAGTTCAGGATAATCCACCGTCATCCTCTAGGATCCCATTGATTCAGGATGCCTTTGACTCAGAAAGTGGGTTATAACTATGAGGAAATAACTTAGTAAAGGAGTTTAACTTGTATTGTTTAGAGTAGGAAAAAATAAGTGGAACAGAGGAGAGATTCCAGAAATAGGCATGAATATATACGAGGATGGAATATGTGACAGAATTGGCATTCAATTCAGTGGGGGAGATAATGGGTATTTTTAGTAAATGGTAGTGAAACATCTGGATATTCATCTGAAAGAAAGTAGAATTTGACCCCTACTTTGTGCCACACATAAAAAATGTAGACGTATTAAAGACTTAAAGGTAAAATAAAGGGAAAACTTACGGGAAAAAAAGTCCCACCTGCAATCCTGGGTTGGGAGAACTCTTTCTAATCAAGACAGTACTCTTAGAAATAGCAAGAAAGATAAGACATATTTGACTATATTTATGGCAACCCATGCGTGACAAAAGAGACCATAACAAAGGTAGTCAAAAATTTGTAGACTTAGAAAAAAAAATCTGAAAAAGTATCTAACATTGATGAGGGTAAATATGTAACAAAAAGTGTTACAAATCAACATTAACTTGATAAAAAGATGGGCACAGGATATGAAGAGGCAGTTTAGAGGAGAACAAATCCAAGTGACCAAGAAACATATGAAAAGATGCTCAAATCCTAAATATCCATAGAAATGCTTATTAAGTCAACAATGTAATATCTCTGGCAGAATCGAAAAGTTTTGTAACCGCTGTTGCTGGTAAGGATGTGGGGCAAAGGCATCCTCATTCACTGATGGGAGAAATATGAATTATTACAGGCTTTGGATTTTGATAAAGTACTCTTAATTTTAATTAAACTAAATATAATTTTGAGTAAAATTAAAAACAAATATACCTGACATAGCAATCCCTCTGCTAGTGATTTATCCTATAGAATAAAATTTTAGTAAATAAAATACGTATTTACCCAACAAGCAAACCCTCTATTAGTAATTTATACCATAAACTGAAATAACCCCTAGTTCTACCCCTTGGTTTCATGTGTTCTATCTACTGGGAACACAGTACCACATACTGGTCATTGATTTAGAGTATATACTATGCCCCGGAGGATGGTGCCTCATTCTCATTGGGTGTCATCTCAAAGCTGGCACCTCAGCCGCCACTCGTATTGGCAACTGAGCATATATATGAGTGTTTCTCATGGTATCCTTGGTGGTGGTGAAAAAACCAGAGACAAAGAGGAGGTACAGTAACAGGAGGATGGCCAGAACTGCCAGACTGTAAGACATCAACCGTAAAATTGTGCAACATTAAGATTCTGGAAATGGCTGAACAAATTATGGTTAGTTCACACTGATATCATGCAACTATTAGAAATAACGAATTAGAGCTATACCTGTAGGCCTGGAGGGATGTCTCACAAGACGTGGCTGAAGGAGAAATGCATAGTTCAGAAAAGTGAGCATAAGCTTCATTTTGCAAAACAACTTTAGCCCTCGTTCTGTGTGTTTATGTATATATACATAATATATATATACACATAAGATTATATGAGCCCAGAGAAAACTACAGAACTGCTGAGTTGTTAACATGATTTGGGGATATAGTGTGCTGGGGTGGGAGTGGGAGGGTGATGGTAAGGGGAGGAATTAAAGCAGCATTAAAAAAATTCATAAGTATGCTGTAACAATAGTAATGATATTGTTAGAATGGTGGCATGAAGCAATTAATGTGCTCACAAAGGACCAGTATCCATGTATTAATTTGTCCTTTGGGATAATCTGAATGATGAATAGATTGATGCAGTCTCAGCTCTGCTTTTCTGATAGTAATATTCCTCAGAACTGTGCAGCAGTATTGAAAGTTAAACTTAATCATCTAGCTCTTGATCAAATTCAGGATCATATAATATACAGAGTAATTAAGGAAGTTAGCACCAATAGTAATTGATTTCTTCAGATATGAATGCTTGGTTTTAGTTTTAAAGGAAACTATTATTTCAAGTACCTGTATCACTATATATTTAATATTGTATATCCTTCTCTGTAAGGTTTTTCAGGGTCCTCCTAAGGCTGAAAGGGATCTTTAGATTCTTGTATACATGTGATATTGTCCCTTTCTTTTATGGCCCTTGTCAAAATGTGCTTTGCTATATAGTCATTTGTGTATTTATTTTATCTTCTCCACTAGATGTCAAGTTATTTTAGATGAAGGATTCATTTAAAAATTGAATTTATCAATTTTATCTCAGGGTACACTTATTTATATATAATAAGCAATTTATCCATAAGTATTAATAACAAAATTTGATGGCTTAAAACTGCATGATCTGAATAGAACATTTTTAAATGAGTAAGGATGGTATTTTTCAACAAAAACCATTGTGCTTCTGTTTTTCAGATCTTGATAAAGTGTGTAGTGGTTTTGCAAGGACTGCCAAATATCACCTACTCAAAGAAACATACTGCAAGTTTTGAAAGTGTACAGCACATGATAGCTTGTTGTATCTTCTACATAACAAAGGTATACTCTTTGTCTGGTGTCATAAAACTTAGGAGCACTAATGATTTAGGAAGTTAAGCTACTTTTACTCACAATAATTAGAATACTTTAAAAAATAGTACTCTCAGAGCATTTTAGATCAAAGGTAACCCTTGCAGGCCATTTGGTAAATCCTTGAGGGAGTGTCTGAGGCCAGGAGAGGGGGGTGGAAAGAGGGCATTTTATGGGATGTCACTCATTTTAGAAACAAGAAAGAACCAAGAGACTAGAAGCAGAGAGGCAGGCTTATTTATCCTCATTGCTTGGCTCAGAGACCAGCATTGTGTGTTGAAGAAAGGGCTTTGGTTGACTGAATCCAGTGAATCTCCTTAAAGAAGGGACCCATCTGCCTGCCTGTTTCATGTAGCCCTCACAGAACCTTTCTGATTTGTTAGGGATCTGGAAGAATACTGCATGGGTGGGATGATTTGATCCATCACTTAAGTTGGGACTTAAGTTTGCTTCTGTGGAGGTCTGGCAACATCTGGCAACAGAGGCCTCTACTCTCTACTTTAGCAAAGAGGTCATGATTTGCTGGCAATTCATGCCTGACCCCAGGAGCAGAAAATCACACTCCTTCCATCACTCACTGGTTTGCCACTGTTGGAGAGACCTCTCTGACCTGGTCTGTGTAGATGCTGAGGGAGAATTTGCAGGAAGAGAAA
This sequence comes from Camelus bactrianus, assembly GCF_048773025.1. Taxonomy (NCBI): domain Eukaryota; kingdom Metazoa; phylum Chordata; class Mammalia; order Artiodactyla; family Camelidae; genus Camelus; species Camelus bactrianus. The sequence goes on along the minus strand of NC_133550.1, from coordinate 38,198,708 downwards.
AGCAATAACTCACTAAAAGGAACTCAGAACCCCAAGGGGAAAGAGCAGGCCAAACACTAGAATAATTGTGTTATTTAGAACAGATCAGAGATAACTTAATAAAAAAAGAAAAAGAGAAAGAAAAATTTGAAGACAACTAGATGCAATTAGATGATCAAAACAAAAAACAAATCTTCCAAATTTAAACAAATTTAATTTTTTTCTTCCAGTTTTATTGAGATATAGTTGACATACTGCACTGTATAAGTTTAAGGTATAAAGCATAATGACTTGATTTACATACATCATGAAGTGATTATTACAGTAAGTTTAGTAAATATGTATCATCTCATATAGATATAAAACTAAAGATACAGAAAATTTTTTTCTTGTGATAAGAACTCTGATTTACTCCCATAACAACTTTCATATATAACAAATTTAATTTTTGTTTAAAAAATTAAACAGACGATGATTATGATACTTCTTGAGTCAAATCTGGAAGCCCAAGAAATACGTGACAATGTAGAACAGAATTACCTAGAGATAAGTTCAGAAGAGTGATCCACAAGTCATAACATGGAGTAAAAGGAGTCTGGAGGGAGAAAACAAGTAAATGAAGACATAATCGTCTTTCTGAGTCTCAGGCAGGATTTATAAGAACATATACGTAGACACACGTTCGTGAAATTCCTGAAGTCCAAGGATAAGGACAAATTTTAAAGTTTTGAGACCAAAAAACAGGTTATTTGCAATGGGAAGAGAATCAATTAGCTGCAGACTTTTTATCAGCAACACTGAAAGTTAAAATCTTGGAGCAACATTTGTAGAATCCTGAGGGAAAAAGACTAAGTTCCAAAAATTAATAACCAGAAAAGATATCATTCGTCAGGGCAAAATAAACATTTTCAAAAGTGCAGGCATTTAAAAAATATTCTGTCCATGTACTTATCTGAGGAAAACACTTGAGGAAATACTTTATCAAATGACAATTGCTTTGGAACAGAAATCCCAAGAGAGGGAAAGACAAGAGGGAGAGGAATAATAGGAGCAATGAATCTTGCAATGTATGTGTTATTAAAATTAAATAGATAATAATGATGTGACTCGGACTCTGTAATATAAATGCTAAGTAGGGATTCTTGAAATAGAAGAGTCATCCTTGAAAGAAAAACTTATTAATAGCCTAGAATTAAAGCTTCTATCCTGTTTGGGGTCAAGGGAGGGGTAAGCTTGATTGTATGTTAAAATGCATTGTATAATATTATTTTCTTTTGATGGAATGTATATATATTTAAGGATGACTCAGGAATATGTAGGCATGAGCTGAAATTTAAAACACAGTAGGACTTCTAAATTGACAGGAAGGAAAAATGAACAGAGGAATGAGCGAGGAAAGGAACAGCAAAAAAAAAAAAAAAAAGAAAAGAAAAGATAAATGAACTTATGTATAAAACAGAAACAGACTCACAGACATAGAAAACAAACTTATGGTTACCGGGGGGAAGTGGGTGGGAAGGGGTAAACTGGGAGTTTGAGATTTGCAGATACTGACTGGTATATACAAAATGGATAAAGAAATTTATACTCTATAGCACAGGGAACTATATTCAATATCTTGTAGTAGCTTATGGTGAAAAAGAATATGAAAATGAGTATGTGTCTATTCATGTATGGCTGACGCATTGTGCTGTACACCAGAACTGACACAACATTGTAAACTGACTGTACTTCAATTAAAAAAAAAAAAAAGAAAAAAGAGATTGAAAAAAAAAGTGACAGAGATGAAAAATGATTAGTTTGGCAAAAGTAAGAAGAAAACGAAAGAGACCATATTTAAGATGGAAGGAATAAAATTAAGTATATTAATTACCTCACTACGTGTGAATGAACTCAGAAGGGAGAGGCTGTCAGATGGGCTGAAAAGTCAGATTCAAATGCATGTTATTTCAAGAAACACTTGTAAAACCAAGTAACAAGCAAAGGTTGAAAAGTAAATGGATAGACAAAGGTATTGGAAAAATGTAAACAAAAATAAAGGAGAGGTTGCCACTTTTCATATCTGAAAAAGCAGAATTCAGGGCCCAGAACATTAATCAGGACAAAGAAACAAAGAGGGGCGTTAGGTAGTGCTCTTCCAGTCTGTTGTGTCTGGTCACCCTTTTCTGCTCCTGCATGGCATCTGGTCACTTTCTGTCTCATTGACTGTCAAGGAACAAAGGTCATGTTTGAATTAAAACAAAACTTGAACTTTTTACAACAGCAAATTAAAGGAGAAAAGCAATTAGATTATCTTTGATAACACTTAGCAACCCTTCCTAATAAAATTTCTGAATAGGTTAGGATGGAAGGAGCTATTGCATAATGTTAAAGACATTTACCAAAAATTTTCAGCAAATATCATACTGAATGGCAAAGTTCTGAAGCCATTTCCTTAAAAATCAGACATAGGAGATGCTAACTCTTAATAATGTGATTCATTATTTGTAGATTCTATCTCATGCAATAGATAAGGATATGAAACAATTTTGTAATATTAGAAAATAAATATATAAATTGTCTGTAGTTGTAGAGGTCTCAAAAACCCATGAGAATCTAGTAAAAAATAACTAGAATTAAAAAGAATTTATGGTGTAAGAATTTATAAAGTGGTTTAAGAATTTATAAAGATATGTAAGACACAAACTGGTAGGTTGAACTTTTGGGTTTTTTGTTATTTTTATTTTTAATACTGGCAAGTAGCCAGTTAGAAGTGGAGAGAGGAAAATATACCAGTTAGAGTACAAAATATTTTAAACTTAACAAAATGTTAAAGAACCTGAATAAAAGAAATGTGAGATCTTACCAAAGGACACAAAATAAGATGTGAACATATGAAAGGCCACACTGAGTTCCTGAACAGGATGACTTACTGTCATAGAAATATAAATGTTTCCTCAAATAGTATTTACATGCAATGTGGTTTTAATTAGAATCCCCGTGGGGTTCCTCTGAAACTGATTAGAATTATTTAAAAGTTCTCAATAGCTATTAAAATTTACCATAAGGCCACTTCAGTAAAAATGGTCTTAACAGAGTAATGGGCAAATAGTTCAGTGGAATAGAATAGAGATTCCAGGAAAAGCCAGCCCCAGGTTTATAAGAAGAACTTAATATAAGACAAAGGTGGCATTTAGCATCATTGAGAAATCAATAATTTATTAATAAAAGGTGCTGATAGAACTGACTTTTCATCTGAAAATAAAGAAAGCCAGAGCCCTATCTTGTACCATAAACAAAATAAAGTCCAGATGAATTTGAGGATATTTTGATGGCCTTGAAATCAGGGGAGACTTTTCTCAGCAGGGTACAAAATTCAAAAGGTACATGGAAAAAAAAAGACAGATAAACAGATTACATAATAATTAAAAAATACTTTTTATGGCAAGACACTATGTATAAGCAAAGCTTAAAGGCAATTATTTTTTTTAAATATGACAGATATGGAATTACTAACATTGATTTCCCCAGGCAGTAATCAATGGGAAAATAGGAAATAATTTCAGTTTGGGAAAAGAAGAATCAGATTTATTTTTAATTATGGAGGCTATGATTAACTATTTCAGTCACCTTAAAAAGCAGGGCAGTGAACAAGTACCAGATGATGATTGGCCATGTAATGAGGTCAGAGAGAAGTCATTCAAGGGTTTCAAACCTGGGAAGGACTTAATGAGATTTGCATTTTAGAAAAAAGAAATTATTCTGGTTGCACAACAGCTAATAACTAGAGGGGGATAAGACCTGAGGCAGGAAATGAGTTAGAAGGTGAGAGATGATAAACTAAACTAGTGAGGAAAAGTGGAAGATAGAATTGAAAGGATTCAAGAGTTATTTATGATAGAATTGAGAGTCTGGAAACATGCTGCATATGAGGGGATAAGGGAGGGAGAGGGAAGAGCCCACAGCAGTCCAGCTATCTGGGCAGGAGGATGAATACACTGCAATTTGTTGAACCCTGAGTGGGAAAGGGGGAAAAGATAATGTTTTGAATATATTGAATTTGGGGACCTATAGGATGTCCAAAGAGGTGGACATTATATATTTGGACCTGTAGGCTTGAGGTTCAGGAATGGCCAAATATATATAAAGACGAAGGAGTCATTAGTATGTGGACTCCATTGAAGCAACAGAAAATAGATGATTTCACCTGGGGATAGTGTGTAGACTAAGAAAAGAAGAGAATTTTCTAAGAATCTCAAGTGTGCTATTGGTCCAAGGGTCCAGTCCTGCTTCCATTAGGCAAGAGGAAGAATTGAAAAGGTGATCAGTCCAAAGCTTTTTGTTATCCCCACCCCTCCCCAGCCTTGAAAATCTTTCCGATACTGTTAGCTCTGTCACTGTCACATGGTGTAACTGTTGGAAGCACGGGTCCCATACAGTCCAAAGGACCTCCTTTCCACTCCCACTGCTCCATCACACACACATTAATTAGTGTAATGCTGGGCTAAAAGTGCACCTTCCAGGATCACTTTTCTTTACAGCATATTCATCTGCTTGACCTCTCCTACCTCTCCACCCCTCCCATCAATGAGTATCTCCAGGACAGGAAACAGGTTACACTGTCTTTCCAGGTTATACTCTCTTTCTAGGACAACTGCTCGCTTTACATTTCAGTAGCTATTAGTGGCTATTGCAAGCAGTCGACTGGAGTAAAATGCACAGCCTGAAAGTTGGGATTTAAGTTTTATTTGGTGGACTTTCTGAAGACTCGAGCCCAGGAAGCAGTGTCTCAGATTGCTGTGAGACTGTTCTACCCAGGCAAGAGGGAAACCAGGATATATAGGAGTTTTTGCAAGAAAGACCAGGCAGTTGGAACAACAAAAGATGACTGTTAATTAAAGAAAACCAGATATCTCAAGTTAAGGAGTTTAGTCCTTTTCTATGTCTGGGAAGGTGCAAAGGTCTGGGCTCATTGAAATCATTCCTTTGCTATGCATCTAGCTATCTAGGGCCAGTATCCTGTTTTTTCATACCTTGAATTCCCTTGGGGCACCATTAAAGGGTGGTTGCAGAGACGGGCTGCCTGCTTGTCTGCATCCTGAGTTTTCTCCACTCACTGCTTGGGGTGGCCATAGTGGCTGATGACTTGATGGCCACAGCATCCTTTGTTTACTGATATGGCTGGCAGTATTTTTCATTCACACAGCGAATCTTTCATAACAAAGAAATCTTTTCCAAGGCAGCTTGTTGCTTGTAACTTGCCAATAACAACTTCTCCTGATAAAACCCAACTAACCAACCAACCAACCAGCCAAAACACCAAGTCTACTTATCCAGGCGCTCCATATTTGACTACTACTGGGGAGGAGACAGGAGAGGGGAGAGATAGGGATACAGGAGAGGAGGGGTGACCTCTAGAGCAAGATCCCTGAGAAGGGAGGTGGCAGTGGGAACCCAACACATGTGGGACTATCCTGGACAGGAGATTGGCCTCTCCCCTCCCACAGGAGGAGGATGGTTGTCATTACAGGTGACTGTGTAGATAGGTTTATGGGCAGCAGAGGAGCCAGTTGCCCTACATTCCTCTGTGGAAAGGAAGCAGGGTCATTTGCTGAGAGTGAGGACGTGGAGAGTAGGGGTGGGTTTCAGAGATTTGAGATTTGTAGCAGCCCCTGTGGAAACTGGGAGAGAGTGCTGACCCAGAATAAATGGGGTTTCCAACGAGCGACTGGGGCCCAGTGGAGGTTGAAGTCCTCCACTGAATTCCCATGCCTCCTCTCTTAGCCTCATGTGATTTTTCTCCCACAGCAGCTGGGGGACGGCTCTGTGTTTCTTGATGTGCCACCCATGACTCCCAGTCCCTTCTCCCCAACTGAGGAATCATTTTGAGATCCAACTGACATTATTGTAGAAATAACCCTGAATGTTCTGGACTTTTTTTTTTTTAAGTAAAGTATATATTAATGTCAGGATTTTGATACTAGAGCTAGTTCTGTCCCAAACTGATACACTGAGAATTGTCATTTCAGAAGCTTCCTTCAGCCTGACCAACAGACACAGAAGACTGGACTAGTCCTGAATCCCAGACTTGAGGCATTCATTTGATGTAAACATATTTTTATATAGATTTTCCCCTAGGACATGTAAAGTCTAATTAATCAAAGGCCCTGTTTCTTTTCTTTGTTCTGTTTTAAAAATGGGTAATCTCTCAAGATGGTTCAGTCTTTTTTCTTTAAGTAGCAGTATTTTTTCTGAAAGTTGCCAGAATTGCAAATAAAGTGCAGTTTTTGAGACCTGTCATCTTAAGAGTTTCATTATTTTCACATTGTTAAAAAAATTATTGTGCTAAACATCTGGCATATTTTAAAATTTTCTGTTCACCAGTTATATGTGAAATAGAATGGGTTCTTTATTTTTCTTTTGATTGGAAAATTTGTTGTCATTTAGTATTTTCCACTGGCACATTAAAACAAGGGGAGGAGATTGCATATTTCTCTGTACACCAAATATGTTGGAAAGCAAAGGTGAATGGAAAGCAAACATTAGCTCATTTGTTTCCTACTAACAAAGCTCACTCCCTCTCATGTCAATTTTATAATGAGACTGGACTCTCTTGCTTGGCATTCAAGGCCCTGCTTGACCTAACTCCATCTACCTGTTAAATTTTATTTCACTGTTTCCCTTCCCACATTCTGTCAGCATCAGTTTAACACCATCGTCCTGGTCCAGTAAATACTTCCAGTTCTTAGCATTTGCATTAGGAAGGTCTTACGAGGTTTTTTTGTTTGTTTGTTTGTTTTTGTCTTATCAGGATTAGGCAGCCATTCACTATTTTCAGCCACCTTATATATCCTTTCCCTGCTTGGGAAGTAACTGTCATTACTTAAATGCTGACTTACTCAACAGAATACATTTGCAGATAACAAGTTCATACAAACTTATTTATACACTAAGAGTATTTCCTTATGGGATTCACAGTGAATGTGTCCCTGTCATGTGATCTTTCACCAGAGAAGAGTCTATGCAAATCAGATTGCTGGCCAGGGAAGCTTTCCCAGAGTAATGCTAGAGCCCAGGTTTTTATGACCAGGTAAAGCTACATAAATAAGGTGAGAAAGCTGTTCTGGGAAATGCCTCAGCTGTAGGAAGACATGAAGTCCTGACACTATGGTGAGTGTCAGAATTTATACTTGGCTCAATATTTTGTAGATGTAAAGAACAAGGAGATGAATAGTGGAAGATAATGCTAGGGAGGTAGGTAAGGGCCAGGCTAGAGAAGGCCAGGGGACAATTAGTAACAAGAAATGTGGACAAGAGTGGCAGAGTGGGCCTCTTCTCTTCCTAAGATTATAGTGCATGCTTTCCTTAGGGCTCATGGAGAATGTGCCAAAACAGCTGATTTCTAGTCCAGTTCACTACCAGAGTGTCTTGTAAATCGTTTACTGATATAAATGCCCCCATAAAACATCAATGAGGTCAGTAATTGTGCCATTTCACATAGAAGACAACCCAAAACAAGAAGCGATGGTTCTGTGGTCTTTAAGAATGATTTTGTTTTAACATGGGTCTTTAAAGTGGAAATAGTTTCTTAATAGTTAACATACTATATACCAAAAGATGTGTGATTGTATGTCCCAAAGATAGGGAGAATTCATTACTGATGAGATTCCTGGGTTTTTTTTTTTTTTTGTCCTTTATTTAAAATAGTGGAATCATGCAGTTTTAATTCTAGGGAAATAAGATCTGGAGGTAAACTTACAGTTTCCTTAACAAAAACAGGGGAGTTATTTAGACCCAAAACATTAATAAGACTTTTGAATTTATGTAAGATGATATATGACACTTGAAAATAAAGATAATAAGTATTTCAAATTAGGTTCTGCGTTCATGGAAGGAATATGACCTGGCAGTAATGATTATAAATTATGGAAAAAAGATGTTGGACGTCACATCACGGTGCAAATCTCTATTTGGTGTTACTGACCAAGAAGAAATGCATGAGGAGGTAATTGTTCTTTGTTTCTTGTCTTTAAATGTATATTTAGTTGAGTCTTTAAGATGTCATGTAGTATTAGTAAACATGTTAGAAAACTGATCAGATTTTAATTTGTCATATTTACATAAAAGTAATATGCAGTAAAGAGCTTCTTCCCCCCCCCTTCTAATTATTATCAAGAAAATGAAAAGGTAGCCATGCTAGAATACTGAATAGTCTCCTGTCACTAGTACTGATCATCAGTTAGGTGTTATTAAAGAGCTTCCTATACCCAGTTGGATATTGGACTAAAAGCTCTCTGAAGCCTCCCCCAACTTGAGGATTTTATCATTCTGGGTGGGTCATTGAAAGCAGTAAATACATGTCAGAGTTCAAAACAGATTACCAAACTCACTGTGACACTTAAATAGTCTTCTTTATGAGACTGCTAATGTTTGAGACTACTTCTTAATATCTGCTTCCCAAGAATGGATCTTGCTAGAACTTATTTTATTGCCTTTTCTTGAAACTATGTAGTTAAATGATTTTGTAGATCAAATTTTGAAATGTTGCTTAGTTTATCAGGTTTCTGAGATGCACCAGGTATCACTTGAAGCCCCTTCAGTGACTGGGATGGGGGTAAGGGACTGTTATCCCCAAGCCTGTGTCTGTTGGAGTAACTCTATTTCTCTCTCTATTATATGTTGAGAAACCTTAAAAAAAAAAAAACCCTACTGTTTCATAGGATTAATTTTTTACCCATAATACTTTTTTGGGGGAGGGGGCAGTTTGCTTTGTCTAGAGAAAGTTTTGATTAAGCTGGAAGTAATCTGAAGCTTTTTTTCCCCACCAAATGTCTGCTCTCAAGAGTCCGTCAACCAGCCCCTTTATGTCACCCAGGCCTTAACTCAGGACCCTGTCCCTTCACATCATTGTAGGATAGGACCCCCTGCCTCTTGGAGCCTCTAGTCCAGCAGAAGGTTGTGATACTTCCTTCCAACTAACACTGTAGGGACTGAGAAGCTAATACCTAATTTATAGGAGTCAGAAATCATTGTAGCCACTCAAGGTCCCTCTAAGCCTAAACAGGGTTGGGAAGTTTATTGTTTGGAGAACAGGAGACATTAACGAGTCCATTCTCAGGCTCAGATAGGTGAAAACACGGTGAGGAGCCTGAGCGTAGATCTGCCAGTTCTTAATCCACTAATTACTGATCCTGTTACATTCAATGAAAGGCAGAGCAGCAAAAGCAATTATCTTAGTAATAAAGAAGCTCCTTCTGGGGAATAAAGAAAGAAAAAAAAAAAGAAAAAGGAAAAAGAGATACATTTCTGAGAGCATTTTCTTCTTAGGATTTTTAGAGACAGACCTTCAGCTGCTCTTAGAAAGGTGTGTGTATTGAGCGGTGGGAGGCCAGCTGGTTAGGGGAGTAGAAGTTACTGCGAGAAGGGGAGATGTAAGAGAAGAAGTATTTTGGGCCACCTCCATAAAACACTTAGTACTGGGTCTGGCATTTAGTTAGAATACAATGACACTATTAATTATTAATTCATATCATTTAATCATGTAGATCATAGTTTGGTCTACCAAGTAAGAAAGTATGAAAACATAATTTTAAAGAAAGTTACTTGAAAATGACAATTCTTGAAACAGGTTGAAGTACATTCTAACATTTAACCAATGTTTCTAGGGTTCTTCTAAGAAGTCTTCCAAGACTAAGAAGCCACAGCAGTTATTATTACCTGAAAAAATAAATGAACAGCTGGTTTTATTGGAGACACACCTACTGAAACTGACAAAGCAATGTAGTCTTTTTTTTTTCTTTCTGTATAGTTCTATTTATCGTTTTTTTTTTAAATAAGAAAATACTTTATTAAAAAGATTAGGATGAGATTAGCATTTGGTAAATCCTTTAAGGTTTATGCAGTGTTTTTATGTCATTAATCCTAACAGTGCTCTGTTAATACGGGATTGCTAACTACCTTTTACAGATGTGGCTTGTAAAGATTAAGTGATTTATTTAGGATTACATGGCTGGCTTGGATTTGAGCCTAAATCTTCTTATTCTAAAGGAGGGTTTCTCAGCCTCAACACTATTGCCAATTTGGGCCAGATAATTCTTTGTTGTCAAGGACTGTCCTAGGCATTATAGGTGTTGAGTAGCCTCTGTCCCTGGCCTCTGTCCAGAGACACATAGCATAGCACACCATGCTCCCAGCTGTGACAACCAACTAGGAGGCAAGTGTTGCCAAATGTATTGGGGAAGGGAGACACAAAATGAGAACCATTGCTCTAAAGGCAAAAATGTAACTGAGAAGTAAAGGGATAACATGAGGGCTGTTAATATGTGAGTATTACTTATTTTCATTTTATTAACCCCCACCCCTGACATTTTGCTAAGAAGTACAATGTAATGTTACTAGCTAAACAGATTCAAGATTCAAGAACAAAACAATAATAAAAATCATAGTTTTACACAGTGCTTTCTGGGTGCTGGGAGCTATTTTAAGTGTTTTATATATATTAAAACTGATATAACCTTTATATAACAACCATATGAAAAAGGTACTATTATTATCCACATTTTAGAGATGAGAAAACAGAGACACAGAGAAGCTGAGTAACTTCCAAAGTTTCATAACTAAAAAGTGTCAGGGTTAGAAGTTGAATGCAGGAAGCCTGGCTCCAGTGGTTGTATTGTTCGTTATTCTATACTTTACTGTCTTTTAAAGATAATTTTACAAAATGGAGTTAATATAATAAGTAGCGTTTTGAGTCTGTTATTTGCTGATACACCATACCTGTTGAATAAGAAAGACTCATGCCTTGGAAATTCTTTCCTTATTTGGTGGTGGACTTCTTGGCTTTTGGGAGGGAAATGAAAAAAAAAATAATTGATACTACTAGATTTTTTAATGTCTAAAAATATGATATAATTGATACTGTAAGGCCCATAATTTAGAACGTATACTTGAGTATTTTCCTACTTTTCATTCCCACCAAAGAATTTTCATTTTTGGTTATTGATACTAAACAGGACCTACAACTTACGAATTCTTTTTAACTCTAGATGTTGCAGCTGAACTCTCAGGAGCAGAGGACCCTATATTTCTTTACCCTATAGTTTTAAATTGGTCGGTCAGAGGTGCTATGAAGGAAGGTAAGTGACCCAAGTGTATATATGCTGTTCACTTGACTGACTGTTGAAGGTCCTTTGTTGTGTGGATTCTCAAAAATGAGTAATCTGAAAAGCAGGTTAATAAACTTACCTGTTGGAGCAAAATGACTGTTAGTAGTAGTAATCTTTCAGCGCCCATAACCAAGTGTGTTGGTGACTACATATGAACCTCCTTGTTTTCACAGTTATGAAATTTAAGCAGAGACCTAGATTCTTGGAATTCTTTACACAAGTTATGCTAAAATGTATGAATGATGAAAGGTTTCAACTTATGGTGGAGATAGCAAATCCTGTCTGTGACTTCTTGAAAAGGTACTTGTAGTATCTTGTAATATCTGTTTTACTAGTACTAACAACTTTGAAAAGTGAGTAAAATTGTTCCTTAAAGATATATAAGGTGGATGAAAAAGAGAATGGGGTATATGCAGTTAAAACAGCCATCTGGGAGATAGTGAGGTTTTATGTTTGTGTGTAAGTAAATAAATAAACAAATAAAAATAAATTATTTGTACAACTGGAATTAAGGAGTAAAAATAGAGTATTTGCATATTCATAGCAGGAAATAAATTAGGCCTTTTGCTGTTGAGTTAAGTTGGATGATAGCATCTCTAGGCCAAAGCATCTCTCTCACAGACTTTTGGGTCCATTTATTTATTTAATTTTTTTCTTCCAGTTTTATTGAGATATAATTGACACACAACACTGTAGAAGTTTTAAGGTGTACGACATAATGATCTGACTTACATAAATCATGAAATGATTTCCACAGTGAGTTTAGTGAACATCTATCATCTCATATAGATACAACATTCAAGAAGTTAAAAAAATTTTTTTTTCTTCCTTGTGATGACAACTCTTTAAGATTTACTCTTTTTAAAAAAATATGTTTAGGGTTACTTCTTTAAAAAATTTAGTTTAATCTTTTTGTTTGTTTTTGAGGGGGAGGTAATTAGGTTTACTTATTTGCTTATTTTAACAGAGGTACTGGGGATTGAACCCAGGACCTTATGCCTGGTAAGCACGCATGCTAACACTGAGCTATTAAGCTCCCCCCTAAGATTTACTCTTTTAACAACTTTCATTTATAACGTACAGCTGTGTTAATTATTTTTATCATGTTGTCCATTACCTCTCTAGTTCTTATTTATCTTGTAACTGGGAGTTTGTGCCTTTTGACTACCTTCATATAACTCCCCCTCCCTCCAACCCTGTCTCAGGTAGTCACAAATCTGATCTCTCTCTTTTTTTTTTTTTTTTATGAGTTTGTTTGTTTTTCGAGTATAATTGACCTGCAACACTATGTTAGTTCCTGGTACACAACATTGTGATTCAGTATTTCTATACATTTCGAAATGATCACCATGATAAGTCTAGTGTGATTTGTCACCGTACAAAGATACTACGTATTTATTGACTATTTCTCACACTGTACATTTTATACCTATGACTCATTTATTTTGTAACTGAAAGTTTGCACCTCTTAATCTCCCTCACCCACTTCTCTCCTCCCTTTATCCCCCTCCTCTCTGGCAACCACCTGTTCGTTCTTTGTGTCTATGACTGGTTGGTTGTTCATTTGTTTCGTTTTTTAGAATCCACATGTAAGTGAAATCATATATGTCTCTGTTTCTCTGATTTATTTCAGTTAGCATAATACCCTCTAGGTCCAACCATGTTGTCACAAATGGCAAGATTTCATTCTTTTTTTATGGCTGAATAATTTTCCATTTGTGTGTATGTGTGTGTGTGTGTGTGTGTATACATACATATATATATACACACACATATATATGAATATACATCATATCTTCTTTATTCATCTATAGATGAGTACTTAGGTTGCTTCCATAATTTGGCCATTCTAAGTAATGCTGCAATGAATACAGGGGTGCACGTATCTTTTCAGATCAGTGTTTTCATTTCTTTGAATAAATACCCAGAAGTGGAATTGCTGGATTGTATAGTAGTTCTGTTTTTAATTTTTTTTTGGAAACTTCATTCTGTTTTCCATGGGGACTGCACCAGTTTACACTCCCACCAACATTGTACAGGTGTTCCCTTTTCTCCACATCTTCACCAACACTTTTTATCTGTTTTCTTGATGATAGTCATTCTGACCAGTGTGAGCTGATATCTCATTGTGGTTTTGATTTGTATCTGTCTAATGATTAGTGATGGTGAGCATCTTGTGACCATCGGTCATCTGTATATATTTTTTTAAAAAATGACTTTTCAGGTCCTCTGCCCATTTTTAAATTAGGTTGGTTTTTTTTTTTTTTGATGTTGAATTGTATGAGTTCTTTGAATATTAACTTCTTACCAGATACATCGTTTGCAAGTATCTTCTCGCATTCAGTAAGTGACGTTTTTGTTTTGTTGATAGTTTCCTTCACTGTGTAAATGCTTTTAGTTTGATGTAGTTTCATTTGTTTATTTTTGCTTTTGTTTCCCTTGCCAGAAGAGACATATCCAAAAAATACTGCTGAGATCGATGTCAAAGAGCATATTGCCCATGTTGTCTTTTAGAGGTTTTATGGTTTCAGGTCTTACATTTAAGTCTTTATGCCATTTTGAGTTTATTTTTATAGATGATATGGTTTTGGGGTCCATTTTTGTCCATTTACCATGCTTTTCTAGTTCCTCTGCATTAGTTAGCAAAGCCATTCCTTGGGGTTCCCATTTGTATATGTGAATGGAGAGTTCCTCAAACAGAATTAGTAAAACTTAAGATTATCCCTCTTATTCTGTAAGCCTGAATGGCTCTCTTTGCCCCCAAAGAAAATTATTGTGTTTCATGCCAGTTATGAGAGACGCCAAGTGAATTCAGCTTTTCTTCCAACAACTGGGCTTCAATTTGACCACTGAGCATAGGTCTATCTCATTCTAGGAAAAGAAAACATCAATAACACAAGGTCTATTTTAAAAATGGCAGCAGAAGAGAAACATTCTCGTAAGAGTCTACAGGAAAATATTCTTTACAAAATAGACACTTCATAATATTAGAACTAAATCTTGGAACATATGTCCTTCATATTTTCAAAAGATAAAAGAGGAAACTGCTTCTATTAAAAGAAGCAGGCTATGGTAATGGAAGAACAGACCAGAATTAGAAAGTCCCACTAAATTAAAAAAAAAACCATAGCCAAAATGAGATATTGGAAGTTGTAAATAATATTCTTAATACCAAAGAAAATCAGGAGACACTTTTAGTGTGCAATAAAGTTTGGAGGACTGGCCATGGAGGTCTAATCAGAGAATAACAGATATTCTGAAAGAGGAAAGCAGAATAAATGGTTTAGACCAGAAGTACAATAAAAGATGTGAGTTTGGAGATTGAGCAGTATAACTGAGTTCAAAACAAAGGTAATGATTTGTATTTTAAGGCTGAGCAGATGTTTTAGGATGTTCTCCAAGTCAGGGGATATAGAGGAGAGGCAGATACAACACCTTGATTTCTACTTTGATAATAATATCTGTTTTCTTTTTATGTTCGCATGTTTAACATTTTTGCACAAAGAAATTTTTCTCATACTGCAACAGACAAATATGCAGCAGTATTTTTCTTCCAGTTTTATAGTTTCATGGTTTAGATTTAATGTTTTAATCCATATGGAATTTATTTTGGTATAGGGATTTAGATTAAACTTTAGGGTTTTTTCCCCCTAAAATTTTAAATTAATTGTCCTGGTAATATTTAAAGAGTAGTCTCTTTGTTACTTACTTTTTAATGCCACATTTTCACATTGGTGATTCTACTAATAATGCTTACAAATCACAATGAAGATACTTCATAAGTTTTCATGTTCTATATAACAAAAAAATCAAAGTATATGGAAATAACTGCTGAAAAGACAAGGCTAATTTGACAGAAACATAGTAACATTGAGAGTTTAATGTGCTACTTTAAAAAAGACCGAAATAAAAAAGACATGGAAAATGTACATAACTAGTTTAATATATATAGCCAGTTGAGATTAAAAGCCCTTTAAAGTACTTATTAAATTAAAAAAAGTAATATTTAAGCTGCAAAATGTAACTCAATAAATCACTTAGACTAAAATTTGTTAAGACCACATTTTCTTACAGTACAATAAAACTGAAATTTTATAACAAAATTAATTACTGGCATATATAATTATTGGCATATATAATTATATAACAATAAATTACTGGCATATATAATTCAATATAATAATAATATGTAATGAAATAAATCTAACTAAAAGTATAGAGCCTTTTGAAAATTACGCTGAGAAGCCCAAATGTCAAATGTACTCAAAGCAGCAGTTAAAGACAAATTTTTAGCTTTAGAAGCTTCTGTTACTAAATGAAAAGATAAATAAATGAACTTTTATTGGAATCAAGAAATTGGAAAAATAAATAACTCTAAGAAAACAAAGAAAATAAAAGCAAAAGTTGAAATTAATCAATTATAAGTTGATTTTAAAATAGTCCAGTTGAAAACTGCTAGGGTTAGTTTTTTGAAGATATGAATAAATTAGATAATTTTCTGGTTAGCAAAATAAGAAAAAGTGAAATGTAAGTAATCCAAAGAGAAAATAGTCATAAATTTGAAGTTGTTAAACAAACTTTGATAACAGTATACATAATTTAATATGAATAAATTTGAAAATCTAATTGAAAGTGATGATTTTCTAGAAAAATTTAAGTTATAAGAATTTATTGAAGTAGTAAAAAATTTGGTTAGCTCAAATAATTTTGGGGCTAGTTCTTTCATATTTTAAATGAACAAATAATTTTTGTCTTACAAAGAGCTACTTCAGAGCATGTTTATAAAGTTTCCTAGTAAATTTATCACAGCAGGCTTTGATAATAGTTTTATAAAGAGAGAATAAAAAATATAGAAAATTATGGGTCAACCTTATTTAGCAGTATATAGAGTCAAAATAAAACACTAACTTATAAATTTAGCAGTAAAAATGTAGATTTTGTTCTTAATATAAATGTAGTAGGAAATCTGTAAACATAATTATCACTGGTAGTCAAAGAATTTTCTATAGATGCTAAAAAGTCATGTGGTGAAGTTCAGCAACAATTCTCAGCAAATTAGGATTAGAAGAATATTTACTGTTAAAATAAGCAAAGAAACCTATTACTCCTCTGTCATTTATAATTGTTCTGAAAGTTCTTGCCAGTGTGTTAAAATAAGAAATAGAAATTAGGATTACAATTCATACGATTATCACACAATAGTGACACTCAAAAGTGTTTGTCAAATGAATTCCATAGTGAAGTACTCTGAAAATGGAGATGAAATGAGTGATATCTGCAAATAATTATTTTTTTAGCTTAACAAGTTAACTTGAAAACTATCAGAACTAATAATAGAATTCCATAGGATGGCTAGATGCAAAATCAGTGCTTTGTTATTATCAACTAGAAAGTATAATGGAAAAATGATCCTATTTCTATGAAGTACAGGATTAAATTTATCAGGAATTGTGAGGGGACTTAGGCTAATATAAAGAAGACCAAACATCTTTACTAAGAGATATAAAAAAAAAAAACTTGAGTAAAAGAAGAGACAGTACATTACTTGAGCAGATGGAATATTATAAAGATTTCAGTTATTCTCAAATTAATTTGTTGGTTTAATGCAATCCCAGTCAGATTAGTTTGTATGGAATGGGTTAGAATGATGAAAAATATTTGAAAAATAAAAAAGCACAAAAGGAGAGGCTTGTGGTATCAGATAAAGTACAACAGAGTTGCATTTGTGAAATAATAGGCAGACGGCCATTGGAACTCAATGTTTTGTATCAGAAATAGGCACTGATATAAGTAACCAAAATGATGAATAAGACATGAAATCAAAGATTAATAAGACTGATTATATAAAATTTTAGAAATACTATTTTTTTTATAACACACCGTAAAGAAAATAAAAACAGTCAGAGCTGGGAGGGAGCATTCTATGAAGAGGTTGAAGAGAGGAGGAGCTTGTTCAGTGGATGAGAGTTCTGCAGAGCATGGAGGAGAATGCTGAGAGGATTGGGAAGATAGTGGCCCAAGTGTACATCCATGACCTCTTCTCCTTCCCATCTCTTTCTGGAGTAACAGCAACCAGGTCAAGCATTCTAGTGGGGTGGGAGAGGGAGGAGGTGGAGAAGAGACCACGCTGGTTGGAAAACAGCAGGCAACTATTCTCAGTATGCAAGTAGCAGAGTGGAAGGTAGATTCCCAAGTCCCCAGTGATCAGTGGTCCAAGCTTTATCATTCAGTCAGATAAAATATTTGCCAAAATGAATGCCAACTAACTGGGAGACTTTTGGAATTGCTACAACTTGGCTGGAGTCCCAAACAACAGGATCCAGGATCATTTTCATCAAAATTGAAGTGAGAGGCCAACCATTCCTGGCACCAAAGTGAATTTGGAACCCCAACCTTTGGAATTAGCTATCAAGACTCACTCAATCATTTCATTTCCCTGTGTTGAAATGAGTCTACATTTTATTTAATTTGAGTTTTTGGATCCCATTTATCATGTTCTAGCGGAGTGTTGCTGTACCTAGCAAGTACTTACCATACGAAATATAAATTTTAGGAAATACATAAATTTCAAGGAAAATAGGTAGTAAGTACCAACAGAGGGAGGGATAATGAGAGACTTTACGACATTCAGAGAAGGAGCCAGGTTACCACAGGGATTGATGGCAGATTGAAAAAACAGGGTTAAATGGATGGACCTAGAGATGATCATACTAAGTGAAGTAAATCAGAAAGAGAAAGACAGATACCATATGATATCACTTATATGTGCAATTTAAAATATAATACAAATTAACTTATTTACAAAATAGAAACAGAGTCACAGACATAGAAAACAAACTTATGGTTACCAGGGGTGAAAGGGGATGGGGAGGGTTAAATCGGCAGTTTGGGATTTGCAGATACTAATTACTATATATAAAATAGATAAGCAACAAGGTCCTATGTATAGTACAGGGAACTATGTTCAAGATCCTGTAATAAATTATAGTGGAAAAGAATATGACTGAATCACTATGCTGTACACCAGAAACTAACACAATGTTGTAAATCAACTATACTTCAATAAAAAATTAAAAAAAAAAAACCATCAAGGTTAAGGATCCCTACAGGTGATTAGGGGAAGGGAGAACAATTAGTACAGTCAGCCCTTGGCATCCAGTCTGCACCCAGGCATTCAGCCAGCCATCAGAAGTATTTGGAAAAAAATTCCAGAAAGTTCCAAAAAGTAGAACTTGGATTTGAGGCACTCTTGGCAACCATGTACATAGCATTTACATTATACTTGCAACTATGTACATAGCATTTACATTGTGTTTAGGGATTATAAGTAATCTAGAGCTGTTCTGAAGATGTATGTAGGTTATATACAAATACTTTGCTTTTGGTATCTGAGGGATCCTGGAACCAATCCCCTGCAGACACCAAGGGATGACTGTAGTCATCTAAAATGCTTAGCTCCTGTTGACATGCAGTAGATTATAGTTGCTGGGAGCTTGCACATGATGGAACTAAAGGGACTGATACCTGTTGGAAGCAAGGTAGTTTGTCTAGGGTCACTCTTATGTAGTTATCTTCCCAATTTTAAAGGGAAGTGTTCATGTTTTATTTTCAGTTCAATTCTATTCTTCCTACATCACACACCAACTCTTATCACATTTTATGGTATGATTTACGTTTCACTCTTTTGAGAGGTTAGCTATTCCTTGATGACCAGGAATATTACAGTCTCACTTATGTGTGGGACACAAACAATTTTGAATATTCTTCTGACATAATTTCATTGACAACACTCATTAAAGATTTATTACTTTGAGTAGTTTTACAAATTTGTGCAGATCCTTTTCACTGACTTTATCTTTTCATATTAGGAGGAATGAATCCCTACTTGGAATAAGAAAAATGAAATACAAGGACTATACTTTGTATAAAAAGCCTACCAAAACTTTCAAGAAGTACAGAGCTGCAGTGATGGAGATTGGAAGAGTAAGTTTCACATAAATTTTGAATTTTAAGCTAATGAACTTAAGAAACTCATGTCTCTAGGGACAGTTGGCAAAACATAACAAGCATAATTTTATAATTATACAATGTATTATAATGCTTAAGTTATCATGTGGATATTTTTATTATTTTTTTGTCTAAAGGGTACTTCTTTTACTTTTGATAATAATTTTAATTGAGGGGCATAAGAAACCACTATTTTAATGTCAAGAGATAAGCATTAGAGTACAAGTAAATTACAGTATTGCGTTCAGATTTGAAATTTAACGTGTAACGTTTTTGTTATCTCCCATGCTAAGACTACAGATATGATGCCAAGAAAAAGAAGTAAAAAAAAGGAAACTCTCAGAGAATTTTTGTGTAAAAATCCTTGTATTTCTGAAATGGTGGAACATGAAAGGTATTAATTGATTAATCAATTCAATAAACATTTACTTGAGGGTTACTATGTGTTGGGCATTATTTTAGGCACTGGGGATACACTGGCAGACTAGACAGATGAGATCACTGCCCTCAGGGAACTTATGTACTAATAAAAAGGAGCACAGGAAACAAACACACAAATAAACAAGACAATTTAAAATTTTAATAATTTTGTAAAATAAATGAGAAGGATAATATGCTATTATAGATTAACTGGCATGGGGTGAGGTAGTGGCAACAGTAATTTAGATAAGAGTGGTCAGAAGACCAAACTGGTAAATTACTTTTAATTATTGGTGGACCTAATGTTCTCATTTATAAAGCTTAAACCATAAAACTTATCATGGTAAAATGTTTAGCTTCTATTTTTATGAGCATTGCATTTATGATTCTCAGACATTCTTTACATATCTTTATTATGTAATGTATCTTCCTTTACCTGCTTAATAATTTTCATCTTAATTTTTGACATATAAATATTAATTAAACCACTCTCATTTTCTTTTTGTTTGCATTTACCTAACGATCTGTTTGATTATCCTGTTATTTTATTCAAATTATGACATATTTTAGATGAGTATAGAAAATAATATAACAAATGAATACGTACATAATATGCAGCTTACCGTAGAAGACATTTGGGATGCATTTCTGTCCCATCTACCCCAGAAGTAATACTGTCCAAAATTTGGTATTTACCGTGCTTATGAGTGGCTTTACACTTCAATTATATGTGTATATGCCCCTAAATAACATTTGGTATTATCTTTTACAATTTGTTTTGCCAGTTTGCTCTTATTCCTCAGTATTATGTTTGTGAGATTTTCTTCATGTTGATTATACATAAGTCTAGTCCAACTTTACTTTATGTAAACAGTGCTACAAAGTACATTCTTGTATATATCTCCATATGCACATGCAGGAGTTTCTGGGCTAAATACACAGGAGTGTAGTTCCCAAGATATGAACATTTTAACGTTTCTAGATATTGCTAAGTTGCCTGTGAATTTTCACCAGTGGTGTGTCATGTTTACATTATCACTATCTTCACTGATATTTAATCAAATTTTCAAATTTTTGTGGACCCATGAGTTGTAAATTTTTATCTCGTTATTTTCATTTTTATTTGATTAGTAAGACTAGGCAGCTTCTCATTTTTTTGGTATGTATGTATTTATTTATTTATATTGAAGTATAGTCAGTTTACAATGCTGTGTTGATTTCTGGTGTACAGCATAGTGATTCAGTTATGCATATATGTTCCTCTTCATATTCTTTTTTTAATAGATAATTATAAGGTATTGAATATAGTTCCCTGTGCTATACAGCAGGACCTTGTTGTTAGTTTCTCATATATTAAAAAAAAAATCCTAGAGTTTTTCTGTTCTCAAGCCTGCTTGTTTAGATCCTTTGCACATTTAACAACTTCTGTTTTCTCACTTATTTTTAGAAGTTTGGATGCTAATGCTTTTCCCAGTTTGTGGCTCATCTACTTACAATTTAAAAGTATTATTTTTTAAATCAAAATTTGTAATTGTTAGCGAAGTCAACTATATCAACATTTCCCTTTATTATTTTTGAAATTCTTCTCTACCTGAGGTAGTAAGGGTATTTTCTTAATCAATTAAAATTTTTGATTTCACAATTAGGAATTTTATCCAACTGTAATCAGTTTTTATGAATGGTGAGTAGAAGAGTCCTTCTCCCCTTCTTCACTGTCCTGTCTCACACTTTTAGAACTAAGGAAATGATAAATAAGCCAGCAACATTTGTATAAGGTCAGGCAAATGACTTCTTGATGTGTTTTGTACAAACTGAAATCATTCTTCTCTCTTAAATGTCTGGAAGTTTGTGTAATTTCAAAACTTCCTTCTCCCTCTGCAGAAATAAAAGAGCTGATGTCAGAAAAGTATCCTTTCGCTTCCTGGTGGATAACTTGAATCCTTTAATATTAAATTATGTTAAAAAGAAGAGGTTCCATCAAATATTTCTTGAGGAGATGCCCTGGAAAGCTCAGATGAACATGTATCTGGCAAGTGCACATTTCAGCCTGCTTTTAACAAAGCTAGGGGAAAGTGCAAAGATGAAATTTGGCACTTCACCTACAATGGTCAGGTATAGTATATTACCAATAAAAAATACATTTTTAAATTCCAAGAACGTGGATGTTATTTGTATGTTTAAGTCTCCAATGCTGTTAATAACTTAAAGAGGTTTACAGAGTGCATCAGTTTTTACTAAGCTTTGGTGTATTTCTTAATTTCTTATATCAGAATCTTTCCCAAACAAGTGCTGGATAAGAGCTTATTAAGTACTCATTTGCATATATATTAATTAATTTATTATTTTATTTTTATTTATTTATTTGGGGGGGAGGGAGTAATTAGGTTTATTTCTTTATTTTTAATTGAGGTACTGAGGATTGAACCCAGGACCTTGTGCATGCTAAGCACAGTCTACCACCGAGCTATACTCTCCCTCCCCATTTGCGTATATTTTGAATATGTTAGTTGATACAGCTTTTGGTGAAAGGGGAAAGTGATTTTTCCAAGAGAAATTTCACATTAATTGTATGGTAACTAGATATTAGTAGGCATTAGGCAAATCTCTGTTTAATTTAGAGGTATATTTTAGGCCTCTATAAACACAGGTCATATTTTCTCATACAATGTAAACTTGCTATCATTAATTCAAGACATTTTCCAGTTCCTATTGAGTGTCTTTGGCCAAAGTGTTACGGGAGATAAAATGGGAAATAAAAATAAAGATAAATACATAATGTGGAACACTGTATGACCAGAGTAACAATGTAAAAAGAGTCTTTCATTAAAAAAAATACTTGTTGAGCACCTGTTAGATACAAGGTACTGAGAAGGGCACACTGGGCCTTCAAAGAACAGGATATACAAGTTAGAGTCTGATAGGGTGGATCACAAGTGTTCATGAATAATTGTAAATAAGGTAATGGAGGAAGAGAAATGCACATAAAATCTTCTTTGTTCCTGGGAAGGAGGCTTTGTTCCTGGCTCTGACCAATAGGAAAGATTTCATGGGGAGAAGCCACTTGGCCCAAGTCCTGATGTATAGGCAAGCTTTAGAAATGTGCAGGTAGGGAAATAAGCATTCCACATAGATGGGAGAACATGAGTCAGAGCCCAGGCAGGAAACACAGGATGAGAACCCCAAGTGGTCTGACCAGAATTCTAGGGCACATGAAAGGGAGTGGTGAGAAGTAAGTAGGAAAGTAGGTTGGCACCAGATCATGGAAGGTCTTAACTGTCTATATAAATCTGAACTTTAATTTAGACACAGTGGGAAATTATTCAGGCTTCTTTTTTAGCAGGACTATGATAAGAAATTTCTCTGGCAGTGACATAGCAAATGGATTGGAGGAAGGAAAGACTCGTGACAGGGATATGAATTATTTCAACACTCCAGTGATAAAAAATATGCAATTTGAAATCCACAATGAACTTGATCCCAGTTTCAGTTTCTCCAGAATTTTGGTTAAAATAATTAGCAGACTGAACCTTTGGAAAATCGTCTTCAGATAGGGATAGATTATATTTCCTATGTGGGCTAGACCAGATTAGCATTTAAGAAGCAGTTAGATTGTTCGATTTACAGGGAAGGCTTTTGGCAAAGTGACCCACTTACGAGGCTATAAGGGAAAACAGTTCAGGTCAGATAGGCTTCCTTACTGTCCTCTGAGCGCTGAGAACTCTTCTCTGAACTTCCAATCGTACATGACCATTCATGCATGATTACTTGGCAGCACAATAATTAATGACCAAATTTTAGCAGGGCAACTGGTGCTAAATTCAATTTTATTAAACTGTTTGTTTATTTATTTAGTATTTGACCAATTTAATTCAATTTTGCTTATATTCTTTTTTTAATAAGATTATTTTCCCCTTTGCAGTTTTCGATCATGTGATCCTAGTATGTTCTCACTGTATAATTCAGGAACAGTATTACCAACAGGAAAACTGACTCTAGAAAACTATAAGATGATGCTTGATTTCCTTCTTACAGCTAAAAAAAGAAAGGCCCACTTACCATCAGGTAAGATAAATAAATATGATATATATACTATCAGATTGCCCTTAAATCTTCATTTGCTAATGCAGCACACACACAAATACCTTGACATGCACCCTCCCCACCATAGACACACAGAGGTACACCAACTTTTTACTAATGACTTAGGAACTTGGTTGAATTGTGATATTTTGTAGGAGATTATTATTTAATCTGTTTTTTTTTAATTTCTATATTTTTATGGTATCATATATATTTGGAAATATTTATGTTGGATTGTCACCTAAGCCATTTTAGCCATTTAGCAAATATAATGTTCTTTTAAAAATATTGGTAGCTTCCAGTGGTCAAGGTAGGTGAAGACTTGCTATCAGGTGTTCTGTTATAGTGGAAGTAAGTTTCAGAACAAATTCCACCAAACATACTGATGCAAGCAGGCATAAAAATGTCATGTAGCTGTTTTATAGTTCCTATCTGGTACTCAGGACAGTCCACTCTTGCCTTGGGACCTCTGATTAGCACCTTGCATGAAAGCTTACTTTGGGATGAATGCAGTAATATCCTGATGGCAGGACCAGCCAATATTGTCTTCTGGTCAGGTGGCAGGGGCTCCAGCTGGTGGAGAGATGTAGGTGAACAGGGCTCTCAGTTGAAGTGCTACACTGATGACACTATTTCTAAGAAGTAACCTATCTTAAACACCACTTACTTCACAAGTGAAAATTTATTTCTGATATCTTTATGCTATTACAAACCTGCTCATGTAGATTTTTAATAATGGCATTTTAAATGCTATATAGCTTATTGCTGATAAGGATACTTCATATGTTGATTAACTGCCCTAGGAGTTTTGATTCATATTTGAGGTATTTGACATGCTTTTAAATTTCTTCTAGGGTATAGTTTAAATTTAACTGGTATATGCATGTCATACTATGAATATTAAAGTATTTGAAAGTAAATTCCCTAGACAGAGCAAGAATCCTAGTTCTGTATATAGAATACAATATATGTAGCTTTTTGAGTTGTTTTTTTTTAAACTAGCTCCTTAAGACCGCCCATGAAATTGGCAATAGAATATTCTGCTCTTGAGACTTACTATTTAATGCAGAGTTCTAAAAGGAGAATGTTTGTGGCAGGAGAAGTCCTGTGTTTTTATAGCCTACCAATGGGAGAGTGAGTGATCAGGGTTGCTGCGGCTGTGTAACTCCAGGGGTTGCTACTCAACTCCTAGGGTACGTGTCCTGGGAATGGCTTGTTTGGGGGGAAATTAAGGAAGAGTGAGATCCTGTCATTTTTCTCCCTCAAAACATGACATTCCTGCCTCTGCACTGTTAGCTTGGCCATCACCCTTGCCTGAAGTGTTCTTGTCCACCCTCTACCCACATAGCTAAGTCATGACCACCCTTCAAGAACTAATCTCAGAGCCTCCTCTGGAAAGTTTCCCTGGCTTATCATATCCATGATAATCCATCCTTTTTCCAAATATATGTAGCATTTTTATCTGAATTATTCACTTGATGCTGACCACCTGTTGTGTTTTCTGAAACTTAACTCTCTGTTTTCAATAATGTTATCATTTTTTTTCTTTTGTGCTATAGATACTGAAGAATTTTCAGCATTTCTTAGTTCCAAAACGAGTGATGAAGATGTTTCCAAGACACAAACGGGTTATGAATCAGACTCTCAATCAGGTCTCAGTGGTAAAGAAAAGGATCAGCTAGCAAATGTGGGTCTATTGGATCATTTTGTGAAAATCTTTTTATATTGCAGGAGAGGAATGGTAAGATGGTCCTTTTGATGCGCTAATGTAGTGGACATAAATCTCAGCCCGTGAATTTGGGCATGTTAGATATATTGTATTTACCTATTATCTATAATTTAAATTTCAACCATGAGACTGAATTTGCTGGATTTTTGCGTCAGTCGTCTTTGAGGTTTGCCTGCCATGATGCTGAGGTCTTATGCGTTGTCAAGTTGTGAGGGAGAAACATGAGCCCCTTTAGTTGTTAGTCACTCATGTGCCCAGAGCTCAGGTGGTCTTTGTCCTTGTCTGCAAAGTATGAATATTCAGACACCATTTTACTGCTTTCTTGCCACACTTGGGACATGGGCTTCTCCAGTGACACAGGGGGTCCTCTCTGGGCACCGTAGACTCCTTTCTTCCCTGAAGTACAGGGGAAGATCTTTCTAGACCATAAGAAAGCCTCATCCCTATCCCAATCCCCCTGACCACTTGCTTCGACTTGTGTTTTCTCTCACTTTTCTCTTTTCTTCTTAAATACTATATGATAGATGATTAAACTCAGAATTAGAATCATTAGCTATAAAGAAATTCCTTTTTCTCATAGCAGGAAGGGGGTATACTTCAAACCTCACGAAATGAGAGGTAATCTGTCCTTTCTAGACAAGGAGGGAATGCTGAAGTTCCCATATTCTTCGTGAAGTGGAGAGAATGACTTTTTAAAAATGTAAAGCAAACTCACGTCATCTCCCTTGACCCTGAGCGTTATATCGTGTCTTCCTTTCCACCAGCTCTGGGCCCTACAAGGTCTGGGTCCTGCTCACCTCTCAGAACTCTGCTCCTCTCGCTCTTGTGCAGTCCACTTCCCTCTGTGGTCCTGAGAGCACTAAGCTTGTTCCCTCCTTAGGTTCCCTTCCATCATTTACACTTGCTGTTCCCTCAGCCCCACATGTTCTTTTCCTCCCAACACCCTCGCCTCCCACCCTCCTTTACATGACTTGTTCAACTCAACATTCAGGTCTCTGCTCCTGTCACCTCCTCAGAGATGACTTCTCTCCTGACCACCCTGTCTAAAAGGACCCGTCCTTTAACCCTCATCAGGTTCTGACCCATTTCTGCCTTATTTTCTTTTACAACCCTTGTCATTCCCTGAAACTGTATTTTTATTTGTGTGCTTATCTAGTGTTGGTCTCCCCTAATAAATGGAAGCAGCATGAGGGCAGGCCCGGTTTCCCTTTCTCACTGCGATATTTCCAGCTCCCAGAACAATGGGATGGGTGTGTTGGAGTCAGACCACTGGTGTGCAGATCCTAGCTCACCGCGTAGTAGACTCACACCCTTGGGCAAATTAGCCCCATGCCTCCATTTCTTCATCTGTAAATTGAGTAAAATGTGAGTGCGTACTTACTTCCTAGGCACTATCAGTAGGATGAACTGTGGTAATGCTTGTCTTAAGTAGAGATGCTTGTCTTACGTAGAGGCTAGCACGTGTAAGTGGCTTATAACAAATGATGTTAGTTATTTTTATCATTGACGTATAATATTTGCAGAAAGATGAAGTCATTCAGAGATCTGTAACTTTGGGAACTTTGGCTTCTTTTGAATGTTGTGTTTGTCTTAGGTTCTTGCTCATCGTGGTGGCTATTGGACTTTGCTTCAGAACTGCTGCCGGGCCCTTTGGAACTTTACTCAGGAGCTACAGATACTTCAGAAACAAGCAGTGGATCTGTATAAAATGTTTCCTATTAGCCAGGATGGTTTCCTCTGTATCTCTGTTTTACCATTCTATTTGGGAGCAGAATTACTTATTGATATGTTAATAGAACTACAAAGTGTCAATTCTATTAAGGTAAGAGTATTTGAATAATTATTTTATTGTATTCAATTAACAGATTTTTGTGCACAATGCAGCTTGGGATAAGTAGAAATTAATATTTTGGTTGAATTGTTATTTGGTTTATCTGTATTTCATTTGCTTCTCATTGTTACTTGGTTCACAGTATATAACTTACATTGATGTTAATTACAAATATCTTGGTCTGAAAATTCAGGTTCTTAAATGGAATGGAAAGTAACATTTACTAAGCTCCAGCTTCTACATAAATTAACCTAAATACATTTAATCCTCATAGCAATCTTTTTGACAGAGAAAGAAGCAGACCCTAAGACAGATTGTGTAGCTTATTGGTTGATTTTTATTTCATTGCTTTATCTGTTCCAGTTCTGTTACTCTAGATGTGGTAGAATTTGCAGCCATTTCAAATTTACCACACTGTGGTTTAAAGCATGAAAATAAAATAGAAAAAAAATGCAAACATTGTATAACCTATAACACTGAAAATTAGTAAACACATAAACACATTGAGTCATGGAGTTTATAACATTTCCAGACGTAAAATATATGACAACAATAGCACAAAAGACTGGGAGGGCAAATAAAATTAAACTGTCATAAGTTTTTAAACTTTGTATAAATAAAAAGTGGTACAATATTAACTCTAAGTGGAATGTGGTAAGTTAAGGGTGCATTTAATAATCTGCAGAGTAACTACCAAGAAAATAGATATAGCTAAAAAGCCAAATGGAAGCTAAAAGTAGAATGGAAGGACTAAATAATAGTCAACTAAAGAAGGCAGGAAAAAAGGAATACAAACACATGGGACAAATATGAAACAAATAGCAAATAATAAATATAACCCAATTATATCAATAACTATATTGGATAGAAGTGGATTAAACACCCCAGTTAAAAGGCAGAGGTTGTCTGGATAAAAAAGAGAGACATGTACTTGCTCATAAGGGATGCACTCTGGATATAAAGAAGCAGATAGATTGAAAATAGAACAATGAAAGAATTATACCGTGAAAACAGTAAGGATAAAAAAGCTGGTGAGGCCATATTAATATTAGATTAAATAGTCTTCAAATCAAGAAGTATTTTTAGAGATAGAGACATTTTATAATAAGAAGATCAGTTAATCAGAAGACATATTAATCACAAATGTGTATGCACCAAATCACAGAGATTCAGAATACATCTGGACACCCAAAGCTTGAAGAGCTTCCTGCTTGGTGAACGCATTGATGTGTCAGGTGGGTGTCAGGTCCTGACTCCGCAGGGACAAGTCATGGAAGCTCCTCATCTTGGACCCTTTTACACTTTGCCCTATGCACCTCTTCAGTTTGGCTGTTCCTGAGTTGCATCCTTTACAAGAAAACTGTATCAGTAAGTTCTGAGTCATTCTAGGAAATTATTGAACCTGAAGGGTTCATAGAAACCCCTGAGTTTATAGCCAGTCAGTCAGAAGTGCAGGTGACCCTGGCCTTGTGGCTAGTATCTCAAGTGATCACTGAACTCTTAAACCTGTTGAGTCTGACCCTAATTCTGGAGAGGTTAGTGTCAGAATTGAAGTGCAGTACATTGAGGTGGGTTGGAAACAGGGCAGAAGGCACATGGTGTGTTCACCAAGATGGATCATTGCAGAGTCAAAAAATAAGTCATAATTTACAATAGCCAAGACATGGAGGCAACCTAAGTGTCCATCAACAGATGATTGGATAAAGAAGTTATGGTATATTTACACAGTGGAATACTACTCAGCCTTAAAAAATAATGCCACTTGCAGCAACATGAATGGACCTGGAGATTGTCATACTAAATGAAGTAAGCCAGAAGAGAAAAAAATACACTATATGAGATCACTTGTAGCTGATTATGGGTACGTGGGAACTCATTATGTTCTTTTCTCTACTTTGGTAAGTGTTAGAAAATTTTTTAATAAAAAGTTTAAAGAAAATTTACACATGGCCCACACTAAATCTTCAAAACTTAGAAACTCTTGGTCTTGACCATGCCAGAAACCTCACTCTCTATATGCTGTTTTGTGAATTTCTAGGGGTGCACACAAATGTCTCAGGGACTTGAACAGGAAATGAACAAATGGTTACATAGTCACTCTTCAATTTAGGCAAAAAAAGAGTCTTCTAGAAGATTTTCTTCTCCATAAGTTTGACCTTTGCACTAGGAAATTTGACATATTATTCTACAAAATGACTGTAACCAGAGTATGAGGGAAACTTAATTATTTGTATATACTAAACATTGTTTTTCCTCAAAACTTTACCTTATTTATTGGTTTAATATCCTTACTTAAATAGTGACTATGTACTGGAAAGTATAGTCCTCAGTCTGTGCTACTACGGTAATGACTAGTCGTATGTATCTATTTACATTTAAGCTTAAATTAATTAAAATTAAATAAAATTAAAAATTCGGCTGCACTAGTTACTTCAACAGCTCAGTATCCACATATGTTTAGTGGCCACTGTATTGAATAGCACACATGTAGCACATTTCTGTCATCACAGAAGTTCTGTTGGATAGTATTATCAAGCTTTGATTTGCATAATAAAAAGATTAAACATTTTTTTCTGTTCATTTCTTTTCTATGTTATATTTTTAATCTACACATTCAGTGTTCAGAAAAAACGTGTAGTAATATCTGAAATTGCACAATTTATTTTTCAATGTGCTACTTACAGATTATTGAAGAAAAAGGAGAATTCAGTGTTCCAAGTTGCTACGGAAATATTAAATATGATAACGGTGGTTCTAGCCTTACTTTTGAGCATCCTCTGGATGATGTAAATGTGGTTGATTTGAAATGGATCCATGATTTTGTATTAAAATCTCTGGAACTTCTCTATCAAGTAGAAAAATGGGAAACTCTAGTATCACTTGCCATTCAGTTTAATATGATTTCACAGTAAGTAACGGCATAAGGGTAGTTAACAGTGCCAGGTGACTTCATTGGAAAATGGGTTTCTAATAATGTTTCTATTTAATATATTTTTACTCTTGTCTAGTGAGAGATACACAGAGCAAGTGACACCACTCCTGGTGTATGCACAGCGCCAGCTGCTTCTGCGAATATCCAAGCTCAAGGGCCCAGATACTACCCAGCAACCTTGTGTAAGATACGAGACTGAATATGATCAGAAGGTAAGTTTGGCCTTATTATTCATGTAGTTGTGATTTCTTATTAGTGCACATATAAATAGCAAGGTTTAGGAATCAGATAAATGTTACTGTTTTCACTTAGGCATTTATCATTCAAGTCAGCAATTATTGACTGTCTGCTCTGTGCCAGTGTTTTCCAGACACAAGGTAAACAAAAATTAAGTCCTTTTATTCAAGGAATTTATATTCAGCTCAGGGCTGATTTACCCATTAGGCACAGTGGGGACAGTGGCAAGGGCCACAGTGCTTTTTTAGGGGCCACTAAATGTTTTAATTTCTGTTAAAATAAGAGGAAAAAAGTAACTTTTAGGTCAAAGAAAATATTTAGATTTTTATAATTCACATATTTATGTTGATACCAATGCAGTCATAAAACATAATTTGTAATATTTTTTGATGGAGCAGTGGGCCCATGAAGGCAAAAGTGCCTAAGGGCCATGGACGTCATGGTGCAGCTTTAAGTTAGGGGGAGAAAAGAGATAAGTAAATAATCTCATTTATTAATTTAATAAATGTGTATTGACTACCTAATATTAGGACCACTGCATTCAGTTGTGTAGTCTTTGTCCTGTTCAAGGGCCCTGTCATACGGCAGGGCTGATCCGGTCGCTGCCCCACACACCAGTCCATGTGCTTGGGGGGTTGCAAGCCACCCAGTGAGGACTGCGTTTCCTCCTCCTCACAAAGATTCCTTATGGCCTTGGCAAATTCTCACCTCCTGCGTATTTTACCTAGAGAGAATACAGTCTGAGTTCTTGCTTTATGGAGGTTTATTTCAGAGTGGTGGAGGTAGGGCCAGATGATAAACAGGTAAACAGATAAATAAAAAGATTTATGATCATCATAAATTCTCTGAAGAAAATAAAATAAGTCAATGGGACAGAGACAGGCTGGGGTGGGAGTGGAAAGTTGAGCGAAGGTGATCAGGAAGGCCTCTCAGAGATGGTAGCACTTGGTGAGGAGGGGCCAGCCATACAGTGGGAAAGAGCGATCCAGCCCAAGGAGGAACAAGGGCAAAGACTCAGGCCCGGGACAGGAGGAAGGCCCTGATACCACAGTGTAGCAGACGAGGGAGGGAGAAAAAGAAGGGGCTGCTTCTCCTGAGTCCTCTTGTTTGCCTATTCCTCCTCTCCCCAGTGTCTCTGTGTTAGTATATCCCAACACTCTGTTCTCAGTCCTCCTGTCTTCTCTATCCACATATTCTCCCATGATGAGTTAATTCAGTCTGTGGCTCTGTGTAACATCTTCATGATGATGGCCATCAAAATGACATCTCTGGTCCAGACCTTTCTTCTGAATTCTATGCTGACATATCTAACTGCTTATATCAGTCAAGGTTCGATCAGAAGAGCAAAACTAGTAAGAATTGTCTGTCTGCCTATCTATTTATCTATCTGTCAAGATTTATTACAAGGAATTGGCTTATATGATAATGGGGGCTGGCTGAGCAAGTTTAAAATCTGTTGAGTAGGCAGTCAGAATCATGAACAAGAAGGAACCCTACAGGTGTGGCAGAAGCTGTTATCCATAGGCAGTTGGTGAGGGAGGATCCAGTGAGGAGAGGGCAGTTGTATACCTGGATGCTCTTTGGAGTTTGGAGTCTGAAGACCTCCAGCAGGTCAAGGACTCACCTGATTAGGTCAGGCCCACCTAAGATAATCTTCCTAGTTTAAAGTTCATTTATTAGAGACTTGAATTAGTATCTGCAGAATTGCTTCACAGTAGCACCTAGAATAGTGTTTGATTGAATAGCTGGTTTGAGGTGTGTGTATGCTATGAAATGGATGCTTCCCTTCCTCTCATCCTCATAATATAGCCTTAACTGACTCATCAAAAAAAAAAAAAAACCATCACACTGCCTTATCAACATCATCTCTTAGATATTTAAGACACTTGTCCAATTTGGTACATCTCAAACAAACACGTTCTGCCAGGTCTTTCCCACTTCAATTGATGACAACCCCATCCTCCTAGCTGCTCAGGCCAGACACCTTGGAGACATCCCTGACTCCTCTCTTGCTTTTACATCCCACTTCAAACTGGTTACCAAATTCTCTCCCTTCAGAATCTATTCAGAATCTGAACACTTATCACTGCCTCCACCGCTCCTGCTCTGATCCAAGCTACTGTTATGTCTGCTTGGATTAATGCAATGACTTCCTAATTAGTTTTCTGGCTTCCAACCTCCTTGAACCCCTGCCTCCAGTGTATAGTCTGTTCTCAACAGCATATAGAATGACCTGTCAGACCATGACATTCCTCCCCTTTAAACCCTACAGTGGCCTCCCATCTGACTGAGTTAAAATGAACATCCTTGTCATGGACTTAATGCCCCATGTCACTTAACCCCCAGTAACTTAATCACCAGTAACTTCTCTCTACCCCTCTCCTGCTAGTTTCAGCTTCTCTGTCTTTCTGTTCTTTGAGAAGACCCTACCTTAGGGTCTATGCTGGTTCCCTGCTTGGAATGCTCCCCCTTCACCAGTACCCACATTGATTTTTCCCTCATCTTTTCTAGGCTTTGCTAAATATAAGGCCTTCTTAGACTGCGTTTACATCTCATTGTAGGAGCACCTACAAGGGACACTAAAGGAAAAGTATCTACATCAGACTGAAGTTTGGGAGGGTTGTGTTTTGAGCAGTAGGTTAGTTCAGCGGGTGGGAGTGGAGAAATGGAAATAACAGGATCTTGGACCTTTTGAAAGAATTTCCTTATGTCTAAAAAAAGTTCTATTTTCAGATATTTTACAGTTTGAGGACTCAATTATCTGTTAAAATATATTTTTAAAAATACTATAGAGGTAGTCAGTTCTGAAAAACTTCACTGGGGAGATTTAAATTGCATTAATTGTGAGTAGGGTGGATAAATCTGCCATGGGAAAAGCAGCCTCTATTTTAAATATGTTTCAATGTACATAATGGAAGATACATTTAGACATGCGAATTTATAGAATATCAGAAAATCACATTCTAATTGCTCTACATAATTTGCCTAATGCTTTTCCAGCTGTGCTGTACAAAAGAAATGAAAAATCATGTAACCACTTTTTTCTCCCAGAAAGTTCTCGTGAGTTAAATGCTACTCTGGGGCTTTTATTTGAAGCATCTTTTTGTCTGTCTGTCTGTCTGTCTGTCTCTCTTTTTTTTTTTTTGACAAATGAAAAATAAGATGAACATTTCAAGTAAGCCAAATTTTTGGCTATAAATATCCAAGTAATATTTGTTTTCATCTTTGTTTTTTAAGATAACCTGCCGAAATTTCATTGGGAAACAGCTCAAGATTAATCTACCAGCCAGTGAAGTGAGAACTACAAGAAAGGGCATGGATTTCCTAAAAAAGCTTATCTATTCAGGTTGGAACGAATTTTCACTTGAAACTTTCTGTTTTCTTCAAAGCGTGGTTTGCTTTTGTGTTCTATATGCTAAGTCTTCCATAATTAAAATGTTTGCAAAATTTCTTTTGCAGATTTATTTGACTGAAAATAATCCATTTGGTATTTACCATCTTATGTTGCTATAAATGTCACTTAAGGGAGATTAAAGCACATGTTCTTATTCGTGTAATCTGTAAAAGAAGGGACATAAAAGAAGGGAGGGAAAGGAAATTGATGGGGAAAATAAACATGGGAAAAGACCGTTTTGTACATTTTCCTTGTTTTTTAATCTCACTTGGGAACTCTTTAAATTGACCTTTTGCTATTTTCTTTGTCCTGTCTTGACTCCCATAATAACTTCCATTTCCATAATCAGCAGAGGTTGTTCTTTTATTGGCATTACCAAGGTTAAGTTGTATGTCTTTTTATAAGAGTGCAGGAGAAGATGTGAACATCATGACTCCTTTGCTGTTGGTTGGTAAGCCCTCTGGGAATGTTTTGGCATGCAGCTTGTAGGAATGAGGCAAAAGGATAAGATGAAAATGGGAATAATGCCTTCTCTCAATTGCACTTTTCGTGTGTCTGTGTTTCCAGCATAGGAAAGAAATGCAAGTCTTCCCTCTGAAGTGTTAGGATTCTTCCATTGATTTTAGGCATGTATGTGTGTATGTGTGTAATCATTCACTCATTCATTCATTTACTGAGTCAGTCAGGCAGCTGTTCAGTCAGTCAGCAAACATTTATTGACTATTAGTGTTAAATGCTGTACTAGGTCCTGAGAACATAAAGATGAATGAGACTAAATATTTGTTATCCGGTTTACAGCCCACAGAAGGAGACTGATAAATAGACCAGAGATGATAGTGTAGAATGATAAGGTCTGTAATATTGTGACTGCTGCTGCTGCCATAAACAGCGAACATCACTTTTGAGCAACTCAACGTAATTTAGTGGGGCTCACGTAAAAGGAAAAGACAGAAGCTGAGGTTGGAAGGGTTGTCAGGAGTTGGATGATGAAGGGTCTTAAAAGGTATAGAGATTCAGATTTATCTGGAGAGCTGAGGGGAGCTAGTTACAAGGATTTCAAGAAGGAAAATGATATGTTCTTGAAAGAAACTTTGGCACCAGCACGGGACGTAGGTTGGGAGGAGATGGCATGGAAGCAGGAGAGCAGCTGCTCCTGACTGTGTGTTATGGATGCGAGGAGGGGCTGGACTTAGGAGGTAAGAGCAGGGGGTGGAAAGACATGTAGTTGTTACAGGAGGGGGATGGATGCGCAGGGGAGCAGTTTGAGTTGCTCTGGCTTCTGGCTTTGTTGGTTACATACATATGATACTTTTACTCTTAAAAAGAATTGAAGGAGGGGCAGGTCAGAGGAGTTTACTTTGGAATTACTGAGTTCAAGGCGTCTGAATGACCGCTGAGTAGAACGGGCCAGATTATGACTGGACATACTGGTGAGGCATTCAGCAGAGATTTGATTTTAGTCACCAGTATGTTGGTAGTGGGTGAAATCAGGGGCTTGTATGAGGTCACCAGGGAGAGTTATGGTGGCCTATATACGTGAAGACGGCCTTACTTTGGAACCTGTGTCAGTCCAAATGGGCTGGGCTATACAGCAGTAACAGTCCCCAAATTTCACTGCCTTAGCACATGGGAATGTCTCATTTTTGCCCACGCTACTGGGTTCAGTGAGGTTGCGGTGTGAGCTACTGTTCATCATGGGTTGATGGAATCTCTGTCTTGACACAAGCTTCCATGGTTGCTTTGGAGGCAGGAGACAGAACACTCATGTTATCTTCTAGGGCAGCTATACTGAGAGGCAGGTAGTAAATGCTCAGGAGCACAGCCTTTGAAGCGAGACCGCATGTGCTTATACTTCATGCTGTGCTAAGGACTTTACGTGTCTTATCTTATTTCATTCTTATAATAGTCCCAGTAAAAGAATTGTTACTATGCATTGGACATCAGGTGCTCTTAAAACTGCTCTGTGAATCTTAGCTTACAAGCATCTAATGAGATAGGTTTGTTATTGTCTCCATTTTTCAGGTAGGAAAAAGAACGTTTTTTATATTCTTTGTATATTTTATAATTTTATATTCATGACTTATGTATAAATCACGTGCTGGCTCTTAAAGCTGATACTTGAAGGTGACACATGTCACTTCTGCTGTTTTGTTGGCTAAAGTCACATGGCCGTGTCTAACTTCAAAAGAGGTAGGGAAGTGTGATCTTACTCTGTACCCTGAGGATAAAGAGATGTAGAATATGTGAAGAGCCCTCCTGATGGTCACAGGAACAAGCAGAGGAAGAGCAGTATCTGAAGGAGATTGGGACGTGGCCCAAGAGATGAGAGTGGTACAGACATGGCCGAGGTGTGAGAGAGCACACAGAAGACGCAGCAGGCAGTGGTCGGAGAGAGGTCACTAAGATGAGGACAGGCTGTCTGTTGGGTTTGGGAGGTCCTTGTCACTGGCCTTTTTGCTATGACAGCCTTGCCTTTGGGTCTTGCTCTAACTGTTTCTCCTTCCTGAAATGTTCTTCCCCATCTAGATGCCTGTCTGATACCCCCCAACCTCTTTTAAATCTTCATGCACATCTCATCTTTCAGTGAGGCTTAGCCTGACCATTCTGTATGAAACTGCACCCTGCCTGCTTCCTTCCAGTTCCCTTTACTCTAATAAATGTATTTATTTTGTTTCTGCAGCACTTATCAGCGCCTATCATTACTGTATAATTGAGGGATTTTTGTACTTACTGATTACTAGTCTGTCTCCCCTGATAAAATGTGAGCTCTTTGAGGCCAAGGACCATTGATTTGCTCATTGATATAATCCAAATGCCTTCCTCAGTGTTTGATACATAGGAGGAACTCAGTATTTATTTGTCAAATGATGGCTTCGTGACTTTAACAAGAGTAACTATAAAGAAATGATGGGGAGAGGAGGGGAAGTATTTTGAGTGGAGGGTGCAGCAGTGGTGAGCTGTGTCTGCACGGAGGCATTGGATGAGAGCTACCTTTCAACGAGCTTAGCAGTGACAGAGAAGAGAGAGGCAGTGGCAGCCAGAAGGAACTGTGGGGCTCAGAGGGCTCAGGAGGACTTTGTTTTTGCGTGTCTGTTTTTAATAGAAGAGGAGCATATTTCTACATTAAATAAAAATAGCCAGGGGAGAGGGAGAGCTTAGAGACAGGAGAGAATGATATTTGATCAGGAGAGGAGCTTGAGGAGAAACAAGGCAGAGTATGGGAAAAATGAGACTTTGCCTTAGACTAGAGGGTGAGACCCCCCTGCTGCCGGGGCAGAGAGGAAGGTGAGACAGGCCCAAGTGCAGGGAAATTTGTAGCTGGTAATGATAGACGTTGAAGGGGTCCTCATCGACTACTGGAGATTTTCTTAATGAAGCTGGGGGTTGAGGGCTCAGCTAGGGTTGATAGGATAGGAGATTTTAGGAAGAGGGTGACTGGGTGGACTGGCCACTGGGAAAAAATGGAGAAGGGAAGATAGAAGGGCTGCAGAGAAGTGTAGAGGGTCCTGTTGAGTGAGGTTGGTGACCCTGGACTTGCAGGTTTTGCTGCCGGTAATAAATCGAACTGTCCCCTCTCCTTCAGTGAACAGTGGGAGGACCACCTACCTGTGGTCAGTTATGTGATGAGTTCCAGTCGAAGAGTATGATTATTCCTTGGGTATTCTCCTTTACTTCATCTTATCTGTTAAAACTCTGGAGATCTCCCAATTTGGGATCCACAACTCAGAGTGTGATTTATACTATCTCCTTCATCCTAAAAAAAGCTGGCAATGAACATGAGAAAAATGTGTTGAAAATGCTTGTTAACAAAACAATGACTAGCCTCTCAGGGATAGGAATAGCATACCTGGCAAAATTCTAGACCTGTGTTCCCTGTAGGTAATTACTGAGATGGGTGCAGTATGTCAGGAAAGCACTTTGCTTGCTGTTGTTAAAGTTACATTTGGAAATACAAGTTGGGACAGAAGGCAAGGTGGGGGACTCAGGCTCTAGTGATCCCGTCGGATGGTTCCCAATGGTGGTGGAAGTGTAGCCAGTTTGAGCAACCATTAGAGCAGGAATATTTGAATAAATCTAAAAAATATTGTATTGGCAGTAATAATTTATTGGGCCAAGCTCTTTATAACCATTATCTTCTTTAATTTGAACAGTCTTAGGAGGTATGTATTATTACGCTTACATTACAGATAAGAAAATTAAATGTTACTAGTAAGTACTGGAACCATGATTCAAACCCTGGTCTGGCTGATTACTCAACCCATATGGGCTCCACCGAGCTACAAAGCCTGTTTACCGTTTGTCCCCTTTCAGGTTAGAGTCTCTTCTAAACTTACAGTACTCAGGAAATAATTTGCTGCCTATCGGTAGTTACGGGGAGACAGATACTTCATTGTGACTTACTGTGATAGTTTCATAATTTTTAGATGATCCTGCGTGGTGACTACAGGTTTTACATTGAGCCATTATCATTACAATTTTGACATCCCTCTTATAGCTCTTCATAAAACTCTAGGACTTCTGTGACTAGGAGCATAATTTGACCCACACTTTTGGGCTTATTAGGCAAATTTTTAAGATGCTCATTTTTTGTCGGTATACTGAATTTAGATCATTAACATGTTCATCAGTATGATAAGTCCCACGTATGTCACCATGACATGTTTGCGATTCTTAAAAGAATTTTTGAAAAGACCAAGTATACTCCTGATGATTTCCACACCAGATCGCTGCTTTATAACATCATAGATTTTTCTTTCGGCGTAACAGCATTTGGTGGTAATGCTTGATACGTCTAATTCTTCAGAACAGATACTGTAATGCTCCAATGCCTGGGAACATTTGGTGTTCTCATTATTTAACAGCATTAGATTCTCCCTCTAGCTGTTTAATAATGCATATGTAATTCGGTATAGTCTCTGTAGGATTTGGAGAACTGTGAATACCTCACTTTATTGATGATTTTTTTTTCCTACGGATGAGTAACTTGCCTGCTTGTTCAAAAGCTTCATAGGGGAGATAACTCTATGAATATGCCTTTTACTGTAGCTGTTTTTGCATCCTGTCTGTGGTCTCTTTCTGAGTTTTGACCTTGTTGGTATTTAAGTTTTCTGAAGGGTATTCAGTCTTCAGGTGTGTTGGAATTTTGAACCCCTTGGCTGGTGTGTTTTATTACTGCCTCTGGGCATGTGGATTTATGTGACCAACTATGTAGAAAGCAGCTCAAATTTTGTATCACTCCCTGAGATCCTTCCTTGGTGGACCCATCATCTGTCCGGAATCATTGGCATTTCCATTTTAATGTCTACTTTGGTCCAATGAGAGACAAAGTAAATCTAGTCTTTGTTTCTCCTCCTGCTCTTCCTCCATCTTCCTCTTACCTATTTCAAACTGTTGAGGCTATTAGTGCCTTAAAGGCACTAAGAAATAGCTTCTTGAATTACCCGTGGAAGTTTTCAGAGAGGAACCCCTTGAGACGGAGATGGCAGGATGAGGCCTGCAAAGCTAATGATATTTCCTTATTGCTTTTTGCATCATTTATCTCATGCAGACAGCCACCAAAACAGCAGCAGAACCCTAATTAGACTACAAGAACGAGGGTATACAAGGGCTTGAAAAAAGGAAAACAAATGAAATGAAAGATACTTTAGGAAAAAAAAACAAACAGGAATGATTTGTAAGCATATATTGGATAAAAAGCAGCAGGATGATTTTATTCAGAGCCCACGTTTTAAAGATGGTGGACATCTCCTCTTCCTCCCATCCCTCTTGTCACCCCCAGTCACTTGCATGCCTTTGTGATTTTTATTCTAGAAGGTACGCTGTGTGAGATCAGAGAGTGTGTTTGTTTTGTCCACTTCTGCGTCCGCAGTGCCTAGCATGGCACCTAGTACCAGTAAGTGCTCAACGTGTATATTTTAAATATGTGACTGACTGTCACAGTGTGAGCCTCCATCTATGCCAGTCCCTTCACACCCAGGTTAGAACAATAACCCTTGGAGGTAACTATTACCACCCCAGCTTTAACAGATGTTTAAAAGGAAGGCCTGGAGAAGGTAATTGACTGTCTCGAAATATTAATATGTGAGGGCTTCTAGCGTCCTCCTCTTTTTTTTCTTGCTTAACTTCTTTCGCTGGTCTCACCCTCTAAGAATCAAAAAATAAAAGCCAAGCTCATCAATTCTTGCAAGAAAAATGGAGTAATAGAGCAGACACCTCTAATCTTCAGGGTGTATAAGGGTTGGGGCAGGAGGCAGTGGGGCGTGCCTTGTCAGGGATCATGCAGGACTGGGCGTACTTAGCGGAAAGAGGATGGTGGAGGCAGGGGAGTGAAGTTGGTGGGGCAGAAGAGTGAGATCTCTGGGGAGTTAATGAGAGCTACTGTGGCTTGAGTATTTAATTCTCTTAAATGTATGATAGGGAAGTGTGTCAAGAATGAAATTGCTGGGAGGACGGATGCTTCTCTCAGTCTGGCCATGATCCTGGCTTGACTAGAGCCTCCAGGATTACTAGACATTAGGGTATAATGAAAGATGTGTCTCTTTGGCCACTGAATGTGACCCCGTGTTACTCATTCCATCAGAACAGGCTTCATTTCTCATTAACTTTTCTTAGGCTTATTCCTGTCCTACTCTCAAAGTGTCTCTGTGCCCCAGTTAGCAGGTCTCAAACCAGGTCATTGCCTGTTACCCAAAATATGATGCCCTCTAGCAAACTGTCTGGGAGAGGCACTGGACTTGAACACTGGTTCTGTCTCTGTTTATTAGGGCTTACGACAAGAGAATGTCCTCCCAGTTCACTTTTTCTCTTTTGTAAAGAGTGATTGGTGTGTACCTCTACTAGTTTGTAAGGTGCTGTGAGGATCAATCGAGATTAAGATCTTGGAAGTGATTGTTAATAAAGTTTATCCCAGACATTTAGC
Source organism: Camelus bactrianus (assembly GCF_048773025.1). Lineage (NCBI taxonomy): Eukaryota > Metazoa > Chordata > Mammalia > Artiodactyla > Camelidae > Camelus > Camelus bactrianus. The sequence goes on along the minus strand of NC_133550.1, from coordinate 38,158,036 downwards.
TTTGAAAACTCCTGCCATTCATTCATATAACAAATATTTATTGAGCCACATAACAGGCATGGCTGTAGGTCTGGGGTTTTAGCAGCGGACAAAATGGACAAAACCCCCTGCCCTCATGGAACTTGCTTCTAGTGGCCAGAGACAATCAATAAATAGGTAAAACACAGAGCATGTCAGAGGATGATGGGTGCTGAGGAGAAAAGAGACATTGCTACCATTTTAAACAGGGCGATCAAAGAAGGCCTCACTGAGAAGTTAACAGTTAAGCAAGAACCTTAAGGAGCTGAGGAATCAAGACCTGGGGATATCTGAGGGAAGGACATTCTAGGCCAAAGAGAACCACTGGTGCCAAGACTCTCAGGTGGAAGCATGCCCGGTGTGGGAGGGGGCGAGGAGCAGAATAGTAAGGTCACAGGGTGCCTGTTCATGTTGGGCCTTAGAGGTCGCTCCAAGGGCTTTGGTGTTTGCGCTAGGTGATATGGGAGCCAATGGAGGGTCTTGGACAGGGGCGTGACATGCGATAACTTACATTTTAAAAGGTGTCCTCTGGTTGCTATGTTGAGAGTGACAAGCATGGACACAGGGAGACTGGTTAGGAGGGTGGTTGCAGTAATTCAAAAGGAGATGATGAGGTCTTGCAATGCAGTGGAAGTGGTAGTGGAGAGACCTGATAAGAGATGGTGGCACTCTGGATATTTTCTCAAAGGGGAGCCTACAGGATTTGTGCATTTGATTTGGGACATGAGAGAAGAAGAGTCATTGAGGATGATTTCCACTTTTGGCCTGAGCAGCTGGAAAAATAGAACTATCCTTCAATAAGATGGGGAAAGATTATGGGAGGAGCAGGTATGGGGGAAAGATTAGTAAATCAATTGGGGACCTACTAAATTTGAGATGTCTGTTAAATGCACAGCAGAGGAGACTCTTGGATAGATGAGTCTGTACTTCAGGAGAGTTGGGACCAGAGACGTAAATTTGGGAGCCACCAGCATCTGGATATCCAGATCCATGCAACTAGATGAGGTCATAAAGGGGGTGAATGTTAGTTAAGAAGAAAAGAGAAGCAGTCTAAGGACTGAGCCCTGGGGTTTTCCAGTATTAAGAGGTTGGCTTGATGAGGATGAATTAGCAAAGAGGACTAAAAAGGCGTGTTCAGTGAGGCTGGAAAAGGACCTTTAACCCACGTGAAGAAAGTATTTCAAGGAGGAAGGTGGTGTCAACTGGGCCAAATGCTATTGAAAATTTAAGTGAGAAAAAGTCTAAAAATTGAACCCTAGGTTTAGCTGTGCAAAGCTCCTGGGGGTGAAATGATGAGGGAAAGCCTGATTTAAGTGAGCTCAAGAGAGAATGGGGGACAATGAAATAGAATTTTTTGAGGAGTTCTGTTGTAAAATGGTGGCTTGAGGGGAAGGTAGGGTCAAGAGAGAGGTGGTTTTTTTTTAATATTTTTTTTTCTTTTATAGAAATTTGGATATAGTCACCATGCTATACACTACAGCTTCAGAATTTATTTATCTGATAATTGGACATTTGTACCTTTTGACCACCTCTTTACCCATTTTGCCCACCACCCCATCCCCTGCCTTTGGCAACCACCAATCTCTTCTTTTTAATTTTTTTTAGATTCTTCATATAAGTGAGATCATACAGTACTCGTCTTTCTCTGCCTGATTAATTTCAGTTAACATGATGCTCTCAGGTTTCATCCATGTTGTCACAAATGGCAGGATTTCCTTCTTTTTATGGCTGAGTAATATTCCATTGGGTGTATACCACATTTTCTCTGTACACTCATCTGTCAGTGGACACTTAAGTTGTTTCCATGTCTTGGCTATTGTAAATAATACTTCAATGAATAAGAAATTTTTTTATTTTTAAATTTTTTAAGGTAGAAAAACCCAAAATGTGCTTTTGGGAATGATTCAGCAGAGGGGAAACTTGATGATTTGGAGAGACAAGGAGAATTGCTGGAGTGATGGCCTTGAGGTGTAGATGGGCACAAGTCTGGGGGCTGGGTGGACATGGTGGACTAGGCTTTCATAAAATCCCTTTGAATTGCTTCCATTTATTCCCACTGAGGTAGGAAGCAATGTTATTGGCCCTGGAAGATGAGGAAGAGGTCATATAGCCAGTTAACCACTCCCCTGACGCTACTAACAATGGAACGTTTTCTGTGTCCCTGCCTTGTTTCCATTGCTACCACCTTAGTCAAGTTACAATCATAACAAAGTCTGTGTTGTAATGTCATAGCCACCAGCCTCTTTCTATTGCTGTCTACTGTGTATACATTTGTTGGGTAACTCTTCCTAAAATATTGATCTCTTTGTGCTCAGATCCTGCTCAAAACCCTTGCTTGGTTCCCCATTAAAGAGGATGAAGGTCACTTACTCAGTTAGGGCTTCAGGCTTCTGGAAAACCCTTCTTGGTTCAGAAGGACTGACCATGTCATATTGTGTCCCAAATCACCACCCTTCTTCCTTCTTCCACCCTCTCCTTGCACAAACTAGTTCTGTGACCCCAGGGAAGCTACCAGACTTTATGCCTGATTTTCCTCATCTGTAGCATGAGGACGTACCTCTTATGATTGTTGCCAGGATTCAATGAGACTATCACAATAGTTATTTAGAATAGTTACTGGCATAGTATAAATGCTCAATCAGCGTCAGCTATTCTTAATGTAACTATCTAAAACCACTTGCCTCTTTCTTCCTGATCAAATCTTCCCCATCCTCTGAGACACAGCTGGCATATCTGCTCTCCTGCAAAATCTTTCTTGCTTGTCCTTTCCCCCACTCCACTGATCTCTCTCTTCTTTCTTTCCCTCATTTTAGCATGTACCCAGATTCTCTCTGTAAGGGTGATTCTCATAATCCAGTGTTAGAATGCTTCAGCTAGACTGTGAGCTTCTCGAGGGCAAAGGTCATGCCTCTTACCCTCTTGTAGCCCTGTTCCCTAGCAAGGTGCTGCACTGTCGAGACCTCAGACTTTAGATGCGGTGTTGGACCTGTTCAACTTGTTGAAGAGGTAAATTCCTGTGTTATTCAACCTGACATTTCTTCTTTCTTGTACGCCGGCTTCATGGTGTATACAGCAGGTCTGCAGCCTAACTCGGGACCACCACTTCCTCTCCAAAGACCTTCAGCACCTTTCAGCAACATCTCCCCTTCCTGTCCATTTTTCAGGACTGCTTTTCAGTTCCATACCTGTTAATGACCGCATCTTCCTTTCCCTGCATCCTCCAGTATTAGAAAGCTGTCTTCTCCTGCTCTTAAAAGAGCAGTTGCCCATCTCCAAGCTTCTTTGTTTCCTCCTTTCGTCTGTTTCCCGAGGCACCTTGGCTTTGAAGAGGCTTCTGAAAAGGAGTGGATTACTTCATCTTTTATGATCAGCGAAAGAAAAAGTAGGAGGCTTCATAAGGAAAATTGGCAAGATCTAAAGTTATTTGCATTTCATACGAATCAGAAGTTTTCTAAGTTTTCTTTTTTTAAAAAAAGAACTGTCAAATGTATCCCCCCAAAAATTGATCTGAATGTTGAAACACCTGCTGCAGACCTGGGGGCTTTGAATTTAGCAGCTTTAGTTTGGGACCAAGAAATTCTCTGAGTTAGGAAGTCTTTTGCTGCTTGTTGGCTTGCTGCAATATTTCATCCTTAACGTCACTCTTCTCTTTCCTTTCAGAATACAGCAAAGCCAAAGAGCTCGTCTGCGTGCCCGTGGATGTGACAGACACTTTGAGATGTTTTAGAGAGACCTTGGAAAAATCCAAATATCATAACAGATCAATCCGACACAGCAGAAAGTTGCTTTCGTTATTTCTTGCACAGACCCAAGGTAAACTACAGCCATTCCCGGGCATCTGTGGGGAGTTGATTCCAGGACCCCCTGCAGATACCAACAGTCACAGATATACATGTCCCTTACAGTTAGCCTCCCCTCAACCCCCACCCCCTTCCCCCCGTATCCATGGTTCTGCACCCCAGAAATGGAGGGTGACTGTCCTTGCTCTGTACCCCTTCCTCTTTGCTGATGTGCAGTACCGCCCCGCAGGCCTACCACGTCCTGCCCCCTTCCCCACTTCCAGGCCCGCCGCCTGCCGCCTTCCACTTTCTTCTTGCCTAGTGGATCGCACCTCTTTTCCTCACACTTTATTCCACCCAGAGTGCTGTCTCACTCATCTGCTTTTATGTAGTAGAGTAGATACGGAAACAATATTTGTTCATTTTTGATTCTGTACCTCTATGTTCTTAACCATTTGCTCTGCAAGTATGATGCTACAGTCTTGTTTTATTTTTATAAGTAGGTGAATTGATTCGTACTGAATTAACTAAAATCTTTTACTAAAATACTTTATCAATGTCAAAGAAATGGGTGTACTTTTACATATACATCAACAAAGCTTCTTATTAATACCATAGATTTTGATCTTAGAGATTTCTTTTAGCTTAAAACAAGATATTTGCTATCCTTGGTTACATGACATTTGCTTTCTCTCTTCTCAAAATCTATTGATTTGTAAACTCAGTCAAAGCAAGAATTTGAGTGGTTAAGTGGTTACTGCAGAGAGGAAGAGGGTACTCAAATATAGGCTAGGAAAATCCCAAATTACCTATATTTAGGTTATTTAAAATTTGTTAAAATCCTAATTTTATGTTTATGATCCTTGGTATTCAAATTTATCAGAAAAAATAAGAATAAGCATAAAGAATAAACTTAAGTTAATAAATTTAAAATAACTGTATTTTAGAATTATTAAAATAGATTTAAATGTCTACCTATGATACTAATATTTCCTGGACTGATGTTTTAGAAATTTGACCATTTGTTGTTTACAACCACTGACAGCAGCTTTATTTATGTGTGGATACAAGTATGTATGTATATATGTGTGTCTGTATACAAGTACATCTGTATATAAGTATGCATGCATATAAGTATGTGTATGTAGGTACATATGTATTTGCTGTTGTTGCTGCCCCTTCTTCCCCAAAAAACCACTTGCTACAATATGTACCCACAGTTTTTGGTTGTATTGTCCACAGACTCACATTACATTAAATTGTCTCTCCATAGCACGTTAAAACCTACGTCAAATATGGTGTGCATTAACAGTGGTTAAGGGTATGAATTTAAAAAGCACATACAATTCCTAAGAATGGTTCATGCCACCTCAATCTGAACTTCACCTGATACCGAGATATTTTCAGCAGTTTCTCCCCAGTCCTCGGGCTATAGACTTCAATCCATATTAGCTTTTCTCTCTCTGCGGCTTTTGACTACTTCCCCTAGAATATTTTTCCTTTTTTTCCTGTGTGTTCTCTGATCTTAGAAAGAAACGGGTTCTTTCCTATTTTTCCCTCCTCGGGTCAGAACTACCTGTATGTTGCTTCTCTCCCAGAGGTCTCTGCCCCAGAGGCAAACTAACATCTTTACTGTTGGAAACTCTTAAAAAAAAAAGTTGAACCCAAACTGTGCAGCTTCCACTGATCCCCACGAGGAGCAAAGCATTGTCTCAGCATTTACTTCCCGGCACACTGCCCCTCTGCACTGCTCTTTTTGAACTAACGTGAGTGTTGAGCACATCGACCCACACACCCGGACTCTTCAGAAAGGAGTCAAGGTACTAGGTGTAAGGAAACAGTGTCCCCCAAACTGCCGCAGAGTCTCGGCTCTGTGCAAAATCTCTCCTTCCTTCTCCTTTTCCATCTCTTCTACGTTTTTCCTCCTCATCAACTTCCCTTCTCTCTCCATTTTAAAATTTCTTTTAAATTTTTTTCATAAATTTAGGAGACAAAGGAGGAATGAACAATTTAAAATTTACTACCGGAAAGGTGGAGTTTTGCCTGGGGACCGAAGAGATGCACAGGCCGACCCCCCCCAACCTTTTTCAGGAACACTTCAGAGTTTTCAGCTCAGTGGAGAAAAGCAAACTTCCCTCTTCACAGCTCGGACTCGTAATTTCTTCTTACTATGAAACTATTAGTAAGATTTATTCATTATGTGTTCATTTTCAGTACGATCTTCCATGTTAATGTTGAGATTGCATTTGGTCCTGAAATGTTATCTTTTTAAAAAATATTTTAATTAATTTTTTAAAATTGAGGTGCGGTTGATTTCCCATATTGTGTTAGTTTCAGGTATATAGCAAAGTGACTGAGTTACATATTTTCAGATTATTTTCCATTATGTGTTTTTATTACAAGATACTCAGTATAGTTCCCTTTGCTCTATAGTAACTGAAATGTTATCTTTAAAAGTAGGATGAAAGCGCTTGAACATAAAATCTATCACACTCTTGTAGGCAGAGACAGAGCAGTGTTTAGAGAAGGTGCTGCCAGCCCCTCCCGTCACCCATTTTCCCAGCCTAGCTGTCACCATTGTGAGATTCTAGGCACCCTTCTGTTCATCCCACTTTAACTGAATCTATGAGCCGTTTGTTGAGATGTGGCCACTGTTACGTTCTTTTGCTCTGCCCCAGCTGATTCCATTTTCCTTTCCTTTCCACTTGATTTGGCTTTTCTACAAATTCAGCAGTATATATTCAACCCATGCTGTAGACCCAATGTTTTTTATAAGACATTTTGTAATTCCCCCTTTAGTCCCCAAAATAAAATTTATATTTAATCCATTCTTCCTACACACATTATTTTTTAAAAATCAATATGAAGCTGTAAATATAAAATGAAGACTAAATAAAATGAAATCACTTTATAATAAAAAAAACTATTTGTTAGTATGTAAGTGCTTAGGCTCCAGAGGAATAGAGCAGCAGTCAGATGATCGTCTGTCGTACGTAGGGTGTACAGGACACACGTGAATGTGGCAGCTATGACAGCAGACTGATACATGTGTATTGATGGCTCAAGTACCGTCAGCGTCGTTATTTTTGGTGACCTGATTTTCTAAATTAGCAACTCAAGGTAACTTTGGAACAAAATAAAACATTACAGCGGTTGCATTTCTGGAAAACTCAGAGCATTTTGAAAACATGCAAAAATGCCCTTTCATTGCGTACGATGAAGTTAGATGTTAGACTCTAATAATTATAAACAGGTTTCTCACCTTCTTCCTCACTGTGGGAAAGGTTCTGTGCATTGCAGTCCATTCCATGTCTCAGGTCTTCATCTAGGAGATACCAGCAGAGGTCCCATGGTGACAGCCAATAAAACCCTTCCTCAGGTTTCTAAAATACCATCTCGGGGACAGTGCTGCCCTCATTAGAAACTATTGCCATAGTTGTTGGGGTTTTTGGCTACACATCCTTGAATGGTTGCATTCATCAGAAAACAACAACAGATACAGGTGATATTAAAGGTGGGCTTTTTTGCATTTGGATAAAGGAAGAATCTAATATGCTTTGATCTTGTCACATCCCTGCTCAAAAAACAAACTGTTCGAGGCCTCCCATCTGCTATAGAATAGCATCCACATTTCTCCACATGACATTCAGATTCCCCCATAGTCTTACCACTACCTCCTCCTTCACCCTCCCCAAAAACATACTCCAGCCACACATGACACTTCCGTGTATACCCAGCCCTTTCTTCCATGTGCTCTTTTTCTGAATGTCTCTCCTTCACCAACTCTACCTGCCTTCCTCTTATTCTACTTTCTTCATTTTCCCTGCCCATTAGACCCAGTCTCCCACTGTTCTTCATTCAAATACGTCGTTTGCTCTCTCTCTGTATCTATATCATGTGACATTTAAAGGCTCTATTAGCTCGGAGTTTGCTTATCTGCACAGTTAAGGTGTAATGCCATTTAAAATATTCTTGCAAATATAAAGGAAACAGTTTCCAGGGACTGACATTTGTTCTTTCACTTGATTAAAAATACAGATGTTCTCCAGACCAGCAATCAAAGAAGCCTTAACGTTCAGGCATTGCATGAACTTGGAAATCTTCTCATCTTCGCAGAAAAGAAAAGGTAGATTTTTTAGGAGTCAGTTGAACAAGGAGAACTTTTTTTGTTTGAAAGAAAATTTTAATTGTGAAAAAAACTATCTTTAATAAATTTTAGTTCCTTGGTAAATATTCCATTGCTGCGTTTTATTCATCAAATGCTACCTGAGAGAAATGGTTATGAGTAATACATGGCATAGATTCATTCTCTAACATTTTAATCAAAATGTTTCTTCAGAGCATTTACTTTCCCCCTTTGGAAGTTGGATTGAATAATACAGATCTCAGAAAACATCCTGCTTGATGCTCTGTTTATGTTTTAGGGCTGCTTTTAAATGTTGGAGTCAAGCTCTTGATGACATATTTAGGAAACAAGACGTGCTTCACACATGGAAGGAGTTTGGCACCTCCCCCACCAGTGCTACCAACAGCTGTTCACCTTCAGGTTCCAAAGACTACAGTGAGGAATTTCTGTCGAAAGTTGGCATTTGGGGGTGTTTGCAAGGAGCGGTGATATCAGCAAAGATAGCACAGTGAGTGTGACGACGGGGTGATCTGTGCACTGGGTGGGCTTCCCCTTGTGGGCGGCCCCCCTGGGCCATGTGGACCACCAGCGTTACACACTGGGTTCCTGGGAGCAGTGTCCGTACCATGCAGGGTTATACAGTTTTCTTCTTCATGGTGTTTGTTGCTTACGGCCCACTCCTCCTCCTCCTATAACATCTCCCCCCTGGAATGTGAGCTCCACACAGGCATAGGTCTTTGCTCTGTTCACCAGTGTATCCTGAGTGCCTAGCATGGAGATAGCATTCCACAGCTACCTGTCAAGTGAGTGAATGTGGGAGTGAGCAGTTGGTGTGTGAACAAGAATCAAGAGTGTGGAGGCAGGCCGACTTGAGCCCAATTTAGGAGCCTCCCCAAAAGTCTGGGGCCCTCGGCAAGTCAGTCATCCTCTCTGAGCCTCAGTGTTCTCATCTGAATCTGTGGTCACAAGAATTACATGACACACTTGAGACACCTAGAGCTGCCAGAAGGAAGTACCAATTTGTGAGAAAGTTATTGTCTCTCAATTCTGGAGGCTTGAAGCCCGAGCTGGCAGGGCTGGTTTCTTCTGAGGTCTCCCTCCCTGCGTGTAGGTGGTGGTCTCCTCACTGCGTCCTCATGTGGTCTTCCTCCTGTGTGTGTCTGGTCCTAGTCTTCTCTTCTCCTAAGGAGAGCAGTCCTTCTGGGTTAGGGCCCACCCTCATGACCTCATTTTACCCTAATGACCTCTTTAAAGGCCCTGCCTCCAAAGTCCAGGCACATTATGGATTTCCAGGGGTTAGAACTTCCAACATGTGAATTTCAGGGGTGCATTGGGCAGGTAATTTAGCCCATAACACATACTGTATGAGTTTCCTATTGCTGGTGTAACAAAGTACCACGATTTAGTGGCCAGTATGTTATCTTACAGTTGATGGAGGCCGGAAGTGTTGGCGGGCTCCCTCTCGAGGCTCTAGTGGAGTCTCCGTCCTTGCCTTTCCCAGCTTCCAGGGGCTTCCTGCACTCTTCAGCTCATGGCCCCATCATCTGTCTTCAGGACCAACAGCCTGTCTTCTTCCTGTCTCCTTCTCCTCTCTGCTTCCATCCTCACATCTCCTCCTCTGCCTTTCTCTCACAAGGACCAGTGTGATTACATCGAGCTCACCTCGATAATCCAGAATACTCTCCCCATCGCAAGGCCCTTAATTTAATCACATCTGCAAGGTTTTTTTTTTTTTAAAAAAAACTGTATAAGATAACATCTTCATAGGTTTGAGGGGTTAGGCTGCTATGTTTTGAGGGGACCATTTTCAGCCTAGCGCACGTGACATGTGAAAGTCTGTCACAGCGTCTTATACTAGTTAGCGCTTGCAGTATCTTAACTGCTTGATTAACGTAAGAAATTCTGAAATTCTGACGAGAGCAGAGGTCCCGGTTTCCTTCACTTCTCTAGGCACATTCTTAGCTTACCTATAGGGTGTGGTAGGCAACAGCCTGCATAGTATTTTGACCTGTAGAGAAAATTTTTTATAAGTAATAACTTTCCCTAGTTAATAATCACCTGTTTTCAGAAAATTAGCATTTGGGCAGGGGAAGTAAGGAATTACCACTTATAAAGTATTAAACATTAAAGGTATTTTTAAAAACTCTGTTACAAAATTTGGTTTTTTTGCACTCCTGGAAAGGAGTTCTTTCTTACACACAACACACACAATCCTCATTCAAATCTGACTTTATGACCAAGTGGAACTTGGCAGCAGAGAGTAGAAAAACTGGGGAAGGTTCACAGCTTGAAAAGAACAGCTAAAGCTTTCCTGCCAGAGGACACCTCAGCTTCTTAGCCTCTGAAGTTTTTACCAAGTGATTTTTAATCAACAGAAAGCCAGTTCCTAGTTACCCAGCTGAAGTCTGACTTCCACAGGATACATGATACTCAGGGGGCTTTGGCTGTCGTGGGAGCCTCCCTGAGAGGAAGCCCTTCTCCCCACTGCTCAGAAGGCCAGAGCACCGCATAGAGAAGCTGAACTCAGATTGATGTTGTTATTAATATAGTGAAGCCCACTGGTTTTATCAAATAAAGCTTAGAAGAACGTAACATGGTTTCTAGTTACAAATGTGAGTTTCAAGACCCATGTAAAGAAAACTCAAAACTCTTCTCAGGGACATAAAATGAGATAGTAGTAAACAGAGACATTATCTTAACCTCAGGTGGAAAGCCTTAATATTGTCAATAGATCCATAATATACTGCTGGTGAGAAAACACATGGTTGCAATCTTTGGGAGGAAATGATGTAATAGTACTCATCAAAAGCTTTAAAATTGTGCACCTCTTTTTCCCCAGAGTTTTACTACTAGGGATTTATCCAGTGGAACTGGTAGAAAAAACACTCAAGTAGACATAACAATGTTTATTATCTTAGTGTTGGAGAAAACCAAAATGGGGATGAGTATTTGTATATTGTGATACATGCATGTGATAAAAATTTAAAGCTCTATAAAATAATGGTGTAATTCATTATATCCAAGAATGGAAAATTTGTTTGTAAAATAATACGTATTGTATAATTTTAGTCTTAATGTGACAGTGCATGTATATAATTATATATAGAAGAAAAGCTAGAAGGAAATTGTCCACAGTGTTACCAGTAATCATGTTTAGGTGGTAGGACTATAGGTGATTTTTCGTTTTACTTTTTCTGTTTCTCTCTGGTCTAGCTCTTATGAGTATGTAGCACTTTCAGAATCACGATAACTTTTAATTTTGGAAAATCTATGAATATTAGAGATGTATTTATATAAAAATATTTTTGGAATGTTATCTATGAATCAGTTTACTTTTCTTATACTTACTTAGGTTTATTAAGACATTGGACGTTGAAAAGAGATTCAACTGTTGCCTTTTGTCTGCGTTACTCTTTCAGGTAACACTTTACATATATCTTTCCACAGTAGCATGGCCATTCAGTCAGTAAAAAAGAAAAAAGTACAGTATTCTGTCATATTCATAAAACTCACAGGTAGGAAAGTAGCATGAACCTTGATTAAGTATCTTAAGCCCATCTCGCCTTCGATGGTTGAACCCCTGTGGCATTTTCACCCTTAATATTCCACAGGGTCCCTTTTCTGGTCTCTGCTGCAGAAGGAGGAATTTTACAGATGAGGAAACTGAGACTTCTGTCCTTCCTAACGTCATGTTGCTGATGCGCGGTGAAGCCAGTCTAACTGACCCTAAAGGGTTGCCTTATGTTGCCTCATCTCTTAAATAAAGTTTTGCTCAGTTGTGTGATGTCAAGTATATCATATGATGAGAGCAAGAAATAAGTTAAAGACTACAGAAGTAGAGTGTTGCCATTCTTAGGATTTGAGTTTGACTTCACTGAAGAAGAAAGGAGCTTTTATCTGAAGTACAAGACATTCTGAGGTTCAGGAAGTAGCCAGGGGCCTCTGCAATCTCCGAAAGGTTCTGTTTACTTTGAAGGATGGGACACCCTTGTTCTGTGTATCAGAGAAGTCTGATAGCTCATGAAATCTGGATGGATAATATCTTTGGGAAAGGCTGCTCTGAGTGGACAGATGGCAGTTTTCCTTTGTTCCATACACCTCTTGCCTGGGCTTCAAAGGGAGGAAGTGGAAGAGTCAAGGATGCAAAGGGAATGATAATCGGAATCTGATTCATTTTGTTTTATTCTGTCTCTTTACTTTCTTCCAGTATTCCTTGTTCTTGAAGATAATGCTCTTTATGTTTTAGAAAATAAGTAATTCTGAAAAATATTTACTTTTTTGCTTAAGTGTCACATCATTTCTTAGTAACACTACACCTAAAATCAAAACTAGCTGGTAGAATTTATTGTCAAAACCTGTTCATTCTTTTCATGATTTTAAAACAGATCTGTAAAGTTAAAAATTAAACAATCACATGGTACTTTAGAGTAGGAATCTTTTAAGTTTAGTGAGAAATCTGATTGAAATTCTTTCCTGATATATGCCTTAAAATAAATTTATGATGCACTTGTTATCAAGAACTGTTAATTACTTAAGATAACATAAGAAGCACTCCTAAGTGTACAGTTTGCATTTGTATTTTCGTCTTGCTTCTCAACATCTAACACAACCTTGGTCATACAAATTATCTAAGAAATATTGATCAAATTAAGCAAATCACCTTTTAACTTAATTCAGTTAAAAATTTGGAATTACCTCTGCTTGATTTAGACTTCTGAAATAATTTTTTCTCTCCTCTGCTTAGAGGTTGGTATAGTGGAATGAACATAGATTTTTGAGTTAAATAGAAATGATTTTGAATCTTCTTTTCGCCACCATTAGCTGTGTAACCTCATATAAGTTAATTGTTTAAGCCTCAGTTGTATCACTTGTGAGATAATAATCCTTCCTTCCAGTGATAGGTTGAATGAGAACTAAATGAGATACTATTTTCAAACAATTTACCAAGAGTGTCCAACACAAAATTGACCCTTAGTAAATGATAACTTAATATAATGATAATTTTTCTGAAAATAATAAGTATCCAACTACCATGGAATTTGAAAGGCCTGTCTTGAGTGATAATAGCATTTGGTACCTATAGTGATGAGAATATTAATAAGTATCACTTATTAACAGGCACAGTGTGCTAGGCATATGCTAAGCACTTTGTGAAGTAATACATGTACTTATTTTTCTGTCTCATTGTTGCAGATGCAGTTTCTAGCTCTTTATTTCCACTTTTTTCATCTTCAGGGTTTGCTGAGAACCACACTTCCACACCCCAAAGCTGAACGTTGCTATGCTCAGTATGAAATCACTCAGCTTCTCCCTGGCATCGAGCTCTTCTCAGACAGATACCGGGCTGATATCTGCTCTGTAGTTGCAAGCTTGTATTATATTATACGTGAACTGCACTTTGCTAAGCAAAATCTAATAGTAAGTGATTTATAAAATCAGCAAATCTTAATTCACTGTGGTATCTTACCCAACTTACCTTATACTTTTCAAATTTTACTAAGCTCTTTTGGTCAGTTTTTACTTAACTTTTAAACTCTATATTCAGGGTTTTGATTTGTCCTTCAGAATAAAATATGTTAATATGCTTTCTTTGACATCACTGTTTGCATTGCATTTTGGATACAATAGCCATGTATATTTGATTTTGTTCTCTTTTTCACTCTGTTATTTTTACCTTTTTTTCCTGAGGACATTTGGTGAAATTAACTAGAATGTTTCACTGGTGTCAGACAGAGCAATTTAGTGCACATATAGCTTCCCTGCATTAATTCATGCAGGTCATATCAATATCAAAACTGTGGGAGCAGGGGGAGGGTATAGTTCAAGTGGTAGAGTGAATGCTTAGCATGCACGAGGTCCTGGGTTCAATCCCCAGTACCTCCTCTAAAAATAAATAAACCTAATTACCTCTCCCCTCCTGCCAAATAAAATAATACAGTAATACAATAATAAATAAATATGTTTAAAATTAAAAAAAACTGCGGGAGTATTTCTTTACTGAGGTAAATTTATCTTTGTGTCTCTTGATTTTTCTGTGTTAAGGGGACACTTAAGTGAACAGCAGGTTCTAACTGAAATTAAAGATAGGCATCTCTTAATATCCTAGTAAATTAAAAAACTCAGATACAACTCTCTTTTCCTTTAGGGGAATAAATCACAGTATGTGTCATAAATTTGAAGTTGAGTGCATTTTAAATTAGTATGTTCTATTGGTCATTTTATATTTTCCTCCTTTATCTTATTTTTTCCTATTTTCTTCCATTTTGCTATTTCCTGTACTTTTTTATCTCACCCCCCCAGCCCCATGTTTGCTTCTTAATACCTGTTCTTTCTCTTTTTCTGCTTTTTTCCCTTTCCTCTATGCTTTTTTCGTCCTACCTCCTTTCTTTTTTTCTCATATATTGTTTTCTGTTTTCTTGTTCTAAATTCACTCTCTCCTTATGTTGAAAAGATTTATTGTCCCCTGATATTAGATGTTCAATTATAATGCCATGTGTTAAAGTGAAGAGGTTGATTAATGCTTTTAACACTTGGCAGATTTAGCAAGAAATTGTATATTAGAAAAAAAATAACAAAATGATGCTCTTCTCATTGTTAAGGGGATTCATTCCTGGATTTAGAAAGTAGTTCTATCCCCTGGGTAACCTTTAGCTGCCTAGTCATATTCATATATAATACATATCACTGCACTGGAAAAGAAATGAGACTTTTTTCTCTAAAGCTTAAGAAATTGAGAACATTTTTTCTGAATAATTGAGCAATTGGCAGCAATAAAATGGTATGTTTTTATTTCTCACTAAAGAAAAGAAACAGTCTCAAAAGTAATAGCCAACTCTTATTGTTTTGTGCTGCTTTAATTGTAGAAGAAGGTATTGTATTATGTTTGTAGTGTATCATTGTAGAAAAATGTATGAAATTTGAAATCATTTAAGACCAGGTCTAATTCTTTTGAAAAGCTGTTGCATTCAGCAGCTACAAGTTGACTGACAATTAGAGGTTTCTTAGCTGAACTTACAAGATGTAAACAGTTTCCGTTTTGTATTACACTGCCCTCCAGAAGCAGCCCAGTGGCTAAGGAGATTGCCGTCACATATAAAATTTGCAAGGGGACACATTGCTGTGGGGTCATGAGAAATAGTTTGCTGAATAATGGGAATCTCAGTCCCCTTTTTTGCTCCATGTCCCGTTGGTGGACAGGACCCAATTGCAGGAACTGAGCTTCAGTTTTGAGTTGAGGTCAGGAGCTGCTCAGAAGTATAGGCAAAACTGACCCCTCAACACTTGCCTTTGGCTGGAGAGTGGTTAGGTCAATTCAAAGATTGACAGTCTGTAAGCTTTCACATATATCCTTGGGACTTCAAGAAGAGTTGAACTTTGGGGTTAACTCTAAGAAATATTATGTGAAGAGTAAGCTTGGGTTTTAAGCAGTAGTATGTATACTTTGTCAAGGCAGGGGCTTAGATTTTGCTCTCATTCAGCAGAGCCTCACACACAACAAGCATATTATAAATACTTTTTTCTTGATAGAAAAATTCCTACTGAAGACAAATAGCAGCTGACACTGAGACGAGTAAGTCGGAGCTATCAGGGGCCATAGATTTGAGTTCCTTTGCTTTACATTTTGCATTTATTTGATAGCTCATTTGCTCAAATGTTTCCATAGGCCTCAGTAATTCATACATATATGTTGAATTAATTTTTTTTCAAGGAAGATAACTAATTGGATTTTTATTTTTCCATGCTTAAGATGTCATCCAAAGTGACATCTCTTTGGAACTGTAAGTTAGTGATACCACTATAAAGTTCTGACAAAATTATGAAGCATATGCTGGGCAGATCATTTCACTTATACCAAACAGTACAGTCTCCTGACATGGAAAAATCAATCACAATTTTGCATAACATCTCTTACATCAATATTTGGCTAAATTGTATTATTAGGTTATTAACTTGATAAAATACATTTTATTTTTATTTTTTATAACTTTTTTTTATTGAGTTATACTCAGTTTACAATGTTGTGTCAATTTCCAATGTAGAGCACAATTTTTCAGTTATACATGAACATATATATATTCATTGTTGCATTCTTTTTCACTGTGAGCTATCACAAGATCTTGTATATATTTCTCTGTGCTATACAGTATAATCTTGTTTATCTATTCTACATATGCCTGTCAGTATCTACAAATTTCGAGCTTTCAGTCTGTCCATTCCCACTCCCCTCCCCCCTGGCAACCACAAGTTTGTATTCTATGTCTATGAGTCTGTTTCTGATAAAATATGTTTTAAAACAAGGTATTTTTCTGTTGGTAGATTCTGCCTCTTCTTGCACTATACCAATATTTTGTCTCTGGAATTTGCCAAGACCAAGTCAGAAATTTAGAAGCAAGAATCCTCAAGGTATGTTACAATCTTTTAAGACATTTAATATTCTTGAACTATTAAAGGTATTGTTATGAATTAATTTAGTTCTAATACTCATAATAATAAGCTGATAGTAATATATGGTATTGTGCTCATATTGAAAAAAAAAACTTGCACAACATTATAATAAAGTATATGAAAGAGCCAGATAGGGAGATTTAGATCGTTTTATGCTTGGGCCACAGTTAAGTGAGGAACAGCTATACCCGGTAACAAGGGTCACCTGACACCATTCAGCCTAGAAATCACCATTTCTAAACACTGGTTTCCTGGTAGAGACTATTGAGTCAGTTTTCTGAAGTTTCTGTGAATTCTTTATGCTAAGGATCTTTATGTATATCCTAGTATACAAGAGTTTTTCATGGCACAGGCAACTGAAGTGATAAAACACACAGACACTAAATTACAATGAACTCTGTAATGTAGAAGTCAGGAGGCTCTCTGCCTTCAAGACTCAGGTGCATTTGGCTTGGATCCCATGTGGAGTGACAGCCTCAAATGACACCTCATTTTCTTTGCCCCTTTTCCTAGTTATCTGGGGTCACAGGCTCCCAGTTTGGTTAAATTTGTTTTCTACAGGGAACATCCAGCAAGTTTGCACCCTGTTTTGCACCTCCTCATCTATAATATGGAATTCAACCATATTCCATAATTTACACACACGAAAACACATAAACACACTCATTACATTCACCTAAGGTCTTTATTTCTATAGTGGACTTTACTAAAAATGGGAACACAAGGAAATTTTAGTTGAGTCCAAACCAGCAACTTATAATAGAATGTTTGGCATCTCTGAGTTTAGAATATTTCTTGGCCATTTTCTCACTCTTTTGCCTCCTAGTGCGTGGCTTCATCAGCTGTATGCTGGTTAAGTGTTTCCTAACTCACTCTAAAAAGAAAACCCTGATTCATAGCATTTGCAATTTCTATGGTGTAAATACTCCCACTACAGCCGACTTTGGCTACAACGGGCTGTTACTGAGTGTGAAACTGGGACAAGATATGCACAGTTAGCTCCTGCAGTTGAAGTGAGTGGGCTCCGACACCCCACTGGCTCAGCCTTCTTCTCCTTTTTTGAAAATACCCTTCTTCCCCAGATCTTTCCCATTTTCTAATGAGGGAAAGTTAGACTTCTCTTTGAACTCCTGTCTCCATCCAGACCCTGCTCTTGGGCCTATGTTTTCAGACCCAAATAGTCCATCTCACTCTATTTCTAAATAAAGATGATAACCTTCCCTAAGAGGAATTCTGATGCTATTAAGATAATACATCTTAACCTGGGAATAAATAGTTACCTACCATGAACATTTCTGGATCACCCTTTCTGAATTACTGATCTCTTAAGAGTTCTCCTGGTTTTGAATTCCAAAAACACTTTTTAAAAAGCTGCATACAATTTCTCTCTCTCTGTTTTTAAAACAGTGTTCTATTCGAGATTGCAAAATTCTTGAGGCTAGGGCCTGTATCTTATTCATCTTTTAGTTCCTTATACTGTCTTACTCGTAATAAATTCATATACCTGATATTTAGTAATTAATTATTGAATTGGATTTGAAATCTGCAGCCATTTATCAAGCACCAACTAACCGCACTCTCCCTATTGTTTAGTGGGAACTCACCTAGAAGATAGTTGGTAAAAATTTATTGCTTTACCTATGAAACATCATTTATTGAGTACCTCCTATATAAAGGTACCACGTTAGTAACTCTAATTAAGACATGTAACCTGGGGTCCTTGCTTATACAGAAGAGAAAATAGGGAAGAGAGACGGGACATAGACAAAGACAGTAATGTTGCACCTCCCACTTGACTGGTTCCAAATGAGTGTGATGAGCACTGCCTCCAGGAGCTTGGAAGAGGGAGAATGGCTTTGAGTCCCAGGGTTTCATCAGGTAGATAAGATTTAGGCTGGAAAAGAGTAGGACCAACTGAGCAGGAGAGAGGAAGCAGGGAACACTCGTGGCAGACAGTAGCGTGAAGGACACAGAGGTGACAAAGTGCTGACTGGTCGAGGAGGCAGAGGCAGTTCTGTTAGCCTGGAGTGGAGGTTTGAGTAGGGAGTCTGGAGAAGACGACATGAGGATACCAGAGGCCTGTGATGTGGAGGATTCCAGGGGCCAGGTTTTGAGTTCCAGGGCTGAGACATGTGAAGGCTCCGTGGCAAGAGAAATGAGGAATCTGTGGAGTCAGAACTGGGTAACAGTTTTTATTCTGGTGATGTTAAGAGGCAAGAAACATGGAAGGGTTGCAGTGACCATTAGTCACATGTCAAAAGGAGATCCAGAGAGGCACTGGAAGAATCTGGGACAGAGTTTTTGAGTAAATGACCATTTTTTAATTGGATTTTTAGCACTTGACAACTGTTTTTGTACTAGAGTAACTTAAAAGCTAGTAAAGAACAATGGACCATCTTCTGTAGTCTTGGGTTGGGAGGGGGATTAATGGCAGAATTTTGATCAGGAGAAGGACATGATGAGATGTATCTGGTAACAATGTCAGGAACAGAGTGAGGTGGGAGTGGAATCTTATTGGCATGGTAGGACTGGAAACCCAAGTAGGGTGTTGGCAGAAGCAATGAAAAGGGGCAATTGATGCATCATACAAGGGAAGGAATAACAGCCCTGGTGAGCAGAGTTCGCCTGACCTTTCTGAACAAGCTGGGGTCAGTGGGTGGGAAGAGAGAAAAATCATAGTCAGAAAGTAGCAAACGATGCCTTCTGACAAATCAAACCGCAGTAGATCATACTGTTAAGTTTCTGCTGTGCACTAGTGTCTTTCAGGGAAAACACTAAGACCCCTTCATGATCACCTGGTCTGCCTTCACTTTAGAACTGCCAACATCCCAAAAGATTTATTAATCTCAACAAACCCAGCATTCCCAGGAAGGGAACCGATGGTTCTGTATTTGTATGTGAAGGGTTGATTTATGGGTGTTTCTTTTTTCCATCTGGCTTGTTTGTGTTCACAGTGTTAGTCATTTCTGAACATACACGTCCATTATTATCTCCATAGCTTTTTCATATAGTCAGATTGAGATGATAAACTGAACCAGAGGTAGCCTTAACAGTTACAGGTAGTCTACGTACAGCAGTCTTACAGTTAAGACTAGAGGAGACTGATCTCACACAGCTATGGGGAAGTGTTTCCTCCAAGGGATAAAGAGCTCAGATGACTCCCTAATGACTACTTTGTTAATTATGTGGCACTGGGAAGTTAGAGCCCAAGGTGTCTTAGGCAGAAATCAAAGCATGTAACTCAGTAGACAAGCTGTTTTCTCTTCTCCATTAAAAAATTTTTCCTGACTTTTAATGTTCTGTTTTTGTTATTGTCACATCCTGTTTCCTTCTAATTTACCTTCTTTTTATTTCTTTAAAATTGATACTCTTGAGAGTCCTAAGATAATAATTAAAGGAAAAAGGAGCATAAAATGAGTATACCTGTTGAGGATAAGTTGGATTTTCTTTTTCTGTGTTTATATAATCTTCATCCAATTTTGTGTTTCACTCCTGGCTTTCACAATTCGTCCTCTGTTCTCTATAAAGTCACTAGATGGTTTCAAAACACAAGTCAGGTATGGGCACTGACCTGTTCACAACTCTCCAATAACTTCTTTTATTTCTTTATTCCTTTATTATTTTATTTTGGCAGGGAGGGGAGGTAATTAGGCTTATTTATTTTTAGTGGAGTTACTCATATTGAACCCAGGACCTCATGCATGCTAAGCATGTGCTCTACCACTGGGCTATACCCGCACCCTCTCCAATAACTTCTTATCACACAGAGAACAACATAGCTGTGTCTCCACTCTGGTCTACAGGCCACCATTCGCACCTACCTCCCAACCCTCTTCTCCTCTCTCCCTGAGCTCCCGCCACACAGGCTGTTCCTCCAGCACACCGAGACCCCAAGATTGCTTCCACCACCACGTGACCTCTCTACTCAAGGTCCCCTCAGAAGATTGTCATGTCTTCTCCCTCACGTCATTCTCAAATCTTCTCTTGAAGGTCTTCTCCCCAGAGAAGTCCCCCCTGACCACAACTTAAGAAACAGCATTTTGTCAGTACCTTTTATCCCTCCTCATACTGTGTATATCTTCATGCATCATTTAAATTTAGCTAAACATACCTCCCATTGGATGTAGCTTCCAAAAGGGCTCAGTACAGAAGAAATGCTCAGTAAACATGTTGAATGGATAAATGCATTTGATCAAGAACTTTTCCTTCTGTAATTTCCTGACTGAAAGTCTTGCTGGATTATATTCAAAATAAGCCATGCACAATATATAATTACCAGTTGACTAATGTTAAGTACATGTCTTTAAAATTGACAGGGTCCATTAATTATGGATAAGAAAATGAACAGTTTTATTTATGTTGATACGTTGTGGAGTTCATTTCCTGGTTTGTTTGACATTTCTCAGAGTGTTACAGAAATTGAGTGGTTTTATTTTGTCTTTCTTTTAAACCATACTTTACCATGGAAACAAAAGGATAAATTCAATTTTTTAAAACTCTTCTGTGTCTATCCTATTTTTATGTGTTTGTGTCTCATATAAAGGAAGCTGCATCTGATGAATATCCATTATTTTGAACAGTTTGCCTGCTGTAATTTACTAGCTTCTTGGTCCCCTGCACATGTGAACTTGCTTACACATAGATACATGCATCTCCTCCACTATGTTTGCTGCACATTAACTTATAAGGCGTTACCAACAGTAGGTGGAAAGTTCAGATCTCAGAAAGTTGATGATTTTTTTCTAAAATTTTTATTTTGAAAGTAAAACAAGTGTTGTAATTTAAAATCTCTCCTTTTTTTCTTTCCTTTAAAGATAGAAGTCCTCATAGATTTGGGATTCTTTTCTGAAGCCTTTCATGAAATGTCCCAGATTTTTTATGGGAAAAGCATGCCTTCCTCACAACCCGCTGGCTGTAAAGCTACTGGAAAAATGAAGGTAATCCTGCTATTTGATTCAAAGCTATTTCTTTACCTTTTGAAGGTGCTTTTTGATGGGTACATTCCTAAAATCTGGGGAACACTTCCACAAAAAGGTGTTTGCAAATCTCTGGCACTGCAGACCTCTTAGTTAAGGCTGATTAGTGCTAACATTAGATTTATATAGGTTTTCTTTGTCTGGAATGGAAGGGCGTCATGGTGGGGAGGGGAGTGTGGTCTTGGAGTAGGTTTTTACAATAGGATTCTGGCTCTATGTCATAGTTATCAAGGACCATCTCAGTAGACACATTTATTGGCCATTGCCTCTTAGACTTTTGGTTGTGATCTTAAAATTTCTAGTTAATGTTCTTAGTCAAAACAGCCTCTCTTCGTGTTTTATTTGAATATTTTGATTTATATACTTTATACCCAAGAGTTAAGCTTGTGTTCAAGTTTCTTCTGATTTCTGTGAGGAGAGAACATTCTTCTATTTTTGTCTAGTCTGTTTTGACTTTGAGAGAGAGTTTTACCTGGCTTGCTTAATTTGTGTTTGTAAATCGCATAATTGAAGCATCCTTGAAAATGACCCAGGCATTTATATTTAAATCAGAGTGAGCTATTATTTTCCTCTGCTTCAGTTTTCATGGTGATCTAGGAATCACTGGGTGTTCTTGCTTGAGACAGATGCTTGGACTCTCATGGGCCAGCAATAAAGGAATAGGAGGAGGTAAGAAGTCAGTTTCCTGGGAGAGACCATATGTGTGAGGAGTGAGATTAATAGACAGGATCATGCTGATGGGATTCCAGTTTGAGGAACCTAAGAGAAACTGGGGAATAGGCTGTAAGTCTTAAAAACTACTTGCATTGGCTGACATTTACATATAATGCATTCATTACCTCAGCATATACCCTTGTAGCTGCTTATTTCTCAATATGACTGCTACAGCATTATAATTTATTGAAATAAGGTAAGTTAAGGTTATCCACAGAAAAATCCCAAGAGGGACGTTCAGGAAGCAATAGGATACGTGTGTATACGTCTCTATATCTAGAGTCGGCCCTCCATATCCATGGGTTCTATATCCACAAATTCAACCAACCGTGGATTGAAAATATTTGGAAAAAAACATTCCAGAAAAGTTCCAAAAAACAAAACTTAAATTTGCATGGCAGCAACTATTCACATAGCATTTACATTGTATTTACAATATTTACATAGCATTTATATGGTACTACGTATTGTAAGTGAACTAGAGATGATTTAAGATATATGGGAGGTTGTGCCTAAGTTATATACAAATACTCTGCCGTTTTATATAAGGGACTTGAGCATCTGCAGATTTTATTTTTTGGGGGGTGGGAATCCTGGAACCAGTCTCCCACAGATACCAAGGGATAACTGAATCTATTTAGGAGTCACCTGGGATTTTTTTTGTTCATTTTCTATGGTGCAAACTAACTAACTTGCTTCTCAGCAGCCTTTCTCTATTGTAAACAGTTTGCGTTTTGTTGTTAAAATTAGATTTTAATTAATTTAAAAATATTTATTGAGTGCTGACTAAATACAGGCACTAGTCCAGACATGGGGATAGAGCAGTAAAAAGAGGAATGGAATTATTGCCTTCCTAGAGGCATGTTACTATTGGACAGTCCAGGGAGGAAGACCAACAATAAACATGTTAAGCACAAAATTGTGTGTCAGGTGGTGAGATGCTGTGAGGGACAATCGAGCTGAGTTGAGGGGCAGAGAATGACCAGAGTGGTGGGTGGCTGTTTTATTCAGGGTGGTTTGGGAAGTCTCTCTAATAAGGGAGTTTTGAGGGCAAAAGATTTGAGGGAACAAATAGGAGCAAGGGCAAGGGCAAAAGGCCTCCAAGATGTGGTTGAGGAAAACCATAGGGGTCACATGAGGCTAGAGTAGCGAGGACGAGGAGGAGGAGAGGGTGGACCAGGAGCTAGGTCATGCCGGACCTCACAGGGACTGGAGTTTACTCTAAATGAGATGGGAAACCTGGTGGAGCTTTGAACAGGGGAGTATGGGATAGGAATTAAACTTCAAAGAACCACTTTGCTTACTGTTTAGGGAGTAGACTATGGGTGAGCGTGGGTATATACGGAGTCCGGGTAGAAAGCCTTTGCAAATAATCTGAGTGAGATGTGACAGTGGTTGGGGTAACAGTGGTGGAAGGAGTGAAAAGTGGTAAAATTCAGGGTATATGGCAAAGATAGAGCTGACAGCATTTGTTGATGATAATTGAGATGTGGGATTTATAAGAGAAAGAAGTCAAGCATGACTACAGAGTGTTCATCGTGAACAGCTGGTAGGAAGGGGCTTCCATTAACTGAGATGGGGGTACTGCTGTTCCATAACAGGGGTGCAGCATGTGACGTGTGAGATCCCTGCTGGATATACAGGTGGGAATGCAGCCTATGTGAGTGCTGAGAGTACCATCTGAATTTCAGGGCAGAAGTTGGGGCTTGCAGGTAAACTTGGGAGCATTAGGAGAGGTTTAAAATCATGAGACTGGATGAAATCAGCTGGGAACTGAGGCAGATAGAGAAAAGAAGTCAGAGGGCTGAACCTTAGGGTCATTCACTGTTCGGGTCAGGAAGATGAGCAGGAAAGAGAAGCCAGTTGGGTACGATGAGAAACGAGAGTTCAGTGATCACTGCTGTCACCAAAACAAACAAGGAATCTGAAACTAATTTTTAATAGGTAAATTCCAAACTTCATTTTTTATCAACTAGTTTTCATAAGACAAAAGTGTAGTGGGTGAATTATCTCCCATTGGATTGTGACTTCAAACTTTGTACTCTTAAAGTTAATTTGCAGCTTTCCAACTTCAACTGGGAATTTAGAAAGTGTAATTAAAAGAGGAAATGTGTTCAGGGTTTATAATTAAAATAGGTGCCAATGTTATTAGACTGCAGGCTAGTTTTTTAAAGAAAGGATTAATGAATTCAGTTGTAAAAAAGTAACTGAAAAAGTCTTACAGGTTACGATTGGACTTTTTAAAAAAGTTCTCTTTTTTAACATTATACTCATGTTGGGATTTTGCTCTCATCACCAATCTAAAATTCCATCATTAACCCTCTTCAAATTATATCATCAAAGGTCTCCCACTGGATTCAGCTACTTACTTTTCAATGTATTAAAGGGGATAAAGAATATCTTCCAAAGAGGAATTTTTTTAAACCCTTTCTTACAATAAGAGCTATATGTGATGTCTTGGTTTAGGGTTCCCAAAAGCAGATCCTGAGACAAAGGATCAAAGAACAAGTAGTGTATTTGGGAGATGATTCCAGGAAGAACGGTGAGTGAGTGGGAAAGTCAGATAGGGGGAAGGGAGGAAACCACTCTGGAGACCGTTAATGAGGTCGCTGCGGTGAGTGGCTGGGGCCCTCAGAGAGATGGGATAGAACAGCCTCTTGCTCCTCATTGGTGAGGGTTGCTCCTTGTACTTCCAGCCTGTTCTGAAACTCTCTTGTGGCCACAGACTGCCCTCAAGCAAAGAGGTACAGGTGCTTGAAGTAGGATACCATTCATATGTGGGTGACCTCTTCAGGGAAGCTGCTAGTGACTTCCAGGTGACCAGGAGGATGTGGGTGGAGCATCAGTACAAACATCTAAGAATGGGTACTTTTTAAAGAGGGTCTTCTGTACCAAGTGATAGGTACACTCATTATACAACAGTGTTCTGTGGCAGTAGATGAAATGTTTTCTAATGCAACTTTATATTTTGAGCCAAACATATTAACAGGTAATTCACAAACAGTGAAAGAACCATAAAAAGCATCATGTTGAAGAGTAACACAATTTTATCTCAAACTGGCAAAGATTTTTTTTGGGGGGTGCTAATACTCAATGCTATTGAAAGTGTAGTAATCCTGGCATTTTCGTACAACACAGGTGGGAGTGTAAATTGAGCCAGCCCCTTTCAGTTGCCTCGATATTTTTTTATCTTATGACCCAGCAATTCTGCTTCCAGGAATCCATCCAAAGGCAATAATCAGAAATACTGACAAAAATGTCACCAATGTTATTTAAACCAGGGCTGAATAGTGGGGTGAGGGTGGGAATGGTCCTCTTAGCTGTCTAACAATAGGAAGGAGATTAATTTATTACGCTGCATTCATGGGATAGAACATTACTTAGCTATTAAGCTGAAGTTTACAAATAACTTAATGGTGTGGGGAAATAATTATAATATAATTTTAGTGAAAAGGAATACAAATCCATATACATATATATAAATTTAAAATACATCAAAAAGAAATTGGTCATAAAGATACCAAATATTAACATTGACATCCTAAAGATGTTCATTTTTATTTTCTTCTTTATGTTATACTTGTCTTCTTAGATTAGAGCATGTGTTACTTTTACAGTAAAAATTATATTTAAAATAGTCTTAAAACACAGTTTTAAACACTTCACAGTTTCATTTAAAAGAACACTCAGTACTCTTGTTTCTAATGTTTATGTTTTATATATTGACAGTTTTTTCAGTCGTTTGACTCGGGAAAGCCACTTACTAGTAAAGAAAATTTGCAGGTAAGGATAACAATGTTTTATAAACGTTGGTTACTTAGGTTATTTTTGAGTCATTTCACTCTATTTGGTATGTATAATCTTTGTTTTGGAAATCAGCTGTGTAATAATGCTCTTCTATTTCTAGTAATGGGATTTTATCTCAAAATGCTGAAGCCAGAGGTAGTATTGGACCCAAACTGATCTGGTTTTCAGATTGGACAAATATCAGTTATTGTTCCTAAATTTTTCAATTCCACATGTGTATTCAGTTTGTTTATGGATCCATATCAAGTACCTAATATGTCATCTTAGTTACCTAGGTGATAGTGGCTGGCGTTGATTGTAAGTGAAGAATTTGGTATGTTTTTAATAGCCCACCTATTCAATACTGCTTTTATTCAGATCCTTTTCCCTAGTCTGAGACTGCCTCTCAGTCAATGGTTTGGAATGTTTTCTTTTCTCTTTTCTTTTTCAGAAATTTTTACTGGGATATAACTGACATATAACATCGTATAAATTTAAAGTGTACAATGCATTGATTTGATACATTATTTATTATATGGTTTATATATTGCAATATGATTAGGTTAGCTAATGAAAGTTTTTCATATGACATTTTCATAAGCAATTCCTCTGACTTTGCTAATATTTTTTATAAAGAGAGAACTAGACTACCTGTCTCAATACACTTGCCCTTGTTGATAATTGAATGTTTGGGATTTAAGCTTTTGATGACCTAGTAGCATTTAAATATCTTCAAATCATTAAAAAAAAATCTTAGGAGTACCAGCAGTTTGTCCACTAGAAAGTGTTAGAGTAGTAAAGTGATAGTGCAGCCATTGCTAAGGGGGTTACAGAGGGTGTGGGCTTCACACAGCCAGGCAACAGGTAATGCATATAGACTGGTACACGTGGTTTCTTTTATCAAATGCTCCGAAACAGCATTCTGTTTCATTAAGTATGGTATTAATTTTTATGAAATAATTTTGAAAAACATTTCCTCAAAATTGCTTTATTTTTGTCTTCCATAATTTTGGTAGGAGTATATCTGCATTTTATTAAATGTAATCTTATTACTTTTCTGTTATTGCTAATTTTATTCCACAAACTCCACTTTAATTATGCTGCAGATGATTCATTGTTTTTGCCCTAAGATTTATTTTAATTTATAAGCAGTTGCCTGAAATGAAAGACCTGTTATTAGGAAGACACAAATACATATTCCATATTCACATTTCACTTCAGTGGTCCAAGACCTTGGGGTGTTTCAGAATATTTATTTCTTTCCAGTCAAAAGTGCCAGGGCATCCTAAAAACACTTCTTTAAAGAGTGCTTTTGGGTGTAAAAGGAATGTCTCTGATCTTTCTTTCTTAAAACAAAAGAAGACTGAAAGAATAATGGAAAATTGATTTCTATTAGCTAATTAATTAAAACAGAATTGTTGGTCTGCTTAAGACTCTTCAGATTACACATTATATTTTCCGTATAGAGTGAGAGGAAGGAATGTTAAATAGCATTACTAATTAATCTTGTTTGTGTGTAATTGTCAAGGCTCATTAAATCACTGTTTGCTGCAGACAGAAACAAGGAAACTTCTCCTACACCCTCCTCCCCGAATCTGTGGGAACGTCACCGTTTTCCTGGTACAACCCTTTGTCACCAGATAGGATAGTGCTGCTCCATGTCTGGCTCTTTGGCATGTATTGCTTTTCACCTTCTAGACGCAGTTAAGAAAGGAGAGTGAACAACAGCAGCAGACCTCCCCACTGCCAGCGTTGCCACAAACTCTCTCAAACAATGAGATTTTTCTTTTTCAGTTCACATCAGGCAAATAATTTCCCTCTTTTTAGAATAGACAGCCCCAACATCTGCCTTTTATGTTACTTCAACAGGTATGTAATAAGAGCCTATTGTGTGCAAGGCACTATTCTTGTGCTGTCAAATAAATACATAAGTTAATCAACAATACAGACAAACTCTAAGCCCTCAGGGAACTTATATTTTAGTGGGCAAGACTAGTAAACATGATATATACATATAAACATTATATATAAGTAAATTATATAGTATGTTAAAAGGTGAACCACGCCATGGGGGAAAGTAAATCCAGCAGTACATAAAGGGGGATTGGGAGCATGGTGTTAGATTGGGGCTGTAATTTTGAATGAGGCACCTCATTGAGGTGACATTTGTGACCAGATCTGAAACAGGTAAAGGTGCAAGTCATATAAAATCTGGAGAAAGAATAATTGAAGAACAGGGTACAGTGAGTGCAAAGGCCCTGGGGCAGGATTGCCTAGCTTAGTGGGGGACATCTTGGCCAGCTGACTAGAGCTGTGTGAACAATGGGAGAGCAGTAGGAGACAAGGTCAGAGAGGTAATGGGGTGGATGATGGTGGAATGCCCAGATGGAGAAGGGCCCTTTAGGGCCTTTGTAACCTAGGCTCTTACTCTGAACAAAAGGAGAAGCCACTGGAAAATTTAGAACAGAGATGTGGGATGATCTACTTATGTTTAAAAAGGATTATTGTAGCTAATCTATTGAATCTGCTGTGTGCCAGGTATTGTTCTTGTGCTGTCAGTCAAACACATCAGTCAACCAACAATACAGACAAATTCCTGGTCCTCATAGAGCTTATATATTTGTGTGTGTGTGTGTGTGTGTGTTTATGTTTGTGGCAGAGACTAGGAATATGGTATGGGATATGTTGAATATGAGATGTCTGTTAGACATCCAAGTGGAAAAATTGAGTTAGAAGTTGATTATATGAATCTATGAATCTTGATTTAGAAGAAAGGTTGGAGCTAGAGACAAAATCTTGGGATTTAATCAGCAGTAAGATGAAATTAAAACCATGAGCCTGGTTAAGATCATCAAAGGGGAGAGAATGAGGAGATAGAAGAGGACCGAGCCCTGGGACACTCCAGTATTTAGAGGTATAGGAGAAGAGAAGGAACCAGCAAAGAAGACTGAAAAGGAGTAGCAGATAAAATAGGAAAGAAACCAAGGGAAGGCAGTGGCTTGAAAGCCAAGAGAAGAAGCATTTTCAAAAGAGGGAATGATTAATAGTGTCAGATTTTACTCATGAATCCAGAACCATAATTCACTGAGTCTTAAATATGCATTCATTTTATTTATTTATTTATTTTTAAATACACCTTTATTTTTATTTTTTTTATTTTTTGGTGGGGGGCGGGAGGGGAACCAGGTTTATTTATTTATCTACTGGAGGTTCTGGGGATTGAACCCAGGACCTTGTGCATGCTAAGCATGTGCTCTACCTCTGAGCTATACCCTCCCCCCTGCATTTACTTTATTTTATTTTACATTTAACAGCTCTGAAATTAGAATACACTCTACAGTTGAGGGCTTGTGACAGTTTAATTGACCTATAAAATAATGGTGTCTTAGATTAAAGTAACATAGTGTATGGGGACTGAGAATAGAACATTGGATTTAGCCAAGTGTAGGCCACTGGTGACCTTGACCAAAGGGTTTCAGTGTAGGGATGGAGTGGGTTTAAAAGCAAATGAAAGGAGAGAAGTTGGAATATTGACAACCCCTTAGGTTGTTGCTGTAAAGGGGAGCGAGAATTAGGGTAGTAACTGGAGAGGGGAGCCAGAGTACAGAGAGTTCAGAGTTTTTTAAATGGAGGAGAAGACAGCATGGCTCTGTAGAAAGAGAACATTTATGATGTAGGGGAGAATGGCTGAGTAGACCAGTGTGGACAGGATCGATGGCCTAAGTGGCGGTGCCAGCCTTAGGGAGCAGGAAGGAGGGCAGGGCAGTGAGGCAGATGCTGGGTAGGTGGGAGAGGTGGAGCTCTGGGGTCCAGGGGCACTACTCTGACTGCTTCAGCTTTTGCATGTAAGTAGAGGAAGCAAGGTTATTAGCGGGGAGGGGCATTGGGGAGAAGGTGTTAGGATTTAGAAACAAGAAGAGTGTGAAATGGTTGTCTGGGAGACAGGGAGAGTAGATGGATGGGGGAAATGTAGGATGATGACCAGGAGACACTGAGGTTTGGTCAGGAACTTAAAAGTGGGCCCATGTTGCATGACAGCCTGATTTTATCCAGCCTTCTTTAGCCGCAGGGTGCACGCCCCATGAAGGTTCAGAGGTGACTTGCCAATGAAGTGTGCATGCAGGGAATTGAGGGAGAAGGAAACGGAATCAAAGCTGAGTAGGGAATTTGCTTGTCTACCCATCCTTCCCCTGTTCCTGTCCTACGAGCCCTAATTCACTTGAGCTAAAGCTGAGCGGCCAGCGTCCTTGGTTGATGAGCTTTTCCAGTTTCTCCATTTTTATGAGATGTCCCCTCCTCGCCCTCAGCATCAGGTTCACTCTCATTATGTGATGAGGCTGGTCTTGTGGGGCAGGTCACCAATCGGTGGGGAATGGCAGAAGCACCGTGGGACTACTGGCATCGTTCTGACATCACACCTCTCTCTATGGACCTGCTGTTTGTGGTACCTTGTATCTACCCCTGCATCCCTGCATCCCTGCATCCGATACCAAATGAGGACTGCAGAACGGGATTGAGGCTAATACTACCTGAAAATAGTATTTTACTAATTTGTCCTTTTTTTTTTTTTTTTTACATATTTTTAGGCACTTGATGAAATTATAAGCAGAGGCTCACCTCCAATTCTGGCTACAGTCGGTCAACCACATCTCTTAAATAAGTTTTCTTTTGTTAAAGCATACTTTCTCATAAATGTGGCTGCAACAATAAATTGTGTCCCAGAAAATACAATGCAAACAGTTGGCCAAGAACTTAATGGCAAAAGCAGAGTGAACCTCCCAAACTTGAAAGGTAATCTTTTGTTTTATTTTTTGCTTGGTTTCTCTATTTCCTTTCCTCAGCTATTCCTTGCTCTCCCCCAAGTAATCTATACGAACTTTCTAGTGTATTTTCTTTCATAACTTTCTCCAGACTCACTTGATGAGCCCATATGTGCTTATGTCTAGGCACCTGCCTATCCATATCCACAAACATATCTCCATATTCATACACTTTACCACATATATATAGTTGATGCCTACAGCACAGGCTTGAACTGCACGCATCCACTTGTACACAAACTTCTTTCAGTAGTGAATATCCTAGTACTACACAATCCACAGTCGGTTAAATCTGCAGATGCTGAACTGTGGATGTGGAGGGCTGTCTGTTCCAAGGACCAATTATAAGTTATACGTGAATTTTCAACTATGTGGATAGTCAGCACCCCAACCCTGTGTTGTTCAAGGGTCAGCTGTGCATACAAAATAGTATTTGTCATTTCTTTAAGAAATGATGTAATTTACATTTTTCTGCCTCTTGCATTTCCCATGTAGAAAAACTTCAGTAAAACTACTTCTAGTCATCTGCTTTGCTTTGGTCCCCTATACTGGCTGTGCAGTGTTCTATGCTGTAAACATCCCATGATTTATTCCACCATTTCCCTGTTGTGCATTCACTTTGTTTCTAGGGAACACTGCAGAAGCACTACATATTCATAATTTAATTTATATTTCTATGGAATAAGATAACCATGAAAGGGATTTATGACCCACATGTACACACAAAAGTTTGTATGTATTTTTCAGATGTTGCGTTAAGAATAGTTGTTTCTCACCATTAAGTATGATGTTAACTATGGGTTTTTCATAGATGTCCCATAGAGGAATCTCTCTTCTGTTCCTCAGTTGTTGAGTGATTTTATCATGAAAGGGTGTTGGATTTTACTGCTTTTCCTGTGTCTGTTAAGATAATTGTATGGTTTTAGTTTTTTATTCTATTGATAGGGTGTATTACATTCATTGAATTTTGAGTTTAACCTACCCTGCTTTCTTGGAATAGATTCCACTTCCTCATGGTGTATAATTCTTTTTATATATCGCTTGATTGTTTGCTAGCATTTTGTTGAAAAATTTTGCATCTGTATTCATGAGAGACATTGTATAGTTTTCTTGTGGTGTCTTTGTCTAGTTTTGGTGTTACAATAATATTGACCTCTGTTTTAAAATGTAAGTTTTATTATTATTCAGATATGGTGAGGCCAACAGATCAGGAGATGACTGCCATTGAAAGCATAGTTTGTTGTTTACAGCTCCCAAGAGAGAGGGACATGCTTCAACACGGGAGAGCCACACAGGGAAGGGTCACTTAGGAGGCAGAGAGAGCAGGAGGAAAAGAGGGTCAGACTCCTCCTAGGATCTCTCACTTTCTGATACTCATCCTCTCATCCATGCTGTTCTCCAGGAGTTTGTTTTCTATCTTCGTCTCTCTCCCTTTGCCTTAGGGGAGAAGACCTAGTCCCAGATCTTTCTGTTGGCCCCTTCCCAGTGCTCTTGCCCTCCCTTATACTCAGCTGACCCCTCACTCCAGAGCCTCTTTATTTAGGAGAAGAGCCAGGTAGGCTGAAGTTCGAAGAGGGGAGGAAGTCAGGTGTGTTCAGTTCCATGTTATTCTAGACTTCCTCTTCCCACTTGAATTTAGTCTCTTCTTTAGGGGGATAATTTTTGCATTAATTCCTAATCAAATAATGACTTGCAGTTTTTCTCTCACCTATAGTCTAGAAGCCAGGCTTACTAAAGCAGGCAAAGTCTGTGATCTAAATTGTCTCAATTTTCCCTGGCTCAGAATGAGGGCCGGCTTTGGATTGTGGGTAGGAATTTTGAGAAAGTTGAGGATTATAGGTTGTGCTGTTCCAAATGGCACACTCTCTGCTCTTAAAGTGAGGTGCTGGTGCAAATCAGCAGAACTGATGCTTACAAGGAGATACTACTGAGATATTGTAAATATCTGGGAGACCCAAAATACTTTGAGGACCTTAAGGGATCCTGGGATCCCAGGTGAGGAACCACTACTTTGTATCAGTAGCCGTTAACTTGAGTAACATCACCAAGCATCCAGAAGATCCTTTCAGAATTGCCTGATTTATTGTAAGAATGAGTGTCAGATCAATGATGAAATCAAAACTGAAATTAAAAAATACCTTGAGACAAATGAAAATGAAAACACAACCACACAAAATTTATGGGACTCAGCAAAGGCAGTGCTAAGAGGGAAGTTTATAGCGATACAGGCCTTCCTCAGAAAAGAACAATCTCAAATAAACAATCTAACCCACCAGCTAAAAGAATTAGAAAAAGAAGAGCAAAAAAAAAAAAAAAAAACCCAAAAGTCAGCAGAAAGAAGGAAATAATAAAGATCAGGGAGGAAATAAATAAAATAGAGATTAAAAAATCAATAGAAAAAAAATCAATAAAACCAAAAGCTGGTTTTTTGAAAAAGTAAACAAAATTGACAAACCTCTGGCCAAACTCACAAAGAAGAAAAAAGAGAGAGCACAAATAAGCAAAATAAAAAACGAAAATGGAGAAATTACAACAAATAACATAGAAATACAGAATATCATACGAGAATATTATGAAAGCCTGTATGGAACCAAAATGGATAACCTAGAGGAGATGGACAAGTTTCTGGAAACATACAGTCCACCAAGACTGAATTAAGAAAAAACTGACCACTTGAACAAACCAACCACTAGAAATGAAATCAAATTAGCAGTAAAAAACCTCCCTACAAATAAAAGTCCAGGATCGGACAGCTTCACCAGGGAATTCTGCCAAACATACAAAGAACTCATACCAATGCTTCTCAAACTCTTTCAGAAGATTGAAAAGGAGGGAATACTCCCAAACTCATTCTATGAAGCCACCGTCACCCTGACACTACCAGGCAAAGACACTACCAAAAAAGAGAATTACAGACCAATATCACTGATGAACATAGATGCAAAAATCCTTACCAAAATATTAGCAAATAGAATGCAACAGCACATAAAAAAGATTATACATTGTGATCAAGTGGGGTTCATCCCAGGGACACAAGGGTGGTTCAACCTATGCAAATCAATCAATGTAATACATCACATCAACAAGAGAAAGGACAAAAACCACATAATCATCTCAATAGATGCAGAAAAGCATTTGATAAAATTCAACACCCATTTATGATAAAAACTCTCACCAAAGTGGGTATAGAGGGAACATATCTCAACATAATAAAAGCTATATATGACAAACCTACAGCCAGCATAGTTCTCAATGGTGAAAAACTCAAAAGCTTCCCACTAAAATCTGGGATAAGACAAGGCTGCCCACTATCATCACTCCTATTCAACAGTCTTGGAAGTCCTAGCCACAGCAGTCAGGCAAGAGAGGGAAATAAAAGGGATCCAAATTGGAAAAGAAGGGGTAAAACTGTCGCTATATGCCGATGACATGATACTATATACAGAAAACCCTAAAAGGTTCACACATAAACTACTAGAAATAATCAAAGAATTCAGCAAGGTAGCAGGCTACAAGATTAACATTCAAAAATCAGTTTCATTTCTTTACACTAATGATGAATCAACAGAAAAAGAAAAGAAACAATCCCCTTTAAAATAGCACCCAAAGTAATAAAATACCTAGGAATAAATCTAACCAAGGAGGTGAAAGAATTATACACAGAAACCTGTAAACCATCGATGAAGGAAATTAAAGAAGAGTTTAAAAAATGGAAAGATATCCCATGCTCTTGGATTGGAAGAATCAATATTGTTAAAATGGTCATACTGCCCAAGGTAATCTGCAGATTTAATGCAATCCCTATCCAATTACCCAGGACATATTTCACAGAACTAGAACAAATCATAATAAAATTTATATGGAACCACAAAAGATCTAGAATTGCCAAAGCATTACTGAAGAGAAAGAAAGAGGCTGGATGAATAACTCTCCCAGACTTCAGACAATACTATAGAGCTACAGTCATCAAGACAGCATAGTATTGGTACAAAAACAAACATATGGACCAATGGAACAGAATTGAGAGCCCAGAAATGAACCCACACGTTTTTGGTCAACTAATCCTTGACAAAGGAGGCAAGAATATACAATGGAATAAAGACAGTCTCTTCAGCAGATGTTGTTGGAAAAACTGGACAGCAGCATGTAAATCAGTGAAGCTAGAACACTCCCTTACACCATACACAAAAATAAACTCAAAATGGATCAAAGACTTAAACATAAGACAAGATAGAATAAACATAAGACAAGATAGAATAAACGTAAGACAAGATAGAAGAAAATATAGGCAAAACATTATCTCACATTCATCTCAAAAATGTTCTCCTATGGCATCCTACCCAAGCAATAGAAATAAAAGCAAAAATAAACAAATGGGACCTAATTAAACATACAAGCTTCTGCACAGCAAAGGAAACCATAAGTAAAACAAAACAACAATCTGCAGAATGGGAGAAAATTTTTGCAAACGATGAAACCGACAAAGGCTTGATTTTCAGAATATATAAGCAGCTCATACAACATAAGAAAAAAACAAACAACCCAATCCAAAAATGGGCAGAAAACCTAAACAAGCAATTCTCCAAGGAAGAAATACAAATGATCAATATCAAAGGCACATGACAAAATGCTCAATATCACTAATTATCAGAGATATGAAAATCCAAACTCAATGAGGTATCACCTCACACCAGTCAGAATGGCCATCATTCAAAAGTCCACAAATGACAAATGCTGGAGAGGCTGTGGAGAAAAGGGAACATTCCTACACTACTGTGGGAATGCAGTTTGGTGCAGCCACTGTGGGAAACGGTAAGGAGATTCCTCAAAAAACTAGGAATAGACTTAGCATATGACCCAGGAATCCCGCTCCTGGGCATATATCTGGAAGGAACCTTACTTCAGAAAGACACCTGCACCCCAGTTTTCATAGCAGCACTATTTACAATAGCCAAGACATGGAAACAGCCTAAATGTCCATCAACAGGTGACTGGATAAAGAAGAGGTGGTATATTTATACAATGGAATACTATTCAGCCATAAAAAGCGACAACATAATGCCATTTGCAGCAACATGGATGTCCCTGGACAATTCCAAGTGAAGTAAGCCAGAAAGAGAAAGAAAAATACCATATGAGATCATTCATATGTGGAATCTAAAAAAAAAAAAAGAAGAACATAAATACAAAATAGAAACAGATTCATAGACATGGAATACAAACTTGTGGTTGCCAAGGGGGGTGGGGGGTGGGAAGGGACAGACTGGGATTTCAAAATTTGTAGATACTGACAGGCATATGCAGAATAGATAAACAAGATTATACTGTATATAGCACAGGGAAATATATACAAATCTTGTGGTAGCTCACAGCGAAAAAAAAATGTGACAATGAATATATTTATGTTCATGTGTAACTGAAAAATTGTGCTCTACACTGGAATTTGACACAATATTGTAAAATGACGATAACTCAATAAAAAAAGTTAAAAAAAATAAAAGAATGAGCCTCGGTCTTCTAATGTATGAAATTTAGGGACCCTTGATATAACAATATGTTTCTAACTGTCATTGTGGTTGTCTTTTAGACATTAAATTTCTCAACTAATGATGAGTTTTATAAATTAGAATTGATATTTAAGCTAACTACAGATATCCTTAGTTCTTCCAAAATTTAATGTCTTACAGAGCTATGTTTAAAGGATGAGAGAGACTCAACTTATCAGTTTACAAAAATGGAAGATGACTTCACTCTTAGCACACTAAAGGTAAGATTGAAAATTTTTTCGAAACATAGTACATCAGTTACCAAAATGCCCACTGTTAGGCCATAGACAGGCCGACTTTCAGGGCTGAGTTTGCTCTGGGGAAACCAGGTAGCTTTTTTGCATGAGCATGGGTTGGGGCCGGAGATGGACTCCCCCTGAGAAAAGCAGATGCCCAGAGGTGTCAGACTTTGACTTTATAACCTGGATAAGTTGCTGTGGAAAAGATTGATTACTTGATGGGATTTGAGCATTCCATGCCCTCTGACATTTCCTAGTAACAATATTGATGACAACAGTAACAAAAACAGTACCATTTATTCAGTGCTTACTCCGTGACAGACACTTCGCGTGATTATTTAATTTTCATTAACTCTGATACAGGTATTCATCATTTTTGAGCTATTTTGTGAACCATGAGTAAATTGAGACTTAGGCAGTAAGAAATTCACTAATGCCATGTAACTGATAAAGTACAGATCGTATTCTTAATCATTATAGTAAATTACCCTAGTACTTGTATAGGATTTACTGCTCTATACAAACAAGTTTTTAGAGACCTATTCCTTAAAAGACAGGTTGGTCCCTTTTCTCTTTTGCCATGTCAGGCTGCTATTTCCTATGTAGTGACAGCAGTCCACTATGAAATCTCATTTCCTTCACATTACCAGTTAATTTGAAATACAGTTTATCCTCATTATTCACAGATTTGCTAATTTGCTTATGTGCTGAAATTTAATTACAACCTCAAAATCAATATTCTTGGCTCTTTGGTGGTCATCTGGGGACAGGTGCAGAGCATAGAAAAATTTGAGTTGCCTGATGTGCACATTCCCAGCCATGCTGCCTTTTATGTTTCCACTCTCGTACTGTAAACAAGTGTCCTTTTCATGGTCTATTTATTGTCAAGCTTTTTGCATTTTTATGTATTTTTTGTTGTTGGTGGTGGTGATTTCACTATTTGAAATGGCCCCCAAATGTAGTGCGGAAGTGCTGTCTAGTGATCCTAAGTTCAGAAGGGCTTGCGATGTACCTTACGGAGAAAACATGTTAGACAAGCTTCAGTCAGCCACGAGTTACAGAGCTATTGGCCATGAGTTCAAGATTAGTGACTCTGCACTATATATTAAACAATGTGTCTTTAAATACAAACACTTGTTAAACAGGGTTACATATTGATCAGTTGACAAAAATGCTGTGACCAGAGGCTCATAGGAACCTATCCCTGTATTTCCCCTAGGAATAGTGCTTCAGGATCTGCTAGCTCAGTGTTTGCAGCAACTTTATAGGACACAACTACTGCAAATAAGCATGTGTGAGCATTGGCTGTGCCTACAGTAAAGGCTAACTGTCCTGCATGCTTGCTCTTGTCATTACTTCCATTTTCATTCTCTGCTGCCTTTTTCCTGTTGACTGAGCTCTCTTTGATGATTATGTTCAGATTTCCTTTCTGGTCTTCCATTCGTCGTTACTTTTCGGTACATGAACAATATTTGATGAATAAGAATGAGGCACTGTTTGTGATTATGTGGTGTTCCTTCTTTAGTCAGTTTTACTGACAGAAGCAGAGGACAGGCTAAACTCCCTCATATCAGAGATGGAGCCCCCCGGCCATAAGAACCTCTCTCAGTGCTCAGCTGGCGAGTTGGAGATTGTGGTGGAGGCCAGGCTTCAGCTGGCTGCAGTTGCCCTGCAGAGACACCGGGCGGCATACAGGTGAGTCTCTTCATGCCCAGTTTCACCCTAATTTGTTAAATATACCTAAATTTTATATAAGTTTTGTAAATTCCTAGATTAATAGAGCAGACTTGATTTTTATTATTCAGGGGAGTCTTCATATGTTATTACACTTAAAACTATAAGAATATGAAAATGAA
The DNA here is from genome assembly GCF_048773025.1 of Camelus bactrianus. Lineage (NCBI taxonomy): Eukaryota > Metazoa > Chordata > Mammalia > Artiodactyla > Camelidae > Camelus > Camelus bactrianus. The sequence goes on along the minus strand of NC_133550.1, from coordinate 38,119,731 downwards.
TATATGTATATTCATATATGACTGAAGAATTGTGCTGTATACCAGAAATTGACACAACATTGTAAACTTACTTAAACCTCAATAAAAAAAACACAAACAATAAAACTATAGTTCTCAGCAAAGTAATTGGTCCATTAAAGCACATAGGTAGGATATTTTGTGTCAAACATTAACAGATTCACAGAGCTTCCCTTTTTAAATTTAATTAATTTATTTTTTAAAAGACAGAACCTAAATTCCTTATAGCTTTTAACAAATAACACCTATGGAGTTTATTTTCTAGACAACCAATGAAAAATATTAAAAACAAGCTCTATTTTGAAAAAATAACATCTTCTAAACTATGCTGTGCTGAGCCACTTAATATAACTATTGTAGGCGGATGATTTTTAAAATGTGATGCAATTGCTAATGTCAGATCTTTCATCTCACTTGTGGTGGTTCTGACCAGGGTGATAGCAATGGAGGAGAGTGATGTCATTGGATTCTGGGTATATTTTGAAAGTAGAGGATTAGAATTTGCTGGTGCATTGGATATAGAGTTGTGAGAAAAAGAGAGGAGTTGTGAAAAAGTTGTCCCTAAACAAAATGGGGAAGATTGTGGGGTGCAGTTTATTTAGGGGAAAGATCAGGTATTATATTTTGGACACGTTTAGACTGAGATGTCTCTTTGAGGTACAACTGAAGATGTCAAATATTCTTGGAGTCTTTAGAATATAGATAGTATTTAAAGACTCTATACTGGATGAGTTTCCTTAGGGAATGTGAGTGATGAAAGAAAGAAAAGGACCAAGGACTGAGGGTTGGGTTTGGTACTCAGACTCTAGGAGACTGGGGAGAAAATGAGGAACTGGCAGAGGAGACTGAGAAGAAATGCCCAATAACATACAAAAACCAGAATATTATGGAATCCTGAAAGTCAAGTGAAGACACTGTATCAAGGAGAATGGAGTGATCACCTGTGCCAAAAGGTCCTGATGGATTAAGATGAGAATAGAGAATTGACCATTGGATGATTTAGCAACATGAAGGTCACTGGTGACTTTGACAGGAATCATTTTAGAAGACAGTGGGGGAAAGGTCATGTTTAGAGTGGTTTTATGAGAAAATGGCAGGAGAGAAATTGGAGCAAATAAAGATGATTCTTTTGAGTTTTACTGTAAAGGGGAGTAGAGGAATAGGGTGACAGCAATTGGCAGAAGTTGGGTTGAGACAAGTTTTCTCGAGATGAAAGTGATGATCTATGCTAAAGAAAATGACCCCAGCAGAGAGGACAGATGTAATGCTCTGATATAATTGGTACAGAGTAGAGTAGGATCCCAGTTCAGTCTTCTCTGTTTCTCTTATACAGAATAAAATTATCCCCTAGCTTGGGATTCCACACTGGTCTCTAGGGACCAGCAAGGAAGCTGCTGCCTGCCCTGAGTGTAGATGGAAAAAGAGTGGCCCAAGAGAAATCAGTCCTCAGATCTATGCTGTTGGCAATTGTGGGGTCCAAACTGGCACTGCCAGTGAAATGCAGAAATTAACCTTGAAACTGGTCCGGCATCACAGAGGTGGAATAAAGGCAAAACCAAAACTGTCTCATAGGGGTTAAACTAGGAAATGCAGGGCTCCCTTGGAAAATAACTCCCAGTAAAGACAGAACACAATCAAATATTATGAACCAAATGAAGAAACAGCCACAAAAGTGAGTTAGCAGACATATCAAATGGCAGACTTTACAGCGCAAGAAACAAACTGTTCAAAAATGTGAAGGATGGAAGAGAATGAGACAAGATAAAAAATGAACAGATGAATTTGGGAAAAAAAACAAACAGTTTTTTTAGAAATGAAAAATAATCACTGAATGGAAAAAAATGATAAAATCAGATGGAAAAACTTTTTTTTTCTCTCAACTTTCTCATACTGAAATTCCATGCATTAAGCTCTATGCCTTAGATTCATAATTTGGAAGTGGAGTTAATTTGTAGATGGTTATTCTCTTTAAACAGGAGAAGCCTACCTGTAGCTTTTGCAAAGGGGAAACCAATTCAGCAGAAATCTCCCTTTGCTTTGATTGGAAACATGCAATCGTCTTAACAGTGTGAGCCTTGCCTGAAGGCTATTCTGTGATTAACCACGTCTAGATTTGATCTGATGCTAGAGACAGTATAGGTTTGGGAGAATTTATCATTTTTGTAGTTTCTAAGTAATAACGAAAATCCATAAAATCTGTTTGGAGTAGTGATTCTCAAAGTGTGGTCTGCAGATCTCTGAGTGTTCTGGAGACCTTTTCAGGGAGATCTGTAAGGTAGGAATTATTTTTACAATAGTTTATAACATAGTAAACTTTTAAAATAATAGCTTATAAAACTAAGATGTCATTTGCCTTTTTCACTGTGTTGTTATTTGCACTGATGATGCAAAAGCAACAGTGGTAAAGCTTCTGGCTGCTCACCGTGAATCAAAGCAGTGGCACCAAACCAGAATAGTGGTCATTCTCTTCTACATTACTGCACATCTGTAATTAAAAAAAAAAAAAAAAAAAAGCCAGATTCACTTAAAAATTCCTTTGATGAAGCAGTAGAATCTGTTACATTTATAAACCCCTATGCTTGAATATATTTTTAATGTTCTGTGGGAATATTAAGTTGGAAATACACCTAAAGCACTTGTGCTGCATACTGCAGTCTGGTGCTTGTCTTGAGGAAGAGCACACGTGTGAATGAATTGAGAGCTGAACCAGTTATTTCCACCCCAACCCATGGGACACCATTTTTATTTGAAAAAACAACTAATGAACTATGATTATTCAGATTTGGGTATTTGACAGGTATTTTGTTGAAAATAAGCAAAAATGAACATGCCACTTCTAGGAAAGCAACTAATATTTTTTGCTGCCAATGATGAAATCTAAACTTTAATAGGAAAATTGGACTTTTGGAAACTTTGTATTTGCCACCATGAACTTGACAGTTAGTTTGCTAATGCTTAGATTTTTTTCTGATGAGACTGATGGTGATATTAAGCATCATTTTTTTAAGTAATTTTTTTTGTAATGAAATGTTTCAACATTAAGGGATATAGCAGGGAGGGTCTATCTCAGTGGTAGAGTACATGCTTAGCATATACAAGGTCCTGGGTTCAATCCCCAGTACCCCCTCTAAAAATAAATAAATAAGTAAATCTAATACCACCACTCCCCCCAAAAAAACCCCAAAGAAACAAAACCATTAAGAAGTTGAGCTAATGTTTTTTAAATGGCTCAGGGAGCTAATATTTTTTAAATGGCTACTGCATGATGTTGCAAAATCCTAGTTAAGAGAGACCAATAGGTTTTAATGTAACTGAGCAGGAAAAGTTCATCAGTGTGTGGTATTAGATTCCACATAGCAACAAACTTTTAAGGAACTATCACTTATCATATATTGGTATATGAAGAATATTCACAGTTATTTGAAGAGGCTCTTAAAATATTCCCCCATGTCCAATAACCATCTGTGTGAGGCCTAGTCTTCCTCATATGCTTCAATGAAAACATTATGTTAAAACATACTGAACATAGAGACAGGTATGAAAGTCTTTAAGTAGATTTCCTCTTATGAAGTCAAATATTAAAGAGGGATTTGCAAAAAGGCAAAAACAATGGCATCCTTCTCACTAATTTTTTGTTTGTTTGTTTTGGAAAATATAGTTGTTTTCCATAAAAATATATTGACAAGTAACAGGTTTGTGACTTTTATTTTTAAATGAATTAATTAATGTTAATGAAGTTAAACATTTCTCAGTTTAGATTCCAATATGGTAAATATTGATGGAGCTCTTTGGGGGTTCTCAATAATGTTTAAAGGTGGAGAACTACAAAACGTTGATTAAGGAAATTAAAGATGACTTAAAGAAATGGAAGGAGATCCCATGCTCTTGGACTGGAAGAACTAATATTGTTAAAATCGCCGCACTACCCAAAGCAATCTACAGATTTAATGTGATCCCTATCAAATTACCCAGGACATTTTTCATAGAACTATAATCCTAAAATTTATATGGACTCACAAAAGACCCAGAATTGCCAAAGCAATACTGAAGAAAAAGAACGAAGCTGGAGAAATAACCCTCCTAGACTTCAGACAATACTACACAGCTATAGGAATCAAAACATCATGGTACTGGCACAAAAACAGGCATATGGATCAATGGGCAGAATAGAGAGCCCAGAAATAAACCCACGGACATATGGTCAATTAATTTTTGACAAAGGAGGCAAGAATATACAATGGAGAAAAAGACAGTGGTGTTGGAAATCCTGGACAGCAGCATATAAATCAATGAAGTTATAGAATACTCCCTCACACCATACACAAAAATAAACTCAAATTGGCTTAAAGACTTAAATGTAAAACAAGACATGATAAACCTCCTAGAAGAAAACATAGGCAAAATATTCTGGCATAAATCTTAGCAATATTTTCCTAGGGCCATCTACCCAGGCAATAGAAATAAAAGTAAACATAAACAAATGGGACCTAGTTAAACTTACAAGCTTTTGCACAGTAAGGGAAACCATAAGCAAAACAAAATGACAACCTACAGAATGAGAGAAAATACTAGCTAATGATGTGGCTGACAGAGGTTTCACTTCCAGACTGTATAAACAGCTCATACAACTTAATAACAAAAAAACAAACAACCCAATCAAAAAATGGGCAGAAGACTTAAACATTTCTCCAAAGAAGACATACAAATGGCCAATAGGCACATTAAAAAAATGCTCAATATCATTAATTACCAAAAAATCAAAACTACAATGAGGTATCACCTCACACCAGTCAATATGGCCATCATTAAAAAGTCCACAAATGATAAATGCTGGAGAGGGTGTGGAGAAAAGGGAACCCTCCTACACTGCTGGTGGGAATGTTTAAGTATGTAAATTGGTGCTAAGGTTAAAAAAACTCGAGACCCACTTGTTTAGAGTAGTGTCACATTTATAGTTATCTTTAAGAATACAATGACAGTTGATTGATGGAATGATGATTGATTGATGGTTAAAATAGGCAAAAGTATAATAATACACCCTTTTCCCTACTGAAGTTTGACAATAGAATGAACCTTTACTATATGATTTCCTATAGAAAATACATAATTTCAACATATAAATATATATGTAGGAATATTTACATGTTTAAATATACTATATATAATTACACATATTCTATATATATGTAATATATAAAGGGAAAATATATGACTGTATGATTTCCTGTGAAAGCACATAGAACTCTTTTCTCCAAAATGTATCCCAGAGAGCTACAGCAGCTGTAGAAAATATTTCTTGTCAACTTACCTTCATTCTTTCCCCAGCTTTCTATATGTCTTTACACCCTTTTAGTGTGGAGGAGATGAGTGATTTTTTAAAGGGAGGAATAAGGAAATGAGAAACTAAAAATTACAAACTGGCACAGAAAGGAGAAAAGAGTGTCATAATAGGACTTCAATTTGAAGTCCAGATAGAAGTATGCAAATAATGTGCAAGTCTACCAGAATCACCCAATTTTAAATCCATGAGCCTGGCCCTTGGGACAAAACCTGCAAAAACTTTGATGTTACTGCCTTTTTGCAGCAGAGCTGTCACTGGGGAAAGCCTGCTATCAAGATGAAGGAGTTTTCGTAGGTGAACTTTACCCTCCGTGAGCTTCTGTTTGGGCGCTGCTGAGAGTGTTGGACAGTCCCTTTTCCAAATGATGGTTACCTTGACATTTCATGATACTTCTAATAAAATTATATGTCAAGGAAATCGAATGGCACATTCCCTCGGGTGACAGAGTGAGCTGCATAGATTTTATGAGAACAAACTGACCATTTTTTGTCATGAATGTTAATAAGAAGTAAATGGGATCAAAGTTATTCAAACTGTATTTCCGCTTCTTTCAGGACTGCTGCTCTATTTCGGAATAATCCTGTCTTTTTTAAAATATTCCTTTCTATTCTCCTTTTTATTTTGTGTATTGTCTAAATGGGATAACATTTGAGCCTTTTAATTTTGTATCAGATTGAAACTTCCTTCTTTTGGGATTTGGACTGCTTGTAGTGGGTAATCCTCCCACAATTTCTGTCTCCCTAGCATGGAGGAGAAGCTAGAAGTTTTCCATGGTGCAACTAAGCTGTACCACGTGGACTGGGACATACCAATATGCTTCCATTTTATTCACCAAGTTTTGGGATTAATAAGGTTCCAGACCTCGTACCTCATTTTCCTTGAAGTCAGAATTTGGGCTTCGGATTAGAAGAATGGGTTTTCTTCTTCCAAAGTCTGCTAGTTGCCATCCAGTAATAATCTCTGTAGCTACTCAGTAAACAAGGTGTCTTAAAACATGAGTGTATCCTTCATGGAGGTGAGAGGAAATTCCGTACCTGTAAACACACCCAATCAGCATTATGTGTTGTTTGGTTGTTGTTTTCTTGCTTGTTTAGTTTCATTTTTTAAAAAACTAGTAAGCTTAGATAATCATAAACAATACCTTAAGAAATAAAAGTATCTAAACCATTTTAATGACTCGGTAAAGTCTTAGGAGTTTGAAATTCAGTCATTGCTGAAAGGTTTTTTTTTTTTTTTTAATCTAAGCAAATTTTACTTCATACATCATGAAGTGGGTCGTCTCCACTCTCAGGAGTCCAGATAACTGCAAAGCAAGGGACAGAGCTGCAAGCTTTTGTAGAGAAAGGCATTCAGGGAATAAGGAAAGAGTATTTGGCTTCAGTTCATTGGCAGGGGCTGTATATCTGACCTTATTAATAACAAGGACATCATTACAGGTTCTTGGAAGTTAGGGAGATTGGCTGGCTGGATATTCTGGTCAATTGCTGAAAGGTTTTGATGCTGATTACAAACTTAGGAAAAAAATAAATTCCATACCCCCATGTTCCCTGTCCAACTTTATGTACTAATAATGATAATGGCTAATGTGCACTGAGTGCTGTCTGTTTACCATGTGCTCCTGTTTCCTAAGAACACCCTGCTCTCAATGGAATGTCAACTCTGAAGTTAGGGACTATATCCACAGCCCCTAGATTTTTTCCTGGTCTGTAGCAGGTGCTCAATACATATTTTTGAACAAATAATAGAATAAATACCTCATTTAATATCCTTATAATCCATTTCATGAAGACTGTTAAGTAGAATGCAAGGCAAAAGGCATTAAACTGTGCAAAGAGGCCTTTCGTATTATAAAAGGTGCAGTAACAACAGCTGTGTAATAATCACAAATGTGACACCAGGTGACACTGCGCCAGTATAAACAAAATCAAACTTGGTAGAACTGTGAAAGAAAGAGGCCACATTTTATATTAACACAGTGATGAAGAGCATGGGCTCAGGGGCCAGTTGCCTGGTTCCGATCCTGCGGCTTCTTTCTAGCCAAGTCACCTCGGGCAAGTCCTTTAACATTTCTGGGTCTCGATGAACTAATCCATACAATAGGGATGATAGTAATATCTACCTTGTAGGTTTGTGGTGAATTTATTTATTCACAGGAAGCATTTAACACAGCACCTGACAGGTGGTGAACACTCAGTAAATTTCCAGTTACCATTTTTTAAAAAAAGGATTGCAGAAAAAGAGAGAAAAATCTATTTTAAGACAACGTGTAGATACACACACAAAAAGAGGCTTTAAAATGTAATTAAGATTTGAGCATAGGTATCTATCTGGGAGCCTACAAACAGAGTCTGTACCTTCTTACAAGCATCCATCGACACCGAGGAAGCTGGCCAGAAACCTCACTACTCACCCAAAGTTGGTGGTGTACTGACCACAGTCCAGGGATGTAGGAGGCTTCAGGAACGTGTGAAGGGGAATTGATGGATCCAGTTTACATCTGGAAGAGAGATCGTTGTGGCCACTGTGGAGACCAGGACTGCAGGCACAAGAGCCACAGCAGGGAGGCTGGCCAGGAAATTTCCCACAGTTGTCCAGCCTGGAGATGATGATGGCTAGGATGAAGGCCTTAGCAGTGGAGGAGTTGAGAAGGCGGGGACCTGCTGACTAGCATCCATATTTTGAAGTTGAAGCTGACAGAACTTGTTGATGGATTGAACAGAAAGTTTGAGGCAGAAGGGGAGCAATGGTGATACTGGGCTCTCTATTTGGGATGGAGAACAGGGAAGAGGAGGAGCAGCTTTGGTGGAGCAGGCAAGAGGATCTGCTTTTAACCTGCTCCAGTTTCCTAAAGCTGCCATAACAAAGTGCAAATTGAGTGGCTTAAAATTCCACTCCAAATTCAGTGGCTTAAAACGACAGTATTGTCTCACAGTTCTGGAGGCTCAAAGTCCAAAAACTGAGGTGTTGGCAGGACCATCGTCTTTTTGACAGCTCCTGGGGGAGCCCTTCCTTGCTGCTTCCAGCTTCTGGAGTTTGCCAGCAATCCTTGGTGTCCTGCGTATGTGGATGCACTGCTCTGGTCGTGGGGCTGTTCTCTCCCTACGTGTCTTCACATCACCTTCCCTCTGTGTGTGTCTGTCCCTCTGTCCACGTCTCCCCTTTAGGGAGGGATACCAGTTATACTGGATTAGTGTCCACTCTAAATGACCTTATTTTGTCTTGCTTTCCTCTGTAAAGACTCTATTTGCAAATAAGGATACATGCTGAGGCACTGAGGGCTAGGGCTTCAACACAGTCCAACCCATAACACCTCTTAAATGTGATTGCCACTCACTATTCAAGTGGAGAATTAGATAAGTGGGTATATTGTCCACTTGACTTTCACCCAATCTTTTTGTGTTATAAAGTAGCCCTACAATAAGCATCTTCAGGTATACAGATTATTCTGTATTTTTAATTTTGTTTTGGAATAGATTTTCAAATGAAGAAGCCTCTTGATATTTATTAAAATATTTTGAAAGAAGTGTGACATCAATTATAAATATCATTCTACAGGGAAGAAGGATGTGATGGTTTAAAGTGAAGAAAAATTTACATACCAAGCAATAGGAAGTGAGGAGAATTCATATCTATCTCCTAGATTCTGTTTTCTTAAGTACATTTCCCTTCTGGCACTGCTAGATTCTGATTAAGCAACAGTTTTGCTTAAGAGTTTCCAAGTGTACAGAGTTAAGCAACACAGTTCTATAACATCAAAAAGCTGGAGAACCACATTCTGATGTATGTAAAATACATATGTGCTCATTTTATTAATGGTTTTTCAGTAAGTTTTATTTTAGATCTTAGAAACATTCATTCATTCACTCTCTTATTCACTCATTTTCATTTAAAAATATTTTTTAGCTTCTATTATGCCTCAGCCACTAGATGCTGGGTTTCAGCAGTGAATAAGATAAATGAGCAGAGACACACTATAGAGCAATTTACAGCCGATTAAATTGTGTGGTAAGTGCTACCTTATGGTTAAGGGCAGGGTGCTAAAGGGGCATGTAGAAGAGGCTCCTAATGGTATGGGGGTGGATGGGAGTCTGGGGAGTTTTTGGAGGAGGAGACTTAGGAAATGACATGCAGATACCACAGGTGTAATACTACGATCATTTAAAATATATTCTCTGTTTTAGTGCTGCGATAGTATTTTCCACACTTAAACTTCTCCACGATTCAAAACTTTTTAAAACGAAGGTGGTAGAAGATGACACAGAGGATTCCGTCTCTCTAGGAACTTCCGTATGTATGAATTTAATGTTTATCCTTATCATATGTATCATAGAATGACTATTGGCATGCTAGGAAATTCTCTAATTATTTGAGTGAAACAGAGAAGTAAAGTAGGAAAAAAACATTGAATTCAGAGTAAAAAGATCTGTGTCTAAGCCCCATTGATGCTATTAAATGGTATACGTTGGGCAAGTTCCTTAAAATACTTTAAAAATTGTGTAAATTTGGGAACTGATGGAATAATAATAGTCACGAACGTCCCACTAGGTGTATCATTCTAGTAGTCTAGGTCTGATGTCACTACTAAATAAAGTTGTTTCACAGGCTTTGCTCTTCATTTCACCTTTAGATTTTATTACTCCTTTAGCGTTGCCAGTGTGACACCTGTGCTATTTCCTACTTTGGATTTCTCATAGTTAGATTCTTCTGCATTTAAGCTCCTAAATCTATTTGACAACTGATGTCACACATTCTTTGAAATTTCACTGGACTTTGAAAAGACCAAGTAATTTAATAATACAGGGGTATTTAGGATTAAAATACAAAGATTCATCACATAGAATCCTTGCTCATTATTTAAGTTTAATTATTAAGCTTAATCGCTAATATCTAGTGTTGTTAGAAAAAAGCAAAACTAATTGGCTCATTTCTTACTATATTAAAAGCAATATAAATACTAAAAAGCAGTCCTATTCTGAAAATTCACTTAGAGCAGTGGTTGTCAGTTGGGGGCAGTTTTGCCTCCCCGAGGACACGTGGCAATGGCTGGAGACATTTTGGTTGTCATAACCAGAGTGGGTGCTAATGGCATCCACTGAGTAGAGTCTGGGGATGTTGCTATAATGCACAGGACAGATTCCCACCACAGTAATGTCAATAGTGCCAAGGCTGAGAAACCCTGATTTAGATTAAGTGTGGTTTGGCTTTTCAGTAGTAACAGGAATGTAGGCAGAGATTAAGGTATGTTGATAGGCATTTTTTCTGTATTCCTAATCTAAATACTAGACTCCACAAGTACTTGGTGTATCCTTTCTAATCACCATCCTGCCTCGGGGCCTCTGTTCACTTTTCTGCACTTCTCGTGTCTGTCACATTCCAGCCCCCCTCCAAGTCCAGGTAGCCACTCCTTGACAGCAAGTGTTGATGATTAGTTAACACGATCAGCTGTCAGAGGTGGGTAGCAGGAAATTCCTAGAACAAATGGGGATTGTTCTCAATTCCTAAGTATCTAAGAGTGATTGCCCCCTGGGAACAGTTCCCTTGCCACCTTCCTCCCAGTAGCTCTGAACTTTGGCTACCCCTTAGTAAAGTGTAATAATGAGGATGGTAAATCAGTTATGGTATGTTTGGAATGTGAACAGCAATGTAACTGTGGGCTCTAAATTCAGAGAGACACAAGCTTGAATCCCAACCTCTGCCAAACTATGATGGAGTTTAAGCAAATAGTTAACCTTCCTAGGTCTCCCATCTGCCATCTGTAAAACAGAAACAATAGTAACCCCTTTTGGGCTTGTCAGGAGGATTGAGTGAGCTAATGTGTATAAAGCATGTAGCACAGTGCCTGGCATATAATAAACGCTCAATAAATATTAGCCAGTATTATTTATTATTTTGCAGCCTTTAAAATGATGTTTATACAATTTTTGAGGATATGGAAGCTGCTAATAATATAATTTGCAATGAAAAATTCAGGCAGCAAAACTATTCAACAGTGGGTGTATAGAGGAAAAGAAACGCTAGAGAGCAGTTTTACCAAAACGTTAATAGAAGATTGTGGGATTATGGGTGATTTTATTTGCTTGTTTGTTTTTTTGTGTATTTTTTTATGTTCTATAAAATGTTCGAGAATAATTTCTAAAATTAAAAATTTAATGCTATTAAATGATATCAGTGCTTCTCTTTTGTTACACTTAGCATTGATGTAGAACTTGGACATTTTTAAATGGAAAGATAACCATCATTTTACTACTGTTTAGGCCAATGAAAATAAAGATGATACTGAGTTTTTAGATCCTGTTTCCCTAAATTCTCGAGAATATTTCAACATTCACCTGTGGCTGAGGTGCCGCTTAGCGTTAGTGACGGCGTTTGTTGCACAGATCCGTGGCATTGGAATCATGAAAGGTACAAATAGCCTATCTGCTTAACATTGTCATAAAATTTGCTTTTATTTAGGTAGTGGAGGTTTTATTGAGATATGTTTTATTATTACGGTAATATTTTATAACTTTCTAGCTTAATCTGTTTCCGGAATAAAAAAATTCAGGTTATTAAATGAGAATAATCATTTTCAACAGTCCCTTGTATCACTGAAAATGGCATATATGTTGCTGATGTATGCAAAGCAGGCCAGAAGATTTCAAATTTTAATGCACAAGTCTTCTGGTCATCTAGGAAGGCCACATAGTACCAGGGTCCAGAGCAGATTCTAAAGCTACCCTCCTTGAGTTCTAATGCTCCATCCACCACTTCTTTGCTCTGTGATCTTGGCCAGTCTCTTAATCCTACTATGTCTTAGTTTCCTCCTTTGTAAAATGGAGATAATGGTACCTACTTCATAGAATTATTTCCAGAGTTAAGTGGGTTAAATTTATAAAGTTCTTAGATCACAGCCTGGAATATGTAAATGTTAATACTTAAAGTGATTAATAATTATCTATATGTAAACCTATCTATTCACCCATCTCCCAAATTAAATTATTTCATGTCATATCATTACTGCTTTTGCAGCATGTGAATACCCTAAAGGAGCCCCCCCCAAAAAATAGAACACATTTACTTTCAATATTTCATGTAGAGTGTGTTTGTTTTCTGTCTTTATATCTTCCTGTTCTTCTATGTTATACAATATTCCTGTGATGAACATTGAGTGTATTACACATATATAATTTCTTACTTTCTCAGTGCATTTTAAGTAACTGCGTTTGTTTATTTTAGAAAATGATATAACAGATTATGTGAGCCTCATCAATGAAGTGTGTGTGGAGGCAAAAAGTGTAGGTGACAGAGAACTACAGGCTGAATTCTTGATGCAAGCTGTAATCATTGGCCTGCAAGAAAAGCATTTAAAGGCAGACATCATAAAAAACCTTCAGGTAGGAAGGAAACCTCATTCACGTTGGTATTTACCAAAGGATTCCGTTTAGAACAAAAGGAGAGAATTTAAATTGCATTAGGTACTGAATGCATAACAATCAATATGGCTAGCTCTTGTTTCAGTGAATTGCAAATGGAACTATCAACCAGAATAATTTTATTTTACTAGGATATAATACATTTGCTTGAAGAACGTGAGTTTATTTCTCCTCGATCTCATTTAACTCTGGTGAGAAGCATGCTTTTGCTGGATGATTTAACAAAAGCTGAGAAATTCAAGGAAACTCCCTCTCTGAAAACAGAAAAATTGTATTTGTTGACTCAGTCTCACAACATTCTTATTGAACAGGTGAGAGTGCCTTTGTGTCCACAAGACTTGGAAACTTACTTTTCTGTCTTTTCTGTATTGCCTCCCACATTAGCTAATTACTCATCACAGTGTTTCTTTTACAGATGCTAACTTTTGGAGAAACAATTGAATTTCCTTCATCAAATACTGACTATGCAAGTCCCTTACTGCCTTTGAAAAATATCTATCTTCCTCATGTCATGTTATTGGCCAAAACAAAAATGAGAATTGGTAAGAACACTCAAACATGTATTACGTTCAAGTTACTGGTGAAAAAGTTTAAGTAATTTTCAGGCAGACTATCATTTAAGTGCATTTACATGGGGCAATTTTTATGAATACCCAGATTCCATTTATTTAACAAATAGTTTTTGATCACATATCATGTGCCAGCCTCTCTGTGAGGTCCTGGGAAGCTACTGGAGATTAAAGCAGATGTAGTTTCTGCTCTTATCTTGAGAAACAGAAATAAACAAGTAAACAAATCATATATAGGAATGCATATTACATCATTTATTATATTATAAATATTATATAAAATAAATAATATTTATAAAATTTAATACATATTTTTTTAAAATTAATGCAATAAATATTGTATAAAATAAAATGTGTATTTGATAACGAGACAGGAAATCATCAAGGATATAGAAAGCTTATAGATGATGATGAATTATGTATATGTATGTAATTATAAATTGTGATTAGTGTAGTAAAAGATCTTCTGATAAAGAATAACAAAGGAAGAAGTACCTGTTTAAGGAGAATAATTGAGAAAGTCCTCTCTGGGGAGATGGTATTTAATCCTAGACCTTAAATGTTATGCATATGCATATGCATAGTGGAGTTATGCATAGCAGGGGCAGAGGGAGCAGTGAGTTGTAGGCTCTGAGGTCAGGACAAGCTTGACATGTTCTGAATCTGCAAGGAGACCAGTATAGCCAGAGCCAAGTGGATTGGAGGCAGCCTAACGGGAAGAGGTGAAGAGGGCAGCTTCTGTTTCGAAAGACTACCCTGGCTGCTGGGTGAAGAATAGATTGGAGGATAGACTGGAGCCAGCCAAGAGGTTGACCTGACTGGAGCAGGTAGACCAGTAAGCTGGAGGCATACACCTCCTTGGGAACCAAGGAGGAGCGAGCTAGAGAGAGTTGCTGCCTTTCTCAGGAGCTCACAGATGTTTCAAGCTCTCTCTAGGGTACTGTCTCTGATCTTTGACCCAAGGCTGCCTGCCTCTAGCTGCTAGGCTCTTGTCCAGCTCAGAGGGCAGAAAATCTTGTAACAGCTCTTTCTGTTCTAATCTATATTAATCATACCTTTTTATTGTATGTATTTAAAAAAATTTTATTACTTTTTGGTGGGGAGGTAATTAAGTTAGTTTAGTTTAGTTAGTTTATTTATTTATTTAATGAAGTTACTGGTGATTGAACCCAGGACCTTGTGCATGCTAAGCACATGCTCTACCACTGAGGTATACTCGCCCTGACTACTGTATGTATTTTTGATGCTTTGACATCTGGGGCCTTACTTACTGAGGAGGAACTGCCCTTCTCAGAGTTACCCAATTCCTAGAGACTAGCAAACCACTCTCCTGTGAATGTGCCTTTCATATGCAAACCAACTATTTGAGAACCCACACCATGAACCTTTATTGAGTTCTTTTATTGTCCTTTATTGGTCTCTTACCCTCTGGGCCACTATTCCCCTGCCGTAATCACCCCAGGGACAGCTATCAGACTGCTAGCAGAGCCCACTGAAATTATCCAAACTAGCCAATCCTAAACCTTAGTCTGCTTACCCCAACAACCCACTCCTTCCCACAAAAAAATACAATAAAGCCTCTTGCCCACGTTTTTTCCTTCCTCCTCCTACTTCCTGACTGACCCTGGTGCTTCCTCATGTGGCCGTACAGGATGTGGGGTGCCCTCTCCCCTTGGGAACTGTGAATCACATACTATCTTTTCAGTGGCAGTCATCCCCCGACCCGTTGACCTCATCATACCTGAATAATAATAACACCTACATTTTAAAATATTACCCCTTACCCGCTGGGACCCGTTTGCCCCCTGTACCAGCAGCTGCTCAGCTCAGAAGAGAGGCTAATGATTGGACTAGAGTAGGGACGGGAACGCAGCAGAAGTGTTCTCAGAACATCACCTGTCCAGAACCTTTCCTTTGTTCCCTTTCTGCTCCTCCCCCTCATGACTGTTATTGATCATTATCATTACATCATCATCATCAAATACGAATTTTATCACCATAGGTGAATCACTTCACCTCTCTATTGATGAGTTTCCACATTTACGAAATTACGCTGGCCTGGCTGACCTCTAGAATTCCAGCTCATAGATCCCACAAGAGCTCTTTTTCTGCATTTTTAGTCCCCAATTTGTTACATTATCAGTGTGATGCAGGAAAACAGATGTGGGGCATGAGAAGGGCTGTGTCCCAGGCTTTGGTTGAGCCCCTGGGACGTGCCCTGCCAAGCATGGGTCCTTGGCTTCGCGCAGGAAAGAATTCAAGAGTGAGCCACAGTTGAGTAAAGGTAGATTTTTTCAGAGAGATGCATTGAAAGGCAAGAGAAAAGCCACGAGGTGTGGGGGTTGGGTGCTCAGATTAAAAGTAGGTATACACTCCGTAGACAGAGTGCGGGCTGTCTCCGAAGAGGGGAAGAGAGAGAGAGAGGGGCGGCCGTGAGGTGCCATGTTTCTAGTTTTTATGGGCTTGGTGGCCTCATATGCTAATAAGTGGAAGGACCAGTCTAAGGGGAAGGGGCTGGGATTCCCAGGAAGTTGGCCATTTCCTACTCTTTGACCTTTTGTGGCTAGCCTTGGGACTGCCATGGTGCCTGTGGGCGTGTTATTCACCATGTTAATATTACAGTGGGCATATAATGAAGCTCAAGACCGACTAGAAGTTAAATCTCTCATCATCCTGAGCTTCAAGGCTACCGGGGGTTGAATCTTTCACCATTTTGATGTTAATTGCTGTGGCATTCTTTGAACGGCTGTGCCCTGCGCCCTTCCATCCAGTCTCTAGTGTATGTGATATCTACAAAAGCTTAAAGTACAGACTGTGTTAAATTGTACAGATTGTGTTAAATCAAATGTGTTCTCTGCTTCCCTGCCGTACTAATCTTGAAGATGTGTCACCGCTCAGTGGCAATGCTGCTGCTGTTTTTTAGGCTCACTTGAAGCAGAACAGCTTGCTTTCTGTTACATTATATTAAATACTGACTTAAAGAACAAAACTAAAAGCAGCTTTCCTGTCAAAACAATGTCAGTTTCACAACTTCTTTTTCACAGAGTTGATGTTTATTGCAAAAAGGAGCACTTCAATATTGTGAAGCATAAAATCATCTGATTTGATGCTTTCTCGACAGTTTTCCTTTATAGCAATAGTATAGATTGCATCACAAGAATAGAGCCACTTGAAGATTTTTTTCTTTTCTTTGTGAAAGCCTCTAACAGAAAGAAGACATGTTGAGACTATTTTTATAAAACAAAAAAATAAGCATCATGGTTATTTAAGAGTATTTTTCCCCTTAATGACTGAATCTTGAGCTTCCTTATTAGATGAAAAAGGAGATTACTAATTGTATAATAGGAGCGAAGAAAGCTGCAAGAGTGATGCTGAGGAGTGGGAACATAATAAGGAGGCAGACTTCATTTCTGCCTTCAAAGGGCCTATTTCTCAGGGAGAAAGAGAGAGACAAAAGTCAATAATTTCTGTAACAATTCTTTTTCTAATTTTACCAAATATCTAGAAGACAATTTAAGTACTATTATTATCACCTGTTAGTACTATATTGTATATTACTACATTGCATACAGTCTATATATGCAGTACACATTGTACATGTGCATTAGTGCCTCAGTGACATGAAGATACTGGATGCTTTCGTCTTCTATGAATAAACAGCTGCAGTATAACTTGAAACAATAAGCAAGATGTATAAAAATGAGAGATGCACTGGAAAGTGAGGTGGTATTGGGCAAATGGTATTAGCATATCCTTCTCGCCTGCCTTCTTAATTGCAGTTGGTAATTGTTGAGGTTTAAGAACATGCACTCTGGAGAAAGTATTCCAGTGCAGTTCGCTCAAGAAAGTCATTTAACTTCTCTGTGGTTCAGTTTCCTTTTCCATGAAAGGTGAATCAGAAAAGTACTAATCTACACTGGCTTGTAGGGTGAAGGGGGTGGAATGTGTAACATGTTAAGCAGGGCATCTAGTTTGTTCTGAGAGCTTTGCGGATGTCAGCTATTCTCACTCTTCCGTGCCTGGTCTCCATACTCTCCCAGGAGCCCCCGGAATCAAGGCTTGGGTTTCTTCATCTCCATTTCCTCAGCAGTTCACAGTAAGGGCTCTGTAACTTCTCCCTGGATAAGAGATACAGAGAGAGAGGGAGAAATATACTTTCCCCACCATCCTCCCACTCATACAGCACATTCCTAAACTGAACGTTTAACAAAAAGTCCTAGGTTTCTTGAAAACTCTCTGTAGGGCATGGCATCTTGGATTAAGGGACCTCAGATATTTTCTAGTTCTGCTGCCTTAAGGCCTGGAGGCATGGAGGGACTTGTTCAAAGCCTCAGATGACATGGTAGCACCAATGACTGGCCTGCACCCAGCACATCAGCTGGACCCCAGCAGCTGTGTCATTCTGTGATCCGACACTGCCTTTCTGTTTACACTCCTCTGTTGTGTGTGTTAAGCTATCCTATCAATGCAGTCTTTCCTCCAGTTGTCTTCTGCTCTTTATCCCCACATTTTTCTTCTTTGAAATTACCAAAGAAAAGGGATCATTGGCTGCTGGCTTTGACAGCCACGTTCCCTGGGCAGGCCTCCCTGACCTTTCCTGAGTCTGGGCCAGGGCTCTTGTAACCTGCTACCACAGAGCCCTGTGCTTTCGAGGCCACACAGTTAACCACACAGTATCTTGATTACCTGTCTGGCCATTCTCATTCCCCATTAAACGCTAAGCTCCAGGATCTCTCTCTTACTGGGTTACTGCAGGGTTGTGGTTTAGGGTTTAGGTTGTGGTTTAGGGCCCTGGAGCCAGACTGCCCAGATTCAGATCACAGCTCTGCTACTTACTAGTCATGTGACTTTGGGCAAGTTACTTAAACCTCACGGTGCCACTACTTTTTCCTCGGTAGAATGAGTATCGTAATGGTATCTACTCAGAGTTGGGAGGATTACATGAGATAGTGCTTAAGTATTTGGGATGGTACCTGGCGTGTAGGAAATAATAAACTGTAGCTCTTATTTTTCACTTTTCTCATTTTTTTAATCCAGTGCCTAAGCACTCAGGAAATATTTGTTGAATAAATGTCTTCCTGTCTGTCTTAAGAACAGAGATTAAGTCTAATGCCTCTTCAACAAAACAACAATCATTCGTTATGTTAAGTAGTGATGGGATCACACGAGAGGTGCAGCATGTGGCTTCTGTCCGTAATGGGTTTGCCAACTAGACGGGATGACAAAATATGCGATGCAAGCTATCACTGTAGAGCAGAATGGAAATAAAATGACTGCCTATTAATATATGCAAATTTTATTGGGAACAACATGAAACTTCCAGATGTTTCCATACTAACAGCCTCATCTTAGGAACATACAAGTTGTTTTATAGAGCATTATGAAATTTTAGAACTGAAAGAGACTTGAGAGATTATCCCTCCATTTTAAAAATGAGACAATGTTGAAATTTATCAAAGACAAAGTTTCAAAGGACTGTCGTTTATGATTCATTGAGATATTTGGGTATTGAGTTTCTTTAAAACATTTCTTTGATGCTGAAAACCAAAGACCCCAGAGTGCATACTTGTACGTACCATGAGAGAAGTCTGGCAACTTGGAGGCTTGTTATGAACACTGTGTATCTTACTGCTCCCTCCTCATCCAGCTGTCTTTCTTTTAGGACATACAGTGGCCAAACAAGTTTATTATACCAGTAAAAAGAAGGATCCCTCAAAGTGGTTACCTGCCCTTCATCTTTTTGAAATAGCTTTGAAGCTCTCTAAGACATCAGGAACAGAAGAACATGAGGTGGAAGCTGAAATCTTTTTTCAGAAAGGTAACGATGTATTTGGGGTCAGAGCTATGACAAAGTTAGTGGAATATTTTTTTCCTATTATCCATAGTATTCTTAAAAATCTGGTCCCTGATTTTAAAAATACTGATTTTATAAAGGGCTTGGTGGTGACTAACATCTTGTTATCTCTGCCAAACTCAGTTTTGGATGAAGAGAACACTGCTTATTTTAAGTGTATATTTAGAAAGAAAAATCTACTCCATTTTAATTTCTTTTATAATTACAATTGACTTTGGTTACACAGTTTCATGTTTGACTCAAAAATCTCAGCGTCAGCCATTTAGCTATAGTAATATTACTTAAAGAATGCTTGGAAGACAGTTTGTTAAAGCGCAATTTCATTACTTTGCTAAGCATTTTAGCTAATTTCTATAAAAGATACATACCCCTTTAAAATAAATAGCTATAGCATACCTATATTTATTACTTATATATAACACCTATTTGCATAGTACATTCATATCATTTTATTGTGGCCATTTTAGCCACAAGAAAAATTATGATGATGACTGCTATCATTTATTGAGCACCTACTGGATACTAGGCACCATAGTTGGTGTTTTACATCACATATGGCCAAGTCTTACAATAGCACTACAAGGTAGGCATGACCAACCCTGGGTGACAGATGAGGTGCATTCTGAGTAAGTACCTTTCCGTAAGTCAGCAGCTACTAAATGGCCAGACGTGCACTTAACATCGGGTGGCTCTGTGCCGTGTCCACATGCTGCGTGGAAACTGATTCATTTTTATAGTGTTTGTAAGATTTCCCCTTCCTGCTACAGAAGTGCCATATCAGCACCTGCAACTGAAGGTTGCATCTCTCCAGGAGGGGTGGGAGCTGGGTGAGAACTAGAGCCTTTGCATCATCCATGCTGGTTTTCAAGTGTTTGCTGGCTCCTTTTAGGATTTGTTTTTAGCAAAGATGTTTCCCATGATATCTGAAATAGTAGACAGAGGAAAGAATAACATGGATGTAGAAAAAGGGGATGCACTGCAGGTGGAAGGGGAAGCACAAAGGAAAGAAAAGGAGAGGAAAGTAAGATTATAAGAACAATTGTGTCTGGAAAGTGAAAAGAGGCAGACGGAGCCTTGATACTCCTGGGGAGGGGAACAACAGCTCTTTCCCTGCTGGCTTACCTTCCAGCAAGAGACGGTGGACAAAAAAGGATAGCACATCCAGTTTTCTGAATTTCCAGCATACAATATTTGTTCTGAAATTATGAATGATAGGAAAAGGGAAAAAACCCATCTTTGCACATCTTTTTCTACTTTCAGGAAAAATAGAAATTCAAATATTGATGGACAAGAAATCTCCAACTTTGCAACTTGAGAGTTTATTCGAAGCTATACAACTAAGCTTGAGACATGATCAAAACTCAGGGTAAAAAGAAAAAGATCTTTCCATTATTGTAACAATGTATATTTTAGGTTGAGCCCCCAGTTCTGGTAAGTACATTGAACATTCAAGAATGGAGTGATGGAGAGATCCTCTTCCCATGGCAGGGCTAATTCCCTGGGGTCTGTTGCTCTTGGCTCTGACCCAAGGCCTCAGTGACTGTGATGGTTAATGATGGCTGTTTACATGGTGACACACTGGACTGTAAATTGCTTCCAGTCTGTACTCATATCAATCTCCTGTCAGTCCCAGAATTACAGGGTCTCCATTGGAGGTGAAATTGTATCTAGAAGGGATTCGTGTGGATATTCACTCTGGTTGCAGTACCAAAGCTGGATGACTTAATTCTGTTATAAAAATCACCTTAAGATGGAGAATAAGCCGCCATTATTACAACTGCACTGATCTCAATGGCCCCAACTGACAGATTTGAGACTGAATACACAAACCGAACCCATACCAATCATAGCTTTCAGTGTAACTCTCTGGGTCTCTTTCGAATTGAGTTAGTGTAGGAGGGTAGAAGCAGAGGCCTGGTTTTCAAGGCAGGTTCATCCAGGCCTGACTCATGTCTTGAGCGCCTTGTGTGCTGGAATATTCCAGAATGGTCTTGATGCTGGGCTTCACCACAGTCATGGCGTGGAGAGTTGCCAGCACAGGACAAGGTAGAACACTCAGCTCTCTTCAAGAGCTTTCAGTTTCAGTGGGGAGAAAGATGCCAGTGTCTAAGCCAAAAGTGCCATGAAAAGAGGGTAAGTTTGGAACAGGTGCTGGTTTTGCCTGTTTTTACCTTTCATTCAGAAATTGTTGGCACGTGATGCAAAATGCCGATGAGGCATAAGACTAACAAGAACAATGCTATATCATTTTAGGTTGATAAGAGACTCCTACCTGGAAATAGCCCTGTTATTTTTACACATAAGTAAGTCAAGGAGCAAACTTTCAGGATCACCATTAACACTTAAGGTAATAAACGATTTTATCAGAAATTTAAAGGTAATTGCCTTTGAGCTTGCTGTTTTGCTAACCCTGTGCTATGGAAATAATGAGACTGATTTTTCTTTGTGACTTGGGGGAATTAATTCATTACCTTATGTTCACACTCATATTTAGACACCTCTTCGGATATTTTTTATGTAAGGCTCTGGAAATAGATTGCATGTGGACATTTTTGCCTATTAAAATGTTATCCATGAAATGTAGGTGTATGTAAATAGCCTAAGTCATTAGTATAGATCAGGAGATTGCAGGAAATGACATTCCGATTAAGCAGATGGACAAGTAACGTTTTCATCACTGATGTGGCCTACAAACATGTACTGTGACCTGGGCAGCCTTCTAAAATGTGATAAAGCCAGCAGGCTCCAGGACAAACTCAGTGCTTGCACTCATGGCACTCACTTTTCAGTGGGTTGGTGGAATTGTGAACGACTGTGGTGGGATGAGGTGATGGTTCAAGGTGGGATTTGATGGATGGGGAGGAAGCCTGGCAGAGAGTGGCAGAGCCATGCACTCTCTCTAGCACTGCTTCCAGGGATCCTGTGAAAGTGCAGATTCTGATTCAGTGAGTAGGGGACGAGGTCTGAGGCTGGGTGTTTCTAAGGAGCTGCTAGGTCATGCTGACACTGCCAGTCTGTGGGCCACGCTGGAGTACCAAGGATCTAGACAGAGGGAAGGCCACTGGGAAGGAAGATGGGTGGGTTGGAGGTAGATGAACCCAGTAAATTTTAGTTTTAACTTTTAGTAAAAACTTTGTTGTTTTTTTTTTATTTTTTAATAAAAATATTTATTTTTAACTTACAATTTTTGTCTTATTCTTTAAATTCAGTAGACTTTCAATATTTTATCCTAATTAAATAATCCTTTGACCTACCAGAAAATCTTTTCAGAAAATTTTAGTGTCAAATTTCTAATTTTTGAGGCAGCATAAATGTGACAAAACTGTTAGGCAGATAGTCAGTTGAACTCATATGGTTGTTGCCCTAAGTGGACAGAAATGGATAGCAGCTGTTTTTTTTGTTTGTTTGTTTTGTTTTTTTTTTTCATCAAAATGATTACACAGGAAACTTACTTTTATGGTATGATAAACATCTTTATTTCCAGTAGGAGGAAACAAAAATCTTTGTTTCCATAGCAAATAGCAATGCAAATTAATAAGATGCTAGGATAATAATATATCATGTTTTGGGCCTTCTCTAGGGAGGTTTTGTAATTAAGAGCTTGAACAAATAAGATTTAAATGAAAAGGAATAGTATAATTCCATACAATATGATCATTATTTTCTGTATGTCTTGACATAGTATAAATATTTTAGCAAGTCATATAATTATTAGGAACACAGAAAACAGCCAAAACAAGCAAAAATTCATCTGGATGTATTCAGACCATTGAAATGCAGCACTTTAGATACATCCTAATAAAGGCAGTGCTTTTATAAGCCCTTACAAGAAAAGCACTATTGTTTCACTTTTATGGAGAGTTCATAGCAGAGTGACTGTAGCACTGGTTTGGGTTGGAATCCTAGCTTCTTGACATACTAGCAATGTGATTGGCCCCTTTCTAACCGTAGTTTCCTCATCTGTAATGATACTTACCCCTTTGAGTAGCTTGGAGAATTAAACAAGATAAAGGATTTGGCACATAGTAAGTACTCAAAAAAAGGGGGTAGGGGGACTGTCCTCTATCATGTAACTTTGACTAAACTTCTACATTCTTTGTAAAGTACTTTGTACATAGGAGGAATTCAATAATTATTTATTAGTTGAATTGATTATTTCTTGAAATTCATTCATTTATTCACTCATCAACCAAGCATTTACTGAGTGCTTAACGTAGCCAAGCCTGTTACTCGCTCTCCCTAAGGAGCACAGAGGAGCAAGGGAGAGAAATAATTGTATCATGGTGTGCTAAGGACTGTATCAAGCCATGTCAAGGCAGGGGAGTAGATCAAAGTAGGAGCTACTTCTGCTTTGGGGGAGTGCTAGAGAAAGCTTCACAGATGAGATGAATTTTGGAGGATGAGTAGAAGTTTTCCAAGTAATTAGGTAAGAGAAAAATGGTCTGTAGAGAGAGATTATCAAGCACATGTTTAAAAACTAGACTTATTGAGGTATAAATTACATTCATGAAATTAACCTATTTGAAGAGTACAGTTCACAGATGTTTAGTAACTTTACAGAGTTGTGCGGTTATCATCACCATCCATTTTTAGGACATTTCCATTATCCCCTGAAAGATCCCTAGGGCCCATTTGCTGTCATTCCCATTTCCACCCCTAATCCCAGGCAACCGCTAATCTGTTTTCTGTCTCTACAAATTTGCCTTTTCTAGATATTTCATATAAATGGATTCATATAGTAGGTAGTCTTTTGTTCCTATATCTTTTACTTAGCATTATGTTCTTGAGGCTCACCCATGTTGTAACATGTAACAGTAGTTTGTTCCTTTTTACTGCTGAATAGTATTCCCTTATATGGTTATGCCACATTTTCTTTATCCATTCAACAGTTGATGAACATATGAACTTTTTGGCTATTAACTTTGTAGTTAGAAAGCTGATAGCAAATATCTATTAAAAACCTTTAATATTCTTGTTTCTGATGTCTTTACATACAATATAGTCAGTTTATAGATCCTCTTTTAAAATGGTAAATAACCTTTACTTAAAATGCCATTTGTCTTTATTGTTATTCAAATAATGCAAGCTCATATAGAAAATTACAAAAAATGATAAAAAATAATTTAATTACCCTTAAAACCTGGGATAACTACCACTGTTCATTTTCTCTGCTTGTGTAAACAGGAAATATATGTGTGTACTTATCTTTTTAAAACCGGGGTCACACTTTGCATGCTATTTTATAACCTACACTTTTCTTTCCCTGATATAGTTTGAATGTCTTTTCGTGTCAACAGATGCATATACATTATTATACTTAATGGCTACATAGTGTTCGACTAAAATCTCATCTTCAGAAGATGAGAAAATCTATCATGAAATTTTATGATATCTTTATCTACCTTTATCATAAAACATTTGCCGTTATTTTTTAGAATTTTCCCAGAAGGCAGAGT
Source organism: Camelus bactrianus (assembly GCF_048773025.1). Classification (NCBI taxonomy): domain Eukaryota; kingdom Metazoa; phylum Chordata; class Mammalia; order Artiodactyla; family Camelidae; genus Camelus; species Camelus bactrianus. Next base: position 38,095,081 of record NC_133550.1, on the reverse strand, counting down.
TCTATTAAAGAACCAATGGAAAATAAATTTGAAATGTATAGTTTATTGGCCTGGATTGCAATAAGAGCTGCTACACAGGTTGGTGTGATCTTTATTTAATTCTTCTTTTTACTGTCACATCTGTATTCTCTGCCTCCAGCTGTTAAGGCAACACAATGTATCTATACAAGAGAAAGGAAAATTGCACGTTCTTTGGGATTTGTGCCAATGATATTTTTTCAGGAAGATTAGAAGTGCTCTTTATATGTGTAGTGGTTTTTCATTTCTATTAGCCAGACTTGGTTTTGTTTGTTTCAACTTTTCTTTAATGAAAATACTGGCAGATACACATGTGCACGTATTTGACATTTTGGCACATATCTGTTATAAGCAGGTGAGTAGCCTGTTTAAAGTGACTTATTTGTTAATTAAATTGTCAACAGTCATGATTTGTTTGACTGTGGTACATAGTACACATTGGGAATTGCATATTGTTTTTCAGGTTGTCTTTATTTTTTTCCCAGTGTGTACTGAATATTGTTTTATGAATTCCATTTTTCACATTATTTACCCAATAGATGATCTATGAATTAGAAGCTTGCATTTATGAATTGTAATTATGCGTTAATTTTAGGTCAGCGAGGCTGTGCTGGCAATTAACCTACTCATCGGAAAGAAGAATGCTAGAACTGATAAAGTTAGCCAAGGGACATTACCACATATCCCAGAATTTGCCACCGTGGATCTTTTGTCTTCATACACAGATTATTTGCTTGGTATGTATGTAACGTGTAATCAAGTGTCAAAGGTTTAATTGTAGTGATTTGTTGGATTTTAACATAAAAAGGACAGTGGTTTGGGGAACCTCTGGGAATGGATAGGGGTCTTAGGGTGTAGCTGCTGAAACAGACCTAAGCTCACTGTACATACATACATGTTACTCCATCTGCTGCTGTGTTTCAGATGCAGGGCTCTGTGAAAATATGGTATTTCCTGATGTCTGTTTATTTTCCAGTTCACACATTTTTAAATGTGACCTTTGGGGATTATTTATTTGAGGGAAATTCTCTGATCCTCTAAAATGCGTACTCACTCTTAAACTCTCATATAGCTCCCTGTTCTTTTTCTTAATTCTTTTATATTTGTGTATGTGTATGAATGTGTGTATATGTATGTGTGTGTGTGTGTGTGTGTGTGTATGCATGTTTGAGCACTTTCTCTCATTAAACTACCATCAGATTCCTTAGGGCAGGGACTTCATTTGATTTGCTGCTTGGTCTATAGAAAATCACACATTGCTTGCACATATCAGGCATTTGATATTAATATTTGTTGAATGAATGAATGAGAGGTTAGCAGAATTTTAACTTGACATTACTACTATGTTTTTTTCTTATTCATGTATCCTTTGTTGGTTAATAAACTGTAATATAAACCTCTAAGTCAGATCATAAATATTGAATATTTTTGTGTTGCCCATTCATTCTTTAATTTGAAAATTATTTATTGAGTGCTTCTTGTGTGCTAATTGCTTGGATAGGTTCTAAGAAGTCAGGTACTAGAGTCATACTTTCAGAAGGATATTTTAGTAACAACAGTACCTAATTTTGTTTGGCACTGGGTGAACTTTGAGCCAAAGGGGATGAAGAGTGTTAATTTTAATCTGATGAGGGTGGGGGTGGTCTTCCTAAAACCTCTGAAATCACATCTACACACAGTAGCTTACTCTGCTGAAGTGTCGAGTCAGCCTTACTGACTGAAGAGTTAGTGTCTGAACTCATCCCCTTCCTTGGCTCTTTCCCTCTGCCCTGAAGAACAGGTGGCCCAGACTGTTCTCCAACCTAAAAATGGCTTGCCCCGAAGTTAAACTACTAGATGGATTTTTATACCAAGGTGTTTTGTTTTTTTAAATTTTTATTGCCTTTATGCCTGGTGGAATTTTGTCTCATCAGATTTGCGAACCATGGCCTGGACTTCAAACTAGGCGGATGGTCTTCCTTAGAGTCCCCGTAGATAGGCTCTCTGGGGACAGAGCAGGGCAGTCTGGCAGTAGGGACTGGTCACTGCTTCTTTCTCTTGACACTTCTTGGCAGCTCAATTCTCCCTGGTTCAGAATGCCAGGAAGGCAGTCCTCTTAGAAGCACACATTATTGTTTTGCTACAAAAAGAATGCAATATTGATAATGAAGAGATTTCAGCTTACACCCTTATCCTGTCAAACCATTTAATTTCAACCTCACTACCCTAATCTGTAGACTGAAAGAATTAGATTTACTTATAGATAAGACAGAAATCTGAAAAGTTTAAGACCATGACTCACATTTCCAACATGGCTATTTCTTTTTCATACTGGTCCCTTATTACTTCTGAAAGATCTGTCTGGGATAAAAGCTTTATCCTAGACATTTTCTTATGCTTTGCCAGTTTTTAGGGCTGGGATAACAAGTAAGTTTCATCTAAAATGCTGTATTAATCAGTTACTGCCATAATTACACTGTATACTAAACGACCCTGAAACTCAGTGGCTTAGAACAATAAGAATTCATTCTTTTGACTTGTCTCATGTGTTCTGCTTCAGGTTACATGTTGGGTTCAGGTGTACTCTGTGTACATTTGTTGTGAGGTCCAGACTGCAGAGGCAGTGGCTACCTGGGACGTGCTCTCCTTACGGTATACACCAGAGTGCAAGAGCCAAGCCAAACTACAGAAGCACACTCAAGGCCTCTCTTCACATTACATACCATTGGTCATGGCAAGTCATGTGGCCAAGTCCAGTATCAGTGAGATAGGGAAATAAACTCTGCCTGTAGAGGAAAGGAGGGGGTGTGTACGTTTGTGGAATGATAATCCAGACTATCATGTATGACAAGTTCAGTCTGTGACTGGTAGGCACCTGAGAAGAATTCTGAGCCTCTGTGTGGAAAGACAGGAAAAGGTGCTGCAGTGATCAGTTAATAATGTCACCCCATGGGCACACTCAGTGGGGAGCATTATCCCCTAGTCAGGTGCCTACTTGATCCAGTTGGGTGGGTAGTCTCCATTTCAGCTTTGCTTCATACAAAAATGTATGCTTTCTTTTTCTACTTCATTGGTTTTTATAGCATCTTCCAATTTTCTTTTTCCATTTTGTACCATTAGCACTCCTTTACTGTTTTACCAGGATGGTGATTTGAAGTGACCAAATTTTAAACTACGGCTCATTTTGTATTTTGCCTTAAGAATAACAATTTTGCCCTCCAATATTCTCCCAGCAGACTGATCACTAATTCATATTATGATTTCCCTTACTTCAGTATTTGGGTTGGAAGGAAGTATTGAATCCCCAGCTGATTGCTGCAAATACCCAGATGGCAGTGAGGTTCATATTATAATGAATTGCTGAAGGGAAACAACAACAAATAAAAGTTGTTTGATTTTTTCCCCTTATATTAGCATAAATTAGCATCCAGGAGAAAAACCTCCTCAGTGATCTTACCTTCACTACTAGCATTGATCTGTACACAAGGTGGTAAATAATATTCATTGTTACTATGTATGTACCAAGCAGTGTCCCAGATATTTCTGTCCAGAGAGAGGGAAAAATCACAGAACACACAAGCAGTGTGGCTTGCCTTCCATAAGCTTCCAGTCTTTGTCATTCCAAACAGGCATACGCTTTGAAATTATATAAATGTGTCTTTTAAAGGGAAACATATTAATGGAGGCAAATTAATGAATTTTAAGCTAAAGCTGAACACAGGCAAGGTGGGCGTATGAGTTTATTAGGAACATTTTTTTTCTGGAAGGAGTACCTGTGGGGCAGATGTGTACCAGAAATGAGAGGGAGCTCCTTCTTTCTCAGCAGAACAATTGTCGATCAGAGAAGCGTGGTGACAGGATAGACTAGTCATGTGTGGAGGTTGGAATATAGATCATCTTGCCAGAACCAGAGAGCAATTGTATGACGTCTGTAGAACAGTAAGAGAACTGAGTGATGCAGCTGGTCCAGTTTATTGAGATTTCCCTTACATTGTTTTGTAGGAATAGAGGCTCCGAAATGATGGTACTGGAGATACGGGACCATATTTAGATTTAATGCAAAAAGCATTTGCTCGATGTCTACTTTGGGCCCAGCTGTATTCAAATATACTACCATCTTTTTGTGTTCGTTTTCTAGTGGCTAAAAAAAATCATCTAGGATAAAAATTATTAAATTCTATAATACATTTTCAATTAAAAGTAACATTTAGGATTAGTGGTCCCGGATGCAGCATCTCACAACTAAATACACTTGATATACAGAAAAATACAAATATGTGTCATGCTGAGAAAAGATGTCGATGAACCTACTGTCAGAACATAGAGATCTATGGGGCGGAACTGAGAATCACACTGACCCTTGCCCATGCTTTGCCTCTTGAAACAGAGAAAACTTTCTATTCTGAAAAAATACCATTTTTCTTCCCCTTACTGCCTTCCCCCTGGCTCAGAGACATTGGTCAATGCCCACTAAAAACTGGGATGTCATTCCTCTACTACTATCTTGTTTTTTCCTATTCCTCCGAGACACAATTTCCCATAGTGATGGGGAACCAGCGGGACATATTACATCCTCAGATCCCGAATAATTACACTGCTTATAGGTGAGAATGGAGATAAATCATTCATGCTAGCAACAGTGATGTGTGTGTGTGTGCACGCGCACAGGTATACATGTGTTGTATGAATTCAGAGAGTCAGCAGTTCAGACAGTTGGAGTGTAAAGAGAACCATCCTCAGTGAGGCAGAGTTGTCCTGGTCCAGTGCCTACAAAGGTCTAGAAATTCCACTCAAAACCCAGCACTTTGATCACGTAAATCTGAGAAGGGGGACAGTACCATGACCAAGGGCAGAGCATACAGTCTGCACTCTCTGTTGTCAGATGCTAGATATGAAGAGACTCTCTTTATTTGAGACAGAGTTAACAGCGGAAAATGAGAAACACAGATGGCACATACGGGAAAACATTGCCAAATGAACGCAATGAAATGCTTTGCTATCCTGAAGACTTGTACAGAATTTTACATATGTATATTTATGTACATTTACAAATGTCATATATATGTGATTCATATGTATAATTTTGTATGTATAAAATTTTGTACATAGGCTAGTATATCTATTGGGTCAATTCTCATGAAGAACATTTCTGGGTCAAAGTGTACATTTGTTTGTGATTTTGATGAACTTTGCTAAATGCCTTCAATAAGGGTTATGCCAGTTTGTATTCCTGCTAGTAATTAATAAAAGGTGTTTTCCCCCTACACCCTTGCTGACACAGGTATATTATAAACATTTTAAACCTTTGTCACTGTGGTAGGGAGGGGGAGATTTAATTTGCATATCTCTTACTAGGACTAAGCTTAAGCATCTTTTGTGTGAACTTTTCTGCCCATAATCTGCTCTTTTTTTTTTTTTTTGAGTTGGTTTTTTTCTTTGCTTTTTCTTTAAATATTTGTAGAAGCTCTTTATTATAGAAATCAACCTTTTACCTGTGATATTATTTGCAAATATGTTTTTTTCAATTATCAGTTGTTATTTAATCTTTTTTATGGTGGTTCTGTGCCATGAAGCTTTTCATTTCTAAACAGTATAAATTTTCATCTTTGTTTTGTTAAATTCTGGACTTGTATCATAGTTAGAAAGGAATAGTCCCTATTCTGAGACTGTAAATAAGTTCTCCTATGGACTTTTTTACTAATTTATGGAAATCTATTTGGAAGATATAAAAAATCACAAAAGGTTACAAATCAAGATTTTTCCAGATGGCTACCCTATTTTTGTATTTTTTATTCATTTCCTATTGATATGTCTGTTCAGGTTTCAATACCACACTGTTTTAATTATTGCAGGCTTAAAATATACTTAATATCTATTAGAAAAAGTCCCCATTCATTACTCTTTCTTTCCAAACTGTTTTTCTTGTCTTCTGTGGCTTTTCTTTTTTAACTTTGGAAGCAGCTCGTCTAGTTAAAAAAAGTTCTCTTGTCATTTTATTTGAGTTACATTACATTTATACATTGTCTTAGAAATAGCATATTTTTATTCTATTGAGTCTTCCTAACCAAGAATATTGTATGTCCTATATTTTTTAGTTCATGTCTTCTTTGAAAAAAATTAGTCCCTTAGGAGTGTTGTAACATTTTTTTAAGGCAGATCTTGTATGCCTCTTGATAGGTTTATTTCTAGTTATTTTATCTTTTTATTGGTATTGCAGATTTTTTTCATTATATTTCTACTGGTTGTTGTTGTGTGTGGAGGCTATTGATGTCTCTACATGACTTTATTGTCTTTAGATATTTTTCTCCATTTGATCTTTCACGAACAAAGTCTTTGTCAGCAAATGTTTTCTATGAAGGACAAAGCAGTAAATGTTTTAGGTTTTGGTTGTATCTACTCAGTTCTGCTATGTTAAGATGAAAGGTACGATGGACAAAATGTAAATGAATGAGCATGGCTGTGTTCCATTAAGACTTTAGTTGTGGACATTGACATCTGAATTTCATATAAATTTCACGTGTCACAAAATATTTTTTTATTTCTTCAGCTACTTCAAATGTAGAAACCATTCTTAGCTCATGGGTCACATATAAATATGCTTGGGCCTGATTTGGCCCACAGACTATAGTTTCTCCGTTATAGACCTAATTAATTCATTTTAAATGCCATCAAATTAATAGGCCTCTGTGTATTTTTTCAAGTTCCCTTTTAAAAAAAAAAAAACACAAACAATGCTGCCATGAGTATCTTGCATAAGACTCCTAGTACACATATATGAGTATCTGCATTTAAAATTTTATTGGACCCTGCCCAGGAAGTAGTAGTGTATGAGAATTTTGGTTTCCTCACATTTATTACCCACATTTATTGTTTTCAGATTTTAGTTTCTGTTAATTCCTGAGGAATGTGAATTGCTATTTTATTTTAAGTTGCAATTCTCTGATTTTTAATGATGCTAAAATTTTTGGCCGTTTGGGTTTCCTTTTCTGTGAGTTACCTGTTGAAATTGTTTGCCCATGTTTCTGTTGGACTATCTGACTTTTTCTTTTACTGGTTACATGGTAGAGAAAAATAATTTGTATGTTCTAAATTTCTTTTCTCAGTCTATGGTTTGTCCTTTAACTTTTTGTTTGGTGTCTTTTGTGCTACAAAACTTCTTTAATCGAATGCAGTCCTACGTGTCAGTCTTTCCTGTATGACTTGTGCTTTTGTGCTTTTCTTTTTTTCATATATGGTTATTTTTCAAGGGAAGCATAATATTTGTATTCCAAACTTTTTTTTTCTTTTACTTTCAGATAACTACCAGGTTGTCTTCCAGATTGGCTGTACATTCTCTTACCAAAGTGATGAGATATATGAAAACACAGATGCTAGAAAAAAGACTCCAATTAAAGTGGATATCACGTGGATTCTTCTGCTGCGCTACTATATTCACCTGCAAAGAATTAATAATATGAGCAAACTGCTAGGTAGGCTTTTGATGTGTTAAGAGAGAACATATTCTGTTCCTTTCCAGTTATTGTTTAAGTCATATTTATTATTTAGAATTATAAAATAATTTTGACATCTTTCTGAGTGAACTCTCATCAGAAGATGGAGACTTCAGGGGTTCTTAACCTAAAATACACAGACCTTTGGACAGTGTTTAAAAACATCATTAGAAGGAGGCATCCAGAGTCTTTCCCTGAGACTGTCAAAGTGGTCTGTGGTTCAAAACAGTTACAGATCAGAGAGATCATAATGAGTGAGATGAAATTTTGGCTTTAAGGGGAGAGTGTTCCAGTAATCCAGTATGTAAAGAGAAAGATAGCATATTTAGCTCCATGAAGTTTTTGGTTTTGTTTAATTGTGCTTTTTTTTTTTTAATCATTGATGCTATCTAAAGAATATCCAAAAAAGCTGGTATAATCTGCTTCACATCAGTCCCTCTTGTGGTTTTATGATGATATGTTTATCAGTGCCCCTGAAACTGGCAATCCACTGCTGCTTATCAGTACAAATAGTTGGAAAAGACAGTTGGAACCATGCCAGGGCCCAGTGATGGAGAAGCCAGCAGGGCAAACAGGCAGAGTCACATAGTGGCTTAGCACAGTGATGGGGAGTTAGCAGCGGGGTAGACAAGCACTGGGAAAGCTGTCAGGTAAAAGGTGTGCCGTGGTGGGTCCAAGAGTTCAGTAGCAAAGGAAGTAGACAGGATTCAGCACAGCAGACCCTAGTGATACCCTCCCACCTATAAGCTCAGCTCACCTCTGGATTCACCTGTTGGTATTTCCCATTTCAGTCACCTACATTTTACCACTTTCTGCTCTGGGCTTTCTCTGAAGCTACTGAGGCTTGTCCAGCCCACAGGCAGGACAGCCTGAAAGTACCAGGGATTCCACACACTCAGGAGAAACCTTCAACTAATGAGGTGGGGAGCTGACAGATAAACATTACAGCTTCCCAGTCCCCTGATGAAACAGTTTTATGTGTTTTTTTTCAGAAGGTTCTCAGCAGGACTAAGCCCTCCTTGCCCATAGCTGTAGCCCATTCATAACTCACTCTCATTGGCTCTTATCTCTGACACACTTTCCCCATTCTCTCACTTGAGGTCAGATTTCAAATAAATTATCTGCACCTAAATTTTTGCTTTAAGATTCTATGCCAAATAAGACAGCTAGGTAGAATATTTTGCGTTGTTAAGCTTGGAACCAGAAGCAGTATCCTCACATACATCTGAGATTTTCTTTCCTTTCTGTGGCAAGAAGCAATTCTGTTTAGCTATATCAGCTCGAAAAATGGAAGAAGGTCATGAGCAGCCACTGACTGAGCTAGGGATACACAGGAATAATGGTTAGTGAGCAAGCATCAACAATATTGGGGCCATTTTGTTATCGAACATGATTCTAAATTAGGGTTTTGTTTTTCTTTTCTTTTTTTTTTTTTTCTTTAAGCGTCTCTGAAGCCAGGATCTGGAATGTCTTTGCCAGATGACACACTTCTCACTTCTCTTTTCAACTCTGGGTTGATTTTGCGCCAAAAAGAAATGCATTTTTTCCTTAAAAGATTTTTACATCTGTATTCTTTCTCTTGTATTGATGAATTTCCAAGAGAACTATTTCAAGTAGTGGAAGATGAACCTTTTTCGGAAAAAATCTTACATGAGTCATCAGCCAAGGTAATGTTTTAAAACATTATATGTTTTTGTAAAACTTCTTAGAATCATCCTTATATTTCTGAAGGAAATACATTAACCTCAAATGCTGGCACAAAGATTTCTGGTTCCCTCAGTTGTTGGGAAGGCTCATTGCTGTTCTACCACACAGAGAAGCCAACCAAACTTTCTGTTTTCAAATGATCTGTTTTGATGCTCTTATAAATCCTCAAAATGTCTCAGAATTTTCTCTATTCCCTGCACATAACATCTCTCAGGGAGTTATTTTGCCAAAACGTTCTACAAATTTCAGTATAATCACCCTATGAGAAACTTAGACTGAGAGTTTCTAAACCTATGCCCAATTTCTATTCCTTTGTTTTAAATGTGTAGTAAAAACTATTCATTTTGTGTATTTTTGACAATCATCAGTGTGAATAAATAGTAAGGGTAAAATTTTTAAGTAAATTGAAAGTTTGAAGGTTTTTTCCTTTGGAAAGTACTATTAAATTGGATGGACTTTACCAAAATATGTAACATGGAAGCCTCTTTTAAGTTACCTTGGAAGAGACAAAAAAAGAGGAATTTTTTTTTTAAGCTACTAGGGTCTTGAGTAATAGTACTGTCTCAATAAACTTACCAAAATTGATGAATTGGAACATATATAAAAAGTAAATGGCTTTAGTAAAAATAGGTGTGTATTTCAAATTTTGTATATTCAGCAAATATATACTGAATACTAATAGTATGGTAGCTACTCTTGGTTGGTGGAGAAAGGGAATGGATGAAGTAGCATCTTTGTACATAGTTCTGATGTGATAGTAGAGAAGCAGTGGTAGAGTTAGCAGAAAATAAAATTGCAGCACTTTTGGAGATACTTTTTAAGAGAAAATGGCATGCATAATAGCAGAAAGAATATGAAAATTAAAATATGTTAGTTCTATTATCAGTAGTGTGTAGGACTGCCTGGGCAAAGTATCGTGAAAGGGAGTTATCCAAGAAAGAGATATTGAAGTAACCAAGCTTATGACCATAGGAATGGGAGGGAAGAGATGGATATGAAAGATACTGCTTACATAAAATTGAAAACCAAACAACTTAGTGACCCTTGGGAGATGCAAAGTGAAGAAGAAAGAATGATCAAAGTTTACCCCATCTTTTGGAACCTCTGTCTGTGAATCATTAGAGCATGGTAACACCATTAGCAGATACAATGGAGACAAGAGGGTGAGAATGTTTGTGGAGAAGGCTGGTATATTCCACTCTGAGATCAGGGGTTTGAGATCATAGTAGAAAAGACTTAAAAGGACATAGTGTTGTCTCCTTATTTGTGAATTAAGTAAAAATGCTGTATTTGTGAAATAAGTAAATCAAGTCATTTGCATAAAATTATTTCAAAACTAAAAAAAAAAATTGATTTATTTTGAATTATCATGACTTTGAACTTCACCATATAGCACTTTAATTTTTACAATTATAGATTTATCCATACCAGACATGTCCATGTTTCTATTGTCAATTCTCCCAGAGAAGTGACCCTAAAATGTGGCTTGTTCCAAATTGGGAACCTTTGCTCATATTATCCTATTAGAATATAGTAAACTTATGTTTTGGGTAAATAATAATAAACCTTTTTAAAACCACTCTTTGGAACAACAGAGTAGGGTGACTGTTAATAAATTGTGATTTTAAAAAGCATTGGAAAGATACACTAAGGAATACTTAAGAACTCAGTTAAATAAGTAATTCTTGATTGGGGTTATGGAGTTGCCCCCAGGGCAGTGTATTGGAATCTCCACGGGAGGATTTTTCAGATTACTTCCTAGATTCTGGGGTATTGGGATGCTCAGTATGCAGCACCCCCATTTCCTGCCCCAGATTCTCAATCATTGAGAAATAAAAGAGTAAGACATACTGGGATTAAAAAATATCCAACTTTACAAGTCATAAAGTTGGTATTATAGGATATGGTTTATATTTACTGGTAAATGGTCTTCCTAGTAGTGATTAGCAAATTTGACAGTTCTACCAATCCAGGCTTGTGGGTTTTTTGGGATGAGGGGTCAGGCCTCCTCAAAATCTGTAGAGACAGAGGCCCCTTTAAAATCTGTTGCAGGAAGGAGCAGAGAATGTTCCCTCCCTGCAAACAGTATGCTCCCAAGAAGAAAGAACAGAATTATGCAAATCCAAAATTCTTTTTCTCAAATTCTCTAATCAAGTAACTGTCTCTCAGGGAGAGGAGTAAGAGAGGGAGTCCAGGAATGTGATATTAACGTTTGCCCATCCACAGAGCAGGAAACAGTGAGAATGGGATGTAGTCGTTCTCTACCCAACCCCAGAGTGCTGTTCACCGCTGCTGGGAACATCCTTGAGGATGACTGCCACATGTCCCAGACCCCTCAGGTGTTCTGGAGTAGGGGGCAGAGACTGGGAAGGTTGAGGGCTATAGTTTCTATGGCTGCATTCTTACGAATATTTTATGAGTTTGGAAATTAATATGTATGATTTCTTAAATACTGTTCTGAAAGGAGCCTTGCTTGAATATTTCAGTATCAAGGGCAGTCTGTCATTACCCAGTTCCTAAGGATGATGCTCCAGACGTACAACCTTGAATGCAGTGTAAATACCTGTGATACTTCTAATGGCAGAAGTGTTATCAAAGACTTATTTCACCCTGTTTGCTCTTTTTTAATATATAATTAGTGTAACACTCACCCAGGATAATCAGCTCCGGAGATCGCTGTCGCTCGCCTGACAGGTGCAAGCCACCTAATCATGTGTTCGTTTCACTGGGATAGACAGCTAACGAGCATAAAGCCTTTCGGATTTTTTTTTTTCAAATAAACTCCAAGCTTGGCTGATTTTTATAATAAAATTTTTGAGCCTTTAATCACTCAGGAGGCTATTTCAATCAAACTCTTTCCATAATTTGGTACTTAAACCTGCTTTTCCCCTCAAAGAAGTAGCTGCCTTTCCAGAACTCTCAGTGCTGCACGTCATGCTCATCAGCTTTGTGAGCCCGCGTGTCATCGTCTATTGAAGCTTTGTGATGGAAAAACAAAGGTGCCAAACAAATTACATTAAAAATTAAAAAAAAAAAAAGGACATGATTAAATTCACATTTAGACTGCGGGCCTGTGACAGGCTGCGCAAGGTCAGGTATCTGATTAGTGCAAAGTGATTTGTTGTTTATAGGACTGTGAACAGGAGTGCTCCTGGTAGGTCTGTTATTTCATTCCTTTCAAAGAATAAATCAAACATGCCCTATGTACTCAGTGTAGAGCCCATCAATTAGCTTATGTAATTAATCCCATTAGCAATTAGATATTATGGTTTTAAAAAGAGAACGGAAAATTAAATACCTATTTTAATATTGACTTCTGTTACAATTGATCATTGTTAGGCCATCATGCTAATAAACACTGTACATATTGAAATAGAAGGTACTTGCTTTTAATTTTTCTCCACTTAGCTAGTAATTAAACATGAATTCTTTGCTAAAGTAGTTGTCAGAACCTCTGAAAGGCACTCAGATATGAAAAAAATGTGAGAAAAAAGTTTTGAATGAATTAGTTACCTGATTTTTTTGGTTAACTGCCTGACATAGAATTAATCTTAATTAAGCACTTTTAAATGACTATTTAACCCTAATAATCTTGTTTATTGTGCAATTTTGGTCATGTCTTTAGTGTCATAGCACTAATAAATAAGGATCCTGGCTTATAATAACCTTTTATGATAGTCTCTAGGCAATTTTTTAAAGTTTTTACCTTTAATATTACCTTTCAGTCAAGACTCCATTTTTTTTCTTTAGCAGTAGACAACTTGAAAGGTCACTGTCTTCATTTCTCTTTTCATTTTATTTTGAAGACTTTGCTTTTATAGTCTTATATTGTGTGTTGAATAGTCTCAGAAATGGGAGGTGCAGATCCTTATAGAAACACCAAGCATTTCTTTCTAGCCACTGACATGTTCCCCTTGGTTGCCAAGCCTTGAGATACCTTAGATGTCAAGAGTTTAGTTGAAGAACTGCTTCCCAGCTACCATACTGTAATTTTGGGAATAAGAAGAAGTTAACTTTCAAAGTAGTTTGCACTCCATTGAAGATGGTCCTTTTTAGACTTGAGATATTATTATCACTATTATTATTTCTCTGGCTAGGCTCTTATTTTATTGACAGCAATCATTCTTTACTTTCTTAGCTACCTTAAAAAACTAAATAAATATTTCATGAAATCACTAATTGCAGTTTATGCATTTATGTTTCTTAAAAACTCATTCAGGGATCAGGTTCCATCAAATGAGCTGGGCCCAGATTCACCAAGACTGAATTTAGAAATCAGCCGCATTCATTTAAAGAGGGAATGAGAACAATGAATTTTAATCTCTTAGAGCAAAACCTGTGCCTTATTTTGCACATGGCACTGCAAAACATGCTATTGGGAAAAAGATAATAAATTATGACCACACCCTCAGAAGAAAGGTAGAAGATGTCCTTAGATTGGCTGGTGACCTTGAGACTGAAATAATTGCATGGACATTTTCCCTTCTAGATCTGTATTCCTGGGTAGTCACCTAAGTGGACATTTGTCAAGTCCACTCGGTTTTGAAGCGTATTTTTTTCTGTAGGAGAGTCTTTCTCTGCGGTAATCAGGGGCCAGTTTTAACATCTACATTCATAAAGCAAGCTGAGATGATTCCCAGAGTTTTCCAGTGTAGCCAATATTGAGTGAATATTGAATGAATGTTTGAATATTGAATAAATAAATTCATCACCGACAATTAAACTGCTGTTTGTTTGTTCCCCAGTTAGATCATGATAGTTCTCTGCACTCTGATTTATCATTAAAACTGTCTGCCAGCCCATCTCATGGAGACTTAGTGTCATCAAATATGGCAACACAGGCTTCAAACAAAGAGCTTTGCTTTCAGTGGTACATTCCTCCCCTAGAAAGACCTCCGAAGGAAACAGAACCTATGGTATGTAATGTAATTACAAAGCTAAATCTTATAGTTAGATATAAAGTTTAATGAGGCCATTATAACTTGAAGAGTAGAGAATATCCTCCTCTCATATAGACAGAAATATACAGCAAAGAATCTCTATTGTCTAGTAGAATGAATGTGAAAATAACTAAGAAATCCTGGAAAAGTATATATGAAGTTCTTCCAGTTATCTTTTGTTATTTATTCCTAGATTATGTTGCTCTGTGGTAATAAAAAATGCTCTGTATGATTGATACTTGTTGAAACTTGTATTTTTCTCCATGGAAAGTGTTTATTGTGTAAATGTTCCATTGTTCTTAAAAAGAAAGTGCTCTCTTTAGTTGTTAAAGCAATGTTCATGTATATCTAATAGGTCAGTTTGTGTAGTCTTGTTCAAATATTTTATATTCTTGATGATTTTTCCTTTTTTTTTTTTTGCCTTTTAATTTTTTTTAAAAAAATCATTTACAGTTGACCCTTGAACAACGTGGGAGTCGGGGTGCTGACCTGCATGGTTGAATCTGTGTGTAACTTTACAGTTGGCTCTCTGTATCCACATCTGTGGATTTAGCCAACCATGGATTGTATAGTACTGTAGTATGTATTTATTGAAAAGAAATTTCCATAAAGTGGAACTTGTGCAGTTCAAACCCTTGTTGTTCAAGGGTCAACTGTACTAGATTAACATTTAAATCTCTCACTGTGATTGTTGTTGCTTTGTTTTTTTTCTTGTAGTTCTGTCAAATTTTGCTTTACATAATTGGATACTTTGTTCATAAGTGCAATCAAATTGACAAGTGTTGTGACATCTTGGTGAATTCAGTATTTTGTCATTTTGAAGTGACTTCTAATCTTTTTGTAATAATGCTTTTTTTCTTCATAAAGTCTGCTTTAGTCTGATATTACTAGAGGAAAACAGCTTTCTTGTGGTTATTATTTTCATATTTCTTTTTCCAACCTTTTGCTTTTCAATCCTTTTGTGTACTCATGCTTTAATTATTTGGGGGGGTAATTAGCTTTTTAAATTTTATTTATTTATTTATTTATTTATTTATTTATTTATTTATTTATTTATTTATTTATTTAACAGTGGTACTGGGGATTGACTGAAAAAATTTAGTTTGCCTTTAAATGCTGTTTACAAATTTGTCTCATACATACACGTCCTTATTTTAATGTTTTTTATCTCTAACTCTGTATCAGTATCCACATCTATGTTCATATGCACGTATAGACTTTTGCAGTGGGACTAATGGAAGAGCAAGAGGAGATGGGGCAAGTATTTGGGAGCAGTTCAAGATCGATCCCTGAACTCTTGGCGATAGAACAGCGATTCAGATTCTAGGAGAGTCTTGAAGAGGGGTCAAGTTCCTAAAAACGAAACAGTGGGTCACTGCAGCCTTTGGCAGAGGAACTTTCCACCACAGCATTGCTTTGATTGCTGCGCTCTCCAGGAAGAGTCTCAAGCTTTTCCCCAAAAAACATTTGCCATATGGTTTTGCCCTGTTCAGCACTTTTTATCTGTTTTTTGCCTCCTGCATTTGTCTACTCCTGCACTTCCCAGCTCCTGCGTGTTGTCCCTTCTAGCTGTGCCTTTGGTGGCTTCTGCTGCTCCTTGACTTCTGTGCCCCGTGTCAGATCATGAAGCCTCCTGAGCCCACCTCTCTCTGCTCTGAGTGTGCCTCTCCCGTGTGCCACTTCGTTCTGTAGACTCGCAGCCTGCTGCCCATCTCGGTCAGTCATATATCCCTCCTGCTCATACACAAGGGAAACCAACACATCACTCCCCAGAAACTCTTACAGCTATTTTGAAAGTACTCTCCTTCCCACCCTTCCCAAGTCAAATCCTTGCCAGGTATTCCATATACATTTAAAAATAATAAATCTAGTCTCTTTGGGGGGAATTTAGTGCAGTAGGTTCCAATAATACTCATGGGTCATGGAATCAAGATAGTGGGTCCTGAGTAGTATTTTTTTTAAAGAAATTAAATATAAGGGAATATCAGAATGCATCACATACAGTAAGTGAAAATGTTGTTTTCTGTAACTTTTGCTTCTGATAGATACATGAGATGTTAAAATGTTAAATGTTAAAAAGAACATTCCTTAGATTGAGCCTCAGCATATGTCAGAATTTGTTTACTGGCTGGCAAGAGACCCAACAAAGTGATAAAAGAGTATATCCATTCAGAAAGGGTGTGGAAACAGAAAGATTACATAGTTGGGAAACAGAATGTTTACCCAAGCACTCAGCTTTAAAAAGATGAGGAACAGAGTATAAAGTTCATTTCACAAGGTCATAGAAATATCACATCCCTGTCAGTCTGGGGCAGGATGATCTGAGAAGTTAATACTAAGACTGGATCTGTGGCTGGTAATTAGAATAACAAGGTTCCATGCATCAACAGTCATGTCTGACAATTAACATGGACGCATTGAACTGGTGTCAGACAAAGATTAGAAGCAGAGTACCAACCAACAAATTCTTATTTAAGCAGGTTGCTTGAGTGATTTTCGTAAGCCACAGCAAGCAAAGACACAGAACCCACGGTTTTCCTATTTCCTAGTTCAGGGACATGTTTTTCCCCTTTGACAATAAATATGTGTGTATT
Source organism: Camelus bactrianus (assembly GCF_048773025.1). NCBI lineage: Eukaryota > Metazoa > Chordata > Mammalia > Artiodactyla > Camelidae > Camelus > Camelus bactrianus. The sequence continues at coordinate 38,078,353 of NC_133550.1, read as the reverse complement.
GTGTCACGATAAAAGATGTAGCTGCTGCCATAAATCTCAGTCAAAAAATTAGGAAACACTGACTTGGGAGGGCTACATCTTCTCAGACCTAAGAGTATATCTTTTCAGAAGATAATACTGAAATTTACTTGATGATTCAAATATTCATATATTTGAGCATTTATCTGTTCATTATCTTAGTCCTTTAGTGTAGAGTTTAAAGTTGAACATACGGGCTGAAGCTCATGAAGCCCATGAGATAATAGCAATAATGAACACCCACGTAGAGCTTACTGCGTTCCAGGTATTTTACTTCATTATCTCCACAGCTCCTTAAGGTAGGTACAGTTGTCCCTCAGCGTTCACAGGGAATTGGTTTCAGGAAACCCCTTGGGTACCGAAATCCGTGGATGCTCAAGTCCCTTATATAAAATGGCATAGTATTTGCATATAAACTATGCACATCCTCCTGTATACTTTAAATCATCTCTACATTCCTTATAAAACCTAACACAGTGTAAATGTTAGGTAGATGCCAGCACATAGCAAATTCAAGTTTTGCTTTTTGGAACTTTCTGTATTTTTTAGAAATATTTTTGATTCACGGTTTGTTGAATCCATGGATGCAGAAAGGGCCAGATATTATCATTAGCCCCATTTTATTGAAAAGGAAACAGATACAGATGGAGGAATGTTAGGTGGCAAGGAGTCAGGATTGGAGCAGTCTGTCTCCAAGTCTGCACTCCTAAGCATGGTGTTAACGTTGAGTCATCAGATGATATCCTGGTTGCAGGCACTTTCAGGCTCTAGGCAGGATGGTAATGAAGATTAGTATCTGACTTAGCGCTTTAGAGTTTCCAGGGACTTTGAGGGTCTTTGAATAACAATGCAAGTTAACATCATCTGACTCACCTACTCAATCCACTTCAGTTTATCTACCACACAGAATCAGAAATGCCAGTAGGAACTAAGGATGTCAGTGACAGCAAAGTAGAAATCTGGGGGCTGCGGATTTGGAGATAAATTTTCTAGATAATTCAAGAATGTTAAAAAATCCCATGCCATGATACTTTAAATTTATAACTTGAAATTTTTAACTTTTAACTCTTCTTTTCTCTCATATTTATGTTTTTAAATTTAGGTTTACTTTTGGGGAGAAATATTTAACTTTATATTTCAAATCTTTTATTGATTATTTTGTTATTATGATCATGCTTTCATTTTTAAGAGCTCTGTCCTATTATTCTCTGTTCCATTTTAATGCACTGTATTCTTATTTCACAGATGCAATATTGGCCTTCTTTTCTCTGAGGATATTAATTATGGTGTCTTTTAAGTTTTCTTCTGCTCTTGGTCTTGTATGTGATTCTTCAAGTTCCTTCCTTACATTAGTTTTGGTCTCTACCTTTCATTTCACGTCTAGTGATCCTTGGCTGTCCATTCATGTTTGAGGCCCTAAAAACCATATTGAGTCAGGCTTACTGATTTTTGGCCTCATTGCATGGTAACAGCGGGAGCTAGCAGTTTGACTGCAGAATGTTGGATGTAGGTCTCTTCTCTTCATGTGGTCAGTTTCCCCAAAGAGAACTCTTAGACTCCTGCTTGGTTTTCTACATTCTGGGCAGGGGCTGGAGAGGAGAAGAGGGATGTCTCTTGTTCAGAATATAGACTTTCAATTCCAGCATTCTCAATTCAGCACCTCACCCCTGTACCTAAGTCCTTCCTAAGCATAGATCTTTAATTTAGCCTCAGCAGAGAGAAAAATGGGAGAAGTTTGGCCAACAGAGAAGAGACAGGGAAGGAGGAGTCTCCTAGTTGCATGCGCTGGGGGAAGGGATGGGAGGGAGGTTGTCTCCGAGCCTTTTGAGGGTCCTTGGTCATGCTGGTTGTTGGCAGCCCTTCTGGAGGCAGTTGGGACACAGCCTTTCCTCTCTGCTGAGTCAGCAACCCTCTTTCAGTTACTTTCAGTGTTGCTAATATAGCTCCTTTGCTTCATTGTCTCTCTTGTTTCTGTCTTTGTGGACTTATGCCTTAAAAAAAAAATCCCTTTACTCTGATTTTAGTTTGATTTGTGAGGAAGCAGAGATAAATGTATGTACTGAATTCGTCAATTGTGACTGGCACTTCTGGGCCTCAGCTTTCTTACATCTGATATGAGGGGCTCAGCAGATCATCTCTGAGGTTCCCTGAATCTCAAATTCTGTGCATCCCTGATTGTGAATAGGTGCTGTAGAGTGTGGGGTGCTAAGAATGGTCAGAATTCAAACATGAGGGAAATGACTAAAGCATGAGTCATCAGGGGACGTTTCATCTTAGAGGTGGGGACCGGAAGGTTCTGTGTGGATTGAATACAGGTGGAGAACGCCCAGAAGCAGCACAGCCACCGATGGGAAAGGTGCATATCGAGAAGTAACAAGAAAGAAAGTTGATGTTCACCCTCGCTGCAGAGGGCCTTCAAAGGCCAAATTTTAAACTGCAATAAAAAATGTCACTCTTCAAAAATAATATAATCTTGGTACCAACTAGCATTTATTTTCATCTCATAACCTTTGCACAATTCTTGTTCATATCATTTCTCTTTAAAGTGAATTGAAGAAAAAAACCTAATTTTTTCTCTTTCAAAGAAAAACCCTTTAAAGTTTAATGATATTATTTTAAGAACTGATGCAGCATTTTTGAGGCAAAATGTAGTTTTAATATCACATTTTATATGCCTTTTAATTTTCTTATAGGTTTTATTGTTGTATGCATATAATATGAAGCCCCTGAATATTTCAGCTGTTACGTCTACTGCTTCCAACAGTATCTATGTTGGCTGTCTCTGGGTTCCACTAAACAGGCAAGTAAAGATGGATTATCCACAGTTCTAACTTTCTTTGCTGATATTTTCATAAGAACAGGCTGGTTCGGTAATATACAAGGTAAATCACAGGAGAACTTCCAGAAGACATGTTTGTAAAAATCTTCCTTTTCCCTAGAGGAGTATAATATTGCAGTGGTGAAGAGCATGAACTTTGAATCCAGCCTGTTTGGGTTCAAATGCCAGTTGTGCCCCTTCCTATCTTAACAACCTTGACCAGGTTACTTAACCTCTCTGTGCCTCTCTGCCTCCTCTTCAGTAAACTGTGAATCATAATAGTACCTGTTGCTACTTTTGTTGGAGGAACAGTTCCTGATAAAGTTCATAAAGATTATAGAGAGTACGAAGATGTTGTCTATACTATATTTTGCCTGTAGTCTGGGATGTGTTTTAAAAATAACTTAATGTAGCTCTGTATTAGGTTGCAAAACTAAGTCCAGATTCCACCCCCATCCTTGTCTTACCCTGCCATCTCTGCCCAATCCTGTTTTATATTGTTCCCCAAGTCAAAGCTTTTGTCTCTGTCACATCGTTTTCCTCCCTCTCCATCAAATAGGGGATGGAGACTCTTAACTTTTGCTCACCCCTGTTTTCAAATTCCTTATTTGTGTTTTAAAGTTCTTCTTTGCTTAGTTAACGTAGTTTCGATTCTATTGTTCATTGCCCTTGTGACCTCAGCCTCCATTTCCTCAGTTCTTAGATGGAAATAATACCTACTCTGCCTACCTTTTGGGGTTATTGTTAGGATCAAGCCAGGCAGCGTGTGTGTATACTCTGTACGCATATATTTTGAAAGGCCAAAAGCACCGGCCAGATGTCAAGTGCCATCCCTGCCTCCTGTGTCTGTCAGTGTCCGCTCTTCACCCCGCTCGCCACCTAGTAGGTGCTTAGTGAACAGGGACTTGGTTCTTCTCTATCCTTCCCTGGCCAGTCTTGTTCCCGCTCCCTGATTTTCATGTTGAAAGGCTCCTTGGCCTCACCAGAGAATGAAACGAGATGTTTCGGGAGCAGGCATATTTTCAATTATTCAGTCAATTTTCTTTTTCTTGTCCTTTTTTTTTTCTTCAGTGAAATGGCAGGAAATCTTAGATATAGGACATTTCCCCACATAGCTGAGCCACAAAGTTAGGAAATTTAATAAACTTTTCCTTGTACATTTAGAAATATGGAAGGATTTTTTTTTTACAGAATCACATGATGAAAAGAATTATAATATCTGCAGAGCAGAATGTAATCAAACTGACAGAATTCTTTTTTTCATCCCAAAAATTTCTTGATTTTGGTGTGCTTATTATGATTAGCAGTACGATGACTTAAGTTAGGGACACGACCTGTTATTGATGTCCTTATAGAGGAAGGTGCCTGACAAACTTTCATGTGATCCACCCCTTGTGAGAAGGTGAAAATGGACTGTTTCTCCTATCCAAGGTGGAGCTCCTTGTGTTCTTATGAGGGTCAAGATAAGTTCAGTCGGTGGGGAATTGCTCTTGCTGAGCATCCTTTAGAAAGAAAGTAAAGACAGAGGATGCTGTGGAAAATTGGGGAATCGCCATTCCTGAGTATGTTCCTGACAGTGGTTTGCTTTTTTGGAATATCTACATCTTAACAACTTCCCTCCATCCCTGGATGGAGACCCGCGCCCTCTCGCACACGTACCCCCGCCCACCCCCAGCGCATAGTGCTCTGCGCCTGTGTCGTAGCGTCACCGGGGGCCGTGCAGGGGGCTATTCGCCTCATTCAACTGTCTCAAGGATTTTCCAGTTTCTGACTCCACTCACCAGTTCACTCTTGCCTTCAGCACACACGCAATTCATTGGACTGTGACTCCAGAAGCTTCTGTCGTCAGCACAATTGCCACCGTGTCTTCTGCCCTCCTCCTCGGCTTTTGCTTTTCCTTCTTTCTTGGTTCTTCTCCCCACCCTCTACTCCCGACACAGTAGCCGTCACAGTTGTGGGCTCGCTGGTTGGTCTTTTAGAGCCATTGCTAACTTGTCCTAATAATTTAGGCCAGTTGATGATCACAGCATGGCATTCAGTTTACAAAGGAGTAGATCTTTTGTCATTGCCTGGCATTTCTTTGCCCTGTAGATATTTATTTTCTTCATTTTCATCTTAAGCAGTGTCTGGATGTGTGCATTTCTTTCATTGCGTGTTTGCCAGTTTGTAATTATATGTCTATCTGAGCATATAACTAGATTGTAAACATTATGCAGGTGAGAATTGTGTCTCTTTGCTCATGTTTCCTGAATGAAGGAATGATTAAATTAATGATGTTTAGGGATGCCAGAAATCTAAGTGTTAAATAACTAAGGAATTAACTTTACATGTATTATTGATTCTGGGAATAAATGAATGCCTCCCTTAACTTTTAAAATAAAATGGGTATATATTTGTTATTTTTAGAGTTATTTCAATTCATGAGAAACTGTCTAATCTTACGCAACTCGCTGAAATATCATTGCCATCAAGCCCCAAAGTTACTTCAAATGAAAACGTATCTGAAGTAGAAGAAATGGAAGAGAAGTCAGTTGATAAAGAACTGGAAGTAAGTTATTAAATAATGGAAAATAATATTGCTATTGCAGGATGGATGTCATCATATGTAATTATTTGTTATTTTTTACTTCATCAGAGCAGAACTATGTAACTAAACTTGAACGTTGGAGTTCTTCTGCTTTCTAGTTTTTCTACTTAGAGTACCAGATGTGACCCAACTTTTGGACACTTAAGTAGTGTTTTCTTCAAAGCTCTTCTGAGCATACCAGTTATAAGAATCTGATGGTGAATGAAAACAAAGCCAATCCAGAGAAACCATTCAGATCTAAGCGTGAATCTGAAACAATGCTCTGTAATTTTATAATGTTGCTTTTAAATTTTTATTCTAAGTCTATTATTTGAGCATTTTTATTACCTAAGTAATATGTGAAGAAAAATTAGAAAATATACATAAGCATATATCTTTCAGACTTTTTTATGCATCTGTATTTTCCTAACCAGAAAAAAAAAAGACATTATCCTTAGAGTGTGTTATTAATCTGATTACAGAATTGAGTGGTTTTGTAATGACTGATGTTCATGTTTTAGAGGAGAGGGTTATTTCCCTTCTATTCCTCCTGAGTTCTAAACCCACTGAGAGCTGGGACACATGAAACAAATATATGGAGATACCAAAACATCAGAATCATTACTGATAAAGCTGGTTAGCACACATGCTTTGGATCTATGGCCAAATGAGCTTATTAATATTTCACTTCTGAATTAACCAGACTTGCCCACCCAGGCCACACAGTAATCTAGTGTACTTGTGGAACCATAGGGTTCCCCCCACTCCCTTTCTGCCCCTTGCAAAACTTACTGCATGAAGGAACAGAGAACAATAGTCCTGCAGGCAGGATGCCTCCAACAATATAAGCAAAGGTTGCCCCGATGGGGCTGAGCCCAGCATACTCTGTTGCTTTTCCCAGACTCACCAGTCAGTTAAGTCACTTCACTCTTCTGGCTGGGTTGGAAAAAAGCTGGAAATGTCCTTCCTTCTTTGGAGTGAAGTGAGGGTTCCTTACCCTCTATGGAAATGAGAGGAGCAGAGAATCCATGTTCTCCCCTAATCACTTGCTCTTTGAAGTTCCGTTTCTATGTTAATCCGGGTTCTTGAGATGTATGTTCTGTAGTTACCATGGCCATTAAAAAAAATCAAACAGATGTACAAGGTTTAAAATGAAAAGGGACAGTCTCCTGCCCAACCTGTTCTTGCTCCACTGCCCTGCTCTGCAGAGGCGACTGTTTTTCAATTCTTTCAGCTGTTCCTTTTGTTATTTACTTCCACATCTATAAATATTGCGCAGGATCAGTCATGAAAAATGAGGTAACAAACACTCTTCAAATCCAAGTGGGTTCCCTGGGCCCCTGCTTCATGTCTCCTTACACCAGCCTTAGGCTGGTGGCACGTCCTTTCTGTGGAACATCTCCAGTCACTGGGCAGGAGGGAAGAAAGGGGGCACATCGTGCACTGGCTCTTAACTGTCCATCATATCACTTCCATTAACATTTCATTGGCCAAATAAGTCACAAGCCATGCCACCAATTCTACCAGTTTGGAAAGAGGAAGACCAGAAATATTGATGAACAGTGCTAATGGCAGCCACAGATAATAGTTTTGTTCTTGGTGTATCAGTTTTATATAGTATCCACTGGTTTTATCATATGTAAGGATCTGACTTACTTACACTTCTCTTCAATTGCTCCTTTCCCCCTCTTTTCTAACTATTGTTATATCACAAACTTTAATTAAATCAGCATTCAGTGTTTACATTATTATAACCCCATAAACAATGTTCATAGCCAAATCATAGTGTACAGGGGTTTTTTTCCTTTCCTGTGTAAGGTTTGATTTTCCTTCACTTGTTTTTTGTTTTTTTAACTTCCTTCTGATCATTACATCAGATCTGTCATATGTTCATCCATAGATTTTTACCGAGGTATTTATACTTATGTCTCAGTTCCTCTTTTCCTTCCTGGAAGCCCCTGTCCTCCTGCTCTAGTTAAGGGCTGGCTGCCCTCAGTGCCTGTAGCATAGTTCTGATTATGTGACCTCCTTTTGCTGTTTTTCTGGTTGAATTCGCAGCTGCTTGGGTCCCCCCACCCCGTTTTTCTTCTCTGAAAGCTTTTAGGATCTTTCCTTTGTTTTTAGTCTGCTATACCTTTTTTTTTTTGTAATCACTGTCTGTTGGTTTAATATTTAATTGGTTACTAATAACAAAGCATTTTTAATTCTTAAAAAATATTGTCGATATGGTTCTTTTTGTTTTCTTATTTACCTCCTCTATACCCTCACTTTGTGAAAATGTAAAAGTTAGCAGCTTTCCTGATTTTTCAGAATATACTTGTTGGCATTTTTTCAGTCTGCATTTACCCGCAGAGTGAAGGAGTGCATTTTTCATTATTGTGAAAGCAGCAAGTCCAGCTGTAAGAGGATTATCAGGCAAGAGCAGTTGGCCTTTGCAAAAAAGCAACTTTCCAGAATTTATGTCACCTGTGCTCTGTGCTTGCACTTATCATAGAACTGATATCTTAGAATTTTAGTTGAACATCCTTTACAGTGTCCTCAAATGTTACAGCACGAATTACCAGATGCTTAATGATATTAGTGGTATACTGAGTGCTTATAGTAAATCTCCCAGTAGATCAGATGTCTCAGACTCATGGGATTCATGTATGTAATTCTTTTTCTAAAATGCATGGTTGCCCTTTCATGTCTGTTTTCAAGAAGAACTCAGCTCTTCTTTCGTTTTCAGGCTTCCTTTGTAGATCACTGACAACTGCAGTTTTTCAGTCATAGACCAGACTTAGCAGGTTGCTGTCTTTGAGCCGTAGCCTAGGCTATACTTTGCCAAAATTGTCCTTGAATCCATTATCACATAGTTCATAAATGGAAAATGATTATTTTTCTCCTGAACTCGTGTCTTTTCAGCTTAGATTATCTGAGACAGTAGAGTGAGTGTCCATGAGAGTAAGGATTCCAGAATGCTCTCTGATGCTCAGCTTTACCAACAAGGGTCAGTCACTTAACCTTTCCCAGGACTAATTTTCACCTCACTTCTAGAAATGGTCCTTTCACTCAGGTACTGCTGGGATGAAGAGATGGCCCTTGGTTGGACTGAGAGTTATCAGAATTTCCCTGGGGGTCAGATGCAGGTATCAGATCCATCACAGTAAGCCCAGTGCCTAAGCCAGGAAGGTAGCTATGAATATAAACAAATCAGGAATAAATGGAGGAAAATGGAGGGATCTGACTGCAAGCAGAGGGAGGAATCCAGAGGACCAGCTGAGGTTTATGACTTGTTCTCATATCCTGGCTAGAATTTTATATGTGAGTGAAATCAATCCTCGAGTAGGACAAATTCTTCTCCAGCCTGATGTTCTCCTCTGTATTTTTTAATTTGTTTTATTCTCCAAATTAGAAAGTGTTTCTTCAGCTTTAATTAGGACTTTTAAGATATGTTCCAGTTCTGTTAGTTCTGAATATGAAACAATGTCACTAAATAGAAGACAAACTAATATTTTTAGTTTAGGTAAATCAGCAAACAAATTAATTCACATTTGAAAGTTGTGAAATGGAAGAACTATATAAAGTTTTCTTTTTTTTTTCAGTATACTAACCAGCACTTAAGAAAAAAAAAAAAAAGGCAGCGAGGTTTTGGGTGTTATCAAATAAATTCCATTGACTAGAATCTGCCAGTTTGTTGTCATGACAACCTTCACTTGGAGCTAATTAGAAGTTAACTAGGACACTTGAAGAGATCGATTCTGGTCGGGAATTGGACAGGATTTCATAACCTCTATAATCTAATAAATTTATTTCTATCACAGTATAGATTTTTGGTGGGTTATTAAATATAAGGATCCAGAAAATGTGCCTTTGGTTGATATGGGTAGTGAATCTTGTTCTTTCTCATTCCTTTCCTTTTTTTCTGTTCCCCAAATCCCTATGGCCTGGAATAAGCCAAAAACTTCAGATACAGATATTAATTGAAGATGTTTTGAGAGGGCTTCAGAACAGGTGTTCCAGTCACTTCTGGCTTGAAAACATTGTATGTCCTTCTTCTAAAATGAATAACATTGGCTCAGAATCCCTGGGTTATTTTAACCTGTCATTCACAGCTTTATGGAGTATCTTCAGAGCATATCAAGTGCTTTATAAAGCATATGAAAGATGCAAAGCATCCTGATTTTAAGAGACACAAACACCTTTTTGGAACCATAACATACTGATAAGAAAAAGCTACAATATGTTTACCAAGTTAACTAAGATTAGTTTGGTAAACAAATATGAGATGCCTGGATTGTACAAGGCAATAAAAATTAGTGTCGAGTCTACATATCCCCAGTGTCAAAGTACTATGAAAACATAGAACAAAATACAACTGGACATTAGCATCAATTAACACATTATTTTTGAGAAACTGTCTTGTGCAAACATGTTCCAGGCTTGAGGAGATAAGGACATAGAGAAATTGGTACGATTAGGTCCCTGTCACAGATGGGCTTAATCACGGTATGAGTATGGCCAGAGATGCCCAGATGTGATCCGTAAGGAATCCAGCTGCCTGGTGGCCCTCTCTTAGCAAGCAGAGTGTAGCATTCAAAGAAACATCAGTTTAACGTTCAAAACCATTGAATATAATCTAAATCTTTATAGCTTCTCTCATGAGAACATCTAAAAGGGAATCCTTTTATCATATACAGCTTAAGTTGTTTTAAATGTTTTTCCCAACTGCCCTGCTCTTAGTACCTCTCTGACATCCGCAGCAGCTCTCTAACTTCTGTCTCATTGACTCAAAGTCCTAAAACTTTCCCTCCAACGCAGTCTGCTTGGAGTGATGTGACTCCTCTCCCCTCTCCTCTCTGGCTCATCTCTTGATTGTGTAGTTCAACTTGAGTCTTTCAGGCACCTTCCAATCTTCCTGTTTCCCCCATTATCTGGACTCTACGCTTATACCGAAGGGCAAGGTTGCTGGAATCCTTCCTTCTCAGTGGTGGGGCTGTTGATGCAAATTATTCTATTTTATTATTTTTAAAATCTCATTCACATAGGTGTGCATGTGTCTGAGAGAGAAGGTTGAGCTAGAATTTGTACTTGCTTAAATAGCTCAGACAACATTTTATAGACTCCATAGACTGAAACAAAGACCATGTTTCCTGGCACCCCAAAATACCCTGCACCATTACTGTATCGTTTTGGCCATTATCTCTCTGTATGTCCCTTCCTCTGTCCTGCCTTTGAATTCCTTTGCTCAGGGGTCTTATTCATCATTTGATCTCCAACATCTAGCCCAGTAACCAAAACATAGTGCCTCTTTACTACTTACTTGTGAAATGTCTCCTTGGAGACCTGTGGAGAGCACATGTTTCAGACTGAGGTTACAACAGGAGATGAGATGTGAGGTCATAGAACTGGATGTTGTGTTGAGGGTGGCAGGAGTGCAGGGTGAATGTAGTGGGAGCTGGAGCTGGAGATGTGGGTGGAATTGAGTGCTTCCTCCTCCATGACCTCACTGCACAGTGGTGTAAGAATCTTGTCTCTCCTGTTCCTCCCACTAGCCCATGAGCTCCTTAAGGGCTCTCTTTCCATCTTGTTCATCTCTGATTACTACTCCATGGCACTTAGGATGCATTCAGTAGATGTTGAAGGAATAAATGGTGAGTGAACTTGTTTTGAGGCAAAGGACCCTGGGAAATCAGGGCTGTGTGGGAGGTAGAAGAAGATGGGGTCAGTACCTGGAAGAGCATCTCATGATCCACCCTGTGATTTGCTAAGATTTGCATGTGAGGGAGGGATAAGAAAGCAAGAGTTTGGAGGGTGCAAAACAATTTAGGAAGTTTTTTTTCCCATAAAATTGGTGAACAATGATGAGAATTTCAACTAAGTCAAAAAGCTGGCTTTGTTATTTTTAAAGTTACTCAGGAGGGCATCCCCCATAGAATCAACAGATGCTCCTTTTTAAGGGGGAAATGGCAGATTGAACAAGGGTCACTGTGTGCCCTCCCAGCTCCCTTGCCAACCACAGCATCCCTCCAGCAGCTGAGTTACACACTTTCCTTGTCTTCATTTCTGTGACAGCAAGGTCCCGTGAGGTCTCTCACAGACCAGTATTAAATCAGACAATTTCCCATGTGTGTATGTGGTTTACCTCAAGTAATGCCAAAGAAGTAGAGTGTTGTTGAGGTGAAATTTCTGCTTGATAAATGTTGAGACAGGCAGTGGAAGGCATTTATCAGGTAATATTACTGTCTCCATCTGTTATGTGAAGAGATTAATGATATAGACACTGTCATTTTGCTTGATAGCTTTTATGGAATCATGACAGTAACCCATCGTGGCTGTTACGAAACCTTTTGTATAGAAAGAAAACATACTGTAACCAGTCCTAAGAACTCAATTAGAAATATAGAAATATGGATAAATAAGAGGAGTGTGTAAGAACACACTCCATGATGTGGTAAAACGGACCAGGATGTAAAGTTCATCACAGGAGACAGGTGTCCTCTGGTCAGTGCTGGGTATCCTGCCTGCCCTCCACCCTTTGTGCCCGTGGGAGCTGCTCTACTTCTCGCCAGGAGCACTTTCTGCCCAAACAGCTTAAGTAGCCTCCTCGCTGATTTCTCTTTCTCTTGTCTCTTTCTAGTCCAGTTTACCTTTAAACTATAGCCAGAATTATCTTTTTAAAGCAATTGGGTTATTATTCCCTCAGTCTAGTGCCTGTCAATTTTCTAAGCAACAAAGCCCAGATTCCTTACAATTACACGTCCTGTTACAAGTTTACCTGTCAGCGTCACTTCTCACCACTCTCACCACCACGCCTCCTACACGTGCCCGCAGCAGACACCACATCAGATCCTTTATCTTCCTTGACTGTCTGCTGTTTTGTTGTTTACATGGCTCTGTCCATCTGGACTGCCCTTGTCCCCATTCTCTGCTAGTTGAAATCCTACTTCCGTTCCAAGCCTCAGTTCATATGGCCCTTTATCCAGCAAGTCTTCCCTGTTTGTTGTACTTATAATTACCCCCTCCCACTTTGAGGATCCTATAGCATGTCATAATTACGAATGTTCTGACCACAGTCTACTTGGCGTATTAGTCAGTCCTGTACAGATCTGTTTTTCTCAGTCATTGTACTCTTTGTGAGGATGGGGTCTCTTTCTTCATCTTTGTGTTCCACAGCACCTAATACAATGCCTTTAATATATTTGTTAAGTTGAAGTAAAACAGCTACAGCTTTAGAGCTCTAAAATTTTATCTTTTCTGTGTTTGTGCATTTATTAAAACTTAAATATGGGGGGAGGGTATAGCTCAAGTGAGAGCACATGTTTAGCATGCATGAGGTCCTGGATTCAATCCCTAGTACCTCTTCCAAATGTAAGTAAATAAATAAACCTAATTACCTTCCCCTCATAAAACAAAACAAACAAAAAGAAAAAAAACCTTAAATATAATGTGGTTTGGGGATGTGAGTTCAATTTTTTGCTTCTTTATTTTAAGGTTTTAACCAGCATTGGTCAGTTATCATTTAAAAATTAAAGTACTTTCACCATTCTCATATTTTTGGATGCTAGTACATGTATATATTAATACTAGCAAAAATAAAAACAAATTGTTGTTGGATGCCAGCAGCATTGTGAAGTAAGCAAGCATAGTTTATCTCTGACAGTCTTGTAATCATGACTCCTTCAGTTGTAGAGTAAGGAAAGCCCACTTACACTAGCTCAAGTGAATCAGGTTTGGTAAGGAGGCAGTATTTGGTGGAGTATGGTAAGTAAGCTTATGTGGGACCAAGGACTGGGGACAAAACATAGTGGGCCCCACGGGAAATGGAACCGGAGAATCGGGAGCCAAGATTGTGCTCGGTCCCACAGGAGGCACAAGTCGTCACTCATCTCTGCTTCCTCCTCTCACTCATCTCACATCTGGCCTGTTGGCTGCCTTCTCCAATTCCCTATTGGGACCTCTTGGCTCATATGGCCAGTACTGACTATAGCTCTCTTCTGTTCTCCTTTATGCGAAATTACGGTGCTGGAGGATCTGGCTGATTCGACCCTGCCTGTGGGTAGGTCTCTCTTGAGTCAGATGTCCACTCAAAAGCTAGCTGCGTCCATACAGTAGGGGCTGCAGCAGTGTCCTCAACAACGGACCCTGTGTGATGTTGACTCTGTCTTCCTCTTCATTTACCCTTTCCACTTCTTTCTCAATTCTCAGCCATTCATCTCAGCTTAAACCCCTCTCTAGGATCTAAATCTCATTATTCTAAGGTTCTCAGAAGAAAAGTGACCTTTCAAAATCTTACTGTGGTGTGAGTTACTTTACTTGTTCTTCTGTAACATACGAATTTTCATGGTGAATATGTAGGGAAAGAATCCTAAAACTATTTATTTTTCATAGTTAAATCTTGTATTTTGTGTTCATCTTGTATCTTTTCAAATAACCCTGATTACTTAAAAGATTGTGACCTCTGAATCCCTCTGAGTTTCATCTGGGAATTAGAGTTGGGTAATGATGCAAGAAGAGACGAAATAAATAGTTTATAATAAAAATACCTAGTATTTTAACCAATAAGGTCAACCTCATTATATTGTCTTCTTATTTCTAGCGCATGATTATTGCATGTTGCTCTGAAATCCTATCTTTGTTTTTGGCTGATGGAGAGACAACACCGCTATCTGAGGTATGCATGTCTTTTGAAGCTGTATCTGATTCTCTCATAAGTATTGTTGTTGCTATGGAAATGGAAATACAGAAAACATCTATTATGAAAGTATCAAGAGCTTAACCCTCCTTAATTAATGTGAAAAAGTGATAAACATGAGTTTATAATAGCATGTTATTTCGGTTAGAAATACTTGTTGTTAAAAAAATCAACTAGTACAGAAAATTCTGAAGAGGATAATTTTAAAAATCACTTTACTATAAAATTGGCTTTGTGTTAGATGCTTTTGCCCAACTGCAGGCTAATGTATGTGTTCTTAGTATGTTTAAGGTAGGATAGTCTAAGCTCTGATGTTTGGTAGGTTAGCTATATTAAGAGTATTTTTGACTTAGGATATTTTCAAACTTCGATGGATTTACCCATTTATTGGGTTGTAAGTAAGTCATAAGTCAAGAAAGATCTATATACCTTTTTTACTGTGGTAAAATATACATGCTATAACATTTATAATTTTAATCATGTCTACGGGTACACATCGGTGGCAGTAAGTACATTCACAGTATTGTACAGTCATCTCCACCATCCGTCTCCAGAAGTTTTTCATCATCCCAGTTAGGAACTTGGTACTCATTAAATAATAACTCTCCATTTCCTCCTCCCTCAGCTCCTGGAAACCTCTGTTCTATCTGCCTGTGCTAGGTACCTCATGTAAATGGAATCATACAGTGTTGGTCCTTTTCTGGCTGACATTTCATGCAGCACAGTGTTTTCAAAGTCCATCCATGTTATAGCCTGTAGTACTGCATTCCTTTTTAAGATTGAACAGTATTCCGTTGTAATGCTGTACACGTGTGTACAACTGTCAGGAGTGGGATCGGTGGATCATAGGGTAGTTCTGTTTAACCTTTTAAGGTACCGCCAAACTGTTTTCCTCAGCAGCTGCACCATTTTACATTCCCACCAACAATGCAAGGGGGTTCCAATTTCTCCACCCCTCCCGCAACACTTGTTATTTTCCTCGTTTTTGATAATAGCCATCTTAATGGGTGTAAAGTCGTATCTCACTGTGACTTTGACTTGCATTTCCCTAATGACTGATTTAATTGGGCATCTTTTCACGTGTCTGTTGGCCACTTGGATATCTTCTCTGGAGAAATGTCTATTCAATCCTTTGCCTGTTTTTGAACTGGCACATACATTTTGGTACGTAATTGCAAATGGCCCTACAGAAATGTGGCCCCAGTTTTCTCTCCCATCTGCAGTAGGTCCGAAGGCCAGTTCACTCACATATTCATCCTCTCTAGTTCTCCTCCTCCTCCTCCTGCTCTCTATCCCTTCCCTACTCCCCTCCTCCTCCTTTTCCTCTGTTTCTTCTTCTAACCTTGTAGGTCTGACATTTTCAATTATTTTATATTTATTAACAGCAAAGCCAAATATCGTTCATATGTTTGTTCACAATCTGTGTTTCTCCTTTTGTGAAATATTACTCATTCAGTTAGCCAATCAACAAATACTTAAGCTGTCTATGTGTCAGGAACTCCGTTCTAGGCCTCAGAGAGCCAGCCGTGAGCAAATAACAAGGACCCCACTCTCTTGGAACTGCCAGTTTTGTGGAGGGAAATAGTAATTCAATCAATAAACAAGTTGATTTCACATTTTGTTAAGTGCTATGAAGGAAAAAACAGTATGATGTTTTAGAGCAGGGTTGGCAAACTACAGCCTGTGAACTGCATCTGGCCCACTGCCTGTTTTGTAAATAAATTTTATTGGAACACAGCCATGCTTGTTTGTTTACCTGTGGTCTATAGCTGCTTTTGAGCTACAACAGCAGAGTTGAATAGTTTTGACAGAGAGCGTATAGCCCACAAAGCCTAAATTATTTACAACCTGATCCTTAACAGAAGAAATATGCTGATCCCTGTAATAGAAAGTAACAGGGAATGGGGCAACAGTTTAGATGGAGGGTGCTCAGGGAAGACTTCTCTTAGGAGATGCCATTTGAAGTAACACCTGAAGTACTATACTGTGTCCCTGCCACTAGATCATTAGCTTCTCGGGGGCCAGGGTGATGCTGTCTTAATCTTTAAATTCTTGCAGTGCCTTGTACACTATATCACTTGATTACTGTTTCCTTAAATGAATTAAATTCTCTTTGATTTTAAATATCAGAAATTTAATATTTGCTTAAATTTCTTTTTCATCTGGCTATTCATGTTATTTTATTCATTTGACCATTCTTGTTCTTTTCCCATTTTTTAAAATGGGAAGTGTAATTTTTTTATTATGGAAATATGTAGAATTACTGTGTCAGACCATTGATAATAAAAATTAAGTTTTGTACAAACTATGGTTTACATGTAGATCACAGGAAAAAAATTGTTATTTTAAGACACATGATTTATAACATTAGTGGGCTTTGCCTTCTCACAGACCTTGGTTGGAATCCCAGCCTTGGATCTTGTATGGTCTGAGGCAAGTTATTTAACTTTTCTAAGCTTCAGTTTTCTCATATGTAAAGTGGAGTAATATGCCAACCTCTCATAGCAGTGAGAACTGAAGCAAATAATGTATGTTAAGTATTTGGAAGAGGGTCTAACACAAATAACTGTTCAGTTATTATTAGCTATATCATCACCATCATCATCATCATCATCCCTGCCATGGTCCTGCCTTCTATGTGAGTTCTTTATCCCCTAGTCAACTAATTTCAACAGATTTTTAAGATCCAAATTTGTTTTGAAATATTGATAGAATAGCAGAGCAACAGTGTTAGAGAGAGAGAGAAAACCAGGAATCATTTTCTCTGCCTATAATGTAAGTCATTGTTGAATCCTAGAGGAATTAGGTCAGGGTACAGGATTCCAGCATGAGATCCCAGTGGTGAAGAGGGTCCCAGATAAGGTGACTCCAGTGGAGCCCCATACTAACACTTGCAATGAGAGCAAGACACTCCTGATAGTGCTGGGATGAAGCATGGACATTTACAAGCTTGTTCCAAGAACTAAATTGATAGACAAACCAAATTGCATGCCTTAGTGAAGCCGTTTTTGTCACTGAGATGAGGTCTTACCATTCAGTTTAGTTGCTCTCTGAACATATCTATTATAATCACCTTTTCCTGTATTTTTTCCTGTATTGTCTCTTCTTAATTAAAATCAATGCCACACACAGCTTGTGACCAAAAACAACAACAACAACAACAACAACAACAAAACGCCTGAGACTAGCGAGGAAATGAAGGCAGGGAATAAGTGCTCCATGCTAGCCTTCTTAGCGATTAATCACAGAATGTAATTGACCATTAGGTATAATTTCTGGTGTTCCAGCAATGAAGCAATCCTTTCATTCCTATATAGGCTGGAATTATTACAGTTTCCTGGTTGTCAGGTAGGATTCAAACATGATGCTAAAAATACTCTTTCTGCTTTTGCTGTGACTGACGGTGGGGAGAACTAAGTCGATTTATACGACTCTCTGTTCTTCAGTAATTGCTGACTTCCAGCTGCATGCAGAACGTTGGGGTAGATACTTCTGTTGCTGCAAAGGCAGCATAAGTTTAAGCTCCTGCGTGTGGCTAAATTAAATATTTTCACATTGGTTCACATGATACAAGTAAATTTCCCTAATCTGTGCATGTTGTGTGTGTAGTGTATGTATCTGTGTGTATGCATGTGTATGTGTGTGTACATGTATATGTGTATGAATGGAACTGATTCGAATCATAAATTCCTACAAGCAGATCCTGCTTTGAAAATAGAAAAGGTGATCCTAAGCCAAGAGATAAGACACATTATATAAGGAGACTGCAGAGTGGTTTTTCTTGGCTGCGTGAGTTTAGAAGGATATTTTTTTTCGTTCAGAATTTTTAGCTAGACCTACTATAGTACCTGACAAACAATGATGTTAATAATCCTTAAAATGCAAATACTACTAGTAGTAGTAATAGTTTTAATATTTATTCAGCACATGGCATGTGCAGACACTGTTCAGTGTTCAGCATCTCAGTTAATATTACAAGACCCCTATGAAGTTGGTTCCTATTATTATCCCCAATATAGAAATAAGGAAACTGATGCCCAGGGAAGCTTAGCAGCATGCTCGAGCTCTCGCAGCTTGTAAGTAGAGGAGGCAGGAGTCAGCTGCAGTTCTGCTTAAATCCAGGAGCTGCATCCTTAACTAAGCTACACCCAGTGAGTGTTGTTAGACGTTAGTGGGCAGATACTGCAGGGAGCTGAGGAGTGAGAGATAAGAAAGTGAAGGTTGCAAGTGGAGATGAATCTTTGAGAAGGTTTAGGGGAGAAGTCTGGAGTGGGTGGAAGAAGAGCTCGGGTGAGATGTTAGTACAACAGCAGTGGTGAGGGCAAAGTGCTAGGAGGGGTAGGGGTCTCCTGTCTAGAAGAGAAAGGGAAAGGTGATGGAGCGAGGCCTTAGGGAGAGGGCAGGGAACAGAAGACACTGACAGTGGCAGAGGAAAATGACTTTTTTTCTGTAGTTCTTGGGGGGAGCAGATTGGACCATGAAGGAGTAAGTAGGTTTGTAAGAAAAGGATGGGAGAGGCTGGGGCAGTTCACACCCAGTGGTTTTCACCTTCTCAGTGAAGTAGAGGCAAGTTCCTCTACTACTGGAGTGGGGTAGAGGGTTGAGGATATGATCTTCTGGTATAGAGATGAAGGTCTTGAATATTCACAGTCTTTGAGTCTGATGGGCAAGGAAACTGACCAAGGACAAATAAAAGGATTGGGGACCACAATGAAATCTAAAAATTATACATTTGTTAGGGAGGCACTAGCTATTTGGCTTGTGGTTTTTCTGCAGCAGCACTTGGCTTCCCGGCTACAGGAGTGCAAGATTCCATAGAGGCAGATGCAGGAGGGTAACAGAAGCACATGTGAGGTGAGAGCACTGCTAAGACAGCTGACAGCCTGTAAGAGGCTCTGGTGGGTTGGAGCAGCTGTGAATTTGTCTCACAATAAATCCAAAAAATTCCTCTCATTTACTCTGAGAAAGCACCAGGACAGCTTGATGTCTGTCATTACTTCTCAAGCAGCAGTTGAATAGAAAGTAGTTTAATTATGCAGTATGTTTCCTTAAAAACATTTTGAATTTAACCTAAAACAATTCTTAATGACAGTTAAGATTCTAATGACTTACACTGCATTGTTATGTGCATGGTTAATGTGCATTCCTTTCTACATGGCTGAATTTAGCGTGCCCATATTCTCTTATTTCTGATTCTTAAAATAACTGCTTTTGATGTGTTTATGATCAGATAGTGACATCAACCACTTGCTGATCCCTCAAATGATATCTTTTCAGAAGATTTAGATAAGAATTACAGAAAGGGAGGAAGAGCAGCAAGAGGGAGACATAGAGTTACACATACGTTAACATATCACTTTATTTAGTTATTTGCGTCTTTAATTTTATGTCCGAGGTATTGATGCTATCGTGTGACAGCCTGTGCCTTAGGACCCCATATAGACTTCATGACCCTGCCTGTCAGCTGACATGTTGCTCTGCAGTGCTAGCATCTTATCGTTTGCTGGGGTTATTGTGTAAAAATTGGTAATAGTACATCTAACCTATGTTAACCTAACTCAGACTGCCTGATTTTCACCACTCTCTCTTAAGCCTGTGGTTTATATCTCCATACTTAACAGGTTGGACATGGACTCCACCTGTTAATGGGAGGAGTCTCAACATCAGATTGTTAAGAAGGGCATGTGGGTTGGGAGCTGTTGCAGCCGTTTTGGGAAGGTGCAGTCGGCCACAACATCTGATAAAACACTCCCAACTTTAGACCTATTCCTGCTCTGAGCAGAGGCTGCTCCTGGCAACCTGCTCGGGCAGTCTTTTAAATGAGTCAGCAACTCTCCCCACATACACTAGGTGACCGTTTTGGAGTTGCTAAGTGTGTTTATGCCTATAGGATAGAGGAAAAACTAGGTAGATTCTCAAAGTATCCTTTGAAATAACCTACGTGGTTTTTCTGAGTGTTGGATGGGGTTGTGTGTGTCCTTATTTATGTGGGGTAGCTTCCACATCACTTTTGGGGGGACTGTTATGTCCCAGAGGGTGGTGCTAGACTATTTAATTTCCTTTGGCTAATTTTGTTGCATCACCTTATGCCTCTTGGTTTCTTCTTAACAAAACTTCCTAAATGGTGACAATGCCATACTGTGTTTAAACTGTCATCTAGAGCATTGGGAACAAGGTGGTCTGTGGTAGGTGTTTACCAAGTATTAAAAAATTAATTCTATTAATATAACTTCCTTTGATTAAGTTGAGAGTTGCAGATTTCTTTTTGTACCAGCCAGGAGCTGTCTGAATAGATTTTATGGGCATCAAGAATTACATCTTTCTTCTGTGAGACATTGTCATTCTGTCCTTAAGTGAAGAGTATCCTTTGTGTGTAGGTTCATGAGACATCCACTTAATATTCTTACATCCTTTTGAAGACAATGCCAGATGACATCAGTTCCACACTGCTATTAAAACACAGCTCTGACTTTGATTCCATCCGCTCACTGTTCACTTCTAACTGTCAAATTTGGCTAAGGGAAAAAGAAAGCCCTTAAGAAAAGGCCAGGCTATTAATGTGCTCTTCAAAATGCTAAGAAAAGGCTAAGCTGTTTATAGCGTTTTCAAAATGCTCATCTCTCAGAGATTTGCCAGCAACAGTGTCAAGGTGAAATAGCTCTCGTTCATCCAGGAACCGAGAACCTTTATGTTCTCTGTGCTCAAAGCACTGGTCCTACTTTTGTTAGCCATGCAATTTGGGGGTATAATGATACTTGGATATAATTTAAACCAAAATATAGTCACGAACCTGATACTATGTATTTACTGTAAAAGAGGCGAGAAGTGTGCATGCTGCTTGATAAAGCAAGCCTGGCTTCATTCTGGGTACAGCTGTGTTTCTGAATCAAGGGGAAAATTCCTGAAGTTTAGTCACTCTTTATAACTTCAAAGGAGGTGAGAGGGCAGATCAGTTCATTGCTTTCTGTCTTGCTGAAAACTGAGTTAAAGCTTAGTTTCATTCACTTCATCTATTTTGCTAAATGGTTTTTTGTCTTGATTTTAAAAAAAAAAGACCCCTAACAATGGAGTTGTATTTTCATTTTAGGAGGGTGTTGATGTTTGCTTCGTATATCTGAGTTATTTGACAAGCCTTTCGAAATTCTTTGGGCAGATGTTCTTCATATTTAAATAAGTCCACAAATGAGGAACAGGTGTAAATTTACCCATTTTCCTTGTTAACACTTTGGACACTAGCCATTTGAGATTTTTGCTCTTATTTCCCCTGTATCTCAGGCAACTGATACCATCATGTTCTCAACCACCTGTGAGAACACCACATGGTGAGAGGAGCACCCAGCACATGCTCCAGTCCAGTTTTGCTCATGTGGACAAGCATTAATCCTTAAAGACCTCAGGTCAGTTAGGTGCTGTTGAAAGTCTCAGAAGCAGCATATCTCAGTGGATAAAAAACATGATTTGATTCTTGGTTCCACCGTCTATTGATGGTGTAACTGAGCACCTTGCTTCATCCTCAGCTTCAGTTCCTTATCTGTGCATTGGTGGTAGCTACTCCACGTGTAGGATCGCAGTAGAAACAGTATACCACACATCGCGCCCGTCTATGCCAGTGGTAAGCACCAGTACACTGTGGCCATCTTTATTTTTCCCAGCCTTAAAATAATGAGAAATGAGTCATTTCTTCATGTGATCCTCGTTAACCCTCCACATTGCTGGCTTTTGGCCTATCAAAATGTTTGCTAATTTTCAGAAGAGTAAATGGACGTTTAATAGATGTATTCTTAACATAATTTTTCAACCATCTTTTTTTAAGTAAACTTTTTGTTTTGATATCATTGTAGACACGTGTGCAGTTTTAAGAAATAATAGTATAATACTGTAGTATAAAACTGTATTACAATATTACATCCAGGATACTGACATTAATAAAGTGAGGATACAGAACAGCTTAGTCACTACAAGGACCCCTCCTGTTGTCCTTTTATAGCCACCCCCACCTCCCATGCCCCACCCCTCTTCTTGACCTTGACAATTACTAATCTATTCTCCATTTCTATAATTTTTTTGAATTTCAAGAATGTTATATTAAAGGAAGCATACAGTTTGTAACCTTTGAGGATTGGCATTTTTTCCCCTGGAGAACCTTTAACCTATGCTTTTGGTAAACCAAAAAAATCCTTATAAAATTTGACACATTTTATTTTTGCCACAGAATTATCATTAGCCCAAAAGTATGTGATGTGGTACCTGACACATAGTGTGGAGTAAATGTTCAGGAAGTCTCAGGGGTGGATCCCACTCCACCTGATTCATCTTCCCTGCTCCTTTCTCCCCCTCCCCCCCTTCTCTCCACTCTTCTTCTCTTTCCTCGCCCCCTTCTCCATGTCCTCTTATTAATGTTGACAGACGAAGGCTGCTTGCTCAAGTTAGAAATACTAAAAGGAGTTAGAAGAAGTAATTTATGTGAAATCTGTTTGTAAATTGCAAGCCCTGTTAGGCTTTCTATCAGAAGTTGCCAGTCAGTGCTGGCCGCGTTATAAGAATGGTTCGCAGCTGCTAGTGGTGGATACGGATGTGAATAAAGGAGTCAGCGTGAGCCGTGTTTTCTTTCCACACTGTGCACATGGGTCTGTCCTCTAGTTTGCTGCTGCAGTGGGAGCTGCTAACTAACAAAGCCCTTCATGCCTTTACTCTAAGCAACAAAGTCCCATGAACAAAACGCAGACTTGAGTTCATATTCTTTGTAAAGCCTTTGCTCTGAAAAAGAGCCCCCTGTTTCTAGTTGCCAGATGTTAAGCTCAGTGAGCTCCTTCATAAAAAAGCATCAAGAAATGCCAAGTATTGTTCGAACTCTAGGGTTTTCATTTCTGTATCCCAGGTCAAAAGCCCACAGACAGACCAGACACAGCCCTTCAGGTGGGAACCCAGCTTCGGCATTTGTACCCAGTTAGAGCATTTCTTCCTATAACTTAGCTGCTGAGCATCAATGACCTGACCTTTAAGTGGAGTTCAGCCTTTACTCTGATGGAATTTCCCCTATTCAGAAACACAACAAGGGGAGAACAAGCTTGCCAGAGCAGGCGCATTGGAGTAAGAATGGCTTAGGCTATGCCATGCTAACAAATAAAGCCCAAATCTCAGTAGCAACAAAAGTTCATTTCTTTCTCATGCAAAGTCCAGTGAGGGGTGGGCACCTCTCCTTCAACTTGTAACTCTGCTACCTGGACTGCGTGGCCTCCAAGTAGGAGGAGCGAGGGCTAGGGGTTTCGCAGGATGTTTTTAAGTTGGGTGACTATATGTTCTGGTTTGCCTGCAGAAGTCACAGTGTGTACCTGTGGATTTGGTGTAATGGTTAACACACTCTTTTTTCTATTCTCCAAAGTGCCCAAGTTTAAGCAATACATTAGGATGACCATTTCTAAGAGCCAGCATGGAATGGCTACCATACTTTCTGCTCATGTTCTACTGGCCTCAGTCTAATGTGCAGGGATGTAGAGCACTGTAGAGGAGCAAGCACATGCTCTAGTGAGCACTGATAACTTCTGGCACAATAAGCATTTCCAAGAATGCCTTGTTTGTTTGTTTGTTTGGAATGCCATGGATTTTTAAAACAGAGTTACTTCAATAACTTCAATTACCAAAATTCTGCTGAGAAGATATGATATCAATATGATATTCTTAAGAGCTAAGCCATCTCATTTAGTCACACATTGTGGTAGGCTGAATCGTGCCCTGCCCTGAGATGTCCGCATTTTAATCCCCAGAACCTGTTATGTTACATGACAAAAGGGACTTTGCAGACATGATTAAGTTAAGGATATTGAGATGGGGAGATGATCTTGGATCATTCAGGTGAGCCCTAAATGTAGCCTCAAGTATCCTTGTAAAAGGGAGGCAGAGAGAGGCTTGACAGCAGAAGTGGAGAAGGTATTGTAATGGTAGAAGCGGAGTGATGTGCTCTGAAGATGGAAAAAGGCTATAAATCAAGGAATATAGATGGTGTCTCGAAGCTACAGTGGGCAAAGAAACAGATTCTTTGCTTAGAGTCTACAGAAGGAAGTAGCTCTGCTGACACCTTGACTTTAGCTCAGTGAAACTGAATTCAGATTTCTTATCTCCAGGACTGTAAGAGAACAACCTTGTGTTGTGGTAAGGCATTATGTTTGTCGTACATTTGTTATAGCAGCAACAGGAAATGAATCCACACAGTCATTCTAAAGTTCAGCGTGTGACTTTAGATTTCTGTTTCCAGGTAAGGGAGATAGATACCAGTATCCTAACTTCACATGTGAGAGATTCAAGTGACTTACCCAAAGTCCCTTAGCTAGTGTCAGAGCCAGGATTTACACCCAGGCGGACTGACTCCTTAGATCACTTTCCTGTTGAACTTCCTCTGCCCTGTTGCCCAGCTGTCCTCTGACCTCCCCCTCCATGTCTGTCAACCACGAAGGCCCTGCTGCATGTCAACTCTTCTCCCACCCCCACCTGGCTTCAGTCTCCTGCTCCACCCATGCACTCAGGGGCTCCCTGGACACTTTTGCAGCTTCAGCTTTTGGAAATTTTATGCAAGGTTCCAGAGCCTCCATTGAAAATTTGTCAGGAACAGTTAGGCTTCAGTGAAATTACTGAATTTCCTCATATTTAAGTTTATGGGAAAATGTTTGAGAGAAGATACTATTTCTGAATCTTCTTCCTACTCCTTAATTTTTAATTCTCTTTCTCATACTCTAGAGGGGGAAATGTCCCTAAGGTTAATCATATAAAGAGATTAATAGAAATGATACTGCAAAAGTATTAAGTTTGTTTTACCATGACTCAGAAAAGAAGTATCTAGAAATGTGGTGTAAAAATCCCTAGTTAGCACTTTAAATCTCCCATTAGCTTGTATTGGTTATAGACTAGTATGCATTTTGCCCTAGTGCCATTTGTTTAATGGTTCTGTAGTTAAGCACTGAATTAAACATGTATGCCTGTCATGGCCCCTTCACTAGTTTACTCAGATCCCCTCTTCAGAACCGAAGAACTTATTTCCCAGCCCTGAGAATGTGAGGACCAACAGCCCTCAGCTTTCAGCCCTTCTCCAGGAATTGCCCCTGGCTAAAGGACACGACCTTTTTCGGGTTGGGTGGATGTCTGTATCTAATTACTGGTTGATAATGGGGATGCAAAGACCTGACCTCCCTACCACGGTTTGGGACAACTCTGAAGGGCCACCCCAGCTTCTGAGCCCCCCATGGGGTTAGCTGGGGGCTTGTGACCGCACCGCAGTGCAGCTCCTCTCCCTGCCTAGGCCTGCTTTCTTCCCTCTCCCCGTGGGTGGTGATCCCAAGGCTGTGCCCTAATAGACTCCCTGAAAGCTAAGCTCCAGCTCAGGGTCTGCTTCCCAGGAGCCTGTACTGCAACAGTGAGTTAAAAAAATGAAAAATGAAGATCCTTGACTGGTGGTGAATACATGAGAGTGCTCAATGAATCCTTATTTATTGGAATTAGAAGAGTTCTAAAGGGACTGGGAAACATACTTTCTGGCTTCAAGTTTATTATCTAATGTAGAAGTAAGGGGAAAACATCATAAACATGTCACCCACTCATGGTTAAAAATACATTCTACAGTGTGACCCATAGTTCTATCACATTTTCCTTTGACCTCCATTTTTAACAGTTAATTTACAAATGAAATAAAGTCTCCAGCCCCTATCCAATCCTCAGTAAGTGCAGGCTTCTTTATTCAGAGAAGCTTTTTTTTTCTAGGGTGAAAACACTAGGACTTGGTAAAGCTTTAAAATCATCCTCTGAAAAATACAGCAGTGATGTAAAGAAGAGTACCATCAGATATAGCACTACATCAGAGTTTATTCTCACATCTCCACAGAGAGTGAGAGATAGACACTCAGTTTTACAACACATTGAGTATAAGCATTTTTGTTCAGTCCTCTATCCAAGAACACTTTTACTTTAATTCTTCCCCAGCCTCTGATTATGAGCACTGAACCATTGGCCATGAACTTACTTCTAGCCCTTATGCCCTATGTACTTCACTGTTGGTTGTATAACCCATGCTTCCTGTTCTGATTAGAGCTTTTGATATTTTAAAGGGGATTTGCCCTGCTTGAGACCCTTTATTTGTTCTTTATGTGGTGAAAAATATTTTCCTGGAGAGAGAGAGCAGCTGTTCTTCCAGCACAATAGGGTGTCAGATTTCAAAGGCTCTTTTCTCTGGGACATAGACTCCTGAGCCGTCAGAATAAGCCTAGTTATGTACAGCCTAAACTTTCACTTTTTTCTTAAGGGTCTCTTTTGGTCTTAAAGGATTGTTTTCTTAAATAGTTCCCTATAAAAAGCATATACCCATAATGGAAATACTACTGCCACCTGTCATTCTTCCATCACGTAGTGCCTAGGCTCAGCCTAGGGTAGGGGTGATGGGAAATGAATGAGAAGGGGTGCTGAGGAGGAGGAGGAGTGAAGGAGAAAGCCCCAAAGGCCCCCCAGACATTCACTAGCCAAGCACTGCCCTAATCTACATAATACCAGATGTGACTCTTGTGTGGTTTTTCCTGACACCAGACAGTTCTACAATTCTCTGCCACCAATGGGGTGCCCAGTATTTCAGTTCTGACGCTACTACCCAGAGTTAGCACAGACTCCCACAGATTAGGGCTCAGGGCAAGATTGCCCACACTTCAGAAGCCAGCTGCACATGAGGTGCCCAGGCTACCCATACTTCTGCCCCAGCAAACTACAATCTCAGGAGTTCCCACGATGGCCCCTAAGGTTCAATCATTTGCTGTAATGACTCACAGAACTCAGGAAGACGCTTTGCTTATGACTACCAGTTTATTATAAAGGACACAACTGAGGGATAGCCAAATAGAAAAGATGCGTAGGGCAAGATAAGGGTGATGAGGAGAGCAGAGCTTCCACGCCATCTCTGGGTGTGTCACCCTCCCAGCACGTCAGTTTGTTTACCAACCAAGAAGTTCCTCAGAATGTGTCATTATGGGGTTTTGATGGGGGTTTCATTATGGAAGCAGGGTTGATGTAATCATTGGTCATTGGTGATTGAACTCCATCTCCAGTTCCTCTCCCCTCCTCAGAGGTCAGGGTGCTGGGCTGAAAATTTAAACTCTGTAATCACATGGTTGGTTTTCCTGGTGACCAGGCTCATATTAAAGCTATCTAGTCACCTTTCCCTACCTTTGTCATCCTATTAGCATACAAAAGAAAACTTCCAAGGATTGTAGGAGCTCTATGCCAAGAACCTGGGGCAAAGACCAAATATTAATTTTTTTATTGTATCACAACTGTAAACTATAACCATCATCTAGCATTGATTTTTAAACATATATCCCAGTGAATGTAGTCTCCCTCAATATATCTCCTCTCAGGGAGGTGCTCTTCTTTGTTTCAGTAAAGAGGCCATTGTTCCGAACACCGTTGGCACCTACTTAGATGTGAAAATGGAGGCAGGGCCCCTTACGTTGCTGAAATGTTTTTGGCTGGACTGAAACATTTGATTTCTTGGGACAATGTCTGAGCAAGAATTTTCCTTTGTTAAAAGGTGAACTCTGCTCAAGAGCTCAAGGAAATGCCATGCATAGCCAGGGCTCCGTGGTTGCAGGGTGTCAGCGACAGTAATGGTGATGGTGATAGTGATGATGATTTAAGAATAGATTCTATTCTTAGGCAGTGCAACAATTGAACAAATTTCCTGAACATATACTTTCTCTGCCATAATCCTGTCTAATTTCTAATTTTCTTGTTCTCTGCAAAATGTCATTATAATAATGTTGTTTATTTAAATTTTAATTGAAAAGATTTCTACCATCTGATCAATATAACCCTTTGATCTGATACTATGTTAGAAAAAACTTCCTTTCTGCTATATTTAAACTTTTATTAATACAAAAGTTAGAGTGATGAAAAAGATAATTTTATTCTCAGTGAAGTGTGAAATTTCCTGTGGTCTGGTAGGGTTATATATCACTTTTCTAAGAGTTAGGTGCTGTTTCTGTTAGACTGGGGAGAATAACATTGTTGTTGATCTTGGGATTTTCTTGATCACATAAAGTACAGTGAAACTAAATACATCTAGTTCCCTCTCCTCTGCAACTTTTTATTAGGTGGGTCACCAGTCATTCATGATATCAGTTCTCAGGTGAGCTAGTATCATATTATCCTCTCTACTTTGGAATGAATGTTTTTCCTCAGACCAAAAAAATCCAATAAATCATTAACTTCAAAGATTCAGGTGATACATTAAGGAGAGAAAACATGGTAGAAAAAAACATATGTGAGAATGCTAGATAAAATAGTATTTGCTTTCCTACCGTGAAGATATCATTTGTTTTTATGACTGAGTCTGTGCTTTAAGATCCTTGAAAGGAGGCAGAGTTAAATCCATCCATATCACAAAGCTTGTGACTTTTTATATCTCATTTACCAATTACAAGAGTAGGCATATCTAATTGATTGGTGGTTACTTGGCTTTCTCCCTTTTTTCTGGGTCACTAACACTTAGAATCAATGAAAAGGCAACTGACTCTGTGCTGACAGAAGCAAGAAGGGGTCTCAAAGTAGGTGCTCAATAAAAACTCAGTGGATTGAACAAAATCATAGATACTTGGAAGATCATATAATTTTTCGTTCAATCAAGGGAAATTGTTAGAAAAAAACCCGAAAGTAATAAAATCTTTCATCAGGATAGAATCTAGTTTTCATGCAGAAACTCATAAAATATAGAATTGGCATAAGTAAAGTTTAACTCTCCAATGGCTTTCAAAACTCCCCCAAACAAATTTAAGTCTAGGCCGGATTTTAATGAATCCTTTCAGTGTGCTCCACCTTGATTAATTCCCTTTCCTTTCCTTGTACTATTTCAGACTTTCATCCTCTCTAGACAGGCAGAATCATCTTTTCTTCAATGTTGCTCCTTGAAGCATAACCTACTCGAACAAAATTAGAATCTGCTACCTGCCAAGGTGTTTTTATCCTTTCCACAAAGACTTTCCTAATCCAGGGAAAGGAACTACGATTCTCTGATACCTTATCCTGGGCAATTTGGACTCAAAGCCATTTTCAAAACACATACAAGACTTCTCAGTAATATATGATTGCCAATTATATCTCTATTGAATGACAAAGGAAGAAATTCAGTCATTTCAGCTGAATCCTAAATTTTCTTGAGAAATTCCCAGTGGAAGCCCTAGAACCTTCCATAAAATTTCCAAAAGCTGAAGCTGGAAAACTGTCCAAAGTGCCACAGAGCCCATGGGAAAAGCAGGAGACTGGAGTAAGCTGGGAGTGGAAGGAGGGGCTGCATGGCACAGGGGCACATCATGGTTGACGGACAGGGTGGGATGGGGTTCAGGGGGTGGCTGGGAAGTAGAGGAGATGCAATGCAACAGAGTGATTAGGGAGGTGCTCTGAGGAGCCAGTCTGCCTGGGTGTAAACCCTGGCTCTGACACTAGC
Source organism: Camelus bactrianus (assembly GCF_048773025.1). NCBI lineage: Eukaryota > Metazoa > Chordata > Mammalia > Artiodactyla > Camelidae > Camelus > Camelus bactrianus. Next base: position 38,048,808 of record NC_133550.1, on the reverse strand, counting down.
TGAGAAACCTCAGACAAGTCACGTAAAGCCTCTGAGCCCCGTGGGTGTGTTCACATTGTAAAAATATATGTGAGAACACTTAGATTTCAAAGTAAATCAAGGTTGAGTAGATACAGCTCAAGAAACATGTTTAAAGAAATACTTCACCAGTTAGCTATATCATTTTACTTGAAATTTATTACATTTTATTTTACTTTTTAAATCTTGAATTCTCTTGGAAAAAGATGTAACTGACTTTCTAAAGCACGTTCAGATTTTCTTAATATTTATAATTTTGATGTACTCTGGCTGTGAGATAAATTTAGCATTTTCACCTAATTCAAACTTTTTTTTTAAACTGGACTTTATGATTTCAGTGATAGTGGCTGTTTTTATTTTCCTGTTTAACAAAATGTTTATTTCATAAATTATCTGGAACATGCTTAAGTGATTTCCTTCTATTCCTAATTTAAGTGTAAGTACTAAGAATAATAAGACTCAATAGCTCTTCTGTAAATTAACATTCTTTTGAGATTTTTAGCTGTTGCAGTAAGGCAAGAGAATATAATCTGTAACATAATTGAGAAATAATAAACAAAATTATATTTATTTGTAAATGATAGAATTATAAAACTAAAACCTAAGAGTTTTTAAATGATTAGATTAAGAGAATCTCATAAAATGGCTGATATAAAATCAATATTTTTTTTTCCTACTAAGAATAACATTTAAAAATGGAAATTTTAAAACTCCATTCACAATAATAACTGAAGTATAAAATGCCTAGGTGTAAATTAAAAAAAATTGTACAGAATGTAAGTAAAGGATGAGTTTTAGTAGTTGATAATTTTACAATATTAAATAAACCTTCCCTTTCCTCTGAATTGAAAAGTCGGTTAATCATATGTTAATGACACCCTATCATCACTTCTAATTAACATTTTGTGAATATTCTTAGCCAGTGAAATAAAGGAAGAAAAATTAAAAGGATATTATGGGAAAGGAAGGAATAAATTCTCATTATTCACAGATATAGAAAATTCAGAATAGTCTTCAGGTAAGCTCTTGTAATAAATAAGTGAATATAGCAAAGTTGTTATATATCATATCAATGTAAATGTAAATTTTATTTCTATATTGCAGGGGAAACTATAAATTTTATTTATAAAAAGCTATCGTTTGTAGTAGTATTAGAAAATTTACATGAAAATGCAAAGGACCTGGAATAGCCAAGAACATCTAGAAAAAGAAGCAAGCTAATGGGTTTGCAATTCTAGTTATTAATAAAAAGCTACAATAACAGTGTAGGATTGGAGTAAGTATAGATATAAACCATTGGAACAGAGTAGAGTCCAAACGGGCTACTGTTACATCAGATGATCAATATACAGAACTCTGTGGCATAATTTATCAGAAAGAAAAGTAAGAAAACAATTTCATTTACAGTTGCATTAAAATAAATAAAATATGTAGGAAAAACATACCCAAGGAGGTGAAAGAATTGTACATTGAAAACTATAAGACAGTGATGAAAGAGTTAAAGACATAGAAAATGGAAAGATAGTCTGTGTTCATGGATTGGAAGAATTATTACTGCTTAAATGAGCATATTACCCAAAGCAATCTACAGATTCAGTTCAATTCCCATTAAAATTCCAATGGCATATTTCACAGAACTAGAGCAAAGAATCTTAAAATTTGTATGAAACCACAAAAGACCCTGAAGAGCCAAAACAATCCTGAGAGAGAACAAAGCTGGTGGTATCACACTCCCTTTATTTCAAACTATATTACAAAACTATAGTAATAAAAAATAATTTCGTACTTGCACAAAAATGGATACATAGATCAATGGAACAGAAATGAGAGCCCATAAATAAACCCACATGTATACGGACAATTAATTATGATGAGGGAGCAAAGAACATACAATGGAGAAAGGATAGTCTCTTCAATAAGTGGTGCTGGGAAAACTGGACAGCCACATGCAAAAGAATGAAACTAGACCACTGTTTTATACCATATACAAAAATTAACTCTAAATGGATAAAAGACTTGAATATAAGACCTGAAATCATAAAATTCCAGAAGAAAACACAGGCAGTAACTGCATTGACATCGGTCTTAGGAATGTTTTTGTGGATCTGGCTCCAAAAGCAGGAGAAACAAAAGCAAAAATCAACAGCAAAAAACAAAACAAAAAAAATGGGACAACATCAAATTAAAAAGCTTCTGCCCAGTAAAAGAAACCATTATCAAAATGAAAAGTCAGCCTACTGAATGGGAGAAGATGTTTGTAAATCATATATTCAGTAAGGGGTACAACTCAACAGCAACAACAAAACCCTAAACAAGCCAATTAAAAAACAGGCAGTTGATGTGAATAGACATTTTTCCAAAGAAGACGTAGAGATGATCAATAGGCATACGAAAATATGTTCAAAGTCACTAATTATTAGGGAAATGCAAATCAAAGCCACACCTGTTAAAATGTCTGTTCTCAAAAAGACAAATTAAAAAAATGTTGGAGAGGATGTAGAGAAAAGGGAACTTTTGTACACTGTTGGTGGGACTATAAATTGGTGCAGCCACTATGGAAAACAGTGTGGAGATTCCTCAAAAAATTAAGAGTAAAACTTCTATGTAACCCAACTATTCCATTTCTTTGTATTTATCCAAAGAACATGAATACACTAATTTGAAAAGGTATATGAACCGATATGTTCATTGCAGCATTATTTACAATAGCTAAGATATGGAAACAACCTAAGTATCCATCAATAGAGGAACAGATAAAGAAAATGTGGTACAAATATACAATGAAAAACTACTCAGCCATAAAAAAGAATGCAATCCTACTGCTTGCGGCAGTACGGATGGACCTTGAAGGTATTATGCTAAGTGAAATAAATCGGATGAAGAAAGGCAAATACTGTATAATTTCACTTAAATGTGGAATCTAAAAATGAAATGAGTGAAACAAAAACAAAGTCATAGATATAGAGAAAAAATTAGTGGTTACCAGAAGGAGAAGGGGGTTGGGGTGTGGGCAAAATAGGTGAAGGGGGTCAACTATTTGGTGATGGTGGCAGCTAGACTTGTGTTGGTGATCACTTTGTAGTGTATACAGATGTCAAATTATAATGCTGTACACCTGAAACTTGTATAATGAAAAAGAAAATAACAAGAGTTGGAGAGGATGTGAAAAAATTAGAACCATCATACATTACTAGTGGGAATATAAAATGTTGCAGCGTCAATGTAAAACAGTTCGGTGGCTTGTCAATAAATTAAACATAGGATTACCATGTGATTTAGTAACTTCACTTCTAGACATGGACCCTCAAAATTGAAATCAGATGCTCAGACAAAACTTGTATGTTAATCAACACTTTCACAATGGCCCAAAAGTGGAAACAGTGTAAATGTCCATCAACATATGAATGTGTGAACAAAGTGTGGTTTATCTGTAAAATGGAGTATTAGCCATAAAAAGGAATGGAGCACTGATACAACAATGTGGATGAACCTTTGAATTATTTTGATAAGTTACAGAAGCTGGACACAAAAAGTGACATATTGTATGGTTCCATTTTTAGGAAATATCCAGAACAGACGTATACATAGAGACAGAAAGCATCTTTGTGGCTGCTAAGGACTAGGGTAGGGAAATTAGGAAATTGACATTTAAACAGATCAAATATTTTATTCCACCTCACATAACTAGTATATTGTGAGATCTGAATTTGAACCAAGCAGTCTTATTCTGGAATGTACACTCTTAACCTCCATGTGATTATTCTGCCTCCCTGGGTTGACTGAGGTGGGATTTCTCTTACAAATTGGTCATTGAAAAAGCAAATAATGGAAATCTCGTTATCCTCTTTCACAAAAATGAAAGAAAAAAAGGAAAAGAAAAAACCCACATGATTTGTATGAGGATTTTTAAAGTTTTGGAAAGACATTCCTCAAACTGGTAACACTGATTACTTAAGGACTGAATAAGAAAGGAGGATGTTATTAATTTTTTCATTATTATTTCTTTATTATTTGAAGTTGTAGAAAGCACTGGAATACTTTCGTGATTTTTCCCAATAAAGTTAAGAAAAAAAAATACAAACAAGCCTCCACTTTTAAGTTTGTTACTCTTTCTTGAGAATAAAAATTTCATTTAACAAATAGACAAGAAATTAATAAAACTTGTCTTCTATCTAGTTCCTTACGAGGATTCAAGGCCACAAGAATCTAATTCACTGTGACCATTCTACATGACATTTGCTCATTTATCTTCAGAAGTATCTAGGCCTGCCTGAACAGTAAACATCTGCCTCCTTTCCTTCATGTTTATGAAGAAAATAACCAGTGCTATGACCACAAAAGCAGTCTTTAGTTTCCATTTTTCAGGCTGCTCATACACTTTGGCTACACTGGTCCTCAGCATGGTAGCTAGGTGTTTCTCCACCAGTGTGCTCCAAACATAATTCACTTCACTGTGTCAAGGATGTAAGCTCAAAGTGAGGGAGGGAGAGTTGTCAACTGGGCAAGCTGTTACGGAGGGAAACAGTTCATTGGGACGGGGCCCAAATTCCTACACTTAGAGTGATGTATAAATACGAGTAATCCACATTTCTAGAAGTGTCTGCCATTTTGTAGGCTCATTTTCATAGATTCACAGATAGGAATCTGCTGTTTTTATAGATTCATGGCTATCAATGCTAGTAGATTATAAAATAATAAATGTGACATTCAGCAGGGTAGAGACGTGAAACTTTGTGTCTTTAGGCAACAGTTAAATATTTTTCACGTAAAATTATGATATGGAATTGGTATTTGTGTATTTTTAGCATGTCAGCTCAGTCAACAGTTTGAAGCAGTGCATCTCATGAATGCTTTTATGCTTTTTTTCAGGTCCCATTTGATATCTCGCTGCCATCTATATTCAGTCTTGAGAGACTTTTTGATCTTGCTAATGGTTGTATTGTATCAGGAGGAAGCCTTTTCAACTGGATGGTGTCGATAATTCCCTGAACACTCTTTACACGTTAACCTCATAAAGGATTTGTTATTGCTTTTCTTGGTTTGAAGTGAATTTTTGGTACTGTCCTCATATAATAAGCAAAATAAGATTATCTTCTTACAGAGGCTAAATTTCTTTAAAAATTATAGTTTTGAGTGATTTTTAAATAGTATTTGAATTAAATGATAACGTTGCTTATTACAGCTATCTTACAGAGCTGGTCATAGAAAACATGTCTGTGCACAGTGCAGCTGTTTCCACATTTATGTAGTTTACGTTTAGGTTGCCTTTAGATGTGTCCATACAGCAAGACTGAATTAAACCAGTAGTTTTTGACTGGGGTCAGTCTTGTCCCTCAGGTGACATTTGGCAGTGTGCAAAGATATTTTTGGTTATTGTAACTGGGAAGAGAGTACCACTAGCATCTAGTGGGTAGAAGCCAGGGGTGCTGTGACATATCCTACAGTGTCCAGAAGAGCCCTCCATGACCAAGAACTATCTGGCCCAAGCCTGAGAAACTCTGGATAAACTTCGACATGTGGTCAGTCAACTTTGGAAGTTTTTCTGTGTGGTTTGGGAAGAAATCTGCGGTGAATTAGACCTTTCAAATATTATATTTCTAAGAGACAATGTTGCATAAAGTTTTGGAGCATAGGCTATGGAACTCTATAGACATGGAGTTGAATAGTAACTTCACCACCTACTAGTTCTGCTATACTGAGAAAGTAACAAATTCTTTAAGCCCTCGTTTCCTCACCTGTAGAATGGGCATATTAATAGGATTTCTGTGAGGATTAAATCAAGTGATATGATAAAAAGGTACTTAGCACAGTACCTGAGGTAGTAATGGTCATCCTGCTAGGAGTTGTCATTTCCCTACCAAGTTGGAAAAGGATCATGCATTTCTGACCCATTTTGCTTAGCACTGAAGAATGCTGTACATAAGTGCTTCCTACATACTGGCTCATAAATGGGCATTCATAGTAAAATGAAAAAAATAAGGCAATGTAAATGTGTCTTTTCTAACTTTAAATGTGTTGAATGAACTGACCTTTATTCTAAGATTATGGATTTCCTGCTCCATATTTGTGTTAAAATGGCCTTTCATGAAGTAGTGGTAATAATAGCTGGTTACTGATATTTTTAAATGTTCTTATTTTACAAAAAAAGAAAAAGTAGCAACCTTATATTAGTCCCTGGTTTTTTGTTTTGTGTGTTTTCATTTTCTCATCCATGATGTTCCAGTCTAGGAATAATCAAGCTAGAATTGTTGAGAATACTACATAGAGGAAATGAGTCTTGAGCAAGACTTTTTATGATAAGAAGGATAATAATGGTTGAAAATTTGCTGGCAGAGAGGATGCTATTGGAGAACAGAGGCATAAGAATGAAAGTGAATATGGTATATGTGCAAAGGACTCTCCTACTATGGAGTGGACAGTCGTGATGGAAAATAAGATAAACTCTAAGGGTCAAACTGGAGTGAAGACTTTGGGCTTGATTCAGTATGTGATAGGATACCATTACTGGTGATTAAGGAGCAAAGTGACACATTCCTGGCCCTAGTAGACATTTGAGGAGTGTTGATTGAGTAAAAGGGAACGAATGAGTGAATGAATGAATGAAATGACTGATAGCCTGGCTTTCAGGGAAGATAAGTATGTGGTGTATAATGGAAAGGAAAGAAACAAAGGCAGAAAATCAGTAGGGACCACGCTGTAGTGAAAAAGAAAGGAACAAAATATTTATCATTAAATTCAGAAAGAAAATTTGCCTAGTGACTCTACCATCATATGAAATACAGTTGAGGTCGTCCAGAAAAGTCATTCAGAACGTGATGGCTCTAATGTGGTGAAGTTTTCCAAATCCTTTGACCAGGGTCTGGGGTTTCTAAATTTCTCTGCTGGGATGGAGAATGCTTTTAAGAGTTTTGTGTTTCTCCCAGGGGAAGTTAAATTTATTGTGGAAATTTTGGCCACTAGAGAGAGGCAAGAGGCACAGGAGAAGGCACTACACATTTAATACAGGTATGGAAATACAGCCTGACTAATAGCAAGGCCATTCGCTGCAACCTAATGTTAATTTCCTGAGAATGTATATACGTGTCTTTCATTCTTCATCACTATTAAGCTTTAAAAATTTTTTTTTGTTTTGGGGGGTAGATAATTAGGTTTATTTATTTAATTCTTATTTTTTTTAAAATGGGGATACTGGGGATTGAACCCAGGACCTTGGGCTTGCTAAGCACACATTCTATCACTTGAGCTATATCCTCCCCCGACTATTAAGTTTTTACTGATTGGATGCTTTTTGTTTTTATTTATTTAAATATTATTAATATAAATGCATGTTCTATTTTAGAATGATGTCTGGCACAAAGTAGAGGTCTATAATATTTGTGAATTGAAAGAATGAATGATTGGATGGATGAATGGATGTCCGCATGTATATATGTATGTATATATGTACATATGTAGCTTAGGAAAGATGACACTATGGGGCTCTAAAAGGAGGAGAAGCAAAGGTATCACCACCACCTCCACCATCACTATCACTACATTTATTGTGTCTCCTTTCTGGGGCATTTATCATGCAAGGCCCTGTATTAATAAGTACTTCATATGCATCATCTCCTCCTGTCCTCACAAGAGTTATGACCATGATGCACACAGGGTGACTGACCTCTATGTTACAGATAAGGAAATGAAAGCATAAGGCAGTTTAGAAACTTGCCCAGTGATCACAGTCAGCGTGAGGCAGAGCCAGGATCCAAATACCAGCTCTGTTTGGCTGGAGAATTTGAGCTCTTTGTTGCTAACCTGGCTTCCCCAGTCCTTGCACCTACTCTACTGCTCTGGGAAATTTGAAAATCAAAGGAGAGGAAGACATAACTGAATCTCAAGCTAAAACTGGAATACTTATCACGGAACACCCTAGAAACAGATTTTTAAAAATCACTTGCAGACCTAAATGGATGCCCCAAGAAAGCATGGGGTTGTCCCCAGTGTTATCTGTGCCAATATATTGGTTTCCTCTGGGGAAGACAGGTCCCTTTCAACTATTACAGAGAACATTTCAGCACATTTTTACTTTTTCTCCACTTTTAGTAACTTACAGATGCTCTCATTCTTGGGTGTTGTTTTGACTGAGAGAAACACTGTCTAAAACTGCTCCAGACCCTGCAGTCGCAGTTTCCTCATTTTAAGTCATCATTCCAGAAATCCCCCGTCTTTTCTAAAATAGGACCAACACTCACTGGTTAGCACTGAAGCTTCTGTGCAAGGCAGTGAGGAAATGGTGATGAACCAAGCTGAAGTACAAACAAACAGAAAATTCAAAATCTGCCAGGAAGAGAGATATGTTTATTTTCAGAAATGTCTTTCAGGGTCTTTTTGAAGACCAAATTGCACAATGTGGACCTGCTTTCCTCCTCTTCCCCCCATCCCCATGCAACGTACAGTATCTGCAGATGCTTTATAGCAGACACCTGCAATATTTTCTGTTTGTTTTAATTATAACAGAATGACAGGAGGAAAACTGAAATGGGAAGAAGACAAGGAGAAAGGCAGGGAGGGAAGCAGGGAGCGAGAGAAGAGGAGCCAGTGCCAGCAGCTACGTGATGGGTAATAAAAGCCCCAGCACTCCCCACATCTTTCTCCAAATCAATCTCCAAGAGATTGCTTTAGAAATTGACCACCTGCCAGCTATTCAAAGGCTTAAACGCAGAAGTCTCAGTTCAGTTCCCATGTAGGCACTTTCCACATTCCCCCAGCCCAGTTGACTTGTTCTCCTTCACTGAATTGCAGAAAAAAATATTGGTACATTTCTGAAAAGTACTAGAAATTTGGCTTCTGCCTCTGGTCTGCATTTCTCTTCCTTTCTCTTCCGGCCAGCATTATATAAATCCCTCTATCCCAGCTCAAATGACAGAGCACAGGGCTCCCAGAACTCCTCAAGTGCTTCCTGGTGCCCTGATCATTTGGCTCTTAACGTTGCCCAAGGGCACATAGTTCTGTATTGTTATATTTCACAGGATGGTCTTCTAACCTTAGTTCGAGAGTGTCATTAGTGTGTGAGCCCATCCAGCAGTCCTTTGGCATTTGTTTGGCTTGAGACTAGGAACATCACTGTTGTTAATGTATCTTGGAATCTCCAAGGTGTCCACAAAGTGTGGAAACTTAGGTAAAATATACATAATGTCATCATGGACATTTTCAATCCACGAAAAATAAAATATAATTTTTAGTTAATTAATATTATCTATGCGTGCATAGGATTGGACAAGCCCCTAACTGGGGATACAGAATTCCACTATTTAAGCACCCTTTCTCATTTTCTCATATCTGAAATGCTTGTGATATATCCCCAAAAGACGCTTCCACCCATATACTCAAGGGAACTTAAACACAAAAATATTCACTGGTGCATAGATTACAATAACAAAAAAAAAAAGGAAAACTACTAAATATCCCTCAGTTGGAGAATGGACAAATAAATAATGTAATCATATGGTAGAGTATTATACAGAACACATAAATGAATGAATAACAGACTACTGCAGGGCAGTTGGAAATGAATTAAAGAAACATCAGCTGGATATACTTCAAAAGCAGGTTGAGCAAAAGAAAAAAAAATGAAGTGATGTAGAAGGATACCTATAGGGAGATACTATTTAAATAAAGTTTTAAAAATAGGCAGAACGACATGATACATAGTATTTATGGATGTACAAATACATACTAAACTTTTTATTAAGGTAGATTAAAGTCAATACCAAATTTAGGTTTATGGTCACCTCTTGGATGAAGGAGGGAAATGAGGTCTAGTAAGACCACCCAAGAGGTTTCATTTATAAAGTTTTCTTTCTTAAGCTGAATGTTTGTTGTATTGGCTTATACTTGTTTGCATATATTTGCTTTATTTCATAAATTAAAAAGAAACACATCATTTACCTTCCTCAGCTTGTTGGCCAGCAAGTGTTACTGGCTCCACTATCAGTAAATACATATTAAATGTGAGTTATGACTCTGGTCTCATTACACAGCTGTAACTCCATTGTTCACATCTGGTTCCATTATTTTCTGTTTTAATGACAACTGAAAATCATTTTGAAACTAATGTCCAACTATATAGGTGCCAAATTTTAGAAAACAGTCTATGAAAACATTAATTTTAGCATAAGATAGTAGAGCAGATTCGCTGTGCAGTTCCTATCTATTGTTAAGTTCCCTAGTTATACTTTAAATTATTTGGTTTTCCGAAATGAGATATATGCCGAACTTTTCACATAATTGCTTGGTTATATAAAACGAGATTCACTTGTAAAATCCATCTGCTGTCCGTAATGTCAATGTTTTAAAACATACATTAAGAAAGAAGTTTCTCTTCGCTGAAGATCAGTTCCTATTTTTACTTTACACTTCAGTAAAGCTTTATGAGTTGCAACTTTGACACTAAAATTTCCATGGCAACAGATTTTTTTTTTTGTCCATAAACACAGGCATGATTAAGAAGGCTATAGTGACTGCAGTTTTCTTCATAATTAAATTCATTAGTTAAAATGCTGGGTTAAGAAGCATAGGAATTTGATTACAACAAGGACATTTTCAACTGGAGCTTTGGAGGCGACACAAAATTAATTGCTATTAAATTGCCTTTAGTCCTGTTTGATATTTAAGATAACATTTATACATTTTGTATTCAGTAGCTTAGAATGGAACACGTCTAAAACCATATTCTGCCCAAGTACAAATCACCCTGCACCCTCTCTTTAAATTGTCCATAATGTGAAAACTCAGTATATTTCTTAAGTAGTTCCACAACTTTTCCTAGTTTAATTCTCCCCCGTAAGATTCACAGGAATTTCTTGACCTGATTTCTTTTCTTGTCTTTATAAAAAAGCAATTCAGAACTGAGGCAGAGGATTTGCAAAACACTGAAAGGTACAAAGTAGAAAATAAAAGTTACCCAGAAATCCACTGCTGTGAAACAACCAATGTTAACATTTAAATGTATTCCCTATAGCACATCTGTCTTCCCTTATAGCCAGAGAAAAACCGTCTTCAGACTGAGAGTATCAAGGTTTGATGCAACTATTCATATTCCCTAAAGTGTAGCACAGATGGGCCTTTTCAGAGCCTATTGGCTGGGAAAATGCCTGAGTTGGGAGTGTTCAGGCCTGGTGATCGGGATGAAATGCAGTTAGAAAAATCAGGATATAGTTAGACCCAAAGGAATTGTCCAGAATTCTCCTTCCAAGTAGTAAAGTGTATGATAATAATCCATAAGGGTTAGGGGGAATCAGATCTTTGTTTTGTCCTTTGGAGGGTGGTCCTTTAATCTCTTTTTCCTAGATGCATTAGTATCTCCCTGACAAACAGCTCATTCGTTCATACATGCATTTGTTCATTTGATAGATTTTAGTCATTACTCTGTGCCTTTGCTTCCTGGCAGAAATGTCCTTTCTCATTCTTTTTATTTTAAAAATATTTATCAAGTGCCCACTAAATGACAGAGTCTGTGCCCATGAAGTATGCCTCTTAGGCGGTCCCTGCCTTCATCACATCTAATGATGCCAGCTCTTCTTTCCAGATCCAGACCAGGCATCTCCCCTCCTTTGGACCTGTCTGGACCACTTCCCCCGGTGCTTGCCTGTAACACACACATGCTCTGCACATCCTACACATGTTTATTTGCCTATCTGTCCCCCTCCTTGAGGTCAAGGAGCAAGGTAAGTGAATTTCAAGGAAATGAATTTATTTTCCCATTGTTTCCAGAAGTTTCTCCTTAAATTTTGATTCGCATGAGACTGAGACTGACTGTGTTTTCACATTTGTTATCTCTCCATTGCTTTTTTTCTATGTTCATGCCTTTTCAGGATCTTTTCTAAATTTTTTACTTGCATGCCCATCTAGTTTTCTCTGGTTGATATTCAAGATTCCTCATTATGAAAGCTATTCATCCTTTTTATATATTTTGTGAATTTTTTCAAGTTTTTTTTGCCTCTCAATTTTCATTTACTGGTTGATATTTCTCATTATTCAAACTGTGGTCATCAAATTGAAAACATTCAGTTCATTTTATTCACACTGCCTAAAAGAGAGATTTAGGGTAGCTTACAAATATGCATTAATTAAAACCCAAGAAAAATGAGGCCAAGAAAACAAATAAAGGTAGGAAAGTAAGATGAAGCCAAGAGTTGCATTAATATCTTGAAAAAAAGATGCTGTTACAAAGTTTAGTATTACAAGGGGTCAGCCGCAGACATGGCTGTGTGCTTTCCTGCAATGTTCAGTGGCAAGTAAATGTAACACATTACAAAGTCAACTGTGTTATGAGGGAAAAACAGACCACAGATTTAGGAGAAGTACTGCTGTTCCTGGTACTAATTCCAGAAAAGAGATTTTCCTGTAGGTTGGTCATGAGAATATACTCTAAATAAGTTATGTCTTCAGCAGCAGCCTACACTAAAATATAGATCACTTCAAGGACTGTAGACTATTCTTTCAAGAGTTTTTCATTTATTTTATTTTTGCAAAACAATATTCATTTCTGATTAATTAGTTTACAACCATTTGGGAGGCATGTGTCAAGGGAGGGGTGTCAAGGAAAGAGATTTTTTTTAATTGATCTCAAGAACAGTTTCGTTTTTGTCTGAGGAAAACTATTTCAATGTGTTTGTTTTCTTAGAGCAATTTCACTCGTTAAAAATATTTTTGAGATATTTTGGGGGTAGTGCCAAAAAACACACCAAAATGGCTATCTTTCAAAATTTCAAAGGCTGATGCTCCGAATTGCTTGAAGTAAGTTGGTTCATCCATCTTAACCCTGCGTTCGGAGTGAACACAGTGTACAACTAGCGCCACAGTAATCAGGCAACCACAAGTATGTAGTTCTGCTTGAGATGCTGTAAGTCAAATTCTAAAGTAGAGAAAAGAGAACTGATTTTGCAAGAGCTAGGTAGACATGCAAATCTACTCTTATTATGTGTACATTTTCTGGATTTCTGATTGAAGCAAAATAATTTTTCTGACATAAAAATTAATATTTTTTTGCTGATTGGGGGTTATAATTTTTATAGAATAGTGGATTCATAGTTTTAAAAGAAGCATACAGGTTATTCAGTTCCCTACTGTAAGCTGAATCCCCTCTAAACTGTCTCCATCAGAATCAACCAGCAGCTCCCACTTAAATAGCACCCTAGCTTAATGGTTACAAAAGCCAGCTATGACATCAGGCCATGGGGGTTGGAGTCCTGGTTTTCCTATTTACCACCTTTATGAATTTGGGTGAGTTTCTTAACCTCTCTGTATTTGTTTTCTCATCTATAAACTGAGGACAGATAAAGCACTGAAAACAGGGAGCTTGCAGATACTGAACGCTCAATAGCCATGATCTCTTACTATCATTACTGTTATTCTTATATAGTTACACACATCTTCCAGGAAAGTTCAGTTCTGCCTAGAAAGACCAGAGTTTTGTTAATTTTTTAGCAGTAAAGGGAGTTTATTTCTGCTAATAGCAGAGTAGGTTTTATTGAACGACCATCTGCTCATCCTAGTTTTGAACTTTGGACTGAAAAAGAGCATAAACAATTATAAGATCAGAACTAAAATAACTGTTTGAAGCTCTTGGGGAATGACTGAAAATAGCAGACACTGGAGGGGACATGATTCTCACAATAAGGGAAACGAAGTAGGTGAGACCCACGTTTGACAGCTTCTCCCCTGAGGACACTCCTTATCTTGTAATGTATTTAAGGAGTAGAACTCAGTCAGGAAGAGACGGACTGACTAGACTGAGGATTCAGGAGTCAGAGTGTGGTGTGGTCAGAGTCTCTGGAAATTAAGGAGGGATGCTCCAGGAAATAGTGAGACAGGGCGGGGAGCTTGCAAATCTATGTACAGATTCTCCTCAAGTTGTTGGCTGGCTACCAAACTGCCCATGATCAGACCCCAGGGAATCCAGTGGAAAGCACCAATGGAAAGGTTAAAGGGGCTGAGCAGAGATTGCAGCCAATGCTTGGTCCTAGAGAGACAAGCTTTGGACTTCAAGTCCAGCCAAGTAAAAGGGACTTACTAAATTCTTTATGCTTTTCATTGAAACCCTAAGAGGGTCATATCTTAAGAATAAAGATGCAGGACTAAGGACTACAACTGAAACCCAAGGGCAAAACAACAATAAGCCCATCCTGTCAAGGCTCCCCAAGATCAAGGTGACTTGTCAGTAGCTGAGCAGTCTACTGGAACAAAACTCAAAGGAAGGCAATATGTCATTTACAACATGTTGCCCGTAATGTACAGTATACAATGAAAAATTGCTAAATGTGCAAAGAAGCAGGAAATGTGGCACACAATCAAAGGAAAAAACAATCAAACAGATCCACAAAGTCACAGATGTTAGAGTTAGCAGATGAAGACTTTAAGATAACTATGATATACTTGTAAAGAATCTATTAGGAAAGATTGATATAATGGCTGATGAGATGGGGAATATCAGGAAACATATGCAAATTAAGGGAAAAAAATAGAAATCCTAGAACTGAAAACTATAATCTTTGAAATTAAAAATTCATTGAATGAACTTAATAGCGAATTAGGCACCACAGAAAAAAAGGATGGAGAAATGTATATCATGCAAACACTGAACATAAGAGAGCTGGTGTTACTGTATTAATAACGAGGTGTATTTCAAGACATGAATTATTGCCTGAGGCAAAACAGAACATTTCATAATGATAAAAGAATCAATTCATAAAGATGACATAACAATTCTAAGTGTATATGCATCTAATTGATAAATGTTTATTTTCTCAATACCTGGTACAGGGAGAGTTGCCTTGATCAGGGAGATGTTTGATATATCTGTTGGAACAGGCGGTTTCCGTGAGCCTTAGGTGTGGGTTGGCTTTGTTGCTTCAGAGAGGCAGGTAAAACTGTTTCACTTGGGACAAAATGATAGAGTTAACAATCTTTCCACTTTGCTCAGGAGAGATATTTCTTGGGACATGGGACTTTCAGTGCAAAGTTCAGGACAATCCCCAAATTGTGGAAAATTCCAGGCAATCTGGTATGGCTGCATCCTACAAAGAGGAATAAGAGAATAAAGAGAGAAGAACAGAATGGATAGCCATGGGATAGCAGAGTTTATATAGTGGATGGAGGGACTCCTTCTAATGATCCCTCAAAACTTAAAATGACTAAACTCACAAAATGATAGGTGTAAAGGTTTGTATGTGCCTGAGAAATCTGTGATGAGTCATGATGGGTGAAAACAGCATATGTCACAAGTGTGGTATTCATGGTGCAAAGACCATGAGAACATAAGAACTACAGACTGAATGTTTGTCTCCCCATAGTCCATATGTTGAAACTCTAACCCCTCAATGTGATGGGGCCTTTAGGATGTAATTAGGTTTGATGAGGCCATGGGGATGGCATCATCATCATGAGATTAGCACCCTGATGGGAGATCAGAGTGCTAGTTCTCTCTCTCTGCCATGTGAAGGTACAGCAAGAAGGAAACCATCTGCAAACCAGAAAGAGGCTCTCACCACACACGGAGCTGGCTGGCACCTTGACCTTGGACTTCCCAGCTTCCAGAACTGTGAGAAGTGCATGTTTGTTGTTTAAGCCACCCAGTCTATGGTATTTTGTTGTGGCAATATGAACTAAGACAGTAAGGCTTTGGGAATTTGTAGAAATCATGAGAATAGCTTTGATCTGTCGTAGGCTATGAAATGGGAGATTTGGAGAAATTTGGGTGTATTAAGGGCAAAAAGAACTGAGATTACATCTGAATCTTGTAACTTAGTTAAGAATCTTTTGCTTTTGGTTAATGAAAAATCTACTTCCAGCTGGATCATATAGTAATGGGAATGTATTTGCTCACGCAACTGAAAAGTGCAAAGATAAAGTGGGCTTCAGGTTTGATTCAGTTCAGAATTTCATGATCACTTCTGGGCTCTGGGTCCATTTCTCAGCAGGTATCTCTGCAGCCCTCTTCCCTGTGACATTTCATATTCAGACTGGTTTCCCTTATGGTAGCACCAATAGCCATATCTGTTCCAGGACTCATGTATCCTCATACAGCACTGTGGGTAGCAAACTTTTTCTGTAAAGAGCCACATAATAAATATTTTAGGCTTTGAATCTCTGTTGCAACTACGCAACTCTGCAAAAGCAGCCGAAGACAATATGTAAACAAATGAGCACTGTGTAAATATAAGTTCCAATAGAACTTTATTTATTGATTTGAATTTCATGTAATTTCCAGGTGTCAAGAAATATTATTCTTCTTTGGATTTTTTTCCCAATTGTTAAAAAATGTAAAACCATTTTTACCTCAAGAACTGAGCAAAAACAGGCAGAAGCCAGATTTGGCCGATGGGTCATAATTTGCTGACCCCTGACTTAAAAGACTGACCAGTTTTAAATGAAAGCCTCTCTTCCTCCTGGGATATGTTCCCTTTTCTCTTCTCCATACTGTCACTCAAGATGACCCTATGAGTAAGTACCATTTATGTTCTAAAATCTTCTGAATTTATGTCTCCAACCCAGACTGCTCCCCTATCTCCAAACTCCTACAGTCACCTGCCTGTTTAACATCTCCATTTAAAGGTTTAATAGCATTTAAATAATAAGCAAAACCTGCTAGAGTACTTCACTTCCTTAAAAATAGGCCCAGCTCCAAGCAGCAGACAGAGGCACCTGTGCATCCTCAAGGAACTGACCCCAGTGCCGTGGGATGATGCCTCAGCATTCCTTATAACAGATATTCCTTGACTTACGATGGGGTTACATCCCAATCAACCCATTGTTAAGATGAAAATACCATTAAGTACAAAATGCGTTTAATACACCTAACCTGCCGAACATCAGAGCTTGGCCTAGTCTACCTTAAACATTCTCGGAACACTTACTTGCATTAGCCTGCAGTTGGGCAAAATCATCTAACACAAAGCCTATTTTATAATAACGTGTTGAATATCTCATGTAATTTATTGAATACTGTTCTCAAAGTGAAAAACAGAACAGTTGTCTGGGTCCAGAATGGCTGCAAGTCTATTGGTGATTTACTGTTGTGATCATGGGGCTGCCTGGGAGCTGTTGCTCACTGCCCAGAATCACAAGAGAGTATTGTACTACATAGCACTGGCCCGGGAAAAGCTCAAAATTCGAAAATCGAAGTATGATTTCTACTGACTGCATATCGATTTTGCACCATTATAAAGTCAAAATATCGTAAGTGGATCCCTTGTGGGACTGTTTGTATTTTTAGTACTCATATGGTGAAAGGGAACTATTCTGATTGCTCTTTTTTCCTCCTCGAGGGATGAGTAAAACTGAGAAATAAATCAAGAATGTGACATTAGACTGAGGAATTTTTCAACAATGTCTGTCAGCTTTTGGAGATTTGGTGAGAAGAAATAGTCATGATTCAATATCTTAACTTGCACAGAAGGCTTCATTTCAGACTTGGATCATGTGCCATCTGATCATTCGTCATGCATCCAAATGCTCCAGATACTGCTGTGAGTTTTTGCTCTTGCTCAAGTGGCCTCTTGGCAGCCTTCAGGGTGTTTTAGCTTCCACTGAGGCAGTTTAATCTCTTTCCTTTCTGTTACTTAACAGATCTGTACTTCTCTTCAGCTTGTCTTCAATTTGTCCAGTGGATCTATTTCTTTATCAAGTTGCTTTGGCTTCTCCATTCATTCCTGTCTTTTGAAAAGAAAAGAATTTCAAAATATAAATGAGTATTGCGTGTGTACTTATTTCTTCATTTATTCAGTACACATTTTTTGATCATTGCTATATGCTTGACATGGTGCCAGACTCTGAAAACACAAAGATCTATAAGCTGAGGACCAGCCCATACGATGCTCAAAGTCTATTAAGGACAACAGAGATGTAGGCTTATAATTCATGATATAACAGTGTAGATGTTAGAATGAACCCTGAACTAAATGTTCAGGAAGAGAGGGAGCTAACAAGGGTTCACAGAGAAGATGATGCTGTTACTCCACCAGGAAAAGAAAGAACAAAAGAGGGAAGAAAGGCAAAAATGAGAGTCCCTAGCCAGAGATACTGTTAGTTGAGCCACCGGAATGACTGCTTCCGGACAGAGGAAGAATTGAGAAGATGTATTGGGTAGATGAAATGCCTAATGAGACCATAAATGAGGAGAATTGCTTCTTACAGCATATGAGAAGATAATTTTTATCAGATAATGAAATTGTTTTCAGTCTTCAGAATGAAAATGAATCCCTTGCTAATGCAAATCATGCTAATAAAGGGAGAGAGAATGTCGGAATTATACTTGGCTAGCGGTAGGCAGAAACAAACCTAAATAGTCTAGAAAAAAAATGAAAGATAATGAAGTAATCAAAATAATTGCTTAATAGGGAATGTGAAAGATCTGAAATGTTAAATTATAAATGTACATTTTCAAGAAAAATGAGGTGACCTTAAGGAACAGATTAGAAACCCAAACTCATGCCAGGTAGAAACGATGCTTTTCATTAGCAAAGCTGAGGATTAATTAAATCTGGGGATGCTCTTTGAAATCCACAAGTGCAAGTTATGTTAGAATACAATACGACTGGTATATTGGTTTCATAATTAATGGTTAGCGTGGACTTCTTTATTAAATGTGTTTTGGCATAGTTCATGTGACGGATGTGAAATGAAGAGGACAAAAATGTGTTGTTTAAAACCAAAATTGACTTTAGCAGCATCTGCTTTCAAAAGTGGGAGACAGCATAGTTTATTTAGTGGGGAACACGTTGTTCCCTTCCCCATTTGAAAGTGCCTTCAGACCCAGCACAAGCATGGAGGAGGTCATTGTGCCTCTCACCGACCTCTGTAGGGAACTGGGAAAGAGCAGGGGAGAGGGTGGCTTATCGATTATTTTTCAGTTATCTCTTGAGTTGGATGTCTTGCTTCAGCTGTATAATTTCAGAGACTGGTAGCAGAGCTTGGTGCTTCTCAAGATGGAAGCTTTGGAGAAAATGGTCCATTGTTTACAGAGCGCATTAAGTACGAGTAGATGGAAGCCCTGAGCAAGTAGGAGGTAGTGGTGTAAACTGATTTACAGGAAAAGCTAAAGGGAAATTCATTTACTGGGGACACCAATGGAAAGGCAGAAAAGGAAAAGAAAGAACCCTAGGGGAAAAAGGTGAGAAGCAACAGAGAGACCTAAAGCCCCTTCCTCTGCTCCGTGCACAGATGCCTTCTGCGAGAGCCAGGCCCAGGCATCAATGTGGAAATCAGGAAAGACTGGTCCTGGACTAGGGTGTGTGAGGGAAGATGATCCACAAACTGAACTAATTCAGAGACATAGAAATTCTGAGTCAAAGGGAATATAAAAATGTAAACCACATTCTAGTCTCAGAATGTTGGAATTACACAGAGCTGGCAGGAGACAGAAACTAACCTGTGTGGTCTCAGAGGAAAACATGTGATAAGATGGAATTACAGCCAAGCTGACTCTAATGATGGGCTAACTCATCTAACATTACATACTGAAGTGTGGTTTTTAATTTAAGTTTGGCTGTTACTTTGAGTTTGACATAAGGATTTTAAATGTAAATTTTTTTTTTTCATTTGTCTTTAAATGCAATACCAGGAACCCAACAACCAATGGTCCTGGGTGTTTCAAGCTCTCCATCTTGGCCTCCACCACTCAGCTAGAGATTTTAGCTCTTTGTGGCCATGAAAATTTACCACTCAAGTTTGCTGACGGGAACAGACTTGACGGATGACTCATTTCTGTGCTCTGAATCCACCACTGTGTTGCTGCTGATGCGCTGCTTCCCCAGGCTGCTCTCAGCAGTGACTAAGTGACACAGGGAGACAGGCATGCCTGTTCCTGTGGGACATGGGACTTCCGTGAGAGGTGACTTCAGCTCTAGGATGCCCCATCAGCTTAACTGAAGCTTTCTTAGAACTTCCTTCCCTGGCTCCATCATGGTTTATATCATTCTCTGCTTTCTCCACCTTTTTTCCTTCCCCTACATCCCTCATAGTTGTTTCATTGGATCCAGTCCTGAATCTGCTTCTCAGGGCACCCAAACTAACACATTTCACCTCTCATCCTGGAAACACTTGGAGGGGAGAAAAAAATACTTTTTTCTCTACCCTTCTAGGTTCACTGACTAAAGCCTGCTGAACTAGACTGACAAAAGACATATTAACAAGAGAAAAACAGAATTTATTAATGTGTGTAGCACACATAGAGATAGGAGAAACTCAGTGATAAGTAACTCAAAGGGGTGGTTAGAACTTGGGCTTGAATAGCATCTTAACCAAAGACAATAAATTTGTAGAGAAGTGACAAGGCAAAGAAGAAAGTTTTAGGATTCCAAGGGTAGCAAACTGTGGGAAGGTAATGATATGGGGAAGTCAGCAGAATATATTTTGTTCATGTAGGCCATCTTGATGCTGACCATCTGTCATCTTCACGACCATAAAATTTCCCTAGGAGAGGGGATTTATTGGCAGCACCTCATTTCTCAGAAGTTTCTGCTTTTAGATGATCAGAGGAGCTCTGGGAAGGCTTCTTTCTGCATCTGTTGAGTCTCAAATGCTTTCTGCTCAAAATAATCCTTATGCCAAAGTGGCATGTTTCAAGGTAGCATATTTTGATCCCCTAGACTCTACACTATGGAACATGGAGTCTGGTATCCTGAGAAGCTTCAGGAAGGGCCAGATGACCCAGTGACCTAGAAGAGTAGGGCAGGTATCTCCACATGGGTGGACTTTGTCCAACAGGAATAAGCAAGAGGAAGATAGAATCAGGGCAAATAGATTCCCCTTCTCCTTTCCTCTCAATCTGAGGCTTTGTTTCCCTGTACAGTTACCTTGAGGAATCCTAAATACTCAACAGATGGATGTATCTCTTCAAGGGTCCTCATGAAGCAATGGCCAGACTTGTAACAGAGTTCACATCCTTTCCTCCTCCACGCAAGTCTTTCTCTCACTTGCTCGCCCTAAGATTATACATCCCTACCTCCTCTGTAAAGCACCAGCACTGATTTCTTGCCTTAAACTCTGTTGTCTAGGAAACCTGGGCTAAGACAATTTTTAAATGAATCCTAGATATAAATATATAAGTAAGAAATAGCCACTGAAGGTGGAGGAAAATAGTCTAGACTTAGGCAGTAGTGTATTTGGACACCTAGAGGCAAAATGGAGGGTGGCTTTTCAAGCAGTGGAAAGAAGTTCAGTTTGGCTGGAGCACAGGCCTGGGGTCATGGTGGATTGGGACTGAGAGGAATGGCTGGAGAGGCATCTGCTCATAGATGACTGTAGGGGGCATATGAAGGACTTGTGAAAGCTACAGGAGGATTTGCAGCCAGGGGAGGAACAGTCGGATTTGCACCTTAGATCTCTGGGGCTGCAGCAGGGAGAGTGGATTGAAAGTGGGCAGTAAAGATACAGTGACCTTTGCAACCTTCACTAGAGTTGTGGCATTGATATTAATTTATATGATAAGAAATAATACTAGATTATTCAACATTGGTATAGCTAATGGTCACTTTGGTTTTATCATATAATCATTCACTCTCTTCTCTTCTTCAGGAACTCTTTATTTTACTACACGTTTTAGATCTTTTCAGTCTATCCCCTCTGTTGTTTCCATCCAGTTGTCATTCTGGATAATGTCTGTAGATTTATCTTTCAGTTTGCTAATTCAGAACTTTATCTGTGTAAATCTGTGTGGTCTGGGCTAAGGTTGGGCCTTTTCAGAGGGGAGTTTGCCGGAAACCTCTCACTGGGAGCAATTATTTTGACTTGGGCTTGGGAGTCCCAGATCCTCTGAATTAGTGAAGGGGAAGGCCATGGCAACGAATTCTCAGGGGATTTTTTTTTTTTTTAACCAAAAGTCCTAGGAGATCAGATAAAATTCCTTATTCTTTACTTGTGCAAATGAGCAGATTTTTTTCTGGACTAGTATCGTACGGAGAATGAAGTCAGCATTCATTTCCTGATGTTGGGATAGTTTCATAGGTCAGAAATCCAAGATGTATCTCACTGGGCTAAAATCAAAGTGTCAGCAGGCCTTTTTTTTCCTGGAGGCTTTAGGGGAGAATCCATTCTTTGTTTTTTCCAGCTCCTAGAGGCTGCCCACGTTCCTTGGTGGGTGGCTTCTTTCCATCTTCCATCTTCAGAACCAACAGTGGTGAGTTCGTTGCATGGCTCTTCCCTCTTTTTCTGCTGTCATCCTCCATGTTTAAGGACCCTTGTGATAACACTGGGACCACTCAGATAACCCAGAATAGTCTCGTTACTTTAAGGCCAACTGAGTAGCAACCTTAATACTGTCGGCAACCTTAATTCCCCCTTGTCATTTACGGTAACATTCACAGATTCTTAGCGTTAGGATATGGAACTCTTTGGGGCGCCATATTTCTCCCGGCCACACCATCTTTTGAGGATCTCAGCTTTATACAAGAATCTTTGTTCTAACTTGCCACTCTGTGCAGTCCCAGGCCTCACAGTTATTAAAATCCTTACTGTTAGGATAACCAAACCAAAAGCTTCATCCAGGGGGGCTGCAGAGTCAGCTCATACTCTACCTTGGGTTTCATTTCTTCCTTTCCTTCTTTTGGTGATTTCTTATTCTTTCTTATAAGATCAGCTATAATTTAAAGGGATATGTGTTATATTTATCCAGCATTTTGGGGGGGCTCATGAGAATTTGGGGATTTTCTAGCCAAAAACATTGCCAGAGAAATAAATGTTCCATATGATCCTACGCAATCAACCAGGGTATAAATAGAGGTACATGAAGTGTGTATTCAAATACTTAAAATTTTTAAATCAAGCTATAATTTTTTAAACTAAAATAAACTCTGACATCCTAACTTGACAAGTATACCTCTATAATGACCAGGAAGGCCAGATTTTAATGAAGGATTCTCAAATTCCTTGACGTGCTGCACAGGAACTTGGCTGTACAAAGAGAGCTGCCCCTAGCTGTGGTCTTCTCCTTTCTCTTTTCCCTCGGCTCCAGCCAGCACTGGGAGGGGCTCATACACATGTGTGCTCACCCCTACCCTCCCCATCCCTAACCCAACTGAGAAGTTCTGACCAAAACTTTGACAAACAGGCAAAAGTGGCCATTTCTCTGGCCTGAACTGTGGATGCAAATAAAATGTTCTGGTCTCAACTGGAAGAATCTGGAAAAAGTCCCATGAAGTTTTTGAATATGAGCTGAGGGCAGGGAATTGTACAGTTCTGGGCATGTCAGGTTTAGGGAAGGAGGGTGGGCTCTAGCAGGCTGGTCCCCTGAGACCCATGGCTCTTGCTCTGTGGGCGGGGGTGGCCAGAGTACAGCTTTCTAAAGCGCTGCACTCAGAGCAGGAGGCCCTCTTGCCTGGCTCTCGGCATAGTTCTGCAGTCAGCTGCTTGCATTCTTTCCCTTGCACCTGTACTGTGAGTTGCAACTGTCCCAAGTTATTTCTTGCTTTGCCTCTTGCAATAGTTTCCTAGCTGGTATCCTGGCCACCAGGTCATCCTCAGTCATTGAGTCAGAAAACCTGTTTCTAAATCCTGGCCCTGCTACTTATTAGCTGTATAACTAGGCAAATTAGTTAATTTTTTTGAGCTTCAATTTGCCTAGCATAACTGCTCCCAAATTCCTGACTTGCAGAACTATGAGAGATAGTAAGTGTTTATTGTTTTAAGCCATTAAATTCTGGAGTAGTTTGTTACGACTCCACCCCTGTTTCTAAAATTGTGGCATTAATATCCATTACTCCAGAGGTTCTTTCTAAAAGCCTAATATAAAAACAATAACAAAGATTTTTAACTAGAAACATTTTAGAGCATTCTACCTATTCTATTCTTTTGGTTCCTCATTAGTTTAAGCATGGATGTTTTTCAAGATAAAGGTTAAACAAACAAACTAAATTATACGTGACAGATCAGGTACCTGTAATACCAATGACTCTTCTCATGACGTAAGTGAAGGCATTATAACATGGAGGGTAGAGGCAGTGCTATGTGGTCTGTCCCCCACTCCAACTCTGAGCCCATCCATCCTGCCCCACAGAACTGCAGCTACAACACCCTTTAAAGACAGTCACTAAGTAACAGAGACTGTGCTCTTCCCAATATTTATCTGGTAATATTGAGGAATAGTCTAGTTTGGTTGGTCAAATATTGTATTTAATACTGCCAGGATTATGAAATTCAGGATGCCTGTAGAATCTGGCCAATGTCTAAGATAGTATTGAACATAATTGTCTTTTACAATGTAAAGAATACTAATTTACTGTCGTTCTATGGTGAGACATTAAAACCTGTTCCTAATTTCTTTAATTTTGTTATTTACTCATTCCCTCAGCGTATATTTACTGAGTACCTTCTCTGTGCTAGCTCCAATAGACAGTACAAACTAATAAGACATTTGTCCTACTCTCAAAAAATTTACAATGTAATAAAGAAGAAGGAGAATTTATTGTCTAATAGGAAAGGAAGAGAGCCCTTTAGGAAAATGATCCCTTTGCGTGAAGAGGAAGCGTGAGTGTCTGTGTGCGTGTGTGTGTGTGCACACGTGTATGTCTATTTATGGTCCAGGTGGGGAGGGGATGTTGCAAGGTTGTTGTTTACTTTTTACTGAAGTACAGTGTATATATAGAAAATTGCACAATCCTAAGTATATAGCCCAATGTGTTTTTTCAAATTGAACCCACCAAGTAACCAGCACCCAGATAAAGACATAGAACTTTACTAGCACCCAAGAAGCCCTTTTCTGGTCAATACTTCAGCAGGGAAATATATCAAACAAACTTTTCTTCTTTTCAACAATCTGCTTAATGCATTCCTTGTATAATGAGTCACCCTCAGACGATTATTAGTCAGTCTTCAAAAATAGTTTCTCTGAGACAACTCCCCCCCCGCCTCAATAAGCTGAAATCAGTGATTGAAATTCAGATGAACCAGAGCAAAAATTTCCAGCTGTCAAATTAACAGCCAGAAAGCATTTCTTCTTCACAAAAGCTGTGTCTTAGACTCATGGAAATTTGAAGGAAAAAAATCCATTAGGTCATCAGGTGAAGGATTATTCCCTCTGATATAATTCCTAGTTTTTTCTCTAGTTTAAAATGAGAGCAGCTGTTCTTATTTAAAGCCAAGCCGTACACATAAAGCAAACCTAATGTACCCTTTATTGTAGGAGTGGATGGGAAGGATGCACCAAACCAATTAGATACGATAACCCCATAATGTTGCATCAAAGCCTGTGGCATGTTATTAGAAACCAAGTGATATAGAGCATCTTTTATTTTGTATTTAGAAAGCATAGGACAGCTCTCTGACCCAAAGGTGAACCTTACCTGGATACAATCAGACAAAGCACTTTCCATTGAAATATAGGAGTTCAGGGCTGTGGTGTTCAAGTCTCCTTGAGTGCTAGTATCTATCAGTAGCTCTCAGAAATGCAAAAAGTCACTCTTTGGGCAGAATCCTCCTTTAATCTTTTCTATAAGAGCCTTATCACAGTTCAAACAAAGCAGCTAAAAGTAAGAGTGGTTCTGTAGTAGGCAAATAACACAAGTTGGGGTCTCTTGGATCATGTATTTAATGTTTTTTTCCTGGAATTAGAAAAGAGTGAAGAAAGCCTGAATCACAGCATTGGTGTTGGAAGTTTCCATCACATTGTTTAGTGACTTTCTCCAAAGAACTTTAAACCTATTTGCAAAACTAGTAGCTCTTTTAGGCAGAAACCATGTTTTTTTTTTTGTTTGTTTGTTTTCTGCAACTACAGCACTACCATAGCACTTGGGATATGGTAAGTGTTTAATAAATACTTGGTGACTGACAAGTGGCTGTGTGGACTAAGCTAAGGAGTTAGAACTTTACTCTAAAAGCTGTGGGGAGTTGTCCCCATGCGAAGCATGTTCAAGAGAGTAGTGAAGTGATCATATTTACTTTGTAGGAAGATCCTCTGGCAATAGTATGGAACATGTATTATTAAGAAACAGACCCGGAGGGAAGATGACTCGCTGGGAGCTAACAGTAATATCCCAGATGAGATAGTTTGATAGTAAGGTAGAGTATTGTTAAGGTAAAAAGGAGGCACTAATTTGAAGAATACTTAGGAAGTAAAGACTATATGATCTAATGATTGATAGAATGTGAAGGGAGAGAGCAGATGGGGAGGAGGATTCTAACCATGATTCTTTAGGATTCTGGTTTGCTCTTTTGGATGAGTGATGGGTTAGCTGGTTGAGATACAGAATATAGTAGTGGGAGGAGCAGGTTTGGTGTCCAAAACAATAGGCTTTCTGTAGCCCCTTTGGGCATGAAGTGCTTGTGGGATATCTTGTGTAGAATAGAGTACAAATGGTTTTTGAAGCCGTGGGTTTTAATGCTATTTCACAGGAAGAAAGGCAGAGCATGAAAATCCAGAGGGCAAAGTGCCAGAAGGAGACCAAGATGGAGGCACCAGAGACGTAGGAGAAAAGCTAAGAGAATATAGGAAGAAAGAGAACAAACAGACTTAGGGAAAACATGGACTTCCAGGAGACTGAATGAGGTAAATTAAAAACTGTGAAGTCAGATTGGATATACTGGAGCACCAACTTTGTGTAATGTGTAAGAGCACCAACTTTTGGTTGCAAGTACTAGAAACTCAAATCAGCTTAAGGAATTTATTGGTTCATATTAATGGGGAGGAGAAGGGAAGATCCAGAGTCTTTAATATTAATACCATTTTCTCCCATCTTTACCCATAACCCCTCATTTTCCACGTGACTGTTCTCTGTTTTGATCTCATTCTCCTCTACAGCAGACAGACTTCCTGTCCATGGAGGTAGACAAACTGTAGGTGACTCCAGGTTCATATTTTCTCAGCCTTGTAAATCCAAAAGGAAGGAGAAACATCTCTTTCCCCACTTCAGAATACACAACTTGCTGAGAAAGACTCTGATTGGTCAGGCCAGCCAGGATCACAAGCCCACTCCTAGGCCAGGAGGCAGGTACCAATGGTGTTATTACTAAAATCACATGATTTGAGGAAGGAGGAATAGATCCAAAAGAAGGAAGAGGAAAAGGTGCTGTTTCCACAATCTAGGGTAGGAATGGAGGGCGATGTAAAACAACAGATGTCTACAATCTGTTGAATGATGCTGGTGGAAGCCAGTTTGCAGTTGAAACCCAGTCAGGCTTTTAGACTCAGCTGTCACAGATATGGATTAAAAAACTTAGACAAGTTCTCATAGACTAATCTTCATTTTGAAGAGACTTGCCTATTAACTAAATACATGGATTAAGATGTATGTATTCCTTAAAAGTCACACGTAAGAAATGCAGACTTTTTTCTCTCTTATGGTGATTGAAATTCGGTTTTGGCATGAGGTAAGATCATAAGGTGAATTTTTTAAAAATTGAAATAAAAACTCAGGAATGTTTTCCAAGGTATTCACTTTGGGGGGCTGTACATTTATCCTAACAATGATGTTACTGTGCAAGACATTTTTGAAACTTCTCCTCTGAATTTGCCTCATAGCTTAAAGGATAAAAATCCATGTCTTTTAAGGACAGTTTTGAATTTTGAAAACAACTCAAGTTGTCATTTGGAGTAAAATTTGGTGAACAGGGCGAGTAAGAGGAGTACAACAGAATCATGTAATACAGTTAAGGAGATGGATTGACTTTCCTCTCCAGAGCCCCAGTGATCTGCTCCTTTCTCCTCTCTTGCTCTCTCTCACCTCTCTCCCCAGTAGCTCTTACACATCCAGCAGATGAATCTTTCTGAAGCATAATTCCAGTCATGTCACTACCTTTTCCAAAAATCTATCAGTGATTCAAACTGCTGGCATAAAAATGTCTAAACCCTTTGGTCTGGAAGTCAAGGCTCTTTGCAGTCTCACTGAAGTTTATTATTTGTTCTCCTTTTCAGCCCCCAAATTGAACTTTTGGCTATTTTTCTGTTCAGTCTTTATGAATCTTTACCTTTTTGTTTTCTCTCCATGACCAATTTCTATCTTACCTTTATGGCAGTGATCAAATGTCATCATCCCCATGTGTTAGCCTTCCCTGATGGCTACACTCCAGTTGATTATCCTTGGTTTCCTCCACTCAAGTTAGACAAGTCATCCACACGCCATAGGGAATGTCCAAATTGCTAATTTCTATTTATCTGGAATTTTGTGGGAATATGGTGTTAGATTAATGCAATGTTCTACTTATGGATAATAATGATATACTTAATATAGTACTAGGATTTAAAGGAAGTGGACAATAGTAAAACACCTAGCACTGATTATAATGATCATTACAGTCTGGTCAAAAGAGCAAGCATAGTTTTTAGAGATAGACTGGATTTTAGAGATAGACTGGAATCCTAGCTCTGTCATTTATTAGCTGGGCATCTTTAAGCAATTTATTTAGTATTTCTCTAAGCATCCATCTTCTTATCTGTAAAGTAGAAATAATAGACCAGTTACATAAATTTACTGTGAGGATTAGAAGAAGTCATGGAAAAGATTTTAAAAATAATCTTAGAGAGAGGAAGACCTCTATAGGTATGATAAAATCCAGAAGCTATAAGGATTGATGTTTTGATTGCATAAAATGTAAACATTTTTGAATGGCAAAATAATACCATAACCAAAGACATATAGGGTAAACTGGAAAGAATATTTGCAATATTTATGACAGATAAAGGCATTATTTTTATTCTCATGTATCTATGAGATATAGATCAATCCAGTAAAAAAAATGTAGACAAAGTACATAGAAATAGTCTATAGAAAAGGAAATATAAATAGCTTTCAACCTTATAAAAAGAAGCTCAACCTCACTTGTAATAAAATAAATGCAAATTAAAACTCAGTGATTTTTCACCTGAGGGGAATGTGTATAGGCATTTCCTTGAAAGGCAGTTTCACAATGACCATAAAAATTTAAGCACATACTCTTCCGAGCAATTCCATTTCTAGGAATGATTATATCTATGCTGTCCAATATGGTAACCAGGGGCCACATCTGATTACTCAGCACTTGAAATGTGGCTCATCTGAATTGAGATGTACATTGAGTATAAAATACACATGAATTTCAAAGACTTAATACAAGTAAAATAATATAAAATATTACTAACTTTTTATATTGACATGTTGAAATGATATTTGGGACATAATGGGTTAAGTATAAAACATTTAAAATTAATTTTACTTGTTTCTTTTAGTTTTTTAATGTGGCTGCCAGAACATTTAAAATTACATGTGTTTTTCACATGTAAATAGTGCTAGCGTACGTAGTTCTATTTGCATGTATGAGAAATTACGTATGTATAAAGAATATCTGGAAAAATCTTTAATATCCACCGACAGAGGTTTCACTAAATAAAATGTGATTCAGCCACACCATGGAATATTATGTCACCAGAAAGAGGAGTGAGACTAATATGTACCAAGATGGAGAACTCTCCAATGCCTATTAAGTGAAAAAAATAAAGCACAGAACAAATGAATCGTAAGCTAATGTTTGCATTCAGCATATATTGAATGAATTTTGAATGAATTATATAAAATTGTACATATGCATAGAATATGCTTGGAAGGATGCACAAGGAGTTATCTTTAGTCATTTTCCTGAAGAGAAGAAATTGTGGCTCAGTATCAGGGGTGGGAGATTTATTTTTAACTCTTTTGTACTGATTAACTATTTTACAATATGTATTCATTACCTATTCAGAAAAACATGTATTAACAGGTTTTCATTGTTCTTGAAGAAAACAATCTCCAAAAAGAATTTCCCAAAATCAGTTACGACAGTATAATAACATGTTTATTTTTTAAAGGTTATGATAGTAAACCACAGTGTCCTAAAGTAGGTCCCGAGGAAATATCCATTCTTTTCCCTTCTCCACACTTTGGCTAACAGCACAGATCTCATCACAGAATCTTTTCATGTTCCAGGGATACCTTAAGTGTTACCTTTATGTTATGGCTCTGGAGATGTCAAGTGTCAACAGGATGAGGCTGCACTGATCTTCTGACATGCCCTACAAGTTAGTTATTTCCCCCCAATAAATCCCAGAAATATGCTTGCTTACTTTTATACCTCTCTCATCAAAATGAAAGGCAGCTTGTATAATGTGTAACTTCACAGTCAGTATAGTATGGTTGGCTGTCTGCAAATTTTATTACTATATTAAAGGCTGAAGCAAACTTTTCTAGTTATTCCATCCTCTGCACTAAAAATCTTCACTCTCCTTGTCAGTCTCCTGATTCTTTGGCAGTTAAAACACTCTCTTTTATTTCTGTATTAGAGACTGTGCACCTTGCTAACCACTTTGTCTACTTCAGTCACCTCTTCTCACTTTCATGAAGTTTGTTGATTGATTGCTTCTCCCGGGGTACGTCTGGCTTTCCAGCCCTTTGTCTAAATTTAAAACACTAGAGCTATCCTTCTGAAAGTACACAGTGCTCAATCAATTGCACTTGCTCATAAAATATCTTTTGTTTTTTGGAACAAAAGTCTCTTGATTCTGACTCCTTATTTCCATTCCCATTGCTTCTGCCTGAGTCCAGGCCCTGTTCATCTTGTCTGGAATATGTCAATTAGCTCTTAACTAGTCAGCATGCTTTCAGACTCCCTACTGCCAATCCATTTTCCACTTTATTGCTAAATTTTAAAATAGGTTCTGAAAAACCGAGTTACGCATGCATTCATTCATTCATCAAACATTTATTAAGTATCTCCTTTGTGTTAGGCATCATGTTAGGAACTGGGGACACAAAGACAAATTCTTCCTAAGCAGGCACTGTGCTCCTGAGCTTTGAGTCGAGTGCAGGGGGCCAATGAGTGGACACGTGATTTGCAGTTCATGGGGGTGGGCACAGGATGCTATGGTAGTGCCCAGCAGGGAAGGACAGTTTCTCAGTCCCTGCCACCTGATCAAATTGGAGAAAGGCAGAGGGATATGTTTTAACAAGCAGCAGCAAGGGCAAAGGCTGGGCAGGGTGGTGCACAGAAAATCTGATCAGTAAGACTGGTTAGATGGCCAGAGAAGAGCTGAAGACATCAGCATGAGGCATTGGTGAAGGGCTTAGGGGGCCACATGAAGGAATTTGGTCTTTATTCTAAGGGCCTAGGTTTTAAGCACAGCGGTCATGTGATCAGATTTGCATTTTATGGAAAGCTTAATGGTAAGAGTTTGGAGGGTAGTTAAAGGGATAAAAGACTGGAGCCAGAAAAGCAAATTAGGAGGAGACTGTTTCAACAATCCTGTCAAGTCAAGGATGATCCGAATCAAGAAAACAACAGTGAGGATGGGGAGAAGTGGACAGATGGGAGAGACAGGCATCAACAAAATAGACTAGGTTTAGTGATTACTTATTTGGAGGTTCGTGGGAAGGAGGGAAGGAAAAGGAGAAAGTCGGAATTTCAAATCTCTGGTTTGCGCCCTTGGGATGATATAAGGAGCAATGCAGAGGGAATGGGTTTGGCAGAGAGCTGGTTGTGTTATGGTAGCAGTTGGGTATATGAGCCTGGAATCAAGTGAGAGATTTTAAACCAAAGACATTCATTCATCATCCATTTACTCATTTGACAAATGGGTATTGAGTACCTCCTATACTGCAGGAACTGTTCTAAGCACTGGGAATACAGCGGCAAAAAACAGGACAAAGTTCTTATTTTTGTGGTACTTTAATTCCAGTGAAGAGACTAAACAAACCAAACAACAAGCAGATAAATGTGTACCTTGGTAAAATGTCAAATAGGTATGTGCTTTGAGGACAAATAAAATTAGGATGAGAAGACAGAGCATGATGAGGTGTGGGGGACATTTAGGGCATATTTAAAATTAGGTAGTCCTGAGAAAAGCATCTTTGAAGAGGTAATATCTGAGCATGAACCTGTCTGAAGTGCCAGAGGGAGCCACGGGAAATTTCAAAGGAAGGTTGTGCAAGGAGAACCTTGCAGGGCAGCAGGACCCTAAAGGAATGGGTGGTGGACATTGTTGGGGAGGGGTGGAAGGGGGAAGGGATGCAGACATTCACATAATAGGACCCCTACCAATCCCTGAAAAGCTTAAATTCTTAAGTACTGTATGTCATCTGCTTCCTTTTGCAGCCATCCCTAGCCCCTTAGTACTAATTCCTTCCTCCACCATGACTGCCCAGCACTTGATAAATCTCACAGCATATGTCACTTTGTATCACTAGAATTTGTTACTTTGGTATATAATCTGAGCTTCTTCAAGGTAAGGGATGTTGTTCACCCTGGCCATTGACATATCCAGCACAGTTTGCTGAGAACTTGGAGGGCCCACAAATGTGTGTTGACAGAACAATAATGACAAACAAGGTGACTTTCTGAATGTGACTTTTGAAAACCACAGTAAAACATGTTATCTGGCTTCTCTGTCCTTTCTAAACCCTCATGAATTAAAATACGAATGGGTCAATAGTGCATCTTTTTTTTTTTCTTTTAGAATTTAGTTTACGTAAAGGCGAATCAGACACATTGGACTAAGTTAAACAGAAGTACATAAAATCATAGGCTTTAAAAAAGAAAAAAGCAGTCCCTTGTCCCTGTCCATCACCACCCAGTTACTACTACTCCAGAGGCCACCCTTTTAACTCCCTTGCTGTCTGTTGGTATACATCTATCTCTTAATAATAAGCTAATCTGAAATTTAAATTTAAAATATAAGGACTCAGTTTTCACAGCACCCCCCTTCACCCCAGCTGCACACAGAGGCACGCCTTCCATATATATGGAGCTGTTACTCAGTATAGCCGTATCATAATTTTGCTTAGATTAACATTTTACGTTCACTTTTTCATGACTATGTAAATTAGCAGAGTTATGTAATATATTGTGGTTTCTGTTTCCATTTTTCTTTTCTTGCACAACTTTTTGTCTCCTGAGTGTTAGTTTTCTGTTACAATTTGGTCAGTTGATTGGTTTTCTATTTTTCTATGTATTCCATCATGAATTAAACCTCTAACCTTGTCTCCTCCAGTTCTGTAAATCTCTTCTCAATACGATTAAACACATCAGATATGGGTGTGTGTGCACGTATGCATGTATTTTTATTTTTTATAACAACACTCCTGGAGCCTTTTGACCTGCTATCTGGACTGGCTGTCCTTTAGGCCCTGTGCCCAGAAGTGATCCTGTGATTCTCCTTCCCCAATATGTGAAAGATTCCCTTTACTTTTCTCAGACTAGATGCCCTGTCTTCCTCTCTTGTCAGTTCACTCATTTGTTTTGGTGGAACACCTCAAGTAACTTCCTGACATGGTGCACGGGAAGTAAATTTGTTGGGACTTTATGTGTCTAAAAATGTTTTTATTCCTCCCTGACACTAGAGTGGTAATATGGCTAGATATTTTTAGATGCAAAAATCACTTTTCCCGGAAATATGAAGGCACTGTTCCAGTGTTTTATGAATTCTGATGTTAACTCTTAAGAACATGGCAGCCATTCTGGTTCCTGAAATTTGTTTGGTAACATCTTTTCTCTCTTTTTCTTCATTTTGGGGGATATTTAAAATCTCTCTCAAGCCAGTGTTCTGAAATTTGACAAGTATGTACTATTATGGTTTGTGTTCTTTTTTTTTTTTTTGGTAATTAATTTTGTTTTTCTCTTGTAAATTGAGGACATCACTTTATTTCTTAATAATCAGGGGCTCTTAGTCCCTGAGATATTTTAAAATAAAATTTATTGTGGTTAAATATATGAATAGACTGCATCATTTAAAATATACCCTTCTATGAATTTAATAGGTATACTGAAACTACCTGGAAACCACTACAGCAATAAAGAGAAAGAACATTTCTATCGTCACTAATTGTTTCCTCGCTTCCCTTACAGTCCATTTCTCCTTCCATCCAGGCAAGTGCTCCATTGCCCTCTGTTACCATGGGTTAGTTTATATTAAATCCGGACTGTCATAAGGTGTAGGTCCTCTGACTTTGTCTTAAAAAACGAAACAGAACAAAACTGTTTTGGCTAGGTCTATTTGCATTCCAAAATAAATTTTTGAATTAGCTTGTCAGTTTTCACACACACACAAAAATAAACACAAAATAAATGTTTGTGTTGATTAAGTTGAATATATAGATTAATCTGGAAAAAACTGACATTCTAGTAATATTGTTTTCCATCTCATTAATATAATATAGCTCTCAATTTATTTAGGTCTTTAACTTCTCTCAACAATGTTTTATAGTTTTCAGTGTATAGCTATTGCACATATTTTATTAAATTAACTGTATTTCATGCTTTCAGATGCTAGTGGAAATGAAATTGTAATTTTATTTCGTTTTCCAATTGTTTATTGCTAGTATATAGAAATACTATTCCATTTTTGTAAATTAACTTTGCATAAGCCTCGCTAAATTCACTTACTGGTTCTAGGAGCATTCTTCTCTATGCCTTATGAGTTCCCATATACAATCATACTGTCTGCAAATAAAGAGAGTTTTACTTCTTCCTTTTCATTCTGTGTGCTTTTTTTCTTTTTTTTTTTCTTTTTTTGTCTTACTGCCCTGGCTAGGGCTTCCAGAAGAATGTCGAATAGCAGTAATAAGACTGGACATCCTTGTGTTATTCTCAATCTGAAGAGAAAAGTATTATTCAGTGTTTCACCGTTGAGTATGGTGGTAACTGTGGGCCTTTCAAGATGTTCTTGAAACAGTTAAGGAGGTTTCCTCTCTTTTTTTCCTAGAGAGTCATTAATCATGAGTGGATGCTGAATTTTTAAAAATGCTTTTGCTTTATCTATTGGCATACTTATAATGCTATTCTCATTTGTTTATATGGTGAATTATGTTAATTAGTTTTGAATGTTAAACCACCTTTGCATTTCTGAAATAAATCTTACTTGGTCATAATGTGTACCAATCCTTTTTATATGTTACTGGATTTAGCTTGCATATATCTGTGTACATATACTTTTTGTCTCTATGTATGAGGTGTATGAGTCTATAGTTATTTCCTGTAATGTCTTTGTTTGGTTTTACCATCAGAGTAATACTGTCCTTAAAAAAAAAGAGTTTGAGATATCCCCTTCTCTTCTGTCTTTGGAAACATGTGTATTGGATTGGTATTATTTCTTCTTTATGTGTTTGATAGTTTTCTACAGTGAAGCCTGATTTTGGAGTTTCCTTTGTATGAGAGTATTCTTAATTACAAATTCAATTTCTGGCATATATATTGGACTACTCATGTTATTTATTTTTTCTTGTGTCAGTATTAGTATTTGTGTCTTTTAAGATATTTGTTCATTTTATTTAAGTTACCAAATTTATTGGCAAAAAATTATTCACACTATTCCCTTATTATCTTTTTAAATGTCATTTGGTTCTATACTGATAGCCTCTTTTTTTTTTTATTGAGTTATAGTCAGTTTACAATGTTGTGTCAATTTCCAGTGTAGAGCAAAATTTTTCAGTTATACATGAACATATATACATTCTTTGTCACATTTTTTTCCACTGTGAGCTACCACAAGATCTTGTATATATTTCCCTGTGCTATACCGTATAGTCTTGTTTATCTATTCTACGTATGCCTGTCATCTCTTTCAATCCTCATATTGGTAATTTATGTTTTCCCTTTCTTCTTGATAAGTCTACCTAGAAGTTTATACATTTTATTAATAATTTCAAAGAATCAGATTCTGGATTCATTGACTTTTCTCTCCTGTTCATCTGTTTTCATTTTCATTGTTCTCTACTCTAATCCTTACTTTTTAAAAAAATGGCTTTTCTTTTTCTAGATTCCTTAAGACAGAGCATAGATTATTGATGTTGGACCTTTCTTTTTTTTCATAATATAGACATTTAAACATATATATTTTTTTCTAAGCACTGCTCTAGCTGAATTCCGTAGATTTTTAGATGTTGCATTTTACTTATCAGTTTCAATATTTTCTAGTTTATTTGTGATTTGGTTTCTTCTTTGACCTATAAGTTGTATGGAAGTAAAGTTGTTTAATTTTCAGTTATTTGGGGCTTTTCTACATGCTTTATTGTTTTCTATGTCTATTAATTCTATTGTGATCAGAAAACATATTCTGTAAGATTTATTCTTTTAAAATTTATTGAGACTTGTTTTATGGCATCATATAGTCTCTTTCATAAATGTTCCATGTGTATTTGAAAAGAATATTTATCCTGTATAGCATTATATAAATGTCACTTTATAGTGTTCTGTAAGTGTCAAAATACTGCAGTTGATTGTGTTCAGATCTTCTACATCTTTACTGATTTCTTTCTTATCTAGATGTTCTATCAATTACTGAGAGAATTCTGTTAAAGTTTCCAACAGCAGTAATGCATATTCCCTTTCCTCTCTTTAGTTCTGACATTTATTCTTCATATACTTTTGACTTCTGTTATTGGTCACATATTATTTATAATTGATATGCTCATGGTTTAATGTACTCTTCCATTGTTGTGAAATATCCCTCTTTGTCTCTAGGAATATTCCTAATCTTGATGTCTACTTTTGGGAAGCTGCATATGTTTATGTAATTCATATATTAGTGAGGCTTCCAACATTTGGCTTCTATTACTTGTAGACTGTATTATACAGAACTAGGAAACAAATGCACATAGACACAGAGGTAGGAACAAGAAACACAAAACCATTCCAGGACCATGTAAGGTTTGATGAAACTGTAGGACCAGCAGGGAGAAAGGAGCAGAGGTTAACAATTGACCCTTTATGCTGTATTTTGGCTCTTGACTGTATAGCATAATGGTTAAGAGTACAGTCTTTGTAGTCTTATGGATTTGGGTTTAACTCCTGTCCATACCATTTTTTAACTGTGTGACCTTGGGCAAATTACTTAACCTCTGTTTCTTCATATGTAAAATGGGGACATATAGTACATGTTTTTAGAAAGATAAAATTATATATATACAGTATACATATATACTTCACATGCATATCTATACATACATACAAATATATAGTGCTTAACAAAGTTTGTGTTCCATAAATGTTATGTAATATATAGTGTGTATATATATCATATGATGTATATTATCATATGTATTGTTTCATATATTTAGTTTCCACTTTCCTGCTGTCTTCAAATTTTCAGAAATTTAGTTGTCTTTTCTTTCCTCTATTTGCCCTTATTCTTCATGCCACCACTCTCTTACTCTGTTTTCTTATTTCCCAACTTTTTGTTCTTCATGCTTGCCAAAATTGATTTAATAACCTCAAGAGCTGTAAACTATACAATTAAGGCAGTTGCTGTTTGCTATCTTTCTCGTTTTGAGGCTCCCCATCAATCTTTACAACTTGTCTAGGGCTTCAGTTTCTGCTCTGAAAAAATTTCTGCTGTGCACATTACAGTTTTCCAGATATTTGCAATATTGGTGCAAATAACTGGGTCTTATGTACCTTCTTCAGAAAGACACTCCGAGTATGTACTTGTGCTTAAAGAATAATAACAGTGTTTGCAGAAGAAATGCCCTATATTTTTTAATAAGGATTCTCAGCAAAAATAGTCAGTAGAGCTTAAAAAAAAAAAGGCTCTGGTAGAAGGGGGGCAGGAGCATATGAAAGCTCTATTCACCTCCTCCTTTTTCCACTATGAGAAGCAACTCCTTCAAAAGAATTCCCAACCAGATGGTGTTTGATGTTCCTGACCCCGCAGCATGATTCGGAAAAAAGATCGCAGGTTTTGAAGTTGGATAGCTCAGACACTTAAGCTTTCTGTTATTTCTTAGCTTTTCTTAGTATGTCTCCTGGTTTGTAAACTGCATTGGTTATTATTGGCTCTCCATGGTTCCGGTTAAAGGAAACTTTTCTGAAACCCACATCCATGTTCATTTCCCTTTCCTACATCTTATACCTTTCCTTTGACGCAACTGTAAAGAGTTTCGCTTTTCATTTAAGTTCGTAATTACTTAGTTAACATCTGCCCTCAGTTCTGGACTGTAGCTCCACCAGACCAGAGACCACAAGCGCTCACCGTACCTCCGTATTCCCGGACTAAACTCATCACTGTGCACCCAGAGTCTAGCAGAGTGCCTGGCACACAGCGGGCAGTCAGCTAACAAACGGATGACAAAAGGGTAGCAGCCTGTGGCCGGCGAGAGCCTGCGCTTGGGAGCGGCGAGAGCCTGCGCTTGGGAGCGGCGGGCGCCGCCCAAGCCCGCAACACCCGCCCAGGAGCTAAGATCAAGACCCCAGCAAGAGCCCAGAACCGCCCCTGGCCTTACCCTGCCAACCCGAGCTACTGCTTCGGGCAGCGCCTCCCCCTGTGACGGCAGTCGGGGCGGGACTTCCGGTTGCCGAAGTTTAACCGAACAGGCGGGAGCCGGAAGCCCAGCGCCGGAGCGGGCCGCGCTGTGGCCCCCGCGTGTACCACGGCTGAGAGGTGAGGTTCCGGAGGGTCTGGGGGCAGCGGGGTGACTGCCACCGCGTAGTTTCCTTTTCCTGGTCCCCGCCCGACCACCAACTATCTTAGGGATCGGTTCGGACAGAGGTCCCTGGCCTCCCAGCGCCCCGGCCGGCCGGGCTCCCTGGCCGGTTGCCGGGCAGGGGCGCGGCGGCGCGTTTGGCGCGGAAGTGCCTGGGAGCTGGGAGCCGCGGGCCGGGGTCGCGCCCCTCCAGCTGCCACGGCCTCAGGTCGGGCCAGAGAAGTGACC
Source organism: Camelus bactrianus (assembly GCF_048773025.1). Classification (NCBI taxonomy): domain Eukaryota; kingdom Metazoa; phylum Chordata; class Mammalia; order Artiodactyla; family Camelidae; genus Camelus; species Camelus bactrianus. Next base: position 38,010,172 of record NC_133550.1, on the reverse strand, counting down.
CGGGTCAACTGGGGTAGGTTGGTGGCGGCTCTCGGGGGTGCGCTACCTCCGGAAAGTTTCTCACTTGTCCACAGCCCCCGCTGCCTTTTTGTCAGCTTTTCAAATACGACTCTTAGCAGGCGCTCGAATGCATTTTACCAGGTAACTCCAGTTGAGCAAGTCTCCTGCAAGTGAAATGCATTTTGGGTGAATGAAGGCTGGAGAACTTCTGTTTGTTGAAGCTGAGTGTCGTAGCGGAATTGTTTCTTGGAGTCATGCTCTCCAAACCCCGGCCTGGCTTATGTTACCTCCTGTGCCCTGACAGCTCACTTTTGATGGAATTCCTCTTCCAGAGGATGATGTAATGCTGCTCCCTTAAATGTGGTCAGTTCTTAGAAGACTGAGGTTGGTGGGCCTATGGTTCCCTTTCCCGCTTCACTTAGAGAGGAGACAGATATAGAATGACTCTGCCAAAATGACTGTCACCTAACCCTGGGGCATATCATCTGAACTCCCCTTTTCTGAGCGCAGGCTAAAATAATATTTCCGCTACACCACACCGCGCAACAGGAATGATTTAAGATTACAGTAAAGATACATTTCAGTGATGTTTACTGGGTTTACAGATGCCATTCCATCACTTCATTGTTGCTGAGTAGGGAACCAAAAGGGCACATGTTACCGCATGTTTAGGCACCACATCCAAACTCTGCATTTCAGCAGATGATTAACGGCTCTTGGTAGAACTGTATTTGTCTGATGAAGCAAAATGAATCACAGAAGTGACTTTTCTAGTTAACAAAAGTTTTAGCCTCTTTATTAAACTCATTAAACATTTAATCTCTTGAGAATGAAAGTACCCTATTATTTATTATGCCTTTAACTTGTCCTCTGAAATAGAATATGCTAGACATACATGTGATGTTTTGTTGATGACTTGGGTACCTGTCTGTGACATCACTTATGCTGTGCTGTACCCTTGCACTGTCCACACCAGGAAGGTGTGAAGGGTATATTTCTAGGCCCCCATTCCTTCCCTTTCTCCTGGTTTTGTTGTTGTTGTTGTTGTTGTTGTTGTTGTTGTTACATGTCATGCATTATTACTTGTCTTTTGTCTTCTAGACTGCCTTGTTTTGTGAAATCACTTGGTCGGAAATATGTGTTTGAATTATATACTGTGGATAAATAATACAAGCAAGGACACTGTAGACCAGGTGTTGATATAGGGACTCAGTGACATCTCCTTAGGCTGTGTTTGCTAATTTTAGAGTTCTTTGGAAAAACTGGAGTGGTTGGATTCTGACCTGCAAAAGTGCTACAGTTTATCGTACTTTTTTGTTGTTGTTGTTTTAAAGATGAGGAAGTTACCTGTCCAACAGTTATTTGTTGATTACCTACTGTGTTGCTGGAACCTTTCAAGACTGGTAGTTAACAAGACAAAATCCTTGTCCTTGGGATCTTTGTTTTGTTAAAGTCAGGAGGCAGACATTATGAGAGTAAGAACTGCAGACAGCAGGAAGGGTTGTGAAAAAATGAAGGAGGGTCATGGGGTATGGGACAACTGAGATGGAGCTGCTTTAGCCATGGTGGTCAGGGAAGCCCTTTCTGAGATAGAGTATGAGCTGAGACTGGGATGATGTGAAGGAGATGACCATGGGAGATCTGGGGAAAGGCCATTCCAGGCAGAAGGGGCAGCAAACAGAAATACATGGTGGTGAGAAAGAAGGCCGGTGAGTTTGGTGGCCCTGGGGACTAGAAGTAGGAGAGTTACACTGGGACCAGTTCTTGTAAGGCACGCTGAGGGGGTTGGATTTCATTATATTTGCTGTGGAGAGCCATTGGAAAGGTCAACTAAGAGAACATGATTATTTAGATGGTTTTAGAAAGATCCCTCCAGCAACTTGGTGGTGAACATAATCTCTGAAACAGAAGGGGATGAGTAGAGCCATTTTTTTTGGATAAGCTGCCTCATTTAAACTTTTTTTTTATGGCTGTCCTGAATTGATTTTTAAAATATGTTGTTTTGAACTATTTGTAGGTGCAGTCATGCAGGAAAACCTCAGATTTGCTTCATCGGGAGATGATGTTAAAATATGGGATGCTTCATCCATGACACTGGTGGATAAATTCAACCCACACATGTCCCCACATGGAATCAGCTCAGTGTGTTGGAGCAGCAACAGTATCCTTTTCTTTTTTAAACAATCATTTTTTTTTTTTTTTAGGTTAAACGGTCAGTAGCAATGAAACTTCTGCATGTGACCCATAATGAGAAATATATTTGGCATAGCTGTGAAAGATAAAATGAAATGGGAATTTATAGCATATGAATGCACACTTGATATTCTCCATTGATTACATTTTTAAAAATTTTAGTTGCAACCCGTTACATTAAAAAACACTGCTATTAAAAATATCTGTTAGTTACTAGATACAGACCATAGAAATAGTTTTGTTATCAACAGTTTGTTACTGAATCAAATAGAATAAGGTAGGTAATGGGAAAATTCTGAAAGGTTCTGGAATGACTTTTTGCATATACATTTGGATATTTGTGGATCTGGTCTAGAAATTAAAGACAGAACTTGAAGGCAGAGGCAATGGTTGAGGGAAGAGATAAAAATAGTCAAACATTCCCATTTTACTGATATGCTCTCTGTATTTCTCTTCCTTTCTATGATGAAAATAGTCTCATTTCCTAAAAAGACAGAAAAATTATCTAGACTGAATTTTCCTAGGATTTGTGTGTTTCTGATTCATACCCTCCCAACCTATTGCTGGTAGCCCCAATGTGACAACCAAAAAACATGTTCAGAATTGCCAAGTGTCACCTGGGGGCCAGAATCACCCCTAATTGAGAACCACTACTGTAAACGCAGTACTCTTACCAACTTTTGTTTGAAAATGTTCTATATACTCAGTATGCTGGAAATTACCATTCTTTTGTGGAACTCATACGCATACACTATTTCTTAAACAACAGGTTAAGTTTTAACATGTATCTGATCTTACCAATATCAAAGTATTAATATGCTGCTTCCTGATGAAAGTAAGAATATCAAAGCTTTAAAATATGAATGATCCATGAACAAAAACATTAGTTTTCATGCCCAATCTAATTATCTTTGCAAACATATAACAAAAATGACAAATTTTCTTATTGAATTAAATTTACCTCTTCATCATTTGCTGATTTTGTATTAAAGTAGCAAAATAAATTACTTTGGTTCTCTATTAACAAACTCATGGTGAAGGGACTACAGTTTTGAAGAACTCTCCAGATGTACAGTGGGGGAAAATGTTTTGAAGAGTGACAAATATGTGAGGTTGCTTCTATTACTAGATCTTTATTATGTTAAGAGCTTAAATTTCCTTGTTACTTCCTGCATAAAGGTAGTACTACTTAATGAGATTTATTATTTTTGGTTTATTTTTATTCAAGGAGTTTTATTAGGAGTTGGCATTTACTGATAAACCACTTAATCATCTTTCAACAAAACTGATGTGACTTTGCTTGTTAAAAAGCATAGGTTTAAACTTATATTTTAGCTTGTTTTGAATCTCAAAATTAGACTCTTGTTCTTGATTATATCATATATAATCATTTTAGTTTAAAAATACTAATACTGTTTTGTGTTTACTGATTTTCCACTTACAACTTATGTAAAATAAGGTAAACATCATTTTAAATTCAATTAAAAATTTCAATTATTTTAATAATTTAAAATTATGTTTTAAATAATTTAAATTTAATTTAATTGAAATAGTTAAAATAAAACTTTTTGATAACATAGTTGCTATGTAACCACACTTATTTATATTTGCTACATATACTGTAATATTAATACATTTAAGATTGGAACACTCTATCACAAAATTTGCAGTCCTGGGAAATAACAGGCTTCATTTTTTTAATGGAAAAATAGGAGACTAATGTGCATATTTGATTCCTAGCCTTAAATTGATATCAAGCACTGTGTTACTAAATAACTATGTTAAACAGTACTTATAAATGAAAAGGCTGATTGATATTTGCCTGATGTTGCTTTTATCATGCTCTCATTCTTGAAGGATAAAATTAGACCTTCTGGCCTACTTTTTGAAAATGGAGTAGTATTTCACATGGGTTCTGGCCTACTTTTTGAAAATGGAGTAGTATTTCACATGGGTTAAATAGCTTTTGAGTAATAGCGAAGCCAGAAAGGATAGTTCTTCCCTGCAGTAGTGGTCAAGAGAATTAGGCTTGGTAATTAGTAACGTGAGCCATTTTTGAAAGGTAATGTATAAGCCATATTCGTGACTTGTCTTCTTAGTTTAGTGTGCTTGGTTTTATTATCAAAGTTCCCACAGTGATAGTCAAGTGCTAGAGCTGCTCGAGGATTATTTGGTGCTCCATAACTCCTCATTTAGATAACTTTCTAGTGACAGCATCTTCCAGCGGAGACAAAATAGTTGTTTCAAGTTGCAAATGTAAACCTGTTCCACTTTTAGAGCTTGGTGAAGGGGTAAGTGGTTTTTTTTATACTTTAAAAAAATCTTAGTTCTGTTTGGGTGGTTAACTGCTTACTTATTATGGTGCTTACAACTAAATATGAAAGTGTTTAAAAGCATTATTCTTAACCTGAGCTGAAAGAAATACAGTAACATTTAAAAGTGAGATAAGTGTGCTTACTGAAACATCTTTAGGTAAAGTAATAATGGATCCCAGGGGAGCAATCAAGAACTTAGATTTCATCATCATCTGGGCACTTACTTTCTCCATTTCCCCTCTGTGGGAGGTTCCCTGGTAGTGCTGTGGTTTTTTAGGACCATGTTCAACCAAGGTCCCTAGGCTGATTTGACCATAGAATCCTAATGATGTAGTCCTACCCTTACTGACATTGGACTCAAGACCATCAGCTAAAGACCCTTATGTAGCCTTCTGCTTTAACTTCTGTCCATCTGGTACCACCTGACCCTCTCCAAGCTCTTCTGCAATGGGATGGCTTTGTCAAAATCAGCTTTGGTCCCAGAGCATTTAAATGAAGCTCTCAATACATGTTCTTTTCTTACCCTTTTGTTTTATAAGTTAATCCCTCTGATTCAGGATAATGATGGTTTCCTCATTTCCAATCACACACTTCTTGAAAGCTATTTCCATTTTAAAAAGATAAGGTCTAAATAAAAAGCTGTAAGTAATTGGTAGCTTGTTCTTTTTTTAAATTTCAAGGTTTTCATAGCAGACCCTAAAACATCGTGAATTGTTATAATTTTACATACTGGAGTAGATGAGGCAGCCCTATTAGAAAGAACACAGCAGGACAATAGAATATAAGCTCATTTAAAGTGAAAAAGTACTTAGGCTTTCTATCAATCCTTTCCTAAAGGTGCCTAGTGGGACTGATCTGAGCATCAGTTCCAGCCCATGGATATTAGAGGCTGGGGCAGAGAGAATGTCTGCTAAGGACAGAAATGGAGTTTGCTTGTCAAACTCAGTGAGTGAAACTGAGGCAGAGAGTGTTGCTGGGCAATGAGAGACAAACTGTACTCTTTAAGAGCAGACAAAATATCCTAGTCATCTTTGGATCTTCAGATCCCATCTGAGGTGGTCAACAAACACTTGTTGAATTAAATATCATCATCAAAACAATTTCGATTTCCACCTCTACCACTATCTTTATCTATATACACACACACACACTACTTTTATGCATTATGCCTTAGAACCAGTTTGTGACTTTTTGTTGTTGCTGTTAACGTATAAAAATAACATACTATTCATAAGTGTGACACCACTCTTAAGGATTTTGTGAATATTCTACATTAGTTGCTGTAGTTCTTTTTCCCACAGTTAAGTCATATCAGAATGCAGGTCAAGGTCATTATAGTTATAATTTAAATCTGCTTTAGTTTACTTATGAAAATATTTGGCAAACATTAGTTTTTTTAGCCTTTATTAGTAGTTTCTTATAACTTATTAGTGTGTTTGCTTCATAGGATCCAAGCCCTATTACTCATGTACCATTTGAGATATTAGACCTTTCCTACATGGGAAAGTAAGATTCTGTCCCACTTACTTTAAGGTGGAACCTTACTAAATTCATGTTTATTTTCTTTGATTTTATATTATACCCCTTTGAAGTAGATAGGTTGGTCTTAACAGTATTATAATGGACATGATAGGCTACCACATAACCTAGAAATTTGACATGATATTTTTAGATTTTAAAGTTCCATCCATTATGTGTGTCTTGGGGTACATGATTCCTGTAATAAGGACACAATTTCCATTAATTATTGAAGCTCATTAGCTATGTTAATAATACATTAACATAAAGAAGATCTTCTGTCATTAGGGTAAGCCAGCTATACATATAGGTTTTGTTCTGAGCCTTTAAGAATAATTTGAGTTGTTTTTGATAGTTAGAATCCTAATATATCAGTGTTTGATGGATATCATTCTTGTCTATTTAAAGTTTTTTTTTGATACCTCTTAGCAAACTGCCCTGATTTGCAGAGATAACCATATTCTAAATCTTATTAGTCTGTTTAGACCAAAGTCAATTCCTATAATAATGCTTGTAAGAGATTTACAGCAATGATACTGAAACATCGATGTAATGTGCTCCTGATACTTTTATACGTGTTAATAGCTTTTTAACCCTTGGTCAAAATTTCAGAGCAGTAGGAAAACTTGGGAGAGGAAGAGGGGGGCCATCTACACCCTTTTAGGAATCTGGTGCTCTCTTGAGCAGAGGATGTTTTTGAGATGCATGGACTCTCAAGAACAGTAGATCTAGTCTTCATCATTCATTTCTCAGATATAGAAATGTAGGCTCAGAAAGGTGAGATGACTTCTCTAAACCTATATAGCTTGCCTTTTAACTTTTAACTAAGTCACAAAATGTCTCCTTTGGAATTCATTTCTCTTTTTTTCCCCCATGTGGTGTTCAGTTGAAGGTGAGAGTAACTACTGTAACTACGTAGTGTATCTGAAGGTTGAACAGGAAAAAACATGCAGCACTGTGCTCTGGGTAGCATTGTTACTAATGGTGCTACCGGCTAGATGGCACTCAGCGCACTCAGAGATGCTCATTGTGAGAAAAATTTGATAACCTCTGTATTTTTAGACATTTGTTCTAAAAATATTTATTGGGCCTGGATATGGTCTTTGCTGTAAGGAAACTGACATTCTGGTGAGAGACAGACAATAAACTAGTAAACAGAATACCCAGTGATAGCAATAAATTGTTATGCAGAGAGCTAAAATAAGACAGTGAGATAGCAAGTTACATTAGGTGGCCGAGGGAGGTCTCGTGAAGATGTGGCCCTTAAGTTGATATCTTTTGGCCAGGAGAAGCCATTCAAGCCAGGGTTCAGGGAATTTAAGTTTCCAGACAAGAACAGCTGTATAGAAGCCTTGAGGCAAATGTAGTGTTATGTTTAAGGAATGGTAAAAAGTCAACGTGGCTGGAGAATTAGTAGCTGAGGAGAAAAATGGTGAGAGGCCAGGTAAGAAGGGGCCAGGTGAATAGGGCTTTGAAAGCCAAGTTAATAAGTTTGGAATTTATTCTAGGTGTGATTGGAAGCCACTGAAGATTTTTAAATGGGAGACACATGATCTGATTTATGTTTCTTAATGGTCACCCTACTTCACGGAGCATAGGATGTAGGGAAGCAGGAGAGGAAGCAGGATACCAGTCGGGAGGCTGCTGTCGTGATTAGACGAGGTTCAAATTAGAGTGCTAGCAGCGGTCAGAGATAAAGGGGGTCCCTGTGGGATATATTTTAGGGTTGGAGTTTAGAGAACTTACTGATAGACTGGGCAGAGGGAAAATGAGGAATCTCGGCTTTTATCTTGAGGAACTGGATGAATGGTGCCTTTACGGTGATGGGGAAGAGTGTAGAGTCAGGTTCTGATGACCTGATGTTTGAGACTTGGACCCCTTAGAGGGAGCTTTGCTGTGAGACTTTGGACCAGTATCTCGTCCTCTTTATAAGATCTTCCCCCTCTGTAAAGCGAGGGGTTTAAATTAGGTGTCCTTTGAAGTCCCCTCCAGCTTTAGAATATTCTGAGGTGTGGGTTAATTTTAATTTAAGATATTCTGTGGGAGTACAAGAGCAAGTTTTATTAAAGGGAGATATCAAAGGCAAGTAAACCCTGATGGGAGCCCAAGACTTGCTGGCATTTCCCAAGCTTCCTCTGTCACCTCCTTTCTGTGGAAGAGATGATGAATCTGGTTGCTTCCTTGAAGTCTTTTTGAACGCTTTACAAACTGTTGAATCCATGTGATGAGAGGTGAATCTTTAGTACAAGAATTAGCATGTCTATAGCATTTAACTCAACAAATATTTTTCTTGTGCTTACTAAGTGCTGAATGAGACTTGAAGTTAGCGCTGGGCTCTATTAAATTAATATGACTTTTTTTTTCTTTAATAGCAAAAGCAGACATGTGTCAGTTTAAATTCGACTTCCATGTATTTGGTAAGCGGAGGCCTGAATAACACTGTTAATATTTGGGATTTAAAATCAAAAAGAGTTCATCGATCTCTTAAGGTAAGTAACTTTTTTTTTTAATCTCAACAAAAATGGATATCCCACAGTGTGTTTATTAGGAGTAGTTACCAAACTTTTAATTTTGAGCTTTTATGATAAAAATAAGCTGCTCTGGAATTGAAGTGAGATTTCTTAGGGAAAATCAATATGCTGTTTAGTCAAAAATTTGATTTTGGGGGTTTATTATTTCCTCTGTGTATGGCACTATATTGCTGTATTGCTGGTGTTTAAAACTTTTTCCTTAGTCTTTTACTTAGTTCTATTGTTGTTTGAACCATTTCCTTTATTTAAAAAAATAGGTTTATTGTCATCACAGATCTTTGTAAGGCACTTTGGTAAAATGAGAGTGGTTTTGGGATGAAGGTATTCAATCTAGTAATCAGAGTTGGGGGTTTGGCTTCTTAGTTCTCTGCTACCGTTTGTGTTATTTTTGTGTGTGTGCATTTTCATCTTGACAAGGAAATGTTTCTAAAATAATTTCCTATTTACAATTAGTGTTTCTTTAAATAGTTTGCTTTTTGCAGTTTCAGAAAATGAAAATAATTATGAAGGCCTCTGGTTGTGATTGTTGATTTTCTGGACAACTTTTTCATTATTGTGTTCTTTTAATACTTAGAAGTTCATCTTTAAAATTTTAATTTTTATATTTCTTTTTTAAAAGTTTTAATATGCAAAATTTTAAATCATTTTTATGTATATACACACATATATCTATATAGACAGAGGAAGAACTTTAACCCATCATCCATGTATTCATCATCTGACTTCTGTAATGAACAACTCATGACCAGCATTTTATCTGTTTTATCTGTGTGCTCATCTACTCTCTCATCCTCAGATGCTTAAGAGTATTTTGAAGCTAATACCAGAGACCATTATCATTTTGGTTATATATCATAATGTCATTAATTTTTACTAGAAAAATTGTATATAGAAGAATGTTTTCTCTTAGCTAAGTTGAAATATAATCCTGCAATTGCTGTTTAAAATATTACCTTTGAAAGTTCATTACTTTAAGTATTAGCTAAACTCTGAAGAGTCTTCAGAAAAATTAAAAAGTTGCCAATAATGAGAATACTTAACTTTCATTCAGTTCTTTGATATACCACCTACTGTGCTTAACATGTTTATTCTATTTATTTCAACAACTCTGCAAAGAAGATAGTATTATTCCTAAGTACAGTTGGAGAAACTCAGGCTCAGAGATGTTAAAGAATTTGTTCAATGTCAAGCAACTAGTAGTGGCAAAGATGAGCTGCACACTCAGATTATTCACTGTTTAATCTTTTAAATTATGAAATAATTGAATTAAAGCTATTTAGGGGAATACAACACCTATTATGAATAGAGGCTATCTTAAAGAACTGAGAAGAGATTAGAAGTCTATGGCCAGGTTTATCAAACATTATTACAAATTTTAGGAGCATCACTTATTCCCAACCCTCTTTACCGCATGGCAAAATTCTAATCATTTTTCCCTCCTCAGCTTTCCCAGTTACTCCAGATAGTTTTTCTTCCCATTGTTTGAAATTCTTAGAGTGCTTCATTTCTTCATTCTTTCAGTTAACAGATATTTGACTGACTTGACTGTGATAGTGAGAAATCTTATCTTTTACCTTTGGATCCTCCCTTTGCAATCCTCTCCCTGATAACACAATTTCTGGCACCTGTTTACTAAATGACTTATTTTCCACAGCTGAAATAAGGAAAACACCTGCTTCTTCACAAAATCATAGAAATTGTATTGCGCTCCATGTTCCCAATTTCCCAAATGGGAATGATGCATTAAATGTCCACTCTTTCTTTTTTCTTCTTATCAGACATTTTTTTCCTCAGGTTAGCATTTGTTTCTTTGATTTAAAAAAAAGCAATAAAATGTAAAGATATCTCCAAACATGCTTAAAGGACCATTTGAAAAAGCTGTAATATAAATGGGAATATTATAGCTACTATTCTTGGTATTATATTAATCTAATTATTACATACAAAGGTTAGTTTGTTTATGTTATTAACATATGACATTGAACTGGTAAAAACTATACTGGTCACTTTTCTATGCTCCCGCTAGGTATCTCTAATTTGATGTTGGAAAACATAGTCCTTGTGAACTCCATTTGTTTCAAACCAGGTTTATTTCCTTAGAGTAGGTTCCCCTATGGATTTGGGAGACAGTCTAGAAAAGTGGGAGGAAAATAAGCTTTGGAGGGTGACCTGGATTGAATCCTGGCTCTACAACTGGCAGTTATGTGAACTTGCACAGGTTTCTTAACCTTTCTGTGCCTTATTTAGTTAACTCATCTATAAAATGGGGAAAATGATCTTGCCTTCTAGGATTATTCCAAAGATTAGTGATACTATGTGAAACTCCCAGCGTTAGTCGGTACTCAGCAGATGGAAGCAGCATCTATCAACTCTTAAACATCCCTTGATCATTCTGACTTTGGAGATTTTGTTTTTTGCTCTTTCCCATTTTGCAGGGTCAGGTTATGTTCTCCTTCCCCTAACTTACCTCTTATCCTTTCTTTAAGGTTGAACTCAAGCTTTATGTCTTCCTTAATAAAGCTTCCTCTGTCAACCCAGTTCACAGTGATGCCTCTTCCTCTTTCCTCTGACAGTTTGCCTCTACCACTCATTTAGCATATATTCTGCCATTTGCATGTTCACTTAAGTGTCTTTCAGTTGAACAGTAATACCCTTAAGGGCAGGGATTCTCATAATAGCCAACTTGCAAGGAATGTTACTTGTCAGTAGAAGTGAATTCTTTAATGTAGACCTAATGCCATTTAGAAAATTACCTTTCTTTTCTGTCTCTTGTTTCAGAGTACCTGATCATTATTATGATTATGAAAAATTAACCTTTGTTCCCTGAGAAGACATGGTGTTGATCAGATAGTTTCCTACTTGTTTGAGTAATTTTTTTTTAAGATTATTTGAGGAAAATGTTAAAGCAAATATTAGATTTACAAATACATATTTACAAAATATGAAATTTACAAAAACATGAAAAGTACTGTCTGAAGGTTATGTGGCACTGTATTTACTTTCATTTCTTTCATTCAGGATCATAAAGATGAAGTAACTTGTGTAACATATAATTGGAATGATTGCTACATTGCTTCTGGATCTCTCAGTGGTGAAATTATTTTGCACAGTGTAACCACTAATTTTTCTAGTACTCCTTTTGGCCATGGTGGTAACCAGGTAACAGTATGGTTTTATTTAAAATAAAGTTGAGAAGATAGATTTTTAATTATTTTATGTAAGACAGTGAATTTACGTTTTTAAAATTAAGTGGTTTAAATTTACATTGAGCTTGCTTGAAAATCTTACAGCTAACTAATGTTTAATGGTAGTGTTTAAAATGTTCAGATAACAAGCTAATCCATACTAAGATGATGATGCTTACGTGAGTTCAGTTATGCCATTTAATAGTCACATGCTCTTGGAATTTAACTAGTTAAGACAAAATACAAATAGTTATTAGTAGAGTAAGGCCAAAACATGGATATTACTCTTTCTATGACATTACAATTATAGAAATGTTGCGTATCTCAAACTGTATCAGCTACAAGACAGATACTTATATTCATAAATATTGTTTGGTGGAGTTTGGTGGACATGAGATAACTGAGTGTGTTTAGGCACAGGGTAAATTGAGTTTTGTTTTTTGTTTGTTTCAAGTTAAAGTATCAAAGCTTATTCATATATTTCAGATTAATATAGGAGTATTTAGGGAAAATTTTTATGAAGGAAAATTTGTCAAGTATTGAATTTTTTTTTTTGTAAAATCTATATAGTCTATTAAATTCTTGAAAGAATAAATTCAGTTTCTCAAGAAATCTGATTCTTCGCTAACCTTCCATACAATTCTCCAGAGAAATTTCCAGTGAGATGCAGCTCTTTTAATCTTACTTGGTATCTCTTTGGCCTTAAGTATTATTAGATAAAATATGGGAACTCTTCCCTTTTGAAAAGCAGTTTTTAAAGTCATCATTTGAAATGTATGTATTTAATGTTTAAGGAAAATTTAATGGATATTAAAAGTGTACAGAAATAGTCTTTTCTCAGATTTCATATGTATTGGGATAATAAAAGATATGTGCATAAATGATGTGCCAAGTGATTGACATGAAACAATCCTACAGTGATTCAGAGACGTGAGAGAAAACTATCTGATAGGGAAAATTGAAGGAGGGAAGATTCCAGCTTAATTGATTTGTTTTGTTGTTTACTGTAAAAACTGGCCTGTTTGCCAATTATTTTATTTGAACTTGCATTAGGGTTAGTTCTTCACATGCCCACATTATAGTTGGAACCATGTCTTGTTTCTTTGTCCTCAATCATTGTTCAACTTTGTATCTAACATGGAAAAGATCCTCCATAAATAGGTGAATGGATGAATACATTTTGATATAACAGATTTTAATAGGCTAATATAGAGCTTTGGGAAAGGGCTATTTTATATGGAGGAATCATGTGAACAGAAATAAGAAGAAAGGAAGGTGTATGGGTTTTATATAGGGCTGATGTGAGAAAAGGATTGGAACAGTAAGCAGGAACATAGTGTTGAATGCCAGGCCAAAGATTTGGCTTTTATTTTGGAAGGCATTATTAGGTAACTAGTCAGAGTTTTTTGATTAGTTGAGTGTCAGAATCATAGAATCCTTGAACTGAAAAAAAAGCCTTTTAGGGGTAATCTCACTTTCTTCATTTTATAGGTGAGGATAAGTGATTTGCCACAGATAATGTATTAATATTGTCATAAAAGTAGGGAGTAATATTTTGTTTCTGTGATTCTTTTTTTTTGGGTAATTTGTATTTTGATAATATAGACATAAAGCCTAAGCCCATAGATGCTGGAACTCTTGGAAAACAAATCTTACCTAGTGTTCAAGTATCTTACTTTTTAAAGAAACAGAGTAATTTCCTCCCTGCATCCCTCCCTCCCTCCCTCCCCTCTCCTTCCCTTCCTCCCTCCCTCCCCTCTCCTTCCCTTCCTTCTCTTCCTTCTGTTCCTTTCTCCCTCTGTCCCTCCATCCCTCCCGCTCTTCCTTCTTCTCCTCCTACTCTTTTTCTGGTATATTAGAAGAATGACAAATTAAATTTATAAATTCTGGGCTGACTTTTCAGCAACATGAAAATTAGGTCAGATACTACCATGTATATGCTTAGACTTCAGTTTTTATTGTATCTTGCTAGAGTTTTTTTTATTAAAACCAAACATGAAGGAATAGTCCTGAAAACATTGGGTTTGGTTATTTTGGGCCTCACTGTGTGTAAATTGTTTAAATTAAAATAATTGTGATATAACTTACATATAATAAAGAACATATATCTTAAATGTACAACTGGGTGAATTTTTATATTTACGTACACCTGTATAACTATCAAGATATAGAACATTCCTGGCATAACCCCTTCCAGTCCCTGCCTCCTATTTCTTAAAAGAACTGTACGTGTCTGGTTTATTTTAGTCTTTATTATATTTGCTTTGTGGCATAGATTAGTAGTTCATACTGTTTTATGTATAGTGTTGTATTATGTGAATGTGCCACAAATTATCCATTCTACTGTTGATGGACATCGGTGTTGTTTCTATTGTTTTGCTATTATGAGAAAGCTACTATGAATATTCTTGTACTAGTCTTTCTGGATATATGTTTTTATTTCTCCTGAGTAAACACTCCAGAGGGGAATTGCTGAGTCTTAGGGTAGGCATCAGGTTTTACTTCATTAAAAATTGCCAAAAAGTCTTTAAAGTGCTTGTGGCATATTACACTTCTTTTTTTCTTTCTTTTAAATTCTTTTCCATTATGGTTTATTACAGGATATTAAATATAGTTCCCTGTACTGTACAGTTAGGATCTTGTTGTTTATCTCTTTTAAATATCATGATTATTATCTGTAAATCCTAAACTCCCAATTTATCCTTCCCCTTTCCCCTTTGGTAGCCATAGTTTGCTTTCTATGTCTGTGAGTCTGTCTTTGTTTTGTAAATAAGTTCATTTGCATCATATTTTAGATTCCACATATAAGTGATAACATATGGTATTTGTCTTTCTCTTTTTGACTTACTTCACTTAGTATGATAACCTCTAGGTCCATCCATGTTGCTGCAAATGGCATTATTTCATTCTTTTTTTATGGCTGAGTAGTATTCCATTGTATGTATATACCACAACTTCTTTATCCAGTCATCTGTCAATGGACATTTAGGCTATTTCCATGTCTTGGCTATTGTAAATAGTGCTGCTATGAACATTGGGGTCCGTGTGTCTTTTCAAATTAGAGTTTTCTCCAGATATATGCCCAGGAGAGGGATTGCTGGATCATATGGTAAGTCTGTTTTTAGTTTTTGAGGACTCTCCATACTGTTTTCCATAATGGCTGCACCAAACTGCGTTCCCACTAACAGCTTAGGAGGGTTCCCTTTTCTCCACACCCTCTACAGCATTTATCATTTGTGGGCTTTTTAATGATGGCCATTCTGATTGGTGTGAGGAGTTTGCATTTCTCTGATAATTAGCAATATTGAGCAGTTTTTCATGTGCTTATTGGCCATTTGTATGTCTTCATTGGAGAATTGCTTGTTTAGGTCTTCTGCCCATTTTTTGATTGGGTTGTTTGGTTTTTTGTTATTAAATTGTATGAACTGTTTATATATTCTGGAAATTAAGCCCATGTCAGTCGCATTATTTGCAAATATCTTCTCCTATTCCACAGGTTGTCTTTTTGTTTTGCTTATGGTTTCCTTTGCTGTGCCAAAGCTTAAAAGTTTAATTAGATCCCACTTGTTTATTTTTGGGCATGCTTTATATTATTCCATAGGTCTGTTATATTGCTTTCTTTTTTTTTTTTTTTTCCATTTGTCTGTCTGCTGTTCAGATTGAGTGATTTCTATTATTCTGTCTTCCAGATCCCTTATTCATTCCTCTGCATTATCCAGCTTGCTATTTATTGCCTTTAGGTTAGCTTTGTCTCAGCAAATGAGTTTTCTAATGTTAATTGGCTCGTCTTTATAGTTTCTACTTCCATTTTACAGTAATCTGCAGTTCTATTAATAGCCTTTCTTAATTCCTTCAGTATTTTCATTACCTCCTTTTTGAACTCAAGATCTGGTAGACTAGAGATCTCTGTTTCATTGTTCTTTCAGTCTCTTGGTCTTTTATTTGGGAGTGATTCTTCTGCCTCTTTATTTTACTTATATTTCTCTGACTCTATGAATTCAGTAGGAAGAGTTATCTGCTTTGGTCTCGAAGGGCTGTTTTTATGTGTGAGTGTCCCTGTGTAGCCTCTGTGAGTAATATTTTGGGTGCAGGGGCTGGTCTTAGTATGGCTGCCTGCCATGTCCTTCCTCAGTGTGTGCTGGCTGTTTTCCCCTTGATAGGGGATGTGGTTGTTTTTGTGGTGACCAGATCCAGCACTGGATGCTGAGTGAGCCCTCCTCTTTGCTGTGTGATTGTCACAGCCCTGTTGGGGGCAGGGTCTGCTCCCCAGTTGTTGGAGTAGATGCCCCTACATTTGTTTCTGAGCTGTGGTGTGAGGTAGGCGGGACTGGAGTGCTTCTACTGGGAGAGGAGCCACTGAGTATTCTTCCACAGGAGCTATATAGGAAGTGTGCTCTATGATGTCACCTGTCTGTCATCCATTGTGCGGGCTCACAAAGTGCACGGTTTTTGGCATTGCTCTCGGCCCTGCCTCTGCCTGCCCCACCTTCAGAGAAGCACCAGTAATCTGCTTGGATGTCCCCTGGGCTCTGAGTTTACAAACTCTCCTGGGACGCATAAATCAGTGGATCACACAGCTGCTGGGACACTCAGGTTTCAGCCCTGCTTCTGAAGTCGCTCAGCCCTTGGGGATCAGCTTGGATTTCAGTCCCAACTCTGCATGTGGCAGCCTGAACTTGTAGGGGTGGTGCCATGTCCACTGTGAGCATGGGGAGAATGAGGCTGCTGTGGCGAGGCCCCGCCCCTACCTTCATGTATGAACAGTGGGGTTTCAGTGGCGGACCAGGCTCCCTCCTGCACACACTAGCCCCCTCAGGCTGTCTCCACACATCCAGCTGCAGTCCGCTCCCCACATCTGTCGTGTGAAGCCGAAGTTTCAGCATCCAGCACACCAGCAGGCTCACAGCCTGGGCTGGGGAATGCAGCAAGGTGGCCTGGACCCTCTGTCCTGGTCTCTCTCCTGCTTTCCGTGGACTGGCTGCTGCGCTCTCCTCTCAGCCTCTGAAGCTCTCTGTCCTGGCTGATCTTCCTGCTGTGAAGGGGATTCCCAGGGTGAGGCAACATTTTCTCTTTCACAGCTCCCTCCCAGGGGTACAGGTCCTGTCCCGATTCCTTTTATTTATTTATTTATTTATTTAGTCCTACCCAGTTACGTGGTGATCTCTCTTGCAGTTTGGGTTTTATGAGATTTTCTGCCAGTGTTCAGCAGGTATTCTGTGAGAATTTTTCCACGTGTATTTCTGATATATTTGAGGGAGGATATGCGCTCCATGTCCTTCTGTTCCGCCATCTTGATCCTCCCCACCTATTTTACACTTCTGTCAGCAGTGTATGTGAGGTCCAAGTTGCTCCATGTTTTTGCTGACACCAAATATTGTCTACCTTACTAATTTTAGCCACTTTGATGGTTGTGTAGTTGTATCATTGTGGTTTTAATTTGCATTTCTCTATGTTGAATGAGTTGAGCACATTTTTATACACCATCTTTTGCGATGTGATTGTTTAGGTCCCTTCCTCCTTTCTGTATTGAGTTATTTGTGTTTCTCTGATTGATTTATAGTTTATTTTATATTCCAGATGGAGTTATTTGTTGGATGTACATGTTATTTTTATTTTCTTTTAGCCTATGGCTTGCTTTTGCACTCTAAATGTCTTTTTTTTTTTAAGTAAACAGAGGTTCTTAAATTTAATGAAATCTTGTCTAGTATATCTCTTTTTTTATGGATGCTGCTTTTTGTATCTTCTTGAAGAATCTTGCTTTCCCCAAGATCTTTAAGATAGTATCTCTTGTTTTCTTTTAGATAAAGTTTTATTGTTTTACCTTTCTCATTTATGTCTGTTTTGATCCATTTCAAATGAATGTTTGTGTATGGTGTGTGATGAGGTTCAGCTTTCCTGCCAGCACTGTATATGGCAAAGACTATCCTGTTACTACTGAGGTGAATGTAGGTGGTGAGGGTTTGGAGAGCATTCCAGGCAGAGGTTATCACCTTTGCAGAATCCTTACTACCATTTATTGTGTTTCAAGTTCTGTGACCATTGCTTTATATTATATTCTCTCATTTAATCTTTGCTATTTGCTGCGTCCAGCGCAGCTCAGGACCGTGTCTGAGGACGAGTGACGCAAGACTTAAACAAAGTAAAGTGCAAAGATGGGACCAGGGGACTCAAGATCTCATGAATCCAGAGTCCTGAAAGCCTGGTTGAGGTCATATTTATTAGGAGCATACAGCTCAGAAAAAAATGCCATCAAAGAGGTGAGGCTTTAGATATTCCATGTGATAAGCACTAAGTTCTGCTTGCTGAATAACTGATTAATTTCAGGCCTATCCCTTCCAGGAACAATCACCCTACTCTCGGTATGCAGAATTTCTAAATCTGTCCTGTTACTGCCTCCAGGACATCTCAAGATCGCAGATACTTCCCCTGGGCTTAACCTCATGCTTTCAAATGCCAGAACAAAGTTCTGTTAATGGATGATCTGGCTTTCCAGGACCTTCCATTGTTTTACCCTAAGGAAATATCTGCCCTCCTTCGTGCCCTTATGGTCAATGTCAAGATTGCTCACCCCAAATTTTCTTTAGCATAATACGTGCTATAGGTCATCTACTGTGTAAAACATTAAAACAAAGTAAGCATGTGCATCTTAAGCAAGCAAGTGTGAATGTAATATATTAAGCTCATGGAAATTTAGGTGTGGCTTGTTTTCCAGCAGCTTGTTTCCCAGCAGCTACTCACTTGTGAGATATAGGCTGTTCTCACTTTATAGATGAGAAGAGTGAGATTCCAGGACTTTCAGATAACAGGATTCTTAATTGACTGATTTGAACATCAACTCTTGAAGGGTGGTAGCAGTGTTTTCTTTTGAATTTCTTCCTTGCTAAGGAGCAACTGAATATATAAGGATTGGAGGATTCAGAGTTTCTGAAAACTTTGCAATATTCCCTTGTCACTTTGTGCAGGAGTCCAAAATTTACTCTTATCTCTTCTTCACATTAAAGAAATATCTTTTAAAATTCTGCATGACAGTTGCTGTATTATTGATTTTCAAAGAATTTTCATTGATTACTTTGCATGGCAAAATTGAATCCATACTCTAGTTTAGGAAAACAGCAGTTCTTAAAGCTTATCTCTTGTGCAGGTTCAGATACACCAGAACCTGAGATTTTCCTGTTCCTGCTGCCTCCTGGTAAGGGTAGTTCGCATCTCTATAGGATTTTTTGATACAGCTTTACGTTGTAAGTCCCATGTTTATTTGGAGAGCTAGCTGTGTGAACTTGGCAAGTTACTTAATTCTCAAGTCTCATTTTCCTTATTTGTCAAGTGAGAATGAGAATGTACTTTCAATAGAGTTTTGTTTTGTTTCAGGTTTTTTAGGGCTAAATGAGATGCTAGCATAGTTCCTAACATTTGGTAAAAGGTCGGGGAACTTTAGTGTGA
This sequence comes from Camelus bactrianus, assembly GCF_048773025.1. NCBI lineage: Eukaryota > Metazoa > Chordata > Mammalia > Artiodactyla > Camelidae > Camelus > Camelus bactrianus. Next base: position 37,990,990 of record NC_133550.1, on the reverse strand, counting down.
GCTTCTAATGAATAACTATATTAATTCATTAAAATAGCTTTTGTGATTTAATTTCCCCAAACTGGCTTGAACATCTTTAGGTTTAATGTGTTCCCGTTAAACCCCCACTAATTAAGCAATTGTAATTTGACCTCAGTAATCATATTTTCTGTTTTAGAGCAACTTAGAATAAAGAGAGCGTTAAAGAAGGTGAAGAAATTGAACTGGAGTGTGTAATTTTTTTCCCTTTCCCTGGAACAGATGTTTGTATTCTTTGTATACTATATTATTTCACTTTTCTCTATACCATAAAACAGTGCATAGGCTAGGAAATACCAGTTAAATAGTTTAAGGAATCTGTCAGCCCTGGCAGTCTGCAGAAGCAGTATGGCCCCTGTGTATGTTAAGTATGCAGTCTTAGTCTTCTTAGTGAAGAAAGTCACAGTTCATGATTCTGCATACTTATGTTTCCATTTTATAGGCAGCATAAATGAAATCTTTGGAGTGTTTTTTTTTTCAGTTAAGATTTCTCAAAATTTATTTAATATTTCAAGTATATTAAATATTTATTTCTTAAATTTGAAGTGTTCATAACTGTCTAAAAATGGACATAATTCAGTTCCAATACATTTATCCAGCTCAATTTCTGTGTTGATCAGTTTTACTATAGATGGGGTCTGGGTTATTGAGAAAAGTAGTAGGTAGGACACATCTAATGATTAAGTTAAAATTTTCCATTTTTGTTTCCATAAACAATCAAAAATTTGAAATCTTTAAAAATTATCAAATTGATTTCTGAGCAAAGTGTACCAGGGAGTCTCATTGAATCTGCATTATACTGAATTTCATATTGGAAATGAGATTGCCAGAATATATTTAGAGTCTTACTTTGAAGTGTCTGAGCTGAATTGAAGCTATTAGTTTTTGTGGATTACAGTGTCTGTCTGCAAGGGGAAAAGAGCCTTAATGCTTCTGCAGAACTGCCAGGGCTGACAGACTCCTTAGATTATAATTGCATGTCCCTATTTGGCAAATTCAGCAGCTTAGGCTCAAAAATATGTTAACTGTGTTGCCCTTCTCAGACTGCAACCTTTTTCAGAGCAGTTAAAAAGTGGATCTATTTTATTGATTCCTTAAATTTAAAACTGATCTTTAAAAGTACTGTCTGAGATTTTAAATATAACGTTTTTCAGTATATGTTAAATAAGTTCATTTCCTTTAGTGAAATTTTTGACATTTTAGGTATAGATTTTATAAGCCTTTTGAGTATAGAAATCTGGTAAATATAAATAATTAATTGCATTTAAAAATAATAATTTTATCAAGAGTGAGTTTAACTCTCATTTGATTAACTTGGTTGACTGGTTACATTTATATCTGAATTTTGGCACTTAAAAAGTTTAACTACAAAGCTTTATATCCAGAATAATCATTTTCTTTATGTTATATGGGAGCATTGGTATACAATTGTATGATAATATGTCCTTGATTCTCTGGATATATTTCCGTAGTATTCGTGTGTACTTCTCTAGGCAATATACAGTGTATGTGCGCAGGTTTATAATTGACATGTTAGCATAAAATAAACTTCTATATCTTTATGTATTCTTAAAGTCTAATTTTTTTCCTTTTGTTTTTCTCTTCTGTATTTTCGTTATAGGATGTTTTTTGAAGAATGTTCTCTTGCAGTTTCTCTATATAGCTTTGTCTTCCTTCCATATAGTTATAATTATTCTGTTGGTCCAATCTTGTTTTCCGCCTTTTTCTTATTAGTGTTCTATCCCAGGTATTCTCATATTACTAGTCCTCATAACCATAATTTTAATGCCTGCATAATATTTTATTGTTCAGATGCCACAGTTTATCTAAACATTTCTTGTATTTTAGATATTTTCCAAATTTTTATGAGCACAATGAGTCCCATATGTTAACATTGTTCCCATAAGTATATGTATGTCTTTTGATTCTGACATTTTCCTTGAGATTACAAATTCTCTAACTGAGTAGCAGGCTCACATTTTCTTTCCTTGAGGAGTTAAAGTGTGCTACTCTGTCGTTTTTGGTCTCAATGACTGATGATAATAGTTTTTTTTTTTTTTTTCCCTTATAAGTCACTTGTTTTTTTTCTCTAGATGTCCACAGGATTTTTTTTTAAGTCCAATAATTTTACTACAATATGTCTTGGTGTTGGTCATTCTGTATTTGCTATTCATACATACATGGTGTGCTCATTTAATATGTAGTTTCAAATCTTTTCTTCTTTCAGGAAAATTTCCTTGAATTACTAGTTTTTGGTATTTAATATTTTCCTTATCTTTGTTTTTTTCTTTGTTGAATCTTAAGCCATTTATTACCTTCTCTCAAATTACTTTTAACTTTTTCCTTATTTTTGATTTTTTAAACTTCTTTCCTTTTTACCTATCTTTAAGTTTACTTGTCATTTATTCTGTATTCCTTTTAAATTAGTTTATTTTCAAAGGGATTAAAATTTCTAATTCTTTTCCAAGTTCAGACATCTCATTTCTGAGTTTCCTAATTCTGATTTATGGGTTTTTTTTAATATCATGTATTATTTTATTGTCTTCTTGTTCATCTGTTAAGAATGTCTTTCTTCTCTTTATTCTCATAGTAACTTTGTATGGGATTTATCTGTGAAGTTAGTTCCCCTGTACTTCTAGACAGAGAAGGAGTTTAGGGTATCTTTTCTAATTTTACAGAGCTTTCTTTATTTCAAGTAGTCTTTCAAAACAATGGTGACTTGTTTGTGAGGTTACCTGGCTTTGTTCTACTCCCATACGTGTTTGTGAACTTTTATTTTCCTTCAGCTCTGTTGACTCTACCCTTTTCAGTAGTGTCTACTCAGTGTGGTGCCTGGATCTGGTATTGAGGCGCCTTGGCTGGTCAGTTTTGGGAGTTTGTTGGAGCTGAACTGCTCTAGCCCTTTGGACCTTTCTGCAGACCTCTGTACAGACCCTCTCGTATGATATTCCTGGCTTAGCTAATGTCAAATTGGCCACCATGCTTTCCTGTGAATGCTCTTTGGCTATTTGGGGCTTTTCCTATTCTCAGATCTGTCTCAGACTCCCTGTAATTTCCTTTTGCTTCCTACTGTACAAAGGACTGTGGCTTTTAATCGCTTGACCTACTAGTGTCTATTTCAGCTCTCATGAGGATACCTGGTTGTCTAGTTTTGTTGTAAATGTTTTTTCATGGGATTTTAGCTTTGCTATCTGGTTTGCTATCTTTCTGTAAGACACACACACATACACAACACATACACACACATTCACTCACACACTTATACTTGCTGGGATCCCTAAGACCAGGTTTGCTGATTCACTAGGAGGACTTACAGTTCTCAACATACGGTTATACACATGGCTATGATTTATTAACAGTGAAAGGATACAAAGCAAAATCAACAAAGGGAAAAGGTGCCAAGGAAACCAAGCATGAGCTTCCAAGAGTCCTCTCTCCATGGGGAGGATATACTTAATTTCCCCAGCATCAAACTGTGACAATATGTATGAAACATTGTCTACCAGGGCGAAGATTGTTAGAGGGAAGATTGTTAGAGACTCATTATCTAGGGATTTTATTGGAGGCTGGTTACCTATGTACCCTCTGCCTCACATGTACCAGAATTCCAAATGTTCAGAAGGAAAGGAGGTGTTCAGCCATTGCTCAACATAAACTGTATCTTTTGCACAGTTTAGGCACAGTGGGACGCTTTTATCAGTTAGTGGGTCGCTGTCTTCAGTTATGGTGGCAGGAACCCTCCCCAAATCCAACATCCAAGATATCAGCCAAAGGCCAACCTTGAAAGGAGGACTTTCCAAGGATAGGCAGTCTCAGGCTTGCTTGTTAAGCCTTTTCTGTGCACAAACACATACACAAAAATGGGGGGGGTTTGGAGAAATTAAAAAACTCTGCCACCACCAGGACCTCTGTCATCTCAGAGTGCTCCAGTTACAAGGACTTTAAGCAAGACAGAATTACGTTCAGATTTCCAGTTTTGAAGAGATTATTGCTGCAGTAGTGTGAAGAATGGATAGCAAGCCATTGAGAATGAAGATGGGGAGTAGAAGCTTAGGTGACACTTGATTGGTGCTTGAAGTAAGACACTGGGAATCAAGAAGAGGAGGGGATGGAGTTGAAGGAGTACTATGTAAAATTATGGGTGTATATATGTACATATATATCATATATATACTAGAGACCATAAAACTATACAAATATGAATGTACATTCTTATCTCTGTGAAGGGGAGGCTTTTCTAAGTGTGGAAACAGAGTCGTAAGTCATGGGAACAGTTTGATAAATTTAAGCACATAAAAAATTTAAATCTGACAAAAATCAAGACTTGAGAAAACTAACAAAATTGAAAGGAAGATGGATAAAATAGATCTATGAGAGCATTAATGTCCTTATTATGTTAAGCTCAATTGCAAATTAGTCTTTTTAAAATCTTAATAGCCCCAATAGAAAATAAGTAAAGGAGATTAATAGACAATTCATAAAAGAAAGAAGACAAATCCTCACTTAGCATTTTCTACTAAGAACCTTTAAAGTGTGAACAACAATGAAATACAAATTCTTTCATAAATTAGCAATTTTTAAAAATAATAGTAGTCAGAGTATTTGGAAATTGGAAATAATTGAGATGTCTAAAATTAGATTATTTAGACAAGTTGATATCTTCATACCTTTGTATATTATCCAGCTATCAAAATCATGTATATATTAATGACAGCTAACTTTATAATAATAAAGTATGATCCTAAGTTTTCTGTTGATTCTTTACTTAGACAACATACACACAGAAAAATACTTAAAGGATATCCTCCAAAATATTAATTAGTTTTTCTCTTGGTGTTGAGATTATGGATGGTCTTTATTTTCCTTTTTGTGATTTTTAAAACAATTTCTGAATATTTATAGCAGGAGTCAGCAAATTATGAACTATGGTCTGTCTGTTATTTTTCTTAGAAATAGCTTGGATATGGAACAAGATAGAGGCTAAGAGTGCTGCTGATACTAAAATGAGTTAATACTTAAATATAATTTAGTAAATTAATACTTCATTTATTCAGGATCGTTGGATACTCTTTTGATATTCTAGAGATGACTTAGTTGATGTAGAAAGTTTAGAAATGAAGGTCTGTTATCAAAGAGATGGGGGAAGTTTTTTAAAGAAATCAGTGTAGCTACTTAAGAGTCTTTTAAGAAATTTTAAGTAAAAGATGCTCAGTGTGTGGTATATAAATGATAACTATGAGAGGTCATGAACCTGTGAGAATAGTACCAACACCTACTATTCTGGCTCTTTGTAGAAATGTTGTTTAATCCGCAAAATAACCATAACAGGCAAATAAGGGTGTTTTCTATTTTTTTCATGTGAACACTGAGGCTTGGAGTTTAAGTAATTTCCCCAAGTCATACAGAATTTAGCAGTACTTGAACCCATGTTTATCTAAGAGGAAGAGCTATGGTTATCTTTAGTCTTCCATATAGGTCCACAAATTTGAGGCAATAAATGGAATTTAGGTTTTGACTTAATCAAGAAATGCATTTTTTTCCCTTTTTAAAATTGAAGTATAATTGATTTATAGTGTGTTAGTTTCTGGTGTACTGCATAGTGATTCAGTTATACATATATACTTTTTCATATTCTTTTTTATTATAGGTTATTATAAGCTATTGAGTATAGTTCCCTGTGCTATAAGGACCTTAATGTTTATCTTAATCAAGAAATGCATTTTTAATTATTATTACAGTCATCCCCCCTTATCTGCAGAGGATGCATTCCAAGACCCCAGTGGATGCCTGAAACTGTAGATAGTACTGAACACTATATATACTCTTCTTTCCTATACATACATACCTATGATAAAATTTATCAATTAGGCACAGTAAGAGATCAACACTAACTAATAATAAAATAGAACAATTATAACAATATATGTAATAAAAGTCATTTGAATATGATATCTCTCTCTCATAATATCTTACTGTATAAACTTAATGCCTTTTCTATCTTCACTAAGCACTTATCACGCACTGCAGCTGTAACTTGCAGTTTGAAGTGTGTAGCAAAACTAGCACTAATTTCTTTTTCCTTTCACACAATATCATGGATAGAAGAGTCATTCTTACCGTAGATCTTAGCAACCTCGGCATACAATTTTTTTCTTTCCTTTTTATTAAGAGCTTTCACCTTTTCACTTAATGGAAGCACTTTACACAGCTTCTTTTTTGGCATATCCTAATTGCCAGTATCACTACTGGTGCACTTTGGAGCTATTATTAAGTAAAATAAGGGTTACTTGAACACAAGCACTGCAATACCTGCAGTGATGCAAAACACAAGACAGTCGATCTGGTAACTGAGATGCCTTCTAAGGGACTAATGGGTGGGATACCCTGAACAAAGGGGTGATTCATGTGCTGGATGAGGTGGAGCAAGATTTCATTACATTACTTAGAATAATGCACAGTTTAATATTTTTTAATTATTTATTGCTGGAATTTTCCATTTAATACTTTTGGGCTGTGGTTGACCATGGGTAACTGAAACTGTAGAAAGTGAAACCATGCAAAAGATGGGGACTGCTGTGTATAAAGTGGAAAGCTCCTTGTTTCTTTCTCTATTTAAACAGATTTCAGATGACCATATTTCAAGGATGTATTAGCAAATTCCTACTATGGTAAAGAGGTTGAATTTTATGAACTTTGAGAATCTACAAGGTCTATGATTTTTATGGTGATAGTGCTTCATCTTTTTTTAAAGTTCTGCTTGTGCATTTAATCTAAATTTAGATTATATGAAGGACTATAGCTATATGAACTCTTAAAGTGCTGCAGAAATCTTTTAAAAATTAATGTTGTGCTTATGTTTTGATAGGTTGATATATGACTCTGTAAACATTATAATTCACCAAGGATCTCTATATCTTTTATACAGTCAAAGTATATGTAGTTTATTTTTTCCTGAGTGTAGGCCAGAGGAAAGATTTGTCTATTTAAATGGATATACTTTTCTTCAACAAAAATAGAAAATATAAACCTACATTTTTATACTTTAGTCATATGAAAACGAGGAGCCAAATTTAATGGATGACATAGTAATTATCTTACCTTAGGTATGAGGTAAATACTCTCGTTTCCTTAGAATTTGTTTTTTCTTACTCCTGATTTTTTGTTGTTGTTGAGGACTAAAGCATATTATTTTGAAACATCTTAGAAGTAGAGTATGAGGTTTTAGTATGTAAAAGCTAGTGGCTTTAAATCCTCTTGGAGTGTGACAGATTAAACTAGATAGAACAAAAAATCCTCAGATTTGTGTTGTATTCTGTGCCAGTTTTATCTGGGATCTATATATGTAGCTAATAACTGCCTACTAGAACATGACTGATTGTCTCAGGACTATAATTGAAAGTGTCTTATGGCTAGTTTCCCACTCTTGTGGAATCTACTTAAAATTCATTCTATATTTATATTGCTATTTCTGTTCAGGGAAAAATTAGCATAAATGTAAAATACTTAATTTTCAGCACAGTAAATGATAATATCAGTACAAGTTTGAAAACAACATTTTAGTAAAAGTAGACAAAATTCATCCTGTTATAATCTAAGACCTATTTATTCAAACTGGATCTTTGTTTATTCTAGTCCCACAGAAAATAGAATGTTTCTACTGCCTCCAGAGATGAGTGTTTAGAGAAAGGCCAGCATTACCCTCAGGCCAACACTTTTGAAGAATGAGTATAGTCTATCCCCAGTCTAGAGTGTTGTCAATTCCTCCTTTGTAGTTTAGTTAATTTTTTATTGTGCTTCAAGTGTTGGATTGCCAGCACATCAGATTCAAACAAATATATCCAAATATCTAAAATATATATTGAAAACAAGTATGAAATGTTACTGCTTATTCTCTGCCAGTGTTCCTTTATACTTATTTGTGATTTGACTGTGACTGGCCTTTTATTTATGGTGAGATATTCTAACACTGATGAATTAATGTAGTTTATCTCAATGTATTGTATGTTTCTTCTGAAAAAAGAAGTGATTGAGGTAGTTCTAAGTTCCAAGATAATAAAAATCATGGCAAATATTCAATTATTATAATTAGGGTGTCTTAGGGTCATCTTATAGCCCACTAAATGATTTTATCATTTTCATGACTGAAACCTATTGTATTATAAACCAGGGAAGTTCTAAATCCCTTATAAATAATGTGGTTGGTGGTTGGACATTATTTATAGTTTATATAAAATATTCTTATGTATGCTTACAATTACATAAAATTTATTTTTATTTTCACAGTCTGTTCGGCACTTGAAGTACTCCTTGTTTAAGAAATCGCTACTGGGCAGTGTTTCAGATAACGGAATAGTAACCCTCTGGGATGTGAATAGTCAGAGTCCATACCATAACTTTGACAGTACACATAAAGCTCCAGCCTCAGGCATCTGTTTTTCTCCTGTCAATGAATTGCTATTTGTAACTATAGGCTTGGATAAAAGAATCATTCTCTATGATACTTCAAGTAAGAAGTAAGTGTGACATGCTCATTTCCTAATTTAGCAACAAATAATTATTTAATCGGCAGACATATTTGTGATTTGTATACCTCTGATTAATGTTCAGGAGATCTAAAGGTTGTGTATTTGTTATCTAATAAGAGAATTTTCTCTAATGTAAAAAAACCCAACAAAAACAAACAACAAACAAAATACCTAGATGAGACATGGATATTCTTTAGAGTACTTTTGGATGATGAATGTTGAAGGGTAGCATGTTAACGATTTCACATCTTTATTTTAGCAGGCATGCATGTTATTCTTTTTCAGAATACAACTAGATTTGTATATTTTTACGGCAATATGATCAATTTGCTTTAAAATTAACAAATTAGAGCAGGGTTTCTAAACTGTTGACTTTTGGGGCTGGATAATTCTCGGTTGTAGGGGGTTGTCCTGGGCACTGTAGTATATACTCAGCAGCATTCCTCACCCCTACCTACTAGATGCTGGTAGCACTCCCCAAATTAGCAAAAATGGCAAAATTACCCCATTGAGAAGCACTGATACAACGGCACATAGCTTTCTAAGTATCTGGGTTCATTGTGCCTTCTTGTCCTTCTTTAAAAAAAAGGCCAAAAACAAAAAGCAGAAAAAATAGAAAAACATTGTCAACCCTTTTAAAAAATTTATTGTTACTTATTTCACTCTCTTCTTCTTTTTCCTTTTTTATTCTTTTTCTTTTTGAACTAATTTACTTAGAGCCTTCAGAGTCAGTAAACCATTCCCCTCATACACTTGACACTCCAGCAGGGAGCTTGGCTTCTTCAGATCAGTGTCCATATTTGTGTATTCGCTTCTGGAGGACTAAGCCTCATGGATTCTGTTACTAGCTTTTTGATCAAGTGATGCACAACTAAGAACAAAGTAGCAGCTGCTTTCCTGTCAAAGGTCATAGTCCTCTGGAGGCCTAAGCAGGCCACTTAGATGCGAGATACTTAGAGCCTGCCTAACCCTGAGGCTAGAGCCCCTGTTTGTGGACTAACATGCAGTAATTCTGTCACGTTCACTGCCAAAGGAATAATTACTCAAAGAGACAGGTCCTATTTCATGTAGAATGTATCTATTGGAAGTGAACAGAAAAACAGGATCAAGTGTTTAGCAGTTCCTTTACATACCCTTGTATTAGCAATGTCTCTAAGTCTAATCCAAAATTTCTGCTTTAGACAAATATTTGAGGTGGAAATTCTAAGTAACTGCTGAACTGTAAGTAACTTTGGTTTGGTATACAGTTGTTTGCATGTCATACAAGCTTATATACCTGTGTGCACTCACGTACCCACCTATATACTTTGCTCTCCTTCCAAAGGCTAGTGAAAACTTTGGTGGCTGATGCTCCTCTAACTGCAGTAGATTTCATGCCTGATGGAGCCACTTTGGCCATTGGATCTTCCCGTGGGAAAATATATCAGTATGACTTAAGGATGTTGAAATCACCAGTTAAAACCATCAGTGCACATAAGACATCTGTACAGTGTATAGCATTTCAGTACTCCACTGCTCTTTCTAAGGTAAGATATTTTCTTTCTTTTTGGCATTTTTGATTTTACTAAATCAGTCTAGTTCAGAATATAGAAATAGAACAGTATTGTTTTTGCTTTATAATCATTTTTGTATGAAAGCATTTTAAATTTTAGTACAAAGCCCTTTGGTACTTAGTTTTAAAACTTTTTTTTTTGGACTTAATATCACATATCTCTCTCTTCAAAAATATTAAAAGGCTCTTTTGGTTCAGAGGGAAGCTTAAGATTTGTCAGGGACAAAAATATCTATTTTTTAAACTAATAGGGAATTTATAAAATATTAATGTATAGTATGGAGCATTAGAAACCTGAGCTTTTAAATGTTCCATTGCATTTCAGTCAGGTTTAAATAAAGGCTGTTCAAATAAGCCCGCAGCTGTGAACAAACGTACCGTTAATGTGAGCGCTACCAGTGGAGGGGTCCAGAATTCTGGAAATGTCAGAGAAGCAGCCACTGCTTCCCTTGCTGCCGTTCCGCCGCAGCCCAAGACAGCAGCTGTGGGGAAAGGCGCCGTCGCAGTTCAAGACAAAGCAGGTAAATGTCGCTTGTATCTGGTATCTGGAATTCCCACCCTCCCTCTGCAAATAAATACCATTAGCACTTTCTTCACGAACTCAGAACTCAAATTCACTTGAGTATTTACTGGGTAAAATTATTAGTTGATGGTAAAAATTGAAGAAGTGAAAATTTTAACGTTAGCTATATATTTTTAAAAAATTAATGAAAGGTACTTCACTTACTCTATTTCAGCTGAATTTTTGTTGTAAGAAATACTACCTTAAAAAATAATGCCAATTCAGAAATAAACCACTACAGACTGGATGGATGACTTTTTGTTGTGTCTTCATATTAATCAATAGAGAGTATGAAACTTTGCTATCATTATGATTTGATGTCTGAGTTAAAGGTCCGGGGGCTAGAGTTATACATTCAAACATGTTTAGGACCTAGAATAAGGAAAGGAAATTTCTTCTTTCTAACAGTTTAACTCTTGGTATAAACATCCTTCAATGATGGCAGTGTACAAATGTTTGGTCATATTTTAACTTTCTGTCAGGTGTTGTTGGAAAGGTTTATTTCATTAGCCAGACTTGGACATTATTGGATATACAAATTGATCTCTGTTTTTATCCCAGGCTTTTTAGTTTTCATTTGGGACCAAGATGACAAATAAAACACTTTTTAAAATGGAATATAGTAACATGCAACTGAGTCAAATGCCAGACTTTCATCAAAGCTCTTGAATCCCTAGAACCAATCCTTGTCCCCAAAATAAGCAAGAAGCTACTGAGTTTGCGAAGTTCCTCTTACAACATCCCTGCCCTAAAGTCATGCAGTGTATATACTGAGAGAAGATAGACTGCTGCATGTGTCTTTATTGTTGTCTGCTATTCTTTGTGAGTTACATATTCTGGTTTCCTTCCTCTCATTAAACTATCGAGATTAGTTAAGTCGTCTGAGGTCAGTAACAATGTTAAGCTCCCACTGTTAGTGAAGAAAAACACAAAAAAAGGGGAAAAAGATCCATTCACTGCATGTTGGGGAAAGGAACTAAGACTATTTAATCCTGCTATATATGAGGCATTGTGCTATATGCTTTACAGATTTTTTTTTTCATTTTGTATATATATATATATATATATATATAGAAGTATAGTCAGTTTATAATGTGTCAAGTTCTGGTGTGCAGCATAATGCTTTAGTCATACATGAACATACATATATTCATTTTCATATTCTTTTTCACCATAAGTTACAAGATACTGAATATAGTTCCCTGTGCTACAGTGTGAACTTGTTTATCTGTTTTATATATATTAGTTAGTATCTGCAAATCTCGACCTCCCAGTTTATCCCTTCCCACCCCCTTCCCCCTGGTAACCATATGTTTGTCTTCTATGTGTAGACTTTTTTATCATTTGTAGATGATCATAAGAGTGAGTCAATAATAACTAAAGTAAATTGTGCTCAGTATACTTTATTTAAGAAGGAAGCAAGGTACGTAAATTATTTAGAAAATTTCTATCAAAATGGCTAAAAAGTGTGGTGTTGTATGAATAAATAAGTATTTGCTTTCGAGGAGCCCTTCATTCCATGAAAATGATGGTTAACTGAGCTATTGTTATATTCTGCTTTCTTTTCCTAATGTTTGCAGTTGTAATAACACTTATTTTTGTATCTAATTCCTACAAGGTCTGCCTCGAAGCATAAACACAGATATTTCATCTAAGGAAATAGACAGTGGAAAAAATCAGGATTTCTCCAGCTTTGATGACACTGGAAAAAGTAGTTTAGGTGACATGTTCTCACCTATCAGAGATGGTAAGTCTGTTCAGATCAGAGGATCATGTTCTTTTGCCCTGGTAGTCAAGACATTTATTTTTCTGGCTAAAAAATATGGATAATAGCTTGTCTTGCTCTATTCATGACAGTTGCTAATTTTCTCAATCTCTAGGATGGTATCTTTTCCTTAGCCCTGATATTTCAAATGTTACCATTCCAAAATATATGCTGGTTATTTTCACATGGGAACTATACAAATAGCTCTCAAGTTAGTATTTTAATTTCTACAGACATTTCTTAAAGGAAGTTTTGCCTCCATAGGCAATCTTTTACTTGTATCTACTTCTAAATAAATCCTTCTCAAACCTTGGATATTTTGATAGGGAAAAAATACCTTCCTAATGTAAAAAATTTGGTAACTTGAGTATTATTTAATTGGTATTAAGTGTTTTCATGGAGAAATATGGCTGGGGGATAGATTGCCTCATCTTTTACACTGTGTATCACACACACAGACAAATGTATACATGTATTCCCCATTGCTAGCATATGTTGCCATTAAAAAGATAAAAGCCAAAAAACAAAAAAAACTTTGCCAGTTTGTTAAATGGAAACATATATCACTGTCGTTCACCCTGCATGAACTAGGTATATTGATTGGTGGTGCATTTTTGGTACTAAGGTTTATACTGTTTTCTTAAATGGGATAATCTCACTGCTAATAGCAGTATTGTCAACAATGTGAGTAAATTTCTAGAGGATAATTTGGCAGGCTTACATATTCATACTTTTTTGCTTGTTAATTGCATTTCTATAAACTTACCTAAGAAAACATTCAGAGAAGCCCACAAAGATTTGTATGCTTACTGTTTATAATAATGAAAAACTGGAGTGAATGTAAATGTCAGCAGTAGCAGGAAGTTTAAATCATTACATATACATCTTGTAAAATTTAATTTTTTACTTTAAAATTGTTTATTTTCCAAATTTTCTACAACAAATTTCATAATCAGAAAGAATAAATACATATGTAGTGGTACAGAATTATTGAGTGTCTTCTGCCTTACCCAGCTTGAAAATGACTCCTTAAATTGCCAGGTAAAATTCCCCTATCTTCCACCTAATAAAAGAGGAAGGATTCCTTTCTTTCAGAATGAGGAGGGTCGTACTACGTAGTTGAAGGGTAAAGAGAGGAAAGATGTGGGCAAAGGAGGGAAAAGTGGCTTGGGCTAGAGCTGACAAAGGTTTTAGAGGTCAGTACCCAGAAGGGGAGCTTTGGTTTATGAGAACCCCTGGAATAATTTTTGAAATGAAGGGTCTTTTTGGAAGTGTTTCAGTTACAAATGAAATCATCTTTAATGGTTTTTAAGAGAAGTAAATAAAGGATAGAAATTCCTCTTTAATTACTTTTGCTATTTAAAAATGATTAGATTTTGAGCCATATGCCCTTCATTTAATAGAATTTGATATTTATTAAGAAAAAAGTAGATATTAAATATAGTACTTGTTTTCATTGTCAAGAGATTTATATTTTAATCTCACAGATCCAACAATACTTAGGTAAAAGCTTAATCTGTGCCTCAGTTTCTTCATCTTTTAAAATACTTCTGCTTTTGTTAGGAAAAAATAAATAATTTCTCAAAGCATGTGTATTGTGCAATTAAGTAGGTATATATACATACATGCAGACAGATGATGATAGTCCTACTAATATGATAATCATGTGTGATAATTTATTGGCCATTTGAATTTCTGGTGAATTTTTTATGACCTTTGCCCATTTTTGGTTGTTAATTGGTAATGAATAATAATACATTACTGAAATATTCTTAAACATATTCTACCATTGAAATAAATATTAATAAATCTTATGTTTTTAATAACGTTGTATTGCTTGCAAAATATTTTTATATTATTTCAGTTGATCATCAAAACAATCTTGTGAGATCACCGGGGCATTATCTCTATTACACAGATGCAGAAACTGAAGCTTAATTGTGTTAAAGGCTTGTCCGAAGTCTCAGAGCTACTAAGTGGTATAGGCAAAACTGGATTACAGATCTCTGGAGCCTACTCCAGTGCTTTTTCTAGTATACTTTGCTGTCTCATTAAATGACTATACTGTAGAATTATCTTTTCATACTTGCTGCTATGCATGAAGCTAAAGGAATGAAAAGGGAAGTTTATATGAATGCTAGCTTTAACTTCACTCAGATTTTTCTTCCTAAAATCATTAGTGTCTGAACTCTTTGGGGAATGAATAGGAAGCTGAAATTGCTAAGCCTTCTTTATCATTTATTAAATGTGATTTTCTAATTTTACTGTAGATGCTGTAGTTAACAAGGGAGGTGATGAGTCCACAAGCAAAGGAGATGGTAAGAACTATTGAGAAGTATTTTTATGAAAATTAAAAGTGATACTGTGTTATCTATTGCTGTGAAACAGACAAATTACTCTGACATTTTGAAGCTTAAAAGAACGTTTATAATCTCCTAATTGTGGGTTAAGAATCCAAGCATGGTTTAGCTTGTCGCCTTTGGCTTCAGGTATCTCTTGATACTTTAATTAGGGTGTCAACAGGTGCAGTCACCTCAAGGCATGACTGGGCAAGGACTGCTTCGAAGCTCATTCACGTGGCTGTTGGCTGAAGAGACCAGCTCCTTCCCGTGTGTGCCGCTCCACAGGGCAGCTGGCAGAAGGGCAGCTGGCTTCCCCCAGAGCTGGTGCCAGAGGGTGAGAGAGGGCACTTGAGATGGAAGCCACAGTGTGTGACTTAATCTTGGAAGTGAGATCCCACCACTTTCGCTTTATACTCTTTATTGGAAGTATGTTCCTAAGTTCAAAGGGAGGGGCTTTCACAAGGGCATGGATCCATAGCTGAAGGCAGGGATCATTGGGAGCTATCCTGGAGGCTGCCTACCACGATATATACCACAGACATATACCACATTAACAGTTTTCAGTTGTCAGAAACCAATACTGACTAAACATTCATTGTATTTGCAGTTTTCAATATATTTTCATATAAAATATCTCTTTTAAGCTTCACCACTCAGGGAGATAGATTGATATCATCCTTCACATTTACAGAACAGGAAACAGTCACAGACAAGTTTTGAGTTTTACCCCAGAGTTCACATGAAGTAAGGTGCAGAGCTGACAAATTAACCTGTTGTCTGAATCCAAATCCAAGTCTTTTTACTGTATTAACCTATCGTGTTAAATGCTTTCCTTTAATATCCAAGGTTGGGGAACATCATATGCAAGTGCTGATTTTTTTTCTCTTCTTTTTCAGGCCTTGACTTCCTACCACAGTTGAACTCAGTGTTTCCTCCCAGAAAAAATCCAGTAGCTTCAAGCACTGCAGTACTGCATTCTAGTCCTCTTAATGTGTTAATGGGATCTCCAGGGAAAGAAGAAAATGAAAATCATGATCTGACAGCTGAATCTAAGAAAATGTATCTGGGAAAACAGGAATCTAAAGAATCCTTCAAACAGGTATCTGCCAGAAAAGGATACGGAACTCACTGTGTGTGTTTATCACTAGCAAATATGGTAAAGCTTACCACTAGAAAACAGGCAGTTGCCAGTGGAGATGTCCTAATTGTTGAGTGCTGTGTACTTAGTAGGTAGAAAATATTCTTAAATCTTGATGCCACTTGTTAAAAACTAAAAGATACCTTTGAAATCTGTCTTTGGCTATGTAGGTGGTAATAGCAGGTATAACCTTATGATGTTTCTTCTAAGACAAGGTAACTTGATTTAACTGTCTGGGTAAGAATATTCTTTAGAATGTATTTCCATTGCAGCAAAAAGCACTAAATTGGTGGTCAAATCATTTACCCTAAGTCTTAGAGCAAATTGCTAAGAATGTAATTCATCATTTGTACCTTCTGCTGTAATCCTATATAGAATGTGCTGTTCAGTATGTCTGTTTATTTTCATATTATTTTTTTAGAATGATACTGAAAAAGATACTTAGGAAGCGCAAAAATGTCTTTTGACTTATTTTTCAAATATTTCTGACTAGTTACCCCATGAGTTTGTTTTTGCCTGTGACTGTCATTTTAAATGACATTCAACAGCAGATTCTTAGTAAATAAGCTTTTCCTCATCATGTTATCATTGAGATTGTTTTTCATTAGTAAACTTGATTTATTTTGCTACTGGTCCTAGCAATATTTTTTTCTCCTTTAGTATCCCTTCCTATTTTTCTTTTTTCTGACCCTACCTACTAGAAAAAAGAGAAAAGTAGGTACAAATTATCAGGATAATACAAGTAAAACCAGAATTTAAATATTAATTGTTTATTTTAAATGTGAAGTTTCCAAAATTGATCTCGGGTGCTGAAACTGGAAATCTAAATACCCCTCCATCATCTAACCAAACAAGAAGTCCTGAGAAATTTGAAAAGCCAGAAAAAGAAATTGAAGCCCAGTTAATATATGATCCTCCAGTCAATGGATCCACAACTCCTAGTAAGTACATAAAACTTTCTGATGTTTGAAAGTGTTAAGTTGAAAACTTCCACTGTTTAACTTGAAAAGGACAGATTAACAGAGTGATCATAGATGAAGAAGTTCAAGGAGTTTAAAATTTATGACACTTCTCTAGTGTGTGACTCTCTTATTAGAAGACAAATGTATATGCAAGGTTAAACTGAACCACACTGATTTGATACTCTATGGGTATGAATTTCATTTTCAATCTAATATGTAAGGGTATTTAGTATGGCCCAGATAGGAATATAATACAGGGCCTTTTGGGAGACGGAGAAGATGGCGGAGTAGAAGGACGCTCGCAGGTCACCCTCTCCCACAAATACACCAAGACCCACATCTACAGACCCACTCAGCCAACCAGAGCACCTGCGGAACTCCAACAGAACATCGCCCTCTTCAAAAGATAAAGACGCCAAAAATCTGGTAGGAGAAAAGGAAAAAAGAAAGAACAAAAGGCAAAGCAGCGCTGGACAGGTCCCGCGGGGAGGGAGCGGCAAAGGAGGACTGGCGCTCGCTCGCTGGGTCTCCCCTCTCCAACTGAGAGGCCAGCGGGACGGAGGGGGAGCCTCCGAGGCTCGGATCTGTACAGAGCAGCCCTTGACTAACAGAACTAAGTTAAAGGGGCACAGAGCGTCCCCCCGACACCTAGCCTGAGACGCGGGTGGCAGCGGTGGGCAGGGCCAGGCTGCACAAGCCGGGCGGAGGACGGGGGCGGCTGCACAGGGGCAGCCCCGGGGGACTGCAAGGGGCTGCGCGCCATGGCTGTGGGTGCACAGGGCAGAACAGTCTGGGCCCTCCATAAAACAGCAAGGTTGATGTGCTCTAGGGGGACGGGGGCACACCCCCATCTTTGAAAACCCGCGGAAAGTTTTCGGGGGAAGAGAGGCGGGGCTCAGGCACAGCCGCCATATCCACCGCACTGAGCACCCAGGCGGGGGCGGGGGCGAAACCTGCATCCGCACCGAAGAGCTTAGCAGCCTCAAAGGCCAGACTGAGACTGGCCTGCAGCCCGGGGCAGATAGGATCCTTCCATCCTGGTCCCTCAGAGAACTAGCTCCACAAAGACAAACAAGGAGCTGGGTTTTGGCTCGGAGCAGGGACAGGGCTGTCCCTCGATCTTCCCCGAGCCCACCTGCGGAGCGCCGACCAGGGCTGAGCGCGCAGCCGCACAGAGACCGGAGCTACCGGCGGTGCAGGTAGAGGGAGAGCGGCCCCCCCGCCTTTCGGGCAGGAACACAGCCCCTGACCGAGGTGCTGGGAGGGGGCACGACCCGCCCTCCTACCTGGCCAGTCTGCAACATCTGACTGCGGCATCCGGAGGGGCAGCGACCTGCCCGCCCACAGCAGAGAGCTGCGCCTGACCCAGTGTTAGGAGGAGGTGCAATCTGCTTGCCTACAGGTGCTGGGAGCAGCACAGAAGAGGGCGCCAATGGAGGGCCTCTGAAAACAGTAAGCTGAGCTTCCAAAACAGGACGAAGACAGAAAGACTTCACATTAAAAGCACACAGACTTCAGGAGAACACCGACAACCCCCCCCCCCTTTTTTTTTTAAATCTGTTTTTTACCTGTTCTATTTTCTATTACTCTCTTAATTTTTACTTCTTAATTCATTTCTATTTCTCTTGGGTTTTGATGTCCTGCTATTGATTAGGCACAGGTTTCAAATACATCTATTCATCTCCCCCCCCCCTTTTTTTGTAAAGGTTTTAGAAGGACGTCTCAACCCGATTAATACTCTGCTTCAACTCACTCTTCTATTATTCATTATACACTGTTTTCAAACCCTCTTTCTCCCTTCTTTTAAAATTCTCTCTCTCTCTCTCTTATTTTTTTTTCTTTTTTTCCTAAGTTCTATTCCTAAATAGGCATCAGATAGATAAAATCCTTAAGGACCAAAATAAACAACTGATACTCCATAAACCACAGTGCCAAAGAGGTATGAGCAAGATGAAGAAGCAGAAGAACCTTTCCCAATTAAAAGAACAAGAGAAATCCCCTGAAAGAAAGATCAACGAAATAGACATCGATAGCCTACTAGATCAAGATTTCAAAAAAGGAGTGATCGAATTGCTGAAGGAATTAAAAGAGATAGTGTTTAGAGATATAAAATATGTCAAAAATGAAATTGAAGCTATAAAGAAGAGCCAAGTAGAATGGTTAAACTCATTGACAGAGATGAGGAATGATCTAATAGCTGTGCAAAGCCGACTAGATAATGCAGAGGAACGAATTAGTGATCTAGAAGACAGGGCAATAGAAAGCACCCATTCAGAAGAACTACAAGATAAGCAAATAAAAAATAATGAAAATAGCATAAGGGACCTATGGGATAATATAAAGCATCCCAATCTTTGCATAATAGGGGTCCCAGAAGGAGAAGAAAGATCAAAGGGGATTGAAAAGGTTTTTGAAGAAATCATGACTGAAAACTTCCCAAACGTAAAGAAGGAATCAGATATCCAAGTACAGGAAGCTCAGAGGGTCCCAAACAGGAAGAACCCAAATAGACCCACACCAAGACATACCATAATCAAGATGGCCAGAGTCAAGGATAAAGAAATGATTCTAAAGGCAGCAAGAGAAAACCAAAGAGTAAGTTACAAGGGAACCCCCATAAGGCTCTCAGCTGATTTCTCTACACAAACACTACAGGCCAGAATGGAGTGGCAAGATATATTCAAAGCCCTGAATGAAAAAAAGATGCAGCCTAGGATCCTTTATCCAGCAAGGCTATCCCTGAGGATAAAAGGAGAAATAAAGAGTTTCACAGACAAGAAAAAGCTGCAGGAGTTTAGCAACACTAAACCCATGCTAAAAGAAATATTGAAAGGGCTATTCTAAATAGAAAAGCAGCAGGATGCTACAGAAATGAGAAACACACAACTGGAAAGGTGATAACTCATGAATTACAAATAAAGTAAACATGAAATTATAAAAGAAGACATACAAATTACTGAGAGTGGGAGAGGGAGGCAGGGAAATATAGAATATTTTTTTCTTTCTTTTTTAAATTTTTTTTAACAGTAGGATGGGTTTGAGATTATGTTACTATCAGTTTAATAAAAACAGTTATAGTAATGGGTTGATAGATTTACAAAAAAGGGTAACCACAAGCCAAAAATTTACAAGGGAGTCACAAGAATTAAATAAAATCCATGATAATACAAAGGAAAATTACCAAACCACAAAAGGAAGAAGAAAGGAACGAAGAGGATATACCAATTCAACTGCAAAGATAAGTTCAAAATGGCAATAAACACACATCTATCATTAATTACTATAAATGTTAATGGACTAAATGCTCCAGTCAAAAGACACAGAGTGGCAGACTGGATAATAAAGCAAGAACCTTCAATATGCTGCATACAAGAGACCCACTTTAGGGAGAAGGACACATATAGATTGAGAGTGAAAGGATGGAAAAGGATATTCCATGCAAATGGAAAAGCCAAAAAAGCAGGTGTTGGAGTACTGATTTCAGACAAAATAGACTTTAAAACAAAGGCCATAAAGAAGGACATTTTATAATAATTAAAGGAGTGATACAAGATGAGGAAATTACACTCGTTAATATATATGCACCCAATATAGGAGCACCTAAGTACATACAAGAATTACTAACAGAGATAAAGGGGGATATTGATGGGAATACAATCATAGTTGGAGATTTTAACACTGCATTAACATCACTAGACAGATCTTCCAGACAGAAAATAAACAAGGCAACAGAGAAATTAAATACTATAATAGAAAAACTAGATTTGGTGGATATTTTCAGAACATTACACCCCCCAAAAATAGGATATACATTCTTTTCAAGTGCACATGGAACATTTTCCAGGATCGATCATGTACTTGGGCACAAAAGAAACCTCAACAATTTTAAGAAGATAGAAATTATCTCAAGCATCTTTACTGACCACAATGCCATGAAACTGGAAATCAACAACAGAGAAACAAAGGAGAAAAAAAGGAAAGCATGGAGATTAAACAATATGTTATTGAGAAAACAATGGATCAATGAGGAAATCAAAGCTGAAATTAAAAAATACCTTGAGACAAATGATAATGAAAGCACAACCACTCAAAACCTATGGGACACAGCAAAGGCAGTGCTAAGAGGGAAGTTTATAGTGATACAGGCCTTCCTCAAAAAAGAAGAACAATCTCAAATAAACAATTTAACCCACCACCTGAATGAATTAGAAAAAGAAGAACAAAAAGCCCCAAAAAGCAGCAGAAGGAAGGAAATAATAAAGATCAGAGAGGAATTAAATACAACAGAGATTAACAAGACCATAGAAAAAATCAACCAAACCAAAAGCTGGTTTTTTGAAAAAGTAAATAAAATCGACAAACCTCTGGCCAAACTCACAAAGAAGGAAAAAGAGAGCACAAATTAGCAAAATAAGAAAGGAAAATGGAGAAATTACAACAAACAAAATAGAAATACAGAATATCATACGAGAATATTATGAAAAACTATATGGAACCAAACTGGATAACCTAGAGGAGATGGACAAGTTTCTGGAAACATACTGTCCACCAAAACTGAATCAAGAAGAATCTGAACGCTTGATCCGATCACTAGAAAGGAAATAGAAATAGCAATTAAAAACCTCCCTACAAATAAAAGTCCAGGACCGGACGGCTTCACCAGGGAATTCTACCAAACATACAAAGAAGAACTCATACCAGTCCTTCTCAAACTCTTCCAGACGATTGAAAAGGAGGGAATACTCCCAAACTCATTCTATGAAGCCACCATCACCCTGATACCAAAACCAGGCAAAGACACTACAAAAAAAGAGAATTATAGGCCAATATCACTGATGAACATAGACGCCAAAATCCTCACCAAAATTTTAGCAAATAGAATCCAACAACACATAAAAAAGATTATACATCATGACCAAGTGGGGTTCATCCCAGGGACACAAGGCTGGTTCAAGATACGCAAATCAATCAATGTAATACATCACATCAACAAGAGAAAGGACAAAAACCACATGATCATCTCAATCGATGCAGAAAAAGCATTTGATAAAATTCAACACCCATTTATGATAAAAACTCTCGCCAAAGTGGGTATAGAGGGAACATATCTCAACATAATAAAAGCTATATATGACAAACCTACAGCCAGCATAGTACTCAACGGTGAAAAACTCAAAAGCTTCCCACTAAAATCTGGGACAAGACAAGGCTGCCCACTATCACCACTCCTATTCAACATAGTCCTGGAAGTCCTAGCCACAGCAGTCAGGCAAGAGAAAGAAATAAAAGGGATCCAAATTGGAAAAGAAGAGGTAAAAGTGTCATTATATGCTGATGACATGCTACTATATTTAGAAAACCCTAAAAGGTCCACACAAAAGCTACTAGAGCTGATTGAAGAATTCAGCAAGGTAGCAGGTTACAAAATTAACGTTCAAAAATCAGTTGCATTTCTTTACACTAACGGTAAATCAACAGAAGAAGAAAGTAAAGAAACAATCCCCTTTAAAATAGCACCCAAAGTAATAAAATATCTGGGAATAAATCTAACCAAGGAGGTGAAAGAATTATACACAGAAAACTATAAACCATTGATGAAGGAAATTAAAGAAGACTTTAAAAAATGGAAAGATATTCCATGCTCTTGGATTGGAAGAATCAATATTGTTAAAATGGTCACACTGCCCAAGGCAATCTACAGATTTAATGCAATCCCTATCCAATTACCCAGGATATATTTCACAGAACTAGAAAAAATCATAATAAAATTCATATGGAACCATCAAAGACCTAGAATTGCCAAAGCATTACTGAAGAGAAAGAAAGAGGCTGGAGGAATAACTCTCCCAGACTTCAGACAATACTATAGAGCTACAGTCATCAAGACAGCATGGTATTGGTACCAAAACAGACATATAGACCAATGGAACAGAATAGAGAGCCCAGAAATGAACCCACAAACTTTTGGTCAACTCATCTTCGACAAAGGAGGCAAGAATATACATTGGAATAAAGACAGTCTCTTCAGCAAATGGTGTTGGGAAAACTGGACAGCAGCATGTAAAACAATGAAGCTAGAACACTCCCTTACACCATATACAAAAATCAACTCAAAATGGATTAAAGACTTAAACATAAGACAAGATACAATAAACCTCCTAGAGGAAAACATAGGCAAAACATTATCTGACATACATTTCAAAAATTTTCTCCTAGAAGAAATAAAAGCAAGAATAAACAAATGGGACCTAATGAAACTTACAAGCTTCTGCATAGCAAAGGAAACCAGAAATAAAACAAGAAGAAAACCTACGGAATGGGAGAAAATTTTTGCAAGTGAAACTGACAAAGGCTTGATCTCCAGAATATATAAGCAGCACATACGACTCAATAACAAAAAAATAAACAACCCAATCCAAAAATGGTCAGAAGACCTAAACAAGCAATTCTCCAAGGAAGACATACAAATGATCAAAAAGCACATGAAAAAATGCTCAATATCACTAATTATCAGAGAAATGCAAATCAAAACTACAATGAGGTATCACCTCACACCAGTCAGAATGGCCGTCATTCAAAAATCCACAAATGACAAATGCTGGAGAGGCTGTGGAGAAAGGGGAACCCTCCTACACTGCTGGTGGGAATGCAGTTTGGTGCAGCCACTATGGAAAACAGTGTGGAGATTCCTCAAAAGACTAGGAATAGACTTACCATATGACCCAGGAATCCCACTCCTGGGCTTGTATCCAGAAGGAAATCTACTTCAGGATGACACCTGCACCCCAATGTTCATAGCAGCACTATTTACAATAGCCAAAACATGGAAACAGCCTAAATGTCCATCAACAGGTGACTGGATAAAGAAGAGGTGGTATATTTATACAATGGAATACTACTCAGCCATAAAAACCGACAACATAATGCCATTTGCAGCAACATGGATGCTCCTGGAGAATGTCATTCTAAGTGAAGTAAGCCAGAAAGAGAAAGAAAAATACCATATGAGATCACTCATATGTGGAATCTAAAAAACAAAAACAAACAAACAAACAAAAACAAAGTGTAAATAAAGGACAGAAATAGACTCACAGACAGAGAATACAGACTTGTGGTTACCAGGGGGGTGGAGAGTGGGAAGGGATAGACTGGGATTTCAAAATTGTAGAATAGACTACACTGTATAGCACAGGGAAATATACACAAAATGTTATGATAACTCACAGAGAAAAAAATGTGACAGTGTGTATATGTCCATGAATAACTGAAAAATTGTGCTGAACACTGGAATTTGACACAATTGTAAAATGATTATAAATCAATAAAAAATGTTAAAAAAAAATACAGGGCCTTTTGAAAATGGGTCATTAACTATCTGAAATTGTCTCCCCCACCCCCCATATTAAAGTTCTGTCCATAGAGTTCATGTCACAGACCCTAAAAACTTGATCACATTTAAAAGGATATTCGGTTTGGCAAGAAGAGTTATTTATACAAAACAACTCTTTGTGTAGAAGCAGCTCTTTTATATGGATACCTGTATTTTAAGGTTTCTGTGGATATATTGCATTAGCTTAAACTCGAGGGCTTTGCCTGTAGCACTATTTTACTCCTCTGTTCTTCTGTTTGTTTTTAATAGTCTTGGTTTATCTAGTTGGTGGTGCAGCTTGTCACATTCATCTTTTAAAAGAGGAAATGGTTCAGAGATTCTTCAAGATTAATTTCTCTTGTATGTTATTACATTAGACAGTTGGCCATTTATATATATAGATAAATGACTATTAGAAATAATGTTATAGAAAGTTTCTAAGATTTGTATTTCACAGTGAATTTTTCTAAATGTCACAGGAACACTATTCGTTACCAGTTTCTCAAGTTTTCCATTGCCAAATCATATTTAGAAATGTTTGATGTCTCTTAGTCCAAGCTGACTATTTATTTTCTCCATTTTTTAATTTCAGATCCAAAGATAGCATCCTCTGTCACTGCTGGAGTTGCCAGTTCACTATCAGAAAAAATAGCTGATACCATTGGAAATAATTGGCCAAATGCACCACTGACATCTGTTCAAATCCGTTTTATTCAGAACATGATACAGGAAACACTGGATGACTTTCGGTAGTTGGGAAATTACTCTTTCTAGACCTTAACTGGCTTTTTTAACTAGATGTAAAACCATAAGTAGTATTGGTGGTTACTAACTTTGCTTAGGTTCTGGGGACCATAAAACCATAGAAAACATGATGAGTTTTGTTGATCTTGAAGTACTAACTTTATTGTACATCAGCTAGGAAAAGGCACATTTCCCTAGGCAGGTATTGGATAACTTGGCAGGGCAGTCTAGCAGCCAGGTGCCATTGTGGATTTTTTTATCATCAAAATGTGGACAGATTCTGGTAAGCTCAAACGGGATTCTTATAGTATTTATAGATCACCTATTAAGTAGGCTATGTGCAATAATGTAGTAGAGAAATATATTTTTAAAAGATATTTTTAAATCATTTAAAAATTTCTGAATATGTTTAAATAGAATGGATCGAATGTAATACTTAATGTTCTTGCCTAGAGCTATCCTTGTCTTCTCATTCTTTGAATTTTGAACATTGTAAGAATATTCTAGAATGCTTTTTCCTTTTACCTATCATCTTAATATGTTTTGAAAGCTATTTTCAGTTATTTGAATCTTTGTATTCTTTTTCCCTTTCTGACCCATAGTTATGTAGTATTCTTGCTCAGATTTGGAATATCATGAGCAAGAATATTGGAGAAGATGTAGTTTTTATTGGTGCATGTTTCTTAATGTTAAAAATGTTTTGAAAAAATATTTTTAAAGAAAAATAATCATTTTGACATTTATAATGTGCCTAGTATATACTGATACTAAGGATACAAAAATCAATGGTCTGCCCACCTTACAGTTTAATTGGGGTAGGTGTAGTGTGTCCTGCTATGATGTGTTTCTTTAATGTGAATTAATTTATTTGTAAATAGGCAGCAGTAACAATGTGATGGGAAATTTTGTTTCATGCAACAGCTGCCAAAACAAAGTACATGAACACAGGTGAAGGCAGCAAACCGCCTCTCAGTGCCCATCTCTTCCTATTCCCTTCCCTTTAACTTGGTTTGGCTGTGTGCTCTGTGTTAGGAAGTGCTTATTTTGTGATTGTTCCCCATCTTTGGGCATTTTATCCTCCATGCTTGACAGCCCCAATCCTCTCTTTTTCTTTCCCCTTTTGTCAAGTGGCCCTCCCTTTTTTTTAAGGTAAAATCTTTGATTATTCAATAGTTAAACTTTATGAGGATTTAAATTGTTTTTGTTAGTGCTCTGGTTACAAAGTTGCATAGGTTTTGAGTGGTCTGCCCCAGTCCTTTCTCCTCGAGTCTTGTTATTTTCTTTTCTTCTTTCTTTTTTTCTAGTTTTATTATTTCAAAAATACTTAAAAAGGTAGATCTCACATTAAGTGTACAATATAGTATTATTAACTATAGGCACAATGTTGTACAGTAGACCTCGTGAACGTATTCATTTTGTGTAACTGAAATTTTATACACGTCAATTAGCAAATTCCTGTTTTCCCTTCTCTCCAGCCCCTGACACCCACAGTACTGTTCTTAGCTTCCATGGATCGGACTGTTTTGGATTTCTCATATAAATGGGATCGTGCAGGTTCATCCATGTTGTCACTTCAAGATTTCCTTCTTTTTAAGGCTGAATAATATTCCATTATATGTACATACCACATTTTTTCATCCAGTCCTATAATTTTCAATACACAGTTTTAAAGAATATGAGGTATTTCAGGAATGCATATATAAGGCAAAATAGCAGAATTGTCCGGGTACAGCCAACTACAATATAATATGAATAAAGAAATGTTGGAAACACAGAAATGGAGCAGTTCTGCTGTGGCAGATTTAGAAAGAAGTCACTGCCCTGCCTTCAGCTTTCAGCATGCCTTGCCTGCCTGCACCTGGGGTGTGGGGGTGGGTAGGGGCACCTCTCCATCAGCCATAGGAAGCTTCCGCCTGGCACTCAGGGAGCACCCAGAATGGCTCAGAGGATTTCTGTAAATTCACCTACTCTGACTTCAGCCTTCAGTAGGTCTTGTCTGCTGTATGTTACAGTGGAGGGTCAGAGGTGGGTACTGAGAGGCTCTGTTAGCTGTTCTCCCTCAGCTCTGGAGGCGGCCTTCTCCATGAGGGCCTGGAGTGCTTCAGGGGGGTTAGTCTCAGTTTTAAGTCTTCATGAGGCTTAATGCATCTGTGACTTAGGGGCTCTCTCTCAGCCCTCCTGCTCTGCCCCTAATTTTTAATGTGAGCACTCAATGAAGGCCTTTGGCGAAAAGTTGGTGAACAAGTGGAGACTTTCTTGTTGGCTGGGACTCCTTCCTTGGGGTTCAGAACTGTTGTGACAGTCTTCACTTGGCCTTCAAAAATCTATAAAAATTTCAGCTAGTTCTTACTCTATTAATGGCAGCTTTCTTCCTCTGCTGCTTTGTCAAGGATGAAAACAGTTGTAGGCTATTCTCCTAGAGGGACTCATCATTTTCTGGATTTTAGTTCATTTAGGTTTTTTTTTTTTTTTTCACTCAGAGTTGAATTTATTTTAAAATGTATGATTCTGTAGGTTACATGGTTTGTTCTCATTATTAGGGTTGGCGAGATTACATCCTAAGCAGAAGTCTGTTGGTTTATTTCTCTTGTCTTTCAAGATTTCAGTTTCTTCTGGCAAGCAAATCACTTTGATCCTGTGCTTGCTGGGCTTTAGTTTTTCTTAGGGCTAGTTTATTTCTCGTTTGCCTTTATTTGTGAGATTTGGTCTGTGCCCTTTTAGGATGTCAGCTGGATGTCTTGAATATTCACCAGGCCTTTTTATCTTGGTGGGTCCTGAACTTTAACGTGCAATTCTCCAGTATCACAAAGCTGCTAAAATCTTTTTCTCCTCTTTAGCAGTTACTTTATGCTTGGTTTCCTGCCATCTAACTCAGTACAGGCATGGCTTACGAGTCAGAGATGTCTCCAGGGGAAATTATAGTTTCAAGTTTACTTTCTGCAGATACCGTCTTTCCAGAATCTGGGACCTTGCAGCCTTGGCTGCTTTAGCAGTTCCAAATTCTAATACTCCCCAGCCCAGTAAGACTGTCTCAAACTCCAGGCCACTGCTTTTTAGTTCAGCCTCTTTCCCCCACACTGTGGAATCAGCACATTCCCCAGAGGGAAAAGCAGAGGTACATGTAGAGCTTATGTAGTAGACTCCCCTTTGTAAGACCCAGCCCTTCCAATCCTGGCTGCCTTAGTGGTTCTGTGATGCCTTTACTTTTTTGTTGTTTGTCTTTTAATACAGCTTTTGTCATACCTAAATTTTTAAAAATACCCTTATAGCTGCAACAGAAAAAGTAAGGTACTTAGGAATAAATCTAACCAAAGATGGTAAAGATGTGTATAGAAAAACATTTTAAAATTTTATTAGAAAACATTAACATTTAAATAAATGGGAAGATTGTATGAAGTTATCAGTTCTTCTAAACTGGTCTATAGATTGAATGCAATTCCAGTCACATCCCAACTGGATGTTTTGGAAGAAGATGATGAGATAATTCCAAAATGTATATGAAAGAAGGAAGATCCCAGAATAACTAAGACACTAGAGAAGAATAAGTTTAAAGAGAACTTGTCAGATGGATCGGCTATAATTAGTGTAGCATTAGCACACAGTGGACAAATTACCCAAAGGAATCAAACAGGCCAAAAAGAAGCCTATGTATATATGGAAATGTGATATATTACAGAGGAACTGTATAGATCCTTGTTCCATGCTATTTAAAAAATTGGTTCCACAAAGAGTAAAAGGTTAAATGTAAAGGGAAAATTTTTAAGCATTATAAGATAAGTTATGTATGACTTCAGGGTAGGGAAATTATTTAAAAATAAGAGGGTATACTACCTATACAAATATTGATAAATTTGCATTAATATTGGGTTAGTAAATTTGAGAATATTAACAGGAACTGTGCATCCCAAGACATCATTAACAAAGTGAAAAGAAAGATATCTGCAGTGCTCATAACCAACAAAGAATCAGATTATGTTAAGAACTCTAATAAGTTGTTTTAAAAAGACATTCAATAGAAAAATAGTTACAAGACACGGACAAGCATTTCACAGAAGAGGAATGGTATATGAACATAAGGAAAGATGCTTAAGCCTACAGATTAATCAGAACTGAAAATGCAATGGGATACCATTTCACACCCAGTAGATGGGAAAATACTGTAAAAAGCCTGGCAACACCAGACTTGGTGTTGAGCTGGAGGAACTCAGAGTGTGTCCACCGGTACTACCACCTCGGAAAATAATTTCTATTTTGTTAAGTCTGAATAGTGTACGTCAGGATCATACCTATAGCTCAGTGTGTCTACTCTTGGAATAGATCATGTATGCAAATTGGCACATGGGAGATACATATACACGATTATAACAACATTGTAATAAAAACTTGAAAACAATTCAAATTGACAGGAGAATGTGTACAAATCAGTGAATTAGATAGAATGGACCTTGAAAACATGGTACTGATTTTTTTAGTGTACACTATTCAAGACTACATAGGATATGGTACCCTTTTTGTAATGCTCAAAACCAACCACAACGAACATTTATCAACTACAGATTCTATGTTATATAAATACATATATGTGTATATATATATATATTTTTTTTTTTTTAAACATTTCTTTGCTCAACAAAATTCAGCATAGTAGTGACTTATTTCTTGGGCTACACAAGGGGAAACTTCTATGATCTTGGTAATATTGAAGCCCATAAGTTGTGTGGCGGGTGACTGGGTGTTCCTTTTATTGTTATATGTCATAACTTTCATGTATTCTTTTATAGGCATGAATTAATTGCATTTTATTGAGTACCTCTGTTACCACCCAAATAGGCCCTTTCCATTCTGCTGGAAGTTTTTTTTTTTAATAGTTAAGACATTGATAACAGTTAAAATGTTCATTCTAATTTAAACCTGTCTCTTTAATGATAATTTTTATATTAAGGAATGTAGTGTAGTGAGAGTTCTGGAGGTAGACAGCCTGGGTTTATATCCTACCTCCATCATTTACTAGTTGTGTGACTTTGGATAAGTTATAACTATTCTGTGACTCATTTACTTCATTGGTAAAATGGAGGTAATAATTGCACTTAGTTGTGAAGATTAAATAAGAGTTCGTACATTTAAAGTACAAAAACCAATGCCTAGCACACAGTAAGAAAATGCTAGGTACACTGGCATTTTTACTATTGTAATAATAATTACTAACATCCAATAATTTGAAACACTTAGAAGAGTTTAGCCAGTTTCTTGAATGATCTAGAATTGGCAAAACTGATAATTCTAATAAATATTTTACTTTCTTCCCTAGAGAAGCATGCCATAGGGACATTGTGAATTTGCAAGTGGAGATGATTAAACAGTTTCATATGCAACTGGTATGTATGATATATTTTAAATGGGCCTAGTTGTGGATTTAAAAAGTTCATAAAAGAAGTGATGTATTTTTACTTAGTTATATCTAGTTGCTAAGAAATAAACAGGGAGTTTTAGGAATGTAATAAGTAAAATAGATTTTAACTAGTCCCCCTTCTTTGTAATCTAAGATAGTTAAGGCTGCTTTTTGACAGCTTTTTTTTTTTTTCCCATTTAGCAAAAAGCTTCCCAAATATTCAAATACTAGCTTTCCAAATACAGAAATTTCACTAGTGATCTTTCATTTATATTAACAAAGTAAGGGTGGTTAGGTACAAAAAATATCATTTAGCTAGTTAACTGAACATGAGAAAAATGATAGCTAAAAGTATGTAAAACAGCTTGCCAAATAATGTGAAATATTAATAATTTTATAAGTATTTCCCCCCTTTTCTAGAATGAAATGCATTCTTTGTTGGAAAGATACTCAGTAAATGAAGGTTTAGTGGCGGAAATTGAAAGACTACGAGAAGAAAACAAAAGACTACGGGCACACTTTTGAAATTTCACTGAATGTTTTGTAATTTGGGAAGCTTCTGGCAACACAGAACTACATGAAATCAGTATTGTTTTCATGGCCTCTAGGAAAAATTTTTTTCAAGTAAAAGGGTGATGGATTTTACACCAACACTATTTCATCTGTCAAAAATATATTTTTATATTAAAAACTGTATACTGTATACTGTATCATCTGCCTTATAGGAAAGTCAACAGGATCTTTATTTTCTGAAAGCTTTAGCTATACACTAAGTGCCCTTTTTCACAAAAGACAATTGTGCAAAAAAATAGGTTATGTGTGTTTTTTAATCACCTTTTTAAAACAGATAATATTTTTGGTTGCCTTCCAAATTTTTTGGATGTTTGATAATTAAAGAGTTTGATAGGTCTTCTATTTTTATGGAGAAAGTAATTTTAATTGGCGTTTTGTGTTTCTAAGCAATTGACTAAAAAAACACAAGGTTGGTTAGTAATTATTTTGTTAACTTGAAGTCAAGTATGACTATTATATGATTATTACTTGTACATTTAATAAGAAAATTTTTGGAATTTTGAATTGCACAGATTGCATTATATCTATTGCATTTATACTACTGTATTATACTTCTGACAAATATACACTCCTGGTTGGTATATTTTAGCTAACTTCACTTTACCTATGAAAGCTATTAAGGGCTTATAAGACTCAATCAGAACTGTGTATCTGCTAATTATATCATGAATTAATAATACGCAAAATAATACTGTCAAATTTCAATCAATATGATTCAACTTACAATCAGTGAAAATTTCCTATTAGATACTAAACGTGATAGTATTAGTGCCATTTTTTTTCTTCCCAAATGGGGTGTAGCTTATTTTGTGGTTTATATCATTTAACTTTCTCTAATTCTTTATGTGCTGTGTGTACTACTTTTATATTATTGGCCTTACTATAAAATAAATAAAATTAAAAAAATAAAAATAGGAAGGTTAATTACCAAAAGAATTCACACTTCTTTGACAGTAGGCAGATGTGAACATCTACCTGCTGGGATCTGTACTTTTAGTGGTGTAAGATTAGGAGACCTGCTGGCTTGTTTACCTTCTTGTAATCTCTTGTCCCAAAGATTTAAACTATGTACCTTGTATACAGCATTCCTGCCCAATTTTGACTTCTGAGATAAAAGTATTTACCAAAATAAAAAATCTAGGTAGCTTACTAACTTTTTCCCCCAAGTGATGGAAGATTTTAAAAATATATTTAATAAGTGTAAACATACTAATAATTACTTCAAGAAATAAAAACAGAAGTTACTTTTTTCTAGTGTGGCTGAGAGAATACATTTTTATTAAAGCATAAAGGGGTGCTAATATGACTTTCTTCATGACAGGTTATGAAAGCATTATGACTTGTAACAAGTTTTTTTTTCTATGTATCATTATCAAACAGGTTTAGAAGACTTAAAGGTATGTTTTGCTACATGCTGTTATTTAAATCAATATTTTCCTATTGCCTTTTTTTATAAATGCACATAGTGTGTATTAAGAGAGGTTGGATAAATAAAAAAATTTAGTAATTTTATGTGTATAGGTGAAACATTTTTGTCATGGAATTTAAAAGATAAGTACAAAAAATAAAATTTTAAATGATAAAAATGGGAAACCTGAAATTGAATTTTTGCCTCAGGCCAAGATGGAATAGTAGAGATTGGATTTACACAGCTGAAGTTTTAAAAGATGCAAAATACTTAAAATAGTTTTCATATATTGGATTTCTGAAAATAAGAAACTCAACTTAGAATTCTATATCTAGTGAAAATATCTTTCAAAACTGAAAATGAAATAAAAACCTTTTCAAGCCACACACCTACATCAATTGATCTTTGACTAAGGAGGCAAGAATGTACAATTTAGAAAAGCAAGTGTCTTTGACAAGTGGTGTTAGGAAAGCTGGACAACCACATATAAATCAGTGAAGTTAGAACACACCCTCACATCATACATAAAAATAAACTCAAAATGGCTTAAAGACTTAACACATAAGGCAAGACACTATAAATTTCCTAGAAGAGAACACAGGCAAAACATCTTGACATAAATTGTAGCAATGTTCTCCTAGGTCAGTCTACTAAGGTAATAGAAATAAAAGCAAAAATAAGCAAGTGGGCCCTAATTGAACTTCTAAACTTTTGCACAGCAAAGGAAACGATAAACAAAAAGACAACCTACAGAATGGGAGAAAATATCTGCAAAGGATGCAAGTGACAAGGATTTAATTTCCAGAACATACAAGCAGCTCATTCAACTCAATAATTAAAAAACAAAACAAAACAAAACAAAAAAACAGAAAAATGGGCAGAAAACCTAGAGACATTTCTTCAATGCAGGCATACAGATGGCCATAGGCACATGAAATGAAGCTCAATATCACTATCAGAGAAGTGCAAATCAAAACTAAAATGAGGTATCACCTCACACCAGTCAGAATGACCATCATTAAAAAGTCCTCAAACAATAAATGCTAGAGAGGTTGTAGAGAAAAGGGAACCCTCCTATAGTGTTGGTGGGAATGTAATTTGATGCAGCCATAATGGAAAACAGGATGGAGAGTCTGTAACATGCTGATTGCCATGTCACCCAAATCTGGATGACATTTGTGTTTCCTCAGGAGTACCCAATCCACAGTGGATGATCAACCTGTTAAAAAACTAATAATT
Organism: Camelus bactrianus; assembly: GCF_048773025.1. Taxonomy (NCBI): domain Eukaryota; kingdom Metazoa; phylum Chordata; class Mammalia; order Artiodactyla; family Camelidae; genus Camelus; species Camelus bactrianus. The sequence continues at coordinate 37,957,404 of NC_133550.1, read as the reverse complement.
ACCATATGATCCAGCAATCCCACTCCTAGGAATATATCTAGAGGAAGGTAATTTGAAAAGATGCAAGCACCCCAACGTTCATAGCAAAACAATTTACCATAGTGAAGACATGGAAGCAACTTAAATGTCCATCAACAAATGACTGAGTAAAGAAGGTGTGGTATATATACACAAGAGAATGCTACTCAGCCATAAAAAAGAACAAAATAATGTCATTTGCAGCAACATGAATGGACCTAGAGATTATCATACTAAGTGAAGTAAGAGAAAGACAAACATCACGTATCACTTACATGTAGAATCTTTTAAAAATGGCATAAATAAACATTCACAAAACAAAGAGACCACAGATAGAAAACAAACTTATGGTTATCAGGGGAAGGATAAATTGGGAGTTCTGGATGTACAGGTACTAACTACTACATATAAAAATAGATAAACAACAAGGTCCTACTACATAGCACAGGGAACTATATTCAACATCATACAGTAACCTGTAATTAAAAAGAATATGTACATGGGTATAACTGATTCACTATGCTGTACATCAGAGACTAATACGACACTATAAGTCAACTATACTTTAATTAGAAAACTAAACAAAAACAACAAAAAAAACTTTTTCAGATCCAGAAAGGCTGAAACAATTTATCAAAAGATTTGCCCTGCAGGAAAGAGTAAAGGTACCAGATAGATTCTGTTTCAATGCAAAGGAATGAAAAGCAACAAAAATGATAAACATGTGAACAAATATAAGACTTTTTAAATATTTAAATTATCTTTAAATAGTAATTGACTACTTAAAGCAAAAATAATAAGGCATTTTTGTGGTTAATGTATGTAAAATGAAATGTCTGACAATAGTATCGCCAAGGGTTGGAGAAGGGAAATGAAGTAGACTACTCTAAGGTTCTTAACACTGTGAAGCAGTATAATGCTACCTGAAAGTAGAACGTTATAAACTAAGAATGTATACTGTAATCTCTAAAGCAACCACACACACACACAAAAAAAGTTATAACCAGTAAGCCAACAAATATGCTAAAATGTAGCCATAAAAATAATCCAGAAGGAGGAAAGAAAAGAAGAGGAACACAGAATTGGACAAACAAAAAAACCCAGCAAAATCATAAATTTAAGCAGCATCCCCAATAATTAGTAAAATCATAGATTTAAACAGCATCCTCAATAATTACATTAAGAATAAACTGTCAGTTATTATTATCAGATTGAGTCTTATTTTATCCAATTGTATGCTGAATCCATGAAATCCACTTGAAATATAAAGACAAATAGTTTAAACATAAAAAGAAATTTAAAAATCAGGAAGTATATTGAGCTGAATGCAAATGAAAACAGAAAATTACCATGATTTGTGGGATCGGCTAAAGCAGTGCTTACAGGGAAATTTATATCATTAAATATCTGCATTAGAAAAGGAAATAACTCAAGTTAATGATTTCAGTTTCCCCCTTAAGCTAGAAAAATAGCAAGTAAAATCCAAAAGAAGCAAATGAAAAGAAGATAGATTAGAGAACTCAATGCAATAGAAAACAAAATTGATTGAGAAAATCAGTGAAATTAAAAGCTAGTTCTTTAAGATCAATAAAATTGATAAGCCTTTAGCCACATTGATGAAAAAACAAAAACAAAGTCCAAATTACTAATATCAGGAATGAGAGAAGTGACATGACTACAAATTCTACAGGTATTTCTGATGAAGAAAATGCCAAACCTAAATGGCTACGCTGGTGAATGCTTTCAAATATTTCAAAAAGAAAATATCCCAACTCTCAACAAATGCTTCCAGGAAATAGAAGAGGGGATAATTCCCAACTCACTCTTTGAGGTCAGCATTAACCTAATACCAAAGTCACAAGAAAACTACAAACCAATATTGATCAGAAACACAGATGCAAAAGTATTAAAATTTTAGCAGTTGGAATCCAATGATGTATATAAAAAAAGACAATACATATGACTTACTTAGGTTTATCTCAAGAATGCAAATTTGGGCTAACACGATAAACTAACATAGGAAAACCATATAATCTCAATAAATAAAAAAAAATTTGACAAAATTCAACTTTTATTTCTGATAAACTCTGCAAATTAAGAATAAAAGAGAACATCTTCAACTTGATAAAGGGCATCTTGTTTTAAATGATTTTTAAAAATTGAAGTATTGTTGATTTATAACACATTAGTTTCAGGCATGCAACACAGTGATATATTTTTTACAGATTATACTCCATTTAAAGTTGTTACAAAATAATGGCTATATTTCCCTGTGCTGTACAATATATCCTTATTGCTTATTTTATACATAGTAGTGTATATCTCTTACTCCCATACTCCTATCTTGGCCTTCCCTCTCTCCACTGGCAGCCTCTAGTTTATTCTTTATGTCTGTGAATCTGCTTCTGTTTTTTTATATACATTTGTTTTATTTTTTAGATTCCACATATAAGTGACAACATAGAGTATCTGTCGTTCTCTGACTTATTTCACTAAGTATAATACTCTCTAGGTCCATCCACGTTGTTGCAAATGGCAGAATACGCATACATACACACACACACACACATCTTTATTCATTTATCAGTTGATGGACACTTAGTTTGCTTTCATATCCTTGCTGTTGTAAATTATGCTACTATGAACATTGGGATGCATGTATCTTTTCAAATGAGTGTTTTTTCTTTTCTTCAGCTATATACTCAGCAATAAAATTGCTGGATCATATGGTAATTCTATTTTTAGATACAAGGCATCTTAAGAAAAATCTGCAGCTATTTTCATTTTACTTAATGGTGAAAAACTGAATGTTTTTTCCTTAAGATAAAAGACAAAGCAAGAATGTTCACTATCCCTTTCCATTAAACACTGTATTGGACTTTCTAGCCCAGACAGTTAGGCAATAAAAAGAAGTAAAAGGTATCCAGATTACAAAGGAAGTAAAAAAAAAGTCTCTTCACAGATGATATATTCAACTCTATAGAAAACCATATGTAATATATTAAAAATCTAAAACTAAACTTAACAAGGTTATAAGATCAATATACAAAAGTCAGTTGCATTCCTATATATTTGCAAAAAATTAAAAATGAAATTTAAAAATCAATACTATTAACAATAGAATCAAAAAATATGAGACACTCAGGTTTAAATTTGATAAAAGTTATGCATAACTTGCACCCTGAATTCCACAAAATGTTACTGAGAGAAAGTAAACCTAAATAAATGATACGCCACGTTCACGGACTGGAGGGCTCAACATTGCTAAATGTCAGTTTTTCCCATAATGATTTGCAGATTCAGTGTAATAAAAATTTTAGCAGAAACTATTTTTCTATTCAGCTATATCTAATTTACTATTCACCTAGTCTGGTAAGTATTTAATAGTAGTCTGGTGAGTATTTAATAGTACCAATTTCATTTTTCAGCTTAGAATTTCCATTTGGTTCTTTTCTATAGTTTACTAATTCTCTGGTGAAATCTTATAATTTAATTCCTTGAATATATAAATTTCAGTTTTCTTTTAAAATTGAAATGAATTTTTTTGTCAACTATAATAATACTATAGGGAAAATGTGTGTATATATGTGTATGTTTATCACATATATTTCATAGTTAATTTCAATTTGTCTTGAGAAAACAGATAGTTTAACATTAAACAAATCCACTATTTTAAATCACTACTTCAAGAAATTAAGAATCCCATCTCAATAGATACAGAAAGAGTATCTGATAAAACTTTACAATGATTTATGATAATCTAATTTAGTAAACTGTTACTAAGTTTAAGTTTGTGTGCCTGAATAGTAAATTAGACATAGCTGAGTGAGGCCAAAAAACACTGAAACGTCAGAGTTTGGAGCAGAGAAAGGTTTATTGCTGGGCCGAGCATGGAAAACGCATGGCTTATGCCCAGATAACCCCAAACTCCCCAAAGGGTTTCAGTTGAGCATTTTTAAAGGCCAGCTGACGGAGGGCATCCCAGGGTATGTGATCAGCCATGCACAATTCTGATTGGTGGTGATCAATCCTTAGGTGCCAGAAGGTCTGCGGGCTACATGCTCGTGATCATCAGGTAGTTAATTTCTTCCATTTAGTGGTGGTTTTTGCATCTGAAGCATGCATCAGAAGATATGCATGAGCTACTATTATCTGGGTACTGCAGAGAGGAGCTATAGCCAAGGATGGTGGGGAGGGGAGCTCTGTCCTGGGAAGTCCACATAGGATCCTGCTCGGTTACAAGCTATGAATAGAAAAAATATTCCTTATTCCGAGAAAATATATCTTCCAAAAACCTACAGCAAATCTGTTTTCTTTTTTAATTGAGGTATAGTTGATTTACAATATTACATAAATTTCAGGTGTATGACAGTGATTCACAATTTTTAAAGGTAGTGCTTCATTTATAGTTATTATAAAAAATTAGCTATATTCCCTGTGCTGTACAATATATCTCTGTGGCTTATTTATTTCATACATAGTGGTTTGTACCTCTTAATCCCCTATGCCTGTCTTGCCCGTCCATTAGTTATTTTAAAGTCTGTGCCTAATAACACTAATATCTGGATAGCCTATGCAGTTATTTCTATTTTACATTATTTCTCTCAGTTTTTGGTCACATTGTGTCAACTGGTCTTCGTGAATATTCCTCTACTGAGTGACTGATATCATTATGAAAAATTGTGGAAAACTTTTAGTCTCTTAGTGCTGGTATCTCCTAGAGAAGATTTACTTTCACTGTGACAGGCAGCTGGGTGAGGGGAAGAGCACACCCATGTCACCTTCATCCAGTCAGGTATTGAGGTGATTCCAAGTTGAGCTTAAATTCTTGATTTCTTTTTTGACACTCTTTATTTACATAGAGCTGAGTTTCTGATCTATATTGTTATTTTTAAGGTGTAACCCTTCAGAGTTCCAGCCAAACCCTTGGGGTTCCATCAAGGCCATCCTACTTAGCAAGTCATGAACTCTTAATTTTTGTCTCTCCAAGTCTGTATTTCTTTTCTAAGTTCTGCTTCTTACCTGATACCAATAAGGTTTAGATGAAGAAAAATAATAATAAGGTTTAGATGTACTACTTTGCAGTTGAAGTTTACAGAATGCCAGACAAGCTAATACTGTAGATAATCACTGTATATTTCTAGTAAAGAATTATTTTATGTACTGAATTATCAAAAAGTAGTGTTTATTGCAGTTATCCTGTCCTATTTTCACTGTTTGTAGGCATTGTGTGTGTGTCAGGGTAGGCGGCACATAGCTCATTCTTCTTTCTGTTCATTGTTCTCTGAACAAAGAGCAATCAATCCAGGATGAAACACATCTGAATCTAGTACAGATTACAAGATCTTAAATTGAGCCCGATGCTGTGACTGGATGTCAGTCTGAGTCTGGTTTGTGGTTTTTAGTGTGGCATCCCGGTCCTTCCATGAAGTTTTCTCCTGCTACTCCACAAACCCTGCCCCAGACATTTCAGTCTCAGGTCCCAGAGAGTATCATGCCATTTCATACCTCTGGGCAATCACTTTCATTGTTCTCTCTGCCTGGCAAACTCCCACGTATCCTTCAAGACACTTCTCCCATGTCACCTCTTCTTTGACATCTTACCATGACCTAAAGGCAATCATGCTCTCTTCCATGCATCCCCAAACTCATTTCTATCACTATTATAACTTAATAGAATTGGGATGATTTGTTTCCAGGGCCCTCTCCCCACTGGGCACAGGCCGTTTTGGAAATCTCTGAAGATGCAATGCCTAGTATGATGCTTTGACCTCCACAGAGATTCAGTGTCATCTCACACCTAATTTTACAATTGTTGAATAATGTGGAAATCATGTGGAGACTGTTACAATAATTTCTATATGGCATTTATGATATTTGCAATAAACTGGAAGTTTGGTTAACCATAATCCTTCCTTTACACATGTCAGAGAGCATTTATAGTAGTAGGATAAATTTATGAACATAGAAAAATGACAATAATGGTTGAAGATAGTTGACATGCCCTTGATGTAGATATTGTGGGTCCTTTTCAAGTGAAATCTGACAACCAGCTCACTTAAAATTAAAATGTCAGAAATCAATTATGCTTCATTTTGCATTCAAATTGAACTTTTCAAAATTGGTTTGAAGCACATCTTATGTCAAAAGACACCTACTCTATTATTTGAATACTACAGAAATGAGAAAACATTTTATTTTTCATTTTTAAGATAATCATACACATGAAATCTTTATCTGCCAAAATGAAACTGAAGACTGTCTGGATGTCTAAATATTGCTATCATTATTGAACTCTCTTTAAATATCAGTTACTGATTTTGGCAAAGAACAAAGCTGTCTGAATTTAATAGGAGGAAACTGCTGGAACATGGGCCACATGAAGGAGCCTGTGCAAGCAAAGATGGGAGAGGAAGGTGGGGACAGGTCAGGAGGCTTTGTAAGACGAAGCTAAGAGTTGAGAATTTATGGAAACACAGGGACGTTTGTCTGCAAATTATAGAATGAAGGGAGTGACTTTCTCTGTTCCTATCCTTCTTGTTAGAAAGTATGCAGACTCTTAAATGTGGCCACCATCTTCAGCTTTGTTAGGTAAATATAACTGACATCCATTTTGTACATCAGACTTGGCTTTTTAGGTTTGAAAGGGGAATAGCACATCCACTGAGTATGGGTTTGAGGTGATTTTGGTAGGTTTGTAGGATATCCCAGATCTGGAAGTTCAGCTTTGCTAGGGTTTCTTTCAGGCTTAGTGGTGGATCATAGTCTCAGGCGTCTTCCCCTGGTCTGGCCAACTCCCAGAGAAGATTCCACTCCAGACTGTGCTTCAGTAGAGGTGTTCCAACTGACAGGGCTCATTTTTGCTCCCTCGTCTTCATTTTCTTCATCATTCGTTCATTCAGTGAATAGTAGTCACCTCCTACGTGCTAAGCATTGGGGATCACACTGAAGAGCACACTCATTGTGTAGAAAAGTCAGATATATAATAATGTGGTAAGAGTGAGGAATGGATACACGCACAGGGGACTTCTGGAGGCAGCAGAGAGGCATTTGCTGCCATCTGAATAAGTAGAGTAGTATCTGAGAAGGCTTCCTAGAGGGAACAGGAGGCAAAAGTCCTGAACTGAGGATTAAAGGTGAGTAGTACCTGATAGAGAAGGAGGAGGAAGTGCCTCCCAGACAGGAGGCTGGAGACAGCGTGCATGGGACCTGAGAGGGCCAAGCAGGGAAAGTGGGATGTGAGTTGCAGAGATGACCACGTCAGAGCACCAAGAGCCTGGGACTCATGCCAAGGGGCTGGGATTCTCTCTGGAGGACAAAGAGGAACCAGTAAAGGGTTTCAATTAGGGACACGACACAATTAAATTCAGAAAGATGATTCTGGCCACAGTCAAGAGAATGTTTGGAATCCGACTAAGGGCAGCGATGTTGTCTTAGTCTGTTTGGGATGCTATAACAAAACACCATGACTGGGTGGCTTATGAGCAACAGAAACGTATTTTCACAGATCAAGACTCTGGCAGATTCAGGTGCACAGATGGTGCCTTCTCACTGTGTTCTCACATGGGAGAAGGGGTGAGGGATGTGTCTGGGACCTCTTTTATAACGGCTTCAATCCTGGTCAGGAGGGTTCTGCCCTCATGACTTAATCACCTCCAAAGGACCCCCACTTCCTAACACCATCACCTTGAGGGTTAGGATTTCAACATATGAATCTGGGAGGGACACAAACATTTAGACCACAGCAGATATCATTCAGGAGACTGTTCAGTCCTCCTGGTAAGAAACACTGAAGGCCTGAACCATCAAAAGATTGAGAACTATTTAGAAGGGGAAATAAGCAGAGCTTATAAAAAATAATGGATTTAAACTGGAACGTGTCTAGAAGCTACCTATTATGCATGAGATGAGCTACTGGTTTGAGAAGGCTTGTTAATGTTTAAAAATTATCCTACAAGCCCCCATTTTAAAAGAATTTTAAACATTAAAGGTATGAACAGAAATTTAACAGTTTCAAACATCTTTTGAGGATTCCTCCCTTTATTACCTATATATGTGAGTTGTGATTTGTTTTTTAATACTGACCCATCTTTTTGTTTGGGGGATGAATTCTACATGATCAGGGAGGATTCCTCTTTTTATATATTGTTATGTCTTTTTCTCTGGTATTTCACTTCAGAGTTTCAGTTCTATTTCCATAAGCAATATAGGCTTCTACTTATCTTTGCTAGATTTTTGTATAGGGGATAAGTTAGCTTCTTAACAAAATTATGTTAAATGATATATGTTTATCTGGTCTAGCATATTAGAGTAAAAAATGATGTTATAAAGTTACATTTTATACCATATATATTTATTATGCTACTTGTGAATTTATTTTATAATCAAGATGAACAGTCTTTTTATGCCTATTTTATATAACTTGAAATACAACATTTTCATTTTAAATTATTATAGAGGCTCTGAATCCCTTCCTTGGTTTTTATTATACATAAATTGACCATATCCGTCATAGCAATGACTTATTTGATGCTGGGTCATCAACTCCCTATAATAAAATTATTCCTATGGGAAGACACTGACTCAAATAGCAGAGTCAAGGAAGCATGGAAGCAGGACAGGCTGTGGACTGTTTCATGTGCTGTTGTGTGTTGTGCAGTAAGTGTGCTCTTCCTTGGGTTTCTTTATCATTATGTTTTAATCTTTAACGCTGCTATGTTTCAGCATCTTTTTTTCTTTCATCTGAGAACAACTAGTTGATTAAAAGCCAAAGAAACTGCTAATAATGAAAGCTTGAACAACAACAACAAAAATAAAAACAAACACAAACAAATTCTACTGTAATTTAGAGCAAATCAAATTCAAGGGTTCAATTGTCACTTCACTGTTTTTGGAAGCTGGCTACAAATGCATTTAAATTTTGTTCTAACCAGTGTATTCTTTCAATTGCCCCTTTAGCTAGTTAAACCACTTTGGAAGAAAATGTAATAAATATATGACAACAAAAACATCTTTGCTAGGTTAGAATCTGTATTACAGCAGTGTAGCTGCTCTATTAGAGAAGTACAGCTTGGAGTCTGTTTCTGCATAACAAACTCCCATAAATCAGCAGCTGCAGACAATGCACATTTATTATCACACAGTTTCTCTGGGTCAGGAGTCTAGCTGGTGCAACAAGGTCCTCTGCTCACAGCCTCACAGGGTTCCAATCATGGTGTTGGCCAGGGCTGTTTTAATCTGGAGGCTTGACTGGGGAAGAATTTATTTCCAAAGTTATTCAGGTTGTTGGAAGAATTCATTTCCTTGTGGCTGCATACTTGCAGCCCCAGCTTTTTGCTGGCTATCAGCTGCAGGCTGCCTGAAGTTCCTTGTTGGCTTCTCCAACATGGCTGGTTACTTCATCATCCTCACAAAGGAGTTTCTTGCTTCAGGGAACATGCAGTCTCCCTTTTGAGGGATTTCACCTGATTAAGTTAGTCCCTTCCTCCTTCAACCTGAATAATCCCCCTTTGATTAGTCAAAACAACTGATTTAGGACCTTAATTACACTGGCAAAATTTCTCCACTTTCACAATAACTCACAAGTTCCACCCACACTCAAAAGTAAGAGATAATGCAGGATGAGAACACCAGGGAGTAGGACACATTGGGGCCACCCTAGAATCTTCCCACCAGAATTTTATCTTACCACACATTTCTCAAATTAATGTTTCATTAGAAAGTTACACTTTTAGAGTAAGGGAAAGGGACAGTTGCTTAAGACTGTGCTTGGCAGTTGTGTCCAAAACATAATGGCATTAGCCTTTAGTTTGCACACCTCACCTTTCAGACTCACCCTCTGCCCAGCCCCGTGTGCCACACAACGTGGGCCACTTGCTGCTCCCAAACATGCCGCCACCTTTCATCATGACTTACCGATGATAAGTACTTATCCCTGAAAACTTCTCCTTTCTCACTCTTCCTCATCTTTCATGACCTAGCTAAAATGACACATTCTGTAGTGGAGCTTTGATGAATTTATCAGGAAATGAAAATATCTCTGTTTCTATGATAATTTTTCAAAGTCTTTTTCATATCAACTTTATATCTGGGGTTGTAGCTATTTGTTTATACACCTGTTTCCTTGCTTTCTTTGTATCATGAGTCATGGCTTACTCTGTTCTGTATCTCTAGTCCTGTATCTCCAGTACAGGACTTGACACATAGTAGGTACTTTATAAACTTAAATGAAGGAGTGAAGAATGAAAATGGGTTAGAGTGATAACAAAATAATTGTAGAGTAAGAGGAAACAGGAAAACAACAGTGTGAACAGACTATAATGACAGAATTTTTACTGGGTTTTATCAGAATGTGAGGATAGGAATATGGAGAATAGTTATGAATAAGTCTACAAAGGTCAGATGGTGGAGGCTCTTGAAATTTCCAGGCTAGAAAATGTAGAGTTCATGAAGCTCTAAATCTAATGGGGAATAGACGTAAATCACACAATCTCATAATTTCAAGTTGTAAAAAGCTCTATAAAGGAAATGTACAGTGTTTAAATAACAATTATCAAGGAGACTTGATCTAGCAGTGGTCACATGAATAAGTCGCATTTGAAGTGAGACATGAAGGTTGAGTAGGAGTTACCTATCTGAAGGGTAAAGGGTGGCATACAAACAGGCTGAAGAGGAAATTCAGAATCATATTCTGTAGAACCTTACATATTACGGTTTTGGTCTATAAACAATGGGAGGATATTGAAAAATTTTAAACAAGGTGGGATTGGAGTAGGGATGGGAGAGAGAGAGAGAGATGATCTTGTCTTTTAATAAAAAGTTCCCCAAGTAACAGACTAAAAGAGTAGAAGAATGGATCCCAGGAGATGAGTCTAGTTACGAGACCTTTTAATGATGCAGAGTAGACCACAGTAACTTCATCTAGGGAATGGCAGAGGAGCTTGAAAGAATTGGACAGATTCAAGATATATGATGAAGACTCAGCTGACAGAAATTGGATATGGAGAGTGAAGGAGAGGAATATGTTTCTAGCTTCCATGGCTAGATGAATAGTGTTGCCAGAAAGGGCAGTGGAATATGAACACATTTGGAGAGGCTGGAGACCATGAGGACTTCCCTGGGAATGTTGACGCATATATGTTGAATAGCCTGATGGATCTATATGGGTCTTTAGCTCAGAGGAGAAATCTGTGTAAGAGATAATAAGGGTTTCCATATATCTACGGTCAACTGATTTTTGACAAAAGTGCCAAGACCATTCAGTGGGGGAAGGAACAATCTATTCAACAAAGGGTGCTAGGACAACTGGATATTCATATGCAAAAGAATGGAGTTAGATCCTTATCTCACATCATTTACAAAAATTAACTCAAAATGAGAACTCAAAAGACCCAAATTTAAGAGTTAAAACTTTAAGACTCTTAGAAGAAAATACAGGGAAAAATCTTCATGACCTTGGATTTGGAAATGACTTTTCCCTCTTTTAATGATTTCTTAAGTATGACACCAAAGCAAAAACAGCAATAACAGAGAATGATAGTCTGGACTTCACCAAAGTTAAGAACTTTTATACATTGAAGAACGCTATCAAGAGTAAAAAGTCAACCTTCAAAATGGGAGAAAATATTTGCAAATCATATATCTCTTAAAGGATAATATCCAGAATATATAAAGAACTCTTATAACTCGTCGACAAAAAGACAAACAACCCAATAGAAAAATGGGCAAAGGACTGGAACAGACATTTTTCTAAAGAAGATATATATATAAAGCACCTGAAAAGATGCTCAGTGTCATTAATCATTAGGCAAATGCAAATCAAAACCACAAAGAATGGTACTTTGCATTCATCATGATGGCCATAACTTTAAAAAACAAAAATAACAAGTGTTGACAAATATGTGAGAAATTGGAACCCTCATACATTGCTGGTGGAAATATAAAATGGCACAGCCATTATGGAGAACAGTTTAGCAGTTTCTCCAGAATTTAAACATAGAACTAGCAGATGACCTGGTAATTCCACTCCTAGGTATATATCAAAAAAAAAAAAAATTGAAAACAGGTATTCAAGCAAAAACTTGTACACTATTTTTTACAGCAACACTATTCACAATAGCTCAAAAGATGAAAATAACCCAAATGTCATCAAAAGATGAATGGGTAAACAAAATGTGGTATATACGTACAGTAAAATATTTTCCAGCCAGACAAAGGGACGAGGTACTGATACATGCTATAGTATAGATGAACCTTGAAAACATTATGCTAAGTGAAAGAAGCCAGACACAAAAGGTCACATATTGTAGGATTCCATCCATGAGGAATATGCAGAATAGGCAAGTCCATAGAGATATAAAGCAGATTAGTGGTTGGCAGGGGAGTCGGGGGAAACAGGGAGTGACTGTTCAATAGGTCTGGGGTTTCCATTTGAGATGATGGTAAAATTCTGGAACTAGCTAATAGTGATGGCTGTGCAACATTGTGAATATTCTCAATGCCATAGAATTGTACACTTAAAATGAGTGAAAATAGTAAATTTTGTTATGTGTATTTTTTTAGAAGTTTTTTTTGGGGGGGAAGCAGGTAACTAGCTAAGCATGTACCCTACCACTGAGCTATACCCTCCTCACATAACATAATTAAAGCAAATATTGAGATTTGTTGGCATCCAGATATGAATGAAGGCCTTGGAAGGATGAGGTCACCTAAGGAGAAGGTATAGAATGAGAGGAGGGCTATGGTTGTCAAGAGTTAAGGAATTCTAACATTTTAAAGGACAGGTAGAGGAGAGTGCTTCAGTACTAGAGACTACAAAGGAGCACATAAGAAGCAGGAGAGGAAGCAGAGAAATGGGCTATCACCACTAGGGAGGTGCTGCTGAGGGTGATGAGGTGGTGTTGAAGGTTTTGAAACAGTGATGGAATCTGAGCTTTTTCTTAGGAAAACGTGTCTGGCAATAGTGTGCAAGGAAGAGTGGAGGAGAACCTGGAGTGAAAAGAAGCAGTTAAGAACTATTCCATGGAAAAGATAGGTTAAATTTGAGCAGTGTCATGGAGGTAGAAAAATATGACACGTTGGGCTCTTACAATTTTGTCGTTTGGATGTCAGGTGTTTTACTAACAGGAACATTAGGGTTCAATATTTCTCAGACCAGTGTGTGGGCTATTTCAAGCTGGACTATTTTTTAGGCTTGCACCATCTTCTAACTGTAGTAAGATACTTAATGCAGTATGTGTGAAATTTCAAATTTTCTTCTCCAAATTTAGGGATTACTCCATGCTCTATTAGCATTTTAAGTAAGTTATATAGAGTTCTACCTGCACCTTTCTATATTTTCTTTTCACACAGAAAAATCATGTAATCATAGGGCTGGAGGGTACTTTAGAGATCACTGATTTCAGTCTGATTTTCTATGACTGATAGGAGGCCAATGGAGGGTCTGTCTCTCCATGTACTAGTGGTGCCACCATCCGTAGGGGATTTTTTTCCTTCTCTAGTTTTTCTCCTCCGTCAGTTGTTGCACTGACTTGTCAGTGTTGTCAGACGACAAAGGTATTAGAATGTACTTATTTTATTTATTAATAAAGCACATCTTAAGCACTGACTGTGTACTAGTTACTGCTTTAGGTCTTAGATATAAAGAAGAAAACAGATTAGTAATGACCCCAAAGTTTTCTAGTTTGAGAGTAGTGTTTACTTTCCAGTACTCTTTTGATATCATATAGCATGATTTCTTGGCTGCAGTCAAATAGAAAGTAAATGACTTTTTTTTTTTGCATACATAATGTGAGAACTCAGGGAGAAGTGTTTAAGAATAAATCCTCCATGGGCTTGGAATATAGAATTCAAGATTTAGTCAACATCGTAGCCACACGTACTCAGCATCATAATTCTTTCACATCTTGTAGCTACTGTTTAGAGAACGTACAGTGAAGTGTGACTTGCTGTGGAGTCAGGCAGTAGGTTTTTTCTATTCCTCCAGATTCTCTGTTCTTGAAGCTACTGATACTATCCTTTGAGACATTCAACTGCTTTTGCTTTAGTAATGAATTTTTTGCTTCTGAATTTTTACTTTGTCCTGGTGTTGATCAATCTGATGTTTGATTCGATGTATCTCATATGCAAGCAACCTTCAATATAATTTTGGAATAATGGATGCCTTCATTCCACGGTTTTCAAAACTGTTAGCTAACTCAGATCCCATCCTATTCAGAGATTAAGCACCTATTTATTCAATCAATTTATCCTGTGAGTAGAAGTCCACGGTTTTTTAACCGAAACCCTTGGGGCTTTGAAATTTATATTTTTAATTTAAGAGAGAGAAGAGTTTATACCATTTATAGTCTGACCTTTCAGGCAGGGTCTGCGGCAGCATCCTGTAATCACACACGTTAGTTGTTCCTTAGCAAAACATACGAATATTTGCATTAAGTGGGATAAGTTAGGACTACAGGTAACCTCATGTCCATGCAGATCATGGCTGTTCTGTCACCAAATGAGCTACAAAGTGACTTTTGGTTTTCAGAGATTTATGGATTTGGGAGTCTTAGATAAGGGGATGATTGCTTGCTTACAAACAAGGAGAATAAGATGTACTATCTTCCCCCAAAGGACACAGACACCACGTTTCGTCCATTAGGCCTTTTCTGTTTGTTGTAAGCCAGTTCAAATGTGTTTAGATTTTTAAAAAGGGTGGGTGGTATGGGAGTGACTTATTGATTCAATAATTGAATAGTCTAGCAGACAGATTTTGGATAACCCTGTATTCAGGGGTCAAATCATGTCATTTGGTTGGGTTTCTCTTAATTGTTTCACATGTCTTCTGTTTCAAAGGTTTCAGTCTCGGCCTAGTGGCCTCTGTATGCTATAGGTCAACTCTTTTGTGGTGGTGGTAAACATGGCTAAAGCAGTTCATTCTGCAGTTACATTGTCCAGGGAAGAAACAAAGCCCCTCCTCCTGTTGAAGCATTCCCAGCAAAAATCTTTTGGCATTTCCTTGGATCTGGTCTGGTCACATGCCATCTTTGAACCAGTCACTGAGGTCAGGGAGATGAGATGTGCTGACTGACTTAGACCTGGGCCATGTGATCCACTCCAATATCAGGAGAGTCAAGCCCATTAACTGGGTGGGTGTGGCTTTCTCAAAGAAACACTGGGAGCTGTTGCCAGAGGACACGGGGAGTGTTGGGCAGCAAAGCATTTATGAGCCCCATTGGTTGACACTGGATTTTCTTTGTAATTAAAGTTCTTCTAATAGAATACAGTGGAGTTAATGCCAGTACCTTTTCAGTGTTTTACAGCTTTCCTGCTGATCATAGAGCAAAACGTTATTACTCTTTTATATGTAACAAAATATACAAGAGCCTGCAAGTCAAAAATCAAATTTAATTCTAAACTTAACTCGTCATCAGACTCTTATGATTAGGAACTTGTCTCTTCAAGGACAACGTGGCAAGCCTTAAGGCTTTGGGCAGTGTCATCCGAGAGGAAGTACTCTGAGTGGATGCCTAGATTGTTTTTAGTTCAGGAATGATAATGCAAAGCTCTCTAATTAGATACATTGTTACTACTGTTTGACTTTTTCTTATAAAGAAGTAGTTTTGCATGATGGTTAAGAATATATTGTCTGGAATCCAACTGCCTTCGTTTGAGTCTATGCTTCCATCACTGACTTAGGCGAGGTACTTAACCTCTTTGTGCTTCAGTTTTCTTGTGTATAAAAAAAGTGTAATGGTAGCATCTACTTCACCAGGCTGTTTTAAGGATCTCATGAATTAACACATGTAAAGTACTTAGAATGGGGCTTGACACATAGTAAGTGTGTTATAAATATTAGCTATTACTATTATTCCACAGGGTTAACACTAAGTCTGAAACTCCCCCTAGTGAAGTAGGAGTTTTTACAGCATGGATATTAATATTTCTGTGCCTTTAACTAATATTGTTGTTGCCCTGTATACATTATTATGGGAAATACCATTTGTTTTATTGTCAGGTTAAAGTTTAAAAAATAAGCCAAGCCAACCATAATTATTTCAAAAAGCATTCATTTTGACACAAGAGATTCCAGTCAGCCTTACAAACCTAGAAAGAGGAAATCCTTTCTGAACTGATAGAAAATGAATCTAATTTCAAATCCCAAACCAGATTCCTATTTTTGTTGCTATTCTTCCTCTAGAAGACAAAACCTGATATTTCCACAGTGTATATAAAACAAATTTTAAAATTCATATATGGCACAGTGTTTACCACCCACCCCTGTCCATGGTCATGAATATCACAAATTCTTTAATTTTCCCAAACATGAGATAAATGTCAGACCATTCTATAAATTGACTTTATGAAGCATTTCTGAGCCGAGCTTTCTGATATTCACACCAATGTTTCCATAGTAACTAATGTGTTCAGAAGGAGAAAAGCAGGAGGAGATGAAAAACAAAGGAGACAATCCAAATAAAAGAGATGCATAAGGGAGAGAAGAAGGTTCCATAAACTTTGAACCATTGCTTCTTGCGGGAGACAAGCATTCTTGTTCACAGGGGCAACTTCTGCTGGCTGACTGATTCAGGGGTCCTTAGTGGAAAAATTCCCAAAGCTTGACCAACTGACACCCAATTACACTTGAACAATAACTCATTAATGCCAGTTTAGACGATTCCTTCCCCCTTTTATTTTAATCTTATTTTTTTCTCTGTTTGGAGGTCCCCTAGTTACCATGGCAACAGTGAAGTAATTTGTGTCTGTCACTGAACTGTCAAAAAAGAAAATGCAGTATCGAGTCAATTTTAAGTATACTTAGAAACAGGGTGGGGCAACATAGGCATTAGTGATCATCACAATTTGCAAACACTGAAGTGAAGAAGGCTAGAACTCTGCTAAATATAGGTTCTCTTTTCAAATCTTACTAAATGGCACCCTGTCATTTAAAAGCATTTAAAAGCAGATTTTAATGATCAGTTATTCTCTTGTGTTGTCCACAGCACAGTATCTTTTCTCACTAAACTTCAACAAATCTTCTATAAAAATGTGTTTAATCTCCAAGTTTCTGTAGGCTTTTATCAGTTAAATGGCTACAGATGAACAGTTTTTCTGAATCATTTGGAGAGAATAATACTCACAGGCATGTGACTTGGGGAAACAGGCAACTGTGGTAAGCCAAATTATGGCCTCTCAAAATCTCCATGTCCAAATCTCCCAAATTTGACTATGTTACCTTATACAGCAAAAGAGACTTTGCGGATAAGATTAAGGATCTTGAGCTAGGAAGATTAGCTGGATTATCCAGATGAGCCCAAATGTTATCTTTAGGGTCCTTATAAGAGGGAGGCCAGGAACGCCAGAGTCAGAGAGGGAGGTGTGAAGGCAAAGGTCAGAGTGGGCCCACAAACCAAGCAGTGCTGGAAGTCTTTAGATGCTGGACAAGGCAAAGAAACGATTCTTCCCTAGAGCTTAC
This sequence comes from Camelus bactrianus, assembly GCF_048773025.1. Lineage (NCBI taxonomy): Eukaryota > Metazoa > Chordata > Mammalia > Artiodactyla > Camelidae > Camelus > Camelus bactrianus. The sequence continues at coordinate 37,939,931 of NC_133550.1, read as the reverse complement.
AGAGGGAACCTGGCCCTGCTGACATCTCGGCTGCAGCCCAGTGACACTTCTGACCTCTGGGGCTGTAAGGGAATAAATACGTGCGGTTTTAAGCCACCAAGTTTGCAGTAATTTGTTACAGCAGCAGTAGGAAAATAACACAGCACTGTTGGTAGCCTCTGGTCCCACCAGTTCCTCTAAGACAGTGACATTAGATACTCACTCTTACTTGGCAGACAAGACTGTAGGCTGAACATTCTGAGTGTCACTGAGGGTCTTGTGGGTAAGTCTCCCTCTGTGTCTTCAGGGACCTTGGAGGGCTCTGGTCGCGCCAAGACCAGCTGCTGGGGCGACACAGGCCTCTGAAGGCCAGGCTTGAACACCTGGAGAGGCCAAGTGCTTGCAGGTCCTGGGTGAAAAGTCCTTGAGAAAGAGAATCCTTGTGCTTGTAATCTATCTCTATGAAAGTGCACGAGTTTGCTTGTCTTTCCAATTAGATTGTACATGTCTCAATGTGCAGACAACATGCTTTCTGGGAGTCTGTAATTCTCACCTTTCCCAGCACCATTCCAGGCACCCAGGAGAGGTTATGAGAAATAGCAACTCCTCCTTCTCTGAGCTGCTTCCTAGGTGGGTTCTACTTATTTATTTTCCAGTTGTTTCATTCTTAACATACAGGTGCTGCGTGAAGCACTTGATGGATATGACCTCATTCAATGCTTACAACAACTCTGAGGGAAATCTCATTTTCATTTCACACATGTCAAAATAGAGATTCAGTAACTAGACTGAAAGTTACAAAGTAAGTGACAGAGATGGGCTCTGAACCCAGGAGTGTCTTCCTGACCCCTCCACTTCTAACTGCTGCCTTGCTGCCAGGTCAGATGCACCGTAGGGTGGGTGTCAGTGGCCTCTCTTCTCTATCACCCTTAGTAAATGCCCTTTATCCTCTGGGCTCCAGCTTTGGCTCTTACTCCAACTCACACAGTGGGTGGAAGAGGGGAACAAGAAAGCTGGAGAGGGCTGAAGGCTTCAGACCACAGAGAAGGGGGGTGTTTTGGGTCCTGGAGGCTCCCTTGGCCTTTAGACACTAGTTATTTTAGATAGGAATCTGGTGTTTGTAAATTAGCACATTTCCATAGTTTTATAACTTCTTGGTTTATTTTTTTTTATTTTTTATTTTTTTTACTTTAGGAAGAATTCTATGATGACTTGAATGATTCCCACCCCCTGATATATATATTCTGTTACCATGAACTGAATGTTTGTGTGCCTCCAAAATTCATATGTTGAAGTCCTAATCCTCAGTGTGATAGTATTAGGCGGTGGGGCTTTGGGAGGTAATAGGTCATGAGAGTAGAGCTCTCCTTATGATAGTATTAGTGCCCTTAGAAGGAGAGATACTAGAGAGATGATCTCTTTCTCTGCCATGTGAGGGCATAGTGAGGTGTCCATCTGCAAACCAGGAAGTGGGCTTTTACCGGCAACTGAACCAGCCAGTACCTTGATCTTGGGCTTCCCAGCCTCCAGAAATGTGAGAAATAAATGTTTTTTTTATTTAAGCCACCTGGTCTATGGTATTTGTTATAGCAGCCTGAACTACGACACCTGTATAATCCCCGCTCCTGTGAGTATGATGGGCTCTCACTCCCATTATTAGGTTCCTAATCAGTGGATTTAGGATTAATCAAGAAGTAGAGTACCTGCATGGGCCTGATCAAATCAGGCAAGTTTTAAAACAGAAAATGGAAGTATGAGAGGTTATGGAGGGGACCATGTGGCAAGGACTGGAGAGTGGTCTCTAGGTTCTGACAGTGATCACTGGCTAACACTTAGCAAGACAATGGGGACCTCAGTACTACATCCTCAAAGCATCCAGCCAAGAACCCAAGGAAGCTTGGAAGTTGTTATTTCCCTAGTGGAGCCTCCAGGTGAGGATGCAGCCAGCCAGCACCTTTAGTTCAGCTGTGTGACACCTTGAGAAGACAACCCAGTGCCCAATGCCCAATCCATGGATACTGTGAGATAATAAATGAGTGTTTTTTTTTTAAAGCCACAACGTTTGTGGTAATTTGTTATGTAGCAGTGGAAGACTAACACATCTACCTAAAATTCATTAAAAGAAAAAAAAATCAGTCTCGGTGGCCCCAGGCAAAGAAAAAAATAGACCCCCTGCTTCCCCAGTTCAGATGCTATTTAAAGAGCTAAAACTCTAAGACACTTTAAGAAAGAAAAAAAGTTGACAATAGCATTCTCATTTCCCCAGGATTTGTTTTTACAAAGATGTGTCTCCCTTCAGTGATAGAAGTTACCATCTCTGATCAGCTCCTTTGAGGGGGAACTTTGAGAAAAGACTTTTTGAGGGGCTTCTGAAACTACTGGCACCCCTTAAATATGCCTACAAAAAGGGTAGCTGATACCTAACATCCAAAATGCCACTGGAGGCTTTTAACAGGAGAAGGGTCTGAGTTGGAGGGAGACCCCTGTGTAGGCCCACCCCTATTCTGGCAGAAGTGGCTCTATTTTTCCTGGGAAAGTGGTCAGTCATTCAAAGATGCAAAGTCTTTCCCAGAAGGATGGCTACCCTGGAGGGTCCACATAAAGGGAGTATTTGCCTCATAAAGGGCAGGGTTTGCCTCCTCCATTACTATTGAGCTATTAAGATAAGGAAGGTTGTGCTTGCCCCTTTAGGACCCAGGAATGAACCTACCCTCTCTCTTGCAGACAGGATGAAGCCGAAGTAGACACAAGCCCTTAATAATAATAATAAGCACCAACAGCTTCCGAACGCTGAGCGTGTGGTAGGAGTGGGGCTAAGGGGGCTAAATGCGCCATTTCATTCATGCGTCCCCAGGTTAACCTCATTCGAATGGACACTCCAAGACGGCAGAGGCTGGCTCCACTTTGACGATCAGGGTATCCCTAGTGCCTCTACAGTGCTTGGAACAAGGCCGGGACCTCAAAGCATATTTGCTGTGAGTGAATGAATACCTGAAAACTGCGGTTTAGATATTAGGGTTATCACCATTTCCTCAGATGAGGAGCCTGGGGCTCAGAGAAGTTAAGAAATTCGCCCCCCTCAACCACGGCCGAAACCCAGATTTCCTTACCCATTCTGTCCATTCTCCCTGGCTCCTTGGGGGACCTGTGCGTTGGACCCCGCCAGCGACGAACCCGGTCTCCGGCGACGAGACTCCGCGGGTGCCCTCTGTCGGCGACGCTCTGGTGGTGCAACGGCCCCGCCAGCCAACGCGCAGGTGCGCTGACCCGAAGGCCGGAAGCGGGGCGCAGCCTGCGCGCCGGCCTCCTGGCTGCCCGCCCCGCTTGACGTGTTTGCCTCACGTTTGGGGAAGCTGAGCGCGTTTCCTCAGTGGGACCTGGATATCACTTGTGAGTGTCAGATGCGTCGTCCTGGGCCTCCTTAAGGACTCGGCCTCGGGGTGGGGCGTGGCCACGGGGGCGGGAGAACTTGCCCAGGTGGGTCGGAACCAGAGGCCATTGGGAGCTGACAAGGGCAAGGTTCTAGAACGCTGGGCCCTTGACTTCCCTCTGAGGAGGAGTGGAGCAGTGAGGCTGGGGAGTGAAGTTGCCTTTGAACCGATGGGCGGAACCTGTGACACAAGTAAGACCCAAATTAACGGGAAGCGGGGAAGACCTTTGCTTCCTTTTTCCAGAACGTTCTGTTGCAGTGCCACCTGGCAACGCGGGTGCGCTCGGCGCGCTCCAGGGACCCTGTTTACTTCAGAGAATCACACCCCATTTTGATATTGGATGTATTTTCCTCCACTCCGGTGGATAGTCCTTATCCTCTGGCCCCGGGCACCAGCCTCACCCAGTCCTTTCTGGTTTTTCCCAGTTGTTTTTAAAAGAGACCCAACGTTCACCCACATCCAAGGCAAATTCACAATTGAGAAGACGTCTTCATTCTCTCTTTAAAAGTGGTGGCTTTGTTCTGGTTTTTACATCAGGCAAGGACTACTTCTGAGGCGCTTTTGTTTTTGATCCCCCCAAGTAATTATATTCTTCATTTATTTATATGTTTTTGCCTGTTGAAATTCCAAACATACAAAGCCAACTTTATTAATTTCTATCTTTAAAACTCCAATGAGAGTTACTTGTATTACTTCTCCCACTGGAATAATACATTTCCTGGATGGGAAAATTTAACTCTGTTTGTTAGGAATAATGTATAAAAAGACAAGTCAAAAGGAAAATGAAGGAGAAGTGGCGAATTATTCTGAGAAGATAGGACAAATGCATTTGCTAGTCTAGATGATTCGATTTTCTCTGGGAGTGTTAGAAAAGATGGTATGAAGAGGGCAGGCCATGCGCTCCCATGCAGTTCACCAAAAGAGGTTTTGAGGATATTTGATTTGAAACTACCCTTCTTTCTTTTCATAATACTCAGCATGTCCCTAATCATTATATTCCAGATATTGAACACAAGCTTTTAATCCCTTCTACCAAAATGTTTTGCACTCATTTGAACACTTCTAAATTGAAATTCTAAATTAGTATTCATTGAAAACTGGTTTGACACAAAGAAAGGAACATGAATGAAACCTTCTAAGCCTTCTTTGCATTTCCAAATGCGTGTTCAATTCTTTAGGAAAGTCATTGTTATCAGTTTAGGGAAGATTTATTCAATTCCCAAGTGCCACCTCCAGAGGGCACAGCTGTCTCAAAAAAAAATTTTTTTTTTTTCTTAAGTTTCTTTAGTTTTGCCGAGGACTCTCTAATCTGTAACTGTGATTCCTGGGATCCAAACTTGAATAGTTTTACCTAATATATTTTAATGTTCATTTAGATGTTATGGTATTCTATTATTTTCAGCAATTAACATTTACAATATTTTAAATTTTTATAAAATAAAGAATTAAATTCAACATTGTCAGTTTGCCCCGAGTTAAAAAAATCTGATTCTCTCTAGTTTTAAGTAATCACTCCTGACAGATTTAAACAGCACACTTTAATTTTTTAAAGTGCATTTAAAGGTTTATTTGCTAAAACCTAACTTTACATTTTCTAGAGATTGCACTCATGGCCCCAGTTATCCTAAAAAAATGAAGTGTGAAATGTGCTGTATCTTGCATATAATATTATTTAGGATTTAGTGCCCAGTATGTTCTTGTAGAGTCCCCTAATACATTCTGAGTAAATGCTTTGGAAGCGTTTTACTCCTGAAGCTACAGAAAACATCTGGGGGATTTATTTTTGTGACATCAAAATTTATGGTAACTCTTTATTTAAAAATGCTTTTATTCATCCATAAAGGAGGGGAAGTTGAAGTGAATTTGCTCAGAAAAGAATGGGGTTATTTTCTTCTAAAATGTACAGTAAACAGTTTACTCGCTCGCTCTCTTCTTTGTCTCAGCCCTCTCTGCCGTGTTTAGTGTGAAATTGAATCTTGTAAGGCTAAAATCCAAGAAGAGGGAGAATTAAGGATTCATGCAAATGATTTACATATATTTCTTTCCGGTGTTTTCTTTCAAGCTTTTGCTTGCTGCTCACTTTGGGCTATTTTTCTTTTCCTGTTATTTTTTTTTCCTGTTAACGTTAATGCACAAAAATCTATCAACAGGGTGTGAGAGGGATTGTTTGTAAGTATTTAAAACTGCTTAACATCTATTTATATGAAAACGCTTTTTAGGTTTTGGAAGCTTATGTCCATGTTGGCATCGAAAATTTTGGAAACTTATACAGGATATGTGTTGAAAGTGTTTAACTTCCATATTTGCTTCACATAAAATGGGAAAGAGCTAGGGCAGGCACCAAAACAGTGTATTCTGTGACAAACCATGCTTCTAAAGTGGTGGCAGCTAAACGTGAAAGAACCAAGAGAGGACTTGATGAAATAACCCTAAAGTCAGATTAAGTCATAGATGAGCCATTCGGGGCTGACATGTATGGCGCAGCAGTATAATTAGCAGATCCACGAATTATCCCTCTTCTATTTCCATTTGAAAAATAAATGTTAGTTTAACGATTTATTCCTTATTGGTCTTGTCTCCCCAGTGGGATGATGGAAGATATTTGATGGCAAAGAACCATACCTGATGTATATATTTTTTTCTATTTCATCCCAGTAACTAGCCCAGCGTTAGATCAAAAAGGCCTTTCACAGATAGTTGGCAATTAATTGTTCACCTATGGAACTGTTGGCCAGGATTTACTCCCAGATAGAGAATGCCAGACTTGAACGTTCAAAATGTGTGAAATCCAAAGTGTTTTTCCCCCATTGTGTCTCCGAAAGGCTGGTGGCACTCTGAGCATTTGCTTAGGTGAATGGATGTGCTACTGTAATCTGATGGGTGATTTACAAGAAATTTACCATTAGTATTTGGGATTTTGGGTGCTGCATTCTTATGAATTAGATTATAAATCTGAGGCTAGTGTAGTGGAAAGGATTCAAGTGAAAGTCAAGTTACATAGGATATTCAAAGAAGGGTCAGGAAACCAATGCCTCAGCAGAACAGAGATGACTAAGATAGAAATATGCTCACCTTGTCCCCCCATTCATATATCATAGAACTTCACTTACTCATCTGTAAATGTTAACTGTTCTGTATAAGATCCTGTACCACTGAAGTTGAGCAACACACAGAGCCTTGAAAAACAGACATCTATCTGTGGATGTGCTTCAGTGAGTCTGCCGGCGTGTGCCTGTACGGCCTCCTGGCTTGGAGAAACGTTCTGTTAGGTGGCCTCTACAGTCACCTGCCAGTGAAAACGCTATGTGATTCTGCATTGAGTTCACATTACACTCATTTTATTAGAATCAGAAACAGTTCTACAAATGCTGAAGCATCATAAGGAAACGTGAGATGAAGACCAACGAGCTAAAAGCGTGGGATCATTAGATTAAGGGTGTGTCCTCCGCTTGTAGGGTTCTGTTTCTAGGCCTCTTAGCCTAGGGACATGTGTTAATTACATGAGTAGTTCAGATTTTCTGTCTCTGACAGTTGAGTCTAGTTTGAAGTGCTTATAATTCTAATTTAATTAGAAATGCATTCAAAGAGCTAATGTTATTTGCAAGAACTTAGAAGCAAATCCCTTAGTAAAATAAGTAGACCTTTGGTAAAGTGAATCATAACCTAGTTTTGAAAGTATGGATATTCTTCTATCAGCTTTGCTTGAAGTCTAGCAGAATGTGGGGAAGAGTCCTGATGTAGATGCAAGACTCATCTGTTGTCACTGTATGACTTAGTTCAGAATCTATATTAAAGTTTTTTTTTTCTCCCAGCTGCCACCACAGTCTCCAAAGATGAACCATTTATTTAAAAAGTCAGCAATCTAAACAGTTCCTCCCTTTCCCTTCTCATTGTCAAGACATCCCCTGGTTACCTCTACATTCATGTAGGTGAGTGAATTCCTAGGCGGGCGGTGTTGCAGGTGGAGTATAACGTGTTATCGATGTTCAGTTAATGTTCAAGCAATAGTACTCTCACTTTCCCTTAATTATGTTAGCAATTTTTAGTCCATTGCAGTCATGGGCTGACTTCATGCAATCAAAGCCTAAAAGCCAGGGCCATACCATGGTGTTTAATGTCAGGGGCCTCCTGGTGGCACAAGAAGGACACTTGCTTTGCACAGAAAGGCTACATGTTTGGCAGGCAGAAAAGATACAGGGTACTCTCCATAAGTCACAGTGTGACTTTTCAAAGTCTGTTTGATTACATTTGCTGTCATGTGGATGGGTTCCTACAATTTATCTTCAGTCTCAGAAAGTGGTTTGGGGCTGGATGCACATTCTGGTGTTTGTTAATTCCTGAGGTGACACTTTTAAGTCCCAATGTTTGATGTTCCACAGTCTCAGAAAGAATGATTTTTGACTCTTTGATCCTATAAGAAAAATCCAATTGTTTTCTGTCTTGTAGTTCATGCCAATGGCTTTAGTTCCCTCATGTTTTAGCAGTTATTTTCTTTTCCAAGGCAGAGTCATGGGTTGGGGGGAGTCTGTTAGGATATTGCAATAGTATAAATAACAAGCTGGTGAAATTACAAATATAACAGAGATTCTTAAGAGGTTAGAGCAAAAATTGGTTCTGGTTATCAAGCTGGAGGAATGTTTGAAAAAAGGTCCAGAGCCCCTTTTTTTAATGTCATGTCTGTGTGCAGCATTCCTTACTTTTAAAATCATCCTCTGTTTGCTAAGAAAAGAAAACATGGGCTAAGAAATAAAATGCCCTGGACACATTTTCATTTAGTTAGATTTTTCCTTCTGTGGTCCTCCTGGTGGTTTTCAACCTCTCCAGTTCTCTAACAATGTTACTTGGAGAATTAAAGACAGCCTGAAAAACAAAACCATAGCAAGGAAGAAGGCCAAACAGCAACAATGAACTGAATTCTCTATGTTCACAGAATGGCAGCAGAAACAAAAGAACTTTTTTTTTTCTTCTTTATAAAAGCTGCTGTTACCTTTTCTTCTCTTTCAGACCATTTTCTTCCTGTTCTTGGCTTTCTTGAAGCTTTCAGCATCTCATCATGAATGGCTATTTTAACTTCTTGTTATTAATAAATAAGATGATGTTACCATTACTAATTTACTGTTTGGAAAGTAGAGGCTTTAAAGTAGCACTCTTGAAGGTTTTAGAGTAAATGCAATTTCAAGTTTTTTTCTTTTTCACCCACTGAATTGGATTTTTCTCTCAGCCAAAGTGTTTTGCGTTTTCTTTACTGCTGGTGTTTTTTTTTTTTAAGGATAATTGAAAGTTGTTCTACAAATATAGCTAAAAAAGTCATGTTTCTCACTGAAAAACAACCCTGGAATGAAAGCCAACTTAAATCATACCAGAGCAGACTCAAAGTGAAGCTGACATTCTGGAAGAAGGGAGAAACGCTAATGTTCCCAAGTAATCAGTTTGGGCCATTTCAGTGCTAAATGACAGGATCAAGAAGAAAAATTTTTAAATTGATTTTTAAGACTGTCTGCAAAAGGAGGCTGAAATGAATATTAAGTGATTTCTTTGGGGCTGTCAGAAATAATAATGGAAGAAGAGACAAGCCCAGTCTTGCTGCTGATGGTAGGATCAGGGAATTTAGATTAAGTGCAGTTTGGAGATCAAGTTCTGTGCTTCAGTTTTTAAGAAATGTTAATGAACTGAAGGCAAAGGAAGCAGCAAAGAAACCTACTATAAGTAGGTATGAGCTGAAAAGGGGAGAGGAAAAGATGTGGCATCACAGGTTGAAGTGTTAGGAAAGGGGTACTATGCTGGGTGTGTAGGGTGATTTGTACTCTGTGACAGTGAGAGAGCCCATTCCTGGGAGCATGTGCCACCAGAGGTGTTCTAACAGGGGGACTGGATTTGTCTGGACACACCCATCCTCTCTCCCACGCAGCCCCCTGCCCCTGTCTCAGCCAGTAGCCATATACATCTGTCTATCAGTTGGCTGGTTGGAGTGGGGCTCCAGGCTGGCTGTTGAACAAGCCCATATGGCATGAGGATTGCATTCATGTATTTGGTCTCATTTGCACCATGTTGGAACCAAAAGAGTTAACCCACTAATTAATAGAGAGATGCATTGGGTGTTCTCTGGGATTTGGAATCAGTTTCCCTTAAATTAGCCATGTCAATTACCACAAGCCCATAGAAACCAAGAGTTGGAAAGAGATCCAGCAGGATTTAAAAGCACATAGGGAAACATGGAGAATTGGAATAAAAATGGAAAAGAACACCCACCAGACTAAGATTGTGCTTTTCCAGCACATGAATGCTAACTCACTTGCAGCACTGTGAAGGACTGATACAGCATTCTGATGGATCACTTTCTCTACACTCTTGTTTTCAGAAATTTCTTGAATTCCACTTTTTTTTTCTTGTTCTCTGAATACATGAGCTGGAAAACATTATCTTCTTTAACATTCTGCTTACTGATGTGGAAATGGACAACAAGCATTAATTCCCCAGTCGTTTGAGAACAGTATCCAGCTTCCTTCTTGGAGGCTTATCTACCTTCCCAGTCTTTTGGGATTGTACATCAGGGTACCTGGCCATACCTAACCATAGGGAGGGCAGTGTTGTGATTCAGTCTAAGCCAGTGGTTCTCAGTTGGGAATGATTTTGTCTTCTCAGAGACTTTGGCAGTGTCTAGAGACATTTTTGATCGTTAAAACTAGAGAGAATGCTATTAGTATCTAGTGCGTAGAGGCCAGAAATGCTTCAGAAGATCCTACAATGAGTGGGACAGCCCCCTACAAGAAGGAATTATCGAAAGTGTCAGTAGTGCACAGGTTGTAGACCCTGATCTGAGCCAACTGGACTTTCCCTTCTGGGACTCTGAAACACCAGTGGATATGATAAAAGCAATAAATCCCCAAAATGATTCTAATGCATTCATTCTAGTAGCAGTGCCTTATTAAGACTGTCAGGTTGTTCCTGTTAGCTAGATCTCCTCCTCTAACCTTTCTGGGTTCCCACTTTTTTTCTGTTCTAGATTTCTAGCTTTTTTAATCTGTTCTGTGAGCTCCACTAAACCCTTTTGATACTGTCTTTTTCTGCTGGGATTAGCATGAGTGATTTTCTGTTGCTTCAATTAAAGAACTCTAAAGTGATGTAGAATAGCTGACAGTTTAACATAAATGTGTCAAATGACACTTCATAATTTGACAGTGCCTCATAAGTCCTATGTGTGGTTATTAAGTATCTGGTAAGTTGAGAGTCAGGTTAGACGAAGCAGCAGCCACAGAACAGCAAACCCCATACATTTGAGGTTTCTTGTGCTGACCTATCACTTCGATGGTAAGGAGAATCAGTAGACCAACAGATAGTTTGAGAACTAACTCCCAAGCTGAGAAATAAAGTTTTCCTGGATGGTATGGCCTCAATGGCAGCAGATCAAGTGCAAACATCAAAAAGTAGGATTTGGAAAAAAAAGAAAAAGGAAAGTAACCTACTGTCTTTGAAACTATGCCTGCCTTTGACCTCCTTGGGCTGCTGTGCACAATGTGGAAGCCAGGGGCTACAGATGAATAATTTCCTTTTTTTAAAAAAAAAATCATTCTTCTCATGTCAGGCTTCATTTTAAAATAATGAAAGCGTAGATGGCAGTACCCTACTCACGGGCATAGAAGTTTTCTTTAAAGATTTTAAAACTCAGGGCTGTTACTAGCATGGTGCTCTAACTCCATTTAACAGGAGAAACTTTTCTCAAATTAAGATGATTCAGGGAACAGAATCTCTTGATTACTGAGGCTGGAATAAACGCGTGTGGGTAGTTGCCTGAGCCCGCTTAGCTGTTGGAGACCTTGGGGGCTGCCTCATAAAAAAGACTTGTTTTATTGGAAGCTTCTCTTTCACTAAGTGCATGGGTTGGAATATGTTAAACTGTTCTTCAGTGAACAAAATCATAAAAAGATGTGAGCACACAAATAGATGATTCGTGTTGGAGATCTCATGAGGTTCATTGTACTTCTGAGAGAGGGTTTCTTTTTTTAAGATGCCAGCAAAATGCCATGGTATTTTATTTTTGTCTCCAGTAAATTGCTCTGAAAACTTAAACAAATTAAACATCCTGTTTTGTGTTTTTGAGACTCACTGGGGAAACTCAGTCTCTCCAGTCTGTTGTTTCAGGTGGGAAGTAATACGTGTGTGTAATCACCTTTTTAAAATAGTTATGCATGTGCATGAGCCATTCAGTATCAGCCATTCAGAGTTGTAAGCAGTTGTGTTTATTATCTAAAGAAGAGGAAAACAAAAGTGAAGTTTTTAGAGAGTGTGTGTGTATGAGGTATTGTAAGATGAGAAATCATTTCTGTTCCTTTTTATATTTTAGGAATTGATTTCTAGTACATTGTATTAGTGATACTCAAAATCCATTGTTGAGGCCATTTAGAAACAAATTTAAAATAAATCTTAATAAAAATAATAATTAATGATCATAAATTCAAATGGGAGGCTACATGATAGAAATTAGCAGCTAAAAGTAAGAGCATACCTTTGGAACTTAATGGGGCTCTGTTTTTTCTTGGGTCCTCCATCACAAAAACCATTTTCCTTCATTTTCAATGATGGTAAATGGAAACAGCTCCAAGATACTCACCTGTACCGACCTCCCCCACCCCCTTCCACTGTTCTTTGAAATTGAAGGATTGCTTCCTTTCAGTACTTTCCTGCCAGGAGGAATGGGACAGCCTGGAAGCCTGGTGCCCCTGGGCCTGAGCAGTAAGATTAGTGTGTGTAGTTAATTTTAGTGTTTCTCCCCTTCAATGAGGTCTCCTTGACAATAATAACTGTCTGACTTGCTTACTTCTCATGAAAACATCTCAAACCCCTACTAGCTGGAACTCTCAGTTGAAATGCTACATTTAAAGGCCAAACAGAACCCTAATGAATGGATGATTGCAGCACTTTTGAAATATGAGTTAACGAAAAAATCTGTGAAGTGAAGGCTCAAGTCTTTTCGGAAGGAGCAGAAATGAACTGTCACCTGGATCCTCCCTTGGCTTCAGTTTTGGCTCTCTTCCTCTCTTTCTGGCTTCTCTACTCTCTCCTCATCTCCTCTTCTCTGCACCCTCTGCACCTCCAGCCCCCTTCCCCACCATGCACACCTGAACTACATGAAATTCTGGTTTGAGTGTATGCCCTGGGGGCTGAAGTATGCAAGAAGTGTCACCCACGGAGGTGTTCCTTTCGGAATGTCATTGTTTAACTTCAGGGTCCTGTTATTCTTGTGTGAATGAAATGTCAGAAATGAATCTCACCGTGTAATTTCCCAGGCATTGACAGGCCTTTGCCATCTGTCATTGGATCATGTTTTTACCTTTGGTTTCCTGCCATGTTTAGGGTTTTGACCTATCCCTTTGAGTCCCGGTAATTTTACCTCTCAGTGTAGTCTCTGATGGAGGTCTCTGCTGCCAGGTGTGACTTTTGTAACTGTAAGGCATGGAATGATTTCTTCCATGGGCTTTGCTTTTTATTATTCTTAAAACCTTAAGTGTCATGAATCCTGTCACTTGAACAGTGTTGATTTGCGATTAATCCCGTAGGTATTATCTATATTTGTCTTCAGTCTTTGCTGAGGAGGAGGGCCTACATTACAGCAAAGTCTGTCTTTTTGAAATGTAGGACTGAGCTCTATCAGCTGAAAGAAGCAATTTAGGGGAGAAGGGCTGGGGTAGGAAATAGTAATGTTGTTTATAAAGAACCCAAGTTTAATTGGAAAGAAGGAAAACTGAAGTTTTTCATTCCCTACATAGTGAAGATTTTGAAAAATCCTACTGCTCTGAAGTAAGAAGATGGATTTTATAAAGTACAGGCAGATTGTTTTTGAACTGAATGTTAAAGCTCTGCTGTCAGAGTTGACAAGTTCCCGAATTCAATTTTCAAACTAAAACCTAGAAAACCGAGGAGACACTGTGTCTCCTCGGTAGCTTATCAAAAGAAATGCAGTGGCAGACTTCCACTGGTGTCTCAGGCTGGCCAGTTTGGGGAAGGCAGGTGGCACCCCCATCACATTGTCTCTGCTCCCTCTGGTCCATGGTGCATTTTTGAGATGGGCTGCAATTGGGAAGGGCTCCAGCTGCTCAAGCTTGCTGAGATTGGATGATGAATACAGGCCACCCAGCTCTTCTCTCCAAGAATGGGGAGAGTTTTACCATTTTTAGAGAAGCTTCAAGCACCAGTGATCTTTGCTCAAGACTTATTGGTCTTCATGGTTGGCAGAAAAAGGATTAACAAACATAGATATTAGCACATGAGTCGTTGCTTTACAAGAACAGTGTAAATCTATATAGAATTTGAAGCACAGCCACCAGCAGCCCTCTCATCTTTGTTTCTTTTGGGATAAAAATTAGCTAGTTATGGCTTTTAAGTTTTCAGGATCTTTATGCATGTAGACAAAAAGGGCTGTCTTAAAAAAAACAAGAAGATAGGTTGTAACTAACTACTCTGTTAATATAGGTAAATATTAAATATTTACAATGTGCCATATACTGCCTTGGAACCCATTTAAATTTCACAACAAACCTTGAAGTAAGTTAGATCATCACTATTGTGCAGATGGGGAGGATGGGGCTCAGAGATTTTATTCAGAATTTCCCAACTAGTAAGGAGAAGAGCTGGAATTTAGACCTAGCTCTGACTCCTAACCTTGCCCTCTTAACATTTTACTGTAAAACTGCCTCCAAAGTGATGACAATGATGAGCTCAGTGGTAGAATTTCTTCCTACAGATTCTTTCAACAGTAAATAAATATCATGACCTTTCGAATACTCTTCAGGTTGTGTGATTCTATTAAGTCCTAAAATTTCACAGGCTTTTATTTTGTATCCATTTGGTCTTTGAAAATTCAGATTTATTAGTTGCTGTATTTCATTTTTATTCCTGTAACAGTTATAAAACCTTATTAAATTGAAATCATATTACCTGGAACTCTCATTAGCCAGATGTGTTTTTTTTTTCCCTTTCCTGTACTCCACTTTTAGAAGGAAGAAGAAAACCAAAGAAAAATAAGTTAGTGTCAGAATTTCTTGTAAAGGTTAAATATGTCCTATGGTCCTATGCCTTTTAGATGTTACCCATAACATCTAACTATCCTTAGTTAGATGTTAAAATATGAGTATATCTTTTTATGATTTTGAAATGCTTAATCAACAGCAAAGTCTGCTAAAAATGTTAAGAGGGTCGTATTAGTAACACTAAGCTAAGGGCTGTGATAAGGAGTCCCTGTATCCTAATAGTTTATCATGATAAAAGATGATGTCTCATCCACCTCACAGTGCAATGGGAGTCAGCGGTGGTGGGGGCGAGGGGTTGTTGCTCTGCACCATACACTCATTCAGATACCTGGACTCTTTCTATCTTGTGGCTCTGATATTCCTCTAGAATCTCAGTTTTCCACTGAAGCAAAGGAACCTGACTGGCAAACAGAGGAATAACAGCCAACCTGAAAGATTCTCTGGGAAGCTATTAGGGGCCAGGTTTGAAAGTGGTACATGATGGTTCCGTCCACCTTCCAGTGGCATGACCCCACGTCTCTGCAAGGGAGACTGGGAAATATAGTCCAGCTCTTTGTCCAGGAAGAAAAGGAAATAGGGTTTGGTATCCATCTAGCATGGTCTCTGTCACAGCAGTGACGTAAAGTCCTGAGATTTTTATGGCCCTTTTGATATTGTAAAACATTTAAGAAATATCTGATTATCGTCTAGATTAGTGATTTCCAAAACTTGAGTCATTAAAAATATCTCTGGAACCTCACTTAGACCCACACAGAATCAGAATGGGAGTGAGGTGGGGTTGGCTAGAAGCAGACTGGGAATCTATTTTTCATAAGCTCTCCAGGTAATTTGGATATAGCAAGTCTGGCACTAGTTTGGTATTTTAGAATCGCTGATCTAGATAAGGCAGGAAATATAGATTAATTCATTTCAGGAAGATTTTTTAGCAAAAAGGACTAGGAGAAAAAAGAGTGATCCTTAGTTACTTGGTATAGTAAATGAACCCAAATCTCTGTTTATACTAACCACTGTAATTAGTCAAGACTTCAGACATTCTGTGGCCAGTTGTTTTGAATGTCGATAGAGTATTTCATAGATAATACTGTTTCATTTCCCAGGGAAATGCCCCATATAGGAGGAGAGCCATCCTGGATATTGCAGGCACTGACTACTTATATTTTATTATAATTATTAAAACAATTTCTCTGTGTCTCATTTCAACCTTTTTCACTCTCCTAGCAAGCACAATTATAGATTCCTAGCTACCTAAACTACCCGAGTAGATGTGAAGGCAATTGCAATGGTAAAACTGTTTTCTAAAGCAAACAGTCGTTGGATTTTAAAAATCAAATTGTGTTTCCTGTTTTGATCTTGAAGGATGTGGAGGAGCCAGTTTGTTTGTTTTTAATCCACATGTTCCTCACATGAAATTGTTCTGCTTCATTAAAAATTTTTAATAGTGTGTGACTTCTGAGGGATAAGGTAACCTCTTAAAACCAGTAAAACATGCAGGTGAAATTGGTCTCATCAGTTTCACAGGGCCATTCATTATGTGGTTGCTACCCCAAGTGAGAGTAGGAGTACACAGGATGGTATTTTAGGTTTACTCTTTTGTGTTGCCATTAGGTTGGATTTATGAAAGACAGTGGACATTTATCACCTTTCTCTGTTATTCCAAAACCATAATTTTCCAGTCTCTTGGTTGCATGTGAATATTTCTGATAAAATGCACAGTTCTCTGAACCTTTGTAATATGGATTTGTTTAAGATCTTAAATTATATATTGCTGTGATCTGAACAGAGGATAAGAAACCTCAGTCTGCTGTACTTCCATGTTGAGGGCAACACTGTAAACCGTTCTGTACAGTTCTGATCATATTAGTATCACAGTTACTCCACATTGCTTACCTAATCCCCCCCCCCTTAGCTTTGCATTCAAGCATGCCTGTCACCTGACCTCGGCTTCAAGTTGCTGGTGAGCTTTTCAGTCACTTAGCCTATGGAGCCCTTAGCCCAGATCTCTGCCGTGTCCCACTCACTGGCTGATTCATCATCCTCCAGAACATCTTGGACTTCTTCGCACCTCACATTTCCAAATCCCAACTCCTCCCAAGTGAAATTCAATCCATTCTTTAAGATTCAGTTTGAAATGCCACAGACTCTGAAACCTTCCTTCTTCAGTTGAGCAATGACAGTTGTTGCCTGCACATACCACTTATGATATGTTTAGTTTGGGATACGCACGTTAGATTTTCTACTAGAGCATAAGCTCCTGGAGATCAAAGATTCTGCTTTAGTCATCTCTTATTCCTTATGGTGCTTTATCCATAGTGAGCATTTATTTAACCTTTATAATACACAGGATTCAGTTGAGAATTATGATGCAAAGGGAAAACTCAACCTTAGACTATTGATTTAGAGCATAGTTTCCCAAAGTGGAAAGTAATATAAGTTACTTTGGGGAAAAAATATGGTTTTTTATATATATATATATATAGGTTGTTTTACTGCAGGGCTTTTCAGAGCCGTTAATATGCTTATAGCATGTAATATGCTACTGTAATAAGAGATAATGTAGTAAGTGTCAATTTTCATATTCTTTTCACTACATAGCTATTTTTTGTGAAGCATATTGATAAACCACAGTTTTTAGTAGCTGATTTTGGAAACTACCACTTGGAGTAATATTCTGCATCTTTATAGTACCCTTTGTTGACAGAAGTACTTTCACCATTAAAGTCATCCTTTAATTTCTCTAAATATCACTGACTGCTCATAAGAAATAAAAAATATTTTCTAGTTTGTGTTACTAAACATAATTATTTTGGGTCTTGTGTGTTTGTAAACTGCTAAAACTCATCAAATATGCTATTTGCTTTAGCTGAAATATATATATAGTTCAGAAAAAATCATGGTGATCTAAGTGAAACCTTTAATAAGGAAGACATGCAGCTGGGAGTCATTCTGTTGCCATACATCTTTAAAGAGATATGCAAAGGCCTTGGTCTTTATAGTAATTTTCCTGAAGGTCACCCACTATTCAGACTGTTTATGTAAATCTCCTTTAATTCAAGCTTTACTGAATAATTTGCTGAATGTAAAATCAATGCTTAGGTTTTTTTTTTTTCCTTCTGCCATTATTGATTTATCTGTTCTACCCATTCTTTCTGTGGACACAGATTTAAGGGGAAAAAAAAACCCAGGTTATTGTGTGTTTGTATTTCTCTCCTTTAAATGAAGTCTATTATCACCAGCAATCATTTGTCTGGGCTGTAAATGCATGTACAGCGGATGAGATTGAATTTCAGAGCAGGAGGAGTTAAAGGATCTTTTATGTTGAAGCTAAACCTATGATTTTTTATGAACTTTGGGGTGCCTAATTAAGCGATTAGTAACAAGCAAGAGTTTCCAAATGTCAAGTGTATAATTATGAAATAAACAAGAGCTGGTTTTTCCAATAAACTTCTGTGCTGTGCCCTATTACTTGATGGGCCCCAACAAAGTCTTCTGGTGAAGAGTGCAAAATTAGGATGGATTTCCACTGCTGATGGTAAGAAATCTTGTCTTATGGAACAGAACTACAAAATACTTAGGGTAAGTAAATTTGAACCTGGTAAATCTATGGATAGGTATTAATTTCATCTCTCAAACCATGTGTTATAAAGAAATTTCATTTTATTCCTTTTTGAATCTTTATTTTGCTTGCTTCAGACTCTCTTGCTGTTGTACTTCACTACCAACATTTCCCTATAATTTAAGAATTCAAAATGTTTATTTTTTTAAACCAAAAAGTGAATTAAATTTGGTGGGGGTGAGGAGAAGAGGGCTGGCTATAAGGCAAGTCAAACATATGACTATCTAATTGGATAGAAAGTCTCCTATGTTACTGCAGATGAAGGATCTCATTTTTTAAGTACCTACCCCCCAACATTTACCCTTGATATTTCTGTACAGATAGTCACTGTTTGAAAAATTCCTATAGGTTTTAGACAATCAAATATTAGGGCCTACAGTATGCTTAGGGAGAGTGGCAGACACGAAGAAAATAAAAATTCTTATCTCTGCCTTTGGAAAGTTTAAAAGATTAGTGAGGAGGCAAAGTGTGTGCAAAGAAGAAATAGTTAGCAATATTTATGATTAAATATTTTTTGTAATTTGTTATATAAGTAATAAATCCATTCTTTTAATTAAAGATAAAATATGCATATAGCTTATTTTTCTTTCAGACAAAGAGAGAGGTAGGTAGGTAGATAAATCAATTGATCAATCTAGTTCTTTTCCTTTAATAACCCTTTTATCAACACTCTTTTATTTATTCATTTCTTTTATGCTAGGCATTTGCAGTGTGTTCCAGCTTGGCTGCATTCAACAGAGAAACCTAGATAGCAATGGTTCAAACAAGACAGAAGTTGATTTCTCTCTCTTGAAAGGAAGGTCAGAGGTAGGCAGTGTAGGGATCTTCCATGATGCTGTAGATCTCCAGGCTCCTGCAGCTTACTGCCCAGGCACATATCCTTATTCCCTGGTCTGATGTAGCTGCCAGAATTCTAAAATCACATCTGAATTCCAGGCAGTGGGACTGAGGATATGGAGGAGAAAGATATGCCTCTCCTGCAAAATTTAGTACTGTGGCCATAGTTAGCTGCAAGAGGGTGCTGAGAAATGTGTTTATTTGTTTTTAAGCTGAGTGGCAATAGGCCCAGCTAAAGATCAGAGTTTTTATGATAAAAAAGAAGGATAGAAGAGATTTGGGAGGCAGCTGGCAGTCTCTGTCACAGATTGTTACCATGATTTGCTATTACAAACGAGGCAGAAATGAACATTCCTGAACATGGACAATCACACTGGTTCATGCTAGTAAGTGATATGTGTCAAGTGAGTTACAGGGACAGAAAGTTCTTGAGGAAGGGTTTAGAGAAAGATAAGATCATGGTGGCTGGGTGACTGGAGTAGCCATCGTCATGGAGGTGGGTTTGAGCTTGGTCCTGATGGCTGGGTGAACTGCAGATGGGAGGACGAGGAGCATATCTGGGCAGGTAAATAGCATGCACCAATTCAGTCATTTAGTCATTCAACCACTATTTATTGAGCACTTATTATGTGACAGACACTGGTCATACAGAGATGGAACTAACATAGTCCCTGCTCTCACTGGAACTCACAGAGAAATAATTCATGCCACTTTGATCAGCAGAATGGATGTCTTTGGGATAGGCAGTCAGGTGACCTAGGCTGGATAAGAAGGCTAGGGCCAATCAAAGAGAACTTGAAGTCCTATTTAAAGAGATTCATCCTGATTTTGTAGCCAGTGGGGAGTCACTGAGCGTTTTAATCAGAGGAATGATCTGATCCAAGTGGTGTTGGAGGAGAGTGAACTTCACATGCACAGGTTCACTGGAGGAGGGAAAGGAAGCTTTGAAGCAAAGTGCTGTTACTGGGCTTTCCCTGTGTGATGAGGGCCTGAGGTAGGGACTTGACCCAGGGTAATGAACAGCGCAGTGGCTCAGAGCATGCTTTCTGAAGATAGGTGGTCCTAGTTTTCATTTCTACCTCTGTTCCCTAGGAGTGGGCTGGGTGTGGTCCTGCCTGCCCAAATTCCATAGATTGTGTGGCTTAAACAACAGAAATCTATTCTCTCACAGTTTTGGAGACCGGGAAGTGCAACATCAAGGTGCTGGCTGATTTGGTTCCTTATGAGAGCTCTCTTCTTGGTTAGTAGATGGATGGATGCCTTCGTGCTGTGTCCTCATATGGTAGACAGAGAGAGCTCTGTTGACTTTCCTCTTTTTACCAAGACACCAGCCCTTTGGTTAAGGGCCCATCCATATGACCTTTAGCCTTTATCACCTCCTTACAGGCCCTGTATAGTCACATTGAGGGTAAGGGCTTCAACATGAATTTAGTCCCCATAGCGATCTGAACCACAGTTTCTCTTCAGCAAAATGGGGGAAATTCCATCAACCCCTTTGTAGGGTTGTTATGAGGATTAGGTGGGGTTAGGTTTATAACGTACTCAGCACAGTGTCTGGCACAAGGGAAGTATGCAAAACTGGAAACTAGAAGGGACAGGTGGGCCAGTCATTTCAATGGAAAAATTTTAAGACTTGGGGAACGGATACAGAAGACAAGGGAGAGTCTGGGCACAGAGATGCCGCTGAGGATCTAAGCCAGGGTGCTGGGGAGAATGATGTCAATTGACAGCAATTGGAGGGTCTGGTAAGAAGCCAGTTTTGGGGAAGAGATTGATGAATTTGATTTCAGGTCTGTTGCTTTTGGTGAGATGGCTGGATATGCAAGTGGAAATTTCCAGCAGACAGTTGGGGCTTATTTACAAGAGAGGATATATGGCTGCTAACAACAGCTCCTGGGGGACACAAAATTGGTAGAAGCTGAAATTCAGGAGGAAGGAAACAGAGAATGCAAATGAACCTGCACAGACCCAATAAACTGGAGGCCCTAGCTTATGCAGTAGAAATTTAGTTTTGTAAACCTTCTGGTTGAGCAAATGAACAGTCTGAGGCAAACTTTGAACTGGGAACTGAATTCTCTGGATCACTTCCTCAGTTCTCCACTTTACTTTGCATATTATAAACACAAGGAGATGGCTCAGGGTCTGAAGCCATACAAACTTGCAAAAAGAAATTAACATCTTAAGCATTTGGGTCATGGATTTCATGTGAAGAGAGAAGTAGCTTTCTCAGTAATAGGACAAAGTAGTTGGGAAATTTCTGAGCTAGGATATTATCTCTAAACACTGCAGTCTCGGGCAGTCTGAAAAGCCCTTAGCACTTCAAGATCCAATTAAAAGGGAATTATTTTCCCATTCCACAGCTAAGGAAATGAATCAACAAAGAAGTTGAATGACTGTTTTAAAACCTGGCAGATGTAACACGGCAGACAAGGGAACGGGATTTAGAAGGCTCCCCCTTTCTAAGACGCTGAGTTATTTTCTTCTTAGTATGGTCTGTCAGTTCTCCCAGCCAAGAGTCAGTTGAAATCAACCTTTGGTAGACCCCTGCCAGTAAATAAAAAATAGCTCACCTTTGTCCAGTTTCAGGCAAAGGAAAAGACCAAGTATGTAGAATTTATTGCACTTACTATTAGCTTTTCATTTTCCATGCTCTACCCACATAATCCTTCATACTCTCCCAAATAAAAGTAAAGTACTATTTTCCTCACTTCAGTTTGCATCTGCTTAACTTTATTCTGCTGAAATAGTTCTTGCTAACATCCGTGATGTCTTTTAATCACCAGATCTATTTGGACTTTTTTTTTTAGTTCCTCTCTGAATTTTTCTGCTGCTTGACACTTCTTCATTAAAGTCTCTGTTCTGTTGGTTTCCATGAAACCTCACTCTTAAGATTGTCATGACATCTCACAGACTATCCCTTCTTGGTTTTCTTCAGAGGATCCCCTACTGCTTACTAGTTAAATTCTGGCATTCTTTTTATCCTAAGCGAACTATTTTTCTCATTCTGCATACTCCCCGACCTGGTCGATCTAATCCATTCTTATTATATCAATTATCATCAATATGTCAGTGACTCCTGAATCTTATCTCTGGCCAGGATTCTTGTATAAACTTCAGACTTACATATACAACTGGACAGCTTTATTCATATGTCTAAGGACTGAAAGATCAAAATATTGAAACCAAGAGAGTTTTCTTCTCAAGTTCTTTCCCTCCTACCACCCTCCCATCTATGAAATTTGAAATCTTGGGACCAATGATAATCCCTTTCTCCGCCTGCACCAATGGACACCTACATAGTGGTTAATCATTCAGTAGCTAGTGCCGATGTTACTTACAATTTTGATGGCTGACACTTGGGGAAGATAAATAAAGCATGATTTATAATAAAAGGAAAGAGACAAAAGTTTAGACATGAGAATGTCCCATGTATAGATGATACAGTTAAACTATGACTACTCCCTCGTCCTATCTTCAAGGTAGACTTGTTTACCCTCAAATGATTCATGTATTTTGATGAAATTAAACTTTTTTTGGTGGAGAATAAATTATAAATGTGGACAATTAAAGAAACATTCTATTTTGTGTCAGAGAGAGCATGCCCTCTGCCCATTCCCAGACAAACATGTGGAAATCCAGGGGAGAAAAATGTCTTGCCCAAGGTTGTAGAGCTAGCTTGCTGTAGACTTCGAGGTATTTTGATTTTGTGTTCTATACTCTTTCTCCTCCACTGCATGACTTCTCTTTGTAATGCTGTCTTCGTAATGACCCAGGAACCTCTCACAGATTATTCTCTAGAATCTTTACTGCTGAATTCCACTCAGCCCTCTAGACTGTTCACGCTGATTATAAAGGTGGGATTGGACATGACCTGCTCTGGCCAAACAGCACACATATCATCACCTTTCCCTCATATATGCTAGGTGTTGCTAGTCAGTTCAGCACTGTATTCCTAATGAGTCCAGGAACAACCCTAAAGTCCTTAACACAAGGCTTTAGGCAGTTAGTGTCAATCAATTGGTGTTTGTAAGAGAATTGAAACCCACTTTTCATCCCTTCAGGAATGGCTTTAGGTCACATTTCTTTTGCTTCTGAGATCATTGTGGTGGGCAGTGATGCTTTGAGGAATTTTATCAGCCTTTTGACTGGCATCATGTCCCCTGTCATGTATCTTTAGATTACTATTAAGTAGGCAGCCCATTGTACTGGCAGCACCTGCTTTTCTTGCACTGCATTTATAATCACCTTTGAGATGGTTTACTGAAGAGTTACTTCCTCCCCATCGTGGACTTTTTCTATTAGTCCTCTGCTGAGGCCTGTGCTAGGTTCTGGATTTCTTCTTTGGAGAGTTTGTCAGAGCAGAGTATTGCCCACTTAGATGTGGAACAGTTCAGGCAGTAAGAAAGGAAATGTATGTAGAGGTATAAGACAGAAAGTCAGTAATGGAATTTGAGCCGCTGGACATCTGAAGCTTCAACACCGACATGGTGTGCCTTCCTAACATTTATCACTCAGGATTGCCTAAAATACTTCTCAGCTTTAACATACAGTTCTTTCTTTCTTCAGGTTAATTTTTTGAAAGTATAAGAAAGATGATATTTCTGAGTTGATAGAGTCTCTGAGACTAAAAAACAGTATGCCAGATGGCAGGAGCAGCAGGGAACATATTCCATCAGGAGTAGAGAGGTAATTGTGAAGGAATGGAGAAAGGTGGGAGGGATTGTAAAATGATAATGAGGAAGTAGAGAGAGACTAGGTTATTGTAATCATTTAAAAAAGAAATTCCTAATGGATTTCATGACATTTAGTTAATTGATCATAGGTATTCAGCCTATGATTTCTTTATTTCCAATACTGTCCTAGGTATCTGGAAAGGTATGAGGGATACAGTTTCTTTTTCAGAGAGGCTTAAAATCTTACCAGAGAGATAACTACTTATGAAGAGATTAAGAGAAGCATGTGCGTTGTCTCCCCATCAACTTACATGTCTGGAATAATACCTCACCCTTCTGGTCTAAGTTCTGGGATGATACCACTTCTAGTCTAATACTGGGCACCACCTTGGCAGGTCTCCCTGAACTTCATTTTCATCTTCTTGGTTATTAGTCACCCAGGGTTATGTTTAATTCCTTCTTTTATCCTTAGCTCCTTGCACCATTCCAGGCACATAAAAGACACTCAGTAATTGTTGAATTGTTATTTCTCTTTGTGCTTTGGCTCTTGTAGCTCTTCCTTCTAGATCAACCATTTGGAAAATTCAAATTCACCAGCTCCTGATTTCACACCTGGATTATTCTACTCTATTCCAATTTTTCACTCTTGCCAGATCAATCTTTCTAAAATACCACTTTTCTCAAATAGTTTCCTTGCTCAGGGATTTATGGGTGTTCCCTGTTGCCCTTGTTGTCAACTTTTCTGCTTAAGCTTTTTAAGACCTCCCCATTATCTCTATCTATCTCATCTCTCCAGCTGTATCCATCATTATCCTCAAAACAAGCCTGTGGCTTCATTAAGGTCAATCTGCTTCTTAGTTCCTGTCTGTAGTCATGTTAAATTCAGCTTCTGAGCACAGGAGTCTACTACTCTGCTTGCCATGAGTAGCCTTTACTTTGCTCTGCTATAGTTTACTTATCAAGCCCCATATCCTTCAACAAAACTTCTCTTATTTATCACTTAGTGAATCAACACATAGTAATGGGCTGTCTCCCATGGAAACAAAGATCACGAATATGTGATTCCTGCCCATAAGACTCTGACCTTAATGGTGCTAAGCACAGTGTTTTGTACTTTTCTATTGAACTGAGTAACAGTGGTGGCCCCTCCCCTGCACAGTCTTCGACAAACTACCTAATCTTTCTCTGCCTCAAGTTCCTTATAAAAGGGGAATAAAAAATAGATATAGATAAAGATATAGACATATAACTTCGTGCCTGGCTCATTGAAAGCAATTACTACTTTAGCTATTTTTATTATTACTTAGATTAATAACACAATACACACTAGAAATATACAGTCCCATACTGTCTTTAAGCAGTTTCATAAGTTCAGCAGTTTTCTCAGTTGGGCTGGAAACTGGGTGGACCAGGTCCTGCTCTTGCTCTGTTGGAGCCAATGCAGTGCTAAGTGCAGGGCCAGGAGATTGTTCTTGGAAGGTTCTTGTTGATGAAGTGTGAGCAGCTCACATGAGGTCTTCCATACCCTGGCCATGGCCAGGGTGAGAAGAACCCAGGCAAATAGACTGGGATTGGTCTTCTCAAGAGGCAGGGTAAATAGTGCCAGGAGGGCAGTGAGTGGTGATGGAGAAGAGAAAAATATGGGCTTTTATGAGTATCCAGGTTCACATGTATAAAGTTTTAGATATGAAAGAAATCTTAAAGTTGGGGTAAAGATGAAGAAGCACATTTGTTGGGTTTCTTCTGTGTGCCAGGCCTTGGACTTGCTGCTTTCATAGACACCATCTCATTTACTGCTCACAACAGCCCAGGATGACTTGTATTGCTGTCTCTAGTTTATGTATGAGGAGCCTGAGGTTCAGAGTGACTGTTTGCCTGGCTGAGGTCACCCAGGGAGTAATTGGCAGGATTTTCTGCTGTACTGTACTATATGTGATATTTGTGTGATGTGACAATTTCTAAAGAAGTCTGGCAAAAGTTGTACCACTTAATTTAATTTAATGAGGCATATACAGGGCAGATAATATACTAGCAGTTACCACTCTGTTTTGTGCTTCTGATTAGTTGACACTCTGCCTTCCTTTAGACCCTTATCCTCATAAGATCTCAGCAGTAGGTAGGTCTATGGGTTTAGCCTTGGTGCATATGAAGAGGACAGCATTGCCTCTTGCCTGGACATCCCTTGTGTAGTACAAGTGTATAAGGGATGGTTTGAGAGACATCAGTAGACACTCTTCTTCCTCTGTCAAGCACATTGTACTAGGTTATCTGGAATGTCTACATTGCTTATGTCTTTGTGCAAAGATATTAGAGGCCTATTTAACAAACAGTCATGTGTCTTAGGAAGGGGGATCACATGGAGCAATTATTAGTCATTAGTACCCTGGCTCAGTGAGTAAACATATCACACAGGGCCTGGATGGAATGGGAAGAAAGACAGATAATTTTTTATTGCAAAGAGAAAAATCAGAAAACCTGGGCACCATACTGGGGATACTGGTTAGCCAGGGAGAGTCAGAGTCTGTCATACACACAGAGGTTGTACAAGTAACCAAGAACAACTTCAAATACTTTGTTCTTAAAGTTAGCACAGACCCTGGCCATTGGAGGGGCCACAGGTACCATCAGCAGCCTTCCTTGCTTGTTGGCTGTGGGTTGCTGGGCATTGCCTGACTTTGTTTTGCTGGAGGATTCTTTTCCTTAGTGCCATTTTCCATGAAAGCTGTGCTGTTCTGCATTTGAATAAGTGTAAGAGCATCTTCTTTAATCTAGAACATTCTGCTGTGTGTGTTTTCTGGAGATTAGGCTCATTAACTGTTATAGTAAAGAGATTCTGGAAGCCTCTCTTGTAGGTCAGAAGGTCCTCCTCGGCCCAAGAGCTATTTATGGAGAGGAAGAAAGATGACAACAGTGGATACACACTAATATTCTCTCAGTGGTACCTTGTTCCTTCCCCTCCCACACTAGAAATTCATCCTCCATCACACTTTGAGATTAAGACAGTAATTAAACTATGCAGTTTTTAGGTTAAATCAAACCATACAACTTTGATTTCCAATCTCTTAAAACCTGTGTTGGAGCAGAGGGATAAGAGAACATAAAATCAGTCCTTTAGAACCTTCCACTTGCAGGGCTGTTTACCTGAATCATTATAGCACGTACAGTTATCAGCCTTGTTTGATTCCCAATTATTCTTGTGACACAGACACAGATTATGGGGTGGGAGTGCAGGGAATAAAACTGAACATGTAATGTCCTACATGACCTTATAGCCAATTACCAGAGAATCTGACCTTGTTAAGACTTGGGGCTGGACAAAACTGTAAATTATTGCAAAAAATCCTTTGCACCAGGCTTAAGCAATATGTAAATCTTGCCTATCCTTTTTTCTAGAGGTGGAGGCAGAGTGAGCATAAAACTGCCCTTTTCAAGTCTTGGCCATCAATTAAAATGTGCATTTTAATGTAGCTCCATTAAAATGGAGTCAAACAAGGCTGATAATTGTACATGCTATCATTCTGCAGGTAAACAGCCCTGCAACTGGAACGTTCCGAAGGACTGCTTTCATGTTCTCTTATCCCTCTGCTCCAGCACAGGGTGTTTTTCCATGAGAGAATGCCATGTAGGCTCCAGAGAGGATGGAGGTAGTCCTGTTTGCTGCGTGAAGAATGCCAGAGGTCGGAACACACAGTTATTACAGAATCTCAGTAGATTAAAAATGGGTAGCAAGAGAATATTGTCGAAAGATGAGTCAGTCTTCATTGTGGAAAATACATTTTAGCACGTATGTACTTACTGTACATTTCATTTGGATCAGAATGCAATTCATGGTTGTGGGAGGTGGGAGGTTCTTTATTTTATGCATTGCTTAATTTGCATAAATAATCTTATTGTTCCATAAGAGTGAAATAGACCCATTTCAGTTTGTTTGGAAATTCTTTTTTTTTTTTTTTTTTTTACATGTTGGGAATTTATTTTAGTCACTTTAGGGAGAGTAATGAAAAAGTTGATAAATAACTTTAACTTAGTTGGTTTTTTTTAAAAGTCAAGTATAGTCAATTTATAATGTATTGGTTTCTGGTATACAGCATAGTGATTCAATTATATGTATATATAATATATATATATATATTCCTTTTCATATTCTTTTTCAGTATAGTATATTACAAGATATTGAATATAGTTCCCTGTGCTATACAGTATGACCTTGTTGTTTATCTATTTTTTATATAGGAGTTAGTATCTGCAAATCCTGAACTTTCAATTTATCCCTCCCCACCCCATTTCCCCCCTGCTAACCAAAAGTTTGTTTTCTATGTCTGTGAGTCTGTTTCTGTTTTATAAATAAGATCATTTGTCTCTCTCTCTTTTTTTTTTTTAGATTCTACATATAGATTATGTTATATGGTATTTTGCTTTCTCTGACTGACTTCAGTTAGTATGATAATCTCTAGGTCCATCCTTGTTGCTGCAAGTGGCATTATTTCATTCTTTTTTATGGCTGAGTAGTATTCCATTGTGTATATACACTACATCTTTATCCATTCATCTCTCGATGGACATTTAGGTTGCTTCTGTGTCTTAGCTATTGAATATAGTGCTGCTATGAATATTGGGGTGCATGTATCTTTTCAAATTAGAGTTCCCTCCAGATATATGTCCAGGAGTGGGATTGCTGGATCACATGGTAAGTCTATTTTTTGTTTTTTAAGGAACCACTGTAGTGTTTACTATAGTGGCTGCACCGAACTACATTCCCAGCAGTAGTGTCGGAGGGTTTCCTTATCTTCACATTCTCTGTAGCATTTATCATTTGTGGGCTTTTAAATTATGGCCATTCTGATTGGTGTGAGGTGATGCCTCATGGTAGTTTTGATTTGCATTTCTCTGATAATTAGCAACATTGAGCATTTTGTAATGTGCCTATTGGCCATCTGTATGTCTTCACTGGAGAAATGTCTGTTTAGATTTTCTGCCCATTTTTTGATTGGGTTATTTGTTTTTTTTGTTTGTTTGTTTTTGAATTGTATAAGCTATACTGAAAAGAAAGAAATCCAACCATGTCAATAATTGCATGTAAATTTTGAAATATGAAATCTAAAAGCAAGTAGACCCATCACATTAAATGGAAAAACAAATCTATCCATAACAATAATTCCAGTAAATGTGAATGGAGTAACACTCAAATCAGAAGGCAAACACTGTTAGATATGATAAAATAGCAAGACCCAACTCTATGCTGTCTTCAAGAAACATAGTTTAGATTCAAAGACACAAATAGGTTAAAAGTAGAAGTTTGGAAAAAATATATGATGCACAGTAACCATAAGAGAGCTGGAGGGGATGTGTTTATATCAGAAGCTACTTGGGTGATTCTGATGTGCAGCCAGAAATGAGAACCACTTACTTCACCCACAGCAGGGCTGTAGAGCAACTGGGAAGGCTTCCAGGAGGAGGAATCCTTGACAGGTCAATTGATATTACTCAGGCAAAGAAGATGACGGGTTAGCCACTTTACTGAAAGGGATGGATGCAGTGTGGGTTGGAATTAGGTGGCCAGTGAACTACATTTGGGGATTGTTCCAGGGCAAAATGATAGGTGAAGAATGGTGAGAGGGAGGCACATGCAGAGTTGCCAGGGCTTGATGATGAGTGGCCTTATCTATCACACACACACATAAAGCAAAAATTCTTTTACATTGGCATGTTAGGTTTTAAGTGTAATTAATATATGAAACATGAAGAGATGAATAAAAAGACCTATAATCATATAAAGGTGGAGAAATAAGGCTAGTGTAAGGAGGAAGGGAGTAGGAGAGGACTAGTGGACAATTGCATTAGGCCCAGAGGCCACACGTAATTTTTATACCTGTGTCAATTTGCTGGCTTGTGGTGAAGATGTGGGTGGGTTAATCTGGTTTACCATGCTTCATAGCAACAATAATTAAAGGATTTGCACAGAGAAAGTCTAGTTTGTTTCACCTATGTCCATTTCAAATCTAAGACCTCAGTAACTGGATGTGGCTCTTTTTAGAATTCTTAGGGTATGAAAACTTCCACAGTTTGGATCTTTACAATACTTTTTCCACAGTGCATTGTCTGTAGTGGTGATTCCTGAGATTCTGTGTTTAAAATGTAGACAACAGGGTCCCATAAATGGGATCAGTTGGTCAGGGATAGAGTTCAGGAATCTGCATCTTAACCTCCCAAGGTGATCCTGATACAGGAGTTTGTTTGATCCCACTTTGAGAAGTATATACTTCCTAGAATTTCATCCTTGGCCTTTTTTTCTGTGTATAACATGGTAATCGTTTAACATTTTGAGGAAATTCTTCTTTATAATGATGATTCTGCTCTGAAATTCAGTGACCTAAAATTGTCGTAAGGAAAGACATGCAAAAGTGAACTTAAATGTCAGCAGATCAACAAAATCTTCAGCATACTTAAATATGAGAAATGTTATCAAACAGAAATGAATGTTGTACAACAAAATACAGATCAGTCACTTGAGGTGCTGCCAAAACTATTTTCAGAGGTAAGAGCTGGATGACGCTATTCAATGCCAAATTCGGTTTCCTCAGCTTGTGAGGAAATCTGTATCTCACTAGCCTCCACTGTACTGTAGTAGGAATGAAGCCTTTGGAATCTGACCTTAATTTGAATTGCAGATCAATTCTTTTGAGAGTGTTTCCTTGCACAAGGGTCTTACTTGGCCTGTTGGAGTTAGGTATTTTGTGTTTTGTGTGTCTCGTGTATGATAGATGGATGAGAGTATAACCACGAAGGGGCATAGAAGGAGTTAAATAAGAAAATGCACATAAAGCACCAGGAAAAAGAATGTACTTGGGAAACATTGGTTCCCTTTTATACATGTTCATAAATACCCACATTTGAAACTAAACTTGTAGTTGATAATGAAAAGGACACATTCTAATAGCCCAGAGAATTTATTGGTAAAATAGTCCTGGCATTGTAAAGGTGCAATTCAGGATGCTTTTAACTATTTTAACTAATTCTCAAGGGAACAGTTCTGCTGCCTCAATACTCAGAAAGGCAGACAGTGCCCAGGTCCTCCTGGCCTGTTTGGGGTGGTGGGTAGTGAGAGACTTACTTGTCTATCTCAGGGGTTCTTCAGTCCTGTGACCTGATCCAGTCACCTCTTTTTTAGCCCTAACCTGGGTTAACCACAGGTCTATGTCCCTCTTGCCCCCAAAACCTCTGACCTTCAAGATGCTGATAGATTTTGTTAAGAAACAGTGTTAATTACCATATACAGGTACACAGGAGAATTGAAAAAAGGTAATGAATCATGAGGCTAACATTTAAAATATGGGAACAAGTAGACATTTTAATAAGTTTTCTCTCAGTCATATAATTTTTGGCCCATCCTTTTCCTGAAAAGATTCAAGCAGTGTAAGAAATTGCAATAAACTAAAAATGTAATTATTTAGGTGTCCACTCTGAGAACAGTGTTTAGATTGCGTTTAAACTTTTTTGGGGAAAAGAGTCAATAACAATGTTAAGAGTAGAAGATTCTTTACCTTTTAATAAATTCAGACTTCAGGACAAAACCAAGCATTTTCTTCGCTGAACAAACCAAACAAATTAACATGGCTGTGATTCTCGGGCAGTTCCGGGGGACAGGAAGAAGAGGAAAGGTGATTAGTAAGATCAAATAGACTGACCAAGGGTACCATTAATTCATTTTGGTTCTTATAAATGTATTTTTTTGTTTGTTTCAAAATTGACATAAAATATGAATTTACTTATTACTTATTGCAAATTTAAAATTCTGATGTCTTTTAATTGTAAAGAAAAAAGCAATTATAAATTTAGCGCGCCCCCCCCCTTTTTTTTAGCAATAGGCTAGGCAGTATTTGCTAATTTGTAAGTCTGAAGACTCAATTCTGATGCATACCCCAATTGTTTTCTGAGTGGAAGATTACAAAAGGAAACAGGCTCCAGATCATCTTTTCTCCCTTTCATTTATTACCTGATTCTGAGAAACAGAGACAACTTTAGGCAAACATTTTAGAAAGAGTCTGCTTTGGAATAAAGAATAGAACCAATCAAGTCATACTTTAAGTTGTGCTATGTCTTTATTATATGATTGTTATATAATTTTATGAATGGAGAGGGTCAGAACTGTATGTGTGTAAATCTGTCTGTGTTTGGGTCAACAAAAATTTCTGTGATAAGTTATTATTTCTTGTAATGAGTGTCTTTCAAGTGTGATTTCGGTTGAAGTGACATTTATGAAGAAATTACTGTTAAACCAGCTTAAAGTTATGAGAAGACTGTACATAGATATCATGCTTGAACCAGACCAAACTTACAGAGGTTGACAAGAAAATCTTTTTTGTTTTAACAGAAACGTCGTAGAACAGAATTAAAGCTGAACAGATTTTGTAGCCTATAGTTACTTGTTTTTGTTTGTTTGTTTGTTTGTTTGCTTTTTAAAACAACTCTGATGACTTGCTAGGCAAAAGACCTTTTCACATCCAGGTAACACAGCAGCAATCCTAGAAAGGACCGGGTAGACTGGGAAAAACTAAGAAAAACAGTGATGGAGAAAACGTAACTATGAGCATTCCACAGCAGCATCTTGAAAAATAAAAGGGGCTATTGCACTTCGCTCTTTTGCAGGGCTACAGATTCCAGATGCTTATTTTAGATATAAGGTTGGTATTAAGCATATACATTCTAAATGTAAAGAAAAGAAATGTCCATTTCAAGAAATTTGTGTTGATTCTCATCCCACCCCCAGTATGGAGAATCTTGTATTTCATAGTTCTTTCCCCTAAGAAATTTAAAGCTGCCTCCTTAGCCATGTTTCATGTTCTGCTCATATTAAGTATATTTTAGATGAATTTGAAGATGCTGGATCATAAATAATAGATACTGTTACAAAGCTGCTGGGAATTTTATAAAATTGCCAGTTTGAGCTTCAGTAAGGTGCCAGGTCAGATGCAAATTCCCACTGTTCCATTGTCTGAGGCAGGCAGCTGTATGGAGCCCTGCATGAACTCCAAAGGGCTGTGTAAAATGTTTTTTCTCTAGGTTCATAACTATGACATCAACACCAACAATTGGACTATAAGATGTTTCCCTCTACTCAGAATCAAGACAGAACCCCATTGGCTTCTGTCCAGGTTTAGAAAAATATATTTGTCAATTTTTTGTAATAAAATTAATATTATGGATACGTAACCTTAAAATTAAGGACTAGAATATTTACTTTGTTCCCCTGCAGCAAAATCACTTCATATACCATTTCCTTCTCCAGAGTAGACAAATCACTTAAACAATTGCAAGGAAGACTTTAAAAACTGAGCTGTTCTGATGGAGTATATAGAAGGGTAATATTCTTAAAGAAGATCTACCCACTTGTTTCCAAAGTATGGGGAATTAGAGAACTTTTCTGAATATTTTCTTTCTTTCCTCCTTTATTTCTTCCTCACTTCCTTCCTTCTCTTCCTCCGCATTTAATTGTGATTTTTTTTTAAAAAGGCAAAATTATATCATTGTAGGTATCAGAAAACTTTCCTATTAACATAAAATTTTCTGGTTGTTACTCTGAGTCCTTAATACAGGCTAATATTTAAATTAGGAAAGAAAAGGTAAAGAGCAGAGGCATTTTCTACACTCAAGGACTGAGAAACTACAAGCATTTAAAATATATTTTGATCATATTTATTAAGGATCAGAGGGCTGTTGAGAGCTAGTTTTAAAAAACATTCTAAGATCTAAAATAACCACCAAGGACCTTTTCATTTTGAAAGAATAAACAGGATTATGAGACTGGGTAACTTTTTCCTTGAGGAGCTATAAATGCAAGTCATTAGTAAAGTTCATTCGCTCCATTGGAATTCATTTCTTATAAGGTCTGTTGGATAATTATTCTTTCTAAACACGACAACAAAACCTGAACAGATGTTTAGGTAGATAACAAGTTTGATAGATAAGATATAATGAATCTGTTCTTTTCAGTGTTTTTAATAAAAAAGAAATGTCTGATGGTAAGATTTCTTCAAGGTTCTTAATAGGAATATGTTCCATAGATTAAAGAATAAAAAAAGGTGGTATAGAACTTGATGTGATACTAGGATAATGAAAAATGTATCACTTAACAAGGTCTACATTATTCAGAGTTATGCCCATGCAACTATGTGCTCTAATCCCCAGCCAATACGTTGCTTGGTAACCAGTTACCTGCACACCTGCTCTGTAACTATAAGAGACAGTGCGTGTATGGTTATTGGCTGTGTTTAGTACTGAAGAAAAAGATTAAAAAAATCCAACAAGTGTTATTATTTTATGCAACAATTTATCTTTTACCCTATTATTGCACTCACTGTTTAGCCAAAGATTTTTTTTTTTTTTTGAACAGAAGAGTCACTGTTTCCCATCACACTATCACCTCCTGAGTAGAATGAGGAAGGACTTAAATTCCTTTCAGAGCATCTGTAATCAACTCTGTTTGGTGCAGACAACAGATGCTACCATTAGGAGGGATTTTTGTGCTTAGGTTAGAGGGAGGGCTGAATGGAGAATTTCAGTTTATAAAAGATTCCGGCCATGGAGGCAAAATCATTCTAGAATCAGTTTGACCATAAGGGTCTGTCGACACGAATGCTTGATTAACACAGCCCTAGAAATATCAGTCATTGTGATTAGGCTGTGGTGTAGCTGGATTGTTCCTGATTATTTCCCTCTCAGGTTACAGTTCAGAGTACTTCTACCATTGACTGTGTGGCAGTGACCCGGTAGGGGAGCCCTAAGAGGCAAGCTTTGGGACCAACACATGAAGCTCATGTATTTTTTTCCCATTAGAAGGTTGATTGCACACTATGCATTTGAGTTTCAGGGCTACTAGAAAGGGCGTCCCAATGGTCTTAAAGTCATTTGCTCTAACTTCTGGCAGGTTCACAGCAATTTTCTTTTTTAAGAGTTAGGAGATACCTTTAGGGATCATTTAGTTCTTTGGTTCTTAGCGCTGCCTATACGTTAAAATCACCAGAAGCGCTTTTAAAACATACTGATGCCTGGGCCCACTTCTAGAAGATTCTGATGCTAGGTCTAGGGTAGGATTCTGACCGAAAGACAAAGAAATAGATCAAGGGCAGGTATGTTACACTAATTGATGACCCTTCACTTAAAGGGAAATGTTGAAAGTGAAGAACACCTGTTCCCTTTCTACTGGTTACCATCTTTTTGTTCTTTTATTAGCCTTAACCATTTGGTTAACTAAGGTGTGGCTCTCATGTAGGGAACAGAGGAGCAGCTTGTGGCATCCCACCTCCCTAAGGCCCACCCTCCTATGATAACCATTGTTCTTAAGGGGATCTTCCTGGAGTCGCAGGTGGGCAGTGAAGATTTTTCTCCAACAGAAATCTGAAATGGATCTGACAAGCTCCTCAACTGAATGAACTCCTAGGCTACTTAGTTCCCAAGGCTGACTGTTCACCCCTTGCTCTGTTTTCCATCATGTATGATGATGGCACATTGTCCATGTCCTGCCGTAAGACTTAATTTGACAAAATCAAAATCTCAACATTATAAAGGTGACTTTAAAATTAATATAAATCCTCTGTAAAATGTCTCAGGAGAAATTGAAATCTGAAGACTTCAAGAAATCCAGAGGAATTCAAGTCCGAAATCATATTTTATTGCCATTGTGATGTAAAAGACTATGGACATTGAAATCAACAGTCCATCCTCCTCAATTTGCTATTTTGATTGGTCTTAGTGAGAGGTGTTCTTGATTTTAGATAGACCTGGGGATTTTCTAAGAGGTATAGCCCAGGTGGAACCTAGTGAGACCGGGGGTGTTCCTCTGTGCCTTGGAAGTTGTCTTGGTGGAATTCCATGTGTCCATGAGCATCATGTGCAAAGCATCTGAAGCTTTAATAGAACACTCTTTAGTTAGAAAATAAGCCAGCCTCCAGTCCTTGAGCTGTTACTCCCTTTTTCTGGACAGCACTGTGTTTCTAGAACTCAGTACTTAGGGTTGCCAAAGGCTGGAGTAGAAATGCAATGGTAACTGGGAGGAGGCCCAGAGGAGAAAGAGTTTGGTTTCATTAGGAACACAATTGGTTGTGATCAGCTGTCTGAAACACACAACATATGACCTTAAGCCCAGTGGGAGAACTATCTCATTGAGAGATTGGCTAGTTTGGGCATGGGAATTTAGCCTACCTGGGGAAAAGACCACCTCCACCATATGTCTCCTCCCTTTGACATGCTACTTGAGGCATGGGTGCCCTCTGACAAAGAATAAAATTTGCAGTGGAGGCAGCCCCATGTTTGGATCTTAACAGAACTATTTTTTCCTTTTTTATCCCATGTTTTTGCCACCCCTTTATTTATTTTCCCTCTTTATACTCCCTAATTACAAGACACTAACCGTTTAAATTCAGAACTTCATGGGACTCTTGTATACAGCAGAGCTCAAGTGCTCTGTAGTTTAAAAGAAGTAAATATTTTTTGCATCCCTTTTCCCACTCCATCCCTCCATGGTCTGTCCCAGCACTGAGGCACTCTCTTTTGGTGAAGCTGGGACCCTTGGTAAGGTCCTACACTTGCCACTTTGCCTCTGGAAAAAGTCACTTGCTTGTGGGCAGAGCCACCACAAGCTGCAAAGTTCAGCTGAGGGGAAAACTGTACATGGCCTTTTGTGCAGGCCCAGCAGTTCAAAGCCAACTGCATAACTGTCAAAACCAGCCTCAGGGACCATCTAAGCTGCTACACACCACCAAACGGCCCCAAATCATAGGCTCTACCCAAGGCCTATGACTTATGTACCTTCAGTTGCCAGTGTATCTTATTTCTCAAAGTTTTTGTGTCATGTATCAGTTGTTTGGGGGTTAAGGTTACATCCCCCAACTGTGAGCCTCCCTGTTCTGTGGAAATGCAGATTAGAATGTTGCTTCCCAGGGCAACTTGACTTAGAGAGGGAAGTGGAAGACGCTAGGCTACACATGTCTTATTTCTCTGCCAAATTGACCACCAACTAGCTACAGTTTGAGGCAGGTGGAAGTAAGACAGAGGTCAGGAGTTCTGAATTAATTGATGTAATTTCATGTTTAAAGAAACATAGGGAGTGGGAAAGAGGTGTTCCCTTCCTAATACTTGTCTATACATGTCCTACTCTCAGTACCCATCAGTGGCGCTAGGTTTTCTCATACTCCACCTCTCAAATGTCTTGTGTATCTGCCCGTCCACTCTGTCTCCTCTGCTACTGCCCAAGTCAGGCCTTTGTGTTTTCTTTTACTAAGATTTTCATTCTCTTCTTTGCTGGGACTCTGACCTTTGTGCCTTGTCTCCCTTCTGCTCCCTTCCTGCCCTCAACATGCAAACAAGCAAAACTGAAAAAAATCTATCTTCCAGATATCAAGAGTAATTATTTTATTCTGCACATCTGATGATGTCACTCCCATGCTAAGTATCCATCAGTAGCATTCCATTGCCTGAAAGATACCTTCTCAGCTCCTATGTCTGGTGTACAAGATCCTTCACAATTTGAAAGGTGGTTAAGCTTGTGGACTCTGAAGAAAGAATGCCTGGTTTCAAAGCCGTTGACTTGCTATAAGTCATTGAGCTAGTAGCTTAACCTCTTTGTGCTCACTTTCCTCATCTGTGAAGTTCGGGTAATAATAGTACTTATCTCAAACGGAGACTATTTTATAATAATAAACAATATAATTCATGTGGGAAACATCTCTCACTGTGCTTCACACATAGTAAGTGCTCAAAATTAAACATTATTTTTATTTTGCTTCTGCTTGCTTATCTAGTCCCAAGTGTCCCACAGATCCTCCCTGTACTGTAGGATTGAATCTTAGCTTAGTTGCTCTTCTCTGACCTTGCCACTTCGTGTGCTTCATCCATGCTGGTCCAACAGAATTGGAATACCCTTGCCCATCTTGATTGCCTGATGTTGAGGTGCTTTGTTCTCTGTGAAGAGACGAAAGTATTGCTTCTCTTGGGTTCCTACTTCCCAGTGCATGTACTGCTAGCAAAGCAAATACCTCCATTCTCCAAAGACTGTGCATTCCTGAGGCTGGGGATTGCATCTTTCTACCTTTATTTCCTAGTACCTAACCCAGTGGCAGGCACCTATGGAAACTGCTCAAAGTGCTGAATAAGTTACCATACAAATCAGAAGGCTTTTTTCTAGGGGAAATAATTTCAAGTTTTGAAAGCTCTGCATGTACTGCATTTTATGGAGAACCAGAATATTTTCTGGTGCAACTCAGTGGAAACTTTAAATGAAAAAGAATCTTAGAATACAGATAATTGCTATTTTCACTTCAAACTACTTTTTAAAGTCTAAATTCAGAACTAATAGAGAATTTTTTTGACCTGTACTAATTTATTGTGGGTGTCGGAAGGAAGCAGAGAATAATTCACATCTAACCTCTTAGTTACCTTGTTTGTTGAAATAACTTTTCTAAAACTAATGGTACAGTTGATGAAACCGCTTTTAAATGAATTGCAGTGCATTAATATACTGCCCTAAGTTAAGTTAGTTAGTCTCAAGGCAAACAGTTCTTGTGTACTGATCATTTCAAGCTTTTTTCCTTTTTCCTTTTTAAAAGGTCAGTTGGTTTACTTTCATCTATTTAGCAACAGTTTACAAAGCAATCTTTTAGAGCTGTCATTGTATTAATTTTCATGACTTTAGTAATTGTGAATTTTATATTTCCTTGGGAAGCAATTAATACATTTAGGAATTCTCTTGGGTTTCATAAACACTTCCAATTAAAATATATTGATTTGGCAGTGGTTTCTCCTTGTATTTGTCACAAAGACCAACAAGCAATTCATGTGGCTTTATCTAACCCGAATGTGAGCAAAGATATTATTTTTTTTTTCCTTAAAAGTTAATTAGTTCTATAGGTATTAGCCTGTAAGTGCCTGGAGGGCAAGGATAATGTCTTATTCATTATTATATCTCACCCAGGGTCTAGCCAAGGCCCTGCATCTATTAAGATCAGCAGTTGGCACCCCCAGCAGGGAATTTGCATAAGTGAAGACGATTTCCTGCTGGCTAGTGTGGAGCCCAGAAGGAGAATCAGCAAAGGTCAGGGCAGGAGCTTAGTGAATTCTGGGAAACAGAGGAGACTGCAACCTCTCAGAGGTACCTGGGATTAAGTGGGAAAATGGGAGCACAATAGAGGAGCCCTTCCTAGAAAGCCTCAGAAGTTGAAGGGGGATCCAATCAGGAGACTTCTAGATGTGGTGCAATTCCTTGAATACATTTCAAGTTGGCTCACCTGGAAGATCTGAGTGAACAGATAGATGTTTATGGAAATAGGCAAGAGTCCAAAGTCTGGGGATAAAGGTTCTGATGAGGAGCATTTGCGATGCTTTCTTGTCTTCTGTGTCTGTGGTATATCTGTGGGGCATATAATGAGTTTGTGTGGCTCCTTATCAAAAATTAAGGCACTGTTGGAGCAAAGGATTGGATTTCTCTCAGAGGCTAATCCTTATGTATAAGGATCAATTGATCCTTATTACCACATACCTAATGCTGTGTCAGATCCTGTGGAAATACAAATAAAATATAAAATACGATATACTCATCAGTAGTTCACAGTCTAATTAAATGTGTGAAAAAGATCACATAAGCACTGGAGCAGGGTATGATAAATGAGTAAATAGATAAGCTGTTTGGTGTGTTTGCAAGAGAAAGACACTCTGGCCTGGCTTTATGGGGAGGTAAGACATAATCTGAGCCTGGAGGGATGAATAAATGGCATTTTCACAAGCAGAGAAGAGATGTCACATATGACCTGGGGGTGCAAACTCACAGGTTTTGAGTGAAAATGGTGTCGAAGATTCCTGTTGTATGAAGAGTTGAGGCAGGGAATGTTAGAGTGTATTTAGGGCTTTTTACAGTCTGGCCTTGAATGTTGGGTGAAGGCATCTGAACTTCACCAATTAGGCAGTGGAACACCATTTATGGTTTTTCACCAGGGAACTGACATGATCCGAGTAGTTCTGTAGAAGATTACTTTAGCAAAATTATCCAGGTTGGCTTGAAAGTGTATCTGAAGGCAGTGAGACCAGTTTTAGGGTGTCAGTTTCCTGAAACCCTGGAACACTGTATCATCTGCCTTCATCCAAATATAATTTGGCCACTTTCAGATCATTCTCAGTACACTGACACATAAAAAATAAAATTTTACTGCATTCTTTTGATCATAGTATATAATGCATATTAAAAAATCTTTAAAATTCTCTTCACTCAAACGATAATTTTTTAAAGATAAAATCATGACTCAGAGAAAGGCAAATACCATATAATATCACTTATATGTGGAATCTTAAAAATTGGCACAAATGAACTTATTTACAAAATAGAAACAGACAGACATAGAAAACAAATTTATGGTTATCAAAGAGGGAAAGAGGAAAGGGATAAATTAGGAGTCTGGGACTTGCAGACACTGCTGTATATAAAATAGATAAACAACAAGGTCCTACTTTTTAGCATAGGAAACTATATAAAGTATTTTGTAATAACCTATATGAATAAAGAATATGAAAAAGAATATACATGTATAACTGAATCACTATGCTGTATACCAGAAACTAACATAACATTGTAAATCAACTATACTTCAATTAAAAAAAATAAAATCGTGACTCTCATACAGGTGTAAAATGAACGCATATAAAAGATTTTATTTAGCTCATTAAAGAGGGAATCTGTAAGATGTTACAGTTGGGTCAAAGGAGAATCCAAAGAGTGGATATATTTATAGATCAGAAAAATTGAAATAAATATACAAGTGGAGGTGAGACTAGATTTTTCCATGATGGGAGAGGGGAGTGAGTTGAACTTCTATCAAATAGAATTCATATGTCTGTAGACAAGAACTATTTTGAATAGCTATCAGTTATCTACAATTTACAGAGCTGTAAACTGGCTTAATGACAATGAAAGGCTAGAATTTGATAATGAATGCTAGCAGCATGTAAATCAGTGAAGTTAGAATACTCCCTCACACTATACACAGTAATAAATTCAAAATGGCTTAAAGACTTAAACATAAGACAGGATACAGTAAATGTCCTAGAAGAAAACACAGGCAAAACATTATCTCACATACATCTCAATAATGTTCTCCTAGAGCAGTCTACCCAAGCAATAGAAATAAAAGCTAAAATAAACAAATGGGACCTAATTAAACTTACAGGCTTTTGCACAGCAAAACAAAATGACAACCTATGGAATGGGAGAAAATATTTGCAAAAGATGAAACTGACAGGGGCTTGATTTTCAGAATATATAAACAACTCAGACGACTTAATAAGAAAAAAATAAACAATCCAATCCAAAAATGGGCAGAAGACCTAAACAAGCAATTCTCTACTGAAGACATACAAATGGCCAATAGGCACATGAAAAAATGTCCAGTATCACTAATTATCAGAGAAATGCAAATCAAAACTACAATGAGGTATCACCTCATACCAATCAGAATGGCCATCATTAAAAAGTCCACAAATAATAAATGCTGGAGAGGGTGTGGAGAAAAGGGAACCCTCCTACACTGTTGGTGGGAATGCAATTTGGTGCAGCTATTGTGGAAAACAGTATGGAGATTCCTCAAAAGACTAAAAATAGACTTACCATATGATCCAGCCATCCCACTCCTGGGCATATATCCAGGGCATATATCCTAATTTAAAAAGACACCTGCATCCCAATGTTTATAGCAGTACTATTTACAATAGCCAGGACATGGAAACAACCTAAATGTCCACCAAAAGATGACTGGATAAAGAAGATGTGGTATGTTTAT
The DNA here is from genome assembly GCF_048773025.1 of Camelus bactrianus. Taxonomy (NCBI): domain Eukaryota; kingdom Metazoa; phylum Chordata; class Mammalia; order Artiodactyla; family Camelidae; genus Camelus; species Camelus bactrianus. The sequence goes on along the minus strand of NC_133550.1, from coordinate 37,898,558 downwards.
ACAATGGAATACTACTCAGCCATAAAAATGATAAAATAATGCCATTTGCAGCAACATGAATGGCTCTGGAGAATGTCATTCTGAGTGAAGTAAGCCAGAAAGAGAAAGAAAAATACCATATGATATCACTCATATGTGGAATCTAAAAAAAATAAAAAAATAAAAAGACAAATGAACTTATAATATATAAAACAGAAACAGACTCACAGACATAGAATACAGACTACAGACTTGTGGTTGCCAGGATGGAGGCAGGTTGGAACAGGATAGACTGGGAGTTCGAGATACTGATTGGTATATATAAAATAGAAAAGTTTATACTGTGTAGCACAGGGAAATATATTCAATATCTTGTAGTAGCTTCCAGTGAAAAAGAATATGAAAATGAATATGTGTGTATTCATGTATGACTGAGGAATTGTGCTGTACACCAAAAATTGACTCAACATTTTAAACTGACTACAACTCAATATAAAAAAAAGCTAGGAGAGGAAAAAAAAAGATAATCTAGAAGGTGTGCTGTAGACAGTGCAGACTTTTCTATTGAAGTACAAAGGTTTTTGTTTTTTTCTAAATTTCAAAGGCTCATGTCCTTCTCTTTATACCAAACTTTATTTCAAACTTTTATTTCAAAATGCTACCATCTTCACCCTCCTCTCACACTGGGCTGCTTACTCTCATCTCTGAATTAGTTCTCTTTTTTCCAAGAGCAGACCCTTTCTTTCTAGTGTTAGTTAACTAATCCTCTTACTTCTCTCCATTTTCCTTTGTCCATTACTAGATCAACTCCGAAAGACAGCAAGTTCTCCTTCTCCTTAAAAGGAAGTTTGTGAAAACACGTAGTTTATATTTTCTTCATCACAACACACAGTCCAATTTTTATGCAATTGTTTTGAACCAAAAATATTTTGAGACTGTGATCCTGATTGCCACTTTTCCCTTAAAGAGTGCAAAAGAAAAAAAGTTGATAGGAAAAATTTTAGATTTTCTTTTCTTTTTCTACAATAAATCTCCTACTAAGGGATCTTCTGGTCCAACCTTATTTCAGAGCTGAAGCAGCCGAGGACAGTTCGGGTGAATGCCCTCTTCAGTTAGAGGCAGAGATAAGGTTGGATGTTGTGTTCTTAGGTCTAAGAGTCAGTCATACAGTGATTTATTGAGTGCCTACTATGTTCCAGGTCTTCATGCAGCTTACATTCTATGTAAGGTAGACAGGCAATAAATAAGATAAATGAATAAATTATGCAGTGTATCATATATACATTATATTATATTATGCAGAATGTGAAAAATACTATGAATATAAACAAAGCAAGGCATCTTAAATATAGTGATCAGGGAGGGTGGTATTTGCACAATGATGTGAAGGATGTGAGGGAGTGAGCCACAAGGGTATACGGGGGAGAACATTCTGTGCAGAGGGACCGGGAAGTACAGAGGCCCTGAGGTGGGAGCATGCCTGGTGTGGAACAGCAGGAGGCGCCAGTGTGGCTGGAGTGATGAGTAGTGCACTAGGAAATGAAGTCGGATAAGCATGGGGAAAAGGTGCAGATCATTTAGAATCATGTAGGCCATTACAAGGTTTTCGGACTGAGGTGGGAAACCACTGGGAGGTTTTGAGTGACATTATGTTTTATATTTTAAGAGGATTATCTTGGCTGTTATGTTGAAAATAAACTGTAAGGGGGCAAAGGTGGAATCACTGGGGCCAACAGGGAGGTCGTTGCACTGATCCAGGAGAGGAATGACAGTAGCTTGGAGCCCGGGGGGTCAGTCAAGGTGGAGAGGTGGTAAAATAATCATGGATACCGTGTAACCTTGAGTCAGTTTACTTCAATTACCACACAGTTTGGGATGTTTAGTAGTTTTCTAGGCATCTTGCTAGGGACTGGGATCCAGAGTTACATAAGATCCAGTACCTACCTCGAGGAGCCAATATTATAAAAGAGACATCTATAAAAAATATTAGAATGCGTTTTGGCAAGTGTAACAATAGAAGTATGTTCAAGGTACAGAAAGAGTCTCCCCCAAAAGGAATGACGAAAAGGGAGGGTTTTGTCCAGGAGCTATATTTTAAGAAAGGAACAAGAGCTTCACAGAGTGCCCTTCCCAGGTAGAAGGAAGCATTTCATGTGGGGGGAACAGCAAGATTTGAGGGGTAGTGTAAGCTAATAAGTTGTAAGTTGTTAATTTCTGCTTTATCCTTGGTGATGCAGTAGATTCAAAGTGTTGAGATAGGACTCTACATCCCTACTCCCTGTGCTCCAAGAACAGCCTGACAGCCCCTGTGCTTTAAGGTCTGTCTTGGGGGAAGAGTACCAGACAGAGTGTAAAGACCCTAACATGCAAACTTGCTTTGGGTGGTAAGGAGCATCAGGAGGCTGGAGGCTAGACTGGGGAGCTTAGGAAACAGGTAGCCAAATGCCTGAGTCTATGGGAAGGTATTTAGGGACGTCAAGGAGTTCATATGGAATTTTTCCCAAGGGAGAGAGAGCACACTTTGTATTTTGAATTGAAAAGGGAAGTGGCCCAAGAGGGGTGAGGTAATAACCTCTTAGAATTTGAGAAAGAGATAGCAATTTGGATATTTTCTGAAGTATAGGATATGAAGGTGTCATGTGGTAGGAAAGGGGCACGTGGATGCTTGTATGGGGTTGGTCAATAAGTCCTTGCCAGCAATGATAAAGTTTCTCCCTGGCCAATCCTGCAGGCCATGGAGGGCTGCACTGTGAGAGGTTGTAGAGGACTGTGGTTAAGAGCAGGAGTCTAGAGTCAGGCTGATGGGTCAAAGCCCAGCCCCACCACTCGCCCTGGCGAAGATGCTTAACCTCTGAGCCCTGGCTTCCCCATCTGCAAAATGGGGCTGGTAAGAATAGTGCCCACCTTATAAGGTTGCTGTAAGGAATATGTAAGTAAATATTGAAAATTGCTTAGAACAGTGGCTAGCACATAGTAAGTCCTATATAAGTAGGTGCCATTATTATTACTACCCTCTGGGATAAGCAGGGCTCGTGGCTACAGATAGCCTCAACAGAGGTGTTAAGTAGTAGAAAGAATGGTCACAATAGGGCAACCCTGTGGGCTAGGGACAGGGCCTTTTCCTGTGGGAGCTCTGGGGTCCTTACAGAGGGCTAGGACACTGATCTTTGGCATTGGATTTCTCACCGACCCTGGCAAAGAAAGGCTGACACAGTTTTCATTTTATCTAGAAAAATAAAAAGAAATGTGGTGTTTCTCAAGTGTATCATGAAGCAAATTCTTAGTGCTTACATGTGCTTAAGGCACTATAACCAACTATAAACTGCTGAAAGATAGATTTTGAGGTGGAGACAGGTGGCAAGCAATGGTGAAAAAGTGGGCAGGGATCAAATCAAGATGGACCTCAAATGCTTTTCTAATGAACTTTGTCTTTATTCTGCACATGCTGGGGAGTCACCGAAGGATTTTTAAGTAGAGGTGACATAATCTGATTTAGATCTTTAATAACTTTGTTGGCGACAGGGGCATCATTGTAAAATTGTCAAGACAGGAGAGAAAAAGCTATCAGTTAAAAGGCTGTTGCAACAATTCTGAGGAGGAAAAGTAGGGGCCGGATTAAGATATTGACAGCAGGATAAAGAAGAGACATGCCTAGAAGGCTTGAACCTGATACTTCAGGCATGGAAGTCAGGCTTCTGGCTTTAAATATGGGAAGGCCAGGAGAAAGAATAGATTTGAGGATGACAGTGAGTTCCATTTGGGTTCTGATAGCTTGAGATGCCTGTGTCCAAGTGAGGTTGTCACAATTGGGCCAAGATAGAGGGATCATCAGGATGAAGGTGGTTAGGAATGGGGGGAGTAGAATTGATTAAGACAAGGCAGTAATCAGAAGAGAGCCCTGGATACATCAGAGGTTTGGTGAAGGTGAATGGGAAGAAATGTCCAGACCAATAGAAAGAGAACAGGGAGGGTAATTGCCAAGGAACTAGGGAAGGAGTTTCCAGAAAGCCTCATGATTAATTGAGAACAGAGGACTTCAAGAACAGAGGACTTTGCTGGTGCATGTCAGTAGATTGGCAGAAACAGAGTCAGTCTTCAAGTCAGGGGAGAAACAAGAAGCATGGATGTGGTGAAAGTGAGTGTGGACCACACTTTGGAGAAATTTATGATGTAAGGATGAGGATGGTAGCTAGAGGGGCAGTACTGGGTCAAGGAATATTCCCCTCCCAGTTCTCCAGTTTGTAAGGGCTTATTAAATAGGCCATGAGAAGTTCTCAGTAGAGAGAGAGAGAGCATTTGAGGATTCATGTGTGTGTGGTGTGTGTGTATGTGTGTGTGTATGTGTGTGTATACTTTTAGAACTTTCTCGAAAGCAAGTCTTAAAAAATTATCAGTTCAACTAGATGAAAAATTCACATAAGTGAGAAGACATGAATGGGATGTTAGGTGGAGAATCCTTATATTTAACTGACATTTTCATTTTGTTTTCATCAAAGTTTGACATTTGTTTTCTAAAATATGTTTTACTCCACATAAGTAAGGGACTTATTATTACTCTGGCAGCTTCATCTCACTGCACAGCTATGTGTACTTTATTCCATAAACTCCTTTTGAAACACTCTTTTAAATGTGATATTGTAGAGTACACAGTTTATCCTACAGCACAATTCGAAAAATTTAAAACCATTATTCAAGTGCTGAACAGCGATGAAATCCATTTTTACGATTCAAAAGGGCACAAGCTTCACAGGAAAAGGGAGCGGACCTTTTATTTTGGAGAAATAGTGGGAACACTGTGGGAGGTATATTTGGGATAATTGTAAATACAGTTTTCTCTTGCAAGAATGAATCTTAGATTGTTAGTTAGGAATATTCTGAAACAATACAATTATCAGCGAGAAAACACTCAGATGCCTCATTGCGTTCAGTGGTTTCTTTGATTAACTGTAACACCTGGCATTTCACAGCCTGTGCTTCTGTCTCCAGACACAAAGTGCAGGGGGTCCCACAACAAATATTGGCCTAATTCAAGCCTCCAGATAATAAAACAACAAACTGTAATGCAGCCTCAGTAATCTAGCTATGTGCAGTAAAAGTGATTTTCTTCTTGTTGGAATGAAATGTACTTGATTTGAGTTGTTCATTTAACAAATATTGATGAAGAGGCTTTTATATGTCAGGCCCTGTACTAGGCTCTGCAGTTACGGTGCAGCCTTAAACGGATAAGTTTCCTGACCTGATATCATTAATGGTTTCGTGAATCAAGGCAACACAAAAAATTAAATACATACGTGAAGAATGAAAGGGAAAACACAGCGGAGCATAGTGATATTCAACAGGTAGGATGTGGACCTAGATAACTAGATAACCTGGACTCTGTTTACCCCTTTACTATGGGATGAAGGTAGCTTGGGGTAAGTGGTGGCAATGGAAGTGGGTCAGCTTGTGGATATTTTTGGAAGGTAGAGCCAATGAAATTCCCAGATTGATTGGTTGTGGGATGTGAAAGAAAGAGAAGAATCAAGGATGACTCTAAGGATATTGGCCTGAGCAACTGGAAAGATGGAGTTTAGAGAAATTTCAGTTGTTATTAGATCAGAAATGGTGGAACATCTGGATAAGAGAGGCAAGATCTTAAACAGTTCCATTGGAATGATTCCAACCATGAGAGATGGTATCCAGGAAAGCATTAAGACGTACTCTCAAAGTTACAGACAGAATTTGCTCCAAAACCAATTGATAATGTACCTCCCCCTTCCCCAAGAATTTTGACAGCTGTACCAACTGGTTATAGGTAATCTGGACGGATGTGAAGAGAGAAGACCAGGAAAATCAGTGTAAAATACTCAAGGGATGACTGGGTGAATTCAAGGTGATGTGGTGGTAGTGGATCGTAGGTACAATAAATGTATAGGATTAGATGTAAGGATAGCACACGCAAGAGAAAATACTAGTGAGGAACCAGCTGGATGTTAATAGATGGAGTCTGAGTCTGGGTTAAATGTGGATCTGATGAGAACATAGGTCCTACTTTGTTTTATGCTATTAAGGAAAGTAAAGATAGAAGATATAGACAATTTGTTTGAATAAGGAAGCCTACTGGAAGACTCAGAACTCATGGACTTGATAATGCTCTCTCACTATGCGAGATCCCACTAGACTATCTAAAAAAGCATGTTAGAAAAGCAGGTATCTTGACCAGAAAACAAAGGGGCAGTACAAGGAAAAGAGACATTCAGTTTCAGCAAACTGACTAGAGTAACTTGTATTGGGACAAAAGGGGCTAATTCAAGAGATTAAAGTTGTTATGGACTCCACTTAGTCTTCCTGAATGGGATAAAAAGTCAGTGGAGGAAAATAAAACTCCAGAGGCATTCCTTCCTCCAACAAAAGATATGGAAATGTTACTTTATCTGGAACATTCAAAGGCTTAGGAAAGACTGTCTTGGTGTGCCTGTGGCAAAGGTATTGGCTGTCACTAGGCTGTCAGGGGCTCATACTGGAGAAGCTTCAGTTCAGGAATCTGCTGAGAGTGATTTTGTAGCTGAAACAAATGTGAGCAGAGAAGGAACCTCTCCCTGACTCTCCAAAAGTCAGTCTTAGCATTTTAGATCAGAGCAGTCCTAAAGTACAGGGACAGAAGATGTCTGCTTTTGGAAGATAGTGGAGGAATGGAGGCCAGGCCACCAGACAGAGCCCACTGAGGCACATGGGGCTGAAAAAGAAAATGAAGGTTAGGTTTTGAATGTATTGAATGGGAAACAGAGACGCTTCTCAGCTTTGCTAGAAGTCAGCATTGTTTGCTTTCAGAGAGGATATATTTACCTACTGGGCTTTTCTCCCAGATATGGCCATTATGATGCCTTGAGTAGTTCTGTGATGGGCAGTTCTCCCAATAGAGTTGAAGGTCGTAGACTGTCTATTCTGGACACCTGGCATACACTGGCTGATATTCTACTTAGGTTAAGACCCGTATTCTTCACTTACTCTTCTTCCATCAGGTGGTGCTGAGTCTTTGGCAGTACTAAGCATTTGGTTCTGGGCCTATAATTTTGAGAAGCATAAATATGTTAGTAGTGGGAGATTGGTTTCTTTGCTGAACTTGGCAGATATGGGGCGAGAGTTAGGATTTTCTTGTAAATCCTATTAACTTTTTGCACATATGGAAGGCATTCGTTTTGGGGGTCTTCAAAGGCCATAGCCTAGGCTTTCATGGTTAACAGAGGTAATGTGAGTAGACCACTAAACATAGTGAGAATGATATTAAAAATTATTAGTCAGTAGAATGGCTTTTTTATGCAAGGTGATTTTTAAAGTTTTTAAGTCTGCCAAAATGGTTTCATGTGGAACTGGAGAGAGAAGTCAGTCTAGATCAGGCTAGACTTTGCCTTGGGTACCAAAGAGTTTAGACTTTATCTTGAATGACATGTGGAGCCATTAGAAGTTTTGAACAGGAGAGTTTGGCAATAAGATTTTGTCTTAGAAAGTCACTTGCATTGGAGTGAGGAGGTTGCTTATGGGAGGCAGGCAGGGAGATCAGTAGGGAGTCTGTTGACATAACACAGGTGAGAAGTGGCAGTGGCCTTCACCCATGGTAGTGGAGTGGCAGTGTTGTGGGAAGAGGTGGAGAACTGATGGCCTTGGTGAATGGATGTCAAGGTTAAGGGAGGGGATGTCATCAAGAATTATTTTCATGCTTCTGGCTTGAACAACTGGGCAGATAGTGATGCCCTTCATGAGGCAGGGAATTAGAAAAACCAAAATGAAAGGCAGGCACTAGTGTTGATAGTAGTAAGAGCTGTGAACATTGTTTGAGACCTTTGTATGTTTTTTGAGAATATGTGGATTGCCTCATTGAATACACGCAATAATGGTAATTACTATTATTATTACTAATAATAGTAATAATGGTAGTTATTATTAGTATCTGCGTTTTACAGAGGAGTCAGCTCAGGAAAGGTTAAGGAACATGCCTATATTTAGGAATTGGTGAAACAAAATTCTGGAATCAGACAGATCTGGGCTCGAATCCTGGATCACCAGTCCTTGGATCTTGGGTATGTCTGTTAACTTGTCTACCATGGAGAGAAGACCTGCCACTTGAGGCTAAGTGAGAGGACAAAGCTGGAGCCTCCAGCACAGTGCCTGGCACGAGGTAAACACAGTGAACAGTAACTATCACTGACAAAGTGTTCTCCAATTATTACTATAAGCCTATGAGGTAGGAATTATAAATATTGCCATTTCATAGACTTGCAAAGTGTACCTCAGGATAGTTATTTTACTAGTTTGTACCATATCAGGAGGCTAAATGAGTTTTTCCAATTTCCAAATCTGTATTCTTTTTACTACAACAGGCTGTCTTTAATTTTCTTGGTAGTAAAATGCTCAGTAATTAACTTTTTAATGTCTTGAAAAGTCACTAGTCTCCAGTGAAGCTAGGAACTCTCTGTGCTCCCTAGCTAATTTTTTCATATGCGGCTGTATTTTAAATTGCAATATGAGGATTCTAAGCTCTTAATCTGTTATTATTAGTAGCTGTGATCAGTTACAATGACCTGGGTTCCCTTTTCAAAGACGTTTGACTGTCAGTGTTCCTTCCTCTCCTCTGTTTCTGCACCAGTCCTCTCTTGCTTTGTTACATTTCCATTTCCTAAGTAATTTTTCAATATAACTTGTAATAAAGCATTAGACGTCTCTTCTGTTATTTATTTATTCTTTCAGCCAACATTTACTCTGCTAGGCGCTATGTTGGAAGAACAATGACAACTTGTCCATTATAACATTCCTAGACTATGAAAAAGACCAACGTGTTAGCGGACACCTGCAATCCTACGTCACATGGTGGGCATGAACAAGACGACAGTCTGCATACAGAAAAGGAGCTAGATGATTCTGAGTGTGTGTGTATAGTTAGGGTGGGGGAAGATGTGGAGAAGGGCAGTCACGGTAGGCTGAACAGGGCAGGTGTCACCTGAACTGGTTCCTTTTTAAACTTTCTAGATGCAGGGGGAATAGAGGCATGAAAGCCGTCAATGGATGGACTCGCATATGTTAGGGTAATTTGCCCATTAAAATCACATGGGAGTGTGTAAAAAATCTCAGTTCTCAGGTCCCACTGAAGATGCACAGAAACAGAACCTCTGGGGGTGGAGCCTGAACACAGGTGGTTTTCATAGCTCCCCAGGTGGTTCTAACACGCCCTTAACATTGCAGTCCACTGCCCTGGAGAAACTCCAGTACAGGAGTACAAAGGACTACAGCATGTCCATGGAAGCCCTGTTGGTATTAGCAGAAATCTGGAACAAAACAAAACAAACAAATGTGCCTTGACAAAAGATAGGATAAGTAAATTGTGCAGTGCATGCTCCCCACTGGAATTGAAGTGCTTTGCAGGGAGAGAGTGTGTCTGTTGTGTTAACTACTGCAGCCCCAGCATCTAGAACAATGCTTGCTACGTGGTAAGCACTCAGCTGTTTGTTCAGCAATGACTATGGTATACTTATATAATTCCATTATGCTGGCTTCTTGACAGCAGTGGATATTGAAGCAGCAACATGCATCAACATGGGTGAATGTCAGAAACATGAGTGTGAAAGGTAAGACAAAAGAATCACCACAGTATGATGCCCCTTTTTAAAGTTCAAAGTCAAGCAAAACCACATAATGTACTATTTCGTTATATAGCTGTTTGTGGTTAAGTTTCTTCTTAAATACAAGAGAAAGATGAAGAGCCAAAATTCAGGATTGTAGTTGTAGTGGTAGAGGGTGAGAGCCCAGCGATGGTTTTGGGGAGGAGCATATGGGTGGCACTTTTGGAGGGATTTGTTTTATTATGCTTCATTCATAACTTACATATTTATTATTTATATTCATTAGAAATACAAATATTCTGTTTAAAAAAAGAACTGATCGTAGTTGATCAAAGGGAAGTGGGTAGCTAACAGAAGGAACTATGTAGCAGGGAGTAAGGGTTGTGGACTCTGCTCTCTTCCTGATTTAGCAGGAGCTCCTGCTGTGAGAGTCCACAGGAAACCCCTGAGGTCATCACTGAGGTGGACTTCCTTGGGAGGATGAGTGTCTGCAGCCCCCTTCGATTCTGAGAGCAGCCATGGGATGGGAGATCAGCTCAACCTTCTGGAGGGAGAACACCCTGGAACCACCAGGAAGGTGAAGGGCTCCTGGTCTGGTGCTGATGAGGGAGCTGTGGACCTTGTGCCCACCCAGTGCTCTCAGTGGCTGCTGGTGGACACCCAGGGAAGGGCTGTGCACACAGTCAGAGATTTTGTTCTAGATTCTAGTCAAACTGCATTCTGAGTTACTGTGTGAACTTGGTAGGCACCACACCTCTGGGCTCCAGCCCCCTTACCAGTATGATTGAATGATGAGACCAGAGCAGTCATCTTCAGGCTGAATCTGTGTCACCTTTGGAATTCTCTGGTGTTACTGGCAGGTCACTTAGAGAGCAAATGGGTACAGTTGAAACATAGGACTCAGCCTTGCCACCCCCAGTCCAATCAGGGCAACCGCTCTAATGGATTTTATATGTTTAGGTGGGATTTCATTTCAGAGGAGGGTTCTGCTGCTAAAACAAAAAGTAAAGAAAACCTAAACAATTAAATGTTTGGAAACCACTGGTCTAGATTATTATTTCACAAATATACCTATATATCAAATTACCCTAAGGAATTTTTAAAAATACAGACTCCCCAAACCTTACCCTTGATTTACTGAATCAGTATTTTCAGGAGTAGGGTTCCCAGGGGCTTTTTTTTTTATCAACCCCCCTAGGTGGATATCACAGTGGCAGCCCATCTCTGGTCGAAAGCCTGGTTTTTGGAAGCCCCTGTTGTGTTGGAACCTTGGAGTTCTCCTCTAAGCACTAACGTACTACAGTCTGTGTTTATATTCCTCCTGTGTATAACACCTTCTGTTCCATTTGTTTATTTTTTTCTCCATTTCTACAAAAACAACAGCTTCTAAGAACCAAAATATCAAAACGAAGCTGCCATCCTATTTTAATTTTTTTCCCCAGGTACAAAAGTTAGGGTGGTTTTTCTGGTTTTTGCATCTCTCCCCCCACCCCCTGAACATTGTGTATAAAAATAGGCTCTTTGTTTTTCCTATAGCGCCTACCACTGTAGCTCCCACATGCTTTGGAAATCATGCCATTCAAGTTTGAATAGATACTAACGGAGCCCAGGGAGTAATTTCCCTTTACATCATTCTGGTGACAAAATATTTCCAAACTGTGCTCTGACATTGACTTTGAAATATTTCTCCTTTTCTGTTTGCCCCCACCTCCTGAAAACATATAAGCATGCTTGATTGAATAGTCCACTGGAGAGAGTTAAAGATAAGGCTGGGAACACCTGCTCTTGAAATAGTGTCTGTGGTTAGTACCCCTTAACAAAGAAATATGATTCTTAGAAGGGCCAGTGAAGGGCAGATGAAAGAATTAAGGGAATATGTGGGCTGAAACATGAGGTCAAACTAAGAAGATTAAGCCTTTCAGCCCACAGAGATGAAGGCTGCATGGGGAGATGATCAAAGTCGGTGAAACTATGAAGGGCATCAGTATGTTTGAGTTCACAAATTCCGAAGCACAAGAATGGGCAGGGAAGACTGTTTGAAACTTGAAAGAAGAGAAATTTAGGACAAATAGAAAAAAACAAACAAACAAACATTACATAGTCATAAACTTTTGAAACAAGTCATTCTCAAAATATGGTCTGGGTTGAAAATAATAAAGGTGCACAAAAGGTGTAATATATTTATGAATCATAGAGACACAGTGGTTTCTTAAGAGTGAATTATATTGTCCTGTGTTACCCCTTTGGCATTTTGTGTTTGGGCTAGCACCATGTCTGAGACAGAACGCTAAGCTATGTTTACTCTGCAGGAGATCTAATATGAGAAAATTTATGTCCTTACAGGGAAAACAGCTTATTCAGTCAGGGTCCTTATATTTTTTAAATAATGGAAACAGTTTTCTCACTATGTAGGGATTTCTTGCTTTAAGAAAATTCTCCATCCCCCTGCCCCCTTTTTTTTGCTTCACTTAAAAATTTTTATTTATTGAAGTATAGTCAGTTTGAAATGTTGTGTCAATTTCTGGCATCCCGTCTTGAAGCCTAGGGTTTGTCAGTTTCTGGGGGCTGTTTTCTTCCACACAGGGAGGCTGGGGTAGGAATGAAACACCTGTAATGATGGATGCATTATGTAATCTCTAAACACATTAGCAGGGCCAGAGAGGGAAAAGACAGAAAGAGACCTCCCCTGATGCCATTGTGTATCCCTCTGAAGTCTATACCAGTGAGACAGCCATGTGAGTATTCCTCAGTGTCACACATGGGAATTCCTCTCTAAGGCAAGCATGACCTTTCTGCCTTCTTATTTCTCCTCAGTCATGCAAAGGACTGACAGTTGGAGCAGACAGACAGAAGACTGTATCCTGGGATATGAAGTCAGCCATAGAAAGAGGTGGAAATAAGAAGTGACACCAAAGCAGGAGCTGTTAGCCTTCTTTAAACTGTTTCTCAGATTCTAATGAAATATGTCCATAAATAAATTATTCTAATAATATATGAACTACTCTAGTAATAGTACACCAAACAGCAGGACCCAGAGTTTATTCCTTCTTAACTTATGGAAATTACACTATATAAATTGCTGAGTCATGTAAGAAATTTAATTAGAAGCTTGCTTGTTATCTATTGCTATGTAATAGCCACTCAAAAACTTAATGGCTCAAAGCAACAACCATTGAATTATGCTCATGGATTCAACAAGTCAGTCATTTGGATGGTTAATCTCTTCTTCACAAGCAATGGGACCTCCAAATGGCTAGGGGCTGGAATCAGCTGGACGTTTCTTTACTTACACTTGTGGCACCTGGGCTGGAATGAGATTAAGGCTGCGATCAACTGAAAATGTCACCAGAGCACCTACATATAGCCTTTCTATGTGGCTTGGGGATCTCACAGCATAGCAGCTGGGTTCCAAGTGGGAGAATCTGGAGATCGAGCTGATGGAAGCTATGTGGCCTTTCCTGATGTGCTCTAGTTTCAGAAGCCATGAAGCAGTCACTGTTGTTGCATTCTGTTGGCATGAATGAATCACTGAGGCCAGCCTGTATTCAAGGGAAGGTATTATTAGATGCTACCTCTTGATGGAGGAGAGGTAAGGTTACATTGCAGAAAAGCATGTGAAAGAGTAGGCATTGTCATGGCCATTGTGGGCAATGAAATACAATGTACTATCACAAGGATATATGTGTGTGTGTGTATGTGTGTAGATAATCACCTTTTTCCCCCATTTAAGATCTGAGAGGGGAATTCTATTGGCATGTAGATGACGCAGAATGCCTGTCACCCAGGATGTGTTTATTGGGAGTGTGAGAAGGAGGCAGAGGATTAAGAGCAATTATTTGCAATTTATCTGTCAGAATAGAGGAACTAGATCAAAATCTACTGTCAAGACTGAACAAACAAACAAATTAAACCAACATGAGACCTTTGGAAAGTTTCTGCAACTTGAGAGAGGGGACCATTGTCTTGATAGAGAAGGAATGCATACTTTAAAAAATGCCCTGTTAAAGAAACAAAAGCGTATTTTTCAAATATTCAGAGGAGGAAAGAACATAACTGAGAATGCAATAAATTGCATCAGTTACCATGAAGAGAAAGTTGAGAGGCTCCTTTAGAATGCAGAGGAAATGATCAAGGAGATGAACATGATAATAGCAAAGCTGATCAATATGGAAGGCAAAGAATAGATAATGGAACCATGAGTGTCAGGAGTTACTGAAGATAAAATCAGCACAAATGGTATCAAAGTGATAATAAAAGATATAAAAAAGAAAACTTTCTCAAATAGAAAGATTGAGTCAGCATTTGATAGCACTCAGTATTCCCAGAGAAAATAAACAGAGAAGATTGGAGGAGCAAAATGTTGAAAGCTTCCAGCCATAATAGTTGCAAAGGAGGTTGCAACTGCAGAGCCAGCCTGCCTGGAATATTACAAAAAGAATCTAACCCAATTAAAAAATGGGCAGAGGATCAGAATAGACATTTTTCCAAAGAAGACATACAGATGGTCAGCAGGCACATGAAAAGAAGCTTAGTGTCACTAATCATCAGGGAAATGCAAATCAAAACCTCAATGAGATATCGCCTTGCGGGTGTCAAAATGACTGTTATCAAAAAGACAACAAATAACAAATGTTGATGAGGATGTGGAGAAAAGGAAACTCTTGTGCACCATTGGTGGAACTGGTGCAGCCTATATGGAAAACATTATGAAGATTCCTCAAAAAATTAAAAATAGAACCACTGTATGATTCAGCAGTCCCACTCCTTGGTATTTATCTGAAGAAACAAAAACACTAATTAGAAAAGATATGTGTACCCCTATGTTCATTTCAGCATTAATTATAATAGCCAAGACATGGAAGCAACCCAAGTGCCCATCAATAGATAAATAGATAAAGATGATGTGATTTTATATATATATATACATACATACATACACAAAGAGATATTACTCAGCTGTAAGAAAGAATGAAATCTTGCCATTTGCTGCAACATGGATGGATCTAGAAGGTATTATGCTAACTGAAATAAGTCAGGGAAAGACAAATACTCTTTAAGATTTCACTTACATGTTGAATCTAAAAAACAAAACAAATGAACAAACATAACAAAACAAAAACAGAGTTATAGATTACAGAGAACAAACAGGCAGTTGCCAGAGGGGAGTAAGGTAGAAGGAGGAAAGGAGGTGAGGAAGATTAAGAAGTACAAACGTTCAAGTTGCAAAATAAGAGACTCGCAGGTGTGAAATGTACAGTGTGGGGAATGTAGTCAATAATTATATAGTATCTTTGGATGGTGACATATTGTGACTAGACTTATGGTGGTGATCATTTTGTACTGTATAGAAATACCAAGTCATTATGCTGTGTAACAGGAACTAACATAGTGTTATAGGTCAATTATACTTCAAAAACAAACACAAACAAACAAACGAATTTCATAGAAAAATCAGTTTTGTTCTTACTAGAGGCCAGGGGGTGGGTAGTGAGAATTGGATGAAGGCAGTCAAAAAGTAAGAATTTCCCATTATAAGATAAATAAGCAGTAGGGATTTGATGTACAATATGATAAATACAATTAACACTGCTATATATTATATATGAAAGTTGTTAAGAGAGTAAATCCTGAGTTCTCATCACAAGAAAAGAAGTTTCTCTATTTCTTTAATTTTATATCTATATGAGATGATTGGATGTTCACTGAACTTACTGTGATAATCATTTCATGATGTATCTAAATCAAATCATGCTGTACACTTTATACTTACACAGTACTATATGTCAATTATATCTCGATAAAACTGGAAGAAAAATATATACTTAAAGTTCAAAGAGAGCAGATAACAGAGAGTAGGAATGAGTTTGCAGAAAACAGAGAATTGAAGGTTTATATTTAAAGACTTGTTTATATAAGAACACATAGTCTACTTTCTCCTTCAGAAAGTCTAGCAACCAAATGTTTTCCTTCAGGCAAAAACAACAACAGCAACACAACAAAAACAGAGTGTTCTTTTCTCAAGAAACTGAGCACATATTTTGGGAAAACTTGGCTGTTAGTTTGGGTGTTATCACCCTGGAGTAAATCCCTTCACATTCTGTCGTTTAGATGGCCCGTAAATAAAGCTGGCTCTCACTTTTTCACCCTGTCATCCTAAAGGGAGGACTTTGAGTTGACAAATTCTGCTCCTAGTCAGCCTTATATTTGAGGACATTCACAACATGGAAAATAAAATGAAAGTTAATCATAAAAACTGACCCCCAGAAGAATCAAATTTCAAGGAAACGAAGACAATTTAAAACAACAGTGACAACTCTACTGCCCTCAGAGAGACTTGAGAAGATAAGGGGGTGCTATTGTCTCCATTAAAGGATAGCAAGATGCCAGGAAAATGAAAAATACAAAGAATAAGGAAAAACACTTGGAAATTAGAGAGATGATTGCTCAAAACATGTTCTTCAGTGTAATTGGGAGAAAAAGTTGAGGAAATTTCCCTTAAAGTAGCCCAACAAGAGAGGATAAAAGCAGAGAAGAGATAGAGGTCAGTTAAGGTGAGGATTTAAAAGTGTCCAGTGGATGGATTTAGCAAAAATAAGGGCATTGATGATCTTGCCAAAAATAGTTTCAGGGGAACTATAGAGTGAATACAACATAAATATCCAAATAAAGTGGTTTTGTTTGTCTGGCTTAAGAATATGAGTTCAGTGGTTTAAAGTTAGTGGAAGAGAATCTTGTGTCTCATCCCAAATGTAAGATCTTAATTCATCCATATATAGTTCAATGAATAGTGACTTCACAATCTTAAATTGTTTACTCAAAAACTACCTGCTGCATTATTTGTCACTTCTAGTTCCAGGTGGATGGCAGTGACCTCAGGTCAGAAATGAGCTGGGACAAGGTTGTCCAGATTATTAGTTTAATTTTCAGGAATCTAGGTAACATACCATTAGGGATCTTTATGGTATTGATAGTATTTGGTTGTAAACTGGTGATCTCTACTAGGAGAAGGACATGTGAGTCATTTGATGAGTTTACCCATTACCATGTCATAATTTGGTACATAATTTCTCATATAATCAGAGAATTCTCTGAGGGTAAGCATTTTGGTTTTCTGCACATAAATAATAAAAACTCAGATAAATATTAGAAGAAATAAATGAAGATTAGGTGACAGGAAAAATGATGCTTAAACTACATTTTTCAAAGATTTCCATGAAGTTTTCATTGACCTTAAAGTCCTACATCACCAGTATCAGCACCCAAAGAGAAGTAG
The DNA here is from genome assembly GCF_048773025.1 of Camelus bactrianus. Taxonomy (NCBI): domain Eukaryota; kingdom Metazoa; phylum Chordata; class Mammalia; order Artiodactyla; family Camelidae; genus Camelus; species Camelus bactrianus. The sequence continues at coordinate 37,881,713 of NC_133550.1, read as the reverse complement.
TAGCTCATTATGTTGATATTCTTATTAGATTTTAAGAGGAGGAAAAGGTTGCCTTCCAGGTAAGAACTGTCTTGGAGCTTATTGTTTAACTACGAACAAAGCATTTCCAGCACTGTGTGCTCTTTAGCTTTGTACCATTGGCAGGAGGCAAAATGATAATGGGAAATCACTAAAAAGTCACTTTTTATATAGCAGGTGAGCTTGAGACTTTCAGTCCTGCAAATTAAATTAAAATGAATGGCTTCTAAACAGCACATTGGGTGACAGGAAGTTTATAAATGTTATGTCTCCTGAGGTGTTCCAGTAATAGTAAGTTTGGGCAGAATAAGCTTTTTCTGTAACAATCTCCTCGGAAAGACCCGCAGTCTCCAGAGAGATTGGTTAATAAGTCAGTTACCTGAGTGTTGAAAATGAAATAGAAGAGGTAGGGGAATAAAAAAGACTTTGAAGGAGAAAAAAATGTTAATTTAGCCAGTTCAGTGCTGCTCCTACCTGAGTGATATCCAAGGCTGGCTAACCCGCTGTCAGTGGTTTTACTCTAATTTCAATTTGTATGATGGCCTCCATGAACACAGGGTTTTTGTTTTGGTCATTCAGAGCTGATATGGAGAAGATGATGGATGTGAGATTTAGGTTATTCCTGGAGAAGGCTGGAAATGGCCTTAGGAGGACCACTGGGGGTGCTGTCTGATTAGACAGCCCAGTGTGTGGGATAAGTTGTTGTTGTCATGAACTACTCTTGTCCTGTTGTTACTTTTGCAGATCTCAGTGGGAATTGAGGTATTGGTAAGTGGTATACCTATATGTCACCATCTGACAGTCATCCCTAAAAAAAGATTTTAATTTTCTCATGTAAGGGTACTCTAAGAGGGAACATGATTAACTGCCTTCTGAAATGCCTTGATCCTTGGACAAGTGGTGCTATATAAGTTCACAAACAGCATGTATTTGCATGTGTACAAGAAAGAGCATCTCCTTGAAAAAGGCAGTGTAGTTTACCTAAAGTTTTGTTTTTTCTTGTCCTTGGGGTGGGGTAAGTTTCTGAAGCAGTGGTAAGAGAGAGAGGATTGAGATTTCTTCAAGTTTCACAGGCCACCAACACACTAAGTCTCATGGTTTCGTTTTATACGTGTAACCCTACATATGTTTACACATAGTTTCTCCGATTTTCTGGTAGCCCAGAAGTTAATAGTGTTGTTGTTAAATAAATGAATGTATTAATTTTAATGTGAAATGATTTTTGAAAAAGCAGCAGTGTTTTCTCAGGAGAGCTTCATGAAGTATTCATTTTTCTATCACCACACTGTAAATCTATTTACCAGCTATAATCATTTTAAGATTTAGTTTGTTTGCTCCTTGGTTATTATTTTGACTGAGAGGACAGAGAGGAGGACATGACATCATTTTATCAGCTCTCTCCTACCTTCTGCTCTCCTTTCTCTGTTCTAATGCCCTGGGTCAGGCTTACATTTCCCCTTGCCTGGACTGTTGCAGTAGCCTCCTCCTAACTGGGCTTCTGACTCCAGCTTTGTCCCTCTGCAGATCCTCCATACAGAAATGATAGGTCTTAGGGTCATATCTGATCATGTCAATTCCTTCAGTGATTTCCAGTGCTTAGAAGAAAATAATCCAAATCCCACGCAAAGCCATTCATACATAAAATGACCCATTACTACCTCTCTAATCTAGTGATTTTCAACCAGGGTCAATTTGTCAATTTTGCCTCACAGAAGACATTGACAGTGTCTGCAGACTATGGGTGTGTGTGTGTGTGTGTGTGTGTGTGTGTGTGTGTATGTGTATGTGTGTATACTGGCATCTAGTGGGTAGAGATCAGAGATACTGTTAAACATCCTACAATGCAAAGGAGAGCTTCCACAAAGAAATGACCAGTTTAAAATGTCCATAATGCTGAGTTTAAGAAGCTCTGCTCTTACTTAATCTGCCCATTTCTCCTGTGCCATGCTGCTTCTCTTGTCCTTGTCTTTGCACATGCTGTTCCTTCTGACTGGAATGCCTCCTCCCCTTTTACCTGGACATTCCTGGGTTCTTGTAGTACCTCAGGGATCTATCTAATTTGTGCTTCTGTTGCACTGTAATATTGGCTTTTAAAATTTTTTTCCCTTATTCCCTACTGGGCAGAGCTATTCATGTCAGGCATCATGACTAACATCTTTCTGTTCCCACCATCTGGTACAAATCTTGGCATGTAGTAGATGTTCAGCAGGCTTGTTTGTTGGATACTTGGCTAGATGCATGGATGAACAGTTTCTGTATTTAGATCAGATAATAGTCAAGAGTCCAAAATCATTTATAAGCCAAGGCTACCAATATTCCAACTTGGAAATTAATTCTTCTTTTAGTCCATTGCTTCTATGTCACCTTCTTGACTATTTTTTAAATTCTTTCAATCCTTTGATTGCTGGTACATTGAATGTGGTAGGTAATCAGTAACTATTAAAGGAATGTTGGCCCTGAGTCTGGTTTAAATAGATTGTTACATTGGATAACCTTAGATTCTTTCTCTTCAGAAAGGCAGGAAAGAGATTTTTTTCCTTCAAAATTGATCTCCCTGGGTTGCCTTGTTCCTACTCTGTTTCCCTCCACTTCAGTGGTACCTCCTTACCCTCCACTTCACCCACCGCAGTTCAGCCCGCCCTGAAAGCTTGGGTGCAGAACTTGAGATTCCAGGAGTGAGAAGGCCTAGGGGCCTCCCACGATATAGCTGCCTTAATTCAGTTCAAGTTCAGAACATTAAATCCCATCTTTGTTGCACTGGTAATGGCAGAGATTTATCTTCTCTTATGGCCACAGCCTCTTCTCTAGGTTCTGTCCCCTTCAATTATGAATGCTGGTTTATTCACCCTGCTTCTACTCTTAAATCCCAAGTTGAGCTGTTTCTATATTTAGCCTCCTTTTTGTCATCTGGAAGAGAGTGGTCTGTCCAATTTCTTCTGAATGTCCTTTCTTCCTCTGGCTGGAGACATGGATCATTAAGGAGAAGTACCATATTTCAGACCAGTATTTGGGTGATTTTCCATTCACTTGTCTAAACTCCCCATTCCTTTTCCTCTCAGTACAGTCAGCTGTTGATAGTCTCTGGTTTTAGACCCATTTTCTTGTTCCTTGGTTCTTTCATTTTTATTATAGATTCTGGTCCTCCTCTATCTGAGACATAATTATTTTCTTTCTTGTAAAGTCTTCAGTTATATTGGGCTCTTGTTCTTTGCCCTCATTCCTCTATAGGTACCCACTAGCACTTACATCTCTTCGCTCTGAATTTATCATATCCTTTTTTAGGAGATAGCATTTTTTTCACAGGTCTTTAACTTGGGTCTTCTACCTATTGTACTTCTTAAGTATCAAATACTTGGTGGTCTTAATCTTCAAGTTTTATTGTGTCTAGGAAATGGGGTTGGCTGGGGGAGAAAGGGAGTATTTAAGGAAGAAAGAGGCAAGAGATCTTCACTTCATTCTTATCAGAAAAGGGCAAGGATCACAGCAAGAGGGGTTCTTTTCCATTAAAGTCAGCTCTGGGTTTTACAGAATTTCCTTTTCTTTCTTGGAGCCTTGATCTCTACTTCTAGCCATAAGCAAAGTTTTACTAATTTGTCTGTGAAATTTGAAAAAAGCAAAACCAACCTAAGAGAGATTGCTGTTGGAGTCTATTATGTAGTGGGCTTGGCATGGTAAGAAACATACACCTCCTCACAGGAGCAGCCAGAGTTGGGAGATAGGTGTATTTCAAGACTAATGGCATTGGATCAAAAATAGGCTAAGGAAGAAAAAAGTCAGTTTTCAGCAAGCATTTCAATCAGGAAGTTGCCCTTCCAACAAAATATACAAAGTATATAAAGTAAAAACAAAATAAAAACAAACAAAACCTTTTCTTTCCTTTGCTACTGGCAGACAAAAAATACAGAATAGCCTGCCAAGAGCTCAGAGAGTAGACGGGCAGTAAGTCACAACACATCATAGACTGAGAGACAGTGTATGGCAGCAGTTTATTCAGAAGGTAGGCAGCCAGCACGTTATAGAGGCTATTGGTGGGAAGCAAAGTTTCTTCAGCAAAATGATAATGAGAATGCATAAAGTGAACTCTGAAGTGCATTAAGAGAAATTTAACAAAAGGACACTGATGAGAAATGCAGTTACTCCATTATGGACCAGGGTGGAATAAGAATAGGGTGGTGGAAATGGAGGAGGAAGAGCAATTCAAGTTATATCACAAGCACAGTCCCTACCCTCAATGGCTAGGGTTTTCAGCAATTTCTTCCATAAGGAAGAACAAGGTATTTGTTTTAGAACCCTACCCTCTTTCCTTTATGCTTGTGGGGGAATAAAGTTCATTCGTTCTCAGTGTGCTGGTTATCTTCATGAAGTCAGAAGTTAACATCACCTACAGGCAGCTTTTATCACGTGCACTTGATCCTATTTCAGCCAAGTCTGGCATGCGGAATGAGAAGAGCAGGTAGGTGGCACCTTTACAGAGTATTGTCATTACCAAGCTCCCCTATCCTCTGACACGAGTTCTTTTATATAAGGTGAATGTCCTTGGATTCTGGTTAGAACCCAAGTAACCAGTGTGTTTTAACAGTCCCAGTTCCCATTTCCACTCACTGGTTTTGAATATTTTTAAAAATTTTCATCAGCAAAAGTTCAAATATCAGTAGTAGGTAGAAGGTAGCAATACTTAGTACATGAAAGGGTCCTGAAAACTATTTATAATCAATGAATAAGTATTCTGGGATTAGTACAGATTCAGCTCAATCTCCTTTACATGATTTAAATCAGTAGCTATGGAAACTTCTATTTGAAATTTATTATAATAAGCCTGAAATGATGACCTCAGCTGTGTTCTGGATGTGAATGTACTTAGGCTGGAAGGGGAACTAATGCTTCTTAGAGGGACTTAAAACAAAAGTCAAAGCAAAGGTTCCAAGAACATTCTCAATACCTGTTTTTTAAAAACTTTTTAAATAAAAAATTTCAAACATATACAAAAGTAGTGAGGATGATATAGTGATCTGGAGGTCCAGTTAGATTCAAGTTCAGTTTTTAGGCAAGACTCTTTCCTGGGTAGTGCTCTGTATTTCCTGTTGCTTCATGTCATGAAGCCAGAAGGTCTGGTTGTCTTACTTGAAGTGATGCTGAGATTGTTGAGTGGGGACAGGTGTGTTAGCCTCATCCCACCATTATAAAGTTTCAGTTCCTTGATGACTGATCTAGATCCATTATTTTATTGAGGAGCTTGTAAAAGGTGATTTATTAATTCTGTCATTTCTTCTGCATTTATTAATGGTGATTTTCCCATAAAGAAGAAATTTCCTTTGTTAACTACTTGATTGCCCTGAAACACAGGAAGCGTTACCATAAAGAATCACCATAAATACCTGATTCAAGGGGGAGGATTTGGCTCAAGTGGTAGTGTGTGTGCTTAGCATGCATAAGGTCCTGGGTTCAATCCCCAGTACCTTCTCCAAAAGTAAATAAATAAACCTAATTTACCGCCCCCCCCCAAAAACCCTGATTCATTCCTTTCATTTATCAGCCTGCAGAGTCACATGTTGGGAATCCAGCAATCAGATTTGTGGCCACTTAACAAATGTGACCTGGGGGTTTGTTTTTAAACTCTGTTTGCTAAGGTCATTGGTAAATTGTCCCTCCATTCTAGAATTATATTATTTTTCTTGGCTAAATGTAACCCTCTTACGTCAAAATTCATACCCTGACTTCAACAGTAACTACTAAAAACTCTGAAATAGAAGTGATGGCAGGGGTGTTGGTTTGAAGGAAGAGTTATGGGTTTTGGGTTCATTTTTCAAGTATTTTATGATTTGTGTTTAATACAAGGACCTCCCAGACCTGACATTGCAAGGGTAGGTTTAAATATAAATTCTAGATGTTGAGAGGTGATGTATGGCCTCTTCCTTCCCTTGCAGCAGGCCTATTGTAAGGATGTGCACATGCTTATGATATATGGGCAGGGAACTACTGGGGCAGTAGCATTTCTCTGTATTGGGCCTCATGCATCTGGCAAGGGTGCATTTGGTGTTGCCAGCATGCTCCATCAGGGGTTTTAGGAAGCAACAATGGCATGCTTCTATAGGAGATTTCCACTGTACAGTAAACTGTGTCTATAATAGGCCTAATCCAAGGGATCATCAGCAATGCTGTTAGTGTTATATTTTGGGGGTGAATTGGCACCAGTGAATTATTTGAAAGACAAAATAAATTTACTTATTTATTGTTTTCCCTCTTTTTAAAAATCATCCCTTGGGTCTTCTCTGAATTCAGAGTTTGGTAACCACGAAGTAGTGGAAGCAAAAAGCTTATAGGGTTTGGATTAAAAGCTTCATGAAATTTAAATCTTTGAAGCTGTTTAAGCTGCTGAAATCTTTTCCAGAGGACTAAAGACAATACCAAAAAGAACGTGGAGGATTAGGTTGCCAAATAAAATACAGGGTGCCTGGCTAAAGTTGAATTTCAGATAATAGTCAATTTTTTGGTAGAAGTGTATCTCAAATGTTGTATAGGATATACTTCTACTGAAAAAATTAATCACTTACCTGAAATTCAACTTTAACTGAATGTCATGTACTTTTATTAGCCAAATCTGGCAGCTATACCTGGAGGGCTCAGGGAACTATCTGAGAATTGTTTGTGGTGCTATGTGCTGAGCCTCCAGCCCTTTAATTATCTCAGGGAAACTCAGGGGAGTGCTGGTAATGACCATGAATATTCCTATACAATGTGATGATATTCATCAAAGCAAAGCCTGCTGTGTCCCTAATAGGAATACTTTTAATGGCCCTCTTACTTTTATACAGAAGTGAACATCAGTAAGCACAGAGTTTTCTGGGGGGGTCTGAAGACCCCCAGCTAATCAATCTTTCCCACTAAGCATCTTAGGTATATGAGGTTGTAGCATGGGAACAGTGAAACTCTAGGAGCCAGGGCAGTTGTCTTTACATTTAACCGGGTGAAATGGATGTTAAATAAAATTTTGTTTAACTTGTTCAGACATCCAGTGAAGAGGGCAGTGTGAAACTTACATTTTTCACAGGTTGGTTATAGAACTGGAGAAACTAAAGAAGGTGTGAGTATCTCTTTGTTTTTAATGTTGTCACATGAAATAGATCGAATCAAAGCCTATATTTTTGATGGTCTCTGAGAAATCCGTGCCTGAGATTTCTCTATACTCTCAGGGTTAGGATTATCAGCAATGCCTAGAGATGTTCTTTTTCCCCGTTAGGATACATGTTATTCTAGTGATTTCTGTAGTCTGTGTTTACATCTGAAATAGAAGCAAGGAGGTGGCTGTCTAGCCATCTTTATGTGATACTGAATAATTCTCAGAAAGGAGTCTTTCTTGTCAGATGAAAAACTAAGATTTTACACAATTGATCATGAAGGGCTTTATGGTTTTATTTCTCCTTTTGTAAGGTATATTTCCTTTATTTAAACCTTGTGGGTCTCTAGGAGCTGCCATTTTCATGAAACATGTCCACATGCTCAGCCTCTGGTCCAGGAACGTTTACTTGATAAACACTGGGCCAATCATTAGAGAGCTCTGTGCTTAACCCTTCCTGTGATCAGCTGATATATTCCAGTATTCTTCTAAAAAATAAATAAATTCCTTTTCCCCCCTAAGCTAAAAAATTCTAGTTGGATTTCTAGGATTTGCATCCTGAATAGTCCCAACTAATGAAAACCAGAACTAAATTTTCACAAAATATAGTGCAAAATACTTCAGGTTGCTTTAAAAAAAAAAAAAAAAAGCAACAAATTAAAACCCAACCTCCCCACAGCCTCCCCTTGAAATGTTTCTTTTTACAGTTATTTAATGCTGCCCCCGCCTGTGAAGCTTTTTTGATCATTCTTTGGAAATTCTTTCTCCTTTAGTGAACTATATTTCATTATTTGTGCCACTCTTATTACACTTAATGCATACCCTATTGTATCACAATTATTTTTACTCACCTCTTTCTCCTGTATTTGAAAGCAGGGACCAAACTTTTATTCATTTTAGTAGCCCTTGAAATATCTACCTGGCAAGTCAGAAATAATATTTGTTAAATGGATGAATAAAAATTCTCTTGGTTGTTTATTTTTAATGGGGTATAATAGAGGTTTAGGTGGTTCTATATCCCAGAGAAGCTATTAATAATTAAAAGAATTATTACTGAGAGATGTTCACATATGTGTGTGAATGGTGTATTTCACACAAAATAGAAAAACACAGTTTTGAAAATCTGACTCGAAGACAGTGGAAAGATGTGGCTGGCTTGGAGCAAAGGGAGTATCATCCATCTGGTTCTCTGTGTGCTCTGAGAAGGTCAGCCTCTGGTTGCGACAGACAGTGAGGGAACTTCTTAGTTGTCATGGACAATTGGAGACAATGAAAAAATTCCTAATTATATCCTTGAGTTGCCTTAGCAGAAGGAGGCCCATCAATGAATTTAGGCTATGGAATGGACTGGATTCTTTTTACTTTCTTTCTTTTTTTTTTTTTTTTTGTAATTGAAGTATAGTCAGTTTACAATGTGTCAATTTCTGGTGTATAGCATAATGTTTCAGTCATACATATACATATATATATTTGTTTTCATATTCTTTTTCATTATAGGTTGCTATAAGATATTGAATATATTTTCCTGTGCTATACAGAAGAAACTTCTTGTTTATCTATTTTATATATACTAGTTAATATTTGCAAATCTCGAACTCCCAATTTATCCCTCCCACCTCTTTCCCCCTGGTAACCATATGTTTATTTTCCATGTCTGTGAGTCTGTTTCTGTTTTATAGATAAGTTCATTAGTGTCTTCTTTTTTCTTTTTTTAGATTCCACATATGAGTGTATCATATGGTATTTTTCTTTCTCTTTCTGGCTTACTTCACTTAGAATGATGATCTCCAGTCTATCCACGTTGCTGCAAATGGCATTATTTTATTCTTTTTTATGGCTGAGTAGTATTTGGTTGTATAAATATACCATAACTTCTTTATCCAGTCATCTGTCAGTGGACATTTAGGTTGTTTCCATGTCTTGACTATTGTATATAATGCTGCTATGAACATTGGGATGCATGTATCTTTTCAAATTAGAGTTCCCTCTGGATGTATGCTCAGGAATGGGATTGCTGGATCACATGGTAAGTCTGTTTTTAGTTTTTTGAAGAATCTCCATACTGTTTTCCATAATAGCTGCACCAAACTGCATTCCCACCACATGTAGGAGTGTTCCCTTTTCTCCACACCCTCTCCAGCATTTATCATTTGTGGACTTTTTTAATGATGGTCATTCTGACTGGTGTGATGTGACACCTCATTGTTGTTTTGATTTGCATTTCTCTAATAATTAGTGATATTGAGCATTTTTTCATGTGCCTATTGGCCATTCTTATGTCTTCATTAGAGAATTTCTTGTTTAGGTCTTCTGCCCATTTTTGGATTGAGTTGTTTGTTGGACTGGACTCTTAGAGAAAGACACACTGGAGATAGGCGCATGAAGAACTGGAGTAAAATCACTCCCAGGGAAGATACCTAGAGGTTGGCTAAATTGCGCTGGTGGTGGTGTCAGAGAGAGCATGGCTCCAGGTGTAATACATTGATAGGTCTCTAACCAGAGTCCCTCAAGTACCTGCTCATTCTGGTGTCTAGGAAAGAATCATGTCTCTGGGGGCCCATGAAACCTGACTGTGCTTCATGCTATTTGGCCTGAAAAAAAAGTCCTGTTATTTGAGCTTAAGTCTTTAATTCACGTAATGCTCACCACAATCCTTTTATACATGACTGCCTGATTTCTATGCTTTTATTTTTAATTCAGCTTTGTTCATAGGAATCTATCTTATAGTATATTTTTAAAATATGCATATCTTACGTACCTGAGAATGTCTTTATCTTTACTCCATACATGGATAACAAGTTGGTGAAGTAGAAATATTTAAATTGTAAGCTTTTCCCTTCAGACCCTGTAGCTGTTGATCTATTTTTTCTAGAATTTACTATAAAGAGAAGAAGTCTGAGGCCAGCCTGTTTTTTTCTCTGGATCACTTTTTTTTTTTCCTCTGTGGAGTCTAATATGGTTTTTTTCTTTATCCTTGTAATTCAAAATTTTTTTTAGCATGCAGTCTTAGTTCTTAATTTTGCCTAGAACATAGTAAGCATTCAGTCTGCATACTCAAGTCATTTTTTTCTAGCTTTGGAAAGTAATATTTAATTGTGTCTGGTTGTTGCTTTTGTTTCATGCATATGGGGTTTTTTTGAAACATTTATAATTCTTAGATTAAAATCCATGTCAATTGTGATCTTTTTCAATGTCAGAGGGCTGTTTTTGTGCAGAGAACAAGGCTATGCTGTTATTCAAGGTTTTAATTTAATATTTACTTTACTAAACACTTGTTTTTAGAAATCCAGTTTTTCTCAAACCTTTAAGTTCACCTTTATTATTTGATTTATGAATCTAGTAAATTTTAACAATTGCTTTCAAGGGAGTCTTTGAATAATGTTTGATCAATTTGAGTTGAACACATTTAACTCCCAAGCAGGGCCCTTTACAACTTAGTTAATAAAATCCCCTTAAGTATTTAAAATCCATTTATACATTTAATACATTCAGCTTTCTTTGAAAGCTTTTCAAATGCCTGATCTACCAGCCAAACCTTAACAACTCCAGTAAATCTAATAAATTAACCTTAAATAACAAATCACATGTTCTCCTAGCCATTTAGGTTCTTTCAAACTTTATTAAATTCTCTAAATCTTTCCACTTAAAGGTAAAAGTCTAAAATCCATTACTCAATTACATGTTTTAAATTGGAATCCCAAGTCTAATCTGTCATATTCACTGATATGCCATATGTACTTAAACATCAAACCTCTTTATATACTAAATACATAAATATTGCCCCTGATTTAAAACCAATTCCTAAACATACCATAAAAGTATTAATTCTGTAAGTTTGATTTACTTTATCATTTCTATATTTAATGCAAACTTCTTCGAGGGAAAAGACACTTACCCTTACCAGCTAGATTATATTATGTAAAATATAAATCAAGGTTGCCACTCTAAACAAGTTGGAGTTACCATTGAGGGTGACGTGGGTGCTATGTTCTGTCAATTGGCTAAGAATGCTATTTGGCTAGAGATTTTTTGACCAAGATGCATAGGGTCTAGGGTGATAGCATAGTATTTGTCCTTACGACAACAGGGAACTCCTAATCCATTGCCAAATCTTTTTTTTTTTTTTAATTTGAGTAAGTGGAAATAGTGCAGGCCCCTAAGTACTGCAACTAATTCCAAAACTACCTGTTTGGAATTTGCATTTCTTTAGCCTCTTTAAGCTATTTTAATGTATTTCTCTTTATCTCTAGGGCCATGTATATCATTCTCTTCTCTGTTTGGATAATAACAGTACAACTAACATATTGAGCGTTTGCTATGTGTCAGATTAAGTGGTTTACGTAACATCACATCACTCTTAGCCTTCACAGCAGCCCCATGAGGCAGGAACTATGATTATTCCTATCTTATAATTTAATTATACATTTAATTTTTTAGGTAAAAAGAAATAAAGTAACTTGAGCAAGGTCGCATAGTGATGGATCCAGGATTTCAATGCTGGCAGTGTCTTTTGGCTTACTCATTATGAAATGCTATTTCTTTCTCTGTGGCTAAAACCAAATAGGACTTTGAGTCCAAACCTTTTAGAGAGGAGTGAACTTTCCTAGGCTCAATTTATGCCTTTAGTTTTATAACACTCCTACTATGGTTGTAATTAACTTCCTTCCCAACTTCTTTGCTGCCTGATTGATCTCTTGACTCATTTACAGCCTCCTTCATGCAAATACAGTTGCATTGCTAATCTCTCATGCCTGTGCCTGCATCTGTTATCACATCCAGTGCCATGCTAATCACATGCTGTTATTTGTCCAGCCTTCTTACCTGTCATTCATAAAGAATGCAGTACTCGTGCTCCCCACCCTTATTTCTGATTTGATTTTCTGCAATGTAAATTCTGCTCTTTCCCATCTTCAATATGAGTTTGAATATTGTTATGGCAATTTTAGTTTTCTTGCAAGTCTTTCTTGTTTTCCACCCAGCTTCTTTTGCACTCAGTTTATAGCTTTCAAAACTCATCCTGCTGTCCATTTTGCTTGACCTTTTCTTTCCTAATGGCTTTCTCTTTGGGGATCATAAAGGGCACAGCCTCTTGGACAGTACTGGACAGTACCCAGCTGAATGCCAAATTAATTTTTAGAATTCTTTCTGATTGGTCTATGTAAAATATTTTCAGGAGTGTGCTCTGCCTCCAAGATATCTAGGTTTGGTGAGTCAGAGGAGGTGAGAGGAGAGTGAGGAGAGGGAGTAAATAGCCTTGGATGCTTAGCTTGTGGCCTTTCAGACTGGGATCTCTGAGGTTCTGAGAGCATACATTTTAATCCACATTTGTAAGCTATGTTTTTAGTTGAAATGCTTGGCAGAGTCTAGTAATAGTTGTCTGTAGCTCTTTTTTTGTTGTTGTTGGCAGTGTGGGTTTTATATTTTTCTATGACTTTATAAGTACTTTAGGTAGGAAACAAGAAAGGCCATATCAAGGGTTGCCAGCCAGATTCCATTTAAATCAGAAGTATTTGTAATTCTTGAGCCTCTATGGAATAGGCTGGATATCCCAGATGATTTATTTGCTGGATTTTATAGTGGACTTGGATTTTTCTCATATTTTTTTCTTTTTATCTGAGAAATAATCTTCAAAATGTTATATTTCTAAATAGCCAGAAATGAGTATTATTTATTTATTTATTTTCAGTTTCTTGTACACAGAAACCCAAGCAATGTATGCGGCTTGAAACCTTTAGCTCACCTACTTTTATAATAGAGAATAGAATGAAGAATACAACATTTTATTTTGTAAAAGGAACAAATAACAAGAGGACAGTTGGCCAGAATGAGAGGATAGGAAGGGGAGACTTCTCAAAGACAGATCTTTGAAACCCCACGAGAAAAACACCATTGGCTCTCCGTGGTGGACAGTAGAGTCTAAATCCCTTACCTGGCATTGAAAGCTACCTGCAGTTTGCATCCCTCCTGCTTTTTGCAACCCTCTCTTTTACCACCACCCTATGTGACTCTTCACTTAAGGCAAAGCAGCCTACTGGGCTGAACTTTTCAGCAAATATTGTGCTCTCTTACCCTTATATTTTTGTTTGCAATATTCCCTGGATGAATGTTCTCGCCTCCTGCTAGGGTCATCTTCCAAGGCCGAGCTCTTGAAACAGGTCAGCATTTACAGTCAGATGCTGCCTTGTAGCGTGGCAATCTGGGTTCTTGTCTTATCTTTTAGTTTGATTGTATTTTCCAGTCTAATGAGGACCCCACAGTGTATTTACATTTTTCTTAAGGTCCAGCAAATTGACCTGGACAGGGTAGGACCACAATGAATAGGTCATTTCATTGAAAATGGAGTTACAGTGAGAAGGAAATGGGTAATAATAATAATAATAATAATAATAATAATAATAATAATAATAATAGTAGTAGTAGTAGTAGTAGTAGTAATAATAATAATAATAAAAAGGAGAGATTGAGTAGGCAGACAAAATAGAGATGACAAGAAGAATAAAAAAAAGGCAGGTAGGTAAGGAAGATTGAGATAGACACACATCACTTTAAATTCAGAGAGATATATATATGTTTTTTCATTGAAATGTTTGTTAGCATGCTAGTGCCTTCAGCATTAGGGAAAAGAGCTTGTCTACTTTCATTTATGAATTTGAAAGCTTATATTGGAAATAAACATTTATTTTCCCATGGACTGCCACAGATTTTCTATTGAGTCAAGGAATGTGTTTGGGTTTTTAAAAAGCATTTTGGAAACTCCAGAGAATCTATCAGTTTTCCAGTTATTCCTGTGAGTCTCTTTGACACTTAGATTCTATCACTTTTGCCTAATCTTTTTTATTTGAGAGATTAGGGCTGTCTTGTTTCACAATACCTGAAAGATTTTATTTGAGATCAGCATTCATTTAATTAGGTGTACTTTTTTTTTTCAAATCAAAGTTCTCATTTTCTCAAATCCAATCATTTTGGTTTTGATTTAATTGTTTCATGGCGGGGATTATATGTAGAAGAAACCAAAAAAGTAAGTGTTAAAAAACTTGTTGGGAAGAAATCAGTTGCTCCCTGTTCACAGCTCTTAAGCTGTTCTTATTAAACTTCCAGAGCCTTAATTCTGACCTTGGTCATCTCAAATGCCTGCGGCAGTCAGGTTAGGCTGTGGGTCATCAGGTTACTGCTAGTTCAACACCACCTCGTAACAGCTTTTCTTGGGCCAAATGAAATGAAGGCTAATGTGATACCTAGTCTATTTTCCACTTTTGCTTACTTCTAAGGTTCTAGTCAGTAAGAGATTTAAACATCCTGAAGTCTTTGTGATGTGTGCTCTTGCTTAAATAGGGTAGAACTGACTTTATGGCTTTTTGAATTTACATCATTTCTTTGTGGGAATGAGTTTCCAAACTTTTCATCTGAGTTCATTACAAGGTGATGAATATCAAGGTGGTGATTCTGGAATCTGGCTGGTAGCCATGTTTCTTCCCTTATGACCTTTGGAGAGCATTTCTAGTGGAGAAGGAGTTGTATCTGGAAGCTCTATGAATAGCTGTTAAGAATGGTGTATTGTGAAAGGATCTTTCAGTGTTATAGTCAGTTTAGGATGGAAGAATACAGAACCCCTTTGCATAAATGAGAGTTTTGGTATTAGAAAATTAAATTAGAAAGTGAGACTACAGCAATGGAGTTGGAGGATAGGAAGGAAGAATGTTTCAGGTAGAGGCATCAGGATATGCAAAGACCCAGAGGCAAGAAAGAGCTGTGTTCTGGGAAGTGTGAGTATAGGTAGAACATGGTGTGGGATTTGGGGAAGTGGAGAGAGAGATGAGTCAAAAGAGAAAAGTGAAGGGCACTGTACACCAGGAGAAGACATTGGGACTTTGAGCTTCAGAGACCTGGCTCCATGAAACAGAAGTAACAAAAGCACGAGCCTGAGGGTTCAGTTCAGTAGCCATGGCCTGGATCAGCATTTAAAAGGAGCTTCAGTCAGGGCTACTGCTAGCCTATACAGACCCTCAGCATGAATTAGAAATAGGTCTTGGTGGATAATGTGCCAGTTATCTATTGCTGCATAACCAACCACTCCAAAGCAGAGTGGCATAAGACAACTATTTTATTATGCTCTCAGACTCTGTAGATCAGGAATTTAGACAGGGCCCAGCAGTGATGGCTTAATTCTGCTCCACAATGTGCAGGGCATTAGTGGAGAGAATAGAATGGTAGAGGTGATGCAGCAGCTGAGTATCATCGGGAGGTCTTCACATTTGTGTCTGCTGATTGATGCTGGCTTTTTACCAGGACTTTAGATGAGACCGTCAGGCAGAACACCTGCACGTGGCATTTCCATGTTGTCTGGGCTTCCTCAGAGCGTGGTGGCTAGGTTCCAAGAGTGAATGTCCCAAAAGTCAAGTAGAGGAAGCTGACACTTTGTTACTTCCAATGTTCTATTGATCGAGCAGTAAAAAGCTTAGGTTGAAAGGAAATGGAGTGTAGATCTCTCTTCTTGATGGGAGGAATATCAAAGAATTAGGAACCCTTTTTAAAAATTACAATATGTGGGTATTATGCTTAGTGAAATAAATCAGACAGAGAAAGACAAATACTGTATGTTTTCACTTATATGTGGAATCTGAAAAATAAAACAAATGAACAAATACAACAAACCAGAAACAGACTTACAAATACAGAGAACAGAATGGTGGTTGCCAGAGGGGAGAAGACTTGGGGCAGGGACAAAATGGGTGAGGGGGATTAAGGAGTACAAACTAGTAGGCACAAGATAGGTAAGTTACATGGATGTAATGTACAGCATAGGGAATATAGCCAATATTTTGTAATAACTTTACATGGAGTATAATCTATAAAAATATCAAATTACTGTGTTGTATACCTGAAACCAATATAAGTCAACTATATTTCAATTAAAATAAAAAAATGAAAAAATTTAAAAATAAAATCATCATATGCTATATAGAAAAAGATACTTCTTTGGGACAGACATATCCCTTTAGGCAAGAAAAAAATGTTCTCCAAACATGTGAAGCCCCACACCAGGGAACACAGGTTGGATCCAGCCCCACTCAGTACCTTCACTGGGAGCCTTTGTGCAGTTCACAGTCTGCACAACAATACACAGAGGCCCTGGGCTAAGTGACTCTTAGGTACTCACTTTCTCTCTATCATTCCTCAAAATCAAAAGGAAAACTACCTTTCTCCATGCAACTCTCAGCCTTCCTTTCTATATCTGTTTTTTTTCCCCATGTGACTGACTCCATTTAATTAAAATTATTTTTTGTCATGTGGTTTATGCTGACTCTAGGCTTTCTTTGCTTGATCATTTTTAAAAGGACTTCATGTAACCTGTCACCGAATATTCTTGTTTTCTTCTTGATTCCCCCACACCCCTCATGCCTTCCTGTACCATACTTCAAACTACTCAAGTAGTAGGTAAGTGTTTCTAAAAGACCCAATTTTATTGATTTGTATTTTCTATTTTGGAGCCTTTTGGAGGGGAGCAAATATTTTGAAAGTGTTAATCGTCTTTTCTCTTAAAAACTTCCAGGTTATAAATGTTTATTAACTCAGAAGTTTTTAAAATTATTTTAAATTAAATCACTCATTATAATGTATTTCAAACTTTCCTTAAATCTTTCCTGAAGCAATTGGCTTGAAAAGAAATTGAAAGAAAGAAAGAAAAGAAATTGAGAAGAAAGTGGACAAGGAAATTAAAGACAGTGTGTACTGGTGAGAATGATTACTGGGATAAAATTAATTGAGCTACAAATAGGTGAAGAATGGGCAAGTGGGCTAGGATAGCATATTCATGATTCTATTACAGAGGGGTTGGAAGATGATGAAGACAATTTGGGGCAAAACACCATCTTGTGCCAGCCACCAGCTGACCTTGTTAACCCAAGAACAGCTTGGATATTACACTGATAGAGAAGAAAGTTGGAAGGACAAGGAACAGGGGCATCATTTTAGGAAGAAAGGACATTCATGCAAATGGTATATTTGCAAATAGCATATAGTGAGGGATTGATTAGCAGTACTATATTCTGTATGTTATTCTCTGATTTATTTCCTAATTATAAGTCATCCAAGCTCTGAAATTGAATCAGATACTTATTTTATATATTCCAGTATCCAGCCAATGCCAGGCCTGTAATAAGGTGATTAAACTATAGGTTAAAATTCAACAGTGATTTCTAACTAAACAACCTTTGCAACTAAAGTGCCTTTATTCTTCTGTGAATCCATGTCTCTTCTCTTTTCTTTCTAGATTAGGAGATCTTGATTAAGAGAAGAGAGAATGACTGTAGCAGTCATAAATATAAAAAATTGGGTTTAGATTGAGAATCATCTGAATATTCACATTCTAAGAATGGAAGTGTTTTTGGTCATTGAGAGATTATAAATACATGCTTTCTGTTCATTACATATTAATCATAAGGGGCTTTTTAAAAAAGCAAATGGAAAATTGGTGACTTTAGGAAAATCCCAGGTAAAATCAGCAAGACCTACGATTTTAAATGGGCCCACTGGGGTTAAAACTAAGGACTCTCCTCTAGTGACCCTTATGGCCAAATTTCAGTTTCATCTGGATGTTCAGTTACTTCACAACAGCAGTGAAACACTGCCTTCCTGGCCTGCTAGTCCCTCTAGGAGCAGACAGAAGACTATTGCAGAGATCAGGGCCTGAGGTTGCCACTGAGATGACAATTGAGGCTAGAGGAATCCTTTGTTGTCTTGCTCTGGTTGTTGACATAAGGGTTGTAGGGGGAAAATTGAAATACTCTTATTTAAACTGGCCTCCAGTGTGGATTTCAAGGCATGACCCCTCTTCCTTTAATTCACTTACAAGAGAATAGCACTGTGAGATTATGTCTACTGGATGACTGTGTCCTAATGGATCCATTTTTACTCTTGCACACTAAATTTTTTAAACCCACTGAAGAAATGTGAAAAAAACAAAAAGCTCTGCTTTTCAATTGGATGCACCATTTTCAACATGTGTTAAAGCATTTTTTTGAGGGGTATGATATTAGTGTAATACCATATCTCATCCACTCAAGGAATCTTATTTTATGTACCATTGAGAAAGGAAAAAAATGGATAAATTTAATGTTACATATATTTACCATAATAAGAAAAAAACCCCACAATGTTAAAACACCTCTTTCACATGCAAAAAAAAAAGAAAAACCTGTCAATTAACTGGGTGATACTAGATGCCATCTGTTGTAAGATGCATTTTGGAAGGCAGCTATGCTCACCGCTATACCATCAACGCTGCACTTAAGATGCATTTTGATTTCAGAGAAATTAAAAGGCAGAAAAGAATATCTTAGAGCCAGTGAAATAAGGTATATATATTTGACTTTTAACACTATATCAATACACATATAATTTTACATAAATATAGTATTATAGTGCAGTCTCTTTATTTCTCATTTTCCCCTTTATTGCTACTTTATCTATTTATCTTATATCTCATATAATTAATAATATACCTTTCATATAATTCAATTATATGATATAAAACTATATTATATAGAATTCATATTTAGCCCCATGATTGTATATTTATATGTAAACCCATATATACACACGTAAATTAAGATTTTGGGAAGTTTAATCATTATTTGATAATAATATGCTTTTTGTAAGATTTTTTCTACATTTAGATTTTGTCACTCAAAACACCTTATGGAAATTCCTTTTATCCCAATTGACAGAACTGTAATTCATCCTTTTTGTTGGCTGTATAATATCCCACATTGATCCAACTGATAAGCATTCACTTTTTTCCATTTTGTTGATGTTATTGTTAGCTCTTACGAACATTAAATACATTATGTACATTAAATATCCTGTATTTCAGCTTTTTTTTTTTTCCCCTTTGTCTGGATTCCTAGGAGGGAGAAGTTTTGGGGCAAATATATGTGTATTTTTAATGAATGTGGACAAATTGCTTACCAAAAAGGCTTTTACAATTCACATTTCCTTCTAACACACTTTTACCCTCATGCACGTTTTTGCCCTCTTTCAGAAATGTAAAATGGTCATGTTTTTAAAGCTGAACATCAGCAATAATGATTACTATTCTTTCATACTTTGCCAATCTGATGAGCATAAAGGATATCTCATTTACTTTCATTAACATTTCCTGCACCACTAGTGAAATCGAACATCACTGAATATTTTCTGTCCATTTATATCAACTCTTTGGTGAGTTTTCCCCTCCTGTTCTTTTCCTATGGGGAAAAACTGTCTTCCTGTGAGTTTGTTGGAGCTTTCTGTGTTCACATCATATATTAACTGTCTGTTTTTCTTCTCTTTTGCAGTATTTTTCTCCAAATACATTTTCTATTGTATTTGTGTAGGGTTACTTTTGCCATCAAAAATGTCTTGTTTTTACTTAGCCAAATACATGTATTTTCTCTTTTATAGTACATGAGTTTTCAATTTGTATTAGGAAGGTTTCCCCTGCCCCCTCAATAAACACATAACCTCCTAGACTTTCTTAAAATATTTTTGTTCAGTATTTTCATCTTTTATATCTTTAATGCATATGAAATTTGTTTTGGTATATAGTGGAAGATTTTAGTTCAAACAGTTTTTTCTCAGATGGATAACCAGAATAATTTATCAAGTAAGCCATTTTTTATCCATACTACCCTTGTCATATATTAAATCCTTATTAGCTGGCATCTGATTCTTTATTTTCTATTATGTTTCAGTGATTTAATTTTCAAGTTAATACCATTTTTTCTTTATAGTATGTTCTGTTATCTGGTAAACTCTTTTTTTTTCTTCTTTTTTAAAAATTATTTTCTCAACTGTTCTTAGATATTTACCCTTTCATATAAAATGTATGATCATTATAGCCGAAATTTTAAAAAGGATATTGGAACTCTAATTGAAGTTGCATTAAAATTCTATAGCTATGTAGGTAGATATTATATAGACATTTTCATAGTATTAAATCTTCTTATCTAATAACATTGGCCAATTTTTAAGTGACATTGGATCATTGGGTTGTTTTCCTACTATCTAATTACACATTTAATATTACAGTAAAGCTAGATTTAACTAGCAAGATTTCCTTCATTTTCTATGCTTTATAATGGTTTTAATAATACTGGAATTATCTGTTTATCAGATCACAGTGCTGGCAGGTTTGGCTTCTTCTGAGGCCCCTCTCTGAGGCTTGTAGATGGCCACCTTCTTACCATGTCTTTATGTGGTCTTTCCTCTGTGCATACATATCACTCATGTCTCCTGTTCTGTCCAAATTTCCTTACTCTCAGAAAGACCTTTATCTCCCTAGCTTTATTATAAGTAAAAAAAAAAAAAAAGTGTGTATATATATGATATATTCATTTATTTGTTTATTTTATTTTATTTTGGTATCCTCTGTGGGACTCAGGTCTGGTTGTTGGAGATCTGAAGTGGTAGCAGTTCAGGGAGTGAGTGATAGAAGTCAATGTGGTCTCTGCATTCTGGGTAGTTAGCATAGCTCTAGCCTCCCACAGAGGTACCAGGAAGAAGTCTCTTGTCCTAGATTTTCTTAGACTCTGTAAGGCTGGGGACAGGGAGGACTAGGCTCACCTGCTTAGTTACTTGTTGTCCACTTATCTACTACTTCTTGTCTGAGGACCCCAGGCATACTCAGGGCACTTAGAACCCACTGAGTTCTGTGGGCTGAGCTCTTTCTAGCATCTTAGGAGTTGTCATCCTCATGCTAGACTTCTGTGAGCTTCGTATCTTAGGTCTCTTGCTCATTTAGCTCCTATGTAGAAAACTTGAACCGTCTCCTCCTCTGGGGTCTCACTCTGAGGGGAGGCCTCATTTCCATCCAGCATTTGTGGTACCCAAAAGAAGCAGATAAGAGTTGGGAGTACAGCTGTAACAAAACCTTAGCAAGGTGGCTGTATTTTCAGAATCCCTAGAGGTGTGTTTTAAAATGGTGACATTATAAATCAGCAAAATCTTAGCAAAATCCAGACTTTCCTAGCTTTTTAAATCAGGAGAAGTAATCAATCTAGGCTGATTCTTTGCCTAAATGCACATTAGCAATGAAGGCTTAAATGCCAAATGATGTTTTCTTTTTTTTTTTTTTTTTTCTTTCCTTTGACATATGTGAGATGGAGGAACATTTATTGAAAAAGTTAAACAGAGTGACATCTTGCTTTGGCTGATGTGTAAGAGTTCTTGACTGGGCTGCTTTCCTTTCTTCCATAATAAGTAGTTAATAGAAATTCACTGACCTGCAGTGCAGACTTAATTTATTGCGTATATCAAGTTGATTTAACAGGAATGGAATGTGGTGGAACAATAGCTTCCCTATCTCCCCACCTCTTGGTGATCCTCCGACATTTCATCTGGAAAGAAAATCAGATTTAACACCATGTGGAACCTTTGTGATTTTAAATAATTGGACTATGCTTGAAAAAAAAGTATTTAATCAGTGACAATCATCTGTTTATTTGAAAAACCATTGGCTTGGGGAGGTGGTATTTGTCTTTAAAATTTTCACTTGTAGAAAAAAACTGAAGTGGCTGAGTACACTATGTACTTTGCACTGTACAAAAGAAAAAAACTGAAAATCCTGAATTGCTTCTTTCTTTCATGGCATGTTCTCTATTTAGAAAATCCTTAATTAATTTTGTGTGAAAGCAGACGGTCAAAGGATTTAAAGAAGCAGAAAAACATCTTGAATTCCCTACTGCTTGCAAAGTGGGAAAAGTGAAAATGGTAGGCTGATTAAAAGAAGTCATCTTGAAGTCTCCCATTATAATGAGATGTAAATAACAACAGCAACAAATCCAAATCATTTAAGAAAGTTTGCACAGGGTTTTTCCATCTGAAATGCATTTTTCCCCCAACTTTGTTCTCTTGAGACATCAGCCATTTAAAAGCATGATATTGGAACTAACCCAGCATCACTTTTAATTAGCACAGAAATGCTAATTATATTTTCTTCTGTGTGATGCTTAATGTGAGCTGTCAGGGCACTGCATTTTTCACATCGGTTAGTTGCGTTGAGGTACACATGTTCGCCAGACCCATTTTAAAATTGTAAAGGCTAGTACATTCAAACTGATTATTTTTAAGATCTAGCAAGAATCTGCTAGAAGATGCATGAAAATAAGGACACCAAAGTGAAAAAAAGTGAGCTTTTTGTTTACTCCAGACACAAGCATATTTCATTTTATTCAATACTTGTGGTCTGTGCAAATCAAATTTCTTGCTACTAAATTGTTTCAAATACCACATAAAGCTTGATTTTGAAAGAAAGCTACTTTTCTCATAAAACAGTCCTTTGGTAAAGCAAATAACCACTCACTCTCCATTTTACAGGTTCAGGGCTTTGCATTTTAGATTTTCTTAAAGGAAGGCCTTCCTGTGTTCTTAATGTGATTTTTTTTTAAGCCAATAGCTCTAGGCATGCAGTGGATACTGTCCTTTAATAAAATCTGTTGTATAAATTTAAGCACAAATTTAATTAAGTTTATCTTAATTACTGAAGATAATTAGACTTAATTCTTCCCAATACTCAAACACATAACCCTCCCTTTAACCAAACCTCAAATACAAAACAAGACAAACACATCCAGCTATAAACTCTAAGCCTTATATTTTATCAGCGTATATCAGGGTGAGAGTCAAAGCTTTTAAGGTCTATACTTGTTATGTAATTCTGGGATTCTATATAACAAAAGGGATTTATTCTATATTAAATTCATTTTTTAAAAAAATATTGATGTGATGGGCTCTAGAGTCAGCCAGAAACCTGGGGGCATAACTCAACAAAACTTTGTATTTTGAGAGGCTCAAACCAAGTAAATTCCTCAACTAAAGTAAATTGTTTGTAATTTTAACTTGGAGAAAATCCTAAATTATTTTTTAGAAGTCTGAATGTAAAATATTATAAAAGAATTTGGTGGCTTTTGGTACAGTTGGCCTACTGTGTAATGGTAATTACAACACAACAGTGATCACTGTAATGTTTGTTGACTGCCTGTATGGTCCTGGCGCTGTGCTGTGAGCTTTACAGAATAATCATACCAAGTAAGAGCCATTATTCTCTTCATTTTACAACAGAGGACAGTATGGCTCCGACATTATGGAGCTTGCCCAAGGCTTCATGGCCAGCAAGTGGCAAGGGTGAGTCACATGCAGGCCTGTCTGGTACTAAAACCTGTTAACCATTGCACTATGTGATGAAATTTACATGTTTTTAGTAGAAAGTCCCAAGGGTGTTTTTATCTCCCTCTGAAATCAGGTTTAATATGACCCCATGATCATGTTTTCACTGTCCTTAGGAAACCAGTTCTTATCTATGGCAAAAGTAGATCTCTGTCCAGTGTTGTTATAGACTGAATTGCATCCCTTCAGAATTCATTTGCTGAAGCTCTAATGCTCAATGAATGGTATTTGGAGGTGGGGCCTTTGGGAGATCATTCAGTATAGATAAGGCCATGGAAGTAGGGCCCCCATAATGAGATTAGTGCCCTTAAAAAAAGAGAGGGAAAGATACCAGGGCTCCATCTCTCTCTCTACCATGTGAGGACCCAGCAAGAAGGTAGTTGTTCTGCAAGCAAGGAAGAGAGCCCTCATCAGGGAACCAGTTCAGCCGACACCTTGATCTTGGACTTCCCAGCCTCCAGAACTGTGAGAAATAGAGTCCTGTTGTTTAAGTCACATCATATTTTGTTATGACAGCCACAGCTAACTAAGACCCAGACAAAGTGCAAATAAGTGGAATACAGAGGAGTAGTCAATGCAGGAAGCTAAATGACAAGAACGTAAGTATGACAATATCAAGCAGTGATGAGCCCTACTCTGTACCAGGGACTGATCTGTGTGCCTTAAGTATATAACACTTGACTGAGCCCCACAATAATCCTCTGTGGTAGTACTATTATTATCATTTTACAGCTGAAAATACTGAGGGACAGAGAGGTTGAGCCACTTATCCAAGGGCATAGCTATAGGTAGAACCAGAAAAGAACCAGAATTCAAATCCGGGCAATGTCACTCCTGAAAATAGACTTTCCTTCTTATTCTCCCAGTGGTTGTCAGTTTTGTTATCTGTAAAATGGGCATAATGACTGCTCTATTTACAGGTAAGGAGAAATAGGTGACATCATGAATGTAAAACTACTAAAAAACAAAGGCAAAACAAAATATAAGATATTAATATTTATCAGCACAAATTTTCAAAATTGATATTTATTTGGTGAATTTATTTCTACACCAACTTTTTCAAAAAATAAGTTGAGACAAGCTGTTAAAATAGGGCATAAAAATAAGGTCAATAGGAAAATCAGATTTAAGCCCAGGAGGAAGATGGAACAGCAAATAATGGTAAGCCTTCTAATACAAAAAAGTGAAACGCAAACTACATAGTTTAAGCAGTAAAAATAAAATAGAGTATTTTCTCAGGAGAGAGAAAGTTTTTTTCCCTACCATTACATTTAAAAAGAAATTTCTCATGTTGGAGCTTCTGAAGTGAACATAATGATCAATGGTTCCACAGAGTAAGAAATTTGATTTATTATAGTATCATCACTTTTGCTTCTTTCTTCTTGTCATGGTGGAGATATTAAGGAGCCATGAAACCTTCAAATTTGGTCAGCAGGAGGGAAATGTTGTAGAATATAAGAATATAGATAATTTAAGACTAGATAATCAACCCTTAAATTGTCAAAAATTGACTGTTTTCTAAAAAAGACCTCCCAAGTGTGCCAGATAGATCTGCCTTGGCTGTGACAATGCTAACCACCAGGTCGTTTCACACTGATACCATGTAGGGTGAGATATGGGATGCATAATTAGATAATTAGATGCGGCTTCTGCTCTTGGGGACCAAATTTTAAATTAGACACAGCATATTAGTGCAGTGAATGGATCAGAATATAAATAAGGGAAACACATTCTCATTGTAGAATATTTAGAAAATATAGAAAAATATAAAGAAGAAAGTCAGTTACAATTTCTTCATTATTACCTTTTGGTGTTTAGCTCCTTGCAGGCTCTTTTTCTCATCCTCATTCTCTCCGTAAGTAGAGATACAGATGCAGATACAATATAGATATGATATAGATATAGATACATACATATGTTCACGTGCACATATTCAAAGGTTCAGAGATTCAAGCAGGTTATGGATCTTTCCCAAGGGTTCAGAAGTAGTAAGTGGCAAAGATGGAGCTCACATCCATTTCTGTCTTAATCACTCTTCTATATTCTGAGTATGTCCATTTTTTGACACATTATTTTATGAAGGTAGAAGCATGCATTATTTAGTACTTTGTACCCTGCTATCCTCCCTGTAATCACCTTGTATTAGGAGCAGTGTTTTAAGTTATTAAAAATTTTCTAAAACATGATTTTGATTTTTTTTAATATTCTACCATAGACCATCATTTGTTTAATTATTTTATTAACTTAAATCTTTGGGTTTTCAATGTTCACAAATGGTTATGTGTCACTCATAAAAGGCAGGGTGATAAACTCTGCCTTTGTATCAGGAAAGGCTTCATCAAAGAGGAGGCACTAGGCTAGATCTTGAAGTTGCGCAGGGGTTGAACAGTCAGACATGTAAGAGGAGAACATACCCAGTGGAGGAAGAAAACATGGCAAGTCTGGGGAACTGAAAGTAGTTTAGTGTGGCAACGTAGTATAATCGTTAAGAGACCTGACTTTGTTTTCAGGCAAGCCTGTCTGAGTTCCAATACTGGCTTTAGCCCTTCTTAGCTGTGTGACTTTGGGCAACTTATTTAGCCTCACTAAGCCTGGATTCTTATCTGTAGAATGAGGATTGTAATCAGGTTGTTGTGAGGACACAGAAGGCTCTTTGCATAGACCCTGATGTCTAGTAAGAACTCAAGAAATAATACTTTTCTTTATTAGTGTTAGGATATCAGCCATCTTAATTAAGGTGTGTGATGGGAAGTGTTGACAAAGCAGGACAAATTCTTGAGAGAATTAAATATCCTGCTAAGGAGCTTTGTCTCTGTATTATATGTAGTTAGGCCTTAATGGAGGTACCACGATCAGATTTGAACTGCAGTACAGATATAAGACTATAAGTAGGGACATTACAATTCCAGGTGAGACATGATGAGGACTTGAAGTAAGTCAGTAATAATTTTATCCGAGAGCTGGCAAATAAGAGACAATCTAAGGATAGAGAATCACTAGAACTAGACAATTCTTTGGATTAAGGGGTGAGGGAGGAGTCCATGATGATATAAAAGATACTTGATTTTTCTACCAACACAGTGTTCTCCTTTCCTTTTTTTTTTTTTTTTCCAAATAGCATCTCAGTTTTCCTCTGGGTGATTACTCCTCCCCCATACTCAGTCTGTTTGCCAATCCTTTTGACCCAGGATGTGTGCATGTGACCCAACAGTTTCATATCCCTGGCCACAGTAACTAGTCAGGAGTAGGTCAGTGAACTAAGTTGGTCTGATGAGACCAGGACTCTGGCTGAAATTACAAGGAAGGAAAACCTCTTTTCTTCGGAATTAAAGCCAGGTGGATGTAAACTTGGTATACCCAATCTTGAATGGAGCCAACGTTAGAAAAACTCAGAAGAGAAAGAGAGCAGGAGAATAATTTCATAACATCACTTAGCTGGGTCCAGTCACACTCAGCAATAGAGTATCCTTTTAGACTTTCCAATTAAGTGATTCAATAAATTATATTTTCTAGACAAGCCAGCTTCAGTTGAGTTTCTTTACTTGAAACTGAATTTGAAACTGTAGCAAATACAGGTGTATCCCAGATTTTTGCCTTGGGTGATTGGATGTATTAACCAATATGTGAAACACAGAGAGGGTACAGGTTTGGAAGAAAATGATGACTGGTTTGGAGCATGTTGAATCTGTATTACTCATAGGGAAAGTGGGTAGAGATGTCTGGTAGACACATGGATAAATGAGTCTGAAACTTAGGAGAAAGAGTTAGAGCTGGAGAAATAGATTTGAATCCATCAGATTTTGTAGTTAGGAAAGAGTTTATTTCTTTTTGAAGTTCTGCTTTTGTGATGCAAAGCTGATCCCATGGTAGGCACTCAGGATATATTAATAAACTAAAAGGTAGAGGGAATGGTGAACAAATAAATACTGTGTAGCATTGTTTTGGGGTGGCTCTGCTTTTTGTCCATTTGATGTACATTGATACCACACTATTGATATGTCAGTAGCACTACTGGTTAATTAAGATACCAGTTTTCCATCTTAGGAAAAGCAAAATGTTTATTTTCAAAAGCATCCTGTGATTTTCTTTTTAAGGACACAATAATGCATACAATTCTTTTATAAACCAGAAAAAAAAACTAGTAAGCCTGACTGCTGTTAGGGTGGATGTAGAGTAAATAGATGGGTTGGTAGGAAATGATATTTTACTATTTGGTATTTTCTGATCACTAACTATTTAAATTAAATAATGTAGCTATTTAGCTACAGTAAATGAACAGGTTATATCTGCTCCCATTCCTAAGTTGAATGTCCAGCCAATAGTCTTGGACGGTGTAGCTCAGTGCTTCACAAACATTGGTCCCTGGATGTTTGGCATTTGAATCATCTGGGAAGCTTTTAAAATTCACAGGATTTTAGATTCCACTCCCCAAAGAGTCTAATTCTGCAATTCTGTGTGTCCAGGAACCTGTATGTTTGCTCCCAGGTGACCCATGTTTGGCCAGGTTTGGGAACTACTTAGTGGTAGAAAGAGATAACAGATGCAGTCCCCAATCACATGTGTCCTCTGGCTGGCTATTTTGATTCTTTGGGCCTTTATTTTCTCATTGTTAAACTGAGGCCATTGAATTGATCATCTTTAAGGTCCCTTTCTGGTCTAAATATACCTTCATTTCATTCATTAAATGAGTTTTTTTCTCCATTCATATGTGACTCTTCTAAAGTGCTTTTCCTACTTCATAAAGGAGATAAAAGAGATAAAATTCAAACCAGCATTTCAGCTGTCTTTTGACTGCTGACAAGATGACAGTTTCAGGAGCGTCTTGGTTTAGTGATGTGTAACAGTAATGATTGTGAGCTGTGTTGTATGTAATTTAATCCTTAAGCATGCATCTACCACTTAAAGTTATTTTCTATACACTTAAAATGATAAAGTAGTGAGCGGAATTTTCTTTAACTTTCTCTAATTTGTTATTGTATATGTGCTATTCCCACAGGGGAAAGCTCAGTGCTGGGTAATGATTTTTTTCTTCTTTTCTTTGAAAATCAGTTTCATGCAAAGTGACAGGTTTAGAACATATTTCTAAATCAAAGAATGACCATTATAGGACTCGATCATACAAGTTACTTCCCTAACTACCATTTATTTGTGCTAAAATTGGCTACATTCCTGATGATAATTCTGCAAGACAGCAGTAGGATATGACTTGCCTTCCCACTGTTTGATATAAATCGCCACTGATATGAATTGAGTTCAGCTGCAGTGAACTTAAATGCTAATGTTGAAAACATAAGGCAGCCTGCTGTTTCATTTATACCAGAAAGTTTTAACTTCTACAGTCTTCTGTATACCCGTCTCCCACCTTAGGTTAGATCAAATTAGAACCACTCCATTTCTGTCTGAAGGGTGAAATGTGCAAGCTTGATTTACATAACTCAACATGAAAACGGAAGAAGGAATTAGTCATAGGATGGGTGCCCCACTTTTGCCCTTGAGTAACACACCGTAACAGTCATGGGAAAATGATGAGTGCAATAGCATTTATCAGATAGCCAACCAGTATTTGTTAAATACTGGTTCTGCTCAGTACTATGTAAAGCATTCTAAGGTCTAGAGAACAATAATGATCAAAATGAATAATGAGATATGTTGAGTGCTCACTGTGTGCCAGGTACTGTAGTAAGCACTTTACACATATTATATAATGGAATCCTCAAAATAACCCTGTGAAGTAGGTACCTATTATTTATATAAATTTTACTGATCGAGAAACCAAGGGCCAGACAGACTTAAAATAAATGGCCCAAAGACTCCAGAAACCAGGATTCAAACACAAGTGTCCATGCTCTTAGCTTCTTGATGTTCCCTAGCTTGAAAGAGTTACAATCTTATTTGGGAACATGAAGAACATAACTCTCTGAAAAAGGCACAGCATTGCAAGGCATGCATAAATCAAGTAGCATCAGGGTTCCTCCCTGAACATGGGCGTTGTCAACAGAGGTAAAACTATAATTCTGAAGTGGGAGAATGACACAGGCTAAAGAAAAAAGCAAGAATGGGAAAGAAGATCGATTGACTTGTACAGCACTTACCTGGTTCACACCTGGGATATTTCCCTCAAGCTTACATATGTGAACTTTTCTCATATGTGAACTTTTCTCATATGTGAACTTTTGGCTATTTTGATTCTTTGGGCCTTTATTTTACATATGTGAACTTTTCTCATTTCACTTTTGTTCTGACTCAGGATTGATCCTGGGGTGCCCTAATAGTAGGTGTATCTGGAATCTTAGATGTTTAATATCGCTGATGCTCTGAATTTGAAAGGGAAAATGGAATGAGATGAGATGGAATCTCATGCTGGGGGCTATTGAAGATATCATGAGGATATCATGAGGATCTTGGTCTGTATCCTGAGTTGGACTGGGGTGTGACATACTTAGAATTGGGTTTTGTTGTTGTTGTTGTTGTTTTTGTTTTTATTTTTTGCGGGGGGAGGCAAGATTATTCTGGATGTAGGATGGGGAATAAGATGCAGGAGATGTAAGAATAATACATGTGAGCCAGGATAGTGGTTTCAACTTGAGTTAGGATGGAATGAATGAGGCATAGTTGGGAAATATTTAGAAATGGAGCTATAGGATTTTCGGTTTATGCCTTCATCATTCCTCTAACACCATCTCTGTCATAGTCACAGTCTCTGGGTCTATGAACACTTTTCTGTTCTCTTTTTATTTGACTGTTCTAAATAGTTGGTCTCTTGACTTCTAGACCCCATTTTTCCTTTGACCTATTTTTGTCCATCTCAGTTGATTTTCACCTACTTCTCTTTTTTTTTTTTTAACCTACCCTTCCAGTCTCTTTTTAACTATTTTTCTCCCTTTTAACCACTTGTGTTGGAGTTCAGCAGGGTTGATATTCTGGGATTGCATTCCTTCTCTTACCATAGTGTAGTGTCTCTGCTGTTTTTCTAGGTGATTTTACTATCTACATGCTGCTGACTCACAAGTTTATGTCCAAGGCCTAGACTTCTTGAAGTTCTAGGCTTGTAACCCCTGAACTGCTACTTGACAAGCCCATGTGGAAATCTAATAGACTTTTCAAACTTACTATATCTAAAACTTACCTGTTGATTCCGTACACTTTCACCACCTCAGTTAATAGCACTACCATCCACTCAAGTACTCAATTGAGAAGCTAGAAATACTCCTTGATTTCTCTTTTCTTTAATGCCTACGTCCAGTAAATCAGGAAAACCTTTCAATTCTACCTCTCAATACCTCTCAAGTGCCATATGCTTCTTTCTGTCTTCATTGCCCCAGCTCTAGTAGAGTTATTTTTCAATCTGTTTTGTTTTTCCTTGCATTTCCTGCTTTCTTATTTGTTTGTTTACTTGTTTAGTGGCTCCTGTTTTCCCCACTAAACTGCCAGTTCTGTGAGGACAGGGGATTTGATTATTTTGCTCCCCACAGCACCTAAGTTGATAGACTCAGTAAATATTTGTGGAATGAATGAATGAGTGAATGAATGAATGAATGAATAGACTTATGGTTGATTTAATATGAGAGATGAGAGACAGATAAAGGAGAAAAAAGTGCCAAAAATCATTCCCAGATTTCTGATTTGACTAAGTGGTTACTTGGTTATGCCATTTACCAGGATAGGAGCAAGTTCTGGGGAAAGAAGTTAAGTTCTTTTTTAGACATATTGAGTTTAAGATTCTTGCAAGACACCAAGTGGAGATGTCCAGTTGGCCTTTGGATATATAGGAGTAAAGCTTAGAAATCAGTTCTGATCTGGAGATACTGAATGCAAACTCATCAGTCTAAGGATGGTCCTTGAAGGAGTGTCTGAGCTTCTTTAAATGAGAGGAGTGAGCCCAAGGAAACATTAAAATTATGAAATCAATAGAAGTGGCCAAAGTGGTAGGAAGAAAACTTAAAATTATGTGCTGTCAAGAAAAAATGAGAATTTCAAGAAGGAGAGACTAGTCAATAGTATCACATGCTACTGAGAGGTAAAGAAATTGTAACTGAAAAATGACCATTGGATTTAGCAACATGAGGGACAGTGGTGATCTTGGAAAGCAGTTTCAGTGGAGTGTGAAGGAGAGGATGAGACTTAGGAAACATGAAGAGTGAGGGAGATAAGAAAGATGGGCAAAATTTGTTTAGGACAAAAAAGGGACAAGAAAGAAACATGACAATGTGGAGATTGGATGGAGGGTTAATTTTTTTTTTTTTAATGTGGAAGAGACTTGAGCATGTGAATTGCCGTCTGGGAAAAGAGAAAAGAGAGAGAGATAAGAGAGAGAGGTGGGGGAGAAAGAGGGAGAAAGGATAATGGACAGTTATACATTGAGAAGACAGGTTATCACTAGGAGAACCAGAATATGGGAGGTGATAGCAACAAATGTACAATTGGGAATGGCTTTCTACTGGAGGAAGGTGCAACCTATGTTCTAACAAGAAGGAGGAGGGACCATGTGCACAGAAGATTAACTTATGGATTTGGTCAAAATTGCAAGAGCCCCATCTAATGGTTTCTGTTTTCTCTGTGAAGGAAGAAGAGAGGTTTGTGCTTTTAAGGGCTGCTGCTCCTCAGTAAGGGCTACTCTAAAAATGTTCTGTATTTCCAACTCTTATTGATACTTCCTTTCAGTGATAGTTCAAAAAAGAGCCCGTCTCCCTTTCTTAATGATGTTATGCCTCAGTGGACAGACTTTCAGAGAATTGTGATCACTGTAGTATATTTGTGCCTGGGTTTTCATCATTCCCATGACTAATATAAAGTTACCTATTTATTATTCTTTTACTCCCTCTTCTTTTTTATGGGCACTTTGCATTTCACCTTCCTGTTTGTTGCCAGGCATGATGAGCTGGAGTGAAGATACTTGATACAATGGTTTCAAATTATAATATCAATACACTTTTTATGCTGCTAGATAATTAATGCTGAAATTCACAGCCAGTGGTGTTAACAAGATACAGAAAACAACTCTAAGCATAATGCAATATACTTAATAATTGGTTAAGTTTTCCCTCTGCCTAATAATCAACTTTATTTTTACCTGCTATGACAAAGACTGGTTGGGGAAGAAATGTATTATGTAACAGTCTCCTCCTTGACCCCATCCAAGTCTAAAAGACATATTATCTATTTAGTGGGTGACTGGGAATCCCAGTTAATATTTTATAGTCCTAGATTTTCTGTTTCCATCTTGGAAATAATAGTAACTAAAACATTACTCAACTCTTTGGAGACCTAAACTGCAGCATCAACAGTCTTCTCACATTGGTTTATTGCATGACCATTAAACAATTTCGAAAATCAGATTTTCACTGTTAATAATTAAGTAATTAGGGAGTTATGAGCTTTGACAAGAATTTATCATCTTTTGATCCCTAAAGGGAAAATAAAAACAACAAAGTGAAAGTTAATATACTGAATCCAATAACTGGTTATCAATTCCTGCAAATGCCCTGCTATTGAAATTTCAGGGAGAGCTGGACCAGGCACCTCAGAAATGGATTATTTCCCCCCTCATTTTCTGACTGTATATTTCACTGGAAATCTCTCTCTATCCCAGAGATAAATATGTGTGACATTGGCTAGGCCACCCTTTGGGAATTTCCCATATTCAATCAGTTTGCAGAGCACTGAGAATATATTTTAAATGTCAGTAAAGTCTGAGAAATGGTGAACAGGGTAAGAATCATGAATTAGGAAAGAAGAAAGACCTTAGAATTTTATTTTTGTCTTGAAGTAAAACAAGCTGACCTTGAAGTCAGATCTTGGCTCTATAACTTATTACCTTGCTCTTTGGCAAGTTACTTCTCTGAGTCTCAGTTTCTCACTTGTACAAAAAGTATAGCAATACCCACTTCAAGGATCCTTGGGGATTAAATAAAACAGTTCATGATAGCTCCTGGAATAGGATCTACCAGATATAATTCTCGATAGATATTTGTTTCTTTCTCCTTCTTTCTCAAAATAAAATTTCTTTACAGCTCCTGAACCCCTAAAACCTCCTTTAAAGATTCATCTTTTTAGATCTACTTCTGTGACTATCTCTTGCATCTGTATCTTCCTTTCCATTCCTACTGCCAGGAGTAGCATCTCAAGTTTAAATTGATATCCCTAAAACATGATTCCAGTTGTATGATGGGCCTACTCTGAAGCCTTCTGTGGTTTTCCATTGCATGCCTAGAAAAATCCCAAACCTCTCAGCCCAGATAGGTGGGGCCCTCTGAATCTCCATCCATTTCCATTCTTGCATCACTGAATTCCCTGCATACACCTAATAAACCATGCTACTCCTTCTCCCTGAACACTGCTGGAACACTGGCATACTTCTTTACCTTCTCTGGCTTAGACTATCCTCCCCATGATCCCTTAGCTAGTGTTAGGGCTCTATCCATTCCAGGATGTATCCTCTCTCTCCCACCCCTGAAAGGATTTCTCCCTCTGAAAGCTCCCATAGCAGATCTTTATTTGGCCATGTCTGGAATGTTCTGCCCCAGTGTCTCAGCCTTTTTATCTCTTGTCTGTCCTAAAGTCTCAGCCCAAAATCACGTCTCCAACTGTTGGATCAACGTCAGTCCTC
The DNA here is from genome assembly GCF_048773025.1 of Camelus bactrianus. Classification (NCBI taxonomy): domain Eukaryota; kingdom Metazoa; phylum Chordata; class Mammalia; order Artiodactyla; family Camelidae; genus Camelus; species Camelus bactrianus. The sequence continues at coordinate 37,847,772 of NC_133550.1, read as the reverse complement.
TTTGGTGTATGCTGCCTTCAGAACACTTATCTCAACCTGATCATTCCATTAATGTTTGTCACCCACTGCCAGATTGGAAGCTCCTTCAGGGGAGCAGGGGGTGCTGTTTTTTCTCTGTTGTATCCTCAGTACCTTACTCAATAAGTGTTTGTTGAATCAATAGATAGATGAAGCATATTACTTGCCACATACTGTCTTTACAGCTATTTGTATCCATGCCTGTCACATCTATGTCACTGAGAAGAGGGGCTATGTCTTATTAATCCTTATTGACTTCATAGCACCTAGCTTAAGGCCTTGCTGATCATAAGTGCTCACTAAGTATTCATTTAGTGAAAAATTAGTGAACACAGAAACAGAGAGCCCCAGCAGGAAGCCTACTGCTGACATTTTAAGAGGTACAGTTGCTATCTATATGGGGGTGAGGGGAGAGACTAAGCCCACTTCAAGTTTAGGAGGAGTCTTCTTGTTTTAGTAAACAAAACACTTGTAGTGTGTTATCAAACCTTGATTTTCAGATCTCATTCATAAATGGCAAGATTTTTTTTCAAGGAAAAAGTATTTTCAAAGCAGAGATTAATACGTAAACCCTTTCAATAACAAAAACAAAAGCTTCCCTTCCACCCCCATGTTTCCTATGAAGATCTAGGCCTTTCTCTGGAGATATAATTTCCTCTGTTCACCATCTTTCTTTTAAATTGCCCAATCAATCAGGAGGGGGGATTTGTGCCCCACCTGTGGCGAGACATTTTAAAGACATTTGATTGCTATGTTTAGATTTATGGGGATTGAGATGACCCTGAAGATTAAATGAAGAAGCAACTGTAAAAAGAATCTGAAACAGGGGAGAAAATTGATTTTTAAGTTGAAAACATTGGCGTTGAGAGGTTTAAATGAGGAGACAGGTCAAAATGATAAAGTCCAGATGGGTGGGGGAGGGGGCACCCTGAGGGGAAGCCACGTTGTTTAATTGTCACTCCTGTAATCCCCATTGACCTTCAGAAGACTCCAAGAGTGATGATATCATGAGACTTGAGTTTTTAAATCACATTTAGTGAACACCTAATCAGAGCTACAGATGGGCTTTAGATTTGATCCTTCTGATGAAACTGAATTAAGACAGGGTAGAAGACAGATAATAAAGAGTGACTATGAGATGAAATTCCTCAGAGTTATTTTTCAAGATGCGAGAGGCAGCAAAAATATATTGCTGGCTAAAACAAAAGAAATTTAATCAGTGAAGATAAAAATATGATTTTTTTCCAAAGGGAAAAAATGTGTTGGCAACTTCCCCAAGTGTATGAGAAGTTTCTTTAGAGAAGAGCTACTTCTGCTTATCAGAAATTGATTTATTTCTGCTTTCTTCTAGGTCACTGATCTCTCATCTGTTCTTTTGCATTTTGCAGTATGATATCATTTCTTTTTACCTTTTCCCTGTCATCTTTTGATGACTGCAGAAACATCTCTCTAGGACTGATTTTGAAACTTTGGTGGCATTCAGCCAATATATTTGGGTACTTGTTCTTAACAATATTGTAAAATTTAAACTATTGATCCTGTCCTCAGGAATTTAAAGAACTATTGAGGATACAAAGCCTGTACATGAAATAGTGAATAAATAATTAAGCCATAAACATCTGTCTAATAGGCGTTAAATAGAAGGGAGGGAGATCCCTCAGCGCTGGCCCATCTTGGTAAATTACATGAAGGAGATAGAACGTAGAGCACTTGGGTATGGAGAAGTTATGCATAATGGAGTGTGTGGGGGAAAGTAGGCTAGAACAATCATGGAGCCCAACTGAACATGTGGCTGTTGAGTGGCCGGTGAGGAAACTGACCTGATGAGACTAGAAATTGATTATTAAGAAGTAAAGGTCAATTGAAGTATCATCTGTGGACTTTGGGTAACTGTTTGTGGTGAAAAAAAACTACATGTTGTAGGAACATGATTATACAATTGTTTATGTGTTGCATTTTTGTGTTTAGGCTCAAATACATAATGGGAACACAGGGTTTTACAATTGTTTCTCATCTTTGAAGCTATTCTGTTCACACACACACACACACACACCACAGTGTGCACAGCACTTTGCTAAACATAAACCTTCATGCAGTGCTTAATTAATATGATCGATTTTTCTGGTAGGGAGAAACAGCAAACTTTGTTCTGAGCACATCATTCTTACTAGATAGATAGGCTATAGGGACTAATATATGGCCTTCTGCATGGGGAATAAAAATTTCTAGATACAAAATTCCATTAATGCATGCAGATGGGAACAAAATGATAGTGGCTAAGTGGTTTAAATACCAGATTGTTCTTTAGAAATGTACGTTTAAAAAATATGAAGTAAAGACGTTTGGACAATTAAAAAGATAATCAGGAACAACGTATGAGTCTTTCCTGGTGTATAGGTGAGAGAGATGAGTAGGGGAAAAGCATTTGCATTTTGTAGTATTATAAAAAGAATAATGAAGCTTATTCAAGCATGGCATTTTAAATCGTAGGTAACTTGAGTAGTAAAGAATGAGGGGATAAAATAGGGATAAAATTTAATTCACGATGCCTCACTAGGAGGCATCGTGAATTGTTGAATAAATGAAGCATTGGATTTAGAATCTATACAATTTCACATTTCTTCTGTAAACTCAGTTTCTCCATTTTAAAGGAATGCTATAAAAATAATAATATTGCCTCTGTCACCATCACCTTTCCTAGATAGTCCTTGGCTTAGTTGTTCTTTGACAGCTTTTTACCCTTTCCTGTTCTATTCTGAGGAGCAGAGTCCTGGTTGTATTTCCAAAAGTCACGTGCCAGCTGGCATTTTACTGGGTTCAGCTGCAGGAAACACTCGCAGGAGATTGGAGGGTGGGAGGATGGGAAAAGTCAGGGTATTTCTCCCCCCACCTCTCTGCCTTGGCTGCTACTGCTTTTTTATTGTAGTCATTCCAGATGAGCCCCCACTGTTCTGGCTTTACTTGGTGACCCTCTTTCTAGGTTCCAGAAACACATACAACTTCCTCCATTGAGTTTAGAGGAAGAGAGTTCCTATGTTGCTAATCTGTCAGTTGCTTCACTGTCCCATCTGGTTATTCATCTCTTTTATCTCCTGTTCAACAAAACTCCTCCAGTATTAAATTCTATTTTAAATAACTGTTTTCTTGGTTGCACCATGACTGATATGTTGGTTTTACATGGATAAGACAAGGAATGAAATAATACAGTAGACCAGCCTGAGATATTTGGAGAAAGGCAGTTATACATGTTCAAATAATTTTTATTTGATACTTCATGAATCCAGAGTAATCATATTTAACACTACTGGCTTTCACAGAAGTATTGCAAGGCTTACCCATGGGATAAAAATTTCCTGGTGACTCTGAAATTATCTCTAAGTATTACTTTCTGGATTGTCACTGAAAAATGATAAATTCCCAAGTTCTGGAATGTATCCAGTTTATATAACATGAAAGCAACCCAGGTAAATGCTTCTCAATGTTAAATTTATTTTAACACCTTCGACGGGAATATGTGCTTTATGTGCGTGTGTAAGTGATTGTAATGTTTCCTCTATTGCTTAATTTTTTTGGCCAAAGAGCAGAAGATTGTAGTAAATGAAAATGTCTACCTTTGTAAATCAAGTATATTTCAAAATAATTTCAGCATTGCTAATAAAGGTAATACTATAAGAATTTTGCTAAGTCTTTTATCTTTATAATCCCGATTCTGCTGGGAAGTCTTTCTGTATGCTACTGACATATAATGGCTAAACTCTCTTCTGCCCCTCTGATACTTTGACTATCCATATCAGTTTTTCTCAAGTGTGGTTTAAGAAATGCACGCTGGAATCACCTGGGTGGTGGGTGGAGGTGCTTGTTAAAAAACACAAATGCTGAATCAGAACCTCTAGAAATAAGATGTGAAAACTTGAATTTTAATAATAAAATTTTTTTAACCTGCTAGGGTTTGCAAAACACTGGGTATCAATGAATGCAGAATTGCCATTGGTTTGTATTTTATCTGCTCAGTGAGATCAGTGGCTTCCAGAGGAAAGTTTTCTTCGTCTAATCTCTATCTTCCCTACATTGCCTGGCAGAGTATAAGCAATTAGTAAATGTGACATAAGTATTTGTAGAATTGATTTGAATCCCTTTATCAATCTAAATATGAGAAGTAATTTTTTGAACATTATCCTAATGATAATGATTATTGTTGTTCTTTGGAAAAATGAACAAAAGCAAGGTAAATCTATCTGGGAAGAATAGAATGAACATTAATAGAAAATCTGCAAGTATTGATGAAACATTTAAGGGTAATGATAATGGACATTATGAAATAGGAATTTAAAAACAGCAAATCATGCCAGAACAACTTGATTGCTTTTTTGGATATAGCTACAAGATCAGTAGATAACAGTAATGTGAAACTGTAGATACAATCTGTCTCAATTTTGGTAAAGTGCTTGATAGTGTCACATGAAATTTTCCATCTTGAATTAATTGAAATTGGCTTTGGTGTGAACCTCTTGTTGCCTGCTAGATGCTTCAAAAGGCTACTAACATAAAATAATGATGCATCTGATGACAGGATATTTCAGAAATGAATTGCCATCTTAGTGTTTGATTTGGAGGCTGTATTTAAATAAGTTGGTGACATTTTATATTGGTGTTATATTAAAACTTGTTAGAATCATCAGGGAAAGAGAAATTATGCTAATATGTGCTCAGATATCATAAATATTCATATTTTATACCATTGACAACCTTCAGGCTTTTAAATAGTCTACCAACTTGCACAGTTCACATTTGGTCTTTTCTAGACTTTGTAAATTTACAAGCATATTCCTGTTTCAGATTTATTAAGAGTTGCCAGATTTATCAAATGAAAATATAGACAACCCTAAATACGCTTAGAATTCACTCTCAAACACAGATGCTTTAGGGGATCCTAAGAAAAAATTATGAAAATAATGTAATAATTATACTTATTCATCTAAGTATGCTGAGTCAACCAGCATGACTAACCTGCTTTTAGGGCTAACCTGCTTTCATGGATTGATATAAATGTCTAGTGTGAAGTACAGCCTGGCTGTCCAAGTAGGTATGTTTAGATATGAATTAGAAATAGTATATTGAAAAGACATTGAAATTTTTCTTTTCTTATGATTCTGAGGGAAGTATAATTCTGAATTACTATATTTTAAAAACTTGTGTTTGTGGAAAGTTATAGGAATGGTTAGTGCTGAAGGATTTGATTTATGTAAGTTAGAAAGATAAAAATAAATAAAGGAAATAAATATGTGTAGTTGACTGAAATGATAACTAAAGGAATGTGGTGTGTTGATGTGATATCAAATAATATCCAAAGGATACGAACACTGCAGAATAAATTACCATGGTACATAAGTATTAATGAATGACATTAAATAAATGAAAATTTAAAGAGAGTAATACCAGGGTGAACTATCTTAATTATAAAACTTTTAAAAAATTGTTGGGTAGTCTAACTTATAATATATTTAAAATTAGACTAAAACCCAGCATATTCCTCAAAAGACTTAACTAGAGATGACAACTTCTTATTTCTCATTTTCTGATTGTTTTAATTCTGTATTTTTCTATAAAAGAGAGGTAAGATAGTTAATTTTTATTTAATACTTATTTAGTGTTAAGCAACAGACTTTCACTAAGCACTGTTGTGAGAATTAGCTCACTGAATCCTCCCAACAACCCAAGAGGTAGTATTCTTATCATCCTCATTTTGTAGGAGGAGAATCTAAGGCTTTGATGAGTTAACTTTGCCAAGGTCACATAGCTAGGAAGCTGAGATTTAAGCCCAGGCCCACCAATTTCCTAAACGTGTACACTTAACTGTGATGCCAGCCGTACAGCACCTAAAGGGACTTCGATTCAGTTCACAAAGCTTACTATTGTTTTAAATGATAAGTTTCTCTGGTGCATTTGAAATCACTCAGTTTATGCAAATTTGACTTACGCATAGCTTTTTAGGAACAGATGTGTTAAATAAAGTGAGATGTGTCTGCAATGCTCAGATTTTCTTTGATGGCCAGAGACCTCAGTAAACCCCACCTCAGTTGTACTCTGTGTAGGTAATGATGTGAGGTTCATGAACAGAAAGGATGCTTCATACAATTTTCCTAAAATGTCTATGGGTGATCTCCCAGGACTAATGTTCCCAGGAAATGTTAGCATTCCCTCAGAGGAAAGTCTGATAGTTAAGCCTAGCAGAAAATATTTAACCCACAGAGGATCTGAATCTATTTCTCCTACTCTTTTCTAATATGACTGTACAAATAATGATATTTTAGTGAAAAAATGTATTATAACGAAGGAGTTTTTTATGGTCTGTCCTTTAGTTCTTTAATTACCCTCTCTGGTGCCAACTGATTGCTTCAAAAAAATTAGGGTAGCAGTTAGGGTCTCAGGTTCTAAAGTCTGACTGCTCAGCTGCATATCTGAGTTTGAGGACATTTGCTTCTGGCCAAGATGGGTGATAGGGACTAGATTTATCTTCTTTCCTTCTTTTCCTAGAAAACCATGCAACATATATATCCCTGGACAATTTTTAAGACATTGAACGTCATGCCAGGAAGGACAGTGATCTTAGAGATAAGGGAAACAAATGAGGCAAGTCCTACAGTTGCCCTTGCCGACTGCCTGAGAGTTTCCAGGCTGAGGTGCAGGGAAGGGGAATCCAGATAAACAGGGAAGTCTCTGAGTGAGAAGACAGAGCTGAGTCCAGAATTTACTGGGTATTGGAGAGAAGAGAGCTACATGGAGAGAGCTGTGGATATCTGCAGAGGGTCTCTCTTGAGTCTTTGGCTGAGTGTGATTAGCACATTAATGTGAGGAAACTGCCAGAGATGGGGGAAGAACCACCTGAAGGGATTACAGGGCTAATACAAGGTGCTCTCACAGACCTGGGACCAGTTCCTCTTCCACCAACCAGAGTGTAAAACCCCATCATTTATATGGCATCAGATAGCATATTTTGTAGAATTTTGCCTCAGTAGTGGAGAATATTTAGCTCTTGACTGAACATTACTTTGATCCTGTTGAGCAAAGCCAAAAAGCAAGAGCTGAAGTAATCAATTTCTCCCAAGTATCTTAACTACGTTCCAGAACACAGCTCAAGAAAATAATGCAAAAATATCCAACATCCAACAATGTAAGATTCACAACGTCTAGCTTTAATTAAAAATTATCTAACCAAACTTGAATGAACACTTACCACCTTGAGTAAGTATTCAGACTCTCTAATCCTCTGTTTCTTCATCTTCAAAATAAGGATAATAATAATAAATTTCATAGAATTATGAAGAGCAAATAACTTCATATATGTCAAGTACATGGTATAGTGCATGGCATATAGTAAGTGCTTAATAGGTAAGAGCCATGCACTACTGCTACGGTTATTTGTGAAGAACCACTTTTCTTATGCAGACCTTCAGGCTTCTGTTGAAGACCCTTTCACCTCTAATATCTGTATGTCCATAAAGTACAGAACAGTGCTTGCCATTGTTTAAAGTGAAGATCTTTTTTCTAAGGAAGACTTTGGTTTTCAGCTGCACCCCTCCCCACCAATTTTATGATAAGTAGTTAGGAATATATTTAGGATAATAAGAATGTAAATATTCTATCTTGACAGACAGGAATCTGAGTTTTTGTCAACTGCAGATTTTTATTTGGTGAAAAAAACAGCAAAAAGAAAATAATGCCATAAAAATGTCATTATTTGAGAGCGTCTTCTGACAGGAAAAAAGGAGACCAGGATTAGCCAGAAGCTTCTCTTGACTACTACCATCCACAGACTCTCAGTCAGTTCTGTTATACTGCCTCTCAGTACCCCATACTCACCCAGCATCATCTTGTGGTCTCCTGCCCATTTTTCTCTGCCACCAATCTTATTCTAATCCTACCAGCATCATGGGGTCTAAGGCTGCAAGAAGTACATGATGGAGCAGGTGCTACATCAGCCAACGAACCCATCTCTGACTCTGAACACTGTTATTTTGAACACCCAGGGCCAGCTCTACTAATTGTCTTCCTAGTGCCACTATATTTTTAGCAAAACAGAATGGAATTCATTGTATTTAATTTGGTCCTATGGAGCCTAACATGAAAGAGTATATACTAATTGAAGTGATTTTAATTTAGGATGATTTGTTTCTGTTTCCTTTCCTTTAATGTATGACTGTTATTTCTAGCATTAAGCAGATTTAAGCAGGTTTCCAGTACTTTTGTCTGTATGTAAGGGTCTTACCCTATTATTTCATTTCATGACCTTTCTTTCTTTGGTTACTGGGTTCTTTGTTTTATTTTATTTGTTTTTTAGGTGCTTGCATGCTGCACCTCCAGAGGTTGTTAGCATTTGTCAGCTCTCAGAATGACAGTTCTGTTCACTATAGGAGACAAGTCATTTTCTTCCTGAAGAAAAGGGAAGCTAATCTCCTCCCACAGTAACATGTTTTGAGAAACATAATGCAGTGGGAAAATGTACCAATTATTTCACTGCAAATTGTCTCCCTTCTGTTAGATAGACAGTCATATCAACGTTTTCCGATATTTGGACTTTTTTGTTTTTTGCAGTTTTATAACACAACTCGCCTTTTGCAAAGTTAAGCTTGATGTTAAAGAAAAAGAATGAACATTCTATGAACTATATGCATGATAATGTATTGCCATGTGGTTCTGGGCAGCTATTATTTGAGATTTCATTCCTGTTGAGAGCTTCCGTCCAAGCCCTTTAGCAAGAACATTTGTTTTCCATTATTCAGGGACAGGAGTGGAGATGATGGCTGGGTTGGTTACTTATTCTTCATGAATTTGGCAGGGAAAATTAGGAAGAGGGTGTTTATGGTATAACAACCACTTTCCTCTGACCTCTTTAATGACTAGAGGGCAGTAGGAAGAAGGGAATAACTTCATTTTTTGAATCCATGTGCAACCCAGTCATGCATTGCTTTAGATGTAGAGTCTGACCTGAGTTCAAGTCCTGGCTCCTGCACATGCTGGCTAAGTGGCCTTGATCAAGTTGTCTAGCCTCTCCAAGCCTTACTTTGTGCATTTGTGAAATGGAAATAGTCATAATACCTTCTCTGTAGGATGCTTCAGAGGATTAGGGGCCCAGTGACTCAATGCAGTACCCAGTAGTCAAAAGAGACATTAAGATATGATGTCTGCTGTGATCAGGACTGTGATCTTAGACACATATTTAATTTAAATGACTTTAAAATATTTATAGTCTCTTAATGTAAATTTAGCCCTGCACAAACTCCATTTGGATTTTTTTTCCCCGATAGAGTATACCCAGGCAGCAACCACATCAGGATATATGGAAGTGGCTGTCACATTTCCTGATACATTGAAGGTGTCTGGCCAGAGTTATTCCTTTACTATATCTGAGAGTAGGTGAACTTAAATAATTGAAAATTTTAGGTATTTAAAAGTAAATGTAGAATTGTTTTCAAATTCAGATTAATAATTCAACCTGATAGCTGGAAAGTATTTGTCCTACAGTGCCCACTTCAACAATTCAGTAACATCTTAATTTCTAGAAACTGGGGAGACTTTTGTGGTATATCTTATTCAACCTTTGAGTTTTATAATTGAGGAAACTGAGATCTAGAGAGTTTAATTTTTTTTTTCAAATTGTGTAATTTATTTCCAACAGAGTATGAACTCAGATTTCTGAACTTGGATTTCTTCCAGCCTAGTTGAGCACTTTTTCTATATCTTCCTGTCATTCATTGACTCTTTTGTAATTTTAGCCTCATTTTTATGCAAACAGTGTTTATATCAGAAGTCTCATAAACACAAGTTACCTATCTTCATGCATACTGTTTACAGTATTAATTTGCCTTAGATTTATTTTTTTGTTCAGTAAAATTCTAGTCAAAGGAGTTACAAATTTGGAATTAATGTTATCAAAATGACTATTACTGTATTTTAATAGCGTCTGTAATTTCAGTGCACTTTGTATGGTTTTTAGCAGGAAACATTTCGTTTGGATACCTGTGCATTTTCCCACCTTGAAAAGAAGAATATTAAGCTTTTTAGAGATAATAACTCAAGGAGAAACCCAACCAGGTTTTAATTTGACAATGTGAGTCACATGTGTGCTAGACACACAGCTTGCATTTTCCCCCTTACTATGCAATTATCTGTAAATACTGTATGTGCTCCGCTGAAATGCTTGGAAGTCTACAATTATATTAATGCAGCTCCTTAATTGCATATAATGGGATTTTTCAGGCTACTGCAACCTATCACATTTATCATATTCCTAATAAAATTACTCAGTTTTTGTCTAAGGCCTTTTTATTTACTCTTCATTTAATTTAGAAGAACTCTAAAAAAATTTAATTCTTTAGAAATTAAATCATTTGTAATGAAGGAGGAAAATATGAAATCCAGGTTAAGAGCTGAATCCGCTTAAGAGGCAGTTACCCAAAACCCCAGGTCTTCTTGATGAGACACTTTGTGCCCCGGGCGGCAAATGCTAACAAGTGAGTGGTGTTTGGACTCAGCTTATAAGATTCCCAGCTGTCCTTTGGGAAGGAATAGGAATACTTATAACCCCTTTGATGTTGAAAACAGGTATCCCTTGGTATATAGAGTAAATGTATTCCCCTTCAAAAGTTATCTGTCTTTAAGGCAAACTTCTTCCCGTCAGTCCCATTTGCATGGATGGCCATTAAGAAATCCAACTGGCATTTCAAGACCAAAGTCTCTCCAGCATGTATAGTGTTGAGTTCCTAGCAAGAAAAAAAGACACTGGTATAAGGAAAGGTTAAAAGTATTCAAAAATCCCTGAAAAATACCCATGCTGACCCTCAAAATACTAACCTCGTTTTAAACCTGTAATGGAGAGAAAGGAGGGAGCAAGTGCTAAGGAGCTGAACGAGCAGGAGAGGATAGCCAGGCCCTAGCTGAGTTCACGAGGGGGGCCCAGAGCCTGTGAGGGGCAGGTGCAAAAGTGCCTGGTTATGTACTAACTTGCTTGCTCACTCTCATTTGCTCTTATTCATTCTCTTTGAATTTCTCTAATCTCATTGCACTTGTTATTTGTCTGCTCAAAGCTTTCCAGTCTGGTTTTCCAACCTGAGGCTGAATCACCCTCTCCTTACAGTCTGACTGGAGTCCCTGACTACATGTGTGGGAACAACTGATCTATTCTTTCTTACTGCTCCCGGGTAAACCGTGGCATTGAAATGAAAAGTGTAGACATTCTGCTTTCTGTCTTCCTGGTTTCACCACCCCTGGCAGAGTCATCCCTCCAGGATGATGGTAACCTCTGGCTGCTCTCCTGGTCTCAACAAAAACTTCTGGTCTCTGGCTGCTAAGAATTTCAACTCTGATCTGGACCACACATTTGGTAGAGGAGTAATGTCTTGTCCAAGCACCGCTGACTTCCCAGAGATGTCTGGCCGTTAATGCTGTCTTCTAGAAGCACTGGGAGATAAAGAGAGAGAGAAGGTGGGGAGAGAAGGAGCATGTGTGTTGAGAGGTGGAGGATAGATAGTGATATAGAGGCATTTGAAGGTAGAAAATCTCTAGTCAAGGTTTGATTTGTCCAAGTGCATGGGGACCACCAGGGACAGTAGAGCATGGGGGTAGCTAGTCCAGTCAGTTGAGCTGAGATTTAAACCCTAGTACCAATTTTTCTTGGCTGTGTGACTCTTGGCAAGTTATTTAATCCCTCTGTGCCTCAGTTTCATCATCTGGATAATGGAGTAACAATCTTTATAGGGCTGTGGTGAGGTATTACTAAGGGGCAGAGAGTAAGTATTCATACATATGAGCTATTACTACTAGCAGCCCCAGAGTAGAATGCCTAACTCACCCTTTTTTATTAGTTTGTATTAGTTTTGAGGTCATAGTGTTGTTCATCTTTGGGTAAAATGAGTAGACTTAGATTTTGAGGGAATGCAGGTAGCATCTATTTGTTTCCAGTTACATGTACACTATCACTGTGAAATGCTGCTTGTCTGGCTATTCTGTCTTGAGAAATATTTGCATCGTATGCAATACGTATTTAACATATATAGGGGGAGGGTGCCCAAATTATAGAGGCTTTAAACTGTACCTTCTCCAATGACAAAAAGGCTTAAGGCTTTTCCTCTCAAATTGTGTCTGCATATTTTCTTTGAAACAAGAGCTTTCCTTCACAACTTTGGGGGGTTAATATCCCAGTCTCCCCCACAACCATCTCCCCAGTTCCTAATTCTAAGTACTAAATAGCATATATACCAGTGTTGTATAGAGATCTGACAGTGAGAGTCCTTGGATTTATCTTTATTCCACTGAGAACTCTCATTTAGGGCTTACTGGTGAACAGAAGAGTGATGAAGTGGATGTCAGGAGAATTTCTTACTTTTAGCTCCTTATTTTTTATCTTTTGCAAGGATTCCTCTTGTTGGTGAGACAAATATAAGAAATACCAAAGCATGGAGTATTTTTTTCTCAATCTAATGGAATTACAGTTTTGAAAATGTTGAAATAGGGTGTGATGTGTGGAGGAATAGCTCTTTGTGGCTGCCTGGAGAGTGAGAATGTTTAGGGCCAGTGCGTTACTTGTTAGCCTGCCTGCCTGCTTGGCCTGATGCATTGGCATCTGAGAGAAATGAATCTCAGGATAGAATTTATTTGGGTCACCATAGCAACTGAAGTGGGGGTGCAAAGATCAGTTTGGAAGCCTATAAAGAATGCACACAAGTCGGTATGACAACTGCAATACCTGCTTCTCTGAGTTTAAATGTTTCAGGGAAAGTCTAATATTTAACTTTTCTGGTGGCATTCAAACTTTTCTTTGGCCATTGGTGGTTAATGTGGCATGACTCAGACTTTGATGTCTGATGTCTTTTTAAGAAGTTAGATTCCTGCAGGAATTCAGTGACTATTACATTTTGAGTCATAATACTCCTGTGGCAGTCTAGCAGGAATAAACTTTTTCTTTTTTAATTATCTTGGTCTATCTTTTTGGTTTCTGACTAATAAAAAAAAATATTCTTTTTACTGATGTGTACTAACACCGGGTGCCCTTCTTTATCATTCCATTACTGAGCTGAACATTTTAAATGTCATTTAGAAGAACATTATATTGAGCTGCTCACAAAGAAATGTCTTTCGTGTTGGGATTCAATATGGGAATTTAATTCAGCCTTTCACTGAGATACTGGAAAGATTAACAGATTATAGGATGAGAATGGAAATTTAAATGGCAGATCAAAGAGAGTTGACTAGGCTGTCGTCTTGATTTCCTCAACTAAGACAGATGAGTTACAATAAAGCATGTGTATTTGAAAAAAAGCAGGTATAAAAGCAAGTTATACATATTTGTTTGAAATCTCTACACTAGATCCTGAGTGTTGGAATCTGTAGATACTTGGAAATCTGAGGAGCATAGGGTTTCCAAGACAAGGACTTTCCATCCATCGTGTGTTTTTATCTTTACTCCATCCCAGTCTCAGTCTTTTTTCCTGCTCCAAGTCCTGCTTCAACTTCTTTAGTTCTTGTACAGAATCTTCTCTTAGTTCCTCCTAAGCACTGAGTAGGTTGACCCGTGGTTCCAGTTTTCTAGAACTGTCACATCTTTAGCATTAAAGTCCCATGAAACTCCATAGTCCCAGTCAAACTGGGCAGGTGATCACCCCTGCACCAAGCGTTCTTTGCATATTCTTTCCTACTTTCCATGTCCTATTTCGCATCACTGCTCTGTTCTCTGCCACTTTATTAATGGTCCAGACAAGCAATGGTCCATTACAATATGGTAGCCACTAGCTACATGTGATTATTTAAATTAAAAATAATTAAAGTAAAATTTAAAAAAATCAGTTCCTCAGACTCCCTAGCCAAGTGCTCAACAGGCACATATGGCCCATGGCCCACCCAGTGGACAGTGCAGATATAGAGCATTTATTTCTAGGCTCTCAGAACATTCTGTTGGACAGTGCTGATCTGTGTAACAGAGCTATGGAAAATGGAGTAGGGGCATGCAGGCAAATTTTCCCTATAGTTTATGGCTTAGATATAATGTTTGGTGGACACATGAACTGCTGAAAGAACTAAGTAATCCTTGGGTTCCAATTTCTTTGAATTTCTCCTTATATCAACTATGGAACATGTAATAAGGCTATTTGTCATCCTTATTGGGCCATTTGTCAGACAGATATTGAGCACCTGTGCTAGGATACCATGATGAATTATGGCATGTGCCTTCTAGTACCTTATGGTCTAAAATGAGAAGAATTGTGACAGTTATCATATATAAGTCTCTTCATGAGGTACAGAGGAGGGGTTGATGAGCAATTGAGGTTGGTAGTCAGAGAAAGCTTTGAAGAAGAGATGATACAGAACGAGGAGTTGAAGAAGCAGAAAGAGGCAGTGCAATGTGTGGTTAAGGAGTTGGACTACCTGAGTTTGAATCATGCTTCCTCTCTTCTCTGACCAGTTTACTGGCTGTGTGACTTTGGGCAGGTTTCCTAACTGGTCTGTGCTGAGGTGTCCTCATCTGTAAAATGAGGACACTGATAGTATCTGTCTCACAGGGTTATAATGATTAAATGAGTTAATAGTCATAAAGCTCATTGAATAAGACATGGCACATGATAAGAGCTGTCTACCTATTTGTTAATAAACAAGGAGGAAGGGTAATAGAGACACAGAATGTGAAAAGTGCAGAGATTACAACAGCATGATGGGATTAGAGAACCACAGGCTTTCTAGAGCTGTAGGAGTAGAAATGGTGGTGGTGGGTGGTGGCCATGCTAGGGGTGTGTGCGTGTGTGCGTGTGTGTGTGTGTGTGAAGGGAGTAGGGGAGAGGGGAGGGCCAGGGGATTGAGGACAAAGTGGTTGGATATATAAGTGGGGCATACCAAAGAATGGGGACACAATTCTGTAAGTGACAGGAAGTTGATTTTTTTAAGCAGAGAAGGGACAAAATTAGATATTCAGTTTACACAGGTCCCAATCTGATGGCTAGGAGGATATATTTGAGAAGATTGACAGCATCTGAAATAAGAAGAGGTCTGAAAAGGAGATGACATTTGAGAGAGATTCAGGAGGTTAAAAAAAAATCTATTGAGGGCAGTGAACAAAGGGAGAAGTGCTATGTAATAATATATTAGTTAACCCCATGTACTTGAAAATAAGAAACATAGGGTTAAATTTGAGGGCTAATTTCAAAGACAGTTTTCCCTGCCTCTGACAGATGCTGTCAGAAAGAATATGCTATTGCTCTTACTTATTGCTCTATAGTAAACTTGTAAATGGAGTCTTCATTTTTTTTTTTTAAAGAAAATTTCCCTGTGATATGGAGAGAGAAAAAAGGGAAAATTTAAGGGTGGAAAGTGGTAGAAAGTTTAACATCATTCTGTTATTTTAAGTTATTGCTTTGTCTTTGGAAAAGTAATAAAAGCTTATTTCCTTTATAACTTCATCTGTGTACTCGGGACTGTCACATTAACCCCACATTAGTATTAGATTTTAATAAAGGACAACACTGCAGGAAGAAAGATGTTTGCTAAATCTAGAGAGTAGGCCATATAATTTCATTTTTTGAGGGTTTCTAATATTGTTTTTATTTTTTCATTGTCTTGAAAATGATATTTGACTTTGTCAAATAACTGCAACAGAAAACAAAGGCTTTGTTTGAATAGAATTTGGGAGGTGTGGACTTCTGTTTTTTACCATTTTCCTCTTGATAGCATTTTGGAGCCAAAGGGGAGTTGGATCTCGTGATTGGTAAGAGTCCCTGGAGCTCATTTCTGTGCTATCTGAGACACATTTCTATGGACAGTGTTCTCCAGTGTGCTCCTTTTCTTTCTTCCCATATGACATGCTTAGTAAGTCTGATGATTACATTATACAACCTCACGTAATCTCTGAGCCTCTGATGGCTAAAAGCTTTGGTCTTCAACCCAGAGCTGGTTCCTGCTGCTCATGCACCTGAAGATGTCCTTGGCTTGCTACTTATGGACACCTCTTCCCTCAAAGCCCCTTTTACAGGCCTGGGGTTTCCTATCTAGGTGATTCAAGCCAAGATGTTTCCATGGGTGGAAGATGTATGTACAGTTATTGTCTACACTTTACAGGTGAAGGAACTGAAGGTCAAAAAGCATGGTAGATTTGTAAAGTCACACAGTAGAAAGTGATGGAGCTGGGTGGTCTGGCTCTAGAATCCAATCTCTTAACCAGTATCCTACAAATCTGACTTTCCCTGCAGCCACCAGCCTTTCTCATACACACCTTGATTTACTAGGAAGGGCCACATGTAGTAAGAAAATCTGCTGAGATGTCACTGCAGGATCTTGCAAAAACCAGATTTTCCTTGCCTTTCCTGTTAGGCACAATGAGCATCTAAATCTTGCCTCTCAGTGCTTCCCAAAGTGCCCCTTAGGGAAAATTGCCAAGCCTCAGTGCCACATAAGTGTTGAGTTTCCACAGGAGAAGCTTTCTCTTTGTAAGACGTTTTGATAGCAGTAGGTCAAACTCCTTGAGGAGGAAGGCACACTTTTTTATAATCCTCATTCTTATACATGGAGAAAGGGACCCAAAAAGGTTAAGAGACTTCCCCAAGGTTGAGTTGCAAGTCTTCAGAGGTGACAGAAATGGTGGCTGGAAGATAAAGAATCCTCAACTTTCTTTCAAAGTCCCTTAAGTGTGGGGCTTATAGGACTCTCTTCGCTTCTTCAGCTTGTCTTGCACCACTCTGAGTGTCTGATCTGACCCTTCCTTCCCCTGAGAGCACTAAGGCAGCTGCAGCAGCAGGCTCTTGCATGGGCTCGAGTTGGTTAATTCGCTTAATAACTGCCTTTTGTAGCTCTCATCCACTCAGGAAGGGCTCCCCTTTTTCTCCTGTGCTTACTCCATCACACTGCCCATTTGCTGCTGAGAAAGGCCACAGAGTATTTTTATTCTGGTCATCCTCTCATTACCCTCGGATAAAGTAGCCACAGGCACAGTGTTAGGTAACATTTATAGTGGTTTGCAGGAGAATTGCTATTCCTTTATGTTTTCCCAAAACACAGCTAAGAAAAATCCTCTGGTAGTCAGAGGGAATGGAAGCTGCTCACCCACAGGTCAAATCCTATTACAAAGAATGCTGCTGAGGCCGTCATCTCTGTGTGATCAAAAGGGTTTTTGGCTATAGCACCCATCTTTCAGAAAGCAGCATGACATCCATTTACGCCTTCCAGCTACTGTTTCATCTCCTTTCTTTCATCTTAATCACTTCTGGAGCACTGTTCCATCTCACTATTTGAAATTCCCAGAAACCCCTTTTAGAACAGCTCTCATTCCTCCAGATTACACAGAACCCACGTCTCTTTACTAAGATTGCCGAAGCTTCCCTCAACTGTTGGTTTCAAAGGCTGCTTCTTAACCACTCCATTGTTTTGGTGCCATGAGCTACACCTTTATCCTTTACTAGTCTGCAGACTCTCTGAGGACCCAACTCAGTGCCTAGTACCTAATAGGAACTCATAGAAGAATCAGCCACAATGACTTGGCCTCTGAGGAATGGTCTCAAATGCTGCCTGTTACTTCTCTTGACAACCCCTCTATACCTCCTCTTTCTCACGTAAATACTTAGCCTGAGTTTCTAAACTCTCTACCTCTATTTGTATTCTCTCTCCTGACTTATCACCCACATCCTCTGGCTACAGTTTCATCTCTTTCAACCTCTAGAATTCCTTACTCACTTCAGCACCTGTGATGTTCCTTATCCAGAACACACACACACACACGGACACGGACACGGACATGGACACAGACAACTGCAGACTGAATATTTGTGGAGACTGCTTCACCAAAGGGGTTACAGTTTTCTTCTTTAGACAGCAACCTTGGTCACTGTATCTGTCCACATAATCTCTTCTTCTTTTGACAGGTATGTAAAACTGACTTACCAATTCCAAATGACTTTGCCTTTTCAACCTCCTAGACCAAGAGTCAGCAAATATTTCTGTGAAGGGCCTGATAAATATTTTAGGCTTTGTGAGCCAGTTGGTTTCTGTGGCAACTGTTCAACAGTATGATGTGAAAGCAGCCATAGGCAATGAGCGGGTGTGGCTGTGTTCCAGTGAAGCTTTATTTACAAGAAAGCTAATGGGCAGCATTTTGTTTATGGACCAGAGTTTGTTAACGTTTGACCTAGGCTTTTTTTAGCCTGCAATCTTTGAACCACTGGATTCCCAGTGTAATTTCTGCAGTCAAGCCCAGGTCAAACTGCTATGTTTTGTTCACAGCAGTATTACCCCTGTACTCTTATGGAATGTGTGCCTAGATACTTTTAAGCTTCTCTCTCACCCTAGTTGACACTTCCCACTGGGTTCCACTTTCAGCAGCTTTTTTGGATCTGCTGATTTTGTCCTTTCCAGAGTCCTTGCCTTAAGCAGGTCCTTTTATTTAACTTCTTTAGTTCCTTACCATTTTCAGTCATCTCTTTGGTCTTAGGAATCCCAGATCCAGGTTGGTTTGTTTGTTTTCTTTCTTGTTAATTTCTATCAAAAAGACAGTTTCTAATAGTTGGGAAAAACATAGACATGGTGGGAAAAGCATGGAATCCGACCATGGGTTAACCTCAGTCCTTCAGTTGCAGACAGCAGAATTCATTCGAGATAGTTGAAACGGAAATGACTTTATTACAGGGTAAAGGATAATTTGCAGACTTTCCAGGCCTGGGAGATAAGTTTGTATGCTGTGCAGCCAGAACCATCGCATCCAGAAGAACATTCTAAAATTGCAAGGGACTTCTTTAAAGAAGACCCCACTACCATCTCTACCTGCTGTGCATCACTCCTTGACCACTGCCTTTGAAGAACCAAAGATCCTGCCCTGTGCTTGGCAAAGAATCCTATCTCTTCATTTGATGTTCACATCTACCTTCCTCATCTCGCATAGCTGTATCTGCTTGGCTGAACCTAACTCATATGTAGGACCAGAGCTGCAAGGGAGTCTGAAAATTAGCCTCCATAGTCCAGGAGGGTACAGTGGAAGGGAGTAGAGTGGGTTGATGGTGGTTCTGGACACAGCCATTTACTGGCCATAGGGTGAATTACTTGGTTTGAATTTTCCTGTAGATAAAATGAGGATAAAAGTACATTTCTCATAGTTTTGGTAGAATTGTTTGCAAAACACCTGAGTCCTAATAAGTGCTTAGTAAATGGCCATTATGTTAGTATAAACAGACAAATAAATGAACATTTTAAACTACAGTTGATCCTAAACAGCATGGGGGTTAGGGGCACTGACCCTCTGCACTATCGAAAATCTGTGTATAACTTTATAGTCGGCTCTCCACATCCACAGTTTCACGGCCATGGATTCAACCACCCACAGACTGCATAGGACTATAGTATGTATTTACTGAGAAAAAAATCTGCTTGTAAGTGAATCTGTGTAGTTCAAACTTGTTATTCAAGGGTTAGCTACATATAAGTATACAATGAGCTTGTTAAGGAAAGTTTTTCTTATACAGAAATAATAATGGATCAAGTTTCTAACCTCAATAATTTTAGTGTTCTGACTTGCTGACATTCTGTCCTTTGGTCAGTTCAAACTAATATCAAAATGCTCTTAACTCGTGTGTGTTTACTGAATCCAATGCCTTTGCTTTAACTCCAAGCTCTAAAATTTACCCACATATTTTTACTCATAAAACATAGAATTTATACGTGATCACTGTAGAAAAACTGGGAAATACAGTAAAGTATAAAGAGGAGAGTAAAGATCACAGGTAATCCATGCACCTTCCTAACTTATGCATGGTAAAGTAAAAGGCATCCACCGAAGAGAGCAATTCAAATGTTCATTGCTTGATGCTAATGGAATTGAGGTTGAGGTTCAGCAAAAATGTGAGCACAGGCCACTGTGTTTGGTGTTTGAGCATATGTTATTGATTCACTTCTCATTAACGTTTGAGGAGGCAGCAATACTTGTCATCCTCATTTTTCAATGGAAGAAACTGTAACAGGAGGTGACCAGTGTGTGGTTTCACAGTTTGTGTCTTGAGAGGCCAGGGTTCAAACTTGGGTATTCAGATCCCAAGTCTAGCTCTTTTTCCATTATCCCATATTTCTTCTCTCCTTATGAATTGTGTTGCCCTGGGATCAGTCAGTAAAGCACAGGGAACAGTTTCATTGCATTCTCACTGATTATTCTGTCCAGGTGGGCCATTCTTATACACTCTCTGATAAAGAGGGAATTAATATCACACTCTCAGTGTACAAAAGACAATGTCTTACCAAAGACTGTGCCAATTAGTTGCTAAAAATAACTTTGGGATGGTGACATAATGAATTGACAGCACAGTGCAGGAGGTGGCTTATTGTGTTATAATCATGAAAGTATGAATTTTGGTTTTTTGGCTGCATATGCTTAGCACATATTAGAGTCTCAGTTAAATATCTTTTGAATTCATGTTTATAACAAAAGACCTGTGGGAAAACGTGGTTCTAAACTGTTCACTAGTGATTGGCCTGTTCTTAGAAGGAGGTATTACCTTATATACTGCTCAAATGGAAATAAAATACAATAAATATCATCAAATTTAAATTTATTTGACTTAAAAATGTTTTAAAATAAATTCTCATGTGGTATTTGAATTTAGAAGTGGGAGGAAGTTTAAAAAAAAAAAAGACACCATGGATATGTGCCAGACACACCAATATTCCACTCATTCCCGTGTTCCTTGAGAGCTGAGCCCTATTCCCTTCCTTTCTGCATGCAGCTGCAGTACATTCAATAAAGTGACCAAGGTCTGTTGTTAAACTTACACAGTGCTTCACTGTACATAAATCTATCCTTAATTGACTCAATCTCATTAGGGCTAAAAAAGAAAAAGAAAAAGAAAAAAAAACACATCACCTTGTATAGCTGATTAAAGAGGATGGACCCAATTTATTTCTAGGGACGTTGGGTCCCACACCAGGGCTCTCGGAAGCAGAGCTGATTCTGCAGGTGCAGCATCACTCCATGAGGGCTGGCAGGGCCCACAATAGCCCACAAGTGCCTCAAGTCTCTATGCACTGAGCAAGTGATGGGCAAGAGAGAATGGTGTGGCAACAGGAGCACCTCCAACGAGTCATCTTCTTTTGAGTCCTAGTGTAATTGTTTGATTCCCTGGGTAGGATGTGCACACAGATGGGATTTCTTTTGGATTGTCACCACCGTATTGTCTTAGTCTCTCTATAGAAACCATTCTAACAAAAAGGCAAGTCCTCACTTTAGGAAACTAAGTGTCAAATATTTCAACATATCTTTCGCTTTTGTTATAGACACATTTATTGTTTTCTGTGGAGTTTAATTGCTTTGCTCCTTAGCTTGCTTTTTCCTCATTGCATTTCCTTTAAAAAAAATGGTCTCACAAGACAGAAGGAGGGGAGGAAGTGCAAAAGTGTTAGTTTTCTTCCTTCTCATGATCACCTTCTAGTCAACAGATGTTGTCAAAGACAGCCCCACTTTAAACACGGTTCTAGAGTTTCTTCAGTAGAAATATTTCCAAGCCTGGAATAGATTATTGTGATCTATTTTAAATGCAAACCAACAGGGATATTTTCTTCCCTGACACTGTGCTTTACTTGTGTTGTTAATAAAATTAGAAAGTGCTTACAGTTGTGAAATTCTTTAAATTTACTTGATAGTAAAAATAGTAATTAAAGATGAAAACTTCTAGTTCTTTAATTCTTCAGGAAAACACAAATTCTGAGTGGGAGTTTAGTTCTTTCTCTAGGGTTAAATTCTGTCTTTAAAAACATGTCACTTATAAAATACCAAGGGATGTTTCAAGGCTCCTTTGTTTTCTCAGAATAGGCAGGTGGACATATTTCTATTAACTCTAGAGCAGTGACTCTCAACCTGGGCTGCACATTAGAGATCACCTGGGGCCCTTTAGTAAGGATCAGTAGCACCCTCATGGAGTCCCACTTAATTGGCTTGGGGTGTGGCCTGAATGCAGGGATTTTAAAAACTCCTCGGTGATTCTGATGTGCTGTCAATGTTAAGAACTACTAATCTAGAGCAAGGATTTTATAGCACATCCTTTGAATTCTCATTTTATAGCTATTGAAATGGACTTTTGCTAAACTTATGTACCAAAGGAATTTGTGAAAGGATAAAGGGAAGCTCACTGACTCAAAGGAGGAGTTAAATTACCAGATCTCAGGACAGAAACCAAGACAATTATAGTGATCAAGGTAGCATGAACTAATGGACAAAGTCTTTAGGCACTGCTGGATTGAATCAACTCCACCCATTTTCTTTCCTTGAAGTTCTGCTTAAGGTTCAAATGCCAGGGAGAGAAAGAGGATTGGCTAAACTCTTAGCCCCACCCTTAGCCAGAAAGAATGGAACTACCTTTGGGTATTTCCCCAAAGGAGAGTTGATTCGCTCTTCTTGGAAGAAGGCACTGTTGATTCTTGGCAGACAGCACAGACAGATGTCTCCACACCCTGAAGCCATTTTGCTCTGGATGGGGAGGATGTAAGGAATATTTCTCTCAGTAGGTAGTTGGCTCAGGATCCAGCTCCTTTGGTGTCTGCTTATTTGTGCACGGTAGTTATTCATTCATTCAGAAAATGTTTATTGAATATCTATAATATGAGTGTCTCTGGGAATGCCAAGTTGAGGAAGTAGTTGATGCTTTGAGGTACTTAAAATCTCAGAAGGGTAAGAGACATGCAGATGTCAGCAACATGTGCCGAACAGAGCTCCAGGCATTGCTCCACAGAGTAAAAACAGCATCCGCCAGATGACCACTGCTTGAGTGCCCACAATTTGTTAGACCCTTGTAGTCCCTGGCTAGTGAAAGAAGATGGGAGACCATCAATGTCTGTAGAAAAGCTTGATCCTTGCATTGGTTACCAGTTACCCATGGGTGGAAGGAATTTCTGATCTTCTGATGGAAGGAAACTTTTCCTTTTGTTTCTCAGTATTTTGGAATATTGATAGCGCCTTCCTCCTACTGTGCCTGGACTCACAGCTGCCTTCATTCTCCCCCATTGCGTTAGTTGAATCTTCTGGCCATAAATCCCATGCCTGACTGATTCAGAACCCTTCCCAGCATCGTTATTTTTTTCTGAACCGCTATTCTAACATGAGCCTACCTTCTTGCTTTGCTTTGTCAGACAAGGTCCAAGAAAATAGGCTCTCTCCTTGACCTTGGGGATAGTCATTCTTGATTAGGCAGGAACATAGAATATGTTAGATGGTGGGCAGAAAATATATTCTTAAAACTACTCTCTGGCCTTTTAGGCTTATGTTCTAAGCTCAGATATAGTCAGATGACTATTATGTTAGACCTATCGTGTATTTTGGGTCTGTTATCTCTAATTTCATCCTCAGAGTATGGTGGAAATCTGCCAAAGCTATCAACCTAGTAGTAATGACAACTATAGAAATCAGAATATATGAAAGGATCCAAATGATAATAATAATAACAACAACAATAATAATGGCTAACATTTTAAATGTTAAATGTTTGCTATACTTAGTACATGGCATATAGTAAATGCCCATAAGGATTTGTTGTGGTTTTATTGTTGTTATTGTTGGTATTGTTTTGTGGCCTAGCAGGCATCATATATATATATATATATATATATATATATATATATATATATATATATATATGTGTGTGTGTGTGTGTGTGTATATATATATAAAAATGTGTGTATATATATATATGTGTATATATATAAAAATGTATAAAGATAAGCACTTTATATTTACAGATGTATTTAGTCCTCACAACAATCCTATGATGTCAAAGTACTTTCATTATCCACATTTTACAGACGAGGATAGTGAGTTATCAGAGATTGAAGAATTTATTCAAGGTTCCATAGTTAAAACTAAGTGGCATGGTTGGGAACTAAACTTTGGTAGTGTGGCTCCATTTTCTTAACCCCAAGATCATAGTTATTGTTTGTTTTTACTAATGAATATACTGCCTACATATAGTTGCTTCACAAATATTTGTAGAATGAATGAATGAATGAATGGTGGGTTCTGTGGCTGGGTTTGTTAGCTTGTTCCCTATCACCATGCTCTGGAACCCAAGAATTTAAATTTATTTAAAATTTTAATGAATACATAATTATGATGACAATTTATCATATAAAAGCAAACTATATGCCCTACAAACCAAATTTGCCATTTGTTATGTTTTTATTTATTTATTATTATTTTTTCCAGTTTTATTAAGATAGAATTGACATATAGCCCTGTGTAAGTTTAAGATATACAATGTGTTGGTTTGATATCTATTGCAGAATTACCATCATAGCATTAGCCAATGTCTCCATCCCATCACATAATTACCATTCCTTTTTTTGTGGTGAAAACATTTAAGATTTACTCTTTCAGCAACTTTTCAACTTATGATACAGCATTCTTAACTATAACCATCATGTTGTACATTAGTTCTCCAGAACTTGTTAATCTCATCACTGGACATTTGTACCCTTTGACCAACACCCCCCTATTTCCTTCACCCTCCAGCCCCTGGTAATCACCACTCTACTCTCTGTTCTCTGAGTTCACCTTTTATCCAGGTGTTTGGTTAATGTGGTTCCTTGTGATTTTACTAGTTTGAGTCACTGAGGGTTGCTTAGTTTCAGAAGAATGATGATTTGACCAGTACAGACAGTGCTTCAGGAGAAGGCAACAGTAACCAAGAGAAGAGATGGGGCTGCTTCATTCTTGTCTTCCTGATTCTATTTCATGTGCTTGCTTTTTTTAGGCTGGAAGATAACTCTCCCTGAAGTTAATTCCTCATTTGTCCTTGCGCTGTCAGATGCCTTTCTTTTCTGAAGGATTTCCTTAATCCACTGTGGTTCTTTAAGTGGCTGTCTTGATAACACCAAATGCTGTCTGGCAAGCGAATGACCTTACCTGACTATCCACATATATTGTTAGAGGAGACTGCAGACTTTGTTTTGACCTTAATTTTAGGAAATCGAATCCCAAGGCAGATATAACAGACACGAAGACCTTTCCTATTTCCTGTTCCTGCACTGGCTGGAGAATAATAGAAATGATTGTTCTTTTTAAATGTGTGTTTATTTACCTATTTTTGGAAGAGCTACTTATTTTTAAGTGACAGGGAAAGAATGCCAATAAACCAATACCTGGGTGAGTCACAGACTGAAAGTAACCCTGCTGGGGATGTTACAAAGATGCTGCTGTGTCTTTCAAACCAGGAGATTGTGAAGGCAGCTATTTACTGTATCTCTTTGTAAAGCTTTGCCCTCAGTTTAAGTTGTGTGGTGACAAAACAAATGTTTGTGATAAACACCGAGTTCTAGTCTTCCTGTGCCTGGAACAGTAAGAACTAGGTACGCTCCTGAGTATGGTTTTGAGATCTTCAATCTAAGAGGCAGAGTAGCCTGGCTTCTGTGCTGGAGCAAGCATTCAGGCAGAGCACCCAGCTGGGGATGGCAGGAAAAGTGGGCATAGGTGGGTGAACCCATACCTGTTGTCAAATAAAATGAAAGAAAGAGAAAGCCTCCAGGCATTTGGCTTCTCAAACAGTCCTAGGCTAGGAGAGAAACATCCAACTCAGGCCAGGATGAGTTGGAGGAAATGACCTTTGATCTAGGCCTTAAAGAAGGAGTTAGCTCAGCAGAGAAGGAGTTGACAGCAGTCCAGGGAGGGCTGCATGTGGAGAGACTTAAAAGAGAGAAAAGAAACTGTGAGTGGCTGATACAGCTATGTGTGAGGTAAGATGGGAGAAGTAAACACGAACCAGATTACAAAAGCCTTCTTTCTCCCAAGTAAGGATTTCTTCTTTATCTTGAAGGCTCTGAGAAGAGGGAGAAGGGAAGTACGATAGTGGCAGTACTGGATTTTCATGCTTGAACCATCATTCTGATGTGAATGATGAGTGAGAGATGGCTGGAAACTAGAGACAGGAAGATCAGCTTCAAAGAGTGGTGGCAGGGGGAAGAACAGGAGTTTGGGTTTGTGAGATCTTTTAGGAGGTAAAAAATCAACCTGTAACTCATCACACCATATCCCTCAATTAATTACAGGTCCTAGAATGTAGAGTGCTAATATTCTTGCCGGTAGCTACATGGAGGGCTGGGAGCACATCTGCCTTGTTCACCCATGCATCCCCAGTCCCCAGCAGACTACTTAAATTTTAAGAAACAGTTTTTATTTGGGGAGTTGTAATGAAATAGTACATGCCATGTAATAGGTACCAAATAAATATTTGCAGATTGATATGTTGAGACAGACTCTTCTTACTATCCCCTGTGCTGGTCACTTTCCCTAGATCCAACAACCCAAATGCACATTGACTTGTTCCAGTCCTGCCTACAACCAGCATGCTCAGATCAAGTCCAAGTGCCTCTTTAGGCTCTAATTAAGGAAGTGGGGTATGCAGTCCTGTTCCTGTCTGGCTGGAGTTTATCCCCTACCTGTTCCCCTCCCACACACCTTGGTCATGCAGAATCAGCTTATCTGTCTCACTTTGCATTTTAATTTGTTTTTTTTTTCCCCACTGATCTGTCTCCCCAACAAGAATGGAGCCCTGGCTTATATACTTTGCCTTCTCAATACCTCAGATGGTATCCGGAGCTTTCTTAGATGCTGAGATAATTTTTCACAAAGAAAGAATGGGTGGAAGGAGGGAGAGAAAGAAGAAGGCAGAAAGGATGAGAAAAAGGTAAAAAGGAAAGAGGGTAGGAAATATGGAGCTGATTAGAGACACAAATCCCTAGTTTTAAGACAGCTTCCACTCTCTCAGAGTTGCCCCTAGTTCTGTCAGATTCTTCGGGTAACGAAGGTTTCTTTAGCTGGTGAATGAAATACTTTGAGAGGCCCATTAGTTTGAAACTGTTGGTGCAATACATAGACTAGTACTTTTGTGGCTTGAAAGATAGAAGATAACTTCAGACCCAAGAAAAACCTGAGAGCTCAACCCACTGAACCACAGAACCCAAAACTTATTTCTTATACTATAGTCTGGATCAGACATTTAATGCTGTAATGGATAATAATCATATTGCATGATATATTTTGACTAATGAATGTGTGGGATGGTGCTCCCACAGTGGCAATGCACGTGGCTTTTAATATGGCTAAGTGGAACTGATGCCTGTGTGCTGTAATCTAGTATTAAAATTGTATTTGCAGCCAGATCCTAGAGAGACTCAGACGGAAGAATCCACCACAATTAGAATGTCAAATCACACTTCCTCTCTTCTAATTGCATTTCTAAAAATAAGATAATGAAAATATGTATTTGTGTGGGAAAGAGCTTATTGTAGAAAGCTGCAAATAAGACCCAAGGAAATGTCTGGGATCAAAAACCCCATTCAGGAGGAGGTTTTCACTGCAGGGAGCTTCTGTGCCACAAAGAAAGCTGCATGATGTGCTCTGTGCACAAAAAGGTTTATAGCCAGGAAAGCTGATGGCGTTTCTAAGCTTTGAGAATAAAAAGGCATGCAGACAACATTGTTTTTCCCTTAAGACCAGTCTTTCCTTCCCCCTGTCATTGGATTTCAGACATTCTTTAAAGGGGTTGAGGAAAGACTTATATGGTCTATTAAACATTGCTGCAGCTTTTAAGCCTTTAAAATGGTTCATTATTGAATATGTTTGGTGACCACTATGTAATGAAAATCATCTAAGGAGTCCAAAGGATTACTCCTATACTTTCTTTTCATCAGCTTCCTGTTGTGCAGATAAATCTAAATTTAGTAAAAAGGTTTAGGATTGTTATTGATGGCAAGGGGAAAAGTCAGCTGATCTGTGAGGTTCCTCCCCTTTGGAGGTTATTCCTCAACAGTAAGGATTATTTGAGATAGTCTGTCTTTTGGAATGAGACAAAGTATGAAGTGGAAGTAGAGATTTGGGGGCACCTATGTTCTTATTTAGTTTTTGTTTGGGGAATTGTAATGAAGTAGAATCATTTTCTGACCCAGGAATAGACTGTTGGATTGTTTGGTTTTTTTTCCTTCCTTTTTTAAGATTAATGAATTCTTTAGGAATATAAAATGTCTCTGACTCAAGTGAAGAGGGGATTGAGGAACCTATTCGTTTGGAACAAGGCGTAGATAATGCCATTTTAATGGTCAAGAACTTACTAAGAGATAATCAGTGTGCTAGGAACTGGTCACAAGTTGTTGAGCTTAATGGTCTAGAGATTACTGACAGATTTTTGAAAATGTAGGCTTTTTGTTGCTTCTTGGATTTCAGTGTTACTATTTCAGATTATTTTTCTTCTGCCTAAAAAAAAATCCTTTTTAGTAATTTTATTTTTTAGTGCAGGTCTGCTATAAATGTATTTTTTACATATTTGGGGTTTGTTTGTCTTAAAACATCTTAATTTTCCTTTTATTTATGAGTATTGAAATCTTGGTTATTTTCTTCCAACACTTTAAAGATGTCATTCCATTGTCTTCTGGTTTTCATCATCTTCCATGAGAGTTAGATGATTCTCCTACTGTTGCTATGAAAGATAATGTGTCTTCTTTCCCACTCTGTCTACTTTTAAGATTTGTTTTTCATATTCTTTGGTTTTCAGAAGTTTGACAGGATATAGCTACATATAATTTTCTTCATATTAATTTTATCTAGCGTTCTCAGAATTCTTGAAACTGTAGATAATATCTTTCATGAGTTTGCAAAATTTTTAGCCATTATTGAAGTACTGAAGATAAGTATTACTGTTCTATCACTCCCTTTCTTTTGGGATAGCAATTACATATATGTTAGCCTTTTTTGTTGTTTGATATATAGTTATGTTCTTTTGCATTTTTATGCTTTTTCTCTCTGTTCTTCAGTCTGGATGTTTTTATGGACCTGTCTTCCAATTCAGTAATTTTGTCTTCTGCCATTTTAAGCCTATCCAATGAATTCTTAATTTTAATAATTGTATTTTTCAGTTCTAGAACTTTTATTTGACTATTCCTTATACATTTTAATTCTTTGTTGAACTTCTCCATCTTTTCATCTGTTAAGCTTTTTTTTCTCCTTTAGTTTTTTGAAGTTATAACTCATAGTTATTCTAAAGTTTCTTTTCTGTTAACTCTAATATTTGGATCAATATCAACCTATTTCCATATCTAGCTTCTCTTTAGATTTTTAGACAAGTTTTCTGTATTTTGGCATGCCTAGTAAATTTTTCATTAAACACCAAGCATTGTATATAAAAACAAATTATGGTGGCTCCAGATAATGTTCTCTTCCTCTCACCAGAGTTTACCTTTATTCTGCTAGGCAGACTTGGGGCTGTTTCTCAATTCAAGTAAATGTTTCAATTTTGGTAAAGGTCATTCTACTGCTTCACCCCTACCCACAAGGCCTAGCCTTCCTGAGAGCCTAAGGACTTCACTGGGTCCCTCGCTCAGGCAGGGCCTAAACTCTAATCTTTTCCTCCTTAACTTTGAGATTCTTGAAAACTCTGCTCTGCTTTTCAGTTTATCTCCTTAGCTTCTAAGCCTCCTGGCTTTGCTTCAGAAATTGGTATATGTATTAAGGGAAAACCTGGCTGTATATCAGGCTTAGTTCTCTGTTCCTCCCTTGTTACCAGTAACTTGGCTCTTTAAGTCTCAGATTTCATCTGTCCAGCCTTACAAGACAGTGAAAACCTCTGCTCATTGTTGTCTCTAGCACTGGCCTTCTGGCCGGACATAACCCAGATTTGCATTCTCTAGCTCCAAATCCAGAATAATCAAAATAGTTGCACAATGTCAGTGTGTCTTCTAGTTCTTTCCTTCCCAGAATCTTGCTCCCTCTGGTTCTGGTTGTTTCAGCAGCTTGTTAATACCTTTAAATAGCTTGGCGTTTTTAAAAATCCGGAATTTTAAGTTATTCTTGGAAATTTTGATCTGCCATCACACTGAATTTCTTTTGCAGGGAAGAACTGTTTGGGTCAGCCTTGAATACATATCAACATATCAGATACTGTTTGAGGCATGAGAAGTACAAGGGCAAATAAGGTTGATGAATTCTTGGCATAGATTCTGTTCTATACAGGAGTAAGGTCTTGTTATGGGTTGGAATGTATATCCCTCAAAAAGATATATTGAGATCCTAACCCCCAGTACCTCAGAATGTGATCTTATTTGCAAGTAGTGTCATTGCAGATATAATTAGTTATTATGCACTTATACTGGAGTTTGGTGGGCTCCTAACCCACCACTTTTTATAAGACAGCCACGTGAAGACACAGAGACATAGGGAGAATGCCATATGAAGATGGAGGCACAAACTGGAGGAATATATCTACAAATTAACAAATGCCAAGAATAGACAGCCACCATTAGAATCTAGGAAGAAACAGGAAAAAAATCATTCCTACAAATTTCAGAGAGAGGTGATCTGCTGGCACCTTGATTGGTGACTTCTAGCCTCCAAAATTGTGATACAATAGATTTATGTTGTCTTAAGCCAATCAGTTTTCAGTACCTTGTTCTGGCAACTCTAGGAAACAAATATAGGACCCTTGTTTTTAGAAGTCAGAGAAGCTGCTCTGAATAAGAGAGGAAGAATTGGTTGGAACTCCTATGAGATAGAGAAGAGAGAGAGCCTGGAGGATGACAGACAACAAGTTAGAAATAGTGGTTCGACACGATGCTTTATGCTGTCAGTAATATTTGTGACATTCTGAATCTTTGGTACATACTAGAAGTGATACTTAATTGATACTAAATTTCTTAAAGTAACCAGGAAAGTGCTTGAGAACAATGTCTAGATAATTGTGAGACAAAATGAAGTTAAGATAAATGGGTGTCAGAAGGCAGAAGAATGCTGAAACTTCTAAGCCCATGGCATTCAGAAACATCTTAGGGAGAATTTTGGAATTCTGCTGGCTCTGGGAGTTTTCTTCAGTGGGACTGAGGAAGAGTAATTTTAAGAAGTTTTACTTTGAACCCAAGAGTCATGACTATGGGCTATTCATGTGTTCATTCACTCAAAATTTGTGGCATTTAGTTCCTTATTAGCCATATTCTTGAGTCATGTTTTTGGAAGATTACTATTTTCCCTGGGTTATTTTTTCAAGCAGTGTCAACTATATTACTCATGACAGGCTAACTATGCTGCAAGGATAAATTCATCCTGAAATCTCAGAGGTTTTAACAAAGTTTATTTACTTTTTATGTAACATCTAATGTTGATAGTAATGAGGGATGCTCTGCTCTGTGTAATCATTCAGGCACTCAGCATGATGGAGCCTCCACCACCTGGATCATCAGCACTCACTGTGGCCGGGGAGAAGAGAGCATGGAAAATCATGTGCCAGCTCCTAAACTCTTTGGTTGTCTGGGTGACACAGTTACTTTTGCTTATGGCCTGTTGACCAGAACTAGCCATATGGTTCACTTCACTGCAAGGAAATGGAGAACATACAGGAGCACACAGAATATTGTGATAAGCATTATTGTCTCTACCACTCCACCTTAGCCAGTAAATGAGTTACTATTATTATCCACATTAAGTAGATGGGAACATTTGAAGCATAGAGAAGTTAAGTAATTTGCCCAAGGTCACACAGCTAGTGAGTTGCAGAGCCAGGACTCAACCCAAGCAGTCTGAATTTGTAAGCACGTATTTTATGGAGAGAAAACAGTGGTCAGTATGCTTTGAATTTTGGCCTTCCTAGTGCTCCCCTTACCCATCCTCCATTTAGTGGGGATTTCTTTATAGTATTTCTGATTCCTAAAGTAAGATGTCAAGAACTGTTGAGTGAAACATGTCTTTTGCTCCTTTCTGGAAAATGAGCAGAATAGACTATTTTCCATGAAATCTTCCTTAACTAGCTATCTTAGTCTGTTCAGGCTGCTCTATCAGAATACCAATGACTTTGGTGGCTCAAACGCTTATTTCTCATATTTATGAGGTCTAGGAAGTCCAAGATCAAGGTGCCAGCAGATTTGGTGTCTAGTGAGAACCTACTTTGTGGTTTATAGACAGTAATCTTCTCACTGTGTCCTCATATGGTAGAAGAACATGGGGTTTCTTTTTTAAGGAAACCAATCCCATTCAAAAGAGTGCCACCCTCATGACCTATCATTCCTCCAAAGGCCCCAAACTCCTAATACCATCACACTGGGGATTAGGCCTCAACATATGAATTTTGAAGGATACAAACAGTGTATAGCGCTAGCTAAAACTGATCTCTCCTTGCTCTGAACCCAAAGTACACTCGGACTGCATTGCAACAAGGAAGAATTGAGGGATATTAATTTTTCCATAATCCTATAATACCTATTGGCTTACGTACAACCCACAGACACACACACACACGCCTCTTTATTATGGGCAATTGATGTGTCCTCAGTCTTAATATATAGTGCTGGACAAATATGGATTTTTACTTCCCTTCCAAACAGATTGTGGCTCTTAAAGCACTTCTTTGTAGAAATTCTGGTGCTACTGTTCACACATTTGGGGATTCATTCTTTTCTGAGTACATACCTTGTGCTACTTATTGTGAGCGCAGCAGTGAATAAGATGCACACAGTCCCTGTTTCTATGGGGTAAAGGCAGGACCAATAAATACACAAAGAAGTGTATAATTACTTGCTGTAACTGTCCCATGTTTGATTTCCCCAACTTAATTGCAAATTTCTTGAAGGCATTAGAAACATCTTATACTTGTTGGGTCCTTCCACTGTGCTTGGTTGAACTCTCAGTAACTCTTGGTTGATAATTATCTGACCATCTGGACTTGAGAAGAAATTCTAGGACTTCTTGGCAGAAGGAATTCTCTGAGGCTGATATAGATTCTTACTTGGCTCTGTCTTTTTTTTTTCCAATAGGAAGACACTCAGGTTTCTGAGGTTGGTTTTTAATGTGGTCAGAGGTTAATTTATTCTATTAGAGAATCTTTGTTCACCTATGAAATTCAAAGTATTAGACTGAAGTCAGAGGTGCTATTTTCTATAATTGACTGAAGTTAAGCAGGTGAGTAATATAGTTTCTCGTGTAGGTGATACAGCTGAGCTAGCACAGTGCTGGCTCCATCTTAGAGACCCCTGAGTGGTAACTTGTTTAAAATATGCTACAGGGCTCTTTTAACCAAGTTAAGTTCTCCTCTACTTTCTGACTCCCGAACAGGGCAGGTTTCATCTTATATTCCAAGGCGACATCACTTGTGTTATCACACTTGGGACTTGGTTAAAGGAACTTTTATTGGACTACAGCCTCTCATACTGTCTGGAATTCTCTTGTCTTGTTGCTTGATAAGGTTAAGGGCTGCATTGATCTTAAAGTGACCACACGGCCCCAAACCCAGCAACCTGCTGAGAATAAGACGGAAGCTTTGGCAGAAAGAGCTGTGCCTCTTAACTGAGAGAATGGGCTTATAGAACACCCTGGAAAGGAGAAAGCTGGCAGGAAGAAAATAAGGTCACAACCTCCACCATTCTCCTTTTTATGCCAACCAATTATTGATAGAGTTTAAGAGTATCTACATTGAGCAAGGCATTTTCCCCTTCCGTTCTGCTGCTGAGACAAAGGAATGCTTCCAATATGTTCACACAGATCACATTTTTGGCCTCCTTTGCTTTTAAATTAGGGATATGTCCTGATAAAAGGAAGCAGTTGACTCCCAGAATGGAAGAGTCACTGTTGCCAGCATGTTTTTTAATGTGAATGGGGGACTAGATAGAATATGACCTAGTAAGAAGTTTTTATACTCAATTTGTAGTTAAGACAGTTCCCATTGTCAAGAATACAAATAGAAGTCTATGATGCTTTGTTAGTATTGTTTGTTTCATGTAGGCAAGAGTCAGCTTATAGCTGTGTTGTTAAAAAGAAAAAAAAAAAGAAAGAAATCCGAAATACCTGGAGAAATAGTTTATCTTCTAACTTACTTTACTGTCTTAGTTCCCTGTGACTGCTGCAACACATTACTGCAAATTAATTGGCTTAGAACAATGCAAATGTATTGTCTTATAGCTTGGATATCAGAAGTCCAAAATGGGTCTCACTGAGCTAAAATCAAGGAGCTGGCAGAATGCATTTTTTTTCCTGGAGACTCAAGGAGAATCTGTTTTCTTTCCTTTTCCAGCTTCCAGAGACCATCGTTTTCCCTCCATCTTAAAAATCGACAACATTGGACCCAGTTTTTCTCACACTGTCATCTCTCTGGCTTTCCTTTGTCTTCCTCTGTTCTTTTTGACAACTCTTATGATTTCATTGGGCCCACCTGGATAAACTAAGGCACTCTCCCTAATTAAGGTCAGCTGGTTAGATACTTTAATCTCATCTGCAACCTTAATTCCCCTTTGCCAAGTAAACTAATATATTCTCAGGTTCTGGAGATTAGGCTGTGGGCATCTTTGGGGGTGCCGTTATTCTGCCTACCAAAGGAATAAGGAGGTCTTTGTTGTCTTTTAAAATCTTTTTTTGATAAGTCCAGGGCCTGCTCCCTGGTTGTGGGTTTTTATCTGTCAGATATTTAAGAAAGAATCTTTAAATTTAGACCTTCCCAGAGCCTTCACTGGTGTCATTTCAGTGTCACTTCACAATATTCTCAATTTTGCAACTGAAACAATTAGACACAGGCATTGATTATCAACCATTTCCTCAGATTAGAAACTACTAGAGAATTACTTATTGGTTATGTACGACTATGACATGATTGTTTTGCTTTATTGCAGGTCTTTGCAGTGACTTTTAAGATAGGATTGCAGGTCTTTGCAGTGATTTATCTGATAGGATAGAACAGATCCAAACCTGTTCCCAATATGACTTAATATTCCCAGACCACCATCCCCAATAGGCTGCTTCTTTGAATTTCTAATCTTCTCCCAGACACAGAGACTGGAAACTTTAGTGTCATCTCTGACACTCCAAAGTGTCTGTTTTAGTTTCCCGGGCCTTGACACCCGCAATACACCAGTGCCCTGACTGTTGCAATGACTTCTAATCATCTGCCCTGATTCGAATCTTTCACCTCTTTCCATCTTGCACACTCACACTGGGAGAATTTTTCTAAAATATCAGGTTCACAAATCATTAATTTTTGTTCCTACACTTACTAGCTGTGTGACCTTGCAAAATTAGTTAACCACTCTGTGAGATGCAGATGAGATGGAGCTAATGTACAGTGCCTACATCTAAGGTTGTGGAGATGAAATGAAATTTAATACACATAAGTGCTTTAAACAGTGTCAGGCATACATTCAGCACTCAGCAGACATTTGCAGCTATCATTATGATTATCACCAGTATTATTAAGATATCAACCAATGTGAACACTTCTACTCTTGTCTGCATGATCCCTCTGGCCCAGTCATCTCCTGTAGAGAGACTGGCCTCTCCTTTGCTTACTTCCCCTTTATCTTTTCCCTACTCACCACCCACCCACAACCCTTAGACCCAAGAGTTCTTATCTGCTCTTGGGTAAGGAGAGGTGGGAAGCCTTTCTTTATCTCATGAAGCCTTTGTGCCTGCATCTCCTCTGGGCTTGAGCTTCTGAGACCTAAAAGGCCAGACTTTGAACTTCAAAAAGCTTCTTCTCTTCTTTTTTGTTCTGATGACACTTTCTGAGTTTGAAGCTTCACTATTTGGCTTGAATGGGGAAAGTGCCAGAGTGTAAATAAAGAAACTACTAGGAATCCCCAAGTCTTTCGCACACATGCACACACACACACACACACACCAGATTATTAAAATGTTACCTGACTGAGGAAGTGTTTTGAGTAACAACAGCAGCAAACACTGATTAAGCTCTTTCTAGGGCATGGGCACTGACTTTGGCTGTGCCATCTCATTTCTGGCTTTGCTTGCTTTCACGGTCCTCTGCCTCTGACCTGCACTTTACTCCCTGACCTTGGATTTGCATCCATGCCCCCAAGACTTTGATTCTGCTGTTTCCCCTGTGTGAATTGCCCTCCTCCTTTTGTCCATTTAGTAACTATATCCTCTCCACCCTGTATGGCCCATCGGTAGCATGGACCACTCTAAAACCCATGGTTCCTCTCAGCCAGGCACCATGAAAGAGAAAAGTGAAGCAAAAGGAAAGGATCTTGCCACTGAAAATCTAACCAAGGAGATAAGGCCAATTACAAGACACAATAGAGAAAACTCCACAGTACTGTTAAATTCTGGGGCAAAAATTATAATTGCTGCACAAGTGTCCAGAAGGCATAGTCAAATGACCAATTATAATTCTAAATCGACACATGTATAGAATTGACCAAATCCTTTCATCCTTGAAGCAGATTTCTGTTATGAGTTCATGAACCTGTTCCAGTTACTATGTATAAATTAGTTCAGGAGCTTTCCACTTTTAGCAAAGCTGAGGTAGATACATAAGAAACAGGATTTACAAAACATTTTTCGTCATGATTATTTCCACCAAAAGGCTTACTGTAAAATTTCTTCTAAGTAGCAAAGTTTATTTGCTAAATAGATTTAAAACATGACTTGATTTTCAAAATTGTTTTGTTTGCATAGGATTTCAGGACAGATAACCATTGTATAAAAATGAGACAAACCTCTAATTACTTTACCAAATAGCCTGGAGTGCCGTGATTTAATACAGCTTCCCAATAAGCTTAATTCATTCCTGAGAAGTAATCTGAATTTTAGTTTTGGTGGAAGGTGTTAGTAAATCATGTCCAAGAGATAATTAACTGCTCATATTCATCATTTCAGCTGCCCTTAGGGGAGTCTCACCTCCATCTTTACTCACTTAAGACTTTATTTATGAATAATGAGTCACTATAAAAAGAGAATTTGAAACAACAGAAAGGAGAGATCTTGAAATTTATATTGGTTCTGTCTCAGAGCAAGGGTTCTAAAATAGGATTCTCAAATCGTGGATAAGTTTCAGTGGGGTTCTCAAACACTGGAAACTGTAAGCCAAAAGTTGTGTATATATATGTGCTTTCCGTGAGGAGAGGTCCACATCTCTAATCAAATTTTTCAGAGGGATCTGTGATGTCCCTCCCAAAATCCACTCCTTATTCCCCTGTGGGTGAGCTTTAGGAAGTCCCATGAACCTCCTTGATTTGTATCACAACCTTTCATATCCGATATACCTGGGACAAAGCCAACTAGGTACCCACACTCTCAACTCCTTCACCCTTCCCTACTCTGGCATTAACATTTGCCTTCTTGGATTCTGAGAACTTGACTTTATATCAAGTTTCATTAAACACATTTTCCTCAAATGGTCAAATGACAAAACTAAAACAATTTAGTATGGGTTTGATGCCTTTATTCAAGGGAAAAGAATCCGTGGGTTGGGAGAGGACAGTGCCTCACTAGCAGGGGAGCACTCTTCCCGAGGGATCTGGGGCAGGAGCGGGTTCTATTTTCCAGGGTGAGATGAGCTCACTAAAGCTGAGTTGGGAGATTGTGATTGGTGTTATGTTCCCATTTACCATAAGTGCAGGCTGACTTAGATTTAGGTTTGTGACATGGACTGGGCCACTGGGGCGTCCTCCAATTCATGGGTCCTGACATGCAAATTAGCTTTATCAGTGTGGCTTTTGTACTTCATGGGCATCTGAGTGCCTTGAGAGGGGGTCACCATGTTGTCATTCTTACAGTTGTCTATTTGTTATGAGATGTACAAACTTCTTTCAAGGTGGTCATCTAGTTTTTGCCAGGGATATATTACAGGGCATGGCTCTTCTGATGTCTACTTATTCAGTGAGTGTGAGTTTGTATCATTTTCTTTGGTTTATTTTGACTGCAATGTAATTTTTTTCTGCATTAAAGTTTGAATTACTTAACAGCCTACCATTTGTATACCTTTTTGTGAGCATTGTCTTAATCATTAGACAGAAAATAGCTCCATAAAAAAAAAACCTAAAAAGGATCAAGGGAACAACCATATTGTAGGATAATTAATGAAGGAAAAACACCTTCTTAGGTTATGTTATGGTAATGAATGTTAGCTATAGAGGTAATTGAGCCCATTGTAATGCAATTTGATGTTGTTTTAACATAAATTCCTATCAATGTGGATAATGGAAATATAAAACTCTTTCCCATTGAAATTGGTTGTAATAACATTTTGAGAAATAGCCCTACAGAAATTTTTTTTTCAGGGACAAATTACTCTCCAATAGATTAAGGTAGGACTATTTTGTTCTTATTCTGTCTAGAAAGACTTTTCCAGTGTTTTCAGACCTGTGACTGTATTTATCTCCTCTAGTTTTAGGGAAATTGCAGTATGTGTGAGATGACCACTCTTTCCTGTCACAGGCAGGTGATTCTTTTTGTTGTTGTTAAAAAAAAAAAAAAAAAAAAAGCTCACAGTGTAAACATGGGTACCAAAGGGGAAAATGTGGATTAATGATTGCCTTACAGAAGTTCAGGTACAATGTTTTCCTCTTACTGTAGAATGTCCCAGTTTTCATCAGCATCAACTAGAAATGCCCAAAATACACATGTAAATCTATTGGACGTGTGTGTGTGAGTGTGAGAGAGTGTGTGTGTGTGTGTCTGTGAGCATGTGTGTGTTTTGGATGTGTTGGGGGTGGTTAACTTAGAAGGATATTGAAAAGAAGTGGAATGATTGCTATTGGCCCCTCGGTGCTGCAGACGATTTTGATAGATGCTGTTTACTGTTGTTGAAGATCTGACTCAAGCCTTCTGGAGAAAGGTCATTAATGACACCCAACAAATCACTTTTATGTTGTAGCTGATGTGGAAGTCAAACGGAAATTGTTTTTAAAAGTCAATCAGAGTGAGGCTCACTGTAATTCTGGGCAAAATAACTTTCCCCAAACTCACCAGTTTATGAGCTAAAAAGCCATGACCAAGAGTAACAGAAATTATGAAAGAGAAAAGATCTGGCTTCAGTAAACACTGTGGGAACGAGAGCCTGGAAGAGAAATGTTTTTCAGGGCAATACAGCCTTTCCAGAGCCTGAACAGCACGGCCCCCATCAGCTTTGCCTCAACAATTCAGACACTTAGCACAGAGAGCTGCCAGCGCGGCTGGACCAAGCCTGCCAGGCGATGACTGCTAGCTCAAGCATAAAGACCGAGGGAATTGAAGTCCGTGATTAGGAAATTGAAGACTGGCTGAAAACTTGAGATTTCCTGTACTTAGCTGGGGGAACTCGTGAGAGATTTGATTAGAATGCACGCCGAGAGGCCAGCTCTTTTGTCTCTCCTCCTCTACATTGGACTGAAGTGGTGGGGTGCATTCCAGCGCCCTTATTGGATTTGTCTCTGAAGATTCAAAGCATTCAAAAGTAAAATTCCATTGATCTGAAAGGTCAGGAGGGGCAGGAGAAGGCATTACAGGTTTAATTTCCAATTCTTGGTGACTTCCTAGTACTTTACCTCCTTGACTCAGTACCTCATCCATAAAAATGGAGGAAATGTTAAAAAAAAAAAAAAAAGAAAAGAAAAGAAAGATAAAGGAAACATTCCTTAGAAACAATACAAATGCAAAAAAAGTAAACTTGCTAAATGCTTGCAAAAGAAGTTGGTGAAAATGAACATTGTTATACTGTTTCAGTCTAAAGCCTGTTGAACTTACTAGTATAAATAAAAGGCAAAAATAAGACAAGGAATTGTTTGCAGTAGTAAATTATGGCTAATGTGAACATAAAGTATCTTTTAAGGGAGAAGAGAAAGTTGGGGCTCCACCTGCATTGGAGCTTTACAATGAAATCCACATTATCTGAAAGGAAAAAATAAAAGAAAAAATTAGACCAGTTTGGGTAGATTGGAACACCAAGAAATTGTCCACTGTGGGTAACTTGGTTGCTCCTGATGGGTATGTGGCAAGATGAGTGTGCTAAATGTAGTTTCCTTGTAATGTCTCTGGGAGCCCCAGTGACAATGAGATACTTTCCTCTTCACCACTGTGAACTCCTTCCAAGTTAGCCCTTTGATTAATTCTGCCAATTTCACATACTGCCAGAATTATTTTGATTTAGTGACATTTTAAATCCACCTCCTGTGTTTTCTTCCTCCTTTGGTCTAAAGTTAGCATAACCAGATCAGTTTGATGCACAGTCGCCCTGTGCTTCTGAGCTTCACAATCCCAGAGAGAGCCTAATGTGGTGCATCTGACTTTCTTAATATAGGAGAAGGCAGAGCTGAAGAGTATCTGTAATGGAAAACATTTTACATAGTAAATACAAATGGCCCCACTCTCTCCTAGGTCTCATTTGATATTAAACATCAGTTTCATACTCCGGCCTCCCTTCTCTTCTCTACATTTAGTACTTTCACACCATGATTCTTTCCAGTCATTTCCAGCTGAATCAGTCCCCACGATAGTGATGGTGCAGTACTGTTGACATTTTAACAGGCTACTTATGACAGGGATATGTATTGTCAGCATGCTGGAAAAAATGAAAAGGCAAGAAAAGAAGCTGTGTTATTCATAATTATGTCCCTAACACCTAATGTTCCTGCCTAAGATGCCCAGCACCTTGCTTGGTCCATATTGGGTGCTAAGTATGTATTTTTTTCCAGTGGAATAATCTCATCTATGGGTGAAAGTGCCAATGACCAAAATTAATAATAAAACCTAAGTTCCCAGAATCATCTTTTAAAATTGGATGCTTCTGAATTTTAAGTGGAAAAAAATATTTGTAATAGGTTTGTAATGAGCACTTAAGTCAGGGAAAGCTACACTCTCCAATTTGGGGATCCTCCCATTCATTCCATATTTCTTGAGGTAATTATAAGAACTGGGAGAAATTTCCTGAGTTACTTTGGTCAGTAACATTGCCAGTACTATCTAATGCTATGTTTCATTTCCTGGGCATTCCTTTTTCATTTTTAACAATGTTTCCATCCTGCCAGCTTCTGATACCAAAGACTTTGGAGTTATCCTATACTTCTTTTTCTTCTCTTACTTCCACATCCAGTGAGTAAACACATCTTATTATCTTCACCTTCCAAATATCCAGAATATGACCTTCTGTCACCACCTAGGCTTCAAGCCACCACAGGTTGTCATAGTGGCCTCCTAACAGGTCCCCTTTAGACTCTTCTCAGCATGGCAGCCAGAGTGATTCCTTAAGACCCTAGGTCAGATCACTAAACTCTTCTGCTCAAAAACATCAATGGCTCCCCATCTCACTTGAAGTAAAAGTTGAAGTCCTTCCAGGGGCCTCAGATCTGGTCTACATGGTCTCCTGAACTTCCCCTCGGACGTACTTTCCCTCCACGCTTCCTCCCGCCACCCATACTTGTCCTTCAGGATCACAAGCCTGCTCTCCCACCCTACATGCACCATTCCTTCCATGTGGGATGATCTTCCCACATATGTCTCCCTGGCTGGTTCTCTGACCTTCTTCAGGTGTTTACTCAAATGTCACCTTCTCCAAAAGTCCTCCTCTGACCACTCGATTTAAAATGACTCTCTCTTGACACTCCTATCCCTGCTTTATTTTTCTTTGGATTACTCATCACCACGTGACATTCTTTCATTTTACTTATTTATTGTGGGTCTCCTCAACCAGAAAATGAACTCCTTGAGGCCTGAGGTCTTTGCTCCGTCCCCCTTCTGTACCCCTGGAACTCATCGGGGATCTGACTCATTAAGTATTTGCTGAATGAATAAATGAATTCTTTCCTACTGTTTTAACCAAGTTGCAATGTTTATTAATCCAGCTTTTAATAAGCCAAGTAGACTGATTTGTTCTATGATAGGGCTTAATAATATGATTTAATATGTATTTAAAAGTAAATAGAAAGAAACTCCATCAGATCTGTACTCAAATGAATGTAGCTGTGTATGTAATTTAAACTTCCTGGGAATCAAACTTATTGATCTAGAATTGCATGCTTCTTAACTGAATTGCCTTTAAAAATTATTGGTACTCCGTTATCTCTCTGAACCCACCTACTCAGCTTCATCATACTTGGAAGTCTAGGGGGATAGTCCCATTGCCTGTCTATTAGGGAGAAAAAGATGCAAGAAAGAGGTGGAAAGAGGTGGAAACTAACGGTTATGGTAATACATGGGTGGGATAAACAAGCTGTAATTGATCATTTACTATCTATAAGGGACATTTCAATGTTTGAAAATTATTACAGTGTGTAAATCCTGGAAAATATTAGTTAAATAATCATGTCAAAGGTAAAATTGTTATGAAAAGGCCAGCATAGAACCTTTCTGAATGTGTATTGGCATTTCTGACCGACTGGAAAAATCTGTAACAATATTTCTTGTAAACAATAGTGACCAAAGAGAAGTAGACCCCTTAAAGAGTTGACTGCTCTTGAAATCCCATTAAAGCAACAACTGCATTCCAAAGTCCATTACTAAGCCTAATTAATGGCATCCTATTTCAGTGACATGGTCTTTTGCTTTGTAACAACAAAATATACAAAGAGCAGTAAGATGTAAAAAATAAAAATAGATTCCTGTTACTCAGCCCATGAAACTTCAAAACCACTGAGTTTTCTAGATAAAAATACTTTAATAGAATTAATTACTCGACTGAACTGATATCCTTTTACCTTTCAATTCTTATATAAATACATTTACATATTTATGTTTATATGGGTGTTGGAATATACTCAATAAATCTAGTAACATACTTTATTTGGTATAAAAGTATTACTAGGTGACCTTTTGTATTCAGCTCAGTCACAGATATTTTTATCTTATTTAACCTGTAAAATTATCTGGATACAAACTATTTCTAGAATTCCAATTTAATTTTCTTTATAAAACACTAATTTATAGGGCTTATGTCATGGCAGTCTAGTATTTTTCCCCTTACTTAAAATAAGGCTAAATTTGCTGGTTTTAGAATATCATGATAAATCTATAGTGAAAACAGATATTGGAAGAATTCTTTTTTTTTTCATTTTTCTAAATTTTTCTGTTTTCCATTGAAGTTCTCATCAGCAGATACTGTTTAGGTTTATATATGCCCATAATATTTTGCAGCTTAGGGTACAGTGTCTGTGAGACATTTGTCCCCTCCCAGCCAAATTATTAAACTTACATCACAAAATGGTGACAGCAATGGAGCTGTGCGTAGAAAAGACCGACAACCTTACTGACCACCACTGCAAACCCTGAGAGATAGTGTCACATTTAGTATTTGAGAAGGAGAGAGGAAGGAATGCTATTGGTTGGAAAGCAAAATATATAGCCATTTGAAGCCCATTGAATTGATTTTCTTCAATCCATTTTCATTTTCTTATAATAACTTTTATAAATATTTACAAGTAGAGTCTGTGCCCTTGCAGGGGTGAATTTTTCTCTTTGCAAAACAAAAATTATTTTAAAGAGGTTGTTCCTAAGTTAATACAAATGAACACCAAACAGATGTGGTTCTAACCCCATCTTTTCTACTTAGTACCTATGTGACTTTGGGCAAGTGTGTTAACTCCTCTTTGCCATACTTATCTCATCTGTAAAAAGGGAGTGTTAATGACATCTCCCTGAAAGTCTTGATATAAAGATAAAATGAGCAAATATAAGTGACATGCTTAGAACAGTGCCTGAAACATGGTAAGCTCTATACATGAATGAATAAATGAATGAGCTTTGGAATCAGATATATCAGGATCTGAATCTTTGTTCTTCTAATTATTAGCTGGGTAATAAGTTATACAACCTTTTTCAGTTTTGTTTTCCTCACCTGAAAAATCAGGGAAATAATTTCTCTCTGCTAGGATTGTTGGGCAACATCAAATAAAATTATATTTTTCACTATTAGAGTGGAAAATCTATACATTTAATTCTCTGTTCTGTTGGAAAAGTATGGGAAATGGTTCATATTCAATTAGCAGGAGTATAAATTGGTGCAACTATTTTGAAGGACAA
Source organism: Camelus bactrianus (assembly GCF_048773025.1). NCBI lineage: Eukaryota > Metazoa > Chordata > Mammalia > Artiodactyla > Camelidae > Camelus > Camelus bactrianus. The sequence goes on along the minus strand of NC_133550.1, from coordinate 37,804,016 downwards.
TTTGGTAGTATCTCTTATCCATTTAAATGTACATGCCTTTGTCCAGCAATTTTACTTAGGCTTATGTCATTGATAAATAAAAATACACATGCAAGGATACTTATTGCACCATGTTTGTAATAGTAAATAACTGGAAACAACTTAAACATCCCAAAATAAGGAGCTAGTTAAGTAAGTGATATTAAGTCTATACAATGGAATTATACGTAGCCATGAAAAGGAATGAGATAGATACATGAATATTGAAAGATATCCAATATTTATTATTATATAATAGCTAGTTGAAGTATAGTATATGATAGGCATCACATAACACATGTCTATATGTGTATACACACACATATAGTAAGTGTATATGAACATAAAAAAGATGCAGTATCTTGTATGTAACCAACTTGATATGTTTCACTAACTTGGTACACAGATGAATACATCTGTCCTGTTTTTCCCACTAATTGCTCAAGTGTCCACTTGTCCTAATGAATTGTCCAAAAACACTAGGGTTTATGCAGGCTTAAAAGGGGTATGTCATTCCAACTCTCAGCACCAGGGGGAACCAGCACAGCAGCATCTGCTCATTCCTCTCTGGGCCTGGCCTCTTATGTCCAGGCTAAATTGTACTGACTGGTCTTGGCACCAATTGCCAGGTTACACTTTCAGTGGCTGTTGGGATGTCTCTCTCCTCCAGGATCCTGAAAAGCGTTGATGGCCCATGTTTGTGCTATGGAGGGATAGCTGTTTTAGTTTCTACCCACAGGCTCAGTCATTATCTTGCAAATCACAAGTCTAGTCTTAGCCACATTTTCTACAGGAGCCCTTCAATGGAAGCCCATGGGCCCAGTGATGAGCTTATGTCCTTTTGCCCTCTTGATGAGGCCTCAGTGTCCTTTCCTGATGGAACCATCCAACCAGCCACCCAACCAGTTTCCCTAACTTCAAGCAGAGGTTGAACTCTAGGTTTCTTCTTTACCAGAAGACAAAGTGGGCAGGGGTCTTTTTTCGAATTGGTGCTTCTTCTCTCCAAACTCCACTCTGTAATATTCATGAAAGCATTTCGCCATAGAGGAAATATGAGAGAAGGGTCAGAAAAGTCTTGAACTGTTTCAAGGCGGGCCAGAGTGCACGGGTATTCTTTACCATAGTCTTTATTCACAGAGCTGCTCTGTACAGTTTTATAGGATGTGCACTGAATAAGAGTGTCAAACACCACATACCAAGGATAAGAGTGGCTTTTGCTAAAGCACAGTATGTCTGAATTGTCCCTTTCACTCTTATCTCATGACACTGGGTGTCTGCTGCCCTTGCATTTGCAAAACTATAAGCAGCTACTTTTTCATTGCAGAATGAAGACGTCTTTTTCAAGGTGACTTCCTGGATCTGCCTATTCTAACAGGTAACAACTTGGGGGAAACGGGTGCTCATCCCTGTCTTACAAGGCATCCCATTTGTCTGGATATTTATATTTCTCATGCACACAAGTTTTTATTTGTTTAGTTTTTTGTTTGTTGATAATGCATATGTGTATAGAAACTCTCTGGAGAAACTATTATTAATACTATTTATCTGTGAGGAGTAAGAATAGTTAGGAGAAAGACTTTCATTTTTTACCTTATGCTTTAGTTTTTTGCTGGGATTTTAAAAAATGTACTTTGTTATACAAATAAAAACAAAAATAAAAAGATAATTTTTAAAATGAGAAACTGTATTTCCCAGCATATGACAAGTATTAAAAAAATGATTGTTTCCTTTCTCCACCTGTAGACTGGTATTTTCTGTGGCCCACTTATCTGGATAGGAGAGACTGATAACATCTAACATGTCCAGTATTCATGAAGCATTTGTCCGTAGTAGAAATATGAGAGAAGGGTCAGAAAAGACTTGAACTGTTTCAAGGTGGGCCAGTGTGTATGGGTATTCTTTACCATAGTCTTTGCTCACAGGGCTGCCATGTACAGTTGTATAAGATGTGCACTGAATAAGAGTGTTATATCTAAGGGGTATATTCATGTAACAAGTATAGTGGATTGGTATATTTATCATTACATTTTCCTGGAACATACTGGGTCCTGTTCAAACAAAATTCTTATATTATGATAATCTTATAAAGATGAAAGTAAAGCACATGGGCACTGACTGTAGAGCGCACTATAGCCAGCTACTGCCAGAATTGATTATTTCCAACAGTGATGGAGAAGGCTATTCTCTGCTCTTCTCTAACTTCCATTCACCTTTGTGGTTGTGCTGTCATGTGCCACCGAATTCCTCTCCTATAGGAGGAGAAAAAATAGAGGATAGCATAAACTTTCCTCTTCCCTGAGCCTTTTTCTCAAACAAGGTAACTTCAGAATTAGTAAATGAGCTTATTGTCATTTTCTGTGAAACAAGATAGAAGTTCTCCTGTGGTCCTTGCTTATATCAAAGTGCTCTTAGGAAAGGTGTGACTGTGTTTAAAGTAAATGGAATTTTTGTACCTTTAGATACATAATTCTCTATCTTCCAAGTTGTGGACTTTGAATGACGAGGAAGGTCAATAGAGTTAAGAATGTTTGCTTAAATTTATTATTTGGTATGGTTATCAAAACATAAGAACTGTTTCTAGGACACTGCTTGGGATTTTCCAAAGATTAATTTTTAATACATTGGTGTATATTAATGTCCGTATATATTATTTAACTTTAGGGTTAATTTAATTGCAATATAATCATTGATAGTTGTCCTTACATCCTCAGTGTGCACACTGTTATACGCAACAAAGTGCTACATAAATACTTGAAGTTTATGCATTGAAAGGAGTAGAGTTCCAGGAGTCTGCCTGTGCAACTCTGTTGGTTTTATCCAGGTACAACAATTTAAATCCTCTGGTAACAATGCCTCTGAATAAGATAGTAAATAGATAAAAGCTTATATCTGTTGGGATTCTTTCAACTGTAAGGGATAAAAACTCAAGTTGAATTGGCTTGAGCACAAATAGAATTTATTGGCTCCTGCAACAGAAAGGTGCAGAAGCAGAGAAGGCTTCAGTACTGGCTTGATCCAGGGGCTCAGACAATGTAATACGGACCCAATCTTTCTCCAAGTGAGTTTTATTCTTGGGCTTTTTTATGCCAGCAACACAACTGTAAAAAGCTTGAGACATGCAGTTATCCAAGTTCAAGTCCAGCAGAAAAGAGCATGTGCTTCTCCCTTAGTCTTACTGCATCTAAGATTGATCATGCACCCATTCCTGAGCCAAATGCTGTAGCCAGAGAATATGATCTTCTCTTTGGCCAGGAGTGAATTGCATACCCATATCTGGAGTCAGGAGTGGAATCAACTGTAAACCCGTGGTCTAAGATTAGGGGAAGGACTGGTTCCTCAGAGGAGTATTAGGATGAAAAAACACTGGGATGCAAAAAGAAAAGTGAGAAATGTCTAACTGAAAGAGAGTGGATAGGCCGGATTTCCAGATGAACTTTCTTCTCTAAGGTGTATAAGAACCAGAACAAAGAACAATAGCCTGGGCATGCCATGGGAATGTGCAGTGACAATGGTGGTTGTGCATGTCATTGTGTTATGTATTCGTTCATTAGATTCACTCAAATCTTAGTGGCTTTTTTTGTCTAGATCTGAAGGAAAACACTTATAACATTTTGTTTTTAAAATGATTTTTTAACTTCTTTTTTTTTTAATATTAACACCCGCATCTCTCCCTACACCTCTCATCTTATGTCTTTGTCGAAACTTGGGAAAATCCTATAAAGTAAAGAGAAACCAACAAAAATCACTCAGACTTACCACCTAAAGATTTTCTGTATTAGCATCTTGGCATATTTCCTTTTTTCTATTGTTTTATTTTGCATTAAAAATTATAGGAATGATTTAGAAGGGTTAGTGAAATTGTGGCGATTCTAGGCTAGGAGCTTGGTATCTAGATATAAGGATACAGATACAAAATGTTTCAAGAACATTTAATGTAAAAAAACAAACCTCAAAAGACAACTGTATTTTCTAATGCCGTGTTCTGTCCTGCAGGCAAGACATTATTCTTTCTCAGGATATGAAAGGTTATTTCAGTGATATTGGCTTAAATCAAAGAGTCAGGTCAATCTGTCATATGTCCCTGAGTTTTCCAATCAGCAGGATTTACAATATTATTAATCACATTTTTATGTCATTTTATCAGCTGTAGAGGTCCTGGACAGGGATCCTGTGAGAATATACAGTGTGTCATACATTTTTAATACACTTGATATTAGGCCTTCCACAGAGCTTCTCTCCATTCATATAGGTATATTCCTATATTAAATCATTTTTAGAATAACATGAAAGTAAAGCAAGGCAGAATGCTGCTTTTACTTCCCTTGATGTTCTTTCCTCCTTTGCAAATGGAGAGTGCATTTAATGAAAGGTTGCCTAAGAGCAGGTTTCCCTGGGGCATTAGCCTTGGGCCCTCGTGGCCCAGTTTCTCATATACTCATGAAGGCCATGGCTCCCTTTAGTTACTGAACAAGATACACCTTCCCACATTCTTTTCACAAAATCCTGTATTAATACCCTATGGTTCAGACATTTTTTTCAGTTTCGAATTCTGTGTTGGGGTTCGGTGACAACTAAATAGAGGCCATAAATTGTGAATATTCAAATTTAGCTACAGCAAAGATCTCTGGGTGCTCCTTGCGCCCAGAATGTCTCAACCTTATTCTTGCCTCCTGATTTTTATGGCCTCCTACTCAAATGCTATCCCATTCTTACTTGTTCTTCAAGGCTCCAATAATTTCCCCCAGTACTGCTGTATGTTAAGTTGGAAGAATCCTATAAAGGCATCTAATGAAGGAATCTTTAAGCTGTTAGCATTCACTTTCTTCCCTCTTCATACTTCTCAGTATACAGCTTTATTATCACCCACTTGGCCAATCTGTAATGTTCCAAGTCACCTTAGATTTCTCTTCCCCGCCTCTATCAGCCCTCCAACCACCCTAAACCAGGTGGTAGAAAGTTCTGCCAATTCCATGGCCTTAGTGTTTTTAAATCCCTGCCTCCTTCCTGTTTCTCCTGCCCCACATGTGGACAACAGCAACCACTCTTCTGGTGGGGAACCAGACCACTCACCCTCTCTCTACACTGGTTTGGTTTAGATGGGGCTGAGCCCACTCACCTCCCAGTCTCTAGGCCAAGTCATTGTCAATCCATGGGCTTTGCAGCACCCCTAAGAAAGAAACATTCCCCCTCTGTGGGCTGGTAATTATATGTAAGTGGTTAACATTTATTAAATGAATATGTGACTTGTACTAGGGTGCCATCTCCTCAGTAACAACACTCCTTAGGATACTAGAAATAACCTAATGGAGGCAAGCGCCAGTTGACTCACAGAGATCCACGTAAATCTGGTGACTGTCTGGGGTTACTATACCCAGCAGTGACAGAAGGTTTTACAAAGCTAACTTCTACTCATGTTGTAGGTCTTAGGTAAAATGCTACTTTCTTGGTAAGGCTTACCTTAAACTTCCCCTTTTTGGGGGATTGGAAATTCAAATGCAAGTCAAGTAACATAGATGAGTGTGGTGGGATGATACAAGCAGAAGGGCATCTTAAGCCATATTCTTCCAACACAGACTCTGTATTTTACTTTGAAAAGATGAAGCAGTTCATCATTTCTACAAAGAAATATCTCTCTCCTCTTTTCTGGGGATGAATGACTCTCTCTGTCTGTCTCTTTTCTTTCTCATTTTTGGTAGTTACATTCGTACAGAGACTGTTCTCTGCTGGAAGTAGGCAGCAGTGTGAGCATAACGACTGTGGCCACTAGCTCTTGGGGACAAAATATAAATGGTGAGGACCATGGGAAGTTGGTTATTGATGCCTCTTGTTCATGGGTTTATTTACTACTCAACTTTGGCTAGAAACGTGGGTCCAGTTTTACCAGATTTGATTTTTCAGAGAAGGTGAGAATCTAGATTTTTATGGGAAATCTGTTCATTTTAAAGTTTGGGTCAAATGAAACAAACAAATAAATAAAATAATTGGTGCCAAACACAGCTGGAGTTCACATCTGTCCTCAGCTTATGTTTGCAACCTCTGTTTAAGGACTCAAACTCTGGTACTTGTTAATACTTCTTAACAGAACTGGTGGATGGGCATACGGTGAATGAAGTATTGGTCTTTCTGCTTCAGATTTCTTCTCTCTTCAGTCTGTCTTCTTGGTAGATAACAGAATGACCTTTATAAAATGCAAATTGGATCATGCTGTACCGACTTAGACACTAGCAGTTGGCTCCTCATTCATTACCTTTAGGTTTGAATGAGGTAAATGAGTTAAATGAGGTTGGTTGGTAAAATACAAACCTACTAGCATGGCCTTGCCTGATTCTTCATCCTCTTTTATGCCTCACACTCCAGGCACATGTGCCTGCTTGCCACAACCATCCTTCAATAGTTGAGTCTATCCTAATTTTGTTCTTACAATTCCCTCGGGCTAGAATGCTTTCCTCCTCATCCCTGCCACATCAAATCATGCTTATCCTGCAAGTTCCATGTTAGTTGTAACCTTTTCTGTGAAGCCTTCACAGATGTATGAGGCAGAATTAATGGCTTCTTATGTTTTCTCATATCCCCCTTTTTATACCACTGATATAGTAAGGCTCTGTTCTAATATAGATCTATTTTTAACTGTCTCTGTAGCTGTGTTATGAAACACTCAAGGTAGGGACCAGTTTTGGGTCTCTTCTTGAGTAATTTCTTGTGTCTTATTGCTACTTTGCTTTTTTAACTTAATTTTTCATTGGCCTGTCAATGCCTTAGCTTGCCAGTTAAGTTGGAAACTCATTAGGATAGAGATTGTATGGCTCATAAGACATGTTACTCTTTTATGTCTAGAGTACATGTTTAATAATCTTTTTAAAATGTCTGCATGATTGCATCAAAGTCAACACCTTTTGGAAAAGAATAATGAAAACATTGTGTAAGATCAGTGATTTACTCTATCTTCTCTTTAAAGTAAGTTGATTCTCAGGACCATTAAACTGGGCTTATCCTTAATTGAGGGGAAACCTAGTTCAATTTTTTTTAAGTATAAAACCAGAATTATAGGTTTTGTGAGGAAATTCTGTATCTGTTCCATTCAAGTACATGAAGCACAGTGCTTTTTAAGTCAGCCCATATATACTGTACAGAATTGTGTTATGAGCATTTAAAAGTTTGCTGGCCTTCGTGCTTAAGCAGACCAAATTTTGGTTTTGTTTGCAGTGTTCATTTGCTTAGCATTGAATACTTTGTCCCGTCTCCTACCCGCATGCAGTACAAAGGCAAATACCATTGAGGTGTGATTGTTCCACTATGGTTATTACTACTACACTGGAGACTCTGTAACTATCTGTGGAACACCTATAGCAGATGCTAGTATGGGTCCATCTGAATCAAAGTGGTATGTAATTTCTATTATTTAGGATTTTTTGGTTGCAAGAAACAGACTCTACCCAGTTTTATTGGATTGTCATGTACCTCATAGAATCAATAGGCTTGATTTTCCCAATTCTGGCAAATTCTGATTGTAGGTTACTTTCATGTTTTTTTCCATCAGATAAGTGATTTCACAAGAAAGTTGTCTTAATTCTAGTCTAGCAGAATGTCTTGTAGTCTCCTTGATGTGAACCTCAAAGAGAAATAGCTCTCCCATCATATTCCTGTCTACCTTGGCCCTGACTTTCTTCCTTTCTATTTTGTGCTCCATGGGAATACGAAGTAACACCGGGTAGGAAAACTTCTCCGTTCTTCTAATAGGCACAATTGCATTCCACGCTGTGAGTTTCAATTCAAGACAAGTGGAAGGTTAAACTCAGGATATTAATGAGAACTATATTTTTTCTTCCTTGGTGGCTATTAAAATGATGTATGCCAGTGCAGTGGGCTAGAGGAAACCCACTCAAGACCTTGAATGTTACCATCCGTCGTTAAATCTCACACATACACGTGTCATTATACGTGAGCAGTGTAAGTGCAGCCAAGCTAAGGCTGTGGCTGCTTCCCTATCCTGTCTGTCACCGGGCTGTCAAATCTCAAGCAAACAAAGAAGGTTTGCTTATTATTGATTCAATGAATAACAGCAAGAAAAAGCTGGAGCCAGATCTTGGTGGATGCATTCCTGAGCTGGGTTCAAGCTAGGTCAGAAGGGCAGGAGTCAGGTAGCAAAGCAAATTATCCCATGCACAATGCTGGCCTGAAAGGTGATCTGCAGAGGCAAAGCCCTGTTTGCCCAAATTGTCTTGATCTCTAAATCTTACCTTCCTGTCAACAGTTCTCATGTTTAGTGACAGTTTTAAGGGCTGCTGTTTTACTAGACAGCGGTCATATCTGGTATTTTAAATCAGAGTGGGAGAAAAAAAGGAAACATGGGAGGGGAGGAGTGAGAGAGTGGAGAGAAAGAAGACTAGGTGGGTGGTTAACATGGCATGGATCCACTAAGTTAATTAATTCACTCATTTACTCACCCAGTCAACCTTCATTGAACACCTTTGTGTGCCAGGTACCATGCCAAATTCTGGGTATGTCAGTGGTTCCCAAAGCTACCCTTAGATTTGATGATTCAGGAGAAGGATTCACAGAACTCAGAATAGCTGTTATATTCATGTTTATGGTTTATTATAGCAAAAGGGTACAGTTTAAAATTAGTAAAGGGAGAAGATATGTAGGACACAGTCCAGAAGAGACCAATTCAAGCTCTTAGTTGTCCTCTCTCAGTGGAATCACAGACAGTACATAGTTTTCCCAGTAATGACATATGACAGTGTATGTGAAGAATTACCAGCTAGGGAGATGCAACTGAGCTTTGGTGTCCAAGGTTTTTATTGGGGGTCAGGTATATAGGTGTGGAGCACCTGCATTACTGACTTTAGCTGCTCATTCTCCAGCCCCCACAGCCTCAGAAGTCAGATTGATACAATGGGTCCCAGGGCCCCAGGCAAACAAAAATAGGCAATTACTGTAAATCACATTATTAGCATACACTCTCTCATGTGGCCCAAGACTCCAAGTATGCAAAGACATTCTGTCAGGCAGGATATTTCAAGGACTTAGAGGTTATCTTCCAGAAGTTGGTCAAGGGCCAGTTCTTATTTGGGAATGTTTGGTCAGTTTGAACACCTCAAGCCTACTGAAGTAACCCTTTACTGCACACAGTGGGGTGGGGGTCTTTCTCCCAAGAGCCTGGAAGTCTAGTTATGCAAGCAAATACATGTAAATAACACAACCAATACTGTATTGTTATTTTGACTTAGCTTTATTTCTTCTTCTTCAACAGTTAGAGTATCTACTATGTGCTTGTGATTGCTCTAAGCACTGGGAATAAAGCAAAGTTCTAAACATCACCCCTACTCTCATGGTGCTTCTATGCCAGCTGGAGGAGGTTAGACAATTGACAGATACTTTAATAATTATGCTACACATCAGATAGCATGAAAAAAGTAAAGCAAGGTTAAGAGGGTAGTTAGAGATGGGGACATGGAATGATGAGAGCAGGTCCCACTGATAAGATGGTGTTTGAGCAGAGACTTGAGGTGATTGAGCATGGGAAAGGAGTTCCAGGCAGAGGAACGGTGGGTATAAAGGCCAGGAGTCAGGAACTTCCTTGGTGTTCAAAGAGAAGAAGCAGAGTAAGGAGGGAGAGTGAGGAGGAGATGTGATCAAAGAGGGAGTAGGGGCTGATCATGACTCTAGAGAGAAGAAAACTTGGGAAGGTGTTGAGAAGAGGAGTGACATGATCTGAAGTGTGTTTTCCAAGTATCTCTGGTCTCTGTGAGGAAAACAGATTTTAGAGGGTGAGGATGAAAACAAGATGAGACGGGAAGCTACTGTAGTAAAGTGGTGGCTTAGACTAAGGGGTTTACAGTGGCAGCAGTGAGGCTGGTGAGTAGTCACAATCTATATTGATGTCAAAGGTAGAGCTGCAGGATTTTAAGATGGCATGGATGTGGAATGTGAAGGAAAGAAGGAAGGAATAAAGGGTGATTTCACTAAGATAAGTAGTTTCTCAGTCTGAATTGCCCTATAACCTTTAATTTCTAAAATATTTACATGGTGCTTCAGGATAAAGCACTCAAAGATCAAATGTTATTAACACTTACGCAGTGTTTTATGATTAACAAAATAGTTGATACACTGCCTGGCATATGAATTAATATTCCCATTTTACAGATGTCAAGTGATGTGAAGGGTCAAGTTTGACAGGCATGATTGGTTCAACCTTAAATCTTACTTTCTGTGTGTGACACCATTATTCGGTTAACCCTCATATCTTTGGAATGCTTTTGGCTGCAAGAAATATAAAAGCTGATTCAACTTAGCTTAAACATTAAAGATATTCCTTGTATTACAGAACTGCAAGTCCAGGGATGGAGTAAATTGCAGTCATGATATGAACAGGGCTCAAAGATACTGTTGAAGACCCCCCATTCTTTCTGTCTCTCTAATCTGGTCTTTAACTTTAGCTCCCTGACAAGGGTGTTTCTCCTTATGGTTGCAAGACAGCTGTCAGTGGCAATCTGGGTTTCATGCTTTCTGTTCAAGTAAGAGAGACACTCATCCTCCAAATGTGGGATGAAAGTCCTTCCTGTCAGTCTTACTGGAGTAGCTTACCTTGCCATGACCAGTGGCTGTCACCAGGTAAATGTTCTGCTCTGATTGGCCTATATTAGTTAGGATCTACCCTTGCATGTGGGAATGGAATCACCATCCTCCAGTTCATGTATGGGACAGATGGGGAAAAATGAAAGCAAATATCCTGGAGAGCATGCCTGGAACATTCTAGAAGTGACAAGAAGATTAGAATGGTTAGAGGGAATGAATTAGGGGGTGACTAATAGAGAACAAGGTTAGGGAGTGACAAGGGTCAGATCATGTGGGACCTTATCATCTGAATGAAATGGGGAACTATTGCAGGATTTTGAGCAGAAGACTGACATAATCTGACTATCTTAAAAGGATTCCTCTGACTGTTATGATAGAAAGAGACTGCAGGAGAACAAAGGTAAAAGCAGAGACACCTACTGAGAGATTAATGCAGGTATCCAAGCAATTGGTACTGGTGGCTCACATGGTGGTGGCAGTGGATGTTCTGAGAAGTGATTGGATTTTGAATATAGTTTGAATTCAGAGTCAACAGAATTTCCAAAAAGATTGGACATGGAGTGTGAAAGAAGGCATGATCAAGGGTGTCCGTAATGTAAGGATGGAATCACATGAACTGTAATATAGAAGACTTTGGTAGAACAGGTTTTGGAGGCCAATGAAACGTTCAGTTTATTTAGACATGTTGATTTTAAGATGTGTTTTAGATGCCAAAGTGGAAGCATTTAGCCAGCAGCCCATTGTTCAGGAAAGTCAAGGCTAGAGAGACATTTATAGATGATAAATGCGTCATCACATTTGTGTCAGCATAAGAAGGAAGATGTGTCAGCACATATGTGGCATTTGAATTCGCAAGACTGGGTGAGATCAACAAGGGAATGAGAGTAAATAAAGAGGACCAATGACCGAGCTCTGAGGCAAGTTGAATTTATAATGTTAGGGAGAAAGATGAGAAACCCACTAAGATGTGACTTTTGACATAGGCGGAAAACTTGGAAGATAGGGTGCTCTGGAAGCCAAGATCTGGAAGGGCAGCATGGAGGAAGGAGTGATGAGTGTGCTAGATGCTGCCACACAGAGGTCTTAACCTTGACAAGGTGCCATAGAGAAGCAAACTCCTGATTAGACTGGTTTACTATTACTATTATTTGGGGGTTTGTACAAACAACAATTTTATAGCTCTTAATTTAAGTATTCTTCATTAGGTATTCAAGTCTTCAAATGTTGCTAATTGTGTGTAGCTCTCTATCCCCAAATTACCAGGAATGACAACTCTACATATCATCTTTTTTCCTATTAGAGTACTTTTCTTCTGGTGAAGAAACCGGTGCATACTGCTGTGAGCAATAGACTCTTCCTTTGATTTTTCAAATATGAGCAAAAAGTATAGATAAATTAAAGGTTACTAATATTGGCAGCTAACATTTATTGAAAACTATGATAAACACCTGGACTTTTCCATTTGGTACCCATGACCTATGAAATAGATGCAACTATTATCACCATTTTAGAGATGATATAACAGGGATTAGACAGGTTATGTTAGCCTAGCAAAGTTTTCACTGCTGCAGATGTTAAGATGGCAGACCTGTGATTTGAACCAGGTCTTACTTATGTAATTAGTTCTCCTGATACTACAAAATTTGAATTACAAAATTTAGTTTATGTAAAACATATGGTGCCTAATAAAATCGCAAGTGCTACAGAAATCCTTGTTGAATTGTATTGAATTGAATTACGTTATTGGGTGTATATTGAGATGCCCAAGCCATGCCCAGTTTGCAGTATTCTTTAGCCAACTACCCATTTTCCCAGCTGAGATATTTCCCCCACTTTTCCCTGCTGCAGCCAGGCATACACAATTTCAGGTTGCCTGGTTTAAAAGCAATTATACCTCTAGAGAATCTTGTTGCCACTGATTTCTAAGTGCTGGTTGTTTATAGAATTACTGCTCAGATCCCTTTAGTTCAAAATGAACATGCCAATGAAACTGAAATGAGAATCTGCACTTCTAAATTGGATTATCGGCTTCCCTAGTGTACCAGTTTGCACCATTCCTCCCTCAGCAAAGTTGCCAGTGATTCTCAGCAGTTTAGTTTTATGGCTTATGCAGGATGTTTGGAGCTAGGTGCATCTAGTTAACTTATTAGTTATGCTGTGTCTTGGGGATGACTGTTGCCACAGTAACAGACCAACAGACCTTTCCAACGTTTTAAAATAGGTTCTAAATTATATTGAGAGGAGGGTAAGATTCAACTATCAGTTCTCAATTAGCATGCTCCAATGGAAAATTTTAAAAAATAAATGGGAAGTATTCCCTTGCATCTTTCCCTTTTGCTTTCTGCTTGGAAAACCCTTTACTGCTTTTCTTTGTACAACAGAATCAAGTTGAAATCAATATAGCTATTTTGATACAATAGCAATTCATACAGCATGTTTCCATTGCTAACTATTTCTGTTTGGCACTCATATAATTGACTGATGTCAATGAAGCTGGATTCGTGTTTATCAGTTCACTGCTGCAGAGCTGTACAGAGGAGGTAACACAATGCAGTGTTTTCATGAACTTGATAAAAAGAGTGGGTGGTTTAATTTCCCCCCAAATGGAGTGTTAGAAAAATTAGCAGACTTTCTGGAACATGGTATACTTTCAGGCTTGGATCTGATTTCAGTCAAATTACCTTTTAATTTCTGGGAAAAGATTTAACTAAAAGATTTGTTGAGGAAGCATTTTTTAAAAAAAATATGGTTCCAACGAAGTACTGTATATTTACAATTTAATACTAAGAAAAAGCTCACCATATTCCCAGGGCTTTGAAAAACAATTAATTATGGAAGGACAGAGCAGCCTGATGTCCAAGTTGAGGAAATGAACCCTGAGGATAAATTTGCGACCCATGAGCTGGACTCTGAGATCATGTGGAGGATAATTTATTCTCTTGATGGGCAAGGGGAAGGATGGTGACGGATGCTGATGATCCACATACCATGTTGGCCATGCCCTTGATTGGCACGTACTCCTCAGGGAGGCATTTGCCTTCTGTGCCATGAGAAATAAAAATACGGCAACACATTGGCAGCTGCTAATGAGAATGAAGAGGCCAAATGGGAAAAATGGAGGAACACATTATATTTATTTAGCTGATTTGGGACTGATTTTAAAAGATACTGTATACCAAGTGCCACTCACCCTCCCAGATAAAGTGGAAAATGTTGTCCTTCCTTTAAAAATGGAACTAAAGCTAAGGAATTTCTGTGCACCAGTGAGCTTAGATTTACCCTCTGACACGCCACACCTCTGCATGCTGCCGTGCCTTGCCCACACACAGGATGAAGCCCGTGGCTACACATTAGCGTCACTTGGGTAGCCTTCAGAACTCTTGAAGCCTAAATGGATTCATCAGGGTCTCTGGCATCCTTATTTAAACAAACAGGCAAACAAACAAACATCCCAGGTGATTCCAATGTGCAACCAAGGTTGAGAACCGTAGCTTTGGAGATTATGCTTTCCGGCTGCCCAAAAAGGACAGGAAGGATGGAGGTCTTTATTGTGCAGAGGGCTCACTAATTGTGGGGAGAAGGTATATTTGATGATAGTGGGAACCAGAAGAAAATATTTCCCATGATGATGAGGTACAAGTTTTTTAATCAGGAAAAATACTTCTAAATGGAAATAGGTGCTGGGCATAAGAAGTAATAATGGCAAATGCCATTTATTGGCACCCAACTTTGTGCAAGGGATGTGAGTAGATACTTTTACGTGCTATTTCTTTCCATCTTCATAGCAGTCCTGTGAGGTAACTGAATTTATCCACTTGACAGATGAAGAAATGGAGGCTCTGGGAAAAGTAAGGTTACGCAGCTGGTGGACCTGGAATCACATCTGGAGCCAAGAAATTCCAAAGCTGCTTCTGTCATACTCACTGCTTTTCCCACGGCCTAACTTTAAAGAGAAACTGTGTGACCCTCGGCTTCCTCTATTCACAGTCACCTCTCAGAGCCCTGGAAACAAGGGGGCTATTCTGCCTTCTTCATATTATTTAAAATTGCTTCTGTTTTCCTCCTTGGTAGTGCCTTTACCCTTCTATTTTACTTTCCTATCTTATTATATTCCTGCTCTTCTCACTTTCCCTAGTAAGGCTAATATTAGAATGTTTAAATTGTGCATTGCAAGAGCTGTTTTCTGGCACGTTGAGTACTTTTTTTTAAACCATTATTTGCATACATTCAACTCACAGCACACATTTCATTAAACAGATGGGAAACTGAGGGGAAGCAATCTCATTGTTTCTGTAAGATTTGAAATATTTTCCCCAATGTAAGAATTTGACCATACATCTCCCATGCTGTAAAACTTTACCATTGCCAAAAGGCTCCACATTATAAATGAGGGAGAAAATGGAAGAACTCCCAC
The DNA here is from genome assembly GCF_048773025.1 of Camelus bactrianus. Classification (NCBI taxonomy): domain Eukaryota; kingdom Metazoa; phylum Chordata; class Mammalia; order Artiodactyla; family Camelidae; genus Camelus; species Camelus bactrianus. The sequence goes on along the minus strand of NC_133550.1, from coordinate 37,789,006 downwards.
ACTGTTGGTTTCTATAGTTGGCAATTTGTGTGCCCTGGGTAAGTGCCTGCTATTCGATTTGTCTGGGGAGGCACACTGAGGTGCTAAGGGTATGACCTGAAATGATGATTTGAAGAATGGTGTGAAATCAAGGTAGGTCCTTGTGTGAGTCATGATGAATTACGCCTTTGTCTGCAAATGGATGATAAGCTGCAATTGAGATTCCTGTTTCCAATGGAGTTCAGGAGAAGACCTATTAAAGTATCAATAAGCTGCTTCCATTTATATAGTGTTGCGGCAAATATAAGTGGTGAGTTTCTCATTTTTCCATGTTCCTCCTCCCCCCCTGACTTATTTATGAATGTTACATAGTAATGAAAAAGATAGGCTGTAATGAACTACTGCTGGGTGGAACAGTTTTCTGATGTTGCTAAGAGTTTCTTTTCTTTTGGACAAAATTGCTCCTTTTTTTCTCCCCATAATCATTAGTCTGTGTTTTGATGATACAACAGAATTAGAAAGTTGGATATCCATAATTAATACATGTTTACCATGCCAAATGGTTGTTGGCTAGGAAAAACAATGGCAGGAAACTTTATAAGAAGGATTTCAATTCTGTGACTCTCAATTAGCAAAGCCACATTACTTATTGTAGAGGGGTGGTATCTTACATAGCTGTGCTTCGGAGTAGAATATCACAGAAGAGTTTATTTGAATAAAATCTCCTGAGATAGCCTAGACATTTACTGCATTTCTTGTTTCTTCTTTTTTATCTTTATTTTTGACGTAATTAAAAGGTGGTAACGAATTGTAGCAAAATTTCTGAGAAAAATTATACTAGCAGCTGCAAATTTGAAAACCCAACCCAACAGTAGAGTTGTCTAACATGGCAGTCTCCATTGACAGCCCTAAAAAAGATTGATATTAGTTACCATTTTGGAACATTGGCTTATTCATAGTTTCTACATTGAAACAAGCCCAAACATTTTTGATGGAAATCAGAGATAATGTATGGCTTGCCTCAAGAATGATAGCTTTGTGTCTGTTCCTAGAAATCATTAAGTCTCATCTTCTCTCTGCTATATAACCCCATGTTGTGCTGGAGCCATAGAATTTTCTTCCTGCTACTTTTTATTTGTGGTATTTATGCATTTTATTGATTATGTGACATAATAAAACATAGAAAGTTGGAGCCGAATGTGCTATATATTTTGTTTAACAGCAATGCAGAATGTTAGGGCTCTGCTCTCCACTTGGAGAAACATCTTGCTGGGATATAAATAGATCTATAATGACTGCCAGGCTCTGTGCCTGCAAAATATCCTGGTAGGTAGCTCATTATAGAGCTAACATCATTAATAAAATAGCTGAAAAATTTCACAAGTATAGGAATATGTTTTATATCAGTAGCTGTAAGGAAAATACCTGGCGTATGCATAATTTGAGACTCATTTTAAAGCTGTAATTTATCATCATTATCTACATATTATAATGGCAAAACAGGTTTAATTGCTTTTGACTGGACTGGCATGATGATGAGGAGAAAAGTTAGTAGCAGATGGCCCCACTGTCAAAACTGCAGTCTTTTAGCCCAAAATAAAGTAACAGACTAAAGAGAGCATGTTTCTTGTTTCTAGCTCTATCTTATCTTGATAAGTATTAATTAGCATTTTCCAGTATTATAATTGTCTAGAGGGAAGTAGAAATAGTAATTATTTACAGATGACTAAAATAGCTGTGAAATTCAACTTTAGCAGGTTTAAACTGTCTAATATTTTTGGATTAACAGAAATATTTATTTTTGATATGACTTAGTGGGCTTCCAAAATATTCTCATTCCAGCTTTACTCTACTAAATTGCTGGCGTGTACACATTTTAGAGCACATCCATTTTGCTATTGCATAATATTTACTCTTCTGCTTCTCCTACAATGAGTTTTCCATTCTTTTAATAGTATCAATGACAAAAATTATTTTATTTGGATTAAGCAGCCTGTATGTGAACAAATACTTTGTTCAGCAGCCCTTAAAGATGTGCACTATTTACATCTCTCTGTATTTGACATTTCAGTATTGCTGCATCAGTTAGTTACAGTGTGACCTGAAAGGGTCCTCCTGTGTTGAACTCAGCACAGATGGATAAATGTGATTTGTTTAAAAAAAAGAAAAGAAAAGAAAGAAACCCCACCCACTCAGTCATGGAGTTCCTCAGCAAATCAAAGAATTTAAGATCAAGTCATAGAAATTCAAACTATAAAATTGCAAAAATTAAGTCTTCTTTGTCTTTTAAGACTTTGGTGGCCCGAGAAGAACACAATTATCAGGTGGTAGATTACACTGTTGGCTGGTCAATGCAAGTAAATTAACTGCTCCCGCTGATAGAAGAGAAATGCCAGCTATAGCAACTTAAGTGAAGGTGACATGCTATCTGCAAAATAATGCCAATTCGAAAGTGCAGTTTAACCCCAAAGTAAAGGGGAAAAAAAAAAAAAAGAATGGAGCAATCTGCCAGACTAAAATAATGTGCGACAGAGAAATTATTCAGAAATGGAACTGGTTATAGAGATACAGATTTATTATTTGGTTGCTGTCATGATAAATTTGCCTCAGCTATGCCCATACATGTTACAGTATTCATGTCTGAAATGAGTGGAGATGTTACAAAAGGCTTTTGCACGTTTGAAAATTCATTCTGAAAATAGAAAAGAGTAAATGCTCTTTCTTAAGAGTATATATACATGCACACACTCATACAGATATTTATATACACACATATTTCATATTTTTTAAAGAATGATCAGTTAGTGATTTGAGGTGTCCACATACCATAAGGGATTTAAGACTGTGAAATGAGTTCATTATTATTACCTATTGGTACAAATGCTTTAGAAAACCATTTCAGGGTCTATAAAATAGTTATTCTGATCTAATACCAAATAATGACTTCCAGCACTAGACACTGTGTGAATCAGCATTATTAACGAATATTGTTCATTGGCTATTAGTAACATATTTAGGCTAAATAATTCAGTTTAATCGAGCCACATTTCTTGCTTTTGTTTTCACATATAGCAGTTTCTTCTATCATGATATATTCATCATGAAGTAGACAGCCAAATATTATGAAAAGTAGAGGAATCAGAGGACATGCAATTACTTTTGGTATACTAGAGAAATGAGATAATTCCTCTAGTTGGAATTCATGGAGCCTCTCGTGGCTTGGGAAGCCATAATTTGGGGACATGTTTGGTGAGAAGACTCATAATTTGTTTTGTAGATTTCCATTAATGAATCATACTGCAATCTTCTTTTCTACTGCTCTATTTTCTCCAAGGAATATTAATGCATATGGCTCCAGTTTGGACAATTATAATGTTATGATGCTTGTCTTTACTCTTTGAAGTTTTCTCTTAAATGCTTATTGTCATTCAATTGCAGAGTTCTGTTTCTCATTGTTTTTGGTATCAGACATCCTTCTGGGGCTATCTGAGGCATCTATGGTTCCACCATTGTCTTCATCTTCTCATCTCCTCCTTTTAATTAAGCAAGTCGATGACTCCTCTTTCTTCAATCTTCCTGTCTCTAGCAATGAGGCATTTTAAATACATCTCACTTAAAATATTGTATCTTGTATCAAGTTTAGGGACTCTGTTCATTTTAGTCTCATAGGCTAGAACCCTGCAAATTGGACTGACAAAGGACAGATTAACAAGAGCAAAACAAACAAGGTTTATTAACACATGCATCACATGCTCTGGAGTTCTACAGTACTCAGTGTTGAGTAAGGCAAAGGAGTAGTTAGAATTTGGGGTTAAATAGCATCTTAATGGAAAAACAATAAATTTGTAGAGAAATGACAAGAAAATGGAAAAATACTTTGAACTTCTAGAGGCAGCAAATTGAGGGCAAGTAAATACATGGGAAATCTAATGTTAGATGAGGGCTAATCAGTAAGTCAGTAAGGCTTGTTTGTGTGGACTCATTCATGGTGACATCTTCTCTCCCGTGTTTAGGTTTTAATCCCCTTCCTGGTATGGGAATTTGGGGAGAGGAGAACACCCTTACAAGGCAGGTTTATGTTCTGTTTTCAGGTAATTAGAAAGAGGGCAGAAACTAGTCCTGTATCTGCTTTTTTTTCAATTCCCTTCAGCTCAAAATAATCAATATGCCAAAGTGGCATATTTGGGCTGACATATTCTGCTACCCTTTATAAGCAATAAAATGACAAAATATATTCTATGTGTGCCTATGTGCTTGCTTCTTATCACCTTAAACTCTGGTCTCCAGGCATCAAGAAGATCATTTCAGGTACACTCAAACATCATATTTTGTGGTGCTTGACTCTTTGGTGTCAAAATTGTTATCACCACAATCATCTTCATCATTTCATTCTTACCACATAAATGAACTGACATCTTATAACTATGGGGCACAACCTCAGTGTACATGATCACATTTGATATAGCAGCTTAGTGAGGTACTTTTATGATCCCACTTTACAGATCAGGAAACTAAGGTTTAAAGAGTCGAAGTTTCCAAGGTTACACAATTCATGGGAGTGACATGAGGTTCTAGCCTGTACCTCTTGGACTCCAGAGTCTATGTTGTTAACCTCTAAGCTTTACTGCTGTCTCAGAATTTCAGAATCTGGATTCTTTATAATTAAATGGAATCATATATACTTAGCCCATGTATGATTTTTAGTGTTGCCTCATTTTGGAGGCAACAATTTTATTTTTTTTCCTTTATTTGCAAAATATATTCACATAATGAACCAATTCATTTTGACTTAGACTCTATATTTGCAAAATTTTAAATGACAAAAATTTCCCAGTTTCTTTTATATTTAAACTCATCTAAAAAATATAGGATTGATTCGAGTCCTTGAAATGACTGTTGTTTGAAAACTTGTTGAAAACAATAGGAATGAATAGTAAGACCAATGAAAAGAGAGAAGAATAGTAGGCAACATCCTTTTGTTTTATTACAGTGGATTTGTTTAATGTTTTGAACAAACTGGAAACAACAATCAAATTAATGTAAAGTAGAAGCTATTAGTTAGGGGCAAGGCAGGAAGTTTTACCATAATAAAATCTATTTCATCTAATTCCTATTTGGTGATTTATTATGTTATCCTCTAGAACAGTGCAAAAAGAGCATTTTGGAACTGTGCTGTTGGAAATACACATTTTACCACTGTAATGTATAATTATAGCCTACTACAGCAGCTTACATTATCCTTTAAATATTTATCTCTTTGAATAATTGGATTTAGGAGATTTGAATTCATTTGGTGAATGTGCTATTAATTTTTCATACATTTTGGTAGTATACCAATCATTCACTTGTTTAGCATCTAGTAAATGTAACTGAGCAGTGTAGAACCATATAGCAAAATTATTCATCTTCCTGTATCCTTTTGAATATTTACATCCAAAATAAGACACCCATTACAAACGAGGAAAATTCAGATCCTGACTTATTTCTGGTGGCTAAAAATTAATTTGACTAGTCTCCTGTTTTACTTCCCTTTGTAGTTGAAAGTAATAGTTAAAAATAAATGAAGACGATATTACATCAAAACCATTCCAGAGCTCAAAGAGGTTTATAGGCTGTTTCCATGGTACCAGTGTGGCAGCTCACCAGTGGAGTTTGGCAATAGCTGCCTCAACAAAATAGGCCTAACTTTTGTTTTCTGCAGGAACAGTAAGACTCCAAAGGCCTGTGTTGACAGGTAATGAGATTTAATTCACAAGAGGACAAAAAGAAACAAAAAAAAAAAAAAAAAAAAAAAAAGGGAGAGAAAATATCCATATTCATTGCTTAATCAAATAAAATTCTTTCAGAGGATTCTGGGAATTCTCCCCAGTTGCTTCCAAAGCTTCCCTTTGATAGCTGTAAACAAATTACCTTACGAATAACTTCTTAATCAGGGAAGAGAAGGACTGTTCTCTACTTGATCTTTCCCTTTGGGTGGTCCCAGTTAGAGAGCAGCAGTCCCCCTCCTGATAGCTTGGCTTCTGAAAAGCCATATAGCATTATGCCGACAGCTGTAGACCTCTTTTTTGTTAGGATAACAAACATCCTGTGTTGAGGACAGCATCAAGCCAGCTTGCAGTATGCCCAATTAGAGAAGCTAAAATCTCATTTGTTTCACCATGGGGGCCCCCTGAAAGCACACCGTTTTGGCCTTATTACAGTATTTTTAACTTTAGAAACACAATTTCATTATGTAAATTAAAGAAGCTCATTTGGCCTTAGCATGTATACTGAAGTTAATAAATTCCAGAAGTATTTCAACTACCGCAGCACATAGTTTTGCCTTCGCTTAACCACAGCCAATAGTTGCTCTGTAGAAAATACGGTGGGGTCCAAAGAAAATTATCATTTTCATTTGCTATTTTCTGTGCTTTGATTAAAAAAACAAACAAACTGGCAATAAAAATATTAACTGCAACTGTGTCGAAATAGGGTGGATTCATAAAATTGGTGTCTTTGTGGATATATTGATCGCATGAATATGTTAAGCTTGGCATGCTCCATTTATGTGTGACTTCTTTGGCCTGTAATTACAACCTAAAGAGTAAAATTGAAATAGCATCATCCTTTCCCACTCAAGAAGGTGATGTTGGATGTTTAAAGAAAGCACTAAAAATTTCTACAGTTACTATTATTTGAAAAGGGAAGAATTTTCCTGTCTTGGAAATAGTTGGGTTTTGTCATTACCAAGTAAGAGGGAAGATAATATAATAGGTAAGCAAATGGCTGTGTTAAATTTAAGACTTCAAATAGCTTTATAGAAGATATTATCACTGTAACTGCCCAAGTGATGGATATGCTGTGCTGGTCCCTGGCTTCCCTCACTTTGGACCCTGTGCTGGGTTACATGGAACTCAGTTCGTTACTTTCAAGAGAAGAAATGTTGGGCCAAAAAGCATCACATCTAGTTTTCCTTTTTTTTTCTTTAATCTTTGAATATCCTGAGATCATCTCATCTAGATCAAGTTATAATCAAGAAATTGATGACATTAAACAGAAGGCCTCTAAAATTATAATATTGAGACTTTAAATTATTAAGTTGTAAATAGATACTTTTCTTCTGATTATCAGGAGACAGAGAAATGATGTATTAAAAGAATTGAGGGGAGAAGGAGAAAGCAAAGATCTATTTATAAACTAGAGAAAAATAAATGTCAAAAAAGATTGCAATTGTTTAGTTTGAAAAATAGAAGATAATGAGCTGTAATTCCCCCTTTCTGACACATGGAAATCTATCATTTATTTTTGTGTGTTTTCTCCTAGTAACTCTCTATGTTCCCTCCCTCTCTCTTTTCCTTCCATCCATCCATCTATTCATCTATCTACCATTTTTGTATGGATAGTAGTTGGCTTTAGTTTTGAACTAGCTCTGAGTATTGATTAACTATTGCTTAATAATATATTGTACCAAAACTTAGTGGCTGAAAACAATAAACATATATCATGGGTACAGCCTCTGTAGGTCAGGAATTCAAGTGGCTTATTTGGATGATTCTGGTTTGTATTAGTTTTCTAGGGCTTCACAGAGTGGCTTAAAACTACAGAAACCTATGGTCTCACAGTTCTAGAGGTTAGAAGTCCAGAATCATAGTATCAGCAGGGCCATGCTCCCTCCAAAACCCACAGGGGAGAATCTTTTCTTGCCTCTTCCATCTTCTGGCATTTGCATAGCATGCAGTCTTTGGCATTCCTTAGTTTGTAGATGCATCATTCTAATCTCTGTCACTGATGTCACATGACAGTCTTCTCCTGGTGTGCCTCAACATCATCTTCCCTCTGTGTGCATCTGTATCTGTGTCTAGAGTTCCCATTTCTATAAAGGACACCAGTCATGTTGGATTAGGGCCCACCCTAATGACATCATGTTAATCTGACTGTATCTACAAAAAGGAGGTCACATTCACAAATAGGGCTAGGTCTTCATCATATCTTTTTTTGAGAAATAAAATTCAACCCAAACAGGACTCTTTCATGAAGTTGTGGTCAAGATGTTGGCCAGGCCTGCAGTCATCTGAAGTCATAATTGAGACTAGAAAATCTGCTTTCAAGGTGGCTCATTCACACAGCTGCTGTAGAATATGTCACCCTAAAATATGCCTTTTTGGCATAAGAATTATTTTGAGAAACAGAAGACACAGGAGAAGCTCTGACGTCAGAATGTAAGTTTCTCTTCTGGAAGGGAAATTTACATTTATAAAAGAAATCTCCAAAGGATGTCTCCCTCTCTGTACCAGGAAGAAAAAACTGACTCTCTTATCCATGGAGAAGGCACTGATTTAAATCTAACACATCTTTCCCTTATTTACCATACTTTTCCTGATCACTTGCCCATAACTTTCCCAGAAACCCAAACCCCCTTTTCCTGAGTTTTAGCCCACACTGGTTTATAAACCAAAGTTTAACCACTCCTTTGAGTTACTCATCCCTGAGTAACTGTATATATACATGAGATATACCGTGTCTCGTATATATGTTCTTTATGTTTTTCTCTTGTTAATCTGTCTCTTCTTATAGAGCCCCATCTGAGAACCTAGAAGGATAGAAAGGAAATATTTTTTTTCCTCCCCTACGCTGGTGTGCTGATCCTGGTTGTGGCAGTAGGTGTCAGTTTTTTGCCACTGAGGCTCACTAGAAATTGCTGGAGTGCGCTCAACATAGCCACTGATTTCCTTCAAAAGAGGCAATTAAAAAGAAGGCAAAGCAGAAGTGAGAATGTCTTTTGTGACTTAAATTTAGAAATCACACACCATCACTTCTACTACAGTCTGTTTGTTAGAAGTGAGTCACTAAGTCCAGCCCACTTTCATGGACAGGGGAATTAGACTGTACCTTTTGAAAGCAGGAACATCAAAGAATTTGTAAACATATTTTAAAATTACCCCACTCTGCTATTCAGTAATTGTGTGATCTTGGTTTGAAAGTCATGGTGTGTTTGGACCTATGATATCAACTCAATCATCCTGCAGTTATGAGCATGAATTTGCTGTTTTATAGCCCTGAAAACAGTCCCAGTAATAGAATCAGAGCAGGAAGAACATTAAACCCCTTCTTGTCTAAATATTTCACATTGCATATAAGAGTCCTAATCCCAAAGCAGCAAGTCATATATTAAGTATTTCATCAACCTTTCCAGAATACTTGGATGAGAAAGATTTCTCATCTTTTCAGGCCTGTCGGTGTACTTTCCTACTCTTCTGAGCTCAGTATGTCTGTTCTGCTCTCTGGTGCTGGGGATAGACATTAAGCTCAATGTTTGGATGTGGCAATGGTCTCCCCATGTTTATAAGTCAAGGTTAAGTGCAGGAAACAGAAAACACTATATTTCAAGCACAAAGTAATTTAATATAGAATTACAGGTCTTCACAAAATCAAGATGCAATGATTGGTTTTATATGTACAGCCCTTGACTGGGCTGTGGGTGCCCAGATATCTGGTAAAACATGTCTGAGTGTGTCTGGGAGGGTGTTTCTGGAAGAGATTAACATTTGAAGTGGTAGACTGAGGAAAGAAAATTGCCTTCACCTTTGTTGGTGGGTGTCATCCAATCCATTGAGAGCCTGAATAGAACAAAAAGAAGGAGGAAGGGCAAATTTGCTCTCTGCCTGAGCTGGGATGTCCAACTTCTCCTGCCCTCTGACATTGGCATTCCTGGTTCTTGGTCCTTCAGACTCAAATCAGAACTATATATGTTCTGTTTCTCCTGACAACCTTCACTGATAACGCAAGGTAAGAGCTGGATTCAAGAGGGTTCTGCTAGACTGCTGATTGAAGGTTCAGCACTGGAGCTACAATCTAGGCATCAAAAAACTGCTGTGACTGTTGCTTTATACCCATGGAGTGGGTCTCCATGAAATGAAGTCCACCCTTGAAAACACTCACTTGTTGGAGTTTGCTTTCCAGCAGCCAGCCACAACCACAGGAAGATGACAACTGCCTCACTGTGCTAATAACAGTCTTAATCTCTGCCAGTGTATCTAGTTAGCAAAACAGAGTGCACACTAAAAATCCTATCTGCAAGAAAGTCTGGGAAATATCATTTTCCATATTCTGAACTATCCAAATAGAAGCAGGGAAGAATGAAGTTTGAGGAAGCCAATGCCAGAGGTTCTATACATCATGCACTCCCACTCAAGACATGTGATGGTCACTGACATATACCATGATTACTTTTTATGGCAGTGACCTTCTGATACTTTGCTTCCACTACTAAGCCCCTAATTCCCTTCTGATGTGTGTTTACATTCTTTCAGTGATTACTAGTGATTGTGAACTCCAACCTGCCCTCCCACTAACTAGATTGCAGAATTTTGAAGGCAGAGAAAGACCTTGTCTGATGTTTTCACCACAGCAACCACAGCATCTGATCCAGAGTGTCTGCTTATTAGGAACACAATACAAATTTGATGAATGAATGAATGTTTGGCAGCTGTTAGTGAGTCTTCAGGCACTTTTGTGCCTTCTAATTGGTGGAGATGGGTTGCAAAGTATTTGTAAGGATCAGAACCTCCTTCGGCACTAGAACAGTGCAGATATAATTCTGAAGAGTGGTTTTAAGCAGGACTGTGTCATAAAGAAACTAATTTTTAGCTCTTTTTTCCCTCAAAATTGCATGACAATAAACTATCTGGGTCGATTTAGTTGAAGAGTTCTCTTGTTGAGTGCCATTATCCCATACTTTGACGTTATCACATGACCGTGGATTGGTTTTTAACGGGCTCTTAATTTGTGTTTTAATGCAATAACTTATTTACCTGCTTTTTACTTATTCATCTGTTCATAGTCTGCCTGTGTATTGAAAGATCTTTTGAAGGAGACCAAGTTAGTCATTCAGCCCAGCCTTGTGACCCAATGTATCATCTTAAACATTGTTAATTATCATAAAGTTATAAAGAACAAACTTTTTCCAAATAAATCCTCCCCGGGACTATGTCCCTAGAGTAGTTAATAACTTAATTAATGATAATAACTCATTTTTATTTCAAGTAAGATCGTTATTTCTGTGCATTTATGACTTCAGCGACCCAAGGAAAATGCGTTTCTAGTCTCAGATCCTTCTTGCCTTGCTTCTGCCTTATTTATCATGTGCTTTTTTTTGAAAGGGCAAAATAAGAATTCTAAAATTTATTCTCAACTGCATGTAATTTAGACTCCAGATCCTATCAAAAGAATTTTTCACCTGTATACCACATGAATTAGTTCTGTTTTTTGTCTCTGTTGTTTACTTTCTATTTGGAGCTTAGATACATTGGTGGCTCAGACTTTTACACTGGAGGGGTTGAGGCATAGAGATCTGGCCTGTGTTTTTGTGGCTGTGTGTATTAGGGGAGGGCGTACGTGCATATCTACATATGGGGGGTGATGCCCAAAAGCTTTGTTCTTCTTTTTTGCATCTAACATATTGATAAAATGGAAATAATAGAACCCCTAGAATATCAGAGCTGCATGAGATTTCAAGAAATTTTCCAGTTTTATTTTCTCACTTTACAAATGAGAAAACTGAGGTCCAGAGAGCTTAAATGATTTGTGGAAGAAAAGTGAAAAAAACACAGTTGGGAGAGTTGATCCAGTTTGGGAACACCCAGGCTAGACCAGCGTACTTTCCATTACAGTTCTACTTATTCTAATGTTAAAAGACAAATAGTCTTTCATTGTCTTTCATTGCTACTCAGCAGTGGGAAAATTAATTCAAAAGGCCCGAGATACACTAAACGTCAATAGTTCTGGGCCTATGAGTAGTTATATTAACTCATTTAGGGGAGACAGGCTATTGATAAATAGATTCGGCTGCTGCGGCAAGAGTAAACAGCTCCTTCATTGTCTTAGAAGTCAATGATTCTTTTTAAACATTAGACATACTTCCTGAGAGATACAATTATCACTCCTAGATGTTACTGAAGAATTTGAAGCTTTGAAGAAAGTTTAAATAAAAATCAAAACAGGAACTGCAATTGTGCACTAGGCAGTCTACCCTGTGTGCCATCTGACTTCCAATAGGAACATTGTTTTATAGATCAAGGCTTCCACGTTCATTCCGTATACACCAAAAGATCTGAAAAGTACAGCTTTTCTTCCCTAAACTGAGGTTGAGTTTGAAATAGGGGCATTCTCCTGATTCTCGTATTTTGAACAGAGTGGTAGAAACTATCGTACAAAGTAACATCAGCCAAATACGAGTTTTTGACAAGTCACTTACCTCCCTAGTCCTCCATTTCCACACTTATACAATGAGGGTGTTCTTGATGCCTCTGAAGGCGATGTAATAAAGAGTGATGTATTCATTCATTTATTCATCTATTCACTTATTCATTTAATCATTCCTTCAACAAATAATAGAGGATCTAGGATACCTTTTATTTCTAAAAATGCCCTATTCCTTATCTCACAAAATGGGATTGTGTTGTAATTGTTTTCTGCCTAAACCTCTCCTGCTACTACCAGACTATAAGCCCCCTGAGGGCAAACACTATGTCTTATTTACTGATGAATTCTGGGTACCCAAGAGGCTGCCTGTCACACAGTGGATATTTGATCAATAGCAACCAGTGAATGCAAGTATGTTCCTAATAAGTCTGCAGTGTCCTGACCTTGACAGAAAACCACACAGACAAAATTCATTGTTCCTAGCACAGACTGTGAAAGGAATATACGTTCAGTTTTAGGGAAGCACAGGGGAGAAGCATTGACCCTAGCTTGGTGGGATCAGGAATGAAGTATTGAATCTTTACAAAAACTGCAAGATAAGTGCCGTTCTATTCACTTGTATAGATGAGGGAGACAAGCCTTGATACTCTTAAAACTCAAGGATCTCACAGTAAGAAAGTAGTGAATCTGGATCTTCAACTCGTGTATCTGCATCCAGACCTTTCCCCTTGACTCTGCTCTGTTTCTTCCTCAGAAAGTCCATAGGTCCATCTTTCCTACGGAAGTTATCTCTGCAAGCTGAGGTTAACGATTGGAGTAGTCTGCAGGCCAGGAGCCCTGTGAGCATCTGAATCACTTGAGATAGAAGAGGTTTTGTGTCGTGGTGTCTTTGGGCTGATAGAATGCTACCAAGCTTATTCTCCTTTGTTTCAGGTGGTCCTCCTGAAGGCAGGCAGTCTGACAGGTGCAGCATTCCTCTATTCCAAATTATCCATATAATGCCTAATACTATTTCAGTGTTTTATCTTCAGTGATACATTGACTGATAGAAACATGAAGTGCCTTTGCTCCTCATTTTGTGATTACAAAATAAAAGTATTTAAATTCCAAAAATAAAGTCAGTGTTCCCACCCTCCTTCCTTTCAGTTACAGCTTTGTTTTGATCTTTCTTGCTTCAAATATGCTTTCAGTGGTTTCAAAAGTTAACTTCAATACTATTGGTTACCAATTTAATGATGGCTTTTCAGTTTTCTACCCACTGGGTCAAAATGTTAACCGACCTTTGTCTCTGCCATAAGTCCCATCAAAGTGTTTACATCTATCCCAAATCTCTTTTAAATTCAAATAAACAAGTTCAGCAGAGACACAAACACCACGTGGATAGTTAACTGCAGCCTGCAGACTGTTCCAGTCGTTAATCTCAGCTTGCAGAGATTCTTGACAAAAAAAAAAAAAGAAAAGGAAAGGAAAGGAAACAAGAAAAAAAAGAAAGGGTGGATGGTCTCTTTAATGAGGCTTTCCTTCTCATTTATCAAAGGTGGTATAGCTTTGCCCAGCTGGCCTGGCTTGAGAAAGGAAAAACAGCTTAATCTAATTCACATAGAAGACCTCTGTTAGTGAAAAAATACATGTATTCAGGAATATGTTTCTATGATTTATTTTTTTAAGCCATGCCCTTTGCCATGGGTCCTGTGTAGGGTCTGTGATAGAGATGATTAAAGAACACCAAAAATCAGGACATTTGAGTAAGTGCCCTATTGAATAGAAAACATTTTTTTTTTTCTGATTATTTCTCAAATGTCCTCCCAGTCAGGATGGTTGGCAAGTATTAGAGCAAAATTATGGGGCTGGAGAGCTCTTAGAAATTCTCCAATTCAGACCCCTCATTTCCTCCATGAGAATCCTCACGTGTCTACGCTGGCTCAGTGGCTTGACCACTTTTTCACAGATAGGGACATTTGTGTAACCAGGAAGCAGATCTTCCTGTTTTGACCAGAACCTTTTCCCACTACTTTATTGTGGTAAGCTGGGATGGGAAACGTTATGTTATTTCCTTCTTTTGAGGGGTGAAATGTGCAACAGAGTTGAATCTCTTTGGCATGGTCTGCTCAGATAAGGACACACAAAGAGCTCAGTTCATATGGGCTTAAGTGAAAAAACAGAACCTAGTGGCTATGCAAACACAAAGTCTAAGGCTTAACATGGACCCAGGTCTCTCAATTTTTGATCTCCTGGCTTCTGATCATCGTGACTTCATTGTAGGCTCCCTGCAGTGGCACGATGGGTACTCACAGTGCCAGGACTGCATCCTCCCAGGTTCAAATCCAAGGCAAAAGAGAATTCCTCTCTTCCCCAATAGTCTGGACTGATACTTATTAGCTCAATTGGGTCACATACCCACTTATCATTATGGCCTGGGAGGATATGATGCTTTTGAGGAACAGGCCTGAATCACATGCCTTTGGAGCCAAGAACATTAGTTCTAACAGAAGCATTGAGACTCAGGGAGAAGGTGATTCTCTACAGGAAAACTGGGGTATGTTTTACCTGACAAAGGTTGAGTGGATGTGGACAACACAAACAACAAATAATCATTACAAACAGCATTTTATGACAGTCTTTTCAGAAGTCAACATCTTTCTTTCCTTTGTTCATTTGTAAATTTCTTTTAGCTTTAGCCCAGCAGAATCATAAATATGCAAAGAATAAAGTCCTATGGGAAAGAGTATGCTTGACTATGATAATGATCCTTTCATTAAAATGTAAGTTCTTATTATTTTAGAAAAAAATACATAGTGAAATTTTAAAGCAGTAACCTGAGTTGACTACCAATAGGCTGGAGAACTCAGGGTGCACAGGCAGAGGTCTCTGGAGGAGAGGAATTTCTTCAAGCTTAGCTAAGTTCCTCTTCCCTACAGCTCACCCACTGTGCTCCTCAATGAATATTGCCTCAGTGTGGTGGGCTTCTTAGCATTCAATTGCTGCCATTTTCCTCATTATTCTAGTACTCACACAGCATACAGAAAACAAGTCACCACATACCAATTGAGAAATTTTCAGTCTCCCTTTTCTTTGCTATCTGGGTTGGATAGTTAAAAAGAGGTTAGATCTATTTTTGACCATAGAGAAATCCAGTGGGCTTGACAGGAATCTTCTCAAGCTGCCAAAGCCCTCTTTTGTAAGTCTGTTCTGATTTCGTGGTGCAGCAAGCCCTCTGAGTCTTGGTATTTTCAATGTCTTCTCTCTACTAATTGTCCTGAGGATGAGAGGAAGACTCATGTGGCCACAGGGCAGTGTTATCTGGGATGCTCCGTTTGCAAACCAATGGGGCTCCTGGAAAATGGACTCATCCATGCTTTTGGAATGAAAGTGGCTTCACATTGCCTGGGGTCCATGCCACAGTCTGTGGTATCACCTTCAAATGCAAGACTGAGAATGATTCATTTAAAATCCCACCTGAAATTATTCAAACAGGTGTCTGTCCATGCTGATTAGTTCTCATTTCCACACTTAAGACAGACCTCTGGAATTGCAATGGATACAATAGTAGTATTCAACCTATTCAAATATTGATTAAGTATGTCTCTGCATGCATACCACCACATTCTCCTTTGATAAGTGATCTTGTATACAGATAGTATTTTCCAGCAAAATTGACCCTTTTATAAGTGAAAGTTTGATTAGAAGCCAAATATCACAGTAGCAACATGTGCCTGAAGCATCCCTTTTCCTGTGAAATCTCTCATTTGGGCACAGCATGAATATACACTTTCAGTATTCAGCCAAAAATAGTAGATTTGCTTGAAGCCTTTGATTAATGCAAATAATTGCTACACTAGAGCAGCTCTGATGCTTAGGAGGCCATTAGTGGTGCACAGCTGCCATCAACCAGGAACAAGCTGCGCATACAAAGATGATCCATGGACCAATTCCATGGCTGGAGCATTGTGAGTGCCCTACAGTTTGGTCCGAATAACTCTTAGAGTTGTACTGTGTGTGCCTGGGGGTTAAGGATACAAGTGGCTGGGACCGAGTGCCAGCAGAGGTGGTAGAGCAGGATGGGTGATAAAGGAAGTGTCTGCAATAACAATTTCTTCTATTTCTCTGGTACTTTATAGTTCATCTATTTTGACTTAGATTCTCACAATGTGTGTGTTAATTAAGTAAGGGAGTTTTATGACCTCCATTTTACCACTAAGGAAATGAGGATCATGGAAATCAAATGTCTTGTTCAGTATCACAATGACTACAGTTGGTGGAATTGGGACACAAATCAAGACTATTTGCATCCAAGTCCAGTATCTTCCTACTCTACCAAGTAGTAGCATTGCTCTCTGGCTGAAGATAAAGATATAAGTGAGTTCCCCTCTTAAAGATACTGGGTAGAGTGATGGGGCATGAGAAGTAGGTGAAAGGTCACTGAACTTTGTTTGGATATTGAATCTTGTGCATCAAATAAATTATAAGTGGCCAAACTTTGAACATTATTGTCTATGGAGTATAGAATTATTCTCATGTGTCATCCTGTGCAGTTCTTGGCAAAAACCTTGAGCAGAAACCTGGCTAGTTAGTCTATGGAAAATGCATTTACTTCTGGAGAAGACTCGTATTGATCAAGTTTGCAGGGATTATATGCCAAATTATGAATTTACTATAAGAAATGTAAGATTGGGGAGAATAGAATGGTCCAATCTCTTTCTGTGTACATGCTGCATGGAACGCTGTTTTGTTTTGTTTTGTTTTTTACATTATTTGTTCAGTTCTTCCTTTTCTTTCCACCTTTGCCATCATATATTGCTGAGGGAAGAATGTACCTACTGCTATCATTGGCTTTGGTCTTGACCTTATGACCAGACTTAGCCAATGAACTATGAGGGGCATTCTGTACAAAACATGTACAAACTATCCAATTCAAAGGTAGAAATGTGCTTGTGTGGTGTAGATTACACTTGTGTCCTGTCCTGCATAATGAAGAGTATACTGAGGTAGCCATAGTCCTTCATCCTGAGTCTTGAAATAAGAGAGCCACGTGGAACAGATCTGAACCCAACCTAAAGTCTAAAATAGAGCAACCACAGCCAACCCAGGGATCTGTGAGCAAGTAACAAATGTTTGTTGTTGAAAGCTACTGCAATTTTGCATTATTTTGGGGGGTGCGTTATTGCAACAATAGCTGGCCAGTACAGATGCCACGTCATAGTTAGAAAGATATTGCTTGAGTGTGAGTTGAGATCAAATGGTTCATGGCCTCAGCCTCATTTATTGGGTTTGATCGTCTTCTCTCCTGAATGGGTATTTCCATTGTCAACTTTCTTTTCCTTTGTTGCCATGGCTTCCTAACTCCTCTTTTGCTCAACATAGTCCTTTTTCCTTCATAGGGAGTGTTAGTCCTTTTTTCCTGATGGGAAGTACTTTTAAGTGAGTTCACTTGACTTTTTTTTTTTTTTTTTTGCATTTTCTTGCTTGTTTGTATTATTTGTTTGTAATGCATTTATTTATTTTATTGAAGTATCGTTGGTTACAATGTGTCCATTTCTGATGTACAGCACAAAATCCCAGTCATGCATATGTATACATATATTCATTTTCATATTCTTTTTCATTAAAGGTTATTACAAGATATTGATTATAGTTCCCTGTGCTATACAGAAGAAACTTGTTTTTTTATCTATTTTTATATATAGTGGTTAATATTTACAAATCTCAAACTCCCAAATTTATCCCTTCCCATCCCTTTTCCCCCGTAACCATAAGATTGTTTACTAAGTCTGTGAGCCACCTGATTCATTTATGTCTCAAGTTCTACTTTCAGAAAGTAACCATGTTTCTCTGATTTCTAGTTACAGTGATGCTTCATTTGAGTCTCATTTCAGCAACAGTATCTACTGTAGTTACCTGTGGACCATTTGGTAGGTGGGAAGAAAGCCCCTGCTAAGCTATAATCATAGTTAAAATTAAACTACAGTTAATACTGACCAAGTCAGGGCTGGGGCATGGTGTGATTAAGGCAAACAAGGACTGGTGACCTACTTATTTCCCTGAGATGGAGACGGGAGATGGGTGGTCATGAGCTGATTAACCTTGATTGCTGACCACCTATCTGGAAGAGTGAGAGGAGAGAAGGGGAAGCTGAGCATTGTGGGCTCAGAGTAAGGATCAGGAAGGACCATGCAGGCAGTTATTCTAGGTCCCCAAACCCCAGTTCAACCGAATCTACTTAAGTAATTAAAAATTGACCAGGTTAAGTGCTTGAAGCAGGAAGAGTTCTAAGTAAAGGGGACATTTCATACAGCCATATATTCTCAGAATTAAGACCAGAAGTTCAGCAGCCAGTCTTCCTGGGTTTGTACCTTGGCTCTGCCACCACTGTAAGCTGTGTCACGTGGGAAGACCATGCCTCACCTCTGCTTTCTTATGGAGACAGTAATAGTGTCTACCTCCTAGGGTTGTTTTGGGTAGTAAATGAATTAATAAGCATAATATGAACAAATGAGTACTTAGGGTACTACTTGGAACATACTAAATAATCAATAAATATGACTTGTTATTTATCTGAATACACAATGACATCAAATTTTGTGTGATACCAGATGTAAGACAATCGTTATGTTTAAGGAACTTAGACTCTAACTGAAAAGACCACTATTTTTCTATAAAAATATAATAGTGCAGACAATATTATATATCAGAAGGGGAAATTATAAATATTGGTGTGTATTTTATACTTTATCATAGACTGAGAGTTTTCTGTGCTTCATAAATAGGAACTGTCATTATGAGACCGGCTGAATAAATTATAGTACCATCGCACAGTGCAATACTATGCAGTTGCAAAAAATGAGAAAGAACTCTAGACTCTTACTGTGGTGGTTTCCAGGATGTATTGTTAAGTAAAAAACAACACGGTACAGATTCGAGTTTATAGTATCCTTCCTTTTGTAAGAAAGACAATTAAATACAAAAATTATGTGGCTATTTGATTATTTGTGAGATAAGGAACAATGGAAAGATAGTCAGTTTTAATAAAAATGGGTACCTTTATGGATGGGGAGGGATGAAAGCCAGATTCTTTTGAGTATAATTTTTACATAGTTTTGATTTTTGATCATACGAATACTTAATATATTCAAAAGACAAAATTAATCCAAAGGATTAAAAAAAGACAAGCCCGTAAAAGTAAACAAATGGAAATAAATCAGTCTGATTCTATATCAGAATTATAACATAATCATACAGGAAGTGCATCTTGAGTGACTTTTGAGCAAAATGCTTGGACTGTTCATTAGTGGGATATATGATTAAAAACAACTCCAAAATAACTCTAACTTAATTCAGTGATTTTGTTATTACTAGTAGTAATATAGTATTTTAGACTTGAAACTATTTCGTGTATATTGTTATATTTAAAAAAGAATGTAATGCTATTAGAAACCAAGGTGTTCTAATATAAATATAAAATTGAGAAATTAAGAAAAGTCCTAAATTTAAATTTGAACTTAAAAATGTCAATATGAATTTGTGATTTCTAAACTGCACTAAGGGATTTAGAAACAATAATACCACAGTAGCAATGAGCACACCTAATACTGAATTTTGTTTTTTAAATACCATTCCCTACTCAAAGAAACCAGAGCTCATTAGAGAAATGGCTCATTTCAAATTTGGGGCAAGGGACAATATGAGCAAGGGACTGATAGAGATAGAAGACAAAGAAACACTCAAAAGACTAACAGGGGCATGCCAGAGAACTCAGGACCCAACTCAGTGGGGTTTCCACTGCCCCAAATTTGTGGCAATTTGAACATCAAAAGAATAATTATTATAATTAAGTTTAAAACCTTGACTAAAGACCATGAATCCTAAGAGAGTCACTTGACAATATTGGAAGTGGTTGTTATATCAGCTCTTTATTCTGAAATATAGTGATTCAAAATAAAGCAAACAATAAAAATAGAAGATTAACTGTATGTTTTTTAGGAACAACATTCCTGGTTGCTGAAAAGAGCTCTTCTCTACCTAAACAAACAAACAAAGCCCCTGACATTTAAATGTAGAAAATGATGGGATTAGGAAGTCACCATTCTGCAGCCTCCAGTGAGAGTCTTGATTTAGACGAGGGTGGTAAATAGATGAGAAAACCACTAGGTGAGAGGTTGCTGGGCACGGGAGATTCACGTGATGCCAGTGGATGGGCCCACTGGTTAATTGCTAATTGCAAAGGGAGGGCATACTTTTATAATCGGGGTGACAAACATAGTAAAATGAATTGTGTGACAGTCTAAACTTAAGTGTCTCCCTATGATGCAGTCTGAAGATCCAACATCTCCTATAAGTATTCTTACCCAAAATAGTTAGCTTGATAGACCTCACTTCCAGTTTACAGTAAGTAAAGGGAATAGAGAAATAAGTTAAACAGTGCTGTGAGGAAACAGTCAGATCTAGAATGTGTAACAGTCTACCAAAGAGATGGCCAGGTTGCTTCAAAATGTCAGTGTCATGAGAAGAACATAAAGATGGGGGAACTGTTCTAGGATAGAGACTGAAGGGACAGAACAAACACACTATGAGAACCTTGACTGTATTCTTGTTAAAAAGCTAATCAAACAATGAACAACAGCTTTAAGACATTTTGGGCATGATAGAGAAATTAAATATATACTGGATAAGAGATGATATTATTGGAATTATTGTTAATGTCCTTAGGTGCGGTGGTAGAACTATGTTTATGTGGGATAGTGTCTTTCTTTTTAGGAGTGGCACACTGAAGTATTTACAGGTAAAGTGTAATGTCATCTGCAATTTACTTTCAAGTGATCTAGGAAAAAAAGAAAAATATGTGTATACACATACACACATATTTATAGATAAACCAGATATGGAAGAATATAAATAATTGTTGAATCTTGGTGGTAGTTAAATTGATAATTATTCATTAGACTCAATTCTTTCAATTATTCTATGTTTGAAATTTTTCATAATACAAAGTTGGGAGAAACAGACTCTTCTCATTAGCTGTTTTTAGTGATTTTAATGATTTTGAAATGTCTATATTATTGACAAGCTCTTCTATTAGATTTTAGTCAAGCATAAACCACATTAATGCAACCACTAATAGTGCAGATTTCTCTATTACAGAATTTATTTCTTTGCTGTTAATAGTAATTTCCAGGCAGGATGAGCCATTAGAGGATCTGTCTATTAGTAACACTGGTTTGTGTTTTGTTTTTCTGTGTCTGGAAGTCAGAATCCAAAAGAAAACCCAACTAGCCTTCATGTTACTACTGATCAAGTTTCAGAGAATGTCAGATGTCTTCTGTCAGAACTGTTATAAGAGTCAGGTTTCATGTAAAATAAAGGTTATTTGCAAAATGTATAATTAGAGCTATTATGCATCATTTTGAGAATTGAGGAAGCATACTGACCTTTTTTTTTAGAATGGGTTTAGTGCTCAAATGATTTGGTTTAGAGATCCAGTGAGATGAAAAAAAAACCTATGAAAATTTATGCCAGAAATAAGGCAGATCAAGATAAATTTTCATATTATCTCAGGGCTGGGTGTGAACTTGACACTAAGATTCTGCCCTCACAAACATTTGCCAGCACCATGCATTAATTGAGTAGAAGAGACCAAATGGGGGATGTTGTTTTTTCCATTTTTTGATCCCTTTAGAGATTTCTTGTGTATGGGTGTGTGTGTGTGCGTGTGTGTGTGTGTGTGTGTGTATCTGTATGTATTCCCTTTCAAATGCTTCTTCTCACCTTCCACTGTCCCACTGCAACAGAATCTCTCTCTGCCACTACCGTTCGTACAACTGGACTCCCGCTGTCAGTCATTAAATGCTCAAACATTCCAGACAGTCTGGGCTCCTGTCTTGGCATGGCTTTCATGTCACTCAGCTTAGCTGGGGGCTGGACTTAGAGAAAATTGAATCTGTCGACAATTCAGAAGGGCATGGTTAGCACTGTTATTGCTGCCCTGCTGCTTTGATCCCCCCAGCAAGGAAAAAGCGATTTAGAGGTGAAATCTCTGGGGCAGGTAAACAGTTTTCCAGTGAGACCGACCTACCTACAAAAAGGGGCACCATGAGGAAGAATCAAGTGATAATTTTCATTAAAATAAACAAAAAGAAACAATAACAAAACACCGAATAAGGATCAGGTTGTTAATATTATTTTATTTAATTGGAAGTGGATATTTGCAAAAAAGAAACACTAGAAGGAAAAACCAGAAACCCCTGTACCTCATTTAATGATTTTGATTTGTTTCTAAAAACCTTACCTCTAAGTGAAAAACCATTATATAAAAACATTTTTTTCTGTTAGTTTTAACTGGAAAAAGTTGTGATGCATTCCATCCAACCCAAAATACCCAATCAATATTCAAAGGTAGAAAATATTATCAATTAAACAACAGAAGTAATTTTAAAGTAACTTTATATAACTAATAAATGACAATTTGAAAGTAAATAAACATTGTTTATTTAGAACAGGTAATTTAATGAAGGTTTATTTTAATGAGGTTACTCACCAAGGAAGAGAGGAGACTATCAGTCCTTCTTCTGAAGGTAATAGAGAGTCAGGTGATTAGTTTCTAGGAAGGCAACCTTCTAGGGACTGTGGTAGCCTTGCTCTCAAACTGCATGTAAAAATAAAGTTATAGCACATACAAAAAACTTCAGGGCAAAATCAAACTAAACATGAGAGAGCCTCAAAACACATGGATAGGATGCACCTGTAGGACACAGTGGAAAGTCATAGAAAATGCTACCTATTCAACCCCCCACCCCAACTTGGTATACGACTGCAAAGAAAAAAGTTTGGAGTTTATCGAAACGTAGCTCATGATAAAAGCTCAACCGTATAATATTCTCTGACTAGGAACTGCTGTGTCAAGTAAATTAGTGGGTGTATCTTTGCTTGGAACCATAGTGTCAAATAGCCTTTCTTATAGCATATATTTGGTATCTTTGAATGAAAATGTTGATACAGCAGAAAAAATGACTTGTTCACAAGTGGTATGACTTTTCATGCACCTTTATGATGAAGCTTCTTAACTCCATGGCTGCTTTGTGACTATGTGTTATGTATAAGCATGTCACCCTTGTGAGTATATATCTTAGAAATTGTTCAACTCATTTTTAGTTGATTGAGAGGATGTGGTAGCACTTACTTGTTCTCTCAAGATTATGTCTGGGCAAATATAATCACCATCTACCTGGTTGCCTTTGCCAGAAACCCGGGAGTCATTCTTCTTGAATGCTTCATAGCTTCTTAACCTCCAGAATAATTCAATTTCTGTTGAGTCTGCATCCTGAGAATCTCCTGTACCCATTTTCACTTTTCTACCTCCACTGCTTTCGCCTTTGGGGCTTCTTCACAGTTGCCTCCTGTTTGCAGTCCTATAAGCATTGGCCTTCCTGTAATCAATCTCCTTGACTGTATTTTTCATCAGTTTATTCATTCATTCAATAATCATTTATTGAGAATCTACTATGTAGAGGAACTGTTTGGGGCACAGACTTTATAGGTGTGAACAGAACAGACAAAAGTTCCTGAACTCATGATTTTACCCTTTGGTGGGAGGAGAAAACAATATAACACATATGTAAGATACATAGTATATTACAAAGTGATGTATTAATAAGATAAAGAAAGAAGAGAGATGCGAGTGTTGGGGAGAGGGAGATGGAAGTTTAGAAAAGGTGCTTAGAGGTGATCTTACTACACATGTGGCATCTGGGTGGGGTCTTGAGAGGACTAAGTTGTGAACTATGCAAGTCTGGGGGACAGGAGCAATTAAGAGGGAAGAGCAGGCACAAAGACCTGTGCCTGGTATTTTCCACCTGTTGGAGTGGAGTGTGAAGAACAGTGGCAGGAGAGGCCAAGAGAGCTAGTGGGAGCCAGATCATGTAGAATCTCATAGGTCATAGCAAAGACCTGGACATCTATTTCTCTGAAATGAGAAGCCTTTAGGGATTTTGAGCAGATGTCTTGATCTCAGTTACATTTAAACAGGATGAGTCTGGCTGCTGTTTTGAGACTGCGCTGCAGGAAATAGGGCAGAAGAGAGAAACTGTTAGGAACCTGTTACAATACTCTGGTTGCCAGAATGATGTTACTAACATACATACCTGACCATGTCATCCTCTGATTCAAAATTCTCCAATAATTTTCTCACATGGATAGGATAAAATTGAAACTCCTCTGAATAGCTTCTGAGGTTAGTCATAACTGCTGCCTCCTACCATTTTGATCCCATTTCTTGCTAATCTTGACACTCTCCTCTCCCCAACATTCCCTTATCTGATTGACACTTGGTAAATGTCTATTGAGTCTTCAAGTCACATTTCAAATGCTTCCTTCTCCATGAATACTTTACTGAATTCACCTATGTTCCTATCCCACATTCTATTTGAGCATTTGTGTCTTTCAATATTAATATTTTTGGCTCTCTCCTCACTAGAATGTGTGCCTCTAAGATTAAGGACTCTGCTTTTCTTTCTGTTACATAGAAAATCAAAAACAAAAACAGTTAAGTTAATGACTTTAACCATGGAATATGTGTTGATTTTTTCTCTCTTTATGCAGTATGGGGGAGGGGAGGTGGAGGATGATGGAAAAAGTACTAGATTTTGAGATTGTGTAAATTACTAATTCTTTTTTTAATTTCTCTCAAGCTTAAAAAACTCGAGACTACTGAAATCCTTATCTGGATGGGGGTCTTTGTGGGGAGATTTACTAACGTTGCTTCTATCTGCTGATGGCATCTCCCCTTTTCCTTTTTAAAAAACTACATCTCTTTATATTTTTCCTTTTATTCATTCTATACCAGAGTTCTTCCACTAATGCTCCAAGAGAAAAAGAAAAAGAAAAGAAGAAAAAAGACTTTTATTTAGCTGCTACTCTTTATAATGCCCTGTGGTTATTTATTTATTTGTTTGTTTTGTTTTGTTGGGGAAAGGACTGTCCTAGGCATATAGGCTAGCACTCAATTTCATGGTTGAGTTAAATGTTTGTTTTACTCAAATCTCAAAGAACGTTATTTTATAAAACTTAAGAAATGCATTTCCCCAAAATCTTTCAAGCCATTTTCCCTAAAATATCAGCTTCTAAGATACTTCTTTCCAGTTGTTTCTGCATATTTATTTTCTTGTTGCAAACCTCTTTTGAGACTGGAATTCACAGCATCTCCCTACAGTTTTCTCAGTAACATTCATTAGGATACCCTTTTGTCTCATCGTGTAGATCATTAATAAAGCTGTTAACTAACACTAGTGCCTCACTGATTCCTGGGACAAGGCTACCAGACACCTTTGTAGTGTGACACATCACCTTTATCCTTGGTTTCTATGTCACCAACCCTCAGATTTCATCCAGTATAGAATGCTGGAGTCCAAATCCAATCCAATTTGAATTTATTTTGCAAGTTAAGACTTTATTAGATACTGTATTAAGTGCTTTACCAAAATTAGGTTATGTTACATATTCATTTTCTCTCTCTTTTATTAATCATGCAATTCCTACTCCCTTTAAAAAAAAAAAAAAAAGAAAGAAAGAAAAGAAAGCAATTAGGTTTGCGCAGCTTGATTCAGTCTTAAAATCCAGGCTGCTTATTGCCCCTGGTTCCATTATAATCTAAACGCTTACAGTTGTCAGGCATCTTGCTTCTCTATGAAATCAGTGCCACATCAGCTTCTATAAAAACTTCACACCTCCTTAAGGCCTCAGTTGTTTTAGAGTGAAAGTCCCACCTGTTTAATGATGCTTGGATCTAGAAGTCTCTCCAGAGGCATTAAATAATAATGGTTTTAAAGTGCTCTTCATGAACTTCTCTTTCCCCAAAGATGCCTTTGGAACCACAAGGGAATGATAAGGAAGAAGCCCAGAGGAAAGGGTTCCTCATCCCTGCTATAATCAGAGCAATCCAGTCTTCATCTGTCTTCTGTATTTAGTGTTCCTTGCAGGGCTGCCTCTAGTCCATATGGAGCCTTTGTGCAAGACGGAAAAAGTCACTCTTCCTCTGGGTGGACACAGACCCATGCAAGTTGGCTATAGTTGTGTATAACATGTGATTTCCAAAAAGGGGATCTGCGGCCGAAAATGCATCTAGAAAACCTTTAACCTAGGTCAGCCATCTTAGGTAACCCAGGATGAAACCCAAATCAACAAGACCAACTTTTCACCATTCTATAGCAAGACAGTGTATTCAGCTCCTTTTATCTTAAGTATGTAAGTATTTTTGTTATTTTCAGTGGATAGGCACTCCTGCCTTGACCACACATTCATGCTCACAGATAAAGTAATTCATTCAACACATACTTCCAAAGTTCACGCTCTCACAAATTTATAAGCTAGAGGAAGAAGACAAATGATAAACAAAATCCTAAGCAAATGAAATACTAGGTATAGTATCACAAAGAAAAAAATAAAACAAAGAAAAATAAAGCAGAATAAAAAGACAGAGGTTGAAGTAGTCTCCTCCACTTAGTATTCAGAACATACTAATAATGTCAATTATCAAAAATATATCAAACATCCAATAATTTTTTAGTCATTCAGTAAATATTACTGATAGACATTGAAAGGAATACATGCAAACAAATAAAATGTGTAATAAAAACATTTTTCCTGCCCTCAAGGAGCTTGACGTCTAATGAGAGACAGGATATACATTTAATCAAACTATAAAATATATTTCATAATGAAATAATTGTTCGAAGATCTTCCAGAGAACAATGATTAATTGCAATTGGCAAGATGCTGAGAAGGGGGAGGTTTTATTCAATAATATTCAACAAACATTTGTGTATTTATATTTAGTAAGTGAAGGCAGGTCATACGAGCCAAGCATCAGCAATCAGAAGGATTTCAGCAGGAAGCCAAGGGAAAGAAGGGATGAAAGATAAGAAAGCTAGTCTGAAAAACAGAGTAGCCTGAGTGCAGTGTCGGGGATGAGACCTTGGAGGCATGGAATTGCATGCTAAGGAGTTGTGGGTTTATTTCATGTTGTGGGATGTTGTGGGTAATGCAACAGGAAAAAATGGAAGAATCTGATGAGATAAATGAATTGATATAAAGAAGACTTGCAATGAATTTGTAATGTATTGTATTAGTCAATATATTGACTAATATATTGAATATATAACAAATAAATTGTATTAGGGTTCTCTAGAGAAACAGAACCAATAGGATATGTATGTGAATGTGTATATATATGTGTGTGTGTGTGTATACATATATGTATATATATATATTTATAAATATTAAATATATTTTAAAATATACCTAAATATTACAAGTATGTATTATATATTACATATATATAGAGAAAGACTGAGACAAGTCCAAAATCTTCAGGGTAGAGCAGCAGACTGGAGACAGTCTGAAGGCAGAATTCTCTCTTCCTTGGAGGAGGTCAGTCTTTTTGCTCTTAAGGTCTTCAACTGATTGGATGAGGCCCACCCATACTATGGAAGATAATCTGCTTTCCTGAAAATCTACTGATTTAAATGTTCATCTCATCTAAAAAGTACCTTTATAACAATATTTAGATTAGTTTTTGGCCAAATATCTGGGTACCGTAGCTTAGCCAAATTGACACATAAAATTAACCATCAGAGATATCTTTCTATCATTTGTGGTACTCAACAGATGCTCAGTAAATGATTCTACCACTGGTCTCAGCAGCACCAGGTTTGTGGGCAGTGTAAGTTGCAGCTTGTATCCAAGTGATGAGAATGGAGGGCAGCTCTGATATATTTCAACAGAAGGCACAGTATTGGAGTTCAGTGCTTCCCAAACACAAACTTGCTTAGGAAGCACCTGGAAATCTTGTTAAAGTACAGATTCTGACTTGGTAGGTCTGACATGAGAACCAAGATTGTCATTTCTAACAAGGGATGCTGATGCCACTGGTCTGTGGGCCACACTTAGGAGAGCAAGGCAGTAGAATTTCTAAAACTGTAATTTTGACAAGATGGATGGGAGCCTGAGTCTCTGCAGAGGAAGAGGGGTCCTCTGAGTTATGATTTAAGGGATAGAAAAAATTGCCTTTAATCTCTCTTTGAAGGCAATGGTTGTCAGACTTTTGTGCCTCACAGTCCCGTGGAAAGTTTATAGAACATAGAGGCTTCACCTCTGAAAATTGTGATCAACTGTGTCTGGTTTAAGGCCAGGACTCCACATTAACAATAGTAAACCCAGGAGATTATGATGAAGATTTGGGACTACCCTTTGAGAAACACTGGTTTAAATTTCTAGGGCTCAGAAAAAAGTACAAATACACTATCTTGGAAAAGTTTTTGAGTCACAGCAACCACATTTTTCTGGAAAACAAAGCAAAGAAAAACGAAACAAAACTGGAAGGGTTGGAGAATAAATTTTGGCAAACTTAGAATTTTACTGAGGATGAAGGAATAAATAGTCCTGGGGAATGGTGAGTCTACAGCTAAATGGAAAAATTTCCTGATGAGACTGGACATCAGTTCCTCTCCTGCTGCAAGGCTTACCCAGGGCAAGGACCAAGAATTGTTCCCTAAGACTTTTGCATAGATATAGAATATTTCTGGCTGCTGGTTGTAGTATTTAGGATTGTCTAGCTGTTACATTAAAAATGCTTGAAATAACAGTGACTTTACTAAGATTTTAATTTTTCTCATATAAAAGAAGCCTGGCAGTAATTTGTAATGTGGTGTGGCTGGTGTGGTGACTCCAGAAAACTCAGGGGCACAGACTTTTTTTGTCCTAAGCATATTGCTTCATGGTCCAAAATGGCTGCTGGAGAACCAGCCATCACTTCTACATCTTAAGCAGCAAGAGAGAAGAAGGGTTGAGAAGGGCATATATTTTAAGAAAACTTCCCAGAAGTCCCATATAATACTTTCCTTTACATTTTAATGACCATACTTATTCAAATGACCAGTTTAGCTGAAGTATAGGAAATGTCTCCTCAACTCCACCCCGTATCTGTATTTTCGGCTAAAACTCAAATGTTCTTTTACAGAGGGAAGGGGGAGAATCAAAACTGGGAGGTAGGTAGAAGTCTCTCAGAGGAGTTGCTAGGGGTTAATCAGTCCATAGAGATGGCAGACTGGTCGGAAGGGAAGTAGAGGTCATCCTTACTAGAATGACCTAGGATGCAATGCTCTATGAAGGCAGAAGTTTCACAGCTAATTTTGCAATCACTCTGGCCTTCATTCATTTAAAAAATGTTGATGGAATTCCTTCAGTGTGCCAGACACTACTGTTTGGTGATACAACCATAAATAAGGTATGGGCTTGTCATTCAGGAACCTAACTTCTAGTAGGAGTCATTGATAATAGTTAAGGCTATTGCAGTGTGTCAATTGCAACATTGATGCTAAACATAGGTACTGAAGTGGCCCATAGGACTGATATCCAACCTGAACTTGGAATCAAGGAAGATGTCCTAGGTGAGGTGAGGGGTACACTGAAAGCTGAGTGGAAAGGAGGAATTACTAGGAATGTGTGTGTGTGTCTGTATCTGTGTGTATCTCTGTGTGCGTCCATGTATGTGTGCACACATGCACATGCCTGGGGGAGTGTTCCAGATGCAGAGAAGTCCCTCGCACTAAATAGGGAAAGATGTTAAAGGGACCTAGTATGGCAGGCTGTAAAGAAAGTTGGCTAGATCCTGACCAGCAATATACTTGTGTATCCATACTAAATTGTAACCCAATGAGTGTGTGTGCTCCTGTGCACATAGAAAGGTGAGGTTTCCTTAGGTGTAAGACTGAGAGAAGCAGTTATTTTCAAGACCATATAAGGAATCATACTTTTAACATTCTGTATACAGAATAAAATTTATGAGTGATAAAAGATTTTTTTTTCACCCACAAGGGATCATGGTACTGACTGTGATGGTATAGTAAAGGGTTGAGTGCAGATGGGGCAAAATCTAAATCTGCAATCTTGAATATTTTACATGCATGTGAGAGAAAAGGCTACAGTAATTCCCCTGGGGTTAATTTTCCAAAAATAGAATTTTATATTCAAAAGGAACCATTGAAACCAAGGACCGATTTTTTTTTTTTAAATATACTGAATTTGAAAAGTGAAAAATTTAGTGCAAAGTGCTTTAATCATTGAGGTTTCTCTGGGCCACTGTGGTAGATCCATCACAAATCCTAAAAACTCAGGTTGGAACTTTAATCATACTGATAAAACTTAGCCACAGCCCCGAAGATGCTGTCATAATTAAGAAGTTTTTGTTTCTCCTAATGGAGTTTGATGGTCTTAGTTTATCAGGAACCTTTGAATTGAATTAACAACACGAAACTAATTAATCCTGGTATACTCTAGCAATCCACTTAGAAATGGCATGCAAAATTCAATTAAGTCCCTTTGCCTTTTATGAAGCATGCACACTCAAGAAGCTTCGGTTTACAGCTGAGAATTAGGTAACAAAAAGAAAGAGCTTGTCATGTTTTTCAAACCCAACTTTTGAAATTAGACAATGGGTTTTAGAATTCTTCCCTGATTCAGAAAGTTGGAATCTAAAAGGACAGAACAAAAACCCTCCCTGAGCTAATCAGCCTTTTCCTCTCTCGCTTTTCCTTAGATCAGAAGAGAAAGATGGTGGTATGTGCCTCTGCTTTGCTGGCCCTGGTTTGTCACCAGAACCTTATAGCTCGGGCTGTTTCTTGAATGCTTTTTGCAAACTCTTCTTTTCCTGGCTTCTGGCATGCTCTGTGCTGTCAGTCTTATTGATTAAAACCCTTGGTGGATTTCAAGACCTTCTCGCCCTGTATTGTCACAGATCTATTTAAAATGGATTTTCTCTCTTTGCCAGACCTGCATTTCTCAGTTGGTCGAGCAGATGCAAAGCAGGTGGTACTGAGATTTCAAATAGAAGCTGTTTCTAGTTACTAGGGGGATAAATGCAGCATTATAACTTCTTTTGTTTTCTTGTCTCTTTACATTTTTATTTATCTAAAAAATTCTTTGTACCTTTCAGTGTATACAATTAATTCAAATAAGTAGCATCTATTGCTTTAATATAAGAGTATTTGGCAGGGGTAACATCTGAGGCTTTGAATATCTGAGACACAACGTGAGAAAGATGTGATAATGCACCACAAAGCAGAAAATGTTTTGTGTGTACTGCTAGTTACTTCTCCCATATTTATTTTCCCTTTTCCCCTCCCAGCAGCCTTTAGCATTGGAAAACATTCCTGGAATCTGGTGAATTTGATTTCAACCCCTCTAGCTTCAGGTTTGGAACCCATGACTTAGGAGGGGTGCATCAGAACATTTCTTCCCCTGGGTATTTAGATGGTTCAGGAGCAGTGATCTAAGATGGTGCTATCAGAGTGAATCTCAGGACTTTTGTTACCCAGATAGACACATGCTTTATGTCTCTTTTTTCAAGATGGAAAGTGCAAAATGAAGTATGTAAGAATGCCACTTTTGCACCAAGAGACAAAGCTAATACATGGAAGAGTCCAGAGGCCAGAGACTGCAGAACAATTTTCAGAGATTTTCTGAGGACATGCTGAACTTCTTGGCCAAAATGAACCTAAAGCCAGAACTATCTATCACTAGCCTTTTTAGTTTGGTGAAACAGTACATGCTTTGAATGTCTAAGCTAGTTAGGATCAGATTTTATGTTACTTAAAATGGAAAACATTCTAACTGTAAGAGCCAGTTTTTGATGCATAACAAAACACCCCAGAATTCAATGCTTATTTTAAAAAGTTAAATAATTTATTATTACTATAGTGCAACTGCCTGTGGGTTGGTGAGGTCAGTTGATCCAGGCTCAGCTTTGCTGAGCTGTTCGGCTCATGTGTTCTGGGCTTGATCATGAGCCTACTGCAGGTCAGCTAGCTTGTTTTTCCTTCTGAGGATAAACTGTGCTTGAGTCTGAGCTGGGTAAATCATTCTGCCTAGGGCAGCTTCATTTCATGTGTCTCTTATTCTTTTGGACCAGAAGGCTGCCTGAGGCATAATTTCTTCATGGTATTGTAGAGGCACAAGATGCAAAGCAGAAACATGCACAACCTCTTGAGGCCTAGGCTTCCTACTGGCTCATTTCTGCCTTGTTCTGTGGGCCAAAGCAAATCACAGAAATAAATCCAAAGTCAAGAGGAGAGAAACTAGACTTGACTTCTTTGGGGAAGAAGTGAAAAGTAACATGGTAAAGGGCAAGGAAAGAGGAAGGGGTGAAAAATTGGGGCCAATGATGCAGTCTGCCGTACTAGCTGATATATGACCCATACAATTATTATTATCTTGACAGCTCAAGATAGTTATAAAACTGGGTTGTAAAACTGTATAGAAAGTTGTTAGTCCAGATGTGGCAACCATTTGAAACTAACTTATGTTAGCTAATCTATACACTTATTTGTGTTATTTTTTCTCATTGAAGAAACAAAATTTAATTTTGAATTATGCTTTGGTTTCTATAGAGCTGATCTCTATTCAGATGTGAATTAATCATACTCTAGATTTTAAATATTTATTTTCTCTGCATATACTATTGATTTAATGATTGTAAAAAACAACTATTTCTTTGGAAAAATGATGCTATGTGTATTTATGATCTAACAATGCACCTTTATGTATGAACATATTTAATTTGTTTTACTGGGAAAAGCCACAGGTATTGAAAGCCTGGAACTTTTCACTTTCCTCACTCAGACTTGGATATTCCATTAAGATTCTGAGTATAATTTTAACAGTGATAGCAACAATATAATAATATAATGCTTACATAGTGCTTCATATGGGCCAAGCACTATACTAAAGTGCTCTTCATAAGTGACCTGATTTAATCTCACAGTTCATTATTATTTCCATTATACAGACAAGGAAACTGATTTACAAATTCAGATACATGGTAAATGGCAAATCTGGGACTTCATCATCTTAAGTACATTAAAATACTGTTGGAAACTCCATCATTGTACTGTAGCACACCATATCTGTAATAATATTATTGTCTCTCTGGGCTGTGAATTCCTGGAAATTAGAGATGGTCTTATTAATTTTTATATCCCCAATACCTAGCACAGTGTCTGGTACATGGCAAATAGTATGAAGGTTATTGGTATTTCATTGGATACAGGAACACATTTTACCACTTTAAAAAAAATAAGTAATTATTCCAATCTCCAGTTCACTTAGGCTCTTGTTTACCATGCTACCTTGTTATGCACTTAATCTTGGCTCACACTTTCTGTGCTATTTTTGCGGGTGAATTCACTTTTCCTCCCCTTAAAATTATGGAGTCCTAAGTACTTCAACGATGTTAGTCTGCTCTTGACACCAATAGTCAACAAAGCTCCAGTAATGTGGATTATAATGAGAAATTGATCCAGGATGGAAGTTCCTCTTTTTCTGTTTGGCATTATAAGAAAATAAAGGTATTGGTCTAGAAATGAGAGTTCTTGAATCTAATTAATTATTCACTTTTTAAGTTAAACATCAAATCTTCTAATTGCAGTTAACTTTTCCAAAATATGTAGACTTAAGAATAGCATGCTCCTCCTTTCAAGAAGGCTTTCTGGGTTAAATGTGGTCTTTCCCTTGAATCTTCATAGTATTTTATTTTTCAATTTTTATTTTGATTATTTATGCTCTTACAGTATCTCCACTATTGTTTTGGGCAGGAATTTAAATAAACATTCAGTACTATGACATATTAGAAGTCTCAAATACTCTCAGAGCTGGAACAGAACTTAGAAATGGGTTAAGCAAATCATATCTTTTGGTTCCCTTAATATTAAGTTCAATGTCTTATTAACTAACACAATATAACACAAATAGAGTTGGCTTTATTTCTTTGATACCATATTTGCACAGATGTTGATGAATTAGACCTTGAAACAGACATCACCAACCACCATTACCTTATAAATTTCTTGAAAGTAAAGTTTATATCTTATTTATTGACATACAGTCAGCACTTAATATGGTAGTTGGTGCATAACAGTTAGCACTGAAAGATAGGTGGATGGGTGGATGAATATCAGAGAAGTAAAATTAATATTTTGTAAGGTGTATATTAATGTCTTTTAATCACATGGAGGTATTGCCAGTCAACAGGCTAATGACAACTGAAATTAATTTTCTCACCCAAGTTAGTAATAACAGTCATAACAACGATTATTAAAAATAAAAGGCAACGAAAAAGTAAAAACAGTGTGTTTTCAACTATCTGTACCACAAATTATACTTCCAATTGAATGCTGTCCTTCAAACATAGGAAAGCAGGCTCCTTATTTAGTCCTACTCTGATGCCTGTGCTCACAACATTTTTGCAGCTTCCTTGAAAGAGAGATCACTCTCTCAGACACACATTTGGGTACTTGTTAAAAGTCATTCACATTACTTTGTAGTTACATGCTCATATTTCATTAAGGTGAAAAGATGACATCTGGAAAAACAGAGATGACAGTGGTAAAAATATTAACTTTCTTGAACTAATGAGGTAATATGGTGATCAGCTGGGGATTTGATGGCAAAACAAGAGTTTCAAAATATTTCTTAGAGTCTTTAGCCACAGAACAATGATAAAATACGCCAATTACAAGACCAGATCTTGTCTGCATTTCACTGTGGAAGACTGTGTTTTCAAAGGACTAATTTTTAACTGTTGTATCCTTTGATTTATGTTCCATAATATTTAAGTAGGTGGCTAGATGGAAGAATTGGAGCATGCCTCGAACACTTGACTATCATTTTGCAGCTTCTCTCATGAACTGTATTTTAAAGCAAGTACCATTATCCTGTGTACCTTCATAACAAGGACATTTTGACATTTTCCTAATAAATTATTGATAAGTGTGTGGAGAGATGTAAAGAGCTATGTCACTGCTATTATCTAACATTAAGCATCTTGCAGTTCATTTTTGTTAGTATTATTTCTGTTATTTCTTTAGATCATTTAAACTGGAAATTCTTTATATTCATTAGAATTTATATCTAATAGGGTCATTGGGCTTATGAGGCTTCCATGGAAAGTATTAATTATCAAAGAGGAATTCAGATTTATTTATATGAAGTTTTAATTTTCTTTACCATA
The DNA here is from genome assembly GCF_048773025.1 of Camelus bactrianus. Classification (NCBI taxonomy): domain Eukaryota; kingdom Metazoa; phylum Chordata; class Mammalia; order Artiodactyla; family Camelidae; genus Camelus; species Camelus bactrianus. The sequence goes on along the minus strand of NC_133550.1, from coordinate 37,753,800 downwards.
ACTTCTTTAGAAACCTCTCTCCTTCTCATCCCAGCCTAGGGATTATATCAAGAGATTAAAAAATGTAATTTCTCATTTTGATTGTTGAAATCCTGGGATCATGGTTATTCTGTCAGTTATACTACAGTAGTATATGTCATAGTTACTATTATAATTGTGACAATTGTTAGCAACCTTCCTTCTAGAGCCTTTTCTTCTTTTTCTTTTTTTCTCTTAAGCACATTTTGAGAGTATTTTTAAAGAACCACCCCCATTCCCTTGTTGAAAACCATATTCTACTGTATAGTTGGAACTGTTCTCAGCCTCTACTTGGGTTTTATCACCATAGCTTTCCAGGTCCTAGGGATTTAAATCACGTTTGTTTATCCTTGTTTATTCTGATAATCCTCTTTTTACCCCTGCTGAACAGTTGCCTAACTTGTTCAACACTGTATTTCTTTGTCTTCGTTTATGAATCTGCTTTCCCTTACTTTAAAATTTTTTCTACTTTTTTTTTTTTTTACCAAGATCCTGAGAATTCTTAAGAAATGTAGGGAAAAAATAAAATCTTCTAGGGATTTAGTGTAGATAGGAATTGATCTAATTAATATATGCAACTTTTTTTTAATTGAAGTATAGCGGATTTACAATGTCATATTAATTTTGGTGTACAACATAATACTTCATTTATACATATATATTTTTTCCTTTTCATATTCTTTTTCATTATAGACCATTACAAGGTATTGAATATAATTCTCTGTGCTATACAGTAGGACCTTGTTGTTTATTTTATATATAGTGGTTAGTATCTATGAGTCCTGAACTCCCAATTTATCCTTGCCCATCCTCTTTCCCCCCTGGTAACCATGTTTGTTTTCTGTGTCTGTGAGTTTGTCTCTGTTTTGTAAATTTGTGTCCTTTTTGTTTTTTTAGACTCCACATGTAGGTAATATATGGTATTTTTCTTTGTCTTTCTGTGTTACTTCACTTAATTAGGTTTATTTATTTATTTATTCTTAGAGGAGGTACTGGGGATTGAACCCAGGACCTCATGCTTGCTAAGAATGTGCTCTACCACTTGAACTATGTCCTCCCCCTGTTTTATTCTTTTTATGACTGAGTAGTATTCCACTGTGTATATATACCACAACTTCTTTATCCAGTCATCTGTCAATGGACATTTAGGTTGCTTCCATGTCTTTGTTATTGTAAATAGTGCTGCTCTGAACATTGGGGTCCATGTATCTTTTCAAATTAGAGTTTCTTCCAGATATATGCCTAGGAGTGAGATTGCTGGATCGCAGGGTAAGTCTATTTTGAGTTTTTTAAGGACTCTCCATACTGTTTTGCATAGGGCTGCACCAGACTACATTCCCATCAACAATGTGGGAGGGTTCCATTTTCTCTACACCCTCTCCAGCAATTATTATTTGTAGACCTTTTAATGATGGCCTTTCTATGTGAAGTGATACCTCATTGTAGTTTTGATTTGCATTTCTCTGATAGTTGGTGATACTGAACATTTTTTTCATATGTCTACTGGCCATTTGTATGTCTTCATTGGAGAAGTATTTGTTCAGGTCTTCTGTCCATTTTTGGATTGGGTTGTTTGTTTTTTTGCTATTGAGTTGTATGAGCTGTTTGTATAATAAATGTAACTTTAAGAACTCTGGATAATATGGGAAAATGAAAATGATTATTTTCTATGATAAAATATCATCCACCCCCACAATCCCTCCCCTGCCAAATATATAAGAGTTGTATAATAAAACAGAGAAAATAAAGTAATCCTTTCTTCTCAACACTATCATCTTATCAGTGCCATTTGAAATTGTTGGCTTACCTCTGACACTGGTAATAGTCATTATGAGATACATGGATTAGCAAGAGAGTGACAAGAGCTGGTAAAAAGATTTCAGATGCATCAAGGAGAGGGGCTTCTAAAATCTCTGCTGTTTGCTAAAATAGGCTTTTGTTAAAATGGAAATCTCCAGTCATCTCTAAAATAATTGATTGGCAAATACAATGAGTGACCTAGCTGAACCAGAAAGAATTTGAAAAGTACCAACAACAAAATTATATCCTTTTAGCCAAATATGTTTTCTTTTCACTGAAATATGATTGATTCATAATAATGCTAATTATACCTAATTATCATCTCAATTATTTTACCCTAGCAAGAACATTTCATCATTGTGCTGTTTATCAGTCATCCAATAGTAATTTATATTGTTTCTACTTTTTATAAAGAAAAGTTTCACTGGTTTAAATATACTTCCACGGTTTGGTGAGATATATAATTATTATTATTGGCTTTTATTTGATTGCAGGCCTTTGATGAGTTAGAATAGATTTCTCTAAAGTCTTCTAAAATAAGTTTTATCAGGAAACTAATTTAAGTGGCTTAACTGGGCCCATGTGGGAAGGCCACCTGTGGCTTTACTGATTAATTGGGGGTTATGAATCAACTTTTGGTGGGAAGAATGTGGCTGAGGACCTGATACAGAAACAAAAAGAAGAAAATGTTAAGCTGCTACCTTAGCCTCAGAGTTGCTAAAAACATTAAATGGGAGAATCTCCTTTTACATCCCTATCAGGTCCTCAGCTGGTCACCCTTTGAACATCTCCAGATTTGAGGAGGTCAATTGACTGAAAAAGTCTCTCCCATCAGTGGAAAATTTTTTTCTCTGAACAGAAACGCTTTTAACTCTTCATCCCACCTCTCCCTCTTGGGGCCACACAGAACATATCTAAAACCTCTTTTACATGACAGGCCTTCAGTTTTAATAATGGTGCTTAACATTTGTAAAGTGTTTTCTCGTTGACAAAGTGGTTTACAATACGTCATCACATTTAATCGTATCAGCAGCCCTGGACATAAGCATAGTTACCTTCCATTTCACAGAACACTTTCCTTATTCTGCTGTCTCACCTTTACCTCTCTCCAAACCTGTCTCACTCAGCTTTCGAGACTTTGAATGCCCTTCTGTTCTGGCTGCTGCTCTCTGAATTCTTTCTTGTTGAGTTTTCTTTGTTTTAAAAGTGTAACTCTGAGAACTGAGCATCCTGCTGTAGGCGTGGCCATCACAACCATGCTTTACCCTACTGTGGTCTAAGACTGCTCCGGGAAGGCAACATGATATTGCATTTGCATTTGACAGCCTATGGAAGATTGATCTGGGCTTGACCTCAACTAAAAATTTTAAGAGTTTTAATCATGTAGCTGCTCAGTCACCTTCCTGCTAAGTCACCTTCCCCTATCCTGTTTTTGTGTTTCTATTTTCAGTTTTTGATTTTAATTCTAGGACCTCACCAATTACTCCTGTGGGATCTGGGGTGAACAGACTGACCACTGGACAAGGACAGGTGTGCCCTGAGCTCAAGTTTCTGCTGTACCGCTGATTAGTTGTCTTTCTATCTTAGTAAATGGCAGCTCCATCCTTCCAGTTGCTCAGGCCCAGAACCTTGAAATCAGCCTTGACTCTACTCTCAAAATTCCTACCAGTTTCACCTTCAAACATTTCTGGAAGCTGATCATTTCTCACCACCTCCATCATAACCTCTCAGAGTCAAGTGCATCAATTCTTGTCTGGATTGCTGCAGCAGCTTCCTAATTGATGTCCTCACTGCCACATTTGCCACTTTACAGTCTGTTCTCTATACAACAGGCAAGGTAATCCTTTTAAATCGTGTCAAAACATATTATTCCTCTGCTCAAAGTTCTCCATGTCTTATCATTTAATTCAGAGCAAAAGGTAAACTATTTCCAATGCCTACTGTACCCCACACAATATATTCCCTCCTTCCCACCCCATGGTTCTCTCCTTGTCTCCATCTGCTTTTCCCCTTGTTCACTCCATCCAACTCTGGACTCCTTGTATTCCTCAAACTCATTAAGCTTGGTTTTTAGGACCTTCCTACTCAAAATCCTCTTCTATCAGATTTCTGCTTGGCCCCTTCCCTCACTGCGTTCAGATCTCTGCTCAAATGTCCCCTCATCAGAGGGTCCTTCCCTACCCACCCCGTCCTCCGTAGCACTCTCTGCTGCTTACCACTTAACACTGTTAAAAGATAGACCGAGGGGATGTACAGGTTTTAAAAGTTTATTTGAGCAAAAATTGATTCAAATCAGGTGGCATCAAACCAGCAGTGGTCAGGAGTACTCCACGGACAGGAGCCAGGGGCAAGACTTATACAGAGAAGGTGCAGAAGCAGAGAAAGGAAATTATTTGGTTGACTGCAGCTTAAAGTCTACTTGGCTGTTTGTGATTGGTCAGCTTAGGGTTTGATTTCATACCCTTGAGGCATTTATAGGCCTAGCTTTTAGTTTGCTTACATAGGCCACCAAAACATTAGAGCCACTTTAGTCTAATGGTCTCATTGTTTAATTAATTTAACAACATATTCACTTGGTTTCATTACTTATCGTCTGTCTTCCTCAATTAGAGTGGAAGTTCCTGAAGGCCAAGTCTGTTTTGTTTACTGCTGAATCCCAACATCTAAAATAATGCCTGATAAGGGAACTATGCTCCATATCTTGTAATAACCTTTAATGGAAAAAAAAATGAAAATGAATATGTGTATATATATTGCAAGACTGGGACATTGTGCTGTACACTAGAAATTGACACATTGTAATTAACCGTACTTCAATAAAAATTTAATTAATTAATTAAAATAAAGCCTGATACATAGTAGCCACACAGCAAATATTTGTCAAATGAAAATTTTTTTCAGAAAATTGTTACATTTCTGACTTTGATTTCTTTGTAAAAAGCAAATTAAAATTTTAAAAGGGAGGTGTTTGTATTAATTTCCTAGGGCTTGGTGGCTTAAAAGAGTAGAAAATTCTCTCACAGTTCTGGAAACCAGAAGTCCAAGATCCAAGGTGTCAGGAGGGTTGGTTCCTTCTGGTGGCTCTGAGGGAGAATTCTTTATTGTCTGTCTCCTAGCTTCTGGTGGCTACAGGCAACCTTTGTCCCTTGGCTCATAGATGCATTCCCTCCAATCTTTGTCCCCATCTTTACATCACCTTCTCTGTGTCTTATTTCCTTCTTTTCTAAGAACCCTTGTCATTGGATTTAGCATTCATCCGAATCCAAGATGATCTCATCTCAAGATCTTTAACTTAATTACAAATGCAAAGATCTTCTTTTCCGAACAAAGTCACATTCACATGTTCTGGGTGGACATATATTTTTGGGAGTCTCCATTCAACCTGCTACAGCACTATTGTGAGGAATGCACAAAATGAGTTTTAGGGAGTCTCTTTGTATAAGTTAGTGTAGTATTCAGATGTGAATCATGTTAAAACATTTCATCCTCTCAGACCTCTTCCATTGTCCTGGCCTATTAAATATGTTTAAATACTAATTCTAGTTTTCAGGATATTCATTGGCCTTCCTAAACCCAAGTCATCAGTAAAATTGCTGAATATGTCTCCTGTATTTTCATCCCATTAGGTAATTGATTTAAAACACATTTTGAATAGAACAGAGCCATGGAGAGAGCAGTGAGATCTAAACTGCACATCAGATTGGCATGAACTGGTTAATCAGTACCTTTTGGGTATTGTCCAGTTATGAATCTCCCTCTGATGGTAGTGCCATCTTTGTATTTCTCTGTATTATCCCCAGTAGTGTTATGGTATTCTGTTGAATATCTTACAGAAATATAGATTCAGCTGGCCTATCCCATTCATTTATTTACTTGTTGATTTATTCACCCACTCATTCAACCAGAAGTCACTGAGTGCCTGTGAGGTGCCAGGCACTGAGAAGTTGGCAGTGAAAAAAGGAGACAGTGACCCTATTCTGGTGGAGCTCATTGTCATTCATCTCCTGGTCTAGGAACTTGATTTAGAATAAAAACTGTGTGTAGGTATTGGGCAGAGGGGAACTGGGAATGAAGTTAGCCAGCTGTGACATTTTTGCAGTCCATCCTAGCCATCTCTGGTCCTTCTCCAGATATTTCAGACCATCCCAATTAACTGGTCTGTTCATGGATTCCAGCTTTCTCCTTATCTTGTTTGAAAATTGTAAGTGCATTTGTTGGCCTCCTGTCTTAGGGTATTTAGGTTTCTCTGATTCTTCAAATTCTACCTTGTGGAGGTTGTTCAATCCCCTTGAAAGTTTCTTCTGGTCCTTTGAGGTTTAATTCATGCAGGGCAGCAGACCTGAACCCCTTAACTAAATCTGGATGCCCTGTATGATAGCACTAATAGAAGTATTATTTTAAAGCCAACAACCACTGCTATAATTTATTCAGCAACTCCACTGGATGAAATGCTTAACATATTATTTTTTAATATCCTTACAAATTTTTCCCATGAAAAAAGCATTTTATCTCTGCTTTACAGATCAAGAGGCTGTTGCAGCGAGGCATTAAGTAAACTTGCCCAAGGTTCCCCAGCTATGATTGTCAGAGCCAAGTTCCAACTCAAGGCTCATATTCTTTTGCCACTGGGCTACCTGCCCCTGTTCTTTGCCTTTGATCTCAGAGCTCTTTAATTCCCTCCTGGTGTTCTCTTTTACTGATCTATGCTCTACCCCTTTTGGTTTGGAAATCCCCTGCTTTTTACATAGCTGTGTTCTTCTTCTTCTCAGACCACCAGCCCAAGGCGGAAAGCTGCTTATTCCTATCAACTTCATGTTCTGAATAAAACTGTAAAAGCTTCCTTTGTTGTCCCTCACATTTTTCTCATCAAGCCTCAGTTCACTTGGGGCTTTTGCTTTTCTGACACAGTTCTTATAAGTCCATGCCTCTTTCATCTGGTTAAGAGCCCTTCTTACCATCTTTAGAATATTTCCATTTTAAAACCTGAGTGTCTCAGAGAATTGGCTTCTTTAGGTACTTCTTTTCTTCCCAATGGGATTTATTTGCAATTGTGTGTCAGAATTACTTTTTTTTTTTTTAAGAACTTCCCGCTTTCCTTGACTAATCTTCCTTTTAGTATTTTATAATCTCAGTGTCACCAACCAAGAAAGCTGTATGTAGGTACCATGGGTCAAGCATGGTGTGTAGTACAGAAGTCTAAGAATCTGGTTTCTCAAGATCTTGAAGGAGATATAATATGTATGGCAGCATACACTGACATACCTAGTAAGTGTCAAATGTGTGTTTACTCACTAAATGGCATAGAATGGGTTAGGGAAATAGATGTGGCTCTGAGAAGTGAGAGAAACCTTCACAGAACGAGAAGGTCTTGAAGGATAATAATAGGGTATATCTAACATTATAAACCCACTTAATCCTCCCTGCAACCCAATGAGGTAAGTACTTAGAGTATCCTCATGTTTCCAGTAGGACAATGGAAGCACAGAGAGGCTAAGCAAGTTTTCTGAGAACACACGGCTTGTAAGTGGCTAAGCCAAGATTTGAACTTTGTGAGTATGGCTCTAGGGTTCAAATTCTTAACTGCCCAGTTCTCCTGAGAAGGGTCTAGGTAAAGAAAAAAGAGGAAAGTAGGCCTACCAAATGAGGAATGTTCAAGACTTGTTTGGGACAACATTGAGAAGAGTTCTGTTGAAGGACTTTTACTTTTGGATGAGGGTTATGACAGTAGGATGCCTTAATACCCGCACTGAAAACCAATGGAACCACAATATGCTCAGAGGTTTGAAACAGCACCAGATCTCCCTGAAGCCCAGGTCTGATAACATGATCCGAGTTGAAAGAGGTGAGACTCATTCTGTGAATAATAAAAAAAAAAAATTGGAATGGCAAATGACAGCAAGCAGTGTCAATAGATGCCCCTTGCAACTAATCAAATTCATTCAATGTGAAAAATCATTAGAGTACATTTTGACATCTTGGGCCATTCTCGTGCTCACAGATAGCTGTATTGTTAACAACATCGTCATTGAAAAGAAAGAAAAATGACACACGTAACAGGTAAAAATAATGCCATGTGAAAGGTGTGGAATTTCTCAGAAAAATGAATCTGGAGAAAATTCAAAGAAATACACATCTGTTCCAGCACTCAATTATTAAACACCTTGAAAGCAAAAACAGATGACTTTGAATATCAGCTGGCTATTCTGTCAGCTGGTGGGACGCACCCCCAACAGGTAACTCTGTGAAAATACCACTCCTCTTGTGATCTGCCCCCATGTTTTTCATGGAGCATTAAGTTGCTTTCTAAGGATTTCTAAATACCGGGTGGCTGACTGGTTGTCATTATTAACAATCAAAGAGTTCTGTTCACCAGCGTAAGGGCTCCAGTCGTGGGAATCTGGCTAACTTCCAATTGAGTAATTACATACAGAAACCTTCTTGAATCCCCCTCAGAGATCTAGTTAGGAAGCAACTTATGGTTGATTTGTAATTGTGCCTGTGACCGGAAAAATAGTGCAAAGCACCAAAGATAAAATAAACAGTAGCCTCCACTGAAAGTGTAGAAGGCAAACCATCGTGCCTATTATGGAAAGCTAATGGTCACCCCTCTGCCAAAAAAAAAGATTACTGAAGCAACCAGAATATAATGTAAATGAATTTTTTCAGCTCTTACTTTTGCTACGTATAGTTAGCTACTACAAAATTATAGCAATATATTCAGAGAGTGCTTTTGAGTAACAGAGTATTTGCTTTTGCATCCTTTATCCTGGAGATATTATTTCTTAGGAGACAATTGTAGTCCAAGCCCTCTTTATTATTTTTGTTATAATACAGTAAAAAGTTCTTTCTTTTATAAATTGTATCATCTTAAACTTTGCATTCAGTAAATAAGGATGCAAATAACTTTTGTTATTAAAATATTTGATAATTTGCTTTATCTGATCCCAAACCCATTGCATACACTTGGAAAACTTAAAGGTATAAATTCCATGTTCCCAGGTCCTATACATGACCTACTTAATCAGTAGCTGAGGTTAGGATTTGGTAATCTGTATTTTTAAAAAGCCCCTTCTGGTGGTTGTGATGGTCAACCAGTTTGAGAACATCTGATGAACCCCACTTAGCCTCTAGAAGACTGCTTTCCTTATGAAAAAAAAAAAAGTTTAAATGCCTTTGATTAAAAGAATAATGGTGACCAGGATAAAGGAGAAGCAGAAGCTCTGAGGATTGACAGTAAGTGCTGGGGCAAGGGCCTCTGGAACCGCAACCTTTTCTTTTGATGTGGCTTCAAAGTTGTTGTTGAAGGTAGAAGACTAAATAAAAAAAAAAATCTGATTGGTGTCTGATTATTTAGACAAAGATCATCAACCACTGAGAAAGCCTTGTTTCTTAAATGCATTTCACAGTACCTTCTTGAAAATAGGCTACAGTCATTTCCAAAAATAATTTATTTTAAAAAAAAGAGTAAATAGAGAATTGCAACATTTTCTGTTAGAATCTCAAAGGGAAACTAAGTAAAAGCTCATCTGTTTCTCTTTCTGGGTGCATTTTTTTTTTTTTTTTGCTCCCACTTTGATACTATATTTATGGAAGTGATGAAAGCTACCTAACTTAAAGTGACTGTTTATGAAAAAAGTTTATTTTTTTGTTGTGTGGAGAAACTCTAGTGTCTTCCGCTGAACCATGGCCGTCTCAATTCATCAGACCACCTATAACTCAGAAGGGTTGTATTCATCAGATTTTGCCAGTTTATTGGCAATGGAAAAGAACAGTTTATTCATCTTGTTGGATTAGATGATCTCTAAGGTCCCTTCCATCTCTAAAATTCTATTATTCTTTTCCATCTCAATGATAGACAAAGTACAGAAATTTATCACATCTCTCTGGTGCAGTAGAAACTAGTAGAATCCACAAGTATTTTAACCCCCAAGTTTTGGTCTTCTCTTGTATTTCACTGCTGAAGGACTTTATATACAATCTTTAATTTTTATGGTTAAAAAGTAGAAATTCATGAGTAATAGTGGTTATAATCAACATGAAGTTGCTGACTGGTGGTGGTAAATAGCACTATTCATTACTATTCTCTTGGGTCTTATTCTTAGCTGTTGATGAATAATTTTTGAAATAAATAAGATCCTCTGGGATATTAAATTATACGAAACCTATGGAATATCAAGTATTGTAGCTCTGTCTTTTGTATTCCTGTAGTTTTCACATATCCGTTAACATTTATCTCACTATTTTTCAGTTTTTTGGTTATGTGTCTATCTCACCTACTAGACCAGAGCCCTTTGAGGGTCAAACGATTTATCTTTGCATCCTCAGGACATAGTACAGTGCTTAGAGTATATTTACTTGGCATTTGATTGGATGTCTCTTGAGTATTGAATTCAACTGCTTTCAAATAACTGCTTGATTTTTTTAAAAAAGCCCCAAAGACAAAATCCCTCTGTAAAGTCTGTGATGAAGCTCAGAAAAGAAACTCAGAGAACCTCAAGTACCTAAAAAATGTTAAATCAAGAGAAGAAAGAACATTTACTTATCAGGCCAGTTTTTTCTTGCTTCTGTTTCTAGCAGGGATAGGTAGATCAATTAAGTAATCATTATATTTCACTTCAATTTAGTGTCTCTTAGTGTTTAGATCAGATGACACCATATGTACCATTGGTTTCATGGGGGATCTTCTCTCTAAGTCAGTACTTAGGTATCCAGTGGATAGCCTTGGCAATATATTCAAACAGCCTAAACCTCAGTACATCTTTTGAAATGGAAAGGTTAAATTAGATCAGTAGTTTTCTACTATTATTAATAGTGGAATCTTTTCTGTCTTTAAACACATGCTTATGTGAAAAACTCTTTATGTAAAAATGAGAAATACAGTGCTCCTTAGATGGGAGGATGAGTGTAGCAAAAAGTCAGTATAGCCAAGAGGAGGGATTGAAGGGATCATCTAGATCCCTGTCTAGATGATTACTCAGAGGTCCTCGTAGACAAAGTCTCTACCACCTTCAACTTGGGGGCTCCCAGGCAGCCCTAGGGTTTGATCCTAACTCGAGAGAAAGGATTGCCCATGGGAGATTTTTGATGGTCCAGGCCTGGAAGTAGACATGTCAGTTCCATGACACCTGACTGCAAGGGAGGCTGGGAAATGTGGTCTTCCTCTGTACTTAGGACTCATAATCACTTACGTCTCCTTAAAAGCTTTTCAAATTGCTCCCCCTTTCTCTTTATATCACCACTGGAGCCAAAGTGCCCGTGTTTTCTCAGATGGACTATTTCCGTAGTCTCTTAGCTGGTCTCCCAGCCTCTAGTCTCTCTCCTCTCCAGCCTGCAGTGCATCTCATTACCTAACATGCACTCCCCTGTGTAAGCCTTTTGCCTGGCCTGCGGGGCTGCTCATCATCTGACTCCTGCCAACTGTCTGTCTTCATTTACTGTCCCTCTCCCACATGAACAATTTGCTACAAATTACTTTTCTTTCTCTAAACACTCTGTGCCTCTGGTGTCTCTGTGCCAGGAGCTGGAAACAGACAATAAATAAACAAATGGCCATGGCTGTGTTCCAGTAAAACTTTATTTACAAAAGTAGGTGGGGGCTGGGTTTGACCCAGTTTATTGATTCCTGCTCTCTGCCTTTGTATTTGTTGTTCCTTCTGCCTGGAATGCCCTTCCATCCTCATTGCATACCTGACTGTCTACACCTCACCCCCATTTTGAACTTCTGATTTTTCAGGTATTTACTTAAGCATTCTTCCTTTATGAAGCCACCCTTGAATAATGCTCACTCCCAGAGCAAGTTATACATAGAGTCAATTTTCATTATTCACTGTAGTTATGTTCTATAAAGTTGCCTCAAGCACTTAATTAGCAAATACTGAACCATTGCTCTTGGGGGAAGTACAGGGTTAGGTTCCTGGGAGCCTGTGGTCACAGCATTTTCACTAACCACTGGATAGCAATAGTTGTTTTATGGATGTTTCTGTCTAAAGACACCTTACATAATACATATTGTTGGTTTAACATTGAACTCATGGCCAAAAATACTATAACTCGTGCATAAATGAAGCTTATCTGACACACTTATTTTCTGCATAAGGCCCATCACTGCCTTCTTGTGCTTAGGAACACTAGACAGCACTGTAGCACTATACTTAGGGGACATTTTAAACATCAAAATCACTGACAAAAGCACACAAATGTGAAAAATGTGACACTAAATTGACCATAAAAAGAATAGTTCTTGGCAGTGTGAGTGGAAACAAGAAGGCAAAGAGTCCTACCTTAGATTGCTGCTGAGAACATGTACATGAGGCAACAAATTTTTCACTATGCTGTACATTTCTGTGAATGACCACAAAAGCACCATGAGTATTGATTTCAGGGTTATAAACACGTTTTAGAGAATAGAGGAATTTGAAGATACAGAACTGGTGAGCAATGAGGTTGCACTGTTTCTCCATAACAGAGTCAACAGACTGTATAGCTAGGTCCTTGTAGCCTCATTAATTGCTTCTCTCCTTCCTTTCTCCATGGCCTAACTGTTTAAATGAAGGTTTTGAATATTTGTGTGAATAAATGAGGGAAGGAAGGAAGGAAGGAATGAATTGGATGAAATGTATTTTGGCTAGTATTTTCAGTACAGATTCTGTATATGCAGGGGAATTTAAAAAATGTGGTTTTCAGCATTTGCTAAGTTATTAGTAATTCTACTACAGTGCAGAGGGAATGATGTTGCCTTCTTCTTATTTAACATCTTCATTAATGATCTTCAATATGCAGTAAACAATAAATTAATGAAATTTACAGACGATACTAAATTAAGAGGTGTTGAAAACACCAGTGAGAGTACTGCTGTAGCATAAATGCACTTAGAGAAGTTAAAAATGTGAAGTAAATCTAGAATGATGCAACTGAAAAATACAAACTAGAAAATCTAGCCAAGCAAATTCTAAATGTCAAGGAAACAGGGACACTACTGCTTGTTAATTTTAAACTGCCTGTGTATTTATAAACTCAACAGGCATTTACTGAGGGCCTACCCAGTGCCTGGTCTAGTGCTCTGTCCTGTGCTTATCAAAGTGAACAAGGCAGTCGAGGCCGCTGACTCATGGAGTCTATATTCCGGTGGGGGAGGTAGAAAAGAGGAGTGAACAGTAAAGAATCTCTAAGATAAGTTGATGGTGATATTGGAGTTGAAACATGAAAAGTGAGTGCAAGAATAAGGAGGGAGAGTGCTCCGGAGAGAGGAATCTCAAGGGGAAAGACCCAAAGGGGGAAAAATAGGTGTGGCACACACAAGGAGCAGAAAAGGAGAGTGGACTGGAGGATAGGGATGACTTGTGACCAGTGAAGGAGCAGGCAGGGGCAGGTCATGTGGTGCCCTCTAGGCATTGCAAAGGAAGTTGGATTTTATTCTCAGTGTCAAAGGAAACCATTGAAGAGTTTTAAGAAGGATAAGAAACAATTTGACTCATGTTATTGGATTGATGTGGGGCAAATATGTAGCAAGGAGTTCAATTAGGAGATTATAGCAATAATTCCAGCAAAAGAAGATGGTGACTTGGACCAAGACATGGAGAGGGAAAGTTGTGGAAAAACTGGAATCTGTTTTGGAGTGAGAACTGGCAGGACTTGCTAATGGACTGGCTAGGAGTGGGAAACTGTGGAAGGACAGGGAGGAATCAAGGATGATTCCTAAATTTTTGACTTGCATAACTGATGGCTGGAGCAAGTAGGAACTAGAGTTACTAACTGAATTAGGGAGGCCTAGAGGAGAGACTGCTTAAAGGAGAGGAGAGTGGAGATTGGTGCAGAGTAGATATATTAAGCTTGAGGGGCCTACCAGACACTCAAGTGAGATTTCATTGTGATTAATTTGTGTTTTCATAATGGCTAATGATATTCAGTGCTTTTTCATGTGTTCATTGCCCATTCAGAATTTTTCTAATAAGGCTTATGTTTGACTTTCTCCCGTTTTTGTATTGGGTCATTTATTTTTGTGAAAATTTGTTAACAATTTTTGCTTCTATGATCATAAGGGAAGATGGTTTTTAGTCTTCTTTTCTTTAAAGTCTTTGTCTAGTTTTGGTACCAGGGTAATGCTAGCCTATAATTGGCTTATTGATTTTCTTTTTAAAAATTTTTAAATTGAAGTATAGTTGATTTACAATGGTGTGTTAGTTTCAGGTATACAGCAAAGTAATTCAATTGTTTGTGTATATGTGTATATATAAGTGTATATATATCTTTTTTCAGATTCAGTGATCCATTGGTTGTTTAGTATCATATTGTTTAGCCTCCACATGTTTATGTTTTTTGCAGTTTTTTTTTTCTTGTAGTTGATTTCTACTCTCACACTGTTGTGGTCAAAAAAGATGCTTGATATGATTTCAGTTTTCTTAAATTTAGTTAGACTTGCTTCGTGGCCCAGCATGTGATCTTTCCTGCAGAATAGTCCATGTGCACTTGACAAGAATGTTGATACTGCTGCTTTTGGATGGAATGCTCCATAAATACTAATTAAGTCCATCTGATCTAATGTGTCATTTAAGGCTTGTGTTTCCTTATTGATCTTCTGTCTGAATCATCTGTCCATTGATGTAAGTGGGATGGTAAAGTCCCCTATTTTTGTGTTACTGTCAATTTCTCCCTTTATGTCTGTTAACATTTGCCTTCTATATTGAGCTGCTCCCATGTTGGGTACATATGTATTTACAATGGTTGTATCTTCTTGGATTGATCCTTTCATAATTATGTAGTGTCCTTCTGTGTCCCCTGTAATAGTCTTTATTTTAAAGTCTATTTTGACTGATATAAGTATTGCTGCTCTGGCTTCCTTTTGATTTCCATTTGCATGGAATACTTTTTTCCATCCCCTCACTTTCAGTCTGTATGTCTCTAGATCTGAAGTGAGTCTCTTGTAGGCAGCAAATTTATGGGTCTTGGTTCTATGTCCATTCAGCCAGTCTGTGTCTTTTGGTTGGGGCATTTAGTTTATTTACATTTAAGATAATTAATGATATGTATGTTCTTACTGCCATTTTGTTAATTGTTTTGGCTTTGCTTTTGTTGGCCTTTTTTCCTTTTCTTCTTTTGTTCTGTTCTCTTGTAATTTGGTGACTCTCTTTAGCATTAAGTTTGGATTCCTTTTTCTTTTTTGTGTGTGTACCCATTACAGAATTTTGGTTTGTGGTTACCATGAGGTTGTGATGTAGCAGTCTTTATATATATGTGATATATATGTGATATGTGATATAACATATATATATTTATATATATATAATTATATATATTATATATAATTATATAATATATTATAATATATATAATTATATATATTATAATTATAATAATATAATTATTATATATATATAATTGCTTTAAGTTTCTGATCTCTTAATTTCAAATGCATTTGTAAGTATCTTGCATTTATACTCTCCTCCCCTCACTGTCACTGTTTTTGATATCATATTTTACATCTATTTGTTTTCTGTGTCCCTTAACTGCTTACTGGATACAGATGATTTTATTATGCTTGTCTTTTAATATTCCTACTAGTTTGTGTGTGGATAATTTCCTACCTTTACTGTATGTTTGCCTTTACTGGTTAGCTTTTCCATTTTGTAATTTTCTTGTTTTTAGTTGTGACCTTTTCTTTTCTGCCTAAAGAAGTTCCTTTAGCATTTGTTGTAAAGCTGGTTTGGTGGTACTGAATTCTTTTACCTCTTGCATGATTGTAAAGCTTTTGATTTCTCCATGAAATCTGAATGAGAGCCTTGCTGGGTATTCTTGGTTGTAGGTTTTTCCCTTTCATCACTTTAAATACATCATGCCTCTCCCTTCTGGCCTGCAGAGTTTCTGCTGAAAAATCAACTGATAGTCTTATAGGAGTTCTGTTGTATGTTATTTATTGCTTTTCCCTTGGTGCTTTTAATATTCTCTCTTTAATTTTTGTCATTTTAATTACAGTGTTTCTTGGTCTGTTCCTCTTATGATTAATCCTGTATGGGACTCTCTGCACTTCCTAGACTTGAGCGACTGTTTCCTTTCCCAGGTTATAGAAGTTTTCAGCTATTATCTCTTCAAATGTTTTCTCAGACTCTTTCTCTCCTTCTGCTTCTTCTGGGATCCCTGTAATGCAAATATTAGTGTGCTTGATGTTGTCCCAGAGGTCTCTTAAACTGTCCTTATTTCTTTTCATTCTGTTTTCTTTTTTCTGTTCTGTTGTATTGATTTCCAGTACCCTGTCTTCCAGTTCATGGTCCATTCTTCTACCTCATTTAGTCTACTATTAATTCCTTCTAGTTTTTTTTTTTTTTTTAATTTCAGTTTTGTATTCTTCAACTCTGTTTGGTTGTTCTTTATATTTTCTCTTTGTTAAAAACTTCTAATTTCTTGCTCTATGCATCCATTCTCCTCCTGAGTTCTTTGATCATCTTTATGATCATTACTCTGAACTCTTTCTTAGGTAGATTGCCTATCTCCATGTCACTTAGGATTGGGATTTTATCTTGTTCCTTTGTCTGAACCATATTCCTCTGCTACCTCATTTTGTCTAGATTTCTATTCATATTTCTATGTATGTGATAGATTAGTTATGTTTCTTGACGTTGGAGAGATGGCCCTCTATAGGAGATGTCCTGTGCATCCTGGCATTGCAGTCCCCTCTCATCACCCAAGGGCCAAGGGCCAGCTGGTCCCAGGGTAGGGTCTGGCTTGTATTTGTGGACTCATTCTGCAGGATGCACGATTATAGTTTTCCTGCTTCTGGTGTCTGGACCCTGGTGAATGAGGCTGGTCTAGAGGATTGTAGGCTTCCTGGTGGGAGAGGCCGGTGCCTGCCCACTGGTGGGAGAAGCTGGATCTTAGCCCTCTGGTAGGCAGGGCCATGTCTTGGGGTGTGTATAAAGATGGCTATGGGCTCAGGAAGTCTTTAGGCAGCCTATCTGCTGATTGGTGGGGATGTGTTCCCACTCAGTTGTTTGGCCTGAGGCATCCTAACACTGGATCCTATAGGCTGTTGGGTGGGGCCAGGTCTTGTTGCTAACAATCCAAGCAAGATGTCAGCCTCCAGGAGAGTTCACACAGATGAATACTTCCCAGTATGACTGCCACCATATCTATGACCCCAGGGTGAGCCACAGCTGCCCCCTGCCTCCCCAGGAAACCCTCTAAGACTAGCAGGTAGATCTGGCCCAGGCTTCTATGAAATTACTGCTTTTGCCTTTGGTCCCAGTGAGCATGACATTTTGTGTGCATTCATTAAGAGTGAAGTCTCTATTTCCCCCAGTCCTGTGGAGCTCCTGCAGTTAAGCCCAGCTAGCTTTCAAAGCCAAATATGATGGGGTCTCCTTTTCCTGGTGCTGGACCTCCAGGCTAGGGAGCCTGATGAGGGGGCTCAGAACTCTCACTCCTGTGGGGAAACCTCTGTAATATAATTATTCTCCAGTTTTGGGGTCACCTACCCAGGATGTATGGGATTTGATTATATTATGAATCTGTCCCTGCCCCTCCTACCCATTTTGTTACAGTTTCTTCTTTATGTCTTTAGTTATAGAAGATCTTTTCTGGTAGGTCTAGTCTTTTTTTTTTTTTTTTTTTTTTTTTGATCATGGTTTGTCCTATAGTTGGTTGTGAGTTTGATGTGTTAATGAGAGGAGGTAAGCTCCTGCTCCTTCTAATCCGCCATCCTGGCTGCCTTCCAACTGCTTATTGATTTTCATAATGTGTCCCTTGATGTTTAATTTTAACAATGTCCATTATATATTTAAAAATAATAATTATGGTCAGTGATTTCTGGTTCCTGTTTAAGAAATCTTTGCCTAATTCAATGTAGAAATTTGGGGAGAGTAGTACTCTTGGAGAGGGCAGGGAAGCTCCATGCCCTTTCCCCATACCTTGCCTTATGTATCCTTTTTATCTGTTGTTCCTGAGTTATATTCTTCTTTTAATCTAGTTAGGTAAAGTGTTTCTGTGAGTTCAATGAGCCACTCTAGCAAATTAATCAAACCCAAGGAAGAGGTCTTTGGAACCTTAGATCTATAGCTGGTTGGTCAGAAATACAGGTGACAATCTGGACTCTCAGTTGGTATCTGAAGTGGGATGGGGGGCAGTCTTGTAGGACTAGACCCTTAACTTGTGGGATCTGATGCTATCTCCAGGTAGATAGCTTTAGAATTGAATTAGAGGATACAGAGCTGGTGTCTGAGAATTGGTTGTGTGGGAAACTACCCTGCCCCCTTTCCTCCCCCTCGCATATTGAGAATTGGGTCCAGAAACTTTTTACCATCTATCTATTGAGACTTCAGTTGTGGACTAACATATGGTCTATCTTGGAAAATGTCCCATGTATGTTTGAGAAGCATGTGTATTCTGTTGTTGTTGAGTAGGTCTATGTATGTCTATTTGGTTTATTGTGTTGTAAAAGTTCTCTATTCCTCTGTTTTCTTACTCATCTTCTGTCTGGGTTTTCTGCTCATCATTGTAAGTGGGGTATTGAAGTCTCCAACTATTATTATGAAATTGCCTCTTTTCCCCTTCAATTCTGTCAGTTTTTGCTTAATGTATTTTGATGATCTGTCATTAGGTGCTTAAGTGTCTATAATTGTTATATTTTCTTACTGTATTAAACCTTTTATTAATATATAACATCCATTATCTCTTATACTCTTTTTGAATTTAAAGTCTATTTGTCTGATATTAGGATAGCTACCACTGCTCTCTTTTGGTTAATATTTGCATGAAATATCTTTTTCCATGTTTTCATTTTCAAACTGTTTGTGTCTTTGGATCTCAAATGAGTCTACTGTAGACAGACTATAGTTGGAGCATGTGTTTTTATTCATTCTGCCAATCTCTATGTCTTGAATGGAGAATAGGAACTTACTGAATTTCTGCTGTGTGCAGGCACTATGCTTGGCTCTGTCAATGAAACCATAAATAAGACAGAAATTGTGACTTCAGGGAGTTTATGTATTCTTGGAGGTATACAGTCATTAAAAAATAATCATACAATTAATTTCTTACAATTGTATAAATCTTACAAAAGACAACATATAGGGAACTGAGACTTAGAATAACACGCTTGAGATTAAAATCAGGCTTTAAGCCTTAATTAATTATTTAAATCTGAAACTGACAAAAGAAATAGTGTAAGTGTTCATCTCTCTCCATGCACTTTACTTGATGTGCAACTTACATATAATTTTTTGACATATCATTATTTCTCTTAATGAATAAAATACTTTAAGAAGCTATTTAAATGTTCAGAAATAGACCACAAAGGATATGCCAGTAATGATAACTTTTCTTAGAAACAATTAATATTAACCTGTTTAATACTTGATTTCATCACTTTGTATTTTCCTTAGAGCTGGATTATAGATATTAGAGATGGAAAAAGCAGAATTGGCCTCAAAAGTCAGTCCCCTGTACTTAGGAAAATGTCTAGATCTCCAGGAGCCTGTCTGACCTCCTCGTTTTGGTCTACCACTTTAGAATGATTGCATCAGATCGTCCATTGTGTTGGGCAGAGATAAGCACTCCTAAATGTAGCTGACAGGAGGTAGCTGTGGTGGGGTAGGCTATTTTCCAAAGCTGTGTGATTGTCTCAAGTGCTTCTGTGTGCTAGCCAGCCATGACTTGTCTGATTACTTCCTTCTCCACATTTTTGATTTTGAGTTCTCTTAGCTAAAAGTTAGCTTAATTTTTAACTCTCTGAAATCTGATTATTTGAATAAATTTAAGTGGATTCAGTATCGACAACCTCATTATTTGCTGCCCCAAATCCATTAATAAATTAACCATAATTCAACTTGCTTCTGTATATTGGAATTTTTGCTGGAGGTGCTGTAATTGGAAGAACACCACCAATTGCTTCCTATTTAATCTAGTGATTTATAAAGTTTTTTAAAATGCTTATAATAGGAAATCAAGTAGCATTAGTTGGGAGTGTTATTTCTCAAGTCATTTTTGAACTCTAATAATTAAACACAGCTACCTGAAATAGCTGGTAATGATCTGCAACATGATGAAAATATAAGCTACTAACTGACTCATCAACTCATATGATACAAACTGTTCAGTTAACATATTTTCAGGAATTTGAAAAGAAAATTCTCTTCGGAGGAAGAGGGTAGAGGGTGGGCATAGCCATAAGTACGAAACTTTCATTTTCTCTTTCAACATAAACCTTGTGAATAGTTTTAAGTTCCAAAAATCTATAATTCAAAAATGGACTTCGATAAGTGTGGCATGTGCTGGAAGCCCGTGCTGTGACAATGCAGGGAGATTTTGTCAGGCCATGCGATTTTATCACAAAAGCCCACACTGCAAAGAAGGGCAGGTTTCCACATTTCTGTTTCGGTCAGCTCTTTGCATTGTTGATTGATTCACTGTAGTGCTGTTGTCAGGATTTTGTCAATAGTCACATAGATCTCATGACTGGCATTTTGCCTTTTTAAAACCATCCCCTTTGCTGTTATAGAGAATTGGAACCTCAAAGCCTGGTGGGACTGGCTGGTGCCTTTTTATTATTATTTATGAATTCATCAGAAATGAATATTGGCCTCTAATTAAAGCCAGAAAATTACTCCTGGAATAAATTGCTAAAGGTCAGTTGCTTTGCAGAGAACTTGCTATGTGTCTCTTTGTGCCTTATATTATCACTGTTATAAATAAGGCAGCATTCAACCTATTTATAAGGATAGGTGGGGATAACGAATTGTTATATTAGTTCTTGCCTTTTGGTATTGAATTTCAATTAAACTTTTCTAATGCTTTTTCTGTTCTCAATATGTTTCTCTTCTGAGGATGGGAAAAACTGCTCTGTAACTAAAAACAATTAGAATATTCCATTTTTTTTTTGAGTAAAGTACTATGTATATTTTTGGTCTAAGAATTAAAATGGCTAAATACTTTGGAACCCAATTTCCTAACAGAAGAGAAGGTCTTTCCCCCAATTATAGGAAGTTCTAGGAAAAAGCATTTGTCTATTTTGGATTAGGAAATCAAAGTAAATCAAAATACTGTAATAATCAAAAGAAATAATCAAAAGAAACAGCCTCACTTGAGATTTTGGCACAGTGAATAGATATTTAAATATTTAACAAGTCTTTTTATCTTTACCTGTTCACAAGTTATAAACAGGGAGTTGGAATGAAATAAAAAAAAAAAAAGCTGCCTATTGACTTTGAAATTAAAGTAGGTATTATGCGCAGGTTTTGAATAACTCCCTTTCTGTCTGTCGGAAGGTTCTCCTCTCCGTCTTGCTGGGGTTAAATGAATTGTGTGACTAAGGAGGTGTTCATGATGCTATGTTGATACTATATATGTACTTGTATTTTTAGATTATTGAGCAGTTTTTGAAATTTATCAACCCTGAAAAAATATCTTAGAGGGGATTTCTGGGAAGTTGTTTATTAAATTTAATAAGTAAATTAAAAAGTCACAGTCTTTCAAATTTAAACATTTAGAGCAGAGGCTCTCAACTGATGGTGATTCTGGCAATGTCTGCAGACATGGCGGGTGTTACTAATGGGGGTGGTACTGGCATCTAGTGGGTAGGGGCCAGGGATGCTGCTAATCGTCTTACAGTGTATACGAGACAGACTTCAACAACAGAAAATAATCTAGCCCAAAGTACAATAGTGCAGGTGTTGAGAAACCCTAATTTAGAGAAATGTGACAAAACGTTTTCTATGGTAAGAGTGACTAAACACTAAAATTTCACATAGGGAAATACAAATTAAAGTGACAATCAGATGTCTTTTTCACCCATCTGAGTAGTAAAAATCAAAGGAAATAACATCACTCAGTTCTGGCAAATGTGTTAGGAACGCTCATATGTCGCTGACAGGAGTAATCTGGCAAAATCTACTAAAAATAGAAGTAAAACTTTTCTTTCATTCAGCAGTCCCTCATTAGAAAATATCAGTATACAAAGACCCAGCCTTTTTGTTATGGTTAAAATGTACTGAAAAAAGACCTAAGTATTAATAAGTAGGGGGATAATTTGTGGGACATCTATAATACAGAGTATTATGTGCTTGTTAAAAAATAATGTGTTAGATGAAGAATATCCATATGTTATTAAGGGAGAAAAATCAGTTTCATAATAAGATGTGTATTATGAGCTCATTTTAGTAAAACAAACAGCAAGTATCTTCTATACATTTGTATATTTTTAGTAAGCATGTGGAAGACTATTTAGCAGATGTTTAACTTGGTTATCTCATTGGAAGAGATAAAAATGAAGATGGCTGGAAGCTAATTATTAACTTTCCCCCTTTTCTATTTCCTTTTCCATTTCCAATTTTAATCTTAATTTCAGTATTACTTTTACAGTTTACAAACAATTTAACAAAGAAAAACTTTTTCTTAAGAAAAGTTTGTATCACTGTTCAGTGAATTTTTAATGTTTGGTATCCTTGTCTTGCGAACCTCATGGGAATTTTATACCTTGGTTAGCTAAAATACAAGAAGAATATTGGGGGCTTTTTTTGATAGGTGAATAATGTTGAAATTTAAGATATTATAAAGTACAGATCTGTAAATACTTTTTTGTATACATGGCAAATATTTTATTCTACCATCTATAGTAGGATATAGATGTCATATGATAAAAATTGCCTTTATTAAGAAAATCTTAATACAATATCATCTAATGATGGCATTTGATGAAGAGGAGCATTGAGAGCTGCAGAGCTGCTCCCTGGCTTGGACCCATTGGCCAGCCTTTCAGAGCTGCCCAGGGACCTGTTGAGGAAAGGGCACTGTTGTTTCTCTGATGTCAAGCTCAAAGGTTAGGAACCTTTCCTGAATCTTTTATTATCTCTATGCCATGGCTAGTTTTAGCATCTCAATAACATGGAAGTTGTTGGAGATGGGACTTGATTTTGTTACATTTTAAGAATCATGGTGAAGTTACTTCTTTTTCTTGAAAATTACATGTGAACACCTTGGTGTATAGATTATGGTTAAAATATGGCATTGGCTATCATCTAGAAAGGGAAAGAACAATAAGAAAAGTTAGGGGTCAGCACCCTCTTTAGCCTTTAAATGTAGTGGGTACTGAAATCGCATCAGAAAAGTATTAACTGACTCCATGACTCTATTCCCAAATTCCCCCACAAAATCAGCCAGTATTATGGAGTACAATTATTATGTTTTTTACTCTAATCTAACTAGTTCATATGTATTAATTATTTTAATTTTCATGATAATCTAATGGGGCATATGTTATTTTAATCCTCATTTTGTATACAAGAAAAAAGACAGAGAAATTAGACAACTTGCCCAAAGTCACACAGCTTCTGTGTGACAGAGCCAGAATTCTGACCAAGGAAGAATGACCCCAGGGACACTGAAAGTTTAATGGAAATTCAAGACTATGGAGATTGAAGAATTTTATTATTTTCTTCTGAGCATGATAAAAAGAAAAACCCAGCCCATCCTAATTCAACAAATTCTTAGCTTTATTAATCGGTAACCCTTATGGATTAATCTGAGAATTGATATCACCTACTGTGACTAGGAACTGTTCAGTGATTTTTTTAATGCTGTTTATTTTGGCTCAGTGAGTAAATAACATAATTTCTTCAACTTCTGCTCTTCTTTAGAATGAGTATTTATATATACATATATTCATTCCTGTAATTGCCTTGGAGGTCAGTTTGTAGGCAACACAATCTCCTATAAATAAAAAGTATTGAAAATTTAAACCATTTAGACTATAATCCAGCTTTTCTGGCCTGGTGATCTTGTGTCTATGGTTATAATGAATGCAGTTCTGTTACCACTTAATGTCTCATGTATATGTTCAACTGAATTGTGACACCAATACATCACAGAATGTAGGTTATTAGATGAATAAAAATAAATAGTTCGAGAGTGCTTTCTCACATTTGAGGTTTAATTCTCTCTCTGCTGGGAGTGTTATATTGAGAAGGACACATTTTGCAGATCTTTCCGCCTTTGCAATTACAGTCCTCAATTTCTGTCTTTCCCCCTTCCTTTATGATTTCCATGTTCTTAAACAATTCTTCAGCCATAAAGCCAACCACTAGATGACTGGCTTTGGGGTGGGTCAATTTTGTATCTAAGTTTTGTTGTCACTAGTGAGGACTTTCCCCCTTCTTCTTTTATTGCATAGATTTTTTTTCACACAGTACATAAACCACACATCCTAAAGTGAAAACACTTGTATAAAGTCCATTTTTAGGAGGCTATGCACACCCCTCCTTTTTTTGCCCCAAGGAACAGAAATTTTAAAACATGAAAAACTGTAACAACTTATACACTGCTTGTGATGAACAAACACTTGTACTGACAAGGTGAAAAAATGTCGTAAGTGTGAAGGTCTTTGAGCTAGAAGACTTCTGACAGTCGAGATTATCAAAGATGGGAATAAACGATGAGGTAGTAGGAGCAGGTGGTAGAGACTCTCCTTCCTGGAGATGGCTGTGACAGGGCAGACAGCTCTAGGGTCAGGCTCTGTCTGGCAAGGGTAATTCTTCATGTTGGTGCCCCACATGATGGAGGGTGGGTAGGTAGTATCTGCTAGTCCTTCTCAGTGCTCTCCCAGAAATAGACTCAAATAATGTAACTAGCCTGAGGAGGAATCAACAAAGATACAGTAAAATACCATGGGGCTTTCCCTAAACGAGGGTGGTATCTTTGGGAAAAATTAATCCTACTGAATTGGTGTCCTTCTCTTTTTTTTTTTTCCATCATACAGATCTTTTACCTATTAGATGTAGAGAGTAAATAAATTTGAATAAGACATGGCTGACACCTGTTCTCCAGAGATACACCATCAGTTAATTATGGAGATAAGCATCCCCAGAACTAAGTCTAGAACAAGTTGGACTTAAGTAAGAATTATTATGAAATAAGCTTTGTGAAACTGAAAGAGAAAAGGGGAGCTTGGTTACACTCAGGGATAGGAACTCTAAGAAGAGCTCATGAAGGAGGTAGTATGTGAACAGGGCCCTTAAAAATAAATAGGACTTTGATAGAAAGAAAGAGAGGGATACCTGGGAGGAGGGTACAGCTTGAGTAAAAGCAGGAGAATGCAAGCTGTGCAAAGTGCAAAGTAACTGCTCAGAGATGGTTGGTATAGAGAACGTCAGAGAGGCTGTAGTGAGAGAGAAATTTAGGATTCAATCATGAAAGACGTGGTACATTTTAATCACTTGCGTACTTGAGTCTGAGACCCCTTTAAAGAAGGAAATATTGTTGCATAATTCATTGTCTAACACTCACTAGATGGTCTATATATGTTTCTGAATAAACATCCAGTTCTCTGTAACCTAAGGAGTTAATTCTCATCTGGTTGTGTGCTCAAGTTTATCTTGGCAATAGTCACTTCTGTCCATTGTCGATGCGAATTTCCATCATTAATCCAGCTTTAGGCAGTATGTGTTCTGATTTTTAAATCTTGTGCAGAATAGAACATGACCTTGTGACGCAGCATTATGCACATAGTTGTAAATATGCAATAGGTCGCACTCGACTGAAATGGGATTAGCACATTACCCTATTTGTTTGGCCAGTTCGAAGGAGATAAAACACTTCCATATCCAGCAGCAATACCTCCAAACACTATAACTCTTGGCATTTAAAAAAAACTGATGAGAGATGTCTTGGCTACTCCATCTTTTTCACCCTGTCCATCTTGGACATTGGACTGAAGGGGAGGCAGCCTCTGAATAAGGAGAAACAAATCATGTCAGCGTGATTGATTGAGGCTGGGCTTGGCACACCCCAGGTGATTGTGTTGGGTAGGAGAGTCATCAATTTGTTCCTCTCAAAGGGTGTGTGGTAGTCATAAATATTTCACCAAATGTGGGGTGGCATCTGCCTTTTTGTTCACTGAGAACAATGCCAGCTAGAATGTTCCTCTTCTAGACAGTTGTTCCTAGTTCTGATCTATCAAAAACTTATTTACCAACTGTTCAGAAGCGTTGCTGTTTCTTTCATTTTCCTTTGAGTTTTCATTTTGACTTTTGATAACTGCATATTCTCCAGAGGCTGAACTATTTTTTGTCATGCATTTTGTGAGAGGCAAAAGAAAATACACATTCTTGGTTACGGGTTTGAAGTAGCAGTTTCTAAAGGGCAGAATCATTTTTCATGTATTGGTATTTTGTTCAGGAAAGAGAAGGCGAGTTTTTGTAACATAACAATCAAGAAAAAGATCAAGGTGCACTTTGGAATTTTGGTTGGACTCCTGTTACTGCTTATACATTTTCATAATTCTTTATATTTTTAAGTACTTTTATATGTTTAACCTTGTGTGATTATCACAGAGGCTCTGCAAGAAATGGTAGGAATTTCTAAAAATTTTTTCAGAGAGGAGCAAACCAAGCCTCAGACAGGTTAAGGTACCTCACTAGTTAGTGGCAGAATTAGGGTTAGTACACTGATCATCCGCATAAAACTTTAAATGTGCACAAAAATGAGTCTTTAAAATGCTGCATCTTTTTGCTTGTTAATTTTGTTATGTATGGAGCATTCAAAAATCAATGAAGATTTAAGATCATGTTTGGCTATGGATGTCCATTTGTGATATTTTGCCCCCTGTGCAGTCAGAGTTTGGGGCAAGAGCAGAGGAAGTGAGTGATATGCTTGTGGTTTTGGAAAAAGCTGTGGGAGAGACAGACAAGGCTCCGTGATTTTTCAGTCTTGTCTTAGCCGGGTCACACTGCAGTTGAAGCCTCTTGTAATCCAAGGAATGAAACCGCAGAGGTGATAGTGCACTTGTATCACCCACCAGGTCTGTAGGTGAACACTGCTGTCCTTTCTGTCATCATTGTTATGTGCTGGAAATGCAGCTAACCTGGCTTAGTGAAGGACTCCCTCATTTGTTAGAAGTGCTAACTGTGAGTTATTGTGAGGCCAGACTGCACTTGGGGCTGATTCCAGTAGAGGTGAGTTGTTACCTGGTTCCTGATTGTAAGCACTGCAATAAGTTTTTCCAAAAAAGTTCCAAGTAAACACTGGAAATGACTTTGCAATATAACTTAATGAGGTTTCTGCAGCAGCTGAACATTGAAATGGGCATAAACCTGAGGTTATTTCAATTTTAATATGGCCCCCTTCTGTTAGTGAGGGGATCCTGCTTTTACTTTTTTATTTAGTTTTGTAAATATTTAAATTAAGTGCTATTTCCCTTAATTCCATGGCCAGTTTTTTTTTCAATAAAAAATTAAGAGGGCATAATATTAAAGAGAGATAATGTAAAATATTATTTTCAAGGGTGTATTTTAACATGCTTCTGTCTTTGCATAGGCCTGTATCTGTCACCATTTAAACTTTGAGAAGGTGTTAAACTTGGTTTGCAGCTGTTGGTGGTGGAGCTAGCCTGAAAGGAACTGGGCTGGGGTCTGTCACCAGGACCTTGCTTGCAGAAGAATATGTCATATTTGTGTTTGTTTATTTTTGGTTGGATTGTTTTTGTGTCTGATATTAATGGGAAAGTATTCAAATTCATAAATGGAACCTTGAGGACAAAGAAGCAGTGCCAAGCAAGGAGGCTTATTTTTGAGGACAGGAAGGAAAAATAAGTGTTGACTTGGATGGATCATTCATTCCTATCCTCCCCACCTATCAATATAAACATAAATCAGTGCACAGGGCCAAGATGCTGATGCCCTGAGGGGCACTGAGAGTCAAGCTGTCCCTGGAAATACTAGGCTGATCTTCCGAACCATGTTGGACTACTTTGAAGAGATGCTCTGATGGGAGTTAGCCTCACTATGCTATCCCCAACTCACTCCTGGGACGTGAAAGTTCTGAAACCTTTCTTTCATCATCTGGAATTCAGTTTCTCTGAGCTTTCAGATTGGGGCATATCTTGGCTTCCTGAATACATTTTAGGAAATGATCAGACTTGTCTTTACGTAATTCATGTACACAGTGATTTCTCCTTTGGTCCTAAGTCAATAATACAGTTGATTTAGATCATGGGAAATAGAATCAGATGAATTTTTCTCCTTGAAATGAGATTATTGGGTCTGATAGAAAACTCCATCATTCACTCATTTATTTTTTCAATCAGTCACTCAACAAATATTTATTGACTGTTGACTGCATGACCAACAGTGTCCTAGGCATTGGGATATAACAATGAACAATAATACAACAACAATAATAAGGTTGAGCATTTATAGTGTTCACTATGTGTCTGTGAACCATTGCTTTTTATGTATTAACTTACAACAAACATATGGCATAATTTCTTACATTATTTCCATTTCACAAATGAGAAAATTGAGATACAAGAAAATTGCCTAATGTAAGTAACTTGCCCAAGGTCAAGTCCAAACAGTTTAACTACGAAGTCCAATTTCTAAACCACAGAATCTTACCAGAGTGCAAGCTGAAGCATAGTGCATCACATTCTAGCTAGTTCCAGAGTGAACAAATAGATGAATGCACTAATTTCAGTGCTTGAAGAGTAGGGACAACATGAGCCAGTGTGTTCAGGGAAGACCTCTTTGAGGAGTTGACATTGGAACTAAGACCTAAGTGACCAGAAGAAGCCAAACCTACAGAGTCCTGGAGGAACTGCACACCACATGAGGAAGTAGCCAGAGTGGTATCCTTAAGGTGTGAACAAACTTGACATATTCTAAAAACAGAAGGAAGGCTATAGTTCCCAGAGTGTGGAGAAGATGAGATTGTGTAAGACAAGATAGGAAGAGTGAGCAGAAGCCAGATTCTGAAATTAGGGAGTTTGGATTTTATTCTCAGTGCAGTGAAGAATTTTAAGCAGGGGCAAGAAAGCACCTGATTTATGTTTTGTAAAGATACTTCTGACTGCTATATGAAGAAGAGATTGCAGATTGCCCAGGGTAGAAGTAGGGACACTAGGAAGAAGACTAATGCAGTGTCCAAAATGAGATGATGGTGGCTTGGTGTAGGCTGGTAGTAGTAGAAGGGGAGGGGAGTATTCCAGATATAAAACGCCTGCTGCATATTAATCCACTTGTGGGCAGGGGTTATTCACTCTCATTGTGCTCATATATTTGTGATAACATCCTGCTTTCAGGGTTTGGTCCAGGGCCACATCTTTTTCTTTAAGAACCTAAAAAGAAGTTTATTGAATATTCCATTCAAACCATTATAATAGAATCACATATAAATTAATCATATATCTTTCCCTCAGGTAGTGGATAGTCTAACTGGGGAAATAAAGCATAAATACATAATAAAATGCAGGGGATGGGGAAGAAGATGAGTGCTTTAGGAGAAACTATAAATAAAACAATAGGCAAGTTCAGAGGAAGGAGGCAGCACTTTCAAAAGGAAGAACTCAAAGAACATACAAAGAGAAAGTAGCACTTGAACTGGGTTTTGAAAGAAGGTATGTTTGAACAGGAGGAAACACAGGATGGAATAATCAACTAATGCCACAATAGTACTGTGTAATAATAGCTCACCCCAAAACATCATTTATTTAATCTTGCTCATGTGTCTGTGGATTGGTGACCTAGCTTTGGTCTGGCTGAGCGTGGCTCCAAGTTGCAGGGAGTGGGGTTCAGGTCGACTTCATGTGTCTGATCCTCCTTAGATAAGTTAGCCCCCCAGTTTTTTCATAGTGATGATAGGATGGCAAGTGGGTGAGCCCTACTGCGCAAGCACAGTCGAGCCTTCTCTAATGTCATGTTGACTAATTTCTCATTAGTCAAAGTGAACTACATGTCCAAACTCAACATGACTATATGGGGACAGTTCCTCTGCCCACAGTGGTAGAACTATAGTAAATGTTTTCTGAACAGTAAACCAAATTATCATAAATGGGCACAGCATTCCAGGCTGAGTGTAAGAGGAAAGGCACAGAGGTAGGAGAACTCAGGGCAAGCACTGGGAACAGTGAGCAGTTTACTTTAGGTGGGGGATTGAGTTTGTATACATAGAAAGAAAAGAAATTGTAAAGGCAGAATGGGCCACTACTGTTGAGGGCCTTGAGCACAAAGTTTTGAAAATGATTCTATATACACTGTGTATCTATTAAAAGAACAAAGCTAAGACTTGAAAATAAGCCTTCTTGAAAGGGGCTGTCACTTTTTGGATCTCAGGTCTTAGAATTCAATACCCTGCCGTCAGTTTTTTTTATGAGAAACTCTTGTGGATTGAATTGTGTCTCCTAAAATGATATATTGAAGTCTTAACTCCTGGTACCTGTGAATGTGACTTTATTTGGAAATAGGGTCTTTGCTAATGTAATTAAGATGAAGGTTAAGATGAAGTTATACTGGGGTGGGGTTAGCCCTTAATCCAATATGACTGATGTCCTTATAAAAAGAGAGGAAGAGACACAAAGGTAGATACACACAGAGAGAAGAACATCAAGTGAAGACACAGATACACAGAGGGAAGATGGCCATGTGATGAAGGAGGCAGAGACTGTAGCTACAAGCCAAAGAACACCAGGATTGCCGGTAAGCACCAGAAGCTGGAAGACAGGCACAGATACTACTTCTGAACTTCCAAGAAAGAATCAGCCCTACTGACATCTTGACTTTGGACACCAGCTCCTGAACTGTGAGAGAATAAATTTCTATTGTCTTCAATCACCCATATTTGTGGTACTTTCATATAGCAGCCCTATGATACTAATGAAAGCAAGTTCAATTTTCAATGAATGATACTTATTTTACCTGAGGGTCATTTTACTTTTTTAAAAAATCAGGAAAGAAATTTTAATTTCATTAAGTCTATAACATTTAATAAATCATCAAATTTGTCCAAGACTTGTACATCATTGCAATGACCAGTCAACCCCATGCTAGTTTTGAGGTAAACAATAAAATCCATAATGTCTGTTTTTCTTATTAAAAAATACTCTTGTAATTAATACTGTGTTTCAATATTATGAGGGGTCTAACAGATATAAGCGATCTGGAATTGTTTGAACAATGGGAAATAGATGTACATGTGTTTGTATGTTTATGTAAGGATATATATTTAGATCCTGTAAAGTAAGAAAGCAAATCTTTCAATTGGCAAATCTTATGTAGTGTTGAAGAAATATAGCTGCTATATTCCATTTCAATTCCATTGGGGATTTAAAAAGATATTATTATTTCAGAAGTAGATACAATGTGGACATTTAGATATAATGATGAATGTTAACACACCTTAGGAGGTCTTGCCTTTCATGGTGTTTTTCAAAAATTTAAATGGTGTTTGGGTTTATCCAGTCTGTCTCTCCTTTGGTTTGACTTGCCTATTGCAAATTTCAAGATGGCAGACCAAGATTAGCTCTATTGCTACAGCAAAAAATAAAGGTATTTGGCCACACAGAGACCAAACCCACAATGCTTTATTAGCTCAAATTTTCTCCTGACCTCTTAATATGTTACAAGAAGAATGGCAACAGGCAGGAGGAGAGCTTATAGGGCCTTTGTGGTGTTTTTTGTTGTTGTTGTTGTTGTTGTTGTTGTTGTTTGAGAAAAGCTTGAAACATTTTTAGCAAAACAAAATTCCTTTCTTAAAAAAAAAAAATCCTACCCAGAACCCCAAGATATAAAAAAAAGCAAACTGTGAACATATTCCTCAAGCAATTTTGATCCTCGCCAATGGGAGGGATCACTTCATAGTGTGGTGAACTATTTAAGCAAATTCATGGAGATCTAGAGATGTGAAATGCAGTGTCAGTTAGGTAGCTCTAGAGTAGAACAAATAGATGCCATTTTGAGCATCCTATAAGTGTGGGTTAGAAATTTTATATTCAGGATCTTATTTAAACTTTGACACAGTGCTGTAAGGCAACTGAGGAAACAGCAGCATAGAGAATTTCATTGATTTGCTCAGAATGACAGTGGATGGGATCTGTTCTGAGCCCAGCATTCTGGTCATTATGCTAGCACTGCTTTTTTAAAATGGACATGATAAAATGTCTACATATAAGGTCAATATATAGGGAATTGACTGTTTGACATCAACATTAGCACTTTTCACAAGTTAAAAGATGTTTAAGAGGGCTCTTACTACTGGGGGAGGGGGGCAGGGAAGATCCAGGACCAGAATGTCACAGATCCAAATTTCAGAAGGTGTATTAAGACAGTGATTCTCCAACTTTAATATCCATACAGATCACCTGAGGATCTTGTTTAAAAATGCAGATTCTGATTTAGCTACTCTGGGATGGGCCCAGGAGTCTGAATTTCTAAAAAACTCCCAAGTGATTGTGATGCTACTGATACACATGCTTCCAAAACCATCTACTGTGACTTTTGCTACTTTTACCGACACCAAAAATAGCTGCTATATGTCTAGTACCACAGTGGTGGTGTTGCTGGGCTAAGCCTTTGACATACTGTAGTGGTCCTGTGTTGTTTTACTGTGCAGCAGACCTTTCCCTTCTTGGGACAGCAGTATCCTAATTTTCCTTGGGATAGTGAACCTGTCTGACTGTTAGCTCACGCGATCATGACTCTAGCATTGTAACTCCAAGGATGGACTCAGGCTGCACCGATCAGCAGTTGGTTTGGGGGATAGGTGCATAGAAGAGTCAATCCAATAAGAGCCAATGAGACTTAGTTATGGGCCTTTTTTCTGAAATAAATAAAATAAAGCTAATCTTTTACCCCAACTCCCTTGAGTTATGAAACATCTACAGCAGCCACAGCCATCATACAATCTAGGTGATAATGAAGCCAAAACACAAAGGAGGGCAAAGGTGAAGAAAGAAACAAAGGCAAATTGTCCTAATGCCAATGTTGTGGCCTCTCCATTAAGCTACACCTGAAGCCAGAATTACCTTTTGCTTCTTCTGGTCTACAGATAAGAACAGACTAGTGGGATGTCTCTCCCATACAGAAATAGTTTGGGAATATATTTTATTATTTTATACTTGCTGATAACATCTCTCACAGGAGTTCTTTAGACACTTCATGTGTCTATCCATAATTATAAAACTTCTTAGGTGGTGAGATTTCCCTACAGGAAGACAGACTTTCCTTTTTGCCTCCCCTGCACCTGGTACAATAAAGAGCACATAGAGGCTGATGACTAATTGGTTACTAACAGCTCTTGATGAAGAATACTCACTCCAAGGTGTGACCCATTTCTCTATTTTAATTTTACAGTTTGCATTTGAGTTAGTCAAGGAAAATCGTCTTCTACCAACTGGTACCACTTGTCTCATCTGTACATTTTTTTTCCTCCTAAAAATAAACAACTACTCAAGAGGACATAGTTCCATGCTTCAAGGGTGTGTAGTCTCTTCTGAAAATGTCTGCCACCCCCAACACACTCACATTGTCCTCTCTAACAACATATTCACTGGCAGGTTTGCACCCTACTATCTGTAATTACTCTTCTCTCCAATTCCTAGTATGGCATTGGTATCATATTAAGATGTACTTGTATGCTGTTTCAGAAATTATTCTTATTTTTTATGGAATTACTGAAACATCCTTGAGATGGAAAGCTTTATCTTGTATTTACTTTGTATTCTCCTTTCCTTCCATACCTGATAAAGTTTTGAGCTCAGTTCAGTAGCAAGATTGGTCACTTGAAATGCAAAATGTCAACAAAAGTGCATAGTGGTTAAGAGGGCAGACTCTGAAAGTGGATGGTATGAGTTCACATCCTGGCCCTGTCACCTATTGGCTCTGTGACTTAGGGCAGATTATTTGGCATCTCTGAGTCTCAGTTTTCTCACCTGTAAAATGGGAGTGATTTTAGTACCTACAACAGAAGGTCATCCTGAAGATGAAAGAGGTAAAAAAAAAAAATATGTAAGAGTTTAGACCAATTCCTGTGCATGGTAGTTGCCCAATAAATATTAACTATTGTTAGTAATACTGTTCTGTGATTAATTAACATCCATCCAACTTTCAAGTTTGAAAATTTTTATTTTTAAGGGGTTTCCAACCCTTAAAAACATAAAAATATTCTAAATACATTTTAAATGCTTTCTGCCTCAAAGACATCTCTTATCATATATTCTTTATATATGTGTGTGTGGTGCATACACACCTATGGACACAAATATTTTTTGTATCAAAGTTAAAGATCATACAGATACTGTTCAAGAAAATAATGGAATTATAACATCCTTGTACAAAGAAATAAGTTTGAAATGCACATAGTTGAAAGAAAGTGAAGTGAAATTTCCCATGCTCTTGTTATATTACCTTTAAGAATTATACTTGACACGTTCATCACTTACTAAGCACATAATTTCATTCTCCTCAACAAATGTGTGAAGTTGAAATAGCAAGTACTGTGTTTACTGTTCTTCATGGATGAAGAAACTGACAAAGAGAGGAATTTCCCTGAGGTTCCATGTAAATGGCCAGGTGAAAATGATTACAGCTCACTGTCCCTGCCTGTCCCCAAACATCTTTTGACTCTTACCTGGTTTGGCATTCTTGTTCACAATGCTTTTGTATTGTGGATTTGGACTAATTAAAATTTTGAGAGGAAAAGAGGGCTCATGACTTAGAGGAGTTTTGATGAACCAGGCACTGTATGTAGCAATCATTATTTCTAAAGTGCATAGCAACTGTATGAGGTAGGTCTCATTATTCCCATTTTATGAAGAGATGGAGAAACTACAGTGCAGTATTGTGAAATAATCTATTTCAGGCTAGTAGCAGAGCTGGGATTTGAACCCAGTATCCTGTAATTCTCAAACCTGTTCACGCACTGTTCCTCTTGCACAATTCTGTTTCCTATACTTATAAGAGAATCAGTTATCTCCTGTTCTCAACATTGCCGTAATCTTCAAAGGGATTATGGGAAATAGTGTAAAAAGATAAAGTGAAAGAAAAAAAAATCTGATCCTACTCCTTACAGAAACAACAACAAAAATACTTCTAGGGAAACTATTTTCACTGCTTTTAATCTGCGTGCTATTAAAAAATATAAGGAACAAAGAAAATGAAACCTTTCTAATATTCCTTTGAAATGTATATATTCAGTGAATTGCCTTTTGAATAGAATATGATTAATTTAGTCTCTTATTTTGAGAAGTTAAAATGTGCCATTTCTCTTGGTTATTCAACATTTGCGAATGACCAACAGTAGTATGTAAAGGGGAGAAAGAAAATGTGACTTTATCCAGCAGGTTCCTGTTAATAACTTGGGTGGTTCTGGGAGCAGGCCTGTGGCAGTTGCTCAGATGACTTATTCGGGCATGTGCCCCAGGTCTTCATCTGCCTTTTTAGAGTCAGGAGTGCAGCCCAGTGGCATAGGAAGCAGATGTGAATCTCTAAAGTCCGTGGTGTGACTGTGGGAGAATCATTTCTAGACCCTTCAAGCCTGCTTCCACCTCTGAAATTACACCTAATTATCTTCACAAAGGTTTTGGGAAAAGATTCATTAAGGAAATTACGGCTCATTTAGAAAATTGCTGCTCAAGTTCACTAAATGTTTCCCCAGGGGTCTTAATGAACACAAGGCCCTTCTCAAAGTGGATGAATCACCTCTGTTTCCCTGGGGAAGAGCTTTGCTTTTCCTCCACCTCACTTCTTGTCTAGGGGTGCCCAGGACTAACAGTTTGGTTTTCTTAGGAAGAACATTGACCTGTTTACCCAATCTTAAAAAAAATTTTTTAAAAAAAGGAGTTTTGCTTCTCTAAAGCCATCTGGATTGTTCTGAATATTTCCTTCTAGTTCATTCTAGACTTGTGAGCATGGGGGGCTTAGAAAACGGCCCACACAGAGTGGCATGAAGATGAACCCCCTTGATGTTTCCATTATCATGAATGATTACTCACTCTGTAATTTTCAGATAGGATTAGTCAGGATAAACACTATATTGTGCTGAATTGATTTATAAAGGCACATAAGAGTGTCATGCCAGACAGTTCAATGGTCTTACCCACTGTTAAGTATTTCATAACCTACTTGTTTCTCAAGTCATCAGTGAGCACAGGAACAAAATACCAAAGATAGCCTGACTTGTTCAGTAATCAGGAGGCTAGTTGAAGATGCCTGCTCAAAATCCTCAGTGCATATTTGACTGTATGAACAAAATGGTGAAGTAGACACTGTGATTATTATATTGGAGCTGATGGATGGAGAGACTGGAAAATTAGAAATTTGCCTTTTTTTTCCCCTCGTTCACTGATTACTACAGGCTTCAACTATCCTTCATTCCGCATTCTTCTCTAATGAGAAAACACAGAAATTATTCTGATTGACTAAGAACATTGGCTGATAGAATATTGTTCTTTTCTTCTATTTCTGGCCCTGTGCATCTGTCACACAATGATCTCTGAAATCAAGGACTGGACTGGCAAATGCTGTAAACAGAGAGTCTTCTGGTGGAGGCTCGGTGTGATAAAAAAAATTTTGCCTTCATCTTTTTGTTGATCTGGGCCCTCCTGTATTTGGCCAGAGGCTCTCATTAGGGCTACACAATCACACCTCAGGTGGCTTTGCACACCCACAAAGTCAGCATTTTAGGTATTGCTTTCTCTAATTCTATCATTCCTTGATATTTCTCTTACTGTATTCCAAACCCATGTATGAGGAAATATGAGTCCAGTTATTCATGCATCCAACTAGTGTTTTATTGAGACTTTCTATATGACATCTTACGACCCTATCTGTAAGATAGTATCTCCAGTGATAAGGAGTACAGAGACTGTAATGTAGGGAAAGAAAAAGACATGGTCCATGAGGCTCAAATCCTTTACATCAGTGAAAAACAGAATTAAGGAAAGATGGTAAAGCATGTAGTGTGTGTGTGGGGGGGGGGGGTTGGGGGTGGTAGGGAGGGACAGAGACCAAAGGCCTATAAAACATTTACCAGTTCATCTCTCCATTGAGTAAATATTCGTTCTAATTATTAGGGAGATAATGATGACAGGGTCTCTTCCTTCACTGTGTTTTCATTTGAGTTGATGGAATAGTTTGGAAAATTCTACTCCAGAAAACTTAAATTTAAGTTCTTGTAGTGAATCCCCAATATTTGATATGTAGTGGAGGGAGGTCTAGGTCTTTGGAGGTCTTAGGGGCCCAGGAAGTCGGTAGAAGGAAATAAATGACTGTTTCTTGCATCCCTCCTGAGCCAGTGCCCTGTCAAGTACCTTCACTGCTGTCGTCTCACTCAGGGTTTCCACAGTCATGCAGGGTAGGTCAGATTCTCTATGTTTTAATGGCAAGACAGCCTCAGATAATTTAGCTTCCTCAAATGAGGAAAGGAAAGAAAAGAAACTACCCACATCCAAAAAGTATGGAGCAATTAATAAGTGCTTCTTGATCTTGGTTGCATATTAGAGCTTTTACAGTCCTTTGGTGGCCAGGCTACACCCAGACCAATTAATTCCTACTCTCTGGGTGGGGAGCCCCAGCATTAGTATTTTATAAAGCTCCTGAGGTGATGCCAGTGCACAGCTCATGTGGAGGACAGCTGTTTTAAGTGATATTTAATGTATGTTATATGCATATTTCTTTCTTCAAGATTCATAATCAAGGAATGTTAGGGCAGGAAGGAACCCTAAAATTACCTGATCTAATTCCTTCATTGTACAAAGGAAGAAACTACGGGTGAGATAAAGTAAGGTGACTGACAAAATTCACATAGCTAATAAGGGTCAGAGCTGTGTGTCTGCCTTTCACTCTGACTTGTTGGCTCCTCACGAAAGGCTTGCACACAGTCACTTCCATATAGCTAAGGTGAATGTTTACTCTTGGAGTTTTGTTACACAATTTCTTGAATTTTCTTTTTTAATTGTGAAAGCCATTTCTAAACATACCACTGTATACTAATATTTTAGTATTTTAGTATCTGTTTTGATAGGCTTTTTGTCGGGGTGGTGATCTTTTTTTTTTTTTCTTTTCTTTTTTTCCAAAACAAAGAATATCCAGAAGGCAAGGATAGAAAATAGAAAAGTAATTTAAATTTTATCAAGTTTTTGCATAACTGGTGTATCTTTGCTGTCTCAGAAAAGGACTAGGGAATTAGAGGTCAACTTGAAGCACCTCATTTATATGATAATTACCAGTAAGCAATGGCCAGTGATTCATGATACAAATCATTTGTTCCTCTGGGACTTGTATGTTTACTGGGCAGGAAGTATGTGATTATGTAGTACTAATTAGTTTCTAGGTGACAGAAAGAATGTAGCACAATTGAGACTAAGTTGGTTAATTGTGTGCTGTTTAGTTTCTTTATTTACTTGTTATGGCAGAGTTTTTAATTTAATTTTTAATCCACAGGAAGTCTCTGGGTGAATACACACCTGGATGACTGGATACTAACTTCATATTATCACTTTCACAGTTTATAACATGCTTTAATATGCTAATCTTATGTAATCCTAGCACCAGTCCTCCGAGGCACATATTATCATTATTATAAAACTCCCTTTACAGATGAGCAAACTGAAGGCAGAGAAGCTAGAGTAAGAATTGAAGATCCTACAATTAGAAATGTATTGTATTACTTTGTAGTCACATCTCCTATGATTAGTAATATGAGAAATGATAGTGAACAGCCAGAAATGATCATTGTTTAGCTGACTTCTAATTTTCTCAAATACTAAGAAAAAGACTATGAAGACAGGAGATACTAAGAAACTGTTGTAGAAGGGATAGAAAATCAAATTTTGGGGGGGAGTATAAATTTGGAGAGGTGATATTTTCAGAACTAGGAAAAGAGCTTCAGGGGGCAAAAGCTGAATTGAAAAACAATGGAATGCTGTTTGTAGTTCAACACAAAAGAGGTCTGAGAAAAGGAAGGAGAAAGTAAAAGCAGCAGAACAGAAACCCACAAAGAACAATAACAGCAAATAGGGAGGGACCGAAGAAAGTGAAAAATAATCAGCAGATACAGTGAAAAAGTAATCTGTCATTAAACCAAGGCAAGATGGGAAATTAAAATTAGATGAATAATAAGCTTTGTTTTTAGAGATTTTTAAAATGTTTCTGCAGTCCAGAAATACTCACTTAAAGGATAGACAGAAAGTCATTATCATCTGAAATGGAACAGAAAGAATGGCTAGGAGCCTCTTCTACCTACAGCATAGCGTTCGCTGCATTTCTCTCCCAGGCAAATGTTTCCTGAATATGTATGACAGAGCCTTTCTGACAAATAATACAGAGTTGTACTGCCTGAAATATGGGAGAAACGCTAGCTAGCATGGAACCCACAGGCCCTCAGATATGGGGGACGTGGAACGAATATTATCTCTGAGATGGCAGATTTTGTTGCGCTTATAAAAAGCCTTGGGCAAAGTGTAGATATTACAAGAACCCAAGACTATCATTCTAGAAGTAAAGCATTCCACAGTCTGGTAGGTGGAATGGTGCTGCCATAAAAGATTAAAATTCACAAACGTAAAGGGCATCAAGTTTGATTTAATGCCTTTCTTAATCTTCAAATGCTATCCTGAGGAAATTTTTCCACATTTCCATAAATTCACAGTCAAAAAAGAATTTGGGGCCAAGGGTATGCTATATATTGCTACCTGTTAGGTCTCCATTAAATAAGTTTCAATCATCTTAGGCCCTCAAGTGGCCCATCAGAACATCAGAAATAACTATTAGGGTTTTCCAGAGAAACCGACCCAATAGGATGTGTACATATATACAGAGAGATTTATTTTAAGGACCTGGCTCAGGTGATCATAGAGAATATCAGGTCCAAAATCTGCAGGCTGGGCTGGTAGGCTGGAGACACAGAAGAGCTGATGTTGCAGACCAAGTCTGAAGGCCATCCCCTGGCAAAATTCCCTCTTGCTTGGAGGAGTTCTATCATTTGTTCTGTCCATTCCTTCAGTTGATTGGATTAGGTCCACCCATATTGGCAGGGCAATATGTTTTACTCAGAGTCTACCAACTTTAAATGTAAATCTCATCTACATACTGTCTTCCAGACCCATCCAGAATAATATTTTACCAAGTAGCTGGGTTCTGTAGCCTAGCCACATTGACATATAAAATTAACCATCACACTAAGTGAGATTTTATATTCATTGACTTTTCCACTGTCTGAATTCTTTTATTTGAGCTCTACAAGATGGGGGGGGGGGGGCGGGGGGGGGGGCGGTGCGGGGAACACTTTATCCCCAAAGGAAAAGGAAATATCATTGGCTGGCTAGAGAAATCAGTAGTAGAATTAAACTTTTTATTGGTGTGTATGAGAAGTCCAGGAATGAGTATGTAAAGCTAGACGTAATTTTTGACAACAGATTCCAGAAGCTTTAGATAATGGTATCTATGGAAACTATTATATGAATATGTAAGCATAGAGATATATATTTCCATTTTAAAGGAACAATCTTTAGGTGTGCATAATAATGGAGAGGTATAAAATTCACAAGATGTTGCAAAGAATGAG
This sequence comes from Camelus bactrianus, assembly GCF_048773025.1. NCBI lineage: Eukaryota > Metazoa > Chordata > Mammalia > Artiodactyla > Camelidae > Camelus > Camelus bactrianus. Next base: position 37,713,675 of record NC_133550.1, on the reverse strand, counting down.
ATTTGCATCTCCAAAAGAAAAAGAGACTACTATAATTGGTTTATGGAATAATAATAATAATAATAATAATAATAATAATAATAATAATAATAATAATAATAATAATGGCCAACATTGTAGCAAGTCCTTTAAATGTGTGATTTTTATATAATCCTCAAAACAGTCATTCTGAGTCTCCAAATGAGGAGATTGAAGCACAGGATGGCTAAGTAATCTACCCAAGGTCAAGAAGCTAGCAAATGCTAGGAAGTCCTTGGGCAAGGCGGGACTTTTGACAGTCATGTGGGTTGCTCTTGAACCCACTGCCCAATTCCTTCTGACAACAGAGCTGGTAAATGGCCATCCTGCTTTCACCCATCATCTCCAGACACAGATTACAGCCTTTCTATCATTTTTGCAAATCAAGGAAGATTTCTGGTGAGATGTCTGTTTGTGAGCAGTGACCTACGTTTCATTCTAAGCCCTGCAGCTGCAGTTGGGACCTCCATGCTAATCGGCCGTCATTTCATTCATCTCTGGCTGGCAGCTTTCCCCGTTCCCTCAGTGGATATTTTGAACCTTCAACAGGTTTCTCAGCCCCTGTCCAATCCCTGGTCACTCAGGGAGAATGATATGCTTGACTGCCTCACTGCAAATGTAGGGGCTGGTGGGCAACTTAACCTCCTTCATCCAAAAGTCAGCCTCATCTTCACTCATCCTTCTATCCCTCATTGACCTAGGGCCTTTACTCCAAACTGATCAGTTCAGGACAGTCCAGGATGTAGTTAAGTACTTCATATGAAGAGGGAAAGTGGGGAATCTTAATGTACACTTTCTGTTCAAGCTAAGTCTTGAACTTTCCCATATGATCTTTTAAAACTTTGCCCACCCTAGTTTTGAATTTCTTGATTCAAGGCTATTTATCCTATTTTTCTATTCACCCTTCAGATTTAATGCACAGATTTTTGTTTTCATTTCTTTTTTTAATTCTAATTTTGGCTTCTCTCTCAACCATAGTGATGACTTGCCTTCCTGAAATTCTTCGTTGGAATATTTAGAGCAGACTGTTGGCTACATAATAATAATAGGTAAACGCTTACTGCTTACTGAGTGCTTCCCATATGGCAGCTGCTATTTTAAATACTTTACAGGGATCTCCTCATATAAATATACTTAACTTGTCTTGTATCACTAATTCCTTTGAGAATCTGAATCCTTTCCCTAGAAAAATCTGTACTCAGGAGTACCTACATATCTTCTGCTTTATTGTCCGTTACAGTGAAACACACTACCCCAAAACAACAGTTTTGGCTTTTTACAAATTTCTCATGATTGTGTGCATTGACAGGTGATTCTTCTGCTTCATCTGGTGTCAGCTGGGACATTGGGGCAGCTGGAAATTCCAAAAGGGACTACTCAAATGGCTGGAAGTTGGTGCCAGCTGCTAGCTAGCTTCAGTTGTCTTCCTCCTTGGGCCTCTCCATGTGGCTGCTTGGACCTCCAACAGTCTCATGGTCTCAGAGTCACTGGAATTTTCACGCAGCAGCTATCTTGCCTCAAAGCTTAAAATCTAAAGGCTAGATCTCAAAAGTGGCACAGTGATACTTCCTCTAAGATCTACTAGTTAAAGCAGATTACAGAACTTGCCTGGATTCATAAAAGGAAACTACACAAGTACATGAATATTGGGAGGTGTGAGTCATCATAGCCCACCAAAGTTCCAGCCTACTGTGTGCTCGCACAGTAATTTCAAGAGGTATACACATGTCACAAGTCCATTCTAAGGACACCAAGGAGTGGACAGACTTCAGGTTAAGAACTCATGGTCTAGGATCAAGCAAGGAAATCCTTTTACTCAACGAGTCTAGTGCAGGGAAATGGGGAGGTGACCCTCACTGTAAAGGGAACTGCACCTGCACAGTGCATTGATGGGACCATGCATGGCATGTTCCAGGATCTGTAAGAGATCAGTTAACTAAGAGATGAGGAATTAAGGTTGGATCCAGATTATGGAGTACTCAGAAAGGCAGCTTGTGGAGGCAGGCATTGGGGAGCCATTGCAAGTTTTTTAAAATAGATATAACAGCACAAATGCTGAAATAATTCAGGAGAATTATAAGAATTAAGAAATAAGGAGAATGGTGTAAAGAGAATTACATTAAGGAGCTTTAGGAGGTGGTGGAGTCTTGACTCAGGAGTCAGTTTTTAAGTTAGGAATAACAAAATCACCCTAATAAAAAATGAAGCATAAAAATTTACTGTAGAAAAGGGTTTTGTAGTGCCTAATGTAGTGAATATATAACAATATAGAAAGCATTATGTATCTTGTATCATTTTGTATGATTGGATTAACAAAGAGCTCAGTGGCCTTTATGGCTTCAACTGATTTGAAAAAAAAAATCAAGTAGGGAATATTTGGAATTGCTTTCTACCCAGAGTTGAGTTTTCAAGTGTGGCTGTAAAGGAATCTGAGACTAAGATATTCTGATTTGGGTCCCTAAAATTAAAGAAGAAGCCTGTGGGATCTGGGATCAGATTAAACCTTGAATGTTAGCAGGTTTACTTCTCACTAAGAGAGAAAGACATACAGCAAAGATCATGAAAGGCAGAAGAGCATCAGCAGTGGTCCAATTACTGTTTGTCAGCCCATAAATTTCAGAAGATCTCTCCATTTTGTCCCTAAAGTGATACCTGCCAAAGTATTTAGATGATGTATACAAGAGGTTAGGTGGAAGGACATAAAAGCTCACATTTATTTCTGGGGTGAAATTTCTTTCACAAACTTGAATCTGCTTCTTGCTTCCTTAAGCCTCTTCTGTTGGCCTTTGTATCATCAAGCTTTGGATTCAATTGGTACCTAAAAGTGGCTCTGCCAGGTGACGAGATGGATTGGTGCTGAGCTGTCCATGTTTATAATGGAGCTTTCTAAGGTCGACTGGCCAGCATTTGAGGGCTTGGACAGGATGGGGTTGAGAGTACCATTCAGGATGTGGAGCTGATCAAAGTCAGTGAGGCCATAAGACTTTATCAGTATCAGTGGTTCTGGTTCTCAAACTTAAAAAAAAAGAATGTTTATATTTCATCCCAGAAATTTTCATTTAATTGGTCTAGGATGTAGCCTTGGAATGGGAAATTTGATATGCATGTGTGTTGTTGGCTTTTATTTTTCTCTTTTCTTTTCTTTTTTTTTTAACTTTATTGAGCAATAATTGACAAATGTAATTTTATATACTGAAAGTGTAAAACGTGATGACTTAATATACATATGCATTGTAGAATGATTACCAAGATCAAGATAACTTAAAATTTGTGTCCTTTGATCTACATCACCAGAATGGGGAATTTTAACAACCTACTCAGGTGATTCTAATGTGCAGCCACGTTTCGAAACCACTGCTTTATACTCTCTGCCTCTTAGAATGGGGCTCTTACCTACTGACCTAATTTAACCAGCCATCGTCCTTGATTTTGTATTAGTTGCTTGGGACAGATTGTTCTCAGGCACCTATCAGGAGATGGAGAATGGCAATGATGAGTCCTGTATCTATGGAATCCTAAGTTACTGGCTCAGAAAATGCAGAGAATACTGGAATCAGGTCTTGGGGGATTTTTAGCTTTCTGCTTCCCTAGCAATTAGGTCTCTGTGGTGAAAGCCAGGCAGAAACCAACCTAGGAAATTCAGTTACAACATTTGACCTAAGAACGAAAAGAAAAGAAAAAACCATAGTTGCTGGATTTTTCACTTAATGCATCCTAGTGTTAGTGGATGTTTTGTCCTCTTGAACTTGATTCTGGGAGTTCCATCCTCCCTTCTCAGTAGCATAATGGTTCCACTTCTGGATTTCCATTGCCTCCTTAGCCATTAATAATTAACACTTCCTTGTTGCAATGTGTAGCTTCTGGCACTCAATCTGGTAATAGTACTTCTAAGCTGTAATTCCATTTTGGCTGTTCCGCAGAGAATCTGGTCTTTCACCTCTCAGATCTGTGTTTTCAACACTGTACCCACCAGCTAACATTTTGGTCAACCAATCTCTCTCTTTTTCTCTCTCAGTTCTCCCCAGTTGCACTTTATAGTACTATTTCATCTCTCTTATTCTAAGTTTCAGCAACCCAAATATGGTCTCTCAGGCAAAAGTCACATTCAGTAACTTTAGGTTTGCATTCCCTATATTGGAGCACACTTTTTTTTTCTCACTTCAATAGCAATAGCCTTTATGCTGACATAGCAGGAGCTTTGTTCTGAGTGTATGAAGAGCTACAAATAAAGGTGTGTGTGTGCATGTGTATACATAGTGAGAAAGGGAACAAGAGAGGGTTGATAAGCAGAAATATGGACAAAGATAATGGTCTGTGCTGGGCTTGAAAACTAGTTGGACAATCTGTCTTGACTTTAGTTGAAAACTTTTCTTATTGAATTGCCCTCTTGGGGATTGAATCTATTCAAATTGATCTTTTCTATGAGTAGGCACATCATTTTAGAAACATTTCTGTGAAGATGTGCTGTTTTCATGCTTAGGGAAGCACACTGCATGCTGAGTGAGACCGAAGGAAATGCCAAATTAATTCATTATTTCCCTGGCAATGTTCTTTCCCCAGGAAAGGACTGCTTTAATAAGGCAGGTGGCTGTGTGTGCCGTGGCGTGCCTGCCTCTGTAGGAAGCTTGGTAATCCTCTCCGCAGAAAACTCAACTCTGGTGTTTGTTGTTTGAGGCTCTTGAATGTAATGTTAGTTTACAGCCCCACTCCTGGCCACATTATACAAACAGTGTGGGAAGAATGACAATGGAAATTATGGCAGAGAATGCTTTACTTAAGCCTTTCAGAATGGACAGCGTTGTGCACGGCTGTGGGTCTGTTTTCAGCACCCTGCCTGAAAGAGCGAATGGCTCCTGTTTCCAGCCAAATGCGGGTGACCGTGAGGCCACTTCAAACCTTCAGTGCAACAAAGTTATCACGCTGCTGAGTGCCTGTTTCTGTCAGTAAGCCATCATTATTCCTCATGAGCCAACTGCAGGAGAGAGCCACTGCGACAAGTACACTATTATGCTGCATTTTAATGTGTACCAATCAGCTTAATGCTAGCCCTGACTTCATCTCAGGTACTGCTCTTTCCCCCAACAGATGCCTGCCTTCTTCCTTCAGCTGTAGTTCCTGAAGGTGTCTCAGAGAGCAGATAGGCAGAGCAGAGGTCACCTCCAAAGAAACAGAAAGGAACTAAAACTGCGAGATGTTTGAGCTCTTTCATTTAAGTTGCTGATATATTCCAAAGTCACAGCAACATCGGTGGCTGAGCAATCTGCGTGTCCACTGACTATGTGGAGATCAGAGACTGAGATACCTACCAGCCATAACAGACTTCAGCTGTTAAGTTCACCAGTCTGTTGATCTTTGGGTACTTGTCCTGTGGGAACTTAATGTTGTTCCTTAGGAAGGGGCTTGGGTGTGGAGGCCTCCAGAGGTTGTTTCCTTTGAGCTTCCAAAGCTTGATTCAAGATGGCTGCCCCTGAATGCGGTAGTGACCGATTGTCACCTCTGAGTCACAGTAACCTGTCTTCCTGGAGGAGGAGATAACTGAGACAGTGATCAAAGTAACATTTCTGTCTGACCATAGCTGTCCTATAGGGGAATGGGGAAGAATTTTAGTAAAATATCTGACTGAACCTGATAATCACTACATTTTAAAAGAGAGAAATATATACTTTAAAACAAGGCTGAAAGAAACACGTGTCCTTTGGTAAATTTCTCAGTAATCATCAGCTATTGTCACTTATACATCTGGAATTCATTAAAAAAAAATCACCCTGAAATTCCTAAACAAATTGAACCTCCTTGGAGGTATTCTAGGCAGTCTTAGGTGAAAAATCTCTTAGCTCTTGCTTAATTAGGATGTCCCTTTAGCCGAGCATTCCCAAATGCTGTGATGATCTTCCAGGAAGAGAGAAAAATATGGACAATGTGGTGAATTTTCCTTAAAGATGGATTTATTGAGATTAAAGTTCTGTTTTATTTTGAGTTTGTGACTTTACCACTCCTGGTTGAATTGTCCTTTTTTTATGAAATGACAGTGACAACACATGTTGATTTTTTTTAAATGTCCTAACTTGGCAAAATAAGGCTTACTGTCTATGACAGTATACTCAATACACCTATTCATCCAACTGCCTATTTTTTAATTTTTGTTTTTCCTGGTTCTTGAAATCTAGAGGTCTATGAACTACTGTTTTATCAAATAAATCATAAATTCTTAGGAGGAAGGTTCAAAATGTCTGTGGGTTCTCTCCCAACGGCCAAATAATAAACTAAACTAAAACAAAGAGCCAATTATGTAGTGATGTGAGAAGTAGACCTGTAAAAAAGAAAGCCACAATTTTTTTCTAATTAGCAGTTCTCTACTCCCTAGCTTTTTAATCCCTTCAGTTTCATCTCCCATTGAGTGTCTAGCTAGTAGATGTTCACCAATTAATGTACATCAAATATAATTCTTACACATACTCATGAAATGCTTGCCTTAGTGTGATACTGTATAGCTTTAGCTCCCTTAAAAATACGTGGCCTTCATCAGAGAGTAGACTCTTTTAAAGTGACTAAATTTTCAGCCTCTTTACTTTTTGAACACTGGGGCCAGGGTTCGAAACAAAGTTATGATGTGGATGCTTAATGATAGTTGTCTGTACTTTCAAGCTTCTACCAGGTATTACATGAGACATTCTTAATCTCTCCAGCATGATTGCATGAGCTTCCATGATGTAGATTCTACACTGAATATTTGAATCACAAGGTTGGTTCTTTTGATAAGTGTATCTGAAATGGAAAGAATTGTACATACTCTTTAACATTCCATATTTATTATCCACTGCTACATGTAAGTTACTAAAAACTTAGTGGTTTAAAACAACACACCTTTATCATTTCTCAGTTTCAGTATGTCAGGAATGTGGGCACAGCTTAGCTGGGTTCTCTGCATCAAGGTCTCTCATGGACTGTCATCAAGGGGTTGGTCAGAGCTGGGGCTCATCTGAGGTATCTGCGGGGGAAGGATCTGCTTCCAAGCTCACATGTTTGTTGGCAGAATTCTGTTTCTAGAAGGTTGTTGTGGTGGGAGAAGGGCCTCAGTTCCTAGCTTACTGTTGGCTGGGGGCCACCCTCAGTTTTTTGCCATATGGGCCTCTCCAAAATGGCTACTTGCTTCATCAAAGCATGCTAGCTGAAAAGGCAAAAGAGAGTTAGCTATCAAGTTATAATCTAGTGTAACATAATCATGAAAATGACATCCCATCCCTGTGCCATAGTTTGTTGGTTAAAAGCAAGTCATAGGTCCCACCCACACTCAAGGAAAGGGGATTATATAAGGGTATGAATATCAAGAGACAGAGATAATTAAATAACTTTCAAATCAAATAACTTAAAAAAAAAACAATAAAGCATCATTACATACAATTCTCTTTGAAAAGACTTTCCAATTCAGGTCTCAAAATTACCTTATAAAATTTTGTGCAAAAATACTGACCTCAAATAAATAGAGAACAAAAAGTGGAAAGAGCTAAACTGTTTTCTATTTTGTTTTTTAAATTAAAAATTAAAAATACTGGCTACATTTCGAAGTATTTTCAGGATGAAATGCATCAAGAAGTCTATGAAAAACAGCCCTCAGAGTCAGAGTTGCATTTTCAAGTGAGGTTTTTTGTGTTCAGAATTCACAATGGATGTCTGTGCTGAGATCCTTCACCACACCTGCTTTGACCAGCTCTAGGAGGAACCTGGTCTCTGTTGTTACATTATGCATGGTCTGAAAGTTCACGGCAGCCATGCAGAGATTGTCAGAGACGTGTAAAGGGGTTTGGGTTGATTGAGGTCATATCCAAAGCATCTTAGAGCCTGCCTACCACATAACCCTGGACTTCGGAGATAGGAAACCTAAGAGCCATGCTTAATTCTTTGTTTCCACCCTTTCTTAGAGAAAAGAGGTCTTTGAGTTCATTTAGGGCAAGTCAGTCTGAAAGGATGGAAGGTCTGAATTATAGACTAGTGTATAATGACCCATAATTTTGCTACTTATAGTAGAGAAAATCTTAAAATTAAAGCCAATAAAGTATTATTAAGGAAAGTTCCTATCTGGCATTCTTTAATAATGTCATATGTATTTATAATTACCATTTTGTTTTCATTACAGTCAATAATTGAAGAAGTGTTTCCTGTGTTTCCAGTGCATGATAAATGTGGCAGGGAATACAAATTAAGATGATGACAAGATTTGCTCTCTGAAGAGACTTGTATTTAGAAGCAAGGAGTGTGAGAAGGGAACAAAATATACATAATTGTAATGGAGAACAAAATAGAATTATATAATCAAGTGCTAAATGCATTTAACAACACTCTCAACTCTGTGGTACAAGAAAGAATGAGATCAAAATTGGGTAAAGTTACTAGAAGCCTTCCTGAGGGGAGTAGAACTTGAAAGATGAGTGGCGTTTGGATAGGAAGTAAGAAAGAAAGGAGAATATAAAAACAAAATAAATGAAGACAAGAACTCATAGAGAAAACATCAAGAAACTATCTACAGTGAAGGGAATGGGGAGCAATGAAAATGAAAAGAAGAGGGATATGGATAGGTTTGCTTTTGAATGCTGGGGTGAGGATAGTGACTTGATAGGCAATGGGGAATCATTCTAAATTGTTAAGCAGCAGAGAAAAGTAGTATTTGGTGGGGGGATCTGTTTGATGGATATGTGCGTGATATATAATATTAAGAAAGCCTACAAGAGACAGGCTTGGGGTGTCAAAATTTGGGTTAGGTTGATAGTAGTGGTAATGATATATTGAAGCAATATTTATGATGAAGAAATCCACAATTTGGAAAGACTGACTAATAGCAGAAGAGTGTGTGTTCACCCCTGTCCTTGGTCAGCCTCTTCTCTCCATTTGAAATTGGATAGCATCTGGGCAATTAAGGGCATAGTTAGGATTCCCATTGATCGTTGGTTGCGCTAACTACTTGGTATCCCCAGGCTTTGATTTCTGGGATATTTATTTATTCATAAAGTCCTCAAAAGTCCAACGGCCTCTAAGAGTAATTGATATTTTAGGCCTCATAACAGTGGGTCAGGAGGGACCTTTATATAGTCCTCAAATCATACCATACATGTGATCAGATGCAGGTTGTAACAGTGCTTTTTAAGGTATTCCACAAACTAGCAGTTTCCGTAATATTTAATAGGTTTTCTGAAAAAAACAAAAAAACAACCATTATACATGTTGTGGAAAGGTCCATGGTCAAGTAAGTTTGTGAAACCCTGAGTTAAAATTCTAAAACCTAGAAAGGTCCAATGTATTTAATGAACTACCAAGAGGAATATGGGAGGAATTATAATCAGAAGTGTTCCCCAAACTTCTTCCCTAATAGAACCCTGTGTACGCATAGCATGCATGCACATCATCTTTTCGGCTAGTGTATTGCCCAAAACACTTAGGTAAATATCAGGGCATTAACAAGTTTTCAGTGAAGTCAGTATGGTTTGGCTTGTGGATCATCAGGTTTCTCCTCATCATAACTTCTTTGATGTTTTATATAATTATGTTTTAAAGCTATTTCTTTCCAAAAAGTACCTATTCCAGAAATTGAACAAGAAAAAAAAAAAAGGAACTGTTTCGCTTCATGTTTCTTATAAGTGTTTTGAGAAAGGCATTGTAAGGGAAATGATATAAGCTTAGGTTGCTACCTGCCTGGGATGTCAAGTTGCCTGATTTTCAAAGATTCTTTGCTGTCTGCCACTATCCTCATGCAATAGGCAGAACTGGTTTAAATCCTGCCTGGATCACTCTCCTGTTCTGGAGCCTTGGATAAATTACTGAACCTCCCAGATCCCTCCATCTTTTTCTGTTTTTTTTTTTTCTCTCCAATAATTTATATTTTTCTACTCTGTGAACTTTGTTTCTTAAAGTTTCTATAGAAAGAGCAAATATCCCTTTAAACTCATCATTTGAAATGTATTTAAGTTTGTTTTTTTTTTTTAACAAAAACTCCCACTAAGCTATTTTATTAAATTGGGATTCAATATTACCAGTTCTAGAATGCTAAGAAAAGCAGTTGTAAGAGGTGGTGGTCAGTAAATATATTGCTGTTGACCTGAGGTGTTCAGCTGACCTACTTTATTAAACACATTTTCACCTGCTATTGTCATTCAAAAGGTGCTATTTTGTTTTGCAAGATCAGTGTCATAGTAGAAAAATGTTTTATATGTCCATGTCATGTTATGTTGATACTTCATTTGCAAGGTTTCTTACCTGATTTAGGTCATTTAACTTTTTGTATATGGAGAGAGAGAGGGTGGGGGAAGAGATTGGTAGGCTACTAAAATGGTTATAATTTCTGCATCTTAAATGAAAACTTGATGCTGTATTACAAAACCTACAAAATCCTCCATGCAGAGCCCACCTAATGTGTGTTGCCATCATCATTGAAATTAGTTTTATTTTCATCATGTGGGTCTTGCATAAATCTTTGAAAAGCAGAGCTTGTAGCACAAGCATTTGAAGGTTATTTTAACTGCGTTGTAGCGAAAACCATGACGAAGTTGCCCGTGGAGAATGAGTACTTGCATGTTGAATATAAGTTCTGGGAATGTAAGTTCTCTGTATGACTCCTAGTTCAGATTTGTTAATACCAAGAGAGAGCAGTCCTGACACATAAAAAGCTTAACTCTGTAAAAAATGAGAGCACTTATTATTATTATTTATTGAGCACCTGCTGTGTGTGAGGTGGTGGCAGTGCAACTGGGAACAGAGGTACTCCATACAACAACACTGGTTTAGGTCTGAGAACAACACAGAAATGCTGCTCCCTCAGAGGCACACACACCAGATTCTTACTCGTCTTTAAAATGCTGATTTTCAAGGCATCTACGTGACTCTAGGACCTAAGGTCAAGTCTGCAGTGCTGTGTCTTGTCATGATAGAATTTCTTTAATTACCAACCACCAAAAGCACTGAGATACCTTATCCATTTTTTGTTCATTTGAGCTGCCCTTTCCTCTCCCAGTTCCTCATGACTGTTACTGAGCTAGCAGTTAGTTGCCCATTAATATTTTCCAGTTTAAGATTTCCTTGTTCATCTCATCCCTAGCTTTTCAGTACCAGTTAAAATGCACCTTAACTTTTGAATTTCTTATTTATTGAGTTCAAATTCTGTCATCTCATGAGGCTACCTCTGTGAAATCTTCCCTGACCTCCCACCTACCCCAGCTGGAGCCAACCTCTCTCTCCACTGTTCTCTGCCTCTGTTATACTCCTATCACACGAATGGCCTTTAATTATTTAGATGTTGAACTCGCAGAGCACAGGAGCTATATATTAATCATCTCTGTATTGCTATCACATAGCACAGCGTCTGACTGAATCATAAATATTAGTTGAATTGGACTGAACAAGCACAAAAAATAACACTGCCAGGAATCACAGATAGCAGTATATTTCTAGTCAGTCTTTACCTTATCTCCAAGCACCATATACAAAGTGGGGTGGGAACTGGGTAAGTGAAAACTCATTTGGGAAATTCCAGTGAGTGTAGCCACTACTATTAGAAGACAGGAGACACTTTTCTTGCTACTTTTTATAAATACTTACCAGAAAACCTATTAATGGGCAATAGTTTCTAAGTGTTCACACCAAAGTAGGAACTTTTCAGTATATTTAGTGACTTGTAAATATTTATTTTTTTAGCATATGAAGACAGAAGTTATTGAATCTGAATGTGTATGCTAAGGAAATGCAGAATTTGCCCTTCTGACAACCTGCTATGAATTTTAAGAATATTTGAAATATTTTACTGCTAATTAGCCAATTTGATATTTGGCTGCTGCCTTGGGGAATTTACAATGACCTATTAACAATTTAACACTAGGCCAATTAGGTAAAACTTTCAGCTTCCTGGAAATGCCTAAGTCCTATAGGAGGAAACCGTGGCATCATATTTGGGTAACTAGATGTTAACCAGTGCCTTCCTTACTCCTACCTAGGGTATCTGGATAAGCTTCCCAAGAACCACAATTCTGTGGCCCAGTGAGCATTCATAGCCTCTCCATGTGGCTCAAGTGTTGTTGCTGGTAGTGGTGGGGGAGGGGGTTGGAGGTTGGAGGGAGTAGACTACCTTCCTCCTGCATTCTCTGTCTCTCTCCCTCTCTCCCCTCCCCTCCCCTCCCCTGCCCTTTCCTCTGCTGAGCTGTCATGCTTCCACATCAGTCTGCATGAAGCCCAGCTACCTTCTTAGCTTCCAAAAAAATTCACTTGAACCTGAGTTTGTAACTTTATTAAAGAGTCAGAGAATGAGATAGGAGATGAATATAGGGTTTGATCATAAAGGATGCAACAGTTAACCTTCTTGTTGCTTTCCCCATGCAATTCACCTTCCTCCAGTATAACTGAGCTTTTCCATTTCCCACATACAGAAAAGTTCTACCTACATTCAGAGCTCAATATCTACTCTAAAGTGACTTTGGTCTCATCCCCAAAAGATAAAGCTTTTCTTGAAATGAGTTCTAGAGCCAGCAGCTACATTTTTTTCCATATTGTTATTACTATAATTTAAAAAATAGTTTATATTAGTTTAGCTTAAAAGTTACATTAAGTGATTTCTTGGATTTTATTATAATTTTGCTTGCCTTGGGGTTAAGAAGAGCTAGGAAGCCACCTGGACTATAAAAGTTACACAGCCGGGAATGCTTTTAGCTCTATCCTATCCATTTTAGTGTCCGTTTATTTTTTTTAATATTCTTGACACAACTAGTTGTAAGGACATGTATGGTATATCAGGGTTCAACCAGAGAAGTAGAACCAATAGGAAATACAGATAGAGAAATAGATTACATAGAGAGTTATGGATTTATTACAAAGAATTGGCTTACATGAATGTGGTTGAATGTGGAGGCTAACTAAGCAAGTCTGAAATCTGTAGGATAGGAAGGGAAGGTCATGGGTGGTCTTGGAATTCATAAGCAAGGGCTGAAGCTACTGTCCACAGACAGATTTCTTCTCTTTTTGGGAGAAGCCTTAGCCTGGATTTTTTTTTTCTTTCAAATTTTAATGTGGTAAAATACACATAACAGTTCTACCCATGTTATATAGGATGAAGTCCTGGGTATTTTTAGACTGCAGGTAAAATCAGTTGGTTAGGAGCTTTAATTACATCTGCAGAATACCTTCACAGAACTACCTAGATTAGTATTTGCTGGAGTAACTGGGGACTGTAGCTAAGTTGACATATCGAAAGTAGTTACTGCAGATGAGTAAACTGAATAAAACATTTAACAAAGGATGATGGTTAGAATGTACTCAACAGAAATTTTTTAAGTTTAATAATGGCAAAAAAGGAGATATACATACTGAAGACCTCTTCTTCTACTGTATTACACTCTTCACTAAAGTGTTTTTCTTAAGGGAACATTTATAAGTATTGATGGCAAAGATACAGACTACAGAGTTATTTTGATTTGTATTGGGAGAAATAGTGATTATTTTATTTATTACATTTTCACAGTTCTACCTAAATTTATAATTATGGCCTGAGAAAGAAAAAAAATGAGGTAAATTTCTTTTTTAAAGGGACTCTAAGATTTTTTAAAATATAGAACTTATTAAGCCAATAAATTCATTCATTCAACAAATATGTAATGTGAATATGGTTTATGGCAGACACTATTCTAGATTCTGTGGATAAAATGGTGAATAAAACAAATGCTGACTATGTCTTCAAGAATTCTATAGGCTAGTCAAGGAAAAAAATCATCAAATATTGACACAAATAATTTTCCCAGACTGTGATAGTTTCTGAGTCTACATTAAATGGTTCCTGACCTTCTGTGGGATGTCAGAAAGTTTACCTGAAGACAAGACATTTGAGTTAGGATCTAAAGAATGGGCAGAGTTATTTGGGTTAAAAAAAAAAGGAGGAAGAGATTTCCAGGCAGAGGTAAAAATCTATGTAAAGAACCTGACTAAGGCCAGGAAGGCTGGAACATAGAAAGTGAGAACGAACATGGCAAAAGACAATGCTGGAGAAGTTGGCAGGACTAACACCTTAGAAAACACATTAAGAACTCTATTTGGTCTTTATCCTAAGAGCAATGGAAGGCATTAAAGGATTTTAAGACTTCACACAAGGGAGTGACACAATGAATATATAACTTCTAGCAGGACTTTGCAAGATAGAGGTTCTATTTTAGCCCCTAAGGCAGAATAACAAAAATTCAGCATCTATATCAGTAAATCCTTGTTTCTTATCCATTGCAGACATCACCAATTGATTATGACAGTTTTTTTTCCCTGACTGAACCCAGACTTAACAGTCTTAGAACATTCCAGACGGCCAATACCAATCAATATGATTCGGCATTAAACCCATTTTACTAAATTCTTTGGCTTTTCTTAATAAAAATACAAGATTGTTTAGGATGAGGTTGCCAGATAAAATACAGGACACGCAATTAAATTTGAATGTCAAATAAACAAAGAATTTTTTAATCTAAGTATGTGCCAAATATTGGATAGGGCATACTTACACTAAAAATTACTTGTTGTCTAGGTGAAATTCATATGTAACTAGTTATTTGCTGAATCTGGCAACTCTTATTTGAAAGAATTAATTGAAGTAACATAGGTCGAAAAACCCCACAGCATAGTACCAGCCCAAAATAAATGCTTAATAAATATTTATTCATTTAATCAAGTAATTTGTTCTAAAGGTACAACTTTAGAACAGTGTAAAAAGCATTGGTTTCTGACTTACCTTAATTTTTTTCTTAATGTTTTAGTTATAAAAAATAGTCAAAAAAGATTTGAAGCTATAATTCAACTGCTTTCCCCTCCTCTTTGTTTAAACTAATGGCTTTCCATCGTGTTTTACTGTACCCCATGAGACAATGCAAAAAACCCACAGTCCGTTTACTCCACCCATTTCCACTTTCTAATGAAAAAGACCCATGATAATAACTTGACAGGACATAACAAGAATACTGTAGGGTTAACCAGACAACCCACAACAACCTATCTTATAAAGGCAAAAATAAATTAAATAGTAATTTTTAATTCAAAAGGGATAATGGCAATTATACAAATCATGACCAACTCTAGAAAATTCTAAATGTAATAAAAACAAATCACACTTTCTGAGTTTTGTGGGATTTCCAGTAATCTGCAAGTGACCATAGGAAATAGGAGTTTTTATCTCTGCCAAATGCTGTGTGGCAGTCAGATGTCTTAGAAGAATATTGAATTGTACTCTTCAATAAACTCCAGGAGCTATCTAGTTTTAGTTTATGAATACCAAATTTTAGTGACTATTAACTGATTTAGGAATTTACTGTAAAATAAACCTTGGTTGTTTATATAAACTAAGGCCTATGGAATTATGGATAATTCACCCCTGAAGACTAAAGCAGAGACTTGCAATGGTAGATCGGGCTGGGGGTTATGAGATGATCCCATGTGGCCCACACTTTGAGAATCACTGATTTGATCAGAAATACTGTCTTTTTCTAGCATTTGAACTCTAAAGTAGATGGTAGATACTATGGTGTCTCAAGCTATAAATTCAGGTAAACTTTATGAAATAAGAACAATAATTTCAGGCTTCTAATTTTATCACCAGGAATTGGGGAAAATGTGAGTTAATAAAATATACCAAGCAGTTGGTCCTCTTGGGTCCAAAATGTATTATAAAGGCATGTTATCCATTGTATCTCTAATTAAGTCTGACATCTCTGTGTCTCTAAGCTGGCTGGAATCAGCATTACTTTTCTTCTGAAAGAGTTTACATTATAAGCTTAACTACCATTTTTCTTCATGGAATTTGTCCTGGCTTGACCATGGTCGTATTATATTCAAGACTGATGCATTTCAAGCTCCTTTGCGGGCTCACCCAGATTCTTTTCAATATAAGGGTCCGGTAATTAAGTCTGGGAGGCGTGGTTTTGACTGAGTACCCTGCAGATTGCTCATTAACATGCCATCTGAACAATTTAATAACCTTTTTAATTAATCCAAAATTGGCAGGTTCACCCTTCAGGCTACAGTGCTGCTTTTGCAAGAGTTGGTCTCTTGGTAGTTCTCAATTTAGCTTATTATTTGAAACCTAAATCTGCCCAGGCTAATGAGCATGACCAATTCCTCTTACCAAGACCACATAGGAGTCTCCATCTGCACTTCATGAAAGGATGAGAGGACCAGATGTCTTGGGGTGATATTCTGGTTCTTGGCTTTTAAAAGAAGTTCCCATTAGACTAGACATGAAAGAAAATAATTTATAGAGTAGTTGAAAATCCCTTTTTTACTTTCACTTTCTTTTTCTTTTATTATTATTTTTTCACTTTCAGGTTTGACACTTTAGAACTTCCAGTTTCAGTCAGTCCTTCATACTTCGGTGTTAGCTATAATTTGAAGTAATTTAATGGTTTTTGGTAATTTGATATTCAGAAGCTTTTTTGTGTTCCTGAAGAAAATGGCTTTTCTAACGGATTTAAAGTATATTTCTGGCAAGGTTGGGCCTACTGCGCAAGGTTTGTTTTTTTTTTTTTAACTTGGAAAGATAGGACCAGGGAACACTCACCCTTTAAAGCCTAAAAAGGATGTGTGTATGTGTTTCACCCAGGCATGGTCTCCAATGTTTGAGTTACTTTCTCCCAACCAAACAGGTCACTCCCTACCTTAAAATGCACCCCAGTTGTTTCTGTGAATGCCTTACAAAGGCCAGCTCTCTTCTTCCTGTCAGTTGCATTCACCATGGTCTGTCCATTTTCTTCTCCATTTTCAGACTTACTTGCTTCTGCCTGGGACAATAGCTCCAGGCTGCCATTGCTGAGAATCCTCATCATTCATCTTTACAATAAACATTAGTTGAGTACTTACAAGTGCTACGCTAGAAATTCATGAAAATTCCGTATCTTTGCTTATGCTGCTACTTCGTACATCACCAAAGTCTCTTCTTGAGGTACAATGATGGAGCTGCAGTCCATAAGAACGATAGAAGGCCCTCTCCCCACTGGCACCTGTGGACACCAGCACTTTAAAGCAACTTGGTTTATGCCCTCAACTTCATAGAAAGCTCTTATAAATAGCCCCTACCTGTTGCAAAACAAAGGGAGCTTTGAAATATAGATTTTCCTTATTATATTTAGTCAGTCAAAGACTGAGATTTTAGGATGAGATTTGCCCCACTGTAAGCTCTGAGCACCCTCTGGGCCATCATGTATGTGAGAAGAAAA
This sequence comes from Camelus bactrianus, assembly GCF_048773025.1. NCBI lineage: Eukaryota > Metazoa > Chordata > Mammalia > Artiodactyla > Camelidae > Camelus > Camelus bactrianus. The sequence goes on along the minus strand of NC_133550.1, from coordinate 37,696,444 downwards.
CCTATCTAAGAGCACTGCCTAGGAGTGGAAGCTCAACCTTGTATGATATGGCAGTGGGAAGTCTACTTCCCCTTCTCCCATCAGCTAGCTTGAAGACACAATATCTTGCATTGGGAAGTGCTGAGTCCCATCAGAATTTAGCACTGGCCCAGTCCATGCAATGCCACCACCCATGTCACAGCAAAATCAAGAAATCCTCCCCCATTATTCACATCAACATCTTCCACCAGAATGGTGTATTTATTACAATTGATGTCCAGTTGGGGGAGGCAGAGCATTTGTGGGAGCAGGGTGGGTGGTATATGGGAAATCTCTGTACCTTTCTCTCAGTCTTGCTCCCACCATCTCCCACAGACCTTGAAGAGCAGGCCAAGTGGTACCCCAGTGCAAGCCTCCAGCCTCTGGCTGTTCATCCCAGGACCATCACATCCTGGGTTCCTGTTCCGAAGTACAGATGCTGGTACACTTCACAGAAGGGCATGAAGGAAGACAAAGCCTGGCTGTCGGTGGAATGGGGAGTGGGGCCTACCTCTGTAAACAGGAGGCAGTCTGATTCCGCCTGGACCCCATTGAAGCCTGATTATCCATTTTATATTCTGTAAAGTTATTTTTTGGTGCTTGAGAACCCTAGAGAAAAAAACGGCCATTCTAAAAAACATATCAGATGTCCTCACAGCCCTACAGACTGCCTGTATTTCACATCCAGCTCCAAGTTAAGAACCACATTTCTTTTAGCCACACTCCACATGCTCCTGCCAGAGCCATGTGTGCCTCATTAATATGGATGAAGTACTCAGTCCTGGTAAATTGCATTCTGTCTGTGAATGGATGGTGAGCGATATTACTGACAGCCGAAAGTGCTAGAGGGCATATTATATAAAAAAGATAAACAGAAGAGGTCCTTTTGGCATATCTTTTTAATTAGAAGAAATGTAGGCTTTTGAGTGACAATATTTTCTACATTTCCCTAAATAGAGCACCTTTTAAAAGCCAGAGGGCTGACAGGTATAGAAAAGCATAGGGGTGTCCTCAGGAGAAATACTTAACCTCTCTGATGCACAACAGCCCCACTTATAACATGAGACTATTGAAATGTTGAAGAATTAATTGCAATAAAGTACATCAATTCATAAGATACATAATTCTTATATATATTCCTCCTTCCCCCTTTAAAGGCTAGAAAAACAGAGGAAGAAAACCCACAACTGAGAGCTTATCACTGATCTCTGCGGGAAAGGAAAAGGTTTTTCTCATCTGTCTTAGGGTTCTTGGCTGGGTCTGAAAAATTAAATTGATGAAGACATATTAACAGGAGAAAAGCATTCAAATTTAAGTTTTACATGACAGGGGAGCCTTCATAAGGAAATGAAGACACACAGAAACAGGTAGACCTGAGTAATTTTATGCCAGGTTTGATGAGGACTGCATGGTGCTGGAGAGGTGTGAAGGTTGAGGAGTATGAGGTAGGGGAGTAAACTGGGGGAGACTTAGAGAGGCCTGTTTTGTTCAGGTTCTTCTTGGCCTCCCTTTGTCTTGAGAGGTAAGGACATTCCTTCCCCCTGGGTGTAGGTAGGGCACTTCTCACTGGAGGTTTGTATGACCTATTTCAGCCAAGGCAGGAGTTCAGAGAGCCCTTCAGCTTACAATAGTCAATATACCAAGGAGCCCTGTGTTGGCGGGTAATGTGTCCTGAACGCCATCATCTTCAATGCTCACGTACAAGAATTCTTGTACAAAAATGTTTGGTCAACTGTGCATGGTGAACAGATCACAGTGCCTTTTCTCCTTCAACCCCATCCTCATGCCCCCCTCTCAGAACCTTATTTCTTAAAGCCTAGTTTTTCGTGTGTATGAAGGGATGGGAGGGGGTCACACTTCGTTAAAGGTCAGATCGACTCCTGCGCCTCTGTTTCTGTGGCAGAAGCCCCGCTCCAGCAAGCTCCATTCTGCTGAGTGTTTTTCTGTCATTTTAAAAGGAGAACAGCAAAGATGCAAATTGCTGAGCCTGCTGGGGAGAAGGGCACACAAAGAGGCAATTCAGGCGGACAAGTGTGCAGGGAGCGGAGGGGGCCGGAGACTTGAGGGGGGTGAAGGCAGGGCGCCTTCTTCAGGTTCTTTCTTCTGCCTTTTGTGAGCAGATTTATTGGGCTTGTTAAGGGCTAAGGAAACACTGTGAGGCTCGGTGGCCTCCCAGCTTGGGAGGCCCTTCAGAATTCTGAAACACAGGCCTGTTGGGGCTCTCTGCCTCCTAGGAGCCCCTGAGAACCCTGGGAGTGGGCTCCTTAGAAATGCAGAGGTGAATTGTATTTTTGTTCCAAGTGGCAGGGATATGACAGTACAGGACACAGGCAGGTATAAGTCACAGCTTCATAGTGTCGGACACAGCCCCCACTTCACTTCCACCCCCATCCCCACCCCCACCCCCATCCCTTCCTCAGCCCCTCCCGCCCCCAGACCTTGGGCTTCTTTTCAGCAATAGATTAGGCCTCCTCCTGGACCTGGACTGTGCCCCCTGAAAGAAACCCTCACCCAGGGTGCTCAGAGTGAAAACGCTATTACTGCCATGGGCTTCTTTCTCTTCCCCTGGAACTCAGATGCAGTCCTTCAGTGGGTGGGATTTGGGTTGTGGCAGGGGCAGGGAATTCTGCTTTCCGGAGACCTGGTTCTGGTCCCAGCCCTGATTGGCACTGTGACTCTGAGCAAGTCACTCTCCCCATCTGGGCCTCAGTTGCCTCTTCTGTAAAACAGAGGGGTTGGGCTTGGGGTCTTCAGAGCCCTGTCCTGCTCTGACAGTGGAAGTCTCAGTGGCTCTAATTGCCTCATTAGAAGACCAGGGAATGCCTTTCTAGTAATTGTGTCCCTGGCTCGTGTCTTACCCACTCCCTACTGGGCTCTGCCTCCAAGGAAACAAAAGCAGCTGCTCTCTCCTCTGGGGCTTCCTCGGAACCTGCAAGCCCTTCTTGACAGAAGACATACACAGGCATCCTCTGCCTTTCTCGTTCTGTCTGAGGCCTCTTTCTGAGGGCCGGGAGGATGGGTGGTACCCCTTTTAAGCCTGGCTCTTTTTGTCGTCTGCTTCTTTGGCTAGCATTGCTGGCCTCCATCCCAGGTGAGATTAGAGTTTCCTTTATTGCTCCCCACCCTGCATGTGGATTTGGCGGTGGGCACTTCACCAACAACCATGGGCGTTACAGCTGCGATAAAAGCTGAAATGGCTCAGATGCAAATAGCAATGAATGGACCGAGAAGATTCTATAATCTTATATAATCTCGTTTAACTATCCTCAAAGAAATATACACTCAGAGAGTCAACAGCTGCCCTTAAGAAATGGTCTCTTTGCCAGAAACCAGGTTATTTTGTTTCCTGTTTTAAGAACTAGGCAGAGTCGATAGTGTGGCTTTAAAGTTTGCCAAATGAGCTGGTTGTCTGACTCTCTCACAAAACTCTTAATATTAGGAAGCCAGGAAACAGTTTCTGATTATTCTTCTGGGCACATACCGGGATGGCTGAGCAAGAAATCAGAGATGTGGAAGGGGCATGGTGGGAAACTCAAGTTTAGTTGGAGACCAAAGAAAACTGCAAGTCTGGTAGAATCCAGATCATCAGAGGTCTAAAAACAGAGAGAGTAAGTCTAGGAAGGCAGCCAGGACAAGACGGATCATGCAAATTTGGGGAGATTATGGCAGGTGAGGTTTAGCACCCAGCAAGGTAGAGATTGAGCCTCCAGCAGATGGGAGACGCCACAGTGATTTCCAATCCTAGAGAAGAGCAACTGCTCTCTGCCCTTCAGTCCCTATGGAGGGCAGGTGCTTATGGGTGGCAGGTTTTTGCCAGAAGCCAGAGTTTTGTTCATCCCTGATTTATTCAGTAGCATTCCTTCATCTGTGTGGTGTGAGGTTGAAGAGTGTGGATTCTGGTGTTAGAATGGGTTCAAATCTCAGATCTGCAGTTGACTTGCTGTTACCCTCAGTTTTTCTCATCTGCACATTGGGAATAATAATAGCAATTGCCTCTTTGGGTGTTTGGGAGGATTTAAAGTGCCTAGTATAGTGCCTAATAATGTAAAAAAACATTAATTATTTTGACATTCATTTATTGAGCTCTCTTATAAGAGCCAGAGGACAGAATGATTCTTGACATACTTGCGTGAATCCAGATCACCTGGAGGACTTGTTAAAACATTGCTAGAACCCATCCCCAGAGATTCTAATTTGCTTGGTGTGGAATATGGTCCATGGAACATACTTTGGGAATCACCATTCTACATCCTATATGCAAGATATGTATATACATGAGACCTTTATTTATTTAACAAACATCTAATTAGCACTTACCATATACCAGGCTTTGTATACATACACAATACATAGTATTACAAATATTGACTCATTCATTACAGAGACCCTATGAGGCAGGTTCTACTATACCTGCTTTATAGAAGAGAAACTTAGGCATGTTCCCAGTTTTAAGTAACTGTTTTTTAAGTCATTTAAGACACGTTATGAAACTGAATAAATGCCACAAGAGATGCAAAACCTTCAGTACAAAGCATGGAGATTTTAGGGTTCTCAGAAAGTTTTCAGAGTCTATAGACTGCATATTTGAGTAGGTCCTAGCAGGAACCCATGTTAAGGCAGAATAGATGCAGGGAAAGGCGTGTAGACTCGAGACAAACAGGGAAAGAAGTGTAGACTCAAGACAAACTCTACCCCAGTATTGCCGTGTTTGAGCTGCTCCACCTTCAGCAAGAGAATCCATCTTTCTGTGCCATTTTCTTCATCTAAAAGAAGAAGAAAAAATGATGAGAATTATAACACCCAACTAGCAAGAATTTTGTCAGGAACAAAACAAGGAAGCTCATATGCAGTCCTTGGAAGAGGACAGATGCTCATGGCAGGATAGTCTCCCATATTCTCCTCATCTTGTGCCATCAGTAATGGCTTTTTTAAAATTGAAGTACAATGGATTTACAGTGTGTTAATTTCTGGTGTATGGCATAGTAATTCATTTATATGCACATACATATAGGCCATTACAAGGTATTGATATAGTTTCCTGTGCTATATAGTAGGACCTGTTGTTTATCTATTTTATATATAGTAGTTAGTATCTGCAAATCCCAAACTCTGAATTTATCCTTCCCCACCCCATCTCCCCCAGTAACCATAGGTTTGTTTTCTACATCTTTGAGTCTCTGTTTTGTAAGTAAGTTTATTTGTGTCTTTTTTTTGTTTCAGGTCCCATATGTAAATAGTATTGTATGGTATTTTTCTTTCTCTTTCTGGATTACTTAACTTAATATGATGATCTCCAAGTCCATCCATGTACCTGTAAATGACATTATTTTACTCTTTTTTATGGCTGAGTAGTATTCCAGTGTGTATATACACCACAACTTCTTTATCCAGTCACCTGTCAGTGGACATTTAGGTTGCTTTCATGTCTTGGCTATTGTAAATAGTGCTGCTATGAAAATTAGGGTGCATGTATCTTTTTGAACTAGAGTTTCCTATGGATATATGCCCAGGAATGGAATTGGTGGATCATAGGGTTAGTCTATTTTCCATTTTTTAAAGGAATCTCCATACTGTATTCCATATTGGCTGCACCAATAGTAATGGCTTTTGCTTGATGATGACAAGAATTCATTTCTCTCCACCCAGATTATCTTTTCCTGAACCCAATTTCAGTTTCTCTTTATCAGTTATAGCATCTTAGAATGATAGAACTAGAAAATACCTTCAATCATTTATTCCTGCCTGTGTATTTAATTCCTTTGTATCCAGGAATTAAAAACATAACACAGTTTTTTGGCACCTTGTGGCAGATTGGATTATTCTTAAAAAGTATTCACTCTTCCCTCCAAATTTCTATGGGAAGAACATACTCTTCCCCTCTGATGTTAGCCTAGGCTTTGCTTTGGTCAACTGGATATTAAACAGACATGATGTAGCAGAGGCTTAAAATGATGTAAAGTTAAGCTGGCTCCTTTGTACCTCTGCTATTGCCTGATCTAGCATGCTGGTCCCTGAAGTAAGATAAGATACACATTAATCAGAGCTGGGCTATCCCTGTGGAGCCCAGCTCTTGAAGGGCAACCCCAGATGTTACTGAGCCCAGCCGAGATCAGCTGTCCAACCAGCCCACAGACTTGTCACGTAAATATTTATTGACATATGCCACTGAGATGTTGTGGTTTTTAAAGGGCCTGATTTTGGCTCCATCTCCAAATAGAGTTCTGATTAGGGCTCAGGGATCTGTGCTTCTAAAAGCACACTCATGTGATTCTGTTACTCAGCTAGATTTGGAAATCAGTGATCTCTAATCTCCTCTTCTCTTGGAGGGAGATACTGAGACCTAGAGAGGTAAAGTAACTTGCCCAAAGTCTCAATACCTGACAAGTTTATATTAGAATTCTTGGTATTTTATATCAATACTCTTTCTACTATATCATGCTGTTCCCATAAAAAGTTTAACCTGGAAGGAAAAATTATTCATGTCCCCATAACTTAGATGCTTTAGGCAGAAGTATTTCAACCCCATACTGACATCAACCCTTTGAAACCCACTGAAGAAAGGAAATACACAACGGAAAGAGTATATTGACTTTGGTTGCAATTGTATTTACTATGCCAAACGGCTCAACTCAGGGTAAAAATGCGGTCACTAGATCATGTGCTTTAGAGGGAATTTAAAGTACAGTATTCTTTTTCAACTTGGGAAAGTTTATGGATTTCTAGGCAATTATTTCCTGTAGGAATAAAAATGTGTGTTACTCTTTCATCCTATTCCTCTCGCCGCAGTTTCTCCTCATTAGTGGTTTCCTTCCTCTTGAGCTGCGATAATGCCCTCAAAGTACTGAATCTGTTACAGCTGAAGTTGGTCTTTGCGGACCTGACAAAAATACAGATGGGCAAACTGAAATGTTTGTCTCACTTCAGGCTCATATTTATTGAGCACCTGCTATGTGTCCAGCGTATGCAAACTGCTTTCACGTACACTATTTTTAAGTGTACTGGAATTTGCAAGAAGTGGGTGTAGACTGTGTAGACGGAAAAGAGACACTCATGACTTCAGGCTGTTATTGCAGACTCCTTTTGTGATATTTCTCTATCTGCCAACATGCTCCTGTTTAATCTCCCCCATCTGTTAAGTAGTGAAGAATCACCTCTTTTCCATATCAGCCCTCTAGCCCAAACATCACCTTTTTCCTGCTCCGTTTACTATGCCAGGGACTACTTAGGTAAATATAGCCAGACAAGGTGCTAAATATTTCTTAGCTGAACCAGGCAGAAGCAGGGGTTCCTTCTTATTATTCTTATAAGACTCTTGCTGCTTCCCATGTGGGTCATTACAGTATCCCCTCAAGTCATCTCTCTGCCCCTTTCTCCCTTATATAATCTCTCCTATCCAGCTCGACTTTCAAAATGTGATACACCCAGGGCCACAGCTCCTAAGAGTAGTCATTCCTATAGATCTCCCTGCTGAAATCCATCACTTCATTACATTGCTTGATTCCCATCAGATCTGTCCATTCTGCTCTAGACACTGCCATCACTCACTTCTTACTCCCCTACTTTTCCCTCTTCCTGACTTGGACTACACACATGTATGCACATATACACACGGCATGATAAACTCTGCTTCCATTCCTTTCAACATGCTTTCTCTCCAGCCTGAGACTCTGCCTCCACATTCAGTCTCAGGTTCCCACAGGGGCCATGTAGTGGAAATGGTTGAAGCAGATATGTGTGAGACAACAGGGAGTGGTGGGGAGCATGGCAGACTGGAGAGGGCACATGAGGTCCACAGGGCACAGTCATCACTAGGCCCTCCCAATGTAGACACTGCCCACTTTAGGCCTCATGCCTCCAGCAGTGCCTTCTGCCCTCTGTGTTCCCTGCCCCCAGCTTTGACATACCTGCACGTGGAGGGAGCCCTGGTACCTGCTTGCTCTGCAACAGTGGGCCAGCTCTGTCTCAGGCAACCTGGCAAACTTCTCAGCCCTCCATTTCTTCCAGTGAGGTCTGATCCCCAGCTGTGGCGCTTCCCCCTCAGCCCTAGGGCACCCTTTGGAGTACTCTCTACATCTTTGAATTTATTTCTCTACCATAGTTTAATACTTCTGCATATTAAACTTCCTCTGTTCAACATGTGATTTCTGTCTCCTGATTAAACCCAGACTGATACATCCCTTGAGTCTAAACCTACTCTTAGATAATCCAGATGTTATGGTTGTAGTCTTTTCCCTGAATCTGCTTACACGGTATCTGCTTCCTTTCCTACCAACATGCTATTTGGTGCATAAGAAGTACTTGAAACCACATGCAGCCTGCATGTATGTGTGTTTGCAAAGCCCTTTAACCTAAAGAGACTAATGAGGGCTGTAGACAAGACAGTTGCTTCTCCACCTGCTTTATGTGGTGGAGATCATTTTTGAAAACTTAATTTCTAAATCTTTCATAAACCAATACTTGTAAAGCATCATAAAAATGAAATCTTATAAACATTAAATTTTTTTAAAGACATATAAATTACAAGCCCAATATATTTAGTGTTAGATTCAATAGACATACTTATTCTGTGAAACTGCTGTAAAAGTTTGTAAATACTTACCCTCAGTTTCTGTACTGTGTTACCATAGGTGCTGACAGTGTATAGAGGACACCTTGAGCAGCCCTGATCTGGGCTATTCACCATTGTCAAGAATTGTACTGTGTTCTACACCCTGATTCTCAAATCTAATCTTCTCATTGCATCTTACTTGCGTTTTGGGGTTTGCTTTACTACTTTTGGGAGGCAGTGACAGGATTCTCATCCATCTTCTGGTTCTGTCCATGTGCCTCCTCCAGCACATGCTTCTACTCAGCATCTCTTTCATGAGACAGCCTAGCCTGGTGCAGTAACTTTGATGTGTTTTTCACAGCCACAGTCCCTCTTCCGTTTATCAGGAGGCAGTAGCTGTGGCAATAAAGTGTTCCCATATTTCCCTGGGCTTTAGGCCACTGAATTCATAAGCAGACACCCCACCACCCACCTCCTCCACTATGTTTGCAGCCGATAAGAGCCAGAAGCTGAGGGTTATTTGCATATGTGACTTTTCTTGATAGCATGGGTTGCACCTCCTGTTAGAGCCAAAAGCCATGTGTCAAAGCCTGGATTCAGCCAATCAGACAGGAAAATACAAATGAACTGGCTGTGATCTCCAGCAAAAGCACCATAATTGTAGGTTTAAATGTTGAAATGGAGGCTAGCTATAGTACCCAGTCTCCCTGTGCTTCTATTCTGATGTGGGCATAGCATTTTCCTGTCTCTTAATTATTATCATTATAGTAGTCTATCTAAAATTATATTTGTAAAAGTCTTAGTAATCCATGGTAATTCCACTGAATTTATTTCCCCATCTTTTCTCTGGGTTTATGACCTGCCTTCCCAGTTCCATTTGTCAGCCAAAGAGTTATTCCGTACTCAGTAGCACTTCCATCCCATTGCTGGTGCTCACTAGATTGTAATGGAAGTGCCACGCCACCCAACTGTGAGTTGAAGCTGCATTACAATGATGCTGCTCCAATTTTACAGATGCTGCCCAGTGCCAATGAGCATCAATAAAATGCTCGAGGTCACAGGATAAATCCAGTGTAGAATCAGGGGTGGGACCAGGTGCTGTGAATTTTGAGCCCAAATCTCTTTTTGTTGTATCAGACTGCCTCTCAGAACCACAAGAGATACCCTTATGAATGTTGTTTGGTGGGTGTTCAGTTCACTCCAGTCGAGACTGTCAAATGAAATCTTCAAATGCCAGAAGTATGCTGTCAGACACTCTTCACCTGTATGAACTCTAGCATTACAAGCAGAGCGGCACAGACGCAACCTGGAAATCCATAGTCACAGTTAATGCTGGTTGTTAAAAGTATGTCTGCTGGAAAGTTATTCTAGGGTGACAATGATCAATGCTGGCATTCATTAAAACAACAGGGACAAAAACAATAAAATCCGCAACCCACCTGCAACAAAATCTGAATGACCAGAAAGATGGTCCATGGCTCCTAGAGAAAGCCTGGAAACATGTCCTTAATAATCCAAATAATCCAATTCAAAAGAATGATGATGTTGAATATACCTTTTTTCTAGCACTACTCTTTTCCTCTCTCCTTCCCAGGATATCCTAGTCACTTCTCCCTCTAACCCCTGGGGTCAAGGCCAGTGGAAATAGAAGTATGGAAAACTAGATTAAAGATAATTTAAAGCAAGTGCTATTTGCTATTGGGTTGTTTGAGTTCTGTATGTATTTTGGATATTAACCCCTTATCAAATAGATAGTTTACAAATATTTTCTTCCATTCTGTAGGTTGCCTTTCAGTCTGTTGATTGCTTCTTTTACTGTGTAGAAGATTTTTAGTTTGATGAAGTTGAAGTTAATCTATTTTTTTCTTTGTTGTTTGTGCTTTTGGTGTCATATCCAAAAAATCTTTGCCCAGACCGATGCTTGACTCCTTTCTTTATTTCTAGGAGATGATGGCATTCCAAAGTCTTATTCATAGAATATACTGAACCTTAATTCTTTCAGAATTGATAGGAAACAGTTAATGACTGCATTTTGCACATGTCAAGACAAAGGCTTATGACTCCATTAAAAAATTTGTCTGAGGGAATACAGTCAACGATGGAGAATATAAGCCCAAATCTGGAACTCTTCATTCCTCATTTGATGTCATTTTAACAACTCATTAGATATTCAGGTATGCCACTATTTTCTTCATTGCAACCATTTTCATTTCACAACAAACATCTTACTGAAATATATAGAAATACCATCAAAACTGTTTCTGTCATGGAATTCTGACACTGTGCTGGTCATACTCCGCTCAATAAGCAATGAATATGTGAGAAAGTTCTAAATTTCAAGCAGAGTGTTAGGTCCTGGGAGGACAACAGGAAAGTTATGAGATATGATCCTACCTTCAAAATACTCACAGACTGACTTGAGAAACTAAACTCACTCCTATCAGTCATCACAGCCAGCCCAAAATATGCAATATTGACCAAAATAACAAGGGCGGTCAAGGGAACAAAGAGATTGACTGGAATTCAGGGTCCATGGAAGACATATTGTTTCATCTTAAATGTGGATAAATTTCAATAAGGACAAAAGGAGAGAAAGAGAACATCCCATATAACATTTGCTTAGTGCTCTCTAGTTGACAAAGTACTTTCACATTTGTCATGGACTCGATCCTACAATAACTCAGCAGGAGATGTTATCATGATTTTCGTTTTACTGGTGAAGATCCCAAATCTCAGAGAGATTGCGGAGACTTGCTAAGATGACAGGGGTAGAACTTAGGGTCAGATCTACATCTGATGCACACTCCTTTTTGCTAGACTCTGGAAGGTTATAAAGCCAGGTAGAGGGAAATTATTGTTAATCCTAGACCAGGGATATAATGTAATAATAATTTAATAATAGGATAGGAGACAGGGAGATGAACCAAGGCTCTTTCCCAGCTTGTGCTACCTCTGTTATGTGTTCGTGGCCCTTGGTTGTACTTGTCTATTTCTCGTCTATCTGTCCCCTCAACTCTAAGCTCCTGGAGGGCAGGGTTCCAACTTTGACATCATCAAGGTCCAACATGTTGCTCATCTTGTAGGAGGTACCAGTAGTATTTTGAATGAATGAAATAGTTATGGCTTTGATCTTGGCATTGGGTAATGATAATCTGATGATAACAATGGAATTAGAACAGTGAAGGTGAATCCATTGTAACAGATAGTAAGAAGTGACAGGATTATCAGGGTGGAGCCTGAAAGGAACATCTAAGGCCCTGCTAGTATTCTGTTCCTTAACCTGGATAGAAGGATACACAGGTACTGGTTACTGCTCTTTAAACTGGACATATACTTTTATACATTTGATATTTCAATAGTAAAAAGGGAAAAAATTAGAAATAGAAAAATAGATAACATTTGGTGATAGGCTTTATATGAAGAATATAGAGGAAGAAAATAAATAACAAAAACAATTTATTACTACGACATACTTGAAGAATGATAACCTCCAGAAATGGGACACTTGGAGACAGAGATGAGAATGTCAATATTGGACATTTTCAGGGAGCTATGTGTCTACAAGTTAAGTCCTTGGAGCCATTTCTTCATCCTGGGAAGTCCTTTGCTTCCTTTGCTCCTGGGCTTCATGTCCTGGGGAGTTAACTTACTTCCCTTTCTTCTTTAAAGTGCCAGCATCTGCTTGACATTGGGGGGTGCTCTTCTCCCAAAACAGCTTTGGTGGCTGAATGATTCTTTTCAGCCCCCCACCCTTCATTAATGTCTCCCCAAAATAACTCATAGTCTATTTACAGGTTTTACTGCTGACCTCTGTGGGACTATAGATAAAGGTTAGCAAAAATTATAAGCACTTGGGGAGTTATAAAGTATGTAGAAATTTAACAAAGTTCTGTAACTGTCCAAGTCAGCATTTATGTATTTTTTAGACAGTATTCAGGATTCAGAAATCTCTTTTATAGAGTCCTGAGAACCTTTCTTAGATAATTCTAAATGATAGTGTAAACTTTTTGTACATATAACTAATCCTCGTTGTGTGCTTATAATGTACCAGGCAGTATTCTAAACACATGCCATATATTATCTATTCTGAACTTCAAAAAGACAGCCCTAGAAGTATGTACTATTATCATCCTCATCTTACAGATGAAGAAATTGCGGCATTGAACATGCAAACACTGAGACCCAGGTCGCTCAGCTACTAAGTGGTTAAGCTGAGATCTGAACCCAGGCAACCTGATTTCAGAGCCTATGTCTCCTTGTCTTTTAGAGTGTACACTGCTCAGACATAGTCACTGGAGGGCTGGGGCTAGGAACTTTGGGAGATTTGATGAAATCTGTGATTTCTTTTTGAGTCTCATGGTCCCAGGATGGACGACTGGGTTCAGGTTGTTATCCCTACCCTTAAACATTCCTCTTCTGGGTTTTAGTCTCTAGTGCTGCAGAATCAAAGATGCCTCCCTGACTCTCCTCTGGCTGGCCCCCAGAAATCCAACTCTTGTCCCAGACTCTCTCTCTCAGGGAAAATCTCTTCCCTATCTAGTTTTTATAGACTCTTCCCCTGGGTTTTGAAATCATTCTGCATAGACTTGAAATTGTCCTTCCTCATCCTTCATTCACTTATTCATTCAGCAAATATTCAGCAATTTATTATGTGCTGGACTCTAGGGGATACTTGGATAAATAATTCATCACGCCATCCTCTAAGGTACTCACAGTCTTATGGGATATTCAGGTATATAAATGAATGCAGCTCACTGTAGTAAATGCTGTGGAGGAGGTATATATGAACAGTGAAGGAAGCGCATTTGGAAGTTAACCATGTTGGGGAGAAGGGAGTGTTTTACAGTAAAGATAACTTTACTTTGGATGAATAGAACATTTCCAGATTTATCAGGATAGAGAAAGGTCATTCCAAAGACAGAAAAGAGCTCATGCATAATTTATGATTGCAGAGAATCATGAATGTGAAGATTTAATTCAGTGATTCATTCACTCATCTATTAATATTTATCGAATGCCTACTTTGTGGAAAGCCTCATGTTGCATTTTGGTGATGACATGTAAATGTAGAGTTCATTGCCCTGTTGGAACTTTCTATCAAGCACTAGGCAAGATCTGTTTCCTTCACTTTTCCAGCATCTAGAGGCTGCCTGCATGACTTGGCTTATGGCCCCTTCATCCATCTTCAAAGCCAGCAGTCTTTAAATCTCTCTCTGACTTTCATTCCCTACTCTGACATCATATCTCCTTCTCTGCCTTTCCTGCCAAGTGGATTGTTAAATAAATGCCTTTTACATCACGGATGTTCCCAGAGGTCTGTGACTTTTTCCAAGACTTACTTATCCCTGATCTTCCAAACTTTAACTTCCAGGCCTCTGACCAACCAATCTAGCCATACACAGTTGTCCAAGAGTCTGTGTATTATTTTGCTATACAAAGCAGATGACCAGATAAGACATCCAAAGTTTTATGCAATAGGAAGATTTTCTCTCACTGCTGTCTTTCAGGACAGCAGAAGTCTATTTTTGATTTGTATTTGTATACTGAACCAACTTATTTGTGAAGCAAGCTCTGTCTATTTTCTTTTTTTCCCCAGCTGGTTATAAGGGGCCCTACTGTGGGACCAAGGTGTGGTTGAAGGGAGGAATCCTCATAGAGTTACTAATGCCTCCAATCAACTTGCCACATCTTGCTCATCATATCCAGTTAATATAATGTCATTGACGTAGCTGACCAATGTGATATTCGAAAAAGTGTCCAGATGGTCCACATCCCTTCAGACTACATTATAACAGAGGATGGGAGAGTTTACACAGCCCTGAGGTAAGGTCATAAATGTATACAGTTTTTTTGCCCCATGTGAATTCAGACTGCTTCAGATCTTTCTGCCTGATAGGATTGGGAAAGAATGCATCCACCCAAAACTGATCTGTTCTTGCTTCTGGACACTTCTGTGGGCAAAAGAAGTTCTGGGGAATCTGGGGACTTGAGGTTTTCTAGTGCATTGATCCAGATGTACCTGTACCAGGTTTTGGGTCCCACTCCTTCCCAAGTAGGTCCCTGACCTTGGCCCAGCAGACTTGCTAGAGTTGAGAATTCAGCCTTCACTGGAGGAGCTCTCATCTCCCCAGAATAAAGTCCTGGCCTGATCCTCAGCTTTTCTGCCTTCTGCCTTCAGGAGATAAAAGCCATTCCATGTACTGCCAAAGAGGCCCTCTGGCTTTCACAGTTCACCGCAAATTAGAGATAAACCATCCTCAGATTTTCATTTTCTTTCTCCATTGTATTGATGGTACTGAGTAAGAACCACTCAATTCCATAGTTCTTCTAATTATCATTTTCTGCAACCACTCAAATTCCTTAGGTATTGCATCTGCTGATGTATTTTCTTTCACTGTTAATCCCATTCTGTTTCATCATCAATGAAAGTTTTAAAAGTTGTACCACTGCAGGATGCCAAGGGATATTAGACTTCACCCATCCGAAGTGATGGGGCTCTCCTTGCCAGCTGGCATGCATTTGATTCATCTCCAAAGTCCTGTGTTGGAGTCAGCTTCCTAGAATGCCTCTTAGGTCTGATTCCTCAGGAGGCAGACTCTTGGCAGGGATTTACATACAGGCATTTTATCAGTGGGTGTTCTTAAATATAACACCTGTGAAGGAGTGAGGGGAACAGGATTGGAGAGAAGGAGGAGATGAACTGCCATGAAGTGTGTGCAGCAGAAGATTTGGCCAATCCTTTATGGAGCACTCACATGAGAATGGTCCTCAGAGTTGTCCTCATTTGGGCAAGGGGCCTGGACCTTTACCACCTATACCAGCCAGTCATTATATGCAGGCTTCCCTAGGGGAGGGGCACAGCCTTGGGAGTGGCACCTGTCTTTCTCTGAGGGCAATGGAAGGCTTCAGTTGGAAGTTGCTAACAGTCATCATGCTTGGATGCTAGGGGAGTGAGCACCTCCATCCTGGGTGAGGGATCTGGAAAGTGTACCACAACATCTTTTACATCCAGCTGTGTGACCAGTAACACTCTAGATGTACAGCCTCTTATCAGCCTGGATCTCCCTGGTTAGTTAACCCATGTTGGACATGTTTCTCTATGGGGGAGAAATAAACCTTTGTTTGGTTAAGGCCTCGAGGTTTCAGCATTCATTTATGGCCTTAGTATAATCTAGTATTTTCTGACCAATAGCTCCTATATAGTAGTTATTATGATTTCCACTATTCTTTCTAGCCAATGTATTTTATAAAGTAGGTATTATTGTTTCCAAATGCCACACAGAGAAGTTATGTGACTTGATTAACATTACAAAGTAATTAACAAAGTCAGAATTCAAACTCTTTTTTTTTTTTGCAATACCACACTCTCTTGTGTACTAGAGTACTTCATAAAAATGTACTCTCTTAAAACTAAAGATGCCTTGAGAAGTGTTATTCACTTAATCTTATCAACCAATAATATATAAATATATTTATCCATACTTCTATGAAAACAATTGAGAACAAGGATTGATATAGTCGGGAGGAAAAGAAATGTCAGTGGCTAATACAAGAGGAAATAGGAAGCAATAACACCACAGGACACAAAAAGACAAGAGGAGAGGCTGAAGCCTCACATAGCAGGTAACACTCACCTACTCTTTCCTTGGTTCTGGACTCTGAGGTGAAGTAAAGGTGTATTTTTGTGATCTCAGGATAGGCAGAGGATTCTTAAACAAGACCTCTAATCACAAACCCTAATATTGATGGATTTGACTTTTTCAAAACCAAAGATTTCTGCTCAACTCAGGATGTATAGACAAAGTTGACAGTGGAAAAAACAAAATCTGTGATGTCTAAAACCAACAAGGGATTATTATCTTGAGTTAAGCAAGAAATTATGGTAAATAAGCTTATAAATAGGAAAATGGGAAATGGGGTAAAAGATAACTTCCAAAGGAGAAATATGATTGACTAATAAATAAATGGCAAAATACTTGACCTTACTAGTAATCAGAGAAACACATTAAAATGACAAGGAGATACCACTTTAGACCCAATGGGTGGGCGAAAATTAGACAGTCATATCATACCAAGTGCTGGCAAAGATGTGGGGTTGCACATACCTTTCATGCACTGAAGAGTGAAGCATAATTAGAACAGCCACTCCAGAAAGAATTTGGCTGAATGTAATGCATTTAAGTGTGCACATATCTCATAACCTGGAAATCCAGCTCCTGAGAACAGGCTTTTGACAAGCTGGCTCAGGGCCATATGGATGCACTTATGCAGATGTTCATTGCCTTGGTGTTTGTGGAATATGAAGTACTGAGTCAGCCCTGTGATGTGTCTGTCACTAAGGGGATCAATAAATAAAACCAAAAAAAGCAACTGAAAACCTCAGTCTCTCTCACCAAGTGTATGTGTGTGTCTCTGTACACTCGTGAGTGCACACATACACTTGTGGAAGGCGAAATAGAAGACTGTGCATTGAATCCTTCAGTGTGGAGGTAAGGGGAGGTGAGTATGGTCAACCAAACTTTAAGCATCTGAGATATTAGAAGAGAAGGAAAAAGAAAACAAATAAAAGTTTAGCAAAAAATTGATTCATATCTGTCGCTTTTGCAAATACACATTTATTTATAAGTTACTAATCCATGAACACTTATAATACTTATTATTTACAGTTACATAGAGACTTCTTCTGATCCCTAATCATAATTTCATCCAGCGTTTGGGGACTCTTTTTTTTTTTTTTTTTACCAGGACTCTAATTAGTACTCTCTTGAGGGTTTGGCTGATGTGATGACCCTCACTGCAGACCAATGAGGAGTGAACCACAGTCTTTATTTTATAGTTGAGGAGAAAAGGCTCAGAGAGGTTGAACAGCATGTCCATGGTTGTGCAGTTTCTCAGTGGAATGGAATTAAGGTCGATCTAACTTCAACAGTCACATTCTTTTCTCATCATCTGGTTTAGTTCAAGTCTTTGTAGAATATTGTACAAAAACAATTGCAATTTGTGGAGTTGCAGAGTGCTTATGTTGCTGACAGAAAAAAAAAGTTGATTTTTTTTTTTTTTTTGAAACAAATTACAACCTTACATTGGGGCTGGAGTCTCCTCGAGGATGAACTATCTAATGAACCACGCCTGGCAAAGTTCAGACTCGATTTGAGGAGAATGACTTTCTCTTTGGAAAGCGCTACGGCTGGCCTCTCAGCTTTAGCCGACTTCTCTCCTCAGGAGCTCTCCATTAAGAATTAATTTACTGGCATAGAGAAATATAATCTTCATAGTCTCCCCAGTGTCTAGTGCTGTTGCCTCTGTCTCCTTTTTATGTCCTTTCTGTACTTTCCTCAGAACACAGATAGAATTGAACTTGGCTAGTGATTTATCTAATACTGTTATGGGAACAACAGCAAAATTTGTCTAGTGCTTTACAGTTTATGAAAGTCTCTAACAGTCCCTTGAGATGGCACTCTCCCCTTCAGGCAGAGGAAGAGATGAGGAATCTAAGAGGTCATGCATTTCACCTAAGGAGTAGAATATGGATTTGAATCTTACTCCAAATTCCATGCCTCTACTCATAAGAGCCAAAAAGACTATTATCATTTCCCAACTCGTTTCCCATCCTCTCAGCCACCATTCTCATCTTAGAGCTGAGATACAAATGCCTGTAGAACTGGGGTGACTTGCCCAACAACAGACCATCAGCTGGGCTGGGAAGGCAGGCTTCAAACCAGAAGGATTCTGTCTCCACATCCCTTACTTTGTTCACAACTGCAGAAGAGAATACTCCTCCAGTTTAATGTGTGGTTTCTCTAACTTTAGTCAGAGATTGTACAAATGAAATCATGCTGAGGGGTGATGAATGGTGCTACCCCAACTGGGAGACTCTGAGGGTAAAGCAGAAGTTGCAAGAGAGAAAATAACCTGTTGTAAGTTACTCAGTGGAGCTGGAATTGGAGTTCAGGGCCCCCAGGCCTAGCCCTTTCCTCAGTGATTCTAAGTCTATGAAGAACAGCCAGCCAGGGAGCAGGAAGTGGGCTCTAAGATGTAGGAGACTTGATGAAGGTTCCAGCAGAGCCTTGTAAAACAGCTGAGATGTGGAAGATGGTCCAAATGATCTGGATGAGTCAGAAGATGAAGAGTCAGTGGTGCTTTCCACCAGCCCCCTGATAGTTTGCCGCCTCCGCTTGGGCCTGCCGCCCTTCCTGCCTTTCATGTGTCCAATGCTCATTAGCACTTCCAGCAGAGGGGATTAGAGGAGGTGAATGCTGGAGCAGTTGGTTCACTGCTTGAAGCAGTGTACATTTTGGGGCACCAAAGAGTTCTTCGTCAGGCCTGTCAGGTCCTTTAGCCCACACACCCAGAATAGGTCCCCAGACCCAGGGAATAATAAGTTGCCAATCAGGCTCTGATTAGTAAGCTTAGAACTGGGTCTTCAGAGAAGGCCTGGCTTTTATAGTTAGTAACCAAGAGATGGTCCCTCTTAGACTCAGAATCAAAGGTAAGATGGAATCTTATATGGAAGAGGCATCATTCATCAATGATGTTTTGGTAGTAGGCTGCTTAGCCTAAGTGCATAAACACAGGCAAACTGGGTTTCTCACTTGTTCACTCTGTTCCTAGCCTTGGTCTTTTATTTATAAATGCATGTAGGTCATAAGGTGACCTAGTAGATGGAGTTTTGATGACTCAGGGCCTCTGTCATCACCACTGGTAGATAAACAGCCCTGAGCTCATGATCTGACTGCACATTTGTGGTGTTATCTCTGCTAAAGGACAGCCATACCATATCGCTACAGAATAAACCAATTAGCAGATCAGTCTCACAGATGGAACCTCGGCAATGTCCCTGGAATCTGCCCTTTCCTCCTTGTTTCAACAGCCGCCACACTAACTCAGGTCCTTCCACCCGGCTACACTCACAGGCTCTTACGTGGCCTCCTGCCCCCTGCCTCTTCCCTGGCATCCACCCAACCCAAGGCATTCAGATTCTCTTTCTAAAGCATGGCTTTCAGTGTGCCACTTACCAGCGATGAATCTTTCAGGAGACCTAATGCTTGCATCCCTGCCTCTTCTGAGATTTCACAATACTTTGTTTTTACTGTGTTATGTAGAGATTTTAATCCTGTATCCTTTTCAAACTGTTTTATAAAAATGAATGGACACAAGGGTCTCTATCCTTACATGATGAGCTTCCTCTGGGCAAGTCCAGCCTTCTTCATCTTGTGTGTCCCCAAAAACCTAGCCCAGTGCATGACCCATAGTAGGGACTCATTATATGATTGTGGAATCAGAATATTTAATGTGAATTAAAATGTTACACGTATCTACGCATATGTCCTGTTACTTCTCATAGAGCAGGGGATGACAAACTACAGCCGACAGATAACCAACTAAACCAAAGTCAACTAGCTACTTGTTTTTGTAAATAAAGTTTTATTGGAACACAGCCATGTATCTCCCATGGCTTCTTTTGTACTACAGGGTAGAGTTGAGTGGTTGTGACCAAGATCGTCTGGCCTGCAAAACTGAAAATATTTACTATCTGGCACTGTACAGAACCCAAACATGCTCTGAGAGCAAGGATTATATTTTGTTTATTTTTATATCTAGTCTATTTAGCAGAAGTACAATAAATACTGATTGAATAACTTAATCAAGTGAATCAATATTTGATGAAGAACTGCAGTCTAAAAACTTGGTCTTTCAGTTTTTGAAATGAACCAACATGGCTAACTTTCTGATAATGGATCCATTCTTTCCGTTTATTTGTTTATTCATTGATTCATTCATTCAGTGATTGTTGAGCATCCACTGTGTGTCAGACACTATTCTTGACACTGAGACAAATAGAGTTAAGCTAACACACTGCCTACTCTAATGAACCTTAGAATTTTCTGAGGGAGACAGACATTGTTCAGATGTTACGTGTATCACACTACCTACAGTAGGGAGAGAGCAGTTCTTGGGATATTGAGAGCCTGTCAGTGGGATTAGCACCTTTAGGGACATCAGGGAATGCTTCCCTGAGAGAGTGAGTCTGGAACTGAGATCTAAGGGAAGAGTAGGAGTTAGCTGACCAACCGTTAAGGGAAGAATGTCCTACGCTGATGAAACAGCATGTAGGAGATCCTGTGGCAGTGGGAGCTTGGTGTGTATGAGGAACTGGGCAGGGTGGCTCAGTCCGGAGAAGGGCATGAGATGGGGCTGCAGGAGGAGACAGGGGTCTGGTAGAGAGCCTTCCCGGAGTCTTCTCTCTCCTGGGAACAGTGAAGGGTAAGCAGGGAAATGCTACTAGAATTCTGGGAGGTAGGAAGGTGTGGATTTTAATACAATCTGCATTTTGCAAAGATCACCCTTTTCTTTGGAGGAAAACTTTTTTACTGACAGCTGCTTTCAAATATTGATTGCATATTTCTTAATAAATCAAACTCAGGAAAATGACAGTCATGTTCTTATTAAATATTATGATAGTAATACCTTGTACTTGTTCAGCTTTAAAAGAAAACACAACCCTCTGTTTTCACATTTAATGCTGTCTGTCTTTAATAAGTATTGCACATATGAGACCACAAGGTAGAACATTTGAGCACAGTCTACTGCATCACCCTTCCAGGAACTGTACACAATGGTACATAAATGGAGGCCTTTGGACATTGGTTTTAGTTTCAGGGCTGAGGGTTCTGGATCTATTCAAGCTGAACGCTCCTGGTCCAGGCTAGTTGCTTAAAAAAAGGAGGGCTCCAGTGCCTATGACAGTCTCAGTGATGGCAACTGACTGCTGCATTTTGTTCTTAGGTTCAGAAAACATTTGGACCAGCTCTAGTGAACCACCCTTTCCTGCTTGTTCTGTAGCTAAGCATCATCTTAACTCCCTTGCCTTTTTTTTTTCCTTTTACCTTTCTTTCTGCATACTCATTAAATTTCTCTCTGCTGCCTTGCTCCCCTTTCTCTTAAAAAATTCCCATCACTTCTCAGCTGGAACAGATGCCTCCCTGGCTTTTCTGAGAAGAGCTGTGAGATGGCTGATGAGGGCACAGCGGCTGGAAGCCAGGGGGAACCTCGCACTGGATGAGCCAGGGCAGAAAAACAGGACACAGACCCCAGTCTTTTTGTTTCTGTTTTTGTTTCCCCTTTAATTGAATCAGGGCAGCTAGATACTTGGGGCTGTCATACAACCATGAGAAATCATGTTGGTACACTGCATCTCCTGATAGTAGCAACCAGGAGATCTGGGAGAGCCCCTGGAATTTGGAAAACCCTTGACCAACGTGTGTCTTTTTTGAGGCAGCTGGATAATTAAGAAGAATGTCATGGTTTTCTCCGTGGTGTCACTCTATATCACATCATTTATTTGTTATTTGATGAAGACATTTTAATGAAACCGCAGCCATTGTTTAGAAAGAGAGAAGGGAATTACTTGCTTCTGAATTCAACTGTCTTTGCCATGCCTAACTCAACTCATACTTTATTTGAGTCTAACCTAGCATTCATTTACTATTTTAATTGCTATTCAATGTGAACTTGAAAATTGTGTCAATAAAATGCTTTGAAAGCATTTTTGTGTTTGAAAGATTCCCTTTAGGGTTAAACTCTCTTTGGAGGGTTTTTTTTTTTTTTTTCTGCTTTTTTCTTTCATTATCTGTAAGTATATATGATGCTCAAGTTTAATTGCCAGATCTCTATTTCTATTTACCTTCCTTCTTAGGTATATTTTTTGTCTCCTAAAATTCTTTGAAATTCATTTACTCATTTATCATCCTTTGGTTCACTAGGTTCTTTTTTACTATAGCCATGATTTCATTAATCTCTTGGTCCAAAATGAAATAGTTGGCTGTAGAGAGAGAAGGGAGAGAAAAACAGATTCAAAATGGGAGCAACCCTGATGATCAAAGAAGAGATGAGATCTGTGAACCATGAAAGATAAGAACTCAAAGAAGTCTGATATTCATGACCTTGCTCTATGTTAAGTGTCCAGAGTATCATAGTTAGTAAAATTACAGTAGACATCCTCCTGTTCTGATCGAAACAAAACAAAAAATAGATTGAAGGAAAATATTACTCTATAAATTGCATTACAAGATTTTGACTAAGGGTAAAATTATTCGAGAGCCTTTTATATTTTTCTGTCTTTCTCCAAGCAGAGCTGATTGTGGATCGATGACATTCCCCATATCTCTCAGTGTTAGTGTAATAAAAACAAATCTGCAATTTGTTTTCGTGTAAGATGCCATTTGATAAAAGCTATGTTTGGTTACATAAAAATGTAACTCTACCTGTTTGGTTTCAAGATGCCCTGTGGACAGAACAAACTGTTCCGTTCTTTATTTCAGAGGTAGTGGAGGCCAGTTAGCTAGGTACTACTAAATTAGCCACAGATAAAATGCTGCGACCCTGCCCAAACCAGTGAGATAGAAAGTAAGACAAAGAGCTCTTCCCACCTTTAAGTTGGTCGAGATCAGCTATTTGAATGATCCCACAGAGGAGCTCGAGTGACTGAGTGACTCACATGTTAAAAAAAAAAAAGATGGTAGCAAATCCTTGGAGGATGCCATATGGTCTGTGCTTTGCAGCAAGCTGCTGACAGTACATGACAATTACAGACCTGAGATGCTGTGCCACCCCAAAAATCCAGTGGACAGAAATTTCTCTAGGCTTTTTCATAGATCATGGGTGCACACTCCTCCCTTTCTGATATCTATCACAAAGGGAATTAGTTAAAATGCAAATTCTCTCTGCCTGGAGAAGTCTGTGAACTGAATTAATATTATTTTTAAAGTACTGTGTTGAAGTTATGGTTAGAATTCATCTTGCCTCTCAGTCATCAGAGCCCTGGACGTGCTAACATTCTGAAGTCTTGGCCCTTTAAACCTAACCTATCTGATTGCAGCCTGGGTCTAAAATGAAGTTGTTGTTCCAGAAGTTTCTTTATAAATATTCATCTCAGAAGGCAAGGGTGACAGTTATAACAGGACAGTTTTGCATACAAAGCAAGTGTCTGTGGGCCTGTATTGTGAAAGGCACTTGTACTTCCTTTCTCTCCGTGCACAGGAAATTCTCGTGCCTGTAATTACTGGCGAGTAGCATTGCGCCTGCAATGTGGAGCAGTTGGCCTATTGTACGAGCCATGATGGATGTGTACCGTGCGCCGGCAGAAGGCAGGAGAGTCTCCTTTAACAGGCCTGGTTTGCTGCATATTTATTATGTATTATTATAGCCTTCATTGTAACCTAGCCTAGAGTGAAGATTGCAGTGTGATTTCCATTGTAATTTCTTATTTTCATTCACTCAGGGCCCTGAGAAATGAGATGAATTCTTTCATGAGGGCACTAAAAGACCCTTCTGTTGTACTGTGGTATTCACCTGCCTCCATCTGACCCAATGAATGTAACTATAAAGGCACTAATACATATTTCTGGGAGACTGAGAGACGAATTCATGAGTCAGTGATATTTTGCTATGGCTTTTGCATTATATTCACTCTCCATATTTTTACTGCTGATAGTTCTGTCTATTAGCATGGAAGTTTATGTCGTATTACAGCATCCTATTTAATGCCCAGTCAAGATCCTGCCTGCCTGCTAATGACAGAGCAAAACAACAGGCCAGAGGAGGGGGATCTCAGTTCCATATTTAGAAAATCCAGGTTAGGGAGGCCTTTTCTGTTTGTCCTCAATGAAACTCTTCTCATTCAATCAATGTTTTACTTACTCTCTTTGTCTCTTTATGTTTTGTCTATTGCCCTAAATTCCATGTTCCATAAGTTATAGTTCTGTTATAAAGCTATTTAACTTGAGATAAAGAATTCAGCACCAACACTTTGGTGCTGGACAGGTTGATAGGAAGCAGTGACATAACCAGTAAAACACTTAATAACATGGAGATAAGGGCAGAAGAAGAAGAAGGGGATGACACCAGACATGATTAAAGTATCAATAGAATAGCAATGTTACTAGATTGAGTCCCAGCCAACCAGAAGGTGGCTTGTTGAGCTCTAGAATGCAGCAGTTTTCTTCTTTCTGTGTCTGGCCATGGTGTTGTGTTGGTTGTGTAATGCAGGCTTTGGCAGCGAGCAGTGGTTCTCAAAGTGTGGTCCCTGGACCAGCGGCAGCAGCAGTACTTGAGAACCAGGTAGAACTGCAAATTATTGGGCCCTGCTCTGGACTTATTAAGTCAGAAACTCTGAGGATGGGACCTGCAATCTGTATTTTAACAAGAACTTCCAGGTGATTATGACACAGAGTAAAGCTTGAGAGCCATTGGCCTAGGGCCTGGACGCTAACAATTCAATTTTCAGACGTTGAGTTACTTAGAATTTAGTACTCTTGACTTGACATCTTATTTATGATTTGAATTTTTTTTTTTAATGATTTGAATGTTTTATTACCAGCAATTAGTCAAACCAAAGGTAGAGAACCTCAAATGCCAGATTTCTCTTGGTTGTATAATCAGGCTAATGGGTGACTTCTAAATCAACAACATAGCGGCTATTTTGTAATGATTCTCGTTTTGATGACTGTCTTATCACTAGGAAAAGATGCAGATTTTTAAATTTCAGTTTTAAAGAGAATAATCTGTTGATTGCTCATATATTGTTAACCAGGCAACTAGTAGCCTCTGCCTTAGTAGTATACCAGCATTTTTTCATCTGTAGACTACCAGTGGAATGCCAGTAAACATTGTCTTTCTGAGAACTTTTTTTCTAGTATGTGTGTGGTGGGGTGGGTCTCAAAGGATGTGTGACATTATTGGTCATTTTGTACAGTGATCACAGAGTACATAATTTAGGTAAAACTGCTTCCTCCTCTAGCTCTTTTGCATCTATTAAAATTTGGTAATCCAGTGTATCTGTTAATAGTGACCTCTGCTGTCTGGAAGCAGTACTGCAACCACACAAATCAGCATGGGAATTACAGTGTTTGATCGGGAAAAAAAGTAATGGATTTATGGAAGTTATATAGAAAGGAAAAGTGGTATGTCTTACTGCAGAATGGTATGGCTCTTTCCAAATGAAAATGCACTGCATTTGTCTTGAAAAGGAAAATAATATTGTTTCTCTTCCTTTGCCAGTTACCAAACGTCACCTTTGATAGCATTCCTCAGTAGGGTAGGAATTTAATAGAATTTTTTAAAAAAGGAAGTCCACATGATCTCCTATCAAGACAATTTTCAGTCTTTAGCAAGTGACATCATTACTTAACAGTAGGTTATTTCTTATCACCTAAAATAAAATCTTGCAACTCTCAAAATAAGATAAAATATTTATTTTTATATGCCTTAAAATAACTTCACTTGAATTGTGGATCTGGTGGGACTAGGGTTCCTGATGTCCAGTAGATGAGCAAAAATCTATGTTGAATGATTATCTAAAGATAATGGTACAGAGTTGAAGTGCTACATCTGCAACATCTACAACAATCCTGCTTACAGTAGAGAGGCAATCAGGATGGCTGCTTGCCTTTCTAAAGTGTAGGCTCTGACCTGGAATTGAAGGACCATCATCTAAATTCCCTTTTACTGTGTGGGTAAGCTTTGCCAATAAACAATTTATGCAATTTGGGACAAGTATTAACTATTGTTGGCTAGAGTTTTATAAAATTGGCCTTTGGATGCTACTCTTGTGTCAATCAATTTAGAAATATTTATTGAGTATCTAACTGTATGTTACATGCCTGAGTGTGTAGTATAATAGAAGAAAGTGGGGCTTTGGAATCAGATAAAGTTTAGCACTGATAAATGTGGTTCTTCTACTTATTTTTAGTCATAAGCAAGGGATTTCACTACTCTGAACCTCAGTTTTCACATCTATAAAATGGGGATAAATTATACGTACTGTTAAGAAAAAGTTCCAAAACAGGAAATCAGGCAGAAAGAAAATAAAAGTGATCTTTTAATGATGTGCTAAGAACATTTTCTAAAAAGTTCACGTAAAGGTCATCTGACTAAGGAAATGTCAGTTTGCATAATTGATTAGGGTCCAGATATTTTCCAATTCTGGGAAATTAATAAGATGTGATTTCTGTCCCACAGAAAGGATAGTCACAAAAATTATGATTTTATTGCCTTGAGGATTAACTAATTTTGCAACTAACTTAGCAGCACTTTCTCAGCATTTCTTTTTTCCCCCATTCCCCACCCCCTAACCCCAATGACTGTAATTCTTGCTTCTCATAACTCTTTTGAACTGATTTTATCATCCTGCTCATTTCCTTAATAATGAGCTAAACAAAATTTGACACATTCTCACTATATGTTTATATAATAATTATGTTTTTAACATTTGGAAAATTGAGCTTTGACATAACATACCCTACAACCCTACCTTGAAGGGTTTTTGTCAGAATTGAATGAGAACACATGTGGGAACCCCTCTAGCACTGTGGTTGGCACGTAATATTCTTTTCTTTTTTCTCTTTCCTGGGTTAAAAATGTTTACACGTTGTTCTTGCCCTCAAGGAAGAAAAACTCTTGCTAGAAAAACACCATGAGCACCTAAAAGGAAATTGGAGAATGCATATGATCTGAGCTGTGAAGCACCGAGAGATGAGGGGCTGCAGGAAGATGTTGGAGTATAGTGCTTCACGGGCTTGGACCTGTTGAGGCTGATTCCTAAGACACAGGAACCTGCATTTTACAGAAATATCTCTGGTGACATGGATTATAACAGTTTAGGAGCAAAGATAACTTAGAAGGAATGGAGAGGGAAAGGCGACTCCAAACAAGCATTTCTAAAGTGACAATACTTGGTAAGAGACAGGTTATTAGGGTTGAAAGATGGTGAATCCTGTAGTTCAACAGACTCAGGCTGTTGGAATAGCGAGGATGAGTAACAGGTATGAATCTTGGTTCAGAATTTCCAGTGTGCAAGAAACTTGTGTTTATTTCTCTGTAACTGAACTTAATTTCTGTGCAGAGCTATCTGTCTGCCAGAAGACAGAAGCATAATCCCTGACAAGAGATTCCCCAAGGTTGTCTTGGGCTACCCATAAAACTACAACCTTCACAACCAGACACAGCGACCCTGGTTGTGTGTCTGTTCTGGGTGCACTGACTGAGGTCCTAGGAGCTGTGGTAAACATTAATTGGAGGAGAGGGCTGGACTTTTGACTGGTGCCATTGTCTGCCTGGGCAGGCATTAGCTAAGCCATTCAGACTAGAAAAGTAGTTTCCATTTCCATTTCCTTAGCCACTAGGGGTCCAAAAACATAGTCGCAGAGGTTGACGGGCTATTTTCATTATTTCCAAAGGTTTCCTTGAGCACGTGTCCATCTCCCATTCTTTCTGCAGACTAAACCCAATTTCTCCTGATAATCCAGACTCTATCCTAAAGTTCTTAACTCAGATCTTCCAATAAACACTCAGAGAGTTGAGTCTGGTTTTCCTTTGAAATGTAGATGTATCTTCCAACAGTCCTTTGAGAGCTCAGAGATTTAGGATCAGCATCTCAGAGTGCCTTTGTTTTTCTCTTTGCAGTTTATAAGTGAAGGCTCCACCTAGGGCTGGTGAAAAGGCTTAGGTGGGGGTAGAGTGTGCTTTGGAGAGTGTAGAGCTTTTCTTTTCTTTTTTTTTTTTTTTTCCTACTTTCCTTGTCCTTCAATGTAAAAGATTTTAAAAAAATAGAAGTAGTGGAATAGAATGCAGAAAGAAAAGTCGGCTGGTTTTCCCTGGGGCCAGAGAGGTGCTTGGGAGAACAGGTTCTGTAACACTTTGGATAATAAAGGGGATCCTGGCACTCAAGTTTCAGTTTTCCCCCTGTCACTCCTTCCCTATCCCCTGTCTCCACAAGTATCTACCTTTGGCACAAATTCTTACTTCAGAGGTCCTGTTCCCACTTCCTTTCTAGCCCCTATCCTGTTGGGAAAGGGGGCTTATTCATTCATTCAGTGTACATTAATATGCACTGAGCACAGACACTGTGTAGACCCTGGGTAGGCTTTGAGAGTTCCTCATAGCTAGAGTGGATGAGACAGTTGGAAGAATCCTTGCTCCCTGCACCCACCCTTTGATGGGCGAGCCTTGAGTCCATTTTGAAAGAGGGATCTCTAACCCCATCTTAAGTAAAGAGAAATGTTTCAGGCCTCCTGTGTCAGAATCCTGGATGTATTTTTCCATGGGAACTTTGAATCTTTGTAGATGCTGTAACTTCCCCCTGAAAGGCCCTTTCCTTTCTCTATCAGTGTTTCCTTAGGAACATCCCTGAGACCTTCCTGTTGATGCACGAAAACAGATGTGGGGCGTGAGAAGGTCTGTGTCCCAGGCTTCGGTTGAGCCCCTGGGATGTGCCCTGCCAAGTATGGGTCCTTGGCTTCACGCAGGAAAGAATTCAAGAGTGAGCCACAGTTGAGTGAAGGTAGATTTACTCAGAGACATACATTGAAAGGCAAGAGAAAAGCCATGAGGTGTGGGGGTTGGGTGCTCAGATTAAAAGTAGGTACACACTCCATAGATAGAGTGTGGAGAGAGAGGGGGCGAATGTGAGAGGCCATGTTGCCCATTTTTATGGGCTTTGGTAGCTTCAAATGCAAATAAGTGGAAGGACCAGCCTGACTAGCCTGGGGAAGGGGCTGGGATTCCCAGGAAGTTGGCCATTTCCCACTCTTTGACCTTTTGTGACTAGCCTTGGGACTGCCAAGGCGCCTGGGGGCGTGTTATTTACCATGTTAATATATTACAGTGGGCCTATAATGAAGCTCAAGTTCTACTAGAAGTTTAATCTCCCACCATCTTGAGCCTCAAGGCCTACCGGGGGTTGAATCTTCCACCACTTCGATGTTAATTGCTGTAGCAGTCCTTGAAGGGCTGTGCCCTGCCCCCTTCCTGTCTCACTGTGAAGCCTTCTCTGCAGTGCATCAGGGTATCCCTTTCCCTATCCCCAGACGGAGAGAGGCCATCTATATTGATTTTATAGTGTTTTCACATCCCGGGGACACTTCTGCTCAAGGATTTAGCTTTCTTATTGCAAATATTAGTTGAATTCAAAATATGTTTATTGAGCCTCTATGGAGAGATAGTGTGGATTAGTAGTTAAGAGCATGCTGGCTTTGCGTCAGATTCCCTGGGTTTGGGTTCTGTTTTTGCCACTTATTAGCTGTGTGATCTCAAGTGAGTTGCTTAACCTGTCTCAGTTTCCTCCTCTGTAAAACGAGGGATAATAATAGAATTAATTCAGAGGATTGCTGTGTATTAAATGGCATAATATTTGTGAAGTTCTTCAAACAGTGTTATGTATTTAACAAATGTTATCTCTTACCTTGTGCCAAATATTTTCTATTTTGAAATTGTGTGCTTTTTGAAAGCAAATCTATTTCTTATTCATGTTTGCATCACCAGTTCCTAACATATATATTGAATAAATGAATAAATGAATCGGTGACAAACATTCACACACCATTAATCCCCCAGTCTACCTAAAACAATCATTTTATGGTTTCTACATTCATTCTGTGATCACTGACTCTCAAATGAGATGACTGATTTATACTATTTTTCACAGAAATGCTTTTCTTCCAGATTGTTTAGTGTTAAAGCTCATCAGTTAGTAGCTTCTTATGAATGCATCAGTAATATTGTCATCATCATTGTCATCATTATCAACGTTATTGAGAACTTACTGTATGCTGGGCATGATACCAAGCCATTTATGAAAATGATCTCATTCAATCCCACAGCCGTCCCAGGAAGCACTTTCACTTTATCAGTCCTACTTTACAAGACAAGACAATGATCCTGACTGCCTCACTCAACCTCTGAAGGTAGATACATTGCTTGACCAAGGGAGTAAAATTGTTGGCATTAAGCCACCAGCAACTATAGGAAAGATCGTGAGGAGGGAAAAAGCAGAGAAAAGTGATTGCATTCCCTACAGACTGTTCTCGAAGTGCCTTGAGCTCTTCATGGAGACAAATGTTAGAAAGTATCCCATAGCCAGCGGGTGAGTGGTTTAGGATTCACAGAGACATTTGGGTTCAAGTCCTGACTCTGCTCTTCTCTAACTGTGTGACTTTGGGCCAAGTCATTTAACCTTTCTTTGAGCCTTATTTCTTCATCTGTAGAATGTGATTGACATTAACCTGCCTTCAGGGATATATTGAGACTACATTTAAATGAAAATATGGTGAAGGACTGTATGCAAGCTTCTATTGTTTTGTTACCTATCTTAGCCAGGAAGAATCACTAGGTTTGTGGAGGCCAGGAGGAAATGAGCTTGGGAACTGGCAACTCTCCCTTTCTAGACTATTAAAGATTAACTATCAGTAGGAATCTCAATGTGGGGAGGACCTTTGACTATGTTCATTGCCAACCAAGCGGACACCTGTAGCAGCCAGCCCAAAGGAATATTTGAGGCACTGTGTCCTCCTAAGGGCCTTTGACTTCTTGGAGGCCCCTCTTTCCCCCAATGCCATATAGTTTATATTTAATTTTTAAAGTAGAGTGCTCTCACTGAGTCCATGAGAAAAAAGAACACCGAACTAAAGCCAAGAGATCTGGGTTTTTATCCTAGCCAGTCGGTCATTACCTGGGTGACCTTAGACAAATCATTTAACTGCTCTAGTCCTCTATTTCCTAATCCAAACATGGGATCATAATCCTCTTACCGAAGCTTGGTGGTTGCTGTGGGGGATAAGATGAGGTGATGCACATGCTAGCATTTTGAAACAGAAAAACATGCCATATAAATTAATGTAAGGTTGGAGATATTCCTTGTTGTTAAACCAAGATTAAAATCATGTATTCACTTATTCCTCTGACAAATCTTCATAGTCTGCAATATGGAAAACATTATCCTGGACATTTGGAAGGTGACAATGACAATTGCAGTCTCCTGGGTGACAAGTGAAGAGAGGGGGAGATGGGTACATAGAAACTACAAGTTTAAGTATATGGCAGAATGTCTAGTGAAGGTATAAGTTACAAAGTATAGGAGAGAAAGAGAAATCAGGAGAGGTTCAGGTAGCTTTGGAATTGAATCTGAAGGATGAGTGTGTGATTTCTACACTTGGAGGTGAGAGGATCAGAGCAGAAAGAAATTGAAATTCCATGGAATTCCATGGCCGGACCACAGATACAGCAGAAGTGATTTCCCTTGCCTGAAATCACTGAGGATACAACCAGCAGTAGAAGAAGGGGAGGATGGTTAGGAACTTTATGATCTGGATAATTTCTTTTTCTAGTCCAGAGATTTTGAAAAGTGTTTTTGAAATATGCTTAGTCTTTCTGCTCCTTAACAGTGGACAGATGCATGCTATTGTAGGACTAATCAGCCATACCTTTTTGGCTTTGGGATCCTTATGTGCCATACATAGGCCATGCGTGATGCCTTAAAGGAATCTTTGTGAGCAATTTTATCCCCTGGAAACGGTAGCAGTTCTTATTAAATGTCAGAATGTATTAAAATAAGTATTAAAATAAGTGGAGTCAAGAGAGATGATCTTGAAAGGAAAGATTTTGTTATGTGGGAAAAAGTGCAAGAAATACATCTAAAGGATGGATTCCTTAATATACCAGGAAGGGTTTATTAGCTCACTTCCTTCCCTTCTGTTGCCTTAATAAGATGAGAAGATAATAGGGGATGAGCAGGAAAGGTAAATGTATCAAATTGGCTGGTTGTAACAAGAGGGAGATAATAAGCAGTGCCAGGAATCTTGGTGGGCACAGTCACTTAGAAGGTGCAACCATGACTTGGATGCAGATAATTATTGCCACTCAGGAATGTAGGCTTAGTTACCAGACGTGGGAAAGTACATGCAGAAATGGCTGCAATTGTTGTTGCCTCCCAATATCCACTCCCCTTTGTGAAAGGCCTTTGTACCTCCTCCCATCAAGAGATGAAATCTATTTCTCCATGCTTAAAACCTAGATTGGCTTTATAAATTACTTTGCAAGTAGAATGCTGTGAAAGTGATAAGGTGCTAGTTCTTGTGTGCTTCCTCTTACCCTCTTGAAGCTCTGCCCAGCCACCATATGAACAAGCCTTGGCTAGCCTACTGGAGAATGAAAGACCATGTGGACCAGAGTTGAGTCAGCACAGTTGTCCTCATCTAGAGATGTGACAATGTCCAGCCAAGACCAGCAAAGCCTGCAGGTGACTGATGATGCAGAAGGGAGCCCAGCCAAGACTAGAGAACCACCCAGCTGAGCTCAGCCTAATCTGCAGAATTCTGAGCTACATAAATTATACCAGCCAAACAAAACATGTCTGCAGACTGAATCCAGCTCTTAGGCTACCAGTTTGTATCTATGGTTAGCCCTTGAATATTTTCCGTAAACTGTCTGGAGATCTGGCTAGAATCTAGTTAGACTAACAGTTTGTCATTTTCTCTTTCCCTCAGGAAATTGTCACTTTATAGCTATTCTAGGGTCACCCTTCTTGTTTCCCCTCTCTTACTGCAACCTGGCTTTCCCTCTTTGTTTCCTAGTCTGAGACAGTCTCTAGTTACTGCACCCCTACTTCTTACTCTAATGCAGGACTTGTCTTCCACATCTGGCCCTCTGCTGTTCATCTCCCTATCCAGCTCTGAGGCTGAGCATTGGGAGAGCATAGATATCACCACTTGATAAATAACAGCTGGAATGAAAAGATACATGAATATGTAAGATTATCATCATTGGAATGCTTCTCTCAATAAACTCAAGAATCTTTTTTTGCGGGGTGAGAGGGCACCAGTAAAATATACATCAGTTACGAAGTTGTTCATGATAACCACTTTAGATAAAATGGCTATTGTCATTCAGACAAGTCAGACATTTCATACTTTATCTCCCTGCTTCCTCTCTTCCTTCTGCTATCTTCCCAGATCTCTTGGCTATCAAGCCCTTATTAAGTGTGTGAGTTGTATGTATTTGTGTTCCTTTTCCTACTTTAGTACTATATCCATTTTTATGTATTCTACTAAGAAATCCTTTCTCCACACATTCTTTGTTTTGTTTGGTTTTGCAAAAAATATTCCAACACCTGTGATAGAAGAGTTTGTATATAAAGGTGGTATGTGCGGCAGCACGTGCACAGTAAAATAAAGCCCTAGCTCTAGTTGGCCCCTTATTAGCTTTCTGGACAGTGTTTCTGCGGAGAATTACATTTTATATTGAATTTGAGAGTGAGGGCGCTTGTGTTCCAAAGCTCATGTCACTCTTCAAGTGACATCTCCTGTAGATTTGTAGGAGAAACCATTCACAATTTGAGTTTTGTTTTAAAGGCACATTCCCTTAATGTGGGATTATTACCTCTTCTTTGATGGCTGGTTAAAATAATATTCAGATAGTAGTCGAAGAAATATTATGATTGTGTTAGCTGATTAGTTACATATTTAGACATGACTGAGATGAGAAATTATATGACAGCAATCCTGATTCTCATTAATTTGGCAAACCTGTTTCCAGGATCCATCTGAAGGGACATGATGACAGCAGGTGACTACTCACTCTGTGTTACTCACTCTCCATTACTCATGTTTTGATCTTTATTAACAAAGAGTTGGTTCCACATGTTCATGCTGAAATGATTGGCTTATTCACCACCCCCAGCCCTAAACCTCGAGCCTTTGTATTTGAGTTTTGTTCTTTTAAAATAAAGCTTTTCATTTCAGTCTGTGAGACCGAAGATAGGATTGCTTGCAGTATGCGAGGCTCCCCCCCAGGGCTCTCCAAAGACGCTCTCTGTTGTCAGTGTTTAACTCACTCTTCCTGAGCTAAGAAGCTCCTCTCCTCTCACAATAGAGGAAAAGCACTATGTTCTTGGACTAGGTCAGAAAGGGGAGATCTTAAACGGTAGACTCTCGAAAAGCTCAGATGAGCGCTTGCAATGCGATTTTAAAGAGAGCAACCCTCTTCTTTTAAGTTAGGTCTTAGAGGAAAAAAATGTACTGCACTGCATACAGATATGGTGGAGAAGGGCCACAGAAGCAGGTGAACATAGGAGGCATGAGGGCTGTGAAATGGGGAGTCAATCACTGTGCTGTTTAGGGTGAGGGGAGATGATAGCCATGGGTGGAACACAGGTTCTCATATATTATGTTCCAAACCTCTCCTACTAGCGGGACCAGCCCTGTTTCCAACAGTTCTGGGGAAATGGGAGAGTTATTTGGGCTGTGTGCTTTATTGACTAGAGACCAAATGGGGCCACAGATGTCATAATTTCCCTATTATCACTTTGTCGAGCACTTCCTGGCCTCCCTTCATTATCTTGCTCCCCATTAGCAGTTTATAAGTAGCTTCTTTTTAGGATCCGAATGCTGTCGAGTCCCTTTGGCAGTGCTTCTGCTTGTGGGGACCCAGTGGGGGGACGTGCAGGAGCACAGCCCCTGTGTTTCCAAAGTGGTTCACGTGGAAGGCTCTGCTCACCTCTCCCTCCCCAGCATGAGGGCCATTTCCTCCCCATAATAGAAAGACAACATCTCAGTCCCTTTTTTTTCCAGGCCAGAAGAGAAAGGCATAAACACTGGAAAGTTAGAAAGCACAGACAAGGGCTGTTTGTCCTGACAGGAAAGGTTATTACAGATCACATGCTGCCCTTCAGGGGACAGATGCTACCCAGGATGGCTTCCCACCAGGTGTGTGTGCATCCCAGGGCCAGGTGACCTAGCTGAGCTGGTCAGGCCATTGATTTTGCATTCATACTCTGAGCCGGGTTTTTATTTTAAGGTGTCTCTTCTCTGAGACTTATTCAGAGCTTAGAAGGTTATTCTTTCATGGAGAGGCCGTATCTGGCACGTAAGGCAGACAATTCAAAATAGGCATTTCTGACAGAATATTTGATAACCGTGGTACATAACTGTGCTCGTTACACCATATAGGTCTGGGTTCTTTGGGCATGAATGAGAGTGATTTTAGTGTTCTGTCCTCTTCTCATTGCTGGTAATGCAGGTTGTATGTATCTGTATGCAGGTTTTTGCTCCCTTAGCAAAGAGATCCCATGGAACGCAGGGCCTAAAACAGTGCCTGGCTCACAGTCAAACCTCAGAATAAATTATTGTTGAATAGATAAGTGAATGAAGCTGAGTCCACCCTGCACCAGCTGGATAAGCCCCAATTCCTTAGTCTTTGGGAGCATGGATCACCATAGCAACTCTAGATGGCTGCCCTGAAGGGTTAAATGAGACTACATGTATGAAACTCCCTAAGGATGCCTACTTGTACTAGTTAGTCATTTAAAGTTGCTTTTATTTTTTTCCTTAGTCCTCCTCTTCCTTCCTCCTGTGTTTGTTATAAGCTGCTAAGGGAATAATGGGTGCAAATGTTCCAAAACATCTACACAAATACACCATGGTTTTATCATTGTCTGGTGGGTCCTGGTGGACAAATGTAGAAACGCAGTGGCTACACGTATGGCCTATTTGAAAGACTTTCCATTCTCCCACAGGCAAATGAGCAGGGAAACACAGTGGAGTCTGCCTAATGGTGTTTTTGCTGGAGCCGTGGGGAAAAGAGATGGAAAACTCAACACGTACAATGTTCAAGAGTTTAACCAGAGAGTCTTAGACGCCTGGGCCACCTGTGTTGCTAGTGATATTGTCTCTTCAAAATTATCCTGAAGCATCCAGGACTGGGGGTGTGACCTGTATCCTCTCTAGACATCCATGCTCTGCTAGAGAGGAACCAGCAAGCACGTGCAGAACAAGCAAGCTTGAAAAGAGTTGCCTTTTTTCAAAAGCTCTTGGAAGAAGAATAACTATTCATTTTAGCCTCTTTTCCACTAGCCTGTTTATAGAGTATGTAGGGTGAGGAAGTATTTGTCTGCATGTGTTTGTATGGGTTTGTGGAGAATAAAAAGAGAAAGCTTCATTCCAGGGAGGAAAAAAAAGGAAAATCCCAACTACAGACTAGAGAGTGTGGGGCAGGAAGGAAGGGGAACTGGAAAACTAGCTGATTGTGTGCATGGAGACTGTGAAAAATGAAAACAATCTAGCTTATATGAAAGGAGCCAAGATGGGGACTCATGGAAAGAGAGAGTGATGGTGGACACATGAACAGCAGGAGAGGAGAGAGAAGGCACAGTGGCTGCACACAGCGGGGGACGTCAGCAGCCTCCTGGGGGAGAGGGACCTGGTGTCAGTAACAGAGACCTGGCTCTGCAGGGGGAGGGGGCAAGTGTGAGACAGACAGCAGATGCACACAGCAGGGGGCGGGGAGGCATCACAGAACAGGGGAAGCAAAGAAGTCAGGGATGGAAAAGACCTGTTAGGTCATTCCTTGCTCCCCACGGTTGCCAGTGCTTCTTGTGTTCTTTAGTCTAGTGTATATTTTTAAATGTCTTGTGGATTGCTACACCCACTCTTTCCTCTCCAACGCTTTGCCAGAGGATAAGGTTTCTTTCCACAAGCTCTGGTTTCTGAATATACCTACAGGATACATAAAGAAAGACCAGGAGAAAGATAAAGTGAGACAGGTCCTGAATACAGAGGCACACACCTGTTTGGTACTCATTAGGCGAGCACAGCGTGTGAGGAGGTCTAGGCTGCTGCCTCTCCCACGGGGCGTCTCCCACAGGGTCTCTCCCACGGGGCCCCATCTACAAAGATAATGATCCACGGATTTCCAAAATGTTATTTAGAGAGTTGTTTGGGTCTTGATTTTGGGAGGAAGAGGAGAACGAATCGGGAAGGGCCAAGAGGAGAAGACGGTGGCTGAGATGGAAAGACAGGGGAGGTGGCACAGAAATGGAGGAAGCCTTCTTTCTTCTGGAAGTAAGACAGCAGAGGGGACAAAGGGAGGAGTCAGGGAGGGAAAGGGGCATGAGAGAATATAAAATCTCATTCTGTAGTTTGCTTTGAAAATTTAAAGATTGTGATCCATTGTCAGAGACAGAGTACAACTAGTACAGTGGTTCTCACCTGGGAGATTTTGCTCACCAGGAGATATTTGGCACTATCTGGAGACATATGTGGTTGTCCCACCTGGGTGTTGGAGGTGTATATGAGCATCTGTTGGAGGCCAGGAATGCTGCTGGCTTACAGTGTGCAGGACAATCCCTTACAACAAAGAATCATCAGGCCCAGAACATCAGCAGTGCTGAGGTTTAATGAGTACATATGTGCACGTGCATGCTTACATACGTGACCTGAAGGCTGCAGAGATAAGACTCATCCATCCTTATTGTGTAATACACTCAAATATTTAGTATTCTGGCTTATTCTATTATGTCACTAGCTAGTGTTGATCACAAGCCACTAAACTGATTTCTTGACCCACTTTTTGAAAATCCTGTGGAAATGATAGAAGCAGTACCGAATTCTCTGCTCCTTGAAAAGTGCCGTGCGTGGAGGTAGATACTCAGTAAAGTCCTAAGGGATCTGGCCCCTGCCTGCCTTTTTTATCTCTTCCAATTCCACACTCTCCTCCCTCAGTCTGATCCAGGCACACACGCTGCCTTCCTCCCGTTCCTTCCTGCCTCTGGCTTTGGCTCTCTATCTGGGATGTGCCTCTCCTGGCCGTGGGCATGGCTGGCTCCCTCTCAATACTTAGGTCTTACCTGTACATTTTCTATCTCTCCCCACCAGAATGCAGCTTCTAGAGGATGAGAATCCTGTCTGTCTTGTTTACGATCTTGTCTTATAGTATGTTTAGCACTGTGCCTGGAAAAAGTAGTCACTCAACAAATAACTTCTGGAGTTTCTGAGTGAATGAGGACTGAATACATTCAGAATTAGACAGGGTAGAATGAAACTCTGCCATGCAGTATTTTGGGGGAGACTTTTGAGATCAGAATATTTCTGCTTAAATAGAATATGACTAAAGTGGATCCAAGGGGTGTGGTTAAGATCTCTCACCTTTGTCTTTCCCCAATCACCTGTCTGTAAAGTACATACTTTGTTCCAGCACTGCTCTTTTAAAGGAAATGCTAGCCCTTTCTATTCTAGAAGCACTGGAGGGGGACTGGCATTTGCAGTGGTTTTCATTCTACCTAATGTAGTTGCGACGTGAGCATAATGTGGATTCATCTTACTCTTTTTCAATCAGTAAGATGGGAAATCCTTTCCTCCTCTGAGTGGATTTACATAAGACTTATTTCAGACATTCAACATAGCTGGTGCCGCTTTTTGAGTGGACACTGGCAAATGATCCCTCAATAACGTGAGGAGAGTGTTGTTACAAGTCTTTATTTTTCACTCTACTTTTATCCTTGGGTTATTGAGTTTAAAGTAGAGACAGGTCCACGCAGAGGATATGGACAGGTTTCCTCATTTTACAGAGGAGGCGACTGAGAAAGGGCCAGGCACGCTAATTGTGATAGGTTTCACAACCACCAAATAAGTGAAGTTTGGTTGTTATGTGTACTTTTAAAATGAGAGTACGGGGGACACTAAGTGTTTGTGATACTCAAGCCAGTCAGCTAATACACGGCACAAGGAGGATTCAACCTGAGATATTTTTCTTACTCAAAGGCAAGATCCAGAGATGCAGGCTGGGGAGACATCAACATTTATGTAGTGCCAGAAGCCGTGGGAGTGGAGGAGTCCATCGGGTAAATTTGTAGCATGAGGAGAAAAGGGGGCCTGGGGAGGAATCTAGTAAACATTAGCATTTAAGATTTAGGCAGAGGAAGATAAGCCTGAGAAAGGGTAACTGAGAAGAAACAGAGACAGGCTAGGGAGGGGAGGAGAGCCTGGTGTCACAGAAACCCAAGGAAGAGAGTTTGGAAAGAACAGGAGTGATCCAGAGGGCCTAATACTGCAAGACATAGGATCAAAAGTGGGCAGTGTCCTAAGGATTTGGCAGCATGGTAGTAGGGAGATGTTTAATGACCTTGTAGGGAGTTATTCAAGTAGCCAGATGTCAGTGAGTTAATAAGAGAATGCGGGGGAGAAACGAAACAGTGAACACAGTTTGATGTTTGGCTAAAGAGGAAAAGGGGGACATAACTAGAGATCAGCATAGCTTGTGTTTGTTTGTTGGCTTGTTTTTGAGATAAGAGAGAATGACTTAAGTTTAAGTGCTACCAGAAAGGCTCCAGTAAAGAAGTGAAAGACACAACAAGGAGAAGAGCATCAAGAGCTCAGGCCCTTGAGCTTAGGAAGGGCTGGGTTTGCATTCCCAGAATTAACAGGAATTGAGAGTGAGATCTGGTACAAGAAATTGAGATTTTAAGCCTGATATTAAATATCAACCATTCATTTCCCATAAATTCAAATAATTCACATACGGATAAATCTCTCCTCTTCTAGAGAGATCACCTCTCCATCTTTTAAAAATTTTATAGCATTTATAACTTGTATTTACTAATCTTTGTTTCCTTATTTTTGTCTCTGTTCTTCAGTGGAGTGTAGGATCCAGGGACAGGGCTCATGCCAGAGAAATGGCCTGAATATATAGGAAATTTTTCTCTTGAAACAATCCTGTTTGGAAGCTAGAGTGATGCTAAGACATATCTCACATAAGAAAGTTTTAAATTCGTGTTGCAAAGTGAGAAAAAATAGGGAAGCTATTTTAAAAAATTATGTGTGTGTGTGGACTTGGATTGCATTGAACAAGTAATAAACCTAAGGGCATATAAACAACAAAAAATAATTCTCTCTTGAGCATTGCAGCACTCTTGAAGTAAACTCACAATACAGCTTTCCTCTTGACCTTTGCCTCTCAGCTTGATAATTTTCAAATTAGAAACCGTTAATACTAATTTGAAAGAGGTACAAGGTCAGGATGGGATTCTTCAAATGGAAATGTATATTCTTCTCTCTCTCCTCTCTTGGTTCTCTCGTCTGACTCTCACTCGCCCACCTCCACTCGCAGAATGAACTTGGGACTACCTGGAAGAAAATTGCAGCCCACACCACCTCTAGCCCTCTTTGTTGGTGTGATTCAGACCCCTGAAAACTTCCCTTCAGCTCCTGGGGCAGGTCCAGGAAACCAGATCTTTCCCTGGACAGGAACTTTTTGTTTTACAGATCACGAACTGATCCTTGAAACCAAATAAGATGAAAATGCTGCATCTTTTCCAAACTGACAGAGAGATGGGTACCTTGGGACTGTGAAGGGAGCGTAGTGAAGGGGAGGGCAGTGGGCACCATGCAGATAGCAGGGCACAAGGTTTCAGTTTATAATTAGATGACAGTAGCATAGAGTGGAATGCTCAAGGCATTGAAGGGAGCTGAGGCTGGATTTAAATTCCATTCTGCCACTTAGAGGTTGATGACCTTGGCCTGTACTATAATTTCTCTGAGCATTGGCTTCCTCATTTGGAGCATGGAAGTAATGATGCTTTCATAGAGCTGTGAGAACTAAATGGATCATCCATGAACATTACGTAGACAGTACCTCAGCAGACACTGGGATTCTCCATATTCTCAGTGGATTTTGAGGTTTATAAGCCGTTTGCTTAGTTCTAGACCCCTTGCTCATATTGCATTTGTCCTGCAAGTAAGTGAGAGGCCTCTGTGTGGCTGGGTCTCGCCCATGCTATGGCCCAGGCTTCTAAGCTATGACATTTGTGTCCTTTATCATTTTTTTTTTTTTTGTGCTCAACTGTAAGCACTTAAGTTTGTATGTTCCTTTGGTTCTTCAAGAACAGTATTTGTCCAACAGCAACTTTGTAAGCCCCTTCTAGGGGCTGAGTCAGGGATTGAAATCGCAGTCTCAATCCTCATGGAGCTTTCAGTCTCTTGAGAGTAATATCAAAACTAAATATAAATTACAAATGATGGTAGGACCTGTGAAAGTAAAGCACAGGGCATGATGATAGGGGGTAACAGGGGTCCCAGAAGGGTCTGCAAAGTCAAGAAAGATTCGCTCCTTGAGGAAGAGACATTTGACTGGAGAACAGAAGGAAGACTAGGAAGTTGCTCCATGCAGGTAGCTGCGTGGTGGAGCCAAGGGGAAAGAAAGCATCCCAGGCAGAGGGAACAAGTTGAATAATTGTTCAAGGGCAACAGAAAGCACGATGCTCCTTTTCAAAGAAGTGCAGTCATTTGAGTAAAAGATGGGGAGAAAAAAAGGCAAACAGTTGATCAAGAGAGGGCGACAGAGGTCAGACCACGCTGAGCTTTACTAGCCGTCACCACTTGTGGACCTTGTAAGAAGTATGATGGGAGACTGTCAGCAAGGTTTAAGCTGCATGTGGGGCTGGGAGAGGGGAAACACGGTCAGATTCTTCGTGTAGCTTTGTGGAGAACCACTGAAGGGAACCAAGAGTGGAAGGGGAAGAAGAGAGACACCGTAACTGCCCCTGTGAGAGAGGCTGGAGTTTGGATGAGGGAGGTGACAGGGCTATGGAGAAAGAGGACTGACTTCAGATCTGTTTTTGGAAGTGGGACCAACAGGCTGGGACACGTCAGAGAGAGGATGCTGTCAGGGATGACTCTCCTGGTTCTGGCTCCACTGAGTTCAAGTGACCTAGATAGTCCCTTGATCTCTGTTTCTTCCAATAAGTTCTCTCTCAAGCTTCAGGAACATACACATTTTAAAAAAGAGTGATTAAAACAAGCAAGCCATAAGTCCTGTTATTCTGATTATTTGTGATCTTCAATTGTTTCATTGTTGTATGACCTTAGGCAAGTCATGTAGTCACCCCCAGTTTTGATATCTTTATCTGTGAAGATAGAAATTCCATGGATGTTAATTTCAGAGTTCTACTGAGGATGACTTAAGAGAATATAGTCAAGTTGCGTTTTATGAGATTAAATTCTGAAGTCAGTACTTAGAATCCCCTATGAAGTGTTCTTGTATTTAATCAAGCATATAGGTCCCATCTTCTGGTTACAAGAAAGTCAAGGGACAACAGAACAAATTAATTAGTGTTAAGAAACAATCAGATAAATTAAGCATGTGGGCTCTCCTGTAAGATATTGAGCCTGGTCTCTTAAACAGTTGATATCATGGGAGAAAAAAAAATAAAGAAACATATCAATTAAATGTGTGTATGAAACCTGATTAGATCATTATTTGAAAAAACCAGCTCTGAAAATTATGCTAGGGACAACTGGGGACATCTGAATATGGATCATGTGAATTATATTAGGGAGTCACTGTTCCTTTTGTCAGGTATGATAATGGTATCATGGTTATATTGGGAGCATGTCCTTGCTTCAGGAGCTGTATTTTGAAAGGGTAAGTAACTAACTTTTCACAGTTATATAAAAATAAAAGTAAGGGTGTAGAGATGAATAGAGAGCATGCAAGATGAAGCAGATAAGGTAAAATGTGAACACTTACTATATAAACTGGATAAATGGATTTTCATTGTCCTATCCTTTCAACATTTTTATGTACTTGGAAATTACAGGTTGAAAAGTCAGGACAAAAGGCAAAAATTGAGTATGATCAGCATTGCCAGATGAGAAAGTTGGTTTCTGTTTAGGCTCCACATTGTATGAAAACACAGGTACCTGAAAACACGAGACTCATCCTCAGTCTAGGAAGATGCTGACATTATACAAGTGAGGCCCTTGGGGATCTGAGAACCAAGGACCAGCAGATCTGGTCCTACATGACAGTCACGGGTAGGCTGATGTTCATACATGAGAATGGAGGGCGGGAGTTACTTGTATGATACCAATTACTAATTTCTCCCTTGTAATTTGTTTCGCCTGTCTGGTTGACTCTACTATGAATTCAATACATGACTCTGCTATGAATTCAAACTACAGTGTGATTTATTTTTGGCAACT
Source organism: Camelus bactrianus (assembly GCF_048773025.1). Lineage (NCBI taxonomy): Eukaryota > Metazoa > Chordata > Mammalia > Artiodactyla > Camelidae > Camelus > Camelus bactrianus. The sequence continues at coordinate 37,653,295 of NC_133550.1, read as the reverse complement.
GCTCACCACTTTGTATCTATAATGTGATAAACACTATTTTAATATTGTAACACTTCATTATTTCAGACCAAGGAGTCCCTGTCTTTGCATTCTGTTCCCACAGACCTTACCCTCTGCCAGGAGCATCTACCTCCCACTATTTGTCTTCTTTTCCTTGGAAAACAAATGCTTTAATTTTGGAGGAAGGTAGAATCTTAACCACATGGCTGGTTTCTAGGTCAAGTCGTTATGAGCTAATACCTATGAGTTTCCTGAGGCAGGGGTGGATCTTGGAGGAAGCTGAAGTTTTGAGAGGCTCTCTTTAAGAAAAAGAATTCAAAATTACAAATAGAAAAATTTATATGAAAGTGAATACTTATTAAGAAAGAAAAAAGAAACCACAACAAATTAAAATTTTAGAAAATCTGCAAAGTTCATAGACATCGTAATCTCCATAAAGTTAATAACAACTTAAAAAAATCTAACTTCCTGCCACATACCTGTAACACTTTCCCAGACACACTTTTTGCCTGCATTCTCTAGCTCTTAATCTGACAACAATTTTGCAAAATCATTTTCAATGGACAAAATGAAAAGATAATCCCATCTTCCCTCCAGCATTCATTATTGAAAGGTATGAACAGTTTCTTTCATCTTGAAAGTTTGTTATTGGTAATGTCAGTTACATTATTGGAATTATTTTGATTTTGGGAAAGCTTCCTAAGTTTCTTTCAGAGATGGGCTGTAAGACTTCAGGTCATTTAAAGTTTTTCATGTGCAGTGACTAATCACAAATTCCCTTAGAATTGACAACATTCATTAACCAGTTTTTCATCAATGTCATGATGAGTTTTTTGTCAGCACTAGCCTGGGTGAGTCAGCTCTTGGGCGACAGGAATATTTTTGCAAGCCATTCCTATATTAGGATAGCTAGCAATAACTTAAATATACACAGAAATGACAGTAGGCCACATAAATACGTTCTACTAAACCAAAATTAAACATATCCTCAACTAAACTTCCCCTTTGCTGCAAAAGTGTCCCTAACACTGTGACACCACCAGGCACAAGTTAGAGGGAAAGAGACAGCAGTGGTGAAACTATATGATTTTTGCTGATTATATAAAAATATATGATGATGTCAACATACTGTTACTAACGGGGTTTGTGGAGTTGAAGTTCCAGAAGTTTGACTCATTAGTTTTCTGGTAAATTCTGCTGTGCTTGAGGTAAACTTTTTCTCCATTGCACATAAACTTACAGCATCTTATAAAGTGTCCTGCTTACAATGGGCTCCTAGTAGTTGTTAAAGTTAAGCTGATGTGGAGGGAATGATTTATGTAGTATCGTGCGTATTATTGAAGAGCCTCAGATAAAATAGGCCATAGGGAAAATATTTTTCAAATTTGCATATTCGAACTTCTCTCTCTATAACTTACGTATCTGCAAAGAATCTGTGGCACTGTAGTTTTCAAGCCTGGCTGCACACTAGACTCTCCTGACATACTTTTAGAAAAATACCTATGGCTACAATATGGGAAGTGGTATTTTTTAAAAGCTCTCCAGGTGATTCTAATGGTAAGCTAGAAATTGATGTCTACCATTCTAATGGTTGAAATTCCTTTAAAACTTTTTTTCTTTTATTTTTTTACTTATATGTCAAAATATTATTCTACTTCTCCCAGGACTCTTTTGCGTGAAATATAAGGATAAGATATTCAGGAACTGTGTTAACCCATGCATGGCACAATAGGCATTATGTGAAATATATCTTTGCCAGAAAGGAACTCTTCTGGTAAAAACAGCTGTTTATGTAGGATGCAGGACCGTGGTATGCTGACAGGATGAGATATGAACCAGATGACGTGAACAGCTCCTAATTAAAAATAAAATTAATTTTCTACCAAGCATCCTCTGTTGTACTTGAAGGCAAATGCAATTTTTTTTCCTGTAATAAAAGGTGCCTTGAAGGGGTCAGCTGCAAGGATATTTCAAACAGAAAAGTGTCTGGCATGATAAATCCATTCCAGTTCATCAGACACCCACGCTTTCTCACCATGGCTCAGGTCACCTACGGAGCTGGGCCGAGCTGCCAGCTCTCTCATCTATTGAAGTGGACTGTGCATTATAAATGATTAATATCTGCTTGTTCCATCTGTCCACCTTGAATATATTGCTCTTATTTCTCCTAAAATGGCTAATTTGAGTAATAAATACAATACTTTTTATGATGATGAAAGAAAATTAGAATTTTAAGAACTTTTTCATAAGTGAGATATTTAATGCTTTCAAAAGTGATTTGGTATTGCCTAAATATAGGCTTAATCTCCATCTTTTGTTAGAGATGTTTTTTTAAATAAATTAATAAAATTCTACATGCCCAGCTTTCATAGTTATTTCACTCAAACCTTCTGTTATTTGTCAATAAAAGCATATATATGTGTGTGTGTGTATATATATATATATACACACACACACATTTAAGACCATATATTATTATGTACAGAGTCCTCTTTAATCTTGGAAAGTAATCTTGCTCTAATATAAAGAACTTATTTCATGATACTGGCCCATGAGGGCCTGATTTCTTAGGCTTAGAGCTGGGCAGCTTAGTTGCTGAAGGGTTTGGAAGTGGTTTCCGGCCCAAGAAGGATTTATAACATGGTAGAAGGAAACAACGATGTAAAGAATGTCAAACTGAAATAAATTCTATAATAAAAAAATGTAAGCATTTGAACCTGCTCTCTGCCAGAGCCAAAACATTTCTTTCTGTTTTGATTTTTCAGAACTCATAGGGCAGGGGGGTCTTAAAGCTGTAATGAGAGCATCTCCCATCAGGTCTATATTTCTTACAGCAGGAAATAGGGCTGCAGAGTACATTCTTAGCCAACCAAGAGGGAAAGGCTCAGTGACCACGCGGGCACAGGATCACGGCCTGTTCCAGAACTTGTATGCAGATTCCTATTGGGTCAGCTGGATGCTGTTCTGTTTACTCTTACCCAAGCAGCTCTCCATGCAGCAGTCGGCATTTGGGCCATTTTGAAGAAAAAAAAAAAAAAAAAAGGGAAAGGCTTCACCATTCGAGGGAAGATAATAGTTACAAGAAAGAATTTCTGAGTTATGGCTAAACTACCTTTACCTTCCTCTTAGAATGAGAGGTGGCCTGGTCAGGGCCAGAGAAACGGTCCAGAAAAATCATCCTAAAACATAAAAACCTGATCATGTTAGACCTCTGCTTAAAACCCTACGTCTTCCTCTTATCTTTTGGAATCAAGCACATAGAATGCAAGATTATTTTAAAAATATAAGCCTTCTGCCTTCCTCTCCGAATTTATTTTTACCATTTCTTCATCAACACATTAAAATACTTGCACACACACACACACATACACCATGGTTCTTCAGTCTCCTCTGTCTTTGCACACTGTTTGGTTTTTCTGTTTAACTTGACAAACTTCTCCTCTTCCATGAAAACCTTGCTTAGGTGGTGTATTTCCATGAAGTTTCCTCTGAACTCTAACTGAATTAATCACACCCTTATCAGTAAGTCTTCTGAATTTCTAAAATTTCATAAATTCTCCTGTAAGGTCTACAGTACTGTTTTTCTACCACAGAGTATAAGCTCCTTAGGGGTAGGGACCATTTTGCTTTTTGGGGTTCTCCAGTACATACCATGGACCAGCAGCACAAAGAGGCACTCAGTAATCAGTAATTGTTCTATTACACAGAAGGGGCTGAAGTGTGTCATTTCCATGCACCCTCACTCGTTCTGCTCTCTCATACTCGGTGAGCCCCCAGGATCACAGATGAACACACACTTCTTACACAAGTCTATTTGCTTGCTTGTAATTCCACTTGGATACAAACATAACCATAGCAGCCTTGAAATGTCCTCCTGACCCTATTGGAACACTCCAGGAACTCTGAGCTGTCACATAAGAAGTCCACCTACCCTGAGAGTTGTGGAGGGCCCACATACAGGTGTCCTGACAGGTGTCCTCCACCCTTCCAGCCAGCCCTGCCAGAGGGTTAACATGTGAATTAATCCTTTTGGATCCTCCAGGCCACTTAATCTGCCAGTGGAATGAATACTACTGAGTGACCTCTGTTGATACCACATAGAACAGAACAGTCACCAGCTGAGCCCTGCCTAAATTCCTGGCCTGCAAATTTGTACAATAATAATGACATGGTGGTTGTTTTAAGGCACTAACTTTTGGAGTGGTTTGTTACACAGCAGTAGGTAACTTGAACACAGCCACTGCTTCCTCCACTTTTGCTTGATTGCTCAGCACCCTTATTGGCTGAATCCCATATAGACGGATTCCTGCTCTGAGTTCTTACATTATAAGATAAATTTACTTCTACAGATCCCTTTCCCCTATCCCTGTTGAGGTATATTTTCTGCTCCTTTCTCAGATAATGAACTCTCTGTCTGACTTAGTCTTTAAAATTTCCAAACTTTCTAGCTTTATCATTCCTTTCATTTTCTTCTATTCCACCACACTCCCACCTCTGTTGTGTCATTATTACAGACATCAGTAATTCCTGAATCTCCTTGCCTTTACTCTACATCCCTGGAGGACTTTAAAATAGGGTATGAAATAGGTAATCTGTTGGGTGGGGTGGTTTAAATATTCATTATCCCAGAATCAGAGGGCCTGGATTAGACAATCTCTAGTGATTCTTGAACTAAAAGATTCTACAATAGATTCAGATGCATGGAGTCAGGCACGGGCCTGAAATATGTAACCTATCAGTTTCTTGAGAGCATAATTCAATAGCAAATAAATACTGCTTGAATCATGTTTTTTGATCTATATTTGAAGAATTTTATATTTGGGGAGCATGTTTTATTTTTTGAAAAGAACTATAAATATGAGTTTCTTCCAACTATAATCAATGTTTATCACTATATTGATTTCCTTCCTGGTATTTTGTAGTCCATGAACATTTCCAAACTTTATCTGTAACTTTCCACTTCTAGTGTATTGAATTGTTGCTCAAAAGTATTTTATATCTACCTTGTGTGTAACAGAAAAAGAAAGAGAGAAATCTTCGCTTTTGCTTTGGTGACTAATTTGTGCACTTTAGAGATGAGTAAGATTCATTTCCTTAATTGATAGTGAGATGATGTCCTCTTAGAATGTGGAGAAGTTGTAAAATTCTGCTTCTCTCTTCTGTGAAGGTCTTCACCTCAAACAAAGTATGGAGAAGCAGCACTGCCAAGATTAATAGTTTGTTAGTGTGTTATATTGACCTTTCAAATGTGCCTATTTATCCCAGTAAATAATTTTTGGCCAAAGTGATCAAGATTGCCAGCCATTCTGTATCCTCCACCAAAAATAGTGGAAGTAAAGAATTCTCTGCATGTGATGTGTTGAATAGCCAAGAGAGAGCTGTCGGTGGATCCACATCCTGAAGCAGCAGGATTAGAACCGGGCACAGGATGGTGGTGGGGGAGGCATACTGCGAAAGGTCTCCTCACCCAACATCACTTGCCAGCTCTCACCAGTAGAGGAAAATTTGGTTGCTGTAACTGAGAGACTCAACGGCTAATAAAGAGATCTTACTTTCAAGTCTAAATCAGGATGTGTCTGGAATCAGGATGGAACAGACTCACAGAGAGATTCCATACTCTATCAGTGTTATCAGAGGGAAAGGCAATGTCACGTAGAGTCCAAGAGCTGGAAGCAGCCACCTAAGGAGAGCAGCTACGTGATGCACTGCAGAGCTCAGAACAGCAGAAAAGTCCCAAGAATCATGAAAGGGAAAGGGAAACAAAGATTGTGCCTTAAGATGGGAGTGTGCCCACAGGTGAAGATGCCAAGGTAGACAGAAGAGCTACAGAGCACATCAGCTGTGACAGATAGAAGCGTGGAGCCACACAGAGGTGCCATTCCTGCCTCTCTACTTAAATGACTGTGTGACGTTGGGCAAGCTGTGGCCAGGTTCCTCCTCTATGCCTCAGGTTCCTCCTGTATGAAAAGATCATAACTCCTAAGATTATTGTTACAGATTAAATGCATTTATTTTTGTAGCCCTTAGAACACAAATACTCAATAAGCATTAATTTTTTATCATATTCATTATTATAGATTTTTTGAGTTCTCTTTGCTGTTTATATTGTTTTATGCATTCTGTACATATTTTATAGAGACTCAGTTATCTGTTGCTAATATTGCTCTATTGGCCAAGAGAACTCTAAAACTAGACACTGAAATTACTCAAATTCTCTTTTATTAACTGGGAGAGAAGCCACCTGACATACTAGCTATCTCTGCCTACCTAATGGCCTGATAGCTGAAACTGTAAAGGAGAAATAGAACCAACAGAGAGCTGAAATAAACTTTCTAAAGAATATTTTGCCCTTTCAACTTTCTACATAGAAGACCAAGTAATACACTAGACATGTAGTTCCTCTAACACTTATAGGGAACCTTTAAGACCACAGGCAAAGTAACTTTCCCCAGAATGCTTAAAAAATAGTAGCCGCTTGTTTTCCATTTCAACTGTCAACATCATGAAAGCAGGGACAGCATCAATCACACTCACCCTGCTTAGGTAGTTGTCTAATGAACTTTGTTTTGCTTTGTCAGTATTTATTGAGAGTCTATTACATGCCAGGCACAATGCTCAATGGTACAGAAGGCAACCAAAGCCTGTTCCCTCATAAAGCTTATATTGCCATGGAGAAGATAGATAATAAATGAACAGAAAAGCAAGTGATAGACAGATTATTCAATGGATCGATCGATGTTTAATGTAATGTCAGATGATAATGATTGCTGTAAAGAAAAATACAGCAGGCCAGTGGGGAGAAATTGATGGAGGCTGCTGCCTCAGAATGGTGATCAGGGACGACCTCTCTGCTCATAAACGGCCTAACTGAGTGGAGGGAGTGAGACATGACATGTGCGGGGAAGGGGGTTCCCAGGAGAGGGAACGGCAAGTGCAACAGCCCTAAAGAGTAGGGAGGCTGAGGTGGGATGAGCCACAGGGAGCAGAAGGAAGAGAGCAGGATGGGTAGTCAGGGCCCAGGCCATGTAGGGCTGTGTGGGCTGTGGGGAGGACTTCAGATGTTACTTCTGGTGACAAGGAGAGTCACTGGAGAGCTTTGAGCAGTGGAGTGAAATGGTCTGAGTTATTTACAAAGGTTCACACTGTGGCTGTGTGAAGCATCCACTTCTCGGGGAATGAATGGGTGAATTGCAGAGTCAGAGAGCAGATCCTGAAGAACATTACTAATCACCTGGTTGCGTTAATACCCATGTGGCCAGGTTCTCTGAGTCAGAGAAGCAGAAAGAGAAGGGGGTAGACCTTTTCTGAGAAACCTGCCAACTTCCTTCCTAAGTGCTGTGGACCTTGGAGTTTATAATTGTCTTCCAGTTTTCATACACAGATTTAGGTGTCTCTCTTGAATTTGTTAGGCTATAGCATGTCATAAAATATTATATTTTCAGTTCATTTGGTAATGAACCTATTTGCATATCATTTAAATAAATTTACAGGTTGGATCACTGGGGTCTAAGCATGCAGGAAAAGTTAAAATCTGTTTATGCTGAATGCTGCAGCTGCATAAAAGTTCTTATCTAGTACCTACCAACCACCTCCTAAAAATTTTGCCACAAATTGCTTAACTCAGAAGCAGAAGAATAAACATGAGGGAAGTAACTTGACTGGCGTAACCTTAAAGAGACTGAGCTTGCCCTCCCCCTTACTCAGTGTGTCCTTTAGCTACTCTCTAGGACTGTGGAATATATTTCAGCCCTAAATAAAGTAGTGAAGGAAACTAACGTAGCAGGCATTCATGAATTATTCCTTTAAGCCTAGGTCTATTTCTGAACAAGCTACAGCCTTTAACAGAAAGATATATCCAAGTGCCTGAAATCATCATTATTTTAAAATTTGTATGCATCTTAGTACAGTAGGAAAACACAGTTTAAATATTAACTTAGATGGCTAATCTCAATTTCTCCATCTGTAAAATGGGCATATTAATACTTACACTGCCTTACTTTACCCAGTATGTTCTGTAGGCAGTGTCTTTGCATCAGGCACTTGGCTAGACTTTGCAGATACCAAGTAAAATAGTTTTGATTCTGGCTTTTAAGAAACTTATAACTTTTTTGACAAGAAGGTAAGTCAATCAAGGATTACACTGTGAGCTATCAAAGTTGGAAGAAATTGCTCTGGGGAGTGTGAGGAGGTGGCCAGGGATGAGAGGAAGAAAGCTTTGGGGGCAAAGTGACATTTGAGGTGATTGCTCAAAGGAGGGATAAGAGAGGTTAGAAATAAGCGGGAGAAAGATATCTTCAGCACACCAGCCAGAAACAAAGGGAAGCACAAAGATCTCTACAGTGGGGCAGCATAGGCGTGCGTGTGTGGTGGGAGTGGTGATGGGGAAATGGGCTAGAATTAATTTTGTCTGTGATTGCCTAAAATCCTAAACTATCAGAAGCTGGGGTTTCATTAATTCTTCATATAAAAGTTAAAAGGAGGGCCCAGGAATAGTATGGCAGTTCATAGTGTCAGGGACACAAGTTTCTTCCATTTTGTTCTGCCTGGTGTGGCCTTACTCTCAAAATTACCTTCTGGTCCAGGATGGCTGTTCCAACTCCAACCATGAAAGCCACATTCCCAAGGGCAAGAAGGAGCAGAGGAAGGAAGTCACTCTTCCGAGTCCCTTGATAGTTAACGTACATCAATTATACTTATGCCCTGGGACCACATCTAGATGGAAGGACGATGCCCAGATAAATGTGACTGCTATGACTAAATGAAGAAAGAACGATCACTGGTAGGGCCGGGGAGCACCACAGACCTCTGACAATGTGTGTGTGTGTGTGTGTGTGTACACACATGTGTGTGTAAGTGCCTGTGTATTTGCGCCTGCGCTTGTGTGGGAGGCTATGCACTTACCTAAGTGGCAAGTGGGAGAGGTGAAGGTTCACTGAGACAATACATAAGAAGTTACTATGCAAATGGATTAAAGACTCTAAAAAATTAAGGAGTTATTCTAGGACAAATTTTTTTTTAGTAGCTACATATTTAATATTTTTGAAAAACTGAGTTTGCAATACACTGGCAGGTATAAGCAAACTAAATGGAATTGGTTACTTCCTCGTTTATGGTCCCATGACACTTTATACCAATATTATTACATAACTTATTTTTCTTATTAACAGTTTATGTGTCTGTTTCTCTATATCATAAATTCTCTAGACTATAAATAACATTTTTGGTTTGGGGAATTTATTTGGTTTGGGGAAATTTATTCCCCCATCCAATGTTTCCTTCCACGTGGGGGGATATCCATCCTGTGATACTTCTAGACTTTCTCTGCACCTTGGAATAAGGGTTCGAGCGGGGAATAGATGACTTGACTGAGAGGATTTGGGTGAAGAAATAGGCATGTACAGCTGTAACCCGTCCTCTTTTTCTCTCTCTCTGGAAAGTCCTGTCCCCAAAGACCATATATTCTGCCCTGCTTCTCTATGCAAAAGCTTTAAAGTTTGGGGAGTTAATTCAGTTCAGAGTATCCACATCTGGTGCACAGCCAAGGAATATCAAAGAATAAAATCAAGATTAACTTTGGAGACGATGAAATGGCTGGGACATATTGTTTTAAACTTTGGGGAAGAGGCTGGACTCCTGGGAGTCTCACCTTGCAGGTTCCAGCACCCTGTGGTGTTTTGTACCCGGATGAGGGACTGTTTCTATTCATTCTTTCATCCAACAAGTATGAATTAGTGTCGACTAGCTGCCAAATACTGTTCTGGGCACTGGAAATGTAGCAATAACCAAAGTGATCATAAAGCCTGACCCTCAAAGAGCTTATATTACAATGGGAAGATAGCCAATAACAAATACTTTTTTTATAATTGTGAAGTGGCATGTCAAGTGCCAATCAATGCTTTGAAGAAAAATAAAGTAGAGAAAGGGGGTAGGGGATGCTGAGATGGGTGCACACAGTTAATTTTAAATAAATAGGGTGGTCAGGAAAGGTGTCCTTGATAAGGTGACATTTGAGTGAAGGTTGGGGGTGAGCAATGCCAAACCCGGGGCTACAGCAAGTGTTGGTGTATGGCTCTGCCCAATTTGGAACCTTCTGGGGTCAGTGGTGCCAGGAGTATCTGCAAAGGAGTAGTGTGTGCTGGGCATGGAGAGTCCTCACGCATGCAGGGTCCCAAGTCCTGACAGTAACATCTCTTTCTTCCACGGGGAGACCCACACCCCTGGTTGGCAATGAAACTCAATGGCTAAAAGAGAAAAAAAAACCTTGGGGATGTTGCGGGGGTGGGAGGCACTTATGCCCTACTCTGTCCTTCCATCCATTTGAAGGGGTGTTGCAGAGTGTGATGCTCCTGGCCTCGTTCCAGCCCCTCACTCACGTCGGAGAAAGGAGTGACTTGCCACATTGGTAGGATTTGGGCTTAAGGAACTGAGCGTGCATAGCTCTACCCTTTCCTCCCCACTTTCTGTTAGAATCTGGTCTGTGAGTTTGTGCTCTGGATTGCCCTTGGCTACGTGGTGAGCTTTGCAGCTCACAGGAGAGGACTGTGGTCATTTGGAGCCTCCTGTGGCTGGGTCATAAACTTCCCTAAGTCTGGGGTTTGGCATTAAGAAATCCTCTTGTCTGCGTATTCGACACAGTCTCCTCTTGCAGTTTTATCAGAAAAAAAGATGATAATTTGATCTTCATTTATTACTCTTTTGTCTTATTTCTCAATTGGGTCAGAATTAGATGGGGAAGAAGAGTGCTGTGTATTGGGAATCCTCAAACCTTAACATTGTGTGCATGTGTCTAATTTGTTATCCATGTGATAGTCAGTGAATGAACGGATGGATGAGTGACGGTTGAGTCTGTGCTCTTATAATTGACGGAAAGATCTTTTAGAACTGCAACATCTAGTGAAAAGGGTGACATAATTTAGATAAGAATGGATGAAGCTCTAATGGGCAGATACACTAAGAAAAAGAGACCAAACAAAACAGAGGGATGATTGTAAAAAACCAGACTTTTCTGTTTTATAGGGTGAAACTTTATATTCATCCATACACTCTTCCCGTGTCATGTAAGTTTAAAAGGGAGGCTCCTTTAATTGCAGTTGCTGTAGATATGTTTTTAACATACCTGCCCAGATTACCCTAGTGGGAAAATCACACCCTTGGTCTTGGAATGTTCTTATAAGACCCTGAGCAAGTTCAGTAAATATGGGCACTGTTCCTTTCTGATGCCGTCACCTTGAACTTGGTCTATCTTGAAACTGGAGATAAGGCTTTGCTTTTTTCTTGGGAGGAAGAAAGGAATGAAAGAGCTGCATGCTATAAAAAATAGTGGCTGTTACAATAAAGAGGGGGCATTTTCTAAGCCTCGTAAGGGCAGAAACATTTGAGAACCTGCAGAGTTTTGAGGAAACACTGAATGATCTGAATATCTAAAGAGGTGTGCTTAACACCATAACTGCACTTTCTTGGCTTTGGGTCATTTTGTGATCATGTTTTTCATTTTTTTTTTTTCTTTTTATGTAGTTACTGATGAGCCTAAGTGCTAAGACAATGAGAGAGTCAAAGCAAGAATCGTGAGAAAAACAGTTTGCTTTTCTTTTGTATTTGCTGAGTATTAAAATTATGTTTCTGTTTTTAAGTATAAATTGCAGCATAAAGAGATACCATAATCCATATTTTGGTTCATTTGGGTGACTGAATTTCAGTGTAATGGGATTTGCTTATATTCTACTGGCTGATAAATGTGACACCATAAACCAGCCTGGAGCTTTCTTGTGTAAACAAAAGACCAGAGAAATTAGCATGAGGACGAACTGCATTTATAAAACGCTATTAGCTTTTGAGGTAGATTTAGTTTCTTTTCTCTAGATTGTAAAAATTCTCCGCTTCTGTCTCTTTTCTACTCTGTTATCTGCTGAATTCAGTGTTACAAACACAAAAGTGCTTCAATAAATATAACGCAATGATAACAGACTTGGATATGAAAGCAAAACAGCACTCAAAATTGCTAAAGTAAGTTGGTTGTGGTTAGAATTTTTAAAGGCCATGGTGGTACAATTTGGCAGAATTCCCAGCTTACCTTAAATGATGAGAAAAGATAGCCAGACTGTCTCTGTAAGGCCCCTGGGTGTCTAGAATAAAGATGAATTAGGAGAAAATGTCCAGGAGACTTAGCAAAGAGCTTTGTCATGATAGGAAGTAGAGAGGCATAATTCTTGCAATTCTCCATAAGGAATTGTAACCATTGATAAGCCTTCCTACCCTTCTCAGAAGGGGCACAGCAGAACCGTATTAACTTGCTGTATGAAATAATACGTTACTTTGTCATAGGTGGTACATTATAACTGACTTGGCGAGCTTCACTGATATCCTTTCCCTGAGAGTTCATCTGAAATGCTTTATGAATGACAGCCAAGCTCTGAGACCCATCACCACCTTTCTTATATAGAGTTGGTCATCCATAAAACTACCGTGCCTTTAAAAAATGACCAATTTTGAACAGATCTGTGAGAAAGGGGACCTTTACTTTTAAACTGAAATCATATTAATGTGAATAGGGAGAGAGCTGGGAGAGAAATCATCCTGAAATATTACAATTTCAATTCTTTTTGAAGACGAAAACTGGGAATAATTATACTTAATCCATTCTTAAGAGATGCTTTATTTTCATAGAAATTTGGCTTAAACTAAGGAAGAACCCAGGTATAATTTCTCAAAGTTGTGCTTAGGGATTGCTTGACTGTTCCTTCAAAAGGCGTGAGGGTGGTTTATTGGCAGTTTATGGTTGGATTTTCATAGCAAGCATAAAATAGTTGAAGCAGCAAATGATTTGGGAGTGTGTGTGATGGGTGAGGGTAGAGAGGTATGTATTATTTTCTCTAGGGATCTGTAAATATGTGCCACTACAAAAACCACTTCTCTGTGTGTGGGATGACCTTATGTATCTTTTATTTTTAATATTTTTAGATTGTGGACTTCTTTAATGATTTGCTTTTACCTCCAATCCCAGTATTTCTTGCAATTCTCTGTCCTTAGATGTGCTTTGTAGACTGAAATTGAGAGCAAAATGAGTGCATGCCTCAATTACAAACTGTCAGCTTCCTTTTTTAAAAAAGTTCACTTTTTAAGTTCTCTCCAGGTTATCCAGCAACCTCTTTTTTTTCTAATTCTTATTTTTTTATTGAAGAGAGTCGATTTACAGTGTTAGTTGCAGGTGCACAACACAGTGATTCAGATATATAGATATCTATCTATCTATATATATCTATATCTATATATAGATATATTTCAGATTCTTTCCCATTATAGCTCATTATAAGAACTTGAACATAGCTCCCTGTGTCATACAGTAGGTCTTTGCTGTTTACTTATTTTACGATAGTAATAGGAGACTGCTTTACACTTGGAGACCAGGCCTGGGTCTGAGGCACACTTTAGCTTCTGCCACTTTGCTTCTCACAGTAGAACCTCTTTGTTCTTCAGACCCCATCATATTCATGCAGATTTATGCCGATGATTACTTCCTATGCAAATATTTCAATTTAGTATCTATAATAGAGAAAGCACTGACCAGCAGACCTAAAATTGAACCTTAGCTTAACTCTTAATTGTAAGACCTCATATAGTTTGCTTAATCTCTCTGGGACATAGTTTAACCTCTGCAGAATGGAGGTCTTAATAACTATCTTACAAAGCTGTGGTAAAAATCCAGTAGATGAAAAGCTTTATAGACTTTGAAGCACCTTACGGATATTAGGCATATAGCGGAGATTGCTGTTTACCCAATCCATTCCCCTCTTAGTAATGGAGGTCTGTCTGGATCCAGCCTGGGACTGTACTTTCTAGCCTCCCTTGCAGCTAGGTCAGCCATATGTTTAAGCTCTTGCAAGAGGAATGAAAGAGGGAGAGATGTGTGTCATTTTTACTTTATTTACCTTGCAGGATAAGCTAGCCCTGGTCTTCAACTCATCCCCTTTTTGATAGGCTGGAAGCATAATTAGCAGAGTGACCTTGAAGCCAAGTATAATTACACCAGTTCCCTGAATCAAAGGAGGGGACATAGCTGTCAGCTGATCTAGAACACTTGTCCTGGACCATTGTATGAGAGAGAAATACATTCTATTTTGTTTGAGCACTTACACTTTTGGGTCTATTTGTAATAGCAGTTTAGCCTGCTGTAACTAATATCAGCATTATTTTTGAGCCCCTATTGATAGAGATTCACCAAGGGATAGAGCTGGAAGGAGCTATAGGGGTCATCTGGCCATCAAAAATATTACTTGGAGAGGAAACAATTTTTACTTAGTCACAGAACAAACTAGTTACAGAACTGGAATAAAATCCAGTGTTCACAGCTTTGCGTCTTTGTAAAGTGAGTAATAAACATATGGAGTCTAATACCTGAGAGGTGGTACAGACAGAACATATGAATAATTCAGAAAGTACCCGTGGTACACTTTTTATGACCCCTCTAGAAATGTTTATAAAGCCAGGTTAGAGAAGAGGCGTTTCACCCACCCTTTTACAAGGAGATCAGTCTGGATAACTGGGTCCTCGCAGAACAAGCTCAGGGGCTTCTTTATCAACAGTCCCGGAGCTGGAGGGTCCGTGTGTCAGATAAAGGGTTACAACCCCTTTAGGCTCTGTGTGAGAACAGCCTCCCAGGAAAACGACTAACCTAGCAGTGGTGCTGCTAGGTATGTTTTAGCCATAGCTGCTAGGAACTTCTGTACTCAGAAAGACTGATCTAAAATGGCTTTTCAAAACATAACCCAACGAGAGAGAGACAAGATTATGTTTCTAGCATTTGAACCAGAACACGCTCACTCTGCTTTAAAAGGTCTTATGGGACTGAAAAAGCCCAGGGAAATATAAGTTGCTGTTCTCATTAAAAGAGAGAGTTATTTTTATTCATTGTTTTTATTCACATCAGTTAATTCACCATGCCTTGAAGGGGCCTCTTTCAGGCTCACAATATTAAAGTAGCAGCTTACTCACTAATTATAAACAAACATTAGTCAAGTTGACTTACAAAAGTTGGTACATGGATAAAAAGCAAAAGAACTGCCTTCTACCTGACAGAAGGAATGAGTCCCAAAAGTCTCTTCAGGTCTTGAGACTATATGCTGTGTAAGAAACTTAGGATGAAATCCATTCTCTTTCACCATGGCTTGCAAATCTCTTCATGATCTGGCCCATGCCTACCTCTGGACCTCATCTCATGAGCCTCTACCTGTAGCTCACTACTGAGAAGCCCCACTTCATTTTTCTGTTCTACAGCTACAGCCTCTTTCTTGTGCTGCAAGTTTCTGTACATGCTGTTAATATGGCTGGCTACTTCTCTTCTTGAATCTCAAGTTCAAGATCACCTTCTTAGAGATATCTTTGCTGAACACCTACAAAAGGAGGTTCATGGTACTCCATTTTTCCTTCAGTTTAGCTTATTTCCTTCAAAGCACTTCTAGAAATTGTCATTTATGTGTCTGTCTAGTTACTGCTGGACATTAATCTCCCCCACTGGACAATGACTGAATCAGCTAATGACCCATTTTGACCATAAAAGGGAAAAGTTCAATCCAGGAAGGGTCAGAAAAACTCCATGTTAAGGCCATGCTAAAGCTCAGGTAGGAAGAAATTGAAACCAAAAGATTAAGGATGGCAAGTGGATTAGATACCTGATAGGGTTTCCTTAGAATGGCAGACCAGCTGGGGTGGACTCCCAGTGGAGTTCAGTCTGGCATGAGAAGATGGACAGGAAGACCAAGAAGGTCAGGGACATGAGAAGAAGCCAATGAAGCAGAATCTAAGGCAGGGGAAAAAGGCAAAGTCTTCGATGGACCGACTCCTGGGCTGGTGGGACTTCCTTTTCGTCTGAAGGCAGTGCTATTTGTCCTTAGGTCAGACAACTGGAGGGTGATTCTTTCTTCTGTCTGGTGTCACCCCTGACCAGTTCTTAACTTTATACGCATATCTCAGCAATAGGATGTTTTCCTACAGGTCTAATAGCTGCTTTCTCTGATAGAAGGTGCACTTTGGTCTAGAAGTAGCTTGTAAATCTCACTGGCTCTTCTGCCTTCCCGAAATTCTGACCACCCCATGCCCCATTCATACATCAAAACGTTCTTCAAGTTCTGCTTCTTTTAATGAAAATTCACATTTGCTTCTCAGAGAGGAACCCAAGAATCCTCCTGGTATGTGGACTGCCCTCAAGTACAGATGATTCTCTATTTAGAGTCTGCCTTTCTGTTGTTAAAGTAACGGCAGATGTGCCTTTTGGAATGTTATATTTCCTGGGAACACTGTTGGGGGATCATAAGAGAGATTTACTTGGTCCCAACTCTATTTCAGACTGAAAAAAAATTCTGTGCCCACAACTGTATTTTTTTCTTGCAATATTGAAGCCAGTAGAAATTGACACAGTAATAGAACCAAATCTTTGCAAGAAATAGGACATGTAACATAATGAAATCTGGTATCTAGTATGTTCTACTTTACTGCAGAAAACATAATGCTAATAATTTACCTGTACTGTGATTATTAACATAAATTGTGCAATAAAATATGAATATAATGGAAACTTCAAAAGCATCAAATAGATGATAAATGGTATAAAACACAATGGACTATTTTACTTAGCTTCAATTTTAATGTTTTGCAAAATGAATGAAACAATGCGTTTAAATGCAAAAACCCATATTATAAACATATTTGCTAAAACAAGAAGCATAAATTGTGGTTAAATTTAGTAATGTCTGATGGTATGCTTGAATGTTTCTTTGTGATTAAATGTGAACAATTGCTCCTTTAAGGTAAAGGTCTGTGTATATGTGATTAATCAGATTGAAATGAAAATGCAGACAGCTCATGCCATGCCTAGTTATCAGAATGATTGATTTTAGTCTGTGCTTCTAGGTGAAAAAATATCTGTTAATAATCCCAGCAGCCAACCCCTGATGTCACTGATAGCTCAATGATTTGTGCACATTCTGCATTATCGAGCTCATTTGCAGGTAGAGGGTCTACACAATGATCCATTGGATCACAAAATTATAACATGAAAAAAAGTGACATACAGATTTATGCAAGAGTTATGACTGCAAAGTGCATTTCATCAGTGAGAAGTTTAAAATTGCTGCTGTTGTAGCTGTCACGGGCATGTTATTTTCTTTGGTTTGTGTGTAGGCAAGGCTGTCAAGCTTTTATCACACAAACTGGTGTTTTTGTGTACAGTAGCTCTCTGCCTACTGGTGACAGCCAGTCTCTGAACCAAGTTGTTATTAAGTCTTCAGCTTTAAGATAGTACTTTACCAGCTTGGCTGAATTACACTTGATCATAAATACCTTAATGTTTTACTGGGTATAAAAGGTTCAGAGCAAAATATGAAAGTGCTCTGTAGTAAGTATTGGTGGATTGCTGGTCGAGACCGTTACTCTTCATCATTGCAGAGGAAATGGTGTCATACTTAGAAGTCTCAGTTCTGGGACCTCTCAGATTGAAGGACTGGGTTTAGCAGACTTCTCCTGTAAAACTTGAATGTCTTCTCCATCCTGTAACCCTTGATTTTTCAGACCTAGCCCTTCTATAGTCCAGTTATCAAACACTCCAGCCCTGTGCCCTTCTGCGAAGAAACTTGTTTTCTCTCTGCCAACCTGTTTGTTTCTAGTTGCATATTGATCCAAAATATCTAGGGGAATTTCTTTGGCACCAACTCTCAGATCAAATTTTTTTCTCATACTCATAATTGGTTTTGGTGCTTTGCTATAAAGAAACAGGAGAAAAGGAAAGAATAATAGAGCTAAATCTTGGCAGGAAAGCAGTGAAGATGTCTTTTACATAATGAAATATTATACATAACATGTTCTACTTTCATAGAAGGAAACCTAATACTGATACTTTATCTGATTTTGATTGTTAGGGTATATTGCAAGGTAAAATATATGGATATAAGAGAAATGTTAAATGCTGCAAGTAACAGATCTAAACCAGAGTAGATTCATTTATTTGGCTTCAATTGTTATACTTGTAAAATGAGTGAAGCAATATATGCAGAAACCTTTTTTAGAAGATTTTATTTGTGTTATTGTTTCTGATACAATACCTGGTCCCCCACAAGCAATCTATAAATAAGACCCATTATTATTATTCTTATTAGTATAAGCAAAAAAAAAGGATGTAATTACATGTAGGTTTATGTGTTGAATGGCCAGATAGTGAAAGCCAAAGCAAGACTGCTGGGGTAAATGAGAGTTCTTGAAGGAATTTACACCCAAGGAGTCTGCGCTGCCTCCCTCTTCCCACCCCAACGAGTTTGCTGTGCTTTTAAATAGTTTATGTCAATCCTGATCTAAATCTCTGGGGCTATGCTATCCAGTGCAGTAGCCACTAGTTGCATGTGGTTATTTAAGTTTAAATTAATTAAAGTTCAGTAAAATAAAAATTCAATTCCTCAGTTACACTAGCCACATTCCAAGTGCTCAATAGCCATATGTGCCTAGTGATCACCGTATTGGAGAGTACGGAGTGTGTTTCAGCATCACTTCTAAGAGTTTGTATCAGGCAGCACTGCACTAGGGTAAACTCTGCAAAGAACCTGGGATTTGGAACCTAAGGTCTGCAAAATATAGGAAAATACGGTGCAGTCAAGTGAGTACCAGACCTGTTTGTGGAAATCAATTAGCAAGGAATTAAAGAGGAACAAATTACACCATGTAGATGCATTTAAAGGCCTTGGCTTCTCTTAAATGAAATGTGCAGGTAAACAGAAAGAATCATCGGTCACCATTCAGCGTCACCTCTTAGCATCCCACTGGGGGAGCCATGGATCCTAAGGAGCTGCAATGAAAGGAAAACCAAACCTAAACCAAAACCCCACAATAGGATTATCTCAGAGAAAAGTAGTTTGTTATAAAATAAATGTGGAACTGTATGAGTTATCTTGAAAGTGACCCTTTCCAAACACAATGTGATTTGGTAGTTTCTTTAATGCACCTGAATTTAATCTTGCTTAGAAGGTGAGCAAACTCAGTCTTGGTTACTCATTCTTATGTAAGTTCCCAGTGATCAATCACATCATCAAGAATTGTGCTACATTTATTAATGATACTTACTTAATTAATCCCAAGAGAGGCAGAAGCTAACGTCTGTCTTAGTCTCGACAATTACTAGAAATGAAACTGATGGCATTGCCTTCAGAGTAAGTGACTAGAATTAAATATGTGTAATAGTACGTTGACATTCTGTCACAGAAACAATGTAAAAATATGTGACATTTAAAGGTTTATAGGTTTTTCTCCATGAAAGTTTCTTAACTTTCTTCATGTATTTTCAAACAATTTAAGTCACTTCAATTAGGGAGAATTGTAGAACCCTGCCTTGAAAGATTCTACCATGTGTGACCTCCTAAGGAATTTGAATACAGTAAATTTTGCTGAATTTCACTAAATTGAAAACTGAAATGGTCACTTATTGGAGAATGCAGTGGATTGTATGGAATTGTCAGCATATTAAATCTTGGATGAAAGTTATAAATATTATTGATTGTTTTTAAATTAGAGAAGTGTCTGTATGTTCAATATCAGTTTCAGTTCATTTTTTACAAATCAAGAAATACATTAGAATTGTAATGCTGACAGGGACCTCAACTGACAATCTTATCTTTGACTCTAGGTCAGGATGGATAAAAGTGATCCTTGGTAGCTTGCTAGGAGCAGGGAAGTGAAATAGTAGACAGAGCACTGGACTATGCACCTGGGTGACCTGTACTCTAGTCCAGTTTTGCCACGATTTCCCCCCAAATTCCACAACTTCCTGGGCCTCAGTTTCCTTAATGATAAAATGAGGAAAATGGATAAGGTAGTTTCTATAGCACTGTCTAACCATATTAGTTTACTATCGTTACATAACAAATTACCACAAACTTAGTGACTTAAAATAATGCTTATTTAGAGAAAAGGATCTCAATAGACATTTTTCCAAGGAAGACATCCAAATGGCAAACAGGTATATGAAAAGATGCTCAACACCACTAATCATCAGGGAAATATAAATCAAAACTACTATGAAATATCACCTTATACCTGTTAGGATGACTTTTATCACAAAGCCTATAGATATACTGGCAAGGCTGTGGAGAAAAGGGAACTTTGGTGCACTGTTGGTGGCAATATAAACTGCTGCAGCCATTTTGGAAAACAGTATGACAGTTCTTCAAGAAATTAAAAATTGAACTACCATGTGATCCAGCAATCCCACTCCTGGGTATATGTCTGAAGGAATTGAAATCAGTATCTTGAAGAGGTATCTGCACACCCATGTTCCTTGCAGTGTTATTCAGAATATCCAACATATGGAAATAACCTAAGTAATCTGCCAATGGATGAATGGATAAAGAAGATGTGAGATATATATATATAGATAGATAGATATATAAATTATATGTATATATATAAATATCACATCCTTTATACACACACACACACACACACACACACACACACAATGGAGCCATGAGAAAAAAAAGAAATTCTGCCATTTGCAACAATATGGATGGACCTTGAAGGCATTATGCTAAGTAAGATAAGAAAGAAAAATACTGTATGCTATCACTCACATGTGGAATCTAAAAAAGCTTAACTCGTATAAACAGAGAGTAGAATGGTGGTTTCCAGGGGTTAGGGGGCAGGGGAATTGGAGACATGTTGTTTAAGGGTCCAAACTTGCAACTAGTAGATAAATAACTTCTGGAGATCTAACGTACAGCATCATGATTATGGACAACAATATTGTGTATAAACTTCAATCTTCCTAAGACAGTAGATCTTCCTTGTTCTCACCCCAGAAAGAAATGATAATTATGTGACATGATAGAAGTGTTAGCTAATGCTATGGTGGTAATCATACTGCAGTATGTAAATGAATCAAACCAACACATTGTACACCCCAGACTTATACAATGTTATATGTCAATTATATCTCAGTTAAAACATTAAAAATAAATAATACCCATTTATTATCTCACAGTTCTGTAGGCCCAAAGTCCTGGAAGGCTCACCTGGGTTCTCTGTTTAGGTTTGACCACAAGGCCAAAATCAAGATGTTGGATAAATTGGACTCTTATTTGAAGATTTAGGTGAATAATCTCCTTCCAAGCTCATTCAGGTTATTAGCAGGATTAGGTTCCTTCTGGTTGTAGGACTGAGGTCCCTGTTTTCTTGCTGGCTGTCAGTGAGAGGTCACTTTTAGCTTCTAGAGGCCACCCACATTTCTCATGTGGCCTCCTCCGTTTTCAATTCAGCACCAGCATTTCAGATATTTCACATGATTCTAATCCCTCTGACTTCTTCTGTTACCAGCCTGAGAAAACTGTCTGCTTTTAAAGGTGTCAGCTATTTAGATTGGGCCCACCTAGATAATTTCTCTTTTGACTAACTCAAAATCAATTGATTAGCAACCTTAATAACATCTCCAAAATACCTTTTGCGTTGTAGCATAACATAGTCAGCATAATATTTCATCATAATCAAAGTTGAAGGAATTAGGAATATCTTGGCATTCCATTTTGGAATCCTGCCTACCACACTATCTCTTAAAATCGTTGTACATCTTTCAGGCCTACGGAGAATGACTTTCTATAAAGTTCTTCACTTCTGTCTGTCTTCCTTCTGGCAATCCTTTCTTGGTATCTAATGCTGGTTTTTCTTTCTGCAACTTAAACTCATTGCTTTCAATTCTGCCTGTATTCTTCTGAAATCAGTTTTCCCCTTATTGCCAGGAGACAGAAGAATATTTCTAGAGCCTGTTGCTCCTCTCAGTGCAGTGCCAGTATTTTCTCAGTGATACAGACAGAAGGAGCTGAAATGGGAGAATGTAGAGCATGATTTTACCAACCCTAACAGGGCTTAGGTAGACTGCTGTCTAAGAAGGGGTAATGACATCTTCTCACACACTTATCAGTGGGCAGTAGATGAAAGGCAGAGGGATGGAGCAATCCCACCTTCACTCCCTAGTAGCAGCCTTTGTTCGGGCCATTTATAGCGAGGCATTTTAAATAAGGATGACCTTCTTGCAGTCCAGTCCCTTTGTAGCAATTTCAAGTGACTTAAATGGTTATAACAATGCTTTTTCTTGTGATTTTTTTTTTGATACAAATAAATGAAATAAAATCTTAAAGTACAAATGATCCAATAGACAAAAATGAAAACCACCACAATTTCAGGGGTAACCACTATTAAGATTGAGTCATATATTCTTCTAGATATTGTTCTGTGATATATGCATAAATCATCTTTAAAAGGATATTGTATAACATTTAACAATATACAGTGAAAATTTTCATGTCAGGAAAGATATTTCTATAATATTTTAGATGGCTCCCTCCTAATATTCCATCTTGTGTATATAATAGTGTTTATTCAATCATTTCTGCTAAACACTTGGGTTGTTTCCATCTCTCATTTTTATAAATAATGCTTCAGAGAACATCTGTAGAGCTAGATCTTTGAGCATCTTCTTAATTACTTAGGATAAGTTGCTAGAAATGATCTTGTTTCAATAGAGCATACATACATATTAAATTTTTTTGAAATGTATTGGCAATGCCTTCCAATTGTAAAATGCTCATTAGCTAATGTGGCATCCTGGCAAGAACATTGTGTTTGTGGTAGAAAGTTGGGCTGGAGCTTTCTTTCATTGATCGCTCACTTTATAATTTTGTTCAAATCAATATTCCTAACACTCAGTGTCCTCATTTGTAAAATAGGAATAATAAAATTCACTCTATCTACCTCATATATAAGGGTTTATATGCAGGTGAAGAGAAATAGATTATGAGGCAAGAACTTTGACAGTTATAAAGTTACCGATAAATACAAGGCATTCCTTTATCCTTTTTGTCTAAACAAGGGCAGTGGTCTTAAGGAAAACAGTCCATCATATCCATTGAATTACACCTCTTCTTAGAATATTTGGTTGTACTAACATCCTCAAAGGGTGTCTTGTGGGTTTGATGACACTCTGTTGAGTATACCACTGGCTCTGGTCCTGATCCAAAAGTATAATTCCATATTTGTGTGCCTGTTTCTTTTCTTGCACAATAGTCTATGAATTGGGAAGTCCATTCTGTATGGCTACTATATTTATTTATGTTTTTGTCACATTGCTTTTTCAAGCTGGCTATTCACTTATTCCCCTGCCGATCTACTATGTTCTCTGTGAGGTTGTCTTTATTGGTACACATAGGTGGCATTTAGCACTCATATGGCACTTTTCATCTTGAAAGCACTTTACAGACATTAGCTAATTAATTTTCACATCACAGCATGATTGGTAGGTAGGGAGCTAATCTAAGCATTTGAGCTATGGCAATGAAAGGTGTGTTACAAGTACAATAATTTTTTTTATTATTCTTTGGAGGAAGAAGAGTTGGTTTTATAATGTGTCCCAAACTGCAGAAAGCATTTACATTACAGTTGAAATTCAATCCTACTCTGATAGTAAGTTGTATCATAGGCCTTCCTACTGGTTCTGATCCAGTTTTCTCCCAAAAACAGTGTTATGGGAGTGAAACCAACCAGCTGGCTTCCCTTTCCACTCTGCAAGGGGAGCAGCATTTTTGGCAGTTGAGTCACTTTCTTTCCTTCTTTCCTTTTTGAGTGATGGCACTTATTGAAATGAACCTGATGAGAAGTTTGAAAATATTTCAGAGGGGCCTCCAAGCTTATGAGAGAAGGAGGAGCCACAGTGGGAGGCAGTAGCCCATATAGGGCAAGTGTGGTTGGATTATAATTTGCTTTTGAAATCTAAGTCTATCTAGTTGGTAAAATGATGATATTACTCTTGCTTGGGCAGATGGGACAGTAGTAAGTGTAAAAAAACCCTGGCTTGGCTTTCCTGAGCTATCCCAGTGGGGGTCCTAGAGTGGACAAAGAAGGCAAGAAGAGGACAACCCAGGGGCAGTGGCTCTGGATTTTGCCCTTTAGCCCCTGGGCTTCCCCAGGGCTGAGACTTCTCAGCTGCCCTCTGATCTTGGGGGTCCAATCTGGCTCTCCATATTGATTTTAGAAAAGAAAGAATACTAGTAAACTTGGTTGTTATGAAGAAAGTGACCTTGGTCAGGATTCTCCAGAATCTCCTTCCTGAAAAGTTCATGGGTGGCAATTAGGCAGTGATGGGCTCTGAACCCATAGTTTTTCTCTCTTCAATGATGTAATTGAAGGTAATGTGAACATTACATTCTTGTAAGAGAATATCTGATTCAGTTTTCTGTATCCTGAAACGTGGTCAAGATTTGCAACAATAGGAATAGAGATATAAAATCTTTAGACTCTGGAAGTTGATGGTAGGGGTGCCAGTGGAGGGGGAAGCCAGAAAGAACAAGTTTTGATGTTTGATCCATTTGCCAGTAGCTCTTCTCTGATAGTCAGATTTCCTTGGTCTTTTTGATTTCTCATGCCAGTGGGTGTCAGTCTGAACACCTAAGCAGATGGCCTTAATAAGAGGGGAGATTTGACATTTAGCTGTTAATTTATTTTACGACGTGGGCCGCCATGTATTATACATGAGGTAAATAAAAGTGATGGACTAATTATGGAAACGTGTGCTGCCTTCCAATTACTCTTGGATTACATGTTTAATATTTTGAAAAATTCAAATTATGGGGAGATTTGTCACTGCGGCAAACTTTTATTTGTGGAATTCTAACTTTATCTGCATTGAGGCTCAGCTGATTTTGTTCTGCTAAGTAAATGAATATCCTAGACTTTCCAACACAATTGGGATTTTTTTTTTCTGGTTGAATCATATTTTAGACTTACATTTTTGACAACCTATTTCATAGCTGACTGGCATCCCCCTCCCAGTCTGGGATTCTGGTCCACTTTCAAATAGTAGATTCACATTTGTTATCATAAAAGGGCAATCTTACCATTTTAAAAAGATCACTTTTTTTCTGGTTAATTCAAGATCTGTAACTTGTTTTGGTCTATTAACTTTCTCATGTCTTTCAAGAACAACTTGATTGGGAAAGGAATGGATCAACACAGCAAAATGGTTTAACGTTATCCAAATGTCTGGTTAAAAATTATATATAGATTTTGAAAAGCAGGAATAGCTAATAAGTTCTTTCAAGCTTAGGTAACCAAAAATAGAAGCACTAGAATGTTTGAAAACTAGAGGATTGTTTTACTTTGTGTCTAAAGACTTAATGAAACTCAATTTTGTTTTGTTTTGGACTTGCATTCCAGTTTATGCTAACTTCTCAACCCAGAACCATCTTTCTCACTTTCATAAAAATTTGAAATTTTATAAAAATGGAAATTTTTTATTTGTTTGCATTTCAGTTTAAGATAATTGAAGCCTCTAATCCAGAGCTTACCAATTTTATTTTGATCTTTTGCAAAAAGTAAGCTTCATATAATGAAGCATAGTGACTTTATTACAGAGGAATGTATTATGCATTTTATGGTTTGAGCATTATATCCATAAATGATTACATTAGTTTTATATGCTTAAATCTAATCTCATTTCAAACAATCATTTGAGACAGTTTATACAAATACATAAACCAAAATAGACAAGTTATAAATAGGTTATAAGTCAGGAGCAGGAAGAGAACAGAAAGTAAAAACTTGGGGAAGAGTTTGAACATAAAGAAGAGGACGCAGTTACTAAAGACAACCACAAATTAGCTTGGTGTTTCTTGGTATCCAAATAAAAAAGGGAAACAGGATCAATTTCATAAAATAAATATTCTTCAAGGAATAAATATACCTGTTCCTCAGGAGAAACAAAGCTTTTTTTCCTGGTAATTAAGTCTTTAATATTAGCATCTTATTATACATAATAGTAATATATTAGCATACAGTTTTTGGAGTGACTCTCCATACAAGTTTTATTATTTTTGTGTCATTTTTGTTCCAGAACAAAACCTAAGCATGGTGGCTTAAAACAACTAACACTTACAATTTCTCTCTATGTTGTGAGGTATCTGGGTAATTGTTTTGATCTGGGCTGGTTTCACTGGGGCTGGATGGTCTGGGACAGTCTGAGCTGGGATTTCTGGGATGGCTGGATTCTATCTCTGCACGTTCCCTCATCCTCCAAGACAATCAGGCTCACTTGTGTGGTGGCAGAAAGATTCCCAGGAGTAAGAGAGGGCATGCTCCAATGAGCAAGCACTTTTCAAGTCTTTTTTGGTTTGTTACTGTCGTGTTGGACAAAACAAGTAATATGGCTGACCCAGATTCAAGGAATGAAGAAAGAGACAGGCCCTCTTAAGGGTGAGAGCTGAAGAATCCTTTGCGAAGGGATATGAATGCAGAGGAGAAAGTAATTACCGTGTCTCTTTTTGCAAACAATCTACCACAGTTGGAAAGCCAGTCTGTGTACCACTCTCCATTAATCACGAAGGCTTAGCCCAAGCCTGGAGCAGAGAAGAAGGACATTATGTCAGCTATCAGTTTGTTGCCTCTCAGCTCTAAATGCACCCTTCAGTATATGTGCTCTGTGATAACCAATGGAATTCCTTTAGAGAGTTCTCCTGAAAGTGAGCACGATGGTGAACTTTCTCTATAGAGGGCACTGGAGGGACATTACAAAAGGAAGAAACTTCCTGTAATTTCTGATGGACTGAGAGGTCAGCAGTGTGAGTGTGTGGTGCCCAGGGTCCCTCTGTGACTTTGCAGCCTTGGCCTACTGATAACCTTTCCACAGCCATCTCCACATGGAAACCAGCCCCTGTGCAACCTGCAAGCAACTGCCTATAGCCTGGAGAGTCACACACTGAGCCCTTATCTCTTCTGCAAACACTGGCTTCTTCTCCACCACCCTGAGCAGCCTGGACACTCTGATGTCCTCTGCCTCAGACCCTCCGGCACCCAGAGTCTCATTGAACCTCTGTGTCACTGGTTGCTGATCATCTGCTCCTCTGCCTGCTCACCACAGGGTTGCCTAGTGTTTGTCCAGCAACTCCAGGCCAGTTCTGGCCTGGCTAAGCCAGCTCACTTCTCCGCTATCCTGGGGCCAGACTACCCTTTTTCCCGTGAGATCTGCACCCCTTCCAAGTTTGTCTTTCCTTGGATGATCTCCTTCAGCCCTGGGATACCCTATAGGGTTTCTTTTTTCTTATAGTTTCTCTTTAATCAAAGATCATAATTCTTATATTAAATTTCCCTTGCTTAACCGACTGTGTGGTTTCTGTCTCCTGGTTGGGCATGATGCCACAGACATGATGTAGAGAAAATGGAAAAGCTGAAGACTGCCCTCCCTGATCCTGGTGGACAGGTGGACAAAGCAGGTAGATGGGAAGGGAAGTAAAGGTAAAGGGACTTGGGGAAGAAGGGAAACAGAAGTAAGGTCAGTTCTCCTTTCCCCAGAGAGCAGAAGCGAGGCAGGCATGTTTTGGGCATTAAAGCTGCCCAGTCAGTGTAGAGTAAGTGGAATTCTCCTACATTGCTGGGGAGAGTGTATTGTGGCATGAGCTCCGACAAACGCCTGGAAGTTGTTGTTACTATTTTTTTAATGAAACTCAAAATATGAATATTCTATAAGCCAGAGATTTCAAGTCTAGGAATTTACCCAAGAGAAATGAAAACATATGTTTACAAAAAGATTTGTACAGAAGCGTTCAGAACAGCTTTTTTATAATAGGCCTAAACTGAAAATAGCTCATGTCCATCAACAAGAAAATTGATAAAATTCATTCATACCCTAAAGTAAAAATTTATTAATAAAGATGGACTATTAATATGTGCAATAACATGGATGAATTTCCCAGACATCTGTCCATCCATCCATTCACCTTACTTTTTGATATATTTTAAAGTAAATCACAGACATCTGTATACTTCTTGCTAAATACTTATTGTTTACTAGTTCTATTTGCTCACAGTTATGTGAAGGAAACCTTCTGAGAAAGAGCACAAATAGTATTCACCCATAAGAAGATCTAGAGAAGGAAAATCTAATCTATGGTAGATAAAAATCAGAACATTGGTTGCCTCTGGGGTTGCCTCTGGGGAGGTGGGGAGGTGGGAGGCTATTGAGTGGGAGGGGACCTAAGGGAATTTTTTAGGGTAGTGGTAATGTCCTGATATCTTGATAAAAGTTTGGGTAACACAGAGATAAGTGTGTGTATACATTTGTTGATATCCACAAATGTACAACAGATTTATATGACTCGTGTGTAAATTTTACATCAAAATAAAAAATGTAAACAAATATAACTAGTCAATGATAAGCATGCTGATGGATAGATACATGATTGAGTATATTTAAATGTTAATGGTAGAAATGATGTGGTGAATACATAGATATTCACTGTAAAATTCTCCCCAACTGTGCTATATGTTTAAATTTTTTCATGAGAGGAAATCTTTTAAAATATATAGTTAATTACGGGGAGCTACAGAGCATTCAGATTAAGAGCACACTTCCTCTGACTACTAGGGGAAGACTGTAGCTCATTAGGTGAAGATACATACACAGCTGTTTCCACCTGGGATGGGATGAATGCACTGGGATAGCTGCAGAAAGTGTGTAGATAGATCTGTCCAAGGCAGAGCTTCTCATGTTTTAATGGTGATGTTCTTATGCAGACATTTCCATGGATGAGGATGAGGACATGGATGTGCTTAAGGTGCCTGTGAATGACACCATTTTGGGGTCAGGGTAAAAGGGGCCATTGTTGGTGGCAACGAGATTAGGGAAAAAAGCCCAAGACTTGGGCAAAAGTCTCACAAAGTAGGTGCTAACTTGATGTTTAATTAAGAGTAAGGATCATACAGACCTCACAGGCCACCTGTTCATTCATTCAACAAATATTTAGTGATCATCTACTATGTGCTGTACAGTGCTGTAGGTACTCAAGATACAGAGTTGACAAAATTAAGTCTTTATGGTTAAAAAAAGCTTATATCTCAGTGGGGGAAACATAGACAAGAAATAAAGTGAGTATAGGGAATATGGCAGATAGTGGTAGATATGGAGAAAATAAAGTAAATGAATTAAATGGGGAGTATCAGAACAGAGGGATTAGTATTTTATAAAAGGTGATCTGGGAAGGACTTACACATACGGTAATATTTAAGCATAGATCTTAAGGGTATGGAGGAGGAAGCCATATGGCCATCTTAGGGAGGTGTATTACATATTAGGGAAGCAGCAAGTGCAAAGGCCCTGAAGTTGGAGTTTGCTTGCCCTCTTTATAGAAGAGTTAGGAGCTCAATTTGTCTCAAATCAGCAAGGAAGAAAGTGGCAGGAGTTGAGATCAGAGAGCTGGTAGGAGACCAGAGCAGATAAGCACTTAGGCTTTTACATTGAGTACGATGGAAAGATTTTGAGCAGAGTTATGGACATCAGAAACAACATCTTAAATGGACTACACTAGCTGGGTGCAAATAGACTGAGAGGCAAGGATGGAAGCAGGTCGGCCAATTATAGAGCCTTTGCATTTATCCAGGTGGTAAATGATGGTGGTTTGGACCAGGTAGAAGTGCTGATCAGAAATAGTCAGGTTCTAGATATATTTGAAAGCAGAATCAATAGAATTTACCTATGGATGCAAGTGGGATCAGAAAAGAGTTGGAAATGACTCCAAAGATTATGACCTGAGCACCTGGAAAAATATATACATGCCATGGCAAGAGTATAAGAGAAACACATCTGGGGTGATAATCAGGAATCCAGGATTGGACAGGATGAATCTAAGATATCTTTTAGTCATCTAATTGAAATTGTTGGGTAGGAAGTTGGACAAATGAGTTGGATTTCCAGGGAGAGTCCTGACCTATAAATATAAATTTGAGAGTTACTGCATCTAGATGCTTTTGAACACCATGAAGCTGATAAGATCACCTAAAGAGAAAGTGTAAGGAAAGAGAAGAGGACAAAGGGCTAAAGCCTGGAGAATGTAATGTTGAGAGATCAGGGGATCAGAAACAATGAGCAAAAGAGACTGAAAAGTGTTGGCTAGTAAGGAGAACCAAGAGAGAATAGTGGTTTTATGGACTGAGTGTGTGGGCTGAAATTCAAATGTTGAACCCTAATCCCAGATATGATGGTATTGGAGGGTGGGGCCTTTGGGAGGAATTAGGTCATAAGGGTGAAGTCCTCATGAATGGGGTTAGTGCTCTTATTTTAAAAGGAGGAGACAAGGGGTCTCTCTCTCGCTGCCATGTGAGAACACAGCAAGAAGATGGCCAACTGGGAGCCAGATAGATAGTCCTCAGCAGAACCAAGCCACTCTGGCACTCTGATCTTGGATTTCCAGCTCCAGAGTTATTTGCTGTTTGATCCACTCCATCTTTGGTATTCTGTTATAGCAGCCTGAGCTGATTAAGACAGGTAGCCAGAATCCACATGAAGAAAGCGTTTGAAGGAGAAGGGAGTAATCAGTTATGTCAGTTGTTGCTGATGGCCCAGGGAACTGAGAGCAGCACAATCCAGCCTCTTTGTAACACAGGGATCCAGAGGACACTGTGTGCCTCCAGGATTCTTGCCATCTCCCCACGGGTCATGTAAAAGACCCTCTCAACTCCAGGAATTCCCTCAACCCTCAGAAGGAGACAGCAAGGTTGTGGAGATCCGAAATAGCAAGACACCACATTTAGTGAAAGGGAATGCTGAAATTATTTCATTGGATTAATTTACCTTTTGGATTAAAGGGTTCTGCCCAGCAGGAAGAATCTCAGAGGAAGGATGAGGTATCAAATAAATAAGGAAATGAAGCTGCATTTTCTGGACACATTTGAATATGCGATAAGTAATTGACTTTTCCTTGTTAATAAATAGTCACCCTCTGAAGGGTATATTATTAATGCACTTGACTAAAATACAATTTTTCATTTTTAAAGTATAATTAACAGTAAGGACCCAAGTTTAATGTGTGAGTGTTGGTTGTAAATGAGATGCATA
Organism: Camelus bactrianus; assembly: GCF_048773025.1. Taxonomy (NCBI): domain Eukaryota; kingdom Metazoa; phylum Chordata; class Mammalia; order Artiodactyla; family Camelidae; genus Camelus; species Camelus bactrianus. The sequence goes on along the minus strand of NC_133550.1, from coordinate 37,622,397 downwards.
GTTTGTAACAAAGCAGAGGTGGCCCAAATGTATACACAACCTACAGGAGAGTGCTGGCACAGTGCTGGGCAGTCAATAAATATTTGTTAATTAAGCAAATCCAGTTGCATTTTAAAAGTTCATTTTATTTTTTTTTCCTTGAGGTTTGTACTTCCATGGATGAGACCACAAATAGATGCCTATCGTAAAGGCTGTTCTGGTTGCTTTCCTGGTAATAGAGCCATGGCAGAGTTTTAAGCTGCAAGAGGCAGGTGATAATCGATGGGAGTTCTTAAACCAACAAAGAGAAAAGATTTTTTAAATGGCTAATTAAATAAAACTCTTGGTTATTTAAACATCCTTTAACCAGGCAGGGTCTTCATAATGAAGAGAGCCTCGGTCTGTAACAACTTCTTAGAATCACAGAGTATGAGAACTAGCCTTGTTACTTTCAGGTCAGGACACTGAGGGTCAGGGAGACTATGAGATGTGCTGAGTTACTGGTTAGAGAATAGTAGTGATGGCTCTTGAACTAGACTCTCTAATTTGTCTTCTGATACCCTGTCAACGATCCTAAGTTCATAACCTGTGTTAATTTTCTTATGAACTTAGACCATTCATTTGAAAAATACTCAACAATTCTGATGTGTGTGCGAAAAGAACAAATTGTCACTATTTGCAAACTATTTATAGCTAATTAGTGCTTATTTTCCACATTCCTTGACCTACAAAAGGAGTTAAGGGGATCTGTCCAGTAGAGCAGAGGTAGAGAACTCAAATACCTACGGGATCTAAACCTTTGATAAAAATGAACAGGCCATGTGAGGACTGTGGAAGAGCAGAGGAAAGGCTGATGGTCCGCTCCAGCCCATTTGTGCAGGCCTATTTCATGACCTTCCATTTTCCCACAATGCTTGATTTCTATGCCAAAATTCCAATTTCCTGTATTGGCCATTAATTCAAAATTTCAAAAAATTAAGTAGACAAAACATTGTGCAAGTGAGATTGTAAAAATGAACAAGCATGTCTGTGGGATTTGGTTTGTCTGGAGGCTTTCTCTTTGCAACTCTGATGTAAAAGTTTGGGGTTATTTTGCAGTGTCTGCCAATGCATGATGTGCATTAAAGTACTCCTGTCGGCCTAGCATTGTACTAAATACTATGGGGATGGGGAGAAGGGAAACCTACAGTAATTTAGGGCATGTTTCTTATCCTCTGGGAATTCCTCAGTTGGAAAGACCAATATATGTGTATCTGTGTACAGATATATACATATATATACATATATGAAATAACTAGGGACATGTAGTCACTACTAGATTTCAGTAGGTACTGTTGGAATTCAGAGGGTGATTAGTAGAGACAAATTGAGTTGTGGACTGATTATTGATGTATTATTTCTCATTTCCAAATATATCATTTTTTTCTAATCTGTGAAAATGGATCTAGACCATTTAAGTATTTCTCCTTTGCCAGCGGGCATGAGGTTAAGCTTTGTCATTGCAGGAGGAAAGAGTTTTTCTTCCTAGTTCTGGTGTGCTACTTTGGAAGGCTCCCTTAACCACTCAGCACCTGGTTTCTCCAGTTCCCAGCTCCTTCTGTACACAACAACCAATAACATCCGTTGACCAGCAACTTTCCCTACCAGCTACCTCAGGCATTTTTAGTGGATTGCTTCCTGTGAGACAGCTCCCAGTGAATAGCTTTTTCTGATACCCTGGACAATGAACTTCTTGAAAGTTCCATAGGGAAGATTTCCAGCAAGTTGCACCAGTGTGACACTATCCTGTCATTCAGTGCATCATGGTAGTGCCCTCTCCAAGGTCTGGACCTCAGCCCTAAGGGGAGCCTTTCTCTTGGGTTCTCTGTCTCAGCGCTAGGGATGGTGGCTGTTACTTATAACAGCTGTTTTGATACTCTTTAGAGTTCTCTTGTTAGCCAATACCTTGCTACAGTTAATACTTTTTTATATTAAATTTTATATTAAAATTTTATATTAAAATTAAAATTTTCCTCTTAAAATTACGGTGTAATTTTGGTCTCCTTATTGGACCAAAAGTGATGTAGAGTGTGATCCCCCCGTCTCAAACTCCTAATGTTATCTCCAGGGGCCATGTCTAGGTTACAGACGGTACCCCTTTGCTATTTCTCTACTCCAAGCATTTGTATTAGGGGCTGTTCATCTTGGTTCTCAATGTCCTGGAGAATGGTTTATAGAACAGGTACTGACTCAGAGCTCACCAGAGTTTTTCTTTTTTTTTTTTAAAAAAAAACTTCAGCTAGCATGATGAAAATGCTCTATATTGAGGCTATAATGATAATTATATATGGATGTGTTTGCCAAAACTCATTAAAATGTACACGTAAAATTTACATTTATTGTATGTTAGATATGTCTCAAAATAGATAATTTAAAAAAAAAAAACTTGTTCTCTGGGACTGAGGCTGAGAATATATACTCAGAGCTGCCTGGGGCCTCAGTTCCATCCCTGGGGGGAAGGCCAGTCTGAGAGAAGTAAGCTAACGTACATGAAGGTGAAGATGAGAGACAGAGAGAAAGTCTGAGGGTTCTGGTCCCTTGTTCCTGACGTCTGCAAAAGAGGATCTACCCTCTTCTTTTCTGCTATTTGCTCTTGTGAGCTAGTAAATTCTCCATTTTCCATAAACTAGTTCAGTTTGGTTTTCTTTTATTCATAACTAAAATATCTAATACCGAAAGAAAAGGTCATTGCAGGCTGAACTAATGAGTGTGGGCAGACTTTATCTCAGAGATGAGAGTGAGCTGGCTCTTGTAGGGTGCACAGAGAGGACATAGAAAAGCACTGTGAGTGACAATGTAAAGAAAGCACAGTGGAAGATAAGGGTATGTATGGCATTTGTGGAGACAGGCCCTCAAAGTATAGCAGCTCTCTGCAGGGACTTTGAAATCAGATGGCTTTAAGTTTAAACCTTAGGTTCGTTGTTTGCAAGCTAGTGTACTGGAGACCCAAAATCCCTGAGCTTCAGATAGCTGTTGCAAGGTTTAAATGAGATTAAATATTTAAAATACCGCAATAAATGACATAGTAATAAAAATGATAAGGAAAATAGTAGAGGTTGTTACTCGTGCTCATGATTACGGGAAAGATAATACTTGAAAGCAGAATTATTTAATTCCAAATTAATAGATGGTGTCATTGACACCACTCTCTAGAAAGTCTAAGAAAAATGATTAACCAGGTTGCAATCACTTAGAAAAGAATTAGATGGTTCCTAAGAGTCAGCAGTGGCTCACCAAGAACAGGTCATGCCAAATTAACATCCTATCCTTTCTGTTAGTTTTATGAGACAGAGGGAGTAGGGGAATGTTATTGACATGGTCTGTCCATTTTGAAAGCCACTGGATAAAGTGATCATATAGCTTGGCTTGGATACTTTCAGCCAAGCAACCTCTCTCTGCCCAGAATACCCTAGATTTTTTACTAGCTATTTCCAATGTTTAAAAAGCCCTTCTTGTTATTACTACTATTAACATTTTAAAGGAACCATGCCATTTTGTGGACTCACTTTGAATTTGAGAATAACAAAATTCAACTGTACCATTTAAATATACCTTTATAAATCTAAACCTATAGCTATACTCTATTGCTTTTTTTTAATATAAAATATGGGGTTTTACCATTATCCTTGTTAGTTTCAGCACAGCAACCCAACCTGTCAAAATCTTGATCCTGTCATCTGTCATGTTAGTTATCCCTTCCTGGCTTCATTTCATCCTCAAATTGGATTTGCATGATGCTATATCATAAGCCACTGACAGAAGTGTTGAATAGGACAGAACCAAGTATGGAGCCCTGAAACATGTCCTAAAGACTTTCTTCTACATTGACATAGTTTTACTAATTGGTACTCTTTCAGTAAAGTGTTTCAGCCAGTTAAGAGTTTTCTTATTTGCACTCTGGTCATCTTCTCACATAGATATCAAGAAAAACTTCTTTGGAGTTGTGAGAAGAACTTAGATTCTAGATTCTGGTTATATTAGAGCTCTTTAGAGAAACACAACCAATGATGTGTGTGTGTGTGTGTGTGTGTGTGTGTGTGTATCTATATAGATAGATATGTCCTTCAACTGATTGGATCAGGCCCACCCACATAATAGAGGATAATTTGCTTTACTCAAAGTCCAGTGATTTTGATGTTAATCTCATTCAAAAACACCTTTACAAAAATATCCAGAATATTGCTTCACCAAACATCTGGGCACAGTGGTGGCCTGGCCAAGTTGACACATAAAATTAAGTATCACACTTAGAGGGTTAGATGTATCTGGCCTGCCATAAGGGCTGTCATGAAGAATTGTTCAGTCCACGCCCTTCACAAAGGCACTCTGCTGAGTAAGTGAGTAGGCCATGTGCCTTGAACTAGGACTACATCTACTAGCACGAAGGGTACCTTGTACTAATTAGTAGGCAGGTGCAGTCTATTCACCATGCTGTGTGCCTCTGGGCACCTTTTTCTAGTTTACACAAAGCCTTTGAATAGGCAAGCTGTGGTCTTGCACTTGGCTTCTAATTTCTGACTCAGTTTTTTAGTAGCTACATGACCATGGGCTAAGCCATTCTTTTTCTGTGAAGCCAGTTTTCTTCATCTGCAAAATGGGCACATGTACCTGGTTGTAAGACTTAGATCAAATGAGTTAACATGTGTGAAATGCCTGGCTGGCTTGGTGTTTGGCACACAGTAGGTTCATAGAAAATGGTAGCCAAGAAGATGATGTTATGCATCTTCCTGATCTGTACCTAGTATCCCCTTCAGAAATAACCTTTTGGCTTGTGCTCCATCCCAAATAGTCCTTCTTTAGTTGGCTTAACTGTGGATTCTATTTAGAACTCTTAGCCGATCCTGATGACCACAAGGGCTGCTTTCCAAACATTTAAAAAACAAGAGACTCAGACATTGAAATTCCTTGTCTGGCTTAGGCAAAGACTGTCAGAGTCGAGGGACAGTGAGACAGGCCCATAAGTTCCCATTGCCGGGAGCACACAGCTGGCAAGTCTAATTTTAAGTCCTTGCTGAAGTCCCTTTTGACACTCATAAATGCAGAATGTCCTATTTTATCAAAACAATGACTTCTGGAGAGACACTGAACAGATGACAGCCATGCAGCCTTCCCAAATGGAGCAGAACACATGGTCGCAAATAATGTTTGTAAATACATTAATAAGTCATACAAAGAAATGCAGGATTGGGAATGGATAAATAACAAGACTTTTCCCCCTTAATTAAAAGGATTTGGCTCACTTAAAATACCAAAGCATCATTTGCCTTTGTAGACGAGGGACACTTGGAATCAAGTGTTAAATCTCTTCTGATAATGCCACAGCAGCTTAAAATCTCAAATACGTAATGTTTTTAATTTGACACCCTTCTCTAAAAAAGGGAGAGTGCTTTGAATAAATCAATTGTAAATGAGTAGAAATTAAAAAAAAAACATTTTATATGTCTTTATTTTTATAGAAGTCACATTTTGAAAACAGCTGAGAGTTTAAGTCCTCTATAGAGGATGTTCCTACTCTGATAGACTCTGTTCCAAAGTAATTAAAAATTTTTCTAACAAAGCTTGTTAGCATCTTTACTGTTCTACTTTTTGTCTCTTGTCTTCCTCTTCTTTACAGAAAAGCAGGCTTGACAGAGACAGGGGTGTCTGTGCACACCAGGCCACCTGGCAGGGAGAATACCAAAAGCTAGTATTAGTCTGTTTTCAATCATTTCTCCTACCCCTGTCTTTCTCCCTTCCACCACCTGAAGTCAGACCTTCCTGTATATATGTGTACAAGAGGGGGAGGGAGGAAGGAAGGAAGGAAAGAAGGAAGGAAGGAAGGAAGGAAGGGGAAGAGATCAGTAGTGGATGTAACAGCAGGAACACAAGGGGGAGAGGGAGACAAATCTTGATGGGCCCCTTGGCTCTTTTGCTAGTGTCCATTGAGTGAGACTGATTCTGTGATAACTTATCAAGGGTAGAAAGAACTTTGTGCTTTGAATGAGATTTGTGCTTCTATTGCTTTAATCTGCCCACAGCTCCTGAGACCCTCCACTGACTCAATCCCTTCTAAGCCACAGATAATAGAATCACAGCCTCAAAAAAAAAAAATGCCTTTGAGGTTGTTGAGTTCATTTTGTAAGAAAAGGACTAAGACTTTGCGAAGGGTGACTCAGTCAAGATCATTCAGCCAGCTATAGCTGCAGCTGCACTGGAAACTGCCTTTTCTGAAGTCAGTTCAGGGCTTTTGTCACTATCATATGCAATGTTTCTGCAATCAGGTCACCATCTCCATTATCTCTTCTTTGATGTCACTTTCAACTTTCTTGACAGTCAGATAAATGCCATTTGGTTTGTATGTTAATTTACCTTTCTTATGCTTTTCCAGGAGGCTGAGGAAAGAGGCGATCGTATTAGCTTTAAATACTTTGGCTTAGCATAAAAGTTTCTCCACCATCACCATCCTCTCTAGTCTTTCCAGGGCTCATGTTTCAGTGGCCCTAATCTACCCTCTATCCTTTGTACACATCTAGTCTCATTTTTGCATCCTTGCACATGCCACACCTTAAAAGATCGTAACAGCAGTGGTAACAGTGTCATTTATTGGTAGCATACCATGCCTCACCAGCAATGATTGATCATAGTGATTGATTGGCAGATCACGAGGATCAGTTGCCTAGTGGCTTAGAGCATTGCACACTGACTAACATGCAGGGTATTAAGAAACCACAGCACCATCATTCATTGCTTCTGGGGCTGACAGAAATATTTCATTGTGTTATCCAGGGAATATTACGGTGTACCAGTTAAGGCTCAGCAAGGAAAACAGAAACGGTTCTAGGAAGGGTTTTTAAATAGGGAATGGATGCATAAAAAACCACTGCAAGAACTGAAAGTTGAAAGGTCAGGAAAAAGGCTGTAGCTCTCAGACTCCTGTTGAAGATTCCCACAGGACTCACAGAATGGTCAGGACAGCCGGGAACACTAAGTTAGGTGATTTTCAGAGACCACTTCAAAACCTTTTGCACACAGAATGAAGTCCATGGATTTGATCCTTCTGCTGGCAGAGTGCTGATAGCACCATTCTGTTTCTCCTCTGCACGCTATGTATCATTGAAGTTTTTTTATTGATGCAGACTGGCCTGGAAAGCTGCTAGCAAGGAGTTCTGGGAAACACTGTTTCCAGACTTTTCACCTATGAGATACAGGGGATAATCTAGAGAAGAGAATGGTGCCAAATTACCAACAACCTGGCACAGATGGCATCCATGTTTCTTCATATTGTGTGCGAGAAGGGAGAGGAAAATCCTTTTTTAGCTTCTGTTTCCATTCTAGGTAGGCAGTGACTTTTCCAATCAAAAGAAGTTTAATCTTCCTCCTCTCGTCACAAGAGCCTGCAAGAGGACACTGACTGTATAGAGAATGTGGCCACTAGAGACACTGCAAATGCAAAACATGAATGTACTGAAGGCTGCCATCAGTCCCTGGTTAACAACGGAAATGAGAAGTCAGGACACCTTTTCATGAAGGACCAGATAGTGAAGATTTCAGGCTTTGTAGGCCACATGGTCTCTGTCACTCTGTCACTTTTATTCAGCTCTGCCCTGGTGTTGCTAGAGCACACAGACAATATGAGAAAGGATGAGTGTAGCTGTGTTCCACTAAAACTTGATTTGTAAACACAGGCAGTGAGCTGCATGTGGCTAGCAGCTCATGGTTGTCTGATCTCTGGATCATTAATAAGCAGAAAATGCTTCCAAAAACAAAAAAGAAAACAAACAAACAAAGCTACCTCATCCTCCCAAACAAACAAATGAACAAACAGAAAAAATCCAACCAACCAAAAAATACAAAAAAAAAAAAAAAAATTTAAGCCACCTGGTAGAGCTATCTGGGACAATGACAGTGTAGGAGATAGTGAAGAGGGTACAGAAGGGGCAAGAATTATTTGCTATGCTGTTTTGATTAGGGGTAAGGGTAGAGATGGAGACTGTTCCTACAACTTTGGTGAGGAGAAAGAGAGACTAATAACAGAATCCACATATATCCTTTATAGTTGCTTCTACATAGGAGTATGTGTAGTACCTTAGCCATTTAGTTCTCATGATAGAGTTTGAACCTAGGCATTCCACACAACACATTTTTTGCACCATCATCTTTCAGTTGCAAGTAATGAAAACTCAGTCCAGACTGGCTTAGGCCAAAGGAAGGATGCCTTGGCTTTTGTGGCTGAATTCACCAGGGCTGTTACTGACTTGCTGCCAAGTTGGCTCCAAGTGTGTGTGCAGCGTCAGTCGGAATCAGCCTTTCTCCATCCCTCACTACTCCTCTCTGCTTTTCTTCATTCCACTTGAGTTGACCTTCCCTTTGGGGTGGTGAACCATCATTGGCCAGCACCACAAGCCCAGTGGGAAGAGTGCTGCTTTCCTCACAGTTCTAGAAAAGCCCCCGGGGCAGACTCTGGTTGGCCTGAACTGAATCTCAGCCACAACACAAAACCAATTATTCTGGCAAAAGGGAAGGACAATCCTGACTACCTAAGCCTTGGTTGTGTGCCCTGATCAGGCCCATCTCAACCAAACAGACTGAGAATGGGGAGGAAGCATGGGTCCTGAAAGGAATATCAGAATGTTGTTATCACATTGTAATAAAATGGAGGCTTAGCAAGTAAAATCCATGCGTCTACAGTTGGACTTGATTTCACAGAGTTCCAGGTTACCCCATGCCCAATCAAGCACGGATACCTGAACTAGGGGGGTGGTTTCTGATGCACACTGTTCAGCCTCTCCTGTCCCTCTAAGTAGTGGTGCTGCCTCAGCTGCAGGCACAGAGGCTGGTAGAGGCAGATCAGTTAATAAGGTTGAATGACCAAATGGAACTTATTTAATTAGAGTAAGTATAACAAACTTTCTTGGGGGATACCTTTCTGAAGATTCTTAAACAGGATGGAGACCACTTTCCTTTCTAAACCAGAGTCATTTGATCATTTGTTCTTGCTGTTCCTTAGTTCTCATGAAAGCAGTTAATGAGAGAGAGAGAGAGAGAAAGGTCAGTTTTCTTTCTAGGAGGCTGCAGCATTTGACTTTACCTTTCCTTTAGCTTATGCACTGAAATGGATAAAGACTTTGAAGCTTTTAAAAGCAAAGAGCATACAGACTTCATTTTATCGGGCTAGAGAGATGTGAGTTTCGTCATGCCTGAAAGAGACCCTACCCAGCCCGCAGTGGATATGTATTTAAGCGTGGCCACCAGTAGCGTGGTGTGAGCGGGCACTGACCTTTTAGATTAGTGCCTAAGCTTTCATTAAGAAGAGCATCCAAAATGACAGCCATGCCTCTGAGGAAGCCCAGCATTCCACACTGGTAGCCCAAGCAGTGAAAATTGACTTGGCGTGGGATTCTCCTCTCCCGGGCCCCCATACTGGGAGCCAGGAGCACAAGACAGCACGTTGGCAGATTCCAATCACTGAGGAGCTTTCCTTTATGATGCTGCTTTGTAAGAATGCATCCAGTTAAATTCACAGGGTCATTGACTGTGGCTTTCAAAACACAAGCTTTTATGAAGGAATGCGAACCTGGAATCCAAGGTTCAGAGCCCAGACCTTCAAACAGATTAATCGCCATGGGGAGCATCATAGGAGTTTTCCAACTTTGGCTTCATCCTGTGCCCTAGCAACTGTGGGGCCCCTATTCAGCAGACCCAGGTGTCCACTATGGTCTGTTGGACAGAGCACTGGGCAGCGAGCCAAGAATTAGGACAGTCTCATTTCAGCTCCCCAAATGGCTCCTTGTCTGCCCCCTTGAGCAGGTTTCCAGCTTATTAGGTTAAGAGAAGAACAATAATGCCCCAAGACACAGAGTTCCAGGGTAGGGGCAGCTGTGGGACAGGTGTGTGTGTCTGTTTTGGTGGGGAGTGTCTGGAAGGCAAGTAAATCATTTGCAATAGAGATAGTGTCCTGCTCTGTCTAGTGGATAAAACAAGTGACTATTTCCCACTCTTACCTTTCCTTCTGATAAGCTAAAGCGTGGGGGAGACAGAAGAGATAACTAGGACTGTGGAATAAATGAAGAATTGACAGTCTATCCTGTGAGCTTAATGTAACCTTCCTTAAGAATTTTATGACGCCCAGCATTAAAATTTAAAGCCATATTTTCTAAATTTGAATTTAAAATAATATTTTCCTTCAGAGAGGGGGCATATGGGAGATACCAAATAAATGTTTATCACATCAATAGAATAATTTTTAATCTTAGCTAGAATGCAGCTATAATTAGCAAGTGGATTATGATCTGTACCAGACAAGGCAACCTGTGGAGATTATTGTAGCTTAATAACGGTAGCTAGAATTTATTGAGTGCCTACTGTGTGCCAAACATGGAGTCTTATACTTTTACTTGGATTGTCTCATTTCCTCCTAACAATAGATGTATTGTAGGGCATTTACCATCATCTCCATTCTACCGACTGGGAAAGTAACAGATGTACAGGAGTTAAATACATTTTCATGTGGTTGGTGAGCTGGGATTTGAACCTAAGCAGTGCAGCTGACTCTAGAGTTCACATAACCCTCTCCACCAGTCTGCCAGTGATTGCCCTGTCTGTGTGATGCTGTCACATTGGACTGAGAAGACCTGAGACAGAAGTCACCACTCAGAAAGAAGTGGTAGGGCTGCCAGATATGGCAAATAAAAATGCAAGATGACCAACTCAATGTGAATTTCAGATAAATAACAGTTAATTTCACTGTAAGTATGGCTTATGCAATATTTGGGACATACTTCTGCTAAAAAATCATTTCTTGTTTGTCTAAAATTCAAATTGAACTGGGTATCCTGTATTTTATCTTACACCCCTCTCCCATAAATCTTGGCCGAGCTGGGATCTCAAAGGAAAGGACCTACACGGTGTGTTCCTCTTTATATATAATTCACCACTCAGCCTCAACCTCTCACCGAAGGCTACTTGTTTCTCCAAATCAGTTGAAATCTAAAGTGCCTTTGTGCTTGTGTAAACATAGGTGACTGAGCATGAGGGAGGGGTGGGTACCTCAGAGAGAAAACCATCCTTATATACAAATGCTTGTGGGAGGAGCTCAGGGGTCATTTCTGCCCATCTGGTAATAAGAACTGTAGGCCCTCCAGCTGTCTGTGGCTCAGAGATGTGTTTACTGTGGCTCAGTGACTGCTGAGGCTCTGCCCTTTGTCCACTAAAGTTTCCACCTATCCTACTTCTTTCTACTTAGCTACTGGCCTGCCGCACTCATTTATGTTATCTGTCTGCAGCCTCTCCCCAGCCATTCGAGTTGATAACTACTTTTAGGATGACACCTCCCCAAGAGATAGCCAGAATTCAATTTCAATTCTAAAACTGCATTGGATTAGATGTCATAATTTAGGCAAATGCGTGCAGGTTTTAATACAACTTATGCAAATTCCCAGTGATCCTCCTATTTTATACACATGGCAATAGCTGTTGGTAAAATCCTAGTGAAGCCCACAGGTGGAGACTGTGTAATTGAGCACTGGATTGAGTCAGGGTTCTGTGAGCCTTGAAAGGGCAAATGGTGTAAATGTTAATAAGGACTAACATGGAGAGGAAGGCCAGAGGGGCTGGACTGGAACATCTTTGGTTTAGAAGCAGTGAAGCACTTAATCTTTGATTTATAAACAACCCAGAACCAGATGTAGGAATATTCATTTTCTGTGAATATGATGTATCCTGCTTATGAGAATCTCTCTCTCCAAAGAAATAAAGAGAAGATCTGCCAACCATTTAAATGAAGAAAAATGTGTCTGATACTTTCATTTTGCCTGCCTTGGTATAAGCCAGATTGTGAACTTAGAAGACTCCAACCTTACTCGTGGCTCTGTGTTATGAACAGAATCGTTCTGCAAACTGCTGATTGAGATCTGCTCAGTTGTAGAAAAACAACTGTTTAGGGTTTTAAGAAATGGTGCTAACATCACATTTACAATTTAATTAGGCAACTTATTTTTTTTTTTTTTTTGGTTCTGATCTCATTGTTATATCAACGCCTTTTATCGAGTGTCCGTGGACTAAATAAAGTAATAATCATGGAAGTGATTTGAAAGCTATACAATGTGAAAAGGTGTTGAAGAAACCATTAAGTGTTTTTTAAAATTTATTTGTCTTTGGTCAAAACTCAATTTTTGATTTAAAATGGTCTGCCTCACGTTTAAAGAAACTGGCTTCCACAAATGGAAAGTAGCATTTGGACTGGGGAGAAAAATGCATCTCGGATTACTTTCCTGTCTCTAGCCTTGAGAAAGATCAGTGATGAGGGGCCATAGGAGGTACTAGGTGTGGGAGTATAAATGCCAAAGCTGGTTATGTATATAAATCTGGCTAGTGACTATTTATCTTCCTGTTCCTTTTATCCTCACCCAAACCATTAGGTAATCAAGTTTAGACTATTCAGATATGCATTTTCAATATTTATCTTCAGGTCATTTAAACCAAGGTGCATTTCTGTGATTAAAAGTGGCACAATAAGGAGAGTTATGAAAAATGACTGTAAAAGAAGCAAATTGGAGAGATAAGCTAAATAAATGAAACCAATTAGAAAGCAGGCTTCACAAAGAGATGAAAAAATATGTAATTTTGTGGAAGAAATAGATAATGTTAGATAAAGATTTTTAAAGTGCTTGGGGGGAAATGAGAGTCAGCCATTTGCATGTGAGGCAGAGATGAACTAGAAATCAGTACAGTTGATGGAGTGGGGAGCACATGATTTGAGATTCAAGATTTTAAGTAGGGTTTGAGACGGCATGTCAGAAGACCAACAAGGGTGAATTACAGAGATCAGGATGGGAGGGAATGAATAAACTGGAGGAACCTAGATGGAGGAAAGAAAAAGAATGAATCCTAAAAGGATAAAAGTGGCTTTAAATGGTAATGAATCACATATTGAGACTAAAATATGAATATTCAACAGTAATGTAAGATCGTCAGATTAAATAGTTGAGAAATGATATGAATATAATAGGAAATAGAAAAGACAGAGCAGATGGAAAACAAGGCATTTTCTATTTCTCTTTTACGATTAAGAGTTCTGATTGCAAATGGAGGGAAATAAATGTCAAGATAAATAAAATTAATGTGCTTTTGGCAAATAAAGGAACTAATAACAAAAGGAGATGAAATGACACTCACCCCCTTCCGCCAACACACACACACACACACACACACACACAAACTCAAGTAAACCATATTTTGCAATTCTTCTTTCTTCCAGGAGGCAGTCTCTGAAAATTCCCACAAAAAGTCTCATTTGAACCTTTAAAGTGGCACAATTTGTAGTATTTTTCTCTCTTAATTTGCAGTTATCTTTGTGTTTTGAATCAAAGCTTTTTCTTATTTTTGTCATGTGTATGGGTTTCATATCTCTTCCACTATTTTTCAAGGGTAAAGAACAGAACCTTAATTTTGTTTTTCCTTTTCCCTACCCGATAGCACCTGTTCACAACATTTTTGATTGTTTTACCAATTATTACACAAAAAACTAGGTATGTGAAGAAATCATATTTTAGGAGAAAGAGACTAAAATTTAGAGTGAGAGTTAAATTCAGAAATAAGTAATCTGGATAGAAAGAGAAAAATATTAACAGATGAGAGGCAGTTCAAGCAAACATCTGACTGCAGAGAGGTCACCATGACCATGATGGAACAAAGACGTTTCAAGTTGAAAATGGAAAGTTAACTCAAACATTATTTCACCTGACAAGGAATATCCACATACTTACACAAATGGATGTTTTTCTGTTCCTTGGGCAGGCGAAATCAATTACATATTTTTTCTAACAAGGATGTCCACTTGTTCTGCTGATAATGATGGAGGGGTTTGTACCTCACCAAGATGAATGTTCTTAGACCCCTGTGTCTGACCTTGAATTTGACCAGAGTTTCCCATAAGTATTTTTCAAATTGAAAATTCCCCTCTGCAAAGTAAAATGAATTTAACAATCAAAGCCATTGTGAAGACTATGCTGGTCAAATTCAGTATCAGTTGGGCTGTCAACTGATGTGTTCTTTTTTACATGAAAGATGACCTGGTCTTCAATGGGAATCACAGCTAAAAGGCACAAAATTGATGGTGACTTGTTAATTTAGAGGCAGAAGCAAAAGAAAGGTAATACTGTAGGAAGGTGTATCCCAGTAATTTATAGAGAGTCTATCTAGAAGCCATATACTCAGGTACTGTTTCATTAACTCTCCAGGCTTCACTCACTAATAGACCTGTTGGCAGAATGCAGAATCTCTGTTCCCTATCGTCAAATGACCACTTGAATTAGGTCCCTCATATTAGGACTCAATAAAGCCATCTTCCTGTTCTCAAGTGATTTCCCCCGACTGTGTGATTAAGGGTATCTATTTGCAGTTTTCCAGTGCAAAACAAATTGAGAAATTTTTCTGTGAAACAGAAGTCTGCATTACAGGGCATTAAGCATACTTTATGACACCAGCAAGATTCAAGCAGAGCGTGGGTCTTTCTCTTTACTGAAGTGCTAATGTGGCACTTCCTGGAATCAGAGCATGGCGCAGGCAACTGGAGATATCATTATGCACTTTAAAACTCCAGAAATTACTTTCAGCTGAGTTTCAACATGATTCAGGTCCTTGATTCCATCAGGTGGGGGCAGCAACTGTTTCAATGGAACTGGACTGAAAGGCGGTGAATTTATGAGCATGGCTTCCAGAAAACAGAAAGCACATTTCATGGTGCCTGCTCAAGGCTTTGGATTGTGGAATAGGGATTTGGTCTATAGCTTCACACAAATTGAAAGTCTTTCTGGATTTACCTCTAATCTAGGTTTGAAAGGATTGGGACATTTGTTTCTCCTTCCCCTGCCTTCTTTTTTTGAAAATCTCTCCCCACTGACATTGCAATCTTCTTTCCATGGCTTTTTTTCAATATAATAGAAGTTATATGGCAGTCTTGTGACCCTATTCTGACCTTCTTCTCTTTTCTTCTTTTCTCTATTGTTTCTTCATTTATTTCTTCCTCAAGCCTTGCTATGGGCCAGGCACAGTGTTGGTTGGGGTAGGGGCTGGGTATACAGAGCAAAAAGATGATGGAACTACAAGAAGAAACAGACAAATCACTATTATATTTGGAGACGTCAACACGCCTCTGTCAATAGTTGACAGATAACAAAGAAACCTCAGGGGCTCACAGTCTTGTTGGAAGTTGGAGATGAGCAGCATCCATCATGAGACAGGTGGTAAGTCCACTAACAGGGATATTCTCCCTGTACTATGGGAGGGGGATGACCAAGAGGGTCTGGGAAGGGTTTTTGAACTAGACTGTAAGCTCCTTAAGGGCTCAGAGTAGCTAATATCAGACACTGAAGGAGGTTAAGAATTGGGCAATGATGGATGGATGGATGGATGAAAGAATAAAAGGAGAAAGGAAGAAAAAAAGAAAGAGAGAGGGAGGTGGGAGGGAGGGAGGGAGGAAGGAAGGAAGGAAGGAAAATTAAGTGAAACCATTTGCATCTTGAAGGATAGTGAGTAAATAGTGGGACATGTGAGAATACTACACTGGGTACGAGAGTTCAGCTGCTTGAGAAAGTAAAGCAGGAGAGACAGTTTTAAAGCTTTTGGCACCTATATATATTAAACTGATATATATATTATGTTCTATCAGCACATAGACTATGTATTTTTACCTTTTTAACCCTCAATTATTACAGAGTGGCCTTTATAGATTCACAATGTAAAAGTATTGCTGGAATGAATGAAGGTGATGGGGGCCATTGGAAGATTTTAATCAAGGGAGTGAAGGGATGAGATTGTATTTTAGCAAGGCGACCCTGGCATCAGTATGGGGTACAGCTTTGCAGCTTTACTGTATGAATTATAGCAGTTCGGGTTATGGCCCACATTTAAAGAGGTAAGAAAGTGTGTGTGAGAGAGAGAGAATAGAAAAATCAGCATACATTGCTCTATTTTTACATATTTTTCACTGCTACACAGTGTACTTCTTACAGTGTCATGGACAAAACAATTTAGGAAACCATTTAAGAAACACTAGATTTGAGTTTGGAGAAACAGAAAGCAACAGGGGCTATGTCTGCAATGGAGGCAAAAAAAAATGAAAGCTTGCACAAGGCAGCTGCTTCATGTTGCAGAGGACCACATTGGGCTAATTTTCCAACTCATCGTATCTATTCCCATGCTGAACTTTGCAGGATGCTGAATAAGGGAGGGAATTGGGAAATTAGAAGGAAGCTCTACATTTGAGGTCAAGGAAATTTTTAAAAAAAATACTTCCCTTTGTTACAAAGCTGTGACATCCTAATGCACTTAATTTGTTTTAGGAAAAGAAATCTTTAAAAATATACATTAGAAGTATGGCTTCTGATTTTCATGGTGTCTGAGTCCCACTCCAAGGCTGAAGTGACCGGATTCAATTTTGGAGAAGGGGAAGTGGCTGTGATAGAAGAATCAGGTCACGCCGTTGGAGGCTCTATTAGTTTCCTAGGGCTGCTGTAGCAAATTTCCACAAACTGGTGGCTTAGAAGAGTAGAAATGTATTCTCTCGAAGCTCTGGAGGCCAGAAGTCTGAAATCAAGGTGTTGACAGGGCTGTGTTCCTTCCGAAGGCTCTGAGGGAGAATCTACTCCTTACCTCTTCCAGCTTCCAGTGGCTGTTGACATTCCTTGACTTGTGGCTGAATGGCTCCAATCTCTGCCCACATCTTCACACCACCTTCTCCCCTGTGCCTGTCTTCTCCTCTGTGTCTCTTATGATGACACTCGTCACTGGATTTAGGGCCTATCCAGGTAATCTGTGATGGTTTCCTCACTGCAGGATCCTTACCTTAATTACACTTACAAAGATCTTTTTTCCAAATAAGGTAACATTCACAGGTTATAGGATTGGGACATGAACACATCTTTTGAGTGGGGGCTACCACTCAGGATGATGGTGTTTGGAGATGGGGTCTTTGGGAGTAGATAGTCATAAAGGTAAAACTCTCATAGTGGAATTAGTGCCCTTATAAAGAGATGGGAAATACATGCACACACTCTTTCTCTCTCCTGCTCTCTCTCTCTTCTCCCTCTCAGCCATGTGTGGATCTATAATGAGAAGGCAGCCATCTGCAAACCAAGAAGTGGTCCCTTACCAGCACCAGAACTGCCAGCACCTTGATCTTGGATGGCCCAGCCTCCAGAACAGCGAGAAATAAATGTTTGTGGTCTGAACCACCCAGCCTACAGTGTTTTGTTGTAGCAGCCTGAGCTGACTGAGCGAGCAGCCCAGCTAACTCAAGGTGGAAAAGGATGCATTCTCTGAGTGATGCTGAGCATTGGTGCTGAAGCAAGTGGGTAGAATGGTGAGCAAGGAAGCTGAGATTCAGAGTTGAGATTTTGTGTCTTTGTTGTCATGACAGAAGTGTTTATTAGTTGGGAATAAGAGTATATGGCACTCTTCTGGGAAAACAACCCCAAATATGCAGTGCAAAAGTTTGTGAAGAAAGGGACCTCTAGACATATGATTTGGGGAAATTGCCTGACCTCTCAGATTCTCAAAATCCTCTTCTGTAAAATGTTACAGAACAGATGATTCTAAGTTCCTTTCTACTTTCATTTTCTTCTGTAAGAACTTTATAGCAGGTGTCCAGTCCCCCAGCCCCCATTCCCTTCTTCGTGCGATGCTAAGTGCTTGTGGTTGGCTCACGTTATCACAGCATAGCTTGCTGGCAGGCAGGGAAGCTAAACCCCAGAGCAGCCCGTTTCTCTTCCAGTGAATGAGTCTCCAGAGAACTTCAGGATGGAAGCTATGGCCTTAAGCAAATTAAAAGTTTCATTGGCAAACTATAACTTGATAATGTACATATACATTATCATTATAACTTAGCAAAAAAGAAGGTCCTGTTTGGAACGCCAGCAAAAGAGTAGATGTATGTTTGCGTGTGAAGCACATAGCGCAGTCCAACAGAATTGTTAGGTAATCAGTAATTGCTTGTTGAATATGAATGCAAAGGTGTAGGAAAATAATTCCCTGCACAGTCTCAATAGTTTTGAAGGAACCTCTGGGGTCTGAGCACCGTCACAGGCTTGCTCACTTTTTCTTCCACTTCAGAGTTGGAAACCTCGGGTTGTGCTTGCCCCAGGGTTCAAACTGCCGCTTCAGCTTCAAGAACCCCAGCCTTGTTATGATAGGGCTCTGTTCCCTTCCCTTAGCTGTCTGGAGCCCCTGGCATTGTATTCACTCCAGGACTCCAGGATTCAAATGGCTCTGTGGCCACTAGCAGCTTTGGTTCTAAATGGCCTCAAGCAGTTGTGGAGCTTTGAGCCTCTGGCCCCTCTGGGTTTGTGACTTCAGTGCTAAGAAAGCCCTGTGCTGCTGCCCCATCCCTCTAGGCATCAAACCTGCAATTAGATGCTTATCGGAACACCTAGCAAACACCCTTCTGTGGAGCTACCTTCCAGTCTGTCCAAACAACCTCTCTCCCTGTCAGGCTTCTTCGACTCTTCCTTCTTCCAAGATAGAAAAGGGGGAAAAAGGGGAGTCAAGTAGAGTCAAGTCTTACGTGCCGATCTACAAGATCTGCCCAGCTCTGGGGTCCCCTACACCCAGGAAGCTCAGAGGCTGCCTCGGGTCCTGTGACTACCCAACATGCACTGGGCCCCCAGCCTGTGGTAATATTTAATAGGGATTCTGCATTTTACACTTTCTACTCCTCAAACTTGTCAGTTTAAGCACAAACTCAATTTACCCTCTTTAACTGATTAAACCTTTTGTTGTTTGTATTTTTTAAGAAGCTAAAATTTTAGACATGGGAAGTCTCCAATAAATATTTGATAAATGAGTAAGTGGCTTGAAATGCCTTGTGTCTGTAACAATACAAGATAGTTATAAACAAACTCAGTAGAATGGATTCCTCTAGAGAATGAGGTAAAGATTCAAGAAAATCTATGTGAGATTGGGACGCTTAATCTTCCATCATGCACAATCCACTCTTTTCACAAATTGAGTCTGTGCTATTATTACATAATTCTACACTACAATAGGTTATAGATATTTAATCATAGCAGACACTGGTCTTCAAATAAACATTTTTACATAATCTAAAATTTTTTTAATTGTTGTCATCCTCCGAAGACATTGCCTTTCATGTCAATGCCGGTATACACTTTGATGTGGCGTTCTCACCACTCCAGAAAGTTCCTCTGAATTGGGCTAAATTCCTGTGCTGTCAATACTCACTAACCCTCGATATGTTTCTATCATAAAACATGTGATATTATATTAAACCTGAGTGTGAATTTGCCTCCCTGCCTAAACTGTAGGCTCCTTCGGTTTTAGACTTACTCATTCTTATTGTCCCAGGCTTGCTCTCATTGTTGAAATGCACTTCCCGATTTTGATTTTATTTCTCCCCCACCTCCCCCGACAGGGGACTCCTACTTTTTTATTCTTCAGCTTCTACAGTGGGCCTTTGGGCTGCTGCTCAGCTGTATACTTGTACTTTGCAGAGAATGGAGGTCAGTGTAGGGCTTGGAATAGAAAGTGAGATCAAGTGACCAGTCTGTTTAAGAAAGAGTTAAGCGTTAGCTATAAACGTCCAGTTAGGGAGGGATTCCCTAGCGCGCACATGCTCCCTTTATATGAGGATTTCTCCTGGTAAGACCAGCAGGAGAACTTTCCCCCCAAACAGCAACATTTACTCTTCAAATCACAAGCATTTTCTGGAATGTGATTTTTGTTTGTTTAGATGTTAAATATTTATGATGCCTACTATGTGCTAGAGCCTTTCAGATCTGATGGGCTAGAAACCAGTGGGTTCTTTTAGAAATAGGCAGCCAGTTGAATTGGTATCTGTATGGCAGGGAGATTATTATGAAAGAAGCTTAAAATCCCCATTCTGGGGAGTCTTAACATTTTACCATTTTAAAATGGCTTTTTGGTGTTGAGAACAAAACCCAAAAAGAGATTGTTTTCCCCTCAGTCCCAAAGGATGATTTTAAATGTTCAAAGCAGAAACCGGCTTTTTATAGGTTTCGTCATAGTTTTCCCATTCTTGCTGTTAAGCTATAGTTTTCCAAAAACAGACTGTTCCACCCCCACCCCCACCCCCATTTAAATATTTACATTTCCAGGCTTAGGTAAAACTGCTCAACTCTCAAATATCCCATTTCTTTTTCATCTTAAGTTTCCTGTATTTTGTCTTTTATGTGACTGTTAATTTTTACGATTTCATTGCAGGAAGATTTAATGACAAGTGAAAGTGATGTTGATTGTTCCAAGGAGGCTCTATTTTGGTTTTGTTTTTAATTTAATTCATTTCCAGAACTTTTGAAGATTTATTTATGAACAAGTGGCTTTCTTTTTAAAGAGATCAGAACTCTGGTGAAGAGGTGAGGAGACCTGAGTTCGAGCCCTGACTCTGCCACTTTCTAGCAATGTCACAGAACAGCATATCGCAGTTGGCCATGTGGGTGACACAGGAGTCAAGACGGACCCAAGGTGGAAACCCTACTCTGCCCTCTCTCCTTTTCCCCATCTTTCTGCTCTGTAATCCACTCCAGCTCCTGGCAGTGATTGTCATCACCAAAAACTTTTCACTTATAGGACCCACCTTTTTCAGAAGGCAGTTGGAGTTGGTATAGCCAAAAACTTACTGTTGCTTTGGTTGTATTCTAATGACTAGCTGAGTGACACTGGGGCAGTCTGTCAACTCATCTTTAAAATGAAGTGGGCCAGGTAATCTCTCAAGACCTCTCTGGCTCTAAAATTTTATTAACATTCCCGTATACCTTTTGAAAAGAAATGTATTAGATGTTTGGTTAGACCTTATATAGTCAAGGTAGGGTCCAACTCACTCTCTCCTTAGAGGGAGTTCTGCATCCTCTTCATTCCTTACGCTCCTTGAATCTTTAGGAGACTTTCCAGTTCAGTCTTTTATTCATTTATTCATTCAACAAACATTTACTCAGTACATACCAGGTGGCGGTCTCTATAACAGACATGAGGTTTAAAGATAAATAAAATATTGTCCCTACTGCTGAAATGTGTACTGGATGAAGTGCCAGGTAAATGCTATACCATAACAACATGTGTAAGATTTGGAAAGAAGTGAGTGTGAACTTTTGGAATACTTCCTTAATCTCATAAAAGGATGGATATTTAAAAACAAGGAAAGAGATAGATTTTCTTGCCCTCCATTTCCCCTGCCTTCTGCCTCACCACACACAAACACACCTTTTAACACAACTTAACAGATACAAAGGCCCACTATGTGCAAAGCACTTTGACTTTGCAAAGTACATAAATGAGAAAGGTACAGTCTGACTTGTCAAGTAGCTTATGCCCTATATAGGGAGGTAAAATTGGTTCATAAATGTTATGTAAAGTGAGATACATACCATAAGTAAGGTCTAAAAGCATTGCTAAAGGGATCCTGAAAAAGGAGAGAGCACTACTCATTCAGAGCACCAGGAAAGGCTTGACGGAGAGGCTGATGTTTCAGACTTTCAGCATGCTGAGCAATTCCAACTAAGTATTGGGGGTCATAACTATTGACTTTCAAAGTGAAATTTGTAACTTGGAGTAAAATCACTTTATATTTCTCTTTTGGGAACGGTACCTTTCTTTTTCTATTTAAATGTGTTTAACGTATCTGATGTAAGTTAGCGGTTCTCATCAATAGAAGCCCTTCTAACTGACTCCCCGGTTTGCCTGCACACTTTCATGCCCAGCGGCTGCTTCGTATGCTTACTCAGAGTCAGTTCTATTTGTTTCCAAACTGGATGTAATTTAATTAAATCTTATGTAAAACTGATGAAATATGTGAGAGAGAAGACAGGAGTTGTTATTTCTATAAAAATTAAATTGCTTTAGAAAGGCTAAATAAAGGTGACTCATTTAAAAAACTGAGGTTAAGTCGGGAGCAGATGAATAAAAGGTAAAAAATTTGGAAAAAAGTAATAAACTGTATTCAGCAGACCCACACTTAAAGAAGAAGCTTTGAGTTTACATAAAAACTTAACTGAAATAAAACTTTGGGGTGAAATATGTATCATTTTTATGATCCCCTGCATAAGTTGACTTTTTCAGTTGAATTTTTCAAATTGTATTGTATAATAAGGTCTCCATACTAACTCTGCTCTAACTCTTTGAGTCCTTCTGCTTTATTGCAGACTTTATCAGAGCCTTTAGAGTAATAGGAATACTGCAGGAGTTCTGCAACAATTCATTGCTTTGAATGATTGTTCTAGTATGTACATTTATCATTAAGCTTAAACTCCAGCTCTCACAAAGCCAAAACAGCCATGAGGTCAATGCTATGAATTCTGATAAAACAGAAAGAGAAAAAGAGAGGCTTTGAGTCCACCATCACAAATATTTCCTTCTCATTTTACATTTTTGCCAAGGGTAATTCCTTCCACCTCTACTTTTTTCCTACACGCTAACTCCCAAAATCTGTATTATCTGCCCTGAGATTTCCACATCTCTCTTACTAAAAATTGTGTATCTTTCACCTAGTTTCATAAAGCCTTTGGCTGTTAATGATGACACTGTTAAACTGTATTATAATAGTTCATTGTCTAGCCATAGTTACTGGTGTGTATTAATGTCCCTTTCTACCTCCCAAAATAGAATTTCCAAATATCAGCCTAGCCAATGAACATGTACATTGTGGGAAAATGAGCCAAAACAAAACATTTAACGAATATTAAGGTTTCATCTAGTACTGGTAGTTTTTTGAAAAAAGAGATAAGGCACAGTTGTCATTTGTCTATCATTTGAGATTTAAATTTATTATCACGACAACCCTTGATAGGTGCCAGTGTTTACGGATACCAATATTTTTGTCTCTTAGGTGTGGGGTATTTTTTCCAGTTAGCAGCCTATAAATTGATATCCATTAATTTTATTACTAGATTTTAGTATGCAGCATATATTATAAGTTCAAAAATATATTTCCATACAAAACTACCTAAAAATCACTATCAAAATTTATCTGACAAAAATGCTTACACCGTTCCCCTCACAAAAAAAAAAAAAACTCCTTGTAAAATTAGCATACATTTTAATTGTGCAAGAATTCTATGTCAATAAATATAGTACCCATCTCTCCTCTAGGATGCAGTGTCTTTGAGTTCAGGCTTGTGTCTGATCTATCTTTATATCCTCATCTCCTAGTGCAGAACCTGGCATGTGAAAATGCTCCGTAAATGTTTATCAGAATAGGCTGAGCATGCTGTGTAGTGATGGTTATTTTATTTAGCCAGGCAATCTACAAGTAAGCTCTATTTTAGATAATGGCATATCCCAATGAGACTAGCTAGAATTCTAAACATCTAATAATATACCTAGTATCCTTAGACTTAAGAAGGGACAAAGACTTATTATATTTATAAATTTAATCTGGCTGACTTTATAAACCAAATCCAGGTTCAGTCAAGCCAGTGAAGAAAAATGCAATTATTGGTTCTAGGAGAGGCAGCACATTCAAACATTCGGGACTGAAACCCTGGCTCTTTCATTAACTGGCCACTTAGGCAAGTTCTACTTGCTTTCTTGGTCATTCACTTAATTTTTTTACATCTCAACTCGTCACTGATAAAATGGGGATGATAGTGATAGGTGCTAGCTCATAGGTTGTTATAAAGACTGTTACAGTGTTATAGGTATGTGTAAATGTCTGGCACTATCTACATGTTTACTGTTACTATTAGGCACGAAATGGTTTTCACTGGCAAATTAGTATTTTAGTAAAAACTCTCTTCTCATCTCATGTGACATATCAGGGCCCAGAGATAGTAACTGCCTTACTTGATAGGTAGATAAGCTCATAGTGAACAAGGTGTTATACACCTTGAGATTTAATCTTACTAAATTCAACCATTAATTTTAAAAGACGAGATTGACCTCCGACTATGTAAAAGGTTCCATGCCACTTATGAAGCCAACACAAATCCTAGATAGGCTGAGAGAGAGATTCATTACAGGTATGTAGGTTAGAGACTCATTAAAAGAAGTTAGTTTGAAAGCAACTTAAAGTGACTAGGAAGCTATTTTATTACAGTTTTGCTTTGTGTAGTTTACTAATTCCTATACAGAAGAATCTAGTCTGGATTAGCATTTGAAATAATATCATAATAGCTTTATTTAGTTTGCTTTTAAAATTTTATTTCTTGTATTTATCTCTAACTTTGAAGTTATTAATATTTTCCGAGAAAACCAGATTTGTAAAGATGCAGTCAATCCAGCAATTCCCCCAATTGACTGCAGGCAAGACTCTCTTGAGGGGATGTTTTTAAAGACATAAGAAAATTAAGTTGCAACTGCAACCTATTTAGACCTATGGAATCAGTATGTTTGTAGGCAGGGTCCAGAATATTAACGTGTAAACTTTTGCTCCTACTCCCAGCCTCTGTGATTTGCAGCCAAGTAGGAGCACTGTTGTGCAGCCCATCACCATCCGGTGGAAGTTCATTGAAATGCAGACCCACGATCTTGGGTGAATAATTTTTGGAACAATATAACTGGCCATTTTGACCAGGCTTCAGAGATATGGAAGTCATAGAGTGAAACTGTTCTGTAACATTTCATTGTCTAACAAATATAGGGGAAGCAGTTAAATTAGAGAGCTAGATTTGGGGATGTTCTGTGTATTTAATTTTTTCATATTGGTTCAGTTTCTCACTAATAGTGAAAAATGGAGTCAGCAAGAGCACGTGGCTTCACATGTCTGTGTCAAATTTGAGGTCAGTTTCCTTCCCCACTTCTCTCTCTGCCTGGCACTTTATCTGAATTGTCTTTGATCGTGGTAATACTTTTACACTGTGATGGGTTATAGAGAACATTGTCTTCTGCAGAGACTAACTGGTAAGAAGGTTAGTGATTTTAGAAGTAATATTTTTCTTGGCTGGACAGTGCTTTGGTTTTCTCAGCATTACTCTCCCTGGCTGCCTTTTGTCATTTGTCTAGCGGTCCCACATCCTTGATTTTCTTGCCCTAGCATCAAGTTCTTGACTGTTCAGCTGTCATTTGCCTGTTCCTTTCCATTGCTACTTATTTCTTGGCTCCTCTAAGTGGGCCAGTTTCCAATTGGCATATTGAAATTTTTTCTTTCACTCTTCTTCCCATCTCAGTTTGTTTCCTCTTGAGCTTTCTTGTTTAATACCTTTCTGCAGGAGTCCAAAGGTAAAACAATCAGTTTATTACTTAGAGAAAGGTTATTAACCCAAATTCCTCCAAGAGCCAGATGAATGCAGTAATGAGTCAAGCATGCAAGTTGAGGGCTGAGGTGAAGGGCCAATGACAGTTTGCCCAGCTGGATGTTGTCTTGCTAGAATACGGGCTCGGGGTGCCAGGCCACCCAGTGTTTTACAGAAGATGGTAACCTGAAATTTTAAATGGAATATCCTGCTCTTAAAATGTTGGCATCTAATTTTATTATTTTTAAAACCTTGTGGAAGAAGTGAAAAATAGAGTAATGGGTAGAAGATGGCTTGCAATACCTTTCTGCACATTTTTATAGAAATGATGCTGTCCTTCCTGTTCGTATCTCCCCCTTCACCCCCAGAGGTTCTCATTGTTGCTTAAGTTCAGGTCAGCTCCTATAAGGAGGGCCACCAAGATAGTAAGTGTTCAGGTCTTCCCTCAATGTTATGTGTCTCCTCAAAATTCATTTGTTGGAACCCCAACCCAAATGTGATGGTGTTAGGAAGTGGAGCCAATGGGAAGTACTTAGGTTTAGTGAGATCATGAGGGTGGAGCCCCCAAGATGGGATTAGTGTCCTTATAGGAAGAAGAGACTAGAGCTCTCTCTGTCCACCACGTGAGGACACAGCAAGAAGGTGGTCACCCACAAACCAGGAGGAGAGCCCTTACGAGTTACTGAATTTGCTGGCACCTTGATCTTGGACTTTATAACATCTGAAGTAGCAGTGCTGGTCTGTGACTCAGTGAATAGAATTTTATAATTCTGAGCTTCAAATCAGGAAGTCCTGGTTGCTGCATACCTACACTGTGTTTTCCACAAGACAGTAAAGGGGACACTTTGTTCCCCATCTGCCTGATGTCTCCATCCCTTCTGTCTGTCTCTTAATTGATTCAAAATTCTAGCAGTAAATGAGGCATAATTTCTAATCTCAGACATCAACTTTCAGATTCTTTGAAATTAAATGCACTCTAATTTCAGACCTGTTCAGGAATCATCTATCTTTCTGTGCTTCCCTAGAAGTATATGTAGGATTCTGGCCCTATCCTTTCTCTTTCATGTCCCAAGGATAGCCCCAACTCATCCTAGAAAGTGGGATGCCAGAGACAGTTTTGTTTTGCTATCAGAGCTTACAATCAGTGCTGTCTTTAAAATATCCTTCCAAGATCTTTGTCTGGGCATCATACTTGGGTTTGTAGTCTCTTATTATTCTGAATTGTTAGCTCTTGTTATTTTTTTCCTCCCAGTAAGTTCATGAACTTGAGTTATCATACTTTATCTCCTCTGATGTTAGATCAGAAAGTAGGACCAATACTTTTCTTCTTCTCATCAAATGTCCCCAAACATCATCACATATTTGTATCAGAAATACTGGTTTTCTTCCAAATCTTCATCATGCCCATGTTCAGAGAGGAAGAGGGAGAGAAGGGAGGCTAGTGTATAGGGTGGTTTAAATCCTAATTATATTAATCAAAGCCAAGTTCCATTCAGTTGGATTCATTAGGAACTATGAAGATCATCACCAGGGCTTCAGCAATGAAAAAAAAATATAGGACTTTATGAAGAAAACCAGAAGCTTGGAACTGTAGAGAGAACATAATATTGTTCTTATGATGTCCTGATTTACCAAGGCTCAGCCTGTGGCATTCATCACTATCCACTAACCATGTCAGGAGAAGGATTTCACTGTTAGATTTATAATTCTGACCCTTCTGTAGAAGGATCTTCCCAGGAATGTGGTAGAGGTCCTCACCAAACCCACTCTGAATCCCCTGCCCCCTAAGCCAACCCCTTTCATTACAATCTGTGGAACCCTTATTCATTTAAGGATAAATTCTACCCCCACCTTGGCCTCAAATGCTTCTGTCATCCTCTTCTAATCCAAGTGTGTGTTCCTGTGACAATACCGTTTCCTTAGAAGCTACCTTCTTTGAAGGGCACCCTTTTGTCTGCCTTGAGTCAGTTATTCAGGAAGAGGGATCAGTCAACTATTATTCCCCACTAATACTCCCAGATCTTTGTTTTTCCACCATCACTCAGCAAAACTCCTCCTCTTGACAATGAATACAATGAATACAATATTTTGGAGAGGTAACATAGGCCTGGGACACACCAGTCTTATCCAGAGGCCTTCTGGATAGTGGTATCTATGTTGATGGCCTCTAGCATCCTGGATATGCTTGTTTTCAACTCTGACGACCTGCCCTAATTTGGAACCTTGCTCTGTTTACTCTCACTCCCTCTCTCTAGTCACCTAGACCATTTCTCAGCCTCCATTAAGATTTTTAAAAAATTCATCTGAACAGTTGTCATCTTCCTTCTCTGAACACCTGCAGTGCTTTGCTTCTCTCTTTCTGTCTCTTACTGTGTTTCTGCCTTGTGTTAGAGTCACTTGTGTCCTATCCCCAGGACCTTATCAGAGGCAGAATGGAGTGAAAGAAAAATGTGTGGCGGAGTCAGACTGGGTTGACTTCAGAAGCCGATGACTCTACTCCTTACTGGTTTTGTGACCTTTACTAACTTATCCAAACTCTTTGAGCCTTAGTGATTTTGATATTTTCTGAAAAATTCAGACAATAATACCTACTTTTACAGGTTGGTTCTGAGGACTAACTGGAAAAGTGCATTTAAAGCACCTAACAGTTTTTATTGGACAGCAGCCAGAAACTGTAGGGAAGTTGTTATTACTAGAAAGCAGAAGAAAGTCTATTATTGATCCTCACCCCCATGCTTAGTGTCTTGCACAGGGGATGTAATGGCTAATATTTGCTGAATAGATAAACAAACATGTGAATGAGTGAATGACTGAAAGCCACTTCCTTGTTAATAGGAATAAAGGCTACTGCATTAGAAACTGAGAAGGATACAATTAAGTTATTAGTGTTTCCTTCTGTATTAGTTTCCTAGGGCTGCTCTAACAAAGTACCACAAACAGGGTAACTTAGACAATAGAAATTTACTATCTAATCATTCCGGGGGCCAGAAGTCTGAGATCGAGGTGCTGACAAGTTTGGTTCCTTCTGAGGGCTGTGAGGAAAGGAACTATTCAGGCCTCTCTCCAGGGTCTGGTGGTTTGCTGGCAACCTTTGGTTCTTGTTGGCCTGTAAAACATCACCTAGTGTCTGCCGTCATCATCACGTGACATTCTTCCTATTCCACATTATTCCCTTCCACGTTGTCTTTCCTCTGTACATATCCGTCTCTTGTATCCAAATCCCAACCCTCCCTTTTATTAGTATGTAGAGCCCACCCAAATGACCTTGTCTTAACTTGATTATCTGCAAAGGCTCCATTTCCAAATAAGGTCATATTCTCAGATAGTGGAGGACTGGACATCAACATCCTTTTGGGAATACAGTTCAATGCATCATAGCTTCTAATTTATAATTGATTGTAGTATATAAGGAGACATGAGACCAAGATTAAGAGCAATTGATGAAAAATATAAAAGAACATATATTTAATCATTAAACTGAATGACATAAACCCCTAGGTATTCTAACACTTAATAAAAATGATGGTTTGCAGAGTCAAAGAAAACTTTATGGACAAAGGGTAATTCAAAGGTGGGCTCTTTCCTTAAATAAATGTTATTTCCAAACAACCATATTTTCTATGTATTGTTACCAGTTAACATTTTGAAATAGCTTCAGATTACTTGAGCTTATGAGACAGCTCAAACAATAGGACCAGGCTGTTAATGCAGCATACAATAAATGTGTGTTGCAAGAAAGAAGTTTCCAGGGAACAAGAATTGCTATAGTAACCTGATATATCATTAAAAATGTAATGAATAAATATCATCAGGGTCTCAGACTCATCACATAGAAAAAACTTCAGGACTGGGATAACTAAGTAGTTCTCATGCTGATTGCCCGATGTTTTGTACGCGAAATCAGAGTGATTGTCCATTAGCGAAAAAGTAGTAATAGTCAGGTAATACAAGACTCCATAAGGTGCCTAAAAAACTCCTTCAGTATAGCCTTTTGATTTAAATCACTACCATTTTCCTCAAAATACTAATTTTAGCTGTAAGAAATAGTCACAATAATAGACCTGATTGTATGCTTTTCACAAGAAATAATATTTTGCCAACTCTTAAGAGCACAGTAGACACTGTAGTATCTTGGTATTCAGTACAGAATTAGGAGGGAGATTTTTTTCTTAGAGCTCTCTCCTGTTGTTGTAAGGTCCACTTTTCACAATCCACCTTTTCTCTCTCCCCACAACTTAACAACTCATTTAATCCCTAAGGTGTATCTTGCTGTTTGTCCATTCTTTAAACTTACTGCATCTGCCTCTGAAGATATGAGGCAGATACTCTGGCACTCCAAGTGTTAAATAAAATTCAGTCTCTTGGGCAGTACACATGGAAGGCATAGCTCAGGAGGGGTGATAGAGGAAACATTGCAATCAAAAGGCACCCCTGCTTCTACTTCCATCAGTTCTGCCTCCAGTAGCCTCTTCCTGGATTTGCCTCTTTCTGGACCTCCTACATGATCTCTGTATTTTCTTCTCAGTTTCTTTATATCCATTTTTCATGAGAGGAATGTGGTGATATCACCAGCCAGTGGTCTGAATGCTCTGGACACGGGGCCTTTACACAGGCTGTTCCCTCTCTCTGGAACACTCTTCCCCTCCTCTCCATTTTGCCTAGTTAATTACCCATTTGCCCTTCAGATTGCAGCTTCAGCTTTACTTTCTCAGATGGGTCTTCACCTGATTGGTGAAATTCCTTTCCTGTCAGCTCTCATAGCACATGCGCCTTCTGTTCTATCACTTGTCATAGTGGCACCTGTATGACAGTTTGATTAATGGAAGCACCATCAAGGCAGCAACTGTGTATTTTTGCTCACCACCATGTTTCCCACTATGGTACATAGTACAGTCTCAATAAATATTTATTGCATAAATGAATAAATGGCTTGTATTCCCTGGATTGCACTTAAGAATATCTGACTTAGACGTGCTTGCATCCAGGAAGGGTTCTGTTTCGCGTTTGCGCTGGCACAGTGTGTTGGCAGTTCGCGTGCTGTGGTCTCACAATCTACAGTGATACCGTGAATGACTGTTGAAAACAGACTTTATATATCACTCTCTTATTTTGGGTAGTATGTTTTGTAAATTGCATCACCCAGTTATAATATCACCATCCACATTGATGTATATTGTTCATAATATCATGCACACAGTTGTTGATTTAAGGTAGCCAGAAATTTTCTGTGGAGAGGAACGCTAGGTTTTAATGGTTTTTGATGTACTGAATAATTACCACTATGAACGCAGCTGAAAAAAATGGTAATAGATATGCAGAAACACTTTGAAGTGTGATTAGTTCTGTAGGATTCTGAGGCCTTGTCAGTATTTGGCAGAAAAGGGTTAATGTCACAGACCCTGTGGGCTTAAGAGGTGGGAAGTAATGGTATATTTGCCCTCTATGATACAGTATTTTGGAATCTCAGAGAAATTCTGAAGAAATATAAGAAATGGTCTTTGTCTTCAAGAAGCTCATGATCTAGTTGAGAATGGTCCATACAAAAACATAAAGCAAATCTGGATTTCTAATAATATGGTAACACACACACACACACACACACACACAGAGCAGTTTTCCGTAGCCATAATTATAAGGGAGGGACAGAATCATCCCAGTGATCTACAAAACACTACACAATCTGGATACCAACCCCTCTTACTTCTCAGACTTCACTTTCCACTGCGCTTTCCCTCTTTCACCCCACACTGGTCCACTCACTGTTTTCTGCCTCAGGGCTTTTGTACTTGCTGGTCTCCCAGTTAAGCCCATGGCTGACTTCCTCAGGTCCTTTAAGACTTGATTCAATCACCTTCTCAGTGAGGCAGACTTTGGCCACTCTGTTTAAAACTGTAACATCAGCCAATCTCGCTGCCCACAATTCCTCTCCCTTTATTTTTTCTGATGCATTTTATACCGTCTAACAATACTGTATTATCATGGTGTTTTTTTTGTTTTTTGTTTTTTGGTTTTTTTTTTTTTTTTTTTGCTGCCTTCCCTCTAGGATATAAGCTCCCCCAGAACAGAGATTTTTGTCTGTTTTCTCACTGCTGGGCCTCCAGGGTAGTCAGAACAACACCTGATACACAGTAGGAGCTCAATAAATACTTGTTGAATAAATGAATGAAAGCACTGGCCAGAATAAAAGGGGAAAGTACACGGGCTTCAGGGTTGGAGGCCCTATCTCCCCCACTTACGTTCTGAATAATCCCAGGTGCAACAGTTAGATCTGTCAACCTCATCCATAAAATGAAGAATAGCCCCCTCGTAATGGTCTCGAATTGTTCTTGTGTGTGCCGCCGCTTCCTGAATTGGATAAGTGAGACTAGTAATCTCTCCCATTCTCGTTTTGAGTAGAGAGAGACATTAGTGGAGTCTACAGAAACAAACAAGTGATGTGCAGGGACTGAATGCGATGGTGAATATTAAGTCTAAGTTCAGAGCTGGCCTGTGGAGGGCTTGACGCCCGGTGGCCCTGCACTCACCATTCTCATCTCACTTAAGCACAGCGTCTGCTCTGCCTAGAAAAAAATGAGAGTTTGGAGCAGGCTGAGAGTCACTGATCCATGTGAAGACAGCAAGATGAAGAAGGAGATGTGGAAAACCAAGACCATCTGAGGAGGTCATGACATGACCAAATACTGGGTGGGGAGGAGGATTCGTTCTTCAAGCAGGTGTGGATGTTTGAAATTGTGAAAATCAAGTCACAAGCGCTAGGGAGTGGTGATCGCAGCCTTCTGGGGTACTGGAAATGTTCTTTACCTTGATCTGGCTGGTGGTTACTTGGATGAATACATATGTTAATTCATGAAGCTGTACACTTTACAGTAGGTTAGTTAAAATTCATCAAGCTGTGTACTGTACCATATCGAAATTACACTTCAATAAAAAAAGTAAAATTATGTATGTGTCTGTGTGTGTGCACATGTGCGTGTGTGCGCGTGTGTGTATGTAGTCCCAAGGAAACCTGCTTTCCAATATGGATGGCCATGCAAACCTGTAAGAAGGGAGAGATTCAAGGAAGAAATTAATCAGTGATGAGTGGCAGACGGAAGAACTGGGACTTGAGAGATCAGGAAGATCCTGGTGCTGCTGCCTGTGCTGGCAAAGGAGGAGAAAGACGCTTGTTGGGCCGTGGAGAGAGGCAGGGGAGGCTCAGAGGGGTTTGAGGTCATTCAGTGTTGAGTCTCTACAGGGGGAATGGTGAAGCAGCTTCGAGAGTCCTCTTTCAAGTGAAAAGAAGAACTAACTGACAGAACTGCAGACCCTGGCAACTTCTGCTCTGAGCCCGTGATGCGAGTTGTAAAATCTCCTTGTGAAAGTTGGAGATATTTTTTAACACTGCAAAGGAGTGTGGGAGAGCTCTAGAAATTCTGGCTTTCAAAAGTTAAATACACAGTACTCAGTATCTATAAGGGAACTTTTATGAACATTCACAGCTGATTTTCTTGCATGGA
The DNA here is from genome assembly GCF_048773025.1 of Camelus bactrianus. Classification (NCBI taxonomy): domain Eukaryota; kingdom Metazoa; phylum Chordata; class Mammalia; order Artiodactyla; family Camelidae; genus Camelus; species Camelus bactrianus. Next base: position 37,589,708 of record NC_133550.1, on the reverse strand, counting down.
ATCATAGAAAGACAGAGCTGAAAAGGATTTCAGGTGCCTCATAGCCTCATTTTCTAGAAGCTAATCCTCAGGAAGTTATCTGTAGTGACATAGCTGGTTCATTTAAAGCTAAAGAGAACTTAAGTCTACATAGAAAATTGCTTCTTAGATGCTCTTCCTCCCCCTCCCTCTGTCCCATCCTTCCTTCCTTTCCTCCTTCCTTTCTTTTTCAAATTAGGAAGGCTTGCTTGTTTAGTAATCCCCTTAACAACAGGATGGATAATTACTTTTTAAATATTAAGAAATTGTATTTATTTTAGTCCACTCTAGTCAATAAATTTATTCGGATTGAATATTTAATATATTGAAATTTATTCCAAGTTTTTTATCTAAAAGGAACTGTGGAGTAAAATAGCATATTTGTTTGCTGTGTAGGCACTTGCTTTAAAATGTGTAATAAGATTGTTTTAGGGTCAATAGCACCTTCACAAAAGGCAAGCAGAAACATTAATATTATCCTAGGTAAGCTGTTCAAACAAAACAGCATGCTTTAATTTCTTTAATTCACACTAAGTTGTTAGAAAAATTACTCATGTTCACAGCGTGGCTTCTTCTGGGTCTATAAAACTAAAACAAAAGGAAACGACATGGAAATATTGAGGGAAAAGTCAACAATTAAAATTTTCATACTTACCCTAGTCATCATCAATTAAACAGCCAAGGAGGTGACTCAGTTTTGAGGTGGCTCTTAGAACATTTTCAATTGAAAGAAGCAAATTCATTTTCATCTCTTAGTTATATCTAAGGTGCAACTGAAATCTTAAAATATTATTTTTGAATTAGGCTCTATGACTGAAAGTTAATAGACCATCATGCACTATATTAAAGCTTACAATACTTTCTCTTTTTATTTCAAATACCAAAATGTAAAAATGGTTATTATCACCTTTTAGTAAAACAGAAAATGTTAAGTGACAGAATTAAGACATTTTTCTATCCAGGTAAGTGCATCTGGGGAAAGAATTTGAAAATACGTGTACCTTTAGCTCATATGGGGTTCTGCCCCTAAATGGACTTTGTATTGCTTATTCTGTTCCCATGGGTGAATCATTTCTGACCTCTAAATCAGGAGTGAAAAGAAAAACAGAAACGGGGAGATGTGCTTTCTCTTTGATCCATTCTCTGATCATAAAGGAAACTGGGAATATGGAAATGCGTTTTCTCTTTGATGCGGGTTTTGATCAGCATATTTATAAGCAGCACGGGGAGTTCTTGCAGAGAAATAGAAATGGGAGAAATCTCCCACCCTGGCACTGCTGTGGTTCCAATGTATCTGACATGATTATAGAAAATACAGATGAGCTCAGCTTTCACGGTGGGGCTAAATCAGATAGACAACAAGTACTTATTGAGCATCCACAGGGTGGATAACTTTGAACCGCACCCCAGGCATAAACCATAGCCTCTCACAACTCAGTTTTATGGGTAGGAGATTTAAGTGTGTTTAAGAGTTTCATACTGGCAAACATTGCCTTATTTATCCTTAATCCAGAAACTGGCATTAAATCTGATAGCAAGCCATCATTGCTATGGTCGCATTCACAAAATTGGAAAAGAAATTCATCCATATCCTAGGAAGCCCACATCTGTGCTCTCTCCCAGGCCTGGTGTGAGCAGTGTATTATCATTTTTGAGTTCTTAAATTCCCAACATCAAATGGAGGTCTCACTCTATTGGTGATCTTGGTTGTTCCCCTAGAAACTCAAAGTGTGTCAGTGACATAATGGTTTCTAATTGGATTTAGTGTCTCCACCATCTCCTCCTCCTCTTCCTTCTTTTATTCATTTCCATTGCCACCCACCTCCCCCAAACCAAGCTCTAAATGCTTCCCCAACTTTGTTGTTATGGTTATTAACTCTTATACCCTGTCAGATCAGGAATCCTCCTGGGCCCTTGTCGCCGTGATGTCTGGGTCTGGGTTGTTTGATTCTGGAACTTCGTTCTCTCGTCCTTGTTCCCATAGTGTGAAAATCTAGTCAAAGGCAAGGGGATATGGAGCGGTGATTCCCACACCTTAATGATGATCGAAATTATCTAGGGATCTTTCTTTAAGTAAAAGAAGTCTCTGGACCCCATCTCTGGAAATTGATTTCAGTAGGTCTGAGATGAATTCTACTGATGTGCTAGTATGTTTTCCTGTAAAACCTGCTACTCAGAGGGTGGTCTGCAGAGCGGCAGCCTTGGCCCTCACCTGGGGGCTTGTTAGAAATGCTGTATCTCAGGCCTCACCCCAGATCTATTTGATCAGTCAGAATCAACATTTTAACCAGCTCTCCATGCATAAGCATATGAAAGTTTGAGAAGTTCTTCTGATAAGAACTCTGACGCTGAGGCAAAAAATCTAGACTGTCTTCTCAAAATTGCTGGTGACCTAGGACATGTGCTTTAAACTTCCTACTCATTTCCTCATAGGAAAGAGAAAGACATTGAGAGACAGACGTACAGACATAGAGAGTTGGTTTAAATGATGTCTTATTTTACAAGATGCTAATTAGTTTTAGAGACTTTTTAGCAATAGAGGTGAATTAGAAAGATAATTAAGAGAAATAAGAATGTCAGGGTATATGTGCTGTGTTCAGTGTGTGTATATGTATGTAGTGTGTGTGTGTGTGTGTGTGTGTGTGTGTGTGTGTGTGTGTGTGTGTAACGGGAAAGCAATGACTCCATTCCCCACTGCATTAATTTGCTAGGACTGCTGTAACAAAGCGCCACAAACTGGTAGCCTTAAACAATAGAATATATCGTCTCACAGTTCTGGAGGCCAGAAGTCCAAGCTAAGGTGTCAGCAGAGATGGTTCCTGTGAGGAGCTGTAAGAACTGTGAGGAAGGAGGCTTCTCTCCTCACTTCTCCTCCTTGTTTGTGGCAGCTTAGCTGTAGTCTTCACGTGTGTGTTCTCCCTCTGTGCATGTCTGTCTCCAAATTTCACACTGAATTAGGGCCCACTCTAATGACCTCATTTTAACTTGATTACTTCTGTAAAGACCCTATCTCCAAAAAAGGTCTCATTCTGAGGTACTGGGGATTAGAATTTCAACATTTGGATTTTGAGGAGACACAGTTCAACCCATAGCATCCAAAATAGTAGCAGACTGCAAATGAGAAAAGGGATGTGGGGTCCCTGAACCCCTCTCTCTGTCATCCCCACATCCACCTGGGATTAGATCAGAACTATTGTGGAGAAATAGCCCCTGAGAACACCTGCTCCCTGGCCTTGAGGTCACACCCACCCCAGCTGATTATGCTCAGCCTCAGTCAAAACACACAAATCCTTCCACTTTGCCGACTTTTACTTCTTGACCATAAGCAATTGGAGGATCAAGACAAATGATCTTTGATGGACTACTGGCAAGGTTTATTTCCACTAAAAATCAAACCCACCATAATTTCTTTCTAATGGCCCAACTGATCCCTGATCAAGGCGTACAAATCTACTCAGCCCTCAGTCCTCTCAGCTTCAGGAAGACAAAAATGTCAGAGATTTTCTTTGCTAGGCATTCTGCCATTGTCCCCTGGGTCCTGGTTTTATTATTGCTGTGTCTGTGAGGTGTGGTCTGTGCATAATCTGAGAAAGTGAGCTACATGCTGGTTGACCTTGATTTAAAGCAAAACGCCGTGATGGACTAACTTCCCCAAATAGCAGTGGATGCAGAGAAAGGAGTGAGAGGAAGCCTAGAGTGAGAAATGGCGGGGGTTTGAATGCCTTCAGTATTCACAAAACCTGAGGCGACATAGACAAATCAGGCTACCAGCCAGGAGAAACCTGTACCCCACAAATATTTCCCTGAGAGTCTACAGAGTTATATAGTGAGTGACTCCAGTAGTAGAATAAAATATATTCATATTAAATCTTTCCATGACACCTGCTTTTGTGAACTTAAATCAAGTTCAAGGTGACCTTGATAAATTGGAGAAGTGGATACATGAAAACAGAAAGTGGTTTCACAGGTAATTCATGTAGGATAATTCAGACTTTGTGAATATAAGCCACTGATGGGACTGATTGTGCGAAAGAATGGCAGGTAGATTGTCATCAGAGGCTAGGCAGAGTGTTTCAAGGTCAACGTAGAGTGTGAAGGTGTCCTAACGTGGATTAATATGTGTGAGTAAGATGGACAGAGCCTAACATAAAGGTTTTCAAACTTCTTTGACCATGACTCATAGTAAAAAATAATTTAGCATTGTGACCTAGTACATGTACATTACACATATATATCTGAAACGAATGTTTGACAAAATAATAGTTACCCTTACTACATGTGAGACTCTACTTCTCCCTTCCTCTCCTCTCCTCTCCCCTCTCCTCCCTTCCCATTCCATTCCATTCCAGGCTATATCCTATTCTATCCCAGGCCATATCCTATTCTATCCTATCCTACCCTATTCTATATCTCTTCATTCTTTTTTTAAAAAATTTAATGCAGGTGTGACTTAGTACATTGATTTTATGACCCACCTACTGGGGCGCAACCTGAAAAGGATGAAAGGATTATCACTAGACGAGTGGGTCTCAACAGGGCGGGGGTTGGGCAGTATTTGACAATATCCAGAGATACTTTAGGCTGCCTCAATTGCGAGGGTGCTACTGGTATCTAGTGGATAGAGGCCAAGGATGTTGCAAAATATCCTGTGATGCACAGGACAGCTCCCCACAACAAAGAAATATCCTGCCCGTGATGTCAGCAGTGCTGCTGCTGAGAAACTCTGCTGTATACTTAGCACTCTTCTACATGTTCTTTAGAGCGTGATTTTCCATCTGAGTTTCTTGGCGTCTAGGGATCTCCGTCAAAGTGGTTGAGGGGGAGAGTGACAGGACCCTAGGACTCCAACTCCCTCCTGCACCAGTCAGAGCAGGCTAGACTTCTGTTTGTAGGATGACCAGCTCATCCGGTTTGCTTGGGACTTTCCTGGTTTTAGCACTGGAACTTCCTTAGAACCAGCATACCAGGCTATTTGATCACCCGATAGTATTCTAGACGGGAAGAATGGTTCTTGGGTAGAAAGAGTTCTGCTTAAAATAAGAGAGGAAGGCTGTTAAAAGCCCCTGCTTTTAGAAGCATAGATCTTACAATGGAAGGGTAACTTGGAGGAGACCCCTCAGGGATCATTTTTTAAATGTTATTAATGGTTTGAGGAAGAGTCTTTCAAAGAAATGTTAAAGAACTTGATTTTTCTCCGTAGGCTGAGAACCTTGGGGAAAGAAAGATCTTAATTACCATAGTCATGGGAGGAAAGCAACCACACTATTTGAATGAATTTGAGCAACTATTCTCTGCTGTTTCATTTGACAGGTTAAGAGGCATTCATCTTGCTTGCAGTATCAGGAAGAACTTTTTGCATTTAAGAAAATATTTGGAATGTCTTTTTCTAGATTTTTTTCTGAGGGAAAAAAGATGAGAACTTAAACTTTTAGAAGATGTATTTTGAACTGGGGACTTCCTATAGTCAGGGGACTTTTGGCTGTGGGTTCTTGAGCTTCCTTCAGTCGGTGATTCTATAACTGTCTTGAACCTTTATCTGGCAAGTTCCCTGGGCTTGGTTCACTCTGGAATTAATGAAAAAAGACACAAATCCTGTATTTTAGGAAATGGCATTCCCCAAACAGTCAATCAAAAATCAATCACATCTTTTTTTAGGTCGTATCTTCTTGAAACTGTTTTGTAAGGATATTTTTTTCTATTTCTTGCAAACCAACTTACTGTTGTTACTCAGTAGTTTCTCTCAGACCTCAGAGGTACAACTAATTAAACGTCAACAAGGCAGCACATGACCTCACTGCCTGACCTCCTTTCAGTGCCATTTTGTTATACTTTGGTTCAATGTTCTCATATACCCTTAGCCAAAGGTCAACAAAATATTTCAAAGCTATAATTAATAATATCTTTTATACTTTAAATGTTTTAAAAGCAATAGAAATCCCCCTGATCTCTCTTTGCTGCCCAGAGTTAAAATAGTTACATAGTAAGATGGCTTCATTTGAACTTCCTTTCTCCAGAAGAGACTGTAATAACATTTTCTCTGTGAAGATGAGACATCCACCCAAAGGTGAGGAGAAGGAAGACATTCCTGTATGTAGAATGTCACCAATCATTTTTAAAAATAGAAACTACTTTTTACTTCCCTGATGCATCGAGATCTTGTGGAGTGTGACATGCTGGTGAAGTCTGACTCAGGAAGTGAGAGGGCTGCTCACCGAGGTGGAAAGCCCAGGAAAGAAGCATTAGAGTGAACTGAGCTGCTGTCGCCTTTCACTACCCGCTTCAATGGAAACTCCCAAGGAACTGCAGAGGCAGGGCAGCGAAGGGGCTCTGGGCTCACAAATGAGCTTCTGACACCAGCTTGTCAAGATGCTTCTAGATGTAAACAGTGCCTTTCTAACAAGGCAACACCTCACTTCCTTCCTTAGGAATAAAGAGAATCTCTCTGAAAACTCAGGAACTGTGTCACCAGTGTTTACAGTATTTTAATTATTATAGACCCATTTGTTCAATTTAAGAGGCCATGGATAACACTTAAATACCTGAATGGTCTACCCTGCATTCAAAGAGTCACTGAGCTATAAAATACTCATTTGCCAAACTCTGTTGTCTTAGACCATTAGTTACGACCGAGATCCATAATGATTTGGCCATTCCCAGTGATAAGCAAAAGAGAAGCGGTTCATTATCTTTAGCACTCACAACTAAAATTCCTTACTGCAACTCTTAACTGAATGGTTCTGTTCGCTAGTAGTTTTTCCTAAAATTTATTTTTTTTTGAAGAAAAGTCATTTTTTTCCCTCAGATAACTGCATGTATATTTTGTTTGAGAACACATATTATGTACTTAGCAAAAATTGAATGTGGAAATCTTTCTCACATTTCAAATGAAATATCATTAAGCAAAGCTCTTGTTGCTTGAGTTAAAAAAAAAATTATGGTGTAAATAGTATTATACAGATAATGGTCTTACTCCAGTTCGCTCTCTGAATGGAACATAATGGCTCAGCACAGACATTTAAGAACCAGGTTGGAAAAAGGAACAATATGAAGGGAATAGAGATGAATTATAGACTCAGGATGGTTTGATGATTGCCTAACATTTCTTAGCTGAGTAAATGAGAAAATAACTTGATAAATACCACAGGTATGGAGGGTGAGACCTGAGGACTTAGGTTGGCAGGAGATTGAGAACCAAAAAGAACTCAACTCATTTAAATACATAATAAATCAGAATAGGGGTGTGTGGAAGGGAACAGATAAAGAGGAGGAGACACAGGAGGAAAGGAAGTCTGGGGCAGCTAGTGAGGAGTTAGGCTCTGAGCAGCAGAAATGATTGTTACTCTAAGAACGGAAGCTGAATACTGAATTTATCAAAATGTTTGATAAACTCCTAAATGGCTTTTGCATTCCTAGTCCCATTCGGTTTTTTTGTGCTGTTTTAGGTTTGGTTTTCTTTTCTTTCTGTTTTCTGGTTTTTGGGTTTTTTTGCTTTTTAATTTTTAAAAATTTTTAAATTTGCTTTGTGTTAGAGCATTTATCGTTCTCTGAAACTCTTATATAAGATCTCTATAATCTATGTGTTTGTTTATGGGCCAGATTTTCCTACTAGCTGAGGGGATTTTGTCTGTTTTCTTTCCCCCTATTGTCCAAGGACCTACAGCAGTGCCTGATTCAGAATGGATCCTGATACATATTTTTGAATGAACGAACAAATGATTGAATGAGAACTACCAATACCCTTAAGGCTTTCGGAAAACTTGGGGGAAATGCAGAGAAGATTTGATGGCCTGCCTAAGATGACCTTATTTAAATCTACTGGTTGGTGTCATCCAAAGATTCCAGTTACCTTAAAACTCTACCAGTTCTTCCTTTTCCCAATTTTCTCTTTCCCAGTAGCCTAGCTTTACCTGCACAAATTCATGGTCTCTCCCCTAGTCCAGGTGTGTGGATCACATTGTATACTGTATTGTTTTATGATTATGGCTTTTCAGATTCTGCTGCTTTATTTAGTGATAGGACTTTTCTAGTCTCATTAATAACAAACAGAATTTAGCAATGATATTTTTTCCAGCTCTAGAAATAAGATGGATGAAATTTATAGTAGACTGTTAGTATCTCATACCCTACATTCTATCTTCTGATTTTCAACTCCAAACTGTGAAAGCTGACAACCCACGCATTAAACTTGCTTAATGCATGGAAGTTGTTATGAGGATGACAAATGGAAGTGCTTCATGGTCCAGAATAGCAATGCAAACCAATGAAACTGGCCCACCTGCAATAGTAGGGTGGAGGGCAGTGGTGAGTGGGAAGGTGCTAGCCTCATCCGAAGGTGTTCAGGTTCCCAGTTTGACAAGTTGTGCTAGCCAAATATAATGCAGTTATATTAGCATCTGGGAAATGCTGTTTTGTAGCTATGATTCCTAATCTCAAGCATAATGGGGTTAAAAAGCTGATTTTGCTCATAAATTCAATTTGTTTTATAAGTCCTTATAAATTGTTCAGTCAATTCTGTGACTCATATGAAGATCTTACGTGAAAATATCTATATAGATATAGATCTATAGATATATACATAAATATTGAGAAAAAGGAGTTGTGTATCAAATCTACAGTGTTGAGGTCCAGAACAAAGGCAATATACAGAGGTTGGTAAGATAGTCTATGAACTGCAGAAGCATGAAATTGGAGCCAGAGGTGATGAGGAAAAGTATGAGCTGCCACCCCGTCTCTAAAGTTCGTGGAGAGCTCAGTAGGGATGAGGCTTCTCTTCCCACGTGGAATCTAATTTAACTTAATTCTGTTTGCAGCTGATTCAAATCCCAACTCCTCCCTCAGTCGTAGTCTGGCCTTGGACAAGTTACTTAACTGTGTTACCTCTGTGTTAAAGTGTCTTTATCTGTACGGTGCAGTTTATAATGGTAGGCGCTTCATGGTTCACATTCAAAGGGATGCTGTGAAGATTAAAGGAGTTAAGGCACATGAAGGACTTAGAGCAGGAACTGAAAAGATTGATTGATTGATTGATTATTGTCATTGTAACTTTGTTGCTATTTCAAAAGGCAGGGGAGCTCTGCTGACATTTAAGTTTTCTTTATTCTGCCCCTGTTTTCCCTACCCCATATGCCCACTTGTTTAGGGCAATTGTAATGGGTTGTACTGATCAATGTAACTCCAGTACCTCTACCAATCACTTATGGATATGCCCTTTTTATATAGGAAAAAAAATGCGTGGGTGCTGTTGATGTATTCTAGATGATAAGCTACTGAAGTGCAGGACCTATGCCTCATCCTAGACCCGGGTCTCTGATAGTCCCAAGTCTAGCATTTTTTGAAACCTAATGCCAAGCCCAGGAGGCAGTGTTTCCCAACTTCTCATAGCACATAATGGGTCCTTGATACAAGCCTGTTGAATATGTGAAACTATTTTGCACTCACAGTTGCTAACCAATGGAATCCTTTCTCCTGGAGATTTGATTAGAAACGTATGCTCAGTATTTTATATTCTAAAAGCAGCACTGGTCATGCCGTTAGTTTTGCAGTTCTTCAGCAACCCTGCTCTTAAGCTACTAAACCTGATTATACCTTCTACGAGAAGACTTGCACCTTCCACGAGAAGACTTGAGTTTACCCTTCAGCTAGTGTGCATCAGATGTCTTGCCAACCTGTCCACCATCTGCTTCATTTCTCCCTCTCCTGGGTACCCGAACACACACACACACACACACACACACACACACACACACACACACAGAGCAACAGTAAAATCTTTTTTCCTTGAGCCAAACAGAACAATCCCTTGCTCTCCCCAAAACAAACTCTCCATGCATATTAACACATGACATCAATACCCACTGAAGTGACTGAAAAACCAGTTCTGCAAACAGAAAGATTAATCTGCTCCTTCATAATCTGACTAAAATGACATGTTCTCTCCAGGCCCTCAGAAAAGACAGAACTCACATCCTCCAGTCAGAGATGAGGTTGCTCTCTGTGGGCTGTGTGCCTCTCTGAGGCTGCTCAATCCCTTTCATATCCATTTCTAGGAGTTTAATTGCATCAATAAAGTTCTAAGCAGGGTGGCATGTATTTGAAGAGACTGCGTGAGATTAGCCACTTGCCACTCTGAGTTTTCAGTCTGAATGTCTCATCTTCCTGAACTTTCTTATGGTTGAAAGGAGGATAATGCAGGACCTCAATAAGCTGAGGGTAATAAAAGAAGGCAATCTATGTGAATGTGCTAAGCAAATCCCTAGCATTTTCCCTGCTTCTTTAGTTAAGGAAATTGATGACCAACTAGGGCCAAACAGGTGGTAATAACCCCCACCTATCACTACCTTGGACAGTGGCTCACAAGTCCCAAAGAATAGTTTCGGAGTTCTTAACAGTGGTTAACCTTTTTATTTCTGAAGGATTTTTTCCTTGACTCTTTCTCTCTTTTTCTTTTTCTTTCTTTCTTTTTTTTTTCTTTTCTGGCCCTCATGAGCATCATTCCCCCTAGACCCAAACTCAACCACAAAAAAGTGTATTTGACATTAAAAAAAAAAGTACCAACATCATGAAATAAAAGCAATTTTCAAATGTTACACAACTTCGGGCATTAAGGAGGGACATAGCCCCTACCTAATCTCTCAAATAACAAAGATAAAGCAATCACAAAATGTTACCACCTGAAGGAATTTAAAACCTGACACATTTTGAGTATCAAGGGACCTTTAAAGGATTCTTACCAAGTAGACCACCATAGCTAAGATCCTCAAGAAACTCTAAAATCAACATTATTGCTCCACACATGTTTAAAATGTGCAGAATTCCAGGAAGCAACAAACCATTTTTTTTTAGAATAAACAAATATTTGAAAATAAATGATTACTAATTAGCATATCTTGAGTATATACTATGTGCCAGGCACAGTTCGAAGTGCTTTACATGTATTAATTCACGTAGTCCTCATAAGAATTGAACATAAACTCTTGCACAAGGTCACACAGCTCATCAGGGACTGAGCCAGGATTTCATCAGAACAATCTTGGTCCAGATTGCTGCTTTCTAGTGCAAATGATTCTATGCTAACTGTAGAATCTGCAGTGGAGCAGAGCTGTGTTCCAGTCTCCCCTTCCTGTATGGTAGCACTACCCCAACGTCAGCTGCTCACACTGCTGCCTGATTTAAGACTGCATCCCGCACCCCCCCCCCCCCCAGTTTTAAAGCTACATGTGGCCTTATGACCATGTGCTGGCCAATGAGATACAAAAGGAAGTGATGCATAGGAATCCTAGGAAGACTGTTAAATGGAGCTGATCCAACTGAGAGGCATCTCTCTGTCCTTCCGTTTGTCCTCCTTCAGGATGGCAACGTGGATATGAAAGTTGGAGCCATCACATGATAGCATGACTATGAGGCTGAAGCCATGCACTGGGATGGTGGCAATAGAAAGATAAAAGCCCCCACACCAGCCTTGGTCAGTCTACATCGAGACATTTATAATATCCAAGAGAGGCCTTTTGTAGCCTCTTTTTTGAGGGTCTAGCTTGACCCTAGTTTCCTTAACTTTCCCCCTAATTTTGTCTGTTGTGGCTTCTTAATCTCTTGGTCTCTCTTCTTTCCATCCAGTTTCTTAATTTTTTCCCTTCTCCCCATCCCTTTCCTTCTCCACTTCCCTCCTTCATCATCTGTGGTTCCTTTTCCATTCTTTTTTCTCCTTAATATCAATACTAGCTCTCTTTCATGCTCTGTTTCTATTTTTTTTTTAAGTGAGTGTAAGAATTAAGAATGCACATGGAAGGTGATATGCAATTTTGGGTGAGAATATGGTAATTGTATCTGCATGGTAGGATTATGGATGATTTCATTACTAACTCTACCACTAATAATACATTCTAAAGTTATGTGTGTCTTTCAATAAAACATAATGATAAATTGTGCATTCATAATTCTCTCTAAAAATCAGGATTAGCCATTTTGTGTTTATTCATAATGTTTTTTTTTCCTAACCAAGGAGTTTTCCCTCAATCATTGAAATGTTCAGAGGTTACCTTTAATGTGTGGCCTGGACAGGCAGACCCATTTTAGTATTAGGGCAAGGTAAATATAATTAGAAAGCTAAATATGTTTTTAAATCATATAATACATTTTAATCCCCCAAAACAAGGATTTGGGGATTTTCTGCAGGTTTGTATTATCCACGCGAGTGAACTCCTCCATGCAGGAGTTGTGTTAATTGAAAATTAGCAATTGGCTCCTGTAATCCTAGAAGTACATTACCTAAAATCACTTTTAGTTACAAGAAAACAAAATGTATGCTGAGAATAAACAATATGACATGCAATATAAGCAACCACTCTTCTTCATTACTGGTACCTCGGGGTCTGGTCAGAGCAGGCAGCCATTGATGGGCTAAAGTTTCTAAGCATATTCTTTCATGTACTGAGTGGACTCTTCATTCTCAGAACTGTCAGGTATTATAGATGGAAAGAAAAGTAAGTTCCTTCCAAGTTCTCTGATTCTAAAAAAAAAAGAATTGACCAAGGAAACCTATTGTTTAAACAGAGCTAAGCGACTTGAAATGAAATGGTCTTTCATTAAAACACGTTTTCATTTCTTAAGGCAGCATTTGGTTCCAAATATAGGAGAGATAATATGGTTTTTATTTTAATGTTGACATTATGAAGATTCCAGTAGAGACTTTTGCTGAGGAAACTAGAAAAAGGGGAATCTGATTTGTGTCTGTTTCTTAGAAGAGGAATATTTCTGGCAACTATAAAATCAAATGTACCTTCTTCTAAAACTTTTGAAATTTGGGCAAACTGTGCTCCATCATCTATTTACTTTGGGGAAATTGCATATATTTTGATAACATCATGTATCTGTATGTATTAACTTATTGTGCAATAGGGATCTATCGATGTATGAGGGAAATAAAGCCTTTTCCTAGGCATTTATTTAGCTTTCTTCAACCTTTCACAGTTATTTGTGCGTTCAAGTGTGGCCTGTCAGGTGCTGCAGCTTCATTACAATCCAGGATTTCACTTGTTCTCCTTTAACCCTTTCATGCCACCTGATTTTCTCACAGCGTTTTACTCTGCCAGCAATGGTAAAGCCAGCAATTTTGATTTCAGAGAAAACATAATCTATAGTTTAAAGTCGACTCTCAAGAAATATAATTAAGTTATGTTCTGTGAATTGGAAATTGTGTTGTCTCATGTAGGTAGCTCAGATTTCTGTTGTCTGCTCCTGCCGTCTCCCCTTTTTTCCTTTTCTCTCTCCTTTTTTCCAACAATATTAAAAGCCAGTTCAGTGATTTCCTTATCTAAGGAGACCAGCTGTTTCCTGGAGGTTGGATCTAGTCTCTCCTTTCTAAATCAATGTCTGTCATAGGGAGACAGAAATATGTGTATGACTTACAGGATTTGTCTTCATAATGATGAATGTTTAGTTAGAACATTGATTATAAAAATAGAAACCAGACTTTGAAAAGCAATTTAAAGCTATAGTCTCTCTCTGTTACGATCGCTAAAAGCTAATGAGTGTATTTCTTTGGTGTAGTTAATCTTTCCAGAGTCTAACAAGTTAATGTGGGAAAGATTACATTTTAGTGTGTGATAAACATTTTGCTGATTAGTCCCCAAATTATATGCTAACTGTTTAGCCCATTATTTAAATGTGGTATAGCATAGAATCTGCTGCTTAACTAATGATCACTTGGAAAAAGATCCAGACTCAGGCAGAATGGAAAGAACATTTATGTGTTCTAAACTTGAAGATACATTACATGTGATTAAAATTTAAAATTGTTGCAGGAACAGTTGTTTTCAAAGAGATCAAAGGTTGGTTTTTATGCATACATCTTACTGCAGTTGGTTTATAATTATTTATCAAATGTCTGACAAGGCTAATGAGCTTTGTCTACATTTTCCATCCATCTTACTAGAATTTATTCTCTCCACTTTTCAAGACTGTAAATATGCATAGAACTACAACTGGCAGAATTTTCTCTAAATTGAGGGAGTTCATTATAAAGCAAATGGCTTCATAAAACACCTGAAGCTTAAGTTTGAAACACCTAAAATAAAAAATTTCATGACCTTGTAGTTTGAATTTTCAAATAAGCATAGGTTTTTAGATCTGAGGGTAGATACAGAGATTATCTAACCCAATCCTTATTTATTTTTTCAAAAGAAAATATTGAGGAAAAATTCAACTGGGAGGTTACTCTTAATAAAGCATTTACTTAAAAATTTGGGGTACCAATGAAGAGGAGTCTCTCTATATAAATTCATATGTGTGACATATACTCACACATCTGACTCTAGTGCATAAGTCATAGAAATGCAAACTGGCTTTCATAATGAAAGAGATCTATTGGCTTCTGTAACAGGACGATCTAAAGACATGCTGGGTTTCAGGGTTGGTTTGATTCAGCGGTTCACTGATGTCATAGAAGTCTTTATTTCCCTCCCATCTTTCCTACTGTGGGCTTCATCATGAGGCTGACTTCTCCCAGAGTGGTAGAATACCTTTGGTAGATATAATTTTAGGCTGTATATCTACATATGATATCAACCAGATCAAAAGAGGAAATCCTAGCTTCTCATATGAACAGATCACCTTCATTCCAGAAGCCCCCCAAAACTGCCTGTCATGTTTAAACTGGACAAATAACCTCTGGCCAGAATCACACCACAGACTGAATTGCTTATGGCTGGTTTATTTGACAAGTAGCCAAGGAGGTGGGTAAAACCATAGGCTTAACTATGGGTCAGACTTACTGGATTAAACCATCAGGGCTGTGCCTAGACTCCCTCAGGAAGGAAGACTCCCTCAGCCTCCCCCACTGCCCCACATTGACCAGGCAAACAACCACAACTTCTACTACTATCTATGCGCCTTTTTCTTTTAGTAATCATAAAAGTAAATTATGCTTATTGTAGGAGATTTGAAAAATGCCTTCAAGAATAATTTAAAAATCACTCATAATCCGACTTTTAGAGATTATAATTAGTCAAATGTTAATCAACCATGAACAATTGGTGTACTTTCTTTTAATCATTTTAAAAGATACAGTCTTAAAATTACACTATATCTATGTCTGCCTGTCAGTCTATTTATTTAT
Source organism: Camelus bactrianus (assembly GCF_048773025.1). Classification (NCBI taxonomy): domain Eukaryota; kingdom Metazoa; phylum Chordata; class Mammalia; order Artiodactyla; family Camelidae; genus Camelus; species Camelus bactrianus. Next base: position 37,574,578 of record NC_133550.1, on the reverse strand, counting down.
GTATCTATCTTCAGTTTTATATCCTATTTTATATTTCAACGTAACACTATTGGAAACCTTTCCCCGTAACATTTAGAACTTTGATTTTTCAAGGATAGTTGAGTAGAACTGTTGGGGCAGACAATAAACAGTTATAGGCAATGCTTTGTTTCTCACCAGGCTGTCTAAATCTTTTCATTGTGTCTTCTAGCGTCATTGGACTGAAAAGGGCACTGAGACTTTATTTCATCTCTAAATGATTCTAAAAAATTCCTCAGGATTCTAGGACTTTCTGTGGAGTAGGAGTGCAATCATTAGAGGTATAGAAGCTGTCGGTTGCTAGAAGAGGTCTTCTTTGAGTTAAGGCAGATATATATTGACCAAGGAGGCAGGAGAACTGATCAGGCCTCAGGACACTGGGTTTTTAGTTCAGTCTGTACTATTATCCAGTGTCTGAGTTGAGAAACCATTGTAAATGGTCTATGTGTCATTTTCCTTATTCCTCAAGTGGGGTAAGTGTTCTCAGGTACCTCGTCAGAATAAAACAATATGAAGTATAACTATGAGAGTCATAATTAAATGATTTCCTAATGTACGTCTTGATGTCAATCTCATTATTTCATTGTAAGAATTTGAATTATTTTATCTTCTTGTGAAGTGTTGGAGTGGTAGAGTAGATATTGTTAACCCCTTTTGACAGATGAGGGAAGCTAAGGTCAAAATGATATAATTAACATTAGAATTGCTCTGCTTCTTTGAGGTGTCACCACTGGGTGATGAGGATGACGATGGTGGTGGTTACAAACACGATGGTAATAGTTAACAGTCAAGAGCGATGAAGTACCTAAGAGCTAAGTTACCATGAATAATATTTGTGGCATCTATTTTTAAAAGGCATCTATTTTTAAAAACTGGGCTTCGTCATCCCATTTTCTCTCATCTAGTTGAATTGGTGGAAAACTGCTTAAAATGATTTTTTAATTCTAAATTTTTTAAAGTAGCATGTATTTAGTAAAGACAGCTTAGAAAATGCAGGGAAGGAAAAAATAAGAAGAAAAAAATCACTCTCACTCTGCTACCTATAGAAAACCAATAGTAACTGGCCTTTTAAGCTTTTTTTTTCCCCCTATGTTCACATTATATTTATTTCTGGTAATATTAAGTTCTTGAAACTAAGGAAGAAATTGTAGCAAGACCTAGAGATGACTTTATAATACAGTAACTGATAACAGTATTGAGTGCCATCTCTGACAATATTATCTGAAGTACTTTAAAGATATTAAATATACTGCTCACAATTACTGCTGGTAACTTATGGATCAAGCTCTAATGTATTATCTCTATTTTACATGTGAAGAGACCAACACACACAACAGTTAAGTCGTTTGTCCCATGTCATGTATCTTTGGACTTATGCCATCTGACTCTAGAGCTTATATCCTTAATCTCTGTTCTGTGCTGCTGCCCTGCAGTGTACCAGAACTTCCGGGGATGCCCTGGAATCTGAGGATTTGGGACACTGACCTATATCCTGGAAGCATTCTTTGGACGATCTTTTGGCTTGTTTTGCTTTCTGTGGGGTGTTAAACAAGCTTGCAGCTAGAAGTGCAAAGTGGAGCAGCTGGAAAACCAGTTGTAGTGAAAGCTGAAATCCCAGAACCTTGGCCGACTATGCACTCATTCATTGCATGGAGCTTGTGGAGTTTCACGTACAAGTGGTCTACCAGTCTCTCCCCAGGGAATGGACAAGATGGTGGAGGACAGGAATGTTTTAGAGGACCTTCCTTAAGTAGGTCCTAATGACTCTCTCATGATGACATCGCTTTTAGTTGCTTTTTACTTCACATATGAGTGTGATGACAAATGATATTTGTGTTATAAATTACTGTTAAAAAGCTAAAAAATAATTTAAATTTTTAAAATTTGTGTTTCTCAAATTCTAATAATAAACACATACTATTTTTTTATAACCAAAAACCAAAATCTAGGACTCTATCCCCTTGCAGGCCCTATAGCCGATCGTGGAGTTAGACTGTCTGGCTTAATATCGAGGCTCTGCCACTCACCATCTCATAGTCTTGAATAAGTTTCTCAACATATCTGTGCTGTGGTCTCCCCATTTATAAGGTGGGGATAAGAACTTCACATGCTTTAAAGTGTGATTGTGAGGATTCTGTGAATGACACATTAATAATTGTGCTGTCACATACTAAACACAATCTTAGAAAGTATCCTACAAAAATGTGCACAGTCCTATATGAACAAAGATGTTTCCAGAAGCACTGATTTTAATAATGAAAAACTAGAAACAACCAATATGTCCATCCATAGGGGTAATAACTAAATAAATATTAATACATGACAGTATAGAATTTTGTGCCACCCTTAAAATTAGTAAGATGTATAGAAACTCTGCCATTAGATTGCAAGATTAGTGGAAGCAAAGATACTGTTCTTTATTTTATCCTTAAGGAACAGGACTGGCACATAAGCGCTCAGTGAATATTAATTAAAAGAAAGAATAAATATTTATGAATTAATATCAACAAAATTCTATTATGTATTAAGTGGGGAAAAAAAAGCAATTTATAGAACTTTCCTCCCCATTTGCTTGCCTTTTCTTATCCTTCAAGTTTTAGTTTTTCCAAGAGCGGTTTCTGATCCCTTTACCTAATGCAGGACCCCTCAGTATTCTCTTTTCCAGCTCTGTGTTTATTTCCTTCCTTGGGCTGATCACAATTTATAATCCTTTTATTTACATGTTAATCTGCAGTTACTGTTTTTCTCTATGTCCTTCCTTCACTAAAATATAAGGTACCGAAAGGCAGAAACCATGTCTCTTCTGTTCACCATTAAACCTCAGCAGCCAATCACATAGTAGATACTCAAACAAAATTTGTTGAATGAAGGGATAGAAAATTAGTATGAAAGGATTCACAATAAACTGTTAACAGTGGTTTCCTCCTGAGTAGGGAGAAACTACAAGGAGCTGGGTGAAGGGATGTTTATTTTTCACTCTACTTTCTAAATAGTTGGTTTTAAAATAGTAAATCTGAATCACATTTATCACTAAAATACAGAATTATGCCAAAACATTGACTTGACTGGGAAAGAATTACTATTCATTAATCTATCCTTGCCATGACTGCCTCCCTCAGTGGGGTTTCAGTGGGGAAAAGCATCCGTGAGTACTTTCTGTGTTACCACCCCCACTTCTATAGGAAGGACCTTTCAGCTTTGTGGAAGAGGTGAAATTCTTGCTAGCAGATCCACTCTTTACCTAGGATTTCTGTTTCCTTTAAGGATGTTATTTGATTATACATATTTTGCTAATCAGTTTATTTAAAATGCATTTTCTGAGAGCCTCTTAAGGTGTGTTGAAGTGTGGCCACAGGTGGTTGATAAGATTATTTACCTATTAATGGTGATGAGTGGGGAGACAGAATATGTGGAGAGGCAGTACATCTTAGAAAATCAGTACATAGCAACATAGGTTTAAAAAGAGAGTCATTTCCATTCTTGTCAGATGAACAGGTGCTGAAATTGCACACAGGACAAAAGCATATCCTGAAGACATGACAATACTTACAAAATGATGACAAGAGGCTACCCCAAACTGCAGCAACCAAAAGGCCCACCTGGAGATATTTTAATGACTCAGATTTGAAGCTAATTTTATATGTCTTATTGAAACCATCTTTTCTACAGAAACATCTGCTGTTCCTTCTATAGAGCAAGCCCGAAATTGCCAATGGGTGATGGTGACTTGATTGACAAAATGCTTATCCCAGATACACAAGGTTCAGCCTCAGAAAGCTGGATGCCCAGTAGATGCCTATAATGGAAGGTGCCTAGAATGGAAGAGAATATCTTGACTCTACAAATCCCCCCTCCACCAGCTCGCGCGCACACACACACACACACACACACACACAATGACATCTTATCACTTTGGCTGCATAAAACAAACACTGCACTTCCTCCAGATCAGTTTCTCAATCTCAACAATATTGACTTGGGGCCATAAATTCTTTGTGTGGGAGACTATCCTGTGCATTTGTAGGATGTTCAGCAGCATCCTTGGCCTCTACCCACTAGATGCAAATAGCACCACCACCACCTCCAGTTGTGACAACCAAAGATGTCTCCAGACATTGCCAAATGTCTCCTGGAGGGCAAAATTGCCCCTGGTTGAGAATCATTGCTCTAAGCCATGGTTTTCTAATAATGAGAGCAGTTATTAGTATTACATCTTCATTTGTATAGCACTTCCTAGTGTACAAAATCCTCAGAATATGTTTCAGAAAATCCATTTTATTGCCACCAGGGAAAACAGTATGAGAGAGTGGTTGACCGTGTCTTACATGATCTTCCACAAGCTCTTATCAGAAGAAACTGCTGGCCAGCGGGAAGCTGATGAATGGAACTTTCCTCTTGGTTTTAGTTCCTTTGATGCCACCTGCAGTTTGGAATCCTGGGGCAAGTTTTTTGTTCTTTTTTTTTTTTTTTTTCTTTTTAGAAAATGTCAAAAGAAATACTGGCTTTAAAGAATAAGTCATAACTTAAATTATTACCTATATTTCATTAGCTTATCTCTTATGTTCCTATTCTTCAGGGGCTCAGGGAAAAGTGTGAAGGAAAGTCAGTGGAATCTCACTCTTTTCCTAATACTCAAGTTTTTAGTCACATTCTGTAAGAGAAAACCTAAAAGTTGGTTTAAATACATTTAGCAGTTAGAGTGCTGCTGGGTGCATGAAATAACCTTTAGGTCTTTCACATTGTGTGACTATTCCATTTAATGGCTGTATTAGCTTTGTTAAAGGAATTTTTGCCCCTTTAGTTACTAATTTTTTTTATTATCTCTTCTCTGTCTCTCTCTGTTTATGTCTGTCTGTCTGTCTCTCTTACTCACTCTTTATCTTTCTCACTCTCTCAGTGGTTTCTGAGACCTCAGAATCAAGGTATTTTAGGGAAAATGAGGTCTTTGGAGCCAGATAATCCTGAATTTAAATCTTAGTTTTAACAATTCTGAAATTGTGGCATTGGGCAAAATTTCTAGCTTTTCGGTATTTCAGTATTCTAACATCTATGGGTCGGAAGAGTAAGGGCTACTCTATCTGTCAAGACTGCTCAGTTACGAGTGATCTGTAACCTTACTCAAGTTAGCATAAGGAAGAAGGAAATCTGTTAGCTAATATGAACTAAAAAGTCCTTGAGTAGAGCTGCCTAATTCCAAGAAGGGTTTGATCTAGGTCTCACATAGTGTCATAAAGATTTATTTCTCCTTGTGCTTTTACTGATTGGGTATATTCTCCAGTCCATATAGTGACCCCTGTCCACTTCAAACTTACATGTAACACCTGACCAGTATAAGAGACTCTGCTCCTCCCGTAAATGAGCCAGAAGTTCTGGCCTTGAGTCTTGTCATTGATGAGCTCCCATTGGTAAAGATTCCTAATCTGAACCAGCACCTGTGGCAAGAGTTTTGGATTGCACTAACTGGCTTAATCTGCAGCACGTGGTGAAGGAACTGGGAAGGGTGGTTCTTCAAAGTCAAAATCAAGAGCATACCATAAGAAGGGGACTGGAAGCTGAACAGAGAAATAAGACAAAATGAAACAAAACAAAAAAACAAAGTAACCCAAAACTCCCAAGTCCACTAAAACTACCTTGAAATATTAAAATATATGTTAAATTATATAGTATGCAAATGTCTTCTGGAGTAGTTTTCTCCTCCAGAATTTGGGAAAGGCAAGATGTTATTTCACTCATCACAATATATTTTTGTATGTCTCATGTGTGGGTGGATGTGTGTGTGTATAATATTTGTTTGGTCACGTATATTCTTTACTTGTTTTTGAAAAAGGCATTTTTCACATTTAAAGTATATCGTGTTTAAAAGAAACAAAAAGTTATATTATGAAGTCTCCCTCCTTTGCCTGTTCCTCACCCACCTATCTTTCCCAAAGGCAGCAAATCTTAGCAATTTCTTGTATAGACTTCTAGAAATAGTTTATAGCTATCCAAATAAAGGCCTGTTTTATCTCCCCGCCCTGGTCGTGTTCTCCTCCCATTTTCTCTTGTCCCCGACTCTCCCTTCTGCTTCTGCACAAAATAGTAGAATATGTCACATATTCTAATGCCTCTTACATTTTTCATTTAAAAATATATCTTAACAGTTTATCCATAATTGTATATAAAGGGTTGTTTCACATTTTTACATAATATATCATTAATGTGTTTGTTTGACAGTAGATGTTTATTATATGCTAGGCCACCTGTGAACAAAACAGAGAACAAATTTAGCAAAAATACCTGGCCTTATGAAAGTTACATTCTAATGGGAGCAGACAACTAAAAAAATTAAGAAAATAAACAGATTATATAGAATGGTGGAAGACGATAAAAACTATGGAGAAAAACAAAGCAAGCAAGGAGGATGGAGTGTGAGAATTGAAATGTTTAGATCAGAAAAGACCTCACTAATGTGACATTTGAAAAAAAAATAAAAGAATTGACGACAGTAAGGAAGGGAACCATGTGCTTATGTGGGCTAAGAATTTCCTGGGTGGAGGAAGTGGCAGGTACAAAGGGCCTGAAGCAGAGATGTACCTGGTGTGTCCAAGAAAAACCTGAGAGGCCCATTTGGGTTGAGCACTGAGCAAGAGAGAGAAACAGGAGGTGGTGCCTGAGAGCCAGTGGGCAAATCATTGATGGCCTGTGGCAGTTGTGATGACTTGATTTTTACTCTGCATGAAATGAGAAACTCTAGAGGGTCATCAGCAAAAGAATAATGTGATTTTACGTGCATTTAAAAGCCATCCCTGTGGTCAACACGTGAACAATAGACTAGGGGGAGAAAGGGCAAAGATGGAAGAAAGGAGGCTACATTAACATATTTTTCCATAATTTCTATTTTATTAAGAATGCCTCTCAAGAATGTATGTTGAATTTTATCATGCACTTATTTTAGCATGTTTGGTAATAATTATGATTTTTCTCCTTAGAGCTTACTAATATGGTGAATTATAGTAATAGAGTTCCAAATAAAAAATCAATCATGCATTCCTGAAATAAGCCCTGCTTGGTCATATATTCTTTTTAATATTCTTACTGTTTCCCCATAATAATATTTTATGTGGAATTTGTTTATTTATGTTCATAAATCTGATTGGTTGGTAGTTTTGTTTCTGAGAAACATTTCTGGGGTTCTGCATCAATGTTTTTACTACTGCGGAAAAAATTGGAAGCTTTCTTCTCTTTTCTATAATCTAAAATGATTTTCAAATAGCATGAGAATTAGCTGTTCTTTAGAAGTTTGTTAGAACTTCTCCTCTGAACCAAGTCAGCCTTGGGCTTTTTTCGGAGGGAGTGGGAAGATGAAGCTATTTCACAAATTTCTTTATTTCTTCTATAGTAATTGATCAGTTTGGATTTTTCTCTCCCTTCTGAAGTCAGTTTTGGAATGTTATATTTTCCTAGAAAATTTTCCATCTCAACCAGATTATGAAATTAATTTAGAAAAGTTGATTAAAGTCATCTGATATGATTACTTAAATTTCCTCTGTATTTATAATTATTTCTTATTTTCTGTGTTTATGTTCTCTCCTTTCTTGATTGTATTATTTAATAGTTCATCTGTTTTATTGTATGTGGGTGTGTTGTTTCATTATTTTAAAGACTATCTTTTAGATTTATTTGTTAGTCTCCGTATGTCCTATATTCTAATTTACTAACTTTTGCTTTAATATTTACTCTTCTTTTGATTTCTTGTGCTGGTCTTATTAATCTGTTCCTGATTTCATGAGTTGGATACTCAATTCATTGAATTTCTTCTTGTTTACTAATATGAGTATTTAAGTATGACTTCACTGATGATTGCCGCTTTAGCTGAATCGTGCAGTTCTTATAGGTGGGGTTTTTACTGTCAGTTTTCAGACATTCTGCAATTTTGATTTCTGAGTATTCTCTTTGACTTAAATGGTTGACAGTGAGCTTTCAAAATTTCAGGTGGTGGGTGATTTCTGTTTTCTGATTTGTTCTGCTGAATTAAGATCAAGTTATATTTTCAGTGCTACTTCTACTTCATGGAGTTTTTTGATATTTTATTAGTGGCCTAAAATATGTCTTTTTCTAATGACTGTTCATTCGATACCTGACAATAGAGATATTCTTTGTTTTCAGGTTATAGGGCTTCACATGTATCCATTAGAGACACCGTATTTATTTTTTTAGGCCTCCTATATCTTTATGAATAATTTTTGTACTTTTGATATGTTATGGACTAAAACGAAGTAAGTCTCTAACTGCCAATGTAGCTCTGTTTCTTATTGTTATCACTAGTAGTTTTTGCTTTAGGAATGTTAATATATTACTTGGTAACTAGATATTGAGAACTTCTTTGTGGATTGTACCCTTTGGTATTATAAAGTGTTTTTATTTGTCTGAGTTGATACTTTGTGTGCTGAACCAAGCTTTGAGATTAAGATCACGACCCTGATTTCTTCTTGTTTATACTTACTTGCTATGCGTTTGCCCATCTTTTGTTCTTAACCATTCAGAATCTCTTTGCTTTACCCATCTTTTATATAGCACACGGAGTTTTCTCTGTGATACTATCTACACATCTTTTCCTTTTAATAGGTGAGATTAGCATGAACATTTAATAATATGATAGATGTGTTTGGTCTTAGGTAGGTTTGTTACTTTATGTTTGGCTTCTGGTTTTATTACTCTCAAATACTTTCATCGTGTAGCTTGTTTTTATTGCTTTATGCATGTGTATGTTTCTTCTGATAAATTTGAAGGTTTGTAATTTTTTGTACTCGCTTATTATTGTAAAATTTTTCATAATTTCCTTTCTCCTTTGTTTTTTTGGCATTATGTATTAATTCCCTACCACGAGTAACAATGAAAATTTCTAATGTTTTTCTCCTCCCCTTCCCTCATTCTGTCTTGCTAACTCAGTTTTAGATGATCATTTTGTCTTTTTTATGATTACCTTTTTAACATTAAACTTTTACTTTTTTTCCATGATGTGTCAGCCTTAATTTATTTTCTTTGACCTCTATCTGTTAAATATGAGAAAATCACTGGGCTTAAACTTTTCACCTTCTATCCTGTCTTCTCCAAACTGTTGTTAGTTATAACATTTCTAATTTTCCATCCTGTTGTCATTATATTCTTTTTTATGAAGGCATTCCACATACTTGTTTTAATCATAATATAGCAGTTAAATGGATTCCATTTCAACCAGTGGTCTTTTGCTGTAGTGGGTTTTTTTTTTTTTTTTTCTGTTACTTCGGAATTTGCTTAAGTTTATTTTCTAGTAGATTGTCCATAAAGTTCTCACACGAAATATTTTCTGATTTCTTTAACATTTTAAACTTTTAATTATACTTGTACTTAAATGACATTTTGACTAGCTTTAGATTATAGGGTGACAGGGTGACACTGTCTGTACTTCAGAATTTTGTAGTTTGTGTGTTGCTTTAGAGAAGTTTAAAGCAACGCTATTTTTGAATTTCAGTTATTCTAAGTTACTTTACCATTTCGCTGGAAGAAACGATGTGTTCTTTGGTTTTGTATCTAATAGCTTCTTAGTATTAAGTGTATGAAGTCACTTTTTTTTTCTGGGAATAGGATGCCTTTCCAATAGGAATATTAAATCCTTTTGTTATTTTTGGAAATTTTTCTTTATATGTTTTAACATTTGTTCTATTTCATTACCCTGGTTTTCTTTTTCTGAGACTCCAATTGTGTTGGATTATGTGTCCAATTATGTTGGATTATCGTGCCTCTCTGTAACTACTCTTGAGTTCCTATTTTTCTCTGCTTCCTCCTTCCCTTTTCCCCTGCCCTCTCTTTTTTATTCCCTCACTCTCTTCCTTTCTTCTTTTCCCTGGGATCCTGTATTCTGGGGTGTGTTCTTGCTTCTTAGAAGCAATTGTCATATCAAGGGTAGTAGTAGCATTTAATTAGTTAAATATTTGTCAATGTTTTCATTTGCTCCATTAAAACATTTTTTCAGAAATTTTTGGTGAGTGTTCTTCATCTATCGTTATATTTGTGATTTCTTATTTTTTATTATAGTATCTCTATATAATATACTTATCTGTTCCTTTTTGATTGTTCATCTTGAAATAGAAAATTTTCTTATTCTGAACCCACCATTTGCAGGAGGTTTCTATGTGTAGGGAAGACCCAAGATCATACTTTAGCTGAGTAGGAATTTTCTTTTTGATCCAGGTGAAGATGAGACTTTGTTTAGCCTTTAAGTCTCCCCAGCTACTAGAAAAAGCCCACTCTGGGGTGGTTCATGATGCAAACTCTCTTTTTTCCCCCACTGCCACAGCCTGTTTCCTGCAAAATTTGGCTTTTTTGTTTTATTCTTCTTTGGGTGGTGTTCTTTTGTTTTTCAGAACCAAGTCCGATTTGGGAAATTCCTGTGTCCAGCTGGTGCATATCACTGTTGTGGTAGTATATTTTTACCATATATTTGGGAAAGAATAATTTAATAGCTCTTTCTGATTTCTCCAGCTGAAGGGACTCCCCTCTTCATCCTTCTGCATCTATCTCCATACGTCTACACTGCTGTTAGCAGCCACTCCATCCATTTTCTGATTTAAGGTTTCAACTGTATCCTAATCTTACCAGATATAGCGCTTTAAACTTCTTATTCACGTTCACCTAATTTCTTTGAGGGAGGAGAATTTCTAACAGAATAAAGGGAAAATACTAACTTCATACCACCGTATTAGAACCAGAACTATTTCTATTTCAGTAGTTTAATTCAAACACTTGTTCAAGGTATTTCAGCCATACCTTTTCATTTTGATCAGAAATAGTCACATCTCACATAACCCCAGTTGACCACAGTGTTTTCATTTACCAAACGGTTATTCTGATTCCTTATCTTTCAACCAGTTTTAATGATCAATACATTATTTGTCATTATTTTTAATAATGATTAAATAAAGCCAGATTTGCTTTATAAAATTTGTACTTTAGTCTTTATGGAAAAAGAAAAATAGAAACTAATGGCTCCCAAGGTCTAGAGAATTAAACACCTAATTTTAAATTGTGCTTTTCTTTTTTCCATAAAAGTGATAACGTAACTAGAAATATAGTGCCTTAGAATTGTCAGTCTTTGATAACCCTACCTGGTTTCTGAGTCTGTTAGTGAGAAATATTTATAGCTTCTTAATATGGGCATATGGTTAGATCATATGCCATAGATCAGTGGTATGTATGGAGTTAAATTGATGGATGGAGTTAAATCCAAGCCCACAATAATGATTAATTTTATTAAGAAAGTCATGTCTAATTGGAGAGACTGTAATAGAAAATCCCCCTAAATTATATGAACTGGAAATAAGGGGGGGGGGGACCTTAAAGGAATTCTCAGAAATTTTATCAAAATTATAATAATAAATTCAGAAAGGACAATCTGTCACTTTCCCTCTCCCACCTACCCTCTTTCTTAAAACTCGTGAATGGTTTGCCTTTTCCACTTAGGAAAAAAAATCAAACTCCTTAACATAGCCAACCAACCTTTCTGTGGTTTGGCTTTTACCTGCATCTCTAGCTCCATTTTACATCAGGCCTCCATGTTGCTTTTTCTGGAGCAGAAAACCTACTCTACTTCTCTCATACTTGGCATGCACTTTTCACTGCAGGGCCTTTGCACCTGCTTTTTACTCTGCCTACAGAAACCTGCCCCTTATCTTTGCTTATTTAACTAACACTCATCTTCAGATTGCAGCCCAGGAGGCTCCTCTTCAAAGAAGCTTTCCCTGGCCTTCTTGACTAGCTGCCCTGTTGTGTCTTCTCACAGAATCTATCCCATTCCTTTGTAGTTTTCATGTCTCCTCCATTAGCTATAATGTCCATAAGCATGGCTGTTTTTGCACATTATTTTATTCCCAGGGCCTATCACAGTGCCTGTCATGTAGTAGGCACTTTATAAACATTTATTGAAGGAATTAATAATGATTCTTAACATTTTTTGAGTGCTAACTTTGTGTCAGGCATCTGTATTTTCTTACCAAAAATGCTGATCTTCCTTTTAGAAATTATGAAGTAAAGTAAAGGATAAAATAGAAGAAGAAGAAAAAAAAGGAAAGAAATGAATCTAATTAAGTGTCCTTGAGGAAGAATTTTTGATCTTGTAAAGTTTTGCATATTTACTTCTAATGTCAGTTGAATATGAACGGTACCCAGGAGTCTAGAATTTGCATCAAAGCCTGTCTAAACTCTTAAGCTTATAAAAATGACCAAGGAATCTAATGATGGATTTTTAGAAGATATATTTGGCATTTTCTGCTTGTAATTGGATTAGAATTACAAGCAGATCAAATTTTCCTGCACATTTCTTACTTCTACTCTTGACCATATACTGAATCAGAAAGCCTGAGGTAGCAAGGGGAAGATACTGTTTTTTTTAATGTATTGTAATCCAGGCCTTTGTCTTCTGGAACTCATTGAGAAGTGTGCTTCAGGTTTTGATTTTTAATTTCTCATATTTTTTCTACTTTGCAGCACCTGCTGAATATTCTTCCTTCCAGTGCTACTTTTAATTTTGAGAGAAGAAAGTAACGAAATTAAGAATTACAGAAGATAAGAGCTCAAAAGGGCTGTGGGGATGATCTGCTCATTGCTTTTCATTTTACAGATGAAGAAACTGCTACCCCAGAAGCATCAGTGCTGGAACAGTGGTGAGAACTCTGGCTTCCACACTCCTTTCCCAAAGTCCATGCTTGCTTATGGAAAAAAAAAAAAAAAAAAGAGTTAGATCCTGTGTTAAACCTTACTCATATATCAAAACTAGTTTTCTCATTGACTTGGCTTCAAGATAGAATAATGAAAAAAATAGTATCTTGAAAATAAATGGATTTTATATGGACACTACAATAATAACATTAACACATTTCAACTCTCAAGTCTATTTTCCTTAAATTTGATTTTTTAATATCATATAGAAGGTATGACTTTTAATCCATCTAGTACCTAGATAGCAGAAAGTGCACACAGAGCTTTGGCATAAATATATCTATGTTCAGTTCCTGACCTCTTCCACTTCTTAGCTGACACCTTAGGCAGACTACTTACACTTAGAATCTTAGTGTCTTCATCTAAAAAATATAAATAATTTAAATATTAGCACTTATTTAATAAACTACCTGAAGTATTTTCTTGGTGTGTTAATATGCAGATAAATATGTATTTAATAAATAAAATTCTTTACAGATTTCTATGAGGAAGAGATGATACAACAGTGCATGGCATGTAAAAGATGTGTGCTAAAACTTACTTTCCCATCCTTTTCTAAACCTGGTGGAGCTGCTCAGCTCAAGTCAGCTTGGGTGAAGTTTTGCTTTTCATTGTGCAGAGGCAGGCTGTTTGAGATCTCTTAGGGAAGGCACCACTGGAAATGTTTCGTGTCAATGTTACCTGACATGGAACATGTACTGAGAATTTTTTTGTTGTACTGAGTATTTAAGTGGTTTATAAAATGACCCCTATGGTGGTTGCTGCTGTAAATGACAGGAAAAGGCACATGCTCTTGTGATGGAAAATCACTGCTTACTAGCATGCCAAACTTTTGTTAATGTATTGATGGAGAATATTTGCATACTAGTTTAAAGTTCTGTCAGTTTAATAGATTGGACTATCAACCAGAAAATAACAGATTTTTAGAACAAACCACAAAGGCAAATTTAGTTTGCCTCATGAAGCAGATTAAATTCTTCAGAAGGAGGCCACTGCTACATGACACTTGAAGAATTGTTTCAAATCTGCAGATCCTGGCTTTTTACACTTAGAATCCTATAGCCTTGGGAAAAGGCAGTAGAATTTAGTGGGGTAAGTAACACTATCTTCCTCTAGTTCCCAGAATCATGAAAAAGGAGCTGAATTAGCTTCCAGGTAATGGAGTGTTGTGGAAAAACCACTGATCGAGAAACCCAGAATGTTGGTTTTCCTCCTACCATTATAAGGTGTTGGGCAAAATCACCTAACCTCTTTCAGTTTTCCATTTCCTTATTAATAAAGTCATAGACCTGAAGTAGACTCTCAGTAAGGGAATAAAATTCTGAGTCTGATTCACTTACTATAAAGATATTTTTCCAATAGCCATGGGGATCCAGCACCGGGGGTGCATCAGCCCGTAAGGTAGTCTACAATACCCTTGTTTACACTGTATTCTTCTTCCTCATAATACTTTAAAGACTTCAAAGATAGCATGTTGTACCCCCTCCCGACTCTTGTCTTTTCTAGGCTAAATATCCTTATTACTCTTCACACTAATGTCATTTCAAATTATTTTACCAGCCTGGCTGTGTCTTCTGGACGAGTTCCCACGGCTTGATCCCCTTGTAGACTGGATCCCTTGTCTTCAACATAATAATGCTCTTTATAGAAATTCTCCAGGGCAGAGGACAGAGGCCAGCATTTCTTACCTAACGATCTATCCCAGGATTCTCCATTTTGTCTGCAAGAGGTCTTAAGACAATGATCTACTGGTCTCGAAAGCTCTTATCAAAGAACGGAATGTATTTTGTTCAGGATAACTCATTTCTTAAAGAATCCAGGGAGACTTCCAATTGTTTCTGTTTCCTTTGCTAATTGCCCATAACTTATCTATTCAATTATCTCTATGAGAATTTTCCCCAGAAGTTGTCAGACTCATTGATTTATAGGCTTAGGAATCTAACTTTTCTCCTTTTTTCTTGGGTATAAGTACACCGTTTACCCATGTTCCATAATCTGGACTTTTACCTACTCATCTATTTACACTAAGAGAACCATTTTTGGTTCTCCTCATCATTTTTCTGATGTGAACTTTTTCAAAGTCCCTGTTTTTTAATCATTTCACCTCTAAATGACTCCAAGTCAAAGGATGTAAAACTAGTGCGCTAGAAGTCTGAATTTGAATGCCTGGGTAGAGCACCCACTCTCCAGCCCACCCAATCCTTACTAAGCTTTCTGTTTTCTTAACCTACCATTTTCACACATTTATGCAACAGGACTGGTCCATGAAGTCTTCTGAGTTTGCAGCCCCTGTTGGTTCTACCCTTTCATCTTGAGGATTATTTTCCTTGGTAGTGAAGAAGGAGTTGCTGCTAAAGGTTTCCCCACCTTTGCTCACACTGTGTTCTCTGTCTAGAATCTTCTTCTCCATTTCTCCTAATGGTTCAGAATCTTTCCAGCATTATCTTATATGACAGAAGCAATGACAACAACTATTCATTGTGCAGGGAATATGGAAGTGAATGAGACCTGGTCCTGGGCTTAGATCCTTGGTCACTTATGAAGGAGTGGTATGTAAAGCTACACTTACAAGATGGTGTGTACTGTGGTGTTTTTGCACATGAACTCAGGAACCAGACTGCCTAGGTTCAAATCCAGGCCCCCAACACCTAGTGACCATTTATCCTGCAAAAAGTTTTTAACTGCTCTGTGCCTAAATTTCCTCTTCTTGAACTGGGGATAGAAGTAGAACACCCTTTTAGAGCTGTTGTGAGGATTAAATGAGTTAATGCATATAAAGGATTTAGAATAGTACCCAGCACATCTAAGATCTCAGCGTTTGCTGTCATTTTATTACTCTTAAAGTATAAATGTAATAAGAAAACATTCTCTGATCCCCTTCCTGCCCCTTATAACCACTCCCATGTATTAGATGTTCCCTCTCTTTGCTGTGCCACTCTCTCTATATATTTATAACAGTCAAGGCTGAAATGATATAATGTAATGATCTCGCTCCAAGGTACTGGCTGGTAATATATTGAAATCATTCCTACTGTTTGTTTTAAAAAGCTATTACCTCAGGCTTAGCTTCCACCCAATGTTCCCAGTCATGGTCTCCTTGGCAGCCCCAAGACCCATCTCTGGTATTCTTTGGAATTCCTTAAAATATAGCAACTAAAAGGTTAATTTTTGGCATGGAGGGGTCTTTATGATCCCATCCCAATGCTAATTTTCATTCTTTCATTCTGGTTGACCAGTGCCCCAACTATAGTGTTGTTAAACATTTTGAATTTCACTCTTGTTTTCTCCCTCTGCAATTTAAGTAGAATACAGGTCCACAATTCTTTATCCATCATCCCAAAGTTAGAAAAGAACTGAAAACCAAGTTTTCTCCTTCCTTCCTTCCTTTCTTCTTTCCTTCCTTCCTTCCCTCCCTCTTTCTTTCTCTCTCTCTTTTTCTTTCTTTCTTTCCTTCCTTTTCTCTCTCTCTGTCTCTCTCTCTCAACTTTTACTAAAACATATTTGACCACAAATCTTATCCTGAACTGAGGTATGGAGTTTACAGTCTTTATTTGTTATCCCGTTTAGCATTAAACTAACATGCTTCACTATAAAGCTACTAATAAATGTATCATAATCACTACCTCAGACTATACTGGGAATTTTACAAAGTAAAAGTGAATATATTGTCTTATATTTCTGAAATACAAAAAAAATCTGAATTTTCTAAAACATGTCCAGCTCTAAGAGTTTCTGATAAGAAATTTATGAATTTTATAGGCTGATACCTTGGATTTAAACTCGCCCTTTTATATAAATTAATGTGATTTTGAACAATTTAGTTAACTTTTCTCTGCATCAGAAACCCTCATCTATAAATAATAATGAATAATATTAGTACCTACCCATAGATTTGCTAATAGGATTTAATTAGCTAATGCATGGAAATTGCTTTAGAAAATGCCTGTTTCATAGTAAGCACTTATTTATTAGTAACTATTACTTTTAAATTTGTTGTTGTTTTTCTTTGAAGGGAAGGTTTGTACTTTCCAACTTCATGCTTGTACAACACCTGGTGCACAGTGGGGACTCTAAAGGCTTACTGGATAACTTCGTGAATGAATGACTCCATGGGCCCCAGGTAGTGAGCTGATTCCTTTCCTGTTTTTCCTCAGAAAGATGGGTTAAACAGGTTAAAAAGCCTCTTTCACTTTTTTACACTTTTCACACACCTCAACTCATTTTAGCCTTTTTGTTTCTGACAGCATCTTAGAGATCTTTGCCCTCCTGTTCTTCCCATCCTTGGATACATGCTTTTCTTTCTATCTTTTATATATAACTTTGTTCAGTCAAGCACTTTTAAAGTATACACTGTCAAGCATACTGCTTTCTTTAAATTTTCCTTCTTCTTCTTTTTTTTTTTTTTTTTGCCAGAATTGATGTTCTAAGAATGTCTCATCGTCCTTGAGGCATCTTCCCTCTTGTGATCCTCCTGGAATTCACATACTGCTGTCTATATTTCCTTGAAACTTTCTGATATCTGCATAATCGAGTGCATATTCCCTCTCTGTGGCTACTACAAACCAAAAGAAATAGGAATATTTAACCCCAAGAAACATTATCTTTGGTCCTTAAGGTCCATTTTTGGTTTCCAGCAAAATGCATAACAACATTTCAATACATTTTTGTTTTAAAAGATTCAATGCTTCCTTATTGGTCAAAATGAAGTTCAGGGAATCTGCCACAGTCATCACTTACTCCATCATCTGAGAGGTAAAATTATTGTAAGGATTAACTAGGAGATATGAGATTGTTCTGCATGTAATAGAAGGAAACTCACTGAACAAGTCCAGATCATTGAAGTTACTCAGCATTATTATGTCTTTCCTCTGTAGTTATTTATTTTATAAATTTCATTTTCTAGCAAGGAAATCTGCAGGACACCCCAATGGCATTATTTTTCCTGTTTCTTTTCTCTTTCATTTTATCTAAGTTCTTTTTATCTGCAGGTTCATGCAGTTCTCTACTGGTATCCTCTTTCTTGGCACAGTGTGTTTACTTCCACCACTTCCATTAAATGTCTTAATTTTGAGCAAGGTATACCTTTTCATTGTCATACCCTTATCATGAGTCCTATCATGTCAGATATCAGGAATTCTTCAGAATCAAATTTGCTTCCTTTGTTGAATGCTTCATTTCAATTTATTATCCAAATATTGCTCATTGGTATCTATGTATTAGAAGGTACATTTATTATCTGTGATACATTTCCTGTTACTTGAGAACTTAAGTACCTCTTTCCTAGTATTCCCTGGCATACATAGCCTCTTCTCTACAATTTTGGGCCTTTTTCCTTTCTCCCAAATACCATTTTATCACCCATCTGATCTAGTTGTAAAGTCTCTGCTAAGAACATTCTTCCTAGAACACATTATTCTTTACCAAGAGTTCTTTATTCAGGAAATGTTTACCATGTTCCAGAAAGGCAACCTTGTTCCTTAACCCTGTATACCTCTCAGGTCTTTAATTTCCTGTTGCCAGTGGCCTGTTTCTTCATTCAGTATCATTTATGTACTCTCATGACCTTGATTGGAACCATGCTACCTCTGAAGTTTCAATTTTAAATATCTCATGTTCAGACTGTCTCCCATCCTTCCACTTCATTCACTGAATCTGCAACTTTGTCAAGACCTACAGTCCAGTACCCTATCCATCTCATTCCTGAGGAGAGGGAAAGGGCTCCTTCTGCCTTCTGCCCAAGATGAGTTTCCGTAATTCATTAACATAGCCACGGTCTAGCAAAGGTGCCCAGTTCATTTTATCTAATTCCCTTTTTGTTTTTCTTGACAAAGCCCCAGGCTGGTATCTTCTCAAATCAAACGGTTTAAGTTCATTGAAAAAAATCAAATATGCGTCCGGAATTTTGTTTCATTTTAAATTCAAGATTACAAACTTCAAACCTGCTGGACAGCTGTTCTGTATTTATTTAGTAAACTCATATTTCTACCCGACCAAAGACAAAGACTCTCTTAATGACCAAACTCTGGACAGGTTTCTCTGAGTCCTTTTGTTACTAATCCCTGACCTTGGGCTCCATCCTTGGCCAGCTTATCCAGTTTTAGCAAGAATCCTGCTGAGTCAGTTTAGAAAAATCCACCACCCTTGATATCCAATTACCCTGTATTATCTGATCAAATCCCTCATCCCCCCACTCTAGATATCTTATCACCCTGGCCTGCCTTCAGCAAGAATCCTGTCAAGTTGGTTAAGTTAGAACCCTCCTTACCATTGATGTTTCCTTCCTCTTAGTAATTTTCCATCCACTGACCCCTACCTTGCTTCTTGTAAGTCTCCACTTGTCCATGTTGTATTGTGAGGTGAGCCGATCTGTCTTTCCTGCTGCAAACTGCCTCCACTACTGCAGTGACTCCTCACAAATAAAGTCTTCCTTACTGCCTTTAACAAGTGTTATGAACAATTTTTTAATACAAGATGACATATTTCATACTTTCTTTCAAACTTCCACATCCTCTTTTCTCCCCTTGCTCTTAGCTGATAACCTTGGTTGACACTTCATTTACATTATAGAAGCTCTTGGTCAGTCAAGAACTCACTCCCCCTTCTCACCACCAAATCTACACACCTACCTGCCTCTTCACCAATCTTCTCTTTCCTGTCTCCTGTGATAATGATGGAACTGTCCCTTCTCTAAAAAGTTTCAATCTTCCCATCCTTTATTGCCTTGTCATAGAATTTAATTCTTCCCTCATTCTCTCTTTCTCCTCAGTCAATAAACTCTTCTTTATATGTGGATGAACCCCATTACTGTTAACATGCTCCAGAGTCTTCCATATTGAAAGAAGAGAAGGAAATCTACTTTGACTCCATCTCCTTCCCAGCAGCTACTGTACCATGTGCTTTCTTTCATGACCAAATTTCTCAAGGATTTGTCTAAATGTGAGATCTCTACTTCCTTATCTCCCAATCATCCCTCAACCTATTCCAATGTAGCTTTTACCTCCAACATTCCATAATGTTGCCAAGTGAACACTTAATCCAAAATATTCTTTTTTATTCTTGTCTTACTTGACCTCTTAGCAATATTCTGCACAGTTGACCATTTCCTCCTTCCTGAAGTAGCTTCATTCTTTAGCTTCTGAGGTATCACAGTCTCTGTTTTTTCCCTACCTCTTTGGTTGTTTCTCACTTCCTCCTTTTGTCATGCCTTTAAATGTTGACATTGCTCAGATCTCTAGCTTAGGATTCACTTTCTTCTTTCTGTACAGATTTTTTCTGGGTGATTATTTTTCCTGGAAAAGAAAGAAATGTCTTTCAATACCATATATATGCTGATAAGCCCCAAATATATGTTCCCAGCCCAGACCATATCTCTGAGATATCCATAGATGTCTAAATTCTAACATGTCTGGAACTGAACTTTTGCTCTTCCAACTCCATCAACTATTTCTCTTCCTCTATATTCCTCATCATGTAGTCCTTATTCTCAGCAACCTGGGACTTGTTGACTGCTCCTTCTGAGTCACTACCCACAGCCTATCCATCTCCACATGTTAACAATTCTATCTTCACTATCCACTCAAATCCATCTTCATTTTCTCTTTTTGACAGTATCCCTCTAGTCCAGGCATCTCTTTACTGGGTCTCTATAGTAATCTCCTAATTTATTTCCTTGTCTCTATAGTCATCTTGTTCCAATCTATTTAAAACAGGGCATCCTGAAGATCTTAAAAATGAAATTGATAATGTCACTCCTCTGCTTAAATCCTTCAGCAGTACCCCCTTATGTTTAGGACTGATTCACATCCAAGCACAAACTGTGCCCTCTCACAAGTCGGTTACAACTCATGAGCCACCATCACCCTCACTCATCTTGCTGCATTCACACTGGCCTTCTCTTACTTCTTCAAACAGGAATGTTCTTCCTTTGTCTGGAACACTTTTCCCATACCATCTGTGTGTGGCAGCTTCATTCTTCAGGTCTCAGATTACAGATGTCTTTCTCAGAGGCACTATTATTTTCTTTAATACAATATATATTTTAATTGCTTGCTAATTCATTTTTCCTCCCATGTCCTCCCCAGACTAGACACTCCATGGAGGCAAAGATAATGTCTCTTATTCACAAATGGAGATACACTCAGCATCTACCAGTGTCTGGTATGGGATGAGTTTAATAAGAATTTGTTCAATGACTGAATCCAAAATTCTAGCTGACAAGATCTTAGTGCTTCTTTGACTCCCATTTTAGTCTCTGTGAAATTCAGTAGTGTGATTCTGTAGGTTGGTGGGAGATGTCTATATTAGTTACTACTTTGTGTCTTCTTACACTTAACTATGTCACTAACCATGGTAAGTCAAGGGAATCCCTATTCCTTGATCAGCTTGATTAAAATAATATCCTTTAATGATATCTACCCACCTTACCACCTCTTGGAATTCTCACCATATAAGTCAGGTTTTTTTTTTTTCTCTTTCAAAATCCATTTCACAGCTATTTTCTCTGATGAAAGTGGGGTGAAAAGGAGAGGAAGAAATCTTATTATGGTATGTAATTCTGTTCACACTGAATAAAAATTCAGAAATAGCTAGCCTATTTAGGCTATATATTCTTTAGATTTAAAAAAATGAGATGGAATAAAATATATGTTGTAATAACCATAGGGGAGAGCCCATGGATCTCTATATTTATAGAAATGTAAAGATTTTAGTATGAAATGTATACAAATATATCATATTAAGTATGCCAAGTACTTTCATCAAAATGTTCTTTTCTAAAATGACAATTATTTTTGTATTTATTACCATTTCAGTAGTTTAATATATTTAAAAAGAACATGTACTTGAGTGGTAATTGACAATGGTGTTATTTTCCTTACAGTCTTAAAAACATATTCAAAAGTAAAAGTTTACTGGTAAAACGTCTACAGCATCATGACAAGAATTCAATTTATTTAATTAGAGAGCAGACATTTCTCTTAGGATTATAGCAACCTATGACTAGGATTATTCAGGTGCCAGCATTATTAAATAATAGAGTCGAAAGAAAAATCAGTGTAACATTTAAAATTCACTTACATGCTAAATTTTAATAGAGAGAAGGAGAACATAAAACAATGTCGAACCAAATTAAGGGCTAAGCCCTCACTTTGTGAAGGCTAGAAAGAAATGCACAAATTTCTTCCCCAGGTTTTCACTGTTTTGCTATGGACAGTCTGGATTAATTAGAAAATGCAGTGCACTTTTTCTTAACAGAAGAAAAAAAAACTGAATCAGCTGAGAGATAAGAAGAATAAACACTGAAATCAACATTGCAGCCGAAACTAAAGTAACTGAAGTGAGAATGTTTTCATAATGAACTTTTATGTTTAACAAGCCCAGACACTTGGAACAGTGTAAGCTATATTAAACCCTTTTATGAAAGGATTATGTTTTGTATGATGAGTGTTTTAATATAAGTATAGTACACAGCGTAAAATACAACTACATTTAACTCAAAGTAATTACGAGAACTCAGGCAAAATTATTTTCTCCTGTACTATCGATATAGAAAAGAAAATTCTTCTGGAACCTTTTCCCAACGTGTCTCTGTTTCAATTATTTTTGGCAGTATATATATTGCGTCTCTGCCTCCGCTACCTTTTATATCGACAGTTGGTAGCACAAGCCTTTTAACGCACAAAGGGTAGCAGCTCTTCAGCCAATCTGTGATAAAAGGGAAAAATGAAATCACTATGGAAACTGCAGGAAGGATCTAAAAGCTCTCTTTATAAAGTAAACGTCTGATGTTTGTGACTGCAGGGGTAAAAAATTCATAAATCTGTAGGATGCTATCATTTCTGATTTGTTATCACTGCAAATGCCAACTCGAAGCAGACTGACCTTAGCTTCATTAAGTGCTGTCTGTTCAGAAACATTTACTATTCAACAGGAGGAAGACGTGGTCTGCAGAGAGGTCAGGGGTTTAAGGGAATAGTGTGGGACGGAGCGAAGAGACTAATTTGCTTAGAATGTTTCCTTTCTTTTCTCATTGGATTGTCTCTTTCTTTTAAATCACAGTGACTTGATGGAATCAGGCACACTGAATTTTTTGCTCTGTGTTTTATTTTGGGTTGTTTATCACTCAGAAATGGGGCAAATCTCAGACCCAAATTCAACTTAGAAAACTATGTCTGTCTTTGAGTTTGAACTGAAAAAAAAAAAAAAACTAACCCTTTCCAAAATAAATACCAGGGAGAAGCCATTCTCACTTCAGCACCCCGGACCCCAGGCAGAAAAAAGGAAGGAGATCGTGACTGTACAAACTCTGATGAATTTGATCCGTCCACAGCCAGCAACAGACACCTGTGTCAAAGAAGAAGTTTCAGAATATCTCATCAGTTCTCAGAAGTTAAGTGACTTTTAAAAGAGAATTGTATGGGTGTTAAAATAGGGAGCTTTTTATTTAATAATAGTTCACCTATGGAGAAGGGACTCTGGGGTCAAGAGGAAAGTGAAAAGTCTCAAATGTGAAATTCTGCGAATTTGAGAGTAGTCTTAACTTAGAGGAAGATGAATATTCAAGTAAGTAAACCAGTTTTAGCACTGCATAGGCTGCTTCACTTATTATTTTCAGTGTTTGCAATTGAATACTGTATCATTAGCTAGATTTTCAGGCGATAGAAACTGTGGCTTTTTTTTTTTAAGTTTATGGAAACTTTACTTCAGTTGTAATGCATCGAAATGTCAAAGATTGATGTGCGTGGTAATTGATTTCATATCATCATGCTGTATTTAGAGAATTATAAACATTGCTAATCTAATGTTTCAGGGTATTTATGAACAATTAGCAGTTCTGCACTCGCATCTCAAACACACTTTTGATGACAATAATATACTGAGATAAGTTCTGTAAATCCTAAAAGGGCTGTTGTATAAATGATGATTAGAAAAAAATTAGAGTTTGTTTTTTTTTTCCCTGGTGAAATGAGTAAGGCTTTGAAAATAAAAACAGGAGTATTCTGGTGGTGAGCATGCAAAAATGCAGCACAATTAGCAGGGAGAATTCTTTGCTTTATAATAATATACTTGTTCAAAATTAAAGACTATGACATCCACCATTCTAACTTTATTGAACTTCTCCTACTACTGCTGACTAGCGTGGCTATTTGTGCAGGCTTTACAATTTCCACAGTGCTTTCTCCCAGGTCAGAAGAGCGTTAGTGGTCAGTGATACAAAATCGAATGGAAGTGTGTGTTTGTGTACTCAAACAGAAATCCATGCAGACTTTCATTTGAAAATACTTAAATGCCTCATACATACCAACTTCACTGATGCTTTTTGTGCGTATAATGAAAACCAATTATCTGTGGAGAAAACTTGACTGGGTGGAAGGAAATTAAATTGGTTTTTAAAGACTTCCTTAAACAGCAGTAGCTAGGGAAAGCTCCAGTAACGTTTTAGCTCAGGACTGTAATGACTTTGCCATATTCATAAATCATGCTTTATCCTGACTTTTATCAGAAGACTTGGATGGGGAAGACTGCACGTGACAGGAGGCGAGAAGAGCACTTTCAGCGGAAGCTGTGCGTGTCTCGGGGCCGCTCTCCCCGTTCCTGTGACACTCTGGGAACAGCTGCTGGAGGAGTCAGGTAAGTCCTAATTCACTCAAAGAAAATATCTGTCTACTAACAAAAACTTCTAATGGTAATTTCTGGAAGGAAATATTCATGTTCTGGAATATGCTGTGACTTTTTTTAAATGTGTACGAAACAAATGTGAGAAAATCTTTACCAACTTTTCTGCCTAATTTCCTTCGGGGAGTTTCCCAGCTTCTGTCAAATGCTTTTGTGTTGAATATCAACTCTCATCAATCAGCTCCATGTAATTTTTGTTGTTGTTGTTGTGCTATGAGTCTGAGACCACTTAAGAGGCCATTTATGGAAACGTGGAAAACATACCGTTTCATTTACACATGGAACAATGCAAATACTTTCCCTTTGTTACTATTCAAAATATTAAATTCTGTTCTCTGTATGTACTGTTCTCAGAGTTGACTTCTAGCAGCTACTGTAGAAGAAGGAAGGCAGAATACACTACCATTACCTCAGAATATCTGATTACTTACTAATTGATGAGTAAAGTACTTCATTGAGTTTTCCCAAAGCCAAATATTTATCTAATTTAAACTCTATGTCAGAAAATTATGCAAGCAGACTCTATAAAAATATATATTATTGTGCTGCAGTGAGGTGGGATTGTTAGGGAAAATGCATGCTTTTCCTCCTATTAATTATCAAATGGCCAGACTATTACATGTTGCAGGAATTTGGATGGTGTAAAGTAGCCTCTAAAACTTTCCATTAAATTTTCACTGACTTTTCAGAACAGTGCTCTTAGAAATAGTGTTTTCATTTAGTGAATTAAATGGAAACCTAAGCAGCATTTACCCTATCCTGGATCTTAAATACTAAGAAGTTTATATATTTCATGATGTGTTTTCGAATCAGCCAGTTGTATGATCGGATTTGTAAGATACTGTTTTTGAATATAATCATAGCAATATTTTCCTCTCACACCCCACAGAAATTTCATCTCTCAGTTCTCTCTCTCCCCAGCTCTCGAGAGAGTAAAGTTCTGTGGAATAAGTCCCCAGGGAATCTCTTTATGGCACTAAATACCCAGGGTCTACAGGGGGTTTCCGAAGTTGTTCACAGTTTTGTATTGTTTTCTTTCTACTGGAAGTACTTTGTGATACTGCCATGAATTGCCACCTTGGAACCGTTGGAAATCCCAATTCTACACGAGCTCTCACTCTAAACCAGAATTCAGTCTCTAATCTCAAATCGGCCAACTGAGATAAGACAAAAACTTTTAATTAGAATTTTAATATGTAATCCAAGCCATTTATAGATTATGCACAGAGGTGATCTTCTGTGTATTTAGATAACTGTGTGGGGAACTTAGATAATGTTTAATTTGGTGGAGAGACTATTTTTAACTTTGCTGGAGTCGGATTACCTGCTACTTTCCGGGAGAGTCTCTTAGAAGTTCTATCAGTGTGAGGTTTATTGTGTGAATGAGTAACTGTAGCAAGTCCTGGGGGGAAATTATAAAAATGGAACTATTCTGTAATATAAAGAAGATACTCTGTTTTCCTTTCACATTTCTTCTGGGAAACCTAATTTCATGTCTCTCAATTCAAGCTCTGTGGATGAAAAGAGAGAAATAGCCAGTTGAGACCCAGGGGAATTAGCCTACCCCTTACTACTATTAATGAGTGGTACCTCTAACCTCATGTGTTTATTCCTCAAAACCCAGCATATGAAACAGTTTTTTTTCCTTCCCTTTCAAGAAACAGTTGGCACTTTATGTTGGACTTCTGCTTGACATGAATTATTTGGCAAATTGGTGACTGAAGTGTGAGTTATAAACTTAGGGCTGTGTAATAAGCTTCAGGGGTGTTCTACAGACAAAGACATCCTAGTAGGAAGTTTAGAAAAAAAAAACTTTATTAAGAAAAAAATAATCTTTCCTGCCTCTCATGAAACAAGGATTTAAAAAAAGATGTGTACCTTGCTCAAAGACTGATTCGCAGTTACACACACACACACTTTGCAGGAGTGTATCCTCTGCTTTTTATTTCCATGTGCACATGACTCTCATTAATGTTGATAACCCTCTGCACATGCCTCCAGAAAATAATGGACCCCGACTGTGAGAACTGTCTGTATTCAAACATGTTAAGAGCTGAATATTTAAAATCTGTTTGGCACACCAAGCTTTGAGGTTTTTTGAAGACAACAGAAGTTGGACAGAAAGATCAAAGGGGGAAGAAAAACACTGCAAAAGATAATGACATCTGGATGGGGCCTGGGTAATGCTCTAATTAAATGTACTTACACCTAAGTCTTATCACATGCTCAGGAGCAGAGCTTAGATGCCCCTTTTAAACTGCAACATTAGAGGCCATGGTGGGACCCTTGCCTGGGAGCTGTCACCTCCCCTGTGATCTAGCTCAGTTCTATATGTGTACCTATAATCTAACTTCCTTTCTTTCACTGATTGGGCTTCTGCTATTTTGTTCTTAAGATAGTCATATCAATTAGGTTATCCCTTAAGCTTACAAAGATATGCATGTTCTTTGAAATGGGCTTGAAAAAAAATCAGTTTACCCCACCTGGAGAAAACAGGCTACGGGATTCTCTTGTTCTGTTGCTGTCTCATAGGTGAAGATGAGCTTAGTGAGAAGCCTTGCACACGTTTCTCCCTGTTCAGGTGAGGTCTTTTGACATCCTTTCCCTTCTGAACATAACAGAAGCTTTCCCAGAGGACAGAACACAAGGTAGACTTCCAGAAGGCGCCAAGTCAAGGGAGTTTAACTTCTGAAAGAGTTCTGAAGCCTGTATTAATGGCACAGAGTTCAGTGAAATTAGCATGACTTGAACTGGTTTCAGAGTTCTGGCATTTAGGATAAAATACAGTGTGAAAGGAGGAAACTGTATTTGCTAGGTCTTCTTTCTTTCTTATTTTAATTGGGTTTTGAGACATCATGATGCAATCTCTTACTAGGTTCTTAAAAAATAAATAAATCAACCTTAGATATTTAGAAGAAGCTTCCAGACAGTGCATAGACATAGAGTGCATATCTCATTACCATTAACAGCCATGCATGGCTAAACCTCCCCCTGTTGCTTTGAGTATTTACCCTCTGGCTTTATAAAGTGATGCTTGAGTGTGGGCTTTCCCAAGAAATTTCATAACAATTTTATAGACTCCACAGCACACCTACTAAATCAGAATATGCACATTTTTTCTTGAGTAAATGTTAACAGTGAATGAAATTGGTGTTCATTCTAGAAGAAGTCCAAAGTGCTTGTCTAGTAAGTCTTTGGGAGAAGTATGAGTCCACCTCTTATTTTAACTCAGTTTGAGAAGCTACTTTTTCTTTATCTTTTGTTTCTCCATTCCCTGCCTTCTAACACTGTTAAACAATCAAATGCAAGGCATTTTGCCTTCTTTCACTCTTCAGGAGAAAATTAATACACAAAGGTGAAGGTTAGAAATGCACTGTAATCTAGAAAGGTCCAGAAATTAAGAGAATCAAATGTACTCTCTGGATCTCGGGATCCATTAGGGAGAATATAGAACTAGTTATTTTTCTCCGAGCTGCCTTAATTTTGTTTTACTGCTTTAGGCATAATTGGAACACTGGCGAGGCTTTGAGGAAGGGAGGTGTTTCGGGGGTGCTTGAGATATCTAGTGAAGTCTAAAAAGAGAAAGACCAAAAAGACTCCAACCCCCAGGAGAACGGAAGTCTACTGGGGCAGATTTTTGTGCAGGATGAATTCAGTGTGCCACACCCCTCTGCAAAATGTTGGGACCCTTTTGGCTCAGGTAAGCCCATTCATGTTCTAGGGTACTTTGAAGAAACCCAATTTCTGTCTTCCTTTTAAAATTGGCTGTGCTGTTCATCTTAGATGTTAAGGTTTTCTTTTACTTGCTAAGTCTTCCCCATGTGATCTAATGCTTCATTTCTTCCCAGAAAAATAAGATATTTGCATCAAATTCAGCATTTCAATAATAGTAGTGGAAAGTCCCTCTTTGCCAAAGGTACTGGGTTAGTTCCTGCCACGAGCTCATCTGCATCATCTCCATTTATTTCTCGTGGGTGATGAGAAGACCTTTGCATTTGACCAAAAAGCACTAGTAAATAAGGAGTTAAAATGAAGGCAGGCTCACTGGTTTGCTGAGATCTGTCAGAGTCTGACTGGCTGGCTACATATCTGTCTCTGGAACAATAGGTACCTGTATTCTGCACGGACTGCTGGGCAGCACTGACACTCTGGAGAAGGTCTGCCTCTGTCTGCGCTTTCCTGGTGAGAATCCCCAATGACAGTTCCACTTTTCAGTGGAGGAGAAAAAAATATCTGTCTACTCTCTTGATGAAGGACAGAGCTTTGATCATTTTTATTCAGGCTTGTCTTGGCTGGAGGTTTCAGGTTCTTAGTCTCAAGTCAGCTGTCTCTCCCTTTCCCTCTCTCTCTCTCTCTCTCTCTCTCTCCCCCTCTGTCTCTCTCTCTTTCTGACACACACACACACACACACACACACACACACACACAAACACCCCTCTCCCTCTGTCTTACTCTCTCATTCTCTCTCTCTCATTTCCCCTTGTAGGTTGCATGCAGGCAGATGAGTGCCACAGCTGTAACTGAGGCACAGAGCAATAAACAGAGTGGAGCCAATTTCTACGATGGCGAGAGGGGGCATCGGAGGTGACAACAACGACAAGGACTCAAGGACCGTCCTCCTGACAAGTTTTAGGTAAGACCATATTTATGCCCCGATTCTTGTATTTTTGCATCCTAGTGGCTGAGAGAGACGTGGAGCTAGAAAGCGAGTCTCGGGTAGGGAAACATTTGCGTGAGAGTATCATCTGCTGTCACTTGCCTGCAAACCTGTGTTCTCAGGGCTTTGTGTTACTAGAATCATCAGGGTGAGGTGTGAGCAGGGCTGGGCAGAAGGGTGAGTTGCTTTTTATGTCTGTCTGGTGACATTTATCATGCTGTTTAAATTCATATCTGGAAAAAATTCTGTTTGATGATAGTTAGCAATGTTTTGTGCAACGTAGAGCATATGGCCATGTAGAATTCCAGTGATGCTCTTTCATTCTTAATTTCTAATTATTTTTACACTCAACTGTACTGAGGTCAGAGAGTTTTAAAAATTAATGAGATTCCCTGTGGAGTTCAAATAGTACTGCCTACGTGAGCTGCCACAAAAAAGATAAGATGTGCTTGGTGCATTTTTAACATAGATTTAACTGACTTACGTTGAACATACTCTATTTGAAATATCTGAATTGCACAATAGTTTATGGAAGCTTAAGTATTTGGGGATATTAGTGTTTAAAAATTTTTTTTAATGTCCTGGAGAAATTTTTGTCAAAATTAGACTAAAAGATGAGTATTTTGTGTGGCGATACTGCAAAAACTTAATAGGTATTATTATTATGGCAATGGAGAATACCTTTTGCTTTCGAGGAAATGACAAATAATGAATGAGACACATGCTAAGTAAATCTGCAAATTGCTTCATCTTAAGAAATATATCACAATTCAGGAGATATTTAAGGTAAAAAATTGCTAGCACGAACAAAGAAGCAAGTGTACACATAGATGAGAATTCTTTGTCACAAAAATGAATCCAGGGCATGGATTTAGGAGGTTAAGTGATTTCTACATTCTCCATGCCCCACAAAATGGGTGAGTCTAGGCATTTAAAAATGTACCAAAAACTTTCATTTCCCACAATTTAAAAACATTGTTTATGTTCCTGATAGAACACATTGTTTAAAAGAGGGGAATTGAAAAGCAGTCTGAGTATACAGTAATCGGGGCTAAAGATGCTTTTTATCCCGAGTTCCCCATTTATAAGACCCATTCTGAGCTTCCTGTGATATATTGTTATGTAAATACTGTGCAGCCAGGGAAAGCAGTACTATGGAGATTCAATTTACTTTGAAAGTTGTTCATTATAGCAGGGATGAATGTTATTTATTTGATGTGATTCAAAGGCTGGAAATGACTTTTTCATTGTGGCGCCTTTTGTAATGGGTGCAGGGTGATCTAATCTTTTTAATTTTGGCTTTCACACCAGTGGAGATGAAAAGAGATCTGAACTCATTTATCGGTTGCTAGGTCCTTCTGGAGACCCAAGTCCTGTTCTTGGTTGCTATGGCCAGTCTGACCTCAATCTCTGTGGTTTTGGGGACTTAAGCAGTCTTTTTTTTTTTTTTTTGAGGAGCATGTACCTTGATTTATGTCCAAAATTGTGGCTGAACGTCTTTGTCTGCAAGTGATAAATGGTGCTGAACAATTCATCAGTCCTTACAAGTAAACACCGCTGTCCCGCTAAAAATATGTTTTGTTCTGAGTTAATGGTATGGAACGAGGCAGCCTCCACACACAGCTATCTTTTACTGCGGAGGGGCCTCAGAAACTTGGAGCAAAGTGGAGGAAATTGGCATTCATTTTCTTGTCCATTAGCATTTCATTTGTGATTCGGATGGTGTGGCTTTAGGTGCACTGAGGATGAGAGGGTAAATCTTGCACTTCCTTACTTTCTCTTTAGTTGGGGCTGCGTCCGAAACAGGCTTTTTCCAAACACCTGGGTTCTGCTGGGGCCCTAAGAACTCAGGAGTAATTTCTCCGAAGGGGTCGGCCTCCTATTCGCAATTGCCAAGTGCTAGGGCGTAAACAGGCAGATGTGCCGCGGCTCTGTTGCCTTCAGTCTCATGCTGGTTCTTTGAGGAAAAGTTGTATCCAATACTGGTGACTCCCAGGGATGTTCTGCTTCTGTGCTACTTAGTGGTCCCTGGACGTCTTTGCATTCTAGAACCTTGTTAAAAGGAGCCATGGTGATTCAGACACTGAGGAATATATAGCCGTTCTTAGCAGCTGAGCCCTCATACATTTCCCTGTTCCCTTAAAAACTGCTTAATTGATGCTGCAGGGAGCACACACTGTGCTTTATAAGATGGTGATGACAAAATAGGTATCAGGAAAGGCATTTATTGCTTATAAGCGCCATCAGCCTTTTTCCAAGAGAGATTGCGGCTTTTGTAGTGTAGTTTTTTTTTCTTTTAATAGTAATATGCTAATGGTTTTTATTCTAAATTGGCCAGCACTGAGTATCTCCAGGAAAAATGCGTTCCCTAAGAAGTGGCATCCTCCTCGAACTGAAAGGTAAAATTGAACGTTTTAAAAATACAATTTACAAGCCGTTTCATGTACTTCTCGCCAGCAGCATTAGAAAACTGCTTTCTAAATAAAATTTAAACTATTGTTTTGAACATAAAAGGTTTAAAGAAGAAACTATCTTAGGGAATTTTATTGCTAGCAATTTGCTAAAGATTGGCTAGCTTTTATTAACAAAATACAATTAGGTACTTTGTATGTTTACTTTCAGCCTTAAAAATCAGCAGAGTTTTACATTTTAGAGAAAATGATCATTTTGGGAGTCAATAAAAATGATCTTTATCTATTTTATGTAGATTTTATTTCTAGAACTGGTAACAAAAACCAGGGTTAGGTGATGTGGATGGCCTCTTCCGTCTTGAAAATTCTTCAGAGTGCTAGTTTTCTGAAAAAACACATAAGGATGCCTTTATTAGTATAATTGGGCTAATTCAACTAATGTTTAGCTCTTTAGTAGAACAGCAGTTAAAAGTTCTATGCTCTGTTGTACAGGTAATATTTGTGGTGGAAGTAATTTCTGAAAAATTGATTTTTGACGATTTTTTTAAAACTGCTACTTTAGTGCTTTATTAAGAGTGAGGTTTTGCAAAGCTCAATTGTGGCTTCTTGGGTTTCTTAGGTCTTCTCGAAGGTAATACTTTATATGAGTGGTTAATTTCACAAGAAATATTTAATTCCAGGTATCTAAAGACAAATATTCCCCGGTATGTGGTATGTATCTATGTATGTATATGAACATATTTTAATATAAAATGTCTTATAAATTTCACATTGTGTTTTGCTTTGCTGTTATTTCAAAGGATTTAAGTGAATGTTGGATAGCACTCAATTTCCTGAAATGATTAAATTCAGTCTCTGAAGAATCTGGGGAAAAGGCCTGTAATGACATTTTGATGACTTTCATTTTAAGGTGTAATAGAAATTGAGTAAAATATTTTAATAGCTATTCTCTAATATCTCATTCCAAATACAATGTTTTTATTGCTCATTCTAGCTTACAATTTTCTGGTGATAATAATGTTGGCTGGTAATTGTTTATTACACAGAAATCATTTCATCCTTATGTAAAAGTATTTTAGAAAAGGGTTCATGAATTTATCTCAGCTGAAGCAATTGTATTGAACTGTTTAGATACAACAACGAGTATTTCCAGATTCCTCCTATTTTAATTTGATACTTCCTTATAAGACTTAGGTGTAAGTTAAAGGGAGGAACATTACATATGATAGTTTGTAGTTTGAAGAGGAAAAACAATGTCAGGAAAGGCTAACAAAACAGAAGGAATAAATACTATGCTACCACAAAATTGACTTTCCTTCCAGATATCCTGTATTTTTTTAATTTAAAAAAGGATTAGGAAATTAGAAATCTGTGTATAAATATACAGTTATTATATCTATCTTTATTGAATAGGTAAGTGTAGATAGGTAAACTTAATTTGATTGCAGCTAATGTTACCAGAAACATCTTGGCACCTCAATTCTTTCGGGACATGTAGACACAAATAAAGTTAATCACATAGCTTTTACAGAATCAGATCTTTGGGGAACTGGAGTTGTGACGTATTAGATCAATTTTTATGTAAGTCAAAATGAAAACCTTAAATCAGTTTTTCTATGTGTGTTACACAAAGCCATTAGCTTCCAAATTGCGTTGTTCTCAATGCTAGTTAGAAAAATTGTTATACAATTTAACTTAATTGTAGTGAATATTTAAAGTCAGAATATAATATTATTGCTGAATTAACATGCAGTCAGTGCATTTTTTAATAAAAGTAAAATTAAGCACTAGTATCGGATTATTCTCTCCTAATGTGTTTACTGCATTTCCCTAAGTTTGCTTTCTTTCTGTAATTAATATTCCTTTCCACCTACCAGGGTTGCAGAGTAATCAGTTACTCTTTTTGCCTCCTCTAATTGTGGTTTTGTGTTTCTGGTGTGCCATTATTCTTATCTGTCACCTAGAAAGTTATAGTGACTTTGGAGCTATTTGTCTGACCTTTTTGTCTGAGTTTGGGGAAAAAAAAAAAAAAAAGCCCTAAACTTGTTTCATTAGAAATTACGTATAAAGTGCTGAAAGATTTGAGTTGACCTTGGGATGTTGTTCAAGGAGTTGATATTAAGATGTAGAATATTCCCAGTAGTGGCAAGCTACTGGAATAATTCACTAAAATCTTTCCTTTGCCTCAGTTAGCTTATTTTTCACAAAATAGTTTGTCAAGTGGCAAAACTCAGATTACAGTGAGCATCATCTAGAAAATTTATTATAGAGAAAGAACTGGCAGGGAAGGGGGCCTCTTACACAGCTAATGGAGTCGCCCCAAGTTACTATCCTAGCATGTTGGCAAAGACACATGGTAAAATTTTATCTACTGGTGTTTAGTGTTTAATTACCTCAGAGATCCAACAGCAGAGTTTAATTGGTATAGCCATCAGTCAGACATTTCTGTTTAAATGATACCAGAATGACTTAAGAAAATGAAAGTTTTGCCAAAAGCAGAATTATATACTCTAACAGTCACTAATAATTAACTGAAACATTTAACATTTATTCAGATTAAAATGTGAAAATTGTAATTTGCTGAATGGTGTTTATAATTTTTTTATCAAAAGATGGCCTATATAGACTTACAGTGACCCCAAGTCCTTCTAAAGGTACTAGGCTTTATGATCTTACACTATCTAGTAAACAGAACCTTTTCACATTCTTAATAATATTTCTAAGCCATAATTTATACTCTTGATTTCGCTTGGCATTATTTAAGCATGATGTACTTGTGATACATAAATCCTTGAATTTCCTGTATTTTTCTGACAATTGAGTTCAAAGTCCGAAAGCAGAGACTAAAATATACCATAAGGCTAGGCGTGTCCTTAGAGAAAGAAAGACAAGGTAGCTTACCATGGCCAGGAACATATGGTGGATAGTTAATTATCATGATCTCAAGGGTTTTAACATAGTTTACTCCAGGCATCTTTGAAAGTGTTGGATTTTCAGGAAATATTTGAAGAAGAATTCAATTTGCTAGAAATTTGAACATGGACATCAAATAAATTATAAAAGTGTCTTCCCATATGGATTTAGAAAATATTCGTTCATTCAGTCATTCGTTCATTCATTCAACAAACACTTATTCAGGGCCTAGCCTGTGCCAGACCCTACTCCTGTAGCTCTTAATTTAATATTCACCATTGATTCAATTTAATTATTTGCCTGGTTCTGCAGATTATAGAAGTCTCACCAGTTATTCATACATCATCAGTTAATTACAGCACAATCGATGTCATGTGGGAACTTGTATTTCTCTTGGCTATTCTTTAAAAGACTTAAAATATATTCTGGACATATATGCCAATTTAGAAGAATATATTGGCAGAATAGTCCAAATGTGTTTTGAGCAGTTATCTTATTGATATGCAGGCCCACGAAGTAGTAGATACAGTTGGTTTTATTGCTTTTATGCTTCCTTCCAATGCTTCTTATACTATTTTAAGAGACCTCTAATTCTAATTATAAATAGCTAACATTCATTTTCTATATGCTCGTCAAGGTGCTAAGCCTTTTAAATTTGTTTTCTCATTCAACCCCTTCAATTACGTTACGCCAAAGGTAGTATCACTGTCCCTGATTGCAGATGAGGAAACTGAGGCTTTAAAAAGTTAAGGAACTCCCCGGAGGTCACAGTTAGTAGGCAGCTGAGATGACTTAAAACTCAAGTCTTTCAGGCTCCATTCATTCTTCTGGTCATTCAACAAATATTATTGAGCATTTACGATGTCCTCGGCCACTCAAGATGTTTAGAATAAAGCAGTGAATGTAACAGGCAGGTCTCTGCCCTTAGAACAGGTCCTCCCAAGCACCTTGATACTTTCATTACGTTATTTCCTTTTGCATCTATGGGTCCCCCAGGGCCAACAGGATAACATTTTAAAATTTCAAAACTTCCTCAGACTTCTCACCCTTTGGCTTCAGTCTTTCTTTCCGATTACGTTATTGCCTATTTCTGAACAGGGCTTTTCTACACTGGAAGGCTGATCTGCTCATTGCCCCACAAAGATTACCTTGCATTTTCTCTAATCATTCCTGCACCTGAAACACTTTTGCCACTGCTTTCTCAATGCCTCCCATCCTTCAGTGTCTGTGTCAAAACTCGTCTTAGAAATGAAATCCTAAAATTCCTTTATCTGAGTCGATCATTTGACATGTGACATTTGCAACAACTAGAATAACCTGTGGCTAGGTAACGTTTCACATATTTCCTGTGTCCTGGCTGCTTCAGTGTTGGTAGCTGTACCCAGCTGACATGCTGGCAAAGAGTTCAGACAACCAGCAGTAAAATAAGTAAGACTAAGTAAGACTAGAAGTCTTGGAAGCAGGAGCCCCACTGCCTAGCACAGCACCTGCCATAGATCATACAGTTAATACGCATTTGAGGCTTGGGAAGAGAGGAATGAAAGAGGGAGAGATGGACAACAGAAAGAAAGTTAGCAGGGAAAAAGAAAATAATATCCTTAAATTTATATCTGAGGGCCTTTAAAGATTTTTAAATATTTGATAAGGGTCAGGGATCCTATTAAGGAATATATACATACATACAATAATCTTTTTTTTTTTTTTTTAGTGGAGGTACTGGGGATTGAACCTAGGACCCCGTGCATGCTAAGCATGCACTCTACCACTGAACTATACCCTCACCTCTACACAATAATCTTGACTTTCAATTATGTTTTTGCTTCTTCTAAGAATAAATTGTCACTCATCAATATTAATAAATTAGATATATAATGAACTCTGTGGTGTTTCTGAAAGAAAGTGCAGTTGTGGTCTGTTTGTATTTGTTTTCCATCACTTTTCAGGCCCATGATGCAGCAGACTCTAAGTAGGTTTTATTGTTTAATGCTGAATATCATTATTTTTCTATCCCGGGGGCATTTTTCAATATCATAGAAATTGCTGACCCCCCCCAAAAGAGCTATTCTCTTAACCATCATAAAGTTTCATTAGTTAATACTTCACGTTGCACTTTTTTTGATAAAATTCAAATTCAACACTCAAAATCCTAGTGCAAATCTCCTGTATCAACAAGCAGCTCTTGTGGTTAATTTTATTTATGTTTTCACTCAATTGTGTTAAAAAAAATGTAGCCTTGAAATCTCAAGAGAAATATATATGTCTATATGTTTATGGGTTCTCAAATTCAGTACTTAAGGTAGAAAGTTCACTTTGCAGGAAATTGCAGGTAGATATTTCTTAAAGCAACTGCTACATCTGACCACTGCTATGGAGCTGTTTTACTGACTCTAAGAGCCATGACTTGTCCTCATAGATACGAATATAGGGTTCACTTCAAAGAGGTATTACTAGTACATAATACATATGTAATGTATACTAGTTTTCCTGGGTGAGGCAAGCTAGAAAGTTTGCGCCCTGAATCAGTGAGCATGATAGCCTGTGCGTACCCTCTAATTTATAGGGGTACTCTGCTAAAGCAGCCCCATTCTTTGGGCATCCCTACCTGCTAGTTGAGATAAGTGAGGCTAAAGCTTCAGCTATGAGGCTTTTGGCTATACCCTGCTTTTAAGAAACCAGGTATATTTCTGCAGACAGTATTGTAATAGTAGCAGCTGAAACAGTCAATGAGTATTCCAAAAATGAAACTGTGCTCCAAATGCTTATGTGCTTATCACACACTGTGTTGATGTTGGTAAAATGCAGAGGATGAGCTTGTCTCCCCTTTCACCCTGGATTTCTTTGGTCCTTTCATTTTGACACTAATTTCAGGCATGAACCTTGGCACTTAGCTACAGTGTGTAATTGTTGGTATCTCACTGCCACCTGAGTGCACAATGGAGAACAATATTTAGCCCCTGTGATTTGCCATAAGAACACACCACATGCAGTTGGAAAGGGAAATATTTAATCAGCCAGTTTTCTCATGCAGTCCCAATCAGCTGAGTCTTTTAAGATTTTATTTTCTCTAAGTTAACTGGTTGTTTTGTCACTGCGCAGATAAAGCCTTGGGATCCCTCTCATGCTGTGTACATTTAGGGACATTGTCTATCAATTTGAATGTACAAACAAAAGGAAGATATTTTTAAAATATGCTAAGTTAAAACTCATTTTGATCAAAATATTTTTTCTTAATGTTCCTTGAGTCCTCTGTTCAGTTGTTGGCTATGTACTTAATATGCAAAAGGCTCTAAGTGACGCACGAATAATACCATTCCATTTTTAGTCATGTTGTATTATGATGCTGTTGATCTTTAGAAGAAATTCCATTTGGTGACATTTACAAAAATAGTTTCACGTTACCAGCTTTTAATTTTAATTTTTAAAAAATATCGAGAATGATACAACTTGCAAGTAACAAGAAAATCACCTAGGAGATGTGTGTACTTATATAATTGGAAATGTGAAACACCTTGCCTCCCATCTGATATGCTTCTGTGCAGTCCAGGGAAACAGTTTTGACAAGTAGGAAAATGGTATAAGAATAGAATTATTTGTATAAAAATGCAGCATATCATCTTAAAGATTGAGTTCTATTTTTTTAAGGCTGGTGCTTTCAAAGTGCTAGAAAGATCTGAATCCAGAGTTTAGTCTTCATTGTAACTTAGTCCTACTAATTCAATGCAATACAATGCAATCCATTTCACTTCAGCTCATTGAATTTCTAATATTTATGAACATTTTAACCTCTTCAAGTCAATTATCTCTTTAATTATTTTATTTTATTTTATTTTATTTTATTTTGTTGGGTAAATACGATAGGAAATGTCAGTACACATGGCAAAGGATTTCTGGTTCTTTACCACAAAGCAAAATATTTTTAAAAGTTCAGAATTTCTATGTGGTTTAGAGCATTTTATTTTTTGCATTCCAAATTGGTTAAAAGTTGGTACAGTACATGATCTAACTAAAACGGTTTCTCTTTTACTCAATAATCATAATTATTGTCATAAATTTGGGAAGAATTCAAGTCATTTATTTACTCAATTATTCAATTGGCTTTTTTCCCTTAATTATCTTGTCTGGCCAGTGTTGCTAAAGGCACTGTGGAGGATTTTATAAAAGGAGAAAATGTGATCTTTCCCTCATCAACTATAGTGTAATTGGAGAGAGAAAAAGAACTCTGAAGAACTAATTGGATAATATAATAAAATTACTCTTAGTAATCATGCTTCAGTACTGTGAAGGGAGAAGCTATTTTATCACAGGTAGAAAACAGTATTAACAATCAAATGTAGCTTTTTGGCTCAGAATATTGTTTCAGATTATTTGTTGTAAAAACAATAATAAGAACATGTAGAATAAAGGCCAGTTCTTGAAAACAGATTTTACAATGATCAGTTGATTTCATCAGCAAATTTTTCATTTCACCAGGACTTAAAAAAAAAATGAACTGTGTTGCCTGGTTAGTTGTTAATTCAACTGTCCAAAACTTAAAAATGCCTTAACAACTTATAATTAAATATGTGTGTGGGGGGAGGGGTGAAGTTTACCATTGCCTTAATTGTACTTCAAGATACTCTTCAAAATTTGAAGACAGACATAAATTGAAATATTTTTAGAAATACTTTAACTTCCTAGCTATCTTGAGGAAACAGGCTAACACATTCTATGAGGTAGAAAACTTTTCAAAGCTGTCTTTAACAACATCTCTGTGTGTATGAAGCCTTGCTTTGCTCTCTGGGAGAAATATTACACCAGTCATTCAAATAGATAAAAACATTATTCCAAATAAAACCCAACATTGAGCAAAGAGCTTTGGGATTGGCTCAAGTTTTATTTTCTATCTCAAATATAAAATTTTAAGTTTTTAAGGAAAAGCAACAACTTTGCCTGTAGATTATCATTTTCCAAAGCCAAAGATGAGTCAGCCAAAAAATTTCAAAACTTTATTTAATAAACCTTGAAGTGTTTCCCCTTAGTTACATTGACAACTGTGTTGAAAAGCCCAGTGATAACTTAAATAGCCTCTTCTTTCACCTTGAGTGGTTTATACTTTGTAGACATAGAGAGAAGAACCTTGACCACTTTTGTTTTCTCTGCTCAGGAAAGGAAAGAATCAGATAGAAAAATGCACACCACATTCCTGCCAGACCTTGCCTATGGACAGTGTATGGCATCCACTAAGCGAGGAAGACGAATGTTCGCATTTTTAGGGGCTGAGGGGAGGGGACAGCAAAGAACTGGTTCTCCTGTGTATCCTAGCATGTGAATGAACTGATACTAGACATATCACAGGGAGAATCAGACAGAAGGATACTTAATGAGATCCACTCAAAGACCAGCATCCTCTCTAGAACCCAGCAGTTCTCGATTCTCAGTGTCTTTGGGAAGCAGGGTTCACCATCTACCTGTTTAAACAGGTAATGAGAGCAAAGGCATGACACACATCCCTGTGATTTTTGAATGTCTTCACTGCCCCCAAATAAGGAACTCCTCCCACTGCTGTCTGCTCTAAGCTGCATTTCATTTTGATATCCATTTGCCGTAGGCACTTTGGAACTCCATGCAATGCAAGAGATATGGTTGAGAAATTCTTCAATGGGATTTCTCCCTACTCCCCAGTAGGGGATTCAGAACATGATTAGAGACTTTGAGACATTCTATTTAGCCTACTTCTAAAACTACACATTTAGGCTCACACCATTAGAAGAAAAATGAAACAAATCAGAAAAAGAAAAAAAAACTCGAGAAGGACAAAGTATTCTACATCAGGGAATATGGAAAATGGTTAAATTTGTGAAATCAGAAGAGATAAAAGAAAATATTTGGAAAAAAAAAGATCAAGTTTCTCTTGAATTACAGATTCGTTGAGTCTCAGTTTTACTTTCACTTGCTAAATCATGACATCCACTGTCGTCTTCAAATTTAATTTTAGTGTCATGCCTCTAAAAGTAAATATGTTTTAGCATCAACATCCTCACCTTGCTTATTCTTTCTAGGGGACGACACACGTCTTTGGCCCATCTTTGTCATGCTCACTTGTAACAATTTAACTTTAGCATCATTTACTCATTGTCATACAGTTCTTTCTCCCAATAAAGTAGCCACAGTGTTTTGGTTAATGGTGCTTCTAATGGCAAATACAACTTTTTGTGCTTCATCTTGAAATATTTAAATGCAAAATCGAAATTAGAGTGCTATATCAAATGTCTAAGAGCAC
Source organism: Camelus bactrianus (assembly GCF_048773025.1). NCBI lineage: Eukaryota > Metazoa > Chordata > Mammalia > Artiodactyla > Camelidae > Camelus > Camelus bactrianus. Next base: position 37,533,915 of record NC_133550.1, on the reverse strand, counting down.
AGAGCCTTTTTCTTGCACCTTTGGTGAATCCACATCTCATCAGTAATCAGTGTCATTTTCAGGTTCATGCTCATTTTTAACGCTATACCGACTGGCCATGGTTTTAGTAATTTTTTCTTTTGAGTTTAGTGCTCTGTGATTAGAGCACCTTGAATGTTTTTTGAAAACCTAATAGTCTAACATTTGAATACACACTTTGGAAGAAAGGATTATTAAAACGCAGACATCCTTCAGTGTTCACCAAGATGGTCTTCGGAGAATCTTCTCAGCTGACATATTTTCTTGTTCACTTTGGGGCTCTAAGTTAAGCAGCAGCCTTTGAGGTAGGAAAGTTTTAGTCTTTGGATTCAAACCAAATTGTTTTCAAATCCCACACCTACCGTTACCTTGGACCAATTGTTTAGCATCATTGAAAGACAGTTTCTTCCTCTGCAAAATAAGGATTATAGCACTCACCTTACTAACATTCCTTGGCCATTTCCCACATCCCAGACACCATACTCACACGGCTATATACTGTCATTATCCACAGTTTACAAATTACCACATTGAGGCTTGGAGAGGTAAAGAAAACCCACTTAGGCATACGTAATTGTTAAGTGGTGGGGCCTCTTGTTGGTTCTTTTATTTCTGTAGAATTTGTTTTTTAGGAAAGGACTTGCAGGGTCAAAAGGTAGGTACAAAATAAATTTTTGTAACGTCATTTAGTTTCAGGCACTTGACTATGAGATGCAGTACTGAAGCTGTAATTTGTATTTCTCCATGTTGCTGCATTAGGGACTGATGCTATTTGAGAGTGTGCTTTGTAAGTGGCCATGGAGAGCTATATACTACGAGAGCCGCTTTATGCTTTTCTTCTTGAAGATGGTGATGGTGCTCTCATCTTGATGAGCACAACTCATTTTCAGTAAAGATTCTGGATAAAGGGCTGTTGCATGGAATTGAATGCTAGTCTACAAGGCAATTGTTCTGCCTTCGATGAAGAGTGGATGCCATTTCCAGAAGAGCTTGACATTCTCAGGGAAGAGTTTTACAGCCTTGAAGAATATGTGTGATTTGTATGATTCTTGATAAAGAAAAAAAAAACCCGAGAGTTATATACTAGAAATTTAAAACTTCCATTCTGTTGTGGCTTCATCTGCGGCCCGTTCTCTACTCGCAAGACACTACTAACTTCAGCGTCTTCTCCTACTTCACCTTCAGGCTCTTGAAGTCTGTGCGATGCCCAAGTGTGTATAGAAACACAGAAATAGCACAGTCCCTTTTGTTAAGAATAACACATCAGTTTTCTTTCCTTGCTTTTGTGTGCTCTCTGGAGTTCACCCATGCATGATGTTCCAGTTGACTTCAAAGACAAGTCTGTGGTTGGATTAGCTCCACAGGACAGGCAGCAAGGTAAGAAACAGGCTTAGTGCTTTCAAAGCCTACTGGGGAACTGATAGAGCCAAGCTGTGTGGTTACCAAGACAGCTTATTCATTATGTCCTCCCAGAAGAACAGGTAAATTTGCATAATACTTTCTATTTTGTCACTACTAAAATTATTTTTTAAATGATGACTGGTCAGTACCCAAAAAGGTTGACTTATAGCTATATAATTCCTGCACTTGGGGAGTTTAGTGTCTAATAAAGGAGACACAGATATAATAAATTTGGAGTGAGAAAATGCCGCTAAAGTCATGAAGGTAGAAAACATGCAAATCATAGGGTAATTTTAGGTATTAAAAAAAGGGATGACTTAGCGAGTGGTATGTGCTTAAGAAATTGCAACTAAGGTACGTTTGCTTTCCAGACATTGCCAGCAAAGGTAGACTTATTACAGAACCCTAGAGCCAGGCATTGCATCACAAACTTAGGTCACACTTTGGGAGATGGCTTAGTAATGAGAGAGGCATGGTTGAATGATGTGGGCAGTGAGATGATTTCCCAAAGAAGAATATGGCAGACTGGAGAGGGTAAAGATACAGAGCAGACAGGGAAGTGTGAAGTGCCCCATGACCTGTGAAGCTGGGAGAGTCTGCAAAATAAAATGGAACTGCCTTTGATGCGGTCCCTGGAAAACAGGGAAGCAACCCTAGCAGTTCTGCTGAGTGTTGACCATAGCCTTATTCTTCAAGTTTGAAAGCCACGTAAAGGCAGATGAAGAGTCTTAATTTTCAGAAATCAGAGGACCAGATAAAACAGGCCACAATAATTCAGGAGAGCCACTGCCAGGTCTTGGACTGAGATTGTAGACGTGATGTTTAAAAAAAAAAAAAAAAGGCTGTAAATTTAATAGATATGAAGGAAATAATCATACAAAATAACAACATTGACAAAACCCAACACCATGGAAGGAGGACTGAGAAACAGTAAAGGATAGAATTAAAAATTGCCTGAAGGAGGAATTACAGGTAGAGCAAGAATGAGTGAAGGTATCCAGCAAGTTCTCGAAAGAGGACCAAACATACTTGTTGCATATTTTTATTTCTGTCTCGGAATGAAGAAGAAAGAGAATACAGCTATTTCTTTGCACTTTGATTTATTCCATTTCAAATCCAGGATCACAGAGAATTACCATATACTAACATATTGAAGTTATGTAGGGCTAAAAGTACTTTTTAATTACGCGGCTCGCACACACGAGTGCTTTGTGGTCATTTTATTTGGCATTGTATAGGGAAACACTACAAAGAGAAACTGCTGTCTGTGTGGTACCCAAAGGCATAGACTTTGTATTACTGAACCTCAGACTGAATCTCGACTGTGGTTATGTTCTAGTGAATAGAGCAGAAACAGAAATGAATCATTTGTCTCCAGAAATTGTCACTCTGACTTTGCTTTTGAAAACACTGGCATGTGTACTGTGGCTGGAACAATCCTGCTTTGGTTTGTCATCAAACACTTCATATTGGACTTTGAAAGGGAAGAAAAATATTGTGTGATTCAAATGAGCTCTTCATTTGAAAAAAGAAAAATGTATGTGTGCTCTCATCCACTGATTTTACAATTACTTATAAATTTTAAATGTAGTTCAGATCTCCTTCCTGAGTTTAGGCTCAATATTCAACTGCCTGCACTGTCCATCGGGTACCCTCCAACCCAACATATGTACACTGACCCTCTCGTTCTTCTGAAACCTGCTCTCCGTAGTGTTCTGTGGGGCTGCTAAACTACAAACCCGGGGGGCATTTTTGGCTTCTCATTTCCCACTTCTGTTCTTTTCCCACCTCAAACCCATTACCAGGACCTGCTAATCTTCCATCTTAAATACTTCTTGAATCCGACTGTCCTGCCCATTGTCACCACCACTGCTACAGTTCAGACCTGCTGCCACTTGCTGTGGTTTATCTCTTGCCTGGCCATCTGCACCATTTGAATGGGCTTTCTTCCCCCAGCTTTGTCACCATCAAATCCATCATACGTACAACTATTTTAAAGCTTGATTTATCCACATTTCAGAGATATTATTTTTCATACCAAGAAGTAGCACACTGAGCTTTGCTGTCCCCCAAAATATGACAAATGCTATTTTCTCAGGCAAAAGGGTGAGGTTTATTTTTTGTTAATGAAATGCCAGACAAGCCCAGCCAACTTGCCAGGCATAGTTAAATTGGAGCCTCTTTGGCAGTTAACTCCATCCATGCAAATGTTTTGCAAAAATTCATTTTAAACGATTTTTTTTTTTGCCAGATTTTTTTCAGGATAACGTTGGGATATTCAGGAATCGGGGCATTCTCACAACATTATAAACATTTCTAAAGGCTGGTTAAATAAGCTCCATTATTATCCAAATCATTCAAATCCAGCCTTTCTTTCTACCCCTACCACAGGCACCAAAATTTCAGCACTTGGCCCATGTGGGTGTGAATGAAGTGGCAAAGTTCAGATTTAAAAACATTGCTTGAAAGTCATTTCATTTCTAATTTATATTTCCTCTATGTTTTACAATACTACTTATCCACGATCTCTTTTTCTTCTTCCTAGTATCAGAGAGGGAACAAACACATTCCTTAAGAACTCTGTAGAATATCCTACAGAAGTAGATCCCCAAAAAGAACACACCAAAATGGAAAATAGACAAATATGTACATCCTGTTTTTCAAGCATACCATCCAATTTTAATTAATACAATCTCCATTGTGTCTTACCTCTTCTGTTGTAACTCAAAACTAGCCATAGATAATGTATAAACAGATGAGTGTGACTGTGTTCCAGGGAAGCTTTATTTGTACAAACAGGTGGCAGACTGGATTCGGCCCACTAATCAGAGTTTGCCAAGTCCTCATTAACTCATTACTTCTGTTAGTAACTCTTCTATTTTGATTTTTAAAGTTGTGGACCTAAAGATGAATGCTTACTTCTATAATGAATAAAATTTTAGGTTATATCAAAGACAAACGCATGAATTCTTTGATGGTTAGAAAAGATTAATTTTTAAGAACTTTTCTGTATTTGAAGTTACGGCTTACGCAATTGTGTGAATAGATGATAATTCATCTCCTGCTCTCACCATGACCAAAGTGCCTGGTTTGTGGTAGAGGCATAGTTTTGAACAAATAAACGGTTAGAGCCAACCCATAAGTCAAGTTGATCATATTGTAGACAAAATATCAGATCCAAGTTTTAAGACTCTCAGATCTTCGTGTTCTGTTACTTCAAATGATCCCGGCTTAGCTGCACTGATGTGGGATAAAGAAGGCTGCCCCTGGCGGTGGAAGCAGCACATGTTTCCCCCTGCATGTGTGCTCAGAAGCTGGTGGGGATTGTCCAGGGAAAGCCTGTGTGGATAGGTTGAGAATGAGTAGGGTATGGTTTTTTCTCTAGACCCATTACAAACAAGAAGGAAAACCCTTTTAGCTGTGAATGTGGGCTGACAAACATGATGGATTTACTAGTCTTTTGACTCCTTAGATCTGAGGTCATTGTGGGCGCAATGTCCTCAATGAGGCTTTGAAAGTACTTGTGACTGGTAAACGACCAGATGCCAGAAAAAAAGGTGCTATTTACAGCAATTAAAATATCTATTCTACAGAACTCTGTGACCACCATAGATAGTAGTAGGCTTGATTACAAAATACTGGTAGTGTATATATTAATATCATTCCACGCTAACTGGTGTAAATCTCCCTCATTCTGTTTGTAAAAGCACTGCCCATTGTAAAATCACGTTATACGTTTCTCCCCTCCCCACCATAAACGCTGTGCTGTTCTGATAGCAGTATTCCTAAGTTGCTGTGTTAATGAATGAAGGAGATGAAAACAGTCCTTCCCATGTTGGGGAAATGAACATCTATGTTTATTAATCTAGTTTTACTTTTAATTGGTTCACGGTTGATTGTTGATAGCCTTGTGGAGTTTTACAACACTCTGCCAAATGTGTCCTTGGTTCTTCCTTTGGCATATTTTTGTGTAAATGTGTGTGTTTATAATTATACAGCTATAAGGGCCCCTGCTTGCATACGCACACACATGCACATATGCAGATTTATTAATTTCAAGGAGATCATTCAGATGGCCAGGCTCAGAGTAGAGGTCATTATGACATGCATCTGCCTTTTGTGCCAATGACATCCTGGCAGATACAGCGTGCAAGTGTTAAGCCTGAGAATACCCAACCATTCTACAATAATTGCTACGTGTGTTTAGCCATATTAACAAAGAGTGTGTTTAACCTTCTACAGAAGAAACCTTTATACCTTACTATTCAGAGACAGCTATTTTTAAAATTTCCAAACTCACTTGCAGCTCTGTCCTCTGCAAGATCTTCCTATCTATTCCAGCCATATCAAACTATGCCAAAAACAGAAGAAAACAAGAAGAGACTGTATATGTCACTCATGTTGGCTGAGAGATAAGCTGAGAAAGCAAGAATTGGATGATGGAGGAATAAATGTACCATTGCCAGAAAAAGAACTCTTCTCTTTCAAGCCATATGTAACTTATCCATTGTAAACTGAGGAAGACTATTAATCGTAATCACTATAATAACTTACCTTACATTTGTCTATGCCAATAACTTACAAAAAGCCTTCCTCAAATTTGAATTCACTTCCTCTTTTTTGACAGTCCCATCAATTAGTCAGGCTAGAGTTTAATATTTCTTCCCTGTTTCCCACCTCTGCAAGTTACTTCCTGCTGTTCTTTCCAAAGCTGGTGTGCCAGATGTGGAGAAACAGAGCTCCTGCCTCGGACACCACCCAGAGGTTGCTATGTTTGGGCAATATGCTTGCTGATGTGTTAGAATGTGAAAATTTCTGCTGTGGTTAACATCCCCTTTGAGAGAATACAAATCACTTAAAAGCTCAGGGCAGATAACTTAGAATTATCAAGGCGATGCTACTTTTTTGAAATAGAGACATGTGACAGTATTAAAAATGGATAGTATGGATTAATTCCTAAAATTTATTCTCAGTTATATCATAGAGTCATTTCAATTCCCTTCATTTCTCTAGTAAATTAGCCACTGATAATCATAATTATGACACTTAGGTACAGTAAGACAATGAAATGCCTCCTGAATTATTAAGAAGTGTTAATTTATATCTACCCTGTTATGTCGTTTCGAGTATTCTACTACATTATCATTTCTTGAAAATTGGTCACCTGTACATATGATATATACGTAAGATTAAATTTTAGTAATGGTAATTTTTTTTTTAGAAGAAAGCCTTATTCCTAGTGTTGAATAAACATGATTATGTTTTATATGGATATTTCACCTAGATTTCTGTTTAGTGTCCATGACTTAGTTGCTCATTAGGCACAGGTTGTTATCTGGGAAAAATAATGCCGAGCATTTGTATGATGCTTTATTACAAACTAATGCTTTCATTGTCACATACACTGTCCAATTTATTATATAAACTTCAAAAGGTATTATTACCAACATTTTATAAAGTAAGCCTCAGGGAGCGTAAGTGGTTTGCTCAAAGCCACATGGCTAACGAGTCGTAGCGGAGAAACCCAATCCCATCTATCTGAGTCAAGAATGTTTTCCATCAGCCGCAGCCATCTCAGAAACCCGTCTCCCAGAATTTGTTGGGCGGCTTCAGCCTGCATGGGCCTCTCTACTTGTGAACCCACCTGGCAGAGTTTTTTTCTAGAGCTTGTCAGAGGAGCTGTTACCAACCAACAAATCTGAGATTCAGAAAATGTGCTGTAATCCCCATTATCAGTGAAAAGGGCTAATGTCTCCAATATTAGATTGCATTCCATCCACCTGGGGAGGTGCATAGAATGCATCATTCTGCAGAGAGATGACTTCATTTATCCAACAATACAACCAAAGACTGTGCTAAAGCAGGACCCTTTGTCATAGCTTTTTACCATATATGACGATAGTAAGCTTTGAAAGGAACTATAGCTGTGGGCATTCTCCATTTGCCTTGGATACAAAACAGATTTTCTGCTTTTAATGAAAAGAACAGGCAGTGCCCATTCTAAGGAGAGAGTGTGAAATAAGAGAGAGCTCAGAACGCAAGGTTTTATCATCACCTCCTGGTTTTATTTTTTCCATTCTAATCAGAAACCTGCTTTGAAACAAGCTGTCCTGATATTAATAAGTGATATAGAAAAGTCACTGCCTTGAACATGCTTGTATGAAAAGTGGCACGAGAAGATGAGGGACACCTCAGATTAAGAAGTGCCTTCGCCTTTAATAATTAATTAGAAGGAACAAACAGTGCCTGGGAGGCAGGGCTGGATTCAGAGAAATAGACATCTGAAACATTAGGACAGACTGCTGTTTTTCCTGAGATACAGCTGATGCTGAATGCACATTTCCAACTGGAGTAAAGCTGGTAACAAAGTCTTCCTACACTCATCCAGTCTGGAATAATAAGGAGAAATGTCTCTTGAATTTATTAAGCCACTTCTAATTATTTCTGACATGTCAAACATACTGGGGATAGAGAGAAGAGAAGAAGATTGGGGGGAAACTTTTTTTAATGTGATGTGAGTCTCCAAAGAATTGAACAACTGGCCCCAGAAATCATCATTTTTGTGAGTATGACACTGCCGCTTAATAAACCAAAAGGAAATATTGAAAGGAATTCTGTCCACATTCTAGAACTAGTGTAATTTCCAACAATGCAGTGTAATGGCAAGATCAAGTGTGATGTCATGCTGTACAACATCTAATTCTGTGAAATTAGAAAACTTGAGAAGGAAAGGGAAGGAGAAATATGTCAGGGTGTAATGGAGGGAAGGGTGTAGGAAGCCTGAGGTTCCAGTTCTGTCGCATCTGACCTTACTGATATGCAAATTATTCCACTGAGTCAAAGTAGCAGAGGTGAAACAATCAAGGTTTCCGAGGAAAAGAATTTCCAGCTTCACCACAGAAAATGGCAAGTTTTGCATTGGAAACGTCTGAGAGAGCATCTGAAGTGTTGCCTCATTAAAATTTATGATTAGAATTAATTCACATTCATTTTGCTAAGAACCAAATCCCCTGGGTGGAATCTGTGTGGGGGATCATAAAAAAGGATGATGAGAAGTGACAGCAGGTCTGCGGAGTGGTCAGCGAGGAGCACTCGGCCGAGCTCATCTTCCTCTTGCCCTTTTTTTCAACTTCCCATTTGGTGTTTGGAGATGATTTGGTGTTTGGAGATGATTTGGTGTTGGAGAATCAATGTCATTGGTTGGCATTTGTGTATGATATGAAATAAGTAGGATCCTTTTAAAAATCACTCGGGTTAAAGTGTGGATTTAAATGGCTTTAAATGAGACCCAAATATGTGGCAGTCAGAATACTGCTGCAAGGAAATGAGATTTTCATTTGTTAAAGAGAATTTTGTGCCTGGCCCTGTGCTCCGCTGACCTAATGGTGCTCGCAGAGCATGGGATACCTCTTGCACCGAGTTGCTGAAACCGTCCATTTCCTTTGCTCCAGATGTATGATCTCCAGTGAGAAACCAGACTGTGCTGTTCGGATCCTCGTTGCCCCTCTTCTCCACATCCTCTTGGTTGCAAAATGCCGAGCCCAGCATCTCCTCTTCATGCCTCTGTCGTCTGTGTAGATAATTCCCAGCTGAGGATGCTGACATCTCTTGCTAGGAGAAGTCATTTGTTTCCTGGTCTCTCCATTTTCCTTCAAATAATTCAATTGCTATCAGGAAATTTATTTCTTCTCTGACACTTTAGCCACCTTTTTATACCTCCATAACTTCTAATCCTAGAATTGCCCCTCACTCAATGATACTTAAGGCTGATGACTATTTCTGGGACACACCATCCTTACCTAGAGAACTGTAGGCTGATTATTGCTAAAATCTTATATCAGAATGAAGGTCTGCTGGTCTGCGTATTTATAAGCCTCTGCCTTCTGAAGGTTGATAGTGGTGAGCTTTTCCAGGTGCAGATGTGGGATTAAAATTGAGACCTTGTGTTTCTGTCTCACCATTGCTTTTTCTGTCTACTCTCTTAATACCAGACGCGGCTACTCACTGACCCCTTTCTTTAAAATTTTAATTCTTGACTAAGGTGCTACTTTATACATCAATACTTTCTTCCCCTCAGGATTGCCAAAGAATATCCCAAGTCTGAGGCACTGAGAAATGAGGCAAATGTTCCCCTCCTCACTGCCAGCCCCTTGGGGACCCGCATGTGGTTCCCAAGTCCCATGGCGCCTGGACCACAAAAAAGCAATTCAGTGCATCCTGGGAATATCCAAGTGAAAGTGTGAGGTTTACCTAGAATGGCTTCTACGTGGCTCTCCTGCAGGGCCGCAGGGCTCCTTGCTCTCTCGCTAGTGACCGTGTCCATTTTAGAACTGACAGGAAAAAAGGTTTCAATCTGTTCCTTTTCCGTTGTATAACACTTACTGAAGCACTTGGTGCGTTCGGCAAGTCATCTTCTTCCAGTACTCACATTACCCTCTCTTTGCGATGGAAATTTCTATTTCAGGTTCCTAAGCAGCCATTTCTAAGTCTCTCATGTGGGACTTGAACTTAAGCTTTTAAACTGTAGAGAAAGGAAGGGAGCAAAGAAAGAAAAGACAAGCTGGATGTGTGGGCAGTTTTACTGCTGCTGAATTGCACAGTTGTTAAAAATTGCATCTCTGCTGTCCAGGTCAATTTCTCTTCAGTGACTCTGTGCAGAAACCTGGATTATAATATAAAAAACAAACAAGTAAGACATCCTTTTATGTTACTTAAAACCTAACTATGTAGAAAAATCTACTTCTGGATCTTGGGGTAAGTGTCTGATAACACTGTAAGCTCTGATGCTTTACTGTGATATCCTGTAATGTGCCTGTGCTCTCACCTAATCGAGGGGAGTGAAGTTATTTGTGGAGCTATGTCACAGTGAATTTTTAAGCCAGACTGTCCCTCAGCTGAAAGAATTTCCTGTGATCATAACTGATTTTCCTAAAATCTGTATTAATGCTTTTACACTGCATTGTAAATGATAAAATCTTGAGTCTAGTTTATACAAACCACATGTAATAATAACAATAGTGCATATTAATTGAGTGCTTACTACATGCCATGCCCTAAGTTAAGCATTTTAGGCACTAGTTTATTTAATCCTCACAACCCTAAGTGGTAATACCGTTTTTATTCCCATTTTATAGATTAAGAAATTAAGTCAGAGAGAGATAAATAACCTGTCACATTTGCAAAAGGTAGTGTCAGGATTTGACCTCAGGTGGCTCAACTCCATTAGTCTGCTCCACTCAGAGGCTCTGTTTAATCATTGGTATTCTTGCAGTTCCTTCCTGATTTGGTGTTTTACACATTCAGTGAGCATTCTCCAGAATCGAAATTTTAAAGGAGTAAATGGTTTCCCGAAGTGATGATCAGTGAGAATCAGTTTTGCTTCTGAGTGCATCAAACTTACTCTTTTTTTTAAAATATATTTTTACTGAAGTACAATCAGTTTACAGTGTTGTGTCAGTTTCTGGTGTACAGCACAATACTTCACTCACATAGGAACTTATTCTAAAAGAAGGAGATGCTGGTTCGCTGTAGAAGAAAAGACCTGAGAAAGAAGTAGGTAAATGAGCCTCAGGCCCCAAACAGCTCAGAGAGTAAAGCTTTCAGGCATATTATTTCTACTCGTGTAGGAAAGAAAGAGCCAATGTAAACAATTCACTTTTTGATATAAATCTCTATCCATCATGACACTGGTTTGGTGGCCGGGCTCGGAGAAGAGAAGCAATGTCAAAGGACTCTGGAGCCAGACTGCCTGGATTCAAATCCTAGCTCTACCGCTTCCTGACCATGTGATCCAGGGCGGGTTTCTTGTTGCCTCTGTGACTCTGTTTCCTTGTCTGTGAAAAAGAGATAATAGTACCTACTTTACAGAGTCGTCATGGGGATTAAATGAGTGCATTGTATATAGACCATTTAGAGCAAGCATTTAGAATAGTGCCTGGCACATAGTAAGTACCATAAGGGTGTTTGCTATATCACCATCATCGTCACCACCACCACCATCATCATTACCAGGTGCTCAAACATGGTGTGGCAAATATATCATCAGTGGTCTTATATGTAGACATTCTTAGGGCTTTCATGTAGAAATGGAAGATACTAGATTCGATTTCTATTAGACTTTGCTATATAAAATGATTCTTAGATCACCTAGGTTTATTTCTATTTTAGAATTTGAGTGGTAATTTATAAGTTAACCAACAGACGTGCTGCTAGCATTCTAAATCAAATGATAAACAGAAACAGAGAGACTAACCCCTATCTTAAAAAATCTGAAGATGGGAGTAGCAAAAAATAGGAGATAATCCTACTTCCATTAGGGAAACTTGGGTTTGGAGTTTATAGCATAAAAATAGCTAATTTATTTGGGGGTAATATCGGTAGAGGTAAACTAAGGCTCATAGAGCACAGTTCTGATAGATTCCCACAGACTTAAATGTTCATTCCTGCTTTCTTCAAAGAGTTGGAATGGATGCTCTCTGATCCCCTTGAGGGCATCTCACCTCCACAGGGGTGAGAGAGGCTTTATGCCTTTAAGGCAACTTGGTTCAACTCTGCCTGCTTACTGATGGGGGAGCCCTGGCAAAACTCCAGATGTGATTAGTGTTGTATCTGTTATTTCACAGGGTGGAGTGTGTTTGTGTGGATGGAGGGGGAAGCCTATAATTTCATAGCTGTTAGAAGAGCATTTCTACTAAACCTCTTTTTATTCTAAAAATTGATGAAAAGATCTCAATGTTCAAGATGATTTGAGGACATTCTACTGTCCCCAGAATAGATTTAGTTACGGTTGTTATTTACTCTTGATGGCGCAAGTTGGAGGAGTGTAAATATTTTCTCCAAAATATCCATTACTATTTTGACCTTTTTTTTTTTTTTTTTGGTGAGATCAAAACCATCTTTTTAATTATTTGAACTCTGAAGATTGTTTCCCATAAATATAAAAATCAGAGCTATAAGCTTAGCCTAGACCAGTTAAGAAATACTGCATTTTAAAATCATAACACCATTGTCTTGTTGAGGAAGAGTATGACTTAGGTTAAACTGAACATTGACTTATAAACTATTTCAATTACTCATATTCATTGCTGCCTTGTGAAGTATAAGCATTCTTATTTTTCTATAGATTCTTTGAATTACGTCCTAAATGACTACCATGTAAATAAATGAGAACAACAGTCACACCATGCTTTTTGTCATTTTCATCAAATGCTTAGTGATCTCATTGCACTTGTGGAATTAAGTGAAGAAGCTCCACCCCGGCATCCATGGGTCAGCTATGTGGACTCTAGCTGCCAAAGGCGCTTATCCTTCTGAACAGAGCGCTTTGCTCAGCCAGTGTAGACATGGCCTGATAAACAATGGAACTTCTCCCTTGAGAACTGGAGTTTGGATTGATCTAATTCTTTAACTCAAAAATGTGCACAGGTTTGATGAGCTGTTAAAATGCCTGCGTTTTAGTAAAACAGGAGCTTAAATTGACAGTAATGTGAAGAATAGCATAATTTATAATGAACTTGAAAGGCAGTAGCACTCACTGTTGTGCAAGCTAATCAAGGGACTATCACATCAAAGTTTGAACGTGAGCTTAAATATCTGTGGCAGGGAGGTTGTTCTTGCCGGTTTACATCTGTCAGGTCTTAACACTGAACCTGTCAGAGTGCAACACGGCCATGTCACTTTTAACAAAGATGTCACATGTCATAGATATTGTGGGAAACAACCTGCTTTGTGTTTCCTTCTCTAGGATTTTACAAGGAAAAGCAGATGTAAAAGGAATTTCTTTAACACTGCATTTTTATTTTGCAGATTCTCAGACTGATGGAGTGAGTGACGGAGTGGGTTGCCAACTGTAGTTGATCCACTCAGCACAGAATGGCTGCGGGGAATATATTCAGACATGCCCAGAGAAGTCTGCCCAGGGTGAAACAAATACCTTTGAGGTTTAAATCAGGTGTGTGAAGAATGCGGGAAACATGACTTCTTAGGTTTTTGTTTTTGTTTTTGTATGTATGTTTCCCAAAGAAAGTGGTAGCTCTTGCCTCTTCTCCCAATTCTTTTAGTGCTATAAAACTGCCAGCCCAGAGTTTAACCCGCCCTCTCTCCCAGGATTTGATATATTCTACTCCACTGCCTTGAAGGGTTTTCTATTTTATCAAAGCTTTTGATTTTAAAGGCATAATTGTGGTTTTTCATATTCAAAAAGGGTTTTGATTTTGGAGCTATTTTAAAATTGGGCATTGAAGTTTGATACACTTTACCATTTGTCTATTTTCTTAGAAAAATAAATGCTATTTATAATAAATGAATTAATGTGAGATACCTAAAATAACATTCAAACGATCTTTTAAAATACATGTTCATGTTATCTGTAAGAGGTTGTTCAGAGGCTCAGAAAAATCAAGTTAAGGGAACTGTTTTTAGAAAATGTAAAGCACACTTCCTTGCAGGATGAAGTTGTGCTTAATAGCCTCTGTTTAATTTATTCAGAAACGACACGATTTTTGTTGCTATATTTTGTTAGAAAGGAAGGAGAGGCTGTTTCTACAGGTGTCATAGGAGAATCGATACTGAGCCACGGATTGTTGGATCCCATAGAACCATGGAGACTTGGCAGTGAAATTCTTCCAAAGGTGAGTAGGGGCATTGATTTTCCTTCTTGTCCCTGAAGAAATATGACACAAGGAATGAAGGCTAAATTTAGACTTGGAAACAAGTCTGATTTGAAACCATGCCTTTAAAAATTTGGTGACAAGTTTTTCAAAATATTAAATGAGGCAATTGAATGAGAATTTGAGTATATACATTTTTCTCAGATATTTTTCTTAGATTCACTTCTTTTCTTTATTCTTTTGGGTACTTTTGAGGGGAAAAAATGGCTCTTTGACCAACGTTTTATCTGTAATTCAGACCCAGTGATTTCCTGATGGAATACTTGTGTTTTACAATACAAAACAATCTCTCGCTTAAACCTGCCACCAAGAATGCAATAGTCCTTTAGTTTCTAAGAAAAAGCAAATTATATACACAATCAAACTTCAAATTACTGAGCCTGTCACTGATCTTCCTTATTTAAACTGTGTAATCTTCCAGCTAATTTGTGCCTTAATTTTTAGACACATACTTGCTTATTTATGTACTTATTTTACAGTTTCTTCTAGATTTCGAAAAGTTGAAAAGCTATACGTAATGTGTTGGTTGTTTTACCACATTGCTTAGCATTCCATCCGTACAGGCAGACGGTGTTCCTAGGTTTGGGAGTATAAATCCCAGGGGAAGTGAGCTGAAGAACATTTTATGCATCACTCATCCTATTATGAGCCCTGTGCTGCTCCATCTCTCTACAAGGTAAGCAATATATTGTGAGTTGGCTTCCGGCAGCCGAGAATGATGTATGCTAATGTTCTTGCTTTAAAGTGTATGTTTTTGGAACTCATAATGGGGAGTACAGGAATCATTTTATAAGCAAAAGAATAATTGGAACAATTTAAGTTACTCACACACGCTCTAGCTTGCTCATCTGTCCCCAGGTAGTATTTGGTTGTTCTACCTTGGGACCCACATCCTGTAGTGTTGTCTTCCTCATGTGAAATGAGGTGGTAAATTGGTCATTTTTATAATGAATTTGAGCAGAGTAGATGATCAAGGAAGATAATTCAGGCCTCAAAGTAGAAAACTGCCAGATTACCACCACTCTGCTATGTCTAGGGGTTGATATAATTAGAGTTTTAGTACATTGTGGGATCAAAAATTGATTATAAGAGTTAAAATATAAGATGATAGAAAGTTCATGGTAATGTATAGAATTCCCTTAATATTGTTTTCTTTTTTGGTGTCCAATGGAAAATTCCTAATTCTTTTTTTCTTATTCTGAACTTTCAGATTGGCTGAAACAACCACCACAACAAAAATTGTTCATAATTTGTGTTCTGACGTTGGATCATCTAGTTAATACCCTGACTCTGATTACCCGAAAGACAATGTTCTATAAGAAAGACTGTCCATTAGAAGGTTGCTACTGCATTATTAGTAAAATAACAGGGAAAATGCAACATTCTGCATGTCCCATCTGATGAGGTAAGATTTTATCATGTCCCGTAAAATGAGATTACATTTCATTTTATTTTTTACTATCCCAGGTCCAAGAAAGTTCTGCATTTCAATCTGACACAGAAACCCATAACATATACATTGTCTCAGCTGTGACCAGCCTGAGGCATTTAAAGCCAGGCTGTTTAATATATTCTATTTAATGTATTTTATTTATGCATAAATTACATTATTTTTACAGTTTTTCATCCCTTCCAACTTAGAAAACTATAACTCAATGTATCCTGCATATTTAAATAAAATAAATTATGTGCATTATAACTCTTACGGGGAGGGTAAGGCATACTATTCTCTAACCTTTGATGAGGTTTAACCTTTGATGTGTGAATTCTTAAATGTGAACAAACCACAGACAATGGAATACTTGGAAGTATTCTAAAGTTAAAGAGTTCTAAAAAGTTCTAAACTAAAGTTGAAAACTAAAGAGTTCATGGTAAGTGGCAGCTTGTGTTCACTGTTATAATAATACAACAACTGCATGGGAAGAAAGAAGTACACAAGACAGTGGAGAGGTGATGGAGGAGCTGGACACGTGGGAAATTCCAGGTGCCTGTAGATACAGTATGAGGCTCCTCAAATACCTGGCCCTCTTTTTTTTGGTACATATTCTGTCGTCCATCAAAGTGCTTTATTCACAGTCCAAAAATATTAGTGTTTTCAACATCACTAACCTTTATGTTTACAGCGAAATCTCCCACAGTATGTAATGTATCTTATCCGTGTCTGAGCAGCATGATAGTAGCCATTCTCTCTTTGGGTTTAAGCAAGCATGACTTTTCCTAAAATATTGCAAAGAGCAATTTCTAGTAGATAATTTGTAGTTTATAAAACATGATTTTTAGGGGACAAGTGGCAATTAATTGAAGTATAATTATCTTCCATGTGAAAATAGTCTGGGATGCCAACTTTGGCGAGCCGAGTCTTTGACTCATTATCATTTTCTTTGCTTGCTTTGTTGTCATCCTTTGGTTCTTTCTGGATCCATCTCTCTTTTGTTTCCCTCTGACTCCTCTATTGTATTCCAGTTGGCAGTTAAAGAACAGAAACAGAGAAATAAGACTGCATGGCTACATTTTCCCAGTGCCACCAACTGGGAGTTAAGCTGACTAACATTTTGAAAGCCCAGCCCATTTCGTTCACAGCAGGCATGGCAGGTAAAAGCATTTCTGTATTAAAGTACACACTTCGCTTCTTCAGGTTCTTGGTCTAATTTCTCTTGTTTGCCAGTTGTGGGGAGAAATGAAAATTGGTCTCAACCAACTGCCTGGGGTATTTAATCAAATGCCCAGCAACTCTTGATGATAGGATGCAGAAATCTCACTTTCAAGGATTAACTGTGGGGATTTTGTCAATCCAAATGGTATCCCCTTCTACGCAGCATGTTACCGGGCTACTTCCTACCCCTGACTAAATAAGATGTAGTAGAAGAGCTCCAAGTGGCTTAAGTAATACCTCCTGGGTTAGCAGATATCAAATATGCAGGATGAAAATTTCCATTAAATGTAAGTCTTTGCGAAGGTCCTCAAGCAGTCCATTTTACGTGTTATTGGTTGCTTCCGTTGGAACAAGGATTTGAGAATTGATTTCACTGTGTTCTGTTAATTTGATTATTACTTCCTAAGTGGTAAGTATAAACTTCTTAAATATTTTATGAAGCTCAATTAATCAAGCCAATACCATAACGCACATCCCAATATTGATCCTTGTGCTTTGGACCCGTCGCTCGGCCACATTGATGCCTTTTTCTCATGTCCTTGTAGAGGAGAGCTTAGGGAGCTGGAAGAGTGAGGGAAAACATCAGTCCTTCTCCCCGAGCAGCAGCCGGCCTTGGAATTGTCTCCTGGGAGGGGATTTCCTTGGAAGTGGTGAAATTGGGATGAAAAATGCCGGTTTGCATTTATATTAATGTATTTTTAAGGAAGCTTAAGGGCACTATACAAAAGTCATCCAGGAAGGATAAATGTAATATTACATTTAAGGTGGGAAGCCTAAAGCTCTGAGATGCTAAAAATTATTGTGATAATATCATAGCTCATTTATGAATAAATCAAAATATTCCTTAGCTAGTGCACACGTGCCTTTTATTGAGATAAATTTTATAAAACCTCTCCTTTCACTGAAGGTAGAGTCTTTACTTAGACCTTCTTACCATGGAGTATAACCTAGTTTATTTTGTTTTGCGTTCTATGACCATCCTATGGCTATTTCTCATCAGACTGGATCAAAAGTTGACAGAGGGAGCAGTGGAAAATTAAAATAACTTTTCTTTGAAATGTTAGCAAAATAAATACATATATATATGAATAATTAAAGGCCAGTGGATGTCCACGCCATGACTGTTTTTGGAATCTTTTTAAGAGTGTGAGGTCCCGTCTATTTTAGTCACTAGACAAATTCTTTAGCCAATTTGCCCTCAAACTGGCAAAGATATTCTACTTATAAACGTCCCTTGAGGGGGTCCATGAAGAATCTCTGATACTCGTTTATTTTCTAAAGAAAGGTTCAGTATCAAAACATTCAGAATATTTCAAAGTTACCATGTACTTCTCTGCTTGACTAAAGGAACGTTGCCGTGGCTATAGCTAGAGTCTTTGGCTGAAGAAGGTTATCTTTTCACTGTTTTTCAGAGGTACAGAAATTTCTTGTTTTCCATTTCTACTTTGACAAGGGTTCCACACTTAAAAGCTTTGTCTCCCTGCATTTTCACACTTTCCCTCCTTGTTTCCCACCTTTTCTAAAGATGAACTGCCATGTTTTTACCTTCTTACCCCAATGTTTGTGTGCTTGGTGTATATTAAACCAAAGAAATTAAAAATTCAATAAATAGGGGGCTCTGTCTTCTTTGCTACAGGGTCTGGATATTTGTGTTTGTGTGTATGTGTGTGTGTGTGTGTGTGTGTGTGTGTGTATGTGTTATAATGTAAACTCTGCAGCTTAAGTTTAGTATACAAAGGTAGTAGTTAAACTGAAATTGAATTGACTGGTTTGAATTCCTGCTCTACCACTCACTAGCTGCGCTGTACGGACAGTTTCTAAACTTGCTTCTTCAGTTATAAAATGAGGAAAGTAATCGTACCTACCCCTACTTGGTTGATGTAAAGATTAAATGGAATAATGAGTGTGAAGCACAATGCTTGGTAGGTGGTAAAAGGCCAATAAATCCTAGCCGTGATCTTTGGTATGACTATTATATATTGCACATTAGTGCAGATACACACATACCCTGTATATGCAGTTTTCTACATAATTCAAAGAATGATGGCCAATCTTAGGCAAAATTGTGAAAAGGCAGTATCCGCCCTCAGCACTGCCAGCTTATATTGAGAAGGAGCATTCTCCCCTTGCTCCCTTTGAATGCCCGATACCCTGCCTCTCTTCTTCCCTTTACTGGGAAAACCGCCTTTCAAGTAAGGACCTGAAATTTAGCCACACAAAGGTCTAGATGACTGAGAACATTTGAGGTGTTGCTCTTGTAAAGGTCACCGACCTCTTATCAAAGGTGGAATACCAACCAGCATTTTTAGGCATCCAGCAACAGCTGGAGAATTTTGTTTGATGGTGTGATCTCTCCGTTGCCTTCTGGAGATCTCCCCAGAGTGGGAACGGTTAACTGGGCTGGGGTAGAGTTAGTTCTGCTGCTGAAGGTACCCGCTGGGGCTCTCCTGGGGCTTGTTTGACATCCTCAAAAGCTGCCTCTCTCAAAGCCTGGGGCCATTTAGGAGTGTCTTGTCAGCCTTTCTATTTTTTTTTTCTTCATTTATGTCTGTGGGTTTTGAATCTAGTTACGCCTTAGACCACAAGCAGTAGTCTTTTGAACATTCTTTCCTAATACTCTTTTTAAATTTTGGGATATACATCCATTTTTTTCCTACCCACATCCCATCTATATATTCATTCTCAGTTGTCCATTGTATTTCTTTCACAAAGGCCTGTATTCATGATTTAAGTTTTTCACACATCAAGCTGTTATTCTGAGACAATTTTCTGAAATATTCTTCTTCTTTTTTTTTTTTTTAAACATAACTCTACCTGTATTTTCTACACACAGATTTGGGGATTCGAAGGACTGGGTATTCCTTCACCAGTAACATATGATTGGAAAACCATTTCATTTCTCAGCTTCAGTTGGTCAGTGAAGTGGGAAGAGAAGGCTCTGCTGTGGTGTTGTAAGAATCAGAGGACAGTGTTTTGTAAACTCACAAGTGGAGTAGAAGCTTTTTGGTTTCCTTTTCACCCATTATGACTACCTCCTCAAGCAATTTTTTTTTAAGGGAGGGCATGAAGAGACACATTATGCTTAGTAACTGGTGGAAGAAGAGATGGGATTCTCTCTCTTTGACATTTTTCCTTATTCTCTGAAATAGCTATTGTGTGCATTCTTCTGACATTCTGTCAGTTGCCTTCTGCTAGCATTATGTGTAATGTAGAGACAGCCCAGGGAGAAATTCTCAGATGGCGCTAGAAGAGGAGAGATGTCCACTGGTAAACAGAAGGGGCCTGTGTGAATGGGCGAGATCCACAAACTGTTTCTCATAGGATCCAGATCATTCTTTAGAACATCTGTATGCATCATGGTCAGGCTGAGATACTCCCAGGTCACTCCGAAATTTAGACAGAGGCCATGATTCTGGAAAATATTTTTTCCAGATCCTCTACATCAGTGATAAAAGAGAATAGCTAATATTTATCAATACCTGCTATGTGAAAAAATCACTTTCAATAAGAATAACCACTAATTGGGTTCTGGGCAGTCACCAGGTAGGCACTGAGCTACAGACATGACCCAGTTGTCTAGTCCTTACAACAACCTGGTGGCACTGGTATTATTGTACCCATTTTATAAATGACGAAACTGAGGACTCTCTGACTCCACAGCCAGTGCTTTTGGATTTTCCCACAGGTCCTGAGATATAAATAGCATTATGTCCATTTTGCACGTGAGGCAGGTTGAAGAACTTGTCCCAGTGGCTCCGCGTGGAAGACCTGGAGTCCCATCCAGGTCGGCCTGACCCTACACACTGGAAACACTGCCATTCAGAGTGCTCCCATTCTCAGAAAGGACCTTTCTCTCCCTCTTAAGGTATGAACTGATGTGGATTAATACTGTTGTAAGTTGGATAAAATTGAATTACTGACAAAATAAAATTAGAAAAGACATATAAAACACAACCAACTTCTTTATTATTCGATTCAACAAACATAAAATTACCCTCACATTGCTATAGGTTCTTCCAAATGCTTGCTTACAATTTCTGGCTTATCTCATGGTGGACCGATACAAAACTACCTGCACCAGCATCGACGGATGCACGGACAGTGCTTTGAGGAGCACTACTGGAGGCCTTTGGGATATAAAGATAAGGCAGATTCCTCACTCATTAACAGAAGTCTTGTAGCTGTAGATTTAATTTCAATATTTACCCGTGAGGCCTTGAATAATAGCCAGGTTGGAAATATACTAAACCACAGTTAAAGGTTAAAAGTCATGGCCCTTAGTTTTTGTGTTTTTTATCTAACCACAGTTAAATAGAATGTCTTAACAATATACCCCCAGGAATAAAATTAATTTTGTATGAAATATGGCTATTACATGAATGCCTATCTTCTTGTAACCTGCATAACTAAAAAATGTAGACCACTGTAAATTAGCTTATTTGATATAATAGAGATAGCACAATATTGGAGGTAAATCACTTTCTTTCCAGAGGACCGGTTCATTGCTGTATTCATTAATTAATGTTCTCTCCTGCTGTCTCCAAGTAGGTTAAAGAAATTAAAAGAAGTATGATAACAAAGCCAACAAAGCAAACATTTCTGGTTAGTTCCCACAGTGACTTGAGAAATGCTTGTCACCTCTTTCTTCTTTTGGGGCAGAGCAAGTTAGCTTAGCAGGGGTCCCTTTTTCGGCGTTCCTGAAAGCAGATCTTAAAACAGAATGGCCACGAGAAACAGCGAACACGTGTTTCCTAGGGGAGAACAGGGTCTGCAGCAGGTGCTTGTCTCCACATCCATCTGTAGAAGTGTCTGCAGGAAATAGATGAGGGAAAAGGCTTGATAAACAGAAAACTTGAGTTGCTATTTTTGATATTTATTTAGCAACGTTATATCCCAGATTTCAGGACAAAGTGTAATTTTTGCCTGATTCCTGGCCCACCTCTCCAAGCATATGACTGCTGTTTGGATTGCTGTGTTTGCACGGTGCTAGTGCTGGTTATGGTTAATCTTAATCGGGCTCTAACTTCACGGAAGAGGTGCTAGATTTGAGGATCTGTTCAGATCAATCATTGTGTTATATTGTGTCACTGATTCTCTGCAGTCAGTTGAGGTAAAAATCGTGGCAGAAGATAGGCTCTTTATGTGTCCTTATAATGGAGCCCTTTGCTGACCATCACTTTGGCCCCCTTAGTACATTGAAATTCAAAGGAGGCTCCTCCATTCTTGTCCTTAAGCAATGGCTAAAGCAACCTAATGTTACTCAGATTTGCTGTCATCATTCATACATTGATCATTCATTTATGGAGTGCCCAACAGGTGTCAGGTCCTGTGGGAGATTCCTAGATCCTGGAGACATGATTATGAAGACTTGGTTTCATCTTCAAAGAATTTCCAGCTGGATGGGGAGGCACAGGGATGCAGGGAGAGATTTAGAGCATTGTAGCACTTGCTATAATAAATGAGGCCTAGGAATGTAGGAGAAGTGACAAACTGGGGCCATAGAGTCAGGAAGTGCTTCACAAAGTGAGTGACATGCAGCCCAGATTTGGAAAAATAAAGAAGAGTTTTAAATTTAATAATGGTAAACACATATCAGTATTTTTGCACAGTGTGACTTTCCTTGGGTGTTTTTCATTCGTGGCCTGTTTTTTGAGACTCTTATTAAGTGTCCTAGTGGAACTACTGTTTTTATGGAATATTTTGTATTATTTCTGTGCTTCTCCACATCATATTCCTGTGTCTGGACAACAGCTAAAAGTTAGAGTGGTTAAAAGCAAAATTTTATTTACACTTTCAGTATCTCCTTACTGAGTGTCTTTGCCATATTGATTGCCAGCAGCTTTCTTCTGGATTCAAAAACTCACCATCTGCTGATGATTTTTATTTCCTCCTCTGCCTATGATAAAATTCATTAGTAGTTAATGAGTTCCTAACTGTTAAATAGGGCTTTAGCCTTGCCTCAAAGATCTACAAGACAGGGCATACCTAAGATAGCATTTAATTTTAAAAACTAAGTTCATACTTAATTGAGTTTAGCGATGGTAGCCTTGACAAAATGGAGGCTTTTGTTTTTAAAAAAGAGAATGAGTAAGAAACCAGTGAGGAGATTAGAGAATGTTTTAACATTTTTTTTAATTCCAGGAAAAAACTGTAGTGCTTAAAAATAAATAACTGAGCACTTTAAAGAATAAAGGCTGTGACCATGCACTGCTAACTGGCAATTTAGACAAGGCCAACAAAGAGAAGATTATACTGAACAACAGGGAAAAATGCCCAAGTGAGCCAAATAGGCCATCTCACAATGCTTGATTGACAGCTAGACATTGGGTGAGACCACACAGAACTTAAGGGTCATTGATACGGAGTGCTGTGATGCAGTATGTCAGCTAAAGTGTGAGGGTAGCACATCCTGATACATGTCAAGAAAGTGGCAAGAGTAAATCCCAGTGTCCTATTTTTAACAGATGCATACTCTATCCCCATCCAGAATCCTGCCGTTCTGCCATGAATAAAGACATCTGAACATTTGAAGAAGTTGATAGAAAATGCTCGATAAGTGTCAGTCACTGTTCATTTATTAAGTTGGACTGATAAAACACTATTTTTAAAACCAAAACCAAAAGCTTGGTACCATGCCTTTGCATGTGCCAGACGGTTCTCCTAGAGATTTGAGACATGGCAGTGAATGAAAAAGTAGTCTTCCCTCTCCTGCAGCACTTAAGGCCCAGACAGGGAGACAGATACTCCAGTGTTAAGCATGTGACAGTAAGGTGGGTGGAGGATACAATGGGTGTGAGTGGAGAGGAGATCTCTCCAAGTTCTGGGATGTATCTGAGAAAGTTCCCTCAGCAAGTGAGATTTCATTGGGAGTTGAAGCTAGCCAGCTGTGAATAGAGGCTGAGACTGGATGGAATTTGGAGTTCAGGGGTAGGATGGAGAGTGGGGAAAAAGTGTTGAGCAAATGTGAGAGATAGGAATGAATTTCATAATAGGGTAGACCTATTGGCTAAATCCCAGAATATAAAATTGTAAGACAGCCCTGGGAGCTTAGAGGAGTGGGAAGATCAATCACTAGAAGACCAAAGATCTTAAGACCTAATGACAACTCAGCAAGTTCCCTGGGGTCAGTTCAGGTGTGTCTCTTGGTCTCTCACAACTGCTTTTCTCTCATCTGTAAAATGGTGGAAATGATGCATACCTTGCTTAGCTCATGGGATACCTGTGTGGATCACATCAATATATGAAAGTTATTTGTAAGCAATGAAGCATATATGGTGATAGATTTTGTTTATCAGTACTTTACATGGCAAGGGAAACTTTGGGGAAAATTTCAAAATACAAATCCATTTTGGGAGATCTAGATCTGAGATTGTGTATGCAAATGAGCCAGCCCTTCATATTAATAGTGAAGGGAGCTCAGTCAGGGCAGCAATACAGAATAGTGGGGACTGTGGCAAAATGGAAAAGGCATGCCCTGCCTGAAAATCAAGAAAATGTGTTGTCATATAAAAATATAGATATAGAAATACCAAGTCTTCTAATTTTAACTTCTACATTTTTAAAGCTCTTCTAATTATAAAGTTGGAAATTCAGATGTTTATGTGAAGCTAGTTGGTGCTAGTTCATATATTCAACAATGGCACTACGTGTGTGGGTCAGTGGGAAACAATGCTCCTCCCTCCAACTCACACACATAGGAACTGTGAAAACTGACCTATGAACTGTGACATCAGGTTCAGATGACTAAGGGAGAGTAAATATGTGCCTTATCACTTGAAATTAATGTCAAGGACATATAAGTGAGCCAAATTCTTTGGTGCATAAAGAGAGGATACTAGGCTAGAATACTGAGTGATGCGAGCGGCAGTCTTCCTTGTCACTAAACTGCTAGGACGGTTTTGCTTACTCTTTCACCTTTTTTTTCCCTTTCTCCAAAACCCACTGCAGCCTTCAGAGTCATATTTGCTGAGTTCTTTATGGAACATGTCACTCCCTTGCTCAAGAACTTTGGGTAGTTCCCATCACATACATCAAACTCCATGTCTGCTTTCTCTTGCTTTGTCTTCTTCGCTCATCCCTTCTTTGTGTTCTACTCTTTATTCTCTACATCTTTCTAAGAGCCAGTTCTGTGCTTTTTTCTGTGCACATTGAGCCTTCTGAATCCATTTTATTGGCTATCAGCTCTCAGAGATCTTTAGAACCAGAAATACGCAATGGCAGTGCTTGTAGTTATTTTTTAATGCACTTCGAGAAATTTTCTTAAGCTGAACAAGAAATGTGGACCTTGTTAATCATTTATTATTATGGTCCTGTCTTATTAAACTATATTAAATCTCAAACTAACTGAAAGTAGATGTAAATACCCAATTAAGAATGTGCAGACACACACACTTTAATGACTAGGTTTAGTCCAAACTTTAATGACTACCTTTCCTAAAACATACTTCTTATTTTATATTAACATTTTCATTATAACATTAAAATATTGCTCTAAAAGTGTTAATAGCACCAAAACCCTGCATGTGTAATGGGTGTGATAGCATAAAACCAAAAGCTTTTATTTTTGGCTTTTGCATTCTCAGTAAAGGAGAACTTTGAGGATTGTATGTCTTTTTAGAAACAAGAAGAAAATGTTCTTAGACAAAATTACATTTGTTAAAAGTGGTCACTTACATTTATTTTTATACTTACTTTCACCATATCTTGGCTATCCTAATACATATGGTTTCAGACTTCAGTTTGTTTTATATCCAGGATATGAGGTAGGGAAAATGAGTGATTTCTTTTCACTTATTGCTATACTGAGTTCTTCTTATTGGAAGCATGGCAAATGACTCTAGGACGTACTTGCTATGATTAGAGAAGGAAATAATATAAGAAGGATTACCTTCCTGGAAAGCTGGGTCACCCCTGTTTGAGAGCCTCTCATTTTAATCTTCATGTTATGTTCACTTTTATTTCACCTTGTTGTTGTTGTTGCTTTATGAAAGATGTTAATTAGAAATTACTAGGTTCTCATTTTTGCTCTGGGATTTATACTTTGAAATAAGTGAAATTTAGTTGTCAGATCTGTGCAAATTATTTAGAGGTGTCTAAGGCAAAATCAATGTAATGGTTTCCCTGAAGGTACTTACAAAGCAATTAGAAAAATATTAATATTTAACTCCTATTATTATGCTTATAGAATCACAGGTGAGCATAGAAATAGTTCTAAGAATGCCTAGGTAATCAGTGGTGAATGCAAATCTCGAATGACTGCTTGCAAAGAATTTGGGTTTTGTCAAAAGTGTAAAGAAAATTTGACAGCTGCATAGGCTGAAGCTGGACTTTGTCAGATATTTGGATCTGACAACAAAGACTAAAATGGTTTGCATGGAAACTGAGAGTAACCCTGGTTTTCTGCAGTCGTGAGTACTTCAAGCTTCTTACTGTGAATTGCAAAGAGTTTCGTTCATGAAAACCATAAATAAATATGGTGACAAGGCCATGCATTACCAACTCTTTCATTTTTCTTATCCATCACCTCACAAAATATACATGGTTGCTGTTGCATTTTGATAACGGGGTGGATAATACACAGGTGGCTTCTGTTTTACTAAGATCACTTTTGTTTATATTCTTCTAGGGATCTGAATATAATACAAAGAAACATTTCAGAGCTGGATTTAATGACAGTATTTAAAATGAATTTAAGGAAGCTTCTACTTATATAATTCTTATTGCCAAAAACAATTTAAAATTTGATTTGTAAATTTTCAGATAGGGTGAAAAGGTACCTGAAAAGCAGTTTATTTTCTTATACATTGCCAAGAGGATAATTTTGATTTAAATTATTTTATTATTTAATACACTTACTACATGAGTGTGTGAACCATTTAAAATATTTATTGATTTCTATTGTGAGTGCATTTAATGGTACATTATAGTCTCAATATATAACAATTAGATAGGTAGACTGAAAAATATAAACTTATATGACCACATAAGATTTTATGTTATAATATAGTTGACAGGAATGTGTTAGTTATCAAGCAATCTTAACTGTCCAAATTTATCCTATAAATGAAATTTATAAAATGGTTTAAAAATCTGCTGTCTTTATGACCTATTTAGCTAATTTGTAAAAGTAATCCTTGTGTTTAACATGACAGACATACTGAAATTAAAAATGGTGAGTTTCTTTTCCTATCTGAATCCCAAACTTAAATTTTCAGTGATTAATGTAAAAAACATGTATGTTTCAAAAATGTTTATCAATGTGACTTTACTGGCTACTTCATATGTCCCAGGCACTCTGCTAGGCTCTGGAGATACAGAGATGGGCAAGATAAATTCTCTGTCCTAAAGGACCTCATTATCAAGTCAAGATGACTGGAAAGTGGATAAATTGCCACACAAGGAATCAGAGAAGATTTACTTGGTTTCAGTGTCTCTGTGGGGTAACTGGGAAAGGTTTCATCTAAAAGGATGAAATTCAAGCTGTTTACAGAAACATGCAGAATGAAGACATAGGGGTAGGTCATTCTCAGCAGGTGTGAAAACAACACCCACAAAGGTACCCCACAATATGGTGAAACTTGGAGTTCATGCACATGTGAAGGAAGAAAGGTAAACAGTGAATTAGAAAGATGTGACAAGGCCAGATGGCAACGAGCTTTGAATGCAAAGGAAAGGAATCTGAATTTTTAATCTTGTAGAAAATAGTCAACCAAGGTATATAATTGCATTTTTGGTTTTTAAACAGGCTTGTGATTTGAAATGTTTAGTTGTTATTTTTTAAGATGGTTAACTCTGCCAATCATCGAAAAATATACATAATATATGCTAAAAGGAGAAAAAAGAGGGGAAAACAAGGAAGATTTTATAATTTTCTAGCCCCTACCTGAAATAATAAGGAGCTGATGAGATGGAAGAAAGGCTAGATTCAATAAATGTTTCTGAGTTAGTACAGATAAATGTTAGTGACCAATTGAATGTGAAGAGACAGAGAGAGGGAACTGTTAAGGATGACACTGAATGTTCTGGTTTAGAAGACTGTAATGGATGACAGTGCCATTACGGTTAACATTGGAAGTAGGATAATTTACTGGGGATGGGGAGGGAAATAAACATCAAATTTGAAATACTTGAAAGAAATCCTAGTAGACATCTCCAGAGATAGTAATGTGGATGTGGAACTCAAAAGAGTTGCAGCTCATTCTTATTTCTAACTTTTTGAGGCAAGTGAGTGAGTGTTGACCTGAGGAGGTAGAGTTTTTTTATGTAGCGATAGAGTACTTCCTCTATAACCTCCAATCTAGGAGATTGAATGAAAGCATTGAAGAGTACCAGGGATGGAAACTTAGCAAACTGGCTCACATTAAAAATGTGAGTAGAGTGGAATAGTCTGTCAAGGGAGACAGAATGAAGCAAGGGAAGACTTAGGGAAGAATGGATTTTGAGCAGAAGGGAGTCCTGTTGGTGCCAGATTTCACTAAAGTGCCAAGGAGTATGAAGATTAAGCCTCAGTTTCGGGTTAGAAATAAGGGAGTTTATGGTCATACCAGGAAGACTGAGTTGGGGGAATGTAAGCCACATTACAGTAGGCGGAATAATGAATTCTACTTGAGGAAGCTGAGTCGGTAATGGCAGGCAGCCTACATTTTCCACACATTTGGTGTTGAAGGAAAAGAGGGGAATAGAATGGTAGCTGCAAGTTGTGGTAGGATCGAAGGAAGGCTTTTGAGAAAGCAAAGTTGAGAACAGTCTTGGAGAAAGATATTTGTAACAAAAGGGAAACAGATTACCTAATGGCACAACTTGTAGGGGCAATGGGAGAGGATACAATCCACCTGGAAGAGGGACCTTGGAAAGAAAAATGGGTACCTCTCTCCTCCAAGAGAGGAGGAAAGAAACTAAAGACAATTGTCAAATGGTAAAATAAACAGGTTTCTACCTCTTTTGCTCTTTTATGCTTTAGGAAGTAGGAAGCCAGATAGTTAAATGACAGTTGACAAGAGAAGAAGAGTAGTAAAGATTTGTAACAGCTGCTTGAGGACTAGGACAGAGAGATGAGCAGGTGTAAGTGAAGGAGTTTCTGAAGTCACCCCTTTGTAGTCGCATCAATCTGCCCAGTGGTATAAGTTTTTTCAGCATCATGGAATAGCTTTGGAGCAGGAATAGAGAAAAGCTATTAATTAAATTACCCTGAGTCAGAAATGGATCCAGGGGTACGACAGAAGGACAGTTGGTACAAATATACAAGTCTGAAAGTGGTACTATAGTTCTGTAGGGTGGGGGAGGTTAAATAATCAAGATTAATAACATTGCTTTTATTTTTACTCCAATCTTGGAGGTTTAGGCAAAAAGACTTAATTTATTCTAAGTCAGCTTTGAAAGAAGACAAATATTTAGACAGGAATCAGCATGTCTTCTTTATAGATTCATCATTGTGTAAGTCAGCATCATGGCGGAAACCTACATTCATCGGCTTAGTTAGTTTTCCTGAGTCTTTGCAGTAAAATGAGTTCCCAGAAAGTTCATCCTCTGAGTAGGATTTTAACCAGGGAGACCATCATTACTTTGTCTCAACAACTATCTTTGTAGTTGCTTGCATTCTCACTTCTTGTTTGTAAGGGATAACAAAGATAAACCTTTGAGAAGGGATAATTGTACATTTATTTGTAAAGATTCCATTGTAGGCGTACAGCTGATACTAGATTTCCTCTCTTCTGTTGGCACCTTAAGTCAAACCTTTAACTGACTGTCACAGAAATTTGTTGAAGTCTGCCTTTATGTATAAAAAGCTTTTTCATTAAAACATCATCTAGGATGTGACAAAGTGGACTATATACCGAACTTGCTGGCCTGATTCTGCTCTTAACCACTTAAATCCAAATATGTCACTTTATATCTTAGAGCCACAATGAAATCAGCATAAAAATAACTGCTTTCCTTCAAGATTCAGGTTGAGAGCCTGCCATTTAGGAGAAATCATCTTATAATAAAATCCTCTTAGATGGACAGTTAAGATGGTTCTGCCTTCTCTCAGTCCCTTTCCATTTCTCATCCCTTCCTCCTCTTACTGAATGAGGTCAGAAGCAAATTTCAGTAGAGTCAAACATCACCTCCTTATCCATCACTCAAGTCCCCAGCACAAGTGCCCTAGCTTGATGTAGGGTTCTGTCCTCTTTATTCCTAGTGCCGTGTGATTCATTCAGTTGTTCATCTAGTCAACGAATATTGAGTGCCTGTGGGATAGTCACTTGTCTGGGCACTGTGAACATTCTGTGACATCTGTGAACGTGAATGATTCTCTGTAATGCTATTTTTACCCAACTGTGTTGAAATTTTATGCTCATGTTTATGTCTTACCCACCAGACTGTACATACCCGAAGGTAGGGAATTGAACCTTATTTCTTCAAAACCCCATGATCTAGCATAGTGTTTGACACTGAGTGAGTGGTCAAAGATTTGTCAAGTATGTTAATTATTGCAAACAGCTCAGTTAGCAGGAGCACATTTATAGTCTGAGACTTATAACGGAGGAAACATATTTACAGAAGACTTGATATAACAGTCTCTTAAGTTATAGTGATCTGCCATGTTAGAAATACATTTAATCAACTTGATTTGTTTGGTGACCTCAGAAATGAAGCAACTTTGTAGTTTTGGTGAAAGTTACAGCTAAACTTGAGAAACATTTTCTGAGAGTGCCAACAGTAGATGGAGGCATTAAAAAATCCTATTCATGAAAACCAGAGAGGGGCAGGTTAAACCCATGGAGAAAATAAAATCTTTGGTTTTCATCATTGCCATCTAATAAGTGATTTCTATGAGTTATTTATTTACTTTGTAATTGAGCAAGTCATAAAATGAATTGAGCAGCCACAGATCTGTTGCAAATGAAGATGAAACATCATGTGCTTTTATTTAATAAGAAATTTAATCTTATTAAATAAAATTGAATTTTCAAGATAGTTAAAAAGCTTGGTATGTTGTATGGTCATAAGGCTGTTATTCAAACAAGTGACTGTCCAGTTTCAGTAGAATGTTAGTGTATTCAAGGGGAACATTTTCACTAAATTGGCAGTTGTTTAAATGCATTGGTCAAAATCGTCTTGATCTTTATCACATAAAGGATTACTCTGGAAACTCAGTAGGTGATAAAAAATTTGTCGTGCATGTTCATTCTATGTGACATTTACCAAAATGGTTCAAAATTTTTAAGAAATTCAACTCTCACTGGTCTATTTTGGCTCATTTCCACCAAATAGGTAGATTTGCTAAATTTTCTTTTCATGTGCAATATTTTTAAGCTGAATTTAATAGTTGATTTGTCATTGTGCAAACAGTATTTATTCACATGGAGTCCATGATTAGGATCTTGTTTCTCCTCTGATAAACTTTTTTATTATTATTATTTTTTACCTCTACTAGCTTCTTCAGTTATAAGAATGAAAATTCAAAATTTGACATAAATTTCAAATTTGAAATTTCTTTTAGTATGTTGATCTCTGAGACTGTAGAGCAGAGAAGGAAAATTATCTTAAGGAGAATGGTTTTCTACTGAAAACTTACAATAAACTATTTGGGAAATCCACAAGAAATACTTCCCCTCTATCAGGAAGATACAAATTATTTTAGAGGGTCTTTCTTTAGAAATTCCTTGACATTATTTTTCCATTCACATTTGCTTTTGATTTGCCTAAGGAGAGCACAGAATAATGAAAAACATAGGATTTGGTCTTGAGGTAGTACCTGAATTTGAATCCTAACCCCAGAATTTACATATGATGTGACCCAGGGCAAATTGCCTCAGTTGTCTCATGTAGGAAATGATGAGTGTCATTTTTGAAGAGTAAATGTAATAACTAATTTTAGCAGGATTAAAAGTAGAATGAAGTAACCTATAGAAAGATACTCACTTTGTAGTTGAAAACTATGGGATGTGACAATGACGAAATGGCTTTGAATCCGTTGTCTCATAGGCAAACCAGAGCCACTGCTTTACAGTCACCTTTTGTTCACATATATGCATTTGGATATGATTTTAGTTATTGCAAAATGTGATCAAAACCAAGACAACACTCAAAAGATACTTATATAGATGAAGCTCTATATTTAGGTTTTTAAAAATCAGTTTTGTGAGTACAGAATGGAAGGGACCTAGTTTGTCAACAGCGCCAATAAGCAAAGATCTAGCAGCTTTAAATGACTGCTTTGTTCATTCACCAAATATTTACTGAGTACATACTGTGTGCTCAGTGCTGAAGATGGAGCAGTAAACAAAACACACACAATTCCCTGCCTTCAGTAACTTCTGTTCTAATTGATCATGAGCTCAACCCAAAACAAACCAAGTGAAGCTACTGTGAGAGAGGAGAGAATTTGCTTTTATAATGCAGTTTCCAACTATAGTAAGTCAGGGTTCTAATGGATTTTATGCTTATGGAACATACTTGTGTTCTTACGTTTATCTTTGGTGATAACAAATTAAAAGGGATATGATAATTTGGAGTGTCTTGGGAAGACAACATCATGAGTTTTCTGAAACCATGTGCATAGTAAATGGTGTGCTAGGAGAAATGCAGGAGAAACTAGATGGTTTATGTCCAGAGAAGAAAAGGGCCGGAGGAAGTGATAGCTGACCTCGAGCATTTAAGGAGTTGATTCAAAGGAAAGGCAACAGACTGACTTTACGTTGCTCCAAAATGGGACTAGAACCAAAGAGTAGCAGATTTCAAAAAGTAGATTTTAGCTCAAGACAGAGAATTTTCTGCTTAGAAGAGTTATTCCATAGCAAGAGGTTGTCAAGGGACAGGCTTCCTCTTTGCTGAGGGTAACTCAGCAGAAGCTGAGAGAACACTGTGAGGGGTCCTCTCTGAGTGGGAGACTGGCAAATGTACCTCTGAATCTCCAACTCTGTAACACCATTTTTGTTCTGTAGTTAATCACTGCAAGGATTCATAGCCCAGAAAAGCTCCAGAGCCCTCATGATTCCAGTGACAGTATCACTGTAGAATCTCTCTACTTTGTAAATTTTATAGGAGAATGAGGTTTTCCTTATTTATCAGCCATGTTCAAGAAGTGTTTTGTATGATTTTGCTTTTGTTTTTTAAAACGGCGACCCCTTAGAGATTTGCCTGTCTAAGTCCATTTTCTTGTCAGGATTGGAGATGGCCAGTTATTCTGATACTTAAATATTCATTTCTGTGGCATATCTATATATTTCATTGGCCAACCTTCTGTGAATTGTCTGGATTTTGATTAGCTAAACTCCTGGCAAGCTAAATTTCTCTAACAATCTTCAATCCGTTATATTAAATGCCTGTTCAACCTTGGAAGATATATTGATTTTTTTTTTCTCAGCAAAGTGACGAACACCGATTCCATGACTATAATAGAGATTGATTACATTTTATGGAACACAA
The DNA here is from genome assembly GCF_048773025.1 of Camelus bactrianus. Taxonomy (NCBI): domain Eukaryota; kingdom Metazoa; phylum Chordata; class Mammalia; order Artiodactyla; family Camelidae; genus Camelus; species Camelus bactrianus. The sequence goes on along the minus strand of NC_133550.1, from coordinate 37,500,762 downwards.
AGAGAATGCTGATCTTAGTGAGACAATCTTAGGGCTTACAGAAATGAAAATATCGTTTGAATTAATAATGAAGTTAATGAATTCATCTGTTGCTGATGAAGTATTTTGAGAAAATATGAAAAGCTCTGCAACTACACAAACACTGAGAAGAATTAAGACGAATTATGATATGCTGGAGGTGTCGGTTTTGTGAACCCTTTTAAAAACTTAATAGTAATTGTTCTCCAATCCAAAGCTATGGCATTAATCCCCAGCACACCTGGGCATGTTGCATGGAAGTGTTCCTATTAAGAGACATTTTTCAGTTAAGTCAGGACAAAAGTAAATCATGATCGATGTCAACCAAATTCAAAATATTAAGAAGTCTATGGGAGTTTCTGATATGATTTATGTTTCTGATATGATTTATGTACCCTAAATTTAAAGTTGAACGAGTTTTCCTTTTAGTCTAAGCTTTTTAATGGTTAAGCCTAAACTAGAATAAATAAATGTTAATATGTTTTTATTATTCTGCTTTGCTGTCTAATAGCTTTTACTTTATAACTTAAAAGGTATTTAAAAAACAAACAAAAAACCAGGCACACATGTCATAAGCTTAATGTTTGCAAAGTATATGGACTATGTTTTCTGAGAGAGAATAGAAATAAGAAACAAAGGTAAATATTTTAAGGTGTTGAAATAAGCTATGGTGAATCTGGAAAACGTTGTTAAGGGAAGAGTATAGAATTACTTTCTCTGAAAAATCCTTGGAAAGAAGGAAACCAGCTTATGTCTGTTTAGGGACCTTATCCATTTGTCCATCTTCTATCCCCGTCACCTATCATTGTGCCAAACGTGAGATCTAGCTCAGAGGAGGAGTTCAGTAGCATCTGTTAAATGAACAAACAAGTTTCCCTGATAGCAGAAAGAAAGAGAAATCATCATAACAAACAACGTTTGTTGAGCTACTAACATGTGCCGTGGGACATTACCTGTTTTCCCCCAAGGTTTCGCAGTTCTTACATGGCTACAGGGCGGTAAGTCTCAGGGCAGGGCTAGGGGCACTGGCATTGATGAAGCTGAAGAATATTTGTGCGTATTCTGAAAGATCTGTTTACATGTCTGCTATAGTTGATGAAGAAAAGGGACCAAACCTGAGGATTTGGGAAACATCAGAGAAATTATTATAAGTATTTTTGTGGCCCATTCTTTTATTCTATGATTGTACTATGCATGGTAATACTATTCTTTTTGATGTGTTCTAATTATTTCATAGGTATATGCTTTGGCTTTTCTATAAACTTTTTGTTGGTAAATTATTTTTGGTCCATCCTAGATGTTCTCTGTATCTCTGTAACTTTAGATTCCGAGAGTTCTAGAAGTCTTAGGTCCTTGATCCATACAGTGAAGAGATGAAATCTCCAATTTAATATAGTGATGAACAAATGATGCAGAAACTACTCTAACAATAGTTGACTATTTCCTTTGATCTTGTGTCTAGAGAAAACATTTTATATAATTTTTTATTTTATCGAACTTTACAATTTCAGATTTATAGAATGAAACCTTTTACTCAAGAACTCAGCGTTTGCTTAAATATTCTCACAGTTTGTAAAACATGACTTTAAAAGTAATTTAAATAAAATAACAACTTAGGACTAGCTAATTGCCACCAAACTCTACAAAAACTCTGCAGTAAATAGTTTTCTCCTTGTTATTTCCTATCTGAATAGACACGTTAAGCTGTTCCTTTCACTGTAACTTATTCAGCCAGCGAAGGCTCATGTGCACCCATTGGTACTATTAAATATATGAAAGTATAATTTTATTTACACCATAGCTATTTTATATTTTATTTTTCCTCTCATATCTCCTAAATTAGAGTGAAGCTAGAATTCAGACAAAAACTAATTGCTGAAAAATTGGAAAATTAAACCTAGGAAATACATAAATCTACCTAACTATAGAGAATTTCATAATGAAATTATGTTTTATTTTAAAAAATAATGTTTAGAAGTTAAAAGAGAGAGATCCCCTGACTTTAAAAAAATACATAAATTAGTTTTGTGTTAACTTTTTAAGTGAATTGTTTTGTTGGCGTAGGAAGAAAACATCTTTAATGTAGTGTGAATTAGTGATTTAAATAGCATCCGTTGGAGGTGATTTTGTGAACAAACTGCCATTACACTTACATGTGAAATAAGTGTTCATATTCAGGATTCCCACTTATTGTAAGCTAAGATATTTTATGGGAACCAAGTACCTAACAGTATTAAATCACAGAATGAATGAAGGTAGTCTTATGAAGGGTATCTAATGAATGATCAAGTAACATAATTACTTAATGCAGTCTATAAACTCTAGTATTATGGGTATATATTTATTTCATACTCTTTAAAAATGTAAATATAAAGTTACCACCATCAGGTGGAAAGACTGATTGATTAATTAAAATGGAAAGGTTTTTGTAAAGTTTAGAAGTCAGTATGTAAATCAGTAACTTTTCTGAATGATTTTTAAAGCCTGCAGTTCTATTAAATTTTGAGAATTAATGAAAATGAAAGGAAGCCAGTTTCCCCTCCATACCATCTTCAAAAGTGACATTATTTTCAAGTTTAAATCCTAGGCAAGCATTTAGTAGATTGCAAGTACTATTTTTTTTAGCTAAGTTAGATTTCAAAGTTTCCTTTATAAGTTGTAGAAGTGGTTTTGCTCACTGTTTAAAAAATCTAAGTTATACAGACATGTGTAAATTAAAAAGTGGAAGCCCTCCCCTTCACTTGTTTCACTCCCCAGTTTTGCCACTGCTATATTCAATATCTTGTAGTAGCTTGAATATATTTCCCTGTGCTATACAGTATAAACTTGTTAATATGTTTTATATATACCAGTCAGTATCTGCAAATCTCAAACTCCTAGTTTATCCCCTCCCACCCCGCTCCCCTCTGGCAACCACAAGTCTATACTCTATGTATGAGAGTCTGTTTCTGTTTTATATATAAGTTCATTTGTCTTTTTTTTTTAATTCCACACATGAGTGATATCACATGGTATTTTTCTTTTTCTGGATTACTTCACTTAGAATGACATCCTCCAGGGCCATCCAAGTTGCTGCAAATGACATTATTTTATCATTTTTTATGGCTGAGTAACATTCCATTGTATAAATATACCACAACTTTTTTACTCAGTCTTCTGTTGATGAACAAATATTTAGGTTGTTTCCATGTCTTGGCTGTTGTAAATAAACTATTGTTTATCTGAAGGGTTAGAATTGGATGAGACCTTCTGAAAATAGACACCTAAAATAGAATTATAAGAAGCAGAGTAGTGTACTTTAAAAAGAATTTTTAAGGTGATAGTAATGCCTTACCAAAATCAGTTGAACTTCAAAGTTGGTCTTAAAAGCAGACTGGAATATTGATATCTAAGAGTTTCTGATGAAATTTTTGACTAAGGGCTTTTAGTTTTGAAAGAAATGAAAATATTGATGTTTATTTTGAGCAAAGTTGATTATTATTACCACACACCTAGGTTAAAATAAGAAATTCTACTTTGGACTCTTGCCCAGAGTTTCTCCTTGTCTCCTAATTTTCTTTTCCCCAAGTCCTTCTAATGTAATCTTCAGTTCACTTCTCCCTGGATACTTTGAAGTTTCCTTGTTGCCTCTAAGAGATTAAAAATAATATCATAACTAGTAAATTTGTTCAAAAATCCACTTTCTCAGTTCTCACCTCCAAAGATTCTGATTCACTATGTTTAGAGTGGATCAAATTATCTGAATTTTCAATAGGAATGCCAGGCAATTCTCCAAGTTATATCTGAGAAAGACTAGACGAAAAAGTTTGTATACTAGTAATGACTCTTAATAATTTTACCTTTCTTTCCTTTTTTATATTCACTAGTTTGTTTTACTTTTTAGATTCCACTTATAAGTGATATCATACAGTATTTGTCTTTCTCTGTCTGACTTATTTCATTTAGCATAATACCCTCCAAGGCCATCCATGTTGTTGCAAATGGCAAAATTTCATTCTTTTTTTTTTAGTGGCTGAGTAGTATTTGTGGTATCTATAAACCACATTTTCCTTATTCTTCCATTTGTTGATGGACACTTAGGTTGCTTCCTTATCTTGGCAATTGTAAATAATGCTGCTATGAACATTGGGGTACACATATCTTTTCGAATTAGTGTTTTCATGTTCCTTTCTTACGTTTTTAGCCTCACATATAGTGTCTCTCTATCCTCCAGCCAAATGGGATGACATGCTCTCTCTCAAACTGGATTTTGAGTTCTTCTATCTTCGTGTTTTTCCTGGAAAACCAATTCCCTCCTCTCCACCTCTATCTTTACGTTACTCCTCATGTTCTAAATCAAATCCCACCTGTTAAACGAGAACTCACTATTTCTTCATCCTGCAATGGTCCATTTCTACAGCATTTATCAACATCACACAGTTGGTGCTGTGGTGTAGTATTGCTCCTTATGGCTCACGTGCAGTTCTTCTCTGTATTTCTCATAGTGCCTTACACATAATCAACATTAGAAATGTGTTGCTTCACTGGTTGAGTGAGTGAGTGATAATGTAATTAGACTAATAGGGAGCAGGGCAAAGACTGCACTTCAACCCCATGAAGCCACTTCTTGACATTTTGCAACTTGTTCTTCTCCTGAGAGACTCCATTACTCTCACTTCAGATTGGATTGCTTGTTTTGGTGAATAAAACAAAAACTAATGTTTACTATTTGTTTGAGTCTGTTAATTACATATTTAAACCACCCTACTTGCCATGCTTGAGGAAGTTAATCCATAGCAAGGGCAGAGTTTAGACATTTTATTTGAAATCTACTGTTACAACTCCAGACAGTTTTTACCCCAGCAGGTCTAGGTTGCTAAAGGTTCAGATGTTAGCTTTCTTAAAGTAGTTTAGCTTTCTTAAAAGAGAATTATATTTATGTTCAGAATAACTTCCTGTCAGTAGCTACAACATAACATTGTGGTGAGGTCTTTAGTGTAAGTGCAGCATTTGTCACAGGCACAGCGCTTGAAGTGCATTTGGTTTCTGTGCTGTATTCTTGCTACGTGGAACCAAATTCTACAATTTAGCATAGCTGTGAGTATCACCTAGCACTGTGTCCATAAAAACGGGATATACTTCATGCTACTGGAAACAATAATTTCCCGAGAATAGAAAAGGGAACTAGCATATATTTACCAATGTTATTCAAGAAAAGCACTATTCATTTGAAAAAAAATTTCATCACGAGACAGGCATCTTCCTAATACTGTTTCATGACATAGGAACATTTGCACTATTTTTTCTCAATTTTGAAAGCAAGCACTTGGTAAGTCACCTTGGAAAAATGGAGGTGATTTATTAATTTGTCATTTTCTGGGACTGAAAACATCTTGACAAATAAAAAGATGTCCATCGACATATATTCCTTTCTCTTAAAACTAGCAATTTAGTACATTAGGGGAACGTCTTTGGGCAGGCTGGTCTCCTGTAGGTTTGACTGTGGAGGAGCAGGTGCGCGCTTCCAAAGTGTCTTTACAAGTGTCTCAGTGGGGCTTCCCTCCCATGCCTCCGCAGGAGACAGCTCATCTGTTTAATCCTTATGTTTCAGTCAACCTTTCTTATTATGCAGACAGGGCTCTGAGGCTCAGCTGGATTTTGACTCTCCCAATGAATTGATGGGGCTCTTTGATCTTAACTGTGTATTGCATCTGTTTCATCTTTCCTCTTCATGCATGGCCTTCCAAACTCTGTTGCTAGCTGGTGCTTTTAAAGTAAATGGGTATTTATACGAACAAACAAATAAAACTTGCCATATAAAGCTCAGGTACAAACTCCACTTTCCGAGTTGGACTTTTTTGTTTTTGTCATGGTAAACTTTCTTGAAAAAAAAATCCCCAAAGCAATTTAATTAGGTTACTCTGTAAGGGACCACCAGACTTGAGAGTATTTAACTGTGTGTGTGTGTGAGTGTGTCTGTGTTTTCTAGGATCAGATTTGCACAGAAAATAAGAATGACTGTTCTTCACAATCTAATACATTGTATGAGAGCATAATATCTTATTAATAGACCATATTGGAGCAAGAGGCATACAGCTCGCTTAGAAAAATCTATCACAGAACTGTAAAAATCCTGCTGGGCAATATTCTTCTTTTTGATGGGAGTGAAGAAAGCAGGGAAAATCAGTTAGAATCGGAACTAATCCATATGGAAAGATCAGACTAGGTTATAGGATGCTAAAATAGCATTTCTTTTAAGTAAATTTCTAAGATGAAGGATGTGCGGATGGACTCGTGTGAGGTGGGAGTGGAGCAGTGCTGAGGGAACAGCGTGGGTTGTCTGCTTCCCCGCAGTAACGCATATAAAGTCATGATTAATTGAACTAGAAAATACCAAGTTTTTATCTGTGTAATCTTTGATGCTCTAGTCTGGTATTTTGGAGACTTGTATTAACTCTTTCTGTTTTTAATTCTCCATGAATCCTCATTTATCTTTGAGTGTACCACGATCTTGTGATGATAATGTAATGTCCATGCTGTCAGGATGATTTCAGCTGCGCCAAAAAAATTGACGTTTCATAAGAGCCAGAGGCCCTTGGAAGAGTTATGAAGAGGTTTCTCTCCGAGAGGAGGAAGACTGTGATGTGACCTTCTAGTCTATTAAGCACATACTTTATCCCAACATACATATAGTAAATGTACTAATAGCTATTAGTGAATTGTCAGAATAAACATTTAGAGATTGAAAAATATAAGGGATTTAATCCCTACTTGTAGCTCTATAATACCATTTTTTTTTTTTAAAGAATATTCAGATAATTTTCTTCCACTCAAAAGGACCTCTCTAGCCACACCATGATACTCAACTCTGAACCGGGGAGATTTTCATCACTATTTTTGCACTTTCCATGTGGAATCTGGGAATGACTATGCAGGAAGGAAGTATGAAAGGTTACTCAGTCCTTTGTCAAGCAGAACACCCTGAGAGCCACTAGAGATGTTACTTGGCCTTGCCTGCAGGAAATGCATTAACACAAACCAAAATCTTGTTTTATTTCTGTGCTTTTCTGTGATTCACAAGTCCTGAAAAGTTCCAACATATGTTAGAATAATGTCCATTTGGCTCATCAGTGTAACCCTAGGTCGCTGCAGCTTACTGTACTAGAATTTATTTCAAAGATGCTAAATTGCTGCCTGCACATTTCCTCATGTTCGTCAGTTCTGACCTTACTATTAATTCGTAACTTGCCTTCTTGTTACTTCCTAATAGTAATTGGGTAATTCATTTGACCTCTGTTATTCTACCTAAATGTGAAGGGTGATCTTCTTACATTATCCTCTAGAGAAGGGAGGAAGAAGACATTTATATTGGGTGTATTGGTGGAGATATGGTTTCTAAATATGAACTGCCACTGAAATACCCTTGTCTGGGCTCTCTGACCATGCCTTTTGCTCGATGACTATCATTGCATGGTCTCAATTCTTGAATATCCCTTGCACCCATTAATTTCCATTGAACCAGAAGTTACCCAAGACTGTGTTATTTTAATTCAGAAGTTTAAATGACTAATTAGTGGGTCATGAAATCAACTTAATATGTAGATCATAACCAGCATTTAAAGAAGAAAGAAAGAAAAATATCAGAGTGCATTGCATATAATAAAAGTATTGTTTCATGAGGAAATTTTTTCAAAAATATCTTGAGTATATGTGTGGTACTTGGTTGTGCTGTAAATATTTTCTTACCATGGATCTCAATTAAAAATCAAAAGCCTGAAATATCAAGTCAAATCAAAACTGAGCTGGATCATATGGCCTCTAGTAAGGTTTTGCCTGGATGCTGGGTTTTAGAATTCAGTGTATTATTTTACCATATTCAAATTATGTTTTTCACTAGTTAATCTCAAGCAAATCAAAGAAATTAGCTCATAGCAATAGAAATAATAATGGAAGCTTAGCAAGTGTCTCCAGAATTGTTAAGAGATAGGCTGTACCAGCAGACTGAGGGTACAATATTCTTACCAATCAAACCATTTGGCTTTAAGTAGTTGTTTTAGAAACATGAATATTTAGTTACACCAGAGGAGCATACGGATCACAGAAGAAGGATTTTGTTAATACCTTATTTTGTCATTGGGCCAAACAGAATGAATGTAAACTATGACTGCATACTTCTGTTATATGACAAGAAAGGATGTAACAGTTACCACTCTTTAAAAATATCTCAAGGTTAAAATCTTTGCCTTTTCACTTAAAAAATGTCTTTGTAAGTGTGATCCTTTTATTATGAATGATATAATTGGGTTTTATTTCCCCTTTGCCTCTGTATCTACCAGGGATTAATGTAGGGAGGAAACTAGTTGTCCTTATATTGCACACTTGCAGTTTATTTCAGGACTGAGAAATGTCAGTGCTGTTCAGCGAGGCCAGCAGGAGAGAGAGAAGAAGATTATAATTTGGTTGTGCACATGTGTATATGGTTTAATCTTCTTGGTCATGTCATTCTTACCCTCTGTAAAGTCCATGCTGGTGTGTAAATTTGGTCCTCTGTGACCAGCAGAAGCAGGCACTTCAGAGCAGAAATGTGGGGTGTCAGGCTCCACCCCAGACCTACAGAATCAAAATCTGCATTTTAACAAGCTGCCCAAGGGAACAACATGATCATGAAAGTTTGAGAAGTGCTGGTATATATGATAAGTACTACTGATTGCCATATAGACCTGTATCCATTTCGTAGGTAACATTTGCTCTGGAAAAGAAAAATTGACAAGTGAAAAGAACCAGCAGTCTTCTATATCCCAGAGCTGCAGTTGATCGTCTAATGGTGTCTATAATCAATGACGATGGAGAGCTGCTGCTGCTGCTGAGAGCATCCATTACCAAGTGTTGGCCATCGTGTTGTCCATCAACTAACCCATTTAACCATCTTCTTCCCCTACCAGTTGGATGCTGTTTTACAGAGGAGGCAGCAGAGGCCAGAGGGCCTAAGATCACTCTGTTTTGAATCCAAGGCTAACATCTGTGGTGGTAGTTGCACCTTTTAAACGTAAAAAAGTCTCATTTGTTTCAAAATAGGGAGAAAACATGACACTTGAAAGATTCCTATGAGGGTATCGATTGGCATTTGTTTAGGTAATATTTTTAAGTAACATGAGTTCTCAAATTTTGCGTCTTTGAAAGACAGGAAGTCTTACGTTTGAAGTTTTAAGCCCACATCACACTTAAAGGTCATCAGCTCACAATTTATTGTATACGAGAATACCTGCTGTGTGGCTTCACGTGGCCCCCAGCTCCGGATGTTCTGCTGGTGTCTAGGGAACTTAGCCTTGAGAAGGAACTGCCTGTTTGTACATTTGTACATTTGTAACATGAATAGAAGAATCCTTACTTGAAACGACTCGAAAATTGTACAGAACGCAGGAATGCAGTTTGTCTCTCATGTGCTGAATTAAATCCTTTATAAGGAAGACATCCTTTGAGAAAGAAGATGCTGCAGGAATGTCAACATTTTGGTATTTATTGGGTGAAGAAGATCAACTCTTGTAACAAATGCTATTAAAATAGCATGGAATATTTTTTCTTTTTCTTTTATTTTGTATCAATATGAGATGAAGGGTGTTTACTAAACTTATTGTGGTAATAATTGAATAAGGTATATAAGCCAATTCATTATATTGTATACCTTAAACTTGTAGACTGCTGTATGCAACTATGTCTCAAAAAAAGGGAATAAGAAACAAAATTATACAGAACTGGAAAAAACAGCATTGAAATGAGAGTTGGCAAGATCACCTTATGATGCAGAAGAACAGTGCCATGTGCTTCATAGCACATAGGCTGGTGAGCCATGTCCACTAGCAGGCGGAAATAGAATGCCCCAGCTTTTTTATAAAGAAACTAAGATATACTAATTGCACATTCAAGTGGGCATAATGAAAAAAATTTAGGCATTAAATTTGTTAGTATTTTAAATACATATATACATAAATTCATAGAATAGTGAAGAATATAGTCTGAAGAGTAGTCCTTCCTCCACTCCCACTTCCCAAGCTCCAGTTTCCATACTAAAGCAACCATGGTTAGCAGTTTTTTGTGTATTTTTCAAAAATATTCTCTACATACACAAGCATCATGTACAAAATCCTTATTAAACAAAATGACAACATACACTACACATGGTTCTGCGCCATTCTTCTTGAATGTATCACAGAAATAACTTCATGCCAGTACATCATTTTAATGCCATGCAGCATTCCAAAGCATGGATATAAAATAACTTATTTAACCAGTTACCTTTGGTAACTTCTTAGATTATTCTCCGTCTTTTGCTATTACAAATAATACTGCAACTGGGTTATTGTCTGTATAATGTCAAGCATATGCAAATATATGTATTCTCAGGTCTTCACATGCCAAGTCCTGATTTATGTTTACTATGCAATAGTTAAATAAATGGGGGAACATAACCAAATAGCATAGTGGGCAGAGTAATACTAATAACTGCGAATATTATTTACAATGTAGTAAGTACTTCATAGTAGTTGTTTCATTCTTACAATTCTATGCGGAAGTTGTTGTTACTATTATTGTTGTTGTTAATTATCTAAGTGAGAAAGCCAGCATCTGAATTCCCCCAAAAGCTTGACTCTTGAGCCCTTGTTCCTACTTACTGGGCTGTGCTGCTTCCCGGTGATTCCCTTGCTCCTGTAGCAACGACAGAGCATTTACTGAACATCTACTATGTGCCAGAGAGCTGATAGGTATGATTTAACCACAATGGCATTACAAGGCGGTGTTGTTTTTTAACAGAGCCTTAATAAGGTTTAGGAATTTGCCCCCATCCCAGGCCTATGAGGAGCCAGGAATGGAAACAGGGCATCTGACTCCTGAACTACACAGCACAACGAAGAAGGGAATTCAGGCCTTCAAGTCTATGTTCAGCAGGCCAGAAGGCAGAAATGAAACGAATGGACCTGCGAGAGTTAATTAAACATGTTCAGGTGATCAGAGGGATTAGGAAGGCTGTTGCAAGGGCCAGTGGAAGACGTTTTGGGGCACACGGATAAGAGCACCTGCAGCTGATTAGGGCTGGGTGGTCTGTATGCATCTACAGTGGTTACTTCTGCATGGTTCTCCATGGACAGTGTTTCCAAGTCTAGATTGCCTTGTTCTCACCGGCTGCTTCCATCTTAACGAAATCCACACCTACGCATTGTATTTATATGTTACACAACCCATTGTAATGGTGGCATTGGCACGCCCTACAGAAAAAAGCAGCCTTGGTGATTCTGCTCTGAGCCAGAATTTGTGCCTACGGGGATCAGCAATCAGCATGTGCTCACATCGGAAAAGAAAAAGAAAAGCTCTGAGATTCCTCAAGGTATTGACAATTCCTCCAGGTCAATTTCTCTTTCAGCTTCCGTTTTCTTAGTGGTCTTGCTTTTTTCGAGCAAGTCAGAAGCTGTCATAGAGAAGTCAAAATTAGAGCCCTCTTTAGAAGACCTGTAAGTCTTATAAAATTATAGGTCTTATGCAAATTATAATTTGTAATTGAAGTCACAAGTGTCTGTTGATTGTTGTTACTGTGTTATTTTAGAAATCAGTTTTATCATCTAGGCTGTGTTCCTGTGCCTGGTCTCTTGTGTTTAAAATACTGAGTTTTCCCTGGTTTAGATTGCCTTATTTATATTCAGTGACTCTTTGGTAATGTTTTATAGAAAAAATAAAGGATGTAGTATAGGTGGACATGTCAGAATTATTTATATGGTGGTTATACTAAAGATAGTAACTAAGGTACGTAATGAGTGTTTACTAAGCAGGTCAGGAAATATGCGGCAGGCTTTATACACATTATCTGAGTTAATACCAAAACCCTATTAAGAGAGTAGTATTATTGTTGCTGTTCTTATTTTACATGTGAGGTCTTTTATTCCTACTTTTGAGATCAACAATTATAATGATGTTAAAGCAAGCTTTTCTAAAAGAAGAAACACTTTCTAATTTTACAGAACATATTTCCTATTTTGGCATTTCTCCTTCCAGTCTTTGTCCAGATGGACACAGTAATCAATATATGTACAATTCTGTATTCTACTTTTTTCAGTCAGTATAGTCTCATAAGAATTTGGTTTTCTCAGTCATCCTCATTATCACATAATGACTGCATGTGAGTAATTGCCATAATTTATTTAATAATTTCCCTCTTTGGGGACATTAGGTTGTTTCCATTTTCTGTTATAGATAACTACTTCAATGAAAAGCTTTGTGTGTGTAGCATATTTTATTCTCTTGGAATTTCCTAGGAAAAAGTCCTTTCAAATAGTAAAGAGCTTTTTTGACTCATTTTGACTTTCTGAGTTAGATTATTTTCATAGGAGCAAATAGTGAGCATTATTGAAACATTCATTTTGGAATTATAGGAGAAATGTCTATTTTGAACTTTTTTTAGGTATGAACAAATTTTCAGTACTTTAAAGATATAATTTTGAGAGAATATATACCTAATTAATATATAGTCATCACATAAAGCCAAAGTTGTGATTTTTTTGCATTATTAATTGTAAAAGTAGACAAATTGGGCCTTGAGGAGGGTGTATGCAACAAAAGTATTCATTCTTCATCAACATGTATTTCTTTTTTTTTTTTTTTCTTTTTCTTTTTAATGAGCACAGCTCATGTCCTAACAGGGCGTTACTAAAGTCACAGCTAAGTCTTTGTCCTTGACGTTGTGTTACAGCACACTCTTATATTGTATCATTTCCAACTTCTTTATGTTTTGGCTTTTATGGAATCTAACTCGTTGCTTAATATCAGCCAGAGATGTGAAGAATAAAGAATATCATACGCGCACACACACATATACACACTAAGAATCACTGAAACCATATTTTTCGCATCTCTGTTCTGGTGAAATTGAAGAAACCCTTTTGTCTCCTTAGGATGAAAGTATCTTTCTTTGTAATTTGGGGGATCCCTGAATCATCATATCCTCATTCTTTACATTTTAGAGTGCATCTAAATACATTTACCTTTTCAGCAATCTGCCTAAATAAACCAAGTGCAGGACTTTGGACCCTCTGTTACAGGAACATCTTCATGTGAAAATAAAATAAATTTAGGCTACATACCATGACTTATTAATGCAGTGTACTATAAATGCAATTTTCACAGGTAGCAATAACCATTTTGGTCCCTTTAGGGAACCAGATATAAAAAATCCCTATGCAAAAATAAGCTTCAAAATTGCATTTTAACTTTTCACCAAATTCTTTCATCCCAGAAAGACCTACTAATTTCTTGGTGAATATAACTTTATCATATTGTATATTATTTTTTAAACTCTGCAGTGCAGACTTTTTACTTCACTGATGTTTAAACACTTCGATGTGAAAAAATAATTCTTTAGCAAATATTACATTGGTTTAATGGCTTACCAAGCAGATTAAGCTCTTTACTGACCGAGTGAACGTTTCACTTTCAAAGATACTGTCATATTTTTATAGGAATTTTATGTGTTAACTAATATGCATTTAAATTTCACTAAATTCTCTATATGTACATTTGTGTATATCTGCATATTTCTATATGATTTAAGTAGACTGATTTTTAGAAGGGAAAATTTGTATTAGGATGTAATGATATCTGTCTCTCAATCTAAAGTTGTAGAAGTTATTGTTAGCAGAGATGCCCAAATTAGTTTCTTACATTATTCTATATAAATATGATTTGAACTTTTATGTGAGGGTACATTCCAGAAATTGAAATTTATGAAGTACTCTTCTTGATGAAAAAGGGATGCGTGGAGACAACTTCTTAATGTCAGAATACCTGTTCCATGGGTTGACTTAAAGCTATTTGGCGATTAAGCTGGCTCCTCCTGATAATAATCTGCCCATAGACATTACCAAGGTAGCACAAAGAAGGAAAAGAAAATACAAAGGCATGTGAAAATGGAACTCTGGTAGATTTTTAAAAATTCTCCTTATTCTAATATCCCATATCCTTAACATTGAGATTGAAGCCCTCCTTATTGCAACTTTGCACATCCCCTACTGCTTGAACTAAAAACCCTAAGAACTACATGTCTGAGATCTGAATGTATTCTTGGTCCCAAATCAATCTTGTCACTTGTCGGAAAGCAATGCAAGATAATAAGTAGTATTCACCTGATTGCTTTCCTGCTTCGAGACAGCTGGTGACGCGTGTCTTCCTGATAACCAGGAGTTTCAGATCTAAGGCAGGGATAAAGGGAAGCTGCGAGCTTGCAGAATCTAAATTTGACAGTCGATGGCTGAGGAGAGGGTCAGAAGGGATAGAATCTGTGACACATATGAGAAAGGAATAAAATTTATCTGCTCTGGTTGCAATGATTAGATGTCTCTTTGTCTGGCTTTCTTACAGCGGTTGACTGATTGTACCTGCCAGCTGGTTAATATCATAATTAACAAAGTTGCTACTATGTCTGCAAAGTTTAATCGAAAAATTTGCCAGGGATATGATGGCATTGTCACAAAGATCACAAGGGACTCGGAGTCGATTTTTGCTCAAGGTGGAACGGCGAAGCTGTGTAGGCAAAATGAGAAATCTCGAACTTGTTCAGCCAAAGGTAGGTTTCTGTCATAATCCAACCTCCTCAGCTTTCTTATTAAGATTTTTATTTGATGGTGAGTGGGAATTTTTTGTTGTTTTGTGACCAAAATTATTCATAAAAAGATCCATATGCTTCTTGAGCATTAATAGCATATTCTCTGGAAGCTTTGGGTGTTTATCCAAATCTGGAAATTCAGAAATACAGTGAAATAGCTTTTGATACTGAGAATGGAATATAAAGCTATGTTTGCCTATTGTGTCTAGCTAATCTTTATCAGTTTACAGACTAAATCTTTGGTAGCAAATATCAATGTATATTGTGTAGCACTTGGATTTAGTTTGCTCAACAATGTAAAAGCCATTACTCTGCTTTATTCTATTGTGTCAACCTTAAGGAGCAAAAAAAAAAAAAAAAAAAAAATCCACAAGCATAGTTATAGAATATGTAGAGGTTCTATTTCAGTTTCAAGAAATGCTCAGAGTAGGGTGAAAGAGGGCTGAGGTCTTAAAGTGATTAGGGCTTTTTTTTTTTTTTTTTTTTTAAGAGCACTTATAAAGACCGGTATTTGGCCATTGATTGTTAAACTTGTATTTTCTTTTTACTGTGATTTGCTTTGCTTGATTGAATATTCAAGCTCTGAGGAGTTTCCCAAATGATAGCCTTCACATGTTGCTAATTAATGAATGTGAATATTGATGAGGAGGGGCATGTGTCTCTGTGTATATGCCTGTGCGTTTCCTCTGAGTACAAAGAGAGAGGAAAGCATCTCAAAAATATGCAGAAGGCAAAATTTGGGATATTTATGCTGTGTCACAGCACCACTATAATGGCAAGGCAATCAATTTGCAATGTAATGGGGGATATACATTAAGGTTCTTTTACTTTCTCTCCATGGTCATGCAAGCCACTATATCATGGCCAAAAAAAAAAAAAAAAGCAATAATTTGTTTTTTGTCTTTTGCTATCTATCTTTTGTGTTAATGGCAGTTTTTAAACATCATGAATAACATTTTGGGAACAAATTAATGCACAGCATGTATATTTTTTAATATGCCCATAAACTTTCTTGTGGGTTTATTCCTAACCATGGGAGACTAGATATTCTGAGTATGCTCATTTTACATTTGACAGTCAAATTTCATTTTCTCAAATTTTAAAAATGAATCCTTTTATGAGATTATACATTTTAAAGCCGTTGAGGGTCCAGATAATTTAAAAAACTATAGAAATTTCGGTTAAAATTTGACTTAGCACATTTGCAATCTCCACTGAAATTTGATGACGTTGATAAGAAAAACTGAAAGTGGAGGTGTAAATCATTATTTTATTTTATTCTGGACATCATTTTCAGAAAAGAATGTTATTCTCCTGTTAAAGGCGCTCTCTTTTTTTTTCCCTTTGACTTTACATCTCTCCCTTCGTACTATCTGGCACCTGATAAGCACTCAACATGTATTTATCGAGTGAATGAATTAATGAATTTGAGTCCTGCTGCTGCTATTCAAATATGGTTAATATTTGCTTCCTCTAAATCAATCTTTTTTTTTAATGCAGTAAACATTATGGATAGAAACACATAGATGAATGGCACAATCACAGACAATAGGGAGGATTAAGTTCCTAAAATAATACAATGTTGTTTTAACCTAAACCCCCATAATATTTTGTGTAATTGAGATTTGCTGTTGTAAGAACTCAGTTGGAGTAGCAAAGGTCTATGAGGATTAGAAAGGGCCAGGGAAGTGATTCACAGCGGATACACCCGTTCTTTTAAACAGGATTATCTCCTGAGATGTGTAGAAATGAACTCTTGTCAGAGTTTCAAAGGAATTAATATTTTTGGTAAAATGTGCTAATGTAAAGAGTTAGAAGATTAGTGATGCATAATGAAAGCAATGCATTCTTTCACATGGAAATAAGAATATAATAAATGTCCTGCAGGTGATTGGGGCTGTAGCAATTTTATTCACGATTAAAGTTTGATTGACCTTTGTTAGGGTGATTAACCCTTCTGAAATTAAAAGCCAGAGCTGAATTATTCTGGCCAATTTAAATGCAAACATTGAACAGGTCGTGTGTCATTCAAATAATAATAATAAAAAACCCTCCTATTTTAATTTTCGTTTTTGCACGTCTGAATGAGATGCTGCCTTAGAAGGATTATAGCTCAGGCAGAGCGTACTAGTGGCAGAGAGTATAGAATAATGTTCAGATAATTGGGAGCACATGGAAGGGTCCCAGGCATCACTCCCCCCATTCAAAACATCAAAACCACCACCCCAACAAAAGCAGGGAGCCTAAAGGCCATCTCCACACAACTGAAAATGCGTGCTCTCAATAGAAAAAGCTTAGGAATATCCTGAAAAGGTTAGGAATAAATAACAGTGACATCTCTATTCCAATCCAGTGCCACTAAACTGTATATTAGATCCACATTAAATCCTGAAAATGGGGGCTTTTGGGTACGGTTGCTTATGAAGCTAATCAGAAAAGTTAATTATTTCTGACGTCTGGAATTTCATTCCCCATGATCTCTGATAATCTATGGATAAAGTTGGTATTTTCAAATACATTGTTAAGAGGAACATTCTCTAGTTGTTTACATAGCCATCTAATGGTGTGGTTTTGTTTTCCCCATTCAATTTTCTTGAAGCCTTGGTGAAAGGTTGCACGTTCAAGTTGCTTCCAAAAACTGTTTCCGTTTTTCATAGCGCATTAAATTTTTTTATTACTAAGTCAGTGAATATTTTTAGTTTTAGGTCCCACCACATAGTGAACACATCTTCTTTTTATGTGTCTGTGGACTATTAAAATGATAATAAAGGTTCTCGTCCTTCCATATGTAATTTATTTCTCTCTCTTTTCATCAAAGAATTTACTCTGAATGTGTCAAGGTAGAAAAGTCCAAAGTATTATAGTGTAAAAATTAAGAAGCCCGAGGTGCTATAGTTTATTTTTGCACAAGCATTTCATGTACTCTTTTAACATCCTTCTGAAAGACAGGCTTCTACTCCGGGCCTGTGAAGAAAGTCAAAGATGAAAAACTTGTGATGGATTGACAGATTATTCAGCTAGCAAAGTGACTCTGACATCCTCCAGAGAGATGGATAATACCTTGCAGCATAGATTAATAACGTGTTCAACTAAGATCTGTTTGCTGTGAGGATAATTTCCTAATTCTTAATTGTGGGGCTAGTATTCAACCATAAAGGGTAAACAAATACTATCTGCACCTTGCCTGATAAAGTGTAGATAATCAGCTTTAGTTTTGATACATTGAATTGTCAAACTTAAAAAAAAAGAAAATCCCAGTTGTTCCACAGTAATATTTTCACTAAAAAAACAAACACTGCCGCTAAGTCAAATCTCTAAAATAAACACCACTAATTCTTCAGATACAAGTCGGTGCTATTCTCTAATTTGATTATTCTTGTTTTACCTCTTACCAGAACGAAATGAAAATAATTGGGGGCATTACAATTTATTGTCAATACAGCATTCTCGAGGCATAAAAAGCTAATGTGATAGCATCTTCTCAGGGTTGCCATTAATTGTCAGTAGTCTTTTCCATAAAAGAAAGTCATGGCTCGAGAAAGTGAAATTCATATTGTTTTGGGGTAGAAAAAAGAATTAGTGAAAGAGCAAAGGCAAACGAGATTGTATTTTGTTAAATCCTAAATCCAATCATTTGTTTTGCTTCAGTGTGTTTAGAAGACATTTTTATTTCTTTGTTGCCTTTGTTTCTGGCAATCTGTTCCCCTCTAATCCATCCACTCCCAGACCTAGCATTTTTGCTTATAGTTGTGAAATAACTTTCTTTGCATTAATAAGCCAAAATTAATCCATTTGACATTTTCATGGGCCACATATTTTAGCTGGAGTCCTTCTGTTCAAAAAAGCAGATGATTTGAAAAGCAACTAGTTATTTTATTCATTGCGTGTTATTTGTGAGTCAACAATTTAATTTAATTCCACAAAATTTACAGTAGGCCTACCAAGAGCAATTTTATTGTTCTGGGCTAAAGAGAGAGAACAAGTGGCACACTGGAGGATTTTCAGGGTTTTTAAAATCATTAAATAGTGAAAAAAGTCACGTGTGAATTTTTCAAGATGTTACTCTCTTTAACAACCATTCTAGAATGAAATGAGTTGGTTATGTCAGTCAGATGAACTTGTTTTTGTAATTTGTTTGATGAAACAATATTCTCTAGAGACAATAAATTCTGTATGTTGACTTTCCAGCTAATTGTGAAGGCTAGTTTCCTAGCATTGGTCTTCGGGTGAGTCGGAAAGCTACCTAGGGTAGTGCAGTGGCCTGTGGCCTATTGAAGCACGCTGTGCTATTTGTAATCAAATGATCACACCACCTCTACACGTTCCCTTGGAATCCAGAGAACTGCTTAACATGGCAACTTTAACTAGCATGCCTTCAGCATTACTATTTCTGGAGCCATCACTGACTGACCTGTATCAGTTTCAACAAGTATTTATTGAGGACCTCCTAGGTTCCAAGTACCCCTCAACCCAGTGGGGTGGCTCTAGGAGCCACATTTTATGGACCAGAAACTGAGACTCAGTAGAGAGTGATTTGCCGAAAGTTACACAGCAAGTCAGTGGCACAGCCTGGGCTGGAAGCTGGTGGCGTAATTCAAGGCCTTCGTCACCAGAGCTGTTCCTGCATCATCTGTAGCCTTCCACTTTGCCACAACTTGCTGATTGTGAGCACAGGATTTTTAGATGGATTTAAGCATTTCCCCCAGACAGAGGAGTTTCCTAAATCACAGAAACTGCAATAAAAGAATTAATTCTCTCCTGATGCAGTCCCAAGAAAGTAAGAGATGAGGAGATTTAGAATGACACAGGTTATTCACTGGTGTATCCAGGCAATGGACTTCACTAAGTTGGCTCATTTCATGGAGACCAGAAATTGTCCTTCCCAATATTAATCAATTAGTTCATTGAAAACCAGTCATTAGTCTCTTTTTAAAATTGTCCTTAAAATGTGTGTGCTTACCTATCTTTCATTTAAAATTCTTAATTAATTCTGTCTAACACAGGCAAAATCTGAGGTACCTCCGTCCCACCTCATCCATTTCTGTTGGTCAAATAGCCATACAACCATTGATAAATGGGCCTCTAGATTTTATAATTCCTGCTCTCAAAACTGGAGATGATCACAAAGTCTGGTAGATTTCTGTTACATAGGGAATGGTCCGATTGTTTATGCCAGATGAGTTTAGAGGAATATGTGGGGAAAAAAATCTTTTTGATAAATATTTTTAAAAATACAAGTTTTATGGAGTTACTGCAATATGAGAAAAATACACCAAGCTATTTGGTGAAAACAATTTTGGTTCTCATTTCCTGATTTATTATGAGAACAAATGAATTAACCTGGGGTAGGCAAAAAGTAAACCTCTTAAAAATCAGCCTAGAAAGTTTCAAAAGTTTGGGATTGACAGATAAATTTTCACTTGGAGACGTGGTGCACCTTTTGAAAGTTGATACTTTTGGTCTTTAAATTCTCAGAGCGTGGCTCTGAGAAGTGTGATTGGTCTAAATCCATCTCTGTCTACCCACAGGGCCTAGAAAAGGTGCCTGCCACATGGTAGGTACTGAGGAAATGTTTGTTACATTGGATTGAAAGTGACTGTTACCATCAGATAAAGCTGGGGACGCTGAACACAGTACTTAATTATAAAGGTCTGGTGTCTGCACTAAGAAATAAACCTAAGCTTCTGATCTGAAATGGGAAAGGAGAAGTTGAGAGAGAGAGAGATGGACAGAGAGACAGTCATAGATATATTCCCATGTCTCCTTCAGGATGCTTTTCAAAATGGCCCAGGTTCTGTTTTACTCCAGCTGTACCTCTAGGCCTATCAGCCTCCCTCAACTCTGAACTGTTAGTCACTAGTCAGTCACTTACAACCTACCAAGGGTGAAACTCGTTTTTCTGAGCTGATTAGAATTTTTAATCAAAATTATCAGGTTGGTTTATGTTTTTAGGAAAGCAGGAAAAATAATTCACAGTATTCCTTTTTGAAAATGAACGAAAAGGCAACTAAAGGGCATTGGGTAGAACCAGGGAAGTTGAAGAGTGTTTGCTGGAAAATGAGAAATTACTATTGTGATTGTAATTGCAAATGGAAGTACTTTGCAACAGAGAAGACTGAAGTGTGTGATAAAAGGAGACACACTGAGCGCATCTTCCCTGAGAGATGCTAGGCAAGAGAGAAGAGCAAGTTTGACCAACATCTCTTCTAAGGATGTAAATACTCGAGCGTTCATTAACCATTTGAGTCCTGCTTGATGATGATTAAACCCTTGGGCAGATGTGAATCAGCTTTACTATGGAAACATTGAGGAAAACATTTATGAAAAAGATGATCCAATTTTGGAAAATACAGGCCAATTAAAGTATGAGATTTAATTTAGGAATTTTTACTCTGTCTACATGATGTATATATTAATGATGATTTATCTCACCTCATTCTTCATCTTCTTAAGCAAAAGGAGATTTTTACTTATTGACATATTACTGAAGAATCGAGCTTTTCTCCAAAATTACACTTTTTTTTGCATAAATGTGCCTAATTACCTGAATTCAGTTTTGATTAGCAGTGTTAATTGATGCAGCTGTGGATGGTATCTGTTTACCTAAATTACCATGTGCAAACAGCAATATGTCTGGAAGTGAATATGCTAAACTGAAAATACTAATTAGCTAAGACAGATTGTTATTCAAGTCACATAGTGGAGCTTTCTAATGAAAGCCTGGATGTGTCAGGGTTTTATGATATTCAGACAGAAATGTCTATATTACATATGATTTCTAAATTTAATTCATAAGAACAGATGGGATGTCAGCCAGGGTTCTTCCTCCTTATTCCAGTATTAATGTGAATATTTTACTCAACTGGAGATATATTCATATGTTTTTTTATAAGAAACTGGTTGTGTGCTTTGACAGTGTGCCAGCCCTGCACATTCAGACTCAGCTATTTCTTGACCAGTATATTCACAGGTTATATCCACCTACTATCCCAAAGGTGAAGATAAATAAACCACATCGACTGGCTAATTTAATGAAATCAAAAAGCAGAAAGGTTAGTTAAACAGACAGCTTACACTGAGTAGTATTTTATTGGTGTTTTCTTCTTGCATCCCAAATAAGTAATAACAGTAAGTTTGATCGTAGGATTTTTAAGAATCAGTGAGCAGTTTGCAGGGATGAAAGGTGATTTCTCATTGTCCTTAACTATTTAAAAATGGATAGCAAAGCAGTGCTTATTTTCAAATACCCAGTTTTACAGTATGGCAGCTTTTTCTGTGTCTGTGGTTCCTATTGCCTTTGTCCTAAATCATGGTCTGCTTTTGCTTAAGGTTTCTCTCCAAAGGAAGCATTAATCTCTTACTGTCTGCTGAGGCACTCAGCACTCATTAATGGTGATGTTAACTTAGAGGTACCCAAAGATTATAGTACAAATCCTGCACATCATATAGTGAAGAAATAATGGACCCATATTCTTTTTCCCAAGAGGCTAAATAACTGTACTTAATGCATAAATAAGTCTCTTCTTTCCAAAGGCTGTGAAAATAAGGCCTCTTGACTCAAACTTAAGAGTTTAAGATCCCTTATTAGATATTTTAAGATGCCATGAGCAAAATGGGAATACTTTTCATGATGCAAATTTGAACATAATTATAGTTTGGCATATTTAATTTAGGTTTAAGTGAGAATTATAATTACCAAAAATTGAATTATTTCAATTATGCTAATTTCTATCCCCAAAGTTTTGTGTAATTTGGCTTCTGCAAGATAGGTTTAGATCCAGCAAAATTACAATGGAATCTAATACTAAAAATAAGGAATTTGTAAAAATGACTCTGCTCTAGTTACATTTTAGCCACAAAAATGGTAAAGTACTGTTAACTGGCCTAGGAGGACATGCAGTGCTTGAAATAGCTTAAATCAAAGTGGAAAGGGAACATCTTGCACTGCTTGAACCATTTGCTTTCCATTTCCTGTATCAATACCAGTTGTAGTGCATTATTTGCTATTTGCTGTCTAATCAATGAAGCTAATCCAGTATTTTAAAAATAAAATTCATGTATGTTAGTTATGATTATTTAATAGTACACTTTGAAAAGTCGCCCTCAGAATTGTGTTGCCTTTGATGATCATTTTATTTTAGCATGAGTCCTTTCAAAGAGGCTTAATGTAAAATTCCTTTATTTTTGAAAACTTGGAAGGTTTTACTTCCCAGTGGCAAATCCTAGTTTGCTGCATGTTCTGTGGATAGTTTAATAGAGCTCGTTGTTATAGAACCGAAGTGTGTGTGTGTGTGTACACATTCATAAAAAATCACCTAAGTGAAGAGTTGAATTCTGGCACTAGAGTCAGTCGGCTGGTTTGACTGTCGGTTTGTGTTTACTTTCTGTGCTGCTGGATTCACTAAAGCAGCTGCTGAATCAGTGTAAGTCTGTTTTCCAAGCATAGATAAAAGAAGAAAAATCTTCTCTACAAAGTTAAGTCATTTATTCTATTCAAAGTGATGTTTGGAGCACTCTTTGGTCATCATGAGATTCCCTAAATATTTTAGTAAAAGTTTTATTTATTTATTTTTGTCTCCATGTGCAGACATGAACTTGTTTTGTGTCAAAATCTTTTCTGTAATCTTAGTAGACACACGTGAGCACTTCTACATAATGACATTAAAACGAGAATACAGGTTCCTGATGTGAAATGTGAATGAGTTAAGGAGTTTTATCAGACATTGCAATGAATTGTCTTTAGGCAAATCACTTAACCTCAGTGTGCAAATTAGTTAATTTTAAGAATAAATATAGCTATCTTTCTGACTTATTAAGGATTTATCACTTGTGCCCAAGGTTCAGTGGATCTATAAATGAAGTGTATGAGGCTTTTCTTTGAACTCTAATTGGCATGTGGGGGGAGCAGGTCAGACTGAGTTAGAGGCTGAGGGACTTAATCCTTTGAAGAAATTTTGATTTAGTTTTATTCCTTCTAAGTATTGCTAATGTAGTCTAAGATTAATTTGACTCTTTCACTGCTTTGTTTGTGCTGGTTTAGAGTGTAGGCTCCCTGAGGGATATCTCTTCCTTCTTTGTTAAATCTCTCCTCTGCCTTCACAGAGCTTTATCACAGGAGAAGTGGTGCTCACAGGTCCTCCTTGAGCAAACTGTGGTTCCCAGTGATTCAAAATCACGGGCATTAACCCCACTTATAAATCTCAGTAACCTATGTTACAGGATACCATGTATTAGCTGACTAGGGGCTGTGAACCCTATGAAGACATTTAAAACATTTTAAAGCTCCTGGTTATTTTGGAAAAAAATGTATATTTTTGATCAGTTTATATTCTGTTCAAAGGAGCCCTAACATTTCATAAAGGCTAAAATTCATTTGAACTTGCTCCCTGAAAAGTATAACATATGTTACACTTGAATTAATGCAAATTTCAAATGAACGGGATTTGAATTGGTAAACAAAGCTTTGTAGACAGGCAGACCTAAATGCAGATTTTGCCTCTATCATTTGCCAACACTGTGATCTTGGGGCATCTTCTTAATTCTTCTGGGCCTTAGTTTACCCGTATAACAGAGAGAGAGTGATACCTACTTATAGTGGGGTTATGGTGACTAAACTATATAATGTATGTAAACACCTTAACTTAATGCCTATCATCAAATTGACATAAATAATAGGTATAATTACTGTGTAAAATACAGTAACTCTGCATTAAAAACCAACAGAGGCAATTATACAAATGCTTTTCATGTGGCATTTATTAACTCTTAAAGTTTTATGCAGTAAAGTGATTCAGATTTCCCACAAGTATATATACAAGTCTGTTTTGTCCCAGGTGTATATGTATGCATGTGTGTGTACACATACACAGATCACTTACATGAGAACGAAATTAAACCCCTGGCTTCCCAAAGTGGTACATGAACTTCCAGCTTCCTTCTTTTCCAGTAATTTCTGTCAGCTATGTAACACTTCATAGCCCCAAAGTTCTGTGCACATCATCACATGTAATCTTCACAGTGACAAGATAAGGCAAATGGCATTACGTTCTTTTTTATAAATGAGATTTGCAAAGATGTTAAGTGACTTACCCAGTGTCTCTTACTATAGTGAGGGACTAGGTGGCAATGAAAGAAGGAAAAAACACTCAGAGTCTTAATCTGGATTATCTAGGAAAAAAAGAAGTGAATAATGCTGTTTCTCCATGCACTACTGTCAGAGTCATATCCTAAGAGAATATTGCACATTTACATATAGGGCTCAGAGATGCGTGTATTATGAAATCCAAGACATTATCCGGGATTTGATGGGTGGAGTGGAATTTGTTTCTCCTCAACAAACCTTTATAAAGATATTCTGACTCACTGCATTGTTCATAATAGACAATATCATTTTCACAGTTATTACTGGGGCTGATGTAGAAATGGGGTGGGCCACATTTGGGACCAGGAACTTAGGTCTCCCTTAGGCCTGCACAAAAGGCCTAGAGGACTAAACATGGGTGCACGTCTAGGGATTTCTTAAGAAATTAGTACCTGGAGCTAGATTTCACAAACATGTGTTCTTCTTTCTTACAAAGAGCTAGCAATAGGAGAAGGAAAATGACCCAAGGATGCCATTTCACCTGTTTATAATTCGTTATGCTGGGTTAAAATATTTCACCGATTCAACAAATACCTTATAAATACCTTGTCGTGGTGAGGTATTACAAAAAGCACTGTAGGGACATAGAAAGATAAGACGCGATGTCTTTAAGGATTTTAAAAAACTATCCTATCATTGGATACCTGCAACAGCAATATAGTCTAAGGGGCAAATTCTTCCTCCTTTAATTCTAGATATAGTAAGTAATGCATTTATCCATTCATATATTCATTCAACTAGTATTTTATCCTCCTTGCGCTAGGTAGTGGAATACGAATGTGGTCTTTGAAATTGGATGGCCTGGGTATAGATCACTGGTTCTCCACTAATTAGATGTAGGGCAAATTATTTGAATTTTCAGCTTGCTTATCTATAAAGTTGGGTTGATCTTAATTGATTAATATTTGTAAAGCCCTTCCCACTGTGTGGGGCACACACAATTGCTGTCATTTCATGACAGTGAATACTCTTCCACTCAAGGGACGTTAAAGTAGTTGGAATGGGTAGACACATACCTAGAGCAGCTAGAGAATTTTAGCATGTAAGTAAGTACTATCTAACATGGTCCAGACTCCATCGATGCTGACAGAATTTAGAAATAGAAGAGATCTTTTAGAGAAAGGGAAAACAGTAGTGAAACTGCTTTCTGAACAGCGTGGTGTCTAGATTCTAGCCATGCCTTTTGCAGTATATGCAGCCCAGTAAGCATCTCCCTGGAGACCACTGTTAATTTAGGAACCTACAACATCTGTGCAACTCAAATAGGACCAGAGCCCAAACCCAAAACCACATAGAACATTTCTTATGCAGTGTGGTTGAATAGGACAGCACCCATCCCTGGGTGTTCATAAGCTACATGAACCTAATTGACACCAGCTTGTTGCCTGTTCAGATAGCACGCATGGTAGAGTTTTGGTGCATTTGGACTTGTTCAGGGTTCTTATGTCCAGAAATTCCAAATTTGATTTTTGTCATTAGCTCGTTAAGCTTGTCTTAAGCACACTTAATGAGGTCTGCCGGTGGAATGGCTTTTATGTTCTGTGGCCTTTGTGCTTATTCTCAGCGACTCTCAACTGTGGCTGAGAAGTTAATGAAGTTACTGCAGTGCTCGCTTGTCTGCTGCTTTGGAAAACACACCTCGTATGTGTTTGGGTATTTAAATTCTGTTTTCTAGCTTTTAGGGTTTATATCCTCATCGTGCATTCAAGTGCTATGGAAATAAGACCAGATGGATATGACAACCAGCCATTCGGGAAATTACATACACATTACATTTTAGAAAACCAGTGTACATATGTCTTTCTGGATGCATTCATATGCTGGATTATTTTTGTTGCCTCCAAATGGTTGGGATTTCAATGAAGCAGTTACCTAGAATGGCAGCTTGAGAATTCCTTTTGGAGGGAAAGCGCAGCCTGCAGTGAGCCATTTATTCAAACACAGCTGAGTGTGGGGACAGAGTCAGGGCCACACTGCATTTCTCTCCCTGCCTTTAGTCTTCTCTTTAGTACTCATCCCTACAGACATTATATTACAAATTTGTTTGTCATTTCCCCTAGCATGTGAACTCTGTAAGGACAGGAAATTTTTAATAGTAGTGCTTGACACATGGTAAGCCTGCTCGATGTGACAGTGGAAAAATTGGCTATCACTGAGATAATGAAATGGTATTCAATCCCCCCTTGTGCTGAAGCCAGCTTAACAGAGAGATTTCCTTTTGTCTCTTAAATGATGGACATCTGATTGCGAATCATGATGGTGATGAGCATACCTAACACTGACCATATGTGTGTGTGTGCCAGGCACTGTTCTGAGCACTCACAAAAACCGTCGGTGTAGGGGCCGCTTCTTCTCCCTGTTTTTCTGGATGGGGAATCTGAATACTACAACGGGACGGGGCCACGAAGCACATTCACCAGCCTGTTCTTCGATGTTTCATGTGCTGTTAAAATGCAGCTCCCAGGGTTGAAAACAAGTCATCTTGGGAATGTATCCACCCTTTCAATTAGCAAAAATCATCACGGAACCATGATTGATTAGTTCTGTGCTATTCTTAAATATGCTATTCAGTTCAGCCCAGTGGTGCAAGGAGAATTACTCACATTTTACTGGAAGATGTAGGAATCTGGAGAGGCAGTCCCTTTTCTTATTTTGTATTACCCTCTTCATTAACTTACCTACCTCCTTGCTCCTCTGTGGAAAGGAGAAAATAAGACTAGACGATAAAAACTATAAATAATTACTTCAAGCTTCTCTGCTGTTTCAAATGTTACGTTCACAAGCCCACTGCATATTGTCAGCTAAATGGAACTATTGGTATTTGGGTTCTACCTTGGCTTACTCTTGGCTATTCAGGTTTCATTCTTACTAACACAAGTGGTGGTAGAAGAATCAAATTTATACTTGAAATCAAAACACAGAACTTTTAGCAACAAATGTATCTGCCTAGCCGGTTTTATTTAGGTTGATATTAAAGATTAATTTCCATACCTCAGCATAGACCTCCATGGTGGCATAGATCTTGACCCAAGTGAGTGCTGGAATAGAATTGTTAATTCCCTAACAGTTGGTGAAAATCACCTCCAGACACATGGGTAATGAGGGAGTGGACAGTAGAGAGAAAACAATGGCTAATAAATAAATCTTCAGAAGAATCCAGTTTTCAGGGATGCATTTGTGTGCTGAGTGAACAGTGTTCCATTGCCTTAGGGACCATATCATAACTAAAATTGGGAATTATATCCATTGCCTGTATATTTCCTTGAAACCTTTCCTATTGTCTATCCTCAAAGCAGTATTATTTTACCAATTCATTTCCCTCTCACCTCCTCTGAGCAGTCTAGATGTTCAAATCAGTCTTCCTGCATTTCGTCTTTTCCTGAATTTATCAGTTCTGTGAAACCCCACTCAAAAATGAAATAGCTTTATATTGGGCTGACCTAGTTCTATTTATTCCTTTTATTTAATATGCATTTATATGTTGTGCAATTTTGCTATTAATACGGTAGGATATAAATTTCTGCCCCTGATAACTGAATGAGATAATTTGTGCAGAATTGCTTAGCAATACTAAGTACATGGTTACAAAGCCCAATAAATGACATCTGTTATTAGGCTTCTATTCCTATAAACATATTCAAATATACTGTAAGAAAACTGAAGAAATCCATTTTACACAAGAACTTTTGGATGAGCCCATGATTTTTCCTACTCAGAGTCAGATAAACAAAATCATATGTTCACGATTTTTATTGCACTCTTGGACTTTATCATACACGCTCTCTCTAGTCTTCTAGCAGTTATCTTCGTCATCATCACCACCATGATAACTATCTCAGAAAAACACCAACAATATTCCCAGAGTACTACATTTTATAAGGCACCTCTTCTTATGTTTTCTTCTTTCCACAACCCTCTGAGTACAGAGGAAACCAATCATGTCGCTAGTGTGGGACAGAGCTGAGGTTCAGAGTCTAATTCACAATGATAAATGGAAGATTGGGGCAATTATTAGTACTGCAGAGGATTTTTAATAACACCTGCAAACATGTCCCATCTTTAGAGAACAGATCTTGGAAAAGACTTTTTTGAACTAATCAGTGATTGAGCCTGACCTTAAGGAATGTAGACATTCTTGCCTGTGTTTCTTCCCCTTTCACCTTCCATTAGTGACCTTGGAAAGGGCTCTCAGATACTGGTTTCCAGCTGCCCCCAAGCTCTTCTAGCAGGCAGAAAGGCAAGCAGGGGTTTGGGGTGCAGTGCTAGGAATATTTGCTTTTTCATCAGGATTGTAATATGGCAGTGCCAGAAATATGGCAGGTCATGACATTTCTTAAAACTTCATTTTTTTAAGAGCAGTTTTAGGTTTACAGCAAAATTGAAAGGAAGATACAGAGATTTCCCATATAGCCCCTGCTCCACACATGCATAGCCTCTCCCACTATCAATTTCACTTACCAGAACAATACACTTGTTACCAAGGGTGAACCTACACCAACACACCATAGAAACCCAAAGTCCATAGTTTACCTTAGGGTTCAGCTCTTGGTGTTCTACATTCAGTGAGTTTGGACAAATGTATAATGACATGTATCCATCATTATACTGTCACACAGAGTATTTATATTGCCCTAAAAATCCTCTGTGCTCTGCCTATTCCTGTCTCCCCCAACCCCGTTCACCCCTGGCAACCACTGATCTTTTTGCTATGTCTATATTTTTTTGCCTTTTTCAGAACACCACATAAGTTGGAAACAAACAGTGTAGAGCCTTTTCAAATTGGCTTCTATCACTTAGTAATATGTCTTTGAGGTTCCTCCGCGTCTTTTCCTGGCTAGATAGCTCATTTCTTTTTAGCGCTGAATAATATTCCATTGTCTGGATGTACCACAGTTGACTGACCCATTTACCTACTTAAGGACATCTTGGTTGCTCAGGTCATGGAATTTGATAAGGAAAAACTCCTGGGGATGAGCAAGTTCTGCTCATTCATGTTTCTAACACGGCAATGTGACCTGACTCCACGCAAATATGTCTAACAGCTTTAGAGCTGAGGAAGAGATGGATGGGATGTGGCTTTTACAAATGATCTGTGTTGCTGGGTGGGATGAGAAATGAAATATGCCAGGTTTTATTTAAACAACAGTTTGCCAGGTGACAAAGAATTAAGATAGCAGGAAGGGCTTATCTGTGGGTGCGAGGCTGAGTGTTCAGTCATTGCGGGCACAAGAGGACAGTGGGAACCAGAAGAGGATGATTTCAGTAGAACTGAAGGAGCTATGCCTCCATCGTTATTATTATCAACTAACTAGCGTTATTTTTCTATCCTAGACCCCAAATTTGGATGCCACCCTCATCCTTGAAGGGCTTATACCCGAGGTAGATAAACATTGCTGTCTCTGTTCATTGATTTTCCTAATTATTGACGATATTTGAAGAATACATGTATTTTTGACAGTGAAGGTTTAATCTTTCATATCTCTGTTTTTAATCAAGGAAATATTAGTGTCAAAGTAAATTTTTGTGACTTTGACTATTTTGTTGTGGTGAGAGTGAATAAAAAATTTTGATCACATAAAAAACAAATGAAGAAAAGTCTACCAACTAAATATTAAAAATAACCAGTGGAGGTTGACTTGACAGGTTTGTTTTTATTTGCTCAAGCTCTCACTGACTTTTAAGTTCTGAGAGCAGAAGCTTTGGGGAATAATGATCTAGGAGCATCAACAAACAGAAAAAAGATTAATATTAGAGTTTGTAGAAATGCAGGCCTGCTCATTCCCTGCTACTCACCTCGAATGGTTTTAAACTCTGAAAATGATCCTAGAACAAACAGATTTGCACATAACTAGCTTTAAAACAGGGCCCTGTAACAAGTCGAAATATTCTTACGGGAACAATCGGTAGAGCCTCAAACCCTTTTTGGACTCCAGGAGAGAACATGTTTTACCTTGCCGTGTGACTGGTAGAGTGTTGAGAATACCTTTTGTATACATGTGTTTTTATTTGATTTGTGAAACAGGCCCTTTCCCTTTATAGCCAGAGGAGCCATTCTCAGAAGGCACGCAGGCAATCAAAATATTTTCAAATCCCGAAAGCCAGAGAAACACTAGCTTTCGGTTTATTCACTGGGCTGTGTCTTTCTAAACATTTTCTTTTTTAAGCTGGCCCTAAAGGGCAGTAAACTAGGCCTCTATTAGGCCTGAGCGAATAAAAAAGTTGAGGATTAAACGGCATTCAGCAGGAATGTCACCCAGATGATGTCTGTCTTAAGATGGATGGTCAGTCAGGTAAGTTGAAACAGAAAAAATAAACAGAGGACCATCACGCTGTATTTATACAAAACAGCCAAGACTTACTCAGCAACATGCTAATCACAGACTCAACTAGATGTCAAGAAAACACATACAACGGGTTTTCTTTCTTAGTTTTTCCCCCATCCCAGCCTCATTACTCTGTGTCAGCAGTGTGCTCGGTATTGATAAGGCAATATAAGCATTGAGGAAATGGATGGATATTTTTTACTGGAAATGTAACTGTTGACATATAAGCAGGTATTAATAACAAAGGGTAGGTTGGAGACCTGTGCTCCACAGAAAGAGAACGAAATGACCTAAGCCAAGTTGGAATTTCAGATCTCTGCTGAATTCAGTATTTTGTAATGACTGTTTCCGTTGCCATTTTATATGCCAAGGGATCAAAACACACAATGTTTGTTAAGTAATTAGCATCAATCAAAAGTTCACAGTTGACAACAAACGGAGACAATCAAATGGTATTATTGGCAAAGAACCCTTTCTGAGAGTTCTAAATGCTGTATTTGACGGCCATTAACAGTAAGTAAGTATTGTAAGAACTGAAATAATGTAGATGGTGTCCAGATAGGGGGACGTCAACTGTGTTTTTGACAGTTCAGCATGGGACTTGTTCAGGGACTTCACCTGTGTGGGATAATTTAAGATGTAGTTGACAAATCCTGATTTCCTTCGAATCATAGAAAATATTTGTGAGTTACTGTCAGTTGCTGCAAAGCTAAATTTAAACCCATGCCCTTGGCTTCATGAGATGAAGTATTTCTGTAGGATCTTTATTTTCTTGACATTATCGTTTCCAGTACAATTTATACTGGCACCTTCATAATTCCCTGCTGCTATGGAGCCAGAAAACATACTTTGTGGCATCTCTTGTTAGTAGATGTCTTCTGGCCACATATTCATCCACATACATGCCAAGTGGGGTTGGGAAAGTGCAGGTAGAAAGTAGGCTTATCGTATCCTGGTATCCCAAAATGATGGCGTTGTTTCTAAAGCCACTGAGGAAGGTGAGTTGTGCTACCTGTATTGAGCACCTACTATATTCCAGTTTATATATACAAGTCTCCCCCCTCCCCGCTATCTGAAAGTAGAGCATTTCTGTGAAACCTTTTGTAAGCTGAAATGTCATAAAGCAAAGAAGCAATTACCTTATGACACATCTTGGTAATGGAGGCACAAAATAAATCGAGATGAAGCACAGATGCTCACAGACTCAGTTCAAATCTATCATGGCTCGATGCTGAGATGCTGAGGGTAGTTCCCAGGGAAGGAGCTTGACGGTGTCTTTCTCGTCGCTGGGAGGAGCTGCCTCCAGAACAGCTCACTGCAAAACAAACGCTGACAATCAGGGACACCTGTGAAAACTCTGATTGTCCACAAAACCCCAGAGAAGTAGGCAACAATATCACTACTTTGTAGACAAGAAAACTGAAACTGTGTTTAATGAACTTTCCCGAGGCTACCAGATCAGATTTTTAAATGAGCGTTGACTCAAAAGACCATATTCTTCCTATTACACCATAACATGCTATCTGACCACCTTGAGAAGCTGTACCAATTTGAAATAGAAAAAGAATCAATGGTGTTCATGATCCATCGTTAACAAACACTAAGCCTTGTCACACTGGCTCCTCAGTCCTCTTGGTAACTGAAATTACCAAGCCCGGCATTTCTTATGCCAGCCAGGGAAAAGTAAAGTTAGCTAAAGGAGAAAAAAATAAGAAAGAGAGAATATGAGATTGGTCTACTTGTTGCTGGCTCTTAGAGGACGTAAAGGAAGACATGTGTTTCCCTACAACTTTTTTCTGTTTAAAAGATAAGTGGGATGGTCTAGGGTGAAGGGCAAAAAAGAACATTGATGTTGTGAGAATGAGCAAAGGAGAGTTGGTTTGGGGCTTATTACTCCATCTCCCTGGTCATTCCGTCTTTTACTGAATGAGAATATTCCGTTTGGCTTTCAGGCTGGGCTTGTCATGAGAGAAGTGTACGTTAATTTCATATTTTCTAATTTTCTTTTGGGGATAAGCATTTTGGTTTTCTGCTGTTTATTATTTCAAAGGCATCTATATGCTAATATGTTTTATGCTAATTATTTTCATGTTTTCCCCTTAGGTTATGCTTCATATCACCCACCAGGGAGGATCATCTCTCATGAAAACTTTCAAATTTGATTTTGAAAATTATTCGGAAAAATTTAAGCCCTGCTATCTCCCAGTGTAGGAAAGAATATGCTCTGGAGAGCCCTGTAATTCAAAGAAAATGGACTCAAATGGATAACACTTGAGTTCTCATGCTACCAAACTCCTCTTGAGAAGAACAGCCAGGTACGTGAAGCGTTTAACATCATGACATTGAAATGTTGGAAGAAAAATTAAAATAAAAATCTAATAATAGGTTTTCAGAAATCACTAAATTACTATTTGATCCAGAGAAGAGAAAGGAAAGGCTGTTTTCATTCTCCGCAGCGTCTGAGGTGTGTTAACTGCTTCTATTGCTATGAATACCGTATTTTAATTGTATGTCATCATTTCTTAGTGTCATCTCTAGAAGTTCATTCTAATAATATTAGGGGCTGAAACTGAGTTTGTGCTAACAGGAAGAATCAGGGAAAAGAGGACTTGCATATAACAAGCTAGCTCGGTGTTTTCTTCCAGTTTTTTTTTTATTAGAGATTTTTTTAATGAGTCATAATTTAAAAGTAGGTTGCAATTAAAAAAAAAACATAGTTTAGCCAAGTCATCTATCTTAAAAACCTTTTTGCAGGCATCTTCTTTTGAAAATAACCAAGTCTTAAAAACTGATTCCTCAGCATGAGGTATTAAAACTGAGATCTCTTCAGAGAGTGTTTTACATTTCCATGGGTGAGGAATCAGTTCCCAAGCACTGCAGGAGCCCAAAGAAAAGGCCCCCATTTCACAGGCCCCTGCAGTGGTCTCTGCCCTGCTCTGTGCTTAAGAGAAGCGAGGAATCAGAAGCCCTGGAGGCTTCACAGCTGACTTCAGTTGGTCTGTGTCCCGCCTCTTCTGGGCCGGTTCCTCCCTCCACCTTTGAGGGCTGCACCTGATTTCATCTTTATTAAATGCTTTCACTTTCCGACCTCAGCAGTGAGTTCACCCTGCAAGAAATGCAGCCCAGCTGCTGCTATTCTGCTCTTGCTTCACTTCAATGCCTCTTGAACTCTAAGACAGCTGTGTCAGTAGGAGAGTTCCTTTTCGGGGTCGGAAGAAAGGTCTCCTGCTGGAAGGGGGCCTGACAGGTATGCTAGGCTCTCCTCCAGCAGAAGGGGCTCAGAGTCAGCCTCCCAAAGCCAGGCGAGGACAGGTACCTGGACGACCTGCTCTGGGACTGCCAGCCGGCCTTTCGACACCTGCAGTCACCACCTCTCTCTAAATGGGAAGAATCATTGCTGGGGATACATCTGGTAAATTGGTTAGAACAGAGGATTGTCAGTTAAAGGTAAAATAACATTTTGTTGAAACCTGGCTGTGTTTGGTACATTCTGTTGACAGAAGAGACCTGCAATAGTTTATGTGCTAAGCCTTTGTGACCCATCATTATTTTCTTTTCATTCTACCTTGTCGGTGACAGGAACAAAATAGCTACACATTTTCCCTTTTAAAGTTGTGTTTGGGGAAGGAGTCCCTGAGCTAACACATGTGATCTTAATGCAGCCCCAGCGAAGAAGAAGCTTTCTCTCCTTGCTCCTCTCTGAACGTAAGGCAAAGGTAGTTCAAATAGAAAAGCAATTTGCATACAATTAGGCTCCAAAATTTATTAGGTGTGAGATGAGCCATGCAGTTCGATTAAGGAGGCTACTATGAGTGTATTATTCCCTTTGAGAACTAAATTCCCTGAGGACAGAAAGACAATCTGTCGGTAACTGTTAGCCTGCCATAGCTCTAGCAGGGGGTGCAGTTAGTGGACTTGCAGCAAACTTCTGGTGGGCTTGAGCAGCGGAATTGGTTGAGCACAGCTCGGGAAATGCTGCCTGACCTGAGAGGGGGGCACTGCTGGGTTCTGAGCGTTGTTAAAAGTACACAGCTTTGAAATAATAGGGACTAGAGTCAGAGAAGCTGAATTTGGGTCTGTCGACTAAAATAAATGCACAGCCTAAAAGTTGAGAGTTATGTTTTATTTGGTGGGAGGACTCAAGCCGAGATGACAGCCTCTCAGATAGGCTCTGAGGGACAGCTCCAAAGAGGTAGGGGAGGAGCTAGGATACATAGGAGCTTTACAACAAAGACCAGGTAGTTGGAACAATAAAAGGTTACTTGTTATCTAAAGAAAAACAGGCATCTCAAGTTAAAGAATTTAGTGCTTTTCTGTGTATGGGAGGAAGCAAACATTTGGGCTCATTGAATTCATTCCTTTGACAAGCACCTAGCTATCTAGGGCCAGTATCTTGTCCTTTATTATTCTGAGTCCCCTCAGGGTGCACCATTGTGAGTGACTACAGAGGCTGGGCTGCAGGCTTGTCTTCGCTTGGGGGTGGCAGCAGCGGCTGATGACTTGATGGTTTCAGCATTCTTTGTTTACTGATACAGTTTGCAGTATTTTTGGTTCACAAGTCCCACATCCATACTTACTAGTTTTCTGACCTGAATGCACTTCTTGGTCTCCCCAAACCTCATTCTTCTCGTGGGTGATATGGGGAGGGGGAAAAAAAAATCACACTTACTTTTTTAAGTTGTTGGCTGCGAGGATTAAGTGAGATAATATATTTACATGGTGCCCACACCTAATAAATGCTCAGTTAATGGTCATTAGTTCCATTATCATTATTCTAACTAGGAAATAACACTTTCAGGGTTATTATAAGCATTATCATCATTAATGATATTAATGGTTATATGAAAGGTTCAAAAGTTTTCCTTAGGTTGTGGGAATTCAAAGATACACACACTGGATACTTTCTTGCTGGGAACACAGGTCCTGTGAAATGAAGGTGTGGACAGGGTCTAGCTTGAAATGATTCACTGGAATCTTCTGGAATCCCAGTGTTTCACTGGAAGCCTTTATGCCATGGCAAAATTTCAGGAAACACTCTTTGGGGGGGGGGGTCACATCTAAGATTCTGCACAAGATGAAAAGTTGTAAAAATCCACCAAATGCTACTGCTTGCGTTAAGCAATGTCAAATACTGACTAAGATAGAAAAAAGGTCACTTAGAAGCTTGCTATTTTTACCCTCACTACGAAGAATTCAGGTGTCCAGCTAACGAGCTGACTTTTGCACTTGTCTTTTCTGTACGTAAGATTATGAAAAGCCTCTAGTCTTGCTGTTATTGGTGGCCTCGTTGATTATAGGGTACAGTTTGAAATTCCTGAGTCTCATGAGGTGTAGAACTGATCAGAACAAAGGGTTCCAAGAGGAAAACCATCTTGCTGGCTGAAAAGCCCTACTGAGCTGCCAGGCCATCCTCACGGACCCAGAACATCATCTGAAAGCATGCAGTAGGGTCTCAGGCCAGAAAAAAGTTTCAGCCCTGCTGCTAAACTGGAGAAGAGTAAATAGGCTTGTGTTGGTCTCCAAAACACAAGGCTGTTCCCAGACAGAAAAGGCAGATGTTAATTAACCATTGCAGAGTTAGAATGGCTTGTGCCATTCTGCATTGAACAGTCAGCTTTGACTTCTGATTGCATGCCAAACAGAAAACAAACAAACCCAATGTACTTGCTAACAAAGGTTCTTATTGCATACAAGTCACATTTAAGGTAAAAGAGGAATCTTTTTGTGTGTATGTGGGTATGTGTAATCATAGCAGAGCCTTCACTGAAATGATCTCGATTGTATATTTGTATGTTTTATTTAATTTTCTTCCTTTCCTGTGGAGTTCCCTCTTTCATGAAGCCATCCCTCAAAGTAAATGCTGATAAGAAATTAACACCCACACCCTGGTATACTTTAAGGTGTTTCATTTTAAATATTCACACTTGGATTAAAGTGTAGCATCATTTATTTACCTTTCACAATGCTTAGCATATTGTAGAGGCTAAATACATAGCAATTAAAATAAACTAACCTTACTAGAACTATAGTGGTACTTTCCTAGATTTTATTTGACATTCTGTCATTCTTAAATTGGTCTAATTTTTCCTCAAATGGCAGGATTTGGGATTGTTCACAGTCACAAATGAGAGAACAAAATAAGAGAAAGGCAGTCTTATAAATGAAAATCTCTCTTATCTATTGGTCTTGCCTCCCAGACTGTCTGTCTGTCTCTGGAAAGCAAAGTCAATAAAAATGATAAGAGCTGGCATCTCACGAATGTACACCCTTAAACCATGAAGCAGTAATGCTGTGCAGGGAATATTTTTCTGACCTTTTCAAATTGCATCCAACTGTCTCGGGAATTTCTCAGTGACTAGAGGTAATAAGGTTCAATCCGTTTTACTGGCTGGCTTCAAATTTAGTTCCCCCGAATCTCTAACTTATCTATTCTTTGCATCTTAGCTCTGGCATCCATTCAGCACAGAAATCCATGCATCTCATCTTTTTTCCCTTTCTCGGGTTTTGCTAAAAGATCACACTGTGGAATCTACAACCATGACCACTCTCCACTTATGGCCCCTTGAAGAACAAAATAGTAGCATGGGGAAGGGTGGTAGATGTGATGTCTTTTGAGAAGCCCTTGTTGACTTTAATTAGCTTGTAGATTTCATCTCCATCTTACATCTCAGTTTTTACCTATGTGATTTATGCCCAAGTAATCTTCATTAGATAAAACTTTTTTCACCTTAACTATATCACGGACACTCTGTAGAATATTGAAGGGGCAAAAATAGATGAATCTCTTTTGTGTTAAATTGATTTTGGTTTTTCTTCTGTTGAGTCCAAATGCAATGAACACACTCCCCAGCATCCGAGTGTGACTTGCTAAAAGGCAGCTGGGCGGCCCCATTCTTCACTGTGTTCCCTGAAGGAGAACAGAAAACAGAAGCTGGGGACACATTTCTTGACCTCATGAACATGTTGGATGTCTGGAAGCCTTGACGAGGAGTTAAAAGCTTGTCTTTTCATATTTAGAGCATTTCTGTACTGAATATGCTGCGGGGGAGATGATAGCAGTGTTTTCTTATTTGTAGGAAACACCAAGTTCAACACACACTCACACGCTTGTTCTGTGGCTCCACCCCGTCGCCTTTGCACTGCCTTCTGCAGCCCTGATTAGAATCTTGGCTGTAAGTTCCTGTAGTCAGTGGAGCTTGGAGCCTCTTTCTGGAGCCTCTCTGTTCATGGGCAAACAGCCACGAAGAGGAGGAACTCTTTTTGAAGTTGCCCTTCTACGAGTCTGTATTTGCTTGTACAATAATTGTCAAGTTTGATCATCATAAGATATTTGGCTTTATAAAAAATGAGATTATTTCAAACAACTCTATTCAGAAAATAGGTTTAGAGGGGAGAGGATAAAGAGCAGACATTGTTTTATTCAATTATTTATTGTTTATTCAAAACAATGTATTTTTTTCTTAAACAGAATATACTTATGCCAAAACTCATCTTCTTAATATAGCTCATCTTTTCCATTTTAAAAAATAAAAATAATGGTGTTGATGAAAGTTGAGGAAACAAAATATGTTTAAGGATATGAGTGTTTTTTGAAGTTGCTATTTTGTCATTTGAAATTCAGTTCATCTTGACAGTAGAGTCACGGTCCTGATTTTGCCCCCTTACAACCTGGGTATGGTTAGCTGGTAGCTTTATTTTTAGTAGAGATGAGGCATTTTGGCAGTTTTGCATAAACAGATAACCCAATATTTGCAATACAGCATAATGGTTTTTATCACTAGCCAGGGAAGAGTCAGACTTCCAGATAAGGTGATTGGAGCAGGTCTGTTCCTTGAATAGAGCTGCAGTACCCCTGACAGGTTGTTAACGCCGGTGTGTGCCAGGTGTATGCCTGCATGGACATGTGCAGCCACGTGTGACAAGCATACACTCACTTGAAACTGGGATTGAAAGGCAACAATTCCTAAACCAAGGGATTCCAGTTTGTCCCTGGAGATGTCATCTCAGTAAATTAGAAACTCGGCCATACCTATGACACCTTTCAAAACAGAGTGGCTTAGCCAACCAGCTCTGAATACACATTTGGTGCCTCCTCTTTCCTATTTCTGAGATAAATCATCTCTCCTCCCCTTCAGGGCCGGGAGGTAAAACAAAATCAATGTTCAGCCCTTCCACTGACAATGTAAAGTGGTTTGAATCTGGTGGGAGAAAGGAATGAGGTGGTGCCGGGATCTATTTGTAATGTGCTGTTTTGCCTTGCTGGGTGTTCTCAGCATTTGGGGCATGCTTGGGGAGCTAATCAGGAACTTCCAGGTGCAGAGGCACAGGGAGAATGGGAAGTGTCATTAGCAGTGCTGTGAGTCCTGATGGTTGCTGCTCGTTGGATGACTGCCATTTACCGGGTAGAACATCCACACCTCATGTAGCCTCCCTCCATCTTCACGGAAGCCCCATAAGACAGGTACAGCTGTCTTTGATTTACTGGGGCAGAAAGTGAGGCTTGGTATGGTTACAGCTGAGTTTGCTTGTTAGTGGCGGACGATGTGTGAGGAAAATTCTTTTTACATAGAAAGGAAGAAGATAATTCACTGACTGAACTCAGTGAGTGTGGGACATTTTCTCCTCCTCTTTCTTCCCCTCCTCCACCACCTCCTTCTCTTTTCATCTTCTTACTTTTCTTCCTCTTCTCCTGTTCTTGTCTCAAAGAGAGAGTGAAATGAGGCTGAATATTAAAGCTCCGTCTTCCGCAAGACGGCCGTCCTTTTCTCAGTTGTCCTGGAGGTGCCTTTCAGTAGAGTTACATATTGATTTTGAAAGTCTGATGAAGGCCAAGAGTTCTGGCTAATGGCTTCTAGTGTCTAAACCCAAGGTAATTTTTATTACCTGAAAACAATACCACCAAAGCAGAAGATGGTATTATATGCTGTCCTCACAAGCTCACATTCAACACTGCCTCACGTCTCTTTTCGTCTGTGTTAATGGTTTACTGGGATGAAAAAGTGGACTGAGGAAAGAGATGTTCAAAGGAATTTTTGTGAGTAACCCAGGAGAGCCTACTTCTGTAAATATAGTATTTCAAAATCAGGGTAGCTAGGAAATTAAATTCCTCCAAATAGATCACTAAGATCCTTTTTTCTTCTTCTCTTTGCATCACATCTCAGTATTACAGAAATAAACATGTTTGATTGCCAAGGCAGGCTTGTTATGGTGGCCTTAGCTCAATGAAGATACCAATGTGTGAGGATTCAATTTCACCCTTAGAGTGATGCCTGACATACGTCAGTGTGTGTCTCAGTAAAGGGCCTTGGTTATTTCTTCTGGGTAAACTGGGCTTGATTGCCACAGCCCCACTTAGTCTCTGATGCCGAGGCCAGCAGCTTCATGGGGGTTTCATTTGTTCCCAGCGTATCATCAGAAGACAGACAATATATTAAAATATAAGCAGAGTGGTAGCATCTCAGAAGCTCTGTCACCAGTGTCCCCTGCAAATTTATTTCTTCCTAGAGTGAGTATTCTGAAGTTTGGGTCTGCATCTCACTTGAAATAAATAATCCCCTTTAAACATTTTCAAACAGAACTACACAGGAAAGGCAGCATGACTTTAGATGGAAATATGATTTCAAGATCCCCTCCCTCTCTCTCTGAGGGCTCTTGAATGTGCATGTGATCCCAGTACAGAGTTCTTCCATGAAAGCTTTTATGTTTTGCAGAAGGCCCCTTCACTTCCCACTGTCACCCTTATTGGGAATAAACTCAAAATAATATAAACAAACGAGTAGATTGTTCTGAAATGGTCTGTCACACACAGTTCATCTTCAACACTTTGCTTTCCATTACTGCTGAAAGAGGGAAGGTGACAGCATCACTTTTAAATCCGTGGGTTTAGTCGTGGGCACCTGCCTGTGCTTCTGTGATATACAGGCAATCTCTACTTGTGTCCGGGCTGCAGCAGTTTGTATTCCTTAATTGGAACCCCACTGATACCCTGTGGGATTTCCTCTCCTTGGCAAGGCAGTATATCCATACAGACATGGAGCATAGCCACCGTGGCCTACTGTAATATTATAGTCAGAAATATCAACACTGGGATCAAAATTAAAACAACACCTAGGCTAATGGAGATTCTAGACTGCCTTGTGATATGATTAGGAACTCACCATTTTCCTCAGTGTTTATCTTTGGACTTAAAGTCATGTCAGCAGAAATTCAGATTGGATATGCTTTATCAGGATGTTTCCTCTTCTGTTTTAATTCCTCATTGCATTGCTTCCAGAAGGGAGGGGCTGACTGGTAAAATTACTGACAGTTACACATGACAAACAAAGAAACACAAGAGGTCTGAGCTTTCTAAATAGAAATGATACTGTTTTATTATACCTTCTGCCTTTTTAAGTGAATAAATACTACATGATCAACTTTATGAAAATGCCTGGAAAGCCTTAATTTTACTAAAATTAAGTTAATTAAAATAAAATTAACAAGTAAATCCTCTTTATCTTAACTTTTATTGTCAGGACAGGATTCGTTACCTTGGACATCAGAGGGCCACGCCATTGTCTTTATTTATGGTTACATCATTTGCATTTGCTTCTCCTTTCTGCTATTTTTATTTTTGTCATCGGAGTCCATGAAGACTTAATCATGAACCTTCTAATTTTCCTTAAAAAAATGTTGATTTATCAAACTGGCTGCAGAAAAAGAAGATCAATCTGACATTGTAGGTTAATGGTAGGGAACAAAATACATTCATAATTAGAAGAGAAAAGGACTTTCCTTGTTCATTCTGGTTGATAATGAAAAGCCCCTCACCAAAGTGTCTTAGAAAATAATGCATTCAGACTGAGTCGAATTACGCCAGCAGATTCTATTTATCTGTAGCTTAAAAAGCAGCTGCGTTTTTGTAAAAAGCAATGAATGTGGCAGTCCTACTTAAAGGTAGGAGAGAAAGAACACCCCTTGTTTTGTAATAAGGGATTTTCCATTTAAAAGAGCGAGCGATGTTGTTGTATGAAGTACGACCATTACAGTCTGTGTGCTCTATCTCACCCACCAGGAGGCTAATTACGGAGGGGCCAGAGAAGAGGCCGGTGCTACAGGGTTATCTCGCAGCCTCAGATGCTGGATAAGTTGGGAGAGACAGAATCGCTTTTGGGTGACATTCAGAACAGCTGGAGTGATTATTTGGAAGAGAAAAGCCTACCTATTCTTTTCCAAGGTAAACAGTTCATTTCATCTGTCGGCCACCTGTTTTATTACCAAATTATGCGACTATAAAGAGATCTATAAAGTTTGCTTTTAAAAAAATTCTTTCAGGTGCGTGACTATTCCCCCAGCCCGCCCATCCCCTGATGAATTCTTAGCAGCCTGCCCGAGACAAAGGATGCTCTCAGAGCCCCACCACACCTGGAGCCACGCTTTGAAGGATCTGCCAAGCTCACTTTTAATCGGGAGAACGAAATTACCCACATGGAGTCAGCAGAAAATGAGAAAGTAGAGCTCGTGCTGCGAATCATTCCAGCAAGTGCCAAGGGGCTAGTTGAGGAATGGCTTCATGAGGTGAATATCTTTAGCTTGTACTTAGGGTTTGGCTAGCGTATAATCATTTTCTCTTTTAGGAGCGATGACTATCATAAGTGTCTTTCCCAACTCAAGAGCGCTCCGGGCATGTGTCAGGCCGTTGTCAGACTCGGTATCGGTCTTGTCCTTGTTGTTATTTACTGTGACTAATTTTACATTTGCAAATACTCAACGTTCCACTGTGGCGGGGTCTCTCGGAGCCTGGGACCGGGGAGAGCCGCGTGTGTCTGTGTGCCTGGCCGTGAGTGCGTGTCGGTCACTCGTGTCTGTGTGCTGTGTGCCCTTGTTCTCGTCTCCTCTCTGTTGTGCACGTAGCCGGGGAGGGCTGGCCAACCACTGCGTTCTCAGATGTGGTTCGAGGCTTTCATTTGATTGTTGGACCAGGAAGAAAAGAATGTGTCACATCATGATTAACGGTCAATCTGAATTTTCAATTCATACGAAGGGAGAAGGGGGAGGAGGCTATGAGCCCAGTGATGAGACTAACCTTTTCCCTTTGGGAAGAGCATGATTCAAATTAAACAGCACTTTCAGTGTGAAATTAGTTTGAAGGCCTCTCCCTCGCTCCCTCGCTCCCTTTTTTTTGGTCCCTCATTTAACTCTTTGATGGGTGGCTCTTTCAGAGAGGATCCCTTCCTGCCTGAGTCTGTTCCCAGCAGCAGCCTATGGCTCCTCTTCCTTTGTTCTAGTTTTCTAAAGACTGGGTCCAAAACCCAAGGACAGAATATTTGGCTATTTTCAAGGCTCCATTATTTACAAGATGACATTCTCCCTAAAACATGTTTCTTTATGTCACGAACTGACCTCTCAAACAAGCAAATAAATAACGTTCTTCTTTTAAGGATAACTTTGCCAGGGAGAGGGGAGAGCGATCCTTTTGAAAGACCCCTCGAGTGCCCTCTGCTTTGCGCCAGTCTTCGCTGGCCAGGGGGCCAGTGAGGAAGAGCGGAGACCAGAAAGCCCAAGT
This sequence comes from Camelus bactrianus, assembly GCF_048773025.1. Classification (NCBI taxonomy): domain Eukaryota; kingdom Metazoa; phylum Chordata; class Mammalia; order Artiodactyla; family Camelidae; genus Camelus; species Camelus bactrianus. The sequence continues at coordinate 37,457,113 of NC_133550.1, read as the reverse complement.
TCCCTCTCAGGGGGCCTCTAGTTCCCCACATGGCTGAGGCACGGGATCGCCAGGCCAACCTGCAGCAACGCTGGCTTCAGGCAAGGATGTGCCTGGACTCTTTGAAACCACCTTGCAGTACTTCCTGGTCCAAGGACTCAGGCCCAAACATGTAGAAAGAAGTGCTGTCTGTGGAAACACTGGGCTGCTTGCCCACCTGCACATCCTGGCTGCCCCCGTCAGGCCCACCAGGATGTAACCTGTGATTGATTCGCTTTCTGGAATTTGGTGGCTTGTTGGGGAAGGGATAGTACTGAAAAGGCTGAGACAGGGATTTTCTTGTAATGTATTTTCAAAGGGAAAATCTGAGAGCTTTGAAATTCCTTTCCCAAAGGAAGGAGAGGTGTGCTAGAGGAGGCTGGGGAGGTGAGGCAGCTGGGAGTGGAGGTCAAGGTGGGGGGGGTGGGCAGGTGGAGGCAGAGGAGCAGCTGTGTTTATTTTAATACATATCATTTAACCCTCACCTAGAAACAAATTGGAGAGGTTTGGGAGTGCATTAATCTGGACCCAATTAGCATGTCTTTCTCATTCAAAAGTGCAACCTGAGACTAATGAATATAAACTAGAGTTTTAGATGTCGTGCTTAAATCATTTGCATGTTTCATGCATGATAATTGAATTTATGTCTGCACTTCCTTTCACTTAACTATTTCCAGTCTCCTCCTGGTGAGTCACATGAAACAGGATTTCGTTATCCTGGGTGGAAAGAACTTACCTAGACTTTACTCCTAATGAGAAACTTGAGTGCTTGTTTCTTTTATTTGAATTTGAATAACTCAGTATTTTTTCAAAAGCAAAAGGCAGGGCTTAAGAGTCTGGCATGCTGTTTCAGGAGTCGGTAAATAGGCCTTCCAAGTTGATTTTGGAAAGGGCAGAAAATCCATGGGAATTTATGGCATTGAGTTTTCAGTGGTCCCAGAGAACTGGGTTTCGATGTGGCCACTTTTCTTATTTCCAAGAGCAATGTCACTTTACCGCCACATAAAGAATGTTCTTGGGCTGTGGACTGGAGTTACTTAGATCACAGGGATTTCGTGCACAGCACTGTTTTTGGCATAATTCGATATTTGCTTCCATACATGCGGGTGGGAGATGGTGTCACCCTCCATGAAGGTCTGTTAATGAGCGGTTAGCACTTGTGGTCCCTTAGCATGCTATAGGTTTTTTCCTTCCTTTTTTCTTTCTTTTTTGTTATTTAAGTGTAGAAGCCTTAATGCTGACAGTGCAAGCAGGTGCTAAGCCCCCTGCCCCCAAACCTGCTCCAACATGAAAAGTCTAAAAGCTGGCAGTGTGCATGTGAGAACACTTCCTAGGGAAAAACTTGAAACATGAGGCTTGAAATAATCCCCTGGTTTCAGTTTGTATCAGTGATTGATTTGTCTGTCTGCTGTCTTTCCTCATGTGTTTCCAAGTCCAATGTCAAAGTAATGCGCTTTTCTCCAGGAATTCTCCCCAATGTCCTTTGTTTTGGGTGCATTCAGTGGTTGCGTGTTGCTGAATGTCTTCTAGTCTTGTTTCCTGGTCCTTGTAGCTAAGAATGTCTTTGAAGGATAACATCGTGTTAATTTGTGATGTCACAATTTAAGTGTGCTTCCTGTCACTTACGTGTAGTTTAAAATGTTCCTTAATGTAGCATGAAATGATTGGTTAGCTTTGAAATGGTTGTGAAGTCATGTGAAGAAAATAAGTTTTGCATCCGACCAAGATAAATTCACTCTAGTGCTTTATGGCTTTTTATTCCTATGTGATAGTAATAAAGTCTCATGTAGGGATGGAAGCCATGAAATACATTGTGAAAAATCATCAACTAAGAAGGGGCCATCAGTATAGAAAACGTTAGCCTGTGGAGCTGTGAACGTGATGGAGAAATAATTTAGCGTATAGCTTTGCTATGTGTGGTGTTTGAGTTTCTCTATCCTGAGATTTTTGACAGCTAAGGAATCTAGGTTACAAGAGTTGATTCATCTTTGTAATCATTGATTTACATGCACATTTAGGTTTGCACATTTCTGTTTACCATACATTTTCTCCGTTCTCTATTAAGGACCGTGCTCTAGGGGAACTATTTATAGCCCGCTGATCTGGGAGGGAGCATTTAGTCCTCCTATGCCTCCTTTCTCCAGCTGTGGTCTTTCTTCTGAAACAAAGAAGAAATAGTCAAATCAGACTTGCCCTCTTGGAAATGTGGTCCAGATTGCTCTACTCCCAAGCTCCAGAAAAGGTCTACAAGGTTGGGGGGCAGGATTGGTCAACACCTCCTCAGATCCATGAATCCACTAAGAGTTGATTTCCACTTTACAGGGGTAGTGTAGTCCAGAAACACCTGGTGTCAGAGGCAAGGGGGGCTTTGGAACAGAGTCAGGCTCTAATCCCTCTGCTACCCCAACTTCGTGACCTAGGGCAAGTCATTTAAACTCTGAGCCTCTTTATCTTTAAAATGGGGAGAAATAATACCTTAGGGGGATGTTGGAAGGATTAAATGAAATCATGCCTACCTGTGCCTAACAAAGCATTTAGCATATTTAAAAAATCGACTGAAATACGACTTTTCCTCCCTTCCTCTCTTCCCTCCTTCCCTCTCTCATTCCCTTTTCTCTCCCTCTCATGTCCTCCCCTCCCTTCAGATGTTAGTCTAAAAACAGCACCTTTGCGAGAGAGAAGACTAGAATGTCTAATAAAACGCAAGCAAGTAACTAAAAAACAAAAAAGAATACCTAGTTGCCTCCTTTCCATATGTGGTTGAAATCCCTCGGTTGGATCAATAGTTTAATTTTTTTTCCTTGAATTGTTTTAATGATGATTGCCCTATTTTCACGTCTCCTGTTTTCTGTATATTTTGGCTTGACTGTGTGTTTTAATACTGACTATTGACTTCTACTCATTTTTACTGGTTTTCTGTATTTTTTTTTCCACTGAGAATTCCAATAAAACTTATTTTCATCGTCTTTTGCCTCTCCATTTCCTCCACACGATGGGATTTTAGCCTGTGCTCTGAAAATGTCTGGACTGCTCCAGAAAGATAAATGATGTCTTTTCCTTAGAAACTGCCCACTGGTAGTGCCTAGAGAACTCTATCCTCCCTGCATTTGCGTATCAATGTGCTCGGGGAAATTGGTCAATTTAGTTGTAACTTTGATACTAGCTTAACTTTTAAACATATAGAAATTATAATTGACTTTATCACTAGTTTATAGGATAACTATGGATAAGGAAAAGGACTTTGCAGGGACACAAATGCTGAAACGTTAAAAAAAAAAATCACAGAATAATGTAAGTGTACTGCTATAAAAATAGACTATAGTGAAAATCAGTGACACCATATTTGTGTCCACACTTTTTAAAATTATCACTGAATTTGTTTTTTATACCCCTATTCTTACTCCTGTATATCCAGATCCTAGTAATATCCCTAATCCTTAGTAGGTATTCAAATATTACTGGATAAATTGATGGGAATGGAAGGAAGGAAGAAGATGGGGGAGGGGATAAGTAAAGAGCTATATCCCCACAAGAAATAGATTGTATGGTTCGAGAACACATACCCAGTTAAAGGTCTACACTCACTACAGAGTGAGGAGAATCTAATTCTGTACTAGGGTAGATATTACATTCTTATATATCTTGGACATTCAAGATAAAATGACATATACAAAATTATTCTAGGGGCCCAGAGCAAGGAATATTCCCTAGAATCAGAGAAGGAGCCCTTTTGGGATTTAGAACATGAGCCAAATTTCCATAGGCAGGAGTCAGGGACTTAGAAATTAACTTATCAAGGAATTTATTAAAAGCTCAAATGTGTGGTTCTTGGAAATGTTTCCGATGTACAAAGCCTTGAACCCTGGAGCCCATATTTACTTCTAAATATCTTCACAAGTATCATTAGAAACAGACAGTAGCTTTCAGTGGACACTCTTACTTAGATTAATTAGTTACTGCTGAAGCTCAGTGGGCTGCGATTAGCTCTTACACCCATGTGGGACAGGACAAGTCTAGACTGCCAGCACAACCGTGATTTCAAAGATGGCCGTGTATTTGCCCAGGCTTTCCCTGTATTCTTGTGTGATTGTCCTTAAACTCCAATACTTGCTGTAACTATGAGGCAACCTGTGCAAAAGTGGTAGCCTCCAAGAAGGGCTTAGCATCCCCCAGCAGGTCTAGATGTTGAATCTGTCAGTGGACACTGGCCTTTTCAGGGTAACTGATTGGCCATAAACTTGCAGTGTATTCCTAGGTAAAGTGCACATAAATATGTTGACCAGTGGAACAAAATACTGCAGTAAAAAGTGATTTCACTCAGCAAGTGAAGGAGTAAAGCTCTGTCTCACCAGTGGTCATGGCATAAGCAAGAGAGACTCACATCAGAAAAGAGTGAGAGTGTGAATGTGGGGCAGAACAATCCTCACATTGTTTCTTCCCTAATCTTCATCAGAAGTTGCACTTCATCAGAGGTTTCACCCACGACATTATCTTAATCAATGGAAGGTAACAGCCATGGGATCTGGGTATGGACAGCTTAAGAAAAGTTCCACATTGTCCTGCACATTCAAAATCCCAAGATGGTGCTGTGGAATTATGAGGTCTCCTATTTGGTGAAATAGAGAGTTCAGAATTCTTCTCTCATTCTTTGGATGGTCCCAGGAACTCTCAAACCATGGTTCAATTAGCAAAAGCGTCATCTTTTTAGTCACAATTTGGACCTCACCAAGTAGCATGTGCTCTGAGTTGTCTTTGTCCCAGTGGGAATGGGCTTATGCTGGCCCACACTCTCACCTGCCCACCTTTATACCAAAGTCACTCACACCTGCATGGAAGCCATGACTGAAGGGGAGGTTCAACAGCAGCTCTGGATCAGAGTGGGGTCTACACAGGAGAACAGAGTGAGCCCACAATCTCAGTGAGCACCAAATAACACAACCTTCTCGGTCATGAGCTTTAGGTTTTTCCATCTCTAAACCAGTTCTTAGTGTCCAATCTCCCAAGGGTAGCTACTCCAGAGGGAGCTTCCCCAGACCCTGTACTTACAGATGAGGCTATCCTTAGATTCGAAACACTGATGGTCAAAGGGTGGCATGGGATGAGGCTTGAAGAAATCTCTCCTGATGCTACTGGAGGGCTCTTCTCTTCACGACCTTCCATCAAAGAGGCCTCCAGACATGTGACGATTCGCTCTTGCCAGGCCTCTTAACTTTTCTTTCCACCGTTAGTCCTGATCAAGATGAACAGAACATAAATTGGTTGGTTTGAAGTAATAATAGCAGCCCTCGTGGTTCATTCTTTCATTCTGTTAGCTCTTTTCTCTTTCATGTGTTTATTTAGGCATTACGAAATAAAACTGTTTAGGCAAGAGATATAAAAATATTCTGGGAGTTTGTTTATTGGTCTTCCAAAATCAGGCTATGCAAAGGGGACTCAGTAAATACTGATGGCTTAACTGCTTGCTAACTTAAGTTCAGAATCCCTACCATGACCCACAGATCTCACAAGGCCTGCGTTTGTCCCTCTCTTGACCTCATCTCCTGCCTAGCTCAATGAGTCCAGCCTCACTGATTTTGTGATATTCCCTAAATATACCACGTGCACGTCTACTGCAGAGCCTTCGAAATTGCTGTTTCCTCTACCTAGAGCACTCTTTCTGGAAATCTACACATCCCACCCTCTCGTTGCCTCAAGTCTGCTCAGAAGTCCCCTTGGCAGTGAGACCTGCCAAGCGGCTATAAAAGAAGTTCCCTCCTTCTCCTCACTCCCAGCATCTTACTCTGATTTATTTTTCTCTGTAGATAACATTTTTCATAATCTGATATACTATATATTTCCTGATTTTTAAAAATTAATTGATTGATTGCCTTTCTTCACTAGAACATAAGGGTCCAGGAGGCCAGGGGATGGATCTGTCTCTTTTGTTTACTGCTTTACTCCCAGAGTCTAGAATCATGTTTGCACATGGTAGACACTCAAATATTTGTTGAATGAAGTAATATTCATTGGGTACTTCCTCACATCTAGGGGGTCAAGATACTGACATTATATGTCATATCAGCAAAAAATCACTTGTACTTCTCATCATTTGAATTAACCATGCTTTAAGCATTATCCTCTCCTAAGACAAAAAAAAATAAAACAAAACAAAAAACGCTTACTTTTCCAGTCTCCTCTCTTGTAAGTCATATCATGATGAGCATCTTTGCCCATCAACTTCTATACAAATTCCTCCCTAGGACAAATTCTTTGTTGTGGAATTACTGACTCATAAGTTCATGGGCATTTTTATGGCTCTTCATTTATATTACCAAATTGCTTACCAGGCATGTTATATCAACTGACACTCCAAACAGAAGGAAAATGTCAGAAAATTTTGGTTTGACTTTATTTTTAGCAGTATCACACAGATTTCTGCTGAGTTCACCAGATTCCCTTGCTCTCTCAGTTCTTTTGATGGATTCCCCCTGAGAATACACAAATGTGCTATTTTTATTTACACTTTGAACTTTGATTCTAGATCCAGCATGAAATAAATTATTCTAGAAATGGAAGGAAGTCAGAAATTATATTTTCCAATTCCTCTATTATACATAGGAGGCAATGAAGTTCCAAGATCATACTATGGGTGGCAAGCAAGTCTGGAAGTGAGAGCTCTCAAATCAGCACCTGAAAATATGTGAAAACCGTGAGTCAGCTCACAGGAGTCAGAGCACACTGTGCTAACTCTGAACTATCAGTGTCCACCTGTTCCTCATTAATGTCAAAATGTCCACTAGAGTCTCTCTTGATGTTTAGATTAAATACATTTATGGGGAGTAGGATGTAACTTTTGACTTGAACTTCCTGTTCCACTTGCTGTGTTAACTTGTTCTGGAAGCCTCTGTTTCTCTCAGTCTCTCTTGCACAATCTGGCCCCTTCACATTTACCTTCTTTCTGAATTTCAAAAAATTACAAGACAACTGAGAAACTGGTAGCATTTGTTGCATTTCTTTGAATATAAGCAAAACCATTAGAGAACTGGTCTTCTTACCAAAGAAGAAGATTTTGTGCTTTTCTGGAGCTAATACAAAATTGTCACTTGGACACTGTGGGAATGACTATTCAAACCAGCCCATACATTTATAAAAAGCTATACATATTTGAAGACATATATCTTAACATATAAACACACATGACCTCCCATTTCTCTCCAGGGTAATGTACACTAATGAAAAACTTAGAATTATATCTTGTCTTTCCTTTGAAAGGCTAAAATCTGGTCCTGTACTTTTTTTACTCACATGTATGCCTTCATAAGATCTCTTTTCAGATAAGGTGTTCTTACCTTATTCATGGATTGAATTGTTCCAAGAATGCCATAACCGAAGATCAAACAGTGCTTAACATCCATGGTAAATAATTATCAGAGCTCTGCTTATTTTCAGAAAGATCTTGAAGGATGAATCAATTGATGGCTTAAATAGGACAGTGTGTCCTGAAAAAAAGCATTAATGTATGAATATGTGTCTTAACCTGGTTGCCTTCGCTAAATGCAGGAAGTCTGAAATTTCAAACTATTTATGGAGAATACACAATTATTTACTGATAAGCATGAATATCTCTAAAGAAAATGTAAGTGTCCAGTAAAATAAGCAAGTAACTCAAATTGACAAGAAGCCTCCAAAATGAACTTAGTAGTCACTCACCTGAGCTGTAGGGGCTTTAGATGTGTACATGCAGGCATATCTGTTTGTTTCAGGAGAAAAAATTTATTTTAAATTCAAGGACAGAAAGTTGTGAGGCTCACCTGAAACAAACCAAGCTTTGCACAAACAACAAACATGATTTAGGAAATTTTTATCTTTACTTTAAATGTGTATTTTTTGGTTATGGCCCCTTCTTATTTATGTTAGGTAGTTTAGGTAGAAATGAGCACTGGGCAGGGGGAGAGGAAGGGGAAAAAGTAATGTTAACCAGGGAAAGGGAAATAAGAATGATCTTTGTTCTTAGTCACCTGAAAAAAAAAAATTTTGATGAGAGACAAAGTGTGATATAAGCAAGATTTTTATTAGTGAAGTGAAAAAAAAAATAGTAAAAGATAGTCCACTCCCAAGAATTGGGAGTGGGCCGCTCCGGGAGAGGAAACATGGCGCTGTTCTTTTGTTTCTCCTGTTTTTATATCCTGGTTTCATGATTGATTGATTGACAACTCAGGTTCCCTCACTCTGGTTAACTGACAGTTCAGTTTCCTTGTGTTTTGGGTTGTTCCTTTCCCCTTCCTCCCCACAGCCCAGTGCTCATTTCTATCTAAACTACCTAACATCCCTCCCTCTAGTCACATGACCCCAAGTCTTTGAGATGTCAAGGGCGACAACCACTCTAGCTACTTCCTGGTGATCTGGAGCAACGATGGAACTCGTTGGGGTCCTAGACTAGCTGGCTGTCACTGGGCAGATGCTGAGCCAAGGGTCGGTGTCCACTGAGGGGCTTGTATAAAAGCTGTCTTGGCCAAATGGTTACTTACCTTGTATAGCCACTTGAAGTTTAACTCTAGACGAGAAGAAACACATTTTGTAAGAAGGTTGAAAAGATAGAGGTCAAGTATATAGAGCTAATCCTTGCCAAAGGATGAAAGGGGCAGACGAGGGTCTTAAAAAAAAAAATTGATTTCTGTGCTTTCTGTTGGTTTAGGTTTTAAAAGGCAGATGTTGGATCGTTAGTCCAGCGAACTAAAGGAAGAATAAAAAGGACCCGAATGTTAGAGACATTTTAAATTAGTATTAAAACAATTTGATCGGGGCCCTAAAAGAAAAAAGATTAGAGCCAGTAGATGTTTAAGAAAGAGGTTTATCTAACAGGGATCCATAGTCCCCTAGGGTGATGGAACAGTCTCACTGGAGTGTTGCTTGAGAAGCAGTCGCAGATCACTAAGAAGTTCACAAGAATATGTGGCTCCCGTCTGTGAACCAGATCTCATCAGGGTTTTCCAGGGTTTGTCGGTGAGGTCTGTTCTAGCTCCTAGAGAAATGGATAGGGTCTCACGACACAGGTGAAAGGGAAGAGACTCGTCTGGTGATGGTAATAGTGTAGCAGGATTAAGTGTCCCACAGACGGAGACAGCACATCTGGGTTTTCCAATAATAATGCCTGATATTTAAGAAACCAAGCATCTGAGACCCAGAAATGTCTCTTGCCTTTTAAAAGATCAGAAACTTGGTGGTTAGCCTATGCTTGTATAGGGGCCCCCAGAGTTAGCTTAGAAGCTTCCTCCAGGAGAGTGGAGAGGGCGCCCAACACTCTTAGGCAGGAAGACCAGCCTCGAGCAGTGGGACCTACCACGTGGAGAGGTATCCCATAGGCTGTTGGGTAGGACCCAGCCGTTGGGTGAGGACCCCCAAGGCTCTTCCTCCTCTCATGAAATATAACTGGAAGGGCCTTGTGGGATCTGGAAGCCCCAAGGCCGGGGATCTTAGTAGGAGATTTTTTTATTCTTCCATTGCTTCCTGTTGGGAAGGACCCCACTAGAGGGGTACCGAGTCATCCTTACCCTTTAAACTGTCATATAGAGGTTGAGCTATGGACCCATAGTTAGGGATCCAAAGCCCACAGTAACCGGTTAGTCCGAGAAATGCCCTGAGCTGTTTTCAAATAGTGCTATTAGGGAGTTATAAGATTCCCTGAATTCATTCAGGAGAAAGGCTATGGTTTCCAGGAGTCAGAACAACTCCTAGATAAGTTACCTCTTGTTTGACCATTTTGGCCTTAGACCTGGAATCCTTATATTTTTGCTCAGCCAAGAAGTTAAGAGTTTGGATTGTTATGCTGAGTGGCCTGTTTTCAGGTAGGGAAACAGATAAGCAGGTTATTAACATACTTTAGCCTCTTTTAAAGCTGTAAGTCCTGTAAATCTTGGGCCAAAGCTTGCCCAAAGAGGACTGTCTCTAAACCCCTGTGGTATCACTGTCCAGGTTAGCTGGCGCTGACACCCACTGGATGAGTCCCACTGAAAGGCTAGTAAGTATTGGGACTGTGGACTAAGGGGTACACAGGGGAAAGCATCTTTAGGTCTAAGGTGAGGCACCACTGGGCTCCTGGAGGTATGTCTGCAGTAATACATCAGGGTTTGGAACCATGGGATGAAGAGGCACTACAGCCTTGTTTATGATTTTTAAATTTGGGACTAGTCTGTAGGCCCCATCCTTCTTAATGACAAGAAGGATAGGTGTGTTGTAGGGTCTAGAGGAAAAGGGTCTGGAGAAGGAAGTTAGGACAGAGTAAGTGGCCCCAGTATCCAAAAGGAAAGTTATTGTCCCACCTGCTGCATCCATTTGTCCCCGCGGCTGCAGCCCAGGGATGGAGATCTCTTGCCTTGGGGCTGACTGGAGGGGGCTTCTTTAGTCCCAGACAACCATCTGCAGGTCGCAGGCCGGTTCTCCCCCATGGGCCGTTTGGCTCGAGGGACAGAGGGCCACCCAGTGACCTTGCTTGTTACACCAAAAGCAGGCAGATCTTGGAGGTATGTCCTTACGGGGGCATTTGTTGGCCCACGACCAGGTCAGCGGCAGGTGTTGTGTTGATCATCAGGCTTGTCTCGTGCTGCTGGGGGCCGAGGGCTTAGGGACGGTGGCTGCTCATCTGGGCAGGCCTGGCCTCTTTCCTTCTTTCCTTCTCCTGAGCCTTGGCCTCTTGTACCTGATCTCAATTTAAAAAACAAAACAAAACAAAAAACACCTGTGGCAGCAACGGTTAGCATTTATCAAGAGTTACTCTGGGTTCCTGGATTGCCTTTTGGAGTTTTTGTCTAATATTGGGGGCAGATTGGGTGAGAAATTTATCCTTTCAATGAGAGGTATATGATAGGGAGAGCAGGGGAGGATGTACGTTTAAGGGAGTCCCCCTCTCAAAGAGGTGTTGGGGACAGCAGGTTGCTGATAGTAACCATGGCCAAGGTGGTTATTTTGCATTTCTTTAGATCACTGCTGTCCCTCAGCAAATAAAAGATGTGGATATATGGTATTTTAGACATTTGCCTTGTGTATCGTAGAGGAGATTAAGCTGGAGCAAGGTGCTTGAATTTATGCTATTTATGGGCCATGCTTTTGGCTAAATGTAGCCCAGGGGAGTCACAGCAGGGATCAACTGTTGGCTTTCCATCTAAAGGGCAGGATACTGGGGGAAGGGGGGTGCTTCAGAGTTCAGCATCCTGAGATGAAGCCCAGAGGCTATAGTCTGATGTCTCAGTCTTCTGCCTGTAGCCAAGAGTACCCTGAAGCCATGGACCGAAGAAAGCCTGGCGTCCCAGGGTCACCGGTCCCCACAGGAGGAGGACCCGGCATCCCAGCCTCCTCTCTGGATGGGGAAAGTGGCCACAGTCTTACCATGAGCTGAGAGTCTCCGCAGTCCAAGGAAATAGTCAGTTTTAACCATGCGGGTGGTCAGTGATCCAGGAGCAGAAGAGTTGCTCAACTGGGACAGCCAGAGAAACAGGACAAAAATTGAGGAGGGAGTTAGGGGTAGAGGGCCCCTATGGAAGCTCCTGCATGGGGAAGGCAGCAGGAGAGGAGAACTTGAGCTAGAACTCCAGCATCTCAGTTTTCTAAGGCAGAGATGTTTTCTTGCCTAAGCAAGTGTCCCCGGAGGGACATGAAGCCAGAAAGGAGTCAGAGACATTGCAGCCCATGGTTACTGTCCACGGTGGTGTTTTCTAGAAAAGGCCACCAGGGACAGTGTTACTCAAGCCATGTACGAAAGCCGTGGCCAAATACTTGCTGGCCCGTGAATAAGAGTAATAATACGGTTACGAGAGTCCCCAGGGCACCACAGGTTGAAACAGTGGCACCAGGGGCGAGGCCCAGCCGCACTGGGAAACTGGGAGTTCTCTTTTAGGTCAGAGAGTGAGTAAGTCATAGTTCAGAGGAGGGCACCCCTGTTGGAGCCATAGGACCTTGCAGTGACCAGTGGGACAAAGAGAGTCAGAGATTGAACAAGGGTGTTTTTCAGAGAACTCAATAGCAGAGGTCAGAAAGCAGAAGCAAGGACCCCCAGCCGAGGATAGAGACCAGTATGTAAAGGTGTGAGTGATAAAGTAATCGGTACACAGGCCTGGTCCCGCGTCTTGAGTCAGCTGCCTACCTCACATGTCATCTTCTCCTCTTCCTGGTTTCGCAGCTTTTCCTTTGAGCATTGTTTTCAGGCGGTCAGCGGTCTTCTCTATAGGCCAGTCCAGCGTAAGGGCCAGAAGGGACGCGTTTACCGTGGTTCTGGAGTAAGCCTGGTTAGCTGCCCCTGGAGCTCCGTGGCAGGCGGGGCTGGCGGGGGCAGCGCGCGGGGGGCAGGCGTGCGCGCGGCCCCAGACAGGCCGCGGGCTGCTTGACCGGCCCAGCACCGCTGGGAGCCCCGCGCCCTGTCCTCGCTCCAGCCTCCACAGCCCGGCCCCAGGAGCCTGTGCTCTGCTGGCCTCCGGGAGGGAGAGGGAGATGGAGGAGGAAAGATTAGGTTGAAGCACGCAATCCGAGTCACGGCACCAAAATCAGTGTTACCGGGAAAAGGGAAATAAGAATTAACTCGGTTCTTAGTCACCTGAAAAAAAAAGAATTTTTGATGAGAGACAGAAAGCGTGATATAAGCAAGATTTTTTTTAGTGAAGTTTAAAAAAAATAGTGAAAGATAGTACCCTCCCATAGAAGCGGGAGCGGGCCGCTCCGGGAGAGGAAAAATGGCATTGTTCCTTTGTTTCTCCTGTTTTTATACCCTGGTTTCATAATTGATTGATTAGATGATTGACTGATTGACAACTCAGGTTCCATCACTCTGGTTGATTGACAGCTCAGGTTCCTTGTGTTCTGCGTTGTTACTTTCCCCTTCCTCTCCCCCGCCCAGTGCTCATTTCTATCTAAACTACCTAACATTTAGATTGTAGAAAATAATTTCCGTAAATATTTTCCCCAGTTTTATCAAATCCAAATCTTTAAAGCCAATTGCATTCCCAGCATCTGTCAGCTGCTATACCCTCTCAAGTCTAGAAAATAACCTTATCTTCAGATATTCAAAGCCTCATATCCTCTCACTCCATTTCCACACCATCTTCCCCTCCAAGGCGCACAGGAACTAAAAAAACAATCATCCACCAACAGCCTGTTTCAGGCCATGTCGTTTACATACATCTCACCAGTAAGTCATTGTCCTCATTTTTTTTTTTCTTCAGATTTAGAAACTGAGGGTCTGAGAGATGATGATCACTGGGCTGCTTTTCACATATTCTCGTACATCCCTGATGTCCGTCCTCAGATCCAGGGTATGACTTCTACAAGGTGTGCCAGCGGCCCCAGCTCCAAACCCACCCTCTGTGTTTTGTACGTTGTGATACTGCAGGACCCCTTATTCCTTCTACGTGTCAGAGGCTGGAGCCAGGAGTGCATGCCCATCCCCACCCTCCACACACATATCCCTTACCTTGTTTCCTCTAATGGTTGAACCTGCCCAGGAGGGGGAGGGTTAGTGACCGCTCCTCCCCACCCTCACGCCCCCAACTCCCACCAGCTGCTGCTTTTTTTCTGTTGTTGCTAACGTTTTCCCATAATTCTTGCTAAAAGTCAGAATGATGCTAGAAAAGGCAGGGCTGGCCCTATCGGGGCAAAATGTCCTCTGAGTATCCAAACAGTAAGCTTTCTGCCTCCCACGTGGGAAGCACACTGCCAAGGGTCACTGGGTCCCTTGGGAGACTTTTCCAGACCTCCTCCACTTCCTTGTGTAGACAGTACGGTGGAGGAAGGTCTGTACTCTAATTCTATTAAGGCAGGCGACATCAAGAATAAAGGAGAGTGATGGAGTAGATATTTCAAAGTGACTCAGTCAACCTTTTGCAATCCACAGAAGCAGCTTTCTGTACTCACAGAGGACATTGTCCAATGACAGCTAGTGAACGTGACAGTAGAATTACAATCTGAGGACCCAGCTCTGCCCCTGGCCGGTTGTGTGAGCATGTGAAGGTCACTTCCTCTCTTGACTCTAGTTCCTCATCTGTAATCTGGGATAATTTCCATCCTTACTTCAGGTTGTTTTGAGGCTCAGCTCAAGCGATACATAAACAGAAATGCTGTGAACTGGAGGTACAGCACCTAGAGGGTTATTAGGTTGGAAATTTGACACAAAATGGCAAAATGTAATTTCACTTGAAATTTAACTTGGCAATTTTAAGTTCACTCACTGGTTCAAGTGCCAAGCCCTGTACCAGGGGCTGGGATGGTGCCAAGAACAAGGCTGACTCAATCCTCCGTGGGGACTAAAGGCGTGGGTGGCAGACACAGAAAAAGCAGTCAAACTAGAGATGACGGCTACGAAAAGGGGCACGCAGAGTTCAGTGGATGTGTGATGGGCTCCCTTTGGGGGATCAGGAAAGCGTCCTAGAGAAGTGACACTTGACCCTAGTCTCAGAGCAGGTGACCACAACTTCCTGAATACCATGAAACTAGACCACACAGAGTGGATACTCTCCCATCGTCTGATTTCCACACCTAAAAACAGCTCAGTCATTCCTTCTACTGTCACACAGATGTAAAAGCGAAATTAAAAGGGATTTTTAGTCTAAGGATGATAACTTTTGACACAAAGCATTTACCACTCTTATTCTCCTTGGCAGCTGAACAGGGCTCAGACTCTCCGGAGCCATGACTGGGACACGTGCCTCAGTTTCTCCTGGGGCGCGGGTGGAACATGGGAGATGTGGAGGTGGAACGTGGGAGATGTGGGGGTGGAACATGGGAGATGTGGAGGTGGAACGTGGGAGATGCAGGGTTGGAACATGGGAGATGCGGGCGTCATCTCTCCATATCGAGGGGCTAGAAATACATTTTTCCGTTCGCTGCAAGAGCAAACCAGGGGCTTCCCTCTAAGCTACTTTTAGAGTCAACCCCTCTATCTACTTTCCTAAATAAATCTCTCCTCTCCTTCATGTACAAAACTTTTTCAGAGAATTGTCATTATGTGTGACCTCAGACAAGTTACTCATCCTCTCAGGGGAGAAACAGTAAAACCACAGGGTGTTTCCTAAAGGTTTGTTCTGAGAGTTAAATGAGTTATGACTTAAAATAGTGCCTGGAACATAGGAAATGTTGTACCAGTGGAAGCCAATATTATTATGATGATAATCACCATCTTTTCCTTCCCTCCTGCTTACTCTCCGTTCACTACAATTTGCTTATAACCTATGACTCATATCTGTAAACAGCTCGTGTTAAGGTCACCAATAGCTGCATGTAGCTAAATTGAAGGAACTATTTCAGTTCTCATTCTACTGACTTCTCCATAACAATCGACCCTGTTGATCAGAGCCTTTTAAAAGTGTATCTTCTCTTCTCTTGACATCTATCACACAACAGTTTTCTAGGTTCCCTTTTCTTTCTCTGGCTACGGCTCCATTTCTTGTGTTGGCTTTTTCATCCTGCCCGTATATTTAGTCTGAAGCTACTCAGGATCTGGGTCTCAATCTTTTCCTCATTTCTCCCAGGGGTAAGCCTTTTAGAGGCTTCAGCAACTTCTTCCCTGTCAATTTTCTGAGTTTCAAATCCACAGACACAAGTACCTTCTAGACATTTCCAGTAGGATATTTCACAGGTACATCATCTGCAACATCAAAATAAATTCAACGTCAAATTTCTTCAAAACAGATTAGTTATCTTCTGCCTTAAACCTGGGCCTCCTTCCCAGCTTCCTGTCTCTGTGAATTCTACCCATTGTGTAAAGTAGAAGCCAAGGAGTAATCCTTGGTATAGTTCTCACCTCCCTTCTGATTTCAAGCTGTAACTTGTATGTGTCTATTCAATCCACCCATTTTCCCCTGACGCCACTGCCCTGACCCAAGGTCAGAATGCCAAAACCATGGCAAAAGCCTACAGCCCAGCATTGCCAGTCTGTTCTGCCCCTTCTCTGGGTCTCCAGTCCCATGTTCAGCCAGATGTGGCTCTCCATGTTCAAAACTGACTTGTCAACTTCCTCTCCATCTTAAAACCTTTGAATTTTTTTCCAGTGCTGTTAGAATAAAGGCCAAAGTCATCACCATATCCCCCAAGGCACTATCTGACTCTGCACTCTATTCTCCTTTGTGTCCCTCAGTCCTTTCCAACGTATTCCTACCCTCCCACCTCTTTACCCTCCTGGCTGCCTCCATCTGGAAGGCTTTCCAAGTTCACCACTCCACCTCCATCTATTCAACCTTCAGACCTTCCTCTTCCCGTCTGCCACCTCCCCAGTCTAGCTTCCCAGTCCAGATCAGGTTCATCTGTTGTATTTTCCCACCAAAGTGTGTTTTTTATTTTATTTTTTGAAGATGGTGTGATTTAGTTCTGGAGGTCAGAAGTCCAAAATGGGTCTTGTCCAATTAAAATTGAACACTTGTTCTTTTCAAAAATCCTGGGAAAGAGTCCATTTCTGAGCCTTTTCTAGCTTCTAGAGGCTTCTTACATTCCTTGGTTCCTGACCTTGTATCTCTCCAGCCTCCACCCTCACACCGTCTTCCTCTGTTTATTTTTTTAGGATATTTGACTCAGTTTATAATTAACTATTCAATGTGTGATTAATTAATGCTCTTCTTGCCAAATATAACTCAGGCTCCATGACAGAAAAGACTATTTCTAGTCTTGCCCGTACTTTTCTCGAGCACTTACCAAGCAGCCTATTGTACACACTTACCAGGCAGCCTATTGTACAGAAGGAACTCAACATCTGTTGAATAATTAAATGAGTGATCTCCCCATCCTGGGTTATCAGAATATTTAATGTTTCTCTTCAAAATCCTCAAATCCAACCCCCAAGCTTGATCTTACTACATTCTAAGAAAGACTTGAGGATTATAATTAAATTTTTGGCTAAAACATAGCAAGGGTTTCTTTTCAATAGCTGTGGTTTCCCTGTAAAAGTGAGACTCATTAAAGCACATGTTGAAAGAATGCATGTAAACAGCCTCAAATCAAGACCCCAAGATTCAAATAGGAGAGAGGCTGCAATTAATCTGAAACCTAAATTGTATTTTCACATCAACAAAGTTATAGAAAACCAAGTCATTAAGTAATTGCTATTGTGACACAGATGCATGCCATAGTCGAAGTACTTTGCACAGCTGTAATCTCAAACTACCTAGAGGTTTGCCACATTCTTTAATTTTCTGATTGATTAAATGGATTATTTGACATTTTGGCAGATCATAGAAATTGCTGAATAACAAAGACTTCTTTCATTCCTCATTATTCGCTCTTTCTGAGCTTAATGCAAATTCCTTAGAAACAAAGGTGTGATATTTCCTTTTCTATAATTTTATTTCAGTGTTGTGTTTTTACTGATAATAGTAGCAGTTCCCACACAAAAATTTCACATTATTAACTTAGCATTTTCTCTAATTAAAATGTAATGCA
Source organism: Camelus bactrianus (assembly GCF_048773025.1). Taxonomy (NCBI): domain Eukaryota; kingdom Metazoa; phylum Chordata; class Mammalia; order Artiodactyla; family Camelidae; genus Camelus; species Camelus bactrianus. Next base: position 37,439,707 of record NC_133550.1, on the reverse strand, counting down.
TAATAAGATATGAATTTCATATCACATTCAGATTTTTCTCTTGTCTACAGAGAATTCCATGCTTTTATATTCTTGTCAGTGGAACAGAGGATTTAAAAAAAAAAAAAAGCCCTCATTGGTTAATGGGAAATTTCTTCAGTTTTGGCTGCCAACTCATCCTTTGGGAGACTAGGTATTTCCAGGTGGCTGGTTAAATGACGGTGTGGACAGTATTTACACTGACTAGGCTGGCCAGAGTGGGGCTTTTTGTTTCCAAACTCATTTTCTCTAGTCCATTCAGTTAGTACTGATTATATAAATATTGCGTAGTTGTCACTCATCCACTGGGACACCCACAGACCTCTATTTACAACCTTCATCCAACTTCTAACATGGATAAAGCTCCTCTCTAATCAGGTTCTCATGCCTGCTTGAGGAGACAGAGTATTTGTTACAGGGCTGAGTGCCTAGGATGGCGACCCCAGCAAATACTCATTGAGTTTCTTCTAAGTGATGGAGCCTCACGAGGTATTAGAAACATACTGACAAGACACTGACTTCCCTTTAGAACAAGGTGCTCAGACTCCAGTGGGGAAAATTACAATGTAGTCCAGTAAATGCTGTATTGGTTGATTTAACCATCCTGTACCCAACTTGGCAGGCAGGGAAGGCTTGTCAAGGAACTAAAACCTCTGCTGAGATTTGAAGGCTAAGTGGTAGGAAACCCAGTGAAGATGCAGCATTCAGAATGAAACAGCAGCATACGGTAAGCTTGGAAACGTTGTCCACCACGACAGGATTCAAGATACACAATCAATTCCAGTTCAGTATGTCCCAAGCTCAGGCTAGAAGAGGGGCAGCTTAAAAAGTGGTGATTCAAGTAGAGACCTGAGGAGTGTGTCAAGTAAGGAGCTCTATTTTCTTTGTATGCAGTAGAGAGCCACTGAAGAGGCGGAGACAGGGAACGCTAGGATCAGCGTTGCATCTCAGGAAGATCTCTCTGATTGCAGGACTGGAAGGGAAAGATAAGACAGAGAACAGGAGACCCGTTTGGAGGTGAATGCAGTCATCCTCTCCTGGGGAATCGAACTGGGGTAGCAGTGGTGGTGGGGGTGCAGGGGACAGATTGGAAAGCTATTTCGGAGGTACCGTAGGCAAGAATTTGCAACCACTGGATGCAGACAGGGAAGGAGGAGTGGAGTGGAGGCCAGGCTTAGGCTACCTCGGGCTCCTGCGTGGATGGCATCACAGTCCGTGAGATAACACAGGCTTCCTAAATAGGCAATGTTAATTATACATAGCTGGATACACTCCTAAATCCTAGAAACTTTAAGCAAAAGAGATCAAAGCATTCCTTAGCTGGACACTTTCCTCTCTGTGCAGGAGATGTGAGACTGTGGCCCTTCTCCTCCAAGGGAGTCTTCCTCAGGTGGTACTCTGTGTTCTCACCCCCACCCTGAGTTCCCCTCCTCTATAACACGTGTCAGACGTGATGCAGTTTTCCTTTTACTTAGCCATTCCTTCCCCAGAACACCTTTCAAGCAGGGACTGTGTCTTATGACTCATGACTCAGATATTCATGAACTCAACCAGGTTTTCAACACCCACTGTGTCTCCTGGGCATCAGGCACTAATTATGCTCAAGACCCTGCAGAGTGCCTGGCACACAGGGGACCCTCAGTGAACGTCTGATAAATTAAATTCAGGCCAGCATATGACTTAGTTGGCTACTAGTCAAAGACTTTCACTCTCATATGAGGAAATCTCCAGGTATTAAGTTCTTTGCAGACAGCCTTTCTTCTCATGTGGTCCGAGGACCAATAGCATTGGCATCACCTGGGAGCTTGTTAGAAATACAGACTCTGAGGCCCCACCTCAACCTACTGATTCCGAATCTGTGTTGTAATAAGGGTCCTGGGAGATCGGTGTTCCTGGTGTGTACTGGCCCACAGATGCAGTAGTGTCCAAATGGTGGCTCGGCAGTGTTCTGTGATTATTCCCCAGTGTGCTCCAGTCCAAGCCAGACCTGCTGCTCCACTCACTGCCTTCACTCAGCTCCAGTCACACAGGGACAGGTTTTTCTCCTGACTTGTTTTATCAGTCTCTTACTCTTCTGATCAGGCAGCGTTGTGGTAGTACCCATCAGAGAGCAATAATGTCTGCTGTTTGTTCAGGATAAGAGTGCTAAACTGTTGGTGCTTTGCAATCATTCAATCTATGTTCAGCTCCTGACTCTCTCACTCACTTGTGGGGTGTCACAGTGGCTTTATTTCGTTTTTCTGAGCAGCCATCTTCTCATCAGTAAAATGGGGATAATAACACTGCCTACATCATAGGATTATGGTGAGGAATAAAATGAAGTATTAAGTGCCCAACTCAGTAACTGATACACAGAACCCATTAAATTGTATCTATAATGATTTCATTTTGGGAAATCCTTTTCAGCTTTTCATCATTTATTTACTAACACTTATTGAAGATCTATGATGTACAAAAGCCTATATAGCAGGGTAGACGCAGATGTGCGTACCTTACGTCTAGTGAAGGAGATAAAATGACAGACAAACTGTACTAAAAGGGAATGTCTACGAAGGGCCACATGTATGGGCTGTTGTTATCAGTCTGTGGTTCGCCATGTGGCTTTTATAAAATATTGATGCCCAATACTGCCCCCAGAAATTTTGATTCATTCGGCCTGGCCATCTGGCATTTTTTAAGTACACCTTGTATGGTTCCATGTGCAGCAGGTCTCAGACCACAGACATAAGGAATCCAATGAGGAAGAAATTATTTAAGGATGAGATTCCTAAGGAAGGCTTTGTGTAGAAAGTGTTATCTTGAGGGATGAAGATGAGAATTTTTAAACTCAATTAATGATCATACCTTTTATTTTGAAAATTAAAATGATAAAGACTATTTTTTAAAAGTAAGCAAATTCTCCCCCAAATCCCAGCATTCTTTTACTTCTATATTGTTTGCTCATTTTTTTTTTCGGTCTATAGGCATACATATTTATCATGCTAAAGCAGAACTACTCAACAGAAATATCATGTGAGCCACAAATTCAAGCCACACATGTAATTTTCAATTTCTCAAGATCCACATGATAAAAGTTTAAAAGATACAAGTGAAAGTAATTTTAGTAATTTTTTTCTCTAACCTAATATATACGAAGATTGTCAATATAAAATGAATGATATAAAATACATTCTGTTGCACCTTAGGTCTTCAAAATCCAGTATGTATTTTACACTTAATGCAAATCTTAATTCAGACTAACCTCATTTCAAGTGCTCGAGAGCCACATATGGCTGGTGGCTACCATATTGGACAGCATAGTTCTAGAAAATGTGATCTATATAAACATTTAAAGGATTCAGAGATAGTGGATATATTTTAACTATTTTTAGTGTTGTTTTTGTAGTTGCTGTTTATATAGACATCTGGGAAGATGAATCCTAAAGAGTCAGACCACAGTGTGGACTACCTCAAATACTGGGTTAAGGGATTTTAATTTTATTTAATGGCCTTGAGAATGCACTGGCAATCTGGAACAAAAATGCTTACTTAACTGGGCGATGTTAGATGAATTGGAAGAAAGGGCAGTTAGAAGTGAGAAGAGCAATTAGAAGTCCAAGGGAGAGGTAATTATGGTGTGGCTTCCAGCCAAGACCAGGGAAATGGGGAGAAAGGAACAAATGAGATAATGTTCACAAAGACATGGTGATTGATTTCATTTGGGATTGGGGGAGAGAAACAATGGAGTCAAAGATGACTCCTTGCCGGTGGGAAAGATGGGGGAAGAGATTCCAGGGGGAATGGAGTGATTCCGCTCAGTTTTAGTCATGTTGAACTTGAGATCTAAGCAAGATGACTCCCTGCTCCAAACGTCTAGCAGGCAATGACTGGAATGCGGGCTTGGAGTTTCTCTAGAGTGAGTTAAACCAAAGAAGAGAGTAGCGAATGTAACAGAGGAGATCCGTAGGAGAATATGAAAGCTGTTTTGAAACACCTGAAGAACTGATATTTGGGGAAAGAGACACAGTTTACCAGCGCAGCTCTGCAAAGCAGAAGTGGCACTAGTCGTAACGGCTCCAGAGAGGCTGAGTTCAGCTTCATACATGAGTAAATTACCTAACATTTAGATAATTGTCCACTCATAGAAAAAGTGCCCTCAAAAGGCAGTAAATTCCTTGGACCTTTCTGAGAGCAAACACTTAGAAATAAAAGCACATATAAATACAAATCAGATGCCTTTCTTTCTTTCTAAGTAGACTATGCATCCTATCTGTAAGAGCCTATTTAAATTCCCCGTGGTAAACACACAGCCTGAGTAGACTGTTAACCTCTATTAAACGCCTTTATTCAGAAGGGACAGGGCTTGTGTCCACCCATTCATACTTTCACCCTGGCACCCAGGTCTGATTAGCCGACCTGGAGTCATCCTCCCTCTGCTGCTCACTCAGCCTTTCGGACAGAGACTGTTCTCTCATCATATGGTTCTTCTGTTCTCCAGCCAGGGAGCCACTTTCTTTCAGCTTCTTCTCTCTATTTGACCATTCGTAACTATTAAAAGGGCATGTACGTTTTGGCTTCTAGGAAGATTCCATTCCTTCCTTTACTCCTCCTGCCTCTCCTTAGATTGATGCAGAATCAATGAAAAGAACATTTAGTCAATTACAGGGTTAGGTTGTGGTATAATTCTGGTATGATGTGAAAAAAAGTAAAATTATGAACCTATGTGAGGTTGCATGATGTCTCTGTCTCTCTGTCTCTGTCTGTCTCCCTCCTTTCTTCCTCCCTCCCTCTCTCTCTTTCCTCCTCCTTCCTTCCCTTCTTTCATTCCTTCCTCTTTTCCCTCTTCTCCCCATTCTCTCTTGGATCTTTTTTCTTGCTTTGGCTTGACATGCGAAATGCTGGTGGTTAGACGTGGACCTCAGTATTTCTCCCACTAAGGATGATTCTTTTCCTTCCATCCTCATCTTTTTAGAAAACAAGCAGGATTCTGGAAGGACTTGGGGGCATGCCAGATGACACCATTGTGATTCTTTTTTAGTTTTAGGCACAGATCCTGAAAGCAAAAGAAGTTTTGTGGATCCACATGGCCCAGGCTATTAAGTAAAAGCTCCTTCATCAGACTCTCTGTACAGCGTAGTAGGTAAGAGCATCAACTTTGGAGTCAGGCTGCCAGGGTCAGTCCTAACTTTACCGGTCACCAGCTGCCTATCCTGGGTCAGATTGCTTAATCTCTGTGTTTCTCCCATTCCTAACCTGTAAAAGAGGCGCATTATTTCTACAGTTACGTGGTGGCACTGAGGCTAAAGCAGGAACAAAACAGCATTCCCGTTCTGACAGCTTTGCATTCTAGCAAAGAAGACAAAACACAAGTAAATATACTACTTGTTGAGTAGTCGTAAGAGCAAAGAAGAAAAGCAATGTAAGGTAAAGGGATAGAAAGTGATGGAAGGGGTACTGCTTTTTATGGAACACATCAGGTAAAGCCTTTGTGAGGAGTGGGGTTTCAACAAAGACCTTGTATATATCTGGGTGACGCATGTCCAAACTGAGGGAACGGCAGGTCCCAATGAAGGAAGTTCTTTGCGTGTTCAAAGAGTAGCAAAGAGACTGGCGTAACTGGAATAAAGTAAGGGAGGAGGAGGTGGCAGGAGCTGAAGTCAGGAAGCAGGGAGAGGACAGACTATTTTGGCCTGTAGTCCACAGTCCAGAGGTTGGCAGGTAATCTATGTGAAATGGAAAGCCACTGGAGAGGAGTCAGAGATGACTGCAGAGGATGTTGCCAGTGCAATTAGAATTCTGTATAAAGTTGTCATTTACTGAGATGAGGGGAGATGAAGGGGGAAGCAAAATGGGAGGACCAAGAGTTTATAACCAGACACATTAAATTTGAGATGCCTATTAAATTTTTAATGGGAAAAGTCAAGTAGGAGGCTTAATAAATATATTTAGTGTTCAAAAGCTGCTGTGAGTCCATATGAGATGAGAACTAAGAATTGACCATTGAATTGGATGACAGAGAGGTCACTGGTGACCCGGACAGAAATATTTCAATGTTTTAATATTTCAGTATTTCAATGGGAGGATGAAAGGCTGACAGCAGGGAGTTAGAGAGAGAATGGGAAGATTCTGCTTCTGGCTATGATAGCTGAGCTTGTATCAGACCACCCTCCTGCTAAAATAACAAGAAAAGCTGGATTAAGAAAAAAAAATCTGTTTGAAGATATTTGAGATATACTAAGACTGAAAGTACTTGAGAAGCCAAGATGCAGAGAGAAAGGAAATATAGGAGGGAAGTTGAATATTTGATGCTGTTTTCCCCCCTATTTAAGGCATTTGCCTCTTGGTAAGTGGTACTGTAAGTAGAGGCTCAGAGACAAGATGAAAGTAATGGCTGAGGAATTAAGGAGCTGACCAGACCTATGGACAGTCTGATGGAGCTGCAGAGAAAAAATTAGACAAAGGAAAGCTGGTGAATAACGCAGAATTTCATTTGGGGACCCTGAAGGGCTTCATCCTAGGAGTAAGAGCAACCAGAAATAGAACAGACTTCCCAAAGAGAAAAGCCCAAATTCTACTCATCTCAATCACAGCCTGGAGTAATAGTCTTGCAGAAGCGATAATAAATCCTCTGGAGCAGAGCTGTCCAAGAGAACTTTGCGGGACGATGTAAATGATCTACATCTGTGCTGTCAAGTGAGGTACTTGAAATGAGCACTTGAAATGAGACTAGTATGACCAAAGAAATAATTTTTAATTTTATTAAATTTAATTTAAATTAATTTAGGTTTAAATAGCCACATGTGCTATTGGATCCTGTAGCTCTGGAGGAAGATCACATATGTAGAGCCTCAAGATATCCCTTTAATTTTTCACACTCTGTGTCAACTTTCAATCAAAAATTACCAAGCACGTCAGGACATAAGAGCAAATGACCAAAAGACAAGAGAAAGAAATTATTAAGAAAGAGAACCATAGATGATCCAACTGGATTACCTAAGAATAAAATATTTTTTAAAATTAATGAAAAGATGAGGAATTTCAGCAGAACACTGGTACTAGAAAAACAGAAATAAATGGAAACTCTAAAACAGAATTTAAAACCTCAATAGATGAGTTCAGTCATAGATGAGAAACAGCTGATGAGAAGATTGAACTGGGAGACAGGTCATTAGAAAATATCTGGATTGAAGTACAGAGAAAAAAGAATGGAAAATATAGAAAAGCATCAATAAGTCATCTGAAGCACAGTGAAAAAAACTAACATACATGTAAGTGAAGGACCAGAAGGAGAGAAGAGAGAATGGGGTGTAAACAATCATTCAAGGCATAAGAATTTTCAAAACTGGTAAGAGTCTTCAGACCGCATTCAGGAGGGGCGAGCGATGATGGCATAAGTTTCAGGCTAACAGATTCAAACTAATCCCAGAATTCCCTTTCAGATGACTTATATCAGTTCTGGGTCTAAATGAATCAAAGCACTGTATCTCTTACCAGGCCAGTAGAAGCTGGCATAACTCAATGCTCAGTGCTGGATTGCTTATCAGGTTACCCTTATAAACCTAATTAGTTGATCTTATTAGAATAACCACAGTTAGAAAAATTGAACACAATAGAACAATGCATTGAAGAGAATATAAATGAAAATAATGATTTTGTGTCAAACACCTGACTGCCCTCCTTACGACCCTGGGAACTGCCAGCCTAAGAAGGATGTGCTGTTTCTAAATGCTCATTCCCTTCCGTTTTGTTTTAAGACCATAGACTGGACCATATACTTTAGAGTAATCTGCATCCTAGTTCTCCCTTCCATATTAATTGGAAAATTTCACTTATTGTAACTTTTTTTAGGTGAAGAACGCAGAGAATGAAAATACAACAATGAACCAGACACTTGAAATGGAAAGCTAACATAGAAGATAAATATGGGAATGAGAAAGGACCTAAAGGTGATTTAGTTCAGAGAGTTCTGGAGGTTTGGAAGAAAGATGGGTCCAGGTAGAGGTAGGCAAAACATCTCTGCTGATTTTCTTGTTCAGCCAGAGCTGTCCTACCCAGGTTTTAGGATTTTATTGGAAGGAATGTTTCCACTGATTTCAGGAAGGGAAAAAGTAATTTGCAAATTAACTGGTAGCCACTGGTCTACTGCAACTCACTCAGTAACAAAACTGTCTCAGAGAAGTGAACAGCAAAGCTTTATATTACAATTTTGTGAGGCTTCAAAGCAAACTTTTTTTTTGCAGCCCCCAAATTCTCAAGCTTTATCCAGTAGGAGTGTTCATGTGTGAAAACTTACATTAGTCAGATTGAGAAAATTACCTGGATAATTTTACTGGCAAATAAATCAGTAATCTGAAATGATTTCACATGGGACTAATGACACTTTACATCATTTTAAGTACAGTTAAACTTCTTAATTACAGACACTCTAGAGACTTAGAAAAATGGCTACAATAATGGCATGTCATTAATTCTAAGGAAATAGAGCTTCCTGGGCAACACCTGCAAGGTACATGCAATTGCCGGGTTAATATGGACTGTTAGGAATTAAGAGTTTCCTTGCTCTTAAGCCACAGTGAATTCCAGAAATCTCTACCCAGCTGTGCTGGTGTCCACAGTGCTTCATTTCAGTATTTTATATTGATACATGAACATTTCATAACTTTCAGAGGTTGAGAAAATTTGGTACAAGTATTGCGTGTTGGACACAGAATTTCTAAGCAGAGACTGACTCCTCAGAACCGCACATTCTAAACATGAATCTTTTAAGAGAAGGGATACGTGCTTCGTGCAAAAATATAGGAAAAAAAATAAAAGATGGCACTCCCTGTAGAACTTTTTCCTTTCCAATTGCAAAAGTGGAGTAAACAGCAATGCACTTATTTTTTTTTAATCACTTATGTGCCTGATGGACGAAGAAACAGATTTATGTTCATTTCCCTTAACGTTGATCAAATGATCCTTCAGCTTTAACTCTGAAAGCTTTCAGATCTCCCAGTTCTTAGATTTCAGGCCGAATTTTGCCTTAATGGGACAGAAGGTTTACACAACTGTAAGAAGGGAATTGCAGCCACACAGCACACCCCTGTTCTTTAATATCAAGTGGTGATTATAACAACTGACACAGGCCCAGCTGGGTGCCTCGTCCTGGCTTTACACACGTTATTCCAACGCCATCCATCCAACAACCCTGTACATGCATGTTTTAAAGATTCAGAAACACAGATTCAGGAGAAAACAAGAAATTGCCCAATGTCACAGAGTTCGTGGGGGCTAAGCTGAGCCTGGAACCCTGCCTCTTACTCCAAAATGCATGCCTGGATGACAATGACATTGAACTCCACTATATGTTATATATAGTATGTAAATGTATAATATGTAACAATAACATAATTAATATATCATATATGATATATTATGGCCAGAAAAAAATGCTATCTCATTTGAATAATAATACTTTGTATTTACAAAATTCTTCATATCTCTTTGTCATATTTGATCCATAAACTTCTCCAAGGAGGTAGGAAGGTGAAGCTGAGACAGAAAGAGGCTGTGACGTACTCAACATCCTATACATTCTTTTTGCTCCAAAGCCCAAGTTCTTCCCACTAAACCACTTTTCTCTCCATGCAGTAAAAAAAAAAAAAATAATAATAATAATAATAATAATATTGTATAATAATGTAATAATAATATAATAATGTGTGGAATGCCTACCATGTGCCAAGAGGCTTTGATTCTCTCTGCCATTATTTATGTTAGAAAATCTCCCCATTTCTTTAACATTTTTATGTCCACAGTAATGTTAGTGGACCCACAATCGTCTCAGCTTCCGCTTTGGATTTACCTTTCCATTTCCATTTGTTGCACTATCCCCAGCATCTACACACATTCCTTCAGGAGTCCTGTAGATAATTCGTTTATACATTTTTTGCTATTCCCAGTATCAGTAATCTAAAACAAGATCTCTTCATTTCACACCTGAATTACTCCAGCTTCCCAATCAATCTTCTTTTTTTTTAAGGCTTTATTTTTTGAGAGTGATTATAGGTTTACAACAAAATCAAGAAGAAGGTGCAGAGATTTCCCATATATCCCCTGCCTGCGCACATGCTTCACTTTCTCCATGACAAACATCACTCACCAGAAGTGTACATTTTTTCACCAAGGATAAACCTCCATTCACATGTCATAATCACCCAAACTCCATAGTTTACCTTAGGGTTCACTCTTAGTGGTTACATTCTACGGTTTGGACAAATGCACAATGACATGTATCCACCATTATAAGACCGGTGTTTTCACTCTGTGCTCTCCCCACCCTCATCCAGCAACCACTGACCTGTTTACTGTGCCCGTCGCTTTGACTTTTCCAGGATGTCGTATGGCTGGAGTCACACAGTATGTAGCCTTTTCAGTTTGGCTTCTTTCTCTTAGTCATATCCATTTAAGTCTTCTCCATGTCTTTTCATGGCTTTATGGCTCATTTCTTTTTATCAGTGAATAAGGTTCCCCTGTCTGGATGTACCACACCTACTTCTCCTCACACCTACTGAAAGGCATCTTGATGGCTTCCAAATTTTGGCAAATATGAATAAAGCTCCTTTTAACATCCATGTACAGGTTTTTGTGTGAATATAAATTTTCAGGTTCGGGCAAATACCAAGAAGTATGACTGCTGGATTGTATGATAAGAGTGTGTTTATCTTTGTAAGAAGCGACTGAACTGTCTTCCACAGTGGCTGTACCACTTTGCATTCCCACCAGCGATGTATGGGAACTGCTGTTGTTCTGTATCCTCACCAGCACTTGGTGTTGTCAGTGTTCCAGATTTTAGTGTGCATTGGAATCTCATTGTTGTTTTAATTTGCATTTCCTTGATGACATATGATGTGGAACATTTTTCATATGCTTATTTGCCATCTGTATATCCTCTTTGGTGTCAGTACCTGTTAAGATCTTTGGCCCATTTTTTAATCAGGTTGTTTGTTTTCTCACTGTTGCGTTATAAGAGTTATTTGTACATTTTGGATAACAGTCCTTTATCAAATGTGTCTTTTGCAAATATTTTCCTCTCCTTTGTAGTTTTTCTCATTCTCTTGGCATTATCTAGCACAGAGCAGAATTTTTAAATTTTAATAAAGTCAGGCTCACCAATTCTTTCGTTCATGGATCATGTCTTTGATGTGCTATCAACAAAGGCATCAGCAAATCCAAGGTCATCTAGGTTTTCTTCTACATTGTTCTCTAGGAGTTTTATAGGCTTGCATTTTACATTTAGATCTGTGTTCTATTTCAAGTTAATTTTGATGAAGTGTGTAAGGTCTCTGTCTGGATGCATTTTGTTTTGCATGTGGATGTCCAATTGTCCCGACATATTTGTTGAAGACACTATCTTTGCTCCATTGTATTGCCTTTGCTCCTCTGTCAAACAAAGGAGCTAATGTTATCTATAATAATAGATGTCTATTATTTATTAATTACTAATTAATAAATACTATTTCTATTTCTGGGCACTTTGCTCTATTCCATTGATCTATTTGTCTATTCTTTCACCAAAACCACGCTGTCTTGATTAAATACAAATATTGTCAGTCCTTCAACTTTGTCCTTCTTCAATATTGTGTTGGCTATTTTAAGTCTTCCAGTCAATCCTCTTGCTGCCTCTAATTTTATTTATAATCTTGCTTCTATACAGTGCTTTTCTTTAGCTCTATGCTCTTGAGCAAAGTAAGTTATCTCAAAAATTCTATTTCCTTCCCTGTATTAAAGCACTTGTGTTAGAAAAAAATGCCAAAATTTCTTAAAATTCTGATATTCACTGATCCCTAAAGCATTCTTTTTTCACCTCATCACCTCCCTGCATAACTTCTGTGGCTCCCCATTACTTGCATTATAAACTCTAATTTTTTTAACTTAAGAAAATGTTCTTTTAAATCATATTCCAGTTTACCTTTCTAGCTTCTTATCCCTTTGTTTTAATCATGTTTTACTCCATGAATGTCAAGTTGGTGCCAGGTCGCCCTCCATGTTCTTCCTGCTCCCATGCTTGTTCTCATTAAGCCTTACAGTTGTCCCCACAGAGAGCTCCAGCAGACTACTACAAATAGAAGAATGCAATCTGAGACAATAAAATAAAATGCTAAAATATTTTAAGAGATAAAGGAAGTAACAGAATCAATAATAGGACCTTATGAAATATAAGAAGATTTGAAAAAGAACCGGATTGAGTTTCTGTAATGAAATATGAGTGGCAAATTAAACAGATTAAATATAGATGAAAAGAGAATCAGTGCACCGAAAGATTGATTTGGAGAAATTATCCCGAATACAAAATAAAGAGATGAAGAAGTAGAAAATTTTAAAGAGCATTGAAAGATGTAAAAGCAAGAATGAAATATTCCAATCCCTCTCATAAGAGTTTTAAGAAGTGAGAGACGTGAGGAGGTGATTTCAAAGAAATGATGTCTGAACATTTTGCTTTAAAAATTTAAAAATTAAAGTAATTATATATGATCCAGCAATCCCACTCCTGCACATGTATCTGGATAAGATGAAAACTTTCATTTGAAAAGATACCAAATGTTTTCCCAATGTTTATAGCAGCAATATTTATAATAGCCAAGACATGGAAGCAACCTAAGTGCCCATCAACATATGAATGGATAAAGAAGATGTGGTATATGTATGTGTATATATACACAATGGAATATTACTCAGCCATAAAATGAGTGAATTAATGCCATGTGCAGCCACATAGATGGACCTAGAGAATATCATACTAAATGAAGTAACTCAAAGACAAATATTATATAATATTATGTCTACATCAAATCTAAAAATAATACAAATGAATTTATTTACAAAACAGACAGACTCACAGGCATAGAAAACAATCTATGGTTGCCAAAGGGGAAATGAGTGGAGGTGGGGGGATAAATTAGGAGTTTGAGATTAACAGATATACTCTACTATATATAAAATAGATAAACAACAAGGATTTGCTTTATAGCACAGGGAACTATTTTCAGTATCTTTTAATAACCTATAATAGAAAGGAATCTGAAAAATATATATATATAACTAAATCACTTTGCTGTACACTTAAAACCAACACAATATTGTAAATCAACCATACTCCAGTAAAATTTAAAGTGATTAAAGAAACAGTGATTAGGAAGCTGTTGCAGAAAATAAAAATAAATCTACTCCTATATAGATCCAAGTAAAATTTCAGAGCATAAGAGACAAACAGAAAATATGATATGGAACAAGACAAAAATATAGATGGCTTTCACAACATCTTTAAGCTGACAATCCAAAATTCTATACTCTGCCAACTTCTCCTAACAAAATAAGAAGGGAACAAATACCTATTCCAGAAATGATAAAATTACATGAAATTATGGTTGTCTCAAAAGAATTAAGAATCTGTCACTATAGTCCTTACCTTTAAAGAATGTACACACTGCTGGAGGAGGTGCTGCAGATTGGCTGTCTAATATCATCTAAACGAGGGGTCAGCAAACTTCCTGTAAATATTTTAAATATTCTGTGAATATTTCAGGTTTGTGGATCACACAGATTCTCTATTACATATTCTTTACTGTTTTACATCCCTCTGAAAATATCAAAACCACTCTTAGCTCGTGTACTGTATGAAAATGGGCTCTAAGCAGATTTACCTGCCGAATTTTCCATCCCTGATCTAAACTCTCAATTTAGCATACAGTGACCTCTACTTTCTTTGCAGGCTTTTCTTTTTCCCCCTTCTTCTTCTTCTTCTTCTTTTTTTTTTTTTTTTTAAGCACTATTTGTTAAAAAATCTCCGCTCTACATTGGATTTTCTTTGCACTTTTGGCAAAAATCAGTTGTCTGTATGTATGTAGATCCAGGCTTTCTTCTTAATAGTGTTCTACAGAGACACTCTATTCTGATGTATTTAATAGAATAAACTATGCTTACTACACACATCAGCAGGGAAATAGATATTGTCTTTCTGGACTGTCCCAAATGCTATAAGATGACCAGGTCAGGGGGCAGTTCTTGGCCAGTGGGATTCAGAAAAAGTTTCTTCTTTAACAAGGTTATGATTTAAAAGTGAAGCAGTCAACTGGAGACTATCAGTTCATATTTATCCTGGGACTTATGATCACATATACTAAGACACCAAAAATTGAGAAAGTTCTCATCCTAAACATGAAAAATTCAGTTGAACATTTGCATTTTGTGAATACCCGAGCAGGTCAAGCACTGGCCTAATTGCTGGGGTTGCAAAGATGCATATAACAGCCACCTACTTGGAGGACCTCTGAATCTACCAAGAAGAGAATTTAGGTGAATTAGTCGATGAATAATTTTAAGTTCATGACGATCAGTGTCAAATGATTGTCTATTAAAAGGACATTGCAGGCAACGTCTAGAGATCAATCTTAAACACTTACCATAAGTCACTTAAAAAACAAAACCAAAGTGCTTCTGTCATACAGATAAATGCTTGGTTATTTCATGATTCTGTTTTCTTTGGGCCATAATTTTTTACTTACACAAAACTTTTAAATTTATCTGTTATTTCCCTCGGGTACTTATTTGTTCAGAAGCAACTTTGTCCTCTTGGTATCAGCCAGTAAGTTCAAGGAGCACTTAGATTAAAGACTGTTCTAAATCTTTCATGCTTTCTGCAGAAAGTGTGGCTGTCTGTAGTGCATGTGTGTATGTGTGTGTGTGTGTTGGGTGGAGGGTGAGGGAAATGTGCATTGCTGTTGGTAGCGGGATGGAAAGATCTCCCTTAACAAACAAAGGAACTGCTTTGTGATCCTAATCTTATAAACAACAGAGAAATCCCTGTGACTTCTGCTCCCAATCATCAATTACATTACTCAATCAAAACCCCAGCGCAGTCACCTTCCGGCTCCCCACCTAGCTAGTTCTACACAACGTAACTCCAGCCATCTCAGTGCTGAAGCAGCAGTGTTAACAGAATGTATGAAGTTGCTTGTGATGCTTCATTCACAGTAATCAGAGAACGAAGTCAAGCGGGCACATTTATCATGGTGACCTCGGAGTTTGTAGGTGAGACATTCCGAAGGGAGAAGATACCTTTGATTAAGTTAAGACAAACTATAATGGATGAGAGTTCTTTTCACGTCCAATAAATCACCAGAGCCTCTCTAGGCTAGCAGGAATAGGAATCACTGCTAAATTAAAACCTGCTGCCATCGCTATGGTTATGCCTTTAGTGTGGATTCTGCCTGGACACCTCTGCAAAGGAAAGCTGGAAAAGGAAGTCTAACCAGTCTTGGGAGGATATTGGTGATTGACAACGATAAAATGCATTGCCCATTGGTCTTATTCAGGACCATGATTTAATAAACCTCAGTCCCTCTTAACTGTGGGATGTGGTGAAATGTCACTGGGCTCAATTTTAGTAATCAGCCCGGCAGGCTGAAATGGCAGTGATGTTGGGACCATTGTGTATGTGAATTGGTCTCTCCTCCAAGGGTCTGAGAGTCGGAAGGTGTCATTTGAAATAAGAAAATGTGAGCCTTTTTGTTTGGGTTTTCTCTGTGTCTATAAATTTTTGAATTTTTTCCCTGGGATTCTGAGGCCATGAATAAAATATGAGTATGTTCTCTTTCTATTTTTTTTCCTTAATGAGAGATTGCCTTGGATGGTAGGCCATTCCCTGCACAAAGAGAGCCACACGCTGGATTTATTAACTCTTAGCAAATGTTTGTTCGAGGCTGAGTAATGAGGAGGTTTGCCAGTACAGCAAGATAAAAGGCTTCCCCACTTTGTGTTTATCCTCTGGGTAATGAAAAAACAAATTGGCGATTTTGTATTTTTCCTGTTGGAAATACATAAGGTCACCCGGGGAAAACAGAGAAGGTTAACTGGCATGAACGCTTGCCTGTAAGCATGGTGTCAGGAAGGAAAGGTCACAGATGGATGAAATATCCTAAACCAGAACCAGTACCACTGCACATGTAGAGCCAGAAGAAAAGAAATTGCATTCAATGAAAGCAGAGCCTTGGGAATGGCACTGACTGGCATGCAATGAATCCCGTATTTTCAGCACAGACGTTAGAAAAAACCTTTTGTAATCAGTAGAATAATATCTCCCTTAAGTTTTTCACTTTTTTGCCACTTTCCATTATCTCCCACTCTATTGACATTTTTCCCCCTTTCTGCCTTTGTATTCTGCTCCTCCACTCCCTCTCCTTTTACATCTCTCACCACAGAGAAAAGCTACTTGCTAAGAGTCAGAGGGAGACGGGAGGACTCAGGGAACCTACAGCCGTAGCCTTCCGGTGATTGATAACCTCTGCAGAGTTCAGAGCATTCAGACCTGCCTTAAACTTTGGCTGATAACTTTTCTTAACACAGAGCAAGATCAATCCTTTCTTTCAAGAAATGGGATTGCTTGCAAGTTTGCAGAGTATTTCAGTGGAATATTTTGCTGCAAAGTTGCACTAATCATTCTCTTTGGATGAATAAACCAGTTTGGCTAAGGATTCTGTTAAGTTAGAAAGCAAAGGCTGTGGTCATTTCCTGCCAGCAATCTTATTTCTCTGCCCTGGGAAAAACTACCTTTCTCCAGCCCTTCAGGAATCCCTATTCTGCACCACAACAATCGAGACTGGGTTAGAAGTGGAAGAAAAAGCTTCTGGTTGACCGATAGCTTCCCCAGAATATACAATAATCCCTGTCCTCAGTGGGGAGGTAGTGATGTTTGTCATCAGAATAGGAAAACTGAAAGAAGAAAGAGAGAAAAAATGTAAGAAGAGGGAAGGAGAAGAGGGAAAAGATGAAAGAGAAATGGAAAGATGGGAGTGGTAAAGAACCAGTTTATGAGAAGGAGGAAACTTGTGGATGAGAGAAGAGCCTGGGAGAAACCAAACTGGAAAATAAAGTCAGTGCGAGCCAGAGTGGACGAGGGTCACGGGAAATAGGTTCATTCAAAAGAGGATAATGTTGGATTTCAATTATCCCCCTAGTTCTTCTGTCCTTCAGAAGTGGAAAATTACAGGGTTCCGACTGGAAAAATACCACCTTTTCATTCTGTACAGGAAGGAAGGGAGACCAGTAGGTACTCAGAGGAAAAGACATGTGCTCAGGTTAACTCTGAACTCTGAAGCTTTGATGGAAACTCTGTGTCGAGGACTCTTCACATTTGAGGGGACCGCTGACATCTAATTTCACTCGCTCATTTTGCAGATGAGAAAATCAAGGTCTGGATTATTGGGTGGGCTTTTCCCAGATGGAGACCATCTGTCATAGGGATGCAGTTGGGAGCTGAACCCCCGTTTTCTGCCTCTCTGTCACGTGACTTCTGTAGCGGCTGCTGGAGCTGACCATTCATTTGTCACTGTGGGCGCCTGGCCCCTGACGGAGCGCTGGGCTCCTGCCAGCTGCTCTCCCCTCACAGCTCTGATACTAGAAACAATAGGGGACCACAAAAGGTTTCCAAGCAGGGGAGTGATGTAATACAACAGCGTTGGCACAGGATCATTCTAGCAGCTGCATGTGGTGAGCAGGTGGAGGATAAAGAAATCACAACACCATGAAGCCCTGATAAAGTACCTGTGTGACCTTGAACAAACCCGTTAAATCCTGAACTCGGTTCTCTCATGTAGAAAATAACAGCATTGGCTGGTCCCTGGCACTGCTAACGTTTTATGATTCTGAACCACCCCTTTCCGCAGTCGTGCCAGTTAACGTTACTTAATTGCAAAAGCTGACAGGCTATGACACGCCTGTCATTTATTGCCCTCAATGCTGGCCACACAGGCCCTGAGGTAAACTGGCCCCTCCACAAACAAATCCCTGGGAAATGGCAACTCTAGAGGCTTGCCAGAGGCTGGGCCATGCCATCCAAATGGGGACAAGATGGGCCCAGACAAATATCTGTTTAACACTACTCTCTCTGATTAATATTATCCAAAGCAATAGCCATTAAAATACAAAAGATTTACACAGCAAGAGGCTCTATACCAGTTTCCCAACCCCAACCAGCTAATAGGAACAGAATTCCAGGGGTTCCCGCTGAAATAGTTCACGATCTAATTGAAGACAAAAAAATAACAGACAGCTAGTTCTGTCACTGATAATGTCGTCCTTCTGAAGAAAACCCAACTCCTTAATTGTTTCAAACCAGTTGCTCTCTTATTTTCCATTTTAAAAGTTGTCATTTCAAAGAAAAGGCTGTCTCTTGGCAGAATTTACCCTTTAGAATCAGGTTGATAACAGCCCATTATATGGAGAAAGAGGTCAATAATGAGAGTTCTGGAAAAATAGTAAGTTCTTGTCACATGTGAAAAGAGAAGTGTCTTCCGAAAGAGAAAAATGTTATAGAGAGAATATTATTCTACTAGTCTCAGCAGTGTTGTGTGAGTTGTTCATAAAGCATTCTCTGAGGTTTGAAAAAAATTAAGTTACAAGGGCTAGATTCATGAACAGCTTTGGGATGTCTAATAAACATGGGGAGACTAAACTAGAATTTATTATTGGATAATCAAACTTTATACCCACAACTGGTAAGAGGGGCAAAAAATGATGTCAGGGGAGATGGATTTATCTGGAAGGAAGAAGTAGGTAAGCATCGAATGTCCACCCACTCAGAAGTGCAGTGATGTGTGCGTCTAACTCACGGATCAGACTGAACAAAGATGGGGGATTAGGAGGCGTCATCTTGTCCTTTACAGGATTTTTTTTTCCCTGACGAGGAATTCACAAGTCAAATCTGAGAGCTGGCCATTGCATAACTAGGCCTTTTATTTTCATGGTAACTATTTATCAGAGATTTCCCTTTATCTTAATTGAGAAGGCTTCTGTTTGATTTCTTGATAAGGGATTTGCCTGAGGTGGTACACTGTGATATTCAGATTAGTCTAAAAATCCAACTGAATGTTAACAATACAGGCACCAACTCTGTCAAAAAAAGCAACCCAAGATGGAAAATAAAGGACAAAGAGCAAGAATTTATCAATTCTCTTAACAAACAAACAAACAAAATGTGTAGGGCTTCTATATACCAGGCACTACTACTGTGAACACAGAGATCTCTGTGATTTTCCCCAAGTTTCCTTTGGATATTGTGTTGAGTGACCACTATCTTAACACATGCTTTCATTCATAACTTATTAGAAGTCATAAATTTGATTAATAAAAAGACAAGTAATACATTTTCACTCTCAGTTCTAACTTCTGATAGTTTTATAGCCATTGATACATTTAGATATTTCTCAGCACAATTTTAAAAAATACCTCATGGTTGTGAAGTTTTAAATGAAGGTAACACCAACATTACTTTTTGTCACCTTTCTTTTCTCCCAATTTTTTTCAGATGTAGGATATAGAAGTACTTTTACTTTTATATTATCAAGGATGATGGCAGTTACATTTTGTTCTCTAATTATAATGGAGTCTTTACTGCCTCCCTAAATGATGAAAGCACTTTTTTAAAAGCATTTACTTTATTATGACAATGTACACGTTTCACTGCAGAGCCAATGGGAACTCGTATTCCATCTCTTCATGTTTCTCTCTGCCACTCAAAAATACAATATTTTCAGAACCAAGGTCAAAAGACTCTTTTATTCTTACCCTTCATTAAATTCTAATTTAGTTTATTTGGGGGACATATTATTCTTGTTTGTTTTCTGAGTTTTTGATTTTCTCTTGCCTTGAGAAAAATATGTTACTGATACAGTCCAGCTTTTAATCATTGCAACTACGTTCTGAGATCCATTCTCTTCTTCCTGAAATCACGCTTGTTGGGTGGCAATAACTTTGCTCTATAGTTGGCCAATTTTTTTTTTTTTTGGCCTGTTGTACAGTTGTCATCCTGACCATGTTTATCATTGGACTCTTGGTTTGGTTCCCCCATTTCTTATATCTTACATCTTCATTTTCTTTCAATTAACCTTTGTTTTGCTTAAATAAGTACTTTGAAATGAGATGAACTCACAGGGTCCTCATGTATCTGAAAATGACTTGACTTTACTCACTTTTGATTATTAGTTTGATTAGTTATGAAATTCTACAATCAATAAAATGTGCCAAGAATTTGGAAGGCCCAATTTTATTGTTTTCCAGCATTTATTCCTGATGGTGAGATGTTTGATGATGATCTCCTTTTTATCCTTTCATAGATTATCTTTATTTTTCTTTGGTAACTTTTGAAGTCATCTCTTTATCTTTGGCGTTTGGAAATTGTAGAAATTATACAGTGTTGCTTGTGGACCTTTTTTTGATTCCGGAAAAACTCTGTTAAAGTAGCGCTTCCTCTTCTTTCAATGCTGGAATTTTTTTTTTTTTTTTTGTATTTCTTCATTTTGTTTTATTTTAAAATTTTTATTTATGTTTCACCTATTTAGAGAGAAATGCACAATCATAAGCGTACACTTATTTTTCACAAGCTGAAAATATCCTTGTGACCAGCATTAAGGACGGGAAATGGAATGATTTCCAGCCCTCCAGAAGCCTTCCTCACACACCCTTCTAATCATTCTGCCAACACAACCACCATCCTGAGGTCTAACCTCAGGAAGATTTATTCTGCCTGTTTTTTTTTGTCTTTTATATCAATGGACTCCATATATTATTTCTTTACTAATTTTCTTTTATGCAAATTTTTCATCCTTTCTCTGGGACTCCTGGTGTTCAGACTTTGGACCTTCTGGATGGATGGATAGCTGGTATCTATTATCTGTTCTCTTGTATTTTCCATCTTTTTTTTTTTCCTCTTTGTAGTGGAACATATTCTTAACTTATCTTCTAATATTTTACTTTGGATCCATTTTTTTTTCCTCTGTTACTTTTCCATATTATGTGGGCTGATAGAAATCTGGGTTGGTATCACAATAGGCCCCCAAATATAGTGACGTTAAATAATACAGAACTTTATCTCACGCTCCTGGAACTGGCGTGAAGTGGATGGGATGACCGCGCTGCCTGAAGACTTTCAGGAACCCGAGTTACTCCATCTGGTCACCGTGGGTGTATGCATATGTTCAAACATTACGTTTGTACATGTGAATTAAAAAAAAAACTTACTCTCTTTCCTTCAGGATTTTGACAGCCTTTTGTCTTCTTTTTAATTGCTCAGCAGATCTTTAGAGAACTATAACTTTTAGGGAAATCTTTCTGCCGCCTGAGGTTTGGCAGTTACCTTCCTTTCTTATATATATCTTTTATATTTCACAATATTTACCAGATATGCTTTATGAGTTTATGATTTTTTTTCCCTTGAGGTTGTGTCATTTTCTCTTCTGACCTGAATATGATTTTTTCCACTTCTTTCGTGCTGTTCTTGTTTCTTGTTTGGTTTTAATGATGTTCAACAGAGAAAGTACCAGAAAAGGATCATATAACCATATACACCCACCACGGAGAAACTTTTTTCTGAAAGGTCTATTTGTAAGACATACTCATGCCTGGAGAAATGATGTCATTTACAGTGGACCCACTGGGTAAGAATTATCACAAAAAACTAGATCTGTCCAACAGTGTTACTGGAATACAGCAGAGCAGCCAGGCAATGGGTGACTGGTCTCTTTTCCCAGAAACTTATAAGAAAACATACCACCTCCAGGGGCTTCTTCTATCTTTCCGCCTGTAGGATGACGACAACATACAGAACCTTAGGAATTGGTGAGACAGCTTTCAGCTTCAAGTGACAGGGATGCACCTCAAGCTAGTTTAAATAACAGGGGGAAGGATTTATTGGTTTATGATTAAAAAATCAAGGCGTTGATCTAACTTCAGGCCTGGCTGAACCCAGAGGCTTAAAATATGTCATCTGGAGCCAATTTTTCTCCCTCCCCTTCCTTTGCTTTTTCCTTTTTCTTGATCATATTACCCCAAGCAGTGGTTCAGATTTACATTCTCCTTCTTTAGCAAACTTAGTGAAATGATAAAACTCTCTCAAGAGTACGGGCAAAACTCTAAATTTGACTGATTATCTTGGTTTGAGTCCAGAGCCTACTCATTAACCACTTACTAAGTAGTTTGAATGGTCTAACTGATCACTTGAGTCGTATGTTCAACCTTGGAGCTGGGGAACTGGACCAGCCTCACCTGCATTAAGGGCCTGAGTATGAGGAGCTGGCGG
The DNA here is from genome assembly GCF_048773025.1 of Camelus bactrianus. NCBI lineage: Eukaryota > Metazoa > Chordata > Mammalia > Artiodactyla > Camelidae > Camelus > Camelus bactrianus. Next base: position 37,417,599 of record NC_133550.1, on the reverse strand, counting down.
TGAGTGATTCCCAAAATTACGTTGGAGTGTTTGAATAAAGAAGAAGAATGAAAATGTGCTGGACAAGCAAAATAAACAAACAACAACGAAACAAAATAACCCCCTCCCACGTACGTGCACACACACACGTCTACTCTACCTTTAAAAGCCTCTTTAAAGTCTACATTCACTGAGCTTCATATCTTAACATTAAGAATCCAGCTGAAAGCATTCCTAGGCTTACAAAATTTTACTCTGTGATCATCTATGCTTTTACCATCATCTTCCACAAACTTGTTTTGTTTCCATCCCACACACTTTACAATGAAAGCCAAGGCATAACAAACTAACTTCTTGGCTGTGGGTCACCCAATAAAATATGTTCCCGTATATGCTCTGGACTGGAAATACCTCTTGGCAAGAGAATGATGGAACTAGCTGCCTTCATCATAAGGGAGAAGAGCCATGTGTAGCTTATGTCCTGAATAAAAAACCCAGCGTACAACTTTCAAACAACAGATTGTCCCCAGCAGTAGCGAGCCATGGGCAGTGACAAATGAAGCCTTCCCCGGGCTGTCCCCCGTACCTTAGTTGTGTTCTGAACCGAGCAGAGCTGCAGCTGAGAGTGGATGAGGCACTGTGCCCAGTTAATCCTTAGTGCTCATGCCAAGACTGTCAACAAAGGGTCCCATTGTCATGGCACAGTGGGGCTGTGATACCAGTCAGCTAGGAACTCAATGGAGACCACAACTCATTGACTGAACACTGTCTCCCACTCCCTTCCCCAAATGGAAATCAATGTTTGGCACTTAGCATTCATGAGTACAGTTCTCAATGTGCACATGCTTGTGCAGAAAAGGAAATGGATGAGCAAAAGCAGCCTTCACTTCCAGACCTCAGAGGGGCTGCACGCATCACTGCGAAAAATTGATTTAGCAAAAATTATGTCTGGTCCTAACTGCCCCCCCCTTAAACATTTTCTATTGAGTTATAGTCATTTTACAATGTTGTGTCAAATTCCAGTGTAGAGCACAATTTTTCAGTTATGCATGAACATACGTACATTCATTGTCACATTCTCTTTCGCTGTGAGCCACCACAAGATCCTGTATATATTTCCCTGTGCTACATAGTACAATCTTGTTTATCTATTCTACATTTTGAAATCCCAGTCTGTCCCTTCCCACCCCCCTGGCAACCACAAGTTTGTATTCTATGTCTATGAGTCTGTTTCTGTTTTGTATTTATGTTTTATATTTTTTTTTTAGATTCCACATATGAGCGATCTCATATGGTATTTTTCTTTCTCTTTCTGGCTTACTTCATTTAGAATGATTCTCCAGGAACATCCATGTTGCTGCAAATGGCATTATGTTGTCGGTTTTTATGGCTGAATAGTATTCCATTGTATAAATATACCACACCTTCTTTATCCAGTCATCTGTTGATAGACATTTAGGCTGTTTCCATGTCTTAGCTATTGTAAATAGTGCTGCTATGAACATTGGGGTGCAGGTGTCATTTTGAAGTAGGGTCCCTTCTGGATATATGCCCAAGAGTGGGATTCGTGGGTCATATGGTAAGTGTATTCCTAGTCTTTTGAGGAATCTCCATACTGTTTTCCATAGTGGCTACACCAAACTGCATTCCCACCAGCAGTGTAGGAGGGTTCCCTTTTCTCCACAGCCTCTCCAGCATTTGTCATTTGCGGAGTTTTGAATGATGGCCATTCTGACTGGTGTGAGGTGATACCTCATTGTAGTTTTGATTTGCATTTCTCTGATAATTAGTGATATTGAGCATTTTTTCATGTGCTTTTTGATCATTTGTATGTCTTCCTTGGAGAATTGCTTGTTTAGGTCTTCTGACCATTTTTGGATTGGGTTGTTTATTTTTTTGTTATTAGGTCGTATGAGCTGCTTATATATTCTGGAGATCAAGCCTTTGTCGGTTTCATTTGCAAAAATTTTCTCCCATTCCGTAGGTGGTCATTTTGTTTTGCTTATGGTTTCCTTTGCTGTGCAGAAGCTTGTAAGTTTCATTAGGTCCCATTTGTTTATTCTTGCTTTTATTTCTATTGCTTGAGTAGACTGTTCTATGAGAACGTTTTTGAGATGTATGTCAGATAATGTTTTGCCTATATTTTCTTCTAGGAGGTTTATTGTACTTTGTCTTATGTTTAAGTCTTTGATCCATTTTGAGTTTATTTTTGTATATGATGTAAGGGAGTGTTCTAGCTTTATTGATTTACATGCTGCTGTCCAGTTTTCTCAACACTATTTGCTGAAGAGACTGTCTTTATTCTATTGTATATTCTTGCCTCCTTTGTCGAAGATTAGTTAACCAAGAGTTTGTGGGTTCATTTCTGGGCTCTGCATTCTGTTCCATTGGTTTATATGTCTGTTTTTGTACCAATACCATGCTGTCTTGATTACTGTAGCTCTGTAGTATTGTCTGAAGTCTGGGAAAGTTATTCCTCCAGCCTTCCTTTTTCTTCAGTAATGCTTTGGCAATTCTAGGTCTTTTGTGGTTTCCATATAAATTTTATTATGATTTGTTTCTAGTTCTGTGAAATATGTCCTGGGTAATTGGATAGGGATTGCATTAAATCTGTAGATTGCCTTGGGCAGTGTGACCATTTTAATAATATTGATTCTTCCAATCCAGAAGCATGGGGTATCTTTCCATTTTTTTAAGTGCCCCCCTTTTTTTAATGGGTTATGTTTATTTCTAAACAATACTAGTTCATTTTACTCCTTATTTCCATATTATACTTGCTATATTAAGAGTAAACTGTCTTTAAAAATATTTTGTGATTAAGAATTCTCACTTGGTAGAATAGCCATCTCCTTATTGCTGCTAGTTGGTGAGATTCTTCTCATAATATGCTTATAGTAAAAGACTCAGAGTTGTTTTTAAGAATTCAGAGTAATTTGAATTCATCGGCTAGATGGTTCTGTAGAAATAAAGTGGCTCATACTACCCATGAGAAAGCTTGAATAGCGATGTTATTGATTATTAAAATTCTCTCATATTTAATAATAATATTAAGTTGTATGAGCAGAATGAAGCGTGTACCACATTATTTTGCTTATAAATGTAGTTTTTTTATTTTTTATTTATTTTTTTTCACTTTTCCATTCATTTTATTTTTTTTAACATTTTTTATTGATTTATAATCATTTTACAATGTTGTGTCAAATTCCAGTGTTCAGCACAATTTTTCAGTCATTCATGGACATATACACACTCATTGTCACATTTTTTTCTCTGTGAGTTATCATAACATTTTGTATACTTCCCTGTGCTATACAGTGTAATGTTGTTTATCTATTCTACAATTTTGAAATCCCAGTCTATCCCTTCCCACCCTCCACCCCCCTGGTAACCACAAGTCTGTATTCTCTGTCTGTGAGTCTATTTCTGTCCTTTATTTACGCTTTGTTTTTGTTTGTTTGTTTGTTTTTGTTTTTTAGATTCCACATATGAGCGATCTCATATGGTACTTTTCTTTCTCTTTCTGGCTTACTTCACTTAGAATGACATTCTCCAGGCGCATCCATGTTGCTGCAAATGGCATTATGTTGTCAGTTTTTATGGCTGAGTAGTATTCCATTGTATAAATATACCACACCTTCTTTATCCAGTCACCTGTTGATGGACATTTAGGCTGTTTCCATGTTTTGGCTATTGTAAATAGTGCTGCTATGAACATTGGGGTGCAGGTGTCATCCTGAAGTAGATTTCCTTCTGGATACAAGCCCAGGAGTGGGATTCCTGGGTCATATGGTAAGTCTATTCCTAGTCTTTTGAGGAATCTCCACACTGTTTTCCATAGTGGCTGCACCAAACTGCATTCCCACCAGCAGTGTAGGAGGGTTCCCCTTTCTCCACAGCCTCTCCAGCATTTGTCATTTGTGGATTTTTGAATGACGGCCATTCTGACTGGTGTGAGGCGATACCTCATTGTAGTTTTGATTTGCATTTCTCTGATAATTAGTGATATTGAGCATTTTTTCATGTGCTTTTTGATCATTTGTATGTCTTCCTTGGAGAATTGCTTGTTTAGGTCTTCTGACCATTTTTGGATTGGGTTGTTTATTTTTTTGTTATTGGGTCGTATGAGCTGCTTATATATTCTGGAGATCAAGCCTTTGTCGGTTTCATTTGCAAAAATTTTCTCCCATTCCGTAGGTTTTCTTCTTGTTTTACTTCTGGTTTCCTTTGCTGTGCAGAAGCTTGTAAGTTTCATTAGGTCCCATTTGTTTATTCTTGCTTTTATTTCTTCTAGGAGAAAATTTTTGAAATGTATGTCAGATAATGTTTTGCCTATGTTTTCCTCTAGGAGGTTTATTGTATCTTGTCTTATGTTTAAGTCTTTAATCCATTTTGAGTTGATTTTTGTATATGGTGTAAGGGAGTGTTCTAGCTTCATTGTTTTACATGCTGCTGTCCAGTTTTCTCAACACCATTTGCTGAAGAGACTGTCTTTATTCCATTGTATATTCTTGCCTCCTTTGTCGAAGATGAGTTGACCAAAAGTTTGCGGGTTCATTTCTGGGCTCTCTATTCTGTTCCATTGGTCTATATGTCTGTTTTGGTACCAATACCATGCTGTCTTGATGACTGTAGCTCTATAGTATTGTCTGAAGTCTGGGAGAGTTATTCCTCCAGCCTCTTTCTTTCTCTTCAGTAATGCTTTGGCAATTCTAGGTCTTTGATGGTTCCATATAAATTTTATTATGATTTGTTTCTAGTTCTGTGAAATATGTCCTGGGTAACTGGATAGGGATTGCATTAAATCTGTAGATTGCCTTGGGCAGTGTGGCCATTTTAACAATATTGATTCTTCCAATCCAAGAGCATGGAATATCTTTCCATTTTTTAAAGTCTTCTTTAATTTCCTTCATCAATGGTTTATAGTTTTCTGTGTATAATTCTTTCACCTCCTTGGTTAGATTTATTCCCAGATATTTTATTACTTTGGGTGTTATTTTAAAGGGGATTGTTTCTTTACTTTCTTCTTCTGTTGATTTATCGTTAGTGTAAAGAAATGCAACTGATTTTTGAACGTTAATTTTGTAACCTGCTACCTTGCTGAATTCTTCAATCAGCTCTAGTAGCTTTTGTGTGGACCTTTTAGGGTTTTCTATATATAGTAACATGTGATCAGCATATAATGACACTTTTACCCCTTCTTTTCCAATTTGGATCCCTTTTATTTCTTTCTCTTGCCTGACTGCTGTGGCTAGGACTTCCAGGACTATGTTGAATAGGAGTGGTGATAGTGGGCATCCTTGTCTTGTCCCAGATTTTAGTGGGAAGCTTTTGAGTTTTTCACCGTTGAGTACTATGCTGGCTGTAGGTTTGTCATATATAGCTTTTATTATGTTGAGATATGTTCCCTCTATACCCACTTTGGCGAGAGTTTTTATCATAAATGGGTGTTGAATTTTATCAAATGCTTTTTCTGCATCGATTGAGATGATCATGTGGTTTTTGTCCTTTCTCTTGTTGATGTGATGTATTACATTGATTGATTTGCGTATGTTGAACCAGCCTTGTGTCCCTGGGATGAACCCCACTTGGTCATGATGTATAATCTTTTTTATGTGTTGTTGGATTCTATTTGCTAAAATTTTGGTGAGGATTTTGGCGTCTATGTTCATCAGTGATATTGGCCTATAATTCTCTTTTTTTGTAGTGTCTTTGCCTGGTTTTGGTATCAGGGTGATGGTGGCTTCATAGAATGAGTTTGGGAGTATTCCCTCCTTTTCAATCGTCTGGAAGAGTTTGAGAAGGACTGGTATGAGTTCTTCTTTGTATGTTTGGTAGAATTCCCCGGTGAAGCCGTCCGGTCCTGGACTTTTATTTGTAGGGAGGTTTTTAATTGCTATTTCTATTTCCTTTCTAGTGATCGATTGTTCAAGTGTTCAGATTCTTCTTGATTCAGTTTTGGTGGACAGTATGTTTCCAGAAACTTGTCCATCTCCTCTAGGTTATCCAGTTTGGTTCCATATAGTTTTTCATAATATTCTCATATGATATTCTGTATTTCTATTTTGTTTGTTGTAATTTCTCCATTTTCTTTTCTTATTTTGCTAATTTGTGCTCTCTCTTTTTTCTTCTTTGTGAGTTCGGCCAGAGGTTTGTCGATTTTATTTACTTTTTCAAAAAACCAGCTTTTGGTTTGGTTGAATTTTTCTATGGTCTTGTTAATCTCTATTGTATTTAATTCCTCTCTGATCTTTATTATTTCCTTCCTTCTGCTGCTTTTTGGGGCTTTTTGTTCTTCTTTTTCTAATTCATTCAGGTGGTGGGTTAAATTGTTTATTTGAGATTGTTCTTCTTTTTTGAGGAAGGCCTGTATTGCTATAAACTTCCCTCTTAGCACTGCCTTTGCTGTGTCCCATAGGTTTTGAGTGGTTGTGCTTTCATTATCATTTGTCTCAAGGTATTTTTTAATTTCAGCTTTGATTTCCTCATTGATCCATTGTTATTTCAATAACATATTGTTTAATTTCCATGCTTTCCTTTTGTTCTCCTTTGTTTCTCTGTTGTTGATTTACAGTTTCATGGCATTGTGGTCAGTAAAGATGCTTGAGATAATTTCTATCTTCTTAAAATTGTTGAGGTTTCTTTTGTGCCCAAGTACATGATCGATCCTGGAAAATGTCCCATGTGCACTTGAAAAGAATGTATATCCTATTTTTGGGGGGTGTAATGCTCTGAAAATATCCACCAAATCTAGTTTTTCTATTGTAGTATTTAATTTCTCTGTTGCCTTGTTTATTTTCTGTCTGGAAGATCTGTCTAGTGATGTTAATGCAGTGTTAAAATCTCCAACTATGATTGTATTCCCATCAATATCCCCCTTTATCTCTGTTAGTAATTCTTGTATGTACTTAGGTGCTCCTATGTTGGGTGCATATATATTAACGAGTGTAATATCCTCATCTTGTATCACTCCTTTAATCATAAAATGTCCTTCTTTATCTTTCTTTTAAATGTAGTTTTTTTAAAAACAAATAAGGTGTCAATTGTTGAGAAGAGGAAAGAGAATGGCAATAATAGTAAACCATGCCTGTTCTAACCCAATGATGTGTACGTTTTAAACTACGTCTCCACATAAGACTAATATTTAAGGACCTGCATTTGGTGTCATTATTCTAAATGTGTGCAGGATCATGTGGATAAAAGTAACACAATTTTAAAGTTTAATTTGACTTTTTTTGCCATATCTGACTGCCCTTTTAATTGCATGCTGAGTTTGGTGATGTGTCCGATTTTCCTTGTGGCATCACAAGAATAAAAGAAGTAGAAAGAAAAAAATACATATATAGGAATCAAGAGTCCCTGAAATTTCTATTTAAATGTTCAGTCTCAGCACCTACCGTGGTGGCTCTTTCTCTTTCTTCTTTGCTAAATGATCTCACTTTCAGTGTTGGAGGTTATTCTCTCGAACCGTTTCAGACAGTTTTCTGTTATTACTTTAATTCTCAGGAAGCTGTTGGCAATTGCTACCAAATTGCTTCATGGATCAATTCTTCCCTCATAGCCCATTAAATTCTGCTTTTTTGTCCTGAGTGAGAAGTCACAAACACATTTGGTTACATTTGGTCAGCAGGCCATAAGCCCTTAACTCCTGTTTAGAACTTACTGCGGTAGACTCACATTAGAATTCTGAATGCCCCATTTTGTGGGGCTTTTCCAGATTTGACACCATATCTTGCTATTAAGGAAAGGTGTATTGGGATTCAGTGTTACTTGCTTGGATATGTAATCAGGAAGGGGTGTAAGTACACCGGATGTGGTTATTGGCTAAATACCAATAGTCTTGTTGTTGATTGCAAAAATGGCCACAGATTAGTCCTTTCCCCTCATCTAGGCTGCTTGGTGATGTGACTCCGCAGCTCCGGTAGCCAATAAGTGGGTCTCTTTCCCTACTGCTTAAATGTGAGCTGGCCTGTGACTTGCTTTGATAACAGCACGTGGCAGGAGTCATGATGTACCTGTCCCAAGCCTTGCCTTCAAGAGGCTGTGCACGCTGCTGCTTGCCGTCCTGGAAGCCTGCTTCCCCCAGGTGAGGGGGCCCAGACTGACTTGCTGGAAGATGAGATGCCACTTGAAGGAGAACCACTGACCATGTCCTGACCTATATTCAACAAGACCCCAGCTGACTCGAGGCACAGCTAAGCCCAGGCCAGATTACTGACCACAGAGCTAAATTAATGGTCATTGTTTTAAGCCGTTGATTTTGTAGTTTCTTATGCTATAAAAATTAATTGATAAAAGCCTTATCTTATTGGTTCTGGCAGTTCTTGACATTCCACTTTCCAGCTTCTATCCCAAACTAAGAAATCCTTGCTGGATGCCTTGTTAGAAAACTAATGAAGATAAGGATCTATCACTATAACATTTATGCCTCTGAAGGTATCAGTCCTCTATTAAAAGACTGCAAACAGCTGGTTATTGCCTTTTGAATAATACTCAAGCTTATCAACTCAACATTTAAAGCCCTCCACAATCTGATTTTAGCCTACCTTCTCAGCCTGGTATCTAATTCCATTCAAAAACATTTTTTTTCCAGACTATCCAGATTACTTTATTTTTCCCAGATTTTGAGGCTTTCCCACCTCCTGTCCTTTCCCTATACTGTTTCCACTACCTGGAATGATCCCAGCCTCTCATGTCTGCACGGTAAAATCCCACGTAACTGTCAAGGTTCATTTCAAATGTTTTCTTTTTCGTGATGCTTTTCCCAAACATCCTGATCAGAGTGGAGGATTTCTTCGTCCCTTGAATGCTGAAAGGCCTTGGCTTCTAGCCTTCAGAAGTGACTGAAGGATCTTGGGTTCTCATTGCTTTGACCCCCATGATGCTCCGGTAGAGAGGACATGGCCTCTACCAGTGTCATCATCCAACCTCCCGAGCACTCATCACAGGCCTGAGCCTCACATACGAGGGCAATGAGTCCCCTTAATTACCCTGTCTGGTGGTATTACTTTCAGTTCATATGTGATAAAAGTGAGGCTCAAAAACCTAAGTAATTGGTCCAAGGTACCACAAATCCCAGGCGACGGTATTAAACCTGAGCTTCCACTTTGTCTCTTAGGTCCCCCTCACAGGAGACCTTGTGCAGGGACACACAGCAGTTGCTAAGTCAGGGTCTTGGCGGAGCATGGTCAGAGCTTTGACCACATATATCAGCCCAAAGGAACCTCTACACTGAATTAGGGAGTCACATGAAGGAAAGAAATTGCTAAGAAGATTTGCTGGGGGTAGCTGGTCAGAAATACTGGGCTCTATCAAGACTTGCTTCTTCAACTTCCTTTGCCTAACCTAGAATGTTCTGAAATATTCTACAAGTTATTATTGCCAGACCTTGGTTCACCACTACAGATAGTCAATAAACTCCTGCTGTTTGCTGTCAATTGGGAACTAGCAATTTCCCACCCACCCCACCTTCTAGTTGTGATGAATTCCTGTTTCTATAGTCTAGCTTGTTTGTAGGATTGGCTGTGACCCTAATGGATCAGATTTCAACATGGTGGCTGCCTCTTGGCCCAGGTCCTGGTTGCTCATGGGCAGCGGGTATCCAAGATGAGACTCAGAAAGCTTGGCCTGGCTGCTGGGAGGTGCCGGCAAGCTCTGTCCTTTTATGAGGACTTTTACCAGGACCTAGTTGGTTTGTTTGGAAAGCCACAGATTATTCTCTCACACACATTAGGGAAGTGGACAAGTTCCTAATACTTGTGAGTGACTTCCTTCTTCAAATATTAAAAAGAAAGGAACTCAAAAGGCATCACATGTTGGTGATGGAAAGGTGTTCTCATGGACAGAAGCATTTGGATACCCGGTTTGAACGACAGAAATGATGAGAACGACTTCATGACTCGCAGCCGGCCTCGCCGCAGTCTTGGACGCAATGACCCCACTGTTAGTCTTCAGTTTGGTTGAGAGGTGGCATCTGCCGGGCAGGCAGAGCTCACACCTGGGGTGTCGCGGGAAGAGAGGTCTGTCCTTGAATCTGGGGTCTATAGGATGCAGGCTACTGGATTAAACTTGTGCTCCCATCAAGGAGTTTCCTGGGTCTCAATCTCAAGGGGTCCTCCTCCTACCAGGACCTTGGATGTGGATGCTCAGAGAACAGTGAATGTGCCTGAAGATCACAGCAGAAGTCTGTTTCCCCCAAGGAAACAGCTGCCCACTGCAGAAGGCTCTGCCTGTGTGGAGATCTCGTTACCACCCAAGCAGTACCTAATTTGGGAGATGGTGGTTCATGCCAAGTTCCCTCCTCAGCTTCTTGACAGTCTCTATCACAGAGGAGCTGCAGCGGGCTGGTGCCAGACGGGTTCCCAGTTCCATGTGAAACAGCAAATATCTGCAGACACTGTGGGGGCCTGGCAGCACGCTGGGCCCAGAGGGGAATTAGACTTGGTTTCTAGTCTCCAAAATCTCTCCAAGGATATGATATAAATACACGGCATTAAAGAGAAAAAACAGACAGAGCTTGTAGTACAAACTGCTTCTCGTTGTGTCTCCCATGCTTTGACGCCATTGGGTTTCATTTGCTTCCTCTTTCATGAAGTCACTTTCTCATTTTTAGTTCTAACAACAGCAGTGACAACAGTGAAGCTGTGTTTCTCCAACATCTTCTTGCCAATTACTGTGCTTCACTCTGAACTAATAACCTGCCATTTGCAACAGGCTGTTCCTGGAGGCTCATGGTGGGACTCTGGCACATAATAGGTGTGAGGAAAATGCTTACAGAGTGGAAGAATTATTCAGTATATCAAGGAAGGCAAGCCAGGGGGTGAAGTGTGTGTTCTTTAATATCACGAAGCCTGAGCTTGAAGTGTGGCCCTGCCACTTACCTGCAGGGACACCATAGGCAAATGTCTTTAGCTCTCAAAGTCTTTCAGTGTCCCTGCCTGTCAAATGGGGATAATAACAACAATAACAATAATAATGATACCTAAACTAAAAGTTGTTAGAGATTTAAGCGATAAGCTCAGTATGCAGGACAAATGAAGCACTTAATAAATATTATTATTATTACTGTTATGATTGTTCTCTTTGCCAGGCCTTCTACAAAGTGATTTATCTGCATCTTTTTTCACTGAATGTTCACAGTGTACACTTTGAAACAGGTATTAATATACATATTTTAAAAAGAAAAAAAGACACTATGAACTCATCTACAAAACAGATTCACAGACATAGTAAACAATCTTATGGCTACTGGGAGAAAGAAGGTGGGAAGGGATAAATTTGGGACTTTGAGATTTGCAAATGTTAGCCACTATATATAAAAATAGATTAAAAAATAAAACAAGTTTCTTGTGTATGGCATAGAGAACTATAGTCAATATCTTATAATAATCTTTGATGAAAAAGGACATATGCATGTATATGTATGACTGGGACATTGTGCTGTACACCAGAAGTTGATACATTGTGACTGATGGTACTTCAATTAAACAAACGAACGAACAAACAAATATATATATGTATGTATGTATGTATTTTACTTCCTAATGGAAAATCAAGACAAAGAGAGAAAAATTTGGTCCAAGGCCAAAGAAGGGACTGTCTCAGAGATCTAATCTCTCAACCCCCAGCAGCCACAGAAGGTGAAGGTGTGAGAAAAGAAAGGCTCTTTATGAACTTAAAAAAATTTTTTTAAACACTCTGTAAACTCTGTGGGAGGCTTATTATTCCAGAACTGGCAAAGGTGATTCTACACAACTCAGCTGGTCCATAAGTGTGGCTGTCCTTGAAGCAAGATAACTCAGATCAGAGCTAGGATTTTGCAGAAGACTACTATTATTTCCCATCAAACAGAACACAAGGACTCTCATTTCCTTTGTTACCGGAAACTTCCCTTTCTCAGGCTGCTCGTTATACCAAGAACGGGCTGCCAGCCTATAATTTAAGGTCTCTTCAGCAGCCTCAGGGTCCCATCCACATCTGGGTCTTCACTACAGAAGACTAAAAGACTAACTCTCTCTGACCAGCTCCCTGCCAGTCCACATGCAGACACAGAGACAAGTCTGCACACACTAAGAGTGCCTCGAGGGGCCAAGAGTGTCTTTGGCAGGGTGGAGTCAGCCAGAGCTCCTAAACCGTACTCAGATCTGGAACTTGGCCACTCCTGGCCCCTAGGACCTTGGGCTTTTCTACAGTTGCTTCCCATAAAGCAGATTCCCAAAAGGCTCAGCTCCTGGTGGGTCTCTGGTGATGATGGTGGCATCTCCAATAGCAAGGTCTTCCACGAGCTACTCCCTGGTCATGGACCTACAGTGCATGATACCCGGCCTGCCCTTGGGGGGCTCCCATTTAGTGTGGGACTCCTGGCAGCAGCATCTCATGGTGACGGCAGCTGCTGGGTTCCTGTACTAGTGGCCATGGGCCATACTCACAGCAACTGCACCAACCTCCAAACCTCTCAGGTTCTCTGGCATCTTAGAGTCCACCCTGAGCTGCGCCCTCCACTGGCAGCGATGAGAAACGAGCTCTTACAGAACATCTTCCTCAACCTGCAGAACTGCTTACATTGTTACTACTACTACGACCGATAATAAATTAATATTAAAAAGTTACATTTTTACACATTTGCAGCATGCAGACACTATATTAATATATTTTATCTTCATCACAATTTTATAAGGTAAATACCCCAATACACATTTCAATACACATTTAAGACATGAAATTGAGGACCAGAGAAGCTAAATGACTTATTCAAGGTTATTAGCTGGAAGGTGGCAGAGTCAGTATTCAAACTCAGATTTGTCTAATTTAAAAAGCTCTTACTTTTACCCTCAAAATGCCATCTTTCAAGTGAGAGGTACTGGCCCTGGAGACTTGTACACGTTGCCTTGTATAAAGAACGTGCGGACAGAGGTTACCGTGCCAACCACCCATCCTTCTGAGATGGCCCAGGTATCCACCCAGCTCAGCCTGAGCTCTCGGGATTCTGGGGAGCGTCCCTACCTCCTGGAAGTGCTGTCAGGACACTGGCAACAGCTTAAATTCTGTATCACACCCCTACCCTCTCTGCCACCACCTCTCCTTCCTACCTCTCCAAAGCAAATCCCTAAGACATGCAAACCAAATTCCCCATTCTGGCTGACCTAAGTTCCCTGAAAAGTAGTGGCAATGGCTGTTTCTTACACGCAATAGACTGATTTGTGGGTCTCCCAGAAAACCAGCTGAAGTCAAATCTAATAACTAGTATAAAACTCCAGCTTTGATCATCCATGAGTGGAGTATCCATGGAAAATGTTTAATCTCACATGGGGTAACATATGCAAGACGTCTCTGAAAAGTATAAAATATCCTGCAAATGCCAAGTCTGATTATTCTTGTCACTACCACACTCACCCTCTGGCAGGTATGCGCTGAGGGAATATGAATGACTTCAGGACCAGTCCTAGCCAAGCAGAGCTGCAAAGGTAGCATGTGTGATGGGGAGGCCCGGAGACGGCAGGGTTAGAGCCCTCATGTGATAGTCGGGAAACCTGGGTCTGAGCCTGACCCTGCTACTAACAAGCTGGGAAAACTGTGGCAAGCTACTGGCCAGCTTTCTCTGAGCTTCCATTCAAAAATAATTCAGTAACAATAATAATGCCATACATAAAACAATGATTGCAACTGTTACCAACTGCTGTATACTCACTCCAAACCATGTGCTTGTGTAAGAGCTTTGCATAAAACAGTTCTTCCCTTCATTCTCATAACGGTCCTCTGTACCGTTAACAGCCCCGTTTTACAGAGGCATAAACAGAGGCCCAGAGATGTTAAGAGACTTAAACTGGCTTCGTGTCAAGTAAGGAAGGAAGCCTGTATTTGGATCTAAGCTGAATTCTATTTTCCTTTTCCTTGCAAAATCAAGTGGAAGTGATGTGGGGGTTATCTGTGCCCTGTTTCTACGTCACTTGTAGGAAAATTAGCTATGGTTAGATTTCAAATTCTTAAAGAAGGAGGAAGAATTTCGTTAGTATCCCAGAGAGAACAAATAGGCTCCTAATAAGTGAAGCAAGCACATGATTGATTATGACGTTTTCCTAATACATGAGCTCTGCCTGCTCGCTCTCTGGAAAATGCCTTTCAGAGTGAGGGCGTTGCTCCCAGAGAGGCTACCTTGAGAGAAAATGGATTATTGTACTTAACTCCTCTTGTTACAGCTATCGATTGAGGCTTCTTCTCTCTTGCTGCGTCTAGACTGTGAATTTTTTCATGGAAAGTGCTGGAACTTATCTGCATCCTCCTACACAGGGCTTGTCACATAGTACATTAATGTTCAATGGCAGAATGAATGGACATGTGCTGCAGAATGAATGAATGTATAAATGAATGAATGTCTGGTTCCTTATCCTTGGGATTCTTTGTTCTTTTCTGGTAGAGCTAATTGACTTCCTGGTCAAGCTAAATGGCTAATCTTGTCCTCTGTCACTTGGAAGTCAAGAAACCTAGTTCAGCAGCTCAGGTTTTGAGCCAAACTTGGCACTTGTTTCTCCTTCTTATAAAAGCGTCGTGGACATTTGCTGTCTGTGGGTACCCAGAACTCATTTTACGTTCTTTCAGGAACACCTGCTCGCTATTCATATTTCTTGTGACCCTGATTGGGGTAACACTCCTTTCTTCCCTCCAGCCCCAGGAGTGAACCTAGGGCCCAAGTATGACAGTCGGGGTATCCCCATCCTCTGGCTAGTCAGTTGCTTAGTTCATAGACAAACACATCACTCACGCCGCCCCCAGTGAATGACAGGACTTCTGCTGAGCCAGTCAGGGAAAGGAAGCTCTTTTCCACTAGGGACACTGGGCTGGTTCAGTGGAAGCCTATAGCAGCTGGTGGCCATATTGCTACTAAAAGAGGATGGCCTGCCCAAGAACGATGTCAAATTAGGAAGAGTTGTGAGAAGAGATGAAGAGAAAGGTATTCTTGACAACACAATTTACATGCTATTTAAGAGTTCATCCAGACTTGGAACCAAATCTGCTATTGGATGTTCAGTAATGTAATCCAACAAAGCCAGCCCCCTCTGGGGTGTGTGTGTGTGTGTGTGTGTGTGTGATCTGACCACCAGCTTGGACGGCCATTGAATCCCATCGCCATGTCTTGCTTTAAGGAACTAACCTAACTTGCTCCCACTGACGGATACAGGCAGCCCTTCTGATCCATGTCTGCCCTGTGCGTGTGACTGTGTACTCTCTAAGTCTTTGATCTTCAAGTGTGGGATGGTTCCATCACTACCAGAGTACTGAAGCTGCTGTTCCGACATATGTTAGTGGAGAAAACTGGTTGTTTTCAGTTAAAGATACAGTAGCCTGACTTAATAGGTAAGAGCCTTTGGTCTCAGGTAAACTGGGTTCAAATTCCACTCTGCCTACTCAGAAGCTATATAACCTTAGAAAATTGCTTTATCACCATGACACTAAGCTCTCTTGACTGCAAAATGGGGATAAAAAGGTCCTCATTGCAAGGAATTAGATAAGTTATGTAAAGTGCATAGAGCTTGGCAGTACATAGTAAATGCTCCATAGCAGTGTCTATTGCATTATTTTTTTATAAGCCTTAAAGGCAATCTACT
Source organism: Camelus bactrianus (assembly GCF_048773025.1). Classification (NCBI taxonomy): domain Eukaryota; kingdom Metazoa; phylum Chordata; class Mammalia; order Artiodactyla; family Camelidae; genus Camelus; species Camelus bactrianus. The sequence continues at coordinate 37,402,021 of NC_133550.1, read as the reverse complement.
CGCCTCTTTGGTCTCCCTTAAAGCTGTATGCTGACTATTGTATGAAAACAGATACAAGTGTATCTGTTTTTAAAGCTGTATCTGACTATTGTATGAAAAACAGATACAAGAAAGAAAACATCATCTCAAAGAATGACCATTATAAAGCAGATTGAGTGATTACTAAAATCTTCAGAAACTGGAGGTGATCGGGCCTATACTGTTGTGTAATATGGACTTTGGAAGGAAAATAAAAACACCCAGAAGGTTTTTTTTTTTTTAAATTGAGAACTCTTAGGCGGAACAATAAAGATATTATAATTTATGAGGCACCAAGTAATTTACATGAATACCAAAAAATATGGAAAGCCATTTTAGATTTCATTAAAAAGGATTAGAGAAATATGGGTAGGACTTCTTAATATGAAACCAGCTAAATCAAACATCACAAGTAAACAAATATATGGAGGGCTTTATTACAATAATTTATTTACACGTATGTGATACTGTACTATGAAATTTTTAAAAGGCAGGCATGCAATGTCGATGGAGACAAAAAGAGTCTCTGTGCAATTTTTTTTTTTTGGAATGAAAAAAGAAAGGTAAAACAGCGGGTGGAAAAGCAAAATAATTGTAGTCGAAAAGAAATATTAAGGAAAATATAATGATATGCTGGGAGAGCAATATTTCTAAAGACACGAAGGTCCTTAGAGAAAGAATAAAGTGTGGTTGGCAGAGACGGTAAAATGTAATGTCGGGGAGGGGGAAGATTCTGCCTTTGTCCCTCTTGAGTTCTTGTGGCTGGACTCATAATAAAATTGACACAAGACAGATTAACTGGAGGAAAAGAAACAAATTCAATTCATGTGCACGGAGGTCTCATAGAGATGGGATCTAGGAAGTGGCCAAAGCAGGCAGCTTTTATACTTTTTTAGACAAAGAAACAATGGATTTGAGAGGAATTGACAGGACAAAGAAACATGGGCTTGGGTGCTTAATTAGCAAGGAATTTAAGCAAAGTCTGGGCTTGGGTAGCAAATTAGTAAAGAATAACAAGCTTTCTTCTCTACAGTCTTCGCCCTGACTTCCCTGACTCTGGGATAAGGATGTCTTCTACTTCGCGGTATAGGGAGGGTCCCTTTCACTTGGGAGATTTGTTTCCTGCTTTCAGGGAGACAGAGAGGAGGGTCAGAGCCTCTTGCATCGGCTGTTTCTTAAGTAACTTTTAATTCAAAATAATCACTGAACCATTGAGGTGTATTTTGGGGTGGCCGGTCCCAGGCCCCCATGGGACCAAGTAAAGGGCCCTCTTCCGATGCTCCATAGCAGCCAGTACTGTGGCACTGGCTTTTGAGAAAAGAGCTTTGTTGCAAGTTTAACCTGCAAGGAGAGAGGAGGCCAGGCTCAAATCTGTCTCCCCGCTCTGGGATTCTGTCAAGTTTTCATGAGTTAGCAGAGGAGGGCTGGTATTCGGAAGCGTTGGTGGGGCAGGTCTGCACTGGAGGATTTGGAACCCGGTCCTTTACAGTAATTCCACATCTTCCTAGACAGCAGACCTTTTGCTTCTGAAAGGGTTCTGGCCTTCAGGTTCTGGTCGCGTCTCCATCCCTTGGTTCCGCAGGGGGAGAAACTTTGGTTCTAGGTGTTATTTCAGATCAAAATGTTCTCCTCTGAGTGTGTTTAGGCTACGTGATACAGTTTTATTCTATTGTCTCCGAAAAACAACTCAGTATCATGTTAGCAACAGGGTAGGGCCAGGTTGGGGTTGGCTCTGCAGTCACATTTCTATATGCCATCCACACTGAGTTCTTTCCTCATCAATATATTTCAGTTTTTGTTGGCTCCTCTCTACATCCCCATATTTACCCTACTAAGCACTTAATGTATGAACACATTTTAACTAATGTGTCTAGATTGAGGCCTCATGGTCTAACACCATCACCAACAAAAGTCTTCCTTCTAGTTTCTCAGAGTTGGCAATTCCCCCCAAACTGATTGCCTTTGGAAGGCAAGGAATGAGAGGCAGGTGCCCTCCTAAGAGCTCTCCTGATTAAGAGATGAGGGCTTTGCAATTGAAACTGATTTCTTTTTCCAAACGAGGCTGAATTCTGTCTCTGTTGCCTTCGGACCTCTCCCTCGTCCCTTTAAATGTCACATCTGCCTGCATCCCTCACTATGTTTTGCATAGGTCAGGATGCTTCCCCCCCACTCAGCTGAGGAGGGATGAAGTCTTGGGCACCGAGGATTCATCATCTTTATAGATGTTACATGTGCTCAGTGCTAGAAAGAAAAGCCACAAAACACTGCCTTTAAACAAGGGTCTGTGAAATCCCCTGGTCCCAGGAATTTAGCCCTCAGAAATATTTAATGCCATCCGGGGGCTTCTTGAGTGGCATCAGAGATGGGTGACTACTAACTAGTTGGTAAACACCACTTGCTCATGGTTGTGTGGCTGCTGTGAGGTTATTATCTTCTTTTCACTCCTGGGTGTAAATGCCCATCAGGTATGCATGTCCAATGCCTTGGACGCTGATGGGAGATCCATCTCAATTACTGAATAGGAGGTTGAGCAGCAATTTTGCCTCTTAACCAGCAGCTGAGTATTGCAGAACCTAGGCAATGCTCCACGTCTAGTGTGTGTTATTTCTGGAGGAAAGTTAGCCTTGAATCTTTGTCTACCCCCCCCTGAAACTTGTAATTGGTGTGTTGCGTTTAAATCATAGTCTAAATTTTGTTTGCTGTTAACACTCCCAGGATATCTATTTGGAGCAGGAATGGCAAGAATAAGAGGCGAGTGTTTTGCCTAGAGAATTAATCTAAGAACCCAAACAGAATCCTTTCCAGAGGCAAGAAAATTGACAGAAAATGATGGGTGAAACACAGCTTGCTGTCAGAGTAATCATCTTTAGTTGTGGGAAGGGCGGGGGGTGGAGGGTGAGAATGATCACCATTAAATGAAACAAGTATCACGGGGAAGGCATTTCTGGGAGCACATTTTGATGGAGATGCCTCATCAGCTGCCAAATCTCTCGGCAGCTTGGTGAAGATCGTTCTGCAAATGGCCACGGAGGCCTGGATTTCCTCACTTCACATTTGCACCTTGCAGCTTTTAAGGGCCATTAGGACCTAAATACTGCCCCATCAAAGCTCTATGTGAGAGGAGCTGTTGCTGGCAGCCACATAGCCCGTGGAACCTCAGCCTCCGACATTCTTAATAGGTAAATACTTTTGCTTATGAGAGAGAATGATGATCTGAAAATGCTGACGCTCTCATACTCTCGGCCTCCGCGAGCAGGTAGAAATGTGACATCAACGCCCATCACAGCCTTATGAGAGCGTCGCTGTCCCGAGGGGTGGGCTGGAGCATCAGAGACCTCACCTTTTGAAAAGGTTGCATAATGTGAGACATTAAGATTAAGGCGGTATTTACTGTTCCGTTCTTACATAGATATTCCCAGATTCACAGGGAGGTATTATTTCCCTTTAAAATGCTTTCTGTGCCTGCCAGTTACTGAATGCAATCAGATAGCTTTGCGTGGGCTAGCATACCAATTAGAGGCCTTGTCTGGGTTACGTGTGATGCCTTCCCTCTGAAACTCAATAGCACGTCTGCACGTAAACAGATACAGAGAAGAGAAAGCCCAATTCTCATAAAAAGCCTGGAGACTATATCCGTTCTTAAAATTACATGTGTACGTAGGCTCAAGGTAGAAGGCAAAATAGCCATAAAGTGTGGTGAATACACGAAGATTAATGAGGGGAAGAATCTGACAAAAATATTTAATTAGAATGCAATGGCCTGGCCCTATTATCTTGTATTATTATACATCTTGTCACTAACCAAACCTGTAGCTAAACTGCAGGCATTTGTCTTCATTATGTAGTAAAACAGTATAATGAGCAGGTTCCAAATAACGAATAACAGCCCTGAAATCATCACAAACCTGGAGAATGGTAAACGTTTCTATTTCGATTCCATGGGCTCTGGCAGCGAGAGCCCAGCCCTGCTCTAAGAGAGGAAGCAAGAAGAATTCTTCTGTGTTGAAAACTGTGGGTAGGGACGTAAAACCAAGGTGACTTCTATGGTGATAGCCAGTGAACTGGGCATCCAGAGGCCCAGAGGCCTGGCTCTGCAGTAAACTTACCAGGAGAGTTTTCTGGATTGCAGTTTCCTTATCTGTCAGACGTGATGGATGTGCATCATCTCGAAGGTCCCTTCTGGTGCTAATATTCTGTGTTCAAGAAAATGATAGGAATTGTTAATTCTTGTTGGGGTCTAGTGTAACTGATAGGCAGGAAGCCATTCTTCATTCATTCATTTGTTCATTCACTACACATTTATTGAATGTCAAATAGAATGCCAGCTGCTATTTCAAGTATGAATGGTCCAGAGATGAAATTTCTGCCCCTAACATAGTTCTGTGGTTTTCAGTTCTAACTGCACGTTAGATCAACTGGGGAAATGCAGGAAAACTCTGATGCCTGGGCCCTAGCCCCAGAGAGTCTCATTGAACTGGTTTGCAGTAGGGCTCCATCTAAAGTATGGTCTGGCTGGAGAAACTCCTGATCTGGAGGAAGATGCAGAAATTACAGCACATTACATGATAGTGTTAAGGATGGTGTCTCTGAAAGAAACACCTTCCACTCACTGAGAGAATCAAGGGTCCAGAGGAAGTTCTCTGCAAGAAGTAATGTCTGAGGTCAAGTTTAGAAGGTGAGCAAGAGTAACGCTGGCTGAGAGGTGTTGGACTCAGGGTGGGCTGCCCCCAAACATGCCACAATGACACACTGATGATTCTGAATGGAAGTTACTTAAGACACAGCTAATGCAGGAGGATCACTCTGACCGTCTTTTCTCTCTCCCCAAAAGCAGGAGACAAACTTCCCACGTGAAAGGTGCACTCCCAGCATCTGGAGGTAGAAAGTCACCCTTACTGCCAGAGATGGGAATCTAGGGCCCAGCAGCCTGCATAAACAAACCTGTTACTTCTTTAATTTACTATCCCAAGCCCAGACTTCTTCACTAATTGACCACACAGAACCTGAGTTTCTTCATCCTGTCAATCCCTCACAAATATGTTGCTTCTTTGTCTAAAAGCATACACACTGCCTGCTTTGGTCGCTTCTTAGGTCTCATTTCTATGAGACCCCTGTGCACAAGAATTAAAATTTGTCTTTTTTCTCCTGTTAATCTGTCTTGTGCACACAAGTCCAGCCACAAGTGGAGTACAGGGGGAAATTCCCCTCCCCCACAGAGGGGAAGCACATGTACTCCCGGAAGAGATGGATGCCGAGACATCAGACATGCAGCGAATCTCAAGATTGGCCCAGAATCTCAAGACGTTCAGTATGGCCAGAGCCCAAGGGAAAGCTGGCCAGATGAGGTTCAGGAACAAAGCCTTTGGTATAAATTGCTAACTGTTCCCCAGTAACCCTTTGTTTTAAGGGGGTGCCCATAGCTACCCAATTAGCAACCACATTCCCCAGCTCCCCAGCAGCAACTACATATGGCCACAGAAGTGCGTTCTAGCTGACAGGAATGTGAACAGAAATGATGTGAACAACCTCTAGGTCTCATCCTCAGGGAAACAATTTGCTTGCTTCCCGATCCTCCTTCTGTCTCTCTATGAGCTGAAACACAAAAGTAATGCTTCAACCGTGTTGGTCAACAGCATCCGAGGGAATGAGAGGTAACAAATCAGAAGAAATCCCTTCTCTAAATGATAACTGGATCATCCACTAGCTTGGATGTATACTCTAGGGAGAAATAAAGCTTTTCTTTTTTTTTTTTTGAAAATAAATATTTTTATTACAAAATAGTCCATTCAGAAATTCTAAGCTGCTTGCAAGCTTCCTTAGTTTTAGGTTTATAGCACTTTGCTCGAGTCCAAAGCATAGGTGATTCCATGTACGTAGGGAGAGCATCTGTGGCCCCCAGGGGTTCAGGTGTGCAGGGCCGTCCCACAGGGTCCCCCCTTGTCTGTCTGCAGCAGGTGCCACTCGGTGAGGAGCTCTGAGGACACCTCAGCGTACAGATGTCCAGGCCCCAGCTGCCATCCTCCTCTGGAACTTCGTGCTCTGGCGCAAGGACTCTGGTGAGGACCGTCAGGTGCCTCTCCCCATCCGAGGTCTGAAAGGCTACGTACTTCCTGAGGTTGTTGTCCAGGTCATGGTAGGTAATCGTCCGGTTTACCTGGATGCTGGGAGGGGCTGCCAAAACAAAACAGAGCCTTCCTCTTGTGTTTCCCCAGAATCCTGAATAACAGGAGTATCTCCTCTGTCATCTGATCCATGCTCATGGCTGTCTCAGGCAGTGATCTTCTAGCTCTCCAGAAGCCCTCCTTCCGGGCTTGGGAACATTCATGGATCATCTGCCCTGCCTCCTTGCCAGCGCAGTGTTTGGGAGGCGGAGTCCCTGCCGCTAAGAGTTAGTTGAACAGGAATTCTCGCTGCTGAGATGATTCTCGGCTTGAGGGACCCCGTGGGCTCAGCGACCCATCTTGACCCCGCAGGTGGCCGAGCCGCGATGTCAGTCCTTGCCTGAGTCCAGCGCGTCCTCCATCTCCATGGCCTCCTGATGTCACTCGAAATAAAGCTTGCATTTTGCTCGGGTAATTGTTGGATATTTGTAACAGCAGTGTATAGACTGTTCTCTAATTACTATACCACTCAAAGGTTACTTTCTGGTGAAGAAAAACATCACTTTGGAGGGTTGGCTTTTATAGACATCTCTTTTTGTGAAATTCTGCTGTAGAAAGTATAACATGGGGTTTTTACAAAATCTTATTTTTCAAAAGGAAGACATTTTCTGAATGATAATTTGGGGGGGGGCGATATAGCTCAAGTGGTAAAGTCCATGCTTAGCATGCACGAGGTCCTGGGTTTAATCCCCAGTACCTCCTCTAAAAATAAATCAATAAGCCAAATTCCTTCTCTTCTATCCTCCCCCAAAAAATTAAAAAATTTTTTTCACAGATTACTCCTCGGTCTCAATGTAGTCTTAGTGTATCTAACATATCTTGGTGTTTCTAAGTATCTCAAGATTATGCAAAAATGTTCTTCATTCAACTATCCTGTCTGTCTTTGGTTGATTAAGGCCCATTGTAATTCCAAAGATCTATATTATTAGAATGGGCCTGGAATTGGCCTTTTGTTTAATATTCTGGAATATGATTTTAGTGTGCAATTCCCAGCCTTCATGGTAGTACAAGCTCTCAGACACTTTGTTGGGTTTTGATTGAGAATATTTGCAGAAGAAATTTCCAGGGGAACACTTAGGTGATACACCTCAGGAGGCTGCAGGGCTAGCTGCAATCTCAGGTCCCCAGGGAAAGGAAATCGCCAGTGGAAACATGACTATTACTGGGGAAATAGATCTTCCTGACAGGACATAAATCAGAAGTTCTGACCAGCCATGGCCATGAAAATGCCCTTGGTTGTCCTTTGAGAGCAGAGGTGTTAACACCATCAGTTCAAGAGAGCAAAGAAAACTGGTTTGAATGCCAGGGACCTCCCTTCTGCTTCACTCTAGATCATTCACAGACCTGCTTGCAAACACAGGCAATTGGGGGGAGTGGTTCCAGTGTGCTGTGGGGGGGAGTCAGTCCAGTTGGGTTCTGTCTTCCCAACTGGGGGTGGTTTCCACCATTATTCTCCCGAGCTGAGTGCCTTCATTCAGTCTTGCCCCTAGGACTCTAGATGGGCTGAGGGCCCTCTCCCTCCATCTCTAAGGCTCCTATTCTTTCAGGCTCTCTTGCTGCTGCCTTGGTTCATATTCCCATAACTGTTTATCTGAACTACTGCAGCAGTTGACTCCTCCCTTGGTTCTCTGAATTCTAACTGCATATTATAGCCACAGGCACTTCAAGAGCACGAATCCGAGTGTGCTACTCTCCTGCTCCAGCCCTCCGAGGTCTTCCCTTTGCCCACGGGATTCTTGTTGGACCAGGTCTGTCAGCTTCCTGTAGTTCCCTTGGTATAACTCCTCATTTTTCTTCCCCTAGGTTGGCAGATGCATTGCTTCCCTTGCGCTTGGGAATGGGTGATACCATTGTCACTGCAGGGGTGAAGGAGACACTCCAGTGCCTCCAGGCATCTCTGAGCGCAGAGTTCCCACTCTGCTTCCCTTTGCCTCAGCTCTCGGGAGCTGCAGCTCTGCATGGTTGATGCAGCCAAAGGGTCCATTTGCTGTGAGCATACTTGTAACTAGTTTCTCACCTTCAAGGTATTTCTGCTCTCAGGATAAGAAATCAGATTGGCCATGGATGGTTCTTACGTTATAACTAGCAAGCGGCAGTAGTTGCTCCTTTCGCCTGTGCTATGATTCTAAAAAGCATTAAAAGTCTCCTCCCATCACACACACATACCTGATTCCTAAGAATCAAAACATTATTTAAAACACTTAAGGCAGCAATAGAGAAAAAGAGAATATTAAATGGGGTTAAGGAGTGTCAAAAAAAAAAAAAAGATGGGAAAGAATGGTCTTGAAAATTGAAGAGAAACTTCATGAAACTTCGAATACTCTTCAATTTTGCCAAGAGCTGACCCCGGGCCTAGACATCTGTGGTCCATAGCCAGAGCTGGGTGCGTTTAGGTGGCCTGTGGGCCAATGACTGCAAAGATGGTACTAGCCTACGAAAAAACCCTCTAAGGGGTTGGGATTCTTGGTCACTAGTCCTTTTTCTCTGAATTTCTTGAGAAATGAAGAGGCAAGATATTGAAATGTGAAGAGGATAATAAAAATTTGGCTTTTGGTCCCAGCTTTCCCATTTACTAGCTGGGTGATCTCAGATAAGTAGCTTAACCTCCCTGAGCCTCAGTTTACTTAATGGTAAACGAGGGAACACAAATACCTACTCACACCCTACCATGAGTCTCACTGAGATAAGGAGGTTCAATTGGCAGTACTGAAGCAGCACGCAGAGGTGATCAACAGGTGCTTTATCTCATCTCTTCTGAGCATCAGTCTCATCGGTGCCAAACGTTGGAAGGACTGCTCGCCGTGTCTCTTACAGGGCTGTTAGGATCCATCATCAGACAACGTACATGGAAGGACCACTATACTTTGTATAGTGCTGTATAATGTCAGAAAGATTTGTTATTGTTGCTTTGCTAATTATTGTTATGATTCTTGTAATGATTATTTATGAGGACCTGAAACTTAATGTTCTGTTTTTAAAAGGCTAATGATCCTTTGTCTAAGAAATGAAGATACTTGGTTCTCAGGCAATGCATGTCACCCCTGGCAGCTGTCCACCCACACTTGAGAGAAGGAAGAAAGCCAGTGTGAGAGAAAGTCTTGGCAGTGCCCTGGGAAGCAGAGTGAAGGGAGACCTAAGATGGGATCTAGTTTTTGCATTGCAGCCTCTGGCTTTCAGATGACAGGAGAAAGCTCAGAGCTGCTTTGCTGAAACAGGGTGATGGTTAAATCACAATACAGTGCCAATCTTATACGACGGTAGGTGAATTTCTACCCTATCTCAAAACTCAGCCCAAGCATCATCTATTTTACATGGGCTTGGTCTCTGTGCTCCCACAGCACCCACACCTACCTCTATTTGAGCAGCTATCACACTACATTATATTCCAGCCATTCATCCGTCATCCCTCCATCCATCCATCCTTCAATAATTACGGCATGGCTCTCATGGGCTGGGCACTGTATTAAGTACTGATGTCATACAGTTGGTTCATTCACCTATTTCTTCCACTAGACTGAGAGTTCTGTAAGCCTTTTAAATTCATGCCTATATCCTTGAGGCTTGGCCTAGGGCCTGGTACATAATAGACACTCAGGAGACAGTGTATGTGGTGACTGAGAGCATGCCAAGCCCTGTGCAAATTGCTTAAGCCTTAACTCTCATTGTCTTCATCTGTTATGATAATACTTGCCTCTATGTTTACTCTAAGGATAAAAATTAGATACATGAAACACTAAGGAAGGTACCTAGGATCTACTAAGGGCTGTATAAATGATAGCATAATCGTAGGAAATGACTTAGGCCTACACTCTTCAGCATAGGGGACGGGACTGCCATAGTGATGGGGAAATTCATGCTCCCTGTCCCTGCTTCTGTCGTCCCTCCCCTCTGGCCCCCATCACCAATGCCCTTGTGACCACTGCACATCCAGCAGCATCTCCTGGGCCCCTCTTGCTCGGAGGCTCACTGGGGTATAGAATTTGCTAAGATCTCTGACAGGCCTTCCCAGCACCAGGTGTCATCTGTTCCAATTTTTAGCAACTTTGTCCCTCTTTCTGTTCTCACATCAAGGAGCGTCCCAAGGGGCCAAACTCATATCCGAGCACAAAACCCTTCACTTTAGAAGCAATACCGAAACTGTCTGGCCAAGAACAATGTCCCTTTCCCCAGGATTAATGTTCCCTTTTTATAACTGCTGATCAAATTAAGACTACAATGTGAGCAAAAGCAGAGAACGGCAGAAAAGAAGCTGCAGAGTACAGAGAATTCTTCCCGCCCCCTCCACAGCCAACCACACAAGGCTCGAAGCTAAAATAAAATTAAAGGGAAAGAGAAAGAAAGGGACCAAACTGATTAGGTGCTGGTATGCAGTTTAGAAAATCGGTTTAACTGAAGTTAAAAAAAAAAAAAGTGCTGTGGTGGTTCCTGTGATTAGATTTAAAAATTCATCTCCTTGAATAAAATGCACTTTGTCACTCTGCTGCCCTCTGTCCTGCCTCCAAGTCATCCTGATGTTAAGTCAATGGCCTCTGGGTTGTGTTTCCTGTCTCCACAGCCAGTCACTGCGATGCTCAGCTAGTGACAGTCACCAAGAAAAATCTTCATCAAAAACATGGGTTTAGAGTCAGTTAAACCTGGGTTCATTTCCAGATTCATGCTCTTTGAGTTAAGTAGCTTTGAGGAAGTTTTTGAACTTCTCTGAGCATGCTTCTCCATCTGTAAAATGGGTACAATAGCACCGAGCTTACAAGGTGGCTACGAGGATTGCATAGGATATGTAAATGCTCAGCATACAGTAGGGGCTCCACAAGTGACAGCTCTTTCCTCTTTGACACCTAAAGATGTTACTTTTGTTTTTGTTTTGATCTCCTTTAAAATGAAAATCACTATTAAAAGTGTAAATTTTTAAGCTATTATCAGTTATCTGCTCCCCCCTCAAAGAGTTTCAGGGTTTTTTATTTTAGGCTTTTATAGAGGAGATGGAGGGCAGACATAATGTGACAGACACAGAGTAACAGGGGATCCAGGGGAGAAGGCAACTCTGGGGTGTGGAAGGATGACAGAACCAGGAGACCAGGAGCCCAAGACAACCATACCTCTTTTAAAAATGTATCATTGCCTGCTCTTCCCCCTCTCCTTCTTCCTCCCTCCCTCCCTTCTTCCCTCCCTCCTTCTTTCTCTTTCTTTTCTTTCTTTCTTCCTTTTTCCTTCCTTCTTCGTTTCCTTCCTTTCCTTCCTTTTCTTTCTTTCTCTTTCTTTCTTTTCTTTCTTTCTTTCTTTCTTTCTTTCTTTCTTTCTTTCTTTCTTTCTTTCTTTTCTTTCTTTTTCTTTCTTTCTTCCTTTCTTTCCTTTCTTCCTTTCTTTTTCTTTCTTTCTTTTCTTTCTCTTCTTCCTTTCTTTTCTTTCTCTTTCTCCCTCCCTTTTTCTTTCTCTCTCTCTCTTTCTCCCTCCCTCATTCCCTCCCTCTCCCTCTCTTAAAATGCACCACAGCGAGGGGCTGCAGGGCTCTGAGAGTCCAGGTCCAGATCTCATGTCCTTTGCCAAGAGCCTGAGGCAAGGTTATCCCCTAAAACCACAGGCCTGGAGATTGGAACGTGTGTTCCTCCAATGATAACGAAAGTTCTGTGACTGAAAGAGTAGAAATGGTGAAAACAAGAGATGTTCACTGCAGCATTCCAGGAGGTAAGTATCATTGTCCTTGTTTTATAGATGAAGGGCTTGGGGGTTAAAGAGACTGAGTGATCTGCTCAAGGTCACAGAGCTGGCAAATGACAGAGCCAGGACCTGAGTGGACTTCTGCCAGTCTGAGGGCTTCTACTCTTATCCAGGGCTGTGCTGCATAAACCAGAGGGTGACAGTGAGTGAAGTAGTTGGGTATTAGATGGTCCCTAGATTGAGAAAACTCGTTTGTCTTAAAAGCAATAGAAAATGCGCGTTCCTTCCCTGTTGACTATGTTCCATCCGTCTCTCTTATTTCTTCCTTCTGGATGAATAATGGCTCTTCCTACCTACACTCCTGGAAAGGCAGAGCCTCTGCATAACTAAGTTCTTATTAGTAAACTTGGGGGTGCATTCAATCTGCTTCCAGCTTTACAAAAAAGGGGAGCAAGAAGTTCTTCTCAGCAATGTCAGCCTCGTCACACCGAAACGTGTGGAAATCTAAGTGTGGCAGCCAGGGGTCCCACTGGGGTAGATTTAAAAAAAATAATTTCTACATTTGGTTAAGGTCAGTGTATTCATTTCACAGTAGGGAAGGAGGAATTTTGACATTTTTCTAAGGGTGATTGATTGGTTTGTGTCCATTTGTGAGACTCAACATGGCAAGGGGCCATGGCTAATGGAAGAGGAAGGGAAAAAAAAACCCAAACAACTACTTTTGTCAGAAATCTGCCTATCACCATTTTGGAAGCTGTCCAGAAATGTTGAACACGGACATAGATCTGAGCAGAAGACAGAAAATGTTCAACACACACATTAATTAAAGTACAAAGGAAAGCTTATTGACAAGGATTTCATTTGAAATATGCATCCCAGCTGCCCTGAGAAAGAGTTACCCATTTCCCCCAAGCTCCCTGCTTTTTGCTGACAAGCCTGTGTTCCTCACCCAGAAGCATTAGAAAAGAATAAAATCCTCCCCACAGGGAACTTCTGCCTGGAAGGTGCCACTTGCCCACACTTCATGGACTCCACTTAAGGTTCAGCTTATGTGGAGCTTCCTGGGGTGGGGGCGTGGAGTCTTCCTGAGCCCTCAGATTAACTCCGTAAAGCCTGACCTTTGACCTCCATATGACTATAATCAGAGCATCTGTAACTCCTCCCTCAGTCAGTCCTCCTGGCTAAACTCTGAGTTTGAGGAGTTGTCGGGGCTAAGGGCATGTGTATCTGCGCATCATTGTATCTCATGTGCCAAGCACAGGGCATGATATTTCTAGCAGGCATTACCAAATATTTGCCAAATAAATGAATGAATGGCTTTTAAACCATTTCAATCTCTGCCTTTTGAGCTGGAGCACAGAGTCATGCTTTCATTTCGGAGAGATCTGCCCTGGTTGATATTACTCAACCACACTCTGGTGCCATGATGAAGTGGGCCCGTATTAAGTAGACATAAGTTTTGGAGAACCCATAGAACCTTGAGTAAACCATTACATGAATGCTTCTTGTTCAGTTAGGTCATTGTTAAAGAATAAGCAGAAGTAATGAGAGTGATGAGGTTGGCATGGTGTGTTGTATCACTGCTCTGAACACTGATTCCTTTCATTCTCACCAAGGATGAGAGCAGATAATCATCTAATTATGCTTACATTGATAGTGAGTCATGAACATTTTTTTTTTCAGTTTAAGAAAAAGTCCCAATCAACACAGCTTTTATCGTATCCTTAAGATATCATTAATGAATCTGAAGAGTCATCTGGTATCTTGCTCTTTCTGTACCTGGACAACTTAGATTATTATTCTTCAGCCTGCTGAACTGTTCCTTTTTCAGAAACATAGATACCATTCAAAATTTTTCTGATATCCTTGTTTTTAATTGTCGTGGCTTGCTGAATCAAAGCAGCTGAATTTGATGCCAGTTCAATGTCATTTCCCTCAAGAACTAACTCATCTTTCTGAGCTTGAGATACTGAACAAGCAACACCCAGCCTCATCCGAACCCTGCATATGTATTTTTCACCCAAGAAATTTCAGATTCCAACAAGCGAACCATTCTCCTGAATAACAATGTTAATGGGGAAGTGAGCATACACAGACCTCATCTTGTGACGGAAGCCCAGTGTAACACCCTTGATCCTGTTCTGTACATGACTACGGATAGTGCAAACAGTAGCCAGTTCTTTTCTATTTCCCCACCACTTGTCAACCCAGAGCCTCTTCTTTTTCTTTCCAAGGAGACTGAGTTCTACCTTGATGTGACTGAAGTCCCTCTGCAGGGTGCCTCTGGGGCCCTTCACAGTAACTGTGCGTCCCTTCAGAGTGATGTTGACATTTTCTGGAATGTCGACAGTCTGATTGCTGAGAATGGTCTTCATTCTTGCAGTAGATGTAGCAAAGAGGGGAGTCATGAACATTTAACTGGAAAGCATTTCTCGATAAAAGCAGGATACTATTCCTTGGTGATTGGTCACATTTTTCTGTGATGACCTCACCTACTGCATAACCACACTAAAGCTTCCCTACTGACTCCATTACTTCTGATTCCTGTGCATTCATGGGCATTAGGCTTTGTTTTCAAGCATGTGAAGTCAGAGACCATGGGAATGTCAACACTGGTCACCTAAGAATCCTAGAGCTGATCATTCTGATGGTGATGGCCTCAAGCTGGGGCATGCCATGATGCCAGTGATATTCCCACAGGGCCTGGCGGTGAAAGTCACATGGTTCCATTGACTCCACAGACAGTTCCTGGAATAGTTAATAAGTTACTCTGTTCAGGGAGTCCCTGGGGTCAATAATACCTAAAAAGGTAACCTCAAATGGCTCCTTTTCTGTTCGGGGGCTTAGCTTGCATGCTATTACAAAGGGACAAAATGATTAACTCGTGGATGTTCCCAGCTTGTCCCCTTTCCACTCTCTCCCTGAAAGAATTCCAGTTTTATGGTCAGTCTTTTCTCCTCTGTTCTAAAAATTATCAGGATGGTTCTTAGGGTTTCCATGTTGCAGAATCTGAAGGGTAGGGTAGAGTAGAAAACACTTAATCCAGGAGGTGGTTTATGGCAGCAAAGTGGGCCTGACCCAAGTGCACTCCTCTGAGGCCAGGCGAGGAGTTGAAGGGGAAGGAGTGTGGTGAGAAGGGAGCACAGTCGCCCATTCATACCTGCCGTACAGCTTAGGATAAAGGCGCAAAGAGAGATGAAATGGTACAATGAGGAAATGGGTTAAAAATTCCCAGATATTGTAAGATACTAGAAAAGTAAGTGATGACTAAGGTCACTAACAACAGTTTCCATGAATTATGTACAGCAGCCTGCTATGTGATCTTTGAGAGGCTCAAGGGTGACAGGAAATTCTGTTTAGACCACATTTCTTTACTGAGCTCTACAAGTAGGTCAAGACCCAAACACACAGACCTGGCTGAAGCACAATGTTCCACATGTGTCACCAAGACAAATAGGCTTCCTCCACACTTTGTTTCAGGCCCCATCTTAAAGACCCTTTCTTTGGTTTTAATATCTTCTGATCCATGTCCCTTCTTCCAACTCTTCACATTTGAACCAACCTTAGGATTCACTGCTAGACTAAGCTGACTGTGGAATCTACTCTGGGGGTGAGTGTCCATCTGTGAACCTTCTCTTACTCCTCCTGGTGATATAGTTAGTAAGATGCAAACAAGGCTTGTCACATAGGGTCAGGCTGCTGCTGACTGGCTGAGGGATCTGTTTCTGACCTGGTCCTCAGAGCTGAGTTGAAAAAGCACATGGATCTCATTCCTGATGGTTGCTTCCAATGACCCTCATGGGTTTGCCTCAATGACCCTTTCTGAGGGCTGCCCTCCCTAACATGATCTAAACTTCTGGGGCTGTGTTTTACTCCTCCACCCTGAATCATCAGTTGGAACGAAGTGTGCTCCCAATGCACAACACACCTTGTGCCTAGAAAACTAAATTTGCCCTTTTCAAAATTCAAAGGTTAGTTACAAGTTTAGCCAGCCCCACTCCTGTCTTCAATAGCACAGCTCAAAGGCTTGGGTTTAAATCTAGTTCTCTCCCATTTCACTTGTGTGAGTTTAGGGAAGTGACTCAACCTCACTGACACTTACCTTGCCCGTCTGAAAAGTGGGATAAGAATGCCTTCCTCGCAGACTTATGATGAGAATGAAATAAGGTAAGAAAGGCCAGCACATGTGAATATTCAATAAGTGGTCCTTGCTGGTATTGACTGATTCACTGAAGAGTCTACTCTGGAAAATTC
This sequence comes from Camelus bactrianus, assembly GCF_048773025.1. NCBI lineage: Eukaryota > Metazoa > Chordata > Mammalia > Artiodactyla > Camelidae > Camelus > Camelus bactrianus. The sequence continues at coordinate 37,385,933 of NC_133550.1, read as the reverse complement.
AAAGTTCAGAGTAGGTAAGTTAGTATGGATTCACTTTAAGGAGAAACCAAAAAAAAGTCTTTTAATTTTTATCACAAGACTATTGCGCCAACCTCCCTCTGCAGCTCATCTATTCTGCATGGAAAAAGTCTCACTGTTGGAAAATTCAGCCTCACCTTACCTAGGCAGGCGCTAATTTCCTCCATAGAAAATAATTTCTCATAACCCTGGGCATAATAACTCTTTCTATGCTTGGAGGCCATTAGTCAACATAAAGCTCCACAAAGTGAAATTTTCACTTAATTTAACATGTTGGTTGTTTTCCTAGGCATAATGGAACTAGGTCTATGGTCACAAGTCCTGCATCCTGGGCCACTGACCATAGAGGAAAACTATCACTAATTAGCACCTTTGAGGGGCCTGTGGAAGGTTTGCTTTTATTTTCTCCTGCTTTCATCCCTTTGGCAAACAGCCCTGGAAGGCTGGTCTTAAATGCTAATGAAATCGCAGTTTCTGTTGGAAGATGCAATCCCAGAACATTTGAAAGCTCAAAAACTCACTTAACTGTGTGGTGTATTGTTATGTATATTAATATGCTTTTGAGAACTGCTTTTTTTTATATAATTCAATATCTATTTGAAGAGCATTTGTCCAAAAGTAAGGTACCACCTAATACGCTTCTCATTTCCACACCATTAGCAGGGACAGCTCATCCTTATCATCCTTATCCTTTGAGTTTCAAGGTAATTTGGTAATAAGAACTCCATAAATTCATAGGTGGGTAGATGCAAACTGTCTATCTCTCAAGAGGAATAGAAATATGAATCCCTAAAAGAAAATACTACAATTATTTCAAGCAATGCGCTTTCTTGGAGCTACAGCTTTGATGGAATGCAGCACCATCAAAACTGGAGAACTGAACACCAGAAACAATTAATATAAGAACTGTAACCTTTTTTTAATTTAATTTTTTTATTGAAGTGTAGTTGATTTACAATGTTAATTTCAGGTGTATAGCAAAGCGATTTAGTTATACATGTACATACATATACATGTATATTTCAGATTCTTTTCCATGATAGGTTATTATAAGAAATTGAATATAATTCCCTGTGCTACACAGTAGGTCCTTGTTGTTTCTCTTTCGTATATAGTATATGTATCTGTTAATCTCAAAGTCCTAATTAATCCATCCCCTGCTCTTTCCCCTTTGGTAACCATGGTTTGTTTTCTTTGCCCGTGAGTCTATATCTGGTTGAACACCAACCTTTTGCATTTCGTTTCATCTTCTCCATAAACAAGTCAATGGACATTCTGATCTGAGCAAAAACCTCAGGGCATCGGGCCTAAAGTTTAGGCACCCATCCTAAGACTCCATTTGAGAACAGAAAAATATCCCCCCTAGTTAATAAAGGACCTGGACACCTGCTGAGCCCTCTCCGGAGAGTGAAGTGGTCTCGGTCACTTCTCCATCATGTTTAATTCCGCCCTACCGGTCTCTTTTAATTTCACTGTGGCTGTGTCTCCTGCACAGTCTGGCTCCCTCACTTTATCTGTGATTACACACCGGTATCTGAGGCTTCACTATAGAGTTTCGGGTCTTGACAGTGTTTCCCATCACAGTGTGAGAATTTTCTATTTTCCCAGGCCCTAGAGATCAGCTCTGTCTTTTGTGAGAAGGTGGCTTTCAAAAGAGCGCTGAAGTGGGGAAGAGGCGGGAGCCGCGCATGGGCTGCCAACCTAGACCTGAGCCCTGCTCTGCTCAGCTCCGGAAGAGCTTGTTCAGAGGGGTTTGGCTTAAGCCAATGGAAATAAAAACACTTTTTCATTTTACCTGTCCCCGGGAGGGGCCAGAGTTATTCAGAGAGCACAGGAGGCCCTGGCCAAGAGGAAAACCCACAGAACTGATTTGTATGGAGCAGCAGAGTCCCACCACACACAGGCTCCAACAAGGTCAGACAAATAGGGGCCTTCCTCTCCTGGCCCCCTGCTCCTTCTGTGGTTTATTTATGTCTTCAAAAACACCACCGACAGCTGCTTGAACTCTTCTCTCCTGGAGTCTGCAATGCCAGGAGCTGACTTCTGAGCAAGAGCATTTACGTATCAGCCAACAAGACTGTTGTCCAGGTTAAGTAAAGAGAACGTTGTCGTGTGTGTCATACAAGAGCAAATCATTATGCAAAATCAATATCACCTTAAACACAAATTACTCTAATTAGGCTGGGACAATGGAGGGACTGATTTGTGAAGACGCTACTGGCTTATTGCTATAATTACTTGTTCTTTCAAAATAATCTCTCATCAGGTGAGTCAAGATGTTTCAGAAGCTTTTCCTTACACTACAGAGCTGACTTCTCTTCACTCCTTGGTTTTTTGAGCTGCAGCAGGACTCAAGCATCATAAAAAGACTATTAGAGGTGGCCTAGGAATTGGAAGCGGGCATTAATCTGAGCTCAGACTGGCCGTTAATGTCGGCTATGAGACAGCATGGAGGATGTGAGGACTAGGGGCATTATTGCGTGATTCTGCGGGAAGCAATGCGTGGAAGGAATGTTAGTATTATTTTTGGCTTAGGTTGCAGCAAAATTAACCTTCATTTCATTGCTCTGAAAACCCAGCAAACAAAATGCCTCTATCAGAAGCATTACTTTCTACCCAATAACGTCTTGGAATAAAATCCTTGTTTTTGGTGGAGATTTATTTCCACATACAGAGATTTTGGAGTTTTTGCCACAAGTAAGAAGCCATCCAACATATGTAACCAAAAAATGCATAAAGACACACATAATAGAAGACCATTATTACCTACTCTTGCTCACAAAGAAAAACCTAATGCAAAATGATAATATTAAGCCTGTATTTTAGCAGTGTTTGTAATTCTGTTCTCCAGTGCGAACAATAAATGTGTTTTTATCTGGAGCTATAATATACTCAGACATTTAAAGTTCTCCAAAATCTAAAGGGGAATAGCACAGGACAGCTCCTTGGCATGATGGTTTAGCTGATGGAATGAAATGTTAGCCTGACTGTAGCTGATGGGTGCAGAAGAGGCTCCAGCATGGATAGTAAGAGTTTCAGGTATTTTATATCAGTCCTGAATAGCATAAGAGCAAGAAAGGGATGGGGACTGGAAGAAAGCTAAATGCTGTAGGCACATATTTATATTGAATGTGGATGTGGTTGGCAGCTTCTGAAATGGCCCCTTATTACCTCCGCCTCCTGGTTTTCATGTCCTTGTGTGATCTCCTCCCCTTGAGTACAGTGACTTAATTGTAATGAATAGAATATGGCAGCAAGGACGGGATGTTACTTTCAAGATAAGTTTACAAAGAGATGGTGACTTCTGCCCTACTTGTATTCTCTCTCTGGTACTGCCTGCTAGTAAGCTCTCCTGAAGCCAGCTGCCATGTTGGGAGATGCTCTTTGCAGAGGCTCAAGTGACAAGGAACTAAGGGTGGCCTCCAGCCAATAGCTAGAGAGGAACTGAGGTCCTCAGTCCAATGATTAGCAAGGAACTGAATCCTGCCAACAAGCAGGAGAGTAAGCTTGGAAGCAGCTCCTTCCCTGGTAGAGCCCTGAGGTGACTACAGCTCAGGCTGACACTTTGACTACCGCTTGTACCACGTCCTGAGCCAGAGGGCACAGCTAAACTGCATCCAGATTCCTTACTCACAGACTCTGTGAGATAATACATGTTGTTCTGAAAAGAAAGTAAAGAAACAATCCCTTTTAAAATAGCACCCAAAGTAATAAAATACCTAGGAATAAATCTGACCAAGGAGGTGAAAGACCTATACATGGAGAACTACAAAACATTGATTAAGGAAATTAAAGAAGACTTAAAGATATCTCATGCCCCTGGATTGTAAGAATCAATATTATTCAAATGGCCAAACAGCCTTGGCAATCTACAAATTTAACGCAATCTCTATCAAATTACCCAGGACATTTTTCACAGAACTAGAACAAATCATATTAAAATTTATATGGAATCAGAAAAGACCCAGAATTGCCAAAACAGTACAGAAGAAAAAGAATGAAGCTGGAGGAATAACCCTCCCAGACTTCAGACAATACTACAGAGCTATAGTAATCAAAATAGCATGGTGTTGGTACAAAAACAGACATATGGATCAATGGAACAGAACAGAGAGCCCAGAAATGAACCCATAAACTTTTGGTCAATTAATCTTTGACAAAGGAGGCAAGAACATACAATGGAATAAAGATAGACTCTTCAGCAAATGGTGTTTGGAAAACTGGACAGCTGCATGTAAATCAATGAAGTTAGAATACTCCCTCACACTATACACAAAAATAAACTCAAAATGGCTTAAAAACTTAAACATAAGACCAAACACTATAAATCTCCTAGAAGAAAACACAGGCAAAACATTATCTCATATACATCTCAGCAATGTTCTCCTAGAGCAGTCTACCCAAGCAATAGAAATAAAAGCAAGAATAGACAAATGGGACCTAACTACACTTACAAGCTTTTGCACATTAAAGGAAACCATAAGCAAAACAAAACAACAACCTATGTAATGGGAGAAAATATTTGCAAAAGAGGAGACTGACAAGGGCTTGATTTCCAGAATATATAAACAGCTCATATGACTTAATAAGAAAAAAACAAACAACTCAATCCAAAAATGGGCAGAAGACCTAAACAATCAATTATCCAATGAAGATATATGAATGGCCAATAGGCACATGAAAAAATGATCAATATCACTAATTATCAGAGAAATACAAATCAAAACTACAATGAGGTATCACCTCACACCAGTCAGAATGGCCACCATTCAAAATTTCACAAACAATAAATGCTGGAGAGGGTGTAGAGAAAAGGAAACCCTCCTATACTGTTGGTGGGAATATAGTTTGGTGCAGCCACTGTGGAAAACAGTATGGAGATTCCTCAAAAATCTAAAAATAGATTTACCATATGATCCAGCAACCCAATTCCTGGGCATATATCCAGAGGGATCCTTAATTCAAAAAGACACCTGCACCCCAATGTTCATAGCAGTACTATTTACAATAGCCAAGACATGGAAACAATCTAAATGTCCATGGACAGGCGACTGGATAAAGAAGTTGTGGTATATTTATACAATGGACTACTACTCAGCCATAAAAAATGATAAAATAATGCCATGTGCAGTAACATGGATGGCCCTGGAGATTGTCATTCTAAATGAAGTAAGCCAGAAAGAGAAAGAAAAATACCATATGATGTCAGTCACATGTGGAATCTAAGAAAAAAAAAAGACAAGTGAACTTATATATAAAACAGAAACAGACTCACAGACATAGAAAACAAACTTAAGGTTACCAGGGGGAAGGGGGTAGGAAGGAATAAATAGAGAGTTCAAAATTTGCAGATACTGACCGGTATAGATAGACAAGTTTATACTGTATAGCATACGGAACTATATTCGGTATCTTGTAGCAGCTTACGGTGAAAAAGAATATGAAAAATATATGTATATTCATGTATGACTGAAACATTGTGCTATATACCAGAAATTGACACAACACTGTAAACTGACTATACTTCAATAAAAAAAATTAAAATTTAAAAAAGTACATGTTGTTCTAAGCTGCTAAGTTCGGGGGTAATTTTTTTACACAGCAATTGTTTACAGCAATGATGAAAGTAGTGGAAAAGAGAAAGTTCTATCAAATCAGGCACCATTTCTGGGATGGCTCAAGCCTCACAATTCTTCTTTTCAAAGGATAAAAACAACAATCTTGTCTGTGGCTGAGCACCCTCTCCCTCTTTTTCTGCCCAAACTCAAGCACTCCACTGGGTTATAAATTCTGTTATTATGGTGTGAAAGCAGCCACAGAAAACATAGAAATGAATGAACAAGTTTGCATTCCAATAAAATTTAATTTACGAAAATAGGCATGTGAACTATATGGATCTAACGTTAAGCTCCCTTCTCGATGGACAGATAGGGACTAGCAGGTGTGATCCTGGCTGGACACGGATTCCCAGACAGCATGGCGCGTGTGCTCGAGCATCTGGCTCCTTCTAATATATGTCTTCACCTCCCCCAGCCTTGGAGTTCAGCCCCCTCACCAGAAATGCATTTACTGATATTCCACTTAATCAATTTGTTTCTGAATTTCTTCATAGGATTCAAAACAGCAGTTTGATTTGGGACATTCCATTTACACTCAAGAGAATGAAACTGTAATTCCTATTTTATTCCTTTTCTGTCTTGCATGCCAAACACAATTCAAATTGTCATTCTTTCTTCAGAACTAAATACCATCTTGAAAGTGTTTATTCCTACTGTTTAAAACAATTTTGATGCTGGCTGGTTCTTCTATCTCAAGTAAACAATACACATTTAAGAAATTAAAATGATTATTTTTTTTCCCATTGAAATGATTTTCTTTTAAGGAGAATGTTGTTTTGTCAAAAATCAGGATGTCTCAATGCTTTCTATAACATTGTTTTTTTGCAGATAATGCTAGATGGTGTATTAGATGATGTCCAAAATCTGAGTCCTAGTTCTAACTCTGTCACATATTAACCTATGTAATCTTGGGGAAACTATCTAAACTCATTTTGTTGATTCTATTTTTCATCTTTGGGACAAAAAAGAGATGTTAATTCTTACTGTGGCTCTCTAATAAGAATCTGATGAGTCAATATATTCAAAAGTATATCATAAAACTTTGTAACAACAGTAGGTATTACTATTTATCAAGCTTTTATTTTGTACCAAGAACTGCACAATAGATGAGGGATATAAAACTGAATAAAACTAGTCTCTTCTCTTCAAAAGCTAACTATATCAAATAAATTAATAAAATAGGTAACACTTTAATAGTATTCACTATGTTCTAAGCACTCTGTACCTGTTTCATTTAATCTTTACAGTGTAAGTACAATTATTGTTCCCGTTTTAAGAGGAGAATATCAACACAAAGAGAGGTTAAGTAATTTGCCCACGGTCACACAGCTCATAAGTGACTGAGCCGGGATTCCAATCAGGATGTTTGATTCCACCATGCATGTGCTTCACCATTACACTGTTTTGAATATTAGGACTATAGATGTTTCACTGAAGGCAATTAGAAAGTCAGAAGTGACTTTAGAAAGCAAATAATTAGGAAGAAATAAAATTAGGGATGGACAGAAGAAAGAAATATTTCTATAACTTCTTCCCATCAAACACAAGTCCCATGGATACTCTGTGAAAAAAAGGATCTTGTGGCCAGATGTCTGGGAAACATCTTGACCCTCCTCAGAGTCTTAATATATGATAGCCTGGTCAGGTCCTGCTTTCAGCCCTGTAGAAATGACAGCTATCTCCTTTTGGCTGGTCCAGTGTTTCCCCAAAGTATTTGTCCTCAGGATCCTTTTCACTAATGTAGTTAAATGAGTTCTGCAGAATATTTTGTCTCTGCAAAACACTGGTGTAGAACTTACCATTGAAGAAACTTGCATGGAGTGGAATAGAGATTTATAACAGCTACATGAGAATGAGAGAGGACTCTGACCAGGGGCAAAGTAAGGAGTTGCCGAAGAGCTTGTGAACACAACTGGTCTTGAAAACCATCCTTTGGTGATCATGCCAGTTGGCATGGCTGTGGGGTTATCTGTAGCTACGCTCAGCAGCTGGAGAGTAGGGGCAGAGAAAGTGGAAGTTGGGGTTGACCTGGGATTAAAGACCAGCAAGGCAGATGAAGTAGAAGACAAGAAGGGAGGAAATGAATTTACTATTAATATTTGAAAAGGACAAGACAAAAATGATGTTATGTTTCTTGCGCATCGTACAAACTTGAAAGTAATAAACCTACAGCCATCAGAAATGTCATTGTATAAGTAACTTGACAAAGAAGACAGAGAAACACATTCATCAATTCTGAGGGAAAGATAATTCACTCTTTAAGTTAATTTGGCAACCCTAACACTTTCGTGCTGGGGGTATAACTAAGACTTCCCAAGCACTGATGCTCAGACACCTTTGCCATTATTCCCAGTACTTACGGTAAATTCAGGGGTCTCCCAAGCACATGCGTATCTTCATATGGAGAGGTTCCAGTCTAGCTGATGGTTATCTCAGGCGCTGGTGGCTGGGTAAATGTCCTTTCTCAGATGTGACTAATGCACAGAAGTTGGCTAAGAAAGGCAGTTCACATGGCAACTGAGGACTGTTGGAGTGTGGATCTCCTGAAAGAGAGAGAGAGGAGGTAGGGCTCAGAGGGCAATGATGGGGGCTGGGTTCTCTCAGTTGCTATTCCATAAGGAATAGTGACTTCTTGCAGCAAGTCATGATTGGGTTAGAAGGCACATCACTTCAGGATAGGGTCCTTAAACTTCTAGGTCTTCAGGATGCCTATACTTTCTTAAAATTTGTTAAGGTCCCTAAAGGGCTTTTATGGAGTTGTATCTATCAATATGGATTATATTTGAAATGAAAACTGAGAAACATTTAAATATCTATTAATTTATTTAAAAACAGAAATAATAAATCTACTACATGTTAACAAAAATAATATTTTTTTAAAAAAATTGCATATTTTCCAAAGTAAAATAAAATATCATGAGAAGAATGTCATTGTTTTGCATTTTTGCAAATCTCTTTAATGGCTGACTTAATAGGAGACAATTTGAATCTCATCTTTTTCTGTAATCACTCTGTCATGATCTACTCTTTCGGTTGAAGACAATCCTGCCTCACACATACATATAATTGGAAAAGGGAGAGACATTTGGTTTTTCAGATAATTGTGAACATTCTTCTTTGATACCACATCAATACTCAAAAAGTGCTGGTTTCTTAATGGTTAGTTGCAATGTAGAACCTGAAACCATATTAATGAACTTTTGGTATTCTGTTATATTAAAATTCATTGATCCATCTCAGACTTTAAATGGATATTTTATTCATGAAAGACTTTGGCCATTTGGAAAATATTGGTTCACTGAGACATGCAGATCTTCCAAATGACCATTTATTTCATTAAACAATATAAATATCACATTTATTAATATCACCTTCATCTTGTCAGAAAAGTTTTTAAGTTTTGGAAAGCTGTCAAGCTCATGGTAGACAATACGAGTTTTCCAAGATTCTAATTTTTGCTTAAAAGCTTAAATTTTGTCATTGACCACAAAGACTGTCAGTGTTTTCCTTGAAATGACAGGTTCACTTAGGGTGACCAACCATCCCACTTTGCCCAAGATTGAGGGGCTCCTGGGAGGGTTCTGGGGTTTCAGCACCAAAACCGGGAAAGTCCCTGACAAACTTGGGTGAGGCAGACAAGTATCGGTTCACTCACTTTTGAGAAAATATTCGTCAAAAACTCAAGTCAGAGTAACTGTAGTTTGTCTGTCAATCATTCTTTCCAGCAAAAAATGGTGTTCCAAGACAAAGACAACCAGTTCGGTTAGTAAATCAAATCACCACACGAGTCCTCCTCCCTCAGATAATCATCATCCTTTGGTATGCAGCAGAGCTGCTTGGTGAGTATTTCCTATTTTGTCACATAGCACGTTAAAAAGACGTGTACTCAAGGGTCCATGTTTAACTAATATATTAATTTCTACTGCTTCATTATAGGCATTCTTAAATACAACTGGCTTTTTTTTTTTTTTAAATGGAGGTACTGGGGATTGAACCCAGGACCTCATGCATGCTAAGTATGTGTTCTACCACTGAGCTATATCCACACTATGCCCCCTCAACAGCCTGAGCAGCTGACATTTTTTAAAACGTAAGCATGTGACTATGAAGAATCATAACTACCAGGAGTTTGGTGCCACTGCTTAATTCATGCTTACATGTCAGCAGTTTGTCCCACCATGGCTTTTGCACCATATGGATAAAAGGTCAACAAAGGACATAAAAAGGCAAATGATGTCCTACTATATTTTGAAAAGAGCTTTGATCTCACAGATGGTCTATCCCCCAGGGTCTAGAAACCATACTTTAAGAAGCCTCGTCCTGGGCATAAACCTTGCCAGAGGCTCTGTTCAAGCATCTGCCCCCTGTGAACCCAGAATTGCCACCCTCTTTTCCTCTCCTCCAAGGATCTTCCCAAGGTTTAGGAAGGTTCTCCTTTTGAGTTCCCAAAGCACACAAGCTTCAAACACACCTTCTTTTTGATCATACGATGCCGACCCTCTGCCCACACTTCTGAATGAAGCTACTTTCAGTGATTCAGAAGCTCTCCATCTTCATCCTTCTAAGAGAATCCACCTTCTACGATCCCAACGTGGTTTTCTGGCCCCATCCATCTAAAGAAGAGAGAACACAAAACAGAAATTTAATCTCCATTGGGTCACAATCCTGCTAAATATTTTAATACATTTTAATATCCTAGTAGTCATAATCAAGGCAGAAGACTAGCTTTGAAAAGAGAAGAATGGGACTGTTTTCAAATTAGTGCAAGTATTAATTTGTATTATTTTACTATGGACATGAACAGATTTTGTTTTGGTCTGTAAAATATACTTAAGATGTGAAGTTGTTATTGCCAGTGAGGAACTTCAGTCAGAATTATAAAAGTGAAAATGACATCCTGTAACCTTGAGGACTCTGCATAAAAACAAGGCTTTGTAACCGAAAGTAGACTCTGAGCCACTTTTCCTCCAGCCTTAGAGTCATCCAGGGGTCTCATTATCTGTCAGGACATCTGCCATAGGCTGATGAAGGATGAAATAAATGCTGTACAGCGGTGACATTTTGCTACATTTAGGTTTGAAATAGTTTTTTTTTAATTCAAAAAAAAAAAAAAAAAAGGACAGATGAAAAGAAGTTTGAGATGAGATTGGCAGGTGGATGTACTCCCCAGAGATATACATTGCTATTCTTTGGCATCGGAAACATAAGCCAGAATTAATTTAACTACATAGTTCTACTTTCATTTTAGGTGGCATTTTACAGTTTATTAAACATTTAACATGCACTATCTCATTTCTCTTCACAGCACTCATAAAAAAGGTATATATATTTTTCTCTACATTTGACCAGAGGTGGCCAAGGCTGAATGATTGTCACTCCGCAATAAGTATCCTACCCATGCCTACGGACCTAAAGTGCAATATTCATCCAGTGGACAGCCATGGCTTTATGGAAACCTTGATGGTAAAGAAGAAGAAGTAGGGGTAGAAATGTTAAATATGGCAGATGGAAGTCACTGGTGGGTATCTGCTAGCTCCTTGTGCCGACTGCTGGAAATGCAGCACCAGCCCCCTTCTGCCTCTCCTCAGGGAATACATTGCCTAGAATCCCTTGCCAGAGTGTTTCCAGATTAGGTGGAAGGTAGAAGAGAGACAGACATGTTCGTTGGTGCTTTAGCAAGAATGTGGGGAGATGTAGCCTCAGTGGGTCTGAGGTTTTGGAGCTGCCTCCAGGTGGTTCGTGGTGCTGCAGCAAACTCAGGGTTGTAACCATCAGTTACTGCAGGTCACTGCAGATGGTTTCTCATGGTTCCTGCAACTTCCTGACTCTCTGAAAGCTAATGGTGACCTGAGAACAAGCAAAAGCTTTACTTGCTTGGTCTTTGAAACTCCAGCCCTCACCACCATGTTCTAAACATCGATAGTCCCCATATTAAATTCCTGCCTGCCTAAAACACCCAAGAGGCTGATTATTTTCTGACAAATACCACAAATGGACAGTAAGTTTAAAAAAAGAAGCATACGGCTTTAAGGATAATGAGAATGTGAATTAAAACAACAGCTGAGATACTAACATTTTTTTTTGGGTGGGGGGGAGATAAAATTGGGAAGAGTAAGTGATAACTGACATATAGGGAGAAGAAAACTGAAACCCAACTACATGTAGTGGAGAAATACTGATAAGAAGTAAGCAGATTTATGCTGTACTATTGATTCCTGGAAAGTTTCAGGTAATTTTGAAGTTGGAAGCACTGAATGAGTTGGAAATAGGTGGACTGATTGAAAGTCTGTATAAGTAGTTTAGTGGCTGGAAAACTTTTTCTGCAAAGGGCCAAATAATAAATACCTTAGGCTTTATGCCTCATATGGTCTCTGTGACAGTGATTTAACTCTGCAGTGGTAGCGCACAAGTAGCCAGAGACAATACTTCTACAGTGGACATGACTGTGGTCCAATAAAACTTTATTTACAAAAACAAGTGGCAGGTCAGATTTGGCCCTTGGGCCATAGGTTGCTGACCTCTGTTTGGATCATTAGAACATTTCATTAGCTTGCATAGTTCTCCCAGGATATGGATCTAGGATAAAACAAGAAGTTTACTCTCTGGAAAGGTTGAAATAAAGAGATTCTATAGTTGGGGACACTAGACATGGCTGGGGTGTGGCTACGGAGTGAAGAATCATATGGAAAACAGAAGAACTACATACAACCTGCAAACTGAGCCAGGAGACCCAGAGACACCTTACCTGGCCAGACTCTGATTCAAAGTATGCTTTCTGAAAAATGGAGCTAAATAACAAAGGAAAATTGAAACTGGTTGCCTAAGGGGAGTGAGAATTGGGTGTGAGGTGTTCTTTCACCTCCTAGGTATCATAGTAATTATTTGACTTTCAAAAACATTGCATGTAAAATCATAACTAAATTAAGAAAAACATTAAAGTAGAGAAGTTCAAGGTACTATATGTATGTTTCACGACCCTATGAATAGGAAGGGTGGTATCACTACCCTGATTTTCCAAGTGAAGAGGGTTAAATTCTGAAGCTGAATAGCATAGAGGAAAAGCTATTGCACTGGAAAAAGGAAATATATTGGGTTTAGTTGGTAAAAGTAGAAGAACTGATTGGTAAATTAATGGGAGGTATTGGTAGAACCCCACAAATATAGAAAGCACTAGAGAGTGTTTAAACTTTCGTGAGCACAAGTGTGAGCCAAAAATATTGTTGGACACCAACAGCTCCAAATGATTGGAAAATCTTGGCTAAGACTGAGCAATGCTGGCATCACTCCTAGTTGCCCCAGCTATGAGCACCCTCCCCATGTTAATGATATAATGAAAAATGCAAATGAAGTAAACAATAATTAGGTGCAGAGTAGCACATGGCCCAATTAACTCAGTACTGGAGTGGAATTTACAGGGCTGGAGTGTATGAATGATAGAGAAAGGAGGAGATCGCGAGGAGATGACCTGGGTTACAAATAAATGTGAGTTAGAGATTCTCTTGGTTAATGCTGACCTGTTCCATCTCTGTCTGACACTGAAGTAGGTATATTTTGGTGAGTTTTCAATCCCTTACCCATTCCACCTGGAGCCATGACTTCAGGGCAGGAAACAGTGGGGCAGGTGGATGACAGAGTTCATAATCCACACCTCATGGCTCTGGAAATTTACTTGGAATGATCACAACTGCCTTCACCAGTTAGTTTCCCCAATAAGAGTGGTGTTTCTTGCCATTGTCAAGAAGGAAAGAAACCCGCTCAAACAGGTATGGATGGGAGGAAGGAGTCCCCAGGGAACTAGGTTTTAGCACCAGTGCTTGCCTATCACATCTGCCTCTCAACAGCTGGGTGACATTGGGCAACTTCTGTACAGCCTCAGTTCCCTCTTCTGTTAACAAATGTTTGGGGGACAGTGATGGTTAATTTTATGTGCCAACTAGGCTGGGTTGTGGGGTGCCCAGATACTTGGTTAAACATTATTGTGAAGGTGTTTCTGCATGAGATCAACATTTGACTAAATAAAGCAGATCACCCCCCTTAACGTGGATGGTCCTCATCTGATCTGTTGAAAGCTTGAATGGAACAAAAAAGCTGAATAAAGGAGATTTTGCTCCCTCTCTGCCTGATTGTCTTCAAGCTGGGGCGTTGTTCTTCCCCTGCCTTCAGACCTGGACTGGAACGTACACCGCTGACTCTCCTGTGTCTCCTGTGCCCAGAGACCTTGGAAGCTCTCAGCCTCTCCAATCATGTGAGCCAATTACACACACACACACACACACACACACACACACACACACCCCTATTGGTTCTGTTTCTCTGGCAAACCCTGACTGATACAAAGATGATAATAATACCTTACCTATCTCATTTGGATTCCTGAGAAAGGTTTTATTTAGTATCATACCTGATCAACTGCAAATATATGCACAGGCACACACAAAAAATTGGTCTTATTATTATAACCATCTTCTAGGAAAAAAAATAAAGAAAAATCCAAAAGTGCAAATGTTTGCTGATTATTCTTTGAGCAGAAGCAGTAGAAGGTAGTAAATGAAGCTATGAACTTGGGGGTTAGAGAGAAACTCTGTTCCCCACATATTAGCTGTAGGATTTTGCACAAATTACCTAACTTTACATCATCTCAGAATTCTCTGCTGAAGAATGGAGTCGATAACACTTTTTTTTTCCTATAAGCCTGTTTTGAGGATAAAATGTGATGACATAGATAACATCTCTCACTCAGTAAACAGTGGCTAATATTGCTAAAGGTCAGATGATTACCAAAGACCACTTAATTGATTAATGAAAATGGGACCTGAATCCACACCCCCTACCCCTGACTGTTCAGCCCCAGGACTTCCCACTTTATCAGCTCTTGTGGTTGGAGAGCCTTCCCCCAATTTTGCTGGGTGAGAAAGGATTTCTCTGGCGTTGCTTGAAAAGGAATGCACACTTTTCTACATGACCTTCTTCAACAACACACTTTTAATGAGAGAAGTGAACCTTCATTTGTCATGAACAGTTCCTTTCTTTCCTCTGCAACCCGCTGAGGTCGAGCTGTCCCTTAAAGAAAGCCTGTGATCTTCAGTCTCAGGCTCCTTTTAATTAAGGCTGTGAATGGCTAATGGCCAGCCTGCCGGGAGTGAGAGCTGGGCTGGGGGCAGGGTATGAGGAAGTCCGTCAGGAGTAAGATGCTAGTGGCTGAACTAATGACTGAATCCCGGGCATCTGGCAGCACTCTTTATAATTCCTCAAAATGATTTTTCAGACTTGGCATGTATATACCTGGTACACACTCACCAAATGCCCTCATCCTTCTGAGGCCCCAGAGGGGGCACTTCCTTTTCAAATAGGAAATGACTTTCTGGATGGCCTAACCCAAGACACTTGAATGTCTGTGGGTCAGCAACAAATAAAGCTAACTTGTGGCTAGATAAAATCCTCAATCTATCATCTTGGTCAGAGTATTGCACATTTTCTGGAATGCTGGACACAGCTTATCACAGTTCTGAGCAGTTTTCAAGAGTGTGGACTGGACATCCTGATCCGAGGAAGGGTAGCTCAAGTCCCTAGTCCACTTTTGATTACAAAAGAGTCCCCATGAGTCTTTGCCCATGGGTAGATGAGTGCTTTGAAAACTGGAGAAGCATTTTAAATACTTTTTATCTTTTCTCATGCCTTTCTGTATTCGTTTTATAAAAATACATTCATCTTTTATGTTACAATACAGTAAACTATCTGAATCTGTTGTTCTTAACTTCCTTGGGAGGTGGAGGAAGGCAGAGCTCACAGACTTCTTAGACCCTCTCTCCGCAAATATACATACACACATATAGACACACACACATATAATTTCATATGGGATTTTAAGGAACCCTTGTTCTAAGAACTATTGATTGTGATAAAGGAAGGAGACAGAATGAGGAATAATATCTTCAGGGGCACAGAAGGATTCCCAGGAAGATGGCCAAATCCTGGTGTGCGCTTTCAAGAGTCAATTTCTGGAAGAGCCCATTAAAAGTTCTAGGTTGATATCCTAGAAGAGAGGAAGAGGGAAGGAAAATTGGATGGAAAGAAGAGAGGAGGAGGGGAGAGGGAGGGAGAAGACAGGGAGGCAGAGACAATCAGAGAACTTCAACAAATACTGCTCATTGATAATCTCCTCTACATCAGACCTGGTCCTCGGACAAGCCGTACAGATACACGTAAGTGCTGTTTTGTCTGGAAGCCGTTCCCAGAATAGAAGGGAGCAAATATGCAATCACTTAACTCTACAGAGAGATGCACTTAGTGCCCGGAGAGGACACCGGAGGACCCTCAAGAAAGGCTTCAAAGCAGAGGAGATATTTGAGTTGGGCCTGAAATATAACAATGATTTCAGCAGGCCACGTGCGTTTGAATATTTTCGGACCTCTGGGATGCCTGTGGATTTGTGCTGGCGGCGTGACCAATGTCATTGCTTGGAAGTCCCATTTCAATTGGAACCAATCAGCAAGTACATGTGAGGCATCTGCTCCTGGGCAGGGACTGAGGGAGAAAAAGCAGCAGCATCACACTGCCTGAAACCTGCAGGAACTCAGACTCCACACAGCTTAGCAACCCCAGGGAACACAGACTAGAGGGAGGCCAGGGAAAGCGGGAAGCAGGAGACCAGGGCGAGCCAGTCAGGACAGCCTGGAGCAGGAGGCCTCCTCTGGGTTCAAAGCACCAAGAGTGGGCACTAGGGGCTGAACCCAGAGAAGGGGGTATGCCTGGCCCAATGCCCCACCCCCTGGGCTTTTCCCAGCAGTGAGAACATCCATTCATCAGGTGGTGAGGATTTCCTTCTCTGTCTCTTCCTTCTATTTTCTCAGCGCTGTCATTTTGTGAATGAAAAAGTTATTTTTTGTTTGTTTGTCCTTGTCTTTGTATAATCCCTTGCAAATTAAGGCATGCTCATCTGGAGTAAGAAGCTCCTTGGAGCCTAGCCTGCTTTTGGTTAGCTTAGCAGAGGAAATAGCAGATATTTTTAAAAATGCAATTGTGGTGGTTTTCCATTTAAAAAAAAAATCTATTTCGGCTGTTCAGTGGAGATAAACAATCTTTTCCTTCTATCTTTCTAAGTTCTCAACTGGAGCTCTATAACAGAAGATAGATTAACAAAAGAAAAGCATACAAGTTGACTTACTGTAAGTTTTATGTGACATGAGCTTCACAGGGAAATGAAGACCCCAAGAACTGGTGAAACCTGAGTGCGTGTCTGCCGGGTGTGATGCAGAGCTGACAGTCCTGGGAAGACGTGCTAGGACGCGGGTGTGAGCTGAGGAGGGTGAACGGGGAAACTTAGGAAGACCTGCTCATCTGGATTCGACTTGGGGTCCCTCTGTCTTCTGAGACAAGAATGCTCCTTTCCTGGGGCAGAGCATCTCTCTCAAGAGGGCTTAGGACCTGCTTGAGGGGAAGGTCAAAGAGTCTTTCTAATACTTGCCATTTCTCAAATTCCTTCAGCTCAAAATATTCAATATTCTGAAGTGCCATATTTTGGTGTCCTGTGTCCTGAATCCTGTCCCCTACTCTCCCCATCTTCTGATATCTTATTATACCTCAGGTGGTTCCCTGTTCTTTTTATTCCTTGGCTCAGCTTTCTTAAAAGAGAAGGAAATGAATCCTTGTGTCATCCAAAGGGCAGGTAAGGAATATGGAATAAGAAAGTCAATGTTCATAGCAGCACTATATACAGTAGCCAAGACTGGAAAACAACCTAAATGTCCATTGATAGATGACTGGATAAAGAAGTTGTGGTATATTTATACAATGGAATACTACTCAGCCATAAAAAAGAATAAAATAATGCCATCTGCAGCAACATAGATGGCCCTGCAGATTGTCATTCTAAGTGAAGTAAGCCAAAAAGAGAGAAAAATACCATATGGAATCTAAGAGAAAAAAAAAAAAGACAAACTTATTTACAAAACAGAAACAGACTCATAAACATAGAAAACAAACTTATGGTTATGGGGGAAAGGGGGTGGGAAGGGTTAAATTGAGAGTTTGAGATTGCAGATACTAATGAATACATAAGCAGCAAATTTATACTGTATAGCACACAGAACTATATTTAATATCTTGTAGTAACTTATGGTGAAAAAGAATATGAAAATGAATATATGTATGTTTGTGTATGACTGAAGCATTGTGCTGTGCACTAGAAACTGACAAAACGTTGTAAACTGACTATACTTCAATAAAAAAAAAAATATATATATATATACACAAAAAAAAAAAAGAAATACTTGTCCCACTCAGAGAATATTGGAGCTTCTTCTAGGAATGTATTCACTGATTTGTCATTTCAAAAACATGCATTGACTAGCAGATACTAACTACTATATATAAAATAGATAAACAGCAAGGTCCTGCTGTATAACACAGGGAACTATATTCAATACCTTGTAATAGCCTATAATAAAAAAGTATATGAAAAGGAATATGTATATATATGTATGTATGCATAAAGAAGCACTATGTTGTACACCAGAAGTGATCACAACATTGTAAACAGACTATACTTCAATAAAAACAATTAATTAATTAAAATTTATTGCTGGAAAAAATACTGAGAACCCACACTATACTAGCCACAGTCCTAGGAACCAACAATAGGGCAGAGGAGGAAAAACTGGTAAAAATCTCTGCCCTCCTAGATCTTACATTCCAGCTGGGAGAGATATACTAAAAACAGATAATTAATTAAACTATATGTCAATTTGATAAAGACAAATGAATAGAGAAAATTCAAGCAAGGAAGGGATATGGGACCGCTAAGGTAGGGGAGGGCGGCAATTTAAAATAAAGAGGTCAGGAAGGCCTTACTGAGAGTGGCATCTGAGCAAGTGGCAAATATTCTGCTGAAGAGATTTCCATGCGTCCACAGAGCCCTGTCTCGCCTCAAGAAAAGTATTTCTTTGGAAAGGCCTTTTTTGGTGGTAAATATATATAACATAAAATTTAGCATTTTAAACAATTTTAAATCTACAATTCAGTGGCATTAATTACATTCACCATGTTGTGCAACCGTCACCACCATCTATTTCCAAAACTTTTTAAAAATTATTCCAAACAGAAACTCTGTAAACTGTTAAACCAGTAAGCCATAACTCCCCACTCCTCCTTCCCCTGAAACCCCTGGTAACTTTTAATCTACTTTTTGTTTCTATGGATTTGCCTGTTCTAGATATTTCATATAAGTGGAATTGTACAATATTTGTCCTTTTATGTCTGCTTCATTTCACTTAGTATATTTTGTCAAGGTTTATACATGTTGCAGCATGTGTTAGAAGTTTCTTGCTTTTTAGCGGTAAATAATACTCCATTGTAAGCATACACCACATTTTATTATCCATTAACGTGTTAACAGACACTTGAGTCGTCTCCACATTTTGGCTATTGTGAATTATGTTGCAGTGAACAGTGGCATACAAGTGCCTGTTCAAGTCACCGTTTTCAATTCTTCTGGGCTTGTACCTAAAAGTAGAATTGCTGGATCATATGGTATTTCTACGTTTAGCTTTTGAGGAAGACACTATTTTCCACGGTGGCTGCACCTCGTACATTCCCACCAGCAATACAGAAGGATTCTGATTTTTCCATACCCTTTCCTATCCTTGTTTTGATTTGTGTGTTTTTTTTTTAAATTACACCTGTCTTAGTAGATCTGAAACAGTACCTCACTGTGGTATCGATGTGCATCTCCCTAATGACTAATGATGTGGAGCATCTTTTCATGTGCTTATTAGCCAGTTGTATGTTTTCTTTATAAAATGTCTACTTAAGTCCTGTGCCCATTTAAAAATAGTGTTGCTTGTCTTCTTGTAGTTGAGCGTTAGGAGCTCTTTATATGTTTTGGATATTAAATCTTTATTAGATATACAATTGGCAACTATTTTCTGTTTGGAGAGACCTTTTTAAATAAAAATCATATTACAAAAGGTTAAGGAAGGAGGCAAAATAAGGAAGTGAAGGAAGCAGAGAGCAGACTCTTCTTTGGAAAATTAGGTGGTAAAGAGAAGGTGGTAACCAAGGAAGATTTGTGATAAAGCTGAGGGATAGTTAAGTATCATAGGAGGTAGAAAGGGAGGAAAGAGACAGTGAAGAGTGATGGACTCATAGAAGGGTAGTTGGCAGGGAAGGTGGTGGGGATTCAGGGAAGGGAGTGGGTACAGGATGTAGAAGGATAGAAGGACATAGTTGGAGACGTGAGTCTGGCAAAGTAGTGACAGTAGAGTGTGACTTCTTTTTTCTGATTTAAGGAGGAAAGTGAGAAGCCAGGGCTTCATGTCCTTCCTGCCACCTTCATGTATATGGGAAGTCAAATTACAATAAATCCAGTCAGTAATATCTAGAATTTGTAATTTTTCCCTCCTAAATTGATGAATAGTTTTTTATTGTCAAAACAGCTTCAAAGGTAGGTGTAACCTATGCCTGGACATTATAAAAATGAAATCAAATGTCCTTCAAAATCCCCTAGATTTTCTGAGTCTCCCAATTTCCAGGTCAAAATGTTTTGCAAAATAACTGCCATTCCACTGCTCGTTATTAATGGTGGTGATGGTGGAATGTTTTATTTCGATAAACCTGTCCCTGTAATTAGAGACCTTGACCAGCTGTTCCTGCAAAACTGGCTTTGTATAGCCTTTGCTCTTGAAATGCTCCTTACCGTATCCCAAGACCTGAAAAGGAACCAATTTAATTTGGTTCACCCAGGTTTTTAAAGACTCATTTGAACGCAAAATACTTTGCTTTATATTAGCAACTATTAACCTCCCAAGAACCAGAATTCCAGAAAATACACTTTGGGAAATGCTGACCTGGATGGATGATTCCTTTTCTGGAATGTTCTGCCTCCATCCTTAGTTTTATCTCACAATCTCAGAAGAAAACCTCCTTCCTCTCCAGCAGTGCTTTTCTCGCCTCCTCTGTAGTTCCTTTGCTCTTTGCTTTTCTCTAGGAAGCCTTGAGCATGGCGTTTCCATGAATGGCATTCTACAGAATCATCTCATTCCAAAAGCTGAAATAAAATGAAGCAGAATGAAATGCAATATATGCACACGAGCACACACACACACACTCACATGTATATATTATTGTTGTTATTATTGGCCCAATTTCTTTCTACTGTTCTAATCTTTGATACCCCTATGGCAGTTTCATGGGCAAGGGTCCATCACATGCAGTTTTTGAGCAGAGATAACTCAGTGAGGGTGTGGAAATGTTCCCCAGCGATGTGGAGGCGGCTGAAAATTGAGCCCCATATGAACATACAGCCTCACGGCAAGGTGGTGTGGCAGCACCCGTCCAGTCTGCCCGTTTGCATTCACCCAGAAAGGGGCACTTGGTTCATAAAAAGCTGGTTCAATAAGCCCATGGCTTCTTTCCTGCTGCTGTGATCATGAGCCCCTACTATAATTATAATGAAGTGATTCCATAAACAGTACTACCGTGTATTAAACATACGTGAGAGCGTCAGATAGACACCATGATAACAACAGAATGTTAACAAGCACAAATGTTTTTGTGTTTGACAAAGCATAACAAAACTTCTGTAAGCCACGCCTTTCCTTTCAAAGGATGCCAGCAAGTCTGGAACATAAGCTTCACACCAGATAAACAACCAAACAAGGAAGAAAATAACTGGGAAAAAGAAACCCTACAAAATCTGAATCTGAATTCCAATTTTCAGAGAACATATTAAGCTTCTTATCCTAAGCCCAGTGTCAGAACAACAATATTATTTACATGCAAAAAATTGAAATTTAGTGTAAGAGGGAAGTACACTTGATGGGAAAATAAGTTCTAGTTCAGATATTTGGGGGACAGGGAGAGACAGGACCAAAACTCAGGTCAGTATAAAATGGCAGGCATCTATTCGAGGGCAAGGGTCCCACGGCTGTCATGATAGTGGGCCTCCCTAGGGATCAAGATATATGAAGATGAAGAGTGAAATGTCATTGTGGCAGCAAATGTATAGAAAACAAAGATATGTACATCTGTGGTAAACTACAGAACTGATGGGAAATCAAATGAGCAGGACTTGAGGAGCCGGTTTTGGAGAATACATTTTGAGTCAGAGTGCTGGGAAGTGGGAAAAACAGACTGGACATTAGGAGACCAGAGTTGTGAACTTTCTGGGACAGGCTAACTTCTGTGACAAACACCCCTCTAAATATGATTGGATTTGCGTAATAAAAGTTTATTGCTCACACTTATCACAGATCGATGTGGCCGGCAGTGGGTTCTGCATCACCAAGGCATTCAGGGACCTGAGGTGTTTCCCTTTATTGGCTCCACCACTCCCAGGGCTTCATAGTCTTCCAGTCCATGTCTGAGCAGGAGAGGAAGAGAGAAGGAGAGAGTAGGAAGCATGAGAAAATGTATGGGCCTGGAACCAGGAAGTTGCATGGATCACTTCCACTCACATTTCACTCTGGCCAGAAATGGATCCCACTTAATTGCAAGGGAGGCTGGGAAATGTAGTCTTCCTCTGTGTAAAGGAGGAGGGTGAAAAGGGTTTATCTCTGCTGCATAAACCTACAAGTGAAACTTAATTTTGTCCTACTTTCCTCATCAGTGGTCAGTTCTCAAGTCAGACAGAACTGGGTTCAGAACCAGGTTCCCCTACTTATTAGCTATACGGCCACCAGAGAAGCTACAGAAACTTTTGGAGTCACATTCTTCTTTGCCCTTCAATTGGATAATAATAACATACCCATCAAGAGTGCCTGTGAGGATTAAGACATAGGAATTACAGAAATAATTTAGCATAATTTCTGGCATAGAATAAGTACTCAATAATTATACTGTAAGATTTATTTCAGGTCTAAAGTCTAAAGATCTCATTTTTCTTATAATTGTTATTGGCAAGTCAGTCCCAAGCCACTGTCATCAGAGAAGGGAAAGGTTCCAGGGTTAGCAAACATTTGACATCTGTGTCTCCACTCTCCTCTCCCATAAACATCAGCAGCCTTGGCTAATCAACAGCCACATTTTCCCCCTTTAAATCTGACAAGTCCTCAGAGTCCTTATAACTTCGGCATTAGAGCCAGCATGCGCAGTGCAACCTATCTGCCACCATGAGTCTATATTTTATCCTGATAAGAAGTGAGATCAAAAGATCCGGGACTGGTTGCACCATCCAGGTAACAGGTTTGGACGCAAGAAAGATCTTGATTTCAAAATCGAATTTAGCATTACTCAGAGAAGAATGTAAGGTCACACATCCAGTTGTATGAAGTCTGGCTGGGATGCATGGAGAGCCTTAAAAGAGGAAAGAGAATAAGTATAACTGAGGCTGACAAAGAGTTTTAGTGACCAATTGAATCCTCAAATCAGAAGCTAAGTTAAATACAATCAGGGCTGATGAAAACCCATCAGATCTGAGTAGCAAGAGGTTTCCAAGTAGATCTCTGAATGCTATTTGTGGGCTGTGACTAGCTCAGGAATCTGGGTGGGAGAGCTGCTGTGATTGCAGAAAGGCAGGTCGAGTTCTGTTCTCCAGGAACGTAGCCCAAAATACAAGTGAAGAAATTGGTTCATGCTTAGGCGGAGGCTGATGATCGAGGAAGGATTTTTAATAATAGGAATCACAAAAATATGCTTAAGATTCAATGGAAAGAATCCCAGAAACCAAAGATCTATTTCAAAATAGAAGTGGGAAGAGATGGAAAAATCCCAAGGGAAAACTCTCAGGGGCAGAGCCGAGTGACAAGAAGACAGAGGAAATTAGTAAGAGGCCAGGCACAGTCCTCACAAACCAGAGGCTCCGAGTGGCAGGAGGAAAAGATGGCAAACTTTCTGCAAGTTAGTGATGGTGCAGAGACCTGGATTTAGGGCAAATGGATCTAAACTGAACGTTTCAAAGTGAGGAACATAAATTCCATTTTGGATTCAGACAGGGCTACAGCGGAGGGCTCTGTGAATCATGGGGAGAGACTGCACATTTCGAGTGGCTTTGCCAGGCCATGTTTTCCTCTCGAGTCCCTCCTTTAACCCTAGCATCTTCTTTCCTCTTTGACAATTCCTCATGAACTGCCACCCTTCTTCCACGCCACTCACATGGGGGAGAGGAACACAGTGGAATGAACCCAGGCAGCAGTGAGACAGCCCAGGGTTTGAATCCTAACACTAGTACTTAATGCTTCCAATCACCACTTCTTCACTTGTCAGGTGAGAATAATCATACATCTTTTTAAAGGCTATTATGAGAACAAGATGAGAAAAGTCACATAAAACATCTAGCACTGTGCCTCATATTGATAGATTCTCAATAATGACTAGCGAGGCATGTTTCTTACTAAAAAGCAGAAGAATTCCATTCTATGGTTCTTCTACAGATTGGGGTCCTAAAATTTTATTTGATTGCTTTGCACAGCATTAAAAAAATATAGTGGACAACTTTTGTTTCTGGTCATGAGAGACTAACAGGGTCCAAACTCACCCTCCCACCATAAATAACTAGAAAACTGGATGAAATATATAAACAGCTGTTTCAGACATTGGACCATAGGCAGCACAGGACTGTTATCCTTGGTAAATAAAACAACAGAGGTGAGCCCCTATGACGGCCCTGGCTTTTTTCCTAGAGGCAATTTCCGGATCAATGTGCAGAGAGGAGGAACCCAAAAAGCCCGGTCGTCTCTGAGTTGAGGCAACAGAGACTGCACAGTGGGAAGCCTGAGGGAGCTAAAGTTTTCAGGGGAGAGTAAGAAAGAAGATGAAGTTGTAGGTGAAAGAGCTTCTGAAATCCACACGGGGGTCACTTTGAGTCTTCGGCTGAATACCAGTCATAAGGAAGGTGAAACTTCATCAAATCAAGTGAAGAACAGCTTTCAAGGAAAGAATAGCTCTGGGGACTTAATAAGCTAAAAGTTCTAGAGCTCACACAGGGCTAGAACTCCTTATGTTTCCAGAAGCCAGAGGAGAGAAACCACATTGAATACATGCGGCATTCAGTAGAGACTTCAGAATACCCACAACTTACTAGTGGGACTAAAGCAGCCCTACACTTACTATAAATAAAGCTTAAAATCAAGTCTCAAAAAGATGAAAGTGATCCACAAGTAACTTAACAGCCCTGAACACTTTTTAAAGGAAAAGCCAAAAAAAAAAAAAAAAAAAAAAGCAGCACTCAACATTGTAAAATTGATAATGCCCATCATTCAATTAAAAATTGCTGTTAGACATGTGAGGAAGCAGGAAAATGAGTCCAATAAACAGGAAAAATCAATCAATATAAACAGATGCAGTCATGACAGAGATGATAGAACTGTCAGGCAAGGATGTTAAACATGCTCAATGTGCTCAAAAAGTTGAAGAAAAATCTAATGTAAAAAGGAAAGAAGTAAAAGATATATAAGAAAAGAACCAAATAAGATTTGAAATGAAAAATAAAATATATGAGGGGGAGGGTAGAGCTCAGAGGTAGAGTGCATGTCTAGCATGCGTGAGGTCCTGGGTTCAATTCCCAGTACCTCTACTAAATAAATAAACCTAATTACCTCCCTCCATTAAAAATTTTTTTTCAATAAAATAAAATATATGAAATAAAATTTTCACTGGACAGGATTTACAGCAATTAGATACCACAAAAAATTCTACAAACTTCAAAACGTAATAATAGAAACCATTCCCAAATTAAACACATAGAGTCAAAAAGACTTACAAACAAAACCCAAGAGGAACCTCAAGGAAAATATCAAGCAGTCTAACATACATATCACTGGAGTCTAAGAAAAAGGGTTTCTGGGCTGAACAGAAAATATACTTAAAAAATAAGGGCCGGAAAATTTCAAGATTTGATAAAAATTATAAATCTACAGATCCGAGAAGGAAACAGAATGCAAGAAAAACAAAAAAAAAAAACCACAATTCATTACAAATGAATTGTTGAAAAACAGAGAAAAAGAAAAAATCTTAAAAGCGATTGAAGGAAAAAAAGGTATAGAAGAATACATAGGCATAGAAGAATAAAAGGTGTAGGTATAGACGAATAAAAATAATCACCTCAGACTTCACAGAAATAATGTAAACTAGAGGCAGTGGGATGATGGATTCAAAGCACTGAAAGAAAAATAACAGTGTAATTCTAGATTTCACATTCAGTGAAAATATTGCCCAAAACTAAAGTGAAAATAAAAGCTTTTTTAGACACACCAAAGCTAGCAGAATTTACTACTAGCAGACTTAACTATAAGAAATATTAAAGGAGATTCTTCAGGCAAAGAGAACAAAATATCAGAGGAAACTCTGAATTTACAAAAAGGAATGAAGAGTACAGGAAGAGGTGAATATATTGGAAAAGATAAAAAAAAATTGTCCCTTTTAAAATTCTTTAGGGGCACTTGTTTAAAGTAATAAATAACAATATATCAGGAGTTTATAACGTGTAGGAATAAAACGCACAGCAACAATAGCACAAATTATGGAAGGGGAAAAACAGAAGGCACTTACATTATGCATGAAGTGGTAGAATATTATTTAACACAGACTGTGCTTAGTTAAAGATGTAGATTGTAAACCCTAGAGAAACCACTAAAAATAAAATACAGCTAGTGAATAAATCTTGGAGATAAAATATAGTCATAAAAGTGCTCAATAATTCCAAAAGAAAGCAGGAAAGGCAGAGAAATAAACAGACGCAAGAAGGACAAATAGAAACCAAATAGCAAGATAACAGATGTAAGCTAAATATATTGATAATTACATTAAACGTTTGGTCTTTTCAGACTGGGTAAGAAAGTTTTGATGGCCTGTATGTGTGTATCCCCCCAAATTCAATATGTTGAAATCCTAATGCCCAATGTGACGGGTATAGGTGGGTGGGGCCTTGGGGAGCTGACTGGCTCATGAGGGTGGAGCCTTTACGAGAGGTGCTCTGTAAGAGCTCCCAGAGAGCAGCCCCTTCCACCCTGTGAGGACGCAGCGAGACGTCTCCTGGAAGAGGGCCCTCACCTCACCGTGGCGGCACCGTGGTCTCGAACTTCCCAACCTCCAAAACTGAGAAATAAATTCCCTTTGTCTATAAGCCACCTAGTCTGTGGTATTTTGTAACAGAGCCTGAACAGACTAAGACAAAAGCAAACCCCAAATAGATGCTGTCTACGAGAAACTGACTTTAAAGATAAAGATACAGATAGTTTGAAAGTGAAAGAAGGGAAAGCTATACAACACAAACACTAACCAAGGATAGAGTGGCTAAATTAACATTAGAGAAAGTGGGACAAGAAACGTAACCAATGACTGAGACATAACCTAATAATAAAGCACCAGTTCATCAGGAAGACATAACACATTTAAGTGTGTATGCACTGAACAACTGAGTTTTAAAATACATGAAACAAAAACTGATAGAAAAAAAGGGAGAAATAAACAAACTCACAATTATAGTTTCAAATTTCAAAACCCCTTTCACAACTGACAAAATAGACAAAAATATCAGGAAGAACATAAAAGACCTGAACAACGCTATCAATCAACTTAACCAAATCTATAATTTTAGAACACTCTATCCAAAAGAGCAGAATATATATTCTTTCAAAATGCACACGTATATTTACTAAGATATTCTATTCTGGGACATAAAAAATTCAGTGAATTTCCAAAGATTGAAATCTTAGAAAGTGTATGTTATGACCATGCAGAATTAAATTAGATATCAAAAATGTATCTTTGAAGTCTTCAAATATTTGGAAATGAAATGATATTCTTCTAAATAACCTATTGGTTAAGGAAGAAACATTGAAAATATTTTGAACTTGAGAAAAATGAAAACAAAACATCAAATTTTGTGGCTGCAACTGAAACAACGATTAAAGGGAAATGTATGTTTTAAAATGTTTACATTTAAAAAGAATAAAATTCTAAAATAAATTACCGAAACTTCCATTTTAAGAAGGAAAATGAAGAAAAATAAGCAAAATAAGTGGAAGGAAGGCATCAATAAAGATAAGATGAAAATCAATAAAGTAGAAAATGGATACATTGTAGAGACAAACCAATAATATCAAAAGTTGGTTCTTTGAAAAGGTCAATAAAATTAATAACTCTCTGTTCAGGCTGATACTTAATGAGGAGTAGGGAGGAATGAGGAATGAGATGGTGAGGAGGATACTGGATGAAAAAAAGGAATGATTAAACTGTTTGTGTTGGTAAAATATTCGTCTTGATTTTATTGGTGGTTACAACTATTTCTCTAAACTTACTGAACTGTATACTTAAAACTGTTGTATTTTATCTTGCGTTAATGTCGTCACAATAAAGTAGGTTTAAAAATGAGTTGAATTTGTCCCTCTTTCTCCACTTAGGACCAGTTCCTACGATGCCACATTGCCTCATGCCAAGCCCATTTCGTTCTATTAGAGGGCCAGGACTCAGCTGAGGGAAGTAAAGAAAGCAGAAGGCAGAATTCAAGGAGGCACTCACTCTCAGCGTCATGCACAAGCCTGTCCTTTTATGTTACCTGCCTGGCTCTGCAGCCTGGCTTCCACTCTAACTACTTACTCTCTTTAAGCTCACCAAAAACAACAGACTTCCTGTGCTTCTACTTGCCACTCATCCATACAACAATTTTGAGCAACACTGGCAATCTTCATCATCTTGAAGTCTGTTATCATTATTAGCTCCCAATTATCGGTATGCTTTGGTTTTCCACATATTCCTCATTAGTCTGTCCATCCACTGCTGTGGTGGCAATTATCCCGCTCTTCACAGGGCTTCTAGATCTTCCTTTGAGCTCTGCTTTCTATCCTGAGCTCCAGATCTAAATTGTCTCCAGCTGCTTATGGTGACGCAGGAAGTCCCATGTTTACACTTCACCAGATACATCCCAAATCATCAATGTTGCTCCACGTTGCCTTCTGATCTCCCTCCTCAGATGTTCTCCTGGTCACACTACCCACCTCCACCACCGGATCCAGTCAATTCCATCTCTAATGTACATTCCTAGTTTCCATTCTTGCTGCTGCCATCCATCTCCCTAAAACTTCCAAATCGGTATCTTTTACAAGTGTCACCTAAATGGGCTCCCAGCTGCTGCATGCCCCCCAGTCTCTCCACTGGTATCATCTTCCTAAGGGTAGATTCAATAGTTTATTCTCCTTTCAAAATTCTTAAACGACTCTCCTTCACGTACTAAACAAAATCCAGATCCCTGGTTTATGTTCAAGGTTCTTCATTATTTTGCTTAAATCCCCCTTTTTTGGTCGTATCTCCCACTAATCCTCTGCTCAAATTATTGAAGGGAAAATCGCACTTTCCTCTACTACACGTCTGACCTTTGTTGATGATGATCGTGTTAGTTTGCTTGGGCTGCCACAGCAGAGCGCCACAGACCAAGTGACTTAAAAAACTGACATTTAATTCCTCACAAGGCTGGAAGTCTGAAATCAAGGTGTCAGCCGGGTTGTTCTCCTCTAAGACCTTTCTCCTTGATTTGCATCTCGTCATCTTTTCCCCCTGTCTTCGGGTCTTCCCTTTGTGTGCGCCTGGGTTCTAACTTTCTTTTCTTGTAAGGACGTTAGTCATATTGGAATAGAGCCCACTCATATGACCTTATTTTAATTTAATTACATCTTTAAAGACCCTGCCTCCAAATACAGTCACATTCTGAGGTACTGGGGGTTAGGGCTTCAATTTAGGAATTTTGAGGGAAACACAACAATTTAGCTCATAACAATGGCCATTTGCTTAGTACGCTTTTGTTCGACATTACAACCCATCCAATCTTTACCCAGCCTCAAAGACCAGATCAGACATTACCTCTGTCTTGATGTTTTTCCACATGGGCAAACCAGATAGGCCCACTTACTATTCTGAGCCCCGGTAACATTTGGTTTGTACATCTGTCAGTACATGAATCACAGTCACTATGCATTAGAGCTGCCAGTGAGCTTCTCTTCTCACTTCTTCTATAATGTAAGTTCTCTGAAACCAGAGAAAGTTTTATTTTTACTGTTGTCACTCCCTTGACCACTAGCACTGTTCTGGCACAAGTAAACATTTGAATTGATTGAATATGGTCAGCCTTCAGGATGGGACTTCCGGAGCCCAGACGGGGTTTCCTTTGCCTCCTATCTCCTCACGTCCTGATGTACTTCATGAGTTCACTTATGGCACTGATTCTAGCTGAAGTACCTCTTGATAAGTGTAGTGATATTTTAGGTTTTTAGAGTAGATGTTAGTTGTGGGAAAGCATGAAGAATGTTGAGAGTTGGGGCAGGGAAGCAGGTGAAAAAGGAGTATAAATATGCACTGAGGATTTAAGGCATACAGAATAGGACTTCTAGAAACTTTCTGTTCATTAAATTCTCATGACAATGCTATGGAGATAGGCTGGAGTTTTTCACGTTTTACAAATGGGAAGCCTGAGGCTCAGCAAAGTTAGGTGACATGTAGTTAGTAGTTATTGGTGGTTAGTAGCACAACCAGAATTCTAATATAGGCCCAGTGAGTTTCCGGCATTTGACCTCAACCTCTTTCTACCATGTCACACTCAATTAGAAAATGAATATATGTATGACTGAAACATTACACTGTACACCAGAAATTGATACAACATTGCAAATTGACTATACTTCAATTTAAAAAAAAAAGGAAAGGAAAAAAACCCCAAAATTTGGGTAGATCTGATAGTAACGTAGTATATGGTACTTCTTAGGTGGGAGACACTGTTCCAAGTGCCTTAGATACAGCAATTCATTTCATTTAAAAAACTCAGCAAGGTGGGTCCTATATTATCACCATTTTACATGAGGAAACTGAGGCACAAAGATGTTAAATAACTTGCCCACGATTAAAGTAATAAGTAGAAGGCCCAGAATTTGACCTAAGCTGCTAATTCTGGAGTCACCGCCTTAAATGACTCTGCAATACTGCCTCTTTTGTTCTCAAGTTGCCAACCCGCCATGGACCCCAGCGGCCGCCTGGGTTAGCGTTCCCACTTGGAATTTCTGATCGCCAGCTGTCTGACTATCAGCCACTCGGAGGGCAGCCAGACACAGACACGCAAGTCAGTCAAACCTTTCCCAGTTTCTTTCTTTCTCAAACTTTTCATAGTTCAGTAACGACTGAAATAATAGGTACCAGACGTTCACTTTTCACCCTTTGGGAAAAGTGTTTCCCTGTCCACATGCCAGCACACATACCTTCTCAGCCCAAGCTGGGATGAGAATTGAGTTTTTTTGTTTCTGTTTTTTTAAGGAAAAGTGAGTTTCACACATCTAGTTGATCTCTACTGGTTGCTTTTTGGTTTTTATTTTGTTTTTACTTTTTTCAAAAGAGGAATGTATAAATTGGTAAATTGCCCAAAAGCATATCAATTATTTACACACATATTTGTATGTGAGGACACTGTATTTGTGCAGACACTTTCCCCAGCTGCTGCTAAAAGGCAAGAAGACATTTCACCAAATGTTTCACCTGTGGCTACTTGCTTCTATTTGTTAACTTTGAGGAAGAAAATTGAATTTTGCCAAGAAGCAATGTGAAATGTGTTCTGAGCTCCACATCTCTCCTTTCTGGGTCCCTTTATTGGGGGAGGACTTTTTCAGACTCTTTTACTCACTTTGGCCCTATGGAGATGAAATAATTTATCCGATTGGTAAATGTGGCAAATGGCTGGATCAAATTCTGTTCCTTTTTTATTTTGCCTTGAACTTCCTTCATGGCTTAGAGAGGGAACTAACTCAAATTTGTGTGACTGATTCATCCCAAAAGACACTTTGCCCACAGGACTTCAAACTGACTTTGCTTTTTTTTTTCTTTGCTTTTTTTTTTCTTTCCTTTTTTTTTTTAAATTGAAGTTTAGTCAGTTTACAATGTTGTGTCAATTTCTGGTGTACAGTATAATCTTTCAGTTATACATATACATACATATATTTGTTTTCATATTCTTTTTCATTACAGGCCACTACAAGATACTGAATATAGTTCCCTGTGCTATACAGTAGGACCTTGTTGTGTATCTATTTTATATATAGTAGTTAGTATCTGCAAATCTCGAACTCCCAATTTATCCCTTCCTACTCCCCTGGTAACCATCAGTTTGTTTTCTACGTCTGTGAGTCCGTTTCTGTTTTGTAAATAAGTTCACTTGTGTCTCAAACTGACTTTGGATTCAATAGTTACATTAAGAAGTAGAAACCTTCTGGGGAAGAAGATGTTCCAGGCCTAAGCAATTCCATGACCAGAATCAGCGGCAGTGGACACGGCTGTGTGAAACTAAAGTGCTCACGAGACTTCACGGAGGCCAGCACACTGGAGAGTTCACACAGTACCTGGAGCTGCCACCATCCAAATTTCAAAACATTGCTAGAATCCCAAGAGACCTTCTGTGAGAATGAAGCCAATATGGTAAATGCATGGTAAATGCAGAGTGCCAGAATTAAGCTCTTGTGGGAACATCCCTGCCAACTGTTTTTTAGTTCATAGATTGTGACTTCAGGACAACTGGCATCTATTCTTGACATCCTGGTGAGGCTAAAACTTCTCATAATTGATTAAGTCCCTGGTACTGTCTTTGCCAGTACTCACTGAGGTTATGCAGATGGACTGTTATATGCTGGGATTTCTTTTCAACTTTTGAACAGAACAATTTAAAAAAATAAAAGCGATAGAGAATGAAAATACTGATTAAGACTAAGCTGGAGTGAGTAACCAGTTCCAGAAGCCAAGCAGACTTATGACTAAGGAATTTCAGAGTTAGGCAGACCTACCTGCTGGGTCTCACCCATGCTGGGCCCAGCAGGCATCTTCTGTTCCCTCTACTGCAGGGCAGCACAGAAGCTAAGGCAGAAGAATGTTCCTTGTGAGCAGCTCCCCTCAAAGGAAGCACGGTGAGCATGCTCAGTTACTGCTCTTGTCCAGTGGAGAGATGGGGAAGCCAGATAAAATGGCCCCTCCTCGTGGAAACCAAGAGTGGGAAAATGGCGTTTCTATCTAGCAATGTCCAAAATTGTTCAATTTTCCTATTTCCCATTTTGGATCAATCTGTAAAGCATTTGACTGTGACTTATGCCCAGAAGATCAGTTCTTATACTAGTTTTTGTACTTTTGCAACTGCTGTGGTTGTAGGGTACAGCAATTTAGAATAGCATTCACCCTTTTTGAGTTTGCACCAGGACTGTAATAAGATAAGGTCTTGCTTTTCCATGGCCGGCTTCAAACAATACCTATGTCATTTTCTATTGTTAATATTTCAGTGTCGGCCATTCCAGATTGTCATGTCAGAAAAGGTGAAAAATACTTCCTTCTGTTCATTAGTTGGACAACCACAATTTTAAAAATAGCCTTCAAATCCAGGGATAAGCTCAAGGGAGCAAGCACATCACTTTTGCTTTATGTCACCTGGGACTAAATCATCTTGCTCTCCTTCTTACTCATCTGTATCTCCCAAGAGGGGGTTAAAAAAAAAAAAATATATATATCCCTCCTTCACTAATCATACATTATTCTCCTTCTCAACCCCACAAAGGACCTTCTAAACAAGTAGATTTATTCTATTTTTACATCTGTTTACAATGCTTTTATTAGTGAGTAGATAAGATAAAATAAGCTGTAACTTTTTAAAAAAGCAATTGATATGGTGGCCTTAAACTCAGTGGAGTGTGTCTGCAGAGCTGTAAAACAATGACTCCTGTTCCTTTCCATTGGAGTGATGGGTTAGTGACAGATGTGACCATTAGTTGCTGCCCCATCTGGACACCTCAACCATCGCACATGACACCTGCCATAGTATTTGCTAAGCTGATTTGCCAACATCGAAAAGGTTACCAATTTGATTGCTTAAATTTTATTCCTAAATCGGTTCTTTTCAGGTATGCCATATCACTGGGACTGGGGGAGGATTAATGCTTGAAAGTTTGAATTTCAGAAAGCACGTCAATTTTTCTTGAGTTTTGGAAGAATTTGAAAGGTTTTCTTTTTTAAAAAACTTTTTTTTGACAAGGTATTAACTCTCAGTAAATGTTTATCTTTAATTTTAACCTGAAACTAAGTTTGAGAAATTCCAGTCCATATGGATTTTTTTTCACAAAACTCATCAAGAGGGCTTGCAGAAGACCACCTCCGATGAAAAATGATGAAATGGCTACTTCCACTCCAAGAAGATACAGAGTGTTTTATTTATTATGACCCCATTTACTGAAAAATCTCCAATTTAAATATCAGAAATTTCTAAACTTTCCAAACCAAGAAAAGAAAGAAAGAAAGAAAAAGGAAGGAAGGAAGGAAGGAAAAAAGAAGGAAGGAAGGAAGGAAGGAAGGAAGGGGAAGAAAGAAAGGAAGGAAGGAAGGAAAGATGGAAGGAAGGAAAACAGTGTTGCAGAAACTGCACCGACTTTCTGAACAGCATCCAGGACAAGCTATCAGAATATCAGAGCAGGCTCAGGGAAGGTCACTGAGCCAGAATTCTTGGTAAACACCTAGAGGAGATCTCTCAATAAAGGCTCACTCAGGACACCGCCATCCACCAGCTCAGTGCTTTCCTCTCTGTCTCCCCCTTTCTGTCCTGAACCTGAACTTCTGCCCTGCTTCACCCTGGAAGAAAATGAGCCCTGCATTGAGAACAAATACAAATCATGCCTTCCAGCCCCCACCTGCCCCTCTGCTGCTCTCTATCCTTTTTTTTTTTTTTTTTTTTTCCCCAGTTACACCTTAACACCTTCCAATGTTCCTTCAAGCCACACCTGGAGGGTAGATGGGAGAGAAAGAAGTCAGTGTTCAGTGAGACCTTGGGCTTAATCAGCTTCGCCAGGCTGCCTTGCCTTTCCTCCAGGTGTCTCTCCTGATGCCCAACTCTTGGTCTTGTGCCCCCTCCATGAGCTTCCAGGATACCCTGCACTGTCCCCACCACTTCATATCATAATTGCTCATTACATATTTACATCCATCCCCAGACTGTAAGTTCCCCAGGGCAGAGATCACATTTGCCTTGTTTAGTTCATGCCCAGTACCTGCACCTAGTAGGGACTCAGTAAATACTAGCTCTTACTGTGATCATCACAGCAGAAGCAGGTTAAGTGGGTCATTTGGGGTGAGCCTGAAAACCTAGCAACTCTTCTATTAGAAAAATTCAACCAACAGACTAACACAGGCAGTCTTCCCACATCAGGGTGGCCTGCGTGGAAGGTACAATAGCTGAGCCCAAAGTCAGTGTTCTCAGCCTTTGTGTACAGTGGCATCACCTCAGAGTCACTGATGCTTGGAGCCTACCTGCAGAGATTCTTCTTTAATTGTTTGGGGTGCAGTCTGACATGAGACTCTACCATCTCCCAGGTATATGAGTTCCCTGGGCTGCTGTAATAAATTACCGCAAATTGGGTGGCTGAGAGCGACATAAATTTATTCTCTCAGAGTTCTGGAGGCCAGAAATCGGAAATTAAATTATTGGAGGTACTGGGGAGAATCCTTCCTCGCCTATTCCAGCTCCTCGTGTCTGTCAACATTCCTTGGCATCTTGAGTTGTCCGCATCACTCCAATCTCTGCTATCTTTACATCAACTTCTTGTCTGTGTGCCTGTTTTCCTCTATATGTCTCTTATAAGGACACTGCCATTTAATTTAGGGCCCCCTTGATAATCCAACAGTCTCTCAAGACATCAACTTAATTACATCTTCAAAGATCTTTTTTTCCCAAATAAGGCCATGTTCACAAGTTCCAGGAATTCAAACGTGGACCTATCTTTTGGGGAGCCAATGTTCAACCCCAAACACCAGGTAATTCTGATTTACAGCCACTAAGTAACACACACAAGTTTGTAGGTGGGCTCTCACATCTGTGCCCGGGCTTGGGTGGGGATGGACCACGTCTTTTGCCAAGTTAGAAGGATCATTTTGGAGCATTCCTTACCCTGATGGAAGAGGAACAGAGGGTTAAGGATGGATGGTGAGGAAATGCCAGGCAAGTGAGACAGTGAGGGTGAAAAGCATGGATCTGATAACCAGTCTCCTTCTGTTCTGTATTCTTCACCACTTTCTCCTTCAGATTTATCTTTCCCTCTTTAGAAGGATCTGTGCTATTTAGACTTTTTTTTTTCTTTCTTTCTTCCCTTTCCCCTTTCTTGGCTGAAGAATTCTGTCTTAGACTGAATATCCACAATCTTATTCTCATATCTCATATTGTTTCAAAGGCAACCATGCCCTTTGTTTGGGTC
Organism: Camelus bactrianus; assembly: GCF_048773025.1. NCBI lineage: Eukaryota > Metazoa > Chordata > Mammalia > Artiodactyla > Camelidae > Camelus > Camelus bactrianus. Next base: position 37,350,118 of record NC_133550.1, on the reverse strand, counting down.
AGACTTATAGACAAAAACTGTGGACAGGTTTTTGGTATGTTTCTTTGGGTAACTGAGACATTTGTAATTAATATCAAGGAAAGTCTGCTCTTCCTTCAGACGTGAGTATAGAAAGTCAGATGTGCCCCTATATTTCAGTGAAACCAGAGCTGTCTCACACTGAGTCTGAATTCTTTAAAAACGAAAAAATGGAAAAGGAGTGAAATGTGTACTTCTCATGAAATTAGGGCTCCTTCCTGCTTCTCTGTTTGCTGTTTGATTTTCCAAAGTCATGTTACTTCAGCTCTTACCAGAAATAAATTTGGCTATCTAACAGTGATTATACTCTGGAAGGAGGTCACAAGATCAGGGATAGAATGCTGGGTTATCTTTGGATTTTTCCTCTTTACCGTCTTTTGGGAACCAGACATCATTAGAAGTTCTAATAATTTTGGTACAAACAGTACTTTCATGGCAGTCTTCTTGTAACCTTCTTGAAGGGAAATGTCTAGCCCTTATTTATAATAACATAAGAATGTGATTCTGAAAGAGGCAGCAAGGTTGTGGATTTTGCTTTGACTGAAAAAAAAAAACCAAAAAAACAGACACTGCATTTTTGTTAAAATGGAGGGATGGAAGGCTGTTGGATGCTGTTGAGATGAGAAGGAGCAGGAAGAGCTTGCTCATGAATGCATTCTGCTGTCTGGAATGTGGGCTAACACTCCCTGACTGCTGGCACCAACTTGCTTCTACCATTTTTTTAAGGGGGAAAAAAAGGAAGAAGAAAATACCCATTCTGCCTGGTTTCACTTTATTGTCTCATTCTTATTCTAATCCGCAAATAAAAAGGGTATAGTCCTTTCTGCTGATTCAAGACTTTTTTTGCAATTTGGAGTAAAATCCTATTTTTTTTTCTTCCAATTTTCATGAAAGGATGAGCAATCCTGGCCGACTAATTTAGGTAACTTTTCAGGTGTTTTTACTGAAAGGAGAATTGCCAAAGAAATGCGAAAAATGCTCGCACTTATCGGAAATGCAAATGTGGCATTTGTTCAGCTTAATGTGAATAGCCTTGCCCAGGCAACAACAGAAGAGACAATTAGAATGCAGTCGTGGTTCCAAAAATTCACCCTTTCTTCCAGCTAATATGACATTCTTTCAAAAAGAAAAGACAGAGAAAGAAAGAAAAAGAGGAAATATACGTGGTTTTGCTTCAGTTACCAACACACACACAAAATGCCAATTTGGTCTGGGTTTTATTTTAATGAAAAAAAAAATCTGTTATTGTGCAAGTATTGTCAGAACAAAGTAGCTGTAAAGGCATTTTATGTCCATACTGCCTTCATTATGACTGGGTCGTAAGAGCAATGGAACTCAGGTCAACCCATGTGAGGAGTGACGGTGGGTGTTATTCGCCACTGAGGACTGGGGCAGAAGAGCCATGTTTATTGCCCGTCATTTTTCAGTGATTTTATGCCATCATTTGGGAGATGAATAAAATAACTGTAGCAGGCAGGCATGTAAATAAATTAAGCATTAAGAACCAGCGAGTTGTAATCATCTTTCTTTGAGAATGTACTAAATAGTTGCAATCAGGAAAATGGACGAGAAATTGCATTAATTTGAAGTTCCAGTTACAGAGCACACCAGCAAAGGCAGGACTCCGGGTGCGAGAGGATGTCTGAAGGAGAGAAGAATGCAGTTGTCTTCTGGGTGTGTTTTAGACTACAAAGCCACACCGGGCAAATAAGGCATGGGTCACTTCACCTTCCTAAGTGAAAGTATCTATTATTGATGAACAAACCGCAATGAATGAACTCTTTAGCAATATATTACCATTTCCCTCATTTAAGCATTCAAGTCTTCCAGGCCTGAGAACCATGGCAAATATAAAACCAATTGTCCCCTTGTATCATAATGCCTCTTTCCACAATGACCACTTCAATTATTCAGAGGATCCTTTTAAACATTAAGATTGATTGGGAATAAGAGGGGAGAGTTTGATGAAGAGATGTGGATTTTTTTTTTCCTTTTTCTTTTAGAAGGAAAATGGGAGCTGCGAACAAGGAAGCATTTTCTTCACTTTTACTGAGTTAATGGTTGGACCTCAATGGTGCAGATTTTCCAGCATCTTCTCCAAAGTAAAAACTGGTGCCCTCCCAACTTTTCCTGATTCTTAGCCAAAGAGAGGTGCATTTGGCCTCTGTGGATATTTGCTTTAGTCGGAAGATAGCTTTAGCCTAACATCTAGATTTGTGATGCATGTGAGCCAGTGCATTTGGGGAAAATCTCAATGCAGAGGAAAAAGTATAGATTTCAGTCATCACCAGATGCTGTTCAATTCCTAGTTGTGCCACTCACAAACTGTTTGTCTTTAGGTTCAGTTTCTTTGCCTGTCTGAGCCTTTTTTTTCTTATAGATAAAATGGACATATTATGCTCATATCATATTAACCTCCTGCTACAAAATCTAGTGAAGTGTTTGCACAATTGATGGATGCTGAAGCTGTTAGTCTTATAGTTCTGGAGACTGTCAATCAAAATTATTCCTAGTACAGTACTGTTGGTGGATAGCTAATGCTTATTGAGCCCCTACTGAGTGCCAGGTACTCGTTTAGATGCCTTCATGTACATCATCTCATTTATGTCTAACAACAGTCAAGGTATTTTGCATAATCCCCATTTTGCACTGGGACAAAATGAAACTCAGGGAGTGGGTGAACTGCTCAGAGACTATTTAACTACTAGAAACTAGGGTTAGAATTTGGATTTGAACCTTCTAATTCCAGGTTAGGGCCTCTCTCTCTCCAATGTTCCCTCAACCACATGTGCCAGCAAAGTTAGGAGGTCTGAAATCAAGATTCAAAAAATAAAGCCTTTATCTATGGCTACATTACTATGATTGACTTGATCATTTTTCATATTAGCCAGAGTTTTTTTGTCATAAATAAGAGAAATCCAAATTGTCTGGGATTATGAAAAAAGAATTTATTGACTCAAATAAAGGCAAAGTTCAGGAGAAGCTGGTTTTAGGCACCGGTAGATTCAGGGATCCAAGATCAATGGCTCTTGGCTGTGCCCCATCCCTCTGGACTGCTGGCTTTGTCTCAGCCGACACCCTCCTCCTCCAAGGGTGGCAATATGGCTGCTAGCATTTCCTAGCAGATAGCTTCACAGTGGAAATAAAGATCCTCTCTTCCCAACAGAAAGAGGTTCCAAAATGAAGCCTTTTTGGGCAATTTGGGTCACATGGCCATCCCTGAATCAGCCCATCTAACCGGCTTAGCTGGCCCAAACTGGATCATATAAACACACTTCTCAAATTAGGGGTAAACTTCCGTCAGTGGAAACAGCATAAGCAGAGATGAGGGAGAGGTGTCCCAAGGGAAATGTTTGGAATTAATGTGAGCAAACTAAGTTATAGTTGCTGTTCTGGAAAGAAAACTGAGAATCAAGCCTCTCATCTATAAGCTATGTGACATTGAGCCAATGAGAATTCAGGCTCTGGTGACAGACAGACCAGATGAATTCTGGCTCTAGCATTTTTGAGCTGTGTGACTTTGAATAGGATACATCATCTCTCTGTGCCTCAGTTTCCTCATCTATAAAATGGCACAACTCATAGAGTTAGAAATTGCTTGGCATATAGTAAGTGCTCATTTATTGTTAGCCACTGGCTAACATTTAAAAATTATTATGCCTCAATTTGACCAGGACTTTGCCCTTCCTTGATTAACACACAGAATGAAAGTGAGGACACGCACATGACGGCACACTGGGAAAATAAAAGGCACGCTGAAATAGATTCGTGGAGATGGCATTGTTATCGCACTTGCAGGGGTCAGATGCCCTTCCCTCATGGTATCTCCTTCAAGTAAAATTTGTCTGACCAGACCTTGCAGGAATCCTACCACACTTGCCATTTTCTTGCACAGCTTTATTGATGAGCACTGAGTGAAAAAAGGGAACCATTGCTGGTGTTCAGCAAATCATCTCTCTCCTCTGCTCAAACCTCTTTGTGGCTTTGCCTCTTACTCAGAATAAAATGGAAGGTGCTCATCATGGTCTAAGGTCTCATCTGCCCTCTTCACTTCCTTCTCTCTTGTCTCATTGCCTCTCATTTCCCTCTTCTCTCACTGGCTTCATCCACACTGGCCTCCTTGATCTTTCCAAAATGTGAACTTGGTAGGTACAGCCTCAGGGCCTTTGCATATTATTTTAACATTCCTTATCCACTTTCTCACTTAGTTAAGTATCTGGCAAATGTCAACCTCCTCTGTGAAGCCTTTTCTAACCCACGTGAAAAAATACATCCCTCTTGATGATCTCAGACTACCCTACCCCCCCATACTCTTTATAAACACTCATTTTCACTTGCCATTTTATATATTTATTTATTTATTCATTTGTTTATAATCTGTTTCCTCTAACTAGAATAAAAGCTCCTTAAAGGAAGGATTGTTGTTGCTCTTGTTCATGGCTGTATCCCTGGTGTCTAGGAGAATCTGGCCATAGCGCCAGAGATTCAGTAAATATTTCCAGGATGAATAAATAAATTAGGACTGTAAAAGTACCTGGTGCAAAGTTTGGAACATAATCAATATTCAATAAATGTTGGTTTAAAAATATTTTTTCAGTAAATCCCTCAGTGAGATTTAGTTGGTAGTTACTGGGTTATTGGAGATACTATTCAGCAATTCTGTTCCTAGGTATTTATTCAAGTGATTTGAAACATATGTCCATACAAAAACCTACAAGTGAATATCAATAGCAACTTTAGTCATAATTGCCAAAAATTGGAAGCAACTAGAATTTCTTTAAATAAATAAGTGAGTGGATAAACAAACTGTGGCCCATCTATTAAATGGAATATTACTCGGTAATGAAAAGAAATGAGCTCTCAATCCACAAAAAGACATGGATGATTATTAAATTCATATTGCTGAGTGAAAGAAGCCAGTTTAAGAAGCTATATATTGTATGATTCCAATTATATGGCATTCTGGAAAAGGCATAAATCTAGTAATGATAAAAAATAGTTGGTGATAACCTTGGATTGGGGGGAACAGGAAGGGAGGGTTAAATAGGTGAAGCACGGGGAATTTTTTTAGGGTGGTGAAACTATTCTGTATGATATTACAACTGTGGATACATGACAGTAAGCATTTATCAAAACCCACTCAATTTTACAGCACAAAGAGTGAACCCTAATTTCTGTCAATTACTTAAAAATCATTTTAGGAGGTCTAGTAGTCATACGATATAAAGTAGAATGTCACGAAACAATCTATTTGTGTTGCCAATGTTTGAAACAAACTCACTGGAGGTGGAGGGAGAAAAAAAAAAGTGCTGACCATGGGAAACGAGTGGAATATAAAACTAACAGCAAAAGAACTTGTAGATAGGCACTGTATTCTAACTGATAAAGTCATATCCCACAAGGGTATCAGTTAACAATCCTGCTATTGCCACATGTGTAGACTGGAATTGAACAATTAAGTAAATGGATGGTTGATGGTGGAACCCAAGCTTATCACTGCTGGAGTAGAAGTTTAAAGATATGCACAGGGAAGAGACTAGAATGATCTACATTGCAATGGAACAGAATTGGAGACATCAGTATGAACTCATGTTTAGCTTAACATAGATACAGATGGTTCCATATAAAAATACATATAGATATGCATGCATCTGTAAATTAATATGCACACACATGTCCTTGCTGTCTCAGCTGAGAGAGCTAAGAAGCGACAGTACCCCCCCAGTGGCAATGAGCACACCTAGTAGGCAGGTCTTGGTTTCTACGGCCATTCTCCAATAAAAGGAACAAAATTCCTTGAAGAAACAGCTGAAATGGGTGAGTCTAGGAACAGGACAGGAAATATACAGGATGAGTCTGGAGCATTTTATAGTGCCAGAAAGTAAATGCTATAAAAACTAAAAACCAAACAAACGATCCCACAATGATGAGGGTATGTCAAAGGGACACAGGAACAAACTGAAAGAGTTTCCAGTGGCCAGAGCTGAAATGATTTGAGTAACAAAATAAATTAAGTAGCATGGGGTGATTAACCTTACATATGAAGTAAATGTCCATGAGCCATACTGATATAAAGTACTGAATAAAGAAACAAATGAGGGGGAATCAGCAAATCTCTCATGCCAAATAACTTTAGATATTTCACCTTCTAGAATATGGAAAATAACTCCCAAATCACTTAAGTATACCTCACATGGTGGAGAAAATGGACAAGCACGACCAGGTGATTGATGTCAATAACCTCAGTGAGTAAGTCACGTTGATAATATGTACCCTTGACGTGATGTGATGAAAGTAACACTTCTCTGTGGTCTTCCTCCCCCAAACACATAACTCCAGTCTAATTATGAGAAAAACTTCAGACCAATCCAAAAGAATATTCTACAAAATACCTGACCAGAACTCCTCCAACTGTCAAGATCATCAAAAAAAAAAAAAAAAAAAAAGAAAAAGAAAAAGAAAAAGAAAGAAAGGAAGAAAAAGGAAAAGAAAGAAAGTAAGAAAAAAAGCAGTCTGATGCACAGTCTGATAAACTGTCACAGCCAAGTAGAGCCTTAGGATACATGATAATTAAATGTGATGGAGCACCCTGGATAGGCTCCTGGAGCAGAAAAAGAACATTAGGTTAAAACTAAGGAAATCTGAATAAATAATGAACTTTATAGATAAACAACAAGGTCCTACTGTACAGCACAGGGAACCATATTCAATATTTTGTAATAACCTATAATGAAAAAGAATATGAAAAGGAATATATGTGTATGTATAACTGAATTGCTATGCTGTATACCAGAAATTAACACATTTAAATCAACTCTACTTCAATTAAATTTTTTTTAAAGATTTTTAAAAAAGAATAGATTTCAGTTAATAATAATACATACATCACTATTGGTTCATTAATTATGACAAGTAATAATATAAGATGTTATAAATAGGGAAAACTGTGTTCAGGGCATATGGGAATTCACTGTACTATATCTGCAATTTTTCTATAAATCTTAAAGTGTTCTAAAAAATAAAGTTTACATATATTAGAAAAAGTTACTGCAGAGTCCCTGGGTAAAAAGCACACAGCATGAGGGTGTAGTGAAGAGAGTTGAAGAGGGGGAAGCAGGTAGTCAGTTAGCTTATTTTAGGCTTTAACTTGGACTAATGAACAGTTTTGTCCACCTTCATTTATACATTTATCAGACACAGGTCCATTGCTCATCTGCATTTCCCAGGACCTGTGCTGGGGGAAGGGGACACAATGGTGAACCAAGAAGGGGCATGTCTGCTGTCCTCAGGGATCCACATGAGTAGGGAACACAAATATTAATAACATAATCATACGAGCGAATGTAAAATTCCAGTTGTAGTTAGTGTTCCAAAGGAGAAGTACACAGAACCATGAGAACACAAAAAGGGGCACCTGAGTCACAGAGAAGCTAAGAAATGTGTCCCTGATCCAATCTTAAAGTCACACCGGTATTACATGTAGCACTGCGTGAGGGTAGGGGAACACTTGGGCCGTTGACCACATGAAAATATAACGATTTGAGATTTCTTAGCTTCATTTTTTCCAGTGCAGTCAGCCTGAACAGATCGACTGTTGTGCAGACCACTTCCGTTTTGTTTAGGTTTGGATAACTGTCATTTTGTTATAGGCAACTGCTTCTTGTTTGAAGTGGGAGACTCGGTAAGGAAGAATTCAAAAGATTTTTAAGGCTACCTGACAGGATTGCTTCATGGTAACAGACAGAGCCATGAGAAATGTTTGAAGTGGCCATGAGAAATGTTTGAAGTGGGGAAGATTACTTTCTCAGGGTTTTTGTATTTTTGTTTGTTTTTTTTTCCTGGGTGCCCCCTCAACCCCCACCCAATGATTTCCCCCAATAGATAAGAAATAATTGCTTGTTTCTTGAGGAATAAAAAGAAGGAATATCCTCAGGCTGCTTTCCTCATATTTGGTATGAATATGACCAACGTCTATTCTAATTCTTGAGGCATTCTTAAGAAGAGCCAGCAGACGAATGAAAAAAGGCTTTAACCTTTTTCCTTTGCTCATTATGTAAATTATATTTTTCAGCTTCTTTTTTCCCCCTCCAGTCTCAATGCTAACTCCCTTCCCCTTAATTTTTCTGAATGAGTTTTCTGTTCTTTTGTCTATTTCCAGGATTCACATTCCTTTGGGGTAGATGGATATATATTAAGACTTTTAATATGTTTACTGTTTTACCAGTTTAGAACGTGGTGAAAGACAAGGAAAATAAAATGAGTACACGGTGCCCTCTGGATAACTCCATGGTCATGGCCAAGTCTTTTCTGAGCATTAAGTGGTAATCTGGCTGCATTGTTCGAGGAAGCAGTGTTCAGCATTCTAATCTCTTACAGGTAACAACAGCCGAAGTATATTAATTATAACTTGAGAAATCAACGAGAGCGTCTAACACATAGGTACCCTTTTCCTCCAGGCAGGATGAAACAGCGTGAGCACAGATACAGAATCATCATCAGACTCACCGCTAACCTTTGCCCTCATTTTCATTCCTGGTTTTATGCAGGAGTAACTAAGCAGATTAATGTCACAGAACTGGCTGTGATTATTTTTAGTTTAAACAACAGTGTCTGCCTAAGATAAATGCATGTACGAGATAGATTTCACCCCGGAGAGCAGTTCATCTTTCCTTTGGCGTGCCATTTTCCCTTTACTGCTCCTCAAATGGATTCTGAATGTATAGATTGCATTATCACATTAAATGAGGATGGGTAAACTTCAAAGGGTTCAGAGTTAAGATGCACCTGGACTTTCAGATTCGGACTTGAAAGCGAGCTCACATTAACTGATGTATGAAGCCGTAATGGAGACACCTAATGTCGTTGTCAAATTCCTTTGAATAGTTTTTAAATGAGACAAACTGAATATAGGACTTGGGGGCTTTTGAATTATCCTCTCTAAAACTGATGCTGCAAAGGAAGGGGAAAGAGATTTAATATTTTTTAAAATAATATATTATAAAAGTATATTGATATTAGTACTCACAGCTAACCTTGTATCTAATTGTATCCATTTTGTTATTTAACTGAATAAATCATGGTTTTCGGCACAAAGAAATAATGTTATATATAAATTATTGTTATTTTTGTCAATTACTTTATTCTTTCATTCAACAGACACCCACTGGGCTTCCACTATATCCAGGCACTAGGCAAATAAGTGAGTGAGGATAGCTCTAGCCACCAGGCCGTGAGCTGTATCATTTCTGGGCCAAAGGTTGTAATTGCTGGTGCAGGACTCTTCAGAGCTCTCTTCCTCTGTTGGGGTGACTAAGAGAGCCACATGTCCCGTACTGGAGGGTTACAACATGAGGGGGAAGGTCAACCTGTGTTCCTGAGTGTGGTCTTCACTGACCCACAGTGGACATGTAGCATGAGTAAAAACCCAACCTTTGTTATGTTAAACCATGGGGTTAAAAAAATTATTTTTTAATTTTATTTTTTAATTTTGGGGGTAGGTAATTAGGTGTATTTTTTTTACTAGAGTTACTGGGGATTGAACCCAGGACTTAACCCAGGACCTAACTCTGCCACTGAGCTATACCCTCCCCCGAAAACCATGGGGTTTTGAGATTGATTTATTATTGGATCATACCCTGGTTTATCCTGACTAATAGAGTAGTTCCCTGCTTAACTAGTAATCGTGATGGTTAAGAGTTGCCATTTATTAAGTTTATAACAAAAATCTTATGAGGTAGCTATTACCATTCATTCTTTAGAGGGGAGGAAACTGAAGTTCAGAAGGTCAAATAACTCACCCAAAGTCACATAATTTATAAGAAGTAGAGAAAGGTATTGAACCAAAGTCCATGTCCATGAATATGTCTCCCATACTCTAAGTATTGTAAGTGTCAGGGGCTACACATAAAAATAAAATCTTTTACAATATTAGGAAGATATTTACTAATTCACCCTCATAGCTCACTTGTTCAGTACTCATAAAACAGAAAAATGCTTGTAGCCATGCGTCCTGAAATGGGTTCCACAAAATTCTCGATCCTCAAGATGTTAGTAAGGCTTGTTCTATGATCAAATAATTGTGTAAAACATCTGTACGAGTTGTGTATGACTCAATTCGTGTATACCCTTTCGGACTCATTCAACTTCACTTGTCCCACAGCTGCCACTACCTAGTTTTGCCGTTACCAGTGTTACCAAGTCTTGGTCTCCAGCAAGGCCTCCATCACTCCTGCTGCCAGAGAGTTAAGACATGGTTCACAGATGTGTCAGCAGGACCTACTGGTGCTTGCTGGAATAGATTGCTGCTGCATAATGGCCACTCAGGGGTGAGCTTGAAGCCTTCCCACTGTGCAGAGCTGCAGCTGGTATACCACCGTGGCCCATACATTTAGTATGGAGGAGAGGTGCCTGGGGTTTGAATATACAATGACTTCTGGGCAGTACGAATAGGCTGGCTAGTGTACTGGAAGGAACAAGACTGAAGGATTAGGGGGAGGGTATAGCTCAGTGGTAGAGAACATGTTTAGCAGGCAGGAGGTCCTGGGTTCAACCCCCAGTACCTCCATTTAAAAAAAAAAAAAAAAAGGAAGGATTGGTAAAAAGAAGGGCTGAGATAGACCTGTGCAAAAGAATCCATGGAAATGGGTACAACTGAGCCAGCTCTGACAGCTTTGGAGATCAAAGGAGACTATCTCTGAAAAAGATCAGAGTAGAAGGACCTAGAGTAAGACTTCCCTTGATACCCAGTGCCCTCCAGTTGCCCCCCAGTGTAGCTCTCATCATAGTTACCTACTCCTTCTTGACCACAATATAGAATGAATCTACGTTAATACAAAAAGCCAGTTTATGATGTTTAATCAAGTTAATACATCACTCTGTCAAAATAACATTTCTATCTTAGTAAAAATTTCTGAGCAAGCTTCTTGCATTAGAGTCATCACTTTCACCCGAGGAAGGTCAATTCGTCCGTGGTGTTAGTGCCTCCTAAGAATAGACTCATTCTCTCCCAAAGATAGGGTCCTATTCAGGGACACACTGAGAACTCTCGAGACGCGTAAGAGCATAGCAGGACTGAAGTGTTTGGTGGAGCAAGGAAGGGTAAACGTGCTACTACCGGTATTTCCAGAATCATCATTCCTCACAGTTGTTTTTCTAGGAAGTAAGTATTACCCCCCAAATGACAGTAATTCTGTAGATCAAGCAGTGCAGTCCCTTCAGATGATCTGGACTTGAATCTTGGCCGTGGCACTTAGTAGCTTAACTCGAAATGGAGTTAAACCTGAGTCTCAGTTCCCTCATCTGCACATGGGATAAACAATATCCACTCTGCATATATCATCAAGTCATCGTGAATTTGTATTTGTATAATCTTAGGCAAGTAACTGAAATTGTCTGAGTCCCATTTTCCCCATGCCAACTCTATATTAGAGGAATAGTTCTGGTAATCACCAAGATCCTTCTTGCTCTGGTGCATACAAAAGCATTACCTGTAAAGTGTTAGAGAAATGTAAATTCGATTACCCTCATGATTTGTAACATTTGTACTAGTATTACTATTTTGAATGCAGTGGTTCTTGGGAACCAGCCTTCTCTAAGAAAGGAAAAAGCACGGTCCTTGATACCCTCCACATGGGACTGTTGTCAGTGGCAGAGACTTGTCTCTGTAAAGGCCATTCATTGGTCAGAAGCATGAAGCCCTTTGCTCCTCCAGCTTGAAATCAATGACTTCCTGCTCTAACCACCAGAAGGAGACATCATCTGTTTTGTGTTCTGATTTACACACAGGAGTTCTAACAGCAGCTTTGAGACTAATGAATTCCCACCCTCTAGAAGTCAGAAGCATCAGAAACATCAATTTCTCACTGATTTCAAGGAGGGAGAATGAAGGCTCTGTCTGCCCTCTCACCCCCTTTCCCCTCCTCTCCTTGGAGGATGGATGGAGGACTGCAAAGAAAAGACTCAAAGGAATGCTCTTGGAAGTCACTTAACGTTATCATTCCTTTACAATGATGATAAACCGCTTATTAAGACTTGACTATAGACTCAGCCCTGAGCTCTGTTGTTTGCTCGTATATTCTTATTTTATCATCAAAACAACTCCATGAGGTAAATGTCACTCTATGCCCAGGACACTGAGGCTTAGAAAAGGTAAATAACTGAGAAGTCAGTGAAATGAGGATTTTAACATATAGTTGTTTGACTCCAAAGCTAGTAATTCTGAATTTTTTTTGTATCAGGACTGCTTTACATTCTTAAACATTATCATAGACTCCCTCAAAAAGCTTTTGCTTGTGTATGTCATAACTATAGATATTTAATAAAACCATATGATCATGTAGTTTGGTGCAGCCATTATGGAGGACAGCATGGAGGTTCATTAAAAAACTAAAAATAGACTTACCATATGATACAACAATATAATTTCTGGGTATATATCTGGAGAAAACTATAATTTGAAAAGATACCTGTACTCCAATGTTCACGGCAGCACTATTTACAATAGCCAAGACATGGAAGCAACCTAAATGTCCACTGACAGATGACTGGATAAAGAAGTTGTGGTATATATACACAATGGAATACTACTCAGCCATAAAGAGAACGAAATAATGCTATTTGCAGCAACATGAATGGACCTGGAGATTGTCATACTAACTGAAGTAAACAAGAAAGAGAAAGAAAAATGCTACATGATATCACTTATATGTGGAATCTGAAAAAAAGTGACACAAATGAATTTATTTACAAAGGAGAAACAGACTCACAGACATAGAAAACAAACTTATGGTTACCAGGGAGGAAAGGAGGTGGGGAAGGGATAAATTGAGAGTATGGGATTTGCAGATCCTAACTACTATATATAAAATAGATGAACAACAAGGTCCTACTGTATAGCACAAGGAACTATATTCAATACCTTGTAATAGCCTATAATGAAAAAGAATCTGAAAAGGGATATATGTATAACTCAATCACTATGCTGTACACTAGAAATTAACACATTGTAAACTGACTATACTTCAATTTAAAAAAGATAATTTATAAAAACAATGTGATAAGTTAAGACTATAGGAGCACATAGTAACAGCACCTAATTCATCTTTCGAAGATCAGAGAAGATTAAGAAATACACTAGTAATTTTACTGCTATATTTCAAAGAGTCTATTTTCAAATTTAACTCCATTATCCAACTCTATGTCACTTTCAGCATTGACTTCTAGTTTTCTCCCCTCTATTTAAATGTCGAAAGTTTCTTTTTTTAAATTCAGACACATTGCTTTGCATTTTCAAAGTCAAGTCTCATTGTTATTCCTTCTTCAGGTCCTTTTGTATCGTTTCCCTGATATCCCTGGTATTCATAGTATCTCCCAAATGAGTACCATCTGTGAATTTCATCAGAGTGTTGTCTGTTCCCTATTCTGGCTTATGAATGAAGATGTTAAATAAGAACAGACATTGCAGGGCAGCTGCTTCCTACAGCACCCCACCAGGAGTCCTCCTGGTGTTTATGACACCTTCCCACTGGCATTCATTACTTTTTGTTTATAGCCCTTTAGGTAGCTTTGACTCCCAAATGATAAGGATGATGTTCAAGTGAATTTAAATTTTTTGTGATTAAAATTTGAGGTAAGATATGACATACTTTCTGTTAAGTTCTGAGTTCTGGAAAGCAGTTACCTAACTTCCTCCCCTCCTTACCTCTGTTCCAGAATGACTCTAGTGTTTGCTGATCAACTTAAAAATCTGCATGTGGAGAGCACTATATCTCAGTGTACAGGATGGTGAAATGGAAACAGGTGTCACTTTCTGACTTAAGGTGAGAAACCATGATGTAGGATTTGCTTGCAAGAGAAGTGATCAAAATCAGTTAAAAGATTTGTAACCATGTACCCCAATGAGGGTACCAAAGGTTAGATTATTGCAGATTATAGAGTGATTTTTGGAGTCATTTGGCGTACCGTGAGTCCTTTTATTGTATGACACAAATCAACCCCTTTCCTGTTTAAGTTACTGTTTGTTGAGGTTTCTGTTACTTGCAGGCAAACACATTCCTGAGTGATACAATAACAAATTGTTATATAAGGATGGCTACACTGAGCCACATGAGTAAAGAGGGATAAATTAAGAGAACAGTCATAAAAAATGGGTTAAGGGTTATATGAGAAAACATCAAAGCAAGTCAACTTTTTCTGGTCAGAAAAGAAAATACAGAACTTGGAGAGTGAGTTTAGCAAAATTGTGTGAATGGTTAGTGTGCAAAGGATTATGAATAATCTTTGTTTTTTATAGAAAGAATGAAACAAGATGCAGGATCACTCTGTAGGATGGTTAGATGGATAAATTCATCTTTAAAGAGAACAGGGTAAACACTGGAATTCTGTTTGAGCATGGCTCTGAATCTCCTTTTCTAGAAATCTTAAAGAATGCAAAATACTTTTTCTATCTAAAATTAGATATGTTTTCATCCCAAAGAAAAATAAACTGGGTAACCCCTTTTCAATATTTTTCAGCCCTGTATTTCTTGAAAAAAATCTTACGTTATACATATAAGAAATGGATAAATATATAGGCAAACCTCATACCTTCAATAACTGAAAGTTAGGTATTTGAGAAGCCAAAGAATATGCCTTAGAATGTTGTCCTGATAATTTATACTCCTATTTTTCTACATTCAAAGTCAGAATCTTGACTTCTTGACTTTACACACCTCACATTTAGAGAGTCAATAAGAGAATCTCATTTTCTTACAGAGATTCATGGTGTTTCTACACATCTCCTTCATGATAGAAAAGTGATTTGTTTTACAACAAATAGTCACAGATCTTATAATTGTCATTTTAAACCTTGTTTAAACTTCATCATACGGCACATTCATCAGTTGCTTGAATCCACTGCCATCGTTTTCTTCATTTGCTTCAATTTCTATGTGTCACCTGAGGAGCATCATCCTTTTCAGCACAAGATGCCCACGTTTCGTTATTATGAACAGTGTATTCATAATATAGGTGACTAAGTCCTTGGAATATTTTCTTCTTCTGTAACTTGTGGCAGACCAAAAAAATAAGCCTTGTTAAGATAGAATCTTACGTGGGGGCTTATTTATCTTGGTTTATCCCAACCTGGACACCAAAGTCAGGAATGTAACAGTTACACAGTGTTCATACAGATCAGTTAGCTCCCTGGAAGGTTTACAAAAACAAAGCAGAATTTGAGAATGACTGAAATCTAGACCATAGGATTTTTAAAAAAAGTCTTCATATTCTCATATTCAAAATATTATGAATAAGACACTGTGAATTCTGGATTTTTCTTGCAGTCTGTTCCATGCCATTCCCACCAGTTGACATCTTCAGAGAAATATCTATATCTTGCTTTAGGACCCTAAATATTAACCATGATATCTCTAGTCTTTGATAATGTCTTTTCTCAAAGGGTAGTCTGCAAATACTAAGTCCCCATCAATTACTACTTATGGAGGGCTTACTTAGCCTCCCATATTTCCTAAGCACTCGGGAAAATGTTGGCTGGTGCCAAAGGTGGATTTACCATGAAGCTAATGAGGGTAAGCTTTGGAACCCTTCAACTGCACTGTCTCCTTCCAAGTCTCTGGGAGAGGACCCTATAAATGTATAAAATTTGCATGAATAAGATAATTTAACCACAGTTACTTAAGGTTACTGTTTCTTTCCACTCCAATCTCCACTCTGTCCTACCTCCCTTCAAGTCAGGTAGCAGTGTGCCTGCAGGTACTGGAGATCCAACTAAGGGAAGAGTGAGTTGTGCATTCGTTAATTTGTATGGCATATGTTTCTGTGGCTCACAGTCATTTCTGAGTCCAGCTAAGATACTGCTGGGCTTCCAGGTGATGAAACACCTCCTGGGAACACTCCTGCCATTCACTACCTCACTCAGCCTCCTGACACCAAGGGGCAGGCACAGAGGTCCCATCACCACGTGAGCAAGTCTCATGGCAGCTGGCACAGCACACATGTGGGTCTTTGAGGAGAAATGTGCTTTAAAACATGTGGAGCAGGAAGCAGGCCTGTGGAAAACCTTCCAATCAGAAGTCATGTCAAATGAAAACAGAGGATTCAGATCTCATTGATGTCTGGTCAGAACAGAATTCCTCTCTGGTCAGGAATACAGTCATATACGTTATATGCAATTACAGATGTACCACCCATTTGCTTTTTTGAAGGTAATAGTAAGAATTTATCAGAATTCCTGTATTTGTAGGGTCCAAAACTGTATCAGTATTACAAATAGTGACAGCTTATGTACAAATGAAACTTGAGTTTCCCTAGTTTGCAAAATGTTACCCATAATTAGTGTTAAAGATAAAATAAATTTTTTCTAAATTATTGATAGCAAAAATATATATTAATCGATCATGCTAGAAGACTATTTTCTATTTTCTCTAGAAAAATTATTGTCATATGAAAAAGCAATCAGAGAATATGCAGACAAGACTATCACAGAGATACTTTATACAATTAATTAAAAACATTAGTTTTTTTTGTAACGTTTGTGGTATTTGGCTGCTTTTAAAAGTGTGTCATTTGTTGTGATTTCTATTCTCATTCTAAATAAATATTTATTCTCATAATTAAGTTGTCATTTATAATTTTATATTCTTCTTTATAATGTGGGTTCCCTAACGTAAAATTTTCAGGCTCCCAGAAAGGTAAATCCATCTCTGACAGAAGTGTCTCTCTCTTCCTCTGTCTGTCTGTTTCTCTTCTCTCTCTCACACACGCACAGCTTAGTGCATCTTGACCTGTGTTTGTGTTCTTTACAACACTGCATTTTGTCTGTTTGTTAAATTGAACCTCTTGATGTTTGATGGAAAAGGATATCTTCAATATCCCTTTTAAAAAAGCTCTTTCTTTCAGGGGCTTGTCACTTATTGAGGAGTAGTGGGGGTCTGAGCTGCTGAGAGCCTCTCCCATTGGACTTCTCCATGAGCCTCCCTTCCTAGCAAGAGGTCAGGGTGTTTAACAACTTCACGTGTACGATCAGCTTAGTGACTTCGCAGCAATCTCTTCCTGTATTTCATTCTGGTTGTCTTCTTCTTCCTCTTCCTCTTCCACATTTTCCTCCTTTTCCACCTCCACCTCCTTATTTAATAAACCCTATCATTTGGTTTTTATTTTGTCTAAGAGAAAAAGATAAGGAAAATGAATGCACCAGGAAGAGTCCTTCCAGCCCACAAGAGATCAACCTGCATTCCAGGTAGGGCTGTTCCTCCTGTGGTACCAGAAGGTGCCACGGGGGAAACAGCAGAAGTGGAATCTCTGAAAGATTAGGAGGATGCTGAGGCCAAACTGCAGGTGGTTAGCTGGGGTGGGAGGAAGTTCTAGTACAAGGGAAGAATCCAGATAGACACGAAGTTCCAACGAGTAAGAATAGAGCCAGGGCAGTTTAGAGACACATCTAAAGTCTAAATTAGAGACTGAAAGAGTCAAGCGACCAGAGGGCAGGGAATAAGTCCACCAGAAATAATCAGAGATGTGGGTTCAGTTTAAGTCCTAGATCAGAACCAAAGTGGATGTGGTATCAGGGATGCACAACTAAAGTCAGGGGGATGAATGACATCCAGGGCAAGGTTAGCGGCCAGTGCCCCAACTGCTCCAGACCCCATGTTCTTACTTTGAAGAATTGGATCTGGCTGTTGGCTGAGCATAGCAGCGATAAGAGGCTTCTTCCCCTGAGGAACAGCATGGACTCCAAGAGAGCAGATTAGATGTGGAGTTTATGACAACCTCTTCAAGCAATGATGCCAATTTCAAGTAGGTAGAGGTATGACTCTCTTCATCCTTTAATGGCAAGTGTCATATTTGGAAGAAGATGAAAGATTTCGGGGTTCAGATTATGGCCCCTTCCAAAGTAAAATCCTTGAACCCAATGATTCTCTCCATGAACAAATAGCAACCTCTTTTCTTTATCTTGCAAACAGAAGTTAAAATCATTTATCAATATTGGTGATGTGAAGTTTTACAAAATAATCCATTATAGTAACACTGTTAGCCTGCTTTAGAGGTTTTTACATTCTTTTTTTTTTTTCATTAAACGAACATAGATGTTAGAGTTGCTATTATTAGGAAGAATAGCAGCAGCATTTAATTTTACTTACACATTTTATTATATTTGCCCAACTGAGTGCTATTATGACCCAGAATAATGGAGGATGTTCATAACTTTCTCCCATCTCAAAATAAACCAAAGACTTAAAGTTTTCCCCAGGTACCTTTAGCCTTGAATTCAAGTATTATTCCTCCTTGTACATTCCTCCATCTTGTTCTATCAGAACTTCCAACGTTAAATATTGCTTCAAAACCCTGAGGGTTTTATAAGCTTAACCACAGGCTGCCTTTAAAGAGATTCACTTATAATTAACTAGTTGAATGTGTCTAACTATTACTTACTGTCCAAATAAATGCAAAATAAAGTACCTCTACTTAAATATACAAAACAGCCATCTATAAAATCATAAGCAATAAAGTTATATAGTTAGATTTGTCCCATTTCTTTGGTTAAGATAAAAATAGAATGTTAGCTTCTTAATAACATTTTCTCATACTAAAGGAAGATATAGCACTTTTGATTGCCTATCAACTTTAATATTTGCTGATATGGAAAAGTGCTAGTCTCTGCTAAATACGGAGAAGGCTTGACCTACTTTATTTGCTTTAAACATCTTGCATTTTAAAATGTAGGATCAAGGACTGTAGATTTTTATCATATTTCCCTAGCCTTCTCTAAAATAAAGGCAACACAGGGAAGTTTTGGAAGGAGAAAAGATGCAGGACTCTTGAGGGCAATTTGATAGAAAAGATTATTTTAAATAAATTTAAAAATGAGACACGCTGAGACTTGTGCAAGGAGAGACATGGAATTTTCTTCAAATCATGTGAAAAATCAGGTATATTCACAATAAATGCTTGGCTTGGAAAGATTTCATAAACCTGTGCCTCTCATTTGCTTGTCTCTCATAAATCTGTCACATACCAAGGTACATGAGATATTGGGAACTGTTCTTTGGGATTAATGGGAGAGAGGGCTGTGCTTGTTTGGAAGGAAAAGCCTACTTTTATGTGTCAAATTTGGGGACTGTTGACAGAGCACTCGACAGACACGGTTACTGGCGCAAATCAATTAAATCTAGACCAGAGAAGAGGAACGCAATGACATTGCCTTCAACAGACACAGCTGGGTGACAAGATGGGGCAGGAAACAATTTTGCAGCTATCAGCAACCCAGGCAAAAGGTTGCACGAGAAAATTCAACAGCAAAAAAGAACAAGGGAGAGCTGTGGAAGGAAGGAGGTGTCCAGGGCAAGTGTTGAGCCTACATGATGCCCAGGGCACGTAGAGAAATACGTGGGAGGGGATGGGAGTTGATTAAGAAGGGAGTTGTGTTCTGCAATTGGGAATGGCTGAAAGGCCAGAGAAACACGGTTTAATAGCTGATGTTTCCTATTTCTACCTCCCATTATGACATGAACTGGGACAACACGGTCTCAAACAGAATTTTCCAAGAAATGACAGAATTCCAAACACTGTTTCCCTATAATTTACAGTGTCTGGAATGCTGAGCACGAATCTGTTACTCGGCTATTAAACAGTCTTTAAAATGTTCTGGTTTGTGTCTGAATGGTTATGGCAGTCAAATAAAAATATATTATGCTCACTTGTCTCAGTCTGAGTGTCCCCCAAAGCAGATTCTGACATAAGGATTTCTGAGCATGTACCTCTTCAACCCCCTCCACTTAAGAGAAATATTACAAATGGATTTCTGGAGAGATGTTATAGTGTAATGGTTACAGGCAAAAATTCTCAAGCCAAACTACTTTTTATTGTCTGACGCTGCCACTTACTCACCATGTGGCCTTTGAGTAGTTACCTTGACCTTCTTATCAAAAAATGTTGATGCTACTAGGATCCAACTCCTAGAGCTGCTGCAAGTATAAAATAAATTAATACAAATACTGTGCTCAGAATAGGGTCAGGTCCATGGCAAGAAGAATTAGCTCTTCTTATCATGGATTTGTTTTTCATATAGCTTTGAAAATCCTTCTCAAAGCAGTGTTCCAGGAACCCACTGACAATGAATCAGGGTTGACACAAGAGATGAAGCCAATTTGTCTAGCCTTTATCCTCTATAAAGTGAAAGACAGTGAGACAGGAGGAAGACCTGTGTTTTTGTGTCCGTATAGCTTTAAAGACTATAAAGCACAGAGTCTCAGAGGAGAAAGGGACCGTAACAGTCAGCACTTTAACCTTTAACCTGCTCTGAAGGTGTCTTCTGTAATATGCCCTAACACACATGCATCTGGGCTTCTGCCTGGTACTCAATGCTCATCAAATTATTTAATGTTAATTTTTAAACATTGTCTTAGTTCAAGCTGCCATAACAAAATAACATGACTGGGTGGCTTAAACAACAGAAATGTATTTCTCACAGTTCTGGAGGCTGGAAAGTCTAGCATCAAGGTTCTGGCTCATCCAGGTTCTGATTAGGGCTCTCTTTCTGGCTTGCAGCCAGCCATCGTCTTGCTGTGATCTAACATGGTCTTTCCCTTGCGGTGTGCACATAAAGAGAGATCTGTTTCTCATCTTTAAAAGTTCTCCAACTCTGTAAGATGAACCTAATGATCTCATTTAACCTTAACTACCCCCTAAAAGTTCAATTCCAAATACAGTCACATTGGGGGTTAGGACCGCAACATATGGATGGGGCGGGGGGGGCGGGGAGAGACACAATTTTGTCCATAGCAAACATTTTAGTTTTATTGAACTAAATTTGGCCTCACCACAAGTCACAAATTTACCTGAGAGCAACAAAAGAGGAGATGAAACCTTCTCCACATGACAGATTTGTAAGAATTCAAAACACTTAAAGCATCCTTCTAATTTGACTTGTCTTCAGGTTAAATGTCCCCAGTTCTTTCAAAAATTTTTCACCTAGACTTTTCACCATCCCATGAATGCTATATCCTTTGTTAATTTCTAGACTTAAATATGGTATCTATAATTGAAAACAATGTTCCAAATGTGATTTGATTAATATAAAATGCAAAGGAATTAGTATCTTCTCTACTGTTGTAATTATTCTGGCTTTGAGGCAGGCTGAGACTGATTCACTGTTAGTCACTGGACGACAATTTATAGGTAATTCACTTACTACCTGGCATTTGAGGTACTCAGTAAGCACTGGCTGAATTGAACTGAAGTCTACTCTGACAGGGTTCTTTGATATAGCGAGTTTTACATTTTTCTGAATCATCTCCTGTCTAAAGGGTTCATGGAAGACTAGAAATCGGGCCACTCTGGAGTTCTCCTGATATTTTTGTATTTACAGTAAGAACAGTAATAAGGATCTGGACTAGTATGGAAAAACATTGCAATGGATGAATACAGAGTGCCTGCACTGAAGGAAAACTGATAATGTTGCTTTCATCTCTTTCCAGAATAGTGTGGACATAGCGAGAGAGTAAACCGGGGGCCATGCATGCTTCTGTTATGTGTCTTCAGTAATTGCTTTAACATGTGACTGCCATTTAAGCAATAAATGACATTTACTGAGGGTTTAATATGTCAGCCACTGTACCAGACACTTTCACTTTATCTTGTTAATCCCATCAACAGCCCTTGGAGGGAGGTCTTATTAGCCTCACTTTACAGAAAAGTTATAGAGTTTGCTTAATTTTACATGCTATTGTAACAAGCTAATCTACAAGCTAATTTTACATGCTATTTCTTGTATTGGCTGCCAAATCCCAAGTGCTTTCCACCACACCTGAGCTAGTGAACCTGGGGTATGCTGAGGATACTGGAAACCATAACTAATACACAGCTTATGATCCTGGGACATTATAATTTCCTGATGGCAGGTGGATTCATTTACCAGGGTTGCCACAACAAATACTACAGACTGGTGGCATGAACAATAGGAATTCATCTCAGAGTTCTGGAAGCTAGAAGTCCAAAGTCAAGATATGGGCAGAGCTGGCTTCTTCTGAAGCCTCTCCCCTTGGCTTGTAGATGGCCATCTTCTTCAGATGTCTTCACAAGGTCTCCCTTCTGTTTGCGTCAGGGTCTTAATCTCTTCTTATAAAGACATCAGTCTTATTGGATTAAGACTCACCCCAATGACCTCATTTAAACTTGTTTACCCCTTTAAAGACCCTTTCTCCAAACATAGTCATATTCTGAGGTACTGGCCAAGGGGAGTGAGGATTTCAACATAAGGATTTTAATGAGACACAATTTAGCTCATAATAGCAAGTAATTAAAAATATCTTAGAAGGTAAGTAAAATATAATGCACAAGAGCCTGGACTCAAACGTTTGACTGCTTTGGTTGAATCCTAATTGTTTCATTAACCAGCTGAGTGACCTTGGGTAAGTTATTTACCTGTCTATATCTCAGTCTCCTAATCTTTAAGATGGAGATGTAATAGTATATTTATAGGTTTTTTATGAGGATTAATTGAGTACACAAACGCACACACACATCTGAAATGCATTAAGTCCTGTATATGTATGAGATTATTACTTCATAGAATAGATAAAGTAAAATGGAAAATTCCTTTAATTTTAAAGTTAAAACATCATAGAATTTTTTCACTTATAGAAGGCTGCCTAAATCACAAATATCAATTTTTTCTCCATTTCTAATGGGATAGAGTAGAAAAAAAGTCTGAGAAGCAATTTATGCTACCATGGATTGCTCTTCATGCTAGGCAGACTTCTAAGACGCCTCCCAGTGATCCCAGTGATATTCGTGCCCCTGCAACCCCCTCCCTGTGAGTGTAGGCTGGACCTAGTTACTAACTTTCAATGAATAAAATATGGCAAAAGCGTTGGAATGGCACTTCCAAAATTAGGTTATAGAAACCTGTGACATCCATCCTGCTTACTTACTCTGTCTTCTGGCTCCTTCTGTCTACCTGCTCTGATAGAGCAAGTTGGTATGTTGAGAGTTGCCCTATGAATAAGGCAAGTGGCAAGTAACTTAGCACAGCTTCTGGCCAACAGATTTTAAGGAACTGAGGCCCTTGGTTCAACATCCTGAAAAGAACTTAATCTTGCTAACAACCATATAATTAGGTTTGGAAGAGTTCTTCCCTAAGCAAATTCTTTCATTTCAAGTTCTGGGAATGACTGAAGCCCCATTTGGCACCTGGATTACAGCTTGTGAGAGACCCTGTGCAGAAGACTCGGCTGAGCTGTGCCCAGATTCCTAACCTATAGAAACTATGAGGAAAGTAAACACTGTTGGTTCAAGCCACTGAGTTTTGGGGTAATCTTTTATGCAGCAATAGATAACTGATACAGTCTGCTGAAGGTGGAGAATATTGTGGAAGAAGATGGAGCCATTATGATTCAAATGGAAAACAAAATGCATGCAAACACAGCAGAAGGACCTAAAGAGGGCTAGAGAGGAGCTGTGCTCGGAAGATCCCAGCTATTTTCTAAGATTCACTCTGCACAAGTAGCTTTTCCCCATCAGCATGTTTGGAATCAACCCTCAATTGGATAGCTTGCAAATACCCTTGCTTTGCATTAGTTGCATGTCAAAGCACTTAAATTGCTCTACCTGCTCCAACACATTCACTCCTACTGTTTTCATCATTAATGAGGCATTCAGCTTTTATAATCTAGGAGATGACCTAAAGATCAGAGTTAATTTAATTTAAAATCAATGTACTAGAGAAGAAAGCCCCTGCCTCCAGTATTGACGTCAAACTGCAGGCTTCTGCAAACTCAGGGACAAAGACAGAGCAGTATATGCCATGGTATTATTTCTAGCCAGGTGCCTACAGTCACGCAGTCATAAAGTTCTACCAAAAGAGATGTTGAAAATTGGTCCCCACCTGATTAAATACTACTTATTGGAGGCTTTTGTTTGATAAAGTGAATTGCAAACAACTTCCTGGAATCATTATTGAGTCTTGAGTAGCTAAGACCAATATCAATGAATCCTACATCCCTGATATTTTGGATCAAGTTATTCATGACTGAGATAATCAAAAAACTTAGAGTAATGAGCAATGGTTCTTATAAAATGTTTGTGTTTTTAACTGAGTTCCATTTGTAACATTACTTCCTCCTATTGCAGGAAGTAAGAAGGCTCTGTGATGCAATGGCTGGAGGCATCTAATTCACATGCAGTTCTTTTCTCATCAAAGTCTGCTTTCTGATTTTTCTAGAGTCTGCAGTGAGATGGCTTCACAGTTAATTATTTTCTATTCATCCACTCATTCACTTGTTTATTCATTCAGCAAACACTTACTGCATATCTCTTCTGTGCCAAGCACCATGATAGGTCTTGGGGATTAAAAAATGAGTAACACAGTCTTTCAGTCAAAATACAGTAAGGTTTGTTATTGTAACAAATAAGCTCAGAATCATCTCAATGGCTTATCACAACAAGTTTACTTCTGGCTTACGTCAAGTCTACAAGGTCCACACGATACGTCTGTGGCAGCCCAGGCTTCTATATTTGCTGAGACAAGGGACTACCAAACCGAAAAGCCTGCTACCAGTAAATAAATGCTTCCATCAGAAAGAGACACAAGCTCTCCTGTTTGTATGGCCACATCTGCCCCTCAGACAGAAGTGCAGTCCACCCCTCAGCAGTTTCATTAGGAGGAAACGCAGAACTGGACACACTATTGTCTACCATACACAGACTTTGCCCCGACACCCCTCACTAAGTTTAGTTCTGGTAGCCTATGCAGACTTGTCATGGGCATTTGTATGATTTTTGCCAGGCCTTTAAAATATTAAACATATCTTGGTAACCCCCTAATATTGTTCTCATAGACAATTAAGGGAATGGAGACTCCAAGTTAGAAATGACCCATCTCCCTTTCTCTGAAGATGGTGTGGTCCTTCCCTCTCTTCTCCTCTGGCCCAGGTAGGAAAGTCTGATCACTTCTTGAAAGTGGAGAAAAGAGCAAAGGAGGATGTAGCTGAGACCAAGCTAGACTTTGAGAGTTATATTAAATTCTCCATCATTTATTTATCTGTGTAATCATTTAACCAGTTGACAACTATGTAATAAGCAACTCTACTATGTGCTGTGTGCTAGAAATGAGGTATTGATCAAAATAGACACTATTCAAACAATATATTGAGGGAGACTGTCAAGCAAATGAGCAATTACAATGCAGTGTAGTAAAAGCTTTGCTAGAAAAGTGCCGAGAGCTCTGGGGACACACTGGGGTACCCAATGGATGAGGGAAGGGTCCTGGACCTTAGACCTAAGGAAAGGTCTAAGGTGTGCAAAGGAGTAAACTAGGTGAAAAGAGCTGGGGGAATGAGTGATTGTTCCAGAAGACAAAGGCCTGGAGGAGAGAGTGAGGCAGAAGAGGGAGACAGAGAAAGAGAGAAGACAGCAGCAGAAACTTTTGACATGCTCAGGGAACTGCAAGAAGCCAGAGCATGGATCCAAGGTGGGGGAGTTTTGAGAGATGAGAGTAGAGCCACAAGGAGGAGCCAGGTTTCAAAGGACCTTGTCAGCCAAGAACAAGAGTTTGGACTTTTTCCTAAGAGCAGTCGGAAGCCACTGAGAGGCTTCAAACATGAGCAAGTGATATGACAGATACTTCCGGTTGGAAGTAACAACCGCCCTTCACAAAAGCCTGGCAGTTACTATGCTGCCAAAGGACCCGCCCCAGGCCTGCTCACAGCAGTCCTGGTCTTTGGCTGGTTTCCCTAGCAGGGCAATTTATGAGCAAGTGCATCAGGGATTTATGTGTTTGGGATGATCAGGAACACCAGGGGAGCCCCAACACAAAACTATTTTTTCCACTCCCTGCCAGCCACACTGAAACCCTACTCTTTATTCCTTTATTTTTTTTCATTTATTTGCTCAACCAAGCGCCTGCTATGCAGATGGAATAGAGCTTATGCAGTAAAGGAAAGGAGACAAGGACAGGGCTCTTGCTTTCAAAAGGCTAAAGGTCTAGCAGGGGAGATAAGACAAGTTGAATAGTATCACGTGAGGGAGGCGGACAGAGCTACAGGAACCCAGAGGAAGAATGAGCCTTTCAGGCTGGGTCCCCGGGGGAGGCTTTATGGAGAAAATACCACCAAGGCTGGGCCTTCAAAGATGAATCTGATTTTCTCAGGGCCACATTTTCATCAGAAGTCTTCCGGCTCTCTATGAGAGAAATTTAACTCAAATGAGCTTAAACAAAAAGAGGGTCTTATTGGCTTCCACACTGGGAGGTCCAGAGGTGTGGCTGACTTCAGGCCTAACTGGATCCAGGGACTTGATGTTGTACATCAAAGCACAATCTTCCTCTCTCCAGGCTTAGGAAAGACTCTCTCTGGCAGGCAAGATGGCTCTTAACAAACCCAGTGTAACCGTGCTGTAGGGCTGCCCTAATAAATCACCACAACTGGGGAACTGAAAACAGCAGGAAGGTATTCTCTCACAGTTCAGGAGGTCTGAAGTCTGAAACCAAGGTGTCAGCAGGGCTGATGCCTTCTAGAGGGTCTGAGGGAAAAAAATCTCTTCCATGACTCTCTTTTAAGCTTCTGTGGTTTGCCAGAAATCCTTGGCTTTTTTTTTTTTTTTTTTTTTTTTTGGTTTTTGATGCATCCCACAAATCTCTGCCTCCAGCTTCACACCATCATCTCCTCTGTGTTTCTCTTCTGTGCCTCTTTATTTAAAATTTCCCTCTCCTTTCTTAAGGATACCAGTCACTGGATTTAGGGCCCACCCTAAATGTACGATGATCTTTCTTGAGATCCTTAACTTAATCAAATCTACAAAGAACTTATTCCAAACAGGGTCATGGTCTGAGGTTTCAGGTGGACATACATTTTAAAGGGACTCTATTCAACCCACTACACCCAGAAAAGCCATCTTTCCCACTGTCTGTGGCACAAAATCCCCCTCCTGTTCACCTAGCTGAGGCCACGGGCCAGATCTGTGGTGGAGGAGTTGGCTGTGGAGTTCAGCCTCTCCACAACCACATGGAGTGAGTGCTCAGGGGAAAAGAGTTCTGCTCCCAAAGAACAGGAGAGGAAATATCAACGACAGGGTCCTGAAACCAGCTGGAGGGGCTTTCTGAGGGATGACACAGCACAGTCTTAGGAATCACTATGCTTCAGAACTGAATGGACTGCAGAGATAGTTAGTCTACACTGGCTTCTATTCCCTGTTATGGTTGAGAAGCACAGGACAAGGATTGAAGACCCCGGACCTAACAATCAGTGAGGGACATTCTGTTGAAGGACAGGTGCTCTCTGACCTGAATTTGGGGAGTGGGAGGTACCCAGAGAATGGGACAAACCAGACAGGCACAGAGCCAGTTCAAGAGATATGAATGGGTCTTCAGGACACATTTTACAGTAATTCCTACAGCTATCTCTGCCTTAATCTATTTAAGCATTTTGCCTATCAAGCTAAAAACTAAGCTATTGGTTTTCAGAGGCTACTCTGAAGACTGGTGTTGAGGCCATGTTTGCGTCTATCTTCAGTGAAATTAGAAAATTAAGAATAACATGGAACTACATGGGTTCAAATCCCAGCTGTGTGACCATGAGTAATAAATATACTTGACCTCTCTGAGCCTTAGATTTCCAGCACAAGTAAATTTGGGTTGCTCTGACTTAAAAAAAAAAATGAATAACATGAGACATTTTTAAAGCTAAATTAATTCAACTAAAAGGGCTACATTTTGTTCCTGAAATTAAATCCTTTCTACTTTTCTGGTATTTGTTAAGCTATTTTTAAAATTAAATCATGGTCATAGTAGAAAGTAATTTTTATCTTGTGACATTCAGTTTTGTAGCCTGTATCTGGCAAATGAAAATGTTGGCAACCCAAAAGATGGTGGTTTTCCATCTTTTTGGACAGGGAGGGCATTTTACTGACTTACGAAATCCAAAGGTCTTGGATCCCTACTCTTGACCAACTGCTTCATCTCACTAGGTGGCCCCAGAGCTGAGAAACCTCAGGGAGAAATCACAGGGGACTTCCCTGAACATTCATTTTTCTAAAGAGGAAGGTGACCTTAATTTTGAATTGACCTTTGCTGTGTTTGGAATGTTTTAAGAAAGCTCTTTTTTTCTTAGGATGAGATGGAGTTTGCTAGCTGCATTATTAGTTGCTAGGGGACATGCCACTTTGAAGTGAAGCATGCACATGGTACCTCCTAAACCTTTGTACCTTAGAGACCTTACCACCATTATTGCAAATGTTCAAAAACTACAAGACCTACTTGTCAGTCAAAGCAACTGAGCTGGTTGAAAGCCTCTGATTCATTTGAAAATCTTTACCTGTACTTTTCCGAACAGGAAAATTAGCAGGGCATTCTTCAGAGTAACGGACCTGGGAATTTGAATTTGATTTGTTTATCTACAACAACATCACACCAAGTTAGCATTAAGCATGCTTCAGCCAAACCTTACAATTGGTGACACCTGAGTTCTTCATCATCCATCACGCTACAAGCACTCGTGCCCCGCCACTCTGAAGCCACTCTTGTTAGAATAACTGTTTGGAGGTGGGGGGCCATTGTGAAAGCCTACTTAAGAAACCAGTTAGATATAAAGCAATTCTTTCCTGGGACTTAGAAGGATGAACCTAACCAGGAAGCAAAGAGATATTTAAGAATAGCATATTGGCCATCCACTGGGGTACGGAAAGAGACCTGCATTTTTTTTAGGTGGTACTATTGGATCCACTCTCTCCACCTCCCCCAGCTTCCTTTAGGTTTGGTCAGTTCCTAAAGAATAAAGGAGATAAGCAATGCTAAATAGCCAGCAAAGAAAAGAAATGAGAGTAATCACGTATGCGATCAATGCCTCACCCTCCAGACCTTAGGGCAGAGGAAACAGTACACATCCCTGACCTGTTTCTTATTTACTCATTGGTTTATTCATTATTTATTAGTTGATCCATTCATTCACTGATCGGTTAAAAATCATAATTTTATTAGTGACTATTACATGCAAGGTATTCTTGTCTTAGGACCATAGGATATAGAGATAATTAAAATGAACTTAATGGAAAGGAGCTTTTAGGAAACTCATTTTAGCCTGGTGCTAAGGAGATTGTTGGTGTCCTGAGGTCCCCTGGGTATCCTGTTGGCCTCAAAAGTGTTGAGCAGGTTTCAGGCTTCTATTTCAGAAGATGAGAAGCAGTCTGTCTGATTAGGCCTAATATTTTAAGGGAGAGAAACATAGCATTGATGAGTCCTTCCCAGGGACAGTCAGCTCCCAAGGGAAGGAAAGCAGACAAAGACTTAAGGCATATGGCTGTCCAGGAAGAATGCATGTGTCTCCTGAACTTAAATCCAGGGGAAAGCTCACTGGGAAAGAAGGGAAAAGACTAGTCACTAACCACCCTGATTTGCCATTAATAAAATTTGTACTTAATGGTATTAAGAACCATTATAGATTAATGGATATTAATAACCAATCCAAGCACAGGTTTCATGGCTACTCATGACCA
This sequence comes from Camelus bactrianus, assembly GCF_048773025.1. Lineage (NCBI taxonomy): Eukaryota > Metazoa > Chordata > Mammalia > Artiodactyla > Camelidae > Camelus > Camelus bactrianus. The sequence goes on along the minus strand of NC_133550.1, from coordinate 37,320,622 downwards.
TCACAGGGCTGGAGACACAGAAAAACAAAACATAGTTCCTACCCTACAGGAGCTCCTTATACAGTCATGGAGGAATATTGGTAAAGAAAAAGAAGAAGTCTTGCTTTCAACTGAGCTTTACAAAACATAAGAGGGACGATAAAATCTTTTCATCCTTCTGGCCTCTCATTGGAGGGCTGGTTCTATCTGTTATTGAAAGCAATAATAGCCACATATACTGCATACTTCCTGTGTGCCAGGTGCTACTCTAACTGCACTGCATTCATTATCTTGCTTAAAACCCTGTGAGATGGGCAGTGTTATTACTCTGGATTTGCACATGAGGAAGTGGAGACACAGAGAGCGTATGTGACTTGCATGAGGTTGTAAGACTGGTAAGCAGTGGAGCTAGCACTCCAATTCAGGCAGCTGACAAGAGAGCTTCTGTGGGTAACTATCGTGCTATGTGCTCTGCGTCTGGGACTGCTGTGTCAGAACCAGGGCTCAGCAGGCGTCAGAGTGGGCAAGACAGGGTGGGCTGGTTTCTAGAGACGAAATGGGGGGTAGAGCAGGTGTTTTCAGGACAGGTTCTATCAGCCAGAAATGTCATAAATGGAGGTGAGCATCCAACAATGTGTGAGATTAGCCAGGTGGGAGGGATGAGCTTTGGAAACTTGATAAGCTTACAGGGGTAAAGGAGGGGCCTGGGGAGATGCTGATGTCCCTAAGGGTGAGGAAATGTAGCCACACTGACAGATCCCAGGAGATGGAGCCAGGTGGTACTCTAAGCGAGTGGATGGTAACAAAACTAACCTATGGATGACCTGCAAGTGACTGTGTATTGGTTGTGTTCTGGTTTTGTTCCAAATAAAAGAAACAAAACATAAACCAGTTTAAATAAACAAGAAAATGTATTGGGTCATACAACTGAAATGTTCACGGGTGTGTTAGCTTCAGGAATGTCTGGATTCAGCTGCCCAAATCAAAAATCTGTCTCTTTATCTCTAGATTCTGCTTTTTTGCTGACTTCATTCTCAACCAGACTATCTCCCTGTAGTAGCTTCTGAGAGCTTAGCATTGACAGTGGAAAGAAAGCTGCTTTTTCCCAATAATTCTCAATAATTATTCCCAATAATTATAATTGAATTAAACCAATATTTACCAATATATACCAGCATAAGGAATGCAGCAGTGAAAAGAATAAGTTTCCTTCCTCATGGAGGTTACATCTAGTAGCGAAAAAAACAGACAGACAATAAACAAATACAAGCATAGTGTTGGGTAGTGATAAGTGCTTCTGAAGAAAAAAATCAGGGTAAGGGGAGAGAGATATGAAAATGTGATTGTAGATAAGGACTGAATTATTATGGACTGAATGTGTCCCCTTAAAATTCAAATGCTAAAATCCTAACCCCCAAAGTTATGGCATTAGGAGAGGGGCCGCTGGGAGGTGTTAGGTCAGGAGAGTGGAGGCTTCAAGAATGAGATCAGTGCCCTTAACACAGACCCAGAGAGCTTTCTCCTTCTTTCCACTATGTGGAGATTCAAGAAGTCGGCAGTCTGCAGCCCAGAGGAGGGTCCTCACCAGAACCTGACTGTGCTGGCACCCGATCTCGGGATTCAGCCTTCAGAACTATGAGAAAGAAACGTCTGTTGTGTATAAACCACCCAGACTACGGTCCTGTGTTACAGCAGCTTAAGCGGACTACGGCAGTGATTAAGGAAAGTCTCGCCGAGGAAGTGACATCTGAGCGGCTGAATGAAGTGAGCCTTGTAGACATCCGGAGGAAGAGCACTCTGGGAGCGGGGAGAGCTAACAAAGCCGTGTCTGTGCACTTGGGGAACACAGGCTTTCCATGTCATGCTGAGCATGAGAAGGCGTGGAAGGTTTGGACCCTGAACTCAAGGAGTTAGTAGTCAAATAGGGAGAAATGAGCAGGTTAAAATATGTGAGCAGTATAGGTTGATTGACATCATGATATGCACCTGACACTGAGGGTTAGGGCGCCGTGAGGGCATGAAGGCGGGACAGGAATGATCAGGGAAGGCCTTAGTTTGTTATCAAGCCTTTACTTCCTAGGGTTAAAAATATAGCAGTCTGATCATCACACACAGTAAAGAGGACCATGGCTGTGAGTTCCATACCTGAGTCTTTACTGATTGTTTCCTCTTACTGTTTCCACAATGCAACTTGTCAAGAGGAGCAAGTTATACCCAGATCTGAGTATTTGTACAAAGGCCTGTAGCATGTTCTCATTGACATGGTGATGAATCTGAACCCCAGCAAGAAACAATGGACAAAGCAGCTTTGCTTCACAAAGGTTAACCTTAAAATCTAATGTTGTCATGTTGCTGCAAATAAAGGGACATTTGCTAAAAGTCCCCAACTAAAGCCACCAATCAAACTTGCCTTGCCCTTTCTGGCTTTTCCTCTTTCTGTCTCCTGCACTGAAGAATGATTTATCTTTTAACTTAGACTTAATTCACAATTTCACAATTAATTAAACATCAGCCTAATCATTATACCCACAAAGCATTTAAACTGATGTTGGGAGAATGATGGGGAAATGAATAATGCTTTGAAGGTCCAAATCAAGTTATTTGATTAATGAATATTCCACAAGGGCATTTGGGAGATGACCTCTGTTGATGACTTAAAAAAAGACATGTCTGTTTAGATAATGAGAAGACAAAGCAAGCTTGAGTTATCTCTGGGTGTACTTTGTGCAGAATTACAAGGATTAATCCATACAAAGTGTATTACTTTTCCCGTGGCTTGTTGGAGATAACATAGAATTGTAAGATCAATAAATAAAGTTTGGCATTTCAGAGATGCTGCTTGATGATAAACTGTGCAGTGCGCACCCCAGACCGCCAGCCATGGTGGCTCTGAGCGCAAGACGCCCACCAGAGGCTTATGAAAGAAAGCTGGGCTTGTTTCTGATAAGGCTTGCTGTGGGGTGGGCTGTTTGCCTCATAAGCTCTCCATAATCCCTCCTAACACCTGACCTTTTGATTTCTTAGATGTAGAAGAAGAAAATTGGTTGTCACCAGCTTCCTGTATATTCAAACAAATAAGAAACAGCTTACCTTGTTTTGTGATTTAGAAGGAACCTTTTCCCAGCAGTTTCATGATCAAAAACGCATATTGCAAAAGGGAATCGAACATAGGTCAAAGACGCTGACTGCAGCACACGATAAGAGTCGGACTCAGAGGAGGAGGTGTTTCGATCACAACCAGACTGGATTCTTTAGCGAAAAACACGTTATCACAAAACTGACATTGTAATCTCAGACAGTTAAGTTACATTTTGTCCTTAATTATGTGAAATCTTAGAACATTTCAAGCTGAATCAAAAATTGGGATCATCAGAGTCCCCAGAGGACTGGGGTTGTTTGAACATGAAGCAAATGCTAGAGATTTAATTGCTATGGCAAACAAAATAGTTCTTTCCCTCCTGAGCTGTTTTTTTTTTCCTTTAAAGCATGGAAGCAATCCTCCAAAAGCAGGGTTTACATTCATTCAATAGATAACTAATAGTCCAGAGCCTCCTGGTGCTAAATCATTTCTCCAGAGCAAGTTGAGAACTTGAACTCTTATGGAACCCAGAGGACCTTTGGATGCCTTGCATAGGGAGAGGCTGGAAGGGGACCAACTATTGGTGCCCACCTCCTTCCCACTGTATGAAGGATGAGTTACCATTTTCTGAAACCATCTGTTAAGCAACTCTGAATGAGTCTAACTCCAAGGGAAGAAAGATGGAGTACTCTTTTAGAAACAGGAGACTTTCTGATGTGGTTCAGACTTCAAGGCTGTAATTTGGAATAATAGAAATTTTAGTAATTACAAGGTCCTGTATCTAGTGGTGGCATTGAAACTGATTACCTCTTCAACTTTGAGCAAGTTGCTTAATTTCCTTCTTCTAAAAATGGAGGAGCTTTGCTCAGCTCAAAGTTTCCTTTCAGCTCAGAATCTCTCTTCTATTCCGTTGCATGGGTGAGAAAATCAGGAAGTATGGCACTGAGATTATTTGTAGTTGTTGTGACCCGACCATTAGGAAAATAGTTTATTAACCTTTTGAGTAGTTGTCTTTTAGAACTGAGTCCTCAGTTTTGACTTTTCAGATGTCCTTTAACATAAATCGCCCAACAGTAAGTTATTTATTACAATCTGCATTTATTTGCACTCATTTCCAAAAATTACTTGAGAGCCAGGTTTCTCATATCATTTGTCATATTGAATGATGATTTTGGCATTTTTTGGCATACAATCCTTTTGGACTTGGGATATTCTATCCCATACAGTATTTCCATAGGTTATTGTCAAGCAGATATCCTTGCTTTAATTTGGTCTTAAAATGATTTCCTTATGCTGAATATTTCCAAGATTACCTTCCTCCAGGAGATCATTTAAAAGTCAAATGACAAGTCTGGCTTGCATTTTCCCTTTTCAAGTCTAGGAAGAAGACTTTCTCGAAATATTTGGCATCTTGCTCTTTGGCAAAGCAGTACCTGGGGATTGCCCAGGATGTCAAGCACTTTTTGGTTTCTAATCCTTTGCTCTCTCTTCTCACAAAGGGAGACATCCTTGTCATTGGGATCGACTCATACCTGGAGCAAGAGGAGTTTGAGTAAATCTATTACCTCTCTCTGGGCCTTGCTCAACACTCCTTTAGCTTGGACTTTGAGCCCCACTCCAGTGACTGATTTTCTACCATTCTGCCTTCATTTTTGTATCTTCTCTGAAGCCTCAGTTCTTGAGAACAATGGTGACCTGTTCTTCAAACCGGTGCTCAGTCACTGGCTATCTGATATTACCTGAAATTCTTCCCTGACGCCATCTACTTGCCTGGCTGTATCAATAAACATTAGATCTTGTTCTTGTTCATTGAAAGCTTACGACTCTTCAGGAGTGCTCTCAGGGACAAGCCACCAGGGCTCCAGGGACCAGGTTTTTGCTCTTCTGACTTTGGATGCAACTTGTATTCATTTCTTGACTCTAGTCCAACCAGAACTGACACTTGGCATTAACACCCTAGGTGATCCCAATGATTACAATTTTAATGATGCACAGCACTATCTTTAGTCAACTAACATAAACATTTTCCTTATTAGAAACTGATCAATATGCAAATTCTTTTAGTCACTGTTCGTTGACAACCAATCTCATCCTCCAGAGTCTATACAGGGACCTGGATTTCACAGTACCAGATGCACCTGAACCGTGACAATCCCAGATTGGACTCATAAATAGAACTGCCACACTACTGAGTTAACCATCATGATATCTTGGTACTTCTGCTTCCTATCCGAATGACTGCTTCTCCACATCGGCAAGCTCATTTTATTAGGAATGTCTGGTTTCTTGTTTTAGGGTCTCCTCTTTCTGGCCCCAGGATAGCCAACTACACTCTGCTCATCCACATGCAAAAAAAAAAAAAGCCAAGAAGTCTTATTGAATAACAGATTGACATAGGGCAGCTCTGCTAACAGAAAATGCCCCATTATTCAGAAACTGTAATGCTACCAGTATCTTTCCAATTTTCCATTTGCTCCTATTTTTTCCCATCTTCTCCCTTTCAGAGTGGGTGCTACCTTCTCATTAGTATCTCAGCAGGAAGAGTCTTCACAGAGAAAGTTTGCTGGAGCCGTCCTGGTGGAAACCTGTTCCCCTGCTTGTATTTTCATGACTGAAACCCATGGTTATATTTGCTACCTAACCTTTGTCACCTGGCTTTTATGAAAGAAAAGGAATTTGAGAAGCAAATGTAGTAAGAATCTAAAAAAGACCAGAAAGTGTACTTAAGGATTGGGTCTCCAGCAGTGCGGAGGTGTTTGGGAGAGGAGGTGCAATCTTTATTCAGAAATGGACCCAATTCCAAGGGCTTTTAGTACAGGGAAATCACACAGTTGATAATCATCAGATACGATTTTTACATTGAACTGTCATTATGGAGTCCCACTTTAAGACACTAAACTTATTTTCCCCACTCTGTGAAAGTTCAAAATCAGGGCTATTGTGAGTCTACCATACTTTTAAAGTCAGTGGGAGGGAGGGAATTTCCCCTATTTCCTGCAGCAAAAGGCATTTTTACACATACAGCAGAATACATATAAAGAATTCTTAGGATCCTGGCATATGGCAGATGTTAAATTTGGCCTAGGGAGTAACACCTCCCAAGAAAAAGTGAAGTGAGGGAAGCCTTGCTGTATAGTGTTTTCAGTGCAAACTTGCAAGTCAAATGCTGGGGCTATGGGTGACTGCGGGGCAGAAATCAGCGTTAGTCTCATTTTGGATTCACTTCCCCTGGGCTGTCGGGAGTCTTGTACCCCTTGGGGCTTGGATGTAAAGAGGATGCAACAGTCTGTAGGATCTTCCCTAGGATCCTTGAGTGTGGGTATTGTGATGTATGAGGGTGCTACTGAGCTATTCTGAACAATAATTTTTCCTCCAGACAAGTTCTAGGATTTGAAGACACAAGTGGAAGTGGAAATGGGGGGGGGGGGTGGCACAAATGCAGTGGTCTGCACCCTATCTTTGTGAGCTGTCTTTAAGACATCATTTGTGTTTGCTTTAACTAGCTGTGGCTTCTCCCAGGAGGAGAATGTAGATAACCTTTTCCATTAGGTGCCACTGGAAGGACTGGCTGGAACACATTTCATTGCAAAGAATAAAAGCTTTGCTAAATTAACCAAAAATACAGAAGGAGCTTATGGGACACATTTGTGAGAGGCTCAGCTAACCTTCATACTGGCTGGCTCTGGAAACATGACGTGTCAAGACTGAAGGACTTCCTTTCCGCGACTATCTTTTCCCTTCTTGCCCATGGCCCAATATGATCTTAGTTTGTCCAGGTTCCCACAGAGGTAATCCAATCCACTCTGTTCAACTTTAGGAGTGTTTCCAGTATCATCCCCTAGTCCAAACAGCACTAGCCAGGAAGGGACTCTTCTATGCCTACTCCCCAGCAAGGTGATGAGCAAATGGTGGACACTTAATCAATATATGTTTGTCCAATTAATGAATGAATGAGTCAAATGGTCTTTAATGAATTAGAGAAAGATCACTGCAAAACCTCTTTACCCAAAATATCAGGGAAGCAATGGTCTCATGGAAAACAAAAAAATCACTTGAATGAGGAATAAACAAATGTTCACTAATACAAGGACCTCTGCTTTATATTCTGGATGATGCTACATGAGGAGGGAGGCAGAACAGAAAAAAACAGCTATAGGTGCCCCAGGACAATGGGGAGGGCTTATTTCTCATAGAGAGGAATATAGGATGCTGGGATCCCCAAAGCTGCCTAATACACTGGCTTCATGTATCAACCTTCTCAGAAACATCATGTCTGAACAAGAAGATTCCCAGGTGAGGACCACAAAAGATAAAGACTTTATGCTTTGTGACTGTCTGAAATATTTTGCACAGTTAAGACTCCAAAACATTCCATAGGGATGCCCCCTTATAAAGACCCCTTCTTTGACCAAACTTTATTCAGGCTCCTCTGAGCTCTCTTTGACTAAGCTTCAATCTTGGCCTGCCTCTAGCAAGCATTCTGTCAGGCCAGTTTAGCAATCATCCCATACCCTTGGTATTTCCTCTCAGTAATTTTCTGTCTCCTGACCCTCTCACTCTCCTATAAATCTCCAGCTGTCCTTGCTATATTTGGGGTTGAGTTCAATCTTTCTCCCCTATTGCAATAGCCGTGGATGAAGTCTTCCTTAACCATCGTTAAAAACTGTTGGAATAATTTATCTTTTATACACCTTATCCACTCACAAGCTCGTCTTCCCCCGAGGATGCCTTTCCTGGCCTCTCTGGGGAAGAAGGGATAATGGTTGCCACTTTGTGCAGCACCATCTAGAATATAAGACAGAGATCCTTACGTCAGTGAACTTTTGTGCTTATTCCTCATTCAAGTCAATTTTTTTTTCTTAGAGACAATATTTTTCTTCTCTGGTATTTTGGGTAAAGATATTTTACAATGATATTTCCTTAATTCATTTAAAGATTATTTGATTCAATCATTTGTTCAACAAAAATATATTGAGGGACCACCACTTGCTCATAATTATACAAGGTATTAGGCATAAAGAATCCTTATAACTCATTGTTTTGTTTTTAGTTAATTTTTAAACTACTAAAAAATTAAATGAATACACCAGTAAAAATGGAATACCCTCAAGCACACACCACCTCGCTCCCTTCTCTCAGCCTCTAATCTCCCAGGGAGGTTCTGACAGATTTTTCTTCAAGTCCAAACATATGATCATGGGTTCGAGAGAGCCAACCGGATTCTCTCTCTTACCATTTGCAATTGATATCTCATCTTCTTTTCCTTCACCAAAAGCTTTAAAATAATCTTGATGTCAAGGGAGTCAACTTTCATGTACAGTGTCTAGAACATTGTAGAGATTCCACAAAGGTCTGTTGAATAAGTAATCTTGCACACAGACTCCCTGCCTAATCCAAGAGCACCTGTTGCTCCCATGGAAACTTTTATATGTACTTTGCCACCAACGAGAGTTTTTTCATCTATCTACTATTGTACAAATATACCCTTGTATGTATATAGTCCATGCTGGTTTGCTCTTGTCTTCTATGTGTATCTTGTCTCCCAACTAGAATAAAAACTTCTGGAAAGTTCAAGGGTAAAGCTCACATTGTTCAAAGATGGCAACGTGCCTGTCTTTGAACTAGGTACTGGGGACATGATAACAGCTAGTATTCATGAGCACTTACTGCAAGCCACAAACTTCATTAAGCAGTTAAAGTAAACTAACTCTTTAATCTCCATTACAATGATGAGGCAGGTACTATGTATTATTAGCAACCCTTTACTGAAACTAAGGCACAGAGAGGTTAAGTAACTTGCCTAAGGCTGCTCAGCAAGAAGTAGAGCCAGAGTTCAAGCCCATACAGTCTAAATCCAGACTCCACGCAGCTGCTGAGATCTCTGTTTTACAGTCTGACTCATAACTCCTGGTTAATTAATTTGAATATATGGGAAGATGAAAGTTTTCTATCATTCACTCAATCCTAAAAGAACTGTGTTAGAGAAAATAGGTTGGCAAGTTTGACATCTTTTTAGCTGGTTTGCTTGAAGAGACGCCTGCTGTTCTGGAAATAACTTCAGCATGACACTGTGTTTTGCCAGCCTCCCAGCTAACTTTAAATCGTGTGGGTCACAACTATAAATGCTCTGTCCTTTTTCTTGTCGGGATTTTGAATTTGCAGAGCTTACATAAGTAGATGTTGTTAAGACAAGGATGAGAGATGATTTGATTCGGGTATATTTGCTCAGGAAGAAAGTGCAATAGAGAATTAGCCCCGAAGGGAAGGACTTCTGATATCAGTTTTTCATTTCCCAGAGAATCCACTGTGCCTCTAAGCAAGTCATTTCACTTCTATCTGCCTGTTTACTCGTCTTTAAAATGTGCAAGATAATCCCTATGCCTCCTGGAAGCAGATAAAGATGCTAGCTTATTTAAATATCAGAAGAAAATAGGATGAAAAATTCTATGATTACATGTCCCTGTTACACTAAACAACAGCAGATGTGTACAACGTTTAAGTGACCCAAAGCCTTGATATGCAGGTAGCACATCCACAAAATTAAGCCCCATTTGGCAACATTATGAAAGGGGGGCTGTTTTCCTGCTTATACCCACCCACTCTGGGTACCTGAAGTTTGACCGAAAGAGCCTTTGAGAATCTATTCTAGAGGAACCAGTTTAAAATACCATTAGGAGGGGCTTTAACTCTAGACTTCAGGAAGATGAAAGGATGGTCAGAATAACATGAATATACACTTTAAACAGACTAGGATATCATTATACACACATACCAAGTGGTAAATTCTATGCCCATTAAATTCTGAGATAAGCTACAAATTTGTCCTTAGAAACTGATGACAACCCTTAACCAATGAGGTCAAAATAAAAGGCTCATCCATTAAGAGGTCTTTATTCAGACTCTCCTGGATTTGTGTGTGTTTCTCATCATCTGTCCTGAGTTTGGTAGCATCTTTGTATTAGTCTTCGTTTCTCTTCTAAAGTGACTCTCAGTCAAGTGTGTTGGCATAAAGTTCATTCAAAGTGTCCTTTATCAACAGACAGGGACTTTGACACTCTCTAATAGGCTCCCCAGGATGCCTGTAGACATGATTTGTTAAACGTGGGCTGGTGTATCTAATTCACTGTTTCCTATGCTCTCTACTGTGTTGTGTAATGAACAGACATATTTAATCACCTGGCTGGGGTCCAAGCTGAAGATGAAGGCGTCTTTCAGCACCCTGAATAGTCAGTTGTCAACACAGCCCTGAACTTGCAAAAAAAACAAAACCAAACACCTTTATGACTAATGTCATTATGCCTTTATCATTAAGTTTTTTTACTGCCCTAACACCAAGTGCTAAGTGCCATCTTGACTTTCTTTTGGATAATGAAATACAAAACCTATTGTGTGTGTGAGAAAGTGATGAAGTAAAGGGAATAATAGGGAACTAACTTCAGGAAGCGAAGGAGAAAAAAAAATGTGTCCTGTATATCATATCTGGTTCTGCATTAGGATTGTGGGAAGATGGTTCTCCTTAGTTCCTTCCTTCTGAGGAAACAAATATTTTGTATGTGCCTTTGGTGCAGGGAGCTGCTATCTTTGGTTACTTCTACTCCAATCCAGTGGCTCAATCTTTTCACAGTTATTAGGAGCTGTCTGGAATACAAGAATAAGAGACACATTCTACATTTGAAATTCTATGGAATAAGAGGGATGGATTAGTAAGCAAGAAACTCACGTGTATTGACAGCACAGCTTTCAGACCAGGTCGTGCTATATTTCTAAGTATACTAGGAATGCAACCATACTTTGTAAATGATGAAGGGTTATCTAAACACAAGGTAGCTATTTTGTTGTAAGAAGAGTCTAGGTATTTGCACACGTGTTGGCATTTAAATACATCAGCAGTGGACAATTAAGCTCAGAAGCATAAGCACTCAGCTAGACTAGGTCTTCTTCCAGGCAGGGTGCAATCAAAGCCCATTTTCCATCTGACTTGGACCACCCTTTCTAACTTACATGTTGGTAGAGGTGAGGTCTGTCTGCTGGTAGCCCCTCATCATGATCTCATCTGAGAAGGCAGACCTAATGAACTACGTACATGGGGGCAAGATTTGTGTGCAGATGTTTGGACCATTAGTTCTGTGCTGTTTGTGACATGGTGAGGACAAGACAGTCCTGGCATCTGGTCACACCTCATCATGACAAGCCATCATTACAAACCTCCCACAGATGGGAGGCCCTGCTATCTTGGCAAAAGGTGGGTTCTTGATTCCACCTTCTTTTTCAATGTTCCCTGCCAGTAAATACTTGAATTGAATACTCTTAACAAGAGGGGTTCAAACTGGAGTTTTTCAATTTGATATGGCATAAACCGTAGGAGGATTCTCTCACCTCTTTTCAGGAGAGAGTTGTGTCATGAATGGCTCAAGGCTCCTCACTAGTAACTGGAGGTGTGATCAGGGCGTTGTTGTGGAGAACCAGAGATGTCTTCACCCTTGAATTTGGCTCCTCTGCTTCCCACCAGTGTGAACACACACAGTTTACTTAGATTTTCCTAACTTTAGTTACCTCATCTACCAAACAGCAGTAATAGTACCCACTTCATAGGACAGTGTGAGTGTGGGCTTTACCTGCAGGCGTTCCTTCAGCAGAGGTTTCCCAAAAGTCTCAGCTTACTTTAAATCATTGTCAATGTAACCTCTTTGAAGACTTCTAGCAGACAGAGAGAACCGCTTGGTGATAACTGTCAGCTCTCTTAGCCAGCAAGGACACCATACTTGTGATTAGAAGATTCAACAAAGAAGAAGAGTGAATCTCATGCCCAGGAGGGACTGTGATGGTGTAGGCTTGGAATGTGTCAGACGCACTGTGCTCCCCTGAGCCCATGCCAATCACTCAGGTGTACGTGTGCACTTCATGCTCCCCACCAGACCTCCCTCAGTGTCTGTGGCTCCAAGCCTATAAGCCAGGATCTGTACCCACCCACCCAGCCATCACCTGGGGCATGAGCATTTTATGAGTGCTATGGTCTGAATGTTTGTGTGCCTACAATATTCGTATGTTGAAATCCTAACCTCCAAAGTGATGGCCTTGAGAGGTGGGGCCTTTAGAGATGCTTAGGTCATGAGGGTGGAGCCCTCATGAATGGGATTAGTGTGCTTATAAAAGAGGCTTCAAAGAGATCTTTGTGCCTTCCACCATGTGAGGACACAGTAAGAAGGCTATGAAGGCTACGAACCAGAAAAAAGGCTCTCACCAGACACCAGCTGGTATCATGATCTTCCCAGCTTCCAGAATTTGTTGTTTATAAGGCACCCAGTTTATGCTATTTTTGTAAAGCAGCTTGAACCGACTAAAACACTTCAATAAAACCAACATATAGTGGGTGTTCAAGAAAAGAGTTTTCTTCCCATCTCCTCCCTTGTTAAAATGCACTTGGGTATCTTGTTAATATAGTCATGCTACTTGCATAAATAAACATTGTTTGAGTAGAGTATTTGGTGGTTTTTCCTTAGATTGCTTACCAAAAATAGATACTTTTATCCATTCTGCCTTAAATTGTACATAAGAAAAACAAGTAATGAACAGCCACGTACCCTATACTTCATTATAATAAAACTTTTGTTTTAAATCAGTGAGTGAAATTATAGGCATGTAAACGCTTTAAACACAATAAAAATACGTTAGACTTGCTACCAATAATTTCAATCTGAAAACCAAACATTTCACTTAGTCCTCATTGTATGGCATGTTCATTTAGTGAGGCTGCTTGGAAGTTATTTTTAAACACAGCCACTTAAATCATCACGTCTCGCATACTGTCTAGAAGATGCAATGTTTCGTTATCAAACAGAAACATTATGTACTGTGGCATATGAGTCACTAAAGAAACAGCAAGATATGTTGTCACTCCCAAATAATAAGGCTTGTTACTGTTATTGATGATATCTTTATAGAACCTAAACTGAGAATCTCAGATAACATTCTAACTGAACTACATAAAATTCCAATAATGCAAGTATTCTAAAGGATTTTTGTATCTGCAGTCTCAACTTTCATTTAATTAACAGTCATTTATTGAGCATTTACTATGTGCTAGATACAGTGCTCTGCCCTGAGGACTCAAAAATAAAGGCAAGACAAAGTCTTAAGCAATCAATTGGTATTTGAAAAAATTTAACTAGAAATCATTTTAAACTCTTGTCTACTTTAACCTGCAGAGTAATCTCCGTATGCCGAAGAGCCTCCTGTTTAGCATAATTAAAAACACAACTTGTTGGGATGCAGATTTCAAAATAAAAAAGCAAAGATGATTTCTGAAACCATGTCATTTGGAAGACACTGAGAATCCATTTTAAAAAAACCTTCCTGTATTCTGTTTAAGCATAATTTGGGTTTAAGGTATGAATGAGAGAAATTTGGAGGATATCTCAAATTGGATTTTTTTGGTTATCTTAAAAACTTTCAAGAAAACTATGCTTGAAAACACAAAGAGCAGGATAAGGTTTATATTTGGACCAGTGATTCACATTATATATGTTGTCATTTCTCTAACTATTTGGGAGAAGAAAAAAGGGAATATTGATACAAATAGCCAAAAAGACTACAACTAATACAATTAATCTATTTTTTTCTAATAAGTGTGAAAGTAATTAGGTTCCTCCTGTTAGAGAATTTCTTTAAAAGTTTTTGATTCTATGTAGCTCTGAAATTCTGAAGTACTCGAAATACATACACATAAACATGTGTGGGTATGCAAGTGACTCTGTGTGTGTGTACCTACTTCCCAAGGACTTCTGGGTTTTCATCGTTATAACACAATTCATACCACTGTCAGAGACTGCTCTATGAATCTGTGAGCCTAAATTAAGAAAATGTTGAGATAATGATCAATAAAATTAATACTTATTTTTAATAGATTTTTATAGTTTTCCATTTTTATACTTTAAAATATTCCTCTGACATGTGCACATGTCAAAATGTCTATTTTACAGTAATGTATTTTATTCATAGATACTCTATTAAAGGTCTAATTTGTAATAGAAAGATGATAAATGAGTAGAAAATTATATTCCATAATGTGTCTTCATTATTAACCACACCTTTGGGAAACCCGACAACACAGATCTTAAGAGCAAAGCTGAGGTATTATTGTCTACTCAGTGGGCATTGACCCAAAGTTCAGACTTAGTACCAGGGAGAAAGTGAGCATTCTTGTAGCTGTCTCAATCAACTAAACATTTTATATAGTCGCTTAACATTTACTGAAGGTCTCCTACGTGCACTGTCCTAGTCCTGCAGATTCAGCAGTGGCTAAGGCACACTCTCCTTTTCCAGGAGTTCACTGTATCTCAAGGAGGACACTCAAAGCACAGTATGACAAAAACCAATGGAAGTTCTACACGTTGGGGAGACTGTACCAAGCCTTCCCTATTCAGACAGTGAACTTTGAAACATTTTCTTCCTGGAATGTCCAGTCCTTCCTTTTCTGAACTAGCTGATGCTTAATCTTACTTCAGATCTCAGTTTAAACAATACCTTTTCAGAGACACTTTCTCTGAGACCCTGTAGCCAAGATCTATCTGTTTTATGTTTCCATAGCACCCTGTACTTTCTTTCTTTCTTTTTAATTCACAGAAACTTATGATTATTTGTGTGATGCCTGTCCTTCTTGCTAGCACTTTTTCTCCACAAAGACAGAACTTCCATGTTTTTTCTGTTTACTGCTGTACCTCACAACCAGAACAGAAATTTCCACATCATGGAAGAGAGCATCAGAGGAAATGTGAGCCATTGTAAACCTGAACATCCCCATTTTTATCAGACTCTGGAACTTTACCCTCAGCCTGTTGCCTGTTCTCAGTCTACCGTCTTTTTGTTATCTAAAAGCGAATCTTAGCTAATCTTAGACTTAGCTAAGCTTGCCCGTAGGGGTCATCCAAATGGTTCTCTTCACTTCTAAGAAGTGCTTCGGATCTAAACTATTCTTCAGTCTGGACCCAAGCTACTCCCAGGTGTCTCTTCAGAATGGCTGACGTCTCAGTTGTTACCCTATGTTTGTATCACAGGATTCCCTAGAGGTCTCTGTTGAGTTCCAGTTACATTTCTAGTCAGAATTGATGGTTTCGTCAAGATACAGTGCTAGCAACGAGCCTGGCAAGTACAGAGCCATAAAAAAAATCCCACATCAAAGGCTTTGTGTATGAAATTTTGTTTCTTTTAGTATTTAGGTTTAAATATTAATGAAATTTGTCTCTGTACAAATTAGATGAGAAAACAAGGTGAGAAAAGTGCTTCCTAGATTCCCCCGAGACAAATCAAGCAAGAGCGTGTGCTTCCTTCCACAACAGGACATGTTTTGAATTTCCCTCCTCATAAATATTTAAATTTGAAGTCTAGCAGCAGTTATTTCTGAACTAGAATGACCAAATTTTTATAATAGGAAGGAAAAATACATTGGCAATCCAACTAATTTCTTGCTCCACTGGAAAAATACTAAGACATGATAATTTCACCAAAATGGGACAACCAGGACAATGCATTCAGGAATTGCATGCATAAACTCTATAATTATATATCTGCATTGAGGGATATACATTAAAACATAATTTGTAATATAAATTCCTTTTATTTGTGCTTGCTTAGTTTTGAAAGTATCTATAAGGTACATATTTCAAGTTATGTATTATAACCCCTGTCCTTAAAGAATTAGATGAGATTTTGACTCAGGAAGGAATTTAACTGCTAAATCCTCACTTACAGTTAAATTTGGGCCAATGTTGCTCAAAAAGCAAAACTAATTAATGTGGAAAGTTAGATTAGCTCTTAAGATATTTCCTATTCTGGCCCATACTTGAAAGCAAAGATACAAGTTAATGTCTAAAATAAGTCAACTAGCTTGAATCTTATAGTTTCTTAAAATAAGTTATCTTGCCACCTTTCTTTCCAATCATGAAATACTAAATATTCAAAAGGAAAGGTTAAAGTAGTTATGATATAATTGTTTTCGAACATCTAATGAGGACACAATCAATTATTCTCATCTCAACTCCATAAAAACACAAAGAAGAGCACACATCCTTACCCTGAGACAGTGAAAAATAAATAAAAAGAGATATTCTCAAGGACTGACTAAAATACTAGAACAGATTATCAAAGAAGACCTAGAAATCTTTTGTTATTTTTTTAGCAGAAACATTTTTCAGATTACAAATGTACAGTTACATAAAATGCAAGCATTAAGGAACTAACAAAAAAGTATTACTCCCAAAGGTAACTACTCTTCGAGGCTCTTCTCTAAGTAATCTGATTTATTATTATTTTAAAATGAGATAATTTTATATAATTGCTCTGCTACTTGATTTTTATACTTATTAATTATCTTAATCATCTTTTCATACCAGCATTATTATTTTCTCTTTTATTCTATTCATTCCTTTTTTTATGGATGCATACAAGTAATTCATTAAAAGAATGTTCTCATATTTTTAACCATTTTCGCAGAGATAAACTTTTCTGTTATTTCCATTTAGGGGCTGGTACAAACACCACTGCAGTGAATATTCTTTTACTACTTATATGTAAAATGTGGAAGCATTTTAGTAGGGAAAAAGTTCTAGTAAAATTTGATTTTTTAAAAAAATTAGTAGATACTCTAATACTGTCTCCTGAAAGTATATACCTGTTTCTATGTATCTTGTAAGTATAGATACCATCATGTTGAAATTTAATAAGACCAACATTACCTTATTTTTGGTTTCATTTGGATTTCTTTGATTATTAGGGATGCTGAGTAATTTGCAAATGTCTTTTCACCCCTACCACTTATTCTTTTTCCTGTTACAGTGTTCCCCCACCCTTACCCACAGGGGACACTTTCTAAGACCCCCTAGTGGGTGCCTGAAATTGCATATATTACTAAACACTATAGATCCTAGGTTTCTTCTTATACATACCTGTGATGAAGTTTAACTTATAAATTAGGCACAATAAGAGATTAACAATACTAATAATGAAATAAAACAATTATAACAATATACTGTAATAAAAGTTATGTGAATGTGGTCTCTCTCTCTCTCTCAAAATATCTTATTGTACTGTACTCACCCTTCTTCTTTCTTCTGATGGGGTGTAATTCACATCCCAGGCAGCACAAAGCAGGATGGTGCATGATTTCATATTACTACTCAGAATGGTGTGCAATTTAAAACTTATGAATTGTTCATTTCTGGAATTTTCCATTTAATATTTTCGGACTGCGGCTGACCACTGGTAACTGAAATTGAGAAAGTGAAACCATGAATACGAGGGGACTTCTATCTTTTTTCCCCTTTCTTCTCCTTTCTTTTGGTTTGTTTGTCTTTTTCTTGTTGATTTTTAGGAGCTTTTTTATATAGTATGGACAAAACACCTCTTCCAGTAACAGTTTTGTGTGCATTTTCTAACAGTATTACTTGTATTTTAATTTTGTTAAATTGAGCCACTGAAGGTTTACTGGTTCAAAGACAGTCGAACACAGACACTTGTGCTCAGACTTCTTTTTCCTTTTTGGCTACAGACAGACATATTTGTGCATTCTGAGAGTAAA
Source organism: Camelus bactrianus (assembly GCF_048773025.1). Lineage (NCBI taxonomy): Eukaryota > Metazoa > Chordata > Mammalia > Artiodactyla > Camelidae > Camelus > Camelus bactrianus. The sequence goes on along the minus strand of NC_133550.1, from coordinate 37,302,992 downwards.
TAAATACATTCTCAGACATGAATTCTTTCCAAAAATATTTATCTCTAACTAACCCATTTTTAGGAAGCCACCAGAAAATGTTCCACACATGAGTAAGTAGATAAAGAAAATACATGTAAGACCCAAGCCACAACGAATTCAACACAGAATAGTTATGGCGAGCACCCCTAGGAACATGGTGGAGAGAATTTCTAGAATAAGAGCAGGACAGCAATCAAACTGCCAAAGAAGTATCCAAGAAGGAAAACAGCATAAGAACTTACATTGCCTGAAATTATGCCTTCGCATAAAGCTACAGTAATTCACACACTGTGGCATTGGTGAAAAGATACCAATAGAATATCTAATTCAATAACAGATCTCTAAATATGTGGTCACTTGATTTATGATAAAGTTAACATTATAATGCAGATGAGAATGGATGGTCTTTTTGGTAACCGATGCTGGATCAGTTGGATGCCCACGTGGGAAAAATTAACTACTATCCTTACTTCATGTCATTCACACAAAAACAGTTATAATGGATTACAGATCTAAATGTGAGACATAAGAAGTAAGCTCTTAGAGTAAAACATAGGAGTTCATCGTTGTGACCTTGAAATAGGTAAAAAAAAAATTTAAACAGAACACAAGAAGTACCTAATTGCACTAAATTACAACTTCTTTTCATGAAAGGACATCATGAAGACAGGAAGAAGGCAAGCACAGAGTGGGAGAATGTAGTTGCAATTCATAAAACCAACTAAGAACTGTATCCAAAATATGAAAATAATTCCTATGCGTCCATAAAAAAAAGCAGAAGTTTCACATTCCATGCTATTAACCATCCTGGTGTGCTCCATTTTGTGTGTATTCTTCTTTCTAAGCATCTTAGTTCAGGCTGCTATAACAAAATACTGTCGACTGGGTGGCCTGAACAGTAAACATTTATTTCTCACAGTTGGAGAGGCTTGGAAGCCCAAGATCAAGTGTCTGGTGAGAACTCACTTCCTGGCTTGTAAACTGCCTTCTCACCATATCCTTGCATAGCAAAGAGAGAGGAAGCCACCTCTCTCATGTGTCTCTTTCTACAAGGTCACTAACTGCCCCATTAGAGCCCCACCACATGACCTAATTACTCGCAAGGCTCCATATCAAATCCTATCATGTTGGGAATTACAGTTTCAACACATGAATTTTGTAGGGACACAAACATGCAATCCATCAACTGAGACTTTCAAAGGTATTTTACTGCTTCCTTTTCTTTTCTTTTCCTACTATGGGTTCAAATCTCAGCTTCATTATTTACTAGCTATGAAACATTAGAAAAAATATTTACCTCTTTGTGATTTCATTTGCCCTTGTTTCTTCACCTGGAAACTGGAGATTATTATATTTCCCTCATAGGATTGTGATTAGAATTAACTGTCTGTAATGCTATTAGCAAATTTCTGTATTGCTATAGATGTAAAAATCCTATATAGTCAAATAAATCACTAAAAACAAGTAGGGTTTATTCCCCAATGTAAGTATACTTCATTACTAGGAACTTAGGTGTATAATGTGGATACAATCACCATTATTTGGAGATAATCGCATATACCTAAAAGAGTTGTTACAAGGATTTAAAAAAATCTTTTTTTTTGTTGAAGTACAGTTGATTTACAATACTGTGTTAGTTTCAGGTGTACAGTGAAGGATGTTTACATATATGTATATATATATATTCAGATTATTTTCCATTATAGGTTATTATAAAATATTGAATTTAGTTCTCTGTGCTATATAGTAAATCCTTGTTGCTTATCTACCTTATGTATAGTAGTTTGTATTTGCTAATCCCACACTCCTAATTTATTGCTCTTCCCCCTGTCCTCTTTGGTAACCATAAGTGAAATATTTTATGTAATGCTTAGCTAGTACCTGGTAAGTACTACCTTGAATATATTTTGGCTATTTTTATTCTTAACATTATTATTATAGATTATAGGTAAAAAAGCATATGAGCATCCAGAGAAATTTTGATTTTTTAATAAAATCTAATAGCTCTTCTTGATTTAAATATATGAATTCTTGCAAGTAAGGTGTAGAAAGAAATTTTTTAATAACATAAAGAATAGCTGTGTGAAGATAGCTGGCAAATATCAGATTCAACAATGAAACATTAGCAGAATTATTATTAATCCCAAAACCAAGGATACTTGCTATCATGGCTATAATTTATTCTAGAAACTGTCACTAACTCAGTAAGTCAAAAAAAGTATGAGATACAAATATCTGAAAAGAGTGAAATAATTTATTATTGACTTATGATTCATTTTTCTACTTAGAAAACCCAAGAGAGTCAACTAGTAAGCAAATGCAACAAGGTAGCTGCAGACAAAACAAACAAATGGATAGCTCTTCCCCTCTACCAGCAATAACCAGTTAGAAATCAGAATAGAATAAGAGTTCTTATCCACAGAGCAAAGAAAAACCCTAGCAATGAACTGAACAAGCAACGTGCATGGGCCTATGTGAAATGAAGAATAGGATGCCACTGAGATTTTAAATCATGTTTTAAAAGAGGAAAATGCTATCTACCTGGATGGAAATAATGTTCCTTATGAAGATATTAATTTTATACAAATAAGTCAATAAATTTAACAAAATTGCAAGAGAAGTTCTGAGGAAATTATATACCAAATAAAACCATAATTAAAAGACTTATATTACATGGGGTAATCTTCTCAATATAATGTGAAGTGAGGGAAGAAGAAGAGTATACGCACTATACATATTGCTCCTGTTCAGTTGACCCTTGAGGGTCATGGGTTTGAACTGCTTGGGGAAACTTATATACAGGTTGTTTTCAGTAGTGATTACTCCAGTACTACACAATCCACAGTTGGCTGAATCCACAGATGTGGAGCCATGTATAGTCAGGGCCGACTGTAAGTTATGCCTGGATTTTCAACTGTGCAGGTCGGCTTCCCTAACCCCCACATTGCTCAAGGATCAACTGTAGTTTTAATTTATAAAAATAAATTAAATAGTAACTTAATTAAATTACTAAATTGTTAAAAATAAATTTATTTTTATCATTAAATTACATTTTATTATTAAAAATTGAATTACATTGTATTTATTATTAAAATTGCATGAAAACTTATTACTAAAACAAATCACATTTATTATTAAAATTTATTTTTTAATTAATTAAATTTTATTTATTATTAAAATTATAATTATAAATTTAAAATACAGGTAAGCAATACATATAAAATATCTAGAAAAAGTACTCTAAAATTTTAACACTGGGATGGGAGGGAGAGGACAGAGATTACTGGCAAGATTTCCCTATATTTTTTCAATTTAACACAATGAGAATGTATTAATGTATTACTTTCTGTGTCTATTTAAAAAGGTATGCTTCAAAAGTAAAATCTAATAAAACAATTTTATCAGTGTGAAATAGGCTGATGGTGACATTTGTTTTCTGTCATTCACACTTGGGCCCTGCAAAAACATCATTATCCACACTGTTTTTTGTGCAATGGATAATATATTTAATAATTAACTCTCCACAGTATGTGGAAATCATGCTTCAACACTAAGTTTTATTTCACATAATAGATTTCAGTAATGTGTTTCAGCACACAGTATAATTAGTTAATGGGGTTGTATTCATAAAGACTTGGTCCAACATAGAATTATGTTCCCTTTAAGACCTCTTCCTTTTGAAATTATGCACTCTGCTGTGCCTGGATCACACATATGCACACACACTTAATTTTTCATTCAGATGATCATAATTTGTGGCTTTCAGAGACTGCTTTTTATTTTCATTTCTATTTTTACCTTGTAGTAGAAAATATCAATAGATTAAAAATCAGGTAAGGTTTAGAAATATTAGTAAGTCTGTTCATTATATATTGAGTGTCTGGAATGAAGTAAAACAGAAAAATTCTTGTCTAGAAAAAATATAATACATTAACTTTTTAAAATGCACTTTCACACATTCTAACAAAATATTTTATTCATGTATTATGTTATTTTATATAATAGTATTCTTATAGAGGGTTTATCAAAATATTTTCACCAAACTGAAAAAAAAAAGAAGCTAATTACTATTAATTACTATCATTTTGGTGTCAATGAATGCTTTCTTTTGTAATGCAAGGCATTAAGAGATCATCTTCTGGGAGAAAAAGTAAATATGAACTTGGTCATTGATACAAAAACTTTCTCTTCATGTTGACATAATGGAATGCTCATATTTGGAAGCCAGGTAAATCATACTGAAATATTTTAATAAAGCTTATTTCTCTCCTACTTCTCCATGTTACACTTTCACATATATTATTGTAAGAATTTTGTAATCATTTGGTAAGTCTGAAACTATTATCATAATGTTACAGAAAAGGAAACTTTAATGCAAAGTTATTAATTTGCCAGAGAAAATTGAGAACAAATGCTCTGCTAATTAAAGTGCACAGTACTTTTGTTCTTCATAGTATAATACATGAGTACCTATAATATTTCTTCTGAGATTAGCAATACATTAGTTATCTTGCATTTTGAGACATTTCCATTCACCAAACTCAAATATCATGTAATTTACATGGCAGGGGAAAATTCGTCTTTCTTCTTTGCAACTGAGGTAAGATACCCAATCTGAAACCTGGTGACTGCCTTTGGTCTTTTCCCTTACTATTCACATTCAAGGCTTTGGTATAAGTCCTGTCAATTCTGCTTTAAAGGTATTGCACATCCATTGTTTCTCTCCATCTCCACTGGTCCCATTCCAAGTCAAGCCCTAGTCCCCCCACCTGGACCAGTACAGCATCTCCCAGCTGATTTCTCCCATCTTCCTTTTTATTTGTTTATTGTCTTATAAACAACAGAAATTTAATTCTTACAGTTTTGGAAGCTGGAAGTCCAGTGTCAAGGCACCAGCAGATTCAATGTCTGATGAGATCCCACTTCCTGGTTCACTTATGTTTGTCTTCTTGCTGTAGCCTCACATGGTGGAGGAGGTCTCCCTTCTACTCTTGATACTCAGGAAATTCTCTGCAAAGTAGCCAGCGTAATCATGTCAAGCTTAATTCATTTATGCCACTCCCCACTCTGCAAAAAGCCCCAGTAGCTTCCTAGTGCTCTTAGAATAAAATAATCACATCCTAACTCTACCCTGCTTGCAGGGCTCTGTGTGCATGGACCCAGAGCTAGCTCTTGAACTGCCACTTACACTGAACATGCCTCACTTGCCACCCTGGCCCCATGGTCTTGTGCTGATGCCTAGAACCAGCTCTCAGCTGTCTCCCACCCATTTTACTTGGTTCTCCCTCCATCTGGATCACTCTCCAAATGACCAGCTTCTTATCCTTCAGGTCTCATCTTAAATGCCACCAACTTACAGAAGCCTTCCTTAAGTACTAAATCTAATTAGGGCCCTATCCCCTTATTCTTTTTTTAATGATAGTATACATTATTTGAGTTTAACTTTGTGACTGCACTATATACACCCAACTCTTAAAAGTCATTTATTTTACGGGTTAAAAACGAAAGTTACTCTTCTTTATCCTGTGTGTCACAACCCTTCAATTTTCTCTTCAGAGAAGCAAACATTTTAAAATCATTCACTAGTTTATTCTGCTGTTTTCCTACATCTGTATTTTTGTTTCATTACATAAATTTCAGGTGTATAGCATTATAATTTGACATCTGTAAACTCTACAAAATGATCACCACCATGAGTCTACCGCCCAGTTTTGACTTTTGTTTAGATTTCAAATATAAGTGATATCATATGGTATTTTTCTTTCTCTTTCTGGCTTCGCTTAGAATGACAATCTCCAGGTCCATCCATGTTGCTGCAAATGGTATTATTTTATTATTTTTTTATGGCTGAGCAGTATTCCATTATATAAATATATCTCAACTTCTTTATCCAGTCATCTGTCAATGGACATTTAGGTTGTTTCCATGTCTTGGCTATTGTATATAGTGCTGCTGGGAGCATTGGGGTGCATGCATCTTCTCAAATTAAAGTTCCATCTGGATATATGTCCAGGAGTGGGACTGCTGGATCATAGATAGGGTAAGTCTATTTTTAGTCTCTTGAGGAATCTCCATACTGTTTTCCATAATGGCTGCACCAAACTATATTCCCACCAAAAGTGTAGGAGGGTTCCCTTTTCTTCATACCCTCTCCAGCATTTATTGTTTGTAGATTTTTTAGTGATGGCCATTCTGACTGGTGTGAGATGATACCTCATTGTAGTTTTGATTTGCGATATTAAGCATTTTTTCATGTGCCTATTGGACATTTGTATGTCTTCATTGGAGAACTGCTTGTTTAGGTTTTCTGCCCATTTTTGGATTGGGTTTTTTGTTTTTTGTTTTTCTTATTAAGTTATATGAGCTGTTTATGTATTCTGGAAATTAAGCCCTTGTCAGTCTCATCTTTTGCAAGTATTTTCTCCCATTCTATAAGCTGTCTTTTTGATTTGTGTTTCCCTAATAATTAGCGATGTTAAACATACTTTCATGTGCTTGTTGGCCATCTGTATATCTTCTTTGGAAAAATGTCTATTGAGATTCTCCATCCATTTTCTAATCAGGTTGTGTCTGTTGTTGTTGAGTTCTATGAGTTTTTAATATTTGGATACTAACTTCTTACCAGAAATGATTTCTTTCTTAAGAATGTTTTGGTTATTTGTGACCTTTTGTGGCTCCATACAAATTTTAGAATTATTTGATCCAGTTCTGTGAAATATGCCATTGGAATTTTGATAGGGACGGCACTGAATCTGTACATTACTTTGGGTGGTATAAACACTTAAAAAATATTAATTCTTCCAATCCATGAACACAAAATATCTTTTCACTTGTTTTTGCCTTCTTCAAATTTTTTTCATTGGTTTTCAGTGTACAGGTCTTTCATCTCCTTAGCTAAATTTATTCCTAGTATTTTGTCTTTCTGATGCAATTGTAAGTAGGATTTTTTTTTTAATTTCTCTGATAGTCCATTAGCAGTGTTTTGTTGGATTTGGTGTGCTAATATTTTGCTGTGGATTTCTGCATCTATATTCATTGGTTATATTGGCCTGAAATTATCTTTTTGTGTGTGATGTCTTTCTCTGGTTTAAGTATCAGGGTAATGCTGATCTCACAGAATGAGTTAGGAAATGCTCCTTGCTCTGCAATTTTTTGGAATAGTTTGAAAAGGATAGGTGTTAACTCTTCAATGTTTGGTAGAATTCACCTGTGAAGCCATCTGGTCCTGGACTTTTATTTGTTGTGAGTTTTTAAATTTCTGATTCAATTTCATTACTAGTAATTGGTCTGTTCATATTTTCTATTTCTTCCTGCTTCAGTCTTGGGAGATTGTACCTTTTTAAGGATTTGCCCATTTCTTCTGGGCTGTCCATTTTTATTGGAATACAGTTGTTCATAGTAGTCTCTTATGATCCTTTGTATATCTGTGGTATTGGTTGTAACTTCATTTCTGATTTTATTTGAGTCCTCTCCTTTTTTTCTTCATTAGTCTAGGTAAAGGTTTGTCAGTTTTACCTTTTCAAAGAACCAGCTCTTAGTTATATTGATCTTTCCAATTGCTTTGTCTGTCTTAAGTTTTTAGTTACTTCATCTATCCCACTCTAATCTCTATTATTTCTGTCCTCCTACTAATTTTGGACTACATTTGTTCTTGTAGTTCTTTTAGGTATAAAGTTGGATTGCTTATTTGGGATTCTTTTCTTATTTCTGTAGGTAGGCTTGTATTAGTATAAACTTCCTTCTTAGAAACAGTTTTGTGGTATCCCATAGATTTTGATATGTTGTATTTCTATTTTCATTTGTCTTTAAATATTTTTGGATTTCTTCTTGATTTAATCGATGATCCATTGGTTATTCAATAGCATATTGCTTAATCTCCATGTTTTTGTGGTTTTCCCTAATTTTTCCTTGTGATTGATTTCCAATTTCACACCACTTTGTTCTGAGAAGATGCTTGATATAATTTCATCTTTTTTAATGTATTGAGATTTGTTTTGAGACCTAACATGTGACCTATCCTGGAGAATGTTCCATGTATACTTGAGAAGAAAGTTTATTCTGTTGCTGTTAGAATGACTGTTCTGTAAATGTTTTTAAGTCCATCTGGCCTAATATGTTAAATCTGATGTTTCCTTATTGATTTTCTGTCTGAATAATCTATCCATTCACGTAAGTGGGATGTTAAAGCCCCTTACAATTATGCTTTCAATTTCTTCCTTTTAGTCTGTTAGTATTTGCTTTATATTTCTTGGTGCTCCTTTCATTCTCTTATTCTTTACCAAAGCACCCTATGTATTTATTTCTCAAATATGACACAATCAGTAATTTTTACGTAGTTTACTCTCTTGCTATCTCTCCTCCACCACTAGAATTCAGGTTCAGTAAGAGCAGGGCCCTTGCATGTCTCCTTCATTGTATACCCTGTCCCTGGTACAGTTCTTGGAGCATAGTGAACTCTCAATAACAATTGAGTGAATGTATACTTTTTGACATGATAAACACATGAAGTCTGTATAGAAAATTTAGACACTCATTTTTCCAAATATTTCTAATTTCTCATGTAAGATTCAGTAATAACAAAAAATAAATTACGAGCCATAAGATAGAACAATATTCCATTATTCTCTGAGACCAGACTTTTGAAAATTGGCTTATGAAATATTCAAAGAAAAGCAAATTTTTATTTAATCTAATTCAGAAAGAAATCTGACATTAGTTTAATTGTTGTAATTGCAGTGAATGTCACTTTAAAAAGACACCTTGGTTAAATGGATGTTGTTAACAGTAATACCATGTTTTCTTTTGCTAATTAGTTTCCTAAAGCCTGTGGTTAGGAAATCTTTTTGTTTTCTAATTAGTTTCCTTTTTTGTTTGTTGTTGATTTGTTTCTTTTTTTTTTTTTCCTTAATAGTTAATTACATTTCACAGTACTTAGGATAGATAGTACATTATCTTTTGTATCCAACTCTAGATTTAACTTTCCATTTGGATTTTTGTCATGCTATGCTGACTTCTCCTTCTTAGAGTTGCTTCAAACCATGTAAACTCTAATAGAGAAAACATAACATGTTGCAAGTTAAATGCTTTATTGTCAGAAGTCATTTATCCTGCTTCTACTGTATGGATGATTGTAGCAAAGAGCAAAAATAATGCAAAGGGCTGTACGAAAATAACATGTGTTATATCCTGCTATTTTTAATAGACATCTTCAAAGAGATAACCCCCTAAGAAGAGCTTATCTAATCTGAATTAAAAACATAAAGGGATTTCTTATAAATGAACTGACTTGCCTTGAAGTTGACGTGTCAGGATTAATTATTAAAATAACCTTTTATTTATGAAATACTGTAAGTTAAATTACTCCAAAGCATGTAGAAAGAAGAAATGAAATAAGCCAGGCAGTTTGCCACAATTTAAAAAAATACTGAATTGCACACAGCATCTGTCTGCCACATCTTTCTTTTACACCATTATCCAAAAACCTGGGACTAGGGCTTTGTTCACCAGCCAGCAGTAAATGCATTGGCTATAATGTCAATGAACTTTAAAGCAAGCTCACCAAAACGGAACTCATTATTCTTTCAGGCGTATCGCTATTGGCATACGGTACATTCATTCCATGACTTTTCATTGTGTAAGAGGATTATATTTCTCAGAATGATTCTATTTTTTTTAATGCTTAAACAGGCATGCATTTTTATTTACTGCAGCTCTGAGAAGCTTTGTGTAGAGAAATACATCTTTAAGTAAATATAAATTTTGTCCTTGGTGACAAGCTAATACATATTACACCAAGGAATTTGGTAGAGATTGATTTCTATTTGTGGGTGAGAATAACACTGGCATGTTTATTCTTCTATTAAAGTTCATGAGGGAAGGGGATAAAGGAAAGATAGATTTTTGGAGTGGTTCTAATTGCAAACAGATTACAGAATTGACATTCTATGACAGTAATGGAGAAGAATATGCTTCGACTATGCATTGACATAGAATGGTGGATTGGCGACCAGTGAGCTGGTGAATAAATTGGAGGCAAGAGTGATTTGCAGGGAGATAGCTCAGTGCTGAGTTTTCCTAGGTTAGGCACAGCCTGAGATCAAGGCAAGCATCTGAATAATTCTTTGTCAGACATGGGTCCTGGGGTTGGTCACAATCAGCAGATCATCTCAATAATATCAGAATGGAAGCATATTTTGCTCCATAGGGAATAAGTACTTCTGTAAGACAATAACAGCTGGAAAATTATATTTTTAGTCATAGGCACTTCATAAAATGTAAAAATATCATTTCCCTTTCTCACCTTGGAGCCAGGTCATCAACAAATATATGGTTTAGTCTTTTTTCCATTCTATGCACAATCTTATAAAGATTCAAAATGAGCATAATCAAGGTGCATCTGGCATAGAATTAAGGTTATAAGGGAAGAGGTAAGACAGTAGCACAAACAAATGCACATTTTGGCTACGTTTAATGCTTGATACTTGGATATCAAGCATTGTTTTTCTCTGTATGGATATTTACTTACCAAATTCTTATTTGGCAGAAGTCTCCGTGAAACTTATCCTTTCTTCTATTACATTTAAGAAGGCTGTGTTTCTCTGTTTTGAAATTATTTATTACATAAATCACTTCAAATCTTTCCTTGTCCCTTTTCCCTCAAATGATTCCAATATTATTCTGTAGAGACAGACAGACACAATTCAGTACCCCAGATTTCTACTTTATTTTATTATTACTAATACCTGACACTTCTCATTAGGTCTCTGACTCTACTCAGTGATCCTGTATTGGGCTCAACACGGGAGGCTTGATATTTGCTCCACTTTTCTGTCTTAGTGTTTTTTTCTTCTTTTTCTATGTTATGACCAATATTAATTTAACAAAACAAAAGATGAAACCTAGAACCAAAGTTTCCAATTAGCTTCACAAGTAGCCCTTTGTCTCTTTCCCTAAAAAAATAAATTAATAATAGATGAAGACATCCGTTAGGAAAAGAATGTTAAAATGTAATGATGGCTGCATTTAAGAATAAAGGTCAGCTATCAGTTTACAGTGGCAACTCGCAAACAATGACTGTTGTTTCCTGGGGCAAGTTACGTGATTCTGATGGCTGTTCTGACCCAAGCACATTGTCTGAACACTGCAAAAATTAAACACTTCAACAACTTCAATTTCTCATGGATTGTAAATCTAGCAAAGTTACGTCTCCTAAATTCCATGATAACATTTTAGTAGATCTGTATATACGAAAATCCCCCTATTAGTAGTGCAAAGAAAATATAAAATCATTTTGCAATTCCACCCTAAAATAAGGTAATGATAATTATAAGAGCTAATACTTGCTGCACTTACCCATGTGGCAGGTCTATTTTATATTCATTATCTCATTTGATTTTCTTAACCACCCTATGAAGCGGGGTGAATGAGCAGAATTTATGGGGTATAATCATAAGCATTTTTGTTTGTCTCCCAATGATTCTTTAAGATTTGTACAGGGAGAAGGTTCTTTCTGCCCCATTTGGAATGTGGTCAAGGCCCTATCATTTCCTTAGCCTCTCTTAAGAAGCAAATTTATGAGTGATATTTTAGATTAAAGCTACTTCCCCCTGAGCCCTCATGTCCCATGGCCCACAGTTAGCATTCCTACTCAGGCCTACTTGCCCATCTACACAGCCCTGTAGGACAGATTTAAGAGGATCTCCACACCTGGAAACATGCATGCCTTCTTTAAAAAAAAAAAAATAGCTTAGATCCAACATTTATTAAATTTAAAAGGATATTTATAGGGTATGTATAAGATAGAAAGAATAACAGCACAATGAGCCCCTAAGTACACAATATCCAGGTTAAGAAATAGAACATTTTCTATTCCTTTCCCACCGCCATTATACCAATGCATCTTTGTCTTATATGGCTGTAGTTCATTCATTTGCTCTATAATATTTCGTTGTATGAACTTACTACAATTTATCCAATTTACTATTGACTGACATTGTGCTTTTAAATTGCATTTCCTTAACTACTGATGAGGTTGAGCATCTTTTCATATGTTTATTGTTCATTCCTATTTCTATCTCCTCTGTCTTTCGTGTATTTTTTCTATTGTTTGTCCTTCTCTTACTGATTTTTAGGAGTTCTCTCAATCTGTCTTTCATGTGTATATCCTGGTTCCTAGTCCACGGACTGTTACAGTAGTTAATATTTCCTGCCAGTGAATAGTTTGCCTTTCATTTCCTTCGTGGTCATTTTTGATGAAGAGACATTCTCAAACATAATGTAACAAGTGTATCAAAAATTTCCTTTATGCTTTACATTTTTAAAGTCTTGTTTAAGAATCCTTCATAATCCCAAGATTGCAAATATATTTTGTTATGTTGCCTTCTAAACGTTTTATAGTGTTGGCTTTCACATTTATCTATAATCTACCTGGAATTGATTTTTGTATATGGTATGATATAAAACTCAGTGTCTTTTTCTGTTGGGTAATTCAGTTTGCTAATGACAAGTACTGTGTAATAACCATAAAAAAATAAAAACAAAACAAAACAAAACAAACCCTCAGTGTCTTTTTTATTCATATGAATGACTCTCCCAGAACCATTAATTTCAAGATCTATTCCTTCCTCACTGTTCTGTGGTGTCATCTCCGTCATTAGATTTCCATATATCTGTGAGTCGGCTTGGGGAGTTCTATATTCTGCTGCATTGATCAGTCTGTCTATCCTTGCAATGATGACACACTATTTTAATTACTAAAGCTTCATGGTAAGTTTTGACATTTTGTGTGCCATACTCCCACATAGTTTTTCTCCATTAGGCATATTGTGGCTATTATTGGCTTGCTGCTCTTCCATACAGATTTTAGAATCAGTATGCCACAATTCACAACTACAACACAACAAACATTGTGATTGTGATGACCTTAACTCCACAGATTAAGCCAGTGAGCACTGACATCTTCACCGTGGCTTTGGCAGTATGTCTCAATATCAACGGGACAAGTCCTCTCTTAACTATGGTTTTTAATGTTTTCTTGACTGTTTGGGGACATTCATTTTCCATACAAATTTTAGACTAAGTTTACTGAATTCTTCAAAACATCCAACTGAGACTTTATTGGGAGTGTATATATGTGGATTAATCTGGGGGAGAATCTACATTTTCATAAGGGATAGAACCATCGAAGAGCACAAAATGTCTCTTCGTTTATTCAGAACACCAGAAATCTTCTCTTGCTTTTATTTAAGTTCAAGATTTTCTCCATAAAAGTCTTGTGTATTCCATTTAAGTTAAAACTATTTGTACTTGTTGCTGTTGTGGATGGTGTTTATTTTAATTAAATTTTCAGGTTGCTTATTGCTTTGGTAGAAACTGCTATTAATTTTTGTACTTTCGTTTTGTTTTTAGCTACCTTGCTAAACTCTCTTATTAGTCCTAACAGTTTGTCAGATTTTTAAAAAATATTTCCTTCCAATCCTTATTTCTCTTATTTCTTTTCCTTTCTTCACGACGTTGGCCAGGACCTTCAGTACTGTGTTAAATAGCAGCAGGGATATTGACCCCACATCACATGCTCCCAGTCCTGTTATAACCCTTCACTGTGCTTTAAGTATAGGAGAAGGAGGAGGGGTACCCACGACAATCAGCAGGTCTCTTTTAGGTTACATAGCTTGCAATAGTGGGAGACATGATAAAACTTGCATCATATAATTCCAAAGACCTTGGTCTTTGCACTGTATTTACAATAAATGCTAGAATTTAATTCACTTTAATAACTATGTATTGATTACCTATTAATACAAATAAATACGTCACTGTGGTTCCCGCCTGAAATTTTAGTTATAATTTCATGGAAAACATATTTATCTAAAAAAAAAAAAAATACTGCTGATCTCATCAACTCCCTCCCAAAATATTAAAAAGCAAACTCTTGGAATTTTCTCAGCAAGGAGACTCCTCAAACAGATTCATTAACCAGAAGATTGAACAAGAACACTGTCATTTTTCAAAGCATGAAATTATCCAAGTGAAATCATAACATCAGTTTTATAAAAGGAATATTTTACTCTTCACTTGAATAGTAGGCCTTAAAACCTAAAAGTTAGTCATTTCAAGTTTGCCCTTCTTTCAGAGTGATATGTGATTACTCATAATGAGAAACTAGTGCCTTTGAAAGTAGACCATAAGAGGAAAAAGTCCTTTTTATTTTTTTTCATTTTCCTACTGACTGCACCAATGAAGGACCTCATTAATCAAGATGATGCCATTGAAAAGCTGACATGAGACACATCACCATGCAGTTGTCATTTTTGCTCTCCTGTGATCTATTTCAGTTTCATACACTTGTAAACAAGTTTTATCCCCTTGCACCCAATCAAGAATCTGCCTGCTTATCTTCAAGTATTTGAAAAGTATTGCAGGAGACGGGAGGGAAATGCATTCAATGAACATTTATTAAGCACCAAGGAGACTCTATGTGGCACTCAAGACTATCAAGGTATGGAGAAAATGTAATCATCTCCCTCACATATCTCCAAGGCCAGAGGAGACAGACAAAGTAAGCAGAGAAAAAAGACAAAGAGAAAGACAGAGACAAAGTAAGCAGGGATAAAAGCTGTAAACAAAGCCTATTTTAGAGTTTTGAGAGTACAGATGGATAATGTACTAGATATCTATTGCTGCAAATTTAGCAGCTTAAAAACCACATTTATTTTCACTAGGTTCCTGTGGATCAGATCTTAGCTATGGTACTCTCTACGGTCTTATAAGGTTACAAACAAGATGTCACCTGGGGCCATGGTCTCATTTGAAATTTGACTGGGGAAAGATCTTCTTCCAAGTTCACATGGTTGTTGAGAGCACTCAGTTCTTTGTAGGCTGCTGTAATAGTGGTCCCAGTCTCTTGTCAGGTGACATTGAAGGATGCCCCCCAGCTTCTGGCCATGTATTCTCCATCATTGCAGCTTGCTTCTTCAAAGTTAGCAAAGAAAAGAGAGACTTCAACAAGATGGGAACTGTGAATGTATATAACATAATCAAGTACAAAATAACCACATGTTCTGTTCAGTATAGAAGCAAGTCACAGGTTCTTCCCATACTCAAGGGAGAGGATCACATAGGGCATAAATATAATACAATGGTTCTGTCTGATACAGTTATTTACTCTGTCCTAGGGTGCTAACTGAGTACTGAAAACATGGATAGATGTCCAGATGAAATGCATAATCTCACAGTGTAAGAGAGCAAACACTAGCCAGAAACTTCAAATAATCCTTGGAACTGTTACATGGTGGGAAGAGGGTGAGCATGGGTTGAAAACAGATGCTAATCTTAGTAACCAATTTTCCAGAGCACCTACCATGGTCAAGTTTTTTTCAGAAGAGTTTACACATGTTGTTTCCCATTAATCTTCACAACAACCCTTAGTCTGCTGGGGCTGCCATAATAAAATGCCATAGAATGGGTGGTTTAAATAACAGACATTTATTTCTCAAAGTTCTGGAGGCTGAGAAGTCTAAGATCAATGTGCCAGCTGACTCAGTTCCTGGTGAGAGTTCTTTTTCTGGCTTGCATGTGACCAACTTCTCACTATGTCTTCCCTTGGCCTTTCCTCAGTGTGTTTCCAAGGTGGGGATGTGTGGAGAGGTGGAGCGAGGGAAAGGGAGGGAGGGAGGGAGAGAGAGGGATCTTCTTTTCTTATAAAGTGGATAATTTCATCATTAGAGTCCCATCTTAATGACCTAATTTAACCTTAAGAAGTAAGAATGGAGCAGAAGGGCTAGCATCAGGAATATTTAGGAGGTAGAATCTACAACACTAAGGCACTAGTTGAATATAAGCACTGAACGGATCAGGGATGATCAGGGATGATTCCCAGGGTTCTGATTGGTTAACTGAGTGAGTGATGGTGCCACTCACAAAGAGAGGTTATCAGATGACGGGGTGGGTTTGAAAAGGACTAGGAGATAGCTGCAGGTTAAGTTAAAGGAATTTCAATGAACTCAATTTTTGTTAAAGCAAGAAGTGAGGTCATCAACTAATGTGTAACGACTGAGGGGATGGTTGAGAGTGGATGGATGCAATAGGAAATTAATAAAAGGTGAAAAATTCATGGCTATAGACTCAGACCCAAAGGCAGCTAGAGAACATGAATTTGTGGTGAAGCCTAGCATTGGGCTCATTGCCTGTCTTTTATTCTGCTCCCCGAGAAAAGAAAATGCATAGTGGAAGTTGTTCAAGGATGGAGACTGGCAAAAGGGAGTATCAGGATAAGGGAGCATTTTTACTGTGATCATGGCACCCTGGCTGGGTAGGAGGCAAATAAAGCCAAAACAGAGAAGGAACTAGAAGAACCCACAGAGCACCAGACGTCAACAGAAAGTTAATTGTCTTCCAACTACATAGAGAACAAAATCCAAAGCCCTCACCAAGACCTACAAGATCTTACATAACCTTGCCCCTGGCCACCTCGCCAAAAGTCCCACACTGTAGCTTGATGAGTGTAATAGGTGTGGTTTTGCTGCATGATGTTGACAACTGCTGTTTCCTCTGCCCAGATCACTTTCCCAGGTTATCTACATTGCCCCCTCTGACTTCATTCAGTTTTCTCTTTTCATGTTACCTTCTTAGAGTGGCCTCTCTTTGACCTCTTATCTAAAATATCATCTCTTTTCTGTCCATCCCTTCACAGAACTTTACTTTTTATTCTTAGTAATTATCATTATTTGACATTATGTTATATATCTCTCTATGTTCTGTCTCTCCTACTATACTATAAGTTCTAAGAGGACAAAGATCTTGAATTATCTTTAAGTAATTCTTTCATATATTTCAAAAAAAAATCACAAAATTTTAATGAACACTGAAAAGTCTTTCATTCAGTCACCATTCATTCAGTCACCCCTCTGGAAGACAGACACATGTATTGCATTCTTGTGTATTTTTCCAGGTCCCCATGCAAATATGAGAAAATATAAAAATATGTTCTTAGCTTTCTTCTTCTTTTTTTTTTTTGCAGAAAAGGGCACATATTAAACACACAGCTGGGCTTGCCTTTCTCCTGCTGCAGACCTTTCCCAGCAGGGCAAGAGAAAGTCCTCATTTTACTTTTATTTCAGAGATTTAGAGTTTGGGGATTGCTTGATTTACAGCCAACTAGTATTTCATTATATAACCATATCATAGTTTATTGGACATTTGGGTGTTTTCTATTTCTGCTATTTAATAAATAAGTAACTTTGTACATGCATTATTTTATCTAGGTGTAAATATAGCTATAGACTAAACTCCCCAAGGTGGTTCAATGTCTATATCCATTTATAATTTTGATAGATAATGGCAAATCACTCCCTACGGGGATTATACCAATTTATACTCCCACCAGCCAGGTGTAAAAATAGTGTTTCCCCACAGTCTTGCCAACAGTGAAGTTTTTGCCAGTCTGAAAGGTGAAAAATGGTATCCTGGTGTACTGTTTTCACTGAGTGAAATGGCATCTCACGATGAGTGAAGTAGACCTTCCTTTCATATGTAAAGGTCTTTTATGCATTTATTTGCAGTGTTCTCTTCTATGAACATGAAATAAAACATCGCACTGTGAGCTGTTCTGGGCAGAAATGCATCCTTGAGTCTGCCAAAGGATGTAGATAAAAATGATGCTGTGGCTCTAATTGGGTGTCCATTAGCCTACTTGCAAGATGAACGTCTGGGCATTCAGGCCTGCCCACTTTGGGTCTAACCACACTCCTCATCCTCCTGTTATTTTTTATTCTTTGACTCAGTTTACCTTGGCTTATCAGCAACTCTGGCCTTGGAGCCACTCATCCATCAATGTCTCTCCTCCGTCTACTTATTATTGTTCAGATTTACTCTCTCTCATCAACTCCTTCTTGGAGTCAAGGTTCTAGGACCTGGCCTCTCCCTGCCTTTGTCCTCAGAGAATTAGGTGTTGAATACAGAAGATAAATTTTCTTTCCTTTCTTGCTCTTATTTTTCAAGCAGTAAGTGAAATCATTTGTAATTACCGAAGCAACGTCTTGGTAAATTCCTCTCTCTCAGAAATGTGGACAACTGTCACAGAAAATGACTTCCTGAACACAGATGACTAACAGATCAGAGGATGACAATTACCATAATGGAAGTGTACCTTTCAAGTCTTTGGGGAGCAACTTATAACCTGTTTTTGAACCTTTGCTATAGTATCACTGGGTTGTTTGGTAAATATTTCTTTTGTTCACACTTTGTATTATGAAAAACAATCCTATTGCTGCAAATTCAATTTAATTTAGCAAGAATTTATTGAGCACCTAGTAATGTTCTTAGCCTTATGCTAGAGGTTGTGGGGAAAATAGATGAAGTATATGATATACCCTTGCCCTCGAGGAGTGTGGGATTTTAGTAAGAAACAATATGTATGCAAATAACCCAATTAGCCTGGAACCCGCAGAGTGCAAATATGGAAAAGTAGGGAATACAATAAGTCAGCTGGATATAAATTATGCTCCAGATGCACTGGAGCATTCATCTACACTGGACAAGCCAAACTTGTCCCTTCCTTAGGACTTCTGTCCAGAAAGCACAACCTAATAGCTTCTGATGACTTCTGACCACTCAGGACTCAATAAGGCCTTCTGTACTGACCAGTCTAAATTATCCAGCCTTCTCCAGCACCAGTAACACTTTCTCTTATTTTCTTCATATCATTTCAGTCTCTAAAATTTTCTGGTTCATTTATTTGTTTACTTGTTCATTGTCTTCCTTCTCCCACCAATGTCAGCTCCATGAGTGTAGGCACTTTGGTCTATTCCCCTCTATGTTCCTAAGGACTAAACTAATGCCTGGTACATGGCAGGGACTCAATAAATCTGTGAACTAGTGAAACAAATGGATAAAATGAATGGGACTGATGTTAAGACAGAGGAGAAGAAATCAAAGTCTGCTGGTATTGCTGGGTATGACTTCATGGATCTGCTGGGAATTTGGGTAGTATCTGGAGAATTGATGGCATTTCAGTTGAAAAAAGAAGAAGGATCCTGACTGATTATCCAGTTATCAGGTAGGTGTCTTGCTGGAGAAAAAAATTAACAGGCTTTTAGAATTATTTCTTCTCATCATAGAGATGTGTCAAAGCCAACAAGATCCACTCTCAGAAGGGACAGCTGTGCTTTTCATAGCACTAATATACTGAAGAGTTTCCTGAATTGTGAAGGAAGAAGACAGGCTCTTGTTGCCACTGAGAATCCATAAAAATCCCATCAGGATGCCTGCTTTTTGCCAATGGTAGAACCTCCATCAGGGTTCAAAAGTGTATCTAATATTAGTAGAGGACATTAATCCAGAAATAAACTTCAAGATTTTGAAACCAGGAGTGTGAGGGAAGTTAAAGTTCACATCTCAGGGGATGATATGGCATTGTGATTGAGTATATTTTGAGAACTTATTTTCAAAGACAGGGTCAAGCTCTATTGTCCAAGAAATAACCTAGAGACACTGAAGTTCTCTTCCCTGCCCCCAACCATCCAGTTAATCACCAACTGTCATAAAATCCACCTTCTTATAAATTCCTTCACTCCATGTTTTCCCCAATGGTATTTCCTTTGTACTTCTCCACGGCTCTTACTTCGCTGGCTGCCATAGCCTCCTAACAGAATTCTCTGCCCTCACCTTGACTTACCATATTGTAGCTGAAAAACTTCTAAGAAGCAAATCTGACCATATCACAGCCCGGTTTAAACCTATTAAGAGCTTCCTACTATCTTGCGGATAAATTCCAAACCACAAGCCATGATATTCAAGCCTATTAATGATTTATCACTTTTCTGTCCTCCCAGCCCCACTCCTCAATATTCTCCCCAAACTTCCATCCTCAACCACCTGTACGTAGGGAATGCCTTGTTGGTCCCTAAACAACTCGTAGCACTATTTCTTGATTCTAAACATACATTCTTTTACCCTGTTGACCCTGCACCACCATTCCAATTATGCTCTTACCCAAGCAACTTTTCCATGTCTCAATGATGCCTAGAATCCAATCTTGGATGCCTAGTGCTCTGGGAAGCTTTTCTAGACAGTCTCCCCACTAGTTAAGCAGTATCAGCTGTTCTCAGTGCCTCTGCTTCCTACTGCTACACTTACACTCTGTCTCAATTCTTTGATTCCCCCAAACAGCCTGGGAGATCCTTAAGATCAGGATATACCTAATTCATCTTTTTAGCCATAGCATCTCACATAAGTCTGGCATGGTTCCAGTGGGCACTCAATACATATGTGTTAACTTCCAAAATAAGATACCCACCACAAAAGGCAAGAAGAAGACTAGAAAAGCCACGTTTGCCAGAAGCTAATGGTTGCAATCTTATAGTATCAGTCAAGAAAGTGCAGGTGGGTTGGGAAGGGTAGGATTGGATATAAAACTCTATGAGTTCAATGCTGTGAAGGAACTGAAGATGCAGCCAAGAATGATTTTTAAGTTCTTATTTTCCCAGCAAGGCAGCAGCTGGTGCCTGGCAGAAGGGGAAGAGTGTTGCCATGTCACTGAACAGCAATCTTGGAGTAGCCACTGAGCCAGCAGCCTAAACACTCTTCCCTGGGCCAGAATGGGGCTGCGGGGAAAAGGTGGCAGCGCAGCAAGCGTCAGCTGGAGAAAGCAGCAGAGGCCCTGGTAGCATACTGGCAGGGGAACTGCTTCTCCAGATGAACCCAGTTAATTAAGACTAATAGGGCACAAGGCCAGTCTGAAAGGCTAAATACCCAAATTTTAGTATGTAGCTAAACAAACACGCTGTCTTTAAAATCTCCCATGCAAAGAACCTCAACAACACCCTTCCTTTGCTTCCCACCACCTACATCCCACCAGCCATCACACCATGATCATAATATCTGATAAACATCATCACACGTCCCTTCCATCCATCATCCTTTGCCAGAACCTCTACTCAGGCCTTCAGCACTTTAATCTAGACTCCTTAACAGCCTACTAGCAGATTTCTGTGTACAAAAACAATCTCTTCAGTTGATCCCACATATTCCTGGAATTTATATTTCTATACAAATTGAACAAGTTCATGTCACTGCCCTCTTCTTAAGGATATTTTAAATCTTCTAATTGCTGACAGAATAAAGACCAATTGGTTAGCATTCTTAAGAAACTGTACCCTGACTTTCTCATGTGTAAAATGGTATAATGGTACTTACCTCATAGGACTTTTTGAGGATTAAAGAGTTAAAAATACATGAAGCTTTAGAATTGTGTCTGGCACACAGAGAGCACTCTATTAGTGTTAGTTATTATTAATGTTATATTTTTGTTAGAGTGGTCTCTGAGATTCCTTATGATCTGACTCACTCTAATTGGAGAAGCAACAGAATATGTATTAGTGCAGACACAGGAGTCAGACAGATCTGGATTCAAATCAAGAACTAGCTGTGTGATCCTAGGCAGATACCTCTTTAAGTCTGAATTTCCTCATATGCAAAAATAGAAACAATAATAGTTGCCACCTCAATAGATTATTCTGATAAACATAGTGCAGAAAGAGGAGTTGGTAAATGTAACAAAGAAAGTGTCTAAAAATTAGAAGGAGAGCCAGGAAGAATGGCTTTAATGCCAAAGAAAAATAATTCAAAGAGGAAGAATATGGTTAAATGTTTTAAATATTCCAGAAGAGTCAAGTTGGAGGAGTTTGAAAAGAAGTCTTAGATTTGACAATCAGGAAGTTGTAACTACTTCAGCAAGAGCAGTGCTAGAAAAGTGATGGAGACAGAAAGCTACTGCAGCGGCCTGGAAGTGTAGCAGGCAATTTACTTGAAAAAAGTTGCTCTGAGGTCAAGCTGCCCTGAGATCTCCATGTATATATGAACGTCGAGTCCCAGAATCACAGGCTCAGGGCTTGTCACTATCTACGAGACACGATCAATATCAATCCTAACAAACACATGCCCTGAATAGCATTATTAGGGGCGGGCCCCCAGCTTAAATGCTTTCAATATATTCTAATCAGCTCATCTTCACAACAACCCTACTAACCTCATTTAAAGGGGAGGAATCAGGCTAGCTAGCAGCAGAGCTGGGATTCAGTTATTCTGGCTCCAGACGGAGTGTATCTGTGCTCTGTGTTACACCCCTCACTTGAATTCAATTTAACAAAAAGTTTTTGAGTGGCTATAAGGTGAGAGAGATTGTTCATGTCTCTTAAGAGATGCGTCAGAGAACAAAACAAACGAGAACCAAAACATATCTTGTAGACATATAAACTTTAAAAATATACCTGGCCTACAACATTGTAAATCAACTATACTTCAAGAAAAAAGGATTGCACTTCATATTCATTAGGAAGAATATGAAGGAAGGAGGAAAATGTTGTACTCAAAAAATTATATATATATATATACATATATATACACACACACACACACACCTGGCCTAAAGGGCTCCAGTCTTTTCAGTTATATTTTCTATATCATTAGGTGTGGACAGCATGTCAAGAACACGCTATCAAGGATGAAGCTGGTCAACTTTCCAACCTAAGGGCGGTGCCTTTAGTTGCTTTCACCTACTGAAAACCACTTTGAGGGATGGATCCCTACTAAGAAGCTATACTAAGGAGACAGATGATATGGTATCAGAATGGTCCCCAGATGTCCAATGAAAATTCTGTTAATCCATTAGCGACTTAAGAATATGTGTTATCAATGGTTCCTCCTGTATGGGGACAATAACAGGCAGTGACTCTCTTCCTAGTGACTAGAATCCCTTTCCTTTACAGAAAATCTGCTCCCCTGACCATACCTGTGGGTCAATTCTATATCTCCATTGCACCACCTCCTCCCTGTACCTTTTATCTGACTGCACTTCCACTCCAGCCAATGACTTCAGCTTTCTATTGGAACAGTAGCTTCATTGCTCAGGGACAAGTGCTCTTTAATCTTTTGGTCCTCCCCTGCTAAAGCTTGAAACCTATGTTGGTTTGTGTTTTGTTTGTTTTTTAGTTATCAGAAGTTTGGTCAGAGCTTAACACTTTCAAGACTCCTTCATGAAGCCTGGTCTCTTTTCATATCCCAGGAATTACTGCCCACTTCTGCCTTTAGGTACCCACTGTAACTTGATTCAACTTATTTATTCTTCCCCCATGAAATTTTCTGAATGGTCTTTTTGACCTTTGGAACCTAGGATGGTGACTGACAGAGTAGCTCCTGAGTACTTAATAAATTATAAAGGAACTGATACAGTGCCCATCACATCACAGTTTTCACTAAATGGTATCTCTTGGGTATATGAATAAATGTATGAACAAATGAATGAATAAACAAACTTAGATGCTAGATGTTTTCATCAGGGAACAAAATGCATAAACTGCTAGAATTTCCAAGGAAGACCTGGTGGGTGGTATGTTCTAAAATCAGTAGTAGGAGCTGGTTCTTTTTGATGTCTAAAAGAAAAGAGAAAATTATCAGTCGACTTGAAAAGCAACTACTTTGCATAATTATTTTATTAATATTATGAGTGATGCTGGGCCCATTTATTGTAAAATGACAACCAGTTCACAGAAATTGCTTGGGGCCGGTTTGGGGATGAAAAGTGCTCCTTTTCAATGTGTGCTTTCATGTGCCTTTCACAGGGGCAAGGGAGAGACAAAGCGCTAACTTGGATCCTGTTTAGAAGGATCCATTCGTTATTAGATACTCTAGCCTCTTTCCCTGAAAGCCTTGAGGCAAGGGACAGACTACACAGAGAATACACGTCCATAATGTAAATCAACAACTGGCCAAAAGTTAAAATGCTTCCAAAGGAGGAATCTATGGAAGCCACAGTAAGACAAAAGAGAGAAGTCGCAGTCACAGTGGAATAAAGGCCAGCTGCACGATGTTACCAGCTGCACATGAGGCCCCAAGAAATGGGAAAAGGCAACCTCTATGGTGAGGGAAATTGCAAGCCAATGACAATTGCAGCCATATGAACCCCAGAAAATCTTGTCTTTGCCTTTCTATCACCTTCACTCTGACTCTCAGGGCCTTGAGAATTCACTTTCTTTATCTTTCACTCTTTACTTAATTTGGCTACCTGACTCTCCATCTTGCAATTCCTGTCTTGACTATCTGACTCCAGCCCCCAGCCAATTCCTGGCTAATTGGCCCTGGGTTTAGCTCTCTAGCTTTTGCCTGTTTCAGCCACCAGCTCTCCCATATTGCTCTTTCTCTCACTTCGACCTCATCTGAAACTTGACACAAAAGGGAAGTAATTTAAGCATTTTCTTCCTCTTAACTTCTAATTGTTTACTTTGTGTCAAAAAAAAAATAATAACAATAATCTTTAGATCTGAGAAAGCAGAATTCTACCAAGAAGAGGGAAATGACCAAAGCCCAGAATACGTCAAAGACTGCAAGAGAGGAAGTTAAGAGATAGAAAAATGTTTCTGTTAATTCATTTATACCTACTTTTATCTAAAATAGAGCTAAAATTATTTTCAGATACAAAACTTTGTAACAAGTTTAGAAAAACAGGCAAAGAAAAGACAGCTTATAACATTTGGATCAAGTTATCAATTTGAATGATGTACAAAATGTATTATCATAAAGTCTGAGTAACTTGCCAGAGGTTAAGCACAAATCTGGCCTTCAGATTCTCCTATACATTTTTTATTCTACTTTTGTCACTTTAATTTATGTGATAAAAATTTACTACTTTATTATATTGTTGCCATAATAAGGTTGTTGAAAGTCCCATCATGTCCCATTTCATGGTATCAGTGGCATGAATCTCACTTTTTCTTCCTTTTTGTCTTCATCATCTATGGGATAATATAAAAGAGACTGCCTGGAATAATCTTGGGCTATCAAGCCTGACTCAAAGAGCCTTTCACCAAGATGGTGTAAGTCCCAATGCTAGAGTCTTCTATAGTCTCTTTCCTGCTCACTTTTTTTTTTTTTTTTATTACCATGGAAACCCATGTGATTAAATGGAGGAAAGTTCACAGAAACAATCTCATTCTGGCGCTTTAGCTAGTTCTTTGTGGTTCCAAGATTTACACCACCACCAGTTATGTTCAGCTTTGTGTTTTGAACATCTCAAATTATGTACAGTTTATATATTTATATGTATACCTATCTATCTATCTATCTACATCTGTGGTAATATTTACCTATGAGAAAAAAATAAGAACGGAAAAACAGTTGAGACTGCCAAAAGAAGAAAAGTAGAGCAGGAAAATATAAAATTCTGGGCATCTGGCATCCTCTGCCTTGAGATGATATTGCCAGGCACCTGAAGACGCTAGCCCTGGGGAAAATGGAGTAGCCATTATTGAGTTTCCAAACGATTTTTGAAATTCCTCAAGATTTTAATGCATTAACATCTCCTTAACCTTCTCCTATGGTTAGACATGTTGGTGATCTCCAACTTTCCACTCTTATGAATACATCTCCAGTGTACATCTTTACTCCTGAAAGGTTTTCCACATTAAGATATTTCCTCTGAGAGAGATTCTTGGTGGAATGAGGAGCTTCAAGTCTGAATTCAGATATCCTCTTTTTAATCTTTTTTTTTATGTTTAAAATTGTTTGTTTTGTGGGGGAGGTAGTTAGGTTTGTTTGTTTGTTTGTTTGTTTAATAGAAGTACTGGGGATTTAACTCAGGACCTCATGCATGTTAGGCATGCACTCCCCTCCTCTTTTTAATCTTATCTCCACCATTCATTAACTGTATAGAGGGAGACAGATTACTTTACTTCTCTTTGTCACAAGTTTCCTCTTTTACAAAATTAGGATAATATTAGTGGCCAATGCTATGGATAGGTTAAGAAATTTAGTTAACATGATATCTATAAAGGGCCTAGGAAAGTGTCTGATACATAATGTATACTCAATAAACACTATTATAACTTCTTACTTGTGGAGGTTAAACTATGAGCCTCCCTGTTGTCTGTGAATTCCCAAGCACAAAGCTTTCATTGTATTTGTACCTTCAGATCCCAGAACAGTGTCCCATGCACAGCAGGTATTCAGATGAAGTTCCATGAGGGCTGGGACCTACCGTGTCATTGACTGATGAAAATTCAGAGCCTCTAAACAGGACCTGACACCCAATAGCACTCATTACATTTTTGTTGAATGGATAACTGTAGACCTAAACGTAAGTCATCTGAAACTCATGAGGACCTGAGCAGGAAACAGTTCATTACACCTGCTTTTGTTGCTTGGAACGCATGGAGTATAAGACTGGGGACAGGTAAGTTTTAGGTGTCTGTGTGTGTGGCAGGGGCAAGGAGGAAGGGACGGAGCTCTGAATAAGCACAGGATGCAAGCTGGAGACTCAAGGAGGAGGCAGAACATGCTCAGAACAGAGGGAGCTGTAGGCTTGCATTGGGAAGTGGAGTGGCAACCAGGGAGACCCCAAACTCCTGGGGACAGGGCAAGTGTGGAGAGAAGAGCAGATGAGGATAAAGGCAGGTAGATGTGTGAGAAAGATAGACTGCTTCTTTCTTCTAAGATAGCCAAGAGAGAGGAACAATGGTCTTCTCTAGGTTGCTGACACAAACTGTGAAAAGGATTATTTAGGTAGTTTTTACTGAATTGAGGGACGTTGGCACAGTGGAAAGAATGGGGTGCAGGGGTTGGTTAGAGCAAGTAGACTTGATATGCAATTCTGTCTCTGCCACACACCAGTACAAGACTTGACACTGAGCCTCTGTTTCCTGAGCCTCAATATAGAGCCAATATAGCCTCCCTTTCAGGGTTGTGGCGAGGGTTAAAACTTCCACTGAGACAGGGAGCTTGAAGCTTCTCTGTTTAGTGCCTGACACCTAGTGGGTCCTTAATAAATGGTAACTAGTAGTATTGAAATTAATCATAGTAATCAGGCCTCACAATAAAAACTGACACAGGGCTTATCAAACAAATTCTCCCCACCGCATGAAAGAAACATGAGAACAAGCCCAAATTAGCTTCCTATTTTCCAGCAGCAAGCAGAGGACACTGCTGAAGGTCACAGCAGCCATCGCGTAGAGAAAGAAAATGACACGGAACACTGGGTCTCTGCTCATCGCCAGTGAATGCCCACCCAATTAAGCAGATTAAACATTCACTCCTTGTGATGAAAAAGCCCTGTGCAGCTGAGCTAGGCCGCCTTCTCTGCTTCCCAGTCCAGAGCCTCTCTCTTGTTAAATCACCCTTCCTTTCCCTTCCACAGTCAGGAAATAATTGGCACTTGTTTAATGCCAAATTTACATTTGTTTTGCATGGGAACAAAATTTGCTTGCAAACAGCTATGTGTGTGAGCAAATGGGCATTTGTGCTGGTAAATAAAATAGACATGCAGTTTTCCAGTTTGCAGATGTATTATTCAACAAAACAAGCAGCAATAGCCTTTAATTTTCAGTTACTCCTAAGTACTTAGGCACAAATCGTAGCAGAAAAGCCCTTTTTATTTTTGTCATTTATGCCCATTCCTGAGGTTTTCACATTTGTTCTAGATGCATATGTTATCAGAACTGACTAGATTTTCAAAACTTTTAGATTAAATCTCTTCAATGAAGCCATTTACAGATTTCACAAATATTTGCTGAGCACCTACTGTGCTGGTTTGTAGGGATTTAGTGATGAATTCACAGTACCTGTCTTGGGGAACTTGCAAGTCATGGAAACTGATTTGTAAATGGAATATGACCGTAAGATAAGAATTACCCTAAGAGAGCTCTATTTGACAAGTTAGGGAGCAAAAACAAACAAAAAACCACAAAATAATTGTTTCTTCCTACACAGTTGGAAAACAGGATATTTGATTTTAGCAGGGAAAGCAAAGAAAGAAATGGGTTTCCCAGGCTAAGGGAAAGCATGGGGAGGTGTGAGGATCCAGGATCCTGTGAGGGCTTTTAGTGAAGGGGACTCAGTGTGCCTGGAAAGGGCTAGTGGGAGGATATGAAGCTGCATTTGGAAGGGCCTTCAATGCCATGGCGAGAATTTGGACATTATCAATGTTTCTCTAACTTTAAGATGCATATGGATTACCTGGAGATTCTGTTAAAATATTCTTTTAATTCCACAGATTTGGGATGGAGCCGGAGAAGCATTTCTAACAAGCCCCGAAGAAGTGGACTTCTGGTAAATATTTAACAACTGGCTCTGGGGCCAGAGATCAGAAGAGCATTTGCCAATTCCCCTGGTGTAAATACAACCACCACGGCTTATTTCAAGCTGTCAACACTATGTCAACGAAGGTGAAATGAGGAAGAGCTTTCTCAAGCCTGTGCAAGCTCGCAGCAGGACACCACATCTCCGAGGTGTTGCTGGCCCAAGGATCCCACTTTGAATAGGAAGACTCTAGTACAGTGCTTCTCAATCTTGGCTGCACATGAAAATTACTGCAGATTCTTTAAAAGTCAGGAAGGAGAAATACAGAAAACAAGCTTCTCCCAGCCTCAATTCACATATTCAGCAAGGATTCTAAGACACAGTGGCAAAGTGGTCAGAATTGCTTTATATTTTCTCCTCTTTGTTTCTGTTCCCTCTTGTTTCAACTCCCTCTCTCCAAATGCCTAGAGCTCTTACCCAGCTTCTCATTTTGCTAACAAATGTTGGTTTTCCTTCTTCTTCTAACAGCCTATAAATTCTATTTTCCTTAAACATTTTTCTGTTTCCAGTCTGCTTAAGAAAAAGAAAACCTTTACTTCTCCACTTTAGACTCTGGCGGGACATTGCCAGATATGCAACAATAAACTGTTTCAGTCGGTGTTATTATAATATAGGTATTGTAAGGCCAGCAGAGCAGGATATGATTGTCATTAAAAAGATATTTTATTATACTCACAGATCCCAAAAGAGGAGGTACACACCACACTATGGGAAGCCACATGAGAATGCATGGAGGTAGGTCATAAGGGAGAGAGGTGGGAATTGTGGGCAAGAGCATTTATCGAGGGAAAGAAAAGACAAGGCAGAGTTCGCAGGTTGAGGATTGACTAGTTTGAGTAATTTCAGGGAGTTCTGGAGCAGAGGGGCTGTTCCTGGTTATCCAGTACCTGCCTCTGGGGTGATTAGGGCCAGCAGATAGTGGCTCAGACATTGAGAGCCCAAAATAGGAAGGTGGTTGGGGGTGTGGACTCTGGGTGAGTTGGTTTTCATTTGAAAAGCATGTCCCTAGGAGGAGAACTTCTCTGGAGTAGGAGGTAGAGGGTTGACCAAGAAGGCAAGAGGTCAAGGTAGGGTGACTCAGACATATTATCAGGTTGTCCAGAACAAAGCATGTCTAGCATATGCCTGTAGGACAGATATTAAAGCATCAAGTTTATAGAAGCTAGAAACACGGTTACTACAAACTCCGAATAAGGTATACTTACAGCCCATTTACCTTGAATTTTAAGAGTAGATACCTTTCTAAGGTGAATGACTCTCTTCATTGTTGGCGGAGTCTTTAATACATCATTATCAGCATTCACCCTCTTATTCAGTTCAACAAAACCCAGAGTGCCTGCTACATGGCAGGCAGAGTGGTAAGTGCTGAAGACCGGGAAGGTGTGCCAGCAAGAGGGAGTGATGGAGGAAGAACGAATACAACACAGTTTGGGTCGTCCTGTGCCTCGTTATCTAACGGGAGAGACCAAATGCAAACAGCTACTTAGAAAGCAAGGCAGAATAAATTAAAGCTCAGGGAATCTACAGGAAGATTTAACAGGTAATCCCTGTGGGATGGTGACTGTCTCAGCTAGTCTTTGACAAGAGCTGTGTGGGAGACAATTAACAGTGGAAATCACTCACAAACACCAGAAATGTGAATCTTCTGTGGTGTTGACTGAAAGGAGGATGATTTTCCCAGTAGACCAGCGCTCCAAGTAGTATGCAGGGTGTTTTTGTTCTGAGAAAATCAAAAAGTTTAACTTGTAATTTTGTCTAGAGTAAAAGCTACTTCCTCAGCTTGAGGGTCAGCTACTGGAATGCTGGAGGGCAGGTTGGATCAGTTAGACTATGTTGGCAGAAAATAATAGAAAAACTGCCTCATGGTAATTTAAAGCATGAAGATATGTATTGGTTGCATAGTAAGAAGTAAAAGGTAGGTCGTCCTGAGGATGTTTTGGTATTTGTGGCAGATGGAAAAAATGGCCACAATTCTTTGTACCTCCTCCCATCAAGAGGGTGAGCAGATTACCAGCTCTTGGAGTGCCTTGCCTCTTTCTTGAACTAATAGAAAGCAGTAGAATTGTTGGGCAAGTTTTGATACTGAGCTTCAAAATTCTTTATTCACTTTCACTTTCACACTTGAATTCCAACTAATTACTATAAGCCTGGGCTGACTTATGGGAGGATGAGAGGCCACATGGAGTAGAAATGGGCTGTCGCAGCTGTGTGCATTCTCCACCTCTGCGTCTCAGCCAACTCTCAATTGACCTGGCTTTCTGGACTCAGACCAACTGAGTCCGGAAAACCCACCTAGCTCAGCCCAGCCCAAACTGCCACCTATAGAATCTTGAGCTAAATACATGGTTATTGTTTAAAGCAACTATATTTTGGAGTGGTTTGTTATTCAGCAAGAGCTAGCAGATACAGCATCTTCGTGATGTCATCAGGAAGTAGGATCTTTCTGCCTTTCTCTCCTGGCATCGACAGTGTATTGTTAGCAATAGCTCCACGGCTAGGGGATGGCCACTGCAACTTCCAGTGCCACGTTCCTATACTATGGCACCACAAGCATGAAAGAAGGGAAAGAAAAAAGACCTCTCTTACTGGTCCAGCTTTTCACAGGAGCATAAGCTCTCTCAGACAGCTCCTAGTTAATTTTATTTTGTGTCTCACTGGTTATGACTGATTCACATACCCTCTCTAGGCAATCCCTGGCAAAGGAAAATGAGATAGTGTATACAAAGTCATTACATATTGACAACATGTTTGGCTTACGATTATTTGGGGTTTTTTTCTCCTGTTTTTGCCTCTTCTTCCCTCTGGTAATAGTCCTCAATTCACTACTTTCTGGACAGGATCAAGTTTAGTCTAGAAAAGTTATGAGATGAAGTGAGTTTTGAAGGAGGGAAGTGATACTATTTAGATTGGCTATCAGTGAGAGGAAGGCCCTTTGATGTAAAAGGGAGAGAAAAATGAGCTATGAGAATGTGCACAGTCTAAAAAAATTATCATAAATTTAATAACAGTTTATATGTAATGAAAGTCAAGTGAGATGAGCAGTAGCCAGGAATTCAAGAGAATTGGAAATTAATTTTACATGTTTGGCATTGGCATATGATTGGTTTGGCATATGACTGGCATTTGATTTCAAAGTGAAAAATATTTGCTGCTCACAAGATTTCTAAACAAAGTAGATAAATTGACCCAGGCCTCAGAGTGAAGCATTTGACACTGTTGAAGGCACGTCAAGCATTTGATTTGTGTGTAGACATCTAGGGAGAAAGTTTGAGTGTGCATACACTTTGACGGCCAGAAGGTTTGGGAAAAGGGTATTTTATGGGACAAGCAAAATGGCAGAGAACATCCTACTCATAAGACCATTAACTTGTTTGGTATCTTTAATGTTATCATTCTGGTAACAGAAAATCTATACAATCACAGCACACAACTTGCTTTCTTATAGTAATATCCCCAGGAGCCAGATAATCTAAATAAGGCCAAAATGTAGTATTATTTAAGGAACAATTTATAATTGGGATTCCAGTAGCTGACAACTGAGGTGTAGTTATTTTCTGCAAGAAGCTGTCAAAACAAGGAGTTTTCTATCACCTGTGGAGCAAAATCAAATACTCAGAGGCAAAAAAGAAAAGAAAAGAAAAGAAACCTCAGAAAAGCATATATTATATCTTGTTTGAGTTAAATAAATATTCCCCCACTGAATTATTTTAGATAATCTGCCATCCTGGGGTGAAATATGGGCACAGCCAGTAGCCTACATTCATAATATGAAATTAAAAGTAATTTGATTGTGATTGAAAAACAAAACAAGTTTAACTCTTTAGAGGTCTTCAAGGGGTTGTGATGATAGGTCTTTAATACTTGCATTGCATAGAAAGAAAGATTAAACTCATTATATGCCCTACACTTGGTGCTTTTTTGAGAGAAGGATGGAGAAAGGGAAAGAAGGAAAAAGGGAGGGAGGGAGAAAAGGAGAAAATACAAATATGAATAAATAAAGTGTGGGTCTAGAAGTCAAAAAAAAAAGTTTCAAGAACACAAATCTGGGCTCCGTGTAAGGAACAACTTAATGAAATTTCAATCTTGGCCTCAGTGGGAATTGGTTGCCTGGAGAAGTCAAGGGATGCATGCCACTTGAAGTATGCAAAGAAAAGATATATAGTCATTGGCTAGGAGTGTTACAAGAAATTCTCATGTAATGGGTGAGAGCTGGACAAAGTGATATTTAATATCCTTTCTAAATCTGAGATGATCCACGTTATTAATATATACAATACTGAGTCACTTAGTTACCAGGACCAGGACCAGACCTAGTCAAAACTGTAGATGAGCTGACAGCTTGCCCCCATGACCCAATTCCTACTTCTTCCTTTCTCTATGTCAGTCATTTTATTTCAGTGTCCCCTTTACTCTCAGTACCAATTCTCCCTTTCTCCTATCCCATACCAGTATGTCACAATAATCACTATCTCCAGAGCAAGAAAGAAAAGCAATCTAATTAACTCACTGCCTTTTTGTGCTAGAGACTAGTGATTCTCCCCACCAGACATATTCCCATTCTGAAGGGATCACAGAGGAATACAATGCTTAGAGCAAAGGAATGAGAGAATCACTAAGCATGGTGTTCCAGACACCAGCCTTCCAGACATGCTCTGCTAGCAAAAGATACCTCTTTTCCACCCTCAAGGCTTATGGCTGACCACCCACACTTGAAGTCTGCCCTATCAGAATCTGAAGAATATTTGGCAGTCACACATAAGCTGTCACTGATGAGAACTTTGAGTTTGGTTGTACAGTTGGTGTAATAGCATAATTATCTCTCCTGCTCCTTGTTTCAGGTAAACAATTATGACTCCAGTATCCATTCATATAGGTAATTTGTGCTTGATTTATACTTGCTGACACAACTAATAAATAGTATAAAAATTCACAGACAAGAGTGACTCATATGCCACCCAGCTTCTTGGAAAAACAGAATTTATTCAGGTTCTTTGAAGACCTTTCTAACCATACTTAAATGGTAACATTTTCCCAGATACTCATGACCATACATGAGAAGAATACACCTTATCTCAAGAACATATAAATAAAACCCACCCCAGTGTCTTGGCCAAATCTCATCATCTCTTCCCCGAACACCTAAAGTAAATTCCTAACTGTAGTTTCAGTCCTCTGCAATTCAATTCCCTCAGTGCCTCCGGTCACTTCACTAGGACACATCTGATCATGTCACTTTCTGCCTACAAACCTCCAATGTCTCCCTATGGCCAGCAGAATCAAGTCCAGACCCTCTAGCCTGCTACACATAAAGCTATCATCGAAATCCTATTGTCCTGCCAATCCCAACTGTAAAATATCCAGCCTAACTGTTTATTCTATAGCTTATTATAATACCCCAGAAATGTCAACAACTGCCAGGTAGACTCTCATTCCTGCAGCAACATGAGAAAACAAACGAACAAATCTTTGTTAAGCTGTGGGTCCCCATTATTTTTGGAAAGTTTGATCACAGTATGTTTTTTAAAGCCCTTTATAATTTATTCCATTCTCATTTCCTGCCAAATACCACCTTTTTTCACCTGCATATATACTAAATGCTGAAGGCACTCTTCACTCCTCTGCTAAAAATAAATTTATAATAAATAATAATCAAATCTTATTGCACTTCGGGTAAAATACAGAAATGCTAACATCCAACAGAGTCTTGCATGATCTCCTTCCTTTTCATTCTCCACCTAATCTGGAGGCCAACCACACTCATCTTTCAGTTGCTCAAACCCTCCACATTCTTCTTTGCTCAGGACCTCTCCCTGGACATATTCTCCCTAACATAGGCCAGGCTTTTTCCTACTTCTCCTTTGAAACTCAGGCTAAACAACACTTCCTCAGACTATCTTCTCTACTACTCATTTGGTTTTCCTTGAAAGGACTTATTATCATTTAAAATTCCAATGGAATTGGCTGGATTATTTGTGTTGATCGCCTCCTCTATGAGGACAAGTTTCAAGTACATATCCAATTCATAACCTGCAAGAGGAACCAATATACATTTTTGAATGAAAAAATGATTAGATGCTGAAGAATGAACCATAATTCAAAGC
Source organism: Camelus bactrianus (assembly GCF_048773025.1). Taxonomy (NCBI): domain Eukaryota; kingdom Metazoa; phylum Chordata; class Mammalia; order Artiodactyla; family Camelidae; genus Camelus; species Camelus bactrianus. Next base: position 37,268,748 of record NC_133550.1, on the reverse strand, counting down.
CAGCATTATGAAAACATCTCCCCTCTCCCCTTTTTTCCACAAGGCTTAATTTAGAAAGACTTCAGTCTTCTTAAAATTAAATATATACTACAAAATCTTTCTTAAAACTGAGGAGACATTTCTTGGGGAAACTGTTGAGGCTTCTCACACCTAAACAGCCTAATTACTGAATAACAAGATTGCCCCCAAAAGTCATCTATTAAATCACTTTGTAAGTAGGTTCAATAATAATATTTTTGAAATCAGTTTGTGCCAATTGTTCATCTGTTAGGTATTGTTAAGGGTTGAGCATTTAAATATCTCACATGGCAAGTCTCAGGTATATCCTTAGAGCTGTCTGGAAATTTTATTACAGGATAGTGGCGTTCCTTGTGTTAGCTCTCTGACAAGCAGAATCAGGACAGAAGAGAGAGGACTAACTGGCACTCTTAAACTTCAAGCTATAGTGCAGAGTTTATTACACTTACCTCATAGTGCTGTGAGGGTTAATTAAAATAATAACGGAAATGCCTAGAAAATGCTGTTGCAGGCATGTAGTAAATGTCAGCTACTATTATTATTTATCAGGTTGTTGTTATTATCACCATGCCTCTTAAAACTGCATGTGGACAGCATTATTATGGAGCTAGTAACCACAGAGCAACGATATTGCTGGGATGGTCATTTTTTGTGCAACTGCAAAAACTTTAAAAGCTCCCTATTGCCAGTGACTCCCCATTGCCAACTGGATAAAGTCCCAGTTTTCTAGCAGGGCTTTCCAAATCCTTTGCAAACAATGGTCAAAGAACATGAAGATAGAAGAGGAATTGCAAAAGGTCAGTAAACACTGAATTAATATTTGCTGTCACTGGTACTCCAAGAAATATAAATTAAAACAATGGCATGCTATGTTTCACTATCAAATTAGCAAAGTTAATTTGTGATGTTTGTGATAATTTTGTGATAATATTTACAGTGGGTGAAGATACAATGAAGGAGGGCTTCTCATGTTATCTGTTGCAGAAGAATGATTCATTAAAGCAATTTTGAAAAAATTAATAGTGCATATCAGGAACCTTAAAAGCATTCTTAGTTTTTTACCCAATGATTCGATTTTTGACAATAATAATTATTAATATTTGAGCCAACTACTGTGCTGAGTACCTCATATACATTATCTGATAAACAAAACCTAGGAAAATAATGCAAAAATTAGAAAAATATTTGTGCAGGTAATGGTCATTACAGCATTGTTCATAAAGTCAAATACTTTTTTAAAAAATCCATCAACTAAGGAATGGTTTCATTTATTGCAGTAGATTATGATACAACCATTGAAATTATGACTATGAAGAAGGGATAATATAGAATTATGTATTAGTTACAATGTTATTTGAAAAAAGCACTATATAGAATTGTGTGTATGATTTGATTTCAGGCCAAAAAAAAAAAATTGTTTAAAGCATGGGAGAAAGACTGGAAAAGAAATACATCAAAAGTTAGCAATGATTTTCACTACATGAGATTATGAATGATTTAAAAATTTTTTCTTTATACTTTTCTAAATTTTCTATTTTACAATAAGTATATAACAATATTTTTATAATTAGAAAAAAACATAAAATTCCCTAACCAAATCAAATACACTTCTCAACAACAGTCTTCCACCATCCATCCCAGACCAATTTTTTAGACTCATCTCATGCCAAGCCTCCACACTCACCCATCCTGAACCTGATTTAGATAATACATTTTTATATACCACTGTCCCTTTCCAAGTATAAAATTTCCTTTATGGTGTTCCCTTTGTCCCATTCCCTCCATGACTCATCCTTTGATCCCTTCCCTGCCTCCCTCCCCAAATGTCTCTTCCTCAAATAAACCTTCCTATCAGGCAATAAAGCTTGACTCTTCTTGTGAGAACTTACTGCTCCTTGGACACACCTCCAGCAGCACTGGTCGCTCCATTCTATGCTACAATTCGTTAACCTGTCCCCCTCACAATAGTCAGCAATCTTTTCATGACTCCCTAGCACCCAGAGCAGTGCCAGGCATGTGGATAATAGTGTTACAGTAAGCTCAAAGTCACTCCACAACACAGAGATGGACAGGAGAGAGCCAGGAGGGTCTTTGAAATAAGAATGAGGGATGTACAAAACATCTATTACTACTTGGTTAAATATATTAATGCCACTTTTGGCAAAAATAAAAGGAAATTGATAAATTTTTTCTATTAAAAATTAGAATACTTTTTTTTTTTTTAGAAGTCATGGAAAAAGAATATAACCACCAAATTTTTGTTATTTATGAGTTTGAGTTGAAGGTCTCATTTCACAATGTTGGCTTTTTGGGGTAGGATTCACAGCTTTGCTCCAAGTTTTTAATTTGAGTTTTTGAAGCTGTTTAAGGTGCTTTAAGCAGAGGCTGATCTTGAAATAACTTCTGACCAGAAGACTGGGAGATAAAGCATCTCCCTGAGTGTGATACAGACAGCAATACTTTTCATAGTGTCCAAATATTATTTTTCATCAGACCTGTAGAAAAGTTTTCAACCTGCCCTAATTTTTACCAATGAATCTAATAGACCTGGATTAAACTGCAGGGAAGATGAGAACATAAATTTCATTCCTTTCATTCCTTGTAATATTAGGGTTTGTATTCTTTCCAGCTGTAATAACCTCTAGACTTCAACAAAATTGAAAACCTTTAAATAGCCTTTCACAACCTTTCAGTGGAGTAATGAAGTTTTAAGTGCTCACCAGGGATTTTTCAGTTCAGAAAAATCTAAGCAGCAGTAGATATTAAAATCTAATGTTTACTTCAACTCTTTTACAACCTAATGGGTTTTTCTGACAGTGTAATTTTTAAAAGGTTGGGTTTCACTTATTAATATAGTGTACCCATGCTGGAAACCTTTATTCTTTAAGGTCTCTGATGAGAGTCTTGCGGTTAAACCTTGGTTGAAAGCCAGAGGGAAGGAAAACAGAAACCTGCAAAAGGACTCGTGAAGTCTGCCCCAAGCAGATTGTTTTGGGTTTAGAAAATGGGGGAAGTCTTCTCTTTATGACTTAAACGCTACAGGAGGTGAAAAAAACAAATGCAGGATGGAGAGCCTCTGTGTGCACATAATTATGACTGTGTGAGTCACCGGAGTCCACACAGTTCCTCACAATCAAAAGATCTGCCTAGGAAATCCAGCTGTTTGCTAAACTTGTGGGAGGATACTGTTCTCTGGAGCTGCTCTACCAGCAGCCAGTGGGAGGATATTTGGAAACCAAGGGAAAAATTGCGGGTGAGCAACAGGCAAACCCACATTTAAGCAGAGAGAGGGTGTGATTTGGAAAGATTCTATTTTATACGTTGTGTGCTGAAACCAGTATGCACTGAATGAGATCCAACCAAGTGGTAATAAAAAAAAAAAATGCCACTTCTCATATGCATAATGCCTCCATGTATTTAATGGAGATTTGCAAGATAAGTACACACTAGAGTGGAAAGGGGCAGGATTTATTTCCACTGACTCTGATGTAGTAAAGCTACTTTCAGGTTTATATATTATCCAGTGTGCTATTTTAAATTATAAAATAAGAGTGCCACTTGAGGATGTAATTGAAAATAATATTGTAATGTAAAGGAGCTTGACAGTCATAAAGGATAGATAGTTTGGCACGTTTTTTATCTTCACATTTCACAATAGATGGTTTTGCTCATCATATGTATAGCTATGGCCCCCAAATTGGAATCTTGCTCTAACAGATATAAGGTAATTTCAGAAAATGCAGACAGTGTACAGAATTATCCCTTTAACAATTTTATAATGATAACAGCATTCACTGTAAGTACTACATGACAGGTATTTATAGATTTTTAGAGAATCTTAAAAAAAATCAGACAGGCAAAGCCAGAATCTCCAATAATAAAAATGGCCATAGGCAAAAAAAAAAAAAAAAAATCAGTATTTGGGATATAACTTTTTAGTAGATTCTATTTAACATGCTCTTTCTTCAACCAGAATATTGCTCTCAGTCCCTCCTGATTCTCTAATCCTAACTATCCATCCAGGCCCAATCCTTTCATCCAGACTCCTCGACATGCCAACCAATATTGATTTTCTTTTGCTTTGGCCTTCCAGGGCAGTTGTTATAATGTTTCCAATTTTGCCGAACTACTGTGTGTGTGTGCCCTACATCCCTAAGTAGACTGTTGGACCTGGAGACATAATTTCTTTATATCCTCAGTACCTGGCACAGCATTACATATGTCGTATAATTTAGACAAATACTGTTTTACCAGAAGAGTGAATAAGTAATTGTATAAACTATTTAACTATGGTATATAGCTCTTCATTATTCATTTAGTATTTTGTGACTATATCACAGTGCACTTCATTTGATAATTTGGTTTTTGCATAATTGTTTCATATGTGTGTATGTCTCTCTCTCTCTCCCTCTTTCTCTCTCTCTATATATATATGAGAAACAATTCCCATCTACTTAGAGAGACTTACAACAAGGAGCATAACTTGAAGTCACTGAACATTTGACATATAGCATGAGTGCCTACTGTGAAGTGTCAGACACTGCACTATGTATTAGGTAGTCACTGGTGGGCAAGACTGTCACACCACCTGGCCTCCCTGGGTATAGAGTCTGTGATGTGCTGACTGCTCCATCCAGGGAGACATGTGATGCTAAGGGAATGCATGGTCCCAAGCAGAATCTAACATAGTCTAAGAGGTCAGTAAAAACTTCCCAGAGGCAATGACATTTAACTTATGTCCCGAAGGATAATAAGAGTCAACAAAATAAAGAGAAAATGGCAGAGAAAACAGCAAGCATGAAGGCTTGTGGGCTAAATGAGCGTGTCATAATGGAGGACTAGAAAAAAATCAGTATGGCTAGAACATAGAATGAAGGCAATGAAACATAGAGCTGAGGAGGTAGGTAAAGGTAACATTAGGTTAAAGACTTTGGAATTGACCTGAAGGGTGTTGGATGCCTTTTAAGAGTTTTAAACAAAGTGGATGTCATGAGCAGACCTGTATCTAGAATGTCCATTAGGCAAGGTGGAGGATGGAATAGAGGAGAGCAATAGAGGAGTCAAGGAGCTTAGTTAAGAGGCTGTCGCTTTAGTCCAGGAGAAGCTGACACTAGACTAAAGCAGACTACTGTGGATGACTTTGAAGTCAAAATTAAAGAACCATGTAGGAGAAAGAATGGAGAGGACATGGTCATAAAAATCAGATAGCTATGGACTTGAAAAACACAATGGTCCTGGAATCAGGCAACCTTTGTTCAAATTTTGGTGTTTGCCAAAACTGGGTGAATTGGGCTGAGTTATTTGATCCTTTTTAGATCAGTTTCCCTGTTTACAAGATGGTGATTATAGATCGCTCGTGGAAGCTGGCATGAGGGTAACTTCAGGAAGGGGATATAAACAAACCCACTTCACACAGTGTTGAGTGCGTAAGAGGTGCTCAGAAATTGTTAGCCCTTTTCCTTTTCTCCTCCACATGTGAAAAAACTTTGTCATTAGGACAGGTAACATTTTTTTCTAGCAAAATCATACCTTTATACAGCCTTTTGTTGGAAGTCTTTCTAGGGCAACTATTTAGTTCTGTTCTATGTAATACCTGCCTTCACGATGGCAGGGGCTGACGCACAGTTAAGCAGGTCAAGTTCTATTGACAGATGCATTGGCAATAAGGCAGGAGAGAAGAGTGGAAGAGACAGGGGAAAGCATGGGGTGGGGGGTGGAAAAGAGGGAAAGGAAAAGAAAAAGCATGAATTTAGAGGGTACATAGAATTTATCACCTAGATGCTTTCTTCATTTCAACCATAAATTTATACAAGAAGAGTATTTGCTTTGGGGAAGATTGAAAATTTGTAAGGGTGCTAGTTTCCAGCAACTTGCAAAGAAAAATATTCTTTTAGTGCAACTGTTTTATGGCCTAACCCAAATGGAGCATCTGTTTACATTTGAAGGATTATTTCCCGTGTTTATCACTCTAGTGAAATGTTAATTCCACATAAATTTTCTAGTTTTATGTTTCAATCAGTAATTTAAACCTTGTGGCAAATTTGTGAAATTACCAGAGTGACCACATTAATCTTTTATTCCAGTGATTAACTGGCTTTCTTTTGGTGAACCTCACTGGACTCTTTGTCACTCTGCTACTCTCTGCCTTGTGTAGCTTTGAACATTCCTAACTATATTGGTTGTTCATTTGAAGGATGTTTAGCTGTCTGGCATTCCATAAAAATCCAGTTCAGCCCGTAAAGTTCAAGTACACATATGATCTAGAATCAGAGTCTTTTCTCCCTATGCCTGATGGACATGTGACCCAAGTTGGTTCAGATAGAGTCTTCCTCAGGAGCTTGACCAAAGCATAAGAAAAAAGGCTCTTACTTCTATGAGATTAGGAGCTGAAAGGACAAGAATTCAACTACAAGAAGAGTTTCCTGCCCGACATAGTAAACAATCTTAGGTTACCAGGGGAAAAGTGGTGGGAAGGGATAAATTGGAGAGTTTGAGATTTGCCAATATTAACTACTATCTACAAAAATAGATTAAAAAAACAGATTTCTTCTGTATAGCACAGGGAACTATATTCAATATCTTGTAATAGCATTTAATGAAAAAGTATATAAAAACAAATGTATGTATGTATTTATATGTATGACTGGGACATTATGTTGTACAGCAGAAATTGACACATTATAACTGACTATACTTCAAATAAAAAGCAAAACAAGAGTTTCCTGCCTGAAACTTAAGCCAGTAGGGAAGAAAGTAGAGCTGAGAAATAGAGAAAATAAGTCTTAATGATATTCTTTGAGCACCTGGATCCAGACACACCTGAATTCATCAATCTCTTCTACAACTGAGTTACATAAACCAATATGATCCCCTGCTTTTTGCTTAAGCTTCTTTGTGTTGACTTTGCACCACAACCAAGAACAACCTGACATCACTTTCATAATCAGTAATACCTGAATGCTTATATAGTGATAAAAATATTTGCTGAGACATCTAAAACTGTTTTATTAGAATTCTATCCAGATCAACTCTTTAGCCCAATTTTATATTATACCTTTCTCAGGAATGTCAATTTGACAGAACTTCAAATAAACGTACTTTCACTCAACATAAGCTATAGGCATTTATACAAGAATTTGTTTGTTACTTTATGGATTCAGGATGTTAAAGAAGCTGTGTAGCCTATTAGAAAGAACACATACATTGAAGTTAGACTTGGAGTGATATCCTACGTTGCCCACCTAATAGTTGTATAATTTTTCACATGTACTGAGCCTCAGTCGATTAAAGGGGAGTGGTAAGATATCCTCACTTTGGGAAAGATGAAATGAAACTACACTTATAAAGTACTAACTCCATAACAGGGATGGACTTGGAGGGCATAATGCTAAATTAAATAAGACAGACAAAGACAAATAATGTATGGTATCACTTATATGTGAAATCTAAAAAATAAAAAACTAGTGAATATAACAAAAAAGAAACAGAAGCACAAATATAGAGGACAAACTAGTGGTTACCAGTGGGGAGAGGAAAGGTGGGAGGAGCAAGATAAGAGTAGGGGATTAAGAGGTACAAACTACTATGTATGAAATAAATAAGCCACAAAGATATATTGTACAGCACAGGGAGTACAGCCAATATTTTATAACTATAAGTGAAATACAATCTTAAAAATTTCTGACTATGTTGTACACCTAAAACTTATATAATCTTGTACATCAACCACACCTCAATAAAAAAAGTACCAACTCCTTGTGTGTCAGGAATGGTTTTGTTCACTATTACCTTCCTAGACCCTAGAACAGTGCCTGGCATACATTACATGCTTATTTACTATTTAGATTGAACAGAAATATCTGGTACCTAGTGAGTGTTCAAAATACAATAACTAGTATGATGGTGATAATGATGATGGGGTACCTGTGGGCTAGCAAAACTGTCACTGATGGGAAGGAGAGCGACCTGGTAACCACAGGAAAACTGTTGAAGCTATTCCCCTATCCCCAGAAGACTCCTGACCTCATGGAGGTTGACAAATATGTGGCTTACTAGAATCTTTCTTTATAACCCAGAGCATAAATGAAAGCCATACTTTCTCATTAATGTTAATATTAGAGAGTAACAGTGAGAGCAGGCACTGGGTACAACGCGAGATGCTAGGAATGCGATGAGGAGCAGCAACGAGGGCATTAATAGGAGCAGCTAAGTTTTCTGAGTATTTCTTTCATGCCAGGTGCTCCTCTGAGCACTTCACATGTTTTAGCTCATTCACTCTCACAAAAGTTCTGTGTCATCGGCACTATTATCATCACAACTCTACAAATGAGGAAACTGGAGCATGTAGCATTTAGATAAATTGTCCAAGGTAGACATCTGAGTGGAGCCAGAATTTCAGCCCTGTTGATCTGGTGCCAGGTGCCACAATTGGCTACATTTTCAGGTCTTCTTTGTTTTTTCCTTTTTCATTTTTTGAAATAGTTGGTTGACAGTATTATGTTAGTGTCAGGCATACAACACAGCGATTCAAAATTTTTATAGATTATATGCCATTTAAGGTTATTACAAAATATTGTAATTATTCTTATTATTCTCTGTGCTGTACAATACATCCTTGTAGCTTATTTATTTTACACGTAGTAGTTTATATCTCAGTTCCCTACTTTTATCTTGCCCTTCCCCTTCCCCTCTCCCCACTGGTAACCACTAGTTTGTTCAGTTTGTTCTCTAAAATATTCAGATCTTCTTATAGAGCCACCAGAATATGAGGACCAGTTGTTAGAGTATGTGGTCTACCAGTAGACATGAGGTGGCTAGCGTGCAATGGGATGTTATTTTCTTTGTCCTAAAAAGAATGAACAAGACATGGAAAAGTGTATCAGAACCCAAATTGGGTTTTCTCAGCTTAAAGATGGTTAAATCTGAAAATAATCGAGGGTTTTTTTTTTCTTAATTTAAGTATAGTTGATTTACAATATTATGTTAGCTTCTGGTGTACAGCATAGTGATTCAGTCATGCATGTATATTCTTTTTCATTATAGGTTATTACAAGTTATTGAATCTAGTTTCCTGTGCTATACAGTAGGACCTTGTTGTTTATCTATTTTATGTGGAATAGTTTGTATCTGAGGGTGTTTTCACCTCCTACTTCTCCTCCTCCTTGCAGGCCCCAGGGCCTGGATGCCTCTTAGACTTAGCAAGGCCTTTCCAACCAGCTCTGGCCTCCTTGGACGTAAAAATTCCAGAATTATCCTTCCTCTCTCCCTTTATCCTTATCCCCATCATGTGCCTTTTTGTTAGTGAATGCTATTCCTTGAATAGTTTTTACTTAATTCTTGCAAGAGAGGTTGGAGACACTAATTCACACAGGTGTTGAGGATGGATCATCATTCCATGGTTTTTCCCTAAAGTGATGGATTTAATTTCTTCCCACTTAAATGACTACATAGTTCTCTAACTATTCCAGACTCCAGCCTCTGCCCCTTTCTTTTGCATATATATAATTTTTTATTGAAGTATAGCCAGTTTACAATGTTGTTTCAATTTCTGGCGTACAGCATAATGCTTCAGTCATACTTGAACATACATATATTTGTTTCCATATTCTTTTTCACCATGTTACTAAAAGATATTGAATATAGTTCCCTGTGCTGTACAGTATGAACTTGTTGTTTATCTATTTTATATATATTAGTATCTGCAAATCTTGAACTCACTATTTATCCCTTCCCATACCCTCCCCACCCCAGTAACCATAAGTTTGTTTTTTATGTCTGTGAGTCTGTTTCTGTTTTGTAAATAAGTTCATTTTTTTTAGAGTCCACATATAAGTGATATCATACGGTATTTTTCCTTAAACAAGCAATTAATTCTCCAATGAAGGCATACAAATGGCCAATAAGCACATGAAAAAAAATGCTCCATATTGCTAATTATCAGAGAAATGCAAATCAAAACTCCAAAGAGGTACCTCCTCACACCAGTCAAAATGGCCATCATTAAAAAGTCCACAACTGATAAATGCTGGAGAGGGTGTGGAGAAAAGGCAACCCTCCTACACTGTTGCCCATTTATTTTGGACACCGCTGGAAGGCTAAGCTTTTCCAATGCTGCTTTTGAATGATGTCTGCCTACTTACAACAGAAAAAAGTTCAAACTCCTTTAAACAGCATTTGACATTCCCAACATCTGCTTCAATCTACCACCTGGAATGCATTTTCTGCCACAACCTTACACCTGTTTTACTGTTTCCTCTGAACATCCATGTGCCCCAGCCTCCTCACCATTGTGAATATTCTTCCCTAAATCTGGAGTCCTCTTTTCCTCATCGCTTTCCCTCAGTTTGTTCATTTGCAGCTCTTGAGCCTTTGCTGTAGGCCAGTCATATTCCAGGCCCTGGGAATACAGCACTGATCGAGTGGGACAAGAAATCTACTTTCATGGAGCTTTTATTCTAATGGGTAAAGACAGCAAATAAACAAACAATAATCCCAGAGATCGACAAGTGCTCTGAAGCCAATAAAACTGAGTGATGTGTCAGAAAGTGAGTGGGAAGTGTCATTTCATTGAGTGTTCAGGGAAAGGTATTTCCGAGGGAATGACATTCGATGTTTTTCAAGCTAACTATCAGGAAGGAGAGGGTCACCTGAAGATCAGAGAGTTTCAGAGAGAGAGCTCACCAATATCCAAAACATTCAAATAGTATCCACTTCTGAAAGTCTCGTTCAGACGCTACCTCAGCCTCAAATGTCCTCTTATCTTTCCACCTGGATTTCGGCCCGTAATATTTTATCTTCTTTGCAGTGCTTACCACTGTACACTGTGGGTGTTATTAGCTATTTATGCACAAGTCTTTCCACCCTATCAGAACTTCCTGTTCCTGAAGAGCTGCTCTTTTTTCTGTCACGTTCTATGCTAGTCCAATATTAATCCAGACACTCAAATATTTCTCGAGTGAGAGCATAAAGGAATGAATGAATGAATGAACAAAGGGAAAATGGTTTAATTTTATTTCACTTGTGGAGGGGATGGGGAAGACAGATACAGAGCCTCAGAGAGTGTCACAAAACCTGTGAATGAGGCTGGTTTTTCTTATGGAGAATAGAATTCACCAATTTCCAGGTGGCCCATTTTGGAGGAAGTTCTAAACAAATTTTTTGTTTCCAATGAGTGTTTTAATCTTCTATCTTTTGCAGGGCATATAGAGTTTTCCGATAGGGGCAGACTCCAAAGCCATGGGAAATTCTCCAAAGATTTGGCACAGTCTGAAGCCTGGGTATGCTTTGATGAATTTAATCGTATAGAGTTGGAGGTAATTGTAGTACCAGTTTCTTAGTAAAGTTGGTATTCAATGAAAGTGACAAGCCTGACAACTTCATTAACAGCACTGACATTAAGCAACACTGACTGTGTCTTACAGTTAAATAGGGAAGGAAAAATTACAATTTTGGTACATTTTAATCAAACTCTGCTGGTAGTCCGAGTCAGATGTGCCCTTGTGATTTTGTGTGCTGTTTTTTGCAGCGTGTTCTTCCTTTAAGTGTTGCTGGGGATATGTTCCTCTCCCAGCCCCCTGACTCTGCATAGTCACCACGGGAGGTTTGGGAGGAGATGCCGCATATTGTTCACAACAGATTAGCTGCGAGCTCTGTCTCTGGCATGCTACCTGCCACTCACAGTGTCCAACAGACAGTTGCTAACTTTCATCTGTGGAATGCTCACAGCCAGGGAAAGATGCCTTAACGCAGTGTTTATTACCTTTCTAGAACCGCTTCTGCCTTCAGGTATTTTTCTGTAGGCTGAAATGCCTTTGTTCTTGACAGAAGGAATCCTGAACAGAGAATTAATTTCACTTCCCCAATTAACCTAAGAGAATAAATGTGGAGAAATATAGCAGGAAATATCCTATAAGATAGAAGAATGACACACGTTAAGTGTGTCACGTTTTAGCGACAAAGTAGTTCAGGTTTTTAAAAAAAATTAGTTGAATTTGATTCGAATATCTTGTTGAAATCATTTCTTTTTGAAGTGGCGTGAATATGTCTTTTAAAACACTATCAGGGATTTCTTAGTGTTTTCGTTTCCTATATTTACGTTATGACAATAACGCATTTAGTAAGAAATCACCATTTTGACATCTTTCCTTTGAAATGTCTTTATTTTATACATTTATTTCTTGACAATGTTTTGAATAAGTTGTCTCTTTGAATGCATTCTCTGGGCTTGTGCTTGCGTGTGGTAAACAAACAGCTCTTAAAGGGACGTAGTAGAATAATTTGACATCCAGAATTAATTTTTAAAGTTGCCCAATAAAGTTTGTATAGAGTTTCAAGTTTTACTCTTCCTTTATTATCCCTTTAGCAACCCAACTTTTTCCCGTAGCACAGCAGTAACCTTTGACATTGAATCCTGTCTGCCACATCATATGCCCAAAACTGGTAGTAATGAACCCAATTCTCAGGTAGAGCTGAGCTGTCACCTAAGTTCCCTGAGACAGAGTGTCAGAGGGATAATGCCAATGTGTCCACAATGACATGGTTGGGTCTGCACTATGGAAATATGATATTATTTTAAGAATGTCCATGTCAAAAGGACAGTGCTTGGCTTCCATCAAGGAAAGACATGCTCCTATATAAAATATAAAATATATGTTCAAATAAAATTCATGGGAAGAAAATGTCTTTGTGAAATCTTTTTACGCCTTTGTGCATTTTTTCCTCTTACCCTCTGAAGAGCTCCCACAGGACCAGCACTAAGCTTCTCTTCATTAGAACCCAGATTTCAATTTAAATTTTAATTAGAAAAGATGACTAGAATACTTACCATTCTCTGTAGTTTCAGCATAAAGCTAATCAGTATCTAGAAGCATGTCCCATGTTTTCATAAAAAGATTAGGGTCTTATTCCACAAAGATTTACTGCTATCCATAAAATTATTTTATATCCTACCATACCACTATTTTTGTGGATGAGTCATTTTTGGAAGAAAATATTGTTTTCTCATTTATACAGTCACAAAACCCAGCAGGAAGCTTGATTTTAAAAATGCACAGACCTTCTATTTTCAAAAGATCATAGCTTTGCTAATACACATCCCATATATCCCTGGACTTTCACCCCAGTATTGCAACTGTAATTTTGAAAATTGTAATAATTTCTACAGACTAAAAGGAAATGTTAGTAAGCATACAATATACACTATTCTACAACCCAAATGGGATCCATGGTAGTAAATACAGATCTGAGTGATCATTTTTAATGACTACATAATCAGCACCTACATTTTTTCACTTTAGAGATTATAAAACAATTGCGCTTAATCAGCCATTCCTTCATTCATTTAGCAAGTATCCACTGAGCTGCTACACTGGGTCAGGGACTGTTCTAGACTGGCAGGCAGATTCAGCAGTGAATAAGACTGGCAAGGCCTGACCACATCCAGCTTACATTTTCTCAACTAGTTAAGAATGCTATTATCCAAATTTTATAGACTGAAGGAACTCAAGCTCAGAGAAGCTATGTGACTAGCCTAACATCATCTCATAGATGATGTGTGGCCAAGATGTGACTTACACCTGCAGTGTCTTCCCCACAAGGCCAATGTATTAGATAACAGTAAAAAGTAACAGGTAAAGAAATTCAAGGTTTTCTTTAAGACAGTTCTTTTTTCCTACACGATTACTATAGAACAAATCTGTCTTAAAATCACAACAAATACCGACACAAACTCAAATAGAAAAGAAAATTAAAATAAAACATGGCCATTCTGGTACAACTAATGCTTCACTCCTTATTAGCTAGTTTTGTTCCCTCTAAAATGAAAATAGCTTCGTCATTGCTTTTTTTACTATAAAAATTATGCATGCTATTTGCTATGGACTTAATGTTTGTGTCCCTCAAAATTCATGTGTTGAAGCCCTAACCCACCACGTGATAGTATGTGGAGGTGGGGTCTTTGGGAGGAATTTTGGTCTAGATGAGGTCATGAGGAGGGGGTCCCCATGAAGGGCTTAGTGCCTTTTCAAGAAGAGGAAGAGAGACTAGAAGTCACTCTCTCTCTTTCTCTCCTCCACATGAGTACATGGACAGTGAGAAGGTGGTCATTACAAGCCTGGAAGCTGGCCCTCACCAAGAACCAAATCTGCTGGCACCTTGATCTCAGACTTCTCAACCTACAAAACTGTGAGAAATAAATGTCTGCTGTTTAAGCCATCCAGGCTATGGTATTTTGTTTTAGCAGTCCAAGTAAGCTACTATGGTTATAAAAGAGAAATCAGACATACTGAAAAGAAAAATGAAAGTGTAAAACTCATACAGTTTCATCATCCAGAGATAACTGTTATTGCTCTACCTCAGTACATATTTATCCATATACTTATTATAAGTATTAAATATGATCAAACTGTACATGCTGTTCTATAACCCAATGCATTTCCATGTTAGTAAATTTAGATCCAAATGCTCATTTTTAATGACAGTATAGCATTCCATTCTGAGGATATATCATAAGTTATTGAACCAATCCCCTTTTAATGGACATTTAATAGTTTCCCTTTTAACTCAAAACAGCTAAAATGAACATCCTTGCATAAATATCTTTACATACTTGTCTGTTGCCGTGGGAATTCTTATGGGTGGAATTGATTGGGTGTAATGGTGGACACTTTTTTAATAATCATACATGTTTATAACTTCTACCAACAGGGCATGGGGGTACCCATCCCTCATGCTCTTAGCTTTTTAATCTTTGGCAATCTGATAAGCAGGGGTAAATACTATCTCAATATTGTTCTTGTTATGTTTCCTTTTATTCTGATCAATAAATTAATACATACACATTATAGAGTACTGAGAAGAGTATGTAAATTCACAAAAAATAAAACCCATTCAATAATCATATATCCAAGAGATAAACGTTTTCAACATTTGCTATATATACTTTTATCTTTTTAACTTTTTAAAATAAAATTAGGATTATATTAGAAACATGCTTTTGTGTTCTTCCTTTATCAAAGTAAAACTTTTACTTGAAAAAATTATGTATACATAGAAAAATTTACAGTCATAATTGATGGATTTTTACGAAATGAACAGACCTATGTCACCACTATCCAGATTGAAAATAGAACATTACCAGCCCCTTCCCTGGCTGCTTGAAGTCTCCCCTTTTAAGGGGGGTAGTTACACAACCCCCCTAAAAATCACCCACTATTCTCACTTCTGTTACCATAGATTAATTTTGTCTGGGTATATGAAATCATATATTAAGTATTCTTTTGTTTCTACTTTTTCACCCCACATTTGCATGTAGCCATAGTCTTTATTTTCATTGTCTTATTTCATTGTTATATTGCTATACTGTTGCAAATTATACCACTATTTATCTTTTCTACTGGTCAGGGACATTTGGGTTGTTTCCAGTTTATTATAAATAATGCTACTGTCATATTCCTTCCTAAAGTTCCCTCCACCTTCTTTTACTGGACCAACTGATTTCCAGGTCTACTTACAAGTACTATTCTTGGAATTCACTCTGTCTCCTGGGTTGGATTCCAACTTACCTGGATTTCATAGTTTCCTCATTCTTGATTTAATCCTTTATTTTTATGGATACATCTCCAGTAGCTTCCTGGAAAAAAAAAGATGCATATGAAGTACGTTTTTTGAGATATTACAGGTTGGAAATTATTTTCACTTTGAATTATAAAAGTGTTGCTCCACTTTTTCTAGCTTACTATGTTGCTAGTGTAAAGTCCAATTTCATTCTCTTTCCTGATCCTCTTAATCTCCAGTGCTGTGAAACTCTATGATAATGTGCCTTCCTGTATGCTTTATCCCATTCTCTAAGATGGGCATTGAGTTGGCATCTTCAATAATTATACACGTGTTTTTCAATTCCTGGTAATTTTCATCATTATTTCTTTCATAATTGCTCTCCCTCCATTTCTACTCTCTCATTCTAGAATTACTAACCAAAAAAAAAAAAAAAAAAAAAAAACTGAACCTATTAGCTTGCATTTCGTTTTAATTCTTGGGAAACTTCCTGAACCTTGATTCATGTTTGCTTTTCTTTTTGGAAGATTTTCTTAACTTTATATTCAACTTTTCTATTTTTTTAAAATGCTGTGCTAATATATTTTTACTGTTCAAAAACTACTAACGTCCAATGTTTTCTAGTTTTTTTAATAGCATCCTGCTTTTCTTTTACTTATTTAAGGAAAAGATTTGCTGTTTTTTTAAATATTGCTATATATTTTATTTCCTTTAAATGCCCTTTTAATCTGCTTCTTTGTTTTTATCTCTTTCTATAATTAGAGAATCTCCTAAAAAATTTGCTGATTATTTGCTATCTGTTCGTTTTTAAAAGTGAAGCACTAAAAAGCTATATATTCATAGGCCAGTTTGATAGTAGATTTCACTGTATGGTTACTGGGAGTGGTATTGGGTGACCCTCTAATGTCAAGGTCTGTAGGTTTTCATTCTTGGGAGATTCTGTTTCCCCAAAGAGGAATCTTTCATCGTCTTTCCTGGAGGATATAATCCTTATAAGCAGAATTCTATATGCAGAGCTTTGGAAGATGCAGCTGTTCTCACCACTGAGTGTGTGTAAATATATATATCCTCCCCTGCCACCTAAATACTTATGTACACTGGCCCGCCAGGAGTCACAGGAGTCATATCAATCCAGCCTTTCCACTTCCCTGGTGATGCTGGGCAAGTCATTAACCTTTTAGAACGTCAGTTTTCTTACCAATAAAGCTAAATGATGGTTCCTATTTCATAGGGTGTTGTGAGAATTAAACCAGGTAATGCATGTAGTATATTTAGCACATTGTCTGTACGTGGCTCAGTGAATGTTCTAGTAGTTATTCTAATGATTAGTATCATTATTGTTATCACTATCATAGTCAACTGAGCCATAGCAAGAATCTCACATCTCTTTGCAAAACAACTTGCTCTAATGGTAGAAATGGGAAAGAGTAAGAATTAAAATTATATTGCCAGATCATATCATTATTTGTCTTAAAAAGCCTCATCCAAGTCAGCACAGAGACATTTGATGAGTCAATGGAACCACTACTTCAGTTATTCATAAGACCAGTACATTTTCCATAAATGGCCAGATAGTAAATATCTTAGGGTCTATGGGACATACTGTCTGTCACATTTTATGCCATTGTACCATAAAAGCAGCCATGGACAATTCATAAACAAATGGACATGGCTGTGTTCCTAATAAAACTTTATTTTAAAAAAAAGGTAGTGGCCCAAATTGGCTTGAGGGCTATAGCTTGCAGATCCCGCTTAAGAAAAATGGCTTTTGTTGAAAATACTACAGTTGGGTTAATTAACACTATTTCTATAACTGACAACCCAAATTCCCAATGGTTTAACACAACTGATGTGTGTTTCCTACATACAGTTTGGTGTGCAGCCTTCCAGTGACGCTCTGGGGTCCTTTCTCCTTCCATCTTATGGTAACTCCACCTTCAGACTTCCTTGGAGTCCCTCACGGGATCCTTTGCATCCAGCCAGTCCTTGAGTGAAAAGAAAGAATGAGGAGGGTCATGAGGAACTTCTCATGGCCAGGCCACACTTGAACCCACACATCAGGGGCCAGAACTAACTATAGAAGAGGCTGAGAAATACAATAACTTCCTGTAAAATACCCAGTAAAGAAATGAGGATTGATGGGCATCTAACAACAGCAACAAAAGAGTCGGGGGGTACTTACAAGTCAAAAGCAAGCCATTCAGCTTTGGCAGCATATTTTCCCTCCAAAAAATCTGGATCATCCTTCTGGATCATCCATATCATTTGCTGAGCACAGTGTAAAATGAAAATGAGATGCCCCTTGAACCAGGTAAAAAGGTGTTGCCTTCCACATGTTGTCTCTCTAGAGCTGTCATAGTATTTTCCTAATTTGTTATTTAATCTCTCATTCTTCTGGTCATAGGGATACTCACAAGGCAAGGGTGTTCATAGGCACCCAGGGCCCACTTGTAACTCAGCACATGAGGCCAACTCTGCATCCTGACTCTCCCTGTATGTGGACTGAAGCCTCCCAGTGCCATCCCCAGGGTAGGGAGGTCAGCAGCCAAGACCCCATCTGGGGTAGATGAGCTTGTTTGTGAATCAAGATCCCAAGTCCCTGCTCCTACTCCACTGTCATCAGACTTCACTTACAAAACACAAATTCAAAGATAAAATTATTAAGAATTTCAAGATGGTAACCACAAAGCATTAAATGCCAAGAGTGGGGCTTCCATGTGAGTGTGGGGCTCTGTTTCTTGCCTGCACTGGCCACATCCCACGAGACCAGCCCAGTTGTCTTTCAGCTGCCTTACTTGCTGAAGGGAAAAGGCTTAGAACTCCCCACTTCAAGAAGTTTAGTAAGAAGTCACACTCAAGAATATCAAACCCAGAGCCTCTACCTCCTCCTGCCCAGCTTTTTCCAACTTTCTTCTCCAGAAAAGACATTACATCAAGTTGCTGTAGAAATCTGGCCAAGACTGAACTGGCCTTCAACAAGACAACCCTTAGCTCTGGATTGTCTACATTATTGCACAGTAAGGAAATGCTAATGGATTCAGCATTCCAACGTTGAATCATTCTACTATTTTTCCTATGTAACATGTATTCCTATTTTAAAAGTCACATAGGTGGATTTTAGGAAGTTAGTCATCCATTCATTATTTGTTCTGCCACTAACACTGTGACAGGCAGTATAGAGTCAGGGTGAAGAGTTCCTAATTCCTGGATCAGCTTCATGGCCTCATGCAGGATGCTGTACTTCTATGAGCCCCTGTTTCATCATCTGTAAGATGAGTTTGATAACATCAACCTCACAGTATTGTGGTGAGGATGACAAAGAGATAACATGTGTACAGATCTTGACACGCAGTAAGCATTCAAAACATGGAAACCGTTATTGCTGTGCACTGGTGATAATGCCAGTCATTATTATTGAGGGGTGGGGGGAAAATCTTCAAACATAATCCCTAAACTACAAGATCATGAGTATAGAGGGAGAATGAGTTTTAAACAAAAACTGCAGAGCCAGGCAGTAAATACACAGAGCCACAATAACAGGACAGATCACAGATCACACGTGTTAGAGGAGCAATAATGGTGGTGTAGCAGTTTCTCATTTGGATGGGTGACACTTGACAAAGAGTCTTGCCAGGCTATTCTTGAGTTTGCTGGTTCTAAAGGTAAACACTTCTACATAATTCTCTTTTCAAGGGAGGGGTGCACAATTTAAATGCAAGACCATTTGGTGGCTTAGGAATTTACAATGGGGCAATTATCTATGAAATGTGAGTACAAGCAAATAATGTGATGCATGTACCCACAGTAAATAATAAAAGTCAGGAAATGTAAGTGGTTTCTGGATATTGCCTTTAGTGCTGCAATTCAGCCAGCATTAGTTATATGCTATAAGCTCGATGGGGAAGAGGAAGCAGCCTCATAAAATAAACATTTGTCTGCAAATTTTCCAGTTGAAGACGAGGCTGGCTCTTAGCTCAGCTACCTCCACTGCATATGATGATTGGACATTAGTGAATCACATAGCCCAGGTCAGCCTAAAATTGTCTTATAATGAAACTAGATATAATAGGAAGTTGTGCTATTTTTGTATTTTCAAAGAAGGAGGTCTCTCATACAGCTGTGCTCCTGTGTTGAAAGGTGACCCTCAAAACAAGAAAATGATACAGGACCATCTAAACTCTGAGATTAAAAGAAGCAACAAGACAATCTTGTTTCTGCTTCATAAAAGGATGTTCTCACAATAGAAAAACCTCTGTGGTTACCAGTAATAAGAAAAGATCAAATCAATCAGCTTTCTCTGAACTTTGGTGACCTTATACGTAATTTTAAATATGGGAGCTCTACTTACCTCATCAGGCTGATTTTATTTTTGACTTCAAAAATATCTAACTATTCTTAGAGGGTCCATGTATAAAAGTACCAAAGTCTGCTCAGTTGCATAATACCCTAGCAGAGTTTTGGAATTTCATTTAAATGGGGAAGATTAGAAAGAACAAATCCTGCAAATCTCTTAGTGAATCACAAGCCCTGCTGTGTGTTTGAGGCAACTGTTACAGAAGAGATTTACACTTGACCATGCAATGTGTATGTTTTTCCTCTACTGTCCCTAGAAACATGTCTAAACCTATTGGTTTTTCAACAAGAGTAGATGCCATTATATTTAAAATGTGTATGCCAAAGTTGTATTTGTAAATGTCAGAAATTCACTTCTATGGCTGTGTTAGTTTCTCATGGCTGCTGTAACAAATTACCACAAATTAAGTGACTTAAAATAACACAAATTTATTAACTTACAGTTCTGGAGGCCAGAAGTCTAAAAATAGGTCCTCAAGCCTACATTCCCTCTGGAGGCTCTTGGGGATAATCTCTTTCCTTGCTTTTTTCAGCTTCTGGAGGCTACCTGCATTCTTTGGCTCATGGTCACTTTCTTTTATCTTAAAGCCAGCAGTGCAGCAATTTCTCTTCTCTGATCTCCAGCCTCCCTCTGATAAGCACCCTTGTGATTACATCAGCACCCCAGGATAATCCAGGATAATCTCTCCTCCACAAAATCTTTCATTTAATCACATCAGCAAAATGTCTTTTGCTTTGTTAAGGTGACAGATTTCACAGGTTCTGGAGATTAGATTGGAGAGATCTTTGGGGGACATTATATACCCTACCACAGTGCCTGTCATCACTGCAACTCTTTTTTCCACTTCATGTGCAAATGCCTATGTCATTTTATATATCAACATATAAACAAGTTCAAGTGACTTAAATAGATAAATAAGCCCCCTCTTGATGCCAAATCTCCCTCTACCTACCCTTCCTTATCTCTCTTCTTATTCATAGTCAAGTAATTGGGCACACAAACTACATTAACTATCTCCAAGACAGCTTTTTCCCCCTAGTCTTAAAAATCTTAACCTGCTGCTACTTGATACCTGCCCGCATCACTCTATCATAATTTGGCAGAAGTCAACAATGGCACTTCCATTGTCAAAATTCTATCCTAACTTCTCAGTAGCATTCCATGCTATTGATGCATCTTTTATTCTTCAAACTCCCTCTTCCCTTGGATTTTGTGATGGATATTTGTTGCTTTGTCAGCCAGAACTTTATATTCTGGTATTGGCACTTGGTTTTGCTCTAGGGAGTCAATCTTCCCTCCCTCTCTGACAGTGGTGCTAAACTTACCCCAGTGACTGGACTGGGCATGTGACTTAGGCCTAACCAATCAGAGTACCATCTATCTTTGGCCACAGTGCTTGGTTCAGGGACAGGAAAATGGCCCAAATAAAGCCAGTGAGGTGCAATCCCAGCACCTATATTGGGACAACTGAGAGATCCTTTTTTTTCAGCAGGACTTTCGAAGTTAGCAGCCATTTTAACACTGACCATAGTCTGTGAATGAAGCCAACGTGGAGGAGAAAAGTAGAAAAGAGAAGAAGAAAGATAATGTTATGATTATTTCATCTTGGGATTAGCCTAGGCTGAATTCTGCCTCTGGGCTCTTTGATTATGGGACCCAATATATTCCTTTGAGTTGCTCAAACCAACTTGAGCACTTTTTTAGTCACTTTCAACAGAAAGAATTTCACTTGGCATTGTTGCCGCCATGGCATTCTTCCCTCTCTGGTCTCTCTGCCTCAAGACTTTTTGGTACTCCCTTTTTTTCTGGCTCTCCCTTAAACTCTGAGGTCTCTCTGGTTCTATCCTTGTCCCTCACATTTTCTCCCCTACATTCTCTTCCAAGTCAGTGTTCACACTGTCAGTTACCACCTGGAAGCTCATGATGCCTACATGTATGTCTTCAACCCAGACCCCTCCTGACTCTGCTTCCATTTAACCAACTATGTTCTAACAATGCCTCCTAGATATCCCATAGGCAACTTAACATTTAGTGAGTCCAAAAGCAGACACATCTTCTTCCTCCCCACCACCCTTAACCAATCTGTTCCCTCTTCTGTATTCTCTTAGTAATCACCTTTTATGGGCTGCATTGGGTCCCTCAAAAAGATGTTGAGGTCCTGACCCTCTAGTACCCCAAAATATACAATTCTGATCTCTTCTTCTAGGCAATTGCTTATTGCCTTCAAAATAAGATGTAAAATCAGAATAAACACAAGATCCCTCATATCTTACCTCCACCAGTCTAGCCTTACCTCCCACCACTTTTCACCTTGAACTTCACAATTCTCAACCACTCCATCTCATAGCTCCACAATATTCCTTTCTGTCTCATGTCTCTATGTTTTGAGCTCACTGATGTCTCTGTAAGAATATTCCTCCTGCTCATATACTAAATTCTTAACTTCATCTTCAAATCTCAGCTTAGTGACTATCTCCTTAGAAATGCTTCCCCAGATTCTCCCAGGAGCCTTAAATCTTCTTTCTTCAGTCCCATTATCTTTGGTGTTTCCTCCATCATAGTAATTATAGTACTGCCCTGGAGAGGTTGGTTTGTATGTCTGGGTTTTCTCAGGAATATGAGCTCTCTGGGGAGAGCAATTCTTTCTTCGATTTTGTACACTACATCTATCACAAAGACAAGGTCGAGTAGGGGTTCAGTAAATATCTGTTGGTGACACACATGAATTAGTTAAAAATTAATCAAGAAAACTAGAATTGTAAGAAACTGCTGCAAACAATTCAGGATTTGGCTTTAACTGGATTGAAGAGAAGGGAGGGGAATGCTCATTTATTGTGTTAGTGCTTATCATTCACCCTCACTCACTTATTCATGTCTTCATTTGCAAAACACATATTGTGTACTTAAGCTGTGTCAGATCCTGTGCCTGGTACTGGAGACATGAAAGCAAAAAGACATGACACTGGCCACAAGGAGCTCACAATCACAATTTCTAATCAGTAAATGTTATCAAATAGTATGAATCCATGGACAACAGCCAGTAGAGGATACATTTGAGGCAATAGTTATGAGGCAGGGCCTCGGTAAAGTGGAGTAGAGGGAAAAGGGTAGGGAAGAGTAATTCACTTCTCACATCACCTTACTGCAGATATTACCTATGGTTTACAGATGGAAAAAACCCACCCAAAGAAATTCAATAGGAATTCTGGTTTTTCCTCTCTTCAAAGAAAATGAAAAGAATTCCATGTGTAACCCAGAGCCCTAGGTCTGAAATATCTCTTTTTTGATTTCCCTTCTTCTTTCAAATCTCTCATGCACTGTGGCAGCTTGAAGCCTCTCCTGCTTTAAACTCCTGACTCCCAGCTTCTCTTCTAAAACTGCTTCCTGTCTCCTGGCCCCCCAACCTCTTGTGACTACAGTTGACACTCTGTACAGGCAGATTCAGCGTTTGCAAACTCAACCAACCCCAGAGAGAGTATCTTCCATATGCTCAAAGGACTTGAGCATTCATGGGTATTGGTGTCGGTGAGGGATCCTGGAACCAATCTCCTGTGGATTCAGAGGGATGGTTTTATCTCCTCCCCTCTTCTTCCTCAATGAGAATGACAGGCCCTCTGGGGTCCTGCCATGTAGTCAGAGACTCCCTAGGAAAGACAGAATGGAGGTTGTCCACACCACCAACATTCCCCCAGCCCCTCAGTTCCTCCAGACACTGCCCGGGATCTGCTGAAGGGTGAAGCTGTTCTCCAGCTTTAAGGCTTTGCTAAGAAGAAACTTCATTCTTTCATTGGACTCAACAAACATTTTTTGAGTATATTTGGAGCAACTTGTGTGTATTGAATCTACTTTTTCAACTGCTAAGTTTATGAAATCTGAATACAGATCAAATGTTTCTCTTGAACAGTGCTTAGCACAGGAACTCAGAAAATAACTGTTCTCATAGAGCTTGGATTTTAGCTCAGTCATACAGATAGCAAACAAACATAATAAATAAGCAAATTATACAGTACACTAGAAAGAGATAAGTACTATAGAAAAAAATTAAAAAGGGGCATTTGGGAAGAATAAGTTTATTCACCTTGAAATGGGAGCATTTCAGAGAGATTGCCCAATTAGTAACTGGTAGAGTTCAATCTCTTTTTCCTACACCATGCTGCCCTAATTAAAACAGATTATAAAGTCATTATGTATTAATGGTGATATATGAGGGCTTTTAACTTACAATCATGTTTCTAGAATACATAGTCAGAACAACATGGGAGTGTTCATTTATAGGGAATTCTTTTTTTCCTTTAAAAAAATTCTTATAATTTTTTTTTTAATGTGGACAACACTATATTTCTATTCTATATACACTCTGTAAACACCAGACAAATTTCATATCTATTCTGGTAGTAATTTTCGACTTTGCCCTATTTTTAAAAGAATATACATTTAATTGTAGAAAGCACAAGTTTTCTTTATGGGGGAAATATGGGATAAATGACTCAGAAGACCTGAGTTCATCTCAATTCTGCTACTAACTACGTGTTTGGTCTTGGACAAATCATTGAATCTTGTCTACTTCTCAGTCAGGCATTGAGCTAAGGGTGACTTCTGCACTTAACAAAAGGTCCTCCAAAAATGGCAACAGTCTGTGAAAGCTCATATAAACTTGAGCATTCAATTTAGAAGCAAATTATTCACATGCATGCTAACTACCTGTTTTCTAGAGTTATCATAAAATTGTCTCAGGGGAGAATTCTAATTTGATCTTCCTGGTGATGCCTCTGTGCAGAGGACTATATTCTCTACCCTGTTGCTTGGAGAGTGGGTGCCTGTCTTTCTCTTTAATGCTAAAGGAATCAAAGGGTGAAACTATCACTGCTTTTCTTTGTTCATTAAGTCTCATTAGTTACTGTAAAGTTTTATCCACATTAGGCCTTTTGGGGGTCAAACAGAAGCACTGAACATTATTACTCTACATCGTAGCGCCTCTTTGATGTCAAATATTTACATCGATGCTGTAAGATTATACCCGTGATGTTTGCCCAGGATTATTACTATGACTTCTTTAAGCTCCTTTATTCCAAGTTCCGGGACTTTTCATTTATCTCAGTTGGAAACTCTTTCTCTTAACTATCTCTCTCTTTGAATTCCACCCACCAGTTAGGGTAAGAAGAACTAAAGACAGTTTAGTATTTTAAGTAACATCTCACTACTGTTCCGGGGAACAAATCCTGCTGCCTCCCCTGAAGTCACTGCTTCCCCATATGTCTCCAAAGCTCTCTAGGCTTTATTTTTTTTAATCTGAGAATAAGACTTTTTAAAAAAGCCTCATAGTTTCTTTTCCCTTTTTATTCTCTGTTTCAGGACTGTGGCCATTCTCTTATTTCTTACCAACTGAAGATATGGGAAACGGCCCGGCAAATGGACTTCAGGCTTCTCTACACGGAAGTCCAATTGGCTGCATTACTGGGTCCATCTGGTTTAATGGAGTCTCTTGAATTCTGGTCAGGCTTCATCCAGCCTGGAGCTTTCTTCTTACCGGCACTGACCCAGTGGGATCCAGGACCGTTTCCAGCATCAACTCTAACGTCAAGAACCTCACAAAAATGAACATAATTTTCATGTTTCATCTTAAATAAGAGTTCCAGTGACATCTACAGCTCTTGCCCCCAACTAAGAGCACTAATCCAGAGGCTCCTCGGGGTTAGAGAGAACAGAGAGAAGTTTCTATTGCACTCCCACTGTTGGCTGATCGTGTAGGGGGACATAGATCCACTCTGTCCAGCCAAGTTGCCACTAGTCACACATGGGTGTCAAGCACTTGAAATATAGCTAGTATGACTGCGGAACTAAAATTTCAATTTTAACTTGAAAAATGAAACTGGTTAAATTTAAAAACTGATATTCAATTCAGTTACTGAAAAACTTTTAAGGAACAACTTGAGCATGTGACTCTATATTGTCAAACTTTAAAATACAGATCAAGTATTTCCAATGAAAATTTAGTGTCCAATTGAAATGTGCTGTAAGTGTAGCATATGCCCAGACTTCAAAAATTTAGCAATGAAAAATATATCTCATCAATAATTTTAGTGTTGATTTCAGATTGAAATACCGTTTTAGAAAACTTGGGTTAAATAAAATATCTTATTCAAATTAATTTCACCTTTTTTAAAAACTTTTTTTTATTGTGGCCACTAAAAGTGTTAAATTCCAGGTATGAGTCTCACACTAGACTTCTCTCTGTTGGACAGCACTGCTCTAGAGCAGTCTCAGGAGGATGGAGAAATCAGTGTTTTCTAGTTCATCGTGCTCAGATTGCTGTTGAGAGAACTAACATCTATTAATCACATTCTATGCTCTGGAAACTATCCTAGGTTCTTTTAGAATAATTTTCAGAGCATAGAATGTGTTAAACTGTTTAATAATCATTACAATTCTATGATGGAGATATAACTGAGGCTTATAAAAATTAAGCATGTGACCCCCCCCCAAAAAAATCACACAGCTAAGAAGTGGCCAACATAGGTTTAAGTAGAGTTCTATCTTAAAAACAATAATACAGTAATAATATTTTAACAAAATCTGTGATGTGTTTTCATAGCTTTTTGTATCTTTTCTCATTTAATCATAAAATTAACTTCATGCATTGTAATTGTACCTACATCACAGAAGGGATGTGAGTTTGAACCGAGAGAATAAGCACGAGATTCTGAGAATGGTGTCTTGTACGTGTTAATTACTATTTTATTTTTCAAATGAGGAAATTACAATGCTACCTTTGTCTGATTCTGCAGGTAAACTATTTCTGCTGTCTCATGCTACCTCCCATTTCAGAATATTTATGATACAAATTACCATACATTTACATGCATTTTTTCCAGTTTAGTATTATAGTTGCTTGCTTTGTTTTTGACTTATGAATTATATCCACTACTCTGCTTTTTCCTATCCTTTCTGGTCATTTCATATGTGTGGCCAGT
Source organism: Camelus bactrianus (assembly GCF_048773025.1). Classification (NCBI taxonomy): domain Eukaryota; kingdom Metazoa; phylum Chordata; class Mammalia; order Artiodactyla; family Camelidae; genus Camelus; species Camelus bactrianus. Next base: position 37,241,853 of record NC_133550.1, on the reverse strand, counting down.
GCCCCTTCAAATATTAATCATCAAATTAATCTTCAAGCAAAATCATTTCCCTTTAACGTAACATATGGGAGAATTTAACCTATGACTTTTATCTTCATTTCCTTATCATCTATAAAAAGGAGCCACCCAGAAACTGATGACTACTAATTTTTAGCTAAGTTTCGCACAGGCAGGCATTGCAAAAAGAACATCCTGGTGTGTCTTCCAATCCAGTCTTTCAAATTATGTTATGTTCTGATGAAGTACATAGGTATAAAACAGGAGCCAATGATAGTAGTTCTTATTACAGGTACTCACCTCTGGAAACTATAGACACCAAACATATCCTGCTATTAGAAGCAGCATGTCCCCAAAGCCTGAGTGAAATTGCTAAGGAGGAGAAACAGGTATGTGATTAGAGCTTCTGTCTTTCTATTCAAGGTCCCTTATACATCAGTGGTAAATCAATTTCAATTGTGGCAATAAGGAAGCCTTATTGAGTAACCCATACCTGAATAAGGTAAGGAAAAATAGACACATAATTCCATTTGTTTTTTTATAGTTTTATAATTTACAAAGTGCATTCACATACATTGTCTTTTCTGAGCCCTAGGCTTCACAGGGAGGATGTATGTAAAACCTCTTATCTACTGTGGTGTTCAATTTGTTCCTTTGACACTGTCTCCTGCTAGAATGTGAACTTCCTAAGAGCAAGAATTGTTTCTCTGTTTTGTTCATGGCTGTGTCCTCAACACCTAGTCAAATGCCCATGTAGTAGGTGCTCAATAAAGAGCTGACCGAATGCATTTTGCAGATGAGCTAGAAGACTGAGAGGCAGTAGAAGCAGAGACCACAGTGAAATGGCAAACCACAGGCAGAGCTGAAGGAGAAGGCTGGTGTCCCCTCACGCCCACTGCCCGCCCCTCTGAGGATGAACAATAAACATTTCTTTTACATAAGAGATGTGTTCAGTTTTACCCTCATCTTTGAGTTCTGGCTTTTTAAGTAAATTAAAACGAGGTTCTGAAGAACATCAAACTGAAGTGAATACCATAGTGAGTAAGTCAGTCTGAGCCAATTAGTAGACAGACAAGGAGACTGATTACAAAACCCATGGCTGGGGCTTAGGGTGTGGTCAGGTCCCTTCATCAGGCCATGAAAACGTCACACACATGGAAAAACACATTAGAGTAAGCAGACATCCCTCTCCACACAGAATTAGTGCCAAAGCTGGACATTTGCATTCAGCTTGAAAGAAAGAGAGAGGGAGAGGGAGAGGGAGAGGGAGAAGGAGAGGGAGAGAGAGAAAGAAAGGAAGGAAGGAAGGAAGGAAGGAAGGAAGGAAGGAAGGAAGGAAGGAAGGAAGGTAGGTACAGAACAGCTGTCTAACCCTTGGCCCCACACGGTGCTTAATACAACACTTTTAGGGTGCACACAGGCACTGCCTTGCTGTGAGAGCCAGGAAGGACTTATAGGAAAGGAAGGTTAAACCCCAGGATGCAAGGAAAGGCATGAACATCTAATTTCCTTCAATTTGGTACGATGCTAAATAAAACCTAGCAAGAACAGGACCACCCTGGCGGCAGGGGAGGAGAATCTAACGCTTATAAACGAGTATCTTTCAGAAACCTGAACAAATTTTGTTTTTTAACACTTTGTAGTCAAGCCGTGGAAATGTTTAGTTCTGATTTATTTCTCCGTTCTTTCATCCATTTAATAAATGTGAACCATGTGTCATGAGCCGGGCTAGGTACAGGATGCAGTAGGGTAACTAAGACATGTTTTGTCTTTCTGAGAAGCTTCAGTCTATTACATGGGAGAGGGAGCCACAGACGAGTAATCAGAGATTGTAAGACATTTTTTATGTTATTCTAGACACCTCGTTTCCTAGGGCTGCTGTAACAGATTGCCACAAACTTGCTATCTTGAAACAACAGACATTTATTTTCTCACAGTCCTGGAGGTTAGAAGTCTGAAATCAAGGTGTCTCAGGGACATGCTCTCTCTGAAGGCTTGGGGGAGAATGCTTTCTCAGCTTTTCCAGGGCCTGGGGGCTCCAGGTGCTCCCTGGCTTGTGGCTACATAGCTCCAGTCTTGGCCTCCCTCTTCAAATAGCCTTTTCCTCTTCTCCATTGACGGCTCCTCTGTGTGCCTCTTATAGGGACACTAGCCATTGGATTTAGGGCCCACCCAGATAAACCAGGATGATCTCATCTCACAGTCCTTTACTTAACTACATCTGCAAAGACTCTTTTTCCAAATAAGATCACATTCACAGGTTCCAGGATGTGGACAGGTTCCAGGACCACCATTCAACCCTCCACAGGTAGCAATGAGTATAACAGAATTGCTATCAGGAAGGCCCACATGGAGGAGGTAACATTTGAAACCATGCATAGAAAAGGTAAGAGTTTTTAGGCAGAGTCGGGGCAGTGGGTTGTCATTCTAGGCAGAGGGTATAGCATGAATTAAAGTATAGAGACGTAACAGTTGAGTATAAAACAATAGCAAGCAGCTTAGTGCATCTGGAACGTCTTGTGAATGAAGAAAAGCAGTGGAAGATGAGGCTGGAAGTGGAGGCAGTAGCCAAATCCTGGAGGAGTCATGCCATCCCATGAGTTGTTGGTCAGTAGTTCTTAGCTGGTTCGCCATGGCACACTGGAGGGTCGCCACCTCAACAAATGTTGGCCAAATACTGGAGTGGCTATACTCCGGTCACACCCAACTCCCAACTCTTCCTACTGGACATGCTCCCTCTCACCTCTGTGTCTTGCTCCTTGCTCTTTTCCCTACTAGGAAAATAGAGTATTATCCTTTTCATTTTATAAATAAGGAAGATGAGATTCAGGATGAACATGGAATCAGGACACAACCCTAGACGTTCTGCCTCCAAAATCACTTATTTGTCCAAAATACTACATTATCACCCAAAATAAGACATTAGGGATAAATGGTAGATGTTATATCTGCATGTCATATTTGAAAATAGCTGAAAGCAGCAAAAATTCCAAATAATTGTGACTTAAATAAGAGTGGAGTTTATTTCCTTCTCAAATAAATGAGGTGAGTTGTCCATGGTGACTCTGCTGTCTAAAGTCCTCAGGAACCAAGCTCCTCCCACTTCCTTGATTATGGTCCTGTCCTCACAGTATAAGGCTACTTCTAGAAATCCTGCCATCAGATCTCTGTTCCAAGCATAAGAGTGGATGAAAGGACAAAGAACAATGGACAAAGGGCACCCACCAGATGATAGTAGGGCAAGTTTGTGAAAGTTGCTTATGACATTTCTATATCTGTATTAGGCAAGAGTGCCCACCTTCCCCTAGTCCTGCCACACACAGTGGTGGGAGTCAGGAGGGAGCTTTGTATGCTCCCAGTGACTCTGTTCCTGCCCCTACCTGCATGTTGCTATTGGCTGGAATAAAGAGGGGGCCCCAGGACTCTTGAGTACTCCTAGCTAAACCTCACTCTGCCCTTTTCTCAGCACCCATTGCCTCACCACCACTCTTCACCCTGTCTTTATCTCAGCAGGTCTTTTACCCAGTTTACACTGGTCACCACAAGAATCCTTGAATCCTAGGCTAGTCTTCATCCCCAAGAATCTAATTCTTGTTCAACTTTATGGACAGTGAAGCAACATCCACCTCTTTTGTCACTCTCTATTCTCCTTGCTACATTTTTCTTCATAGCACTTGTCATCACCTGAAATAATGTATTTTTAACTTGTTTATCTCCTCCCAGTAGATTGTAAACTCCATGGGGAGTGCAGGGACTATTGGAATTTTTGTTCATTTCATTCATTGCTATATCTCTAGACCCCAGCCTACAGTAGGTGCTCAATAATTATTTGTTGAATGAATTAATGAATCTCATCGATCAGGACTTACACACGTGGCAAGACCTGCAAGGGAAACTGGAAAATGTTGTCTTTATGCAAATGATCATATGCCTTGCTACAAATTAGAAGGAGGCAAGAATGGGTATTGGGGGACAACCAGCAACCCCTGCTGGAGAGGGCACCCACTGAGTGATCTTATGTAAACCTTGTAAATATGTTCGCCTTCACTAAAATGGAACTATTAAGACAGCATGCAAAAATTATGTGAATTATGAGTTTTGGTGACATTCCTGTCAGGAAAAATAAAAGGAAAATAGATTACATATATCATGAGGCTCTACTGTGCATATGAGCAAATCAGTGCTCCAGGAAGTGAAGTAACTTACTCTAGGACACAAATTCATTAAGTGTCAAAATGAGGGCCAAAACTTTTGGTTTTGTGTTCTCCCAGGTTGCCATGAAATTTCTTGTCATACAGGGTTGGGTTGTTGTTGATTTTCCATAGACAGAGACACGTGGAAAGAGACAGATTACATACATGGTCAGAAAATCCAACTCCTTCAGAAAGGGCCAAGGAGTAGGAAGTGAAGACAGCTCAGGAGAAATGAGAGGCTAAGAAATTCTGAGTCTGTGAACTGATGTGTTTTGGGTGAAAAGACTTTAAAAATATCCCATTAGTGACTGTTGGAATCCAGCTAGCTCCAGATGTCTTTTTGTTAATCCAATAACTAATCTGCTGTATTATTTACTTACTGAATAGTGCATCTGTACATTTAACGTAAACTTTTCAACTCAGATCACAGGTAAATTTCCAGGTTCATCTGTGTTAGCTGATTGCCCTATGCATTGCTGAAAATGAATTAAAGTTAAAAAAAAGAAGAAGAGTCATCTTTCAATTTTTCCCAGATCCCCTCATAAGATCTAAGTGTTGTAGCATGTTGATGATTTTGCTGGTGATGTGTAAGGCTGAGCCAAACTCAGTTTTCTTCTTTTCAGATAGCTGAGTTTCAAAAAGTGCTGACAAGCATGATTTAAAAAAAAAAGTTGGCACTTGTTTTGGCCAACATGTGGGACCATTATTTCAGAAAGAAAGATGGCTTTGACATGTGGAACCATTATTATTTCAGAAGGGAAGATGGCTTTCTGTGCTAGACCCAGTCCCCCCTACTCACCCCACCACCACCACTACCACATGCACACAGAAGATCATCACCTTGCCTGAAGCCCTGAAACCAATGACTAAGAAAGAAAGGAGTCCTAGAACAACTTGTCTTCATGCTGCTGTTTTAAAGTCTGAAGGGAGAAGACAAGGTCTTTCTAACACAGGCATCTGATCCCACCTCATCAAGGAAGCAGGATCTGAGTGGTACTGCCAGAGCACTGTATTTCCCTGCTACAGCCCTGCCTCCACTGCACCGTAATTCCTCCATTATTAGTCTTCACCTGCCCACTGTGTGTTCTGTGAGGGCGGGAACTGTCTCTGCCTTTTCACCCAGACATCTCCAAATCTTCTAGAGCCCAGTGCATAATAGATACTCAATAAATATTATTGAACTGGATCAATTCAGCTATCACAGCTGAAAGGGGAGAAGTGAGGGTTAAAGTAAGTGGGGGCATGGAGAGCATCAAGGTTAAGGAAGGAATATGTTAACACAGAAAAAAAAATGGTTGAATAAAAACCCAATAAAATTTAAATATCTGTCCACTGAAGCTGAGGTCTCTACAATTAGGTGACCTCGGTTTATAACCTAATCTTAAAATTTTTAAGGCATAGATATATTTCTTTAGCATGCAAATAAAATAAGGGAGTCTAAACAACTTAAGTCACTGTTGTTAAAGATGGCATTGATTTGGGTCAGTGTCATTTTAAGCTTCACAGGAGATAGGAAGAAGCATAAGTGGGTTGTCATAGAAGTTAGGAAATGATTCAGATTCTTAAAGAAGCTTAACTGGAATTTGGAACTGACTTGCACTTCAATATATTTTTAGTTGATGTTGAAGCCAAACTCAAAAATGAAATCTGTCAGTTAATTAAGTGTATAGAAGACTTTGTTATTAGATTTCGTCAAAAGAATTGCTGTGTTGAAATAGTGTATCCTACTTAGTACATTTCATCCAAATTTCTCTCCTTATGCCCCAATTCTCCAGATTTTCCTAAGCCCCTTAACAAAGAGACAAAAACAAACAAACAAACAAAACAACCTTTATGAGTAGATGGAAGATCTGTAATTTCTTGCCTTACTTCTCACAGGGCACTAGAGGTCCTTTTCAGAAGGTGGTGTTTTGAGACAGAGAATGCTGTAAGGTCTTTCAAATGTGTGAGATCCACCCCAGCTATCAGTGTTAGAATCCTAGAATTCTAAATAGTAGATGACATGAAAGTTGATTAACTTAGCATTTATATATCTATACATATATAAATTAGGAAGATATCTATAAATACAGCGCTAAGGGGGAAAATGTCAGGAAATATCTTATGTAAATCTTATATTTTTACCTTTACTAAAATGAAACTATAAAGGCAGCACCCTTTATAAAGAGGCTATCCTGACATTTTAAACATATTAAGTGTGAAATTATATTCACTCTGTTTTTTTGTTTACATTTACGATTTCTTCTTCACTAAACACTTTTCAGTATAACAACGGCTAATGTCCATTAAGCTCTTACTATGCTTTGGGCACCACATTAAGTGTTTATGTACATTATGGTATCTAATTGTCCCAACAACCCTGGGGATAGATACTATTATGATCTTCATTTTACCCATAAAAAATTCAGCATAAAGATATTAAATGACTTGCCAAATAAAGAGCAAACTCTTATTTGGAACGCCAAAGCCCTCATCGTTTCTCCTAGTTTTAGAAAATGCTTATAAATTTTAACAACCTGGTTACAGATAATATACATAATAAAAAGCTTCTTTTATCTTTATAATGACCACGCAGTGTGTGATTTTCTGACTTTCAGAGTGGTTCTGGCTAGACCCCGCGTCCCACTTCTGTCACCTTTGCCCCTTTTCATCCTTGTCCTGGACAACAGTTTGAAAGTTCAGCTTTATCTACTGACTCTATGGTGGAAAAAAGTCTAGTTCCTTCTCTACCGTCCATCTTGTCTCCTTTTCCCATCTCCACTAGGAAAAATATCCCCAAAGGAAAGATTCATGATGTCTGTACACGAGAACAAGAAGGAAGAATTCTCCCAGTTGTTGAAAAGTGTCCTGTCACTCTTAGAGCAGCTGGGATCTGATAAGATAAAATTTGGGATCTGAGTTGAACACTGAGTGTCTGCTTATGGCCTTCACAGAAAGGAAGCCTACACATGAACCTATGCTAGTTCCTATTTTGAATTAAGCAACATTCTAAACATTGCATAAAATTGTTTTACATTGGCATCTGAATGAAATGAGAATGGTGTTTGGGTCCAGATCACCCTTTTATTTTGATAGAGTCGTCACATCTGCTACACAATGTCACCAATGTACATGATGTTCCCTAGTCCCTGGTTTGATGGTTTTTCATTTGGGTTTATCTGTGGACTGGGAGAAAAAAAAATTAAAGCCACAAGCAATGAAAGAACTCTTATTATGAAATGCATCAAAAAGAGTAAAAAAAAAAAAAAAAGTACAATGAAAGGCATCCAGAAATGCAACCATTTCCCAATGTTTCCTTTAAATTGTGACAGATTTCAACTAGATTTGAAAGATATGAGCAGGACAGTCAACTTTTGCTCTCTGACTATGGTGGGCATAAAAATTAAGTGGAATTATTCTCTAACTAATCTTTCCCAAAGAACTGTTAAATGATAAACTGATGAGTATTAAAAATTTATAAAGTTTATTTGAGTAAAAATTGATTGGACTCGACACCAAACTGGAAGTGGTTAGGGGCACTCTGAAGACAGGAACCAAGGACAAGACTTATGTAGAGAAGGGACAGAAGCAGAGCAAGGAAATTATTTGATTCGCTATAGTTTAAAGCCTAGTTGGTTGTGATTGGCTGTCCTTAAATTTTGATTTCATAACCTTGAGGCATTTACAGGCTAAAGTTTTGGTTTGCTTACTAAGGCAGCTTCAGCAACCGAGCCACATCAGTCTTATGGCCTCCTTTAATTCACTGAACAGCACATGCCTGAATGACTTTCTTTGGAGAAATATAATATACCCTGCCAAACAGTAAATTGAGCTGGAAGAAGAGGATGGGAATGAATTTGGAGGCAATCACACCTGAGCAATTCTAACCAATCTGGAAAAAAAAAAATCTGTCATATTTCGAAAGATCTTACAAAAAGCTTTCAAATTCCTACAGACGCTCTAATCCATGTTAAAAACTCTCAGCAACAGTAAATGGTGGCTTCTATCCAATTGAAGACCTACATATGGTAATTTTCATAGACTTTATTTTCTTAAAATTTTAAAGCATTTCTTTAAGTAAACGAAGACAGAAAAATATGTCTCCATTCTGAGTCAAAAATTTCTAAAATTAAAGATTTTTAATTTGAATTTTCCTTAATTTTCTCTCCTTCAAGCTGAAAACCCCAAACCCATTTAGCTTTTTGCTCTTTGCTCTTTTGCTCTGTGTATCAGAATAAGTACATCTGAAAGCAAAATTTAGATTAAAATGCCCTGGGTTGAAGTGCTTTCACTAAAGTGTTCCCCATTTCAGAAAACGCTTTTAGCTTTTATTTACATTTGTACACCCTTGTAAATTAGGTATGTTTTTTCCTAAAATGGCTTAAAACTTTTGCATCATAAAATGCAGATCCGTTGATTAGATACTCAAAACAATAATTTAAAAGTGAGCTTCTGGTAAAAGCAGCTTCAAAGAAGCTTTTTTTAGACTACAACTATAAAAAAGTCCATTTGCCTATTTAGCCTGCCATTGCTGAATGAGAAAAAATTATAAATGTCATTGAAAGACAGACTATTTATTATATTTTCCTATCTGCTGACTACGTTGGTTATTTGAGTCTCTTCTAGGTGTAAAAAGCTTTATATTAATAAATTCAAGTGATGTCTGTTGTCTTGTACAAACACAGATGTCTTTTTCACAGCTTGAACTTGTTTAAGTTCACAAAATAAAATAATAAAAAATAAAAACATGAAATTTTGAATTGAAAGAGAGAAAAACTGCAGTAAGCATGAAAAGCTCATGTTCAACTTTCATACATTCATCTCTTATTCAACAATATAATATTTCAACTGATTGCTAACCTCCGCTACATAAAGCAACTAAAAAAAGGTGTTTTTTTTTTGGTGTGATGGCATCAAATGTAACACTGTTTACATTTCTTACCAACCTTTATAATTACGATGACTTCATCCATAGAGGTCCAAATTCATAACCAGAGTGAAATTTATTTTTTTCATTTTGTTGATGAAAATTGAAACAAGCATTGGTACACAGGCCAATTGGTCATCTGTCTATTCTCAGCCTTTTGTCGCACAACGATGAAAACAATGATTCCACCAGAAAATGAAAAGCTTGATTGGACAAATCAACATAGCCTAAAAGGTACTCTGAGGACACAGGTTTCAGCTTTTGTTTTCAAAGCAATATAGAGTAATAATACCTCAATATAACTGCAGGGAAACTAATATCAGACACTGGCCTGGCTTGGGCATCTAGCTCCAAGCTGTCCTCTCCCTATTTCTATGAGATTCATATTTGACACATTCTAGCTCATTTTCAAGAGCCATGTCCAGCAGGCAGAAATGGGAAGCATATAGTAAGACTGCATCTGTTGTCTCTAAGTATAAATTTTGCACACTTTAGGACCACAGTGTCATCACTTTCTCCTCCTCAAAGGTGAAATGGATGATAATGACCATTTATTGAGCATCTACTATGTGTCAGGCAATGGACTAAGACATTTTTATTATTTAATCTATGTGACAACCCTAAGATACGGATATTATTCTTATTATTTCCATTTGACAGATGAGGAGAAACAGACTCTCCAAAGCCGCAGCCTTCACTGAGACCATACTCCTATTGAACGAAAGAGTCAGAACTGCAACCCAGATTCTGCTGAGTCCAGAATGCATACTCACAACCACTACAGTATTCTGATTTCAACTATTTAAAACATTCAAACATATTGGGTCTAAGGTCCAAGAACATTTTCTTGTTCGTTTCATTTGAGACTCCTCTACCACTTCTTAATCTCACTAACAAAAAGCACTGGATAAAGTCAAAACTCCTATGGTTGCTGAGTTCTTTGGAGTTATGTGTTTTGAAATTAAAGGAAAGATAAATCCTAGTTGTCTCTTGGGTTTACTATAGAACTTGATAAAGAGTCATCAACCTCTCTGCTGGGATATTTATCATCTTGGCAACTCTAGAGGAGGAGATGATTTTGCCTTCGACAAATAAGATTTTCCTCAAAGGTATATATGAGGTAAACACTGAATGTCCCCAGTATCATTGAGATCTATTTCAGCACAGCTGGGCTTATTATGTAAGAAAGGAAGCACAGAAGAGTTCATACACTGTCTTTTATAATGGCTGACACCCTGAACAAAACCGGGGCTCACTCTCACCCCATCCTCCCAGTTTCCAACCATCCAAAGCCTAGATTCTATGCCCAGATATTCACAGCTGTGCTCTGCTGCAGCACCCCACCACACAGCACCTTCTACTCTAGCCTTAATCAACCCCTTTACCTTGGAAATATAATTCAGATTGTATCCTTTTAGAGCTCTGCTTAATATTAAGTTATGGAATTCCAAATTTCAGGCATGAGTAAGATTGTAAATATCATCTCCCCAGTATCTCCTTAACACAGGTAAGAAATCCAAAGCTTAGACACATGCTCCAGACCACCTGACTGGTGAATGGCAAGGGCTGGAAAATGCTATACCTGCCTGGGGACTTTCAGTCCAGTGTTCTTTGCATTGCACCATGTCACGACTGACCTCCTACACCATACTGTCAGCCAGTGAACCCAAAAAGTTAATCTGCAAAATAGATCCCTGGGAACAACACTCCCCCTTCCTTTCTAATTACCTTATGCATTTCAGCACAGATGTTTTTGAAGATAGGAGTAACAGATAACTTTAAGAAGCTCCAGGCCTAAACAGTTTAGTTAGATAGATAGCCTTCTGGGTAAACAACACTTACATTCATTGTTGAGACACATTCATCATGGTGGTCTTTGGTTTGGCCCAACCAAAACTCTAGAAAGATCTTGGAAAGGCACAGCTAATCATAGAATGAATTATGAGATCGGAAGCGGGGCCTGTGAGAAAGCACACAAGATTTAGGATTACTCAGCCTGAAGAAGAAGAAGAAAAAGCAATGAAAGTTATTTTCAGAATTGCCTTTGGTCAGGAGGATTTATAATACAGAAAATAGTGACTTGTCTTCCATGGTTAGGATACACAAAAAGAAATTGAGCTTAAAGTGCAGCAAGATAAATGCATGGTCCCACTGAGTGTCAATGTGGTCAATTAGGTGGTCTCTGGAGGCTTTCTGTAGCCCAGCTACAAGAGGGGAACTTGACCTGCACTATGCAGAAAGCCATCTCATCGGGGGCACTGGAGGAGAGGTGTGTGTCTGTAATGGTCAAGCCAGGCTCTTCGCCGAAGGCAGAGACATGCATTGTGCAAAGTCTTGAGTTTCCTCACAATCATATTACCTAGAGTTGATTTTGTTTGTTTTATAACTGCTGAGAAATTTTGAGGAATCACCTACCACACACAAGCTTCTATCATGTGGGCAATGGAACTTCTATTGTCATTGACAAAGGGATCAAATTTCATCCCATCTCAAACAAAGAGTCCAATTTTGGACCATAATCTGGTTAAAACTGCTCTCTGCAAAGAGGTTTCTAAATCAGTTTCTTTGCTAGCACAATGGGATAAGATCTGCAATTCTCTTTGTATTACTCTGACTGTGCTATGAGAAGCACAGAGTCAATCTTCATTGCTACCAAATCTGAAGGTTAAGTTTCCAGGCAAGAAAGGAGGTGGTGCTGAAGCCATGATCAATCAGTGATGTCAACCTGCCAGAATTAACTTATCACAGCACAGGGATTGGACATTTTAGTTTGAAACCTTCTCTTTTTTCTCACTCCTGAGAATCTGACAGTCAGTCACTTCATTTTTCCCCCTAATTTGTTAGAAGGAAGATGCAGTGGAAGAGAATTTATGATCTGCAGACAATGAAATGCCTTTTCATTACCAACATTGTTGATTTCTTGTATACCAGCCCTCCTAGCATTTTTTTCATGTCCCTTTGAAAACTTACAGTTATTCCAAGGCTAATTGTGAGGTTCGCTGGAACAGATACAAGTCATCAATTCCTTTTTTTTTGCATTGAGAGAGAAACTCTGTTTTCAAGGTAGGAGAAGCTTTTTTCATTATTCCAATGTGAAATGGCCTTTAGTTAGTTCATCTGATTGACCTTAAAATGAAAGTCATCTTTTCAATACGTAACTCCTTATAGGTAGTCTGGTACGAGTTTCATGTTGATAAGAAAGTAAGTTATCCTCTTCAGCAAAGCTTTCTGTGTATGGGGTGGGAGGGGTGGTTTTAGGTATTTAGACCTAATGGTCCTAGTGATTAAAAATATTCTTTCTAACTAAAAAATCCAAAATTAGCAAATCTGAACCATATTAAGTGAATTATATTTGCAGTGGAGAAGAGGACAGAGAAAGAGATTGGACAGAGGACAGTGGGGAGATTCCATTTAAGAGATAATCCTAAGCACAAGAGATACATTTGCATTTGTTATTTTGATAGAAGTGGCTGTGTTCCACTGAATGACTGTCATGTTTGAGAACAAAACCAGTGGTCTACTTGATAATATTCTCCAAAATTTACCTGACTTTTGTGACAAGAGACTTAATAATCCACTGGGACTGTCATAACACAATACCATAAACTGGGTGAGCTTAAACAATAGAAATTAAATTTGTTACAGTTTTATAGGATGGAAGTCTGAGATCCAAATGCCTATATGGTCAGGTTCTGGTGAGCCCCTCTTTCTGGCTTGCAGACAGTCACCTTCTGGCTATGTGCTCACATGGCTTTTTCCCAGTGAGTGTGTGCAGGAAAAGAGAGTGAGCAAGCTCTCTGGTGTCTTTTTTAAATAAAGGCACTAGTCCTATCATAAGGGTCCCATCCTTGTGGCCTCATCGAATCCTAATTGCCTCCCAAAGGTCCCATGACCAAATACAACCACACTGGGTGTTAGGATCTCAAAATATAAATTTTGGGGAGACAAACATTTAGTCCATAACAAACAGTAAAACTAGAGTTTAACTAAGCTGTGTATCACATTCAATAAGAACTTTGCCTTGGCAAATCTTCCTTTTGTCTTTTCAGACTCCTTTAGGAATCCTTCAGAAATCCACATCCTTCATCCCTGGAGCTGCACCTCCGCTGGCTCCTTTCAGCCACATCTGCATTCCTTCAGGAGGCTCTAGCTCTCTCCTCTTCCTGTTTTCTGCATCAAACTGCCAGTTGTCACCCAGGAGGTCAGAAAAGGAGCAGCGTGCATGATCGAAGGGGTGATTGCCTGCATTTTGTGTCATTCCAGGGAAATATTCTTTCTTCTTATTCTTCTTGTACCTCTCTGCCACTGTCTTGTATATCTCTGATCAACTCTCTCTGGTTCAACAAAGACAAGATTCTGCACTGTTCCCAATGCCTTGAGCAGCTTGGGAGAACTTGATCATGACTTACTTGGATAAAGTGCCTTATGACTACAATGCTTTCATATATACCAATTTATGTTATCCTCACTTTTACATGGTAAGCATTTACTTGCATTATACAAATGAGGAAATTAACACCAAAGAATCAAATCCCTTTGCCTGAGGACCATGGAAGCTAAGTAATGTATTTAGGACCGAACCCAAGTCCTCACAACCACAGCTCCAGGGCCCTTCCACAGTATCACCACTATCTACCATAGAACAGTGTCATGTGGTCAGTAAACCAGTCAAATGTGGTTTGAAATCTCCACCATCTTTCCAATTATAGTACAATAAACTTTCTGTTGTCCAATTATTCTGAAATGCTTTTTTAAACATAAAAACTAGTAAATGTTAACAACTGAAATTCTCTAAGGGATGCATACACACACTTTTAAAGGATGGAGAACACAAACTATTCTACTGAGCTCCCACCATAGGCTTTTCTCAGTCTCACTCTTTTGATCCAGCTGCCTCAGAGGATAGAACTTTTTTTTTTTTTTTTTTTTGAGCTCCAGGTAGGTTCCCAGCATTATGCTGTATCCCACATGAGAATAACAGGATATCGATCAAGGGAATGCATTTTGAAGCTGGATAAACCTCAGTCCCAAACCTGACTGTGCCACTTGGCCACACGACCTTGAGTTCATTAATTTTTCTTTCCAAGCCTCAGTTTCCCCATCTACTAAACTGGAATAAAAGCAACAGCTAGGATGATTGTGAGTATTAAGTGAACTCATGTAAAGCATGCAGCACACTGTCTGCCAAGCAGTAAGCTTTGCCTATTGTCATTATTCTTATGACCAGTTATTCAAAGATTATTCAAAGCTAAGCAAGACATAAGTTCCCACCTCAGAAGACTCATGATATAATGGGAAAATGAAGCAGGCTTAAATAATACTAGTACATGTAGATTCCGGAAAGGGAATGGGATAGACATAGATTTTTTTTTCTGCAGCTCTCTCCCTACTAATTCTCAAACCTCATAACTCTCTTGCCCTAAGACTTAGAAAAATCTTCAGTGACTTAAACCCCAGTATCTTTTTTCCCTGGAAAATAAAAATCTTAATGCATGAAAGTATGTCTGCAGAAATGGTAAGCATATGGGGTAAAAACTCAAAGCAAAAAAAAAAAATACTATAACAGTTTAGGACTCCAGCTTGATGCACTGTGGCAATTCACAGCCTTGTCAGTCTGTTTTATAACACCATTGCTCAAATTTGTGACAAAGTCCCAGCCCCAGAATCCTAGAATGAAGAAATCTGGCATGGGGTAGACTTGTTTACACTCTTTTCTCGGGAGTCTTTTCATTTAGAAGTTTCTTTAGCTGGTGTTTCTGGTGCAGGCACCCCTGATTACAAGGAGGTAAAAATATCAAATCTTAAGGCAGTGGGTCAGGAGTTAAGTTGGGTCTGAGATGACCTACCTTCCCACTTGCCCACCTTTCTGAGATGTCCCTAACAGAGACGTAAAGTGAGCACAGCTGGTTTAGCAGGCAGTGTCTTTATTTCTTTTTATTTATCAGCTACTTCTCATGGGCCAGGGGTTGCTTCAGGTAATTCACAATTAAGTAATATAATTCACTAGCCCTCATCACAACCCTATGAGATGGACACTTTTATTATTCTCAATTTACACATGTGGAAATGGAGACACAAAGAAATTAAGCAATTTACCCTGAAGCATGAGACACTAAATGACGGGGCATGAGTCATGAACCTAGGCAGGCTCTGGAATCCATGTTTTAACCTCTATGCTAGTGTTTGCTTATGAGGTGTGGGAGGTGCTGGCTTTTCCTTTTATGACTACATGAAACTGGCGTTAGGAGTACAGGCAATGACTATGAATGCGATTTGCACCTCTTTGGGGCTACCTGGCCTGTGGAATTAGAAAGAGTTGATGTTCTGCCTCGAGTTAAACTTAATTCTTGTACATTGGTTAATAAGAACTGAACCTCTCCTACCGAGATACTGATAGGTTTATATACTTCAAATTTATAATAACATGAATTCTAATGCAATTCGGTGGTCCTAACTTTTACTAGGTTTGTGATTTATAATCTTAAATTATAATCGTATGGATATGGGAGGAAACAGAGAACCCCAGATATTGAACATATGGCTTCTTTTAAAAACAATTTAAATTGGACTTTAATGTAATTTTTCATTTCTCAGATCCCTCTTTCACACTCAAATTGCAGAGCCAAATTCTACTTTAAACCAGATGATAAGTGGACAGAGATTACAGTTTAGTTTTTTGCTTTTTTTTTTTTAACATTTGTTAAAAGGGAAAGTGGTATATTCATTTAATGCCTTCCTTTTCTGCTGCCATGAAATAACACACCTAAATTCAATTCAGCAATTAGGAAGCATTGCAGCTCTATTATATACTGGAAATTATGACCACTTCATGGCCAGGGACTAGCACTTAGTAGGTATTCAATTAATAGTTGATAAATGAAGTGTCCCAGAGATTCAAAAATGAGTATGATTCTTCCCTGACCTCCAGTGGTTTATGATCCACTAAATCAGTCCGGAAAACCAACAACTAAGATGTGACAGATTTTGAGAACAATGTATATACACAAGCACTATAAATGACTATTGGTGGTAGTAATATTCATATACACACAGATCTATTAATAGAAAACAGAATAATCTCCCCTGTTCCCTATCTTTAACCTCAGCATCCTGAAATATTTTTAATAATGAAAGTTAATTATGCTTCAATATATAGAGTTTATTTTTTCCTAAAAATAAAAAGAGGGTACACTACAAATACTTTGGAATTCCATAAATACCATGTATATACTACCAGACCAATAATATGGATGTAATCCTTAAAAACATACATAATGTTGTATATATTGAATATACCATAATGAATTACAGAAAATCAGGTTATAGCCTTGATTTTACTTCTGTTTTTTCTCTTGAAAACATCCCCATACATCAATTTCTAGTTGCATGTGCTTTCTGTTTTAATCAGCTTTACTAAGGTATGGTTTATATCCAAAGAAATTCACCCATTTTAAGTGCACAGATTGATCTGATTTAACAATAATGTATACAAAATATACACTGTGATGTAAAAACTACAATGTGCAAAATGTAGAACACATCCACCACCTTCAAGAAGTCTCCTACGCCCCCCTTTGCAGCGCTAGCCCTCCACAACCACTGATCTGCTTTTATGACTATCATTTGTGCCATTTCTAAAAGTTTAAATAAATAAAAGCATATAGTTTGTAACTGTTGTGCATGGCTTCTTCCACTTAGAAATAATACACTAGATGTTTTTCAAAAATGGTCTCCTCCTCTGTGGCTTGCCTATTTATGGTCTTAACTGTCTTTTGAAGGGCAGAAGCTTATAATTTTGAAGAAATACAATTATTAATCTTTCTTTTGTGCTTTGTGGTATTTGTGCCCTAACAAATCTTTACCGAAAACAAAATCACATGTCTTTTTTTAAAAGACATATAATTCTAGCTCTTAGGCTTAGATCTTTAATATATTTTGAGCTGTTTTTTATGTATGGTGTGAGGTAAGAGTTCAGTTTATTTTTATCAGTATGGATATCTGTTTATTACAGAGCAATTTATTCAGGAGACTATATTTTCTGCATTGAATTGCCTAGAAACTTTTGTCAAAAATCAATTGAATATTATCAGAGAAATGCAAATCAAAACTACAAGGAGGTATCCCCTCACATTAGTCAGAATGGCCATCATTCAAAAGTCCACAAATGACAAATGCTGGAGAGGCTGTGGAGAAAAGGGAACCCTCCTACACTGCTGGTGGGAATGCAGTTTGGTGCAGCCACTGTGGAAAAAAGTATGGAGATTCCTCAAAAGACTAGGAATAGACTTACCATATGACCCAGTAATCCCACTCCTGGGCATATATCCAGAAGGAACCCTACTTCAAAAAGATACCTGCACCCCAATGTTCATAGCAGCACTATTTACAATAGCCAAGACATGGAAACAGCCTAAATGTCCATCAACAGATGACTGGATAAAGAAGATGTGGTATATTTATACAATGGAATACTATTCAGCCATAAAAAAACAACATAACACCATTTGCAGAAACATGGATGTCCCTGGAGAATGTCATTCTAAGTGAAGTAAGCCGGAAAAAGAAAAAAACCATACGAGATCGCTCATATGTGGAATCTAAAAAAAAAAAAATGAACATGAATACAAAACAGAAATAGACTCACATAGAATACAAACTTCTGGTTGCCAGAGGGGAGGAGGGTGGGAAGGGACAGACTGGGAGTTTGAAATTTGTAGATACTGACAGGCATATGTAGAATAGATAAATAAGATTATACTGTATAGCACAGGGAAATATATACAAGATCTAGTGGTAGCTCACAGTGAAAAAGAATGTGACAATGAATATATGTATGTTCATGTATAACTGAAAAATTGTGCTCTACTCTGGAAATTGACACACCATTGTAAACTGACTATAACTCAATAAAAAAAAGACTGAATATGTACGTATATGTCTATTTCTGAACTCTACTTATACCAATGCTATATTCAATTACTGTGGCTTTGTCTTGAATTCAGGTGAGTGACATAAGAGGTCCAACTTTGTTCTTCCACAAGGTTACCTTTGCTATTCTAAGTCTTTTGCACTTCCATATAATTGTGGAATCAATTTCTCTGATTTTTTTAAAAAGTTCATTGAAATTTGATTAGAATTACATTGAATCAAAAACTGATTTGAAGAGAACTGACATCCTAACAATACTGAGTCTTCCAATCCATGACATGTCTCTCCATTTATTTAGATTTTCCTTAAATTCTTTAAGCAGGGTTTTATAGTTTTCGGTGTACAAGTCTTGCACCTATGTTGTTAAATTTATTTGAGAATTTTAGATCATTTGTTATTACAAACATGTTTATATTTCAATTTCTAATTACTTGTTGCTTGTGTATAAAAATGCAATTGGTTTTTGAATATTGACTTTGTATCCTGCAACTATACTAACTTCAATTAGATTTTTTATAGATTCCTTAGGATTTTTCATTTATAAACTCATGATTATATGAAAAAAGATAGTGTTACTTTTTCCTTCCCAGTCTGAATGCATTTTTTTCTTGCCTTATTGCACTGCTTAGGACTTCTAGAACATTGTTTATAGAAGTAGAGAGTGTGGACATCCTTGCCTTGTACTTAATCTTGAGGGGAAAGCACAAAGTATTTCACCATTAGTATGATGTTGTCTGTGGTTTTTTTCATAGATATTTTTTATTATGTTGAAAGACTTTTTTAAAATTCCTTGTTTGCTGCAATTTTTAAAAAAATAATGAATGGGTGTTGAATTTTATCAAATGCTTTTTCCTACTTTATTGAAATTAAAGTTTTTAAAATGTTTAATCTGTTAATATAGTGGTTATACTGATTGGCTTCCAGATGTTAAACCAACCTTGACATTTTTTGGAATAAATCTCAGTTAATCAAGATATATTATTTTATATATACTATATAGTTCTGGATTTGATTATATTGGTCTCTAGTTTTCTTCCCTTGTAATGCCTTCTTTGTCTGGTTTTGATATACTGGCCTCATTAAGTGAATTGAGAACTGTTCCTACCTCTTCCATTTTCTGTAAGAGTATGCAAAATTGGTATTATTTCTTCCCTAAGTGCTTGACATAATTCATCAGTGAAGTCACCTAGGTCTAGAGGTTACTTTTGGGGAGGTTTCAAACATAAATATCATTTCTTTAATAGAAACAGGATTATTCGGACTATCAACTATTCTCCTTAGGTGTGCTTGATAGTTTTTTCCTTTTCAAGAAATTTGTCCATTTTGTGTAAGCTGTCAAATTTATTGGCATGAAGTTCTTCATATTTTTCATGTTATTCTCCAATGTTTATAGAATCTGCACTGATATTCCCACTTTAATTCTTAAGGCTGGTAACTTGTGTCTTCTCTGGTTTTTTTCTGGATTAGTCTAGTTAAAGTTTTATCAGTTATATTGATTTTTTTCAAAGAACCAGCTTTTGGTTTCACTTATTTTCTCTGTTTATTTAATTCTAGTTCATTATTTCTACACTCATTATTTCCTTTCTTCTGATCACTTTGGGCTATTTTGTGTGGGGCTGGATGGGTTCTAATTTCTTATAGTTAAAGCTTGGATCATTTTTGAGACCTTTTTAATCTTTTTGAATGTTCCATGTTATACATTTCACACAAATTTTGATAACTATGTTCCATGAATTTTGGTATTTTATGTTTTCATTTCCATTCAGTTTAAAATGATTTTTGCTTTCTCTTCTGATTTTATTTTAATCAATTATTTAGAAGTGTGCTAATTTCCAAACATTTAGTAATATTCCTGATTAATTTTTTTATTGATTTCTAATTTAATTCATCTTTGTCATATACACTATATTTTATAACTACAGTCCTTTCAAATTTATTAGAGTTATTTATGAACCAGAACATGTTTTTTTCTTTATGAAACTGACCTTTAAAGTGAGATTGTTACATTAAAGAAAAAATTAATGTTTATTTCAAATAAAATCTGAATAATTTATACTGCCATTTTTCTATATTATCTTTATTGTACTACATTATCAAATTATATTTTCCCATGTATTTGATAAAATAAAAAAAAATTTTTTAAGTTGCATCTCCCAGGCAATAAGTAAGGTTGAGGAATTTTTTTAGAAATATATTGTGCATTTATATTTATTTTGACTTTCTTGTCAATGTTCTTTGTCCAGTACTTTATTTTAAACATGAGTCTTCTGAATTTACCACTATTATTTATGGAAATGACACATTTTTTACCCTTAATGTTTCTTTTATATAGTAGGTAAAAACAAAGAATGTACATGTGTGTACATATATATAATTGCTATTTATATAGTGTCTGTACATGTATTTTTCTCTCATTCTTAAAACAGTTTTCAAAGGACATATACTATATTTACATACTGTCAATATGTGCCTGGTACTAGTATTACAGCTTTCAAACTGCAGCTGAGGAAATTGAACTAATTGAAGCTACTTGCTGAAGTTTACACAGGAAATTAATTTTAGAGCTAGATTTGAACCCAAGTCTGTCTGTCTCTAAAACCCATGTTCTTATCACTACAACACGTGGCCTTCTCTTGCACAAAGACAAAATTCAAAGTGCCAATGACCTTTTTTGTTGCTACTGCAATTGTATGCTAAAAGACAATAATGAGCCACTTATGTATAAATTTTGATGTTATCTCACTATAGGAGTCATGGAATTCTACAGTCAAGAAATAAGGTCATGCAATCTTAAGCATTCAGAGCCAAATGCCATCCTCCCCTCATTGTCCAAAGGTCATGCCTAGTCTGTCACACCCATAGTGTACTTTCTCTTTCTCTGGACTCAAACTCTTACTAACTACTGTGCCAGTTCCTTTCCCTCTTATACTAGCTACAGTTCCCATGGAAAACTTTCAGAGAGTTTTCTATAGAAGGTCGAGGTCCAAGAGCCTGGCTGACTCACGAAACATTCAATCACAGTTTCCACTGCAGGCCACAATCTTGTTCACTTAGATGAACACAGGAGTCAAGGAATCCCATTTGGCAGAATGGCAGTAAGTAGCCCTTCAAAATGCTTTGCATGCAATCATTATTATCTTAAATTCTGGAAACAAAGAGTGAGTAAAAGAAATGCTTTTCCCATTATCCTTATTATCTCCATAGAAGCAATCTGTACTGGGTTGTAATTCTGTAAAACTACATATTGCAAATGTATCTAGCCACTGCTATGGCTCCTCCATTATGTAATGGCAGCTGACCTCTGCTCCCACTGACATCCCTCCAACACATTCTGTTCACCTCATTAACATGGGCTTAGGATGACAGACTTACAGCTCCTCTGGATGTTTGGATGTTTGGGTCTGTCCAGATAATTAATCCCAGTTAAGAGTTTTATCTCTTCCCTCAAGTTGTTGCTACCAGTAGCTAGTAGGAGTACTTAATAGTTTTGGCCAAAAAAAAGAAAAAAGGCAACTACATTATTCTTGGCTCTATGGAGCAAACAAACATAACATGGCTTAGCCCTGTTAAGATCTGTTGAGTGACAGAATCCAGACTCTAAAGGTTTCTTACTTGTGCATCAATGCCAGGCACTATGTTCAAGGACACAACAGTGAACAAAACAGGAATGAAAAATTCCTACTCTCATGGAACTTATATTCCAGGGGGAACTATATGTATACCTCATTTCATTGCACTTCGCTCTACTGTACTTTGCAGATATTGCATTTTTTACAAATTG
This sequence comes from Camelus bactrianus, assembly GCF_048773025.1. Taxonomy (NCBI): domain Eukaryota; kingdom Metazoa; phylum Chordata; class Mammalia; order Artiodactyla; family Camelidae; genus Camelus; species Camelus bactrianus. Next base: position 37,220,048 of record NC_133550.1, on the reverse strand, counting down.
AAGATCTGTGAAAAACCTACAGCAAGTCTATCAGTGACATTTTTTCCAAAAGCATTTGCTCACTTCTTATTTCTGTGTCACAGTTTGGTAATTCTCACAAGATTTTAAATTTTTTTTGTTATGGTGACCTGTGATCAGTGCTCTTTGATGTTACTGTTGTAACTGTTTTGGGGTGCTATGAACCATGCTCATATAAAATGGTGACCTTAAAAAAGTGTGTGTTCTGATTTCTCCACCAACCAGTTGTTCCCCCATTTCTTTCCCTCTCCTGGGCCTCCCTATTCTCTGAGATGAAACAATATTGAAATTAGGGCAATTAAAAACTCTACCATGGCCTCTAAGTGTTAAAGTGAAACGAAAAGTTGCACATCTCTCACTTTAAAGCAAAAGCTGGAAATGATTAAGCTTAGTGAGAAAGGCATGTTGAAAGCCAAGGCAGGATGAAAGCTAGACCTCTTGGCGATGAACAAAATGATGAGAAAGTGAAACAGCCTTATTGCTAATACAGAGAAAGTTGTAGTGGTCTGGACAGATGATCAAACTATCTACAACATTCCCTTAAGCCAAAGCCTAATCCAGAGCAAGATCCTAACGCCCTTCAATTTTATGAAGGCTGAGAGAGGTGAGGAAACAGCAGGAGAAAAGTCTGAAGCCAGCAGAGGTTGGCTCAGGAGGGTTAAGGAAAGAAGCTGTCTCTATAACATAAAAGTGCAACTGGAAGCAGCAATTGCTAATGTAGAGGTTGCTGCACGTTACCCAGAAGATCTAGCTGAGATATTTAATAAAGGTGGATACACTAAACAACAGATTTTCAGTGCAGATGAAACAGCCTTCTATTGGAAGAAGATGCCATCCAGGACTTTCATAACTAGAGAGGAGAAGTCAATGCCTGGCTTCATAGCTTCAAAGGACAGGCTGACCCTCTTGCTAGAGGTTAAGGCAGCTGGTGACTTTAAGTTGAAGCCAGTGGTTATCTACCAGGGCCCTAAAGAATTACGCTGAATCTACTCAGCCTGCGCTCTATAAACAAAACAAGAAAGCCTGGATGACAGTGCATCTGTTTACAACATGGTTTACCGACTATCTCAAGCCCACTATTGAAATCTACCATTAAGGAAAAAAGATTGCTTTCAAAATATTACTGCACATTTGAAATGCACCTGGTCACTAAAGAGCTCTGATGGAAATGTACAATGAGATTAAATGTTGTTTTCATGCCTCCTAACACAACATCCATTCTGCAGCCCATAGATTAAGGAGTAATTTTCACTTTCAAGTCTTATTATTTAAGAAATACATTTCATAGAGCTATAGCTGCAATAAATAATGATTTCTCTGATGGGTCTGGGCAAAGTCAATTGAAAACCTTTTGGAAAGGATTCACCATTCTAGAAGCCATTAAGAACATTCGTGATCATGAAAAACATCAAAATATCAACATTAATGGGGGTTGGAAGAAGTTGATTCCTATGCTTTTGGATGACTTTGAGTGGCTCAAGACTTCAGCAGAAGAAGTAGCCACAGATGTGGTGGAAACAGCAAGAGAACCAGAATTAGAAGTGGAGCCTGAAGATTTGACTGAATTGCTTCAACCTCATAATAAAACTTTCACAGATGAGGAGTTGCTTCTTATGGACGAGAAAAGAAAGTGGTTTCTTGAGATGGAATCTACTGTTGGTGAAGATGCTATAAAGATTGCCGAAATGACAACAGAGGATTTAGAATATTACATAACCTTAGTTGATAAAGCAGCAGCAGGGTTTGGGAGGATTGACTCCAACTCTGAAAGACGTTCTACTGTTGGTAAAATGCTACCAAAGAATATTGCATGCTCCAGAGAAATTGTTCTTGAAAAGAAGAGTCAACTGACATGGCAAACTTCATTGTTGTCTTATTTTAAGAAATTGCCACAGCTGCTCCAGCCTTCAGCAACCACCACTCTGATCAGTCAGCAGCCATCAACATGGAGGTAAGACCCTCCACCAGCGAAAAGACTGTGACTTGCTGAGGCTGAGATGATGGTGAGCATTTTTTAGCAATAAAATATTTTTAATTAAAGTATTACATTTTTTAGACATGTTGCTATTACACACTTCACAAACTACAGCATGGTGTAAACATAACTTTTATGTGCACTGGGAAACCAAAAAATTCTTGTGATTAGCTTTATTGTGGTGATCTAGAACCAAACCTGCAGCATCTCTGAGGTATGCTTGTAAATGTCCCTATTAAAAAAAATATGGCTCCCAGTGCTGTCATTCATGAGTTGTAAGTGCTTGTAAGTTACATAAGCTGAAAGTTACATAAACTCTCATCTTTCTCATCAGGGTAGTGATTATAGCTAGGGTAGTTATAAAAGTGAAAAGAGGTAACAGAGAAAGTGTTTTAGCACAAGGCCTAGCACATAATAAGCCCTAAATGTAAATAAGATTTATTGTTGTTGTTGTTGTTATTATTATTAGATTTCTGCTCATTCCTATTTTCAGTGACACTATACACATTATTTTAAAAATGTATTTTATATACTTTCAACCAAATCAGTCAAATGCCCATAGTCTGATTCTCTGTTGTATTATACCTGACAAAATTCTAACCATGTTTCCCAACATTATCTCCGCTCAACTACACTGTATTTTCTTTACTTTGTTGAAGTCCTTGTTAACTTAAAATGGATCAGATATGTCCTCCCAAATCCAATTTGTTCAGCCCAAAATTAACTTTCCTATGCATATAACGTAGGTCCCACAAGAGAAGGATGTTGGTATCTTGGGTGATTCATGGAGATAGAAGCAGTCATGAGAATCAGCAGCATTGTGGAAGCTCTTGCAGACAAACAGACAGTCATATGCATCGCAAGGCAGGATGCTAAGGGACCAATCAGCTCAGAAACATTGACTCTGTCACTTATGCTGCTTAGAGGAAATGAACAGCAAAAAGCTCTTATTCAAAACACAATAACAAAAAAGCTCTTATTTAAAACTGTGCAAATGGAGATGGAGGGAGCTATGGGGTGGTCTTAGAGCATTCAAACAAAATTAATAGATCTGGGACTCTAGTCTTCCCTCCGTCCCTAACCTGATGCATGAAACTGAAAAGGCCATACTTTCTCTCCATGCTCATCTGTAAAATCAGGCTGGGCCATTTTAAGCTTCCTTTTTGCTTCTAAATTGCTGTTAATCTCTGCTGCATAGTTATTTTTGAATGAGAAGTCTATAAGAACAGAACTTTCTTAAAGAAAATTTCCTTTTTTCTTCATTAATAATGTGGAGGAAATAAGACCTACCTGACAGAGTTGCTGTGAGGGTCAAACTGGAAAGCACACGCGGAGCACTGGGTATAACATCTGGGATGCTGGGGGTGACCAAGGCATGATGTTCCCTCATGTCATGATGATCCTGACAGTGTAAAATAATCAAATTTTAAAAGTGACGTGGATTAAAACAAACTATGGTAGAGGAAGAAGAAAGTAAACAAATGTAGAACAAAGTTAAAATGTCTGGGTGTGGGATTATGAATATTTGGGGTTCTTTTCTCTATTTGAGAGACAACACAGGTAATAGTTTGACTCATGGCTTTTCTTGGCATTGAAACCATTTCTTTCACCAACTGTGGGACTTTAAACAAACTTTATGACCTCTCTGTAAATGAAGATGTAATAATACTTCCTTATTTAGAAATGAGTTTATATTTATGAAGCACATGTTATTAAGCACTATTTGAGTTTATTAAATCAAATACTTTCCAAATCTGCAACAATGCACATGTGCACTCCTATAATGGAAAGGAAGGAACATTCTTTTATAAAGCAATGATTATTGCCCCTAACTTAGTAATTTTTTTCCATGCCAGGCCCTGCTCTAAGCACTGAATGTGGATTAATTAACCCTCACAATAATCCTGAGAAATGGGTACTATTATCAGAGGTGAGAAACACCCAGAGGGCAACTGTCCTAGTTTCTTCAGTCTCACCAAGGCACAGGGTAGAATCTGCTCATCCCTATGGGCTCCTCCTAGTTTACTGGCCTCTGTAGATAGTACATCTTGAATCTCATCTGCGAGAAGCTGAGCTGCTCTGGATGAACTGGGACAAAACTAGACTAGTCTCGCCTTCTTGTCCTTTTCTCTTCCCTGCACCTACTTAAGGATCCAGTTCACATGCTCCTCTCGCTTCTCCTCTTACCAAAACTACCTCTCTTCAGGTTCTCATGTAAGAGGAAGTGATAGGTTGATGGACTAAAGACTTGGTTTGATTTCTGGTTATATCTTAAATGCTGTGTAACTTTGGATAACTTGCTGGATGCCTTTGAGTCTGAAATTCATATGCAAATTTCAGTCCACTCAGTTTGAGAATTGTGTGTGTGCATGTGTGTGTGAAAGAGACAGAGAGAGACTGTTACCCATTGAGACAGTGAACACATGTTGTCTCAGAAAACTTAAAGGAGGGCAATGGTGAACATCCACTCTAGACCTTTGTGCTAGAGTTAGAATGGCCAAATCCCCTGGAAATACCTACCTCCATCTCTCATGGTGCTATTATACACCAATATAGGGAAATGGACTCATAGGGTGACATCTCCTAAAATTCAGGATGAGTCTTTGATTTCCTGTAGCTCGATGCCATGATTTTCATTAGGCAGAGTGCCCACTGATTTTCACTGTGATGAAAGCCCACAGTTGACATTTTCAGTGTCTTCTGCATATTTGCTGCTCCCCAAAAACAAGAGAGAAAGAGAAGCCATTTATAGAATGATGTTTGTTTGCTTTCACTTATTCTTATTACCCAGAATAATCCCAATTTGAAAGTCTCCGGCCAGAGGACTATCAAATGTAATAATAAAACGCTTGTAAGATTTCTTTACTGCTTTTTCAGAAATTGCCCATTTTGACAAAACTTAGAGCAATATTAGTGTTTTCAGAAAAATGCTACTAGGTAGCATGCATATAATTTGGCCTACTACTTTAAAAATTACTCTAACTTATAGCTTAGAACCTGTTAAATTTATGGCATGACTTTTTTTTTTTTAAAGAATGAATAAAAAGGCTCAGTGGAAAACTACAAATTTGTTTTTACCCTAAGCATTTTACACTTGAGAAAGAAAAAGGATGCGTTTGTTATTTTGACCTTTCACACACCTACTTGCCTTGCAGGTTGCATTAGTAATTCTCAACATCTACTACAATTGCTAGTAGTTATGTGTACGAAGAAACCATTTCTCAGCCATTTCTTTGTTCAGATCCTTTAAGAAGGAGACAGCCTAATTTTCTGGTTCAAAACATTAGCATCAATTCGAGTTTTCAGTATCACCAAGTAAATATGCACTCAGTATAAAAGTATGGCCGCCTTTTACTGAACAACTCAGCAGATCTTCTGCTGAAAGAGCTGCATGTATTCTTAATCAATTTCCAACAACTCTGCAATACAGATACTATTATTCCCACTTTACAGATAGGAAAATTGAGGATTCAAGCATCTAAGACACTTGATTGAGATCACACAAAAAGCAAGTTACAGAGCCTGGAATAAAAACCAGGTTTGTCTTCTTTCCAATTCACCATAACTTACCAAGTTATTTTAGAATCAAATAGAGTCATGCAAAAAACAAATGATTGATATAAAAGTTTCCAGTGCAAAGCTGATTCTACTCACAACTTTGTCTAGTTAGAGAGAATTGGCAAAAATAAAATAATTTGGGCTTTGAAATCTACTAGACCTGGATTCAAAACCAGCTCCACCATTTGACATGTGCATGGTTTTGGAGAAGTTTTTTAATATCTGTAACATCACCTCATAAAGTTGGGAAGATTAAATAAGATAAATCTCAAAAGTACCAAACACATTATTTGCGCCTAGTATGGACTTAATAAGTGGTATATATCTTTAGCCCATTATTATTTTTTTAAAAAAACATGATTTTAAATGGCCTAAAAATATAAGTATTCAAAAGCAGTTGTCCCACAACTTCCGAAGACATTGTATTTCTTTTGTTTTGTCACTTATCAGAAGGGACATAAACCACCTTCAGATAGAGGTTTTGGAGGCTCTGTAAGAGGACCCACTTCTTTTTTTTACCACCAGAAAAGGTGCAATTCTTTTTTTACCACCAGGAAAATAAAGGCAACTTTCCTTCCTCAGATGCACAAGATTTCTATTAAGTGAAAGCAGATTGAATGCGGGTCTGACAAGATTTGGCATGGGGTCTAATAGAAACTGAAATGGAACTGGGACTCAACATGATTTATCACAGCAATTTTTATAAATACCAAAATGGAAAACTTTTTTGGTGTTGGAATGAAAAAGTGAATTGACTGTCCCATTAAGGGATCAGTCAGTACTTTTCATAGGTCATTTGAACTGAACCGAAGGGATGTTAAAAGAACTTGAAATACTGATGTCTGTAGCTACTAAACCAAGTCTGACCAACACTCATAAATATAATGGGATTGGGCAGCAGCTGCTCTGAATGGCGGGCAAAGCTGCTTTCTAAAAAATAGTGGAGAACTATGTTTACTGGGTCCAGGAAGAAGTGATAGTTGATTTTATCCAAGGAGTTCATGAGAGGGAAATCTTGGCAGAGATGAAGGGGCATGCAGGCCAAGACCAAAGTGCTGTCTGTAGGAAGAGCTCTCCAGGGAGAAGTCACTGTGCTCTCCCAAGTGGAAAAGCCCATGGAAAACTTGTGCTACGCAGATTTTTCTTTTTTTTTACTTTTTCCCCTGCTATACTTTCTGGCTAGTTTGCAATGCTCTGCTGCATGGAGTTCTTAATCTTCTCAGTTCATACTTTTGTCATAATTAAGCTTTGTAATGACACTGTTCTCACATGTATCCCACTGGAATAGTTTTTCACTCAGGGCTGCCAACTTTAAGAAACTTGATGACACTAGGAAGTGAAATCTATCTGCATTCCATATAGGCATTTATGTATTTATACAGTGTCTATGAAGCGGCATAAACGCAGTGCTGCTCTGGCCAGCTGCTCTGTCAGAATGATGATGATACACAGCTCTTCCAAATGCCTTACACTTTATAGAGGACTTTTCATACAAGCCAAGAAGAGGGAGAATATTTTCCTGGGTACCTATGATGTGTGGGGTTCCAAGCTAAAGGTTTTATTCCGCCCTCACCATTACCTATGAGATAATCATCATTTACATTATTCAGTTGAGAAAACCAGAGAGGTTCAGCAACCTGTTCAAATCACAAAGCTAATAAATAGCAAACTTGGGGCTAGAACCCAAATACTTTGAATCTAAGCCAGGGCTACTATAGGAAGAGAAAGCTGGAAAAGTATATCAGTGTAAGAATATACAGGGTGTTCAAGTCCAGCTAAGGATTTTAGATATAAATATTTATTTTGCAGGCGAGAGGAAATTATTCAAGGTTATCAGGAAGAAAATGAGCTTTGAGCATTCTCGGTTCTCACAACCTAACTCTGGGTGCCTTTCCTTTCTCTTTATTCAACTCAGCCCTATCTATATTCCTTCCATGAGCCTATCCTTCCATTCATTTATACTATTCTATCTTATGAGGAAGCTTCTCTTATTAATTTCACCTAACAAATCAGAAAAAGGAGGCACAGAGAGGTAAAGGATTTTGCCCAAGGCCAAAGCCAGACAGACAGGATTAGAACTCAGGTCTCCCTGGACTTCACAGAGCACAACTCCATGCATGTATGCACATAAATATGTGTGGTAGTAAGTATTTGACTGTAGAAGCCCATATAAAATTTCAGCTTACTGTAAAACCCACTGTCAAAAAAAAAATTTCAAAACACTATACATTTCAGGTAGAGAATATCCAAAATGCCACGATGACCTGTAACACAAGGAAAACAGCAAAAACAAAGGAATACAAATAACTGTTGCAATCACCAAGCTGAAGTCGTGGGATGCTACTGATTACTGAACTCTCACAAACGTCCTAAAAGGAGTGCCTCTGGATGGATGCTGACTCGCCATCATTTTTCTCAGCTAATGTCATTGCTGCACAGAACATCATAAAGTTCAGGGACAAAGAAAATAATTCTAGACTCCTTTACAGGAAAGAAAAAGTACGTTTCAAGGAGAAGTGGATTTTTTCCCACTTGTTTTTGCTTTATCATGGCACATTAACTTGATGAAAATTTCCCTTGTGGATATGAAGAATTGTTTTGACCCCATGTATTTGTATACTTGTTCTGATGGTTCTAAATTTAGCAAAGAATTACTGTCACCATTGATCCTAGAGAATTATTCACCTGTTAGTGAGTCAATAGCTGCATGGGTTTGTGGTATCATGAGGGATACTGACTGTCAAGTTTATTTACAGTAATTGATAATTTTTTAATTGTTCTCTGCTCCTGTTCCTAAAATAACTAAGTAAGGATGATCATTTCCCTGGATGAAGAAAAACCTCATATAAGTCAGAGGGGAAAAGGGTTCGGGCACATGTACTTGAGAAGAAATAGGACACGCCTAAAGAGCTTCTAGGATTGTTCTGATGTGGCAAAACCTTAAGTAACCCTCGGAAGCCAAGCGGACTGTTGTCTCCCATGGGAAGTGTGCCCTGCGTGAAGTGCTCCCCTCCCTTCTCTTTGTCCCATCCTTGCTTACCTCTAGCACCTTTCACAGTGGTTGACCTCCTTCCCCATCAGAGTGCCTGCACTCAGATACTGAGTATGCACTCCACAGATATGTCAGATTACTGAATCTGTTCTTGAGGCTGCTTCCACTGTGTTCCACGACCTTGGGCAAGTTACTATTTGCTCCATGCCTCAGTTTCCTCATCTGTAAAATGCAATAACAGAATTTACAAGATAGCTGTGAGAAGTCAGTGTGTTTTTACATGTAAAGTGCTCAATAAAATAAAAGGTTATTTCTCCAGTGCAGATGGTCCTTGCCAAATGGCTGCTCTCAGGGTAATGACTCCAGGATCAAACTTTTCCTATCTTGTAACACCATCATCCTTAACACCTGGAATCCAAGAGTGCACGGAAGGGGAAGAAGGAGGATAATTATATCTGGGAGGTTTGGTAATGACATGCAAACCAGTCTCAAGACTCTTCCTAGGTGCCAGGGGACTGGCCAACAGCTGTCATTATGTGCACTAGCATAAAGTCAACCTGTTTAGTGAATGCATAGCATTCTCTGTCACCGGAAAGACTTAAACAGATACTAGCAATTATTTGTAATATTCAAAGCTCTAAAATCATACAAGTGGATGTACATAGATGGGTGATTTAGTTTCAATTGCTTAAGTATCACTGCTTTCATTTTAAATTCAATTGTTTTCTGCACAGCTCTCTGTATGTCTCTGGAACCACTCTGCTATCCTTGATGCTTCCAGCCCACCTGAGATCTTTAAGCCGGAGGTCACAAAGATCTACAGAGGAACGGCAGATGATGTAAATGAACGATGCAGCAGAGGTGAGTGGGGACTGCAGGGCTCTGGAGAGGAGCACCTGCTCCATCAGGTGTCCTGACAGTGGTCAGCAGAAACACTATCCCAAACTTTCCCAGGTCTCCAACTTCCCCATAAAAGCCAAAATTTGGGATTTCTATGTGAAATCTCCCCAGTTTAAAACATTGGCAACTACTTCCAATGTTTTAAAAACACAGGGTGGGCAAAAATACATGTTTGCCAATGAAAGCACAGCATTTTCAGAGAATTCTGTTAACAGTGATACCTGTCAACATAATAATATGGTGATATTTAAGACAGCGATGAAAAGATGCTTGAGAAAATGATGTGAAAGCAGGACCATGAGATGCGTAAAGAGGGCAGTCAAAGGGTGGAAGATTATTTTACAAGTCTGCTGCTTCACCAGCCCAGAGGATGCCTTCGTTCTGCCACCCAATCCCCCGAGTGTGTTCGGGGATCTCATTGAGGATATGGTCCCTATTATAGGATAGTGATTAAGTGTAGAGACTCTGGAACCAGTCTACCTAGGTCTGAAGACTGACACTATGACTTAACTGGCTGTTAATCCCATTCTCCAATTTGTAAACTGAGGATACTAGTGGTATCCATGTCAGAGGATTGCTGAGTGGTGTCAATGAGCTAATATGTATAAAATATTTAGAATATGCCTCATGTGTAGTAAGTGCTCAATATATGTTAGCCAATAATTTTTTATTATTACCTCTGGCTTGTGGGCTGAATTTGACCGGTTGGGCCTTCAGTTTGGAATTTTTCCTTTAAACCACGGCAACTGGGATTCAGGTCAGAAAGCACTTAGTAGCTGATAAAACCAAGCATGAGAGGATAGCCTTGGCTTCCTGGGAAACTCCTGGCACCTCTTGCTTTGCCCCACTCTCACTCTTTGCTCCCTACTTAATTTCTGCTTCTACCTGGCTGTTGGGTCTCTGTGGTTGTAGCTCAGATTTTCAACTCTGTTCTTGCTTTTTGCATTCACAATGTTATTTTTCTTCTTTGAACTTAATTCCCCATAGATGAGCCCCACTACTCCCTGGCCTCTCACCCACTTTGACCACTAGTACTGGCCTGCCTAAGCTGAAAATCCCAGAAGAAACAAGGTTTGGAGACGTTAAGCAATTCATCCAAAGTCACATAGCCAATATGGCAAGGAACCAGGAACTGAACCAGATCTCAGGACTTCAGTCCAGAATCCCAAACTTTCAACCATACTGTAGTCAATCTCTATTTTGCAGAAGCAGAAATTTGAGTCTCAGACAATTTTGGAGGTAGCTTATGAGAACAAACCACTTAGCTAGGAGGTCAACCTAACCCCAGGAGTCATATCTCAATGGGCCTTTGCTGTTCTCAGCTGATTATGGAGGTGTGCAGAATTCCCATGAGGTGACAAAAGCTTTGTTTGTGACAAATAGCCGTATAATGAAAAATAAAATTTTAGTGAAAGTTAAAAATGCATGCAGTTAGCTATCAGCCACGGATCTGCACAGGAAGCTGGATCTCAACAGAATTAAGAGAAGCTTCATAAAGATGCGGCTGTTTCAGTGTGGTATTGGCACAAAAACAGACACATGGATCAGTGGAACAGAACAGAGTGCCCAGAAATAAACCCACAGAATTATGGTCAACTCATCTTTGACAAAGGAAGCAAGAATATGCAATGGAGTAAAAGTCTCTTCAGCAAGTGCTGTTGGGAAAACTGGACGGCCACATGTAAATCAATGAAATCAGAACACTCTCTCACACCATACACAAAAATAAACTCAAAGTGGCTGAAAGACTTAAGCATCAGACAAGACGCTATCAATCTCTTAAAAGAAAACATAGGCAAAACATTCTCTGACCTAAATCTTAGCAATGTTCTCCTAGGGAAGTCTACCCAGGCAATGGAAATAAAAGCAAAAATAAACAAATGGGATCTACTTAAACTTATAAGCTTCTGCACAGCAAAGGAAACCATAAGCAAAACAAAACGATAACCTACAGAATGGGAGAAAATATTTGTAAAAGATGAGACTGACAAGGGCTTGATTTCCAGAATATATGAACAACTCATACAACTCAATAACAAAAAAATACACAACCCAATCCAAAAATTGGCAGAAAACCTAAACAAGCAGTTCTCCAATGAAGACATACAAATGGCCAATAGGCACATGAAAAAATGCCCAATATCACTAATTATCACAGAAATGCAAATCAAAACTACAATGAGATATCACCTCACAACAGTCAGAATGGCCATCATTAAAGAGTCCCCAAATGATAAATGCTAGAGAGGGTGTGAAGAAAAGGGAACCCTCGTACACTGTTGGTAGGAATATAGTTTGGTGCAGCCATTGTGGAAAATAGTATGGAGATTCCTCAAAAAACTAAAAATAGACTTACCCTATGATCCAGCAATCCCACTCCTGTGCATACACTTGTAGGGAACTCTAATTTGAAAATTACATGCAACCTAATATTCATAGCAGCACTATTTACAATAGCTAAGACATGGAAACAACCTAAATGTCCATTGACAGGTGACTGGATAAAGAAGTTGTGGTATATTTATACAATGAAATACTACTCAGCTATAAAAAAAATAATACCATTTGCAGTAACATGGGTGGACCTGGAGACTGTCATTCTAAGTGAAGTAAGTCAGGAAGAGAAAGAAAAATACCATATGATAACATTCATATGTGGAATCTAAAAAAAGAAAAAAGAAGACACAAATGAACCTATTTACAAAACAGAAACAGACTCACAGACATAGAAACAAACTTATAGTTACCAGGGAGGAAATGGGGTGGGACAGGATAAATTGGGAGTTCAAGATGTGCAGATACTAACTACTGTGTATAAAATAGTTAAACAACAAGTTTCTTCTGTATAGCACAGGAAACTATTCAATATCTTATAGTAACCCATTATGAAAATGAATATATGTATGTGTATGTATGACTACAACATTATACTGTACACCGGAAATTGACACATTATAAACTGACTATACTACAATTAAAAAATAAATTTAAAAAAATGTGGCTGTTTCTTTCAACAAAACCAAGGGTCTAAGCACAGATTCACAAAATGATAGCCCACTAGCTAAGTCTGATGATTTGGGGGAGGGAAGAACATGTTGTTAAACAGCATTTGAATTCTGTTAAATAGAACACGAGTCTCCTGTATGCCTTAGCTTCTGGGACTCTTTTTTTGGAATTTTGGTTCATTGGCCTATTATATAGAATAAGTGAGTGTTAAGAATTAAGTTTCCATACATAACATTTTCTATTCCCCCTATAGATGCTCATTAGTTTTGCTACCTTATTGCTAAAATAAAACAGAAAAGCCATTTGAAATATTTTAACAAAATGCCTTTTTCCCCCATGAATCTTTAAATTCATTTCAAAAAGTGATGAGCCTGGAAGAATGTTATCTGAGGATCAGTGAAACATCTTGTTGGTTCAGTTTCAGGGTTACTTCACAGAGTTCACATAGCATATGCCAGACATAGAGCTAAGGACTTTCACAGACATTTCATTTCTTCTTCACAAAAATCCAATATGCTTTATTTAATAATATTATCCCCATTTTACAGTTTTGGTAACTTTGGTTCAAAGAGGCTTAGTTATTTGCCAATATCACATCACTGGGAAATGGTGGATTGGGAGTTCCTGCCTAAATTCAGTGCTCTTCACAATTTCATGCTGCCTCCCACTAGCGTGATTCAGCTCTTGGAAATAATTTTCAAAAAAAAAAAGTAGCCTAAAAAAGTATCCATCTATTAAAAATGATTCCATTGTCCCTCTATATACCTTGTCATGACTGTGATGGAGGAGAGCGTCAGTTGTTTGAGATATTCAATAACAATTCCTTGGATGGTAGCTCTAATCTTAGCTTCCTATGGACCCTGTTTCTTCAGGCAATGAACAATTTGCATGGCAAGTTTACCTCTGAGCAAGACACTAGAGTTGAATCCAGGGACACTTAGAATAGTTTCATAGGAAACCTTGATTTCAGAACAGCATTAAAACTTGGCAAAAATTCTACATTTATGGTTCACTATTGATTATACACTTAAATCTTTTTATAGTTTTCAAGTGTCTATTGAATTCTACTTCAACACAATAACCATTTATATTTCACAATGAAAACGGCAAGACAATGACTTTTTAAAGTTCATTTGAAACTATATTTTTTATTCCTGGTAATAACCTTTCCCACTCCTTGGCCATTCTCCCTCCAGGCTTTCTAAAAATATCAAAAAGTGAGGGACCCAGGACCCATGTTTTAATCTCATGTCATAAGAATCTCCCATCTACAAAATACTCCCAGACTCTCCTTCTTGGTTCAGTCACCTACTAACCTTTAGCCCACCTCCCCTAATTTTTTGAAGATTTTCACTCCTATCTCACTGTCACACTCTCCAGCATGATTTTTATCACAATTCTTGGTAAATTCTATAGATCAGAGCCTAGCCACGTAGTGAATATTGTAGGCTTTGTGGGTCAAGAGACAAAAACAAGACTATTATGTAGGTATTTATATAACAAAGCAGAAAACTGTAGCTTGTCCCACCCACTTCATTTGCCTGAAGTGATATTCTAGTCAGTTTCACCCTCTGCCCCAGTGACCCAGATCCCAGAACATTCTTTATCCCTGGGCAGCTGGCCAAGGTGAGGGAGCTCATTGAATCTCTGTCTCCTGGGCTGAGATTCCACAGCTTGGTGCCTGGCAGTTGTCAACAGTGAAGTCCCTAGTGGGAAGGTGATGGCCAGCATGAGTCTTGCACAGTGATGAGGTGTGGTCACCAGCTGGAGCAGCTAGCACAGGGAGTGGAGGTGTGCACAGGGCAGGAATGCACCAGTTGGTATCTGTGGCTCACAATGCTAGCCAGCTTCAGTGGTGCTGGGGGCTGTACAAAATAAGGCACTGAAACAGAATGGGCCAGACTGGGCTGTGGTTTGCCAACTTCTGATGTAGATTATCATTCCAATACCTTGGTCTCTCAAGCTCTGGATTTTTTTTCTTCCAATGATCTTGTCCTCACCCTACCTGTGACATTCATTCTCATGTTATGACTTACTGCCCCAAACTGCAACAACTCCCCAGAAATTCAATTCTAAGCACCCGCTCTCTTACACCAACTCCCATGTTTCCAGCACATTCACTATAGTCTTTCAAGTCCAACAATTCTTCAGCTCACCAACTCTGACAATTTACTGATCCTTACCTTCCTTTTACTGTATTTCAGTGCCTTCACGTTTTCCCTACCTGGCTTCAAAACCATAGGAATCATAGCCATCACTTCCTTCCATATAGTTCTAACTCCTTTGCCATTCTCTGACTTCATCATCACACCTGGCATAACCCCAGCTCTGCCTAAATACAATTTTCTGCCTGCTCCTTACTGCATCCACAAAGCTGAACAGGGCTGAAGAAAAACATTATTGTACTAGTTGGTTTCAGTTAAATTCATAGCCTCTTCCCTCAAGTGGCCTTAGGGCTGCCTGTGTAACCCCACATTCATTCATTCTTCTAGATTAGTATTACATGTCTCCTCCTTTTTCCTTCAAGCTCTATTGTCTCATACTCAGTTGATGATCATCCTTCTTATTTCAATTTTTAAAAATGCAGAAGATATATTTCCCACAAGCTCACACTACTACATCTATACCGCCACTCACATCTGTGCTCTAAGAGTTTCATTCTCTCCTGGGCATATTCTGCCCGTGTTCTCGCTTAAGGAAACTTGAGCATTAAATCCCACCCACCTTGCCTACTCAAAGACATCACTCCAGAAATGCATCTCTCTATCTGCTGCATCAACTTTTTCTCCTTACTGAGTCATTCTTGCAAAGGTACAATAAAGCTGTAATTTATTTCAGATTCGAAAAGACTTCTTAACTCCACATTTCCTAAAGCTACTTTCCCATTTCTATGTCCTTTATTGATTCATATCAATACTTATTGATATTTTCTGGTTCCAATTTCTTCTCTCCCTAGTCTGCCTTCAACCTATTCAAATCAGGCTTTGCTCCCTGCATGCCACCAAAACTACTTTAGTCAAAGTCATTGGCTTTCAGAGTTTTAAAGCAAATGAACCCACAGAATATTACTCATCTTAGTTCCTCAATTTTAATTAACCTTTCAGCAGCATTTGGCACAACTGATCATTCTGTCCTTGAAATTCTTTATTTACTTAGACCACTTCACTTAGAGACCACACCTTCCAACTTCACTAATGTGTCTTTCTTAGTCTTTATTGGTTCCTTATCTCCCCAATCTCTAAACCCTCAAATGCCCCAAAGAGCTTAGACCTTTCCTACATTGATACTCATGGTTTTGGGAATCTCATCCAGACTCATGATTTCAAATACTATCTTTACACCAACAATATCCAAATTGACATCATAGTCTAGACCCCTTCCTTGACTCTAAACTCATATAACCAATTATCTGTTCAGTATCTCCTCTTGGGTATCCAAAAAAAAAGACGTCTCAACTTTAACATGGCCAGGGGACTTTCATTTCTGAGAGTAAAATTATCTGGGTACCTGAATCAACTCTCTAGTTTAAAAATAACTAAAACTCCTGAGTTGAAATTTTTCATAAAAATAATACCAATAATCAGACAATAAAGTTAGTCCAAGGACTGTCAGGAAGCAAGAAATCTGAAAAATTAGCGGAGCACTGGAAATTACTGTCACGCTCAGGTAATTTGTCCAGTAGAGTAACTGTAAGGTTCAATATTCATGGTTTATACGGTGCATGAAAATTTGGAAAACACTCTAAACCTGCCGAAGATGGAAAATTCAATAGGCAATCTTCTCCCCATAAAACTGGAGCCCTAAAATGTTATGTTTATGAGTGGCATATAAGTTTTATAGGCAATATATCAGTTTATGGTGGTATATCGCCATCTACATCAGTATATAGATAACATCTGATAGTATATGTACTCCAATATTCTTCTTGGCTGTCTAGGTTCTTTGCATTTTCACATAAATTTTAGAATCCAATTGTCAATTCCCGTCACACATAGAAAAAAATAACCTGCTGGATTTTAATTGTGATTGTATTGAATCTAAAGATCAACTTGAGGACAGTTGACATCTTCACAATATTGTTATCTATAAACATGGTATATCTCTCCATTTACTTAAGACATCGTTATTTTCTTTCAGCCATATAATTTTCAAGTTTTCACTACAGAACTCTCTATCAGCTTGACAATTTTCAAGTTTTCACTATAGAAGTTTTATACACCTTTTTGTATATATATTTTTACGTACTTGATACTTTTAAAAGCTAATATAAATGGTAATTTTAGATCTATTTTTAATGTTTATTGCTATGATATAAAAATGTAATTGATTTTTATATACTAAACTTTTACCCAGAGATTTTGCTAAGTTCATTAGTCCTTATCGTTAGTTTGAACATTCCTTTGGATTTTCTGATGACATTTGCTTTTAACTTTAGTAATCTTATTGATTTAACATTACTTCTGTGAAGAATTCATCTCTACTTCACTTTTTACTTTTGCTTTGCTGGGGAGAAATTAGAGTAATGTGAGAGTGTAATCTAGATGAAGAGCCACACAGGACCCAAAGATACAAAATGCGCAAAAGATTATTCTAGTTAAGGATTCTTTTTCTAGTCTTACCTTTCTTATTCCTCACTGAGAATTTACCTCAAGGCCTGAAAACTTCTGGTATATTCCAGAGAAAATAAGAATTTCCTAAGGCATCTCTGAAAATTATTCCAAAATTCTTCTTCATCCATCTTTTCCCTCAATAGTACTTTATGCCTAAACTCTGAAGAGTAACAGATTAAACCATAGCTTCAGATTTTTATGTCTTTATCAAAATCAAGAATTATCTGGACGATGATGCCCATATAATAAAAACCAAAGTTATAAGATGATTTTCTGACCTTAATAAAGAATAATATAACAAGTGAAAAGAGTTCAGGCTTCAGCATTCTAAGCTTTAAGTTCAATTCCTCTCTCTTTCACTTGCTGGGTGAGTGACCTTGAGTAAATTACCTTTGTACATCTCATTTTCTGCATCTCTGTAAAGGAGATGTTAGCTGCCTCCTCAAAAATGCTGTAAGAGTTCAGTAAGCTGACACGTGTAAAGCTCTAGTGTGCCACAGCCATTCAACGAGTACCAGTTCTACTGTTTTGAGATATATCATACGTAACCTTTTCCCAAGAAAACTTGGAATGTGAATGACTAGATATCAATTTGGGATGTTATTAAGTACATCTCATTTTTTCCTATTTTTAAGCTGTAGCCACACCTCAAAAATACTAAGTTATTCCAGAATAATTTAAAACTTCGATAACTTGCTATTACTGCACATAAACACTGTGATGGCAGCCACTACAAATTCACATGATTTCACTTCTGTTAGATCCTGATATTTTACTGCATCCCTAAATATCTCTTTCTCATTCCTTATAGCAGTTCTTTCAAATCTTCTCCATTCTTTTCAATGCCTTAAGGACATCTCAGTGCCATAACTCTCAGCAGATCTGAAAAAATAAAAGCCATTGGCCACGAAATTCCCTTGGGATCCCTCCTGCCACTTTGTTATGGCTCTTCAGTTCTTCTTGATCATTTTCCTTCTCATTTCTAGGATGTTTTCCCCCTTCTAAGAAAATCCCTTCAGTTGTAGCTATTACTTCATAGTCTTCTCTCTCTCCACAAATTTCCTCAATTGTTTATTTCCTCCATATTTCACATTCTTGATTTCTTCATCTGAACAGAATCTTCCCTAAGGCTTGCAAACATACTGAAAGTTTGGTCCTTGCTTCTTTCCTCTCTACAGCAGCTTTTTGTGATTCTCTCACACTCTGTCCATTCTCCTTTTCTGGTGACTCTCAAATTCTCAGCCCTGGCTTTGACTTCATGCGTGAGCTTAAAATCAGTATTTCCTACTAGTGCCTGCTTGGTATTTTCACTGAGGTATTCCATTCATAATTCAAATTCAGTGAGAACGTTATACTCTTCCACCCTTCCACTCTCATTTGGGCTTGACCCTGAGGAATGCTAGGCCCTCTGTGCTGGGGTAGTGGAAAAAGGGAGGAATTGGAACTGGCAGGCCTGAAGCTAAAGATGCAAACTCTACCATCAGGCCTATCCAGATGTGAAAGGCAAAATCAGCACTGGAATGACAAATACAAGAGAAACTAATATAGTGAAGCACCGTCAGTGGGTTAGAACAACGTGGAAGTTAGGCAGGTGGGAATGTATTGCTCCAGAGTTATACTCCTGCTTGGGAATATGGTTCCATTCAATGACTGAGGATACAGGAACAACAGAAGATTATAAATTTCCAGGGCCCATTTCAGTAGAAAGGTTAGAACCCAAGGTAGTTTTCCTTTGCCTCAGTGATGGAATTGGCACAAATTGAAAAGGAAGGCTGACCCAGCAATCCCACTTCTGGATGTATATCCAAAGGAAATGAAATGATGATCTTAAAGACATATCCATATCCCCGTATTTATTGCAGCATTATTCACAATAGTCAAGACAATGTGGAAACAACCTAAGTGTCCAATGTTGGATAAATGCCCATGGGATAATCTTCAACCATAAAAAAAGGATACCCTACCATTTGCAATAACATGGATGAATCTTGAGGGTATTATGCTAAGTGAAGAAAGTCAGACTGAGAAAGACATTTCTGCAAGGTCTCATTTACATGTGGAATCTAAAAAAAAAAATCTAACGTAGAAACAGAAAGTAGATTGGTAATTACCAGGGGCTGGGAGGTGGGAGAAAAGAGGAAATGCTGGTCAAAGAGTACAAACTTCCAATTTTAAACGGAATAAGTTCTGGGGATCCAGTGTCCAATATGGTGACAATAGTTAGTATAGTCAAATATAATTGTATATTTGAAGTTTTCTATATGAGTGCGTCGTAAGTGTTCTCACCACTAAAATAATAATAACAACAATAATAATGATGATGATGATGATGAAACTGTGTGAGATGATGGATGTGTTAACTAATCTTCTGTGGTAATCATTTCACAATATATACATCTATCAAATCATCCCATTTTACACCTTAAACTTACACAATGTTATTTGTCAATTATATTTCATAAAGTCGAGGAAAAACTAGAAAAGGAAAGCTGGGGATAAGTCATAATAGGAAAAATGCAGCAGGTATGAGATGTAGGTTCCTTGGATACCAGCTTTATGAAGCCCCCACTAATTTAGCTAAAAGTATTCTCTCAACAGATCATTATTGAGCACTTACTGTGTGCAGAGCAACCTAAGCTTGGTACAGGTAATATAATGTGAATAAGAAAAAATTCACATCACACAGCCCTTTCTCTCATAGGTAGTCTGGGAAAAGTTATAAAATAGTAAAGAGCTGATTACAGCATGGAGGTGAGAGGGAGATGCCAAAACAGGGAAGTGCAGGACCCTGAAGGGCACCCAACCCAGAACTACAAGACCAGGAAATGGATGGTGAACATTTGTCATGTTAGCTGCTAGCCCACATCTTTGATCTTTTTTTGAATCTTTGTGAAATTTCCAGCCTTATGCATCCCTCTTCCCAAAATAGGACCTAGAAAACTTACCACCCAGCCTCTTCCGTAACTGGGGCACAGGTGTGTTCCCTAGGCCACACTAATCAGACTCAACTCTGAGAGACTCTGATTTAAACTGTGGAAGAGGAATATAAAAGCCCCTCATGGAACAATTTGGCCTTCAAGGCAGCCAAGCCTTAGCAGCTACACTGGTTGGAAAGTCAGTTTCCTGAATTGGGTTTACTGTCAATGCTGGCAACAGTAGCAATTCCAGCCAATTCAGTTTCCAAAAATCAAGTCATTGCTCCAAAATTTTATGTGCCATGTAATAGCCTTTTCCACTTAATAAGCCAGATTTGGTTTCTACCACTTGCAAAAAAAAAAAATCCCCAACGAATATAAAAGGCCTCCCAGGGTAAGTGATATCTAAACTGAGATGTGAACAAGGAATGAAGGTTAGTTAGGGAAAGAGGAAAAGCATCTGAAGCAGAAGGAACAATGTGGTCCAGTGAAGAAAGAAAGTCTTTGTGTACTCAGGGGACTAAACAGGTTAGGTGGCATGGGAGATGGTGAGTGGTGAGAAATGAGACTAAACAGGAGAGCAGGGGCCTGGACACGTAGGATCCCACAAACCAGGTTAAGAAGCTCTTTAGGAAGACTGACTGAACAAATCAGCAGAATTGAAGTTATGACTGAAGAGCTCATTGCCAAGAACTAAGAGACTGGGACAGGCTGAGGCCAACTTCATTATTCTCCTGGTCCTATTTGCTACCTCCAGGAATGATATTTTCCTCAAAACTCTTTAGGCAAGGCTAAGTCTCATTACCTTCATCTCCAATTAAACATTGCAAAAAGGAATGTCCAGAGCAAGGTATCTATCATGAAATGTTTTCCAACATGGACCAGAAAGCCACCTATGAGAGTTTCACCCAACAGAGATTTCCAGTGGATGGACTTGAAACTTAGCACAAAAGTGTAAGAAAATCTTTTAATCATGTCATTTACTCAATATCTCAGTCTTAGTGTTTTTGCCCAGGGAACCCAGTTCAGATTCCATTTATCACACACAGAGACCCACTGTCCATTCCAGACATAGTGAGTCAAAACAGAAACCCATCACAAGCACCAATTTGTGAGGTGAACAGAAAGATCATCACAAACTGGGCCACACTACTTTGATGGACCAATGACCATTTGGTACTTGAAGACCTGAGATCAGTATGTTCTCAGGACATTAATAGATATTGTTCTAAAATCAGCAATGCTAAGTGCTAAAGTAAAATGATATTGAGAAATACATTGAAATAGCCTATGCACTGAGAAAATGTTTAACGTGTACTGAAACTTTCAAGCCAAATTTATTTGATTACTCTGTTGCCTGTGTCTGCAGAGGTAACCCACAAAACGCATCTGAGATCATTTTTTTCTCTTTAATATGACCCGCAAGTCTCATAAAGCTGAGTCTCAGGTCAGTATTTACCTGAAAAAACGAACTGAAAGAAACATAACCCAGGCCATGTCACTTGTCCAGTGACTTCCCAATTCACTCCAGTATAGTTTTCCTTTTTGTGAAAAAGACCTAATTCCACATAATTAATATTTTCCTTCTTCACCTTTTTTTTTTTACTTCCTTTGTTTTTATTGCTAACTTCTTCTTGGTGGCATTGGTCTCCCTGTGTCTAGGGGAAAGGGTGCCTTCATTAAATTCACCTGAAAAATCTACACTACCCAGGATTCAGTGAGATTTTTCACATTCTAATTTGGGTCTGACACATTTTCCAATTAAGATACACACACTCAAATATAAACAAAGCCAGGACCTTGAGGGGAGCAGAGGAAGTTTCTTAATGAGGTCATCTGTTTTAAATAGCAGTTGATATGAATCAAAAATAAAATTGGTCAGGGACCAAAGGTCAGTTATAAATCAGTGTGGGGTAGGCAATGAAGAGAGAAATCCCAGACCATGAAAATGCTTTGGATCTGCAGCTTGAATGGAAAAATCTACCTCCCGATTTGGCTGTCCCAGCAGAAGGAAACGAATCAGAAACACCTTGTCATCTGACACTGTTGAATCCCAAACAAACAATGGGATGCTGCAGAGCCTTCCAAATTTGCACCAGCAGTTCTCAGATTTTAATTGGCATCCAATCCTTCTAGACTTGTCAAAACTCAGATTGCTGAGTCTTACCCCATGAGTTTCAGACTCAGTAGCTCATCCGTTTCTGTCAAGTTTCCAGGTGATGCTGACAATGTTGCTCTGGGGACCACACTTTGAGAAATAGACCTAGATGATAGCAAACTACAGTCCAGGGCCAAGCGATTGCTAATGAGGCACTTTTTTTATTTTTCTTCCTTTTTTACTTTTTTTTTTTTTTAATACATAAACAACCTAATAGCCCAATGCTAGAGAGCAGACATTTGGATCAAGGAGACACTGGGCTCAATCCCACACATGCCATTCACTATCTGAGGTCTTAAAACAACTTACCCTATGGAAACCCCAATTGTCCCATGTGCAGAACAGCCCCCACCACATGGACTGCTGTGAAGCCAAATAGGACAAAGCTCTTAACAGAGACTCTGGCTCATAGTAAAGTACTCAATAAATGCAGACCACAATCCATATTGCTTTGTTAATTTTTCAGAAACCACTGGTAGTATTCTGCCCCTCAACTCCAAGCACTGAGCAAAGAGAGTCTGGGTGCCTTAAACAGCATTTATTAAAAATCCAAATGTGCATGACATATTAAATCTCCAGCCCTCCAAGACATAAACCGAGAATTACTATAGAACTCACCCCAAAATTACCGAGGTTTTTTTGTTTTTATTTTTGTTTTTTAGATTCTTTTTTGACAGGGAAATACTTTCTCCAATTACTTTTCCCTTTAGATGATTCCTATCTGCAGCAGAGATTGGCCTTTGGGGGTCCCCCAGGTAAAAAATTCCAGAAGGGCTCGTTTACCCATTACTAAGTATAAGATAGGTAGAGAGTCCTATACTTCTTGGGGATCCTCAGATCACAATGTAAATGTAAGTCCTCGGGGTCCCAAATGTACCCCTCCCTTTCCTAGCAGGCTTGGTTAGAACACCCTGCTGTGAGGACACATGGTATCCTCCACACTTACCTCTTAATATTTTACACATTTACAATCATTTCATGAATAATTTATAATAATTTGTTGAATGTTTGTTTTCTCTCATCTGACAGACTTTTCATGAGAGAACCATGTTTACTAAGTTCCACACTGTACCCCCTAGAATAGAATCTGGAACACAGAAAGCCCATAGTAAATATTTGATGAGGACCAGACCAAATCAATGGCCAAATTCCCAAGAATTTGGAACAGCATAATGATAAAAGCAATTTATTTCTCTCGTACATATACCAGTCAGCATACTTCAGGAATGTATGTGCTTGACAAGAAAAAATAAGATTTAACTCCTCCAACATGTTTTTGATTGCTGGATATCAGAATTTCCCACTGAACTGAGGACTTTATTAATCCAGGTTAAGAGCCCAAATCAAGAACCCTTAATACAGGAATGTCTACTTAAGAAATAATGAGGTTTGGGGTTTTTACACATGTGGGAAATTCAAATCGTAGTAAGGCAGCTACCTAGTAGGTGGCAAAATTCATTCAACTCAGTTGTATTCTTTCCTATTGAAAACACTGATCTTTTTCCTTATTACTTTCCTTGGTATATTCCCTTTCATATGGATATAAATGTAAATGCATTTCTGGGCCTTTGCTTTTCTTTTCTCATTTTAAATGACTTCTCCACTTCACCACAAATTGTATATTTGGAGTTCCATTTGTGGCCAAAATGCAATTGTTTAATTGTGCAATATGTAATTTGTAATATAATTATGCTGGCCAAATTATTTCCTGGGCTGCTCAATTACAGTGATTACATTTGTTAAGTTTACAAGCCACATGCTGCTATTCTCCTTTCCCTCTGGCTGGTAAACAGTTTTATTTCGCTTTTAGTTCTTGGGTTTAGGGCTTCAAGTGGGTATCATAAGGGGGAATGAAATTTGATATCTTGTTTTCTACCATTACGGCCCCACTTGTGTTAATGAAGATGGGAGCTGAAGCTGAAAAAGCACAAACGACTTTTAATGGATTATACATCCATTTGTCCACTCAACGCTTAGAAAGAGAGATGGATGGTAGCACATTTCAAATTCATCTTCCAGAGCATTGCATTTCATATGGGGAAATGGCCAGCATTTCCTGGGTGCTTTCTATGTGCCAGCTACTAGACTATACACTTTACATGCATTTAAATGTTCATCTTTGGAAACAAACCGTGCAGTCAATACCACCATTATCACTGTGTCTAAGCCTAGGTTCCCCAAGCAGTAAAGCCTGTGACAAGCACTTGTGTGTTGGTAGCTTATTTTGGGAAGTGAACAAGGGAAGGGAGTAGAGACTAAGAAGAGTGAAATGGGGAACTATGGAAAGCCAACCCAAGGGTGTGTTATCTGGCTGATCTACTCCGTGGGCAACGGGGTTCTAACTCATGAAGGCAGCTCCGAGAAGCTGTGCAGAAAGCACTCCAGAATTATCTGAGACTCAGGAGAGGAATATTTTCCCCCTGGACTTTGTTCCTCCTGGTCAAGAGTTGTCCTGGAGAGTGTTTACAGCATGACACTTCCAGGGCTGCAATGCCTAAGAGTAGTGAGTCCTGCAGGTGCCCTAAATAGCTGCAGTAGAGATGCCCTGGGTCAAAATGTAAGACACGCATGGAGTAGTCAAAGGGAGCTGCCATTAGTTACAACTAGGGTAAGATGGTGGGCAACACAAAACAGGGCACAAGAGGCATCCTATACACACTGTCTTTCTTTCTTTTTTCCTTTTTTGTGATATACTTCAAAGACCTTTTATTAATGTTCACAAACATTTTTGCAGCTTTATTGGGGTATGATTAATACATATCAAAAATACCCCCCAAACTGCTCATATTTAATATATACAATTTGATGAGTTTGGACATGTTCATCCACCCATGCTCTATCACCACAGTCAAGACAGTAAACATATTCATCACCTCCAAAAGTTCCCTCATGTCCCTTGCCTTTTCTGTTTTTGTTTTTGTGGTACGAACACTTAACATGAGATCTACCCTCTTAACAAAATTTTAAGTGCACAACATTGTAATGTTAACTATAGGCACAACGTTTGCACATCATATCTCCAGAACTTACTCATCTTGTATAACTGTAACTTTACACCCATTTAACAACTCCCATTTGCCCCTCCCCCATCCTCAGGCAACCACCATCCTATTTTCTGCTTCTATCATTTTGACTGTTTTAGATACTTCGCATAAGTGGAATCATGCAGCGTTTGTCCTTCTCTGACTGACTTCTTTCACTTAGCATAATGTCTTCAAGTTCCATCCATGTTGTTGCAAATGAGCCATTCTTGCCACCTAGGGAGAAGTCTCACTTGATCATAGTATATGATCCTTTTAATGTATTGTTGAATTCAAATTGCATGTATTTTGTTGGAGTTTTTGTATCTATTTTCATCATGGAAATTGGTCTTTAATTTTATTTTCTTGTCTTTGTCTGGATTTGGGGGTCACACTCCTTTGCAGATAAGAAAACTGAGGCTTGGTGTGCTTGCCTAAGGATACAAAGCTAGTTTCTGGCAGAGCTCCTGGTTTTGTACTTAGAAATCCAGCCTATAATAATTTCCTAGGGTTGCTGTAACAAGTCACCATAAACTAGATGGCTTAAAACAATAGAAATTTATTCTCTCACAGTTCTGAAGGATAGAAGTCTGAAATCGAGGTGCCACGCTCTCTCCAAAGGCTCTAAGGAAGAATTCTCATGTAGTTTCTGGTGGCTGTTGGCAATCCTTGGCTCGTGGAAGTTTCACTCCAATCTGCCTCCATCTTCACATGAGTTCATGTGTCTGTGTCCAAATTCTCCTTTTCTTATAAAGACACCAGTCACATTGGATTCAGAAACCACCTAATCCAGTACGACCTCATCTTAATTGATTACATTTACAAAGATCCTATTTCCAAAGATCCTATTTCCAAATAAGGTCTATGACAGATTCCAGTAGACATAACTTTTGAGGGGACACTTCAACCCAGTACATGGTGCCAGTTCCTCTCCTTTGGAATATTTGGAAATAGTCTTTTAAATGTTTAATTTTTTACTTTGTATGTATCTCTCAATAATTGAACATTAGGAATAGCTGAATATCCTTTCCTAGAGTCAAATATTTACTGGTTTTTTTTTTTGAAGAAGGCTTTGTGCTCTTTTTGCCTACAGATTTCTCAGATGTATTCCAGAAGACAAATCTGCCAGTTGATCAGGAGACTTTGAAACACACCACGTTTCAGTGTTAATCCAGTCCTAGTCAGAGTTCACCTTAAGTCCATAGCTGTTGCAAGGGTAGTTGAAGCCACGACCTAGAACAAATGGGCAGGCATCGGAGAAATGCCCAGACCTTTACATTGAATTAATCAATCTGCGAAAATCCTTTTTTGTTTTGTTCTGATAAGCTGGGCTTGAAGAAATTTGCAGGAGTTCTGCTAGCATTGTTAGTCATGTCAGGTTTGATCGTGTTCAGTTTGACCAAGTTTCTGTCCTGGCTGAGTGAAACAGATCCAGCATTAAAGGCATTTTATGCAGCTATGATTGTATGTTGTCCCTTGGCCTTTGCATACATTATATTTAATCCTCACAACACCCCTGTTGAAATAGTACCATTCCAATTATACCAGGAAACTGAGGCTTCAATAGGATAAAAAAATCTATACAAGGTTACAACCAGTAAGCGGTAAGTCTGGGGACTGAAACCAGATTTTTATAACTCCAGAGCCTGGGATATTCTCCATTATCAAGCTGCTTTTGACCTGGTCCGTGGACATCATATGCCTTCAGCCATGTCACTTAAGGCTCACCATTTCTTGCTTTCAAAACATTTACACAAATACGTAGAAAATTATGAACCAACTTAATAGTAGCTATCAACCCTCATTGAATCTCCTACGCCAAGCATCTTGTAAAAATTAGGTTGGAAATATTCTTTCTGGTGTCAACGAAATCAAAAGTCAGAGAGTTTAAGTTACTTGCCAAGTAGATCACAAAGGCGACAAATGCTAAGCAAGGATTAAAACCAAGTCCTACTTATTCCAAAGCCTGTTCTCTCAGCTACTTCATACATTGCTTCTCAACATCAAAGCCTTAAACAAACAACATAGGAGCTCAAAATAAGGGTCCATTTTGAATAAGGAGATTGGAGAAGACTTTATGCAGAGTTGACATTAGAAATAAGTCTTAAAGCATGAGAAAGATTATGATAGCTAATGAACAGTAAGAGGAGTCTGAATACTCACTCACTTATCCATTCACTTGATACGTGTTTTATGGAGCATATACTCTGTACCAAGGCCCCGCGCTGGTGACTGGATGAACATGATAGCCATGATCTCTGCCCTTGTGTTACTATGGCTACTGGGAGAGTACATAATAGTCTAGCAAACATACCAATAACTGAACTCATGACAAGTTCTGTGAGTGCTACGTAGGACACAAAATGCATTGTAGAAAAAGAACAAGGGGTATTTTACTTAGTGAGGATCAGGGAAGGCTTCTCTGAGAAAGTGACATAAAAATTGAGCCCTATATTTGAGAAGGCATCAACCCTTCAAGAGCAGAGAGAAGATCTCTCCCATCAGAGGAGTCTGCAAAGCTCTGAGGTGAAGGAAGAAATTCCGTGTGGGGAGCCCTGGTGTGTAAGTAGGAAAGAAGCCCAGTAGTTGCCAGGAGGCAGTCAGGAGCCAGACCACTCAGGGCACCCTAGGCCATACTTGGGAATTACAATTTCATTAAAAGGACAGTGGGGAGCCACTAAAATGTTTCACCAGAGGAGTAAAATTCTCCTATTTATGTTTCTATGTCAACCTGGCCACTGTGGAGAAAACATATAGGAAGACCAATTAAAAAGCTAGAGCTGTAACCCAAGCAAAAGATACTGGTGGGTGGTCAGGGTGGTGGCTGTGGATGGCCAGAAGGAGGGAGATAATTTTAAGATAGAATTGACAGTTTGTGTTGATGGACTGGGTATAGGAGGAGGAGAGATAAAGAGAAGGGAATAAAATCAAGGACGGCTCCCAGCTTTCTGGCTTGAACAAGTGAGTGGAGGTGGGTGCCATTTACTAAGATGGAGAAGATAAAGAAGGAATGAGGCAGATGGGGAGAGTGGGGCAAAAGCATGTGGAGGGACGAGGAGAATGAAGAGATCTGTTACTTATGATGAGTAATTAATTTGAGTGTAAAATGACATGCTACCTTTAAGTTATAGCCCAATGAATTGTACTGAATTAAAACGAGTCATAGCAGCACATGTCAAGGAAGGAGAAAAATGGCTAAGAGATTTACATCCTGCACCAACTTACCATCCTGCTTCTAAGTTAGCCTCACCCAGCTCAGACGTCCGTTCATTCAGCAGGCTTTCCTTGAGTACGCACTGGTAATGCTGGGATCAATTCTGCAGATCAAAAACAAAGAAAATAATAACAATGCAACTAATTCAAATTCTGTGTGGTGGATAAACATGTTTGACAGTCAAGAGGGAACACCACAAGAAGCAGGGATACCTTCTGACGGGAGAGGAGACTAGCAGAAGACAGTGACATATGTACTGGCCTTGAAAACTGTCAGAATTTACTACTAGAAGAGGACAAGAAACAGCATTCTAGGCAAAGTGGAGAGTAAGGACAAAAGATGGAGGTACAGAGGTACATGGCATAAATAGGGGACAGCACATGTGGTTTCAAGAACTGGGGAGGGAGGGATTTGGAGTGAAAGGGGCAACATGCTTGGGGTCAGGTTGTGAAAAACTACTGAGTGCCATAATATTCATTCTATCTGTAACTAGCAAAATGCACCACTACATATATTTTTTTTCTCCCATCATTCTCTCTGTTTCTGTCTAACTGTATCTGTCTCTCTCTCTCTCACAGACACATACACACATACACATACACACACAATCCTGTGATGTTGTTTCCCATCTTAATGTTGCAAATTCCTCCTCGTCTGTACCTGGAGACAAGAAAAGTAAGGGAAGGAAAGGTTATGTGGATAAATTGTTCCCAAGTGCAGCTAAAGATAGCTCTGAACAGGTGGATCTCAGTGATGGCAGCTTCTGCAGTTCAGAGCATAATTTCTTTCTCATTCTCATCAAGACCACCCAGCCAACAGTCTTTTCCCCTTCAAATCATTCGTACATCATTGCCAGATTCATCTTCTGGGGAAAATTAAGTGTATATCCCATTATTCCCTTGTTAAGAATCTTTCCCTAATTTTCTAAGCCCATCAAGGAGCTCCTGCTGTTCTCAAAATCCACAGAGCCCACCAGAGGGTAAATCGCTACAAGGGGGAAAAATTGCTCATAATATTTTAAAAGGAAATAGAAATATACAAGAAAGGGAGTTGGGTAAATATGTTCACCTGGATAGGACTCACATAACATTTGTCGAAAGAACATGTTTTATGGTTTCTGTCCTAGTGGTGTGGGATGTTGGCCTGGAAGAGAATTGTCTATCAATACTATCATTTAATATGTCTACTGTTTTGGAAGATGGTCTGTAGGAAGAAACCTGAGACAGGTGGTTGTACTATATTTACACCTTGCTACTATTTTTCCTTCCTAATCAAAAGTGACACTACCAGCAATAGCTGCTATCTTCTGGTGCAGGTGTGAGTGAAAAGACAGATCTGAAGCCCCCTTGCACACTGCTTGCCCCTAAAGATGGAACTTTGATTTGTGGCTCTTACAACAGCCCTGTCCAGTAGAACTTTCTGCAGTGGTGGGGATGTTCTCTCTCTGTGTGGTCCGATTGCATAACTGAGTCACACGTAGCAACTGAGCACTCAAATTGTGGCTAGTGCAACTGAAAAACTGAATTTTTAATTGTATTTATTTTTAATTAATTTAAATTTGAATAGCCATATGTGGCTAATGCTACCATATTGAATAACACTGTTCTACATCTACCAAGGTCTTTTTTTCTAGTTCTGGGTCTCCTCTTTGTGTGTGTGTGTGTGTGTGTGTGTGTGTGTGTTTATGTGTGGTTGCATTTGTTTCCCGAGGCTGCTGTCATAAATTACTACAAACTGAATAGTAGATAACAACAGAAATTTATTCTTTTACAGATATGGAGCCAGAAGTCCAAAATCAAATTGTCAGGGTTGGTTCCTTCTGGGGGCTTTCAGGGAGAATCTGTTCCATGCCTGTCCCCTAGCTTCCGGCGGCTGGAAGTAATCCTTAAAGTTCTCTGCTTCTGTCTTCACGTCATCACCTCCTTCTCTGTGTCTGTTTCTGTGTCTCAAATCTCCCTTTCTCTCTTATAAAAAGATACAGCTACTGGATTTAGGATCTATCTTAAATGATCTCAATAATCTCATCTCAAGATCCTTAACTTAATTATACCCGCAAAGACCCTGTTTCCAAATAAGGTTGCATTTACAGTTACCAGGTGTTAGGATCTGGACATGTCTTTTGGGAGATACAATGTAACCCACTACAGCAGTATTCTGGCACTTTCTTCTACAAGCAGGCTTTCGGATTTTTGCAAAGGGACACAAATTACCTTCCCAAACAGCAATTTGCATGCTTGTCTTCATAATATCCAAAACCACACACATGCCTCTTTTCCCTAAGCCAGCCCCTCCTCCTATTACAGCCTTCACACCTTGAGCCATTTTGACTCTTTAATATTCGATCAATTACATTTTTAGATGTTTTCCAATTAAAGGTGATTCCTTCCTTGGAAACAGACCTAATTTTGTTCTTTCAAAAGCAATGGAACACAGGTCTCAGGACAGTATGAGAACATTCAAAGAGTTTCTCTCCTTCCCTTTTTGGATTCTTTACTTGGAAAAATATTAAGTGATATCCAGATAGCACCTGGCTTTGTTTCAGCCATCTGCATATGAGATTCTTCTTTCTCAGGTGGAGGACATATGGACACTTCCTGACACTTTTTGTGGGGAGGGGAAGCTACAGACACTGGAAGACTATGGCTTCAGGAAATAAAGGTGCCCTGACCCTATTTCCAAGTCCCCTAGAATGGAAGCAATTGGTGGGGAAAGATCCAGCATAACCCCATCATCTCCTCTGAGGTGGGATGAACAGGCCAGTTGGCTCTGTTCTTTGTAACATCTCTATATTTAGCCGGCTGGCACAATTTTTAGACAGAGATTTCTCACAAGAACTTGGCAAACATTCCATGTTTCCTTTGCTGCAATATGTAGAATTGATATTTCTGACAAAACTGCTCACACATCTTAGTGTAACCAGTTTAGTAGGTGCAATTTGTTAATTTTTTTTCCCAAAGCAAAAGAAAAAATGATTAATGATATGGTGTTGGAGGCTGGGGAGGGGAATTTGACCACAGGTCTGGAAAACCGAGGCCTGTCAAGTCTTCCTTTATGGGATCTCTCACACTCACACCATCTCATCCAGCCTCCTGCCCATCTATGAATCATAACCACAACACCCACAAGTAATGTTAGAATTCCAAGACTCTAACAGCCCCCCTGCTCAGAAATGCCACCTTTCCATTCAATCTGCACCACCTACCAACTTCATCTTCTAAAACACAAAGGAATTTAAATATTAGCATCTGGGTGGGAGGGGGTTCCTCAGTGAATAATATATTATTTTTTCTGGATTTTGCTTTATACTTGAAATATTTAACTAAATACTTCTTAAATAAATTGATATTATAGTAAGTCTGAAATAAAATTTTTAGAAGACTAAAGCCACTCCACACATAATTAAAAGATTAAATTGATTTTTTTAAAAACTATTTATTTAAAATTAAAACTTAAAAAACCTGTAGTTCCCTCAAATTTCAAACTCCTTTGCCTGGCACTCAAGATTCTAAAGCCTCATCCTCTCCTTCCATTATGATTTCATCTCTCACCTCTTCCCTTTACAAGTCGTATTTTTCTTGTGTTTTTATCAAATAGCTATCATTATTGAGTGTCAATGATTTTATATACTTTTTCTTATTTTTCTTTTTCATAAAAACTACACTATGAGATGGTGGTTGTTTTTTTTCCACTTTCCAGATGAAAAAACTGAGCCTTAGAAATGTAGAGAGGCTTTTTTCCCAAAATCACACAACTGGTAAGTAGCAAAGCAGGAATTTGAACCCATATTCGTTTGCCATCAAAATCCACACTCTTAACCTAAGCACAAAAGTAGTGTTCAAAATCTAGTAGTTATTATTGGGTGTAATCAGATAGAATTATAGTCTGTTCTGTCCTGCCTCTTTGCTTTGGAACATCCTCTCTTGAGGACTTTAATGAGCATTGGATGAACTGCACTCCCCTGAAAGCCAATGGCAGGGGTTCTGGTTGCTATTGTTGCAAAACAAATTATCCCCAAACTTTGAGCTTAAAATAACCGTTTTACTATGCTCACATATTCTGTGTCTGAAGTTCAGACAGGGCACAGTGGGCATGGCTTATCTCTGCTCCGTAATATTTAGGACTTAACCTGGAAAGACTCAAAGTCATGGAGGTGACTCGACAGCTGGGTATAGAATCATCTGGAAGTGCAACCAGATGTCCAAGATGGCTTACTAACAAGGTAATGCTCTCTGTCATCCAGGGGCCTAGCTGAGAGTATTGTCTGGAGCACCTATTCACAGCCTCTTCTGCATAGCTCAGAGTAACTGGGCTTCTTAGGTAGAGATTAGCAGCTCTAGAATGCACATCCCAGGAGAACCAGGAAGAAGATGTGTGGTCTTTTCTAACCTAGCTTCACATGTCACACAATATCACGTCCACTGCATTTTATCGGTTAGTAGAGAGTCATCCAGACCAGCTCAATTCAAAGAGAAGGAACCCCACCTTTTGACTGAAGGGGTATCAGAGAATTTGCTTACATATTTTAAAATCACTACATCAGAATCATCCATAATGAAAGAACAATTTCAGTGACAGCCTGAACACCTGGTCCCAGAACTCAAGTACTGGAAGTGACATCTACAGGAATGCTGAAGTCACCATGATGATGACAGTATTTGGAGCAAAAAAGGAAACCTACGAACCAAGTTGCCAGAGTCATCAGAAAAGAAACAGGAAGAAGTTCTTAGTGGTGGGGGCATGGTGCAGGGGGTAGTACAGGGCAACAGCATGCAGGGGTAAAGAATGCCATAACCATATGGCAGTTATCACTAAACGTAATCAGGTATAATCACAATCTGTTTCCTCCTGTCTCCTCAAAGGAGGAGGGTTTTTTCCTCCTTTGAGTAGAGAATTAATGGTCTACCAAGGCAATGGGCATCTAATATAATGTCATCCTTACCTTTGATCTCTGTGACTTTTGGAGAATGGAGAATGACGTGATTCTGCAGCAGACTCAGTGCCCTCCGAGGAGAGCCAGGGTTCAGCTTAGGCAAAGAGACAGGAGTGTTGTGTGATGGCATCAGAGTTATTTACAATGGAACCCAAATTCTAGAAGTTCCAATAAAGTGAGTCAGGAGGGAAAACAACAGAAGGAAGAAGAGTTATGGAAGAGAAAATTTAGAAATGTTTATGGTTTCAAGTAAAAGGAAAACACACATAACACTAAATCAAAAGGACATTTATTGTATCCAACAAGAAATCTTGACAGAGACTGGTCCTGGATTCCTTTGATTCTACCAATCTGTCATCTACTACGTGTAGCAATGTCTCTCCTCATGATACCAATAGGTCTGTCCCAGCTTTGTATCACATCCTCAGAAACTGGCATCCACCCTTGAAGCAAAGTGAGAAGAAGCAAAAAGACTCTTCTCACTTGCCTATCTTTTGAATGAGAAAGGAAAGCTTACCTCTAAGCCTTCAGCTGACTTCCCTTAAATCCCATTGTCACACATTCACCCCTATATCAATCACTGGCATAGAGGAAAGATAATCATTCCTTAAACCAATCATGATTTACCCCTTGGACTGGGCGCGTTGCTACCCAAACAAGAAGATCACGTCAGGAAGGAGAAGGCAGTGGATGCTAGGAAGACAAGCAAGAACATCAGTTATGCATATGGCTGGAGCTTCAAGTAATGTGGAGATGGGAGAATCAAGACAGTGGGAGACTTGGGATGGCCTCAGTTTACCCAGCTCTAAAAAGAGAATGTACTCACTGATTTCCAAGGTCCCTTCAAAGCTGAGAGCCTAATCTTACACCTACAACATTTATCACACTTATACCTTTTTTTTATTATGACTATTTCCTCATATTTTAGCTCCCCAACTAGATTATTGGCACATTGGTAGCAGGGATCTTGTTTTCTTTGTCTTATTCCATGTGGTCAGTAAATGTTTGAAGATGAAAGCAATGCCCAGCACTCTTCAAAGCTGTGTGGCTTTCTTGGTGAGACCAGTCTGGTTTTCTCTCAGCACCTCCCCAAAGTGAGAGATCGAAAGAAGACATGATCTTGTTTCTCTATATATTGAACATCCACCATGTGATTTCCTGCTGTTGTGGAATCTGAGAAAAATTGGCATAAACAACTCCTAAAAAGAACAGCCAAGCACGCAGAACCCCATGCTGCATCTTTAGACAGGAGCAACTGTGCATCCTCCACTGCATTCCAGAGAGATGTATCCAGACATGGACACAATGGAACAGAGATTTATTTTTCTCTCTGTGGATTGAGCTGTAAAAAGCTAATAGATAACTGAGAGAAGGTGACTGACGGAGAGAGCAGTATGGAAGAGGAGGGGCGATAGGAAAAGCTGGACATTTCTTTTTTGTGGTATAAAACAAATCACAAATTTGATGACCATTTGGACTTAGCTAAACTGTCTTTAGTCAAATGATTTTTTTAGTTATGGATTCATAACTTTTAAAACTTGATGGAGTTTCTTTCCAGTTGGCCAGTTTCCTGTGAGATTCAAAAATTCAGGAATGATCAGATAGAATAGATGCTTGTTACATGAGAGAATACATGTACTTTTAAATTTAACTCAGAGTGTTTGAGACTTGAAATTATAGTTTCCAAAGAGTATAAGCACAGTTGGATAGAGATTTATAGAACTGTATAATCTCAAAATTGGAAAGGCCCTTAAAGATCATTAATTCCAACCACCCCCGCCCCCCACAGTGTTTCGTTTCCTCTACGAGCAACATCATCATCCAATGAAGCTTGAGGGTCTCCCATGATACAAAGCTCACCCTCTCTCAAGGCAGCCCGTTTTATCTGTGGGGCCACAGATTACTAAAGAAGTCTTCTTTCTATTAAAAATATGACTCTGTGAAGCTTCCACCTAGTTGATCTGTTAAACTACTGAGCAAGTTTCATCTTCTTTCTTGTGATAGTCCTTCAATTTGGGAACATAGTAACATGAGTAACACCATCCTTCTGAATCTCTTTACTATCACATCACTTTGATATAAATGGTTTCCTTCTGTATTCCTCTTAATGTACAGTGACTACAAATGCTCAAAATTCTTATGTGAGACTATAGAGCAGATTTGATCCTCTTACATCTGAAATACTCCATACTTGTAGTTGCTATATTGACAAGGTACAATCTGAGGCATTATCAAAATGCAACTTCATTTTGTCTCCTACTTTCACATTAAAATGTAATCAGAGGTGGTAAAGAAGACCATGATGTTTTTCTCACTCTTAACTGATATTCCTAAGGTCACTTTAAGTTACAAACATAGACTCAATTCAGTCGTGAAAATGTCCACTTTAAGATATTAACCAAAATCATCAACTTGATCTAACATTGTCCCCTTTCCACTTTCTTAGCTTGGGTCAGCTTCAGGCTGGAAGCCTGCAACAGGAAAAGGGTGGTGGTTTCATGTCCTTGTAAATGGTGGTAGGTGGTGGTTGGCTTCTTCTGTTTCTCCACCTGCTAATTAATTTCTGACCTTTCCAGGGTTAAAGTGGATAAGATGAAAGAAAAGTTATTAAATCACAACCTGGCTTTCTTCTCTCTGGGTTTGGCAGATGTTTATTTTTTTTCTTTTGTGGGTGTTTTTGTGCACTTTGGTTGAGAATTCCATCTCTGAAGATCATTTTCCTGAAAATCTCTTGATCCTACCACATCTCTACTTCAGCTTGTTGTCTTGATGATTATTATTTGAGATCTTTCCTCAACCCCTAAAATTCAGCATTCTCCTTCATGTTCTTACTGCTGGGGTCATTCCTCTCCTACAGGTAGACAGATTAAACAGGACTCACATCAGCCTCACACCAGCTCTCTCTCTTCTGTATGGTCCACATATGGTCCACTCCTCATCTCAACAAATGCTGGGTGTAGCAGCTGGCCTTATGCAGCCACCTCACCCTCAGGTATGAGTGGGGCACCAACTCCCTGGACTAATAGTTGTAGTGAGCACACACTGAAGCTCTCCAAATCACTTCATGGAAGCTCCTCTCAGGAGAGCAGGCTGGAGGCAAAGGTTACAGCTTTTGTCAAAGTAATTTCCTGCCCACATTTACCCCCCTCTCCATGTTCGTATCCAGTTTGTAGCTATTTCCTTTGCAATCCTGCATGCAGTGATTTGCCTCACCCTCACTTTGGTCTCTAGTATCTATTATGCTGGAGTCCAAGATGAACCTGAGGCAAGAAGAGTCTCACTCTAACCTGCTCTCTCATATTCATGAACATGTAGTTTATGGTCTTATTAGCCATCTTATTCTTTCAAGCCACGCTGAATGTATTCTCTGCCAACATCCCTGTGGCAGACTGCCAGTGTTCTCCAAAATCTGTTCTTCCTTTCTTCTTAGTAGAAGAGCTTTAGTTTGTCCCATTACTTTAAGCTGGAGAATGCATTTTTCCTGCCTCCTTTGCAGCTAGGTGTGGTCCTGGTATTAAGTCCTCACCAACAGAATGTAAGTGGAAGTGAAGAGTGTCCCTGTAATTCTATGTGCTTAAGAGGAATCACGAGGTTCAATTCTGGTTAAGTTGGAATAAGCACATCCCACACTATCTCTCTCACTTATTAAGACTGAAAAAGGTGGGAAGTATATAAAGCAACTATTAGAGGACTCTGAAAAGTGCATAAGAACATGAGGACTAGATAGGAAGTTCAGGACTCCAAAGCAGCTCAGCAGTGTTGTTGGTATTGTTTGCTTGTCTCTGACATGTGTTCACTTGGACTCTGGATCAGCCCAAAAATGGAACCACGGAGAAGAAGCTCCAAGAGAAGCCCATGTCCTCTGGTCAGAGAACCAAGTGGGGTGGCAACAAAAACCTATACATGTGTCAAAACTCATATACACCCTCCAAAATGAATTTCACTACCTGTACATTAAAAACAACTTTTAAAAAGTAAATCATTTTTCCCTGGACATACTTTTTACAGCACTTTAGCACACTGGTGTAAAACTGAGCCATTTTGCCCATGCAGACAAGGATATCACCCTGGTGGATGGCAGAGCACACCCTGGAGCACATCCAGCAGTCTCCACCACCATCTGTGAGGTCTGCTTTTTGTAGCAACTTCACCTTCACCTTACCTACTCAAACTTCTAATGCTTTTCACATGAGCAACAACTAAGGTATGTCTGCCCCATCTATCATGGGTGAAGGCAGCTGTTTAAACTCAGGCAATGTGTCATCCAAGCCAACCTGGATTGTATTGGATTTAGATTCTGTCATACAATATATTTGCCATTCCTCCCAAGTGAGTCATACCTGAAATTTTACTACCGATAAAGGCATTGATAAGCATGTTGATTAGGACCACAGAGAGAGCCACAGGGCACCACTGACCTCTATTTCAAGGAGAAAAGGGAGAATGCTTACCAAAACATAGAGAATAGAGAACTGATCAAACTTTTTGAGTGGCATTTCTATCTTTCTATCTAGACTGATAGCAATGGATTTAATTGTCAAACAGATTATTAATCCATCTAATTATGTCAGGTCTAGCTTATTTCCCATTTTATCCACAAGAAAATAATGGGAGATTTTTCATTAGCCACTTGCTAAAATGCAAATATACTCAGTCTCTCACACTTTGCTGGCATTCTAGTTTTCAACAAGGCAAATAAAAAATTAATTTCACCAATAAACCTTGTTCTTAGTATACTAAAATTGTCTTGGTGGCAGACAAACACTATAATGATCAATTCTAAAATCTTGTTCAGGAGCAAAGGTTCCAATCTGAAGCTTCCTGAATCTATACTTTACTTTTTTTTTTGAAAATCAGAAAAACTTTTTTAGTCTCCATAGTTTTCTGGCACATCTTGTCTTTGTCTTAATTCTACAACAATAATCAAAGCAGTTCAATGACCTATCTTACAAATTCTCCACAATCATGAGAAATAATCTGAGAATAATCTTATGCTGAGAGAAAAAAAGAAGTCACTTGTAGTACCTGAGTTGCCTGTCCTTCAAACTCTTTATCCAACTGAGGTTTCAGTCCTTCAATCAGAGTTCACTTATTCATTACCTCATTCACGCATTCAATACTATCTACTGAGAGTCTCCTATGAGAGCCAGGTTTTGGTGGAAGTGTTCAAGATTCAGCAGAGGACCAAACAGACAAAACTCCCTCAAGGAGTTTAAAATTAATCAAATGGAAGTATAAAATTATAGAGTGTCAGATGGTGACCAGTTGTATGAAGATGAATTTTAGGGAAGAGGAGGCTAGTGTAAGTGTGGAATGAAAATTCTTAAAATGATGGTCAGGAAAGGAGTTACTGAAAAAAAAGATTCATTTGAGCAAAGAATTGAAGGTAGGGAAGGAGAAAGCCATGCAGATATCTGGGGTAGAGGGTTCCAGGCAAAGGAAGCAGCAAGTACCAATGTCCCACCATGGAAACATGCCTGATATGTTTGATTAACAGTATGAAGGAGAATGTTGCTTGAGTGGAACAAATCAGTGGAAGAGAACTAGGAGATGAGGACAGAAAGGTGATGGGCAAAAGACTACCTAGGAGAGGGTCAGTCACCAGGCAGTTCTCTACATTACTCTACCCTCACTGGGAGTTTCTGGGGGAATTTATGATATTACTGACATACAGTTTTACTCTGCCTCCCTTCCAGAGGAGTCTTTTTTTATTTTATTTTTTTAATTTAGCAAATATTTATTGAGTACCTCCAATGTGCCAGGTGCCATTGTCAGCACTGTATAAATCTCCCAAGAATCTCACAGTCTATTGGGAAATAAAGCCTTTATAACTCACTAGGAGGACTTTAGCTTTTACTCTGAGTGAGAAAGCAAGCACTGGTTTGAGCACAGCAGTGACTTTGAGTTAGGTTTTGAATGGATCATTCTGGCTGCCATGCTAAAAATAGATTCTAATAGTTCAGGAAGGAAAGAGGGAAAACAATTAGGAGGACATTGACATAATCCATGCAAAAAAATGATGCTTCAACCAGGACAACAGTGGAGAGACAATGTCAGAATCTGGGTACGTTTTAAAAGTAGAATCTACAGGATAGATGTGGGCATGGAAAGAAAACGAGGAGTCTAGGATGGATGCAAGGTTCCAAGTTTTTGTTTCCCCCAATGAGGAATTAAAAAAAAAAGAGTCAGCATTTTCTTAGCAGATGACAACAGTGGAGGAGGAAATTTGAGTGAATGAAAAAAAATCAGGAATTTTGTTTTGGAAATTCTAATTTTTAGAGGTTTATTATACATCCAAGTGGAGACAATGAATAGGGAGGACTTGGGAAATGTCCAGGAATGAGACAGAAATCAGGCAGTCATAAGCATACAGATGGAAGTTAAAACTGTGAAGCTCTATGAAAGAAGGGAGTGAGGACAGAAAAAGAAGACGCCCAAACTCTTAAGTCCTAGGGCACTTGAATACTTAGAAATCAGGGAGACAAGGAGAAACCAGAAAAAAAGGACTGAGAAGAAGCACTCAGGAAGACAGAAAAAAAAAGTAACCAGGAGAGTGAAGTGTATTGAAAGCCAAGTAGAAAATCATATCAAGGAGGACAGAGTTACTGATAGGAAAAGTCAGACAAGGACTAAAGACTAATTATGTAGAAGTTATCTGTGGCCCTTACAACAGTAATTTTAGTGATGTGCTGGTTTGAAAAGAATTGGGAGAGAGAGACTGGAGCCGCAGGAATAGACATCCTTTTCTGTAAACTGAGGAAGACAAGGAGACAAGTTGAATTTTGGTTTGTTTCTTTAGTTTTGATTTTTTTTAAGAGAAAAATTACATCTTTTTATGTTGAGAATGATCCAGTAGACCACAAAAAAGGTATGATTTTTGGAGGAAAGAAAAGAAATTTTTAAACCTAATTACCTCCCTCCCCCACCTCCTCCCTGCCAAAAGACAAAAACAAAACAACAACAACAGCAAAAAAAAAAAAAAATAAACCAAAACAAAAGGGGAAAAAAAAAAAGAAAAGAAATTTTTGGAATGTTGCCTTTGAGTAGGTAAGGAGTGGGATCCACTGGGCAGATGAAGAGGGTGACTTGAGACAGGAGCATGGAGACACTGTGTGCATTGCTTCCATCCTCTATTTTTTCTAAGTAAGTCATCAGGCCCCTCCTCTTGTACTTATATTATTCTTACAGATCATACATGGTACTGCTCTCCATAAATAAGACTTCAAGTTTTATCCCCTGCCCGTTGATTAGGTGAACTGGCTTCTGGATAATTTTATATTCATTCATGGTCATTGTTCATCAAGCCACTTCATTGTTCCAGGACTGTCCTAAGCTTCTGAGATGCAGCAGTGAACAAAACCCCTGCACTCCTACAGTCTGCACTACCAGTAGAAGCAGGAAGCCAACATGCCAGCAGATATGCAAGTGAAGACAAGCTCAGATGGGATGAGTGCAGAGTAGAACCACCCTGGAGGAAAGAGGCTAGGAGCTTGTTTCGAGTGAGCCGAGGGGACAGGGAAAGCCTTCAGCACTTGAGCTTTAACCTGAATTTTGAGAAGGAACCTATTGTGGTTGAGGGATAGATGCTGGAGGTGGAGGGAGAGGCAATGTGGGGGAACAAAAGGAAAGAACAAAAAGAAGTCCAGTTTGATTGGAGTGTGGTGAGTGCAAGTTAGAGGCACTAGAGGAGATCAGGTGGTGAAGGCTTGGGCTTCACACTTCACTGGAAGGTGCTATAGACTGAATGCTTGCGTTCCCCAAAATTCGTATGCTGAAGTCTTCACCCCCAATGTATGTAATGGTATTAGGAAGTGGGGCTTTTGAGGAATGATTAGGTCATGAGGATGGGGCCCTCTTGAATGGGATTAGTGTTCTTATAAAAGACCCCAGAGAGCTCCCTCACTCCCTTTCGTCATGTGAGGACACATCAACAAGACAGCTGTCTATGAACCAGGAAGCAGGCTCTCATCAGACACTGAAACTGCCCGCACCTTGATCTTGGACTTCCAGCTTCCAGAAGTATGAGAAATAAATGTTTTATTCATTAAGCTACCCATTCTATATTTTTTTGCAGCAGCAGCCTGAACAGATTAAAACAAAAGGAGATTCAACTTTAGCCAAAGGCACTGGTAAATCATTGGTGAGCCATAAGCCTGATCCCTATTCCCATTTTAAAGAGATTCTTCTGTTTACTGTACGGAGAATCAAAGAATTGTCAAGGAATATGGGAGCAAAGGGAACAGGGAACAGGCCTCTGTGGTCCTCCAGGCAAGAGGTGGGAGGGCTTGTTCAAGAACAGTGGCAGCTAAGAAGAAGAGAGGTGGATAGTTTTGTTTTCTATTTCAGAGGTTTGACTGGAATGACTTGCTGATGAATTGGATGTGAAGAGTAAGAGAAAAAGAGGAATCAGCAATGATTTCTAAGCTTTTGGCCCGAGTCACCGGGTCGAGCTGTTATTACAGAGATGGAAAACAACACGTGGGAGATTGGTTTAGGGGAACAGTAAAACCTGCAATTCCATTTTGGATTTAATTTGGAAATACCTATCAAACATTCAAGTGGAAATAGTTTCTAGGCAATTAGCTGTAATAAATAATGATAGCAGACACTTCTATGGCGATTACTATGAACTAGGCACGGTTCTCAGCACTTTACAAACATTAAATCAGCATAAATTGCATTTACATACTGGGGTGAGTCCACCTGGGGTGAAAAGGCAGATGAAGATGGAAGATCAGGAATAAGCCCTGAACACATCAGCATTCAGAGGTCAGTTAGATGCCCTTCTTCCCTAGATACCCAGGTAACAGTCACTGGTTAGAAGCTTTTACATAATAGATCAGAATTCCACATCCTATTTGTTGACAACATCTGCACAGACAGCTGCTTACCTCCTATTTCTTGGTCTATCTTCCAAAGTCCCGGGCATCAGTGGGAGGTTTTATGTAAATACCAGCTGTATACATAAGCCTTTCTGTTTTCTGTCTAAAAAATGATTGTCTCTAAGGATGCTCCCCCAGTTTTAGATCGCTATTTATCTCTATTTGAACTCCCCTCACCTCCCAAATGTGCTTCAGTGGGAAAACTTATTAAGTCTCAGCTGGATCCCCATAATACGTTGGCCACATGCTTCAGGTTGTGTATCTCAATTAGACTTTCTGGAGAAAAATTCAGCTGCCTTCTTCACCAAATTTATAGCTAATTTGTTCCTCCCAGGATACGTTTTCACGTCCATCAAAACTCTACTATCTGGTAAGTAACCACCTCAATCGAATACCAGCACTGATATATATTATATATACATATATATTTTATATTATATATTATATATATATATATTTGTGTGTGTGTGTGTATATATAATTTGTGTTTCCTCCACTTGGGAAGTAAAAGGAGGTGGCTGTGAATTCCCCTTTACAGGAAAAACCCATAACCAACAGCATCAGTCCCAAGGGAGAATAGGTTCAGGAGGGTTTGTGGCCAGCATGGTAGTAGTCCATACCAGCACCACTCTTAGCAAAGCAACCATAAAGAATATACCTATTACTGATGGAGCAGTAGTTGCTTCTATACTGGAAAATAGCCCCACTATACAAATGTTAATGCATTGCATTCTTAGGACTAATTTAATAGCACTTACTTGAACCACTTTTAATGATGTGGTCCAAGTGCTTAAATGGTAGGGTGCATTATCTTTTTGTCCACTGTTTTATTATTTGGGGAGATCAGACTTGGCTTCTATTTATGATCAGCTCCAAGAGACTTAAAAGGGGCTTTGATTCCAAAGTATATTCATAAATCACGTGGGTTTTTTTCTTTTTGGAGATGATGAAAGGCCAATATTTTTCCTTTATGTTTCAACACTAAACAGAAGTCCTTCTGAATTTTTTTAAATAGCAGTTCTTATTAATTACAAGTGAAAGCTTAAAGAGGGTTTAAATAAGAGGAACCAAAATGATCATGTTGGTGGCAGCAC
This sequence comes from Camelus bactrianus, assembly GCF_048773025.1. Taxonomy (NCBI): domain Eukaryota; kingdom Metazoa; phylum Chordata; class Mammalia; order Artiodactyla; family Camelidae; genus Camelus; species Camelus bactrianus. The sequence goes on along the minus strand of NC_133550.1, from coordinate 37,176,776 downwards.
TCCATGCATTATTTCTTATATTGTTCTCCCTCGCATACAAATTCTCTCTCAATCTCTCTCTCTTTTCTTTTTAATCTCTATCTCTCCGTCCCTCCCTCTCTCCATTCGTCTCTCATTGTTTCCGATTTTCTGTCCTCATCCCATGACATTTCTGTCTCTGATAGCATTGTTTCTGACCTCTTCCCCGGGGGTTTTCCTGCTAGCTTCTCACCACGGCATCCAGGATGTATCCAACAGGGAAATCATGCTGAAAATGAATCTGAAAGCAAGCCTTTGGTTCATCAAGGAGATAATATGAGTCAGAAAATGTCTCATCTAATTCTCTGGATTCTGCCTTATAATCTGCTGTAAAATATTGAACCCCGGATTTTAAATCAGAACCTGAAATGAATCCAAGATGTAGATATTTAAATAAAAATCTTTAGGGGTTTTCCTCTTCCATATAAAATTAATATCTTGATTTTCTGCCAGTCTAATATATGGGATTTCAGATATGTTGATGAACTGATTTAAAAAAAAAAAAAGACTACAGAAATAAACTACTGTGGTATGCCTTATTTGGGGAAACAGCTTCTAATTAGAAAACTACTTCATTATTATTTATAACATGTTATAAATTAGGTTTGTGCTATGGTTTCCTAACCTAAATATTTTAAAAATCCTTTATATTTTTAAATGGGTATATAATAGGCAGAGCTGTAACATTTCATGACAAAGCAACTGATGCCTCTAGGTTAAGTATTGTAACATCTTAAGTAAATGTAAAATTTGAAAGCAGATCTAGGATGGTAACTTGGCAAAGTTGTATGCTGGTAGAAAGCCCTCGTGGGTATAAAACCTCTGTGTTGAAGGAATGGTCTAGAATTTGAGAACAGCTAGAGGCAAAAGGCCTAATGGGTGAACATGGAGTGTTTTTCCCAAACCCCAAAACTATCAGGACAGGGCAGCTATGGAGTAGACTGGATGAGATTTCACATGAATGGAGGGAGGACAGGGATTCTGAATTAGAAGGAAACTCCTGTAGAGAAAACTACTAAGAGAATTTATCATATCTTCATATTTAACCTAATTCATGAATTAATGGTTTGCCATATGATTTTTAAAACCCATGAGTTGTTTTATTCTTTTTTAAATAAGAAATTTAACATAAAAATAGCACTAATAGTCTGTTCTGAAGCTCCTAAGAAAATACAAGCATCCTTCCCCTGCAAGATTCTAAGAAGGAGGAAGAGAATTCTTCTGACCTAAGAGGACTTCCTGCCCCACCTCCCACCAAGATTAGCAGACCCAGTGATCAGCTTCCCTAGCTCTCTTGATTTCTGCTTTATCATAATCCCAATTAATTTATCATTTGACACTTTTTGTCCCATGGACAAATTTTCCCCACTGAACTATTTCAAGAATTCAGGAACCAGGTCTGTCTGACTCACTTTTCTTAAGTAAAACATTGCATGGCTTAGAGTCAGTTTTCAAGAAATACTTGTTGAATGAAAACAAAGGGGCATGCTCTTAAATAGCCACAGACCCCAAAGAAATCAGGAAGTTGAGAAGGGAGCCACACGAGAAGGTTCAGACAACAACGTCATCATTGTCAAAGACAATATAAGCATCTTTAGTAAATGCTTACCCTGAGCATTATTGCCTAATGATTAAGAGCACAGGCTACACTGTTCATCTGCTTGAGTTTGAAACTGGTTGCTACTCTCTCCTGGCTATATGGATGTGAGCATGTTATTTAACTGTATCCTCTCTCTCTTTTTCCTATAAAAAGAGAATTCTAGAATTATTTACCTCTTTGGGTCATTGTAAGGGTTAACTGAAGTAACCCCTGAGAAGAGTTTAGCACAGTCAGGCCTTCAGTGGGTAGTGTGCATTAAGCACTGGGCTGGAGCTCAGTGAGTTCCTTACCGGAATACTGTAGCACTGTAGAAGGCCATGCCATCATGGAGCTGGGATTATGCCAGGGCATGACCTCTCCCAAGGTGTTGTCTTTGCACTGGTTTCATTGACTCAGAGAAGGTCACTCACCAGCTAACTACTAGCTACTACCCTAGTTAATGCCCACTGAAGAGCCAGAAGAGATGCCCAAGTGGTAAGAGTGAGGCATGGCCAACCACTCAGCAGGAATGGAGCCCAATATTTAAAGGCAAATTCTGGCATGGAGCTCCAGCTCGCTGGCATACAGAGGGCAAGATGTTGGTTGGAAGCCTTGCTTGCTGCTGAGGTGGTCAATTGGGTACCTCCACCTAGCCATAGACTGTGCTTCCAAAAGATTTCACCCACCTCACTCAATCTCTAAGACTGTCTAGGGACCAATTAATTGTACTACCAACAAAGTGCCAATTAACTAATAAGTCACTTAAGGCATCAGTGGACCTGGGTTGGATTAAAAAAATAAGAGCAGAAAGTCTGAAAGGCGGTTGTCTCCTACACAATTAGGGAGGAAAAAGGCTAGAGTGAATTAGTAAAGAAATATGGAATATATATTTACAGGCAGTTGAATCATTAAGCAACATGGTTCATGGTTCAAACTAAAGGGTGGTTGTTTCTTTCTTGTGGTCAGTGTGACATTTTCCTTCCACCTGGGTCATTGGCTCTCCAAATTCTGCTGTTGTGCCAGGATGAAAATGCAACTGTTGGGTGGCTCTTAGTGATTCCTAATGTGTAGACCCAGCTCTCTGTCAATCTGGAAGAAGGTGATGTTTCTTATGGAAAATACAGAATTATGAAGATAGCAAGCTGGAAGTGGGTTTGCATTCTGACTCTGTATTGTCAGTTTGGGAAAGGACTTCAATCTTTCAGAGCCTCAGTTTTCAATAAAATGGGGAAGTGACTTCATAATAATATGATAGAGATTAAATTTGACAGCACAGGGTTGGGAGGCCTATAGCTCAGTGGTAAAGTGTGTGTTCTGTGTGCACAAAGTCCTGGGTTCAATTCCCAATGCCTCTGCTAAGGGAAAAAATAGATAGATAGATAGATAGATAGATAGATAGATAGATAGATAGATAGATAGATAGATAGATAGATAGACAGACAGATAGATAGATAGATAGATAGATAGACAGACAGACAGACAGACAGACAGACAGAAAGACAGACAGACAGACAGACAGACAGACAGACAGACAGATTTGCCATCCTTTAAAAAAAATGCAATGGCATAAGTAATGCTTAGTATAAAGAAATGAACATCCCTTGACACTGTTCCTAGCATTTTCAGTCACCTTGTCTACCAGTTATTTTATGTAATCATTACAGTAATCCTATATGGTCACCAGTAGTTTAGCAGCATTACTGGCCTCTACCCATTATATGTATATAGCACACCCTTCCCCAGTTATGGCAACCCAAATTGTCTCCAGATATTGCAAAATATCCCCAGGGGGAGCAAACTCAACCTTGGTTAAGAACTACGATCCCAGGAAGATAGGTATATAAATAGATTAGGAAAATGTGCTAGGGGCAATGAGCAGTATTAAAGGTCTGCTTAATGCTTATGGATTTATTGTTATGGTTGAGCTCTTTCCACAGTCATATTCAACTGTACAGGTGCAGGCATGGAGCAGGGAGAGAGTCGGATTTGACCAGGATTGGGCTTTTCCTGTTGAATATGACAGAGGAAAATATGGGCTAGGGAGCTGAGCCCTAATGTGTATAGGCCAGGAATGCTGCTAAACATCCTATGATGTTCAGGATAGCCCCCAATAAATAATTATCTGGTCTAAAATGTGAAGAGTACCAAGATTAAGAAACCCTATTCTACAGCCTCGAAGTGTAGTCTGTGGACCTTCATTATCTGAGATCTTATTATAAATGCAGAATTTCAGGCCCAACTCTAGAACTACTGAATCAGAATATGCATTTTAACAAGTCCTTGAGTGATTTGTATACACAGTGAAGTTTGAGAAGCCCGTTTCTCACCATCATATCTCCTCTTATACTTACAACACCGTCTTCCTTCCTTCACTCGCACTTGTGCCTTGTTTGCTATTGTACCAAAACAACAGAATCATTTAGAAGACATCTAGCACATACTTCCACTGTCAAAGTTCCCCACTCAACCATATCTACATGCCTGGGAAAGATTTCAGGAAGGATTATAGTGCTAGACTATAGTAAAGAGGAAAATTAGAACATGAGAGGGTAAGAAGATGAGATCAGTTTAATATAGATCCTAGTGGGACAGAAGAATTGTTAGAGTTGAGGCAATAAAAGGAGAGAGCTAGAAAGATGGTGGACAGCCATTAAAGGTGAATGATAAAAATGAAGATTCTGGAATAGATGCAATGATTGATAATGAAAGATCTGGGCATGACTATAGTGATTGATGTATGTTGAAAGACATAACCCCTAGAGAAGAAGTCAAAGAGCTAAAAAGCCAGGATTTTGGAATTATCATCTAAGTGAATATTGGAATCTCCAGGAATTTTGCCACCAAGAGTATTGAAGAGAATGAAAAGAAGTGATGAATTAAAATCTTCAAGGAAAAAATGAGAGTGTTCTGGGAGTCTATTGATCACAAGTATAAGGGGAAGGAGTGGATGTAAAGTGGGATGGGATGAGTTGGGTCAAAGTTGGGTGTTTCTGGGGAGAAAGGAAGGGCAGTGGTCTAGAGGCAGCAATGTGGGGCAAGGACACCATCACCACCACCTCCAGGCACAAGTGGGAAGCAGAAGCCTCAGTGGAGAGTCAGATTTCAGTTAGAAAGTAGGTTGAATAGAACATTTGAGAAAAACATTTTAGATTTAAGGAAGATTGTGAGCTTCAGGTAGCATTTAGGACAGATTTGGGAAACTGAGAAAGGATGGGAAATGGGGTCATATACAGAGATAGTGGGGAAAAGAACCCATGGGAAAGGTGGCATAGCCTGGAAATTTTACATTTCTTATAATGCCTGATATAAACACAGATAGATAAGGTAACCATACAAATTATCATCCAAGCCAGGACATTTTGAGGAGTAAAAGAGGGTGTCATATTAGGCAAACCAGGATATATAATTCCCTTCGATAAAGGTTATGATAGGATTGATTACGGCAATTTCAAGCAGATTGTGGTGGTAAGGATATAAGCACTGGAAATTGGGATGGAGGCATTCCAGGAACACAAAGTTCTCTACAATCCTAAATATACTTTTGCAAAGGCAGGAGGAAGCCAGAAGAGGGGCCGTGTATTGCTGAGAGACCTTGAGTTTCAAGCTGCTAATTTCACCTACAAATTAGGAATGCCAATAGAAGAGATTTTTGATTTTTATTGTTTACTGTTATCAGTGTAAAACTACACAATGATAACAAAAATATTTTCAAACATTTTCAGCAAAATATTCAAAATGCTCACACTGGTTACAAACCCCAGAAGCCTCTGGGGCCCAGTGAATTTTTGTGTTTCCTGACTACTATTTGAGTGCATTTCAATGCTGGGGGAAAGCAATGAGGCCCTCTGGTTGCCAGAATGATTCCAAGTAGGCAATTAAAACATGGCAGATGAACTGTAAAGAAATATGAGCAGTCATCAAGTTGAAACACTTGCCTCTAATTAAGTAAACATGTGTACAAGGGTCAGGACTATACATACCACAGGTGCTCAATAAAGGTCGGAATTAACTCTAAGCCTAGAGGTTAAATCTTATACAAGAGACACTCTTGCTCTAGGCACCACTACTGGAGATCACCCAACCACACACACACCATCACCACCTCTCCCCCACCCCAGGGTACAGAGTTTGGAGAAGAATATCCAGGGTTCAGACCATTTAAAACCTTGTAAACTAGATTAAAGATCTTGGTCTTTATCTAAACACAATGGAAAGCCATTGAAATATTTCATGCTGGGAGATGTTGGGGATGGGGCAGTATCATTTTCACATTGCTCTGGCTGCAGGGTGGAGAACAGTCTGTAGGGATGGCAGAGTAGATTCGGAGGTAGAAGTTATGTGGTAATTATAGGAGTAAAGACGAGGAGTAGGATTAGTATGGACTAGGGTAGTGGAGGCGATGAGATGGAGAGAAGAGATTCAAGTGATATTAACAAGTAAATTCAGCAGAACTTGGAGGTATATTTAGTATGAAGGATTAAAGAGTAGGAAGTGCTAAGAATGGTACTAGATTAGGAATGTGTGATGTTCACAGAGATGGGCAACACTCAAAGAAGACACAGGCCGGAAGTAGAGTGGGAGCAGAGCATGAGTCTGATTTTGGAGAGACTTTACTGGCATGGCTTTGACTCACACATACTATTAGAGATACTGAGTAGGCATTGACTATACTGATCAGCAGCATGGAAGAGAGGCCTGGACTGGAGGCAGCATACAGTGAGTCATCTGTGGATGATTCTATTCTTTTAGTCTCTCCATGGAGATTATTTATTTGTTTATTTGCTTGCTTGCTTGTTGAGTGGTTGGTTGATTGACGGACTGATTCTGATTGATTTTTGGCTGTCTAGAATAGAAGACCTTCCTAATTGCACTTTTTTTTTTTGACACTGTGTTGAGCCTTTCATGATGAAGACCAAAGGGCTGGATTAAAGTTCCCTTCAGCTCAATACTGCCGGAGAGTGGGTTGTGACTAGGCTTGGCCAGGGAGAAACAATTAGCTCACCTATGACCCGAGGCTGTGGAGCAGGTGGAGATCCCTCACGAGCCCAGCAGCCCAAGTAGCCTTGAGTCTAGTCTGTTTCTAGTTCATGGCCTTTTCCTGTTGCCCAGTCCTTGATTCTTGCCCATCATCCACACCTCCAGTTGAGTCTGTGAGCCTCACATATCTTCACATAATTGTTATTTTTTTAATTTTTTATTTAAAATGAGCAGTCAGTTTCTTGAAATTAAGAAACCTGACTGCTGATAATACCTTTCCTTTCTATTTATGTTTCTTTCTTTCTCCTTCTCCAGTTTCCCTAAAACTTCTTCTATCCTGAGTCCTTCTTTCTGCCTGGCTGTCACTCTACTATCACCATCCTTTCTAAACTCCGTCTTTCTTTCTACCTTTCCCTCAATGGACTTCTGCTCACCCTTTTTATCTGGTCATAATATCAAACTAGGGATTCAGGGCTAAGGAGTAGAATGAATACAATGACTTCATAAAATCAAGAGTTTGAAACTTCTTACAAGTTGGAAGGAGGAGCTGAAATTTATGGAATGAAATTTAATTGAAACAAATGCACATTTCTGAGCTTAGCTTCTAAAATGAAGTATAGAAGATGAACAAGCAATGGTTTAACAGCAAATTCTATTAAAAAACAAGACCAAAAAACTGTGAAGTATGACTGCCAAATAAAATACATAGGATATACTTATACTACAGAATTATTCATTGTTTTTCTGAATTCTATGTTCAATCAGTAAATCTGGAAAGCCCTCCTCTTAAGGTTGCAATTAATTGGAACCTCAATATAGGTCTTCAGACATGGGTAGGGGGGAAAGCAAATCAGTTTTGCAGTATATGAATGGAAAAATGATATTGATTGCTGTGTGTCTTTCCAGGACCCACTCTTGGAGAGATGCTGGTGAACTAGAACACTGTCCAACACAGTGATAATAGAAACTACATTTTAGGAGGAATAGCTGAAAGAATCTGAGAAGGGAAGACCTAGATGGATTATGCTGCCAAGACCTCTAGAAGGACCTGATTCCTGCCTTTTCCACTAAGCTTGGTTCTCCAGCCTTCTCTTCAACTATGAGCAGCCTAATGTCTCACCAAGAAATTTCTTCTCTTCTTAGGTTTGCCAAAGTCAATTTCTGTTGCTTGCAACCAAAGAACTCAAATGATACAATGGGTTTTTTGCCAACATCAGAAGGGATCTTTTACAGAACAGAATTTGGTCGTATTTAGAGACCAAAGCTAGAACCTGAGAATGAAATCAGGTTCTACATGTCAACATGGAAAAGAACTTTATAATTATCTGAACAACTCCAAATTAAAAAGGCCTGTGGGCTGGTGAGAGCCTATTATTAAAAAGGTTCAAGAAGAGGCAGGATGACCAACCAACAGAGACAAGATTCCTCTCCTAACTGGGAAAACAGACTGTATCAGAAGCCTCACAATGGCATGTTTTGCTTTATTTTAACTTAGAGGACTTTGTTCAAATAAAATCCTAAATAGAATTTAAACAAAATATCCAAAAGCTGAGAAATAATGCTTTACCTTTTCCCTAAAATTACAGGTATTCCAGAATGGGACTTTTGCAACCTAGGGCTCATTAAAGCATAGTTTAAAAATCACTGGACTGAAATAGCTAATGTTTACTGAGATCTTTCAATGTCTCAGGCATTCCACTAAGCACATTTTATGTGTTATTTACCCTCCCCAAAACTACATGAAGTACTATTATTAGCCCCATTTTACAGATGAGGGAATGGAAGCACAGAGAGGGTAATTAACTTGTTCAAGGCCATACAGCCAAAAGACAGTAGACCGAAAATTCAAATATAGGTGATCTGACTACTGAGGCTGTACTCTGAACAACTATGCTATTTTGTTTTTAAGACTTATGATTGAGTAAGTTTGATTTTCAGTGTTATCATTCCTATTGAATTCTGTGTTCCTTTCATTCATTTATCATCAGATTAATTTAAGCTTTAGTTTTAGGCTTTTCTAAAATAGCACTGTCTCAAATGAATTTAATTTGTTTTTCATGACCCTTAGTTCACAGTTTTCCCTTTAACTAGTTTTCCTTAATTAGTATTTTTTAAAAATGATTCCCATACTTCTCTAAACTAGTTGCTTTAAGGTATCAGCTCTTAGGGTTAACTGTAAAAGACTGTTACCTGCCAGGGTCAGCATTCATTCCATCAGTTTAAGCATTTATTGTGCCTCCTTTACCTATTCACTGCAAAACAAAGTAGAGGAAAGAGACTGTTTGTTTGCCCAGCTTTATCTGCCCAAATGAAGATGGAGATTTTACTGACGATCACAGCCTGGAAAGGGAGGCAGGCAGTGGAAAAAGCAATGGTGCACACTAATTGTCCTAGTGTTCACACGACCTCTCTTGCCCCTGTCATGGAGCGTCAGACAGGTAGGTTTGAGGCAGCAGGAGGAGCAGCCTGACCTAATCAAATGCTGTCCTGACCACTCCTAGGAGAGCCGCCAGCTGCGGCTTGCAGGAGTCAGCAGCCAGTGTGAGAAGTGTTGCTGTCACCCACTCTCCTCGGCTCAGTGTGATCCTTAGCTCTCTCATGCTGTCAACCACATCCTACCTTTCTCTGTCCCCATGTAAGAAAGCAGATTTCTAAAGGCACAGGCCACTAGGACCAGGCTTTAAGTTGGGGATACAAGAAGCAGCCTCCTTTCCCTCATGCATCTATGTTCCCCTCCCTATAGGTGGGCCCTCTGTCACCGTGAACCCACCCCATCCATCTCGCCCCTCACTGCCACTAACAGGCTGTCAGAGTCTCTGTTTTCTCTTTGTGAGGTGCTCTCAAATACTGTTTGTCTAATGTCCCCCATGAACCCCAGGGGCATGGACTGTTACTTCGTATTTTATAAAGGGCGGTGTAAGTTCAGCACTCCATAAATACAAAATGGTGAAGAGCAAATTTCCCCCATACCGAAGCCACTTCATTTTCTTCAGCAAAACAGCTCCTTTTATTTTCATGCAGAAAGCCCAACAAGGGAAATTTCTTCATTGCTCAACAGCTACAAAATGTGATCACATTTTTCCCCACAGCTAATGTGCTCTTATGTATAAAATATAAATTTGAAAGTCTGAGCAGATGGCCTATAAAGTTCTTGTTTTCCCTCGGAATTTAATTTCTTCCTGCTTATAGTGGGATTTTTTTTAATCATTTGAAAAGGAACAATAAAATGTTTCTATAAAGTGTAATAATCATTAACTTGATGATTATTCTCTCCCAAAGGTATCCCAGAGGAAAGATTGGACCTTGACTTTGGGTCTGGAATCTTACCTGCTCTGTCATGTTCACAAACATTAATCAGCAACACAAAATCTTGCCTGTTAGGCCCTGCTCATTTTGGAAGCGGTCATCACACTTTCTTGAACTAGGCAGAAGCTCACCTTATTTTAGAAAACAAAAGGTCAGGGGTTGAAATGACCCAAGCAAATTAGCTGTATACAAGAACACAGATGAAATATTAGAAAATATTATTTTCTAGTGCATTTAGAACCATTTTATTTCATTTAATTCAGAGGCATTAATGAGCTAATTATCTTTTTACTAAAGAAGGCCCATAGGACTTCAACTGTGAAATACTTCGCTGATCATCAGTTTGGGTGATTATATGTAACAAAATTGTATTTTTTTTTCTAAACTACTCCATAATTCAGATTCTTCCCTAATTTAGCTCACACTTCCCAATATTGAAAGAACAGGATTGACTCAATGTGGTTCCTGGTTAAGTGTAAGGAGATTATTCCTTATAAGACATTCATAGAGTGGTAGGTTTTTACCCCTTTTCCCTGTCATTTACTACATTCAAAGGTATCTAAGCATAGGAAGGTTAAGTAAGTTGATAAAACGTAGAGACTGACATCACCTTTTTACCCCAATATTATTTTGCAAGTTGAATTTATTGGCATCATACTGCCCTTAAAATTTGCAGGGCTCCAGGGTGAGTACAAATGAAAGCCCACATACTATTTGTCCACATAATTTAAAAGTTACTTATGAAGCTAACCCATGTGAAATAGAGTACATTCTGTCTACTTCGAAAACTGCACCTTGTCCCAGAGTCCTACCTTAGTCTGTAAAATTGAAGGCCAGGTTCAAGTTTAGAACTCTTGGATCCTCGTGCACTATTCCTGACCACGACAGCACAGGGAGCATCAGCACCCAGCCTGCTGTTCACCTGCCTTCCCTTCCCAGCCCCAACCCCATCCTGCAATGTCAGGGCTGTCATGCACTCCTGGCTCACATTTCCAAGCTCCATCTGTAGCTTTTCCCTCCCCTCCCTGCAAACAGCTGCCCCTTGACCATTCTCCAGGCCTAAGAATGTCAAAGTCTAGCATCATAGTCTTCCCTCGGGAGAACAGGGAAGAGGGTCTTCCCTTGGAGGAGGTCCACACAGATTCTGGAAGTAGGCTCAAGACCACTGGGATAGGAAATTCCAGGGTGATGGATATGAAGAACATAGTCTTCAAGATGTAGATAAGGGAGGGGTCCAGGTCCAATCTTATCTATCATGTCATGTTCACAATCATCGATAAGAAAACCTTGGACTCCTGGCCCCAACAATAGGGCTATAGCCCCCGGAGATCCTGGGCAGAGGCTCCTCCAGGAACAGGACTGCCTGCTGTCACAGTTTTATGAATCAGGTCAGCAGAACTTATTTCACAAAGTACTCAGTAGACACTGAGAAGTAGCACTGGCAAGAGATCAATCTTACTACGAGCTGTAAGGAAGACAAACATCTGTGAGATTTAGTCTTTGTCCTCAAGGAACTTACAGTCTAGTTGGGAAGAACACAAGCACAGAAATAATTGTGCTACAGAGATGAAAGCCCTAAAAGAGGCCAAAGAAGAGGGAGAAGTCAAGACAATAGTTTGTTCTTCCCCAGAAGCAGTTAGAAACTAAGAAGTATTAAGTAAACAAGTCTTCTTTAACCACTTAGATAAAATGTTCTTCCTTCCTAAATCGGCCTTCATGACATTCCTTGAAAGAAGCTTAATATTATCCCATGGAACACTCTGGAAATGAATAGGTTAACATTTTGGCTTCTATCCCTGAACAAATCTGATGCAGGCAGGATTAGAAGGAGAAAGATTCAGCTCCCAGTTCAGCACATTGTGTGCCAACCCATCTGCCCACATCAATGTCTATTTAAAAGTGAAGCCAATCAGACTAGCCCCATCTTCACCTGTCCTACTGATTGCCCATAGCAAGGGAGGAACAGAAAGCCCACAAGTTGGTCTGGAAAATTGACCCTCTGTGCAATTTCCAGTCGTGTGTCTGCTTGGAGGCACACAGCCAACAAAGCCATCAATCTGGCAGTTTTTTAACATTGACCCAGTATATATTTGCTAGGCCATTTGCGCCATCTGCCATGCAAATGTCAGTTAAGGAAATAGCATAGAGTTGTGGGAATACCAGGGTTAAAATGCCATTTAGCAGGAATGCAGCAGTTCCAGCAGCAATTGCCCACAGGAGAACAAAGAGATGGGAGAGCCAAGGGCAATAAAAGAGGAGCAGAGGTGTAACAGACCAAGGCTCCCAACCTTGCTTTCTCTTCACTCCAGGTTTATTTTATTACGGCACCTTCAGAAACATGGGTCTTCCTAACTGACAAAGACTCTATGTGATTCCATGGAATTAACAAGCTCATGTAGTAATTATATATATAACATTATATATATAAATATCTATAATATATAAATATATATAATGTTATATATAATATATAAATATATAATGTTATATATACATATAATTATGTAAATTTTATAAGTTTGTATATATAATGTATATATAATTTTCTATACACTTTTACAAATTTTGTAAATGTAATGTGTATATATATATAATTTTTATATATCCATATATACATACACACACACACACACACACACAATTTTTAAGGGGAAAAACAGCACACATAGTTCCATCCTAAGATAGCTCTCCTACCCTCCTGAATATTACCTGCCATTTTGGGTCCATGTGTTAGCAATGTTTTTAACCATCTATTGAGCTCTTACTATAATATGCTGGGTACTATATTAGCTGCCAATTATATACATCTCAAACGTTTACATTAATACTAAAAGGTTGCTATTTCCTTCTAATTTTGTAGATGCAACAAACAAGGCTCTGAGAAGTATTTTTTAAGCCCCAGGACACCCAGCTTGTAAATGAAAGACCAGACTTCAAATCAGTCTATCCACATCCTTCATGTTGAAACCACTCCTCTGTGTATGCACACTTGTTTATACACAGTTAAAATCAGAGGGGATGTACTATTTTGTGTTTAGCTTTGTTTGGTTAACAGGACATTAACAGGACATATTTTTCATGTTTTCATATAGCCTTCATGTTTATCACTTTTAACAGCTAGATAATAATCTATCTAATGATTTATATTAATTTATCAAACATTATGTTTAAACTCTCTGTCTCTGTGTATTTCTCTCTCATTCTCACTCTTTCTCTCTCACAGTTAAATCTATGATGAACTTATTGGTATTATATAGGTTTTCACATCTGTTGTATTGTTTCATTAGGATCAATTTCCAGGAGTAGATAACTGGGTCAAACAGTATGACCATTTTTATGGCACTTGGTACATTCTATCATACTGATTTTCAAAAATATTCCATTAGAAGTATATGAGCGTTTCACACCAGCACTGGATGTTTCATTAAACTTCCTTTTTAGTAATTTATTATATTTAAAATGGCACCTCAAACTTGCTCTGGTTTGCCTTTTTTATTTCAAAGTGATGATGGCTATTTCCCCCATCTACTAGTTTACTGCGTTTATGTTGTCTCATGTAATTCTCTCCCTAGTCCACCAATCTCAAGGGGCTTTATATAAATTTGTACATACTATTTATGTGGAAATAGTATTACCTCTTTGTCTTACTGTCTTTATTCTTGTAGAAATGTCTGAAAAGGAGATGCTATCTTGACATATGAAATGTCAGTGACAAATCCTCCAGAATGATGTCTAAGACTGAAATAATCAGGCGGTAGCAGTATAAGCAAGTTATTTGGAAATACACAGGTAAATATCAAGAGAAACAGCGGAAAAGGCTTTAAAGAGGTAGCTTTGGTGGGGGGGGTTGTAGCGAAAGGGACAGGGCTGGGAGCTGCTCTTTTCATAAGTCTTGCATAACTATTTGGCTTTTTATGTGGCAATTACAACTGAGTAAAAAAATACATTTATAAATTCTCCTCAACAAATGAATTGGAGGCTCGCATAATGCTCTGTGCCCCTGCCTAAGAAAATCTCCCAATTAAGCTTTTTTCTCCCAAAAATTAATGTATATTTTGCATCTCCTTCTTATTGCTCACAGCCACAAAATGCTAAAAAGAAGGGACAAAATCTGCCCAAATTGTGTTTAAGTTTGCTATCAGAGTCGTGTCTTTCCAAATTCCAGGTTCTCATTATTTCCATTTTTTATGTACTGTGCACAGACTTAATTAGAGCTCCTACATTGCAGTGGGGCTCTGTAACAGGAGGGGTCCTCTCTCCAGAGAAAAAGTGATGCTCATTAACAAAAGAGAAATGAATCTCCAAATTAACTTTGTCTTGAAACCTAGGTTTCAAAAACACGCAAGCAGCGGTCCGTCATTTTGCTCTTACAGGAGCAAATCAAAACTACCTGAGGTGAATCATGTCCCTTAAAACCAAGCTGATTGCTAGACCCAGACCACCTGAGTTGACTCCTTGCTTCCCCCAACTTTCAAGGCATATGACCTTGAGCAAGTCATTTAACCTTTCATTGTCTCAGTTGTCTCTCTGTAAAATGGGGATAATAATGACACTTGCCTCAGAGCTTTTATAAAAATTTCCCAAGTAAATACATTTAAAGGGCTTAGAAGAGTGTCTGCCACAGAACAATAACTCCATAAGTGTTTTCAAATAATATTATCTTTTTTCCATTATTCTCATTTTGACAGTTTATCCTAGAGAGTAGGAAATGTCATCCATGATCATGCAGTGTGGCATAACTGTGAACTGTGATCCGTATTGAATCAAAAATCAGATATATTCAAACATTAACCTTGACTCTGCTCCTTATCAGCTGTGCAACTCTGTGCAAGATATTAATTTTCCTCATTATACATTGGATCCTGATATCTAGTTCACAGGCTTGATTGGGAAGATCAAAGTAGAGAATGTGTCTGAAATCTGCTCTTATTTTGGCCAGGATGTATTGCTCAAAGGGACAAAGAGAGCAAGGGCACAGGAAGAATTATAGTTACCTGAGATGGCTGGAGTTGAACCATCCTTTCTTACCCCAATGGTACCAATTGCAGGTGATTGGTGGGAGGGCAGTGGGAGCAGAGAAGGCTATTGAATACATGTTCATTACTTAACAAGCAATTATTGTCGAGCCAGGTGCTGTGCTGGGAGATAAATCAGGTCACTGCCCTCAGTGAGCTCAGTTCAGAGCAGGAAACAAAGACAAACATAATTAGAATACTGTGTTCTAAGTACAAGAATAGAGCCATACAGGTGGCTGCACAAAGAAGAGGTACCTAGGGTGTGGGGAAGATGCTTGGAAGGGAGGTGTATTAGTAATCTATTGCTGTGTAACAAATTACTCCAAAACTTAGTGGCTTAAAACAGCACACATAGATTATCATATCATTCCAGTGGGTCAGGAATCTGAGCATGGCTTAGCTGGGTCCTCTGTTTCATGGTTTCTTGCAAGGCTTGTAATCAAGGTGTTAGTCTAAGCATGCAGTCTCATCTGAAAGCTTTATGGAGTGAAAGATCCACTTCTAATCCATTTCTGGGTGCACTATTGTTCATAGACTCCAGTTTTGGGTGCACTGTTGGACTCAGAGGATCAACTCCCAGCTACTGGCTAGAGGCTGCCCTCAGTTCCTTGCCATGTGGACCTCTCCAACATGGCAGCTCATCGAAGCACACAAGCTAAGAAGGCAAAAGAGCCTGCTTGCAAGAGGGACATCACAATTAATTGTAACCCTACCATGGATGTGACACCCAATCACTTTTGCCATACTAATAATAATCCCATTACTTTTGCCAATGCTAGGTTCAGCCCACTTTCAAGGGGAGGAGATTACACAAGGGCATGAATATGAGGAGGCAAGAGACACCAGGGACCTTCTTATAATCAACCTGCCCCAAAAGGACTCATGAACTGATTCCTGAAGCAGGAAAAGGTGATCTCAGTCTAGCTGGCAGGAAAGCAAAAGGTCATGGAGGAGACGTGACCCGCAAACACGAAAAAAGAGGCAAAAAAAAGGATACGTGTTATCTTTTTTTCTTAAGGTGTTACCTTGGAGGAAAAGAATGAAAAAAGATGTGCTTCAAATAATGGAAGGAAATTAGACAATTGATATAGATAAGGGAAGAATAGAGGTGAATTTTGAAGGGAAAAACAAAGACTATTAATCTTGCTTGTGGATGGGTTTGAAAGCCACACTGCTGATGAGGGCGATTTTCCTAGATTTATTTTGAATTGTCTAGTGGATAAGAGGTCAGAGTGACAGAGGTAGGTATGTGCTGAAGTAAGGATGGTAGTCACAGTCTGTTCTCCCTGACAGTTTTTAAAAATTTACTTTTTCAATAAATAGACCTCTTCTTTAGTAACTGATCACTTAATGCCAGACATGACACATTTTCCGTGTCTTTTTAGTTTTTAGTGTACCCCATGTTCTCGTGTTTTTGTTGTTTCACTGATGTACTTGTAAAAAAAGAAAAAAAAATGACTGCAAAGAACTACAGCCATTATATTGAGTATTTTGGTCTAGAATTTTACATTCTCGGTGGTCTCCATTATTCTGGCCAAGATTTAAGTTTTTATAATGAGGAAGAATGCTGAGTGCTTGCAACTGAGCTTTGGGGTTCAATTTGGTCACCCGCCTCTGTCTGTGGCTATAGAATAAGAATAACAGGACCCATCACCCGTTTTTTCTTGTCAATGTCAGTATTAAATGAGATAATGTAGCCGATACAGTTTAGAAATTATAAATTATATGTATAATATATAAAAAAGTAATTCATTCCACAAATGGGTATTGAGTGCACTGCACAAGGCACCATGGAAATGTCTCAAGTAGAACCCGGCCCTTAATGTTTGAGTGACTCAACTGTAGTAGGTGAGAAAGACATTTCAGCACATCCTTAGAATACAATTTCCTAAATGTGATCATGGAGACTTACACAAAGGCCATTAAGAAAACAGTATGAAAATTCCTCAAAAGACTAGGAATAGACTTACCATATGACCCAGGAATTCTGCTCCTGGGCATATATCCAGAAGGAACCCTACTTCAAAATGACACCTGTACCCCAATGTTCATAGCAGCACTATTTACAATAGCCAAGACATGAAAACAGCCTAAATGTCCATCAACAGATGACTGGATAAAGAAGATGTGGTATATTTATACAGTGGAATACTATTCAGCCATAAAAACCGACAACATAATGCTGTCTGCAGCAACATGGATGTTCCTGGAGAATGTCATTCTAAGTGAATTAAGCCATAAAGAGAAAGAAAAATACCATATGAGATCACTCATATGTGGAATCTAAAAAAAAAAATCATAAATACAAAACAAAAACAGACGCATAGAAACATAAAATACAAACTTGTGGTTGCCAAGGGGGCAGGGGGTGGGAAGGGACAGACTCGGATTTCAAAATGTAGAATAGGTTAACAAGATTGTACTGTATAGCACAGGGAAATATATACAGGATCTTGTGGTAGCTCACAGCGAAAAAAAAATGTGACAATGAATATATGTATGTTCATGTATAACTGAAAAATTGTGCTCTACACTGGAATTTGACACAACATTGTAAAATGACTATTACTCTTTAAAAAATGTTTAAAAAAAGAGTATTGATATATTCATCACATCATATTTTAAATATTTATCCTACTTTTCTGAAGTCATATGACATTTAACAATTATTGAGCATCTGTTTGTGTGGGTTTTTTTGTGTTTGTTTTGTTTTGTTTTGGATGTGACATAGTGTGGTGCTTAAGCATGTGGACTCTGGAGAAAGCCTGCCTGAGTTCAAGTCTTGGCTGTGATACTTACAAACTGTGTGAACCTGGGCAAGTTACTTAACCACACTGTATCACATTTGCCTCTTTTGTAAAATGTGGATGATTATGGTAGAGGTATTATGAAGGTTAAACAAGTTAATATAAATGAAGCTCTTAGAACAGTACTTGGCATGTAGTAGGTATAGTGTTTGTTTTCATAACCATGTGCAGAGCCCTATGCCAGGCCCAAAAGTTGTAACGCTGAATAAGAAGAATGTAATCACTGCCTCCCAGTAACTTGGAACTTAATGAGTCTCTTGCTCCATTAAACACCAAATCATCTAGGCCAGGAACCTGGAAGCTACCTGTGACACATCCTTCTTCCTCAATTCCACCACTGCACACCCAGCCCTCACAATAGGTCACTGAGTCAGATCACGTACATTTCCCAAAGGTCTCTTATCTGTCCCCTTCTCCCAACTCCATAGCCCCTGCACTCAGGTAACTCATCTTCCCTCAGCTGCACCGGTATCTTTCGCCCCACTGACTCCTCCATACTGCTGGCTGTGTGTCACTTTTACCCCTGATTCAAAGCCCTATAATGTTCTTCACTGCTTCCTGGAAAAAAATTCAAATTCCTTAAACAAGACCCTTCAAAATCTGTTCCTTGCACACCTCAATACTTGCCCAGAGGCAGTGCTGTATAGCAGTTTAAGGACACAGTCTCATAAGCCAGGCAGCTAGAATCCAGCTGTACCATTTACAAGCTCCATAATCTTGGTCGGATTAATGATTTAACATGTATAAAGTACTCTGGCACAGGGTAAGCATTATATTATATGCTGTCTTACCTGTTTACCTCATTCCTCTCATCATCCCACATGGTAGACAGACCCTAAGGCGAACCCCAGTGAGTCCTTTCTTCTGGTGTTCACGGCTTTGTTTTAATTCTCTCTCCTTAGGTGCAGCTGAGACCTGTGATTTGCTTCTAATCAACAGAATATGTCAAGGATGATGGGATGTCCTTCCATGATTTTGTTACATTGTGTAAGGCTCTGTCTCAGCAGACTAGACTAGAGAGTCTCCTTGCTGGCTTGATGAAGTAGGAAGCCATGCTGGAGAAGACCACATGGCAAGGAACTATGGCAGCCTCGAGGAGCTGTGGGTGGCCTTCATCTAATAGCCGGCAAAAGTATGGGACCCTCAGTCTTACAACCATGAGGAAACAAAAGCTGCCAACAACCTCAGTGAGCTTAGAAACATATTACTCCCCAATCAAGCCTCCATATAAAAATGCAGCCCATCTGACATCTTGAGTATAGCCTTGTGTGTCTTTGAACAGAGAACCCAGCTAATCCATGCCCAGACTTCTGACCCCCAGGAACTGTATAAGTATTTTTTTAAGTTTGCGGTAATTTGTTACATAGAGATAGAAAACTAATACATCCTCAGTCCTGTTATCTTAGTGCACTCCTACTCAAATCTCTGCTGAAGCAATACCTCCTCTATGAAGCCTCCCCTGATGCTCCCATGCACAGATGGCCTCTCCCTCCTGATACCCCCAAGGCACCTCTTGCTCCCTTCCATAATAGAACCATAGCATTGCACTGCATTATTACTGTTTACTAAGCTCTAAGCCCTTAAGGATGGAAGCTATATTTTATTCATCTTTGAATTCTCAGTTTCTGAAATATAATGCCAGTTTTGTAGGAGATAGGAAGGAAGAAAGTGAAAAAGAAGAAAACAAAAAGAAATAAAGGGAGGATAGCAGGGCAATGAAATGCTCGATAAATGTTTGTTGATAAGTGAACGAATAAACAGTATTTTGATTATTTTCTTCTCTGGTCTATTGACTTCTACAGAGATGCTTTCATTTCACTCTGATAGGCATCTCAAATATTGAGGCTATCATCATAATAGATGACTGAATTATCGCTAACTTGGATTGCAAGCAAAAAAATGAAAACAGCATTGAGAAGAAGATGCTACATCAAGGGAAATATTTTTATTTACTTTTATTGTTAAAAGAAAACCTTGGCAGAATATGGCCCAAATAATAAATGAAAAAGTGACAGGGTAATTTTTTCAGTATGCCAATTACTGGAAATGCATATTGAAACAGACCAATTGATAGGAAACATGGGTAATGCTCAACCAATTTGGAAAAGATCTCTTTTAACTTTATTCAATGGAGGCAAACAATTGAACTAGAAGGCTTTCAATTTCTCAAGCTTTTTATGAAAAGAAATTTTAAGTTATTTAATTTCTTTGAAAGAAAAGTAAAACAATTACCACTTTTTCCTCCTGTAGGATCCCTGTCACTCAGGAGTGCAAGGTTACTTATCTTTATTGTGCAGATGTGGTGTTTACTGTGTGTGTGTTGTGTTGTATCCAAGAGGAGACAAAAGCAGAAGAAGCCTACCATAAGTAAAATATAGTTAGGTAGGTAGGTAGGTAGATAGATGACAGATAGAAAAATAAAACCTGGTTGAAGCATAATTTAACCACAGGTAAATTCTGAATTTTTCCTGGTGTTTGCTTTCTGCAGATCAAGGCCACTGCAGGAAGGCAAATGATGAGCAATCCAGATGCTGGGGTGGAATGACGGATGGGTACATAGATGGGCACCTGCTGGTTAACATTCAGTGCCAGCCACTGCCCTACAGCATTACATTACTTGCCAAGAGGTTTAAGTTAAGCATTAACGACTATAATGGCTATTTCACGTTGCATGTGTGTCCAGTAACTTTGTGGTTTACCCAGTGTTGCTTCAGGAGATATTCCACACATCAAATGTGTAATGCCCAGTGCCTGGCACATAGTAGGGATATAGTAATGTTAGTTGAACATAAATCTGAACTGCTGCTCTCCAACTGTTCCCTGCCTTTGGGAACTAAATGCCTGTGATTAGATTTGGCCTTACTGGTACTTATGTCAATTTGGATGGTATTCGGACTTGGTAGGCCAAACGCTGAACATTTAAGGGTGTGACCTGAGACCTGATAGGGAATTGTTTATTTTGAAGTTAGACTTGTGCAGTGCCAAAAAGAAACAGCAAAAACATTGGGTTTGATTATGATCTTTTGTATTCAAGAGGGGGAAAAAAAAAAGGCAGTGATTTGGTGGGTAAAACAATGAACTCAATTAGTTGGTTCTGTCAGAGCAGCCAATGACTATTGCTCCAAGCTTTGTGTAGCCTGGGAGCCTCCCATGTGGGGCCACCCTGAGTCTGCTACTTTAAGGATAAGGATTGTCTCAGTTTCCTATTCCTGCTTAACAAATTGTCATCACAAACTTGGTGGCGTAAAGCACTCCCAAATCAGAACTTCAAAATCAGTCTCACTGGGCTAAAGTCAGGTTGTCTACACAGCTGGCTCCTTTTGGAAGCTCTAAGGAGAAAACTGGTTTCCTTGCCTTTTGCAGCTTCTGACAGCGACTCATATTCCTCGGCTTCTGGCCCCTTCTTCCATCTTCAATGCCTCACCCAGTCTCTTCTGCCTGCACCACACAGCCTTCTGCTCTGAAAGGACCCTTATGATTATATCAACCAGATAATCCAGGCTAGTCTCCCACACCTCAGGACGCTTAACCTAATCACACCTGCACCATCCCTTTTGCCTATCAGGTAGCGTATTCCCCGGTTCCAGGGATTAGCACGTGGATATCTAGTCACTGAAGAGATTGTCCAGCCTACCGCAAAGATTTAGCCACAGATCTAATTGACAGACTATTGAGAGTTCAATAACACAATGCAAACTTAGGATCAAAAACCTGGACTAACAAATGCCCTTTTGTTTTCTCTGAAGCATAGTTGATACACAACATTGTGTTAGTTTCTGGTGTACAGCAGAGTAATTCAGTTCTACATATATATTCTTTTTCATTAAAGTTTACTATAAGATATTAAATATAGTTCCCTTTCAAGTGTAAATAAGGTATGTTGATTCGAGTCTTTAAGCCAGCAGTTTCTCAACCTATTCCCCTTGCGCAGGACATGGTAACACGCCTGAGCGTCTCATCAGTGAAGATTGCTCACCCCCTACCACCTGAGCATTCCGGGGCTGAGAACGACTGTTTTCAGCCCTTGAGAAGTCCACAGGGTATGCTGAGATGAGTAATTTCCTAACGTTTCCGGTGAGGATTCTCTCCTGGACCCCTCTGTGATCCCCTGGAGACCAAGTATGTAAATTTATTTCCTATTTCGCTTAACAAACTCAGAGGGAATTTACTCAACTTTATCAGCATAAAAATGTCCTCACATCATGCTTCCTCCTGACTGGCTTCATTTTCTTCTTCGAGCTTAGCCAATGCAAAACAAAATCACCTCCTGGGTTTTTACATCCAGTGACTTGTCCTCATCGGGCCTATTGTTGCCAGTGGGTGGGTGAAAATTGGGAGCTAGGGGATAGTGGGTTAGGCTAAGCCTGATCCATTTCCCCTGGTTTGCTTGGCTCCTGATATCATCAAAGACCAGTGTTCTATTATATTTCCTGTATTAGATATGGGCAGAGCTGCCAGCTGGGAGCAGCTTGCCCTCTGCCCCCGCAATAACGCCGAGTAGAGTTGGACTTGCCAATCTTGTGCCCCATCAGAATATCCACGGGCAGAGATTCTTCCTACTTAATTAGAATCTGTCTTAGTGCCTCCCACCAGGCCCTGGGAGCCCAAAGATGCTCCCACATAGCACTTTTCTTTCTTTCCCTCTTCTTTTGGTTTGGCACTGCCTTGTCAACAGGTGTGACCAACAGTAAGGAAACGTGCAATGCCAGTGCTCCCATTCTGGTCCAGGATAAGAACCCACTATTGAAAAGATGGCACTCACAGCATTAGGCAGGCTGCCACAAAATCATCCTTCCTTGGCACCGGTGCCCATGGTGAGCATCTAGGCAACTTCTGATTGGGCACCATGCCCTCCAAACAGATGGGCATGAATGTAGGCAGGCAAGAGACCATTTATTTATATCAACTGTATTTGCTGAGGGCAGGGTTCCCAGCTGGGAACATCATAACAGCTCTTTGTCCTAGCCGTCTGCAGCTCTGATGGAGGTGAGGCAGCCTTGCAAATTCAGCTGGATTAATTTTGAAAAATAAGAACAATGTTTCTATGGACACCGGGGGACATTTTTGGCTCCCTTCAATGGTTCAGAGCACAGAGCAGGCTGGGCCCAAGTCATTTTAATAAAATCTCCCATCCCCATTTGGATTTGGTGGGAGAGAGCCAAGAAAGCTTTCCAAATCAGGCCAAATTTAGGTGAACAGAGTTAGCCCCCTGTGGAAGCCAGCTTTGTGAGTCCTTTTACACACAATGGTAGTGGCTTCCACAGAAAATGAAGCTGAAGTCACCCAGACTCGGGTGCTAGGAAAGACATTCTGGTTGATCTCACCACTGCACTGTTTTTCTAAGCATCCACTGACCTTCCTGTTGTCCCTCCTGTAAATGATGAGTGGGATCAGTGTGAGCTAAATGTGCACATTAGGGCCATCTTCATGAGAGCATCACTTGGATTTAACAGTAAATAGATAAAGAATTATTATCTGCACTTAGCCATCTGAGCAGTTGTAGAGATTTCTGAAGAGTACAGCTTTACTATTAACAGTAGTGTTACTAAAACATACTGCTTGCTTACAATGCATCTGACACCATGTTAAGCGCTTTGCATGCAATGTTTTGGTTTACTTCCACAATAACCCTATGGAGGTGGGTACTATCATTAGTATCATCACAGATGAGCAAACTGAAGCTTAGAGAGACTGACCCAAAGTCACATAGCTAGTAACTTGGGTAACCAAAGCACAAACCCAGGACTGCCAACAGAGCCCACGTCCATCCCCCACTTCCTCTAGAAACACTGAAAGCTGCCATTCTGTTTAGTAGTTGGCTTGCTAACTTGGGGATGTTTCTTATAATAGTGGTTTAGTTTAGGTCAATCTTTTTCAAACTTTAATGTGCCTACAAATCACTTGGGAGATTTTGCTAATACGCAGAGTCTGACTCAGTAGACTGGGTTCAGTAGAATCAATCTGATTCGTCAGATTTCTGCATTTCTAATAAGCCCATGAGGCTGGCACCCGGCCACACCAAGAGTGATGAAGTTTCAGGGTAGAGCAATGAGTCTCAACTTTATCTGCACATCAAAATGACCAGGGGAGCTTTTAAAAATACCAGTGCCCACATCGTACCCCCAGAGATTCTGATTTAATTGCTTAGAATGCTGAATTTTAAAAGACGCCCTTGGCTGCACTTCTTGCAGATGGAAAATAAGACAATGGATGAAGATGTGTTGTTGGAAGGCCCTCCCAGTTCCTAGTCAGTTTCTTTTCCTGATGCTGATTATTTATAACAATCACGGAAGTAGGTAATAGGATGGACCTATTACTCATAATGGTCTTTAACGTGAACAGCTGGGAGCAAGAGCAGACTGAGATCAGAAGCACCATTACGGCTATTTAAGAGAAGAGTGTGACAAAATGCGTGTTGATGGAGGTGACAACAAATTATAATCAGAAACATTATCTTTCTATGGCATAGTTTTGTTGATTGTCATTTTTTGGTTCAGCGGATTTGAATAGGGAAACCCAGAGCCTTTCAAATCTCTACTGTGTCAAACCTTTAATTAATTACACATAACAAGCAACAGTATGGATCAGGTGCTCAATGACTGCATTTACTAGAGAGGAGCAATTGATTCCATGTTGGTGGATATGTGGCTGTGGCTCTGTCTGGGGTTTCCTGCTAAGTGTGATCAAACCAAAAGGACTATAGATTATTAAATCCAGATCAATATTTTTGTTGGCGAAAGCAAAGCATTCATTGGGGGGGGGGGACTATCCTCTTTTCAGAAGATCTCACTTCGTGTATTATTAATGCAAAGATGATCAGATAAAAACTGGAACTTGGCAAGCTGTCAAATAAAAAATGCAGAGTGAATCAAAAATTTATAAAACAGTATTGAGTTATTACAATTCTATTATAGACACCAGTAATCATTTTTACTGAAACAAACCTCTTATGTGACTGTACAGCTGGGATGTTAGGGTACAAGGATTTAGGACTCAACCTTATTTGGGCAGAGGAAGAATACCACAAAATTAAAAATTAAATGCGAAGAGTAAATGATTTAGTCACAGTTCAGTAGCAGATTGAATAAAAACAATAAAGTTTAAAAAAATAATGGCAGTGTTTTCCTTTTTGGGCTACATGTTGCTGACTTCCTTGAAAAATTACTGGCATTAGATTCAGGGCAGGATGAATTGCTTTACAGAATCTGTAAACTTAATTTGTGCATGTGCCAAGCATGTGCACAATGCAGGACATTTGGGAGGGAAAATCACTCGGTGCGATATTTTATCACTTACAGATTTTCTTTTATAGCAAAAATCCCAATTCTACGGTGTTATCAGTTATCTCATGTAGGAGATCTCTCTCTCCCTTTTGGAGACTGAAGCTCTGACAATGCCAGGAAATATATTCAAGAATGAAGAGATGGCTGTCACCATTCCTAAATATTCAGAAGATAATTGCCAACCAAAGTTAGAGCATCTTGACATCAACCATCCCTTCAGCTCCCAGGCCGACTTGCCTATCCAGGATCAAATAAATCGCTGTAATTATAAAATCACACATAGTGATACACAGTCAGCATCAGGAAAATGACACCAAGGATGTGGGATCCCTGCTTTCTGTCGTTGGCTTTTCCTCAGTGTCTGAGCAGAGAACAAAGTCTCTTGGAACTAAAAATGACTCCGAAGCAAGGTAAGCGTGGAGGGCAAGCAGAAGCACCTGCTTTAAGGCTAAATCTGAAACTTGGAATTATTATAATGATTTAAATACGAAATAACTTTGTCTTTAAGAAACAGAATTGACTCCATGTAAATGGACTTTAATCAAGAGGCCAAAAGGAGGAAATGTTTTACTTAATCAGACCCAAAGTACCCGGTGCCATAAGCTGTTTCAGTTCTACCAGGGATGGGAGCGTGTGGTCAGCTTTAATTGGACTTTGATACAGAAAACTTTTACGTGAATTACAAATTTGCCAATTAGCCTTAATAGTACACACTGAACACCTCAAACTGCTGATGCCAAGAAAGCCTGCAGGGTTCATCAACCCCTGTGCATGAAAGAACACAACAGATTCTCTGCCATGACCTATGAATTACGCTGAATCATTATTTTTGACTTGATGTTTCATTCATGTCACTGTGGCTGTTTTCAAGACTGTAGGAAAAATGCAGGTGCCAGGGGAATTTTCATTTCTCGCCCAGAACCAACTTTAAAAGGTTCCCATGACACTCGCATTTGTCCTGGGTTCCATGCTCCATTCATTATGCAGTGTTGGTCCTCTCCACCACTAGACTAAAGAACACGGCATAAACTGTATCAGGGCTAGAGACACCTCAAGTGAGAACAAATTTGTTGTTTGAAATAGGCCTGTTAGGTGTTGTGTGTGTTTTGTGCCCTGCCTCGTCTGAGCCCTGTTGGGAAAACAGGAACCACACTGAGTACTTCACACAGAAGGGATCTAGTACAAGGAGTTGGTTACATATGTGTAGATGAGGGCACAGGCCCTTTTGGACAAAGTACAAATAAAAATCTCTAGGGTGAAATGCTTTCAAACTGCACTCAGGAGTTAGCTCGGCTTAGCCGAACATCCTGGTTCAAATTGCATTTCAGCTGTGTGGATCGCCTGACTTGCTTCTGTTGGGAGGTATAAAATCTCTCCTCATTTCCTATTGTCAGTTGCAACATGGAGTGGCTGAAAATTGTTCAAGCAATTACTCTGTTTCACCAACTGGGTGCCTTTGGCCATAAGGGGCCTTTTGGGTTTGCAGTAGCTCTGCTGTCATTTCCCTTCTTTGGCTGATCCAGGTACAAATTGCTGATGGCTCTGAGAATGTGTTCTCTTGCTCACTAGAAGGGAAGTCAGGTTCCTGCAAAAATGCTATTTGCTTTTAGATGTGTCGTGATGGTGGGAGTGGAAGGGTGGTGGTGGTTGGGGAGGGTGCAGACAGATGAGGAGATGGCTCACCTCCAGTGCTAATCAAACCACCACTGATGGGTCCTATTGATTCTGCCTCCTAATTATTTCTCAAATTCATCCTCTTCTCTATTCCCATGAATGTTCCCACTCTGTTCCTTCAGGCCATTTCATTCCTCTGTTTAAATATCACAATGGCCTTCTAATGGTTCCTTTGCCTTCCACCCAGCCTCCCTCCTATCCATAATTCTCCATAGCAGTGGTCCTCAGGCAGTGGCGGACTGCCCTCAGCAGCAGCAGGCATCTGGAAATGTGTGAGAGTGTTTTGGGGTTGTCATGATAATGGGGAGGGGTGGGGACATGCTAGCAGTAGAAGGGCAGGAACCAAGGACGCTGAAATACCTAGTGTATTTGTCTCATTGCTGTGGTAATGGAATGCCACAAACTTAGCAACTGAAAACAACACCCATTTATTATCTCACATTCTGTAGGTCAGAAGTCTGACAAAGATATAAAGGGCTAAAGTCAAGGTTTCAGTGGGGCCCTGAGGGGAGAAACCCTGTCCAGGGACACTCAGGCTGTTGGCAGAATTCAGTTCTGTGGGAGTGTAGGACTGAGGCCCTAGTTTCCTGGCTGAGTAGCAGCAGGGATCATGCTCAGCTTCTAAGGATCTCCCACATTACTTGGCCCATGACCCCTTCATCTTCAAAGCAGGGAATGTGGGGGTTGAATCCTTCTTATGTTTTGTGTTTCTTGCCTTCTCTTCTGTCACGTCTTTCTCTGACTTCTGTTTTCCCCTTCCCTTTTTAATGGCCCACGTGACTAAATCAGGTCCACCCAACCTAAGTAATCTGGGATGACCTCCCCACTTTCAGGTCCTGTCGTGCAAAAGCCCCTTTGTCATATAATGTAACATATTCACAGGCTCCAGGAATTAGGACATTGGAGAGACATTAATCTGCCAACCACACCTGGAATGGCCTGCACAGCAGCGAACTGTTCCACCCAAGATGCCAATAGCGGCCTCATTGAGAAATATGGAGTGGGTGATTTTTCTGAATTACAAATCTGATTGTGGCTCTTTCCTGCCTTAGAATCCTTCAGGGAATCTTTGTTGCCTCCAAGATAAAACCCAAGGCAAAGTCTCAGTTTGCTTACAAGAAGGGATCCATTTTTAATGATCCATCATCCCTTTAAGCCTCTGGTTCACACATTACTATTCTGCCTCTGCCCCTGGGCTTCAGCCACACTGAATGATTTTCTGACCATCCTGTGTGTTCTCTTACCTCTCATTCTTTACAAAAGCTCTTTGCTCCACTTGGAGCACTCCTCACACAAAAATCTTACCCACCTCCCTCAACCTAACTAACTCCAACTCAATTTTTAGGTCTTACCATAGATCTTACTTCCTCCTGAAAGCCTTCCATGACTCTTCAAGTGTGAGTTAGGCTTCCAGAGCACCTACATGCCCACCCACAATGTTCATCACACTGCTTTGTAATTTCTTGTCTGTTTGTTGGGTCCCCCATAAGCTCTAAGCTCTAAGAAGACAAGAATGGCATCTGTCTTGTTTGCTGTTGTATCCAGAGCACTCAGCTCACACCTGTCTTATACACAATTTCATTAAATAAATTACTTAGTCATGTTGACTTTGATATAAAGGGCGCAGTAAATTTGGTTCCAATTCTACAAGAGATGTAATCCTAACAATAGCCATGTACCAAACTTTGACAGTCAGGCAGCATTTTATCGGAACTTTATATCTGCATGAAATGGAAGTTCCATTATTGAATCAGTGTTACAGAGGAGGAAACTGAAACTCAGATGGGATAAATAATCACAAAAGTATGTGGCCCACAGGTGGCAAAGCTAGGAACAAGTCTGGTTTCTGATTCTCGAGCCAATACCATGGTACTTTTCTAAGCCAGCAAACAGTGCCTTACAGTTTATAATGCATTATGCCACAGAGTCCACATATTCTCAATGGAAGGTAAAAATGTTGATCCCTTTTTTAAACATGAAGAAAGAGACTTAACAATGTTAAATGACCAAGGCCACATAGTTTACGTGGAAAATTTAGAACTATAAGCCAGAGATTCCATTCCTCTTGTTTTAACCATATCACCTATGAACTAGGAAGACGTCGGACCTCAGAGAGTAGAGGAGACTATCTTGGCGCTTTATTCTCAACTTCTTCATGTCATCATCTCACACCTGCCTGCCCACATGCAAGGAACTTAACCCATGAACAATCTATTTAGACAAAAAGGGAACTCTTCCATCCATGAATCATTTATAGATTATGTATGTGATGAAAAGAAAGAAAAATGTATTGCATGGATTTAGCTTCCAAAAAGATGACAGGTGATGTATAATGGCAATTACTTTAAGAATAAATATTGATTATCCTAGTGATCAGAACACCTCTGTGATATAAAATCTAACCTTCAAGTAGAAGAACATCTGTCACTATAATGTACCAGTCAGGTCTCTTTTGGTTCCTTTGATAGCTTCCAATGGTCTTTATCTCTTGGTTTCCAGATCCTTGTGTATCCCCTCCCATACTGAATCATGGCTGACCTATAACAACAATAGAATACTGAAGAAGTGACAGTGTTTGACTTTCAAGGCTAAGTCGTAACAGACGTTCCTTTGCCTTCCAGCTTGGTGTCCTGGATTACTTGTCCTAGGGGACACCATTCACCATGTCATAAGAGCCCAAGCAGCTCTATGTGAAGAAGAACTGAAATCTCCCACCAACAACCAGGACCAATGCACCACCATGAGACTGAGCCACGCTGGAAAGATCTTCCAGCCCTAGTCAAACCTTCAGGAGACTGCAGCTCCAACCAACATCTGCGTGAACAAACCAAACCCAAGTCAAGACCACCCAGCCAAGATGCTCCTGAGTTCCTGACCCACAGAAACTGAGAGAGTTAGCAAAGGTATATTGTTGTCTTAAGCCACCACGTTTATAGTAGTTTATTACACAGCAATAGATAAGAGAGGTTGCCAGCGACAGAACCCCAATCTGAACTACCTTTAAACAGAGTGGGACCTTTTAACCTATGTAACTACAGGAAGGTCTTGGACACATGACTTCCAGGAAAACGGAACAAGGAACCCAAAAGCTGCCAGATCCCTTTTCTTTTATTTCTGCTTCTCTCTGCACATATATTTCATTCTCTCAGACAGGCTTCCTCCACATGACAGAAAACACAGACACCCACGTAATCAGGCATACATCTCACTCCCTCCCATCCCAAGTTCTGAAAGCCTGAAAAGTACTCCAGTTGTCCCAGCACAGTTCACGTGCCCATCCTAAACCAATCAGGGGAGACCAGGTTGGTGGGATCCATAAGAATATGTCCAAACCACATGATTACAGTGAGGAAAAGAACATTTCTTAGAAGTGGAATGGGGTGGGCAGAGTTTCCTTGGAAGGAGAACAAGAAGCCCACTGCCTACTGTGTGTCTGCATAGGAGAATGAGGGTGCACACATGTGGGTGCTCAAGGCTGCTCTGTGCTAATCCCCTGGTGACACTTGACATCACTACTTTCACATGTCATTTCATCATCTAGCCCTAAGGACAAGCTTCTCATCAGCCAAATCACATCAGCCAAATTTCCAATGAGAAGTATATCTTGTTTTTCAAAGAAGCAGAGGAAAAAGAAAAGAAAGATTAACCCAAAGCACCTCAATATTACAAAATACTTTAAAAAATGCTTTCCCTAGAACGTAGGACCTAGAAAATGAGAGAA
The DNA here is from genome assembly GCF_048773025.1 of Camelus bactrianus. Classification (NCBI taxonomy): domain Eukaryota; kingdom Metazoa; phylum Chordata; class Mammalia; order Artiodactyla; family Camelidae; genus Camelus; species Camelus bactrianus. The sequence continues at coordinate 37,146,396 of NC_133550.1, read as the reverse complement.
AGAAATGATAATAGACCATCTATCAAGCACGTGTCAGACATAGTTTCCGAATATCACGTGATTTGCCCCATCTCACACAGCTGATAAGTCCCAAAGCCAAGGCCACACCTGCATCTGTCTGTCACCTACGTCCAAGCTCTTATTCACTACGCAAAACACCAGAGAAGGGATCACACACGCTGAAGACTTATCCACATTCCCGTTCAGCACTAAAGCTGAAGAGAGGCGGAGCAAGCTGGACTTAGCTCGGGAATCGTTCTGCCATAGATTCTATATCCAGCTTGACCGCCCCTACCCCCGCACTCCCCTGAGCTCCCCACGGAGAGCTGCACTCCAGCCCACTCCTGTTGCTCTCGTCTCTGAAACAAAGCAAGACCCAAAGCAAAGGGTTTCAGAACTTTGTTAGAAAATCTCTGCTTTCCACTGTCCTCAGAAATAAGCTTTGCTAAATCACTTTCATCTTCAGGTGACTCTCAGAGGCAGTTACATAAAAAGGAAACCCATATGACACATTCTGGCGAGGAGTAAGCCACATGCAGCGACTTTTGAGTGTTTATCAGGGCAGGTGGGCCATCATCAGTGATGAGTGAGGCCAGCCTGCAGTCAAGGACTGTGCCTGTGGTACATCAGCTGTGACTCGGAGAAGACGTATCTCCATCTCATGGTTTCTTTATCTGAAAATGGGCATAAATCACATATCCCAGTCATTGTGAAGACCAAGTGTGAAAACACCCAGCACCCAGCATGGTACTTGATAAATATTGGTGAAATTTGTCTTTCATCAAGAGGAATGTGTTTTGTTCTGTGTTTCAGTGCATGAAACTTTTCTCCTCAATGAGATTATAAGTTCCTTATTGCAGAGACACTCTCTTATTCCCATTCTGTACTCTACACATCACCTATGAGCAGGAAGTGCTTGACGTGCTAACGCAGTGGGCTGTGCTGGGCTCCACAGGCAGCACATTAAACAAACCAGCAGGCACCATGCTTTCTGGCTATGCTGCAATATGCCCTCATCTCAACCAGGTAACAATAATGTGAGTGAACACTTCAAAGGCTGGACAGACAGTGACTATAAGAGACAACCATATGGATACATATAAATATTTTTAACCTAGAAGTCAAACAAGATCTACTCCTCTACTACCAATCTAGGCAACCATGCCCTCTCTATGATGCCTCTGACAGGGAAACCTGAGGCGGCCACATTTCAAACCACGAGATCCTATCACCCCTACTCAGCTGCACAGCTGACTGGACCAGAACTAGCATTTTAAGATACAACTAGGCACAGAATGAAGAATTGGGCCAATCACATTCTTTCCCTTGGGAACCAGTCTTAGTCCATTGGGCTGTTATAACAAAATACCATAGACTGAGTGACTTAGAAACAGCATTCATTTCTCACGGTTCTGGAGCCTGGGAATCTTCTGGCAGATTTAGTATCTGGTGAGGGCTCACTTCCTCACTGACAGCCGTCTTCTCACTGTCACCTCATGTGGTCACAGGAGGGTTTCTTTAATAAGGGCACCAATTCTATCATGAGAACTCCATCTTTGTAACTTAATCCCCTCCCAAAGGCCCCCATCTCCTAACACCATCACCTTGGGGTTACGATTTCAGCATATGAATTTGGGAGGGGGACACACATATCCAGTCTCTAGCAGAATGTACATTTAGAAATACTGAGAGAATGAGGCAGTGCCAGATGGAAGTTAAAAGTGAAAGAACACCGTTAGGAGGCAGATTAGAGTAGGGAATAAAGACTGGAGCCAGATAGTCTGGATTCGTGTACCAGCTCTGTCAGTTCCTACCTGTGTGATCTGGATCAAGGTACTTTACCTCTCTGCATCTTAGTGTCTTCATCTGTAAAACGGAGATGATACTAGAACCTGCCTTGCGGGCTTAGTGTAAGGATTCAAGGAGTATATGAATATGAAAGTACTTGGAATGATAGCCGACATATAGTTAGTGCCATGCGAGTGATGGCTAGTATGACCAGGTAGACTCCAAGATCAAGGCAAGTCCATGCCATGTGTAGGCCATTATGAGAAAGCAGAAACTATGAGAGAACTCAGAAAGGTGGTCAATACTGAGAGAGAATGGGGCATGTACAGGGAGAAGCTATGAGTTGCAAAGACTTTCTCACTCATGAGAGAATTACACAGAGCATAACTTAATGATCTTGTTCCAATTTCCTTAAAATAAACTCCCTGAAGGATGGGTCAACCTGCCTGTTCTCTGAGCTGGGCAACCTAAAGAACTTAATATGGTTCCAGAAGGACCCTGAATAAGCAGAAGCATCGTGTCTTTACTGCTAGGAAGTTCAGAAAGGCTTGATGGAAATGATGTATCCCAATTTTTTCAGTAAAGAGAAAAAAAAAAATAAATAACTGAGGCTCTGAAAAAAAAAAAAACCATCAGTATGCCCCTTACCTTGTCATGGATTTCTGGTGCAAGCCCCAGGTTGGCACATCAGAGCTTTCTATAACTAGCAAAGTGATAACCCTTATCAAAGAGGAAGAGTCTGAAGCAAAGAATGTCTTGCACCCCTGATAAGCTCCAAGGCACTGGGCCAGGGTAACGGACCATAGGAGATGGATCAGGGGTCTGCCAACCTCAATAATACAGCATTGTTGCTGCATTGGAAAAATGTTTTAATTTACATTTTCAAGTGCAAAATATTTTCCCCTCATGCTTTAGCTAAATTAGGTAGTTAAAGTCTGTGAAGTGGCAGTAATTGGAAACAATGGATTTTATATTTGACATTTATTATTTTAGTGGAATCTGTTTTACATTTACATCAAACATCCAAGGACCTCTGAAGAAGTTTTGCTATTGCATTGCCATTTAATTCTAATAATGCACTTAGAATCCCCAAGTCTTGATTATAATTATATCATTTCAGATGGAGTAAGAGATGGGATAGAGATAAACCTTCAATGGAAATTGTACCCCTGTGCTTTCCTCTCCTTTTGTTGAACTTTCAAAAGCTGATAATTTGCTCAGTATATTTTTACCCTAATTTTTTATTTCATGTTGCTCTCTAATTACTTTATATATTTTGGTCTTGCTTCACCAAAAGGCTACTTAAGGGCAAAGATCATGGTTTATAAAATCATAGGACTTGCTTTGATCCAAGCATATAATAAGAATCAAGAAATGTTTCATTGACTGTTCAAAGCACATTAGTGTTATTTTATGGGCAATGAGGAGCAGACAGACACCAGGGGAAGCAGTTAGAAGGAGTCAAAAAGAATTGGATTGGACCCCTCACTCCATACCTTAAAACTGTGCAACCCTGGCCAAGTTACTTACCCCCTCTAAGCCTCAATTTCCTCATCTTTCAATGGGATAAACGTCTACCTCTTATGAAAAGTGAGGAAACACATCCATGTAATGAACCAGATGTCCTGAGGGGCCCCCAAATAGTCAGTGGTTCTTTCTACCTTAAGACAGCCCACATCTTTCACGGTAGGGGAAGGTCAAAAAGTACCACTTCATCCTTGACTTTGATAATTAGAGAACCAGAGACTGAGCCAAGTTTTAAAATAAAATTCGAAGATAACCACTAGAAATAAAAATAGAATGCGCACCTTCCAAATCACAGGAGAAACTGAAAGTAACCGAGAACAAAGGAACCAAGAAGGAAAGCTAAGATAACAGAAACTATAAAATAAAGTGATGTAACAGAAATAATTTATATTTATTAATGCAAATGAAAGTATTGGTGCTGGACCAAGGAATAAAGACTTTACATACTTTGTCTCCTTTAGTTCTCATGAGTACTGGAGGTTGGCATGATCATTATGTCCATTTTACAGGAGAGAAAACTATGGCTTAGGGAAGTAGAAAATTCCTAAATTTATCCAAATTTGAACTGTGGTGGCCTAACTGGAGGGTGCATCAGCCTAAACATTATGCTACCCTGCAGGAACAGAAGGGTGTGTATGTCTAGATGTCTAAATATGCTCACAGATCCATACTGGTAGAAAAGAAGGGGTCATAAATAAATGAAAATGTTAAATAGTGTTTATTTCTAGGTAGTGGCATTATGAGCAATCTTAATTTTCTTTTTATTGTTGTCCGTATTTTCTGAAATTTTCTGCAGTGAGCATAATATTTTTATAGTCAGGGGAAAGGCTATAAAGTTTACAATAGATTGTTCCTCTTCTTGTTATACTAGGAAGCCTTAAGTCATGGTATAAAATTCTTGAGATTTTCATGGGATTTATGCTTCCTGAGGGAAAATGTTTCCAAAGTGTTCTCATTACTTCTTCCAGTGGAGCCAGAATTAAAACTAGTAGATGAAACTGTTTGTTTTGTTGTGTCTAGTCCATGGACTTACAAAAAAAAAAAAAAAAAAAAAAGAGGGTTTTAAGTCAGAGGGAAATTAAATAATCTCTCATCCTACGTTATAATTTGATTCAAGTAAAATTTTTAAATACGGTTGTCAGAAATTCTACAGATAAGTTTGAAGCTCTGGTGTAAAGTGTGTCTCATCTGAGCAGTTCTAAGAGAACCCCCACCTCCAGAAAAGGCCCCCACCCAAAAGGCAGCATGTGAGAGTGCATGGCTACACACCAGTCCTGGGTCCCACAGCAACACATTCTTCCCCAAAGTACTTCATTCCATCAGACCACAGAAGTTGCCAGAAAGCATCCTAGTGTTGAGTACAGCCCTTCTTTTGCAATGGAGAAACTGAGATCCTGAGGGGCCACATCACTTTGTTTGCAGAATTACCTCCCTAGACCAAGCTGTGGATCTCACTCACCTGGATTCCTCCCAATTGATCTGACTTAAGCCCACTCCAGCCTCGCTCAAATCCATTTACCGCCGTGCCGATCACCCCACTCTCCTACTCGTGGCTTCTTATTGTTCTTAAAATAAAGAACCGTGTCCTTCACCGTGTTTGACAAGGTCGCCACAATCTGACCTCATCCCTCTCACATTATCTAAATCACCCTCTTTAGTTCTCTTAAGTTCCAACTGCACTCTCCTGCTTTCCAAACTTCCCATTCTACCTCACGCCAAAGGATCAACACACATTCTCTCTTCCTCCACTTGGTATTTCCCCTAGACAATTTCCACTCAGAAGCCTTCCCAGACTGTAGTCCAAGTCAGATTCCTTTCATCCATCATCTACATGTCCTTCCTAGCACTTATCACAGTTGTAGCTTTATATTTCTGTGTCTGTTTTCTCCCACTGTATTCTAAATCCCAAGGGGCAGGGACATGTCAGTTTCACCCATGATTCCAATGCCAGCACCAGCCCTGTGCCTGCCACGCAGGAGGGCTCCATCAACATCTGTCGGATGAACAAATGGGTGGCACACAGCGAGTCCAGGATAGAGCAGGGTCTGTGCTTCATCCCATGCTATTTCTTTGACACTCTGGGGGACAGAAAATGAACTTCTGGAATCCCAGGAATTTGTCCAACCTAAATTGTCTAAAATTACATTTTAGAACTAATTGGGGCATTAGATGTCATCTCATCCAAGCTTCCCATTTTATAATCAAAGAAATAGGGACCCAGAACGGTTACAGGGTTTTCTCAAAGGCACACAACCAGCAGTGAGAGTCAGAACTCAAATCTAGGGCTCTAGCAACTGCTCTCGATAAAACCCATCGTCTCGCCCACACAGGGCTGCCTTTATCCATCAGAAGTGGTTCTAGTCAATCACTTTTTTTTCTTCCCATATTTAAACTGCCAGACCTGGTCCTTCTGACTGTAGTCAAAGTCCTCATTTCCACCCTCAATCTTGAGTCCCTACTGAATTCTTTCATTTTACTTAGAGTTACAAAACTACTTTCTTGTGTTTGGTTCAACGTGTTTCCCTGACATTCCGAACTCTCAATAAATCAACCAGTGACAAAAATGTATTCAATCCCTCCTGTATCTTCAGAACCAATCTGGGTACTACAGGGAAGAAGGGAAAGACACAGATGTCCTTACGACTGTTAAGAAACAGAAAAGCTATTTATGGAAGTAGGGTTTGCACACCTAACTCTACTAGAGAGAAAAAACAATAATGACAGTAATTAAGCTTCCGAATATAGACTCTTGTGCTACGAAGTTCAGCCAAAGAAAGATGAGGAAGGCTGCAGGTAGAAGGTAGAAGTTGATTCGGAGCTTGAAGGAAGGGAAGAACTTTCTCTCTCCCCACAGAGAGGAGAGAGAAAAAACAAATCACCCTCTTCCAACAAAGAGTAATGTCTCAGAAAGCCTCATCAACACATTTTGTAAACTATCAACCAAATGAAGAGCAGGGCCAGGCATGATGATGTGAAGAAAAATAAGGGCCTAAGGTCCTTTCCAAATCCCACAGGGACAAGTGACAGGTTAGGGAAGCTTGAAGGACAGTATGACTGTGCTCTGAACTCTTGACTGTCCATATGTCAGTATTAACAGGTAATAACAAAGGTAACCATTAATGAACTCTAAATATACATTGTGTTAAGTGCTTTGCATATATTATCTCACTAATTCTCACTTAATCCTCCCAGTAGTCCTATGAGAACAGGTAGTGCTATTACCCTCACTTCACATGAGGAAACTGAGGTTTTGGCACAGGAAATAACTTGTCAAAGAAGATGACACGGCTGAATTACATAAAGCCAGAGTCTCAACCCAAACTTTCTGACCTCAGAGGCTGAGCAAAAATAAAAACAACTCAGAAGTTTCCACTGCCACTTTTAAAACCCTAAATAATAGTACAGAGTATGAATTCAGAGGACCACCCATTATACCTATTACAGATAATTTTACACAATCTTATTGAGTTGTGCAGGAATAGAGAGATGCAAAGGGGCCTATCCTTACAAACTGATGGCATTAAACTTTCATTAGTTTAAAACCATTAAAGAGGGAAAAAAATACACTCTACCTGAATTGGTGACCCCCAAACTACTAGAGTCCCTCTCCATTCTTCCCCCAACACTGAATTGTTCCTCCTGATGTTAATAACAGCATTTTAACATGCCTGTTATATGTAATAGAGATAGAGAGTATAAACTGTAGCTTTGAAGGAAGGAAGAATGGGAGGAAGGGAGAGAGGAAGAAAGGGAGGGAGGAAGAGGAGGAGGGAGAAATTCCAAAAAAACTGTCTTCTGTTTTTGTCAAATGATACAACCTACCACCTCTTATCTTCCCTCCATCTCAAGTAATGTGTGTTGACAACAGTGACACCTCCTGGCGAAAACAAACTTGATCTCCTGCAGGATTTCATTTTGCTCACTTACTGCAAATTACTCTTGACTCTACTTGCCTCCAGGTGTAATTTTCTTTTCCTTATCTGTAAGAACGTACACTGACACAGCCCACCCTCAACCTCAGAAACCCAATAACCCAATGCTGACCTGACCACAGAACTCCACTATGCAAGGCCCCCGAGTTTCATCCTGAACACGTCAGCATGATGAGCCCAGAGACCCAATTCAGTCTTCCTACTTACAGCTACATTAAATATAAATAAAGCAAACTAAATACCAGCTACTGAAAAATAGTTCAATTAAATCCTACAATGAGCGTGCCTCTTGATTTTAATGTGTTTGATCCCCTGGGAAACATGGTTGGTGTATGCCTTTCTTTTCCTGTAGAATGCTTTTTTGGTCTCAGACTTGTGTAAATCACACAGCCACCAAAAAGACTAAAAGATGTCGGTATTACTGTTAACCAAAAGCAGTAAAAGATTTGTTTAATGAGTGCGGAAGGTATTGTTTCATCTCATTTGCAGAACATTCTAGGGCATGATCCGTATGGTTACTCTCCTTCAGAACAGCATATTGGAAAATAGAGTTAAGGTGTTTTGTTGAAAGCAGTGCAGCAGTTTGTTTGTTAAATTAGACCACTGAATAAGCATAGCTGAAGGGAAGAGGAGTTGGCTAATCACAGGAGAGAGTGCAGAGCTCAAACCCTACGGTATTCTCGAATTTTATAAAATAGCTGAGGGCTTCTGTTGTTCTCTCTAGAAGGAAGACATTGAGTGGTTCAAAGCATGAACAATTTACCTTGAAACTGGGTTTGCTTCTATTCCATTCACAGTCTGCACAATGTGAGTGTCTAGCTAACTAAACCATGTAAGTTCACAGGCTGGAAAATATCTATGAACTTTCCCTTAGTTCTGCTTTTATTTTGAAAAGGTTCCTATGAGAGTTCTGCACACTAATTCTCAGGTGAACTTGCATCTCAAATTAATAAAAATTCAAACCCTTGCTCCTTCCCACATCTAGTGATTCTTTTGGCAAATAAACCTTGGAGATTAGATTATGTCTTTGCTATGCATGAACAGAAAACACTTGTATTAGAGAGAACAAAAGCCCTTCAAACTGATCAAAAAGGAAAAGGCAGTTGGGTTGTAGAAGCTGTTTTTGCTTCTGTTTCGTTTTTCAACAGAAATTGTGGTTGAAATTTCAACTTCACTCTGACACAGAGAAGATTCCAAACATGGGCATTTCAAATCATTCACGCAAAAGCAAACTGTGGTGGGACTGGCCAATTCCTAAGCTCTTTGCTCTCTTTAAAACACACATCAAAGATAGATGAGATCAGAAGAACTTGTTTCGTGATTAACAGAGCATCAAAACAACAGATCTGGATCATGTCAGTGTATAATATACAAATAATAATTTTATGTTTGGACTTTATTAAGTAGCTTATTCATTTTACCAACAATGAAGAAAGTGTATACAGTGGGTTAACCAAAATGCTAGGTGTTGGGAAAAATAATGACCCCTGCCCTCAAGTGAGAACATTCTAGTAAGAGAAGAAAGAGTTGTTTGGGACATACATATACTAAAAATTAGTCATTGTTTATCTGAAATTCAAGTTTAACTAGGTGTCCTGTATTCTTATCTATTAAATCTTGTAACCGCTAGTGATCAGAAGATGGGAAATGGGCAATTTCATCATAGAGTGAAGTGATGTGTTCTGAGTGAGGGCTAAAGAAGTGAAAAGGTGGTACAGGTAACCCAGATTTGGGAACTAGGATTTGAAAAATGAACAGGAGTTAACCAGGAAAAGAAAAAGAGGTAAGGGATTTCGAGAGGAAATGCAAGTTCAAAGTTCACGTGGAGTCAAAGAGACTGGCACACGCCTATCACTGTTGTTCAGAATGGCAGGGCATGGGATGATAAGGCAGAGGAGATTAGCAGATGCCAAACCATGGAGACCTTATAAAGGCATTTGGGCATCTTTAGGACAACGAAACTTCTACAGGTTTCTAGGCAGAAGCGTTACACAATCACATATATGTTTCAGGAAGACTATTCCGGGTGACAGGCAGAAAATGGATTGACAGCTAGCAAGATGGGAGGCAAGGAAACCAGTTGCAATAATTTGCCTAAGGGATGCTAATGACTTGAACTAAAATCCTAGCAATGGAGATGTAAGAAGCGGGTTCATTAGAAAGACTTCTCGTAGTAGAAATGGATTAGGAGATAGGCACAAGAAGATTTGATGATCAACTGAATATGCGGTTGTTGAAAAGGAAAGAATGAAGTATAATAAAAAAAAAAAACAACATTAATTGAACACATTATAAATGAGTCGCTATGCTGACTGCTACGTATGTGTATGTACAGCCTTCACAAATCTATGAATTAGGTACTATTATTCCTGTTTTATAAATGAGAAAAATGAGATTTAGAGAGACAAATAAGTAGCTAGCCTGTAAAGCTAGTAAGTGGTGCAGTAAGGATGCTGAACAGGATTAGGGGCTGGACAAAGGGCTGAACAATGGTGCCACTGACCACGATTAGAAATATAGGAGGGTATGTATTTGTGAGGAAGATGCTGAGCTTCTTTTTAGAGCGTTTGAGTCCTGGGGACCTGGGAATGATGTCTGAGGGGAAATGAATAGATGGGTTTAGAGTTCAGCCAAGGGATTTGACCAGAGATAGGGACTGGGGAGTCATAAGAGTAGCAATTAAAATGAAACGAATCAATAAGATGAGAGTATAGATAAGATGTCCTAGAGGAGGTATACAGAGTGAGACCAGAAAGGGGCGTAGGGAAGAATCCTGAGAAACACCAACATTTAAGGGTCAGGAGTGGCCAAAGCCGTAGGAGAAAGACCAGGAGAACACTGTGTCAAAGAAGAAAAGAAAAGAGGACTTTCTAAGATGTAGGAAGTGTTGTGAGATGTGCTCTTGTATAGGAGCAGAAAAGTTTCAAATCTAGTTAGCTGAAGTAAAAGGAATTAAATTAGTAAATTTAGGCTGTATGCTTGTGTACAAGGAGAGACAGACCAAACAGAGGAAGAGCATGGTGGAAACGTGAACTGCTGTGTATCCTCACCAGCCCAATGACCAGGTAGGAGTAAGGTCAACCTCAATAAAGGCTAAACTGTACATTTTAATAAAGTTCAGTAAAGATCAATTCCACTCCTGGTTGATCTAGTTGGGGTGCGGAGGGGGATGTTGCTAATGGTATTATAATGAAGAAACAAACATGTAAGTGGAATCATATTCCACCAAGCAGGTTCTACCCGAAGGAAAAGTCCTGGGAGGAGCTTAAAGTGGTTTCAGTTGACAGTGAACCCAAGTGACTGACAGAAGGAAACTCAAATTTTTCAGGGAAGAAGTCAATGTCAATCCAGGATAACTATGATTTGAAATGCCACAGACTGTAAAAGATTCTAAAATGTGGGGGAAAAAATGCCCTAGCTGTAATACAGCTATTTCAAGTTTTTAGCAGTTGTCCTGAAGGAACCGTGGACTTCTGGTGCCCCAGGAGGTTCACTCAGGATCAGAACTTAGATGGGTTACCCTGGGATCAGAGCCTAGATTGCTCTTACTGTTGTACTCTGATCCAAAGCACTAAGCCTGCCCAGAGGAGGTCCTGGAAGGAGAACAGGGAATTGGATCAGGCTTAGATCAATGACCAGGGTGATGGAGGCTCAGGCCATAACTGTTCCAGTCCAGCAGAATACTTCTTTAGGCAGATGACAAGCTGTGTTACTAGGCTCACTGCAGAGAACAGATCATACCTTTCTTCCAAGTCAATAAAATAAGGACGAAAATAGTCCAGTGGGTTTAGCAACTACATCACTGCTTCTCTTTCCAAGAACAATTTTGATGGAATTGAGAAGAGTGAAGAAAAAATTGAATTGGATTGAAGTTGGAAGGAAGTGAATAAACCGGCAGGATGTGAAAACAATGCTCAGTTCTAAGTGAGAGGACATATATTTTAATCCTCAAACATGGTGTCTGCCCATTTAACCTATTATGGAAGGTCAAAATGATACATTCCTGGAAAACCTTTTTGAGGTTTCACTGGTGAGGGAACCTAGTCTAAAATCCAACCAAAATCTCTTGAAATAAAGGATTTCTTCATGAACATGGTTCCAAATTTGTTAAATTAGACCACTGAAGAGGTATAATAAATTCTTGCATGTTAAATGACTTTGATCGTTTTGATCCAGTGTAAAAGAATGTTTAAATTCATTCAACTTGCTTTATTCCACTGATTAATATACATTTATATCTTTCTGTCTAGTATGTATTCTAGTTGACACCAATGTGTTCTTTAAAAATTTCCTGCAAACAGATTCTCAGCTGTCCATGTCCTCTTCCACCTTCACATCATTATTCTAGACATTGTTTGTTTTAATGGAGGTACTGGGAATTGAACCCAGGACCTCCTGCATGCTAAGCATCCCCTCTACCACTGAGCTATTTCCCTCCTCCCCCACACATCATTATTCCACATTAGTGAAGTCTTTCTGCCTATGTAATAATTATGTTTAGGGATACACAGAATAGTTCTTAAAGTTCTGTTCATGATTGCCAAACTTGAAGAATAAAATATAAAAGAGACATTGTCCCAGCTATAGGGGCTGTCCAGGAAAAGATCCAACTTTCTTCCTCTCCACAGAAAAGTAGTCATACAGATACACTTTTAGTCCAATGATTCAGATTCTTTTGCTTGGAAGATATATATTATTCCAGTTTACCAGTCTAGCCTAAGAGATGTTTTGATGTATTGTCTCTTTCTGAATTTGTCTCCCTAAACGAAATGGAGCTGATAGGGCTGATAGTAAGACGTAATAGGAGAAAACTGACCAATGAAAAGGCTCTTCTACGCATTTTTGATTTAACATCCTTGACGAAAAGAACCTTTGAAAAATCAGGGCCGCTTTTATTCCCTGGGGATCAGGGGAGACATCAGAGCCTCACTTCAGGGTGGGAATGCTGTGGTGTGCATCTTGCTGGATCACATGATACTCTGAGACTAAAGGAGACAATTCATGACTTCTATAAGATCATGGCAAGCAACTAAAACTAGGAACGTGGCAGCAGCCAGATCTTTATCCAAGAAGAGTTATTTGCATCACAGCCAATGCTATCTATACCCTTCCTGAAAAAAGAATGTCCAGGCTGTCAGAACTGGTACCTTTAGGCCAAAAATAGAGAGGGATGAGTATGGGAACCAAGTTTATAGTTTCCTTTTGGTCTATATAGCCTTTTTTTAAAAATTTTTTTAACATTTTTTAATTGATTTATAATCATTTTACAATGTTGTGTCAAATTCCAGTGTAGAGCACAATTTTTCAATTATACATGAACATATATATATTCATTGTCACATTCCTTTCTCTGTGAGCTACCATAAGATCTTGTATATATTTCCCTGCGCTATACAGTATAATCTTGTCTATCTATTCTACAGTTTTGAAATCCCAGTCTATCTCTTCCCACCCGCCACCCCCTTGGCAACCACAAGTCTATATTCTATGTCTATGAGTCTATTTCTGTTCTGTATTTATGCTTTGGGTTTTTTGTTTGTTTGTTTGTTTGTTTTTAGATTCCAGATATGAGAGATCTCATATGGTATTTTTCTTTCTCTTTCTGGCTTACTTCACTTAGAATGACATTCTCCAGGAACATCCATGTTGCTGCAAACGGCATTATATTGTCAGTTTTTATGGCTGGGTAGTATTCCATTGTATAAATATACCACATCTTCTTTATCCAGTCATCTGTTGATGGACATTTAGGCTGTTTCCATGTCTTGGCTATTGTAAATAATGCTGCTATGAACATTGGGGTGCAGGTGTCATCCTGAAGTAGGGTTCCTTCTGGATATAAGCCCAGGAGCAGGCCTTTTGGTCTATATAGCCTTTAAATCAGTAGACTTATTTTCCTCTTATTAAATATTTTGTGTTTATGAATACTGAATTTGAAACAGGCAGATGGGCTCTTCCAATTAGCCTAGAAGATCATTTGCAAAAATAGAACTTTCAGACACTGTGGAGGTTCATTTGCCTGGCTGGTAGGCCCTAATGTTTGGGTGTTATGAGAGTGTCTTACCCTATTAGTTTCCTACTGCTGCTATAACAAATTACCACAGTCTTGTTGGCTCAAAAAAACAGAAATTTATTCTCTCACAGTTCTGAAGACCAAAGCCCTAAATCAGCATCACTGGGCCAGAATCAAGGTGTCATTGGGACCATACTCTCTCCAGAAACTCTACAGGAAAATTCATTCCTTTCCTCTTCAAGCTTCTGGTGGTTGCTGGCATTCCTTGGTTTGTGGCCACATCACTCCAGTCCTCAAGGCCAGTAAACTGAAATCCTTCTACTCCATCTGCACATCAGCTTCTCCTCTGTGTGTGGCAAATCTTCCATTGCCTTCCTCATATAAGGATACGTGTCATCGCATTTAGAGCCCAACTGAATAATCCAGGATGATCTCCCCATCTCAAGATGCTTAACTTAATCACATTCATAAAGACCCTTTATTTATTTATTTTTTTGAGCCCTGTAAAGTAATATTCACAGACTCTAGCGATGAGGATGTAGAGATCTTTTGAGGGTCTGGTTTTCAGCCTACCACACTCACAGTTTGCTTACCATTTAACATGTACAAAGTCACACAGATAGACACAGAGATCCAATCCAAAAGCAAGTGACAAACGCTCAGTTTACTCTTCTCCAAACTCTGCTACATTCAGTTATTGGGAAAATTCACCTGAGAGGAACTATTTATACATATAATGCTGGATGAATAAGATGCCTGAAAAACAGGGCAAAACAAAACATTTCTCTGGGTCACCATTTTGCATCATCCCTTAAGAAAAGCTTCATATGAAATGAGGGTGATAACAGAGAGCTAGAATCTCTTGACACCCTCTAGTTGTGCAACATCTACCCTTTTTGTCAATTTAGGCAGGTGTGTGAAGAGAGGAAAAAGAATGGGGTTGTCCACCCTTGGAGTTCAGTATATCCTTAAAATCCTTTTGGAAACTCTGTGACAAAGTGAAAGCCATTCGCTTTCATACTGGAAGAGGACATGCATCCCTGGGGTAATAAAACTCAGCTCAATTCAATCCACAGCCCAAGGGAGGATACAGAATTGGATTCAGAGTTAAACCATTCAGAATTTAAATACATCAAATTCCTAATATCTTCAAATGTCATGTTGGTGAGTCACCCAGGCAAGATGGTGTGGTGGATGAGATTAGGGGTGGGGACAGATGGAGAACAAAAACAAGACCTGATAGCCTGCAACTCCAGAAGAGTCTGAAGTGACCCCAAACCTCAAAGACAGAGAGGAGGAGAAATGGTACCAGTGAGGTCTTCCAGAGGAAGCTTTTAGTTTTGTTTCCATCTTTTATTTCCACTCTTTTCTCCCTTCCATTAAGTATTTCGTAGTCTTATCATAAATGTGATGATCTGAGTAGGGGTGAGTAAGAGGCATTCTGGGATTTAGGCCAGAAATCACCCAACAGAGCGCACATACACACACACACACACACAGCTGTCCACACACAGAAGACTGTGAAGACACCCATGTACTACGCCAGGGGTAAAGTGACTCATGAAGCTAAATTGTGCTGACGGTTTCTAATCCCAGCTCACTAGGGATTTAAATTGTACAATGAGGAAATGACTTGTTGGATAACTTCCAGAGTTTGTCTTAAAATTTAATTGCAGCCTACCTAACACTTTTATAAAACATATACATTTTACTTACGTTTCGTAGTCAAAATATTCCTCTAACCTTTTTTTTTTCAGTAAATGACAAAAGTGTTCTTGTTGTAATTAATGGAGTACAAAAATATTGGTGAAACATGCCTAAAGGCTTAAACTATAATTCTATTACTAATATATTCCCTTGGCTTGCCTTTTGAACTCTGCTGCCTCTTGCCTTGCAGCTGTATTTAATGAGTGGAGAGATTATTCAAATGAGCCCGCAGCAGAGTATTATTTCTGAGGTGCTCACCATCTTGAACAGGCATCCTCTCTCACAATCAGGCAGTCAGAGCAGACCATCCCTCTTTAGATACCTGGCCATATTTATGGTAATATAATTCTATAGACATCAGATCACATCCCTAGATTTGGAGAGAAGCTACTAATGATCCCATGACCAAGCAAAAGGACAGTAGAAACAGCTTTCAAGGTGAAAAATGAGAAGATACCTACACCAGCCTCTACTCGACTTCAGCTTTTAATTTGTCACTACCTGTCAGTGATGGAGACTGCTAGTGCCTAATAATGAAAACATGCAGCTGTACAAAATAGTCTCTTCAAAAAGCATTGTTTGTGAGCATATGGCCTTTGCCCCAACTAACAATGAAATGCAACCCACTGCAAATGGGCAGGCCAATGTTTAATAATTTTTAGAATGTTAAAATGAGTTCCTACTCATGTAAGATTTAAAAGTAAAAATAACTCTCTAGGGAAGAAACCCCTGAGACAGTTACAAAGTTGCCAAGAAAATTTAATAAGAACTAATTTTGAACTGATAAGCATTCAATCCAATATGGCGGGATTAAGCAATAAGAATTCTTCCTGGGAATTTAGAGAGAGATAAGCATCTCATGAATAAGTAAATTCTGAAACAGGAGGCTACAGGGTGTTTATTGATTTTGAAATCATTTGTTTGAGAAATTGCCCTTGAGGAAAAGACTATTATGGCTGATAATATAATAGTTATATTCAGAGACAACCCACTTCTTTGGCTGATGGCAAAATATAAAGATTACACACCCAATACAAAATTTATAAGCAAAATTTAAATTGCAAAACCCTGGTTACTCATTATTATAATCTTCCATTTCCTTATTTCTAGAAGTTAATTTTCAGAGGTAATACAAAGTCAAAAATAAGTAAAAGCTAAATAACTTAAATCCTCAATTCACTACATACTTTTGCTACAACTGGAATTGAGGGATTTTTAGGGGGAAAAAAGGCTCTCTCCAGGGACATTGTAAATTCCATACTCATTAATACCAACACCTTACACCATCTGTATCTACCTCCGCAACTCAGGATAATTAGCTTTAAAATTTGGAGGGAGCTTCTGAATCATTTCAAAATTTTAAAAACAAAATGTTCTTTCAATTTATCCTTGTCATGAAAGAAAAAAAGCAATCACTTTTAATAATGGTTGGAAACAGAGTTTTTTAGTAAATTCTGGGTTAGAAAATTCCAATATAATACCCTATATTTTCCAATAATTAAAAAAAAAACTTTTTTCTAAACATTCCTCATGAAGAAAGTCTTCTAGTTGCCACCTTTCTTAACTGTCATCCAACAAAAAGTGAGGTAACAAGTTTCAATTTAGCTGCCAATAATGACTCAGCTTCTGTAAACAATACCATCCTCAATGACTTGATGAATCAGTATTGGGTTCCACAAGTGGTAAGATGCCCATCCACCTCTCCTTCCCGCTATTTTCTGAGAAAAAAAGTGAGTTTTTCTCTTCAGATTTAATTCTCCCTTTCTCTGTCCTCTCAATTTCATCCCTTCTTATTTCTTCCAGACCTTCATTGAATCAATTGTGCCCTCTTCTATGTTTATTCTTGCCTCTTCTGTTGGCTATTTCCCCTTAGCTTACTAACCTGCTCAAGTGATCTTACTTGACTAGAAATTAAAACAATCCTGTCTCAAATTATCAACTCATCTCTATCTATATTCTTGAGTAACTACATACTGTTCTCCACATTGTCACTCAACACACTGCTTCAGCCTTTGATCAGTTTTCCACCAGCAAGCTGAAACATATCTTAAACTGCACCCATGTTCAACTGCCTCAGGTTCTCTTCAGCATTTGATACTATAGGGTCACCCCCTCAATCCCTCTCTCCATCTTCCATGACCCTGCATTCTCCCGGTTCTCCTGCGTCTGTCAGGTTGTCTTGTTGGACTCTGAGCCTGAAATACCATCCTGTATTCTCCTCTTAAAGAAACACTATAAATCTTTCAAGGTCAACCTACAATGTCACATTGTCTATGGACTCTTCCCTGACTCTGTCCAAAACAAGAAGTCATCCACACCTTGTACATCCCTCTTTAAAGCCCTTATCACATGAAACAGAACTTCCATTTATTAAGTCACCAAACATTACTGAGCATCTTCTTAGTGCCAGGTACTCTTCCCAGCACTTGGAACATCTCAATGAACAAAACCAAGGCCCCTGCCTTTAAGAAGTCTCATTCCAGTGGGAATAATTGTGACATATAAGAATATTATACAGTATATTAGAAGGTTATATGCCCTACCAAAAAAAGAGAGAGAGAGAGAAAGGTACACCATGGGAGGGGAATGAAGATTGCAATGGTGAAGCAAGACAGCATTTGTATGATAAAATATGGTGTTTGCATGTGTGTCATCCTTGCTGGACTGTGATCTTCTTGAAGGCAGAAATCATGCCTTACTCATTTTTGTATATCCAGAGCATATCCCAGTGCCCAGTATTGCCCAGTACATGGTAGATAAACATTTATTCATCTGTTCCTTCAACAAACATCTATTGGGGAGCTATTCTGCCCCCAGGGATCATGCTAGGCACTACGAACAATAATCACAGCAAAATTCATTGACTGTTTATACTGTTCCAGCTACTTCCATTTCATAGATGAAGAAACAGAAGCTCAGGGAGGTTAAAAATCATACTAGCCCAAGGTCATTATGCTAACAAATGGCCAAGCCATGATTTGAACCAAGCCAGCCTGACCCAAAGCCTGTAGTCTTAGCCACCACATTATACAGCCTCTCTAGCTCCTGTCCTCAAGTTGTGTAAAACTAGTAGATACGACAAATTCTAACAGTTCCAGGGTGACCAACCACCCTGGTTTGCCAAGGACTGCCCCAAGTTTTAGCACTGAAAGTCCTGCATCCCAGGAAATGCCTCAGTCTCTGACAAATTTGAAAGATTGGCCAATCTAAGTCTCTGCTCAAATTCTGCTTTCTCAATTAGACCTATTCCAACCTTTTAATCTGCCCTCCTGCACCACTCCCATTTCCTGAACTACTTTTCCCTATCATACTGTCTCATAACAAGCTATATAACTTGCTTATTTGCTATGGTCAGTGTTTATTACCTGTCTATCAGTTAGAATATAATGCAAGCACTCAGAACAGTACCTAATACTCAATAAAGAGCTGGTTCCTAGCACTCAGGAATGAGCAACCCAGCATGGTAAGAAAATATGCCTCTCATTTTATGGAGTCACCAAGGAGGGTCAGGGACACCTTCCTGGAGGAACTGTGGCTAACTCAAAGACTGAGAGGAGTTTGGCTAGTTGACAAGAAGAAGCCCAAGGTATGGGAAAGATACTCCAAACAGAGGGAATGACAACTGCAAAAACCCAACCCATGGGGGAGTAAGTATGTGGATATGGGAGGTGGGGTGGTTAGGAGTAGTTTGCAGTTGCTGGGTTACAAAGAGTGAGGCAGGAATTGGCCAGAGATAAGGATGAAGAAGGAAGCAGCAAATATACTTGGGTTTCCCTTTGTCTTTAGGATAAAGTCCAAGTTCGCAACATACAAAATCCTTTGTTATCCCAACCTCTGAGCTCTCATTACTACTTCATGTATCCTTCATTCCAGTCAAGCTGCATAATCTGCTACTCTCTATTCATACTGTAGATTGTTGTGCCTTTTGTCTTTACAGAGAAATATCACCATTCAAAATGTTCTTCTCCTCCAGCTTCTGAGGTGCTGTCCTTCAAGGCACAATTCAAAACCACCTTTTCCAAGAATACTGAATGGCCCTACCAAAGCAATAGTCTTTTCTCTCCAAACGCTCAGAACCATGAGTCTGCATCTCCATCTCTTGCCTGCTTTCTTCCCCCTATCAAGGTGACATTTATGCAGAATGTTTACTCCTTGTCTACCTCTGAACTCATCTCTGACCTCCTACCTCCCCTGAAGACATTGGCTTCTCTCTGCTCCAGGCAGTTGCTCACTCTTACTGAGACTTTGCTAGGCACTGGAGTTCCTTCTGCCTAGGACTCGATCCCTCAAGATCTTCACTTGATTGGGTTTTTTTTCTCCCCACATCATTCAGATCTGCTGCTTAGAGAAGCATCTGAGAACTCTTATCCCGTCCCAGCCACTCTCTATCATGTTACCTCTGTGTTCATGTCTTTCTAGAAACTCATCAGTACCAATTTTTAAAATGTGCTTACTAGAATGCAAGCTCAGTGATAGCAGAGACCTTGACTGTCCTGTACCCTGCTGACTCCCCAGTGCTTAGAACACATCACAGTATTCAATAATATGTGTGGAAAGAATGAAAACCTCATGGCCTGTATGAATTTACCAGCTACTTTGAGAACATAGAAATTCCTTTGTCTTTGCACCCGCTATGATGCATAGTCTTCTTCCTAACGGATAGTAGTCATTCAAATACTTACTGAATAAATGAAGGTAGAACACTCCCTCATACCACACACAAAAATAAACTCAAAATGGCTTAAAGACTTAAATATAAGACAAGACACGATAAACCTCCAAGAAGAAAACATAGGCAAAATATTTTCTGACATAAATCTTAGCAGTGTTCTCCTAGGGCAGTCTACCCAGGCAACAGAAAAAAAAGCAAAAATAAACAAACAGGACCTAATTAAACTTAGAAGCTTTTGCACAGCAAAAGAAACCGTAAGCAAAACAAAAAAACAACCTACAAAATGGGAGAAAATATTTGCAAATGATGTGACTGACAAGAGCTTAATTTCCAGAATATATAAACAGCTCATACAGCTTAATAACAAAAAAAAACCAAACAACTCAATCCAAAAATGGACAGAAGACCTAAACAAGCAATTCTCCAATGAAGATACATAAATGGCCAATAGGCAATGAAAAAATGCTCAAAATTGCTAATTATCAGAGAAATGCAAATCAAAACTACAATGAAGTATCACCTCACACCAGTCAGAATGTCCATCATTAAAAACTCCACGATTGATTTCTTGAATATGTGTAAGCACATTTGACTGCCCTTTATGATTGGATTACCTGCATTCTGTTGATTCTTATTTTGTGGTTGGCTTTATTTCTTTAAACTGTGTAGTTAAAAAAGTTAAAGCTCTAATATGTTCTTAGGAACAATGACCAGTACATAAATGTAAATTAAAAAAGTGCCATATATTGTATATATGTATTTACAAGCAACATAATGTATATGTGCAAACTGTAATAATTCTACCTAATAAAACTGAAAAAAAGGAAAAAAATTTTAAAAATCCACGAACAGAGATTCCTCAAAAACCTAAAAGCAGACTTACCCTATGATCCAGCAACCCCATATCTGGAGGGAATTCTAATTCAAAAAGATACATGTACCTATGTTCATAGCAGCAGTATTTACAATAGCCAAGACATGGAAATAGCCTAAATGTCCATCAACAGATGACTGGATAAAGAAGATGTGGTATATTTATACAGTGGAATACTATTCAGCCATAAAAACCGAAAACATAACACCATTTGCAGCAACATGGATGTTCCTGGAGAATTTCATTCTAAGTGAAGTAAGCCAGAAAGAGAAAGAAAAATACCATATGAGATCTCTCATATCTGGAATCTAAAAAAAAAAAAAAAAAAACCCAACAACAAACAAAGCATAAATACAAAACAGAAATAGACTCACAGACATAGAATACAAACTTGTGGTTGCCAAGGGGCAGGGGGTGGGAAGAGACAGACTGGGATTTCAAAACTGTAGAATAGATAAAACAAGATTATACTGTATAGCACAGGGAAATATATACAAGATCTTATGGTAGCTCACAGAGAAAAAAATGTGACAATGAATATATATATGTTCATGTATAACTGAAAAACTGTGCTCTACACTGGAATTTGACACAACATTGTAAAATGATTATAAATCAATAAAAAATGTTAAAAAAAAAAAAAAGAAGAGGTGATATACTTATACAACGGAATACTACTCAGCCATAATGAGAACTAAAACAATGCCATTTGCAGCAACATGGATGGACAGAGATCATCATTCTAAGTAAAGTAAGTCAGAAAGAAAGAAAAATACCATTTGATATCATTCATATGTGCAATCAAAAGCAAAAAGACAGAAATGAACTTATTTATAATACAGAAACAGACTCACAGACATAGAGAACAAACTTATGGTTACCAGAGGGTAAAGGGGGTGGTAAGGAATAAACAGGGAATTTGAGATTTGCAGATATCAATAACTATATGTAAAATAGGTAAACAACAAGGTCCTACTGTATAGCTCAGGGAACTATATTCAGTATCTTGTAGTAACCTATAATGAAAAAGAATATGAAAACAAATATATGTACATATGACTGAAGCATTATGCTGTACACTAAAAACTGACACAACATTGTAAACTGACTATATAGTTCAATCTAAAAGTAATAAAATAAAATAACTTTCACTAAAAAAACCAAACGAACCCAGTGCCTTTTAACCCTTGCTGCCTGTTAAAATCACCTGGAGGCCCGAGCCCACCCTCTGATACTCTAATTTAATTGGTTTGGGAAGGGGCTTGGGCATCAACATCTTTTTAAAGCTCCTCATGTGATTCTAATGGACAGCCAAGGTTGAGAAGTGCTCTAAATCCTACAAAAGAATGCTAAGTCCAAATAAAATGTTGAATTCCAAACAAGCTTTAGGACATGGCCATTGATTTAATTCTTGAATTGCTCTTCATGAGGAATTGTGAGAAAGTGCCCTCTTTTGCAAAGGCCTGCTGAAAGAGGACACTTTGGGGGGAAAAAAAAAAAGACTTTGGTGCCATACACTGAAGGAGGTGGCCTTTCAAAGCAAACACTTCTCAGACCCATCTACTGTTCACGATTTCTTTGGACAAATCGTTGGCTATAATACATGCAGGCCCCCACAAGTCAGACTAGGAAAATGCATACTGTGCCATAAAGGCATTTAGTATCATTCTTGAAGTGATTTGGCGGCGTTATGCAAAAGGGTGGATTATACCTCCCTATCATGGTGTTAATATGAATGTGTAAGCCCATTGTGTTCAGGCTTCAATAGACCTGCGATGATTTAGGCAGAGAGGGTGTTTGTGAAGCAGAAGAAAGCTTGCCTAATTAGGAAACAAGGAATAGGAAAATAAATAAAGGGGTTGAACAAAGTCAGCTCCGGCTCTAATTTGCCTGGAGACATCCTAACACTTACTGCAAAATAAATCGAATTTTTGCCATATACATTCAATATTTGTTAATAAGCTGCCAGCTAGCTTTTTTTTTTTTCTCCCTGTGTTTCCTAAACATGCAAGGGATGGTGTGCATACTGTCAGGCTGGCAGATGCAATGAGCCACATGGAGGTAACTCCCAGACTACGGAGGGTCAGCCTGGGCCAGGAAAAGACTGTCCCCAACTTTCAAGATGGGGATTTGGGGGAGATACAGGTGAGATCAATGGGCTTCACATATTATCTAGAGGAAAGTAATGATTTTTAGAAACAATTTGACAAGGAATTTCTATCCTGCTAGTCTGGGTTAGCGTTTCTGAATGTGATAAATAGCAGGGCTCTTGGACAGCCCATTTTTTCTTTATTTTGATACCCTTACAGCAGTAATCATGCCTTTTGTCAAGTGTTATAAAGATAAAGACAAATGTTCCCTATTGCTATGCTGTCAATGCAGCTCAAGCCAAGCCAAAGAAAGGCACCCCTGCCAGATGTGTGGAATGTACCATTTGTCTTGTCTCCATCACGGATTGAGGCACATCCTGTCCTAACAGGAGCCTCAGGTCAGAAAAACAGAAATCCGCTGCTGACAGTGTTGAGGCTTGGTTTGCCTGCTCTAGAAACCACCACCCCATGTGCGTTCCCTCCATGCCAACACTGAGATTTATCTTCCTTTTCTGGGTGTATCGATTAGACAGTGCAACATATCTGTAAGGTCAAATAAGCAAAACAATCCCTTGTCAAATAAGATAGGCTTTGGCATCAGTGATTTTTTTTTTTTAAATCAGAAAGATTCTGCACAGTTGTCATTTATTGATGGTACTAATATTTGAAAAACTTGAAATGATTTCCAAAGATGTGGTTCAGGAACTCATCAGAAAATTTGTGTATGCCAAAACAGATGGAGTTTGGCTTAATCATTGAAATAAATTGCCAAATGGAACAAAACACAGCTGATTATTGCATTAACACTAATGCTAATATGCTTCATTATTCTGTTGTCATTGTAGCTAACAGTGGTCACCAGACTTTAATCAATATGTTTATAAGGGAACTCAAAGTGTGGAATTTGGGGCCCAAAGGAGGTTTCTGAGATTATCTAGTCATTTTACAGATGAGGAAACTGAGGCCTACAGAGGATGAATGATCTGTATAAAAGCATATACTCTACAACCTGAAAATGAAAGGTATTTTTAAAATGTAGGGCACATTCGGGAAAGTTATTCATAAAGAGCAAGGCCATTATAACTCAAGATAAAAAAATGCCACTACTGCAAATCAGCATGACAGGAGATTTTGTGCAATTAGACAAAATAGACAGGACTACCTAATTTGACAAAAAATATTTTTCATGCTTAGCATCTCTTAGTTAACCCCCAAGATATTATGTATATTCTTTTCAGGAAATTTTGCAATGATCTCTCACTGAGTATCTTCTTCCCAGGATATTCTTAATATAAAAAATAAAAATTGTTGTGGATGAGAGAAGAAACACACAAATAAGCCACAGGAGACGGTGGGAGAAAGAAAACAGGACATGAGAATAAAGCGGTATCTTCCATTTCCAGGTGTGGTGAGTGGAGTTTTTCCCTCTTAGTCCTTCTCATAACTGTTGATCCTTCCCTGGTCCTCTTTTCTCTGTAAAGTGGGAAATGAATGGGAATTGATCTGAAAAGCTACTTCAAAAGTTATTACGGGATTGTCAGTAATCCTCTAAACCTAACCTTCGTCCCTACTGCCACCCCTGTACCCGACACAAAAACCTTTGAAAAGCAAGTGTTGGAAGTCTGAAGTGAAAAAGCAGTCAGCCCGTAGCCACCCCCTACTCTCGCCCCAGCTCAAGGTCAGTGACCCAGAAACAAGCGAGAGGAGGCCTCCAAACTCAGTGGAAGAAACTGTACAGGTGCCCTGAATAGATGCCTCATTTCATGACTCGTATTTCATCCTACTGCAGCAAACTTTTAAGAGATGTCCAAATCCTTTCATTTTCTCTGGATACCACCCCTGACAGAGTCCTCTGTTACAGTACTCTTCGCCTTTAATTTCCCTTTTTTTGTTATTTTTTTCCCTACCGTTCCCTTTTCATTTGTTGGCTCCTGGCCAAAATAATAACAATAACAGTAACAATAATAATAATAATAATAATAATAATAATAATAATAATAGTAATAATAATAATAATCTCTGCAACTCTCTGCCTAATATACAATAGGAGCTTAGCCACTGTTATTAAATGCATGAATCTAGCATTTATGAGCTCCTGAGTTCTAAGTGCTGTATTAGGCAGTGTGTATTTATGAGATTGTGTCTGCTATGTATTTGTTTAACATGAGTTAGGGTAAAATATAAGTCAAGTTGCTATAACAAAGAGACCTGAAAATAGAATAGCATACTTAAGACAGAATTTTATTTCTCTCTCACATAACAGACCAGCAGTAGGCAAGTGGTTCGGGATGGGATAGCTAAGCAGATGTGATCTGCAAAGTCATTCTGAGACCTGAGCTCGTAGGTTATCTCTGATACCCTTAATGTGTGACTTCCATCTCTGGGTCTAAGATGACTCCCTTTCCCAGTTTGAGAAAATGCGGAGGAGAAAATGAAAGGAAGGAAGAGTGGACAGCAAGCAGCTTTCTTACCACACATTTCTCCCACTCACATCCCACTGGCTAAAGCTTCATCACATGACCACACCTTAGCTGCAAGAGACGCAAAGAAATCTAGTCTCAAGCTGGACAGCCATGTACCCAGATAAATATGGGAGGTGGAGGAATTGGGGAGACCTAGTAATAAAATAAAAAAGTGAAAAATGGATGTTGAAGGACTAGTTATCTGCAATATTGTGATTTATGAATTATATACACATATATGTGTGTGTGTATATATATATATATATATATAGTCACTCAGATGACAAAAATACACTTCTCATAAATATTTGCTCTTCATCCATGGTTCCTGGCTCGCAACTCCCAAAACCCTTGGAATTTCTTGAGCTATAAGAGCAATGGGAGGATCTTTGGTTATATTTGGTCTCTTGTCTTCTTCCTGAAATCACTTTAGAGCCATTAAGGTGAACCTGGAGTTCTGTTTTTCATAACAAACCCCTTTCCACCACAATTGGGTTTATGATAATAAGGTGACTTTTGCAAAGCATCTAAAGGGGAGGCTGGTTGCCAGGGTAACCAACATTAGATAGAAAGGTGGAACTTTCTGTCCCCCCATCCCTGATTTCTGGGGAAGGGAGAGGGGTTAGAGGTTAAATCAATAACCAATGGCCAAAGATTTAATCAATCATCCCTATGTAATGAAGCCTCCAGAAAAACTTAAAAGCAAGCAGTTTGGAGAGCTTCTAGGTTGCTGAATCAGAACATTTCCGCATGCCACTGTGCCAAGCCCAAACTCCACCAGGCAGAAACTCCTTTGTTTGGGACCTCACCCTATGTATGTCTTCATTTGGCTATTGATTTGTATCTTTTATTATACTTTGTAATAAATTGCTAATCTAATGGTAAGCAGATTTCCTGAGTTCTGTGAGCTGCTCTAGCAATTTGTTGAACACATGGAGGGGGGTCATGGGACCCTCTGATTTATAGCATGTAGGTCAGAAGCACAGGTAAAAACCTTGACTCGCAACTGGCATCTGAAGTGGAGGACACCTGGTGGGAATGAGGCCTTAACCCATGGACTCTGATGATATCTCCAAGGAATAGTGTCAGAATCCAGTTGAATTTAGGACAGCTGGTGTCAGAAAATTGCTTGGTGGTATGAGGCAAACTCCCCCACCCTCTGCCACACACTGACATTGGTAATCAGAAGCCTTGTCTCCACCACAGTGTGTGTTTTGGAAGAAAGAGAAGCAAAAAGAAAATGCACTTTGGATTTCACAAAATATAAACAAATAGGGATATGAACTATATCAGTTAGATTTTTCTGTCCCAAACTTAGCACTTAAAACATTTATTTGCTCAGAATTCTGTGGATTAGCAATTTGGGTTCAGCTCAGCTGGGATGGTTCATCTCTGGTCCACATGTTGTGGGTCAGGCTCAAGCATGTGTCAGCTAGCTGACAAGAGTCTTATTGGCATGTCTTACGGTTGGCCAGCTGTTGCCAGCAGCAAAAAAGGTAACTGGCCATATGTTACTCATTATCCAGCAGGTTAGCCTGAGCTTGTCCACATGGTAGTGGTCACAGGGTTATTACCAAGAGCAGCAAGGGAGGGTCCTATGTGCTGTACTTTAGAAAGCTCTAAATGCACCACATGTGCTAATGTCCCACTGGCAAAGCAAGTCACAAGGGCAAGCCCAGATTCAAGGGTTAGAGAAATTGATACCACCTCTTGATGGGAGTTGCTACAAAGTCACGTCACAAAAGGACATGCATGTAGGAAGAGGGAGAATTCCTGATCATTTTTGCAGTTTACCACGAAAGCTAGACTCAAAGTACATAAAAGAAGTATCATGGAATATTCTGCAAGGCTTTATAAGAGAAGGTATGTTTTAAAATTCTTGGCTAAACTTCATGAAAGGAATGATTAAATATCTATTATCTGTCACACCATCAAAAGTACAAATCTAAACAGAATGAACCATCTCATTCTCTAGTTTAAGTAATAAACTCGTCAAAGAATATCACATGAGCATTAAGAAAATGAAAATAATTCACTTTCTGGATATTGAGAGTGATGCTCCCCAGAAAGAGTTATCTTTTGAGCTAAGAGAATAAAATTATATTAGCTCTAAAGACACTTGGAAAACATTTTACATATCCTCTCATTTTACCTCTCTAATTCAAGTCCACAAGCTTTTATTGTGTACCTACCACATGCTAAGCTTTGTGTAAAGACAAGGAATATTACAATATCATGAGTTTGAACATTGTTTTATTTCTTTTTTTCTTGTTATATCATTAGCAAGGTGAGTTTGGTGAGAGCATTCCTATTTTTCTAGTAGGAGAACTGAGTAAGGGTGTTCCACCAAAGTTACCCAAGGATACAGTGGCGGGATGCAGGACAAAACCCAGAATGGCCTTCACAGTGTGCTGGGGCACTGCTGTTGTGAAGAAAGCAAACAAAACAGAAGAGGACTAGATGGGAACAGCTCTTATTTTAGGAATTTATAAATGCAAAAACAGGATCATGAAGAACTAGATGCAAGTCATAAAATTAAGTCTATGTGGTTAATATAACATACTAATAATATGCTTCTAAAAGCTTCCCACGTCATACAGAATAAAATCCAAGGGGGCCCTCTGCCTTAACATGTTCTCTAGTTTTGTTCTTAGTGCTTATCATCTCCTGATTCAATATATATTTATTGTCTGTCTCTCTTACTAGAACATCAGCCCTTCTGGACTTGGTCTGTTTTTGTTGACTGTTTAATCCTCAGTACCTAGGAGAGTGCCTAGTACACAGTTAAGTGTTAAATAAACATCTGTTGAATGAATCATTCATCACTGACATCCATGCATATGTTTTGCTCTGTTGTATGTATCTATACGTATAGAGATGTATATATTTTACATAAATGCTCATTTGTGTCAATGCAGAATCATTGCTACAGGAGGGTTCTGGGCTTCACTAACAAACTCTTCTCATCAGAGCATTGTCGTCACTCTAAAATTAACTTTACGTTTCTACCTGGTTCTGATCTTCTCCTTTTTTTATTCTGTTTCATCAGTGCTCATATGTCACACGGAGTCACGAAGTTCACTTTTTTTGTCAAACCAGGTATAACTAATCAAAGAGAATCCCCACGACCTTTAATTGTTTAAAATGCATTCTTTGAAGTGAAGAGAACACCTGCCTTGTGGTGCACAGATCCATCGATAGAGTTATTCCTACTGATCTAGGTGTTCCCTTTCCTACTCGCTGCTACACAAACCCAGGCAATGATGAAAGACAATGTTCTTCGTACTACAGATGCTGCCTTATAGTATGTCCCTCACAAAAATCCCTGCTACACAATATCCTTTGCAGACACATAATGAAGAAGTTCAGATACACTTCTCAACAGTTTGGTTTCCTGCAAGAAAAGGAAGCCTTTCAGATGAAGTATTGCTTGGAGGTCTCTCAATTAAACAAAATCTATCTGCTGCATGGTTGTTTTCTGCTTCTAAAATATCCCCCACCTTAAATAAGTAGGAATAAAAGCTGCTGGCTTCCTAGCTCACGGAGGTGTTGCCATTCCATCCTATGCATAGATACATGTGGGTTTCTGACTACGGCAGGATCACCGTAGTGAGAATTCCACAGAACCAGGGATGGTGGACAGGAGGAACCAGAGCGTGGAGGAAAAGGAACAATGAGCAGGTAGGAGAATTTACAAGACAACATCTACCTTCCCAGCTCTCAGTTCTAGCCCTTCTCTTCACCCCCAACCACTTCTCCAATTTAGACCCTCAGAATCTCTCACTAATGGCCCCTTGTCGTTCTCCCTGACTCCAGTTTCCCTCTCCTCTCATTTCTCCTTGACAGAATCACCTGAGTCTTTTTTTTTCAACCTGACACATGGGAACATATCGTTTCGACAGCCTTCAATGTTTCCTATTGCCCGTAGAGTCCACTCAGCACCGCTTAGCAAAGCATTAAACCTCTTGCTGGTCTAATCCCAGGCAGCTCTCCCACCTTCATCTCCCAGTTCACACTTTTATTCAGTGTCAATATTGCAGCTAAAGAGAGCTGCACATCAGGTACTTTCTGTGTTTTCTCACCTGATACCTTTTGTTTCTTCCACCAAGAAATCACTCCCTGGACATCCAGCTCACTCCTCCATGACCAGATCACAGTTGACCTAATTCATGAGGCCTTCCCTGGTCCCTGGTCCTTCCAGTTGAAATTAATTGCTCCTTCCTCCATGCTCCACCAGGTTCTACAATTTCTCCTCTATTGAATATGTATCATACTTCTCCTTGTTATTGGTATAGCTTTTATCTCCCCAACTGAATTGCCAGCTCTTTAAAAATGTATTCATCTCCATATCCCTTCTGGGGCTTATACTGTATGCTAGGCATGATTTCAAATGCTGTGTGTGTATTAGTAATTTTTTTAAATTCTTATAGCAAATCTATAAAGTAGATACTTTTATCCCCATTTTATAAATAAGTAGAACAAGGCACAGACAAATTAGGTAACTTGTCTACACTCAGAGCTAGTAAGTGTCGGAGCTAGTCAGACTGACCCCAGAGTCAATATGCTTAAACACTATACTATGCATATATTTAAATTTATCCAAAGAAAGCATTTGAATAGTCCCAAAGACTGATAGAAAATGCTATAAAAGGAGGTGATATGAATATTAGGGAGTAACTCAGACTGAAGAAGCCCAGAGAAGTTAAGCTGGCTTATCCGAGTTCACACAGTGAGTTACTGGCATAGAAAAAAATGAAAAGTGAAATCTGGGTTTCTAGAGGCTGGCCTAGTGCTCTTTAAACTAGATCATGGCTGCCATGTGGTTCCTGCAGAGTGACTGGGCGAGAAAAAAAGAGATGAGGAACACAACTGAGTCTCATGCAACTGTAAGAAGTGATAAGGGACTCAGACAAGGATGGATCTCAAGATACTGTGAGCAAACTCCCTATTAAACACATCTCTGCAGGTGAATTTTCTTAAACTCTAAAATGCAAAAACCTAAACCCATAGATCCGAGTGAAAACATAGGCCAAATGTAGATGGACAGAACCTGAAATTCAATAGCAAACTCTTTTCTCTGTACTTACTACATGTTGGGTGTTGTGTTAGCACTTATCTAATTTAGTCCTCACAACCAACCCATCATTATTATCGTTAGCTTCATTTGACAGAGAAAGGAACAGTCTATGAGAAACTGAATAACTTTCCTAAGGTCATAGAGAGGGTAAAAATGGCACTGGGATGCATATTCTAAATGAGTAAATTTTCTGGATAATAGGTGCTTATTCCTTGAAGCCCAAAAATCATTTTGGATTTCTGCACTTTTATAAGCAGTATGCACTTTCCTGCTTTCCAGGAGAAAGAACTGGAATATATTTTAATTTTTTACTTGGTTCTTAAAGTCATCATTATGTGTGTCCCTATGCACCAGCTCCCTTCAAAACGGTTGTAAAGAGGCAATTATCATACAATGACGCCTTGCTGAGGCAGGTATTGCTAGTGTCTGACATAAATGGTCTCTTAAATACTGTCTTCTTAGCCCCTTTGCCTGCTATTATAGCTTTCCCACTTTCTCCCATCAAAACACAGCAGCTATGACTTCTTGAAGTTATATGCCTTCATCATCACCTCTTTCTGCCATGGGCTGGGAGACCATGTAGAGGGCATGTTACAATTTGGTAAAAATTCAGAGCTTTCAAAATCTGAGTGAGAGGCAGAGATACTGCACCACAGGCCGAGTTCCTGAGCAGAAGTGAAGCCATGTGTTTTCTTGTTACTGGTCAAACACTTTCTCTAGCTGTATTTCCTGATTATTTAAATACTAAACAAATACTGGGGGCAGACCTGGGTTGGAGATGACCATGTAACATTACCTTGTAAGGACAGATTTATCAGGGTGAGTAAAAAAGCAACCATTTTCTAAAGAAAAAAATAGACTATTCTAATAGAATAATATGATAAAAATTCAAAGGTTGCTTTTAATCTTTATTAAATATTAGAGAGGTGATATGGTGACATGTAAGAACATGGACTTTAGACCTAGAAATACTTAACGTACAATCTCTCTCCACTGCTGTATGACAATTGACTTTGGACAAGTTACTTAATTTTCTCTGAGCCTCCATTTTTTATTTTCATATCTTAAATTGTGGATAATGATAAGCCTATCTTATAAAGTATGTAAAGTACCTGACACACACCAGTTATCTTTAAAATCCCATATAATAGAGTAGATATCATATTTTTATTACTTGAACTTAAAATATGCTTAGACTCAAAGTTACTTTCATGGCCTAGAATTTATAACTCATAATTATACAGCAGGAAAGTTAAAGAATCTGTGTTGTCATCTTAGAAACTCTGAAGCTAGAAGAGTTTTATCTTCAGAGTTTTTGTATGGCTTAAATTTGTCAATCATCATTTGAGCCAGATGGCTTAAGTTCAGTAATTTATTGCTAAATATCTGTTGGATGGAAAGATGGATGGATGAACAGATGGATGGATGGATGGGTGGATGGATGGATGGATGGATGGATGAAAAGAAATTCCAACATTTGGACGCAAAGTTAATACTTGAAGAGGATGGATTTACAAATGAATGTGTGTGTACTTCCTAAGAAAATTGTTTTAACTAAATTAGAAGCATCATTTAATACAAGAAGATCAATTTGGCAATACCTACCTGCACTTGAGCTTTAAGTATGAAGAGACCTCAGAAACATGAAACTGGAAGAAAGAAGAGACAAACAAGAGAGGGTAAGAATGGAGATGGGGGTAGCACAGAATCTGGTCCAGCTACAGAGAATGGCCCAGGGAAAGGCCACTGGATACTCTAGACTTAAATCCAAAGGGTCCAGAAAATTCAGCACAATTCAAGATACTGTTACCACTGAGTGAGCTGGTCTGACAGAGTGTACATGACAGCAAGTTCAAAAAGGAGGAGAGCAAGAATTCTTGGGTAATGGAAGAGAACAGTAATGGCAGTGCTGGGAGATCTATCCATTCCCTATAGATATGGGGCCTGCAGTCTGATATCCCAGGATGACGCCCTGACCCTCAGGGAAAGAGACTGGAAGGAGCAAAGCAGGTTGATGTTTGAGGCCAGAGAGCCAGAGGAAATGAGCAGAGGGATATGGCTGACAGAAGAGTCGGGGTAAGGCCAAAGCCCAGGGAAAGGAAGGTGCCAGACAAGATAGAAGAAATAGAGTAGCAAATACTGTAACCCCAGCCATGTGATGACAAAACTGTGTCCCTTCCAAATCTAACCGCTAAGACACAAGGTAGCAACATGGGCCAGGATCCTTGGCTGGTTGCTGTGTCGTGGATCCTGGATCCCAGGCCCAAGAGTGAGATTCAGTTTCAAGTTCTCCTAAATAGTGAAAATGAGGCTATATTTCTGCCTCACTCAAGATTAGCTTAAGAATCAGGATATAGCTGATGCTGGATAGTGAGAATCAACTAATGAGAAACTGGAAAGGCAGAGCAAAAGAAACAATGGTGATAATATGTTTCTGATGTAAATATATTTTGAAAACCTCCTTAAGGGGATAAACTTGGGTTTCTTTATCTCCTCACACCTTTTGCATAGGTAGGTGGGCACTATACTTAATCCAGAGCAAGAGTTAAATCTATACTCATGGGTACAAAACAAGTACATCAGTCACTATTTAATTATTACAAGCACCACTTACCTTTTACCTCCTGTGTGTCTATAAGCAAAGATATCCTGCCACATCCCCTTTGCTACTCAAAAAATGTTCATAGCTTCCTACCTAATCTCTGTCTGGACCCTAACTGCTTTTCAGAGAAAAGTGTTAATTACTTCATAGGATTTATCTGTTAATCTGGAACCCTCTTATCAAAGGAATTTTGACTCACATAGATTAAAGCTCAGAGCTTCCACATAATTTTCTCTTCATACTAGCGCTAAATTTAATTAAACAAACATTTGTTTAGCAACTACCATGGGAATGAGATGAAAGGAGGCAAAGGAGTGGCAGGCATTTGGAGCAAATATGATTATGACAAGGTCCCTGTCCTCAAGAAGCTTTAAAACTAGTCAGATAAGCAAATACAAATCATGAAGTATGCTAAAGCTGAACAAAACAAATACTGCAATGGAGATGCAAACAACATGGAAGCAGAAGCAATTAACTCCTACTCAAAGTATATATATTTCTAATCTCAGTATTGCCTCTCTTGTGCATATCCTGGACTCTCCAACAAATTGCATTTATTATCCTCTCTGAAACTCCATAGTATTTATTCTGACCTCTCAAGGTACTTTCTTAGACTTTCTATCATCTTAGTTATATGTTCCCCACCCTCCAAGTAAACTGAAAGCTGATGGCAGACTTTTGTGTCTCTGGCACAGATTCCTGGACATAGAGGGCACTTAATCTCCATTTCTTGAACTGAACATAAACACACACACACTCGTACAAACACACATGTTGAATGTCCATTGCTTCAGGAGCTAATAATTATTCTTAATACTTTGATTCCAAAATATTCCTCAGAAGTATCCATGATTAACATATTGAATTAGAGATGGTTATTCTCCCATTAGTTTCAAAACAATTATTTCAACTATTTTTAATAAATAAACTACAAAATCATTATTCAATTTTCTGATGTAGGAACACAAATAATTTACAAGGAAAATCTAAACATATCACTACTTTAAGACACACAATGTATAATACCTATAAATTGAAGTTTTAGCTATATCTAGGCACACAGAATATTCAAAAAACAAAATATCAAATAACAAAAACTCACTCTTAGGAAAAGACAAAAACTATAGTCACTTGGTTACTGCTTTAGACCAATACTTAAAAGCATTAAAAGAAAAGGCAATCGTATATATTATATACATTAATTTAAAAGAATTAAAATCTTAAAATTGGCACCAAATCCAGACTATGGAACACTGAAATCAATAAATCCATAATTTTAACCAAAGTATATACTCCTCTAAGGCACAGAATGCAGGGGATTTTGAAGCAAACATTCTGTTATAAAAAGACCTTGTCTGATGCTGACCTATATAAGCCTCTTTCCCAGGTCACACTTTCCACTGAAAATCCAAGGGCTGACATTCAGTTTCCACATCCAGAGTTCTTGGATCTCCAATCTTTACAGCTTATTTCCCCAATGAGTTTGAAAAACAAGAATGGTTGGATAAATTATTTTTATCTTAATGTGACTGTGGCAGGACTAGAGGTCCCAATAAACATGTGTGGAAGGAAGGAAGGAAGGAAGGAAGGAAGGAAGGAAGGAAGGAAGGAAGGAAGGAAGGAAGGAAGGAAGGAAGGAAGGAATTCCAGTGAGAAGGGAGGAAGAGAGGGAGGGAGAGAGGGAGAATGGACTCCATTTTATCCAACAGATTTAAAATTTTAAAGTCCCTAGAAATTGTCCTAACAGCATACAGCAAATGGAGAGACATTTATTGAAGAAAAATCTAATAAATCTGGATAAGAACAGTAAAAATCAATAGCTTTTGAGTCACAACCTGCTCATACACTCTATACCCCAGCTTAGTGCAATGGAAGCACTCTGGGCAGTTATAGCCAGGAAGAAGCGAGGGAGGGGACAAGAAGGGAAGAAAAGAGAGAGGGAGCTTAATGGTTTTTAATGTGTCAACTTGACTCGACCACAAGGTACCCCGGATATTTGATTAGCATTATTCTGGGTGTTTCTGTGAGGGTGTTTTTTGGATGAGAGAAACATTTAAATGAGTAGACACAAAAACAGATCCCTAATGTGGTGGATTTCATCCAATCAGTTGAAGACTTGAATAGAACAAAAAGGCTGACCTTCCTCCAAGTAAGGAAAGATAAAGTATTTTACATAGTATAGTGAATCTGAGAGTTACTCTTGCATGGTTAAGAAACACTTCAATAATGGGAATGCAGTTTTCATCTCTGTTAAACCTGGTCTTAAAGTTGTAATTAATTTGATGATAACATACCTATCCTTTCTTTGTCACTGATTTTAAGAATTAGACTTGATTTAATTCTGCACCATTAAAATCCCCTATATTCTGGTACTAAATTAAAATGAAGTTCTGTTATCAAGCACTATCAAACACTTAACAGTTAGGCCCCACCAAAAGGGAGAACTCAGGTAAGGTGGATCTTTGGAAATGAGGCATTCATCTTCTACTGACTCCTGGAAAGATCTTTGTCCTAGCTACTGCATAGAGCACACGGTTTCCTGAGATTAACTTGGAGACCTTGTGGAATGCAGAAGAAACAGCACCTACCGATGAGATATAGGTCTCCAATCTCAGATAAAAATGCAGTAGGGACGTCCTACGGTCCCCTCCACAAAACTCACACATACTCACCCAAAAAGAAAGCAAACATTGAATGCTGCCCCATGGAGAGCACCAAATAGCCATTTGCTTTAGTTGGTGAAGCTGAAAGA
Source organism: Camelus bactrianus (assembly GCF_048773025.1). Lineage (NCBI taxonomy): Eukaryota > Metazoa > Chordata > Mammalia > Artiodactyla > Camelidae > Camelus > Camelus bactrianus. Next base: position 37,110,900 of record NC_133550.1, on the reverse strand, counting down.
ATTTATGAAAAGATGCTATAACCACCCAGTTATATTAAAAAAAATTCATTCATTTATTCCCTTAACCCTTCCTCCCAGACCTAGAAAAGGAAGTGGAAGGAAGCATGAAAAAGCAGATTCCACACTCCTCCCCACTTCAGGTCTTATAAGTTACAGTTGAATCTGAAGAAAAGGTGCATGGTGGGGGTGATAAGATGATGGAGATGAACTAAAATCAGATTTGAGAAGAAGCACTTTACAACGATGATGATGATGATGGTGGTGGTGTGAGGAGCTCCATCGATCTTCCTCCCAGCAAAACAACCATAAATGGTGACATTTATTTTTTAAATAATATCAAGTCTCTAGAAATTGTCCTAATGGCATACAGAAAATGGAGAAATTTTTATTCAAGAAAATCTAATAAATCCTGATAGCAAAATCAAGACCGTATGCATTTGAGCCATGACCCACCCCTTCATCCCACAGTGAGATCTACTCTCTTAACAAATTTCCCAGTGTGCAATACAGTACTGTTAACTGTAGGTATGATATCATACAGCAGATCTATAGAACTTATTCATACTATATAACTGTGCAATTGAACAATTCCCCATTTCCCTCTCCTCCCTCCCCCAGCCCCTGGCAACCACCCTTCTGGTCTCTGCTTCTATGGGTTTGGCTATTTTAGGTACCTTGTATAAAGAGAACCATGCAGTGTTTATCTGTCTGTAACTGGAATATTTCACTTAGCATGATGTCCTCCAGGTTCTTCTATGTTGTAACAAATGGCAAGATTTCCCTTTTCAAGGCTGAATAATATTCCATTGTATGCATATACCACACTTTGTCTATCAAGATCATAGACCTTGAAAACATATTCCTGAGTATGTTCACTCTTCCATGATATACCAGCTGTTTGACCCTGGGCAAGTTACTAACCTCTCTGAGACTATCTCTCTACTTATAAGATGTGAATAAAGCCCCTCAGATAAAGTTCTTGCCCAGGGTCTCTGAGATGGTATATTGTACCTCCCACACCTTCTCAGCCTTCAGCAACTATTCAATAGTTGCTACTTCTGATACTCCTTCCTCCCTTCATTTCCTCTTTCCTATTCTGGTTCAGTTGGATGCAAATATAAATAGATTCACAAATACTTCCATTCTTTGGTTGCTGCTGCTGTTGTTGTTGTTGTTTTCAAGAGTAGAATGAGGGCAGTTGGTCAAGTTTTTGTTTTTGTTTTTAATTACCAAGCTTGAAGGACAGTGAGGTAACAGACATGACCAATAGATCTCCACTGTAACACCAGTTCTGAGTGGTGAGAACACAGTGGTGAGAAGAAAGAAAAAAGTACTTTATGGCTTGGTTTCCCCCTCTACAAAATGGCAATTGTTATAATTAACCTACCTGCCAAGCAATATTTTTATAAGGATCAGATGAGTTAGAAAATGTGAAATATTTATTTAAAACACATTAAAATATTACAGTAACACTCTTCTTTCACCTATCTGTATGCTTCACTGGGTGAGAAACTGACTTTAAAACAATTAAGAAGTTTACACATCCCTCCTACCCTGTACTCACACCCCTGACCCAAGCCAAAAAAAAAAAAAAAAAAAAAAAAAGATCATTCATTCTTGAGTTGAATGGGAGTTTTTGTTTACTCTTCAGGGAAGTATCACTGTGTTAAAGCAAAAGTAATAATTCATATACATTCCACTATTAGCATTTCTAAAATCTTCAAAGTTAGAACAGGGAATTTACTTCAACTTTAGGAGATGCTGAAGGTGCCCCCCACAGCAATAATTGATGCTCTGAAAGCACACAGAGAAAAAATCATCTGAATTCTTTCGAGCAGTTTCTCTTCAAATTTATGAAATATTGATAGAAAAATATAAATAGGTATTAATGCTGTTTTAGTAAAGATTCGGTCTGGTGGAGACAGGGTATAAGTTATTTCCAGCCTGAAAGATTAACACTGGAGTTGCCACTGATTCTGCATTAATAGCTGGAAATATGTTTCACCGGTCTCCGTACTCCAGATTTCTCAGGAAGGAAATGAGCCCTGAGCTTCCAAGGCATGTCTGTGGAGGGCAATGCTTAAAGCCTCCAACTCCTGTAAAGATGCCCTGCTCCAACTCCTGTAAAGACTCCATGCCATCCTGTTTCCCATTTTCCCAATGCCTACCTGTATCAGTCAGGGATTGCATTTGGTTATAAGTATTAGAAAACCCAATTGTCAGGGCTAATGCAAGAAATATGACAGGTAATTGCTAGTGTTGATTTATCAAGTGAAGGATATTAGGGTCACAGTCTCTAATTTTCTTGGTCTTACTTCATGATCACACCATGGCTGCTAGAGCTCCAGCCATCGCATTTATTCCAGGGAGGAAAAAGGAAGATAGGGTATAAAATAAAGGTGGATGGCGCTGTCCACTGCATCAAGACAGCAAAGGCCTTGTCAGAAATCTCAAGCAAGACTTCCTACTTATGTTTCGTTGGCCAGAATAGTGTTCTGTGGCTACCCATAGTTTTAAGGCAGTCTAAAATGTGAGTATTTTGAGAAGGTTTGCAACTTCTATGGAAGGAAACATGGGGAAGGAGTTTAGATTGGGTCTGAGAAAGCTACCACAGTATCTGCCTTGCAAGCTCTAAATTAACATCTGACAGGTGAATGAGATCATCAAAACTGATTCTTGCCTGACCAGTAACTGTAGAGAGAATTTGTGACTTCTAGAAGTACCTCTGCCAGATTCAAATTAGAATTCTCCACATGAAACTACAATCGGGAGGGGGGGGGGGGTTCAATAATATAGATAATATCCTGACATAAAACTTACATGGTTGGATGGATAGATAGGAAGACAGACAGACAGATAGATGATGTGTGTACATATATATAATAAAAAACATACATTCTTTATTAAATGGAATAAAATCTTTTTTGTTATCCAACTCAGGCTCCCTAAACCTCTCATCTTCACCCCATCCACCCCACACCCCCAAATTCACATACACACCAAATATACATCACACTGAATATATAAAGGAAACAAAAGTGAAAAAATGTTAAAGAGGGCCAACATACAGGTGTGCACATGTGCATATTTGGAGAAGAGGTACAAAATAGTTGTAGGGGAAGATGACCATGAATTGTATCTGTTTATGTCTCTGCTCCAGAATGTGGGAGATACTTCTGCATCCACAGAAAGAAGAGAAAGAAACACCTTATCCCAGCAGCAAGTCTGCTGCTTCCTTCCCCGTGGCTTTTACTGCCTACTCCCCTCCGTTCTTCTCACGCTCCCACTCACCCACCCCCACCAAAGGGGAGAGAAACAAGGATGTGGGGCAGAAAGCTGTGTAATGAGTACTGAGTCCTGTTCCTTCCACTCTTTAGCATCTCTCAGACCAACAGATTTCTTCCCCTTTCCCCGCTTGGATTCAGGTCTGAGCCTAACCCGGCCACAGTCACTGCAGGGGTCGCTTATAATGGGTCTCCCTGTCCGGTGCTTGATCCACAGCGTCTTCAGGGTCACTTCTCCCTTATTCTTCAAAGAGTATTTATGTATGTGTATGCATATATACAGGCACACATCTATGCACATACATACATAATATACACACATGCTTACATATTCAATATATACATGTGCACATACATACATTTATGCATATATGTATGTCTATAGTATTATTTTTATATTATACCTGATTTTTAAAAATCAAATAGAAATCAAAGGTTTAAATGGCAAACAAGCATCTCCTCTCCCTCCACACACCTCCCACTCCCGGGAACACTTCCTAAAAGCAACCATTTCAGACCTTTAGCTGCTATGGTAGGTACTTCCTATTACTAAGAAACATGCTTCTGACACTCTTTCTGGATGTATCAATTCAGCGTCACCTATTCCTGTTGTGATCTTCTAAGGCACAAAGCTGATCATGGCTCTCTGTCCCCACAAGCTGTGCAAGCCAGTCACCCAGAGACACACTTCCCTTTGTGCTTCCCAGAGATGGGCAACAGGGAGGCCCTGTCTTCCCACTGGACTACAAGGTCTCTGAGAGCGGCAGGGTCCTGGGCCAGACTTACCCTGCTTAGTCACTCCTAGACCACAACCAGGTAGCCAGTTTCAGGGTGACTGCATGTGATGGTTAATTTTATATGTCAACTCTAATGAACTTATTTACAAAGCAGAAACTCACAGACATAGAGAAGAAAGTTATGGTTACCGGAGGGTAAAAGTGGTAGGAAGGGGTAAACAGGGAATTCAAAATTTGTACCTCTTGGGGAGTGATGCAAATGTTAGCTACCTTGATTGTGCTGGTGGTTTCATTGGTGTGTACATCTATAAAAATTCATCAAAGTGTACATCTGAAATATGTGGTTTACTATTCAGGAATCATACAACAATAAAGATTTTTTTAAAAATTGTATGTGTCAGCTTGACTAGGCCAGATATCTGATTAAACATTATTGCTGGGTGTATCTGTGAGGATGTTTCCAGAAGAGTTCAGCATTTGAACTGGCGGTGGCCTGAGTAAAGCAGACAGCCTTCCCCATTGTGGGTGGGCATCATCTAATCTGTTGAGTGTGTGAAAAGAACAGGAAAGACAGGAGAAGGCTGGAGTCGCTCTCTCCCTGTCTGACTATGTGAGCTGGTTCATCGGTCTCCTGCCCTCAATGCCTCTGGTTCTTAGGTTTCCAGACCTGGACTGGAATCTACACCATCAGCTCTCCAGTTTTCAGGTCTTCGAACTACACCACCAGCTTTCCTGGGCCTCCAGCTTGCAGATGGCAAACTGTGGGTCCCCATAATGGTGTGACTCAATCCTTATACTAAGTCACATGTATTATGTGTAGTAAAGATAGATGACAGATAGATAGATAGATAGATAGATAGATAGATAGATAGATAGATAGATGATAGATAGACAGACAGACAGACAATCCCCAATTGGTTCCATTTCTGTGGAGAACCCTGACTAATGCACTGCACGTCTGATACTTGAGTGAATAGCAAACACGGTCCTGGTACAGTAGTAAGAAATTAGGCCAGAATTTTGGTATTAGATCTGGGCGACATGCAGTTTGCACAAGAGGCTTGAGAAGGCACTTCTCAGGGCTTTCCAATATCTGGGCTTCTCCATTCTCAACAGAAGACAATCACACCATTAAATCTCTCAGGAGGGAGAAGCTCTGCTCACCCTACAGCCTCCAAGTTGGAAGCCTTCTCATGTACTGTGCTGAAAGCTCTGCCATTTGTTCTTAGCTCAGGAGGGTGTAGCTTGTAGCAGGTATGTGCCAGTGTGCATACCAACTTCAGGACAGGTGCCATGCCTGTCTTTTTGACTGAAGGAGATCTAGCTCTGAGCCAGGCCTGGTAGATCTGAAGGAAATGGGCACTACTTCTGTGAGAAGTCATAAACAGGTATTTTCTGCTTCTGTCTCTTTAGCAGGGATCTTGTCCATTCCCCCAAGAAGCTGTGTCCCACTTCCTTGAGGCCAGACAAGAATCTGGGGGTAGACAGGGTTTCTCTCTCTCTCCCCTTCCCCCTTCCCTTCCCTTCCCTTTCCTTTCCATCCTTCCCTCCTTCCTTTCTTCCTACATTCAAATTTATTTGTTTTGGGTACCCATAAAAATTTTCCTGAACTGGACCTGATCTGAGGCCTAAAATACACGAAACTCTTACCCAAGCAAATAAGAAAATCTTCTAGTGATTGAAATACACAAAGTAGTATCTGATGTTTATAAAATAATGAAAATATATACTACTTTTGTTAATAAAATGTCTCGGTAGATTAGAATTTTGAAGCAGCTATTCAACAATCTCCTCAGTTAGATAAGGATCTTCTTCTTTGCAATATGTAACTCATTGTTGTAAGAACTTCGGTCAAAAACAGAGTCAGCAAGGTCTTAGAATAGAAGGATAACTGTTAGTTATGTCATAAAGACAGCAGTGATAGAGGACATATCTTTAAGCATAGATCCATATGGCTGGATTTGAAAGAATGTGTGTGTATATGATCTGTCTAAACTGATCTCTCCTTCTGCTCTTTGGAATTTTACCATTAGAGATTCAGTCCTTTTCCATAGATCTTGCCCAGTCTCTGCATTTAACATGTAGCTATTTCTGAAAGAACTAACATAGTTAAGTGTTTAAGAAAGCATGCATATACTAAAAGTGAGATAGAAATGAGAGGCAAAATGCAATGAAGACCCATTCCCAAGGGTTTACACTAAGGTGTTTTTAATCAGGTTTCATTTTTTTTTGCAAATGAAAAGTAATTAAAATAGGAATCTAGTAAAGGCTTCCATCAAATATTTTTAAAATGAAAAAAAATACACATTCACAGTGATATTTGATTAGCATTTTCATTACCACGTTTCCTTTATCCTTGTCTACAAATGTCAGCATATAAACTGGGCTTCTTTGGTTTTGCTTTCTTTCATAGCTTCATGTTTTAAGCCCAGAAAATCTGGCCATTAGAAATTTATTTTTAAATGGATTAAGTGCTCTCCCAGGAGCAATCTTTAAACTTTTCCATCTATATTTTGATAAAACTCCACATGAAGTCAATAACAAATTAGAACATAAATATTTAAGCAGCTCAAAGATAAAATGAGAGCTTCCCTCTTTCTCTCTTTTTTATGATGCTGGTAATGTGCCAAATAGAGAGGAATTAAGGGTCTTGGGGAATATGTCAAAAGCCTTTGCTTGTGCAGACAAGAAAAACCAAGCAAAAGGTCACTAATCCAAGAGAGGTTGATGTCACCTTGGAGCTGATCTCATTCACTTCAGGAATTCCTAATACTCTCAAACAACTTCTCTCCATCTTCTTTCTAGGAGATTCTAATGCAGGAGGAAGGGCACTACAATTTTTCATGTGGAGCTTTGCCCTTAATGAGGGCTTGCTATTAGAACTCTTGCTATTTTTTTTAATGAAAATAAATTCTATTTATTTTCAAAGGACACCTGAAGAAAAAAAGGGTTCTTTGCTTCAAAAGCAAATCAGATGAAATAAGGAGCAGAGTATCCCCCATCAAAAGAAACAAAGAATCAGTGAAATGAATATATGCTAATACATGCAAAGACGATTTCAGAGAGTGATGAACTTAAACAGATAAACCCCTGAATAAGCCACCCATTTGCTAAAAGTCACTCCGAAAAGACTGTTTACTGGGATCACATGGGCATGGAGATCGTCTATCAAGGAATGAATCTTATCTGTTCTGTGTGCCAAGATAAGATCTCATGCCAGGGAGGATTTTTCTCAGGCTTTCATGATAATTGTAGATATTTGATTGCATATCAGAATGTTTGTTGTATCTAATGAACAAAAGCACTGGATTAGTCATAGCTGGTATTATAAAAGTTGTTTTTCTTTTCAGTATGGTTTAGGCTTTAATGTTCGCGGAGTACTCAAAGAACCTTCTCAAAAGTCATGTTTGTAGCACACGCTGGTTCCCACTTTGAGCGAGCTGGAAACTGACAAATTAAGCCTCTGCTTCCCCTTGACTATCAGAAGCATCTCCACTCTCCTCTGACTAACAGGCAAGTGCAGCAAACTGTCCGGGAGGCAGCAGTTTGTTCTGAATCACTTCCACTTCATTAAGGCCAGGAGAAGGCATTCAGTGTCATGTCATGTCATTAAATGTGTACTTACAGAGGTAACTTCATGATGTTTTCATTTAGCTGAAGGATAGTAACACAAGGGATACTGAGAGGGGATGCCCAGCCAATCTCTCTAATCCATCTCCACGGGAAGGTAGGATGACTAGAATGCATTCATTCATTTATTCATCCAACAAATACAGATTAAGCAAGTTCCAGGCACTAAGCTTGATGCTGCAGATATAACAACAGTCCGCAAGAGAAACACATCTCCTGACCAACTCTCCAGACACACACACCTGAGCTCATATAGTCCAGCTGTATGAAATTTGAGCAAAACGAACATAAAGGCAACAGCTTTTGTATTCAACTGTCAATTATTAGCAAAGTAGAGAGTCAGTGTCTGCCTCACAGAAACCAGCATGTTAGCACCAAGAGAAAACATTAGGACCACCTCTTTGTCACAGGAGATGATGAAACAGGATCAGACAGGTTAAAGATCTCACATGAGTATGTGAGCGGTAAAGTCAAGACTCAAACTCAGACTTTCTACTCTTCATCTGTGGCTCCTACTCTACCCCTTGGGGCCTCCTTCTGCTACCTCTCACTATTCTGTGTTTACTTCAGAGAAAGAGAAAGTCTAATTTTTGAATGATGTCTACACAGATTACACCACGATGTAGTTAATGATAAAAGCAAGACTTCAATACATGCATATTTTAAATAACACATTAGGCTTACCACTGCTGATATCTTTAATTATGCCAAGGCAAAACTGGAGACAGTCTAATGGGAAATACAGATTACTTGTTAAAATTATTAACAGAGTTAATGTGCTTACATTTGTTTACGTGTACTGGAATCAGCTCAGATATTTGACTGCAATGACAATATGTGTAAAGATCAATTAAAAGTCATAGAGATGAGATATTGGATTTCCAGACCTTAATAGGATTTCATCTGCACTTGCTACATTACGTTATACAATTATAATTGAGCTTCCATCAAAGCACAGAATCTGTCACCTCGCCAGTTTATTTTCCAAGCACTAATGAAACTTACCTCCTGTTGAGAATGCTTTCAAAAGCATAACCCTGAGGAAGAGGAGTGACACACGAGGTGTTTCGCTTCTATTTACTTAGCAAACCTGGGCAAAAAGTTGGACATAAGTAAAATGAATTTGACAGTTTTAGGAGGGTCCTCAGTAGCTGTTTGTCCGTATTATGAAGAGCACCTAAGTGCTTTCAAAAGGAATCATAAACAACACAAATAACTCATGCTCACTTTAAACCCTAACATCAGACTGATTCTCTGCATCTTTATTGTAAGGTAGTCAACATAGAGGCAGAATTGATACAATATTTTCCTCTGGACCTTTTTTAATTGTATTTCTCAACTTGATATCATGCATTGAATCATAAAACAAATGTCTCCATGAAAGAACTTAGGGGGTTCACTTTTGCTTGAAAAAATGGGAATTCTCTTTTCAATTTCATTCAGAGAAGCAAAGACGGTATCTAGAGACCGCAGTGCAGTGCAGCTGTAAGACAGCAAATACCTGGAACAACTGAGCAATGGTGATCTTTGGAGAGACTCAAAGCCTCTGTAACAATAATCTTGTGCTCCTCACACTGACTTGTGATAGTGCAGCAACAAGTGAGAGATGGACAGCTTCCCCTCGCTGGCAGGGAGCGTGATTCCTTAGAATCATTTATTCTCAGACAGTCATGAGACACTAGAGACCATGTGATGTGGACCTCAATAAGAAACACCCCTGCCTGACAGACGTATGGTCAGAACCACCTGAACACATTCAGGAATAAGGCACTCACCTCACTGAAACAGCTGCCAGACAATCTGCAAAAAGTTCTTCCTTGTGCCTTGCTGATATCTGGCTCCTTTCAACTTTACCTCTACCCTCTGAAGCCCCACAGTACAGCTCAGTTTGAGGACCACTTACTCTGCACCCACGTGTACCCAACAGCTGCAGCAGACCTCTGGAGCTCAGCTGCCCTTTTCACCAGCACCCTGACTCCTCTTCCTCACCCCTAGGTTTGTGCTGGAGAATATTTGGACTGGGACATACTCCCCGGCCTCTCCCAATTTTCTACAATGCAAGGCAGGAGTTCAGAGAACACCTACTCATTGACACAACTCATTGTCTTTGGTTAACACAGCAGTTTAATAGATGCACTCTTAGCTGGTCACTCAGAGGGAGACAATAAATTTAATCAGAACATTTTTAAAGCAATACTACTCTAAATATTTGAAAATACCTCTCATGTCTCCTCTTCACTCTTCCTCTCCTGACTAAATATGCTCAATTCTCTTAATGAATCTATTCTCAGTTCTCTGAGAATTTTTCTGAAGGTTCCCAGTCACCCCTCACATCCAATCAGCCACAGAGTCCTGCTGATAGTCCCTCCTCCAAACCTCTCTATCTCATAGTCCTGCCTACCTCCAGGCCACTGCTATCCCTCATCAGGTGACTGCAGCCTCTGCCCATCCTCTCTGCCTTCATCCTCGCGCCCTTCCAATTACTGCTTTAGACTGTCACCAGTGATCTTTAATCTCACCATACCACACCCCTGCTGAAAACCCTCAATAGCTCCCTACTGCTCTGAGCATGAAGTTCAAACCCTTTACCTTTTCTAACATAAACTCTTTAATTTTTTTTTTTTACTTTTTGTGACCAGTTTATTTCACTTGGAAAAATGTCCTCAAGATTCATCCTTAACATCAACTCTTTATAATCTAATCTCTTCTTAACTTCTATCTTCTCATCTCTCTGCAACCTCCCCCTTGGAAATATTAGACCCAGGCATAGAAAACTCTTCAATTTCTACAACAAGCTACACTCTATCTTGCCTCTAGGCCTTTGCTCATGCTGTTTTCTGTCCATGAAACACTCTTCCTAAGTCTTCATCAACGACGCCAACTCCCAGCTAATGCAGGCTTTTAGTCCTGGCTTCCTCATGGGCAACTTTTCTGACACTTAGGATGCCCAGCCATGCACTCCCAGGGCACCTGGCAATTTCCCAGACCTCATGCTTTGAGCACATGTTTGGTCATCACTTATTATATTGCCTCTTCCTCTCAAAAACATCAGCTATCTTAGGGCAAAGCCCATGCTGTCTTGTTTACTATTGAATCTCAGAGCTTAGCCTGGTGCCTGGCAGATAGCATACGCCTAGAAATATTTTTGAAGGAAGAGGGGGAAAGAAAGGAAGGACAGGGGACAAGGACAACTCTGAAGATAGACTCTGCCTTCCTCACCATTTTGCCCAAGGCTGACTCTGGCGACTTCCTATACCTTTATTGAGCTACCATTCTTTAAAGTTGGATTGTCAGCAAGAATTCAAGTGTTATCTATTGAATTTCAGCAGAGCTCAATTCCCTAGGTGTGCACTGTTGAGGTTTAGTTTATCCTTCTCTCTCTCTTTTAATCTATTATCTAAAGGATCCTCAGAAAAGAAACATTGCCAGTAACTGATGATTCCATTTGCCTTAAAATTTTCCCTTCAAGGCATGGGTGTACCTATGCTATCAGCGGTTGCTGCAGATGTACCATGCACAGTTCATGGAGGGAGGGGGAACATACTAGTTTTACCATATTTCTATGGTGAACTTAAAATGCTAAAGTGGTGTGAGATACGTTGTCCTGGAAATTGCTCTCAGGCTTCAGATGACTTGGACGGAAACTGGATGAGACTATGAGATTTAATAACACCGTGGTTACAACTGTAGTTTAAAGCCATAAACCACAAATGCACGTCTGACCGGAAATAAAAAGGATCTGAGCGTTACATCCTCCTAAGCGGATTCTTCCATAGAGTAATGTTGGAGAAGAGAATAGCCCCGAGCACTTAACTTTGCAATTCAAAAGAGTTGTGACTTAGCTTCCCTTATATAACATGGGCAGCTTTTCATTATGTTTATTTGATGCAGTGTTATTGAGGCAATATTTCATATGAATAATTCATTTCTACTCCAACTTTATCTAGCAAAGTCAAAAGCAGAATCCTAAATTTCAAAACAGATCAAAGAGTTCCTTAAATAAATTGGAATTGCCTGCTTTCTGAATCTCCCTGTCTTGTCTATGCATTAAGCAAGCACTTACTATGGACAGTTAGATACCAAAGTTATTAAATGTTCACAGCTCTCCCTGCATTTTCTTCGGCAAAGATGAATTTTTGTGCCCCAGTTTTGCACTGTTTCCTCTTGTTCTTATCCAGAAATTGAGTTCTATGAGAGCAAGTCACATCCAAGTCATTTTTTTACATACTTTTAACTTTGATTGTACGTGCCTGACTTTCTGAGGCCGTCTCGGCCCTGATTACCTTCTGTTCACTGGGCAGTCTGATGAACACAGCGGGCAGGCTGCGGTGAATAAAATAGAGCAATTACATTTGGATGCTTAAGATGGCCAGCTGCCTAGGGACGCCTCACCACAGCCTCCCCATTGTGGTTATCCTCTTTTCAGATCTTACCAAGTCATGCAAGAAAGTCACCCTTCAAAATGATTGACATCCAAAGACTTGCTCTGGCGTTATCCAGCCACGGGAGTTGCAAACAAGAGTGGAGCACTCAGAAAGAAAAATTAAAAAAGGAGGGAAAAAAAGTATTCAGAATCACTGAATCAGACCTAAGCACACTTTAAAAAAAAAGTTTTAGGTCAACAGGAGAAAAATAAAAATAATTAAAAGACCTCTTCAAGCCATTAAAGAATGCTTGCTTCATAGATGACTGTGTTTGAAAAGGCCCCAGAGGCAGTCATTTGGCTGTCTTACTGCCTCTGAGAGGAAGATCATCTTTCCTGGCCGGGGCAGGTAGGCATCTGGGGAAGAGTGTGGTGGAGGCAAAAAAGTATAACAAACACAAGGAGTGAGAAAAATCTAGCTTCAAACTCTAGCTCAGCCACTTACTAGCTGGGGGACTTTGGCAACTTGCTATAAATTTCTGGGTCTCTTTAATAGAGAAATAATACTACCCACTTTATGAGATACTGTTGGAAAACACACATACATTTGTGTTTATAAAGCATCTTGTACATAGTAGGAAATGGTGACTCTCATTCAGTAACCTGGATTAAGAGTCTACTCTTCAGACTTACGCAAAGATATTCTGGAGTGGTCTACTATTGCCCGGTCAGTACCATGTGTTGAAGATGAATGACAGTATCTGCTCCAAACATATTCCCTATCCACTTGATCTCTGGAGTTGATATTGTTTAATTGTCTACCCAATAGCCAGTCTATCCACTGCTTCCTCTGGGTGGAGCCTGCTTCTATGCTGGAGGCTTGAAATGCCACACACTCATTTCCCAGCATTCCTTGTGGCTAAGCATAAATGACAGTTGTTGGGAACCTCTGGGAAAGGGTCTCTTCCCTGATTAAAGGAAGAAGAATGTGAGAAGAAACCCTGTTCCTGTTCTCTAACCTTCCTGTCATGTAAGGATATCCTTCAGAGCTGCTGTAGCCATCTTAAACCTTGAGGAAACAGCCCAAACAAGACTTTGACTTTGCTCATTAACATTACAGAGTCATTGAACTAACCCAGAAATGACTCAGCACCACACTCCTTATCCTGTGAGATAATGAAGTGCTTTTATCATTTAAAATATAGCCCCTCTGATTATTTATAACTGAATAATACAGCCCTTGTTTCCTTCTCTTCCCCCAGGGCACTGACTTTCTATTTTATGCTTGAGTAGTTGAGGAGAAATATACAGATGTCACTAAACATAGGTTCATCTTTATGAATAATGCTAATTAATTTTCAGAGAGGTTGAGAAACGCATCCAATGTCACACAGCCAAGAGCAGAAAAGAATAGGAACTCAGGTCTGTCTGACTCAAAGGCCAGTCTTTTCAGAACACTGCTACTATCATGTAGCTGTTAGCCAGAGCAAGAAGGAATATTTTCAGTAAGTAAAGTTCCTTTTCCTTTTCTATCTCTCCTTTCAGTTTGTATTCTGAGCTGCAGAATCCCAAGACTCCCAAAGTTTGACCTTCTTAAGCAAACCCTTATTCTCAAATTTCCCCTTCTTTTTCCTCCTTTGTATCAAAATGTTCCTGTTCTGGTTCCATTTCCTCAAGAGGCAGGAAGCCAATATGCTTATAAAGTTAAAACTATTTAATAAGTTAAGTAAATTTCTTTTCATAGGATCCTAGTTTGGAGAATCCCTTCAGTGGAAGTTTTCAGTGCCCTAGAAAGTGAGATGATCCTTTCATGTCACCTGGTCAGAGAACTTCAGGCACAAAGGGCTGGTTCTGCCAACAGGAATTAACTGGGGTGTGAAGCATGCTTAGAATTCATTTTTCCTTAAGCAGGTACTTATTAGCACCTCATTTACTATGCCAACAGTATTCGAGGTGCTAGGAATATAGCACTAAAAACAAACCAATCCTCTCCTTTCATTAAATTTAAACTCTAGCTGTGGGGGAAGGTAGAAGGGATAACTAAAAAATAAAAATATAGTATTTCAAGTGGTGAAAAATGCTCTATAGAAAAATGAAGCAGGCTACCAAGGATAGATTGGTGGGGGCAGACTGTCTCATCCAGAGTGAGCAGGACACACAACATAAAGAAAAGGATGCTGACGTTAACAATATGACAATACAAAAGTCATGGGAAAGTAAAACGAGAGAGGAAAATGAAGAAGCTACAAGGAAGCTATTACCCCCTTCTTATGAAGTACGAGATCAAGAAATATTGTTAAACTTGATTGAACAAAAAAGAGGAAATTAACTGTATTACTTAAAATTACAAAGAGCTTTGGTAGGAAAACTAAAAAGTCCTGGAAGAGAAAGGGTAGGAGAAGGGATATTGTAAGTGAGCTAAATCCTCATTTTTCATTTCCAGAAGTCAATAGAAACTGCTTAATTGGGAAAATAGGTTTTCTCTCCCATGCTAACTTTCACTGATCAGTGGTGGCTGCCTGGGGCTCTCCTGAGTAGAACTTCATGCACAAGACCCAGCTCTCTGAGAAAGTGTGCTGTGATCAGTTAATTAGTGCCGGCTGCCATGGGGGCAGAGAGGATCGATGATAGCCCATATGCCAAGAACTGTCATGTCCTTGGAGCAACACCAGGTCATCTGGATATGGGATGACCCAGGGCAAGGAGGAAGCAATAGCAACAGTAAGAACAGGCTGGAAACAGAAACACAATAGTGACGGGCTTAGTGATGTGATGGATTCTTATGTCATACTTTTCTTTTGGACTGACAACACTCTGAAGTGTACCAAGGCAATAAGCTAAAGAGTATTCTGACAGAAAAGAGTGAGCATTACATCTTTAATGTTAAGAATTGGCTGTGTTGGGTTTTGAATTCTGCCTTTCCCAACTCTCAGAGAAGAATTTAAGCAACAGAGTTTCTAAGACATGTGCCTTCCTTGGCTGGATTGTGTCTAGTGACTCATTTAAAATCAGTGAAACGTATTTTGGGTATTGTAAACCTTCAGTGGAGAAAACTTACCATTGGTCCAATGAAGCTCTCCCTGCTGTACCAATTACCTAAACAGAGGATGCCGAGATAACCAGGGTCCCAGCTGTACCATCACACCAAATCCTGGGAACACAAAGAAAGCTTGAAATCTTGTCTCTAATTAAATCATGTGGTGCCTAGTGACTTTGCTGGCCTCCTGCTCAGTAGAAAATCATGTGAAACTCTTAGCAAGCTCCTTTGGTGGCTAATGTTTCTAATAAAGACACAACCCCCAGCCTGTCTGAGCTCCCTGGGACTGGCACCAAAGGAAGAGGACAGGAACACTTGTGATTATCAGAGGGGCACAGTCAGAAAGCTGGGTGCTCACTAAACAAAGCAACAGTGACACTTCATATTCATTTGGCACCCTAAGTCTGTCTCCACCTCAGTGAGAAGTACCCAGAGAGGTGACTGTTGCAAAGAGCCCTACCCTAGAGTTCTCATTCACATCCCAGCTGATACCCTCACTTACTCATTCAACCCATATTCTGTCCACCCCTATGCTGTGTGATAGATGACTCAGGCACTCCCACTCCAGTACCCTAGGCTCTACCAGTAGCCAGAGCACTTCAGTCTACAATGTTAATGCCAGCAGGCGTGCATTCCAGCAGCTGCCCCCTCACCCTGTGCTGATAGTCCCATTGCACATGTGGGATGATTAGAGGGGCCCAGTCCCCAAATACCTCTCCCATTTAGTCCAGGAACCTTAAAACTAGACACTTACCCTTCCAGGTTTTTTACTAAATGCCCCCATAGAAATGTCTCTGCAGAGTTATCAGCCATTAACAGCTTAGCATGATAGGTTTCTGGAGGAATGCCTACTGTGTGCCTTAAATAGACTCTATCATCCTTAAAACATTCTATCAGGGTCTAACCATTCAATATACACCCGTGCACACACACACACAGATTTTTTTTTCAGGACCTACTATGTGCAGGACATTTTTGCTCAGGTAGAAGATGGTTTGGCATGTGGTAGATAAAGGTGAGTCATGTATGGCCCTGATCACCATGTAGTAAGAATGATGTGACATATACATAAACAAATATAATACATTTTACAGTGAATTTATTACAGTGACAGGTACAAAGTATTACGTCTGGGATTTAGATGTGCTAGAGATCAGGCTACGACCTAGTCACTCATTCAACACTGATTTATGAAGCACAAATGGACTCACTCATATGAGAGGCTATGCAGGGCCAAAGACTTTAATGTCAGAAAAAACAGAGTAGGTATGGGATGCATATGCAAGTGAGGGGTAAGGAAGGAGAATATGGAGAGACTCAGAGTATCAGGTTGGAATGGGATGATGCATGAAAGGGGAAAGCGGGATATAAGATTAGAAAGCTCAAGAGGGGCCAGATCACGGAAGGTTTTGTATGTCACACTAGAGAGTCTGGACCTAACTCTACAGTCAGTAGGGGGCTATAGAAAATTTAGAGCTAGAGTTGATATAATCAAGGCTCTGCTTTCTAAAGATTAACCTGACAACAATGTATGGAAGCAATTAAACTAAATAAGGAAGCAGAGCAATGAGGAAATTACTGAGTGTTCTAAGCAAGAGGGAACAAGGGCCTGAGCTGGAACATTTGGCAATGGAAACAGAGAGGAGGATAAATGGGTTCAGAAATAGGCACCATGAGCTCCTTCAGCCCAAGTCCTGGGCCGTATTTCTGCCAAGCAGACCACGTAGTGCCTGGCACTGAGTAGGAACAGGATAAATGTCAGAGGTGGATAAATAGATGGATAGGGGAGAGGGAGGAATTGAAGATGGTGGAGTCTGGGGTTAGATGTCTGGCACTATCTTGGAAACAGGTTTGAGAAAATGAACCATGATGGGCCCATGTTGTCGATGGAGGGAAACAGGAGATCAGAAAAGATCTGAATCATGGGGCCTGGGGCCAGCACCAGGGGCCCGGGAGTCTGGCAGGGGAGAGGGGAAGGCAGGAAAGGAGAACAACAGTGACTGAGCCTAGGCTGCCTCTCACAACAGGGTGTGTAGACTTGATACCCCGCAGTTTCAGGGGTGGCTGACCCCCACCACCCTTCCCCGAGAGCCATCAGGTGAAAAGGAGGTTGATAAGTATTGCATCAGGACCAGTGCTGGCAGTGAGGCACTGGTTACAAAGACGGAATTTGCAATCAGAGAGAATTCTGACAGGCTTGTACAGGAATCCTGATTATGCCACGCACTTAGCCAGGTCACTTATAAGAAATATCCAGATCTTGATTTGTTCATTGATAAATAAGAGATAATCTTACCAAATAGGGTTATTCAAAGAATGGACGAGATGGCAGCAGTTAACCCAAAACTCTCACTCTCCAAAATATGCACAGTCTGAGTCATTACTGGGAGGTAACCACCCAGCCAGGCAGCTGCATATCCCAGTCCCCGTTGTGGCCAAGTATTCCATGTGTTGGACAAGAGAATGTGAGCAGAAAACACCTGTGCTTCTTCTGACCAGAATTTTCTAAGGAGCATGTGAACCTTCTCTACTCATTTTATCCCAAGTAGTTGCTGGATTCAAAGGATCCTGGGTCCTGGAGGATGTGGGGCAGCACCATGGACAAAGCACCTTCATAGCAAAGCATCCTGTGGAGGAAAGCTGCCCTGGGACCAGAGCTCCGGCATCACAGGGCCATGCGGACAAGAAATAGCCTTTGTGGTGTTGAACCACCGCAACTTGCAGTTTACTTGTGATGTCAGGCAGCCTCATACTAACAAATGCAGCAAGGGTTAAAAGACAAATAAGAAATAAAGTATATATATAGCACTCTGTCTACTCATGGAAAGTACTCAGTAATGGTACATAGGAAAAAAAATTAGAAGGAAAAAAGAGAAAGAAATAGAAATAGAGCTAGGGAGCTAGGGATGTGGGGCAGCTCTGTGGTCCGTGGGGTCTGGCTGCTCTTTCTTTTGTTTGGGGCCTAAAGCACAGGTCTTAACCTAGTAGAAGTAAAGATACCTTTGAGAATTTAAAGAGAAGAACACTTTCAAAGGAATGAATGAATGGTAGTTCATGGGCCTCCTGAACCCTATCTTTCCACAATACACACACACACTCTCACACTCACTGCTCCCCCACCCTCCACTTAGACACACACATACTCACCCACCTCCCCACCCTCAAGGCAGGTTAAATTCCTTGGCCTGGAATTTGGAGCTGCGGACAGCCTCCTACATCCCGGCCTTACAGCCCGTCTGCCCTACAGCCCATCTGCCTTACAGCCCAAGTGCCTCTTGAAAGATGTCCATAACCCAGTCTCCAGAACCTGGGACTATGTCACCTTACCTGGCAGAAGGGATTTTGCAGATGTGATTAAGTTAAGGATCTTGAGATGAGATTATCCTGGATTATCCAGGTGGGCCCAGTGTAATCACAAGGGTCCCTTATAAGTGAAAAAAGGAAGCAAGAGAGTCAGACTGACAGAAAATGTGATAGTGGGAGCAAGGTCAGAGAATCAGAAAGAGATCTGAAGACACTATGCTTCTGCCTTTGAAGATGGAGGAAGGAGCCACTAGCCAAGGAATCCAGGTGTCCTACAGAAGCCGGAAAAGGCAAGGAGACAGATTCTCCTCTAGAGCGTCCAGAAGGAACAAGCCTACAAACAGCTTGATTTTAGCCCCATGAAATGGATTTGGGACTTAAGAAATGGAAGATAATAAGTGTTTGAAGCCACTAAATTTGTAATGATTTGCTATGGCAGTCGTAGGAAACTAATACGCCTCCCCAGAACTGGTCTCCACGGCCCTGCTGCTGGGCTCACCCCTGCCTTGGCTTACTGCACTCGCCACATGGTAATAAAAAAGCCACTCTGGTCCTCAACTCTTAGTCCCTGGAGCAGACAAGCAAGTCCCTGTACTGATGTTCAGAGCCTCTCCACAGCACAGCTGTCCAACTCTGTGATCCAGCCATTATCCATCATGGGCCAAACCAACCATGACGGCAAACTAGATAACCACCAGCTCTATTAACCGGGAAATGACTTCTTGGCAACCTAAAGGATTTCACAGTCATCAGCTTACTAATCCATTACTGGGAAGGCTTGACACTTTTTTTAAGTTCTTCACTAGGTAGTCAATTAGGCAGAGGCTCTCATAAGATAATACTATTTTTATTGAAACTTCTACATCCCTAGATTTGTTTCATGTGTTAAACAATATAATGGGTGAGTTTCCAAATTCACTTCATATTTTAAAAGGTTATAAAGAGCACATCATGGCACCTAGACTCACATAAAACCTCCTCAAGTGGAATCAGGCCCTCTTATCCCCCTTCCATTGCTAAAACAGGGTTGGCAAGGTAGGAGAGTGTTGCAGGCTGAATTTTGTGCCCCTGAAATTCACACATTGAAGTCCTAAGCTCAGTGGCTCAGTGTGACTGTACTTGGAGGCAGGGTCTTCCAAGAGATAATTAAGTTAAAGTGAGGTCATCCTGGTGGGCTTTAATCCAGTATGACTGGTGTCCTTGCAAGAAGAGGAGATTAAGATACAGACACACTCAGAGGGAAGACCATGTGAAGACACAGGCAGAAGACAGTCATCTACAAGCCAAGGAGAGAGGCCTCAGAGAAAACCAAATCTGCTGACACCTCGATGTTGCGCTTCCAGCCTCCAGAACCAGGAGAAAGTTAATTTCTGTTACTTAAGCCACCCAGTCTGTGGCACTTCGTCCTGGCAGCCCTAGCAAACTAATACAGGGGATTCTGCTTATCCGCACCCTAGAAGTTGCCCTGAAGATTTCTTTACTAAGCAAATAGCTGGAATTAATGTACTCAGATTTTGTTTCCAAAATATTCAACTCTTTTGTAAAAGTAGCAAATTGGTATCTTATATTCTGTCAGTGCACCAACTAATTAGGTAGAAGGAACTAACATTTTTCAAATTCCTGCTGTAAAATCAGTCATTGTAATCGGCTTTTTACGTCTGTTATCTCACTTACTCCTCCAACAGGCATTGTTGTTTCTAAAAAAAAAAAACAACAAAAACAAAAACAACAAAAAACAACACAAGCAAACAAAAACACAAATGAGGAAATGAAGGCTCAAATAACCTGCCCAAGGCCACATGGATGCTTTGTGAAAATTAACATCTCAATCTACAGGGCTCTCAAATTCATATGTTTACCCCAGATTTTGCACAGCCTTTCCCACACAGCTGCATGTTATTTTTGTGCTGAAAGTAGCGAGAGGTCCCAAGGAGGTATGAAGATTAATAGAGGCCCTATTCTGTCGTCTTTGAGCTTGCGAGCTATTTCTGGGGAGAAGGGTACAGAATAGTCAGAGGATGAAAAAAAGAAAAGCATCCTCTTTTATGTATACATAGGAAACAAAACTCTGGCTGCCTATCGAGAGGATACGTGCATCATTTCCCCTCCCTTGGTGACACTGCTGATGCCGCGGCTGCTTGGAAGTGCGATAAACAAGTTGTAATATATTAGCAGGAACCGTTGCAGGGAGCTCCTATGGCTGGCAGAATTCCTGAGAAATGGTTTTTATGGCACCGATCTCCTTGGAGACCTTAAATAACGGCCTAAAATGTATGGTACAGAGATCACAGGGTTTATTACTTTAGTTTCAGCCTGGTGTTCTGCAATTTATAGTTTTCCTGATAAATTGGGATCCATTCAGCTGGTACATATTATGTGGGACGGAGGAATTGTCTCTCTGCACTGAAGAATTAGAAATGGGCAGATGACTTGATTGGGTAATAACGATGTCAGCCCAAGCTGTGCATGTCGACAGAGCCTGGCTGGCTGTGCATCTGGGCTCATTTTAAAGAGGAACGGGCTCGCACAGTAGGACTGCACCCCTTCCTCTGTCTCCAAATGCCTTCTAATCCCAGAGGAGACAGACACTTAGGTAATAGTGTTTTTTCACTACAACCTGGCTAAAGGCAAACAAATTCCACACATCATACTCTCTTTTGGGGAGCATGGAGGGGGGGGTCTCTACTAAAATATGCAAATAAAAATTGCACTTCTGAATCTAGCAATAGTGGGATGGCTTTTTATGTAGAACCTAGGAGTACAATGTTCCCTATTTTCCACAGATTAAGTTAAAGTAAAATCTGCTTTCAGTGGCCGTGGCTGCTCTGTATACACTTAATTAATTTGATGTTGTTAGAAATCAGATTTTACAGGCCATAAACAAAGCACATTTCAGAGAAAGCTGTTCCTATTTCTGATTTTCAACCAGTTGATCAGTCTCTTGGCTTTAAAAAACAAACAAAAAAAACCCCTTTTTTTTTCTTTTAGGAAAGGAAAGGGACATCAATTGAATTGTGTTGTGCTGGTGGTGTTCTAGTTTTTAAAAAATCAAGCTAGTAGGCAGGAATAGTAACTTTCCTTTAGCTGAAAGTCTGGTATAGATTTTAGTATTTGGACACTGGAGTCCTTTCAAATCCCATCTGACTGTTAATCTGCAAAGGATGAAGGATTTACAAAAAGGGCCTCAACTCTGAGGTGTCATTAAGTTCTACTGGGTCAATAGTTCCTGAAAATGAATTTAAACAACAAAGCTCAATAATTCTATGGACGTTGTTAGCCTGTTTCTTTGGGGGGAAAAAAGGGGGTGGGGGAAGAAAGGAAATGGGTTTGGGTATGAGAGACTGGAAAAATGATTAGAAAAGAAGAAACAGCTCCCACCCACCATGAATTCTAGATCTTCCTTTGAGCTCAGAAGGTGCCCGGTTTTCTGTAGTAAGAAATGTTTTCCAATGTGTGAATGTGCTTTGGGCTCAGTCCTGGGTAAACTGCCTTCTTCCTAATGGGTCTGGTCCTGAGATAGTTAACACTCCTTTATGATGTCATTGGGCTCTCTGAAAAGGAGATGGGGCAGAGGGTGAAAGGGATGTCCAGTGTTGTAAGGAGTTGCCTCAGTTACATTAACTGATGCTGCAGAACCATTCAGAGCCAGCTCTGTTGAAGGCCCATGCCTGGTCAGGTAAAAGGTCAAGAGCGTCCTCATTGGAAATTTATCAAGGATCAAGCTAACTGTTTTTGGTAAATGGAAAGACAACCCAGGATGCTTACTACGGTATAACCTATGGCAAGATTCTCATTGGTCTTGTCTCCTGGAAAAGATGCATTCTGGAAATAACTCCTATGAAAGCAAAGATCTTATGTGCAGTAACCATTCAAGTAGAGAGGGAGGAGAAGGTGACAAGATGGGGAGAAAAGATGCAGTGATTGTCCCAAAGGGGCTGTCCCATGTGCCAGGCAGGAAGCACTTGCCCCAGATCCTCTCACTCCCACAACAATTTCACAAGATAAGAATTCCGACAGTTACTGCCATTTTACTCGTGAGGAAATAGACATTTAGACAAAATGACTCATTCCGAGACCCACAAATGCTAAATAATGGAAGCAAGGTTTGATATCAGAAGATCTGGGTCCACTGTGAGCATTTTCACTAGTAGGATTTGCCCTTTGATGGAGAAAACTGTTACAAAGTTCACTAACAACTTAGGATCTAACCTTTGGAGCATAATTTATTCACCATTAGGGACAGCCTATAGAGCAACGTAATAGAGACACATGGACACCAAGACCTACCAATGTGTCTACACACAAGAAAAGACCCATTCAGAGCTCAAGATTCTTAGTGCTGACAGCTAGATGATTTACGATGGCCATTTTAACTTTACTGTGGGGCCATCAAAAGTGTAGCCACGTCTTTAAAACAGCCTCCTCTGTGATATTTTTAATAACTTTAATAACTTAAAGAAAGGTGGGAACCCTTTCTTTTCCTTCATTCCCAGTTATCCTTCAATGGCTAATCCCTCCCTCTTGTCACAGGTTCCTTTCACCCTGAATACTTCCAATTACTGAGTTGTTAACTGGAATAAAACCACCTCACAAACGTTCCAGGGCAAGCTGGGAGGAACAGCAATCACCACAAGCAAGAGATGGTCTCATCTTACAAGAAAACGAATTAAAAACACACAGGATTTACACCCTGACTGCTTCTCAGAGGAGAGCCAGCCATCCACTGGAGCGATTCTATCCTTTTTTCCTTTCTTCCTTTCTCTCTTTCTCTTTCTGTCTTTCTGTCTTTCTTTCAAGTAAAACTTCCAGCCATGCTTACAGAGATAGATAAGCAAAGGCCGGGAAAACCATTAACATTACAACCAACAATTTGAAGGACTAGGGGTCCTTTGAGCTCTCATGATGACAGAAAGTAGCCACTTCCTGAAGAAAAAAATAGGTGCCTTCTGTGACCAGAGACAGAGAAGATGTTGCCTGTGTTCATTAGCAGCCAAGTCTGGCCTTCCAGGCAGAGTGACGCGTCCGCCTCAGTGTGTAGCCAAGGCCCTCCCACACCTATATTCCTGGTGAGGAATTAGTTTCTTTGTCCAGGTGTGGGGAAGTAGTTTGAAAGGCTAGTTATCCCCACCTCATGTTGAAATGGGAGGAGGCCAGAGATCCATCCCCTCCTCCCCAGCAAAGCCCCTTTGTCCTGACATTCTTCAGCAGCTCCCACACTCTCCTGTGCTTTACTTGGAGGGACAGTGTGGGATGGCCCTCCCAGCCTCTGGAGATGACTCTGCTATGGATTCAGATTAGGCATTCATTCCCTTAGCAGAGATACATGTGGAGCAACTGTGATGTACCAGAAAATGTACAGATCAAACACACCAAAGACCTAGTCCCCACCATGGCAAGGAGCTCACAGACCGGTTGGAGGGAGGGATAAACAGAGGATTACCCTAAAATACAGCATGTGCTATGACAGGGGCAGGTGTGGATTCTATGGGCACAGACAAGGAGGGGCAGTAAATCAGACCAGGGCTATGAAGAGGCACCTGGAGATGACGACTAAGTTGAGTCTCAAAAGACAAGTAGGAGCTTGTCAAGCAGAAAACGGGGCCAACAACAGACGGCCCAATCATTATTCTTAACCTAGAAAAAACGTAAGTCTGTTACGGGCTAAACTGTGTCCTCTCAAAATTCATACGCTGACGTCCTAAATCCAGTACTTCAGAATGTGACTGTATTTGAAGACAGGGCATTTAAAAAGGTAATTAAGGTAAAATGAGATCATACAGATGGGCCTAATCCAATATGACTGGTGTCTAAAGAAGAGGCGATTAGGACATAGAGGGAAAAAAAAATGTGAGGACGCTGGGAGAAGACCGTTACCTACAGGCCAAGGAGAGGCCTCAGAAGAAGGTAATCTGCTGGCATCTTGATCTTGGGCGTCTAGTCTCCAGGACTGTGAGAAAACACATTTTTGATGTTTAAGCCGCCCAGTCTGTGTACTTTGTCATGGCAGCCCTGGCAAACTAATACACCCTCTAAGAAAGAAACTGATAAAAGATACTACATCATGAAGGTGTTTCTTATTAAGAGCAGCAATCTTGCCTCCCTTTGTTACTGTTCTATTCTAGCAATTCCAGGATGATGCATGGCAGGTGCCCCACAAATGCCTGTTACCTGCACATGCCAAGCACACCTCGTCTCAGGACACTTGCACGTCTTGTTCCCTCTACCTGGATGTTCCCACTCTCCCATCTGCATTGCTCACTCTCACTCTTCCTCCCAATCTCAACGACTCCTCCTTACTAGAGCTTTTCCACAGCACCTACCACCTGTCATAGCATATGGCTGTTTACTGTCTGTCCCCTACACCACCTGCCCCCACTGGAATATAAGCTCCAAGAGAGTAGAAACTTCATCTTTTCTGAGCAGTTGATATCTTCAGCATAGAGTAAGCACCAATAAATACTTGTTGAGCAAAGAATGCCCTGTTTATACACTCACACTCTCCCCCAAAGCCATCCTAATAACTTTCACTCCAATGCTGTGTTCATCAAACCACCTGTAGTCCTAATTCAGTGATCTTGACACCAGGAGATTTCTCTGGAGAGCCTTTTTCCCCCTTCTTTTTTTCACTTTAATAATCAGGCTCAGACAATAGACAACAGTTTGATAGGTGAGTTATAATAAATATGAAAGGGTTTCCCATTGTCCACAAGGTCAAGGCCAAATCTTTAGGATGTTATACTATGCTGTTCGTGATCAGGCTCCTGCCCTCCCTGTAACCTCATGCTCGCTGCTCTCTGCCTCCTACTTTAGGTTTTGACTCATTGAGCTACTCATGACTTATCCATACACTGATCCAATACTAAGTGGGACCTCCTCTGTGCCCAGAACAGTCATTCCCTGCACAGTGACCTTTGCACGTGCTATTTCTTCCCTTCACCAACCCCCTCCCTCTGGCTTTGCCAAGTATTCTTTCATGGGCAGCATATCAGAATGGAGATTCAGATATTGAGGCCAGAGGAAGATCAGAGAAGACCATGAGGGAGACGGATCTCTAGGTTTCTGGGGAGCTTTAGGATCATGAAATCTATCCACAAAGAAGGCAGAGGGAGATGAAAGATAGCTACTTTATTTATTTTATGTGGTCACTTGACATCTATTTATTACCTGCATTGTCTTTCATATCTGTCTCCATCAATGTAAATTTATTAAAAAAAAAAAAAAAAACAAGGGATGGTGGTGATTTAACTCAACTTACATATTTCATCCACAACGGAGTATAAACGGGTATTTTATGAAAACTTGATTGACATTAAATAACAGCAAGATACCACTTTGCATTCATGAGATGGGTAAAATGCATAAAATTTGGATGATATCAAGCATTGGTAAAGTTGTGCAAAAGTGAGTCCTCTCATACACGCTGCTGGAAGTGCTGGAACCTCTTTGGAGGGCACTTGGCTCAGCAGCTCCACTTCTTGGCATTTACCCCTGAGAGACACACACATTTGCCCACAGAGGCAACTATGATGGTGTCTATGGTGGTTTTGTCATAGCCAAGCATTGGAAACCATCTAAATGTCCATCAATACAGGAATGGCTAGATAAACTCCATGCCCATCCTATGGAATACTACATAGTCACTGAAAAACATGAGATGTATCTATTTGTACTACATGAATAGATTGCCCATGCAAACTCCATGAAGTCAGGGTTTGATTTTCTCTATCGGTTGTCCAGTGTATTCCTAGCAATTTAGACCAGTGCCTGGCACCTAGCCACTACCCAATAAATACTCACTGAATAAATGGAAATTGAGTAAACAAATCACATCACGAGTATGTATCTACTTTTATATGTGATCATTGTATTAGAAAAAAGGAAAGCAACAGTATTTTCTATGAATGCTTGTATGTGTGTTAAAGCTTAGGAAAAGATCTGGAAGGATACAAACAAACTGGGAATTCACTGGGAGCAAAGTAGGGAGGGTCAATGGGGACTTTAGCTTTAATGGTAATGTTTTACTCATTACAAGGAGAGTATTTACTTATAACTTGACTAATAAAAAAGTTAATTTAAAAAATTTTAAATGCATGATTAAAACTATGATGCTTGCTCCTGACGGGGAGAAAAACAATTAGTCCAGTATTCTTTCATTTTCCTTTGTCTAGAAATGGGATGAGTTCCAGAACTTGAAGACAGAACCCAGTCTGCAGGTGCAAGAGAATCGGGGTCTAGCAGGGCAGGAGCCAGGCCATTTACAGAGCAGAGTGGTGTCCATGGAATTCAGTATAAGGAAATGGGTCCCAGAAATTTTACTTAGGAAGGAAAGTAAGGGATGAGGAAGAGAGATGGATCATAAAGGATTCAAGAGTAAGAACATCTAGCATGTTGAGTTATCAGCAGGTGGACTGTTTGGGAGAAAAACCTTGCTTCACGGGGAGATAATTAGTGGTTTTGAAAATTCTGGGCTTGAAGTGACTGTGAGATGTCCAATTGGAAATATCTGGTAGGCAGGGGGATGTTTATGGAAACAGAACAGAGGTGATGCCAATTTGAGGTTATTTGTTTAGAAAGGATAATAAAGCCATGGAATTTGAACAAGCTCTCCACTGGGGAGAGTATGAGGACTGAAGAGGAGGGGGCAGGTATCTGGTCAACAGCCACCCAGTTAGGAAATACCCAGGTATGGTGCTTCTCTAGCAGTACCTCTATCACATCACTCAAAAAGTCAAGCATTCAAATGGGACCTAATTACACTTAAAAGCTTTTGCACAGCAAAGGAAACTATAAACAAAAGAAAAAGACAACCAACAGAATAGGAGAAAATATTTGCAAATGATGTGACTGACAAGGGCTTAATTTCCAAAATATACAAACAGCTCATACAGCTTCATTACAAAAAAAAAAAAAAAAATCAAAAAATGGGCAGAAGACCTAAATAGATATTTCTCCAAAGAAGACATACAGATGGCCAATAGGTACATGAAAAGATGCTCAGTATGGCTAAATATTAGAGAAATGCAAATCAAAACTACAATGAGGTATCACCTCACACCAATCATTTAAAAATCTACAAATAATAAATGCTGGAGAGGGTGTGGAAAAAAAGGAACCCTCCTACAAGTGTTGGTGAGAATGTAAATTGGTTCAGCCACTACAGAGAACAGTGTGCGGGTTCCTTAAAAAACTAAACATAGAGTTACCACATGATCCAGCAATCCAACTCCTGAGCATATATCCAGAGAAAGTTCTAATTCGAAAAGAGACATGCACCCCAATGTTCATAGCAGCTCTATATACAACAGCCAAGATGGAAGCAAACCAAATGTCCATCACCAGATAAATAGATAAAGATGCTGTGGTGTGTATATATATGACTATTACTCAGCCATAAAAAAGAACAGAATAATGTGATTGGCAGCAACATGAATGGACCTAGAGATGATCTATTAAGTGATCAAATCAGATAAAGACAAATATTGTATGATATCACTTATATGTGAAATCTAAAAAAAAAATGATACAAATGAACTTATTTACAAACCAGAAAGAGATTCACAGACATAGAAAACAAACTATGGTTACCAAAAGAGAAAGGGGTTGGGGGGAAAGATAAATTAGGAGTTTGGGATTAGCATATATACACCACTATATATAAAATACATAAACAATAAAGACCCACTCTATAGCACAGGGAACTGTATTCAGCATCTTGCAGTGACCTATAATGGAAAAGAATCTGAAAGAGAATATATACATATATATATCACTTTGCTGTATACCTGAAACTAACACAACATTATACATCAACTACACCTCAATTAAAAAAAAAAAAAACCTTTTAAAAAAAAGTCAAGCATTCAGACAGTAATGCAATGACTGAACTTTAACCAATGTAAGTCAAAAGTAAGCAACTATTAGCAAATTCATTAAAAAGAGTCCTGTTTATATCTGTGGTCAATTGCACTCAATTGCCTAGACAGAGATGCCCTTGCTTAGTAGGTCATCCTTGCCTGTAAGAGTTATGGCTTGTACGAAATGCATCAATCGTGTGTTTCCTGGGAAGGGCCTCTCCCTTCATGTAGCACAAAACTAGTTTTACTGGACCACCAGGGCAGATTTTCCACAGAGGAACACCAAATCACTACTTCCGTGCCATAATTTCAGGACAAGGATTCCTCACAGGAAACATCAGATTGATGCCCAAAACTCTACTGAAAGACTGAATTCCTTCTTGTTAAGACTCTGTTAAAATGCATATAACCTCGATGGCAGTGGCACCTTGGAAAGCATGCTGACTCTGGAATCAGCCCAGCTGGAAGTCAAATCCCAATTTTACTGCTTTAGCTCTTTCAGCTTGCCTCTCAAAGCCTCTGTTTACACATCTGTTAGACAGGGTAATAATGTCTCTCTGGCAGAGTTTCTATAAGAAATAAAAGAAGCACTGGATGTAGACCACACGGCACATGAGAACCTTAGAATCGATATTTGCCACCCATCCCCTGTCCCCTCTCTACAGGAACAAAAGGGAGCAATTCCTGAAGACTAGGAGTAAGAGGGACAAGCCTGACCTACCCCATGGATTCGCTTCACCACAGATCTGCAGACAACTCTAAGTGATGACTATGCTGATAACTAATCCCTGATGAGGTAGGGCTGTGCTCACCTGGGTCTTGCACATCACTAAAGGGGAAAAAAAATCAACCTGTCTGACACTAAGAAAGAAATACATAACTAAGCAGTATTATAGATCTTTTTCTTAGAGTCCTAGGTGTGAGAAGAGGAAGAAGAAAGAAAACAGACAAGCTCGTAACTGAAAGAAGAAAGTCCCAAAGCATCTCCACTCTACATTTGATCACTAACTCATTAGGCTTCTTCTCCTGCACTTCTTGGCGAGGCCACCCAGAATGTGCTGGAAGTAGAAGGGATTAGGAAGAAAGAGGAGGGGCGAGAATGGCAATTAGAGTGGCGCCAAGAACCCAGGGCCCACTTGCTGTCTTGCTGTACCTGCATGGTGCCAGAGCACCTGGCCTCACAGTGAAACAGCTCAGCCATCAGTATGTTCCGTCCACATGGTGCCAGACGCCTCAGTAACTGCCCAGACTTTTCATGTTGTGTTTGCATGTGTGGCTGTCAAATAACATAGTCATTGTAAAGGGTCAGAAATAAATAAAAGATGCAGAAAAGAAAAGGATCTCCTCCTCATGTACCTTTTCCAATAACCCCTAGCAAGAAAGTGAATACACACATCCTAGTTACCCACACGCCCTATTTCAGAGACATTTTAACTGGTCTTCTCAGCCTACCTTACATTTCATTACAGAACATATAGCCAAATACGTGGTGACATTATGTTCACTTTGATGATGACATAGAAGTTAAGAGAACAGGTTCTGGGGTCTGAACACCAACAGTCCATCCCTGCTTTACCATTTATCAAGTTGTGTGACTCTGAGCTCGTTAGCTAGTTTCTCTATACTTCAGTTTCCTCATCTGTAAAATAGTAAAATGTGGATATTAGCACATACTTTACTATTATGACCAGTGTCATAGGTTTATTTTGAGGACAAAGACATAAAGCTAGTGGGTCAGTAGATTCTACTATTGCAATAGCATAGATCAGGCATATAGTTAGAGTTTAGTAAATATTAGTTATTACTATTATTATTGTTAATATGAACAACAGTTTAATATCACAAATTGTGAGGGATCGTGAAAGACCATCCAATCCCTGAATTCTGAGTATTATTTTCAACTCTACTTCTCATCACTCATCATTCTATGATTACCCTTCATTTTTAGGATATTCTTGAGTTTATATATATATATATATGTGTGTGTATGTATATGTATTTATAATTTATCTATGGCTTTTAGTAATGCTGTCAAAGCATAACACAGTGACCACATGTCCCAGATTTTTTTGGATAACCTAATTTTATTCTTTTTTCATAAGAGGTTTGATTTTCTAAATACATAGCTAAATGGGATTTAATTTTTGTATCATGGCAAGATTTCCAAATACATAATTTAAAAAATCAAGCAGAAATCTTTTGGCCCTGACTTTTCCTTCTGAAAATGGTTATAATGAGTATGTGTAGTTTTAAAAGAATAGGTTTTAATGATTCCCATGTTGGTAACAATACAACTAAGAATTACAAAAAAAAAATGTGGTGAGGGCTTTTGACCTAGAGATTCGTTTTGTCGCTAAGGAAGCTTGTTCGCACCTTAGCCAACAGAGTGCTTTATGCAGGATGTAAGCAATTAGAGTACAACCTTTCTCATTCACACTAATGACCACAAGACCCAATGAATACATGATCTACTGACTTTGGCTTATTAGTGAGAATGTAAAAAGATGAGATGAAAAACAAACAGGCTATTTTATGCATTAAAAATGTGAGAAATACATCTTAGTGTTATTTGTACTTATTTTCCAATTCAGGATATTCATGCCAAAGGCATTTGAGAATTCAAAGCCCCTTTAAGTAATTTTTTTGTCATCCTCGCTATTAATTAGAATGTGGAGGGGTTCACCGAAGGAGATTAAATTGGCTATATCTCAACAGGAAATACTAGAAGAAACTGCTCTTTAGGTTTTGAGTGAGAAGTCTCCATTCCTGACTCTGTCATGGCGCAACTATGTGGCCTTAAACAAATCATACACTCATCTTTATGATTGGACTGAAAGATGGCTGAGCTCCTTTAGTGCTCAGCAACCTATGAATTATAAGACTGCTGAATTTTACAAAGTAAAAAAAGTTACAAACAAACAAAAAAGCTCGTGCTGGATGCAGGTATTTCAAAAGGATTTTTCTGGATTCTTTTGAAATTTTGCCTGTCTCTTCGAGATTAATGGAGATTGCTTGGCCGCTTCACCTTGTTTAAACTGCATCCCTCTCTGAAAGGGCAGAAGAAAGCACAGCCCCATTCAGCCCACAGAGATCCCCTCTGCCTGCCCATGGATGTGAAGCCCCCCACACAAGAGTCATGCCCTTACAGTTTATTCAACTCAGCTAATGCACAAATGGCTCCAACTCAGAAATTTCTGGTGGAGGTTATAAAGGTGGTCTTGCCTTCCAAAACTGAAAGTCTTTTGAAGAAGAAAGATAGATAAGTTCAAAAATACTTCTGCCTCAAGACATATGATGGTAGGTTCTACAGTAAGAGGTACAAGGTATTCTGAGAGTTTTTAAAAGACAGTAATTCTAGAGGACCCTGGGGAATTCTCATGGTGAAGCTGGGATTTGAGAGTTAGGTTTCAAAACTGAGTTGGAGTTAGACAAGCTAAAATGGCAAGGAGGCCATTTCAGAAAGGCTGTTGTAAAGGAAAAATTCAGAGGAGGGAGGTGTAATGAGTTAAATACTACCCCCCTGCCCCAGCCACCCGCCAAGATATGTCCAAGTGCTAACCTCCAGTACCTGTGAATGTGACCTTTAGAAAGAGGGTCCTTACAGATGTGGATCTCTGTAAAGGATGTGAAGACGAGATCACCTTGAGCATTAGGATAAATCCAAGAGACAGAGATGGAGAGGTCACACGAAGACAAAGCAAGGAAGGCCATGTAATACTGAAGGCAGGGATTACAGCCATGCTGCCACAAGCCAAGGACAACCAGGAGTCATCAGAAGCTGGAAGAGGCAAGGAAGAATTCTTCCCTATAGCCTTCAGAGGGAGTGCAGCCCTGCCAACAGCTTGATTTTGGACTTGCAGATCCCAGAATTTTGAGAGAATAAGTTTCTGGGTTTTGTTTGTTTGCTTGTTTTTTTGTTTTTGCCACCTAGCTTGCGGTAATTTGTTATAGAAGCCCTGAGGAACAAATACAGGGGATGGTCTCAGGAATGGAATATGAGAGGTGCACCTGGCTCTCTCTGGAGTGGTGTTTTTTGGAAAGGTGGAGACTAAGGGGGAAAGGGAAAGAGAATAATGAAAGTATAAGACTTCAAAGAAAGCCACAGTGATGTGGTAAGCTCTTTGAATAGGAAATGGAGAAACACACAAACATCTGAGACATAGTAGGAGTATCAAGACTGGATAATTCTGGTTTTGTGTGAGAGATTCGCAGAAGAAGCTATTGCAAAAGTTCAAGGAAAAGTAACATGGGATTAAATGGAAGTGATGGTGACAGAGTTGAGATCTAGCAGGGGCTGGGCTGAGGATTTTGTGATTAGCTAGATGCATTAGGTAGCATGAGAGAGAAGGTCAAGTGATTCTCATGGGAGTTCCACTTTTAAGGGTTTAAACAAAGGAAGAAGAGCCAGTAAACAAGATTTGGATTCCTCCAGAGAAGGAGAAAGAGAACTAGTGGAGTACCAAAGGAGGCTGAAGATTGGAGGAGCAGGCACTGTCTAACATTACAGACAGGTCAACAGGCTTAACAGAGAGTTTGGTGATTAGGTGGTTGAGAGCAATTTGTGAGAGCCCAGTAGCTGTGGAATAGCAGGAAGGACATACAAATTATAAGAGAGTAAGAAATCAAATGGAAATATCAAGTATAATGTACTCCCTTAAGATTATTTTGGTAAATGAGAATGTTGTAAGAGGTAGTTTGAAGTAAACAGTGTGAAGAAAAAGTCCTTTAGACTTTGATTAGGCTTTAGCATGTTAACAAGCTATCTCCAGAGAGCCCCTGCTAACCTGCAAACAATATGGGAAACACAACTGAATGGCTTTGCCAGATGAGCTGTCACTCATAAAGAGCTATCATTCAAGAAGGATGCCTAAGGGACTGAAATATAGCACAAATCTGTGTTTACCAGGAAAGCGATCAGAGCAGACCAGCTTTGTTTTAATGGAGTGTATAGCTGATGGGTCCTGGAGAGCAGGGGGTAGCATGAAGCCATGGGAAAGCTAGAGGTGGGAAGTGGGGATGGAAATGGGCAAACCAAATGCACCAAATGACAACTTTGTGCACTTTGCCATTCTGTCAAGGGACATCCTTTGCCTTGCGGGTCCTCCAGTCACTCAGTGATTTGTTCTGGTAATTATCTAGCAAGTATCCTCCAAAGAGAATTCAAAGAATGGGTAATAATCTGAAAGTACACACTGCCTCTGATTTCTGGATCATTTCATATACTCAAAAGTATTTTTGAAGAGTGTTCAAGAAAGTGCAAGACGATTGCTGCCAGTTCAAGAAGATATTGTGCAAAGATCTTCACAGAGCATCAGAAACAGAGAATTGCTAAGTGGAAGGGACCAGACATCATCCAGCCCTGCTCTCTGCAGCAGTGCAGGTCATTATCAGTATGTATAACATAACACAAGCCCTCAGCTCCTCATTTCCTCCTGTTTGTTTACCACCTTAAATTTGGGGGCCCATCATCCACAAGTTTCTTGGTAGCAGAAAATAACCAGATATTTAATGACATTTATAAAGAAACATAAATAAGGTTAGAAAATCAGGATATCCAATGGTCATTCGAAAGACCTCTCAGCCTCTCCTCTTCCTATCCCAGCAACTCTGCCTATGCCCTCAAAACTGATAAGTTTATTGTAGTTTTAAAATATTTTCTTCAAAATTCCACACCCATATTTAGTAGCTGAGGACTATGCAGAGGGAGGAAGTATGGAAAAATAGAAGGTATTCGTTTTGTAGAAGATTATACAATTCATAATAATGGTTGACCTGGTTATTGTAAGGTTTGAATGGGGAACACAGACTGAAGGAGCACCTACAAGCCCAGGGTTTCATGGAACACAGGAGGTGCCTCAACCCCTGGGAATCTCTGTGAAGAAGAAGGGATGGCAATAAAGATCCAGTGACAATGAGGTTAAGAATGGACAAAGAATGGCAACAAATATTCACCCCAAGCCCAGAAGTCAAAGACTTCCATTCACTCAACAAATAATTACTGATGCCCTGCCATGAACTAGACCCTGGGCCAGAAAGGCAAGAACTCATTATGAATCAGGAAGAAGTCATAAGATTCAGCCCTTATTACAGTATGAATCACTTTTAATGTGACATTGCATGGCGTTCCTCAAATGTGGAAAGAATTTTCCCTAAGTTTCAGAAGTGGTGACACATGAGGGTAGTGAAAGAGGCTATGGAACAGGTGGTGGCAATAGCCCACATGGTGGCTGGAGACAAGGAAGAGTCCAACATCTCTTAGAAGTATGTGCCACCACTGGAAGAGCAACAAGTAGACTGTGAGTCGTTGTCAAGTGAAGACTCCAGTTATCCAGTTGTCCCAAGCCAGGGTCCTGCATAGCCATCTGATGGATGGCTCCTGTATTCCCTGCACAGCGTCTCTTCTCCCTTCCTCTGCTAACAGAACCCCTATTTCCTCTAGAAAAGCCATTCCACATAACTTGGGTGAGACTAAATCTGCCTTCAGTCTGACATTTCAGAATATTCATCTCCCTGGTTCCTGTGACCAGATTATCAGCGTCCTAGACTTTACTGTCAGAGTTCTCTTTCTGCTGCACTTGAAAGAGAGCTTGTTCAAGAGGTGGAGAGAAATATGGAGCCATAGACATGGTTAGGGCACTTGGATCCAGCTCTACCTGAAGCTAGAATCTACCCCTGGACTTTTTACTTGAGACGTAGCGACTTTGAAATCAGATTTCTGTTACTTGAAACTGCACAAGTCATATCTAACACAAAAGAAAGTGTGCTCCAAATGCATTACTAAGCCAGGTTTGGTGAAAAACAATTAAGAAATAGGAGGAAAAACAATTAAGAAATAGAAGGAAATTAAAATCATAGAGTCCCATTTCCAAGCCAGCAAAATGGTGAGTCTTTTGAAAGAAAGAAGCTCTGTTTGATGCATAACCTCAAACTGCCCCTTTACCAGCAACTCGGCACAATATCAAGCTATTCTATTTATTTTTGTAATTGTAATGACATTTATATGATTCATTTCTAATTACAAAAGTTACATATTTTCATCATAGAAAGTGTTGAAAAACAGAAAATGTGTTCCCACCACCTAGAGGGAAACAGCATTAAACAATTTAACATGCCTCCAACTTTTTAAATGCACATGTATCTTTTAAAATTATTCTTCCCCCTTTTAACTTATATACAACATGAACATTTTCCCAGATCAATCAATATTTTTATGCAGCGTAACTTTAATGAAGCATAATATTCTATCAAACAGATATTACATAATTTATTTAACAAGAACCCTGTTGCCAAAATTTGAGACTCTTCCCAATATTGTGCTGGCATACATAATATTATACACATTATAAACTTTTACATAGATCTTCATCCTCAAGATATACTCCTGGAACCTACATGCTTGCTAAAGGGTATGAAGTTTTCAAGAATTTTAATAAATGAAAATGGGATTTTTAAAAGTCACCCAAAGAACTCCTTTCTTGGCCCTTTTTGCACCACTGGGAAAGAAGATTCACTAAAAAGCAACACTCCTAACATAAAAGTTTTGGGGTACATATTAGTTTCCTATTGTTGTAGTTAATATACTGCCACAAATTTCACAGTTTACAGCAGCCATTCATTATCTCACCATTCTCTAGGTCAGAAGTCAGGTGGGCTTGGCTGGGTGCTCTGTTTAGGGTCTAACAAGGCCAAAATGTAGGTCAGCCTGGGTTCTTATCTGGAGGCTCTAGGGGACCCTCTTGTTTCCACACTTGTTCCAGGCTCATCCTATTGTTGGCAGAATTCATTTCCTTCTAACAGTTTCCACATGACTCCCTCCAACTTCAAACCAACAACTGGAGTTCTTCTCACACTTGGAATGTCTGGCTTTTTCAGCTACATCTCTCTGACTCCAGACAAGAACATTCTCTGCTTTTAAGGGCTCCTATGATTAGAATGGGCCCACCCATTAATCCAGAATCATCTCCCTCTTTTAAGATCCATAACCTTAATTACCTCAGCAAAGTCACTTTAGGCATGTAGCGTGATGTATTACAGTTTCCAGGGATTACAGTGTGAATACTTTCAGAGGTGGCTATCCTGCCTACCACAGGGTAGAGCCACAAAACTGCACTGAGGAACTTTGTATCTACCAGTCACCGGAATAGCTGTCTTCCCCACCGCACAGCAATATTTGGGGTACTAGTTCAGTCTTTTCAAGCACTTGTGGAGAGATGTTCTCTTCACACCTACTGCACGCACACCAGCAAGCTCCCAATTGGTCAAAAGGATTGTCTTGTGAAACTCTGCAACATTTCTCGTTGCTAGGAAACCACGGTACCCATTCCCTGAGGAACATGCTTCCCTTTAGATTTACATGCGGTGCTACACCACTGTAATAAACCACACTGGGTCATGTGCTCAGGCTGTTGCCAGTCAAAACAGAATGTAAAAACTCAAATGATTTTACATACAAATACAGACCTATGGGTGGCAACGCTGCCCCCAAACACATGTATCGGTGTTTACATACACATAAATGTTATTGTGACCTGCTAAGTTTGTTTCCCCTCCTCCCCTTGAATCTAACTCATTTATTCCTTATTAGTTTTCTGCAAAGGTTTTCTTCTCTGTGGCTAATTTCGAAGGAAATAGTGTGAGAGTTTTCAGCAAAAGCAGTTTCCATGGTTACACTGAAGTCTTACTAAAAATAGCACATGATGTAATCAGCAAAACTTTAGCTGCTAAAGTAACTAGACAAAATGGATCTACATTTCTGTAGGAAGTTTGCTCTGTCGTCCAAGCTATGTCTATGACACATGAAAAGAATAGTCTGAATTATTTTTAATGTCCGAGATTCCAGCTCCTTAGACACTTCTGTGGGCAGCTCCCAAGCTGTTCATGCTCTGGAATTATTTCTAACACTGTGTGAAGGAGAGAGGCAGAGAGAGATGGATGGAGAAGAAGGGACAGGAGGGGGAGAAGGGAATGGAAGGAGATAAGTACTTACCTCCTTAATTTCTCACCATGAAATAACATCTCCCTTTTCTCAGACAGTCCCTTTAAACCTACCACCTTGCGGCATAATAATATAGGGAAAAGGTGTTACTCTCATTTGATTCATCTACACCCTCTAAATACTATTATAGCAAGCTACCTACTCCATCTTCTTCGCTTCATTTCATGGGCTTTCTCTTGAGTGACCTAATCGAGATTTGGAACCAGAAGGAACTACAAGGGGGACCCATTCGTGTGATTATTTCTCCTCCGTTATTTCTGCTTGCTCCCTTTTATACAACACTGGAAGAGCACAGACACCTGAGATTTAAACATCTTCCCTCTTGCACGTGCTGTTCTTCGTCCTCATTGCATTTGAACTGTCACTCTGCACAGCTGGGTCTCTGTTTCTAATATCCCTTTTCCCCACACTTCATATAATTAGAAAAGAGGATGAAGAATGGCAGTCCCACCTGCTTCCAAGGCCATCCCCCCACTCCCAAATCTTTGAAGCTGGAAGTAAAAAAAGTGTGGCTGCATCTTCCCTGCTCGAGCACCACACTCGGTGTCACCCTGTCTGACCACAAAGCTGACTCTGGCCTCAGAAGCTGCCTGTTTGTTCTTTCTGCCAGTGTCTTCCTCAGACGCCATTCTCTCTCTTCTCCCTACAGTTGTTCAAGGGGACACTTTCAAAACAAAATTCAATCTCCAAACCAAGTTTTTCTCACTAAGTTGCCATCTAGAAAAGCCCTGGAAATAGTCCTGGTTTTCCTTTTGGAGCCAAAATAGCACTGCTTGTTTTTTTGTCAGTGTGGGGACTCAGCAGAACACCATCATTTTTATTCAGAGTCCTAGTACTGGAGAGAGAAAGCTGGAAATGATTTTTAGAAGGCTATGGCCATTGTATGTGTTGGCAATTTCTTAAATGTATTTTTATATCAGGGACATTGTTAACAACTGTAGCGCCAAAAGCAACTTAAAAGTCTATAGTTATGCTAGACTGAACTAACATGACAACATTCCTTTAAAAACACTGTCTTCTTAAGAAACTGGCTTTAGAAGGGCACTTGGAGCTAACGTTTTAAAATGGCTTTTTATGGCACAGCTTTAAGATTCATTTGATTCTCATTACCTCCCGCAGAACACTAACTCCTGCATATCGTCAGACATGGTACCAGACCTGGTCCAGGAACTCTCAAAGTAATATACGTAGACAGTGTAATTCAAATGTAAAGTACATCAGGTGGGAAGGAGATGCTGTGAGTTGAATGTATTTAAGTTCCTACAGTTTTATTTATTGAGCTGCTTGGATGGAGACCTTCAGTGAAGGTTCTCATTTAAGGCCTAATTAAATAAATCCATTTTCAAAAGAGATGGAGGCGAGAGGAGAACAGATACATGAGGGCTGAAGGCCAACGTTACAGTGACAGTAGCCCAGGTGTGCCGGGTAGGGGGCTCGGGAGATGCACAGGGCTTCTTCCTGCAGGAGATGTTTGTATTGAGAGCAGGTGTTCAGTAGGCATTGTGCCAGAGATCTTTACTGAGTTACTGATCCCTCCAGACGCATTCTAAATCCTCCTCCCTGCTCCCTGCCCAGAGAGTGCTAGCCTGGGTGGCAGACCCTGTCAGTGGGCTCCCACACCCTCTGGCTTCCAGCTGGGTCAGTCCATAGGGAGTCCTGACAGGAGATGTGGGGAGTAGCGGTGGGAGGGGAGTGAGGTCAGGATATTTCCCTGGTCCCCTGACTGTAGGGTCTTCATGTGCTGAGTCCAGTCATTGACCTTTCCCCTGATCTCTTCAAATCTGAGGTCTTAACAGCATCTCTGCTAGTAGCCCTGGGTTACTGCACTGTTTCTGGGGGTTCTCACACCCTATCCAACTCTTTGCTTTTTGTTTTTGTTCTTTGTTTTTTAAAAAAAAAAAAAAAGCCCTCTTCAAATTTATCTAATTTGCATCATCTATCGTTGGTGCTCTAATTAATCTCAGAATCTTTAGGAAATGAATCCTTGTCCCCATTCAAGCGGCTATAACAGAACACCATAGACTGGGTGGCTTATAAACAACAAACATTCATCTCTCACAGCTCTGGAGGCAGGAAGTCTGAGACCAGGGCCCTGGCAGTCTGCTGAGAGTCCTCTTCCTGTTTCACAGACAGATGTTGTTTGCTGTGTCCTCACATGGAAGAACGGGTAAGGGGTTTCTCTGGGATCTTTTTTTTTTTTCCAGTTTTATTGATAAATAAATTTATAAAATATTTAAAGTGTATAAGCTAATGATTTGACATAGATATATGTTGTGAAAGGAGTCCTGTCATTGAGTTAGTTAACACATCCATGTCTCCTATATTTACCCTTTTTGGAGGGGTGGGGGAGAACACTTAAGTTCTACTTTCTTAGCAAATTTCTATTATGTGTTCTCAACTATAGTCACCATGTTTTACATTAGATCCTCAGACCTTATTCATCCTATAACTGAAAGTTTGTACTCTTTTATCATTTTCTATTTCCCACATCCCCTGGCAACTAGTTTTCTATTCTCCATTTCTATGGGGAATAGAACCCCCCCCCTTTTTTTTTATTCCATATATAAGTGATACCATGCAGGATTTGTCTTTCTCCCTCTGGCTCTCTTTCAATCAGCATAATGTCCTCCAGTTTCATCTATGTTGCCACAAATGACAGAATTTCCTTCTTTCTTAAGGCTGAATAATATTCCACTGTGTGTGTGTGTGTGTGTGTGTGTGTGTATGTACACCACATTTTCTTGATCTTTTATCCACTGACTGACACTTACATTATTTCCATACTTTGACTATTGTGAATAATGCTGCAATGAACATGGGAGTACAGATATCTCTTTGAGATAGTGGTTTCATTTCCTTTGGAGTTATACCCAGAAGTGGGATTGCTGGATCATATGACAGTTCTGTTTTTAATTTCTTAAGAAACTTTCATTCTGTTTTCCATAGTGGCAATACCAGTTTACATTCCTACAAACAGTGCACAGGAGTTCCCTTTTCTCCAAATCTTTGCCAACACTTGTCTCTTTTTTAAAAAAAGAAAATAATAGCCATATGATCTTTTTTCATAAAAGCACTAATCTCATTCATGAGGATTCCACCCTCATGACTAAATAACCTCCTAAAGGTCCCACCTCCTAATACCACCACATTGGAATTTGGTTTCAACACATGAATTTGGGGGGACAAACATTCAGTCTACGGCAACTCTTGACCCTTGATTATTTCATTCCTTCAGAGTGCCTTCTATGACAGGTGGAGGGGTATATATACACACACTTCTTCAGAATAAGGAGTCATATGAAAGGTACCAAAGTGCTATAGAGAAAGGGACACTAAGTATAATTAATAGCACTTAGAAATAAGCAGAGAAGATGAGGAGAGTGTAGAAATCAGTAGAATTCATCAGAACTAGATGTGAAATACAAAGAACTGGTTAAAGCACAGGGAAAGGAGAGTGAGGTCATCTGGACATCTAAAAAAATATTATTTCATGAGTGATTTACTTCAACATGAAGTCAAAGTACTCACTTCACATTACTGTTTGTCATTTTTAGAGACATATTCCCAACGTGTTATTCCTTAAAAATAAGTTCAATGCTTTGGGACACTAAAATGCAGTGTTATTGATCAAGATGATGGTGATGATAAAAACCATCACTGTCATCCCTGCTGCCAACCATTGGGCTCTTATTCTGCTCAAGATGTGGAACCAAGCCCTTTGTATCCTTTATCCTCACAAAAGTCTCTAAAAATTGGTGTTGCTGTTGTCCCCATTGTCAGGAAAATGGAGCTAAGGAAAGCTGCAGGCTATAACATGGAAGTTAAGAACTAGAATTCCAAT
The DNA here is from genome assembly GCF_048773025.1 of Camelus bactrianus. Classification (NCBI taxonomy): domain Eukaryota; kingdom Metazoa; phylum Chordata; class Mammalia; order Artiodactyla; family Camelidae; genus Camelus; species Camelus bactrianus. Next base: position 37,069,856 of record NC_133550.1, on the reverse strand, counting down.
CCAGAGCTCCTAAGTCCTTGTTGCAGTCATCTTCCAAGTGCATGTGGCTGAAGGAGAACACACAGCAGTGCTAACATGTATTACCTTAAATGACCCCAAAGCTCAAAGGTCCCTCAGCATCACTCAGCAAGCAAGTCACTCTCCCACTCTCCAATACGCACACCCAGTCTCCATGCATAAACCATCCATACATTGATTACTTCCAAATTCATATCTCTAGACCTAACCTCTTCCTAAATTCCAGTTTCAGGTATCCAGCTGTCTTCAAACCATCTCCACTTGGATCTCTAATAAATACCCTACATGTCCAACATTCCTCATGGTTTCACCAGTCCCCAAAATCTGTTCCTTCCTAGTACTTCCCATCTCTGTGTCAGAATGTAGAAGTGATTATCTCATTGCGCAAGCTGAAAACATAAGGCACACTCTCATTCCTCCGTGTCCCTCTATGACCCATGGCAAGTTCTGTCTTGAGTCTAATATCTTACCAGCTCCATGACTCACCACCAGAGTCCAAGACATCATAATCTTTTGTTTAGATTATTGTAGGGGTATTTTGGCTGGTCTTCCTGCTTCCATTTTTACCTTCTCAAAGGCATTTGACCATATACTAGGCAGAATGATCTTTTCAAAATGCAAATCAGATCACAGTCATTCCTTGGATCAAAATCTCTGATTTTCTCCCTAGAGCCACCATAGGAAACACAGCCATGCCAAAAAACCCTAATGTTAGCCAGTAAAACTAATGTTGAACTTTGAACCAACAGAACTGTAAAAATAATAATTTGTGTTGTTTGAAGCTACTAAGCTTGCGATAATTTATTACAGCAGAAATGGAAAACCAATACATCTATACACTTATGTTCTAGGCTATACTACCTCTCCTGATTGTCCCCATTACTCTCTTAGTGATTTGTGGCTATTCTTTTGCCAATATACTTACATAGTTATAGTTCCCTCTTTCCCAACACAAAAAAGGCACATTCTCCATCTCCCATCTATATATTAACTATTAAACATGATAAGCATATTTTTGAATCAACACTGAGATGAAAATTGTAGGTATGTGTCCTAGCAATGTGACTTTGGATAAGTTACTCAACCTTTCTATGCCTCAGTGTTCCCACTTATAAAATTTGTATTATAATAATAGTTCACTGTCTCCCAGACACTTAGAAGTAGGTCACAAATACTCAGTAAATATTAGCTACTATTATTATTAATGCATACAATAGTACAGATTATTGGTGACAAGCCTGCTTTAGAAAACCCAAGTATAGATCATGCACTTTTAAGCCACATTACCACCAAATTCTATACTTTTCCTTTTTTTTTTTTTGTACTCGATAGCTTTCTCATGCTTTCAAGAATGATTTAACCTATCACCCAAGCAAGGATTTTAAGTTTGACACTACTTGGTGTGGGCGAAGATATGGGGAGATGGGCACTCTTCCACTCTTTTGTCCTGAGTGTTAGATGTAAGTCTATCTTATTTTTGCTTTTCTGTATTGTTCAAACTTTATATTATAAGTATAAATGATATTTAACATAAAAATTAAAAAGCTGTTTTTATTTTGCACAAAACAAAAACAAGTTAGCCTCACAGATAAAAGTTTAGTAATTATCTCTCAGCCTTCTCTGAAGTGTATCTGTGGAGGAGAAAATATGACCACAGCACATTCAAAGTTCTTGTCCTCAACCCAGACCAAGGACTAATACTTAGAATTTCCAAAGAGCACAAAAAAAAGAAAGAAAAAGAAAGAAAAAAAACAAAATCCTGAGAGCTTGAGGCTGTAAATATGTATTGAGAAGTAATAATCTCTATTATATTTTTCCCACACAGAATAAGATTGTTGTAAAACTCGGTAATGTGGTTCTTTCTGGAGTGGTACAAAGAGTCCATGGGTTACACTGTAACAATGAAGAAATAGAGCAATGAAAAGGAGACAATTGGTCCAATTGTTTGAGTCAACTCTCCTCTTTTGAGCAAACCAAATTTATTAGCATGTATTATGAGGATCTGTGAGTTCTACAGCTGCTTCCTGCTTTTCAAATTTGACACTAGATAGTGCTTCTGACACATTTCTAATGAGTTCTGCCAACTTTTGGAAATTAAAAAATCAACTTTGGCGGCTAATTTAATATTATTGGGGGGAATGGACTGGGGTGTTGAATTGGTCAGCAGGAAGATTTTAAATGCTTCACTCTGTTGTTGAACTGAAGGGTATAGAGTGACCATTTTCTACTTGTTGATTTATTATTTTATAAATAATAAATAACCCACTCATTTATATACTCAGTCATTTATTCATTCAGCAGTTACTTGTGGTCCAAACACTGTGCTAGGTGTGGCGATGCAGCAGTGGACAAGACAGACACAGTAGTTTCCATACCCTTCATGTAAAAATGGAAAAGAAGAATCAAAATTAAAATTTCCCTGGAAAGGACTAGTAAAGATTCCCATTGTATAGCTCCATATTCTTTGATTCTTCGTATTCTTTCAACTTTATTAAAAAGAAAAGGAGACCTATACCTGTCTCCCAAAAAGGACATATGGATATGCTACAAAGTGCAGTATAAAGAGATCAGGGGCAGGCATTTTGTCCATTCATTAATTTATTCACTCTTTAAACAAAACTTTGGGGACATCTACTGTGTTCCAGGCACTTTTCTAGGTGATAGGGAACAGCAGTGAATAAAACAGATAACGTGCCCATTCTACAGGAGCCTGACATTCTAGGGAAGAATGTTAACTATGCACATTTAGGAAGATTAAATACTAACATTTACCAAGAGAGTAAAAAATTTAGGGAAATAGGTCTCTGAGTGCCCTTTCTCCTCCACTCTTCCCTGTTGAAATATTGCCTTTTCGTAAAGAGTCAGCTCAGATACCAATGTTTCCCCTCCTCTATATCCGTTTTATAAATATCTTGCTTATTCAGAGCTCTACCTTGTGTTGTATTCATGTTTTAAACCCATTATATATTACAGGTCTCTTGTCCATCCTTTAACACAGCACCTAGTATTTAGCACAGACTTAATAAATTATCCTTCAATTAAGCAGATGTAAATAAAAGGATAATTGTATATCACAATGGTTAAGTTTATTTCTTCCTTTCCTAGAAGAAAGCTAGATTTGATTAATGCTACTCCAGTCCATAAGTAAAATTATTTTTATGATAGAATTTCAACTTGCTTCTATATGGTAATATTAATGTCGATTATATTTGACAAGCTCTCCCAAACTCAACAGAATCAAAACTTTTTACTTTGTTTCCAAACCTACTTCTCCTGTTGTTTTCATATCATTTAATGGCACTGAAATCCTCCCTGCTGCTCAAGTTAGAAACTCTGGTCCCTCCTGACTCACCACATTCTTTTTTGGTTGTCATTTATTTACTCTCCAATCCTCACCAACTCCTTTATGTTTTTTCTCATAAATTATTTCATTAGTTGAATTCTTCTCTTCCCCTCAGTCCCCACTGTGACAGCCTTAGCAAGCCTAATTATGTCTTGCTTGAACCACTGAAGTGGCTTCCAGTAATCCCCGTCAACATTCCTTACAACCTTCAATTTCATCTTTCACACATTTTAGGTCACTCTCATAAAAATCTTCAGTGACGCCCAAATTACATCGTTAGAAGGTGTTTCACTAAGGAAGTGTCCTATGGTGAAATAACTTGGGGCAACATCGGCTTAAACACACTTAAACAGGTTTCTTTGTTGCAGGACTTCTTAGGGACTTTGATACCCTACCCTGTATGGTGCGTCTCCAAGAGGAAGCAACATTTCTGAACATATTTGATTTGAGACGTTTTTTCATGAGGAACTGAGTCTGATATCATAGGTTGGCTCACTTGTTATCCGTGTCCACCTCTTAATTCTCTGTATTCCTCTATTACAGAAGTTGGAAAAATAACAATACTCATTTTCTAAACTTGCTGGCTTCCAGGGGTGCCTAAGTGACAGTTCTGGTCAATGGAAAGTAGACAGAAGCCATGGAGGGCACTCCCTTCTACCCCTTTTCCCATCTTCTCTTCCTGAGGAATGGGAGCCATCTATGGAAGAGCAAGAACACTGGAGGAGCCTGTTTCCCTAATGACATCATTGACCCATGAGCCAATCCCGGACTTCCCACAAGAAATTTAACTTCCTTTATCATTTAAGCTACTCTGTGTTGGATGTTCTGTTCCTCATAGCTGAATGCAATCCTAAGCAATTACAGGGGGAGTGATATAGCTCAGTGGAAGAGCGCCTGATGAGCATGCATGAGGTCCTGGGTTCAGTCTTCAGTACCTCCATCAAAAAAATAATAAAATGGTTTAAATGATGAATTACACGCTATATGTATTTTTTTTTAAAGACCACTCTAATCAATTACAAACATCTTACAGATACTGAGCACTGTTCAGGAAATAATGAAATGCAAAATACAGTTTAGATTTCTAAGTATGGCATACTGTTTTTCATCTCTCTCTCTCACTTCCAACCCTTCAATGGCACTAAAATTCTTAATAGTCCCAAATCTCTCTCCCTATGACTTTATATGATGTATATAACAAGTATGTAATTCATATAATATGTATGTTGTTTACCAGGTCTGTCCACTATGGCACCAGAATCTTAACTGTGATCATTAGCTGTGTCCTTCTGTTTCAGATGCCTCTTTTCAGTAACATCTGTAAGCACCGTTACTGAACTAACCATAGCCATGTCTGTTGCCGTTAGTAACTCTACAGATTTGGGAACTTCAGAGAATACATCTTTCCTTTACTGCTCACTCTGAAAGCTATGCCTGCTACAAGTGCAAAGAAATGCTTTCTTTTCTCTCCTAAGTTAGAAGCATTGATGCCCACTTAGACTCCGTGGCAATAGACCCTTCTGGGCTGAGCACTGCCTCAGAATGTTTTATATACATATTACATAAATGTTTAGTCAATGAATGAATAAATGACTCAACCAATAAATGATATGTAGTTGATAAGAATATGGTGCTTGCAAATGTTTCAATTTAGCCAAGAGAATTCATTCTCTTAGCAAAACTGTGTTAATCACCAAGAAGATCAGTGAAAGGACAGAACCCAATTCTAAACTGACCACATAGTCATAGCTTTATCATCACATGTTAGATAATACATATTATTTTATGAAATACAGCCGGCTCTTGAACAACAGGAGCTTGAACTGCAGAGGTCCACTTAAATGCAGATTTTTTTTCGGTTAATATGCACAGTACTACATGATCCACATTCCACTGAGTCCACAGATGCAGATAAGGAGGGATGGCTATGGGACTTGAGCATCAAAAGATTTTGGTATCCATGGGGGCATCTAAAGTCAATCTCGTGCCTAAAACAAGGGACAACTGTACTTATACATGAATTATAGCATAATTGTTATCAAGATATAAAAAGTTTTTATTTCTTTATAGAACATGTAAGTTACCCACTGAAAATAATTTTTGTTAAATCTCACTGGTAAGAAACACTCCCAAAAATAACAGTACAAGTCAAACCTCTTTCATTGTTGCCAATAATCACTTAATTTCCCACCTGCCATACAAGCAAGAAGTCCAATATTATCCTGTGTCCCTGCCAGCTGTCCAAGAACTTCTGAGAGCTTCCAAAGGTAAATCCCTTCTCCTCCTTTCCCAGGTTCACAGAGAACTCTGCGGGTCACAACCACCACAGTTCCTCATTGACTGAGTAGTGTCAATGTTAAAGTTCATCCTTACACAGTCGCACAGTCCCTGGGCTCAGGTCCCCTGTAGGTGATGACATGTCCAGGGTCTGTGGCCTCATTTCCTCAGTGCTCCAAGATCGTAACTCTGGTGGACATCTTTTCAGTTCACATAATTCCCAACTGCGAGGGTACAAGTCAGCATAATGGCACCTAAACTCAACCCTTCCCACCAGAGGTATGAGGTCTAAATCATCCCTATACCTAAAACCATTTTTATATCTCCCAAAGGATGAGAATGCTTCCCTGCCACCCAAAATACAAAAAAAAAAAGTCTCTTTATAGCCTTGTTTCCTGATCATTCCAGCCACTTTTCTTACATAACTCTACTAGAGAAGCTATTAGTGCTTCTACGGTGCCTATCATGGACTGAATGTGTCTCCTGCCTCCCCACATTCATTTGTTGAAATGCTAACTCCTGTTGTGCTGGGATTAGGAGGTGAAGCCCTTGGAGGGTGATCAGGTTATGAGGATGGAGCCCTCATGAATAGGGCTCGTGCCCTCACGAAGACACCCCAGAGAGCTCCTTCACCTCTTCTGCCAGATGAGGACACTGCAGTCTGTGAGGAAGCAGGCCCTCACCAGACACCAGACCTGCCAGTGCCTTGATCTAGAACTTCTCAGCCTCCAGAACTGTGAGAAGTAAGTTTGCTGTTTATAAGCCACCTTGTCATCTTATTGTGTTACAGCAGCCTGAACAGACTAAGTGCCAAAAGCTACCTTTCTGAGAAAAGCTAAAATCCATGATTACCACGTGATGTTAACCCTTGCATGGTCTGATCCCTAACAGGCAACTTCTGTAGGTAATGAAGTGGGGATCAGGGTAGGGGTGGGGGGTCCCAGGCATGACATTCCCCAGGTAAGACATCCAGCTACATAAAAAGGAACATCAGGCCTTTGAGGCAACTGTCTTTTATTTCCATGGAGGACAAGGGAAGGAGAAAGTAGCATATGAAGACTAAGAAGATGAGTATTTTCAACAGTACAGAATACACAGGCACACACACATGGAGCAACACGGTAACTCTGGGCAATGTTCCTGGCTAATTGTGCTTTAAGGATTATGTATCTTTGGAGAGATGACATCAAACTTGTTGTTTAAAAATACTGGCTCATATTCTTATCAGCATCTAGTTTTCCCTGCTCAAATCTAATTTAAATTGTCTAGAAAAGAGACTGTGCAGTAAAATCCTGATATATGTCATCGCATGTGATTTGCTCGTCAGACCTTTTTTGCTTGAAAAAATAGAATTTTTTTTTCAGGTAGTAAGATTCAGAATGGACTTGCCAATATTTCACCCTCTGATAAACATTGATAATTTTACTATCCACAAATAGAGTCAAGACAGATGCCTTTGGGTGACTGAAGTTCCTCTGTATGAAGTATTATTTACTGGCTAAAGAGTCTTCAAACTGATTCTATTTTTAAAGTCTCTCATAGGTGAGCCATCATGCAGAAGCTACAGGCTATGGATGGTGAGAAGGGTGTCTTTTTCGTTCTTCTGATAATGCTTTTCACAGTTGACAATATCTATTGTGCCAGAGGGAGCCGCCTTCTACAAATCTTCACAAAATATTTTCAGAACCACAAATAAAAATTAAGACTGAAATTAAGACATGTAACAAAATTCTCTCCTCTCTCTCTCTCCTCCCATCCCCTCTTGCTCTTTTTCTTCTCTTTCTCTCCTTTACTTATTTATTTTCTTCAATAATCTTATTCAGCTATTTCTCTCTTCAAGTTCATTAAACTCTGAAACCCTGTAGAAATTTGCCTGTGGAAGTAAGAAAGGTAAGATCAGGGTTTTAGTACTGGCACTCGTAGAGTTAATTCTGGCAAACCCAAAGCTCTCAGAACACACCAGGGAAGCCCTCTATGAGTTGTGTTCTCCCTGAGGGCTATGGCCATACTTTTAGTGCACTTTTCCTTACTACCTGCAATCCGTTTCCCCACTACTGATACTAATCCCATCTGATACGGTTCTCTGATTGCAAGATTCAGAAACCAACTCTGCTAATTTAGGCAAAAAAAGGATTTTATTTTAAATATATGGAGGAGCCCGATAGAGGACTTGGCTTGGAAAGGCCAGAAACCAGGGAAGCTCTGAGAATGTAGGTCCAGCACCCTGAGAACTAACTTTTCAGGACACCATCGCTGGGGACAAATCAGCGATTCAGTCTTTTTGCAGTTTTTGTCACGACTGAAATTCCAGAGGGAGAACATCCAATTGGCTGTGCTTTAGCCTGCACCCACTCTTTGTAAGGGAAATCAAGGAGCCTCAATTCACAGTCCATCCATATGACACCAGATGGGTAGCTTGTAGCTACTCAAAGTTGAAAAGCGGTGCTGTTACTAGAAAAAAGGGAAACGGATGCTGAAGAGCAAAAAGGGAAAAAAAAAGGTAAATGACACAAGTTCCAGGGGCTCTGAATGCCTCTTAGGAAGCTTTACTGTCCCATATTTCTCTGGTATTCCCCAGAGTACCTAGCCACAAAGTAAGCACAGAACACAGAGCAGGAACTCAGTATACACGTTTTACTACTTCCCATCACCGCTCACTAGACTATTACCTCCATGAGGGTGGGGACTGTATCTTTTATGTATTACTTTTATGTATCCTCAATGCCTAGCAGAGTATCCAGAATAAGGTGCCTTTAATAAATATTTGGAAAATTAATAAATGAATTTTTAGAATGACATTCTCCAGAAGTAAGCTAGAAAGAGAAAGAAAAATACCATTTGATGTCATTCATATGTGGCATCTTAAAAAAAAAAAAAGACAAACGAACTTATTTACAAAATAGAAACAGACTCACAGACATAGAAAACGAACTTACGGTTACCGGGGTTGGGGGGAAGAGGGCAGGAAGGGATAAATTGGAAATTTGAGATTTGCAGATACTAACTACTATATATAAAATAGATAAACAACAAGTTTATATTGAATAGCACAGGGAACTATATTCAATATCTTGTAGTAACTTATGGTGAAAAAGAATATATGTATGTATATGTATGCTCCTATATGACTGAAGCATTATGCTGTACACCAGAAATTGACACAACATTGTAAACCGACTATACTTCAATAAATATATATATTAAAATCTCTCCAAAAATGAATTTTTCAAACTATCCCCAATATTTAGATCAGTTTACTTTCCTTCCTCCTTGTGACTTTTTTACCTTTCTCTATTCATTTTTCTCATCTACTCATCTTTTGCTCTCCTTAACTGTAGCCTGGACCAGTTTATTTGTTGTTGTTTTTATCAGAGACATAAACACTCTTAAGTGTCTAAATACTAGGAACATGAAAATCCACAAGAACAAGGAGTTTTGCCTGAACATCATGTTGGTGGCAGGATGGATTATTCCATCACATTTTCTATCATCTGAACAAGAGAATCTGGAATAATACATTTTATAAAAATCAACTTGTAAGCAAATCAGAAACTCTTAACAAAAATTTGCTCTCAGCAAGTCACCACAGGCAGACCACATTCTCCATATGCTTATAACAATCTCAGGACTCAGAAAAGCTGCTTATTGTAGGAGACAGTAACTTGGAAAAACCCTTTCATTGGAAAAACCCCAAGTCATAAATACTATATAGGTCTGATATCTGAATTTCACCTTTCACGTAGCCCAGCTATGTTTTAAAAAGAAATGAGAGAGAGAGAGAGAAATAATTGTGTTCTTGACAGATCATTTAGTAGTTCAAAGTTTAATTCTATTTTGTCATTTGGAAAGATACACATTCTCAAGGAACATTCTCTCTGCATAGCTGTTAGCCAGCCTTCCAGTCACAATGAGCCTAACTAGCCTTTCATACAATTAACAGAGTTCACTGGATGCCATCGCTGCCAATTGGCACGGCCTCTGTGTTTTGACAATGCAGCAACAATTTATGATTGGACTTGCTAACACATGGGGCAAAATCTTAGAGGGAAGGTCAAGGGAAAGTTTCATTAGGTAGCCTCAGTCTTTATCTGCCTTTTTGAAGAAAAATATTTGCCAGACAGCATGGGTCTGAGATCTCTTTACTGTATGGTGGATTGAAAAGTAAATAAGTGGTGGGAGGAAAAGGTGAGACACCTAATATCTCAAAGTACTGGACTCTATTGGTACTTCTCAAACTTTAATGTGCATACAAGTCACTGGAGATTTTGTTAAAAATTCACATTCTGATTCAATGAGTAGGTCTGAGAGTCTGTATATCAAACAAGTTCCCACATGGAGCCACTGTAAGTAGCAAGAACCTGAATGAGTTCTGATCCACCCAGAGCATTGTCAACTGGTCTGCTTAGAACATTCTCCCTTTTGCTAAAACTTTTGATACATCTTCCTCGCACACCCCAATTTTCTTTCAAGCTTCAGACTGTGTAAATTAGCAGATACAAAGAGTTTCCTCTCCAATCCCACATTTGTTTCTGAGTTTCACATGCCACTCTCAATTTTGCATGAGCTATGAACCTAATGTTATATTATTCCAATTTGCCTCACACCTCAAATTTAATATGAATTTGCAATTCTTCATGAAAGGATAGAACTACTTTATTCTTTTCATGATTTCTTTCCTAATAAACTCTTCACTTCTTATAAGGATAAAGGGGCACTCTCAGATATACACAGGGTATTATTTAAAGTATTTCCTTATCTATTTATCTAAAAAAAAAGCAAGAATAATCAGCCTGACCCATATGAAGAGTCACCATGTTTAGTTTGATTATTTTTAAATTTCAACCCACATCTACTGAAGGCAATAGAATCTCTGTTTAACTTTCGGTTCTTACATCTTTTACAACTCACTATTATGCAGCGGTACTTTTTCATCTGTGTTCAGAAATGGAGATGGCATTCCATCCACAGTGAACTTCTTTCCACAATGCAAAGAAGTCATTTCAAAGGAGCTCATTAGCTACTGCCAGGCTCTGTGTTAACAATGGACTGAGACAAAAAACTCTGCCAGAGCTGCTGCCCTGTCAGTTCAGAGCACGTCCCTGGGAGATTCCCTGAGTCCTCCTGGGACAAGAAAAGTTAAGTTCACAAGTCCTCCTGCCCTGCTAGAGTGGATTGATGGCTGGCTGCTTTTTTCTCCTCCAAAGATGACGTTTGTCACCGGGCAGGGGGATCAGGATTGTAATCCTTCTTAGATTCTCTTGAATTGAAGTTTACTGATATGACCTTTGCAATGATACATTTTTTTTTTTAATGACTGCATGTTCCATTTCTTCAGGGGATTTGAAGTGATGAGAGCCAAGGAGCTAGCGGTGACGGGGAGGGACGCTGGAGGAGGGATCTAGACTGATGGTGATGTGGTTTTTGACCTTCTAGACCAGAGATTTGTACTCTTATGACTGAAAATATCCTGTGGCTATATGGATTAACATTGCAGAGGCTAAATGGCAACCGTGAATTGCATGTAGCAGGAAACTAGGGAATTTTTCAAGTCTAACCAAGTACTGTATTGAGGACAATGAGATCATCCATAATGGCAGTCTGGCACACCATGTCAGCCCAGACGGTTTGTCTCCATTTTACCCTCTGCCCTGAAAGCCACACTGGGCTTATTCATGTGCCACGATGGGACATTATTTCATCAGATAAGAAGTCACGGAATGCCAGCAAGGATTGAGGAGGGGTAGACATGCTGCCCACAGATGTTTTTGACATTATAACTAGACAGCCATAAGCCAGGCAGGAGGATAAAAATCCACAACATACACTACAAAGTGCATGCTCTTCTTCTACTTCTTGATTTTTCAGATCTGACTTTGCAGAGAAAAACACTGACATCAAGATTTAGAGTCGAGATACATTTCCAGGTACCACTCTGCGCCTAAGCACTGTGCCAGACCTCAGAAGGCCTTACAGACTCCAGAGATGGTCAGCCCAGGGGGGTTCACAGATATGCCTCTGTGCATGATCTTGGGAAATTACTGAACTGGGTTTCCTTATCTGTCAAAGAGAAAATGATTCCTCTCTCACATGGGTTGTTATAAGGATTAAACGACTAGATAGATGATAGATAGATAGATCAAAAGAGATCAATATAGATAGATATAAATATATCTCAGGATAGTAACGTGAGCTATTATTATTAAGAATGTTGCATTTAGTTCTTAAATCAAGGAAGGTAAAATTTGTTGTGCTCACGTCTCAGTCTGTTCAGACTGCTATAAAGAAAAGCCACAGAGACTATACAGCTTATGAACAACAGAATTTTGTTTCTCACAGTTCTGGAGGTTGGTAGTCCAAGATCAAGGCACAGGCAGATTCAGTGTCAGGTGAAAGCCTGCCTCCTAGAGGGTTATCTTTTCACTGTGCTGTCACACAATGCAAGTAGCTAGGGAACTCTGTGGGACCTCTTTAATGAGGGCAGTAATCCCACTCATGAGGGCTCCACCCTCATGATCGAAGCATCTCCCAGAGGTTCCACCTCCTAATACCACTGCATTGGCCATTAGGATTTTAACATTATGTGTTTGGGGAGCACACAAACATTCAGACCATAGCAGCCCATTTTACAAATGAGAAAACTGAGACTCAAAGAGAGAGACTGATGGGGAATTGCATTAACTCTTTCAAGCCACTTGATATCCTGAAATTAAGTCCAAATTAAAATAGGACACCTTCCCTTAAAAAAAAAAGGAATAAAGGACTTTGCAACAGTGTCAGAAGTTGCTGAATATTGCAGAATCCCAGCTTGGACGGTGTCCTGTAAAACTTTCCTTCTGTGGGCCATGTGTAACTTTTGCTACTCACTAAGGATTGGTTGATTTGAGGAATATAGTAAGTTAAAGGAAATTCTTGTGTGTCAGCCACTTCAAACTCTTTCAAACTAGTGTGAGATGGAATAAAACTTGCTTGGAAGTGAAAAGCTCCAACATGGGAGTAAAAATCACATGCCCTTCAGAGACAAAGGTGGCAATAACTACATGTGGCTGGAGAAACCCAGGAGGACTGTCATTTCTCTTTTTAGCTGTAGCCTCACCAGCTACGAATTGACAGACCAGCTGGACAAGATGGTCTCCAAAGGCCAACAGCAGCCCCAGTTGGCTATGATTTTAAGAAACACCCTGGAGGATCATCGACTTTTCAGACCCAAGTGTGGGAAAACCCTGGTTAGGATGGGTGGAGAGTAGGGTTACGGTGAAGGTCGGGATGAGGGGCCACATGCGTGGCCTCTCCCCTCGACAGTGCAACACACAACACCTCCCAAACGAGTTCACATGGGTCAGCGCCCTTGTTGCACTTCTGCTCACTACTTTGCAGAAATAAGTCAAAACATCTCTCAGCCAAAAGGTGGAGATCTGTGACCTTATAGAAAAGCAAGACTACACATCACTCTGCAAGCTGAATAGTGTGGCCAAGTTCTGGCCTGGTTTGTAGTCAGGATGTAGGAAAAAACACAGGCGAAATAGAAATTGGTAGATTAGAAGACAACCCCTGGTCAAGCAACATAGAGACAAACGGCTAACACTCCTGAACTGGCCCACTCCCGAACAGAAGCAGGAACGCTCCAGCTCACAACGCCTAATCTCTGCCTCCGCCACCCTTCAGGTATTTGGGGGACGGTTTCACTTTTATTGTGATTGGAAATGATTCCGTGACTCAATTCTATTGTTGTTCTGTGTGTGATGAGTAATGAAACATTTTTAACAGCATCTTTTGGGCACTTTGGGCACAGCATCTTTCTCTGATTTCTCCAGCTTAATGACATTATTGTGCAGGCGTCCGGGACTGTTATGCAGATGCACTTCCTGGCCAAGCTGCTGCTTCAAGAGAAGTCATTACTTTTTGTGGGGCCCACAGGCACTGGAGAGCTGCTCTGACAAACAGCTTCCTGCGACAGTTACCTCATGAAAAATATGTTATGTGTCAAATTAACTTCACAGTGCAGACCTCAGCTTAGCAAACCCAGGACATCTTCCTAACGGATCTTGAAAGGTACCCAGAGTTTTAATTAAAATCAAGAATGTAATTGTGCTTAGTTTACTCCTCAGAGATTACCCACAAAATAATATGAAGCACTCGCCTTCGGTTTCTGACAGAATAAATGAAACTTGATTTGTTCCTCCCCGTAATGTTTATTACCGGGGAAACTACATTTTAATTGTTGTTGACAAATATTCTGATTTATGGGGTGCATAAAATGGAACGCCGTCTAGATAGCATGTGTCTACTTAACTTTTTCTTTGCAAAATTTTGCTCCAGGAGGCTGTGCTAGCTGTCTGTCATGGGTATTCTTTAGGCCAAAGCATATTAAAGTAAATCACCAGATTGGATCTTGACTAGTAAAAAGAACCATCTGTTAGGGAAAGATGTAAGCAGTGGGCACGAGAGAGCTGGTACTTGCCAACACAGGGAGGGCAAAAAGATCAGCTGGAAGAATGGCAGTGTCCAGGGGATTCTGTCCAGAAGCTGGTTAGATTTCCAACATCCAAATCATGCATTTTTAATTCATCACATGGCAAAAAGACAAGTCAGACACTAATTGGCACCATAAAAGAAAATTCGCACCATACCAGGAACTGTTCGGCCAGGGAGACTTTCCCATTCCACATGGAAAATTTTGTATTCTGTTTAAAGTTTTGAACTGAAACCTGAGGGTGCAGACATGGCTAAAGCATCTATTTAAATCACAGATTCCATTCATAACACTCATTCATTACTAGGAAAACATTTGGTGGTAAATATGCCCATGAACTTTTTCCAAACAAAATCAGAACATAGTAAGTGGCTGGAATACAGGGAATGTTCCAATTTATATATACATAATCTTTCACATATATTATAAATATTTAATATACTATGTAATCTTTAATTTTCTTGTGTAGTATATATATAATTTCACATTTTTCTATATTTTATACATATATATATGTATATGTGTGTGTGTGTGTGTGTGTGTGTGTGTGTGTGTGTGTGTGTGTGTGTGTGTATATTCTTTCGGGTGTTAATGACAGAAAACATTTGCCTCCATATCAACAGCGTGTTGGTTCTGATAGTGGTCATCTTTTACATGTGTGTCTTTAAGGAAACTAGAATAAGGATTGATTACTTTTACTGTTATATGTTAAAAGATACATTAATATATTTGAGAACTAGTAAGTTGAACAATCTTAAGACTAGCAATATTCCTTTCACTGGGGATGGTTAAGCCTCAATAATACACAAAATTACTGTTCTGACTCCCAAGTCTTTGTCCTAGAAAAAGTAAAATGGATGTTAATGGAGGGTCCTCTTTGCCCTTAGCATGGCTGTGGGTGATTACAGACACTGCATACTTTGGTCTTGAGATTTTTCTTACAGCTCCTTTCTCAAACTTGTATCCAGACACATTTCGCTTTTACTGCATTTTTAGCTCAAAAAGCTCTTTCAGGCATAATTAAATCATTTAATGTTCCTGAGTGTTATTTCCCTCCTTAAGAAATGCAATTTTGTGTCATTTCTTTAATTTGAACTCCTACTAGTGTCTCTGCCTTGGAATGTACCTGTCTTCATGAAGTTCCTGGAGGTACATTTCCAATGCCTGGGGCTGTAAGAAATTAACCCACTATTGCCCCACTACAGATGGGACGGGCCAGACCACTCACTACACTCTCTAGTGCATTTTCTGTGGTACATTTTGAGACCTGAACATCACTGTGGGGACTTAGCCTTACATCTTAGCCAAGTTCTCCATCCCTGTCCCCTGGGAGAGAACAATGTGACAATCAAAGCTTTTCTTAGAGTTGACATTTGCAGAGTTGAAATAGAAAAAAATGGATTTTCTCTTCTTTAGCCTTGAAGTTTTTCAACTCCTATGGCAAGTATGGGAAGAAGTTAAAGAATTTTGATCATAGAGGCACAAAAGAATGGCTGGGACTCAAAGGGTCCATATGCAGAAACTGGAGGAGAATTTGGGGATAACTGCTCAATTTGGCAACTTCACCGAACATGAAACAGTAACAAAAACAGCTGCTGTCTTAGTCAGCTCAGGCTGCCCTAGCAAAATACCACAGCCTAGGTGGCTTAAGCAACAGAAATGTATTTTCTCACAGTTCTGGAGGACAGAAGTCCAAGATCAAGGTGTCGGCAGGGCTGGTTTCTCCCGAGATCTTTCCTCGGCTTGCAGACGGTGTTTTCTCACTGTGTCCTCATGTGGCCTTTCCTCCGAGTGTGTGTGTCCCTGGTCCCCTTCCTCTTCTTACAAGGAAACCAGGCATGTTGGATTAGGGCCCACGTATATGACCTCTTTAACCTTAATTACCTCTTCAAACACCTTGTCTACAAATATAGTCATATTCTGAGGTACTAGGGGTTAGGACTTCAACATACGAATTTTGAGGGGGCATAATTCAGTCCATACCAGCTGCAAATGATCTTAAGTGTGGAGAGAGCAGCCAGGGAGGGTAAAATTAATTAAATGTGCCCAAGATGCAGTGTCCCACTGGGAAACAATAAAGAAAAGCCCATCCTTTGGACTTGAAGTATTTTATTTCTGTGCCTGAAAGGGTTACATGAAAATCTATGGAATCACAGCCCAAGACAGTGTCTTCAAAAAAAAAAAAAAAAAAAAGAAACATTCAAGAAATAGATAATCAAAGCTAAGTAACTGTTCACAGGATGTTCCTGGTTAATCTAGCCTCAAATGCATTCTAAGCCCAGTATTAGGGCATCAGATAAACCTCACAGCAGCCCTAGACTGTGAGTCCTCTGAGGCAGGGACTCTGCGTACATCCCTCACATCCCCCATGCCCAGAGAAGAACCTGACACGTTCTAGGGAGGTGTGTTTCCTAAACAGAAGCAAAGCCTTTGTTAGCAGAGCAAATGAAGAGACTGTGGAGAGCCTCAAGTCCTGCTGATTTCATTAAATTAGGTGGAACTATCTGGTGTTTCTCACAAATTAGAGCTTTTTCTGCCAGAGTGGTATTTGAAATTGAATGCATGACAACTGTGAATAAAATGAAGAATTCACTTTAAAATTCAATTTATTCATTCCCAGTGTTTACTCAGAAAGTATTTGCAGAGCATATTAAGGCATTAAAAGTTTCAGGGGGATTAACAGCCCCATTGGAATGTCAGGGACCCCATGGAAATGATCTAAATAGTTCCCAAAATCTCTCATCAGACTTCACACCACTTCTTTTACCTTTCTATCCTTTCTTAGAGAAATATCTGACATGGGCTTTCTCTCCCCAGCTTCTATATCTCTTTATCTATTGTTCCAGATGAAAATTTCCACTAAGTTCCTAATTTTACCCCTTACTGGTTTTATTAAGTACCAGCCATTCAGCCAACTCACCCTCAGACAAATAATTATTTTTTAGTAACGAATTCTGATTCTCACTTACAACAGAGGGAATCGTAAATGTTTTAGGTCTAACATACTAACTTTTCAGTTGAAGACTTAGCTGGTAAGCATGAATGCAGAGCCCATGGAAGAATCAGGCCCAGCCTTCAGACTCCAAGTGTTTTCTTAAAAGAACAGCTGGTGCAAATCTTGGCTTGACTGTCCAAGGTTTCCTTTATTTCTTCTAAATACTCAAAGCAATTTCACAAGTGTTCTCTTTTATCTTTACAATATCCCTCTGCAGAAAACCAACCTAGTTGCCTCTGGTGAATGGACACTCTCACACAAGGCGAGGTATGTGTTTTCCTACAAGCTATGGAGTGCACAGAGCTGGGCTCCAGACCTTCACTAACTGTAGGGGCAGATATGATATTAACAGCTTGGGATGGAACCTTCTTGAAGGTGCCTGTCATCTGCAAAGCTCCTGGCATTCTGCAGGCACTCAGTCTTCCTCAACTTGATGTGGCAATAGATTTCAAGTGAACTGAACCTCAATAAAAACTCTCTACAGTGGTTCAGGACCACTTATAAAGCAAAGCCCTCTCATGAATATTGTTTTCATGATAGAAAATTATCGGCAGATCCACTTTTAGCAACCTAGAGATGACAGCTGGGAAGTGTCAATAACCCCTGTCTATAAGGAGCAGAACAGTGACTACTACTGAAAAGCTGGAAGAGACTTTCCTCATCCACCACAGGACTCTGTCTTCAATGCCACTGATGACCCTAGCTCTAGATGAAGTTCAAGTTAGAACCATGTAAATGTAAAGCACAGAATCTTAGAGTTGTAAGGAGTCTTATCCAGCATTCCATCCAACACTTGAATTTCCTCTCTAATATCCCCCAACTGATAGTCACTCACTCTTGGCTTAAACATTTCCACTGCGGTACGGGGCATTTCTCCTTTGAACATCTCTGACAGATGAGGGACTTCTGGATATTTCATTGTCATATAATGAACAGAAATGTCTTACTCTAACTTCGACCTATCTATTCCAGTCCCACCTGGTAGACTCCCAGAAAACTGATCTAATCCTTCTACAAAATAGTACTTTCAATATTTGGTGATACCCATCTTGTCTCCTTTTCTCCCAGCTAAACAATCCCAGCCCCTCTAATCACTTTTACTAGGGTCTGGATTCAGGTTACCATCTCTCCTTGTGGTCATGCCACAGAATACATACATTTCAATATTTACTCATTTGACAGATATTTATTGAGTGCCTACTGCATGCCATGAACTCTCCCAATAGGTCCATATATTCTTGTGTGAAGCCAAGAACTAAAAATCGTGCTACAGATGTGATCTATAGTTCTGCTATCAGACAACAAAAACAGTCCAGTCATTCTTGTGTCTTTCTAGATGAGTTTCTTCCAGAATATCATTTCCCATTAATCTGGAAGCCATACTTCTATTAATGTAACTGAGGACTACAGCAGTTTCATTTTGTTCCTATTTTTATTTCTACCGTTGTTGTTTTTAGTCAGGAAAAATGGTGGTCATTGTGGCAACAATCCCAAAATCTCCACTTCTTAATCCTTTAACGGTTTGCTTTTGCTCACTTTTTTGGTAACATGAGGCCACAGGTCAGGAGGCAAGGGCAGGGGAGGGGCTCTGCTCCACACAATCTTTGATGGGCCCAAACTTTGGCACCTCCTAGGTTCTCAGGGCGCCCCAGTGGAATAAGCCCTAAGTCAAAGGAAAAGAGAAATTGTGGAGGAGGCTTAGTACACTTAACTCTCTTAACCCAGAAGGGAAGCACATCTTCTCATGTTCTAAGGTCAAAAACCAGTTTCAAGAGAGGTTGGGAAATGTAGTCTAGATGGTTTCTGTACCCAGAAAGAAGAGAGAACCTGAAGTATGTTGATTATAGCAGTGTCCACACAGCTTTTTTGGCAGCTGTCACTCACCATGGCCTTGAGAACTCATTGCCCGTTTAAACCCTAAATCTCTTACAAAAAGCCACATGAATTACATTGCCCTAAATTTGTACAGTTGATTTATTAGACTCAAGAGTAGATATTTGTTAAATTTTTGTCTGATTCAATTCAGACTATTTGTTCTGTTTGGTTTATAATCTTTATTGTCACAAGTTATATTTACCATCGCTTCCATGTTCATATCATCGTATCATCTGTAAATTCATAAAATTGTTGTTATATCCCCATCGAAGACATTAATGAAAAAGTTACACTATCTGGGGCAGAGGGCGGAGCACTATGGCACAGTATTGGAAACCCCCTTGGAAGGTAACAGAAATGAGTATCCCTTGTATTTACCATCCTTTCAATGATGAAGTGATAGAGAGAGAGAGAGAGATACATAGATATAGTCACTCTGCTAAAATGCACATCTCTTCATCATTCCCTTGCTTAAAGTCCAAAATTTATTTACCGAATGAACATTTGTTAACCTTTACTGTGGACCAGTTACCATGCTAAACTTTTGATACATTCATCTTTAATACTGAAAACTACCTAAAAAGTAGTTATGCTTATCTTCCAGATAAAGAAACAAACTTAGGAAAATAAATCCACTCAAGCTATGCAGTTTGGAGTCAGAGTTTAAACCCTGGTGTCTACCTCCAAGCCTCCTTTTATATGGACTTCACACCCTTCATTATCTCAGTGGGTCCTCTGCTCTCCTTCCTGTCTGGGCCCTACAGGGACGGGGTTGCGGAGGGAGGGATAACCTCAGTAGGACATACCTCCATTATTCTCCAGGGACTGTTGTTATGTTCATCATCACTCATTATTTTTCCAAAATCCAATGTCAAATTAATCAAACCATAGATTTCTCCATATCCAGTAGGTCTGGCCTTTGCTCTGGATATACTTTGACTCTTTTGGCCCCTCCTGCACTCTTGAAATACCTTCTTTCCTTGGCTTCAGCGATACCCCACTCTCCTGATTTCCTTCTCTCCCTCTGGCCATTCTTCCTTTATCTTCTCCTCTACTTAGAATTAAATGTTTTTGGTCCTTAAAGTTAAAGTCTAGGCCCCCATCTTCTCATCCATGCCTGTGGCTACATCACCACATACGTGCATACAAGTCCATATGTACATATGCCATTTCAGACTTTTCTCTGAGCACCAGGCCCAAATATCCAGCTACTTCCTTGGCTCATCACACTCAACAGCCTAAAAAGAAACATGAGCTTCCCTGGTGAACCTGGTTTTCTTTCAGGGGTCCATTTAGCTCACTGAACAGCACCCCTATGTACACCAGAATCTGAGAATCACCTCCCTGCCCATCACCATCCTGTTGTTTTTGTCTCATAATTATCTCTGCTCACTCACTCTCTCCATCTCTGCCACTCCTACCCCAATCCAACTTTTCTGTGCCATCTCTCCTGAAGTAGCCTGCTGGCTGGTCTGCCCGCATCCATCCTGACAATCCACACCCCACGCTACAACCAGAGTGATCTTACCCTAACTTAAATCTATTTACATCTTCCTCTTCCTTAAACTCTTCAGTGGCTCCCCACTGTTCCCTGACCTCTAGCCACCCTTTCTCAGGCCCCCTTAGATACCATGCTCCCTCCTGCCACAGGACATTTGTACATGTTGTCCCTTCTGCCTAAAATGCCCTTTCCTATGACCATCCCACCCCCTTACCAGAAATAAATCACATTCCCACCTCACTTTAGGGCAAACACCACTTCTTAGGAAAGACCAGGTCAATTTCCCAGTTATATGCTCCGTTCCTCTGTAACAGTTATCATGGCTGTCATTTTACATTTATTCCGGTGACTCTTTGATTAACATCTGTCCTCCCCACCAGACTGTAAGCTCCACAGGGGTAAGGCCAGTGTCTCCTTGTACCCTCTTTGTATTCCCATTGCCTAACAGAGTGCCTAGCACATTTCTGCTGAATAAATGAATGACCCAACCCACATGCCAGCTCTAATCATTTGATTCCCAGGAAACTGTCCCGATTTAATGAAAACGAAAATATCTGCTTCATTATTAAATTTTGTCTTCATAAGAATTCTACTGTGGGTGAGGCTGGAGCCAGCGTTTCACCTAACCAGTAGGTGCATATGCATCCGTGTGCATGAAATCTGTCATATTAGTGCACAGCACATGATGCAACATAAACTCCAATGCTGGAATGTTTTCCAATCATGAGCTATTAATAATTTAACAAAATTAATTCAAAACACTTCACTCACCAGTGAAATAGAGATGAGGAGGAAATGAGGCGTGTGCCAGTCTTCCAGGGTTGAATTAAACAGCAAAACAAGTAAAAAGGGAAAAAAGCCACCGACCTTTGTTTAAAGTGAACGTCCCTGTTTAGAATTTAATATGAGTTCTATGTTTTTCTAAAGATGTTAAAGAACAAACATCAGAGACATGAATAAAAGTCTTTGCTTTACACAGGTGAATGATTTAACATGGTAATAGTCATTTGTCAGACCTCAAAAAAGGAAAGAAAAATAGAAGGGATTTTTTTTTTTCTTCAGCATGAGGCAGTAATCAAGTCAAAGAAAAGCTTTCAGTAATTATTATTATTAGGAGTGATCATTAGGAGTAAAAAGTGGGACAGACAATCCACAGAGCATGGAATTAGCTCCTATCCGGAGGATCCCACAATTTTCACTAGAACAGTGTAGGGAGACAGGAGACATTTATTAGAAAAACAGGTGAGCCCATAATGGAGCAAAGTTTTCCCCTTAAAATTTCCCTCTGGCTAGGGAAGCCAGCTGAATTCCCTCCCCCAGGCACCAAGAGTGAAGAGGAGAAAGATGTTGGGCAAGCTGCCACCATCATTCTCCAGACGACAGGGTGGGGAAAGAGAAAACAGTCAAAACATTAACTCTGGTCTTTGAGAAACCTTGGAACGTAGACCAGTGGTCCCCAAACACTAGAGAATCACAATCACTTGAGGACTCGTTACAATGCAATGACTGGGGCCCACCCCCAGGATTTCCAGTTGAGTAGGTCAAGGGTGGGCCCAGGAACTTGCACTTCTAACATGTTCACAGGTAATGCTGCTGCTGCAACTGCTGCTCTGAGGACCTCCATTTGAAAACCACATGCAAAACTTCTAATAGTATTGATTGCTTACACTGTGCCGAGACTTTTATGTATGTCATTCACTTAATTTTTATGACAATACTATCAAGGGGAAATAAATATCCCCATCTTACAAGGAGGAAACAGGCTGGGGCATTAGGTGACAGGCCAGCTCAATGAGTGGAAAGTACGGTCTAATTCTAAAGCCCAGTCTTAACTGCTCTTCTGTACAGTCTTCTTGGCATTAGGCTCAAATTTAAGAAGCCCTCCTATAAACCAGGGCACTGTCAATTCCAAATAAATCATCATCAACCTCCTCCTGACCCGCCGAAAATTAAAAATCACTAAATTGACTTTCAAAGTCTATGGCAGCAGTAAGCCCACAGACACACTGAAAGATGTTTATGGTTAAACGTTATTGGTCTGTAGTAATGCACTGTGAAAGGGTAATTAAGGACACTGCATACAGCAGCTGGATGGATGTGCGAGGACATAAGGGAGAGAGAAATGGAATAAAAGAATAGAAGGCGCCAATGGAATCATGTTAGGGACTGAGAAGTGTGGATCTTACCACAAATGAGTAACAGAGAAGACCACCAGGGAGACATTAAGGGTCCTGGAGAAGAGACGGGGACAGTCAAAATAGAAAGAACTTAGAAATCAGAGTTCAGGTCTTGAAGAACACTGCCAAGGTGACATAATGACCAATGCAGGAACCAGGGAACGGCAGCAGGGAGGTTGTAGAGGTGCTGCTATGTCATGTAAATGAATTCTTCTCCTTCACAGTTACCGTCGTTGCTCTCCAAAGAGACCTACATCCTAGAAAATAGGCAGCAGTCAGGAGACGGGCTTTAGAGTGTAACAGATGGTGCCTGGGTAACACTGGCTACAACACCCCTCCATACCTCAATGACTCATCCATTTAATGGAACTAATAATTCCTACCTCAAAGGGTTGTAAGAATTAAATGAGGTAATGTATGTAAAGCACTTGGTACCTGGGGCATCATACCAGCTCAGAAGATGCTGGATCTTTTATTATTATTGCTATTGTTGCTCGGTTATTATCATCATTAATATCATCATCCTCAAGGGAAGAACAGTTATTTTTAAAGGCAAGATATAATGGCTTAGATCATCTTCAGTGAAAAGTTCACAGGTATTCCTTCTGTTAATCAGAAGCTTGGCAGTTCGGGTCGTGTGGTTTCTAATGATACAGGTGTGCCTGATAGAATTAGCAAAAATTAAAATAAAATAAATAAAGCAGCATTTGGTGCCCTACTTTTCTCCAGTACCATTTACATGTTCTCCTAATTAAATTTTTGAGTAAACTCCATTCCACAGCCTTGCTGGGTTTGCTCGGATGCACTATAGAATGATTCACAGCCTCAACAGAAACTTCTCCGTTCCAAGTGCCAAATTCCCTGCTGTAGGTGCGATATCAGAATCCATTTATTATTTCACCCTCACTTAATTAATTCCACTGCCAGCTACCTGTTGATGATGGAGCTCTGTTGACAATGCTGAACAAAGTTTTAATCTAAAGAGTTTTAATAATGTGTTTACTGCTGGGTGGTCTGCCACTTTTGATTAAACTTCATGAGGATTTATAACCATCTTTCCCCCTACATGCCTGTAACCTTTAAGGGATGGCTGATAAAAAGCAGAAGTCGTGGGTTCCAAAAGCCCTTGTTCTAATAAATATGTTAGACAGCTGATCCTGAACATGCAGCTGTTTCTCATTCTTCCTCCACCCTCCCCTCACTTATTTTTTACAGCGCTTCCGAACAAGGATAAAAATTAACACAAGTAGAATTAATGGTTTAATTTTGCAAGAGAAAGGGGAGAGTTTACGATGTCTCACTGAGGGGAGGGGCTTCTGTCTTTGCCGATGACCCAAACATGTCTGCCAAGGAGAAATATGGTGTCCAGTCTCCCATTGAACTGCCACAGGAATGGATTGGCTGTGCCTTCTGGCTTGACAGGTGCAATAAATATTAATTAGTGTGCTTGGCTACAGAGGGAGTAATGATATACACTGCTCCTCTGAAGCGTTAAATTGTAGTGTTAGTCTTGATAATGCCTCATCTTCTCCATCACGGCAGGAAAACATTTTGAGTTACATGCGCCCCTGTATGGGCAAAGGAATAAAGGTTTATCTGTTGTCAGGACTTACAGGTGTGAAAAGTGGAGGTTAAGACTGATGGTGAGTTAGGCACTAGGCATTCCCTGTGCGATTGTTGCGTTCTTTTTTTAAATCAACACTTCAGGTGGCACGACCAATTTCTAAAATGTTTGTTGTTGTCACGGGATAAAGCAAGACATTCTGCTATTGTCAAGATATTTGATTACACTGGAAATGGATTTGAAAAATCCTTATCTGAAACAACCACCGCAAATATGCATAAATATTAGAGGAACTGTGTTTATTAGATTATGGGGGAGCAGGTATTTTATGATGTTGGACTGAATCATTAGGATGTTCCTGAGTGTTTGTGAAGAAGTACTTATAACAGCCTGGGAGCTAAAGATGGCTGTATTTGGGAACTAAAGATAAAACCTGCTCTTAAAATTCAGCTCTGATCACAAACAAAAAAGCAGGCGAGGAAGCCGTGATAAGCAAATTAACATCAGCACTGATTCTAGGCTTGCAACAAAACGCGTTTTTGAAATGGGTATGTTTAGTTGTTTACACCTGAAGTTACAGCAAAACAACAGCATTTTACCAAGAAAAGAGGCTCTAATTAAATACTGATATTTTCCAAATCCTTAATTATAATGGCTTACTGTTCTGCCCAAGGACTTCTCTAGGAGCTAATTTACTGGAATATTACCATTTACACTTTTTCATTTGCTGAAGATCTTGCTCCCTCGTGAATTGTCTTTTTTAGTTTGTTGTAACTTCATTTGGCATTCTCTTTCTGGGAATGTTTCCTACCCCCTGTATAGGAAAGACTAGCAAGAAATTTGGCAAACTAAGTTTCATTCTGGGTGGAATTCTTCCCCCTCCTGCATGGCTTAAATGTGTTGATATCTGTTTCTGTACTGCAGCTGCAAAGAAATGGTTTTTGGCAATGCAAATGCATACATGTTTCTTATTCTCTCCTGGAGCTCTGGTTCTAGCAGCATATCCCCAAGCAAGCATTTCTGGAGCTACAGCAAGCACAGGGAAGCAGCACCCAATGGGCACTGAAATATTAACTAATGATGAGTTGCCCTGAGTCAGCAGGTACCTGGGGCTTGGGGCCAGACCACTTCTGCAAATGTATGCCAGGCAATCTCCCAGGACACAGGCAGCTGCAGTCAATGGGACATGACTTTTCCCTATTCCCTCCTCCCCACAACACTCCCACCTGCTTTCCCAAAGAGAAGCAGAGTCCATCTTCCCCCCAGGTCCTTGAAAAAGGTTTAGCTACCTTCTGGAGGTGGGTTCCACAACTACAGTCCTCTATGTTTATTGCCTACAAGATCCTAAAACAGAGATCACTGTGTATAGACAGCTGATAGGAAGTAGGGACTAATATGTGAATGTCACCTCTTGTCCCCGACATAAAGTCAGACCCTAGAACTTCATCCTTGGCAGGCTGGATCAAGAGGTGAACAGGGAGGGCAATGGGGTAAGAGCAGGCCATATTCTCTAGCCTCAAGTAATAATGTGCCCCTGGACTAGAAGGTTCTCTTTAGGGGTTATGAAAAAATTCATACAAATGACAAAGATTCTGTCATTAAAATACAGATAATTAATGAGGTCCCTGAAGAAGATTAGAATATGGATACTATGGCCCCATTATTAAACACTGGTGTGGGTTTGCTACCTACTTTGAAAAATTTTCAAAGTTCAGTCCCCTCAACCAAAATCAAGGTATTTATTTCCAAAGTCAAACCAGGAGATAGTATTCAGGAATGCATTGGTCCCATGAAAATCAAAAGTCTACCAACCAAACATTAAGAAAAGTATATCAAAAATTGAGCAAGCTTTGATCTTTTCCTTTGAGTTCCAGTAATTCCTTAAAACTCTCTTCCATACATAAGAAGCCATCTCTGCTCTAGTCCTGAGCTATGACCTAATGATTGGAATTACCAAGCTCCCCCTAGGCATGGTTAAGAGACTCAAACAGAAAAATGTCTAGTTAGATGCAATTATGCATTTTCCCATAGGAACAGAAAAGCTCCTATTGAAACCTCTAAAAATATATATCTCAGAAGCAAGCCTAAATAGGGGGGATTTTAAATAAAAATGCTAATAATTTGGAACCAGACAGATCTGGGTTTAAACATGGGATTCATCACACATCAAGGAGATATGTGGTCCTTGGTAAGTTGCTTGAGCCTCAGTTTCCTCATCTGTAAATTAAGTTCAGAGGTACTTCTCTCAAGGGGCCATTCGGAGGATCAAATGAAACTATGTTTATAGTGTCTGGCACAGTGCTTAGTGCTAATGCATAGATGCTACTCATAGCAGTTACATGATAATAGTAATTACTATAATTATTGCCATTAAATTAAATTCCAGAACCTTCATCATGACCCTGCATCGACAGATGCCTTTCCATAGTCATCATAGTTTGTGGTAGGGAGCAATACAGCTGCAAGAAGATTCCACGCCCCAATCCCCAATCCAAGGCTGTGAATCTGATGAGACATCACACCCATGAATATGTTACAACCAATATATTTAAAGGACTAATCAATTGACTTTAAAATAGAGTATCATAGATAATCCAAAGCAGGTCCAATAAAAATCATTCAAGCCCTTAAAAGCAAAGGCAGTCAAGACAGAGAACTGAAATCTAAGAAGGACTTAACCTGTTGTTGCTGGCTTGAAGATAGAAGGCATGTGTGAGAAAGAAATGAATTCTGCCAACCACCAGCGAGGCCTCCCAAGTCCCCAGATAAGAAGTGCATCATGACCAACATCTTGATTTCAGCCTTAGGAGACACTAAGCAGAAAACTCAGCTGTGCCCAGACTTCTGACCCATAGAAACTGTGGGATAATAAATGGATGTTGTTTTAGGCACCTAAGTTTATGGTCATGTGTTAGGGCAGTAATAGAAACTACTACAGCCATCTGTCCCTTATTATAAGAGACAGTTTTTGAACATGCCATCATTTTTCTACCTCAGGGCCTTTGCAAAGGCTGATTCCTCCATCTATGAGCTCTTTCCCCAACTCTTCACACAGCTAACACTGTTTATGCATACTTGGTGTCAGGTCAAATTTTACCACTTCATAGAAGCAGTCTTTGACTTTCTAAAGGGGATCCCACCACTACCTCCCCCCCACCATTTAGACTCTCCTTCAAGACCCTATTGGCCTCTTCCCAAGCTTTTGTCAGAGTTTGTAATTATTTCATCTTTTTTCTCATTCATTTTTATGTACTTGTCTGTAAATGCAGCACATACCATGACCCAATAAATAGTTACTGAATGAACATGGTTTAATACTCTATCGCACTTGATCTTTATGAATTGTATCTGCTTCCATGAGGTATTATTATCCCCATTTTACAGATGAGGAACCCAAAAAGTACAGAGATTGAGTAATGTTCCCAGGACCACACAGCCCTTAAGTGATTCAGCCTGAGCATGACCCCAAAGTGATTGTTCTCAGTCTCCAAGCTTTCATGCCCCTCTGATATAAGGTCTACAGATAGGAAAATATAACATCAGAGCAAGCCAACAGATTTCATTCCCCCAAACTCAGATTTTTGGAGTGCTCTGAGATGTAACAGACCCTTACATTCAAACCTTCACCTCAAGCCACAGCAACTGAGGCATGGTCTCTGTATCAGTGTCAGGGCTGCCAAAACAAAATGAGTGGCTTAACACAACAGAAATTTATTATCTCACAGTTCTGGAGGCTAGAAGTCTGAAATCAAAGTGCCAGCAGGGCCGTGTTCCCTCCAAGACCTGTAGGGGAGAGTCCTTCCTTGCCTCCTGCTAGATTCCGGTGGATGCTACGATCCTTGGTGTTCCTTGGCTTGTAGCTCCCTCACTCCAGCACTCCCTCTGTCTTCACGTGGCATGTTCCCCTTGTGTATCTGTTTCCACATTTCCCCTTTTTATAAAGACATGTAAGTCATACTGGATCAAAGGACCACCCTGGTCTAGTATGACCTCATCATTACTTAACTAATGACACCTGTAAAGACCCTATTTCCAAAGAAGGTACATTCTCAGGTACTGAAGATTAGGATTTCGACATATGAATTTGGGGGCCACAATTCCACCACTAACAATCTTCATACTACAAATATGTGATTCTGATGTTTATCTCTATGTCTGTGCAGGTCCTGCTCCTCTCTGCTGATGCGCGGCTCCTCGTTACCCGGGTAGACCACAGCGGCTGAGGTCAGAGGCTGCCACTGCTGCCACGGTGGCTGCGACAGGAGGGAGCAATTAGAGAAAAGCCTTGTTTGTGAAAGCCGAGCTCTGCCGCCTCATTACTTTCTCCCCCACTTCCTGCTTCCTCCTTGCTCTCTGGTCAGGCTCTTGGGTGGTCATTTACGGGAAAGCACGTAATAGGCATGATTCACTGTGAAAGTGTGATCACTGTCTTGGACATTTGATTTTTGTAAATGAGAGTTTTACAAAAGCATCTGCGGTTGACTCCTTTCTTGATGATTCTAACTGGAGACAAAAATAGAAACATGTACAGCAACCACCAAAATTAATGGCGCCAGATTATTAAAACACTAAAATGCCCGCTCCTGACTCTGCAGCCAGTCATGACTTGTATATGTTTTATTGTACTAGCAAGAGACCACCGCACAGCTTGAAGTGTGACTTTGAGGTCACTGAACACGGGGAATTCTCCAACTGTTTCACGGCTACCACAGGGTATGTGTGCAGAGCCTGCATATTTGCAGGAGGAGAAAAAAAAAATGTTTTAAAATTAGCCAGTCAAAAATTTCCAATAATAGAAAAATTGTGAGACGAAACCCATAAAATACGCTTTAGGGCATCTACTATCTATTGGATATATTGGGACTGGAGCAAAGGACCCCTGGCTTTTAGTAAAATAAGTGTTGCGCTTCTTAAGCTGTTTGTTCCCACTCATCTCAGGCTTCCCGATAGCCCATGGTTACCAAAAGGAAAGCAGTAAGAATAAAACATTCTAATAATCAAACCACACTGCTGTTCATGAAGTCCTGGCATTCTGGGTCACATGTTCCAAAATAATAATTAGATATTTGCTACTGGTATGGCTTGGAAACAGGAAAAGACAACGGACTCTCTGCAATACAGGGACAGGCATTAACCCGTTAGTGCCTGGATGCTGGAGGAGGTTTGAGGCGTCCAGAAAAAGGATGTCCAAGAAGGGGCACTCGAGGGACAAAGGATCATATTTACCAACTGATCAACTGTATCCATGTGAACCAGGTACAGACCAACACTGCAAATTTATACCCCAAAGCTCACCTTGGATGTAAGTATCTGTAGACACACTTTACCATAAAGGATATTGGTTGGTATTTTCTTGGGGGTACAATGTGAGGTTCTCCCAGCTGTCCCTTGCTATGTCCCTCTAAGGTCCTATTAAGCCACTGAATTGTGGCATTGTTTTACCTGAGCCTCAGCTGTCCGTATGAGGGGAGTCTTGCTGAGTCAGAGGAGTCCCTATGTCACTAGATGGTAAGCCCCTATTCACAAAAAGGTGGTGTTTCCCAGACATTTCCAATACAAGATGTGGCGTTTTTACAGGAAGCACTAATTTTACAGGAAATAAATATATTCAAAGACACTCATACAGATTTTCTGCTCAACAGAGATGATGCTTACTTTAACATAGCTTCAGACATTCCCCCAGGTAATTTCCCATTATACCCTGTGATATAGCTGTCACAGGTCAAAATGGAATAATGGTTCATTACCGTAGTAAAAAAAAGAATAGTTGGAAAATCCATAAACTGTTTCTCTGTAAGCTTAAAGGAAGAAAACAGATAGCCATAAGAATAATCCATATTCTTTAATTAGTTGTCAACAACTGAAGCTCAAATCTCACATTTAAATAAAATCTGAATTTCCAGATTGGCTTTAAAAATTGATGACCTGGCCACCCTGGACCTGCCTTCCCACATTACAGCAGAGTCAGGAAGGGCTGGCCCAGTGGTCGGCCCCAATTCATCACAATCCCCACCTACTTGACTCATTTCTGTTACCCGCCTGACCTCTGTGGGCACTTGATTATGTCTGCTATTGCCAAGGCCAATTTCCTTCCGTAAGGAAAGGCCTCTTTATTGATTAAAACTTTTCAGAACATTAACCTGAATTTTCTTATTCTTGGTCACCGCATGTGAAATTCAATACTCAAACTATCCCAAAACATCCTCAATTGCTATTCAAGTCAGATGCACTTACTTAAATAAGCAATTAGCCTTGGCAATAAAAGCCTGAAAAGAAATGAAGTTCATGAATCTGCTACTTGTTCTTCCCCAGATGATGCCATTAGTCAGTGTCCAAGTGTTGATGTGTAGCAAATATTGTGCCAGTTCTGGTACCAAGGAGACTGAAGACAGGAGCGTCTAATGTTTCAGAAAACTCAAAAGGGGCAGAAGGTGAGGTTGGCTGAGAAGTGGTAAATGAATCTACTAAATGTCTGCTGTGCATACAGTGCTCTACTAGGCAGGCTGTGAGCTTGGGAGGAGGGGTAGAAATTGAGACAATGGACCCCCATTTTCTTGGGAGTACAATGTGAGGTTCTCCCAGCTGTCCCTTGCTATAGCCCCCCAAGGTCCTATTAAGCCACTGATCTGCGGCATTGTTTTATCAGGACCTTGGCTGTCCATGTGAGGAGTCTTGCTGAGTCAGAGGAGTACCTATGTCACTAGCTGGTTAGCTGGTTTTCTTGGGGGTGGGTACAATTTGAGGTTCTCAGTTGTCCCTTGCTACGACCTTAAATATATGAATGGTTAATATATAATGCATATATATGTGAATATGAATATGCATTTATACATATATATATTCATATATGTATATATATGATATATGACTTGCCACTGGTTGGGAAATCAAAATAACCATAAAGTACATCTGTAAATCAATGGCTGGTATTTAGGGTACAAGTATAACTTAAATATTTTACAGCCTTAATATTTTATAAATAGGAAAAGCAAATTCCCTGTGTTATATAGAGTCTCTTCATAGAAGGTTGATAGACTGTCAAATATATGCATAAACATGCTGGAAAAAATTCAAAAATATATAGTCATTTTTACCTCTCTGCTCAGAATAAATTAGTGCTGCCTATAGAGTTTCATCTATGAAACTTGACTTAGGTTTGCCAACAGGCTCAGTTGAAAGGCAATACATATTTTACCATTGTCTACAGTAAAAGGAAAATGAAAACTTTGTAGAAATCACTCATATGTTCTCATCTTCCTCCTCCTTATCCCTAGATCCCAGTACTTTTCCTACCGTGGAAGGTAGGAAAATCAAGATCCAGCACATGTCCTCCCCTTGGGAAGTCTCAAGCCATGAACTGGAGCTGAGGTGACTGACTGCTCCTTCCCTTTGACAAAAGGTACTTAATCTCCAAATATACGGCTTGAAAGAAAAAACTTTAAAGAATAAAAACTAATTTTCAAACACTTTTCTTTCACAATTAAGCATAGACTTGACTGAAACAGAAGCTCTTGCTAAATCTGAATGGCTGAAAAACCCCACATTTGACTCAGTTGTTTTGTAACAGAGTAGGGATAGGTAAGTTGATGTACACTTACACGCCTTAATTTAATAAATAAATATTTATTGAGTACCTACTGTGTACTAGATACTAGGGATATAAAAAATGCAGCCCCTGACTTAAAAGGGCTCAGTCCATCAACATTCATGATGTCTGATGAAGAATCTGATATCATAAATGCTATAGTAACAGTATATACAAAGTGCTATGGGAGTATTTCAGAAAGAGGCACAGTGAATCTATCAGTTAGCTACTGCTGCATAATAATGCACCCCAAACTTGGACACAAAATGCCAACCATTAATAATTTCTCACATGTATAAGAGTCAGCTGAATGATTCTCCTGTTCTTGGCTTGGCTCAATTATGTACCTGCAGTCAGATGCTGGATGGCCAGTCCAGGGTAGCCTTGTCTGGGTCAACCTGGGTTATGACTTGGCTTTGTTTCATGTGTCTCATTTCCAGTAGGACCCCCTGTACATGTTCTCAGAGAAAATGCAGAGGATCAAGCAGGAAAAAAAAAAAAAGCCAAAATTGACATATGGCTTTTTTAAGCCTCTGCTTGAGTGAAATTTTTACTCTCCCTTTAGCCTAATCAAGTCACAAGAACAAGCCTAGTGTCAGTTTGAGAAGGAATCATCAAGTAACTGAACAAAGGATATGGACACAAGAGGACATTTAATTAGGGTCATTGATAAAAATTGCTCTACCCAGTGGAGAAAGAAGAAAGCATATGTGGAGGTGACTTTGTAGAATGAATAGAATATTTTAAAGTGTAGACAGGGAAAGGGTATTTCAGGTGTAAGAAAAACAGATGAACAGTTTCTTCACTGCAAAGGAGAGACTGGCAGAAAGAGAGAAACTGAAAGCTAAGGAACCAGTTAGGAGCTGCTACAGGTGCATATGCAAAAAATAATTAAAATAAAATAAGGACTAGAGCCAAGATAGCAGCAACAGAGAAGGCAAGAAAGGAAGGGATTGAGAGGCATCATGAGAGCAGAATCTACACGAACAAATGGATATAGGAGCTGGGCAAGAGACAAGACTCAAATGTGAACTGAAGTATGTGTGATGAGCATCTGAGTTGATGACACTGTTAGTAACAGATCATCAAAGAGAAGCAAGTTTGGGGGCAAAGAGAATGAGCTCTGGTTTTGTCATGTTCATTTAGAGGTACCTGCAACAGTAGAGAGATCTGCCATATAAAGAAGAAAATTTTCAAAGATTAATGAGCACTGCTGAGGGCAGCTGTGATAAATTGGAAAGAGCCATAACTATGGAGCTGGAACTGCTGGAGTCCCAGCTTTTCCCCTTATTAATTGTGTGAAAATATCAGAATAAAGCAGAGAAGAAAATGCGGCAACACAGGGGGTTACCAATTGTTCATTTACTGATATGTTTTAAATCCTTATCTTGCTTTTGCTTTAGTGCTGCCTCTTCCTTCAGTCTACATCTTCTGTTCATTTTATAAAATCAGCCATGCCTACAAAATTCTTCAGGAGGAAAAAAAATCTGTGTATCCAGAGGCACATGCATTTCACCTACAGGTTTCATAAACCACTTGAGTTTTTTTATTATCAATAAGCTCTGTTCAGATAAGCTTACTGCTAAAACTTTGAGTTACTGTAATTTAAAAAAAAAAAACCTTAGCTGTTTTGCATTTATATTGACTTATTTTTGCATTATTGTTATTTCATCAGGAAAAAAATTGACTCAAATAACTTTTAGATATGATTTCCAAAAGGTGACTGAGTTCGTAAACATGATTGGATTGGATTTGGATACCAAAAAGTTTTCCAGTGAAACATAACGTACAATTTTATGTTGAAAATGTATGGCAAAGTGGAGGGTCGTTATACCAAAACTGACTCCACAGACTGCCTTCAGGAGTATATCTACTACAAAAATTCAGCTTAACGCTAAAGTGTAGAGGGCACAGAATTACTAAGAAGCCTTTGTAATAACCAAGTCTAGGCAGGCCAAATGTATTTCTGATGGGACTGAACTTAAGCTGGATTTGTGGGAGTAGAGACGTAGACTGAATGAGAGAGAGAGGACAGTGCAGAACTGGCAAGGAAGATGGTCTATTATATGCTGTATACTCAGCAAGCATTAGCAGCTGGAATAAAGAGTTGAGTTGAGGGCAGAATCCTGAGACCTTTGAAAGCTCCCTAAACCTATAGATGAAGATCAGACTCATTTGTTTAGCCTTCATGGCCTTCCTAGACCCATCCCACTCCTCTCCAGCCTCCTCTACTCCAGCTAGATGGGTCCACCTCAATCTCCTACCAGCCTGCCAGACTTCAGAACTATTAGTCCAGATTGAGAGTATGGTTCTCAGTGCTTGGCTGTGTGTTAGCGTCGACCTGTGAAGTTTTGTCAGCCTTGCTGTTTGTTTTTAATGTATCTGTCCGTCCTCCCCAAAAAAGAGAGGACAGATATATTAAATGCCTTGGCATCAGCACCCAGGTCTAATGCAAGTTTTTGGAGACACTGGTGAAGAAAATCAACATTTGTTTTGAGGGTGATTTTAATGAGTCTGATAATGATTGACACCTCCCTACGGAAACATGATACGAAAGTCACAAAGAGAGACACGCATTTGTCCTCCCGGTGGCAGATTAATGACTTTTTGAAAGCTGCTGTCTTCAAGAGCCTTCAAGAAGTATCATAGCCAGACACAACTGAAGAATAGAAGTCAGCGATTCTCCCCAGTCTCTCAGCATCCTCCAGATAGGCGGCTTGATCTGTAAGTCAGTTACACTCACAAAAGGGACTTTCGGCTTCTGTTGTTCTCCCTTTTAAAACATCCAGCATGAGAACAGCCTTGTAAGCAGGGCGAAACAGCCCAAGTCGGTTGCCAAATAGTCTGCATGTGGGCGCTAGCTGTTTACCGGAGTTGTTAGGAACACAAGCTGCAAAGGGAGTGCAAGGACAGCTCCTCTCCTTGGAGGGAGGGTATTGTTGAAGGCTTCCCACTCTACCCCCTGGTTCAGTGATTCCAGAAGGGCTCACAGAACTCAGAAAAGCTGTTACATGCACTGCCATGGTTAACTACAGAGAAAGGACACAGGTTAAAATCAGGAGAGAGACCAGGCACAAGCTTCCAGCTCTCCTTTCCCAGTGGAGTTATAGGGACAGCACTTAATTCTCCCAGAAACAACGTGTGACAACACCTATACAGTATTGCCAATCAGGGGAGTTTGCCAACTCTTAGTGTCTAAGGTTTTACTGAAGGTCGGCCATATAGGCATGGAGCACCCTTGTGGCTGACGTTTGTCTCTCAGCCTCCAGGACTCCAGAGGTCAAACTGGTACCACATGCCCCAGACCCCCACCATAAATCACACCGTTAGTATAAACCATCCGGTGTGGTTCAAAGCCACAGGTAAACAATGACACTCTTGTCAAGTATCCTATTCTAAGGTCTCAGAGGTTCTCTCTCAGGACCCAGCGAAAGGCCAGACCTTTCTTTGGGGTGTGTGTGTGTGTGTGTGTTCTGCTTGTGTTTTCATAAAGGAAAAGAAGTATTTCTCTGGGACCTCACATTCCTAACTCTTACAATGAAGGACAAAACTGAAGTGCAATCATCCATGTCTTTGAGGTCTTGATTTTAGGTCTATAAAGCACAATACTTTTCAATCCCACATATAACAGAAGAGTATAATGTATATGCCGAAAAACAAGAATGAAAGCCTAAGTCTTTCAACATTTTCTGTGCGAATTAACCTTCTGCTAAACATTCCGAAAAGTCAAGAAACAGTCTTTAGCCTTGAAATAGTCTTGGTTTTCAGTATTTTCTTTCCCTCTTCCATACACTTGGCTATCAGATATTTTTTTAAACATGTATTTTACCGAAATATCCAGTGTTGAAGTTTTGAGAGGCCTCAAATCCAAGTCAGAACATCTTAATACAATTCTCCTAAAGAGAGACTAACATAATGTACACAAGAAATCCTCTCCCTCTGATTATACCCTGTCCGTGAAATCTCTGTTGTTTGGGTTTTTTTTTTTAACACAAAACTCTTATCTATTTTTTTGCTGCCTACTTTAAAGTATTTGCACATTAAATCTATGGTCTTGGATCCATGTTGGTTTCTTTGTGTCTGTATTTAATACTTTCACCAAAGGGCAAGAGCAGCTTCTAGATATGCTAAGAATCCTATCGTTTTATGGACTGAGAGGAA
This sequence comes from Camelus bactrianus, assembly GCF_048773025.1. Classification (NCBI taxonomy): domain Eukaryota; kingdom Metazoa; phylum Chordata; class Mammalia; order Artiodactyla; family Camelidae; genus Camelus; species Camelus bactrianus. Next base: position 37,033,890 of record NC_133550.1, on the reverse strand, counting down.
AACAATCTGCAACTCTCAGAGAACTAAACAAAAATCAGAAGTTTGTGCTGAACCTGAGAGTCTCCCACACTGTACCCAGGCTTGTGCCAAATTTGTACAGGTGTACACCACATGAACAAATGAACAAATGTGATTATGAGAGCACTCAGGATGCACCTGAGTCCATAACGCATCTCTCCCAAAGTGGACTTGTGCATCTGTTATGAGCTTGAAGTATTTGCTTACTTGCCAGCAAAAAGCTACTTAAACTGCTAAACTTGTACTCTATCAGGTCTTATGGTTTTGAAAAGAAAGAAACAAAACATGATAAGATGACATGACAGGAGTGTCACCGTGTGCTCGATGTGAAGGGAATACGAAGCCCAGCAGAAGAGGCACAAGATCTGAGGTGTCCCAACTCTCAAAATATTATGGTGATTAGATTGCCCTCCTTTTGTTCTAGGAATGCATTGCTACTTGGGAGGAATGTTGAATTGCAAAGGTTATTTAATGTGGCTTTATAATAAGGTTTGTTAAGGGCAAAAAAAAAATACGTTTATTTGGAAAATAATCATGGGCAGGATGTTCCACACTCCAGACCCTGGATGTTTGTAAAGATACCCTCTTCATGTAGTCCTTACCCTCCTTCTCAGCAACACTGATGCCCTAGATGCTTGCTCCTCTCCCTACTTTGCAGTGTCCTAAACCTGATTTTTTGTCATAAACTTCTCCAATTTTTCATTCACTTAACAAATTTTTTAATGCCTTATCACTCCCTGCCCACATAGAGCTTAAATTCAAACTGGGCAAAACAGATGATTAACATAATATATATGTAATTTAATTATGTTAGAAGGTGCTAAGAGCTTTAGAGAAAAATAAACAAGGTGAAAAAGATGTGAAAGTGACAGAGGGCTGAACCAAAACCTTCCTGTGTTCTTTCTGTTTTCCTTATACTTCTCAGCTGTTCTGATACACTGATTCAGCTTGATTTGTTGCTGGGAGAGGAAAAAGCAATTTTTTTTTCTTTCTCCTTTGCTTTCCCACTAGTGTGTACAATGTGCCAATAATAACTAATATTTGAATGAAACCTTCATAATTATTATTTCTTTTAATTCTCAAAACAATCTGTTCGAAGAAAACAACCCTCAGAAAAGTGAATAGCTTGGTTAAGGTCAAACAGCTGCTAAATAGCAAATAGGAATCTTGAATCCAGATTCTCTGAAACCAAGTTGCATGGACTTTTGTATACACAGTCACTCTCACTGTTTGACACCCAAAAGAAAAGCTAAAGGTACGAATATCAGGCCAGGTGGTGGAGAGAATATCTCAGCTAAATGGCAAAAGAATCATTCATGAAGGCAGGAGGTAAACTGTTCTGGTGGATACTCCAGGTGCTCAAGTAATCATTCAACAATGTTTATCGAGTGTCTATTATGAGCTAGGTGCTAAGAGTCATCTGCATATATGGTAGATTTAACTCAATATACAGTGTCAAGCTGAGGCATGAATGTTTTAAATGAGAATAAGATATCATATTAATGATTGTCTTATGGGCCTATTAACTTTAATAGAGATCTAGGGAAAAAATTACTAGTAGATGGAGAAAAAGAAGAAATAACATAGGAAGTGTAAATAAACTAAATTTAGAACTAAGGGCAGAATTAAGTGTTAAATCAGAGAGTGCTCCCATTACCTTAATAGTAAGTTCAGTAGGGTGAAGTCAGGCAATAGCATTAATCACTGTAAATTCTTTTTTAAAAACCTTGAAGAGAGACATTGTGGGAAACAGCTATGGTGTAATGGACCAAGCACAAGATTTAAGACTTTCCAGTCCTCACTCTGTCATTTAGCAGTTTTGTGACCTTTATCTATAAAATGAAGTTAATAATCCTTACCCATCATGGTTGGGATTTCATAAGGTCACACATGTGTATGTGGCACCAAGTGAGCATTTTTGTCAGAACTCTTGCAACTGCAGGCGACAGAAATGCAACTCCAAACGTTATTTACTGGCTTGCATGAATAAAATAAAATGCAGTGCTAGGGCTTTAAGTATGTCTCGAGGCAAGAACTCCACTGCTGGCACCAGGAGCCCAGCTCTCTCCATCTCTTGGCTATGCTCTCATTTGTGCTAACTGCATCCTCAGGTTGGCTCTTCCCTTGAGGGAACAAAATGGTGGCTGGCAGCTCCAAACATAAACCTTCACAGTTACAGAGTTTTTTCACCATAATTCCACCCAAAGTCTTAACAGTGCCCTCTCTGTCCTGGACTGGACCACAGGCCTACCTCTAAACCAACCATTATGGACAAGGCAATTTACTGCCCTGATCTGCCTGGTTTGGGCCATATGCCTTGTTTTGGAGCCAGAGATAAAGTTAGCCCCAAATGACCTTCAGACACTAAGGGAGAGAAGGATGATGTCCCAGAGGAAACCCAGAATGCTGTTGTAAGAAAGGAGACACTATAAAATGACAAAAAAACAAACTAAACCCAATAGTATAGAGGTTCAGTTAGTATTTGTTGCATCTGGATCAGGTGCATTTGGGTATCATGTCTCTGAATAGACCAAAAACAGAGTATAGAACCCAGTCCCTGTGCTAATTATGTTTTCAAAATAATGTTTCTTCTGCAAGAAAATGCAATAATAAAAATGCCACTATTTTCTTTGAGCACAGAGAGCCCACTCAAATAGCCTTGAGCTTCAGAAAAAAAAAAAATCATCGCTATGAAAAATGCATTTCTTGCTTGGCTCATGAGCTGGGGAAGAGGATATTGAAATATTAATATTTAGTGCATGCATGTAGAAATGACCCTGTATGCATAAATATGCCTTAGCATCTCCATTTATACCTACATCAAGGAAAAAATTAAATTATGACATACTGCTGTGAAAAAATGAAATGAAACACCAGACATATATTAAACTTAAAGAACAGAAATGAACCCACAACTCAAGAAAATTTGGAATCTCAGATACTCCGCTTTCCTTAATATAGATCTCTGTGCTCTTCTCTGTTTCTATTGACTAGTTGTGAACTGAGTGATATACAAAATTAATAGCTTTTTACATGTTGCTTTGCCCAAAGAACCTGAAAAAGCAAGTCTCTCCCAGCTTAAGTACAACATGTTTCTCTACCACCCAATTCCTCCCTCTCTTCACAACCACGATTCTAGAAAAGGCAGTCTACACTAGCTGTCTCTTCTTTTTCACTCCTGCCCCCATTCACACACTAGTTCATGAAAAACTGGTTTCTGTCTCTACCACATAGGAACCGCCCTCACTAATGAGCTTTTCCCAAATTCAACAGATCCTTTCCCATCCTTATTTTATTATGTATCTATTATGTTCTCTCTTCTGGAAACTCTCCTTTCTCGATTTCCGTTTCACCAATCTCTCCTAATTTTCTGCCTACTTCTTTGGGTGCTGCATTTCAGTCTCCTTCACAGCTCCCTTTCCTCTGTCTACCTTTTAAATATGATTTCCCTGTGTTGGTTCTTACTCCACATAATCTCCCATAGTCCTCTGTCTTCACTTTCCCTTTATACGCTGGAGGCTCCCAGATCTTTATCTCAATCCGAGATATTTGTCTTTATCAAACTGCCCCTGGACATCTCCAGTGGTCTGTCCTATGCTTGGGGAAAGAGGACTAGGGGAAGATCCCAGAGAAACAGCAATATCTAACAGATGTACGGAGGAAGAAGAACACTCAAGGCTCAGAGATGTACGAAAACCAGGGGTGAGTGATCTCCTGGCAGCAGAACCAGAAAGATTTTTTGAAAGAAAAAAGGGTGTAAAAGTATTATATGAAAGATCAAGTGACATGAGGGCTGAAGACTACCCTTTTAAATTAATACCTAAAAGTCATCTGGGCAAGAGACATTTCAGTGGTTAGGCATAAGCAAGCTGTGCCGGGTTATAAGCCCATATATTTTTTCTCTCTAACTATGTTCATGTATTATTCTGACTTAAAATAAAATTTAGAAAAATTAACAAAGTAAAATTTAGTAACAAATATAACCACAAAACATTTTAACTAATTAATTAATTAATTATCATCTCACATAAAAAGAAGTAAGCCAACCAGAAAAGCAAATATAGAGAACATGAGCCATTGTTTTAAGAACTTGACTGAGGTGGGTAGAAATAGCTAATTGCAGATGAGGGGTAACAAAGTGCTTCTTTATTGGATTGATTGAAGGGGTGCTCATTTTTAAGCCAGGAGAAAAATTGAGGCTCTTTATTAAAGGGGAAAAACCAATACGGAATTAGAAGTGGGAAATCCAGGAATTGGAGAGGGAGGGGGAGATTGTAATGCTGGATAAACTTCCAGCCACCTCCACTGGGTTCTGTCAAGAGCACAGCTTCGCATGTGCTTCACCCAGTTTCACTTCCAATGCCTTCAGTAATTCTCTTTTGAGCACAGGTTAAAATTTAATCTTCAGCCTTGCATTTAAATGCTCTCCTATATTACATCCCACAAGTCTTACTCAAAATAATGCTGGGGGCCTTTCCTTACTTCTTTGTTGTCTCTCTGCTTGTAGATAAACTCATCTATTTCTTAAGACCTAGTTCAAGTTCCTCTTATTTTCCCCAACTTCCTCAGTTCACAGCAATCACTCCCTATAGAGAACTTCCATGGCATTTATATGGTTCTTCATTTTTCCTGACTTGTATAATTATTTTTACCCAATTATGTACACATTCCTGTGTACAATCAGTCATAAACCCATAAAGAGTTTTGCCCTTCCAGCATCTGGAGAATCCCCAGCTTTGACTGTGGGGCCCTTGTATTAGGGGCAATTACAACAGAGTGGTTTTGTAAAAGCATTGGCAAAGGCTGACATTGACTCTATGGAGTTCAGTAGGGAGCAGCAGGAGCCAGATAAGACATAAGACAGAAAAGGGGAATGCACAATTCTAGGAAGATCAAAGCCATTCAAATAAGTATTTATTGAGCAACTACTATAAAGAGGGTACTGCCCTAGATACGAAAGATACAGCAGTGAACAAAGCAGAACTCTGCCCTCATGGAGCTTACAGTCCAGAAGAGCAGACACGTAATTTCAACTGTGACATGTGGAAGAAAAAGGAAAGAGTACTATGAGAGAGTACCATATCCTGTATATTCCTGGTGGCTTGAGCACAGCCTGTTACACAGAGGGCACCCCCTGCCTGAAACGAGGGAGAAGAGAAAGGAAGGAAAGTGAAGGGGAGGGCAAGGAAGGAGAAAAGAGAAGGGACATTAGCTAGGGATCAGATTACCTCCTATGTCATTGATGGTATAAATATTGATGGATTCACAAAACAGATATTTATTAAGTACCTACTGTATGTGAGATACTGAGATGGAGTTATTTTCTATTTCTTACAGGTTGGTGGTGAAAACAAAAAGAAACTTTTGAACTAGGCAACTTCTAGAATCTTTTGCTTGCTTCTCTAATACCATGGACTTCAGTCATCAGCTCCATATAGCAGGGTCCTACCCACATTAGTTGTGCACAGATGTTTGTTGGGTTGAACAGCTAAGGTGAGTTTTCTCAAAGAATCCTAAGTAAAGCAGATGATTTATAGCCACTTCCTAACTTCAAATTTTCTTGTTTGTGAGGCAAAAGGGTATATGTCTCTCTTGTTTCTAAAAAAGACAAGAATTGAGGATACTTCATGAATATCCAAATCCTGAGAAAGGAAAGGATCAGAAGTGAGAGACACCTCAATTGAGCAGCTGCTGGTACACAGTCAGCTGCCATCTCAACACAGGAAACTGCTTCACGTGTCACATTATTTGTCATTTTAATGCAATAACAGAACCTCAAGATTACAAAGTTAAATTTATGTAAATTGTGTTTTGGAAGTTACTAGAGCAGACTGTGGGGGCTGTTTGTACTCAATCTGCTAATGAAAGGACCCATTTCACCCACAGAACATCAAATGAAGGAAATCTTTGCTGTACTTCCTCTGGACTATTTTGAAGATGTAAAGGATTCTGTTAAGAATGTTCCCCCAAAAGTTTTAATTTGGAAGAGATGAGGAGGAGAGAGAAGTCTGTGTTCAACCACTGTCAAAGAGGCCACCTTGGAAGCTGGGGAACGTTCCCTTCATTTTATTGTCTTTTCAGCAAGGCTGGTGGTATTTTTGTTCCCAAGGGATTAATCTATCAAACCCCCAATGTTTTCAGGGAACCACAGACTACTCAGGCAATCCTTATGAGGATGATGTTCCTGCATCATGAGTCTAACATTCATTTCCGTAGATGGCAGCATGACTAATGACAAGGCTTTGCATTTCTATAACAATTTACAGTTTCCAGGCCACTTTCACATTCATCATCTCATTTGAGTCTCATGACAACCCTGTGAGGTCTGGAGGGCAGGAATTATTGCTCATATTTCAAACGAGTAAGAGGAACTCAAGGCTTAGAGGGGGTGTCGCCTCCTCAACTTAGCAAATAATGAAGTCATGACTCTAACGTAGACCTTCGGATACTGATTTCAGTGTTTTTATCCACAGCAAGTGTCCCAGTGTTTTTTCCATAGAAAATTTCCCAATTTTTTTCCTGAAGAACCATGGTGCATTTCTGAGCAAATGATATATGTGTGTGTGTGTATATTCTTTTTTTCTTTTATCGGCTGAGGTTCAGAACAGGAGACAGAAATCACTCTAAGCAGAAAAGGAATTTAATATGAGAAATTGGCTGATTACAAAATTTTTGGAAGGGCTGGAGAAGCAGAAGTCAGGTGCTGCCCCAGGCTATTCCACTCAAGAGTCCATCACTGTCTCCACGATACCAGAGTCTAGAAGCAGCTACTGTCACATGACAAAGCCAAAACTGCCTTTAAATAATATTGTCCCTATTACCTTGCTTCTCAGCATCAGCATCAGCAGGAAACTTGCCCGCATCTCACTTTCACTTCCCAAATTTCATAGGAATGCATGTGATTGACAGAACTGAATTCTCAACCAGAAACTGCAGCTGCAAGGGAATCTGGGGAATGTAGTTTTTAGAATGGGGTTGAGCCCACCAATCACAGTCTGAATCATAACCCTTTTAAAAATGCATGGTACTCATCAACATTTAAGGCTATTTTTTAAAAAATCCTACAGTAAAGGAAACATTAAACTTTAACCCTGCTAAACTCAGCTTTTTCCAAAATTATTTGACCACGCAACTTTTTATCCAGCAGCCCTTCATTAAGCTAAACATGCTGAGGGAAACTCTGCACTGCAGCAAGCTGGGGGCAGCCATAATGCCGCATATACATATGGGCCTCAGTGTGTCAATCAAGCAACCTATAAACATAAAATCAGTGAGCATCTGCTGCGGGCACTATGGTGGCCACTGGGGCAGCTCCATAAGCCAATCCCAGGCAATGCAACAAAGGTGAGGCGAAATCCCTTCCCTTGGAATAGTTACAGTGTAGTTGAGAAAACACCCCTTTAGGCCTGGGCCCCCAGAATTTAAGATGCCAGAATTAATACTAAGTTAAGGAAATGAGTTAAGACAAGTAACTGCTGACACAACATTATAAAATAATTATAAATTAATAAAAATGTTAAAAATTAAATTAAATTAAATTTTTTAAAAAGAGACAAAGAAAAAAAAAAAAGACTAATGACTGCTATAGGACGGAAATCATGATCCATCTTTGAGGATCAAATCTAGCCAGCAATCTGAGTTTCCAAAAATAACTGAATATTGTTAAGTGAGTCAAGTACTCTCTGTTGACAGGCCCCCAACACTCTCTGTTGACTCATATCTGCCAAAGTCATAAAATTATGTTTCTCTTTGGCATCTGTAGGTATCTGAGTTTGATGCACACAGGTAGACACATGCAGGTGAGAAGACTTTGTGGAAAAGGTGGGATTTGAAGGCTGAGTGGGACAGCATCCTCAGCAGCACTTCCCCAGACTTCTGAGAGAATATCCATGTTACCTACACTAGTGGGCAGGATATGGTTCAAGAATAACCCCAGATTCAGCCACGGAGGCCTTGCTGAGCACTCTGGAAACAAGTCTCTGCCTCTTTGCAGTGGAGAAATTTCTAGTGAGAACAGAATATATGAGGCAGGCCTCAACTGTGATTTAGGGAAGAGACAGCTTCTTTCCCTAAAGCAAAGAGGGTACAGAAGAGGAAGCCAACATATCCCGTCTCATTTATGAGGGAGAGAGAAAACACATGCTACATAATGGCTGTTGCATCTCATTATTTTAGTGGGGCTTCCACCATGAACTAAGCCATCTTTTCTGCATCCAGACTCAACTTTTAAGTGGCTTAAGTGCAATACTGAAAATACAATTCCCCATGCACTCAAATTTGGAAATCTTATCCTATAACAATTTGGGATTTTTTTCTCCCCTCATCCCCACCCCACCCCACCCCACTCATTTATATTGAAGAAACCTAATACTCACAGTCTATTTTTTCTAATGTTTTCAAAAAGAAATTCATTTCAGGAGGACTTTTAAAAGCCCTAAAGAGCATCAATTAGGGAATATAAAAATGAAGGGTTTTTTTTGTTTAAAGATAGTAGCATTACTCAGGGCCATTAAAACTGGCTTTGGGAAACTGAAGAGAAACTGGAATGAACGAAAAATACTTCAACAGATCTTTTTGTACCACATTGTTCGAATTATTTCCAAAGAGATCACTATTGGATAAGAAACTACTCACTGTAAACGTTATATAGCTGGTTTTATACCATAAACATGGTGACTGAACTATTTGAAAACCAACCATGCCATCCATCACCTTCAAAATGGATAGTTGGTATCCATTCTGAAAGAAACACACTTTTCACTCATTACCAACTTCCTGGAAGCTGAATTAACGTTGTTTCCCCTATTACAGCAAACATGCATGCATGTCACCCACAAAGGATACCCCCAAGGCACTCAGTAAGCAAAGGGAAGAGTTGGGATCAGGACGTGGAGCTCTGGCTTCCTGGCCTATGTGGAACACACCAAAACCAACACCCCTCAGATACCAGCTGGTTGTTAAGTCCGTAAATATTCACTGAGTACCTACTAGGCACCAAGCACTGATGTAGGCACTGGGGATATAGCAGTGTATAAAACAGATGTCTCTCTACCATCATGGAGTTTACAATCTAGTGGGGAAGTAGAATGAGACGTGAACAATCAGATGAATACATCATTTTCAGGGATAGAGGACAATGGGGGAGGCAGAATTCTATCAAGAGAGGGTTACAGGGATAGCCTCTTTGAAAAACTCACATTTGAGCTAAGATCTAAAGGGCTGAACTTTCTGAGAAGAGGCCACAGTGAAGTCAGAGGCACTGCAGTGGGAAAGAGTGGGTTGTCTGAAGGGTGACGTGTTTGAAGTGAGTGAAGCAGATAAGAAAAGAAGGTGATAAGGCCAGAGACAGGCCCCCTGGTGAAGAGCTCCAGTTTCATTCTGGGGGCAATGAGAAACCACTGAACGACTTTGTATTAGTCAGCTTGGGCTGCCATAACAAAATGCCACACACTAGGGGGCTTAAACAACACATATTTACTCCTCACAGTTGGAAGCTGGAAAGTCCAGGATCAAGCTGCCAGCCAGTTTGGTTTCTGGTGACGACCCTCTCTCTATTTGTAGACCACCACTTTCTTGTGTGTGCTCATGTGGCCTGTCTGTGGATGTTCATGTGGAGAGAGAACACATTCTCTGGTCTCTTTTCTTATAAGGACACTAATCCCATTGGATCTGAAACCCATCCTTTTGGCCACATATAACATTAATTATTTCCACAAAGACTCCATCTCCAAATACAGTCACTTTGGGGGATTAGGGCTTCAACATATGAATCTGGATGAGACACAAAATTCAGTCTATAACAGGTTTAAAGTAAGGAAATAACATCCTATCTTGTTCCTTTTTTAATGGAGGTACTGGGGATTGAACCTAGGACCTCGTGCATGCTAAGCACGCACTACCACTGAGCTATACCTCCCAACCCACCTTCATTTTGACTATTGTGTGGAGTGTGGCTCATTAGGAAAAAGAGAAGAAGCAGAAGGACCAGGAGTCCTGAAGAGAGAAAACCATGACTTAGACAAAGTTGGTGGTGGTGTCGCAAATTTAAAAAAAAAAAGAAGAAAAGAATTGGGTAATCAAATATTTTTTAAAACTTGCTTAATATTTGGAGAAAACGAGTAAGATCTGGTATATAAAGTAGGAAAGTTAGAACAGGAGGCAACAAATTATCCACTTTTAAACAGACATTACTTAAGTCATTTAAGGAAAGAGAGAACCTGCGTGGGTCCCCACATGGTAACACTGCAGAATTGTTTTGATCATTAGTCTGCTTTCTTGTATTATCATTGTGATTCATAGTTATAGGAAAAACTCAGGAAGGTTGCAAGGTTCAGTTAAGATAGGCAATTAAATGCACAAATGTTCATTAGAATATGTATTAAGTTCCTATTGGTATGTAACAAATTTCTACAAAATTAGCAGCTTAAAACAACACCCGTTTGTTCTCTCACCATTTCTGAGACTCAGAAGTCCTCACATAGCTCAGCTGGGTCCTTTGCAAAGAGTTTCATAAATCTGCAAACAAGATGCCAGCTGGGCTGGGTTCCTGTCTGGACCTCAGAGTTTTCACTCAAAGTCACACAGCTGTAGGCAGAATTCAATCCCTCGCAGTTGTATGACTATGGGCCCTGTTGTTTTGCTGGTTGCCATCTGAGGGCCACGTTCACCCCTACAAGCCACCATTGACCTTCTTTTAAGAGCCCTTCAAATTAAGTCAGGCTCACCAATAATCTCCCTCTTGGTTAACTGAACTAATTAGTGAACTTGGTTACATTTTCAGGCCCCTTTTACCACATAACACAACATAATCACAGGAGTGATATCTCATCATAGTTACAGGTTCCAACAACACTCAACAAGAGGGAACTGTACAAGGGTCAAGGTATCATGGGATGGGACATCTTACCCTGCCTACCAAAGAATATCACCAAATCTGGGAAACTTGTGTAAAGACTTCCCATTATCACAACCTCTTGTCATGCAATTCCTCATAATATATTCTGTTGAAAATCACAGAGGTTGAAACAGAAAAAAATTAATATACTGGCTGGAAAATGAATCTGTTTAAAATGATCATGCTTGTAAAGGGCCAGCTTCTCGGCTGGTCTATGATGGCTCTTTCAGTCCATCTCAATGTCTTCCATATTGCTTTTTGTCAGAAGGTACCTTAAGAAGCCAATTTCTTCTAACTTGGGTTCTTTTCTAGAGAGTGCTGCTCTCTAACTTCTGAATATCTGTCCTTCAATAAAGCAGCAAAAACACATCTCCTTCTAAAAAGGGACAATCCTTCTTCCTAACTGCTCTAGGGCTAGATTGGCTGACCTGAACAGCAAACATACAGACAACCAGCAGCTCACCAACGAGCACTTTAGAAAATCTAAGAAGGAAACCTGAAATAGGGAAAGGTGACAAAAGATGAACTAGAGAATCCAGAAAATTATTTATGGAGGGTGACAGGAATACGACGATGTGTGCAATAAGAAGCCAGGAGCTGGGCTAACAAACTTTTTCACAGCCTTTCCATCAAAAATGTCAAAACTGAAACTGAGCTTCTGCAGACTAGGATGGACATACTTTCTGCCTCATCTGCAGCATGTCAGGACCCCCAGGAGCATACTTTGAAAACTGCTTTTATAGAGAGTGAGGGGCGGGAAGTGTTGGATGTTGAACTGGAAATCTACGGACTATATTTTAGGATTGTAAAGATGGGGCATCCAAGCAAAGAAACAGTGTAAGAAAAGGCAAGAAGGAGAAAGTGAGCAAGCTGTGTCTGGAAGGGAGAAGAAAAAGGGAGTAATTGGGAGCATGGAGAGAGAGGTCTGAATTCACATTAAGTTCAAGTTATGCAGGGGCTTAGGGACGTGAATCTCCCTTGAATCCCCATTCCCCTATCAAGAATTTGGTCTCGATCCTTTGAGTCACAGATATCCACTGAAAGGTTGTAAACAGGGGAGTGACATTATGAATACGATGATTTAAGACAATAATTGTGATAATAATGTTTGATGGATTAGTACAAGGAGAAATAAAGGGAACAGGACCAGTAAGGATGCTACTGCAATAGTCCAGGTGTGAGGTGGTGATGGTCTGTAGCAGAGTGGTCATGTTGAGGAGGAAAAGGATGAGGACTATAAAAGGAAGGAATTGGGAGGCACTGACAGAGTTGATTGATTATAAAGTGTGAAGTGGCATAAGAAGTCAAATCCTAAATTTTAAGCCAAGTGATAAGCAGAATGGAGGTAAAATTTGTTTGGGCAGAGATGGGAAATTTTATAAGAATAGTCTCTGTCTTGTACTTCTTTCATAAACTTCAGGTCACCTGACACACACCTCTAATAATCATATGATAGGTACTCCAAATTCTTCTTGGATGAATGGATACAGGAAGGAAGGAAGGGAAGGAGGAAGGGCGCTGTTTACAGATCCACAGGGCTTGAAACCACTGCTGTCTTCCAACAACACCTACACCCATACCATTCCACACATATTGATCTCCCAGGAGTTATTTCTAGGCTCTTGGGGCCACAGAAATCTGTTCTGAGAAAAATTCTCAAATATTCCTGAATAGTTTACTCTGCAGCCTGAGATATCAAAGGAAGGTGCACAGAAGCCTCCTGGCTTGTCACCACCCTGATGCACTCAGCCCACTGAAGGCCACAGCAGGAATGTCGCTGATGCTTTGCTCTGTCCCACTCCGTTGCCCACACCCCCGTGGCTTCACAAGACTCCTGAGTCCTGCAGTGGTTCAACTGGACCAGAGGGAAGAAGGAGACGGAGGAGTGTGTCAGCACAGACAATAGCTTCTCCAGTCAGGGGGTGCTGAAGCAGAGCTGCAAGGGGGAGCTGGGGTCAGGGGAATAGAGATGGTCACTGTTAGAACAACCTGCTTTTAAAAAGCAAAAGAAATAAGAAAGGCTATTGATCTTTTAAGAAAAAGGAACAAAAAGATGGGAAATAATGGGGGGGGTGGAATCATTTCTTAACAAAAGAAAGCCATCCCCTCCTTATTTTGAGGAAGACGGTCTTATGTAGGCTGTAGTCAGAACTTGTTCATAGTCCCAGTAAAATTATCCAGACCCCAGGTCTAGAAATTAGAATGTAAAGGTAGGAGTCTGTGGGTGAGGTGATTATCTTGGATCTAATTGTTGACCACTTCACAACCCCTAATGAGAGCTTCAGGGCATGTCCATAGTGTGTAGGAGGTGATCCACTGGTCATTTGTTTTCCTCAGTCAAGTCTGTGTCAGCTAAATTCAGCCAGAGATTAATTAATCCTGCTCAAGGGGCTGGGAAACTCTACATAAATCTCATAGATATTATAAATCTCATAGATCTATCTCATTCCTCCATAGTCTTCCCTCCGTTCACACAGGATTCCAAAAACTTTTTCAATTCCCTGTATTTCCTCATCCACCACTGCCGTCACCCAGGCTCCAAGCTACCGGTGTTGCTCATGGCATTAACCCGAATCTAGTCAGGAGAACCAAGCCCAAGGGAATTTAATGTAGGGAGCTCGTTAGAAAGGTGCTGAGAGCCAAACGGAATGATGATGAACTCAGAGATTAGCAACAGCGGGAAGCCAGTATTGCCTCCAAGACCAGAGGAACTGAGGGAAGAGATGGCACTGCTAAAGGTGAAGAGCTAGAGAAGCCAGGTAGAAACAGGAACCATGAAGAAAAGTGTGCTGCAGGATCCAGGCCCACAGACAATGGGACTGTCCAGTAGGTCTGTCCAGGGAGCTGTCCCGGGACAGCTGACACCAAAAAGGACTAACATTGCTCGGAATATTCCACAAAGAAGAGAGAGACAAGAGGAAACATTCTAGCTTCCCCCATTCCTCTAGCTCTGCCATCTCCCTCCACTGCCTCCAAGTGGTTCACCCCACCCAAAAGCAAGTTGGCCAGAGAGTTTAGGAAATACGCTTTGTTTTGCACAGGAAGGGTGGAGAATGGATTTGAGAACGAACAGGTAAGTGATAGACAGGTCAATCACCTCCCAAATGGTATCCCCTGGCTTTTATTTTTGCCTCTCTCCCATTCTTTCTCAACACGGAGATCCCTATAAATTGATTTTCATCACTTCTACCTTTCGAGCAGCTTTCTGTTGCTTCCCAGGGTAACACCTAAACTCCCTCCCACGGTCTACAGGGCCCTGTGTGGTCCTGCCTCTGCCAGTCTTCCCAGCTGCGTTTCAAGTCACTCTCCTGCTCACCCACCAAGCCCCAACCCTAAGTGCTGTCTTCTAAGCCCCTGTAACGTGCCAAACAGCAGGGCCTTCGCACCTGTCCTTCCATCTGTCTGGAAATACCTATCCCCCTTGCTTTGGCTAAATCCTATTCATCCTATAAGTCTCAGATTAAGTGTCATTTCTTCAAAGAGGCTTTGCTGAGCTTTCCCCATTTCAATGAGATGCAATGTTCAGAGTCTTAATCAATCCCTATGCTTTTCCTTCAGGGCACTTCACATAATTTATAAGTATATATTTACTTATGTCTCCATTTTTTAAAATACCTGCTCTTCACCTATCTAGAAACTCGACAACAGTATGTATCTTGCTGAGCTTTGTCCCTCATGTAGCTGCTGCATCTAACACTATGCCTGGCGTTAAACTCCTCATTAAAGAAGGACAGCAGGATGCTGTGGTGGGAGCACATTTTTTAATTTGTATGTTTGTCCAAGATCCACCCAGTCTCCCTTCTGACCCTTCATTTAGAAACCCCGGAACCATCCCTGGATAAATTCTCCCCAACAGTAAATAGGTGTGCAAACCTGCTGTTGCTAAACTGAGCTTCAAGGATACATTTTTTGACTTCTGTGTTTAGAAGGACAAAAAGTTTATTGTGTCCTTTGGAGAATAACTCTTGCTGAGAAAACAGGAGAATTCTGAGGCTGCCAGTTACCTTCTCATGACAACATGTGGAAAAGCTTCCCCCTTTTTATTTCCCATCAACATTGTAGCTTGTCCTTATTTTTTTTGTGTATGTATGTGGCTGTGATTCTGTCATGCTTTGTAATGTTCATTTAATAACATAAGGATATCACAGTATGTTTATATTACTCACAAAAGACCGTACCATTCTTTCTGGATGTGTAGCACATTTTTTAAAAAGCTCCTTTAAGTAGGTTTTGTTTTTCATGCAGGAAAGGCTACTGTGGTGTAATGCAAGTCAAGGACACATCCATGGTTGTAACCATGGCCCCTCCTTGTGGTAAAACACATGCAGTGACTCCAAATGCCATCTCTATTTTTTCCTTTCTATCTAACCTTTCTTTACCAGCAAACCAACAGAGGAGCACAGTCCCCAGGCAATCTCAGTCTGGAATTTTAGCCATGGCGTTGCTACATTCCTGCAAGTTTCCTTACCACCCTACCCGAAGCATTTTCTTAATGGGGCATACCTCAAGCCTTTTAAATTCTGGCTCATTATTTTCCATCCTACCGAGCTAAGTGTGTTATTAATGACAACAACAAAAAAATTAAGTATGGTGTGCACACTAATCTAAAATTTTGAGTTGGCAATTAGTTGGAGCGAAATGCAATTAGATGTTTTCCTTCAAGTCCTAATTTACATGCTGGAAAACATGGGCAGCTTTCACAAGTAATTGCAAAAATAAGCCCTGCTTTCTGTGTTTGTGTGCAAATACAAAGCTTCCCAACACACCTGCCTTTGCCTAAATAGAATAGAGTCCCAGGGGTCTTCTCGCTTTATGATCATTGAGATACACAGCAGAAAAGAAACTGATCAACCTTTAGGTGAAAATGTGTTTTCTCTCCATTGTGGAAGCTTGTGGTTAACTGGCATTGACTCTACCCCGGGAGAGCTGGGGTGTATAAACTAAGTCCGACAGTCTCTCCATATAACCCCATGAGGCGAACTAAGGCTCTTCAGAGCCTTAGCACCCCTTTTTGCATACTTAGAGTAACAGCTAATGCAATTCAATCTATTAAATATTTCATGGGCATCTACCCTATGCTACTGTTAGGAGCCCTGGAGGGTACAAATTGAATAAGATACTGTTGATATCAAGAGATTACTGTCTAGTAGAAGAGATGAAGCACAGACACAAATGCTATCACGAGACGGGCTTCGCAGGAGATTGAGCATGGAGTGACCAAGCAGTAACACCCCTGGGGGCTGCACCTCCACATCTCCTGAGGAATGATGAGGAGTGGGGGCATCTAGGCTGTACCATGCCAGTGCTCCAGTGGAGAATTTGGTTTCAGCTCAGATCCCACTCAAGAAGTTACTTTAATAACACAGGGACATGGTGGGAGGACTTTCCACCTCTGCAGAAAAGTAAAGCACAGAAAGGGAAAAATAGGGTGAATTTGTAGTGTCTAAGAGTAAACGAAAAATAAGGACTATGGGTTTTCTGCAAATAGCATTAAGGGCTCTGAGAGAAGAAAGCAACATTTTCCTGCAGATGTGGGATCAAAACAACAAGGGACACACAGAAAGAACCCAGGAGCTAGTAAAACTTGGATGATACAAAGAGGAAAAAATATCCAGCACAGAACAGAAAACTTTCGGTTGGACACACTACTGAGTGGTTTATCAATTCCTTAGCGAGGATAAAACTGGCCAACATCAGGATCCACCCATGTATAATGTATAATTCCTTCTTTATAAATAATTTTGCCTGCCAACTCCACATAGTTCTCATTAGTACAGGTTCAGCTATTTTTTACTTATTTATACCCAATAATGTTCAAGGCAGCTAACATTTTATTATCCTCATAAAGTCCCAAGATAAACAGCACCTTTTAGACATTGTCATATATACATGGAAATCTAAACTGAGTGGATCTCACCTGATTGCAATGCTCAGAGTTGTAAAACCACACAAGTAACACACTGCATTGAATTTTGTGAAGACTTTGTTGTGCTTAAGTGTGCTGCAGATTACAAAAATGCAAAGTGTTGCCAAATGCTGCAGTCAAGACATAAACAAAGAAAATAAGTAATTCCAGTTGGGGGTACCAGGGACCAGGGACCAGAGAGAGCCTAGTAGGGGAGCAACACTTAAACGATGGATGGGAAGGCAGGAAGAGAGGCATTTCTGATATGAGAATGACTTGTGCAAAGGTGTGGAGGTAGGAAATTACCTGGCGGTATGCACAGCAGAAAAGAAGAAAACAGAGGAATGCTTCACCAATTATGTTCCCATTTTTTAAGTCTTTGCTCTTTTTACATAGAGGGAATATTTTCAAGATAGCACAGTACCTATTTCCCGATGACAGATAATGAGATGCTAATGGAGCCAGCCTCACACCAGATGGAAAAGGTCCGCCAGCACAAATTTATGAGTTATGGAAGGAATTTAGAGAGAACAATTCTTCTTAAAAATATCCTCACATGCCATTTGCAGCAACATGGATGCTCCTGGAGAATGTCATTCTAAGTGAAGTAAGCCAGAAAGAGAAAGAAAAATACCATATGAGATCACTCATATGTGGAATCTAAAAAAAACAAAAACAAAAACAAACAAACAAAAACAAAGCGTAAATAAGGACAGAAATAGACTCACAGACAGAGAATACAGACTTGTGGTTACCGGGGGGTGGAAGGTGGGAAGGGATAGCCTGGGATTTCAAAATTGTAGAATAGATAAACAAGATTACACTGTATAGCACAGGGAAATATACACAAAATGTTATGATAACTCACAGAGAAAAAAATGTGACAATGAGTGTGTATATGTCCATGAATGACTGAAAATTTGTGCTGAACACTGGAATTTGACACATTGTAAAATGATTATAAATCAATAAAAAATGTTTAAAAAAATTAAAAATGTTAAAAAAAAAATATATCCTCACACCCTTATACTCACGTTCACCTTAAATTTCTCCAACGGGAGCAAAATCTTTCATTTTACAATTGGCAATAGTGCTTTAAAAGGAAATGCTCTTAGAAAGGACAACAGAGGGGGCTGTCATTTCCCATGAAAGAGTAGATAGCATTACTGTCTGTTGTGTGTGACCAGTTTAGCTGGAGAAGGAAGAAAGCGACAACATAATGAAACTGAAAGCCTGAAACAGGGACCAGGTTAGGTCCAGGTTTGAGTTAGGAAACAAGCAGGGTGAATAGGTCCAGAAGGTTGGTAGTAAGAACAACTAGCATGGCTGACTTCATACTTACATGGGAAACAGTTCTAGGTGCAGAGACGTTCCCTAAATGCCTACCTGAACAGGGCTGGGCAAATTTAGTCACTGCATTTTAGTACAGCTCTCTAATTTTTTTTCTTATAAAATCCAGCACAAAGATGTCCAAAGATCTCAAAATTGCTTCCACGTTCCTTGCTGCCATTCCAGGTTTCAGTAAGATCTTTTCATTCTATAAAGAAGACCAAAACTACAGACTGCTGAACAATTATCTAAAGGAGAACTCCATTTTTAAACATGGACTTATTTTAATTTTTTTTCAATATGTAGAGGTAACACATGCTGAGGTTTGGAAGAGACAGAGCTGCCACAGAAATTAAGAAAATGCAGGACCACTGCTTAATTCCAGCATAAAAAGGGCTTCTAAACAGGAGTGGCATGATTGGAGACGGGCACCCTTTTCATGGGAGAGGGAATATAGGTTGATAAAACCAAGAGTTGCTTTTAAAAAGAGAGCATCACTAAATGGATAGGGGAGCGTGGGAGCTGTCAACTACAGTCCCACACTCTGTAGGAGACGTAAGGAGGGATCACAGGTGATTAGCAGTGTTTTGAGCTAACTGACTCTCCCAAGTAAGGTTAAGCTTAGCAAGAAGACCCCTGCCAGACTATCACTCCAGCATTGATCTGTGCTCAGTAAGCAGCTGGCATCATGACCCTTTATCAAAAGCATTTGTGAGTGGATGAAAAGATAAAATGGAAGACAGTAGGTAGGAACTATCCAGGTGTCCATGGTTAATTGCATTAAGCCTCACTTGTCTGTCTGTGCACAGTATGGGGTCTTTTTTTTTCTTTGTATATGAGCATCATCGGCACGGAGCAAAGGCCAGGGAGGTCCACACTTCCCTCATCAGTGATGTGGAGATTTACTTATTTCCAGACATCAGCTGCACTGTACTGTTACACTGTCACCACATTCTCTTATGTTCTCTGCTGGAAATGCCTTTTAATAATGACCAACTATTCTAATAGGATGATTCCTAGTTTGTTTTAAATTCATTCAAATTTAAAATCAACTACCAAAAGTCTCAATTAGGGTAATGTTTTTTTAAAAAAAGATAGATAATTTCAAGAAAAAATATGGGAGTTAAAATCCACAGGAGTTGGTTACTAACTGGATTCAGTTGAGAATGATGGGGCTATGAATTGGGTGACTGAATAGAGGATGGTGCCACCAACTGAGGTGGGAAATTGACTACCTGACGAACTCAAGGTGCCTAAGGGACACTGTATTAATAAAGATCAAGCTCTACTATGGCAACAAATAGCCCCCAGATTTCAGTGGCTTAACAAACATTTATTCCTTGCTCAATTACAGCCCACAGTTTGGGCAGCTCTCCTTCAAGAAATGACTTCAAAATGCAGGCTTCTCCCATATTGTGACTCTGCCATCTTGGGGAACTTTGCTTCTAGCACTGCGGATTGGAGAGTGAGGGACTGGTGCAAATCATTTCCACTCACATCAGTCTATAGGCTAGGACTCATTCATTTGATCCCAAGTTAAATGCAGGAGAGGCTAGCAATTACAGTCTTCCTGTGTTCCCAGAAAGAGGGACAGGGTAGGATATGCATCTAGCCTGTTTCTGCCATAGACACTTAAGCAATAATAGAGTAGGCAGCTGAACAATCCAGTCTAGGGCGAGAGAGGCACAAGTCAGAGATGGAGCTGTAACTTCGGATGTAACCAATTGCTTCAACCTAGAAAAATCTACCAGACCAACCAAGAAGAGCATGTATCATGAGAAAAGAAAGGAAGTCTGAAGAACACCAAGTTTTAAAGAACCAGAGAAGGAAGAGACACAGAGAAAGATAGCCAATGTAGAAACTCACCAATGTAGGACAAGGTGAGGAACACGAAGTAGAAAAAAGAATTTTCTTCTAGTATTTAAGAGATGTATTCAGCATTCACTGAAGTGAAGCTGGGTAAGAGTGAAGGGACCATACTTACAGAGCCAAAAACGTTAGCTCATTCTGACAAAGAATTTTTATTCTTTCTGGATACTAGAAGAGTGTTGGGATTTGTGGTTTGGTGCTGGGACAATAAAAATTTCTAGGATTCTCTCAGTTGTATTAATAGAAACAATATTAAGATTTCAAGAAAACACATCCAGAACTGTTGGCATCTACATAATAGAAGATAAACTGGGCCAGTAGGCATCTGAAATGGGTCCTAATTCTGACTCCGGTGGTCAGGATGAAGGCCACTTAGTCTCTCTGAATGTCAGCCCCCAAGTCTCTGAATGTGGAGATGCACTTCCAATAACAGCAATAACAGGTAACACTCATTATTCACAATAATAAGAGCTCATGATGCACCAGACCCTATGCTAAATCCTCTTCACACAGTATCTCATTTATTCAGTCCTATTCATTTCAATCCTACGAAGGACAAAATGCGAGAATATTCATTTTACAAATGGGGAGACAGAGACTGGTAGAAGTTAAGTAAGTTGCCCCTGATCACACACATGTGAAATTTAGGTACAGGCAGATAGAAATATAGGCTCAGAGAGGACCCCACACCAGATGATGCTGCCAAACTTCCTTCATTTATTCAGAAAATATGTAATGAGTGCTTCAGAAGCATTGTCCCTGCTCTCAAAGAGCATTTTTCCAAGAAATGGGAAGCCAAGCACGGAGGTCTTTAACTTTCAAACCCAGGCCAGGGAGCTAACTGGGAGCTCTGCTCTCCTCAACATGCACTTCCTCACCCAGGCTCTAAGTGGGATAAATTTCAAATCCAGAGTCTGATGGGCCCTTGATACACTTGAAAAGGTGGTTTTCCATTTTTAAGAAAGTGATTCCCCCATCCTTGTTAGCCAAGCAGTTTAGTAATTAGGTTCTTTATCACTTTGTCAAAAATAGAGCAAGAAGAGCTAAACAAAGCTAGACTTCAATGACCTGTATCCCATCAATATGAAGAAAATGAATAAGGTAACCCAATTTTTAAATCCCTTCCAAGGTAAAGAGCTCAATCTTTTCATGTAACAAAACAAAACAAAAAAGCATTTTTATTTTAAACCTATCTACTTACCAATTTACATAGTATAATATTCTTATTATAATAAACCATAGAATTTAATGTATTCTATCAGATTATGAATATGATCATGTAATGCAAATTATCAGGGAAAAACTGCAATGTCATAATAAACTAAACTAGTCTGCTATTTTACTTTTTAATTTCAATTTAAGTGCATTCTTTATTCCCCTATAATTGTCAGTAAAATTAAATTCTCTTTTCCAATTAGACTAAAATCAAAATGTTTAGCTGTTGAGCCTCTCTGAGCTCTCTATAAATCTCCTTTAACAGGTAAAATAAAAGCCATATCTGGCACTCTATCAGTCTCCAACAGTGTTATTGTACACAATAAAAAGATGGTGACATTTTTTTTTTTAATTTTCAAAGCCCAACTCCAGAAAAGATGCCTCACTAATGATTTTTTTTCCCTACCACTATCAATAAACCTATGAAGCCAAGACGTTTTACTGCTATATCCTCCAGGGCCTAGCCCACAGCCTGAATCATAGTACATATTCAAGATTTAGTTGTTGAATGATCTGAATAGATAAAAACATATTATTTACTAAGGACAGAGCAGTGAACAAGACATAGAAAGTCCCTGCTATCAAGAAGCATATTTTTGTGTAGTGAAGGATGGAAAATGCAAACAAGTAAACAAAATACTTTATTTTGGCAAGAGATCACAGCTACTAGTATACTCTCAACCAAAAACAAAAAAAATAGTCCTTATTTATACCATTGGAGGTCATCCTCTTTAACTGAAGGAATTTCTGCAAGAATAAACATGGTATGATAGAGGTGAGTATCCCACCAGCCAGTTCTGTCTACTGAGGCCTGATAATTCACCTTGACCTGCCTTGCAATCTGTTCTTTAATAAACAGATGCCCCACACCACCCCGACTCCAACAAAGCAACTGCTAAAATAGCCTGGAGATGTCTGGATGTTGCTAGTCTCTCATACAAGGCTGGAGAATCCTCCAAGGCAAAACTTAATTTCAGTTATTCTGCAAGGCAGAAATTAAAGACTGATGTTATCTAGATCTACAGATGTAAAATTGCAATGGTTCACTTAAGAATGCTGTTCTGGGTTAGATGTATGTATGTCCATCTCAAATGTTTTGCACACATAGCTTTAACTTGCCCCCATTTGACTGAAAGTAAGCACAGTGGCCCTAGGTAAAACTGAAAGTCTAGGTAAGTCTGTCTTAGATGTCTAGCCTCTGCTTTCTGTACCCTGGTATATTATACTCACATACTCACTGTATCCATCAGGGTTTGTGCAGGAAGATGGAAACCACTCTAGGTATTTCAAGTAGATTGTATTTTAATTCAGAGAATTAGGTGTTTCCAAAATCACCGAAGCCAGGCTTGAGGAATGATAAGCAATGAGCTCCAGTAAAACACCAAAGGACATAATTGTGGGGGTGGAAGGAAGAAGGTTCAGATTTTGAAATTTAATTTTTAAATATAGCCTGAATAAAGTAGCCCTTGGTTTCTCAAAGAATAAAAATTTCCTATCAAAAAGTCTATGCTAAAGCTCTTTGCCTTTCTAAGGAATTCTGGCTTCAAAAGCAAATTTCTAAATTTAAGCCTTACTTGGTACACGAGCAAAATCTTTACCATTCCATGGGAAATAACTATTTACTCCAAAAATATTATTTGTAATTTGCAGATGGGAGAAGTAAAGCTAATATCCAACATTAAGAGGATATTTTTAAGTGGAAGAAACTTTCCAAAGGTCAAAGATAATACAATAATTAATTCAAAACTTTGTCTTTTCTTAGCATTTTATGTAGGTCTAGGTACTTCGGGTGGGTCTGTACTGTCTCTTCTTATCTTTTGTAAGCTTCTAGCATCAAATCCATTCTATTTCTCTATTTTTGTTTGTAATAAGTACTGATGGTTTCCAATTCTCTTTGAAGCTCTGCCCACACTGGCATTCCCCGCCATTACAAAAACCTATGGCAGTCCTTTCTTCCAGAGCTGCACAAAGGATCTGTCTCTCTTCACATCTTCACATGGTACTTGGCCCTGACTGGCTAAGAATGCGGCCATCTCCACAGCTGTGGAAGCAAAGCCTCTGTAGGGGCTGTAACACTCTCTGTGCCTTTTCCTAAGTCAAAATAAAGAAAACATCTGAGCAGCTCCTCTTAGTGCCTTGACTGTGTATTGTCCCCAGAAGGATTGGTTACCCATTAAGCAGAAGAGTGGTTTTACATCTGTCACTTAGTTTTTCTGTTTTCCTTGCTCAGTATTAAATACATTCAGGGGATGGGAACATAGCAGACCATCCCTCTAGGACAGTGGTTCCCAGACTTTTTGATCTGGGTCCTACTTTGACAGAGGAAAAGACCCCATGACATGCCTATCCTTAGCATTTTCACAAAAGAACAATGCTAATTAGGAATTAGAGACGAACCAAATGACATTTAAAATAACAATACAGGAATTTTCCAGAATGACCAATCAAAGGCAAAGCTTTAAAAAGTCTATTTATTCATTTATGTAACAGGAGCAACTGGATACCATGACTCATCCAAGACCACAGTGGTAAGACTGCTAACAAAGCATCTTGTCTACAGTCTCAGAAATTCCACCCAAACGCCTATAAATATGCAAGGCTAGAGTTTTGTAATAATGGTAAACATGATGTAACTACTAGAGTTTTTACTGTTGTTGCTATTATTATTATTATTATTATTATTATTATTATTATTATTATTATTATTATTTCAAGCAACAAAAACAAAAACAAAAACCAAGTAACTTCAACAAAAATGATCCAAAGGGAAGGAGGGAATTTATTGAAACAGAAAGAACAGGAAGCAGGCAATGCCAGTGATACACAGCAATGTCTGTGATAAATAGTCTGTTTAGCAAGCTGCTGTCAGGGAGAATAAGATGGAATCATTTACATTTTGGCTGACTGCACAAATGAGTGAAACTTCCGGAAGACATTGTCCAACCAGCGTAGCTCAGGTCACATGCTTACCCACTGGCCAGTGGAAGGCAGGGCACTGTGATTGACAGTACCATCAAGTAGAAGGAGGAATTGAGGCTATGACAGTAAAAATACAGATGCCACAGGTGCACAGGTATACATGGTTGTGTCCCTTCAAAATAACTTTGTTGAAGAACTAACCACCACCCAACCCCATGTGACTATATTTGGAGATAAGACCTTTAAAGTAATAATTAAGGTTAAACGAAATCACAGAGTGGTGCTCTAATCCAACAAGACTAAGGGTCCTTATAAGAAGAGGAAGCGACACGAGGAATGTGAACACACACAGAGGAAAGGCCACATGAGGACACAGAGAGAAGACGGCTACCTGAAAGCCAAGGAGAGAGGCCTTAGGAAAAACCAAGCCTGCCAATACCTCAATCTTGAAATTCCAGCCTCTAGAACTGTAAGAAATAAATTTATATTGTTTAAGCCACCAGGTTTGAGGTAGTGTGTTATGGTAGCCCTACAGATTAATATACTCTTGAAATACTTTTTAATGATGTCTAGGATGTCTTAATGAAGTTTCAATAAAAACTGATGAGAAGACAAACCTCTTTTGATCATGTCATGGCCCCACAGCCCTGCAGATGTTTCAGACTATCCATGGAGAACAGCTTCAAGAACCCACGTTCTTCAAGCTGACTTTCTCCTGGCAACTGACTCAACGTTACTTTCGTTTAAACCATAGCACATCTTATAAACAGAATAAGATGAATTGTTGACAGTTATCACCACAGTCATTTTCCTCAAAGGTGCTTACAGCCTGAATGAGACTTTCACAGCACGAGTATAAAATACACACTAATTTAATTCCATTCAGCAAACAAATACTACTTGCTATGTTTGCTATATACTAAACTAGCCTCTGATAACATGGAGAAAAATGAGATCTAGTCTCTGACTTCGAGGAGGTCAGAGTGGAATGGAGGAGACAATGTGAAAAAATAATTAAAGTCCACTGTAATATTTATCTAAGGCGTTAACAGCACCATGTTTTTCAAACTAGAGTATTATTATTATTCTACACAGGTGCAAGAAATGATGCCAGAGGATATTCAAATTCATAGTATAATCACGGCTCATTACCCTGTAACATCAATTATATTTGAAAACTTGGGGACCAAAATTAAATTATATAACTATTTTATCTTTTAAAATTACTGGTCTATAATGTAAAATTCAAGTTGGAATGGCAGACCCTTGGATCTACTATCATTCACTTTATCTTGTTATTGGAGTTTCTTGGATGGAAATTTTTTTTAAACACTGAGAAAGACCCAAAGCCTTCTTTCCCTCCTTCCCCCACTTCTCTCTATATACTGATTATGCATAGTTTATGCTTTTTAATCTTTATGGAGTTAATGAGTATAATACTCTGTTGGCTTTTAATGATGTTACTCTCAATTGATTTTTTCTGT
The DNA here is from genome assembly GCF_048773025.1 of Camelus bactrianus. Classification (NCBI taxonomy): domain Eukaryota; kingdom Metazoa; phylum Chordata; class Mammalia; order Artiodactyla; family Camelidae; genus Camelus; species Camelus bactrianus. The sequence goes on along the minus strand of NC_133550.1, from coordinate 37,008,257 downwards.
AATTCAATGTCTCTTGAAAGAAAAAAAATTCCACCTGCCCTACTACATCAAGGTCCCCAAAAGAATATTAAAAATACATACGTAGATGAACATTCAAATCCCATTGAAAATGTACAGAAACTTATTTGCAGTATTTAGTTTTTAACAGAGAAAAAAATCTCACTATCAGAGATATCTATCATATTTATCTATATATCTAATAAGCATCTCACCTACCAAGATAAAATAAATTTGGCTAGCATCTAAATGCACTTAGATACCTTCGCAGTCCAAGGGCAAGTAGAAAATTATTTCAAAGGAAATAAATAACAGAATTTTCTATCTAAAGTCATACTTTTGCCATACTTATGAAGTATTTTTTCAAAGTACATATTAAACTACTTCAAAGTTAAAATAGTTTCTTCTGAAACAAAGAACTTACTAAAGAGTAAAAGACATCAAACTGAACAAGGAGAAACTCTTTTTTGAGCCATTTCTCCCATTGTGCATAATCCCTAGTTGATCTCACGATATTCTACATTTCCAAGTCCGAAAGTCAGTCAATAGACAGATACTTACTAAGTATTAGTTGGGTGCAGAGGCTGGTTTTGCACAGTGTGGGGAAATAAGAAAAGAAATAGAAGACATGGTCCCAGACCTGTAAGAGGTTCAACTGGAAGATTAGAACCTACCCTCTGCTTTTTAGAGTCTCTAATGGCAAAATTCTTTCCAAGTTGCCTCAACATCAGATCATATCTTTGACTCTCAGTGGAAAGCAGGTTAATGGAGTTCCCAAGAACCAACTAAGGCAAATCTGAGTAAACCAACAGGGTTACAGTTGACATGATCTCAACACCCAACTTCCTGCTGAACAATGAGAGTTCCATTAATTAACTTAAGGGAAAAGATATATCACACTGTTTACAGCTTACATTTTTATATTCTTCACATTTATTAAATTCAGAGAATTTTCCCAGGAACTCTTCTTTGTTTGTAGATATGAAACAGCAAAGAGAATTAACCTCTTTCTTTACATTTTTCTTTTCATGACTCTTTCATCTTTGTTATTACCTCAGCTTGCTTTTCTGACATCATCTAACATTGTTTTCTTTCTGCCACTGAGTTTTAAAAATACCAAAGGAAGTGAACAGTCTGAAAACACAAAGGAAAAACATAACCTGAAAAAGTAGGAGACTTCTTTAAAATGAACCCAATACTCTTGGGTACAATTTAGCCATATGACATGAGTAATGGAATGTTTTTTGCCGTGGAACACACCAGTAATCATGAATTGGTCCTTTTTTTTAGAAAAATACTGGCATAAAGCTCCCAAAATAAATTAATGTTCCAATCTTTATTGACTCATGGGCAAAAAGTAAGTTACTGCACAATGACTGTTGGTGTATGTCTGTGTGTTATGTTGTTTATTTATTTTGTATGGAAGTGAGTGATATTACAGATTCTAAGGCTGAACCAAGATGACTGTGGAACAAGGGAAGATAAAGAAGCATATGAAGGGAAGAGAAATAAGAAATGGGCCATGTTTTTAAGATCAGGTTTTGTTTATCATATTACATCATTAAAGAGTCTCCTACAAGTCAAGACATATTTGAAGACAGGAATATTATAATCTCAAGGAAACAGTAAACTGTGATGTATCAAACATTCCCTCCTCTCTATATTTTAGGTCATTTTTATACAATATGAAAATAAATGCAGTGAATTCTATTGGGGGCAACCCTATGAACAGATTCACAAAACACAACTTGTCACAAGGCTAGAATAAACAGCAATAGAATGAACAGCAATAACCTGGTATATACATAGATCAATGGAAAAAAATTGAGAACCCAGAAATAAATCCACACATATGTGATCAATTACTTTATGACAAAGGAACCAAGAGTTTACAATAGAAAAAAGACAGCCTCTTCAATAAATGGTGCTGGGAAAACTGGACAGCCACATGTAAAAGAATGAAAATTAATCACTATCTTATACCACACACACACAAAATAACTCAAAATGGATTAAAAACCTAAATGTAAGACCTGAAACCATAAAAATTCTAGAAGAAAATATAGGCAGTGTGCTCTCTGACATCAGTCTTAGCAATGTAGTTCTAGATATGTCTCCTCAGTGAAGGGAAACAAAAGCAAAAATAAACAAATGGGACTCCATCAAACTCAAAAGCCTCTGCAGAGCAAAGGAAACCATCAACAAAATGAAAAGACAACCTACCAAATTGGAGAAGATATTTGCAAATGATATATCCAACAATGGGTTAATATCCAAAATACATATACATGCAACTCAACAACAACCAAAATAAAAAACAAAAAAACAAACAAAACAAAACAACCAACTTAAAAATGGGCAGAGAAGCTGAATAGACATTTTTCCAAAGAAGACATACAAATGGCCAACAGGCACATGAAAGATGTTCAGCTTCACTAATTACTAGGGAAATGCAAATCAAACCTACAAATGAGATATCAACTCACACCTGTCAGAATGGCTATTATCAAAAAGGCAAGAAATAACAAGTGTTGGATAGGATATGGAAAAAAAGAACCCTCAGACACTGTTGGTGGGAATGCAAATTGGTACAGCCAGTATGAAAACCATATAAAGAGTCCTCAAAAAATCAAGAAAAGAGCAACTCTATGATCCAGTTATCCCACTTCTGGGTTTTTATTCAAAGAACACAAAAAAACTAATTCAAAGAGATATATGGACCCCTATGTTCATAGCAGCATTATTTACAATAGTCAAGATAAGACAGCTACCTTAGTGTCCATTATGGATAAATGGATAAAGAAGATGTGTTATATATATTTACAACAGAATAGTACTCAACAATAAAAAAAAAAAAAAAGATGAAATCTTGCCATTTGCAACAACATAGACAGACCTGGAGGGGATTATGATAAATGGAATAAATCAGATAGAGAATGACAAATATCATACAATTTCACTTATGTGTGGAGTCTAAAATAAATAAATAAACAAGTGAAACAAACCAAACAAAATGAAAACAAACACATGGATACAGAGAACAAAATAGTGGTTACCAGAGAGGAAAAGAGGGAGGGCAAAATGGGTAAAGGTGGTCAACTGTATGGTGATAGATGGAAACTAAATTTTTGGTGGTGAACATGGTGTATACATAAGTCAAAATATAATATTGTACACATAAAACATATATGTTTTAAACCAATCTTATCTCAATAAAAAAAAGATACTAGTGTACAAAACTGTAAAACTTTTTTCAGAATTCTCTCTCTCTCTAAAAGCATCCACTCCTCATTATTTGGAGCGCTTATAGCAACAGTGTCAGGGAAACTGTCTAAATTTGATCCTAGACTGAGCCAAGATCTCTACTAATCTTGGAAAGGTTATTTAACCACATACTGTTTTTTTTTCTGTGAAGATGAAATATGTCATGGCATGTAAAGTCCTTAATTTTACATACTAATTGCTCATGTTACAGAGAGAGACAAGGAGAGAGAGGCAGATGATAGATGACAGGAGAGAGAGTTTTCTCCTTTTTATTCAATGTTTACTTTCAAAATAAAGTACATGGATTTATACTACATGGAATCAAAAAGATGTTGCCACATGTGTGAACTCATAGCTTAAATTTGGGGACTTTAAAACCTTACAGGTGTTGGTTAACTTAGTAATTATGCCTGAAAATCCTGTTGAGTAGGAATGCTAATTGTCTTCTCTTTGTTCTTAGATTAGGGCAGCCTCATTCTACAGCAGCTGAAATTTATAATTTGAAATCAGCAACTTTTATTGTTCTGAGCACTTATTTTTTAAATCAAATTCACATTTTGGTTGGGTAAGTTCCTAGCAGTGATATAGACAAAGTCTTAATGTATTACAACTGTCAGGAATAAATAATTTATGTACAATTTACAGCAAAAGGATCTAGATAAATACTTTTGCATCCAGTCATTAGAGAATAACTAGTACCAGATTTGCTTCCTGCTAAAAACAACTCTAAACCTGGACAAAGTCTATAAGGCAACTGCCTGAAGACACTGAACAGCAGACAGCACAAGGCTATTTTCTTTGAGAGAAGGGAAACACACAAAGTGAGGCCAAGTGGAGACTGGCAATCTCACTGAGCCGAGGAAGAAATGATTGGAGTTCCAGTTGGCTAAAGTGATTGAAATTGGCAGGGCAGGATAATGGGAAGAGGAAGCCACATAGAAAAGGAAGGCTCAGAAGTAATATGAGGATTCATTGTAGATTCTTGGCCAAGGTATAGGTTGTGCAGGGTAAGAGTTCATAGGCCTAGAACAGATTGCCTGCTTAGAGGATGAACCATGATTTTTAAGAGATAATTCAGAGGAAGATTTTAAGGAGACCTCTGAATGGAGATAACAGAGGTCATGCAGGGCTAGCCAGCCAAAACAGAAATACTTTGCTGAGTACCTTGGGCACTCAGTTTAAATCCTAGAAAGGTAATGCATTAGGAGTAAGCATCAGACCATTGAGAAAGGACCGCACCCTATGATTAGCACAAAACTGAAACAGACTCAACCTAACAATAAAATCAAGTCTAGCAGGACCAAAAGGATTAGCCGGTAATTTGACTGCCTGCCAAAATAAAGGTCAGCGCCTACTAAAGGAAGACATTATAATGCAGAGTCCCTAAAATGTATCATCTTCAACGTCTGGTATAAAATCAAAACCTACTAGACATGTGAATGAGTAGGGAAATGTGACCCGTAATCAAGAAAAAAAAAAAATGTAGTCAACAGAAATAGATCCCAAGATGACCCTGCTGATAGAACTAGCAGACAAGAACTTTAAACCAGCTATTACAAGTATGTTCTAGGACTTAAAGGAACTTACAATAAGTGAGAAGTGAGAAGATGAGAAATCTTGAAAGACAAGTGTAAGTTACACATATATGTGTATGTATACATATGTGTATATGTGTATATATATAAATCCAAACATAACTAACAGAATTGAAAAGAAAAACATCTGAAATGAAAATTTCACTGGATGGGCTTAAGAAGAAATTGGAGCTGGCAGAAAAAGAAAGGATTAGTGAATTTGAAAACAAATCAATAGAATTTATCCAATCTGGAGGACAGAGAGTGAGGGAGAAAAATGAGAGAGACTGTGGGACAATATCAAACATACATGTAATTTGAGTCTCAGAAGACAGAAAATGATGTGGGGAAAAATTTTGAAGACGCAATGGCTCAGAATATTCCAAATGGGTTAAACACGTCTACTTACATACACAGGAAGCTCAAGTTTCATAGTTGAATAAATTTTGGACCTCTTCTTATTTCTAAACCAAGATACAATTAGTTTTACTTAAAAATTCTCTTCATTATCCTAGTACCTAATGTTGCTTTTTTCAAACTGTGCATGGTTATAATAGAATAACCTTCAGAATGTTCAAAAATTTTCCTTTGATATCACTTTTCAGTACTTAAAGTCTAGAACAAAGCTTCTCTTTGTAAAATACACACTACTATACAAATATAAATTGTTGGAGTCTCTGACACATCCATCCCAGTATCAGTATGCAGACTAAGAAAACCACCCTGCAGTCCCTGTGAAATGCAAAGTTATTTGAAAGTTGAGGTGTTGCCTTCTTCAAGGTAACTGGAAAGAAAAAAGTAACCTCCTCTATGCCACACATTTTCAGCAAGCTGGAAAGGAACAAACTCCCTTTAGTCTTCCGGCTATGAATTCAGTTCAAGAGATCTTACTCCCTCCCTAAAAGTAAAATGTATCCACAAAAGCTCTCTTATCCACCCCATCTCTACAAAATAAAACGTTCACAAGTGTCTTTAAATTGCATGCATAGTTGGAGGTATACAGAACCTAATGCACCTAAAATTGTAAAACTTCAGCTTCCGTCTTGCAAAGGCCCAGAGGCAAACATCAAACTCATTTATTAGTCAACGGCAGAGCAGACTCCACCTGACCTGAAATTCTGACTATGACTACTACAGTCACTGCCTGCCTTTATAAAAACATTTAACAGAGCACATCTCTTCTTTCCAATTATAATGTTTATTTTACCATTAAATTTTTATACATGAAGTTTGATGACTTTTTAAAATCTATCCCATACAAAATATCATTTTGCCATCAAACCCAAAATAATCTCCTGAAGATATTCAGGCAAAATAAAGATTCACGAAGTCAGTGAGATCTGAAACTATTATTCTGTGCAGAATATATAAAGTCAAATTTATATTATTCATTTTCAAATTAAGGGACAAGAAAGGGCTGGATACATCCCCAACAGACTGAGTTCATCCCTAACAAGCATATGGGAGGGTGGAGTACACTCCAGTGATAAAACATCTCTTAAATTTTCTATAGTTCGTCTTCATAGTGCCATATTCCTCCCCTTTGTATATATCACAGTTTCGGTCTTACCTTTATTTATGGTCATATTATAAAGTCTTTCTCACTTACTAGATTTTGGTGTGATTTTTCTCATCATTGTACTTCCAACAAGTAGCATAGTGCCTGGTACATAGAAAGCCCTCAGTAAACTTTTGTAGAATGAAAGAATGATACTCTCTCCCACCACATTCTCTAGAGATCTTCCTTCATTGAATCCTTCCATGAAGCCCTTGGGCTTTGTATTAGTTCTCCAGGAAAACAAAACTAGTATTTTATAAATAGATATACGTATTAGGATACTTATTATAAGAATTGGTTCATAGGATTATAGAAGCCGAAAAGTCCCATAATTTGCTGTTTGCAAGCTGGAAAGCCAGTGGAATAATTCAGTCCCAGTCCAAAGGCTTGAGAACCTGGGGGCCACTGATGTTAAGTACCAGAGTCTAGGAGCTCTGATGTCCCAGGGCAAGAAAAGATGGTTGACCTGGCTCATGAAAAGAGAGGAGAAATTCACCTTCAAGAAAAGAGAGGGCAAATTCACCTTCCTTCACCTTTCTGTTCTATCAGCCCCTCAATGGATTGGACAACATCCACCCACATTGCTAAGGGTAGATCTTTTTACTCAGTCTACTGAATCAAATGCTATTCTCTTCCAGAAAAACTGTCACAAACATACCCAGAAATAGCCATCACTAAACTAACCATCACAGGCCTCCACTGTGACTCCTCTACTCACAGATAAAAGTATTTCAGGTCAGGAAACCATCGAGGGATTACAGAAGGTAAACAATTTAGAAGCACTTTAACCAACACTTGGCCTTATATACTCAGCATTATTGTAATCCATTGTAGAGCTAAGGAAACGGAGGCTGAGAGAGATCGAAAGGACTTCTAGTACAGTTGTAACTTAAACTCCCCAGTTCAGTTCTCTCTTCATGACACCACAGTTGTGGGTTGAGGATAACAACTAGATTAGTAACCTGGGCTGGCAGAAGGAGTCATCGGCTTGGGGCAGATCATGAAAATGCAGCCATGGGTATTTAGTGTAATTGCCTGTATGAACAATGCTGGGGAACAGAACAGGCTTGGTATTTCAGACAGACAATAGGACCCTGCATCTAGGATTAAACAGGTCTCTTTCAAAATTCATTTAAACTTTTTCACTAACGACTTGGCCTTTAAAGGAGTTACACATGTTAATTTTTTAACTTGCATAAATTAGAGGAAAAACTTACAATATTCATTCTCTTTAACTCCAGGATTATCCTAAACCAGGACAAAGAATGTAAAACTTCATCACATCTGGCTAAATTTTTAAGATTTCAAGAGCACGTTTCCTGGGATTTGCTTGGCTGTGCACTTCCATGCTTCTCTAATATGCTTGTGTAACTATTATACGAATTTATTGATTTTGCAGGATTCATATTCTCTGCAATTTCTCATTGATTAGTCCAGGGTTGATTTTATCGAAGGCTAAACAAGGGCCTTGAGGAATTGAAGAAGCACAAAAATGAATGCAATTCTGAATTTCTCTGTATCTACTAAGTCTCGTGTGGAAACTTTGCTAGCATTGGTGAGTGGAACTTCCTAAGTACCAGCACAAAGCAGGGAAGCTTCTGGCAATTTTAAGAAAAATGTTTAAGTTCAATAATAAAAGTTTACTGAAAGCACCTCTGATTTTCTTTTCCTGCCCCTTATTATGGGCTACTCGCTTTGTTATAACACCATGTTAATGAGGCCAAAATGTCAGGCTCCATCTCTGTAGTGACAAACTGCGCCCCTAACCTCGGGGAGCTTCCCTGGTAGATGAAAACAGGAAGGCTATTTTCACAATACAGGAAAAATAATTTCAGGCCCTGAACACTGAGACTGGCATCACCTTCATTTATACAAAACAGCAAATTTTTCCCCTCCGTCAAGAAAGAAAAACCCAAAGGAAATTATTAGCATCACAAAAGAAATGAGATTGCAAAAAAAAAAAACAATTAGAAGGTCCAAAAATGATTAGCAGGAAACCATACCCATGGTTCAGAAGATGGAAATTTTCAGCCATTTGGTTTGAGATGCCCCAGTGATTATGCGGCATAAATGTGCTAAATAGTCCAGGTTGCACATTGAGTAATTAAAATCTGATTAATTCTTATCAGATTAGCAAAGGGTGCTGCTTTTTACTCCCCCCACAAACAAATTGGCAATGCACCTGAACATTAAATTTAATTTGTCATTTTGCACATTTCACTGGCTCTATTGTAATACACTTAGAAGCACATTTGCCACTCCATCCTTTTTTGACATCAGTTCTCCCTACACTATGTACATTGGATAAATACTAAAATGTAGACAGAACAAAGTACTTTTAAAATTCTCTCATTTAGGAACATCACAATGGACTAATTGTGTTTCAAGATACCAACATTGCTTCTTGTCAGTTGCTACCAGCAGAAAATAATGAATTGTGAATGAACAAATTACTGTTTAAACAGCAATACTTTTGATAATTAGCAGATATATTGAGGGATAAATATGGGGGAGAAAATCTGAAAAGGGAAAAAAGGGATTTAAATTTAAATAGAATTTTTTAATGTTTCCCCCATTGTACAAAAGTCCATCTTTAATTCATATTACAGCAAGTAATTTGTAATGCTGCATCAAAATAGATATGCAAAGAGGATATGCATTTGAATTTTAAATCTGATCTCTAAGTTTGAATTTAATATCATGCCCTGAGTCCTGTATGTGGAATGGGAATTTTGAATCTGTTTTGAATGTCACAAGGATCAGTAATCATGCATGGTGTTATCATTGTTCATTATCTATCATGACTTGTGAAAGGAACATAAAATGGCATTAATCATTATTTTCTACTACTAATAATATACTTTCAATGCAAATTTCACCATTTTCTAAATATCTGGCAGCAGGAAATTCTCCTGCTTGATCGCACCGGCAAACCACTCCCTCTCCTTTATTCTGGATTTGCAGCTGGAAGCCTTGGTGACTGATAAAATGTACCCCCTCAAAGGGAAGATTCAGATTTTACAACATTAAAGACCTTAAACATTAAAACTGAAGTCCTGACCTCAAGGCCAAATCATAAAATCATCGGGCCCCAAGGGACCTCCGGAGTCATCAAATCCAGCCCCTCACTTGTCAGATAGGGAAACAAAGGCTCACCTGGTAACCTGACTTGCCCAAGGACACCCAGCTAGTTAAATGGAAACCAGCGCTCCGGATTTCAGGTTGACCGTTCCTCCCAGTTCACACATGAACGGAATAACATCATCTCTAGGAGCAAAGGTTTCGGGATCAAACAGATCCAAGTTTGCATTCTGATTCTGCCTATTTTTTGTTTTAATTTCTTCATCTGAAAAATGTAGAAGGAGGTCATTGTGAGGATTAAATGTTATCTTGTACAGGAAGGACTCAGCCCTAGGCCTGGCAAAAAGTGAATATTTAATAAATATGAACAATGGATATTATTATTAACGCATGTTGCCTAAACAACAATTTTTGTTTGCATGACTAAAAAACATGTTTCTCACTTCCCTCCTCCCCGCAAAAAACAAGATAAAGTATATTTATGTAGAGAGAGTGGAATAAGTGAACCTTGCTGACTTATCTGTTAAACCCTGGTGACAACAAACCAGACCCCATGCATAACCCCATGCAAGGAAAGCTGCCACAGGATGATAGGATGACAGTCTTCAGTTCCCCTACGTGGGTATAGCAGTTTATAAACCACAAAGAAAGCATCATCATGTTTCAACATTAAACAAACTTGTGGGATAGGTAAAGAAAACTCTCTTAGCTCCATTTAACAGAGGAGCAAGTGGAGGCTCAGAAAGGTAATAAATGACTTGCCTTAGATTACACAGTTGGTAAGGATGCTAAGGGTGACGATTAGACTCAAGACCAGTGTTCTGTTACATCAGCAGAGAAAAACAAGAGATTTAAAGAAGCCAACATTACTTACTGCAAGTCAGATTTTCTCCAACGTGTGTTCGACAGCCTGTAAAATGATCCTAGTGACCTTATCTGTCTGCCCATCCAACTCCCAACGTACACCTGTCCCCTTTAGCACAACTGGAAAGTGAGCAGACACTGTGACAGAATAAGAGAAGGGAGCTGGTGGTCTTTACACAGTCCAGTGGGGGGGGTGTGTGTGTGTGCGCGCGTGCGCGCGCGCACACACATATGTAAGTAGTCAAGGAGGAGGGGAAAGAGAAAAAGAGAGAGATTAACTAGTGAGGCTAATTGCTTAACCAGAAAAAAATCAGCTTATCAGTGCCAGGACAAAGGTCTTAGGTGCTGCTAAGTAGCCACAGCCTAAAGGTCAGAGCTGGACTAAGGGGCCGTTGTGGCAGCTGCCGATCTAGAAGGAGCCCTAGACCCTCAAGAGAGGTGGAGACAAGTGCATTTACCAGAACTGTCTCTAGTGAGAACCCAGTATGTGCTGAATGATTTGAGAAGCTGTTGAGAGCTGGGACTTCACACGGGTCCTGCTCCAGTGACACTGCGTCGGTCTGGACTTTTGGGCTTTGAATAAGGTGGCCAAATATTTTATCCTCTCAATCTGGGCACTTCTGAGAGTGAAACAATTATCCTGGGGCAATCAGCAGTTAAACTAGGGCCTGTCCCAAAATGAGGCTGTATGCTTACCCCACTTTTAAGTGTTAGAAATCAAATCAAACTGGCTTAAGCAAAATGACATTTATTGGTGCCATTGTTTGAAAAGTCCAGTGGCAAGTCTGGCTTCAAGATTGCCATGACCCAGTAACGTCTCCAGGACTCAATCTCTCTCACTCCATCTCTCTGTTTTGTTTTCCCTCTATCAGGCAGGCCCAGTCCCCACAGTGGCCCTGGCTTACATACTGCATCCTAGCAACATCAGCCTCTCTTTCCCATCCCTCTCTACCGAAGTCCAAGAAAAGTTACTTTGGTCCACTTGGGTCTGTGTCATAAGGCGACTTCTGGACTTGAGGATAAGAGAGAGGAAGAGTGGTCATCCACCCAAACCGCCTGGACCAAGCTTGGTCAAGGTATGATTTCCCAATGGAAAAGCAAGACATAAATTTGCAAAAAGGAGAATTATGCTCGGTAGGTAAAACTAATAATGTTCACTAACTCCAGGACTTTTGTTCAGCTAATAATAGTAGATAACAGTTTTGTAAGATCCCTGTGTGCTAGGACCCATGTTAATGGCTCCATATGGACCACGCCATTTAAATTTCAAGACAGTTCTCTAAGCTAGAAACTTTATTATAAGCATATTATAGATGAGGTAACTGAGATACATAGAAAATTTAGTAACTTGCCCAAGTTCACAAGCCAGGGCATGAAAAAGCCAAGACTGTAAGCCAGGCAGTCAGACTCCACAGCCCATGCTCTGAGCTTTCACCCAGGGCACCATTCCATGCAGAGTGTGGCAAGCACATTTACTTGGATTGCTTGGAATAATAGGGGAGAGGTTTAGAGTGGATTACAAGGAAGAACCTAAGGCCAGTCAAGAAAAGCATCCTCTCTATTGATATACAGCCCGAAAGTCCTGATACAAATTACTTTAGTACCTGACAGAGTCCCAAGGCCCTGAAGTCAGCCAGCTTCTTGGGATAAGCGTGGGAAGCAGCTTTATCAGTCTGGCTTCATCTGTGTCTCTAAAATCGCAGCAGGGAAGTCTCTCATCACAACTGAGAGGGTATGCTCCAACAGTGGGTCCTATGAATTTAAAAAGTCTGTCATTAACAAACAGCAACAAAAATTTAGTCTCAAAGAATGGAGGAAAAGGGGGAGGGGTGTTTGCAGACTACTTCTTTTATAGCAAAGAATTTCTAATTATAGTTATGCAAAAGGGATTTTAAAGATTCCAGATTGGTTTTGTCAGTGCAAAGCATTACTTAGAGACTTTTAATGCAAGTGTATTTAAATATATTTGGCCATATTTACTTGCATATTCCTAAATTAGATCTGAATAACTAACTAGCTGATAGATACATAGTACAAAACACCTTGTTTGAAAGAGGAAAATTGTTCAATCTATCTTCCTTTATAACTGAGCCTCTCCGCAGCCTTGATTTATTGGTGTGGCTCAGGAAATTTGTCCCGCATAGAGTTGTAGGGAATCACTTTCATTTGTATGCTAACTGCTTTTGATTTTTTTTTAAGCATCGTCAGTGGCCTTGATGACTGATTTTCAGTATTGCTAAACTAGTTCGTCTTACACATATCCCCCAGTAGGAAAGAGATTAGCTTAGCAGACAGTACACTTCGTGGCACAAAGAAAGTTCTGGCTCATTCCATTGACATTTGAAAGTTTTCAAGGAACATGCCACACATGAACATGCCTCGTGGGCTTTTGAAGGAAAGATTATAGCATCAACGAAAAAAAGGAGGTAATTCTTTAATGAAATGACATAGATACTCACAGTAAAGGTACACATAATAGCCAAACAATTACTCAAGAATTTAGTCTCTTGGGTTAGGACTCCAGGGTTTGAATCTTAGCCTCACCACTTACCAGTTATGTGACCCTAGGCAAGTTACTTAACCTATCTAAATCTTCATTTCCATGCCTCAAAATTAGACCCGCTGGCAATATCAACAACATTGAGTTGTTTGAGGATTAAATAAAATGATGCATGTGTAACACATTAGGCATGGTTGTTGGCTCAGAGGAAGCCCTCAAAAAATATTAGCTATTGCTGCTGCTGCTTCTGCTGCTGCTGTTAGAGCTGCAAAGGAAATAAGCACAAAGATACCTCTCTGGCCGCCAGATACCTAGTAATTTAAGGGGAACGGACTACAGAGTCACTCAGACAAGATCAACAATTTCCATTTAGCCCATAGTGATTTCTCTGCACAAGGTCTAGAATTTGTTCTTTTGATTATCAACCCACATTTGTCACAATGTCCCAGTCAAAGAATGAGGTGGGATCATTATTCCAAGACGCTTTTAATTAAAACAGCAGTAAATTTTCATTCCTTTCAGTTTTCCTTCTTCCTGACCCATTTCATATCCAATCATATATCATAACCTGACCATATAAACGAGGCCTTTGCCCTTCACATTGCCTTTCTGTATCTCTTGCCCCCCACAATACCAATTCTCCTCCAAAAGCCTTGTAGTATTACTAGTTGTAACTTGGCAAAATCTGAGGGTGGGCTTCACACTGCATTTGAGGCAAGTGCCAGGCAGTGTATTTTCCATCCTGGTCCCCAGGCCCCCAGAGAAAATAGGATGGTATGATACATAATGGGAATTCCTGTGGTCTCTGCCCCACTCCATGCTCTTTTCTCTGATGACACCACTGGCTGTGCCTTTGGGAAGTCCCTCTAGCCCACTGCACACAGTTACAGTGATGCTGTCAGTTCAGGTGCCTACTTCTTCTGGACAAAGAATAGACCTAAGACCTGTATTCGTTTCCTAAGGGTACTGAAACAAATTATAACAAATGTGGTGGCTCAAAATAACAAAAACATATTATCTCCCAGTTTAGGAGAACCCCAGTCCAAAATCAAGCTGTCAGCAGGGTTGGTTTTTTCTGGAGGCTCCAAGGGAGAAACTGTCCCATGTCTCCCTTCCAACTCACTGGCAATCCTTAGTGTTCGTCATCTTGCAGACGGATCACTCCAATCTCTGCTTCCATTTCACATCACTTCCTTCTCTGTGTTTCTGTGTCTCCTTCTTTTCTGCTTTCATAAGGACACTCTCATCAGATGCAGGACCCACCCTAATTTAGTATGGCCTCATTTTCACCCTTACCTTAATTACATCTGTAAAAACCCTTATTCTAAAAAAACTACATGTTCTGAGGTACTGGGTGGACATTAATTTTGAGGAGATGCTATTTAATCCATTCCATGACCCAAGACAGGCCAATCCAACTCTCTCTCCCTGGAAAACCAAAAGAACTGAAACTATCTGCAACACATTCACTCCACCAGCAGAATCCTGAAGAGTCTGCCTACTAGCTTCTGTTACCTACATCCCAGAAGCTTCTCTGGTCTCCAGCGTTGCATAGCTGAGCTATTCAGAGTCTCCTTCATTCTTCGCATTAGTCAGCACCCTGCCAATAAATTCCCACGCAGCTTAACAACCAGGTGGAGTCAGGTTCTACTACTAGAAACCAAAGAAGTCTAAAGCAGAGACTACAATGTCTGAACCAACGTCCTAAAATGTAGAAATAAGAACAATGAATGTCAAGGCCTGTTTTTTACACTGTCCTCTGACTAAGCCATCCTTCAGTCACAACTCCTCCACCCATCTAACTTAAGAGTATTTTATTTCCGGAATCTCTACCTGCTCATCATAGTCATTTTTCTAGAAGTCTTAGAAGTTTATGTAAGTGTGTAAGTGATAGTTCCCGGCATCCTTCCGAATCCTAAAAATGCTGAGAGACTGACTACGAAGTTATCTTATAATCCTAGGGCAGACTAATTAAATCCTACACATTGACATTTTTGGCTAAAAAATGATAACTACACTAATTAGCCCATTACAAAATGTTCATATCTCATTGTGCCAAATGAGAGGGGATCCCTTATAATTGTTCCTACAGGATTGCAAGTGACTGCTGGGGACGCAATCTAATAGCAGGAGACGTCATTACCTCCCTAGACCCATCACCCACTTAACTACCGGAGAGGTTCCCACCCAAACAGTGAGGAGGAGCCATGGCTGGATGGGTTTCCTAGAATCATGGCTCATTACCACTGCACTCCAAAGTTTTTAGGAACATAAAGAGTCTTTGAAAGTGAAATGAATGTAGCCTCTGACTTCCTACCAGATCCCACACTGTCTCAGGACACAAGGAAGCCAAAATCCTAACAAACTAGTACAGAGTGAACAATTAAAACATTGCAAACTTTTGAAGACACTGTGGAAGCTACATTGCAT
This sequence comes from Camelus bactrianus, assembly GCF_048773025.1. Lineage (NCBI taxonomy): Eukaryota > Metazoa > Chordata > Mammalia > Artiodactyla > Camelidae > Camelus > Camelus bactrianus. Next base: position 36,992,989 of record NC_133550.1, on the reverse strand, counting down.
GTTTATGAAGAACATCTGGAGCTTTCAGGAAAGCATTTATCTAAGTAAAATCCCTAAGGATTTACTAAATGTCAGGCAGAGAAATTAAAATGTCAGTATAAAGCAGATAGGTCAAAACTGAATTAATAACACTGAGGCAGATTACTCAATTGAATACAATTTAACTAATCTTTGTGGACACCTACTAGGTACCTGACACTGTAGTAGGCCCAGCAGGGGATCAAAGATGAGACAGAAGAGGCTGTGGCCCCCAGAGAGTTTATAATCCAATAAGAAGGATAAGAGAAGAATGAGAACTCCAGAAATACAAGGCGGAAAAATGCTATAAGAAAGAAGCAAATAAAGTGCTAAAGGAAAAAGGATTACGTCACTTACAAAGATCAGGGAAGGCTTTCATAGAGTTAAGTAAAAATAGGGATGGTCCCTGACTGACAGATATGCAGAAAAGATTAACCAGATAGAGAATCAATCCAAACAAAATCAAAGAAATAGGAAAATTTATGGTATATTCAGAGGACAGAAATTAGCTTTTCTAAGATAAAGGACTCAGTAAAGAGAGAGACATGGCTGGAAAGTAGGTTGGAGCTACCCCAGGGAGAGTCTTATACATTGGTGCACAGTCTTTCCATTCATGAAGGGCAATGGGGAGTCATTGAAGTTTTTTGCAAGGAAGCAGTCCACTCAGCCCTAGCTTTAGAAGGACTCATATGGAGGCAATGCAAATGATAAACAGGAGCCACAGAGACCAATCAACTGGGAATCTAATTCGGTTTTAAGCAGAAGAGTTTGGAGGAAAAAATAGGAAGGAGGGCAGGAAGACACACGTGCAAAAGATAGGACAATGTCCAAACCAAGAATAGACGTTCTCAGGACCCTGGCTGCATGGTAGCCTCTTATGAGTAACTTTATTAAAACACTGAATGCCAGGGCCCAGCCAAAACCAGTGACATCAGAACTTCTGTGGTGGGGCCCAGGTATTGGGATGTTCAAAAAGCTCACCAGGTGATTCCAATACGCAGATAGTACTGGCACTCACTTATTCTTCAAGGAATAGTCCAGGGACCAGCAGGCTGAGCATCACCTGAGAGTGTGTTGGAAATGCAGGCTCTCAGATCACTCTACTCAGATCATGCACACTAACAAGATGCCCAGGAAATATGCCCTTGCACATTTAAAATAGAGAAGCACAAACAAGAGCTTCTGGGACAGGCCCTGAGACACTGCAAGTCGAATTAGTGCCCCACTGAAGCCAGCGCAGGTCCACAGACCACACTTGAGAATATATTAGAAATGCAAACTCTGTGCATGGCCAGGCCATTCACCGGGTTTCTGCTGAGTTCCTGAGGTCCAGTTTTCTGCCATTCACTCTGTGTCCTAATGTCAGACCTCATCCCCATCTCTGCAACCTGTTACCAGTTCGCTTCAAAGGTATCAAGACCAGTTTGGCTCTTCCTCAAGAAGCTAAACATAGAATTACCATATGACTCAGCAATTCCACTCCTAGGTATTTACTCAAAGCAGAGACTCAAATGGACACCTGTACACCAGTGTTCACAGCAGCATTATTCACAATAACTGAAAGATAGGAACAGCCTGAATATCCATTAATAGATGAATGGATAAACAAAATGAGCAAATTATGGCATATTTTATATATTTTATACACATATAATTCAGCCTTAAAAGATCAAATAAATTCTGATACATTCTACAACATGGATGAACCTTGGAAACATTATGCTATGTGAGATAACCCAGACACAAAAGGGCAAATATTGTATAATTCCACTTACATGAAACATCAAATACAGGCAAAATCATAGACAAAGAAAGCAGATTACAGATTATCAAAGGCTAGAGGGAAAAGAAAATGGGAAGTTATTGCTTAATGATTACAGAGTTTCTGTTTAGGGTGATGAAAAGGTTTTGGAAATAGATAGTGATGATGGTTACACAACAGTGTGAATATGATTAATGCTGCTGAACTGCACATTTTAAAAATGGTTAAAATGGCAAATTTTACATTATATATATATTTTCCCACAATTAAAAAGAAAAATAATTCATCCCCACCATTTAATTAAGGGTTCTGAGCCTCCTGCCCCTGGTCCCTGGATCTACACCTTACTTCTGGACTACTCTCATTTCCCCAAATGGGAAACTCCCTGGGCTGCAACCTAAACTCACACTGACACCAAGGAGATAGTCATAATTGTACCCAGAAAACTTAAATTGAAACTTTTGGCCTTTAATCCCACTGTCCAGGGTAGTTGGGTTGTTATATTCCCTTCAATGTCTTGTGGGACCTCTGGTCTCTCTACCAGGAAGGCTGCACTGTCCATTTCACTCCAAACAGTCCCAAAGTGGTCTGAGTTCCTCACCCCCACCTTCTTAGAGGGTACTCATAACGCTCAGAATCCCAGCTTTGTGACTTTATTAAACACACACACACACACACACACACACACACACACACACACACACTCACAAAGCCAACACTTCTCAGAGAAGGGAAAAAGTCCATCCCATAAAGCATTAGGATGCTCTTAATGCCCAGCACCATGAGACCTAAAATGACCAAGATGAATGGGGTGAAAACATGAGTCTCATCATGCACATTCTCTCCTTGAAACTGAGATGGTCCAGCTTAATGCTTGGTACAACAACAAATTGTTCTGGGCAGACTTCCCAGAGTAATCCAAGATTCCTGAGTCCCTCTACACAAATTGTCTACTGTGGTGACTTAATTTCATGTTTTTAGTTTTAAGGAGAAGGGATTTGGATAAGTGTTCTAATGTAGTAATTAGCAGTTACATTAATAGCATAGATTTCCTATCATGTTGTCCCATTATTCTAATTATATTTCTCTTTAAACAACTTTGCAGATGGCAATCTTCTACTTAGAGGAGTCTGATACTCTGAATATACTCCCCTCTCTACTGTCCACTCAAATTGGTAATAAGTCCTGTGCTATTTAACCTCATATCACACATTTTTTAAAATCATTCCAAAGAGCCCTGGGTCAATGCCCTCTCCTGAGTAACTACCTCCAGGACCCAGAACCAACATCACAGTAATCAAAGCAGGTGGTCATTTGGCAGGGTTCTCTACACAAACAGCTCCTTAACATCCCACTAATATTCCTTAAGTCTTACCCTTGAAGAGCCCTTTTGAGAGATCTTTGGGGATTTTCAGTCTTCAATGGTTGCTGAAAAGAGCAAGCAACAACCTGGAGAGAATAGTACTTAACAAGAGCTTATAAGACACACTAAACGCTCTCAGGTTAGAGCTAACACTTATTCTATGTTTCACGCACTATGATAAGAGCCTTACATATATTAACTCATTTAATTCCCCCCAAAACCTCTATAAGGTACGTAAATTATCATCCCCATTTTACAGATGAAGAAACTGAAGCTCATCCAAGATCATCTAGCAAATAAGGAACACAGCCAGGATTCAAACCCAAGCAGGGTGGCTTCAGGATATGCACTCTTAACCTCTCCTGTTCTGCTCTCTGATGCATTTCTTTTTCAGTCATCTTATGAGGCAAGCGTTTTATATTTGTATGGACAGATAAAGCTAATGACCAGAGAGGTTAAATAACTTAGTGAAAGTCATACAGTTAGTAAATACCCAGTTATGATGGACACCCAATATTTCTGACTCCAGAGACTTACTCTTCTCCCTACCCAAGAATAATATATCACAACATCCAGCCAGGACGGCTATTTAGGAGAAAGACCTAAACAACCAGGAAAGAAAATATAAGGTAATAGCTACATGGTCTACTAAATAAGGGAAAGAATGGCAGATAGGTTTGGCAAAGCCTACTAGCTGATTAACAAACCTATTTCCTCTTCTTTCTAGGCACACACTGCATTTTCCAGCATTTTTTGTAATCAAATGTGACCAAGTGACTGAGTTTTGGCCAGTGAAATGTGGGCCAAAGTCTTGTAGCACAGTCCTCCCACTTTCTTTCCTCACATCCTGACTGAATGGAGAGTCCCCAAGAACCTAGAGCAGGGAGGAGCCACAAGAGTGAAGGAGGCTGGGTTCCTGATTGACCATGTGAAGGCTGCCCAACCAGAAACAAACTCAAAGGATTGTGGTAATAAGAAGTATGCTTGTACCATGTTAAGCCACAGAGATTTCAAATTTATGCCTCACATATAACTAGTGTTATATTAACAAATACAACAGTTGTATGTTGTTATCAAAAACTTAAAATGTATGTCATTGATTTACAGTTGGGTTTTGAGTATAAGAGAAATAAACAACTAACTCAGGTTGGAAAGCTGGAGATCGTGTGATATGTACCCACAAAACATTTGGTAAAATTGTCCCTGTAGTAACTTGGAAAGCAGCTCACGTGCCTACTGGCTTTCACTCCAACTGAAATGGGCTGCCATTTGCAAGTTGTGAGTAGCAGAGTGACAAGATCTGACCTTATTAAGTGGATTGCCTCTGGCTGCTGTGTTGAGAGCAGGCTAGGGGTCAAGGGTAGAAGGACAGCCAGTTCGGAGGCTACTTCCACTAACTACAAAGAGTGAATTCTTGGGATGAAGGCTCTCCTACCACAGTCTGATGATGCTTCGTTCTCCTAAAGGATGTTTCTGAGCCACCAGGCCAAAGTTTACTACCACTGGTTCTGAGAACACTGTTATTTCTGATCAATAACTGCTTTCAAAAGCAAACTCAGTATGGAAAAATGACATGTATCACAGTATACAATTGTTTCTTTGTTAAAGTTTTCTTTCAGATGGTCTTAATTTTCTTTCTTGTGATCTTATTTACATAAAAAAGAAATGGATGGCCAATTAAATAACTGGACACAGATGTCCAATTTATTTAAAGGATATTTAAATACCTATTTTTATTGACTATAAAATTGTGATGTCAAACCAACAATATAACGCCATTTGCAGCAACATGGATGTTCCTGGAGAATGTCATTCTAAGTGAAATAAGCCAGAAAGAGAAAGAAAAATACCATATGAGATCACTCATATGTGGAATCTAAAAAAAAGAAAAAAAGAAAAACATAAACACAGGACAGAAACGGACTCATAGACATAGAGTACAGACTTGTGGTTGCCAGGGGGGCAAGGGGTGGGAAGGGACAGACTGCGATTTCAAAATGTAGAATAGATAAACAAGATTATACTGTATAGCACAGGGAAATATATACAAGATCTTGTGGTAGCTCAGAGAGAAAAAAAAAGTGTGACAATGAATATATGTATGTTCATGTATAGCTGAAACATTGTGCTCTACACTGGAATTTGACACAACTTTGTAAAATGACTATAACTCAATAAAAAAATGTTAAAAAAAAGAAAAAATTGTGATGTCTCTAAATTTTCAGATGCATGGAAACAGAAATAATCTTTAGGAATCTGCCAACTGCAAAAGGGGCTGAAAGATTTAAACTTGGCCTTCCTGAGGTAGTCATACACAGTTCACTGATACTCCACAGGGCATACACAGGAAGCCCATAAAGCCAGGTATTAAGGGAAAAAACCACCTTCAGTGCTTCAGTTTAACATCTCTCTGTCCCATCCTCAAGTAAGCCCATAAAACATGTTTCTCCCCGGATATAATACATGCTTTCCAGTTACAAATGGCTGCATCACGTTCACTGTATCTCTGCCTGTGGTTGTGATCACATACTAGTAAAATCCTAAGAAATTCTCAGGGGCAGGAGTGGGGTACTTGGAAGACTATGAAGAAGGAGGAATTCTAGCACAGGATTTAGCCTTCATTTATACCCAAATTCTGATCTAGCCAGTAACTAGAGAGCAACCACAGTAACCGATGCACTAGATTCTCCTTAACTGCCTAAGCCTGAGGACCAGGCTTATGTGTCCACAGCTTTGTTTCTGAGCCATGTCATTACCGACACTTACATCTTAGAAGTTCACGCTTTTGTGGTTTGTCTTGGAGTTGTTTGAAAATTCTTTTAAGACTAGAGTGAATGGCCAGGGAGCCACTATTTTCCTCAAATGGAGGGAAGAAAGACTCTCTTCCAAGTCAGTATTCAGATAGCATATGCTCTCATCCGTGATGAAAGATCCCTTGAAGATGCTGAGAAGGAAAAGGCAAAATGGGACACCCACTGTTTTCCTGTTGCTGACCATCATTCAAAGGTAGGGTTAGTGGTTATTGAAATAAACGGTGGGGAAAATATCAAAATAAACTTATTACACTAGGAACCAACCATTACAGCCAAGGAAATAATACAATAAATCCTTTGAAATGAAGAAATGTAGCAAGAGGCACTTGAAAACTGAGAGGTGTTTTGTCACTAAATTGCAGTATTAATAGTGCTTTGATGCTCCTTGCTAAATTGTATAGTTCTGAAACTCAAAATGAATATTAAGAAAATCATACTTATTTTATACAACTTGTTAGCAGAAAGGAAGAAAATAAGATGATGTTTTAAAACAATAAATCTCCTTTATAACTAACTGTGAATCTGATGATATTGGAAGAGGGAAGCAAATTGAAAGGGAAAGGATGATTCTAAACTGCGTTATAATCTTGGGTGTAAACGAACTATTATCTCATCAGTAGTGGATAAGTCCTATTTGGAATGCGATGCTGAATGCTGGCAATATTCCTTCTCTGATAATGATAGGAAACTAGAAATTACAAAAGAGGTTTTAGTTTTTTCTTCTTCTTCTTTTTTTTTTTTTATTTGTTTGTTTTGTTTTGTTTGTTATTAGCAGGATGCTGGTGTCATTTCTACATACCTGTAATTTTTTTTTTTACCATTTTTCTTCCCTACAGATATAGCCATAGATCCCAACTGATGCAATGCCACTTAAATTTAAGCTATTTAATAAGTACAACAAATTCAAAGAGTCAGAAGGAAACTGGATGCTCACAGCACACTTGTCCACATGTAAGGTTTAACTGATCACTGGCACCATTTTCAGACTCTTCATTAATGCTTGCCTGGTATTCTAAATGTCTGTTTACCCAATCTCATCTTAATTTGTTAAAGGAAGTTGAAGTCATGACTCAGCTATAATGTGGCAGCATTTGAGTATCAAACAAAAATGCAAATCTAGCAATACATCCCTAATGAGATGTAGCCAGCTTGTTTTTCTTCATATCATTTCTAATTCAGTCTAATTCAGGCAGGCAATTCTGTGAGAAAGTCCAGCAGCCAAGCAGGGTATGCAACAGGCAAATCGACCCTCATCTAAATTCCCCATAATACTCACCAGAATCCCATATTACACTCAAAAGAAAAGTCACGTGATAAAGTCTGTGAGCTGTAGATATTGATGTAATCTAAGGGAGATACTGACTCTGATTTCTAGTATCTTTAACTCTGAGACCCACTCTTGCCCCTATCCCTCTAGCAAAGCAATCCTCTTGGGCCAATTGTACCAAAGTCATCTTTGTCCCAACCCCTAAACAGTTGAACCTACAAAGTGAAAGAGACATAACAGTAGCTGCCATCAGATAGTCCTAGCTGTTAAAAGGAACACTGCTCCCAAGTTTTAGCTAATGTCTGTTGATTTTTATAATGCCTAGCTTTTCATATTCTAGTCCTACTTACTTTGTTTTCCCTCTGCATTTAAACACTAGTTGTTTTTTTTATATAGTAGAAAAAAAACAACAAATTCATGCCCCTAAGGTTACTCTGTAGCAAAACAATGTCTCCCTGGATCTGGGTTCTATTACCACTTGTAAACTGTCAATAAAGCCCTCAACTCTATAGACTATCAGGAGACATGGCCCTCACTCCTCTTTGTATACATGGCTAAATATCCCTAAACTATTCCTCCCAACTCTGTACTTACAAATATACGTCCCAAGGAAGAATCAGAAATGAGAGCGTTATGCTGTCTTCTATCCCTGTGAGCACTGTGAGCCCTACTCCTGACGTTTCAGAGGAACCACAGGACTGGAGGAAGGAAAGAAAGAGGTGATGAAACAGAGAACCGTAGCATCCATGAGTTTACTGCATTGCACATTCATCTGCATTGAAGTGAACCAGCTTTCCGTTGCACTGGGTACCTAAATAGTATACTTATTTACACGTATTTTTTACATAGAAAGACTGAGGTGAGAGAATTGTTTATATGGCCCTCAACCTTACAAAAGGAAATGAATAGTTAATGAAAATCTACCCACTTGGTAAATTTCCCTATCTCATTCCGATGTGGCCGCGTATCTGGATGGCAGGCTGAATTATAAATAGTTAATGCTCTGGTCTGATGAGGCGGTGCCTATTGAATTGTTGCCTCCATAAACTTTTTATGTGTTGCGCTGTAGAAGTTAACCAATTAAAAAGTTTTTCCAATTTGAATCCTCCACATTAAGTACGTTCTACAAGGAGATCAACATCTCAAAATGCCTTTGACTGCTTAGCGAGCTAAAACTATTCAAATTGGCTTTGTAAGATCTTAAAATATACATACCTGTGATGTTTTGCTCTTACGTTCTTACTAAACGAGTATTTGGACATCATTAAACAACAACACTTGCTGAACTTTTTTGCTCCGTCTTTTGTAAAATGAAATTTCAGGACAGACTTTTTAATTTGCTTTGGGCCTCCTGTTTATTAAATTTGTTTGTATCTCTAACTTTTCTATTCTGACCTCCCTGGCATCAATGTGAAGAAATGCTTTGAGAAAAAGCTGATAGTTATGTTTCATGAAAGCCAAAGTTCTCTTTGCAAATTAAAATTACATTCCACTTTGCTGAACACTAAGAAAATCAGCTTTGGAAAATTACCTCAGCCCTAAAGACTGGGCTGCCACTTACCAGTCAAACCCTGTTCCTTTAATGCGCATCTGTGAGCAAACACGCTTGGCTCTGACTCATGCTGGACTAAACAAAATCTCATTAATAGACTTGGCCTAAGAAGCACTTGAAAAGACAGCTAATCATGTTCTACATGATGGGAAATGTCACACAAAATCAGAATGGAGGTGAATTTTTGGAAAATTCACTGGAAAATCGGAGGACTGCACCCTCTTCCAAAAAATAGTTTAGAATGTTTCAAAGCTAGTAGTCCAACTGTTCCCACCACTCAACTGAAGTTATTAACAAGCCGCTTCTATGATGAGGACCAGAAGAAATAAGAAAGAGGGGAAGGTGGCAGCTTGCTTTTAACAGGGAAAAAAGAGGCAGTACCAATGGTCTGTGCACTCTGGTGGGCACTGAAGTTATGGATGTGAATGGGAAACCAACCCTGCCTTCCAGGGGCTTGCAGTATAGAAGGGAGACAGATCGACAAAATGAAATGACACAAAAATGAAACTATAAAACAGAAAAAGCATTGCTTGAATTGGGACCAAAGCAAGCAAAGAAGTTCTATAAGCCAGCCAGGGGGAGTCAGCATTTTACAGAGGGTGTTGAGTTGAGGCTTCAAGAATGAATAATCCAGAAGACAATGTGGGAAGGACACTGCAGGCTGAAGGAACAGTGTTTGCACATTCAGTATTGCCAGAGCAGAAGTCAAGAGGCTAGAGGGAAGGCGTGAGCCCAGGCAGGTAACACAAAGCCACTTCAAGTAGGACCTTGAATGCTTTGGAAAGAAACGTGAATTTAGTTCTGCAGTTAGTCTAGAGCCAGTTAAGTTTATTGTGCAGAGAAACAGCATGATTATATCTAATTATCAGAAAAGTCTCTCTGCTCACAGTACAGAAGAGAGATTTGAGAGTTGTTAAGAACATAATCAGGCCGATTTCTGGGAAGGACAGGATCCCTACCATAAATATAGCAGTGTACTGCATGGGCCACTCTTTTAACATTCCTCAGTAGAGGTCTACATATAGCAAGAAACTAAACTAAAAACCAAACTTTATGAGGGGGCCAGCAGGTCTAAGTTAAGGCTCTCTGCTGGTCCAGCTTACATGTGAGGATAAATTGTAGAATTTAGACTTTCTACCAATTCATATAAACATATTTAAGTCAAGTTCTTATAAGTTTTGGACAGCTGTGAATCAAAGGTTATAGTCCCTGGCACTTTCCTGGCACAGACAGTTTTCTCGAAGCCCATTAAGAACATGCACATGCTCTAACTTCAGAGCCATGCTTTCTGTGACAGACCTCACCTTCCCAGTCATTTGAGACTGTGATTCAGTATGCTTCAAGACATTTAAAATGGTGAACTCTGGATTTCCTTCCCTGTCACATCCTTATTATCCAAGTGTTGTCTTGCCTTTATCCAATCTCAACTTCTGAAGAATTCCATTAGTCCAACTTACTTACCTTGAGCACTTTTGGCAAGAAAAACATGAGGAGGTAAAGTTCAGACTAGTACATGTCCCTGTTTATCTGCTGAGGGAAAGTAGGTGAGGAAGAATTCAGAACCTCCATGGCACTTAAACACAGATGCTGGACTAGCTGCATTTTCACTACTCAGGTTATATTGTGGGTCTTTCTAGTAACATAATGCCTAGGACATTGGGTAGTTTACATGCAGTAGCTGTGTAGAAGCTCAAAGAGGTTAATTAGCACCTTGTAAGCAGCAGCTGGAATTACTGCCCAGATCTTCCTGAAGCTGAAGCCTACACGGTCATTCTGCAATCTTGGAAATAACTCTCCTTTCTAATTTAGTTTTGGCTTTCATTTAGGAATACAATTGAATTTCATCAAAAATATAATGTGAGCAAAGAATGGATTCAAATTTCTCGGATACATCCCCATACCCAACTTTCCAAAGCTTGGGAACATACCAAGCTTTCCGGTGTTCATATTTTTCATGTTTTTTCTGTTTTTCTTGAAAGAAGTCAATTCTTATACCACTTTCTTATTTAAAGGGTTGGGCTTTATGTGTGTTATGACAGTTAAATATTCCATCTTCTTATAACTTGGTATAAAAACCAATAAATGGAGGTATGAATTTTCACAATTTCACATGAGAATGCATCTGCCTTTGGTTTTATCAATTTATATGTGGTTATTTCTTATCATAAATAGGTTTTGAGCTGTCAGGATGATCCTTTTCTTCCCACATTTTCCCAAACAAAAATTTCGCACAGAGCTACATCTATACCCCCAAGAAGCATGAAAAATACAGGTTTCTTGACAAGGAAGAAAACATGATAATTGATGACTAAGATAGGCTGCCCTTCTCTGGAGGTTTTTAATTACCACTTTTCATTTACATAACACTTGAAGCTCTTTCAAGAGCTTTCAGGTACATTATCACATTTGTTCCTCAGTACAACCCTGCAAGGAGAGAGAGCATATATTACAATCAAGAATAAGCCATGAAGAATGAGAGAGGTGAAGTGATTTCACGAGGTCACACAGCTTGTCATGGATGGAGCTGGTGCTAGAACTCAGGATGCCTAATACTTAATCAGATATTCTTTCTACCACACTTTCCATAATTCCACTGGCTAGAAAGATCTGGTACTACTCCTCTTAAAGATCTAAGGAATGTACTGCTGATGGCAAAATTAGTGTTGTATATTTTTTTATGAACATTTGTTACCTTTCCATTGGACACCTCAAAAACCTATGATTTAGTTATAAAAGAGACAAGGGGTGGGACTGTGGGCATCCATTCCAGCAAAGCCTGTTGGCTTTGGAGTCAACTCAACTACTTGGTAGCTAAGCCTCTGTAAGCCTCATTTTCATGGCTTCAGGCTTTCAAAATAAGCCTGAAAATACTACCTAACTCATGAAGTTATTGTGAGGATTGGAAGAAATCATGCATTTAAGGCACTTAGCATCATGCTGGCACAGAGTAAGTGTTCAGTTAATGGTTGCTGTTATTTTTAGGGTTACTGTTGTTGTCACCATCGTTGTCATTATTATTATTATAGGTCATGATGATTGTAATTCTGAATTCTGTGGGTAAGAAGCTCCAAATACTGCCAAGATATCATTTGGGGGTTATATTGGCCCGTACTTTTCTGGCTGTGACTCAAATAATGAGGTTTGCAATTTCATTGACTGGATGTGCTAATTAGAAGCTTTTTAAAGATTTCTCCTGTCCACTGAGGCCACTAAATAATCTCCACATGGGTCAAGCTCTGTAATCACCCCTTTTGCCTCACTGATTGTGCCAGTCAGCAGTTACAGCCATGATGGAAGATCTATGGTGAATAGAACAAAGGGTCTAAAGTCTCGAAATTGAGCTTGTCAGAGGTCTGGTTCATTCTTTCATCACACCCAATACTCAACTTTCATCTACGTGATAATTAAATAATAGGACATTTTCTTAACCAGCACCCTGACCATTTTTAAATACATCTTTTATTAGATGGTAGAGCTTATAAAAGATTCATCAACATAAGCTATTACAGTTTTTTTTCTCTGCTGACCTAACCTCAGAGCTGCTCAAGTAGAAATTAGATTTTTTTTGTTAACTCGCTGAAACTGCATTTGCTAGATTCCCTTAGAAGCAGGAAAAAAGTAATTCCATAGGATTAATAAGGGCAATGCACATTCTTACTCCAAACAGACACACAAAAGGGGAGCAGAAATGCTATTCAGTGAGGATAATTGATATTGTAGCACAGCGTTCTGCCTAAGCTCGTTGTATTTTGAATAGGTGCACCAGTTCTTTGAATCCCTATCAAGAATAGCTTGTGTGTCTCTTACGTCTTACCTTGAATTAAAGAAGACTTTTAGGGACCATGTGAAATATAAGATGCTTGCGATGTTAATCAGCAAAAAATAGACATTTGATTGCACTTTCAAAAAGAACAAGAAAGAGATTTTGTGGTTTTATAGATTTTGCTCCTAACTTGAAAGTAGGAAAACCTAATCATTGCTCTTGATCTGTTCTTTGCTCAACTCATATACATATCCTCTATTCTTTCCAATCTCTCTTCTTCCCTTTGTACTTTCTGTACCTTTATTTCTGTCTTAATTAAAAAGTTCCAGTAAGGTTATTGGTTTCTTACTGAAAGTCTTGCTTGTTCTTCTGTGATGATTATAATGCCAGGACCTCAAAGTATCCTCTCCAAAATCCCAGGTCTTACTTCGGCAACCTGGTTTTGAGGTAACTTTGCTGCAGACACTCAAGAGACCCTTTTGATGAGGATTGTTCTGTCGAAACACTAAAAATAGACTAAAATATTCAACTTCATCAAGCAAATCTCTGCTGTTAAAAAGCAGCCCACCCTCCATGGCACTCCTCACGCATACCATGACATAAGACCAAGTGAAGTTTCCCTTTTTTAATTAGGTTTAAATTCTTCTCATTAGAAAAGAAGGAAATCTGCTTAGCATTTACATCACTGAAGGGAAGGTAACTTTTAGCCACACAGCAGAGCTTGAAACAACCATCCCTCCTCTCATGTTAACAATTACTACAACATTTTTTTTGCAGAGATGTGTTTCCTGCCCACTCACACTAATTTTATGATAATTGAAATTTATGCTATTAATATTAAGAAAATTGAACCATGTGAAATGACAATGTAATACGGTATTATCCTACTAGTAAATTTTCCGTTTGTAGTTTAAGGTCCTCAGGGCCAAATGCCAATAACCTGCTTGAAACTTTTCTATCTCTGAAGTAACCTTAGCAACAAGATAGTGTTAACTGTGGGGTCCACAGCAGACATCTGGCAGATTCCTGCTCCAAGGCCCCTCAAGCGTCCAGCTGCTGCCCTTTAAAGATAACAAAGAACATTCCTTAGCTGAACTAACTACTCTAGACAATGATCAACCTTACAATGACCGGAAGCCTACCCACCAGGACCAGTCACAAGCCCCTACCAGAGTCACAAATCCCTACCCTTTCACAACGCCCTTTCTTCCCTGTTCCCTCAACATCAACCAGTCAGAGAATTGTGCACGAGCTGATCACTCACCCTGTGAGCCCTTTGTGCCCAATGTTGCATCAGCATAGGCAGTAAAAGATCACCTTCTCTTATAAAAGATCTCAGCAACCAACCCTTCGGGCACACAAATACCTCTCACTTCTGGCCCGCTGTTGCCTATAGCAGTGTACGTAATAAACGCCTTTCCCATTTTTCATCTTTTGTCTCCGGTAAATTCTTTCACAATCCAAGTGTTGGCATGTCAAATCCCACAACATTAAAGAGTGGTAGTTCCACTGACATAGTTTCTGTGTGATTAGAATGTGTTTATCTTAGGTTTCAGATAAAATGAAAGTGATGGCAACTTTCATGCCCTCTTGGTAAAGCTTTACTTTCCCATTTCTGCCTCCCATTCTCATGTCACTTTCTTATCCTTTCCCCTTTGGAACCTTCAGAAATGGAGAATCCATGTCAGTGGTTTCCACTCCCATGGCTACCCAGATTTTAGGAAAGCTTCAGACTTGCTACACTAGGTAGAAAATCCAGATGCCCTCCAAGCATTAGCTTAGTTTCATCACCATAAGCAACCTAAAGCAATGAGTAGAGCTGAAGAGATAACTCCCCTTCTGAATAAAGCCCATACATGTGGGCCTGTCATGTTCCATAAGACCTCTGAACTCCACACATCCATCTGGTTCAGATGATGTCTTGAGACCCAGCTCAAGACCCAAGGCCATTAACTATGATACTCAAGAGGAGACTACTACCCTGCCCACCATCAACCATGTCTGGCCTGATAAGAAGAATGCTCTGACTGGAAACATACATGGAACAGAGATAAGGAAGGAGCTGGTACCATCTGCTTCTTTTTTTCTACTGTATTCAATAATTAGGCTTCTCTTCACTCCACTTAATTTTTAAGTACTGGTCTTAATCTCTCACCACATAGCTGAGATGGAATTCAATTTTACTTACTATATTTACTACAGTATTTACTGAACTTTTTGTTTTTATATTTTAACATTTTGGAATTCTTGAAATGCCTAAAAATCAGTACATACATTTATTGTGGTATGTCTTTCTTTTCTAAAACTCTGCTACTAAATCAAGAACTGTTTTAAAATCTGCATAATTTGAAAATCACTGAAATCAGGTTCTTCCTCTGGGTGACTTCAGAACCATCTAGATCAACACTCAAATCATACCTTTGGGTGTTGACCTAGATTTTTAAGTCTTCCACGATTGTCCAATGAAGTCACTTGCTATAAATTCAGTCTCACTTTTGGATTCTGTGGCCAATGCAGATCCCCCACTCTCCCAAATTTTAACACATACAGGCCATCCTTACAGTCCAGTAAGTGTAACTGAGCTCTTATCTTGTCTCCCTTCTTTTAGCAATGTTCTCCCACCACCACCTGCTTATTCTGTGGTTCCTGTAAGTCAATAAATGTACCTCATCTCTGCTGAGTATCCACCAGGTATCCAGTGTTCTGCTATGTGTTTTCAGTCACAGAAAAAAAAGAGAGACTTTACTGAATTTTGCAGTATTTACATTTATTTTTGATGTTTCTCCTGTTTTCACTTTGAATTGATGTGGCACAGGGTGTTATAATCTCTACAGCACTTATGTCCTCTTAAGAATGTAAGTTTTACCCCATCTTTTGCTTCCTACCAGATCTGCATGGCATCCCAAGCTACTGGTTTCTTGGGGCACTCACCATTACCTATATCATGGCCAGGGCAGCCTCTCTGACCTTGGCTTGGGCTTTCTCCTATTTCCTGCAGATGACAATTGCCTTGTCCTTTGCTCTGCTCTCTGAGGTCTGTTGGATGTTCAGGGCCCACACTGGTCATTTTACCTTAGTACCTTCTACATAGTAAGTATTCCATAATTTGTAGCAATTATTAACTATTATTATCAGGTGACTTGCCCAAAGACTGAGAGCAAGTGGGTGACATAATTCTAAGCCACTAACTTGCTCTGCTTCATTTCCAAAGCTGACCTAATGGTGTGGATCTGTTGTCCATAGCAGAAAGCTCTCTATCCTGGAGCTCTCTGATCATTACACAAGATGGACTTTGGAAGGGCCAACTCTGGGTCTCCCTTCCCTTTCTCAGGAAAAAAGTGGTTATGGGAGAGAGTAATTAAACTTATGTTGTATTGGTTTTCCTGAGAAAAATCTGGATCTACTGGAAGAAACACAAAGTGACTCAGGAAAATAAAAATGTTCTAATCATCTATGCTATATGACAGTGGAACAGACCATTGCATAAGAAGACAAGTCCCCTATCACTGAAGGTGTTCAAGCTAGAATAGATATTGTAAAGGACTAAGAATTGACAGCCTGATCTTCTTCCCAACCCTGAGATTCTAAAGATTAGGAAAAAAGGCAGCCTTTCAGAGTTTATTCATTCATTCAGCATTACCTATCAAAGAATACAGTATGACTCCAAGTTGTGGTTTGATTTTGAGACATCAAAAGCACTTTTTTTAAACCACTATAGAGGAGAAACCATGGAGTTTCTGTCTCAAGCACCAGAAATTAAACTATGATTCATATAGTTTTAAAGAACAAAAGGGCTTTTCTCTGGACGGCCAAAGAATGAAAATCTAGGAAGTTCATTGTTGATTTATTTATTTCTGAAGTGACTGACAGTAAGTTTGATTTATGAACTGCAACTATTTTCTACATTAGCCTTCTTTTATGACTTTTGATCACAAACTTTGGTATCTTTACAAATCTTCAGGTGGGTAAAGACAGATTATTTAGTAAAATAGCTTAGCCAGGGAATTCATCTATTTTTACATTGTACAGCAGGAAATACTTAAAATTGTCATTTATGATAGAAGAGATAAATAGTTCAACTTAATCCAACTTGGGTATTTCTCCTTAGTTAATTAGTCAACTCAACAAGGCTTTCTGTTTAGCTCACTGGGTCTGAAACAGAGCTTCCACAACAGAACAAAAAAGAATTTTCATCATATTTTCCAAAATTAAGTACTTTAAGGGCTAAAAGATTTGCACTATATTTTTCTTTCATGGAAAGCTAACTTCATTATTAAAGGGATAATCAGATTTCTAATTTCATATCTTCTGTTTTCAAAGAAGGGGCTTGTGGCAGAGGCTATCACTGTATTTGGAGATCCCTTCCTACTTTCTTCATAAATACTAGAATCTCTGAGCTTCATCTGGATCCTTGGCCACCAAGAATGAGGTTCACTTCCCAGCCTTCCTTGAAGCTAGATGTGGCCATATGACTAATTCTGTCTAATGGGATGTGAGAGAAAATGATGTGTCCAACTTCCAACTTGTGACTTGAAGGAAAGGGTCATGCCAACCTGCTCCCCTTGTCCTCTTGTCACTGACTAGACTGCCAGAAGCTCACACTACAAGATACAAGTCATGAGTAAGGAGAGCAGAGTGTTAGGGAGGAAAAATTTTCCTTCTACTATTCTAGGTTCTTCTGGCTAGACTAAGAATTCAGTTGACAAAAGACAGATTAACAGGAGAAAAATCAAAGTTTAATAGCATATATACATGAGAGGGACCCAGGAGAACTGAGTAACACATCAAAATGGTTGAAGCCATCACCTAAAATACAATCTTCAGCTAAAGACAAACGAGGATTTGGGGGAACGTCAAAGAGGAAGACATCAATTCTCATGGAGATGGAAATGTTTACCAAATGTTTGCTGGGTCACACAGAAACAATGGGACATGGAGAGGAATTTTAATAAACAGACTTTGCTAAGTTCTTCCCTGTCTACCACACCTAGTTCATAGTATACTGTAGTTATCTATAGTGATCGCTCCCTTCCTGGAACAGGTCCTCTACCTAAATTCTTTTAGGCAGTTAGGAGGAAGGTCAAAGGTCTTCCTGAGTATTTTGGGCCTTGATTGTTTTTAGCTTGAAATAATCCCCATGCCAAAGAGATACATTTTGGGGTGGCAAATTTTGCTCCTCTACAAGAACAACAAACCAAAGTCCCTACAATTACCTACCTACTGGGTCTTATGTGATCTGGCCATGTATAAGCTCTCTGGCCTCAGCTCCCACTACTCTCCCATACCTCACTCTACTGTAGCCACACTGGCCTCTCTGCTGTGCCCGGACAATGCAGACACAGGGACTTTGTACTTACTGACACTCCTTCCCTAGATCTCCACGTGGCTCACTCCCTCACTCTGCAGGTCTTTACTCAAAAACCATCTTTCCAGTGAGATATTCTCTGACCACCTTCTCTAGAATGTCAACAGCATCCACCTCCCCCAACATTTCCTGCTCCCCATTCTCGCTTAATCTTTCCCCCTAACACTCATCACTACATAGCATGCTAAACATGTTACTTTTCATCATGAAAAATCGCCTGGTCGCTTCCACTAGACCATCAGCTCCGTAAGGACAGAGATTTCCTGTTTTGTTCAGAATAATGCTTGGCACATAGCAGGTGCCTAATGGATCTTTGTTGAATGAAGGAAAGGGATAGAAGGAGCCCAGATCCCTGACCCTGAGGAGCAGCCATATCACCTTAAGCTCAGAGAAAAGTAAATCACTTTTTTTAAGTTCATTATTACATTCTCCCTGTGTTACAGCAGCCAAACCAACACTCAACTAATGCAGAGATAGTAATTCTCTCTTCAGCAGAGGTGAAATGCTTCCCAACAGCGGCATCATCCTCAACTCCCAGGTGGTGCTCTTCTGAAAGGGGTTACACTGGTCAGCTAAGACAGGCAGAGCCCACTCCTCACGGAGTTTACATTCGAACAAGGAGGAAAACATTAATCACATAACTGTACCAGCAAATAACAAGTTGCAAGCAAGTGAGATAAAAGAGAGGTGCCAATGAGAACCAATACAGGGAAGACTTGACCTGGTCAGGGAGCCTTGAGGAATAGACACATGGAGGGCTGATATGTGAAGGATGAGGATGTCTTTCTTCAGGAAGGAGAGGGAATAATCTTCCAGGCAGAGGATAGAGTATATGCCAAGTCTTTGTGCTCCAAGGAAGTATGGCAAATATGAGACTAAGAGAAGCCTGTTTGGCTACAGCAGACAATGGGGGAAGGGGCAGGATGTTGTCTGAAGGAGCCCAAGAGGTAAGAGCTAAGGAGTTTTGATTTCTTATCACATACAATGCAAGCCCAAGCTGTGCTTTAGGCAGGAGGATGGGTGTATGAGTGATAGCTCCCTCCTGGCTTTCAGAAACATCTCTGGAAACTTAGTGCCTCTTTCCAGCAGTCACTCCCCAGTCTCCCCAGAGATGAGGAAACCTGTGGAATGGGAGTCTTGCTCCTGTTACAGCTCTTTTATTCGGCGCCTCACAAATTAGTTGCAAGAACTTGCCCTGGAGACAACAGGATGTAAATGTAGACGATGTGGAATTGTAATAACATAAACATTATGAAACAATGCAAACCAGTTGGGCACCCCGTGGAGAAATAATCCCTGTGCTCCTTTCCGAATTGTCTTTATGGAAATTTCATAAAATCTGCCATTATTAAAACTGAGTAGCAATTATTTCTTTCTTTGGTTCATCAATTGTGGGAGGAAAATTAATTGCGTTCTCCTTCTTTTCTGGAGTTCATCAGATAGGAATGAGGCAACAAGGATTGACAGGACTGGGGCCTCTGTTGATAGAAAGAAGGCAGGAGAGCCTGTGGGACGTTATCACAGATGTGGCTTTAGAGGTGGGAGCAGTTAAGAGAGTGGTCGTGGCAGATGCGGCCGCGCTAACAAGTGTGCTCAGGAAGCTGAAGTCATTACGGTCTGTTGACATAACATTTGCCAGCTTCACAGGGGCCATCATTGTAAATTAGATTTAATATTGATCAGGCCGTTCACAAGCAGGGCCAGGAGAAAATTGGACACAGAGTTCTTAGTCAAAATTGGCTCTTAAGATTCCGCTTTCTAATTACCATAGGAGAACAGAAATCCGGGGCCTGTCTGGCTGACCCAGCATGGCAATAATGGCTCTCCTGTTCCCTGAGGGCCATGCAGAAGTGACAGCAATTTCCACTGTCTTTCCATCCTCCCTCCCAGGTCGGTTCTGCTGTGCAGCAGTGGAGGAGAGAAGAAGGGTGAGAGGTGGGCTGTGGCAAAGGAGGCGGGAGGTTTTCAGGGTACAGGCTGTGTTTCTCTTCTCAGTCATCACCTCAGAAAGTTGAGAAACTTTTTAGAGAAACTGGGTTTTCCCTTAGTCTAGTTTTTAAAATAAGCAATGTTTTTTAAGTTAAATCTGGATTAGGAGTTTGGAGAAATTGCCAGAAATATCTCCCACCACCACTGTCCTAGCTCAATCCTTCGAAGCAGCATGGCAGGACCAGCCTGGATTTGAATCCTGACCTTGGTACTCTGCACTGTCTGACCTTCAGCAGATGACTTGACATCTCTGAACTTCACTTCCTTCTTCTATAAAATAGAAATCACGACACCACCTACCTCAAAGGGTGAAGACTGAATGCGAGGATGTGTATTTTTCAGTATTATTATCATTACATGCTTACGCTTGCCCTTGCTCAGATATGGCTTGCCTTAGTAGACAATAATATTAATGCTAATAATAGTAACAATAGGAGCATGACTTCTAATTCCTTACTTTAAAAACGATAACTGGCCAGAACAATTCCAAGACAAGTATCAGAAAGCAGCCCCCTGGCCATTTGAAACATCTGACCTTCTCTCTAACAACTCCAGCTCCAATCCAGAGGCTTTCAGAATCCTTGAACTTCAAGTTTCTCTTTTTCATATCCCTCCCCTGTGAGCTTCAGGTGGACATAATACTTCTCTAGGTTTATCCTCACCTTTCGTGGACTTCCCAGGCAAGGAACTTACTGGAATCAGAGATCATGTCTCATTTATCTTTGGATCTCTGATACCTCACACAGAACTTAGCCTGTAAAAGCAGGGCCAGAACTAGGGTGAAGCAAGGGAGGCTCCTTGGACATAAAAATCTAAGGCTGCAATCACTCTCAGGCACCAGCTCTACAATTTCACGACCCTAAGAGTGAGCACTTTCTTAAGTTTTGTGCCCTAGGAGCCTCACTAGCGTCTCCAGGGCCCTAGCCCTACTTATAAGAGGTGCTTTATCAAGATGACATGAATAAATGAACGAATAAGAAAAGGCTCTCCCAACTGTTCTATAATCCAAACTCCCAGCCCCGGACCCCCAGATGTTACTGCATCTTTACTGGCCTACATACACATGGGAAGAGAAGATTTTGAGAGAAGAAAGAGTTTAGGTATCTGCTCTGCCAGTAATAAATGCAAAAATACCCATTTTTAAAAATCAAAACAGCAGTCCCAGGTTTATCTCACCTGCAAAGAGTTCTTCCTCTAAGTTTCATGGAGTTATGGGTCTGCAGAATTAACTGCAAAACTCAAGTCCAACCAGAAACATCTGCTGCCTTTAAGTAAAAAGCTAACCAAGAAACCGAAAGAAAACAGGTTCTCAGGGGCCTTAGCTCCCCATTTATTAATTTACAAAGCCTGCTTCCTCCTGCTCCCTCGAACAATTTCCAGAGAGTCAGGCAGGTCTATCATCTCTGTGGGATTTTATTCTTTGTCCCCTGAGGATCATTTCTTGCACAAATGATACCTTTCCATAGGAAAAAAATTTTTTATTTCCCTTTGATTGTAATCTCTCATCCAGTTCTAGATTCTGCCTTCAACTCCAAGAGCTTTCTTCCCTTGAAGCCATAAGACTCCCCAGTCCATCCTTCCCACTTCTCATTTTAGTGAGCTTATCTACTCTTGGACACCAAACTGCAGCTGTGAAATGTTTATGGAATAAGATCACGCACTAAAAATGTTCAGAATTTTATCGTAAGTACAATGCACATGATAAAACATGCATATAAGAAAAAGCATCCAGATGATGACAAATCACTAAAATCTCAACCATTCATTGTGCATTCACTATGTGCCAGACCTTCCTTCACTTCATCCTGCTACTAATTAACTCAGTTTTCTCTCCTATAAAATGTACTGTGTGAACCTATTTAAGTTACCTTATTCAAATTTGAAGGCATCTATTGCAGTGCTACCCAGGTTGCTGAAGCTCTGAGGAGCCCAGGGCCTGACTTAGTTACACACTGGAGTGGATATCTGTCATTGTTTCCTACCCAGCATCCATTCCCTGTTTTCTGGAAACACAGCACCAATTTTCATTTGGAAACCACCTCTCCTCCTCTCCCAGACCATATGCATGGGGTGGGACTGACTCTTCTGGTTTCAGAGATGGGTACAGATCACAGATCTGGCCAATCGAAATGGTGCACATCTTAGCCCCTGTGACTGCCCATGTGTGGGCATGCAGTAAAGCCAGAGTGATAGAATGCAGATCCAGACCAGTAAATGGAAAAGTGATTCCTTTTCTGCACAGGATGGCCCCTAGCTGGGAGTTAGTGAGTTACTGACTGGTCACTTCACTTCCATGCAGGAAGACCCTGCCTACAGAAAGTAGACCTGGAGCTGGGCAGAAAGATTCCTGAACACCTCCTGTGTGCTTCTGAAGCCATCCATGCCAGAAGTTGGACTCTCGAGTTACATATATCAATTTGTTTTCACTTAAGCCAGGGTGGAGGGGTGGAGTAGATCCCATCCCTTTTCTGGCAGAAAACATCAGATTTCTGACAATTTCCTCCTGATGGAACTGACCTGCATTTAAGAAACCAAGTCTTTGTGTCCTCCAGTTAAATACCTGAGTGGCAAGAAAGAGGGCCCAAAGACAGGGGTGTTTTATTTTGCACTCCAGAACAGTGGAGATTAGGTGAGTTGTACCTTCACACCCAGGAGCTGCAGAGGCTAATGAAAGCTGAAATGAGCCAGGAGCCGGCGTGCTGGGCAAAGGGAAATGAATGAATTTGGGAGAGTGGCTGCTGCAGGGAGCCTCTCACAAGCAGCCACCTCTAATTGTATGAGCAATAATGCTGGCACTACGGGGGGGCTGGAGGCTTGGCAGAAGTCGAATATTGCCTAAATGAGACCGCACCAAGTTTTTAAACTTCTCTCTTGGTCATAAGACCTGACTGGCCCAAAGACAGAAGCATTTACATAAATGCTCAGCCCATAGAGCAGATTCCATGAGAAAGTTCTGGAAGCACCACAGTAACTACCCGCACAATAGTACTATTAAAGGACCTGCAGGCAGACATAGCTCAACATTCTCTGATGTGTTTACCAGATTTCTGGGTTCTATTTAGGTCTTCCTCTAAATGTTCATCTTTTCTTTCTCTTTGCTTCTTCAAACTGATGCATCTCCTGCTGAACAGTGTTAGAGAGAGGTAATGTTGGATCAAATAACACATTTTTAATGATGTGAAACAAAGCTTTAATCACCATAGTTATTTACAAAATAATGTCTTCCTTGCATTTGGTTTAATAGCACTTTGCCCACAGCTTTCATCAAAACAACTACCCATCTGACTTATTGGAAGATTACATTAAATGTCAGAAGAGCTCCCTAGACTCATAAAGTGCTTCATGGCCAATCAGGATTTTAGTTTTGGATGGGGAAATAATAAATACAGTAATTATTGAACACTGTGACATTAAATGATAAAGATACCCACTTCCCTTGAATTATCAATTTCACATTGGCATAAAAAATAGGTTAGTGACAATTTAATCCCACATCTGGTAACCTTTAAGTAACGTTGTAACACTTTGCAGCTTTGTCATTAGAATGTCATCAGCCTTCTCTCTGAAAGAAATGATACCTAAATGCTTCATTTTAGAACTGTCTCCAAAGTTTGCTAATGTTTAATATCTGGTAACAAATGTAGAGGAGCATAAAAGACCTAGACCAGGCAACTTCGTCAAAAGTAATTTTTAAAATAATCCCATTATAATTTACCATATGAGAGAGATTAGGTAGAGTTAAAAAGTCATGGAACCATGATATGCACTGTGTCCATGGGGAAACCAGCTCATGTATTCCCTCCTGGTGGGTAGATGCCAGTACTAAGGGTGTCAATTGGCTGAATCCACAAGATTTCAAATCCACATCCCTTCCTACTCAACAATTCTACTTCTAGAATCCCAGTCTACAGAAATATCTATATATAGGCACAAAAGACTGTTCATTACAGCATTGTTTGTAATATCAACCATATCTAAAACTGTAAACAACCTAAATTTCCTTTAAAAGAGGAATGCTTAAATAAATTGGTATACTTGCATAATGGTGTGTGATGTAGCCACTAAAACGGAATGATTTACCAAATGTACTGACCTAGTGAGTTCTTCATGCGGTACTGGTCTTTTTTGGTCTATTTTTTTTCACATTTTTTTGAGTAATAGTCATTTTACAATGTTGTGTCAAATTCTAGTGTACAGCACAATTTTTCAGTTATACATAAACATATATATATATTTGTTGTCACATTTTTTATTTTTGCTATGAGTTACCATAAGGTCTTGTATGTATTTCCCTGTGCTATACAGTATAACCTTGTTTATCTATTCTGTATTTTAAAATCCCAGTCTATCCCTTCCCACCCCCCGCCCCCTTGGCAACCACAAGTTGATATTCTATGTCTATGAGTTTGTTTCTGTTTTGTATTTATTTATTTTTTTTTTTTTTAGATTCCACATGAGTGATCTCATATGGTATTTTTCTTTCTCTTTCTGGCTTACTTCACTTAGAATGACATTCTCCAGGAACATCCATGTTGCTGCAGACAGCATTATGTTTTCAGTTTTTGTGGCTGAATAGTATTTCATCATATAAATATACCACATCTTCTTTATCTAGTCATCTGTTGATGGACATTTAGGCTGTTTCCATGTCTTGACTATTGTAAATAGTGCTGCTATGAACACTGGGATGCAGGTGTCATTTTGAAGTAGGGTTCCTTCTGGATATATGCCCAGGAGCAGGATTTCTGAGTCATATGGTAAGTCTATTCCTAGTCTTTTGAGGAATCTCCATACTGTTTTCCACAGTGGCTTTCCTTGCTTCCCTCTCCCACTCTTAATGATTTAGTTGTCTTCTTTTACAATTTTGTTTATTCTGTTTGGAATTCATGGCAGTTATTTCCCTTCCAGTTATGAATTTCTCATTTTTGTAGCATCCTGCTGCTTTTCTATTTAGAGTAGACCTGTCAATATTACTTTTAGCATGGGTTTAGTGTTGCTAAACTCTTTTAGTTTTTGCTTGTGTGTGAAGTTCTTTACCTCTCCTTCTATTCTAAAGGATAGCCTTGCTGAATAAAGTATCCTAGGCTGCATCTTTTTTTCATGCAGGACTTTGAATATATCTTGCCACTCCCTTCTGGCCTGTAGTGTTTGTGTAGAGAAATCAGCTGAGAGCCTTATGGGGGTTCCCTTGTAACTCACTCTGTTTTTCTCTTGCTGCCTTTAGGATCATTTCTTTATCCTTCACTCTGGCCATCGTGATTATGATATGTCCTGGTGTGGGTCTGTTTGGGTTCTTCCTGTTTGGGACCCTCTGAGCCTCCTGTACTTGGATATCTGATTCCTTCTTTAGGTTTGAGAAGTTTTCAGTCATGACTTCTTCAAATACCTTTTCAATCCCCTTTGTTCTTTCTTCCTCTTCTGGAACCCCTATTATGCATAGATTGGCATGCTGTATATTATCCCATAGGTCCTTCATATTGTTTTCATTGTTTTTTATTTGTTTTTCTCTCAGCTGTTCTGCTTGGGTGCTTTCTGTTGTCCTGTCTTCTAGGTCACTTATTCGTTCCTCTGCATTATCTAGCCTGCTTTGTACAGCCTTTAGGTCAGGTCTCATCTCAGCAAATGAGTTTACTAATTCTACTTGGTTCTTCTTTATAGCTTCTATTTCATTTTTGACATATTTTTTATCTCTAAACACTATTTCTTTCAGTTCCTTCAGTACTTTGATCAGTCCTTTTTTGAAATCTTGATCTAGTAGGCCATCAGTGTCTATTTCCTTGATCGTGATTTCAGGGGATTTCTCTTGATCTTTTAATTGGGAGTGGTTCCTCTGCTTCTTCATATTGCTCATATCTCTCTGGCACTGTGGCTTAAGGAGTATCAGTTATCTAGTTCTCCTGGAGACGGTGTGCTCTTAATGATTTTATCGAGAGGTCTTTGTGTCTTCGCCCTGTTTCGCGAACTCAGCTTGCTGTTTCCAGAGGCCCTCTGATGGCACCCTTGTCTGTGTTGCTCCCAGTGGCTGTCGGCTAGCAGACTGTGCCCCCTCCCAACACTGGGTCAGGTGCTGAGCTCTTTCCCAGTGGGTGGGTGGGTCACTCCCCCTTCCAATGCTGCAGTCAGATGCTGCGCTCAGGCGAGGCAGGTGGGCAAATTGCACCCCCTTCCAGCACCGTGGTCAGGTGCTGCGTTCCTGCCAGGAAGGCAGCTGGCCGCCCACCCTCTCCCAGTGCCGGTGGCTCCACTGCTCTGTGCAGCTGCCCACTCTGCCTCGGGTTGGCGCCCTGAAGGCGGGCTCGGGGAAGACCACAGAACCGCCCTGCCCCTGCTCTGTGCCAAATCTCAGCTCCTTGTTTGTCTTGGCGGCGCGAGTTCTCTGAGGTGCCAGGGCAGAAAGATCCTATCTGCCTCGGGCTGTAAACAAGTCTCAGGCTTGCCTAGGAGGTTGCAGAGCCGGGTGCGGATTCAGGGCTCGGCCCTGCCCCTGCCTGGGCACTGCGCACAGGAAGAGATGGCAGCTGTGGCTGCTCCCTGCCTCTCTTCTCGCAAGAAGCGCCAGTAATGGCAGAGCAGGTCTGAGGAGACAAAGGCTACGGCGCCCCTCGCCCCAGGGCACACTAGCTGTGTTGCTTTGCTTTTTTCACAATTTATGGGGGACCAAGGTTGTTCTACTTCATATCCCCTCCCAGCCACGGCATGCAGCACCCTGTAGTCCCCTGGGGCTGCCTCAGTGCAGCTGCCCCAGTCCTCCACCCGGCTTGGGTGACCCAGCCTGGCCCTAGCTGCCGGCTCGCGTCTCACAGAGACCCTCTGTGCCCGTTTAACTCAGTTCTGTCATTCAAGGGGTGCTCGGGGCAGATCTGAGCTTCAGAGGCTCCCCCTCCATCCTGCTGGCCTCTCCGTTGGAGAGGGGAGACCCAGCGAACAAGCACCAGTCCTCTTTTGCCGCTCCCTCCCCACAGGATCCGTCCCACACTGTTTTGCTTTTTCTTCTTTCTTTTTTCCTTTTCTCCTACCAGATTTTTGGCTTGTTTGTCTTTCGAAGAGGGCGATGTTCTGTCGGTGTTCGGCAGGTGCTCTGGTTGGCTGAATAGGTCCGTAGATGTGAGTTTTGGTCTATTTGTGGGAGAGGGTGAGCTACAAGCGTCCTTCTACTCCGCCATCTTGCTTCTCTCTCCCGTGCTGTACTGTTAACACGCCACATCTTGACCTATTAGGAAATCTTCCTGGACTCATTCAGACTATAACCAGAATCCAGCCACTTCTCACCACCTCCCAGGCTGCCACCCTGACTCAGGCCACCACCATGTCTCCTCTAAATAACTGCAGTCACCTCCAAACAGGCCTCTCGCTTCTACCTTTTCAGACTTTCTATTTCTCAACCAAGCAGAGTTCTCAGGGCCTTTGTAATGGCTGTTCCCTCTGCCTGGAATGCTCTTCCTCAGATACCCACATGCTCACTCCTTCACCTCCTTCAAGTCTTTGTTCAAATCCACCTTCTCAATAAGGCCCACTTTGACCACCATGTGTAAAATTGCAAAGTGTCATCCCCCTAGCACTTCTAATCCCATTTCCCTTTTTCTTTTCTCCACAGCACTTCTCTTCTAATCTACCACATAATTTACTTATCTGCTCTATCAGCTACTTACTGTCTACCTTCCCCTCTCCCTGCTAGAATGTAAACACCAAAAGTGCAAGGATCTTTGTGTTTTGCTCACTGATGTATCCCAAAGGCCTGAAACAGTACCTGGCACATAGAACATGCTCAATAAATATTTGCTGAACAAATGAATGGATGGGCATAATAAAATTATGTTAATATTAACAATGATTTACAAAGTACTGATCTCCTTATAAGCACTAAACTAAGCACTATACATATATTATGTCATTTAATCCTTACTTCAATGCTAAGGAAAGCAAGAAGGGCAGGAGAAGGGGTAAGTACTATAATTCCTATTCTGTAGCTGAAGAAAACTGAAAACCAGTGGGTTAATAACCCACCGACTTTACTTTCTAATAAGCAGCAGAATAAATGATCCATCTGTCAAGCCATCTTTCTCAGGCATCTCAAAGTAAACTGCAGACATTGAACAAACACAGGCATTATACAGATATGGTTTCTAAACTGATCACAGACTTGCAAGGTGGATGCTATATCCCCATTTTACAGATGAGGAAACTGAGACTCAAGGAGGTTGAATAGCTCAGCTAATGCGGTAACACAGGCTGAGTGGGGATTCCAGTCCAGGTGTGCTCAATGCCAATGCTCACATTCCTTCCACTATTAACACACATGCTGCTCTTGGCCAATAGGTTAATATTGAAGAATAGGCAGGGAGTTGATAAGTAGCTCTGTTCTTCTCTGAAGGGAGCTGTTTCCCTTTCCTATTTCCTCTGCATCTGAAAGCTGGATATCCAGTGATGTGCTGATAAATGTTTACCAATCAGCTCTTTGGATGGAGGTGGGGAGAAGGGGGAAGACTTGATGTGCAACATTTGCCAATTTATGAGATATAAATACTCCTACCATAGCCAGTCTCAAGCCACCACCTGCCATCAGGTTGCAAGCTCTTGTGAGCAGGTGCAAGCTGGCTCCAGCAGAGCACTGCAGATTTTCAGTCTTACACTGCGATGACAAGCACCACTAGCCCTTATGACCAGCACTAAATTCAGGATCAAAGCCAGTGCCTGTACCCAGTGCTCAGTAAATATGAGTGGTGGTGGTGAGGATAAAGATCTCACCTCAATAGCACATCTGAATAATGAATACAGGACACTATATATAACACACTTGTATAAAGCAAACTTCTCCACAAAAAGTAACTGAATCCTGCTCTCCATGTAACATCTAGCCCTTAGTCCATTATTCCTTCTTTCCTTTTTCTTCCTGCCCCTCCTGGCACTGTTAACCATACCTTTGTTTGGCAAGAACACTCATGGTGTGCCTGACACTAGAGAATATGATACTTTACGTGGGTTGAGGCTGTACATCACATAAAAGACAGACACTCTGCCCTGAGAAGCTTGCCTTTTCTCTTCCTTCTTGAGCTTCCCTCTTTGGCTCACCTTCAAAGCATTTCGGAGAGCCGCCCCGGACGAGGCTCTGCTTGTTTCTTTTCATCAGGACATCATGCCACCCGAAAGCCTGATTCTTTTTATCTCTGCGCTGCCCCTCCCCGACTGCTGTCTACCTTCTTCACCCAAATTTCCCTCTGCATCCTTTCCCCAGGGGCTTCCCACACCTAAGATAACGTCCCTGACCCCATCACCTAAAGCCCCCTGTCTTCCAGCCCCAGCTGAGTCCATGTGCACCGACTTTGGTAGGTCAGTTCAGTTATACAGACAGTTTTTTCTGAATTGAATCCCTTTATTTCCCCCTTCCCCACCTCATCCTACCTCTCACCCTACCCCTCCCTGCCATATTCTTGCCCCATGCAAGTCTGTAGTACAAATAAAAATCACTGCTAACAGAATCAACATGAACAAAGTCTGACACTTAACAACTTCAAAGCATTTTTTATAGTACAGCAAATCCCATTACCATGCAACAAAGAACAGCTAATTGTTAAGAATTAATAATGAGAAATAAGTATAGATAATGGTTTAACTGACACTGTCATATTTTAATACACTATGCTCTGAAATATCTGCTCCTTTGAGTTGTGAATGTGCTATTTTTGTCACTAACAGGCCTACAGAAGCCTCGTGGAAATGAGAAGTTTCCTCAAAGAAAGTAAAGCATTCTGAGATTCCTGTGATAAGGGGAAGGGGTCAGTGTGCCTGCAGCTTCTGTGCTTCATTAAAATTCTGCTTCCGTACTGCATAATGTGAGTAATATTAATTTTCTAAACATTCGTGTACAGCAGCTGCTAACTAATTTCCATAACAGTGTTCCTATTCTACAGGCATTTTAAAAAGGGGAAAGGAGATGACTACTGACTGTCTGCCAGGAAGAAAGGCTCATCATAACCCACTTCTGCATCATTCCAAAGCAAAAGGAGGACCACATTAGGAATGCTGACGCCCCACTTACGAGGATGTCTGAGATGGGACAAGCTGCCTGGGACCCAGGGCTGACATACCTGGAATGAGCCGTGGGCTCATTCACAGGGTCACATCGTTCCTCTAAACACTTGCATGATGGCCCAGTTCATGTAACCTAGACTGGCTAATAATCTGGGCATGTCTGCAGCCCCAGTCATACAGAGCACCAGCTGTTTCCCCACCCCTCCTGGTCCGGGCCACTGAAGTCCCAGGGAGACAGGTTACGGTTACAGCTGCCCCTTGCTTTCAGGGCCTTGCCCTTGGGGCTTCCTCCATCCTGCCTCCTCCAGAAAACACTGGGATGCCCAGGCTAACAGTAAGAATATAATTCCAAGTGTTTTAGTTATATACAGTCACAGACTGGACTTCTGTTGTCTATCAAGATGAAGAACAGCTAGTGTCATGAACCTGAACAATTAAATCTCCCTTTACTCTCTCTAGCAGTCCTGTCTTTTTGGCTGTATCATCCAACTTTGCATTCTTTAACCTTTGCAACCCATTTTCATCTTCATACTCTAACCCAAATTTGTCTCTCTAACCCTACCTTCCACTCCTTTCCAAGTGCAAGCAAACCCACCACGTCTGTCTACCTGACCACTCCCTCAAATAAACCACGTCAAGTCACTCTTCCAAGACTTTTCTTAAGCTGTCATCCCCAGCTAGATAGCCACTGCCTTCAATCCCAGTAAAATATTTCATCTTTTTCTAATCTCACAAAGTTAATCACCTCCATTTTCAAACTGTCCTCAGTTTTTTGTCTATACCTACCAACTTAGCACTTGTCAGGATGTTGGTTGGTTGGTGGATTGGTTGGTTGGTCAGTTATATGCAGGACTGTTTCCTTTGCATCTGTGTGACCCTTGGAACACATGAGGCTAGGTTGTACCCATCTTTATACGTGCTGTGCTCATAACATCATAGGCACTCAACAAATCCTTGTTGAATGGAATTTACTCTCAAAATGAGCCTGCACAGAATATGTAAAATCAAGTGACCATAAAATTTGTCAAGTCATATACATGCACAGTTAGAGTCAGCTTGGGGAAAACTAAAGAAACTTTGCTCCTATTCTGTAAGTCTCCCATCCAAAAAATGGCTTCTGTATACTGATCAGTTACCATCCATCGAGATTAGCAAGTGTATTAAGCAGGGTGTTCCAGAGAAACAGAACCAATAGAGTATGTGTATGTCTATATCTGATAAGAGATTTTTTGGTAAGGAATTGTCTCATGCAATTATGCAGACTGAGAAGCCAAATGATCTGCTACCTGCTAGCTGGAGACCCAGGAAAACCAGTGGTGTAGTTACAGTCTGAGTCTGAGGGCCTGACAATTGGAGAACTGATGGTATAGATTCCTGCCCAAGTCTGAAGATCTGAGAACCAAGAGAACCCATGGTGTAAATCACAGTTCAAAGTCAGGAGAAGACCAATACGCAACTCAAGCTGTCAGAAAGAAAGAGAGTGAATTCTTCCTTCCTTCACCTTCTTATTCTATTCAGGCCCTCAACAGATTGGATGATGCCCACCCACAGAGGGGCAGGCACCTGCTTTACTCACTCTACCAATTTAAATACAAATCTCATCCAGAAACATACCCAGAAATATTTATGATCTAGTCGAGTTGACACGTAGAATTAATCATCACAGTGTTTTATGTAGGTCAATAGTAATCCTCACCAACAATCCTATGAAATACATATTATTGTTGTCCCACTTTACAAATTATGAATTGAAGAATCAAAGAGGTAAAGTCATTCGACCTAAGCTGCACAGCTAGTGAGGGACTCAAATCTGAGCCCGGGTGGCTACAAAGTCTGTGTATGTACCATCCCATCTACTGACCCTCAGCACAAAAAGGCTACCCCTGCTACCTCACTACACACAGCGGTCCAAAGGGAGAACCAGAAAAACAGCTAGCAGAGGGGCTATTCCCCTCCATGTGATCTGCTTCTCAGGGCGGTGTGGACAGAGCTGCTGGAGCCCAACCACTGTAGACGAATGTTGAATGAACACTGCTGCTGCAGAAAGGCCATCATGGAGGTTCATATAAGGCTCGCCCGACCCCAGGAGAAGTGGCATCTATTTTCATACTGGACATTTTCCCCTGTTCTCTCCTCTGCCTTCCTGACCCCTCCTCCACCCTCTTGAGCTGGCCCCACTACTCTCATTCTGCTCCCTATTACTGTAAAATTGTCCTTCCCCCTTTCATATTTCAGTGCTCACACAGCCAGTCCCCAGAGTCACTGCCTTCTCAAAAACTGTCAGAATCATCCAAGATGCAAAATGGAAACAATAAACCAAAATGAGAATGTAACCCACAAGTGAAAACTCCGTATGTGACAATAGTCAGAAATGCAAAATTACGGTTCTCAATTCTGCTATCACTGAGGATTCTATAATTAATTTTTTTTTTGCCTTAATTCTAAATGTGGTGCTGGCCTCCACACACAACAAAATGGGCAGGAACATTCTGCAAACAATCTCCCCTTGAAAGCCAAAGAAGGAACTGAAGATGCATTCATCTTAACATTAGACCTTCAAAGTCATCAAGAGTCACAAGACTAAGTCCTGAGTAATGTCCATCAGTCTTGACCATTAACTGAGAGGTGAAGGATTATTTTATTTTCTATTTGACTGCCTTTTTGGAATACATAGAATTTAAACACCCATCCAAAAAGCATTTAAAGTATGAGTGGAAAAGAGTCAAGAGCTAAAGCCCCTGAAAAGCTAGATTCAAAAGATCAGGTATTTGCTTGGCAAAAAAAGGTACCTATATGTTTGCTGAATGAACAAATAAATTTAGAGTTAAAAAAATTTTTTAATTATTTTAGTTTTATAAGTTAGATTTAAAATTTTTAAATATAAATTTAAATTTTTAATATAAGTTAAATTATAAATTTTATTTAGTGTTTAAAATGTAACCAGTTACTTCAGTAACATTTTTCAGAATCTTGCAGTAGTAGCATTTATTAAGTATTCATAAATACCTAGACAGAGCAACATTAAGATGACAACTAAATATGTTCTTTAAATTCTGCTCAACAAAAGGCTTTTGAGAATTTACTGTGTCCCCAGGGCCTCACACAAGACTCTGGGGACTACTAAAGTAAGTTGGAGGTGATCCCTGCCATCAGGATGACCATCTGGTGACAGTCACTCAACTAGGTGTGGCGGCAATCCCTCTTGGGTGACAAAAGGAACAGCCCCTGCCCAAAACTGTATCCCCATCACCCCTCACAGGGCTTTAAATTTCACATTAAAAATTAATTCTTTCAGGTCTTGAAGGTTATTTGAATCTCTTAGCAAAGGTTAAATACTCCTGGGATGGGTAACTTCTTAAGCCGTCATCACTTGAGATTGAGCCCAAGCACTAGATCAGGGCTAGCAGAGAGTATGCTACACAGAGAGGACAGAGGAGTAATGAAGAAAGGGTTTCAGGACTGAAGACGTGGAGAAAGGAGGCACCCAAGAGCATAACTGATTTATTTTATTGGCAATTTCCTCATTTTTCCCATGTCCTAACCACTTGAGTCTGGCACAGAAAATTCATACAAGACTTCATACAAGCATCCTACACCCTCAAATCCTCTGAAATGCCTTCTCCAGTTCCTCGTCACTGAGTTTCTGGGCTCAA
Source organism: Camelus bactrianus (assembly GCF_048773025.1). Lineage (NCBI taxonomy): Eukaryota > Metazoa > Chordata > Mammalia > Artiodactyla > Camelidae > Camelus > Camelus bactrianus. The sequence continues at coordinate 36,959,415 of NC_133550.1, read as the reverse complement.
CACCTGCATTTCCTATCCTAAGCCAGTTGTAATAACAGACCACGCTCACTGGGTGTTTAATCTGTGCCAGCCAGTATCCTAAGAGCTTTATAGGAATTATCTCATTTAAATCCTCACAACTATTCTATTCCTATTGCACAGGTGAGAAATCTGAGGGTCAGGGAAGTTAAGTAACTTGTTATTATCATCTAGCTTTAAATTACACAAGCCAGGATTTTAATATAAGTGCAACTCCAGACCCCAGGTTCTTAATCTCATTACTATAATGCCTCATAACTTAGGCTGAAATCATTACAATAACCCTATTAGACAGACCTAAGCAGCAAGGGTCCCATCCTAACCTGGATTCAAGGTCCAGTTCAACTGAGGGACCTTGGACCTTAGCGTAGTCATCTATAAAATAAATAAACTTTCATGCGAGGTCATGTGAGGATCAGATAGTTGATGAAGAAAATGGCCAGAGTAAGTTTTCCATAAATAGCTGTTAAGTCACTTCCACTGCAGCTTTGTTTTGGTAATGCTCTTGTTGGCCTCCAGGGGTCGCTCAAGCCTCCACTCCCTGTCTCTCACGTTATGGAGCTGTCAGTGTTCAGTCTGACTGTGCATTCAAATCTCCCAGGGATAAACACATACATATTTACATACATATATGTGTGCATATGTGTACATATATGCATGTGTGTATATATACAAGTACCAGTCCAGGGGTGGGACCTGGACATGTATTTTTCATAGACAACCAAGTGACTCTAATGTATAGCAGTGTTGAAAGCCACAGCAAACAAAAAACTGCTAGAAAGGGCCAAGGACTTTTTGGAGTTGAAGCAGCAAGGAAATGGAGGTTTCTGTGCAAGAAGTAGTTAAAAGTTCTAGTGCCCAAGTGACAAGATTCTAAGTTCAGAATCTGTTGTTTGGACACCTCCATTTTAGATTCTCCCTCTTTTAGGAGCCTTCCCTTGGTTCATTAGTAAAAGTCCTAGTCATACACCTGGCCCTGGACTCTTGAGCTTGACTCTGCTCACCAGGGGCCACCTGCCCACAGCCTAGCTTCCTTGACAAGAGGCCTTGATGACCACCGGGACATGCCCCTGTCCTTGGTGCTGTCTTCAGCTAGCCCCAGGTCAGGGGTTGAGGCAGTCCTCAGATGCCATGCCCTCCTGCACCACAGAGACCTTCCAGATCAGCCCCAGCATGCAGGAAGATACCCCACTTCTAGCCACCCCGCAAGCATGACGGGACCAGATCAGTCCTGCTTCAAGTAAAGTCCCCTTTAAATCCTGGGCTAAGATAAGACTCCTGGAACCAGGATCTCTTTCCCCAAAAGCAAAAATAAACACATATTAGACTTTGTTGACAACTACTGCAGGCTAATCATATAGTCACAATCCAAAATCCTGTCTTTGTTCACCCTGAGTTCGGTTCATAAGGCTATTAGTCTATCCCAGGTGGGCCTGCTGCCCTCTTAATGCAGAATTCAAATATTCCCACCCCTGCTCCCTCTCCAGATTCTTCAGTTCTTGTTCATTATTTTCCCAAACTATGAAAGACCCACAGAGGAAAGCATGCTCACTACCCACTTCTGCTCTGAATTTGGAATCCAAGCAGTTAATAAATTACCTGGATGTAAGTAAGAGCCTCACATTTTTTTTCCATAAGAGGTGAAATGGCCGCATTTACTCATACACTTATCACTCAAAGGGGGCTGAGTACATATTCACCAAACTTGGCAGCATTTCACTCTGAGACTGAAAACAAACATGATAAATTTCTCCTCCAGAGATAATTTTGGTGATGTGTATAGGCCACCGAAAATGAGAATGTTATGACTTTAGTGCTGTGATAATATATGGCAGTAATTATATTAACAAGGGAAATTACATCCCTTTTCAGCAATTTCAGTTCATACCACCCACAAGAACAGTGGGCAGAAGCAAAAATGCTGAAATGCACTAGTAAAATAGGGGGAGCAATATTTGCTGAATTTAGAACCTACTTTGATCACTTTTTTAAATGTACTGAGCTCCTACTATGTACCAAGCACCCTGCGAGCACAGTGGGGAATGAATCCAACATAGCCTCTGACCTTAAGATGCTTACCATGTAATAAAGGAAATGACATGCACATAGTCACTGTCATGCCAGGTAGGAAGTGAGAAATGACAAAAGAGAGGTACAGGTGGAGCTCTATGGGGACTGAAAAGAGGAAGCTACTACTTCCAGATGAAGCTATGAAGCAGCTCTGGCCAGCCCAGAAAGCAATCAGACACCCAGGAGGTGACGGGTAAGCAGCACTCCACAATTTTCCAGCATCAAGATAAACTGCAGCCAATTAACACTGGAAATTCTGCCCACTGACCTGGTCCTAGAGAATACCCAACAGACTGCTCCACAGCTGGATGACCATGAAAGCAAACCCCACATCCCATGGCTCCAGAAATCCTCTGAAAAGTCTTTTACCAAGAACTTATAAATGTGTGGATTAATGAACTATAAATAGGGATTAAATGCATGAGTAAAACTCCATAATTCATTTTCAAATTTTATTGGAACCAAACTTGAGATACTTGCTCTGTTTACCTCTACCAATTCAATTAGCTTTCGTTTTGTTTCTCCCGTGTGCAAGAAGGTATAGGGGATTCCAAGAGAAATAAGGCATAGCCAGGCTTTTGGGATCTCATATAGGAAAGGGAGACATACAAAATAATTGCAAAGATGAACTGCTGTTTTATCAACATGGTCTGGTGAAAAGGATATATGGTTTCAGATTAGACTTGAGCTGAATTCCTACTTTGCAGCCTACCAACTCTATGACCTAAAAAATAATTATTAACTCTCTCTCTAAGGTAACATTCCTTTACCTGTAAACTGTTCAAATCATAGGGCTGTGGTAAGAATTAACTAGTGTAAAATCGTGAAAGCATTTTGTCTAATGCCTACAAATGTCTAATGAATCTGTTGAATGAGGTGAGTCAGAAAACTGGGATGTGTCAGAAGGTAGTGATAAAGAAAAACATAAAGTTACCCTCAAAGAAAGAGCTCATCTTGAAGATGGAGGGACTAGGAAGCCTTTATGAAAGAGGGTATCACTAGAGCAGGACCTTGGAGGATAAGTAGGGATTTGTCAGTATGTATGTAATACACTTTGGCTGGCAGAGGTGGGGTGAACAGGGATGCACTGAGATACACTGTTGGAAGGCTAAGAATTTTGTCTGTGAAAACACCTGACTGACAGATTCACTCTACACAAATCAGTAATTTAACACACATAGCCTCCCAAATACCAACCCACGTAATCAAAAACCCAGCAGTGCCCAGGGCCAAGAACTGACACGTGGCGCAGAAGGCAATTCTTCAAGAACACAGAAAAAAAGACATCTTCAAAAAGTCAATATAACACTGATACCACAATTTTTTTTAAATTTCAAACAAAAGACTATATGAATATTGACGTTAAAATGCTATATATAACACATTGGCAATCAGAATTCAGAAACATAATAAAGGGATAAAATAACACACTTCAATGGAGTTTACTCTGGGATTGCAAGAAATTCTGGGACTAAATGCTAGGAAATCTATTTCTAAAATTACTTAAAAAGGAAAAAAAGAAATATATCATCATATCCATGAGTGTGCTAAGGTCACTTAATAAAATGTAATAAATATCTATTTCTAAGTTTAAAAAATATATAAAACACAAATAGATTCTTCATTAATATGGTATATATATAAATATATGAATCAACCTAAGAGTTATCACAATTAATGGAGAAATACTCGAAGATTCCCATTAAAGTCTGGTACAAGCTCACTTGTGCCACTAATATTTCATATTACCCTGGAGCACCTAGATAGTTAATAAAATTTGGTAACTGAAAGAAGAGAGAAAGAACATAAAGGAGAAAGTAAAATTGTCATGATTTGTTAAAAAGATGATTGCCTAGAAAACCAAGATTAACTGAGAAACTATTCTCTTACTGTTTGTAACATAAAGAATTCAATAAGGTAATGCTCAAAAAAGTAACATACAGAAAGAAATAGCCTACATGTATATACATAACAATTAGAAGAAAATAGCTGATGGAAAGACACTTATTTACAAAATAACAAAAAATGTAAAATATCTATGTATAAACTTAGGAAGAAATGTGTAGCATCAATATAAAACAATTTTAAAGTGCTTTTTAAAAGTCCCACAAAAAATGATTTAAACTAATGGAAAGACATTCCACATTCTTGACACAAAGTCTTATCATCATAAAGATAGAAATTTTCATCGTTAGCTTAAAAATTTACACAAACACAAAAATCTACCAAGGAGATTTATTTTGGAACTAAAATAACTTATTCTAAAGTTCATAACAAAAAAAAAAAAAGACAAGAATAGTAGAAATGTCTAGTAGAAAAACTTTATGTGAGATTAGCCCTTCCAAATATTAAAATGTATACTAAAGCTGCAATAATTAAATGCTATGGTACTCGATAGCACAGGGAACTATATTCAATATCTTGTAGCAATCTATAATGGAAAAGAATACGAAAATGAATATATGTATGTATTTGTATGACTGAACTATTAGGCTGTACAGCAGAAATTGGCATATTGCAAACTGACTATACTTCAATAAGAAAATAATATGGTACAAACCATAACATGAACGTGCAGATAAAATAAACAGATTGGAAACCCCTGAAAATGACTCAAATGCATATTGAAATTTATATATCCTGAAGATGATATTTCAAATCAGTGGGAAAAGATAAAATATTAAATAAATACTATTAGGACAACAGACTACCCATCCGAGGAAAATACTGAATACCTACCTTAAGACATCCAAAAAAATAGATTCCAAATAGATACAAGAGTTAAAGGTGAAAATAAAACTTTAAAAGAATTAGAAGTAAAGATGGTGAGGTATTTATTTTTTACTTTTATTATCTTCAAGTGGGGAAGGCCTCTGAAGTATTATTTTTAAAATCCTAGGAGCCATAAATTATTAATAATTTTGACTACATAAGAATATTTTAAATTTCTGCATGGAATAGGATAAAAAAAAAAACAACCTGTAAAAAACTTTTGCAACTCATAATAAAACAAAAACATAATTTTCCAAATAAATGAAAAGTATCTATAAATCAATACACAAAAGATTAATAACCCTATAGAAAAATGGGCAAAGGGTACGAACAGTTTTTACTACTCAGAAAATATGAATAGCAATGTAAATATATGAAGAGCTGTTCACCTGACCCATAATAAGAGAAATGTAAATTCAAACTACAGCTAGGTATTATTTTTCACCTAACGTTTGGCAAAGATTACTAATGTTTGATAAAACAGCCATTTTTTCACATTTCTGAAGAGACTTGTAAATCGCCACCTTAGATACAACTGGATTTTCAAGGAATTCATCTTGCAGACATGATAAATATAGTATATTCAGAGATAATCACCTCAGTATGAAATCTTTGACCTGGGCAAAAAAAAAAAAAGGTTCCTTTGGATGGTTTAAGAAGCCACTACTTATCACATCCACCCAGCAGATATATAAGGAGTGCTATAACACCTTTGACACACAGGATCTGGTACTTAGCACAGCATAATGCAAATTGTAACTTTTGACATCTTAACTCAGATTCCCAAGGAAAAGCTCCACATTTCTTGCCCTATGTCTTCAAAAATGAAAGGCAACTCTATCCAAATACGGTAGAAATTTGTGGGTCATGCCAGCTTCAGAAATGACCACTGCTTTGGGGAACAAAAGGATGTGGGCTGCAAAAGAATTTACATGTGAGCAAAGACTAACTTCTCAGGTGTTCCTCTCAGACAGCAGGAATGTGGTACAGTCTTGCATTCTTTTATTTACAATAAAGCTACATTTCTTGCTTCATGTGCTTTGTTTATTTTAATGTTTGAATTGTACACAGGCATCCACAGCAGTAATCTCCAGAATGATACACAAGAAATCGGTAGCAACAACGACCTCTGGAAAATGAAACCTTGAGTGCAGAATTCTATTCACTTTCCAGAGCCCACACAGCTCTTGTAAAAACATGTTCATGTCGATTTTTTCACATTGCTCTGAAAAGACAGCTTTGTTCTATGGAGTAGACAACAGATTCGCTTCTCTAAATGGTCAGCATCCATTACTGTTATGGCATCCACTAAAGTCGAGTTTGTGCCCAGGTCCAAATTCACACTTTATGAAGAGAAAGAGGAACTGTATTTTACCTCCCTTATTGTTTATTTTTATGTCTTTAGTAAGAAATTTTTTTACACAATTGTAGTAAAATGTAATAGACTTGACTGAAAATTGATGAAACTTTCCAAAAATAATTCTCCCTTCCACATTTTTTTCCTTTTTACTCCACTTCCTATGACTTATTTAAAACATTTCACTTTTTAAAAGATGACATTATCACATTTGTCTCAATTCCATCATCTTTTCAACTCCCTCATCCTTTAGGCACTGTGCTTTTGTATCCTTTTATTTTCAAATCCTTTTCATGTCTTCTCCCTTTTGTTTTATTTCCATGGGAGCTTTTATTGTCATCTAGTCTTTATGTTTAGGCTTGTACATTGAGGCCTGACCCAACAGTGAGGAAATGAATAGAGAAAGTATCACGGCCACGCTGCAGTGGAAGAGGCAGACAAGTGCAAAGGAGGAGGAAAAAGAAAATGAAAAGAAAAAGACTAGATGAAGACTGGATTATTTTTTCAGTCTCCAAGGTGTGATATCTTTGAAGATGAAAAATAATGACATTCACACAGGCATGTGTGACTTGCAGAACACAGAAATGTGGAGAAAACCAGTTTCCTTTATTTAGAAGCTTGGTTCAATGTCCAATAGAATGAGTCGAATTTACTTTGAAGGCATGAGTGAGAGTATCACCCTAAAGAAAGCCAAATTTGACAAGTGGATTTGGTCTCTATCTTGAAACCAACTTACTAGTAAATAAAATTCAGAAATCTGCTTGAAGCTTCTTAATGTTGATTTAGACACAGCAAAAGTCCACGCTCCTTCAAGATGTCCAAAGCAAGATATCTATTCGATAAATCATAAGAATGGCCACAGTATGATTCTCAGACAGAAAGGTCGACAATTGATATTAGAAATTTTGACAAATAGTTTTTCCTATCTCTATTTAACAAGCATTTTCACATTTCAGATCTATCTGTTTACGCACCCTCTCTGCTTGTAGCTCATCCTGGTTTGATTCCTCTTTCACTTGTCTGTCTTCCCACTGGTACTGCCTGACTCTTTAGTCCAGATATAATTCTACGCCGACTACCTCTTAACCCCTGAAGCTCCTACAGACCAAAAATGAACAATTAAAATAAGATACAGATCTTTACTAAACGGGAACATGTATATTTTATAAAGTTTCTATGGCCTTTGCAGTGAACTAAACTAAATCTGAACATTTCATCCCACAAAAGCATTAAGAGAAAAAGTGATGCATGTGTGTGCGTCCGTGCATGTGTACGTGTGATTGCTTAAGTGTGTGTATGTGAGTGTACATGAGTGTGTGAATGCTTCTAAACATGTCTGTAGATATGTCTGTGTGTGTGCAAGTATGTGTGAGTATCTGTGTGTCTGTCATGAAGAGGTAACGAGGAGGAAAAATCAGTAAATCAGACCATTTTTTATCTACCTGGGCACTAAATGTCTAGTTACTCGCAAATATGTACGATTAATTTTTTATTTAAGAAATGAAAATCTGGACATTAAACATATATAGCAAATGTGAATGATTTTGGCTTTGCCTTAAACTCTTTTTTTTTTCATTTACTCCTTTTCCTTTCCTTGTCTGCTAGCTTTCACCCTCATTTTTGCTTTTCCTATCTGGTGTTTCCTAGTTCTGTTCAGTTTAATTTACCCAAATGTCATACCCAATAAGTTGCTGAATTTCCACTCCATTCCTACTGAATTATTGTATTACTTTTAAATAACTTGTGTCTGCTCTTGATTCTTCCATCTGTTTCTCTTCCTCTTTACTTTCTCATCAGGAAGCCTGGCTCTAGGTTAGGACACTGGCCCAGCACCGCTGATTTTCCATTTTTGAACCACTGACACCAAGTTCATCATCCTTTAAGACGCTCTCTCTATGAATAAGCTGGCCCCAGGCAAATTCGTAAAGTAGGTCAGATGTGTGAGTGCCACCACACACACGTTTAGTACTTTCTCATCCATGTTTGTCACTCTCTGCAGGGGTACCCCACACTAGACCTTCCGGTTTTTTCCCTTTAATTCCCATCCTTCAAAAAGTACACATCCTTTCCCCCATTACATCATTTCTAGGAGAAACCCAGTAGGAAAACACCATCAAAATATTAGACATAGACAATAAAAATTTAACTTTTCATCCTCTACAGAATAAGTTTCAAGATTCATGCTTCTGTTGTAATGTTCTATTGCTAATGCAGGCATGTGGGGCAGCACCAGAAAGGTAACCAGCTGTAACTGATCTGAAGCACTTGTAAGCAGAGCTGGCTGCTCTCTTAAAACTCTAGAATCTGAAGGCGTTTTTTTAAAAAGAAAGGAAACTTACATTTCCCAAGTTTTTACTTTTGTGTCAGACACAAACTAAATTTCATGCCCATTTTAATCAATGAAAAGCTAGGATACTGCCCAAGGTGAAAAAAATCATATGGCTATAAGAAGTAGAGATGCCAGGTATAAGCCAACAGCAAAACCCAGTGCTCTGCCCACTAGACCATTGTGCTGCTTGGGCCCAGAGTCATGGACTGATAGCTTTCCTCTATTTTCAGGTCCCAACCATGCATCATACATTAAGTGAACACCTGTTATGGGTCAAAATAAAGCTGGAAGTGAGAAACATCTTGGAGTGGATGATGAACTGTTTACAAGAGCACAGTCTGGAGCAGGGATACAACCTAAGAAGGACCAGTTGGGACACTGCTTTGAAGGATGTGTAGTAAATGCCACAGAACTCCGGCTTGCTATCAAAGACACTGGGACAGCTTTAAGGGTTCTAAGCAAGGGAATGAGATAGGCAGAGTTGAGTTCTAGATTCATCATTCTAGAACAAGATACAAGCTTTGAGAGGGACAAACTTGAAGTAGGGTGACTAGCTGGGAAGCTCCATTGCTGTTACCCAGGCAAGAGATGAAAGCGGGTTTAAATAAAGGCAATGGAGGAGGGGAGAGAGGAATCTATATTCAGGAGGTAAAACCAGTAGAACTTGGTGATCGTTTGGATATAAAGAGGAGAGGAAAGAAAGAAATCGAAGATGCCCATTTTTCCCTTTGTATTTGTTCTGTAGTGCCACATTCTTCTAACTCAAAGGGAACTATTGTAATAAACAGGGGTGCCTTAGGACAGATTCCCAAACTGAATTTATTAATGTTTGGGCCTGGCAAAGTTATGCTTAACCTGACAAGTAATACATTTGGCAAGCATAGTTTATGACCAGAAAATATCGTATCCACACAATTAAAATATAATTTAGCCTTAAGGAAGAGTTAGAATTCTATTCTGGAAAATCATCTTCTTCTACCTCAAGAGGTGTTCCTGACAGAGACAGTTTTCATAATTCTTGGTTATGTTTACAGAAATTTGATTTTAGAAATCATCCTAAAGACAGGTATTTCTATAGTAAATGTTCCTAGCTACCATCTTTGGAAGGAGTAATTTGATGAATGGTACTGTGTTGAATTGTATTATAACTGGTTTCTTCAAATACTATCTATTACCTACATAAAGGGGGAAAAAAAGAAATCATAAACTAATGGCTAGGTGATCTGCTTGGTGCAAAAGTGATGGCAGAACGGGGTTAAATAGTGTTTATGGAGAGATAACAGGGAATGATGAGTTGTCAAGTTTTGATGTTTATTAAAGAGTATATTGGAATCTTATAGAGCAGTAAAAAATGATCTAATAAAACAAGTAAGATTAAGCAGTGCCAGTAAACAAAATTATAATAAAACTCCAGGAGAGTAGACGTAAACCATTTTTTTAATTCTTGTAAAAATCATATTAATATTTTCAAATCTTATAAAGAGTTTTGGAATTAGGACCCTGTTTGAAAATGGGCATAACCATTCAAATTATGTTTCATGTAATTTATGAGTTCACTTAATGAACTATTTAGCTACATTAGCAAAGTTTTTAAAGGAAATAACTTTTCCTGGCATGAGATAAGTGGAAAACCACTGAAAATCAATCAGCAAATAAATGGTGTATGTTGCAGAGTTTTGTTGGAAAATGAAAACCAAGTAAACAAGCTTGAGTTGAAGGGAAGAGATGAGGGCTGGGTTAGAAAAAACCAATCTCCTGAAGGAAGAAAGATTTGCTGAAGGAAGTTATTAGACCTTAAGAGATATTTCCAGCAGCCTCCTTCCTTGCCTATCTTTATAAAAGGAGTAAATGGCTGCAGCAAATACAGGCAGATGGGCCGTGAACAGCATCCAGGGATGCCTGAATCTCACGTGGTCTGGGAACAGTAAAATGACTATTTTGGCCAAAACAAGGTCCTAGGTAACAAAGCAACCAGCCTGAAAGAGCTAGATGGACAAGAACCAGGCATAGCTCTCAAGATTTTTAAAGACTCTGGATTTCTGAACCTGTTTCTGGGTGGGGAAGGGTCTTTGTGGACTGGATGTTTCTGTCCCTGGAAAAATTCATTTACTGAAAACCTAACCCCAACAGGATAGTTTGAGAAGGTGGAGGCTTTAGGAGGCGATTAGGTAATTAGATGAGACTGAAACCCCCATAATGGGATTAATGCCCTCTTAGGAAAAGAAAAAGACTATAGCTCTCTCTGTCTACCGTGTGAGGATACACCAAGAAAGCAGTCATCTATCAACCAGGAAGAGGATCCCCACCCTGTTGGCACCTTGATCTCAGACTACTGGCCTCCAGAACTATGAAAAATAAATCTGTTGTTTACACCTCCCAGTCTATGGTATCCTGTTACAGTAGCCCAAAATGACAAAGACAAAGGGCAATTCCAAGGGTGACACATGGGTCTTGCAATTGGTGCAGATAAATACTTAGACTGAAGTTCCTAACTGCTATCCAGAGTTTGAGCTTTGAGTTTTTATTGCTGAGCTTCTTGACACCCAAGAGAAATGAGAAATATGAGTAAATTATGTGATTCACATCTTTAAAGAAAAGTAATATATGCCAGTTCTTCTAGATACCAACAAAAATTTAAAGAACTATATTTCTGTCCTTATCCCATGGAAACTGTTCAACATAAGACACAATAATTCCTATGCTAGTTTTGTAAAAAATAAAGATGGAATTTCCATGATTTTTTCTTGTTTCAACTCTTAATAAAACTTTTTATCTTAATATTATCATTAGTCTTTGCTATGTTTATATATTCATATTTCCTGTTGGACTAGCTTTCCTGCCAGGACAGGGTCTGTGACTTATTACAGAAACCAAGTTCCTAGCAGAGTGGCTCATGCAAGGGCTTCACAAATGTCTGCTTAATCAAGAGTAAGTAATACAGTAGAATTATTTTTGATGGAGAGAGGGTACCAACCTAAACTAATACCCTCCAGATACATGAATTTCCGGGCTCTGTCTCAGTCAGCTTGAGCTGCTTTGACAAAATACCATAGACTGGGTGACTTAAACAACAGACATTTATTTCTGATTGGAGGCTGGGAAGTCTAAGATCAAGGTACCAGCCAATTTAGTTCTCGGAGAGGGCCCTCTTCCTGGCTACTTTCTCACTGTAAATTCATGTGATGGAGAGAGGAAGCTCTGGTGTCTCTTCCTCTTCTTATAAGGACACTAATCCCAACACAGGTTCCATCCTCATGACCTCATCTAAACCTAATCAACTTCCAAAGGCCCACCTCCTAATACCATCATACTGAGGGGTTGAGCTTCAGCCTATGAATGTTGGGAAGACTCAAACCTTCAGTCCATAACAGGATCTAACTTGAACTATTGATAAAACCTGAACCACCTCAACTCTCCTAAGCACATAGTTTCCTTAACACACACTAAACAGAAGTTCATTATATCTACAATTTCTTCTCTAGATACTTCTCTAGATCCCTATTTTGCAACAGGGCTATGAGAATCTCCATACATTTATAGATGTTTTTTTAATGGATCTTTGGTTCAATTACAAAATAAGATTTGTTCCATCAGGGCAAAAGCATCTAAGTATCATAGAAATATAGCCCAATCTCAAATGGAATGTTTGGTTGTGTAAATGAATCCATTTTCAAACTTTTGTCAGTTACACAGCATGGACACTGACTAATCAAAATGGATACCAGCTGTAAAGAAATGCTATAATCATCTGGGTGTGTGCCAGGGAAATATCCGTGAGTTATCAATGAGTTTAAAACTCAAAGTACTCAATAGACGGTGAATAAATAAATTAGTGATTAATTAACTGTGATTTTATTCATACAGAGCTTTCTAGAAGTGGCAGCTGTAAGAAGATTCTTGATAATCTAAGGTCTTTGCTCAGGAAAAACTGATTTTTTTCACTATGGAAGCTACTTAGCCAACAAACTTATATGAGTAATTTGAACCTCAAAAAGGCGTTCAGATTTCCCCAATATGATTAAATGTTGGGACTAACGAGACAGTGACTATTTTCTTTATACAAACAATTTTACAATTATACAGGACAGTGGCATCTAATGACTGCTACCAACACAAAATCACTCGGCAGCCAGCTTCTATTTTATGCAGCAAGGCTAGCAATTACTCTGTAACACTTAATTTCCTGTTGCTAATGCTTTCCCAGAAGCACTTAAGCATGATGGCCTTATGAATACAGTTATTAGTGGAACTACGTTTGGTATTTGGATTCTTTTGGAAATCTGATAAAGATAATATTCCTCCAAAGGTTACTGCCAGATTACAAGTCATTTTATCAGCAGACCTAAGTTTCAGCCAGCTGTCATTAAGAGTGTCTCATTAGCCAGTGAAGGACTTTGTAGCTGGGTCAGGGCCACTGAAGTCTGGGGCAAGGTTGCTAAGGTAACGAATCTGTCCAAAGACTTCTCTCAGCATCAACCTTTCATCTTGTTAAATTTATATAAGCAAAGCACTGTGAGGAGAATGGTAATAGACCAAATGACAGAAACAACTGCATGAAGATATTTTTAAGCTTTGTAGGTGTGTTTTTAAGCTCCTTTATAAAGATACAACAATATGTGTTGGCTTAGAGATGTTCATGGAAATGAGCTAAATCATCCTGCATCCATAACATTGTTTACATTAGCATGTGAAATATGTGGCTCTACAAAGCAGAATTTAATATAACGATACACATTGATTGAGTGCCTGCTTGGTACTTGAATTTATTTTTCACTGTAACATTTGAGTCTGAGAAGAATTAAACTCTAAAGAAAGCGAAGTTTAACATGCCTTCCAAAGGGTCCATACTCGTAGAGAAACTTCAATTCTTATGTTAGGGAGTGTTGGCTAGGTGAAGTGAGGCTTTTGTATTAAAAACATAGGATATCAAAGACTAATGGGGTTATGTCTAAAGGCTACAAGAGACAAATTGAAGGGCCCTCTCTGGCCTAAGATGGGACAATTTGAACTTTACAAAGAATAATAACGACAATGGATTGAAAATATAAAAATCCATGAGTTCATAATGATACTGAAAAAAAAAAAAACCTCATTCACCACTATTAGGAGTTGCTAAGGCCACCAAATCATTACTGAATTTAATGAATAATAGGAAAGAATGAAGCATATGTCTTGCCTTTCCTGCATGTATTGTATTTCTATATAACCAAATAGCTGATAAAAATTAGTTTTTAAAAAATAATTCCAGATAGTAATCGCAGAAGAAATAAAAGGATTAAAAAATCACCACTTCGCAACTCTTCATGACATGGTGGATCTAGATAACGTATATCAACGAATGCCAAAACTATTAGGTGAAATGTTGGTGGGGAACCTAATGATGGAGGGACTGTGTTGACAACTTCTGAACTCACTAATCAATCACAGCATCACTGAAGATGGGACAACCAGACATGAGGTGCCTCATAATGTAATGCAATCGGAAGTACACATATCGCCTATGAAACAGCCTTGTCTAGGAATATTGATTGAACCGGAATCTAACTGACCCTCTAGTTCTAACTGCAAGGAACAGAGGAAGTAGTTTTTAAAAACCAGAATCCAAAAATTGGGACATTTTAAAGGCAAATTACCCAGCTTCTCCAACAAATCAATTATGTGAAAAGAAAGCAAGGAGGACAGATGCTTTAGAATAAAAGAGCCTTCAGAGACGTAACAGTCAAACACAACGGGGAGGCCCTTTTTTGGATTCTGCGTTGACCAAATCAAATGTAAAACAACATCTTTGATAAAATTAGAAGAAATTTAATGTCATTAGATAATATTTGTTAGTGATGTTGTGAAAGATTCTAAGAAGTTAGAGGTGCATACTAAAGGATTTACAGATGAAATAAAATGTTGTCAGAGACTTGCTTTAAAATGCCAGGGAAGAATGTGGGGAAGTTGGATAAAACACATTGGCAAAATGTTTACGATTGTTGACATTCTGAAAACAAAAACACCTGTGGAAAACTGGATGCCTGAATTACAGTGTTGGAACTGACTGACTAATATTTTTTCTTAATTTCAACACTGAGAGAACCAGCAGCACCTGTCTGTTGCTTATATAAAGTATTCTTAACTTACTTCCATCAAGAGTCCACATTGAATGGAATCAGCCAAACCACCAAGTTTAAAAGTTTATATTTATCCCAGCCTTTATTCTGAAAGAAGACAGCATGTCAGTTCCTAAGGATAATCTGAACTCTGAAATTTATCCTTAACTGAAAATATGAACAAAGGAAGAATTTGATACATCAAAAACACTGTCATCAGATAAAGTTAAATGACTGGTAACTCAGAAATGCATACTGTCTAGCCACCAGCGGTAACCTCTGAAGATTCTAAGCTTTCTGCTAATTAGGGCTGCTACCAAGTAACTGAGGCTGCTTCTTTACCAAGCCAGACACCCAGGTTTCTGTCAACAACATGAAAAACTGAAAGAGGAAAGACTAGAACTACATGGTCACTCCTCCTATTAAGATAAACTGAAATTACAAAATAAATATGCATGAGATATTAATTAGGATAAAAGAACTTTTAAAAGAATTAAGGAGTCACTTATAACGTGACAGTGATAATATATAAAGAGTTCCTACAAATCAATAAAGAGATGAACACTCCAATAGAAAAATGAGCAGAGGACACAAAATCAATTAAGAGAAATATAAATGGCCAATAGACATTTTAAAAATCATTATTAAACATTTAAAAATCAACCTGAATAATAATTGATGCATGCAAATTCAGACAAGGAAATACCACTTTTGCCTATCAGATTGGCAAATGTTTTCAATGATAAATAGTACTGACATGTTTTAGGAAGCAGTAATAAAACTTGGTTCAACATTTCTGAAGGTCAACCTGGCAATATGTATAAATATCATTATCTTTGAATCAACAATTCTACTTCCTGGAATTAGTCCAAAGGAAATACTTATGGATATGTACAAAGATTTAGGCAGAAGAAAGTCCACTCCAGTGATGTTTATAAAAGTAAAAATTGTAAATAACCTAGATATCCAATAATAGGAATAGGTTAAATAAATTACGATAAATACATGAAATAGAACACTATGTTGTCACGAGCTATGTTGTCATAACACTATCCAGATAAATATGAAAGTGTTCAGAAATCTGTTTATATTATACTGTTAAGTGTAAAAAGAGGGCTATTAAAGTACTGTGTGTTATATGCACATATATATATATGCAAAATATTTACTAATAAAATGTACCTCAAAATAGTAACCAATACTTGCTTTAATTAATGAGATTGTAATTATTTTTATTATCTTCCTTTTATTAGTCAATACTCTCTTAAATCTGTGCACTGAACATGTAAGAATAAGAGCTATTTTTTAAGAGTGAAAAGAAAGAACTTTCTAAGCACTAACTTCTACTACTCCAACTGTGCTCAATTGTTCTTTCACTCAATCTGGGTTTATTGTACCCTATTTCCTTACTGATGGAACATAAGAGGGAAGCCATAGCCCTGCCATTTCTACCTGCTGGCTCCACCAAGAGCCCTAGGGAGGTGACTTACTGGTAGCTGACCACTAAGTGTGGAAAGCCCTTATCACTCAAGTTGCTAAACTTAGCATTTCATTTTACCTCACCACTGTTCCAGCAGTACCAACACTCTGTCTTTATTCCCTGGTTAAAACTAAAACTCAAACAACATGGAGACCCCATGCCCTTCTCTTCCCTGTCAATGGTCCCCTATCAGAAATATCCTGCCACCAAAAGGCTCATTCGTCTAGCCTCACTTCCATCCCAACAAATGCTTAATCTACTGGTGACAATTTTTCCGTAACTTTATGCTCCTATTTGCAGGGCAAATCTATATTACTTCTTACCTGTATCCGTTTGAGGTTCTCAAAGGCATAATGTCTTTTATTTTCTCCTTTGGTAAATTTGCTTTAAATATCAGAGCTTAATAAATAATTTTTAAATGTAGAAAATAATTGTTTTGTCATTGAAGGTGATCCTATTTCCAAATTAAGACATAATTTTCAACCTCTATTCTTGTAATAAAAAAGTGATTAAGGTCATAGAAATCAGTTAAATTGAACATTGTACAAAGTAGATTAGAGAAATTTAATCATTGCCTTCTGGGATCTTACAATTTCAGGCAAATCACTCACATCTGCATAGTGTGAGTGTACAATTTCATAAACCCATTCAATAAGCAGTGTTGAGTATGTACTAATGGCCAGGGACACCCCTTCCACCAAAGCCCTGAGGGTACAAATATGTGTAGGTGTAGACACTAGTTGAGGAGCTTGTGAATTAGTCAAAAGCATAGACATGTAAGTATTACAATCCAATGAATGGATTATATAATAATGGAATTTTGTTCAGGGTATCTTGTGTCCCCCATAGGGACAACTAAAGAGTCACTTAATAGTCACTAAAGGAAAGTTTCTCAAAGGAGATGTTACTCCAGGTATTGGTAGGTAATAAACAATAAAGTGTTTCCTAAACCCTGCAAGACTAGGTTAAACTGAATTCAACATGCTTCTTTGCTGTATAACTCATCAGAGCTTTTAATATCTTATGTTTATTGTGAACTCCCAAGGATGAATTTCCAAGGATTTGCATTGTGAATTTCTAAGGACACACTTGCACTTCCCAAGCTTATTTGACTACAAAACCCTTTCTTCAGAGATCATCTTGATCAAGAGTTTTAGAGTTCACAAAGTGCTTTTCCATGAGGTATGATTTCATGTGCCCAAGACTGCAAGCTTCTTGTGAGGAGGAACTGAAGACATCCGTCAGATCAGGAAATGAGAATGCATCTTACTCATCTTTATACTCCAGAGTCTAGTACAGCATTCAACACAAAAAAGATACTCAATAAATGGTTGCTATATTTGTGACTTACTGCACCTTCTCAGCTGAGCCACCACAGCCCAGAGGGAGTAGTTCAAGCATGTATTATCTACATTTTACAGAAGAGAAAATACAGCCCAGGGACATTAAGTTACTCAACCAAGATCATAGAGTGAGCTAGTGATACAAACAGGACTGGAAACCAGATCCACTCCAAGTCCAGTGCCCCTTTTCTTATACTTGTATGATCATACCTTTTGGATTTTCTGGGTAGTCTTAATTTCAGATATTCTGTTTCACTTTTAAACAAGGCCAAGTAACATCCTGGTTCTTTTGTTTGGGAAATAGCTTCCATAACCACAACTTTTAATGTTCTACAGACATAAAAAAATAAATGTCTACCTAATAAATATAGTAAGTGAAATCTATATGATATTGAGTATGAGTTATTAAACAAGAATGGACTTGAGCTACAGGCTGATTATTCTGGGGGAGGGAACATTTACAATGATGGGAAAGTCCATTTTCAGTTCAGAATCCAGGAAGAAACAGCCACAGCCTGGGAGGTTCCTCCTGCATAGACATCACCCAGAGAGAGAAGATGCCCTTGAGAACTGGATGTGGGTCCCTCAGAGACACCACAGCACAAAGCAATGCCAGCCATTCCACAGCTAACAATCCTGGTGGCCCACCAAGACTGCATGTTATGAGAGCATATAAACAAAGATGACACCAAAATGGATCAGCAAATTTTCTGCAGCAAGAGGTCTCCTAAGCAGCACAGACTTCACGGGATAGTGAGAGATGGTCCCCATCAGACCAGCCCTAGTACTGTTTGCTCAGCTGCACAAGTTCAGGGTTACTGCCAGCCCTTTAGTGAGCAGGACAGAGGTGGCCATCAGAATGGCCTCTGTTCTGGAGGTAGACACACTCTGAGTCAGAACTTTGCCTCTGCTGTGATACCTTGCCAAGTGAATTTATCTCTATAAACCTTCATCTATAAAATGGGAATGATAATTTTAGTTTCCTGACAGGATGATTGTGGTTTATATGAGATAAAAGGATCAAATGCTTACCAGAGGACCTAGAACAAGTTGAGTGCTCAATATTTTTATTATAAAAGGATATTATTTTAATTAATAATTCTATTATCATAACACATCACATACATAAGGCTATGCAATTATCGCCATTACTGAATGTAGCTCAGTCATCCTCAGTTAGTCCTTCTGTCTTCTCCTGAAAGTTCCTAGTTTAAGACCTTCCCAGGGATCAATAGAGAAATTAAATTAAGGGAACCTTATCTATATATCATAGTCATCACCTAGGGACCCAGAATGGGGAAAACCATGGAAGTAGCCTTCTTGAAGAATGCTGTCTCAAAAGGGCTCCCTTCTATGTGGGAATCCCCAAACTATGAGTCAGTACTAGTCCAGATGACCAAGCCTTCAAATAGATCAGAGACAGCATAGTTGGAATAAAGCAGACAGCATCTCTCAGCTATTCCTCTCAGTCAAGATCATCTTGTTCTTTGAGCACAGTTACAAAACCAATAAGAGAGTGGGTCATATCTAGGGCTAGGATAACAACACAGGTTTCTTGGCCCACAAGGCTTTGTTTATATTACATGCAGTACTTCTTCATTTTAGTTTATTTGGATAGAAACCCCTGATAAAATTTTCAAAAGAAGAATGAAGGTAACAGGTTGATAAGCATAGCCTTGATCAGTCAGCATCTAATTCCTGCTGGGGCTCTTCAGACTAAGCCATGGATTGACTAATAAGCACCCCTTCCTGTCTCATGCAATGGCTTGCATGCATCACAGTTATTTGCAAGTTAATGTATATTAAAATCACATATGCCCACACACATTACTTCTGTGTGTCAGGACCTCAAAAGATAATATATCCATCTTCATTTGTGACAGTGTACGCACCCATAGTTCATAAATGGTGATAAATGAATTGTCATGCCATCCCAATGATATAATATCCTTATCCCCATTCTTGCCATATTAATACATGTTCATTTCAGCCACAGTCAAATCTTTAAAATGAGTTATCCAACATCTGCCTCCTATTGGCAACCACAAAAGAATGCTAATTTCGCCTCTCAACACCCAGTATAATTTGTTTGGTATGTAAATCAACAGCAGAAGAGAGGAACCAAAAAAGTAATAGTAATTTCAACTCATAATGCCTCTCTAATATACTAAGATAAATTGAGATGGAAAATGTTTACTTGGTTTCTATTTCAATAAATCCAGGAAGAGATCGCCCTGGGCAGCTGACCCACCCCCAATTCGTGGCCCACCCCAGTGGGGAGAACTGCTCTGGTGGATGAATGGGCCTGTGAGCTGTTTTTAAACCAGTCTAATTGATGTGTTTATCACTTTAGCGTCTGCCTGTATTAAGTGATTATTCATTAATAATTGCCATTCTTGCCTTGCTTTCTACAGCCAACTTTCCATTTTTCAGAGGCTAATGGTAGTTCATAACGTAACCCTGCCAATAGCTTTTTAAAGAGTATGAAATATCTTTCAGCCACTTCACAGCCCTTCAGCACCTGCACTTGGTGATGGCTGACAGAAGGAGGTACAGCCTGAGGTGGCTAAACCTTGAGACTGAAAGGAAACTTGAAGGTCGTGGCCTCCACACTGCCCTCCACACTCTCCTCCACCGCTCCCTGATTCCTCTACCTACACTCTCAGCCTCCCTCCCTCACGTCTCCCTTCTATCTCTCAAAGCTTTTCAGTTTGTTTGGTGAAAATGATATTTAGGACTGAAGAAATAAAACAGCTAAAATGAGGAGTTGCATAAATAGTAAATCTTATTAACTAGTTCTCACTAAGAAAGATGACAGCATTAAGTTTTTCGAATCATGCATCATAACCATATAAAACTTTAAAGCACACACCTATGTATAAATATGTTCTATATATATATAGGACTTTATACATTGTACATATTTAAAATGATGCCAAAAGGAGATAAAGATGGTAATAGATATTCTATTTTTTTCTTTTCACATGCACCCAGCTTGGAAACCACAGACCCAGATAAGTCACTCCCCTTCATGATCATTTCCCAGATCCCAAATGGTCCAGTTTACCCCTTTTGGCAGTGTCTTGTGAACAGACCCTCAGACGTACTCCTCTTGGTCAGAGTTCTGTGGGCTCAGCATGTATTTTGTTTAATCACCTTGTTTACCTAAGGCTTGCATTCAGAGGTTATGTTCTGTTTTTAATAAGTTTAGGAGTAAAACTTCCTTGGAAAACAAGAGTCAAACCTTCTGAAACTATGTACACGTTAAAAATGAGTATTTTCTCAATCACTTCTCCATTTGGGATGAACAGGTAGCTCTGGGATGCAGCCAGGGCCAACTTGAGGGCTTCATCGAAAGCAAACAAAGAACAGGTGAAGCTTCTCACAGGGGTGGTCTCAGGGGCAGGCGCACAATTCTCAGAGAAAAGAACGCTGGAGGGAAATACTGAACTGACAAAGTCGGTGATTTACAATCTCTCATTCCCTTAAAATGACTCTCGTTATTCTTGGGAGCTTAGACTCTGAAGCGAGCTGTAATGGGCCACTGGGCTAAAAATGAAGTGCAGATTTATTTCTATAATCACCACCAGCCAAACCCTTCCCTAGGAAACAACTAACTTGGCTTTTAAAGTGCTAGGATACCTTTAGAATGCTTGAGATTTATCTTTGGGATTGAGTGCTTGTGTTGCTATGGGAAATTCTAACTATCTGAGTTGTAGATGCCCCGATCAGTGTGCTGGGGAACTTGGAAAGACAACAAAGGAGTGAGTTCTGCTTCCCTTCCCCATTCTGTTCTAAGAAAATTCTTGTGCCTAAGAGATGGTAAGTAAATAGCAATTACAAACACATCAGACACTGAGCTAAGAGACTACCTGATACAGCCTCTGTCCAGGAGACCAAATAAGTTCAGCCTCAATGTAAATTTAAATTCTGAAATTGAATTTGATTCACGGCAGGCCCCTACACTCATGGCTCTTGGCTGGAGGCGGGGTACGTCCCTTGCTATTCAAAGAATCACTGGATCTAGAAAATACTGATATAATTATATAATCATGAACCTCGAGAGTTAAGGTACAAGGTATACACACACGAAAGAAATTTTTTTAAGTAAATAAGGCCAAGAAGATCCTTAGTGTAATGTTAGCTCAGAGCGTACTATACGATACTGCGCTCACTCTTGCACACAGGTGATCGAACAGCTACTGCAGTTCTCATTAATGCCTCTTGGCAGACGTCTTAACTCATAATGAATTTATTTATTGCCTACATGCATGCATATATCCTTTTCCTGACTTCCTTCTTCCTCATCTTTAAGAATCTTTCCAAGTCTTGACTTTGTACAATAGCAAAAGTATTTCAAGCAGTCTCTGAAAGTGAAAATTACAAATCTCCACTTGTGGAATTAAATTGATGTTCACAGCATAATCCAAAAATCAGAGAATTTTAGAGCTGGAAAGATTCTGAGGGAGCATTTACACCTGTCTTCATAGACAAAAACAATGAAGCCCAGTGGGAATAAGCAGGTTGCCCAAAGTCACCCAAGCAGTCAGTGGCAGAGCTCTGCTGTGATGCCTATTTAAAATGCTTTAAAGAGTTAGAGACCCTGAAGAATGAGAAAAAGAAAGATATTTCTTTGCTTTGAATGGGTCAAATGTCTGAGCAGGTCAGAAACTGTTTCCAACATCTAGAGCCTTAGCCCATAATGAGATAGACTGCCAGTATTTGCTGGAAAATGGCCTCTTTGCTCACTGGCCAATTAATTTTTTAATGATTTATGATGATTCTCAAAGAAAATGCTTTTCCTGCAAGGGGAATTAATATGCTGTACTTAAAATATTTGCACTAATTACTAAAGGTCAAAGTGGGATTGTGCAAAGACATTAATCAGAGAGACCAAGGGAATGGGAATACATTGGACAAATAATGTGAAGCTCTGATCAAAATATTGAGGAGGGTGCACTTTTTTGCTCTGTGATTACAAACTGGAGCAAGGACATTCTTCCTTAAATCTAGACCATGGGGCTCATGATGACATGCAAATAATAATCATAACATCAAAACCCCTCAATGGTTCTGAATGCCCTTAAAAAACTTAAAAGTCAGTTTTTAACATGATAGATAAGGCTCTTCCTAATCTGATACCACCGTGCTCATCACTTTCTACCATTGTTTTCTTCTATCCATCCACACTGGCATTCTTTCAGTTCTTCAGACTTGCCATGCCTCTAGAACTGTCCATTTGTTGTTTTTCCTGCCTAGAGCACTTCCTCTTCTGACAATCCCACCCACCTCCTTTCATCTGGATAAATCTTATTCACCCTTTAGATCACATTAGGTGTCATGCTCTATGTAGAAAGGTTGCACCACTCACCCCAACTCTTCACTCTATTGGATTCACACACTTTGTCCTGTGACTTTGCAGTTCCTCCCACTCATAGATAAGAGAATATTTTCTACTCAAGTTTTGAGTTTCACCGTGTGACTTTCTTTGGCCAATGGACTGAGGCAGAAGTAACAATGTCCCAGTTCTGGTCATAGGCCTTACAAGGCCTCACATATTTAAACTGGCCTTCTTTGGTTTTGCTGTAGTTGAAGCATACTTGGACTAGCCTGCTGATCCCAGAAGGAGGATCAGAGACATGTAGAGCAGAGCCACCGAGGCAAGCTTCATCAACCAAGTCTAGACCAGATCAGCTATTCCCCAGGTGACCCATGGACATATAAGCAAGTCCAGAAAAGATCTGCAGAGCTCTTTAGCCTAAGTGAGCCAACCTGAAGATATCTGAGAAATAACAAATGATTGCTGTCTTAAATCACTAAATTTGGGGGTGGTCTGTTCTACAGCAATAGTATTTTTTCCAACATTGTAGTTATCAAACCTTATTACAATCCCTGGATTAATTTCCTCTTTCTTGAGGATTGCATATTCCAACACAAATGAAACTATGCCCATATTAATACATTCTTTCAAGTTTTAGTACAGTCTGCTAGTACACAATAGATACCCATTAAATAAGTGGTTGCAGAATGAATTCCTTATCATTGCAAAAGTTTCTCTTCCATTCTTCAGTCTCTTTCTAGCCCTGACTACAAACTGCCCAACCTACACTTTTCAAGGACCTTCCACAGTAGGTACAGCATTTTAACCTGACAATCATCCCACAAAGTAAATTATGCTTATTAGATCACATGTTAGACAGAATTATTATGAATACAAGGCCCTATTTTGCTCATCTATTATTGTTTATCTCCTTGTGGTTTTATAATCTGTACTAAACAGACAGATGAACATTTACAAATAAAACATATTCTTACATTTGGCATCACATTCTATATTCCTCCAAATTTCTTCAACCTATATAAATTAAATTCAAAGTCAGTCTTTGAATACATCCAAACCTGTTAGGAATTAAGATCCTGTTCTTCTGTAAATGGTTTTTGGAAACCTGAATACAGTGGTGAAAACTGCACTTAAATAGTCATCAAAGAGCCCATCTCATGCACCTGTTGCCACATGGTGCTTTGGGAAAGGGAGAGATGCAGGGAATTTT
Source organism: Camelus bactrianus (assembly GCF_048773025.1). NCBI lineage: Eukaryota > Metazoa > Chordata > Mammalia > Artiodactyla > Camelidae > Camelus > Camelus bactrianus. The sequence goes on along the minus strand of NC_133550.1, from coordinate 36,935,400 downwards.
ACAATATTTTGTTAATCCCTTATGCCTTTATATCACTTCCCAAATCCTCACTTTTGGCATTGTAAAGGGCTCAAGTACCATGAACTAAGAGAAAACAGAGCTTTGATTCATTTAGCCCATTTTGTAACTTATTTTTTAATTATTGTGGTAACCATGTTAAGGTACTTAATATCATTGAACTGTACACTCATTTAACACGTTTGCTGCTATATGATCCCAAAGTCCTTAACCTCTAGGATCTGTAAGATAAAAGAAACTGATTATGTTTGAGAGGATCACTACTGCTCTCCACAACTGGAGAACTACACTTTCTCATCTATAGTCTCTACTCTGTGGTCTGCCTCTCATAGGAGAGGGGTGTGAAAGTAAAGTACCCTTTGTATTAGAACATTCCAATCAATTATGAAGGGTAAAAATCTCTTGAGAAAATGAACAGCGCCAGGTGTGAGCTGAAGAGAAAAACCACTAACAGATCACCTCATGAGCCAGCTCTCCCATTAAAAGATCAACACATCCTTAACATTTTTCAAAAAGGAAGGCCTCATTCTTTAAAAAGTAGTGTTATGAGGCCTAGGTTCTTACAAAAAAGTTTAATATCTTCTTGGAACATAAATGTAAGTCTAAAGGGGAGTGGAAATTCCATCCCTTGGGAAAACAGCTGCCCCTCTTGAACTCACTGAACTGGTTCTTTTAATTAATGACCAATGAGACTACAAAGACATTCGATAGGGAACAAACTTGTCCCATGTGCTCGGGCTCACCACCTTGGACACAGCTCACCTGTGGACACAGAGTCACCTGCAGAACATGGGGAAGTGGTTCCGACTCTGTTGTTCTGGGCCTGGCATCTCCATTTTAAACAAGCCCCCGACCTCTGTCAGTCAGATGTAGGTGGTCTGTGGACAATGATTTAAAGATGTCTCCATCCCTTTCATGAAACCAAAACAAACTGGAGGCAAAAGGAATCTTTCTTCTTCCCCAGGCCCCCAGGGATCTTATGTGGGACCTGGGAACAATAATGACAACTATGTCACAGTGTGAGTGTGAGGACTGCCCGGCCAACTGAAGGTTCTTCACAAACATGAGCTATTATTAGGATGTGGCCTTTCATGCATGGTTCATTCCTGAGGTATAAACAAGCCACCAACCTTTCCAACCCTATGTGTGAGAAGGTTAAAAAAAACTTGGACTTAAGATCTATTTTCCCCTCCCTCCTTTGCCTCGTGAATTCCTGCTTTTTAAAGATTCTTTTTAAATAATGTCTTTTCCATGATTCTTTTCCTCACATACGGCTGGCCTCCCCTTCTTTCTGAGGCGACCTGAGCAGTCACACTTTCCTCCACCACACCACTTGTTCCTTGGCACTGGAATACTTTGCTGACTCATCTGTCTCCTCACCAAATTGTGACTAGCTTCAGAACAGGGTCCATTATTCCTCTAAATAAATACTTCTGGGTATTGATCTGCGCCTCCCAGTTACCCAATATAGTGCCTGGTACCCACCCACAGGTGCTCAGTTAATCTTTTGGAACAGAGAAGAAACAGAAAGGAACACTTAGACTAAGAGCATGAATATGAAGATGGGTCTGGCATGCCAAAGGGAAGGCAAGTTGAAAAGTCCAAGCAGGGGAGCCACTCTGTGTCCAGAATGTAAAGAAGGGCACAGACCAATGTAGGGTCTTGGCATGCAGCTGGAAGGGCGTAGTGGTTAAGGCTGTGGGCTCTGGAGTCAGAAGCCTACCTGAGCTTGGATCTAAGCTTCACCCCTTACCAGCTGTGTGACCTTCAACAAGTTAGTCACAGATGAGCCTTAGTTTCCTCATGTACAAAATGGGTATAATAACACTGATACCTTCATAAGATTTATGTGAGGATTAAATGAAGTAAGTAATAATACGAACTACATGCCTAGCACACAGCTAAGTGTTTAATAAATATTAACTGTTGTTATGGTTGTTATTACTAATGGTCAAAATTATAGGCTTTACAGTCAGACTTGAATTGAAATCCATGTTCTAGCTCCTATTAGTTTGTGTGACCTTAGGCAAATTAGTTAAATTTCGTAAACCCCACTTTCTTCACCTACCTAATAATACCTGTCAGGAAAATCATAAATAAAAAATGTTAGCAGCATGATGACTGTCACCTATTAAAAATTTTTTTTCTCCATAAAGGGTCATTATCATTAAGGCAGGAGAGTTCCCACACAGAGCTCAAATGCGGGAAGGGACAGAGTGGAATGCAGACAGATTTGAGCAGTGTTAGGAGGTCAGGCCAAGGAAATGGTGTGACAGGTCTATTGAAAGAGGCCAGGTTGCCTTCTACTCTGCTTAATGCATGTAGACAAGGACCTAGGTGACTGTCATATCCCAAAGTGAGGCAAGACTTTGGGGATGTGACATCCTCCCCCACACTGCAGGTTGGGCATCCTTTGCATTCCCACAGCAAATTGTGTCTCCTTTATCTTGTCTTCAATTTAGAAGTATTTATATGGGTATCAACACCATGTCTCATTTCCCTTGTTGTCCCTACTGCCTGGCATATTTAAGGAACCCAATAATGTTTTTTGAATTGGTACTGACAATAGAACAGCACTGGTAGATGGCTGGTTGCTCTGAAAGAGTCTCAATTCCCAACACTTGCAGTCTGTAAGCCCTCAATGTATTTGTTAACATCCATAGTCACATGTACTGTTTTTTGCTTTAAAAATTGTGGAATTATCTTGCACCAACTACAAAGTAAACTGGTTTAAAGTCCTCAGCTTTAGATTGTGTAAAATTTCTGAGGTCCACAAACCTAAGAGAAAGGTCAAACTGCCTTCCATCCCCTTCCTATCCCAACCCCCTTCTCCTCCAACAAAATTTCTACAAAATCTCATTAGTAGTAAGTCAACTATTAAAAATTGTTATTTTTAAAAAATAAAGTTTTATAATCAATTTTCCCAAGTAAGATGGGGAAAAAAGCTACATGATGTTTCTTAATCATATATACACACACTAAGAAAACTTAGCTCCTAATCTTAGTTAAGTTGATCTCTGTGTGTTTCAAAAACTCAATTTGCAGCCTGGGAAAGTGATATTTATTTGAAGGAGCTTATTGCCAAAAGTGAATCATAAATCTGCTGGCTGTTGAGACTTCAAGGCAGGAAGAACAGAGGCAATTATTAGTCTGAATGTTCCACTGACAATATGAAATCTTTGTCTTTCAAAGCATTTGTTTAAGTAAGAAAAAGTTTGCCCAGCCTGGAGAACGTTCTATTGTGGGAAATGAAACTTCTGAAACCTCCAAAGCTTATTTATATATTTGCTAGGCTTCTCTCTGCCAACTTTCTCCTCTCCCAGAGCGTCCGTTAATGCTAAGAAAAGCCTCCAAAAAGCACACATTATAAGCAGAGAAAAATCTTAATGAATGTAATATATTTGGCAAATCTGTTTTACCTACCAAAGAGATTTCCTTCCTCTCTTCATCACTCATCTCTTTTGTTTTGTTTTTTAATGTTTTTCTCCTTGATTCATCCTTGGGAGTTGATTTTTCTCTCATTTCAAAAAATGAAAAATAAAAATAGAAACCTGAACAATCTCTTTACTTTCATTCTGTTGCTATCATTTTCTATTTCTTCCTACCTACTCAATTTCCTTCCTTTTGGGAAACTCTGGGGAAGGTTGGGGGTGGGGTGGCAATAGTACAGGGAAACTTAACAGCCCTGTGCTAACTTCCCTTCTATAGCTCAACCAAACAAGCATCCATTGCAAAACTCAGGTCCCAACTATGCACATGTGTACTGTGCACTTTATAGATGGTCCTTGGCCAATGTGTGTGCCAAGCTCACCTCCCCCTGCCACCCAGTATGCTCCTTCCCTCAGCTGGGGTGTGCTCAGGAATTGCTAAACCATCTTAATACAGACCTGAACAGTCCCACATCAGCTGTCAGCTGCAGAAAGAGGTTTTCTTCATCATGCAAGGCATTCCAAATTCAAAAGATTTAGGAGTTATCTGGATAATTTGCTCCTAACATTAGTGAGGGTAAATACGAGTTGAATGCATTTGTCTGTCTTGTACATAATTTGATTTCTCCTTCCTATTGAAGCTGTGCTACTTAGAGCACACCTGTGAACTGAGATCCTCTTAACACCTTGCTAATCAGAGCATGGTGCCTAGGCCGGTGGCATCAGCATCTTCCAGGAATTTGTTAGAAATGTAGCATTTCAAACCCTATCCCCTGACCTGCCAAATCAGAAACTTCATTTTAACAGCATCTGCAGGTGGCTCACACGCACATCAAGGTTAGAGGAGCTCTGTTAAGCATACAAGACATCTGGAGTTTGGGCTGGAGAAGTGATGGGGCTGCACTGCTAAGCTTGCTGCTTCTGCTGTGCCACACCCACCGCAAGCACGTTTGTACCTCTCGGTTGTCTCCAGGTCCCCCAACCCTTTTCAATCTCTAATTGTCTTCACCTCTCCACCCTTTGGCTGCACTGGACTGCTAAGGCCTTGGTCTCCGGGCCTGTGGGTGACCCTGGTGTGTGGGCTGGCCAGCCTCCTCCCTCCCTGCTGGGTCTGCCCGTACCTGTGTGAGCTGTTATCACAGAGACTGATGACTTGACATTTACAGTTCCTTTCCCAGAGAGGAGCACAAGACATTTCACGAAAGCTGCACATAATCCTCCTCAATCCTCTGTAGAATGGGGAGGGAGAGCTGCATTTTAAAATAATCCCATTTGATTCATTCCCACCTATATGGTATTCTCTCCCCTTCTCAAGAAGGAGGAAAGCAAATAACTAAAGACGCACCGCCCTTGAGGGAATTGTGTGTGTGTGTGCGCACGCGTGTGTGCGTGTGCATGCACATGCGCATACATGTAATATTTCTGATTTTCAAAAAGGCTTCTGGCTTAAGCAACTTCAGATTCTTAATAGGACTTCTGACTCTCTGACGATAGGCACTTGTCTGAGTATTCCTCTCCCCATTCTGCAAACCTGTCTGTCTACTGGAAGTTCATAACCTCAAGCACCCATATTCCCAAGGGTGCTCAGGCTGGAGACCATGTGTGATCAACGTGCCCTCGAGCTTTGTTTCAGCTTCACACTGAAGACATAACCCCAAACCACATCCTTAGCGTTTCAGCAGATATTCTCCACACCAAGGCAATATAAGACAAGCACTTCTCCAAACGCATACCCCTGCATTTTAGTTCCTCTTTTTTTCTGGGTCTCTCCTACCCCCCAGCAGCCTTCAGCATTAAGCCCTTCACTTGGAATCACCAGTTCTTCCTTTCTTTCCTTTTAGGCAGACAAGAACGTGGCAGGCAGCCTCTGGCTGATGCAAATGCAGCGAACGTCTCCCAGACATCAAGGGTTGCAATCAGTTTGTTGTGGTTCTGTTCCCCTGAATAGCCTGACACAGGCCCGAATAACCTGTCAAGCTCATCTGCTTGACACTCTACACCTCAGCCCTGTGAGTAGAGCAGGGTCTGGAAGCTTCCAAAGGGATCACATCTCCTGTCGGGTCATTGTTGGGCATCGCATCTCCTCCCAGCGGCACTTGTAAGACATGTCAGACGGTGTGCTTCCTGATAGGTGGTGTTAGACCTCCAGTTTTTAAAATATCTCCAAGAAAAAAAAGAAAGAGTCTCATCCACCTTCTATGTTACCACAGTTGCAGACATTTTATGTTAGCTCCTAGGAAGCGGGAGTAAGAGATGGAAGTGGGCAGCTAAGGGAGAGGACTGGACCTCCCACAGGGGTGCCCACCACTGCTGTCATGGAATGGAGCACTGGGTCCTCTGAAAGTCTCTGGGGTGGCTCTGTAGGAACACAGCAGGGCCCCTCAAACTCATCCCTCAGCTGTACAGATGTGCGAACTCTCAGACCCCAGCTTCTCTCAGGAAGTCCCCACCTATCATCAGACTGAGATAAGAGTCTTCTCTCCTAGCCACGGAATGAAACACGGCCTCTCAGAAATGAAACTTTTTAATCTAAGATTCCATTTAGATTAAAGCTAGTTAATTCAGCTGAAACAGACACCACAGGGATGTGTTATGAACAAGGAGCAATAAGCCATTGCTTTACTGAGCTCTAGAAGGGATGCATAACTTACACTCTGGCCTAGTAGGTGACTCTTCTGTGAGTCTCAGGGGTTTGGAGAAAAATCCAATTTGAATATTTTAAGATCCTTAGAAGGATCTGGTCGGTAACAGGGAGTAACATGCTTTCTACAGATTAACTCATATGGAAAATAAGATCAGTATAAGTGACCCCCTTGCATATTTCTGTAATGGTCTCAAAATGGAATGTCCTTCTCTCACAGCTCATTTTGTAACACCATTCTTTAAATCTACTAAAGAAAAGAACAAAATATAAGAATGGACCTCATTTTAGTCCTTAGTCCTAATTCTGCCCATATTTAGAAACTATCAGACTGGCTGGCACACAATCCTTAGGTTATCACTATTTCTGTTCTGTGCAACAAGTATTTGCTGTCCATATTGAGTGCCTGGGGCCACCATGGAGGATACCAAAGTGTGACACTCAGTTTACTACACAAGATTGTAATCCACATAGAGCCAGGCTAGTCTTTTCTCACCTAGAAGTCAGCCTTAGCTTGGAGTCTCAGTCAAAGAAATACAGTCAAAAGTACCCAAGAAGCAATTTATATCTATATTGAAATCTATTTAAAAAATCACCCAATGAGATCCCATTTATAACACACAGCAAAGCTGACTGAAACCAGCTTTTCAAATCACTTTTTATCTACATATATTATTTGTGTGTGCATCTATATGCTTTGCACCTGCCCCCAGAAATTCGCTTCTCCTTCACCAAGCTTCCAAAATGTCTCAAACTCAACTCCCACAAGACTTCTTCTCTGTCTCCCTCCCTAGTGCCTGTAGCTAATACTTTTGTCTTTGTCAGTAGCTCTCTGATATTTCCAATGTAAAGCTGGCTGGCCTCTGCCATCTTCTCCCACAATCAGTAAGTGATTGTCCCAGGAGCCTACCTGGTGAGACACTAGGAGAGTGAGGTGGGAAGAGGTGCAGGGTGCTTCTCCTCAGCAAACTGAGGAGGGGAAGATGCTATGAATATTTAAAGGATGTTCATTTTCCTATCAGGAAGGAACTGTTCAACAAATACTAATTTAATACTTATTTTATGGGCTACACACCACTGAATATGAAGTTTATTGATAAAACAGACCTGGTCCCTGCCCTCAAGGAGCTTATTATCTATAGGGGGAGCAATCAGTAAGTGAATAATTACTATTATGATGAGTCCTGCAGCCACCAGCAGGGTGCAACTCTAATCCAGATGTCACTTAAGATGTAGATTAAAGCTGTCAAATCCCAGTCCATACCCAGTGATTACATCCAGAGCCCTCCTCAAGATGCCTGCAAAATTCCCAAGGAGATGAAGATGCGGAAATGAGGTATATTTTCCTGCCTCTGCTAAATTCTCTCTCATTCCCTGCCTCTTCTGAATTCTCTCTCATTTCCTGCCTCTGCAGAATTATTCTTGTTCTCTGCTCTGTGCCTGGAGGTCAATCCTTTATCTCCCTGATTCCCTACTCAAGCAACAAGGGAACAAAGCCTGTGATATGTAGCAAAACTTTCGCTGAAGTTTTCTAGGTCACCTCCAAAGAGTTACAATTCTGCATGACACAGCAAATAACTTAAACTTACATATTTGTCATCTCATCTTAACAGTCTCTTTGGCCACCATGACATGGGATTTCTCACTGGCCTCCCTACTTCAATTAGCACCTAGTCATTGACCATCTTGCTGCTGCTGTTGGGTAAGTGCACACACACACACAATTGTCAAAATAATTCCAAATTCGTCTCACACTGTCATGTGCAGAAATTCAGTTCTCTCCAACCCTCCAACCATATCCAAAGTCAGCTCTAGGCACTTGGATAGCTGAAACCTTCAGTTAGAGGAGCAAAAGGGCTGGCTGTATGTTAAAAGCAAAAAGAACCACAAATTTATAGTCTTTCCTCTAATAGGATCTAGCCTCCTTTATTAAGTGACAAAAAGAATTATGCCAACACTGAGAGATATAAAAGTTGTCCCTTTCTGTGTAATAAGATTAGACCAAAAACTCTCTAAGACCCACTAGACTGTAAGTTCCAAAAAAAGCAAGGACAGTGTCTGCCTTATTCTCTGCTGTATCTAATATCTAGCTATCTCAACAAATGTTTTGAATAATTTATTAAAAATCCTGTTCAGTACTGACATTCTGTAATTCTTTAACATTTGCAATTCTTTTATCTACTTTTATTTTTTATCATACTTCTCTCACATTTGGAGGACAAGTAGAAGAAAAGCTTTAGTCAAAAGAGTTAAAACATTAAACCTATATAATTATTACTATATCAGGTAGGATTATTTCAGCTACAAATAACTGAAGAACAACTTCAAAAGGCTTAAATGATAAATAAATTTATTATTTCACAGAATCAAAAGTTCAAAGATGAGGGCATCCCAGGGCTAATCAATTTTGCAGCTTGATAACATTATGGATATCCAGGTTCTTTCAACTTTCTACTCTGCCATCCTTAGTGAGAACATCTTATAGCTGCAAAATGGCTATATCCACACCAAATATCATATGTTGGTGTGGATATTGCCCACAAAACAAAGTCCTTCTCTGTGTCCTTCACCAGGAACAAAGATAACCTTCCCAGAAGCCACATCATAGACTTTAGCTCATATTTCACTGGCCAAAACCATATTACCTGCTTAGTCCTAAACCAATCAATGCAAAGAGGAATGGAATAACCATGGCTGCCTAAGACTAACCAGAATTCAGCTCTTGGAGTTAAGACAGCAGTCTCAGAAAAACCTAAAGTCCCTGAAGAACATGGTCACTCCTTGCCTGAACAAAACTGGAGTTCTGTTAGCAAGGATATACGAAGGAGTGTCTGTTGGGTAGTCAACCAACAGTATATGCCATATTTACTATCATTTAAAAAAAAAAAGCCATTCTGAATGCAATTAGAATTATTTTGAATGTGGAACTAATTCCAAGTGAAGGAAATGTTTTTAAGATTGAGTTAGTGATTAACCCAAAATTGTCAATACTGATGTATTAATCTCTTTTTCTACAAAATGTTCATTGTATTTTGTGTCCAAAGTAATTGGAGTATTAGAAATAAAAATTGTCAATGCCTTCTTTATTTTGATTATTTAGGATTCCTGTTTTAACTGAAACTTTTCAGAAGGCTGTATTACCACTCTTGATGTCATGACAGTGAAACAAAGAAAAACCACATGCAACAGATTACACCAAAATTTAGGAAGCTGTTATTTACTTCAGATGAACCCATCCTCTTAGAAATATTCATTATGTTGAGGAAGTTTCTCTCCTGGATACCAAACAAGAACACACAAAAGCTAGTCATTAATGTTAGTGACCACAGCAAACCATGATAGACACTAGGGCTGTAAGTGCAAAGTGTTGGGCCATGTAGCTGAGATCCACAGAGAAAGATAGAACACTCTTTTTCATCTCGACTGCCCTTGAAAAGTCAAAGATTCTTTTAGATGTAAGTAATAAAAATCTCACTTAAACTATCTTAAACAGAACAAGACTTTTATTGACTTATCAGGACATTCTCTGTGAATCTCCATAGAAAGAAAACTTCTTTCTAATTTAAGTTTTGGTATCATCTTCTTCGAGGATTTTTTTTTTTTTTTGAAACAGCAGAAAGTTTAAAGGCTTCCTACTTGCTTGCCAAATAGCACAGCATGATAAATCTTACAGCACCCAAATTACCATCAGCAGCATCCCAGTAACTCACATCTGCTTGTGGAGTTCCCTTTACAATCAATCAGGTGTATTGAAAAGGTCTTTGTGATGCAGAAGGGAACAAAAGTCACCTGTGTTTTTCAGTTTACTCTAATTTGTACACAAGATATAATTTGCTACACTGCAGGTCTCTTGCTCAAAGAGATTCAAAACAACAAAAGCAAAAATAATCACTGCTATTCTGAGAGTGAGACAAGTGATAGGGAATCTAGCTGTGATCAGCTGGGAGTTACATTAAATCTAAACCATACACAAGAGCAAAAATTTTTAGTGGAGAAAAGGTCTTAAAATTTATCCACTGTAACCTCTCACTTAATAGATGAAGACATGAGGTCAGTGGCCTTGTAGTTAACATAGCCAGTTGGACATGTAAATTGACCTTCATTCCCTTCTTAATCCCAACTAGACTGTCAGTAAAAGGAGTACTAAAGACATAAACCCACTAGGCAAAAGAGAACAAGAGAGGAGATACATAGTCGATGGGAGACCACAGGGGAGTGGATGAGTGGTGGTCATCAACTTAACATCCAATGAAGTCTAGAAACTCAGTAGCTCCAGATGGACAATTCAATAATGAGAAAAACCTACTTGTGCCTCTAAACCCCAGAAAGGCATGGGAATTGGTGACACCTGGTACCTCTGAAGAGTTGAGGGATGGGAATGAAGATCCAGAGGATTGGCTGAAAGTCAGGATAAGAAGCCAGAAAAATCTCCTAAGTCGCCTTCCCAACTATACTTAGCCAAGAGATTGTTCATCCTCCACTGTGGCAGAAGGTGAGAGGGTTTCCACTCCAGAAACACTGAACCAGGGAAGTTTCATACTAGGGCAGTGGAAGGAGGGGTGAGGCACAACAGGCGAATTATACTGAATTAGTAATGATGACTATGATGATAGTAAAAATAGTTATAATGTACTGAACACTTGTTTTAAACACTGTAGGCACTTTATAGGCATTGATTCACTTAATCCTAAAAACCACACATATCCCCTATTTTTTGAAAGTTCGCTTTATGCTACTGTGAAAGACTTACATTAGTATCTGATTTTTACTAACTGAAGGAAATCAAACAGTATTTTTCACTTTACAAAAAATACAGTAAAAATCGAAAATAGCATTCAGCGTTTGCTCTGCAGAAAACCATTGCAGAGGCAGCTGGCACTCTGAGCAACAAGAATGGCACCACCAAGCTCCTTCCCCGGGAACTATTCTCAGCATCTCAGTATCGAGCCACCATAGCTTTGAACTATGTCTGTGAGCATGTGTGCTTTATCTCGATTTATTCTGTGCATCCGTTAGCAAAATGTGCCCTAAGGTAATTGTTTCTTCACCTCACACCATTTCAGTTAACAAAAGGTTTCAGAGGAATGCTCTACTTTTGGATAGCAGGGGAAATCTGTATCCTATAAAGTAGGTACTACTAGTACCCTCATTTTAGAGATGATGAAACAGGTCAAACAAGTCACAAGGAAGTCACAAGTGACAGAGAGAACTTTGAAACATGCCAGTCTGACTTCAGTGTCCAATTATTAACCACTGTAAAGGGGACTATTATCCCCTGGTCATGATTTCTAGAAATCCCTCATTCAGATGTACAGCTGCAACAGTAAATTTGAGTTTTCTTCCTTAAAGAATCACAGAGAAAAGACCTATAGGTCCTGCCTGATCCAAGTTACCAGCCACCTGACCCACCAAGCACCCAGAGCTTTTATTCAACAACCTAGAACCTTACAACTGCATACAGACAGACATCATATATTTCAGGAAAGTCTCTGACATGAAAAAGAGGAACCAAAACAAATTGGAAAATGGAATTCAGAAAAATCAAAAAAAAAAAATAGAACATCCCAAAGAAGTAAGAAAAAATATTATATCCAAGAAACAAATGCAGAATGCTATCTTTAAAGGGAAAAAATTTTATTTTAAATATAAAAATCAGAAATTAAAGCTGAAGAAATTAGAAAATAAGTAAATGTAAATAAATAAGAAAAACTAAGAAAACTGTATAATCAATCTAGGATTCTAATATCTTATCTTTCTATTCTTATTTTTTGTTGAAGTATAGTCATTTTACAACGTTAGTTTCAGTTGTATAGCAAAATGATTCAGTTATACACATACATACATACATACATACATACATACATACATACATACATACATACATATATTTCAGTTTATTTTCCATTATGGCTTATTATAAGAAATTGAATATAATTCCCTATGCTATACAGTAGATCACTGCTGTTTATCTGTTTTATATATAGTAATGTATTGTTAGGAGTTTTAAAAAGGAAAAACATAGAGAAAAGAAAGGGGAGAAAATTATCAAAGAAATAATACAAGAAAATTTCTCAGAACTGAAAAACATGAAAAGGCCTATTAAATGTCCAACACAGTGAACAACAAAAGCAATTCCAAGGTACATTATTAATTTCAGAATATCAGGGATAAAGAGAAGATCCAAAAAACTTCAGAGAGGACAAAGAAAACATGTACGAATAATTAGAAATCAGAACGACATTAGATTTCTTAAGAGGAACTCTAGAAGTTAGTAGACTGGGGAGAAATATCTTCATAATTCTGAGGGAAAATGATTTACAAACAAGCTTTGGCTAATTCTCCAACCTCTCCTGCTCTGCCCTGCCCTGCCCAATCTACTTTGCAACTGACTTCAAATCCAGAAGGAATTAAGTAAATTTCCAGGGGCGCATGGACTGGCCTGCACTGGACGTGGTTGGGGTGGCTGCAGCAAACAATACTGTAATCCCACCACTACTGCTGTCATCATTTCAGGGACTCCAACCTGGGCAACTTTTCTGTGGCTTTCTCTATGGCAATCTTAATTATTTGTTGCAAACCCAGACTATTCCACCTTTAGGATAGGTTTCCAAAATCTGATCTTTTGGAGCTAGTAAATTAATTTATATATGTGTTTTCTATTGGCTGCTATAACCAATTATCACTAATTTATTGATATAGAACAACACAAGTTTGTTATCTCACAGTTCTGTAGGTCAGAAATCCAGGTAGACTAGACTGGTTTCTCTGCTACTGGTCTCACAGGCTGATATCAAGGTATAGGCGAACCTGAGCTCTTAGCTGGAGGCTCTAGGGGAGAATCTGCTTCCAGATGCATTCACATTATTGGTAGAATGCAGTTCCTTGTGGAGGTAGGGCTAAGGTTTTTCTTGCAGACTGTCAGCCAGAAACTTCTCTCAGTTCCTAGAGGTCTCCCTTCATTCTTTGGACATAGCCCTCTACATCTCAGGGCCACATCAAGTCCTTCTCACACTTGGAATCTCACTGATTTCTCCTGCTGCTGCATCTCTTCTGCCTCCAGACAGAGAAAATTCTCTGCTTTTAAGGGCTCTTGCAATTAGACCAAGCTCATTTCGATAATCCAGGGTGATTAACCTATTTTAAGGTCCATAATCTTAAATACATCTGCAAAACCCCTTTTGCCATGTTACGTGACTGATTCACAAGTTCCAGGATTGGAACGTGGATATCTTGGGGGAACCATTCTGCCTACCACAATTTCTGAAGAAAAAAAACTCAGTTTATTATGGCAGTAGATAAATCTATTTTGTCCCTGATCCCTGGCTGGAATAGGAACATTTGTAATTTCATATGTATCTGATAAGACCAGCAATTACTAATAGAAGAAAATTTGAATGCCTACTATGTGAAAACACTGTGGTAGACCTTGGGAATTCAAAAGTGATTATACACAGAATCCACTCTCAAGATGCTCACAATCCAGCAGAGGAGATAGAAAAATAATCATAAACATATGTGGAAAATTCAGTGTAGGATAAACTCAACATCTTTAAAAGCATAGTAATGGGGTACCAACCCAGCCTCAGAGATGGGGTGCAGTTTCTTGAACGAAATTACACTGAATTGAATTTTCAAAAATAAGCAGGAGTCAACCTGAAAAGGGTATGTGAATTGGGAAGGCAGAGAAGGAAAAAAAGCAGAAAAAATATAAATATGTATATATTATATATTATATATTTATATATATATTATATATTTATATATAATATATACAACACACATACACACATGCACAATTTTAGAATACAAAATGAACAACTGGAAAGCAGGAATTTTCTCTTATAAACAAACATTGTAGTTCCTAAAAAATGATGTGAATGTTAAAGAAACTATACGTCTAATAATTTGATAATACATTATAGTCATACATGCTACTGACATTTTCTGAACATTTGAATACATGTCATTTAATATTTCATCATCCCTGTGAGGTTAGAAAACACATATTGTTATTTCCATTTTACGGATGTGAAATATAGAATTCAGAGGAATTAGGGACTTTATCAGAGATGACCCACCTGCTACCTGATGGGACTCAGATCAGAAACCAAGCCATCCAGATCCAGTTAGAAAGTTCAGTTCTTAGTTCACTACAGGGCACCACCTCTACTCTGCAAAGTTTTCTGTTCAATTTATTTAGTTCTTTGCCTCATCTTTAAAATGGATGTGATTATAATTATGGACTTATGAAACATCAGAAAGACAGCAATTGATTTTTACTGCCTTTGAGCTTACTGCACAAAATAGGAACAAAATTATACCTGTACTCAGACATTACTGCTTTGTTGATTTTCATGTTTCCCAAAATGAATAATTTTTTGTTGTTCTACCACAGTCATTAAAAGAGATAGAAGATCTGATCTGTGGAAACACTGTGACTGTCACAGGGAAGCCTCCTGGAGGACCTGCAGGCTATTGATATTCTCTCCTCAAGCCGGAAACAGTCTCCAGAGATCCATGAGAAACACAGAATCACAACAAAGACTGGAAAACAAATTGATGGAATCAGAGACGGCTACAGACCTGTAAATAGCTTTTCACGCTGATGCCGTTTCAGTTTGAATCATACTTTAGTTTTGCAAATTGATGGGGAAAAATCTAGTTTTATTTCAATGTGTTTAACGTTTCAGTTAAAGACCAAAGAGTAGGTTTCTACACTCAAAATGGTTCCTTTTGGATGCTTTGTTAAAAATCACAAAGCTCCTTCCCCAAAAGAGGCCCATTTGTTACATTGCAACGTTAGGCGCAAACTCAAAGGAGAATGTGTGACTTTGTATGAAGGTTTTAATATTTTCATAAAGATTCTCTCTTCGGCTCCTCAAGCATTTGCCTTTCATTTTGTTTTATTCAATTAGGCTGCAAAGTACTCGAGCATGAAGCTCTTTGTCATCTCTAACCAGGCTTACATTGATTCCATGTATATTAATCTATACATCCATTTCACTGAAAAAGAGAACCCCTAATTTATTATGTAAAAGGATAAGCCTCCATAGCCCATTTGCATGCAGGTATGCTTAAAAGTAGATTTGTTTCCTCAGACTTAAAGCTGACTCCTGTAATGGCATTAAACCAAGGGAAAAATGAAATTATATTGTGATTTTTATGGTGGGTTATACTACAACCATGACAAAAGCAGGCTGAAATCACAGCTTTTATTTCTTTAAATATAAGCAAAATTTAATACAAAGAACTCTAGGCCAGTATAAGCAAAACTCTGCGTGCACACACCCTCAAAAATGCAAATCGCACTATTAATTCACCACCTGCTACTCATTTGAGTCAGGCTGCCCATAGCCCAAGCAGAGGATTTCCGAGGTGGTGAAGGGCTTTATACAAGTGGCTGAAAAAATTGTTTCCTCCTAATATATTAATTACTCTTCCAAACATTAATGAGAGAAATGTATAAAATAAGCAACAAGATAATCAACAATCTCAGAGTCAGAAGAACTTAGCTATTGTTTATAACACATTCTCAGCTTAACCTTTCTCTAATATTCTTGAATTTGAAGCAAGATAATTAATATGTACTCAAAGCCCTCTCCTTAGTCACAGAAAGTTTTCAGGTATGTTTTTAAGCTTCTCTTTAGCCTTATTCTGATTCAGAGGCATCTTCTCTACTAAGAAGGATGGTTACCTGGTTTGTCCATTCTACAAATATTCATTGAGTGCCTTCTCTGCACCAGATACTATTCTGGGTGTTGGTAGCATAAAAACGAGCAAGTCAGATGAGATCCCTGCTGTCATGGGAGATGAACAGCAAACACGTGAATATATTAGAAAACTTCAAAAGCAGTAAGGGCTTTGAAGAAAATTCAGTATGAAAATGTAAAGACACTGGCTGATGGAGCAACATCGGATCTGGGTAGTCAGCAAAGACCAGAGCTAAGACCAGAATGACAAGAGTCAATCACATGGAGTTCAGGAAAGAGTAGTCCAGGTGGGGCAACAGCAAGTGCAAAGGCCTGAGCTGGAAATGAGAACCAAGGCTGGGTTACTGCAGCTGGAAAAGGAAAGCAATCCCTCTTCCTCTCATGGACCCTCTGTGCAGTAGGGCCCAGGAATAGAGGTGAAAATTCCCATTTCTGTCCTCAAAGAGTTCAGTCTAGTAGAAAAGACAGACAAACAACTTGAATATAATACAATAAGTGCTGTGATAGCCATGTGCGCATGGTGCTATGGGACAGGAGAGAACAGATCAGGCAGCATCATGGAACCAGTTGTAATTCAGGTGCCAGCCAACCTGGGTTTTCACACTGTATCAACCATTAATTAGCATGAACCCTGGCAGGTGAAAGTTATTCATATATTCATGCACTCACTCAACAAATATTGAGGGGGTGTAATATTTCAGGACTATGCTAGGTGTAGGGACTCTACATCAGTTAGGGTGCTTTTGGTTGCTAGGAACAGAAAGTCAACTCAAAAATCTCAAAATGGCTTAAACAAAAGAAGAGCTTTCTTGATTTACATAACTGACAAGGAGTTTGACTTCCAGTACAGGCTTGTCCAAGTGCTCAAACAATAAAGCTAAGTCCATCTCAACCTCAGAAGTACAAGACTGTGGGCCTTCAATTATAGATAACTAGCTTACAGTTGGCACTCAATTAAAGTGATTTTGCTCTTTGCAATTGCATTTTGTCTCTCAGTTTGAGTTCTGTAATTGGTCCTACATCTTAAAGGGACTGAGCTGTGTTCAACATTTGGTATTCAATGATCCCGCGGATCTTTGCTGCTGACAACAACACTGCTATCTCCATGTCTAGTGTATAGTCAGATGCATATGTGTTCCTAACTACTTTTATTTTTAATAGAAATTTGATGAGGAAAGTTCTCAGATTTTCCAAAACATGCATCGTGAAATAAGTCGCTGTCCCAGAATTGTGCTCAAACCTTAACTCATTTTAAGATAGGTTGGCTGAAGTATGAGTTTTGTCCGTGCCTGTATTTGTTAGATTTAAAAATCAATAATGCCACCACTCTGTACATTTATCTAATGTAATAATCAATACCAATACCTTTCCTGATATTTATTTAATATAATAATCAATAACAATACTGTTTGTTTATTTGATGCCATTGATCAAGGAAGAAAACCAAATCCATGAGATTTACCCACCCTATACACATTCAGACTGGGCCATCCTCTACTAATACCTCCCTTCTTTTTCCTACTTTCCACTCTCTAGACCCAAACAGAGAGAGCATCCTTCTTCTCCTTGCTATGGAAGGCAATGGTCAGTAAATTACCATTTTTTGTGAGGTAGTCAACATTGATGGAGCCTCTCTCCATGCTATTCTAAGTACTATGAAGGAAAAAGAGAAATGTAATATGATTTATCCCTATAATTGTTAGTGTAATACCAGCTGCTGCAACAGATAAGCCCCAAGATCCCACTGGCTTAATACATGATAAGTTGGTTAAGTTGGTAAGTTGATTGCTTACCATGTAACTGTGGTTATTTCTGGTTGATCAAATACTTCTACATAATACTTCGAAGACCTAGGCTTTTTCCATATTACAGCCCCATGTTTTCCTAGAACCTCACAATCCTCTGCATTCAGACAGCATACATGAAAAGAGCATGGAAGACCATGTGTAGGATGTTTTATTAAGTCAGACCTGGAAGTAGTATTCATCATTTCTGCCTAGATTCCTTTGGCTAGAACTCAGTCCACATCTAACTGCAAAGCAAGCTGAGAATATGGTCTGGCTATATGCCCAGGAAGAATGGATGGATCTGATAAACAGTCTCTGCTGCTATCCCATCCTTGAGTTGCTTACAATTCAAAAAGGAAGACAAAATGAAACAAGTGAAGTATTATATACATAATGAAAAGGGACAAACAATCGAGACTGAATTAGTCAGTGTTTCTAAGGAGAAACTTTAAAAACGGGTAGATTTGGAGATAAATATGAAGATCCTTCCCAAGAAGTAAAACAATACAATGTAAGCAAAAGCAGGGGTAGAGATAGGCATGCATTGGGCAGGGGAATATAAGGGCCCATCTGGTAACTGTACAGAGTCTGTGCCAAAAAGTAGAAAACAACATACCTAGCTAAGGAGACTAGGATGAAACTACCCTGACTAGGACCACTGATTCTGCCACCTTCAACACATGTTTGCCTTGCATTAGGATTCCTCTGATCCAGCCAAAGAGCTCAGTGTACTTTACCATCTTTTTCTAAGTAATCTCTAAATCCCAGTTGACATTTCAGGTTTGAGTGGAAAATGCTGACATTACCTAGAGGGTATTCCTCACTAATTTTGAGTTTCTCAAAGAACAAAGAAAAAACAAATAGCAAATTCTAAGAGAATTATAATTAACCTAAGTAACCATCTCACTTGTGAATTAAACTACAAGTCTTTGTAATACAACAAAGCTAAGAAGTCACTGAGAATCAGACGCTCCAGTTAAGGATACACAGGAGTAGAGAATTAAATATCTTAAGCATGGATATGGGATTACAACAAATTTAAAGTAGAAATTAAAAGCCAGCGGTTCTCTTTGGGTTAACCCCTAAGTGCCCACAGAATTAGGAGGACCAGAGCTCTAATGAAATCCACCCTACAAAAGAGGAAGTTTCTAAAGTTAATTCACATGTGGTCCTAATAGAAGTCCTTGTGGGTATGTGTTTCTGAACCTTTTAGGGAGGATTCTCTGGTTGTCATGGGAACACACCTTTGCCCTAACCTGTTCTGATACTTGCTCCAATATTCCAATGTACTCCAACATTCACCTTGATAAATTAAGAACTACATCTTCAACTTCAACATGTTTTGTAATCCATGATATAGTGCACAAATCAGAACTGTCCTGTCCCTTTGTGGAAATTTTAAGGCAGTCGTTATTTACCTTTAAGGAATTTTGAATTTTGAAAATCCAAAGGAAGCTATGGCTCCTATCTGCCCCAGAAAAAACTCCCATAAGCATAGAAGTGATTTCAATTATACGTGAGGGAGACATTCCAAAGAACCTCTTATAATTTAAAATTCCCATTTTTCAGCAACAATTTCCCATAGGAAAACCATAGACTCCTATGGAGCAGCATCACACACTAGTAAAGACTATCTGCTTCCTATACCAACTCAAATTTGTCCATTTACAGATCAGAAAAGTGAGGCATGGAGACGTTAGGCAACTCATCATCGTCCACCTATAGGAAGTGACAGAGCAGGAAGAAGTGACCAAGTAGTCTACGTCCAAAGAACTTGCTCATACATACAACCACAGTGAGATACTGCTGTCCCCGATCCTCTGATCTAATATATGTCCCTTTCATTTTAAAAAAACAGAAACTGTCTATCCATGTTTCTGACGCTAGCCCTTAAAGGGTTGAGTACTGCATATTGCTAGTAGTCCATCTCCCTCCCATGCCCTTTGATCAGGTTAGCAATGAGCTTTACCTTCATACATCCTTAGGAAGAATTCCTTACTTTCAAAAACTTAGGTGGATGTACCAATTGCTGTGCCTCCTCTCTCCTAAGCTCAAGCCAGGCTACTTGGTTTCTTCTGATGCAAACTATCGAACAATCAATAATGGAGGTCCCATATGTCTTTATTTTTAATCTCCCTGACTTTTAGGCCATGCATCAAGACAAAGTCCTCCTAGACCTAGTATTGTTTCATATACTCCACAAACTGTCACAGGAACAGCAGTATTTTCCTCTTAATTTGCTACAGCTCTGGAGTCCTTAAGGTTTGCAGGTAGACATACTACTGGTCAGAGAAAGACTATAAGTTTCAAAATTATATTCAAAGTTCCTTCAGTCCAAGTTAATAAAAATCTCCTTTAGTTTTTAGTTTAAACTTCTTCATCTCGATTTTCTAACTAAACAGACGGACAAATATTTCAGTTGCTTTACTTATTTTCTGTAATCTTAAGCAATCTAACACCTCACACTTGATTATGTAAACTGAGTTATAATTCACAATAAAACATTATTTAACACTTTTTAAATTTAATCCAAATGCCTATGTTTTAAATGTTATATTTATGGACAATTTCCTCCTCACCTCTCCAGAGAGGCATTATGGCTGATAGGTGACTTTATATAACTCCAGATTGGATATCTAGCTTCAACTACAAGTGGAGGCTTAAGATTTTTTTCACTCCACCACTATCTCTGTCAGCACTTCTCAATCTATTCTAAATAAACACATATTAAAGTAAGAATATTGTTCTCACTGTTTAGTTCAACAGAAAGACCATATCAAATTTCCATCAGCCTACACCCAACCTATTCCAAATAAACATACATATCTAAAGAAAAATGTTGTGTTTGCTATGCAAATTGCAAATGGAACTATAATATTGATCCCTTAACAAGTTATACCACAGTTAAGATAGAAATTTTGTTGCTCTTATTGGTATCAAACACTGTCAAAACAACTCTATGGCTTAATTCCATATTTTTCTTACCTAAAGTATTGAGGGTGGGACCTAAATTTAGACATTATTTAACTGGTGTAAAAATCTGTAGCCATGAGATTGACATATAAACTAGTCTAGAATCCCTGAAGAACACAGACCCCCTAGCAAAGATTTGGGTAAAAGTACCCCATAGAGATGCCTCCTCAACTCAAAGCTCAAACAAGACTTCCCCAAGAGACAACTCCAACTGAAGATGAAGAGCTCATAACCCAAAATTGTAAAAAACATGGAAACTCACAGTCCTGAGAGAGAAAGCAAACACAATAAATGAGAGGATTTAAGAATTCAGGTAATAGAGCAATCTAAAATAAAATCTTTAAAATAAGCATGCTAATAATGTTCTATAAGGTAAAAGCGGAAAAGTATTAACAAGAAAAAACCAAGATGCTGTGGGGAAAAAAAAAACAGGCAGACTTGAGGAAGCAAAGAAAATTCTAGAAATGAAAACCTTACTCATTGAAATAATCAATTGATGGCTTAACAAAAGACTAGACATAACTGAAAAAGAAATTAGTGAGCTGGAAGGTGAAGAACTAAGGCAATTACCCTGAAAGTTAAAAAAAATTAATTAAGAAATACAAAGGATAGAATGAGAAGCGTTAGTACACATATAATAGGGGCTGCAGAAAGAGGGAAAAGGTAATGAGAAAGAAGCAACATTCAAAGAGATAATAGTGAAGATGTTTCCCGAAATGAATAAAGGCATGAGTCGTTAGATTTTAAAGAACATAATGAGTTCTTGGCAGAATTTTTTTTAATCATGCATCATAGTGAAACTTTTCGAGAAACTAAAATAAAGACAATAAAGCTACCTGGAAAAAAAATGACTGTTCACCTGCAAATAAACAACAATCAGGCTGACAACAGGCCTGTCATCTGCAAAAACAGGTTCCAGAAAACAAAGGAAAAACATGTTTAGTGTTCTGAGTAAAATAATTGTCAAGCTAGAATTCTCTGCTCAGTGAAACTAACATTGAGAAGATTGAGAGTAAAATAAAGACATTTTTAGACATACAAAGAATAAAGGAGTTTGGTACTTGTGGTTAAGTGGTCCAACTCGCCGCCCAACAGAAAGAACCACTAAAAACTAAATGAGCAAAAAGCAAAAGAATCAAAGATGGAGTGGAATACAAGAAGCAACGGTTTAAAGAAAAAAGAACTCTTGGTTTTTATTTGCAAATATAAATAAATACAGACTCTATAAAATAATAATAATTAGAGTAAATAATATTGAGAGATTGTCAAAAACACAGTGGAGCTAAAATATGAGAATAACAGTAACATGGAAGATGGGATTGGTTCAGGGGAAAACTAAAGCGTTCTAAGTTTCTTGCTTTTTCAGGAAAATGTTGGAAGGAAAATAAGCCAAATAGCACAAGGGAGAAAAGGTTATGCCATAGTTGTTTGGGTTATGAATGGAAGTAAGGTAGTTAAGATTCCTTTTTCCTAAAGCTTCTGACAATAAGATTATGTTCTCAAATGAGATTAATAAAATTGCTTTAAAGATGTCTTTCAAATATTTTTTCCTCTCATTAAAAATTATGATTTTTCTAGAAACTGAAAGAGAATGGCTTTGATCCAGAACTGAACAAAGTTAACCTGTTTCCTCCTTACCTGTTTGTGACCTAGTTCATGCAGAATTAATTGTGCTACTCAGTTTCCAAGAT
Source organism: Camelus bactrianus (assembly GCF_048773025.1). Classification (NCBI taxonomy): domain Eukaryota; kingdom Metazoa; phylum Chordata; class Mammalia; order Artiodactyla; family Camelidae; genus Camelus; species Camelus bactrianus. The sequence goes on along the minus strand of NC_133550.1, from coordinate 36,913,152 downwards.
TGATATTTGTTTCTATGAGTTTCTATGAGCTCTGAAATCCTCCATCAAAGTAGATAAAATATCTCAGTAATTCCATATACCTTACAAACTGAAAATAAAAACATTTTCCTTAAGAATTTAAAGCCTTAAAAAGTCCCCAAGAATAGCATCTTTTATATTCACCTAAATTTTTTTCTCAAGTATCCCTTTCATTTTTCCTGGGGGAAAATCCATAGATAATAAATGCTAACTATAATATATCAATAAATAATTATCAGGATCAGTGCCCTGATCACCAAGGAACTGACTTGGAAAGTCACCTGCAGAGTCTACACACATCTAAGGAAAAAAAGCCCATCTATAAAAATTATATGTTAGGGATTTATTACACTAACTAGCCACTGTTGCCTCAAAGAATGATTTTTACTCAAACGCAAGTTGCTAAAAACTTAACTTTGCTTTTTTATTCCGTGCTTTTGAGAGACTAAATTGCAAATCACAAGACAGTTATTAAGGTCTGAAAGGAAAATATTTAGATTAAATATGCTCACATTCAAGAATCATTATAATTGGTCCATTAAACAGCAGCATTGCAGTGGGGTCTACATTTTTATTTGCTTCATTACTTAAAACTAAATAGCAGTTCACAGTGGTTAAAGATTCTACAGTTTACATTGTTGATGTTGAAATTTAGCTTTATATCAACTCATTGGCAATTTATTCTATTTGTTTAATATTGATTAAGCGATAGTAGTTTAGCTAAATTCTCTGCTTTTAAATCAAGTTTTTTAAAAAGGAAATTTGGAAAGAATCCAATGAAGAAGGTTTTATATAAATCAAAATAGAATGGGTTATTAGCAATAACAAACAATTAGAAAATCTCAATAAAAACAAGGGTTTATTTCTTCTTTGTGCTACATGTCCATTGCTGGTTGGCCATGGATCTGTCCCTCCTCCACCTCTACTTCACTTTAGGACCTAGAATGACAGAAACACTTTCTATCTGAGATAACATAGACCTCCACAGCAGGGAGAAAGAAAAAAATGGCAAACCATGAGATGGAGCTACAAGCTTCTATCAGAAGTGCCACACATCACTTCCACTCTTATTATCCAGAGCAAGTCACATCACCAAGTCTTCCTCATCAAGAAGGAAAATGTGTAATCCTCCCATAGGAAGAGACACCACATAAGGGGCACCAAAATAAACAGTAGGCTGTCATACAATACACCATAGTAACCGTGCTAATATTTTCCATAAAAATCAGGAAAGAATCACTTCAATACACTATTGCTTTTCCATGGCAAAATTGGTCCTGTTTCTTCACTGAAGAGAAAAAGTGACTCTCACTTAAGAAAAAAAATTCCAGATAAATTACATTTATTGAATTGAATCATCAGACAGTACGAAAAAGAATGAAAAATGTTATTCTCACCTGAAAAACAAAATTTAGTCCAAGATTACAAAAATTAAATTGTCTTTTTTTTTTTGGTAAATTTTTATTTATTTTTTTAACATTTTTTATTGATTTATAATCATTTTACAATGTTGTGTCAAATTCCAGTGTTCAGCACAATTTTTCAGTTATTCATGGACATATACACACTCATTGTCACATTTTTTTCTCTGTGAGTTATCATAACATTTTGTGTATATTTCCCTGTGCTATACAGCGTAGTCTATTCTACAGTTTTGAAATCCCAGTCTATCCCTTCCCACCCTCCACCCCCCTGGTAACCACAAGTCTGTATTCTCTGTCTGTGAGTCTATTTCTGTCCTTTATTTACGCTTTGTTTTTGTTTGTTTGTTTTTGTTTTTGTTTTTTAGATTCCACATATGAGCGATCTCATATGGTATTTTTCTTTCTCTTTCTGGCTTACTTCACTTAGAATGACATTCTCCAGGAGCATCCATGTTGCTGCAAATGGCATTATGTTGTCGGTTTTTATGGCTGAGTAGTATTCCATTGTATAAATATACCACAGCTTCTTTATCCAGTCACCTGTTGATGGACATTTAGGCTGTTTCCATGTTTCGGCTATTGTAAATAGTGCTGCTATGAACATTGGGGTGCAGGTGTCATCCTGAAGTAGATTTCCTTCTGGATACAAGCACAGGAGTGGGATTCCTGGGTCATGTGGTAAGTCTATTCCTAGTCTTTTGCGGAATCTCCACACTGTTTTCCATAGTGGCTGCACCAAACTGCATTCCCACCAGCAGTGTAGGAGGGTTCCCCTTTCTCCACAGCCTCTCCAGCATTTGTCATTTGTGGATTTTTGAATGACGGCCATTCTGACTGGTGTGAGGTGATACCTCATTGTAGTTTTGATTTCCATTTCTCTGATAATTAGTGATATTGAGCATTTTTTATGTGCTTTTTGATCATTTGTATGTCTTCCTTGGAGAATTGCTTGTTTAGGTCTTCTGCCCATTTTTGGATTGGGTTGTTTATTTTTTTCTTATTGAGTCATATGAGCTGCTTATATATTCTGGAGATCAAGCCTTTGTCGGTTTCACTTGCAAAAATTTTCTCCCATTCCGTAGGTTTTCTTCTTGTTTTATTTCTGGTTTCCTTTGCTGTGCAGAAGCTTGTAAGTTTCATTAGGTCCCATTTGTTTATTCTTGCTTTTATTTCTTCTAGGAGAAAATTTTTGAAATGTATGTCAGATAATGTTTTGCCTATGTTTTCCTCTAAGAGGTTTATTGTATCTTGTCTTATGTTTAAGTCTTTAATCCATTTTGAGTTGATTTTTGTATATGGTGTAAGGGAGTGTTCTAGCTTCTTAAATTAAATTGTCTTCTGACTTCCTACTCAACAAGGAAGTTGTCCACTGTAACAGAGAGCCTTAAAAAACATGATCATTTATGAAAAGAAACTTTCCATTGAAGTCTTCAAAGGGCATTTAACCAAAAGAAGCTTACATTTCAGTTTCATTCTGCATAAGGGATGGAGAATATGCTTAAGAGGCAGAGGCTAAAAAAGTGAAGTTTAAACTAACTTTGACAATTTAACACTACCAAAATCAATGGCCACCTCAGGCATGCTTATGATTTGTACTTCAAAAATCTTGAGAGGTTTTAGAAAGCTAATAGTTTCATTTTAAGTCTTAAAAATGTTTTGGTGTTGGGGACAGTATTAAGAAACTTCCAAATTGTAGAACAAATTGTCAGTATTTGAGTCTAACCTTTTTTGCTTTTATTCAAGGAAGTAAATTTTATCACAGCAGTTATTTGATGTGATTATTAGAACAAGATTACATTAGAAGCCACATGAAGCCATATCCTTGGTTTGCTTAACTGTCAATAATGCTTTGCCTAAGTAGCTTTGTACATTTGGGGACCACTGAGATACCCATTTTTTTTTATGACTATGTGCCCAAAGTTAAATCCACGTGAACCTAAGAGGGCTTCCTAATGTTTGGATTCAGAAGAATATATAAAAACATTTAGCACTGTAATCACAGTAAAGATCAGTAATTAAAATAAGTTCAAATGTGACACGCTCAAGCCCATTCATTCAATAAACATTGTTTGAATCCCATTAACAAGCAATTCTGTTCATTCTTTTAACAAATTTAACATCAGCCATATCAGCTCTCCCCCCAGAGTGCATCCTGTAAATTGGTAGTTCTGTATGATTTAACTGATGGCTATATGACAAATAGATTCTATAATCAAATGAGTTTGAGAAACACTTGAGTTAAACAAAAATAAAATGTTTGTTTATTGAAAAGTTCTCACAGCTATTAAAAGACCAATGTATATCAAGAATCTCCAACAGACAAGTGAAGCTTGGGGCTACACTTTCCAAATTTATTTGACCTCTGAATCCCTTTTTATTTTTTGAAGCCATCAACAGTGGGCTCTTGTTTCATGGAGCACACTTCAGAAAGTTCTGAATTATTCAGTCCTCTGTTGATGGACATTTAAGTTGTTTCCATGTCTTGATTATCGTATCTATGAACATTAAGGTGCATGCATCTTTTCAAATTTGAGTTCTCTCTGGATATATGCCCAGGAGTGGGATTGCTGGATCACATGGTAAGTCTATGTATATGTATGACTGGGACATTATGCTGTACACCAGACACTGACACATTTTAACTGACTATACTTTGATTTAAAAAAGGAAAAAAATAAAATAGTCAAATGAGAGGGGAAAAAGTTCTGAATTAGACTTTCAGATGATGTCTAAATTAGACTATTATTGTAAATATTATGTAGAGTTAATGCTTTAGCCACAACATCTGTTCAAAATTATTAAATCACTCCATTTAGGCAAAAAATGACTAATTATAAAGTAATGGCCATTACACAGCTGATTCAACCATAACACTGCAGATTTCCTTTTCTCCATCATCTTAAGACCAAATTTAAAGAACTTTTGACAGTGTGATCAATTGCTTCATTATCAGGAATGTATGAATAGAAGGGAAAGTGAGAAGGACAAATTAATCAGTGAATGGTTTCACTACCTATATATCATTTTTTACCATCCTAACGTATAGAACCAGCCAATGCAAACCCAATCTCAGAGGTCCCTTCAATGACACAGAAATAATATAAATAAATGGCAAGAAGCAGCAGTTTTCCCAGAAAACCAATCTGGCTGGAACAGGAGTTGCTCACATTTTGTGAGAAGGAGCCAAACTTGATTTCCCTTCTAGGGTCAAAGGAGTCAACAGGATTGAGATGCTGATAGTGAAGAACATAAGAGCAGAGCATCAGCAGCCCTCTTAGCTCAGGAGGAGAGAAGGAACTGATGTCAGCTGACTTATCTTCTTTACCAGTGGGAGGTATGGTATAAAAGGAAAACTTGATAGAAGGAAGACACTGATGGCACAATGTCTCTAGTTAATGATGTTATGGAATTGTCAAGGCTTGTCAGCCACCAAACCCAAATACCTTCTCAATGAACCCTACCTTGATCACTCCATTAATACTGCAACCTGTCCCCCACCACCACCACCACCACCACCACCAGGCCCATCTTGCCCCTGGAACTCCCACTCACCTTGTCCTACATTTTTCTGTCATTCTTTTCAAAATCTAACACATATAATTTGCATATTTACGATACTTAATAATTATTGTCTGTTTCCCCTACTAATTTAAGCTATACAATGACAGCACAAACATTTGCTGAATTAATAAAATTAGAGAAAAATAAATTCTCAAACTTTGGTCCTAGGAAGCTTCCCCTATAGGATTTCTGAAGATGTCCTTCCCAGTAGAGCCTGTCTCTGCCTGCACATTCCCCCAGGAAGGGGAAGAAGATGGGGAAACAGCTGATATTCACTCCACAGTCCACTTGCCAGTGTTGAATCCATTGCCTGCTACTACCCTTACCTTTCCATTACTTATCCTCTTTAATTGAAAATGATTAGAAAGACAAGAAGAGCAGAAGTTCCTCTTCTGATGATATTCTCTAAAATCTATGAAGCTGAAGAACACAGTGCAGAAGCTTCCTAACTGAACTCCCTGCATTTTTTACCTCCCTTCAGTCTAGTCTCAACACAGCAGCCAGGGTATCCTTTGAAAGTCAGATCACAACACTTCTCAGTTCAAATGGCCCCCTATTTCCCTCAAACTAAAAACCAAAGCCTTCTATACTATATGTCTGGCCCCCTACACCCTCTCAGACCTCACTTCCAATTACTATTCCCACCACCTGACTCGACTCCTACCTCCTCACTGTTTCTCAAACATGAAAAACATTCTCCCACCCCAGGGCCTTTTCACAAGCTATTCCTTTGGCCATGAATGTTCTCCTCTCAGCAGATATCCACATGGCTCATACCGTCACCTACTTCAAATTTTTGCTCAAGGGCCACCTTGTCAGGGAGGCCTTCTGTGACCACCATATACTGACACCTTGTCCCCCGCTTGTCTCCACTATGTGCCTGCTGTCTCTTATCCTGCTCCACTACCTTCTTATTTGTTATGTATAACTCACTTATAGCACATAATTTACTTATCATGTTTATTGTTCTAACTCCCCACTAGAATTTTTTTAAAAAAAAAGAAAAAAGAATTTTCAGAAGGGCAGAGTAACTCATAGAGTGAAATGCCTTGTATAGCCAATAAATAGAGGACATTATTATGCATGGTGGAAGCTTCCAGAAGCAGAATATGGAAGCAAATGAGGAGGCATACACTCTGAGGAGGTAGGTAGTATTATGTTGGGAGATTGGAAATGCAGAAAGAACATACTCAGCTCTCCTGCATCTCTGAGTATGTATACGTAAAACCAACATATATTAAGAATAAAAATGGACATAACTTACCCAAAGTGATCCCACTAGACAATGGATTTGATGAATAATGCAGGCAATAATTAAAGTGGGAGACCAGTATAATGCCTCGAAGGTGTGAAAGTTGCACTCTTCATGTTGGTTGATATGCACTATAAAGTATTTTTTCTTTCTAATACTTCAGAATCAACTTCTATGGTACCTCAAGGTTATCAAGTTGTCTCCATTTCATACATTCTAGCATGTCATTAGAATGACTTTGCACTTGCCACTTCTTCCCTGTGTCTCTTAGTTAGACTGGCTTTGGCAGCAAGGAAAGGCCATATGGTGACCATCCATATGGATGGGCTGGCTGGGTTTTAGAATCTTATTCCCTATTGATGTTCCTGTTGTGCGAACAGAATAACTTCTATTTAGAGTAAAAGATGTAGGATCCCAGCCTTGTTATGTTGTATCAGTTAGAAAATGTGTTCAAGTATGAGTAGCATAGACCTGAAAAGCAGGGCCTTTAAAAAATTAGGAGTGATACAGCTCCACAACCTAATTATAGACCTTCTCTCTTTCTTCTCTGCCTTCTATCTTCTCTGGCTTGTGACTTCCTTCCTCAAGCTTGCCTCATATTCACAAAGTGGCCACTGGAACTCCAGCCAGCATTTCTTCATTCCGAGTAGGAAGACAGGAACAAAGGAAGCATAACACATGAGCCATTGCCCCCTTTGTAAGGTGCTTTACCAGAATACCCATCCAATAACTTCCCCTTACATCTCACTGACTAGAACTGAGTCACATACCCCTCCCATTTTCCAGGCAGGCTGTGAAATCTAGCATATTTCAGCGAAGCATGGTGCTGCTCTAATAAAATCGGGGCTGTATATCCAAAAAAAAAAGGAGAGAGTGGATACTGGCTAAGTATATAGCACTCTCTTGTCCAGATAAATACTTGATTTCTTCAATAAACTGAGAAATTGAAAAACACAATTGTCATAGCTTGCTAATGATTTTCTAGTTACTTTTGCAAAAACCTAGAAATTGAAATCCTTCCCTTAGTTCTCCAAATGGTGGTTTATAGAGATCACCTATTAAAAAAAAAAAAAAAGACAATCTTTATATTGGTGTCTACCCTACCTCACCAAGACTCTGGTTTAGCTTTTGCTGACTGGGCCTCCTTTTGTTTGACTACATAGGTGATTCCAATTATTCTTCACTGGGCTCTGTAGGAGGAAACACTTCTCAGAACACTGTCATTAGGATCATCATTGCTGTTGCAATGCTCCAGGATCAGAAGTCCCCTTGTGTAGCCAAGAACCCTGGCTACCTCTTCCCCTACAAAAAACATACTGTAGAATTGATATTTGGGGAGCCATATTTGTTTTTCACTTAGGAAACTCTCTAAGAATCCTTTAAGCACTCATTAGCTCTTTCAGGTCACCAGGGTACATTCTGGTACATTTCACCCTAGTCAATAACTTCTGTGGGTACCATTCCAAGGACACTAATTTACTAAATGGTCCCTCAGTTGTCTGAAAGAGTTATACAATTTCAGAAAGTGCCCAACCTACTTCCATGCAGTGGCTCAACTACAAAGTTCTGGAGGCAAAAAAAGCATTATAGAATTCCTGCTGTTGCTAATTATCTTCTAACACTACTTGAGGAATGGGAAAGTATGGAAGTCAACAATTTGTGCTAAAGACCAAGTGTGCAGCCACCTGGGACAGAGCCATGAAAAACACACATGCATACACCTACCCTACGTCTTCCCCTCACTTCCCAGTCCAAAGCTTCCTCTTTGTTCTCTAAAAAAAAAAAAATAGGATCCGCATTCACTGCAAGAAAGATAAGCCTTTTGTTTTTGATCTGAATTTTTTTCCTTCTTCATGGAGATGGCTCCATGGAGCTTTCAACTTCTCAGATATCATCTATTCTGGCCACACAGTCGTGAGGGGACGACAGCCAAGGAATCTGTGGTGTCAGATAAAAATGGCATAAATGCAAATGCAAAGGCATCACAGAGGGGAGGAACATGAAGTTCTCTCTCCCCAAGAAGGAATAAACAAGATGCTGGACCTGGAAGGAGCAGTTACAACAAAATGACATGGGCCTCTGTGGACAGAGTATAGCCCAGAGTCTCAGCTGGTCATGTCGGTAGTTCCCAAAGGCTGCACATCCTCACATCTCTCTTGTCACTCCCACTGAGACCTTTTGGAAAGAAGGCCAAATCACCCTTCATCAGGATATGCTGATTCAGACAGACAGCTAAGCCAAGACAGCTTTAGTGAACACATTCCATGGGATGAAATGAGTTCCCCTGTGGTCTGCTGCCCTGTTGCTGTTAAACTGAAACCAGAGGAGCTCAGAGTTGCTAAGAGATTGTCACACTGCTGCAGGAAGAATTTACACGATTGGCGCCCTCAGGCAAGTAGTGCTGAATCTGTCAGTATTCAAAATTGTGTCATTTTTTTCAGCTATTTCTTCATTCTAGCCTATATGGAGTACAACCATCTCTCTGCACTGACAGAGGGGGCATTTATAGCACTGTAAGATATGAGTAAAGGCAAAGATTGGCTACCAGAGGTGTGGGTTCAAGGGCTGAATAAGGAATAAGACAAATTGTCAGAACTGGGACTGTGGACAGTTCCAGGGATAGACAGAAAAAGCATCTCTTAGGAGGTGAACCAAGGCAAAGGTAGGAATGAGGACATATCCCTAGAAACTAAGAGTAATGATCGCTGGAGTCTGAAACTTGCCAAACAGTCCAACAGTAAGCTTGCACTAGGAATAAAGTTCCAAGGTAATGTCAGGGCTGAACCAAAATGCAGCATGTATGTTGCTCAGTTTGCCTTGCCCCTTCTCAGCTCATCAGAAAATCAACACCCATGGCCCCAGTTGATGGTGCAGGCAGCTATGTAGCCTCACACACCTTTGCCACAGCTCACTGGATCAGAGGAATATCTGACTCAAACGCAGTCAAACTATTATCTGCATAGTGACCATCTGATTCTCTCTCGAGAATTTAAAATAAAAGAAACACTGATTGCAGCTTGTCAGATAGTGCTGGGCACTAGATCTCCAGCATCATAGACAGTTGGGGCCAGAATCAGTGCCACAATAACCCCAAGTCACTTGCAAGCCAGAGTCTCAGGAAAGCCTCTGAAGGAAACCAACAAAGGTTTCCTTTGTGGAAAAGAACAAAGGTAGCAAAGATGAGAGATCATGTGATCCCAGAAGGAAAAAGAAATAAAAGAAAGTAGCTATCTGACAGTAGTTCCTAAGAAGTCGAGACGTAATCCTTCAGTCAGGTTCTCTGATATCCCCTGCATCATCATAAGCTAATTGAAAACCTTGATCCTGCAAAGCACCCCACATTCTGCATACACCCCATTGTTGTAATGGGTCACTTGCTCCAAACTGATTCTTTGCCTTGCAAAACAAAGAACAGACTTACTCAGGCCACCCTAAGAAAGAGTGTATTACCGTAAAGATACCTATGGACTTGTCCAGAACCAGAGAAACTTCTGAGAACCAAGACAGACTAGGGGTCAGCTCCTGTCTGTCTGATTCTCTCAGAGCCTTCAGTCTCTCTCTGATGGCGCCTCTGTCCCTCTCTGTGCCCTGCTCCCTTCTCCTCTCTATACTGACTGGTTTATTCTTTCCCTCCATTCTATGTAACTTTCCTCTCCTTCAAAGATTCTGCTCCTTCATAGCTTTTGCTTCTTCATAACTTCAGCCTGCTGGGACCCTTCGTGGCCCTACATTACCTCATAGCTTCTCTTTATAGATTCCTTCTGCTTCAGAGACCACTGCTAACTGTATTTTCTAGCTCAACTTCAAAAGAGGGAATATGAGCCCTGCTCACTCTTTTGTACCAGGTCATGGTCCAGCCAGCCTCTGGTTTAACTATTCTTGGAACAAAGCCCACCCCTTCTACAGCCAGCCCCAGCCAGTAGGGTAGAGCCTCACAATATACAACACAGCAATCTAGGCCTGCCCATTTGGAAGGAGCTCTGAGCAAGGCAGACACTGTGGCAAGCATGTTTTATATACTAACCCTTCCTTGCTACAAATATCCTTGTACCCCTGTTTTCCAAGAAACAATTAATTATGTGATAAAGCAATTGATCTTGTGAGATTAATAATTACATTTTTTTTAAATTTTCTTCTTTTCCTTTTCAAAAGTTTCCAAATTTTTCATGAGGAATATGTCCCACTTTTATAATCAAGACTATTGCATTAAGTATTAAGAAAACAGATATAACATCATTTGTACAACAAATATATATTGTGCATCAACCATGTACCAGGCTATATGCTAAACACTGTAGATACAGCAGTGAAAAGGAAAAGAACTTCTTGTCATGGAACTTGGGTGACCACATAATGTATCAGCCAAATCAGGACACTTTTGAGGGTGAAAAGGATTTCTATTAATACTCTGACGAGGACAAAACTGGGAGTGTAGACATATGGTGAATGTTTCCATTTATGCGTGCCAGCTAACATTTTAACCTTCTTCCATATTTGAGCAGAGGACTAAGGCTTTTACTCTCCTCTCAAAAATTAATTTCTAAAATCAGGAAATTCAGAGACTATTCCAGGCAGGTACTGAGGGCAGGGAAGCCTTTGACAGTCCTTTAAATCTCAGTATCCTCACTCTACACTTTGGAAAACATCTAGGGTTCCAGCTCAACCAGGAAGGGTAAGGAAAGGGAAGAGTGAGGTGGGCAGTTAAGAGGGGAAACTCTAACTACTGATCACTTACCATGTGCCAGCTACAAGGCTGGGTACTTTCCATAGATAATTAAAATTAATTTCATGACAACGCTGTGATGTGGGTTTTATTTAACCCATTCTCCTAATGAAAAAAACAAAGCAAAACAAAAAATAAAAAACAAGGCTCAGAGAGTTAATTAAGTTGCCCAAGGTAACATATCCAGTGTTGGGACTAAAATTTGAACCCAGCTCTAGCTAACTCCACTACATCAAGCCACCTCTCAAAAATTAAATTTGAGAACTTAATGCACTGAAACATTATAACTAGTTTCCCCTTAAGTAAGTATGAATAGTGATGGAGCTGTCATTAAAAGTCAAGTTATAGTGGTCATTTATTCCATATCATCAGTGTTTCAGCTTACACCAAGCAGAAATGTAGAAAATAAGTTTAACTGATGCTGCTTCTTGGAGTATTTCTCATGGTCCTTATGTACGTGAATTTGCTTTGTAATTTGAAAATGAGATTTTTGAAGGCGATTAAAGGAAAACTTCTGAAGAGTACAGTTAGCTCAGGGAAAAACACCCAATATGCTGAAAAGCATTTGGAACTAATCCTCCTATCAGTTGGGTCAAAAGGGAATAATTCCATTGATACCAGATTGGTTAGAGAGATATGTCAAATTCTGTTTTGACAAATAGCATCACAACTCAAATCTCCGTTACTTTAATGGGATTTGACCTGCATCAATTTCTTCCAAAGCATGAAAGTGGAAAAAAGTAGATTTTGCTGGAAGAGTTTTGCTATGCTTAGGCTTCTCCAATTGTTATAGTCTATACTTATTGCCAAATGAAAAGCATTTTGGATCAAAAAGTCATAGGAGCAAAAAAAAAACAAATTTAATAAAATTACCTGTAAGATGTTCTTCACTGCCCTATGTTAGTAAATTCATTTAGAGACTAACATTAAAAAAAAAAAGTCAAAACATATAAAAACAGCACAGAAAATCATAGTGCATCTGTGATTTGTTTCATCTCTGCTTCAGATCAAAATCATACATTTTGAACTAAATGTCTTTGGATACTGCAGTTGGAAGACCCTTCTGAAATAGAAAGTTATTTCTTATCCTAAGAGCTCTTGTGAAACAAAAGTGCTTCCTAATGACATATTTTGGAAAGGCTGAAATTAAAGTTCAAACTTTTGCCCTTATTGTACTTAAAATTGGAGAGATGGGGAGATAGAAGAATAGAGTTTGATGAGGAAAGGAACTTTCTTTAGGATTTGAATGTGTGGGTTCAGTAGATAAATAGAAATAGGGTAATTTCGTACAGTGTAAAAGGAAAACAAGATCCTTTGGTCCCAAATAAGTAACTGATGCATCTATTACAGAACTTGCACTGTTCTTCACCTTTGGCTCTCAAGTCTGCAGTTCAAATCAGTGTCTTAAAATACTTAGTCTTTATTCTCCTTCAGTTTCTTCCATTAGCTGAAAAATGCAATCTTCTTTCATGTTGTGTGGCTGATAACAAAAACTGGCTAGCACAAGAATGCCCCGCTGAATTCACAGTCAGCTCTGCAGAGCTTAATTGTATAGAAATAAATGCAACTACTTACTGTCTCGCTGAATTATGGATTTTAGAAAATTGTTTAATAAGGAGGAAAACACATAAGACAGCTTCTATTGAATTCTGCAAACACAGAAAACTAACATGAAACAGGAACAAATAACAAATTTTGCTGGGAAAGTTATACTGTAATTTTATGACCATTTAGAAGCTTAGATATCTTCACAAGGACAAATACCATAATTATCTATGTTAGTAATCTTAGACCTGTATGATTATATTTTAAATGGTCAAATCTTCCTTTACCTGCAACTTTAGATTTTAAGTTTTTGATACTTCTGTGTTATTTATTTAGTTTCTAGAATCTACAAAAAAATTACAAACCCTCCAAATGTTTGCCACTTCCTCTCCTGCAATTGTTCAATAGTTCAGAAGACTGGAATATCACCAGAATCACTAACTGTAAATTCCTCAGTGGAAGGTGACCACTTAAGGCCTAAAATGTATTCATTTTTATATCTTCCAGCGCATTTAGTAAAGTTACAAGCCCAAAGCAGGCCCCCACAATATGTATTCTAATTGATTTGAACTTACATGGTAAACCCAAAGACTCACAAGACTTATGTTTATCAGTTATTTTTAAATTGTTTATTTATTTAGATTTGCTGAGAACCCACCAAATGTCATTCAAGGTGAGTAGAGTAAACCAAACATAGTCTTCACGTTGCAGCAGCTCCCAGTCTAGTGCAAAGGAAACAAATAAGGAGACCAGAAATCATAACACTGTATGATAAACACCAAACATGACAGAATCATAGGAGAGAAGCACCTGACTTAATCAGAGGCTGCAGAGCTTTGGTAGAAAGTAAAGTCTAAGCTCAAACTATAAGCACAAGCAGTGAAAAAGGAAAGGACAGAGATTCTGGGCAGGAAAAGCATATTGCAAAGCTGAAGACACAAGAGAAAAACCACGTATTGGGAACTTCAAACAGCTCAGTACGACTGGCATATAGACTGTGTGGTAGGTAGGGGCAGAGACAAGACTACAACTGTGAGCCAGTGGGGATCTTTTGAGAGTTTTTGGCACCAGGCAAACCCATTCTTTACATACAACCTTGAAATAATAAATTTTGATACTTCTGTGTTCTTTCCCATTGCAAAGAGTGGCTCTTATCCTAGACCCCAACACAGAGTCATTACTAGGGCCAAGAGAAACAAAAAGAGAATATACTTTAAAATCAGCAGCTATTCTTCAAGTCCAGATGGTTATAGCATATGCACACAAACTATACTTCTTTTTCTACTTCCACCCTCTCCTCCTTCCCCTCCCTAAATCCTCACTAGATTCTGATCCTAAGCATAGAAAGTCATCCTAAGAAAGCAGGGAAGATGAGTAAGGAGAGAACGGTGTAAAAGGATATTAATTCTGAAAAGGTAAATGCCATGATTACAAATATCATCATGCTTTGATGATCATCATGATAAATATTAAAACAGCTAAACAGCATCAAAAATATTCCCATCATGACCAGTTTTTAATGACCAATATAAAGTGACCGAACACAGAATTTGGAAGAGATACACATGTCAGCTCCAACACATCACTGAAAAGAAAGTGCAATTAGATCTTACTCCATTTTCTGTTTTGGAAATGACACACATCTCACACACAGACACACACACACACACACAAAGACACACACACACACACGCATGCAAGCCACTTCATTCACAGCCCATTGGTCAGTTAGTCACGTTAGCTTTCCTAACTGTGAGGGTATCTAGAACGAGAAAACTGGATATTGCTGAGCACAGTAATGTTCTCGACAAAACCCAATCCTTGGGCATGTTCTTTCATACCTGGCAAATCTATCATCGAATTTTCCTAAACAAAGACTATTCTCATAAAAGAAATTCTACCACTAGTTTCAATAATCATTTATTCTCTTATTTTATATATATATATATATGATACTTAGATATAAAGAGAAAAGTACAATTATTTCTGAGTGATGGGTTTAGAAATCTTTAATTTTCTTTTGACTAATCTGTACTTTCTAATTTTCTAAACATTGATTGCTTTTATAATAATAAAATATATTTTATGTTTAATATATGTGAGTGTCTTTCTTGAATAATTCCTGCAAATTCTGCTTATTTTGACCCTAAGAAGGGGGAGGCCAAATACATAATCACTTGGTTGTCAATTTTTTGCTCACTCCCAGCACCTATGGCAATCTTCTCTTATCTTTAGAAGTTTCTCTTCCATTTTGCCTTAGAAACCTTACTTGGCAATGACTGGCAAAGTTCCTTGAAATCTAGATTTTCTTTCTAAGTTTCCCTTCCCAGTCAAACACCACAGCGTCCTCCAGATCAATGTGCCTCAGGCAAATCTAATTAATGTCTTCAAAGTCCTCCCGCGGCCACTAGTTAATGTCAGAACATGGAAATATGGAAACCATTCAAATAAAATATTTTTTCGTGATTTACTCCAATAAATTGTCTGAAGAAGAATACTTCAAAAAATTTGGTAGTCATTTCTTTGATTTTCATTTTCCATCTCATTCCCATGATCTGAAATTTAATCCTCAGGGTACATAAGATTTTCTCCATCTATGAAATAGGGTTGAGAGGATCACTCAATTGGAAAAAAAAAATACTCTAAATGAGCAATGTGGGTGAGTGTACTTATAAAATTGAAGGCTTTATACAAAGTTATTATAAATTATTGCCTACATTCCCTGTGCTGTATATTACATTCCTGCAACTTATTCATTTTACACATAGTAGTTTTTAACCTCTTAATCATCTTTGCCCATTTTGCCCCTCCCCCATTTCTTCACCCCACTGGTAACCACTAATTTATTCTCTGTATCTGTGAGTCTGTTTCTGTTTTGTTATATTTGTTCATTTGCTTTATTTCTTAGATTCCATATGTAAATGAAACAATACAGTATTTGTCTTTCTCTGACTTATTTCTAGGCATAATAACCTCTATGTCCATCTAGACTGTCACAAATGGCAAAATTTCCATTCTTTTTTATGGCTGAGTAATATTTATATTATACACACACACACACACACCCCACATCCATCCTTCATCCATTCATTTGTTGATGGACACTTAGATTGCTTCCATATCTTGACTATTCTAAGTAATGCTTCTATGAACATCAGGGTGCATATATCTTTGTATAGAATATAATCTATACAAACATTGAATTACCATGTTATATATACCTAAAACTAAAATAATATTGTAAGTCAACTATATTTCATTTTTTTACAAAATGAAGAAACTGACAGTATTCTAAAGTGGTTGTAGCATTTACACTCCCATTAGCAATATATGAGTGTCCATGGCTCCAGAGCCATTCTGGTGAGTACATAGTGGTAGCTCACTGTGGTCTCAATATGTGTTTGTAGAATAAGCTACTGGACCTCTACAATAAATACTAAGCAAATCTTGGTGAAAATGATGTTAAAATAGCTATCCCAGTGTATTATAATAACAAGGGTTAACAATGTTGTCAGTTAATCGGTTACCTATATATATTAATAAACAAGAATAACCTAAAAAACCCCTAAGGCTCTAAATAAATATAAGGCATCATTTCTACACTGTAGCACATCTAATACTCATTTGTACTTAGTATACATGAGTTTTCTCGGAAAGGTTGTTACTTGTGCACAAATTTCTATTTATTTTAATATCATCCTTCAGCATAATGCATTTATTGATTGCCTTTAGTACTGGATTAATAAAGATTTGCATCTACATTTTTAACCTGGAATAAATTAATAACAGTCTCTCTTTAATTGTTTTTTCAAAGTGGATTCTAGAATAGCAAATGCATAAATCCAAATTATTCTCTTGAAGGTAAAAGTAAAGCATGAGGATACATTTATAACCATTTTAGAGGCTGTCTGACACAACTTTATTGCCAGTGCAATGTTCCCCTACCTATCAGGTAACCATATCCCAGCACTGAGTGTTTTGTCAGATAATAGAGGAATATTCATCGAATTGAAAAGGGCTAGAGAATGACATTAGATTACAACTTTTATATACAGGAGAAGTACATCACAGCAGTGCCTTTTCTTCTTTTTATCTTCTTCCCCTTTCCCTTCAGGCAAAAATATAAATGAAAAATGCCTTCTACCTTCAATCAAATACCAAAGATAAAATGCCGATTGCTTGCTTGACTGCTTACAATGGAGGTATAACAAATGTTAATCTATTTCTGCAGCCAACAGAGGAGGGAAGCTGGAAAGGGGAGAAAGGGATTAGAAGAGCTTTTCCTCGGTGGCATTTTTGAGACTTCAAAATGCTCTTAGAAGCTACTTAACAACAAAATCAGTTGATCCCATTGTTGTGGCTCAGAATTCTGTTTCAGTACATCGCAGCTGAGTGAGGAGGACAAGGTGCTGGAGTGGCATTAATGCATTGCCCATGGATAATTCCAAAAACCTTTTAATTATAGCACTTTACAGAAGCCTTATGAAAATCCTCTGACCTGCCACAAGACCTGTGTCTCTGAGTCCAGGCCCACCATGGAGAAAATCAAAGCCCAGATCACCATCTCAGAGGATCCCACCTAGTTTCTTTCTGAAACTCTAACTCTGCCCAGCCTCCACCTCCCACCCACCCATGCTCTGGTTTCACCCATTCTCTGTAGTGGGTACGTAGAGATGCTGTCCCCAACATCATGGGTTCCCTATGGCTCCCTGTTGTGCTGTTAATGTTTCTGGTCTTACTCCTTTGCTGCAGCCACCAATGCCCAGACTTGAACACTAACACCCCCTGGGGCAACCCTGACCTATCACCATCACCACTACTAAGGGTTCAGATCCTGCTTAGCTGCTGGAGAGGAGAAGAGGAGAAAGGTGAGAGAGAGCATCTTTCCTCCCTTCCTGTGATGGTTAATTTTACATGTCAGCTTGACTAGCCTGTGGTACTGAGTTGTTTGCTCACACACCAGTCTAGATGAAAGTATTATTTAGATTGACATATAAGTCAGTAGACCTTGAGTAAATCAAATTGCCCCCCATGATGTGGGTGGCCCTCATTCAATAGTTGAAGGCCTTCAGAGGAAAAGACTGAGGTCCCCTGAAGAGGAAGGAATTTGCCTCCCCATTGCCTTCAGACTCAAGACTGCAAAATCAACTCCTGCTGGATTTCCAGCCTCATGGCCTGTCCTGAAGATTCTAAACTTGTAGACACCTCTGGACATGTGTCTGTAACCATTATATATTTATGATGGTTGAGCCTCAATACAGACAGGGGTTTCCCTTAAGCTTCCAAAAAGGTAAGAGGTCCCCCATGGGTATTATAAGATCAAACTGTGCATGATTCCATTTACCTGCCTCCATGGAACAAGAGTAGTTTGGACAAGAGAACAGATCCAAATTCTACCTTGAGGCTTTTCATTCTTTCTAGCTCTTTGTTTTGAACACTGAGTTGTTCTCTGTAGGCATAAATCAAACTCTGGTATCATCTTCTAACTTCTTCTCTAGTCACTCAAGAGTCATGACTCACCAAACCAGGTTGAGTCTTCCTGATCCACATCCTTTCCATGTGAACTTAGGGTGTTTTATCACCCTTCATTTTCTGAGAGTCAGAATCAATTTCTCACACACTTTGTTCCTCACCTTTCTCCATCCTCTCTTCACCGTTTTCCCTGTGGTTAGTCTCTCTCCAATATTGGATTTGACCTGAAATATTCCAACAATTGCATTTTCCTTCTATTTCACACTTGCTCTCTAAACCAAATTTCAACATATTTCTTCTCCATTCACTGTATTGTTTTTTCCGCCCTCTTATACCATGAGTTCATGGACAATCTGGAAAAGTTTGAATTACAAGCAGCTAATTCGCTTATCTACCTCATCTATACTTATTATCTTTACTCACATAAACAGGGCACCAAAATTCTCTGGGAAATCAGTTCTGCTACTTTCAAAGTATAAGAAAGAAATTGTGTAAGATTCCCTGAGAGATTTAAAGTCATCATCATGATAACTTGGAAATAACCAACTACAAACTGCTCCACTGAGGCCAAAGACTCAGCTAATTACCACTGCTTAATTAATCCTAGAAACTCTAACTGAATGCCCAACTGCACTGTGAAAATAATCCCTAAATAACCAAAAGGTCTTCTAGAAGCCAAGAGACTAGCACTTGGGCCTGCCTGTAAAAACAGAGATTGAATTCCTCCCTCCTGGTTTCCTTCTTGTTTACTGCAAAGTTGGTTACTCCTAAGAAAAAAGGGAAGGAAAATGTTCTCTGAACAGAGGACCTTTGCCCAAAAATGACTCTCCTAGAGAGTGAGCCACACTTCCTGGAGAAGATATAGCAGCTCATGAATCATGAAACAGAAAGAATAATCTGCAGGTAACTTGGCCCCAGAAGGAAGGATACCCTCAGTAATTACCCTGACAAAAGGTATGGAGGTGCCCTGACAAGGCTAAAAATAGAGTTTACTGTCCAGCCATGTAAAACAATCTTTAAGAAAGCAAGATATAGAGATGACTTGAATTCAAATCTTGACTTCCCATTTACTAGATGTGTCACCTTGCTGAGCTTATCTAAACCTCAGTGTCTTTATCTGTTAAGTGGGCATAATCATAGGATTGTGGTGAGGATTACATATCATCTAAATTAAGTACTAATTAAATAAGTTATACATGGTAAATGCTTTTAAAATGTCATGACTGATTATTAGGTATAAAGGATCCCATTAACAGTTACCCCATGTATCAACCAGTCCCAACTCCTGCTGAATAATTTGGGAAAAAATCGCACCATCTTAAAAAGTCTTGGATTATGAGATACTTCTTAAGGACCAAGCAAAAAACTGAAAGAACTGATGAGTAGCATTAATGTTTTTATCCCAAGTAATGGTAAGAAATTTGAAAGATAAAAGAGGAATCAGAGTCCAGGAAGTCAAGCAGCTATTATTATTAGACAGTGTCAGAGAATGGGTTTTGGCTTCCTGAATGATAGTTTAAGGTCCCAGAACAACAGACACCTGCCTAGGGATAGAACTGGTATGTAGGAAAATCCACTGTCTATCAGTAGGAATATGAAACAAATGGGTGGACTATTCATATAATGGAATACTACTTACAATTTTTTTTAAAAGTAAGTACTAAACACATAACACAATGATGAATTGCAAAAACAACATGAGTGAAAGAAGCCAAGTACAAAAGTATATACTGCATGATTCTATTTTTATGAAGTTCTAGAAGAGACAAAACCAATCTAATGATGACAGAAAACCAAACAGTGGTTGTCTCTGTGATGGAGTGGGAGGGCAGGAACTGACAGGAAGAAGCAATTTGGGGAGTGATGAAAATGTACATCCTGTCTTGGGGGTAGTTTATCAAAACTCATTGAACTCAATTGTGTGTTTTTTACTATAGCTTAATTATCACTCAATTAGAAACAATAAAATGGGAGCAAAATAAATACGTTTCAGATTAACAAAGACTGAGATTGAAAGAACTTACCATTCACAGGCCCTCTCTGAAAAATGTACTCAAGGATGTTCCTCGTAAACAAGAAAATTAAGTGAGGAGTTGAAAAAAATTAGAGCAAAGAAGCAAAGAAACTAGGGAAGCATCAACTGTATAAAAGAATGCCAAAAAATATTCATTAATCCTATGTGTGTGTGTTTCAAAGGTAGAATTAAATACTACAAAATAAAAACATGGAAAGCAGGAGCTACTGCTTTTTCATGAAATGAACAGGGATATTGATTAAATTTAGACTTTTTAGGGCAAGTATGAATGCAAAAAGGAATGAAAACACCTAAAAAGATATAATAGTATATAACTTCTGGAGTAGAAGGGGACATCCGAAGGCAACAGGGATAAAAAACACTCAATGAATCTAACAGACACCATCAAACACAGGCACAAGCACACACATACACACACACACACACACACACACACACACACGAGACAGAGAATGAAGAATCAAAGAAATATGTGGTAATTATAAAGTACAAAATAAAACGGTGGAAATAGAGACCAATAATGACAAAAATATACAAAAATATATTGGTTTTTAAAAATGTATAGTCTCCAATTATATACTGCTTCCAAGAGGCACACCTAAACACTATGCTAAAAAAATCACAAGTAAAAAAGTGCAAAATTATACAATGGGAAAATACTAGTGAAAATAAAATTGACATACATATTAAATTAGGCAAAAAATACATTTACAGGAGACACCATGTCATTAAAAATATTACTATGCAGTAATAAAGTGAATAATTTTTTTCTGAAAGATATAATAATCTTGAATCTGTATACACTTCATAACAGCTTCAAAATATATAAAACAAAAATGAAAAACTCACAAGTGAATAAATTCATAATCATTAGGGGAAGATTTTAACATCTTGCACTAACTGCTGTATAAAAAGTTAATAAACTTTACCAATGGACTGCAATATATATCCTATGCCAAAAATTAAATAATACATTTTATTTTCAATCACACATGAATGATTTACCAAAATTTGACTGGTTACTTGTCTACAAAGCAAGATTCAAATTCAAAACATTCTGTAACATACACACCACATTTTGTGACCAAAGAACTATAATATTAGAAATCAATAGTATAAAAATAAAACTTAAAATCATTTTAGGAAATTCTAAAATATCTCATAAATAATTTATAAGACCACAAATAAGTCATAAAGAAAATTATCACTATTCAGACCTGAATGGCAATAAAAGTACTACATATCAAAATTGATGTATGCAACTATCAATATTCAGTACAAAGGGGCAATTGTAGCCGTAAATGCATAGATTAGATAAGAAGAAAAATCAAAAGATTATGACATTAGCATCTAGTTCAACAAAATACAAAATGAAAAAATAGTAAACCCAAGTGAAAGAGTAGAAGAAAGGAAATGAAAACTAGAAGGGCAGTAATTCATCATATAGAAACAAAGAACAAAACAAAGCAGGTCAACAGAACCAAAGCCTGGGTTTTTGCAAAGACCATAAACAAGGCAATCCTTTGGCAAGACTGAATAAGAAAAAGGACTAAGGTACAAATTAGCATACTAGACACGAAATATATATATATAATTACAGATACATTCAACATTTAAACCATCTTAAGCGAAAGCTTAAATAATTTGATGTCAACAAACCTGAAACCTAGAAAGCCATATATTTTTCACAAAAGAACTTTGAATTACCAAACTCTCTTATAAAAAATACAGAAAATCTGAACAGACTTATGATTTTTAAAGAAGTTGAATCACCAATTAAAAACCTATGCCCTCCCTACCCTGCAAAAAGAAGGGCCACAATGATTGTACTGGTAGATGCCAAACCTGCAAGGAACAAATATTTCCTAACTTATGTAAATGTTACCGAGCATACAGAAAGAGGAAACTCTCCCTAACTTATTATAGGAGGCTATGTAACCTTAGTGCCCAAACCAGAGAAGGAGGATGCAAAAAACGAAGATTGCAAGTCAGAATCACTCATGAACATAGATGTAAAAGTCTTAAATAATTTATTAGCAACTAAATGCAGTGAAGTATTTAAAAATAAATACTCCATGACAGAGTAAGGCTTATTTCAAGAATGCAAGGATGATTTAGTATTAGAAAATCAATAAAAGTAATCACACAATTCTAACAAGATAAAAGGAGAAAACCCAGGTAATAATTTCAAAAGATGAAGAAAGAGAACAGACAAAATTCAACATCGACACAAGTGAAAACTTTAAGCAACCAGGACTGGAGGGGAACTTTACTTGATAAAGGATATCTACCCAAAAAACTTCAACAAATATCATACTGAATAGTAAAATGTTAAAAGCACTCCATTTTAAGGAATAAGGATGCCCTTTAGTATTGCTTGTATTCAACATTTTCCTAAATGTACTAGCCAAAGCAAAAATAGATAAAGAGTGAACAGGAAGAATCAAAACTGTCATTATCCACAGGTGATGCGACTGCATGGAAAAATCTATGAGATTATATAAAAAACTATTAAAAGTAATAAGAGCTTGGTGGATACAAAATAATATACAAAAATCAATAACATCTCTATACACCAGCAATATCCAATTAAACAACACAATTTAAACATCACATCAATCACAGTAGCAACAAAAATATAAGGTACACAAGAACATAGCTGACAAAAGACATTCATTAATATTATAGAAACAGTGTAAAATTTTATTGAAGGATATAAATTTTTAAAACCTAAAAAAAATGGAAAATGCAGCATATTAATGAATAAGACAGACTCAGTATTTTAAAGATAACAATTCTTTCCAAATTAATCTGTAAAGTGAATGCATTCCAGTCAAATCTTCCAAGAAGGTTTTTCGTAGATCTCATCAAGCTGATGCTAAAATTCCCATAGAACAACAGAGGGGCAAAGAAGAACCGGGACAATTTTGAAGAAAAATCAAAATCTTGAAGGGGAATGCACCTTAGAAGATATGAAGATTTATTATGAAAATGAATGCATGTGTGTATATGTATGACTGAAATATGCTGTACACCAGAAATTGACACAACGTTGTAAACCAACTATCCTTCAGTTTGAAAAAAAGATATAAAGTCAGATCACAGGATAAGGTGAGAGAGTGTGCAACTGAAACAGAGCAGGAGCCTGGAAACAGACTGGGCTTATGTACTGGAACTTACTATGTGACTAAAGAGGCTGTAAAATTAGTGGGGAAAGTATGATCTATTTTTTTCACAATATAAGTAAAATACTTTTTTAATGGTTAATCTATTAACACAAATTGATGGCAAGTGTGTGGGAAATGGAAACTCACAAGTGCCCTCACGGGAAGGCAAAATACCTAGTAAGTAGAGAGTGATGCACACACTTTTGACTTGGCAAGTCCCACCTTTGGTTTCTATCCTAAAGGAAACTTGGCACATGCATACAGGGAGAGATGTATAAAAACATGCATAGTACTATTTCTCAAAAGAAGCAAACCGGAACAAAGTGCTTATCAGAACAGACTATAAAATGAGGTTTATTCACAGAATGGAACACTTTAAGCTCTTACAATGAACTAAATCTTGATAGAATGCTGATGGGAAAAAGAAAATTGCAAAATGATTTGCACAATAGATACAGATTTGTCATTTAAGTAAACTTTTAAATTTTTTACATAAAATTTAAATTTTTTAAACACATGAAACAATCCTCCGTGTTAGTAAAACTTAAAAAGCAAGTATGGGAAATGATCCCCACTCACCTCAGGATGAGGTGAATATATAAAATGTGAACCTCTGATAATTCTGGGTGATGGGCCATGGTGCCGGATAAGTTATTCTCTGTACTTATTTGTACGTTTGAAATGGGTGAGCCTAAGCCGCTGAAGATGTAAGCTAACACTTGTCTGTAAAGATGTGACTGAGGAGATAGGAGAAGACCTAAGTTCAGTTAAGGTAAAATGGAGGTGAACACAGGTGGGCAGAATGGAAGGGTAACTGAGTGAACTGGGTTTAGAGAGGGGAGAATAGAGAGCAGGAATTTGACAGGGGTCCAGGGGTCCTGTGCAGAGAAGAGCAGCACAGAGTGCTACCCTTTTTTCTGGAAAAGAGATAATTCATTGGCCCCCACTTTATGAACCTTTATGACCTCATAAACCACTTCATCAAAATTCTTTCCCTCCCTTTTCTCAACTCCGTGAGTAGTTAACCACCTCTAGTATTAATCCAGCTTCCCAGGTGCCCTAACACTCTGTTACAGATCATCTGGACAGCATTCACTGGAAAAGAAGATTCCTGCCATTGACAGTGTGATGAAGCAATTATGGCTTGGCCTTTGGATTAGGACACAGAAATCCTGGAACTCAGATCCTGCTCTATCTGTAGCTGCCTGACACTGGGCAAGTTAACTAACCTTTCTGGGCCTCTTTATTCATCTTCAAAATTGGCATAACAAGAACACTTGCTTCACTGGGTAATTTTGAAGTTTAAACAATATGATATGTGCAAAGAGGTTAGTATATTGCCAATCAGAGAAAATGCTGAACAGACCAGCAACATCTGTACTACCTGGGAACTTGCTAGAAATAAAATTCTCAGCCCTGCCCCAGACCTACTGAATCGAAACTATAGGGGAGAAGCTCAGCAGTCTGTGTTTTTTTTTAACAAGCCCTCCAAGCCCTCCAGGCCATTCTGATGGAATAAAAGTTTAAGAACTACTGGGTTCACACCACCCCAAAAGCTGAGGTCAGTTAGACTCCCCTCCATGGGCTGCATGGAGGAAGGGTGGACACATGAACAAAAATAACATACTTTTAAGAAAAAGGAAGGGGGATGCTAGGTCAGAAACCACATGTGTGCTAACATTCCCTGAGTGTTTACTATAAACCATCAGGTTGACCACTTTGTGAATATTATGCAACAACCAACAAAGCAGGCAGTATTTTTACACACATAATAGATGCAAAAATTGAAGCACAGAAGGTTAATGCAATTTGCCCAAGGTCATACTGACAGAGCCGGATTCCCATCCAGCTAGCCTTCAGAAATTGCCTTCTAAACCATGCTACTATGTGGGCTTGTTTTTCTTTTCAAAGTTTCTCTACTTGCAAAATGGAGAACTAGCTCCACATCCCTGGTGACCCCCATGCCACCTGGAGGAAGCCAGCTGTCCCAGCTGACATCTGTATCATGCCTCACTTTACAGATAAGGAACCAGATAGGGATGATGCTAAGAGAAGCTAAAATACTTCCTGAAGCCACTGAATCTGTTGGCACCACAACCAGAACTCAAAACCGAGTTTTCTTAGAATAAAAGAAGATTTATTATATCTGTTAAAGGTACATATGTCCTAGCACTTAGAGAGATTTACTTCCTTTTTTATACTTCACTTAATTTGTTGTTAAATCTATAGTTTTAAAAAATTGAGATACTAGCAACTTCTTGACTAGAGTATAATGTTGAAGAGAAAAGATCCTAAACAAGCAGTTTCACTTAGAGAGGAAAGGTCCTCTTTCTCCTTCATAAACCCTCTAAAAATTGCCACCTGTACTGTGGTAGCAGCTGTTCCATTCTCATGTTCGACTCCATGGGGAGTCAACTAACTTTTGCTCCTTTTTTAAAAATTGGAAATCAGTGTCAAATCAGGTGATGGAGAAAACCAATGAAGTCCTTTTGTTCATATTCCCTTGTTAAGGGGCACAAACACTTCCCTTCACCAGCATTGATCTGCTAGTAGCCAACTGTCTGCATTTCTTACATTGGCATACAAGATCCTTCAAGTACTCTTAGCCTGGCATAGACTGGGCTTGTTTTAGACTAGAAAAAAGAAATCAGTATTTCTTTCTAAAAGTTTTACTCGGGGCGGTATTCAGAAGCCTTCTATTTCTGCTGCTTTGGTCAAAATGACTGAAAGATTCCGTATGAGACATTCACTCTATTCTCCTAAGTTGCTGCCCTGAGTTCTTAAATTGAACAGAATGGGCAAAGAGTTAGGGCTCTCAGTCAGACACAGAAAGAGTCAGCAGAATGACTGCTTCTCAAATTATCGCCCTCTGCCATTTGGGTACCTAATTTGCCATCAGATCATTTTCAAGCTTCATGACACTATCTTTCATCTTTTCACCTTCTTTGTAGTAGACTGAAAGATGGGTTCCAAAGCTTCACCCCTCCCTTGCCACAGCCGCACCATGGCCAGAATGTATTTCCTGCCCTTAATGTTGGGCTCTACTATGTGAATTGCTTTCATCAGTGGCAGAGGAAGGAAATGACAGCCCAAAACCAAGACGTGAATTTTTCTGATTGCCATCTTGTTCCTCTGCTCTTGCCATGAGAAGAACTAGCCCCAC
This sequence comes from Camelus bactrianus, assembly GCF_048773025.1. Lineage (NCBI taxonomy): Eukaryota > Metazoa > Chordata > Mammalia > Artiodactyla > Camelidae > Camelus > Camelus bactrianus. Next base: position 36,886,792 of record NC_133550.1, on the reverse strand, counting down.
TGACTGGAGCTAGATGATTGCTCCAGGGAGGATGAGAGACATGTGGAGCCGATCTAAACAAGATCTGCAGTGAGAAGCAGAACCACCCCCAGAAACTGCAACCTGACAGCTGACGCCCAGCTGAACCCAGCCCAAATGAGATGACCTCCACCTAACTTCCATCCATGAGCTAACTAGGTGCTTACTGTTGTATGCTACTAAGATTTCACGCTACATTATGTAACGATAGTTAACTAGAACAGTCTTTTAAAAGAAAATCAGACAGCTACATGCATAAATAAGCCTATAAGAAAACATGATTGCTTTTAAAAAAACACACATACAAGAATGGTCAGATCCATGAATTTATCCCTTTTGGAGGCCATACATTTACTCTTTAGGTATTGCCTTCTTCCAAAACAAGTTTGAGCAAGTGCTTTTAGAAATTGCTTTCTTAATCTATAGCACAGATTTTGGATTATACTCAGTAATAGCAACCCTATGTACTTTGAAAAAGCTTTGATTTTTTTTTAAGCTAAAAGGCATAGTGGGTATTTGAATTTCTTCAGAATCAACCAGGATTAATTTCATGTTTAGCCCAGAGAAATAATATAAATATTTAGAAAGTTTAGAAAATTCAAATAAATGCTTCATCCTCAAATTCACAACCATAACTCAACTGTTTTGGTGTGATCAATTTCTTTTTTCCTCAAGAGCGTATGTTGTTCTAATGTGTCATAAAAGCTCTTTCCTAAAAAGAGATGGGTTTCTTATTATAAGTTTGCAATGTGAAACCTGAACCGAAAATAAGTGTTTGGTAGCAACTGGAATCATTTTAAAAACATCTCCAGCTATGTATCTTTTATATATGTTCTGCTTTATTTACACTAATTAGAGTTTCCAAAATGTGTGCCAATAAAATTGCCATTCATGCATCTCTGTCGACACAAAGAGACAGTGCCTGTTTGATGAAATTTTTACTGAAAGGATTCTCTACTTTAAGCCAGTTTCAGATGACTATTCCATGAAAGCTACACTGAGACATGTACATGAGTTTTAACCCCTGCTACCTGGCTTTCAGGCTTTGGTCTATCAAAAGCAACATATTCCTTCAACAAAGCAATCTCCCTACTTGGTGAAAACTTCTGATGTCAGTAAAAATGTAGAATTTGGATGGGGTACAACTTCTGACACAGTCACTTATTTAGTGCCACTACACCATGGTTCTTCCAGATCATGGCCATATTTCTGTGCAGAAAGTCACCAATTCTTTGCTTCCAATTCTAAGGAGTGACACTAATGCCCAAAGATGAGTCATAATAAACAAATATGGCAAGCTATATTTCACAAAATAACTTTATTTTGCACCCAGTGAAACATCTTATGGAAATGAAGTAGTGATAAGCCTTTATGTATAACTAAATGTTTTCTTCTCAGTTTCTTTATCCTAATCTTTGCATAGAGCTGTAATTATGGTATTCCCAAAAACTTCTTTCCTTTTTTTAAAATATTTGTTCCTAAGCATATAACTATATATATTTAACAACTGCATAGTATTTCACAATTAAAAGACATCACATTTATTTAGTCATTCTCTTACAGTTCAATACTTAGTTTTGGAGTTTTTTAAATAAATCATAATGAAAGTAACCTATCTGTGCATATAAATTTCCCCTTCCATATTAGTTTCTTGTGAAAGATTCCTAGACATGGAACTATTAAATCACCAGTTGTGAACATTTTTAGGGCACTTCGTATATAGTGAAGTGCTATTTTCTCGAAGGTTACACCATTTTAACTGGAATAAAGAATACCATTTTCACCACAGAGTTGCAAGTATTAGGTATTACCATTTATAAACCATTTTTGCTGATATAATAGGCAAGCAAGTTACCTCTTTGTATTTTCAAAAAAGCATTTATTTGATTACAAGGCAGACTGAATACTTTCCATGTTTATTTGTAGTGTTATAACATGTTTATTTGCTAGTCATCTTTTCATGGAGGTTTTTTTTTTTTTTTGGCTAGTTTTATATTTAGTAAAGAAAAGACACCTGCTAACGAATCAGTGATTTGCTGGGGGTGTGGAGACGGGGGAAGACAAACCTCAAAATAAAGAGATTGTAAAGAATCATCTTTACCGATAAATACATTGACGATGTTCTCACCCACAAAATGTCCTTTGAAAATTGTGGGCTAAGGGATAACAGGGAAAATTGTGTTAAACACATAGAACATGCTAGACCTAACTGACAAACTGGAGATAAACAATGTACATGGAGTAAATAATAGCAACATGAAACTTTTCAAACCACTCAAAAATGACACTGTGGAGCAAGTGGCAAAGAGTAAAAGCTGTGGCTGAACTTGGCATCTGTGCTAAGAACCTCCCCTGGGGCACCCAGTGCATCGATTCTCAAGAGAGCCTGGGCCTTACAAAGTTAAACTCATGTCCACATTTGGGAATGCTGACACTGAGTGGTGTCCTTGGACCCTCAAACAGATATGACACCTTTGAGGACAATGAGAAGGATGCTTGGGGGCCACACAGTGGAGTGGTTAAGGGATAAAGATTTGCCTTTGATCTCTACAACCCCCTAGCTGTGTGACCTTGAAAACATGCCTTCCTCTCTGTAACCCTCAGTTCCACACATGCAACTTGACTATCTGCACTTGTCCTGAAAGACTGTGAGAATTCAACAGGACAATGCTCAGAAATTGCTTAGCTCAGTGCCCAACTCAGATTTAGCTCTCAGTAAATCTGATTTACTGAGCGATTATTATTAATTGCCTGTAAAAGAAACTTGCACATGGGTAATATTTTAGGCTTCTTTAAAAGACTAAATGATACCAAGAATAGGGAGTTACTTATAGCCATATTTGCCAGGTCTGACCTTGCACCTTTGATATGGTTAAGTTGCCCAGCCAGCACCCAATAAGAACAGATCCGTGGCCATTCAAGATTACTCCCAGCCTGTTTTGAGTTTCACAACAATGAGTTATAATTTAGCATTATTCCATTAATGTGAGTGTAATTATTTAATTAATATGAGCTATTAAGAAAAATCTTGATTACCTGCTAGGTGCTATTGTGCCAAGCCCTAAATTATATGCTATAATAACACTGTAAGATGAATATTATTACTATTCCGATGTGGGAGAATGACTAAAAGATTCTTTTTACCAGCTGGCATCAGAGGGCCTCTTATGCAGGGGACTGCCTTGCATAATGGCTACTTTCATAAAAGACAGATAGTATACATCCTTTTCGCCTTTTCCTATTTCTCTTTTCCTCCTTTCTTCAGCTTGGAACTTGAAATAATGGCTGGAACTCCAACTGGGGCCATGCAGATGGGGAACACACCCTAGAGAGAGTAGATGGAAAAGCTGGAAGCAGCCTGAAGCCCAGGTGTTAGAGCCATCATGTCAACCTGGACTGTCCATCACTGGACTTTACTGGGAGAGAGACAAGAATTCCCCCTTTCTGAGTTATTATTTTCAAGTCTCTAATCCTAACTTATAGGAGAAGACATTGGACTTTACCTAGAAGCCAGACTTATTTAGGGCCAAAAAATAGGATGCTCTCAGCTGACATCTGCGTCACAACTATTTCAAAGACAGGGAAACAGACAGTCAAAGAGATTAAGTGACCTACCCAAAGCTAGACATGTGGCAGAACTAAATCTGGGACAGAGTTTACTAGTTTAAACCCTATATCCTAACTTATTCCTTCTCTCCTGATTCCTGCCTCTTCCTGGTTGCTGACGCTAACACTGTTTCCTGAACATTGAACTTGTCCCCCTTCTCAGCTATAATCTGCAGCCTCACTCTTCCTTCCCTCCATTGGTGGTCAGCCTCCAGGCCCTCAAGAAAACTGACCCTTTCCCCACTCCATTTGAGACTATCGCCCTTAACTCTCACCCAGAGTAAATGTTCATGACTGGTATCCCTCCTAAAGCTCCCCAGTAACAAGGAATTAGACATTAATTCAGCCATACTTTCCATAGGACTTTTATTAAAACTAGGTGCGAATGCATTTATTTTCTTCAAGATGAGTCACAGTGAGATTCGAGAAGAATTTCTAAAAATATGAGGGTAATACATTCAAATCAGTTATTATTAAAGGAAGCTAAAGGTGTTTAGGGTATGTCCTTCAACCTCCTGAGACTGTTATCAGGGAAAAACATGCCCTTTCAAAACAGATTCTAGAATGCTACTGTGAGAGAGAAAATGTTAAGCTGGCCTGACTCTTTTGGCATTTCTTTGGATCAAGTCTAATAAATTCGTTCTTAAAATAATTTTTCTATTATGAAAGTAGTTCCTGTTCATTATGGAATAACTGTAAAATAAAGAAGGATTACAACTCAATAAGAGTTATTGTTAATATTTTGGTGTTTTCAATTTGCAGTGTCTTTGCTTCATATGTTTCAAATCCTTGCAATCACATGGCATATCAAAATTTATAGAGAGTGATTTGTTAATAGTAACTTTTTATTTTTCAAGTTATGAATACAAACTGCAAAATATTTGGGAAATAGAAGTATGAATAGATAAAATCACCCAGAACATCTATGCCCAGAGAAAATTAATGAAAAGCATTTGTGTTTGTCCCCTCCTCCAGCCTTCATGGTATATATATTTTACATGATTGAAATCAAACTGTAGAGGTTATATTTAAAGCAAATTCAGCACAAAAACACCCAGGTACTGTATAGACAATGCAAAGAATCTTTCCTTTGGAAACCCAATGTCTAAGGTCATTAACATGAATTTTAAAGAAGCAGAACATCACCTCTCACATTCCTTGGCAAAGAAAATGGCTAATACATTGCTCTTTGTAACTCTGATTTTGTGAAAGGAAAAAAATATAATTTGTTTAGTAATTTTTCTGGCACAGTATCCCCAGCATGTAAATAGTTTTGTCATTCTTAGTAAGTGCTTGCAGAATAGCACCAATTATCATTTCAAGTGATTTTCAAACATGGCAACAACGTCCATCTGAATCATGGTGGGAAGAACGTGGCCCAGAAAAACACATTTCCTAGTGCTATAAAAAGAGCAAAAACAAATATAAAGAGCTAAGATACCCACTGCCTTAATCAGCTCAGGCTCCCATAACAAAATACCATAGACTGGGTGGCTTAAACATTTATTTCTCACAGTTCTGGAGGCTGAGAAGTCCAAGATCAAGACCCCAGCAGATTTGGAGTCTGGTAAGAGTCCATTTTCTGGCTCATAGATGTCTGTCCTCACTGTCCTCATATGATGGAAGAGGCAAGAGAACTCACCAGGGCTTCCTTTATAAGGGCACTAATTCCATTCATGAAAGCCACATCCTCATGACCTAATCAGCTCCCAAAGGCCACACCTCTTAATACCATCATATTGGGGATTAGGGTTCAATACATGCATTTGAGGGTGGGGGACACATTCAGTCCATGGTACCCACTTTCTCCCTTTTCATCTTTTCTCCTCATACTGTTCACTAATACATCTGCATGTACTCTCAGAGGACATAACTTCTTGCTACATCTGTGTTTTCTCCTTCCCACTTCCTGCCCCCACAGTTTTCTAGAGTCTGCCTCCTCTGAATAGATGAAGACAGATGAGGGAACTCTAACTCACACCATAGATACATACAGAGGTGCAACTGAAACCCTGGCAAGGTTCCTCAAGAGAGTAACAACTCTGGAATTACATTTGTAATGAGACCAAAAAAGCCATGTAATAACTGCCTGCCCTGTATAGTCAGCCCATTATATCATAATGCATATAAAATCACAGCCTTAGAGCAGCATTTTTAAATAAGCAAAGCCCAGGAGTTTCTAATCTTCCCCCTTCTCCTTCAAATACTAAAGAGTATCCACAGGAACTCATTAAAACCCCCAGGAGTGCCTCCCTCCACTTCCTCAAAAGAGGGCTCTCTATCTCTCATCTCTACCACCATCCCTACCAGCCTGGTGCCTCAAAGGCCTCTTTCCTCCTTGGCCTCAAGAAACAAGCTGTTGGTACTCCTGTCTCCCACTAGACCCCAGGGGAGTTGTCATTTTTCTAGGCTGCTGAATGTTATTCTCTTGAGAATGCACCTAAAGTTTCTGGTCTTTTCTTAGAAGGGGAGAAGAGCTAAGAGGACAAAGGGCAAGTGAAATAAAGCTGTGGCTTCCACCCTAGAGTCTAATATGGTCCAGGACTGAGTGATCTAGGAGGAACGAGATGCTGGTGGTATATGGAGAGGAAACCAGTGAGACTGAAGTGCAAAGCACCACCACTACAGGGATATAGTCAAGTGCAAAGTACACTTCTAAAACATGTCCATCCTTCTCAAGTTCTAAAACTTTGCCCAAGAGCTGGGACTGGGGGACACCAGAGGACAAGCTCATTACAGATGCACAGTTCACACAGAGGGTATGTGAGAACATGTATCACACTGGAAAGATACCCCATGGTTTTCGATTAGAAGACTTAATAGTGTTAAAATGGCCATACTACCCAAAGCAATCTACAGATTTAATGTGATCCCCATCAAATTACCCAGGACATTTTTCACAGAACTAGAACAAATAATCCTAAAATTTATATGGAATCACAAAAGACCCAGAATTGCCAAAGCAATACTGAAGAAAAAGAACAAAGCTGGAGGAATAACCCTCCCAGACTTCAGACAATACTACAGAGCTATAGGAATCAAAACAGCAGTGATGTTGGCACAAAAACAGACATATGGGTCAATGGAACAGAACAGAGAGCCCAGAAATAAACCCACACACTTAATGGTCAATAAATCTTCAACAAAGGAGGCAAGAATATGCAATGGAGTAAAGATAGTCTCTACAGAAAGTGCTGTTGGGAAAACTGAATGTAAATTAATGAAGTTAGAACACTCTCTCACCATGCACAAAAATAAACTCAAAATGGCTTAAAGACTTAAATATAAGACAAGACATGATAAATCTCCTAGATGAAAACATAGGGAAAACATTCTTTGACATAAACCTTAGCAATGTCCTCCTAGGGCAGTCTATAGATGCAATAGAAATAAAAGGAAAAATCAACAAGTGGGACCTGATTAAACTGATAAGCTTTTGCACAGCAAAGGAAACCATAAACAAAACAAAATGACAACCTACGAAGTAGGAGGAAATATTTGCAAATGATGTGACTGACAAAGGTTTAATTTCCAGAATGTATAAACAACTTATACAAATTAATAATAAAAAAAAATCCAAAAATGGGCAGAAGAACTAAACAAACAATTCTCCAATGAAGACATACAGATGGCCAAAAACACAAGAAAGAATACTCAAAATCGCTAATTATCAGAGAAACGCAAATCAAAACTACAATGAGATACCACCTCACACCAGTCAGAATGGCCATCATTAAAAAGTCCACAAACGATAAATGCTAGAGAGGATGTGGAGAAAAGGGAACCCTTCTACACTGTTGGTGGCAATGTAGTTTGGTGCAGCCATTATGGAAAACAGTATGGAGAGTCCTCAAAAGACTAAAAATAGACTTACCCTAGGATTCAGCAATCCCACTCCTGGGCATACACCTGGAGGGAATGCTAATTCAAAAAGATAAATGCACCCAAGGGTCACAGCAGCACTATTTTCAATAGCCAAGATGGAAACAACCAAAATGTCCATCAACAGATGATTGGATAAAGAAGTTGCAGGATATATATACAATGGAATACTACTCAGCCATAAAAAAGAATAAAATAATGCCATTTGCAACAACATGGATGGACCTGGGGATCGTCATTCTAAGTGAAGTAAGACAGAAAGAGAAAGAAAAATACCACATGATATCACTCGTATGTGGAATCTAAAAAAAAAAAAAAAAAAAAAAGACACAAATGAATTTATTTACAAAACAGAAACAGTCTCATAGACATAGAAAACAAACTTACGGTTACCAGAGGGGGAAGATAGTGGGAAGGGATAAACTGGGGGACTGAGATTTGCAGATACTAACTACTGTATATAAAATAGATAAACAACAAGTTTATACTATATAGCACAGGGAAGCATATTCAACATTTTATAGTAACCTATAATGAAAAAGAATATGAAAACAAATATACACATGTATATGTATGGCTGAAACTTTACATTGTACTCTGGAAATTGACACAACATTGTAAACTGACTATACTTCAATTTTAAAAAAAAATCACACTGGAGATGTCGCACTAACAACCTCCACCAGCCCTCCACACCTCCACTTCCTCCTCAACTGCCACCACCAGCACCACCTGCACCACCACCTACGTGCATGTTAGTATCTTTTCCCCATTTTTTTTTCCAGGAAAAATGATGTAAGACCTTCTGCCAAAGTCTATTCCTCTTTTTTTTTTTTAATTTTCAATGTACCTTTGTTTTTTTTTAAACATTCTTTATTGATTTATAATCATTTTACAATGTTGTGTCAAATTATCTTTTCCCTTTTTAAAGAAATTTTTAGAATATGACAAATAACAGAGAATAAAAGTCCCACTGAGAATAGATCACTGTTAGCATATTGTCATGTGTTTTATTTAGAGTCTTCTTTATGATTTTATTTATGCTGAGTGGGTAAGACATTCATATGGTTCAAAATATAAAAGGTAAGAGAGGACATGTATCTCCCCTCCACTGTTGCCCGGACAACCTGGGCAAGTTCTCTGCCCCCGGAGGTTACTATGCTTCAACTATTTTTTTAAAAAAAGAAATAAAACACTATAGATATAGTTGAAGTCCCTTTTTTCCCATTCTCCTTCAGTGCTCCCAAGAGGTAATCATTATGATGAATCTGATGCATCCTTCCAATGCCTTTTTATGGTTTTTACATACATATGCATGTATTTGTGAACCACAGTTTTGTACTGTGTGCTTTTTGTAATTCACATCAATGATTTCATACCTTTAAGCACTACTCTATGGTGCCAGTTCACTCCTTTTAACTGATACATGATATTCTAGTGTATAATTACACTATGTTTTATTCATCCATTTTTCTGTTGATAGGAAATTTTTTCCTATTTTTCAATAATATAAACAATGCTACCACTTTGGTGTCTTCTAAATTAAAATAATCTTTAGGGCCATTTCTCCCCTAGATGAATCAAAATAATCAAGTCAAAAAACTAAGAGGATATTTTATGAAAACTAATAAGCTAATTCTGAAGTTCATTTAGAAGAGAAAACATGAATGGGCAAATATTGCTTGGGGAAAAAAAAGACAGGGAAAACTGTCCTTTAGTTTTATAATCTGCTTTGTTTCTTTCACTTTGTATATTATGCATGGGAGAGGAGGGATCAGCTGGGTGAGTCTGAAAAAGAAGAGGAGATTCTTCTTTCCCTGGAGGCTGTTCTCTCTAGATGGGGTACTGGAAATGGTACAGCCATCCAGCTACCAGCCTGAGAAGGAAGCCAACAAAGCAAGGTCCAAAGAAAAAGAATCAAAAGAAACTAAACCAGATCTTGAAATACCCCATTTGGGACCAGCTCTACCTCTGCACTTTTTACTTGGATAATGCCTTCAGTGGTGTACTCTAACTTAAAAGAGCAGGGGAGAGGGGAGGATTATCCTATTTGTAGCTGAAAATATAGTGACTGATACCCTTTAAAACAATGCCTAATTTAATCAGTACTGGACTGTTGGATTTTTCCAGTGATTTTCAATTTTTTGGCATTCCTCTCCCCTCAAAAAATACTGCAAGGAATATCCCTGAGGCTAAATCCCTGTGTAAGTCTATGATAATTTTCTGAGGATAGGTTTCTAAAAATTTCTACTCAAGTGGAATTACTCAACCCAGAATATGGGGGTAAAAAGAGGTTCACTAGACAGAAAACAATATAACAAATCCTAATTCAGGAGAGAAAAAATATGAAAAATCAGAATAATCTCTGAATCCTAACCCTGTACCCAGTGTCTCTTGCTTCAGTTACTATCTCCAGAGGATGAGGACATCTCTCTGTCCTAGACCCAAAGGCCTCTATTGAATTTGCTGCCAACAAAATAACAATTAACAACAAAAGTAATGATAATACTTAACATTAATTAAGCATTTATTCTGTGTAAGAAGATATTCATACATTATCTCATTTAATCTCCATAACAACTTTATTTAAAGAATTAAGAGCCTCATAAGAACCTGTTATTCTTCTCATTTTATAAATAAGAGAACAAGGCTTAGGGAGAGTTAGTGACTTGTATGAGACCAAACTGCTACATAAAAGAGCCAGGGGACCAACCTGGATTTTACTGCTCACATTCCTGCTTCTCTGACCTTCTCCCAGAGTCTCTGCTGAGAGTTCAACTTTCAGATCTTTCCACCCAAGTTTCCTAGCTTTATTGCATGTTCTTTTAGTTAACAATCAATCAATCAATCAATCAATCAATATTATGTATTTATATATATATATATATATATATATATATATATATATATATATATATATATATATATATATATATATTATATATAATTCCAAAAACTAAATGCCAGGGTTGCCCGGAATGAGGCAGGTAAACAGAGCAGCCTAACCTGCTCCCTAGTCACTCCAGAGGTGGAGGCTCACCTGGAGGGATGACCTGGTGATGGTGGAGCTGAGCAAGGGGAAACGTCTCCCAGTGATGTTCCTGTATCACCACCATCATGATTCTTCCTCCTCTTTCAGAACTAAGTCAAAAGCCTCAGCAAATGCTACCAGCAGATCTCCTGTTACAGACACTGTTACTGCTTCCTGAGCACCCATCCCTCCCTCCTCTTCCCCAAAGCTCATTTTCACTGGAGACTCATGTGATTCCAATGAATGTGGTTTCACTCCCAGCCTGAAGGGTATCACCATGATTTCAGCTAAGACCTATGTGCAGTGAGTGATTCAGAGACAGGCCGTGGCCTAAGCTATTTCAATTAGACTGACCCTTGAGCAAAAAGCCTTAATAGTCCCCTCAGCTTGACAAACCTTCAGATAGGCTTCCTGACTCTAGGCCCCTGATCTCCCTTTTCTTAGAACATTTACTTTAGAAGATTTTCCATTTTCAGAAGATGTAATTCCTCTACAACTCAGGAATGTTTTTCTGGATGGACGTGGGAGCCGTCCCTTTGAAAAGTAATGATCAAGAAGGATAAAGCCCCTATCTCCCTACTCCCAGGAAGGTAGGAATCTAACTGATAATTAGCAAACAGATGGCCCAATTGCATTGACCAACCTCCCTATTAATGTCCTCCAGTATTTTTCCACTAGCTCATCCCTGTGCTTAAAAGTTCTCCCACCTTTTGTTTCAGAAGAATTGAGTTCAATCTCTCTCCCTTATTGCAACTTCTCTTTGACTCTTAGCACTCTTCGTGGGACTATTAAGATGGAGACAACTTCCCACTAGATGGGAATGAGGAAGCATAGGGTCATGGTGGCCACTAATAGCCATCTTGGGATCTAGAGGCAAGCCAGCCTTGGGATGAAGCCGACATCATCGTGGAAGGAAGACAGTGCAAAGATACAGGGGGAAAAAGTCTAATGCCTTAAGGATATCACTGATATACCAGAATAAGTCTTTCCCCAAACCTATCTCCCTCTCAACTTTTCAAATATGTGAACTAATAAATTCTCTTTATTGTTCAGCCAACTTGGGTTAGCGGTTTTGTTAATTGCAATCAAAAGTCTTCTAACTGGTAGCTCTCTTGTCTGGAGCATTCCAGCACAAAACTTGGATCACAATCTCCCAATAACAGCAATGCTAATACTTACATAGCACTTCCTATATGTCAGGCACTGTCTTATGCACTTTATGCATTTTTAATTTATTCAACCCTAACAAAAGCCCTATGTGGTAGTTCAGATTTTTTTTAAGCCCATTTTAGAAATAAGGAAAGTGAGGCACAAAAACAGGTTAAATAACTTTGCCAGAGCCAGCAGATGGCAGAGCCAAGATTCAAGTCCAAATGAATCCTCAGGCTCTAACATTCTTGGTCATAACCGGGTGCCAGCAGCTCACCCACTGCTGTCCTGGGTTCCCTCATTAAGGGAGTCTAAAAGCATCATACGACACTAAGGAAATTGGGAGTGGGATGTGGGTGCGGAATATGCAGATGTTCATTTCCACTTATTTTTTAGGAAACTGAAGGTACACATATCAGTTCTCATTATCCCCAGATCCAGTTGAGAATTTGACTCTGTCACTCTCCCAAGTTACTAATGAAACTTCTTCTGCCAGGTTATTTCTCAACCACTGACAGTGGCTGTCTATGGCTGGGTCGATATTTTCATGTCTATTCATAATCCTGTGTGTCAGGATCACTGAAAAATAAATGCCAGGAGTTTTATTTCATGTTCTAGCTGCTGCTTTGATTTTAGACACAAAGTCTAAAGTCTATCTCCCAGGTATTATGTGTGTGGAATTCAAGAGGTGTAAATTTACATAGAATTTATTCACATAAACATGGAAGTATCCCCAACTATTGTCCTTTTTGAAGCAAAGCAGGCTGTGCATCATCTTTGTTTTGCTGAGGTGGCTGTGGAAGCTTCAACCAATGACACTTGGGTTTCTTTATCTTCAGGCCAAATACTCTTAAATTTTTTATTAAGAAAGAAAAAAAGAAAAACCAGAGTGCTGCAGAAATTCTCTTTGCTATCAGGAGCCTGTGATGTTTTAGATTAATAATAATCTTTAATGTAACTGAATGTACACTGTTGTTTTATTACTTTATCTCTTCCTCTCTTTGGCATTTTGTTGCTGTTGTTGTTTTTCTATTTATTAATTCAACCATGAAAAGGGCTCAAGAAGGAAAAGAAAAAAGAAGAAAAAGGTGGACAGTACCTCCAAGTACAAAGACCAGCTGTTGGGAAATCAGTTCATAGTAAGTATAAGTGTTAAGATGTGATGTTTGGATATGCATATTTCAAAGTGAACTGGAAATACTTCCTTGGCACCAGGGTGGGGTTGGGGTAGGGGGAGGTTTCTGATATTCTTGTCCTACGCAGGTAATTCTCAGAATGGTCTGTTGAATTAATCAGTTCACTGCAAAAATACACAATTTAGCCACAAGTACATATCACAATCTTACTTTTTGTTTAGTGATATGTGCTTCCATCTTTTCACACTTATAATTATTTCCTTTTTTGTTTATTTCGATTTATTGAGATATAATTGATACATAACAATTATTTCTTTATCATTTTATCACAAGCTTTCTCCCTGTATACCTCCATTTTAAATGAATCTAGGATCTATCTGGTAAATATAGATTTATTTTGTACCATGAGGGGAAAAACCCAAAATATCACTTCTCAGAGCCTTCCTTTACTTTCCATATTTATATACATGCCAAACAGAAATGGACATAAAGTGAGACCAATTATTCAACGCTGCTAAATAGTTCTAAACAAGATACCTAACATTCACTACCTCATTTAAACCTATGAAAGTTCATGAAATGTTAACCATCCCATTGTAAAGAGGAAGGAACTGAAGAAACTTAAGTTCTACTGCAGTGAGTAACAGACATAGGCTTGTAACCCTTCTGATTGATGCGCTTTCTGCTCCCATGCTCCTCTTCTGGAACAACTAGAAAACAAACATAGAATGGGCCAACAATTTCAGCGCAATGGGCAAGCCAGTATGAGATAATTTTCAGATAGCCATAGAATACAAGTATATTTGCAAAACTGGAATTTACTGAACTTCCGGTATCACATATGTTAATACAGTAGCTAATAGGAATAGGAATATAACCATTGTTATAGAAAGACAGTTGATGAAGACCTGATGCTTTAAATCTAATTACTAAAAATTTACAGACAGGAAGACTGACAAGTCTGCTTCATGTATCAGCTTAAATACGTGCACCACCAGCCAGAGTGGAGCACCAAAACTGACAACACAGACCCAAGATGCCAACAGATGAAACGTATCCAAACAGGACCAGGACACTACGGTATTTTATTAATACCAGAAATCAAGGAGAGTGCTTTTACTACTATTGCTAATAGGGATCAGATCCAACTGACAATTGCTCTAAAATTCTCGTGCCTTGAAAGAGGGACAGTGTAAGCAGCATGAACTCTTCCTGAACAGTTTTATTTCTGTTTGATTTTCTGAACAAGTTTCATTACATATTAAATAAGTAATATGTTTTAAACCTACAGTGCTGAATATAAAATTTATCACAAACCCTTCTCTAACTTACTAAGAAATATGCTTGAAAGCCTAAGTCTTCCACAGACAAATTGGAGATTAAAATGTGTGCCTTTCATTTACTCCTCCAAAGCTTTGTAAGCTGCTGGAAGGGACTGTGCAGGGATGTACATATGTCAGAGACCATTTTGTACCATGACTGACTGGTGGCCAAAGAAGACTCCAGACTTTTCTACAATTCATCTTCAAGAAGCTTCAACAGTTCATAGATAACACATTCCTGATTCCCTTTTATGGAAAATGGATCCTTTTCAAGGTCAACTCCAGATATATTAGCCTCATGCTTCTCATTGGTTTTTTGACACATCCTCATGAGTCACTCGCACACTTTCAGAGTGTAAGCCTTGGAAAAAGAGGCTTTGTTTTGTTTTATGCAAAACCTTTGACTCCTGTAATGTGCAGTTCACACCTTTAGTGTCAAATAAATGACAAATAATCATTGTTAGAGGCAATAACACTTTCAGATGTGAAGTTTTACAACAATCCCCATTTTCCTTGAGCTGCTAAAATCATTAAATTTATGACATTGGTGGATTAGTGGGAACTGTATGCCTCAGCTCTATTTACTTAACTTTTGAATTGACTGGAACGTGCTTTTAATGTGGAAATCGTATTATGGTGTTCAAACATCTTGTGCTCTGAACAAGATTATTAGCTGCAGAAACCAAATGGGATTTTATCCCTTGTCATCGTCCTCTATTTTCCTTGACATGTTCATCCCATCTATTGGCAAACCAAATTTGATGTCAGAATTTGCTCCAAAATACCAACATGTTTTGTAATTGCAAAGCTAACACCTATGAATAATAAAATTGCAAACAAGCAGAGCACCATCAAAAATTCAAGATGATTATTTTTTAATGATTGTATTACTCCCTGTATGCGACAGTATACAAGGCATGGGGCATTGTCTTTCTCAAGATTGAATTCTAGTGAATTTCTGAGCCTGAGGACCATAAGGGCAGAGGCAATATTTCTTTTCCATCAATCTAACCATAATTCATGTCTTGGAAAGCAGCAAGTTAGGTAAGAGAGAAGGATTCCTAGTTCACTCCTCATCTTCCCTCAAACACTTTTTAAGCTAACTACATGAACACTGCATGAGGAATGAAATATCCTTTGCCTTCAGTGCTAGTTCAGGGGGTGTGAAGACAGAATTCCAATTCTAGTCCTGTCATTGATCTCTTGGACTTATTAACATACCCTCTAAAATCTATCTCAATTTAAATTTATCCTAGAACCATGAGATGATAAAGACCACCTAGTAGTCTAACTCCCTTACTTTTAAAGGAAGGAAGCAAGGCTCAGTTAGCTTAAGGGACTAGCTCAGAACCCTCTTCTTTGATTCTACAAATTCTGTTTGAGTGCAGACCCATCCCAATGCTACACAGCAGGGCTCCAGCTTCACCTCAGGATCCACTTTCTTGATCCCAAACTACCCGCTCTGACCCAGTTCAAGCTCCACATCCAATTCTCTTTCAACCCATAGCCCTTTCCTCTTATCTCATTTCCTTCAACTCCAACAGCAGAACTACTTCCCTTTAAGGTGCTCTGTACAACTGCAAATATCCTGAGAGGTGTGATGCTTTATAATCCAACAATGCCTACCATCTATTGAATGCCTTTTATGCTCCAGACACTGTATCAGGCATGCTTTTTAAGCACACTTGCATTTACTCTTCACAACACCGTAAGATTGGAACCACTGCACAGATGTGAAACCTGAAGGTCAGAGAGCATAATTAACTTGCATAAGGTCACTCAGCTGGTAAGTAATACAACCACAATTTGTACCTACCTCTGCCTAGTGTTCTTAACCACCGTGCTTAATTTCCTCCTAAAGCATCTGGTCATTCATTCAACACACATTTTCCAACATCACATTTATGCTGGGCATAGGGCTGGAAGAACAGGGAATGCAGGGATAAAAGAACAACTTGGGGCATTGGGGGAAGCTGTGACACTTGAGATCCTGAACTATCTGTCCCCAAAGTAGTGATGCAGTTCCTGAGCCTAGTCACACCACGGAGCTTACAAAGAGGCAGATCCCAGGACTGTTCCAAGGTAGCAATAAATCAGACATGATCTGAAGAGGGCATGCATTCAAGTCTTCATATACTCAGGTGACTCTACAAATTCCAAATATCTCTTTCTGAATTTCCTCCCAGCCCTAGTTGCTATTCCCCTGCAGCTCCTCGATTTGCAGAAGTTGCAGGCTCTCTTCACCAGGGTCTGTAAGGCTAAGGAAAATATGATTCCTGCCCCCTACCTCACGCCTGCATTCCTAGTCTGGATGTTCAGCGATTCGTTCATCTGTCTGTTTTTATTTGTTGTGCACTCACACTCTGTGGGTATTTTATAAATCGCTAATGTTTGCAGAATTTGGTTCTCTGACTGCTTCCCCACCTCCTTCCTCATTCCCTGACTGCCAGTGTAGCGGCTGTTCTTCCCCTCATATTTGAATGTTGGCTCAAGCTTCCTCTTTAAAATTACTTCTGCTGTCAGCTCATTTAGTGGCATTGCTCATCCACAGGTTTGGGGTATGCTTTTTTTTTGTTTCGTTCCTCAACGAAGCTTTGACGATAAGGTTCCAGGCTGATCACGCTGTGTTCTGGTCATTTGCCACTTGCATCTTGAATGCATTTCATCAACCATATGCTTTTCCTACTCCCTCGTCATCTCCACAGATTTGTTAAGTGTTCTGTGATGGGCTATATGAGATGGAGTGAGGGTTGAGGACAGGAGTGAACCTCGCCTTTAGTTCTGATTTCTCATCTGAGTTTCCACATTTGTCTTAGGTGAGTTTGATGAGCTTGGGGAAAACAGCAACAAAGCAACTAAGTATCCATGAGATATAAGCGAAGCCAAACACTTAAACTCTACAAAGATGAATTATGTTTTTTTAAAAATCAGATGATTTACTCATAGCAAGAAATTAAAAAGTTGAATAGAAACGGAACAGTGAAGGGTGAGAAGGAAATGCTGACAGCTAAATTACCCTTCAGGTAAAGAGAGGTAATCCTCCTGCCAGGCCTAGAAGAGGGGGCATTCATGCCAGAGCTCAAATTTAAATCCCGACAGCCCTGTATGCGCCTTTGGCCCATTATTCTCTTTCCTGTATTCAGTTATCAGTTCTTTCTTCATTGCAATAAATGTTTGGATACATTCAACCAGAGGCTTTTTGGATGATGAGCACATTTCTACAAAGCAGAAAAAATAAATGTGATGTAGCTGCTGCCTATTTCCAGAACTCCATATGGCTGCTTTTAGAAGGGGCTGTCCACCTCTGGAGGGCAGCTTCCCATTTGAAAGAGCTCATTCTGAGACCAGCTTTCTAAATCAATTACAAAATGCCAATCTCATTCTGTCACTCACTTCACCTAGGTAAGAAAAGAAAGGGGGAAATTTTTAATGACTCTGGAAACCATATGCATAAAAGCTGTAACCCAGCAAATAATTTCCTTTTCTTTTTTTTGGCAGATGACTCTGGTAATTAAGGTAAACTACTAATAACCCTTTCCAAAGTGCAGGATAAAGTGTTCCCAAACATATTGAGAGGAATCATATTGAGTGGTCTGAAGTCCAAACAGATCCTTAGAGGGAGCCCTGCTAAGAACCAAAAAAAAAAAAAACCCAAAAATTGGCCACAAGGGAAAAAATAAACCTAGAGAAGTCAAAACCTGAGTCTGCATCAAAGTTTTAATCTGTCTGATGCATTCTCTGCTGCACCCTTATATGATAATTTGCTTGTGTTCCAGCTCTTCTCAGAAGTTGATATAAATTTGACTAATCCTTTTTTAAAGCAGGCATGTTAAATGAACGTACTTGCCAAAGAGTCTTGTGCAGTGGTTGGCCAACTTTTGCTGTAAAGGGCCAGATAGTCAATATTTTCAGCTTTACTGGCCATATTGTCTCTCTGGCAACTATCAACTCTGCCGTTATAATGAGAAAGCAGCCATACACAACAAACAGTAAACACATGACTGGTCTCTGTTCCAATTAAACTTTATTTATAAAAAACAGATTGGGCCATATGTGGCATGAAGGCTGCAGTTTCCTGATCCCTGCTCTTGGGAATAAGGTAGTAGGGTATGACCCAGAGCAAGCCAGCCACTTCCTCTTCCCAGGGTATAGAATTCCTGCTTCCTGTATGTGCCACCTGGGGAAGATGAGCTCAGTCTTATGGGGCAAACAGCCCATTTTGGAAGTCTAGACTTCCTGAGCCTACTGACAGCTATGACACATCACAGCATTATTTTGTCTCTCGCTCATTTACAATGAGTCACCGCTTGATCTGCAAGATACGCTACTTCAACGATAATGTTGAAAGCCCACTAATACTAGTCACAGCAAGAAGCCGCCCCTAAAACTAGGGGAGGAAATTACTTTACAGTTTTAATTTCAGACTATAAACTAGAATGACTATATATCAGATGGTTTTTAATGCTGCCTTTGGTACCAACACAAACAAGAATGATCACTTGGGAGAACACTGTCTGGAGTTTTGAATCAGGAGACTTAAACATATATACCTGCAATGTAGAGGAAAAGACATGAGTGGTGGACTTAGACAAACCTAGGTTCTAACCTCTGGTGTCATTTACTACTACCCATGGAAACTGGCGAGTTGTTCAACCTCTCTGAGTTTATTTCCCTGATTGCAATGATTGCAGCAAGTCCTGCCCTGGCTCGCTCTCTCTACCTCAAAGGATTATTGGCTAAGAATTAGGGTACTGGGGACAGAGGGCTGTGAAATGAAATAATGGCTAAGGAATACTTCTGTCCATTGAATAGTGTTCCTCACACAGGACAGGTTATAATTTTTGAGACTGGAATCAGCCATTAGACTTGAGAGTTCCTCCACTTCCACTGCATCAATCTGTGCCTCTGGTATGATCCTTAAAGTAGATTTGCCCATTGAAAATCTGTTTGGTCTCATGGATTAAGTTCACTGACAAGCAACCTGATGACCTGGCAATGGTTCTGAGACATACTGGAACTCAGTCCACCTGTACCACTTCTTATCTTCAGCTCTTAGGGCATAAATCACTGAATAACTCTAGAGGTAGAAAAAACAGGCAGGGTGATGATGCAGGTTCAATGAGGGGGTCACCTCTTCCCCTATTCTGAACTCTCCTATCTTTCTTTTATATTCTACCTTGGAAATCTGCAGAATGGTGCACTCCACCATTCTCTTGGTGACTGACATCCCCAGGCCAGCTTTCTCACAAGGAAATTTTTCCCCTTAACTGGAGATGTCCCCTTGTCTTGATATTTTCATCTCTCCTGATTATAAAAAATGTTTTTTAAAACACTGTGTCTTTGCAATGGTCAGTCTGAGATAGGCCCAGGGGATGAAGTAGCATTTATCAAAAATATCTGTAGAGAAGAAACTGTAATTTAAATGGGGTGACCAGTGGGGATGCCAACCCTGCTCCTGGATAATAAAACTAAATATTGTCAAGGTCTCTATTTCTTACCCAACTATACCATCATTTCTATAACTTATATAATTCCCAAGCAAAATGTTAATGCAGGGAGAGTATTTTGTCTTACATACCTTGACAAGATTATTCTAAAGTTCATGTGGAAGAATAAACAGATGGAACCAGTTGAGGAAAGTTTTCAAATGAAGAGTGATGAATAGGTGCTTGACTTAACAATTCTAATTTTAAAACTATGGCACTTACATATGAAATCAAAATTGAAATCCAGATCAATAGGAATAGTTTCACACTGAAACATATTCCACTATATTTATGGTAAAGTATCAAAGATGTATAGTAAAGGTACACCTTAAATTTATACAATGCTGTATGTCAGCTACATCACAATAAAACTGGAAGATTAAATAAATACATATATACATACATAGCCAAAAGAAAAGACATATGGTAAAGGTAAAGGGTAAAGATTAAAAGAAAGAGCTACCTCCTATAGGAAGCCTTCCTTGGTTATCTCAGTTCTGATTTAAATGTCCATATTTGGTAATTATATAGTATCCTGTGGATGTTTCTTTTTTAATATATATTGAAGTATGCCATATAGTTGTGTACAGAACTCTCCCATAAGGGTACAGCTCAATGAATTTTCACAAAGTTAACACACCTAAGTATCCAGCACTCAGGTCAAGAAATAAATCACTGTCAGAATGTCAGAAGCCCCCTCAGTCCCCTTCCAGGGATCGTCCCCACCTCCAGAACCAACGTCTCTTGATTGTCACTACTACTCTAACTTCTAATAAAGAGGCTGGTTTTGCCTATCTTGGAACTCTCTATCAATGTACTTATATAGTGCATACTCTTTTGTGCCTGCCTTCTTTGGTTCAGTATTATTTTTGTAAGATTTATCCATGTTGTTGGAGTTCATGTTTTCTCACTGCTGTTCAGTATTCCATTAAGGGGATATACCATGATGATATATTTTTCCAGTTTATCACAGATGATACTTGTCTTGTTTCGATTTGGGGGTTATGTGCTACTAAGTAAATTCTTGTACAAGTCTTTTGGTTGAACATATATGCACATTTCTGCTGGTCTATGCCTGGTGATGGAGGTACTGGGTCCTAAGGTACGTGTACTTGTATCCTGAGTAAACAATGCTGAGCAGCTTTCCATAGTGACTGTATCAATTTGCATGCCCACCAGTAGTGTATGAGGGCTTCCTTTGCTCCATATCCTCACCAACTCTTGGCATTGTCTGTTTCACTTTACCCATTCTGATGGGGTTCTAGGCGTACATCTAAAAGTACCCTGTCATACTTTATCTGGTTACTTGTCTGTCTCCCTCATGAGTTTGCAGGAATCCATCCTATAAAGTTAAGAAACCAAGGCCCAGAGAGGTTGAGAGAGATGCCCAAGGTCACAACTTATAATTATTCTTTACAGCACAGAAGTCCCTAATGGGCAATCTTCACAGGACCAGAGAATACAAACTGTCTTCTTAAAAAGAATTTAAAAAACTACTTCCAGATAATTAATACCACTTGCTTGTATTGCCACCGAGTTACTCAGGCACATGCGTGCACACACACACACACATACTCTGCATTTCTAGATGGAAAGTTTAATTTGGAAGCACACTGCTGTTAGTTAAATGATCCTGCAACCAAAAGCCATGCATCTCTCCCTTATCTCCCTTTGGTTAAATGTTTTGAAATGTTTCAAATGGGGTTGGCTCAAATGACAGCTCTTCATTTCACCTTGTTTCTGCAGATGCCATTTGTGGGAATGTTTTATGGTTCCAATAATTACCCACATCAAGAGGTTATTTTATTGTTTCTAGAGAAGTAGAGTCATAAATGTAAATATTGAGGCAGCAAATTGCCTCAGCTAACTAAAATTAGCAGTTCTTACTATATAAGCCATTGCATATATTTAGAATTTGTATTATTTAGGCTATTACTAATATCCTAAAATATTTTTCAGGCACAGATCAATGTGTGGAAGAGCTGAGGCCCATGCTGTTCTTTAAAAGCAGCCCGGAAATCCAAAAGATGTGGATTTGAATCCCAAACAACACTCAACTTCTCTGGACCTTGGTTTTCTCATCTCTGAAATGGGAGATTATAATACTAGCTATCTGCCAGTGTCACTGGCAAAGCCCATTAACAATTCTTGGGAAATAAAAATAGAACTGGGGTAATAAAATAAAGACTAACCTTTTTTTTTCCTTTGTGCTTAGTCTTGTTTCACTTGCTCACAGGAGGCCGTGTGCAGAGGCCTTGCCTCCCATGCTTCAGACTAGAGTTCTTAGCGCAAAATGGCTGCGCCGACACCTCAGCTCGGTGGGCCGTGTGCAGAGACGGGGCCCAACACCAGGATCCGGAGCATGAGCAGTACCCTGAGAACACTGCGCCCCCTCCCCACCCACAAGAACCCTGTGAGGCAGCCCCACCCCTAGCTGATCGAGGAGGGCACAGACTCTAGAGCACAATCTCATGCCTCTCCTTTCTTCGATCAAGGAGTAAAGCTTTCCTCTGCTTCTGAACCAAACTCCATCTTGTTCTATAGGCTCGAATGACATCAGGCAGGAGGACCCTTGCTGGGGACTGACCTGGGAGGGTCAGTAACACTGATGTTATTTGAGGTTAAGTAGACTATTACATAAAAAGACCTGACAATCATATACGCACAATTACTGCCTACTGATGACTGAGAGCTCAGGAATTCTGTCACACGACAAATACCATAAAGACCAGATAGCACGATGGCTGAGAGGTGAAGTTCTGGAGCCATATTGCCTGGGCATATATTCTGACTTTACCAGTTCCTAGCTTCAGCTTCTGTGTCCATAAATGGGTGGCAATAGTGCCAGTGTCAGTGTTGTGAAGACCAGATGACATAACCCGTGAAACCCGCTTAGAACAGAACTTGACACACAGCTGAGTGAATAGGAAACATTAGCGGCAAACAGATGTGGGCTGGTCTTGAAGACGATCAGGTAGGTTTACCTTAATGACCAGATAATGTGGAAATAAGGCTGATTTCCTCTGGTGCATGTCACTTGTCCCAACCCAGCCAACACCCTTCCAAGTCTAATATTTCTCCTGCTATGTTCCTCGAAATAGAAAATAAATGCCTTAATTATGAATAAAAATGGGATGTTTCTCTCCTAAGTGTCAGTAAAAATGATTTTTTTTTCCTGAGGAAGAAAATACTCAGCCCTCCTGGCAAATCCTGGCATCAGAGCCTTGCTGTGCTCAGCGTGAGGGGCTCGGTGCTTGCTAGGAGCCTCCGTGTGTACGTGCCTCAGCAGCTCTGAGCACAGCAAGGGCCTCAGCACCTCAGGCGGGTGGTGGAGTGGGGCAGCTCCACGTCCTGACACAGGCCAGTGTCCACCACAGAGCCCTTACACAAAGGGTGCCAGAGAGGATGGCCTCTCAGGCCATGGCCACCAAGACGG
The DNA here is from genome assembly GCF_048773025.1 of Camelus bactrianus. Taxonomy (NCBI): domain Eukaryota; kingdom Metazoa; phylum Chordata; class Mammalia; order Artiodactyla; family Camelidae; genus Camelus; species Camelus bactrianus. The sequence goes on along the minus strand of NC_133550.1, from coordinate 36,863,726 downwards.
TGCTTCACACAGGAACATGGCCCCAGCACACCACAACCGTGCTCCAAAAGGGATGCCTCAATGCCAGCCTTGGGAGAAAAATCTGGATTTTTAAATCAGTCTGGCCTGGGTTCAGATCCCAGCTCCAGCATTTAAAACAGCATGATCCAGGGCAGGTTATTTACCCTCTCTGAGCATGTCTCATCGTCTGTAAAGAATACTTAACGTAAGACTCAATCATGAAGAATAAACAAGATAAAGTGGGTTTGTAAAGCACTTCTGCCAGAAGCTGGCACGTAGCAGCTATGATTATAATTTTCCAAACCTCAGCACTAATGTACGTGGATCTTTCCGCATGTGACCTCTACAAGAGCCATGAAAGAAATGGGAGGCTCCTGCAAAGAGCATGGACTGCCTTTTATCTTCTGCTCTTTGGAATACAGAAGCAATTGGCTATTTCAGTCCTGAAGGGCCTCACGTGATCAGACCCTCAGTCAACATAGGCTGCAGGCCACAGGCCAAGAAGGCAGTGCCTCTCTTCACACAGCTTACAAACCAGCCAGGTTTCTTTTCTTATAGAAGTTTACTAAAAATGTCAAGAAGCAGCCAACACACTTCGATACTTTGACCTTTTTCAACCACTTCCGCTACAGGATCAGGCTCAGGAGACACGTGGTCTCACTTCCAAGGCTGTCATAGACAACAGTTTGCTAAATGTTTCACCGTATCGTAAGAAGGGTCACCAAATTCCCAAACTGCTACCTCTTCATTCCTGTTGCCCAACTCTTGACACCTGCCCAGGAAGCCAAGATCACATACTGTTAGGGTTTTTACAACAGTGGTTTATTCCCAGTTCCAATTCTATATTTAAAGGGATTCAGATTTCAGCTACTCTAATATATCAGGAACTGAAACTGGGTGCAAGCTCTGAAATCCGACAGCCTGGGTGCAATCCAGACTCTACAATTTACTACTGCATGACCTTGGATTCGTAACTTAAGTTCTCTGAGCCTCAGTTTATTCATCTGTAAAACAAAGATGGTAATCATTTTACCCTCTTCATGGGATTGTTGTGAGCATTAAATGAGTTGATATTATATAAAGCCGTGTTTGCCAGGCATGTGATAAGCTCTCAGTAAATGTTAGCTCTCATTATTATTAAACATCTAGTTGTTCTGAGCGTTGTGATAGTTACTGGGAAGGTCACAGGTAACAGGCTATAAACGTTGTCCTTGCTCTCATGGAGTTTACAGTATAGAAGCAAACATATCAAATATATGATTATACAGATAATTATTTATATTGCAAGAATGACAAATGCTATGAAGATGTTCCAGGTTGTTTACATCTTTGGTACACTGGGACTTCATAACTGAAAAGAGATTTGGTGAGGTGATCTAATGCATAGAACCAGCACTTGGAACAGTCTGCATGGAAAGTAAGCCTAGAAAAAGTCAACTCTGCTCACTTATTCCACTTTATATAATAATGCTTTAAAGTAGTTTGCATTGCATTTTAACATCTCTATAAAGGTAGGATGGTATTGCAATTAACAACAACCTCAGCAATTAGACTGCCTGAGTTCAAATTCAAGCTCTACCATGGACCGGCTCTGTGACTTCAGATACTTTCCATACCTCTCTGTGCTTTGGTTCCTCATCTGTAAAATGGACATGATAATACTTCCACCATGCTATTGGGAAGAGTAACTAATTTGGTTGATATCCATAAACTACAATGCTTAACACATAGTAAGGCTTCAATAAAGAGTAGCTCCTGTTATTATGTCATTTGAACTTCTCAACACCCCCACAGGGGTAGTTATTGCTTCCATTTTACAGATAAGGAAAGAGATGCCAAGAAATAAGCCAGGAATTCACAAAGCTAGAACTCAAAACCAGATCTCCTGGCTCTATATCAATGGTGATTTCCCGTACTCCCAGAAGTCTCTCAATTGGGGGGAAAAAAGTTCTCTTTGAAAAGTCAACACATAAAGATGTAGGTTAAAGTGCTTCATGAAGAGGGACGGCATTGTGGCATATAACTGAGCAATCCAGCAAAAGAAAAAAAAAGCCAAAGATTTTACTTTAAAATATAAATGAGTAGCAAATTAGCTGACTTAAAATGAGAAGGGTTAAGAATATTTCCTTGCATAATTTAATCTCTAAAGATTTGCTCAGAGTACCATAGTTTACATCAGGTTAAAACAAAAGATCACATTAGCCATTGCACAAGCTTATATTCAGTACTTTATCCACAGAGCAACATTAATAAGTCAGTTTTAGAGCAACTGTCAAGCTGTTATTATAGGATATAAGAAGGACTTTCAGGGGGTCAAGATTTTTAATGCAACACACACAATAAGCCTATGTTTATTCCACTATTGGCACTTATCTAGGAATTATTTTGTATTTTTTATTTTTTTAATTGGGGTGAAATATACATAACATCAAATTCATCATCTTAATCATTTCAAATGTCCAGTTCAGTGGCACTGAGTACATTCATACTGTTGTGCAACAATCACCACCATTCACTTCCAGAACCCTTTCCATCTTGCAAAACTGAAAATTTGTACCCATTAAATAATAGATCCCCACTCCTCCCTCAGAAATATAACTTTTAAATCCATCAAGTTTTTTAATCAGGATCATTTTCTTTCAACTACTTAGTTTTGGTTTTTAAAAATATTTTTTTACTACAATTTAAAAGCTTCTCAAGAATCCAAATATGATGCCATTCATTCTAATTAGAAAGTCATATTTAGTCACTTCAAGTGTCTGGAGATTCTCCCCATTTAATGCTGTGTGTGGCCCCACCCACGATTTTGACTTTAGAATCACACAACAGAACACAGCTGTTTGTAGATCCAGACTGGGTGACAAGGCAGAGGTTTCTAGAATCCACCCTAGGAAGAGTTTGTCACTTCATATCAGTCCCATTTTCACTGAAACAGAATAAAGGAGAGGAAGTTTCCTGCGTACACAAAACCCAGTGACTTATCTGGTCAGTTTGGGAGAATGTGCTGGTCACCTCAGCCCACACCCCACAACTATGCCTTCAAACGCGTTTGCCACAAGAGGCTGAAAATTCCAGTTGTTATCAGAGCCCTCAAAGAGACTTCATAACATCCAGTTCAACAGATAACAAGTCAGAAAGAGACACCATTCTTTGCAAATGACAATGAATTTTTCATCTCGGGCTTTTGATGTGTAAGGACGTATATATAGAAGGAAACGCTTTTATTACAGCTAATCAAAGAAGAGAGGCTTTTTTAAAAAGAAAAATTTATCAGGAGTTTCTTCAGGACAAACGGTGTGACCTGGGACTTTGTTCCTGGAAATGATGTGTCTCTGAGGACGATGGAAACTGCCGTGGGATTGTCTGATTGCCCCCTCCCCACTGGCACAAGGCAGCCCTTTACAAATGGGCTCCAGCCTGCTGTGGAGGTGGTGATGAAAACAGTCAATCACCTCACATTTATTTGACCTCGTGTGGTTCCCCCGGGTATCATTTCTTAGCTCTGAGCTTTGTAGATGCTGCCATTCTGCTTGCTAATGACATTAACACAAGTGTTGTGTCTCATCTGTGAGCAGTGGCCATTTTTAGCAAAAGCGCTTGGTCTGGAAAGCTCAAAATTCACTAAATACGCACATGCAAAGGGTTCTTTTAGAACAAGCTATCCGTACTAGATTTGACTTTAAAAAGAACTGCAATGGAAATATCTGTGCGTGTGTGTGTGTGTGTGCACACATGTGTGGTTGTTTGAGGGGGAAATCATGGAAATCCACCATTACAAAAAGCAGATATAAGGGGAAAAAATTTAGCTGTGTTCTTGCAGTTTAGAAGGTCAACTTTCCCCCTATAATTATATTAATATTCTGTCAAGTGTGGTGTGTGTATTTCATCCCATGAGCCCTGTTTATTGCTTACATATCCAGCACTTCTACGCCTGTACCTTTTCTTAAGGAAATCAGGTCAGGGCTCAGGGTTAGCCTGACCAGCTTGCCTCTCGGGTGAAGCTGGCCCCCTCAAGCCTTGGCCACAGTCATTTTTTCCTGACTGCTGGCCTCAATTTAGTGAAAATAAAAACATCAGAAGCATCTCAGTTCAGGCAACGCTTCTTGTGAAATGTTCATTTTAATGACACTATAATGCCACATCCCATTTCATTGTGAGACTTAATCAAAGGCAAAAATATATATATAATAAAAGATGTCTGGCTTGGGTGCAGGTGCTTCTTTGTCAGAGTGACCTTCTGGGGCAGGGGGAGTGGTCCACAGTAGTAGGTGCTTATGCATAAAGGCTGAGCTGCCCAGGGTCTGGGCGCATGTTTTTGCGTGACTCCAGAGGTTTGCTGTTTCTGTGTGTGTGTTCTGTATAGTCCTATACATATGGACCCCGGCGTTAAGACAGAAAAGAATATATACATACATAGAGAGAAAGGGAGAAAGAGAAGTGAATGTGTCAGGGAGCCCTGGGGTAACATGTGCATGCAGTGGTATGTGTGTGTGCCTGTGCATGTATGGTGGAGTGGGAAGAGTCTGCATGAGTGAGTGGTCTGTATGTATGTGGTGTACATGTGTGGTGTATGTGCAATCTGTCAAAGTATGTGTGTGTGCATGTTGTGTGTGTTCATGAGGAATATTCATGTGTGTACACATGCAGGGGACGTGATGTGGGACTGCATATATGATGTATGTGTTTGTGTACATTGTGTGTGGTGTGTGGGTGTGTACGGTGTGTGTCTATGCATGTAATATAGGTGTGGGTTCACAGTTTGTGCATATGATGTGGGTGTGTTTGCACATGGTACATGTGCATGCATGTGGTAGTATGTATGCAGGTAGCAGGTGTGTGAACACATAAATACACACTCACATGTCCATGTATATGTACATATATAATGTGCAGAGTCCCGTGGGATTCGAGTGTGCTCATTATACAAAAGTGTCTCATATTTATGGGTACATGTGGCCAACTGGGCTGCCAGTGACCCTATACACTGTGCATGGAGCCAACCATTGTTATTCAAAGGAAAGGACAAATCACATAACCTAAGTGCCAAGCCCTCAGTGGTCATTCGGTTTGGTAAATATTTTTGAAGAAGGGAGAGAAGAGCGAAAAGTAATCCAAAGAATTTCAAAATTAGGATTTTTTTTTATTTTGACATGGATGTTAGACTTTTAAGGAATGATACTAATTAATCATACCTCTTCCCTGATGAGTTCTGAACCCATTGAGGAGATAGACTCAGATCAGCAGACCTGAAATGATCAGCTTTACTTTCAAAAAGTCTTCCTTGATGAACTTGCCTTGACCTCTGACAGAACTGACTTGCCAACAAGAACCTCAGGTTTCCCTCCAAAGGGCACAGCCTCCCTGCTGAGTTTATGGTCTAGAGAGGCTGGACTTTCACACATCATGACCCTCTTCCCAGCCAGGGAAGAAGATGGAAAAAAGGACAGAGGCTTTCTTCCCAAGTTTTCTGTTCTTCCACAAGGTGGAAGTTCCTACTTTGCAGATAAAGGCAAAAAAAAAAAAAAAAAAAAACTTTATATCCCCATTTAATAGAAGAAAGAACTGAGGCACAAAGAGAGTGAGTAATTTGTCTAAGGTCACTCAACTCCTAAGCGAAGAGGTTGGGATTTGAGCCTAGACAGTTAAGGTCTTAAATTATGCTCTTAATTACCAGCCACACCACTAGAATGTGTACTATGCGTTGCGTGTGTGCATTTTTAATTTATGTAAGTGGTGTGGTGTAAACGGCACTGCTGATTGAAAGAAGAAATAAACTGAGATTTATAGCAGTTCTTAACTCATAAGATTGTTATAAGAATTAAATAATAACTTGTAAAGGGCTTGGAACAGAACCTGGCACATAGTAAGTTCTACACAAGTGTTATGTATTACTATATTTTTTAAAAACACAAAGAAGAAATACATCTGAAACACATTAGAATTACTGTTTATAAGGAATGGAATGGGGACAGAATAAAAAGGAATAAATTCAGACAAAGAAGTCTTGCATGAAACAGTGATGCTTATTTGCCTTGTACTCAGAAGTATGATTAATTTAATCCTCTTCAGTTTACATTATAAAAAAGAAAAAAACACAAGAATTTACTAACCAAGCTGTTATCAACCACTTGCCTTACTGAGTTGTAAGTGATTATCTGTAGGTCAGGTTTGTGGTAAGTCAACTATTCAAAGTTGAAAAAGCTCCCCCTGAAATTAGAATCAAAGTATACTTAAGTTGTGAATGCAGCTAAACCCAGTTCACCCCAATACCCATTCTGAGCCAACATAGCCACCAAGTAATAAATAAACAAATGTTTATTAAGTGTCTACTATGTGAAAGACACCGAATTGGCTATAATGAAGCAAAAGAAAGTCATTAATGTAAACTTTTAAAATATAAAATACTGTTTAAGGGCCAGATGAGCAGAACCAACTACAGCTGTTGAAAGCCATTTTCAACTACTAGCAGCTGGAGTACCAGAAAAAGTCTTCATAGGAGAAGTGGGAAATGGAATTAACCCCATCAGCTGCTTGAATAACTTCTAGTGGATCTCCTTATTACAGAAACAATCTAACTGTCCATCAATGGATGAAAGGATAAAGGAAATGTGATGGATGGATGGAAAGAAAGAAAGATACAAACAAACAAACAATAGAACATTATTCAGCCATAAAAAAGAAGAGGATCTTACCATTTGCAACAACATGGATGGACTTTGAGGGCATTGTGTTAAGTAAAACAAGTGAAAGAAAGACAAATACTATATGATCTCATATGTGAAGTCTTTAAAAAACAACAAAAACAAAAACAAAAACCTGAGCTCACAGATACAGAGAACAGATTGGTAGATGCCAGAGGCAGGGGCTGAGGGGTGACCGAAATGGGTGAAGCAGGTCAAAAGTTGCAGACCTCCAGTTACAAAATAAATAAGTCATGGTGATATAATATACAGCATGGTAACTATAGTTAATAATATTGTATTGCATGTAAGAAAGCTGCTAAAAGAATAGATCTTAAAAGTTCTCATTGCAAGAAAAATATAACTATGTATGGTGATGGATGTTAACTTGACTTATTGTGGCAACCATTTCACAGTATACACAAATATCAAATCATTATGTTGTATACCTAAAATTAATATAATGTTGTATGTCAAAAACTAATATAATGCTGTATGTCAATTTTACCTCAATTTTAAAATTTTTAATAAAATAAAATAATTTTTTAAAGAGATACTTAAGCTACAAACTAGCCAAGAGCTACACAGAAAGGGAAGACTCACGTAACAAAATAATTTCAACTGACTTTAGACTCCAGATTAACTAACACCTCCTGGTATCTGGTACTACAATTAAGATGGGTTCATTCTCTAAGAGGTGAGCCAGCAATGCACCATGGACAGCAGATAAACATGAAGGAAACTAGTATTCCAGAGATTGGGGGAGGGGGAAGTTTTTACACCAAATTCTTCTGAATCTTATCAAAATATTAATAATTACTAAACTATCAGTAATAAGATGCAAATGCAAAGTGATAGAATTACACTGTGGGTAGACTCCTAATTTTTAAAATGCATGTTTCAGTACAAACATCAAATATACACATGTATGATTCTTGCACTATCACAAATGATCCCAGGTCTAGTTTAAAGAGAAGTTTTGTTATTGTATGATTACTCTCATCAGGATTCTTAGCAATTCTAGACTGCCTTGGTCCAAAATGATGCAGAAATTTAGAAATCAGTAACCTGTGCACACTGACACGGTGTCTTCTTCATTAGTGAAAATGTGAAATCAAAGCTTTGACTTGGCCAGCCTTGTATTGGAAACCAATAGGCTTGGTTGTTTTCCTTCTTTATTTCGATAGGATGGCATTTTTTAAATAAGTTCTTGTGAGGAACTCATATTCCCTTTGGGCCTTGACTTTGTCTCCTAAAATAGGTCTCTTAAAAGCCATGTCTTTATTAGGATTAGATTTTGCTGCAAGTGACAAAAAGCCCAAACAACAGTGGCTTTGAAACGACAGAAGTGTATTCTCTTTCCAATGAACATCGGCAGTCCAGCATTCAGTTGGCAGCTCCATAGTCATAAAGGACCCAGACTTCTCCATCCTTTAATAAGGCCCACACCTTGGAGCCCAGATGACTGCTCCATGGAGTTCCAGCCATCACATCAACACTCCAGGCAGCAAAGGAGGAAGGGAAGGGAGCACATAATCTTTTTCAAGAAAACATTCCTCAGATGGGACACCTCGCTTCCCCTTAAGGCCCGTTATCCAATGCCACAACTCCTACAAAGGAGGCTGGAAAATGAAGTCATTAGTCCAAGCAGCCATGGGTCCGCCTAACAATAAGGGATTCTATTACAGAAGGAGAAAAGGAGAATGGATTCAGAGAATAATCAGCAAACTCAGCCACACTAGTCATGAGTAAAACAATCATTTTTATTTTTATGTATTCATTTCCCATCTTAGGATAACTATTCTGGTATACTATATATTTTCCAAACGTTTTTCTATCACTAGGCGAATGAAAAAGGAAGATAATATTCGACTATTTCTAGTATTCAATTGGACACTGTGTTGGTGATTTCACATTTGTTATCTCACAACAAGGAATTATCCTCATTTGGGGAAATTAAGATTCGCAGCATTGATATATGAAATAAGAGCATTTAAGCTTAAAGCCCCTCCTAGTTTTCTCCCATATTAAATGTACTCAACTAAATTCTTTTCCTCCTTAGAATTTATCAAGAACCCCTATTCAACTCTCCTGCTGACCAAGACCTCTTTTCCAAAGCACCAGGAAATAAATCAGATTCTGCTGTGCATCCGTGGAAAGGTGATTTACCAACATTTGCAGTGTGGAACAGAATTTCTCAAATGTTTCCATCTTTGTTTTAAGTCATGAATTCATGTTCTTCGTGCCCCCATCATTAACTAGATGCTTGCTTCACTGTGTGCAGTTCAGAAGTACCACGTAATGTTACCACTGCCTCTCGTGCTGTACAGCATTGGAATGCACTCACTTGGCTTCCACCCCAGAGAAACACCCAGCTTTCAGGATGTGCTCCCGCAATCCCTGCTTCCTCTCCACGCTGGAATATGTGTCATCTGTATCACTGGGAATTTCAAGGCAATTGAATTCATAATTGTAGCAGAAGATATTTACTGAGTGCTTCATATGTGCCAATGATGTGGAAATGATCTACGAGGTAGAGAGGACCGCTATAATTATTATTATCCCCATTTTATGGATGAAAACACAGGACCTTAGCAAGGCTTAGTAACATGCACCAGTTCTCATAATTAATATGCAGAAGAGCTGAGGCTTGAACTTGCCTCTCTTTGACCAAATAGCTCATACTCTTAAGCTGCCTACAAGGAACCAGGTACCACCTGAGGTGTTGACAGCACAGCAGGTGTGCCAGAGTCAGTCCCTGTCTCAAAGAATCACAGTCCGGCAATATCTTCCATTGCACTGTACTGTGACAAGTTCTAGGACTGCCTGAGCCCCACTGTTGTTGATGCCAACAGAGCAGAGTAGCTAATCTCAGAATCAGAATTTAAGACTCTCTGTTGTTGCCTATCTTTTATGTGTTCAGCACCCCTCTACCTGAGGACCAGACTCTCATACAGCTTTGTATCCTTAGTTCCTAACACAATCCCTGACATAATAAGTGGTCATGAAGTGACCCATACTATAGAACCAGCTTGTACAACCCAGAGTGAAGAGTGGGTACCCTGACAAATAAGGCAATTGAGGACTAAATCCACACTTTCTATGTGAGATGTTACCCACTCAGATATACACCTATTTCATTTTTCACCTAGTGGTATTAGAAAACACGTAAACTAGCTGGACAGAAAAATCCCATAGTGAGCAGCAGCTGGACTGTTCCTAATCCCTGGGGCAGCAACTAGCAGAGTGAGAAGGACAGACATTGACCATGTGACTGAGGAAGCAGCAACAAGGCAGGTTTCTGAGCAGCGGGGGAAACCTGGAGTGCTCAGGACTAAAGTTGTTTCCTTTCCCAAAAATGTCTGTCAACTGTCCAGCAGCAGAGATGAAGACATTATGCAATGACCCAAATGGACATTTGAGAGAACTGGAGGACAGGTCACTTCAGTAGCAAACTGGAACAGAAATAGCTAAAGCGGTAGAAATACAATTGATCAACTGATGAAGTCACATAACTTTAAGTCTACACAAATAGCAATTTCAGACAGAGAAACATAATTCTCTGCAGTTGCAAAGTCAACTCGAGTACAAAAAAAAAAACATGAACGTGTTTAAATCAGCATGGAAATCGGATCGGTGTGGAATATGAAAGAATTACCAGAGCCCAGAGAAAATACATGGTGACCAGTGTGGAAAGAAATGAAGGCCAATCAAACAAGAACAAGCAAAGCCTGTTTATTCAGTGCTTGCTCCAGCAAGGGAGTCAGCCACTGCCACTTACATCTGGCAGACCCAAGGCAGGCAGAGGAGTGGAAAAGCTTTACAGTGGAAAACAGAGGAGGCTTCAGGGATGCCCTGATTGGAGGCTGCTGGCATGAGGAGGCTAATTGAAGAGGGACAGCCTATGTGATTGATAATGGATGCATATTTGGCTTTCTCTTGTTAATCCTAAATTGGAAGTGGGGACAAAGATTAGGGAAGCTGGCAGTTATTAAGTGGGGCCATTGGGGGCCAATTTTTCCAGAGGTTATTATTTGGCTTCTTGGACAACTTGCTAGAGATGGTGGCCTGACTTCCTGCAAATCTTAGATAGCAGGCTGGTTTCTCAGGCTGGCTACTGTTGGTAATGGGTTGGTTTCCTGGGCTGGTTGCTGCAGATTGTGGGTCAGAGTTCTATTTTTGTATATAGTCTGGCCATTTTTTGTTTGTATATTCCATCTTTCACTGGGGAAACAAGTTTAGAAAAATCCAGCGCAGGACTGACATCAATGTATTGTGAGCAGGCCCGGGTCCACCCACCACTTTCTAGGTGTGTGACTTGTACCAAGTTGCTTGACTTCCTTAACCTTCAGTTTCCTAATCTGCAAAATGGAGATATTGCTTAGGAGTTTGATGAGGATTAAATGAAATAGGGCACATAGAGTGCTTAGCGTAGTGCCTGGAATACAAGGAGTAGCCAATTGATGTTAGCTGCTATTAATGTTATTAATATTATCATTAGCTTTTTTTACCTAGCCTAATCCAGGAACTTAACCAGGTAAAGGGGATGAAATTCCAAAGGACACCATTCCAGGGAAAATCCTATGGAGAGGTTTAACAGCATATGAAGAATATACTGGGTTATCTATATGATAACAAAAAAATTAACTGGGAAAAGAATGTGAATCCCCTCACCCTCTGAGAAGAATACTACCAGACAGTTGCCTTTGATGTCTTATGTTTGCTATCTTATGATTGATAACTAATCTGCCTAAGAGTAAATTTACTCAGGAGTCACGTAACAACAATATGAAAAAAACAGAAAGTACAGGGGAGGTAAAAACAGTCTGTAAACTTGTGAAACAAGACAACCAAAGAATACAACATAAGAAGAATCTCATGACATCTCCTGAGGTAGGCACTATCATTATGCCTATTTTACAGACAAGAAAACGGAGGCAGAAATGGGCTAGTAACCTGACAGTCATAATTAGAGTCAAGGAGAAAGCTTAGCAGCTAAGGAGAAAGTTGCAGCAAAAAAAAAGCCTGGATGGCTCTATTAAAAACATACCACAGAAATAGAGGTTTAGGTAAAAATGAACTTAAGAGTGTGGAACAAAAAAGTTTATAACACCAAGTTGTCTTTTCAAAATGTCCCCATATTATGAAATGCCAGCATCTTCCATTTTAGCACTTACAGAACCACTGTATTTGGTTATATTTGCTTCCCACATTTTGCCTTAAGTTTCTCTTTTTGTACTTTCCAATGGGGAGAAAAACGCCTGAAAGGGGCAAATTATTCCTTTTGCAACAGGACTTAAACTTCCCCTCTCTCAGCCTTGGCCTCCAAGGTCCCAAGGACCTCCTCTAAGCAGCCAACACAGGGCAGGCTTTTGTTCAAAGAGCCTGAGTTTGTATTGTAAGAAAAGAAGAGGAGAAGCCAGTAAAAATGTTTGGTTGATTTAACGAGGCAGTTTGTACCTTCTGGAATGTACAAGTTGTTAATAAATTGCATTTCTTCCCTTTTTATAGAGTACATTCCTAGTGTGGTGTTTTGGTTTATGTTTTATGATAGGTGCTATAGTTTCAGCGTTTGAATATGGGTTTCATTAATCCTTAATTTGTGCCTCTACCAGAAGGAACAGAGTCTTGTAGACTTTGCGCACAGTGCCCTCTCCTGGATGAAGTCACATCTCCTTTCCTGATCTGCAAAGCTTACAACGATATGGATGAAAAAGACAAGGGGAGGGTCTGGAGGCCCCGGATAGGGGGGATTGTTGATATCTCCTGGGGGTGTGACGAGGGGTGCCCAAGGTGGATGGCAAGACCCAGGCCCAGTCCCATCCCAGTGAAAGGAGAGTGAGCCCTGCACTTTCATGGCTATAAAGAAAAAAAGAAAAGAAGAGCCAAGGAGAGGATGTGATCTCTGTCCGGACCCAGAAGTCTAAACACCTGACAAGGAGTTGGATGGATGAATTTAATCTCACCTCAGACTGGCGCAGGGACTCAAACAGAACCTTGATGGGCTTCAAGAAAAAATACCACATACTTAATACTTAGAATGACTCCTGGAAATTAGATCCTGTTCATCTACGAAATTTGTTTAGCTCCATCAAAGCAACTGAGTTAGACCAAATTTAAGGGATGCTTTTTAAAGTGTTAGCCTGGAACTTGAGGAAATAGCGGTTTCTCTATGAAGAATAGGGAAGGGGTGTGTGATCATTGGTGGTGTTCACCGATATTTCTGGCTCTCATTCTGGGCACAGATGAAGATTACCCTTCCTGTACCTCCATGAAGTTAGATGTGGCCATGAGGCTTGCTGTGGCAAATTAAGTGTGGGTGGAAGTTAAGCCTTAAAAAATTGGTGCAAGATTCGCCACCTTTCCTTCTTTTTTCTACCACAGGGTGGGGAAATACAGCCCACAGACCAAATCCAGCCCACTGCCAATTTTTATAAAGTTTTATCAGAACACATTAATGCCCAACCCTGTAGGTATAGTCTATGGCTGTTTGTGCAATGTAACAGCAGAGTTGAGTAGCTGCAACACGGACCATATGGCCCACAAAACCCAAAATATTTACCATCTGGCCCTTTTCAGAAAAAGAAGTTTGTCAACCCGCGCTCCCAATGGTGAGGGTCCCTAAAAGAAAACATCGTGGAGCACAGCTCATGCTGGACAAAACAGACACGCAGCATGAGAATAAAATAAATCCTGGCTGATACACAGGGTGAAAAAAAAAAGGCCTCTAACAAAAATAGAAAAAGAGAATGTATACCCAGAATCTAAAACATCTTGAAAGAAGCTCTCCAAATATTAATGATGGAAAATATGCAAATTCAGTGTCACTGACATTATTCTTTTAAGGTGGGGAATAAGCATGATCCCCAAATGCAAATGAGGTCGTTACCAGGTAAGCCAGACAAGTGTGACATTTTTCCCCCTAAAATCCAAATGAATTAATTTCTGTATCTAAGGAAGGCCAGTCAGCCCTAATCAGACACTAGTTTGTTTTATGAGAGGACTAAAGAGGCTCATTATAGCAAATCCCATGCATGCTGATAAATTCCCAAACTTGGACTCTCATAAAACTGAGGAACACACTTCCCATTGCTTTCCGTGCTTCTTCTGAATCACTGAGCCAGAGGCAGCCGCCTGATTTGTGACCTTCAGCCATCCCCCATCCCTCGTAGATCATTTCTGCCTAATAGAGCCTTAAAATTGTCATCATTTTCTTTACTTCGACATTTGAAAGAAATGTTAAAGATTGATCCACCACTGGGTTGGTTATTTTGAAACTTCTCCCAGCTGGCTAAGAAGGAAGTAGTTGTAAATAAATGCAGTTTTCCTGTTCATTTTAAACAGTAGCAATCACAACAATTTCAGCAACACAGAGACGAAGGGAGGGGAGGGAAAGAGAGAACTGAATAAATGGTCCACAGGCAATGAATAAGACCCCTAGGGAATCAGAGTAAAGCTCTTCCCAGTTCCCTCTCATGGAAAGTTGTAACCACTTAGTTATCAGGAGTTTGGAAGAAAAGGAGCACTTCCTGCCCATGTTTTCTATCAGCCTTGACGTCACATCTGGTTAAGTCTAATAACTCCTCTGTGTCCCAAGGCAAGATGCTGAATACTGAAGAGGCGCTGCTCCTTGTTGATCCAGCAGCAGTTTACAGGTGGTTCCACTGGACCCTGGTTGAAATAGTAGGTATCCCACAAGATCACTGCAGATAAATAGGGAGGTTCCATCTGTGGCCCTAGGAATCAATTCATCTGAAACGGGGAGTGGGACAGAGGAGGGGGCAGGAATGACGTACTCAGTCTCAGGGGTCAGCCTCTGTGCGTGCTGTAAAGCAGCTCCAACGCCCTGACCCTGGGTTTGTGCTGCTCACAACTGCTTCATCCAAATTCGGCTCAGAATGGAACTTCTTCTCATTAGTACAGAACTCCACACTCCCTTGGGCTATGATAAGTGTTCTCTTACAGGCCCAAAAACTAAGGAGAAAGAAAGCAAGGGTTGGGTTTTTTTTCCCCCTTTTGCCATTAGTGCCAGCCTTCTCTATAAGCCTGTCTGGCTCCTTCCAGTCTATTCCAGGACAAGTAGAAATGAGCTTCCCAACCCCAGCAGGGCAGGTAGGACCCATAAGAACGGAAATAGAGCTGGGGGCCTTGGTTGAAGTAGTTTGAATGCAGTCCAGCATTTTGGTTTTGCCATTTGCCTAGGGTTGCTTGTCAAGATCGCAGACAATTTGTTACTGGGGCAGCTGCTGACCACACTGGAAAACAGAAGTTCAAAATGGCCTCACTAAATTAAAGGTGAGATCCAAAGCCACCAGCAAATGAGGATTAATAGAGGACCCCTACTGCATCTTAGATTAAGGGTAAAACAATAAAACTACCCAAGTACAAACAGCATATGAAAGTGCTGGCTATGAGTGTGCATGGGAGAGGAAGATCTAAAGGTCTTAGTGGACAAGCTCATTGAGCGAGCAAGGTAATAGAAATGTTAACCAAGAATATGAAAGACAGAAATTATGAAACAATCTTCACAGATTCATAAGTTCTTTTATTCAACAACCTTTACTGAGCGCCTACTATGTGTCATGCATTGTGCTAGGGTCTAGAACAAGAGTCAATAACCCAGAACCCACAAGCTCTCAAATCTCGCCTACCACTTGTTTTTGCATGGCCCCGCAAAGGATGATTTTCACATTTCTATAGCATAAAACATTAAAAAGGAGTATTGGCCTTTCAGAGACAACAGCTGTTCCAAGAATAAAGTACAATGCCTCTTGGCCTGCAATGCCTAAAATATTTAGTATTTGGCTCTTTTCCAAAAAAAAAAAAAAAAAAAAAGTTTGCTGACCCCTAATCTAGGGATACAAAGTTGAATAAAAAATAATCCCTGCCCTCAAGGAACTCACAGTTTGACATGAACTCAATGATTAGTATCACAGCACTTTGCCCTTTCCTGGCTTCACAACTCAGAAGCAAGACAGAAAATAGGAAGAAGGCTCATGGAAAGTTATAAAGATTAATGAAAGAATGGGAGAAAGAATTTATGAGAAAAGTTTAAAAGAATTTGGATAATTTATTCTCGAGAAAAGGAGACTATGGGGAGACTTAAGAATAGTCTTCAAATATTTGAGGGGATATTATTAAGCAAAAGGCTTTTCCATTGTGGACATAAAGATTAATAGAATGTAGGCTAAAAATTTTTATTACAGAGATGGAAGGATTTCCTGGAAGGCTTTTAAACTTCTACAATGAATTGAGAAATCCATTTTCTTTAATCCTCCAAAACTAGTGTCTTTTCTCATCTGTCTGGGAGCTGTTAAGTATTGTTTGAGTGTTGCCTGAACTACAGGTAGAGGTGGACTAAACACCCATGTCCAAGCCAGCTCTCTGATTCTTCCATTCAGAAGACTGGGATTTTCAGAAGGAAAAAGTCTTTTGCCCCCTCTGGGTCTCAATTTCCCCTTCTTGCAAAATGAGAGCCTGATATGCTCTGAGTATGATTTCTTGGGCTGAAACTTTGAAATGGTTCAGCAGCCAAGGAAAGCAAAAGAGCTTCAATGGTCTCATCTCATGATAGAGGGGGCAACAGATGTTATTTTGGTCTTCATGTGAACAGAGAAATTTAGACTCAATATCTGTTTTAATCCAAAGGTAACCACCAGTTGGGGAAAAAGTAGAATATGTTTACTAGAGGAAAAAGACCAAAGAAAACTTGAATAAATGACTAAAGATTGTAAAGGCACAAAAGGGGAAATGTCAAAGAGGCATGCACAAAGAAAGATATAGAATGAGAAGATAAAAATAAGAACTGACATTCCACAACCACAGTCAACATGATGGGGTGATAAACTCCTCCTGAGAAGATGTACTCTTAGATTAGATCCAAATTCAAAATTCAACTATATGCTGTTTACAAGAGAGCCACTGAAAACCAAATGGCTCCCAAGTATAAAAAATACAGGGTTCAATACGGACCTTGGTTCATGATATGCATGTTTAAGTTTTTAGGGGTGAAGTGCACTGACGGCTGCAAGTGACCATGGAATTCATCAAAAAAAAATGGACTGATGGATGGATAGAGAGATGGATGGCTAGATACGTGAAAAATACAGGAAAATATAAAACATAGAAGCTAGGATGTGAATATATGGATGTGTACTGAACAATTCTGTATGTTTGAATTTTTATAATCAAAACTTAGGGGAAAAAAATAAACAGTTGGCCAAAAGTAAACCAAACAAGTACAAAGAGTAAGATTTCATTTTTTGTGTGTGCACTCTATAGATGCATATAGAAAAAGAAAGCTTTTTAAAAGAAGTGATATTTGAAGTAGGCAGAATCTGAGTTATTTGGGCTTCTTTGCCCTACTCTTTTTATGACTTCGGTAATAATTCCAAGGCCCATACCAGGAGGTCAAATCATTTTACTGTGCTCTGTGCCTCTTTCCAAATGTGACCATCCCTTGCTTTTTAGGGAAGATCATAAAGAAGCACAGTTTAGAGACAGTTTTTAGGAACTGGTGCTTATTAGAGGCTTCTTTCTTTATGCTGCTTTACATCAAGAACTCTCCATCAGTAGGACACTGGTCTTAGAATCAAATGAGGTGTAATTTCACCCCAGTTTCATCACATTGTAGCCACAGGCATCTTATTTAAACACTGGCCTTTGGTCAAAAAGAGATGTAACACTGGATATGTTATATACTGCTCATTATGACATAACTACGTCTCCACTCAAATTTCTAATAAGCATCTGACACTTAACATGTTAAAACCAGCACTGCTGATTTTTCACCTCAAATCTGTTTCTCTCACAGTTTCCCCATCTTAAATGGGGAGGTTTCTCAGGCCAAAATCCTTGGAGCCGTCTCTCTTCCCTCTCTTTCTCTTCTACCTCATATATGATGCAAATCCTGCTGGCTCAACCTTCAAACGATACCCAGAATCAGACTGATTTCACCACCTCCAATGCTACATCTCAGGTGCCAGCCATTATTGTTTCTTTTCTGGGTTATTGCAACAGCCTTGGATCTGGTTTCCTGGCTTCAACCCTTCAGCCCTGTAGTTTAGCCTCAACACATTAGCCAGACTGATCTTTTAAAACGATGTCTGATCATGTCACTTCCCTGCTCAGAACTCTTCAGTGGAGCGCCATCTCAATCAGAGTAAAACCCAAAGTCCTCCAGTGGCTTACGAGGTTTCCCAGTGGCTGTCTCTGAGACCCCATCTTCCCCTTTCCCCCATCACGCACTCGGCACCAGCCACACCAGCCTCCTTGCTGCTCCTTGAACTTGTCAAGCACATGCCAATCCCAGAGCGTTTGCTCTTCTCTCTGCCTGAAACTCTCCTCTCCCTGATACTGATTCACGCCATCCCATCCTTCACATCGCTGCAAAAATATCCACCTTATTTATTGACCGTCCCGGCCCAACCATGTGACATAACGACACCCCACCGCCACCACCACACTCCCTACTATGTTCACTCTGCTTTATTTTTTCCATAGCACTATCGTTCTCCAGCATGTGACATACTTCCTTCTTTCCTACTGTCTGTCCCCCGGGTACAGAAGCTCCAAAAGGCCAAGAGACTTCGTTTCGGTCTCTACCGGAGGCTCAGAACTAGAACGGTACGTGGTACTTGTTTTCTCCTCAGTAAATATTTGTTGAAGGTATATAAAAATGCTTTGAATATTATAAAGCCCTCAATACATGTGGTGTGACATTATTACTTACACGGGTAGGCCAAGGGAGAGTCTGTTTAAAAAAAAAAATCCCCAGTTCATTTTTCTCCTCAATTTATGCTCTTTGCTACACATAAAGAAATTCTTTGTCTACTTACAGATTAGAAACGGCCAAACTTGGTCATGTGACACCCGGGGTGTTACTCAAAATCGTTAACAACCTAGAACCCCTCAGAATGGACACAGTGACCAACTGTCACCCCGGCAAAGCCCATTAACAATTCTGAGGAAATAAAAATACAAACAATAGTAATCTGGGTAATAAAATAAAGTCTAACCTTTTCTTTCCTTTGTGCTTAGTCTCATTTCACCTGCTCACAGGAGCCGCGAGTGGAGGCCTCGCCTCAAGCTCTTCAGACTACAGTTCTTGGTGCGAAGCAGCTGCGCGGCTCCTCAGCTCTCGCTGCACACTAGCGCCGACGCCCGCGACACCCGGGCCAAGATGGCGGCGGCGGGCCGTGCGCAGAGGCGCTGCGCCCGACACTGCAGTCTGCAGCCCGAGCAGCACGGCTGCCCCCACCCTCGAGAACTCCGCTCCCGCGCTGTGCCAAGAACCCATAAAGCAGCCTGGCGAACGGCCTGTCGGGAAAGCGTGGGCTCGAGCGAGAGCTCGCACCTCTCCAATCTCTGATCAAAGAGTAAAGCTTTCCTTTGCTCCTGAACTGAATTTGGTCTATTTCGACTGGCGTGAGTGACACTGGGCAGAAGGACCCTTGTTGGGGACCGGCGTGGGAGGGTCGGGAACACAATCAAAATAAAACAGCTGAAAAGACTGTGTACCAGAGGAACACCAGCCTGGGGAAACTTAGGATCAATGACTATTCTACTACACTGTTATCTTTAAAAACGTGTGGAGAAATAATCATTGAATTAGGAATCAGAAAAAACCTGGGTTCACTGCCACTCAACTCCAACTCAGTTTCTCAGCCTCAGCAGTCGTTGATGTGGGGGCTGTCCTGTGCATTGTAGGGTACTTAGCAGCACCCCTGGCCTCCACCCACCAGCAGCATTTCTTCTCACTTATGACAACCAAATATGCCTCCAGACATTGCTAAAAGTCTTCTGGGTGTTGAGAACCACTATTCCAACTCCTAGCTATGGAAACAAATAAATTAGTAAACCTCTATAGGGTTTAATTTCCTTGTTTGTAAAAGAGGACCTGTAATACCTGCCACACAGGATAGCTTTAAGGACTAAAAGAAATAATACATACAACAAGTACTTAGCAAATTTTACCATATTACTATTTTTGTATCTATTCATTTATACTCCTGACAAATAATAAGCTATTTATCTTGCTCTAATAAAATGACTTTGCTTATGTAGGCTACATTGATGATGGGCGTACTGCATTTCTACAATCATAAAGTTGAGATTTTTCGTGCCTTATCAGGTCACACCTGCAACACACAAATTATCTCCAAATCCATTCCCTGGTTGGTTTCTCCCCTTAAAGAGCATGCCCTTTAAAGAGTGCATTCAGAGACAGTCTGCTCACCCATGGTTAATTTTACGGGCTGTTTATCTACAGCAGGATTTACCTGAGTCTATCTTGGTAAATGTAATGAAGCCTGGGTGTTCTTTCATGGGGAGGTGAGGTGAGGCTAGTGAGAGCAGAGCAAAGTCTTAGGCTAGTTTCAGAAATGTCATTTCAGAATCACTTAAATTGGAAAAGTTCTAGACAGTTCTAAAAGAAGAGCTCCGGTAAACAAACTCATCACAACAAATAAGACAGAAAACCCACGTCTGCTCTTTGGAGGCAGAGAATAGTGCAACCTTTGGTGTGGATTCTATCTTGAAAACTATTAATCACCTGGTCTGCCAATTTTTCAATCCCCTCAAGGACTAGACAACTGCATTGTGCAGTAGACTATATCCATGGTGATATTAATTTACATCTTTCTCTAGTGAAAAGATTTAAATGGCTGGTAGGATTCTCGGAGGGATGGGTAGAATTGCCGTCATTTTACAAATGAAGAGAGACAGAGAGGTTTGGTAATCTGTGCAAGGTCACACAGATAATCACTGACAGAGACAATATTTGAACTCAAGTCAGCTAGCTTTGAATCCCAGCTCCTTTCTGCACTGGAATATGTCATCATTCTTGGAGTTCATTACCACTTTCCCCACAGAGAGCAATGGCAGGAAATATCAGTGGGTTTTAATAGCATCAGCACCTTTACAAAACGAGAAGCCCAAAACACTGAGAAAAGAAGTTGGGTTAATGACAGGAAACACCATCAGCTCTCTCTGGAGCGACTGTTGGTGAAGGAACACAGGCAGGAGCTTATGCACCTGGACGCTCAGGGAGATTCATACATTCTCTTTGAATTGTTAAGCTGCTGAACCCTATGCCCACAGGTACTTAGCTAATTTTACCATATTACTATTTTTGTACCTGCCAGGTGGGACGCATGCTATGGAAACTTCCTCCATCAGTGGTGGTATTCAATATACGTACACCTAATTCAGCAGAGGTACTACCCAATGAGAGCAGATAATGACCTCAGAGACCTCCTGCTGCACAAACCCCTCTTTAGTTGGTTGATCATGGAGCAATGGGGGAGGGAGGGGGGTGGTTCCTTGATGTGTGGACACTCAGAGGGACTTGTGATGACTACTTACCCACTAGAATAGGAAATTTTCAATATTTTAATAACTTACCCAGCCATTCGGCCCTGCTCCATATTTCCTAGATATGTGACCTTACATGAATTATGTAACCCTCCCAAGCCTTTATTTCATTTATTTATAAAATGAAGATGATGATAACAGTGCTGCTTACCACCCAAAATTGTGAGGATTAAATGAGATGCAAGTAAAGTGCTATGCACTGTTCCTGGCATGCATTAAATGCACAATAACTATTAGTACTCATTATTTTTAAAGGAGAAAACTTGAAATATAAAACATATCACTTAAATTTGGTAAAAATGAACCTGAGTCTCCTATATTAGATGTCACTGTTTCCTAAGGTCAGACAAACATGGGGTAGTCTGCCCCCTCACTGAATCGTGACGTCCAACCCTGGTAATTGAGTCAACTTGATTCCCTTTCGGTTCTATTCCAGGCACTGGTACTAATTTTGTCTCCAAATAAGACAAACAGGGTGACCTCTCTGTCAACAGGGTGCCTTATGGACTCAATCAAGATTCATTCTGTTTCTACCAGCGGCTGAGTCCCCCATCTGGCATCTCAAGTTTTCCATTGAGAAGCCTCAATCTTCCCAGAGGTTACACAGAGTTTCACGCACCAGCCCCGAGTGCCTAGGTTTCCTGTCCCTCAAGACTGGTCACCAGTACCCTGATCCCTGTCCCTGTCTGTCCCAATGCTCACTGCCAATTTGATCAGAACTCAGCTTCTTCAAAGCTGTGTGAGTCTCAGGCAAGCATATTTTCCAGATCTTGGATCCTCAGTAGACCCTGGATTAAAAGGCTCAGGAATCCCACATGTTCTTCCCTTGGACCCAGGGATCCAAGGGATCTTCTAAACATCCTTCTGTGCCAACCCTGGATATGCTCCTACACTTGGCCCCTGTCTTTGGCTGATCAAGGCTTCAGGCAGTAAAGCATGGTGGTTATGAACACAGTGCTGGAGCTGCACAAAGGAGAGTTCAAATCCCAGGTCTACCACTTACTAACTCAATGTCTTCAGCAATTATTTATGCTTTCTAAACCAAATTTATAAAATGGAGATAAAAATGAATACTTCCCAAGTTGCTGTAAGGTGGAAAGAGGTAAATTAGGCTTAGTTCCATAGTTGGCACAGAGAAGCATTCCACAAATAGTCTTATTTTTAATGGAAAGTCTCCTCCCTCTCTCCACTGCAACTTAATGTCTGGCCATTTTTTACCTATTTAAACTAGATCCTTCACAAAACTACACAAAAGCCTGGACAGCTGTTCATACCAATATTTTTAGGTCTCTGAATCAAAATGATCCAAAACCGAATTTGGACATACACTGTTTTTACTATTTGTTTGTACAACTTCATTCCTGCAACAAATATATAGTGAGCATCCATCAGGTGCCCAGGCCTGGGCCGTGTGAAAAGACAGAACTGATACTTGTCCTCATGGAGGTTACAGCTCTGTTCCCCAACCAGAATTAAGGGGCTTTCTTTCGTGGAAATCTCCTTACTAATCCAGGACGGTGTCTAGCACAGTGCTGGCTTGAGAATTCTTTTGCTAGTATTTGTTTACATTTTCCAACATTTTCGATGGGAGGCTATTACCCTTCTAATTTTAAAATGCATTAAATATTAAAAATACTGGCTGACGCTCTAAGAAGTGTATGAAAGTAGTGTCAGGCCACTTTATCAAGCAGGGAAGTCCTGGCCGTCCCACTGCAATGGCGTTGGCCCATCCCAGGTAAGCTCCTGAGTTAACAGCCACTGCTGGCTCTTCATCTCCTGCTCAAAGTCCATTTTCTTCCCTCTAATTACTTTGCCATTTTTCTAGGCCTGAACCACCCAGTATTTCAAAATAAATACTGTGTTTAAAATCCAACCAATTTCCTCTGGAGGTTTAGAACAGATACCAGTTACTTTATCTGGATTCTTTAAACAACCACCAGCAAAAACTCCAATTGCTACCGTCAGTCTCTTAGAATAGCAAAGAAACTTCTCTCTTTGAGAGTTGCTACGTATGATGCCACTCTGTTTTAAAGGGTCTTCAATTTTGTGAAGTTTAGAAATTAATAATACCTTTGGGGGAAAAGTGCTGAAAGGTAGGCAGGTCTTGTCACAGGAAAAGAAAAGAATCTTTCCTACTTTGCTGTGATTAGCTGTATAAATTGTAGTGCGAGTTCCAGAGCCAAATGAATTAGTATGCATCTCACCCAGAGTTCTTTATTTGTTGAAGTAAAATGCTTACAATCTTTGCTTGGGGGAGAAAAAGAGGGTATGTCATTGACTGAATATGAATTAATCAGTACTTTATGGACAGAACCCATAATTTTAAAGCAGGGATAAAAGGCAAGGCATTTATCAGGGTTCCACTCAGCAATCTCCCTCTGTCATTGCTAATAAATCTTTTATGAAATGGAATTTTGCAATCTTTGCAGGAACATTTCCTCCCCCCATCAACCTTTCCTTGGAAGACAAAAATAAGTTAGCATTCATCTTTGATATTTTCTCTTCCCTTCCCTATTTGAATTTCCTGTACTCAGAGAATCTCCGAAGCTCTTTCTTTTCAAAGCTTTTTACCCAAATTTATAAGTTCAAGACCTCTTTCATCAGTAGAAATAATTCATACGAACCTTCTCCCAAGAGATTAGAGGCAAGAAGCTGAGTTTCACGTGAGAAAAACAATATTTTAGTAAGTATAATACCCCAGGCCTGCTAAACAATCAATGTTTATAGATGGAGTGACACAGTCTGTAGACTAAAGGAGTTTGGAGATAGATAAGAGGATAATTAAAGGCTACGACATTCCGGTTCTAATGCTTTATAATTTTTCTAAAGTTTCTATAACTACTCATAGAAACAAGATTCTGCTGAATTATAAACAGCCTGCCAATAACCTCATGATGCCCTGATTTAATTAGGATTTTATGCTCCTAGTTGAAGGTTAGTTTCATTAGTTGTGAAATACGCCACTGGATGTCTGGATTAAGATTTTAACAGAACCCTAAATGTGGAGTAGCACGTAGCCAGTTTCTAGCCGCTTAAATCATGCAAACAGACGTGTGATCATTCTCCCCGAGGTTGGTAACTTTTTATTTTTAGCCACAAATCCACAGGCCATCTCTCTTGGTTAGGAATGGGGCCTGATGGCCGGTCGAAAGCTTAAAAAGGTACATGACTGAGAAACAAGTTGTTAAGAGGCTATAATGAAGGGCTGGCGGGAGGGGGGTAGGATGCCCATAATGATTTTGCCATTAAGAGTGCATTCCATTTTACAGCTTTTGGATTTATTTATAACAACAGGTGGTGGTATTTGTGGGGAATTGCTTGTTTTTTCATTTGAGAAGGGCAGCTCCATACATCTGCTAGAAGGCGAAACAAAACCTTTTCCAAACACCGTTTTCCTCTCTCTCTGCATCACCATTAGGAAGCAAGAATTTGTAGCAAAAGGCCACCCTGCCATTATTTCTTCCTGATGACACTCATTTAGCAGCCATTAAAATGCAAATAGAACTATGATTTTTAGATCACAAAATTAACATTAACGGTTGGATGATTGATTAAAGGTCATGGCAACGGTATAACTTAATTTCTTAGATAATTGTGTTCAGTTTTCTGCAGACTGTTTGGGTTTCTGAATTAATTTTATCTGTTGTTGAACACTGACAGGTGCAGTAATTGGCAGCACTCCTTGGGGCTCATTTCTTCCTAACCGCGCCCTCTCGTCTTCCTTGAAGCCATCGTCTAAAACACAGAAGAGAAGGACAAACCAGCCAGTGCAGAACCAGCGGACTCGCGAGTCTGGGCCAGGTCACTGGAGGGGTTGTTACAGACCTGGAATGCTCCAAATAGAACTCCATTCCATAGCTAATGAGTTTTTGCCCTAAGAACTTCCTGCATCGGGCTCACGAAGTGGGGAAGGGGGGTAAAAGTAACCCCTGGCCCTCCCCTGGGGCTCAGGCTAGCCTCTTCTGAGTCCAGGTTGAAGGATCCTGTCTCAGACCCATTTTTCTTTAATGGAGGCAATAAGCCATAAAGAAATGTAATATTAAACCACCAGCATTTCATTTCACCTCTATACGTGAGAGTTCAGGCAGTGACCTAGTAAACTGAGATAAGAAGTGGCCAGAGATTTGGTCTATCTGCTCTGCTCCTCAAACATCAAAAAAATCAAACATATATGGTGCTTACCTCACAGGCTAAATACTTTATTTAATCCCAATAATACGAAACTCTGTATTGTAAAGTCAGGAATTCACGGGAAAAGCACCATAGCATTGAGAGAGTTGAATTAAACTTTATTTTATCATCATCATCATCATCATCTCTTAAAGTAGTTTCTCCTGGAAGTTTCATAGGACATCATCATCATCATCATCATCATCATCATCATCATCATCATCTCTTAAAGTGGTTTCTCCTGGAAGTTTCATAGGACTTTGTTTTATCATGATGGATTCTATTTTGCAAACCTCTGTCCATCAGCTGCTGGACTCTAGCTCAAATCAAGCAATGCCCCTCAATAGCTGAGCTACCGAGTGCTTATTAACAGGGGACTTTGATGACGTCATCCTGGCACAGCTTCCTCGATGTAAACAAATTCACTCTTAGATCAAAACAACTTGACCTCCCCCTCTTTTCCTGAGCGCTACCTAAGGAGGTGGCAGCCGTCTCCTAATCTGCATCACGCTGCCCTCAGACCCCTCGAGAAGCCCAAAATGGCCAAAAAGAGGACCAAGAAGTTTATCCGGCACCAGTCAGACCGGTATGTCAAAATTAAGCAGAACTGGTGGAAACCCAGAAGCACTGACAATAGGGTGCGCAGGAGACTCAAGGGCCAGATCCTGATGTCCAGCATCGGTTACCGGAGCAAAAGGAAAACAAAGCGTGTGCTGCCCAGCGGCCCCCAGAAGTTCCTGGTCCACAACGTCACAGAGCTTGAAGTGCTGCTGGGGTGCAGCAAATCCTACCGTGCTGAGATTGCTCACGTCTCCTCCAAGAACCGCAAAGCAACTGTGGAAAGAGCAGCCCAGCTGGCCATTAGAGTCACCAGTCCCAAAGCCAGGCTGCACAACGAACAAAACGAATAGACAGCTCGTGTGTATATTGTATTTGTGTTAATGAAACTCAAAAAAAAAAAAAACTTAAGTCAAACTTAAGTGGGTTTGAAATCATAACAAACCAATACAGAAGGTCAAACCCTGCTCATCAGGATTTAATTCAACACAAGTATTGATTCGGCAAATACATATTGAGCACCTACAATATATATGCCAGGCTCTGGTCCCGGGTCTGGGGATACTCTAATAAAGAGGATAGACGATCCCTTCAGAATGCAGCCTCTGATGAGATACAGGGAAGGGAGAACAAGTGATGAACAGTACTTAAAGGGAAGCTGAGCATTACAAAAGAGAAAGGAAAAAGTGAAAAGGTTGTATTTGAGCTTGTAGCTTTGTATTCCCAGTGCCTTTCACAGTACATACTAGGTCCTAAATTAATGCTTATTGAAACCATCAATCTCTTTATTGATGAATCAGTAGGATATACGGATATAATTCTAGGAAGCCCTAGAAGAGTCCATGGAAGAAATGGGACTTGCTGGCTATTGTCAGTTCATCAAGATACATACTGTGCTTCCCCTGCCCCAGGGCCTTTGTACATGCCACTTATACTGTGTGATACTACCTCCTCTCCTATATGCCTGGTTAATGTCCACTAGTACTTCAGACCTCAGTCCAATAGCCAGGACCACAGAGAAGGCATTCCTGACCTCCTCATCCTTTCCCCAACCCAGATCAGGCCCAGATCAAGTGTGGATATACAGATCCAGTTAGGTTCCCACAAACTCCAACGCTCCACCCTCTGCATGGCCCACATCACACAATTTATGCTGATTCAGATGATTATTAGACGGATGTGTCTCTCCCCACTTTGGACTCTAGGTTCCATGAAGGTCTAACAATGTATGTTTTGCATCGTTGCGTCCATTGCAGGCCCTCAATAAATAGCTGTTAAATGCGTAGATGGAGTTTGCTGTGTGGGTCTTTAAAAATGGCAAGAATCTGAAAAGGCAAAGAAGAAGAACAAACACAGAGTGTGGAAAGAATGCAGAGTGGGCCCCAGGGAGCTGTGCAGGGTGGATGCAAAACATTTCACCAGCTGTCCGACTGGGCTCAGACCACACAGAGCAGATGGTTCAAGGCTGGTGCTCCCTACCTGGGTTAACCCCTTTGTTCCTGGGTTGTGGAAGGGTGGGCAGATCCCAGGCAAAGGTAAACCTGGGGACGGGGTGGGGAGGGGGGAAAGGGGTGCTCCTCGGGGCAGTAGCTAGCCACCAACATTTTACAAGCTGCAGATTCAGAGAATAAATACCAGCTGACTGAGAGCAATCTCAGAGGTGAAGAGGGCCCCCTGGAGGGCTATCCCCCTATGAAATAAATATTAGGAAGATAAGCTAACTTATAAGAAGCCTTAAAATTCAGGCACAAGCTTTTGATCTCAAGTTCAGAAAGCAACATAGGAAGTCACTGTAGATCCCTAAGAAAGGGAGAAATGATGAAAGGCATATTTTTAGGAGGACTAATTACAAAGTTCCGGCCAGATGCTGTGCTGGGTACTGGAGAGCTAAAGATGATACACAGACACTAGGCTTTGCCAAAACAAAGTTTCCCTTTTTACAATGTTCAGAGGAGAGTCTGAATTTCCCCAGGAGTTAAGGTCTCTATTTTCAACTGCCATAAGCTGGTTTGAGCGGTTTCCTCTTCTGGTCTCTGAGCTCCCTAAAAGCAATTCCTTATATCCTTAGTAAAGAGGTTGGTGTCTAGCCCTTGGTAAATGTTCGTTGAATGGACAAATGAATGAATGAATAGCTTTCTTCAAAACAAAAATATAAAAAGTAGCTTCCAAGTCTGTGCTACTATGAAAATCCTCTCTCCCCTGCAATTCTTTCTTAAGCAAGTTTCCCCAACTAAAGCTTGTCTTTTATCAGCTTTGCCAAAACCAAAGACAGCCTAAGTCTTTCCCTTCCTTGTCTGCAGTCTAAAAGAGCCCCATCTCTGGGTGAGATTGCCTGGCCCTCTCTGAATCCAACCCAGTCTCCCTTCTTGGCAAACACTAGCTTGGTAAGCTGTATTTCATGAAGTTAACCGGGCTCATTACAGAGAACATATTTCCAGGAGGGATGTTAATTTCTTCCTCATACAAAGACCGAAAATCAATATCATAAATCCAGGAAATCTCCCTTAAATGTCTCCCCCGTCATCACTCTCCCCTGTGCTATGGGTAAATACCATTATGACAAGTTAGCTGTATTTCTACTCTGCAGTATGATATTGAGGTGACTGCAGGACAAGTCACACTGCTGAAGTAAGGAGTATTGGCTGAGATGTTATTCCTTAAGGTATTTTGTGACATTGGAATCCCATCAAATCGAGCTGAATGTACTTTTAACTTATAAACAAGACCCAGTTCCAATCTTCAGCCTGCTTAGAACACACTGAACTTGGATCATGACCTATAGATTTTCAACCTGAGTTAGAGGTAGATAAAAGGAAGCAGCTTTCTAGGACATGTTTGCATCTCAATATATTCATTTGCTCAAATGTGTAATAAATACCAACTGCGCACATTGTATGAGAAATACATACAAACGTGGGGACAGAGGTACCAGTTTTGCAGGAATTTCCAGTCCAAGTAAGCAAATAGAGTTTAAACTAAGACTTAGTCTTAATTTCAATATGTACACATCAGACCCTAGTAAATTCCTATGCAGAAATGTGAAATCTCCGAGCAGTGTTTTCCCTACCACCTTTCGAGAGTCCCTTAACCTCATGCAGCCCTGGAGGGGAAGAACACAGCTTCATTTTAGGAGTAAACAAGAATCTAATTTTAGAAATCCTCCAAGATGTTGACCTTTGTGTAGGGATCTGTCAGCCACCCAGGGTCTTGGATGGGTTATTATAAATTAAAATCGAATACCCCTTCCTTCTCTCTGGATCTGTAATGCCCCATTCAATCAGCAACGTCCAGCTTATGTGTGCAATTCAGCTCCAAGAGGTAGACTGCAAAATTTAGTGACTTTAACATCCCAAGGGCATAGGCAAAATTAATTAAGGCCTTGCCACTAAATATTAGCCCTTCTTGAATCCTCCCTCCCAAGTTTATTTCTAATTATCTCCCATTGAGTCGTGTCCCCAATGAGTCAAAAATTTTATTAGATTTTTAGGAGCCTATCTCCTGACAGCTTCAAAGGATTTTTATATTTTAGCATAGCTGATTCCTTCTAATACACTTCCAACTCTTAAGTAATCTCTGTCCCGAATCATATTATAAAACTGTACAGTGAGAAGGGTCCTTCGAGGTCACCTAGCCCAATTCCATCTGATTACAGTCAAGGAAACTGAGGCCTAAGGAAGTCAGGTATCTTGAAAAATATGAATAAGTTAATGCTGCAGAAACCTGATGTTACAGAGACTTACTGTTAGATCCTATCAAGACCAAACTGGAAATGGTCCAAGAATCAAGGCTTACGTATTTTGGTTTTGAAGATCAAAAGGTTATCCTACACTCCAATCATCCTACATAAAGTCTCCCTCATCAACAAGCCCATCATTCACTCAGAGCTTCCAACTGACCTTTCAGTGCCTGCTTCTTTAACGTGGACAAACAAACAGCCACCAAACGTAGGAGCAGAGAGTCCACCATTAGAGACACTAAAGCAAACTAAAAGCAAAACAGAAGAAAAGGAACCTAGAGACAACAGAAAATCTGGGAAACAAGAACATCTCAAAAAAATATATCCTCACATAAAACATGATGCTATGAAAAGGAATTAAGGAACAAGAAAGAGAACTTAGACATTAAAAATATGAAAGCAAAAAAAATAAATAAACCTTAATAAGGAGTTTGGACAATCAAACCCAAAAACCTCACTGAAAGGAAAACAAGAAGATGAAGAGAGGAAAATTTGGCCAGACAAATACTAAGAATGTTAGTGGGGGGCAGGCGGTGGTTAATTCAGAAAGTCTGCCTTGCAATCAACAGGAGTTCCAGGAATTCAGGACAGAGAAAGTTGAGGGAAGGGAACTATCAGAGGCATAAAAGAAGAACATTTCTCAGGACTTGCAGGATTGAAGTCTGCATGAGAGAGCTTTCTGGGGTGCCCCATGCCATGGTACAGCTGTGTGGAGCTCCAGAAGGCCAGGGATAAAGAGGAGCTAGGGAGAGCCTTTGAGAAAAGAAGGAGAGTCTTCTTTGAAGGACCAGTAATCAGGATGGCTTTGCACTTGTAGACATCGGAAATAAAAAAAATGATGGAATAAGGCCTCCAAAATCCTGCGTGGAGAGTGTTTGAAGCATAGTACTGTATTCCAACCCAGTGATGAATCAAATGTGAGGATGGAATATTGACAATTTCATGCTGACAAGGTTTAGAGCACGTATCTCCTATGCATTATTTTCCTAGGAAGTTACTGAAGGGTTGGGCTGTGAAAAAGAGGCAGGAAAAGTGAGAGAAAAACATGGCATTCAGGAAAGGGAACCAACAGAGGAGAACAGTAAAGGGAAGTTTAAAGGGGAAATCTGTGAAGCAGGCCATGGAAGGAACTGGCTGGACAGAGGACTAAAGAGGGCAGTTTCCAGGACGGAAAAGTTAGGATCTGCTGATTACCTGCTGAAGTGGGGAAAGGGAGGCACTGGGCTGCCTGCACAACAGCCAGTTCCCTCTTTGTCCATGCTTCTAGGTACTGTTTGGGCTGCAATCTGCCCAGCTCTCAGGATGAAGTGGGATTAGCCTAAAACAATCATGCAATCCCATTCCCAAATGTCAATAATTCATCTAATACAGACATGTGACCCGTTCTGGCTTATGAGATATAAATGCAGGACTTCAGGGGAATTCTAAGAATTCACTCTCTGGTAAAGGAGAGGTGAAGGCCCAGTTTTGACTCCCACCATCTTCCTTCCTGCTCTTGCCTGTGTGGTATGAGGCCGTGACCCTTGGACTGCAGCGGTCATCTTGGGACCACCCAAGAGATAAGGCCAACATGCTGAGGATGGCAGAGGAAAAGGGAGAGCCAGCTCTAAGCCACCCTGGAGCCACCTACTGCCATGATTCTTATTACCTTAGATAATTACATGTTTTTGTTATTTAAGCTACTGTTTGTTGGATGCTCTGTTACTTGAGGCCAAAAGCATCTTAACTGGTATGGAAAATATCATAGGCAGGCTTTGGCAGATATGTCAGAACACTTGTTTTGAAAAAAATTAGTGGGGAGGGTATAGCTCAAATGGTAGAGTGCATGCTTAGCATGCACGAGGTCCTGCGTTCAATTCCCAGTATCCCTATTTAAAAAAAAAAACTAATAAATAAACAAATAGACCTAATGACCTTCACTACATTGTAAACTGACTATACTTCAATAAAAATATTTTTTAAAAAATTAACAGTAAGTACACTGAAATCTGAGCAAATGAAAATGAGACAATCATTTATTCCACAAAGAATGGCCCATAAACTTATGAAAATATTTCAGCCTCACAAGTGAAAAGGAAACACAAATTGAAATCACATTTAGATGACATTTTATGCCCTTGCTATTGGAAAAAATATTAATAAAAGTCTCATTGTTTCAGGAAAACCCTCACACAGTGCTGGTGGGTATTTAATTATTTCAACCACTTTGTAGAACAATTTGACAATACCTAGTAAAATTGCCAATGCTTATATACCAAAATTCAGCATATTTAAAGAAACTCTTCCACATTTGCCCAAGAAGACAATTATGAGAATATTCTTTGAAGCATTGTTTATAATGGCAAAAAATGGATAAAAATGCAATTTTGTTTGCTACTAGAAACATAGATTCATACAGTGTGTTATAGTCATGCAATGAAACACCATATATTAAGTTTAAAAGCCAGTTACATGGATAAATCTCAAAAGCAAATACTGAGGGAAAAGTAGGTACAAAAGGCTAAATAAAGTATTATGCCATTTACAGCAAATTTAAAAACATAGCAACACTATATATCATTTAGGAATACATTATAACATAAGTAAAAAATAATTCACAGAATGACAGGCAGCAACTTCAGGATCACGGTTATTCTAAAGAAGTGAGGAAAGAGAAGGAGAACCAGAATGAGATTGGGAAGAGAAACCCAAAGGATTTTCACCTGTATCTGTAATGCTTCGTTTTATGCCCAAAACAACTACAGCAAAATGTTAGGTTATGACTAAGTGAGATAATAGGAATCTGGGTGTTAGGGTATTTTTTCTATAACCACTGCTTGAATTTTTCATACTGTAATCATAGTGCCCTAACTGGCACAGTAATCTGTCCATAGTCAAAATAATGTTAAAATTGGTTATTGAATGAACTAAAAATTGTCATATAAAAATACTAATAGAAAGAAAATAAGAGGCATGAGAATTCTACCAGAAGATAAGTAGAAAATTTATAAAAATTTTAAACTAAGAAAAAATATTAAGCTTATTATTTAGAAATAAAAGCAGTGAATACCAAGAGAAGCTTTCAAAGTTGAAGCCATTGGCTCTGGCAAGTAGGTAGGGAGAGGCTAGAAGAGGGAAAGTTACTGTTACTGACAGAAGACTGAAGACATGTGTGTTATTCTAGTTCTTTAAAAGAAAGCAGACTCAGTGATTTTTGCAGTCAATTTCCATCAAAATTATTAATATGGTTATAAATTATGAGCACTTGGAAAAAGAAGCAGTGATAACCAGGTTTCCTGAAGAATTTACTAAGATATGTTTAGTCCGTTTTGCCCCAGAATCAGAGGCTCGTGGAGCTAGCATTCAGGGTCATTTGGGGTAATCAGGAAGACAGTGTCAGTCCATCACTGAGCATCTGAATGGCAGCAGTCAGCAATGAATGGGCTGGGGAATGCATACAGTGGGAGGAGACAGAGGGAAGGGGATTATGAGTGGCCAGGACAAACAGTCCATGGACAAGGGGCAGGTGTGTTGTTGAGACCTAGCACAGAGGAGGCCCTGATGGGAGGATAAATGGGAAGGCAAGAGAAGATCTGATCAAGAAGGCAAGTTAGAAACACACATCTCAAAGGGAGCCAAGGTAGACTTAGTAAACGTCTGCTGGTGTTTGCTCAGCTGGGCAGAACAAGAGTCAGGAGCGAGTGTCAACAGCAAGAACAGTCATTCCAGAAGTGATGCTGAGTCATGCAGGGAAGGAACAAATATCAGAACCAGAGAATGCCAAGATTTCTGAAGATATGGGAACTCAGGGACCTGACAAACCTTCCAAATGACTTCCTCTTCTCCCAACATGGTTTTCACTGAGCTGTTCATATATACAATATGTCTCCTCCCCAAAACCCCTCCGAATCTCAAAAGCACTCTCTGGGCCATGTTCCTACTGCAATGGTCCTGAAACAGCCAACATACTGCTTTCCATTATGAAGAACAGCTAGAGTAGATGGTTTGGCTTCTACCACTTACTAACTCTGACTTTGAGCAACTATCCTCTCTATGCCCCAGTTTCCTCAACTGTAAAATGGGTATAATATGAGCACCTACCTCATAAGGTAATGTGCTTATCAAAGGGATTGGCACATAGTAATCACTCAATAAATCTCAACAGTTAACCATCATTTGTTCTGGAAGCCAGACCTCAAAAAATTACATATGTCACCAGGGACATGCTCAGAGAAAAGCAAGCAGGCTGGCGAAGGAAAATGAAACCAATTCAAGTGAAGAACACTGGAAGAAAATTAAGATCCTTATTACAACTTGTTTAGTTGAATCCTTGATGCCAAAGAAGTAAACAGTTTTGGAGAGAGAGTAAAGAGTAAAGACAAGTAGCGTAGCTTAAGCAGCTCTTCTCCTCCGAGCACCATGGGAAATGCTCTGTGGCAAATCCTATCAGTTTCTATTCCAGGTACTATTACTGAGCAAAAAGTTATCTCCAAAATTTGGTAGTTTAAAGCCATTACCATTGAATCATGCTCACAGATTCTATGAGTCGGGAATTCATACAGGTTGATCTCTACTACGTGATGCTGGGGCCCCAACAGTGGGGGACTGGAATCATCCTAAGCCTCCTTCACTCACGTGTCGGGACCTGGGCTGAAGTAACTGGAAGACCAGCACCACCGACCAAAGTCCCTACATGTGGCCTCCTGTGTGTCACTGGGCTTTTTCACAGCATGGCAGCCTCAGGGGAGTCCAACTTCTCACAAGGCATCTCAAGGCTCCAGGTGCAGGTGTTCCAGGAAACAAGGTGGAAGATGCATGGCTTTTTATGACCCAGCCTCGGAAGTCACATAGCATCACTTTTGCTGTACTCCAATGGTCACAAATGAGGTTTGAGGGGAAGGGACGTAGATTCCACTTCATAAAGGGAGAAGTGTCAATGAGTTTGTGAACATGACTTAAAAACCACACAGTTATCTACTTAACGTTTGTTCCCCATTTCTTCCTTGCTGCAATAGACAGAATGCCTGTCCCCCCCTCCCACCAAATTCATATGTTGAAATGCCAATCCCCAATATGATGGTGTTAGGTGGAGCCTTTGGGAGGTGATCATGTCATAAGGATGGAGTCTTCATGCATAGGATTAGTCCCTTATAAAAGGAACCCCAGAGAGCTCCCTTGCCATCTTTCCACCATGTGAGGATACAGCAAGAAGACAGCCATCTATGAACCTGGAAGTGGGCCCTCACTAGTCATCAGATCTACTGGTTCCTTGATCTTGGACTTCCCAGCCCCTGGAACTGTAAGAAATAAATATTTGTTGTTTAAGCCACCAAGTATATGGTACTTTCTTACAGCAGCCCATATGTGACTAAGAACTACAAAACTGCAATTTTGTTCAGAGTAGCAGTGTGCCCAGCTCAAGGTAATGAACCATAACAATCCTAACCGTTTTTGCGAGTAATTTGTTATGCCAGGTTCCCTTAAAACTAAGAGTAGTCATGTGACCCAGCTCCAACCAATGAGTCCTAAGGAAAAATCTTAGGGGGGCTTCTAGAAAGTGTTTTACTTCCTAATAAAAGAGTCTGATCTGGCTATTACAGAAACCTCCCCTTTTATGTTTTCCTTGAATGCACATATAATGCTTGGAGCTGTGGCAGCCATCTTGTGACCATTCAACAACAAGCATGAGAATGAAAAGCCAATATACCAAAGGATGGTAGTAAAGAAGATATAAAGAGATCGTATCATTGAGCAATTGAACAAAAGCCAGCAGCCACCCACCAGCAGATTTCTTGTTATGCAAGAAAAATTAATTCCAATTGCTTAAGCCAATATTAGTCAGGTTTCTTTTACTTGCATTCCCAGGTGATACAAACTCATAATTTTATTTAAGTATCATAATAAGTGAATTAGGCATTATTCGTTTAGGCTTTATTATCCCCATTTTACAGGTTGAAACTTGCATAACTTTTCTAAGGTCTCAGAGCTAGAGGGTGATGCAGATTTTGGACCCAGGGATAATTGCAAAGCCTGGGGTTTTTCCTCTTCTCCCTTGCAATCCACAGTATGTCCCTTGAACCAGCAGGGTTGGCATCACCTGGGAGCTTGTTAGAGATCCGGAATCTCTGGCCCTATCTCATATCCATCAGATCAAAATGTGCAATTTAACAAGATCCACAGTCTTGCCTAGATGGCTCTAGGGGGGAAAAATGGGGGCCACTGATTGAAACCTACAGGAGGCCAAAAGAAAATTTCAGCTCAACGAAAATGAGAAAAAGTTAATAATTAAAACTATCAGGAAGGAAAGCATTTGCTTGTGAAGCAGTGAGTTCCCCATCACTGGGGGTATTCAACATCAATGGAACACCCCCTTGCTAGGGATGCTATGGAGGTAATCTTGAGACCTTTCCATTCTAGTGAGCATTCTCACTGATCTTTCCAGTGCCTGAAATTGCACCATTATAGACAGCCCTGGACATTAAAGTCCTGTCTAATAAACATCATTTAAAGTCACTGATGTCTCACATAGTAAAGTTTGCAGTGTTCTGTGTGTGGGCAGGGTAAGTGGTAATGCTGGGAGATGGGGAGAAGACAGTCTGGGGCAGGGTACTGGCCCCCTGAAGACCAGCTCTCAGGAGGCAACCCAGCTGGGAGCAGAAGAGCACAGAGGCTGAGCATCTGAACCCAGGGCAGCAGGTAAGGGAAGTGCCCTCAAGGCCTTGGCTATCAGTGGCCCCTGATGCAAAATTTGCAGATGCCTTTGCTCCAAGCAGATGCCACCAGCCATTAGGTTTGAGGCTTCCCTCATCTTCCCAAGCAGTTGCAGAATCCCTGCCTGAGCCCCAGGCAAAAGCTGCAAGCTGGAGCAAGCTTTAGGAAATATACACATGTAACCACATTCTCACCCTTTTGAATTTAATTCCACAGTATAATTAAGCACATAAACTGCACATGCACGGCTATAATACGAGCTGTCGGTTCAATCTGGAAGTGTGTGTTAAACAAATCCAAGTAAGGAACAACAATCTCTGAGCCTTAAGCCTGGGGAGGAGCCACATGCCAGTGCCACAAAAATGAACATTTTGTGGGACACACTGCCACCCAGTGGCCACAAGGGAGATTGTCGAGACTTGGAAGCACAAAGTAAACCGTGCCTTAAGAGTCCTTGGACCTCCAGTGTTTGGCAAATTCTCATAAATGTTTTGAACCAAATACCTGTTGGGCTCAAAAGCCTCAGGATGATGGCAGAAGCTCTGTTCAGGGGGCCACAGACCAGTGTCAAAACAGACAGAAGAAATAGCTTTTGTTGAAATTTGCATCAAAGGATGCTTCCTTCCCTCCTACCTCCCTTCATCCCTTCTACTTTTCTTCCCTCTTTCCCTCTCTCCTTCCCTCCATCCCTTATCTGCTATATGATGGGATCAAGAGCTACCCAAAAGGGACAGAGGCTTTACACCCATCTTTACTATACAACATAAAAACAGCTAGAGCAGGAGTGGAGTGTCCACACTGCAGCTGAACAGCAAGGAGCCTGATGGTGGCAGTCAGGAAATCATTACTTCTATTTTGGCCTGTTTATTAAGAGATTTGAGTTCACATTTTGTTTGTATATGAACATTTCTGTGTTTATTGGTAAAGTATCAGAAACATGATTTATACTGTAGTCCTGGAAGACCACATGTGGTCACCATTTGAGCCACGGTACACACTAAAGCCTGACATTTTGAGATCTTTTCTGGTAAAACTCTCTCCTTTTCTTGATGCAAGCTGCAGGGGGGATGTTACCCTTTGTTCTAAAACATAGCACGTTTTCATAGGTTCAAAAGTAAGTCACCAAACCCTGGCCACTGTTCCCAATAGAACCCTTCCTTCTCGCTTCTCCCTGTGGCATCTACATTCAGAAAGGGTCCCTTCAGAAGTTATCTGAAGCTTTTCAAAACTTTCTCCCATCACAAGTCATCTAGGAAACTATTTACTAATGATAAAACTCCCAGGGAGAAATTTTGTTAAATCAGGTATGAATCACAAATGAGGATGATTTTTAAAAATAAAACATAAAGACATTCTGGGGAGAAAGGAGGAGCAGGGGAGTCTTTGCTGGGAAAGTATTTAAATTAAGGTTTTCATTTACAGCACCAATGAGTCCAAAATGGAAGCTATCACCACCATGAGAGCAGGCTATATCTGTGTAGTAGTATTTTTACATTCATCTTCCTTTTCTGAAAAGATTCATTGTACACACACACACACACACACACACACACACACACACACACACATATACACCTCTGTCTACTTACTTCAGGGAGTTCACAGCTAACCCTCTCCATGAAGCTCTTCCTGCTGGCCCGTTAGGCAGCCCAAAGTACCCCTCATCTCCTGTAGTGGACTGAAGGTTTGTGTCCTTTCAAAATTCCTATGTTGAAACCCTGATCCTAATGTGACAGTGTCAGGAGGCGAGGCCTTTGGGAGGTGATTAGGTCATGAGGGTGGAGCCTTAATGAAGGAGGCCAGAGAGCTCACTGGGAAACAGTGAGCTGTGGGGACACAGCAAGAAGATGGCTATCTGAGGGGAGAGGGTACCAGCTCAGTGGTAGAGCATGTGCTTGGCATGCATGAGGTCCTGGGTTCAATCCCCAGTATCCCCATTAAAAATTTTTTTTAAATAAACTTAATTACTTCCTCTGCAAAATAAAAGAAAAAAAAAAAAGAAGACAGCTTTCTGCAAACCCAGAAGAGGGTCCTCACCAGAACCTGACCTTGTTGGCACCCTGATCTCAGACTTCCAGCCTCTAGCACTGGAGGAAGTAAATAGTTGTTTATGCTGCCCCCACTGCAGTCATTTCTTACAACAGCCCACACTGACCAAGACACCCCCTCTACTCCCTAGCACACCCTCATAACTACTGACCATCTACATTTTGGTTGCCTCACTAGTCTGTAAGCTTCTTCAGGTGAAGAATGATATGAAAGAATAATCACTCCTCTTTGGAGTTCAGAGAATAATCAAAATGATTCTAGAGAATTATTAAGCCAATCACAGGCTCACAGCTCTACCCAAATACTGCACTGGACCTGATTTATTGAATTGAAAACCAAATCTCATAAATACATTGTCCTCTCAGATACATGCTTGTGACTATTGTCTAGGAAAGGAAAAATACCCATCCGTGGTGCCCTTGGAGAATGTTACAAAGACAATGATAAAAGAGCCTTCTTTTAAAAATGAGAGGGGTTCATCTTTCACCAGCTGATCCTAGAGGATTTCATTTTTAACCCTCAAAGAGCTCTTATCCTATATTACCTTGCAGTGTCAGTTTTCAGGCTATGAATTTACAAGCTCCTTGAGGGCAGGGCCCAACCCTCCTTCTAAAATGTATCAGTGGTTCTTAATCTTTTTTGAGACATGAGTTTTAGAGAAGCCAATAAATAACGCCTGTCTTCCCCTTTTGAATTCCAAATCAAGTGAGAAATAAGGTACCAGCATCACGGAGATTATAATAACAATTATTAGTAACACTTATTGTGCTCTAGGAAGTACACAGACGTGTTAAGTCATCTGATAGCATTACTGGATAGGAAACCAAGGGACATGAATTTGAATCATTTGTCCATGGTCATGCCACTAGTCAAGTGGCAGAACGAGGACTGGTACCTGGCAGTGGTGCCAGGGCTCAACTCGTAACCACCATGCTACACTGCCCCCAAAAGCCTAACATGCTCATGAAGCCAACTGGAGAGTGAGCCTTGGTTCTGTGGCCAAATGAACTTCCATTTCCTAAACCATCCCTGCTAAATTGAACTTTATCTTCCTCAACTGCACACCTCCCCTTGCAAGGGCAGACCCTTTCCTTCAATGGAGAGCCAACAAGAATGTGCCTTCTTCCCAGGATCAGCTACATAATTTGCAAAGACCATTGCAAAATGAAAATGCAGGGCCCCTTGTTCAAAAATTGTTAATAATTTCAAAATGGCAGCAACAGAACATTAACCCAAGCACAGAGCCCTTATGAGCACGGGGACCTGGGCAAGTGTATTCATTGCCCACCTACGAAGCTGGCCCTGCCTCTGCAGCTGGTAGAGTCCAACGAGAGAGACGCCCAGGAGGCTAGAGACGTGCGCACTCAGACCCCCTAACCAGAAAAGTTGCTCTGGGGAGGAGTGAGCCAGATTCCTGAGAAAGTGGGAGATGGGACTAGTCTCCCCACACTCTATCCTGCTGAGAAGTAGAATGGAAATGCCTTCCTTCTCCTCAACAGAAAATGAGGAGTAGGGAAGAAACAAGCCACCTATGAGGGACCTCTTCTGAGAAATGGTGAAGGTTACGCATATGCACACTATATTCTGCACACACGTTCATGGGCTCCACAAACTGCCTTGAACAGTGTCTCAGTCTACTCAGGCTACTACAGCAAAATACCACAGGCGGAGCAGCTTAAACAACAGACGTGGAGGCTGGGAAACCCAAAATCAAAGTGCCCTCTGACTCCGTGTCTGGTGAGGGGCTGCAGCCTGGTTCGCAGATGGCTGCCTTCTCATTGCAGTTTCTCATGGCTAGGAGAGAGGGAGGGAGCAAGCCCTCTGGTGTCTCTTCCTGTCCTTCCTGGAGGAGGGGGGGGGTCCCACCGTCATGACCCCACTTAAACCTAATCACCTCCCAAAGGCTCCACCTCCAAACACCATCTCCTTGGGGGTCGGGACTTAAACATATGAATTTTAGGGGACAAATATTCAGTCCATAGCAGGTGCATCTCTGCAAATCCACTGCCCTAAACATAGAAGTAGATGGGAACAGGTACACACATATACACACACACATATATATATGCACTCAGACAAGTACATCCATAGGTATATATACTTTAGACACAGACATATACATACATATATACACATACAGATACATATGGAAGACGCCCCCTCAAGAAGAGCCCTTCCAGCTCTCAAATTAGTCTTCCTGAAACTTCCATCCCAGCAGAGCTCCACCTGGCTCAGAATGAGTCAGCTCAGCCTCTTCCCCAGGTAAAGGTCAAAACGCATCTATTGTGCACAGGAATCTTCAGTCTCTGTCACCCATGGCTGTCAATCCAGAGGGCCAGATTTACACTCGGCATGGTCTGGGCTCTCATTAACCTTGAATCACCTCCTCCTACACAGAGCCATGACATTTAAAATCCTATCAAAGTCGTCTAAAACAACCATCAGATTGAACCTTTGGAGGATAAAATAAATGACCCATGAGCCCAGGATGAGAAAGAAATAAAAACAGGCCCTAAAGAAGTAACATTTCTAGCGAAAGCATCACTCACAACACATCACTTTGTGTTGGTTGCCGTGTGTGGTATACCTGGAATTGAATGATATTCATCAAATTGAGCCCTTTAAATGTAATTTTAATGTTCCAAATGCCACCTTGAAAATGCCAACCAATCAAAATTTCCAAGAAGCTATATTGTAATTTTTAATGGGTTTCGATAAGTGTTATGCAAATTCCAAAGACAGAGGTTTTATTTAAAAAAAAAAAGATGATTCATATAGGTCATTGTAAAATTGATAGATTCTCCAATATTTTTATACTGCATCAAATACATCCCTTTCCCAGCCAGGCTGATGGACAACATGCATCGACTGTCCTCATCACTAGTTGAAAACTTACTGAGAACCTACTATGTGTCAGATGATGTGATAGGATCTAGGAATACAAAGAAAATAAAAACTAGCTTCTGTCTTAAAGGGCTTCCCAGTCCAGGCAGGAAATAGTCATCTGGGGATAAATGCTGTGATAGCAACATATTCATAGTACAGGCTCCAGAGGGACAGAAAAGGGACAGGCAGAACTGGGAAGGAGACGTGATGGGGAGAACACCCCCAACAGAGGGGCGGGCAGGAGCAGAGACCCAGTGATACAAATGTGAATTCGGC
This sequence comes from Camelus bactrianus, assembly GCF_048773025.1. Taxonomy (NCBI): domain Eukaryota; kingdom Metazoa; phylum Chordata; class Mammalia; order Artiodactyla; family Camelidae; genus Camelus; species Camelus bactrianus. The sequence goes on along the minus strand of NC_133550.1, from coordinate 36,822,308 downwards.
TTAGGGAACCCATGCAGGGCCAGCGATGTTTTGGAAAGATGAGTCTCAATTCTGCCATTTGCTAACCTGATGACCTTGGATAGATCACCTGACTTTCTGAACCTCAGTTTCCTTTATCTGTAAATTGGGATAATAATTAGCCCTATTCACAGTTATGCTAAGAGGTTCTGATGAATATTTATGTAAAACGACTTGCAAATTTGATGAGCTCTGCAAATGTCAGCTGTGCTTGTCTTTCCCCATTAAGCCTATTGTTTCTCTTTTCTCTTAATCATGAAAATAGAGACTCTCAGAAGAGATGTCATTAGCCACCTGGTTCAAGTCACTCAGATAACAAGGCTGAAGCCCAGAGAGCTGGTCACCAGCATTACTACCATCAACAGCAAAAGCTTCAGGTGTGCACCGTGGTTGTCAGTCACCATTTTTGAGTACTTACTGCAGCGCAGTTTCTTTCCCAAGGATTTTATATATCTTGCCTCATTTACAACAACGCCACGTGATCAGTAGGATAATTATCTTCACGTGTTAGGGGAAGAAACTGAGGCTTGGAGAGGTTAACAGCTTGACTAGGAACCTAGAATTACAAATGCAAAAGCAGAATTTGAACCCAGGTCTGACCTGTGTCCCAAACTCCTCCCGTCAAGCTGTAAAGATGCTCCCTCTGTTTTCCTTGTCCATCTTTCTCCTTCCTTTTACTTCCTTCCTCGACATGAAAGCAGACCACTTCTAAACACCCATCCTTTTCAAGGAGAAACTTTTCTAGGAGGAAGTGAAGGGAGGGAAACTGGTGGATAGGCTCCTAGCGGCAAGTGTCCGAGCCCCATGTCGCCTGTCGCCAGGAGAGCACCCCTAGAATTGAAGTTCATGCTAGAGCAGGGGCCGTGCAGCGGGAGCTCCGAGCAAACGGCAGGAGAAGCCGCCTGTGCAGGAGCCTTAGCCTGACGGCGCGGCTCCCTCGCGGGGGAGGTGGGTGGAGGGGCTCAGCGGCGCAGGTTACTCTCTGCAGACTAGGTTCATGTGTGCCCATCCCAGAAAGATGAACCCGCACTCAGGGTAAATTAAGTCGTTGGCCGTTGTTCACTGAACACAACCCCCAGCTGGGCTCCCCTGCGCAGAGGTCAGGGGGTGCGGCTGAAAGTTCCAACCGTCTAATCATGCTTGGTCCTTCTGGGAACCAGCCTCCCCGCCTCCTCCAGGTAACCTTATTAGCATAAACTCCGGAATGGTTTAGACCGGTTTGTTACAGATAACAAAAAAAACACCCCTCCTACCACACAGAAATTCCAAGGGCTTTAGTGTAGAGCTGTGTGCTGGGACCTGGGGGTGAAGACCAAATCTATATTTCTTATTACATCACAAGGTCAGAGGCGCAGAGTTGTATGGGCACATGTAGTTGGTCTGAGCTACTCCAGGATGTCAGAGGTTTGCCTGAAGCAGTGAACGTAGTGGAGACCTACATGCTAATAGGAGGAATCCCATGCAAAGAGGGTAAGAAAGTACCTTCCATGAGGAAGGGAAGAGGGGCAAAGGCCATGTGGTAGGAGGAGCTGAAGGAACACAGAAGGGGGAGGGGAGCAGATAGCACTGGCCAGGGAGGAAGGAGTCAGACCCTGTGGGACTTACAGGGCAATGACGGGTGTTTTCCTTTATTCACCTGGGGGAGAGGGAGTGACACACTTGCACTTGGACTGCAGAAATCTCCATGTGAATTATAAATTATCACATCACATTCATCACGCATTCAGCATCCCTGGGCCCCCACCCAGGCCAGCTGCAGGGAAGGTGGGCAGAGCCGCCAGCAATAGCAGCCCCTACCCGCTTGGACCATCTTTCCAAGATTGACTCACATTTTGAATATCACATATGTGTATGCTATGCACAAGAAAAATACACATTTCCAAAGAACCCTTTGGAGAGAAACAACTTGGTTATATCCCTCACATACAGAGGCATAGAGAGGTTTATATTGGCTTTTTGCGTTTAATTTATTTTGCAGAAAGAAATATAAAAGTCTTCGGGATTGGCGATTTCCTTTGAACTAACATCAAACCACCAGACCTGCGAAAGAAGGTTCAGCCTAGCTTTGATATGCCTCGGCGCACACATAGCATTGCTTCTGCTTTGGACATGCAAAGGGAAGGGGAAAAAATAGCACTCTGCTTCGTGCATCACTCCTTATTAAAGATCATTAGTGGAGATAGTGCATAAGTCACTTTTAAACCTTTTTCTGTAATAATCTTCTTAAATACATACCAAGACCAATTAACCAAACCCTGCTTTGGATATTTTAGAAAAATATCTTTTGACTCTAGCCAACAAGAGACTAAGCAAGAAATTGTTTGCACCCAGGCCAAACAAAATATTAATTAAACTGACTTTTTCCCTTTGTTTTTAAATCTCACTCTTTTTCGTGCTTGAATTTTATCTGTCATGTTTTAGCTGAGAATTAAGGCAATTGCTTCCTCGCCACCACCACCCAAATTAAAATTTCACTAGAGGGTAGGACAGATCCACAACCACCATTAAATGCTTGTGAGATTGTATATAATTTTCTGGGGATCAGGCAGAAATTTTGCACAAAACAGGACAGTGTACTCTGTGGAAAAGGTCTTCTTAAAAAACTGTCTGAACTCTGACTTTGCATAAATTCTAATATCAATACCAATAAAATCCATTTTATGTTCCTGGTCATTCTAATCTGTTTCTGCTCCCTACCAACCACATGACCTGAACGAGTCACTTGATCTGTCAAAGGTTTGGTTTGTGTACCTTTAAAATGGGAATAATAATTCAGCTAAGGTTTAAGGACAGTTTCAAACCAAAAGGTGAAGCAATCAGGTTTGTGTTTCCGAGGAATGCTGGAAATGCTTGGGCTCGTTCAGAAGCTCGGTGCATGAACCAAACTTTCTCCTTAGCACACTTACTCCTGCTGCACTGAAAACACGAGTTGTGCTTTTCACTGTTTTGTGCCTCTGCAGATGCTCACACCCACTCTGCCTGAAATTCCCCAACTTTCATATCTCGAGGTGACCACCCACTATTCTGTGTTTTCATGATCTTCCCCCAGCTTATCACACCATATTGTAATTATGTGTGTCACTGGCACTCTCAAGGAGGCGGGTTGTTCCTTGGGGTAGCAAGATTGTCTTATTCCTCCCTATATCCTTTGCCTCTTTCATATTTCCTGATATTAGGTATGCATTGACTGAAGAAATGAATGCACAACAATATATAATAAATCTAGCAAAAAAAGTGCAAGTTACAGGGAGACTAAAAATTATTGTACCATGCATCAAGTTTACCAACTACTGGTTTTGTCTTCATTCAAACATCATCAGCAATTTTAATTAGTGGTAGAACAGAACATACAAGGGTGAGATTTGCCTTTAACCAAGTCCACTCTACCTAAATCCACCCTCTGCCTCTCTTACTCTTTCTTGCCCTTTGTTTCTCTCCATCCTCTACATCCTAGGGATAATCGCAGTTCATAACAACATCCTCTTGTCGCTAGCTTTCTCCACTAGAAGTTCTTGATGGCAGGGATGTGTCTGCTTGCTCATCGCTGAGGCACAGCTCTTGAAACACAGCAGGTATTTAAGAAGAAAAAAATCTATTCAGGAAATCAGTGATGCCAGAAAGTATGAAACAAACTATCTTCTGGAATCTCTTCATTCTGTCAGCGAGTTATTAAGTTTTCAAGATGATTAAGGAGAGTCATAATTTCAGCCTTGTTGAGACCCAACAAATAGCACTCTTTTTTCCCTTTTCTGAGCCAGCTGAGAATTAAAACAAAGGTGCTGACAGAGAATCAAAATTTTACGTTCATTAACAATCGAGCTAAAATTTAAAAATTTGGCAAATGACCCCACAGTAATAAACCTCAGAATCATATAAAGTCAACCATTAATCTCTAGGCAGTCTCTGCTTGGGGTTGGGGGAGCTTCCCTTAAAAACTTATATCATGGGCTACAACATGGATGAATCTTGAGGACATTGTGCTAAGGAAAATAAGCCAGTCACAAAAAGACAAATACTATTATATATAATGAAATATTATTTGGCCATAAAAAAGAGGAAATCCTACCATTTGCAACAACATGGATGGACCTTGAGGGCATTATACTAAGTGAAATAGGTCAGACAGAGAAAGAAAAATACTGTATGATCTCATTTATATGTGGAATTTAAAACAAAACACCAAAAACCAAACTCATAGAAAAAGAGATTAGGCTTCTAGTTACCAAAGGCAGAGAGGTGGGAGGAGGGGGAAGGTGCTCAAAAGGTACAAACTCCCATTCATATGATAAGTACCAGGGATATAATGTACAACATGATAAATATAATTAACACTACTGTATGATGTGTAGGGAAATTGTTATGAGAGTAAATCCTATCAATTCTCATCACAAGGAGAAAATATTTTTCCTTTTTTCTTTTTTCTTTCTTTCCTTTGTATTGGATCTATATGAGAAGATGGATGTTAGCTGAACCTATTGTGGTACTTATTTCATAATATATATAAATCAAACCATCATGCTGCACACTTTAAACTGATAGTGATGTATGTCAGTTATTTCTCAATAAAACTGGGGAAAAAAGAATTTTTTAAATGACAAAATACAGTATAATTCCACTTATATGCAGTACCTAGAATAGTCAAAACCATAGAGACAGAAAGTAAAGTGGTGGCTGCCAGAGGGTGCGGAAAAGGGGGATGAGGAGTTACTGTTTAACAGGTACGGAGCTTCAGTTCTACTCAGTGAAGGAGCTGGGAAGACGGAAGGTGGTGATGGCTGTACAACATTATGAATGGATTTAAGATCACTGAACTGTACCCTTAAGAAATGGCTAAATGGTAAATGTTACGTTAGGTGCATTTTACCACAATTTTAAAAAATGGGAAAAATTCTGGTAGAGAATTGTGGAAGAGCACACAGGCTCCCTGTGGACAGTTCATTCCCAAGAGCAAGGGCGGAAGGGTGTGGGCCCCAAATGCACAGCTTCTTCGTCCACCCACTGATCAGAGGCATCTCTCTGCCGCCAGCAGGCAGAGGGAGGCAGGAATTGAAAAGCTGGTAAATGAATGAGGCTCCCGGTCCCTCTCTTACAAGAAGACACCAGAAATGGTCTCCCCTCTCCCACCTCCAACTAGCATTGACTCCAAATACACCTATTTTTAGAGGCTCTCTGCCAAGATTCTGAATTTGGCCACTTGCGTTATGTTAATGGCTACAGGAGACAGCAGACAGCATCCCTCTCAAGTCAACAAAATAACCAGAGGCCCAGGCAGCATTGTTAATTTAGTCATTTTGCATCAGTTTTGGGACCCACAATACTACTGACCAGTAATATAACTAAGAGGAAAAAAACTTACAAAATAATACTTTCTATAACCTTTTGACAGTCCAGCTTTGGCCTCATGGCTCATTCTACAGCCTCCCAGCCAGTGTGCTCCCTGATTTGGCCCAAAACACTCCCAACCACTGAGCTGCCAGTGAAAATAAGAACCTGGCCTTTGTGGGCAGAGCCCCTAGGATAGCCCTTTCTTAAATATTCGAGACGCCCTGTATTGAAGTCACACGTTTCCTGGATGGCTGAAGGGCCTAAGGGATTCTCGGGAAGCGGTGCTCTCTGGCCGGCAAAGCCAGATAGAGTAAGGCCAGTGGAGAGTGAGGAAGAGACCCTTCAGGGATACTTCTTCAAGATGCCAAAAAGAAGAAACTAAACAGCATTTTCCCCAGACCTCTGAGGCTACTGGGAGCAGGCTTCAGTGGAGGGGTTAGAGAGAATTTATCACAAAACAGAGAGAAAGCCCCAAATCTAAATGTATGAGGATTTGGTCTGGTGTCTGCCTTTTGAGCTCAAAGGGGGAAAAGTACATGGGGCAAAAGGCCCTCAAAAGTACTAAGTAATTTTTTTTTCTGCTTTGTTTCTCCCTTGTGTAGAGCAAACTCTTATGTTACATCCCAGCCTGGAATAAATCTTCTGGGCTGAATGATAAATCAGAGATTGTAATGGAAATCACTATTGACCTTTAAAAGGGCACTGTCTTTATATTTTCACACTGTGCTGTTTGAAATGTCGACTCAGAATCAAGAAAATAATATGCCATCGATTTCTCTCCATATCTCTTATAACAGAGCTTGAAATTGGCCTGGGAAACATTGGTATGGGTTTTCTCATTACGGTTTCAACATCATCGGAAATGGTGATTAATGATTCAGTCTTGGGAACAGCATCGTTGGACCTTGTAATTACTTTGTGAATCATGCTCAGGCAGCAACTAGCTTATGCTATTCATACTACCCCCCAGAAGTGGATGAATTTCCACCCTCATGGGGTAAAACTTTGTGGTTCTTATTAAAAGTCTATGTAAGATAGGAATATCGTTTTCTTGTATTACTGTTTACCTTGTTTATCGTCTTCTCCTTGTCCAATTTGTCCTTTTTCATTTCTCCTACCATTTCTTAACATACCAGGCCTCTGGGGCAATTTGTTTGTTTTTGTTTTTCATTCTTCATTCTTTTTATTTCTAATTTCCCTTTCTATTTTTCCTCCAATTTCATAATCTCTCTCTCTCTCTCTGTATGTGTATGTATGTGTATAAATTCATTGGCTGTTTTTACTCCTTTTTCATTTTTCTGTCTGATTTATTCAGTCCATCTCTCGTTTGCCCTAGAAGACCCTTTTAAAACCCTCCAGATTCTCTTAGCCATGCCCATTTTGGCTGACAGTATGGAATGTCTCACCTGCCTTAATTGTCACATGTCCTGGCCCTTGGACAGTGGCTGAACTGGATACAGCCATCCCTTACTGCCACTCTCCTAGCTATGGAGAGGCATCTATAGACTTTCAGCTAAACACAGAAGCTGGTGAGCATGACCTCTTTTCAAAGCTTTTGAACAGTAAAGGAAACCATAAACATATCAAAAAGACAACTAACAGACTGGGAAAAAATATTTGCAAATGATGCAACTGACAAGGGCTTAATTTCCAGAATGTACAAACAGCTCATTCAACTCAATAACAAAAAAAAAAAAAAAAAAAAATCCAAAAATGGGCAGAAGACCTAAACAAACATTTCTCCAATGAAGACATACAGATGGCCAATAAGCACATGAAAAAATGCTCAGTATCACTAATTATCAGAGAAATGCAAATCAAAAATATAAGGTATCACGTCACATCAGTCAGAATGGCCGTGATTAAAAAGTCCACAAACAAAACATGCTGGAGAGGGTGTGGAGAAAAGGGAACATTCCTGCACCGTTGATGGGAATGTAGTTTGGTGCAGCCACTATGGAGGATAGTATGGAGATTCCTTAAAAAAACTAAAAATAGACTTATCATATGATCTAGCAATCCCATTCCTAGGCATATATCTGCTGGCAGGGGCTAGCAGGCTTTAAATCTCCCACCAGCACCAAAAGAGAGTGTCCTGGCTTTCTTATCAGCTTGCCCAGATGTGGGGCAGAGAAGGAGAGGAAGAGATGATGCTTAAAAGCTGTCAACAGTACAGCATCAATTATGGAGTCAGATTCTTCATGAGATCTCTGACTCAAGATAACTTAAAGCAAGTGGACAGTCCCACACCTAAACCACAACTGCGGCAGCCCAGGGAGAGAGGGAGAGAGAGTTCTACAGAGAAGCTCTGGGGTTTTGAAAAGAGAAGTGTCTCCTAGGCACGGTGAGCTCATTCACACAGTCTCTTTGACCAAAGGACCCACAGGAACCTAAAGTCTTAGCCAAGTTAAAAAGCAAAGAGAAAAGCTCGCCCTGCATTTAGATGCAGTGCATGGCCACCCACAAGATGTGATATGAACTTCCCAAAAAGTGTTTCCTTGCTCAAAAATTTTCTATCTCAGGGCACCCTAGAGTCAGAAACACTCCATTAGCCCACCTTTAAACTCAAGGGTCAAAGACTCTCATAACATTTAGAATAGCACTGAAAAAAAAAGCACATACTGTGGACCTGGATTCAAGTCCCTCTTTTGCCGTTTTTATGACCTTGAGAAATATACCTATTTCTGAGCCCCAGGTTCTGCATCTAAACAATGGCAATAAATAATAGATACTCCAATTCATCAGTTCTAAAGTGTGTTTTTCCTTGCCTTTTAGTATCTCCAAAAAACTGGATACATTCAAGGGCTTCCTACAAATTGTAACTGACAGCTTCTTTTCTCAATGGCATGTAAAATAATGGTACATCTTATGATCAATGTCACCTTAGATTAATGAAATACAGTACTTCACAGAACTTAGAAAATGCAAATATGAAAAGATTTTATTCATTAAAACCTCTGTATAAATGTTTTGTATACCTCTTTGGGCTTCAGTTTCCTCATCTGTAAAATGGAGGTAATAGGGTACCAACTGCATGAAGTTGTGAGCGTCAAGTAAGTTAACATATAGAAAGTGTCCAAAACAGTGCACAGTTCGGGGCAAGAGACCTTAGCATTATTGTCATTCCAAGACACCTGACTCATCTGAAGACAAGTTAGTCATTGATCTATTCCCCAAACATTGAATGTTCTGAGGGTGCCAGCAGAGCTCTAGAGTCAAACTCAGTGCTTCTGGATCCTGGCTCTGCCACTTACTAACTCTGGGCAATGTCTATGGTTTCATTTAGGCTCCTCTTTGGTATCTGTGAAATGAGGATTACAGCACCTGCTTCAGAAAGCGCAGGTGAGCCTTAAATGTGTCAATCCATGGAGAGAGCCTAACATGGTGCCTGGCAAGTGGAAGTCCTCAATAAAGGCTAGTTACCATCTTTAGTAAGCAATTTAGTTTTTAAAAACATCTGGTCTAGCTGTAGAAATGGCTCAGGGAGAGAGAATTACAATATGACAAGTGATGGGTGGCCCTTCTTAACACACTGCCCTTGGATAAGTCCTGTCAAGGTCCCCTAGTCAAAAACCATCCAGGAACACACCTGAGGTCAAATAGAGTTGGTGCTGCTCCCTGCTATGGAGACAACTGACATGGGGAACCATGAAGTGTCTCAGAAAGAGGGTATCAAGAATGGCTTGTTCTAGGAGCTGAGCCTGTGTTAGCTGATTTGGAGGAGGGCTCAAGGAAGTGAACTGGAAGCTGTCAGAAAGTAGGTAAATTTAATGATTATCTTAATTTTTATCAATTGGGCAGGAGAAAAGCAGGGCTAGAGTTGTCACTGAAGAAGAAACAGTAGTCCCTCCTGTTAGCCAGGAGAGGTGGGTGTTTGGTCATTTTTGCAGTTTCATGGTGTCTGTTTTTATCCCTGTTCAGCCATAATTACAGAGTGGTCCTGTTTTTGTCTTGTTCCGCCACAGCCAAGAAAGTCCTCACCTGCTGTTGATATCCCATGAAACTGCTTATGTTCACCAACTATCAGCCATGGGTGACCAACCGTGCCAGTCTGCCTGCAACTAACGAGTCCCCAGGCCGAGGGACTGGGACACAGGGCTTTCAGTGCTAAGTTGGAGACAGTCACAGGCAAAGAGGCATGCACTGGTCACCCTAGCTCTCAGGGCTGCCTTTCTGTTACTTAGCCCTCATCTCTTTCAAGAACATGTCCTGTGAATTACCTACTTCTTACACTGTTGACTGACTCATTCATCACAGGTGAGGATGTGCTTTGATGGCAAAGTCCCAGCTCTATCACTCACTGGCCACAGGCCTTGAGCAAAGAACTCAGTATCTCTGAGCCTCCGTTTTCTCCTGTCAAAAGAGGTTGGTACATACTTCGTGTGAAGGCTTAATGAGATAATAAAAATGCCTCCCACGTCAGAGGCGCTGCATTTATGTTACCCCTTGTCCCTCCCCCAGCCTCCCACCTCTACCCCGTTCCATACCGGCTGTGCGCTATTTCCTGCAACGGGCTTGGATAAACAACTGCATCCCAGGAACCTTATTTTTAATAGCTCTTAGTATGGTTCCAGGTGCCTGTAAACACCTAAAAATTAATTTCAATTCTTATCACTGTTCTTTTTCTTCTCTTCACTACTCCCACTTATTTCTTATGCTTCTCTATTCCCTTTTCCTGCAGGAAACTTAGACCCATAAGCACTGACAATACTAACAAACCCTGCATTTCTAGAACACTTTACAGCTTATAAAGTGCTTTTCATCAGGGGAAAAAAAAAAAACCTGAGAGGCAAGTATTATTACTCTCCTGTTTATAGATGAGGAAACTGAGGCTAGGAGAAGCCATGTGCCTGGTTCAAGTTCACATGGCTAGTAAAGAAATAGAACCAACCTTCTGAGTCTCCACTCTGCTCTAAAACACCTTGGCCCAGGGGCTTGAAACTGGATGCCAACACGTCCCCACTTCTCAAATAACAGGGGCCTTGAAGGGGCCTCTTGACCAGATGTGGCTACTGAGACAAGCAGCTGTCATTTGTAATTTCCTGAGTTATTCCCCAGAGTCCACAGCTTAATTTCACTTTAAATCCAGCATGGCTCTTGCCAGACCCATGGGAAAATCCTATTCGAGATGGAACCACTGAACTCGGATTCAGAACTCACTGCTGGGTCTCGTTCTAACTATCAACTCAGCCTCGGGTCTGGCAGCTGGGCTTGGCCGGGACTGGGTCAAATTCTGACTTCCTGTGACTTGCCACCCTCTTCCCCACTGCCCCAAGAAGGGACGCCAGGTGGACTCGTAATTGTCGCCCTTTGGAATCCTTGAAGTGTCTAGGACTAAGCAGAAATTACAAGTTGGGTTTGGTATTTAAATTGGACTGATTCCAAAATATTTCCCCGTCTGGAGTTCTTCCATGGAAGAGGCATTTGCAGGGCGCAGATGCAGGCTGTGGGGCTGGAGGAGACCCAGGAATGCACTGTCTGCAGACTTCAGTCCAAATAGCAGAAGGTGTGTGAACACAGGCTACCTTTCCAGGGTAATCAAAGCCAGTGGAATTCGCAGTGAGGCAGAAAGAGGCTAAGTTTGAAGTCGTCAGATCCAGATTCAAATACCAGCTCCCACGCTCACAAGGTGAGTAGCCACGTGCTACGCACTCAGTTTCTTCAAGTGTGTGGTCTCCTTTTTAACAAGAAAGCAATAATGCCTGCCCTGCCCTTCTCTTTGGGGTAGTCCTGAGCTAAAGGACATAAAAGTGCTTTAGAAACTGGAAATTGCTGGACACTCACAGCCTGTTAATATCACAGTGCAGCTTTCTAAAGTTTGCAATGTCTTTTCAGACAGAGATTCACTGAGCATTCCAATTCTCTCTGGTCTTTTTTTTTTCTCCTGGTTCCTTTGATCTCCCTGCACAGACTCAAAGTAGCCAAAGAACAGGTCTGCATTCGTTTCATAATTCACAGAGTTATTCAAGCCAGTACCTGGGGTTTATTCCAACCCACAAAGATAGCCCAAGAAAGCTTAAGTGACTGGAAGGAGGAAAAAACACTTTTCTCTCAAAATTTGCTTTTTGTTTTTTTGTTTCTCTGTAAGGAAATTTTACGTTTTGTTTCAGAGGGAACAAAATAAACAGGAAAATAAGACAACTTGAGAGTTGGAAAGGGAAATTACATCCCTCACACTTAAGGACAATTGAGAAGAGATTATGTAAAGTTGTGAATTCACAACACAGAGAGAGAAAACTGTCAGAGTGATGTTCCAAGTATTTGCAATCTTTACTAAGCAAAGATCAATTTGCTTATCACAACTCAAGTCACAATTTTAGTAGATTCTCATCTTTGTCTAGGACCTTGTCCAGGGAAAGAGAGATTTTTAGAAAATACGACCTGCCTGTTCTTTACATCTTAATATTTCTCTTTCACTTACACGGGGTTAATATGCTTTCTGAGAACTGACTATACTGTTTATAAATAATCCACAAAAGACTGAGACAAAGAAAGTACTGAAATGTGTTTCTCTCTATGTGCTGCCCTTCAAATCTGGCCCTGCTTCTGTTCACGGTGCCCCATTGTTAAATGTTTCCAGAAGAATCTTTTTGTTTTAGAAACTTTCCATTACAACAGGATGATTGACAGATGAGCCTAGCTGTGAACAGGTGACAGTCGGGACATGTGCATACAAATGAACCACATAGCATGAAATCCTTCTCCAACACTCACCAGCCCACAAACAATGGAATTTAAATTTGGCAGTTGAAACCTGGACTCATTCCAGATGATTTTGTTCGGGAAATACCAGAAGTCCTCACCATGGTGCAGCAGCCTTGCTTTCAAGGCCGTGCCCCAGCATGAGGGCTGCAGCGCTGGAACGCAGACAACGCTGGTGTCAGGAATCAGAAACTTTTCCAAGTGGCCACGAGATGGCCTCACTGTTCAGACCCACGTTCAACGATTAGGTTGCAATTTGTCCTCAAAGCAGAGCGGCGGGGCACGGAGGTTTATTTCAAAGATTGCCATTGAAATCATGATCAGAAAGTGGCAGCTTTTCTGTTGTTCTCTGGAAATGTATCAACGTATCTGGAAACTTTTCAGTAAGAGTATAAGTGCAGAGTCTCCAGTGGAAGAAAATAGAATCTTAAGCATTTTTTTTTCACTCTAACGTCATAGCTAAAATATTTTCTGTTCAATACTATATGCTTTGGTTAAATTTCCCTGGTATCTTGATGTGTAGCAATGAACCCAATACTTAATAAATATATTCCCATAATTTTAAAAAACTGATACACTGAGGGCTCTTTAAATGCATCATAAAATGGTTTTGCAAAAAGTTGTAACTAGTTTTAGGCTAAAAGGCAAGATGAGAATGTCCATTACTTGTTCCACATCACCACTGAGTGCATCATTGGGCAGGAGCACCAAATAAGACCTGGGGACCCCATGGACCAAGTGGAGACAAACCTCAAAACCTCAAGAATGGTGACGGGGTGGGGAGGGTCAGAGAGAGAAAATAGACAGAATAATAAAGATATAAAATCCTCCATTCCAGAAAGGCCTGCAAACCAACATCCAGAACACAGGAAGAAAAGTCATGTTAAGAAAGATAACCAACTGGGGGGGTAGGGTACAGACTGGGATTTCAAAATATAGAATAGGTAAACAAGATTATACTGCATAGCACAGGGAAATATATACAAGATCTTGTGGTAGCTCACAGCGAAAAAAAAATGTGACAATGAATATATATATATGTATTCATGTATGGTTGAAAAATTCTGCTCTACACTGGAATTTGACACAACGTGGTAAAATGACTATAACTCAATAAAAAAATATAAAAAGATAAAAAATAAAATAAATAAATAAAAACCAACAGGAAGATGTAAAAAAAAAGAAGATAACCAATTGTATCACAATCAATGGATGAAATCACTATTAAAAGAAAATAAAGATGACTCACTTTAAATTTTTAAAAAATAAATGTATTTTAGTATCCTCAAAAAGATTTTTAAAAAAATTTAAGTAGCCAGAAAAATAAAAGAATCTATGAAAGAAAAAGCGGTAGAAGCAAAACAAGGAAAAGGTTGATGTGAAAAAGAAAATATTAGCAAATAGCTTTTTCAAGAATGCTCTATGCAAGGTGTATTTCATGAGCCCTTACATATCTAAATGTCATTCTGCTGTGTTTACATCAACATGACTGAGTATAAAATTCTCAAGTTATATCTTTTATCCCCAAATGTATAGTCATCATTCCATCTTTCTACCATTCATCTTTGCAACTCAAAAAGTTTGTTCCAGTGTGTCTAGGTATGGTTTTCTTTTCATTAGTTTTGCTGGTACATATCGAGTCCTTTTCATGTTTACCTATCGGGTTATTGCTTCTGTATCAGCCAGTGTTTAATTGCAGAAAACACAACCTACAAGTTTAAGCAGAGAGATTTATTATAGGGTATTAAGTGACTTACTAAATCACTAGGAGAATCAAAACAACAGACTGTAGACCTGTGTTGTTCCATACAGGAGCCACATATGGCTACTGAGTACCTGAAATGTGGCTAGTCTCAAATGAGATGTGCATCAGTACAAAAAAAATTAGTGGTATATTGACTACATGTGGAAATGATACTATTTTAGCTATATTGTGTTAAATAAAATATATTGTTAAAATTAATGTCATCTATCTCTTTGTACTTCTTTAACTGCAGCTACTAGAAAACTTTTAATTGCTATGTGTGCTCTTACATTTCTATAGGATAGCGCTACTCTAGAGTTACCTTCCATGAGGCACTCCCCGAGATACATCTGAGAACCGTGCTGCCAGTAAAGCGGCTGCTCCAGCCACAGTCAGGGAGTGTGGAGGCAGGGTGCTGCCCTGCCTGTCAGGAGAAGAGACGTTGCCACACCTGCTCGCTCCAAAACTCTCTTGCCTCTGCCCTCATCAGGAAGCTAACTGCTGAACTGGCAAGCTGCCTTCAGAGTTACCTCTGCCATAATCAACACCAGCAAACTGGATGCCCCACGACCTCCCACCCCACCTCTCTCCCACGTGACTCAGTTCTACATCCAGTCTCACCTGAGTGCATCATTTTGTAACAACCAAAATCATATTCGAAGCTGCAGGCAATCCTAGGAAGAGTGGAAGTTGGCTCTTCCAGCCTCTGCCTACTGCTAGAGGGTTGAACGCGTTTCGAGCAAGCCAGTCTACAGCCACTAGTGCTGCTTCCATTAAAAATCGCTCTTGTTTCTTCATTACAAACACAAATACCTCTTGGATTGAATCACTTTACATCTACAGTGTGCTTTCCCATTATCCTTTTCTTCAGTCTAGGAAGACCCCTCAAGTTTCCTTTCAATGTTACCACTGCCATTTCCCACAGTATCAGTTTGGCTCCTTAATCTTCCAATTAGGATTTTAATTTTCCCATTAGTTTCCTTGGAATTCTATGATGAGTGGTACAAAAATAGAAGTTATGGAAATGGACAGCTAGGTTTTCCCACCAAGTCTAGGGATGGTGCTCTTTTCTCTTTATTCAGCAATAATTTTTTCCCTAGACCTCATGTTTTGTTTCATTTTACTATTTGCTTATCTTTGAAAAAAGAGAGACGAACACTTAATTGGTATTTGCCAAGTATGTATCCCATTCTCCATCCATCAACGCCCTCAAGCCAAAGGCCATCAGTACCACATTGAACAAGCTGGACTTGTTACCAGTTGTAGTAAGAGAGAATTATGTCATGGGGAACCATGGGGCATTTCAGTAAGAGGATCTTAGAAAGAACTCATTATAGGGTTTGGGCTCAGATTGGATGATCTGGCAGATTAGGCACTGTCAGAAAGCAGGGACAATTTTATAACTGGGTATCTCAGTTAAGTCTTATTTATAGGGAGGGCAGAATAGAGCAGACGGAAGGTGTAACTGGCAAGGAAGCAGCCATCACTCATTTTAGCTGAAAGAGGCTGTTTGGTATTTTGTGACTTGGACAACGTTCCTGTGTTGTTTGGATTCAGACACAATTATCAAGTGCTCTTGTTTTGGCTTTGAAGCATCCTGGTCATGGAGTGGTCTTGTCTGATGTTGATGTGCTATGAAATTTGTGATGTCCAACCCAAGCACATCAAGACTTCACTGTGAGTGCCAGACCAGCTTAAAATGACACCAACGACTAGTTTCTGAATGTCGGGGACTGGTTTTCTCCTTGACATCACTTAGGTGCTAGTATAATTCCGCTCTGAAATCCACTGCTGGAGGGAAAGCTGTTGACAGTTCCTTGGTCAGATTCCCACAATCTAGTGTCTCTCTATGTCCCTCGTTGGTTCTCTCACTCTGAACAGGTGCAAAGTGTTCTATCCAGAAGTTGTACTAGTGAAGGAGAAGTAATAAAATGGCCGCACTTAGGCTAACAAATTCTTAGCTTTATGCTTACTGCTTTCTTTTAAAATGGTCAGCAAATCTGACTGACTGGACACTGCTCCCAGCCCCAGGCTCATTGTTAAAGCTGAAGTTATTGATTTCACTGTTTGTTTTACCTTACTCTGGCAAGTGAAATTTACAATCATGTCTGGATTTTGAGTCATTCCCCCAGGAAGGGAGTCATGCGAAGATGATCTTAGGAAAATGACCAGACCCTCCGAAGTTCCTCCTGGCTGGCACCTGATGAGTCTGACCAGATGAAGAAGGTCGTGGGCTGATGACACTTCAGACCACCGGATGGTCCCATGATGCCAGACAGACTCACCAAGATTTAGGAGAAAGTTCCACCAGAGACTCTTGTTGATTGATATCCCCTTTTACACCCCAATTTGTTTGACTGTATAATCACTAAGCCCCAATGCTAAGACAGGTTCACAGTTTGAAGGCACTAGCCTGCTGTGAGTCCCCTTTGCCTGGCAAAGCAATAAAGCTGCCTCTTTTCTTCTAAACTCTAAGACCCTGCCTCTGTGTGATTTTGCTCATCGGGGAGGGGGGCCGATCTTTCAGCAGCACTAGGGCTCCTCTCCAAGATGAAATGCACCAACTCCAATCCCTTCATGCTTCCTGCCATTCACCTCTGGAAATCGGAGACTATGAGAGTATGAGGAAAGAGAGATACCGTTGGGAACAGTGAGGAGAGGAGTACTCCAGGCCTCTCCTTCAGCAATATCCACACGGTACACGTAAGGTCAAAGCATAACTTGCATTTTGAATGAGGATACAGGCAGTAGGAGACTGATAAAAAGTGTTTTGAGAATTTTTTTTAAATTTTTTGTTGAACTATAGTTGATGAATAATATTATATATGTTACAGATGTACAATATAGTGATTCACAATTTTAAAGGTTATATTTCATTTGTAGTTATTATAAAATATTGGCTATATTCCCCACATTGTACAATATATCCTTGTCTCTTATTTTATACATAATAGTTTGTACCTCTTAGTATTTTTATCCTCTACTTCAGGCTACACTGGTTTCTCAATCCATTTCCACTTGCTGTTCAATAAATGCGCATTCTCCCAGATTCTGCCAATACATCAAAAGTCTGTTCTAGTTTTTGAAAATGTATTGCCTTTTCTTTTCTGGAGAAGATATAACAGGAACTTCTAGCCAGGCACCATGATTTTCATTTGGAAACTTGCCAATCCAAATTTTTACTGAAAACATACTTACTCTGTCCAGCTTTCTACTCCAGAAGATATCGCTAAGCAAGATGCCAAACTTATCTAAGCAACTTACACAGGAGCCTGGATTAGTCACTCAAGTTCACTGAAAAACGGCTATTTAATTAGCATGTCTACCTACAGCCTACCTATCTTTATAAAAATGAACCAAATGTTAACATAATCTTGGCCGGCAGAGATAGGATCTAGAATGTGGAGAATGATACCTTTGATTTTTCTCTGTTCAGGCACCACAGAAACAAATAGAGACCCACATCCACATCTATACATACAACTGGAGCTTGTTTGGGATACAGTGACCCAGGTGTAAGATGACTTAAAACCACATCATATGAGTAACAGTTAATGGAACTGAAGATGGCCATCCTAAAGGAAAAAGGATTTGGTGGCAGGAATCGGGGATGGGACTTCAGCGGGAGTAGAACTATAATGGTCTTCAAAAATCTGAAGGCTGTCATGTAGAAGGACTGTTCAAAAAGGCAAGGATAAGGTAAGAACCAGAATCAATAGGTGAAAGCTTTAAGAAAGCAAATATGGCTGTGGACTATCTTATAGAGCTGGGCCCCATTACAACAGACTAGCCTGTCACTGGAGGTGTCTTCTTGCAAAAAAATTGATTAACAGGGATTTTTATAGAGGGGATTCAAGAATTCACAGGGTGATTCATCGAGAAGAACTTTAATGTCTTTTCCAATCTTAAAATGTAATGATACAAAGAAAGACGAAGGAGGAGACTGTGGATAGTAAATGTGATGTGGGATCCCAGGTTGGATTTTGGCCAGAAAAAGAAAGTTCATGGGAAATCTGGCAAAACTCGGATAATGTCTGTAGATTAGTTAATAGCATTGTACCTATGTTAATTTCCTGGTTTTGATCATTATACTCTGGTTATATAAGATGTTGACATCCGTGGAAGCTGAGGAAGAGTATATGAGAACACTCTGTTCTACTTTTGCAAAACTGTAACATTATTTCAAAAGAAAAACTCTTTTACAGTTAAACAGAAATATCAAAACCTTCAGAAAAACAGAGAGTCCATAATACCAAAGTTCCAGAGTTATCTACCTATCCTCTGGGGCTGGCCTTCCTGAAACTTACCTAAAATTATTGTTTATTTAATCAGTTTATCCAGTGGCTAAACTCAATAGTGTTACGCCAGATAATAATTTAATTTTTCTCTAATTATTCCCTCCTAACTTGCTCTGTCAAATCACCCTTCCCCACCTCTGGGCAATAGCTCAGGCTTATTCCACAGATTTTTAAAGTTACTTTCAAGAATTAAACCCCTTATAAAAATCCTGTTTAAAACTGCAACCACATACCCAAGTCTGAGTCCCCCATCATCCTGCCCCCAGCCCCACCCTGACCTATGACGAGGTGACAACAGCCCTACAGCGTGGAAAGGAAGTACTGTCTGTCCTTCCTCCGTCTCCTTCACTCTCCGTCCCCTCCCACTGCTGCTTCTGGCTTCTCCAGGGTCAAAGAATGGGGCAGGGGGCTTAGAGGAGGAGGAGTCTACAGTACAGTAGACCATAGTCTTGATACAGGAGCCCATTTGCTGGCTCTCTTCAATGGGATGCATTTGTGGGACTTTCAAAGGCTCACTGTGGGGACTACCTGGCTGAGAAGCCCTCTTCATCACCAATGTACTCACCCTCTTCTCCCAGAAGCTTCCTGCAAACTGCTCAGCTTCTATTCAGAAGTATCTCACATAGCAGCTTATCGCTGGGGTCCCTTCACCCCGCTGGCAACCCTCCTGGTTCACAGCCAACTATCTTCCATTGTAACTACTGGAAGACGTATATCATCAGGCAGGAAGCAGGCACCAGTTCCCCAGTTCCCATTCATTCATACCCCTAAATTCCAGAAGACACATATCCATCTCCATGAATTCTCTCACCCTGCTCCATTCCAATCACTGGAGCCCCCAGTTCTCTCAAAGGTCCTTTCATAAGAAGAAAAAGGGAAATGCCACCATACCGTCCACTATCCAAGAGAGTGTTTAATCAAACCCTTTCTCCTGCATCAGCTGGAAGTGTGTGATGGAACACTGATACCAGTTTGGCTGTCTTTTCACAATTTCTCCATGGATATGTCTAGTGCTAGTACCCCATTCAGAAATCTGGAGATACATATCACTTTCTGTTCTCAGCTTTGGGGCTTCAGATGAAATATCAAGACACCATGAAAAATTCCATTTGATATCCTGTTACACTTAAAACACATCGCAACGCCGTCCATACAAACCCTCAGTCCTTATCAGGGCTATCTGCAGACTACACAATGGGAAACAGAGAAGCTGTTAACTATTGGCACAGTTTTGCGTCTGGACGGCTTAGATAAAACTTTTGGAAAGATTCAAATCTCAGCCAATTACACAATCACTTCCCGCCCACCCTCATGCCAAATTCATCCCCAAAAATTGAACATTCCTTAGGAGGCTATCATACGACCAAAGTAGAAAGAGTTGTAGTTGATGTGTAGGAATATCCTTTGGGGGACTTAAAATATGTCATATGAGAAGAACAGACTTAATTAGGAATAGCTTT
Source organism: Camelus bactrianus (assembly GCF_048773025.1). NCBI lineage: Eukaryota > Metazoa > Chordata > Mammalia > Artiodactyla > Camelidae > Camelus > Camelus bactrianus. The sequence continues at coordinate 36,802,761 of NC_133550.1, read as the reverse complement.
ACATGGTTGATGGTCACTCTGTAGAGAAGGGATTTAGATCATTCTAAATAATCCCAAGGAAGACACTATGGAAGTCACAGACAAGCCAGTTTGGGCCCAGTAATATTCGTTCACTCATTCATGCATTCCTTCATTCATTCACTGAGCTCCTGCTTTACTCCAGGCTCTGAGTTGGGACTGGTATTGCCATGATAACAAGATTTGGTCCTTGCCTTCAAGTAGCTCAAAGAAAATCACCATAATGGAATAAACTGACACAGGGAGTAGTATGATCCCCACTGGATTCCACACTTGCATATCCTGATGACAGTGAGGAGGGATGATTCAAAATTGAGGAGTGGGAGGAAAGAAGCAGTAAAAGAGCTGATCTTTAGAGTCCCGTCTACCCAGCCAAACCTGAGGGTCCATCTATGCTCTGGAAGGCACAGGTGTAAGACATAAGGTCCTGCTGGCAGTTTGCATAAAATAGAATGAAAGACTGAAAGAAATGACTTGGTTACAGAAATTAATTTCAGAAAGGAAACAGGACCCAAAATGTACAGAGCCCAAAGTGAAGGATGTATTCATCAAAATGCAGAGGACACTCAATGACAGGATTTCCACCAAGGAGACCTAGTCCAGCAGAGGAATTTAGGTAGCTAGTGAGTAATGGAAATGCTTAGAAATGGTCTATATGTGCTTGCACCGAAACACAGAAGGACAAAAACTCACACAACTTGTCCAACAATGGTAAATAGGACTTTTCCTGCCTCTACATTGTGACTGAGGGAGTGAGGGTGATTAAATAATGTGCTGGACACACTAAGACATTCACTTCTCACCTAGTACAAGAAAGATTGCCAACGAAGCTTGAGACACCATACAGGAGCCTGGAATGGAGGTTATTTGAAGGTTTTATTTGAAGGCAATGGTAAGAAAAAATAAAGTGGTTTCTTCCCAGCATAGCACCCAAAGCCAGCACATTCAATATACTGATCACATTTGGGCACGGGAGGAGGGGGAGCCTATCTAGGACCCTTTAAGAACCTGGATACTGCCCAACAGCTGTGCACTTGCTCAACAAAAACCTGTAGACACATAAAGAGAACCACTAATCCATCTGTGAGAGGCTAGAGCAGGCTTTGATGGATAAGATTCCGCCCCCAGAGACTTACCTATGCAATAGCACCAAAACTTCCCTTTCCCTGGGTGAGCTCTACACGGGGTTTTGCTTTTTTTAATGTCAGACTTGAGCTAGGATTTGACAAGTGAGTCTGGTTCTGAGTAAGGAAAGGACGGAAAGCATTCCAAGAGGAAAGCATTGGACATACAAAGTGCTATAGACTGAAAGTGTCCCTCCCCCAAAATACACATGTTGAAACCTAATCCCCAATGGGATGGTGCCTGGAGCTGGACCTTGGGGAGATGATTAGACTTTGAGGGTGGAGCCCTCAAGAATGGGATTAGTGCCCTTATAAAGAGATCCCAGAGAGCCCCCTTGCCTTCCAACACATGATGACATGTCTATGAATCAGGAAGTAGGCTCTCCCTAGGCACAAAATCTGCCTTGATCTTGGACTTCCCAGCATCCAGAACTATGAGAAATAAATTTCTAGTGCTCATAAGTTACTCAGTCTATTGTATTCTGTTTTAGCAGCCAGAACAGACTGACAGAAGGAAAGCAACAGCCTAACAGGTGGGAATGAATAGGGCAGTTGCAAGGAAAAGAATGAGAGGTGCTTGACTAGAGCAAAAGGTGAGTGTCCAGGATGCAGTAGTAAGAAATTTACTTAAGTAGGGCAGGGTCTTTAAAGATGGAAAAAGAAGTTTGGGCCTGTTGCAATGTATAATAAAGAACCATTAGGGTTTCCGAGACTAAACACTGGGACATAAAAAATGCTCTGTTTTGTTTTGTTAATGAAGTACAACAAAATGGATTAGAAGAGAGGAATGGGGGTGCGACCAGCTCAAGATCTGTTGCTGAATTCTTATGGTGACCGCATTTTGAACAGAAGTTGGGACCTCTGATTTGACAAGCAGGATGCATCAAAGATCAACAAATCAGAACATATGAACTGAGGACATCCCAGAAAATCCTTGGTTATTTTTAAGTACTCCAGGCACATGGCAATGAGGCGGTGTGATTTCTTAATCCCCTCTTCTTTGTTAAAACATGTTGTAAAATGAGATCTCCCGAATCCTTCTGAAATTGGTCGATTTGGGGACAAGCAGGAAATTAATTATGCAGCAACAGTTGCGCTATTGTGAGATTTCATTCTTTCCCGAAGCTTGCGTTAGTTAGACTTCTGTTTACAATTAATTCATCTCAAACAACCAAAACAAAACAAACAAAATTATTCTAAAAGTGAATAAACTAGTTGGCCACCTCCCTGAAGCTAAATTTCTCAGTAAGTGCCACACTCCCTACTTCATTCTTACTGCACAGTTGGGTCTCATGGGTACCAGCCATGCTGACAGTACTAAGACTTCTCAGGAAGGACAGTATGATTCCTCCATGGGAAAATGTTTCTCATAGACACACACACACTCCGTTTAACAATACAGCTATTACGTAACCTTAGCGCTATCTGTCCTGATTTCCATATTCAGCTCCCACTCCTGTTAAATTCCCAGCATGCTGTTAGCACTAGGGGCTCATGAGGTTTGACACTGAGCTTGACATAATTTTCTAAGTTTGAAGCAACAGAAGAAATTACAAATGATATTATCAATTATCCTATCATTAAAAATTCAAGCTTGTGCTAAACAAACAAAAAAGGCTGGAAAGAACTACAATGGACAAAATAATATTTGTAGTAATTAAACAAGCAAAGGGTTAATATCCACATTAAAATGTGAAAACTTGATAAGAACACTATTAAGGCTCCCTGGACACAAATGAATAAATGATATAATCAAACAGTTTGCATCAAAAAATAAAAATTATAATTAGTTGACAAATATGGGAAATGTTCAATTTCTCTAATAATCAAAGAAATAATCATGAAAATAACAGTGAGGCACCATTCTATACCAATTTGATTTCAAATCAGAATGTCCAGATAAGGCAGTACACTTATACCTGCACAGAATAAATGGGTATGATAACTTTTGAAGAAGAGTTAACATAGTAAAGAACTATTAAAATGTTATGTCCTTTGATACAAACAAATGAGACAAACTAATTTACAAAACGGAAACAGATTCACAGACATAGAAAATAAACTTGTTACCAGAGGGGAAAGGGTAGGTGGTGGTGGTAAACTGAGAATCTGGGATTTGCAGATACTACTACATACAAAATAGATCAACAGCAAGGTCCTATTTGTATAGCACAGGGAACTATATTCAATACCTTGTAATAACTTATAATGAAAAAGAACATGGAAAGGAATATATGTATGTATGTAGAAATGAATCACTATGCTGTACACCAGAAATTAACACAACATTGTGAACCCACTATACATCAAGAAATACAAAAATTTTAAAATGTTATGTCCGTTGATTCAGAAATCCTATTTCCATGGATTTATTCTAAGAAAATAATGCAAAACGTTTTCCTAATCTTGAATAAAGATTGGCAATATTATAATATTAAAAACAAAACGACAACATAACGCCATTTGCAGCAACATGGATGTTCCTGGAGAATGTCATTCTAAGTGAAGTAAGCCAGAAAGAGAAAGAAAAATACCATATGAGATCGCTCATATGTGGAATCTAAAAAATAAGTAAATAAATAAATACAAAACAGAAACAGACTCATAGACATAGAATACAAACTTGTGGTTGCCAAGGGGGCGGGAGGTGGGAAGGGACAGACTGGGATGTCAAAATGTAGAATAGATAAACAAGATTATACTGTATAGTACAGGGAAATATATACAAGATCTTATGGTAGCTCACAGCGAAAAACAATGTGACGATGAATATATGTATGTTCATGTATAACTGAAAAATTGTGCTCTACACTGGAATTTGACACAACATTGTAAAATGACTATAGCTCAATTTTAAAAAAGGTAAAAAAAAAAAAAAAAAAAAAGCAGATTAACCAGAAAACAGTGTAAATGGAACTGGTAACATTCAGGCTTAGGAAAATTTGAGTCCAGACTGTCTAGTATTTCCAACCTGTTATAAATTCACAGTGATGTACTGTATTAGAAATGAAAGTTTTCCTCTAATAAGTCTGTGAAACTGATTCCAAATACACTTCAAAAATAATATAAATAAATAAATAAATAAATAATTGGGTGGTCTGCCTTACAGTTTGGAAATGGTGAACAAGCAATGTTCCACCTATTAATGGAACAAAAGATCCTAAAAAATGAAAAATCAAAACAGATTGATTTGGGGGTAGCAAGAATGTGAGTGAATTTTTTTCTTTTATTTGAATTTCCATTGATGTTGCTGTAATAATGTTTGTATAGTTAATTTCTTTCCTAATCCATGAGGTACTGTGGTACCCATGATGAAGAACCTTCCTTTCTTCTTTCCTCTCCTTTTGCTCTTTTCTGCAGCATTGGCGATTCAAAACAATCATTAAGTAATCCTCAGTATATGTTGCAAATGTGCCATAGAAAGATATTTCAAAACGTGCTGTTTATTAATCTGTCCTTGGATTTCCACTCTTCAGATCAGTCAATTCTGAGCTTCCTCTACCCAGTAAGACTCTTCATTTCTTTATTATCTGTCAATTTATTTCATTTTGCTTCAGGAAATTATCATCCTGAAGTAGCCTATCTGTATTTTACTTCTAAATACAATGAGAAAGCAATCTGTGAAAACTAGAAATATTTTTCTTGAATCATAAACACTTTACTTTGACAATGAGTAACCACTTTTTAGAACAAAATTGACATTCTGAACTAAGAACTAAGACCAAAAAATTATACTGAGTAAGGAGTTTCTCAAATGGGTCCAGTAATATATAACGCTGCTTTAAAAGGCATTCATTTCAAATTGAATTAAATAAAAAGTACTAAACAATTGTTTGGTAAATCATGGTCTAAAATTAGCTTAGGGTTTTTCAAGGAAATTGTGCCATTTGAAACTGAAACATCTTTATCCTAATGGAATGTATTCAACCAATCAGAAGAGGTAACGTCCTTGCGAGACTAGTAAGAGTTCAACAAAAATACCATTACAAGTCTCCTTATATATTTAATATTGAAAAGGAGTAGTAGAGCTGAGGCTTTTATATGAGAACAGAAAACATTTTGAATTACATTTTAAAGTGGTCTAAGTAATTCAAAATTACAATTCTCTTACTTGAATACATTTTTTCAATTAATGCAAGATGTTACAATTTTAAAATATATTTAGAGCCCAAAATGTTATAGTTTCATACTATTTCATATAATACATGAAAGTTACCACCAATTTTATCACATTACTGAATCTTTTTGATCAAGGAAATGGCCTCTTGGTTACTAAGAGGCCATGTCCATTTCATAGGCATCATGTTTCCACAATGGAAGTTCCACTACAGCAGTGGTTCTCAATCCTTGTTATGTATTAGAATTATTTGGGGCTTTTTAAAAAATATAAAGTTTCACCAAAAACCTATTAATTCTGAAGGGTAGGCTGGAGAACTTACATCAAACTTTATAAAAGCTTCCCATGAGATTTTAATGATCAACCAGGCTTGTGAGTCACTAAAATAAACTCGTATTTCTATTTTCTCTCCCACCCTTCACTTACTCATCCCCAGCTGAGAAATTTACCTGCTTTGTGAGTGTTTAGAGTATAACATACATTGGTTCATATTCCTTCACTGGGTAGAATTAATGTTTTAAAAAGCAATACACCATTTCTTACAAAGTTAAATGTATACTTACCATATGATCTAAAAATCACACTTTTGGGAATTTACTCAACAGAACTGAAAACATAAGTCCATACAAACACCTATAGACAAATGTTTATAGCAGCTTCACTCATAATAGTGAAAAAGAGGAAACAATATAAATGTCCAGCAACTGGTAAACAGATAAACTGTGATATATCCATGCAGTGGAATACAAGTCAGCAATACTGACAGATACAGCAACATGGATGCTACATGCTGTACAATTTCATTTATACAACATTCTAGAAGCAAGACTATCGGGACAGAAATCTGAGCAGGATTGCCAGGGTCTGAAGGTAAAGGTGGAGAGGAGAGGAGAGTGACCACAAAGACTCAGGAGGGAATCTCCTGGGGTGATGGAAAGATTATCTCTTGATTGTGATGATGGTTACATGATTCTACATGTTGTCAAAAATCATCCAACTATACGTTGAAAATATTACGTTCTACTGCATGTAAATTATATTTCAATCTAAGTATCCAGTTATGCATTTCTTCTCTGTCTGCTCTCAGAATTGGGGATCACAGATGTAAGGCAGCAATTCTGGGTATGTGAGTCACTCCAAACACTCAAACTCTCCCTTGGGCAGGTTAACCAAGGTCCAGAACTTGGGGAGAGGAAGCCCAATGGTGGATCCGACCTCATTTTCCAATCCACTTTACAATAACCAGCCTGATATTTCCATCTCTTGAATCATCCCTGAATCTGCTTCTTGAATAGTTCTAAATTCCAGAGGTAAGAGAGGAAGGTGGAAATAATCACTCCAGCTTTGTCCCAATATACGGCCATAATGATCAGGAAATCTTGTGAGATCAATACTACACCAAATTAGTGCAATCAAAATAACACATGGAAAGATGAAGGAAGACTGGGGGCCTTTAACCTCAGTATTTTTATGAGTACTGACTGTTGTAGGCTGCAACACATTGTGTTTTGGCTGACGTTTACAGACATGAGGCCAGTTTTTACTGGCATTATTGAGAAGATTTTTCTGGCCAACTTGGATCTAAGCAGGTGTTATTGATTCCAACATTAATTTGTCAGGGGTAAAAAAAGTATTTTCATAGCATGTAAGACATACAAAACTTCATTATACAGGATTACTACTGGTGGAATAATTTTTACTCCCTATAAGGTATTTATTAGAAAGGACAATAGACCAGAAGTTGAAATTTTAAAAGACAGGTATATGCACACAGATCACAGAGGACTGGCCTTTTAATTAAAACATCTGGGTATTAATAGGTGTCAACAGTTCAGCAGACCCAGGTTCTATTCCTCTCCATCTTGTTTTGAACTTCAGAAGTTCTAGGGCCAAGGAAAGGACTGAGTATAAATCTCTTGAAATCATTTGGCTTGTCCACCATAATTTGTTAATTACATAAGTCCACCATGGCTGTTTTTTATTTTAGAGACTCAAATTTTGGCTTCAAATACAAAAGAGTGAAAAGCATCTCAATGGATAAACAAAAAGAATTGGAATACAATGCATGAACCTTGATGGTTCTCAAAAAAGAACCCAAAAAATCAATAAAAGACATTTTGGAGAAGATGGGGGAAATTTGAATATGGACTGCATATCAGATAATATTAGGGCATGTGTTCATTTTTCAGTGTGATAATATTATGGTTATGTAAGAGAATATCCTTATTTTTATGTGATATATGCTAAACTATTAGGAGCAAAGTATCCTGATTTCTATAATTTGCTTTCAGATGGTACAGAAAATTATATACCATATATTTTTACATATGCATATATGCATTCATAAACACAAAAATATATAAATATAGGTATACTTATGCATATAAATACATATACATGCATGGATAGACAAAGCAAATACAGTTAAATAATAACTGTTGAATGTAGGTATATGAGAGTTTATTGTACTTTCCTTTCAATTTATAATGTTTCATAATATATTTAAAATTTTTCATAATAAAAATTTAGAGATGAATGTGAGAATTCATTCCACAGAGGACATGTCATCTTCTTGGCTTTAGGACGAGAAGTCAACAAAACTGTAAATCAAAGGTTAAAAGTAATTTAAATACAATACTGTTAATATACTTAACACTATTTAATTGTACACTTAAAAATGATAAGATGGTAAATCTGTGTATTTTAGTGCAAATTTTTTTCATTTTAAATTAAATTTTTAAATGAAAAAAATAATTTAAAAGGCCTCTCTACCTGGCACTGTCTCTGGGAACCAGTTTTACTCAGGAAAAAAGAGAAGAAATGCGCTGATTTTAAAAGACATGCTTCAGTTTTACCAGGAGAATGAGAACAGAGGGGGAAAAGCAAAAAATAAAAGCACACTAGCTGATCAGGTTAGACTAGAGGAAGAGAGAAAATTCCTTAGGAGAAAGGGGAAGATGCTAGAGAAAGGGGAAGGCGCTAGAGAAAAAGTTAAATCGATATAAAAGGAAATTAAGGAATCTTCAAAGGCAGGCTAGAACACCAGAAAGTAAGAAAGGACATATATGCCAATCTAATTATCTATCAAAAATTACACTATAAAATGAGAAGATGATACTAAAAGAGAGAGAATACAAAGAAACCTTATAGAGGAGGGGCCAAGGTGTGGGAGAAAAGCTTGGAGTGAATTTGTTCAACCCAAAATTCATATGTTGGAGTCCTAACTCCCAGTACCTCAGAATGTGACCTTATTTGGAGAGAGGTTCCTTGCAGACATAATTTGTTAAATTAAGAAGAGGTCATACTGGAGTAGGGTGGACACTTTATTCAGTGTGACTGGTGTCATATTGGGAAACAAGACACAAACACACACAGGGAGAAGATGATGTGAAGAGACATGGGGAGAAGATGTCAGTTTACAAGCCAAAGAGAGATCCTTCCCTCACAGCCCTCAGAAAGAACCAGCCTTGCCGACACCTTGATTTCAGACTTCTGGCCTCCGGAACTCCCTCTGTTGTTTTAAGTCACCCAGTTTGTAGAAAGTGCTTTATTATAGCAGCCATAACAAATTAATATGCCCTTCAAAGGAAGCCCAGATCAGAAAACTGCTCAGAAGCACCCCCATTAAAGCTATTAAAGTCAGTCAGGAATTGGGGAACCAACCTGAAAACCAGGAATGCTACACAAAGTCATTAGAGAATATGTGGACAGATTGGACAGGGAAGACTGAGGCTGCTGGGCAGAATTCTCAAACCTTATTGCATAAGCTTGACAAGATGACACAGTTATTCTAAGAAGAGACTCAGGTATTGTTTACGTCCTCAGGAAACAAGCCTGGGAATTTTATAAAGTTAGGGCTTTAAGAAAGAAAAAAAAAGAGAAGAGAGACTTTTTAGATTTATTTTTTAACCGTTTTTTTTCATTGAAGTATAGTTAATTTACAGTGTTGCATTAGTTTCAGGTGTACAGCAAAGTGATATATATATATACTTTTTCAGATTGTTTTCTAATATAGGCTATTACAAGATATTGACTATAGTTCCCTGTGCAATACAGTAGGTCCTTGTTGTTCATCTATTTCATATTTAGTAATGTGTACGTGTTAATCCCAAATTCCTAATTTAACACACCTCTCTTTCCCCTTTCGTAACCATAAATTTGGTTTCTGTATCTGTCAGTCTCTTTCTGTTTTAGGAATAAATTCATCTGTGTCTTTTTTTAGATTCCACATATAAGTGATATCATATGGTATCTTTCTCTTTCTGGCTTACTTCACTTAGTATGATGATCTCCAGGCCAACCCGTGCTGCTGCAAATGGCATTATTTCATTCTTTTTTTTAATGGCTCAGTAATAGTCATAGATATATGCCACATCTTCTTTATCTAGTTATCTGTCAATAGACATTTAGGTTATTTCTATGTCTGGGCTGTTATAAATAGTGCTGCTGTGAACATTGGGGTGTATGTATCTTTTCAAATTAGAGTTTTCTCTAGATATATGCCCAGGAGTGGGATTGCTGGACCATGTGGTAAGCCAATTTTTAATTGTTTAAAATCTCCATACTGTTTTCCATTGTAGCTGCACCAAATTACATTCCCACCAACACTGTGGGAGGGTTCCCCTTTCTCCACACCCACGAGAGGCATTTTTATTCCTTTATTACAATGGCTGTTGTCTCGAAATTGCCAAGGCTAAGGGTCTGCAAACTATAGCCTGTGGGCAGAATCCAATCCAGTGTCTTTTTTTAATGGTAAAATAATAGGTGTATATTTACATTTATATGTAAACATAATATTCATTTATTACATTCACTGATAAATTTAATGGTTTTTACATTTTAAATGGTTAAAAAAGATCAAAAGAATCACAATTCGTGGCATGAAAATTACATGAAAACCAATCTTGATGTCCGTATATCAAGTTTCATTGCAATACAGCCATGCCCATTTGTTTATGCATTGCCTATGGCTTCTGTCACACTCCAAGGCACAGCTAAAGAGTGGCAACTGAGACTGTATGGCCTTCAAAGACTAAAATATTTGTTAAAGCTGGCTCTTTACAGGAAAAGTTGCTGACTTCTAGCCTAGGCCTATGATTTTTTCCTCCTTTAGCCAATCCTTGACTTGAAACTGTTGTTAATGTCTCCGATACGTTCCGAGGGGCCTGGAGAAAAGCAGTACTTTCACAGTGCACTCTCTTGTGTGTGCAGTTTACTCTCCTGGACCTTGATGCTCTTTTTTTTTTTTTTTCCCAACTTTTTTCTGGTCTTGACTAACTTCTGATATTTCAGAGGAACAAAACCACTTCCTTCACTACACCTTTGCCCAAAATAGTGGGACATGACCTAAGTTATAGTGGTCATAGTGGGAAAAAGGAACTAGGTCCTTTTTCCTCCATGGTTCCCCTAATCCTTCCAGGAAGGCTCAGCTGAATTTAAAAAACAAAACACACAAAACAAAAACCTAACTTCTTAGTTTGTCCCATTCTTTCTCTACATAAACAGAGCTAATACTAAGGATCTGTATTTTCACTTTTTACTTCTTTTCTATTTGTTCGTCATGGTCTCCAAGCAACTGGCACAGACTGACTGATAACCCTGTTGAGGCTGAGACAAGGATAACTTTCCCTTTGCATGTGTGTGTTTCCACTGTCTCTCTCCTTCCTTCAAATAGCCCTGAATGTCTGGTCAGGAACACATCAAGTTCAGGGTTCTGGGAAGATCATCTTACTAGCAATAACCACTCAGGAGACAAGGATGTGACTGTGTTTTAAATTTTTTGCTTGATAATTGTATTTATATGTGATTCAGATTCAGATTTAGACTCCTTAAAAATTGGGGCTTTATAAAGACTGTAGGTTGAACTAAATGCATTTCAGTATTCCTGAGTGGGTGCATCAGTCAGGAAGAACTAGGTTATTATGTAGCAACAAACAACTCCAAAACATGGTTTTGACAATAACAGTTTGACATTAACATGTCTGTTACAAGTCAACAAGGGATTCTGCTTATTACAGTAAATCAAGGACCGCATCCATTGGATGTCCCATCTCAAGCCACACTTACACAAGTGACAGGGCAGAAGGATGAACCAAGGTGCACACTGGCTCATAAATTTTCCCCCAGGGGGCAACATGTTATTTCAACTCACATTCCAATGGTCAACAGGAGTCATATGACAGATCTAATTTCAAAGGCAGCAGCGAAGTGAAATCCTATCTTGTGCCATGAAAGAGAAAAGCAGGCAACATCTAGTTCACAGTGTTGATAATTCTCACAGAAAACGATACCCTCGCCAGCAGAAGAAAGCCAGATGTGCCAACGGTAAAGGACTTGATTCTATCCAGGGTCTGAGTGAGACCCTCTGAGATTTAGCAGAATGACGAGTTAATAAGAGCTCCAGTTTCTTTGCACTTAAATTTATATGAAGCAAAGAAAATTTAGTTCTTGGACTTTCAATTTGGGGGATGTTTTTATACTGCTTATAGTATACTATTTGAAGAATTTGATGTCATTTGGGCTTACTGCCTGATTTCTCCTATACTCTTTCGACTAACACAGCTGAGCATAAGCTGGAATAAGAAATAGAATAGGGTCTTATTTTCAGCCAAGAATGCAGACCAGCCTTGCTGATAATTTAATTCATGTTCCTCTTTTGTCCCGTTTCAGAGCCTTCTGGTAGCGAAAGATACACCTCCTACTTGAGGTCACAGGAGGATACTCAGAGCAGCTGTGGCTGGTATTAGGAGTGTGGTTTTAAGAAAGAAGTAGGAGAAATTGACCACCTCCTCTACTGAGGGAAATTGTCACACTAGGCATGGAAAACCCTAGGAATTAATAAAAGAGCAAAAAGCTGGAGACTATCAGGGAAAGGCATTACTCCCTTGGGCAAGTTGTCCTAAAATGAAGGCTTAGAGAAACAATATTGGGAAATCTGACTGTTGCCGCAGATCCAAGATGCAATCCCCAGTTAAGCTTTACCCATAATAAAGCTGATTTTTAAAAAAATCTCCATCTAACTACTACAGCTACCTCCCAAATGGTTTGAAAGTTGGAAGAGGAAAAGGTGTGACTAAAATCAGAACAGAGATACTTAGAAAGCAGAACACGTCTTTCAAATATAATCTTGCGCCTGGAAATATAAAATGAGTAACACTGAAATTATTTTAGTGAAAAGGAAGAAAAAGAAGCTATGAAGCCCATCCACTCACTGCCCCTCACCTCCTGTGGAGCCTCTGAGTGGTTCTCAAGCACAGCTTGAAAAATTACAGACTTAAAGAATTAGAGTCACTGGCCCTTTGATGCGTATGGAGAACTGGCTGTCTTTAAGGACAGTGAGGCCGCCAGAAGAGCCTAATCCCTACATTACCCCAAAAAAGCACCCCCGATCTCTCCTTTCAGAGCATCTACAAGAATGAGGCTTCTCTTTTTCCTCATTGACTACACTGGGTACTCCTGAAGTGTAACATATGTAAGAATCACCTGGGATTCCTGTTTGCAATAGAGTCCTGGCCCCACTCACAGAGATACTGTTCACTATTTCTAGGGAGGATCTCAAGAAACAGGTAAATCTGGGTCGGGTGTCCTGGAGACTACACTTTCAGAAAGAATGTGAAAAGGAAAACTAATGGAGAATATACTGAAAACATCCATTAGGCCTTGAATGCCAAGTTAAGACATTTGAACTTTAATCAATGAAGAACAGAGAGCTATGTAAGTATTCAAACAGCAGAGTGACATGATCAGAGGTGAACTTTTAGAAAGTAATCTGGAAGCAGGATGTGAAATAAGCAGAATAGGGGAAAATAACCTAATGGGTTACTATACGGATCTAAGAAAGAGGTAAGGAGCTTCTGGATTTGAACAGTGACAGTAAGAATGGAGAAAAGGATACAGATAATAGCCTATGCTATGGAATGAATGTCTGTGTCCCCCCAAATTCACACATTGAAGCCATAACCCCCAATGCGATGGTATTTAGAGATGGAGCCTTTGGGAGGTAATCAGGGTTAGATGAGGTCATGAGAGTGGGGCCTTCATGCTGGGATTAGTGCCTTTATAAGAAGAGTCACCAGAGCGCTTGCTCTCTCTCTCTGCCATGTGAGGACACAGCAAGAAGGGGGCAAGCCAGAAAGAGAGCCGTCATCAGGAATTGACAGTGCTGGCACCTTGATCTTGGACTTCCCAGCCTCCAGATTTCTCTTGTTTAAGCTATCCAGTCTATGGTATTTTGTTATAGAAACCTGAGCCAACTGACAGTCTACAAAGACAGAATCAATATGGTTTGGCAGGTAGGAATTGGAAAACAAAAGGAAAAATGGATTCATGTATGAGGCCAGGGTTTCCCATCTAACCAGAAGGCAAGATGGTTGTTCCTTTAACAAAAAGGAAGAGAATGAACTGACCATGTTGGTCACTGTGCCTGCCCTGCCACAGGCCCTGCTGAAGTGGTAAAGGGGCAGTCCTCAGGGACCACACGATCCCTCCAGCCACAACCAGATGGACTGGCATCAACATCCAACCCAAAAGCAGTCACCCGAGAGGCTGATCACGGACCTATGAGCCTCCCTTGCTCAAATACACAAGCATAGCCAATCAGATTACTTGTCTTTCCCTAAGTTCCCAAGTGTGTTCTCCTCAGAACATGCTCCTCATTGCTTGGGAGCTTGAATGAGGATTCGTTCACGCTGGAGCAGAAGTGTGACTAAAGCAAGGACATAACGAATTTAGGGTACTTTCAGGAAACCAAGGTACAGAGGACAAAACTGCTGGAAATACAGAACTGGAGTTCAGGAGAGAGGTCAAGGCAAATGCTGATTTGAAAGTTAAGCTCATAAAAGCATTATATGTTAAGACTAGATAGCTTGACAAGGCAGATCACACAAATTGAGAAGAGAGAGAAGCATTGAGTCCTAAGGAAATCCTTCACATGGGGAACAGACAAAGGAGGCAAAGGATTCAGAATCCATACTTTTGGAAGGTCTCGTCCTATTTTGCTTAAGGCTCATATATGATCATTTCCATTGACCTATTCAAACAGGGTTGCTTTTATCTTATACAAAGCAGTACTTAGTGGAAAACTTCTTTCCCGGCTTTGTATTTTTATCTAGAGAGACCATCGCAAGAGTAACAATTCTGGCTTCTTGCCCATCCCCTTACTCACTCCTCCACAGAAGAGGAGGAATGACTTACCTAACTGATGAACGGTAATAGGAACAGCTGTAAAGTAGGCTGAGTGGGGCAGACTCCGAGTAAATGTAGTTGGGAATGAGGTATTAGTGAACCCGTTAGGCTCTGAGACTTCAGGAGTGTTCTCCAACCTCAGCTCTGCAATAATCAATCTAATGAGATCTATTGGACCCATGTGCCAATCTCAACTGGTTCTAAAATTTGGACAGGGCAAAGAAAGGCATTTTATTTTAATTTTCACTCGATTGTAGATTCATTACTCAGAGAGCAGATTCTGAGACAGAGGTCAGCATGCAGGAAGTTGCTTGGAGAATCAGAATCAGAATCAACGTCTGTGGAATAAGGGAAAGAAGCAGGACTGCAAGAGAAGAGGTTAGTCTAAGATACCTCAGAGGGCTGCCAGATTTAGCAAATAAACAGGCAGGAGCCCAGTTAAATTTGAATTTCAGAAAAACAGCAAAAAAAATTTTTAGCAGCAGTTTGTTCATGCAATATTTGGGATATACTGATTCTAAAAAAATTATTTGTTGTTTACCAAAAAATTCAAATTTACCTGGACATACTGTATTTATTTTATCTGGTAACCCTAAAGCTTCAGCCACCCGGCAGGGAGCTCTGGAGCTGAGAGAGCCCTTTCAACCTGTCCTGAGTTGGGCAAGGGTGCTGGGATGTTAGAGCCCCACACAGCTTAGTCTTTGCATGCAGCTGCTCCTGGGAAGGAGGCAGAACCTTGGGCAAAGTGGTTCTCTTCAGCCATGGGCAATTCCCGGAAAGGACTGGCAGCTAGAGAGTGTCAGCCAACTATAATCCCAACAGCTGGAGTGATACGTCCTTTAGTCCTGGAGTGGGGATCTGGGTGGTGCAATACAGCTTCCATGCCTTACCTCTCTCTCCCCACAAAATCCTCTAACAATTCTGCATTATTTATTTAGCCCCGTCAGTGTTTTCAGCAATGTGCTGGGTCCTAGAGGCTCTTCTGCTCTTGTTGAAAACTGTCAGTTGATGAAGAGAGAGAAGCCGGTCTAAATGTTTGGTGAACGAGTTGTCAATTTTTCACATTGAGATTCTCATACTTTTTCCCTTGGTCTTTTGAGATGAGTGGACCCTGTTACAGTTTTTCCTTCAAAAAATATTTTTTGACGACACATTTAATTCTATTCCCATCCCAAATTAAAAATTTAGAATAAGCTAGGGAAAAAAGATACTTCCTTAATTTGAAAATGGGTATCCACCAAAAACCTAAAATGTCTTGTTCTTTTTTTTATTTGACTCTTTTTTAAATTTAACTCTATATTATAGAAAATGTCAAACATACACAAATAAAGGGAAAATAGATTAATAAGCTCCATATATCTACCACTCATCTTCAATAATTATCGAAATTTGCCAATTTCCAAATATCATTCTGAAAAATAAAATATTAGACCCCTGTCTCCATAAACGTCAGGAACAATACATAATGAAGCCTACTTTTATGGTCAATAATTTTGTCCTAGAGTTACTAGTCAATACAAAAAGATCAGGAAAAATAAAGAAGTATGACTATTGGCAAGGTAGACATACACCTAAAAAATCCAAGGCAATCACAAAATACCTATATGGACTAACGAAATTTTTCAGAAATGTAGAAACAAGATTAACATACAAGAATCTACAGCTTTTCTATAATCAGAAAAAAACTAATTTGAAAATGTGATAGAAAAGAAAGCCAAATTCAATTCCAACAAAACCTTGAATTACCTAGGAAAAAACTTAAAAGTAGGAAATTTATTGAAGATAATCATACAATTTTAATAAAGGCCATAAAAGATATTCTTAGATTAAGAGGTTCAATATTACATGGATATTAATTATCCCCAAATTAAATTTAAAATGTGATGCAATTTTAATCAAAATTCCAACAGAATATTTTATAGAATTGGCAGGCTAATTTTAAAATTCATCTGTGTGATGTGCCAAAAAAAGTTAACAATTTTTAGAAAAAAAGAAAGAAAAAGAACTTATTTTACCAGATTTCAAAATGCATTATAAAAATCACAGTTGAAATATTTATACAACATTGTAAACTGACTATAACTCAATTTAAAAAAATAATAAATTTTTTAAAAATTTGGTATTGTGAAAAATACACAATGATCTTAGTATGTGATAAATGAGGTATTTAAAATCAGACAGGAACTGACAGACTAACAACTATGTTGGGACAAGGAGCTATCCATCTGAAAAAGAGTAAAATTAAATGTCTTCCTCACATTATACTTAAAAATAAATCTCAGTTGTATTTAAAAATGTAAATTTTTTAAAGGATAAAAGAAAAAATGGGAAAATATATTTCTAATCTTGTTGGGAGAAGCTATCTTGACAAAACATAAAACCCAAGTACATTATGTGTATGGCAGAACACATAAAAACAAAGTCAAAAAGCCAGTAAATTATGACAAAAAATATTTGCAACTAATGTAATGTAATTTTATTTTTTTCTTTTGCATCCTTTTTTAACTTTTTTTAATGAGTTATAGTCATTTTACAATGTTGTGTCAAATTCCAGTGTAGAACACAATTTTTCAGTTATACATGAACATACATATATTCATTATCACTTTTTTTCACTGTAAGCTACCACAAGATCTTGTATATATTGATGTAATGTGATTTTACATCTCATTTTATTTTACTTTGTATACATATATAACTCAGTTTATCTGAATTATCTAAATATAGATAAATATTTTAAATATATATATATATTCATACAAAGAACCTATCAATCAGTTAAAAAAAAAAAACAATAGTTGAGGTTTATCCCTGGGAGGCTTTTCCTGTAGACCCACATTGTTGGAAATGCCTCACAGGGTAACTGTGTGGTTTTGCTTCACTCACAGAACTATTTGTGAGATCTTTGGAAAAGAACTAACTACAAGACAGAGCTGCTAAAAGTATGAAAGACCTGTTAGTTATTTTTTTTTTACCTTAGGTATTGGCATATCCCACAGTCTGTACTGTTCTTGGGTGTGATAGCTTTGGAGGGAATGTGATTTGAACTCATTCAGGTTTAGACGGTGTCTGAAATTGGAAACCAGGCAAAACCATCTACTCTGACCTTAAAAGTGGCCCTAAAGTAAATTAATTGCAGAAATTAGATTCTAGGTGGGGAAATGTTTGATGTTTTCAGTATGTCCATGTTCAAGTGGAGATAAATGAGGTCCAACTAAAAGAATCATGGGCTGACTGGCAGGACAATTGTGGATTAAGCATAGATTCTTTTAAAAAGGGGTATCTTAAAGATAAACCCTGACTCAAGCTTTGGAAGAACTAAGGTGACTTTGATGAGCAGTGGAAGCAATCACATGTAAAATTCCTTCAATAAAAATTCACTGACTTTAAATAATTTTCCTAATGTTACACATAATTTTTTAAAATCCTTTACATTGTGAAAAAAATTGGAAATCAACCATCTAATTAAAAACAACCCAACTGAAAAATAAGTAAAGAATATAAGCATACAACATACAGATGATGAGATACAAATGTTCAAAACTGCATATGAAATATTGTTCATATGAATAAGTTCAGTTAATAAAATAATGAGATATAAACAAAGTAAATGAAATTAAGTTAATAAATCAAGTTAATAAAATAATGAGGCATCAATTTTTGACCATCATTCTAAGTCAGAAACTGTAACGAACCTGTGATTTTACTCTACTTGCAAGCCAAGTTAGTTTACCACTATATACGTTCTGACAAAAGAATGTAACAGCACCCTGCCAAAAAAAAAAAAAAAAAGATAGATTCTCTGATCAGCAAATCCATGTATAAAATCTGTTTGGTGCTTATGTTCCTAATTTTAAGCAACTGGCATTCTGGTACATGCATCAAGCTCCTAGAAGTTTGGTTAGTGTGAGTCAATTACCACATATACGATCAACTCTGAATATTGATTAACTGATATAGTCATATCCTTGAACCTGCAAGTCTGGGAACAGAATCAGGCAGGACCCATAGTGATTACACCAAGGTACTGTCAATCTACTGGACAGTCAGCCTTTCCCAAAGACATCTATCTCTCCGACTCTTTGTAGGCCTTCATCAAAACAAAACTCTTTCTGCCGTTCCTCTTTCATGATCACTTCCAAGCCCTCTCATTATCATAGTCATTTCCAGTTTTTTAGTGCCTGTTAAAAAGTATCATCCAAACTTGAAAATACTACTCCAGATGCAATCTGAACAGCACAGAATATATCATCCGCACTGGACCCTATTTTTCTATGAATGGGCCCTAAACATGCACTGGCTTTTGCACTAGCTGCTATCCTTGTAGAATCTTCTCTAGCTTGTATTTAACCCCAACTCCCAAGTCTTTTTCACATGGGAAAAGAAGACAGTAAGGTGGGTGAGAGCTTGTGCTGTGGAATCAGATTTCCTAAGTTTGAATTCATACTTTGCAATATGCTGACTATGTAATGTTGGGAAAGTTAGTTCATGTCTTTAAAGCATAATTTTCTCACCTGTAAAATAGGAGAGATAACAAGAATATCCACCTCAAAGGGTTGTTGTAAGGATTAAGTAAATTACCTCTGGAGAAATACTTGGTACAGTGCAGGCTATTTCTCATGCATCCCGCATTGTACTGGATACCTCTTATTTAACCCTCACAAGAATGCTATGATGTATATATGTATATATTTTTGCATCCATTTTACAAATAGGAACTCTGACATGCGTAGAGTTTAAGTAGCTTGCCTGAGGTCAATTAGTTGCTAAGCAGCAGAGCCAGGGTTGCAATAAGGTCTTCCTGACTTCAAAGACCAGGTTCTTTCTCTTGCATCGTCTAGAGGCATTCTTCCCCTTCCTGTATTTCTACATTTTTTAAGTCTTTACACAGCATAATAAAGAGGTTAGGAGTGCAAGCTCTCGAGTCAGACTGCCTTGTTTGATGAACTGGAACAAGTTACTTAATCTCTACTTAAATGATCTAGGACAAGTCACTTAACTTCTCTATGCCTCAGTTTCTAAAATAAGAATTTTAATAGCAATACCTACCTCAGAGATTTCAGGGCTGATTAAATGAGATAGCATTTAACATGGCACCTGCCCACTGTCTAGTACCCAATAGATGTTTGCTGTATTATTCTCACTCCAAATCACCTTGCTGATCCTCAGTCTGCTTAGGAAACCATCCTAAGTATTTCTAGGGATGCACATCAGATTTACAAAATTTCTCTGAAATTACTCAAATACATACTTTCCCACATATAAGATATATCAGACTATGTCTAGAATTCTTTCCCTTGCTTTTATGAACTCTAAGATAAGAGTTGAAAAGAGGGAGAAATAAAGGCCCTCATAACTCAAAAAAATGCACATGACGGCCCAGAAATAATACAAAGTTGTCTTCAGCTATGATTCATCAAGGGCTATTTGCATCACTTCCTACTGCTTTACCGCAGCTCACTTCTCATTTTGCTCAGCCCTATATACTTATCACACGCAACTCACATTTGGGGGCACTAATTAGAAAATGTTCTTTCGTACATCAACCCAGCTGCCAGGAGACCCCACCTCCACACTCAGCAAAACTGGTTCAGACAACTAGGCTTTCGGTATTTCAAGGCAAAAGGAAAAGAAACTTATGATCCCCACATAAGTTCTATGAGACATTTATTACCATCCCCACTTTACTGCTTGAGGAAGACGGGGCTTATCATGGTCATTATTTGTATTTTACCCAAAATCACGGAGTTGATTAGGTGTGAAGATAACAGTTAACCCAGATCTCCCACAATGTCGCTCCAGGTGGAAGGAGCCTGTGGGTTGCAAACAACAATGCTTCCCAAACTGGTCTTCCACCCACGTGACACCCACATCAGTTTTGCAATATCTTCCTACCTCCTATGAGATTACTTACTTAATTTTTTTTTATTCAATGCACTTTTGCTTTCTAAATTAATTAGAGAATATCAGTCTAAATAGTAATGGCTGGGAAATAACAGGTTTTATACACCACAAATATTTTACATAATATATTTTTAAGTATACTCATTTCCTAGGATTGCCATAACAAAATACCACAAACTAGGTGCGTTAAAACAGCAGAAATTGATTCTCTCACAGTTCAGGAGGCCAGAAGTTCAAAATAAAGGTGTCAATAGGGTTGGTTCCTTCTGGAGAAGAAACTATTCCAGACCCCCTCTCCTAGCTCCTTGATGTTCCTTGGCTTGTACACACATCATTCCAATCTCCACTTCCATAGTCACATGACCTTTTTCTCTCTGTATGTCTCTGTGTTCAAATCTCTCTCTCCTTTCTCTTACAGAGACGTTAGTCATTGGTTCAAGGCCAACTCTAAATCTAAGGTTATTTCATCTCAAGACCCTTAACTAAATACATCTGCAAAGATTCTACTCCAAATAAGGTCAGATTCTTAGATTCTGAGTGAGGTTCTGGAATTCTGAGGAGGACACAATTCAATCCACTACAACAAGGGAATAATGACTACAGTTTTTTTGAAAGTTCATCCCTGTACCACCTAAAATCACCTTGCATCCTGCTAGTGGTTCACAGACCACACTAGGGAGACATTAGGAGGTCTTGGGCACCTCCCCTAGTTTTAAAAGCAGCAGGTTTTACAGTCAAGGTGGCTGCACTTCCTTCACTACAGTTGAACCAGTGTATGTTTTGGTAAATCAAGAAGTTGGTTCCCTAGATAGAGCTGATTCTCTGGTTTTGAGAGCTCAGGAAATATTCTTAATAACAGATTGTTTCAAGTACTACTTCCAGAAGGTAGATGAACACTAGCTTATTGCATGATTTGTCATTTTCTGAAATCAGTCACTGTCCCCATACAGGTCTCTGTGGGGTTGTATTTGGGGAGTTATCAAGTCTTGTCTCCACAGAGACAACCAAAGGACCTTAAGGTGGATATGCAATTTTAAAAAAGCCATTAGGCAATACCGGACATTTTAAAATTCCACTTTGTGCAGAAAGGCAGGATACTTGAGAGCACCTATACAGGAACCCAGAGTAAGCCCAAACTTCCAGTCTGAGTAAGGATGGAAGGGGGAGTTTATTCTCAGCAGCCTTTATATGACCTACACTTCCATGTGAGTTACAGGTTAAGTAACTTGGGTTTTTCCATTTGAGATAATATACAGAAGACCTTACTCTTCTAAATGCAAAGACTGCAGCTTTCTCTAAAAAGTATGTATTGGATAAAGGAAATTAAAGATCTCAGGAAAGATATTTTTATTGATCATTCTTCTTTTTAATTTAGATGCTTTTTTGCTCCAAAATATTAAAAATTACCATCTATCAAAAACATAAGAGGGGAAACGGTCTTAAATAAAAAAAAAAATCATCAGATGGTGGAGATCAATTATTATATGGGCTTGATGCAAAATATTATAAAAGATGCATAAGAGCAGATGCTGTGCTTGGAAATATCACAATGAGCACATTTCCATAAACACATATGGTGCAAAAGCTTTCACATACAAACTACCTCAGTGTTTATACTGAGTTAAATAATTCAAGATGGTGTAACCAGCTTACAGAAATGTGACAAAACACTTTAAATAAATTGGGTTGTCGCCATGACAAATAACCTAAACAAAAGAAACAAAAACAGCCAAAAAAACCCACTTAGACAAGAAGAGGTGGGAAAGGTAGAACCACAAGGTTCAGAATTTGTTGGCAAAAACTCAGAGTACAAGATCTGACTAAACTATACCTTGTGTTTCCACCAGCAAACATATCTTAAAGAAGCAAACCAAACTTTCATGTATGAATGGCCTTCAAATAGTATTTGTGACTCTCTGACTCAATATCACCCAACACCATTGCTGACACAGAGAACTTTGTAAAACTTGTCTGCAGAATTTCCTCAGAGACTGACCACTCACCTCATGCAAAAATGTGTTCCTTTACTTTTTTTACTTTACTCCTTCCCACCTAGATGGGAAAATCTCAGTTCTTTACTTTCTTGCCTTCAAGGTCCTGAACTCCTCTGTCCTGTGCTGTCAGCCTCGGGGACCACTGAGTCCTTTGCAGGCAGGACATCAAGTCCTGATCAGGGATACACGTTAGACCTAGAAGTCCCAGACCTCCCATCATCCAAGAAACTTTACCCTTGGCTGCACGCCCAGGGCGACAAGTCCTATCATTCTGCTTTTACTGTGCACCTTGTCTATGCTGAGCTAGAGCCATGCCGATCAGATGATTTCCATGGCCAGTGCTGGCTTTATTGAGACAATGTCATGTTTCCAGGAGGCTCTGACCTTCAGATGTTCTCGCTTCTCTGGTCCTTGTTCCCAGCACTGTAAGAGAGGCTTTTATCAAGACCTCACTGCTTTGGGTAAGAAAAAATGAGTTCCAGGGAAATTTTCACCTTTCTATAGAACCATCCTTCTAAGAGAAGACTTTTTCTTAAATTTTTTATTGATTTACAATCATTTTACAATGTTGTGTCAAATTCCAGTGTAGAGCACAATTTTTTTCAGTCATACATGAACATACATATATTGATTGTCCCATTTTTTTCTCTGTGAGCTACCATGAGATCTTGTGTATATTTCCCTGTGCTATACAATATAATCTTGCTTATCTATTCTACAATTTTGAAATCCCGTCTATCCCTTCCCACCCTCTGCCCCCTTGACAACAGCAAGTTTGTATTCTATGTTTATGAGTCTATTTCTGTTTTGTATTTATGCTTTGTTTTTGTTGGTTTTGTTTTTTGGGTTTTTTTTTTTTTTTAGATTCCACATATGAGGGATCTCATATGGTATTTTCCTTTCTCTTTCTGGCTTACTTCACTTAGAATGACATTCTCCAGGTGCATCCATGTTGCTGCAAATGGAGTTATGTTGTCGGTTTTTATGGCTGAGTAGTATTCCATTGTATAAATATACCACATCTTCTTTATCCAGTCATCCGTTGATGGACATTTAGGCTGTTTCCATGTCTTGGCTATTGTCAGTAGTGCTGCTATGAACATTGGGGTGCAGATGTCATCCTGAAGTAGGGTTCCTTCTGGATATATGCCCAGGAGTGGGATTCCTCGGCCATACGGTAAGTCTTTTCCTAGTCTTTTGAGGAATCTCCATACTGTTTTCCACAGTGGCTGCACCATACTGCATTCCCACCAGCAGTGTAGGAGGGTTTCCCTTTCTCCACAACCTCCTCAGCATTTGTCATTTGCAGATTTTTGAATGATGGTCATTCTGACTGGTGTGAGGTGATACCTCACTGTAGTTTAGACTTGCATTTCTCTGATAATTAATGATGTGGAACATTTTTTCATGTGCCTATTGATCATTTGTATGTCTTCCTTGGAGAATTGCTTGTTTAGGTCTTTTGCCCATTTTTGGATTGGGTTGTTTGGTTGTTTCTTATTAAGTCACATGAGCTGCTTATATATTCTGGAGATCAAGCCTTTGTCGGTTTCATTTGCAAAAATTTTCTCCCATTCCGTAGGTTGTCTTTTTGTTTTACTTATGGTTTCCTTTGCTGTGCAGAAGCTTCTAAGTTTAATTAGGTCTCATTTGTTTATTCTTGCTTTTATTTCTATTGCTTGAGTAGACTCTTCTAGGAGGACATTTTTGAGATGTATGTCAGATAATGTTTTGCCTATATTTTCTTCTAGGAGGTTTATTGTATCTTGTCTTATGTTTAAGTCATTGATCCATCTTGAGCTGATTTTTGTGTATGGTGTAAGGGAGTGTTCTAGCTTCATTGATTTACATGCTGCTGTCCAGTTTTCCCAACACCATTTGCTGAAGAGACTGTCTTTATTCCATTGTATATTCTTGCCTCCTTTGTTGAAGATGAGTTGACCAAAAGTTTGTGGGTTCATTTTTGGGCTCTCTATTCTGTTCCATTGGTTTATATGTCTGTTTTTGTACCAATACCATGCTGTCTTGATGACTGTAGCTCTGTAGTATTGTCTGAAGTCTGGGAGAGTTACTCCTCCAGCCTCTTTCCAAGAGAAGACTTTAAGTATGAACAGAAAAGGAAGAATTGGTGGGGAATGGCACAGAGCATGGGGATTATAAATCAAGTTCAAGAACCTCCAACTGCAAGAAGAGGCACTAAGAAATCATGCTTAGCAGAGGCTACAGAAGCTGAGTGTAGCAGGTAACTGTTGAGTTGACTACCTAAAATTTCCCCCACTCTCTCCCATTTCTAAAAGTACTCAGAGTTTACTCTGGGGAGCTGCCCCTCCTCTATGCTTAGCTGACACCCCTTTAGCTCCAGACCTAAATAACCTGAGCCCATCATCTTTTACCTCAGTGACCTATCATCATGTGGCATTTCTCTACAACTGGTGAGCACATAACTTTAACCAGTTTAATCAGAGTGAAGCCTAGCATTTTCTTTGATATTTGGAGAAGAAAGTCTACCTTTCTCTGACACAGAAGTATGTGGACCGAGGAGCTACTGGCAGTCATTTTGCACCCACGAGGGAAGGCAGACTGCATAAAGCTGGCACTTCAAAAGGCAAAGTTGAAATATGAGCTAAGTCCTGGGTGACACCACTGAGATCCTAGATCAGACTAACCCTGAAGACCATTCTACCTCTGGATTTTGCAGTGATATAAGCCAATAAACTCTCTAATAGGTTAGATAAGTTTGAGTTCAGCTTTCTGGTACTCAGCACCTAAAAGGTATGAACCAATACACAAGAGCTAACTAGCAGGCACCACATGCTAGAGTCTGCACAGAACTACAGGGATGGTCTTCTACTGCAGAAAGGATTTTTCTACAGTCTCTCAGCTCTGCCTCTCAGTAGCTATAAATCTACTGGTTTAAAAAGGGTGGGCTTAGAGCCCCAGAGTTGACAGGAATTTATAGAATGGTTGAAATGTATGTAAGAATTCTAAAGTTTAGAAGCATAAAATGCCTTGTCATTTGTGCTGTATTTAAAATTGGTACATCTAGTATGCTTTATTTAAAGTGCGTTTTATTCACAAGCAAATAAAAACTTACTAGTTGTATTTACTTCCAAGTTTAAATGTTGGGAACTGGCAGAGGCTACTACTGAACTATACTGAATTTAGGAGTTTCTTGAGTTTTTCCAGTTATGAGACTGGACTTTTTGAGGTGCAGGTGGAACAGAAGAGCTTCAACATCATAGGAAAACAATGAACGTCATTTGTTTTCCTAAAATCCCAAGGGTGTGGGGAAGGTGGGTTGCACATGTCCTTCTGGTGACCTCTCTCCCAGAGCCCTGCCTTTCATGCCTCTCTGGACATGTTCCATTTCCCCGGCATCACAGCCTTTCATAGCCTGGCCCCATGAAAACATTGGCTCACTGCACCTAGGTGGTGAGCCCTTAAGCAGGGAGATTCTACATCAAGCTGTGAGCCAGAGACTGGGCAGAGCTGTGGGACCCCAGGTAAGCCCTTTATCCCTCTGGGCCCTGGTCCCACCCCCTTCACCCGTGCCCTCCAGCCCATCTCTCCTTTCTCTGTTGAGATTGATCCACCAAGTATTTATGATTTTCCCCTCGTCTCCAGCTTATTCTCTCCTGACACTTCCACTTAATTTATAAACATGTTAAAGTAGCTCCTCATCCTCTAAGCAAGAAACAGAGAGAGAGAGCGAAGAAAACCTTCCTGTACTGGGTTAAATAGTATCCCCACAAAATTCATGTTTACCCAGGATCTCAGAATGTGACCTTATTTGGAAATAAAGTCTTTGAAGATGTAATTAGTTAAATTAATATGAGATTATAATGGATTAGGAGGAGCCCTAATCTGATGACCAGTGTCCTCATAGGAGAAAACAGACCCAGAGAAGATACATGGGGAGAACGCCATGTGATGAAAGAGACAGAGACTGGAAGGATGTATCTACAAGCCAAGGAACACCAAGTATTGCCAGCAACCACTGAAGCCAGGAAGAGGCAAGGAAGGATCCTCCCCTGAGCCTTCAGAGATAGCCCAGCCCTGCTAACACCTTGATTTTGGACTTCTATCCTCCAGATCTACACAAACAAATGTTTTAAGTCACTCTTTTTGTAGTTATTTGTTACAGTTGGAAACTAATACACTTCACATTTTGTTATTTTCCTTTTTTGCTCATCTGAATTTTCTAATTTTTCTACAATGATCAATGGATTATTTGGACAACAAAAGCTTAAACATTCCAAACACCTCCTTGATTCCACAACGCCTCGCTCCTTCCCTTTCTGGCCAGGCTTCTTTCAAAGGTTGTCTGTACTCACTGTCTCTACCTGCTCCCTTTTCAAACTCTCCTTCATCCACCCAACACGGTCGGGCTTCTGCCCCCACAACCCCAGTGAAACTACCCCCCACAAAGTTTACCACTGTCCTCCATGCTGCCAAATCCTCCCATTTTTAATCTTTCTTATAGACACACTCTGCCACATCTGTCAAATACTCTTGCCTTCTTAAGAAGCTCTCCCCCTAACAATGCACATCATGGAGTATTTATAGCAATTAAAAGCAACAGGTTAGGTGTATATACATCACAGCAGACATGAGTGGATCTTCAAACCTAAATTTGGTGAGAAAAATGAGAAATAGAAAGAGATCTCTAACACATCACTTACATAAATATAAAATACATACACAAAGCATTCATATACATTTTCCAAATACATACATATATATTGGAGTGGTTTCTTGTGTGGTAATGAGATTAAAAAGGAATAAATAAACAAGCAAAGCAAGGCCTTACATAGACTGATGAACTGTTCATAGTGTGCCATGAATGGGAAGAAAGTAAAAAGAGTTTCCATGATGTCACACTCACCCATTTTCTTCTTTTTTTCTTCTTCTTCTTCCCATAAATATTGCAAGGGTTCCTTAGGGTTCCTTGGGGTTCCTTCTGTTCTTGCTCAGTCTCCTTAAGTGACATTATCCATAATTGGGCCCTCAAATTTCATCAAAAAATGATGACCCCTCCCCATATCTATATTTCTAAATTCAACGTTCTTTCCTAAGTTCCAGGTCCATAAATCCAACTTATTTATATGCCGGGAATACATGTTCATGAGTTTATCAGAGCTAGGAAGAGCTTCATGATAAAAATGCAGCAGCTTGGATTAAAATCCAGAGTCAATCTTACACATGCTAAGAGTGCGACACGATGCAGGACACAAAAGTAAGATTCACTTTTCATTTTTACCTGGCCTTCTATTGCTTACTTACTGTCAGGCAAGCAGGTAGACACTGGGCTTAGTTATCTAAATAGTAGCTGCTATAACAGATAAATCCTAAAATCTCAGAGTCGTATTATAATAAAGCTTATCTCTCATTCACATCACAGATCAATGCAAGTGTAATTGGTGGGGCAATTATCCTCCATCAGTGATCTAGGGACCCAGGTTCCTTTCTGTGGCTTCATCATCTTCAACATACAGCACTCAAGGTCAACCCTGGGAGCTGTCTCCACTCCAACTATATAGAAGGAGAAACTAGCATTGCAGACTTTGCGCCTGGGAAGTTTTTAAGGAACAGGCTTGGAGATGACAGTCATCATCTTTGCCCACATTCCACTCGGCAAAACTCAACATATGACCACATTTAACTGCAGAATAGATTAGAAAATATGGTCCAGGTATGTGCCCAGAAAGAAGAGAAAGTGATTCAGGCAGTGCATAGCAATCTCTTCCATAGCACTTTTCCTGCATAATTCTTCACACAAGACTTCCCATCAGTAATCAGTTGTGAGGATAGGCTAGAATGCCTTTGTAGAAGAAAAATAAAAAGATATAATATTTGTTTATTCTGCCTCCTTATCAGATGTTGAAATTAGTGGTCACCTGGAGGAGTTGGAAGCAAAAGAAAATAATTTCCATTTTCAACCTTGAAGGGACATGAGCCATGCAGTCCATCTCTCTCAGAGCTGTGGTTTTTATAGCCTCTTTTAGCAAAGCTAAAAAATGAGTCAACCCACTGAATCAACTATACTTCAGTTTTTTAAAAAGATGTCATGAAGTACTATTCAGCCATAAAAAAGAAGGGACGCCTGCCATTTGCAACAACATGTATGGACCTTGAGGGCATGATGCTAAGTTAAATAAGCCAGGGAGAGAAAGACAAGTACCGCATGATCTCTCTTATATGTGGAATCTAAAAAACAACAACAGCAAATAACGACGCTTATAGATACAGAGAATAGATTGGTGGTTGCCAGAGGCAGAAGGGTGGAGGGTGGAAGAATTAGGTAAAGTGGGGCAAAAGGTACACACTTCCAGTTATAAAATAATTAAGTCCTGGGGATGTAACATACAGCCTGGTGACTGGAGTTAATAATACTGTACTGCGTATTTCAAAGTTGCTAAGAGAGTAGATCTTAAAAGGCCTCATCACAAGAGAAAAAAAAATTTTAACTATGTATGGTGACAGATGTTAACTAGACTTATTGTGGTGATCATGTCACAACATATACAAATATCGAATCATTATGTTACACACCTGAAAGTAATAAATGTTAATATATGTCAACTATACCTCAATAAAAAAAAAATTACTTAAAAAAGAAGCTACCCTACTGCTACAGCACAATGGAAAAAAGACAGTTCCTTCCCCATTGGAAAACAAAAGGGATCTTTTGCAGTTAACAACGGTGAAAGGAATCTCAATGAAATTTCCCCCTTAAGGACCTACACTATAAACACTGACACTAGACAACCGTCTTATTAAACTTTATGTTTCCATAATGCTGTACACTTAAGTGCACAGGTATGAAAGATAATTGAATTATTTTACACTTAGGCCATTTTATATTGTAATACTAAAACCTGAGAAATAATTCAGTAGATTTATTCAGAACACTATTTGTTACTGAGGCAATAAAAATTGGATTATGTTTTCACATTTTCAAGAATTTGAGGTAGGAAAAAATATTAACAAATTTCAAGGAAATTACTGTAATATAATTTCCTGCAAATAATTTTTATGATAATGAAAATATTCCTACCCTCCTTATTATTGAAACTTAAAGAACAATCAATGAACATAAACCTTTGGAAATCAAAATGCTACGTAAGTTTTGTTTTGATACACAGGTCTTAAGATCCAAGATACATATAAAATCAACAGGTTACTTAAGAAAATTACATCATCTGTTTTTCCTCTCCAAAAGGTTCACTCCTAGATGACTTCCATGGCTTAAATCCTGGTATTGTACTGATTTCAGCAGTCTAGAAGCTTCCTCTGACTCTTTCTTTATTTAAGCTGTCCAAGTTTTACAACTTGGTTTAAAACACAAAATCAAAACCACACATTCTCCTTTCCCAGAGCTCTCCTAATAATCTCATTTATCTTCAAGGAGACTGGCACCTCCAGGGTACTCTTCATTTTCCTCTATGTTCGGTTGTCTGGGATGCCAAACCCACCCTCATAGACAGCGTTGGACAGGCACATCAGCCTGGCGGCAAGAACTCGCTCTAGGCTAAAGCAACTGCCACGATGCTGCCAAGAAAAACAGCACCCCCACCACCCCACCCTCAGGGACTACATGAGCCTGAACCAGAATTGTAATCGCGACTAGAATCTAAACTTCTAGCCTAGAGCAAACCAATCACTCCAGGCCAGGCGCCTAGTATTTTTCTGACCTACAAATGACTCAGAGGTAGGCAAGTTAAAATTTAATAACCTAAACTAACCTAATCCAGGGGCTGCCTCTGAACTAAACCAGCATTTACTCTTCCTCCGATGACTTCATTGGCTTCTGATAAATTAATCAAAGAGTTGTTCAAGTGGGTTATAACTCTACTCTTTTAAGTACAGTCTCTAAATATCCCATTGGCAATGTATACCAATATTTAATTGAGTGTTATTCTATTACAGTAATTGAAGTTATATCCTGGGATTATTTGATATTTTAAAAATCCTGATTTGCTACATCTGGATTACATGGATCAAAAATTTTAATTCTATAAGTAAATTATACTGCTTTATAGTATAAAGCTTAGAAATACAGATAAAAAGAAATGGTAAAAAGTTCCCATGATTTTCTCATCATCCAGATGCACATCATTCCTTTCCTATGCATATGTTGCTGGCTGACTTATAAAATATTAATTGCTTTGCTTTCTAAGACTCTGTGTTTGTTGCTCTCTGCCCCCAGCTAGATGGGTGGGCACCCATTATTTTAGAGATTTTTAGCAGAGGTACTAAAGAGAACACGCCACATTTTTTTTTTTCTTTCAAGACCAAAAGCCATATTGTAGTACAAAAGAGAAAGGATTGGAAAGGGTATGCAAATAGTTGAAAACAGTTTTTCCCAGACCCTCCCCAACTCCACCTCCCACTCCCTGTTGGGTGAAGAACCTCTGAGTTGGGAAGTGTGAGGCAGTCAGGAGAGAAAGCAAGAGGGTCAAGTGCAGAGTGTGGCAGGGGCAATGGCCCTGCAAATAGACTCTGCTGACTGGGCCCAGTATCTATCCTCCTCTTCCTTTCTTACTTACAGAATCCCAACTTTATTCGGGTACCATTTCCCCAGGCCTGCTTTCTTTGCAGTAAGGCATGGCCATGTGACACTCTACTAGGCAATCAGATTTCAGCAAAAAATCAAGAGCTTCCTACAAAATATTTCATTTCTTGATTAGGACGTCATCTTTTCCTTCTTCCTTACTTAAATGCACAATTGCAGATACCTAGTGTTCAGCAGCCAGTTTGTAACCATGAGGCAGCAAGCCAACAGGCTAAGATAGGTTAGCAAACAAAAAGATAAACACCCTAGACATACATTGTCCAATAAGTAACCACTTCTTACATGACACTATCAAGCAACCGAAATGCAGTGAGTTCAAACGGAGATGTGCCGTAAGTATAAAATACACAGTGAATTTTGAAGAATTAGTACCCTCAAAATGTAAAATATCTCCTTAATAATTTTTATACTGATTGCATGTTGAAATGATATGGGGCATATTGGGTTAAATAATATATATTATTAAAGTCAATTTTACTTTCCTTTTTTTATAATGTTGCTACTAGAAAATTTTCAGTTATGTATATGGCTCCTGTTATATTTCTGTTGGACAGAGCTGCCCCAGAATGTGAAGGACATCATGGAGTTATCACACCACTCCTGCTTCGGAGCAAAATAAAGCCTTCTTGATTTAAGCTGCTGTTAGTCAGGTTCTCTGTTTTGTGCAACCAAAAACATTCCTGGTAGATACAAGAGTCCCTAAAGTGGAATTTCAGAAAGGGTGGAAATTTTAAAAACCCTTTAAAATGTGGAGAGCCTGCGGTAGAGAAGATCTGTAAGTTGAATGTAAACTGATGAGGTATAGAGGGAAGCAATCAGAGAGAAGGAGCGGAGGGGCATGTCCATGTATTAAAGGAGCCTGGTTGGCCCGCTGGATCTCCACAGCTCCCAGGGTGTCATGCAAGAGCATCCAAAATGGTGCTCGGAAATAAGCTGAGAGAGGAAAAGAACAGTTCCGAAGGAAAAAACCATCCTTCAGCCCAGACATGAAATCACTATAGTGAAGGGATGTGACACAGACTCACTGCACTGGAGGAATGTTGAGGATGAGGCCTCACCTCCAAAGAAGATTAGCATTGGGAAACTAGGTGGGAGCCATGCCAGGGCCTTCAGACTGACAGGTGGCCAGACAGACATCTGATACAGGATGTCGTGGGCAAGATGAAAAATTAGGCACCCCCTTCCTCTTGCTGCTAAAGTGAAATTTACACAAGTGCTCGTTAAATCAATTAGACTGATATGGCTCTAAAGTCATGCTGGCCAACGTAAGCAAACCAAAACCTAAGCCTGTAAATGCCTCAAGGTTAGGAAATCAAAATGCTAAGGACAAGCAATCACAAACAGCCATCTAGGCTTTAAGCTGTAGCCAAATAATTTCCTTTCTTTGCTTCTGCATCTTCTCTGTATGTCTTTACCCTGGCTCCTGTCCACAGAGCACTCCTAACCACTTCCTGTTGGTGCTGCCCCATTCGAATCAATTTTTGCTCAAATAAACTCTTAAGATGTTTAATGCACCTTTGTTTTAATTTTAACACTTCCCAGGGCTTAGCATCAACTCTGGGTGTGGGGGGCAGCAAGAGGAATACAGAGAGGAAACAATCCTGAATATGTCAGGACTTTAAGGCTGAAATGACTGAAAAATCACTGAAGTCAAGTGTGTTTATCTGGAAGCAACTAAGTACCACTTTCTGTACTAGGAAAAATGGACAGGGATGGACTCTGGGGGTGGGAATATGAGACTAGCAGTCATAAATTGAGTTTCAGAAAATAATTAAGTCATATTTCTAGCACACTCAGTTTCTGTGGACTTGATATATCATACCCACTACACACACATACATACATGTTACATGCTCTGTTACAGCAGCCCAAACTGACTAAGACACAGGGAAAACTAAAATAATGTTGCTAGCCTAAAACTAATTAACAAAGCAAATTCTTTGCAAACAGCTAATGCACCACGATGAAAGTCAAGCCTTTTTTTTTTAATTATTTCGGCCACCTTTCCTCTTTGTCAATGTATAGTTTCATCATGTGTGGCTAACGCACATTATGTGTCAGACACTTTACTAAGCACCAAACATACTGAATCCGTCATTTAATTCACAAGAACCCTGAAAGAAGAGTGTCTTAGTTCCATTTACAGATGACATATCTGAGACTCAAAACAGTTACTCAGCTAATAAATGACAGAGCAGAGATTTGCCTGCCAACTCTCTGACTCCAGAACAATGCACTCTGCCCACTACACTACAAGAGTGAGCTGTGTGGCACATGCAGAAAAGCTTACAAAACACAATAAAACCATACCTTCACCATTCCCCCCAAAATAGAGGGAGGATTTCAGTGAAATCTGGTTATGGAGAGGATTCCACTGCCTCTTTCCTAGTGCTTTTCATGATGGTATACTCTGGCAATGCACCGCTAACCTTTTATTTCACAGGGAAGTTTATGTAAGTTAATATCCTTTTCTCAGCCAAAATTTTTATCAAACCTGTTTATTTGTCACCATATACACCTATGAAAGAGTCCTCCACCAAGAAATACCAAGCATAACACTGTCAATACCAACACGCATTGAGCTGTTCTTTTTCTACTTTAATTTTTATGAGGGCATTTGTGAACTTGTAGCTGGCTTTCTGTGATTGTAATGGTGAACAAATAAAGTGGCAAAGGGGGGTACAATATAAGAAGATGCTGAGAATGACAGAGGCATTTATAATTTATCAAGACATTGGTACTAACCCCTCTTGTTTTTGGGTTTTTTTTAAACCAGAAAAGGGAGATAGGAATTTAACACTAAAACTAATATGGCGGACAGAAACTGTCAAATGATTTCTATAAGGATTCAGTTTTATAGACTCAGCTTTGATTGTCCTTCCATCAACAACAGTAATAACACCAACAACATCAACAATAATAACATGAACTTGTAATTAGTGATGCACTAGGCTAAACGCTTTAAGCTTTTCCTCATTTAACCTTACTAGCACCTCTAGGATGCCATCATTATGATCATCTGTATTGTGCATAAGAAGAAACAGGCATGAGTAGCTGACCCAGAGTGAACTCTGGGGAAGCTGTGGAGCTCTGCTTCACCTAATGTTCATCTGACTCCAAAGCCCATGCTCTTGGCCCTGTCTGTCCTCTTTCCGTTTGGTGTATGCCCTCCTCACGGCGACCCAGCAGCTACTGTGCATTCTTCCTACGTTTGGCGAATTTCCCACTTTCGGAGTCCCACCCTCAAAGGTAGAAATCAGAAACTCGCTTTCGCAGCCTCTCTTGTAGCTAGGGTGCTGACATGTGAGGTAGGCTCTACTAATCAGACACACCCACATGTAAATTCAATTTGCAGAACCATAGGAGGAAACAGGCAGTGCACAGAATTCTTCTGGAAATGGACCTGGAAGGCGACAGCGGCAGACGGCCCAATGGGGGTCTTCACAGCAGAAAGCAGTAGAGGGCGCTCTAACAGGGTCTTCAGTGTAGCCACCTTGGCATTTGTTTCTGATTGTGACACCACCAAGCCTGACTCTGACCCTCTCAAAGTTTCTCTGAGCTATCAGTTAGACCTTAATAAAGTATGTTTCTGCTGAAACTAGCTAGAGTAAGTTCTGTTACATGGTACTAAAAACCCAACTGGCACAATCCCTTGAGAACTCAAGAACAAATATTTCAAACAGAACTACATATACCTGTTTGGTTTTTCATAAGCTACAATCAATTTTATTATCAATGATTTATTTTAAATGTACACAGCTTTTTCTAAGTGGGTGAATCTTCCAATAATTCATCAAAAGCAACAGGTCTAGCTAACATCCTCAGCTATATAGAGAGGTCTACTGATTTTTTCACCAACTGAGAACCATTTCTTTTTTTTTTTTTTTTTTTTGGAGAACCATTTCTTTCATGAGTAGAAATCCACAAAAAACTTCAAATGTACTTTTTTTTCCCTTTGGGAGTATTTTCTTTCTAGGCTCTTTTGCTATTAATATTAATGTGATGGCTGCAAGATGGTGGCCTCTCCCCCTAACCCCAATTATTGGTTTCCCTTCCCTTTTGCTGTAATCAATTTAGTGTTGGCATACAAATCTGACCAATCAGGGGTGGCCTAACTTTGGAACAATTTATCTTTCTGATGAAAATGTCTTTCTTCCTATTTTAAATGCTATAATCCCATAATGGATGGATGTGATGTCAGGAGTTGGGGCAACCATTTTGTGACTATGAAGGACTTATTTAAACACACACACACACATACACAAACACAAATTCACAAGGTCTAGGAGAAGAAAAGAGGAGGCAATGCAAAACACTGGAAACTAAAAAACAGACAGTTGAGGGGTAATCGACAACAGACACCAAAGAGCTGAATCCCAAGCTGGCACTGAGGAAAGCTGAGAGACAACATAACACTTCAGAATCCTCAAAGCTCTCTAGAGCTGGTAGTACCAGGGACCTCTGGAACTGGGGATGGAAGAAGATCATAGAATAAGGAGGCAACAGTTAATTCCCTGGAACACTTTATTCATTCTATACATCTAGGCCAATGCCTGTTTCCAACACCAGAAAAATACTGATGGTTTATTGATGAGAGAAGGTAAAATAGTGTTCTCTGGACTCGAGGACAGTTGAAATTACGACTATTGTATGGGAAAAAAATATATTAAGTAAAGGTGTGTTCACTGAAGACTAAATGCTGAGACCCTCAGCTCTCTTTCCTTATTTGGCTCCCAAAACATTGGCAAGCAGATCTTAATCCTCCAGTTGGATAACTGAAACACTTTCCAAGTAATCTAAGTAGCTCAAGAAGAAAGAACTAAAGATACAATCAAGGGGATGGAGGTTAGTCACTTAAGACACCAACAGCAAAGCTCCTAAACTGAACGAGTTTATCCACACCCTCAAAACTGCAAATTGTCATTTGGGTTCTCACACTTAATCAGGAATAGAGAACCCAGGATTTCCAATCATCTGAGAAAAGCCCCTAGAGTAGACACTGAGAACCCAACAAACAGAAGGAGAAGCAACTTGAAGGAAACAGAAGGAAGAGGAAAACTTCAAAGAGACTCTCTAATAGTCTCACAGAGAAAAGAAAATATTTTTCCTTCATAAAATGAGACAAAATGCTATCTTAAAAGAATAATTTGAGCATAAGAATGAGCACTTGAATATTTTTAAATATGCTAAAAGAATTTAAAACCAGAGGATAAATTGGTAGAAATTACCCCAAAATGGAGCAAAAAGACGTTATGGGAAATTAGTAGAGGACTACCCCAAAAAGTCCAACATCCAGAAAATAGGAGTTCCAGAAAGATAAAAGAAGATAAACAGGAGAAAATAATCAATTCAGAAAAATATCCTAGAACTAAAGGGCATAATCACCAGACTGAAAGGACTCTGTGGAAGCCATACTTCGTGGATGAAAATAGAACACTCATGACACATCATTATGGAATTTCAAAACACTGAGGGTCAAAAAGATGATTCTATCAGCCTCCAGAGAATAAAAAGGAGTCACATATAAAGTACTGGAATCAAAACGGTTTCCAATTTCCAACAGCAATGATGGAAGCAAAACAACTGTATCAGTCAGGGTTTGGCCAAGAAAATGGAAGCCACTCTAGGTACACAAAGAGAAGTGTTTTAATAGAGAGAATCAGAGGCTTATACAACTAAGAGTTGAGGGTGTGAAGGTCAGGGGAGAAGCCAGTGGAAGCAATGATTCAAAGGACTTCACCTGCAAGCCATGGAAAATCTTTGCAATCTAAAATGAGACACTGCCTTGAATTCCAACTGCTGAGAGATCTGAGGGCCACCTCTAAGAGCTTAGAGCTGTCCCCACTGACAGCAAGCCAGTGGGGATTCTAGCCCTAGAGTTGCAAGGAAATGAATTTTGCTAACAACATGAGGGAGCTTGGAAATGGAGCTTTCCCCAACTGAGCCTCCAGATGAGGATACAGCCAATCAACACTTTGATAGCAGCCTTACGATACCCTGAGCAGAGGAACCAGCTAAAATGTGCTGGATTCCTGACTAGGGGAAACTGTGAAATAATAAATGTGTGTTATTTTAAGCTGTTACATTTATGGGAATTTGTTAGCGGCAATAGAAAACTAACATACCCGCTATGGCCTGCTGTTTGGATGAGCTAAGGAAATTTACTTCACTCCACAGAAATCAGCTTTGAAATCAAATCAGTTTTGATTTCCACAGACAGCAGGAAAGCATCAGACAGAGAACCACCCACACCTGATTATTTCTGCAGAGGTCTGTTACCTGACCCAAACTACACATGTCCCAGCTGCGGTATATCCTGTGTTTCCCAGAACTCACTCTTAATCCTGGTCCCTGACTTCCCAGAAGGAGCTCTTGGATGCTCTCAGGGAAACTGAAGCCAAACTTGACTTGGGGATTGGTTCAGCTTATCTTCAGAGAAGCTGCCACTATGACTGTTCTTGCCACTCAGTTGTCAGAAATATAAACAGGGCCAGGGTAGGGTGGGGTATAGCTCAGTGGTAGAGTGTGTGCCTAGCATGTACAAGATTCTAGTTCAATCCCCAGTACCTCCATTAAGAAAGTTAATTTAAAAAAAAAAATTTTAATATAAACAATATATCATCTAAGGATACATATAGGTGGTAAAAGTATAAAGCAAAGAAAGGGATAATCAACACCCCCCTCCCCAAATCAGGCTAATGATTACCTCTTGAGGAAGAGGGAGGAGAATATGATTAAAGAAGAACACACAGAGAATCTCAAGTTACTGCAACGTTTCACATGTTAACCAAAGTAACAGGGACACAAGTGGCCATTTACCATTATTCTTTGAACTCTACATGTATGTTTTATACAGCCTTCTGTGTGTATTTTACTTGACACATATGTGCCTAGCAAAAGGTAGTGTTAATATAAAATGAACAAGTGTAAAGACATGAAACTAAAGATTAAATTTTCATCCTGACTGCTTTGACCTTGAATTCCTTTCTCTAGAATTTACTAGAATGTTAAAAGTACTGGTCGTAGGAAATGGAGTCTCTGAAATGCAAGGACCCTTTGGAGTTTCCATTATGAGAAAAAGGGAAAAAGGTGGAACATTTGATAAACAATATTAGATTGGATTCAAACCTGTGATATTGTGATTTATATAATACTTATGTATATTTGTTCTTCATCCAGTTCCTGGATCACAGCTCCCAAAACCCTCACAATTGCCTGAGCAGCAAGAGCAATCAGATAGTTTACCTTTTGTCCTCAGTTCCTGAAAAGGCTTCAGGGAAGGTGACTTCTGGATCCCACCCAAGGGTGGGGGCTGGTTGTCAGAAGAACCAACCATGTGATCAGGTTTGGAACTTTCAGTTCCACCCCTGACCTCCAGGGAATAGAGATGGGCTGGAGGTTGAATCAATCGCCCATGGCCAATGATTTAATCGTCATGCCTATGCAATAAAAACCCCATAGAGCTTGGTTTCAGAGTGCTTCAGGGTTGACGAATACGTGCAAATTGGGGAGAGTGGCGCCCCTGGAGAGGGCCATTTATCTCTTCACCTGGCAGCTGATTTATATCCTTCAATATCCTTTTATAATAAATTGGTAATCTAGTGAATAAATGCGTTTTCTGTGAACCATTCTAGCAAATTAATTGAACCAGAGGAGGGGGTCATGGGACCCTCTGTTTTATAACAGTTTGGTCAGAAGCACAGGTAACTACCTGGGCTTGCAACTGGTGTCTTAAGTGGAGGGTAGTCTCGTGGGACTGAGCCGCTGTGCCTGTGGAATCTGCCTCTATCTCCAGGAAGATAGTGTCAGAATTGAACGGAATTCTCGGACAACCTGCTGCCGTCAAAGAACTATTTGTTGATGTGGGGAAGCCTCCACATACACATTGGAGCTGGGTCTGGGAGCCCTTATGGAACATCTCAAACTTTACACCAAAATAAACTCCAGGTGGATCAAGATTTACATGTGAAAAAAATGAAAGTCCAAAAGTATGAGAAGAAAATACAGGAAGATTTTTTTTTTTTATAATCTGGGAGTAGGGAAAGCCTTTGTGAGCATGATATAAAACTTAGAAGCTATAAAAGAAAAGCTAAGTATGAATACATTTTAAAAATTCTGCTCAGAGGGGCAAAAAAACCCCACCAAAAACAAACTCAAAAGACATGAAAAACTGGAAACAACTATTTGTGTTCCTACAAATCGATAAGAAAAAGACCAATAACTCAGTTGAAAATGGGCAAAGGATATGAACAGACAGTTCCCAGGAAAGGAATTCCAAATGGCTTTTAAACATATGAAAATATGCTCAACCTTCTCCATCATAAGGGAAACGCAAATTAAAACTACCAGACTGGCAGATACAAATTTTGATAACACCATGTGGTTGGAGGTTAGAGAAACAGATGCTCTCACATATTGCTGGTGGGAGTGTAAGCTTACTCAGTCCCTATGGAGAACAATTTGACAATATCTATCAAAATCTAAAATGCATGTTTTGGCAGGCACCATTAGTTTACACCCCCAAATCACTACTCTAGATTCCTTGCTAACAGAATCCAGGTGCTCATGTGGCAATGTGCCAAGCTTCAAGCAGTAAGTTTATTTATTGATTCATCCATATTTATTATGCACTTACTGGGTATTAGGCACCATTCTGGGCCCTGGGGATACAACATCGAATGAAGCAGACCCAACTCCAGCCTTCATAATAATCCTGCACCTACTGATTGAAATTCCAGAGCAAAACGGCAATTGGCATGTTCAGGTACATTTCAAGCAACAGACAACCACACAATTTTTCATCCAAATAGAGACGCTTTTGAGAGTGGAGAGCTATTAATAAAACACACCGTGACAAACAGGCACAAACTGGGAAATAAGGTCACTGCTGGTATTCCTGAGATAATGATGATGTCACCATCATCTCAGCTGCTGTTCTAAAATGACTCCACCAGGAAACTATGGAAGAAAAGTAGGACCCAAAAACTTGATTACATAAAAATAAAAAAAATTTAAAAAAAAAGAAAAGTAGAACCCAGACTAGCTCTGGAGAAAGTACAAATGACAGATACATATGAAAAGATACTAAAGCTCTTAAATAATGAGGAAAATTGGAATTGAATCAGTAATAAGACGCCTTGAAAGAATTTGAAATACAGGAAGGATGTAGTCAGGATGCTTTCAAAACATAGGCGCCTTTGATTTGAAATTTTAATGCAGTATATAATTTTCTGGGCACATCTCCAGACATAAAACTGATTAAAACATATTGTTAAATTAAGGAAAAAACAGTATTATACTAACAGATTTCAGTTCTCAAAAACAGCACAGAACACTAGAATACTAAAAGCCAATACTGTAATCACTGCCCATTTCCTTTTGCCAGATAGTCATTTTCCTAGACTGCTTGTGATCCAACAGTGGCAAGAGAAACAGGGAAACAACAGCCAGAGTACTTCTGGAGAGGTTTTCTTCCTATTAAAAGGGACAAATTCAAAAGGAGAGTTTGCTGGAGCTGCCTCTCCTCATGCACCAATCTTGAAAGTGGCCGCGAGAGGCAAATGCATTGTGGAGGGACGCCGTGCTGGCAAGGAGGTGATGCTCTGTGATTGGATTTGCAGTATCTTTGCATTTGCTGACAGGCATTGAACCAGAGCTTTGGAGCACCGAGAGATGTGACAGAAGGGGCCCTGGGAGGGCAAGCTGGTGGGTTCTTGGGGTTGGGAGGCCTGGGGGAGGGTGGAGGAGGGGAAGGCAAGGTGACAAAAAATAAAAATAAAAAATAAGAAAGTGGCTGCAATGCCTGGAGTTACAGCAGCTATCTTGTAACCATGAGGTGACAATCAAGAAAAGAAAAGTCAATTTGCTAAGGGTTTCAGAGAAGCAAGACCCTAAGAAAAGAGAAGCAGGAACCCAGAGCTCTTGATGACCTTGTTGAGCTGCCAGACCAATCCTGACATAACTTGAGAAGTGTAGCTGTGGATCTAAGATGAGGGAGAGACTTTCCTCTGTACACCCTCCAGCACTTTTTGAATTTCATACCATGTGTATGAATTATCTATGAAGGGCAGCACTATATGCCAACTCAAAATATGCCACTTTGGGGTAAGGATTATTTTGGGATAATTTTTACTTGAAAAATAGCAGGTATAAGAAGGGAGCTCTCACCTCCCCCTTTCTCTTCTTGAAAGCAGGACATAAAACTTCCACATGAAATACACCCATACTATACCAAGAGGAAAGAAATATTCTTATCACCAGAGATGAAGTGTCAATGCTGAGAAAATTCTGTACAAATAGTCTTTGTTAAAATCACTCTCATCTTCCTTTGGTCTCCTCAGGTATGTTGGTTCCTTGTCCACAATTGCCTCTCTTTGTTCAACCTAGTATAAAAACATTTAGGTTTTGCCACTTCTCTGGGTCTTCATTTTCCTATGGGGCTCCCAGGTACTTGTAAAATCTGTACATTTTACTCCTCTTAATCTGTCTTATGTCAGTTTAATTCTCAGGCCCGACAGAGACCCTAAGTGGGTAGCAGCAAAGCTTTGCCTTCCCAACACCTATTCCAATAAACCTATACAGCTTAAGATGCCACCAATTCTTAAACATTTAAACAGAAAATATTGCCTACATTGGTTGGTTGGTTT
This sequence comes from Camelus bactrianus, assembly GCF_048773025.1. Lineage (NCBI taxonomy): Eukaryota > Metazoa > Chordata > Mammalia > Artiodactyla > Camelidae > Camelus > Camelus bactrianus. The sequence goes on along the minus strand of NC_133550.1, from coordinate 36,761,200 downwards.
GTTTGCTTATTTTTTAGTGGAAATGTAATTTATATACCATGTAGTTTGATGAAAAATGCAATACAAAGAAGTAAATTATAGACAAAAAGGACCTTCAGTATCATCTCTCACACCAATTTTTACCACTCTGAAAAAGCTCAAAGTGGCAGAAATCACTATCGGCAGTCAACCTAAACCTAGGTATCCAGACCCCTTACATGTAATTTATTTGCAACTAACCCAAAGTACTGGTTTATGTTTTAATTATAGAACAAAATTTGACTTAGTTTTAAAACTCAGTGCCAAATGCTTTGAGAACAGATTCTATTAGATTTTTTTTAAACGCTGATTTTTAATTTTTTTTTTAAATCAGTTTTCACACCTATGGTTTCAAATGCTAAACCTGCCAAGCTCCGTGGTGTGTGATTCCTTCCTCTAAGATTGCAGACATTCTCGGCCGCAGCATCACCATGTGCGAGAACGCAGTGTGAAAATGGCCGCGATCTTTGTGGGTTACTGTCTGGCTCTACTTCCCTGGGACACCAGAGGGCGCGCTATGGGACGGCACTTGTTTTTCTTTAAATCCTGAATCAAAGTCCGTGCAGAGACAACAAAAGACTAGGAACACAGGGGCCGGAAGACAAAGGGACAAGGGAAAAAAGGCTGCACGCCCTGTTTCAGTCGCGTGGAACTTTGCTTCCTCAGCCACCCACCTCCCTGCCTTAAGGAACTAGATATAAACAACTTAAGCTGCAAAATAATGAAAGCTTCAACTAACAAGAAAAATCAGGGAATTGATTAGTCACCGTAGTTCTAGTTAAGATTATTACAGGTGTGCATTTGAGCTACTTGGTTTGCCTGATATTAGTAACTTTTCAAAAAAAATTTTATTTCTTGTCTTTGAGTTCATGAATAATATATGCACATAGTAGAAAAATTTTAAATATAGAAAAGCAAAAAAAAGAGCTCATCAGCATACTCTAATCCAGATACAATGACTCAATATTTTCACACATTTCTTTCCAGATTTTTTTCAATATTTAGAAATGCATAGAAAAATAGTTCTTTTCATATTATTTTGTGCTGGCTTTCTTATTTACTGTATCATCAACTTCATTTTTATCAATACATTCTGGTAACATAACCTTGCTAGTCACATGGGTGAATCACATATAGAATAAGAAATTTCAAAAATGCTACAGGCAGATATTTTCCTAAAATAGCAACTTGAATGCCAAACCTGGGCCGTGCATTTGAAGTAGGAATTTTTCTGTTGCTTCTCGTTTAGAAGAGAAAGCAGGTAAAGATTAAAATAAAGTAGAAACGATTTCATCCCACCCCAAATAGAGGAATGAATTTGTCCTTCCCAGCTGCACAAGGACTGACTCCAAAGAGCCAGGGGAAAGTGTAGGTCACCAAGACCCAGGAGTCCTCCTAGTGGGGCCAGTGCATGCCTTAAGGCCAGACAGATCAACCCGCACAGCTACTAACAAGGGCAGGTCAGCAGGTTGCCAGCAGGACCGGAAAAAAATACCAGAAACAGGAAGGTCAGTGACCTTGAGTCTTGGAGCCAATGCCAGCAGGTGGTTTCCTCAGAAATCAGAAAGGAAGCTAAGACCACCCCAGGGGCCGATAACCACAGGGAAGGTGATGCCAAGATCTAATGCCCTGGAATGACCTCCCCAATGGACACCTAACCGCTGAGCCCAAAGATTCCCTTGTATTAATACAACTAATTAAGGGAGGGGTGGTGTTCTCAGCCCTGAGAATTTACGAAAATCACTGGAGCTCTCTGGGCCTCAGTTTCCTTATCTGTTTAAATGAAAGGGTGGAAAAGATCTAAGATTCCTGCCAGCTACTTAAAGTCTCTGATCTTTCCCTATCCCCAACTGTGCATGGTAAGGAAAGGTGAACACATTCCCTGTCTCTGCCACCCACAAGCAGCATCTCCTCCTTGCTGTTTCCCAAATCCCCACATCCTCCTGCACAAGAGCTGTGCCTTAGCATTACTGCTTCCCCCTTGCAGAAGTGCTTGACACATTTTCCCCTTCTCTTTCAAAGTTCTTCATCACCCTCTGAAGGCCCAGCTAGGTCTTCCTCAAGCACCTCATGCAGAGTTAGTCCTTGCCACCTTGTAATCCTATACGTTCATCACTTTCTATCTGTGTGAACTTCACCTTCCTTTGCCTCAGTTTCCTCATCTATAAAAGGGGGAGAACTATTGTCCCAAATTCAAAGGATTGTAATAAGGATTAAATGGTTAACCTATGTAAAGGATTTAATGCAGAGGCTTCACTTTATAGGTTCTCAATATGCCTGGATTATGTCTCCACCATAGCACTTAACAAATTGTATTTTAACTATCAGTTAGAGGGTCCACCTTCCCCATGATCTGAATTCCTCAAAGCAGGAAGTGAGTCTTACCCATATCTTTGTCCCCAGTGCCTAGCTCCATGCCTGGCACAAAGAATAAATCAACAAAGGTTGTTGTTGTTGTTTTAATGAGAAGGAAAAGAAAAGACTGAAGGATTGATTGGACTGGAAGGCACAGACTTTTGTCTCTCAGTTTTCACTTTAGATGATTGTTTAAATAAATTAGTCTGGGAAATAGTAAAGCATGAACATCCTCAATAGAGCTATTTCCCCTTAATAATCTAAACCTGTGTTCATCTAGATCTGTCTTCCAGGCCCACATCATAAACATTCACTTTTGAACTTTAGTGTTTATGGATGGTTAATTCCCACATCTGCATGGGAAGCTTTATGTTTTAATAGATATAAATAATGTTTCTGTGAATGAATTACTACAGAATCCAGAAACTACCCAGGAGCAATTTAGGCTCTTCTTTAATTATGGGGAGGAGGGAAGGGAAGAAGGAAGGTTGGGTAGTGAGCTAGCCCAAGTTCTTGTTTACATGATGTTCAAAGGTTGGTCTGAGGAAGTGAGCACAATAGAGAAAAAGGGGAAGATACATGAGAAACCAGGTCATGCATGCTCTGATGAAAACAAAAGTTCTTTAAGAGAGTGAAAAGACAAGACACAGCTTGGGAGAAAATACATCTCCCAAGATACATAAGTGATATATTACATATGTGTTGATATATCCCAAGATATACATCAGATATAATATGTCTGATAAAAAGACTAGAAATCAGAATATATAAAGAACTTTCAAAAGTCAATAATAAGAAAACAACCCAATTTTAAAATGGACAAAAGATCTGGGTACTTAAATAAATCCATGAAAATATGCTCAACACTATTAGTTTTGGGGGAAAGACATTTTAAAACTATAGTGAGATTCCACTACACATTTATTAGAAAAGCTCAAATAAAAAATACTTACAATACCAAGTGCTAACAAAGGCGTGGAACAACAAGAACTCTCATATATTGTTGGTAGGAATGCAAAATGTTACAGCCACTTAGGAAAGTAGTGTGGTAGTTTCTCATGAAGGTAAACATACACTTACCCTAAGACTCAGCCATCCCACTCCTAGGTATTTACCCCAGAGAAATTAAGATGTATGTCCACACAAAAACCTGTACACTGATGTTTGTAGTAGCTATATTTATAACAGCAAAAAACTGGGAAAAATACAAATATCCACTAACTAGTGAGTAGATAAACATCCATACAATAGAACACTAATCAGCAATTATTAAAAAAAAAAAAACAACTACTGACACACACAACGTGGAGGACTCTCAAAAGCATTATGCAAAGCAAAAAAAAAAGCCATATTCAAAAGGCCACAGACTGTACAGTTCCATTAAAATAACATTCTGGAAAAGGAAATCTGACCGGTGGTGCGTGGGGCTGGAGGCAGAGGACTGACAGCAAATGGTAGGGGACTTTGTGATGGGCGTGGTGGACAGAGTCTGTAACTAGATTATGGTCAAAATTCATAGAATGGCATGCCTAACAGTGAATTTTGCTGTTTATGAGTTATACCTCAATAAATCCTAAAAATGATAAATAAATAAATAGGAATGAAAAAGAAGCCAAAGTTCTTAACACAGCCTGGGAGACCCTGAGTTGTCCCACTCCCACTGGCCTTTCAGCCTCGCCTCTTCCACGACCTTCCTCACGCTCCCCAGCCACTTCAGCATGCTTTCAACCCCTCTATAAACCACATTTCCTCACTTCCTATAATCTCTGCACATCCAGTTCCATCCAGTGTTCTCGTCCCTCCACATCTTTTTCTTAGTAACTGCCCGGGTTGTAATCTTACTTTTTTTGTAGTTGTTGTCATTCTTTGACTAGTGACAGGAGTCTCCTCCACTAAAACGGAAGCTCCTCGGAAGCTGTCACTGTCCATCACTGTATCTCCAGCCCCCAGCAACGTGCTTGTACAACAACCTATACAATGAACACTTGGCCATTCCATTCAAGTGCCTTCTCTGTATCTCAATCTTAACACATCTGAAAAACAAGTGCTTCTTATCCCCCCAAATCCTGCTCTGCAGGCAGATCTGCCATGCTGCACAATTCCAGGGAGTGCCATCCACAGAGCATCCGTGGGGATGGTGTGCTCTCGAGTTGAGCACTACTCTCCTGTGCTGCAGTAGATGGCAACTCTATCCCTCCAGCTGCTCAGCCCAAAAATTTTGGAAGGCTCTTTGAGTCCTCTTTCACACTCACACCTCACATTCACTCTATCGGAAATTCTGTTGGCTCCACCTTGAAAATGTACATCAGCTCCTCCTACATCCTCCACCACCATCATCAACCACGCCGCATTACTGTAAGAGACCCCTTGGGACTCCCATCTGTTTCTCTCTCCCACGGCACTCTACCCCGAACCTAGGAGCCAAAAGTCCTTTAAAACATAAACGAGACTATGTCACTTCTCAGTTCAAAACCCTGTAGTAGCTCCCCATTTCCCCTCAGAATAGAAGCCAAAGTCTACAATGAGCTTTAAGGCCCCATAGGCCTCCCAGATAGTTATATGACTACACTTCTGATCTTCCTCAAGTCTGTTCAAATGTTACCTTCTTAAAATGAGGCCAACTTCACCCATTCTATTTAACTTGCCACTCTCCAAGCCCATTTTCCATGCTATTATTTCTATTTCCATCTTGTCACCATCTAACATATCCATATATGATAGTCGTTGTTTATGGCCTATCTTCCTTCTGTTAGGATATAAACTCCACAAGAACAAGATTCCTTTACTGAAACCACCTCATGCATGTAAGGCAATGTTTGGCATATTGCAGGTTCAAGAGTGAATGAAAGACTACAGTGCCTGCTCAGTAATTAGAGATTAGTAAATATTAATATTGGAACAAATGTGACACATATGTTGATGCTAGTGACAAAAGCTTTTGTCTCCATAACTCATATTTATTTGTTAATATACCCCTATGTGGAACTGTGAAGCAGAGTGAAAACTGTACAAGATTGGCAGCCAAGGCTTTGGTCACTATTTCCTACCTGTATGACTACACGAGATTGTCTTTATTCACCTGTAAAATAGGGATAAAACACTTGCTCTGCTGACCCCATAGGGCTGTTGAGAAGATAAAATGAATGTGAATGGTTTTGCAAGCTGTGATAAGCTCTACAAATGGCTATTTAGGTAGAGCAAGATTTTAAACTTCTAACAATATCGATTGCCATCATGCTGTTTACCTCCAAAGAGAGTTCTGTGCCCTCTGTACTGCCAGTCCAATTTTAACCTTTACTGTGTCCCAGTGCTGACAGTGAGGAATCTCTGAGCTCCCTTACCCTGTTCAGGTTAGTCACCCTCTCTTTTCTTTTCCATTTTAGGAAGATGGACAGCAGGTGCTGAGTTCCCTTCTCCGCAATCTCTGCTGACTCAGGGTGCTTCTTCCTATCCCTAGGGAGGATAAAAGAAGAGCAGTAACAACACATGTATGGCCACTGGCACAGCTTTACCAGAGCTTAGGTGGGGAGGATGGTGTCTCTTCTAAAGGGACAAAGATTAAGCCTCTCTTCCCACAGTGTAGAACCTGGTGCAGACAGACAGTTCAGGAGACCTGGCTTCTCACTGCTCTGCAGCCTCTCCAAGCTGAGAGACCTGGGGCAAGTCCCCTCAGTCTTGCCCAGAAAAGGACACCATCATAGTTATCACAGTACCCTTTGGACTTCACAAGGGTTATTGCAGGGTCAGGAATAGAAGGAGACCTTGGGACACTGAGTTTTATGGAGGCTTTTTGGAGGCTTTTTATTTAAGAGTAACCAAAAAATGTGCCAAAACAGCCTTCAGAAATTGCCATTTTTTAAATGCCTTATCTAAATACATAATTCCTTTCGTCACAGGGAAAATACCATGTAACATATGATCTATAAAAATATATTAATTCAAATTAATTCATATATTAACTCAGTAGAAGGAACAGTTTTCTTAAGACACATAAGTTTAAGTTCTATGATAAAAACTTTAAATCATGTCAACCTGTGACTCTATAAATTCTATTATTTAGACATATTGCCAGAAATTTGTAGGTGAGGCCCTCCTGGTCCCTCTGGGAACAGGCTTGATTCTGTTTATGAAATGGCTCAGGATAATACAAATTATTCTACTAGTGTACTTTCCCAACCCTATGTTTAATCAATGGCACATCCTTGTTTTGAATTATTTATATTTATTATTATTTAACCATTTAAGTGTTTGTTAATTTTCGGACAAACTGTAGAAGATTCAGGAAAAACACCCAAATACAGGGAAATTCAGCTAATAAAATTGCATTTGGCCTGCGTGAGCCCTCTTGTGTCATGAAAGCTTATGAATTGTTTAAAAAGGCATTGAACTGTGGGACAACCCTGCCTGCCCCAGACATCTGGTAACCATATGATACCCTTGAACATCAACTTCATAATGAAACAACAAATTTGTGAAGGTATTGTTGTGCTTCAGGTCACTACTATTATACATCACAGAAGAAGTATTAGAAAAATGCAGCATTGACATTTACTTAAATTCTAATTAAAAATACTGTTTTTGGTTTAAGACTTTAAAAACAAAAGTTTCTCTTGGTCACTATCAAAACAAAAATCTCCCGCCAAAAATCTAAATCATCTAGAAAGCGTAAAAAGTTCCAGCAAACTAAGTTCAATAACTCAACAACGTTGAACAAACTATGTGCAACCATCAGTAAAATTGGAAGTGCATTTTGTTTCATTTATTCTAAACCATTTATTCTTTTCATTGACAAAGAATCCAAGGTGCCCAGAATAGATAATGTGAGGAGAGACAGTTCACGTGTAGGGGTTTTCACACTTGGGGGTGACTGGCAAAAGGAAGGGGACTCTCTTTTTACCCTGAAGTGGCACTTGAGAGAACGTTGGCCAATAGCTCCTCGTTAGTATAGTGGTTAGTATCCCCGCCTGTCACGCGGGAGACCGGGGTTCAATTCCCCGACGGGGAGACGTTGTACTCTTTTAACTAACCATTACTATTTTTCACTTAATTCAAAGAACTAACATCAGGGACAAATACAAAATGTTGGTATCTTGTGTAAGTCTGTCTTCTCAAAATGGTTAAGTTTTAAGCTTAGTGCTCACCTTGAGATAAAAGCCAACGCTGCGAGTAGACGCTTTATACTGTTGGCAGGAGACCTAGGAAGGGGAAAAGAAAACGTTCAGACAGCACCCAGACCTCGCTTCCACCCACTGGCTGGCACAGGCTGGCACAGGCCTGCGCCTGCGCAGTAGCACCCTGCCAGAATCCACCGGAGGTCGTGAACTCGGTGAGGCGGAACCCGTAGGGGGAGGGGTGAGAGAGGGCGGAGTTTCTGCCCCTAGGGGCGGGTAAGAACGGAAATCGTCTGCTGAAGAGGAGGGACCGTTTTTTTTCGGCTTTGGAGACTACTAAACGGGAAACTCCGTTCTCTCGCCTCTGCTAGTCTTATCCCAGCCTAGGTAGAGGGCTAGCTGTCAGGAAAATCTTGGCACTAAAGGTATTAGTCTCCGGTCCCGACCTATACTGGGTGAAGAGGCGAGCAGCGAATGGAAGAAATGGCGGAGCGCGACCGGAAGAGAAGCCATGTTGCCGGAGTCCTAAGAAACTGCGCGAGCCGTAGCCCAGCAGGACCTCGTGGCGCAACGGTAGCGCGTCTGACTCCAGATCAGAAGGCTGCGTGTTCGAATCACGTCGGGGTCATGGCATTTTCTCTTTAGGCCTAGTGGCTTTTATAAACCTAGGTGTACTCCTGCCATTTTTTAAAGTGCCTTTAATTGTAGTATTATATCCTCCTCCTTCAAATGTTATCCTAGTAATCCTTAGTCTTCAAAAAGACAAGAATCATTATATATAGTAGAGCTTTAAGGCCGACTTTTTTTTTTTTTTTTTTTTTTTTCACTATTTGGCACCGTAAAAGTGAGTTTCTCTATTATTTAACGTGCATGATGCATAGAGATACGGACTATTAGTGTTCTACATTAGGGGGCATGTCAGTCCACGGTGCTCCTTGACAGGAACTGTACAATACATATACCGTACAAACTGCTTTTCCAAAAACGGTTTTATATCCATTTGCCTTTTGAAAACAAGTATAACAGTATAATTTCTTAATGTGAATAATAGTTTACATGCTTCAACCCATCTGCCAGGCACTATAAACGACCCTACAATGTGTGATTAATATCCCACTTTTACAGATGAAACTGGCACAGAATAGTGACTCACCTGAGACTCCAAACCAGGACTGACTCCAGATTCCACTCTTTACAAAATGTTTTATATAAAAGTGGAAACAAAGCGTTTAAAGAACTTGCTAGAAGCCATTGGACCTAAGTGACACCAATGTACCTTTTATATTTTCACCAATTCATTCAAGTGGTGACAAATTACCACTTTCAACTATTAACCTCTCATAGTAGGAAGCAAAGCTTACTCATTTACCTTTGTAAGCCCCAGGACTCAGTACAGTGCATTACAGGCTTACAAATATTTGTTGTACAAAAGATGAATAGCAAGACTATGAGAAAGTTTTCAATTTTTAAATTGGATATGTTATGTAGAAGTCCCTGAGCTTTTCTGCTCAATGTTTTAGAAAATCAAGTATTAATTTCTTATAATTCAGCCTAAGAGTATGGCTGCACGTTGTATTTTTGTGTAGATTGTTCCTCCCTCTCCATTTTGGTTGGATTGAGATTAGGTTATCCATTTCAGCAGGTATTTATGAACCACCGACTATGATGAGCTTAATACTGTGCTAAACACTGAAGAAAAGGAGACACCGAGTAAAAATAGGGTTTTTTGAGCAGGACTCAGATATTAAGTAACCAAATACCATACTATGTTGGAATGAGTGCAATGAGAGTAGCATGAACAGAGTTGAGTGGTATTATGGTGCTAAAATGAGATTAACTCTGCCTCGGGTAGTTCAAAAAGGCCTCATAAAGAAAGATCTTGAAAAATAAAGTTTCTATGTGATTTTAAAGCATTTATTCATCCAGTGGACATATTTGAGTGCCTTCTGTGAGTCAAGCACTGTCACTTAATACCCCTAGGATCTGACTTCTTCAACTGTAAAAGTAGAGGTTTATATGTATTACTTTGCTAGGGCTGCCATAGCAAAACAGACTGAGGTACTCTGGATGAACTGATAAAATGGAGCCTTTGAAAATGAAAAACTGAAAAACAGATTCTGAATTCTGATAAGCCAAGTGATTCCCCAATTTCTCACTCTAGTTCAAAAAGAAAAGTAGTTATGATTATAAAATCATATATGTTGACTAGAAATTTTGGGAAATATAGAAAAACATAAGAAAAGAAAAATCACCTGCCCCAACCACCCAGAGGAGACTACTACAAACATTTTGGTGTAAATTCATTTAGTCTTTTTTCTTTATATGTATGTATATATATAGATACACACACACATGTCAGTTCTTTACTACTCTAGTATGGCTCTTTTTTCTATTTGTATTTTACTTACTGCTGTATTGTAAACATTCTGTCACTGTCTTAAATAAATGTCAAGAACATGATTTTTATGACCATGTAATATTTCATCTGCTCTGTTCTAAGTGACATCCTTAAATTCAAAACCAAGTCCTATGCAAAGCAAGATAATGAAAAACAAAAAAGTCAGCTGTACATTAACAACACTAAGAACTCCAAAAAGGGGAATGAAGGCAGTTATCCAAGTGTTTTAGAAAAAAAAAGTTTTGGAAGAGTTTTCTGACGAAGTAATTGCATTAATTTTTTGTTGTTGTTTAATCTTTGGCTTCATATAGAAATATCATTCCACTGTCTCCCAAGATTTTAGGTACCAGGGCTGTAACATTTTAACGATTTTTTTTAAAACTAATACCTGTTTCAACATAAAATAATGTTTTTATATTGGACGAATGTAACACAAAATAAAACATTACACCTTTTTTTTTTTTAATTCAGAAATTTCACAGGAGATGACCTCAAAAATCAAGTTCTTGAACAGGAGAGAAGGCTGAGATCCAGAAAGCAACTGATGGAATTTACCCTTATAGAAGGACACCTCTTCAATGTAAACAAGAAAGATGCAAGAAAAAATGAGTGCAGATTTGACCATCTCAATGTGAGGCACTCCCCACAGGTGGTTTCTGTCAAGTCACCAGGGGAAAATGGGAGAGGAGGGGGAGAGGGATGTCAGAGATTTGATGAGAGAAGTCAAGGTATGACTGGTGAATCCAGAGAATACAGAGCTTTGTCAGCCAGTGTTGAGTGCTCCTGTGATGTCTGAGGTCATGAAAACCAGTCAGCCCTATTTTATGATTTTTCACCAGCAATCTTTGCTGCTTAGGTGCAAGCAGTGAGAAAGTTTGTTCCAACAAGATTTAGTCCAAGCAGGGTTGAGGTTCTTCCAAGAAAGAAAGAAAGAGACATTGGTGTAAGAGAGTTGAAAATGTTTGCAAAAGAATGATTACAAGGATTGATCAAGGAATGTAAGTCAAGTAAGTTGGAATAATTATATGATGACAGAAGCAAGATAATAGATTTTTTTTCAAATGTTGGGGTTAATGGATTGGAGGTCAGTGAGAATATGATAAATGAGCTGAGAGAAAGAGGCTAGTGATTGACAACTGGGATGCTTGAAGTTGAGATTCAGGGTCTTACCAGTGGAGTGGATGGATGACATGGAATTGAGAAACAAGTTGTTGGAGATGAAGAGGTCAAAGACCTAAGAGGCCCATTGTTGGTGCTGCATAGGTCATCTATAAGAAAGTTGAATTCACACAGAATGTAGACAAAAGGGATGGTAAGGAAAACCTAGAGTAAGGAACAACGGTCTAATTTCTGAGGGATTGTAGCCAAGTGGTTGATAAATTACAGCAGCAAAGGTGGTAACAGGTGATTTAGCCACATGATATGAACTTCAAATGTTTTTGAAGGAGGAAAGAGGAGAAATAGTTCAAGAGTAATAATCAGGAATGAAAAGGCCACCCAAACTCTGTAACCCACTCTGTTGGCCTTAAGGTACATAGAGTATAAGAAAAAGTAACCTCTATTACAGAGTTCTACAGCAGAGTTAAAAGTAAACATTACCTTCCTTACTAAAAACAGTGGTGCTTGGGATATACCTGGAGGCAATTAGGATGATTCCAAGTCTGAATTTGGTAACTCAAGATGTTGTGGATGATGTAGAAAGGCAATCTCACTGTCTGACGTATGACATCAGCCATGTCTCCTGAGAAATGCAGAATCTGCCAGTAACCTCCTGTTGATAGAGTCCAGGCATAAGAAAAGGAGAGATAATTAATGAAAGGAAGTGAAAATGATGTTTTTGCTCAGGCATCTAGAATGCAGTTCTTTGTGAACTACATTATCTTTAATGTTGGCCTACAGGGCATAGTACTATGTCTAACTTTCAGAAGATATACAGATGGCCAACACACACATGAAAGGGTGCTCACATCATTAATTATCAGGGAAATGTATATAAAGAGCACAATGAGATACCACCTCACACATATTAAAATGGCTATTATCTAAAAGATGAGTGTTGGCGAGACTGTGGAAAAAAAGGAATTCTCATGAACTGTTAGTGGAAATGTATATTGGTACAGCCACAATGGAGAACAGTATGGAGGTTCCTCAAAAAATTAAAAATGGAACTACCATACGATCTAGCAAATCCATTTCTGGGTATTTATCTGAAGAAAAGGAAAACACTAATTCAAAAAGATATGTACCTCTGTGTTCATTGCAGCATTATCTACAATAGCCAAGACACAGGAGCAAACTAAGTGTCCATCCATAGATGAATGGATAAAGAAAATGTGATTGATATATATAGAGATATAGATATAGATACACATACACACAGAGAAATAATACTCAGCCATTAAAAAAAATGAAATCTTGCCATCTGCAACAACATGGATGAAACTGGGGGGGGGTACTATGCTAAATGAAATAAGTCAGACAGAGAAAAACAAATACTATATGATTTCACTTATATGTGGAATCTAAAAAAGAAAACAAATGAACAAACAAAACAGAAACAGACTCATAGATACAGAGAACAAACTGGTGGTTGCTGGAGGGGATGGGGATTAAGAGGTACAAACTTCCAGCTATAGGATAAATAAATCATGAGGTTGCAATATACACATAAAGGAATAGTCAAAAATAGAATATTTTAACAACTTTGGTGATCATTTCATAATGTATAAAAACAAAGAATCAGTATGTTGTACACGTGAAACTAATATATGTCAGTTATAACTCAATTAAAAATAAAAAATAAAATATAACAACTTGCAGACTCAACAGGTGTGTGTGTTTTGTTTGTTTGTTTTTTGGCTTGTAGTAAAAAGTAGGATGAATTATTGTCCCTAAGGATTAAACTGCCTGGAAAATTTTTGGGGTGAAGGCCCTCTGAAAAAAGCAGAGTTCCAGGGCAGCATCCTGAGACGGCTCTCTCAGATGGCTGTGACTCCAGCATTGTACTTTATTCACAAATTTGGGGAGATTATTATATTCAAGTGTCAGTGATGCCTCCTCTTCTGAGGATCTACTTCAGAGACCAATCTGCCCAGGTATCCTCAGACTATAGGGCACCTCTTGGAGACTCTTCAATGTACTCCACTCTAGTCAGATCAAATCTAGCCCAGTAACTATGACCCTTTTTAGTTACATCAGCAAAACCTACCCCTTAGAAACTATCAGTACAGTCAAGCCAAAGCCAGATTCTTCATCTAGCAAGGTAACGCTTTAACAGGATAACTTCCTAGTTCAAATAGGGTAGAATAAACCCATCAACTGTAGCCTTGCAGAGATTATGCTCAGGACTTTGTTTCTTGCACATAATTTGAGAATATATTGGAAGAAATAACTGAACTGTGACAGGAACACTGCAGATTGGGACCATCCTACATTCACTGCTTACCTTTGTGGTTTACCAGTCACTGCAAAATCATGGTCCGTTGCTTGCCAGCTCAATTCACCCTCTGAAGATAAAACACTTGCCTCTGTAGCCAGTGAAGCTGGGGGCGCTGGGTAGAGATTGAGGTAACTTTTACAAGGCATTCTAAAACACTACAAAACAACTTGCTAATTAAAATACAATTTTAAATTTGCATTTCTGACCTTAATACTATTGCTTAAATATATGTAAATACTGAGAGTTTTAGAAAAGAATTAGTAAAATTGCCTGTTGGAAAATAAAAGTATCGTTAAAAGAATGTCTCCTCCATTTCAACAAATAAAATGACTTAATTCATAGAAAACATTTTTAGTAGGTGTTTTAAATTTACTCGAACTTAAAATAACCATGCAGAAATCAAATAAACTTTTTTTTTTTTAACTTTAAAGCAGTTTATAAAGCATGGTCTAGAGGCCAGAATCTGGGGGAAATGATTAAGACACCCCAAACCCAAGGTCAGCTACGTTCCTCTCTTGGAAGAAAGCATCTTGAAACAATTACATAAATTCGTAAGGTATACAAATTATTTGTCATCAGTGGTACTTGTTTTCAGGAAGACATTTTTATTGTAATAAATTTCTGAGACTCCATCAGATTTTAACTTGGGTATGGCTATCATTAGAGTTTCCGGCCTAATTATAGGTCAGCAGGCTTCCCCTAAGATTAAAATCTAGAATGCACCTACCTCAGTCATCTTAAATTGCCCATTAAGGCATTCTTAAAGATTTCATTTCGTTGTAGTATTAAACATTAGACTTAAAGTATGGTAAGATTCTTACGGGTGCAGAGAACTAACACAGAGACAGTTCTCAACAGAAATGAAGCTGAGCCCCAACTAACTGCTCAAATGAAACAATTTAGAAATGTCTCAACCTTCTTTAGACTTAGAAGCAAATGCAGTATTTAGCAATACAATTTTGTCACAAATTCAAGGTCAGTTTAAAGTGCCCAGTAGTAGAGGTCTGGCTTTTCCCAAATTTAGGGAACAAAAGAAGCGTTCGCAAGCAGAGACGGGGATTTATCTGCCTGTTCCCTCTTCCCTTCCTCCAAGTAAGTCAAATCGAGGAAGATGAGTGTCTACAAACACGCCTCGCTTCTTTTCTTTCACTTCAGGGCTAGCGTTTGGGGAACGAAAGGATGCAGCTATTCTTCGGAGCATCAGTGTCCTGAGATTGAGAAAGGCCCAACCCCAGGTCCTCGCAGCTGCCGCGAAATTTGGCCCATTCGCAGGCGAACGACCCCGGAGAGAAAAGCTTCTTTTCAAGCAGGGGTGGGAGAGGAAACGGCGCACCAAAATTAGTACTAGTCCCTTATCGGCGTCTCAGAGGAAGGGTGGAGAAAAGGGAAACAGAAACGGGGCAGACGGTGGGGCTCCCGCCCCAGCGGCTTTTAAACTGCGTTTCTACCACCTCTTGCAGGGCGCCGCAGCTAATGGAACCCGCGCGAGGCGTCCCGCCAATCACCGCCGCGCTTCCTCCGGCTGCGGGCCAATGGCGGCGCGCGTTCTTGGGGCGTGGGCGAAAGGGCTGCTCTCCCTTGGCCGTGGTGTGTGGGCCGGGGTTGGTGTGGACTCCTGGCTTAGCTGCACTTGGCCGCACTTGTGCAGCTAGGGCTTTTGTGTCCGGCTTTGGTTTTGCTTTGTGTGTGCGAGTTTCCGCTGTGCTCCGCGGCGTAAGTCCCGGCCGGGAGCCGTGAGGGTTGGAGGCGGCAGCGCGGATCCCCCCCCACCCCCGGGCGAGGAGCGAGCGCGCCGGCGTGAGCGGCGGGTGTGAGGGCGGCGGGGAAGGGGATTCGCCGCCGAGATGCCGGAGTTCCTGGAAGACCCCTCGGTCCTGACGAAAGAGAAGTTGAAGAGTGAGTTGGTCGCCAACAACGTGACGCTCCCGGCCGGGGAGCAGCGCAAAGACGTGTATGTGCAGCTCTACCTGCAGCACCTCACGGCGCGCAACCGGCCGCCGCTCGCCGCGGGCGCCAACAGCAAGGGGCCCCCGGACTTCTCCAGCGACGAGGAGCGCGAGCCTACCCCAGTCCTCGGCTCCGGGGCCACCGCCGCGGGCCGCAGCCGCTCCGCCGTCGGCAGGGTAAGGATGCCCGGCCGGGTCCACAAAGGCGGGCGTTTAGCGGTGGGCGCCCCTCCTCCCCGCGCGCTGGCAGCCCTTCCTCCTTGGCGCCCCCTCGGGCCTCCTCCGCGGCGGGGCTGTCCGCTCGCGCGGCCAGGAGGGTGGCCTCTGGGTCTGCGGACGCTGGAGTCGGCCCCTTCGCCGCAGGCTCTGGGACGGGAGGACACGGGAGAGGAGAGCCCCGAAGTTGGGGCCGCGGGGTGCGCGTCTTGGCGGCGGCGTGTCGGGAGGCGTGAAGTTAGCGTTTGTTCTCGGGTTTCGCGAGGGTGACGGGCGCGCGCGAACGGCTCGGTGTTCCGGGACCACCGGCCGCCGAGAGTGGGTATTTCGACTGGGACTTAAGATCCCTTCTTAAAAGCCCTGAAGAGGGTCCGCTGTAAACGGCTGTAGGTTACGTTCGAGCGTTTTCCCGCTTTATTAACTGAAATGACCAGTAACCGTGTCTCAGAGCGCTCCCTGGAGGGCAATTTGTGACATACTAATATCTAACCAAAATTTGAACTAAGGAAATTCCCGCCCTTTTATGCTTTTGCATATGGAGGGCTTTTTGAACCGTTTATGTGTTTCTTGTTTGTGTTACACTTTACCAGCATCTCTCTAAATTAAATGAGCATTTTAAAATACATCTTTGAGCGGTTATCATAGACGCTCAAATACGTGAAGATTCTAGTTACTAAGGGCTTGGGTTTTAGATTTTGATTGTTATTGTTTTATTCCTTTTGGTAAATTTGCATGAAGAAAAGAGGGACTTCGGAATCAGGAGAAATGTTTATTTCATGACATTCTGCTCTGTCAGTGTTGCAATTTGGAATATCTAATCCCGGTTAAATCTCAGATTGGCTCCAGCAAATGCATATTTGATTTGAGAATAGTTCATTTTTTTTGTTCTGTGGGATTTTATGTGCTGTTTTGTAATACGAATCTGCCTGATTACCAGGCTTCAAATCATAATAGGATATATTTAAAACTAGTGATTGGTGTAACGTACAGAGTGCTTTGTAAAACATTGAAAGTGGAGCTTGGAGTTGTTGATACTGATTACTAGAATAACTCAAAAGTACTTCTTTTAAAGTTATGTTATTTAACTTTAGTTTTTAAAAAATCTGATGTTTTTTCTGGACTACCCAGATGGACATAAAAGACACAATAGACATGTAGATTTAAGCAAATCTTAGCTTGGGTTCTAGAAAAGTTGAAAACGTTTATGTCTTAAATCGGTGCCAGGCATATAGTAGTGCCAAATAAATATTTGTTTGATAAATAAAAGACCAATCGCACCATATTGTTTCTGATGTTTTGTTTTTGTGGGTTTGAAGAAAGCCACTGCACTCTATTAAGCAGAAATTTACTTTTGAAGTAAAGCATATCCCTTATCTGTTTTTCCCTAACCCCTCTGAAAAAGAAAGTAATATTCCAACTATTTTAGTAAAAATTTGATTGAAAATGAAATATTTTCCATTTAAGTCAGAACACTTTAAAAAAAAAAACGGCCTTCTATAGAGTCCTGATTTGGTCTTCTGTGCAGATGTATCATTCTTGAACCATGGAAGTATTTGGTTGTATGTTTATGATAGGAGTATTCATTTTTATTTTGATGATTCTTTGTCAGCAGAAACAACCGTCTCGATTTAGATGTTTTTCCTTCAACTTTTTCTAAGAGCGTATGTCCCAATCTACCTTGTGTTTGGGGTGTATGAAGACCTGAATGTTAAGATTTTTAATTTCAGTTCAATTATCTAATGTTTTTGAGTTCCTGCTATGTTCTCTTAACTACAGGAGTTTGGTTTCCGCAGACCTGCCAACCACCATAGTTAAATTCTAGGATTATCTCAATAAATTTCTGACGTTATCCAAATTAGCACCATGCAAACAAGCTCGGTGTGGAAGGAATTAACGTTTTAAGAGAACTTAGTCTGTCCAGTAGCATGCTGAATCCTTTGTATATCTCATTTAATGTTTCAGTTCATATAGAGAACTATTTCATAGCCCTAGCTTTAAGTTTTCTCTACCTTGAGTTTTTAAAACTCAAAAATGTGTGCCCTGGGCTAAGCGCAGTGGTGTCCAAAACTTGAAAAAACATAGATGGTCAGTAACATTTTCTGCTTGAAAGCACATTAGGTAAAAGTCAGTTTATAATTTAAGGAGTTGAATAGACTTTTTATCAAGCATAGGGAAAAAAATGTTGATTTACAGGAAAATAACCTTTAGGCCATTTATAATAATTGGAATATATGAAATTATTCTTCATGGCATATTCCTTTTATATATACGATATTTTATGTTCTATTGTTAGCCCCATATGTAATTATAATATAGAGTCACATTTCTTAAAGAGTATAATCTAGGAGAAAGTCAAATTATGTTTGAGAGTTTCAGATAAAGCAGGTTTTTAAAAATGGTGATGTTTTAACATTTTAAAAGAAATCAAACATTAATATGGATTTGGCCAAGGACATGGCATATACCTTCTATTTAAACATGAGTTTATAAGGAATATTTTTATTTAAAGGAGAAATTGTTTCATTTTAGCCATTGTCATGAACAGATTCACTTGGTGTGATAGGACAAAAACATGTGCATGTTCAATTTTGGTTTTAGTTTTTAGTTTTCTTATTTCTAAGCTTATTTTATGCATCTTGATGATACTGGTGTTTCTTGTGTTGAAACTATCAAGATTATAGACAAAAAATAAACATTTACAGAGTTGATGATTTGCCTTTTAGTTCCAAGGTGCAAAGCAATGTAGCTATTTGGAATCCAGTGGAGAATAACATACTTGAATGGTCTGATCTGGTGAATTATGAATTCTTAACAGGAAATATTTAATGACATGGAACAGAACGGTAAAGAGTAAAACATAAATTGACCACCATACTCTACAGTAAGATGTTAAGTTTACAAATTTAGAATTGTAATTGTTCAAATTCCAGGTCTGCCTTTATTCAGTTGATCTTGAACAATGAACATTGCCTCAGATGCTCAATTTTAATCTGAAACAGGAATAATCCAATAGCTACTCAGGATTGGGGGTTACACGAGGTTGCATTTGTGAAGGTGTCTAGAGCTCAGCAATTACAGCACATACTACTATTTACAACGTGATTACTGAATTTTGTTGTCTTTATTTAATACCAGAGCAATAAAGTGTTACCATAATGTGTTCAGAATTAGATGAGGTTAATTAGTGAAAATGATATATACATAGTCTCAAATGTTAACATATAACTTAGTATGCATATTGCCTGAGTTAGCTAAACAACTTTGAACTTCAATTTCCTCTCTTATAAAATGGTAATATTAGTATCTTTCTCATAGGATTTTTAGGATTTAATAAGTTAATACATATAAGGCACTTAGAACACAACTTGGTACATAAATTTTCAGTAGAATCTTTTAGTAATTGTTATACATCAATATCTTTGCTGCTAATGGTAGAGATTTAAATAAGAGTGGCTCATGGGTGATATCTTAGAACTTTTGGATTTTAAAGTTGAAAAAGACATTAGAGGTCATCTAATAGTTGGGAAGAAACTGGAGAACAGTGCCTGGCATACAGTTGCTACTCGGTATTTTTGACAGAATGAAACTAGTAAGAGATTACATGATTTACTTAAAGGAACAAAAAAGCTCTCTGGAGGCAAAAATCAGTACAACTAATGGTTTCTTCTTCCTGGTTGAAACTGTTGTCTTGATCATTGTATATACCATACTACCTGTTTCACAATTTAAGTCTTTGTTATTTCTTAATAAGAAATTAACTTTTTAAAATAATTGGTTTATTTTCTCCTCACCAGATGGCACTTTGATTCATTCCTTCAACAAAACATCTATCAGGTGTCAGGCTTTTTTTCTTTTAAGAGACTTGAGATACAGTATGATGGTGCTCTTGCTTTCTGTTACCCTCTTAAATGCCACATCCAAAATCACCTGAGCTACACAGTAAAATACAGATTCTCAGGCCAAAGATTAGGGCTCAGAGTGGGGTAAGACTTGGAAATAGAAGTAGCTTTTCCAAAAGTTTTTTGAGGTTTTGATAACAAACTAGACTCAGGGACTATTGCTCAAGGAGTTTACCATCTGGAGAAAGTAGAGCATATATACAAATAACTAATAAAAAGTAAACAATGTGGTAAGAGTCAGAGACAGATTTCTTGAAAACCTCAGGCTGTTTCAAGAAGTTGAAATTCCTGGATGTTTGGTTGATAGTAGAATTTGAACATTCTTATGATGAGAGGGTTTTGTTTTTTTTTTTTTTCCTACAGGTAATCTGTACCTGATTCATTTTCTTTTATTTCAAGTATTTATGTTATACAGTGGAGTTTTTCTTCCCAATCTGCCCACGGTTTTTGGAAAATTCAAGTAGGTCACAGTGTTAGGTCTGTTTGATTTTAAAACGTCTTCTCTAAAGAATTCAAGAATTTGATATCTAGAACTCTTAGTCTCTAGGCATCTATTTTGACATCAAAGTATGGGTTACTTAAGATTTGAGCCTGATGATCCTAGATTAGTGCAATATTAAAGCCTTCTGAAAGTACCCTCAGTAACTTTTCACAGACATTTAAAAAATTATATTAAAAGATTTCTCTTGAATTGACATCATTGTTCTTATTATGTTCTTTATGTGAAGTATTTCACATTTTTATTTGGTTGAAAAACAAATTCTAGTACATGAGCAAATAATGCCTGATTTTTTCCCCCCTCTCAGCATCATTGGAAAGTAAGCAGCCCATACAAACTCTGATTTTCACCATTTAGCATAAAATATTTCTAGGATGCAGTATTGACTCTTCTGCTTTAAATAGCAGTTTGGGCCTACATTGACTTTGATGTTTGTGGCCATTATTTAAACAGCCATTTATATTCAGTACTATGATGCTTTCTGGGATTACTGAGGCATTTGTAAAGCTTTTTGCCACAACCCTAAAAGGTAACCATACTTTAGCTGTTTAACCTTGGAAGTTTATATAGTTTTTCCAGTAAATAATGCCATTACTTAAATTATTTTAAAAACTGCCTGCAAAATTTCTCTCAATTTGTTCCATGTTCTTTCAAGTAGTCTTAGTGAAATTGTCATATAGACAAAGTTGTGTCAGCAGTGATATGTAGCCATAAAGTCTGACTTTCTTTATGGGTCAAAAACTGGCTACTAAAGTCACAGTATTACAAGAATAATATTCTTTTGGGCTTCGTAAGTTCTTATATGCTTGTTTAAAGGAAATCATTTTTATTCATAACATGTATAAACCTTTATAGTAAAGTCTGAAACTTTCCTGGACTAATTTAAACTTTTAAGGATCGGTGAAAAGCCAGTACTAAATTGTATTTACAACGGTCTAGATGAAAATATTTAGACCCAGACTTTTGCTCTTTTGAATTTTTGATGCTATCACCTCTTTAGATAGGTTAACCAAAATTGCCTCTTTTAATAGTAATATCTAAAATTTGAGTTTGGGCTATTAGGTTTGTATAATTATAATTGAACTTACGAAAATGTCCTCAAATAATGAGTTGTTCTTAATTAAATTGCTAAGCCCTAATATAAGTCAACTTGAAGATGAATTTGCATGTTTATTATATGCAGTGTTATCTGCATCATAAGTGAGCATTTTTAAATTCATGTGGGAAATGATAACTGGACTTTGTTTACAGAAAGCCACAAAGAAAACTGATAAACCCAGACAAGAAGATAAAGATGATCTAGATGTAACAGAGCTCACTAATGAAGAGCTTCTGGATCAGCTTGTGAAGTATGGAGTGAATCCTGGTCCTATTGTGGGTAAGTTGATAAAATTTCGTAAATGTTTTTAGGAAGCAGTACCCCAAACTGTGTTCCCTCTTGTCTAGCAGGTAGAGTTTGGATTCTAAAGGCCAGTCTCTTATTAATCATTTATATGACCGGATCTTAGTTCCCCTAACTATAAATGAGAAAAATGAGAGAATTGAACTAGGTGATCTTCAGGATTACCTTTGTTGAGATTGTTTTGTAGTGTGCTCACATCACACTGCTTGGTGAGATATATACAGATTTTATATGATGATTGAGGAACATCTGAGGTAACATAGCTGGCTAAATTAATCCAAATCAGTAAGTTAGTGACAGACTTGTTAATATACCTCAAGTTATTCAGTTCCCAGCATAGCCTCCACCCACTTTCAGTTGTCATTAACTTATAAAAAGTCTTGTCTTGATTGGAATTTAAGAATGATAACGGTAAAAAACAAACTGAAAAGAGGAAACTTGGAACTAAATACCTTGGATTTCCATCATTTGGTTACTGTTAGTTGGTGAGTTTCAAGGCTGATTGTGCATTAATTTTGGAGTGTTGGCAGTAACGTCAACTCTCTCAACTTGGAAATTGAGAAAGTTCTATTTGATCTTCTAGGTTATATAAAATTTTGAACACTGGAGATTTGGGGGTTTGTTTTTACCCAAATAAGAATTTAGAATTTTGTTTTATTTGATGTACTGCTTCCAAATAGATGATAATAAGCCTGTTAATATAGTTACCAACCAGCATTTGATACCCTTTTTACATTTTTCATTTAAAGACACAAAAGGGAGATGCTGAAACTGTATTGTGTATCATCATCCATTAACTTACATGTTGCTATACCAGTTTATTTTTCCCTCCAGCTTTATTGAGGTATAATTGACAAAAGTTGTACCTTTAAGGTATACAACTTGCTGTTTTATTATACATACGTATTATGAAATGATCTGCGTTATCAAGCTAATTAATATACACATCACCTCACATAGTTTTATGTGTGTCTATGTGGTGAAAGCACTGAAGATCTACCTTCTTAGCAAATTTCAAGGCTATAATACAGTACTGTTAACTATAGCCCAAGCTGTACGTTAGATTTCTAGAACTCATTTGTCTTGTATAACTGAAATTTTGTACCCATTGAACAGCGTCTCCTTGTTCCCCCTCCCCAGCTGTTCATCTTAAGACTACTTATATATAACATTCTGAAATATGTGTTGTTTCTTAAAAATATATTCATTGCTTTATTCATCTTATGGAAATCAGGGAAAGATATACACCTAGTGTAAAACAGAAGGTAAAAGCTATTTTTGTTTTTAAATTGTCATTGATGTTGAAATGTATTACTAAATTATTTATAATCAATTTTATTTTGTTATCTAATTGAAATATAATTTCTATTTGTAACATTTTCGTAAAAGGTTTTTTTACTGCAACATAGTTATATTTAAATATGACTTAATATCTTAAATTTACACAGTGTTATGTGTCAAATAAATTCATTTTGTATACTTTTTTTTCTACTTTTAAAAAATGTGATTCATAGGACTTTTCCTGTAATTAAATTGCCTTTTATAGGCATATTAATATCTTAGAGTTAATAGGGTTTTAATCATAGTCATTCATAGGAGTACAATCTGTTTATAAAAGTGATTTTTCTATAAAGGCAAGTACTATTATATATTACTAAGAAATTATACAAAGTTAAAAGCTTTTCAGTCAAAAATAGTCATACATTGCTCTTCAGTATGTGATCTATAATGAGACCTATGTATTCCATGTTACTAAAAAAAAACTGTTATAATTATGTATTAAAGTCCCAGAAAAAAAACGCATGTTTTAGAAAAGAATCCATTATATAGTATTTTTAAGCACTTGATTTTAGAAAAGGAAACAGTGAAAAGTAACATTTTAATGTTTTTAAAGATAATGTCTGAGCTGGATCTTAAATAATACAAGTACTAAGCAAGTTCTGCCTTAATACAGGAACAACCAGGAAGCTATATGAGAAAAAGCTGTTGAAACTGAGGGAACAAGGAACAGAATCTAGATCTTCCACTCCTTTGCCAACAATTTCTTCTTCAGTGGAAAATACAAGACAGAATGGAAGTAATGACTCTGACAGATACAGTGACAATGAAGAAGGTAAAATTTTAATGATGTTATTAATAAAGCATATAGT
Organism: Camelus bactrianus; assembly: GCF_048773025.1. Taxonomy (NCBI): domain Eukaryota; kingdom Metazoa; phylum Chordata; class Mammalia; order Artiodactyla; family Camelidae; genus Camelus; species Camelus bactrianus. Next base: position 36,737,767 of record NC_133550.1, on the reverse strand, counting down.
CAAAAATCAAAATTTTTCAGACTCATAAGATACAGTAACCATGAAGATAAAATTTTCAATAATATTACCAAGATACATGTAAATTTTGTTCACATCATTAAAGTAGTCCTCTAAGTAATTTGATTTAAATACCTTCTGTTGAGAATTCTAAGAAACAAATGTCAAATTTTTTTGTTACCTAAACTGCCAGGTTATCTTTATCTTTTTTACTGCAAATCTCATTTTTCTAATAGAATAAAGTATTACAAATAGAGACAAAGTTTCCCCACTTACCTCTTTCCAAGTATCATCTCCACAGAAGCAACCACTATCATTATTTTGATGCTTAGCTATCCAGCCTGTTTTTAAATACCTTTTCATATGCATCTGCCTAATACATTGTATTGTTTTGTACTTTAAAAAATCTGTATAAGTGATTTCATGCTAAATTTGCTTTCTTTATTCTGTAATATTAAGATCTCTTATTACATATGTCTGATTTATCATAATTATAATAGTATTTACATATGACATGTTTTCTCTTGGTAAGCATTTAAATTTAATTTTATAGTTTTTGCTAGATGATGTTATTTCAAGACAGCTTTCTAGCAAATATTTTGACATTTTTAGACTATTTTAAGAAAATTTGGCCATGGTATATAAATATTTTTGAGACTAGTACATGAAATTAATGACCTTTTAAAATTTATTATTTATAAGAACAACTTAGTGCTTATAAACTTTTAATTCATATGACTTCTTTGTTAATTTCATGACTATTTAATGACTCAAATTGCTTATATCTCCATGAGCACTGCCTGCCAGGGCACAGTCTGTCAAATTGGTTGTTCAGAGTATGAAATATAGTCTTTTCCTTCGACAGCACTATGTTAGCAAAGAGGCAAAGAATAAAGTCAGCTTAAACACAAGTAATGCTTAAACTTCCTGCCTCTTTTGCCTCTACAGGAAAGAAGAAAGAACACAAGAAAGTGAAGTCCACTAGGGATTTTGTTCCTTTTTCTGAACTTCCAACTACTCCCTCTGGTGGATTTTTTCAGGGTATTTCTTTTCCTGAAATCTCCACCCGTCCTCCTTTGGGCAGGACTGAACGACAGGCAGCTAAGAAAGTACATACTTCTAAGGGAGACCCACCTAGGGAACCTCTTATTGCCACAACCTTGCCTGGCAGGGAACAGTTGCAGAAATTAGCCCCTGGAGGGAATTTGTTTATTTCCTCCAAGTCTAGCCATAATAGATGTTTAGAGAAAAGTTCTTCGACATCTTCTCAGCATGAACTCGCTGCCATGTTGGTCTCTGCTGCAGCTTCTCCTTCACTGATTAAAGAAACCACCAGTGCTTGCTATAAAGACATAGTAGAAAATATTTACTGTGGAGAGAAAAGTGGAATTCAACCGTTAAGTACTGAGAGGCCCCATGTTTCAGGTCAGTCGATTCTCCCCAGTGAAAGGAAAGCACTAGAAGAGTCTGAGAGATCACACATAATTTCTCCACCGCTTGCTCAGGCAATCAGAGATTATGTCAATTCTCTGTTGGCCCAGGGTGGAGTAGGTAGTTTGCCTGGGACTTCTAACTCTACACCCCTGCTGGATGTAGAAAATACACGGAAGAGAATTGATCAATCTGATTTTCGAGAAACTGAATCCCTGTCTCCTCCACGAAAATTACCTAGACTCAGTGAAAAGTCAGTGGAGGGAAAGGATTCAGGTTCCTATGTGGCATTTCAAAATATGCCTGGACCTGAAGTGATGTCTTCTTTTGCAAAAACTGTTGTCTCTCATTCACTCACTACCTTAGGCATAGAAATGTCTATGCAATCTCAGCATGATAAAATAGATGCTCCTGAACTGTCTTTTCCCTTCCATGAATCTATTTTAAAAGTAATTGAAGAGGAGTGGCAGCAAATCGACAAGCAACTGCCTTCATTGGCATGCAAGTATCCAATTTCTTCCAGAGAGGCAACAAGGATATTATCAGTTCCAAAAGTAGATGATGAAATCCTGGGGCTTATTACTGATGCCTCTCCACCAACAGGTATTCAGGCAGTTTCCAACGAGTCCTGTGATAAACAGTTGGACTTAGCACTTTGTAGAACATATGAAGCTGCAGCATCAGCATTGCAGGTTGCAACCCATACTGCCTTTGTAGTTCGGGCTATGCAGGCAGACATTAGTCAGGCTGCGCAAATTCTTAGCTCAGAACCTAGTCGAACGCACCAGGCACTTGGGATGCTGAGCAAAACATATGATGCAGCCTTATTTCTTTGTGAAGCTGCCTTTGATGAAGTAAAGATGGCTGCGCATACTATGGGATCTTCTACTTTAGGTCGCCGGTATCTCTGGCTAAAGGATTGCAAAATTAATCCAGCTTCTAAGAATAAGCTGGCTGTTGTTCCCTTTAAAGGTGGAATGTTACTTGGAAGAGAAGGATTGAAAATAATTAAAAAGCGTGGAAATAAACACTAATAAAGTTAACAATAAAGACATCTATCTTATCTTTGATATGGGGAACTTGGCAGCTTAAGGTCTTTTTAGTTTCCAGAATAGGCTGGTATCAAAGTATCGAGCTTCTGCCTATTAACTTGCAGTATAAATTGCCTCCATATAACTGCCTCTTTTTAAAGTTGCACAGACAGCATGATAACGAACAATTTAAAGCTTTTCTTGATCATTTTTTTCCTCAAATAGTTGTCTTTCCTATTTTAAGATTTTACAATTCTTCAAAACTAAGAAAATTCCATTAACTAGATTATAAGTAGAATCTTCACAGTTTTAAATAACTTTTACTGAATAACTTTTTACTTTCCAGAACGTGTCTACATATTTTCTCTTATTTTGTCACTTGTGTTTTTTACTTACGTTTATAGTATCATTCATAATATTCACAATCAGTGCAACTCAGAGTGCCAGTCTATAATATTACTGATCCACAGACAAGATAAGCAATACACTAGAATTTTAATCTAGAGATTCTTTTTAGATCAGTCAATGACAGGGTTTATTTTTGTGGTAAAATTTTATTGATAGAGGAAAATAGGGTGCTAGTTTATATTCTGGTGCAAATGCCTTGTTTCTTCATGGACTGGTAGTGAACAGTTCATGGACCACACTGAGAAATACTGCTGTAGACCAAGTGTTCTGGGATGATTCATTCTCACCATCACTGTAGTTTGCCAGATAAACTAGATACTGGGAAAAGATGGGACTTTTTTTTTTAATAGCACTTTTAATGTATGTTGTAATTCATGGATGATTAGACAATCTAAAATTCTGAAAGCAAATTTACTTTTTTAAGTCATAAGAAATCATACTATGTCCTAGTTTCTTTGTGTCTATATAAAGCAATATATCATTCTCTGTTTTCATTTCTATGATTGTAAGATGAGAGTCTAACTAGAGAGGCATTTGATAATTGAATTTCTTTGTATTTTTATGGAAAACAGTAATATTAAGTATAAGCAAAATATAGTCCCTTGGGTACTTCTAGTCATTACTATATTCTTAGACTCTACGTGTCCATCTTTGCAGCTTTCTGGGAGTAATTTTATTTGTTATTTGTCTTCTGAAATGTACATGTATACATGTACCTAAGTGCTATGTGATTTTTTTTAATGTATTACTGTAGACTGCTTCTGCAATTTCAATAAAGTTGTTAAATTTGAACAGTTTTGTGTGGTCTCCACAAACATGTTGTGTGTGTGTTTTATTCTTGGAGTTGTAACAGTTAGGTATTTGTGGATGGATATCCCTTTTCCATTTCATCTTAGAAACACACTTAACATTCCAGTGGTATAGCTGAAAATATTCAAAGTATTATGTGGTTTTTCTTCTGTTTGAGGACCATGTGTTTATTGGCTACTGGAATTTGTAACCAGATGCTTATTTGTTTAATCAATTTCTGCCCAACTATTTTTGGGTTCTTTACTTTGTGCTTTCTAATTATTAGATTCTGAGTTAACAGACATAAGATTTTATAATGCTTAAGGATTGTCCCATAGATATATTAATAGACCCATTCAAAGAAGTATTGGGAAGTTGAGGGTGGAGTTGATGCCTTAATCTTAAATAAAGATTGAACTATTTGAACTAACATGGTAAAAATCACTATTCATCTTTGGGAAGCTTGCAAGTAGACTAGAGAGACTAGTACTAGACTAAATAGTTAGCAAGACATAGCTGTCCTGACTACTTTTTAGCATGACTGTATTGAATTCATGCAAAACTAAGGTTCTGTTTAAGAATTAACTCCATTTCTGTCTCTGCTAAGAAAGTAATCTAACTGAACTTTTTGATAATGGAGAAGTTTTAGAAGTGACAACTGACAATTTTGCTGTACTACGATAAATGGCTTTCACAAAAATGTGGAAGCTAAAAGTTTTATTAGTCTCTTGAAAATCTAGCCCTTCAAATGGTGATAAAATCAAGACTAGGAGAATGGGATATTGAAGCCTATGAAAAGATACACACACACACACACACACACACACACATATATAGTATATATGTGTGTGTGTGTGTGTGTGTGTGTGTGTGTGTATTTGAGTCATGGTAATAGCCATCATGGTTACATGCTGAGTAATATATATGCACTGGCTTCTGTTCAAAGAAATACTACCTTATTATGGGGAAAAGGAGAAGTGATGTGTGATTGGTTGTAGTTTTCTGTGAACAAGTTTCCTCCTTACCTCTTCAGTTGTACCCAGGGTTTTTATAATCACCAAAAAAAGTGGAGAGACTAAAGCTGTACTTGTGTATATTGTCATTGCACTTATTTATTATTAGAAGTTTGATACCATAAGGTGGTTTTTCACTCTTAAAATAGCTTTTTCCCTTCCATATTCTAAATTTTAATAACTAACCTTTGTTTACATAGTAATAATGCACAGTGTGGACAAAAGAATGGTAACAACTGTGTATTTTAATGTTCTTTTCCCACATCTAACATCTAAACTGTGGGAGCAGTTTGAATTCACTGTATGTTTCAGGCTATTAGTCTCAGAAAAAAAGAAAGGAGAAGAAATATGAAAAAGTAGTGATCAGATTAAGGAGTGGGGGAGATAAACAAAATTGAGTAAAATAAGAATGCAGAAGGAAGAGTTTTTAAAGACAGAAATCGCAGTTAACTAGTTCTGGTCTATTGAGGTAAAACTAGTAGACAGACTTACCTTACATATTACTGTGCCTAGAAACCAGGGTTCCAGAGTAATGTTGGGATTACATTATGGTTTACTGCGTACTACAAAGAGTAATGATTTCTCCGGTATTGTTTCTAGACTCTAAAATAGAGCTCAAGCTTGAGAAGAGAGAACCACTAAAGGGCAGAGCAAAGACTCCGGTAACACTCAAGCAAAGAAGAGTTGAGCACAATCAGGTATCTTTAGCCTTGTGGTTGCTGTATTTGGGTATAAGTAATCTCCTGAAACACTAATTTGCCTGTGTCTTTGCCTTTGGTTAATGGTTGATACTCAAATTCCAGCACACTCAAAGTGTTCATTCCATTGTTCATTAAATGGCACTAGAAATCTAAACTTTGTGTGTTTTGTCAGTGCTGTAGCCTGTGCTTACTGCAAAAGCAAATGTTTAATAAATGCCTCGTTTGTGTTTGATTCTGTGCTAAGCATGGTTCAGAGCCAGTCATACTGCTTTTTAAGAGAAATATTTAAAAAGTGGAAATGCTGATGCAATTCTGATACAGTTTTTTAAAAAGCAGGGAAGAGTTTTACACTGTGTCTTTATCTCTAGATTTTTGATTTTGCTTTTACTTTTCACTTACCTTATATTCTGTGGCTTTCCCCTCAACTCCAAAGCTAGTCTGGTCCTAAGACCATATTTTTCTTTCCTTATTCTAGATGAAATTTTACCTTTGTTATTGTGGATGAGGCAAGATTCAGTTTTCCAAAAGGGAAATGTAAGCAACTAAGAAAAAAATAAGCACAGGAATAAATGAGCTCAGTTTATAGAGAACAGATTATTGACTAATCTAGCGTTAATTTGGCTGATGACACTTTACAAGTCAGCTGTCCCTAAGGTTGTTTTCTTTATCCTTTTCTGTCTAGCTAGATTTGTCTAGTTGGCTGTTTATCTTTTCCATCTTCTCTTTGTCATTTTAAAGTCACACATCCTCAGCGGAAGTGTTCTTGATTTCTTAAGCCATGTCTCTCTCTCTTGGATTGATGTAGTTAAGTTGAATTTCAGAACTGTTTGTTAGAAATGAGCTTCATGACTATATGGAGAATGTATAGAGCTTTGAATGAAAAGATTTTAATACTGAACAAAAGATTGGAATAACATACTTTGTTGTCATTTTGTCTAGTACTGTTAGGGAGGAGCTGCAGGGGCATGCTGAAGAATAAAGAAATAACAGCAAGAGGAACAAGGAAAGTCAGTGAAGGACACTGAAATAGACAAGCATGGAGAATTTGGGTCTAGTTTATGAAGGCAGGATGATACAGTGCTAGCAAGAATGTATTGACTCGACAAATAATAGGTTAAAAAAGAGAGGAAGGATGGTATTTAAGATGGTTTAAGGGGTAACTTTTTGACTTGGAATCTAAAGGATAAATAGTCAAAGGAAATTAGATTTAGATGACAGGCAGGATTAGACAATGGCCTTATTATACAAAATTTAAATCATACAGAAAAGTAGTGGGAAGAGTTTAATGACCCTTCAGTCACAGAACCTCAACAGTTTTCAACATTTTACCAGTTTGGTTTCATCTTCACCTGCACCCTCCAACTTTTTAAATTCCTTTGGTTTTTTTTGTCTGTTGCTGGAGTTTGTTAAATCTCTGACATATCGTTTCACACATTAAAATGTCATTATTTCAGTATATATCTCTAAAAGATAGGAGCTTCTTATTTACATATATATTAGATATGAAGCATTATTGATTTTATTAGGTGTGATAGTGGCATTATGCATGTGTGTATAATAATTCTTTCATATCTATGTTCAAATTCCTCCAATTTCAGAAATATCTCTTTTATGATTGAATTATTAAAGCAGGTTTCAAACAAGCTTTACATATCTTTTGGTGTTTTTGTTTGTCTTTTTAAGTCTGTAACTATTTCCCCTCCCTCCATTTATTTGGTAAACCAGGTTAGTTCTCTACAGAATTTCTCACATTCTGGACTTAGCAGATTGCTTCTTCATGTAATTTAATTTGCCCTTCTGTACCCTACATTTCCTATAAACTGGAAGTTAGACCTATAATGGGGCTGTGCAATAGACCTTTCTGTGATGACAGAACTTTTTTATCTGCTGTTCATTATAGTAACCACTGGCCAGCCACACATGGCTATTGAATATTTGGAATGTGACTTGTGTGGCTGAAAAACTGAGATTTTAATTTAATTTTAATTTAAATAGCCACATGTGGCTAGTAGCTACCACTTTGCACAGCACAGGTCTAGAGGGTTGTTTAGATTTGGGTTCAGTTACTTTGACAAGAATATTTCATAAATGGTGTTGTGGCTGTCACATTGCATCATTTTAGAGGCGTATGATGTCTTTTTGATGATGGGAAGATTAATTAGTAATCGGTTCAGATGTTGAAAGCCTGATTCATCCATTATAAAGTTACACATCACCCTTTTATTTAATGGTTATGACAACAATTTTTTTTTAATTTTGTGGGGGTGCGGTAATTAGGTTTATTTATTTATTTTAATGGAGGTACTGGGGATAGAACCTAGGACCCCGTGCCTACTAAACACGCATTCTTTATCCTCCATCCCCATGATTATTGCCTAGATCCATTATTTCATTTGAAATTATAAAATGGTGGTTTTTCTCATTCTCTCATTCCTTTACATCTATAACTGGAATTCTTTTATAAAGAACTTTCCTTCGTGAATTGCTTAGTTACCTTGAAATAAAATTCATATAGGAGAGCCAGGATAAATGCTTCCTTTTTGCCTTTTATTTGCCAGTTTCCAAATTAAAGTGTCCTAGTCACTTTGAAAGATGATCAGTAAGATCTTTTTACTAGCATTTTTTTTTATATTTGATTTATGATCAACTGCAATCATTACTCTTTTTTTGCATTCAAATTGTGCCATCTTTAGCCACTGGAAATTCTTCAGTTGGTTCCTCTATCCTTTTATTGACCCCATTTGTCTTTGATACTTTCTTATTTTCTGGTAAGATGTCCTAGACTCATGTTTATTTTCTGCCCCTTATCAAATCAGCCATTTTTCCAAGAAACCCTAATTCTTTTAATAGAAAATATTTGGAGAATGCCTACAGTCTGGATACTAGGGCGTTCATTCCTACCATGTTGTCATTGTTCTAGGTTTTTCCAGGAGATAGAGCTAAGAGTACTTATTTTTCAGAAAGAGAAAATGTCATGAATTCCTCAAATGTATGAATGCAGGCTATCTAACTTAAGGTGTTATACTTGTACCTCTTCTCTTATGCTGTCTTGGTTCTTAAAATAATATTGTTACTTATGTAGTTTTCACTGTGTATATATGTCTAAATAATACAGTATTACTACTAACAATAAAGCTACTAATTGCAGTTTCAGATTTTGGGGGGCAGTTTTTCTTCAGGATATAAAATCAGAATACTGTGCTTAAAAAGTCACATGAAAGAATTTTTTCTTTTTCTTTCATATTTATTTTAAAATTGTTGAAGATATACGTGTGGTTTTATTTACGCAAAATAAGATAAGAGTCAGAAATCTGGCTTCTGTCTTCCTTCTATCCATAGGTGGTCTTTTTTCTTTTTTTATATTTTTAATGCATTTTTTTAAATGCATAGATTTATATATTTACTTATGCTCCCCTCCTTATATTAAAGGCAGGCTTCTGTCTTTGTGTTTTTACTCTAAACATACCCTAGATACCACTCTATATCCGAATATAGTATAGCCATCTTCCTCCTTGCTTTGTACCACAGCATGATTGCATTTTATGGATGTACTGTAATTTATTCAGCCACTTTCCTTTTGGTGCATATCTGGATTGTTTTCAGTTATGTGCTGTTCTGAATAATGCAAAGATGAACCAACAAACAGCCTTTTACATGTGTCATTTCATATTTTAGCCACTTTATCTTTGGGAAGTCTAGAAGTGAAATTAGGTAATTTTCCTAAATGCTACCAGATTCCCCTGGATGAGAGTTGAAGCATTTTGCATTCTCACAAGTCATGTATGAGAGTACCTTTCTGTAATAAAGGACTATGATGCTTTTTTTTAAAACTTAATATAAATAACCATATTGGTCATGTTTTACCTAAACTGATAGTTTGATAGTTCTTCAAAGTAAGGTGGCTTTTAAGTATCCTGACTATTTCTTTTTAACCTAGTTCTGTGTAAATTTTTTGTTTAAAGCTTATATTTTTACAGACTGGAATTTATAGCCTCCTATATAACCCAGTTCCTGCATTCTCATGTGCCTCAACTGCTAATATCTTCTGAATAACTTTTTACCTGATAGGTTTCTTTTGTTTCTTCCTCCTGTTGTCTCCCTGATAAATTGAGGTCTTTCTATAGAACATCTTCTGAAAATAGATGACACTGCAATTCTTACTTGGGCCTCAGAGCACATAGCAACCACATTAACTACAAATTTTACATAGCAATGGGTTTCTTTTCAATCAGTAATTGTTTGGTCCATCTTACTAAGCAGTTACAACACTGAATTACAGTTTTGTTATTTTTTTATTTATATTTCCTTCTCAAAGTCACTTGTGTACAGTATTCTGGTAGAGAAATTTTTTTTTAATCTTCAGGATATCTTTTCTGGTTGTGTGAAAGATAATCTATTAGTTTTCTGTGACAATGATTAATTCTAAATTAGACAGATAATGACAGTCAAGAAGTAAGAAAATTGGTTGATAGTCCTCAACCAAAGAATTTAATAAACCTGAACAAAAGAAAGCATAAGTGTCCTTCCTACCCCTGTTCCCAGCCATTCCCACAGGCAACCAGAGTTTCTTGTGTTTTCCTCCACAGAAGAAAATAAAGAATCTTTAAATGGAACTTGGCCTTTAACGTCAAATATAACAAGTTAAAATGTAAACTTTTTTTTGTATTAACCATAATAGTTTCAATAGATGTTTGGTAAAATTTTTGATGGAGAGGTTATTTCAGTTATTTATTAAGAATAAAACATAACAAATGGAAAGTCCTGGAATTTGGTAGATAACCAATTTTAAGGAAAAAGTATTTCTCTTCTACCCCCTTACGTACCTTCATGGACATAGATAAAATATCTAGTGTTTATATTACATTAGTTGCATAACTGATAACTTTATTAGTGCTTTAAAGTAATGTTTTTAATTCTTTGAAGAGTTTTAAAATACTGAGTATACATTGTTAATACCAGATAGACTGTCAAACTAGAATATTGTAAAAATACTCTCACATTATTTTTACTGACACTGAACAATTGATTAAAAAAGAGGAAGCAGTGTTGTGAAAGTAGTTTTAAAAAGTACTTGGCTTTGAGATGCATCATAAGTTAGTTATATTGTCTTAAACCAGTTGTTCTCAACCCTGGCTGCACATTAGAATCCCCTTAGGAGCTACAAAATTTATGCCCAGGCCCTTCTGGAAGAGATTCTGACTTAATTGGTCTAAGGTGGGGTTGGGGGTATCTGGTATTTTTAAAAAGCTTCCCATATGATACTATGCCACCAGGATTGAGAACCTCAGATTAAAACTATTGTTCCTTTCTATTCAGATAATCAGGAATTTAATTATTATATTAGTAAGCATCTATTATATATGTGTGTGATTTGTTTACAAATTTGTCTTTTGACTAACATTAAGCATTCATTCAAGAAGTTTGTCTTAATTGATAGCAGAGATTCCGATTGTGAGTCAAAGGGGAAGCTCTTAAAAGGTCAATCCCAAATATAGGTAGATACAAAATCAGATGTTTGAGACTATGTCTGTACTTTATGGGGGTTGGTAGTATTGCTTCCAGCCAAATTAGCATATGTATTGGATGATTGCTCTTGTCCTGAGATAAGAGTCTTTAAAATTAATAGACACTGACATGGATATAAAAACATCAGATATCTAGATAAAATATCAGCTTGAAAGTAAAAGTGACAATATAAGCATACTCTAGTATAAGGAATCATTGATGGATGTCCTCTAGTTAAAAGAATTTGAAATCATCATCTGGTAATAGTGATTTCAAAGTTTGAATAACTTGATACTTGGAATTTAGAATCTCAGGCTTCTCAGGCTTAACTGTAGAGCTACTGAATCAGAATCTGCATTTTAACACAGGCTTCAGGTGATTGATACGCAGTTTACAGTTTGAGAAGCCCTAGGCTGGTGGTTTTCAAACTATTACGTGGGGACTGCTAAATTATTTTTTAAATGAGGAAAAATCAGTTGGCTTTTCAGGGAGAAGTAAATCTGGAACTGGAAGGGAACAGTGTTCTCTTCGTATTTTCTTTCTGTAGTGAGGAGTGAGTAGCACTGAGGCTTGGCAGTGACATTTTAGTCTTGCCTGTTCATGAAAGAGATGACCATTACGTTTTTGATGCTGCTCAATTTTATCTAAGATGAGTTTGACACCTGGGAATTTTTAAGTTGAGATAGTTGTTATGGATTATAATTGAAACTGATTCTATTTAAATAATCCTAACCACATGAGAAGAATAAGGAAACTGATTTGTTATATATAACAAATGACTTCCTTACAAGTCATGATCAGCCTGCTTTTTTGTTTAGACAGCTGTGATACTAGAGTGAGATAGCAAAGTACAAGTCACAAAAGAAGCCAGTGATAAACTGATGTGCTTCCCAGCTCCCCTCACTTGTATTGTAATAAGTGAGCTATGATTGGACTCTAGTGTATTTTACCATACTTGAAGTGTTTTCAGATGCCTACATACCTGTTCAATCTACATTTAGAAATATTTTGAGGGCGTAGCATTATTTGCAAATGCTGGCATTTGGAAACTTTTCATGGCTTCTCAGTGTGCTATTATGGCCATTATTAAGGTGTTTGATGTTAGAATATGACTTATTAATGTGTCGATGCTTGAATAGAGCTATTCTCAAGCTGGAATAACTGAGACTGAATGGACAAGTGGATCTTCAAAAGGCGGACCTCTGCAGGCATTAACTAGGGAATCTACAAGAGGGTCGAGAAGAACTCCGAGGAAAAGGGTGATGCAAGGCTTATTGCTTAGAATTGGGTTTTCAGATTGGTAGGGATTTAGTGATTATTTTATATTTATTGTTTTTGTTTTGTTTTCAAACTAACAGGTGGAAACTTCAGAACATTTTCGTATAGATGGTGCAATAATTTCAGAGAGTACTCCCATAGCTGAAACTATAATGGCTTCAAGCAACGAAACCTTAGTAAATATGTTTCATAAACTATACAAGTGGTATTCTTTGTAAATTGTCCTTTAATTAGAATTGGGGAGGTGGTAAATTCTGGCAAACCTCAGACTTACATGTTTTAAACATTTTAAATTCATTTTCCCCATATAATTCTGAGTTTTAGAATTTTTCAGTATAGCCACTTTAATATATTTATAATTCATTGTTCAAGAATTCTTAGTAATATAAGGGTACTTTTCTGCTAATATATTTAAATAATAAGGCTTTCTTCACATGTGAAGCACAGAATATATTTATTTCTAGGTTCTGTTTCCTAAATTTTTATTAAGAGAACATTTCAAATATTACAGAAATCAAATACCTTTTTTTCTTTTCTTTTAACATGTCTGTTATATTTGGATAATTCTGAGTCTGAATAATTTGAATCTTGGCAGGTTGTCAATAGGGTGACTGGAAATTTCAAGCATGCAGCTCCTATTCTGCCAATCACTGAATTCTCAGACATACCCAGAAGAACACCAAAGAAACCATTGACAAGAGCTGAAGTAAATGAATAAAATTTAGATCGATGCTATCATTGATCTTTTAATGAGGAAATATTTGTATTTTGTTTTTTGGAGTGGGAGGGAGTAGAGCTTTCTTTATTGGGCAGTATGTGTGTTTATATGTATGTATATATTATTTTAAAAGCACACTTCTGTTAGTGACAGTGGGAAGTAACTAATATAGTGTGACATGCTAATACTGTCCTCTTGCTACTATGTGCCTCTTTAAGTTCCAGTTTTCAAGGGAGTGGTCATTTGTGTGCTAATAATATGTTCTCTTTGTTATGGATGTAAGATGAAAGTGTCACTGGGCTGTGGGGGAAGCTGTACTATCTTTCACTGAGAGATCAGATAATGGGGCTTTAAAGTGACTTTGTATGATAACTGAATTGATTAACTCCTATACAATTAAGCTTTAAAGTACTAACTGCATGATACATTATAATATTACTGAATCTTTAGCAAAGATTATTTTGATCTGGGTATAAAGGTAATTTAGCAAAACAATCAGGTTGTTTTAAAAATTTGTTTATTTAGTTAAGAAGATTGAATTGACTTTGTAGTTTAAAACATATACTAAAAATTGCTAAAAGATACATCTTAATTTGATGTCTTCTATATTTGATCATTGATTTTATTACAAAATTCTTAACAGAGGAAGAAATAATGTACCTTTAATGTTAAATGTTAATGAAGAGTATTGAAGGGAACTTACACCACTATATTAGCAGTACTGAATTTTGTTTTATTTTTTAACTTATTTGAATGTGTGACAGTCCTTGTTCCCTCATCCCCACTACATTAACATATTTTTACATTGAGGAAATCTGAAGACAGCCTTGGAAGTGTATGGATAATTAGGTGATAATGAAGTTAGAAATGGCAGTTGTAAAAGTTGGATAGACTTAAGTGCGTTCTGTTCTCTGAAACTTCTGTTTAGAATTATGCTTTAATTATTGCACATTTACACTAATTTTTAACTTGTGGTTGTTTCTTACTAGGTGGGAGAAAAAGCAGAGGAAAGAAGAGTAGAAAGGGATATTCTTAAGGAAATGTTTCCCTTTGAAGCATCTACACCAACAGGAATTAGGTATTTAGATACATTGAAACAAGTATTAGTGTATTCTGCTAGTATTAGGGTGTTTTATTCATTCATTCATTCATTCCCACCTTTATTGAGGTGTATTTGACATGCAAAAATTGTATATACTTAGGGTGTACAACATGATTTTATGTATGTATATGTACACACACACAGGAATTTTAATTTTTAATTCTTCACAAAATTATTGTACCTCTATTCTCAGAATTAAACCGTTCTTTTGGGAACACTTTAATTCTCTAACTAGTTCATATTCTTGAAAGTTGAACCAGTTTCAAAATTAGCCTTGTTAAGCTGAAGGATTGTAAACAAATATTTACCTAGTATTTAATTCTTACTTTTAAATCTAAACTGAAAGCCAGTAAGAAGGAAATCATTTTTATTCCTGGGTTTCTCTTTTCTAATTGAAAAGACTGCTTTTAGATATTTGTTGAATTGTTTCCTGACTAAAGGCATCACAACCAAACTACCTTATTTTTTCCTCTTATTTCCTAAATATGTTAGCCTTAAAAAGCCTTTAACAAGGCAGATTCAGAGAGTATTTTATCAATATTCTGAATAATATTTTCTAACAAAAGATATGCACCTAATTTTTTAAATGAAAATGTATAAAAGTTTTAAATAGGTTGACTGACCTCACTGTTTTTATTATATGACAGTTTTTCTACCATTACTTCAAGAAATGTGTTTAGAATTAGGAGTGGTAATGACATTTTATATTATTTATCTAAACCATGATTTTATCTGATATTTTCCTCTTTCTCCTTTCACTCCCAACAGTGCTAGCTGCCGCAGACCAATCAAAGGGGCAGCGGGCCGGCCGTTAGAACTCAGTGATTTCAGGATGGAGGAATCTTTTTCATCTAAATATATTCCTAAGTATGTACCCTTGGCAGATGTCAAGTCAGAAAAGACAAAAAAGGGACGCTCCATTCCCATGTGGATAAAAATTTTGCTCTTTGTTGTTGTGGCCACTTTTTTGTTTTTGGTCTATCAAGCTATGGAAACCAACCAAGGAAATCCATTCTATAAGTTTGTTAATAATGAGTCTAAAAAAGCCAATGAATGATATCTCTGGCACATTCAACTTGGTCTCCTATTTTTAATAACTATTAAAAAAACATTTGTGTATACTTGTTGACTCAAGAACAAAAAATAATGTGATTTCACCTCAGTAAATGTAGTATTTCATTGAAAAGCAAACAAGAAATACAAATGGACTTCATGTAATATTTTGGACTTTGGACTAGTAGGAGATCACTTCGTGCCATATGAATAATCTTTTTTAGCTCTGGAACTTTTTTGTAGGCTTTATTTTTTTAATGTGGACATATTTCTTTTTTGAGAAAAGTGTATATTGTTTTTGTGTATTTGGGAAACAAGAAGGGCAAACGTGGTAGTATAACGTGAAGCTACACACTTAAATACTTTGAATTCTTACAGAAAAGATTTTAAGTATTCTCTGCTGAATAAAAACTAGAGATATGTGAAACATGAAATTCCGTAAGAGAAAAAGTAACTTGGCTTGTACTTTTGTAACTGCAGCAAAGTTTGATGGTGTTTATGGGGAAAAGTACAGCGATAATCTCTTCTGTAACTTTTATTAATAGTAATGTTATTGTTGTAGCCCTATTGTACTCACTTTTTAAAAGATTTCTAGTATCATGAATGTCCTACTTCAGTAAGACCCATTTAAATGCAGTTGATTTTTAGCAGGGATCTTTCAGTGCAACTTATATATGTTTTAGAAAACTGTTAGCTGGCTGTACATGTTTTTAAAAGCTGTTTAGCTCTCTGTAAGTCTGTAATTGGAAACTTGTACTTTTTATTTACAGCAAACATTTATTCTGTCAATCCAATTTGTTACCAAAATATTTTTAGATAAATGTGTGTGTGTGCACGTGCACATGCATACTTAGAAGTTAGACATTTTAAACATCAGTCTTAGGTCCCATTTGGACTCATTACTGAATTATTTTCTGTTACTGAAAAATTTTGCCAAGTTTCCCCAACATAATTTGATTTGAAAGTGCAAAAACTATTTGCTTTTAAATTACATAGTAAACTTGTCTTGGATGCACAGTAGTTAATTCATAAATTTACAGACTCTGAAATTGAGGTGGGCATTATGATTTTTGTTTACTCTTGAAATGGTTAACTCTTTGGTTGATTTATTTTTTTAGCTAAAACTTACCTCATGTATAACAATAGATAATTGAAATTTCAGTAGAATCAAGTAAAACAAAAATTTTGAACTTACTCATTTGAGTTTTAACTTTACAGTCATTCACCATAAAGTACATTAAAAATGTAAGTTATTTTTAAATATCATCTGAAATAAAAAGATACTTTTTAAACAGGAAAAAGCTGAAAATGTATATTTAAATCAGCACACAATTTTGACTTTAATCAGCCCTCACCTGATCTGTAGCTTTTAAATATTTTGTAGATATTTTTCACTCACTTAGCAATTGACCAGAAACATTTGTAGGTCTGGTCGCTGCAAACACAGTGGGAAACTTACTCCTAGCTCAGAAATGCTTGCCTCTCTGAGTAAAAGTGTTTCTTTGAGATGAGCCACAGAGGGGGCACGTTTTACTCAACTTTGCCTCAACAGTAATAGCTATCTACTTTTACTTTGTTTTTAAACTTTGTTTACCATATTGTTCTCAATCTTTTGCTTATAATTTTAAATTGTGGGAGGCTGCATTTAGTGTTCAGAAATGTGGAATGATAAATCAGATGTAATATGTATGTGAGATCAATTTTCTAATAGGAAAGCTATGGTCCAAAATAGCAAAGTAGAACCAGGTAAAAACATGTAGTCTTTTTTTTTTTTTTTTTTTTAATGCGTAGTTGGTCTTTTGTCTGTGTCTGTTTTACTCCACTAGAATAAATGTGTCCTTGATGTAAATGCAAAGCATTTCTTCCTGATTAAGATTGTAGATGTAGGCTTTATAATTCAATAATAAAATAGTAATTAACCTCTAGTTTTGTCATTGCAATAAATACTTTTCGAATAGCACAAATTTTAAGATTTCCTGGTAACATTTTATATGTGATCTTTATGGATTGTTGAGTTTTAGTTTTCATTGCAATCTACCCTTTATGTTTTGCTTCTAATCATTGTTGTAATCTGATCCTCATTTGTTCATACGTAAGTAGTGTATAGCCATTATACTCATAAAATGATGTAGGGAAACTCTCAGAGGCACCTCTCACTCTACAGTATAGCAGCTACTTCATTTCAGTCTCCATTTCCTTTTTTCCCTCAATTTTCCTGTCTTAGTACTTATCTGTGGCACTCGTGATTGTTAGCTTTGCTTTGAGACAAAGCAAAGATTTTGCTGTGGTATATTCATCATGGAACTGTGTTCAAGGTGAAAATGCCTTTATCTTTCCATCATTCATGTGTCCCCCAAATGTGACTTAATTTAAATTAGTGGTTCTCAAAGTAATATATACACTGTAATCAATTTGAAAGCAAATGGCATCAAAGGCTTAAAATGATAAAGTATGCTTTATTGCATGCTTACTATGTTGCTAGATACTGTTCTGTGCACTTGATATGTATTGACTCACTGAATCCTCATGATAATCCCACGAAGTAGGTATTTTCTTATTCTCATTACAAATGAGAAAATTGATGCTTGGAGGGGTTAAAAAACTTACCCAACTTTGCAAAGCTGAGAAATAGTCTGTGCATGTGAGAATGGCAAAGAGGACCTAAAAGACTAATGCTCTTATATATAGACTCTGAACCACTTCTATTCAGCCGTGCTCCTTCCATGACTTTGGTGGTGCCTCTAAGTTCTAAACCTCTTTAAGGGATCTTTAAGGTTCACTTCTAGTTTTAATCTTTGTCTATAGCCACTTAACTCTGAGCATTCTTAGCTTGTATTTTCTTACCTGTTTCCCATCTTCATACAAATTTTTGCAATATATTGTCTTTTGATGTCTCACTTCTGTCCCATTCTTTTGGTCAATCTGTCACCTTGAATTAGCAGTCACTGAGAGCTATTCAGAATTCACATAGCATCTTCCCACCAAAGATTTAGGAAGAAATCAGAGGAGACATGAGAGTTTTAGTGCAGGGAGACCCAAAACAGATCAGTTCTGTTATGTTCTGGTATAGAATCATTAGTTGAACTGACACTCGATGACATGCTATATTCACAGTGGTCTGAAATTGATTGCTTGTAAAATTTTACTGCCTACTTCACAAATACTTACTCAGTGCTTCCTCTGCCAGGTATAATGTTTGGCAGTGCATGGATGCAGTTTTAGAAATACCTTTGAACTTGTCTTAGGTATTCTTTGCGGGAAGTAGTTTTTGACTGTCTTGTTAATTAACAGTATAGTTTTATTAGCTGTTTAAATATTATTAATTGTTCTTTAGCTAATTGAGAGGAATTAGTAATGTTTAACCTTTGTAAGTCAAAGAACAAAAAATTTGGAATAAATCAAAACTGACTGAAAATACAATTCTAATCAAATGCTTTTATACTAGGCCACTACTGAATTTGTTGTCCAGAATTTAACATACTGATCTTGTGATAGTGAATAATTTGAAATTGCAAAGCAGTGTAACGTGTACTTGCTTTATTTGTTCTAGTAACAGAAATTACAGTCAGCTTATGGTTTGATTGGGAGAAGAAATGTTATCTATTGCTATGGAACATCAAACTTAGCAGCTTAAAGCAAATATTGCAGTTTCAATGAGTCAGAAATCAGAGTGACTTAGCTTTGTGGTTCTGGCTCATGATGTCATTACTTTGTAGTTAGTTAACTGACATCTAGGGCTGTGGTATCTGAAGGTTCAAATGGGGCAGAATCTGCTTCCAAGCTCACAGCATAGTTGGTATGGTTCAGTTCCTTACTGGCTGTTGGCTGGAGACGTAATAGGTTACCTGAGTCTCTTTGTGACATGGCAGCTGGCTTCTTCCAGAATAATCCAAGAAGATGCACCCATGATTGAAGCCACAGCATTTATATAACCTAATCTTGGAAATGCTATACCATCACTTTTGCCATATTCTGTTGGTCTTACAGGTCAGATGGCAAAGAGACTACACAGAAGGGTAAATACCAGGAGGTGGGGATGACTGGGGCTCTTGACGTTTGGCTACCACAACTACCTGAATCTGAGGGCTTATGTAGATACTTAATTTGGCCATGCTATAGCATTTGAAAACAATGTTAAGTGTACTACTTTGGAATTCATAGGGACATTTCTTTGTAGTGTTCACTTTGATCTATTCATCATTCCAAAAAAGTATATATAAAATTAAATATGAATGAATATCAATGAGACTGGAGATACCTAGGCAGATTTGAGTTACCCTGTGGAGGTAAATTTAACAGACGATTTATAACATATGGCCAAAGAGAAATAAAAAATTACTTCTGAGTTTTTTACTTGGTTGGCTTAGTGGAAGGTGGTGCCAGTTAGTGAAAGAATCCTAAAGGAAGACTAAATATGGGGGAAGGAAGATAGTCTGGGTTGGAATACACTGAATTTGATATTTCTCTGAGAAATTCTAGCAACTCAACATAATATTTGACCCAAATTTAGCACTCAGATACTGTGAATAAATCCAAATGGAGATTTATGTTGGCATTTGGGTAACTATCTGAAGCTAAGGAGAGTAACTAGAAATAGTTGGGAGTCCTTAGCCAATAGATACATTCCAAATGATGGGACTATATAAGATGGTGCACAGATTTGGAAGGGAGAAAGTTAGGGATGAATATCAGTATTTAAAGAATGAGTAATGACGGAAGACCAAGAAAAATGGTAAACAATTATGCTGAGTAAAATGTAGGCACAGAAATGATGCCTACTAAATTTACAGTCAGGTGACTGGTGAAAATAATTTCAGTGTTAAGGCAGGGGCAGATGTGTGGAGAGCTCTAACTGAGAGGATAGGACAGTAGCTTGAGAGTTGACAGTGTGTCAAGGAAGGGCTTTTGTTTCTTTCTAACTTGAGAGATCATATAGCCATACAGATCAAGAAGCAGTATTACCAGCCCCTCAAGATTCTCCTAGTTTCTATCCCTCTCCAATCCTCCACATAGAGTAACCACTATGCTAACATAGCACCATGGGTTTTTTCATTGCTTTATTAATAAAATCATACATTATGTACTCCTTTGAGTGGCTTTCACTTTACACTCTGTGAGATTAATCCATATAATTATACATAGTGATGGTTTGTGTCACTGCTATAATTCGTGTGAATATAGCATAATTTATCTATTTAACTTTTAATGGGCATTTGAGTAGTTCGAAGGTTTGGGCTATTACCAAAAAATGCTGCTATATGTGCCCTTTGGGGTGTGTGTGTGTGTGTGTGTGTGTGTGTGTGTGTGTGTGCCAGGTTATAGGGTTTGCTTATGAACCAGCTGTCTTTCATATGGATTTGTAGAAGTTCTTTGTATGTTCTGGATACTAGCCCTTTGTCAGTGTATCAGATTCTAATCAGGAGGCAAAAATGACCAGGTATTTGAACAAATAATTTAAAGAATTATTGACCAGTCATAAAGTTAGGTAACTGAAAGAATTTTGAAGTATTATGGAGGGAGCAACGGCAGCAGCTGTGAAACCTAAGGCTGAGAAAACAAAGAGAAGAGGTTGGAATTATTAGAACTTAGAAGCCTGGGGCAGGAACCTTGGAGGCTGAAACTCAGACCTCTGAAGAGGGGATGCTGCCAGCTGAGGGGAGGCACAAAGAAACTCCACACTGGTTTCAGCAACTGATAAAAGAAACTGCAGCACCACAGAGAAGAGGCATCACTGGGTTGATAACTCAGAGGAACTGCAAGAAAATTGTCCACAGGAAGGACAAGTCTCCTTTCTCTAGCCTTTCAGTCTCTAGCATACACTCGGCAGAGCCTAACAGGGAACCAGCCTGCAAAGCAAACGTGGTTGCAGAGTCCTAATCTCAGCATCACAAAGCAGAGTATGTAAGGGGGTGTGTCTGGAGCCAAGAGACAAGAATTGGTACAAGTCAACTGACCAAAATTAACTCACGAAAAAATAATAGTACAACATATATTAAATAAATTGCATATGTAATTTTAAACTTCACACCAACTACATGATAAAATTCACTAATGAACTGTAACCAAATACAAGGGAGACGTCATACTAATCTTATACTCCCAGGGAACAGAAGTAATTATCAACTTATTCCATGCAGTTCTGTCAGTGAAAGGATAAAATTTTAAATAGTACTGGAGAAAATAGATCTCTTTATAGGAAAAAGATTTGCCTTGATCCATAATTCACACTAAGCAGAAAAATTAATTTGAGGTGGATCATCGACCTAAATGTGAAAGCTAAATCAAGCTTCTATAAGAAAACATGAGAATATCTTATTGACATGAGAGTTGGCAAACATTTCTTAAGATCCAAAAGCACTAACCAATTGGTAAATTGGATTTCATACTAAGAAGTGTGAATCACAAGACACTTATTAAACAGGTTAAAGAATGGCAGAAATTCCCAACACATATATCTGACAAAGAATTTAATCAGAATATATTTTTAAAGTCCCACAAATAAGAAAAAAGTAACCCAAACAAAAACTAACAAAACCCTGAAAAGTCCCATCACAAGAGAAAATACCCAAATAAGCGCTTGAAAATGGTTAAGGCTGACAGCATGAAGTGTTTGAAAGCTGAAGGAGCAACTGAAACTGCTATAGAATTACATAATACCATTTGGTAGGATCTACTAATGCCAACATGCCTATCCCATGACCTGGCAATTCCACTGAGGTATTTACCCAAGAGGCATGAAAACATATCCATGAAAAAGACTAGTTAAATGTTCATCATCCTTTATTCACAGTAGCTCCCAATTAGGAATAATTCACACATCCATAAACAGGAGACTAGCAGAATACTCAGAACGGATTACTATGTAGCAATAAGCAAACTACAGTTACATGTAACAACGTAGATAAATTGCAGGCATAATGTTGAACAAAACAAGCCCGGGACAAAAGCATTTGGTATATGATTCTGTTCAAACTTCCTAAAGTAGGAAAACAAGCAAAGGTATTTTATGGTGATAGAAGTCAAAATAGTGCATACCTTGGGGAAGGGTGGATATTAGCTGATCATGAGGGATTCTTTCTGGGTGACAATGTTCTAGATCTAGGTTGTGGTTAATATGGGTACACACGTATGTAAACATCAGTTTCATCAATCTGTGTACTTAAGATTTCATGTAATTTACTGTTTTAAATCTCAAGTAAAAAATATGTATCTTATCAAAGATTGAGAAACTTAATTTAACACTAATGCAGCTTTCATCTATTTATTGGTCATTTAATCTCATTTTTACTTCTTGCCCATTTGTATTTTTGCCCATTTTTGGTAACTGGGATACTTGGTTCTTATTGACAGGTGGGACCTCTTTAATATTTTGTTTATTCTTCAAGTTTTTCCTAGCTTCTTTCAACTGATTTATAGTTTCTCTGTCCGTTATTAGATAGTAAAAAAACATTACTTTTCACATGTTTCAGGACGTGACAAAATAACCAGAAATGGATTTGTCCTCCCATTATAAAATGCTAGAAAACTAGGCAAAATACATGAAACAACTCCTTTCCAACACTGGATAACAGACAGTTATGTGCCTGATCCCTGAGAGAAGAGAAACAAGTGAGCCACACAATTCCACTTTTTTCCTAAGGCACTTTCCAGCTGGTGGCAAAAGGAGGGTGAGCACGTGGCAAAAGGAGGGTGAGCACACAGCAAAGCACCGGGTCTCTGGTTGGTTAGGACACAGTCATCAAAGTTTGAGGAGGCTGAAGCAGTTAGAAGTTGTGGGAAAGAGTAACAAGAAAGGGGACTATGCCTGAAAAGAACTCCAGAAATCTGCATAGGAGTCTCTTGAGTCTGGCTAAATAACAAACTGTGTGCATAGGGTGAGGAACGCCTGCCCAGAGGCTGTAAGCTGAACACTTTACAGAACTCACACAAGACTGGGAGACATTCACATTACAAAATGCCAGAGTGGAGAGACTGTAAAGTACCCTGGATATTTAGTATAGACCCCAGAAGGGCCGCAACTGAATAGTATTAAATGAGCTCTAGAAGAAAAGCTACTCTAGATACATCCTAACAGAACTTAAAAATTAGTTTTGAAAGGATCAAGCTGACCTCACAGTAAATTAAGTGTTCCAGAACAAGGTCGAACATTCTTTAAAGGAAGACAATAAAATACAGACTCTTGATAACCACAATATCGAGCATCCAATAAAATAGAGATGCAAAAGAGAAGGAAAATGCTTCTTCCATAAGCAGAAGAAAAGTCAATAGAAACAGACCGAGAAATGGTTCAGTACTAAATACATTCAAATAGCAGAGAAAAACAAGAGCATAATGATGAAAGTGATGGGAGCTACAGAAAAAAAAAAGATGAAACTTCTGGAGATGAAAAGTTAACAATATCAAAACATAACTTATTGGATGGACTTAACAGCACATTGGACAGTGCAAAAGAAGATGAATGAACCTGAAGATAGAGCAATACAATGATCCAGATTGAAGCACAAAGAAGAAAAGCCTCAGTGACCTGTGGGATAACAAGCAGTCTTTCATACATGTAATTGGAATACCAGAGGGACAAGAGAGAGCATAAAAACCATTTGAAGCAATGACGGCTGAAATACCACTAAATTACAGAAAAATTATGAACCCAGTCATATCACCAAATTCAAGACAAAATATATCACCCCAGAAACTTGCCTTATTGACCCTTTGTAATCAATCTCTGGCCCCCAACCCCATACCCTGGCAAGGACTGCTTCCTTTTCCTACAGTTTTGCCTTTTCCAGAGTGACAAATGAACCATAGAATTTGCAGCCTTTTGAGTCTGGCTTCCACCACTTAGCACAGTGGTTCTTAACTGGCAATTCTGCACCCCAGGGGACATTTGGTGATATCTGGAGATGTTCGTTGTTCAGGTTGGTTGTGTGTGTTTGGGGGGTGCTAATAGGTAAATGCCAGGGATTGCTGCTAAACATTCTACAATACACAGGACAATCCTCATAAGAATTACCCCGCCTAAAATGTCAATAGTGCTGAGGTTGAGAAACTTGACTCAGCATAAAGCTTCTGAGAACTATCACATTTCATTTGTTCCTTTTATTTTTGAATAGGATTTTTATGTGCTGCTTTTCCACTTGTACATCTCAGTTGCTGAAGTGTCTGTTCGAATCTTTTGGCCATTTTTTAAAGTAGTTGAGTGCCACCATCAAAATTAAAAGAACTCTACAACTTAAAAGGGCAAAATTTCCTGAATCTAAATTGTACATCAACACCTGGTAGTTTTAAAAAATGCCAATCTGTCTACAAAGAACAATTATCTTCATCCTGTATGACTCTAACTTCACAGGAATGTATTTTATAGTATGTACAATTTATGTAGCATATATCAATTTATTTTCCCTAACCTTTCTTTCTTTTAATATTGACTGGAAAATTAGAAATATATAACCTTAAAAAAACACTGAGAAGCCAGTATGAATTGGGTGAAAAGAAAAGTTAGACTGGGAAAAATCAAGAAATCTTTTATAGATTAAGTAACCTTAAGTATTATTTAAAATGAAGAAAAGATATTGTATATATAATTCCAATGGTTCTAGTAAGAGCTTGGATTCTGTTAAGTAGAGATGTGGTGTGTG
Source organism: Camelus bactrianus (assembly GCF_048773025.1). Taxonomy (NCBI): domain Eukaryota; kingdom Metazoa; phylum Chordata; class Mammalia; order Artiodactyla; family Camelidae; genus Camelus; species Camelus bactrianus. The sequence goes on along the minus strand of NC_133550.1, from coordinate 36,713,106 downwards.
TGTGTGTGTGTGTGTGTGTGTGTGTGTATACACACATATGCATATACATATATATACATGTAAAATGGAACACTACTCAGCCATAAAAAGAATGAAATTTTGCCATTTGCAACAACATGGATGGACTTGGAGAGTACTGTGCTTAGTGAAATAAGTCACAGAGAAACAAATACCGTATGTTATCACTTATATGTGGAACCTAAAAAAATAAGAAACAATAAATATTTCAAAAATTAAAATTTTTTTAAATAATTAAAAATGGGCAAAGGTCTTGAATAGACATTTCTCCAAAGAAGATATACAAATGGCCAACATGCTATGACAAGATGCTCAACAGCACTAGTCGGTATAGAAATGAAAATCCAATGAAATATCACTTCACACCCATTAGGATGGCCACTATCCAAAAAAAAAAAAAAAACATAATAAATGTTAGTAAGAATGTGCAGAAATTGGAACTTTGTGTACAACTGGTGGGAATGTGACATAGTGCAGCTGCTATGGAATGGTATGAGGTTCCCTGCAAAATTAATTAGAATTAACCAATAATGCTGTACACCTGGAACTTACATATTGAAAAAGAAGATAGCTTTTTTGCATCTGAGATACAGTGGTCCAATGTCTTTTTTCTGAGCACATGTTGAGTTACAAACAAATTGAATCATAAAGGCAGAACATTTAGGGATCATTTATTTTACCAATGACCAAACTTAGGCCCAGAGAAGTGATGCCAGTGCTCTCAAGTACCTAGATGGTATGATCAGGACCAGCATTATTCTCTCTCTCATGTCATAGAAATAAGAGTTTTGGTGAAGGACTTAAATAAAAATTAACCATGTGATCCAGCAATCCCACTTCTGGGTGTATATCCAAAAGAATTGACAGCAGGATCTCAAAAAGATATTTGCACACCTATGTTTATAACAGCATTATTTACAATAGCCAAGAGGTAGAAGAAACCCAAATGTCTATCGACAGATGAATGGATAAACAAAATGTGACATATACATACAATGGAATATTATTCAGTCTTGAAAAGGAAGGAATACTGTCACATACTATAACATGGATGAAACTTGAGGACTTACATTAAGTGAAATAAGCCAGTCACAAAAAGACAAATACTGTATGAGTCTACTTATTTGAGGTGTCTAAGCAGCCAATTTCATAGAAACAAAGTAGAAATGGTGGTTGCTAAAGCCTGAGGACAGGGGGAATGAGGAGTTGTTTAATGGGTATAAAATTTCAGTTCTGCAAAACAAGATCTGTTGCACAATAGTGTGACTATACTTAACACTACTGAATTGTACACTTAAAAATGGTTTAGATGGCAAATTTTATATTGTGTTTTTTACCACAAGTTTATTTTTAGATGAGACTGAACCCAGGACCTCATGCATGCTAAGCATGTGCTCTACCGTTTGAGCTATACACTCCCCCCACCGGTGGGTATCTTTGATCAATGGAACGAGGGCTGTCATCATCAGCTAACAGAACAAGTCATATTTGTTCTTTGGTTAAGGGGCCATAGGGCTCCAAGTGAGGTTTGTTCAGTTAAATTGGATTGGGGACATAATACTAAGGGTTCTTTTTTCAGGTATTATAGTAACAGTGACACTATTCCTAAGACTATTCCAAATAGATACAATAGAAAAATGTTATATGCATTATCAGTAAATGTTCACTTATAGATTGTATTATTTTTGTAAATGAGTCACTTTGGAGCTATCAGGCATTTTCATCATACTACAGAGAATGTTTGTTAGTAGTGACAAGGCATACACTTATTATTTTATGTTACTCCTTTATTAGTCAAGAATGTCTCTGATATTTTCACTCAGGTGACTGCTAACTTCCCAACATTCTACAAATAGAATTTTTGTTCTATGTGCATAAGTCCCTTCTATATACCATTTTTGTACTATGATACCTTGAGTTAGGCATTAGGCAGCTTTTAATTAAAGAGCTCTTAATAACTTAAAATTTTGCAGATGAATTCGTTTTTCCAATTTTTTTCTCAGTATAAACTATGTAAATTTTATAGTCACTTTTTAAAGCAACCAAACTTAAGTATTTTTAGACTGCAGTGTCAACTGCTGTAGTAAATTCTAATCTAGCTAAAGTATAAAATAGTGAGAACCCCGAACAATAACACATTTTTCACTGTAATCTAAAAGACCATAATAAGTATTAATAAGCAGACTTAGGTTAGTTTACTTCAGGACTTCAAAAACAGTGCCCAATCATACGGCCACAAGCTATCTCAAAGAATATCCCAGAATCTAAAGTTTTACAAAAAGCGGACACTAGATGTCGCTGTGGAACTCATTGTATTTTGTAGTTATTTCCTACATCAAGGAGCCTTAGTAAGTAGTCTCTCACTTGAAAGTAGCAGTTGAAATGTTGCGGTGCTATTATTGCATGCTGGATGGAAAATGCTATTAAACTTCGATCATTATGTTCATATAATTACACTAAAATGAGCATAAAGGTTGAGTAATAGAAAATCAGTAACTAGTAAATAAGTGGCCTTAATTTTGGCTTATTTCCAATATAATATAACTTGATTATCAAGGTTTTTAAACAGTTTAGGATAATTTACTTTCTATTGACAATGTAACTCTTTCATTATAACAGGAGCCCTTTACATTACTAACTTAGTAAATCCTGGAATATCCAGAAACATGAGTATTAATTTTGTTCCCCGTTTTTTTTTCATTAAAGATTTGAAAGAGTAATACATACACATGGTTCAAAAGTTTAAATATATAAGATACAGTGAAAAGCTCCCCTCTTGCCCCTACCCTCTAGCTACCCAATTCTCCACCAAACAGGCAACCAATGTTGGTTTTTGTGTGTATATCTTTCCAGAGATATTACATAGACACAGACATATACATATAATATTAACAGACAGTACTATATTCTTTCTATATACATCTTACTTTTTCATTTAACAGTGTTTTGCAGATCTTTATACATCAGTAAAAAAGGTTCCAGTTTTATCTACCTACCTATCTATCCATAGTTACAAAGTATTCCATATACAGCTGTACCATAATTTATTTTTCAATCCTACTGGCATACTTACTGCATTGTTTCCAATCTGTTGCAGTTATAAATAATGCCACAATGAGTCATTTTGTACATATATTGTTTTTTACATGTGAGATAAATTCCCAGAAGTGAGATGACTGGACCAAAGGATACATGCATTTGTGATTTTTGATAGATGGACAGTCAGGATATGTCTTAATAGATAAATTATTCGCCCTCTCTTGCTCTCTTTACATCCGCTTTTAGTTGCGTGTGTGTGTGTGTGTGTGTGTGTGTGTGTGTGTGTGTGTGTATGTGTTGTGTGACAAAGGTACATGTAAACAGGTACTATGTAAAGCTGTTTAATCCTAAGTGGGGCTGGAGCCAGCTGTATATTTTTAGTTTACGGGTTTTTTTAATTCTAGTTTTTCCCCTTATTATCTATTATATGTCCCTCCTTTTAGCTGTCAATTGACTTTCATATAACAGCTTCCCTCCCGCCTCCTTTTTTTTTAAATTTTATTTGGGGGGGAGTAATTAGATTTATTTTTAGAGAAAGTACTGGGGATTGAACCCCGGACCTTCTGCATACTAAGCATGCACTGTACCACTTGAGCTATACCTTCCCCCACACCTCCTCCTAATTTTCATCTTCTAATCTTTCAGTGCTTTAAAAAGCAGATCTACAAGTTTATTAGATTTCTGTCCAGAAAATGTCAAACCACGCTCACTAACTATATGATTTGTTTCTTGAACTAGAGATTGAATTCTACCTTTGTTTCAAATCTGTAATCTGAGCTATTCAGATTCTTTATATGTATCTCCTTTACAACAAGACAGTGCCATATTTTAATATTTTTTAAAAGTATAAACTTGACATGAGAACTTTAGCAAAAGCTGAACATAAAGAACTGAGGTTCCACGTGCAGCAAGTCGATCACATCGGCATCCAAATGCTGACTATAGTGTAGTGTTTCAGAGTCTATACTTACCACTGTAATAGCCTGCTTTCAAACAGAGCTTCTAAAGTTGCTGTATGGCAGTTATTGTAAGTGAGTGTCTCTTGGCTCCAAGCCCACTCCTCTGTAACTCTATGGCACTAAGGCTGAGATGAGCAAAAAACTATCTCAGCTTCCACCAATACCAGGTGCTACAAGAGATCAGAAGGCAGGAGGTAGATGGGACTTTCCTGCGGTTTCTGTCAGAATCCTTCGCATCTTCACACCCTTCACTCCGGCAGCACCAGTTAGCTCCTGTCCCCAGCCTAGCTTCTTCTAGCATTTCTAGAATCAGCCCCCTTGTGTCCCCTTGGGAGACACCAGCAGCAGCCCGGCAGCACCCTCCCACAGGCTTGGGCTCCAGTTCCCAGGGCCCCTCCTCCCTGCTATGAAATCCTAATAACCTCAAACTCTTCTCTTGGTTCCTCCAGCACTAGGGGTAGTAACTGCTTTCCGTAGTTGTTATCTGTGTGACTTCAGGGTTCTCTTTGTGCCTCTTCCATTCTCCAGTGCCCGTTGACCCAATTCCCATATTAAACATTCTATTAAAATAACTAGTATGGCTTCTTTTTTTTTCCCCTGAAAGAATGACTATAATCCCAGTTTTATCAAAGGAAACAAGCATAATATACTCAACCATTCATTCTGAATTAACACCTCAGACTTTATAGAATGTCAGTACTGCTTCAATCTCAGTAAAAAAGAATGACATTTACTGAAATCAAGTCCTAGCTATTTAGAAAATCGTGAAAACATGACAGTCTCACAGAAGGGACATTGAAAACTTTTTGGCTAAACTGTTGGCTCCTAAGGGTTTCTAATACAATATAAAACATCAAGGTAAATGGTAGGACATATAAGTCTATTCTAAGCTACAAATTTGCAGCATAAGTGGCTATAACAACTGAATTCAAAGAACATTAACTGGTCTTTAGTGATCCTTGAACTTAGAATGGAACCATATCTCAAATAAGTTTCTCTTGGCAGCATGTAAACTATTCAGCAAATATTTATGGAACACTCTCTGTATACATCTCTGGCACTCCAGGTGCTGAGAACCCACTGATAAGCAAAACAGAACCTTTGTAGAACTTACGGTCTCACAGAAAACGTAAAGGGAAATGCTTTCTCAGCCTGAGCAAATGGACCTAATATCTGTAGTAAAATATGCCCAAAATAAGTAGGATCAATAATGTGAGAGCCCTTTCTTAAGAAAGGATTAGATTCCTAAATACTCTTACTCTGTAAAAGGAACCCAGGATTCAGGGATAAATTACTGATTCAAAGACCAGGGCATGAAGCTGCTTGCTAGTTTTACAACCCCAGAACGTCTTTCTCAAGGACCTGAGAGCCATTCTTTTGAAATATAACCATCAAGAAAGACAGTGCCCTTATCTCCCAGTCTCTGAGGGATAAGTGAAACGTAGCAATTCCATAAATGATAATTAGCAACCACAGATAGCACAATCATGTTGACCAATTTCCCTCTAACTTCCTCCAGTACTTTTCTACTAGCTTACACCAGTGCTTAAAAATCCTTCCTGCTTTTTGTTTCAGCAGGCTTGAGTTCAATCTCTCTCCTCTATTACAGTAGTTTTGAGTAAATTCTTTGTTTCCTGTTTAAAAAACAACAACAAAAAAAAAACAAAAACAAAGACTAGGGCATGAAAAGAACAAATGAGCCAGGAATATCTCACATCAGCAAATAAGGATGTCCTCAAAAAGTGATGGGACATGTTAAAAGAACACAGAAGCCAGCCTGAAGGGGCTCTGACTGGAATAACTTGAACATCAAAATAACAGTAATGTATTATAATCCAGAATCCAGAGTCTATACTGATAGAAAATAAACAAAAAAGGAGAGCTCATTCTTAGAGTAGAATAGTCAACTAAAAAAAATGTAGAAAGAACAAGGATTTAGAGAATTACCATCTTCAGCCATCATGGCAGTCATTGATTCAGGCAAGAATTGTTAATGGATGTGAAAATGAATGGGAATTGATACACTGTAAACTGACTATACCACAATAAAAATAAAAAAGAAAAAGAAAATGAACTCACAGACACAGAAAACAAACTCATGGTTACCAGGGAGGAAAAGGGGTGAGAAGGCATAAAATGGGAGTTTGATATTTGCAGATACTAACTACTATATATAAAATATATAGGTGACAAGTTTATAGTGTATAGCACAGGCAACTATAGTCAATATCTTGTAGTGACCTATAATGAAAAAGAATATGAAAAGGAATATATGTATGTATATGTATGACTGAAACATTATGCTGTATACCAGAAATTGATACATTTTAAACTGATTATACTTCAATTAAAAAAAAAAGAAAAAAAGAAAATGAGTGCAAGTGAGATTTTTCAGAATGAAGGTATTTACATAGTCTCAAAAGTATCTCCCCACAAATTACTTACTAATGATAAAGGGAAAAACAGTAACTTTACAGTGAAGAAGCTTGATAGACACTACCTTAAACCAAGTGATCGAAGTTAACCTCACCAGTAATGGTGCAAAACAACAACAAATGCCTCCTGAGGCAGGGACTTAGAAGAATACATCACTTACAGAGCCTTCCTTCCTTCCCTAAATACACAGCTTGAATCCAATCATGAGGAAACATCAGAGAGGGAAATTTTACAAAATAGATGGCCTGTACTCTTCAAAATTGTCCATGTCATGAAAGACAACGAGAGGCTGAGAAACTTACAAAGCAAAAGGAACTAAGAGACATGACCCCTAAATGCAAAATGTGTCACCCTGAATTGGATGTGGAGCAGAAAAAAGGCATTACTATAAAGGACACTATTGGGATAATTGACAAATTTTTGAATGTAGATTGTAGATTATATTAAAGTTAAGCTTCCTGATTTTGACAATTTTACTGTGCTTATATAAGAAAATAATGCTTCTTCTTAGGAAATACACTCCGAAGTATTTAGGGGTAAAACAGTGTAAGTCTGCAATTGACTCAAATGCATTTCTTCTCCCTCTGTTACTTTTTCTTTCCTTTAAAAAAATTGCTTTGTTTCATTTCTTTAATTTATTGGTTTCTTGTCTTCACTTCAGGCAATTCTCAGAGGTATAGCTCAAGTGGTAGAGTGCATGCTTAGCATGCACAAGATCCTGAGTTCAATCCCCGGTACTTTCTCTACAAATGAATAAATAAACCTAATTGCCCCCCCCCAAAGAAAACAACTAAAAATAAATAAATAAATGCTATTCTCCTCTAAACAGAACCAAAGCTCTAGAGAAATAGCTGATTCCAGGGCTGGGGTAGAAAAAGTATAAGGTGGAACACCTTGCTGTGCCAGAAAGTAACAAAGTGCTCAAAAAATGATGGGGACTTATAGAAAGAATACAAGATCAGCTTAAAGGGGTTCCCACTGAACAAATCTGGGACAATATAAGTACCAAAAGAAATAATGTTAGTATTACATTTTAAATCATTGAATAAAACAGGAATCCATTAGTCCCTATTGATATAAATAAATGAAGAATGAACTGAATCAGAGGAGAAAGGAGAGCACTTCCTTGCAGGAGAATAAATGAACGGCTAACAAAGTTAGAAAATCACTATTTGGCAATTATCACAATAACAATTGATTTGGACAACAGTCACTGACAGATGTGAAAATCAGTATGTGAAAGTTTGCTGAAGAACAGAATACTTATATAGTCTCAAAGTATCTCTCCACAAATTACTTATTAATTACAGATAAAAACAGTAACTTTACAATGAAGAAACCCAGTAGATACCACCGTGATCAAGTGATCTAAGTTCCCCTCATCAGTAATAGGACAAATTAACATCATATGCCTTCTGATGTGATACTCCGAAAAGAACAAGGAGTCATTCCTATGATATTCCTGTCCTAAATGCATACTCTAATCATGAGAAAACATCAGAGACATCCAGTTTGAGTAAGAGTCTCCAAAATAACTGTCCTGTACTCTTCAAAAATGCCAAGGGCATAAATGACAAAGAAAGATAGAGGAACTGTTCCAGATGGAAAAACATAAAGTGACATGAAAATTAAATACAGCATGCTCCTGAACTGGATACTGGACTAGAAGAAAAGGTATTCTTGGTTTGTTTTGATTTGGTTTTTGCTATGATGATGCTGTTGGGCAATTTGGGTAGGATCTATGGATTGGATGGTAGTTTTATATGTCATGGTTTGAATTGTGTGAGGTTTGAATTTTGATAAAACTATAATACATTTCAGTTCATAATGACCCAGGGCATAAACAGAAATATAGGTGTTAGATATACTCTGTCCCATTTGAGGATGAACAAAACTATTACTACTTCTTTTAGTAAGGCTTGCTCCCTTCATTTTATATTCATTATTTTTCATATTTACTGTTCTTTTTTAAAAAAATTATTATTTATTTATTTTAGTGGAGTTACAGGGATTGAACCCAGGATCTCATGCATGCTAAGTACACTGAGCTATACCCTTCCCCCCATATTTACTATGCTTCAGGTGTACATATTTCTCCCTAAAAGTTGCTGTGTTGTTACCAAGCCTGTGGCTGTGCTCATCTTTAAGGAGCTGATATTCCCCAGTCCCCTTTTATACTTCTCTCACTTTAAGAATCTGCCCCTTTTGTATGGGGGACTGATGGTGTACACTGCAGCCTTGCACCTTGTTCCTGCATGTGAAATAACAGGTGAACAGTCACTCTGAAGCAAACCAGATGAGCAAGGATTCTTTTCTAGTAACTGAGTACTTTACATCCACGGCAAACCAGGTAATTCAGGATGCTGTTAGTGTTGTATCAGGCTCGTCCCACAGGCTCATGCCTATCTTTGAATTCCTTAGAATCATCAGTCCCTAAACCTAGCTATTTGTAAGAATCACCTTAGGATCTTTAAAAAATGGCAGATTCTAGGACTCCTCATCAGACTTACTTAGTAGAATCTTTTGAGATCTGAGGACATCTGTGTCTAAAAAGCTCCCCAAGTGCTTTATAAGAACCCAGATTTGTGATGACTAGGCCTTACTTGAAAGCTGTCAGGGTGATGGATTGTGGCCACTGAGTGACTAAAGTTGCCACATTTGTGTGCACCTCCTACGTGGACTATTTCAGTTCTGCCATATCTAGGTATGGCTCTCCTCTCTGGGCCAAAGCATATTTTATGCTTTCCATTGTAAGAATAAGGAAATTTCAAGATATCAAGAGGTAAAGACTGGGTAAGGAGATTCATCTGCCTTTTATTTCCTATAAAATACAATGTCTCTGATTATACAGATGTAACTTTCACTGTTTTCACCTCCCTGCACCAACATGGGTGACTTCAAGAGGCTGAATCTAGGACTCAAGAGCTGGGTCTGCTCTTTGGAGTACACTTTGGTAAAGAGATCGCCCCTAGTCTTACAACCAAGGTACTGTATGGTCAGCCTAGGATACCTTTCCAAAGAAGAATGGGGATTTTAAAACATTTCAGAGTGAAAGTTACACTCTTAATGGTGAAGTCCATTTTATCTTATTTCAGATAAAAGAGACAAATTTCTCTCTACTCTATTTATGAAGTCATGCAAAAATAAAACAACAACAACAAAAAAACCCAAACAAGATTTCTAATCAAAAAACACAATAAATAAGTGGATGTTACTCTTTTTTCCTCAGGGCAGATATGAAAAGGGATTTTAGCCTCCTTTGCTTAATTTATTATATCCCTCTATTACATGGCTGTGCTAGGAATTATTAACGAATTTTCTTCTGATTCCCCATGACAGAAGTGATCATCAAATCTACAAGGGCAAACCTAACTTCTAGTTCTAAGGTTTTGAAATGCCTATGGCAAAAAGTTCCTTGAACTTTGAAATGTTTAAAATGTCTCTTGAAATGTTCTATCTCCCTAGCATCTCAAAGTCTAACTGTCTATCTCCTAAATATGGATCTGGGTTAGGACTGGTCACAAGGGAAATTCGTGCAAGATTCCAAAGGCAGAAGTGAAGCACTTATCAGACAATGAAGGTCAGTGTAGGACATAAGGTGCTCTGGCAGCTCATGCTCATTGTTGACGATTTACTGGCTCACCTTAAATCAGGGCAAAAGCCAGATATGGACCTCTTTCAGAACTCCTGGACCTTTGGTTTCTTTGAGTCCTGGGCCAAATGCATAAGCAGCACTGTGGCTCCCATAACACCTGCACCATGGCTCCTGCAGGGACCTGTATCATCAAGGTTGGAGGTGATGAGACAGACTCACAGTCTAGTTTATCCTCATGGGGTTTAGTCTGTCTTTGTGGGTTCGTTTGTCCCTGCTCACCCCCACTTCATGTCCAGCTTTCCTACCTGGCTGTAAGCTCTATTGATTTACAGTAATTCCAGGTCCAACCCCAGACACAGAGGCAAATTCTTCTCCAGCTACAATAATTTCATAATGCTTAATCCCTAAAATTAATCTCTTCTTCCCTATGACTCAGAGTGGCTATGCTTCTCTGATCAAACTCTGATACAGACAGTGGTATTGGAAGTAATTCCAGGGAGAACCAAACCTTAAGGGTTTCTCTGAATTTGTTCTGGATTATCTGGTCTGACTGGATTTAAAGGCATTAAAGGCACTGGTGACCAGCTGTCAATGATAAAGGTGACACTGACTGTCCGTGGCACACATCAGCAAAAACAGTTTCTTAAATTATCAACTATAGACAGTAGTAATCAAATAGCTTAAGAAGGCAAGGCTTTCGGTGACCAAGTAGATGCTTCCATAGAACATTTAAGTGAAAATAAGGACTACAGTGGGGTTGGTTGGTTTTCCCTAATCAGGTAGGATAACTGGGAGAAGGGAAATGATGAGCTTAGGGCTTTAAATTCTCAGTTCAAGATGAGATATAGGACCAGAAAACATACATAATTGCCTTCTTATATCCGCAAGGCTATGCTTTCTAAAAAACAAACCCAAAGTCTAATCCTGAATTAAATGCAATTAAATTCCCAATCTTGCAGGTCTCCTGTCAAAGTTTTTTTTTTTTTTTGGAGGAGTGTGAATGGAAACATATGGGAAGATTCAGATGACACTGGGATCATGAACCCCTAAGTTCTGTTGAGCCTCCTTTGCTAGTAGAAATAGCCCTTCCTTCCTTGCCTGTGGAGCCTAGTCTCCTTACCTGTAAAATCTGTCATGGCCTTCCCTGAGGTAGTTGCCTTGTAGAGTGTGCTGATCTTCTTCAATACCAGCTGTCAGTAGCTCCCACTGCTTCTAGATCCTGCCGCAAGAGATCCTAGAAGGTAAGATAAAAAGGGTGCAAGATTTACAATGACAGAAATCTGGGCAACACAACTGCGGATGGAGGCTGAGAATATTTGGTTGGATGTGTAATAGTTGGCCTCAAGAATGGCCCCAACGATCCCCACCTCCCTTCCCACATTGTATCAGAATTCATTGCATGACCAATAAAATACAGCAGAAGTGATGGTGTGTCATTTCTGAGACTAGGTTATAAAGGACACTGCAGCTTCTGTTCTGGTTGCTGTTTCTTGAATTACTCACTTTAGGGAAGCCATGTCATAAGCAGCCTTTATGGAAAGGCCCACATGACAAGAAACTGAAGCGTTCGTCCTGCCAACAACCACATGTGCGACGTTAGAAGCAGATCCTCCAGCCCTGGTCAAGTCTTTAGCCACCACGGTCTCAGCCAACAGCTTGACTACAACCCCATGACAGTCCCTGAGCCAGGCCACATAGCTGAGCCACATCCAGATTCCTGACCCTCAGAAAGTATGAGATAATAGTGTTCACTGTTTTATGTCCCTAAATTTTGGGGTAACTTGATAAATAGCAATAACTAAAATAAAATGGAAGAAATATAATGGTAGACCAAGCCAAATGTATTGCTATGAGTACAGTAAAGAAAGTGTCCCAATCCATTGTTTTAGCTCAAATTGCTGAGAGTGTCTCTTAATAGTTTGGATGAAATTTAAATTCAATGGTTGGACCATACTAAATGAAATTAAAATGCCAGACTGCCTTGGTATACTGAACAGTAAGGTGTTGACAGAGACTCTCTCCTTGATCATATTTTAGTTAGGCTACTCTGAGCCCTTTTTCCACTAAGCCCAATCTTGGGCATCATTTTAAAGAGACCAAATGTAGCAAGAATTCTGTCAAGTCGGTTTAGCCAGAATCTTCCAAGCTTAAAATCTGATCAGCCTCAATACCTGATCAAATTCATCTCCCAAGTGATATCTGATAACCTCGGCCAGCCTTCTGCAAGAATCCTGTTAGGTCAATTTAGCAAGAATTACCCTACCTTCTTAGTAACTTCCCATCCACTGACCCCCACCCTCCCCAACTCTGGTCCTTAGCTAAAAATCCCCACTTTTAGAAATTATCTCACTGAGATTTCATAAACTATGCAAGATAGGTATTACTCCCATCTAGGACCAGCTACATAATCAGCAAGGCCCAGTGGAAAATGGAAAATACAGGGCCTCTTGTTTATTAATTATTAAGAATTTCTAAAACAGTGATAGCAGAACCATAAACCAAGCATAGGGCCCTGTATAACTGCTTAGCTAGCAAGCCCATACGGCTGGCCCTGCTTCCATCTTGTGTTTAAGAAACAGATACACAAAAAGGGGGAGGATATAGCTCAAGTGGTAGAGTGCTTGCTTAGAATCTACAAGGTCCTGGGTTCAATCCCTAGTACCTCCTCTTAAAAAAATCAGTAAATAAATAAACCTAATTACCTCCCCCCACAAGAAATAAGCTAAGAAAAAGAAAAAGGTACACAGAGATCAAGTAGATTCCCAAGATTGCTTTATTAATAGCTGGGAAAATGATAGACCCAGAACTCTTAACAGAGGTTTGATTCCTACTAAACTCCTCCCAATTAAACTAACCCCTTCTCTGTTTAACTGAATCTAGTAAAGATTTTCTAGATTTACTAAACTGCTGCCAGTCACCTTCATTCTAGTTCATCACTATACCCCCCGGCGTTAAAAATGATTTATTGAATGTTTGAAGGGGTTATATAAACTATTGTGATGAAATCAGCAATCTGCCTTACTTTAGGAGGTCCTGCTACCCATTTCCTTTTAAAATACTTTCCTGCAGTCTGATGGAAAATGCAGATATGTCTATGTGTAATGTCAACGGACAGAACTTTAAAAAAAAAGTACCGTAATGGCAGAAGTTGTGACACAAAATACTGCAGTGACATTCTAACCGTAACACTGAAATAATATAACAAGTATTCGGGGTTTGCCTTTCTTTTTCTTTTTAAGTGACATACTGTACCAGGACTCATTTAAACGCAAAGAACTGAAGCGCCGGAGTCAAGAAGAGACGTTTGAAGGTGAAGAGACAAAAAACGGAGGTCACGAGCACAATCCCACGGCACTCAAATAGCCGGCCCGGCATGCGCGCCTGCGCAGAAAGAATCCTCCTGCGCAGAAGCCGGGCCGGAAGGGCTGGGGAGGTTGGGGCGGGGATACGGTTGCTAGGAGAGCGCGATGACGTTAAGGCCTCGGCGCTCTTCTCGGCCAATGCGTGCCGCCTGCCTATAGTGACGCACTGTGTGCGTCCTGCTGACGACGCGCGAAGGGCACAGATCTAAAGGCCAGGAGGACGTTCGGCCTCTGTAAGCCGCAGCGTTTCCCTGGGAGCGGGTGTGAGTTCGCCATCTTAGGGAGTGAGTGTGGCCCGGCCTTCCCCGCGGTGGGTGCGGGGAGGGGAGCGCGGAGCCCCCCGTGGGGCACTGCTTTGGCTGTAGGCCCGGTCGGCCTCCTCCTTTGGGGAAGCCGCCTTAACCTCCTCAAGGACGTGGAGGCGGGAAGAGAGAAGGCCCGGGGTGGGGGTTTCCCAACCTGCAGATGACTTTGGCGGCCTCACAGCGCCTCTGCCTTTTCTCTGACCGCTATTCTGTCCTCCCTAGGAAGATGTTCTCGTCCGTGGCGCACCTGGCGCGGGCGAACCCCTTCAACGCGCCCCACCTGCAGCTGGTGCACGATGGCCTTACCGGTCCCCGCGGCAGCCCGGCTGGTCCCCCGGGCCCGCCCCGTTGCTCCCGCAACCTGGCAGCCGCTGCTGTGGAAGGTGAGGTCAGACCCTGACTTGATACGGTCGTTAGGTCTCGTGGTCCGCTTGGCCTGCTTGGCCTGGCCCGGCGTGTAGAACAGGGAAGGACGACGAGCTTAGCCCCGCGGCACCGCAGGACGGCGCCTAGTTGCTTGTTGGAGAATGTCAGACCTTTCCGCCATTGGCTGGTTTCGGAACCTTGGACCTCCCTCAAGGGCGTCGAAGGGCTCCGTGACCTCCGCGCCCTCGAGCGAGCAAAGGCATAGAGGCCGTGACTGGCTCGTTATCTTCTCCGCCCGAGCCCGTTTGGTCAGCAGACTAAGTACTGAATAAAGCCTTTCCTAACAGCTCGCCACGGCAGTTCCAATTGTATTATCTTTTTTGATTTTGCTTTAATTTTCTTTTCAAAAATACTCCTTTCTCATTTAAGTATTAAGTCTGATATTAGTTGACACAAGCTATGTGAGATAACTGGATCCCTTGTTTCAATGTGGCTAGTTGACTTGCAGCCCCAGAGAGACTATAGAAAAGATAAAATAATCGATAGGAATCCCTTTGATCTTCTCTCTCGGGATTCTTGATGATTAGACCCAACTTTATCTTAATTCTGTGCATTTTAAATCCCAGTGTAGTGTATTTACAGAGAAACCTGAAATCTGAATTGCAGGACTACTGAAAACAATCTACCTTGTACCTGTAAAATGTGAAGGTTTTTTTTTAAAGAAATCATTTATGTGTCTTCAGTGTGGGTAAAGAAACCTTACATCATTCGATTTTTCAATTTAGAAAGTTAGGTCTGTTGTCATTTGTGTAGTAAATGTATTTGACTACAGGAGTCTGTTTATCTAGTTTTATGCTATAGGAATCCATAAGTGGGACTAGTATTGGTTAGTAACAGGTAATTTTAGACATTTGCAAGCTTTTACATGTCAGTTGCTCTTTCCGAGTTTGTACTCAGAAGTGTGTTCTTATCAGCCGTTAATAATTTGAAGTTTAACTTTAATTCGAAGAGCTATTAATGGTGTAGAAAACTTTTTTTAAAATTTATATGGCAGAATGAGAGTATCTCACAGAACCTTCAAAATTGTTAAATGATTATTTTGATTTTGGCAGTGAACTTCTTGTGTGCACTAGGTGAAAAATTTTAATTTACTTGTAAGTGGTAGCCAGAGCTGTTCGGTTGTGATAGTACTGTTTCACGGGGAATCATAGTTCTTTTTCATTCCCATGGCCTTAGTCATCTCTGAAGAAATACTTACTTGATTTTTTTTCAATCAAACAGAGCAGTATAGCTGTGAATATGGATCTGGCAGATTCTTTATCCTTTGTGGACTTGGAGGAATTATTAGCTGTGGCTCAACACATACAGCATTGGTTCCTCTAGATCTGGTTAAATGCAGAATGCAGGTTTGTGTTTGCATGTTGGATTAAGTAAAGCACATTGTTGAAGCATGGCTGTTACCTACTAACAAGCTGTGTGGAGACCTAACTATCCAGGAGGTAAGTTGATAACCAGTAACATGAGTATTATATTAAAATGCATGGTGTGTCTTGTCTTATTACAGAGTACAGTTGTGAATATGGCTCCGCGAAGTTTTATGCACTGTGTGGCTTTGGTGGGGTCTTAAGTTGTGGTCTGACACATACTGCTGTTGTTCCTCTGGATTTAGTGAAATGCCGTATGCAGGTTTGTATTGAGACAACATTGAGCATTTCTTTCGTGTGTGACTTAATTCCAAATGTTAAAGGACTTCACAAGTGAGAAAAATTTGAAGACAACACAACTGCTAGAAATTTTAGTAGGAAGCCAAACCCAAAATTTCTTTAACTCATGAGCTTTACTCAGTATTTTAAATCCAGAAGTGTCTCTTTTAAAATAAGCGTGTGGGTAGATTGTTGATCTCGAACTCTGGCTGTAAATGATTTTTTGCTGCTGGGCTCAGTTCTCCCTAGAGTTCTTCAAGGCCTGATGATTTTTTGTGTCCAAATAGTCATTTTACAAGCAGTTACATGTCAGAGTAGGCAGTCATTCTTTGGGTATTATATGAAGTAACTGCATGTCCCTTACTTGTTAAGATCAAGGCAGAGAACACTGTAGATTAAAAAAAGACTCTGTTTTAGTATTAAAAATTTGTGGGCATAGCTTGTATATTTATGTAAGTTTTTTTTTTTTTACAATTAAAATATCTTAATTAGAATTCTTGAAACACAAATAATCAAACATCAAAAATTTATTTGTCCCAAACAGGATTAGAAGTCTACTTACGTAAAAGAGAAAGGAAGGTGAAATATTAGCAGGGAGAGGAAGGTGATGTATACCAGCCCTCTAGTACTGGCAGAAATAGATAAGATTCTTTCCCCCCATTAGTAATAGAATGAATATTAAGTATACCTTTGCTAAAACTTCTTATGCATGTCTCTTAAAGTTAAGTTAATTAAGTCAAAAGAGGATTCTCTTGTTGATGTACCTTTTAACATGTATTTAATTTGACTCTTAAATTCACAAAACTTTATAATCTACTTAATGGGCTAGCATATATCAGAGATATAGACATATCTATTGTTTATGCAGTAGCTTTAAGACTTTTTTTTTTAAGTGGTAGAATTGGGTGGTGGGAAAATGTCTTTAAGCTTCAGTTTTATTGTGTATTTTTACAGGAATTTTATCCTCTTAACTAACCCTCCAAGACTTAAATCTGACTGAAAGAAAGTTAGACCTTACTGTACAGAAAGTTATGTTTACAAAGATATTTTTAGATATTAAGCTGATACCATGCAGCGAGCTTATATTTACCTATCTTTTGTGTAGTTACTTAAGTTTATTTTAGAACCCAGAGAAAAAACTAAAAATAACAATTAAATACCTATGAGAACTGTGATTAGCTCTTTGGTACATTTAATTAATTTTTTTTCTTGTTTTAAATAAAGGTGGACCCACAAAAGTACAAAGGCATATTTAATGGATTCTCAATTACACTTAAAGAAGATGGTGTTCGTGGTTTGGCCAAAGGATGGGCTCCGACTTTCATTGGCTACTCCCTGCAAGGGCTCTGCAAGTTTGGCTTTTATGAGGTCTTCAAAGTTTTGTATAGCAACGTACTTGGAGAGGTACGTAATTTAACTTTCAAAGTCCTAAGCTCTTAACTTAAAATGTAAGACCAAAAAGAATCTTAGGTTTTTGTTTGACCCACCTTGTTTTAGAACTGAGGAAATGGTCTCAGAATGGGTGGACAACATGTTTCAAATCATAAGGCTGTTGAAACAGACAGGATGAGAAAAAGAAACTATAATCATTAGATTTCAGTGCTTTTTATTATGGTCTGCTGCTTTCCAAGTAAGTTGGATTTTGAGTCTTTAAGAGAAAGACTGAAAGGTTCCTTTGTATAGTTCAAGGGGCAACTATCCTTGGCACCTCGATGTTCAAAAAATATGCACAGTGTACTGTAGTTAATGAGGTTATGAGAGAGAACATATATTCAGTCTCATCGTGTGTGTTATCTATGGACTGTGTGATAAACACTTTTAATATCTGACATTTAACTGTTTCCTAGAACTGTTCCTTAAAGTTGAGAACAGCTAAGGCAAGAGCAATTCACGTGCCTCCTTCTGTTTTTCAATTAGGAGAATGCCTATCTTTGGCGCACATCACTATATTTGGCTGCCTCTGCCAGTGCTGAATTCTTCGCTGACATTGCTCTGGCTCCTATGGAAGCTACTAAGGTTCGAATTCAAACCCAACCAGGTTATGCCAACACTTTGAGGGATGCAGCTCCCAAAATGTATAAGGAAGAGGGCTTAAAGGCGTAAGTACACAGTTGCCTAAATATGTAGTATAAAAATAGTCATTTGAGAAAACTGCATTTGTTAGCTTTAATTAAGCGTGTCAGACTTCTTTTTTTTAATACCTATTTTGTTCCCTCACGTGGAACATAAACTCTAGAGACAAGGATAAGTGGGTACATAGCTTGAGCCTTGAATTGAGGGGTTTTTTTTCCCCTAAAGTGTGAATCGTTTGTCAGTTTGCAAGTGACTTGGTATTTGACCTAAACATTAATTCTTAACTTGGGGGGGGGGGTGCCTTTGTTAGGATTTTTGTCATTTATACATATAGTCAGGTCACAACATGCTTCCTTAGATCCACCTTTGTGGATGCCAATCTTAAACTGAGTTCTACTTGTAAACTTCTGGTTTCTTGTAGTTCCAGTCAAAGAAACATCCAGCAACTTTTTTGGTTGTATAGTCAAAGGTGCTTGAGTCATTGGCATGTGAGATAAATATACCTGCATGTTAGTCTTAGGTTCTGATAGAAATGACATGCAATTGTGCTGCCATTTTTTACTATCAGGACTCGACTGGTGTGCGGACACTTCAGTTAATAATGAAAATCTCTGCTAGAACATATGCAACTGAGTAAAATAAGTGTTCTGATTTCCTAGATTCTACAAGGGGGTTGCTCCTCTCTGGATGAGACAGATACCATACACCATGATGAAGTTCGCCTGCTTTGAACGTACTGTTGAAGCATTGTACAAGTTTGTGGTTCCCAAGCCCCGAAGTGAATGTTCAAAGCCAGAGCAGCTGGTTGTCACATTTGTGGCAGGTTACATAGGTATGGAATTATTAGAGCATGCTTGGCTGTGAAATTAAGGATAAATAATTATTTCCATTATTGGCCTCTTTTGTAAGGGAAAAGTATTCCAGAGAAGTTTATCTTCCCATTTTATGTGCTCTTCAGGATTCATAAATACTTGCTAATTAGTTCCTAAAATAATTGTTCTATGGTTTGCATGTCATAATTAAGATTGGAAATATATTGACTTCACTGCTGCACCATTTATTTTTCCTTTAGTTTTTCCAAGAACAAATTTTTAATTCAAGAGAAAGCATTAAAATCAATATAAAACTTGAGGAATTGTTTTGTTCTACATAAGATAGACTGCTTTCTAACCTTTCTTGTCAGTCTCACTCTAAAATACGATTTTGCTTTTAGTACTAAAAGAAAATTTTATTACTTAGTTATGAAAAGGCTGTTGGCTATGATGTGAAAAAACATTTTTTAACTGACCCCATATTGGATGATACATCTTGACTTTTTTCAGCTGGAGTCTTCTGTGCCATTGTTTCTCATCCTGCTGATTCTGTGGTGTCTGTGTTGAATAAAGAGAAGGGTAGCAGTGCTTCTCAGGTCCTCAAGAGACTTGGATTTAGAGGTAGGATATCCCCCCCCCCCAAAGAAAGAATAACACTTTGGAGTACATTATATTTTTCATTCACGTTTCATATTTCATCCAGGTGTGTGGAAGGGACTCTTTGCCCGTATCATCATGATTGGCACTCTGACTGCACTACAGTGGTTCATCTATGACTCTGTGAAGGTCTACTTCAGGCTTCCTCGCCCTCCTCCACCTGAGATGCCAGAATCTCTGAAGAAGAAGCTTGGGTTAACTCAGTAGATAGATGGAAGCAAATGTGGACTGAGTCTGCTTGTTGATCAGTGTTGAGGAAGATGAAAAAGGAACTTTTATATATTTGACAGTGTGGGAAATTGTCTGTTCTGATATAATTACTGTAGTTCTCTTGCCAAAGGCAGGAGTTTCAAACTTACTGTTGAAATAAACCCCACTGTTCATGATTTGTCTGTGACTTGATAATTATTTTTTAAAGTAGTTTTTAAAGAAAGAACCCTAAAATGGACAGAATTAAGCATATATTAAAACCTGAAGGAAAAAATGCACTGTTGGTTGAATACTGTGACCCTTACTCATAAATTGTCCTATGTCTCAAGTTTTGTCATTCAAGGGAGTTGTTAACATTTTTAGGAGCCATCCTCTAAATTTTTAAAAATTTGATTTAATTGTTAAATTTGAATATGGATAAATACTCATTTGTGGTTATATATTGACAAGTACATTTCAGCATAATTTTGTGATGTGCTGTACTTTTAAAAATTCTAATCAGTTTGCTAATCCTTATTTCTAAAAGAAAGTAATCTAAATTAGGCTGATTGTTAGGATGACTTTTTTAAAGGACCAAAGCAATTGATAGCTAAAAGTGATTTCAGGTAACTTAATTCTCACATAAATCTGACTTTCTAAATTACAAAAATTTTTACCATAAACTATTTCCAGTTTAGTTTTTAGGAAGAGTACCTGCTTGACAACCGAAGTAGGTGAATGCCCCTGGGAAAGGAGCATACTGGCATATTAAAGCATAATCTTCTAGAAAGTCAGCCACTGTTTAATTCTTAAGTTTGGTTAGGAAGTATAAAAGGCCAATTTATAATATGGTTTGCTTTTCAAGTCTGATTACATTTTACCTTGAGGCCTTTGGGTTTACCTTGAGGCCTGAGGTGTCTGGGTTGAGTTGATAGTCCTAGTGAAGTATGCAGAATGGGGCCTCTGGGGAAAAAACTTTGAAGGAGCCTAAAGAGGGAGACAAATGTTTTCATTATAAACCCATGTTGTGAGATCAGTGTACTAAATTTAGAAACCAGGTGTATCTGGTTGCATGTTCATTAACTATCATTACCTGGTCTTGTTTAAGGTTCCAATCTTACTTTACTGTGCAGAGGAAAAGGAAGGGTTATGGATATATTTGACCAAACTCAAATTGGGCAGTCTGAGCCTGAACAAGTGAAGGTCAGTTGGTGTCACCAAGTGTGCATTTGTTACTACTGTATAACAAGTCATCTGAAATGTAATGGCATGAAGACAATATAATCTCGTATTTTCTGTGGGACAGGAATTAGGAGCATCTGCTGGAGTCTTCTGCTGGGTCTCTCAAGAAGTTACAGTCAAATGGTAGTTCTGGGGTCATCTCCAAAGGCTTTTTCACATCCAGGCTAGAGAGAGATTCTTTGAGCATCCCCCTGTTACTAGTGGCTCAGTCTTTTCCTCAAAATCCACAGCGTGATGGCTTCCGGGCAGCTGGCCTTACTTCAGGGCTCTGAAGAGCCAAGCAGAAGCTGAATCTTTCTTAGGACTTGGCCTTTATGCTGAAAGTAAAGATTCTAATAAGGAAATTTTAATAACATTTTCACATTTGGTTTAATGTCAATTCTACAAAGCAGAACCCCATGGAATGAATACACATGATTAGTAGTTTAATTGAATTACATCATAACACTAGGACAAGATAGCATTGCATAGTAGTTTCCAGAGAGATCAAATGATTCAATTCTCAGATTATCTTTGAGAGCTATTCAAATTCTAAAATAGCCTGATTTTTTTTTTGCTAAATTATGCAATACCTAGTGACATGTACAACAAAATTGAAGAAGTTCCACCTTAGCCAAATCTCCATTGTGTGAAAGCTTCATGAAATGTTTTGATACCGTTTTTGGGAAAGTGTCCACAATGTTCACCAAGTTTGATGCATGGCAGTCTTGCTGCTAAATTAGGAGTTGTATACTGTTTTCTTTAACATAATACTGTTTACACATTTTTTTCATCTATGAGATAAATCACAAAATAATTGTTAAAAATCTGAGATACCACATAGATAAGAAACAAACTGATTTCAAACTTTGAGGGGTAATCTGTAGTTCGCAGTTGAATGCTGCACCTCTCCTGATGTATCAAAGAGTGATGTACCTTAATAACCTAGCTGCTCCTAACAGCTTGTAACCTCAGATTTTATGTATTGAATCATTTACCTCTTTTATAAGAGAGTCCTGACTTTGCATTCACATAAGTGGTCATAGGACATGCGTGAGGTGTTAACCTCACCATTGATACGGTTTATGAGTATTTGGTGACTCGAGTTTCCTAGAAAGCAACTATTCCAAAGTTTTCTGGTTTTATTTTTTTTTTCTTTTTTAATGAAGTATAGTTGACAATGTGTTAGTTTCAGGTGTACAGCAAAGTGATTCAGTTATACATAAATATATCTATTCTTTTTCAGATTCTTTTCCATTACAGGATATTATAAGATACTGAACAGTTCCTTGGGCTACACAGTAGGTTCCTATTTATTTTATATATAGTAGTGTGTATCTCTTAATCCCAAACTCCTAATTTATCCCTGCTCCACCCCTTTCCCCTTTGGTAACCATAAGTTTCTTTTCTATGTGAGTCTATTTCTGTTTTGTAAATAATTTAATTTGTATCATTTTTAGATTCCACACATAAGTGATAACATATGATCGTGTGTGTTTTTATAGACCCTAAAGTGCCATGCATGGAGCAGTCACTTAATAAAGGTTTGCTGTACTGAATGAAAGCCTAGAGGATGCGTCTTTTACACAAGATACAATTCTTACCCAATACTGTGATTTGATGTACAAATCAGCTAGCTTTCTTTGTGGAATGCAGTGTATTCAAGATTTGAAGATGGAGGATAATTCACGTGAGGGGCAGTATCTTTATCATTTAAAGACCAGTGACCTCAACACCAGGGGGCTGTATCAACCTAGGTTAAAACTCCTTTTTAGACATCATTAATATCTGAAAATATGATGTACCCAGCTTTTACTAATGGATAAACAATACTGATTCTATTGCCTGCACAAGTAGTACTTTAAATGATATTAAAGCAGGGAAATTCCACAGAAAGCTGATGATGACTCAACCATAAGAGACCATATTTATTATTGAAGTGATTAATTTTACATTTTCTAACTGTTGGGAAACGGATCCAAACTTTTCCATTCTCCTGTATTTCCCACAAAGGCTATCTGACTTCACAAAATCATGACAATAAGCCTAGTGACATGACAGATTTGAGAGTTCCTTCAAGAAAGTCCCACTTAGCATGGCTACCAAGTTATTGACAGATTCGTGAATCATTATTACAATAATGAATAGACCTAGCACCAGATAATACTGATAGAAACATATTCTTCATAACTGAATTTTTGGATAGCTGGATTTATACTTTTAAGTGCTGAAAATTTTCTTGTTAAATATTTTTCATGTCTAAAATGCATTCTTATGTCTGGCTAAAATGATTACATGAACATAATTTACATTTCATTTGGTTTTGTTAATGAACATCAATACTGCATTAGGGTATACTGTAGTGATACTCTCCCTGTGGATTATAGAGCTGTTATCCAAAAAACAGTTCCATACTATAACTTTTTGTTATATTAGTTAATGACTTTGCCCTTTATTAGATGTGCCAGGCACTTTAGATGTTAATATTCACAGCAGTCCTGTAAGGTAGATATTACCATTCTTATTTACAGATGAAGAAATTAAGGTTCATGGGTACTAAATTTGTCCAAGGCCATAGAATTAGGTAGAGCCAAGATTGGAACCTAGGATCTCCAATTTCAAAGTCTCATGTTTCTACTACATTAAAACAGACATGAATCAAATAGTCTTCCAATAAACCTGTCTTGTCGTTGTAGTTACGGAAAAATACAGCATAAAAAAAATCATTACAGTTTGGAAAAAGAGAACTTAAGTATGCAAAACACTAATAGGTGCTGTATTTAGTAATACTGTTACCATATATAATGGATTCTATTTCTATTATTTAAGACAGACGCGTGGAAGTGCTTACTCTGCTCAGCTATGTGCTAGGTGCAAAAGAATATCACTTTAAAAAACAGAAGACATGAATTGAGAAATCAAGAAACTCACAATCTAGTTTCAGATACCCATGAAACAATTTGTGGAGAACAATGGACACCTGGTGCTTAAATAAAATACAAGCAATAAAATTGTGATGGAGACTTCAAGTGCTACAGCAGTTTAGGAAAGAGAAAGTAATACGGAGTCAAAGAAGTGGGGAGAGTTTTTTGAGGCTCAACTTAGAACTATGTGAATCAACTTGAATGCTAACTCTTTCATGGCAGAAAGCCTATGGCTTGGGCATGAGCCATCCTGGTATAAGAATTCATAAACAGACTCATCCAAGGAGCGGCCAAGATGGCGGAGGAAGGCCCTGAGCTCGCCTCTCATAGACACCACCACCATTACAACTATTTAAAGAGCAATTATTGATGAGAACAACTTGGAGACTAGCAGAAGTGATATTCCACAACTAGAAATATAAAGAAGGAACTACAACAAGACAATTAGGAGAGGCAGAGACTAAGTACAGTTAAGAGCCGCACACTAAGGTAGGTGACCCACAAACGGGAGGGTAATTACAATTGCAGAGTTTTCCCCCAAGGAGTGAGGGGTCTGAGTCCCATGTCCTGCTTCTCAGCCCCAAAGGTCCTGCCCGGAGGAGACAAGCCCCCAGAATGTTTGGCTTTGAAGGCCAATAGGGCTCACTTTTGGTAAAGCCAGAGGTCTGGGAGAAATAGAAACTGCACTCTTAAAGGGTGCCCACAAAATCCCACTTGCTCCAAGACCCAGGGCAGAAGCTGTAATTTTAAAAGAGCCTGGGTCAGACCCACTTGCTGATCTTGGAGAACCTCCCAGAGAGGCAGGAGGCAACTGGGACTTAGCCTGGGGACATAGACACAGGCAACAGCCATTTTTGGGATTCATTCCACCCTAAGGGTACTGGTGTTGCCAACATTTTGTAATCCTCCCTCTTAAGCGCTTAGTAGCGCTACGACCCAGCCCTGGCTGCCAGTTGGTAGGTACCAGTACTGGGGCACTCCAGGCCACACAACTAACTGGGTGGAGACACAGACTCACCCACCAACAGGCCAGCTATATTATAAGATTCAGCTGCCCTGGTATCCAGCTCCACCCACTAAAGAGCCCAGGCCTGCTTCCACCCCCCCATCCACCAGTGGGCTGTCGTTAGAGTCAGAACCTGGCCCACCAGGAGGCAGGCACCAGCCTCCAGACCTCCTGGGTCCTGGCTCTGCCCAGTTTGTGGGCCAACACCAACTGACACACCCAGGGCACTGCCACCAGGGACCCCAGGACCCTGCTCTGCCCACTACCAATTCTACCCCTGGGTATTTATTCAAAAAAAAAATAAAAACACTAATTCAAAAAGATATATATTCCCCTATGTTCATTATAGCATTATTTACAATAGCTAAGATATGGAAGCAACTTAAATGCCTATTAATAGTTGAATGGATAAAGAAGATGTGATATATATGTATGTGTGTGTGTATATATATGTACATATCTCACAATGGAATATTACTCAGCCATAAAAAAGTGAAATCTTGCCACTTGTGACAACATGGATGAACCTGGAGGGTATAATGCCAAGTGAAATAAGTCAGACAGAGAAAGACAAATACTGTATAATTTCACTTATATGTGGAGTCTAAAAAAGAAAACAAGTGAACAAACATAAACATAGTTAAACAGAAACAGACTCACAGATCCAGAGAACAAACGGGTGGTTGCCAGAGGGGAAAGGAGTGGGGGAGGAGAGAAATAGTGAGGGAGATTAAGAGGTACAAACTTCCAGCTACAAAATAAGTGAGTCATTATTAAATGTAGTGTGGGGAATATAGCTTATAGCCAATAATTATGTAATATCTCTGTATGGTGACAGAAGCAACTAGACTTATCATAGTGATCATTTTGAAATGTATAGAAAAATCAAATCACTATTTTGTGTACATGGAAGTAACATAGCATTGCAGGTCAATTATACTTCAAAAACAAACTTATAGAAAAAAAGATCAGATTTGTGGTTATCAGAGGTGGAGGTAGGTGGAAGGGATTGGATTAAGGTATTCAAAAGGTACAAACTTATAAAATAAGTAAAAAAAAGGTAAATAAGTACTAAGGATATAATGTACAACATGATAAATATAATTAACACTGTTGTATGTTACATATGAAAGTTAAGAATAAATCCTAAGAGTTCTCATCACAAGGAAAAAATATATTTGTTTCTTTAATTTTGTATCTACACGAGATGATGGATATTCACTGAACTTGTAATCATTTCATGATGTATGTAAGTCAAAACATTATGCTGTATAGCTTAAATTTATCAGTGCTGTATGTCAATTATATTTCAGTAAAATTGAAAGAAAAAATTCATAAACTCTTCTTGAGGTAACTAGCTCTATGCATCTGGATACACTTCATGTGAGGCATTTGAAATGGGTTAATGCTGGGTGGGTGGTTTGTTTTTTTTTTAGGTTATTGTCCTTTTTTTTTACAACTTTATTGAGGAATAATCAATGAAAAATAAGCTTCACATACTTAAAGAGAACTATTTGATGAACTTGGCACAAATACATACCTATGAAACCATTATCACAATCAAGATAATACATATCCTTCACCCCTCAAGATTTCCTTGTGCTTCTTTATAAGCTATGCTTCCCTCCATCCCGGTCCCCAGGCAACCACTGATCTATTTTCCACCCCTATAGATGAGATTGTATTTTCTAGAATTTTATGTAAGTAAAATTGCTAATGCTTTTCTAAATGTGAGACTTTCCTTCTTTGCTTTGGCTGCTTCTGGTCATACCATCACCACACACGAGTTGTGCTGCTCTGGGGCAGTCTCCATCCGAGGCTTGGCAAGCCCCCTGCAATCTGTGCTGCCCTGTCCAATCCCTGCTGTAGATGCCACTTCTCTACTCCATTTTAGGTGACCTTTTTCTGTTTCCTAGAGCCATGAAGGACCCAGGAAGGCTTACATAATTCTTTTCCTGCAGCTCCCTGCTGTGACCTTGCTAGTCTCCCTTCCTCTTAAGTGGATAATAAATGTTACAGCCCTGATCCTGATGGGCAGTTCGCCAGTTAGGGCCCCAAACACACATACTATATGCTCCTTGGTAGTCAGTGAAGGCAAGTGGGGATTCAGAGCCTTCCCCATCTAGATTTCCCAGTGCTAGACTGTGTTATGTTGTGGGGGGGGGGTGCATACAAGATTCTTGCCCTTTAAGTTGTACACACATTTTTATATAAAGTTTTAAATATGTTTTAGCATATTTATTTAGTAAAATTAAGTGCTCAGCCCTTTAAAAAATTTTTATTTTTACTGTACAAAATAGAATCAAATACAAAATGGTATTTACTCCAAAATTTCATTATTTCTGATTTGTCAGTCTTTTTATAATATGACAGAGGTCCCGTTTTAAAAAAAAAGTTACTTTAGTCTAATCTAAATAATTTCAAGCTAACCCATATCTGAAATGTGTCTTATTTCATCTTTCATATCCTTAATCTCAGCTCGGACTATTGTTAAATTAGATATTTTTTCATTTAAGAAAGCAATTTCTTTCTCTCTTTGTAGTAAGTCAGTAACCAATCTTCCAATGCGTAGTGTTAAATCATTTATCAGTGGTTCCAAGCGGGAAAAGTCCTTCTTTAGATTATACACCTTTGGTTTTAGATCATTTGCAAATGCCACTGTCTTCAGAACTTTGGCTCTGTCACTTTCTAAACTTAAGAATCTATCTGTGTGCTTGTTGAAATCACTCTGTAGCTCAGAAAGTATCTTCTTAACGGAGTTAATTCTTTGTGAATTTTCAGATGCTGTCTTTCGGAGCATTGCTGTTCGGTCAATGCTACTTGAAAGAAGATCACCTATCTTTTTTACTGTATTTTCCTCTACTTTTTCTATCTTATTTTCCAGTTCTTGCACAGAATCTTTCAGTGATGCTACATCAGCTACTAAACCTGAAATACGCCGTAGATCTGTTTTTACGGTTGTAATCTTGAGACCGACATCTTTTGCCATGGAAGTTGTACTTTGGTTTACTTTTGTAACATCTTGAGAAAGAGTTGTCAAATTGTTGTTCAGTATATCCCGGTTTTCAGTTATCCTGTTGGACCAAGTTTTCACTTCATAAATTTCCTCCTGTAGATGCTTTAGGTGAGTAATTATTTGAAAAGACTTCAATTGTTCTATGATAGCTTCAGACTTCTGACACTGTAAGAAAATATAGTACCAGAATAATTAAATTGATTAAAAGCTTAACATTTAAAATTCAACTTAAATTTTGTGTTGTTTTTAATTGTAAAGTTACTGCTCTTGTGGAAAGCATTTGGTAAAAGATACATTAAGTGTATTGCTGGGGGGAGGGTATAGCTCAGTGGTAGAGCCCGTCCTTAGCATGTGCAAGGTCATGGGTTCAATCCCCAGTACCTCTACTAAAAAAAGAAAAAATTAAGTGTATTGCTAATGAATAAAAAAGAAAACATTAAGGATATTTCATAAAATGTTATTGGAAATGGCATTTTCCACTTATTTTTACACCATCAGTCCTCTGTGTAGGACAAAATGAGCTAATTGAGAGATAGTGATGCTTTTTCAGTTGCTGGAGAAGGGAGGAGGAAGCCTCCTCTAGATAGGTTTTGGTAAATTTGGTGTGGGGTGTCAAACAAGATGATATGACTTCTGAAACACAAGTTTGTAGGTATAACAAGTGCTCGAATGAAGGGACTCTGTGTATGTACTTTATTGTCCTATTACTTATCAGTAATACTACCATAGGCCTTATCAAGTTTCTTTCGAAAATAATTGTATTTCTTCAATATGTTTCCTGTGAATCACCTTTCTTAAATTTCATTTGCCTGGTTCATTCAGGTAACCTGTTGGGATTATTTTGGTAATATTAACTTAGTTTTATTTAATGCAAATAAATATTTAATATGCTTGGAATATTACTTTTATAGTAGCTTAAAAAAGGAGCAGCTACATAGTGCAAAGAAATGACAAGCTGAAATGGGGCAGCAGAACAGCTAATGCAAAGCAGCAACACCCCCTTTTGCCTCATCATATATATTTGGTTCCAAAGTATATTTGAGGATTTTTCTCAAAAGGTTTATGCTACATTAATTAGTAGTTGGGGAGGTGGCCCCAATTTTTTTTTTTTTTTGGTAGAGAAGTTAGATTGTGAAAATGTTATTGTGGGTATGACAGTAAGGAATAGCCACAAATAGGAAGGAAATCTAGTAGTAATTGCAAAACCTTACATTTTGTTTTTTAGGGGAAAGTTTTGCAATAAAGTGTATTTGCTTAAACAGAGACTCAAGGGTGAAAGGAGAGGATTTATTTTCATCTATTTCATTACCAGGTTATCATTTATTAATGTATCTACTCTGGTAGAGCAAATGTAGCTTAATTGCCTTATGCAATTAAGACATCTCAGAAAGGGTTAAGTTTATTCTTAGAAGTATCAAATGATTAGAAAATTGCTAGTAAGTCTTTGTTTCACTTGGTAGCTTATAAAAGCAATTTATTATGAACTTCTACTGGTATTTATTAAAATATAAATTCAAGGCAGTATAGGAATAGCCTAAAAATTGTTTCACTGAATTATTTTTAAAGATTATTTAACAGCTTGTTTAACCTATTTGCCTAAGATGAACAGAAGAGTTGGAGTCTATTAGTAGCTTAAAAGATTCACCCCGTAATTTGAATATTTACCAAGTTCCTATCACATATGCAAGGCACTAAGCTAGATGCTGTCCTGTAACGTTAAATACTGTCTAATCTACAAGCATAGCAACATGAGTCAAGGGAATGATTTCTGGGTCCAATTGGCCTTCCAAAAACTTTGCTAAAAGGATCTTTGAACTAAAGGACTTGGAAATTTTACTGATCTCTAAAATTTAAAACCACTCAAAACCAGAAGAGATCTTAGAAACTATCTGGTACAATTCCCTCATTTTACAAAGTAAAAAACTGAGCCCAAAAATAAAGTGCCTAAGAATACACAGTTAGTGGCAAAGCCTAGATTAGAAGATTCTAGTGTAGGGTTTTTTCCTCCTCCACTCTTCCCTAAACGTTTATTGATTTCTTCTTATGCCCAAGGTCACAGATAAAAGTTTTGAGGGACGTATAATCTAGTTTAATAGCAACATCGTAGTGGACACATTTAGCTGAATTATAGCTTTTTGAATTCTCAAGATAGTTCTATTGATAGCAGATTTCTTGTGATTTTTTTTCCCCTCCTCCCTGGCTGAACAGCAGCAAGTTGCACTGTACATGGGAGGTCAGTGGCCTCTGGAATTGGACAGTTTCAGCAGTGTGACTGTTTAGATTCCTAATCCTGCTGAGCCTCAATTTCCTCATTTGTAAAGGGGTCTTGTAGCTAGCTAAACTGTGCAGAGAATTAGTGATAACACATGCAAAGTGCCCAGCACAATGACTGGGACAGGGCAGGCACTCAGTATGTGTTAGGATGATATTGTTAGGATGATGATGAACGTAGCTCTGCTAGCAGTGTGATGCATAATAGGCTCCAAAATGTCAGGTCTCTCCTCCCCTGCTGTGTAATCCCGGGATGGAGGATTTTGATTTGTATTAATAGTTCGTAGCTGAACTGAAATAGATGCTGGGTAAAGCTCTGCAAAGAGCTTTTGCCAACGGCAAATTTAGGTAAGTCTAAAGAGAAATAAATTGTTTCATGTGTTTGGTGAATTTCCAGCATCATTATTTTATAATGACATCATATTAAGCTCTGATCAAGATTATAGATTCATACAAAGGTCTCCAATTACGTTGAAATTAAAAACAATGCCATTAATTTTGAATCTTATAAATTTAGTTTTCTATGAAATCATACAGGCTAATAAATCAAGATTTTTCATTATAAAATAAAAAATACACTTGGTCAACAGCTTCTATTTCATTAGGCAAAATTTAAGGAAGCGTTACTACAAATACACTTTTAAACTTTACATCAAAAAGTTAAAAAAAAATGTTTTGTAAGTGATTTATATGTGCTAATTTAAAAAATGGAGCCAGTACTCTCTAACAGACATTAATTGATGTAAAATTTATTATTAATTACAAAGATACAAAAATGTGTATCTTTCTTAAAGGAAAAACTAACAATGTAATTTAATATTTGATACATAGGGAAGTTTTTAAAATTTCAAATTTCTGTGTTAAATGAATTTAAGAAACAGAGGAAGACAGTGGTGATAGTTGCACAACAATGTGAATGTATTTAACGCCACAAAACTGTACACTTAAAAGATTAAAATGGTGAACAAAAAAAAAAAAAACAGGAAGACAAATGAGGTACATCTAAATCTCTCTAATGACAATTTTTTATCGGAAAACCTCTGAATAAAGGAATATATACATCTGTACAAATATACACACAAGATTATCTTATGGGATACTTACAGAGCGGTAATGTTTGATTCCTTTGTAACTGTCACTATAGAGCACAGTGGCCACCTTGTTTCCACTTATTTTCTATAACCTTTACTGTGGTACACACCCAAGTTAATAATAATAATGCATCAAATCTGGTGACAGGCCAAAATAAATAAATAAATAAAAGTGAAGAGTGCAAGAGACCACGTCTGCCCTTACAGGATGGAGGCTGAAGCAACAAAGTCCCACCTAACTTTATAATTTATTTTATTGGCATGAAAATAAAGGTAAACAAATACAATTTTGTCAGTGCACAGACAAGAACTTAGCTATTCAGAAGTCAAAAGATCTAATGTTAAGATTCCAGAAATGAATGCTGTTCCCCCAGTAGCGGCACTCTTTCAGGTCTATTTTTATGGCCCACGGGTGTCTACCATAGACGTTCCTAACCCCAAAGTAGAACTTGTTTGGGATTTTTCAAAAAACGTGCAAATTTACATACCACCACCTGACCACAACTACCTTTTGTAGCTGACTGCTAAATTCAAGTTTTTTGTGTTTAATTCCACTGAAACTGCATTATAAAACTGAGACTATAGTTGGTCGTTGGCAAGAAGAAACAGATAAGAACAGCGCTTCCATTTGCAGTTAACTCAGTTTCCAACACTAACCCTGGGCACTCTTCATACATCAGTGTACCAATAAAAGCCTTATGTGCGCCCCTAAACCTGCACATTTCCAATTACCATTATTGTAAAAATCTGGCAGAGCTCCCTTTAATCACATCTCAGTATGTCTATGTCTTACTTCTCATGACTCCATTACATAATTTTGTATAAAATAAAATCACTATGTAAAACAAATTTGGGTAATTTAGGGACTCTTTAAAATAATGACATACTTTTAATTCTCATAATCATCACATCATTTCTAATTATGCTGCTTTTTCCTATTTAAAATAGGGCACAGGCTTACTGGTGTATTTTTATTGTATGTAGAATAATTTATCTAGAGATCATGTACCTGCAAACTCTGTGGAGTCTGTAACACAGAACTTAAAAAAAAAAAAAAAAAAGGCCAAGTATACAAAGATATTCCTAAGGTTCACACTTCAAAGCATACACATTTAATTCATAGGGAAAAACCTCCAAAAAGAACATATTTACTCTTTTTAAAAATTTCTTACAAGTATTTATAACACAGTTTAGAACCTTAAAAAGTAAAAGTTTCCCAGGCTCAATAGTTTTCAAAAAGTGCATATTAATTCATAGCAAAGCACCCCAGGCTCTCCCTGAGGCATATTATCTTTTATTTTAGACAAAATTCCTATGAACTTGGTTGTCTGGATTCTTAGCCTGCAGTAAATTGCACAGAAATGAAGAACTGGCCTCCACAGGCACATTACCAACCAACTTGACAATAAGATCAGGTGAGTGGGTCACCTCTACAGGTGACAGAAAGGTATAAGAAATAGATACAAGATTTGAAAAGTAGCAAACTAGGGTCATTGAGTGAGGAGGTAGATACTCCATAGCTCCTAGAGATACTATATTTGGGTCCAATATAACAGATGAAATTCATAATGATACCCATTGATTATTAGAAAAACATTGACAATATTAAGTATACTGCTTTAAAAAAAGTAGAGAAATAACTATTTTAGAAATATTTACATTTAAAAGGGTTAAAATGAAATGTTTTATTGCTTAAAAAGCTTTGACCGTCTGGATAATCCATTTGTATGGACATCTCACTTACTTTCCAATAACGTAGGATAAAGTGAGGCATATCAAAATAACACAAAAGCATGGAACTAATCTATTTAAGTATAATAATGTGGTTCATCAGAATAAATGTAGTGCATTTAAAAATCAGTATCAATTCCTTTATTTTCTAGATTATAGTCTTCTAGAGTTTCCTTTTCTTTTGTACTTGAATATACTATAAAATCATGAACTTTTCCTTTAAGAACATCCAGTTCATTCTGCATCTTTAATATACTGTTATCATACTGAATTCCTTCAAGGGTTTTCTGCATCTCCATTATTTCAGATACTGCTTTCAGCATATCATCTTCCATATTAAACATCTGAAGAGTCAAGTCTTCCATTTTCTTTTCTGTCCCTATCAGATCCTGAGAGACTCTGAGAACTGAGCGAATAGCACTTTCAATTGCTGGCAAATGTGTCTTGCATTCTTCAACTTTGGGTTCGTAGCTGGAAAGTTTACTAGTCAGGTCTTCATCTTTGGCAAAGAGAGCATGCTGTTCCTCTTCTAACTTTTCAACTGCTTTTGTGTCAGAGCCAAGCTGTTCCTCTACTCGCAGAAGATCCTCCTCCTCTTGCCTTTTTACTGTTCTAATATTTCTTAGGGTGCTATCTTCCAAATCTTTTAGCCTTTCAGTGAGCAATTTTATTTCTTGTTCAGCTGAGTTAATTTGGGCAGTAACTTGAGAATGTATATATTTTGATTCTGATTTAAAAATGTCTGTATTAACATTCATTTCTTCAAGGCTTCTCTTCCAGAAATCTGTAATATTCTGGAATTTCTCATTAAGGCTTTGCATCTTTTGAGTGAGCATCTCTTCACTATTTTGAATGTCATGCATGATACTTTGGAGGTTGGATACTTCCTGCTCAAACTGGGTCACCAAAGACATGGATGATGTAGCTTCCTGCAGGATACTTTCAGTAGACTCAAGCTGTATTTATAACACAAAACAATTCCCAAGGCTACTTAATAACTTTTATATTAGGGAAACACACTTTAACAATCACGTGCCAAATTCAAATTCTGAAGATGTCTAAAATATCCAAGGATATCAGAATCATACTGACAAAAACAATTATTACTTTAATATTGTTTTAACATATATTAAGCACATTTAATAGATTCCTGCTATGATAGAAAAATACAATTGTCCCTCATCCCTCGGCATCCACCTGCTGGGGATTGGTATCCTCATGGATACCAAAATCCATGGATAAGTCCCTCATATAAAATGGTGTAGAATGGTGTAGTATTTGCATATCATAAACTTTAAAGCATCTCTATATTACTTATAATACCTAATAAATGTAAATGCTATGTAAATAGTT
Organism: Camelus bactrianus; assembly: GCF_048773025.1. Classification (NCBI taxonomy): domain Eukaryota; kingdom Metazoa; phylum Chordata; class Mammalia; order Artiodactyla; family Camelidae; genus Camelus; species Camelus bactrianus. The sequence continues at coordinate 36,678,979 of NC_133550.1, read as the reverse complement.
GCTGGTACATGGCAAACACAGGTTTTGCTTTTTTAAACTTTCTGGATTTTTTTCTTTTCAAATATTTTTGATCTGTGGTTGACTGAATACTTGGATGTGGAACCTGGAGACACAGAGAGCTGACTGTATACACCTGAATTTATAATCCTAAATATTTGTGCATTTTCATGAAGGGATATATAAAAGAGAAAATGATCTTAAAGAAGCCCAAAGTATATCACATTTCCTTCTTTTTTTACTCTAACAGAAAGCAATTTAGTTGTCATTTTTATGATTATTCAGCTTTTTAAGAAACTAATTTAGTTATAAAATTTAATTTCCTAAATTCCATGATATGCTATTCTTCCCTCCTTTTTGTCTAGCTGAGTTCTGTCCTCTCTTCAAGGCTCAGACCAGGTCTCATTCCTCATGCAACATTCTTCCATAGCCCTCGCCCTGACAGCCTGAAGTCCTACAGCACCTATTGTATTACATATTTGCCACTTACTTGGCACTTGGCACCTATCATTCAAGTTCTTGAGTGTTCACTCTGTGCTAGATACCGGATGTAAAAATATACAGTATAGTCCCTGACCTCACAATCTGATTGGGGAGATAGTGTTTTGGATCTTTTACATCAAATATTCTAGAGTCCCAATAAGATTTATTGAGTGTCCTGTGTTCCATTATTAGGCACTAGGGATACAGAGATAAAAGACACAGACAGCATTTGCTCTAGAGAGCAGTAAAAAAGACGGATGAATTAACAACAACAAAAAAATCAGAATAGATTATGATTTGGGTGATGGCAGGATTTGTACGAGAATGCATGCTTAGAGGAGAGATCAGAATTCTGGAGCGCAACAAGGAGGCTTAGAAGTGACTCTGAAATCTGACTCTAACAGACTGATAAATTAACCAGGTGAAGATAAGAGAACTTCTAAATTCCTTAAGGGAAGAGGCCATGTCTTATGTCTTTTTGTAGTCCCCGTATCTCAGGGTTATAAAGAACATGTTTCTTGATGTTTAGGATGAAGAATGGCCAGAAACCTTCTGGGTCCACCCCCATCAGGACCTGAAGAAGTTCTAGGTGATAGCTGGGACAATGCACAATAGCATCACTCTGAATCCTTGTTTAAAAATTATTTTTAATGTACACATGTAGCCATAATGGAAGTTCCTTTAAAAACCAATTCTGAGAAATACTTGTAAATTGGTAATATTGTTAAGTTAAGTTGTCTTATTAGCAGGATTTTGAAGAGCCAAGTTTATCTTGATCTAAGGTACTTTCCTGTTTAGCCTGTTCACCAGGACATCACTATAACCTGGAGGCAGGATAAGCCAGTAGACCTGAAGTACAAGATCAACTTTTCAGGATAATAAAGGCCTCAAGATTTAGTCTGCAAATAATAATAAATGACTAGTATACACGAACAGTTAGCATTTACGGGCTGCCAATCTATCTAAATAGTTTTTCACTTCTGAAAAACAGTTAATATCTTAAATTTATTACTGCTTGAAAGTTCCCAAAGTGTTTGCATATGTACTGTATCTCATCTGATCTTTATAAAAATCTTTGTTATTCTCATTTGATAAATGATGAAGTAGAGATCAAGAGAAGCTAAACTGATGTTTTCCAAGGTCACACAGTTGTGACAAGAGCCCGTGCCTAGTTGTTTTCCCTTCCTATTGTACTATACTGTTGAGTGAGCTGTATGAAGTGGCAGCTATTGTTCAACTACTCCTAGGGCAGATTGGGGGAGAAAGAGCTATGTGAAGACTGAGTATTTCTTGGATCCTAGGATGATGTTTTAAATATCTGCTTCAAAGGCATTTAATTTAATTTATTTACTTTTAACTGAAGTACACAGGTGATTTACTATATTATATTAGTTTCAGGTGTACAATGTAGTGATTTGGTATTTTTGTAGATTATACTCCATTTAAAGTTATTACAAATTAATGGCTATATTTCCCAGTGCTGTACAGTACATCCTGGTTGCTTACAAAAGAATTTTAATTGCTGCCAAGTTTTTCATTTAAAAAGGAAAATCTTTCTTCAGAATTTGTTTTCAATAGCATTTAAGTACACGAAGTTTCCATCTCCTGGAATCTTTTCTAACATTATGTTTGCTCTGATTAGAGGGCCCTTGATGACTACAATCAGATTCCAGCTTGAGCCCTAGGTTAAAATACCAACTCTTGTAGCACCTTCCCAAAGGTCCCTAAACTCACCCTTCATGGTACCCACTAGCACGTGTAACGGATGCATAATTTTTATTTATGGCTTTTCTCTTCTAGGGGGATTATATGCTCATTCTATGCATCAGTCTGCAGGAAATTAGACCTTCTATTTTATTTCTATTTCAGTAACACCTTTGCTTACCCTGGTGCCAAGCACAAGTCCTTGTGTACCTTATAACATGAGTAGAGGCTTAGTGAATGAATAAATGAACAAACAAGTCATGTTTCCCAATGATAGCTTGGTCCCTCGTAGCCAGACAAGGCCCATCTGATGCCTTATCGGTTACAAGCTCACCCTCTCCTGAGACGAGGTAAAAATTTTCAATCTTTCTCACTTTTTCTAGGAATCACAGTAATAATGTATTTGCATTTGCAGCTTGAAGAAACACAATATAGGAAGGATTTTAATTTTAATTTGGCTACAAAATCAGTATTTATTTTAGGTTAGTCAATCTTACGTGCATATGAATATATGTATGTTTACTAAGTGCAAAGTAAAGGAAAAAAACTGATGGATCTTTGCTCAACAAGTGCAATTCCTATTCTAATTTTATACCTAAGAATCAATCATATTTTCAGTGCTCTAGACACTTGATATTTAAATAGAAAATTGAGGTCACATCAATATATAACATTTGTTTTATATATATATATATATGTGTGTGTGTGTGTGTATATATATATATATATATATATACACACACACACACACATACATACACACATAAAATCTTGTCTTTTCAAAATGTTATCTAAGGCTAAATTGGATTGAAGGAAGAATGTGAAATGGTAGGAAGACCAGAGAATTAAAGTAATGGTCTAAAAGGCAAGAAAAAAGAATTATAAACTGGGGTAGAAGGGTGGCAGTGGGGAAGAAAAATGGTAAAATCTCCCCAAATAAGCCAATTAATAATTACCTTTTCTGAAATTAAGCTGATTTTACTTTGAAGACCTTGGAATTCGTTGGTTTCCATCTTTAGTAACTGGTATTGGTTTTCCACTTTCGCAAACTTTTCTGACTGCTGAAATACAAACCTGAAAAAGGAAAAAAATCACTACTTCTTAACTCATACCCACTTAAAATCTGAATTTTAAAAGGATATTTTATACCCACTTTTGGTAAGGACAACATAAATTTTTATTAGTTTATTTCAACAAACATTGAGAGAGCCTGCTGTGTGATTAGGTACTGCTTAACGGTACTACTCATGCATAGATGAGTGAAACATTGCCCCTGTTCAAGTTCACAGCCTAGTGAGTAAGATGGGGTAATAGAAATATGCACAAGAAATATTTTGAAGAAAGAATGAATTATTTAGAAAAAGATATATGATCTCTACTACTTTTCTCAAGGCCATATCTGGGCAATATCTAGAAAATAACTGTTTTTACACTGAGATGTAGAAGCAAGATCTATATTAAAAAGTATTTTTTAATAAAAATGTAGAAGAGAAAAAAACAGTGGGAGTAGAAGAGAGGTGATTACTTTGTAACATTTAATCAGATGTTACAAAGTAACATAGAGTCAACTGAAAACAGGAGTCATTGTCCAAGTGACAATAGAACACATGTTCTTCAAGGTGTATGATATATACAATTGATCGTACTCAAAAATACAAGTTGAGTACGTGTACTTTAGATGCCATTCTAAAATTGGAGTGTATTCGTCATCTGGTAAAAGGTATAAGCATGAAAAAGTTATCCCAATCTTGAAAACAATAAATGGACTTTTGTTTTAGAAGACTTGAAATAAGCAAGCACAAAAGATAATGCTTTGGATCTAGTATCATTTTGGTTAATCAATTTTGACTCAATTCTTCTGGCCAAGAAAAAGCAGCAGCTGAAATTCTTTGCGTATTTATTGAGTCATCAAAAAGCAGTGGAGCAAAACCACGTGAAGTGAATGCCTAAATCAGAGTACACAGACCAGTGGTTCAACGGCTTCATTGCATATTAGAGTCACCTGGCAGCTTTAAAAAAGTATGATGCCTTGATCCCACACACAGAAATTCTGACTTTTTGGATGTGTCTTAGATATTATAAATTTTAAAATCTCCCAGCCAAGGTGAGAACCACTAATTGATACCTGTATTGTAAAAATGACTTCCATTGAAAGACAAACATTTAAAGATCCCACAACTCAACGGAGGTGTGAAAGACTTCTCAGCTTTGTGAATCATTGGAAAGGTGGTGAGGTTTCAAACTCATAAATGTTATCATTAGGCTAACCATTGTTATAAAATTGTCCAAAAATAAAATGGGTATTTTTGCTTTTTAAACAAATGCTTACTTACAGTGTTGGATGAAATAAATTTCTTTTGACGACGGCTAATGTCTATCCTATGAGTTAACAGTGAATTATGTAAGCCCAGGTTACATAATTAATACAGATTGACTTTTCTTCTGAGTGTTAATATGAACTTTTGAACAAGACTTCTGGTTATTAGAAAACACTATTATCTTAATTTCAAAGAAGGATGTGTAGACTTATTCTTTTCTGACTGGCTATTTCATTCTTGGCTTTTAAGAGACCAGCAGACAAAGACAAAGGAGAGAAACGACTTAAAAAAGTAAGTCTAATTTCAGGAACTAGCTTTATCATCCATTACTCCGCAGTGTTATCTCATGGATTTATCCTGTTAATCAGTGTGTTCATTCAGAATAAAATCATAATTATAAAAGAGACTTTTTGTGAAGGTTGATCCACTACGATGATATATTACAAGACTTTCCATTTTATTAAATATTTTTAATGTTCACCTCTGCATTTCTCTCCAAAATTCAAATATTAAGCAAAAGCTTGAGGAAAACCGTATCATGTTAGTAAAAATACCATCTCTGATGATAATTTGTAGGGTTTTTTTTTTCCATGGTTAGCATCTCACAAAAATTAAAAAAAAAAAAGATTCACCATTTCTACATATGAATAGTGCATACAAGAAAAAAACAAGTATAAAGTTGACTTAGTGCTAGTAATGAAAATAAGTGTCTGTATGGTGCTGAGTAAAATACATTTGTTTCATTTTCACTTAGAAGTGCCAGACACTATTCTAAGTGCTTATAAACATTAACTCATTTAACATTAAGGAAGAGGATTTTCTAGAAGCCAAAAATGTATGCTGAGAGGTGTTTTCAATTCTGAAACACTAAGTTTTGAAACTGGTATCCAGATTAGTGCCCAAGGTGCTTCATTTTCTTTCAATGAGTCAGAGGTGTATTCTAACAGGAGCATTTTAAGGCATCCTTAACTCCCCATCTTCCCTAGTTTAGATGAGACAACAATTAAGGTGTGCTACGGACTACAGCTTCTAGTAGAAGAAAAGGACTATAAACAGCTCTGAACTAGGGATTTCTTTTTCCAGGCTCTTGGCCTCTTTTGGATTAATATCAAAGAGAGGCAGCATATCATACTGGCTGAGTGTGGAGCTGGGTAACTTTGGCTATGCCATTTATTAGCTGTACAACTGCCTCAGCTATTTTATTTAAGTTATCTTTACCAGCTTCCTCATCTGCAAAGTGGAGATTACTACTACTTACTTTTTAGGGTGTTAGAGAGATTAAATAGGTTCATGTTTATAAAACTCTTACAGTGCCTAGAGCATAACACATCAGCTATTCTCTTTAAGTACCTTGACTCTTTCCTTTGGACTGCTTTGTGCAGCTGCTTTCCCATCCCTCTGACAAGACTATAGTGGTAAGATGGATTGGGACTCCCTTCTATTTACACTTGATAGAAGCCATAGGCCTGCCCCACTTTGAAATCAGAGTTGGGTTTAGTGCAAACAAAGGATGGAATGGGTGGATAAGATCACTAATAGGAAGAGAAGCACTATTATACTGTTTTTTGGCCTCTTTTTACTATCATAAGTAAAGACTTTGAAGGGATGGATGTAAGGGATCCAGGTTAATTGGCTACCTGGGTGTAGGCCTTACAAAAGGAATCTTCCCGATTCCTTCATAATCCATTGCAGTTTAGAGACCTCATGGAGATTTAAGGCCCTGCAGAAATAAATTGTGTATTTCCTTGGAGTGTTGCCTCTGCATAGCTCCTTTAGGAATCTTGGATGGCGGACAGCTCGTTGAGGAAAATAAATAGCATTTTCTCTGGCTTTGTTTCAACTTAATGATGAGAAAGAGGTATATAACCAAAGGAAGCTATTATTATGGACCTCTCACAAGAAAGGGAGTTCCAGAGCCACTTCTTAGGGTCGGTACGCATTAGGCATGTTTCATATTATAGCTTCATTTTCAGCACATGACTGAAAGTTCAGGAAAACACTGACCATATTCCATTTTTAAAGGATTTATTAGGACTTACTAGCATTTAAAGGATAACCCTGTCTTTTAGGAAAAACTGCACTAACAACAAAAAGCTGAAAAAATGGCGTTAGCCAAGATTTTGCTAGTATGTTTTATAGAGAAAACTGTATTAGATAATAGAGGAAAAAAATCCTGAGTTATCTGATTGTTAAAGAGCTTCTGACTTCTTAGACATAATTATCACAAATGCTATGAAAGTTTTATAAAGGCAATGAAAAATTTCATTGAAATTTCCAGAAGAAACTTAAAATTTTTACAATGGAACTTCTGGTTGACTAAATTTCTATGTAATTAAAAAAGCTTGTAAGGTTTTATTTGTGTCCTGTTTAGTAATTGCATACTTTTAAAAACTTTTTGAGAGCAGAATTTCTTCAATACTCTTATTTGGAAAATGTCCTTAAGAGTTTACAAATGAGGTACGCAAACCAACACTCAAATCATATTAGTTTTTGGCAACTGTTATCTCCAACATCTTACTGTTGATATAGGATGATTATTAGAACTTCATCTAACAGAGAGATGTTAAAGTACCAAACTTTTGTTATGCATTATCTCTGTTTATTTTCCAAACAAGGATCCAAAGACTAAAGGTCTGAAGACCCTGAAATAGTGATGCCTTAAAATCGTCCTTGGACAGCGGACTGTCTCTATTGCAGGTACTAACTGTAAATTCCTGAGCTGAAGTGTCTGCTTTTCAAATTTTTTTTTCCTTTATAGATTCCTATTATTGTGTCTTCCCAGGACAGTAACTAAAGTATTGAAAAGCTGAACATTTTCTGATGTAATTTATCTCATGAATATTAATCTTTGGATAATTAATAAGGATTATTAAATTCAGTAACTAAAATCTGTTGTATTAGGTTCCATAGAGAAGCAACATATATATATCTTAACCTACTAAGTTCTGTTACTAAATAACTTTCCCAGTACAAAGTTTTTTGATTTACTCAAAAAAAGTCATTAATTTTAAATCATAAGAGCAGTTTATTTAAAATAGTAAGTTGTGGACATTTATTCAAGGTCAAAATATTCCATAAACAAAAATAACAATTTATCTTTTTTTGAAGAGACTAACAATTAGCATTTCACTTTATTGTAACAAATCTTTTGAGTCTGAATCAGAATCAGTCATCAGTAAAGCATAATTCAAAATATACTATCATCAAAAATATGCTAGATGAGAGGCCATACGGGGTCCCTTCTAGAATCCAACTACTCTTGAAGATGAACACTATACTTTAAATACTTTAAAAATCAGTGAAAAGTGTAAAGAAACTCTAATTTAAAGCGTCAGTCTTGTTATTAAAATACAATTGGCTAGTCCTGAAGACAGTGAGGAAAATAAAATTAGTAAGTCGGCTTTACGATTACCTCTTAGTATTCACTTTTACTATGACATCAATATATCGTATTTGCCTGGTTTAAAGACTATAAATATTTAGCTTTAGGTGAACACAAGTGCTATACTTTTGTTGCTTTCCAATACAAAAATTCAACCTGTAAGTTAGGAAGAGAATTTTAACGCATGCACATTGATCAAAATATGAGCGATACTCCGAATTTTGATATTATCATTAAGTTCTGTTGCTTTGAGATTATAATGACTTCTTTTGAGGTTGCAAACGTTGCCACTATACATTTATGGGTGGGGCAAATTTGTCCCAGATGCACATGGTGCAGGAAATAACGGGTTATAAAAACGGGAAAGCTTCCGTCGTGTAGGAGGCGCTTTATAAAGTTTGGCATGTCTTAGTGGTTGACTCATTCCCAAATCTTAGCTTCAACTCTAGTTGTGCGATTGGGGCACGGTACTAGTACAAAGGAAAATTAACCATAAGAAACGCGCGAAAGGGAACGTAAAAGTTGGGTGATCCCTTCCTTGGGGCTGAGGCAGAGGAACAGAAGCCGCAAGTTTGGGCGTTGGAGGTTAGCAGGATGCCGAGCCGGGTTGGGCCGGGGCAGAGGCGGGACCCCGAGAAGAGAGAGCGACCACGGGAGGCCAGACACGGCCTGGGCGGCCTCAGCCCACTTACCAGGCCAGGCCCAGGCACGTCCCCAGCGACAGCAGGCTCACGCCGGTCCGGGGGTCCACCCAGCCCCCGCCTCCACTGCACCGAGCCTCGGGGTTCTTCCCGCCCTCACTCCGCTTCCCAGGCTCCGCGGGGGCTCCCTTGAGCCCCGACTTCTTTCGACTCTTCACCTCGGACATGTCTGGAGATTCTCAGGACGACAAACCCTGAGGAGGCCTCTTCACCCTGGGATAGCGGGACGTGGCTGCCTCCGCCTCTGCAGGAAGCCTCGGCGGTGACCGCGCCCCTTTTCAGACTTGGCACCGCCCAGAAATCAGCCCCCTCCTCTGCCGGACTTAGCTGCTCCACAGAAGCTGCCAGCCACCCTCCTTCTAGGTCTTCCAGCTGAGGAAGGCGGGTTCTCTGCCTTAATGATGCAAACCTGGAGAGAACTTGGCTCCCGGGACGCCGGGACACCAGGGGGCGGGGCGGGGCAGCGCGTGCCACGTGAAGCGTGCCGCCGCCTCACTCGTCACCTCATTGGAGCGCGCCCCGCCCCGCCCCCTCCGCGGGGTGGGTCCGACGGCGCTTTTTTGTGCGCGCGCGGGCACAAGCCGGGGTGGGAGCGCGCGCGGCGGCGGCCGCCTCACGGGGTTCGGGCTGTGTGTACTTGCTTGCACGGGCCCGCGCCGTCCGAGCTGGGCGGACTGGCGGGTTTTGACTGTTCCGCGTCCTGAGGCGCAGAGGAGAAAGTATTTGGCGGGCGCGGTTAATTTATTCCTGGGCAGAAGGGGTGAGGGAGGCGGAGGTGAGGAGTCTGGGCGTCAGAGACCCGCGAGGACTTGAAGTAGCCGCGGCGGCGTCCGGAGTGGCGCCGGGGTCCCGCGGACGTGCAGTTGCATCCTGAGAGGAGGAGTGACCGCCCGAGTCGCCCTCCTTCCTTTGTGTCTGGGTTGGAGTTCTCACCTCGGTGCCCTGGAACTGCGCAGGCCACCTGCGGGGTGACGCCTACTTCTCCGCGGGTCGGAGGTCCCCGGGGGTCTTCTGGTAACTCCGGATGCGGAGGCCCAGGTGAGGCACCTGTGAGGCCCGGGCTTGTCCCGCGGCTGACCCCCGAACCCTGAATTTCCTTTCCAAAGCCCCGTTTGCCTCCCCTCGCCCCTAACTTGATTTCCCAATCTGTCGCCGCAGGGTTGCTCTTCCCAGGGAAGGCCTTGGTGCGAGGATTTGGGTAAGTTTGAGCCTCCCTTTTCTCCCCGAACTAGGTTTTTTGGAGGTTCAGTAGCCGATTTTACGGACTCAGAATTATGGATTAATGAATAATTGTTTAGCATTCTGATACTGTACCAGGAAGAGAAATTATCTAAAGAGGAAGTGGTCGAATACTGCGTTTTTCCTAGATCAAACTGTCCTTTATATTTCACAGTTATGAAGAATCCTGACTTTACATGTTGATGTGGTTACAAAAGATAGGACACTAGAACTTGTTCAGGATATTTCATTGTGGGCAGAGTTAAAAAACATAAGACTTAGGTCTTTAAACAGGGCTAGGTAAAATTGGAAATAAGTTTCAGATGGTCAGAAAGTATCTCTTGGTTTAGCTATTGCAAATAACCTAAGAAGTTCATTGTTGTTTTGTGAAATCGAATTTTACTACTGAAAAATTAAGGGAAATGTTATGTTTACTTTGAGGTCATAAAACATTATTAACATTTAAAAATTAGCATGGCCTTGATTCTGATCATAACTTTTCCTTTATCAGTTTCATGCCAGTACTGAGCATTTTGTGAACCTTAACAAGCATAGGCAAATGCTCTGCTTACCTGTGTTTGCAAGTGACACATTTGGTGGCACTTTTTATGGTCATTATTGAAGCTTAATAATTACTCCTGTATGCTCGAAATTACTTGTGTTCAGCTCTCTTTTTGCACTTCGGACATAACATTCTAATTATCTCTTTTTAGAATTTTACTGTATCTTTTATTTATGTATTTATGGGAGGAGGTAATTAGGTTTATTTATTTATTTTAATAGAGGTTCTGGGGATTGAACCCAGGACCTCATGCATGCTAAAGGCACACTCTGCCACTGAGCTATACCCTCCCCCTAAGTATCTCTTTCTCTCCTACCACATTGTGAATTCCTTCAGGGGTATGATTTAATTTTCTCTGTAGCCTCGGAGCCTGACACGTAGGATGGGCTCAGTTGTTTATTGAAGGAACAAATTAATAAACACATTTAGATACTCACTGTAATACATTAGCTTGAGTTCTGTTAATGTTTTAAAAACTTGCAAACATTGTGATGGAAAAAGTTGCATTATATTTGAAATAAAGTTGGTAGGAACTTAGACTAAAACAGTAAAAAGAATATTATTCTGTCTTATGTCCTCCTAATCTAAGAAATGACATCAGAGAGTATTTTCTGTTGCTTTGTCATCCTTAGCAGCTCAGCTGAAACATTAGTGGAGTAAGTATATGAGAAATGTGTTTACCAATGAAGACCAAGAGCTGACACCCATCTTAAATGAGAACTAATGCTCAATACCAAGAATGCTCTATTTAGTCTTAGGATGGATAAAGCAATCAATACATTTATAAATATTAGGACTTAAGTATGATCACTGTTTATAAAATTTTAAAGGAAGTTTTTAAATTGTGCAAATGATAACATGTATTGAAAAAAATTAAGACAGTACAGAAAAAGAACAAAAAAGGGAAATCCCCTATAGCTTGCTACTTGGAAGTAACCCAAACATTTTGCTGAACAAACTTCTAAACATCTCGCTATGCATTTATATGAGACCAACACATACTTTGTGCTATAGGTGGGATCATATTTAAAATATTTTCAATCAGCAAGGTGTCATGAGCATCTTTTGATGACAGTACATGGATATATGTCATCATTTTAAATGGCTGTATAATATTCCATCTCTGTATGCATACTCTAATTTTTTAATCCATACTTAGAATGATGGGCATTTAGGTTGTTTTAATATTTTTTATCTTACCTAAATACTCTGTTAACTCTTTTTGTGGATATCTTACCTAAATACTCTGTTAACTCTTTAACAGATAGATATATGAATATCTCTTTGAGACAAATTCCTAGAAGTGGGATTTCTGGGTTGAAGAGAATGCTTAAACATTTCTATGTCTTGCCTTCCAGAAAAGTTGTATCCACTTTGGACTTTCCTTAAGCAGTTTATAAGAATACTCATTTTTCTCACACTTTTGAATGCATTGGATTTTATTTTTAAAAATCTTCGAAAAAAAACTTTTCTTTACATTTTTACATTACCAGTGGAGTTATACATCTTTCCATATCTTTATTGGCTTGACAAACGTTTTGATGTTTTGCCTATAGCTCATGGTTGACAGCTCAAAGAGAGAAAAATTTGAGGGACGATGGATGCAAAAGCTCGAAATTGTTTACTTCAACACAGAGAAGCCCTGGAAAGGGACATCAAAACATCGTACATCATGGATCACATGATTAGTAATGGAGTTTTAACAGTATCAGAGGAGGAAAAAGTAAAAAATGAGGTAAAGGCCTCTGAGGCAGTCTGTTTCTTAAAAAATTTTTAGGATTTGTTTCAAAATTTGTACTGGTCTCCACTAATTTATGTTGCAGATATATTCTTTGTAGTATACTAAACTTTTTTTTTTTTTAGCCCACCCAACAGCAACGAGCAGCTATGCTAATTAAAATGATACTTAAAAAAGATAACTATTCCTACGTATCATTCTACAATGCTCTACTACATGAAGGGTATAAAGATCTTGCTGCCCTTCTCCATGCTGGCATTCCTGTTATCTCTTCTTCCAATGGCAAAGATTCAGTTGGTGGAATAACTTCATACGGTTTGTATCCATGATACCTTCTATCACAATAGCTACATTGCTGCAGTTTTGTCTTATTGCAGATGGAGCCTGCTAAAGAGACTGATCAGTTCACTGAAAAATACATATGAAAAACTTATAGTTGTTTTCGAATTTAAATATTTTTATTTGCATCTGTTACCTCTCACATTTTCTTGTCCAGTGAACTACTTACTGCTGAAGTAATAATGTACATCCTCTAATTTTTAGAGGTAATAGGACAATTTATAAGACTTTAAGTTCTCTAGTTTTGTGTTTATTGAGTTCAAGCATAGGGAAGAAGAAGAATCTTTGGAAATCTATGCTCTTGAAAGCAATTCCATATTCTTCCCTTTATACTCTCCTTCTCAATCTGCAATATGAGAAAGATTGGAGAGTCAGGGAGGAATAGGATGAGTAAGAGCAGATATAGGTGGAGATTTTCATTGTAGTCATCTTAAAAGGTGTATGTTTGCTTTTGTTCTGGGTGTTGTAAGAAATCAGAAAGTTGGAGTTACTGTGCTAGCTACATTTTCTTCTCTTGGAAATTCTGAGGCTAAGGTCTCAGCCTTGCTCTTTTTGGTTTTTATTTTTTTATTATTTGAGTAACCATTTCAACGTTTTCTTCATTTATGCTTCTTTTGTTTTGGATTTCAGTAAGGACAGTCCTGTGTGAAGGTGGAGTACCACAGAGGCCCGTTGTTTTTGTTACTAGGAAGAAGCTGGTGCATGCAATTCAGCAGAAGCTCTTCAAACTGAGTGGTGAACCAGGATGGGTCACCATATATGGAATGGCCGGTTGTGGGAAGTCTGTATTAGCTGCAGAAGCTGTTCGAGATCATTCTCTCTTAGAAGGTAAGTTTTGATTTCCATCGTTGACTAACAAGATATTCTTTAGGCATTGCATTAGTTTCCTTTTGCTGCTTTAACAGATTACCAAAATTTGATGGCTTAAAACTACAGAGATGTATTATCTTTTAGTTTTGGAGTTCAGAAGAACAAAGTAGTTCTTACTGGGCTAAAATCAAAGTGTCAGCAGAGCTGAATTCCTTTTTGGAGGCTCCAGGGAGAATCCTTTTCCTTGCATTTTCCAGCTTCTAGAGGTGACCTGCATTCCTTGACTCATGGTTCCCTCCCCCATTTTCAAAGCTGGCAGTGTGTAACATCTTCAGATCTTTCTTCTCTGATCTCTGCTTCTTCCATCACATCTCCTTTTCTGACTCTGACCACCTTGCCTCCCTGTAAGGGCCCTTGTGGTTACATTGGGTCTGCTGGATAATCCAGGATAATCTCATCTCAAAATTCCTAATATAATTGCATCCAGTCCCTTTTGCTGTGTAAGGTGACATATTTACAAGTCCTGTGGAACAGGATGTGGACATCATTGGAGGGCCATTTTTCTGCGTACCAAGGTGATTAAATTTGGATTTTATTTTCTGCCTAGCCTGTTACAATGAGATTTGACTAGCTAGACCAATAAATTCACGTATTATCAGATGGCATTTACTACTGGAATGAAGCTAGTTCCCTTGTATGTTAATAATTGAAAGAATTGTGGGATTCAGAAAGTATCTTGAAAGGTTGTCCAGCTTATATCCCTGCCTTTAAAGCAGTTCTAGACTTAACACCTTCCTGTCAGTTGAGTGTCTGTTTTGGCATAGAGTGCTGTAGGGAGGGAGACTGATGGAAACTCATGCCATTAATGGTCCCAGTGGTAATTCTCCCATGTATTTAGTGTTGTGTATTAAACTATTAATTCCATTTCTGTAATTAATTCTATCAGTCACTTATATTTAAAAATAAGTCTTTAGTAACTTGTCTGTTTTATGTGTAATCCCAAGAAAAAGAAAAATTGAGAGTTGACTGTAGTAACCAATGGGTGTTTGCAGGTAGGCTTTATAGATTCATTTGATATTCAATGACTGACTTTTCTTGCTTGTATCTATTCGTGTATTCAGTAAATGTTTGAGAACCTATTATGGAGCTTGGCACTGTTGTGGGCAATAGACATCTAAAAAGAAGGTATCTAAGGAATTTACTTACAGTCTGGTATGGGAGGCAGACATATAAACAAATTATGTTTTATGTGATAAATTGAACAGTAGAAACAAGTATTAAGGTACAAAGTTAGAACAAAGGAAGGAAGCATTATGTCTCTCGAGGAAGAAAATGGACAGGACAGGGTTCCTGAATGAGATGACATTTTAGGTGGAGTTTGAAGAAAGAATAGAAGTTCGCCAGATGGACTAGGCAAGGATGGAAGAGTAGGGAAGGTGGAAAGGGTATTGGGTAGTTACTGGAGTAGGCAAGGTCATACTGTGCAAAAGAGGGTTTAGGACATTAGGCAGGTGTACTGCTGATGCTAATGAGTCTGATAGGCTCTCAGTGTTCCCTGTCGGGAGTAATTGTACAGCTCCCTCAGTCTTTGCCTCCATCTATTAGTGAATTCTGGGTGGTTTAAAAAGATAGTTCCTGACTTCTAATTGTTTATAACTTTTTTTGTTTGTAATACATAGTCACCAGTTAAGGCAGATTATGATGAGATGACTGAATGGAAAGAGTAGTAAGCATCTGAGAGATTTAGAAATACAGAGGCTAGGGCATGTCTTTTGTACACCCCTGGCTTTGTTTCTACTTTCACAGCCTCTGTCAGCAGTATTGATCATACTTTTGTCAGAAGTATGCCCAATTCCTAAACCCTGGTTTTTCTCCTTTGTCATATAGAAATTTCCCAGGACTCAGTTCCATGCAAATCTCAGGGCCAAGGATTTGTTTTTATTTATTCACGTTTTTAGCTCTACTGCAAAGTTAATTACCAAGGATATTTCAGGATAAAATTGGTTTAAGTTCCTTTTGTGTGAAGAAATGGGTTTTCCTTTCAACATAATGATGAGTTTCCTTTAAAATATATTTTTATAATATGCCAATTTATAGGTTTTAAAGTATGCCCTTTAATGCAATTTAAACCACTATTATTGGAGTGAGTTTTCAATCTTCAGGGTTAAAATTGACCAACAACTTATGGAGTTAATTACCCCGGAATCATAACAGTTTTATAAATTGTGGTCTCAGAATAGATTTTAACTAATTTGAGGAAATATCAGAGATGCTAGCAATTGTCCAGTGCATAGTGAGCTTAATTCATATCCCTCATATGCTTTAGTGAGATCTCAAGTACAGAGGATTACATTAATCATATTCTTCAGTTCACAGTGCATTATCACATAAGACTTAGCTTCTTGCTTTATTTCCTTTTAAAAATTTCCTATTCTCATTTCCCTTTCCCTCCTCTAAAGGAAAACACACTCCTCCTTTGTGTCTTCTCTACACAACTGCAACACTACTTCATTTCTAACACCAGATGTGTGAGTTTTCCACATATCCAGCAATTTTTAACCACCACCTGGGTGTCATACTCTCTTCTGATAGCGTCTACCTGGAGATAGCATCAGATCCCATAGGTTAAGGGTTCAGTCCCACCATTCGGCCCCTCAACCCCTGCAGGTGCCAATTGCCAGTTCAGGTTGTTACCTGTGCTTCTGATGACTGTACTTACTAGATTACTGGTTTATTACACAAGAGTGAAACTCTGAAACAGCCAAGTGGAAGAGATGCACAGGGCACATATGTGGGAAGGGGTGCAGAGATTCTGTGCACTATCTGGATGCATCTCCCTGTACTTCATGTTCATGTATTCACTAACCCAGGTGATCCCTTTTGTGTTTTTATGGAGGCTTCATTACATAGGTAGGATTGATTAAATCATTGGCCATTGGTGATTGAATGCATTCTCCAGTCACTCTCCTCCCCCTGGAGGTCTGGGAGGTGGCACTGAAAGTTCCAACTCCAATCAAGTGATGGGTTCCCCGGCAACCAGCCCCCATCTTAGGTTATTTAGGGGCTTTCCACTTTATTAACTTAAACAGCTGGAGTTGAAAGGGGCTTGTTACATGAATAACATCAGTCACCCATTTCACTTTTGTACTCTGGAGCAATTTCAGGAACTGGAAACAAAACTAAGTATTATAGCAAAAGATATTTCTGGCTCTTATTTGGGAAATTACAAGGGTTTTAGAGCTGTGTGCCAGGACAAGTCAGAAGACCAAATCACAGAATCACCTCCCCATAGGTGATCTTTCTAATGTATTTAATGAATGTTCTTTGTAGGTGTATGTCTAATGTTTGTTTTCTTGTAAGATGTTTATGTTGTTGATATGCAAATATTTAAAGTTTGCTTAAATGTTAGTGTTATTCTGTATCTTATCTCTTGATGCTATATTTTTAAGATTTATCCTTGTTGTGTGTATTGTTCGTTATATTTAATTGCTACCTTCCATGGAGTACATCCAATACATTGTATTGTTAATTCTCTAGTGAACAGATATATAAATTGTCTCCAGCTCTGCTGCACCAGCAAAACTGGGCTGAACTTTTATAGGAGTGAGAATTTCTTGAGTATATGTAGCTAGGAACACAGTCACTAAGTTACAGGATATACAAATATCAGATCTGATTGTCTTCCCATCTGTGCATTCCCATCAATAGCATATGAGGGCGCTTATATCCTCACTTTCTTAGTGACACTAGGTATCATCCAGCTTTGCAATTTTTACCAGGCCAGCAGGTGTAAAGTGATGTCTTTTAATTTGCGTTTCTCTGGTAACTTGAGTTTGACCATTTTTTCGAAAGGTTTTTAGCCATTCGGGTTTCCTTGTTTATAAATTTTGTTGATATCATTTGTTTTTCCATTGGGATTTCCATTTTGTTGCTTTTTAGGAGTTTCTTGTATATTCTAGATAATAGGTCTTGTTGGTTTTTGACTTTGTAAATACTGTCTCCTTGTTTAGCATCGATATTAACTTTGTCCTGAATGTCCTTGATAGAAATCTTTAATTCTGATGTAGTCCAATTATTCCATTTTTTTTCTTTCTAATCTGTGCTTTTTCTTAAGTAGTCCTATTCATAGTCTTACCATTCATATTTAGCCTTTCAATCCATTTGGAGTCTGCTTTTGTATATCTACTAGTTTAAGAGTAGATACTTTTCCAAAGATAAATATTAATCTCTGTAGTTCACTTCCATTCTAAAATACAGGATTATTAGTTTTTTGTCATTTAATTGTAGTATAAAACTTTTTTTTTCTTTTGAAAGTATACAAACTTCATTAAAACTGGTTCCTATAGAAATTTTCTTAGAGTGGTGTTTGGTGTAAGTTAAAGACTATTATTAAGTTCTTAACTACTTACGCCTATATATTTTTAAAAAACTCAATTTCCTCTTGAAAGTTCAATCCTTTATTTATTTATTTTGATAGGGAAATTGTAAAGAGTTGACATATTTTTAAGCCATTCACACAATTGTATTTGAGTGCTGAGTTTTTAAAGCATAGAAGTTTTCTCCAGAGGTTGTCTGCCTATTTGCTTACTTCCTTCCCAAGATTTCCTTGATGCTGTTGTATTAGTAACTGCTGTGTGGATAAACCTCATGTGAAAATAGGATGGGTTAATTTTCTCTAAATAAAGGCAGTTTTCCCCTGATTAAGTTTCTCTGAATGAATTATAGGTACACACCTCATTCAAGGCTAAATTGCTCCCTCTTGTGCTCATAGTCAAGATGTTTAGATTCTTTCTGTAATGTGGAATTAAGGCTTCTGTATTTAAATGTCTTATTGTGATAGGAGATTTGCAGATCAGTTGGTCCTTTGGTCTGTTTGTCTTTTTTACTTTTAATTTTTTTGTGAGGAAGGTAATTAGGTTTATTTATTTACTTATTTTCTTAATGGACTGGGGATCGAACCCAGGACCTCATGCATTCTATGCATGCACTCTACCACTGAACTATACTCTCCCCACTGTTTCTGTTTCTTTTTTTTTTTTTAAGCTAATAGTGTTTTATTTTTCTTGCATATGTTAATAATACCCTAGTTTAGTTTTAAATTTAGGAAAGAAAGACCTTTGATGTAGATAATAGGTACTTAAATTTAAATCTGAAGAGTTTAATAGCTAATCAGGTTACTGTCTTTGTCTTATCTTTAATCCTGGTTTATAAAATTTTAAATAGGAAGCACAAATTAAAAATATACCTTAGGAGGAATAGGTAGCTTAAAACTTTGTTTTAAATATTACAGTAGTAGTATTTTCATTTAAAAAGAAGTAAAAATTCTTTTCACTTGGCCTTCTCTCCCTTCTCCTAAATTCTTCATCAGAAATAATCATGGTTAGTAGTTTAGAGTGAGTTTTTCCAAACTTTTTTTTCCTTTGCATGTACAAACATGTACACACACAGAATATAGCTATAACACTAAAGGAAGCCTCAGATACTTACTATTTCATAACTGTTGCCTTACGCTAAAGGAAGCCTAGAGGACTTCAGGAAGCTTTCAGGGGTAAAGCGTGGGACTTGTTATTTACCTTCTTCTAAGACATTGGCACTGGTGATTAAACCATGCTTCACAGCCCTGCCTTTACTTCAGTTACTGCAGTGTTCTCTCTTCTGGTCATTTGTTATCTTTTTAGATTTTCATGTAGTTCATTATGTTACATAACTCAGTTCATTGCCAAGTTCTGATCTAGGTCCCCTTCTTTCATTCCCAAGCCTTTGCCATACCTTCTAGACTTTCTTCCTCTGTGATCAGGAAACTCCTCTATATCATCAACCCTTCTTAGAGTGTTTACTTCCTTTCCTTACGTGAAACTGGCCAGTTCCCTGAGGATACCACTTTTTCCTTAGCTTTCTTCAGTGGTGTGGCAACTTTTTTTCCCTTTATATTCTATATGCTTGAGCACCAGGAAATGGATGGATACTGTCCTTGCTCTCTGTTGCCTCATCCAGACTATTAATATTCCGTTCTCCAGCTAAATTCTTTGTCCTTAGAGGTTCATTTTTCTAACCTTTCCCAATTATGTTATTACCATTTCATTCATTGATGATTGTTTTTATTAGTTACAAATTTAAGCTCTTTTCTTGTTGACACTCGTAGTGATTTTGATATCCATGTGGATGAGTCATCTAAAAACTTGCCCTGTCAGTTTCTTGACCTCTTTATCTGTAGTGACCATTTTCTTCACTCCTCTGCAACCGTATGCTTCACTGATCACAGGCTAGATCCTGGTCCTTGGCATTACCAGAAACATTACCACTTTTGATATCTTGACGTTAAAACTTCTGTTCCACTCTTTGCCTACCTCCGTCTCTTCTGTTCTTCAAGTTCGCTACAGTTTTCTGACCTATCAAGCCTTACCCATTAATTCCGTGATATCCTCAACGTTTGTCCCATCAGCCCCCTCCTAGGCTTGGGCCTACAGTTTTATTGCCCATCATTAAGTTGCTCCTTAGCACATACTCTCTTGGTTCTTTAGTTCTCTCCTTATCTTGGGTAAAAGCTGATTCCTTCTCTGTGCTAGGAGATGGAGTAGGTTTTCCTCTTGTTCCGTATTGCTTCATCCAGACGTTACTTCCTTTCTCTTTGCTGAAGAAAATCACTCAGCTGAGTTGCAATTGAAATTCATGATCATAAACCTTGGCAATTTTACCAAGTTTATTTAGTGGATGTGTAACCATTGCATTGGAGTTTGTAGGGTGTAATCAGAAAACAGTTTTACTCTTTCATTGCCTGTTCAAAACTCTTCTCTGGGATTGATTCTTTCCTTAGCCTTGTACAGGTTCAGAGTGTACAGGTAACCTGAAGTCTTTAAAAAGTCTTATTTCATCAATTGAAATGTAAGTCCTATTTAATACTCCAAACTTCATTTATAGTGTTCTCCCCTTCCTCCATTCGACCTGCTTCAGGCTTTGGAAGCCTGCAGTAGAAGAGGAGGTTAAGATGAACATTGCAGGGTGTTTCCAGTTTTTCCCTTTTGCAAATAATGCTGTGGTGAATATCCTTGCGAGGGCAGGCTAGTTTAGAATTTGAGCACTGACACTAGAGGTTTGAATCCCAGCTCTGCTTTATTAGCTGTGTAACCTTGGACAATTTACTCCACCTTTCTATGTCTCAGTTTCCTCATCCGTAAAATGAGGGTAATAGTGTCTGCTTGATAGTCCACTCTGATTAAATGTAGATTAACATATAGAGTTCTTAGAATGGTGCTCAGTAAATATCTTTCATAAGTAGATCTTTGCACATATGCAAATATTTCTTTGGTTGTTTGAATTTTTTAAGTAGTGATTTCTCTTTGTACTTATTTGTGAATACCAGTAAATAAATTGCCCTTTGGTATAATGTAATTCATTTATCTTTGTATCTATTTTTTGCTTTTTCTTATACTTGTATAACCACATAATTTAAATATGGTTAATGCCACTGGTCTGATCTAACGCTACTATTCCTCATATTTCACATTCTTGCATTTTTTTCTATCTATATAGAGCTGATTTATACAAAGTATAGTATATAAAAGCTAAAGATTTTTAGCTCCCGATAATGTGTAAGTAAAGATATGTATTTTAAGATGTTATGACTTAATTAACAAAAATGATGATTACAGTTGACAGTAACAGTAATAATAATGGCTATCCTTATATCATGCTTATGTGTTCAAAGCTTAATATTTGTAAAGTACTCTCAGATTCATATCACTAATAATCCTATCTGTTATAACCTTTCACATTTAACAAAGCAAATTCACATTTTATATCATTAATTTCTCACAGTAAACTCTGAAATAGGTGGGGGTGAACAGTCCTATTCTAGTGCAATCAATGAGACCGAGATTAAGTGATTTGCTAAAGACTGCACAGCTAGTAAGCAGTAGAGCCAGGCTTGAACCTAGCGTCTTCTTTAAGTCTCTATATGAGAACCATAATGAGTGACTTAGGTGTTCCTGGACATCAGTGGTTCTCAGTCAGAGGTGACTTTGCCTCCCAGGGAACATGTGACAAAGTTTGGAGACTTTTTTGGTTGTTGTAACTGAGGAGGGAGCATCTGATGGACAGAGGCCAGGGAGACTGATAAATATCCTACAATACACAGGACAGTCCTTCACAACAAAGAATAATCTGGTCCACAATGTCCAGGGTGCTTAGGTTGAGAAACAATGCTGTACAGTGATCACTGAGGACATAGGACAAAGACTGAAATGTTGTTTGATAAGATTTTACTGATAGGCAGCAGATTTACTCCAAACTTCAGTTTCTCCATATTTTCAACTTTTCTTAGATTCAGGCTGTAAAGCTCAATAATACCCTACAAAAAAAAATACATACCCTGAATTGAGAGAAGCTGAAGATGTGATGAGATTAAAGATTGGAACAAATCAGAACTTATCTATAAAGTCTTTCAAAGGAGGACTCCTGTTCAGAAGCCTTAAATTTATTATTCTTTTCCTCACCAGTTTGTTTCCCAGGGGGTGTGCATTGGGTTTCAGTTGGGAAGCAAGACAAATCTGGGCTTCTGATGAAACTGCAGAATCTTTGCACACGGTTGGATCAGGATGAGAGTTTCTCCCAGAGGCTTCCACTTAATATTGAAGAGGCTAAAGACCGTCTCCGCATTCTGATGCTGCGCAAGCATCCAAGGTACAGATGATTGCATTTAGTTGGTATGTGAAGTCCCAATGAGACTTCACTACTAACATCTTGAGAACATTGTAGCCTTTTCTTGTTGTTGGATAGAGGGTCTAACAAAGAACTGTTGCTTTCCTGCTGTTCTCTCTCATAAAAAAAAAAGTGTCTGCCACTGGCCTTCTTTGCATCCTACTTGCCATGTTGTCTCTTATGTACCATTGTAGGTGCTCAAAAAATATTTATTAGCTAGGTGAGTTAGTCAGTAGTCTTTGCTAGAAGATGCAGCCTTCTTACCTTAAATCTATTCATTCTTTTTTTTTTAAACCATTTTAGAAATTTATTTAGTTTACAATATCATATTTTTAAAATTGAAGTATAATTGATGTACAGTATTATGTTACAGGTATACAATATAGTGATTCACAAATTTTTAAAGATTATACTCTATAGCTATTATAAAATATTGGCTATATTCCCCTTATTGTACAGTAAATCTTTGTATCTTATTTTATACCAGATAGTTTGTACCTCTTAATCCTCCCACCTCTGTCTCCATCCTCCACCCTCCCTCTTCCCTTTCCCCACTAGTAACCACTAGTTCCTTTTCTATATCTGTGAGTCTGTTTCTTTTCTGTTATATTCACTTGTATTTTTTTAGATTCCACATGTGATATCTTACAGTATTTGTCTTTCTCTATCTGATTTATTTCACTTAGCATAATTCCCTCCAAGTCCATCCATGCTGTACACTAGAAACTAATACAACATTTTAAATCGACTGTACTTCAGTTAAAAAGCAACCAACCAACGAACCCATTTAAGATATGGGCAGAAGAACTCAACAGACATTTTTCCAAAAGAGGAAATGCTGATGGCCAACAGGAACATAAAAAGTTGCTCAGCATCACTAATACCAGGGAAATGCAAATCAAAATCATGATGAGACATCATCTCACACCGGTCAGCATGGCCATCATCAAAAAGAATACGAATAACAAATGCTGGCAAGGATGTGGAGAAAAGGGAACTCTTGTACATTGTTGGTGGGAATGTAAATTGATGCAGCCACTATGGAAAACCTCCACTACGGAGGTTTCTCAAAAACCTAAAAATAGAACCACCATATGGCCCAGCAATTCCACTCCTGGGCATATAACTGAGAAGAATAAAAACATTAATTCAAAAAAATACATACACCCTCTTATTAACAGCAACATTATTTATAATTGCCAAGATATGGAAGCATCCTAAGTGCATATCAATAGATGAATGGATAAAGAAGATGTAGCATATATATGCGATGGAATACAACTCACTCATAAAAAAGGTTAAATCCATTATTTCTAACAGATAAACACAGAACAAGAGAGAGAATAAATGTAGGCAACTGATAAAAGACTGAGTCAGGAAGGATTATTTATTTAATGGGACCCTTTTGTTGTGTTGTTTTAGTTTTAGGTACACATGTAACTCTTCAACTTCCATGTACTTGAAGAGTTTATTTCAATAGTTTATTTATTCAATATTGAATGTGCTAGACACATAATGAAAATTCAACAATTTTCATTAGCCAGAAGGGAGACAACAGCTTAGTTGCTGTTTGTGTTTAAGAGTTAAGGGATTTAGTCAACAGTTTGATTTCTGTGATCTAGCAGCCATTCTTTCATTTGTTCCTTTAACCAACAGTGAGTGTTGTGCTGGGTTCCAGGTCAGTGCTACCAGTACAGAGATGAATGAAGTATTCCATGTGTGTGTAACAGTAAATTGGGCAAGCATTAGGTATTGGCTCTGAATTTTTTTTTAATGTCCCAGTGTACCTGATGATGCAGTATACTTTCATATGTAACAGTGGCTGAGTACAGCAGTGATTCTCAAATTGGTAAGGGGATTAATATCAGAGTATTGAGTTAGAGGAATAATTTTTGGAAAAAGCCTCCTAGTGATTACAATGGACACTCACTACAGAGGGCAAGTTCCCGTCTCTCTGGCTTCTTTTTCCTCCAGATCTCTCTGTTATTTCCCCCTCCCCTTGATAGTCACTAGTATCCATTTTCCTGGAGAAATAGGATTGAGACCATTAGCCATTCCCTCTTTTCTTGTTCATCTTTCTTACTTTGCAAAGTAACAGTGATTTCTGTTTAGGAAAATAGTGTAACCACTCTCAGATGTATCAGACCATGGCATATAAAGCCAGTCATATTGTTTTTCAGCAGCATTTTGGTTTATACTTTTGTAATTTTCCAACCTGTTTATGTTTCTGGAGTCTTTTTTTTTTTTTTTTATTGTAGTATACAGAAGTAATGTACCATTCAGGTAACAATGCTAGTGGATAATTATGCTGTCAGGTTTTAGTTTTATTTTTTTTCCTCCATTTGTTCTGGTGAGTTTAAAAAAGTTTTCGGAGGAACCAATCAAGAATCGGTACAGAAGTTCTTTGTCATTATGAATAAACAAACTGATTTCTTAGATGGAAAAAAAATCCACTAGTGTATCAGATATTCTTGATGGTGCTTCCTGTTAGGTCAGAACATACAAAATTTCTAGTTTCGTAGGTAAAAAATGGTCAAATATTGTCATTGTCTTATAATTCATTTTAATGCTAACCTGAGCCCAATTCTTGTTTGGTTTTGGTGCTTAAAGACTGAATTGGAAAAATCCCATTATTTGAATAGTTCTTTTTAGACACTAGGTAGCTGGTTTCTAATACTTACATGGTTTACACAGTTCTCTCTTTATAAGCCACTTAGCTTTAGTACATAGTGATTTGGGATGGAAGGGGAGGGGGAAAGTCTCTAATTTTTTTTCCTTATCAGTATATTGTGAAAGGGATATCAAAAAGGAAAAATAATGAGATAGACATTTATTCTTAACTTTTTAAAAATTTTGTAAATTTAAAAAAACCCTAGTGGCATTCTTTTTTTTTTTTAATGAAACTTAAATGTCATTAGTGACTCAAATCAGTTTTTTCTCATTAGGTCTCTATTGATCTTGGATGATATTTGGGATCCTTGGGTGTTAAAAGCTTTTGACAATCAGTGTCAGATTCTTCTTACAACCAGAGACAAGAGTGTTACAGACTCAGTAATGGGTAAGAGTTATTAATTATTAATAGTTCTTTTATGTTCTCAGTTACATTTAAGTATGTGGCATACCAAATTACTTACTATGTCTTGTGATTTCACAGGTCCTAAATATGTAGTCCCTGTGGAGAGTGGCTTAGGAAAAGAAAAAGGACTTGAAATTTTATCCCTTTTTGTTAATATGAAGAAAGCAGATTTGCCAGAACAAGCTCACAGTATTATAAAAGAGTGTAAAGGTATAATTATTTATTTTGTGTTTGAAGGGGTTATAGAGATATTAATTTACCCTTTTGAAAAAGTAAGCTAATGAACATGACAGTTTAACTCATGAACATCCAAAAACTTTACTAGAATATTTAGTGTTTTAGGTTCTTCTCTGATACCATAAATGGGTAATAGTACTTTGTTACTCATTCATTATTTAAAATAATATTTAACAAATACCCACTATATGTTATGAAAAGGGTGAGATGAAGATGTGACCTCTGTTGTCAAAGAATAAGAAATATAATATGTGAGAGTCAGAGCTTTAAATTTTTTTGGTTGGGATTTTATAAAAATAGTGTTCTAATTTGATAAATAAAAACAAGTGTTGTCTGCTTAATTTGCAGTTTTTATTAGTGAAGTTAAAGTTTACTTGTTTATTGAATATTTGCATTTTAAGAAATTACCTTTGACTCACTTTTCTTTTGTGATGTAAATATTTTAAATTGATTTTTAAATATAACTATGGAAACTATTAGCTCTTTGTCATATTTTTCCAAATATTTTCCCCTAGTTTTTATCTGCCTTTTAATTTCCTTTGTGGTATTTTTTTTGACACACAGAAATTTAAAATTGTATAAAGTCAAATCTATCAACTCTTAAGGTTATTTTTTCCTCGTTGTTACTGCTTGTAAATAGTTCTTGTTTTTCTTTCTGCCAGGAAATAGATACTTGGTTTTGAGTTAATTGACTTTTTTCCCTAAGTTTATGATATTTTATGACTTGATTTGTATTCATTATAAAGGTGATGCATGTGCATTTTGAAACATTTTAAAGAAGTGTGTATGATAAAGAAAAAATAGAAATTATCCATAATCTGATAATTATTAGTATCCTGAGAGTATTTCTCCTAGTCTTTTAGGACATATAAAATCTTGAAAAAAAAAATTGAGATTATAATACAATGCATAATCTTGAATCTTGTCCTTTTTATATAATAAATCTTGAGCATTTTCCCATGTCATTAAATGTCTTTTGAAAATAATTTACCAGTGGCATAATGTTATGATACATTATATACCAGATATTATTCAGGACTTTAAAATATGATTTTTTTCAGTCATTTCCCTGTTATTTAAGATTTTTCACTATTAAAATAGTGAATAGTGCTACGATGAATATCCTTAAATGAAGTACTTTTCATTTCTAATGATTTCCTTAGAAGAAATACCTAAAGTGAATACCTAAAGAGGTATAAATATTTTAAGGCTCTGGATAGCATGCAGCAGAAATTGTTTAAGAATAAACTGATTCTTAACTTAGTGGCAATTTGGAAAGAGGCAGTATTAAGACAATGACTTTTTTTTTTTTTTTTTTTTAGGTTCTCCTCTTGTAGTGTCTTTAATTGGTGCACTTTTACGTGATTTTCCCAACCGCTGGGAGTACTACCTCAAGCAGCTTCAAAATAAGCAATTTAAGAGGATAAGGAAATCTTCATCTTACGATTATGAGGCTCTGGATGAAGCCATGTCTATAAGCGTTGAAATGCTAAGAGAAGACATCAAAGATTATTATACAGATCTTTCCATCCTTCAGAAGGATGTTAAGGTGCCTACAAAGGTAATAGAAGGACCAACAATCCTTGTTATTGGGTATTTATGGCATATAACCTTTGGTATAGTACTGAGGATGTTGTTACAGAGAATATTGGAATTATAAGACCTGTGTGACTGAGGTGGTGGGGTGGAGGGTGTAGAAATCCCACTGCTCTCAGTTTCCATCAAGGTCTCAGTGTTGAACTCAAATGAGTTACCTATTTCTCAGTGGTTCTAGTGAAGCTGGAGAACCATCTGACTTCTTTAGAACTCTTTCTCTTTTCTATTTGAGCTTATGAAATGCACGTATTATTCAGGGCTTTAAAATATTTTTTTCTGTGTGTTAACATCTTGTCTGTGATTGTGGTCATTGTGCATTGTGATACATTAAATGTGATGCATTAAATGTGATACATTTAAAATGATTCTAGGTGTTATGTATTCTCTGGGACATGGAAACTGAAGAAGTTGAAGATATACTGCAGGAGTTTGTTAATAAGTCTCTCTTATTCTGTGATCGGAATGGAAAATCATTTCTTTATTATCTACATGATCTTCAAGTAGATTTCCTTACAGAGAAGAATCGCAGCCAGCTTCAGGTACTTGCACTCTGTACATTTTTTTTTAACTTCTAAGTTTGAAATGATTTTTGACTTTCAGAAAAGTTGCAAAATAGTAGAGTTTCTATGCATATACCTTTCACCTAGCTTCCCCTCAATGTTTTAACATCTTTACATAACTATAATACAGCTATCAAAGCCAGAAAATTAACATTGATACAATACTGTTAACTAATCCACAGACTTTATTTGAATTTCGCCAGCTTTCTCACTAATGTCCTTTTTGAGATTCAGATCCAATTCTGGATTCCATGTTGCATCATAATGTCATGTTTCCTTAGTTTCTTCAAATTTATGAAAGTTCCTCAGCTTTATTTTATGGTCACTTTTGAAGAGTGCTAGCTAGTTATTTTGTACAATGTCCCTTAGTTTGGATTTGTTTGATATTTTCTCCTGACTAGATCGAGTTCATATATTTTTGGCAATAACACCACAGAAATGCTATTGTGTCCTTTTCAGTGCATCATATCAGGGTATTGATATGTCTTATCAGTGATATTAACATTGATTACTTGGTAAAGTTTGGCTCTCCACTGTAAAGTTACTTAAAAATTATTTAATTATTTTTTCCTTTTGTGATTAATAAGCATCTTGTGGGGAGACTCTCTATACATTCTTAAATAGCTTTGGAAACTGGAGTTTCTGTGATGCTTATGTTATGTAATTATTTCTGTCCTCTGAAATGTTTCGTTTGGGTTTCAGGATCTACACAAGAAGATAATCACTCAGTTCCAGAGACATCGCCGGCTACATACTCTTTCACCAGATCAAGAGGACTGCATGTATTGGTACAATTTTCTGGCCTATCACATGGCCAGTGCTAATATGCACAAAGTAAGATGACCCATTTAAAATTTATTTTCTTTTATCTCACTTTTATTTTGTCCTATGTTTACAATTTTATTGCTAAAAGTAGGATTGTAACGTATGTAAGTATTTTTGTTTTTGTTATTGTTTTTACCTGCAGTAGACAAAAGGTACCTTAGTAATTGCAATAAATGAACCACTTAAAGATTCATTCTTCATACCTGTAGCTATCCTTTATGGGTGGTATAGATTTGCTTTTCAGTTTTAAAAGGAAATGGGAGGTGGGAAAGTATATTCATTCATTCAACAAATTTATTGAGTGCCTGTTATGTACTGGTGTTGTCCTTCATTATGAAGGATATACCACAGGCACTAAGTCCCTGCTCTCATTGAATTTACATTCTGGTGGGAGACTGACATGGGACAAATATATACTATGTCAAGGGGTAGTAAGTGCTCAGAAGAACAAAGCATAGAAGGAGAGAGAAAGTGATGATACGTGGGTAGAATCATCATGATTTGCTGATGTATTTGATGTGCGTTGTAAGAGAGAGTCCAAAATGACTTCAGGTTTGTGCGGTGGAAATATCAGTGTTGCTGTGAGTTGAGATGGGGATATCTGTGGATCAAACAAGTATTTTTGGGGGGATGAAGGGAAGGTTAGGGACTCATTTGGAATATATTAAGACACCTGGCTGGAAATACTGAGTATATACTTGGAAATGTGAATCTGGATTTCTGGGGAAAATTACTGATTAAAGATAAAAATTGGGAATCATCAACACGTAGATAATATTTGAAGTGATGACTATCGGCTATTCAAAATGTTAACATTTTGGAAAACTATATGTACTTTGAGTAACTTTTCTATGCTTAGGTATATCATCTCTTGGTTAGAAATAAGGTGTACTGTCGTAGCCTGTTTTTTTTCCTTCACCTAGCAAAATACAGTTTACATCTAATAGTCTACATTGGAATGATAGTATTCCAGTAAATATCTGTGCCCTACTTACTTAACCAAACTGTAATTATTGAACATTTAGGTTGTTTTCAGTTATTTTCCCCTGATGATGCTGTAATGGACATTCTTGTTTGTCTTTGCACCTGTATTATTTCCTTTGGAAATTCTTTGAACTGAAATTACTGGGTCAATGCATCTTTTTAAAAACTTGATAGTATGGTAGTGTGACAGAATTCAATTTCTTCTTACTTTTTTAGCCTTTATTTCTAATTTTTAAAGGTAATGGCTAATTTTCATTGGAAAAGTTTAGGGAAGAACTGAAAGAAGAAAACGAAGATCACAACCATTGCAGATGTACATAATGCTTCTGTGTGTATTTTGCTGGATCATTTTGCTGCTCAGATACACACACTTGTTCTTTAAAACCAGAATGGGATCATAATAGAAGTAGTCTTATATCTTTTTTTTTTCATGGTTATCTTTTTATGTCAGTTTATATAGAATGATGTAATTTGTAAAGCTACATACTTATATAGCTACATTATGGTTGTTCAGTTGGTTGATGGACAGTTACATTGCTTAAGCATACTTATCTGACTTACTTGCTTAGGACACATTTATAAGTGTAATTCTGGGTAAGTGGTGTATACAGTTTGTCAAACTGTCTTCTAGAAGGGTGTCCTGATTTCCATCACTGCTAGCAGTGTATGAGAAATTTTAATTTCTTCTGATGCCAGTAGCATTCATTTTAGCCTTTAGAAATCTGATATTAAAAATTAGTAAATTTTTGTTTCTTTTTGATTACTACTGATGTTTTTGGCCATTTGTACTTTTTATTTTGTGAATTTGCTCTCATCCATTGTCTTTACCTATTTTTCTATTGGAATGTTTGTCTTACTGTTTTATTAGAATTTTCTATAAAAAAGACTAGCCCTCATCATTCATACATGTTATAAATAAATCTTTTTCCTGGTTTATTTTTTGTCTTAAGTTTTATTTGTATTGTTTTCTACTATATTAAAGATTTGAATTTTTATGTTGTTAAATACACCACTGTTTTTCTTTTTGGTATTTTGCTTTTGGTATCATGTTTATAAAAGTTTCCTTCACCCCAGGGTTACAAGAATAGTAAATATCTGTATCTTCTAGTATTTTTTGAAGTTTCTATTTTACATTTAAATCTTAAATCCAACTGAAATTTATTTTGAGTCAAGGTGTAAGGTCCATTTTATGTTTCTTTGGAGTGCTTAATGATGTGTTCTTTTCATCCTTAAACTCTAGACATCTAGTTTCTCTCAGTAGTGTTAGGATAATGATGGTAGACTTAAAATACTTTGATCTCTTTAACAGTGATCCTGATCTTATTTATTTGTTTTTAAAGGAACTATGTGCTTTAATGTTTTCCCTGGATTGGATTAAAGCAAAAACAGAACTTGTAGGCCCTGCTCATCTGATTCATGAATTTGTGGAATACAGGCATATGTTGGATGAAAAGGTATATATTAATATGGGGAATAAGTCCTTACAGGACATCTCATTTTGACACTTAATTCTAGATTTATTAGTGGAGATAAGCAAAATAGAAGAAGTGAAGAGCAATAGTTTTCTTACTTTAATCTTTGATTATCCTAATTATTTTGCTTCCTCTCCTACTGGGAATATGAATAGGATTGAGGTTTGAAAGCCGTGGAAGTAAAGTGTTCAGTGTTTTAAAAAAAAAAAAGAATGTGTTAAGAAAGTAGTACTTTGATAATGAGATTTTTTACACTGTGTTTAGAATTCTGAAGAGGATCACTTTGTATTTGTTACCTAATGGTTGGCTATTTAATTTTAGCTCATAGAGAAAATATCTCATTTAAGCCTTTAAAGTAACAAGATCACAGAATCAGAAAAAGGTCAGATCTTGGCTCTGGTTATGTTTCTGAGAGGTTTCATTGTGTTCATAGGATGGTACTGTCTGTGAGAATTTCCAGGAGTTTTTATCTTTAAATGGACATCTTCTTGGACGACAGCCATTTCCTAATATTGTACAACTGGGTCTCTGTGAACTGGAAACTTCAGAAGTTTATCAGCAAGCTAAGCTGCAGGCCAAGCAGGAGGTCGATAATGGAATGCTTTACCTGGAGTGGATGTAAGTAGGTTAGGAGAGAAACCAAAGGGAGCAGACTGCTAACTATGTCATTATTTTTCAGGTAGCAAATAAGTTCACTCCAGGAAGATTTAACTACTTTGGAAAGGGCTCAAACTTTTAACAGGCATTCTTATTGAAAAGTTGTAGAGAAACAACCATAGGAGAAATATATATTTTCAAAGAGTCTGTAGAGATAGAAGCTTGCCTATAAAGATGAGTTTTGACAAGTCATCCTGAATATTAGTATCAAATGCTTTACTAATTGTAATACGGTGTAGTAGCAAAGAGCATTGTTTTTGAAACCACAAACCTAGGTTTGAGATGCTGTTCTTAAACCTTAAAGTTTTGTGATTTTGAACAAGGTACAGGTTCTCCTTTCTCATACGTAAAATAGAGATAACAGTCCTTTGAGGTAACTACTATTTTTGTGAAGATTTAAATGAGAAGTTGGATATAAAGTGATGAGCACTTTGCCTTACATGTAGCCCTCATTAAACTTCTGCTGAATCCTGATTCTTCCAGCTCCTAAAAGAGGCCATTCAATTGTGCTTTTCCCTTAATCTTACCAATTAGTAAAAGGAAAGGGTAAATTAATATCTTTTTAATGCCTATTTCATACTGTATGCTCACATACGTTATTCATTTTATCTTCAAAACAACCTTATAAGGTAAATATTATTTGCCCTATTTTATAAATGAGAAAATTGAGGCAAGGACAGGTTAAGACTTGACTAAGTTCATGTGGCTTGCTGAATGGAATTTAAACTGAGTCTAGCTTTATTTTTCATGCTCGTTCTATATGCCATACTTCTCTTATAGCTAAAAATAATAAGTATAAATGGTCATCTTTTCATATGTGTAATTTGTATCTAAATTGACCTCTAGGTTGTTGTCTGTGATCTATAAAGCCCTAGACCCTCTTTCCAAATAATTCAGGCTGCCGTGGGTGATTCCTCTAATTCAGTTTAGTTCAACAAACATTTGAGTTTCTCTAATGTACTAAATACTGTTACTGGATGCTGAAGCTCTCCCCAAGTTGCTTACAGTCTAGTAGTGAAGAAAGAAGTTTAAGCAAATAATCATAATATAATGTGATGAATGCAACAGAAGTATGTAAAATAGTGTAACTGAAACGTGGGTAATTGACTTGGATGGGTGAGGAATTCTAGGAAGGTTCCATAAAGGAGAGAGTTTAAAATTTTGTAATTTAAAATTTTAATTTTTCATTGACTTTATTTTTATTTTAATGCAATCCACGTTCCTGATTTAAAAAAATCAGTATTAGAGGGATATAAAATGAAAAGTCAGACTTCTCATGTTCCCCTACCTTCTCACTTCCCAGTTAACCATTCTTTTAACACTTTCTTGGGAAGAGGTTTCACTCCCTGGAAGCGGCCACCTAACTCATTAAATCTGTCTGTATTCTAGAATACTTGTTTACCCAATATTGTAGCATTGTCTCATTTTATGGTGATTGTTTACTTGTTTTTCTCCCATAGTTGTCCATCTGTTCTGTGGTAAAAGACGTTTGGAAGTTAAAATAACAGGTTCTGGCCCTAGACTGCCTGGGCTTGAATCCTAGCTCTATTATTTTTCAGCTGTGTATCATTGGGGGAATGTTATTCAGCTTCTCTTCTAGTGGTACTATTTCATAGCATTGTGAGGATTAAGAGAGTGTGTGTGTGTGTGTACAGACATACCTAGATCATAGAAAGATAGAAAGTGCTCAATAAATATTAGTTGTTATTACGAATACCATTTAGCATTTTGCCTTCCATGTAATTGGTATTCAGTTGAAGTTTGTGGAAGACTGACTGAATTCATGTTTTAGTTTTTAGTTAGTGGCTGAAATAGAATTTTAATAATCAAACATGGGCGTAAGTTTAGTTCTTTGTTCTCTTTTGAATTGTTGAGTTTTTTTTTTTTTTTTTTTTGTTTCATCAACTGCATTTCAGTCTGTAGTATTCTCTCATAGGGTGGTTAATCATTTATAGCTGTATTTTTTAAGTTGGGTCTGACCAGGTCATATTCAAAGAATGTGTTATTTTTCAGTACTGGGAAGCTTTTTGTTTTTCCCTGTAGAACATTTAGGATAGTATAAGCTTAATTTAACTGAGTTTCAGTTTTCAAAGAAATCATTTATTCGTGTATTTGTTATTTATCTAATACTTTTTGACCATATGCCCATCAATTTGACAGGTCACTTTTTGAGTTTTGAGGAATTGAGTAGATAGATCAATGGGAAGTATTTTCTTAATCTGGTTCTCTAAACTTTGCTAGTAACTTACCTGTTTTTCTTCTAGATTCTCATCACTCTAATTCTTATAGTTTATTTTATCACTTCTAGTAAAGTTTAATAATTGTAGGCAAGATTTAAGTCTGATTTACCTTTGTGTTCCCTTTTTTCATTTGGTCTGTTTTATGTGTGGTTAATTTTTTTAAAGAATAACAAGTGGCATCTTGTGCCAGGCACTGTTTATTTAGAGCAGGTATCATTACTCACTTTTTACATATGAGGAAAATGAAACTTACTAGGTTAAGTAATTTGCCTAAGT
Organism: Camelus bactrianus; assembly: GCF_048773025.1. Classification (NCBI taxonomy): domain Eukaryota; kingdom Metazoa; phylum Chordata; class Mammalia; order Artiodactyla; family Camelidae; genus Camelus; species Camelus bactrianus. Next base: position 36,645,107 of record NC_133550.1, on the reverse strand, counting down.
TTACATACCTAATAAGTAGCAGCAGCAGGGTTACCCTTTAGGTTTATCTGATTCCTAACTTTTAACTCTTTTTAAAAATTAAAAAAAATTTTTTTACTGAAGTATAGTTGATTTACAAGGTTTCAGGTGTACAGCAAAGTGATTCAGTTGTACATATATATGTATATATAAAATACGTATTTTTTTCAGAGAACCTTTGGCTCTTAAAATATGCCATTTAACATATTTACCCCATAATGACTGGGGTATATATATGTGGAATTTTGACATTTTTAATATTTTCTCCATTTTTAGTATACATTACATTCCTTTACCCTTTAGCCTAAGTGAAATAATGTAATATCTATATTAGTGAAATAGAGAGTAATTAGCAGATTAAGGTACCAAAAAAATAACGTTACTTTTTTTCTCTGTATCTGAATAACTGTAGTTAGAGAAAAGCAGTTTTAAAGTGCATCATCATCATGGTGGGTGTAATGTCATACTTTAGTTAGGAAATGAGGTTCATTTTGCTATAGCTCTTTCCTTCTAAAAAAGGATTTTTTCTGAAGATACCCTTATATAATGTTTTCTCTGCACATGTTATTAATGTATCAGAGGAAAATAGAAAGTGATACGTATTTGATTAACTGGATTCCCAACTCACTGATACTTGTGACACATGACAGATTGCTTGATGTAGGGTAACATTTGTTTTAAAATGCTGCTTTGTTATATCATGCTTTTTTCTTCAGGTGATCTATGCTGTCATTTACACGTTGGTAATTTAATTTTAAGAGTTTCATTTTGGGAAACAACTATGTAAAAGATGATGTATTACTGAAAGAAAATAATTACTTTTACTTTATTTATTGGGTTTCTATTCATTTTTTCCTTGTGTATAGAAACAAAAAAAACATCAAGAATCTCTCCCGCTTAGTTGTCTGCCCCCATACAGATGCTGTTTACCATGCTTGTTTTTCTGAGGATGGTCAAAGAATAGCTTCTTGTGGAGCTGATAAAACCTTACAGGTAAAGCCTGTCTTTTGAGAAAAATTGAAAGAGTCATGTACCTGATACTGTGCATATTGGGATATATTTAAATCCTAAAATTCAGGAAAATTACACATTAAGAATAGAGAAATATTTAGATCTCTTGGTCATTTAACGAACGCATTCTCTACAGATTTAACAGATGTGGTTGTGTGTTTTATAATTCTAAACTTGCCAGGTGACACTCAAGTGCCTTTTACCCTAGCAGTCAGTTGCTGTCATCCACGTGCCAGCTAAGGGTAGTGAGGAAATGATAAAAGACACAAGGACCTCATAGCACAGTGAAGAGGGCTGTGATTAAAAAACAGTGATTAAGTAAAATACCTATTTTATCATAGGCTCAGTCATAGATTTCTGACTGTAAATAGGAATTGGATAATTTTGTAAGGTGCTTGAAGGAATTTTCTTTAATTTCTCATTTGTTTTCAGAAAACACGAATGAGTGCTTTTCGTTAAACTAGTACTCTGTCTTTTAATTTTGAAGGAAATAAAATCAAATTAATTGAAACGTTTAAGATGGCAAGACTATGACTGTAAGCCTTATTTCTATATGTGTACTTTATTACTGATTTTATTAACTTTGGCTTTTAGACTGCAGAAATAAAGCACGTTGAAAGAGGTGTTTCCTATTTGATTGTTAAGGATTTGCCAAACTATTTGCAAGAACTGAAGCTGTATTGCCAGTTCTTTTTACTGATATTACAAACATTTAACAGTGGGTCGTTCTCTATGTTAAGGCATCTGAATTCTGACAGAAATTCTGATTTTTTGAGTGATACTGCCAAAGTTCGTTTCTGTTGCAAAATAACAGTGATTAAAATCTTCTAAGATTTTTATTGAATGATGGCCCCTGGTTAAGTGGTTATAGTAAAAAGATTTTGTTGTTGCTTGTGCAGGTATTTAAAGCTGAAACAGGAGAGAAACTTCTAGAGATCAAGGCTCATGAGGATGAAGTGCTTTGCTGTGCATTCTCTGCAGATGACAAATTTATAGCAACCTGTTCAGTGGATAAAAAAGTGAAGGTAGGGAAATATTTTCTTCTTGAGTTGTAATCACCACAGAATTTATTTTCTTTTTCTATAATAGAGGGACTAGAGTAAGTAGGGTTAAAGGACTCTTGCCTGTTGACCTGCTAACTTAAGGCCAACCAATTTTTATCCATTGTAAATTAATTTTTTTATTTTTAAGCACCTGCAAAAGTGCCTAGGCTGATCAGCCTGTGATATTTACCAGGCAGCTGGGAAAAACAATTAAAAATTAATGAATTTGCCTGACATTTATTGGCAAGTCTGTGGGATAAATATCAGTTGAAATCTTTGAGTGTACTGTGATTAGAAGTGTTGCTGCACAAAATTATCGTCTGAGATCAGATTCCTGTTGTAAAATACATAATTTGTGAAATACAACCCAGACTTTTTTTTACCTTTATGAACTAGCTTATATTCAGTGCAACACCAGATGGATGAACAAACTAACAATCAGGTTACTAGTCTAAAACATAAATATAAAAATTACCCTGTGGGTTTTTTTCTCTCTTTGTTAATTTTTCTTTTTTGTCTCTAAATTTGGCTCTTAGCTAGAGTATTCATGTGGAATTTTAGAGAAACTGAAGTCTTAGGGAATGCTTTGTTTGATAAATGGAGGGGAAACCTCACTTCATGCTTTTTTCCAGAAGGGTTGTGGAATGCTGAATCTGGCTAGATGGGGTGGCCTTAGTGGACCTGGGGGCAAGAAAGTTGGCTTGGGAGTTTTCCTGGACTTTGCACTTACTTGAAGAGGGCTCTGGAGTGTCCAGACTAAACTGAGATTTTTGGAAAAATCTACCTTTTGATAGGTGGTACTCTGTAGGTGGCTTTACAGCCAGTCTGTTAATTCACTGTAGCCTCTACCCTCAGTCAGACTTAGAGTTGGCCGCTCTGTGCCATTCCAGAGTCAGAGCTGTGTGGCTCATGTGTCTGGTTTTTTTTTTTTTAATTAATTTTTATTGACGTATAGTTAGTGGACAGTATATAAATTACAAGTGTGCAGTATTGTGGTTCACAGTATTAAAGGTTATACTTTTAATTTTAAAGGTTATAGTCTATTAATAGTTACCATAAAGTATTGACTTCAAGTTTCTGTTTTGTAAGAACTCAACATTTAAATCAAGAAGCAGAAATACCTATTAAAGAACTTTAAAATAAAATAAACTCTTTGGACCTCTGGGGAGTGTTTTGATAAGATAAAAAGAAAATGCTATAGGAGGGACATTAGTACCTCTAAAAGTCCAAAGTCCAGTGAAGATTCATTAGGTAATCTGTTTCTTTTGTTTGTTGTTCAGTGGAACAGACTTATTTGTCTTACATAGTAACTAGGAAGATGATCACTTTTTACTGAGAGCTTAACACTGCATGAGGCTTTATGTGACACACTTTCTCATATTACATTATCAGTTTCTCACTACAACTTGCAAAGTGAATATTGGTCCATTTTTTAGATAAGGAAACAGGTCCAGAGATGAATTTTCCTGGGCTCATATTAACTGATAACTAATGGAGCCAGGGTTGAAAGCTAGGTTTTGCTCAGAATCTAAAGCCTTTACTTTTTTCACTGAGATATCTACCTTTACTTATTATTAGTACTTAGTATTGTACTTAGTATTGTTATTAGTACCTTGACGTCAGCAGATCACTAATCAAGTTCTTTGCCATTTGACACCAAGCCTTGTGTAGCAGAGGTACAAGTATTCCCATTTTACAGAGGGGAAAACTGAGATGCAGGTAAATTAAGGACTTGTCTAGGGACACACAACTTGTAAGTGATAGAGCCAGGTCCTAGACTTAATTTTTCCCATCCAAAGTCTATTATTCTATCCCCTTTATAGTACTCCTTTGCTTGCTGTCATTTGTATGAACATGTGAAATCTTGCCCTTGAAGAATGTTATGTTTTCATGAGATTCTAATTATGCTCTAGAAAGCAATATGTATAGACTTGCAGGTAATTTTTTTAAAAAAAACATCCTGGCAAAATGCTGACATATTTTAGGGAAGGAGGAGGTATTCATTAGCATTATGTCTGACTGGGAAAATCTGGTCAACAGGATGGATAACATTTGCAGAGCAGCTCATTTTTGCTTTGCTTCTGTTTTCCCTTTGAAAGTAAGGGGTAGTTGTGAATTTCATTTTCTCTGTTCTCTTTAGATTTGGAATTCTATGACTGGGGAACTAGTGCACACCTATGATGAGCACTCAGAGCAAGTCAATTGCTGCCACTTCACCAACAACAGTAATCACCTTCTCTTAGCCACTGGTTCAAGTGACTGCTTCCTCAAAGTAAGTGTTATGGATAATAAGAATTGTATAGGTAAATTTGATAGATACATCAGAACTTCTCCTTTGTTTTTTGTTTTTTTTTTCATTTATTCATCAGAGATCTTTTGGTTGCAGGGATAGAAACCTTCCTATTAGCCTAAACAACAGCAACATTAGCAAAGATATTATTGGCTCTTGTAACTGAAAAATCTGGAAGAAGCATGGCTTCAGGCATAGCTGATTCAGATGCCTAAACAGTACTCAGGCTCCAACTCCCTCTCCATCTCTAGACTTTGTTTCCTTTTTCTTTGTTGTTGGTTCAGGCTTGTTCTCTCTGTGTGGCAGGAAATATGGCTATCCTTAGCTCCAAGAATACATAGATGTTACAGCTCATTCACAGAGGAAGAGAAACCTGCTTTTTCCCAGATCCTATAGTTTTCCGATAGAGAAAACTAGTTGACCTGGTTTGGGTTACATATGCATTGCTGAATAACTCTAGTGGTCAGTAGGATGGAATCCTTCAATTGGCCAAGAGGTCACAAATTTAGCCATGTAGAAATGGGACAAATGAGGTTAGGTCAGCTCCAGTTGAATTATAAGTGGGGCTTGATTCAAAAGAGAGGGTCTGTTATCAGAAAGAGGAGGGGAAAAAGGTACAGATAGCAAAAAAAACTTTTTAAACCAGACTAAAACCAAAATTATATATTCGTTCCGTATGTTTGATGCTGTTTTATAATTAAAATTATAAAAGATTATATCTTTTTTCCCCCCTTAAGTAGCATACTGAAGATAGCTCAATTTAATTTTTAATTTTTTGGAATCCTGGAAATATCTACTAACTTATTTTGGATTCTTTTTTTGGTTTGGGTTCTGCCCGTTGTTTCTTAGTGTCACATTTTTGCAATGGGCCATTTTATTTTTGGGAAGGGCATGTAGAACATTTCAGTTTGAAAAACCTGATAGACTGTTTTGAAATTTAAATAAGCTATTTTTTTTTAAATTTAAGAAAATATTGAAACAGTTGTTGAAAATTGTCCCTCCTCCCCCTTTCAGGAAGTAGAAGCTGTATCTTTTTTTTTTTTTTCCTCCAGAAGAAAACTTACGTGGAAGCTCAGTGTATAAAACAGATAAAGCCCCTTGCTCCGGTTGAAGTGGGGGTGTGGGCCTGCATTTCTCCTCTCTCATATTTCCTCTTTTACTCCCTCCCAACCCCCATAGTGCCTTTCAGGCATGTTTTTGGAATCCCTAAGGCCCTGCAGAAAACAATTTAAAAATACCAGATTGGATCAAAATAACATAATAATGTAGTAACATAATATCTTACAATTATAGCTCATTTTTACTTGGAAAAGCTTTACCCTATTGAATAACCTATCTTAAAAAATAAGATTTTTGTACTATTTGTGAGTAATATTTTTATTGAAGTATAGTATAGTGATTCACAATTTTTAAAGGTTATACTCCATTTATAGTTATAAAATATTAGCTATTTTCCCTGTGTTGTACAATATATCCTTGTAGCTTATTTACATGTAATTGTTCGTACTTCTTAATCCCCTACCACTATATTGCCCCTTTCTACTTCCCTCTTCCTGCTGGTAACTACAAGTTTGTTTTCTACATCTGTGAGTCTGTTTCTTTTTTGTTATATTCACTAGCTTGTTGTATTTTTTAGGTACCACATATAAGTGATACTGTACAGTATTTGTCTTTCTCTATCTGACTTACTAAAATTTGTCATTGCTTCTCAAGATGGAAAATTGGGATAATTATACTGCAAATATTTATGAATAATTTTTGATACTTCTTTTTAACGTTTTGTAGAAATGTTATTTCCTCCTTTTAAATATAGACAAAATTCTCTAAGATGTGAAAAGAGGTTATTGGTTGGTCAATAATCTTAATTAAGGCCAAGTTTTAAGACCTGTCATACCATACCTGCATTACCATGAGGGCTGTTAGAACTTAATTCTTGTGCTTTTTGAACTGAGAGAAGCCAATGAAAAGATGAAAATATGAAGATGCCCCCATATGATTTGCTTTATCTGCAGAATTGGGTTTGTCTCGTACTGGGATAAAGGAGCCAAGGAGGGAGATGGACAAAAAGAACAGGACTTACCTCACTGATCACTTCCAAAGGGATTTTACCAAAATTAATTTTGGGAGATAAATAATTTCTTCTTCTGTGTTTAATCTGTTGCATAAATCATCAGAGATGACTACTGCCTCTTTTATTTACATGTTTTTATACTTTTCAAACATAGCCCAAGAGAGAGAGAATGATAAAGAATCCCTGTGGTATCCTTTGTCTAGCTCCAGCAATTATCAATATTTTACCAATCTCATTTTATTCCCCATCACCTCCCATTTTTTTGGACTAGAGAGCATTTTATAGCAAATCCCAGATACCATGTCACTTCACCCAGTTACTTCAGCATGTATCTCTGAGGTCTAAAACATAAATACCATGCCATCATCATACCTAACATAATTAGTAATTTTGTAGTATTAGTTATTTTGTAATATATCTGGTCCTTGTTATTAGTTTCAAAACGTATCTTTCTATCATAGATTTATTGGAGTCAGAATTCAAACTTCAGGGTGAAGGTTTTAGGTCAGTGGCAGGATGTCCTGGGTTCAATCCCCAGTACCTCCATTTAAAGGAAAAAAAAAGAATCCAAACTTCAGGTGGCATCTGGTTGATATGTCTCCAAGTCTCTTTCATTTTAGAAAAATTTCCCTTCCCATCTGCCTCTTTTTTTTTAATGCCTTTGATTTGTTAGAGAAATTGAGTCATTTATCCTGGGGAATGTCTCACATTCTGGATTTGGTTGATTACTTACAGGAAGTGTTGTTTAACTTGCTCTTCTAACCCCTTATATTTCTTGTCGAATGTATTTATATCTATCTCTGCAGTCTCTGTATTTTTTGAGTCACTTTTTTAGAGTATTAATAGATTTTACCCTAGTTAGTAGACTCAAAGTTTACATCAGGAAATCTTAAAAATGACCATTTTTAGAGTTGGATAAAAAAATTAGGGGACGGTTTATTTTACACATTACTTATTATAGAGCTGAATAAAATAATAGTGATTTGAAACTACTTTGTTAAAATAAGCAGTACTTGCCTAGCTAGTTATTTAGTGCTCAGACTGAAGCCTAGGTAAGCCTTCAAGTCCCTTAGTAGATTTAGGTGCTGATCTAAGGGCTGCTCATTACTTGTTAATCACAAGTTCACCGTTGTGTTTGACACCTCTGTCAAACTGTGAACTGAACATCTTTCTGTAATTGAAAAAGCTTGAGAGGGAAGGAAGAACTTTACATGATTTCTAACTTTTCCCATTCAGTGCTAGTTTTCCAGTTATCTTTTTATCTTTCTCAAATAGCTCTGGGATGTGAATCAAAAAGAATGTCGAAATACCATGTTTGGCCATACAAATTCAGTCAATCACTGCAGATTTTCACCAGATGATAAGCTTTTGGCTAGTTGTTCAGCTGATGGAACATTAAAGGTATGCTTTTGTTCATTGTTAAAATGGGTTGTACATAATTTTATCATCTTATGATTGAGTTATGGAAACAGGTTTCTGTTTTTCACATTGCTACAGAAAGAGCTTCCTTCAGTTTGCAGGAGCATATTTAATAAAACTAATTGCTTGTCATAATGATTGTTTATTAATGTTTTACTACCTTATACTTTAAAGTTCATATAATTTGAATTCCTAATTTTTAAGCATATATGTCATTTATGATTTCATAAAATCTTTTGACATTTATGGGATCAAATTTGTAAAGATTCTGCTTTTATTTTTCATTTGTTAATTCTGCCTTTTATGTTGTTACATTCTTGTTTTTGAGAAATCGTATGGGGGAAGCTCAGAGGTAGAGAAAGAAGCTTATTTTGTCTCCTGAAATTTATTGTCTTTAAAATAAAAACCAAGTTCTTTCTTAAATCTCCACCTTCTCAATAAGATTGTAATGCCACTTTCTCTCTTACTCCTGTCTCTACTGTTACTCTCGTCTCCAGTTTATTGATTCTCCTTTTTTCCTTTGGTGTTAAGTCCAATCCATCTTTGACTTCCTCATCTCTGGTTTACCTTTTCCCCTCCCATTCTGTAGTGTTTGCTCTGGTTCATGCTGTCATTCTCTCATGTCTGTTAGCAGCCTTCTAAGATGTACTCTCCATCCCTTCTTATCCCAGTACACAGCTGCTAGAGTAATTCTCTACCTCTGCTTTCATCTTGCCATTTTTAGCTGGAACACAAAAGTACCATGTTCTAAATTGTGATAAACCCTGGCTCATCAGGCACACCTCTAAGGCTGCTCACTTTCCATCATTCTGCTCCTCTATTCTTTACCAATTTGTTTCCATCATTCTGCTACCTCTGCTTTTATCCAATGCATTGTCACTTCTGGGCAAGTTAATTTTGGGGGCTTATTTAAGCTACTGTCCCTATATATGTTTCATTAGTCCTTCATGGAATTTTTTTTGCCTCCAATTCACTTGTCTGTAGTTTTTGATGACCCTCAAAATTCTGTAAATTTAAAAAGTAAATGCAAAGCCTTCTTCAGAAAATGTTCTCTTATAACATCCATCCATCTGGTTCTGAGAACATATATACATATCTGTCTATATACCTGTATCTGTATATATGAATAGACAGAAACTGCTTGGTTTTCTGATTTCCATTTGTAATTGTGTTGTACTGTTCAGTCATTTTCATGTGTCTTCTGTTTCTTTGATGTTTGAATATAGGTTTGTGATCTGCAGAGGCCTTGTCATCTTATTGTATCTTTCTGAAGTTCATTATACACAATTGTACTTAAAACATGTGCTCAATAAATTTTCTTGGCATGTACCTCTTTCAGGGAAATACTTGAACCCTCCGGGCTCATTTTGTTTGTTACAATCTCTAGAGAAGGAGATTTGATAATGTTACTAGGTGACTCCTAAGTTACAGCGGGGTAAACTCTTGATGCTGGTCCTCTGGTTGAATCTTTGATCTCTCCTTGCTGACTGAGGATAACTCTTTTTTATATAAATTACTTCAGGGCATCTAGGAATTCTTTCTGGGCAGAATTTTACTTTATAGAATTTCCTAGCGTTTAGTAGATACTGGGAGCATTCTTATACTATTCAGATAAATCAGATATGGATTTGGCCTCTCTGATGTGTTCTTCACAAATACCAAGTATCTGCCTTTTCTTTAGGGTGATCCATGTAAGAGAAGATTTTTCAGAGGGCAGCTTAAGGCAGCCCTCTTCTGAAATACTCTTTTAGTCCTATAAGCTTTTTTATTTATTAATTTTTTTAACTATGGCATGATTCCTATACAGTAAACTATACATATTTCAAAATAATTTGATGAGCTTTGATAGATGTATATACCAGTGAAATCACCACCACAATCAAGATAGCTAACATTTTCATCACTCCCCAAGAGGTGCAAATTTCAAATACCCAATTTATTTCTTCCCACCCTCTTTACCCACTGGTAACCAAGTTTGTTCTCTGTCTCTGAGTCTGTTTTTCATAGATAAGTTCATTGGTGTCCTTTTTTTAAGATTCCACATATAAGCAATATCATATGATATTTTTCTTTCTCCTTCTGGCTTACTTCACTTAAATGACAATCTCCATGTCCATCCATTGGCATTATATTATTCTTTTTTATGACTGAGTAGTATTCCTCTCTGTGTGTGTGTGTGTGTGTGTGTGTGTGTGTGTGCGCGCGCGCGCACGCACGTGCACACTCGCGCGTCCATGTTCACGCATGCACACACACACACACACCTCCCACACATCTTCTTTATCCAGTTATCTGTCGGTGGAGATTTGGGTTGTTTCCATGTCTTGGCTGTTGTCAGTGTTGCTGCTGTGAACATTGGGGTACATGTGTCTTTTCAAATTATTGTTTTCCTTTGGATACATGCTCAGGAGTGAGATTGCTGGATCATACGGTAAGTTTATTTTTAGTTTTTTGAGGAATTTCCATACTGTCCTCCATAGTGGGTGCACCAGTTTACATTCCCACTGAAGTGTAGGAGGGCTCCTTTTTCTCCACACCCTCTCCAGCGTTTATCATTTGTGGACTTTTTAATGATGGCCATTCTGACTGGTGGAAGGTGATACCTCATTGTTGTTTTGATTTGCATTTCTCTAACAATTAGTGATGTTAAGCATCTTTTCATGTGGTTGTTGGCCATCTGTATGCCTTCTTTGGAGAAATGTCTGTTTAGGTCTTCTGCCTATTTTTTGATTGGGTGGTTTTTGTTATTTGTCTTTGTATATTTTGGAAATTAGTCACTTGTTGGTCGTATCATCTGTAAATATTTTCTCCCATTCTGTAGGTTGTCTTTTCATTTTGTTGATGGTATCCTTAGCTGTGGAAAAGCTTTTAAGTTTAGTTATATCCCATTTGTTTATTTTTGCTTTTATTTTCATTACTCTAGGAGTTGGTTTGAAAAAATATTGCTGTGATTTATGTCAGAGTGTCCTGCTTATGTTTTCCTCTAGGAGTTTGAGTATCTGGTCTTAATTTAGGTCTTTAATCCCTTTTGAGTTTATTTTTGTATATGGTGTTAGAGACTTCTAATTTCAGTCTTTTACAGGTAGCTGTCCAGTTTTCCCAGCACCAATTGTTGAAGAGATGGTCTTTTCTCCATTCTTGAGTCCTTTGCCATAGATGAATTGACATTTGTGTGTGGGTTTGTTTCTGGACTTTCTTCCCTGTTCCATTGATCTATGTGTCTGTTTTTTGTGCCAGTGCCATACTGTTTTGATTACTGTAGCTTTGTAGCATAGTCTGAAGTTCGGGAGCGTGATTCCCCCAGCTTCGTTCTCCTTTTTCAAGACTGTTTTGTCTGTTTGGGGTCTTTTGTGTTTCTATAAATTTTGACCTTTTTTTTTTGTTCCAGCTCTGTGAAAAATATTGTTGGTAACTTGATAGGGATTGCATTAAATCTGTATGTTGCCCTGGGGAGTATGGCCATTTTAACAATACTGATTCTTCCACTCCAAGAACATGGTATAATTTTCCTTTTTTTTTTTTTTTTAATAGACTTTATTCTTTTAGAGTAGTTTCAGGTTCACAACAGAACTGAGCAGGAAATACGAAGTTCCCACATAACCCTCCCTCCCACACATATACTACCCTCAACATCCCTCATCAGTGTGGCATATTTGGTATAACTGATGAATCAATATGGACACATTATTATCAACCAAAGTCCATAGTTACATTAGGGTTCACTCTTGATGTTGTACATTCTGTGGGTTTTGACAAATGCATAATGACATGTAGCCACCACTATAATATCATACAGAATAATTTCATTGCCCTAAAAATCCCTTATGCTCCATCTATTCATTCCTCCCTCCCACCCTCTCCCCAAACCCCTGGGAACCATGATCTTTTTATTGTTTCTATAGCTTCATCTTTTCCAGAATGTCATTTGGTTGGAATCATACTGTTTGTAGCCTTTTAGACTGGCTTATTTCATTTAGTAATATGTCTTTAAGTTTCTTCTGTGTCTTCCATGGCTTGATAGAACCTTTTATTTATTTATTTTTTACTGCACATATATTTTTAAATTAACATATATGTACTGTTCATTTTTTCTAAGAACGTTTAGAGCTTTAATTTTTTAAACTTACATAGTTATCAAAGGAATAAAGCCAAGCACAAAATAAGAATTAATTCAGAAAGATACATATGCCCTGCTATTAACAGCAACATTACTTGTAATTGCCAAGATATGGAAGCATCCCAAGTGCACATCAATAGTTGAATAGATAATGAAGATACAGCATATAGATTTATGTAATGGAGTACAACTCACCCATAAAAAAGGGATATTTTGCCATTTGCGGCCCCTCATTCACTTTTTTTTCACTTCAAAAACCAGAATTTTGTAACTGGCAGAGACATTTCCATTACATCAAAAATAGCAAAATACCTAGAAATAAACTTAACCAAGGAGGTTACCTATACTCTGAAAACTGAAATGACACAAAGAAATGGAAAGATTTCTTGTGCTCTTGGATTGGAAGAATCAACACTATCAAAATGGCCACACTACCCAAAGCAATCCACAGATCCAACGCAACCCCCATCAAAATACTCATGACATTCCTCACAGAACTAGAACAAACAATTCCAAAATTTATAAGGAACCATAAAAGACCCTGAACAGCCAAAGCAATCTTTCATAGGTCTCTTTTTTTTCTCTTTCTTTTTTGTTCTCTTTTCTTACGGTTTGATGACTAGAGAAGATCCTTTAATATTTGTTGTAAAGCTGGTTTGGTGGTGCTGAAATGTTTTAGCTTTTGTTTATCTGTGAAGCTTCTGATTTCTCCGTCAAGTCAGAACGAGAGCCTTGCTGAGGAGAGTATTCTTGGTTGTAAGTTCCCCCCTTGCATGACTTTAAGTATATTGTGCCACTCCCTTCTGGTCTGTAGAGTTTCTGCTGAAAAATCAGCTGATAACCTTATGGGAGCTCCCTTGTATGTTATTTGTTGCTTTTCTCTTGCTAATTTTAATATTTTCTCCCTATCCATAATTGTTGTCCATTTGAAGACTATGTGCCTTGGTGTGTTCCTCTTTGAGTTGATTCTGTGTGGTACTCTTTGCACTTCCAGGACTTGAGTGACTGTTTCTTTTCCCAAGTTGGGGAAGTTTTTGGTTATTTTCTTTCCAAAAATTTTCTCAGGTCCTTTCTCTCTCTCTTTTCTCTTTCTGGGACCCCTATAATGTGAGTATTAGTGCACTTCATGTTGTCCCAGAGTCCTCTTAAACTATTTTCATTCCTTTTTATTTATTTTTTCTTTTTTTCTGTTCTGAAGTAGTGATTTCCACTAACCCATCTTCTACCTCACTGATCCATTTTTCTGCCTCATTCAGTCTATTCTTGGCTCCTTCTAGTGTATTGCTCATTTCAGTGATTTTATTCTTCAACTCTGTTTGGGTATTCTTTATATTTTCCAACTTTTTGCAAAAACTTCACTCTTTGCATCTATACTCCTTGAGTTCTCTGAACATTTTGGCCATCATTACTTTAAACTCTTTCTCAGATATTTATCATATCTCCTCATCACTTATTTCTTCCTCTGAGATTTTATCTTGTGCCTTGGCCTGGGAGATATTCCTTTGCCGCCTCATATCGTCTATCTTTCTATGTGTTTCTGGATTCCTTACATAGGCTTTGGGATTATTATTTTCTTATTTCTAGTATCTGCCCCTGGTGGATGAGGCTGGACTAGAGGCTTATGTAGGTTTCCTGGCTGGAGGAGCCAGTGCCTGCCCACTGCTGGGTGAAGCTTGGTCCTGGACCTCTGGATGTGTTTAGAGGCCTTTGTGGCTTAGGAAGTCTGCTGATGGGTGTGGCTGTGTTCCCACCCTGTATGTTGTTTGGCCTGAGGCTTCCCTACAGGCTGTTGGGTGGGTCTAGGTCTTGATTCTAATGATCCAATCAAGTTGTCAAGCCTCTAGGAAAGCTCATGTAGATTAACACTCCTGGAATGTCTGTTGTCAGTTTTTATGTCCCCTGAGTGAGCCACAGCCATCCCCCAGATCCCTAGAAGACCTTCCAAATCCAGCAGGCAGGTCTGGCTCAGGTTCCTATGAAATCACTGCCTCTGCCCTTGGACCTGGTGCACATGAGTTTCCGTGTACGCTTCTCAAGTGAATGGAGTCTCCGTTTCCCCCTGTCCTGTGAGGCTCCTGGAGCCAAGCCCCACTGGCCTTCAAAATCAGATGTCCTAGGGTCTTCTTCTCTCCCCAGTGCCGGGACCCGAGCTGGGGAGCCTGACGTGGGCTTAGAGCTGTCACTCCTGTGGGAGGGCCTCTGCTACTTAACAGATCTTCAGCTTGTGGGTCACCCTCCCAGGGAGTATGAGGCCCAGTTATATCGCGAGCACGCCTCTCCTACCGTCCTGTTGTGGTTCCCTCTTTATGTTTCCAGTTGCAGAAGATCTTTTGTGCTAAGTCCCAGTCTTTTTCCGATGGTTGTTTGGCCTTCAGTTGTGGTTTTGTTGTATTCGCAAGGAGAGGCGAGCTCATGGTCCTACCAGTCAGCCATCTTGACTGGAACTCCCCTTTCCATCTGTTTATGTCACTTTCAATTTCTTTCATCAGTGCCTTATAGTTTTTGGAGTACAGGTCCTTTGCCTCCTTGGGTAGATTTATTCCTAGGTATTTTATTCTTTTTGGTGTGATGATAATGAGATTGTTTCCTTAATTTCTTTTTCTGCTATTTTGTTGTTAATATATAGAAATGCAACTGATTTCGATATATTAATTTTGTATCCTGCAACTTTACCAAATTCATTGACGAGCTCTAGTAGTTTTCTGATTGGTTCTTTAGTGTTTTCTATGTATAGTATGTCATCTGTGAACAGTGACAGTTTTACTTCTTTTCCAATTTGGATTCCCTTTATTTCTTTTTCTTCTGTGATTACTGTGGCTAAGACTTCCAAAGCTGTGTTGCATAAAAATGGCAAGAGTGGGCATTCCTTGTCTTACTCCTGATCTTAGAGGAAATGCTTTCAGCTTTTCATCATCAAATATGTTAGCTGTGGGTTTGTCATATATGGCCTTTTTTATGTTGAGGTATGTTCTATCTGTGCCCACTATCTGGAGAGTTTTTATCATAAATTGATGTTGAATTTTTATCAAAAACTTCTGCATCTGTTGAGATGATTGTATGGTTTTTATTTGTTAATGTGGTGTATTGCATTGATTGATTTGCAGATATTGAAAAAATCCTTGCATCCCTGGGATTAATTCTACTTGATCATAGTATATGATCCTTTTAATGCATTGTTGGAGACAGTTTGCTAGTATTTTTTTTGAGGATTTTTGCATCTATATGCATAAGTGATACTGGCCTGTAATTTTCTTTTTTGTTTGATATCTTTGGTTTTGGTATCAGGGTGATGGTGGCCTCATAGAATGAGTTTGGGAGTGTTCCTTCCTCTGCAATTTTTTGGAATAGTTTCAGAAGGATAGATATTAACTCTTCTCTATATGTTTGGTAGAATTTGCCTGTGAAGCCATCTGATCCTGGACTTTTGTTTTTTGGGAGTTTTTTAAATTACTGATTCAATTTCAGTACTGGTAATTGGTCTATTCATATATTCTATTTCTTCCTGAATCAGTCTTGGCAAATTGTACCTAAGAAATTGTCCATTTCTTCTAGGTTGTCCTTTTTATTGGCATGTAGTTGCTCATAGTAACCTCTTATGATCCCTTGTATTTTTGTGGTGTCGGTAGTGACTTCACCTTTTTCATTTCTGATTTTATTAATTTGGGCCCTCTCCCTTTTTTTCTTGATGAGTCTGACTACAGATTTATCAATTTTGTTTATCTTTTCAAAAAATCAGCTTTTAGTTTCATTGATCTTTTCTATTGCTTCTTTAGTGTCTATTTCATTAATTTGTGCTCTGATCTTTATGATTTCACCTACTAACTTTGGATTTTGTTTGTTCTTCATTCTCTATCTGCTTTAGGTGTAAGTTTAGGTTGTTCACTTGAGGTTGTATAGCTTGTATAGCTATACACTTGCCCCTGAAAACTGCTTTTGTCCAAGAGGTTTTGGATTGTTGTGGTTCATTTTCATTTCTCTCGAAGTATTTTTTGATTTCCTCTTTGATTTCTTCTTCATTGGTTGTTTGGTAGCATATTGTTTAGCTCCCACGTGTTTGCAGTTTTTACAGTTTTTTTCTTGTAGTTGATTTCTAACCTCTTAGCATTGTGGTCAACAAAGATGCTTGGTATGATTTCAGTTTTCTTAAATTTACTGAGGCTTGCTTTGTGGGCCAACATGTGGTCGATTCTGGAGAATCTTCCATGTGCGCTTGAAAAGAATCTGTATTCTGTTGGTTTCGGATGGAATGCTCTATGGATATCAGTTAAGTCCATAGGGTCTAATGTGTCATTTAGGACCTATATTTCCTTAACTGATTTTCTGTCTGGATGATCTGTCCATTGATGTAAATGAGGCGTTTAGGTCCCCCACTATTATTGTGTTATTGTTGATTTCTCCTTTTATGTCTACTAACAATTGCTTTATATATTGAGGTGCTCCTATGTTGGTTACATATATATTTCACAATTGTTCTATCTTCGTCTTGGATTGATCCCTTGAGCATTATGTAGTGTCCTCCTTTGTCTCTTGTAACACGTCTTTATTTTAAAATCTATTTTGTCTGATATAAGTATTGCTACTCCAGCTTTCTTTTGGTTTCCATGTGCATGGAATATTTTTTTCCATCCTTCACTTGCAGCTTGAATGTGTCTCTAGGTCTGAAGTGGATTCTTGTAGACAGCATATATATGGTTCTTGTTTTTGTATCTACTTAGCCAGTCTGTGTCTTTTGGTTGGAGTGTTTAATCCATTTACATTTAAGGTAATTATCGATATGTGTGTTTTTACTGCCATTTTATTGTTTTGGGGTTTTTGTTGTAGGTGTTTTTTCCCTCTCTTCTTTTTCTTTTCTTTTCTTGTGGTTTGATGACTAGAGAGGTTCCTTTAACATTTGTTGTAAAGCAGGCTTGGTGGTGCTGAATTCTTTTAGCTTTTGTTTATCTGTGACGCTTTTGATTTCTCCATCAAATCAGAATGAGAGCCTTGCTGGATAGAGTATTCTTGGTTGTAAGCTTTTCCCTTTCATTATTTTAAGTATATTGTGCCACTCCCTTCTGGCTTGTAAAGTTTCTGCTGAAAAATCAGCTTATAGCCTTATGGGAATTCCCTTTTGTGTTATTTGTTATTTTTCTATTGCTGATTTTAATATTTTCTCCTTATCCTTAATTTTTGTCAGTTTGATTACTATATCCCTCCATGTATTCCTCTGGGTTAATCCTGTTTGGAACTCTCTGTGCTTCCTGGACTTGGGTACTGTTTCCTTTCCCAAATTAGGGAAGTTTTGGGTTATTATCTCTTTGAATATTTTCTCATATCCTTTCTCTCTTCTCTTTCTGGGACCCCGGTAATGCGAACATTAGTGCACTTCATGTTGTCCCAGAGTTCTCTTAAACTATCCTCATTTCTTTTCATTCTTTTTTCTTTTATCTGTTCTGCAGTAGTGATTTCCATTAATCTGTCTTCTGGCTCACTGATCTGTTCTTCTGCTTCGTTTAGTCTGTTCTTTGTTCTTCTAGTCTCTTACTCATTTCAGTAATTGTGTTCTTCAACTCTGGACATTCTTTATATTTTTTAATACTTCGCTAAAAATTTCTCTCTGTGCGTCTATACTCTTCTTGAGTTCTCTAGACGTCTTTGCTATCATTACTTTAAACTCTTTCTTGGATAAATTGCCTATCTCCTCATCACTAATTTTTTCTTCTTGGATTTTATCTCGTGCCTTGGCCTGAAAGATATTCCTCTACTGCGTCATATTGTTTAACTTTCTATTTGTATTTTTAGGTAGGTTAGTTATGTTTCTTGACCTTGGAGAAGTAGCCCTCTGTGGGAGATGTCCTGTGTGTCCCAGCAATACACTTTTCTTGTCACCCAAGGGCCAGCTTCCAGCTGGTCCCAGGGTAGAATCTGGCCTATTTGTGGATTCTTCCCATGAGCTTTGGGATTATTATTGTCTCATTTTTGGTATCTGCCCCCGTGGATGAGGTAGGACTAGAGGCTTATGCTGATTTCCTAGCAGGAAGTGCCTGCCCACTGCTGGGTGGAGTTTGTTTCTGGCCCTCTGGTGGACCTAGAGCGGGCCTAGGACCTACTGTGGGATCAGGAAGTCTGCTGGTGGGTGGGGCTGCGTTTCTACCCAATATGTTGTTTGGCCTGAGGCTTCCCAGCACTTAAGCCTGCAGGCTGTTGGGTGGGGCTTGGTCTTGGTGCTAATGATCTAAGCAAGATGTCAGGCTCCAAGAAAGCTCATGTAGATGAACAGTGCTCAAATGTCCACCACCAGCTTTTATGTCCCCAGGGTGGGCCACAGCTGCCCTTTACCTCCTCAGGAGACCTTCCAAAACCAGCAGGCAGGTCTGGTTCAGGTTCCTATGAAGTCACTGCCTCTGCCCTGGAACCTAGTGCACTTGAGATTCTGTATATGCTTCCCAAGAGAGTGTAGTCTTTGTTTCCCCCAGTCCCGTGGGGCCCCTGAAGTTAAGCCCTGCTGGCCTCCAAAACCAGATGTTCTGGAGACTCCTCCTCCCAATGCTGGAATGCTGGGCTGGGGAGCCTGTCATGGAGCTCAGAACTCTCACTCCTGTGGAAGGGCCTCTGCAACTTAATTATTCTTTAGCTTGTGGATTGCCCCCTCCGGGGGGTATGGGGCCCGATTACATAGCAAACATGCCCCTCCTACTGTCCTGCCGAGGTTCCCTCTTTATGTTTCCAGTTGAAGAGGACCTTTTTTGCTAGGTTCCAGGCTTTTTTCCTGATGATTGTTCAGTAGTCAGTTGTGGTTTTGTTGTAGTCATATGGAGAGATGACCTTGTGGTCCTACTACACCACCATCTTGACTGCTGGATCTTAACATTCTATTCTTGTTTCATGGATGCAATATCTTTTATTTTTTTGTGAGTACTAGTAATAGTTTTTTTTTTTAAGTTTTCATATTCCTGTATAGTTGCTATTTTTTCTGTTGGTTTGTTTTGGTTTATGCCTGAATTTTGGAGCTATATCTTAGTTGCTTGATTTTGGATATCTGCTCATACCTCAGAATGCAGCATTAAAAAACTGATAGGAAATTGTTAACTTATTTATTGTGGGTTTCCCTGTAGCATTATCTGGCTGTCATTTTTTGATGGTGAACTCCTAATGTCAGACTCTATAGATCTTTTGTTTTGATCTGGTAGGGTATTCAGAGAAAAATCTTCAGTCTCTTCCTGCAGGGTGCAATTCTGGCTGGCAAGTTCTGTGAAGATATCTTGATATGTCAACAATTGGAATATAGACTTTCTCTTTAAGTTCCCTATTTTCAGAAGTTCCCTGTTTTCACCCTGCTGTCAACTGTGTTGGGTGTAGAGTAACCCCCTTTTCATCAGCCAGAGTAGGGCACAGCAACCTGGATTGATTGCATAGTAGGGGAGGAGATTACAAGGGACTTTTCAATGATTCCTCCTGATTTAGCTTTGTCTTTATTGGATGGTACCAGGTACAACATTTTCTGAGCTTTTTAGGAGTTCTGTGGTGTGAATTGGGCCACTGCTTGGCTTTTTTCACTGCTGGCTCAGGATTCAAGTTTTAGGAGTCTTCTTATCATTTGTCTTTCTTCCTTCTAGCCTTTACAGTTTTGTTGCTGTTATCTCTTCCCCTGTTCTCCTTCACCTTGTGGATTGTGCCTAGAGAGAAAAATCCTTTTTACTTAACTGTGCTTAAAGCATGGGAATAATCTGTCTTTTCACTTAAAATGTATTTATTGATCATTTATTGAATACTTACTATCTGCCTGATTCTGTACTAGGCATTTGGTTTTTAAACACTAAAAAAAAAAAAGAAAAAGGTACTGTTCCTGTCCTGAAGTTGTTCAGAATCCAGCTGGGGAGAAAGGTAAATAAAGACAAACCATAAAAATGGTAAAAGTGTGTGGAGGTGGCTCAGAGTAGGTGAGGGCTCTGCCAGGGATGGTGTGCAGGCCCCTGCTGCTGGCCCAGGCTGCATTTGTTCTCTCTTCTCGTCTTTACTTTCCCATTTTGTACTTTAGCTTACGCTGATCCCTTAGCCTGGACTCTAGGCCCTAGAGTGTTTCTCCTGTCTTTTTGGTATTGAAATTGTGTCCATCTTAAGTTGGTGTAAAGTAGGCTAATCTTCAGGGAGGAGAGTGCAGTGGCTGCCTCTGCCAAAAATGTCCCCTCCATCCCACAGCATTGGTGAAGCATTCTCACTGTGCTGTGTCTTCTCCTCTCAAATGCCCCATCTGACATATCTTGTGTTTGAGTCATTTATGTGCTTGTCTTACCTCCTTTACTGACCTGTAAACTCCTTGAGAGTAGTGTCTATATCTGATTCATTTATATAATCTCAAAGTGACTAGTATAGTGGTTAATAAAATGTGTTCAGGATGATAAACCATTGCTGTGTCCTTTCAAATCAAATTTAGACTTCTCCAAACTGAAAAGGAAAAAATTTTAAAAGTCTTCAGGGATAGGATTTTGATTTCATGTGTATCAGAATGTGATTGTAGAGCACAGAGTGCTAGCAGCAGGGGACAAACATTACTGCACTCTTGGTGGGAACTGCTGTGTTTGTGGCAGCTTTCCCACAGTGCTATTAAGCCAGTATTGTTGGCTGGTTCGCAGTGATAGAGTGGCATGTAGTAAGGAGAGGTCCTGCAAAATGATGCTGGATAACAGCATTTCAAGGTCAAAGTCTTCTGAAACTTTTATCTTCTGAGAAGATGAAGAACTGTAAAATTATTTCCTGCCCCAAATGGCTCTGTAATTTTCTAAGGGTTTGATACCATATCATGTTGATAAGCATGTGGTTTTTATAGGCCCTGATGATAAACTGTTTCAAAATGCGACTTTTATTTAAAAATTGCCATTTAAACCACACAAGGGCCAGGGTGCACATGGGATCTGGATATAGTGCAGTGACTTGCTGAAAATGAAACGCTGGTGTTTACTTGGTCTCTTGTTATGTGGAATTTCATCACTCCTTGAATAGGAGCCTGAAGTCAGGTCCACATGCAGAAGATACGGTTTTAGGGATGTGGTGAAATTAGGTTGTGTTAGTTTTCTTTCTTAAATTCAGGCAATGGAGTTACTTTGTTTTTCGTGATAAGAGGGAAACAAGAGTGTGATTTTTCATATATTCTGGCTGATGTGACTGAAGCTTCTGGTGCTAATGTTTAGGTTTTTGTTGTTTTTTCTCTTTAGTCTCAAGAAAGGCTAACTGTTTTAGATATCTCTTTTACTTCTTCCAATTTATCCACACTTGTTGTAAGGGGAAAAGTTTTAGTTTTGGCTGTATTTCTATTGTATATAATACTTTTCTAAACTTGAGAGATTTAAAAATGTGTCTGGCCAGTCAAATTGGATTTTACCCTTGGAGCTGTGCTTTGGAAGCTCAGTGAAAGCCTGATTAACAGCTTTTTTTCAATCCTTGTCCAATCTTTGGTCTGTATATGACAGCCATTATCATTCTGTGACGCTGGGACACTGCTCAAGGCCCAGGAGAGTGAAGATGGATCTTATTGAAGGCCTTTGTCTTTTGGGCTTCTGAGACGGCTCTATTTGTGAAGTTTATTTAGTCTTTTGTACCCCATTCCTCAGGATCCAGTTGTTTTAGAGTCCTTTCTGGCCTCACCAAGCACACAGTGTCTTGCTTCCTTTTAGCATATTTATTTTCTATTTTCAGGAACTTCCTTATGTCTCTGGATACTCTGCTAGGTTATAACTGAACTGGGTCCTGTGTAGTGTCCGTGCTGTGCATACAGTAGATGTGAAGCAAACCTCATGCCTGGCACAGCAGAGGGCAGCAGTAGCAAGTCGTGAGTCTCTTTGTCACACCTTCCTTCTTCCACGCTCATACTTACTGTCAACGCCTAATCTTTAGCCTCCTCCACACCATGCAAGGCTATTTTAACATTTTATGTCGTTCTACATTCTGCATTCAGCATTTTGGGCAGGGCTTTTAATTTTTTTTTTCTAGGAAGGTGCTGAATGAAACTGGAACACTAAATTTTAAAACCTTGTAAAAAGTTATGCATAATTAAAAATAATTCATTAGATGAAGTGAATAATTTGTGTGATATTTAGTCCAAGTGGAATTCCAGAAGCGTGATTTGAGATTAAAACAAACTAAAACATTTTTTTATTTTTGTCATTTGAAGCTTTGGGATGTGAAATCAGCAAACGAGAGGAAAAGCATTAATGTGAAGCACTTCTTCCTAAATTCAGAGGAACCTCAAGAGGATATGGAAGTGATAGTGAAATGCTGTTCGTGGTCTGCTGATGGTGCTAGGATAATGGTGGCAGCAAAAAATAAAGTCTTTGTAAGTACTGGTATTTTAAAAAGCCAAATTTAATGTAATTTAAGGAAAATTAATACATCTTTTGACTTTTGCATTTTACATTATTTATTGATATAACATATAGCTGTATGATTTTGGGTAGTCTCCCTAACCTCCCATAGAACTGTGCTTCAGGGAATGTTGATAGACCTTGTGGGAAAAGGTCTCCATGGTCACACAGATTTGGGAAATGTTATATATTACTTTCCCCCGGTAGAGGCACTTCAGTGTGTACTATATTTAAGACCTTCAGAAGTTCCACAAGAAAGGAACAATTTGTTGTTTAACCAGTGTTTCTCAGATTTATCTAAAACATGGATGGAATACTTTCTGCATCACATTTCCCTCCCCCATGATTTGGAATACATTAGTTTTAGTGATTTTCAAAGTCCTTTTTTATCCCTTAAATTTTATGATTTGTTGACTGATAGAAATACCCATCAACAGCTGAAGAAGATCCTGAAATTTCTATGAAATAAATTAGGAAGATAATGCAAAAGAAAGTAAATGACTTCCTCTTTTTTCAATTCTACTAATAGTTTTCATTTGTAGTGTTCAGAGTGCTGTCACATCTAATTTATTTTGATATAAATATCCAAGTGACGCAGCAGATTGCAGTAGCCCTCTGATAATAATGAGGCAGCCGAGGTTCAGAGCCGCCAAATAATGTGTCCAAAGTTGCACTGTGATTGGAGAGCCAGGTCTTCTGTTTTATGGCTCAGTGCCATTCCATTCTAACAGTAATTTGAAAGACTGGAATAAGAGATGTTACAGTTTTATTTTATTTTCAGCTTTGTTTAGGTATAACTGACAAAATTATAAGATATTTAAAGTGTATATTGAGATGATTTGATATTATGCATATATTGTGAAGGGACTCCCTCCATTGAGGTAATTTACACTTGTCACCTCACATGTTTACTTTTTTTCCTTTCCTTTTTTTTTTTTTTGGTGAAAACATTTAAGTTCTACTCTCAGCAAATTTCAAGTGTACAGTGTAGTGTTACTAACTATAGTTGCTATGTTATACAGTAGATCCTCAGACCTTATTCGTCTTATAATAGTGTGTCTATGTCCTTTTACCGACTGCTCCCTGTTTCCCCCACCCAAGATATTACACTTTTAAAGAACACAATGGAAATATACCTATAGTTATGTAAAAACTGAGGGGCCATTTATATTATTATTATTATTGATCTAGTAGTTATGACCCTTGGATCTTGGTTGCTTATAGGCTTTTACCCCTGTAGCAGGAAACTAAGGAAAAATACCTCCTTTTGTCTTAAGTTTGTTAAAGTCTATAAGAACAGAAAGGAACCACTGCATTTACAAGATTTAAAGATTAAAAAAAAATTTTTTTTTCGTAAAATATATACATGTAAAATTTGCAATTTTAACCTTTTAAAAATACACAATTCAGTCACATTGATTACATTCATAGTGTGCAACTATCACCACTTTTCCAAGACTTTCTCGTCATCCCAAACAGAAACACAGTAAGCAGTATGTAGTAACTACCATTCCCCTCTCCTCAGCCCCTAGTAACCACTAATCTGAACTATGAATTTGTCTTTTGTAGATATTTCATATAAGTAGAATCATACAACATTGGTCCTTTTGTACCTGGCTTATTTCATTTAGCATAATATTTTCAAGGTTCATTCATGTTGTACCATGTGTTAGAACTCCATTTCTTTTTATGACTGGATAATAATCTGTTACATGGATATACCATCTTTTGTTTAATCATTCATCTATTGTTGAGTTGTTTTCACCCTTTGGCTCTTGTGAATAATATCACAAGAGCATTGATATACAGATATCTGTTTGAGTCCCTGCTTTCAGGTTTTTGTGTGTATATAGTTGGAGTGGCATTTCTGGGTTGTATGATCACTTTATATTGGGCTTTTTGAGGAACCACCAAACTTTTTTATGGTGGCTGCACCATGTACTAGTCCCATGAGCAGTGTACAAAGATTCCAATTTCTTCACATCCTTGCCAGAACTTGTTTTTTCCATTTTCTTGGTTATAAGCATCATATTAGGTGTGAAGAAGTACCTCACTGTGGTTTGGTTTGCATTTCCCTAATGACTAACGATGTTGAGCAAAATTTGAACATTTAAAAATATCTTTTCTAGTGAGAGAGGAAAATAATTTTATATTGCATGAAATGCTTTCCTGTTTTAAAAATCTGTAAACCAGCTCTTTAAAGCTACTAAGATCACCCTTAGCTACGTATAGATTCCAGTTTCTTACTCTTTGGTCTCTCTATTCTTTTCTTATTATTTCTTTCCAACTCTTTTGTGTTATTAGCCCACTCCTATTGTTAGGTCTTTTCTTTTTGCTACCCAATAATTGGGACAGCTGCCTATTCCATACTTGCCAAGCTTCATCTATCATTCTCAGCGACTAATTTTTAAGAACGACTCGTCCTGGGAAGTGTTTAAGTATGATTTCCTGTTCTTTCTTATTGCCCCCTGATGCTGTGCTGCTTACCATCTGCATCTGCTCGTAGAGCTGTGCATTCGCAAAACATTTTCATGGTTCCCACTGGAAGCTGCTTTTTTTCTTTTCCTCTCTTTCTAAAGACTGTGTTTCAGTCTTAAATCACTATACTGTATATTGGTATAAATGTTTTTATCATTTGGCAAAAACTTTGAAGAGTATATTCAGCATTTAAAAATCTTTCAAAAATTGAAATGAAGTTTGACTTATTAAAAAAAGTTATTTTATGGGTTCAAAAATGGGAAAATGATTGATAATGGAGTACTTTGGTAGCTCTGAAGAGAAGTAGAAATGATCAAACTAATTTCATTTTAGCAAGCCTCTGCTCCATATGGTTTTGATCATCTTCATTGATGAGAATGCATTTTCTCTTTTGAATAAACAAGCACTAGGGAGAACTAGTTTGTATATTAATTTGACTAGTCCATTCATTTATTCACAAAGGTTTTATTTCTCTCTAGGTCAGCTTGATAGACTATCTGTGTTAAATTTTGCTTTACAAGAAACATGTTTCAAGATAAGCAGTATTTAAAAAGCATTTGTGTATTAATTTATATCTTTCATAATTGACAGTAATTATGTCAATTATCAGTAATCGTAGTATTTTTTTTTAAGACTTACACTTTATATTTGAAATGGGAGGGTATTCTTTTAGAGAGAAATTTTGATTTACTTTGGGTATAGCTTACCTTTCAAAATATTTTAATTTTATAGACAACTGTTTTATGTTGACAGCTTTTCGACATTCATACCAGTGGCCTTTTGGCAGAAATCCACACAGGCCATCATAGCACTGTCCAGTACTGTGACTTCTCTCCCCATAACCATTTGGCATTGGTGGCTTTGTCCCAGTACTGTGTGGAGGTGAGTAGTTGAATTTACTCTATGTGAAGTCTGGGTCTCCAGATGGTACAAGGATGACAGAAAATGGACTACTTAAATCATTAACTGCTGAGGGTGTTTGCTTAAGAAAGTATAGTGTTTTTTTCATAGCATGATGACCTTTAGCTTTAGGATATTAAGCCAGATAGCCAGATTTATTGCTTTAACAGTGACTGAACACTTGGTTAGACAGTATGGCAGAGGATAACAGTATCATTCACCAAGCATTTATTGAATGGCCAGAATGGGCCAAGGTCTGGGGAAACAGTGGAATGACTCTTGGTTTCCTAGGTAGGAACATGCATCTCTTAAATGTAAGGCTAGACTCTTCTGTACAAGAAATGATGAGAAATGAGTCCAGTTCAGATTTCTTAGATCATTGAGAAGGATAAGATGGAAATTAAATTTATAATTGATTAACCTGAGATTTTCATTGCTAAGCACTGATGAGTAAAATGATTTCTCATTTATATTTAACTTTGCCCTTAACCTGATAGATTTTATATTTAATGTCTATACCTAACTGGTTCTGGAAGAATTCCATCCAGTGAATTGCTGTATTTTTTTTTTCAAAAAGCAATATATTTCCTGATATTTTTTTCTCTGAAGATGCATTAGTTTTTCCAAACTTTGTTACTACTCATTCCTTGAGTGGGTCTTACCACCAAGTGATTTGAAGCCCCTTGTGATCGCAGTCCAAAAAGATGAATGTGGGCCTTTATTTTGAAAATAGGGGAATTCACTTAGTTCTCAGGCTCCCTTCAAAGGAAGCTTGACTACTGCAAACACTTCTTCAGTGTTCTGTGCCTATTTCAGTGATTTTTAGTGAGTTTGCTAACCTTGCCCCTTACTGTGAAGATGTTGGGGGAGAGTGACTGAGCTATATAGCCCTTTAGCATGGAGGTACAGATGAGATTGAGTTAATGAGCTCTGTAAGCTCCTCCTGATTCTAAGTACAGCAGTGCAACTAACACTGAAGAACGTCCCTGCTGAGAGTCTTCCCATTGGAAGCAGAGGCAGTGAGTGTGAACAAGCTCCAGTCCTGTTTGAAACACTGGGGAGGAATAGGTGCTGTGGGCAGTGTTCTCTTCAGCAGAGGCCTTGAAAGGCACAGAGCTACTAGGAGATCTTGCGCCTTACCAGTAGATGCTCAAGGCAGGTGTGGTTGGAAATTTCCCCTTCTTTGGTTTTGCCTAGATTTTAGGAGGAGTGAAGGAGCAACCCTTCTAGCCTTTCCTGTCGCTTCTAAAATACTTACTGTCTGCTATTCTTAAAAAATCTCTGGAAACATTACCTTTCTTCTGGAAATACTGGGACTTGGTTTTGGAGGCTCTGAGTGACAAATGATGAGAGAGAACAAGAAGGGGAGAGGAGGAAGGATTTTTCAAGGGAGATTTTTCAGTTGTGGAACCACTTTCATTTCTAGCCTTTAGCTCTCTATGTGCCAGATTGGACTCTAGAGATAAGGCAGAGAAAATTTCACATAATTAATTTGTAACTGTAGAAGTCAGTGATTGAAAACCACTGGGCATGTGATGAAGTACTTGTTTTGTCCATGCTAGTTTTGAAATCATAAAGTAGGCCTGTAATTCAGAGTGTCATGAGAGGAACTCAGGCACATATGGTACTTCATTAGACTGGAATATATTTGAGTAATTTACAGCAGAGCTCAGGACAAAATACTGCCAGGCTGGTGGCAGACATTGACAATTAAGCATGAATAACAGGAGAAGTGTGTACATGTACAATTAATATATTCATTTATCATAGTGTTTTACAATCAGTTGAAGTAAGAATTAGATGACAATGGAAAAGAGTCTGAATATGGAAGCTGCTTATGTTCATCCTATTATTTTTTTTAGATTGATTTTTTAAAAATAGCTGAAATGTTTGCATGATTCCAAATCAAAGCATTATAGTGAATTATATTCGGGGAAGTCTTACTTCCATCCATTCCCTGTCCCCTCCACTGTCCTACCCTATCTCCTGTAGGTAACCATTTTTGTTTTAACATTCCAATGTTTCTTTTTGCATATATAAGCAGATATCTATATTTATAACATATATACATATATATCCATCTATATATATCATAGCTGTATCCATTTCTGTATTCACATACTTATTTTTCATCTCATTTAATATAATTTGTGTGTAAATGCTATGATATACTCTTCTGCAGAAATATATATATACTACTCTTAGTTCTTTTGTGTATAAGCACATCCCAGGGACTAGTCATTATCGGGGTGTTTTTTCTCATTACTTTTTTTTTTTGTATATGTATTTTTTAATTGAAGTATAGTCAGTTTACAGTGTTGTGTCAATTTCTGGTGTACAGCATAATGCTTCAGTCATACAGGAACATACCTATATTCGTTTTCATATTCCTTTTCACTGTAAGTTACCACAAGATACTGAATATAGTTCCCTGTGCTATACAGTATAAACTTGTTGTTTATCTATTTTATGTGTATTAATATCTGCAAATCTTGAACTCCCAGTGTATCCCTTCCACCCCCTTCCCTCTTTTTCTTTAAATCAAAGTACAGTCAGTTACAATGTGTCAATTTCTGGTGTACAGCACAGTGTCCCAGTCATGCATATACATACATATATTCATTTTCATATTCTTTTTCATTAAAGATTATTATAGGATATTGAATATAGTTCCCTGTGCTATACAGAAGAAATTTTTTTAAAAATCTATTTTTATATGTAGTGGCTAACATTTGCAAATCTCAAACTCCCAAATTTATCCTTTCCAACCCCTTTCCCTGGTAACCGTAGGATTGTTTACTGTGTCTGCGAGTCTCATTACCTTTTACAGCTGCATGTTACCTCATTATGTGATTAATGCAGTTTATTCAGTCAGTTCCCTATTGATAGTCATTTGTGTTGTTTTTAGTTTTTTGCTGTTAAAAATGATGATGCCATGAATAATCCAAACAAGTTATTTTGTATTTTTGTTAGTGTATTTTTGGGCTATATTCATAGAAGTGGAATTTCTGGATCATTTTTGCTATTTTAAATATTCTTGATTTATTCAGAATGCATATGAATGTGATTTCCTGTGTGCTGTGTTTATTCTGTAGTTGTGGAATGTGGACTCATGTTTGAAAGTAGCTGACTGCAGAGGACATTTAAGTTGGGTTCATTGTGTGATGTTTTCTCCTGATGGATCATCGTTTTTGACGTCTTCTGATGACCAGACAATCAGGGTGAGAAATACTGAGGTTTTTCATTTTAAACGTTTAATGATGGCAAACTAAACCTC
This sequence comes from Camelus bactrianus, assembly GCF_048773025.1. Classification (NCBI taxonomy): domain Eukaryota; kingdom Metazoa; phylum Chordata; class Mammalia; order Artiodactyla; family Camelidae; genus Camelus; species Camelus bactrianus. The sequence goes on along the minus strand of NC_133550.1, from coordinate 36,616,146 downwards.
CTACAAACTAAGAAATTGATGGACAGTGTTAGGGGGAAGTAAAATAGCAAACTGCTGGATTCATACTTATCTTTGAAAAGTGCTATTAGGTGGACTATAACAGTCTCCCTCATTTAGTACATGGTCGTTGAGTGTTACCATGGGCCAGGTGCTGTAGAAGTCCAATGATTAAACTGTATTTTGGTTAATTTAAATATATTACATTTGATTCCTGAGAGTAACTTTTGACCCTTGCCTCTACTGTGAATTCCCATATCCAGTTACTTGCCAGTTCTGATGGATTCTACCTTTCCATTTTCTATCGTTTATTTCTGCTTTTCCATTTCAAGTTTAGGTGCTCATTGCCTGTTGCCTTTTTTGTATAAGTCTCTGTCACGAGTCTTCTTTCTTGGTTTTCTACATGCTGCTCTCAGGATATTTTCCTCATGTACAATACAGTCGTGTCATTTTTGCCCAGAAACAGATAGTCGCTCCCTTGCCAACCAAAGTAAATATGTACTCCTAGGTCTACCATTAAACTTCTCCACAGTACAGCCTATTCTGCACAAATCTGTCTTCTGTTTTATCCCTACAATGCACTGCTCACATTTCCCCAAATACCCTGTAGTTCCCAGCTTCTGTAGTTTTCCTTATGTGGTTTCTTATGTTTGGAATATTCTACTTCTCTGTATTTCTCCTTGTCAAAATCCTAACAATCCTGCAAATCCCCTTAAACTTTAGGTGAAGCCTTTCCTAGTATTTCATTTAGGGGCATGTCTCTTTCCTTTAAAGGCTTATAACTGTCATTTTCTTATGGTGCTTATCAGATTCTGCCTTGAATTTAAGTACAGAGTTAATTTACTCCTCACCTCTAATGCTCCACTACTCCTTCTTGTTCACACATCTTAAATTATAAGCTCTTTGGGGCTGGGGACCCTGGTTTTTCCCTGTAGCATTTCATAACGGTGTTTTGTAGAAATTGTAGCTAAATTTTATTTAATATTTGCTGTAGACCAGACATTGGGCAAAGTACTGTGCATGTATTTATTTGCTAATTCTCATAACAGTCCTTTTTGCAACTGAGGAAACAGGCATAGGAAGGTTAAGTCAGTGCTATTTAAAGTGCCCATCTCAGTAAGCTTGAGCCAGAATGTAAATCAGTGAACTGCTTCCTTCATCAACAGTCTTTTCAAAAAAAAACAACTGTATCATAAGCATACTGTTAACAGCATGTTTGGTGATAACACTTGATTTATTTTCTGGTACAGGCTTTTCTTGGTATCAAATAGTTTGAGAAACAGCCAGAGGCCCTTATCTTTGAGTGTGCTGCCCAAAGTCACAACTTTTCAGTAGAACTGGAATTCATACTAAGGCATTTTGGTTCTAGCACCCATTGCTCTTAATAATAATTGCTTCTTACTATAGCATGTAATTAATAAATGTTTAATATTGAATTATAATCTAATTGAAAAATTTCTAGCATTATAGGCATTTGGAGTGTGAAATATGGTTGTATCTTGTTTTAAGACTAATACTTTAAATTACTTCAGAGGATGCAGTTATCTTATTTTAGTTTTTTAAATCTCTTGATCAGCTCTGGGAGACAAAGAAAGTATGTAAGAACTCTGCTATAGTGTTAAAGCAAGAAATAGATGTTGTGTTTCAAGAAAATGAAGTGATGGTTCTTGCAGTTGACAATATAAGACGTCTGCAAGTGAGTATTTTTTAGAAAACAGGTGGAAAAATTGTTTTGCTTGAATTCTCAATTCACAATTTTTCTTGTTTTTAGACTTGATCAGGCATAATTGTAAAGTATCTAACAGATGCTCAGTATGTATCATTGAGTAAATATGTGGGTCTTGAGCTGAGCCTCAGATATGCTAGTATATAGAATTAAATACTGTGGTACCTTGCCTCATCTCGTTCCTCTCCTGTTGGTATTTGAAAGACGGAACAAAAGCATGTGAGAGAATGAGGTGAGATAGTGAAGTGGAACTGGAGTGAAGAGGGAAGTGGAACAAAGGAGAGAGAAATAGAGGGGACATGCACATGTAAGGTATGAGCAGTAGCAAGAGCTCGAGACACACAGAGTAGGACAGAGCTTAACAAGTTCTACAGCTGCAAAGCTCAGCTTGACGTGGTAGAACAGTCACTGTTCACACAGGAGACCCAGGTACACATTCAATAATTTATCTCAAGATTTATTGTCAGCTAGTTCTGTGATGTTGAGTAAATTGTATCACTCCCTGAGCCTCACTTTCTTCCCCCAAAAAGGTCCTTTTTATTTTCAGAAATCTGTAAGTTGGTTTATAGGGTCAAGGTGGAATCCAAATTCAGGAGACAGATATTGGGGAGTAAATTGTCTATCTATGGAGTGTGGTAATTTCTCCTTGTCTGCTGTGTGGGTCAGAGTCAAGCTGTAGACACCTCTAAACGTGGCTTGTTCAGTATTTTACAAGCTTTACTATTGTCCATAATATGTTGATGAGGAGCTCCTAATGCCCTGTATTTCTATAGGATGAATTGAATGTGATTTCCTCATTACTGATTTTTAGCAGACTGATTCTTCCACTTTGGGTATTTTGACTAGAGTTTTCTTGCTTGTCAAGTTCAGTGCTTGTATTACCTTTGTTAAATTTGTGCAACCTTTCTTTAACAATTGTCATAACTGTGAGACTTAAAAAAGAACTCATCTGATTTCTTTTTATTCTATGTCATTGATTGTGGGAGAGTTTAGAGGATAGTTAAACTGACAAATAATAGTTCCATTTAAGTGAACATACATTTTTTAGTTATTACTTTAAAAATACAGAAATTGATTTTTGAGGGAAAGAAGATACTCACTTTTTAGTAGTTCAGTCTTCATTTTGAATGTCTCATAGATCAGAACATGCTGGGTAAAATTTTGTAAAGAAAAAGATGCTTGGATTGATAGACCCTATAATCTTTGTACCTGAAATGAAGATGACTGCTTATTTCATACTGAAAAATAATTCAAGACTTAGAGATTGTAATGCTTGGTTAGAGGTAGCTGACAATTGATTTAAGCTTGAGAAATATTTTCCCAGGTCATGTGTTTTAGTTGAGTGATAAGGCATTTCTTTTTTGTGGGATTTAAAAAAAATAATCATTAGCTTTGATACAGATTATGAAAATTGGTACTCTTAGTTTATGCCTTGCAAGTCCGGTCACACAAATTGTGCTAATGGGTCTTCTCCAGTGCCTCCTCTTCCCAAAAGAAAAAAGGAAGCAAGTAGTAATTTACACTGTTTCGTGAGTAATTTGGAGGATAGAAAATCCATTTTAATTTTAATTTGTCTTTTTATATAATGTTTGCCTTAGTCCTATTTCACCAACTCCCTTGAAAAATATCAGAAAAGTGTATTATCCAACGATAGCCCTATTCAGATGGGCTTTGTGAAGAATTGGGAAACTGGGCGTGGAGCTAGCTGTTGGACTACAAATCAGATATGTCTCAGGCGGTGTGCACAGCAGCTGCTTTTTAAACCTTCTAAAGCTTGTTTTATTTTATGAAAATGTATATGAACCACGAAAGTGAAATGAAATGAAAGTGTGAAATACTAAATGCGGCTGCTGAGAATAGAATAGGGCTTTGTTGTTCCCCTGGGAGCTCTTGCTGGTTATTTTCTGTTTTTTTTCCGTCGAAGTTTCTGTTCTATAGAACAAAAACTGCTCTTACAGTCTAATACCTGATTGTGCCTTATTTGTCATTAGCTCATTAATGGAAAAACAGGTCAGATTGATTATCTGACTGAAGCTCATGTTAGTTGCTGTTGCTTAAGTCCACATCTTCAGTACGTTGCATTCGGAGGCGAAGATGGAGCCATTCAGGTACTCAGTTTTCGTCTTTAGAGGCATCTGTGCAGTATAGTTTTTATTTAAAATTAATTATACACCTGACATTATAGACTTATACAGTCAAAAAGTCTTTCTATGATGTATTAGTCATTCTTTTGTTGGATTGAAAATAATCTTAGTCCTGTTGGTTGTGTTTTTTTCATATTGCGTTTACTATTCTTTCTCATACTTTTTGTCTTTCTATGTTCCTTATTCTCTACCCAGTTTCTTGCTGTTCTCCAAGTATATCAAACACTATCAGAGATTTAACTATGCAAAGAGCACTTTTTCCCTTTCTTAGAAACTGAGCCATTTAGGAGTGTAAGTTGTTTCCTTGTTGGTTACTTACCCGGTTCATTGGGAATATCAGCGCAGGGTTACCTTTGCTTTGCCTGTTGTACTGATCCTTGCTGTTCTACTTTTGGTATTAGAAGTATACCTGTTAACCACCTGAAATCCCTAGTTTATCAAATAAGAACAAATAAATAAAAATAAAATCAGGTTGTAAGGAAAAAAGTATAATAAAAATCATTTTGGATAAAAATGATTTAATCACAAGTGAACTTCATCACAAAAGCACATTTTCTCCAGCCACATAGTAGTTTTTCAAAGAACATTGGTTCCTTTTCTCACCACTTCTCACTCAAGCTTTTTGGAATTATTTAATTTGTTTATTATGGCACTAACCACTTTTTTTTTTTTTTTTTTTTACTTTCGATTCATTGTCATAAGGAATTAAACAAATATTCTCCAGTTCATATTATCTCACAAAGAGGAGACTATATATATATATTTTGGGGGGTTTTTTCCATTCAGTTTTACTGAGATATAATTGACATATAGCTCTATATAAATTTACAACATAATTATTTGACTTAACATCCTGAAATGACTATCACAATAAGTTTAGTGAACATCATCTCATATAGATACATAATTAAAGAAATAGAACATATTTTTTCTTTTGATGGGAACTTTTAGGATTTATTCTGAACAAATTTCGTATATAATATACAGTGTGTTGTACATTACATCCCTACTATATTTGGTACTGTGTACTTTTTTGGTATGAGTTAATTTGAAAGTCTTTTTGATATAGCCCTTTGAGTTCTTTTTTACTTTATTATCTCTGCATTTGGCATATTAATCTTTAGGCCTTTTAAGTCCCCTCAGTGCACTGCCTTGCAGCCTGCTCATACCCTCTTTTCCTTTACCTGTCTCCTTCACCATCCTTTATCTTTTCTTGTCTCTGTGTTGTTTTATAAAGAGCTTGCATTGTCTTTCATCCAGGATTGTTTTCTTTCTTCCTTCTCATCCATCTTAAATGTCATTTTCTTTTTGGAGGCTGAGTTCAGACTGCCACTTGTTTGATAAATTCGGTAGTTGAGTACTCAGAAGGACCACTGGTTCCTACTGCCATCTGGTCATTCCAGTGAGTGTTTTATTTTAGGGTGTGTATGTGTACAGATGTGCATCTCTGTATTTGTACCATTCATTTGTGTGTCTTTAGTTAAACTGAAAGGACTATAAGATAGAAATTCTGTACCCTTCTGTAGAGTAGTTTTTTTTTTTTTTTTTTGAGAGAGGTGTTTTGCTCTTATTCAATATTGTGGTAGGGTAAGCTCTGAATATCACAAGAGGAAAGAATTTCAGTTATAAAATTTAGAGCACACGTGAAAATGGGTAAGTTCTCCAGATAAGTTACAGGCAACCCAATTAAATTTGAATTTCAGATAAACAATGAATTCTTTTTTACTCAATAATTTTAGAGTAGTTTTAATTTAATATTTTGGGGGTGTAATGCCTGGGTGTTGCTGAATTTCATTGTATTAATTTTCTGTGGTTTTCTGCTTTGAAGATTTTAGAACTTCTAAACAACAGAGTCTTCCAATCAAAGATTGGGCACAAGAACACTGTACGGCACATTCAGTTCACAGCTGATGGAAAGAATCTTATTTCAAGCTCTGATGATTGTACAATTCAGGTGAGAGGGAGGTTGAACTCCTAACATATATATTGCTGACTCCAGCAAAGGAACACTTTGATTATGGCTCAAATCTAATATGATCTTAAATCTTAAACCTTTCTGTAAGATCAGATTACCTTGGGCTTCCATTTAGATTCTGCACATGGTCTTACATGAAGCCCATTCATGTTTCATATTCTTCTGTGGGTGAAGCAGGCAATTTGACTTAGAACGCTCTACTGGGAGGTTGTTTATTTTGAAAATCAGGAGTTCATTTGAATTCTCCCACCCACCTTGGTATTTGGATTTGTATCAATACAGACACTTTTTGTCACATTTATGTAATTTTTCTTTATTTTTCTTTACAGTAGTAAAAATCTGATTGAAGTAATTTCATTCTTTCCTTTTAAGAATAAGATGTTTATGACAGAGATAAAGTCCTGTGGAAAAAGAATAGTTTATCATAGCAAAGTACTGTGGATATAGAGGCCTTAAGCTTACTGTATGCTCTTTTTAAATTTACTTTATTTCTATCAAAGTTCCAATGCACATACTTTTAAAGCTCAAATAGTATTGCAAGGCTCATTATGAAAAATAAACTTCCCCATTTCTCTTTCTCCAGAAGCACCATTGTTAGCTTTTAGAAGATATTTACCTTCCTGCCTCCGTATTGCATGATTATACTGCTAATTCTTGATTTTTAATTTAGAGGATTTATCTACTGACTTCTCTATATTAAGATGAAAATTTAGCTCTTTTCCTGCTCCCACCTGTCCTTCCTTTAACATGTGCACATACTCTTACCAATCCCCATCATCCCAATACAATTACAACAAAATTTTGTTTAGGTCATTAGTGTCATTGTTATGACTAAGTAGAGTAAGTGTACTATGAATGCATTTCCTGGCTTAATGCAATTTAGGAAAATTCTGCCTTTGATTGATATAGTTGGAAATTATTTTACCCTAAATCCTTGAAGACATTGTTCTATTTTTCCCAAGTTTCAAAGCTCATGTTGAGAAGTCTTGAAGCCATTCTGATTCCTACTCTTTCCCTCTGGAAGATTTTAGAATTTTCTCTTTGTCCCCAGAATTTTGAAATTTCATGGTGATATTCCTTGGTGTGTGTTTTATCCATTGTTTTGAATATTCACTATCCCTTTGTTTGGAAACTTATATTGTTTACAATTCAAGGAAGTTTACTTGAATTATTTCTTTGATTCTTTCCCCCCTCAATATATATACTTTTTTCTGTTAACATTCCTTATTCAGATATTGGATCTCCTGGACTGATCATCTAGTTTTCTTTTTCTGCATTTTGTCTTTTTCTACATTGCTCTGTTTTCTGGGGGTTTTCTTCAACTTTATCTTCCAACCCTTTCTTTGAGTTTTCACTTCTATCATTGTATTTTTAATGCTGGAGAGTCCATTCTCATTGTTTATTTTTTTTGGAGAGCATTGTGTTCTTGTGTCATTGATGAAATATCTTTTACTTCTCTGAGGACGGTGGATATATAAATAATATACATAACATACATATATAATATTTTAAAAAATATATATATAATATTTTCCCTCAAAATTGATTTTTTCTGTATAGTTGCTATTCCCTCCAAGTTGTTTTTGCTGTTTGGTTGTTTTGACATCTTATTTTAAGATCCTTCCTCAGCTGTGTGGTGATTGATCATTCACTACCCAGAAATGGACACTAAAAGGCTGATTGGAGCTCTGTGTGTTGACTGAGACTTTTACTGAAAGGTGATCTGGATGGGGAGACTTTGTTGTCAATGTCTTTGAGTCTTCTGTCTTGATCTTGTCAGATTCCTAGAGAGGAATCTTCTGTTTTTCTGCTTGGAGGTTATAAACCTGCAGACAGTTTCTTAGAGCTGAGTTGGGGAAGAGAATGAGATGGAGGGGCGGGTAGGTGTAGGGTCTCTGCATTTAGTATATAGACCTTCACTGATTCCCCCATTCTCAGAATTGCAATCCTATCCTCAATTGTGCTGGTGCCGTTTAATCCAGAGATTCTTTTGTTTTGTTTTAGGAGCATTATTCTGCACTCTGTTCTCTTTTATTCTCATAATAACTTTGTTTCGGATTCTCCAATGGTTCTTTTCCTTTTACATGAAGTTAGTTTTCTTGAATTCTTTGAAGGGGTGGGGAAGGACATTTCTAGCTTCACAGCCCTGTAGCTCCTTCTTCTGTTGTTTTCATGAAGCATTAAAAATATGGCATTTTTCTGGTGATATCCCTTTGTTCTGTCCCCTTCCCTCATTTTTATTTAGACCTTCTCTTTCGTTTGCTGCCTTCATCCTTGGTCTACTCACTCTGCATTCTATTCCCAACAGTTTCTCCTCATTGTAGCATTGTTCTGGCTAATCCTGAGAGTTCATAGGGCCCAGACTGCTTTAGCCCTTCCAGACTATACCAAAGTCCCTTACACTCAGTTTTTGCTGCTCTTCCCCATGGGTCCCCTGTACTTTCCAGTGAATGTCACTTAATTTTGGGGGAATTCACCTGTTTTTAGGTTTGAAAGACTCCCCTTGCTTCCCTGTGCTTCTTCCCATAGAGTTGCTATTACCATGAAAGTCTTAAGCTCTCAGTTTGTCCCCACTCACTTGTATCTTGTGATTTGTGGGGATACTTTTTCACTTAACATGGTCTTGTCAATGTTGTCTGTGCATTTTTGTATTTGCTATTTTAGTTGCTTTGTCTGCTCTTAATGGAGGCATCAATGAGATGCCCACATCACTGCGATCTTCCCACAAGTCATACTTCTGTTCTTAGTCCCACCCTCATTCCTACCTCCAGATGTACTTAAGTGATGTTAGTCTCTGAGCATTTTGGGAGTTCTGTATTGTCAGTTTTGTTGCTTTTGTCTTTTTCTGATGATTTTAGGATTCTGTTTTCTTGGTTCTGCAAAGTCAGTTACCATTCTTCTACGTTACAGCCTCCAACGTTTTGTTGTTCTTTCTCATTCTCTTGACTTTGTCATTTTAGTAGGGTTTTAGAAGTGAAGGAGGAGATAAATGCGTATGTTCTGTTTAACAGAAGTTAGTACATATTCTTTTATTTTATATGTATATTTCTTACAGTGGCAATATTTAACTACACTATGAAAAACTATTTTGGAAAAAAATATTTTCATGTTATATTTTTGTGAGTCCTATGTGATTGGAATGAAATTTGGCTTCACTACAGAAACTTATAGGCTCCCATGATGCTGGTGTGTTGGCTATGAAGCTCAGTGTCATATTCACCTTTCTTCCTCTCCAGATGGCTTTGAATAGGGTAAAACTAAGCTACATCTGATGAAATTCTGCTGAGACATTGTATACTGTATAGCCTTTCTGTCAAAAGTTAAATTCATAGGTTTTATGACCTGTGTGAAGATCAGATATTCTCAGTCAGAGGGAGAAATAATTTCTAGGAGTATTTTTAGGATCCAAGTTAGATTATTTTTAGAAATAAGTTGTGTTTCATCCTCTTCTTCTGCTCTGTCCAGAATACTTCTTACATTTAAAATGTTTTAATGAGTATACACTCATGTAACAAAACTCTTGGTATGTGTTCTAAGAATTGACTGATTGTGTTTTGTTTTGGTTTGCTTAATGTTTTGGTAAATAATTAGTTGGAGGTTTGTTATTTTTTCCCCTCAGCTTTACTGAAGTATAATTGACAAAATTGTATTATATTTAACTTGTATAATGTGATGATTTGATACATGTACACACTGTGAAATAATTACCACAATCAAGTTAATTAGCAAATCTGCAAACACCTTACATAGTTGCCATTTTGAAGGTTTATTTTAATCATCTGTGTATCCCCAGTGCCTGGAGTATAGGGTTCAGGAAATCTGTGTCAAGCTGAACAAAAGTTATTGCCAAAATTTGAAGAATTAGCTCTCTTGATTATAGCACATGCAGTTGTGAAAACTGAGGTCTGTTTTAGTAGTTTTTGATCTTTTACCTTAACATAAATAAAGCCCGAGTAGTAGCTATACTCACCTGAGCCAGTGTATGAGAATATATTGATTCTTCCAGGTATAAGAAGAGTCTTTAGCATTTTTTAGATGTAAATTTATATGGCTGAAAAAATTCTAGCGTACATAACGTAAAAATCATAGCTAATGGTAGAAACATACCCAAAGTCAACCTTTATACCTTTGACTAATGCTGGTGGAAGTTCAGCTATTATATAAGGTGGTTCAATTAGCACAGTACGTTTGAGTCCAACAAAAAGTATCCTTGTCATTATTGCCTTATCAGAAAGCATCTGCAACAAAAACTGCTAAAGCTAGTCTTCATTTCCCTTCAGTGACTTTCAGATTCTTTGTTTTATCTGCTTAAGGAGACTTTGACTTCTTGATGTGGAGGGTAGCAATAAGAACCTCAGTCAGGAATGAACACTGAATCAGACACAGCTAGAAATGACAGTGCCAGTCAACCAGAAAGAGCTGTTAATAGTAGCCACTGATCCTCTAGTCCAGTAAAGCATCGAAAGGATGAGGGAGCCAGAAAGTTCCTAGTGGTAATTAATGGTCCATTGTGTTTTATATTTAGTCCCACTGGGTGCCTTTTTTCCTGATATGATTTGGGGAGCCAGAAAGCTTCTGTTTCTTCCCCCTACCTCAGCATGTCTAACTGGGCTTTTAAAATTCTGAAATTCGCAATTCATTCTCTTTAGCATCATTCTCACTTCCAACTTCTCCTCTAAGATCCCTTGCTCTCATACAAGATACCCTGCTTCTGTGAATGAGCACTCAGAGACAGAAAAGATGGAGATATCTGAGGTCCAGGGCTTGGTGGGAGGGGGCCTGCTGAATGTGGAGAATAGAGGAGTAAAGAAAGAAGGTAGGAGAGGGAGGGTAATAGCTTAGTGGTAGGGCATGTGCTTAGCATGCACAAGGTCCTGGGTTCACTTCCCAGTACCTCCATCAGAAATAAAGGGCGGTGGGTAAGAGAGATGTCATTTCTTTTACGATTTTGCCTAAGTGTGATAGGAAAAGCCTTAAAGATGTTTTTACTGTTTAACCTTCATCAGTCAAAAACTAGACCCAGAATATTACTAATATACATACCTGAGATGGTGGCTGCTTTTTATCTTTTTATTCCTAATGTTAAAAAAACGAAAATTCTATGGGAGACTGCCTGATTGCTTACAGCACAGAAGTCTAGTTTCAGGCGCTCTGGGCTGTTTCTTTGAATATCTTCTCAACCTTTATTCCCTACCGTTCCTTCTGCATATCCTGTACTTCAGCCAGATTGAACTATGAGCAGGTCCCTGTGATCTTTCCACGTTTTCCTACTTCTGTGCTTTAACTCATGCATTCATTCTCTTTGTTTGAAATTCCCTTCTCAGTTTGTGATTTATAGTCCAAGTTCATTTTTCAAGCCTACTTTGAATGCACCGTCTCCAACATTGCAATTTCTTCTCTTCCCCTTATGTCTGAGGAGTTCTTCCTGGAGCGCCATGTAAAAAATAACATACTATATCACTTCTGTCATTTTGAGGATTGTATTAGGGGCTAGCTCTGGAGCTTGGAAATTCCATGATCTGTTTTGAAACTGCTCTGGTCACCTGACGCTCCCCGGCAACAGGGCTAGGAGGATTCGGTAGCCTCAGTACAGCTAGAATCTGCACGCTTGGCCTAGCTTGTGAAGTATAGAAATCTGTGAATATCTAATTGGGATAATTTTCTCTGGAAAATTTAATCAGATGGTGAGCTCACTGGCTTATTGTGGCTTTTCTCTATCTTTTGGTATAATTAACTGTTCTCCGAGCAACTGAAGAAAACAAATTTTATTTAGGAGGAAGAACATTTTATTTTACCCCCTAGTCAAGTTAACTAACCCCAGCTTTCCTCTTGTGTGTTTGTAAAAGGGGGACACTGTATTCTTAATTTGGTTTTCTTCTTTGTTTTGCTGAAATACCATGAGGATAAAAGAATTTAAACAAGTGAGTGATACTGTCCCACCTGTCTTATGGGATATTATGGGAAAAGGGTTATAACAGACTTATTTCTTTGATATTTAGATATGGAATTGGCAATCAGAGGAATATGTCTTTCTGCAAGCCCATCAGGAAGCAGTGAAAGACTTTAAACTCTTGAAAAATTCAAGACTGCTTTCCTGGTCATTTGATGGAACAGTGAAGGTAATTTGAAGCGCAAGTTTCTTTTTAAAAAAGTATTCTAATATTGTATTGATTATATTGTGATAGCCAAAAGCAGACGGCTGATAAATAACGACTTAAAATTTTGAATTTCTATTTTCTCGTGCCTGTTTTCTGTTTACTGTAATCACCTACTGTGTGTTTATGATCATTTGTACTAGAAGGCACTTAAAGAGGTCAGAAGAACCAATGTGCTAAAGCTCTTGTTTAATTGATGATTATGTTCAGTAATACAAAATGTTCTTAAAAGTGTCAACTTCTGAGTTTTTCTTTGAAGGTATGGAATTTTATTACTGGAAGAATAGAAAAGGACTTTGTCTGTCACCAGGATACAGTGCTTTCTTGTGATATTTCTCCTGATGCTACCAAGTTTTCTTCTACCTCTGCTGACAAGACTGCAAAAGTAAGTTGATCAGTTAAAGATACATGCATAAAACTTTGGGGTTCATTATGTATTATAGTCCCAATAATGTGTAAAACAGAACAGTAAGTGTCTACATGTCTGACTCGTATTTTGTGAGTTTTTGGAGGATGCCATTGGCATTTAGTTTGTGTCAAATAGATTAAATAAATGACATTGAGGATTTTTGATTTCTCCCTTACTGATACCTTTTTGTCTATTAGTAATCAAAGGCAGTCTCTACTGCATATTTTAGGCAATAAAAAAATGGAAAGAGATTTACACTTAATTGTACACCACAGTAAATTTTTATGTAATTGATGTAAATGGATACTTGGAAAGTAACATTCCAGTGAAATGATGCTGCCTGGTTGGGGACATTGAGTACTACTTTCTCTTCTTTTTTCTCCATCTTTGTTAATCGCATCATTATCTCTATACATCTTTCCAAACTATAAACTTTGGAATCTCCTGGGACTCGATCCTGTCTTTGATGCTCTGTCGATCACTCTGCAGTGTCTGTTGGATCCTTGTTCTCCTCCTTCTTCCCACCCGTAAGACCGTGCTCTCCTCATTGATGGACCTGCCACTGGTCTGTACCTCCTCTAATTTATCTTCCCTGCTGCTGCCTGAGTCCCCAGTTGGAACTCCACTGTAGCCAGTTTATAAGCTAAACTCCTTACCCATCACCATCTCTTTCTGCTACATTGTTCTCTCTGTGCCAGACTACTTCTACTTCCATCTTTTTGTGCATACTGTTAACTTTGGCTTGACACAACCTTCTATCCTTTTCTACCTCCAAGCATTATGACTCATTCTTCTAGACCTAGATTTGATGTCAGTCCTTCAGTGAACCCTTTCTGGCCCTCAGGCAGGATTGGCTGCTCTACCCTCAGTGTTCCCATTACATATTACTCATGTTTATTAGAGCATTAACTTCATACCACTGTTCACTTAACCATGCATGAGCCCTGTATTCCTGATTAAACTAGAAACCTTTCAAGACAAGGACTGTGTGCAGTTATCTTTGTATCACCAGTTCTTTGCTCACAGTGCCTGGGACACATTTTTAGTATATGCTTGTTAAATGGTGATGACAGAACCATGGGGGATAATATTGGAAGGGAAAAAACCAGCATTTGACTGCTAATAGAGTAGGATGGTATAGTGACTACCTTTAAAGAACTCTTGCCACATGTAAGGGCCTGGACTAGGAATTACACTATTATCTCATTTAATTTTCACACTGTAGGTGCTATTGTCCCCATCATACAGGTGCAGAAACTGAAGCCAGAGAAGCTTATGTGGGTTGTCCTAGGAAACAAGGAACTAGTAAATAGTGGAGCCAGGACCCACACTCAAGTCTGCCTTACCCCACAGACTGCTTTGCTGTTCTTCCTTCTGAGTCTAAAGTTAAGGAAAAGTAAAAAAAAAAAAAAAAAGTTAAGGAAGCTGTGACTTTGATCCTTAAGCTGAAGTTAACTTGAGTAATTAAAAGGAAACTCAGAAAAATGAAAAAGGTTGCTAGTTGGAATTTGGGCCTCTCATGAAAGTTTATGAACTGTTGAATGTTAAAAGTTCATGTGATTGGATTTATGGCTAACTGGCACACGAGGCAGGGTTTGTAGATATTTATTTCGAGTATATTTACTAATCCTAAACAATCTGAATTGCCTTCCAGATTTGGAGTTTTGAACTCATTTCCCCTCTTCATGAATTGAGAGGCCACAAAGGCTGTGTGCGCTGCTCTGCTTTCTCTGTGGACAGTACCCTGCTGGCAACTGGAGATGACAACGGAGAAATCAGGGTAGGGTGTTTGCTGCCATGAAAGCCCTGCTCTTCACGCAGCTTTGGCTAGCCCTCTGCACCACACTGGGGGCCTTTGGGAATGTGACAGGGAAGCACGGGCCCTGGCGTTCTGGTGGGATGAAGCAGTCTTTGTTTTGTTTCTTGTGCATGTTCACAGCTGCACTTCACTGCAGAAAAGAATTCATTTTAGAGTTAGAGTGAAGCATTTCCTGTGTATATGAGGAGGCAGGTGCCCTAGTTATTTTCAGTTTGCTCTCTGCTGTTAGCTTAAGAATGATTCATCTTAATTCTTGTTCCTGAACCAAAGGTGGTTTTTAGTGGCAGGATTTGAGGAAAATAATTTTTGTAAGTTGTTATCTAGATTATAAATGAATGGAAAATTCTGCTATTTTCTGCACTGAAAGAAAAGGTCTCTTTAGCACTGTGTCCATTAGATAGTCAACATTTACAGTGTGGCCTATTGCAGTCCTTGTGGGACTGTCTGCCTGGTTGTATTAGAAGTATCGGGCAGTTGATGGAAAAAGTTTGGACATTGGGAATGGCTGCTTTGGTAACCAGTATAGTTGAGGAGAGTCTTGTTTTTTTTATTGTTGTTTTTTTTTTACAAAGGAGGAATTAAAGCTCAAAGAATAGGTATATACTGCAGAAGAATGAAAAAGTATATATGTAGTTTTAGGAATAGAGGCATTATCAAATACGCTTTCTAGGAAATTAAGATTCTCTTGTTTGAGGAGTAAGTAACCAGCCTTCTCTGGACCATTCTCATAAATACCATGCCAGCTGAAGGAGCAGGGCTGCTCTGGGAACTTTCATTTTCCTCTGAATTCTTACTGCTGGACTGGTTATGAGACAGTGCCTCATTTTCCAGAAACCCCTAAAAGAAAAAATTCTCTCTTTAAATAAGTGTTATTTAAAAAATTTTCTTTAGTACGTTAAAAATTTTGTTTTTCTGCCTGATTTTTCAAAACATAGGAAAGCTGTTCACTTTTTATATATCTGTCTTATATCTGGCTATCTTCCTGAATTCTTTCTAATCAGTTTTTCCATTTGATTCTTTTGGATTTCCTAGCAAGACATTTAAAAATGATGATTTTGATTATTTTCTCTTGCTATTTATGCCTCTGTTTTCCTTATTCTGATGTACATTTCTTTGAAAAATCAGTATATTGCTCATTTGTTATCATTGGAAATAAATGAAAATAGTATCTGTAAGTAATTGGGTTGTTTATAAGAGTCTAGTAAAATAACCTTAGTTTATGTATGTGTATATGCTTGCTAGCTTATTTATTTTATATATATAATATATAAAACATATACATAATACATACATGTATTTTTGTATACACACACACACACACACACACACACACACACGCACACATATATATAAAAATGAATATAAAGCCTTACAGGGACTTACTGCTTAAAATATTGTTTAAAATACTTCAGGTGTTTCACTAGCATCTGTCAGTATTCTCAGTAGTAGATCCTGAACTAGAATTCTTTGTTTTTTGAGGTAGTTTATTTGTCAGGCCTTTTTTGTTTATTCGTTGCTTCTCACCATCATTCTCTTTATTAAATGAAAGAGTCCCAGTATTCTAATTAATCACTCTAAGTCTTTTTGTTTTATTTTTGAGAGTATAATGATAAATATTGTAAGTAAAAAATTTTAATTACATTTAGTATTTTTAAAAAAATTTGGATAGGGGAGTATGTAATCTTAAAAAAAAATTCCTAAGTTATCACTGAATTGTAATTATATTTTTTAAGAAAGATTTCCAAATCTGTTCTAGATGAGATATATACAGAACTTCTGAGTAACCCTGTTAATGAACCATGTGTCATGTTTATGCAGATCTGGAATGTCTCAAATGGTGAGCTGCTTCATTTGTGTGCTCCGATTTCAGTAGAAGAAGGAGCTGCTACTCATGGAGGCTGGGTAACCGACCTTTGCTTTTCTCCAAATAGCAAAATGCTCGTTTCTGCTGGAGGGTATCTTAAGGTAAGGGTTTCTCAAAGACTGAAAAAAAAAAAGAACAGCCTGTATCTTACTTTCCAAGTTCTTTCCACTTCCTGTTTCTTAGTTGGGCCTCATAGAGCCCATCAGAGAGGAAGGCAGTTTGAGTGATGAGACTGAGACCTGCGTGGCTGCTTTCCTCAGATCTCTCAGAGGTTCTGATGACAGATGGCTCAGTCCCGAGCTCTCAGACTGCCCCATACAAAGTCTTACATGATCAGAATGACTAGAAAGTGGGGTGTTTAACTTAATCTGATTTTTCTCCACGAATCGTTAATTACGTTGTTTGAAAGTCTTTAAAAACATTTGTGAAATTTCCTTTCTTAAGTATTAGTTGTGATAGTGGTGGTGGTGGTAATAATAAAAATGGCAGCAGCATGTTGCTGTGTAGTTTATGAAGTGCTTTACATACATCATCTTATTACAGCTTTGTGAAACTTACGTTTTATCATCCTTGGCTTGTAGATAAGGAAACTGATGTTCATAGAGGTTGTGAATTTCCTAAAATTACTTAGTAAGTTGGCTTATACAAACTTACTATTTCAGTAAATACTGAAGCCAAGGTTGAGTGTATTACAGTGCCTCAGAGTTTTTCTTTGGTGCTTGCATCTTTTTATCTATTCACTCACTAAGAATATATTAAGTCCCACTGTGTGCTGACACTGCTGCATGCCACAATGTTTAAGACCTGTTTCTTGCCCAGGTGGCTGACAGTCTGTGGGAGAAGCAGACCAAATAGTCTAAGTGTAGGAAGGGTTTGGGGCACATTTGCATAAGGATAGTGGAGGCACAGAGGAGAGGAGTGGACAGTTCTCCCTCTGGGAGTTAGCAGAAGCTTCATGTGGAGGGGAATGCTTGAGCTGAGTCTTTTGAATAGTGGTTTACTGGTAAAAGGGGTTGAAGATAATACTGACCACTTTAAATAGATCCCTAATAAGTTAGATCTTATGATACTGTTTTTTCTTACTGAAAACGTTCAAGTATAGGAGATGATCCTGACTAATTATCTAACACACTACAGATGTCCAAAAATATTTGAAAAGTTTCGGTTGAATTTGAAGATTATATGGGACCCATGTGAATGCAGTTTTATTTAACATAGAAATCTAGCTTATAAAAAAGATAAATCGAGGGCAGTTTTTAGCTCTATGAGAGGATGTATAGGGATCAAACTTGTAAAGGAATCGTTTGTATTGAAAATACAGTGCTGTTTACAAGATGTTGCATTAACCTGTACCTTTTTGGACCACTTTTATTTAGTTAGTAGGGGATTGTGAGACTGTCACTGCTTGTTCCCCTGTAGTGTGGAGATAAAGTGCACTCAGTCTTCTCTGAGGATGATGCTTAGAGGAGCAGCATTGCTGTCTTTGTATTGGAAGCTGGGCGTCTTCAGCTGTGAAAACTTAATGGCTCAGCATTGACGTTGAGCTTCTAGAGACCATACCTTTTGATGCTCTGGGCCCCATAGAAAGCTGTCACATGATCATGAATCTGGCTTACAAGATATGATAAAGATCAGTGAGCAGACTTCCAGAGTTCCTGGAGAATCTTGGAATAAACAGCAGAATCCATGTCTGTGTTGTAGGGGGTGTGTTTTCAGGGTGAAAGAACCTATAAACCTATACATGTAGTCTGTATATTTAAGTGACAGTCAGGCTCTTCTGGTTTGAGTACTAGCATGGTTAAACTGATTATGACATAGCCCAGCCTCATCTGCCCAGCATGTTAATTAATGAGACTGTCCAAAGCACAGAGCAAATAGAAAGTAAAAAGAAATAGCTGCTGTAGGGTGCAAGAAAATAGGCCTTCTGAGTCTGTTCACTTTATAATACTAGCTGTATAAATTGAATATCAGTAAGATAAGGTAGATAGATACCCACTAGCTAAAAAGTAGCTAACTTTTGAAATTATTCCCATTCAAAAGTTAAAAAAAAAAGTAATTTACTTGTGTTATGCCATAGAATACATACTGTTATAATGACAAGAAATCCTCAATTAATTAATACTCATGAGGAGAAAGCTGATTTGATATGTGGAATACATGATGATAAATGCAAATTTGCCATTACTTATAGGTAACAGTATAAAGGTCAGGAGAGAACGCCTTGGAGCAGACTACCTGAATTCAAAGCCTGGCTCTGCCACTCATTAGCTAGCTTTGTGGTCTTGCACAAGATTATTTAGCCTCGATTTTCTCATCTGTAAAATAGGTATAATAGTAATACCTACCTCATAGTGTTGAGAGGGTTAAAGGAGTTAATACCTATAAAGCACTTATACATAGTGGCACATAGTGTACCCTGAGTAAATGTTAGCTCCTCTTTTTAAAAAAAAAGTTTATTTCTTAGAGCAGATTTAGTTTCACAGCAAAATTGAGCAGACAGTACAGAATTCCTACATAACTCCCTGCCCCCTCCACCACTATCAACATCCCCCACCAGAGGGTACATTTGTTACAACTGGTGAATGTTCGTTGACGAGTCATTACTCAATGTCCATAGTTTACACTAGGGTTTACTCTTGGCATTGTTCATTCTATGAATTTTGACAAATGTGTGACGACATATGTCCACCATTGTTGTATTATACAGAGGAGTTTCACTGCCCTAAAGTCCCCTGCACAAGTCCTATTTTAATATTGTTTTTTTAGTCCATATTCAAATGACAGGCTTGGGTAGTGTTCCGTATAGTGTGGTCTGTTTTAATAGAGGGGAAGGTAGTGGGTGCACTAGATAGAGAAGCCAGAAACTCTTGCACCTCTACCACCTACCAGCAGTGTCATCTTTGGTGACAAGGCCTTTCTTCTCTCTCAACCCTGGTTTCCTTACTTGTAAAATGAGGTAATTGGATGAGGTGTTCTCAGGGTAAGGGCCTTACTACCTCTACGATTTGCCTCCAGTGACTAAAAACTAATGAGTCTTCTCTCAAGTAGGTGGGATGTGTCCTCTGCAGACTTGATTACACTGCTATTTTATAAAGCAAAATTGTTGGTTCTGGAAAATTTCAAGTCAGTACATGTTGCTTCATTGAGGTTTACTTAAGTCCACAGGGCATACTTTTACCAGCTACTACTGCTCACAGTGAACATGAATAGCTGTCCTGGTCACACGTCAAGGCAGAATGCCAGGCATTGCCACAGATACAGAAGTGATCGTAGCATTCGTAATGCTCAGAATCCTGTTGTACCTGAGGCCGTTTCAAAAGGTGTTCATGTACATTGTCTCTTTTGCCTTCATCTTAGGTGTGTGATAAATGGGTAAGCTTAATGATCTCTGCTTGGTAAATGAATGTATATATTGTTATAATCTTAGCAAATTCAGCGATTGGTAGGAGAAAGGAAGAACTTGCCAGAGCACCTGCTACATTTAAGTTGTTCAATATTTATTTAGCAAATAAGTGTATAGACTTTTAAATAAAGAAACTTGGTCATGGGTTCTTGAATCACTCCTGGTGAAAGGGAAGATTCAGCAGAGAGAGAACATTCTGTCCTGCAGCCCATATTATGAGTAGTCTTGGAGTCTGCCAGAATTCCTGTCTGTCTGCAAAGGGGCATTTTTAGAGAAGAGAGGGTCATTCTCTCTATTCTGCTGAGGACTTGCAAACAGGAGAGTTCAGTCCAGCTGTGACCATAATGGATTCTGTGTAGCCTTGTACCTGCAGCTCTGAGTAGGCTGCATGCTTCTTCAGCACACCTTACAGTGGGGTTAGGTGTAGGGTAGCTGTGAGGCAGTTACCGGGGTTAGTCAGGAAAGGCTGACCAGGTTGATAATACTGCATTCAGCATTAAACCTTAGACGCCTTTCTTGTTGTTTGCTTAAGTGGGGGTGGGGAGGTGATGGGGCGAAGGATCTGGTTGGCACTGCAGATTTCCTCAAAATGTAATTACCAACCTAATGAGAATTTTATTTTTCTCTGAACAGTGGTGGAATGTTGTCACTGGGGAATCCTCACAGACCTTCTACACAAATGGAACCAATCTTAAGAAAATACATGTGTCCCCTGACTTCAAAACATATGTGACTGTTGATAATCTTGGTATTTTATATATTTTAAAGATTTTAGAGTAAGCAGTGATGTAAGTTCAACTCTTTTAATTTTGAATTGGAAAAAAGTCCTAGTGAAACTCTGTATTTCAACTTTTTATAAAACTGTGAATTGTTTTGCAGTATTGCATTCATTACAGAAATGTGGTTGGATGTATAATATTAATGTAGCTTTTCCCAAATGAACACCTTTAATCTTGTTTTCATAATCATCATCATTATTTTTAACAGTTTGTCCTGAAGATGCAAATGAAAATGTACCTTGTTATATTGTTGGTAAAATTCTCCCTTGATGTGTTCAAATTGGGTGACATAATTAATGAGAATAATTCAAAGGAAATATATATTTTAATACCATTGCTTTGCAGGCTGTGCCTCAGGGTGGTCATGGCCTGCTCTCTGAACCACACTTACCTTCAGTGGGTATAGTTCTCCCAAATATAATCTCAGAACTTATTTGCACCCCTTAAATTTGCTTTAAAAATATTGTGTCTGTGTGCACAGTTTGCAAAATTTCCTTTAATTCATTTGATAAGTGAGTCTTAGGTTTCAAAAATTCTTTCTGTGAAGCAAAAGTGATGTGTGTTGGGGGAAGTAGATTTTGTTGGTCTACCTTTTCTCATTAGCATATGGCAGCCCTGGGCTGGACCTGAACTCTGGCTGTCAGTCCTTAAGTTGGGCGCTCTCCTGCTCTCTCTGGTTTTTTATATATCACACTTCTTACTTGACTGAACTTGACCCTTCTTAATCCTCACTTTTCTCTCTCTCTTTTTTTTTTTTAAGTAATTGCGCCACAGTTAAATGTTAGTAAATAAGACTAATTGGGGAGGAGCCAATTTTAATTATAAATTTTAACAACGAAATTTTTCTAAAATAGAGAAAATAGTAAAAATTTTCTTCTAATTTCATTTACTTCTAGATGAACAGCATTGCCAGTGCCATTCTCTTAGTGAATTTCAAGAGAATTTTCTGTGGTTTTTCTATGCAGTACTGGAGGAGTCTGTGACTCTGGAAGATGTCACCGTTAACCTTCTAGCCAGTCTCTCTTCTTTCCTCTTCTCTCCCTCCTTTCCTTCCTTTCCTCCTTCCCTCTAAGTTTATTAGAAAAGTTAGATTTTGATGAGGAAAAAAACATACCAACATCAGTAATGAGCTTTTTTGACTTCTTGATTAGGAACTTTAATTGCAGCTTAAACCTAAACATTTTTCCTGAAATATATTCTTAAGGGATGTGGTGATAAATTAATAATAGATCTGGTTTCTATATAAAAAAACAACCAAAATTCAAAAATTTTTGTTGCTGCAATAAGAACTAAGTCAAATGAATACTAGCATTACCGGTAGGTAAGCAATGAGCCAGTTGGTGCATAATGTTGGTGCGTATTAGTAGATGTGGGGTGGGTGGGGGGAATAGACCACTCCAGATGTATTTTAGATTAGCTGTTCCTGTTTAGCATTTGAAGGAATGGAGTGAATAAAATGTTTATATTGTTAAGGAGGTTTGGTGTTTGTTTTTGTTTTATGGTGGGTTGAGGGACTGATTTACAGGCTTACTGTGATTTAAGCAAATATGATGTGAAGATCTGAATTTTATAACAAGAAATTTTTGTACATGGTATGTTCTGCTTGGAGTATCCAAGTCACAATTTGATTTGCATACAATGCTTAGGAACTCATTTATAGCTCAGAGTATAAAGAATTAGTTTTTAGAATTAAAAGTCACTTGACTGTAAAACTATAACAACACAATGAACATCGGCTTTTAAAAAGCCTTGATTGGTCCTTGTTTTAAAAATAAGAAACAATGAGAAGAAAGACAGGGTAACATGAGGAAAGAAGAGAAGCCTTTTAAGGCAGCTCAAGTGGCCAGTTAAGGGGAGGGTTTTGTTTTGTACTTCCAGATGCACATTTTTCAATCATTTTCCTCTGCTTTATTGTTTTTTGTATTACAAATACTGCATTTTGTATATATAAAGTTTTTTACATTGGGTGTGTCTTGTATGTTTTGAAAACTGTTAGTTTTGTATTTATGATACAGCTTACATTATTTTTTTTGCCTTGATACACATTTTAATACATGAATTTTAAAGTTTTATAAAAATAAATTTCCTAAAATATTTTTGAAAAACATTTTCAGATTGTTTCAGATTCCTTGCCTGTCCTTTGCTGATCAGAAAACAAATGTAAAAGATTCTTCAAACTAAAGCCATCAACCTTTTCTAGCCATGTTTTTCAGCTATGTGGAGTTCAACTATATCAAAATTTTCTTTGTCTCTTCGGTTTGTCTCTGATGATTGCTGCCTGGTGTGGCTGGCATGGAGAAGATCCTGTAAAGAAGACAATTAATTTATTCATTCTTTTATTCCAGGACATATTTGTTGAGACCTACCATGTGCCTGGCATTTTTGTAGGTATTGGGGATTTAGCAGTGAGCAGAACAAAGTCCTTGCCCTTCTGCAGCTGGGCACCGGGGAGAGGCAGACAAAAAGTCAGTCAGTCAAATCTATAGTGATTAGTTGGTACGTAAATTGGGGGGAGGTGGGAAGGGATAGATATGGGAGTTTGAGATTTGCAAATGTTAGCCACTATATATAAAAATAGATTTTAAAAAACCCCAAATTTCTTATGTATAGCACAGGGAACTATATTCAATATCTTGTAATAACTTTTAATGAAAAAGAATATGAAAACGAATATATGTATGTATATGCATGTCTGAGACATTGTGCTGTACACCAGAGACTGACACATTGTAACTGACTATACTTGGGAGTATTAAACAAAAACAAAAAATTGGGAGAAGGGTTACAGTTTTAGAGGGAGTTGCTCCCTGAGAAGGTGGCACTTGAGTACAGACCTGAAGGATGAGAGTAAGTCATGCAGGTACCTGGAGAGTGTCCCCAGGCAAGGGTACAAACAAGTGCAAAGACTTGAACGTGGGATGGGTTGGTTGTTCCAGAAGTAGCAAGGAAGCCGGTGTGGCTGGGGAAGACTGAGCAAGGGTAGCGTAGTAGGAGGTGAAGCCAGCTCTGCAGAGCATCTCCCAGGTCACTGTGAGGATGTTTACCCTGAGACAGCAGCTGGTGCAGGAGGGTTAGCAGTGGAGAAGTCCAATGTAAGCTTTAATTGATCACTTTGGCAGTGGGAACCAACTGAGAATCAGTTGAAAAGAGGGACAAGCAAGGAGGTAAGCAGGGAGACCAATGAGAATATTTACAATAATTTGGGCAAAATGAAGGCAGACTTGGGTGGCAACAGTAGAAGTTGTGACAGGTCGGATTCTGGGCATATTTTGAAGATAAAAGTTCCTAGGATTTGCTAATATATCAGATAAAGGTTGTGGGAGGGACAGTTCAAGAATTATATCAAGGTTTTGGCTTCTGGCTTGAGCAACTGGAAGAATAGAATTGCTGTTAACTGAGATGAGATGACTGTGAAAGAAGCAGGCTTTCAGACACAGTAAGTTTGAGGTAACTGTTAGGCAGCCAAATGGGAGTGTGAGTAGGTGGTTGTATAAAAGGATCTGGAGTTCATGGGAAAAATCTATGATGGAGATAAAAATCTGAGCGTCATCAGTTAATCGATCGTGTTTAAAACCACAGGACCAGATGAAATCAGCATCGAAATGGGTGTAGATAGACAAGACAAGAGGCCTCAGACCGAGCCCAGAGCAGTCTGGAGGTTAGTGAGATGAGGGACCAGCCCAAGACACTGAGAAGGACCAGAAAGACTGACAATTAAAACAGTGTGGTAAGTGCGGTGGGCCTGGGGTCCTTAACTGATCTTGGGCAAAATTCCTTTATTGGTTTGTTGATTCAATCACCTGTCTATTCTTTATGCCTTGAATATTTTCTGTGTGTCTAGCACTGTTTTAAACAGCAGCCAGGGCAATAAACACATTTTAGTTGTTGGAGGAAATTGGGGACAATAGATAAGACAATTGCTGATATTTCCCTGTTTTCTTATCTGTAAAATGAGTATATGTTCTTCCTTCTCAGGATTCTTTTAAGGATTAAATGAGATAATGCTCATGAAGTACTTACTTATCTCAGTGCTTGGGCTAAGAAAATGCTCAGTGCACATTCCTAGGTGTTACTTGGTGCCTGTCATCTTTGGCATGGCCACCTGCTCTCCCACCAGTCATGCCTCTGGGTGATCTCTCCAAAATGCTCATCTGTGTCACTTTAAAACCCTGGACCTGCGTGTGCTCCCTTGCTTCTGTACTGCCCCTCCCCCATCTAATTTTTTCCCCTAATTCCTTGTTACTTTCCATCTGTTTTTTGAGATGATCCTTCTGCTGAAGGCTGCCCTGCCCTCTCATAACCCCCTCTTTTCTCTGTCATGGCTTTTATTGCCCTGTATTGTTGACTTAATGGAGTCCCCTTTAGAGTGTAAACTCCATGAAAGCCAGGTCTACTAGGTCTTTCGAGGTGGGGTGGGTCATTAGGTTTGTTTGTTTATTTGCTTATTGAAGCACGGTCAGTTACCATGTATCAACTTCTGGTATACAGCACAGTGTCCCTGTCATGCATATACATACATATATTCATTTTCATTACATGATATTGAATATAGTTCCCTGTGCTGTACATAAGAAATTTGGGTTTTTTTTAAATCTATTTTTATATATAGTGGCTAACATTTGCAAACCTCAAACTCCCAAATTTATCCATTCCCACCTCTTTCCCCGATACCTGTGAGATTGTTTACTGTGTCTGAGTCTGTTTCTGTTTTGTATGAGTTCATAGTGTACTCTTTTTTCTTTTTTCCTTTTCTTTTTTTTTTTAGAGTCTACATATCAGTGATATATGGTATTTTTCTTTCTCTTTCTGGCTTCATTTAGAATGACAATCTCTAGGTACATCCATGTTGCTGCAAATGGTATTATTTTATTCTTTTTTATGGCTGAGTAGTATTCTATTGTATAAATATACCACAACTTCTTTATCCAGTCATCTGTTGATGGACATTTTGGTTGTTTCCATGTCTTGGCTATTGTATATAGTGCTGCCATGAACACTGGGGTGCATATATCTTTTTGATTAGAATTCCCTCCAGATATATATCCAGAAGTGGATTGCTGGATCATATGTTAAGTCTATTTTTAGTTTTTTTTTTTTTTTGAGGAATCTCCATACTGTTTTCCATAACGGCTGCACCAAATACATTTCCACCAGCAGTGTAGGTTTCCCTTTTCTCCACAGCCTCTCCAGCATTTATCATTTGGGGACTTTTGAATGATGGCCATTCTGACTGGTGTGAGGTGATATCTCATTGTAGTTTTGATTTGCATTTCTCTGATAATTAGCGATCTTGAGCATTTCTTTCATGTGTTTATTGGCCATTTGTATGTCTTCATTGGAGAATTGCTTCTGCCCATTTTTGGATTGGGTTTTTTTTTAGTATTAAATTGTATAAGCTGTTTATATATTCTGGAAGTTAAACCTTTGTCAGTCACATCATTTGCAAATAGTTCTCCCACTTCATAGGTTGTCGTTTTGTTTTGCTTATGGTTTCCTTTGCTGTGCAAAAGCTTATCAGTTTAATTAGATCCCACTTGTTGATTTTTCCTTTTATTTCTAGTGCCTGGGTAGACTGCCCTAGGAGGACATTGCTAAGATTTATGTCAAAGAATGTTTTCCCTATGTTTTCTTCTAGGAGAAAACATATATTTTATATTTAAGTCTTTAAGCCATTTTGAGTTTATTTTTGTGTATGGTATGAGGGAGTGTTCTAACTTCATTAATTTACATACAGTTTTCCCAACACCGCTTTCTGAAGAGACTATCTTTACTCTATTCTTGCCTCCTTTGTTGAAGATTAATTGACCATAGGTCTGTGGGTTGTTCCTGGGTTCTGTATTCTGTTCCATTGGTCCATATGTCTGTTTTTATGCCAATACCATGCTGTTTTAATGGCTGTAGTATTGTAGCTCTGTATTGTCTGAAGTCTGGGAGAGTTGTTTCTCCAGTTAATGTTCTTTTTCTTCAGTATTGTTTTGACAATTCTTGGTCTTTTGTGATTCCATATAAATTTCAGAATTGTTTGTTCTAATTCTGTGAAAAATGTCCTGGGTAATTTGATAGGGATCACATTAAATCTGTAGATTGCAGTATGCCCATTTTAACAATATTGATTCTTCCAATCCAAGAGCAAGGGATATCTTTCCATTTCTTTAAGTCATCTTTAATTTCCTTAATCAGTATTTTGTAGCTCTCCGTGTGTAAGTCTTTCACCTCCTTGCTCAGATTTATTCCCAAGTGTTTTATTGTTTTGGATGTGATTTTTAAAAGGAATTTTTTCTTTCTTTTCCTAATTCATTGTTAGTGTAAAGAAATGCAACTGATTTTTGTATGTTAATCTTATATCCTGCTACCTTGCCCGATTCTTTTATCAGCTCTACTAGTTTTTGTGTTTGAGGTTTTAGCGTTTTCTCTGTATAGAATCATGTCATCCACATATAGTGACAATTTTACCTCTTCTCTTCTAATTTGGATCCCTTTCATTTCTTTTTCTTGCCTGATTTCTGTGGTTAGGACTTCCAGGACTGTGTTGAATAGAAGTGGTGAGAGTGGGCATCCTTGTCTTGTTCCAGGTTTTAGTGGGAAGGCTTTCAGTTTTTCACCATTGATTTATTATGCTGGCTGTGGGTTTGTCATAAATAGCTTTTATTGTGTTGAGATATGTTCCCTCTTTTAATGAGGGGACTGGGGATTGAACCCAGGACCTCATGCATGCTCAGCATGGACTCTACTATTTGAGCTATACCCTCCCCACCATTAAGTCTTTTATACCAGAATCTAACATAAACCTAGCTCCACTTGGAGACTCAAAAAATCTTTCTTGAATGAAATTCCTGCACACCTGCTTGCCCATGGTGCACTCTGTTCTCGCTCTGCACTGGGATGTCATGAGGCTGTCAAATTAAGATGTAGTATGTCACCAGTATTTTCCTTATCTTCTTGTTTTAGTTTGGCATTTTATTGTGAAGCATCATTAGGGGAAAGTAAAACTGTACTTGGATAAAAAAAGATTTGCTTCCAAATTACATAGAATGAGTAAACCTATCCCTGGAGTGCTTAAGCTGGCAAGTATGGCGATCTGTTATTCAGTGTATGTTTTGTGTTACTGTAAGTTACTTAACCTGCCTTTAGAGAAGGAGAAAAAGATTATCTAATAACTCTTAGTCTCTGAAGATAGTCACTTGAATGGATTTCCTTGCTCATAACCCCTGACTTAAGACTATGGATATACTATACAGTTATTAAAATGCCTAAAGTAGAAATTCAGCTGCTATGGGGCTGTGAGTTTAACCATAGAAAAATTGTGTAGTTGTGTATATCTACATGGAAGGGGCAGAAGAATTTCCATCAAATGTGGGACTCATCAGAGAGCAGGCTTTTGAAGCCATTTGGCGTCAGTAGTGACACTGCTGAGTAAGATGACATTGTGAGAAGACCAAAACTTCAGAAATTTTCATTTGAGTTATGATTCAGGAAGATGAGTCTCTTGGTGTTCATTCTAAATTCATTTATGAGGTCAGGCCCTCAGAAGTGGAAATACTGCTGTTACATGGAAGGGAAAGGAATATCTGTCTCTGTAATTTCCTGTCACCAGGACTAGAGATAAGTATCCAGAGTGAACATTCCAGGCCTGAGTTTGGGTTTGATGGTTCATATTGACTTAGAAATGCCCAGCAGGTGAGTGAAGACTCCTGCTTGGTACCACAGTGGCCGTTCTGAGGAATTGGAGCAAACATTCACATTTATCCATTCAAATCTTCCTCCCCTCCCCAGCCCTTATTTTATCTTCATATTTTATCTTGAGTTTGCAAACTGCACAGTCCTAGTTTATAGAGGAAGAACTACATCCCAGGCAGTTAATCTGATAAAGCCAGGGCTAGAATCCAAATCTGATTTTCTTTTGTTTATGGAAACACCCAGATCCACTGGGCTACACATTGAGTGTCTGAGTTCGAAGTGAGATCCTCCTGGGGTTGTGGCAGAAGAATACAAGGCTTGGGTTTCTGCAGCTGAGGAAGATTTTGGAGATCTGTGTTTCTCATTTCTGATTCCTCTTTAGTCAGCAGTGATTCTAAACCCTATGCCTTGGGTTAGTTGCCCTACTCTATCAAAAAACTTTCTGAGACATAACGAATCCTAAAAAGGAAGCAGGAGATACTGTTTTTTTTTACAGGCCTTTTACATGCTAGGCCCCATGCTGGGCACTTTCCACACGCTGTTTAATTGAATCCTCACAACAGGGTGGCAGGGTGTTTTCTCTGTTTGCTAGATGTGGAAACAGGTGCAGAGAGGTTAAGTCACCAGGGCCCCACAGCTAAGTGGTGGAGCTGTGGTTGGCGATGGCATTTGGCCTCCACCACAGCCCCTGGGCTCGAGGATTCAGGAGCAGTTTCGTTTTTCATTTCACTCATTCATGTCATGAGTGATGCATGACTGATCCTGGGTCCTGAGCTCCAGAGAGCATGTCAGAGGGGGTTCCTGCTCCTGAAGGCCTACTTCTGGTGTCCTGGTTAACTCATCTCTATGCCTGTAGGGATTGTTCTTTGAAAAAAGCAGCAGGGACCATTCTCATGGGAGCCAAATGGACAGTAGGGGTTGGAGGATGCTTGGGATTTGCCAGCATTTGGCCAAGGCCCAACCTGGTTTCAGTTCCTACATGATTCCAGCATTGAGTAAGGGAGGTGGCAGCCCTACTGTGGCCTGCTCCTTGGAGAAGCCTGTTAGTACTTTGAAACTTTGAGGGTGTTCATTTCAAATTAGCAGTAGCCCTGGGGTTAGTGGATCCATATCCTTTCTTTTGCCATCTTGATTTCCTTTTCTCCTTTTCCTTCCATTTGAAAAGGTGCAAACTCTCAGAGCCTCTGTTTCCTCTTCTGTCAAATAGGGACCACAACACCTAAATGCAAGGTTTTTGTGAGGCTTGAAAAATGTCAAACATCTGACACTGGTCTCAATCATGTAATTATCTTTTGTTCCAGTTACAAACCCCAGTTCCTTTGCTGCCCACATTTCCATCGTTTACAGATTGGGGCCTTGTGGGTTTCACTCCATAGAACACACCTCTCTCCAGGCATCTTTCTCTACCTCATGATGGATCTGTTCTTATGGCTGTTAGCTCCCAGGAGACAGTCGTTGGTCAACAGGAAAGCTATCCCAAATGTTATTGTCTTTGAGATAAGCATGTATCCATTGAGTGATAGAAGATTGGGAATGTGAGTGGAGAAAAGACCTTGGGGCAGTGGCTTGGCTTCAGCTGTCAAGGGGACCCAAGTTCAAATTCTGGCTGCACTAATGTCCCAGCTGTGTGGCCTTCAGCAAATGGGTTAATCTTCCCAAGGATCTACTTCTGAGGGCGACTCGAATGTGGAGATCTATGTGGGCTGCCCAGCTTCTCAGGGGATTTAGAGGTCCTGGTCCATGCAGGAGGGAAGCTTCTCAACACTTTGCTGTGTAAAACCTCCCCAAACCCAGGTCTCACCCCAGACAGTGAACTCAGAATCCCCAGAGATGGGACCCAGACATCCATATTTTTGAAAGCTCCACAGGTGATTCCAGAGTACAGCAGAGGTTGAGAACCCACACCCTCTGCCCTCAGCCTTGATGGCTGACCAAGCCATTGCCAGCCCCGCTCCCGCGCCACAGCCAGCTGTGCCTGTGATGGGTGCTTATGCCTTGTGCTCTGTACACCTGCTCTGTCATGACAGGAGTGTTCTGGGCAGCACAGATGTTTGGTGTACATATTAACACAGCTGTGGGGATGTTTCCTGCTTGGATTTGATAGCTAGCTTATGGAGCAACTCTGCCAGGGTTGGATTACTGTCAGTACCTCCTCCAGTCACTGCTTTCTCTCTCCTGGTGTCTCACCTGTGTGTGTGTGCTTTTACCTTTTACCTAGTGCTATGACATTCCCATTGTGGCATACACTGTCAGTGGCCATCCTAATATCCGGTCTCTCCCTTTGCTTCACTAACAACTCCTGTATTTTTGGGAGCTGCGGTGTGCTTAGCTTAGGTCAACAGCTACATTTTCCAACTGCACATCTAGGGGGTGGTAAATGTAAGCAGAGATGGTAAGCAGAACTTGTTGGGCGAAGCGTCCAGGAAAGCTCCTAAAAGTTTGCCTTACTCAGTTGGGAGGCAGGAGCCCTTTGGCCCTTACCATCTTTTTTTCTGCCTTTGAATGTGAGTGTGTTGGATAATGCTTCAGCAGCCATTTTGTTCTCATGAGGCGACCTTGCAGATGGATGCCACATGCTAAGGACCTTGCAGAGCAGAAATATAGAAGGAGCTTGGGATTTTGATGACAGTTGTGGAGCTACCATTCCAGTCCTGTACTGTCTCTGAAGTTCATGTTACATAAGAAAACATTCAACTCTTCTCTTGTTTGAGAGACTTATTTCTGGTCTTTGCTGCTAGTCCCTGTATTCAGTTCCTGATACTCCCATAAAGAAACCAAGTCTTTAAGAGCAGTTCAGCAAATGTCAGTGACACTTATATCCTTGCCTCCTCCATCCTCAGACCACGCACACACTGTTCTTCCTCTAATAAATAACTGGAAATATAGTTGTGAGTTTGTTGAAGTTTGGTGAAATCTCACAAAGTCACAAACAAGTGATGCATGGACCATGCCTAGCCCACAGATGAGTTTTGTTTGTCCCACACTTTTTTTTTTAAATCCTGAGCTTGTTGCCATCATTTGAAAATCTGGTGATTTCACATAAAAATTCTGATTTCTTAGAAAATCTGTTGAGCCAGGGTCTTTTTTCTGCCTGACAACAGTCAACTGGAACTGAGTATCAGCTGCCCTGAGATGAGGCAGGTGGTCTGTGGATCATCTCAACCCACCTTTTACTCATGTCACCTGTGTGGCCCTGAAAGCATCTGAGTTGGCAGCCTTCCCTCTCCCCACCAAATGCACACCTCAGAAATGGTCTGTTAAAATGAGATTCCTGAATTTCCTGTGCCTTTCCTCTTTCCTTGTCTCCCCTGACTCAACACTTTGCACATTTGGGTTTTTGTTTTTCTTTTTCTCTCAGAAAACTTAGCATGCATTTTTGAGAAATGGAAAGAAATCAGCCTCTCAAATGTCAGAAAACAGCTGGTGCAACATTACTTCTTACTTGGAGGTGTCTTGACTTCCCTCGTCATGTCTTATTGACGAGAGGCAATGAGAGGGAGAATGGCAGGCTCCTGGGGAAGCAGCTGTTGGGAGACTTGATTGAGGCACCAGGACATCCAGAGGACAATTAAATTGAGTATTGAATATGGATAGCTTTGAACGGCTTTGATTACCATGTTGTGAACTGATTTTGGTGGTTAAGAGCGGCTCCATCTCAGCTTGCTCTTACTGTGCTGTTGAGACATCACTCTGAGGTTTCCAAAATGGCAAGACTCGCAAGGAGCACGTTAGCTCCTCTGGGCTCGTGAAGTGACACTTGTGCTCCTTGGCTGTTTGAAAACCTCAGCGGATGCACTGTCCCCTTCAGCTGGGGTGGCTCCACTGGGGCCCTTAAATGAAGAATCTCTGTTTCAGCCTGAGGCATAAGTGTTCACATCACCAGTCATTAACTATGCTTGGAAGTTAAATGCCCACGCAGCTTTTACAAACATAGGTCTTTGGGGTTTTGGAGAGAAAAAAACTATTTTGATGATAATTTGTAGCTATGATTATTTGTGAGCTCCACACAGAGTGCAATATGTTGGGTTGGGAATGACCATCCATGCATTAGCAACTCTAAGTAAAATGGAGCTGCGGTGAGCACAGAGTTCTTGGTGAGTAGACTGGCTTGAGAAAAAGACAGGAAACAGTTAAGTGGTACTGGCATTTCCCAGGTCAGCACCGAAGTCTTAGGGTTAATTCTACTACAGAAGTAAGTTCTGGCTCTTGGGTAATAATGGAATCTCACAGTGTGCATGATGGTGACCAGGCGACAAGACTAATGAAATGCGCTGTCTGCTTTGGGACTGGTTTCTGTGGGAAGCAGGACCCTGTTGCTGGGGCAGACTGGGCTTGGGGCTGGCTAGGATGGAGATACGGGAGGCTGATTGAGCCTTGGCACAGGTAGATTGCTGGCCTGTGTTGGCTGGGTTACCCAGTTTTATTTTAAGAAAATGAGTTTATAACTGTCAGATTGCTTGCTTTTCCTAGGAAACATACTCAGTGAATAGCATATATATAAAGAGAACTGAAGAACTTAATGTCTTTTAGAAAAGGCTTTAATCCATAGACTTGTATATGCAGTCATAATATTCCAGTTCTGTGAAGAAGAACTCTGGAGGCTAGCCCACTTATCAAATTTTCATTTCTTTTCAGAAATAGCTTAGGAGCAATGCTACTTAGGGTCCAAGTGTGAATTTTCACGGATTTTTGAGGCTTTGGCCATGTGTTCTTTAGCTAAGCCTGTTTTCTGCCCCGTTATATCCAGGCACTGTATGTACTAGCACTATTCCCAAGTGTTCCAGCAGAAAATCTGGTATGTCTTGAGAAAAATCACTTTCATGAGTTATAAATGTACTAACTAGGCATAATTTTTACTGGGTTCACTTACCCAAATTAATCATAGAATATCCTTTAAGAAGACAAAAAATGGAGTAATTGAATTGAAGTCCTTTTTTGGAATAATACTGATATTCAAGGGTCTCTACCCAATGGATATTTCATTTATGTATATGTGTCACATTTCCTCTTCAAGAAAATTATGTGCAAATCCCTTCGATACATGGGCTGGCTCTCTTTTGTTTGTCCCTCAGACTCCTTCTTCCTTCTCTGCCCTGCTGTGGTGACTGGAGGTGCCTCGTGTAGACTAAATCAGTGGGCTCCTTGCCTTACAGCTTCCACTGGGTTCAGGTAATGCAGGGTAGAGGGTGGAGAGTGACATCAGGGTATTTTTTTTTTTCCATTAAAAAAAATAGAGAAGCGTAATTAATTTACAGTGTTGTATTGGTTTCAGATATACGATAAAATGATTCAGTTATATACACACATATATGTATTTCACAGATTATTTTCCATTATGGGTTATTAAAACTATTGAATATAGTTCCCTGTGCTATGCAGTAGGTCGTTGTTATTTATTTTATATATAGTAATATGTATCTGTTAATCCCAAACTCCTAATTTATCCCTTCTCCCCTTCCCCTTTGGTAACCATAAGTTTGTTTTCAATGTCTGTGAGTCTGTTTGTTTTGTAAATAAGTTCATTGAGATTCCACATATAAGTGATATCGTATATTTGTCTTTTTCTGACTTACCTCACTGAGTATGATAATCTCTAGGTCCATCCATGTTGCTGCAAATGACATTATTTCATTCTTTTTTATGGCTGAGTAATATTCCAGTGTGTGTAAATACGTGTGTGTGTGTGTGTGTATTTATCCATTCATCTGAAGATGGACAAGACAGCTTTCATGTCTTGGCTATTGTAAATAGTGCTGCTGTGAACATTAGGTTATTGAGGTGCATGTATCTTTTCAGTTAGAGTTTTCATCTTCTTTGGTTATATGACCATGAGTGAGATTGCTGGATTATATGGTAACCCTATTTTTAGTTTTTTAAGGAACCTCCGTACTGTTCCCCATAGTGGCTGCACCAATTTACATACCCACCAACAATGCAGGAGGGTTCCCTTTTCTCCACATCTTCTCCAGTGTTTATTATTTGTAACTTTTTGATGATGGCCATTTTGACTGGTATGGGATAATACCTCATTGTAGTTTTGATTTGCAGTTCTCTAATAATTAGCAATATCGAGCATCTTTTCATGTGCTTGTTGGCCATCTGTCTATTTGGACAAATGTCTGTTTAAGTCTTCTGCCCATTTCTTGATTGGGTTTTTTGGTTTTTTTTAATTGCTCTGTATAAGCTGTTTTTGTATATTTTGGAAATTAATCCCTTGTTGGTCACATTGTAAGTATTTTCTCCCATTCCATAGGTTGTCTTTTTGTTTACATTTATGCTTTCCTTTGCTGTGCAAAAGCTTTTAACTTTCGATAGGGCCTATTTGCATATTTTTGCTTTTATTTCCATTACTCTAGGAGATGGATATAAAAAAATATTGCTGTGATTTATGTTAAAGAGTGTTCTGCTTATGTTTTCCTGTAGGAGTTTGAGTATCCAGTCTTACACTTAGGTCTTTGATCTATTTTTAGTTTATTTTTGTTTATGGTGTTAGAGAATGTTCTAAGTTCACTTTTTTACATGTAGCTGCCCAGTTTTCCCAGCACCACTTACAGAACTGTCTTTTCTTCCATTGTATATTCTTGCCTCCTTTGTTGACAATTAATTGACCATAAGTGCTTGGTTTTATTTCTGGGTTTTCTGTCCTGTTCCATTAATCTATGTGTCTTTTTTTGTGCCAGTACCATACAGTTTTGATTCCTGTAGCTTTATATTATAGTCTGAAGTCAGGGAGCATGATTCCTCTAGCTCTGTTCTTTCCTAAGATTGTTTGGCATTCAGGGCCTTTTGTGTTTCCATACAAATTTTAAAATTACTTGCTCTAGTTCTGTGAAAAGTGCCACTGGTAATTTGATAAGGATTACATAGAATCTGTATATTGCCTTGGGTAGTATGGTCTTTTAAATAACATTGATTCTTCCAATCCAAGAACACAGTATATCTTTCCATCTGTGTTGTTTTTAGTTTCTTTCATCAGCATCTTACAGTTTTTGAAGTACAGGTCTTTTTCCTCATTAGGTAGGTTTATTCCTTGGTGTTTCATTCTTTCTGATGCTCTGGTAAACAAGATCATTTCCTTAATTTCTCTTTCTGACATTTGTTGTTAGCGTAATAGAAATGCAGCAGACTTCTGTATATTAATTTTGTATCCTGCAACTTTACCAACTTCATTGATGAGCTCTAGTAGTTTTCTTGTGACATCTTTTGGATTTTCTATCTATAGTATCATGTCATCTGCAAACAGTGAGTTTTACTCCTTCCTTTCCAATTTGGATTCCTTTTATTTCTTTTTCTTCTCTGGTTGTTGTGGGGAGGAATTCCAAAACTATTCTGACTAAAAGTAGTGAGAGGGCATCCTTGTCTTGTTCCTGATCTTAGAGGGAATGCTTTCAGCTTTTCACTGTTGAGTATGATGTTAGCTGTGGGTTTGTCATATGTGGCCTTTATTATGTTGAGGTATGTTCCCCCTATGTCTACTTTCTGGAGAATTTTTTTTATCATAAATGAATGTTGAATTTTACCAAGTTTTTTCTGCATATTATTGAGATGATTGTGTGGACTTTATTCTTCAGTTTGATAATGTGGTGTATCACACTGATTTGCGACACTGAAAAGTCTTTCCATCCCCAGGATAAATCCCACTTGATGGTGGTGTATGATCCTTTTAGTATTGCTGGAGTCAGTTTGGTAGTGTTTTGTTTAGGATTTTTGCATCTGTGTTCATCAGTGATACTGACATAATTTTTTGTGTGTGTGGTGTCTTTGTCTGGTTTTGTTATCAGGGTGATGGTGGCTTCATAGAATGAGTTCGGAAGTGTTCCTTCCTTTGCAGTTTTTGGGAAGTTTCAAGAGGGTAGGCATTAACTCTTGTAGAATTCTCCTGTGAAGCCATGTGGTCCTACACTTTTGTTTGTTGGGAGCTTTTTAAATTACTGACTTGTGGGTGGTCTGGTAGGCTTGGTTGGCCCGTCATCCAGTTAGTTGCCAGCCCCAGCCATGTATGAGTGCTGCTTGCTGCTGTTTAGTGGGGCCTGGTCATGGAACCTTAGTGCTGGCTCACTGGTGGGCGGAGTCAGGGTCCTGAAGTTCTGGGGCTCTTGCCTGCCCGTTGGCAGGGGAAGCCAGGTTGTGAGGTTAGCCCTAGGCTGTTGGGAGGCAGAGTTGGTTCCTGGAGTCTGGCTGAAGGGCCCAGAGATCCCAGAGATCATTTCAAATTGTTGGCGGGGCTGGGGCGGGGGCAGAAACTAGTTTCTGAGACAGTTGGGTGTGGGGCCTGGGGTGTCCTGAAGGTTGCATTAGCCAACTAGTGTGCAGGGTCAGGGCTCAGTTGGTCTCAGGGTAGGGTCTGGAGTCCAGGGGCCAAATCCTTCTGCAGGCTGTGGGAACATCGTTTTCTTGCTTTTGGTGTCTCACCTAGTAAGGGAGGTTGGTCTAGAGGCTTGTGCAGGCTTCCTGACTGGAGGGGCTGTGCCTGTCCACCGCTGGGTGGAGCAGGGTCTTGGTTATCTAGTGGGCAGGGCCACGGCTATCTAGTGGGCAGGGCCACAGCTAGAGGCATGTCTAGAGGCCTCATGGGCTCAGGAAGGCTTCTCACGGCCTGTCAGCTGATGGGTGGGCTGTGTTCTCTCCCAGCTGGTAGTTTGGCCTGAGGCATCCCAACGCTGACACCTACAGGCTGTTGGGTGGGGTCAGGTCTTGGTGCTAACTAGCCAAGATGTTAGCTCTCAGCTCAGTTTCCTGTGTTTGAATGTTCCGTAATATGTTTGCCACCACTGTCTATGTCCCCAGGGTGAGCTGCAGCCACCCCCACCCCCTCCAGGAGACTCTCCGAGACTAGCAGGTAGGTCTGGGCCAGGCGTCTATCAAAGCGCTGCTCTTGCCCTGGGTCCTGGTATGCATGAGGTTTTGTGTGCACCCTTTAAAGAGTGAAGTCTCTTTCCTCCAGTCCTGTGGGACTCCTGCAGTTAAGCCCCACTGGCCTTTGAAGCCAGATGCTCTGGGGGTTCATCTTACTAGTGCCAGAGCCCCAGCCCAGGAAGCCTGACATGGGGCTCAGAAGTCTCACTCCTGTGGGAGCAGCTCTGTGATATAATTATTCTCCAGCTGGTGGGTTGTCTATTTGGAGGGTATGGGATTTGATTTTATCATGAGTCTGCCTCCTGCCTGTCTTGTGGTTCCTTCTTTATGTCTTTAATTGTAGAAGATCTTTTCTGGTAGGTTCCAATCTTTTTCATTGATGGTGGTTCTGTAGATAGACAGTTGTGATTTTGATGTGCTCGTGAGGAAGTGAGCTTGCGGTTTTTGTGCTCCACCATCTTGGCCGCTTCCCCCGGAGATTAGGGGGTTTTAATACTCGGCTCCCTTTCTGAGGCCCTTGGCATCTGAGGTCTGGCAGTCCCCTCCATAAGCCTCCTCCTTTCTCACTCCCCCTAAGTCCATACTAGCCCAGGCATAGTATTTCAGTCCTCTGTTTCCCTACGTGATGCCAAGACCTATGTGAGTATTTCATTTATTAAACTCTTAAACTACCTCAATTGGAGTATGCCATTTGCCTCACGCTGGGACTGTAACTGATAAAAGCATTTGATCCACAGAGATAATAAGAGGATTGCTGACCTCTTGGTGGTTAGCCAAGATTAAAAGGGGCCAAATCAGCCCAGGTGAAGCATTACTGTCTAAAATGCCAGCCCAACCCTTCCTTCAGGGAACTTGCTCTTGTGCATTTCAGGATGGTTTCAGCCCTTTGGAGTTCAAAGCCCTAGGCCTCTGCGTGTCAGGCTGGGAGTGCCCCGAGATTACTTCAGCATGTGTTTTGGAGAGTAGCAAACATACCTGGATCCAGCAGAGGGGTGATCTTCTGAAAGTCACAGGGTATGGAATGTGCATCTCTGATGTTTTTCCAGTGTGTCTTTAATATGGCCCTGTTATCACTCAGCTCACAGCTGGCACATGCATTTTAGGAAAAATGAAAGGATTAATGAATGCTGTTATGGAAAATTTATATCTCCCCAAAATCCATGTTGATGTCCTAAGGTGATGGTATGGAGATGGGCCTTTGGGAGATAATTAGAGTTAGACAGGGTCATGGGGGGTGGGGCCCTCATGATGGGATTAGTGCTTTTCTAAGGGACACCAGAGTTCCCCCACCCTCTCTGCACACACATACAGAGGTCCTGTGAGCACAGAGCAGGATGACAGCCACCTACAAGCCAAGCCAAGAGACAAAGGCCTTAGAATGAGACCTACCTTGCTAGCACCTTGATCTTGAGTTTCCCAGACCTCCAGAACCACAAGAAATAATAAATTTGTTTAAGCCACCCAGTCTATGGTACTGTTTGTTAGGCAGCCTAAGACAAAGGTGTAGATGTTGTCCTATAAAAGTAATCCAGTTTGGTGGCCCTTCCTCTTTTAGAAATTTGGGCAGTTCTTCATTACAGCCCGCTGTAATATTTAAGCACAAACAATGGGGGCTCTATGGATGAAATTTAAGCTTTAAAGGTATTAAAGCTTCGAAAGGCCAGTGTATCTTTTCCAGGCAGATTGAATTTGTAAATGAGCTAATTTTCTCAACTTTTTTGCTAATTAAAAAATCCCTTTCAGCTCTGGATGCTGTGAAGGCTGGTCTTTGGTTCTGATCCTACATGGAAGTGGGAAAGTGCTCACAGAATGATGCCAAGCACCCGTGGCTGTACAGTTTCCGTTTTATTTTGTGTGCTTTTTATAGGATATAAATAATGACAAAAATTACAAAATTTATAACTGGAAGCCCAAGCATATTTACACATATGTTTCTGTCTCAGCAAAGATACTATTTACTTTGCTCCTATACAATTTCCTTTTGGTACCATATTTTAGTGTTATTTTACTCTCAATTTACTACATACATATCAACAGTGAATAGGCAAAATATATACAAGGAACTGTTCAGTTCAAGTAATTTAACATTGTATTAAAATTCTTTAACACTAAACTAAAACCATATACATTTGTCAATTTGAAATAAAATTTAGTCCTTCAAAACTCACCAACTGATGAATGTAACTGATAATCTCAGTCAGGCTTAAAATAATATTGGTGTTAATAAAAAAAACATTAAGACAATCCCACAATTTCTCAATAGCGCTATAATGAACTTCAAAATGATTCACAATATGGTTAGAACAATATACATTAAAATGTTATTTTTCTCTATAATGATATTGGTACTGTTTATATAATTTGATTCTACATAAATATACATTATGGTATCATACAAATACTCCACAGAGACATTAAAAAATTAAAATACCTTAAAGAAATGTAAGTAAATTTTATTTAATCAAAGAGTAAGCAAACATGTATATTTTTTGTTTCAAGAAAAGAGCTTTATTACTTTGGAATCTTTTTTTTTTTAATTTTTTTTTTCTAGAAAAAAAATTTTTTGCAATAGAATTTTATTAACACCTTTCTCAAACAAGGTTTCCATGACAGCAGGAGCCCTAGATTTTTTTTTTTAACATGTCCTTTAAAACTGTGAAGATTGAAAAAAAATCTTTGCAGGCTGATGACTGCGTCAGCACTTTGGGGAAGACGCCAGCCTGCGTGCCTGAATCTCCTGCTCTGGTGAGTGTCACCGTACTTGCCACGCCTGAGCCAGTCCTCTTGGTAGTAGCAGTAGAAATTTAGTTGTTATTCAAAACAAAACCAGAAACATCCCTCACAACTAACCTAGTTTCTTATCAATGCATTAGTGAAACATTCTTCTAAGAAAAATATTTAATACAAGACACATTTCTTCTTTTCATAATAAATTCCTCTTAAATCATTCTTAAGTTTTTGAATCAATCCATAGATGTAAAGGTTTTCTTTATCTGACATAGCTGATTACATATAAAATGCACAAATATAGAAATTGAGAAACAGGATTTCCTGGCAATCAGGGTGGGTAGTTTTTGTCCTTTTGCAGGAAACAATACTCAGTGAGATAATGATTTTACAGATGTTTTCTGGGGTTAGTTCTGATTCTACCTTGAAAACTGACGACAGTGAAAAATAAACCCAAGATTTTTATACTTTTAGGCAGTATTAGAGATTCCCCTGTACTTTTTTAAAGGTATTATCCCCAAATACAGCAAAGCAAGTGTTGGGGCAGAGTCATTAGAAATACCTTGGGTGGTGGCAGGGGGAAGTCCGGAGAGTCAGCCAAGAATCTCTGCTCGTGCTTCTCGGGGGTTATGACTGAAAAGTCTTAGTTGCACTTTCTGTCACTGGTGCAGAAAGAATGTCCCCAGGAATGGACAGCAGCCTTTTGCCCGTGACAAGGCCACACAAACAGAGCAGTCTTCCTCCTGGGCTGGATAGGAAGCCTGCTCTGGGACTGCTCGGCGTGCAAGGCACCGCAAGGATGGGAGGACGGTGAGTATCAGAAAATTGTGGTTTCATACTTGGTATTTATTCCCCTTTTGGCCTCTTGTCCCGGCTCCACAATCCACGGCAGGTTGGCCAGAGTCTTTTGCTCAGATGGGTCGATCTGCTTTAAAACAGAAAGGCTGATGCCTGTTATACGGTACCTGCTCGGGGCTGCCCGCGTGCATCCTAACACTGGTTGGAAACCCGCACTCACCCTGGCAGGACTTCGGGATGCTGATGTGTGAGAAGCATTTGTTCATCTGACACATTTACTGTGTATGTGTGCAAGGCACTGGGTGGTGCAGACGGTGAATGAGACATGGCCCTTGCTCTTGAAA
The DNA here is from genome assembly GCF_048773025.1 of Camelus bactrianus. Lineage (NCBI taxonomy): Eukaryota > Metazoa > Chordata > Mammalia > Artiodactyla > Camelidae > Camelus > Camelus bactrianus. The sequence continues at coordinate 36,575,473 of NC_133550.1, read as the reverse complement.
GCACACAGATGGGGAGCAGACATAGAAACACTAAAGTACTGAGAACTGAGATTTCAAAGGGAAGAGGGGATGCTTTGAGGGCACCCAAGAAGGCCACTGACCCCACGTCAGGAGCCGGGGGGGCTTCCTGGAGGAGGTGAACCAGGCTATGCCCTGCCTGGCTCTCCAGCCTCCACTGGTTTCTATCACAGTCAGAATAAGTCCACAGTAGTCAGTCCTCAAGGTGACCTGCAGTGGCTGTGACCTGCAGTGGCCCTGAACGCCAGGCCCACGCCCAGGGCCTCTGTGCCCATCACCTTTCTGCCCGAATGCTCTTTTCCAGACACCCTCATGCTTTATGCCCTAATATCAATCAGGGTGCAGATCAAACATCACCTCCTCACCAGTTTATCCTATCAAATAGCATCTTAACTTTTGTAATCCTTATGCCACATGCATCATTTACTTGTTCATCCTCCACTACAATGGATGCTCGAGAAGGTAGGATTCTGCCTGTTCTGTTCACTGTTAACCCTAAACTTAGAAAAGCTCCTGGCAACCCAGTAAACAGCAGCCACACAATAAATACTTGTTGAATAGACATTATTAAAAATGAGGTAATGTCTAAATGGAGAGCTGGAGGACAAGCAAGAGTTTCCTGGTGAAGCCTGTGGGCAGGGGTTGATTGAACAGCATGTGCAAAGTCCCTGAGGTAAGGGAAAGTGGCCGTTTGAGGACTTACAGCCAGTTTGCAGAGGGGCAGCTGGGAGGGGAGACAACTGAGGATGAAGAGGTGAGCAGGGCCAGGTCAGGCTGAGCCTTACCCAAACCGAGCTGAGCCATGCAATGTTAACACTGGCTCAGCCCCTGTGCACACAAGGTCACACAGGCCCTTTCTGGGTGAGGCTTGAGTTCTGAGCTCTTATGGAGGGGGGGGCTGGGGAAGTTCCTCACCGAATTGCTGCCTTTTTTCCTTTGGTGTCTCCACACATGCCTGACCCTAGCCGCCTGCTCTGCTCAAGAAACCTGTAGCAAGAGAGCTGCAGGAATGCTGTAGGGTCCGTCCCAGCGTGATTTGTTAACGTTTCCACAAGACTTGGGGGAGGACTTAACATAGTCTTAGAAATCACAGCATATTTCTCAACAGTAAACATCTGGAATACCCACTGACGGGGACAGGATCTTAGGCGGTTACTCACTGATATTTCTCAGTGACAGCTTCTAGGCAAGTATTCTAGAAGCCCCAATGGCACCCAGCCCTCTGTGCTCGTCTGGGAGAAGTCTGTGGGGATCAGAGAAAAGTCAGAGTGTGGTGGGGAATCGGGGCAGTGGTGTCATGATCTGATCTGTGTTTTAAGATGGTCGCCCTGGTTGCCATGTGGAGGGAGCGAGTCTGTCAGGTATACTGAGGTAGTTTTGGAGATTAGTGGTGGTGGCAGCTTGTATGAGCAGAGTGACAGAGGAAATGGAGAGGAGTGCATGGATCTGAGAGAGCTTTTAGGGACTGAATGGATGGAATCTGCTTGTGGGTTGGATACAAGGGTGAGGGGAGGACAGGAATCAGGAATGCTTCTAGATTTATGGCTTGAGCAACATGGTGAGTGGTTATGTGGCTTACTGAGCTGCAAGGGATGGACAGAAACAGTTTTGGAAGGGAGATCAAAACTAAGTTTCAGATGTCTATTAAGTACTGAAGAAGAAATTGAAGCTGTTAGTCTGGAGTTCTGAGAGTGTGTCAGGATTGGGAGCCTGTGGGGCTGGGAGGACGAGGGGTCAAAAGGAACAACTTTCAGAGGAACAACTTTCAGAGGACATGCTGTTACTGGTGATGATCAGCGATGAGGGATGAGCACAAGAGTGAACAGAGAGGTGGAGAAAAAGATCAAGGAGGTGAGCTGTCAAGGAGCAAAGGGGCCAGACTCTGGAAGGACCATTCCCAGGGATGCTGAAGTTGCCAAGTACAGGGCAAAAACAGAGGCCAAAGAGAAGATTGTGAATAAGAAGCCACATGGTCACAAAGGGCGGTACCCCTGCAGAGATGAAGACCCTTACACCTGCCCCATGACCCTGGGGACAGGGGCCAGTGGGGAAGAGGAGAGAATCACAGACAGAAGGACATGTGGAGGGGAGAGCGATGCCTCTGGGGGTGTCTGCTATCCCGAGGCCCAGAGCTTCTAGGATGCCATACGGCAGCAGAAACCAGATAGGAGGCTGGTTGGGAACGTTCCAGCTTCTGGGTATTGCTACTACCAGAGGAGGCCGCTTTGAAGTCATGAAAGTCTGTTAGGACAGGATGTGTGCAGAGCGTGTGGGAGGGAGAGGGAGGAAATTCCTGGAGGAAGACAGATGCCGCGGAGGAGGGGCCGTACCTTCTGAATAGTCCTAGCCTGCAGGAAACCTCAGCTGCCAGAGAAAGCATGGGGCCTGGTGCCTAGGCCTCCCCTTTGGATGCGCGCACAGCCTGCACCTCTAGTTTCCTCTTGCTGGGTACCGGGGACACCCTTGCTGAGAGCCTCTGCCAGGCTCTACTGACCAGCAGCTTGTGAGAGGCGTGCCCCCTGGAGGGATGGCAGCCAAAGCCTCAGGGAACATCGCTCCCAAGCTTGCCTGGACTTTCAGGAAAGGTTCACCCAGGACAGCAGCAGCACCCAGTCCCCTCAGAGGTTGCTGCAGGGGACAGAGGAAGGGGAGTTTTCTCAGGAGCCTCTAGGTTCCAGGCAGATGGCCCCCAAGACTTTGCAGGAACTGGGCTGAAAGGATGAAGGACACATGCCAGGACGAGGCGGGGCAGAGACAAGATGGACAGGCCCTGGATTCTCATGAGGACTCAGGCCCAGGGTCCCTTCCCTCCAGCTCAAAAGTTTTCAGAACACCTGCGTCTTTTCTACTTACCACGGACTTGCGAATGCTGACTCGGGGCTTGGGGATGGGCTTGGAGGGCTTGTTTTCAAAGCTTTCTGGAAGGGTGGAGGAATGCCCCCCTTTCCTGGCTTGCAGCGCAAGCTGGTAAGCGACTTCAAATGCCTGTCCCAGCGTTAGGATGATCTCATAGGCTAAATTCTGCAAGAGAAATGAGAAACAGTTTACGATGGCATCCTGCAGACTGGAACAGAGTGGCTGAGGAACACTGCAGGGGGTGAACCAGCGGGGACCTTGAACTGCTCCACCTGATGTGGCAGAGTGTCAGGAGAAACCTGATGAACGGGACACTTCAGGTCCAGTTTAAGGTGTGTCCCAGGCATCATTCACTGATGTGATGCACTAGCTTACCCCACGCCAAGGAGCCCACAGGGGACCCTGAAGCCCACTCCATCCCGGGCCCCATCATGGGCGGCCAGTTTGCTCCTGGGCCTTGGAAGGGAAGGGGTTACTCTGGTCCCTCAGCCGAGTTCTGGGAGTGCGTCAGCTGTGCCTGTGAGGATGATCCCACACTCTCTAGGGGAGGTGTTCCTGAGAAGTTGGGTCTTTTTACCTCAAACATCTGTGATTCGGTGACCATCTCTGAAACACAATCAAAATCTAATTTAGGCAGAGGGGAGAGGCATTAGTCATGCTGGTGTGGCGTCTCATAGTCACAGCAGCGAGCATGCAAACAGAGCCAATTATCCCTCTATTTCTTGAGGCATTTGCTCTCCCTGTGGGTCCACTCCATATTTTATCATCAAATCAGCGAGAGACAGGAGGTTCTGTCAGGCTGGAAGGCCATGCCAAGCAGTGCCTGGGAGAAAGGTTATTTTCCTCAGACACTCAACCACTCCCCTCAAGACGACTAGCTTTCTTCTCTCTTCTCCAGATTCGCACTTCATTTCGGTCTTCTCTTCTGAGCACAGCCCCATCTTGTCTTCTCTCACTGAGAAAACAGGACACTGACCCCAGAGAAGCAGGGTCTCAATAAGACCCCCAAGGTCACAGTGCAAAGAAGTGGATGCCTGTGGGTCACAGCTTTCTTAAAATCACTGCACCAGCTGAGGGCTAACATGGTCTGTCCCAGGTTTTCATTCTGATGAAAGTCCCTAGAAGGCCTGTGCGTGGTGTTTCAAAACCACAGAGGTAGCATTCTGCTTATGCTGGTTTTGCATCTGTACCTTCTACGTCCCTGCCCCCTCCTCCCCAATCAGGCATATGAAATAGCTTGAGTCCCACGATTCTGGGGGACTGTTTTTGCTTGATGAAGATGCAGGATGGTCTTCAGAGGGGTGTGGAAGAGGCCCAGGGGTTTCTGGACTAATTTCAGAGCAATTATCACAGTCTTAGACCTGAGAAAGGAAAACTCTGAGTGTGAGAGCTGGTTTGACAGAAGCTGTCTTCTCCTTTGAGTAACTTGATAAGAAGCGATGGCCCACAAGGCAGATGTGTGCTACTTGGAAGACACTGAAGCTCGCACAGCCAGCCAAGCACTTCCCGCAATGAACTTGGGGCTGTGTTTGCCTCCAGGGATGAGTCAGACCAGGAAATTAGTCGTGCACCAACAGGTGACAGTGGAGGTGGGCTGGCAGACAGCCCCGCCGTCGCTGCACCATGAGGGCGGAGTCCTCACTGCCTACACTTGGCACTCCCATCACGGCCAGGGTTGCCCCCTAGTGTGGATGGGTCCCCTGGAAAGGTGGCCTGGGGCTCTGGGCTTCGGCTGTCCCCACAAAGTCCTGGCTCTTGTCTTCTTCACGGTTGCTATGCAGATGGTGGATGTCCATCTGTCAGGGACACGTAGCAGATATTCGTGCTCTGGGTGGGCGACTGGACTAAGGGAAAGGTGGCAGCTGCAGTGATTCTGTAACGTGCGGCTTTCTGATGCTGGAATAGGGGTGCTTAATGAGTGTGAATTCCTTTATCATTAACCTAAAAACAAGTTCCTGAAAGTGAGATTTACTTAAAGCTCCATGTCTTCGAAGAAAGCCAAAGATGCTCATTTGAGCAGGTGAGATTTTCACATGACTATTGTGGGAAGCATAAAGGTTTTTGAAATGTTCTGGGTTAGAAGCTCTGCCCTTTCATTTTTAAGAAGTTCCTGGTGTTAGGAAACTGCTGAGATAAGACAGATCAGACCAGACTGTGAGGTTTCCTGCCAAGCGGCCTCTCCTGGTTTGGCCTGCATTATCCATGACGTCTTGCTTTTCGTTTTATTTTAGAATGCTGCATTTTCAGAATTCTTTTATGATCTGTAAAGAGTTGGACATTATTACCTTTCCTATACTTTGTCACCTTGGTGTTTGAGGTTTCGATTCTGGATGCCAGTGAGGGCCCACGAGGAGCAGCTGGTTGTTGATGGGGCTCTGCACTCAGAGTCCTGTGTTACTGAAGTACCGGGGCTCCTGCGGGGAATAGATGCTCATCAAATGGGACCCGAGGACACACATTTGAAGGGGAGGAAGATTCATTTCTCCTGCCTCTCCTTAGTAACATCCCCACTATTTAAAACGGGAGAAGAGTTACTGGTGGGAAGAAAGCAGGAGACTCTGTAGGACAGGGCTAAAAATGATACTGCAGTCTGATCAGAGAGGCTTGGGTGACAAGCCCTGGCTTGATCTTTTGAACCAGGCTTGCTGGCTCCAGCGATGCCCCCTGGCACTGAAGAGCACTAGGGACACTGCTCACAATCATGAAGCCCAGGTATCTCCACTTACAACAACATACCATCCTCCTCGCAACCGTGAGGAGGCCAGGGCCAGAGGCTGTGCCTGGCACCCTGCAGGCACGCAGTAGACGCTTGTTTGCTGAATGAGTACCTAAAGACAAGCTGGAGTAACAACACTCCTAGACATTACTGCAGGTAGTATGGCTACTGTAAAGTGAGGACTTCACAAGTATTAGGCATTGTAACAAGCACTAGATTTATCTCGTTTAAGTCTTACCACAATCATCTGCAGTAGAATACCACTGTTCTCATTTTATAGATGAGGAAATTGAGGCTCAGAGAGGTTAAGTAACTTGCCTGACATCACACAGCTGGAAAATTACAGAGCAGTGATATGAAACAATGTCTGTGACTCAAGAGCCTATGTTCTTACCCTCCCGTGTGTGGTAGCTTGTCTCCAAGACGGCAGCCATCACTCACTCTTCCCCTTCCCTCATGCTGTAACATTCCTCTGTTGGGAGGGCGAGTCTGTTCCTCCAACTCCTTGAATCTGGACTGGCTATACCGACCTTCCCAGCTAGCAGCATGTGCAGAAGTGACATGCTGGGACTTCTGAGATTAGATCTCGAGGGGTCTGGTGGCTTCCACTGGGCCTTGTGGAACACCCTGAGGGAAACCAGCCCTGTGTCAGAAGTCTCACCTCCCTGAGTTCACAATGCTGTGAGGATGTCCAGGCTGGCCTGGGGAAGAGGCTGCCTGGAGAGAACAGCAGTTGAGCCCAGCCCAGGCTCCAGACACGAAGTGAAAGTGATACTGGACATTCAAGCTCCCCGAGACGCCACATAGAGGACCCAAGGCCCCAGACAGATGGCCCCAGTCAAACTGTCCCAACACTTGCAGTCCACTGAGCCACCCAGTGAAGGCCCCAGATTCCTGACTCCAGAATTGCAAACTTGATAAACTGGATGTTGTCTTATGCCACTAAATTTTGGGATGGTTTACGAAATAAGCAGCAATAGACACTGGAACACCATGCAATGCTAAGGAAGTCTGGCTGGACCCTCATTCAGGCAGCAGGAAGAGGAACCCAGCCTGCGAGCTGGGATGAACAGTACGTAGTCACAGGGGGTCAAATCCTGGAGCCTCCACCCCCAGCCTTGGCTGATGCCTGTGACCCATCCAGGTCACTCGTCACATTTCAGAGTAAACACTGAGGTGTCCCTTCACAAGCTTGCCCAAACCACAGAGCTGGCATGTCCTTTCAAATATTTGCACAGCCACACACTCATCTCTGGCTACTACCTTGCTCAGGCATAAATCCAAACACATCTAGTTTTATGTTCACTACCTCCCATCCTGCAAATGCTTTAACCTGGCTGTCTCTGACTTTGGCTTCTTCTGCCTCTCATGCTTATAAGAATGTACTTGCCTTGGCCTTTCCAGCACGAGCCTCCTTCTAGGGTCACAGTTACTGGGGCAACTGGCCTTGAGTGTACTCTACTTTACACAGACCACCAATTTAAGAAGGTAGCCTGTGCACATGATTGGGGTGGGTAATGGGGGTGACTACTGGGAAGACTATGCTGTAAGTCTCTCGTTTCTTATTAAAAAATGAGGATAATTTTTTTTTCCAGTCAAGATGGCAGAGTGGTAGGACCATGAACTTGCCTCTCCTCACATCTACAACGAAACCACAACTGAATGCTAAACAACCATCGGAAAAAGACTGGAACCTAGCACAAAAGATCTGCAACTGGAAACATAAAGAGGGAACCACGACAGGATGGTAGGAGGGCCGTGGTCGCGATACAATTGGGTCCTATACGCCTCGGGTGGGTGACCCACAGCTGAAGATTTGTTAACTCACAGAAGCCCTCCCACAGGAGTGAAAGCTCTGAGTCCCACGTCAGGCTCCCCAGCCCGGGTCCCGGCACCGGGAAGAGGAGATCCCAGGACATCTGGTTTTGAAGGCCAGCAGGGCTTGGCTCCAGGAGCCTCACAGGACAGGGGGAAACGGAGACTCCATTGGCTCCATGTACTCCAAGCGTACATGGAAACTCACGTGCACCAGGTCCAAGGGCAGAGGCAGTGATTTCATAGGAACCTGGGCCAGACCTGCCTGCTGGATTTGTAGGTTCCTCTGGGGGTCTGGGGGACGGCTATAGCTCACTTAGGGGACATAAAAGCTGGTGGTAGATGTTCTGGGAGTATTAATCTACATGAGCTTTCCTGGAGGCTGACATCTTGATTGGATCATTAGAATCAAGAACTAGACCCACCCAACAGCCTGTAGGGAAGCCTCAGGCCAAACAACATACAGGGTGGGAACACAGCCACACCCATCAGCAGACTTCCTAAGCCACAAAGGCCTCTAGACACATCCAGAGGTCCAGGACCAAGCTTCACCCAGCAGTGGGCAGGCACTGGTTCCTTCAGCCAGGAAACCTGCATAAGCCTCTAGTCCAGCCTCATCCACCAGGGGCAGATACTAGAAATAAGAAAACAATAATCCCAAAGCCTATGGAAGGAATCCAGAAACACGCAGAAAGATAGACGATATGAGGTGGCAAAGGAATATCTCCCAGATAAAATCTCAGAAGAAGAAATAAGTGATGAGGAGATAGGTAATTTATCTGAGAAAGAGTTTAAAGTAATGATGGCCAAGATGTTTAGAGAACTCAAAAGGAGTATAGATGCACAGAGTGAAGTTTTTGCAAAAAGTTGGAAAACATAAAGAATACCCAAACAGAGTGAAGAATAAAATCACTGAAATGAACAATACACTAGAAGGAGCCAAGAACAGACTAAATGAGGCAGAAGAACGGATCACTGAGCTAGAAGACAGATTAGTGGAAATCACTACTTCAAAACAGATAAAAGAAAAAAGAATAAGAAATGAGAATAGTTTAAAAGAACTCTGGGACAACATGAAGTGCACTAATATTCGAATTATAGTGGTCCTAGAAAGAAAAGAGACAGAGGACCTGAGAATATTTTTGGAGAAATAATCACTGAAAACTTCCCCAACTTGGGAAAGGAAACAGGCACCAAGTCCAGGAAGTACAGAGAGTACCACACAGAATTAACCCAAAGAGGAACACACCAACGCACGTAGTCATCCAATTGACAACAATTATGTATAAGGAGAAAATATTAAAATTAGCAAGAGAAAAGCAACAAATAACATACAAGGGAACTCCCATAAGGTTATCAGCTGATTTTTCAGCAGAAACTCTACAGGCCAGAAGGGAGTGGCACAATATACTTAAAGTCATGCAAAGGGAACTTAAACCAAGAATACTCTCCTCAGCAAGGCTCTCGTTCTGACTTGACAGAGAAATCAGAAGCTTCATCGATAAACAAAAGCTGAAAGATTTCAGCACCACCAAACCAGCTTTATAACAAATGTTAAAGGATCTTCTGTAGTCATCAAACCATTAAAAAAAAAAGCACAAAAAGAAAGAGGAAAAAAAAGAGACCTACAAAAGATTGCTTTGGCTGTTCAGGGTCTTTTGTGGTTCCTTACAAATTTTGGAATTGTTTGTTCTAGTTCTGTGAGAAATGTCACGAGCCTTTTGACGGGGGTTGCGTTGGATCTGTGGATTGCTTTGGGTAGTGGGGCCATTTTGATAGTGTTGATTCTTCCAATCCAAGAGCACAAGAAATCTTTCCATTTCTTTGTGTTTTTTCGGTTTTCAGAGTATAGGTAACCTCCTTGGTTAGGTTTATCTCTAGGTATTTTGTTGTTTTTGATGTAATGGAAATGTCTCTGCCAGTTACAAAATTCTGGTTTTTGAAATGAATGAAGGGCCACAAATGGCAAAATATCCTCCTTTTTAATGGCTGATCTGAATTCCATTCCATACACACACACACACACACACACACACACACACACACAGCTGCATCTCCATTATCTATTCAACTACTGATGTGCACTTAGGGTGCTTCCATATCTTGGCAATTATAAATAATGTTGCTGTTAATAGCAGGGTGTATGTATCTTTTTGAATTAATTCTTATTTTGTGGTTGGCTTTATTCCTTTGATAACTATGTTAGTTTAAAAAGCTAAAGCTCTGAACATTCTTAGAAACAATAAATAGTATGTATATGTAAGTTAAAAAATACATGTGCAGTTAAAAAAAAAGATCAAGCCATGAAAGACATAGAAGAAACTTAAAAGACATATTACTAAATGAAAGAAACCAGTCTGAAAAGGCTACAAACTGTACAATTCCAACCAAATGACATTTGAAAAGGCAAAGCTACAGAAACAATAAAAAGATCATGGTTTCCAGGGGTTTGGGGGGAGGGAGGGATGAATAGATGGAGCACAAGGGATTTTTAGGGGCAATGAAATTACTCTGTATGATACTACAGGGGTGGCTACATGTCATTATCCATTTGTCAAAACCCATAGAATGTACATCAAGAGTGAGCCCTAATGTAAATTGTGGACTTTGGTTGATAATAACGTGCCCATGTTGGTTCATCGATTGTACCAAATATGCCACACTGATGAGGGATGCTGAGGGTAGGGGACTATATATGTGTGGGTGGAGCGGGCTATGTGCAAACTCTGTATTTTCTGCTCAATTCTGTTGTGAACCTGAAACTGCTCTAAGAGAATAAAGTCTATTAAAAAAAATGATAGTAACAACAAAGTACCCACCTTACTGGATTATTTTGACAATCACTCATGATAACATTTAGCCTAATGACAATTCTAGCCAACATTATTACTTACTGTGTGCCATGTTGCACCTGGACTGTCTCATTTAATCCTCACAGCAACCCTGTGGGGGTTATCACCTTAAACAGCTGTGGGGTCATGATCATCCCTGTTTTGCACATGAGAGAATTAAGCTCAGGAAGGTTAAATACTTTGCTCAACAAACCAGCATCTGGCCGAGCTGATCTGAGAGGCTGTGCTCTTAACCACCATACCTTAGAACCACACTTAAGGTAAAATAAAAGACTTCTGCAAACTTCTGAAAAACAAAAAGCTTAAAGACATTAAATACAAAAGTTTCTGGGTGGTGGGTGCATCTTGGCTGGGGTGAGGGTCTCATGCCAGGCCCTATGGAGAGGCAGTCTCCAGGCAGAGGTGTTCCTTATGATTTGACCTGAACCATCAACACAGGTCTTCTCAGCCGTCAGACCGGTCCCTTCCTTGGTGTCAAGACTGACGTGAGGATGCAAGGCCCCACTCCCTTTCCAGGGGAGCCTCTTTAGGATGGAGGCAGGGAATCCCAATGCAATTGAGACATCGCCCCCAGGGGTGCATTACAATCTCCAGAGGCCTTCCTTTCTCCCTCAGGAATGTTGATCTGTGATTAAGAATCACTACATTAGAGAAATCTGTGGAGCCATCGCATTTTAAGGATAGATCCTAAATGTAATCCAAGGGCGCAAACTTGTTTTTCTTATGCAAACTGGAGAGACTTGAACGCAAGGTTGTTATTTCCTGGCAGCTCCTTAAGGCAGTCAGGACTGCAGTTGACCATCAACCACCACATATATTTACTGAGCTACTTCCGTGAGTCAGGGGCTGAGTCTCTAGTGCCTGGCCATTAGCGGGTGTCCAGGAAGTGCTCACTGAAGGATGTGGGAGAGAGGAGGCTCATGGAGGTGTCCCCTGTTGTCCTGTATCCTGGTCACTGAGGCTGTACCCAGCGTACTCATCAATTTGGTGTTAGAAATAACTGCAGCATACAAATCAAAACTACACTGAGGTGCCACCTCACATCAGTCAGAATGGCCATCATTCAGAAGTCCATAAACAATAAATGCTGGAGAGGCTGTGGAGAAAAGGGAACCCTCCTACACTGTTGGTGGGAATGTAAATTGGTGCCGCTACTATGGAGAACAGTATGGAGTTTCCTTAAAAAACTAAAAATAGGGTTACCATATGATCCCACTCCTGGGTATACATCCAGAGAAAACTAACTAGAAAAGGCACATGCACCAATGTTCACAGCAGCACTATTTACAATAGCCAGGACATGGACGCAACCTAAATGTCTATCAAGAGATGACTGGATAAAGAAGTTGTGGCTTATATACATAATGGACTACCACTCAGCCGTAAAAAAGAATACCATTTGCAGCAACATGAATGGACCTAAAGATTATCATATAAGTGAGGTAGGTCAGACAGAGAAAGTCAAATATAGAATATCCCTTGTATGTTGAATCTAAAAGAATGACACAAATGAACTTATTTACAAAACAGAAACAGATTCACCAATGAAGACACACTTAAGGTTACCAAAGTGGAAGCAGGGGAGGGATAAATTAGGAGTCTGAGATTAGCACATATAAACTACTATACACAGAACAAACAAGGTCCTACTATATATAGCACAGGGAACTATATGCAATACCCTGTAATGGCCTGTAACGAAAAGGAATATATATACATACATACACATATATAAATGAATCACTGTGCTGTACACCAGAAACTAACACATTGCAAATCACCTGTACTTCAATATGCAAAGGATATTTCTGAGGTGCTACAGGTTAAATTAAACAACTGAAGATATTGGGACCACAGAAAAATACAAATAAGAACCAAACTCTATTTGACACAACATTGTAAAATGACTATAACTCAATAGAAAAATGTTAAAGAAAAAAAAAAAACCAAACGCTACATCAGGAGTAAGGCCAATTCACCCCTGTGCATGTGATCAGGTCAGGCAGAGTTGCACAAGTTTGATGCTAACCCCACAGCTTATTTCTACTCACTGTTGAAAAATCATCCAGTCACTGCCTATAAGTGGAACTAGTCTAGAAAAACACATTTAGAGGGGATTTTTTTCTTTTACTTTCATTTTTTAGGTTTATTGAGATGTTACTGACAAATAACATGTGTAACTCTACGGTGTACGACTGTGATGATTTGATACCTGTATGAAACGATGGCCACAATAAGGTTAGTTAACACTTCCATTACAAGAGGTTTATACATATATTTCACTGGTCGATTAGGCAAAATTTAAAGAGTGACAGTACCCAGCATTAGTGAGGATGAAGTGCTGCTGTTGGTGGGAGTCTACATTTCTCACAAGCAGTTGACAATGTCTAAATTTTCAATGTTCTTAGCCATTATCTCAAATTCCACTTTTAGGAAATTTGGCTACAGAAATACTCATACAGGTGCACAAGGCATGACTGTGCCCTGAAACGCACTGTTATGTGAAAATTCTGTGTATGATCCAACTGTTAATCAGTACAGGGTAAGGTGAATAAATGATGGAGTAATTCTGAAAAACAAAAAAATAACTGCAGGATAGACTGTAGGCAGTCTGTCCCTTAGAAAAACCCTGGCCACCGAGGAAATTAACTTACATTAACAGGAGCATCACAAGGATTTTTCTGTGTTGGAAACTTCGGATTTGAAAATCTTTTGGGCTCAAGAGTTCAGTGGCGTATTTGCAGGAATATTCATCATAGTATTTAAAATGTTCCTTAATAGGGTCCTGACTAAGTACACTACACAGATCCATGCGGTGGGACACAAAGGCAGCCACTGAAAATAAAAACTGAGGTGTTTAAAAACCTGGCTAAAAGACTAAGTAAACAGTAATCACATACTCCAAATACATACTACCATATATAAAAAATAGGTAAACAACAAAGATTTACTATATAGCACAGATAACTATACTCAGTATCTTATAATAACCTATAATGGAAAAGAACTGGGGAAAAATATATATTTTATATATATATATATATATATATATATATATATATATATATATATATATATATATATAATAATATGTAACTGAATCACTTTGCTGTATACCTGAAACTAACACAATATTGTAAATCAACTATACTTCAATAAAAAAAAGACTAAAACTTATGTACACATACAAACATAGATGGTATCTGTCTACATGTGGAGGAAACAGGAATATATAGCAAAACATTACTGGTGGTTATCACTGAGTGTTGACGTTGTGGATGGTTTTTCTCTTCTTTATACTTATTTGTATGTTTTGAAGGTTAGTCAAATACAGATGGATAATTTTAAATAAAAAAAAATAAGCTTTTCCATTTTGATAACTAAAAACAAGAGAAAATAATCTAGCTCAAAATAATCTTACTCATTCTTTATACATCTCCTGCCTCTTTACTCCTTGGCAGAGAGGGCTGGGAACTGTTATCCGGGCAAAATCTGGGTCCCGTTTGCTGGCCTTCCCATTGCTCACCCCCATGTACCAGCGGAGCTGGCCAAGAATGTTATTTACGCTTTTCAGTTTTCACACTGGGTGTCAATTCTAGCATCTGATCAGTTGAATTTTAGAATACTCAACTCTTCCTTTAACCTGGAACCCCAATAGTTGTACTTCAAGTACAGAGCAAAGAGTCAAATCTTCTACTGTCCAATTTCTACCAAACCCAGCTGGAAAATGCTGGACATCAACTTATGGACATGCAATCAGTCCACTCTTGTAGCTGTGCCAGGTTTGATCCCTGCACCAAGTCAGACCATCGGTGAACTGCAACCACACCGACTTCCTCTCACACGGATGTGTTACCTCACTTAATGCTTAACAGTAACTGTTAGGCAGTGGGTCCTACTGTTAAAACAGCAAGGTGCCCCTACTCTGGTGGCTCCACTGTGCCTCAGGCGCAGCTCCACCGACTGTGTGGCGTTTATTAGGATTTTCTCTTTATAGATTCAACTCCCCCAGCAGGCTGAGCGTCTCTAGGGCTTAGGACAGACACATCAGGTGCTCAACAAATGTTTGTTGGAGGAAATGAAAAAAGGAGGCTCCCTAAAATAAGAGGACTTGCACCTTAAGGGAAAGATGTGTGCCTAAGGATGGCCAGAGCCAGTTCTTTCCTCCTGTCTTCTCTCCCACAGGCAGACCTGGGTCAACAAACGCTAAACCAATGCAAGGGATGTCATTAAGGCCTGAAGACGAAGGTGTTTTTCAATATGGGACTATGGTGGGATCTTCCAGAAAGAAGCCACATTTCTCTTGGCTGTATTTTGCTTATACTTCTTGTTTTTTAAGAGCCAGGGTAAGTTTTGTCTACAACTTGCTTCACCCACGTCTTGAGGCAAAAATAACTGAGAATATTCTGGGCGTAGTCACAGAATTCACTGACATCTCTTTAGCTCTACCAAGTTAGTTCCCTCAAGTACAAGTCTGAGATTAATCTTGATAGATTGTATTTACAGTAACAAATACTGCCCAATCACAGGTCTTTAGCGTTAAGAAATAAATGTTAAGCATTCTGCTAAGATGCCTGTCTAGTGCAGGGCTGACACAGCAACTGGGCAAAATGCAGATAGGTTCTTTAGGGCTAATTTCAACTAATTAGAAGAATCATGAAATTGATATTCTTCCCTATGAGCAACTATAAGCCAATAAAATCAACAAATTCTTAGAAAGGCACAATCGCCTGAGACTGAACCAGGAAGAAATACACAACATGAACAGACCAGTACTGAAACTGAATCAGTAATTACAAAACTCCCAACAAACAAAAGTCCAGGAGTAGATAGGCTTCACAGGTGAATTCTACCAAACATTTAGAGAAGAGTTAATGCCTACTCTTCTGACTACTCAGTCATAAAAAGGAATGAAATAATGCCATTTGCAACAAGATGAATGGAACTGGAGATCGTCATACTAAGTGAAGCAAGCCAGAAAGAGAAAGAAAAATACCATATGATATCATTTATATGTGGAATCTTAAAAAAAAAAAAAAAAGACACCACGAACTCATCTACAAAACAGAAACAGACTTGCAGACTTAGTAAACAATCTTACAGTTACCTGGGAAAGATGGTGGCAAGGGATAAATTTGGGAGTTTAAGATTTACAAATGTTAGCCACTATATATAAAAATAGATTTTTAAAAGTTTCTTTTGTACAGCACAGGGAACATATTACAAGATATGTTCAATATCTTGTAATAACATTTAATGGAAAAAGTGTGAAAATAAATATATGTATGTATATGTATGACTGGGACATTGTGCTGAACATCAGAGATTGACACATTGTAATTGACTAGTTCAATTAAAAAAACAGACACAAATGAACTTATTTATAAAACAGACTCACAGACATAGAAAACAAACTTAAGGTTACTGGTGTGGGAAAGGAGTGGAGAGGGATAAATTGGGGGTTTGGGATTTGCAGATATGAACTACTATATACAAAATAGATAAACATCAAGGTCCTACTGTATAGCACACGGAACTATATTTAATACCGTGTAATAGTCTATAATGAAAAAGAATATGAAAAGGAGTATGTATATATGTACAAATGAATCACTATGCTATATACCAGAAATTAACACAGCATTGTAAATCAGCTATACTTCAATTTAAAAAACACTGCAGAGGAAGGAACACTTCCAAACTCATTCTGTGAGGCCACCATCACCCTGATACCAAAATCAGGCAAAGATAATCACAAAAAAAAGAAAATTACAAGCCAGTATCACTGATGAACATAAACGCAAAAATCCTGAACAAAATACTAGCAAACTGACTCCAACAGTATGAAAAGGATCATACGCCATGACAAGGAATTTATCCCAGGGATGCAGGGATTTTTCAGTATCTGCAAGTCAAACAGTGTGACACACACCACATTAACAAACTGAAGACTGAAAATCATGATGATCTCAACAGATGCAGAAAAAACTTTTGCTAAAATTCAACATCCATTTATGATAAAAACACTCCAGAAAGTGGGCATAGAGGGAACATACCTCAATAATAAAGACCATATATGAGAAGTCCACAATTAACATCATAGTCAACGGTGAAAAGCTGAAAGCATTCCCTCTAAGATCAAGAATAGGTAAGTATGCCCACTCTCATCACTTTTACGTAGTTTTGGAATTCCTCCCCACAGTAATCAGAGAAGAAAAAGAAATAAAAGTAATCCAAATTGGAAAGGAAGGAGTAAAACTGTCACTGTCTGCAGGTGACATGATACTATACACAGAAAGTCCAAAAGATGCTACCAGAAAACTACTGGGGCGCATCAATGAAGTCAGTAAAGTTGCAGGATACAAGATTAACATACAGAAGTTAGCTGCGTTTCTATACACTAATAACAAATTGTCAGAAAGAGAAACAAAGGAAACAATCCCATTTGCCGTTGCATCAAAAAGAATAAAATACTTAGGCATAAACCTACGTAAGGAGTCAAAAGACCTGTACTCAGAAAACTGTAACACACTGATGAAAGAAATTAAAGACGACACAAACAGATGGAAAGATATACCATGTTCTTAGATTAGAAGAATCAATGTTGTTAAAATGATCATACTACCTGAGGCAATACACAGATTCAGTGTGATTCCTATCAAATTACCAATGGCATTTTTCACAGAACTAGAACAAATAATTTAAAATTTGTATGGAAACACAAAAGACCCCAAATAGCCAAAACAATCTTAAGAAAGCACAGAGCTGGAGGAATCAGGCTCCCTGACCTCAGGCTATACTACAAAGCAACAGGAATCAAAACAGTATGGTACTGGCACAAAAACAGACGCATAGATCAATGGAACGGAATAGAAAAGCCCAGAAATAAAACCAAGCACTCATAATCAACTAAATCTATAACAAAGGAGGCAAGAATATACAATGGAAAAAAGATAGTCTCTTCAATAAGCAGTGCTGGGAACTGGACAGCTACATATAAAAGAACATTCTCTAATACCATATACCAAAATAAACTCAAAGTGGATTAAACACCTAAATGTAAGACTGGATACTCTAAAACTCCTAAAGGAAAACACAGACAGAGCACTATGACATAAATCACAGCAATATTTTTTTGATCCGCCTTCTGAAGTAATGGAAATAAAAGCAAAAATAAGAAAATGGGACCTAATTAAACTTAAAAGCCTTTGTACAGCAAAGAAATTTATAGACAAAATGAAAACACAACCTACAGAATGAGAGAAAATATTTGCAAATGACAAGACCAACATGGGATTAATTTTCAAAATATACAAAGAGCTAATAAAGCTTAATATCAAAAAAACAAACAACCCAATCAAAAAATAGGCAGAAGACCTACATAGACGTATATCCAAAGAAGACATATAGATGGCCAACGGGCACATGAAAAGATGCTCAGTATTGCTAATTATCAGAGAAACGCAAATCAAAACCACAGTGAAGTGTCACTTCACACCAGTCAGAACGGCCATCATTAAAAAGTCCACAAACGATAAATGCTGGAGAGGATATGGAGAAAAAGGAACCCTCCTACACTGTTGGTGGGAATGTAAATTGGGCAGCCACTATGGAGGACAGTATGGAGTTTCCTTAAAAAACTAAACATAGGGTTACCATATGATCCAGCAATCCCAGTCCTGGGCATGTATCTGGAAAAAACTGTAATTTGAAAAGGCACGTGCACCTCAGTGTTCATAGCAGCACTACTTAAAATAGCCAAAACATGGAAACAAACCTAAATTTTCAATGACGGATGTATGGGTAAAGAAGATGTGGTGTTTGTGTGTATGTGTACACACACACACACACACAATGGACTGTTACTTAGCCATAAAAAAGAAAGAAATAATGCCATTTGCAGCAACATGGATGGACCTAGAGATTATCATATTAAGTGAAGTAAGTCAGAGAAAGACAAAATATATGATATCACTTCTATATAGAATCTGAAAAAATTTACAAATGAACTTATTAATAGAACAAATAGATTCACAGACATAGAAAATAAACTTATGGTTACCAAAGGGGAAAGGGGTGGGAGGGATAACAAGGAGTTGGGGATTAACATGCACATTACTGTAAAACAGATAAGCAACAAGGCACAGGGAACTATATTCATTATCTTGTAATAACCTAGAATGGAAAAAAATCTGAAAAAGAATATATATATGTATATGTATATCTGAATCACTTTGCTGTACACCTGAAACTAACACAACATTGTAAACCAGCTTACTTCAATTAAAAAAAAATTTCTCCTTAATTATAACAGGTACACTTAGCAATTTTTGAAAATACATAAAGAAGAAAAGTAAAAATCACCTGTAAAATTCTACTGCTGGGATATAGCCACTGTTACATTTTGGTTTAATTTTTTTTTTACATTTGTATATATACACAAGTACTTTTATAAACTATGAGTATTTATATATGTGATTTAAAAAACAAAATCAGACTTCTACTTCATGTGTAGATTCACAAGTTGCTTTTTCATGCCATATTAAATCATGAATGGTTTTTGCATGCCATTAAATGGTCTTCAAAAACCAGGTATGTGAAAGTGGCTGAGCATTCCATCACACCTGCTAAAGTTTAACTTCAGCCTCACTCTGAGTACATGAGTGTCATCAGCTCAGCGAAGGAGTAAAAGGAGGTTGGGCCCTGCTAGCTAAATCATGACTTGCTTTCTTACAACATTTCCGGTTCTCCATGGAGATCCCACACTTGTCCACATGCAACCACCGCCTACGGGGGCCGGACCACAGGCCTCTCACACCCATGCTGAGGGGCTGGTTTGCAGGGCAGAAGGGAAACAGGACGGCTGTCTGTCCTACTACTTGGCAGGGATATGGGGAAAGGGCGTGCAGAAGAGAGATTTGCTCCATTTCAACTCCTCCCTACTCTTCAGAAGTAAAAGCTCCTAGTGGAAGCTACAGTACACCCTTCACCAACTTGTGATGCCTTCAAGAAGGGACACCTTATCAAATTTAAGACCCTTTTTGCTCACCAAATTTTAACCCTTGTTAAAAATCTTTCTCAAATGGGCAATTCTACTTCCTTGGCGTAACAGGCACAGTTGATAAAAATGACTTTTTCTTTGCTAACTGCAGATGCCTCAGCTCATCTTACCAAAGTGAATTAACGAATCGTCATGCCTCCAAGGTTGCCACGTGTTCACACAAACTCAACTGCTCAGCCTCCAGCCCCCGCACCTCCCCTGGGAGCCCCTGCCTGCTGGGTGCCGCACAAATGCAGGGCAGCCGGGACAGGCTTTCACTGCAACTCCTTGTTCTGCCCCTTCTGCTGCTGAAGGAGAGCAGGGCTGTGTGGCTGACTCACGGTGGGCACTCAATAAATGGAGAAATCCATTTCACATAGACCTGGACTCTTCCCCTCGGGGTGGGATTCTGCCACAGCAAACGCATGTTGGAAACCAAAAACTGGGACATAAATCGTCACCTGGGGTCTGACAAGAAAAAACACAACTACCCCCATAACCGCTGCTGCTGCTGCTGCTCTGTCACCAGCAGCTAGCAACTGAACACCACGTGCTGGACACAGACGTGCGTGATCTCGCTTAATCCTTACAATGACCATAGGCAGGGGTGCCACTGTTACCTCTGTTTTACAGATGGGGAAACAGGATTGGAGGCATTCTTGCCCAAACTATGAAACGAAGTGCTGACCTGGGATTCAAAACTAGGTTGATTCTAAAGGCCTCACCCCTAGACATGACATTTGAATTTCAGTCATTTGGGAGGGGCTATAATGAATACATGTATGAATGCTCCCAAACAATCTGTGAAAAGAAATCAGAATGCCTACTTTCTAACTTCACAAAAAATGGGGTTGACGTAAGGCTGTGATAACATCCATTCCCCCTTCTCTCCAAAAAACAGGTATGAGAGAAAAAAATTTACTATTTTTCTCTGAATATTCACCCACCTTTGGCTTTGTGACTTGATTAATTCTCAACGAGTTACACCAATAGAGAGAGGGTATGGATAAATGCAACCCAGCAGTGTTAATCTATTTTCCCTTTTGGTGGGGGTGGGTGGTGGTATGTAAGGGTGAGTGGGAGTGCTACCTCTGTGATTCGGTCCCTGGGGCTGCTCTCGGGAGCAGGGTCCCGACTTGCTGATGAGTTTCAGGGGCTGCTCAGGGGCAGGGAATGGCTTCTACTTAAGAGTAGGTTGTGGGGAGGGTATAGCTCAGTGGTAGAGAGCATGCATAGCATGCACAAGGTCCCAGGTTTAAGCCCTAGTACTGTAATAGAGGAGAACAAATCTGACCCGATACTGGATCTGTTCCTTTGGCTTTGACCACTGAGCCCTGTTTCCTAGACTTAGTCTTGCTAGCTCTGCACTCACATAAAGGTAACAAGTTGCAGAACAGAGAATAACATTTGTTTTGTTGGAGGTTTTGCAGGAGCACCATGACTTGGCCCACGTGGGCAGCTGCAGGAACAGAGAATTCCTACACCAAGAAGTTTGCAACAATCAACCACACCCCCTGCCCTGTGTTGTTGTTGTTGTTTTTAAATAAAAGGAGCCTGTATTCTGACTGGAGGAGGATGGTCCTCCAAGACATCAGTCTGCTGGCTTTCCGAATAAAGTCACTATTCCTTGCCCCAACACCTCGTCTCCCAATTTACTGGTCTGTTGTGTGGCAACAGAATGAGTATGGACTTGGTAATAGTACCTCCGTTAAATAAACAGATGAATAAACATAATTACCTTCAGCCAAAAATATTAATTTAAAAAATAATAAATGAGAATAAAAAAAAGAACAGTGGCTACTTTGTAAGTGGGAGACTAGCCAGGGAAAGTGTTAACAGTCCCATCTTAAGGGCTCTTCTGCACTTCAACATTTTCTTACATTGCAATTTATTTTCATAGTATCATAGTAAAACAGGTTGAGGGCCATTCTCAGGGGGAGAAAATGAGAAACAGAATGAGAGACCACCTTGCTCCACACACAGTATTAATTTCATTGTCAGAAGTCAACTAACGTCGACAATAATTGAAGTTCTTCTGCACCTGTAAGTTCCCACTTCGGGGGCCAATCTCTGCAACGTAAATCATAAATACTTTCCATCAGGAACCCCACACTACTCCATGGAAATAATCTCAGAGTTTAATAAAGGGAGGAATGATCAAAAGGCACGAACTTCCAGTTATAAGTAAGTCCCGGGGACGCTACATGCAGCATGGTGACGACAGTTATCAGCTCCGCACAGGCACACCTCAGTTTACTGTGCTTTGCTTCACTGTGTTTTGCAGATAGTTTTTTTTTTTTTTTAATTTAAGGTTTGTGGCAATCCTGCATTAAGCAAGTTTGTTGGCACCATTTTTCCAACAGCATTTGCTCACTTAATTCTCACCATATTTCACTTTTTCGTTACTACTATATTTGTTACTGTGAACTGTGATCAGATCTTTAATGTTCCCATTGCAAAAAGATTATGACTTGCTGCAGGCTCAGACTGATGGTTAACATTTTTTAGCGATAAAGTATTTTTAAATTAAGGCATATACATAGTTTGAGACATAACGCTATTATTGCACACTGAACAGGCTACAGTACAGTGTAAACATAATTTCTGTATGCACTGGGAAACCAAAAAATTCATGGGACTTTATCATGATATGCGATTTATTGTGGTGGTCTGGAACCGAACCTGCAGTAACTTTGAGGTATGGCTGTACTGTACATTTGAAAGCTGCTGAGACAGTAATCTTAAAGTTCTTATCACAAGAAAAAACAATGTGTAACAACTATGTGAGGTGATGGATATTAAATTATTGTGCTGATCATTTTGCAATATATACATATATCAAATCCTTATGTTGTACACCTAAAACAAATACAGTGTTATATGTCAACTGTCAATCAATAAAACTGGAGAAAAAGAGGGCTCAGGAATTTCATTAAACTGATCACGACAGTGTGGTTGACTCTGGTGTCCTTCTTCAGCTAAGTTTAATCTTGCTAGTACATACCGATGGAAGAGCCCTATAAAATTCTGTCCCCCGTGATGACTGATTTTCTGCATTTTTGTCATATCTGTTTCTCTCCATTTAGATTCTTTCATGGCCCACATTCCGCCAAGCAACAACAGGAAAGAGGGAGCCTCGTCTCCCACACTCACCACCCACCAGCATCAAGACTTCTACATTTCCTACACATTCCTGAGCCAGTCTAAGCCACATGCACTGAAGATTACAGAATTTGGGTGTTTTAAGTAAGAGAAAAATGAGCATGCTTAAAAATATCAAAGACTGCAGACGTGTTCTTTATAGAGCAGTGAGAATTAGCCAGGGTCTAGCAGCAGTCATGGCTTTTAATGCTATTTAAAAAAACAAAACTTTCATATTTTAAAGCTATTGAATGTGGTCCCTCCCAGATTTTTAAAATAAATCTGACAGTCCCACAGAGAATGCATCAAAATCCTTCTCATCCACCTATCTCAGTCTCAATTCCTAGGTCAGAGAATTAACTCAGTGAATATATAGAAGATGATAGTGTCCAGGATCGACCTTGGTTACACCTGTCTCTTTTCTATGGTGCCCTTTATGGTTGATCCCTGCAGCCTTGGGATCTGGTGGCCACTGAAGCACCCAATCTCCCTCCTGAAATTCCAGCAGCGTGGAATCCCCCTCACTCATTTGAGATTAAGAGAGGAGGAGGGAAAAGTTGAACCCATTGTTTGAAGCCTCATAACTTCTGGTCTCATAATACATTCCTTTTTCCCACCCACTCCTACGTTCTTCCCTCAAGTTTTCACTACCGGGAAGGTGGAGTTTGGGCAGCCTCTTGTTCTGCAGGGGATGTGTCCTGTTAAAGAGGTGACCAGAAATGGGCTGCCAAGAGAGTGCGTACGACAGTGAGTCCAGAACATAGAGCAGGGCTGGGGCTCAGCGGTAGGTACTCCGGGTTTTGGGAACCCTAAATCTGTTTTTGCTCTTGTCCTTTAAATTGTCATCTACCTGTCATTTAAAACTGAAAATTATACAAGCTGAATTTAGCTCAGATTCTAAGTAATGGAAACAGGCTTAGAGATCATTAGGTGTAATTTCTCCTGAAGTGTGTTCTGCAGAACGCCACCCCTGTGAGGAGCTCTCCCCTCAAAAAGACTACCATGCCAAATGAACTCTGAAACATGGCGCACTCCACCCACTCCTGGAGTCTGAGCCCATCGAAGGCTCTGCGATCCTGGAATAAAGGAACTATGTGAAATTCACATGCTCACTTTCGTAGCAGGGCTTGGGCCTCCCTTCCCAGACCACAGGATTTCTACGGGAAAATGAATGAATTTCAAATCCAGCTCTCCATAAATTGGAAGTCTCCTAGACATGACTGAAATTTCTTAATAGCAGATATTCATAAAAACATCTTGTGGCCCAGAAAAGATATACAAGGCCAAAGCAGCAACAACTGCATTTGACTCATACAGATCAGCTAAAACATTAAATGTATACTCAAGGTATTCTTTTCTTTTCTTTTGCCACTTAGGCAGCATGGGGGACTGATTCAGATCAAAAGAATTTTAAGGCTTCAAGACTGGACTGAATATTGAACTGCCCTACATAAAGATACAAAATCCATGCTCAGAGGATTTTTTTTTTTTTAGTGCAAGCAAAACTTGGTGCATCTCAAAACTGCTCAAAGGCCCAGGTCAAGGCTCCTGGCCTTTGTTACTATTTTTTAAGTTAGACAAACTGTTCACCTAGAGAGGATAAAAATGGTGGATTTGTGGTGTAAGATAAAAAATCCTTTGGAGCTGATACCAGACTCCTAAGCAAGTGAATGTCTACAATAAATCAAACATCTGGATGAAAAGATAAAAGATGAGGCAACTCTCCACATGTTTTCCAAATGTATAAGGGACATCATGTTGATCTTAAAACTAAACAGTTGACCATTTTTCCTCCACATTTCATCTCAGTGACCTTGCGTCAAATATACATAAGCTAAAAAACTCAAGGGGCCAAATGACCCATGGGTATCATTTTTAGTTTGAAAAGAGAACAACGTTTTGCATTGACTAAGGAAATTAAAGATTATTTAAAGAAATGGAAAGATATCCCATGCTCTTGGATTTGAAGAATCAATATTGTTAAAATGGCCATACTACCCAAAGCAATCTATAGATTTAATGTGATCCCTATCAAATTACCCAGGACGTTTTTCACAGAACTAGAACAAATAATCCTAAAATTTATATGGAATCACAAAAG
Source organism: Camelus bactrianus (assembly GCF_048773025.1). Classification (NCBI taxonomy): domain Eukaryota; kingdom Metazoa; phylum Chordata; class Mammalia; order Artiodactyla; family Camelidae; genus Camelus; species Camelus bactrianus. The sequence goes on along the minus strand of NC_133550.1, from coordinate 36,550,934 downwards.
ACCTAGAATTGCCAAAGCATTACTGAAGAAAAAGAATGATGCTGGAGGAGTAATCTTCCCAGGCTTCAGACAATACTACAGAGCTACAGTAATCAAAACACCATGGTATAAGCAAAACAAAATGACAACCTACGGAATGGGAGAAAAATATCTGCAAAAGATGAGACTGACAAGGGCTTAACTTACAGAATATATAAACAGTTCATACAACTTAAGAAAAAAAATAACCCAATCCAACAATGGGCAGAAGACCTAAACAAGCAATTCTCCAGTGAAGACATACAAATAGCCAACAGGCATATGAAAAAATGCTCAATATCACTAATTATCACAGAAATGCAAATCAAAACTACAATGTGGTATCACCTCACACCAGTCAGAATGGCCATCATTCAAAAGTCCACAAATGATAAATGCTGGAGAGAGTGTGGAGAAAAGGGAGCCCTCCTACACTGTTGGAATGCAGTCTGGTGCAGCCACTGTGGAAAACAGTATGGAGATTCCTCAAAAGACTAAAAATAGACTTACCATATGATCCAGCAATCCCACTCCTGGGCATATATCCAGAGGGAATCTTAATTCAAAAGGACACCTGCACACCAATGTTCATAGCAGCACTATTTACAATAGCTAAGACATGGAAACAACCTAAATGTCCATTCACAGATGACTGGATAAAGCTGTATATTATACAATGTGGTATATTTATACAATGGAATACTACTAAGCCATAAAAGTAATAAAATAATGCCATTTGCAGCAACATGGATGGCCCTGGGGAATGTCATTCTAAGTGAAGTAAGCCAGGAGAAAGAAAAATACCATATGATATCACTCATATGTGGAATCTAAAAAAAAAAAAAAAAAAAAAGACAAATGCACTTATCTACAAAACAGAAACAGACCCACAGACATAGAAAACAAACTTACGGTTACCGGGGGGGAGGAGGTGAGAAAGGATAAATTGGGAGTTCGAGATCTACAGATACTAAAACAAGTTTCTATTGTATAGCACAGGGAACTATATTCAATATCTTGTAGTAACTTATGGTGAAAAAGAATATGAAAACAAATATATGTATGTTCCTATATGACTAAAGTATTATGTTGTACACCAAAAATCGAGACATTATAAACTGACTATACTTCAATTAAGAAAAAAAGAGAGAACAATGTTTTGGATACTCTTATGAAGGCAAATTACATATTACTCTAAAACCAATTTAGAAAGAAACACTGCAAGAGTCAAAGAAAGACCAGAATTCATCCTGACAAGTGCTGGAGTATTAATATTGACATTTGATGAAAACACGTATAGAAGCAACAGACCAATATAAGGCCTGCAGAGTCTATGCTTTCTCTCTATTGCTTCCATTTTATTTATTCTTCTATTTTTTTTGTTCCTTTACAAGGGCAGTGGGAAAACTTCAGACCATAAATACACTTCTGGCAACTCTATCTTATGTCTTTTAGCAGAAAAAGGTCAGGCTGTGAGCTGTGAGGTCGGTAGGCAAGGAGAGGAAATTAACATCCAACACGCACTGTTTCTGAGCGCTCTACCTACGTTCATCATTTCAGTCCTGGTGAAAGCCTGTGAGGGACAGATCCTTGTGCCTGTTTTACAGACAAAGGAAATCAGGACTCAGAAAGGTCCTGCAACTCACCTAAGATCAGGGAACAGGCAGCGAGTCAAGAAGTGCACTCTGAGCAGCTGGTTCTTTCTGTGACACCTGGCAACTCCCACAAAGGTGTATCATGCAAACCAAAATATATGTAGACAGAATGGAATTTTGCTGTTTAAAGAAACAACTGCATTGTAGAAAGAACGGCAAGTTGTGTCTAAGCACCAGAAACCTAATGCTGAAATGGCTTTAATCAACACCGTTGATCCCATGCAAACAAACGCATCCCACGGTATTAAGAGCAGCCTTTGAGGGCTTTGCTCTGCAGCCCTCACTATTAACGTGTAGCACCTGTACATTATTCACCTCATGCCTCCCAAAATAGAGAAAACATTTAAAGGCACTATGAGCATTTTTTCCTGCTTTTCAACCTTCTAAAATTGAAAAGGATGGGCCACAAGTAGCATGATAAAAAGCTCTGGGCATGAGCCTAACATACCTTAGAAAGGGGTCAATTCTGGGTTACGGTGGCCCTTGGTCCATGGGAGTTCACCAGAACGGAACAAGATTGCTTGTAGCGGTCTAACCCACGACACTGAACTGTGGGTCAGCCTCCCAAGAATATATTACACTGCAGTTTCTGTGTAACTCTTTAAACATGTGTGTTGTAAAACTTGAGCAGAGCAGAACTGACAAATTTAAGTGACATTTTAGAATTCTTCTGATTACAAATTATTTCCTGGTTGTAGCTGTCTCTGTTCTGTCTGCTTCAAATGTAGAATGCCCAAGGCACTACGTAGTAGAGTTGTCCTCAAGTAATTTGTACCGTCTTGAAGGTACATATATCTTGAAGTAACACTGTTATTATAGAACTGCTTTCATTTTCCAAGTCTGTAATATACGGGCTAGTCTTTAGACTTAATAACAAACAAGACTATGAGCGGTGTAAAAGCACAAGGATGCCATTACAAGACTAACTTCTGAATATGGGCCGTATTTAAATGGTCCAAACCTTGGTGTTCCCAATTATTATTTATAGATGTCTACTTTAACTACTATTCAATCTAGAAAAGCACAAATATTACATGAGGTATTGAAATTTATTTTTCTTCCAAAAAAACCTAGACTATCATGCACTACTACTTAGAAATGGTCACCAGAGAAACCAAAATACTGAGTGAAGGAACCAAAAGGCTGGAACAAATTTACCGTATTTTGGTACCAGGAAAGGAATTCGTCAAATTTGAAAAGTGAAGTTAGTGATTGAGCAATGGCAGTTCAGATACTAGATACAAGTGGAGTTCTAAATTCAATGGACGAGTGAAAATATAAGAAAAGCTCAGAAAAGCTGAGTCTGCAAAAGACCTTAGACCAGGTAAACCTCAATCCTTGATAAACAAGCCAAGCATCTCAATTGCAAGTTTAACTTTCAATCAAGTCCAAGTACATTCAGGGAAATATTTAGTCTGTCCAAATAGGGTCATTACTCACCACATCGAAGGCAGTAAACACGTGGCAGTAGTGGTGATTGGACTTCAAATCTTTTGTGATATAAGCAAACGTTGAGAGGTCTTCCGGGTCCTGGGCAGCACAGGAGATATTACGAATTTCATGCTCAGCAATTATGTTCTGGAAGAAATGACATAAATGACCATTGTTTTCCTCTGCAAACCAGCATATTTTAGAACCAAGGCAAATGACCTGGAAAGCAGCTGCTTTCCCCCTTCCTAGAACATTCCAGACCAACAACATTTGGAGTGACCCAATGCACTATCTGTGGACAAAGGTACACCAGGTCTGGAAGGAATATTTTCATTCAATTAAATACAACCTGAAATAGTCCCATCCTGGAGCAGTGGTTCTCATCGGTGCTGTGTGAAGCAGCAGTATGAGGGGGCAGATGCTTTAAAAAAAAAACAGTAGTTACTAAGCAGCTTGCTGTTTCCATTTCCCACGTACACCTGTGAGAGTCCCTGCCGCCTCCTGCTAACTCAGATTGCCTGTTACACTCTGCCTGCTGGGAGGCTGGTTCCCCTTCTGCCCAGCGTCTTGTGCTGCCCCACGTGCCCAGAGCCAGGGCAGGTAGAGGACAGTGTCAAGGCGCTGTCTCTCTTGAAGACTCCGTGGAGACTAAGGTGTAGGGGGGATGAGGGAGGCACCGTGCTGCATGCTTGAGGCAGGGCCCTGGGGACAACAGTGCTTTGCTAACCATATCTGCCGGGTATGATGCTGAGTGGGTGCTAGGGTCATGGTCGTCATCTCACGGGGGGTGGGGGGGGGAATCGGTACTCGGAGAGTGTAAATGCCTTATGCAGGGCAGGTGGTGGAGCTGGGTCCGAAATTAGGGGGCTGTCTGACTGCAGAGTTCAGGCTGCAATGCCCTTTGTGCCCACCTTTCACTGCTTTCACATCATTTCATTTTTTTCCTCGCTAGCATTTTTTTCATGCCATCTCCCTAACAGCCCCCTCATCCCAACCTGCCTCTAAGAATAACCAGTGGGAAGTAAGTGAGGAAAGGTTTAAGTACCATTATCCCAAAGCACAGAATAACCAAGGAGCATCCTCTGGGCTGCAAACCCTGTTAGAAACTTCTTTTGATACATCGATGTACTTAAGAAGCAAAAAATTTCACATAATTATGCAATCACTTCTTAATCTCATAATATCCCATTTATGTTTATCTGCAGTCGTCATAGATCTAAAAGCCTCAATGCTTTTACCCTAATTACTTTGTAATTGCACAGTCTTAAATAACCCAAGCGAATAGAATGCTCTGAGTATGCCCATCAAGCCTGACAATGCTTGCAAAATGTCCTTCCCTGCCAGCACCCCCGGCAAGTACTTCACGCCCCTCACTCTACCCTGTGTGCTTGGGAACCAATTACAGAATTAACACATAAAAGAAAATTAAATTAAGGCATTCTCCACAGTGGCTCTGTATGTTGACACCACATGCAGCGCTGTCAAAAATAACTCAGATTGAAATCAGAATCCCATAAACAAGTACCATCCTGCTGCAAGACAGAGTTTCAAAATAGAAGGTCATGGTCTTCTTCTGCCACTCAGATAGCATCTCTTCAAGTAGAAAACGAAATAGGAATTTGTGAGTCCTAAATTTAAAATTAGTAAGATCTACACAGTCTTTCCAGGTACAATGTTAGCAGGTGCTGAGAGCCTCCACCATCATTTTAATTGGGGCTGCTATTACTTTGCGGAGCCTGTGTGGATTTGATCTCAGCTGTTCAGGATCCACTATTACTGGAAATAGAGCATTGGCTCCAACTTTTAACTAAACTAGCATTTTGTGTTCTTGAGATTTTTTAATAGCATAAGGTGGATCAACTTCTCGGGAAAGGGTTACAGTGAAAAGTGCCCTGTGATTTTTGTTGCATTGAATTCCCTGAACCTTGCCAATTCACAAGATGTCACTCAATGATTTTCAATGGTATGTGACAGCATTGTGGCCCAGGGAAAAATTGTAAAGTAGGCAAAGTGTGTCTTTGGGGGTCTCTTTTTAATTATGAACTGCATGTCTGTGTCCTCCCCAAGTTCATATCTTGAAATCCTAACCCCCAACGTGATGGTGATTGGAGGTGGGCCTTTGGGTGATTAGGTCATGACGGCAGGGCCCTCATGAATGGGATTAGTGTCTTTGTAAGAAGAGGCAAGAGAGCTAGATGGCTCTCTCTGCCACGTGAGGACACAGCAGGAAGACGGCCGGTTATGAAGCAGGGAAAGGGCTCTCATCAGATACTGAAGATTCAGTATCTGCTGACTTCATCTTGGACTTTCCAGCCTCCAGAACTGAGAAATAAATGTTCACTGTTTAAGCAACCCAACCTATGGTCATCTATTACAGCAACCTAAATGCACTAAGACATTTCCCCTCTGTCTTTCTTGACCTTTCCCCTCAATTTTCTGGAATCCCCACTTCCCTAATCCCCAATAGCTCAGGCTATCTCAGCTCCAAGGTGTGTTGCTTGATCCCCAAATCAGCCTCCTCTCCCACCACTGAAACTTTTATTCCTCTGTTCCCAGGGTCTAAACTAGAGGAAAGGAAGGCTAATAAAAACATTCTATCATTAGTTAAGAATAACTCATTTTACTGGCACTCATCCTAACTGGCACTTAAAAAAAAAGATTTTAAGTGAATTCACACTGATGGTCTGTGTTGGGACAGAAGTTCTTGATATATCTGTGGTGCTACAATGTGGTGAGGATGCAGGATCTCGCTACTGAAACACTGCCATCGCTCTGCACCGTCCACCCTACAGGATGGCGAGGCCAGGTCTCCAAGCATAGGATGATTTCTGAGACTCAGGATACTACAGCTGTAGGTGGAATGGAGACTGCATGGCTGTCTCCTCCTTAGAAAAGAACTCAAGGAGGGATATGTTCTTTCCATCCCCTGCTGTTCATCCATTAATGGCTCCTCCGCAAACTAAAAGCTGGCATCATCGTGAGGTACAAGTCATGTACCGCAGTTGAAAGTGGACTCTTTTTATGTGACTGAGCCTTCCAGTCTAAGCGTGTTCTGGGGAGACTAGGGCTTTTAAAAGGCTTGAGAACAGGAGAGGGGAGGGGGTCAGGCTGCCTGTTCTTTGGGATAGAAGCCTTGGCAGCTCAGTCTCTTTCAACAGGGAGAGATTGTTTTTCCTGTCTGTTGCCTTTCATCATGTTGAGAAACACCTAAAGACGTGTCTGGCTGGTGGGTGTACAAGAGAATTGTTTGGTCCAGCCAACTGACAGGTTCTAAGAAGTGTGTGTGATAATGAAGTGATGGATCCTAGAAAGTGGCTTCTGCCGGCTCCCCTCCAGACCCCGACAGGTAGGGCATTTCTCTGAGTCTCCTCCTTCTCGGGCCAGGCCTTTTCTGAATGAGACCACGCAGCCCCCCTCCAGAGAGTGCCCCCCGACACGGAGGCAGCGGCCCTGGCCAAGGGCCACCTGGAAGCAACCTGCAGAGTGAGCAATGCAGGTAACAGCGGTGCACGTGCTTAACGGGCTCTTAACTTGACTCAGAGCTTCTTAGAAGTATGTGCGATTGAAAAACAACAGGCACTTGTTTGGGCAAACGTTCCAAGTTATTCTGTGCCTAAAAAAACCAGCATCTGCCCTGGTTGAAATTTGCATTCAAAACAAACCAACCAACACACCCAGGCACCGCATCATTCCTTATTTAGCTGGATGGGGAGACTGAGGAGGGGGTCAGAGCAGAAGGCAAAGTGCAACCCACCCTCCACCAAACGCTGGATGTAGGAACCGCTCAGAAGACCCTACTGATCTGAAGATGGATCTGTAACTAGACAGTTGCAGTCCTCTTGGCAGAATGCCATGCTCGAGAGACCTCCAGGCTATGGACCTGCAGAAAGCTGACGTGACTTATCTATAACATTTTAGTATGAAATCGATTCCAAGTTCCAAGACCATTCTTCGTTTCTTCCTTCTTAAATCAGGTTTTGTGATTCAATTTGTTTCCTAAGTTGCTAGGTAGTAAATTTCCGAGTTTGTAACTAGGCACCTAACTCTTCCCCATGAACTCAGCCAAAGCCACTTCTTTATTTGAGTAAAAGGAAATAAGCGCTTTGCTCAGGGGTCATCTTTCCAGTGGGAGCCGACAGGAATGGGAGAGTCATTAAAACACAATGAAGTATCCTTGCACTCCAAAGAACGCATGGAAGGTAGCTGTGGAGTAACAGAAAAAGCACCCAGTGACGGAGCCAGAAAGTCAAGTTTTAGTCTTTCTCTGTAACCAACTGGTTGTGTGACTGCAGGACAGCCGCTGAGTGAGGGGTCTGAGGCCTGCAGTTATTCCATTGTCCAGTGCAGGCTGAACACCTCTCTCTCTCGACAGGGCAGGGTTAGAGAGACGTGATGGTTAGGGGAGGGCTGTTTAAGAACAAAGTACAATGAAAACATCAAATGTGAACAGTGAGCTGTGACTTGTGGTTGTGTCTTATTACAGGCTTCGTGGCCACAAGCACCTCACACAGTGAGGTCTCCAAAGATGTCTATGTGTCCCAAGTCCTCCACTTCAAACAGAAGTGGCCCCCCTTCACAGCACTGCCCAGGGGAGGCATCTCTGGTACAAACCAAAAGCAGGACAGGGAGTTTAACAATCTGCTCCTTTCCTGATGCAGGCCTTAATTAGAGGCTGGTCTTCGTACTGGACAGAGCGGCACACACGACATCACTGCAGACACCACTGGGATCGAGGTAGGTGAGCCCAGTTCCTCTCACAGCACGACTTGAGGATGGTCTTTCAACAGGGGATCCTCCAGGCCATCAGCCCCGGCTGGTGTGGCATTTCTCAGCCTTTCTCAGTTAAACTCCAGCAACATAGCTTTACACTGTTTCTTCTACCTTCTAATACAAGCTCTCTGTTCTGGTTTCTTACACACCAACTCCTGGACTAGGGCTCCGGGGCACTGCTCTCCCCCCAGCTCCATCAGACTGGGGCAGATAAGCTATCTCCCAGGACACTGGGATGGGCACCCTGTACAGCCACCTGCATGGAAGTCAATGTCTTCAAATTCCCGAAAAAGCCAGGCACAGGCTGTCATCTAGTCCTAGAGACACTGGCTCCACCTGCCATCAACAAATGCACTTTGCCTTTGCTCTAGATTTTGAAAATAGGCTGAGGCTCACACTGCAAGGGCTGGAAAGACATGCGTGCTGTCTTTATTTTGTGTCTTTATTCACAAGATTACCTTTGCATATCGTTTGGTGCTCATATTTCCAAACAGCAGTCATCAGTGAGCAGAGATATATGGGTAACTCATCTCAGTCCTGGTGACTGAAGCAGAAGCTTCTCCTCAAACTCTAGGCGATCAAGCTCTATGGCCCTCGATGTGTCTGCAAGCAAAATGCCACAGAACCAACGGAGCTCTCTCCTTCCTCTGATTGTGGACAGTGGGTTAGAGATGATGGCATTAACACAGGTACATCCACTTGTAACACCAGCTTCATGGGATGACGGCCTTAAGACTCTGGAAACTTCTCAGGGCAAACACCATTCATTTAGAAACTGTCAGAATCCAAGCCTGCTCAGGTTGTTAATCTAAGAGAGTATTCAGCTCATACGGTGAAAATATGTTGTCATCCATGGTTTTCAAATGCAAATGGGGTAGAGATGACTGCTCCAGGTTAGGAAAAGAAACATCCAAATACCAAAGCCTTTCTTAATATTTAGATACAATGACAGCAGTGGCATCTTCAGTGAAGAGTTCCATAAAGTTTTGAAACTTTTTAAACCAACTGACTATAATCTAAGGATAGAGGGAGTTTGTGCACCAGCAACTACGGTTGCTTCCAAGAAATAAGAAAGCAAATCGATTGGGATTTTTCTGATTAGGGTCTCCACAACTCTAATCTGACAACAGTAACTGTCAATGACACACTGCTGGGCTGAAGCTGTCATTCCCCGTAAGGCACCTGACTCCGAGTGTGCTTTGGACGTCAGCAGCTAGCACGATCAGGCTGGGCTATCAGCTTTCTGCTTCGGTTTCAGAACTGCTTGTGAAACGGCGAGGCTGTTTTCCTAAGCAGACTGGAGAGCCTGGGCTTATCTGACTGCTGACGCAGCAATCTTCTTCGTTACAGAAAACAAATGGGGAAAACTCTGAATGGGCTGATTCAGATGCTCAGGTTTATCACAGACAGAAAAGACTGTCTCTAAATCCGGTTGCCCTGATCCTAAATTACCATTGTTCAAGTTCACCTGTTTCATGACTTATTTCCTTTCTCCAAAATGGAAGTGGGTACAGCTGGGAGCACTGGGTAAGCAGCCCAGAAAACAAATGGTGTTTCCCAGTGGGAGTACCTCACTTCCCTTCTTTCTATACTTTATCAATTGGAATGGCCAAGAATGAAACACAGGGACATCTGGGGGTTTGTGAGGAGGAGCCAGTCAGGTTTGAGCCTATGGAGGGTGAGAGTGGTCACACCCAAACTTTCTCGTCTAGCACCAGTACTCTGTCACCCTCACTAAGAAAGGACACTGTCTAAGTAAAATGCAACCCAGTTGTCTATACTCAACCTCAGAGTCCACAAACTGTTCACTGTGAGCACAAGTCAGCAGAGTCACAGCACGGCCTGAGTTTTTCTGTCTCTTAAAACAATACAGTTGAAACCCTCTCTTCCGTCTCAACGGTTGAGAATGAAATGCAATTATATGATGTAAAAGCCAGAGGACATGTTCCTGGTGTCAGGGATTCACTACCTACATCGAAGAAAGGACATGCCTGACTCTAGAGAAACGGAAAGACAAACGTTCTAGCCTTTCACCCAGTGACACTTCCTCTGATGGAGGAATGATAACAGTGGTGCATTTTCATTCTAGACATGATTATTTTTTTCTGCTTTAATGTTCTCTTGATCCAAAAGGACATGCTAGATAATGAGTGGCTACAGTCTATTACAGAAGCTACCACAGAAAAGAGAAAGTGAAATATGTGTAGGACTCCTAGATCAAGTCCCCCAAATGCAACGTGCCCATGAGTGTGTGTGTATATCTACAGTTGCATTCAGGGAGCATGATGGCAGGGGGTGGGGAGTGATTAAAATGGAGGAATGTCAGGTACAACGGGAAGCAAAGGACTCTAGATCATTTACTCAGGACTGTATCTGGTGTCTAAACCGAAGAGAGGTGCAGTACTCACCTTATTTGTTGCATCAATAAATTTGACTCCTTTATAAGAGACTGAAAGAATAATGGTAGGGACCTTCTTCATTTGCTCTGTAGACTTCTGAAATTAAAATTAGAAAGCTGTTAGAGCAGCCTGTGTTGCATGGCAACTGTAGCACATAATTTTTCCTCTTGAAAGAGAAAAATGTGCTCAAGTTCAAAACAACATACACACACATCACACACACACCAAACATACTCTAATTTGAATGTATGTCTCTTCTCTTGGGCTTATCCATGGTCTGGGTTTATGAAGTCTGTCTTGCACTTGAGGCTCTAAAAAGCTTGTTCTGCTGCTTCATGTGGGTGAAGGGACACTCCTTGTCCCTGACACCAAGGGGAGAAACGAACAACTCTGTCTCCTACTGCAATTTCAAGCGACTGCTCTTTTGAATAGAGTGAAGCCATGTCAGGGTGCACTCCAAGGGTAAGTTTAGCATGAACAAAATATATACTACCACCCCTCCTTTCTTCCTAGTTTCTTTCTTCAAGGCATGGGGCATGTCTGAGTATGTCCTTAAAACAGGGATTTAAAATACATCACTGTGAATTTTTCTTGAACCTGGCCACATCTACAAAAGATGACAGTATATTTACAGCAGAACTGCTCGTGGCCACATAGAATATAATACCACTCTATCAAAGCCCTCCTGAGGGAGTCTGTATTTTGAGTCACAGCAAAACCAGACCACGCAGGTAACCTACTGTATCATTTAGAGCTGCTATATTCCCAGAGGCTAAGTTCTTCTGATAGATGTTCACACTGACTGAATGTGCTTAGATTTTGCAGCCTCAACAGGTTTTATGAAACTGCAAAAAGTTTCTCCATAATTTAGCATTTGCCTTTCCTGTTTAGTTTCCTCATACATCAGAGGTCACCCACGGTCTGTTTACTTCATTTCTTGTGATGGCTATTCCTCATAAGCACATTAAACATCAAGAAGAACCTACCTGACAGTTAGCCTGATAGATTTTCCGCAGGAGACAGGTGAGAACATAATCGGAGAGAAAATACATAAAAAGGTGAGAGGAAACCATTTCAGTGATTCACCAACAGCACAAACTCATTAAAAAGTAAAGAGAAGAGGTCTACAGATGTATGTAGATGTAGTGACACTTATTTTAGAGACTGCTGCTGGCTTTCACAGACCCTGATTCTCTGTTTCTGTTTTCTCACTCTGTTTACTGCACTGCACAGTCTGATTATGACTGACATGTGAGAGCCTTCTGCTTTGAATGTTCCCCAACCAGCTGTCTTCTGTATATGAAGGGAATCGAGAGAAAATATGAACTTTCTTGATTTCTTCATTTACATTACCCATTTTCCATTTTTAAATTCTGGAATGTGACCAGAATGAAAGAAAGCTGGATAGTGTGAATGAAGCTCATGGAACTCAGCCATAAGTATATTTCATCCTTCATTTGAACCACGGAAAAGGTGTCTCACATTTTCCTGGTTGTTTTGACACATCTTTTTGATAGCTACTATACCCATGTCAAAGACAAAGAAAATGGATTACTAAGAGTACCACTATTTAATATTGTGTTTCAGACAGTATAGAAAAAAAGCAGCTCCCTCAAAGTGCTTTTTAACCAGTTTTAAAATTACCCAGACTCACCAGGTTTCTTCTGTCATTGCCAACAAGAGATATTATGAAACTGGAGCATAAGGCTAGATACTTTTATCTTTTTCAATGCTTTATTCAACCAACTCTAAAATGTGCAAGATAAGTCAAAGGCAAGGCTAGAAGAAGTAACACGCCGGGTGCTGATGGCAAAGCAAGGCGGTGGGCTGAACCCTGAAGAGAGGGCTATAGCGGCAACATGGAGTGGTTTGGGCTGACGTGTGTGAATGTGTGAAGAGCTCCTTGCAAAGAGTTAACAGTGGATTTCAACAAATCACTGTGCCCACCTCTTGCTGTGAATACACTCTTGTGGACAGGTCTATCTGTAACATCAAATAATATATGCCTAATGTACAACTCAAATATCAACATTTTATTGAGGATGAGAAGAAAAATCCCCAAAGGAAAAAAAACCCATTTATCATTCATTCAGCAATTGAGTGGTTATATAGGTGGCAGATGTGCTGGAAAAATGCAGTCTCCTTCAGGGGATGTCCGGCAGACCTCAAATTGTGTGCCAGCTCCAGTCTGCTTCAGTGGCCGTCTGTGCTGAGGATGCTGAGCCTGTGTCGGGTTCTGGTAAAGAGGGCTGGGAAAGGCTAGGAGAGGCAGAGGCAGCAAATGAAGTACACGTCACCACTCCTGGCTTGGTCTGATGCAGCACAAATGTTGACGAATGTGACAGAGCCATGAGCAGAGTGCCTCCAGAGTGCTAAGCAGGAAGAGCCTCACTTTGCATGAGGGAGTGGAGTGAGTCTTCACTCATTCATTCATTCAACAAACACTTCATCCATTCATTCAACAAGCCAGTGTTGCTGGCTAGGGGTGATTGATCTGGATCTTAAAGGATGGATAGGAATTTTCCAGGTGGCAGAAGATGACAAAAGAGGCTATTTTACCAGCAGAATCAATGTACAAATATGCATAGCTGGAAATGAGAAGTAATATGGCGGGTTTGGGTCACTGGTGGGAGATGAGGCTGGTACAGTAGATTTGGAAGATTGTGACTTACTCTCTCAAACTAGGATCCATTGGAACCTTTTAAGTAGAGAGTGACATGATCAGATCTGTGTTGCAGAAAAATAGTTCTGGTGACTAGATGGACTGGAATAGCTAGAGGCTGAATGCAGGGAGGCAGGAAAGTGTAGTATAAATTCAAATGGGAGACCTTAAGAATCCGAGTTGAAGTAGACACTCTGGAGAATGGAAGGGGAAGCACAATTCTGATGAGAAAGAATGAACAAGACCTGCTAGCTGATCTGCCGTGGAAGATGGGTGAGCAGGAGGATGCCGCAGAGGAAGAGGCCATTAACTGAAATAAGGAACACTAGAGGAGAAGATGCTTTTGCAAGAAACCCTTTTGAATGTGATGATTAGTTTGATAATCAGGTGGAGATGTCCAGTAGAAGACAAGAAGAATCAGACCTGGAAACCCAACCACACTGAGCAGGTGGCTGAGGAGATGGGAGCAGATAAGGTGGCTTAAGAGTGAACAGAATAATACATGTAATACTTAAGAAATGAGGTAGAAAGAAGAGTTGGTGAAGGTACTACAAACAGAGCTAGAAGAAGCCTAAGAGCAGTATCATAAAGTCAAGGAGAAGATTCCTTAGATGGTGGGAGCAGTGCCCAATGCCACAAGGACTAAAAAGACCTAAAAATCTGTGCCTAGCACAGTGGCTGGCACACATAGGAGCTGCCACTTTTAATGGGTTTCCTGGGTGAAACCACTGGCTTGGGCAACTGTTGCTGATTTTATCAAGAGCAGCTGCAGGAGAATGGTGGCAGCAGACATAGAAAAGAACACAATGAATTGTGCAATTAATGCCAGCGAGGGGATTGCAGAGCTGGGAAGATAGGCAGGTCAGGACATAGGCTCTTAGGTTGAAATGAAGGCGCAAGCAGTGATTTCTGTACAGACAGAAAGATTTCACATCGCACGCTCAGCCAAACTGAACAAAGATAAAGGATAGTCATTTTTCCTTCCTCAAAAAACAAGAAAAATCTCAAACAACCTAACCCACTATCTCAAAGAATTAGAAAAAAGAATAAACAAAACCTAAAGTCAGCAGGAGGAAGGAAATAATAAAGATCAGAGATGAAATAAATAAAATAGAGATAAAGAACGATAGAAAAAAGTCAATAAAAGCGAGAACTGATTCTTTGAAAGAGTAAACAAAACTGACCTCTGGCCAGGCTCACCACAAAGAAAAGAGAGGACCCAAATTAAAAAAGTGAGAAATGAAAGAGGAGAGAGCACAACTGATACCAGAGAAATACAAAAAACCGTAAGAGAATACTAGGAACAATTATAAGCCAACAAGTTGAACAACCTAGAAGAAACGGACAAGTTTCTAGAAACATATAGCCCACCAAAACTGAATCAAGAATAAATAGATAATTTGAACAGACCTATCACTAGAAGTGAAATACAATCTGTAATTTTAAAAAAGAGTCCCTGCAAACAAAAGTCTAGGACTGGATGGCTTCACTGGGGAATTCTACAAAGCATACAAAGAATTTATATCAATCCTTCTCAAACTCCTTCAAGAGACTGAAGAGGAGGGAACACTCCCAAAGTCATTTCCATGAAGCCACCATCACCCTGATACCAAAATCAGAAAAACACTACCAGAAAAAGATTACAGGTCAATATCTTCAATGAATATGGATGCAAAAATTCTCAACAAAATATTAGCAAACTCAATCCAACAACACATTAAAAGATTATACACCACAATCAAGTTGGATTCATCCTAGGATTCATTACAAGGATGGCTCAATACATGCAGATCAGTCAATGTAATACATCACTACAACAGAAAAAAACACAAAAATCACATGCTCATTTCAAAAGATGCAGAAAAAGCTTTTGGTAAAATTCAACATCCATTCATGATAAAAAAAAAATCCCACCAAAGTGGGTATAGAGGGAATGTATCTCAATATAATAAAAACTATTTATGACAAACCTACAGCCAACATATTACTCAAGAGTGAAAAGCTGAAAAGTCTTCCTGCTAAAATCTGCAACAAAACAAGGATGCCCACTCTTACCATTTCTATTCAATATAGTATTGGAAGTCCCAGCCACATCAATCAGGCAAGGAAAACAAATAAAAGGTATCTAAACTGGAAAGGAAGAGGTAAAACTGTCATTATATGCAGATGACAAGATACCATATATGGCTCTAAACCCTAAAGACTCCACACAAAAACTACTAGAGCTGATAAATGAATTCAGCAAGGTTACAGGATACAATATTAACATACAGAAATCTGCTGCATTTCTTTACACTAACAATGAAACATCAGAAAGCGGGGGGGGGGGGGGGGGGGGCGGGGGGAATCCCTTTTAGAACTGCATTAAAAAAAAAAAAACTTAGGAATAAACCTGTCCAAGGAAGTGAAAGACTTATGTGCTGAGAACTATAGAACTTTGATTAAGGAAATTAAAGATGATTTAAAGAAATGAAAGCTATCCCATGCTCTTGGACTGGAAGAATTACTATTGTTAAAATGACCATACTACCCAAAGCAATCTACATATTTAATGTGATCCCTATCAAATTATCCAGGACATTTTTCACAGAACTAGAACAAAAAATCCTGCAATTTATATGGAATCATTAAAGACCCGGAATTGTCAAAGCAATTCTGAAGAAAAAGAACAAAGCTGGGGGCATACCCCTCCTAGACTTCAGACTCTACTATAAAGCTACAGTAATCAAAACAGCATGGTATCGGCACAAAAACAAACATATGGATCAATGAAATAGAACAGAGAACCCAGAAATAAACCCACAGACTTAGGGTCAATTAATCTTTGACAAAGGAGGCAAGAATATACAATGGAGAAAAGACAATCTCTTCAGCAAGTAGTGTTGGAAAAACTGGATAGCAGAATGTAAATCAAGGAAGTTAGCACACTCTCTTACACCGTACACAAAAATAAACTCAAAATGGCTTGAATACTTAAACATAAGACAGGGCACCATAAATTTCCTAGAAGAGAACACAGGCAAATAAAAAATCAGTGATGTTTTCTTAGGTTGGTCTCCCAAGGCAATAGAAATAAAACCAAAAACAAATGGGGTCTAATCAAACTTATAAGCTTTTGCACAGGAAAGGAAACCATAAACAAAATGAACATACAACCTACAGAACGGTAGAAAATATTTGCAAACAATGCAACTGACAAGGGCTTAATTTCCAAAATATACAGCTTATACAACTCAAATAAAAAAAAAAACTCAATCAAAAAATGAGCAGAAGAACAGGCACTCCTCCAAAGGTGTACAGATGGCCAATAGGCACATGGAAAGATGCTCAACATCATTAATTATCAGAGAAATGCAAATCAAAACTGCAATGAGTTATCATCTCACACCAGTCAGAATGGCCATGATTAAAAAGTCCACAAACAATAAATTCTGGAGAGGCTATGGAGTAAAGGGAACCATCCTACACTGTTGGTGGGAACGTAGTTTGGTGCAGCCATTATGGAAAATACTATGGAGGTTCCTTAAAAAATTAAAAATAGAGTTACCATATGATCCAGCAATCCCACTCCTGGGCATATATGCAAAAGATACAAAAACTCTAATTTGAAAAGATACACACACTCCAGTGTTCACAGCAGCACTATTTATAATTGTCAAGACATGGAAACAACCTAAATGTCCATTGACAGATGAATGGATAAAGAAGATGTGTGTGTATGTGTGTACATTGGAATATTATATCCATTATATACATATTGGAATATTTTATTTATACACACACACACATTGGAATATTACTCAGCCACAAAAATGAAATAATGCCATTTGCAGCAACATGGATGGAACTAGAGATTATCATACTAAGGAAGTCAGACAAAGACAAATATATGGAATCACTTATACATGGAACCTAAAATGATACAAATGAACTTATTTATAAAACAAAAACATACTCATAGAAAACAAACTTGTAGTTACCAAAAGGGAAAGGCAGAGAGAGGGATAAATTAGGAGTTTGTGACTAGCAAGTACAAACTACTATACATAAACAACCAGGACCTACTGCATAGCACAGGGAACTATATTCAACATCTTGTAATAAACCATAAGAGAAAAGAATATGCAAAAGAATATATATATAACTGAATCACTTTGCTGTACATCAGAAACACTACACTGTAAGTCAACTATACTTCAACTAAAAAAAAGATAAAGGCTGGTCATTTCTTCTTTCGTGGGTGCCAAGAATCCCTGTTTTCCTAACTGGAGGCAGCAGCACCAGGTACCAGCGATGCAGGCTGTGCACAGGCCTCTAGGAAAGCCCAAACTGTACTTCTCTTTCCACTGAATCAAGACAAGAAGATGGCAGGTCAGCCACAGAGTTCAAAGGGACTGTGGGAGGTCACCAAGGTAATGCACCTCATTTCAAACATTTGTATTTTCTACAAGAGATACTGATCCAACCTCCTTTTAGAGGATTTTCTGGTGGTGTACTTTACAGAGCTTTCAAAGAGGTCTATTCACATGGAATTTTAATGAAAGATGAAAATGCACAGAAAGAAGGTAAATATACCAAGTCTTCACTGACTAATCAGGAAGGCAAGAAATCCAGTAAGCACCCACTTCATTTTGTGAAGGCTTTTCAGGTATCAAATGTGAGCGCAGGGCTTCAGTCTGATCCCAGGCAGCCACAGTTCCACCCTCCCCACCTTCTCTTCAGTGTTGTAATCACCATCTTCTCCTGCCTGGGGGCCAAGGCACCCAGTCCAGACATCACTGCTCAAGTTAAAAAGCACTGGCTCTCAGGCAATTTGGTTTCTATGACCTAACTGCATGCTTTGTTGGGTTTCTGGGTGGTGATTACTCCCACATTTGTATGTTAAAAATTTGTAATATTTATTTATATAAACAGAATTCTCTTTTTCAGACCCATTTCCCTGGTAAAATGCTTAGAGAAAAAACTTTATTTTGTGTTTCCCTTTTGTTTCTAGTTGCCTTTTACTAAACCTCGCTCTTTGTGGAATCTGAGGCTTCCCAGAGTCCTCCAATCCCCACCAGTTCAGTCCTAGCTTCACAAGACAGACTCATTTGTAATGAGGACCTCTACATACCTAAACAGCTAAATAGTCATGGGTAATGCCCTCAAACTACCTTGACCGTTGCAGCACCTTGATCTGCTGAAAGCTAAAAGAATATAAGCTATTACATTGTATTTTGTTCACAGTTTCCCAAATTAAGATTATCATCCTTTTATTATTCTAAGAGGAACAATATTTAGTTATACAGAGATGTTACATTTCTGAAACCTAAAATAAAATGCAACTTTTGAATCTTCAATGTAAAGCCAGTCCTGTAATTTACCGTTGGATTTATATTGTTTTTAAGCATTGTACAGAACAGAGATCATAATTTCCTGTCTGGAGGTGGACACTTGAAATATTGTTCTTAATAGGAAAAATAATTGAACGGTTTTAGGGCTTTTATTTAGAAAAAGGGATTTTTGGCTTCACTGAGGAAAGTAATACCATCTTTTTTCTTTTCTTTTAAATTACAAATTATGAACTGCTTGAAACATTTGTATCAAATCAGAAATTGCCACCAAGTCTTTATTTTAGCTGTACAGCACAACCCAAAAATAGTTTCTCATTTTCTAACGCAGAATCGACAGTAAGAGAATGTCCTTTCACGATTTCAGGACCCTCTCATCTCAAAGCAGGGCTTTCACAAGTGTGAATGAGAGCAAAGAGGTTTATGACCGGGACTGGAAGCACTTCAGCTGGGAGCTGAGTCTAGAGTGACGTTTACGCTCCTAATAGGAATCACTTGTGCCCCATAATCAGTATGGAGAGGGAAGAGAGTGAGGCAGTCCGTGGGGAGGCCGTCACTGAGCCGCCATTCTTACAGAACACCCCGACCACCGCCCGTGTATTATAAGCGCAGACTGGCACAGATTTTCCGACGGTCAACTGCCGTCCAACTTACAGCACATTTTAACCTACACACGGCTACCATGAGAACGTTTTCTACTTAGATATTCCGTGCTGAGTCATAACTATTAATTTTGCCATGTAATATTTTCCTTTGTTTCAGCGCTTAATTATTATATTCAGTTTCAGCAAGAAAATTAAAATAGGATCAAACAATTGTGTTTGGTAGCCCTCAGTGACTTTCGAATGATTAAAAAAAACACACCAAACAAGCATTAACGTGGTGATTTTGTACACGGGGAAGCCAGCTACGACACGGGGATTATAAGAGAAAAAGCAGACCGCAGACCGCAAACCAGCCACTTGAAAGGAACTCTTACCTTTGGAACTCAGCTTCAAAGTCACTTTCTGGAGAAAGCTCAGGCCCAGGGTGACTTTTTGATCACTTTCTGGCCCCCCAGCTGACGGGCCAGGACGCCTTCCCTCCGGCTCCCGGCTCCCCGGCCTGCTCCCGTGAGCCTCCGCTGCCCTCGGCGCCTGCGCCCCTCGCTCCACCTGAGCTGCAGGCCGCGCCTTTCTAGCGTTCGCTCCTTAATGACTACCACGTGGTCTCGGGTTGAACCCTATGAAATTGCCTTTCTTTAAGGGTCAAAAATGGCTAAATACCAGCAATTTTATAGGGTTCGATCTAAAAGCTGCTCAAATCCATGGTGTTAAATAAATGAACAAATGTAATTAATGTATAGTAACGAACAGGAAGCCAGCTTTCTAAAGAAGAACCACAGTCTCAGCCTCTTGACACACGGAGAGTTCAAGAGACTTTTCAGAAAGCCCTGGTGCCCAGAGCCAGGCACGGAGACCGTGGGAGAACTTGGAGGAGAACCACAGATGTGATTCGAGATATACCAAGAGATTCCTACGGAGAGGGTGCAAAAGCTTCTTAGATCTTGTGATATTTCAGTCTCAAAGAGGGAAGGGTTATTAGGTCTTTATTTCTGCAACAGAAACTGCAAGGGTTGAGATGAGGAGGGCAGAATGATTATTAGGGGCAGCTGGGAAGTTTCTCCCTCTTTAACAGTAGTTTGATTCCCATCTGTTTCTGATGACTTAGGGGTAAGTCTCACCTGGCCGGGAAATGAGGGTAATGACCTTTCAAGGGCTTTTCTGGTCACAAGGACTCTGACACAAAGCATGCGTGAATACAGAGCATAAGACCACGTGACAGAACAGTGGGCAAGCAGCCATTCAAACCACTCTTCCGGCATAAGACTAGGCTATTGTTCTGCAGGAATAACTCACATGCCCTGGCCCAGTCTGCACTGCACAAAGCAATGCCCTCTACCTCCATTCCTCTGGCCCTGGCTGGTTTCCAGGCACTGTGGCAGAATGTCTACCAGGACAGCCTGTCTACCAGCAGCCTTCCTGGAATGCCCAGTGGACCAAGGCAGTGGTTCTTAAGACTTCTGAGAGCATTTGAATCACACGGAGTGCTTGGTAAATAACAGACTGTTGGGTGCCACCTGTGGAGTTTGTGATTCAGTAAGTGCTATATAGTTTAGTCCCCCAAAATTCATGTTGAATCCAGTGCCTTCAGAACGCTGAGAAATAAATTTCTACTAATATATGGTATGTTTGTTATAGCAGCCTAAACAGGCTGAGACAGGGAGTCTGAGGTAGGGCCTAAGATTCTGCATTTCTAACAAATTTCCAGATGCTGCTGCTGCCAGTCCAGGGACTCCATTTTGAGAATTTCTGCTCTAAAAATGCAGTTGATCAGTTTGATTGAAGTCACTGTCAGAATCTTTCTTGACAGTGACTCAATTGTACTGCATCTTACATTGATTGAGAGTGACGTTAATTTATCAAAACACTCTTCTCCACTTGACAAGTGATTTCCAAAAATCCTTAGTTAGCACTTAGCTGCAGCTCTTGGTCTTCAGAGCAATTAACAAGTATTATTTAATTCATCCATGGTGCTTCAAGAACTGTGAAAGTATAAAACATTCTGCACATATAATAATGAGTCCAGGTCCTAAAGACAGATTCTAGAGTTACATCTAGAATAGATGTTAACCAGATTGAGCTGATAAGCCCAGACGTCATGCTGAAGATGTATGTTTTCTCATAAAAGTTCCCCAGGTCACCCTCAACTAGGAGCACATCCACGATATGCAGCAACGCCCCAGAGAGACGTGACAGGTAAACATCAATACGTTTTTGTGTACTGCTTCTGGAAGTGTAAATTGGGACAATTTTTGTAAGGTAATACTTACCTAGCATTTTAAGATGTGTATACTCTTTGACCCAGACATTCCACACTTAGTGGATCATTCTAAAGGCTTAATTAGACCAGCTGCAGAAGATTTAGGTATAGGGATAGTATTGGTTGTAAGTAGAAAAAATTGGAAATGACTTAATGACCAACAAAGGGAACTGGTGAAGTAAGTTTGGTTTGGTTCAGTTATGGATTGAAATATTCAACTACCACAAATAATATTAGGGATGAATATTTACTGGAATAAAAATGTGTCATTGTATTTAAAAACAGATTATTAAACAGTAGGCTCAGAATATTTCCTCTTTTTTTGGTAGAAAAGTGATGCTTGTGAATGCAGAAATCATCAGTCTGGAGGATTACATACAAACAAGGTGTTAACAGAGGGATGTTTACTATCTCTGGGTGGTAAAATGACAGTTGTTGTCATTTCTCTTTTCTGTATCTCTGCTCTAAAGTTGAATAACAATGAATATGTATTGCTTTTGTAAGAAGAAAACGTAAAGTTAAAAAAAAATTTTTTTTTAGTTAAAAAAGCCAATTGTAGATGTGTGAAAAAAAAACACATGGGGTTTTTCAATCCATCACTTGTAAGTACAGCTTCCGAGTATGTGTGCATGTGTGCGTTAGTGTCATCTTGAATCTATAAAGGGACCCAATGATAAGCCCCTTCCTCCAGTGCCTCCTTTGCTCACCACGGTGAATAAGAGCACAGGATCCCTGTCTCTTGTTTGGATTCCTGTCTTATCTCTGAACCTTCCAAACTATGTGGCTAGGTATTTTAACCTCTCTATGTCTTAGTTACTTTAGCTGTAAAATGGGTATGTTAATATAGCATCTACTTTGTGGAGCTGTTGGAAGATTACATAATTCAGAGCCCAGCATCAACAGGTTTTAGCTATTACTGTTATTCTGAGAATGAATGCTTTCAATCAGCTTTCCAAAGCACAGCACCCCACAGGCAAAGGAGGGCAGAAATAAAATCAAAATGTGTGAGCATAACTGAATAATCTCCGGGCTGTATGCTAGGATGGCATGAAATAGTGGTTGCAACAATGAACATTCAGCAGAGCAATATATCTGGACCAGTGACAACTGACTCACCGCATTTAGAAACAGAGCTTAAGACAAGTGGAAATTAAAGACAGAAGAGGCGCATGAATTCTTGCAGTGATGTGGAACAGTGAGGGTGTCACATGGGATAAAAGCCAGTAACAAGAGCAATAAAAACAAAAATGAAAAATAAAAAGAACTGGAGTAGGAAGATGATATGGGATAAGGTGGTTGGGATACTTTAGTCTTTCATTGGGTAGACCCCTAGGAAAATCCTCACAAAGCTAGAAGTACACACGAGCAAAGCTCAGCCATAGGGGTTAGCAGTGCAGTGGTTTCTTGGTGTGTATTGCTATTTTAAGACATACACACAAACACACACACCACATTTGTGGCCTTAGACCTGTATTTAGCTTGTGCAGTACTTTCAGAGAGTGAAAGATAAATAATTTGATTGTTTCCTGAAACTTGGGCATCAGGAACTGTTAAAAAAAAAACAGTTGTTTATAAGTTTTCCCCTACCCTGGTTCCTAAGAAATAGTCCCTGAAATTATTTCTGAAAATGACACTTCCTACAGAAGGGATTTGTATGAGGACTGAAAGACTAAATGTGACTTCAGTTTGAGTCTCTCCTAAGGGGAGAGAGGCCTCTTAATTTAACATTTCCATCTGATCCTAAAATTTTTTTTCAAGCTTTCCAATTCATTCTCCGTCATTAATTTCTTTCCCTACAAGCATAGGAAAAAGATTGTCTTCATACTTCAACCAAGGCACAGACAATTATTTGGAAATCTATAATTTTGAAAATTCAAATTTAGAATTGCTTCCAGATGGAAGGTTTAAAAATCATATCAGTTAAAGAGAGCAGACTCAACAAGAAGTCTGATCGATGGTGAAATTGTCTAAGCCCTTTGGGAAAAAGAGATTCCAAAACCTAAATATACTAGAATATTTGCTTATTCCTGACTTAAAAATAATTTTTAAATATTTCCTTTCTTGCAACAAGAAGGTAGATTTCTACCTTATTATAGTTGAAAACAGATTGTTTCTTTTTCTTTTTTGTTCAGGGTTATTTCCTCGAGCACAAACACCTATGAATAATTCTACTCGTCAAGGATAGAATTAGGGAAAGTCAGCTTTCAGAGTATTAAGTTGAATATAATGGCCTATCTCTTACAGTAGCAGAAGTTTCCTGATGGTATATTTAATTAGGGAAGTGAGAGAGTGCTGTGTATTAGTGATAAATATACCCTGGGGCAAAATTCAGGGCTGGGGTTTGGGGTATGTGGAAGTCTAGGGAGGCAGAATGGAACAGTAGAACCTCGCTTGGCCAGAAAAAATCCCTCATTTCACCAAACACTCACTTTACGTCTTCAAATCTTTGAAGTGAGAGCTACTCATATCAAAGAGAACTGAAGGGCCAAAGCAATCAATTTATTGCTTTGTAAAGTTCAGTTCTGTGGACACATTATTTAAAAAAGGCAACTCCCAATCGATTTAAGAACAAATTACCTCCCCTAAATATAAAACTGCAAAACTACATACGCCATCTTATCTACAGTGTCCCTTCACTTTCTCTCCCTTTTGGCAACGGCCTTTAAAAGTTGGAAAGAAGAATGCAGGGTTCCTGAGTCTTTGAATATTCTTTTAAAAAAAAATTAGGGGAGGAGGGAAATAGGTTTATTTATGTATTTAATTTTTAACGGAGGTACTGGAGATTGAACCCCAAACCTCATGCATGCTAAGCACGTGCTCTACCACTGAGCTATACTCTCCCCCTTGAATACACTCTTATTATACATTGAAAACCAAGGTAAGGACTGGGGCACTGGAATTGCAGGTAGGGAAAAACAAATTAAATAATCCGAAACAAATCTATTCATCAGTTTACTTGTTTTCAAACATTTGGAGTAAGAGGTCAACATGTTTTAAGATTTTTACTGAACTTCACAGGCACTCCTTTCCATGGAACCATCACAAGTACATTCTAAGGTAGCTATTTTACAGCAGGCTCTAGGAATACAGTGCATGGTTCCTGCCTTCTAAGGGGCGCGAAGCTCAAGTAACCAGACATTTACACAGCGTGCTGTGAGGTGTGATGGAGCCAAGGGGCTATGCTCTGCGGGGAAAACGCGAGGGGAGCACCGTGTGCAGGATCCCAGAGCTGGTGCTTCCCCTCAGGAATCTTTTCAGAAATGAAGATTCTGTCCCTGAGCACAAATTTAGCTGGAAAACCCAAGCAGGAACATAAAGGCAGCACTAAATCAATGTATTCATACTAAATAGGTATCTTTCACAATTCCTCACGTTTTACTAATCTATGTTTTGAAATTTTAATTTTAAATAAACATGTCTGTAAAGCTTTCATGGGAAAGGAAATAAGCAGCCAAGTTGTACTTAGTAGGTGCAAAATAATTTGTAGAAATCATTCTCCCTAAAAGTATGCCTCACTATCAAGGCGTAGCTAATCTCCTGGGCTTTTTTTTTTTTAAAGCAAACTCTAAAAGATAAGGCAAAAATTGGAATTTTACTTAAAAAATGATCAGGGTTCCTTACAAGTTTCAATTGATTCTTTGCCACTAACCACCATTCAGAAGGTAATTTTAGAGGGGCATTATTTAGGGTTTAGATTCAGCAGGAAAAAATCTTACAATGAAAACCTGCACACAAAGGTTTATAGCAGCTCTACTCATAACTGTCTAAACTTGGAAGCAACCAAGGTGGTTTTCTATAGGTTACTGGATAAACAGACTGTGGTACATCCATACAATGGAATATTACTTAGTGATAAAAAGAAATGAGCTATCAAGCCACAAAAGGCATGGAAGGGAAACTTAAATGCATATTGCTAAAGTGAAAGAAGCTAGTCTGAAAAGGCTTCATATGGTATGATTCCAACTATATGACATTCTGGAAAAGATAAAACTATGTAACAGTAAAAAGGTCAGTGGTTGCTGGGAGTTAGGGGGGCAGGGGAGAGGAGAGATGAACAGGTGGAGCATGGGGGATTTTTCTAGGGCATGAAACTCTTCTGTGTGGTATTGTAATGGTGGATACTGGACATTATGCATTTGTCAAAACCCAAAGCATTGTATAACACAAAGAATGGACCTTAGTTAGTAACAATCTATCAATATTGGTTCAATTGTGACAAAGGTACGGCACTAATGCAAGAGGTTAGTAACAGGAAATTGGGAGGGTAGTGTTGATGGAGGGACCTCTCCGTGTTTTATGCTCAATATTCCTGTGAACCTAAAACTTCCTTTAAAACAAACTCTATTAATTAAAAAAATCTTAAGACAGTTTGAAGAGGAAAGAGACTGGTTAATCTGAACAAAGAGAGAAATGATTCCATATTGTAGAATGGTAGGAATTACTATCATCTCACGCACGTTAGTTTATTAGGGTGCATTTTTTTGTGCTTTCTTAGTTTTTAATTTTTTAAATATATTTTTATTGAAGTACTGTCAGTTTATAATGTGTCAATTTCTGGTGTACAGCACAATACTTCAGTCGTATAGGAACATACATATATTCATTTTCATATTCTTTTTAACCATAAGTTACTACAAGATATTGAATATAGTTCCCTGTGCTATACAGTATAAACTTATTGTTTATTATGGTGTATTTTTAATTGAAATAATAGGTGTATATAAAACACCAGGAGATTAGTGTGGGATTATCTCAACTTCAGAACTGGAGGGGAACTTAGAGATAAATAAACAGGTTTAGGTAAACTTAAAAATTAATGAAATGTGACTATTAAATACCCCCAAACATTTCTGAGAAGGGACAACTGTGTTTGGTTTCTGCTGGGGCAAAGTGAATATGTTAAAGTAAGAGAAAAAAATATTTACAGCTGCTAAGGATGCAATAGAAAAATCTCCTGAATCATATGATGTAATTTATATGTGGAATCTAAAAAAAAAAAAAAAAAAAAGACACAAATGACCTTATTTACAAAACAGAAACAGACTTACAAACATAAAAAACAAACTGATGGTTACCAGGGGAAAAAGGGGGAGAGAAGGGATAAACTGGGAGTTCAAGATTTGCAGATACTAACTACTATATATAAAATAAACAACAAGTTTATATTGTACAGCACAGGAAACTATATTCAGTATCTCGGAGTAACCTATAATGAAAAAGAATATGAAAAGGAATATATTTATGTATATGCATGACTGAAACATTATGTTGTACACCAGAAATTGATACAGCATTGTAAACTGACTATACTTCAGTAAAAAAAAAAAAAACCTCCAAGATTTTAATTTATGTTAACACACTGAAATGCACCCCAAATGACTACGTATGTCTGTATCTAAACGGTTTAATTTAGCCAGTACTAATCTTACAGACTCTTTGAGGGTTCCTAAAGCTATTTCTTTACCAACATAAATGATCCATCTTTTCAGCTATTTTAAAACTCAGGACAGTAGATGTTTCACTGGCACATGGGAGAGCTGATACAGCCTGGAGATTCGAGTGTGGGTAGTGGAGTTAGACTGCCTAGGTTCAAATCTGGGTTCTGCCGGCTGGGTAACCTTGAGCAAGTTACTTAACCTTCCTTGGCCTTTGTTTCCCCACATGTAAAGGGGGGACAACAGCAATACTTCTCTCATGGTTAAATGTATTAACACGCATATCACTTGTGCAGGGTGTGGCATATGGCTCTCAAATGTTAACTATTACTTGTCCTCAGAAACTGATTTTAGGAGACCATGACTGATGGCAACATGAAGATATCTTTATGATGATACTTCTGTTACTCTGGGGTAATTAAATGTTAACATGTTGGTCTCCTCCACTGGATCGTGAATTCAGTGAAAGAAGCCAAATCATAGTCATCTTCGTTAATAAAATACATTTAAGGAAATATTTATCAGAATGAAGAACTATACTGATTTACTTCTTACTGGGAGAGAAATTTTAATTTCAGCTAAAATTCATTCTGTTGAATTAAAAAACTTTTGTTTTTTCAATTGAAAAAGTAAACCAGGTAAGGTTTTTATCTACAATACTCTGGCCTAGTATATTACTGTACATCAATTTTAAGGTCATCTGTGCCCTACACTATTTCCCCCATGGAGACATGATGATACTGGGACTTTTGCCTGAAATGCCACCATGCTGAAAACAGAGAAAACAGCAACTTGAGGGTCAAACTGAAAATTAACTGCAAGTTGAGATTCACATCATTTTTAGCTGGTGAAGAGTTCTAATTCACAATTCAATAACCCCAGATAATGGATCAAATTGGCACTTCTGCTTTTGAAAGGCTCTGGGGAACCCAGTGAGTGCAACTTTAGTTACTGTATCAAAGACTGATATTTATTTAATCAAGATGAGAAATAAATGTGACATTTGAAGAAGCAATAAAGTTTATTTTCATGTAAACTACCTCAAAAAAACCCACCTAGGGCAGCAAATCAGAAAAATGTCCCAAAGAACAGAAGAATGGTCTCTAAATAGATGGCCTGGCCTTTTCATTTTAAGCAGCAGACAAGTATTTAACTAAATTATTCTCCACTGAGACTATTAAAGTGGTTTTGCTCTTGCTATCCAAATGGAATTTCAGATCCACTTAATTTCAAGAAATTGATTGCAATTCAAATCATAGATCTGGTGTATTTTAAATGGAGCTATGTGCTCTATGCACTATTTATGCTCATTACCACATTGAAGTAGCCAGACTCAGATAATTGAGTTATAGTATTTAAGTCAGAGATGCCAAATTAATTTCTTAGACATGTTCATGAATAGCTCTAAAATTATTATGAGGCTTGATGATTGGAAACCTTTACCATTTTCTTATTGTTCAATGGTGATATAATTTAGGTCAGAGAGACATTTGGAATACAAGATTCCCAGAATTATAAAACCAGGAAGAACCCTACCTGGTATCTAGTCTAATGTTTTTATTTTGTGAGAAAATGAGGCTCAGGAGAAGCAGGAGAATGTAGCAGTTAAAAGCTTGGGCTCCAGAGTCAGACAAACTCAGTCCCTGATTGGCAAATTATTCACCTTGAGAAAGTTATTTAAACTCCCTAAGCCTTAGTTTCTCCATCTGCAAAATGGGGACAATAATTGTACTAATCTCATAGCTTTATGGCAAAGATTAAATGAGCTAAGCACTCAAAGAATTCAGCACAGAAGATTGGTATGTTGTAACTACTCAATAAATGTTAGCAATTACTGTTAAGACTAAAAAGTGACTCCTAAGTAAGTAAGCAGCAACAGAACTAGAACACATATCAGAGTTCCTGGCACATATCAGAGTTTTTTTCAACTAAACACAGTACCTGAGATAAAGATGCAATGGTACGAAGTATAACTACATCACACAGAAAGGTAACTGTTTCAATCTTTCTGCTGTTGAACTGATGAAAAGATTAAATCAGCACTCACATATTGAAGTCAATATGTGAGAAGACTCACATATATTTAGCTTTCCATGAGCAATAGGACATTACATGTTTACCTTCATAACTGTTCAATTATATGCCTTTAAGTGTTTCCCACTAAAAGCTGCCTATATGAAATAAATGGCAGATAAAGTTAGGGTTCACTCGCTAATGATCTTAAATTTGACTCTGGTTAGTGGCTATATGGAATGAGTCCAATATTTTTAACTTGTATCATCAGCCAGATATTACCATATCCTCTACGCATCTGCTCTGGAGGAAGCAAGAGTAAGGGCCACATCAAAAGGAAAAGCTCATGTGATGGGTCTGCGGTCTGAGTGAGATTCAGTTTGGTTTGGCTAATACAGACTCCTCCGAATCCAGCAGTCACCAATCACAACATTTGGAACTGCCATTTCTGCCAACATTTACGGTCCTTATATGATTCAACTCAGAGTTGACTGTTTTTCTTATATTAAAAAATGAATAATTAAGAAGCCTCATAAGGAATATTAGCTTTACATAACATGCTCTCAATATTTCCACATCTGTTAATTTTTAGTTAATGGGCCATCTTTTTAATAAATATTCTCAGACTGTCAAGTGGGTGCTTAGAACATTTTCTTCTAACACTAAAGATCACTTTTTGCCTAATCTGGAGAATGATCGGTGTATATAAAATTAACTTTAAATCTTTAAAAAGAAAAGTGTAATATGGTATAAATATATCAAATAGACATCAGCTCAAACTACAGTGACATAAGCTCAAGTATAAACATGAACAGAACCCAAACACCTTTTTATATAACACCAATGTGATTCAGCCGACCAACAGAGGAAGAAAATAGTAATTTGAAAAGTGGCAATTTGTATCCATACCCAGTATTTAGTATTTCAGTAACTAGAAATAAAATCGTTTGGCAAACTTACCCGCATTTTTGCACAAGCATCTTGGGTGGATTCTGTCCCCCTGAGCTCTTTTATCAGCATAGAACCTAAATACTGAAATACAAAAAATTTCAATGATTTATGAAAAACAGAACATAAATCTGAGCAGCAATTTAAAAACAAATTGTAGAAGCACTACTGGCCAGGTTTTCTGGCTGTAGGTTGCTGCATAACTTTCAAACACTAACAATAACTAATCCTAACATATAAACGCATGTATATAGAGAGAATGCAGCAGAACTAACTGCAGTTCTGAAAGCTGTAAATTGCTCTTTATAATAAAACTGCAGCAGTTTCTAAAGATGCCATCTTTCAAATCATATTTAACTGCAAAATGGGGGCATCTAAAAATGTTTTCCCCCTTTTTTTTTTGAGGCAGCAATGTCTGCAAAAATAAATCACACCACTATCTATGTAATTACAGGGTTGTACAAGACAGCTGAGAAGCTAAGCAACATGCACCCTATTTGGACTCAGTTGGCTGCATAGGTAATTACCATGAGGCTGTTCTTAGGCGGAGATGCAGTTTTGGACCTTTTTCATTCACAGCTGTGTGCCCTGTGGTTGATCCACCTGAGATCAGGCTGGGAGCGTGCGTGGCAGGGGAACGTCATTCTCAGTTGTTCCACAGCAGAGAGAGCCGAGGCTCTGGTGCAAACTGATACTAGAGGGGCTGAACGGGGCAGGAGAAGGATGAGAATGTCTCTTCCCAGGAATGACCAACCACTTTGCCGTTAGGTGATCAACTCCAATATTGCCATGGTGCAGGCTGCCACGCACGCTCCCAGTACTGGCTGGGGCAAATAGTTTTTAGCAAGATATCTATTTTGCCTTTCTACCAATTGACTCCCCGTCAACATTTTGAAGCTTCAATAGGTTGTCTGTCACTTTTCCCTGATTTCCTTCAAAAAGAGAAAAATAAAAAGAGCTGTATATGTGTTGTTTTTTTTTAAAGAGTGCATTAAAATAATTTTTTCCCTGACATGACTGAGGAGACCTTGGCACTCTGCAAAAACTGGGTTGGGATGACTTGAAGAGGACGTGCAAGGGCAGAATAGCAGAGGTTTGGTCAAAGGCTTCCAAGAAAGGCTGCCCAGAAAGGCTCAGGGATTTGGCATTTGAGCCTCAGAGGAAGAAGGCATTTCAATCCTGCAGTTTTGGGATTGAAATAACTCCAATGCATCAATAAGTCAGCAGTAAAAGAGGCACAGACAGCACAAAATGGAAAAAAAGCCCAAATTGCTGTGAGATAACCAGAACATCCACATCTTCATCAAATTACAGAAAATGATCATGGTGAAATCCTTATCTTTTAATGTATGAGGAAATTTTGTCCTAACTGAAACATTTATTTTTGAGAGACAGTTTCGATGCTTTGCTGAAGGTTCACTTTTTCCACTGTAGTCATGACAACCATCTGCCCCCAAACCTATGGTATCTTTCAAACATTTATCTGTTCATATTACATAATTCTCAGATAAGTCTGATTCCCTCTCCTATGGAAAAAAAAAAAGCCCAGTAATATAATCCAAATGATGACAATGAAAAGAATCTGGTATTTACATAGAGTGGTAGACCCAATGTTTTGAGATCATTGGCAAGTGAGTGGAAATGTCTGTATGTGCTATTTTATACTCATTTCCACTTAAGATAGCAGTTATATAGTTGTTACAACTATATAACAAGAAAGCAAAATAGACCTTAAGCTTACAAGATTGAAAGGGTTATAAAGCTCTATTTATTTGGACTTTCTCTGTGGCTACTTTAAGAAAAAGAGAAGAGAGAACATGTTAGGAATTTTAGTAATGGACACTTGGGGATACCTTCAATGTAACACAGGCCAGAAGTGTACCCTCTGTCCCCACTGGTACCCAAGTACTGAATTCTGGGTAACTTACAAAAGCTTTGTAATCACACGACTGGAAGATGAGCTTTTCCGGGTGGTGCTGCCAGTACTGAACTGGAGTCGAGGCTGTGGCTTCATTTGGAGGTCGCAAAGTAATGGAAGGTTCTCCCCAGTCTCCTGTCTGAAAATCACATTTATTCTAGAGGTAACATGAGCAGTAGGCCAAGTTCATTCCCTATAGCTGGCCTGAGTTCATCTTATCCCCGCGTGCTATAAACATGCAAATGCATCTGGGTATATTATATGTCTATTATGGTTTTACATGTCTTAGTATCATATTTCCCAAAGTTGAATTAATTTCTGAGGTACGAAAGAAGCTGAACTATTTTATTTTTAGAATGCTACTCTAAGTAATTTAAAAATAAAACATGAAGATACTCATAAATGATTTACTAAGTCATAATTCTCTGTTACAACAGAAAAGAATATACAGTCTTTGAAAGACTCTTCTGTTTTTAAACTTGACTGAAATTTTTACTCTAAATTGCTTTTGCATTCAGATACATGGTGCCATAAATTTCAGTTCCTGGATATGACATGTACCATGTAGTTTGAGTAATTTTATATCTCTGGAGAAAAAGTATGTATGGTAGGTGTGATACAAAACAAAATTTTAGAAGAAAAATGTAATGGATGACATCTAGTTTCTCTCATCTGAATCCATTTGTATCAATATAATGCCACTGTGATTGTACTGGATGTAATCAGCTACCTTCCTCAGAAAACCTAAAGGATGAACAAAGCCTAAATATTTAAATACCAGATTCTGTATGTGCCTGTGCATGTGCTCGAAGTCCTTGATCACAAACACAAGCCCATGCACACACAATGGTATATCATATAGCACGTACACCCGTGGAGACAGACCTAAGATAGAAGGACATCCGTCATTCTAGTTATCATTTTCCATGAAGTTAACCCTGACAGGTTATAACAGTTTAGTATGAAAGTCTAAATTTAAAGTAAAGGCCTGTGTTGGCAGGTCTTTTCCAGGCTCTAGTCTGATTTAGATATTACATATGGGAGATTTTTCACTCTTTTCCCTGGTGGAGATTCTGATTTTTCAAAATTCAGTTCTTTGTCCTCAAATGTTAACTAAGACTAGACAACAGGAAGATTTCCAAAGCCACTCTCTTCTAACCTGTATTTCGTTGGTCTTCTAGAATTATGAGAAATTACCTTTCTCAGGAGTATAAAGAGGTCTCATGAGCTCCCACATCAAACAAAACCCTGGCTAGAGACCAAGTTCCATAGAAGTGCTGGCAAGTGGGGTGACACTAGGGTTTTTTAAGGAGGATTTTCAAGAAGTCTGTGATAACAATGCAAAATTTTGGATGTAGGTGTATGTTTAGGGGGACAAAAGAAGTCTACAGCTTTCATTAAGTTCTTTGAAACGCTCTAGAAACCTCAAAAGGTTAAAAGCCATGAGTCTTCAGGAACAGCTTAGCTGGGAGGCGTGTCTGGGGCAGAGGACTAGCATTCCCATTCTTCTCTGTGGCGGCGGGACTTAACATTAGGAAGAATATGAAGTGACTGCCAATACTGGAAAGGGTTAGGCATAAGCTTTGCCTCCTGGAAATTTCTAACTGGCCTGAATAAACAAAAAAGTTCTAAAGCCTGTCAGCAACGTACAGCACTTTCCCTAGAGGTGGGAGAGCCTGACACTTTTCTCCTTAAGATGGGTCGCTCCCAACCACAGGAAGAGCAAAGTCAGCCTCCTCGTGTCTCCTTGGTGTCTCATCAGAGTGTGTGACCAGTCAGAACCCCTCTGGCTCCTGTCTCACACTCTATTCTGAGCTACTCTGCCTGTTAGTTTTGTTCTGGTTGCTGATTTACCTGCATGCCGCTTGGTTCTCCTCTCTCCCATCTGCTGATACTGCCAAGACTTTATCTGGAATATTTACTTTAGCATTTTTAGACAAAAATCCTACGTTTTCTGATCCATCCCTGACTCATTGTTGAGTTTTCTCTTTATATTTATCTGAACTTTTATTTTGTAGAAGCAATAACTGATTGCAATGAATTAATCAGGATTATGTTTCCCCTGACTTCCTAATTTGGTTTGTTCTTTTCCTTCTCTCTCAAATGTGTGGCTCTTTATTATTTCTCGGTCTTTATTTCAGCTGGCTGTGATTTGCTCCCCACAAAAACTAGCATAAAATAAAAAACGCAGAATATGTGGATTTCAATATTATTTTGAAGCTGAGTGTAATAACCTTTAAATGATAGCAGTTAAAACCCTGGAAACATGCAGCTGTGAGTTCTTAATTAAAAGCTCTCCCCACATCTAGCAAATCATCCTCTAATCTCTCCCATTAACCTGCTCCCCCCTCCCTGGATAAAGCAACAACAACCACATAGCAAACAGGTGTTGTACACTTAAATCACAGGTAACACTGTTAACACAACAACAGGAGTTTGCATGCAACTTCGTGGAATGATACAAAAGGAACTGGTTGACCTCAAAAGGTCCTTCAATCCAGTGTCTGCTGATATGACAACTCAAACCAAGCATCCAGTCTTCCTGTTAGCCCTGTGATTGCTCAGCTGAGGTACACGATGGCCAAGCTCAACAGGCACTTTTCCAAAAAGCCTGAACAGACATGGCAGGAGCTGGGAGTACCACGGGTTGTGGGGCAAGGGTTGGGAATAGGAATGGGGGTGGGGATAGGTGAGGTAAAGCTGAGGTTACCAGGACATTTCAGGTGTTCATACATTAAGCATGCAAATCATATGCAAACTCATTCTCTAACTGCTGACTTAACTCAGGCACTTTTATAATTAAATTTCAATATGAGTTCCACATACACTTAAAGCAGAATGCTGATCCAAATATTTACATCATCCACATAAGTTGTAGCAGCCATTTTGGGAGAAACAAGCCCCCGCACATACCACCCCAGTCTGGAAACCACCCCACTCTCTTATTTGATAACCACTTGAAGAAATGGGTGGTGCATCCATTTAATCTGTTTGGGCAGCGCCATCATCTGCTCTCCTATGATTCCACTTTGTCCAGAAATCACAAACCACCTGCTCTGAGTCCCGAGTGATCCAACAGGCCTCCCCTATGTGCAATGGGGGGAGATAATTATAGGGGAGAGAAACAGAATCCTCACTTTATTTTCTTTGTGGCCCTGAAACACTGCTCTAATCCAAATATTTTATAACTTCCCTACAGGGACTGAATCTACCTTTCTGGAAATAGAAACTGAATTTTGTCATACTTAGTGCTATTTCCAGAAATCCATTTTCCAACAGAGGGAAAAGTGTTCTTAAAATTGAATTTATAAGAAAATAATTTTATTTCTTACTGTAAATTCATCAATTTACTATTATTTTTTTAACCTTAGATCTAACAGTATTTAGAAGACTCACCTTGAAGGTGTTGATTTTTCTCTTTGGAATTAATTTAGTAGGAATGGACAGATTTGACATCACACTATTGTAAAGGGCAGATGTGGCCCTGGCCTTTGGGTGGGATTCAGCATCACCTGGTCGACCAACAGTAAAAATAAGAGTTCAGAGAACAAGGGTGCCTTAGGTCACAGTTCTTCGGAGGCTGAATTACAGCAGGAATGAGCGATGGAGGAACTAGATAGAGTGGTGGCTATATGGAGTAGCAGCAGAGACCAAAGAGCAAATAAGGGGTTTTGCCTCACATATAAAATAATTTCAAGTGATGAAGCCTGGTACTAGGTCTTGTTAAATATACATTCATATATCAATAGTATTTCTTTGGGTAAATTTAAGAAATTAATAATTTCCCACTTAAAAAATGCTTATTCAATATTAAATAAAAACCAAATAGATCTAAAAAGCCTTTGCCTGAAATAGTTTATAATCAAACCTTATCTTTACTGAAAAGTAGACCTAAACATGGGTAATGATGAGGCAATAATATGGTAATAATATTTAATCAGAATAACAAAATAAAATCAGAAAAGTTTGGAGTAAAGTTCTGTCATATTGTAGGCTATTATCGACTGGCAGTACCCTTTAAAAGGCTTAAGTAATTGCAGAAGAGAAATTAAAATGATCCAAGGCACTCTTACCAAATATTTTCAGGCTATTTTTTAAGGGCTTAAAATACTTAGAGAAAAAGCATTCCTTTAGTTTCATGTACTGCATGATCTTAAAAGTTCAAGAATTTGGTCATGGCTTAAAACCTTGTCGACTTGGTTGGTATGTATGTATGTATTTCCTTTAGTATATATCAATTAGACAGAGGAAAATATACATTATTAACTATCCCTTCAAACTCAAATAAACATTAACATTCTAATATAAAGGAAAACATAATTTGAGATTAGAGTTTTACACAGAGAATTGATTCTGCTTAATAGGTATTTACCAACTGCCAACTAGAAATTGATAGCCTGATTGAGTTTGAAGGATTATAATTGGGTCATATTTAATATAATGTAATTAAGTTAAATGTCTCATACGAAAGTGTAAAACCACTAACTGAATTTAGTTATAACACAGAAAAAAATGTTCAAGAGTCCACAGATAGATTTTTATTGGAAAGCAGATTCCAAAATGGAGCTTTAAAACTTTGCATTATTTCAAGAAGTGGTACTGGTTTTAGCTCATGAGCACCAGGTATGGAAGGCAAATTCTAAAACATCATATCCTACAGCTCTCTATTGCCAAAAATGGAAACTGAAGATATCACATATTCTATGTGCTCTGAGAGTACAAAGGGGAGATAATGTCTATATTCTTATTTTCTTCTTGAGAAAAAAGTTTCACAAGGATGTCAGTAAATAATTAAAAGCCATGATTTTGACTTAGCTTTCAACATGACAGGAAGGCATGGTATTTTCCAAGCTTTATACTAGTCTTTAAAATTTTTTTTTCCAATTAGGATTTAATTGATTTTTTTAAATAGACGCTTTTAAATCTTTTCTACTAGGAACTGCTTCCACCTACCTGCTTGTAAATTTAGATCCGAATATTAAAAACATAATTCTCTATTTCTTCAGAACACTTAACGAAAAACTAAAATGAGTTTAAATGACAATTGTTATTTTAATGTTTCCCTTTCCCTAATTCTGACAAATATCAGAGATGGCCTACCCAAACATACATAAGATATATGTGATTACATTTAGTTTCCATTATCCTAAGGCTTTGAAGAATGCGATATACAATTCTACCCTTATAAATATGTACACATGTATTTGGATGTGAATGTAAGGAAAGGTCTCCTATGAATATTCACACACACACATGAAAGCAGGATGCTGCTGGAGTCTTGTTTTGTTTTTTTTTTTTAAGATTTTTATCTTCAAAAATAAAGAGTGCTGGTTTGGTCAAATGCAGTTCATTATCCTGAATTTGTTCTTTTTGATGATAAAGAGCAGAGATGGCCACTTCTGAACACGAAAAAGCACCATTTAGTGTTTACGTGTTCAGGAGGAACTGCTGGGTCACTGGAGCACCAGTATCAGGCAACGTATAGACACCGCGGTCCCCAAGAGCCAGAAATCCCATGCACAGGAGGAGGGGTGTACCTGATGTGGCACCCCCAAAAGAGGCCCTTCACATGCCACCCCAAGACCTCTGCTTAGTGATTCTCAACCAAATGTCTCAACTTCAGCAGGTTACCCCATGAGAAAAATTTAGCAGAATGTGAAAATAAGATTGTATTTTAAAGTACAAAGTGGAAAAAAACCCCAAAACATTAAAATGCTTACTTTTCAAACAAAAATGAATTTTTAAAAAGTATGCAAAGGTGAAATGTGAATATTTGAATATTAAGCAGCTCAGAGTAAAACAGGGGTCAAGATTTCACACACATTCCAAAGATCAACTCAGTACTGTCAAATGGAAAAAAAGGAAAAGGCTGAGAACCACTTTGTAGCTGTAATGGTGCCTCTCCTGGCTATACCCCTCCCACGCTTGCATCAAACTTACACAAAATATCATGCAAATCATACTCAAATATTTCTCATAGTTAAGCGCATGAACCTTTGAGAACTGTTAGACACAAAGGACTGAATAGCCCATGGACATGGGAAGTACAAAATGGGGAAGAAAAACACTGATATATACATGGGTATATATATATCAATTTACCCTTTTCGTTTCTCCTGTAAAAGCAAGTTAACGCAGACACCTGGGATGAAAGCCAAACTCACATGGGACAGATTTTAACCGTAGACTTCAAAACCAAGTGTGTTTCTCATTTCAGGACAATGTTTGAACGGTAAGTAGTCACAAGGCACAGTAAATGAGGTAAAATACACGAAAAAAAAAATCTCAGGAGTCATTAGACGTCACAGATTTTCTGCATTGCCAGGACATGGTCCCTATAGCTACTGACAACACTGGGCAACACATGACATAGCGCAAGTTCAGGAAGAGAAAATAACCATTTGTAACCTTACATTATGAACCTGATGGATGGCTGAGAAAGGAAATCCAGCGTTCTGATTCGTCCATATCTCACAGACAGACGACTGCTGATATAAACAGAAAACTATCTCATCTTGTCAATATTTAAAACACGGCAGCTACCAAGGTAGCAGCAAGGAAGGGAAGGAGGAAAATAATACAAAGCAAAGAATCACATTTCTTAAAAAAACAACTCAAAAACTCAAAAAAAATTTTTAGGCTGCCCAAGGTTTAATAACTGACTTCCAAGTCATTCTTTTGCTTAAAAACATTTTGGGTTGGCTGGAAAAAAAAAGGCCATTTATGCATTAGTCTTATGTCAAGAGAAATTCCCAATATATTCACATCTTGGAAAAAGCAAACTATTTTCCATTTGCCAAAGAAAACGGAAATACCTTCCCTTTTCATGTCATTCATTTCAGAGGATAAATATTTTCATGAAGTTCAGGAAAGATGAGAAAAAGATCTTTTACACAACTCAAACATTTTTATTTTCTTATCTTCAAATGACCAAGAGCAAACAATGCAATAAAATGACTTTCCTAATTTGGCCGTTGCTCCATCTGATAAACCTAGAAGACATTTTTCCCTCCAGCGTTCTCAAAGGCAAAACTCCGTGGTTAACCCAGGGAGATGTGGCAGTTTGCTGCCCAGCAGTGGGAGGAGGTGGTCGAGGAGGGGGCTTGAAGGAGGCAGGGCAGGGAGGGGCTGGGGTCGGGGAAGCTCAGCCTGTCACTCAAGCAGAAATGCTGGGGAACAGCCTTTGTGAGCCTAGTCAACCAGCTCCATGATTTGGACTCTCCACCACACCACTGACAATCTAATAACCAATTATTAAAAGGCAATCACGTTTGCTTAGAACCAAATGCCAAATGAACCAACACCCTCCCAGGACTTAGAGCAGAAACTACCAGATAAACCAACGAGGCTTCTGGCTTGACCTTTACAGAATTCTTTTCCCGAATTCCATCATCTAAAAGACACCATGAAATTGAATCACAGAAAATGGCAGAATGCCTAAACTTATTCAGCCAAGCCCTGTGAACATCCCCAGAATTCACAAGCAGAGCATTCAAGGATCAGTGCACGAAGGAGATAAGAACATAACCACAGTAGGGTTTAGAAACCCAGCAAAGAACAGTATTGTCAGCAAACGAACTACAGAAAAGAAGGTTTATCCCTGGCTAAATGTTTCCTCCACCTCCACCCTCCCAGAAACACTCACCAGAAATTTAACATCTCTTTCTCTCTCTCTCTCTCTCCAGTTCCAAAGGCAGCTCCACACACACCTACATCTTTGCTTTCCATCCCTTCTGTCATCTGGATGGCTTGCTAGGGACAGATTGTCAGGTAATTGGCATTCTGTTAAGAAAGTAAGATCCCTGGGGTCTGACCAAAAGGCACCTCCAGCCACCTCTCACATAAACCAGTCCTGTTATTCTTAGTTTTTGCTCTAAACTTCAAGCTATTTTCTCCGCAGGGGGATCTCCCCCTTCTTACTTTTCAAAAATTAAATCTCTAGCTAAAGTTAAGTCTAGGGGCCATAAAACCCCTAGCCTCATCTCCAATAGCTATCATCTGATTTAAATATGTTCTATTAACTCTGCTTTCGTGGGATTACCATCTTAACTGGCACAAAAGATACTTCTAGGATACCCTTGATGTACTCACCCACAGTTCTGAACTAATTCTTTTGCATAAATTACATCTTCTACAACTTTCACAGACTTTCAGTGCTAGAAGTAACCCAGGGACCACCTGTCATCCGACAGATGATGATAATGACATTCAGAGGTTAACCAGCTTGCTCCGGTCACACAGGGAAGGGTCACAACATGT
This sequence comes from Camelus bactrianus, assembly GCF_048773025.1. NCBI lineage: Eukaryota > Metazoa > Chordata > Mammalia > Artiodactyla > Camelidae > Camelus > Camelus bactrianus. The sequence goes on along the minus strand of NC_133550.1, from coordinate 36,511,234 downwards.
CAGCTTGTCAGGGTGGCTAGGAAGGGGTACCAGCCCAGTACTGACTTCACCAGAAGGCGGAAGGAATATCCAGTTACATGGAACCTGTTTACTCATTCTGAAACAAATATATATAAATGGAAGCAGTTCATGGAAGTCTCAATTCCACAGGAGTTCAAATACCTTAAAATATTGTCTGCTAATCATTACTCCCAAATGGGCCATGCTCAGGCTCTCCTCCCTCATGGGCAACAGGCCAGTCGACATTTGGAGCAGCCTGCAAGACCTCCTGGTCACTTGCAGTCAGGAAGTAGCCTTTTTTTTTTTTTTAATAAAAGTCCAATTTCGTATATGATTCAAACTTTGCCCTCTCTCTCCACAGGCCGGTCTTGGGGCTTAAAAAAACCTGAGGTGGGGTGGCATGGTCCACCATGGGTGCTCCCTACCCCATGCCTACCTCCTCCATGCGCTTAGGTGGGGAAGAGGGTATACGAGAAGGACAAGGGCCTCTCTCTTACTTGGCACTGGCTGAATTCTCCCTGCTAGTTGTCACTGCTTCTCAGGGTGACACTAACTTGGCCTCTGATCCCTCTCGTAGGAGCTGCCCCACCCTGGGTTCTACTGTACCCTGGTGGGTTCTCTGGAGGGCTCTGCTGGGGTAGGGGGTGGGGTCCTTATTGCACAGTTTCTGATGTGAGAAATCCATCCCTAGTTAGACTTCTGTCCACCCCCACGCAGCCCTCCTGGCACACATGCATGCCCCTGGGGTGGGACACAGGGGAGAGGGCACACGCCCAGCCTCCTGCACGCCCACCGCATCACATACATACATCCTTGCCATGCAGAGGGGCTGCTCGGCTACCACTCCCCCTCTCTGCCAGGATGTCTCCCTCCAATTCTCTCTTCTTCAGCTCAGATTGGTTTACATGCATCTGCTCCCAGAAGTCCAATGAGGGAGAGAGATGCTATTTCCCCCTTCTGGCATGTTCTCCCACCCTAGGTGAGCATTCCTCTTGAAGCCCTTCCCCCAGGCTTGTATTACATGGGGATGCACTCCCTCCTCTCCCCTGGGAAGGGAGAAAAAGCCCCAGCAATTTCCACAGTGGCTCAGATAATCCTCTGCCCCCCCAGCCCCCAGCCCCAATCTTCTGCCTCTGGGGACAGGGAGCTGACTGTGCAGGGTGGAAGCCGCCACCTCGTGGCAGACCCCAAGCAGGGTATCAGGGTCCATTATCAGCAGCTCTCTCTCTAGAGTGTGTGGTACTTAGTACCTACAGGAAACACCCCTTGAGTACCCTGCTACACGAGTCAATCTTCCACAGTCACAGAAGTTACCAGAGAGTTAAGGATGGAGAGAAGGTCTAGTGCTATAATTCTTTTATTTAAAAAAAAATCCATGTAAACTTTTCCCAATGAAGAAATAAAACCCACCTCTACTGAAGAGAGTTCCTATGTGACTCATATAATTTTTAAAGAAGTTACAATAACTTTTCATTTATAAGCTATGTTCAAATTTAGAAAAAGTAAAACCGCTCTCATTTCCAACAACTATACGACTCAACACAAATGGTAAAAAGTCAGATTTTAAAATAGAGTTTAAGATAAAGGCAGTTAATTGTATTGTACTTATGGAGGCTTTTTTTTTTAAAGCTGGTACATGTCAGATATCACAGTAATTCCACTGGCGGTAAATACTTTATCAGGCTTATAGAGCAGTAATTTAAGGTGGACCAACTATAAATGGCTCCTCTTCTAGACACATGATTACTAGGCTGAGTGCTAGAACGAACTTTTTAAATGCAAAAAAGTTTCCACTGCAGAATTTCATTATATTTATGAAGATAGTATCTCAGGGTACAATATGCATTGAAGTACTGAGTGTTCAAAAGCTTTGAGAAAGAAAAGTATCATTGATAAAATTTCATTGGGGGCTCAAATTCCTAGAACAGAAGGGATTTAAATCCGAGTTTTAATTAAACCTTAGAATGTCCTCATCTGTGAAGAGGAACGATAATAGCACTCGGCTTACTTATTTCACCCGGTTCTTGTGCAGCTCATGCTAAGCTTCACACGTGCGGGCACGTTCTGACAGCTACGTGTCTAGGACCCAGAATACAGAAGGCCGCCAGACATGTTTACTAAGTGAATGGAATCACAGAAGGTGTTCAGTCTTTCTTGGCAAATGGTAAAGCACTATAGGAACGTTAATTACTGCTATTTGTTATCATTTGCGGTTGGTCAACTTTGTTGTAGGCACTTGTGCCTTCAGTAAACTACATCACTGCCAACACATTTCTGGTAAAATGCACCAGAGATTAACCTTGCAGATTTCTTATTAGAGAAGTTCTCATTTTTCCTGATAAAGGCTGAAAAGTGGCTGCCAACTTTGTTAAAGGGAGAGGAGCATCTGTAATTTGCACACCTACGTGCTAAAGAACTGCTTGTACGGAGCTTGGAAACAGTTCTGTAAAAGGATGGTAAACATCGTGGGAAATTTCATTTGCTTATTAGTTTTCTCTCAATCCCTTTTCCACATACATTGCGGAGGCTAATTTAGTTGCTGTGAACCTGAATGATCATGAAATCCGAACAAATGGGGGTTACGGAAAGGTACAGTAGTCCCAGAACTGAGATATAATTAATAATTCCATGTTTATTTCTTTGATGATGAAGTCAGTACACTTTTGGAGATGCATAATTTAACTTTAGATCAGACCTCCCTCTCTCTTCACTCTGGAAATGTTTTCTTAAAATACAACACACACCCTGCTGTTGTTACCATCACATATCTCAGATTACCAAGAATACAGTTCAGAAAATACAAGGCATTTGTGTTCAAATCTAATAATATACTAAAAAGAATATTACCTACCTCCAAAGCCTTCCTCCTAAAGGTAGACTTCTTTTTTGCTCAATTGGTAGCAACCCAGTAACTTACACTAAACTCTCCCTCCTTCATTGTGTGTTTTTCCTTCTTTACTGGAGCCTTCTTCAAAACTGCTTGAATAACATTTTCTATGAAAAGCAAACAAACCCCTTCCATGGACCCACCATCCTCCCTGAGTTTGTCCTTAATTTCTGCTCTGTAAGAAGCAAAATTTCCCAAGAGGCGTCTGTATGGTCTCTGCTTTCCCTTTTCCTGTCCTCACCTGAGCCCACTCTATGAAACTGCTTTTCTCACTTTGTCAAATCCAGCTGTTCATTTTCCTTGACCCATCTGACACTTGCTCACTCCTTCCATTTCTTGGTCTCCTTTGCTGGTTCCTATGATCTGACCATTCTCTGATCCCTGGAGCGTCAGTCCCCAATCTTTTCCCTTTCTCTGGCTATACTAGGTGGTCTCATCCAGTCCTGACTCCCAAGTTTATGTCTCCACCCCAGACCTCTCCTCTGAATCCCAGACTCAGCTATCCAGCTGCCTTCTTGACTCCTCACCTTTGATGACTAATAGGCATCTTAATCTTAAATTAAATGCCCCAAACTAAGATCCTGATTACCTCACCTCCCCTATAAGCTTTCTTATCTCACAAAATGGCAACCCTCTTCTTCCAGTTAGAGTTGTCCTCTTGCTCACATTTCACATTCAGCCCAGCAGCAAATTTTACTGAGTCTACTTCTAAAATCCTCTCACCCTTTAATCACTACCTGGCCCAAGTCACTACCTTTTCTCACTTGGATTCTTCCATTAGCTTCCGAACTGGTCTCATTGCTCTCATCCTTGCCCTCTGAGTGCTTATTCTCAATACAACAGCCAAAATGATCCATTTAAAATGAAAGCCAGTTCATGCCACTTTGCTCCATTTAACTCAGAAGAAAAGTCAGAGTCCTAATAATGGCCTGCAAGGATCTCCATTTTCTGGCACCCGTCCCTCTCTGCCCTCTCTGCCCTCTCTGCCCTCTTGCTCAGTTGGTTCTGGACAGCAAAGCACACTCCAGCTTCAAAGCCTCTGTATTTGTCTCCCCTTCTGCTGAAAGACTCTTCCTCCAGATGCTGCAGGACCAGCTCCTCACTTCCTTTAAATTCTACACCAGTGCCAAGACTCAGAAGCCCGCCCCAAGCACCCAGCATATTATATCCAAATTAAGTCTGTGCTTTTCACGCTGCAAAGGGATTATTCTTTGAAGCATGAACTGAACATGGGAAAAAAGTTTAGAGCGTAAGAACCTGTCTTTCTGGCACCCTGACATTCATTCAGAGATAATTATTGCTCATCTATTAGGTACAAGGCATGGGTCACAAAGTGAGTAGTGGTAAGCCCTGCTTTGAGTCAGTGTTTATGTAACAGGGATTGCTATGGACACAATCCATTGTCAATTGTCAGGACCAGCAGCAAACTGGGATTCAGAGGCTGATGGAGGGCCGAGGAATGGAGCAAGCCGATGACAGCTCCACCTACTCAGTAACACCAATTAGGCTCTGAAAACCTTCCGGGAGTCTGCCGATGCCGTGTAGCTAGTTTAATAAAGAAACTTGTATGAATAGAGCCCTCAGGTCAGCTTCTATCTCAGATGAAATTTTCTGCCTTGTTCTAGCCCTGGAAAAAAAAAAAGCTTTTCCTCTGTTTCTCCCTTATGTCTGTCCACACTTCAGGGTGTTCAGAAATTGACCAGAAAGATTCCAACAAGACAGGAAAGGTTCAGAGTGAAAGTTAAAGGAGTAAAGAAGTCCGTTCCTTCTCTTGGATGACAGCGCTTCTAAAATAAAACAAAAACAAACTTGAAGAGAGAACAAAACAGCTTCAAAGGCAAAAGAAAAAAGGGCACCCTAACAAAGGAAGCCTCGGTCAGCAGCCAGCCAACTCAGTGGCTCCTGGAGCAGAGACTAAAACGAGATGAGATCTGTCAAAGGGTGGAGTCACACAAATTCAGTTCGGTCAAAGAATATTGCACCAGAAACCTCGTGTGCATTTTTCTTCAGCTTCCTCTTCCATGGGCATCAACTAAACCCTACCTGGAAACTAGAAAACCAGAAACTTCTCTCCTGAGTTACCCAGAGGCAGCAGGCCAGGCCAGCTTACTTCTTCTGTCCCACCGCTGTAGACGCAGGAACCATCCTCCTTCTCCTCTCAGGTGAGTTTCGAGATGTGCACAGGCCCTCGAACAACTACACGTGATTCCTCTCTTCAACTCCACTGTGAACATCTCAGGTTCAGGCTTTCCTATCACAGACCCTTGTTGTAAAAGGTTTCAGATCAACTGTTTTGTTTGCAGGGAACACTGGGCTAGAAAAAATGCTACTTCCCATCATTTCTTCATTTGTCTGAAGAGCAGTCTTCTCAACCTTCATGAGTGACCTTCCCCCTATGTCAGGGAAATTCTTGGACAGATTGGGAATCACCTGCTGGAAGTGAAAAGCCAGGCCAACAGTTGTTCTTCCATGTGTGACCCATTATTGCTGGCATCAGAATTCATCAATCTAGCAATAGTGGGAGGAAGTAAACACCACGTTTGGGCTCATCATAACAACACTGACATGATATAAATGAGGGCAGTACTTGCTGCAGGCCCAAAGTTATACTCTTCTCTCTCTCACTTCCTCTCCCCGCCCCCCACTTCTTCCTTCCTTCCTCCCTCCCTTCCTTCCATCCTTCCATCCTTCCTCTCTTATGCTGGTATTGACAGCACAGAAAGTAAGCCCTCAGCTGCCAAAAGAAGAGAACTATAGCTGTATGACCTGTTACTCATTTGTAGAGATAATACATAACTTGCATTCCCTAACATGACAGTTGTAGCCCTAAATAACATTACATAATTACTGATGAACTCTCTTCACAGGGAGAAAAAACAGAGCAGAGAGAAAAAGTGGATCACTGTCTGGAGAATCCAGATCTCATTGTACAGCTCCCTGGGTTCCCTGGGTGTTGCAGGGAATTTATGTCAATTGGGATCGTACTGTTTCTTGCAATATGGGCTGTTTCACTTGTTCTTAATCAGAGTTTGGATGCCACCACTCCTGATACAAACATTTTTCAAGGCCATTAGCAGAAATATTAATCACTCATTCAGAAAAGCAGCAATCAGATTTTTTAGCATAACTGAACTGCTGCAAAGAATTCGATTTTGCAAAGTAACAATTGTTCTTTGCCTGTAACATCTCTTTAAAATAGACATTGTGATCCTTTCTTGTAAATTGAGGATGTCATTTGTAAAATTTAAACCCATTTATTAACAACATGGTCAACACTGCTTCCTGTCTCTGGTTAAAAAGAGGTATTGGGCAAGGCCATTCATTCAATGATATTTACTGAGACCCCACCACTTCCTCTTTTATTTCACAAGGGTGGGATATAAGGAACAAGGTCGGGCTGAATGATCATCTTGTTTGAGGCCAACTTAAGAGGTCTCTGGTAGAAGGCTACACAGGTTTTCCTCAGTTCTGCCTGGTTCAACACTGAGATCAATACACTGGAGAAATTACTTGAAAGGCACTTTTTCTGAGGTGAGTTTTTTTTTAAACTATCACTTATTTTTTTTTTAAAGTGGTGTGTATGTATGCATGCATGTATGTATGTATGTAGTATTGGCGGGGAAGGGTAACTACGCTTGCTTATTTATTTATTTAATGGAGATGCTGGGGATTGAACCCAGGACCTCATACATGCTAAGCATGTGCTCTACCATTGAGCTACACCCTCCCTGCACCCCTTCCCCACCATGAGCTTTTTAAATTAGCACATTATATAGTTGTGAAGGATCACTGATACACTGAGCATTGACCAAGTTCTAAAAAGGCACTGAGAAACTAGGATTAGTGGATAAACAACTTGATACAACTGTTTGATCCGGAAGGGAATAATACAAGTGTAAAATCCTGCATTAAGGTTAAACACACACACACAGGGCACTGCGGAGGGCTGAGAAAGGGGGCATGGCTCACGGCCTTTGATAAAGGTTGGGAAGTTTTCATAAAGAAAAGCTCAGTAAGAATGAACAATATGTCAATGTTGTTAAGCATGAACATCAACACAGCAGACATGCCCAGAGCTGGGGAGTCTGGATCCTGTGTAGCCCTCATCCCACTTATCAGAATGATACTGGCAAGAAGCTGGATACAGTTAACATAGGGGATGACATCAAACTGTCTTTAGTCTTAAAGAACTGTTCTCAGTGAGAGGGAGCAGATTTATTCTTCGTGTTTTCAGAAGAGAGCATTAACTAACTATGTGGGCGTTTTAAGGAGGCTTATTTCAGTTCAACAGAAGGCAAAAGTTCTATTAATTAGAACTTTTCCAATGATGATGGGGCTGCCTCAAAGAGTGGGGACCGCCTCACAGTGACAAGTTGAGGTAGAAACTGGGGGCTGTTTATTAAGGATGTATTAGAAGGGGTGCTGCATCAAGACACAGGACTAGATACGTTTTCTGGCCTTTTCCCACCCTAAAATTCTCTGTTTTTCTTTAACAAAAGCACAGAAGAATCTTCCAGCCATTAATGTGCATTGAGAATGCAAGTTACCGTCAATATTTGTGATGCCGCATTCAAGCCTCAAAGTAGAGACCAATGCGGGGGGTGGGTGGGGATGGCAGGTCGGGGGTCGCATCATTTCACAATTGTTCACATCAAACCATTGTTTGCTAGCCCTAATTTGTAATGAACGAAAAACTGGATATCAAAAGCAAGGGATTTTTCTTTAAAGACCATGTTTATACATGTTACCTTAGCTGTTCAGTCCTCTACTAACCTTTCAATTATTTACAGAAGATATTAGATATTAGTAACAGAATTTGTCAAAGGACTCAAAACAATTGCAGTGGAGCCTTCTGGGGTTTTAGGAGTTTTAGAACGTGTCATGTCTGCTGGTACCCAGTTTGTAGAGAAAACCTGGTGTGTTCATCAACACAGTGGTTAAGGCACAGCCTGAAAAGCTAGACAGCCTGGGCTCAAATCCTGACTCTGCTTCTTACCATCTCTGTAAGCCTTGGGTGAGTGACATAAATTCTCCGTGCCACGATCTCCTTGTTACAAAGTTGTACTGATCAGTGCTGCTGCTGATGGTGAACTACCTACCAGATCTAAGCTGGGCAGGTGATATGCTACTGTTCCAGGTAGTTTATTTCTCTAAAAGATTTGAGACCACCCCAGTTTGTGTCTAATCTGGAGTCCTGGAAACCTGTGGTTTTGTGGTACCTGAAACCTTGTGTAAAGTAATCTGGTCAACAAGTGTTTATGGACTGCTTATGATAGGGAATTAAAAAATAGGAAGGAAGAGTCAGGCCTTGCCCCTACGTAGCCCATGTATACTTTAATATTTTAGTATACAATACAATGATCTATTTTAACACATATGTTAATTAACAAAGTATTACAAAGTATTTAAGTATGGATGTCATCCATAAATCCTCTCCTAAGAGCTCCAATGCTAACTAGGTTATAACACAGATATGAAATCCTAATACAGTGTTTGCAATCCTAAGAACTATTGTTTCCGTATCAGTGGAGAGGTATTAGTTTAGAGCTTGCCAGCTGGGAAAATATAAAGTTTTGTAAAATGCAGCTAAATATTATGAGCTTTACTTTAAAATGCATTTATTCTCAGTTGCAGTTGAAAAAGCACAGTGTAGAAGAAAACTAGAAGTTATCTCAAAATAATAATAATTTTCCAAATCACCCAAACAGAGAGCTGTATGGCTTATAAAACAATTTGACAACTACTACTTTCCCGGTATCTCACAACAATCATGTGAGGGGGCATTAACCTCACTTTAGGAAGAGAAAACTAAGGCTCTGAGTAGCTAAGAGGCTTGTTCAAGGTTACAGACGTAACAGCTATCAGAGACGGGATTTTTAACACTGATCTCATCACTTCCAATCTGGTATTTTAAAAAAGCTCATCAAATTAAGTATTCAAAATGAAATCAATACACATATGATATAATAATTTCCCATCCAACATTCTCGAAATTTGAAAGTCAATGTAAGTTTATTCGGGTACCCACCATTGCTGTTTCTGCCCAGAAAGCATTCCCACGTCTGGTCCTAACACTCTGTCCACAGGAGGAGGTCCCTTCCGACCACACACAAACTCACACTCTCTCTCTCTCCCCTCCTGTGTGATTAGCTCAGGACAGATAAATGGTCCAAACCTGGCTGATATGAACCAATGAGATCCAATCCTGGGGCTTTTTTGGGAACTCTGGGGAAGCCCTCTTTCTTGTAGGTTCAAGTTTAACAGGAATTGGACTTAAAACTCCCCTCATGTCGAGAAAGCCTGCTTGGGAAAAGAGCCAACTCAGAGGACAGCAGAGCAGAGACTTGAAGAGCCCGAAATCAAGACGTCATACGAGCACCCAGATCCAGGCTGCCTGGGCTTTGTAGTGAAATGACTCAAATATGTGCCCTTTTCTGCTTAAGACATCTTGAGTTGGATTTTCGTTACTTGCACATAGAAGAGTCCCTACTGATATGTTACTTTAGTCATACAGACACAGAATTAACCAAGACAGGACTGCATAATCAGCCCTATTTCCTGTAGACATTAAAAAACCTTCTCTTTATTATTATTTTTTTATACTGGTAAAAGAAAAGGGAGAAGGAGAATAAGAGAATTCTCCTACCCTTGAAAATGGATCAAGGTCAGATTGTAACAGCCAAAACTGACCTGTGGACCCAAGAGCTGGACTGAATATAGTGAGAAACATTTCCAAAATTTAACAAGTGGAAAAAAATAGCCTGGTGTGCCTCTTTGTGAACACACTGCTCAGTGTCAGTCAGCCTAAGGCACTACTGCATATCACAAGGTCAATTCCACTAAAATAGGGTTTTTATATATTGTGAGATTTCTTATTTATTCAGGTGAAAATTGGATCTTTCCTATTCATGTTAAAAAAAAAAAAATCCATGCTCTGGTTTTAATTGGAAGCATCACCTTGGCAAGCACCAGCACATAAGAGGGGAGGAGGAACCATTCCAGCGTCTCCAGCACAGTGACTGGAGGTGTTTGGGTCTGATTGGTACCTGTCAGAACGAACTCCTGGTCATCTAATGTGCTTCACTGATGGACCTGACAGAGAATGAAGGAAGGAACCGGGGCTTGTAAGATGAGTATCAAAACCTAAGAACGATTCCATCTGTGAGATTCTTCCACTTTGTCCCATTATTTTTTTTAAGACTGTGGGACAGAATAGATGGTAACACTTCAATGTTGCCTGAAAGATATTAATCATATTGGAATTTCCAAGCCCAAAGCTGTCATTGGCAGAGCAGCATATATTTTGAAAAGAGGCAATTAACCATCCACATTAATAAATGAGGTATACAACACAACAGGATTAAATTCCAAGTATGAAAGCACCATTTTCCACTTTTTTTTGGCATGATGCTCTGGGAATAGATGGCTGATGGGTCCAGAGTCCTGGCTTGAAACAGGGCACAGACGCCACCAACATCCCAAGTTATCTCTGAAGCTGATGTGTCAGCCTGTCAACTCTTCAAGCTGTCATATCAGGAGCCCCTGATGGAAAAGCTCACTGAATTTACTCCTAACCTTCTTTTCTGGGTTCTGTATCATCTATCTGTGCTTAAGTATTAGGAGCTGCCCTTTAGACCTTCACGGTAAAAAATTTGAAGTCACGGGCACACTGAGCTTTTGTGAGTGGCGGTTAGGTGATGAAAATCTACATTAAACACTAGCCACTAATTTTTGGGCATTTGAAAAATATCTAATGTAACACAGTAATAAGAACACTTGTTCAGTGGGAGAAAAATCACTTTGTAAAATGCTGTTCTTTTCAACATAATTGTGCCATTTTCTGAAGGCAGATTCTGTAAATTCCCATAACCCGAGAGCAGTGGGTAGAATTTCTAGGAACACTGGGCTTTCTCTCCCAGGAAAGTACAAAAGAATAAATTACTATCTTCCTTCTTTCCCAGAGCCTGGCTAAGCGTTTGCTTCATGGCTTTGGGGGATATTCATGCTTCTCTAGTTAACAATTTTGTATCCTTTGTATTTTGAAGTTTTAAACTTCATTTAAGGAAAAAAAAATCCTTTCTTTCTCACTGAATGTTTGATCTTACCATGTTACAATAATTACATGTTATTACTATAAGATATCCTTTGCTACATACTTTCGCACCTGAATTTGCAGAGAACTATTCCTTCTCTCCTCTGCTTTCCTTGGCTTTGTGATCATCACACAGATCTCTTCTCCTTTGTGAGAGATGCTCCTTGGCAGCCTTCATACTTACACAATTAAAACAATGAGGAAAATTCCAGTTCTATTCTCAATATGCATTCAAAGCATGGATAATACTGGAACAAAAGGATGGTCTTTATAGAATGCTACAACGATCTGAGCACTTACCTTTCTAGTGTCTTTGGCTCTAACTGGTCCTATGATGAGTCAGGGACCTTTGAATTAGGGATCGATAGATGGTATATCTGAATGGATAGTCAGATCATCTATGCAGAGTGATTCACAGTTTGGAATATACTTTCACAAAAATTATCTGATACACACAAACCTGAGAGGCAGGCTTTTTCTATGTTTCAAAGACAAGGAAACTGAAGTTCAGAGAAATCACATGACTTGGTACAAGTCACAGAAAGAACGGAACCAAATCAAACTCCTGCTGAAGAAGCTGCTCAGGAAACAGCATCCACTATCCGCAGAGACGCCACAGGCGGGAACTTCTCTGTGTATGCAGTAAACCCCACACTGACATACAAAGCTTTTCACAAACACAGGAGGAGGGCAGAGTTCTACAAGAGGTGCAGGGAGAGTCTCCACTAAGAGGATCAACAAATAAACACTGTAGTTTTGCATTTGAAGGGTTTTATGGTGATAAACACGAGCTGATTCAGTACATTTCCACTAAACTACCAGCAATTTTATCCTCGTCCTGCTCACTGCACGTATGTAAATATAATCTGTTATAGTATATGGGTACTTAGCATCTGCTGGACTGTTATTAAGATATCTTATATTGTTTTAAAATAGAAGTAGCCCACAGGGCATCAGGGGCCATATCAGAACCAGGATATGGTCAGGCAGACAGCTTGAGTCCTGGCTCCGCCAAGTCCCAGCTGTTAGGCAAAGCACGTACCCACCGGGGCGCCTGGAGTACAGAATGGGCTGTTGTGAGGTTTAAGTGAGATCCTGCGGGTGGGACCTCGGGCACGGATTGGGCCATGGCAGGGCTTCTGTGTGGCCCAGTTCCCATTTCTCTTCCTTTAACAGTATCGAAAGAACGAACATTTGTAGAACTAATATAATATGTAAAGAGATTTCAAATAAAGAAGTTAATTGATCTACTCATACTTAGTGAGTAATACTGTTTGGATCAACATCTATTAGACTTTCAATGGAATCAGTCTTCTAGTGATTTGGAAACTATTTATTTATTTTTATAATTTTTTTTTTAAATGGGGGAGAGATAGTTAAGTTTATTTATTTATTTAAAGGAGGTAATGGGAATTGAACCCAGGACATTGTGCATGCTAACTATGCACTCTACCACTGAGCTATATCCTCCCCTTAGGAAACAATTTAAACAGAGCCTTTATCATGCCTAACACATTGCCTCAGACAAGTTCTGATTTGGTTTCTTTCTGGCTGTGCTACACCCAGGCCAAGTCACATAATTTCTCAGTTTCCTTGCCTTTGAAATGTGGATAATGCCTGCTTCTAAATCAGGTAAGGTAATTGCTCCAGGTAATACTGATATTTTTATTTAGATGAGAGCATTTAAAACACAAGGACCTCTAAATTATGGATTTTCTTCATTAGTACTTATCTAAAGTTTGTGTAAAGACACGTATTTCTCTTACTGTTTAGGAGTCTTTTATTTTGTGAAAATAGAAGTAGTATTTCATTGTTTCATAAGTATTTCATTATAAATAAATGGTTATAAGTTTCACATGGGGGAACTTCTTTTTTTCCACGAATTTGGAGAATGTGATCCCTAGACTTTATTAATGCCATTATTCTCCTTTATTATTCATTTTAAGAGCATTTTGATTTCTCCTAAATATCACTCAAGAAAATTTCTAAATATTGCGATTAGGCCCTAAATACTGGAAATATTTTTTTTCCTTCTGTTACTATTTTTCATATTTTCACTATCTCATCTGCACAGAACTTGGACTTAAAAAGCTGATCTGCTACGTGCTACACACACATAAACAGTTGTGTAGGATACCTTGTTTGTGCTAAAATGAGATAACAGATGAGAAAGTACTTTGAAAATTCTAAAGTAAGCTCTATATGCATTGAGGTATTATACACGTGTGAGTACATTATCTATTAGGGGTATGAAATTAGGGGAGCCTTTCAGAACTTCTGAGCTAATGGCTCCAATTTAGAATTACAGGCTAGAAAAGATGTTTTCAGCATGATAGAAAATCCATTGTTTAGATGTTTACAACATTACATTCTGTGGTTTTAAAAAATCCTATTAGTACTGAACTTGACTTTGTCTCACATGTGTATTTAAGACAATTCAATGCCACAATATTGCTTGTATCAGAATAAAAGTAAACAACAGCTGCACTATTTTAAATCCTCTGGATTCAAAGACAGGTATTTTAAACATTGGTTCAAATTGAAAACAAGTAATTACACACCACTCCAGTGTCATCTTTAAAAAAAGACAATTTGACAACCAACAAATTTAATCGGTGGAATGGGCATTATTAAATTTATCTCAGTTTAACTTTGAACATTGGTTTTCCAAGTTAAAGCAGTTCCACACATCTGCTGGGCAAACCTTGACAAAGCAACGCCCCTATGAATTATTGCAGCCACCAAGAATTTAAGGTTCCTGGCCTGTGGCTAGAATTCCAAATCACTCTGGTGGGGGCTCAGCTAAGCTTGAAGCAGGAAAGGAGTTTCTGAGAACATGGATTTGTCCTGGTGATTTTCTCTTAACTGCATTTTCCTTTCTTTTATTAAGTAAGTAAGAAAGCCTGAAGGTGGACTTCTGCCTGTCACTGGGAAACAAACCGGTTAGCCTTGTATTAACCAAACCTCCTCGGGAGAAAGCCCTTGGGAAAGCACCTCAGGGACTGGGCTCCCGGTAGGAAGGAGGTGTAACTAGCTTCTTGCTTACAGGAATTTTTAATTGCTAATTCAAGTCTTGAGGAACAAGACTTGAATTCAACTTTACTGGCTTAGGGCATAACTTTGGGAAAGATGTGGTCTAGAGAGAGTAGGATGGGTTGTTAAAAAAAAAAAAAAGCAAATGTGTTTCAAAAATTATTACAGAAGACGACCAAACACAGAAGAATAAGAAAAAAAAACATCAATTAAGTGGCTGAGTGGTGGAAAAGTCACAAAAATAAAACTGTTCAGCAAGAAAAATACCAGTATTTCATATTTTGACAGGTTAAAGCTTTGAAATGGTGCTATTTTTAAAAAGGTATCCCTTCATTTCTCATGATTTTTGGCATTTCTAGACTAGGAAACAGTCTCAGGACAAATAAAAAACTGCAATTAACACAACCTAAGGAGCTGCAATCCCAGAATCTCTTTTTCTTATTGATCAGATTCCTGCAGTGCCATCTCCTATTTACTCTGCAGCCAAAGTGCCATATAGAGCAGTGGGATTTTAGAAAGCTTCTAATAAGCTCCTGGTTGCTGATGGAGGCCTAGGTCTACATCAGTCACTCGATCATTGCGAGCAGCACATGGGAGGTAAATAAGCACATTCACACACAGCCGCTCCATAGCTCTCATCTCACCCACTGCTCACCTCCCTCCTCTCTCCGTGTCTGGGCCTTTCTCACCTGGCCCGATAAAAAGTTCATTCAGTTTTCTCAAGGGCAAGACAATCCCTGAAAGGGATGCATTCTGATTGGAGTGACATGAAAAAGATCCAGGCTCTTCAAAAGGTAACAGTGCCCCTAGATTGTGATTCTCACAAGGAACGTAAGGGAGCAATCGCTGGATTACCTGAATGTTCACACACAGGCAGAAGACTAATTAATTTCCTCTTTGAAAAAAACTGCACTATATGGAGAAATTTCATAAATTACATGAGCAGCTCAGACAGGCGATTCTGTTCCTGAAGCTGGCAGGGGCAGTAACAGCTGACGCTTGTTTAATGAATGATCCTTTCTACCCAGGAAAGAGAACGGTTCAGGAAAATCCCAGTTTGCATTAATAAATAAGGACCACATGGTTCAAGGTTAAAATAAACCACTTCTCCGAAATGCTGTCATTAGAGAAATTTAACTGCATATATGATCCACAGATACTGATAAATAGCAGGAAATATATGAACATCTCGGGTTGGGGAAGCTTTTAGATTCTTTATTTAAAAGAGCATCAATATTAACTAAATTTATTGTAATAATCATTTTGCAAGATATGCATGCCAAATCATATGTTATACACCTTAAACTTATACAGAGCTGGGTGTCAATTATATGTCAATAAACTGGAAAAAAATGTAATTAAAATTCCCATTACTTCTTGGAAAAAATAAAAATGAAATGCTCAAAAAAAAAAAAAGAACATCAGTGAAAGCAGTAATAAGGATTAAAAGACAATGCTTAACAAGGGAGAGAGAGAGAGAAAATTACTCTTTTCTTGTCTCTCCTACATTTTCCATCGCCCTTCAATAAAAGATTCTCCATAATCCCAACACTGCTGTTCTCTGCACAAAGAGCCCTGAGAACAATTCGATACTGAGTGAGCTGAAAAGAGACGCAGTATCTCAGACCCTCTCTCCAGGGCATTTGTAGGCAGAATAGCCATGGCTTCCAGAACATTCTCTTCAGATTTTTTTCTTTCGTGAGCGGCAGCATAGAATGTTTACTAATGGCTTTTAAAAACAGAATCTCACCAAGCAGTTGAGGAAAATATTTAACAACCAAGGCAAAGCAATTATAGTCAAATTTTCACCTCAAGATTCTCATCTTGGGTGTGGGAGGCAGAGAGGAGCCTCTTAACACATCACTCTGAAGCTAGAATGAGGATGAAAAGAGTGTATTCTGCCAGGAGTTGTCAACAAATCCGTATCTCCGAACCTTGGGGCGACGTTGCAGGGCTGGCTGCCCACCTGAATGTGCTCTGAGGACGGTTACAGCTGACTCAAGTTTCTGAGCGGCAATCTGGGGACAGGTAAGACACGGACATCGATACCAAAAACATGGGAAGGTCTGAAGGGGACAGAGCTCCCTCTTGAGTTATTTGTGTCAGGCAGCAGCCTCATTTTCAGCTACTCAAGGTGACAACATGAGATGGATGCAACTAGTCCCCATAGTACAATTTTCTACAAATGTGTCAACTTGGGAAGAAATTAACAACGATACTCGGAGTTAATACTTCTGACTTTCGCCCTGTCATCCAACCAATTTACATTCTATAATCTAGACTTGCATGGTTTATTTTCATTATGATTTGATTCTTACACAGTGTTATTCCCTTTAGGGCAGAGACTTTCTGGGTACAATGAGATCAGAACTGATTTCTCCAGTAAAGAAATGGATAACAAGGAACTGGGCATACATTTCATTCCCAGAGAGGACTGTTTCAGTCTAGTTCCACTGAGCAGGGAATGAAAGTCATGGCATCTAATGGTAAAATTCCAGTTAGGCTGTACACAGTAGACATCCATTGTAAGTGACTGTTCAAATGGGAAAGCATTACTTGATGTGACTGAAAGACAAAAACATCACAAAGACCTTGAACACCTTACCTGGGCCATCTGCCTCTCCAGTTTTGATCGGGGAATATCATCAAAGTAGTTTTCATTTCTTCTCCTCCTTGCATCGCCCTGCATGATAATGTGAGGAACGTCTAGGGAGCCACCAGTGGTGTAAGTGCTTTGGCTAAGTGATGGAGACAACTGAGGAGGAGTGTGATTACCACTGGGTTCCTGAATGGAAATACATCATGAAATAAATACCATGTTCTTGTGGCCGACCTTTGGTTTCAAAATTGAGAAATACTGACAAGACACACTGCAGGGCTGGGGAGTCATTTTTGAATAAACTATCAAGGAACTGATACCATTTTATGAATGGCATGATCTAGTCAATACTTTCCCTCTAGGCATTTCAGGTCGAAGACTTACAGGATAAAGAATCAGGCTCTGTTTTCTTAAGCCAGCATCATGGATGACCTCAGGAAAGAGGCACACTTATGTCGGGCACCCCCGGCACTATCCCATGTGTTTACAGGGAAAGGAACTGGGTCTTCATGTGGACCTGAGTGGCCTTACCATGGTAGATGCTATACGAGAAAGCTAAAATGGGACCTAGTGGGTCTTATCCTCCATCAAAGAGTGGACTGCCAATCGGGTCAGGAAGAGGACACAGTATGGACAGGGCATGTCACATGCACAGACTGCAGAGCCATGCATGTAATTACAGAGGATGGGTTTCAATGGCGAAGACAACTCAGGGAAACTGGTCCAGAAATAAGATAAAGGGTGGCAGACAGCTGGGCTCTAGGGTTTGCAAGTGAGAGGATGGTTGGATCGTGTGGATTCTCAGGGCTACTTCTCCCCAAGATGTCCTGGACCTCCTTTGATGGATTAAGGTACTGTACTTTTTCTTGGGAATTTGTGTCTTTGATCTGTTAGTTGTTTCCCTAAATCTCTTCCAGGGAACCAGAGGGAGAGGTTTAGAAGAAGAAAGGAAAAAGAGCAGTGTGAGTAGCAGGGAATTACTCCTCTAAAGAGTCATTTTAGGATGGCTACACTGATGGTGCCTATTTCTTTCACCTCTTTTGTGTAGCAAAACAATAATCCCTCTCTGGCCTCATTTTCCCCCCAATTTATTTGAGGCTCCTTTCACTGAGGGAGAAAAATGGGTCCTATTTCTATGTTCACTACTCCCAAAGCCCTCAGCTAGCCTCCAAATATCCCAGTCCTCCCAACTGATCAGTTTTCCTCAAGCTCCCTCCTGGAGCCAATTCCCTTGCATTTCCTGAAATTTTTGTGTATTTTCTTCTCCTTTAAAACCGAATCAGCCACAGAATCTTAACAGCTTCTCTCTTGCCTGACTCTGCTATGCTGACAGTAGTTTCACCGTTTGCTGAAGCTCACTGATAAGGGGCACTGGACCGCACTTCATCCCTGGCAGTGACGGCCACATGCCGCCTTGGGTTCGTTTATTACCACTAGCCTTTCTGACACTTCAGGAAAGGAATCAGAAGCAAGCAAGTGCTGGACTAAATAAAGAGGACAGAGTTGGAACTCTTCAACTGGTCGTGGAGATCCGGCTTACTGGTGAATTTTTGAAAAGTTCTGACAGGCCCTGTGAACATGACTGTTTTGCCTGGAGATCATCTCTCTCTGTCTCGTTCCCTCTGTTCCTTCTCGCCTTCCTTCCCCTTCCACTCTAGGTCTCTCTTCCTTCTCCAGTTTCTCTCTAGTTTTTCCCATCATTCTAAAATATGGCTGAAATAGTTTATTAAATAAAGTTCTAGATTTGCTACTCTTAATTTCTGAAATGGGTAAGGCTGGACAATTTTCCCTTCTTAAAAAACAGAAGACCCTAAGGTTAATTTTAAATTGATCTTTACTTAACTCTGGTCCTTGATCGATTTTTTTTTCCTGTGGGTTTGAGGAGTTTGACAGAAAACTCATTTCCTCTCTCCTGGTGTAGATGGGAATGTTGAGGTGGGGGGGAGTCGCGGGAGCGGGTCTTTAAAAGTGGTGGGTTTTCAGATGTGTTTCTAGATCTCGAAAAAATATATTTAACCAGTCGAGAAAAACAAATCTTGTCTGAGAAAACCCTATCAAAGGCAGGATGGTGTTTGACACAGATAAGGTGAGCTACACGGAAAACAGCCTATACCTCCCGACCCACAGCTTCAGTCATTTTAATGTTACTTCACAAAATAATCTCTCAGGCTAAGTGTGGAGGACAAGACCAGCGTGTGGCCACTTACCCTGAGGGTGATGGACCGGGGGGGCTTCTGCGGTGGATCGTCGTGCAGCCTGTCTCCCAGAGATGCCAAAATACGTTTCCTGTGGCCAATCAAACTGATTTTTAAAACCTGAAATGACATATATTGGGGTTAAATATTTCATTTGAGAAAAGTAATTTTTATATGTCCTAAAAGATGAAGGAGTGGAAAGAGATGTGTGCACAGTTAACCTCTGCACTGTGTGAGATGTGGTGTGAAATCAGTGTGTGCCCCTCCACCCACGGCCCAGAGAGGCAGGACTAGCCTGGAGAGAGTCTGGAGCGGCAGGGCTGCGGGGGGAGGAAGAGAGGCAGGGACAGCGCTTCTTACACTCACGCCGCCCTAGGGGCCAATCCCCTCTGTGCAGCCACGAGACCTCTCAAAAGTGTAAGTCACGTCTCATCTCTCCCACAGCTTCCTATTGCTCTTAGAATAAAATCCGAGTCCTGATCTGGCCTCATGGCCCAAAAGGGCTGGCTGCCCTCTGTCTTTCTCTTGTCCCAGTCTCTCTCCCCTTCCACCTTCTCTATTCCATATCCATTTCTGAGTCTGGGGCCTCTCACCCGGTTTGTCCATCTGCCTGGAATGTTCCCCTGAAGATTTTCAAATGATGCCTTCTCATCCCTCTGGACGTTGCTTAAGCTTTGACCCCTCACAAAGGCCCTTCCCACCTCCTCTGGAAAAGAACAGAGCTCTCAGCCCCCAAAACGCTCTACCTTGTGATCCTGTTTGTATCACTCTCTGAAATTATTTGCAGGCTTAGAGTCTGTGCAGCCCTGTCCCCCAGCTAAGCTTCCTGACAGCAGGACCCTGGAGTATCTTTATCCTTGTTATTTCTCAAATGCCTAAAGCCAGGTTTAAAATAATGGGGGCTCGATGAAACAGAAAGAATGAATGTTACATAGATCGAAGTAATAAAGTAGGATTAGAATCAAGCACTGCCTGCTTGGGAGAGACTCAGAGTCTCCTCAGGATGGGATTTTTGCGATTGACAGTGCCGCAAAGGGCACGATGTAGAAGAGATGACAAAGGAAACCAAGCCTTGCAGGGTGCCTCTGTCCTCAGCCCTTCCCAGAGCTTTACCAATGCTACCCCCTTTCAATCATCCCAACATTGCTAACTGGAAGGTGTTCTTGTTTTACAGAAGAGGAGACTGAGGTTCAGAGTGGTTAAGTAGCCTACCTAAGAGCCAGAATGTGGTGGCTCTGGGATTTGAATCTGGTTTGCCTGATCCTAAAACTTGTTTTACTCCAAGGCAAACTGCAAAGTTTGGGTATATCTCCAAATTTTACTGACTTTTTAAAACAGCAAATTATAAACCCACTCATAAATTGTATGTTTACCTCTTTCCTGCACACGTGTAGTACCAGAATAGAACAACTCTTGTTTGGTAACTAGTTCCAAAAGTATATGACCTGTTGTGAAAATGACTTTTTTAAAACAAAATTCTCTCTTTTCAAGTTTTAAGAGGTTGGGGAGTGCATTTCTTTGGCACTCATTGAATTTTTATTTGCCTATTCTTCAGTTAGCCTATTGGCCTTTCTGCCTAAATGGATTTAGATTTTAAAATTTTAAACTAGCATGATGCTCTATTCCTTTTCTATTCACTCTCAAGGTGTGTCTACATGGACCACAACACCTTGATTTTATAAACCTTCATACTCCTAGGCTGATGAATCCTAATCTTTGCAGGTTGTCTTCATAAAGCAGCTTCTCTTTCTGACAGGTCATTTTGATCGACTCTCTCTGTGCCTTCTCCTCCCCTCTTCCGACGGCTTCAGGTCTGTTGAACAATTACTCACAGTATTCCAGGTATAAGTGAACCATGGCCTTACATTTGAGTGAGATACTATTTCCTGCTTTTAGAGCCCCTTTGAAAATGCCCTTTCTGGGCACTCCTGATTTCTGGCTAGCCTTTTAGCTGCAGTAGGAGTAACTAGGCACAAAAATATACACTGACTGTAAAACCTCTTAATTTTGTTATAGGTGATAGTGCAGAGCCCTTTAATCTTGGAAGAATGTTTTGAATTATTGCTCCCTAAATTCCTTATCTTATAGTTGTCCGTGCAGAAGCCCATCTGCCACCCTTCTGCCCACTCCTGTAACCCTGTGTCGCTTTCTGCATTCGTATTAGCCAGCTTGGCGTTTCACTACCTGGAGTTGCTTGGCAGTTTTTGAAAAACCTGAAAGTTCACCATATACTCCTTTTTTCAGACGATCTAAAAATATGCTAAATAAGTGTGGTCCTAGTTCTGATTACTCGCAGGCAACACTGTTCATACGATCCACAGAAATGCCCTTATATCCTTACTATGTTTCTTTTTTTAAAGTATCAAGATCAAAGGATTCCTCCATTTCAGAAAAATACATTAACCTTTTCAAGTGTATTTGCAAGTCTAAAAAATACTACATCTTCTTATTCCCTTTTATTCTTCTTCTCAATTACTTTGCCAAAGCTTCTACTAGATAAACGTTCCTCCCATAAAATCCCCACTGCCTTCTCTCATTAGGTAATTGGACCTGGTGGTGACAGTGCTATCTTGGACCTCTGAATCCTGTTAAGAAATGGTTTTATAGTAATAAAGACATTTAAAATTATTCTGACAAATAACTGGCAGTAAATAACAAATAACTATGGGGAAGTTGAGCTGGTGTAACCTCCAGTGCTGCTTTTGGTTCACTCTCTGACAAGTCAGTTTTGGGCAAGTTACCTGACTCCTCCGATCCTAGTTTTCCCACCTATAGAGTGAGGAAGTTAATGCCAACCTCAGATGTTGTTGGGAAGATAAACAGTGAAGCTGTGAGAATAATCAGCACAGTGCCCAGCGCACAGAAGATGCAACCTTCACGGTGTGCCTACTCCAGCTACCGGTCTCTGCGGAGGCATGGAAATTTGACCCAGGAAAGCAGGGACTTGGTCATTTTCATAAAGATAATCATGTCAAACAAAAATGCTGGTGCTTTGCATGAAGAGATGTGGTTAACCTTGGAAGGGCCCTCAGTGAAGTGACATGTACTGGGAGGAATGGGTCTGGTTTCTTAGCTATTAATTTAATACCAGACCTAATCTAAAGGAATGTGTCCTGTTCTCCCACGCTCACCATCTGCTATCCATAGGAGGTGAGCTGAGACACTCCTCCAAACTGGAGCTCCATTCCTGCCTCCTCCACAAAACTACCCCAAAGAGGAAGACAGGTAGACAGAGGCAGACGGCATGAACAAATAAACATAGCAATCATTCACGTCAAGAGCGCTTGGGTGTCTCTCCTTGTTTACTCGAAATGATCCCATATTACAGAAGATCCTGATGATTACCGTTTGCCATCTTCTAGCTGTGCCAGAAGCTGAGCCAAGTGCATTACCTGTAAATATCTCATTTAATTCTTACAATAACAGTATCAGTCCCATTTGAGAGAGGCAAATAGAGACTTAGAAATACTGAGTAACTTGTGGAAGGTCACAGTGCTACCGGGTATCCTGGCTGGGATCCGCACCTGATGTTTAACCTCCTCTTTACCACTCACCATCCCCTTCTTGCTATTAACCTCTGCACCGTTTGGCCTTAGCTACACTACTGGTTACACATTAGGATGCTTATTTTTATTTTGAGTTATAACATTCAAAACATTTGTATTGGATCTTGAGCATCTGAAAACATTAAAATAATACAGCTTCAGTTTTGGACAAGGTTAAAGCTTCAGGCCCAAAGAGCCCAGACTGGTACATTACAGAATTCCTTGCATGATGTATATTTACACAAAGGACAGGAAGTCCTCATCAACCTGATTCCATCCAAGTTGGCTAATGTCTGAGTGGTAGGGAGGGTGACGTTAAGCTTCACAACTCTGATGCTGACAATAAGAATCCAACTGACAAGATAGTAACAGAGAAACTATTCCAAAGGAAGGCAGTCATTATGGAAGAGCCAAGTCCAAAGGCAGCTGGGTTTGCCTTGAGTGAGAATAGCTTATCATCTGATTATCGTTGTAAGCAGACAGATAAGTAGTGAAATCCTACCACCCCAGGCACCAAAACTCATGACTAGTCACTTTGTAAACCTTCAGTTTTCTAAAAGCCAGAGCAATGTTTACTGCAGCAGAGAAGAATTCTGTATGGTTTTCATCACTGCTTGGGTGTAAAGTTAACTGCATGTAAAAGGAAGGTATCCCATTGGAGTAAAAGGTAAAGTAATGGTAAAATCCTGGGCATTTAGTTATTCCAAGACACTGAGACAATTCTTCTCAACTCAAAAAATAATACCAAGTTTCTGCCACAAATTATTTGGCGGAGTCAAAGGGGAAACTCAGAGAAACCAACCATAAATAGCTACTCAGCCAAACCATTAACTAAGAGAAAAACTATTATACATACGAGGATAAGAATGTGGTTACAACTCCTGAGTTCCAATAGGTAAAAAATTAAAGTTACTGCATATTTTCTTAATGTTTTTTATTACAACCATGATGAGAAATGTAGGTCAAAGGGAAAGAATGTTGTTGAAACAACACAGGCTGCTGCCTATCGATAATCTTCTCCAGTCTCAGTTAAAGAGGACCCCTTCACACAGCCTGGCAATGGGAGAAAAACTGTGCTGAGTGACAATGTTGTAAGATTATGTCACTGTCACTTACGTTTCTGGGTTTAGCTGTGGGAATTCTGCCCGACAATATCACGACATGACCCTCACACTCAAGAGCTTACAACAGAATACGTGTCACACCAGCTGGAAGTCAGGGTATTCAGACTTCCTTTTTTCTCCTTTTGAAATTTAATGTGATATAAATTAAACATTTTTTCCCTTTATCTGCTTTTTAAAAATTAAACAACGTCTTGATTATCATAACAATACTGTCTGCCCGTCGTAAAGACCAGGAAATACAGAAAAACAAGTTAAGACAAGAAGTCATCCTAGGCTATTAGCATTTAGGCATATTTCCTTTCATTGTGTCCCCATGATTATGTTTTGTGGTGGCCATAATGTAAGTACAATTTTCACCTTCATTTTTTTCACTCAGTATTACAGCTACAGAACGTTCCTATACATCTGACTCTCGGTAGACATCTAAAGTACCTCCGTATTACCAAATTATTGCTTTAGAGAAGTTTGTCATAATTCATTAACCATCCTCTTATTGTTGGAAGTTTAGTTTATGCTTCTTTTCTGGATAGCAAACATTCTACGTGCTTTAAAAAAACTGCTATCTTCCTACAATTTCCATTTCCGTTGCCTCGTTTGCATAGACACAGTATGAAAGACACCAAGGAAAACTGCAAGGCTGCACGAGAGTCACGAAGAAGAGTCATGCAGCCACAGTCTGTCTCCACATTCTACATGAAATCTCAATCCATTTATTGCCGGCTGGACCAAGTCCTCCGGGGAAAAATCACAAACCCACATAATGTTTCTCAGCGTCACATTTTGCATTTGTTATATTTTGGAGTTCAGATTTAGCTGACAGATGTGAAATAACACATGTAGCTGGAATCCTCCAGAGATTACACGTGCAGCAGTGCTGAGCACATGGGTGGTTCTGGTTATCACTGTGGGACTGCATCCTTTAATTCTGGGGTTATATTTAGAAAGGGATTTTTATTTAAATGGTATTTGGGATGAAATACCTCCATCCTGCTTGCGGAACCCTCCTTCTGTTAAACAGGGTAGATTATTTCCCCCTTTCCTTTTCTAGGTACTTGCCAACTAAGGAGAGCAGCTCCCATGCAAGTCTAGAGAACTCATCTGGCTTCAGCAGGGCCTCTTCTAACAAAACTGCCAGTGTTCTGAATGCCCATAATGAAAGTTGAGATGGAAGTTTATCAGCTTTGTTCTCCTTGGCAGAACTAAAATTGCAATTAATAGTGAAAGATTTTCCCCCTCCCTGGTAACGATTTCTAAACACTTTCCACCTGAGAGCATCAAGGCAAAAGTGCCTGTGTGTCATTCAAATTCAACTCCCACAATTCCAGAAGTCCTCGTCTGAACTTGCATTCGATTTTTGACTGTGATATTTTTCTCTCTCATTTCTTGGGCTGTAATAATCCATGTCTGGAATGGTATGGTGGATAGCATGACGTCTGAAGCAGACAGGCATGACATTTTGTTCTTTTCCTGACTCTTCCTCTAGCTGAGTGGTCCTTAACATCTTTGAGTTGCAGTATTAAAGGGACAATAATAATAATATTATAAATTAACAATAATAATAACAAACACTGGATGTCTTTCATATATAATCACCATGTTAAGCAATTTGTGAGCAACAAAGAAGAAAAAAATGTTCATTCCTCTAGAGCTCTCAATCCAAGTAGGCGGAAAAATATTTTAAAAAACATGGATGTGTATATATACCTGTATATTACCTATGTATACTATACTATACTACCTACCTACCTACCTATCATCCATTCATTTATCTATCTAAATATATATGTCTATACAGCCTTCTAAGACCCAAAGGGATATCTGTGGATTGAATGGGAATGGTTAAGAAGCTGCTCTGGAAGTTATAAAGCACTGAATTAGGGCATTATTTCTCTTTTAAGTATAACAGAAACTTAAAACTTTCTTACCCTATCCTTGAATAACCCTATCAGCAAAATTTTGAATATTAACTTTGCTATTTAAATGTGCTATTCTGGATACCACTGGGTAGATTTTAGATCAAGAACCATGTCTTTCACTTTTCCAGCGCCCTCACCTGTTGATCTAAAATGTCTTTAACTCCAGCCAGACTCCAGCCAAATCTCCTCTGTGTCTCCAACTGTGTCATGCACATCTCTGCAGCACAAACGCACAACACCTCTGCATACTCTAGAATGTCCCTGTCTTCCTTATCATTAGAATATTGCAAAGATGAAATTAAGATCTACCTACAGCCTTCTTTGCTCATCTCTCTCTTTGAACTTCTCTAGAATTTGTGGTTGCCCTGTGCTGTTGAACCTTGATACACAGGGGCTTGTACTGCTAGTTCTCTTGTGTGTGTACCTTACCTGTTCAACCAGACTATAAGCTCTAGAAGGTCAGATACAGTGTTCCTGCGTCCCAGGGTCCCTCCTGGCATCTAGCACACAAGCCACCTTAAAGAGGTATCCTTAAAATCCCCAATCTGATCCCTTTTGCAACGGACAACAAATGAAGTAGGGGAGATATCTCTGAAAGATGAAGAGGAGAATGAAGGAAGAGCTAGATCCTATTTCTTTTCCTTTCTACTCTCAATAGTTTTCTATTCCTTCTGAGTTTTAGCACCTAATTCTTTTATACAGTTTTGCCAAAGGTGATGTAAAACTTCTTTACCTCCCACCATCTGTAACTCCTCCCTGTCCCTCTAACACTTCATCTAAAAACCCAAAACCTATGATTAGATTTTCCAAATTTTCTTTTCCTTCAGCTATTACTTTTCAGAGCAACTGATACTAAATAATCAGTAAATAACAGTTTGTATGACAGATGTCATCAAAATACAACTCTGTTGGAAAATAAAGACTATACAAATAAATGGAAAGATATCCCATGTTCATGGGTTAGAGGAATGAATATTGTTAAAATGTCCATACAACCCAAAGCAATCTACAGACTTAATGCAACCCCTATCAAAATACCCATGACGTTTTCCACAGAACTAGAACAAATAATCCTAACATTTGTGTAGAACCACAAAAGACCCCAAATAGCAAAAGAAATCTTGAGAAAAAAGAACAAAGCTGGAAGTATCACACTTCCTGACTTCAGACTATACTATAAAGCTACAGTAATCGAAACAGTTTGGTACTGGCACACACACACACACACAAAGGCACACAGATCAATGGAACAGAACAGAAAGCCCAGAAGTAAACCTATGCACATATAGTCAACTAATTTACTACAAAAGATGCAAGAATATACAATAAGGAAAAGACAGTCTCTTTAATAAGTGGTATTGGGAAAACTAGACAGCTACATGTAGAAGAATGAAATTAGAACATTTCACACCATATACAGAAATAAACTCCAAATAGATCTATTTTATAAAAAGATCTAAATGTAAGACCTGAAACCATAAAACTCCTAGAAGAAGTCTAGTACTTGACACAGGTCTTAGCAATATTTTTTTGGATCTATCTTCTTAAGCAAGGGAAGTAGAAGCAAAAATAAACAAATAGGACTTAATCAAACTTAAAAGCTTTCACACAGCAAAGGAAACCATCAACAAAATGAAATGGTAATCTACTGAATGGGAGAAGATATTTGCAAATTATATGTGTGATAAGGGAATAATATCTAAAATATATAAAGAACTCATACAACTCAATATTAAAAAAAAAACAACCCACAGCCTGATTAAAAAAGTGGGCTAATGACCTGAATAGGCATTTTCCCAAAGAAGACACACAGTTGGTCAACAGGCACATGAAAAGATATCACAGGGAAATGCAAATCAAAACCACAATGTGGTATCACTTCACACCTGTCAAAATGGCTACAGTAAAAAAGACAAGAAATAACAATTGTTGGTGAGAATGTGGAGAGAAGGGAACCCTTGCACACTGTTGCTGGGAATGTAGATTGGTACAGCCACTATGGAAAACAGTATGGAGGTTCCTCAAAAAATTAAACATATAACTACCATATGACCCAAAAATTCTACTCCTGGGTGTATATCTGAAGAAAATGAAAACACTAATTCAAAAAGATATATGCACCCCAATGTTTGCAGCAGCATTATTTACAATAGCCATGATATGGAAGCAACTTAAGTGTGTATCAACAGATAGATGGACAAAGAGAAGATGCTGTACATATATACAATGGAATATTACTCAGCCATAAAAAGAATGAAAATTTGCCATTTGCAACAACATGGATGGACCTGGAGTATATTATGCTTAGTGAAAAAAGTAGGCAGAGAAATACAAATACTGTATGTTTTCACTTATATGTGGAATCTGAAAAATAAACAAATGAATATAACAAAACAGAAATAGACTCACAGATATAGAGAACAAACTAGCGGTTACCAGAGGGGAGAGGGGTAGAGATGGGGCAAAATAGGTGAAGGGGAATAAGAGGTACAAAGTACTAGCTACAAAATAAAAGAGTTACAAGGATATAATGTACAACACAGGGAACAGAGCCAACATTTTATAATGACTTTATATAGAGTCCATAAAAATCCATAAAAATATCTAATCACTGTTATACACCTGAAGCTAATATAACATTTGTAAGTCAACTATACTTTAATTAAAAAAAAACAAAAGCAAAAACAAAGCCACAACTGTGTTAACCTACGGCAAGGAAAAGCGGTTAAAACAGCTCCAGAGAGCAAAGGACGATGAGAAAGAGTGAGGGTGTGAGAGGGAGGTGGGGTGGGGTGGGGGGTGGGATACGTGGGTCTTCTGTATACCGTCTGCCTTAATAAACAGGAAATACTGATTATGAGGAAATGAGACAATCTTTGCATAGAGAGACCTTAATGGTATAATTGCCTCTGAGCATTTAAGGGTTCTGGAGGTAGAAAGCCTTCTTTTGTAATCAATGAGAATCTTAGGTTTATTTGTAAAGCTCTCTGAATTACCTCTTGATGAAAGTACTAATTCTATGATTATATTTTCACATAAACATTGCTCCAAAAGATTTTTTAAAAATACAAACCAACCAACCAATCAATTCTTAACTAATTTCCCTGTAAGTTACTTGTATGCACAGCTTATTGGGAATTAGGTTTTCATAGGAGAAATCTGGTTGCCATTGCTCAATAACCCAATCGTTGGGATTACTGAAAGAAAAATTTGTTAAGAAAGAAAATGGGAACTATGTGCTATATCCTACATCTGAAGTTATTCTTAGAGACGTGATGATGGGCTAATAGCATCTGAAAACTGCAAACTTCTCTGTAGCATTATTAATACATAAAAATGCTCTGCATCTTAAGAAGTAGAAAAGCCACAGTTTTGCTTACATCTTGCTAACCATGTGAGATATTTATGGTCACTGAGGGTATTTCTCAACTTATTTTCTTTCAGTTTTTGAGATCATAAAACTTATGATTTATTATATTGAATGCCCAATGCACTCATTATTGTAAAGGAAGTTATGTTTAACAAAATTCATTACTAACACATTACTAACACATGTCCACATATTATAAATTAAACTGAAATATGCAAAATTGTGAACATACACATAGTTATAGAGGAGTTTTAAGACAAACTGAATCTCAAGAGAATCCTAGGCAAGTGAGGTCCTGGTTATTCAATTTTTGGATTATAAATGGTTTCTTTTTCTGCTCTTTTACTGCCACCTTCTTGCTGTTTAGCTACTTTTAAATGTCACGTAATACCCTCCATCAGAGGACAGAATATTGAAAGAGGTGATAAATTCAAACCAGTCAATTCTGTTTCTTGTCAGCAGCTCTGATAAAAGAATTTGGTGTGGGAGGAGACAATATCTATCTAAAAGTAGCTAAAATTAAGGTTTAAAAAATGCTTGCATGGATTGTACTTAGCCTAACTAGCTACTACTGCACTTTAGAATTGGGTGTTCACTGTATTTCGGCCAATGGATGGAGGGAAAAAGGATGTTAAGGGTTAAAAAAAAATTTCTAAGGAAAGCAGATGTTGTTAGTCCTAAGGACAGGTTCAGGATGCAAAAGCAGGATGGCAGTGAGGAGAGATTTTTTATAGTCCTTTTCTTCCATTGCTTCCCCCTACCCCATTGGGTTCTCCTTATCATCCTCATCTCCTGAAGAATCACATAACAGAATAAAACTGGAATCACTATATACTTGCTAGAATGGCAAAAATAGAAAAGACTAACAAAACCAAGTGGTGGTGAGGATACGGAGAAACTGGAGCCTTCATACCGCTAGTCGGAATGCAAAATGGTACATCTATGCTTTGGAGAACTACCAATATCTCACAGTATGACTCAGTTTCTTACTATACCACCCTAGGTATAGGTATAGTCCACTCCTAGGTAGCAACTCAAGAGAAATGGAAATGTGCGTCCACACAAAGATTTGTAAGTGAATGTCTAAACAGTATTATGAATAACAGCCAACAACCGGAAACAATCCAAGTGTCCCATCGACTGGTAAATGGATGAGTAAAATCGAGTATGTTCATGCACTGGAATACCAGTCAGTAATAAAAAGGAACAGGATGTAGATACATGCTACATCATGGATGAACCTCAGAAATATTACACTAAGTAAAAGTAGCCAGACACATAGATTACATGTCATATGATTCACTTTTTTGATGTTTCTAGAAAATGTAAAATTATATCTAGAGAAAGCAGATCAGTAATTGCCTAGAGTAGGAATGGGAGTGAGGACTGACTGCAACAGCCTTGATGAAATTTTTTAAGGTGATGGAAATGTTCAAAAACCAAACTGCATCAATGGGGGAGCAACTGTATAAATTTACTAAAACTCACTGAACCGTATACTTAAAATGGGTAATTTTTATGATCTGTAATAATACTGCAATAAAGCTGTTTTAAAATGAATAATGTTGGGAGAGAGCCCTCCGTATTCAGGATTCAGCAAGTGTCGTATAAATAGGCCATTCCTGAAGGATGTAATTCAGTTTGCTCCAGAGACAAACCACTGTCCTCCTGGAATGTACCATTTTCCAGCTAGACTAAAGGATAAGTGACGTGCAAACTGCAGGGTGTCCAGATGTTTCAAGGCAAATGTGACCCCGAGGGTAGCTGTGCTCTAGGTGCTGAGTGCTGTTTAGCTACAGGCTGATGAGCGAGTAGGACAGCCTCTGTCATGTGTGTACAGGTAATCAGCACCTATGACTGCCAACATTTTAAAAGTCTTAATCCTCCTAGTCATGACACTCAGGGAAAAGATGTTGATGCTTTTTACTCGCTTACAGCAAATAGTTTCTGAATGTTGGAAAGAGTGTCCCGCTCACTAGGAGCCAAAATGGGTTCTGCAGGGGGAGCAGGTGGTGATAATGAGATTCCCTCCAGCACAAGGGAATAAGGTCGCATTCTAAGCACTAAATTAATCTCACTAACAGAACGAATGGAGACAAGAGACTTTCTGGCCCAGAAAGAGTCAAAGGAATAGACTGGCTACTTGACTATTTTGTTTAATCAGTGATACTGAAACCCAGCTGAACAAAGAAGATATGTGTCAGGGTGGGGTGGGCATGGAAGCAAAGGTAGAGGGCAGATGCAAGCAACAAAACAATGGATAAAATGCAATTAGAAAGCCTAACCTTGGCAATATTGTTGGGACAGAGAGCTGGAATCTGGAGAAAGGAACCTCCTTGATCACCTAACAGGTATTCTCTGCTCATATTGGGTGGAGGCTATTCCATCAGGTGTCATATTGATCCAAATGAGATAGCCATCAAAATTCCCTTTCCTTCAGTACCACGTGCACCAGGAAGTAATCATAGATCGGCTTTCTCGGTACCCAAATACCAGGAAAGGAAATGTGGAAGAAGAGGGGCAGGGAGTCTTCGATCATAGTTAGGGAAGCTCCTCACAGTACATTAACAAACTGGAAATGTTGTTGATATGCTATTCTCGAGTCAATTAAATCAACACCATTGAGGCACAAGAGTCTCTCAGGAGAACATAGTGGTTAAGAGCAGGGCTTGGTGTCAGGGTAACCTGGGTGTGAGCCTTGATTCTGGCTTACTCTGTCTGGCTTTGGGTCAATTATTTAACCTCACTCAGCTTCACCTAACTCTTCCAAAATAATGGGGTGAAAAAAACAGGACTTACCTCTTAGTGTCAGCATTAAGTGAGATATATGGAAAGCACCTAGCCCAGTGCCTGGCATAGAATGAGCTTACCACTTATTGAGAATAAATGGTAACTTCATTCAGTGTATGATTTAGTCCAGGTTCTGAACCAGAAGGGCTGAACCCACCCCTGGAACTTGGTCAGCTCATCAATGTAATGTCATGACTGGAAGCTCTCTGCAACTAGCCAGGCATCTTTTCTCCGGCTACAATCCCTGTGCCATCGGCCTCTCCTCCAACTTCAGTGGTCTCATTAAAAATAAGTTTTTGCTGCACTATATTAATTTCCTTCTCTTGACAGGGTTATTAGTATGAGGGTGACAGACCAGGAGAATGCCATAGATATAGTGTCTTTGATTTCAATAAAGCACTTGATGAAGTCTTTCATTATCTATAAGGTGGTGGGCTCTGTGAGAAAAAAATTACACAGATTCACAGCTGGTTGTACATTAATACCCAAGAGTCTTGATGAATGACCCTGTCACAGCCTGTGGGGGGACCACTGATTGAATGCCACAGGCCTCTGCCCCTGGATTCTGCTCTATCCAATATTTTTATTAATGGCATCAAAGTAGACTGAAGAGGAACGTTTATCAGATTTTTCAATGACATAAAGCTGTGAAGGATATTTAATACAGTAATAGGCCAATGCAAAATTCAAAATTCCCTCAATGGGCTGACAGGCCACACTCACACCAAAAAGATGCAATTTTACATAAAAAAGTGTTAACACCCTACATTAAGCTTCCAAAAGAAATCAATTGTACACGTTCATGATGGGGGGAGATATGGCTTTGCCACAATTCAGAGAGACATCTGAGGTTTTAGTTGAACAGAAAAAGAGGCTTTAGTGGAAAGAACACAAGGCAGAGAGTTAGAAGAGGAAGGAAATATACATACACATATAATACAGATCAGCTCATTTACCTTACCACTTCAGTCTTAAAGTCTGGTGATTATCTCCATTTTAGGAACAAACAGACTGAGGCTCAGGAATTTTAGGAACTTGCCAAAGTAGAGAACAAAACCAGGATTTGACTTCAAAAATTCATGCTCTTTCTGTTCAATATATCCTGCTGCCATTTCTCACTCAGAGTTGCTGTGAGGCTAAAGTGACACAATTTTAAAAGGAGTCCCTAGCACAGTGCCTGGCCCATATCTTCTGTTCAAAACTTGTTGATCTTTTCCCAGAGATAACATCTAGCTGTAAGGCTATGTGCTTATTGAAAAGATTGCTACTTTATTTATTATAATATGAGCTCTGCAGTTGATTCTAAGTCTTTTCAAGTTTATCCATTAATATTACTACTATAGAAATGATTCTGTTAATTTTTCTTAGATTTCTTTCACTCTCTCACCATTGTTCTAGAATGCTTCATGCCAGAACAGGAAGCCCTGGCCAGGACAAGAAAGAGGGAAATTTAAGGGCGATCTGAAATCTCTTGTAGTCAGTAATGATTCTTAGATAATGACAACATTTTTAAAAATTAATTTTCAAGGGCTGCATTAGTGGTTCAGTGTTGCATATTTACATGATAAAATCTCAAATACCTTAATTCTGATAATGAGATAGAGGTAGTGTGTTAAGTAATCTTAGTATAATGATATGCATATGAAATGTACAAAATTTTCAATTCAGTTCTTTAATTAGTGCCGTATGGTTAAATGATACTTTTTCCAATTATTGTTAGAGTCTTTATCAAAATTTTTCCTAAGCATATATCTTATATATCATACATATAATGTATATTATATAATATTTGGAATTCTTCCTAGATATGTATATATATTTAGTAGTATAATAACATATAAATATAATATATAAAATATATAAGAATTCCAAGTGTTACATAATATACAATACATATTCCCTATAAATATATTCATATATATAGCCTATATATAATAATATAAATATTTAGGAAGAATTTTAGATATTATATAGGATATATATTATACATAATATATAATAATCTCTCTATATCTAATATATATACATAAACAAATTTTGTTCCTCCCTGCCTAAGTGCAGTTAATTGGTGGTCCTTAATTCTTCCCTAGGTATTTGGAATACCACATGGCATCTGAGTCATGCTCTGCGAAGACCATTTGTCACTGGGCCACAGTGCTGTTGCAGAAGGTGGCTGAGGGATGCACACTGGCCCCAGCAGCATGCCAGGTTTTGCTCTTTTTAATAAACACTTAGGAGCAGTGTTTGTCATTGTCTCTTGCACTAAAAGCACGGGCTGACAACATTAGTGATATAAAAGTTCTAGTTAATGTAGGATTTATTGTAAAAAAAATTATCCTTTGAGGAAGGGGAGTGAGTTCCTTTTAATGTTTTCTCCTTTCTCTTTGCCGAGGCCAGCCATGATTCACAAAGCTGGAGCATGGACATTCACTAAAAAGATGGAGTCTCTAACTGCCGACAGCTGGTCCTATCCTCCCATCCCAGCGTGGAGAAGCGCAGCCGAGGCAAGTGACCAGGTTGACCTGTGTAGTGGATGAGCTGAGAACCTCTGATGAAAACTCTCTTATAAAGATACACAAAGAGGTAATGTTTCTGGGGCTGGCGAATTCTTTGGGGGCCAGAGCACTTAATCTGTAGTAAAATGGGACACGTCCTTTAGGTTTTTAAGGCTTATGAGCTGTGCCTTGTTTTTTGGAATGTCCTTCACATCTTCTTTATCTGGTGAACCCCTATTCATCTTTTTATATGTCAAGACCAAGTTCAAATATTACTTTGTGAAATATGAAACTGTTACCAACAGCCTTGTCACTCATCCCCTGCCACCTGTCATACTGTGCTAATCTAGGCATTTTGCCTGTTTCCTTCTCTAGACCAAAATCTTCTTGAAGGCAAAAATAAGTCTTACTCACTTTAAATGCCTCACATGCAGCTGTTAGGAAGTGGCTCAAAGCAAAACCAAAGCAGACCAAAACAAAGAAATCTCAAAACAAATTACAGCAGTAGACCTTTGAGTGACAGTATCAAATTAGTCGTGCGCCAAGGAAAAAACATTGACTTAGCACACTGTATGAAAAAATGAAGTATATTTATCTTATATCAAGTTTGTAAGCTTGTTGATCAAATTTATGAGCTCAAGACAAAAAAGCAGAAAGAAGAGGAATGCTTTCTAAAAAGTAGATGCTGAACTATCAGGTGAAAAAGTAATATCCCCCCTTGTCAATATAATTCTTTATAATTTACAAGTCTCCAATGAAAACCAGGTAATAAACAATGACTGAGTATGTGGTTGAAAACAGGGTTTAATATGCAATTGTCACCAAATTCATTATCTTCCCACAATGTCATTCACACAGTGAGGGATTGTTCCTTTTCACTTCAGGGTAATACTAATATTAAGCTGGACAGAAAACAACAAATGATTAAAAGTTGGTAATTTATTCTTATGCTGCCCTGGAATGCTGACAGTACAGGGCACGTCAATAATTAATTAATATAATGTTATTCACATTGTGGGCACTTTATAGCCATGAAATGCATAATTAATGATGAAAATGCCACAGCTTTAATAGCAAACCTACTGATTAAATCAAAACCTCCCACCCATGCTTAAATTAAATCTTTCTGCCTCAGTCTTTATGGGATCCAAGTAATTTGTGATTTTTGATGAAGAATTTAAATGCCAAAGTTTATTTCTAATATATGAAAAATGATTGTTTGCCAAAGACATATTCTATCTCTATTTAATATTTCCTAATATTATTTCAGGCCCAATGCCTCAGTTGTTGAAATCTCATATTTTAATTCCTTGAGATGGAAATGGCTTCTTTTCCTCAGAATTTCTTGTTTTTATTTATGTTTAATCTCTTCTCTCATCAAGGTTCATAAAAATGATATTTATATCTCTTGAACACAGACAGAATGTGTGGAAGCCTCCCTGAAGGAAAACCAGAGGCAGAGGTAAGAATCACTGCAGACTCCTTAGCTCCTTAACTGCAGTATCTTTTAGAGAAATGTCGCTTATGAGAAATGCTAATTAAGGAGGCTGGGAGAATAGAGATGCTACCTTTCCAAATACAACATTCAAAAAACAAGTATTATTAATATAGTGGTTTTATGAAGCACTTGAATCTTACATAAGTATGGCTTAGTTTTGTTTCCTAAAAAAAGACTGCATTCGGGCAAACCGAAAACTGAATAATTTAAATTGTGAATTTGAGAGAAAAAATTTGCATTTAGCTAGGAATTTAATGAAATGTGACTCTTCAAACATTTCCCCCCATTTTATAATTATTTACATAGTTATTTGCAAAATCTCTCATCACGTAGAAGCTGAAAAAGACAGTTTTAACTTTAAAATAGTAACAGTGCATTCATTTATGAGGATTTTTGCAGAGAGAAAAGGTTTTATAAACTACTCCTCTCAATATAAAAGGACTTAAATTCAAGAGTGTTTAAACTCAGAATTTGAACTTACTCCTTGGAATAGCCTCATGGCTAGTATCTCATCTATATACAAGGTCAAAGTGATGTATGTCTCTGGTTAATTTGGATTGACTGCCAAGCAATTTATTAGGAAGCTGAATGGTCTGAATTGATCATTAAGACAACAGAACAAATGGGCTTTGTCTGATTAGCTCAGTTTACTCGATGATTAAATCATTATGTCTGTAGAAAATTTACTTGACTTCCAAACAAGACAGACAGACACCACCACGACATACTTATTATTTAGAACCTTATCTTAATTAAATGAAAAAGTTGGTTTTCAAATGCTCAGCGTTAAGCATCTTTTGTTGTTTATGTCTCTGGTGAAGTACCTCAGGAAGTGAAGTACTTGGCGTTGCCATACTTCCTTATCTACTGTCATGTTCTCCACAAATCTCGACTTTTGGGAGGATGAATAATTAGGTATTAAACATCAGAAATTATAAGTGCCTGGTCTTCCTTTAGCAAATACTCCTTTTCAAAATGTTCAGTTAAATCTTTTATTAAAATTCAGGCAGAAGGCTTCCTTTGGAGGCTTATAAATTATTTTTCACATAACGGAGGTGATGGAGACAATAGAGGCAACATTTAAGGGGGAAAAAAAGATCCTCTTCAGTTCTCTCTGCCCACCCTGCCAACCTTGCCGTCTTCACAGGACCAAGGCCAGCCAAGACCTAACCTTACACTGAACAAGGGAGCAACACTTTAATTAACCGTGGAGTTCTATTACTTTTGCTACTTAAAGTGCAAAACATGAAAGCAAGAAAGCTTATTAAGGAACCACAGCATGTTGTACAGAAGTTGGTCACTGTGCCCTTGACAGAACTGTTACAGTCCCACAGTTCTAGGTCCCTACTGGCAGCTTCTGTTCTGAGAGTCACACCTTGGTCGGGGACGCCAACAATGCAGCCTGTAGTGCACAGTTACTTATCTGCAAATACGCATGCAGGGCTGGCTGCTAGGCTGCTTAGGGGCATACAGAAAAAGATACAGATGAGCTTATTGACAAAACAGAAACAGACTCACAGACATAGTAAACAAACTTGTGGTTACCAGGAGGGGAAGGGGGAGCAGGGATAAACTGGGAGTTTGAAATCTGCAGAGGCTTACGATTATACATGGGATAGATAAACAAGTTTTTTCTGTATACCACAGGGAACTAAATTCAGTATCTTGTAGTAACCCATAATGAAAAAGAATATGAAAACGAATATATGTATGCATATATATGACTGAAACATTATGCTGTACACCAGAAATTGACACAACATTGTAAACTGACTAAACTCCAATAAAAAAGAGGGGGAAAAAAAAAGGAATGAAGGGAACATAGGATGTAATTATTGCCTTGAGGTGCTCCCAGTCCAGTGAGGAAGACAAATTGACAGATGCTCCAAGCAGGTACCCTCAGTGTTAGGAAAGCGCAGGGTAGGGAGTGATGATCTCTGCCTGTGGGAGGTCTTCATGGCGTAGGAGACAGGCTTTCAGGGCTGAGTAGGAGTTTTCCCAGCAGAGAAGTAAGGGAAGGAAATTCAGGCAAAAGAGGTATGTGCAAAAGTGCAGAGGTGTGCAAAAACATCAGAACGTGACATGTCTGTTTATGGTTTTACAATTTTATTTATGTCTCCATTCATTTCTGGCAAGAAAGAACTGTATGTGTGAATGGCAGGACAGGAGTCTTGAAGGTAGGCTGTGGCAAGATTTAAAAGCATTCTAAAGGAATTTAATTAAGTTCTTCCAACTTAATTAAATTTGACAACTCATGTAAAGTGCTTGGAACAATCCCTGGCACGTAGTGCATGCTCAGTAAATATGGCCTGTTTTTTATTATGTTGAAATCCTTGAGAAGCCAACCAGAGTTTTAAAGAAGGGAAAGGGTGAGCTTAGAGTGGATGAGATCAGATATTGCTAAATTAACAACAGTAATTTTGATGTCAATACTGAGAATGGAAAGGAGCAAGGAGATCCTGTCCACAGGCCAGTACACTGAAATACTTCAGGTGAGTGAGGATGTGGGCCAGAAGTGAGGCCCTGTTCATTGGGTATTCCTAGAGTCCAGCGAAGTGGCTGCATGTAGGAGGTACCCAATAAACAGTCACTGAATGAATAAATGAAGGGCGACGAGAGGAGGGAACAGATCTGAGAAACAACTGGTGGCAGAAAGGGAAGGGATGGTGACTATTGGGTGTAGCTGGTAAAGGAGAGGGAAATTTTTAGGGACGACTCCAGAAAACTGGGCTTGGGAGAAAAGGGTTGCAGAAAGGAGGAACAGGTTCCATGGGGAAGACAAGGCTCTTGTGAGTGAGGATTACTCTCCCTGCAGCTGCTGGGTTCAGACTCTCCGTGGGTAGAGAAAAAGTGGTCCAGGGAGAGAAAAGGAGACACACACAGGCACTGAGTTGGTGCTGCCCTGGTTACTTTGTTTATTCTCCACAAACTCTCTGACTTTGGTGTTGTTACCCCTGTTTACAGATGGGGAAACTGAGGCTTAAGATGACATATTAAGTAGGCAGCAGAGTCCAGATTAAAAACACACACATCTTTCTGCCACAAAGCCTGTGCTTTTATCATTCCACCGTATTGTCTCCCTTCTTAAAGTGAACACTTGGAATACGGTATATTCCATATTCAGAAAGCTCGTCGCAGGGGAGGAGAGGTGCTTTGCAAAGAAACCAGAGCATAACTTATGTTAACTTTTTGCTTCATTAATACTTCAAACCTGTCTTCCTCGTTCACAGAATTATTATGAGGAACTGAAAAAGATGTGAAAATCTTTTGAAAAATTTAAAGTATTCTATAAAAACAAGGTGGTATTAAAAAAAAAAACAAGAAGAAAATATGTTCAGATTCCTGTTAAGGAATTCTAGAAAAGTGCCAATGAGCCAGCTGCTGGACTAGGACCATTTGACCAGCAAAGGCATCTATTCAACCATGGTTCCAAGAACCTGTTGAGTTGTTTTTCCATCTTTACCAATCAATTTTCCTAACACGTGAAAATCTGGATTTGAGATATGGGAAGAGAATGAATTTTGCTTTCCAAAGTCAGAGAGTTTCCAACTCTTTTGCCTTCAATTCTTTCTCAAAGAGCCTTAGTTCTGAATAAACATCTGTTGATACCAGTTGTGTCTGCAAAATTCCTCAGGGTCTGGGTCGGGTGGTCACTGGACAGGGAGCAGGTGGCCAGTGAGTGGGATGTGCTGTCTCCTTGTGCTGGGCACAGCCTCTGAACACCATAGAG
This sequence comes from Camelus bactrianus, assembly GCF_048773025.1. Classification (NCBI taxonomy): domain Eukaryota; kingdom Metazoa; phylum Chordata; class Mammalia; order Artiodactyla; family Camelidae; genus Camelus; species Camelus bactrianus. The sequence goes on along the minus strand of NC_133550.1, from coordinate 36,471,960 downwards.
GGCTCATGGAGAGGATGGTGATGTGTCTCCGTTTGATTCAGCTCAGGCTAGCATGGGCCTGGCATGGTGAAGGCTGTCAGAATCTATTTGTTGTTTTAACGAACAAATGATGCTAAGCCTGAGACAGAGAGACAAGTGACAGGAAAACAGAGGGCCACACGGCACCTGGGGGATCTTGTTCCAAAGTTAAGCTTCGTTACGATCTGGACCAAGAAAGGAGCAGAGGATTGGCTCTCATGTGGACTAAGGCCACCTCTCTGGTCTCATCAGCAAGACATGTCTACCGAACGAACTGAGTGGTCTAACACAAGCCCCAAAGGAGGAGCACATAAACATCTCCATTCCTCAACCTTGGAGTAGCTTCCTTGCTCTCCTAGTTAAATATGCATGGCATATAAAAATAATTGTGCAGACAGAAGGACTCACAGTTGCTCAAAGTAGACCAGGAAGGTGTTTGAACCATTCAGTGGGTGGTGTGACTGTTAGGAGAATCGGGAATGTGCCGGGGTGGGAATAGAAACTACTCCAGGAAATGGTACTGAAGGAAACCATTTACATATCTCAGGGCCTGGGAGGTTCTGGAACTGCATTTGTTCCCCTGCATTTCCACCAGTGAAATAAAATGTTTTGAGTTGAAATGAGTGCATGATATAGACATGTAGTGATGTGGCTAGAAAGCCACATAAGACTAGTTTACAGCCAGGCTACGCATAACTTATCACATCAGATCCTTACAACCTGTATTGAAAGTAACATTATCCCCTATTTTACGAATGAGGAAACAGGTTCAGGGAGGTTATACAAGCAACTGAGTCTGTTAGATTTCAACATTTGCACATTCTTTAACCACAGAGCCAAAGCCAGATAACTGTTTAGAATAGAATTCTAAGTTCCTTATTGCAATGTCATTTCTTGCATATTTCTTATACGCTTTTAGATACCAGGAACATATTTTGATGGCATGATGGCATTGCACAAATGGTGGCTTCATGGTGGCTTACAAGACATGGGGGATATTTTCCATTTGGAAACAGATTAGGTGAGCGATGGTTTTACTTTCTCAGTGTTAATGACAAGGGTAGTCCTTGAGAATTTCCCTTATTTCTCATTGAATGATTTTAACCCTACTAAACAATTCTTATCCTTTTTAGAAACTACCTCCTTACAAACCTCTCTCCTTGCAAAATACTTGTTTTTCAGTAAATACCTTCTCTGACAATTTTAAAGAAAGGAACATGAATTCTACATCCTAGGTAGAGTTGTCAAGAGAGTTGAAATATGCAGTAGCCATATATATAGCCCTGAAACCTGTTCTGCCGGTGCTGCATTTTGCTAATTTGCTCATCCCAAAGGGCTTCAGAGCCTTAAAAATCCCTGCACATCATCTGTTGCTGCTTAATGTGCTTATTCATCAATTTTTGAAAACAGAAGCAAATTCTGCAACATACTTAATTTTCTGATGTTGAAAATGGTCACTTCTGGTTCTCCACTCAAACAGTATGGAGTACCTTGCACACAGTAGGTGCTCAGTAAGTACGGTATTACTAAAGAAAATCAATAGCGGCTTAAATAATCTGGTTTTTCATAATTCCACCCATATATAATATCTACCATTGCATTGGCATTAAAACTGGGCTTGCTTATATACATATACAACCAATGTAAAAGTGTGGGAATGGGGAATGCAGAATTCAAAATTGGCTCTAGGCCGGTGATTTTTTTTTTTAAAAACAAGGTCTTCAAATACTTTTGAACTGCAAAATGCCTTTGCTGTCCTTCCCATTCCCTATTTATTTATTTATTTAACTTGCATTCTTTTTTTTAATTGAAGTATAGTCAGTTTACAATGTTGTGTCAATTTCTGTTGTATAGCATAATGTTTCAGTCATACATGAATATACATATATTCATTTTCATATTCTTTTCATTATAGGTTACTACAAGATATTGAATATAGTTCCCTGTGCTATACAGTAGGACCTTGTTTATCAATTTTATATATAGTAGTTACTATTTGCACATCTCGAACTCCCATCCCCTCTTTAAAACTGGTACTGTCATGTGCACCTGGCATCCCTTCCAAATTAGCCTGTTGCCTGGGATCCTTAATTATGGGGAGCATCAGTTTTGTCCCTTAAGACAAACTGGTTGATGCACTGTGTTTCCACAAAGCACAGCCCGGCAGATCTGTACACTAAAGTCTGGGATGGAGTTATGCTCTGAGACTATCGTTCTGATTTTGGGGAAGCATCTGCTCTTCTCTAGTCCTTGATTTTCTTATCTGATAATGAAGTGTCTCTGTCTCAGATAAAGGTTGCAAACATAACTTACATAATTCCTCAGTGTTCTGGATGTTCTTTGAGGTGCTTATATCAGCAGTTGGGAACATATGTGAGGCCTGATACATCATGGTTGAGTGACTAATTCATATTTTTATGATGTATACTCAGCATAGCTATGAATAATCTACCATAGTCATACATACGAGCCATACAATCATGAACATTAATCACTTCTCCCTGTTTTTGAAGCAGTGTGAGGAACAGAAAGCACACTGGCTTTCATGAGAGGCTGACCCAACTTTGAGTTTTAGCTCTGATGTTTAGAGGCTGGATCTCAGGGAAGGCATTCCCCTTTCCCAGCTTCAGCTTCTGCACCTGTGAGATGGAGATGATACTAATACGTCCTTCACAGATCTATTGTGTGTGCACACGTACATGTGTGCATGTATCTGGTGCAGGAGAAATAGACACTGCCTTTCCCTGGTGCTTTGTGATTTAAAATGACTGTGAGGACAGTGGTCAGTGTTATTATCTGCCTTTTCCTTGGAGCGGTTAGATGGGTTGTGTAAGATGAGGGGGAGGGGAGGGTGGTCCCGGGCAGATCCTTCGCGAGCAGAGGAGGACAGATGATTGTAACTAGCCAGGAATAAAAGAAAAATAAAATGAAACAGTTCTTAAGGCATATTTTCTTCTATGTCTAGAAGAATCTTTAGGAAGGCACATCATCAAAAGTGAGTTTCTATTTGAAAACACAAATGACATGATATGACACGAGTGTTTACTTTTATTAAGTCCTACCTGGTGAGAGGAAAGAAAGCAGAATTATTCCACAAGCATTTGTTAAAATACCAACTATGTGAGAAAGCCGCACAATGGAAAAACGACGATTCATAAGATGTAACCCCTGCGCATGATGAGTTCTCAATCTAATGGGGAAGTGTGTACACAAGAAAGTACCTGCCAGGCTGTGATTAGTCCTATATTAAAAGACATTTAAAAAGAGATTTTTCAAAGAGCTGAGGATTATTTTAAGCTAGGTCTTGGAGGAGATACAAGACGTTCACAGGGAAGGAGGAGTCAGGAATGGTAGATGGTGTGAGTGATGCTTGGAGAATCACAGGTAGTCTGATACCACTGAGGCAATGATTTCAGCAGGGGGGAGCTGGGGTGTCACTGCAGGGAGCCTTGAGGCTAAAAGAAGGAGAGAAGAACTGATGGATCTTGGAGAGGGAGAATGGGGATGGACCCAGAGCCCAGGAAGAATAGTTTTGGAAAGGAGGGACGTACATTTCCATGAGCAGATGAGGCTGGGTGTTACTTGGGTAAGGCTACAGACGGAGAAACAGTAAGGCCTTTTTTTTTTAAAACCCATTTAATTGAGGTATGATTGACATACAAAAATCTGCATATATTTAATGCATACAACTCGATAAGTTTGAAGATAAGTATATGATCATGAAACCACCACCACCACTACTATGCCATAAATAAATCCCTCACCTCCCAAAGTTTCCTTCCGCCCTCTAGCAGTAAGTTCTAAGAGAACATGCCTAATTATCTTCATGGTCTTGGTAACAGGCGATGTCGTTGAATGTATGAAAGCAGTTGGCTGGGACAGAGGCGTGAGAAGCATAAAATAAAGGACTGAAGAGCTATTTATGGGGCTCAGTAAACATGAAATGAATTGAAGGCATGGCTTCTGATCTCAAAGTATCTGCAAATGAGTTGAAGAAAACATATTGTATGGACATTATACTTATTTTCAAGGCAGAGAAAGTTGAATGAGTGGTTCATAAAAATGAGTGTTCAAAGGAAAAAGTAGGAAGGAAAGTTTGTAGCTACATTTTTACATTATACTATGATGTATCCTGATTTTTCTTAGTATGTTTTCCTCTCCTTAATTTTAAAAAATATCATAGCCTGTCCATGTGACACTAGTTACACTTTTACTTGTATTCATGTTCCTAACGTCTGGTGCAGACGGATTTGGGCAGTTCTAGTCAGTGTACTCTCCACATTTTCCCTGCACCCTCCCCCCACCACCAGGGTCTTCAGGTCACAGTTGGGGACCTACTGCACTATATCACTCTCCATAAGCAAATGGGGGTGATTAGAGAGGATTGCACTAAGAAAACAGCACTAGATAGTAGCCTTGAAAAAGAAAACTCTTTGACTCAATGAAAAAGCATAGCTTAGAGTAGAAGAGAGAGGCTGGGATGTGCACAGTGTGTTCAGAGGAAAAGCTGGCCAGCTGAATGGAAGGGATGGGGTTTTTAGCTGTGTTTTGAGAGGTCAGCCTGGAAGCACAGGCTGGGGCTAGACTCTGTGTCTTAATGCTTCGCTAGTGACTGACCCTCACTCCACAGGGGAGAAGGAGCCACAGAACAGGGATGAGATGCTGCTCTTGGACTGCTGGGAACTGATGTCCGAGCCTAGGCTCTCCGGCAAACAAAATCTTAGCTTCTCCCAGTTTTCCTAGAGGAAGCAAGTCTTGTGAGCCATCTGTTTCCCGTGGGATGAGAGAGGAGCATATATTATCTAATTATATTAAAATGACTTCCTGCTTCTCTTAGGGTTATTGTTTCTTTTTGGGATTTCAGGTAAGTGAATAAATGCTTATTTTTCATGGGCTTTCTATTTGCTAAAGATTGTTGTGTCTAGTCTGCTGTGATACATTTTGCCAAAGAGATTTTTCATCCCAGTGAATTCATTTAGTTCCTGAGCAAAGTGAAGGCTAAGTTCTAGAAGAGCCTTTGGGTCTAATGCCAGGACTTCTGACCTGACAAGGAAGAACAGTCAGTTACAGGAGCTCAAGCTACCCATAAATGACTTCAACAGGACAGTCACATATGTGAGGGTATCAGAGACCAATTCTTCAGGGAGAAATATTTTGAAAATTCTCATTGGTTTCTGGCAAGAGCAGCAAATCCTGATTTTTCAGTTCTTTATTAAAAAAAGAAAAGACTAATAATTTAAAACCTGGGCATTAATCAACTATTTAATAATGCCAGCCAATGAATTGAGTTCTACTGTAATTCACTGTGGTGAGATTAAAGGAAACCTATGAGCTGCAAATAAGCCGTTATGAACTGTTTATAGCAATTGGACACATGAGCTGTGATTAATAATGAATCAGAAGTAAAGCTTTGAATGACAACAGACAGAAAAGACTCTTCAGAGTAAGAATTTCATCAGAAAAGTATAATTTGATGTTGGTTCAATGTTTTCACTGGTAACAATAGAGAAAACAAATGATCTTTTATGCAATGCATTCTACTTGATCAGATGAAAACAGATAATGTACGAGACAACATTTAGATCAATTCAGCCCAGGAGATGTAAAAGCATGGGCTTGTGTGGTCTTCTAGACAACTGACATTCATATATTCTATTTTTCTTAAGATCAATGTAAGCAAAATGGAAAAAGCTCCCTAATATTTTGGCTTTTCAGGAGACTCTTCAGTCTTGCTTATATTTGGGTCAAAATGCTGACATCTTTATTTGTGATGAAAACATTTTCATGTCCGTATTTTGGGTTCATGTTTTCTTTATTACACAGAAAAGAATTTATTGCACAGAGAAACAGAAGCCAAATTGAATTGATTTTATAAGCTGCAATAAGCACAGCTCTCGGAAACAAATGCAAATGGAATTAACAGTTCTTACCATATGTTTCACGTAGGCTACTCACGTTTTCCCTCATTCCAAGATGATTTTAAAAACCTGTTCTGCTAATGTATGTATGCAATTCCTGCGACCTTAAAGATTTAAAAACCTATGAGTTTTCACACTCCTGAATATCCTAATACACACAGTTTTCACACCTGGACGCTGAACACAGACACTGAAATATATTCTATGAACAAAGGAATTTGAAAGGGACCACAAATTTTGCATTGTGTGCAGAAGCTGTCCTATGACAGCTTTTCACATAAATGCCAAACTCAGGGCCTCTGAATTTCAAGAAAAGATGCCACACTTTTATTTCAGTAAGTTTGACCCTTTGTTGTCTATCTCTGCTCCTTGGAGATATGAGCATGACTTGCGTTTACTGAATGAATACTAATGTCTTAATTAAACCTTGATAGAGAAGCACACTACAGCCCTCACTTAAAATATGCACAAAATTAGAAAGGGGGAAAAAAGCAGGACATTGTAGGCCCGTTAAAGGAAGAAGACAGCCACACTGTCACTGGTGCACTGAGGAAGACTTCCTCAGACTGCTCTTCTGCTAAAGGCTCTGAAAACGAAAAGTGCTTTCATTTTCCTTTCACGGACATGAGTTGTTTGAGAGGTGAAGGGGCGATGGGGACAGAGTGGTTCTGAATCCATAAAAGGATTACTGACAGATCTGAAAGACTTTATGGTTCATCTTTCCCCAACTCCCTCTCCTCTCCGGGATAGGTTAGGTGGGAAGGACCCCAAATTTTCACACTAGATTCTCTTATGGTAAAATTATGACAGATTCCCCTTAGGAGTTTATGCTACTGCTTCACGACTTCCACCTCTCAGTGGGGGTGTCATTCACAGAGATGGACCAGGCTCTATATCCTGATTTTAGCATTTCTCCTATCGACTTCCTGGGAAGACTTTCTTGGAGGCTAATTTCTGATATAAAGAGAAAACTGATTTAGTGTCTTTAGGGGAAAAAAGCTTCTATTTTTTTTTTTTTTATTTTTTAAGAAAGAGAGGGCATTGCTTATTTACTAGATGAGCCTTGTTGCTTGCTGTTCTAATGGTTCCGTGGGGTTCCTTGCTGTGTGGATGAGACTTGACTGCCTTCTTGAGGAGAAACAGAAGACCTTACCAGCCTCAGCAAGTGACCTAAGGGCAACTGATGGTGGAGTTAATGTGATCAATTACCAATGCCTTGAAAAAAATATCTGCCCAGCTGTTGATCTCACCAGGGAAACAACAGAGTAGTCATCTTAGAAAAGAGCTAAATTCATTTTGATTCTAAGATGAGTAAAAGTTCTACCCTAATTTCTAATCTGAAGATATTCAGATGAACTCTGGTGATTACTACAAGAAAAAGATTTTAAGGTTGTGGAAATTGAGACTCAGAGGGTGACGTGTTCAAGGTCACCCAGAGTGAACAGAAAAGCTGGGAATGAGCCTTGGGGCTTCTGAGTTCTGATACACTGCTTTTCTACTGAAAATCACAGTTTTTGAGATTCATACTTTGAAAATGAATGACAGAAAGTAACCCTGTCGTTTTGGGGTTAGCTTTCTCTTGTGACAGATGATTAAAAAAAAAAACATCTTGCCTTCCTGTTCCACATGTTTAAAAGACTATTAAGATTGTAAATTTCATTTTCTTTCTTTCTTTATAAAATTCAGTAATGATTTTTGAGAAATTTGCTGGGTCAGTTTCTAAAGGTTAAGAGTTTGTGTCAGTTCTCTTTCATTCTTTATGGTTTTAAAAGTGTAATAAAATTTCAGTGTGGTTATGCTGACACTGAAGTTTGCTTTTCTTGAAGAAAACCACTGACTTGACCTTGGGATGGTACCGGGGCACAGACTTGGGGTCAGCTGGACTGATATCCTGTGCTCCCACTTTCCCACAGCATATCCAGGGGAGACTTACTTAACCTCCTCCACATTTCACTTTTCTCATCTGTGAAACGGTAATAATAAGTTTGCTTGGGTGAGAATCAAATGAGCAAATCTATGCCGGGCATGTAAACAGGGTCTAGCACATAGTAAGCACTCAACACAGCAGCTATTATTATTATGAGAAAAAAAATTTAAAAATAATTTTATATAATTACTATTTATATTGGTGGGAACTCAGCTTCACAACATACTATGAGACTATGAAATTTCATCATGAAATCTGAATTAAGACATTTTTTACACAAAATCCTTTGCTTAAATAATGTAACTTAGCAATGACTGACTTTTAGATATTGGGGAAATGTATTCATATTAACAAGCTCAGCAGTTTACTGAAAGGGGATAGGCTGGCGCTCTCAAGCACAAATCACTGATTCCCACCCCGTCTCTCTTTCTCCCCCCGCAAAAAACTGTTCAGAACAACCTTGCTTTACATGTTATATGTATTAATACACATTTAAGACTCATTTAGAGTTCTGAAATGTGATGTTGCAAAGTAAGCATTTTGATAGGAATGTGTTCTGAAAGAATTTCTTTTGATCCTAGTATAAAATAATAAATCTCTATCACAGAGAGCTGCAATTTAATGGTCCAATATAGTCCCTACATGAAAATCAATAGAACATTCAACACAACCTCTAAGATATTTGCAATGTACCAGACAGTCTAAAACCCATGCGTGTCTTGCGGGGTTTTCACCACCTGTTAGGTCCTAGACTTATCTGTGACTGGGAGACCCTCATCACAAAGATACATGCTTCTTCAGATACTCATAGGGACTCAAGCAAATCCAGTCTTGCCCTGCATCATAAGGTTTCTAGGTTCAGTAAGTGGAGGTCACCCCCCTCGTCGGATTAGTAAATGTTTATTAACCATAATGACTAATAATAAAGAGGTTCTGCCCTCTCTCACCTAAGAAGAACAAAACAGCAGGGTTTTCCTGCAGCTCTGCGGGATCCCAGCCTCTGTGATCTCTGCGGCTAACAGGCTCTCAGCAGGCAATGGACAGGAGACACCAGCTATGCAATTTATAGTCCTGATGTTCATCACTGGCTGCAAAACCCAAATGGCCCTAAATATGAGCCAACGAGGCATTTCTACGTCCTGTGCCTGGTTAGGTGGAGACCCTGATTAGTCTGATAATGGCAGTAAACTTTAAATTCCCTTATGGGGCACATGAAAATTACTTGTTAATCTCCTTTTTCTAAAAGAGGGACTGACTGTATTTTGGTTGTATAGGTTCAATGTTATGGGATGTTGAGGAAGAGGGCATTCTTATATATAAATAAAATTTGTTACTCTTCACATCAACTTGGTTAACAGATAAAAAAATATGTAGTTTTCCCATATCAACCATGGACCACTGACAACTACCCAGAATAGAAATAAAGTGGTACATTAGCTACTGAGGAACAAAATACTAAAGATGTGACTGGAGAAATTCTGTGGAGTAGAGGGATAGTCTACAAATATTAGTGAACTCTTTTTCCATGGTCATCTCGACAGGAAATTAACTGTAATGTGGATAATACAAAAGGGCTGGGTAAATAGATTTTACTATTTTGCACTACCTACACACACATGCTCTGCACCAGATTTATTTTAAACATAAAATGTGCTTACACTCTTGGATGCCTGGAAGCACGCTGAGCATCTTGCCATCAGTGTTACTCACTGTAGCAGCCTTAAGAGCTAGGGTCTTCCCCTAGACTCTATGCTGCTCAAAGGAAGGAACTGTCCTGTTCTTACTGTTTCCGTGATAAGATCTGGCCCGTAGCAGGTGCCTGGTTAATTTTAAGTGGCAACCCTGTTAGAGTTTTTCTCTTTCTTCTGAAAGATAACCAGCACATTCAAGGAAGTCTGCTTTGGTGTATTTGCTGTTTTTTTCCCAAGGGACAAAGTCATACTATCAGTATTTGAGATATTTTGGAAAACAGTGCCCACATAGCTGAAGATTAATATCTAAATTCTCCGTGCTCATTTAAAGCCACTCGAGTGTTTTTCGTTTTGTTCTGTTTTTTTTTCCCAATTGAAGTACAGTCAGTTACAATGTGTCAATTTCTAGTGTATAGCACAATGACCCAGTCATGCATATATGTACATATATTCCTTTTCATATTTTTTCAATAAAGGTTATTACAAGATATTGAACATTGTTCCCTGTGCTATATAGCAAAAACTTTTTCATGTTTTGTTCTGTTTTTGAGGGCTTCTTTTCTAACATGTGCATCCTGTATGAGATTTTGAATCCACGTCTCTGCAATATGCACCATCCACGAACCTTCCACCTCCAGACAGCTGGATTCCCAGTCAGGACCCAGATATGCCATCAGGCATCATTCAGAATGTTCCTGTGAGGGAGTGTTTGGATGAGATCCACATCGGGGGACTCTGAGTAAAGCAGATCTCCCTCCCTAAAACAGGTGGGCCTCAGCCAGTCAACCCAAGGCCTGAACCGAACAGAACACTGCCCTCCCTCAGGAAGAGGAAACCTGCCAGCAGATGGCTTCTGAGACTGAGCTGCAGCACGGGCTCTCCCCTGGATCTCCAGCCTGAGGGCTTTAGACCTAAACTGTAGCTTTTGGGCTTGTCAGCCTCCATAATCATGTGAGCCAATTCCTTAGGATACATCCTTCTGTATTTACATTCTATTGGTTTAGCTTCTCTGGAGAATCCTGACTAATACAGTGCCTGATACAAATCTCTTGACTGATGACTGGGAAATGACTGGCTGTTTCCTTCCATCCTCCCAGCGCTCACCCGGACTCTCAGTAAATGTGCTGTTAGACCTCCAGGCCTCCATCCCTTCATTTCCTCCTTTATTTCCATGCCATTTATCCCATTCATGATTCTCCTTCCTTCCTTATCCAGGATAAACTCCAGGATGCTGCTTTTCCTTCCTCTGTCTTTCCTCTGCTCAGGCCTTCCAAGTCCTTACCCTCTAATCAAATCAAGCAGCTTCTCGGCTCCCACAGTGCTGCTGCCTTCTGCTGGAGAAGAGTCCCACCACTGGCCACTGCGTGTACATGATGGCGAACTATGGCTCCGCCTTCTGACCACTCAGAACACCTTTCATGGTCCTTAGTCAGCCCCTAGTCCTGTCCCCAAACCTTCCATGCTCTTCCTCGGGTCTCCCTCCATTATCTTGAGACACTTGATCTTGGCAAATGTTTCAAGTAGAACTCATCTTCTTCCCCATTTCCTGTTTTCCTTCTCTTCCCCATTTTGAGGTGTTCTCTACCACTCTCTCCATTCATCTGCCCAAGCCAGAAGAGAACTGGGCATTGTTCATGCCTCTTTTTTCATCTTCAATCCCAACATCCATCCAGTTATGCATTCAACAAAGGTTACTTAGTTGAGTGGCTACTATGCACCTAGCATTGTTCTAGAGCTTGGGATATAAGACTGAACAAACAGAACAAAATAAAACAAAACCAAACCACTCCTGCTCTAGGGGACCCTCTTCTACCTGGCTCCAGCCCTGCCCCCAACTCCAGTGTCATCTTTGGCCACATCTCATCCATCCTCAATACTCAGCTCCATGGCACTCCATGAGATTCTCTGAACACAATGCATTCTTTCTGGCCCCTGTGTCTCTGTGAGTGCTGCTTCCTCTGCCTGAAACACCTCCCGGCCCTTACTTCGTCACTTACTGCAGCCTTTCTCATGCTAGGAAGCGTGGCCTGCTCCGCCCAGGCTCATCCCCCCTCCCTCCTTACAGCACTGCCGTCTGCAGAAAGTTTCTGCCCACCTTCCGCTCTCTGGTTTAGGCACCCCTCCTCTCTGCTTCCCCGAGAGCTGTGGCGCATCCATTGCAGCGCTCTCACACTGCATCTCTGCAGTCTCTTGATTTCTTGGTCTCCCTTCTAGGTTTTAAGCAAGGTTGGGGCGCATGCTTTTTTTATATCCCAGGATCTAGCACCTGGCTTGACACGTCGGAGGTGCTACATAAATGTCTGTTGAATGAATGAATACATGAATAGTCCCCACATAGACAGTTGAGGATTACATAGGTGGATACAATAGGGGAAACAAATAAATGTAGACAATGCATATAACCTACTCTACAAAGGAACTTCTTACAGAAGCAGAATCTGCCACCATGAGGCAGCCATCTAGAGGAGCTGAAGAACAATGTGTGTTGCTTCTGTCACTGGGTTAGGACGAGTTTTCAGGTCAACTGGATTACCCTGATCCCTCTTTAGACCCATTACAATAAACTGCATCTCGAGCCTAGACTATTCCAGCACTGGATCTCTTTTGTACTCTTTAGTCCACACATTGTGAGACCATCTCCCAATAAAACAACCTCTTTGGCTTCACAGACAAGAAGAATGTAATCCACTTCCTACACGTGACAACAAAAGAAACTCTAAAGTGCCATCAAAATGTAATGGTAATATCACAGAGACAGGAAAGAGCTGAATCAAAAAATGAAACACGACCAAAGGCAATCAGCAGCTAACGGTAGGAAAAAGGCAGCTGTCATCTTCATTCCTTTCATAAACTTCTGAAAGCAAATTATATCTTCTGGAACGTAAGTCAGTGTTCTTTCTGGATGTTACTTCCGGGGGCTTCTGCCACTTACGGAAGGTAACGCAGGCTCTGCAGCCCTCAGCGAGAAGCTGCCTCTGGATCCCACTGAGGTGTTTTTTTCACTAGAGCCTCCCCTCTTTCACCTAAGCACCTTCCCCAGATGCCTCAGCCTGACAGTCTTTGCCTTTTGTCTCCCTTCAAACCTCTGATTAAAAGGCATTCTGCATTGATTGATTATTAAACATGTTTTAGCAGCTCTGGGTGCTCCAAGTCTACAGGGAAAAAGGTCGAGGCTCAGATGAATAAAACTCTAACTCATGGCAGAGGCTGGATGAGAGGTGCCAAGTGTGGGCTGCACACGGAGCGGGAACACGGGTGGTAGGAGTGGGCTGCTTGGAACGTCCCAGGAGTGGCTCGCCTCATGTTACAGACGAGGAATCCAGCTGTCTGGAGGTGGAAGAATCCATGGATGGTGGATATTACAGGGACACGGTTTCAAAATCTTTTGCAGGATGCACATGTTAGGAAAGAAGTCCTCAAGAAAACAACAACAAAACCCTCTACTGGCTTTAAATGAGTACAGAGCATTCAGATGTTAATCTTGGGCCATGTAGACAAGGTGTTTCCCAAATTATCTCAAATACTAATGACATGACTGACTGATCCCTGAAAAAAACATACCAAATACAAGAAATCCAGACTTCCCTGAATGTGCTGGTTATCTCTAGGAAGGAAGAGAAGCCCCCAAGCAGCCTTGAAATCCCCAAAAGTAGACCTACAAAATGGAGTGACACAGCTAACATGCTTAGCATGAGACCCGGCTCCATGTGAGAAACGCTTGACAAATGAGGGCGATTATTATCACGATTTATTACTAGTTGTCCAAAGCCTACCAGCTGAGCACTGGGACGGGAAAAGCCCCTGTGCCTGAACAAAAGTGGGGATGGGGGCTTCATGGCAGAGAACTAACCTTTACTCAGTCCCTTGTATGTTTCAGGCACTCTGTGTGCTACTTTGTGTGCTGTTCTCATTTTATCTACTAAACTGTCCTTTGGGGACACGCTGTATACCCGTTGTTGGAGAAGAACAATACGAAGGCTGTAGAGATGTTAAGCGTGTCCAAGAGCACAAAGATGACTGGTGGAAAGTGAAGATATGGACACAGATGCCGGGCTCCAAATTCCATCAGGAACCCCCTGCCGTGTCCCAGGGTGGCTTGTTCTCTTGCAGAGCAAACCTCACACCTGCCTCTTAAGGATGTCTCCAAAGTCACTCAGACGGCAACTCCACTGGGACAGGAATTTTTATGTTTCCTTCATTGTGAATTATATTCTCAGTGCCATCGACGGTGAGTACATGCTTAGTGCTCAATATATACTTACTGAGAAATGAATGGACTTGGGGCCTGGGGAGGAGCCTTCTGTCTCCAGCATCACTTTCCATCCACAAGAGAGTGAGCTTTTCCCTTAGGAGGGCTGGGCCTGCGCCCAAACATTCCTGGGGAGGAGGAAGGTTTTGACAGGGGAGTTTAAAGACTCCTGAGTCAGAAGGAGACTTGTGTCAACCCAGGTGACAAAGGAACTGTGGGACTGGGACAAGTTACATCCAGAAGATGTGTCTGGGGGCCTGTCTTCTAGTATTTAATTCCTAGTCCTGATGAAAATGAAAATAACTTAAGTCCCAGAGGTCTAAAGGTTCCCAGAATTGTGACATCCACCTTTAATTGGTTTAACAACCATCAGTCTAAGTTTTGTAATATTCTGATTTTGAGCTACAAACAGCATAAAATGGTGCACATGTGTGCATGTTAACACACCCACCCCCACCCCCAAATACACATACGTGTAGTATATGCCAACCCTTGTCTTATGTGGGAAATTGACTTTTAAAGCAAAAAGAAATCATGCCCATTACTACCTTTCTAATAATTTGGTTATTCAACACTCACTATCATTTAACTCCTTTGAGCTAACTCCTCAGTTCTTTCAGTAAAATGGAATAATAAAACCTTCTGCTTCATATGAAGAGCACATGACGGAATATGCCAAAATGCCCTGAAAACCAGAAAGTAGCCTCGTCAATGGCAGGGCTTTGTCCACCTTTCTCACTTTGGCTGTGGGAGCTAAGAGGGTGGCTCTGGGCCCCTGCTCTGGCTTGGCCACCTGCTGGCTGTGTTTTCAAACAAATTTAGGAGAGCCCATTCCTCGGGTTCTTCATCTGTAACAGGATGGTAATAATGTACCCAGCTCCTAGAATTGCTGGAGAGATTCAAGATAACACATCTAAAACACTTGAAAGCAGCCCAACAAGTGAGAAATGTTAAAAAGATGCCAGCTATAACTATTACTTTGCTTTCAGGATCAGCATACAAATGTCGATGCTGGCCAGTTACATGCTTCCTGAGAACTGGGAGGAACTGTTCTTGGCTGTTCTCAGTAATGGGCTGGGCTGAGGGGTGGGCAGATCCAGGCCCACCCACAGCCCAATAAAGGTGGTCGTTCTGCCAGGCAGAGGGAAACCAAATAGAACTTTGGAGGGTATGTGCTCTTTATTTCCTTTTCCTCCCTCCCTCCCATCCTTCTTTTTATTTTTTCTTCCCTGTTTAAATAAGCCACAGAATTCAGGACTGCCTAGGAGGAGACGTTAGGGCAGCTGGGAGTCCAGCTGTGAGATGAGGAAGAAACAGGCTAAGCCCCTGCTATTCCATACTACCGACTCAATCTTCCCCAATTAACTGGAAGTGAGGTGGTGATCTCCTCACCAAGTTCCACTTTCTGCTCCTGACAAAGCTTATACAACAAATGCAAACACTTGGCCGTCAGCATCCAACAGCCCGGATATCCATCACCAGCTCTGCGTCTGTGTCAGCACCAGGTCGGGGGATCAGGACCACAACGCCTGTGTGCTGTGCTCATCGCTGTGCTGGCTCTGGCTCCGATGGTGCTTAGAAAATGCCTCTGCATGACAATAACAAGACTGGTCCCTTATAGGGGATTTTATAAGAGGAGAATTTCTGTGTGCTCGCCTGTGTCATTTCTTTGATTATTCAGACTTGGGGTAGGGGCAGGGAAGGTGTCACTATTTCATTTCTCCCTTTCTCAATGAATCAAAATTTCCTTCCACCACTCTGAACCAGGCCCAGGTCTTTTTTCCTTATAAAAATCTGCCTCAAAGACATCCTTTTCATTTTACTTGAAGAATGACTTTAATGGTCTAATTTTTAACTGCTTCCTCGTATAATGTAAGTGACCTGTGAGCTTTCGTACATCTGTTGAATTTCCAATTTTTTTCTAAATCAATTCCCTCTTGCCAAGGCATTACTACTTTCTGCCCCCATTATAAATACTAGCATCCACAATTTTCTCTCTTCCATCATAAAGCATGACCTATATTCACACTTATTTAAAAATAAGTTCTGGTATTTAAAATCTAAATATTGTCTTGCATATTAATTCAATAACAATTCCTATACTGGAAAAATGCACACAAATATAAAATATGAAATAAGACTGATGGATATAAATATAATCATCTGCATTTGCCCAATAAAGAAACAAAAGCCCAGGAAAATCAAATGCCTTGCACAAATCATGAAGGAGTGAGTGGACCAGTTGAAATTATACTTGACATCATCTGATCATTACGCAACTTTTCCTGTCAGACCACCAAAGGCAACACTAGGAAAATTATGAATGTCTAATAATGCAAAGACCTTTCAAATTCTTTCATGTTTAACAAAGTATCTATTTTTTTCCATAAAGGAGATCTAAGAAGCAGTTACATTCTTTGAGAAGCTGGTTTTTTTTTTAATATAAAACTATATTCTTATCTACATTGAAATTCTATACAAGAATCCATCTAAATCAAGATAAATGAATTTATCTCTGCAGTGGGAACAAATGACTGGAAATTAAGCAACTGGAAGCCAAATCATTATATCAGTGCTAATGAATGTGATGTGGCTTCCACTGCAGTCCTGAAAGGGCTCACACACTGTCCCATGTCCTGGGCCTCCAGGGACAAAGTTTAGTATTTAATGAGGTATGACTTCTGTGATATTTTCATTCTGAACAGAGTTACATGGGAAATCTAGGACATTTATAGTAACATTTAGTATAAATTTAAAACATTTAAATAGGTTTGCTCAGGAAAAAAACAGCTCATTGTCTATCCTTTCAGTTGAGTCAAGTTACTCTGAAGTCCAGTTATGTCACCAGGTCAACACTACCGAAGACTAAATACAAACTATTATGGGCTGAACTGTGTCCCCCCTATTCCTACATTGAAGCCCCAGTACCTCTGAATGTGACTGTACTTGGAGACAGGGCCTTTAAGAGGTAACTGAGTTAAAATGAGGTTGCTAGGTTGGGTTCTAATCCAATACGACTGATGTCCTTACAAGAAGAGGGCACAGACATCAGAGAGAGATGACCGTGTGAGGACACAGTGAGAAGGCTGCTATCTGCAAGCCAAGGCGAGAGCCAGCCCTCAGAAGAAACCAAACTTGCTGACACCTTGATCTTGATCTTGAGTCTCCCAAATTATGAGAAAATAAATGTGTGGTTTAAGCTACCCAGTCTGTGGTATTTTGTTACGGCAACTTAGCAAACTAATACACACATCTAATACTTATTTTCTCCCTCCTGCCTCTGTGCCTGTGTTTCCCACAGAGTTTCAGTTTCTCCTTGATCTGCCAACACAAAGACGGGCAGAGCTGGAAGGAGGACTCAGGATAAGTTGAGGGTACTGTCTTGTAAGATTACATCTTCCCAGGAAACATCATTTCCCCCTTGTCTGCCTAGAAAACTCATCCTGATTCCCCCTGATTTATGCTTAGATTCTTCTTCTTCAGAACTTTCATCTCCTCAGGGTGGTGCCCCTGCCACACCCTGTATATCCACCTCTATAACAGCACATATTACACTATGCTAGACTCGTCTTCCTTGCTGCCTCCTTTGTGATCCTGTGAGGGTTTTTCAGAGGAGGGACTCATCTCTGTAGCCCAGGATTTGGTGCCTTTATTTGGGGGGGAGGGTAGGTTTATTCATTCATTTATTTAATGGAGGTACTGGGGATTGAATCCAGGACCTTGTGCATGCTAAGCATGCACTCTACCACTGAGCTAAACCCTTCCCCTCCATGTAGCCCAGTATTTGACACCTAGAAGGTGCTCATTAAATGTTGGTTGAATGAATGAAAAAATGAATGACTAAAAAATAAAATGGTCTTCACGCCTCCTGGAATATGCCCAGAAATAATTAAATCCCCAATACAGTTGGAAGAACAGTTGTGTGTGACTGTTGATGGAAGAAAAGTATTAAGTGACACAAAACTAAAAAAAAAAAAAAAAAAAAAAAAAAAAATTCAGTAAAATCTACAGATAGAAAGTGCTGTTGATGAGTTTATTAACAGAGAAGAAACTAACCGAGGATGAGAAATTGAAAAGAGTGGAAGCAGAGACCTTGAGACAAAACACCACCATCCGGAAGGGCTGCACCCGGGTATAGACTTATTTAGACAAATGCTCACTGAGGGAAGGAATCACAGGGCCAGCTGTTTTGAACCAGGCCCTCGAGCATCCAGCCTCAAAACAAGGCCCTCATTATGAAGTCCAGGAAGCACAGATTCAAAGAAGACCCCGTGTGCGGGTGAAAAAAGACAGTCATAGTCCTGGAGGTACAAATCGCTTTACTCATCAATAAACAGAACCATGAGGGAATGGGGAACAAGGAGAGAAAAATGAACTGTGTGTGAGCTCTCTTCCAAAGGGCAGCAGAAGCAGAGGAGTAAATGTCAATGGATCATGTAAGGGGGGAAGGAGGCTGTAAATCACAGAACCCAGGAACGGGGCAGAGACCCACCAGCTAGTAAGAAGGAGATGATAAAGTTAGTCAGGATGACTTGGGAACCGTGTGAGAAGGTGGCTTCTGATCACAGCGGCAGGGACTTAAGCCTCCACCTGCCTTTCCTCACTTTTACCACCATCCTCTATAAATAAGGAATCTGGTTAATATAAGATACATAAAATCAACAGGAATCCACATATTTAAGCACTGCAAAATGAGGCAAAAAGAAAAGACAGCCCGATTTTCAAATGACGAAAGTGACCCTGGAAATCGTAATTTGGCAAGTTTGCAATATTGTGAGAGTAATAAAAAATCTGTTAACATCTAGAGGGAATAAACCCAAAAGTAATAAGAAGCTGAGCTTTGTGAAGGAAAAAAAGCAAAAGGCACACCAAAAAAGCAATTTGATTGCTTTTCTGATGGAATTACAAGATTACTAGTTTAAGGGAACGGAACAGATGTGATATATTTGAATTTTATTAGAGCATTTGGAAGAACAGCTCATACAACTTCCTTCATAAAACTAAGTGACTCTGCCTTGAGCGTGGACTGAGGAGATAATAAATGAAGGGCAACAATACAGTGCAATCAATCTTGTTGGGAGGAAGGTGTTTAAGAGATGGCACACGGGCTCCTGGTGTTTATGGTGGACAGAATATTCTTTTTAATGATCTGTGAAAAAAGGAAGAATGAGAGTGGCAGACAGGAAACATGGAGACTGAACGGACAAAGGGATGAGAAACTTGGTCAAAATTATCTACACACAGAGGAAAATGAAAGCTAACAAATACATTCATATATTTAGAAAAGTAAATATTGTTGGATACATATTTGCAAAAATGCACACATCAAAGGAGCAAGAAACCAGAAATTAATAACACTGAAAATTACCGAGAAGCTCTTTGCTAAAAACGTGGATGTAACACAGATAGAAACTAGAGATTTTAATGTCTTATACCGTGCCATAATGAAGCCACATTATGTACTTGCCCCAAAATAATTTTTTAGGTGCCAAAGAACTGATTTTTACTCATCTTTGGATTTTACTGTTATGAATTTTGACCCTTACAAGTTCAGCAACAAAACCACTAAAACAGGTGAAATGAACTATTCTGGGGTGGGGGGCAACTCATCCAGTCTCTCTCTGAGATGCTCTCTAGCTTTATGTCTGGTCCTCGATGAGGCCAGGCTCACCTGCAACTATTCCTGGATAAATGAATGTTCTCCAGGGCAGTCGTGACCGATTCTAAAAGGATCCTGGGCACCCTGTGAAGGTTTGCTGCTGTTGCCTTCAGAAATCTTTTCAAAGTTAAAAAAAAATCTTTTAAACAAACAGCAGGTTCTAAAAAATAATGATTACGTCCTGGATGTGTCTTACATTCATGTATTTGTTAGAAGCTAAGTGAGAGGCTCAGAAATAACTATGCCTGGTGTAGACCTTGGTTCAACAGCTTCCAGCCCGGGACCTTAGGCAAGTTACTTCACATTTCAGTGTCTTAGTTTCCTCATCTGAAAAGGGGCTAACACAAGTATCCTCCTCTCAGGATTAAATGATTAAATGAATTAATGCTGTGTAAAGCATGCAGTGAGCCTCCTCTAAATGTTGGCCATACCAAACTAGACTCACTGAGAGCAGACAACACAATAAGAGAGAAATTTCAGAGAAAAATACAACATTTGGCTCTGGATGCTCATCGATGACTATTTGCTGAAAATCAGGAAAAAAAAAAAAGAATTCCATTTTGCTAGGATTATGTAATCTAATGATGTGTCTTCAAAGCAGACAATGCAGTCTGGAAGCAAGAAACACGGCAAGGATTCTAATCCTACCCTGCCACGCTAGGCTATTTGTTTCTGTGCACAATTGATGTGTATCTATGAAACAAGGATCCTGCCACTTGTCTAAACTTCCTCACAGATTTTGAAGGAAAAATGATATAAAAGAGATGGAAACAGTGTGCAGAGCTTATAAAAGGAGGGCTTTCTTTTATTAAACAAGCATCTAAAAATGAATCAAGGAGGAGAAGGCATATTAAGGACTCCAAGGTGACATGCAAATCCAGCCAGAAGTGTAACTATACCCAGCAGTGGCATCCACTGAAAATCTGTGGACCAGAGACCACCTTTCTTCACCCTCACCTTGGCCCTCTTATTCCTCTCTGCATCCACTGACTCTCCAACCTCCGGCAACCGTGCCTCTTTGCCTCTCTTTCAGACTCATCTTTACCTCTAAGTTCTGCAGACACGAACTTGACTGAAGCTCTCGTCACTTCTTAGTAGTATGGCTCTCAGAGCTCAGGAACAGAGGGAAATAGGCCGTTTCCGTGTCTCCATCGTGTCTCTCTCAAATATGCTCTCCCTGCTCTGAGAAAAATCTTTCTGGAAAGCTGAATGTGTTAATCCTCCCTCCTTAAAGCCTCCGGGGGCAGCGTTGGGTACAGCCCTGGAGGCTCTGGAGGCTCCAGTCCCCTCTGACCTCTTTACGCCTCTCACCAACTCCCTTCGCCTTCTCCACACTCCGGCCTGACATGCTTCTGTTCTCCAGAGCTCTTTTGTCTGCTTGCCTCACCCCTGGACATTCCCGTCCACCCTTCTCTGCCTCCTCCTTTAGGAGATGCAGATACCTTCTCCTGCAGGAAGACTGCCTGGTCTTTCTCCCCTCCTTTCTGTTCCTTTAGCCTCTCGACAATGGCATTTATTGTACTCTACTGGAATTGTTTACGTGTCTGCAAATGAACAGCAGGAGGCAGGAGCTGTCTCATACCTCTCTGTTTCCAGCCTGGGACACAGGGCAGGCCTCATGTATATGCTAAGTGAGTGGACCCAGACCATCAACATACGCAGGGACAGCCACCAAGGTCAAGGCAAGTGTGGGCCTCATGATCAAAAGCTCATTAGTTTTGTGAGCAGCATACAGGAGGTTGAAATGGCCCACAAAAGAACCATACTGATGACACAACCTAAACGTCACTATAACAAGCCAGGGGATAACTCGTGGGCAACCTGTTGGCCTGTGGTCCTGAAATTGAGCCTTCCTCAGCCCATGCGGCCTAGAAAGCGCTATAGTTTAGATCAGGCCTTGCAGGAACTATAATAAAAACTGAAAGAGGATGTCAGCCATGTGGATATTCTGAAGACACTTTGATAAGTCAAAGTTTTAAAAGGCAACAACAGATACTAACGATATATTACTCAAAATAAACAGAAATTTTTGTAAGCTTGAAACCACCCCCCAAAACCGTTTAATACAAATAAGAGGATGAGGAACGCAGATTGCACCAAAGTGACCGTTCCCAACTACAAATACAGTCATTCTATACCTCTCCTTAAGGCCCCTTCAATGGCTTCCCATCACAAAAGGGCTGAAGTCTAACAGCCTCCTTTCTTTCCTCCTCATCCTCATACCCACCCACGGTGCCCACCAGGCACACCACATGGTGTATTTCCTCTATGCCTTTGCACATACTGTTTTCTCTACCTAAAGTGCCCTTTCCCTCTCATCTTCTTAGGTTTTCCTGGTGAACACCTGATCATCCTTAAAGTCTCGTTCAACTGTCAGCTCCTCTGAGAAGTCTTCCATGAACTATCTAGGCAGAGCTGAACATGCCTTCAATGCACCTTATAATCTACCATGTAACTGAAGAGACTGTTTACATGCTGTTCCCTCCCTACATGGCAGATCTTACATACCTTAGGTTCTAGCCTAATGCTCAGCCAAGATTAAGAACTCAGTCAATTATGTGTTGAATTGAGTTTGTTGAATTCACATGGAAGAGAACACTTATCTAAAGCCTGAAAAGCTAAAGTGGTTATACTTTTGTGTTTCTTTTGATAATAAGGAACATGATTAGAATGAACTAAAGTGATCAAGAATGTGCAGAAAGACCATCACAATTAGAAACTATGGGAATATCAAACTTCTTAGTTAAATAAACTGAATACAAAAGCAATCACAGAAAATAATAGTTACTGGCTCTAGGGTACATGTAGAAATCACATGGTATTTTTAGATTGTTGATTGTCTTGAAAAATGCATCGAGCACTGTAAAAGGCCCCAATCAGCCTTTTGGAAGTGGTATTTTACAACAGGTATTTAAATTCTACTTTCACCGTGAGTTTATTCAGAGTAATTATACAATAAAGAAAAGCATTTTGCCTTCAGGTCACTGCACATATATAGCTAACTTATGCAATTAGATGACATGTAATTAACCAGAATAGCAACACAGCCAATCTAATGGGGCCAGTTTGGGTCTGAGTGGCTCATAAAAACATTATATGGTTAAGCAATAGGCTGAGGCATCTGGGGAAGGTGCTTAGGTGAAAGAGGGGAGGCTTCTCGCTGAGGGCTGCAGTCTATCTACAGCCTAATGAATCCCTCCTGAGACTAAAGAGATGGGGCAGTATCACTGAAATTCTGCCCAAGAAGGAGCTCAGGTGCTATTTTGATTCTTATTATCTAAAACTGCTAATAAGACTGGAAATCTCTCCAAATCACTATCAACAGTATCAGGCTGACCCTTCCATTACTAGAAACAACAGGAAAACAACATCAGTCAAAGCTGATTTTAAAATAACTTGAAGGAATACTTCCTGGCCCATCACTGGGGCAGTACAACAGGCTGAACATTCAGTAAGTGGAAACTAGCGGCAGAGGAAGTCCAAATTAGCTTTCTCCTTACTTTTTCAATGATTTACACATGGCGAGCATGAGTGAATTAATGAAGTCACAAACAAGAAATGTTATTTCTTTTGTAACGATCAAGTATTTTTCTTTGGTGGTGGTTGTGTTTTGTTTGGGGGTTGGTTTTGCTTTTGTTTGCTTGTTTAGTATATGAAGGCATTCCAGTTTTGACAGGATTCCAGCTAGGCAAAAGAGGCATCCTTGAAGAACTGTCCAGTTACCCTTCTCTTCATCAAGAAGAACTAGCAAATGTCATACTGGCTAATGTGGCCACAAATGTTATCTTAGATTTTTAAGGGAGAAATAAAACAATCTAGCTATTTATTTATGCACATATCTGTTCCTCCATCCCCAATATGATTTATTCTACACATATTCACTGAATGTAAATATACTACGCCTCCATGGGAACCTCAGTGGAGATTCAGTACCTGCCTTTAAACAGCTTACAGTGTACTACTAGAAGAGCGAAATTTGTCACCCAATCTTTATTTTCTACTTCAAATTGTCTTGAGTATATACGATATACTCTAAAGTTTTCATTAAAGTTGTATGTATAAAAATCTGGAAGGATACATACTAAAATTTCATCTGGTAGAGGGACAGCAAATTGTTTGATTTTATTCTTCATGCTTCTCTATTTTGTCTAATTTTTCTTCTATAATGAGGATGTATTACTTGTGTAAAAAGGGGGGGAGTTTTTTTTTTTTTAATTGGAGAAAAATCCCTACATCTGTATCTTGTCCTACTTTTGAACATTTACAAAGCCCCACTGCCTAAACTCTGGAAAGGCCAGCAAATGGGTTTTGCTGACAACAAAGCTGATTCTAACTGCTGGTCTACTTGTCTGCTTCTCCCCCTACAGCGAGGAATCCCCTGGAGCGCTGGGAGGCTGTCCCATTCAGTGTCAGAGCAAATGCTAAGATGGACTGAGACACACTACTGACACATGGTAAATATGTGGGGAAGAAGCTGGGACCAGGGAGAGCAGGAAGAGAGGAAAAACAGCTTCTGAGGACTTTATTAAAACAAATAGTTAATGTAATCATTTTGGTGAAACAAACATAGAGGTATGAAGATAACATAATTGAGAGGATGACCAATTTTTTAAATTAATGTAGAGTTTATTCACAATGTTATATTAGCTTCAGTTGTATATTCAAATTTTATAGATTATATTCCATTTGAAGTTATGATAAAATACTGGCCATATTCCCTGTGCTGTGTAATATACATCCCTGTAGCATATCTAGTTTATACATAGTAGTTTGTATCTCTTAATCCCCTATCCCTATCTTCCCTCTCCCAACTGGTAACCACTAATTTGTTCTCTATATCTGAGTCTGTTTCATTTTTGTTATATTCACTACCTTGTTTTATTTTTTAGATTCCACAAATAAATGATAGCAAACAGTATTTGTCTTTCTTTGACTTACTTCATGAAGCACAATGCCCTCCAAGTCCATCCATGTTGCTGCACATGGCAAAATTTCATTCCTTTTTATCCACTGCATATATACACCACATCTTCTTTATCCATTCATCTGTTAATGGACACTTAGATTGGTTCCATATCTTGACTATTGTCGATAATGCTGCCATGAGCACTGGGGCGCAGGTATCTTTTCAAATCAGTGTTTTTATTTTCTCGGACTATATACTCAGGAGTGGAATTGCTGGGTCACATGGTAGTTCTATTTTTAGTTTTTTGAGAAACTTCCATACTGTTTTCTACAATGGCTGAACCAATTTACATTCTCACCAACAGTGTACAAGGATTCCCTTTTCTCCACATCCTTGCTAACATTTGTTATTTGTGTTCTTTTTGATGATAGCCATTCTGACAGGTGTATGGCGATATCTCATTAAGATTTTGATTTGCATTTCTCTGATGATTAGCAATGTTGAGCATCTTTCCATATTCCTGTTGCCATCTGTATGTCTTCTTTGGAAAAATGTCTATTCAGGTCTTCTGCTCATTTTTTAATTGTGTTGTTTGGTGTTTTTTTTTTTGATATTGAATTGTACGAGCTATTTATATATTTTGGATATTAACTCCTTATCAGTCATATCATTAGCAAATATTTTCTCCCATTCAGCAGGTTGTCTTTTCATTTTGTCAATGGTTTCTTTTGCTGTGCAAAAGATTTTACATTTAACTAGGTCCCATTTTTAAATTTTTGCTTTTGTTTCCTTTGCTTTAAAAGACAGATCCCCCCCCCCCCAAAAAAAAACTGTTGCTGTGGTTTATACCAAAGAGTGTTCTGCCTATGTTTTCTTCTAGGAGCTTTATGGTTTTCAGTTTTCTGGGGTCTTTCATCCATTTTGAGTTTGTTTTTGTATACAGTGTGAGAAAATTTCATTTTTTTATATGTAGCTGTCCAGTTTTCCTGGCACCACTTAATGAAGAGATTGTCTTTTCTCCATTGTATATTCTTGCCTCCTTTGTCATAGGTTAATTGACCATATATGTATGTTTATTTCTGAACTTTCTATTCTGTTCCACTGATCTATGTGTCTGTTTTTATGCCAGTATCATACTGTTTTGATTATTAGAGCTTTGTAGTATAGTCTGAAGTCAGGAAGCATGATACTGTCAGCTCTCATCTTCTTTATCAAGACTGCTTTGGCCCAATGCTTTTTTGTTGTTTAATCAAACAACTCTCCTGTTGGCCAGAGTGCCCCCTTGAGAGATGATGGTTCACAGGAGGCTACCTGAGCCAATAAATCTGGGCACAAGTTGTTTTCCCCTCCTTTATACAAAGGGGCTTTCAACATCTAAATAGTTTTGAACAAAAGCAATTTTCATGCTTTGATTTTTATGCTTCTTTAAAAGCAGAGGCTAACAAGAGATCTACTGAATCAGCATTACACCGCACAGATTGTCTATGAGAGTGGCAGCCCCTGGTGCCATGCAGAGGACAACCAGAGGCTATAGTCAGCCACTCCAGATTTGCTTTGGGCTTTAAATTCTTGTCCTGGCTATAATTTTTCAGATCTGTTGGTTTGAAAGCATCATTCATGGTCCTAACTTCAGTGCTGTATTGACATCTGGGGGCTAAGGATGAAAGAAAATGTCTGTAACAAATATAGGAACTTTCAAAAATAGCAGCGAGCATTGATTCAGCACCTACTATGCATCAGACGGCCATTCATCTTCCTGTCTGTCTAATCTCTCATTCCTCAGAATAACCATGCAAGGTACATGTCATCACCAGTTTACAGATGAGGAAAACAAGGCTCAGAAAGGTTCAGTTTGGTGATTGCCCCAAGCACACACAGCTGACTAGTGGTGGAGGTAAGAAGCAATTTGAGGAACGAGAGGCACCCCAACCCCAAGCCTGCTTGTCATCACCATTCTTCTGAAGAAATGACTCAACTTGTATCAGGCACTCTGTTGACATCCTATCAAAATTTAACGTTTTTGCTCTTCCTCATTTTACTTTATGTGCTTCTGCTTTTCCTTTTTGTTCCTTCCCTGCCCCTCTTTTTCCTACTCCTATTCTTTCTATTTTTTTTTTTTGTGGCATTTGATAAATCTTAGTTGAAAATTCTTTAAATAGTGACTGGGGGTCTTCTGAAAAAACATGACATCAAATAAATTTTAAATCCTTAAAAATGATTATTAATCCACATAGTTTGGATAAATATATTTAGGCTTTCTGGTACCCTGAATATTGGACAAATAAATTCTCTTGGAATCTTCATATTCACACATACATACACACACACAATAGAATCATTTTTTTCAATCAGAAATGACATTTGCTTTTGAAATGATTATTCAATATTACTCTCACCCTCAGCCAAGGTTTTCATAATGCCTGGATAAACAAAAAGGGAGTCGAATGCTGGATTATTCAGCTTTTTTCTTTTTTTTTTTGCACAGTGTGATAAATAGTGATTAAAAGTATAAAATGCATGTTAACAATACAAAACAGAACCATCTCCAATGCTTTGCAGAATATAGCCTTCATATCATTTTCTATAGCCAAAGAACCCTTTTTTTAAGTAGAGCCTAAAAGTGAGACAGTAATAGCTCATATTTAGCATTACCTAGTTTCTCTATAGGCGACAGGTTTATGTATCGAGAGAGTAAAAAGATATCCATTAAAATCATTTAAAATGATTTAGCAACATTAACCACAAAACACACACACACGATGATGAAGAAAGTCCATTTAAATAACATGTCTAGAGCAAGACACAAAGAAAGGAAGGTAGCAGTCACACGGCAGGGTTTTGGTAACAATATGTCAATAAAAAATAAGAATATGAAATGAACCAACCTTAATGGGAATTCACAAGTATACCTGTCTTAACAAGATGGATAAGTTCCTAAAAAGTTCTGTATAAACACAGGATTTTTTTTCATAATTACTAAGAGAAAAAACCAAATACTATCTTGGAGAAAATTTCCCTACAAGGAGACAAATACTGTTACATGGCAAACAAACATCTTAAATGTCTGAAATGATTTAAAAATTTTATAATAAATGATGATTTGTATAACAGCATGTTTTCTAAAAATGAGGTAAACCTGTATGTCACAGAGAATATGGAAAGTGGAGGGAAAAAAACCAGAGGGCTAATTTCCATTTCACTTTTGGTATTTAAATGCCACAGTGATAACTGAACACTGTAAAGAATCGAATAAATTATTGTTAAGTTGTCTTGTAAATTGCTCAGGCCTTCAGTCTACAGTCAATAAAATACACACCTTGCCTGTGGTTTACTCAAGACTATAGAAATTCAGAGTAATCAATCATTCCAGGTGGCTTTCATAGCTTTCAGGCAGCAAGAACTGTATTTTTTTGAAAGCAGGCAATTAATTAGTAGATGTTATTAAATCACAATTTTCCATATTAAACTATTTCCTATATAAACTAGCTTCCTGGTGTGCTGACTTGTAAAGACAGGGTTACCCTGAGTTCACCCAACAGACAGTTAATAGGTAATTTTTGTCTCTGTATTTTCTGATTCTACAGAATGCATTCTTTCTGCTGTTATAAAAAAATAACTTCTGAACAAATATTTTCCAAGATTTTTCTTATATTACTGTAGCATAAATTAAATATTTTTAGACTACCTGAATCCTAACATTACCTACTGTGATATTTCTTATACCATAAAGGAAACTGTAGCATAATTTCAAATTATTCCATAATTGATGGACTAGTTACAGCTATTCTACAACAAAAGTGCAATGTTTAACAAATACCTTTTCTCTATTACAGTATAAAACAGCCTTTTGACTTTTAGTTTAAAAAGATTGTGATAAATGACCATTAATTCAATGCATAAATTCTATCTAATAATGATCTAAATTGACCATTATGAATGATGAATGGAAAATGAATTTGAAATAAGCATATACTTCACATGATCCTGGCATGTATGAAGACACATTCAAGCAAATAAATGTATTTGATTAAAGGTAAATATGAACAAAATCCAAAAAAAGTAGAAAGAGATTATTTTTTCCCTTCCTTACTATAGAAATTTACTAGTTATAATGCTTAAATTGCAGATCTCTTCTTCAACGGTAACTTTTGTTAAAAGATCTCTAACAAGACCCCACTGCTGAATTATGTAACATCAGGATATGCGGCTATGATTTCTCTGCTCTGTACCAAAAGGAAAAAAAAAAACCTAAAAATGTTGTTAATGTTTTAAATTAAGAATACCTCTAAATACTTCTAAATCAACTGTGACATCTTAGTACAGAGCTAGGTCTCCTGAATGATTGCAGTATAAGAGATGACAAGTGATATAAAGAGTAATACCAATTTTCACAAAATCCAAACTTTGTAGCATACGAATGGGCCCCACAGAAGAACAAAACATCCCTTCCCAGATGATGTACAGTACAATTAATCATAAAGGTGTGGCAACACTTTTGATTGTGATCAGCCAGCTGGAAGGATTATCAAATAAACAATCTAGCTATTGCTGCCTTGCTAGAAAACTGATCATTCTTAGCAGTGAATATTAATCATCACTTTTGAAAAAGATGAGAAGAAAACTAGCTTTGTGAATTATTGCACACTTTCCTGCAAATGCACAGTAGGTAAATCAACAGTCTGTCTGACCATTATCAACACAGCATATTTTAATATATTGGATATAAATAATTGTCACTGAAAAATCATCTGCTGTGGTGTTCAGATAAAGCTATAGAGATCTGCCTTGTTACCTAGCAACTGGGCAAGTAACTGCCATACTGCAAAAAAAAAAAAAAAATCCTTATTTTTTTAGGTAGAGAGAATGTTCATAAGACGCCACATCAAGATGTTAATAAAGCCAAAGTATATATTAAGACACAACTGCTAACTATTCAGATGTATCCAAAGGCTACATTTTGAAATACCATGTAGTAAAGAAAATGGTCAATATTTAGATCTATTATTTGAGCTGGTCATGAACAAAAATGTTCTGTATAGTATTTTTTTTAAAGAATCACCATATATTACTAATTTTTCATTTATATGGTTTCATAGATAAAGGAATTCAGACAAAATTTTTATGTACTGATTTCTATTTATTGAAAGGGTGATGCTTGCTTGTTTAAAATTCAATAAAACTGTTCTAAGTAATTAGTTCACTGTCAGGGATCCCAATTACTTCTTACATTTTATAAAACAGTTTAATGCATTAAATTTATATCATTTGGGGGAGTCTGGCTTGCCAGCCAATACAAGCTCTTGTTTCAATTTTGCTAAAGATCTGAATTCAGGATTGTCGGTGCATGAAATTTCGCTGGGAGAGATCCAGGTAGGTGATTAGGACAATTATATCATTTGACTTCTTTGGTTTACAAAATTCAGCACGTGGCCAGTCTTCAGGTCTCAGGGTGAAAGGAGTTCCTTCTGGTGTGCAATGCAGGCAGACTGGCCACAGCCCACGTGACCATGGTTGTGTGAGTGAGGAAACCACATGGCATTTGGAAATGAGAAGAGATTGTTCCATGGGCAGAGACAGCTGTGACTGCTAAGGTCCTCACAGTCCCTCAGACCCACTGCTTACAGCTGTGCGTCTATAACGTATGATGCTTTCACTTACACTTGTGCAAAGACACAAAAGTGCTTTGAATTATTACATGGAATTAATATAAAGAAGCATAATTAAGGAAGAATAAAGCTATAAATTAAGTACTTGGTAGTAGAATCCATCCACATTGTTTTCATCGGTTGTTACTCATTCTCACACTATTACCAAGCCCTTCTTTTTTGACTTGAGATGTAATCTGCATTAAATGTGCTAAATAAATCATTTTTACTTCAAATCAATAGGAGGATAGAAAACAGTGTTTGAGTTTGGGGTGTGGGTTTTAGGAGAAGGCAGCGGTTCACAAACCCCAATGTTTCTGAGAACTGGTTGAAGATAATTGGCCATACGTCTCACATCTCGCTTGAGAGGAATGGGAATGTTTTATACATTTACAGTGTTTTTCTTTTACACAAGCACTTCACATATATTGCTTTATTCAACACTCACACACGTGGATATATATCACCATGTGACAGTGAACTGGAGCTAAGGCAGTGGCCCACTGAAGGCCACTCAAGCTGGTGAGGAACAGAGCTGGGACTCATGTCTGGATTCCCAGGTCAACGTCTTTCATAAAATATTAGGCTTTTAGTTTGAATAAAATTATTTCACTTAGTATAGAAAAGCCTGAATTTCATTTGCTATATGCACTCTGTACGCATAAATAACAACTGAATTTTTAAAGTGATGAACAATGTCATAAGGTTATTGTCCCTGTCCACAAAGAGCTTAAAGTCTCACGGAGAACACAACACATCTGCACAAATACCCAAGCCCAAGGCACAAAAAGCTGGGAGTTCAGAGAAGAGCTGGATTATTCCTAATGGAAGGACTGCACGGAGCAAGTGACAGACATGCCCTGGAAGAGAGGACAGCATTTGAACCAGCGTGAGCAAAAGCATGAGGGGAGGTGTGTTTGGGATGCAATCCTAGTTGACCAAAATCTCCATAATTTACTCCTTACACTGGTTAACCTTTGTTATATAGAAGACTATAAAAGAGTCTACTTCCACTTGCTTTGGTTAATAAGATCATCAAAAAAATTTTACATTTCTTGATAAAATTGTACAATTTAAGATAAATCATGCTGAATTTTACAGCAAGAGGAAAGACTGGCTTTACAAATGAGCCTAAAATCCTGGGAGATTAGTAGCTGAAAGTTGTGTGACTAAATAACTTCTCAAAAAAGTAAATATATGTAAAGTGTTTACAACAGTGCCTGTCACAATGAAAGGATTACACGTGGTTGATACTATTTTTTTTATTATTGTCATTATTACTGGCAGAGTTGGATCTAGAGTCCTTTTCCTAACTTTCAGTGTTCTTTTCATTAAGCACATTATCTCAAAATATAACAGTGCTTTAAAATGTACAGTTTATAACTTCTTTGAGCAAGAGTTGTATTTCAATTGTAAAAGTATGTAGTAAATAAAAATGTACATACCGATTCACTTTGAAAACAAAAAATTGAGTCTTTCTAACTAATAATTCATAGCACTTTATTTAAAATCAAATCTTGATTATCTTCAAATACATATAACTGATGTGCTAAGAGCTAAAAAGCAAGTCTAAATGATCTTTGAAAGGCCACACTGTACAGTGTTACTGTGTAGGTCCAGAAGTATAAAATTTCCCACCTTTCTAATGTCCCTTGATCTACATTTCTCACTAATTCATACCAAACATTAACCTGATACATTTATACTGAAAGATTTCAGACATCAGTTAGATTAAGAACAGTTTATCCATACACATACACATCTTCATTAGTACACATTCATTATACATTTCCCAACATTTACATTCTCTCTCCTTAAGTGATCTCACCCAGGTGCGTGCTTTTAAGTACCACCTATATGCTGAGCATCTTTCCCTGAGTTTCAGACTAGTAGATCCAACCACCTGCTTGACATTTCCATATGGATATCAAGTTTCTTATTCTTAAAATGCTTCAATCAGAACTCTTGATTCCTTCTCCCACCACTAGCCCAATCTGTTCATCACCCATCCAGCTGCTATGGCCAAAAATTTAGGTGTCATCCATAACTCCTCCCTTCCCTTCATCTTTTAAATTAATTCATCTCAAGACATCTAAATTCTATTTCCAAAATGTATCCCAGAGTCTGATTTAAGATGGCAAATTTAAACTGCCTCACAGAACCTCCCTCTGTAAATACCTAACAAAATGTGAAAAAAATAGTATGCAGTGAAAAAAAGAAAAATCAACAGTAACCAATCAAGAAAAGGAACTTAAACAAATATAAATAAAGGTCAATACTGACAGCCAAGGAGAGAAACAGAAGATTCTGGAGCAGGATAAAGAGACATGGTGTTGCTTGGTTCCCAACCCTGTTCTCACTCCCTAGAGAGGTGAGTCAACAAAATTCTGACAATTCTCACTTAATAATACTAAATTTAGAGAAAGCACACACTTGGTGAATATCCTTATCTGTTTCCTCTCTCTACTAAGGAGTAATGGAAACATACAAAAAGAGAGAAAGGAAGCAAAGTGCTGAGTCCATGGAACTGAAGACTCCAGGGCTGCCCACCATGATGAAGAAACCAGTGAAGACATTGGTTACCTCCAGGGTGGCTGTCAGCTCATATGGAACCCTTTAGTAAATTATAAAAAGGCTTTCTTTGGTATCTCCCACCCACCTCCTCCCAGTTTGGTGAAATGAATGCTGATAATAGGGACATTCAGCAAAACCTGAGAAGGCACAGCCCTGGAAGTCTAACTAGGGCTGCATACAGCATGAGCTACCCCTCTACCATTTCTACCTTCCTTTGCAATTTCCTCATGCTTCAGAAAAGTAGATAGATCCAGGCAGTAAAACGTAGCTCAAAGAAAAAATCAAAGTGGTCCCCAAAAAGGTGCGAAGTGATTTAAGAAGTTACTTACACCATGTCTGGGTAAAGCTTCCAAGCACCAGTAAGATGATTT
The DNA here is from genome assembly GCF_048773025.1 of Camelus bactrianus. Lineage (NCBI taxonomy): Eukaryota > Metazoa > Chordata > Mammalia > Artiodactyla > Camelidae > Camelus > Camelus bactrianus. The sequence goes on along the minus strand of NC_133550.1, from coordinate 36,439,002 downwards.
AAAAAAAAAAAAAACAGAGAGAGAGAGAGAGAGAGAGAAAGAGCATGGCAAATATGCAAGGAAAGGAGGAAGGAGGAAAGAAGAGAAAAAGAGGATGAAAGAAAGGAGGAAGAGAGGAAGGAAGGGAGGGTAGGAAGGAAGAGAACATACAACGCAACGTTCACAGCATAAGGAACTAAGAAGAAATAGAAGAAATTTGTTCAAAGAAAAAGAAGGAAATCCTCAGACAAACTTTCTACTACAGAAGAATGATTTCAGTAAAAATTGAAGCTAAAGACAGAATAATGAAACACCTGAATGAGATGAAAAGACAGATTGCAGACCTAATGTAACAAATTAGGGATCAAAGAGCATCATTTTAGAATCCATCAATAAATTAGAAACATTAAGAAACAGAGTAGACACTTCTGAAAATTGAATTAGTAACAGAGAAAAGGATTGACATACTGTGAATGCAGATGAAAATGACAAAAAATTAAACTATAAAGAAATTAATAGGTAGGGAAGAGAGATAAAGATGATCCAAAATAAGGCTAACTGATGTCCCTGAAGTAGGTAACAATACAAATGGAATCAAAGTATAAAAGATAAGATATATATTTATACAATGGAATACCACTCAGCCATAAAAACTGACAACATAACGCCATTTGCAGCAACATGGATGCTCCTGGAGAATGTCATTCTAAGTGAAATAAGCCAGAAAGAGAAAGAAAAATACCATATGAGATCACTCATACATGGAATTAAAAAAAAACACACAAAAAAGCATAAATACAAAAAAGAAACAGACTCATAGACACAGAATACAAACTTGTGGTTGCCAAGGGGGCAGAGGGTGGGAAGGGATAGACTGAGATTTCAAAATTGTAGAACAGATAAACAAGATTATACTCTATAGCACAGGGAAATATATACAAGATCTTATGGTAGCTCACGGAGAAGAAAGGGTGACAATGAATATATGTATGTTCATGTATAACTGAAAAATTGTGCTCTACACTGGAATTTGATACAGCATTGTGAAATGATTATAAATCAATTAAAAATGTTTAAAAAAATAAAAAAATAAAAGATATGATATAATATCAGCAGATTTAAAGAGCATATTGTGTTGCAGAAAATTCTGACAGAACATTCAACACCTGACATAACCTAGCTATGCTACTGAGCTATAAGGATAAAGAAAGAATTCTTTGCTATCCAGGCAAAGCAAAAAAAAAAAAAAAAAAAAAAAAAAAAAGAAAAAGCAAATCATCTACAAAAGATGGCTTCAGATGGCACAAGTAATAGTGAATGTTATTAAAAAATGGAGTAATGGCTGTGAAAATATAAGGGAGAGAAAACATAACACAAGAATATTATTCTCAGCCTTGATATTGTTCAGTTACAGAAGTAGTAGAAAGATACTCTCAAATATTAAAAAAAAAAACAACACAAAACCCTCAGAAATGTAGTGGCTACAAGTCCTTCTTGAAATAAGAACAAAAAGCAATTGACAATGAAATCTAGACCAGTAAGAGATGAATCCAAGAACTCATTTAGAAATGGAGAAGCTATACTAAAGGACTGGGAAACATTGGGTCTATTTTAATAGAAGACTTTATATTAAATAAGCTTGGTGATTATGATTTTATAATTACAGAATATAAAGTGTTATAACATGATCAATATAAGTTAAAATTATTAGCTGAGGAGAGGAGATGGGGAGATAATGTATTTTAAATTGGAATATGTAGTATAAAAAGCATAATGATTCCAACCCTGAGGCAAATTTTCTGTAAGACTACTTAAGTTTCAAGGCCCTTCACCTCCATGAATGATTTGCTTCTTCCTAGGCCCTGGGAGGGGTCACAGCAAAGCATCCACAAGACCATGTTTTTGTAAAATACATTGTTTTCTTAAAGAGGAGTGCCAACCTGTATCACCTTCCTACACAGTCTTAATCCACTTCTGCTCAAACCTCTTATCATTTTTCATTTTGCTTAACTGTAACCATTTAAAAACTATTAATAACCATTAATCATAACCATTTCTCTTAAACATAGGGGAGATCTTTTAGGAAATAACTTGTAGTAGGGAGACCTTTGTTTGAAGTTCAATAATTTTTTATGCTGTTAGATACAAGAATACAAATTATAATACTTTTTATTTAAAAATAGCATCTCCAGTATGATTCCACTGTTGCCATTATTATAAAAGTATTTCTCTCTACTCATGAATCCATTTATCAACCTCTTTGTATATATGCCTAGAAAGATGCCTTAAATGATATTAGTCTAATGTTAAAGATGGCTCATTCTGGGTGATGAGATTTAGGGTACTTTAAAAATTTTAATATTTTTATGAAGTGCATGACATGAATTATGTATTATGATCACATATCAAATATCAAAATATCAAAAATAATACAGTGATTCTTTTTTTCCTTAAAAAATGCTGAGATATTACTTTGGATGGTGAGAACTATGGAGAATTGTTTTTTGTTTTTGTTTTTGGTATTTTCTTATATTTTCAGAACTTCAAAAACGCTTTTTACAATTTGATATTCTGAATCTTTCCACATCTCTTCTTTGTTTACTATCACCACCCTAGTCCAAATTGCTATCATTTCTCGCCTGGACTACCATAATAGCCTTCTACGTGGTTTCTCTGTGTCCACTCTGGCCCTAGTATTGTCTACTCTTCACAGAGCAGTCAGTGTTTTCTTTTCAAAGGTACAGTTGTCGTACTGCTGCTTTAAATTCTCCACTGGCTTCATGTTGTTTTTAGGCCCAGACCCTTCGCCATGACTGGCAAGGCTGACCTGAGTTGGCCAGGACCCAACCACAATGGACTGCTCTCTGTTACCCAAACAAACTGTGCTTGTTCCCCACGGGCATTTACGCACATGGGTCCCTTTGCCTGAGTGCTCCTTCCCTGGGTTTCTCTGCGTGGCTGGTCCCTGCTCGCCACTCTGTGTTTGAAGGACACCTTCTTAGGGAGACCTTCTCTAACAACTTTTGAAAAGTAGCATCCTTCCCCTTCAGGACACTCTAAAGCATTTCACCTTGTTATATGGCCTTCATAGCACTTACCACTATCTGAGGTTATCTTCTCCATTTATTTATTTACTTGCTTTGTATCATCCTCCCCTACTAAATATCTGCTCTAGAAAACAAAGTCCTGGTCTATTTTATATCTCCTGTCCTAAGAACATGCCTAGAGGACAGCTGACATTCCATAAACTTTTCTCAAGTGAATGAATACACACAGATATTGTTTCTCAGCTTAAAAAGAAGGGTTGTGTTTGCAAAGCTGTCTTTTAAGTCAGTTGTTAAGAATTCAGAATTCAACTTCCTTCAACTAAGCCACAGTACAAATAATAATAAATTATCAAGTTTAGCCCACAAATACCTGCTGGACTCATAAAGGGCTGAAATTCTGTATACTGCCACAAAAATACTAGAAAATCAACATGATAAATTATCATTGGCATAATATGCGATTACAAAGAAATATTTTAATTTATTTAAATATGAATAAATTACAGTTTTATTTATCCTTCATACTGGTGGAGACATTTAAGGATATTCTGAAGAGGGCTTCGGGTCATTTTCAAGGGTTGTAGAGCTTTCTGGTCCTGGTTTTTTATTGCATATAACCTCACTTTAAAATGTATAGTTTTCAGTTTCTTTGATCGCAGGCATATCATTATTATCACCCTGAATAAATACCAGCCGCGACTTGGGTCACTGTTCGTATAAAAAATGTAAAAGAGGAAATAATAAATAACAGAGAGATTTTTCCGGAGGTATTAGGAAAGAGGAGACTAAGAAAAGGCATTAAAGAGGCTGTGTAGTTTGAAAGTGACCTGAGCTAAGAGTAGTGAATGAGGGGACAAGAAAAGTTAGCACTGAGTGGTCAGAAGAAGATGGGGAAGAAAGGCTTCTCCTATTAGCTCCTGGGAATTTTCATCTTCTGAGACAGCTTGGTTCCTGTCAGGAATAGTTCTGGGTGGATGAAAGGAGGGAGTGCCGGCGTGTAAATAATGCTGAAACTTGGGAGGGACTCTTTATTTCTAATTTGAAGCTTTGTCCTGAATTTGGTTTGGCATGAGTGTGTCTGACTAATCTACCAGTAGAGTGAAATAAATAGCATCACTCATATCAGGAGTACCAACCAACCCTTGGGAGGTATTTAGGAGGCAATGCCAGACCTTTCATTCCAGAGAGAAAGCTATACTACTAGCTATACTACTAGCAAACAATTTGAACCAATTATTTTTACCTTAAATTGACAGTTAAGACAGACAAAAAATGTTATTAAGAGCCAAGTTAGATGCTGCATACAGTTTACAAGTCTTTTCTGAAGACATGAATCATGCAGACAAAGAGAAACGGCTTATTTTTGCAGTTCCATTTTATATTTCTAGAAAAATAACTACAGCATGGTCATGATTTCTCAACATCGGCAAATGAGATTTTTATGAACATTACACAACACAAATCACCACCTGTTGCAATTACAGCTATGTGCAAGTCACTCCCAAGCCTTAACTGAAACCAAAATATAAACCATAAAACCTACAGTTACCAAAAATTATTCTAACCGAAATGTGCTACAATGACAGGATGCTCAAATAGTCTTAAAATATAATTTTCTCTTGCTATGTGTCTTAGTTTTAAAATGGCCATAAAACCAACCCCTGACCAATGCTACAAGAGCTACCAAACTGAGCACCATTAAACATATGGCCAAGCAGCGCTGAGATCGTGCTGGGGTTGCCCTCTGATTCCCCTGTGCTTCAAAGGTGGCTGCCCATAGTGACAGAGGTACTGGAACACGGTACTCATGGGAATCTAGGACAAGCTCAATGCAGCCTTTGATTCTCCAGAGCCTGTTCTTGTGGTTAGTCCTGTGAAGTTAGTAATTTCAGTTTAGTTACATTAATTTTAAACCCCCAAAAGATATAGCCATAAAAGCCATTTATAGAACAATTCTGTTTTGAGAATTTACCTAGAAATACACTATAAAGTATTTACTAACAGAAAGGATCAGAACATGCATTTTTGCTTCTTCCAGTTCAAATCTTGTATTGATCTTCTCTGCACTTCTCCCTATTCCCATATAAGAAAACTACCAGTAAGTCTGCTCTGTAAATACCAGAATCGAGAGATACTGGCTAAAGATAAAATTTTTAAGGGAATTAATCTTGGATTTTATCTAAACAAGCTATTCTCACAATTTTTTTAAAGAAAAAAAATGACTCAGCTTAATCATATTTTGACTTCTAAAAAAACCATCTCATGATTTCACGAAGAGAAAGCAAAAATCAGATGAACAAGAACAATTTTCATCTCACACTAGAATTACAAGAAAGGTTAATTTTTACATGAAAATTCCATCTACATAAAAATAGATTTCTGGAACAATGCATTATTGACAGATACGTGGGAAGATAAATGCACTCATGTAAATGTTCTTTCTCAACCAGATTATTAAATACATTGACAGTATTGCACTTTGAAAACAATCACTTTTAAAGAAATCAAATATTAATAAAAAAGTAAAGACATCATAGCTAATGTAATCTTTCACCAAAGAAATATGCATGCAACACTATTTCCAAGGCTTACTGATATACAATGCTATTAAATTCCACAGCAAACATTTATGCTTTGTTACTGGCTACTGTCCATGAAAGGAAACAAACGGGTAACCAATGAATATATTTGGAATCTGTTCACACTTCTGTTAATTACTGGTGGCCTATGGAAGACCTTGTACTTTGATTACTGGTAGTGACACTTGTAAATGCTAAATCTGAGTTACTGCTATAAATCCAAAATGTGTAAAAATCAAACATATCTATGGGAATATAAATGTTTTACTCATGGTCATTAATGACTTTTATCAAGCAGATCTTCTAATTAATTTTGCTAATTGTTCATTTCTCCTGGGACTTTAACTGGCTTGATGGATATTAATGTGACATATGTTGACATTAGCATCTGGTCAGAAATAAGAACATCAATAAAATCTACCTGGTGTTTCTACAGACTCTGCCAATGCTATAAACACTGACAATGCCAAAACATTTATTTCAAGGTAATATTTAGAGAACATGTTTGCCTTCCATTTAGAGAAAGAGTAAACCTGCTTCAAAACACATAGTACTCAAAAATGCTTATTCAATGAATGATGCAATGAGATGACTTAATAAACTGGAAAATATTTGCCTACATTTAAAAGAGGATGATAACATCACAAATGAATATTGTGAATGCCTTTCCTGTACAATGCCTGCTAATTTTTACCCTATTTAAAATATGTACAGTAATTTTGAACAAATATTACTATTTTAAAGAAAGCCATTCCCTAACATTTCAGACCAACTATACCATATGCAGTAGATTAACAGACAAGAAATGTATCAGAATGCAATACATGTATACAAATTTGGTTAAAACTACAAACTTTTAGATTGTTAATAACTATCCAGTGATTGTCATTTTAAACTGCTGACAAATAAATGCACTTACAAATTAAAAAAAAAAAACTAGCTACCCCCAAATATCTTACTAAACATTATATTATGCTGTACCTATATCTCAAAAGTATTTTAATGGAGATTTGATCTCCAAGGAGAGGCAAAATCTTCGTTCTCTCTCTCTCTGGTCTCCCTCAGGGGAACTGTAACAATATAGGGTCTCTCATTCCTAATACGTGGACATATTATTCCTCTACTGTCACTGATGAAGAAAAAATATTACTTCTACTAAAAGCGCCAAAGTGCATCAAGCAAAGTAACTCCAATGCAGCAAAATTAACTTTTGGCGATTAGCTACTACAGGATAAAATTCCTATCATTGAAAAAGCAGTATTGACTCTTCACTGCTTTTTCCAACATCGTATTTCCCCCTGTATTCTGAAGTTAAAAAAAGTCTTTGTAACATTTTTTTTAAATGATATGTCACTAAGTCTCCTAGGTAGCATGCATCTGTTTTAATTTCGCTTGTACCAGTTACTCCTTTCTCCTCCATCTGAGTACAAGAGGATCATTGCCATCACACCAAGCACTATTCAGGACTAACAGAACACAATGACAGAACGGAACACTTTTGAAGAAGCCTTTACAGTGGATTAATGCCAGCACACAGTCATTATAGCCTATTTTGTCACAGAGCCATCAACACTATGGACTCAAATAACCCAGACACCACTGGCATCTCCTTGCCCCAGCTCATCTGCTAAGTACAAAGAACACAGGTTGGAAAGAACCTCTGGGAGGTTTTCTAATCTCCTTTCCTCTCGTACTTCCAACTCCAAACCAGCTTGGAATTGGGTCAGAACTTCAACGTGAATCTACCCTAATGTAAAGACTCCCAGAGAGAATTATAGACTCCTTGGTAACTTGCGTCAACGTTGAGAAGTCTTTAAGTTGTATCTAAATTCCTCACATTACCCTTACAACACTATTCCTTCTAGTTCTATTTTTCCAGATGCAAGAGTTCACATTGCATGTATCCTAATCTAGTAAGGGTTTTAGAATCATTGAGGACCCCAAAGTTCACATGCCTTCTATCTACCAATACGACATGTTGGGTGCACATCTGCAGCACCGGGATTAAAATTTTTAGTCTTCTAAAACTAACATTTCAGACACTCAGGGAAGAGAAATAACTGCAGCCAGGACTAGCATTCCTGGCCAGTCTCTGAAAATGCAAAGCTTCCCTGAGCTGCCCATTTGTTTTAGGGGCTCCTGTTTTTAGACGGCTGGTTTTCTTGGAGGAAAAAAAAAACAAATAACAAACAAACAAACAAACAACCGCAGCGGTGACAGCATCCTTATAAAAACAACATCTTGTTTGCCTTCGGCAAGTTTTAGCCGGGAGTAAAATTGCATCCAAGTTACAACACGGAAATTGGGATTTCAATGTAAATGCTGACCCGACCTTTACGAAAACAGCAAATTGCAGTCTCTGCTGCTGTATTACTGCTCTCCAAGGCGTAGCATTGAAAAGTCCAAGCCCACTTTCCCCTTCGATTAATCAGTGTATAAAGAATACGAGGACAGAGGGCACGTTCAACACCAATCCTTCGTCTATTCTTCCTGCTAGTCCTGAAAGGTGATTCAAAGCGCACCTGGAAATTACATGGGTTGGTATGGCTTTTTAATACTGAAGACAAATGACCTCTGGAAAATATCTACTCGTGAAAGTCAAATCATTTGGAAAGACATCCGGCAATTTACCGCTTCAAACTCCTTTGCAACCCCGAAGAAGAGGAAAGGAATGGGAAAATGCGCCCAACCCGAGGGGGAAATCCAGTAACCAAACCACGTTTAAAGAAAAAAAAAAAACAAAAAAACAGAAAAACCCACACAGTGGAGACCTCCAGCCTGGCTGCAACAAATGCCCCAGCAAACCCCTTCCGCAGCCTTTCTGGATTTTCAGACCCGGCTTCCTTTTTTCCTCCTGCCCTAGCTGCAGCACTTCTCGAAACCGCATCTTGGCGAGCGGGGGCCGTGGACGGCTGGGGAGCGGTGCCCTGCGCCGCCCGCAGCCACGCTGTTACTCACCCGAGCCGCTCGGAACTAGCGACGGCAGCGGCCGCGGGCTGGCTGCGAGCCGGGATCCGCGAGGGCTGGCGGGCTCCGGCCCCCGAGGACGCGGACATGTGGCTGGAACCTCCGCTCCGCTAGCCGTTGCTTCTGAGCATCTTTCTGGGCGCTCCCAGCAAATGAGAGCGGCGAGGCGAGGGCGAGAGCGCCGAGGAGGGGCAGGAGAGGCGCCGAGCCTGGCCGCTCCGCACCGAGCGCAGGGTTCTCCCCGCGAGCTCCCCGGGCCCGCGCGCGCGCCCCCCGCGGCGCCCCCAACCCGCCGCGCGCCCTCGCACGCGCCCCGGCCCCACGCGGCGCGCGCCAACCCGGGCGGCGGCGGCATCTGCGGCGCGTCCTCCCCCGAGCGCGGTCTCCAAGGCGGCTGGCTGCGCTCTCTATTGTTTTGCGGCTGCTTCCCGAGAGTGGGCGGCCGGGGCGGGTGGGAGGTGTTGGCTTAGTTGCCAGGAGGGCTTACCACTCAGTCGGACCCTAAGTGCGAGAGCGACGCGGGCTCGGGTACGGCGCGCGGGGGCTGCAGGGCACCTAGCACCACGGGCTGCCGGTGCGCGGGGGCTTCCTCCTCCCGCACTCGCTCCAGCTCGGCGCCCGGCGCATCCTGTGTTACTATGGATATCTCGCTCTTCGCCACCCCCTCCTCGCACTCCGAGAGGCCGCCGCAGAGGCAGCAGCCAAGCAGCTCCTTAGGCGCCCAGGTGACCAGCTCGGCAGCAGCAGTGGCAGTAGCCGCCACCGCCGCCGTCACCGCGGTCGCCGCCGCTAGGGAGAAGAGGAGGAAGGGGGGAAAAGGCAGGTCCTGCTCTATCCCCCGAGGCCACTTCGAGTTTCCTCCCACTAACCAAGCTGCTTCGAGTTCACCACTTACGAGAAGCCACAGCAGTCCTCAGCTTGAGTGACTGGTGGTGGCACTACCCTGAGCGACTGTTCCAGCTGCTCTCAGAGGGCAGTGATCGGCCCCCGGTAGACTTGGAGGGTCATGGTTAAGAATTTGAGTAAGATTTTATCTGATTCAAACACCCCTCATTCCCACCCCCAGTTCCCACAAAAGTTACCGTTGTACAGTCAACAGTTGTAGAAACTTACTTTTGCAAAGGTTTCTTTTCAAAATTATGCCAATTAAATGAAGTACATCTGACCTTAAACGACGAGGCTTTTCTTTCGTACATATTTTTAAATCCCAATGGTGTTTCCTTGCCATAAATAAATAAAAATAACGTGTGGCTTACAGACCGCCTAGTACCATAACATTTGAATGAACATATCTAGCAACCCACGCACTTCAGTTCCTTGGTGTTTCAGTGTTCCATCCAAAAGCCTGAGTTGCCCACTTAGTCTGGGATACGAACCACAGATTCCCACAGGGGATAATCAATGACTGAAAACAAAGTAACAGCACCCAAACAGTCTGTGAAAATAGGTTGGAATGAAGGAACTCTAAATAAAAGTATTTAAGGAAATGTATAACATTATGATGAATTCCAAACAGTTCTCAGAATCAACCGGTTGTTCAGGCACATACACTTTCTAAACTTTTAGAATGTGCATCTGTTGTCTTAAAACCAAAGAAAACAACGATTTTGATCAACTGTAAAACATCAGACACTGAAATAGAAATGTTAATCAATGTTTAAAATAATAAGTAATGTTTACTGAGCACTTAGGATTTGCCAGGCATCTGTGAATTATCTCATTTAATTCTCACAACTCTATGCGGTAGGTTTTATTATCATCCTCACTTCACAGATAAGGGGAAAAAGCCTTGGATCTGCAACCAGTAGTTACGGGACAACATTCACTTTCTTAAACAAGAAACACTAAATGTCCACCATTTTGTCTACTGTCATGTCATTGTCTACTTTGGCAACATTCAGGAGAACAGTATACTCTGAAGCCACCCTGCTAGCAAAGGACGGGGATAGGATATAAACTCAGGCCTGTCAGTCTCCAGAGTATGAGCCCTTAGTCATATAGAAACTATTTCTTATTTACATTAGTTCATGAGGCTTACACATATAGAAAGTGAAACAGATTGGACACAACTTGCCTTCTTGACTGGTGTACTCTTTACTGAACATGACTTGCCTCCTTCCCTGCAGCATGTTTGGATGTATCTTTTTTGAGATCAGCAAACTTCTGGTGGGTTTGGAAGTCAGGCCATCTAGTTCTATTTCTCACTCTGCAATCCAAACACATGTGGCTTGAGGTAGAATAGGTGTTTTCTTGGCTTCCCAATCTTGCAAATAATGGAAGAATAACATTTCTCAGGGCATCATTCTCTTTTTGGTATTGTTCTCTGGCAACAATATCGTTTGTTAGCAATGAACTGCAGGCTCTTTAGAAAGGAGTTGTACTATCATTTTTTGTATTGTGTTGAATTCTCTGCACTCTAGAGGCATTTGGGGGCTATAGGCTATTTGTGTGTCTGCAATATCTCTAGAAAGTGATGGAATCTAATTCTCTGTCAGCATTTGTACTTGACTAATGAAAAAATCTTTTTGAGGGAGATGGGAGGGAAAGTTGCTGTCCATGGTGGCTGTCTTTGATGTTCCATTCAGCACAATCAACTCACTGATTAAATTAAATATGATGGTCTTGGAAATTAATTTCAGCATGGCAGTAATGAAATTTGGTGATGACCTCCAGGTATGCGTACTAAAATGTAAAGGTCTTATCAGTATAATCTCCTACTGGTTGGGGTAAAAACATTAAATAATTCACAGAATGATGGCTTTTTACTCTTTGGCACTGAATAGCCCTATCTGTAGTTGAAATTTTAGACATTTTTATGTTTTAGAATAGCATAAAGAATGTAAGAAGTCACCTTCTGAAACTCTCTCATATTGTAGAAAAGGAATTTGATACCTCGAATGGTTAAGCCACGTGCCCAAGGACCTAACCTAATTAGAATCAGAGCAAAACCATGAATTCTTGCCATTTGTTCAGACATTTACCATGATACTGTGGTGACCCAGGATATTCAATGTCAGAATTAGTTTTTCCTTCAGTTACATTTTTGCTAAAAATCAGTCAAGTTCCAATTCATACTGTTTAAAATATAAATGATATGTAGTCTCATGTTCTTTTACTGAGAGGGTATCTATATCTTATTTTTAATACTCTGGTTATATTAAGTAATACATTGTTTCTAGAAACATAAGACAATTTAGAAAAAAACTCTTATAGTACCAATGTCCAAACTCCTTGTATCTCCAGTAAATTTAAAGCATTCATTCCATTACGGTCATCAAGTATGCCACCCTCCTGATATAAATTGCTTATTTAAGAACAGCAGTTTTGTATTTAGAAAGGACTAACATTTGAGATTCTCCAATTTGCATTAAAAATTATCCAGAAGACCATGTTGAATATTCTAGTCTCCAGAAGTCTAAAGATGGTGGTAACATTTCAAAGAGATATCTAAAACACTGATATGAGTCCTTTGTACAGACTAGAGGAACAGAGTTACAAGTTCGGTGGTAGTACTATGCAAATACTTAAGCTCCCAACTTTGGAAATAGACCTGTTGGTTTCAAGTAATGGCTATTGCACTTAGCAGTTTTGTTATCTTGAGTAGGTTACTTAACGTTTTCTAGCTTCACCTTTCCACTTTGTAAAATGAATATGATAATAAAGGAAACTACTCCACAGAGTTCAGGTGAGGAGGAAATGAGATTACCCATGTCTTTCTGATGTGCCAATTTGACTAAGTTATAGTCTCCAGTTACTTAATCAAACACTAATCTCGGTATTGCTGTGAAGGTATTTTGTAGATGTAAGTAAAGTCCATAATCAGTTGACTTTATCTAAGGGAGATTATCCTAGATAATCCAATTCAATCAGTTGAAAGGGCTTAAGAGCAGAACTGAGATTTCCCCGAGGAAGAGGAAACTCCATCTGTGAATGGCAGTTTCAGCCCCTGCCAAAGAGTTTAAGCCTACCCTTCCTGATGGCCTGCCCTACAGATTTCAGACTTGCCCAGCTGGTCCTCACAATCACATGGGTCAAGTCCTTGCAATAAATCTCTTAGTTTATATCTCCTACTGGTTCTGATTCTCTCATTGAACCCTAACTTACATATGTTGTAAAGAATTAACTGTAGTATCTGGCACATAAAAAGCACTCCAAAAATGTGAACTAAAATGTTTTTTAAAAACCTTTATTCAACATCTCTCATATTCATGGCACTGAGGTATGCATTCTGATAAAAATGTCTTAGAGTTCTGAGGTAGAGTAGGGATAGACACCTGCTACCTTCAGTGCTAGTAACCCCAAGCAAGAAGGGATTAAATGTTGAGTAAAATTTCAACAAGGAAACGTGCCAAGGGTGTTGATTGTTCCATCTGGGGCTATGTAGGGGAATCATGCAAATCTAGTATGAGGACAGTTTCCTGAGATAGGAAGACAGTGAACAAAAAGGCAGGCACTCCTTTTTGATAGACCTATATAGATTTAGCATCTGAAACTAGGAAGATCAGTTTTTCATGGATCAACCATAGAATTCTATGGTGTAATACAGATTCATCTCTGACTGCGGGTCTTAAGCCAACTAGAATTATATACAAAAGAAAACTGTCTTGAGATTCTTGGAGGAAGAAATACTCTGTATTTAAGAATGTTAAAGTAAAAGATATTTCTTGTCTCAGTGTTAGCTTATCTTAGTATTCTGTGTTGTTATATTTTATGGATTTTGTTTTAAGCATTTTTTTATTGAAGTATAGTTTATGTACAATATTATGTAAGTTACAGGTGTACAATACAGTGATTCACAATTTTAAAGGTTATACTCCATTTATAGTTGTTATAAAATATTGGCTATATTCCCTGTGTTGTACAATATATCCCTGTAGCTTATTTTATACCTAATAGTTTATACCTCTTAATCCCCTACCCCTATATTTTGGGGAACATTTTTAAGCAAAGAAAAAATACTTCAAAGGTACCATTAATCAGCAGGCATGGCACAAACCTACTTAAGTAGAAGCTGCCTCTGTCCTTCAGAATTATAATGCCGAGCTTACAAAACTTAAAGCTGGAAATATCTTAGATCAGTAAGCAAAGTCCAGGGAGGCAGTCTCAGATGTAAATAGGACTAAAAGTTGATGAGGAAATGAGAGAGATTGAAAATGAAAACCTTCTGACTTGACTTTATATTAAAACTCTGGTTGATTTGAAGTCAATCTTACCTTTGAACATGTTTTGAATTGTGTATTTGTGTGTGTATTTGCTAGGGAAAACTGTCCCATGATCCTTTATACTATATTAGTGATTTTTAAAATTGAAGTATAGTCAGTTATAATGTGTCGATTTCTTGCATAGTCACCATATTAGTGATTTGTTAAAAAGGTAGTGATATAAAAATACTTCTTATTATACCAAGATTTATTGAATGCTTATGATTTCAAATATTGAGTTGGGTGCTCAGGGATAGGAAGGTAGAGTAGAGGTGGACTGTAACTTTATGGAACTCTTTCTCTGGGTAATTCCTTATGGAAATCCTTATGGATTTCAACTGACATGTATCTTTCTCCAGGAAAATTTGAATACACCCCTTGTTTCTGTACTAGCCTAGACAAAATTCTTTTGCTCTCACAGTAACTTTGCTTCTCCTAATATATTGCTTCCCCTACTATAGCATTGATCACTTTGGGGGTAATTACTTGTTTAGTTATGGATCTCCTCATATGACTGCATGTAGTCAAGGACCTTGCTTAAGTGACTATTTACGTTCAGCTCCCAACCCCAGATAGGCATTAGGTGAATACTTACTGAACACTTGAAAGAAAGCTTGAGACATGTTGAATTTTAGCTGCTCTACAAATAGACACATGCAGAAAGCAGATAGAGTATAAATCTGGAGCTGAGAAGAGAGGTGAGGGCAAGAAATACGATTTTCTCTCAACTAATTCCTGGTATTTGGAGGGTCTGGGAGTAGACTGGCATCAACTTGAACCACATGTAAAATTATGAAAGAGAAAGTCTGAGGTCAGAACTCCGGACAGCACCCACATTTTCCATTTTACAATGTGGGATGATACATGGCCTACTGGCTAGGACGGAAAAGTTCTGGGTAACCTCACTCCCAAATAAATCTTTTTAACTACACGAACAAGATTCTAATAGAAAGGTATTTCAGAACTAAGCTAATATAGAGATGGGAGTACTATGAATATGGTTTTATAATCATGATATTGTGGAATTTTACCTTCCAATATGTAGAAAGCAGGGCTTTAAATTTTGCACACACAAAAAAATTGGTATGTGTAAATAGAGGACAAGGCACATGAGTCAGAAAGAAAGAGTCTGTATAATGGCAAAGCAACAAAGTCAAGGAGCTGCACAAGAGGTAGGCATCGGGGAAGGCTCTGAGTGGCGTTCGGGCATGTTTGGCTGTTGGTGGTGTATGTTCACTGCAGGAGCAGTAGGGCTCTCCCTTATACTCAGCGCTTGCTTGTCGTTAAGGAGACAAGTAAGGCATGGGCCACTTTCCAATGCTCATAGATTTAATTATTCTTATTGCATGATCATCATTTTGCTGTGGAAAATTTTCTTTATTTGGATAGCAAATTTAAAACAACTTATAGACTACCTATTAACCACTGGCATATTTGCAGATTTAACTACCAAGCTAACACAATGCAGAGCAGAAGGGACTTATGCTTTTTCCTGAAGTCAAGTAGGCTTGGAATCCAGGGGGAATGAATGTAAACACTGAGGCCCATCTGCCAGAAATGCTCTGCCCCAGCCTTCCAAATTAAGACCTAGGGACTTTTTTTGGTTGCTAACTACATCCAAGGCCTGAGCCATGTACAGCTCCACTGAGCCATTACTAAGACGTTCACTTGCACCCTTTGCTTACAAGCAGCCCCTGAGAATCAGTTTCAGCTGCACGGCACAGGTGTTAGGTACCTCATCCTTCTAACACCTTTAACCAACTGAGCAGCTGTGTTCAACACTCGCAGCAACTTTCAAGGTTAGCCATGAGAAGAGAACGCTCCAATAATCTGATCTGGATGTCTGTTTCACTAAGTGGCTATACATTCCAGATTTCCCAGGACAGCTCCCTTTAAATGAGTCAGGCCATGAGATCTGATTTTTGCTTCAGAAAAATACAATTTGGAGCATAGTGGAGACTCATACTTGGAGACCTTAAGGAGGTAGTATAATGCACAGAGAAAGGCTGTGGGGTCTGACCTGGGTTCAAGTCTGGCTCTATCATTTACTGGTTTTAGACCCTGAGCCAGTTTTTAAGCTTGCTGTACCTCAGTTCCTTCATCTGTCAAATAGGGATAATTGTTCTGTAAGGATGTTGTTTAAGGATTAAATGTGTGCACCCATGTAAAAATCTAGCACAATACCCAGAGCACAAAAATTTTTTAACCAAAGAATTAAGGACACCTTAATATTAATTCATAAGCCTTTAGAATCAAGAGTCTACTCCAACTTACCAACTGAACTAAATAACAAGGTTTATTCCCATAGGACCTTCTAGTGTGTGTATCAGCTGTGTGAGGAAGAGTCCATGTACCTGAGCGTGGATGGTAACTTTCTGGGTGGTAGACACATAATAAAGTTTTTTTTTTTCTCCACAGGATTTTGTGGAGGACAAAATAGCCTCTCATTTGATGGTGATTATATATATCATTATGCTAATTCTCTAGCAATGCACATTCAGGGTACTGAAATATACTAGAGGGACAAAGGGAGAAAAAATTACAAAATAAATACTAAAAATAAGTACTTGATACTAATTTAAACTATTAATTATAACAATATTAATTATATTTATATTAATACAGTAATTATACTAATATTAATTATATTAAAATACTAATTTGGGGTTGGAATCATTGATTCTTAGGATAGGAAGGTATGGTTGATGTTCACTGTTTTTTCTTGCTTAAAACCCATTCCTTCTACTTTTGTTACCTATAGTTTGAATTTTCACTGGGGACCAACCTCTCAGCCCTCAGCCATGAAATTCTAGACAGTCCTAAAAGATCTGACCATGAAGAGGACCCATGATCCACTGGCCTAACAAAGGATTCCATCACACAGCCACAGTGGTTCATTCAGGGAGGGTCAGGACCAGGACTCTTTTGGAAATATTCGGAAAGAGGAGCACTGTCTTCACTAAGGTTTCAGAGTTGATGACACTGTCATTGCCAGGGTGCTGAGCTTAATGTCTGGAGCTGCCAATGGCCATCCTGTGAGAAGGGTCTGTCCCAGAGTGAAGCCAGTGCAAAGGAAGCAGGGCAGAGGTATGGAGTGAGAGACTGAGGGATTCCAGTAATAGCTTTCAAGATTCTGGATCCAGTCCTGCATGAAACCTCTGGACTTTCTCTCTTTTGGGGGCCAGTGAATTCCTTGTTTTGCTTTAGTCATTTTGAGTTGGGTTTCTGGCACTTGTAATTGAAAGTGTCCTGACCTACTCAGAAGGGAACTTAAATATAATCTACCCCAACCTCCCATCTGATGTTTGAATCTCCTCTGTAACTTCTAATGAAAGATTTATTCAGGAAATATATTCAATATCTTATAGTAGCTTATGGTGAAAAAGAACATGAAAATGAATATATGTATATCCATGTATGACATTGTGTTGTACACCAGAAATTGACACAACATTGTAAACTGACTATACTTCAATTAAAAAAAAAAAGAAAGATTAATTCAATCAAGACCGAACTCTTCCAGTGACAGGGAGCTCATTACCAACTGAAGAAGCCTATCTCACTGTCGGGGCTTTTACTGATATAAAAGTCTTTTTGAACTAATTGAAACCTTTTCCCTGAAACTTTCGTAGAGTTACCATTTATTTTGTACCTAGTAGGGGCCAGAGGCCATGTGCTATGTTATGCTCATTCAACTCTCAAAACAACCTTCTGATAAAAATTATTTTAGAAGTCACTGCAGAAATCCAGGTAAGAAATGATCAGTAAGGGCTGTGGGAGTGGGGATAAGGCAGATAAGGATGGATCTGGAGAAATAAAGGTGTAACACCTCAAAGACTTTGCGACTGAATGGAGGGTGAGGGCAAGAGAAAAGGTGGAGTCTAGGAGGACCTCTGGTAATTAGACACATGATGAAAAATGGGAGGAACAACACTGCGTGGGGAAAAATGAAGGTTCTGCTAGTTGTCTGAGGAGATCACTATCTGAAGAGGTAATAAACCAATGGGGTCAATGTTTCCAAGGGCATGTGATAGCTCTATACATTTTTAAAAAATTTAATGGAATCTGATTCAGTGTTAATTGAGAAATCACCAAGAATAGTATTTGCCTAGACTTTTGTCACATGGGTATGGGTAAGAATAACATGTTTATGCTTAGCCCTCAAGACTGGGTTCTCCCTTTTCTCTTCCTGTCAACACCCTGGGAGGTAGAGGAGAGCAGCCAGAGAACTCAGCGTGAGGATGTAGCAGTTTGCCTGAAAAGAGCCACAGGAGACAAGAGTCGACTTTGAGGTCCTAGAGCCAAAGAGAGTGCACACCTGTGGAAGATGTTTCTTGAAGGGAAAGAGGCAGGAAGAGAAGAAACATATTTCTTGCATACCTGTTACATACCAGGCCTCTATGTGCATTACCTCAACAACCCTGGAGGGTTGTTATTATTACTTTAGACCCATCTTTTTTGCAGATGAAGACATCGTAGAGGCTCTGAGAGGTTAAGTAATTTTTCCAAGACCAAACAGCACTAGAATTAAATTCAAGATGTCTGGCTCTGAGATCCATGATTTCTTCCTTATACCATGCAGTCTCCCTAGATAACGAGCAGTTATAAGATATTTTCTAGTTGACAAAATACATTCACATGGTATCTCAATTAACCCTCTAAACAACAACCCAGAGGTTGGTTGACTGGTACTGTTTCTATTTCATAGATGATGAAACTGGGTCCCCGAGAAGTTCGCTGACTTGCTCAAGGACACACAGCTAGGAAATAATAGAACCATGGCTGAAATTCAAAACTCCTAACTCCAAGCCTTGTGTATCTTCCCAGGATACTGCAGCAACTGCACTGGGCAAGACGCTATGAAGTAACCTGTGTCAGAACAGTGACTGATAACAGCTTTGCTCTTAAAACATCCCCTCTCTTGCACTGGTGATAATGCTGTTTTCACCCTCATTGGCTCATGAGGAAAGACCCCCGGAAGAAAGGAACACAGGCTCCCTGGAGTTTCTAGGTGGGGGTGGGGGTGAAGTGGGACAGGAGGTTCCTCAAGAAACTTTCATCCCCCTCTCCATCTTTGAACACTAAGGTGGGGTCTGTAGTGCAGTGCTGTGAGAATCCCCTTCATCTGCTAGGTCTGTGTGCTGTCAGGACCAAGGATAGGATGAGCCACCATCCCTGGAGGGCAGAAATGACTCTCTGGGTGGAAATAATGTATGAAGCCACATTAACTCTTTCAGGCCATTAGGCTATCATTTAGTAAATTACTGCTTTGCTCTAAATGGGTCCCTAGTGGGTATGGAGGGTGAGAATGTTCTAATTTGCATTTTCTCCCCTTTCTTTAAGCTGCTTTTTTTCTAATTATGATGTAGACAAGGAAGTTGTTTAATAAGTGGTTTATTCCAAATCACTGGATGCTCTTATAAATATAAAAAATGCTCTTGCAGATCTGCCACATTGAAATGTGTGAAGTCAAATCTATGTATAACGTGGGTGTAGTGGGGTGCTGTAGGCCAATCTGACCTGCAGGACTAGAAGGTACCCAAGGCACTGGGACATCCCAGATTTTCAAGTTCTGAGTTAATGGGTGGTATGTGACAGAATCCCACGTGCCTGGAGGCCTGGGGAGGATGGTGGAGGGGAGCAGATGTGGAAGTTCTGGGTGGGAGTCTTTTCCTGCTTAGAAGGGAGGATTCACAATTCTGATCTGAGGAGGAGTCAAGATCTCCGCCTTGGCATATTTATTATAAGCGAGATTTGTGGGAAGGACAGGGGTGCTCCCTGAAAACCCTGGTTTCTTCCTATCACTCAGAATGCATAACCACTGTTAGCTGAAAGAGCTGGGAACCTTTTTCCTCCCTGGGGGGAAAACAAATATATCAGAGATTTCCTTTGCTCTTACAAATCTGGGGCTTCTAATTTAATGCCAACAGAGTTGCTAGGGCCGAATATTATCGCCTGGCGGTGATTACAGCAATAATGCTTTACATTTATACAGCATTAAATGTCTTTGAAGCACTTGATATTCATTGTTGATCAGTGCTGGCTTCATGAGTATGTATTGTCCCATAGGGCTTCGTTCTCCAAAGGGCCCCAAGTTTGGCTTAATGCTCTGCAGTTGCAGTCTTGTAATTCTAAACAATTTTAACATCAGATCTGTGTTTGTAAATGAAGTGTGATGGGACTCTGAAGCAAGTGCTGGTAGAACCTCAGCTTACATGTGGTCCTGCCTTCCCAGGAGGAGATTTTGGCTGGCTGTTCTCCACCTCCTGCTGCCGAGGGCCTCCCCAGTTGCCTCCGGCCCCTCCCCGGCTCACTCCACAACCGCTGCTGTCCTTTGCCTGGGGTAGCAATCAGTGGCATTGACAAGGATGGGGCAGGGGCTGGCCTTCATTCAGCCCTCACTCTCCTTCCACACCTAGAGGTAATGGGCGGTCTTGGTGTGGATGGTCACCCACCCTGTGGCTTCTTGGGGTAAGCAAGCCTACAGCCATCTCCAAGCTGCAACTCATGATGTGTTTGGTGGGCAATGTGGCGGATGACTTGACAGAGGCCTCTCACTCACGACCAGCCCAAATACCAAGTACATCCTGGCCTAGAGATAGTTAGTCCTTGGCAGGGACAGGGAGTCACTCATCTGCTGTAGATGGAGGTGATGGACCTGTCGGAAGGGGAGACTGGATCCTGCAAACTTTGTAACTGGCCTGTCATCAACATTCATTGTGCTAGCCGTGCAAGCCAGATAGGACAAGGATGTCGCTACTATTACATCTTCTGCTGTTTGCACTCCTGCTAGTGGATACCATCGTTGGCATCTCTGTGATTTGCACTGAGACAGGTACTGAATAATATGTCATTCTGCTTAATCCTTACAACACATATACAAAGTAGAGCTTACATATCGGGGTAGTTCCCTAACTTCTCTGAGGTTTGGTTTTCTCACCTATAAAATTGGTACAATAAAATCGATTTCACAAGGATATTGTGAGAGTTAAATAAGATGGTGTGTATGTAGAGAGACAGAGAAAACTTCATTCACCTGTGTTACTTTATCACTGTATTTGTTTGGAAGAAATATTCTGATAAGTGCTTGAGGAGAAGGCAGAGGCCCCTGTGGGCATACTCAGGTAACTCAAGAGAGTTGCTTAACTTCTGCACTTGTAACAGGCAGAGCAGTTTACTTGGTTCCTGGGAGGAAGGTAATAAAGAGGAGTCATGGAGGGCAAAGTAGAGGAAGAGAACAGTAGTGACAATAAAGGCTTTAGAGAATGGAAGTGTTGAATGGGGATTTAAACACATTTGTTTGTGTTGGGTGTGTGCTGTAAACACCTCCACCTTCCCATCCTCATGAAATCTTCAGTAAAGATTAAGTGATTGACATGCTTTTGTGTGTGATTAGATTAATGGGGTGGAGGGTGGATCTCAAAGAGGTATTGAGATTCCCATCCATGTTCGCACAAATGAAATAGACAGAAAATAGACAAGTGGCCGTGTGTGCAGGAAGATGAGTGTAGAGCTGATGATGGATTATAACATTATTGTTTCCTGTGAGTACTCACTTCGTATTCTAGTTTATATCTTTCTATAAGCCCCACTATCAGTCTCTGCACTTAGTGGACACTCAAATGTTGAGGGTTAATCAATGTGAGTAGTAACTATTAAGGGAAGGAAGCTAAGATGATGTTGTATAATTATTTCAGTGACCCTTTGATGTAGGAAATTAGGCTCTCCAGTTTACAGATAAGGTATCTGAGACTCAGAGAGGCCAAGAACCTTGCCTGAGGTCACATAGCTACTAAGCGGCAAAGCAGAGATACAGATCCATGCCCTATTGGTTGATGTTTCCCTGGTCAATGAAACTTGAGCAGAATATCTAGTTTCAGTATCATTTAAACCAATATGAAAAAAGTGCATGTATGTATATTTTAAAGTCCCCATTGAAATCAAAGGAATAAGAAAACTGACTTAAAAGAACTTGCTAGGGAATACAAAATAGAAAAGGGGAGGAAGAATAAGAACATACGAAAAAGAATATAGCATAACTCAGTTATCCCTTAGATAATTGTAGGATTGTACTGATATTAGTCATTGTACTGTAATGACACCAAAAAGGAAAAATGCGCCAGGTAGGTGCAACCTATTGTGCAAGAACAGCCTGCCTCAAGTGTGTCTGAAAGCATGGTTCTTCCTTCAGCTCAGTCAGGTCCAAAGGAGCGCATGAATAATTGGCTACAGCTACCCTTTAAGCAAGTGCCAGCTCTCTTTGCTCAGGCTGATACATCTCCAAACCTCAGGGAGTCAGGAATCAGCTGCCAGCAGCCAATGGGCTTCTGAGCATTCATAACCAGACCAGGTGCTGATCCATCAAGCTAATTAGCAGCCTGTGGGCCACAGTTAGCTGGGAAAGTAGAGGATTTTTAACTCTTTTCCTGACAGATCCTGTACCTATCTGTGCTTTTTGAACAAAGTTCTATCAGCAAAACAATAACAAAAAAGGCATTTAGAATTCAAAAGGAAGGAGGCTAAAAGGAGATACAGTTGCTTTAAATAAGGGAGACTGTTAAAGGAAGTGAACTTTCTCACTCATACACACACACACACACATAGTGTAAAAACAGTGATCTTTCTTCCTTTTCTATATATCCTCATTTTACTTAGCATAACATCATTACCACAGAACGGACAGTCAATAAATGTTTCCTCTTGTTGATAATGATATTTTAAACATTTATAGTAAACAAAAGGAGGAAGTGGGACAGCATTACAAAGGAGCAAGGGATGTAGCTTGTCGGCACCAGAAATGCATTTAATCATCAGGAACCCAAACAAGCAGAAGAAGAATTAGCTTTAATGGAAAATACTGAGAATATGTTGACAGTTCAGAGTAAATGGAAAACTTAATCTAATTGGGAGAGGAAGAGATGGGATACCCCAGAAACAGTGTCACTGCAAATTGCCAGATTTATAAAGCAATGTGTAAATCAGCAGAGGAAAGAATCCAGTGGATTTTAATAAATTTGTAGAAACTTATAGTAAATAGTGCACTTAAAATTAGTTTGACTGTGATGATAAAACAGTAATAGAATCATCAATGAAGCCAAAAGTATTCCAAATGTCTTCATTGACACAAGAGAAGCATTCTGCAGCCAATTTGTTCAATATTTCTGACTTTCGTATGGTTTTGTTTATCATAGATCCAATAATCTCCAGTGGAGCAATGCCAACATGTGATCCAAAGACATGAAGTAACAAAGAAGCATTCTAGCCCTTGAAGTAGCCAAATCTGAAAATCACAGAAAACGGTAAGGCAAAATGCTGGCAGAAGTCTTAAAACACAGCAGTAACATTTATGGAGATGTCTGCACGAGCTCTCTGTCAACATATGGAGAATTGAGGAAGGGCTACGGGATTTCAATGACACCCCCATCACTACCATCTGGAGATGAAAACCCTGCAGTAGATTTTCTCTTAACTGTGCTATATTGCTGATGAACTTTACATTAATGATAAGATCCTAGCCAAAGTTCTCTTGGACTACTAACTATAAAACTGTTTACTGCTTGATTCTGGGGTTAAAAAATGGATGTATGTCTGTGTGAGGAACAGCTGTCATTGTATTTGTAGAACCGAAGAGTCAAGATGATGAAACAGATGATTCCAGAGTCTTCAGGGACCTATAGAAAGCATTACACAGCCTGAGGGGATTTGGATGTACTTGGTCCTGGCAATAATGTAAATGGTACTACCCCAAGAAACTGATCTACACATTGAGATTGAGCATAAATCCTTCCCCAAATATTTGCTGAATAAAAACGTAGTGAGTGGTTCCCTAGGAGGAGAAGGGGCATGAGTTGAATTACTTTTGCTATAAGAAATTAATGCACTACCTGGACTATAATCAATTTGGGAATTGTGGTCTTTTAAACAGAAGATAACTTAACCAGGGTCAGTGAGCCATTGGATCCATGCCAAATGAGAATTCTCCATAATGCTTCGTATAGTTGTTTGTGTGTGAAGCAGACAGGTTACAAGTTTGTTCTATGATTGTCCTGTTTATTGCCCTATAAGAGCAACTCTCCTAACTCCAGCCCCTGCCACCAACTGTTTCCCTATGGTTTGGTCAGAGCTAACCTCCAGTTCTTCCTGCCCAAGTCACTCTTACTAGCAAAGGAAGAGAGAAGCATATGATCCTGACCTTGTCTACATCTATAGCCTCAGCTCTGGTTTGTCCTCACTGGAACCCATTTCCAGGGATGCCGTGACCTGGTGTTTTTGCCTGTGCGACTCTCTCTGCCTTTAACTTCCTTCCACCAGTTCTCTGCCTGAAAAACTGTTCCGCTCAAAAGCTTTCCCTGATAATAACAGCAAACATATAGCACTTCCTTGGTACCAGGTACACTTCTAGATGCTTTATTAAACACATTGAATTTTCATCAGAGCCCTACTAAGTAGGTACCAGTATAATCTCCATTTTAGAGACAGAGAAACTTTAAGGCAGAGAGGTTAAGAAATTTATTCAAGGTCATCAGTAGGTGGCACAGCTGAGATTAGGAACCAAGACAGGCTTAAGAGCATGTGTTCACCACCCCTCTGAGTCCAGCAATACCTAGAGCTTGCGCTGGCAGCCTCAGCACACACCATTAGACTGCCTGCACGTGGTCATGTTTATAACTGTCTCCTCTTTCTGGGCTTTCCTTTTTTTTAAAATAAATTTTATTTATTTAATTACTATTTGGAGGGGGCGGGAAGTAATTAGGTTTGTTTCTTTCTTTGTTTGTTTATTTAATGGCAGTACAGGGGATTGAACCCAGGTATGCGCTCTACCCCTTGAACTATACTTCCCCTCCCTTTGCTGGGCTTTCTAACTCCAGTAAGTCCTGCAACACTCAGCCTAGGCATAATTTTCTTTTTTTTCCTTAAGCCGTCCTGATCCTGCTCCCCCAACCTGGGTCAGCTGCACCCTCCATGACCCACGCCATGCTTCTCTGTGCTAGAGCACAACACCACGTGTCTGTTCACCTGTCTGACTGCCCATTAATCCATAAACTCTTTGAAGGCAGGGATGGTCTCAAATGTTATAGTCATTAACACAGTGCCTGGCATATAGAGCTGTTGCTTAATCAGTATTTGTCTGTTCAGTTGGATGGACACTGGTGCTGAGAAGTCTTCATCTTACAACTCTGGTTTCCAGCTTTTACCAGCAGGTTAAGAGCAAAAGGGACTCTATCACAAATCCTGGGAGAGTCACGACAAAGGCTTAGCTCCAGGTCAGAAGACAGCAGGACTATTAATAGCTTAGGGGCTCAACATTACATGACCTGGACTTTATTTTTCCTCATGGCTTAGATTTGTAGAACTGGAGACTGGAAGGGTCCTTGGAGATCATTTAGTCCAAGTGTTGCAAACTGGTGGCCTTGAGATGGCCTTTGACACATTATTATTTGTTTCTATTTTTATTAGAACATCTTTAGGCAGGACATTTACTCTTTATTTCTCCACTTCCTGCACCATATCCTAGCATAACATACCACTTCACTCATTTATATCATCTGCCTGAACCTTCAAGGCATTAAAGCATGAAATACCTGATTTTCGTCCAACCTATTTTTTGTCCCCCTACACAGTGAAACTCCTCACGTCGGTACTTGGGGTCCCCAATTCTCTCATTAACTCATTCCAATGAGGTGTTCATTCGTCCCTCGACTGATGTGTCAAGATGACCCAGGACCTCCAACTTGCTAAGTTCAGTTTCTACCTCTGACCTGAAACCCTCCTCCTTGATTTTTGGGACCATACTCCTCATTTTCCTTCTACTTCTCTGGCCTCTCTTTCTCTGTCTTCTTTTTTGATTCCTTTTCATACTCTCAATCTCTAAATAGCAGATGGCCCAAGGTGCAGACCTTGGTCTGCTTCTTTTCTCACTCCCTTTGTTCATTCCCTTAGTGATCTGTATAGAATGTCAACATACTGACACTTCCTCAACACACATCACCAGCCCACCTGGTTGTCTAGTGGGCCCGCCAAGCTTATTATGTTGAAAAATAAACTCCTGATCTCCACAGCCAATCTGTTCTTCCTACAGTCTTCCTCATGTCTGTGAGGGTATATCCATCCTACCAGTTGCTCTGGCTAAAGTCCGTGAAGTCATCCTTTATTGCTCTCTTTCTATTATTTGCCATATGTAAATTCTCATCAATTACTTCTCTACTCAAATCCTCCAGCATCTCCCCAGTTCTTCAGAGTAAAAGCCAAAGAAAGTCTCATTGTGATCTACAGGTTACATCCCACCCCTACTTTTATTTCTCTGACCCCTTTTCCTACCACTATCTCCCTATTGACCTGCTTCAACCACACTGGCCTCCCTGCTGTTCATTGAACACTCCAGGCAAGCCCCTGCCTCAAGGTCTTTGCATCTGCTGTTTCCTCTGACTGGAACATGCCCACCCCCAACTTTTCCCGTTCCCAGGTCTTTTCAAGACTATTCAAATGAACCTTCTCACTGAGGCTTTTCTAGACTCTCCCCCCATTTAAAAATGATTTCCCCACACCAGGATTCTTACCCCGTTCCTCCATCCCTTTCTACTTTACCTTTCTCTAAAGCACTCTATTACCCTTAAACATACTATACATTTTATTTACTTATTTTGTGTGTCTTTCTGTACTAGAATGTAAGCTCAAAGAGAGCAGGCATTTTTGTCTTCCTTGTTCACTGCTATGTCCTCAGCATCAAAATAGAGCTCACATCATAGTAGGGACTTGTTATGGGTTGAATTTTGTCCCCCTTCCAATTCCTAGTTTGAAGCCCCAACCCTCAGTACCACAGAATGTGACCTTATTTGGAAATAGGATCATTCAGATGTAATTAGTTAAGATGAGCTGGAGGAGAGTGAACCCCTAATCCAACATGACTGATGTTCTTATGAAAAGAATGCCACGTGAAGAGAAAGACACAAGCATAGAATGAAGATGAGGAGAAGATGGCCATCCACAAGTCAAGTAGAGAGGTCTGGGCAGACCCTTCCCTCACAGCCCTCAGAACATACTTACCTTGCTGACACTTTGATTTTGGACTTCCAGCCCCCAGATCTGAGACACGACAGAGTTGTTTTTTTTTAAGGCACTCAGTTGGTGGTACTTTGTTTTGGTAGCCCTAGCAAACTAATACTCAAAAATATACTCAAGAAAAATATCTGGATGAATAAATAATTGAATTAATTTTTCCAGTGAAAGAACTGAAGCCCAGTGAGGTTAACTAACTTGCCAGAAACATGGTGGTGAACTGGCAGAACCAAAATCCAGCTTTCCTACCTCCCCATCTAGCTCTCAGCCACAGCATCTTGATAACTTTAGTCTGTCTGGCACAAACTGAACCATCCTGTGTGGAGGGTGAAGGAGATATCTGGAGCTCTCTCACTATGTCTTAGGTCTCATCATTTCTGCTTTCCTACTTAACACCCCCTCTATCATCACATATCCTGGCTATGTTGTGGCTGGACAATTACTGATGTGTTTGCTAATTGTTCCACTCTCCCCTCAGAAGAAAGCCCTGTGCACGATTCTTCCATTATTCAAGAAATAACAAAAATTATAGTCATATTATTTAGGTAAAAAGAATGATTCACTGCTGAGCCACTAGGCTACAGGGAGCAATTCAAGGAGTAGAGTACACAATCAGTGAAGATAAGTCACGATGATGTCACAGCGGAAAATACAAATACCTCAGTGGGCTGTTCCAAAAGAACATCGCAATTATATCAGCTTACTGCTAAGCACCCTTCACTACATCTGTGAAAAGTTGTTCTGCAATTCTGACAGCCACATTTACGGAGAGGCAATACAAGGAGGTGGTAGGAGGTGGCAATCTATCCCACATATTCCGTGAAGGAAGAAATGACTTCAAATTGCTACAGAGTAGATGAACATCAGTCATATAGAAACATTCTGAATGAGGTCAGACATGTTTGGACACTTACCAAACAGGTCAGGAACAGTGTTTTCTTTTCAGAATGGAATTACGGTGTGATGTTGGGTATGAAAAATTGAGGGCCATCATGGATGATATTCAAAATATTTAACAAAATAAAGACAGCATAGGCCATAAATGGCCAGCAAAGCCTTAGTAGTACATCGTACTTGAACCTGGTCCTTGGTGAAAATCACTCAGCCAGAATAGTAGAAATACTGCTAACCTCTCTGACCCTTGGTTTAGTTTCTTAATTACAGGGTAGGATACCACCACTAGTTTCTCACTGCTGTTGCAAAGACTAAGAGAGCATGTTCGTGAAAATGCTTGGTGCATATCAAGTCCTTAATAACAATAGCAAATATTTGTATGTCATTAAATATCACATATTGGCAAATGCTAATTTACTTAACCCCTGCAACAATCCTAAAGTTCAGCTATAATTATAACCATTTTAGAAATGGAAAAACTGATGTATAGAGAAGTTAACTTTCTAACAACTTTCTCAATGTACTCAGCTCACAAGTGTTAAGACTGGGCTTTGGATCCAGGGAGTCTGAATCCCTCAGTCTCCATCCTACCCTACCCTCATAAATGTCAGGGCCCTCCCCGCCCACTTTGTGCTCCTGAGAGCCAGTGCTGCCAAAGTTTCATTGACTCAGTGTCTCAAAGGAAAATGGGCAGTATATCACTGGCTGGTGCCCAGTGATTTAGCCGTTCTTTCTATGTCTGCTCAGCCTCCATATGCATGAAAAGGATTAAAAAAAAAACCAGTCGAATTAATACAAAATCTAAGACTATAAGTTTGGAAGGCTTTTGTTTTGTCTTTTGTTTAGTATCAGCTGAACTCCTCTAAGCATTCAGGGTGAAGTTATTTATCCCAGTTAATGAATCTCTTGATAATATAAATGTCTTACAGCTCTGAGCTTAGTGAGTAGCTCCTGTCTGGGGACCACTTAGTGAAACAAATCCTGCGTGAACAAAGGAGGAATGGGATTTGGGAGAATGAGGAGAGGAGGGTGAGAGTGAGCATTTGTTGAGCAGCTACCTCATGCCAGGCATCACACTAGGTTCTTGGTCCTCATTATTTCCATTAACTCTTATAACAACTCAATCATTTAACAAACACTTACTGAGTGCCAGGCACCATCAAAGGTGCTGGGGTTACCAAATTAAACAAATCCTGGTCCCTGTCCTTCTAAGTGAAATGAAGAAAGCAAGCAAGCAGAGCTGCTATTCAAGTTGCGTTGGCATTATTTTGACGTGTGTACACACAGGCAGTGGAACTATGCTCTCCAGGCCATGACGGTACCGACCGTGTCCACAGTCCCCCGTTACAGGACTCTGACAGGGCAGCTGTGTTCTGGGCTACGTGATACCACTATTGCTCCCCAATGCTGCCCTCCTGACCTCTTCACAGGGAAGGTGGTTAAGCGGGCTAGACAAGTGAGATTCTCCCCTGCAGGAGTGTATGTTTGGAGGTAGAGAGAATCAGATACTTGGTTGTAAAGACAGAAACTGAGGAAATGATAAACAAGAGTCCCCAGTAGAGTAGAAGGAGGCCAGGTGGGACCAGATGCAAGCAGAAGTCCTAAGTAACCAGAAGTTACAAGTAAACAGAAGCTGTGAGGCTCAGGAAATGCTGAGTAGTGTGTGAGGAAGATAGCTGGTAGCAGGAAGAGAATGCATCGATGCAGAGTATACTGTGATCTATGTACCATGATTTATTAACCATCCCCCCAGTGTTAGATCACTTTCACTTTTTCTGTATCACAAGGAATCCTATGATGAATATCTTTTACACCAATATAATTTTTGACTACTTCCTTTAATATGTTCTTGGATCAAAGGGTACACATATTTGAAAGCTCTTGGGATAAGTATAAATCTTTTTTTGTAGAAAGATAGTACGTGTACTGATTTACCATTCCCTTTGGCAGTATATGAAAAGGTCTCTTTCAGCACACTGTACCAACACTGAGACTTGGTCAATTAATCATTCTAATTTTTATCTCTCAATTATTCGCACTATTTTTTAGATGTTGTGGGGCTTTTTCACTTTTGTGAACTGAGCTTGTTCATGTCTATTAGGGCATTTATAAGAACTCTTCCTATAACAAGATCAAGGCCCACTGACATATTTTGCAAATACTTCCTCATACTTCGTTGTCTTCTAATTTTTTTGAGGCACAGAAGTTTTCTATTTTTCAAGCAGTCAAATTTATTGATTGTTTCCTTTTTTTCCCCTGAGAAAATATTTTTCTCCTTTCTAGATCAGGAAATACTTGGCTCTGTTTTTTTTCTCCTCGCTTCAAAAAATGTTTTTGTTTTACATTTAACTGTTTTGTTCCCTTAGAATTTATTTTGCTGTATATGAATCTTTATGGAGGAAAATCTTGAACAAAATAAGAAAATAGAGTCGTGTGATCTTTCTTCAGAAAGCTCTCAGCTGTGTTAGTGCTTATTCTCCAACAGAATCAACCATCAGTGACTTCTAATAATCAGTGCAATGAATTGAGCACACACAGACCTGCTAATTACATAACGAGGGAGAGCACGTGATCCAGGGCAGGGATGTCGCCACTTGTGTGCTCTGTACAGAAACTACTCTGACTAAATGGAAATCATGGCTACTGAGTAAGAATAATTCAACTTACTTTAACTCTTACACAGGGTCAGAACCCTCAGTTCTTAAGCTGGATCTGTGCTGATTTACAATGGGACACTTAAAACACGCTGTACCTCTTGAACCACAACACCCACTTTCCAATTGCTTGTCTTTCAAAATTATCTAAGTAGATTTCTTAAAAAAAGGGTACACTTTGTCATTTGGGAGAAATTTTCTTCTCTTTTTCACTTTGTACTTATTTAGCATCCAGGGTACTTCAACTCATATTCCCAGCAGATCTTTTTCCAAGTGTGCTGACTGGATGGAAGCTGGTTTGTGTAGGTGGCTATACTTCTAGATGCAGTCGTGAGGCTATATAACACAGCACCAAGTTCTAGAGGAGAGTCACAGATGGAGCACACGCTGAGTGACCACACCCTAGACTTTCCATGTCAACAATGGGAAACTTCAGGAACTGGGGAGAGTCCACTAACTCAACTCCTAATCCTTGGAAAGTAACAGTGTATTAATTTGCCAGGGCGGCCATAACAAAGAACTACAAGCTGGGTGGTTTAAGCAGCAGATGTTTATGGTCTCAGAGTTCTGGAGTCTAGAAGTCCAAGATGAAGATATATTGGCAGGGTTGGTTCCTTCTGTGAGCTGTGAGAAGAAATCTGTTTCGTGCCTCTAGCTTAGTTCTGCTGGTTAGCTGGCAACTCTGGCATTCCTCAGTTTGTAGAAGCATGAACTCTATTTCTGCCTTAATCTTCACCTGATATTCTCTCTCTGTGCTTGTCTGCCTCTAAACTTTCCCTTTTTAGAAAAGGACACCAGTCACATTGGATTAGGGCCCACTCTAATTACTGCACTGTAACTTGATTACATCTGTAAACACTCTATCTTCAAATAAGGTCACATTCTGAGGTACTGGAGGTTAAGACTTCAATCTAAGACTTTTGGGAGGCACAACTTAATCCATAATAGGTGGGTAATACAATAATTATTGCACCAATTACTCTGATGTATTGGATAGAAATACAGGCATCTTGGCAAACAGACTGAATTTCAATCCTAGCTCTTATTAGACCTGAAACATTGTGAAATTTCCCTGAACCTGTTTCCTTGACTGTAGAAAGAAGCTGGGTTATGGCAAGGATTTATTCATCAATTCAACAAATGACTGCACACTAAGGGATCAGCATTATATAAAACGCCAATTATATAGTACTCATTCAATGTGTGTTATTTATCTTTCCTTTTATGTGTTTAAATTATTAAAATAATCTGAGAGATAATAGTGCTAACCTAAGTGTTAGTAAATAAAATGAAAATGGAAGTATTTTTGTTAAATGGGTTTTATTAATAGGACGTATTTGTATGTTTATGATATAGCTGTTTAATATTTGACAGGCTTATGGAGTATTTCAGATTTGGTACCACATTTTGCTTGTGTAGAGAGATGATGGAAACTCCTGATAGTCTTCATCACTTAATGACTCTCCAAACTTTCAAAGATACAAAGAATAGCCTATACAGTTATAAGTGGAGTAGACTCAATGGATCAATCCATGTTTTTTTCTTAATATAGATGAAACAGTAACTATAATTTGTTTATATAAACTCATGTTTACTATTTGGAATATGTGATCCACTTTGAAACCAAGTAAAAAATCATGAATCAATACCTCAGGAGAATTTGCAATATTTGACCACTCACTAAATTTGATTTTTATTAGCTGGACCATGCTTACTACAACATTTCATTAAAAAGAAATATCTTTTTAAGCTGGGAAATATGCCAAGGAGAAAACTCCTTGTTGAGAAGCCTCTCAAAGTCTCCTTTTCCCTAAGCATTTGCCTTTCCTTGGAGCAGAGAATCCTGTTCTCCCTGATAAGGTTCTTAGAAGAACCTGTAAGGCAGTGGATTTTAAACTTTTAAAAATTGTCATTAACTTTCACAGTGGAGTGCCCTTTTCCAAATAAATCATATACAAATTTCCGTATTTATGGTTAGGCAGAGTGGGGGGTTCTAGAGATCTTTCTTAGTCTGGTTTTCCTGTGACTTAGAGGGGGTTATGCCCCAGGGATGTCTGTGGATTCCCCAGGGAATCATTGGAACACAGTTTGAAAGCTACTATGTTAGAGTTTGATCTACAGAGGAATGAAGGTATCTTACCAAGCAGGTCTTCTACTCCCTACCTGATACCATAAAGTAAGAATCACAGGAGGTGAAATCAAGGAAGCGAAAGGGAACACTATTTGTACACATGTCCTGTGATTCACCTGGAAATCCTGGCAGACAATGATTTCTGATGACCACATGCAGATATCTTTTTCATTAGGCAGAGAGGATTTAATTTTAGAAAATGAGTTTAGAACACACACGCCAGCTTCTCTGGGGAGTACTCAGAGTGAAGCACCTGCTTTTACTTCCATAGTCACCTGTTGTTGCACTGGTATCTGTATTGTGATTGACAATTCTGCTTACTAGTTGGATCTTCCAGTAAGCAAACTCATTGAGGACTGGGGCCATGTCTTTTTCATTTTTATATCCCCAGTGCCTATTCCAATAGCTGGATAGTAATAACAACAATAATAATTATTAATTAATAATGATGAATTACTTATTAGTAATTAACAATAGTTTGATAATTTTAAAAGCAACT
This sequence comes from Camelus bactrianus, assembly GCF_048773025.1. NCBI lineage: Eukaryota > Metazoa > Chordata > Mammalia > Artiodactyla > Camelidae > Camelus > Camelus bactrianus. Next base: position 36,405,995 of record NC_133550.1, on the reverse strand, counting down.
GGCATTTTTGAGCACAGTGCCAGACAGTTCTACATAGTCCATATAAGGTATCTTATTTAATCCTCACACAACCCAGTGAAGTAGATTGTATTACTAGCATCTCATTTCATAGATGAGAAAACAGTGGCACAGAGAAGTGAAGTAACTTTCCCTGAGGTCATGCAGCTCAGTGGAGAATCTGGATTTCAAACCCTGGAAGCCTCTTCTTTCTTGTTTATTATATAATACCATTCAACAACATTTTTTGAGGACTCTCTGTATGCCAGACACTGTTCTAGCTATGGAGTCTTTTTCAGTGATTAAAGCCAACTCCTTGGTTTTGTGGAGTGTACATGGTGAGATGCTCTCTAAATATATGTGCAGCAAATATTTATTAAATGAGTGAATTAAAGACTATATTTCTATTACTACTACCATTTCACAGATTAGGTGACTAAATCTTGGGGAACCAAGGAACTGTTTTAAGGTAACACAGCTAATCCATAGTAGAGCCTAATTCAAACTCAATTCTGTAACTGCTGATCACTTGCCTTCAAGTCAATCTATCTAAACTATCCAAAGCAATACACACTTACTGGGTGGGTTTTATTTTCAAAAGATCCTCAGTAATAGGGATAGAAATCATAGCATCTGCTTTGCCTCTAACCCAACTTTTGCTTATACTAAGTCTGTTTCTTCCTATTTGATGCTCTTGGGTCTGTGACTTTTTTTTTTTTTTTTTTTACAACTTATAATGCGTATACTAGCCTGGCCCAAGTGTTAGAAGGATGAATGAAAGTTGTAGTATGATGCATACTGGGAAACATAGTGAGTTACAACATGCCTGTATCTACCTACTCTGTTTTAGCTTCTCTTCAAGTTTCACATCTTGAAGAACAGAGGAATAAAACCACACTGTTAGGTCAGATTGTTTGAAGAAGGCACTTTCAGGTATGTTTCAAAGGCTGGATTTCTAGATCTGGATAAAACTCCGCTGGCTATCGGGGCTGTTGTTTGAGGGTTAGCGTGGAGATACAGTTACTCCAAAAAGCCACAAGTACTACTAAGCACACAGAACACTTAAGTCCTGGTCTGCTTACCTCATCAAGTGCTTGCAGCCAGAAACAGTTGGCTGACTTGAAATGAACTCTCCTTAGAGGTGTAACTTCACACCATCGATCTCAATGCATAACTTATATCTGAAAGTCTGCTGGTTTACTAAGTGCTAAGTAAATTACATTCCACAAGAGTTAGAGAGAAATTTCATCCACTAGTAGAAGCTGTTGATGGCAGCAAGTTAATACAAACTTCAGTTTTCAAACAAGATCCAGTATAAATATATAATGTACTTAGCTATTCCAGAGAGACAAGTAGTAATTACTAGAACTTGTTAAAAGTCCATCTTCCTTTCCCTGCCATCCATTCTTCTCTCCTTTTAACATTCCTTTTCCCTTACCCTCTTTCCTTCTTTCCATTTCTCAACAGATATTTAGGGAGCACTTGCCACAGGTCAGAGCCCATACCATATGCCATCACAAACCCAAATACTGAGCTAATATAGTTCCTGACCTCAACAAAATCAAAGTCTAAACAGAATTGCAAAGTTACCTGATGGGGGAGGCCTGTAATGCTCTTTCTATGACTGCAGGTTGAAGGAATCATCTCAGATCTCTTGAATTTATTCAAAGATTTTCCTCTTTGCTTTTGCCACTCATTGTTTTTCCACCTGGGATTCATCTTAAGAGTCACATTATAATGCCATGCTACTCCTTCAAGTGGTTCAGTCTGTTTTCTAGAGACTCTGTCAATTATTGCTGTATTCTAATGAGGTTTTAAGGCAAATACTCGACATTTAGGAGCCTTTTAGGTACATAAGGAACATTACCTGACTCCTATTGTCCCATGCCTACATCCTACCCGCCGATTCAAAATATAGAGAAGGTGAGTAAATTAAAAGGTTATTAGATGCCCACTGCTGTGATCCTACTTTGCCTGCTTTAGTATGCTTTGGTTGAATCTATTTAAAGAATATGTTCACCGAGGAAATTAATTTGAGGAAAGTGGTTGTAAATGAAGAGGATTTCCATCTATAAAGATGGTACTATCAGGATTAATTTGAAAGAATCTTTTTGACATTTAGGATAGGATCTTCTTTCAGTGAGCTTAAAGTCCTACATTTTAATAAATTCCACAGTCTGAACCAATTTTCTGTATCTTTCAGAATGGATATTAGAGGAAAAAAAAAACTGCAGAGCAAAAATATTTTCCTCCTGTAACCTCAAGCAAATGTGAGGGCTGTCTGCTCTTGCAACTTTTATTATTTTAAGATCTCAAGAAGGAAACAGTGATTCAGTTTGTCCTTTCCTTTTGCACGTTGAGAATTACTCTGAGATTGCTTGGTGCTGGTGTATCTACCCTCAAGTGGCATCTCTGCTTGAGAACTGTGTTTTTCATTATTTAGAGTTTTCTGTAATTTTATTTTGTGATGTTAATATTTAATAACATCATACCCCAAGGGGTATCTTTGTGCAACTTTAAAACATACACATATTGTCCTTTTTAATAATTTTAACCTTTTATTCCTCTTGTATTCTGAACATAATGGAATCTATATGCTTTTTACTGAGGATTTTTTGAGCCCTGGTTCATAGCTGTCACTCGCTGTGGGCTTTCCTTGGGCAAAATAGTTCCCTGCTCCCTGAACATTGGTTCTCTTTACTTTATCAGAAATCAGTAAGAAAAGGAATTAAATTGATATAACTCTCTCTTGAGATCTCCACCTGAATGTTGTTGCATACACACTTAAGTTCTGATTTATTTGTGGGTTTTTTTTAATAAAAATAAAATTTTCTTAGAAATTCCTGGAAAAGCATAGCAGTTCTATTATGCATAATAGTAGATTCCCCAAGAGTTCTTCAAAGTCTAAGAGGCACTTCGATATCAAAAGATGATCTACTGATGTATGAAGGGAGGCTTTAGTTCGCCTGCTATAAAAAATTGTGGTTGATAAACACAACTAGTTTTTAAAGGTTTAGTTTCCAATGACTTTGGTTTTGCAGTTCACACATAAGTGCAAAAAACCACATTTCCAACCTGAATAGAGTAGGAACGCTATAAATGCAGAGTGAATTTATAGAAACCACTTTTTGGGTAACTGGTGAAATGATTGCTCATCACTTCCTCATTGCTCCCAGACACCAATCAATATTTGAAGGAAAAAAAAAAAATCAACCTCCCGCCTACTTTTGACCACTGGGGGAAAGTAGGACTTTGTTTTTGTATCAATAGGAAATAGAGCCTGAAACAGTTATCATTTGCCTTCCTAAATAATAGCCATTTCTCATTTTTCATCTTCCCTACTTTTACCAGGGAAGCCAGTTATTTTCTTCTAATTCCTTCCTTCTCCTTGTTTTTTTGTTGTTGTTCTTCTTAATAAGTTTGGGGGACACAAAAGGATTCACTTATTTCTGCATTATTTAAAAATAGATTTATGCTTTACCTTCTTGTTTGATTTTCACTTGGGCTGCAAGTAAGCAACACACACAAAAGCAAGTGGAGAGTTGGACATGACTTAAGATGCGGCCACTTATGCCTAGATTCTCCCTATTTCTCCGATTCTTCCCTCAGGACAGCAGAAAAGGAGGCAGCAGTCTCTAACGAAAGCAGGGAGCCGCCACTGCAGTCCCAAGACTGCATGCAGCCCCCAGCTTCACAGAAAGGCCCGCAACATAATTTCAAGATTAAAGACAACAGTATTCCCTCCATGTTGCTATTTTTCACACGTTACCAGAGTATCCTTCCAGTATCTAAAAGAAATGTCCTTTTATCCCATTGTCATTTATTTTTCAATAAGATAGATAATACAGGTATTAAGGATATAACTTTTTTTTCCCTCATGGGGTTCTATTTCTCCTTCCCTCTATTATCTTCTGTACAAAAAGGCTGTATTTACTTTTGAATGTACATACTAACTCCAGGTGTTTTTTGTGTATTTGACTTCAGGAAGCCCAAGTGGCTTCTCCCAAGCCACCCTCTGTCCCACCTTTACATTTTATTCCCTATTAAGGATATTTTTACCTTGTTCTTGTGTACCACCAACCCAAAGACACAACTGCCTTAGGGACACAAATGTGGAACTGGTATAGTTAGTTTTATTCTGAAGTCATACAATCTCTCTGTGAAATCCTAGATTATCTTATGGTATCAGAAGAAAATCTCCTTCTGTAGTAAGACTTTCAGGACTTTAGGAAAGGAATTCAGAATCAAGGCTGGTTTCTTTTGTTTCTTAATCAATTCACTAAATAGCCTCCATCAAATAGGGAAATTATCCCCCTCCCCCCTGCCAACTGAAACAGCATTTTGAAATAGATTATCAAATAATAGGGCAGCCTAATTTCCATAGTTCAACGAGTAGGAAGGCAAAGTACATTATTTGCTAATGCAAATGCTGAGCCTGTTCCAAAAATTTAATATTCAAAGCCCAGATGGGATAAGGAGACAAAAAAATGATTGCTTAACCATTTTCCAAACCAAAGTGACCTATAACACTCAAAATACAGTTCCATTATGTGCAACTGACATGTTCTTTGTTGAGAATAATGAACTACAGCAGAATGGCATAATGTAGAACTTTACACGTGAACTTTCTGTATAAGAACAGGAAGAGGACTTTTCTTAAACAGTGTGTCCACTGCTTGCCTTGAGGAGGCCTTAATGGCTATTACTGTTAATAGTAACGGTATGAAGCTAATTGGTTTATAATGAAGCAGCAGAAAATACCGATGATGAGACTGGGGTGTAAAAAGAGAGAAATAAAAATCTATATTCAGACTACATAAAAACTTAAACTATAACTTAATCCTGACATTTTTATTCATAAATGACACATTTATGACAAATGACAAATTGTTCACTGTAGTACACATTCCCTAGGTGACTCTTCAAATCCTATCTCACATCTGGTGACTCTCAGATTTTTATACTCAGTTCTGACTTTTCTCCTAATGACCAGATTCAAATATCCAACTGCCCACTTGATATCTGCACTAGGAGAGCTAACAGACCTCTCAAATTTAATATACTCCAGACCAAACCCCTGATTGTTCCCTCTGCCTCTCTTCCCTGTCTTCATTATTGGCACCACAATTCACTCAGCTGCTTAAGCTCACAACCTAGAAATCAGCCTTGATTTTTTTCTTTCTCTTAATAACCCCTTTAAAATACTACTTAAATCTAAGCACATCTCTTCAGCTCCACTGACACCACCTCATTCAGGCCGCCATAATCTTGCAAATAAATCCATCCCCCTTCTTCTACTCCTGTCCCTCTAGTGTCTGTTTTCATATAGGCAACCAGTGATCTTTTGAAAATGTAAATCAGATCAGGTCACTTCCTTGCTTAAATTCCTCCAATGGCTTCCCTTCCCCTTACTTACAGTAAAACTAAAACTCCTTTCCCTAATCTACAAGGCCGTTAACTGATCCATGCTTCTTTGTTAGACCTTGTCTCTTATCACTCCCCCCCCCTTATTTTATTCCCAAGTTTTCTTGTGTTTCTTTGAAAAACCTAATTCCATTCTTGCCTCAGGATACTCAAACTTGTCATTGCCCTCCCTGGATTTGCTGTTCCTCAAATCTTTGGGTGGTATGCATCTTATTTCAGTGACTTATTTCACTGACTGTCCCCTCCTCAGAGATGGCTTCCCTTGACAACCCCAACACAGCCACCTCCTACCCTCCTGGCTCCAAAGTTCTCTCTAACTCTCTACTGCCTTCTCTTGCTTTAATTCATAGTACTCATCCCAACCTAAATCTATGTTACATATTTAACTTTTTTTTCTCATTGTATTTCTTCCCCACAAGAATGTAAGCTCTGTGAGGTCAGGACTATTGTCTTGTTCACTGCTGTATCCCCAATGCATAGAACAGTATCTAACAATACAACAGACATTCAGTAAATATTTATTGAATAAATTAATGATTGAATAATATCTCTTCTTAGAAACTTTCTATGACTTTCCTACAGAAATCAAGTTTGAACTTCTTAAGTCTTCCATAGCCCAGGCCTTCCTTAGCCAAAGCCCCTCACATGTCTTACTTCAAGCTCCCTTTCCAGGCATAACTTCTTCCCAGGCATTCGTCACTACGCACTACCGAGTCTCAACACTTTATGGGCTTTAGGGATGCCTTCTTTGCCACAATGCCTGCTCTCCTTCTCTGTGTAGCAAGTTACAGCTCGTAAGTCATGCTTGCTCTTATATCATCTCCTTCTCAGACTTATTGCACTGAATTAATTCCTCCCAACAAAATATATTATATTTATTATAATAAATACAACATCCCAGGGAATTTTTGGAAATGATCATCAGCAATTGTTTAACATTGCAGCTGCCAAATCCACATGAAGAAATAAAGAGCATCAGGAAAGATAACTACATTTAGAAAAATAAATGACAGTTTAAATGTATTTTTTGCCTATAACTATTTTCTTCTTCAGTCTATTTAAAAGACAGCTACATAAATCGATAATTATTCACTGTGTTGATGGATTTATAATTATGAAGTTTAACTTGTACGACAGTAACAACACAAAGGAGGAGAGGAAGAATGGAGCTATATTGGTGCAAAGTTTTATATGTAAATGAATATAAATTGGTATTAATCTGAAGTAGATTGTTTTAAATTAAGATGTTAATTTGTAATCCCTAGGGAAAATACTAAAAACATAAATTAAAAATAGAATAAAATAAAAACAAGGGAATTAAAGTGGTATATTAGAAAACATCTACCTAACACAAAAGAAGGCAGTAATCAAAGAATAGAGGAACAAAATAACAAAAGACATATAGAAAACAAATAGCAAAATGGCAGCTATAAATTCAATCTTACCAGTAATTACAGCAAATGAGAATGGACTTAACACTACAAACAAAAGGCAGAAAGTGACAATAGATTTATAAAACATGATCTAACTGCCCACAGGAGACACACCTTAGAGTCAAAGACACAAATAAGTTGAGACTGAAAGAATGCAAAAAGATATACCATGCAAACAGTAACCAAGAGAGATCTGGATGGCTATACTTTCATCAGACAAAATAGACTTTGGACAAAAATTGTTACTAAAGACAAAAGAAGGGATTTTATATTGATAAAAGTGTCAATCTATGGGAAAGACATAATAATTATAAATATGTAGGTGCTTAACAACAGAGCCCTAAAATTCATGAAGCAAGAAATGACAGAATCAAAGAATAGTAATAGTTGGAAACTTCAATATCCAACTTTTAATAATGAAAAGAACAAGTGGGCAAAATCAAAAAGGAAACAGAAGACTTAAACAACTCTACAAATCAACTAAACATGGCAACATCTATAGAATGCTTCACTCAACAACAGCAGAATATATATTTTTTCCAAGTGCATGTGGGACATTTATCCAGGATAGACAATATGTTAGGCCATAAAACACACCTTAATATATTTAAAATAATTTAAATTATGAAAAGTATATTCCCTGACCATATGGAATAAAATTAGAAATCAATAACAAGAATTTTTGGAAAATGTGAAAATACTGGTACTTTAAATAGTACACTCCTAAATAACCAATGGGTCAAAGAAAATCAAAAGATAAATTAGAAAATATTTGAGGCACTTGCAAAAATGAAGATATATCATACCAAACCTTATGGGATATAGCTAAAACAATTATTAGAGGGAAATTCATAGCTATAAATGTCTATATCAAAAAGGAAAGATATCATACTAATGATCTACTTGTCCAACTAAAGATACTAGAAAAGATGAGCAAACTAAACCCAAAGCAAGAAGAAGAAGAATGGAAATGATAAGTATTAGAGTAGAAATAAGTAATATAGAGAACAGTAAAACAATTGAGAAAATTTATAAAATCAAAAGTTCATTCTTTGAAAAGATCAAGAAAATTGACAAATATTTATGTAGACTGATCAAGAAAAGGGGGATAAGACTGAAATTATCAAATTAGGAATGTAAGAAGGGACATTAACAGAAATAAAAACTATCATAAGCAAATTTCTCTGAGTGATTGTATGCCAACAGATAAGATAATCTAGATGAAATAGACAAATTCTGAGAGAGGCACAAAATATTGAAATGGACTCAAGAAAAAATTAAAAATTTGAATATAAATAGAGTTTAGATTAGTAATTAAATACAGCATTACACAAGGAGAAGTCCAGGTAAAAATGGCTTCACTGGTAAATTCTATCATATGTTTATAAAAGAATTAACACCAAACTTCATATGCTCTTCCAAAAAATAGAAGACAGGAGGGAATACTTCTACTCTATTACTATTAGGCCAGTATTACCTTGACACCAAAGTGAGACAAAGATATCCTAAGAAAAGAAAACTGCAGACCAGTATCTCTTAAGAATATAGATGAAAAGATTCTCAAGAAAACGCTAGCAAACTGAATCTTACAAGATATTAAGAGTTATACACCACGAGCAAGTGGAATATAGCCCAGGAATACAAGATTGTTTAACATTCAAGCTTCAGTCAATGTAATAATTATACTAGATTATATTATACTAATAGATTAAAGGACATAAAATGACATGGCTGCTCAGTACACAAATTTCAATCAATGTAATATTATTATATTATACTAATTATATAATATGTAATATTAATAGATTAGTGGGCAAAAATGACAGGGTTATCTTAATAGATGCAGAAAAAGGATTTGACACAGTATGACACTATTTCTTGATGAAATCATTTGACAAACTATAAGAACTAGATAAAGGTCAGCCATGTAGTAACATCGCACAGCTAAAATCATACTTGATGGTTAAATACTGCATACTTTCCCCCTAAGATCAAGAAAAAGACAAGGAAGTCTGCTCTTGTCACTTTTATTCAACATTATTCTGCAGGTTCTAGTCAGGGTAATTAGGCAGAAAAAGAAATAAAATGCATGCAGATTGAAAACAAAGAAGTAAAATGATCTCTCTTTGCAAACTATATGATCTTGCATATAGAAAATCCTAAGGAATACACACACACACACAAACACTACTAGAACTAATCAGCAAGTCCAGCAAGGTTGCCTGATATAAGATGAATATACAAATATTAGTTGTATTTCTATACATTATCAATGATCAATTCAGAAATGAAATTAAGAGGCAATTCTTTATACAATAGTGTCAAGAAGAACAAAATACTTAGGTATAATTTTTTTGAAAGAAAGACTTGTATACTGAAAACTACAAACATCACTGAAAGAAATTAAAGAAGACCTAAATAAATGGAAAGACAACTCATGTTCATTTATCAAAGTACTTAATATTATTAATCAATATTAAGATGGCACTACTCCCCAAATCAACCAGTATATTCAGTGCAATCCCTATCAAAATCTCAGCTGACTTTATTTGTAGAAATTGACCAGCTGATCCTAAAATTCACATGGAAATGCAAAGGACTTGGGAAAGTAAAAACAAAACAAAACAAAACAAAACCCTTTAACATGTAGAACAAAGCAGGAAAATTCCCACTTCCTGATTTGAAAACTTACTGCAAAAAGCTATAGTAATTACGATAGTGTGGTGCTGGCATAAGGCTAGAAATATAGATCAATGGAATAGAAGAGAGTCCAAAAATAAACTCTTACATGGTCAGTTGATGTTTTAAAAGGGTGTCAAGACAATCCAATGGAGAGGAAAGGAGGTTTCTCAACAAATAGTTCTGAGACAACTGGATGTCTACATTCAAAAGAATGAAACTGGATTCCAACTTCACGTGATATACAAAAATTAATTCCAAATGAATGAGCTAACATTGGAAATGAAATTTAATCTAAATTTCCAATAACCTAAATGAAAATACTAGCACTATAAAATTCTTAAAGAAAACACAGGAATAAATCCTCATGACTTTGAATTAGGCAATAGGTCTTTGGATACAACATCAAAAGCACAAATGACAAAAGACAGAAAATAAATTTGACTTCATTAAAATTAAAAACTTATGTACTTCAAAGCACATCATCAAGAAAGTGGAAAAGCAATCCATAGAGATGGAGAAAATATCTTCAACCTATATATCTAATAAGAGACTTCTGTCTGGGACATATGAATAACTGTTACAATGCAATAACAAAAAGACAACCCAATTAAAAAGTGAGCAGATTACTTGAATAGCCATTTCTCAAAAGAAGATATTTAAGTGACTAACAAACACATGAAAAGATGCTCAACGAGTCATTAAGGATTTGACTTCCAAATCTAAAACACAACGAAATACCACTTCACACCTACTAAGTTGACTAAAATAGACAGACAATAGCAAGTGTTGGCAAAGATGTACCTAACAGTGTAGCCTCTTTGGAAATAGTCTGGCAGTTCCTCAAAAAATTAAACTTAGATTTACCGTATGAGCTGGTTATTCCAGCCCTACATATATACCCAAAAGAACTGAAAATATAGGTCTATACAAAAATTTGAACATAAAGATTTCTAGTAGTGTTATTCATAATAGCCAAAAAGTGGAAACAATCCAAATGTTCATCAACCACATGGATAAATCAAACGTGGTAAATGCTTACAATGGAAATAACTATTTGTCAATAAAAGGGAGTGAAGCACTTCTATATGCTGCAACTTGGATGAAACTTGAAAACAATTTGCTAAGTGAAAGAAACCAATCAAAAGACCACATATTATTCTATTTATAAGAAACTTCCAGTATATGGGATGGAAAGAAAGGTAAGAGGGAGTGACTGTCAATGGGTATGAAATTCCTTTGGGGAATTGTGAAAATGTTCTAAAATTAGATAGTGGTGGTGGCTGCACAATTCTGTGTATACACTAAAACTCACTAAATCATACCCCTTAAAAGAGTGAATTAAATGGTATGTATATCTCAATAAAGCTATTATAAAAAAATGAAGTGGCATAAATTTGGGCACTCATGGTTTTCACCATCATTTTTTTTTAATTAGTGGGAAAATTCAGGAGTTACCATACTGGCACTTCTGGCAGAAAATGATAATGACAGCAAATGATGTTTGAGGAATGGCTTTTAAGGCACCAGGAGCCATAGTCTGAGGGAAAAAAGAGTTGTTAGGCTACTCTCCTACCCTGGGAAGTGAAATCAACCTGATTCTGTCCATCATGGACACTGGTGAACTTGACTTGTTGATGAACGCTCTGTAAAGTTTAACATTTCCTGTTATATACTTCACAGAGCCCAATCAACAATATCTTTCAAACTCAGGCTATTTTGAATGTAGCTAAGTACAACTTCAAAATTAGAGAAATTTGTGGGCCTCTGGTCACTGGCCAAAGGCAATAAATCACTTTTTATGACCTATAAATTTATTTAGTATTAAAAGAAAATAATTTCTTTAGGTGAGAATAGTGGAAAGACAAAATAACCACATTTGAGAATAAATACAAAGTAGCAACTTAACAGAGACTCCTTTCTCCTGTTTTCTATTAGGATTACATTTGGGGAAAATTTATCTTCATTAAATAGTGACTGTATACTTCAAAGATAGGTTAATTCTTTAAAATCTGATAGAGTACTCTGTATTACTGTTTTAAAATTATATTGATATCCTATTACAACCTTTTTTTTTTTTTTTGCCTCTGGGGAAAAAGTGAGGACCCAAGCTCAGTTTACGATGTCAAATATTTCCTAGACACTTCTGTATGTAATAGGAAGGAATAGAGGCTTTCTCAGTACTGCCTTTCAGCAATGCATATGCCCCCTCAAGCTTAACCTGTTCTCTGGTCCCTCAACTTTCTAAACCAAAATACTGTTTCTTTAAGGAAAGAAATTGGTGCCCCAGATTATACTTTCATAAAGCCTTCTGTTGATTACTGGGAAGGGACATACTGGTGCATCTGATCTTAACAAGCTCTAAATCTATACTGTGTTGTTCAGCGACTGCCTGATGGAGCTCAGTCCAATAGCGGAACAAAGGCACCGACCTCATCCTTCTTGGCTTTCACTGGCTACAACCTCCTCCCCTCTCCCTCTGCATTCTCCACATTGTCATGTCCTTTTCCTACAGCCTCCAGACCCCAGCAGGGGACCACGGGGAATTGTAGATTAGCACAGTGCACTCTTCCTGTTTGGTGTGTAGCTTCTCTTTGCATTTTCCCTTCTCTGGTAGGCAGCACTCATCAATCAGCCCTGCAGCTCCACCACTGAGAATTCTTTACAAAGAGCAAGATTTCTTTAGTCATAGCCACTTGTATAAGGAGAGATGTTTTCTCCCATAAGTTGCTTGATATGCAGTACAGTCATTCTCTCTGTTCTAAGATGCTCACCCTGAATAAGATGGTATAATTCCAGGATGCTCAGAACCGTAATATCTTTAATTTTGTCTTTCCAAAACAAATCTTATGTTTGTGAAAGGGACCAAGGTGGATGAGCAGCAAGCATTGGAGACTACAGGCTTATCTGTGTGGAACTGTTGTTATAGCTATAGAAAAAGCCACATAATTTGCATCTACAAAATCTTCCAAAAGGTTAGGAAAACAATATTTCATCAGTCTTTGGCTTTCTGATGATATCAAACAGCATATCAAATGGAAGTAATCTTACAGTTTCTGTAGATAAGCATTTCCCAAATTAAGTTATTGAATCTTTTTTTCCTAGCTGATGTTAATACGTATTTCTGGAAACCAGAAAGGCTTTCACGGTCAAATACATTTTTAAAATTTGGGTTAAATAAAAATAAATTGATTTCCTTCCTGCAGGAGTGTCACAGAATCTTTAATAATGCTAGTGTGTTTTTTGAACTGCTCAGATGTAGCTATGGTAAAGTCTCGACTCTGGAATAAACACTTATTTCAAGAAGCTAGTGTTCTGTGAAAGTCTGTGAAATGAAGTTTTAGATTCATATCCTTTAACCTAATGTCATAGTTAAGGGAGAAGGTTTTGGACAAATAAGAGTAGATCCTGTTGTTGGCCTTTTACCAATTAATCTCGTTTATAAAATAAGGGCAATAATACTTACCATGAAAGATGTTGTAAAAATTAAGTGAAATATTATATGTATACTAGCTAATAAAATCCTAGGCATCTAGTAGGCCTTCATTAATGGCAGCTATTATTATGTATATAGAAAAAGCTAGTCAATACTTTTTCCAAGAAGAAGCAAGCCTTTCTTTAATTTACAATAATAATTTAATAGAGGTTCCTAAAATGCCTTCTGCATGTTCCAAGTAGGATGGAATTACATTCAATGTTCAGTCCAATTTTAGTGGTGAGCATAATTTGTGGCATTCTATTTGTTGAAAAATGGGAGGAAAAGGAACAATTTATTGAGTTTATTTAGTATTCACATCAGTCTTATGGGAAAAAATTATCCAGCCCCACTTCACTCTGAGTCAGCCTAAGCAAGCTGCCCAAGCACGTACAAAGCATATAAAGTGGCAGAGTTAGGATTTAAGCTCAGTTCCCCAGACTCCAAAGCCAATATTCTCTCCATCTACCATGCCACCCTGCCTTCTTTAAAAATTAGTAATTCATCTTTACATATATATGGTAGTTCTCTGTTAACTAAGATTATCCTATTATTTGCTCATTTCAGATAAATGACTCCTCTTCTAGGAGATCCCATAGAGATCGCCTAGATCTCAATATAGTGACCCTAATTCAATTTCATCCCAATGTTTTATGGTCTCTTTCTCAGAATTTTTCTCATATTCTGGTAACATAACAACACACAGCTGTATCTTGTCCAAAGTCTCTTGACTTTGCAGTGAGGAGTACAACTCAAGGCAGGTGATGTGAAGCAGTAGGAGGAACACTGGCCTGGGGCTTAGTTGTGAGTCCCAGGCCTCCGTATGCTATAACTAGCTGCATGACCTCCACAAGTCACCAGACATCTCTAGGGCTTAGATTTTTTTTTTTTTTACTTTTGCCCTACCTACCTCACAGGTTCTGTGAAATATAGATTAAGTCACTTTGCTGACTCTATGTCTGTTGTAGTGGTCTCAAAGTGGGGTATACATACTCCAGGGGTGTGCAAGGTGATTCACTGGAATGAAGGAAGAAATATCAGAACTTCCATTTATAGTTATTTTAATCCTGTCTATTAAAAATTTCTATCTTTGGCATATGTTTTATAAGCATTATGTTAAGGTAAATTATAAACAAACATATATTGAAAGTTGTGCTAAAATTCTCTATTGATAGGGTTATATGATTTTTATCACAGTGGCCTGCAGGATAAGGTCCAAATTCGTTGGTATGGAACTTAAATCCCCTGTGAACTCTCTAGCCTCATTTCTTCTCCCATCTCTCCTTCTACCTAATTAACCAAACATGCTCATATGTTTCATAGCTTTGTTATCTTTGATTATTCTACTCCCTCTGCCTGAGATTTCTGAAACCTCCCTCATTCCCCTACCTTCCATGTGGAGACCTTTCCTCATCTTTCAAGACTCAGAAAAGGAGTTACCTCCTAGATGAGTGCGTTCCTGAACCTCTCAGGTATACCAGATGACTCTCCTTGGACTTCCATTGTATTCTACACATGGTACCTGTGGCTTATATGGAAGTATACCTGATTTCATTTACTCGTCTGTATGTCTCTAAAGGGCAAGAGTCATGCCTTAATCTTTAAAAAGAAAATTTTTTTATTGAAGTGTGGTTGATTTACAACGTTAGTTTCAGGTATATAGCAAAGTGATTCAGTTATACATATACATACACATATATATTTTTTCTTTTCAGATTCTTTTCCATTATATGTTATTACAAGAAATTGAATATAGTTCTCTGTGCTATACAGCGGGTCCTTGTTGTTTATTTTATATATAGCCATATGTGTCTGTTAATCCCTAACCCCTAATTTATCCTTCTCCACCCTTTCCCCTTTGGTAATCATGGCTTGTTTTCTATGTCTGTGAGTCTATTTTTGGTTTCTAAATAGAATTGATATCTTTTTTTTTAAGATACATCAGATAAGTGATATCATATGATATTTGTCTTTGTCTGACTTACTTCACTCAATATGATAATCTCTAGGTTCATCTATGTTGCACAAATGACATTATTTCATTCTTTTTTTTATAGCTGTGCATATATATTTACAATTGTTACATCTTCTTCTTGGATTGATCCCTTTGTGTCCTTTATCTCTTGTGATAATATTTATTTTAAAGTCTATTTTGTCCGATACAAGTATTGCGACTCTGGCTTTTTTTTTTTTAATTTCCATTTGCATGGAATAAATTTTTCCATCCCCTCACTTTCAGTTTTTATGTTTCTCTAGATCTGAAGTGAGTCTCTTGTAGGCAGCAAATATATGGGTCTTGTTTTTGTAGCCATTCAGCCAGTCTGTGTCTTTTGGTTGGACCCTTTAGTCCTTTTACATTAAAAGTAATTATCAACATATATATTCTTACTGCTATTTTGTTAATTGTTTTGGATTTTAGTACATCTTTCTCTTCCTTTTCTTCTTTTGTTCTCTTCTCTTGTGATTTGGCAACTTTCCTTGGTGTTACGTTTGGATTCCTTTTTCTTTTTTGTGTGTATATATGTTATAGATTTTTGGTTTGTGGTTACCATAAGGTTTTGGTATAACATTCTGTATATATGGGATTGCTTTAAGTTGCTGCTCTCTTATTTTCAAACGCATTTTAAGTACCCTGCATTTGTACTCTCCTCCTCTCACTATTTCTGTTTTTGGGGTCACATTTTCCATTTGTTTTGTGTGTCTCTTAACTGCCTATGGTAGAAACTGATGATTTTACTACTAATGTCTTTTACCCTTTCTACTAGTCCCCAGTGACTTCCTACCTTTACTGTATGTTTGCCTTTACCAGTGAGCTTTACCATTTTGTAATTTTCTTGGGAAAAAAATTTCCAAGTGTCCTCAGGAAAACCTGAGACAGAGTGAGTGCTTTTCCTAAAAATGCAGCTGCAGTTGTGAAAGAGTCTCAGTACCTTGTTGTGGTAAGGTTAAACTATATCCTTGGTGGGAAAAATACACACACACAATGCAGTTATTTATTGAGACCAAACTGTTAAGTCCCATGGATGAAAATGTGAGAGATTAAGACTCCTCAGTATGGTTCACTAAGAATAGATTAGGTCACAGAAACCTGAACAATTTCTTGGAAGGAATGGATGAAGATACTGACAAAGACAGCAGAAGATGAACTTTTTGGGATGTCACAGAGCATGGAACTCCTCATGGAGCATGCGCCTTGGGCGAGGTGAAATGGAGAAGGCCTTGGTGAGAGGGTGATGGGGGTTGATGGTAATAAATTGTGTTGAATTTTAATAAGATAATTTACAGGAAAGCATTTTGAGAACTGTAAAGAATGACACATCTGTGAGGGGTTATTATTTTTATTAATAATAAAATTAGGTTGGGGTGGGCTCTAAAATTCTCTCTGTGAAACAGTGTATCTTGGTAAGTCTACATAGAAAACAAAAAGGCAAACATTTATGAAGTCTGATCCTGACTTTGCAATGAACACGTTTTTTTCTCCTCTTTTTCACCAGAGGACTGCTAGAAAGCCGGAGTGATCAACCAAATTAGCTTCAAACTGCATCTCTGGGTGAAAACTTCAGGTAAGCATCAGTTAATACTACCCCAGTGCGTCTGGAATTTGAAGTTCCTATAAGGATGTTTTTGAGAAACCTTATTAGGATTAGTGCATATCTTGTCAACATTGTGTTTTTTAGAGAATCACAGTGTGTAGCTGGTAAATAAGCCATTAATAATTTGCATCCCGGACATCAAAGCCTCCTGGATAGAGATTCACTTTTAGCACTGCATACTAATTTGGGCATTGCTGCTTTGGAATTGATAACAATTTAGCCTATAACAGGCTGAAGTTTCTTTTGTGTTATGAAAGAATTTTCTAAGCAAATTCCTGGTGTGCCAAAGATCACTGCAGTTAATCTTTTTAAGAGAATAAGTATTTCCAAGCACTTAAGTGGTACGTGTTACAAATCACACCACTCAGGGACTACAATCATCCCTCGGTATCCACAGGAAATTGGTTCCGAACCCCTGGAGATACCCAAGTCCTTGGATGCTCAAGTTCCTCATATAAAATGGCGAAATACGGTCAGTCTTCCATATCCATGGGTTCCTCAACCGCAGATTCACTGAATTCACCGTGGCTGGTTGAATCCACGGTTGCCAGCCCACTGATGTGGGGGACTGATTGTAGTTACAAAGGAGACTTATCTCTTCATTGAAGTCTGGCAGGGAGGACTTCTAGAGGCAATGGCTGGTTAGTAGTTAGACTTTGTGTTAACTTTACAGAAAGTACAAATTGCATTTCTTTTAAATTCTGCTTGACATGATTCTGACTGATACTCTCCCAATAATCTCCAAATAATGAAGCTTTGCACATCTCAATTCCTTGTTCACGTTGTCTCAAGTTGTGTGTACACATTTCTTGGAGAAATACTCTCAAAGAAAATAGTTTCAAAGATTCCCTGGCAAAGTAAACACTTGGGCCTCTTAAAATAATGCTGCCCTTAAGACATGAAATGAGGTCAACTAATGTTTTTCACTGGTTCTCGATTTGAACACTACCAACTCGTTCACACACTGTACAGCGACATCCCCACATGGCCACGTGTACTCTGAATTTGATCTTTTGAGCAACAGGGAAGGGTGGTTTTGAGCAGCTGCCGTGTTAGGGGAAAGGGCATGGCGGAGGGGGTTTTGACTGTATTTCTGGTGGTCCCAGCCAGGGCTAAACTGCAGCACCTCTGTTAGTTTCACTCCACAGCTGAGTCCAAGCCTCACTCTGGGCATGCATGCAGTTACATCTGACTCTTCTCTCTTGCCAGCAGGGTCTGGGGAGGCTGCTGGATGCTAGGTACTAGGTCCTGTCCAAGCAGGCATCCTTTCATTTAGCCTGATGGCCTCCCTACTCCGTGGGTGGTGGCGGCACAGACGGTGGCACTGGGTGTGGACAGGCAGCCAGATAGGAGCGACCCTATGGTCATATGCACATAGGGGGCGCAGTCCACTGATGCATCTTTTCCCTTGTGCTGTTGGGAGGGGTTGGAGGGAGAGAGGAAGAGAGAGGGAAACCCCCTTCCTCTATCTCTGATCTAGGAGTCTAGCATGTTCTAGTTCTGAGTTCTTTCAGGGCTCAGTAGAAAATGTCACTTCATCAGGAAACTCCTTCCTCATCAAGGTCACACTCTCATGTGCTTTTGTATCTTCCTGTACTTGTCCCTACTGGCACTTATTATTTCCTAATGAATTATTTGTGTAAATACTTGTTTATTATTTGTCTGTCTCAGGTGGTTATAAACTTCAGGAGGGCAGAGACTGGAGTCTTTCCTGTTTATTATAATTTCCTCATGCATGAGGCCTGAAATATAGTTGGTCCTCAATAAATATTTGTTGAATGAATGAATGAATAAATGAAAAACACAAAAATGTGTATGCAAGAGTTATCTTTGGAAACCAACATCTAGCAAGAGGAAAATGAATAAATCATTGCGATCCATTTGGTTGAATACATCATTAAAATGTATTAAAATATTTAATAGCATTGAAAAATGTTTAGAATGTAAAGTTAGGTGAAAAAAGGTATGATACAAAAATTAACATGATATGATTTCTTTCTTCTTTTTTGGCATAAAGAAAACATGGTAGAGTCTTACTATTTGCAGTAGTTCTATTCTATAAAGTCACTATGAACACTGGACTATCGAATACTGTATCTTTGCTTCTAGGCGAAATACAACCTCTGGTCAAAACAATTTTGTCAACTGATCAATACGTAGCCTTGTTTTATACATGTGTATTTCTGTTTAAAGATGCCTTATTTAATATATACTATTGATTCATTACCACTGGACCCACGGCCAACAGCACAACAAGTCACATCTGAATGAAGCTTATCTAACATGTATTTTCTCCGTTAGCGACTCACAGACTTATGCTTAGGAACACACCACTTCAGCACTATGCCTTGGGGGTCACTTTAAACAATGAGATCACCAGCAAGAAGCACAAAAATGCAAAAAAAGTGGCACCAAGTAGGTTACAAAAATGACACTTGTTTCTAGCATGAGAACTGAAACAAGAAGGCAGGATGTGGCCTTGTTCAACATTAGCTGGGAACGTGTGCAACAGGGGACTCAAAATTTTTGCTGCTCTGCACATGCACAGGTCCATGAAGGACTGGGAAGGCAGTGAAAGTAGTGATTTGGGGGTACAGTTAAGTTTTAGTGAGTAGTGAATTCACAAATATGGAATCTGCAAATAATGAGGATTGACTGTATGTAATTAAAAAAACATGCCAAAGATGCCCTCCAGTTAGTAGGACTGTGGTGACCAATGCTTTTTTCTTTATGCTTTTCTGCAATTTCCCAAATTTCTGAAATAAACTTGTATTACTTTATAGCTACAAAAATAAGTTACTATTTTTCTTATGTTAGGAATAAGCAAACTGTGATAGGTAAGATACACAGAGAGAAAGCTTAGCAAAAGGGTCTGTTTGGCTGGCTGTGGTACAGCAAGTTTAAAAATAAAAAAGCCTAAACTATACCTGGATGGTAGTTTATAAAAACATATTAAGCCATGATTTTAAAATATGTTTTGAATTCCTCCTAACAAGATGTTTTTGAATGGCCAGGGTGCCATTCTACAGCCAGGAACAGGGTGACTCCCCAGGCAAGGGCTTCAGGCTGACCAGGAGAAAGAGCCAGAGAGTAAGACCTGCCTCTGCAAACATAAATCTAACAAGGCAGGGCCAAAGGGACTACCTTCTCCAGAAATCTTTGCCTTCAGCTATTCATCCCCCAACTCTCTGCCAGTAACAGGGTCGGTGCCCCTTAGCAAAGTGTCCTCCGTTACAGCACTTCCCACACTGTGTGGTCATGACCTTCATGTGTGTCTGCGTCCCATCGAGACTTCAAGCTCTGGGAAGGCAGGGACTGAACACAGCTTGTTCACTATTGCACTGCCCTGCCTCGTGTGGTGCTTTGTACACAGTGAGGGTCGAGTATTTGTTCAAAATGATTATGCGTCAAGCACTCCAACAGGTGATGACTCCTGTAAGTTATCACCTTTCAATACGACAATGTCAGAAACAACACCAACACCAAAACTGGTAAAGAGTTCAAATGAGAAGATTTCATGGTCTTAAGAAAAGGACAACATTTCTTACATTCAGAGAAATAAAGATCATAGAAATAAGAATCTGCCTCTGTATGAAGAGCAAATAAAATTCTTGTTTCCTTTTACTGTACATTCAGCTTAGACGTCTTCTGGTTTGTGATTACAGTGGAATGCACGGCTATGTCTTGAAGTGTCCATAAACACAGACAGTGGAGCTCAATTCCTTACATATGCTCTGGTTTGATAAGGCGGATTGGACTGGATCTTGTTCAGCCTTTAGTCTGTTTCCTTAGGCGTCTGAGAATGTTCCAAACTCAAGGCTATTTCAGTACCTTTCTATTTGCAATGTGTGATTCCATAAAATGATAACTGTATTAGTTTTCTATGGCTGCTATAACACGTTACTGCAAATTAATGGTTTAAAACAACACAAATTTACTATCTTCTAGTTCTGTAGAGCAGAAGTCTGACATGGACCTCACTGGGCAAAGATTTAGGTGCCAGCAAGGCACATTCTATTCTAGAGGCTCCAGAAGAGAATCCATTTCCTTCCATGTTCCATCTAAAAGGGCCACCTGAATTCCTCGGCTCATCCCTATCTTCCTTTATCTTCAAAGCCACCAATGTCAGGCTGAGTTCACATGGGGCCATCTCTCTAGTTCCCTCTTCTGATACTCTCTTCTGCTTTCAAGGACCCTTATCATTATGTTGGGCCCAACGTGATAATCCAGAAAAAAAACCCTTCTCATTTTAAAGGCATCTGTTTAGCAAACTTATTTCCATCTCCAACTTTAACTCATCTTTGCCATGTTACCTAACGTATGTTCATAGGTTACAGGGATTAAATCGTATGTATTTTGGGGGGCCATTATTCTGCCTGCCACAACTATCTATCTATCTATCCATCCATCTATCCAATTATATATACATACAACCTAGGAAGTATATGAATCATTTTAGAAACTGTGTCCTTATCCCAACTCTGCTCTCCTGAACACTACCCCCCCAAAAAAAGAAACAAAAAATAAAAATCCGAAGAGTCAAACTACAGAATAAAATAATTCTGGAGTTAGAAAAGGCAAGTTCTTCTTCTGCTATGTGGATTTAAGAGGTCGAGATCTCCACAGTATCACCTGCAGGGAAATTTATGTGTAGAAATCTAACTGCTCATAAGTTATTTCCACAGAATGAATAGATATGATCCTGTTTTAATCTGCCCACATTTTGCCTGAAATTGTGCATACAAATTGTGTCTAAAATATTTTCTTCTTAATCATCCCTCTCAGGAATTTTATTTTTCTAATTTTACTAGACAAGGCTCCCCCTACCCCTTTCCCACTGCCTTTTTCAAAAGATTACACAGAAATCTAGGGAGAATGATCACTGACTGGAATTCAGTAGGAATGATAAGCTTTACTGTGTGGTTTATGCAGAAGGCAAAACACCGCAGAAACATCAGATTCCATGTCCCATATGTCTCCATTCTAGCCCACATCACATATTTAATAAGTAAAAAATAACAGAACAAGCAGCATTCTGTATTCCAGCCACCTTTTCCTCAGCTACAATCTGTGACAGTATGAAACATTTGTTATATTTGGTTTTGAGTGAAACCAGAATCAATAACAAATTTGTTTTGCATTCATTCCTAAATATATTTACTGTGTGAATATGGATCAGCAGGGATGGTGTGAGACTGTCACACTTGAGCAGGGCTTCTGTGCTGTCCATAGCAACACTTTTAATACTAGAGTAAGGCTGATAAATCATAAAATTCATGTGCTACTGAATTCAGAGCATCAGCCCCAGCAAAATCAACTGAGCTGCTTTCAGAATGCTCAGTTTTCCAGCTTCTCTTTCTTGAACAAGCCTTTCCCCTCTGCCTTCTGACTGCCTGTCTATCAGGCTAACTTTGAGGAGTGGACACTGGGTTTGCCTCCTCGCCAGTCACCTCACCCTTTCCCCACTGTGAAGGGACTGTGTGGTTGGGATGAACCTTGATTAATGTTAGCTAAATCCATCATGCTTTTTCCATCCCTCTCCCCAGTGAGGCAAAGCACTGCACATCATTCCCCTGGCAACAAACTGGTTCAGTTTGGGCCAATGAGTTGCTAGCAGACATTATCTGAGATTTCTAGTTAAAACAGTTTTACTCTTAAGAGAGAGTCTCAAAGAGCCTTCCTCTCCCACCCTAAATTGGTCCTAGAACTTTTGCAACATCTTGAAATCAGCCTGATGAAGTAACTGACCTAGAAGAACCCAGGGGAGCAGAGCTCCCTCCCGATCCCCACACATTCCTCTAAACTTCCAGTTATACAGGACTGTGTTGTCTTTTTGTTTAAGCCAATCTGAGTTGGATTTTCTGTTATATTTACTCATTTATTCCACAAATAGTGACATATGTTCGCTGTGTACCACACACTGTTCAAGGCATTTGGGTTATGTCAGAGAGCAAAACAAAGGTCCCTGCCCTCTTGAAGGAAGAGATAAAACAGTAAATGATAATATAATCAACCAGGAAGCTCAGAAGTATGTTAGAAGGTGATCAGGAGAGCAAGATGAAGGAAGTGGGAGTAAACGGAGCAGAAGGAAGAAAGATGGGAATTGCTGACTGTAATTTTAAGCAGGGTGGTCAGTTTTGACCTCATTGAAAAGGTGCTATGTAAGTAAACTCTAGAGAGAGGTGAGCACGTGTAGATATTTGGGGGAAAAACTTCCAGGCAGAGATAATAGCCAATTTAGATTCCCTCATTGGGAGTGTGAGAGGAGAGAGAAGACTGGTGCCATGGGAGTGAAGTAAAGGAGGGCAGAGGTTAACAGGAGGCCCTGTGGACCTTCTAGGTCAATGAAGAAGGATTTTGATATTTACTCTGAGTGAAAAGGGGAGCCATGGAAGAGTTCTGAGCTGAGGAGTGAAAACCATCACTCTGGCTTTTTTTTTTTCCCATGGTGAAATGTTTTAATTAAGGCTTATTGCAATAAAAATGACTTCAAGATTTTGTGGATTATTTTTTTTAAAGAAAAGCTTTACAAAAGAGGCTGTTTACAAATCAGTCATCAGTGTCATTGACATTCTGTGTACTTTTATAATTGCATCATGACAAAGGAGCACAAAGAGGCTAAATGACTGGGACAAGACTTTGAAGGAGTAAGAGAAAGGCCACATTCCTAATCCAGGGTGATGGTGATGAAGGTGGTGAGAAGTGGTTTCCATTCCGGATATGACTTCAAGGCAGAGCCAACAGCATTTCCTGACAGAGTATATGTGGGATGTGAGAGAAAGAGAGGAGTCAAGGATGACTCCACCTGAAAGCAATCTAACTCATTAACTCTTACATTTACTGGCTTGCTCGTCATCTGTCCATACGCAATGAATGTGACAAACCACGGAAAACACCAACCAAACATAGGGTTCACACGCAAACCAGTAATTTGATATTGAGCGCTTTACATCTTCCCTCAACCATCTCCCCCACTTAAAAAACACTTTTTTTGGCTTCTTTTTAAAAATAAAATCATGCTCCATTGTCTTCAAGACTTTACTCTGGTAGGACCGAAATGATGACTGCTCTATCCTGTGCAGTAATGTCCTTGTCCTTTAACTTTGGGTAATGTGGTTTCCCTTTATTGGGAGCCTTCCTCTGCTGGACTTTTGCTCAGTGATGGGCTCACATCTGTATATGGGATATTTTGACTCCAGTTTTGCTGATGCATCATCCTAATCATCTAGTTGTTACTGCCTGTCACTTACCAATCAGTGTGAGAGATTCTTTGGCTGTTCATCTGGATCAGAATTACAGCCTCTATCTTTAGAAATGATATATGCTGAGGATTATTCATGTTTGTAATTACAAATCTTCTAGCAGAAGCACAATTATTAAAAACCTTTGGAAATGACATTTTGTCTCACATTGCAGAAACTGCTGTTAGCCTCTCAGGCTGGAATTGCTTTTGTTGCTGTAATTTCTACCTGCACTTCAGTTGTAATTTAACATTATCTCTCCTCTATCCTGCTACCTGGTTGTAATGATTAGGTTTCCTGCTGTTAATCCTTAAATACTTTCCCCTCCTTTCTGAATCTTGCTGGGCTGTTTTCTGTGGTTACAATCTAGGAAACAGCTGTTGCAACACTTGTTGCATTATAATAACTTGAGAGAGTTGGCTTATCTCTAGAGTTGAACCAGTGAGGGAGAGAGATGGAGGGAGCATTGGAGATTACTCACACAAACCCATCTTTTTAAGGATGAAGAAACTGGGGTTCTGAATGGTTAAGTAAATTTGCTCACGATTGCCTAGCTTCTTACTGTTAGGTCATGTTCTGGAGTAGCAGGTATGATTATTCAGGGATCCATCCTTTTAAGTCCTTGCCCCTTGCAGTTTAAACTGATTAACCAGTTATCTGAATAACAGAGCTGGGGATGGGAAGAGAAGTGACACTGAATGCCTCTGCTGAGCCAGATACTGTGCAACATGCTTTGTATCATGGGACCACACTAGTATTCACAACAACCTGATATGCCCATTCACCAAAAAAAAAAAAAAAAAAAAAATTGAGGATCTTGAGAGATTAAGTAAGAGGCCCAAGTGTACACAGACAGTAAGGAATTGATCTACTTGACTTCCCACCTTTTCTCTTTCTATTATGTCAGGAACAGAATGAGGGAGAATGTTCTGAAAAGTTGAGTTGTGAGCATGAGCTACTTTTCAAGTAGTTTGGAAATCTAAAGTGTTTGGGGAAACGTGAAGAAGACTGTGCCTCACAACATTTGCTATTTCCTCAGATCTGGGCAGCTACTCCTTCTTTCTGAGCAACCAGACCTGGCTGAACAATGTCACCCAGCTGTTAAAAAAGGAAACTCAAAACTAGGATGTAGGAAGCGAGAGAATCTGCTCAATACTTGAATTTTCAATTTTGACTCTTTGAGGTTCTGTTGAACTTCATTGGTCCATTGTGGTCCAAAGTGGCTCATATTGGCTAGTGGGGTTGGGGGAGGACTGGAGGAGGCAGGAGTTGAAAAAGGAAAGATGCTGTTTACATCTTCATGGGAAAGAACACTGCCTTAGGTTGCCTGTAGATGAATAAGAGACCTTGACTCTACAATAGGTTCTCTTCCTGAAATATCCAAGAATGCTGGACACCAGAGGCATGAGTTAAATGACTGCCTTCTTATTCTTTAGTCTTTTAGTTTTTGGCTATTTCCATTGCTGCTGTAGAGTCAGAGAGATGGCCAGAGAATCCAGATCAGAAAATTGTATGGAGCTCAAGGGTGCGTTAAGGGTATCTACTGATTTTCTGATCCATGGGGCTTTCTGAATGAGTCTCCTTTGAATTGTGAGAAGACATACAGTAGGAACCCAAGTATGCGTATTCTCAAGAGATAGCGTCTAGAACACTGGGATTAGCCCCCAAAGCCAAGAGCCATAGTGATGATGATAGAATGGGAAGTATGGAATTGTGAAAGGGTGAGGCATGGAATGGCTGTCTTCCAAGAGGGCATGGTGACCATGTTGAGTGAGAAATGAAGTGAAAGGAGAGAATGAAGATGCACTGAGACCTTAAAGTCACATTTAAGTAGTAACTCTCTAATGACATATTGAAGGAATCTCTATTAAGATCTTTAGAAGCAGCAGAACGTCCCATCTGCCTAGGAAGGGTTATATAGCTGCAGTCCCAAAGAAACTAGAGTAGATGTTTCAAAACCTGCTCTCTTATCACAATGACTTCGGTTAATTAAAAGTCCAGACTTTCGAGTTCTACCTCCAAAAAGTCTGACTGATTCATGGGAACAACCCCCAGGTAATTCTGGCAAGGAGCCTTACTGGAAACATCTGGGGTAGGTAATCCCAGCTTCTGTAATTGTGGGTTTCTCTGTGCTACTTCTTGTGATGCTCTGGAGCATCCTTGGTTTTGTCTTCTCCCAGCTTAGAGATTCTTAATCTGAGTTTCTAGGGCTCAGTGGATAGGGCTCAGGGGGGTTACAAACCTCCTGAAATTGTATGCAGAATTTCACATGTATATGAGCTATGTGTGAAGTCTCAAAGGAATCTATGGTCCCCAGAGTTTAGAACCACCGCTTAAGCTGTTCTATCCACTTCCTTCCTGCCCTGACCTGCTGGAGCTGGCACATTGCTTTCTGCTCTGGCCAGTCTTCCTGGCTTCAGGGGATAGTATATTTTTATTTTACAACTGTACACTCAACTGTGAAACAGGATGATTCTGAAACGAGGGTGGTGAACTTATAGGTTTCTATTGAAATTAATTTCTTTGGAAGGATATGCCTGTGACAGTTCCCTATTTTAATGAGCAACTTAAAAAACATTCATCCATGTCACCAAAATTGTCTCCATTTTTTTTTTTTTGTTGTTCCTGAAGCCTACCCTTTGCCAAACTGCCTTAAGCAGGGCTCCAATCACATTACTTTGCTTCTCTGGGTCTTTGGTTACCCTCATCATGCTCCACTGTCCACAGAACAAAGTCCTGACTCTTTGGCCTGGCATCTGTGCCCTTTACAATCTGACTGCCCCCTGCTGCTTCCCTAATTGTTCCATGTTCCAAGCTAACTGCGCTCCTCGCCGTTGCCCAAGCCCTGTCTGTGCCCTCTTCCCTCTGGGCCTACATGGGATGCTCTCCCTTCCTCTCCATCTGTCACAATTTTAGCTTTGTTTAAGGCCTTCCTCAACTCTACTCCTCAGCCAGAAATTTCCTCTTCTCTGAACATCAATTGTACTTGATTCGTATGAGTCTTATAGCATTTGTTACATATTGATTTCTGCTTTATTATTCATGACTTGTGTTTCTCTTCTTCCTTACTAGATTTTAGGTCTTTTCACAGCAGGGCTTATGTTGCTGTATCTTGTGTGCTGCCTGTCACGATACTGAACATACCATAAACCCTTAATAAAATGTGGCAAATACATTTGAAAACCTAGATCTGGCTATTTTAATTCAGAAAAATAATTCTGTTTGTCTTTTTTCCTGGTACTCTAAATTGGGCTTAGTAGGTTGAGATTTGCTTATGAACTACATTTATTCTTGATGAATTAGAAAAACCTTCAATGAAATTTACACTTTTAAAATTATTTATGTGATTTTATTTTTCATAATACCTGTGGGGCTTACTGTAATGTAGTATTTTTATCTCCTTTTAACTGGTGATTGTACTAAGGTGAGAGGTTCAGGGAGTCATCCAAGGCCACAGAGCAGGCAGGAGACAAAAGTGGGGCTGGAATCCAGGCCTCCTAAGAACATGCCAGCAAAGCGTAGCATTGACTGTTCACACACTGCCAAAGTCAATTAAGACAATGCTATGGGTCAAAGAGTTTGGTTCAGTGCAGAGAGTACAGATAATGGACTATCTGAACTTTCTCTTTTCACCAGTCTATTTTGGCACTGCTTGCTCATTTTGTCTCTCAGTTACCTATATAAGGACATGCCTATAAGCCTAGTCCTTGGCCCTCTGCCTTTGGCCTTCTCCAGTATCTCCCTTAGGGACCTACCTCTGTCTCATGGTTTTAATCATCATCACTCTACTGACTTCTCTGTCTTTGCCTGCAGTGATGACCCCTCTCTTGATCTCCCACCTCTCATCTCTTACGGTTTACCAGAAGTTTCCACTTGGAGTTCTGCTGTACTTCAAACTCCTGATACCTAAATCAAAGCCCACCATCTGCTCTCTGCCCAACTTAGCCCCTTCTCAGTCTACATTTTTTCCTTCACCATTCTAATTATCCAAGTTCAAAGTCATTGATGTCTTTAATTTCTTCATTCTGCATAGTTTATTCATTATGTCTAAATTTTTCCTTCATAATGTCTATCGTGTCCATCTGAGAATCTAAAGGGTTTTTTGGCAAATATTGCATCTTTCGTTAGAGCACTTAACCTCACACATATTTTTTTTTTCTTCTTCTTTTTTTTTTTTTTTTTTTCCATTTCCATCACCACATTCTAATCCAGGACTTCTGCTGCATCATCCTCAAACCACTGTAATAATCCCTTTTAAAATTGCATCCAAAACAATAAAATACTTAGGAATAAATTTGACCAAAGAGGTGAAAGACTTACACATGGAGAACTGCAAAACACTGATTAAAGAAATTAAAGATGACTTGAAGAAATGGAAAGATATTCCATGCTCTTGGATTGGAAGAATCAATATTGTTAAAATGGCCATACTGCCCAAGGGAATCTACAGACTTAATGTGATCCCTATAAAGTTACCTATGACATTTTTCACAGAACTAGAACAAATAATCTTAAAATTTATATGGAATCTCAAAATACCAAGAATTTCCAAAGCAATACTGAAGAGAAAGAACTAAGCTGGAGGAATAACCCTTCCAGACTTCAGACAATACTACAAACCTACAGTCATCAAAACAGCAAGGTACTGGCATGAAAACAGACAATATGGATCAATGGAACAGAACATAGAGCCCAGAAATAAATTCATAGACCTATAGTCAATTAATCTTCGCCAAAGGAGTCAATGGGGTAAAGACAGTCTCTTCAGCAAGTGGTGTTAGGAAAACTGGACAGCAGCAATGTAAATCAATGAAGTTACAACACTCCCTTACACTATACACAAAAGTAAACTCAAAATGGCTTAAAGACTTAAATATAAGACAAGACATGATAAACCTCCGAGAAGAGAACATAGGCAAAACATTCTCTGACATAAATCTTAGCAATGTTATCCTACGGCAGTCTACCTAGGCAAGAGAAATAAAAGCAAAAATCAACAAATGGGACCTAATTAAACTTACAAGCTTTTGCACAGCAAAGGAAACCATAGGTAAAACAAAATGACAACCTATGGAATGGGAGAAAATACTTGCAAAGGATGTGACTGACAAAAGTTTAATTTCCAGAATATATAAATAGCTTATACAGCTTAATTAAAAAAATAAACAAACAACCTAATCCAAAAATGGGCAGAAGACCTAAACAAGCAATTCTCCAATGAAGACATACAAATGGCCAATAGGCACATGAAAAAATGCTCAATATCACTAATTATCAAATAAATGCAAATCAAAACTATAATGAAGTATCACTTCATACCAGTCAGACTGGCCATTTTTCAAAAGTCCACAGATGATAAATGCTGAAAAGCATGTGGAGAAAAGGGAACCCTCCTATGCTGTGGTGGGAATGTAGTTTGGCACAGCCATTATGGAAAACAGCCTGGAAATTCCTCAAAAATCTAAAAATAGACTTACCATGTGGTCCAGCAACCCCATTCCTGGGCGTATATCCAGAGAAAACTATAATTGGAAAAGATACATGCACCCCAATGTTCATAGCAGCACTATATACAATAGCCAAGACATGGAAACAACCTAAATGTCCATTGACAGGTGACTGGATAAAGCAGTTGTGGTATATTTATACAATGGAATACTACTCAGCCATAAAAAATAATAAAATAATGCCATTTGCAGCAACATGGATGGACCTAGAGATCCATTCTAAGTGAAGTAAGCCAGAAAGAGAAAGAAAAATACCATATGATATCACTCATACATGGCATTTTTTAAAAAAGGAAAAAAGAAGACACTAATGAACTCATCTACAAAACAGAAACAGACTCACAGACATAGTAAACAATCTTATGGTTACCGGGGGAAAGGGAGTGGGAAGGGATAAATTTGGGAGTTTGAGATTTGCAAATGTTAGCCACTATATATAAAAATAGATTAAAAAAAAACCACCAGGGAACTATATTCAATATCTTGTAATAACCTTTAATGAAAAAGAATATGAAAATGAATATATGCATGTTTATGCATGACTGGGACATTGTGCTGTACACCAGAAATTGACACATTGACACAATGTAACTGACTATACTTCAGTAAAAAGAAAAACTGCAATAATCTTTGCCTGGTTTATGTTCCTAAAATACAAGTTGGAAGATGTTTCTTCTTCTCCTCTACCCTCACCTTCACATTCCACTGGTGTCCATTTAATTATAGGATGAAATCTTTCTTCAGCCTAGCATACCAAAACCTCCCACAATCTGACCCAACTGATGGTTCAATCTGTATTAGCTAATACTCCCCCATAGTAATTATTTGTTCAGGAAAACCCTGTGTTCATTGTCCTGCTTCCACTGCCTTGCTTTGGTACTCAGTTTACTTCTTCTTTTCTCCAGTCTACTTCTTCAGATCCTCCTCATTCTTCAGGGCCCAACTCATGTCCCATCTTTTTGATACGGCTTTTCCTGAAGTTCTGTGGCCGTTATTTTCTTTATCTTTGCCCCTCAAGGAACCACCTGGGAGCTGGTTAGAACTACAGAATCTCAGGGCCCCACCTCAGCCCTGCTGAATCCGAATCTGCATTTTATCAAGATGCCTGAAGTGATTCACGTAGGTTAAGAAATCCTGGTTTATTCCATTTAGACATGTAAATATAATTATACACTAATTTATATACTTTTCTGTACACCTGAGGTCCCCTGAAGTCTAGGAACTTGTTTTATTGCTTTTGCATCTCTCTCAGACATAATTTCATGACAAAGTCTGCACTTAGTAAATAAGTTTTAGTGTCCTTCCCTTAATTTTCTTATTAAGAGGGAATAAAACCTTTAAGATTCCTAGAAAGTGAATATAAACATTGGTTATTGTTTCAGTGAAGAGAAGGCCAACTGATTCTCGCCCATGACAACACCTCTTTGTGTTACCGCTGTGTGCATGCCCTTCTCACCACCCAGACAGGGAGCTCCTTGAGTGCAGAGACCATGTTTTAGTCACCCTTCCATCAACAGCGCCTTGCCCATCAGATGTTTATTGATTTGAATTAATAAATAAATGAGTAAATAACTTGTTACATGAATAAATTATAGAGATTAAAACGAGGCCTCTGCTGGATGTTTCTTACTGTGGTCAACACATGTACCCTTATCACCATGCTATACAATAGACAGGCTGACATGACTCTCCAAACCAGAGATCTGCTTCTTTGTTTTCACTCCTTTGACACCATATTTCAATTTTTGAGGGCTGAACATGAGAAATATGAAAGCTGAAAGTAGAAACAGGGAAGAACTCAACTGGCAACGACTTAAACAGATCCTTAAATGAAAAGAACTTTTTCAACTCTAAATATCTCAATATTCCCATTACAAAGTATTTTCCTCTAGCCAGTTCATCAAACAAAAAGGAGCAATAAGGTAAATGATTATATAGAACAAAGCGGTGTTTATGTAGCTTGATAGTAGCTGCTCTTTCAGAATTTCATTTTGTGTCTGAAAGACATATGAGGTTTTGCTGAGCTCAACAGAGAAATGTCTGCTTTGTGGCAAATGCTGTTCATCAATGAAGCAAAGAAACAGCTGAGAACAGATAGTGTCACTATATTCTTACACTAGCATAGCTTCATATAAGCCCAAAGAATGTGACAGTGTTACAGATGACCCCAGCATAAACTTGTACTGTTCCTTAACTTTTTGCTTGGGAATGTGTGTTATTTATGCGAACAGATTGCAAAGAGGGCAGAAACATGTACAGTTGACCCTTGAACAATGAGGAGGGGTAGGGGTGCTGACCCTCGGAACAATTGAAAACACATGTGTAACTTACAGTCGGCCCCCCTTATCTGTGGTTCCTCCGTATCAGTTGTTCTCCATCCCCAGATTCAACCAAACTTGATTGTGTCATACTGCTGTATTTACTACTGAAATAAATCCACATAAGTGGAACCAGGCAGTTCAGATCCATGTTATTCAAAGGTCAGTTGTATTTTATAATCCTATACATAATTCATAGAGCTCAGCACAATGAGCTTCAGACTACCCTTCTTTCCTCCCTCCCTCCCTCCATTTCTTCCTTCCCTTCAGCAAATATTTATGGAGTGACTGAGACAGAATATTGAGATACTCATCTATAGAACAGAATATTCTATTCTAAGGCTATCATATATGCTGGAGAAAAATCACTCATCAACACAAAAATCCTCTTCATGAAGAGGAACAAAAAAACAATAAATAAAATAAGTGAAAAGTATAGTTAGATCACAATACATACTGTAGAAAAAAATTAAAGAAGGATATTGGGGAGCTATACTTTTAGATAAGGAGTTAGAGAAGACCCCTTTAAGAAAGTGAGGTTTATGGAAGGACGTGAAGGAGGTGAATTATGTAGCTGCCTGCAGACGGAGCATCCAGATCATGGTCAGCGAGTGCAAGGGCCATGAGGTGGGTGTGTGCTGGAATGAAAAGGGAGCAGTGAGGTTTCTTGGGTGTGGACTGTAAAGAGCTTGGGGGAGAAGGATAGGAATGATGAGGTCAGATCTTAGATCTTGATAGGCTCTCTTTGGCTGCTATATTGAGAAAAGCCTGACTAGAGATAAGGGTGGAGGCATGAGATCAATTAGGAGGCCACTGACATAATATAGACAAGAGATGACAGTGGTTTGGATCAGAGAGGCAGCAGTGAAAGAGCTGAGAAGTGGTCAGATTCTGAGGGTAGAGCCAACAGGGTTTTCTGGTAGTTGGATTTGGAGTACAAGAGACAGAGAGGCATCTAGGATTCAGGCATTTGTGATTTTTGACCTGAGCAACTAAAAAGCTGCAGCTTTCATCAAATGAGATGGGGTGGGGGTAGGGGTGGAGGCAGAGGCTGTGGTAGAGAAGTTTTTCAGGGAATATTAGGAACTTAGTCTTAGCCATGTTGAGTTTGACATATCTCTTAGACAAGTGAAGATGTTGAGGAGGCAGAGGGATATTTGTGGAATGAATGAATAAGCAGTATCTTGTTCAAGTGTTTAACTCCCTCAAACATAAATCAACACTTTTTTCTAACTACTTCCTTGTAATGTGAAGCATTTTGGGAAGTGACATTGGAAGTCAGAGCCTTCTGACCAAGACCAGATCTGCCTGAATTCCATATCTAATGATCTGACCACCTGCTGATCAACTCCCCTTGAATGTTCCCTAGACCCTCAACATGTCTCAAATGGAACTCATTCTCATTCTCTAAAACCTAGTCTCCCTCTTTGTGAATGTAGTGGACGGTACCACCAGGGATGCAAACTCAGAGTCACACTTCATTCCTTCCATTTCCTTATCCCCATGTCTACTGGTCACCAAATCTTACCAATTCCACTTGCATGCTGTCCCTAGAATCTGCCTGTCCCCTGTATCTTCACTGTTGCTTTTTTAGCTTAGGTCCTCATCATTTCTCCCTAGGTCTCCCAGTCTCTAATCCACCCTTCACATAGCTCCCAGGGCGATTTTCCAAAATGCAAATGTGACCATATTACTCGTCTGCTTAAAAATTTCTCGAAGGCTTCCTTGGTCTACAAAGCCCCAAATCCAGAGCTTGGCCCATAAGGATTATCATGAACCGGCCCTGCTTATCTCTCAGATCTGTTGCTCCCTGCATACACATCACTCCTATCCATTAGGTATACTGAACTACCTGTAATTAATTGATTTGTTGATTCAATATTCAAATAGAGAGATAGAGTGCTTCCTATGTTACCAGCACTATGCAAGCTCTGAGGATACAGTGCTGGCCATGGCAGACTTAGTTACTGCTCTCCTGGAACTACACTTTTTCAATTTCCATACCTGTGCTCTTTGATCTCTCTGCCTTGAACTTCCCACTACCTTTCTCTCCCTCCGCCCCACTGTCATTTAGAGAACACCGACTTACCTTTTAAGTTTCAGCTCATGTCATTTACTTGTATTAGCACTTTTCTTAATCTCCTTCTCTCTTCTAAAAATGTTTCCTCCCTCAAAAGGTACTGAATAACTTAATAGCTCCAGAAGTGAGGATATCTCTAAATACATTCCAGGTTGAATTCAGAATACTGTACTAGGAGATTATAGCTCATGGAATAGAATTATTTTCCCCCTTGATTCCAGGATGTAGAAAAGCCTCTTTTTTTTCCCCCCTAGGTTTGTTCCCCTGTCTTTGGGCTCCACAAATGGATAAGTAATTGTTAACCTGCTGCAGAGTGAGTGAATCCAAATGCACTTGGATTATACAGACAGTGGCTGCTCTAGGATTTTGACATAGTACGGCTTTGCGGTGGTGATCTGATTGGCAAGGTGCTGGGGACCTTGTCTTAAAGATGATATTGCATAGCAGGCTCACAATTTTCAGTTAGATTCTATACATATATTTGTAGTCCCTGGGTAGGGGATTGACAACGATGGGAGGTTAAAGGCTCTTTTAAGCTGTCCCTCAGTGCTACCACTATACAGAAAGATGACAGAATAACTGTATCTTATAATAGAGCTATAAAAATACCAGATACTCTCTTGCCTCAATTCTAGCGTGATTAGGTAGTCAATGACCAAGTTATCACTGTTGAAGCATATTAAAGAATAGTATAAAGTCACTCTGGCTACGACAAAAATCACAGCCCCAGAATTGATATAGTAGGGTGAACCTTCCATGATGACTGCTAACACATCTGATTACACATTTGTGTCCATATGTGCACACACAAATACACAACCTAAACATTTTACCCAGATTAGCCTTTTCCTTTTGTATTGTACTGAACATCTTAAAGTGATAGTTCATCACTGTCAATCAGAGTTATAATCATATGAATATATTTATAAGCTATAAACACTTTAAATAATTTATAAAGGACACAATTTGCTGCACAGAAGAGGATAGCATAGCCACTGCTAATATGTTTAATTTATTTAAAGAGTTGCCTGTTCTGTTACTGCTTAAAATATAGCTATATCTACATGGGGTTGATTATTTATTAATTTGTCACAACATTTAGATACATCAATGAAGGCATTTTGTAGGAGGCATTTTTATAAATTAAAATCATATTAAGTTAGGGGACTACTTTGATTAATAAGGCTTATGATTAGGTGATGATTGTGGGTGCCTTGTTTAATAATTATATAGACTTGATGACTTGTGGTTATACTTTATAACAAAAATTACAGATTTAATGTGGGAAGGGATGGTATATAGAGAACAGACAAGAAAAGAGTGTTGATTCTGAAGCTTTAAATTAGATTCCTACTGATATGATGGATGGAATTTTCTTGCTATAAATGTTTTCATGGTTGTCAGTCTCTATTATTGCATGTTAGTGATTTTACTGGTGTGTACAATAGATAGGTTAAATGCCAGGGTATGGTCAGAGCTCAAGGCTGTTGGCTTAAATTTACTACTGAGGATTGCAAGAGTCCTCCCTGCCTCTGCCCCATCTCTGTTCAGGAAATTGAGCTACAGACCTCAGTATGTGCCTCAGAAATGTGCTGAGTTATAGGAAGGGGTCCTGCCTGTTATCTGGTAGAGGCTGGGTGGCAAGTGCCTCTTCTCACAGCCCCTTAGCTAAGATTTAGACATCTGCTACAAGGCCATTTGTTTGGGCTCTGGAATTGAATTCATTTTTTCAGTCTGTCATTCTAAAGGTATTTAGTGAATGCCCATGTGCTAGGTGCTGTTCCAGGTGTTGGAAATACCATAGTGATCCTGCCTTCACTGACTTTCACTTTAATGATTGCTTAGGTTCAAATCCTGGCTCTACCTCTTAACCTTGGCAAACTGTTTTACTCTCTGAACTTCACTCTCCTAATTTGTATTAGACTCAGTTCTATTGGGAGAATTAACTGAGGCAGTGTATATAAAGCACCCAGCTCTGCATGTGCCCAGCAAATTCCAAAAGTCAGATGTGGGCCATACTTCTACTACAAATTTATTTGGTTGGGAATGGGATCTATTGGTTGAAATTACTCTGACTTGCTATGCTTTTTAGTTTAGTCTGGGCATCATTTACAATACTGTAATGGCCTTACAACAATGGGAAATACTACTGCCTTCCTAGTAGTGTTTTGCCTTTCAGGTAACACACATAAAATGAATATCCAAGTTCTTTTCCCTTCAGGGCACTGAAAATAAGAATAGAAGATTTTTCTGAGAACTGTGTACACACTGTATGAGAAACAAACATGGAAAGAAAAAAAAACTCAAGACAATATTTTGTTTAACTGTTAAAGCAGTAGCATTAAAGGCTGTAGGCCAGGAAAATTTAAAGGATAGAATCTTACTTGTGCTAAAATTTCATTTCATCTTGTCATTGAAAGAACCTGAGAGAAGGACATGAAAATCTGGTTGTAAAAATCGAATTAACTATCGAGCTATGTGATGTTCTCTAATAACTGAATTAGTTGCATCAAAACCACGAGGCACTTTCAATGTTTGACACGGGGCTCTAAATTGATCACCTAAATTATGAACTCCTTTATCAAAATGCCTGGAAACTTGTCCAGGCTAGAGACTGGTTAATAGAATATAGCAAGCTATCCCAGGGAGCACTGATTTGTTTTCCTATGTTAGTAGCTGGGCCTCATCTGAAAGACAGAAGGGCATCACCACACTCTGACCCCCTGTGGACTAGGGGTAGAGTGTGAACTAGAGGCTATTCAGAAGGATATTTTTGGGAAAACAGGAGGTGGCAGCAGAGAGCTTATGATGGAAGGCATAAGAACTGACAGTTCAAGCTGCCCTCCTAAGACATTCAAGGAGAGAAGCTGATTAAAAATGGGAAACTGACACTTTGTGTCTCATAGGGTTTGGAGCACAGTTGAAAGAATCATTCAGAAAAGTCTTTAAAATGCCATCGTCCATCCTCTACTCTCAAACCAACTGTATGAATATCTCTGGGGCTGAGATCTAGCACTGATCTTTTAAAAAAAAAAAAAAGCTCCCCTAGACAATTCTAATGCTACCGAAGGTGAAAACCATTGTTCAAGGCCTGTAGTTCTCAAAGTGTAGTCCCTAGACCCGGGCATTTGTAGAAATGCAAATTACAGGCCCCACCCTTTATTGAATCAGAAACCCTGGGGATGGGACTCAGTAATCTGTTCTAACAAGCCCTCCAGGTGATTCTGATGTCTGCTCAAATTGGAAAACTACTGTTCTACAGGAGCCATGTCAGACAAAAATAATCTGGAAGGCAATTAGGCGGAAATGGCTCAGGTTGGAAGTCCACTGTGGTTCCCTTTTGTGCCTACAGAAAAAAGTTAAAAATATACATTCCTCATGCCCAGACAGCCTCTGAGAGGGGAAGGGATATAATTTTGCAGCTTTATCTCTCCCAGACCTCCTAGGAAGGAATCATAGACCTCTGGATTCCAACTGGGTCATATGATTTTAAATAAAATGCAGACTAACAATGGAAAGCTGTCTGACCACCAGAAAGGACAGTTGGCCCTTGTATCTAGGAGGGAAGTGAGTGGGGAGGGTAACAGCTTTCTGGACTAGGAAAGAATAACCTAAAAATAAAAAGAAAAGAAAATCATTAAAACCGATCTTTGCTTTATTTTCTCATTTCATGAAAGCAATCTTTTTGGGGGGACACAGCACTGATATGCTAATAAAACTGAGTAATGTGCCTTGTACTAAGTTTTCAGTACGAGATGAGAACTGCATAAGAACACGTTCTAACGATGCGTTGGTTTTCTCACAGTAACATCCAGCCCCCAGAACATTCTCCAACAGCACCCACACTCTCCTGTCCTAGTGAATAAACCTGGAACAAAGCTGAGTTGCTGCCTGGATGGTGAAAGACGTGCTTGTGAACTGCAGCTGGGCTCTGTTGTCGACTTAGCCAGGAGTGTAGGAAAGTCACTTAGTTTTTCTGGCCTTCAGTTTTCTCAGGTAGAAAATGACAGAAGCCACCCAGATGAACTGAAATGTCAAAGTCATCTGCACAGGACTGGGAAGAAGGCCAGATGCCACGGCCAGGCAGGATAGAAAAAAATTGTACAGGCTCATGGTATCACCTCCTGGTAAAGGGGCATCATGAAATTTCAGCTGAAACACTGACAAGTTTAATTACTACACGTGGGCCTAACACTTTGTGCGAATTTTCTTGTCGTTTATTGTAATTGTCTTTTCTTCCCCATAGTCATACGCTCTGCAAATATACTGCCTTTACCAAGCAGTAATCAAAGTAAACCAAATGTACCACTATATATATGAATCATACTATATAAATAAGTAAAGAACCTTAACCAAATCCCAGATGATTGATTCTCTGGAGCAGAAATCTCTCTCTCTCTCTCTTTTTTTAAACTTACTTTTAAGTTCATTTTATGAGAAAACAAATACCACATGGGATCATTATTTTAAACACAAATTGCATTTAAGAGGAAGTGTCTGGTAAACCTTCTGGGGCTGTAAATTAGCTACTAATTTCATTTGACTAAAGGCTGTGAAATGCATTTCTGGGAATTATTATGCAGAGACATGCTTCCAATACTTTATAAGATGGGCTTTACTGAGCTTGGAAAGAGAAATGCAATCCTACCCAGCATACTTGTTCTTAAACTGAGGCTACTGGATGACCCAGCTCATGTTATCTTAAATACACATCTGACTTTCCTGGATTTATGAAAGATGAGATTTTGGGAAAGAAAATGACTAACAATGAGTCATTCACACAGACACATAACTAGCAATTTGAAATTGGTATTCAGACCATCTGATCTTTATATCTCTTCCTTTGTTCAGTTTCATTCCAGCCTCTGAAAATTTCCCAGGTACAATTCATGACTCTATTCAATCCAGTTACTGCTCTGTTCAATTACTGCCCTGTTTCTCTAATGGATTTTTGCTTTTGAGATTAGTAAGAGCGCTTTCCAATACATATTTACATTTTTCATTTCCTCATACAAGTTCCATCATTTATTTATTTCTTTTCCACTGTACTTTTCTTTAATTGCTTCACTTTTTTGTTTGCTATATTTTCCTATTTTTACTCTGATCCTTATTTTCCTCCACGATACCTCTTCTCATCCTTAATGTCATTCTCTATTACGCTGTCAGATTTCCTATCTTTCTTTTATTTATACAAATAATTGCAGCATGGAAAGAGCCATACAGACTTGCCAATCTCAGGCTGGTTTGGGCTAGCACAGAACTTAGTACGTAGTAAGCACTCAGTCAATATCTGTTTAATGACTGCCTGGATAAATGAAAATAGAAATGATGTCTATTTTTTTTTGCTACAATCTTAAGCAAATATAAACTAATAACTTCCACCCCTCCAAATTTATGTCAACTTTTTTTTTGGTTAAGCCACTTCATTGAGGTATGATTGACACGAAAAACTGTATATATTTAGTATCTACAACTTGTTGAGTTTGGAGGTAAGTATGCACCTGTGAAATCACCACAATCTATGCCATAAACGTATCTATTACCTCCACAAATTTCTTCCTTCCTTAGTATTAATTTTTGTAACAAAAACACAACATAAGATCTACCCTCTTGCCTAACTGTTCTGGCCTGAACTTCCAGTACTACATTGAATAGAAGTTGCAAGAGTGGGCATCTCTACCTTGCTACAGATCTTGGAGGAAAAGCTTTCAGTTTTGCATCACTGAGCACAATGTTACCTGTGTGCTCTTCATCTATGACCTTTATTATGTTGAGGTAAACTCCTTTACGTTAATTTTACTGATTGAAAAAAGTCTGGTTCATGTAGATGAAAATCGAATCTATATACTACAGTAGGGCAAAAGTGTACCAGATTTTAAGATGAGGAGTAAGAAACTTGAGAACTCCACTTGTGGATGGGAGTAGGCACATTGAACAATCACCATCTAGGATGTAAACTCTTTGGAGAGTGGGTATTTTCATGTTTTATTCTCTGATATATGCTCAGCAACTCTAATAGTGCCTGCCACTGAGGAGATGCCCAATAAATATATATGGAATGACAAGGAATGAATTACCTTCTATGTGTGACTCATGACCTATCACTATTTCCTGAAAGGTTAACTATTATTGAGAGGAGACCACTTCTG
Organism: Camelus bactrianus; assembly: GCF_048773025.1. Taxonomy (NCBI): domain Eukaryota; kingdom Metazoa; phylum Chordata; class Mammalia; order Artiodactyla; family Camelidae; genus Camelus; species Camelus bactrianus. Next base: position 36,366,099 of record NC_133550.1, on the reverse strand, counting down.
GACACTGTAACAGCTGCCATAGCTTAGTAGAAAGGATTCTTAATCTAAAGTCCACTGACCTCCAGAGGCTGGGTCTCAAAGTGTCTGTTAACCTCCTGAAATTATATGTTATTATACAATAAGCATTTGTTTCTGGGGAGAAAGTCTACAGATTTCTTAATATTCTCAAAGGAGAGTGTGACCCAACACTTTAGAACCACAGTGTGTGACAAGTCTTCATGCTGTAAGAGCAATTAGGAAGTCATGAGTAACAGAAACTTTTGTCAGGCTGACCTAGGTTGAAACTCCAACTCTGCCCTTTGCTGGCTGGGTGACCTTGATTAAATTTTAAAATCTCCATTAGCTTCAGAAAATATTTGCAAACAATGTGACTGAAAAGGGATTAATTTCCAAAATATACAGATAGCTCATATAGCTCAATGACATAAAAACAAACAACCCAATAAAAAATGGGCAGAAGACCTAAACAGACATTTCTCCAAAGAAGACAGACAGATGAGTAACAGGCACATGAAAAGGTGCTTAACATTGCTAATTATTAGAGAAATGCAAAGCAAAATTACAATGAGGTATCACCTCATACTGGTCAAAACGGCCATTGCCAAAAAGTCTACAAATAATAAATGCTAGACAGGGTGTGGAGAAAAGGGAACCCTCCTACATTATTGGTGGGAATGCAAACTGGTGCAGCCACTATATAGAAGAGTATGGAGGTTCCTTAAAAAATTAAGAATAGAGTTACTGTATGTTCCAGCAATCTCACTCCTGGGCATATATCTGGAGAAAACTCTAATTCGAAAAGATACATGCACCCCAGTGTTCAAAGCAGCACTATTTACAATAGCCAAGACATGGAAACAACCTAAATGTCTATTGACAGATGACTGGATAAAGATGTGGTGTATATATATACATACACCTACACACACACAATGGAATACTACTCAGCCATAAAAAAGGACGAAATAATGCCATTTGCAGCAAGATGGTGGGTCTAGAGATTATACGAAGTGAAGTCAGATAGAGAAAGAAAAATACCATATGATATCACTTATATGTGGAATTTTTAAAAAATGATACAAAGGAACTTATTTACAAAACAGATTCACAGACATAGAAAACAAACTTGTGGTTATCAAAATGGAAAAGGGGGAAACAGATAATTTAGGAGTTTGGGATTAACAGATACACACTGCTATATATAAAACAGATAAACAACAAGGGCCTACTGTATACACAGGGAACCATATTCAGTATCTTGTAATAATCTATAATAGAAAAAAGAATCTGAAAAAGAATATATATATAATGTATATCACTTCGCTACACACCTGAAACTAACACAACATTGTAAATCAACTATACCTCAATCAATTTTAAAAAGGCACACAGACACACACACACACACACACACACACACACACACACAATCTCCCTTGGCTTCAATTTCTTTATCATGAAATGGCCATGATAAATGACAAATCTCTAGGCATAACATTAGAACCTGAACTGTAACCCAAATTTTCTGTCTCTAAAGCTCTAAAGCCCATGTTCTTAACAACTACTGTTCTACTATAATTAAGTGAGGTAATCAGTGTAAACTGCCCGGTATAGAGTAGGTGCTCAGTAAGTATTTTTTAAAGCTACAACAAAAAGAGACAAACAACCAAGAAAAAGCCACTCTAGAAATTCCTCTCTGTCTGATTAAGACATGCTCAAATTCAAAATATTTTTGTCATTTGTCATTGTTAATATAAAACCAATCCCAAAACTTGCCAAAAGAACGGATTTAAACTGTTCTAACTTTGGATAAATATGGAGTAAGGGGATTCCAATGATTCATGAAGTGATTTTGACAGGGAATGGATAAGTAGGCTCACCCCATGGTCAGATGAAGGGTTGTATAAGTCTTTAGACTTTGTAGAAAGAATTTACTCCTGAATCATCTACTCCTAGACATATGGGACTCCCATTTCACTAGAATCCAGCAGGAGATGGGATTTTATGTTAATAATGGTTTCCCTCTGCCTGAACAAAAGGCTGAAGAACAAATCACCATGGAACATAGATGATCTAGATGTTGTCCATTTCTAGAAGAGGGACGATTTAGTAGCTCAACAGAGAGAAGGCTTGCCTGGCTTCTTGGGTAATTTCATGGTAGTTAAGAGCAAACATATGGCTCAGGTATTATCTATTTCATTGTATTACCCTGACAAGTGACAAATGACAGGAATTAGGTTTGCTTACATTGAAAAAAAAAATCTTATTCATTGCTTTTGACTTTTCCTTAAAACCTTTTATGGTTTATTGAGCTAGAGAATGAATGATCCCATCTATGTTCCTGAATCAGAGTTGAGCAGTTTTCATCCAGTGGCTACTCTGTGTCAGACCCATACATTATCTCATTTAAGTCTCATAACAACTTGGTAAGGCTGACTGGATCATGCTCTTAATTTATCAGGTAAGGAAACAGAGGCTTAGAGAAGTTACCAAGTTGAGAATTTCAACTGCACACAACCAGTGAGTGGTGAAGTTGAGAAGCAAACCCAGGGTTTCTAAGTCCACTTTACTATTCTCTGCATTTGTGTAACAGGATGGGATTTTTAAAAATGGCATTCTGGAGATCAAAACAAGTACTAAAGACAATATTATTAGAAATGGAAGTCTAGAAATATCTAATGCTATATAATAGGAAGACTGGTATTCAGTTTGATACAGGTGTCTCTAAATACCATCTGCTCCTGAAATACAGCCTAGATAGTTTTTGGGACCTACTCTGTTGATCCTAGTGAAGCCTTACGCCATTTTTAGCATCTACAGAGAAAAGGGGAAAATGTTGTGTGTTAAATACTGCTTCAAAATTATGGGGGAACCTGGATTTTATTGTTTTATTTTATATAGCATATACCTGGTCATGAATAAAAGTTTAAAACAGTCCTCAAAGTTTCTTGGCACCCACTTTTTTTGTTTGATGACATGGACATCTCTGTAAAACACCCAAGATTTATATAAAGCAAAAGAGTGAAAGGGAAACTAACTTTTACTGGGTAATGAGTAACCTAATATTTACCAGCCAAGTTTACATACTTTATATCTTTAAATCCTTTGGAAAATTCTATAAATTAAGTAGTATTAGATTCATTTTAGACAAAACAAATAGCAAACAAATTTAAAAAAAACAAAACAACAAACCAGATTCACAAGGGTCAAGTAAGTTCCCCAAAGTTGCACAGTTGAGACATGGGTGGTAAAGCCAAAATTTGAATCCAGATCATGTTATGCTGAGTCATCTACCTACATCAAAAGCATATCATTGACAATTGCTTCTTTGTACAAATAAATGAAGGGTAGATACTTTAAAAAAGAATATAGATTAGCCAACTTCTGTGTGCCTAAAGTGAAAAATAATTGAAGTTATAAGAAAAAAGGAAGGAAATATATTTGACATGCTCCATGTGCCTGATACCCATATCACGTTAATAATATGTTAAACATATCACACTATTGGCTGGAGTTTAATTCAAGGTGAGGAACTTATTCCTAAAGCAGTAGCCTGGGGGATATTGGTAGGGAGTTGGGGTTGTGGCAGGGCAGAAATAAATTCAGATCAGTACTGCCTGGAAGCATAGTTACTGGGACCTGTCTTGCTTACTTCAGTTTAGACACTTCTGGAGGTCCCTGGGAAAGTAGTTACTTGAGTCTTGCTGATTTTTTTCCGTTTGGTTTCAGAAGACACATCGAAGAGATGGTACCTAGGCTAAGCCTTTTAGTTAAAGATATTTCCCTTAAGGATCTTATCTAGGCAAGGAGTTCTGAGTCAAAAAAGAGCATGTATGAAATAGGCTAAAACTGATCCTGGCTCAGTGCTCTTTTTCTTTTACAAATATGAGAATACTGATTGGGTATACCCACCAGACTAGAGGTGTCGGGATAGGAGGACAACTGTGACAAAGTCTTAAATACAGAAAACTCGGAATCTAGCAGACAGGTTTCTGATAAATAAAGACTGGAGAATGTAGTTTATGTAAGTGCCATAAAATTTCACAAGTAAAAAAGGCACACCACTTAGGAAAACATTATCAAAATAAAAACATGGGAATGCATATACTAAATCATACTCATTTTGATTTTGTTTTTTTGGGGGTGGTGGTAATTAGGTCTATTTATTTTTAGAGGCAGTCCTGCGGATTGAACCTAGGACCTCGTATATGCTAAGCATGTGCTCTACCACTTGAGCTATACCATCCTCCTCATACTCATTTTGATAAATAATAGTAGAATCTGAATTAATACAGGTTTTCAATAGGAAAAGTTGCTCATTTATAGTTTGGGATTTAAAGGCTTTTCATTTGTTTATTTATTTGTTTGTTTATTTTGCTTTGTAATAATTAGCTATAATTAGACCTACTAAGGTATTTTCTTTTATGTCACCTATACAATGCCTTCAAAGTCAAGACAACATTGGATGGTAAAAAAGTGAAAAAAGCAGTTGAAGAAAAATATCAACATTCCTTAATCAATGAAAATGTGTCGGCATGTGTGAACATTTTAGTTGGCAATAATACAATGAAAATAAATAATGTAAGGAAAAGAGACAGCATCATTGGCTATTCACAGTATGTATTCACTGTGTACAATAAAATTCTGAGAAACAAAGCTTTAAAGTGAATGAATATTATCAGTTCTAATACTTGAAAACTCCAGCAGCTCAAAGGATATTTTTAGTGTGCTTTCTGTTTCCTAAATGTAAAACTTAAAATTATTTTATTAAGAAAACCTTATGAATCTTTCAAGAAATTTGCATTTCACTGCTAAGATGGAACACAGCATCCTTGGCTGAGTTATTTTCTGTAGAAGTCAGCTCCATTTTGTGGTATATGATTAGCACATTCTAAAGGCAAAGATTTCAGAAAGTTTAAATTTGGTTGTGAAAAACTGAAGGCATTATCCCATTCATATATAAGCATGAAAATGCAAGCTTCACTTTCAGTGTGTTTAAATGCCACATATTATAATGAAAACTGTATGAGATATGATCAAACTCCTCACATTTAGAAAAACAGAGGCTGGCCTACAATTAGTGAAATAGATCTGACACCAGAAAATGGTCATCACAGAAGAACAAAAAAGTCTTATGTTTTGAGGAAAGTAAGATACCATTCTTGACGGACATTTTTAGGCCAGTAGAGATTGGAAAATCTAAGTATAGGAAAAAGTGTTTATGACACTCTAAAATCCAAATTTTGGAAATAACAGATCATAATTCATGTACCTATAGTTAATAGATATTATTGGTGGCTGAAGAAAGAACTTGATGAGTGATGATCAAGAGGCTGATATAGATTGAATAATATACAAGATACAGGTGTAATTAATGAGCTCATCAAACTAGGCTACATTATGGTATATGGGAGAGATATCAAATATCTAAAAAGAGCTTAATCTTCATACTGGGAAAAATATAGTCCAATTTGTTTTAATCTATGTCTTTATATTTAAAGTAGTTTTACTCATAGACTGCATGTAGTTTGGGTAATGTTTTAAAATTTTTTAATCCAATCTTTGTCTTTTAATTTATATATAATGTAGTTATTGATATAGTTTAAATCTGTATCTTGCCATTTGTTTTCTGTTTATTTCATCTATTCTTATTCCTTGTCCCCTCAGTGTCTGCCTAATTTTGGATTAATGGAGTATTTGTTGTAATATTCCATTTTATCTCCAATTTCAGCTTATTAGCTATACCTCTTTATTTATTTATTAGTTGTTGCCCTAAGTTTACAAGGTGCATTATTAACTTATTATAGTCTATCTTAAAATAGCATACCATTTAATGTATAACATATGATTCCTACAACAGTTACAATTCTATTCTCCCACCTTTTATGCTATTTTTATCATGCATTTTACTTCTCTGTATGTTAAACTATATGATACATTTTCATTATTCTTATTTCTATCTCTTCAGCAATTTTTTAAATGATAAAAATTATTTTATATTCACCATTTTCAACACTTCTTTTTTTGTGTGTGTAGATCTGAGTGTTTATCTGGTATCATTTTCTTCCTAACAGAAGAACTTCCTTAAACATTTCTATCAGTGTAGGTCTGGTGGCAATAAATTATCTGATTTTGTTTGCCTTAAATATTTTATTTCACTTTTATTTTGGAAGGATATATTTATTGGACATAGCACCTAGATGGACAATTTTTTCATTCAGAATTTTAGATGTTTGTTCCATTGTTCTTTTGTTTTCACAGTTTGACAGGAAGCCTGAAGAATTTCTTATATCTGCTCCTCCATACATAACATGTTTCTTTCTTCTTGATGCTTTTAGGAGATATTTAGTGATTTGATTATGCTGTTCCTTGGTGTGGGATTTGTGTGTGTGTGTGTGTGTGTGTGTGTGTGTGTGTGTGTGTGTGTGTGTGTGTGTGTGTGTGTGTGTCTATTCTGTTTGGGACTTGTTGGATCTGTGGATTTATAGTTCTTATATCAAATTTTAAAAAATTGGTGACATTATGTCTTCAAATATCTTCCTGCCATTTTTTAACATTGATTATTTGATATTCCACAGGACACTGAAACTCTGTTAGTTTTTTCACCATTCTTTCTTCTATATACTTCATTTTGAATAATTCCATTGTCATGTCTTTAAGTTCATGGACTTTTTTCTTTTGCAGTGTCTGATCTGCTCCTAATTCTATACAGAAAAATGTTCATGTCAGATATTGTATTTTTTCATGTCTAGAAATTCAATTTGGGCTTTTAAAAATATCTTCAGTCTCTCTCCTTATGCTAATGTTTTCCTCTAAATATCTGCATATAGTGATAATAGAGATTGTAACATCTTTGTCTGCTAGTTCTATCATCTGTATCATTTTCCTAAGTCTGTTTCTATTGAATGATTTTTCTTCTGGTAGTAATTTATCACATTTTCTTGCCTCTTGGCTTGTCTAGTAGTTTTTGATAGGATCCTGAAGATCTAAAATGCTACATAGTTGGTAATCTGGATTTTGACTTCCTTAAAAAGTATTAACTCTTTTCTTGGCAAGCAGCTGAATTATTTATTAATCAGTTAAATTACTTCATACATTTTAAAGCTCTGCTAGAGTGGTCTAGAATAGTCTTCTCTCTAGGATGGGTCAGCCCTACTAGTAAGGTATAATTTTTTTGGGGTCTCCCCTTAATCAGCTGGGATCTTATTAAAATGCAGATTCTGATTCAGTTAGCCTGGGGTGGGGCCTGTTTCTGCATTTCTAACCAAATCCTAGATGATGCCAATAATCTGCTCTGCAGACTATCCTTTGAGCAAAAGTAAAAGTACTGATAACATAATGATCACTAGTGTACCCACCACCAGTGTAAGAAAGGACATTATCATGATCTCCGATATCCTATGTGCCCTTCCCAGGTCCCCTACCCTTCCGTCTCTCTTACAGGTATCTACTCTCCTGAGTTTTTATTATTCTTTCACTGTTCTTGATAATTTTGCCATATATACTTTTCTCTCTAAATATATATTGTTAGATTTTGCATATTTTTGAATGTAAGAAACTAATACAAATGGAATCATTTGTGTATATTCTTTTGTAATTTTTTGTACCACATTATATTCCCAAGGTTCATTTATATTATGCATAACTTTAGTTTGTTCATTTTCAATGCTGCATGGAATTCTTTTGTATGAATATACATAGCTTACCTATTTTACTATTGATAGACTTTGAAATTTCAGTATCCTGTCATGAAAATTCTTATACAAGTTCCTGATGCATATATGTAAGACTCAGTCAGGTTACATATATATATAGGTGTTGAACTGCTGGTGCATAGTTCATTGCTGGTGAAGTTTTTACCTCAGACACTGTACGTTTCATCCTTAAATGTTCTGCCTTAAATGCTATACAATCTGGCAACCTATTTAATCCTTACAACCACCCAATGAGGCAGGCAGGTACAATTAGTCCTCCCATTTACTGATGAGAAAACCAAGTCACTGCTAAATTAACTTGAAAAAGATTCATAGCTAACACACACACACACACTCTCACACACACTTATACACAAAGCACTGTAAGGATGCACTGACAAAACAGGCTACAGAGGTCATAGAGCACGGGCAGAGGCAGGTTATAGAACTGATAGTCTTAAGTTGATGGACAAGACCTACCTGCATGACTTGGCCCCTGCCCACCACTCTGGACTTACCTCCCCAACATTCACCAAACTCTAACCACATCAACCCTCTTTCTGTTCCTCAAAATGTCATGCTTGTTCCTGACTCATAGCCTTTATATTTGCTGTGTTCTGTCTGGAATGTTCTTTTTTCCTGAATCTTGGCAAGGCTGCCTCCTTTGCTATTATTCAGAACTCAGATCAAATGCACCCTCCTTCAAGATAATTTCCTTGATGACAACCTGAAATAGTGTTCCACTTCTACCTCAGTCCATTAGCCTGTTTAATTTTATTCATGATGCTAATCTCTACCTGAAATTATCTATTTGTTTACCTGCTTATGGTCTGTTTCTCTTCACTAGAATAAAAACTCCATGCTCAAGAACCTTGTCTGTCTTATTCTTGTCTTTTTTTTTCTTCTTCCCTCAAATAGTTTCTACGTCATTTAGAGAATCTGAGTTTAAAGCTATGAGGGAATGCCTCTCTTTGACTTGTTTCGAGGACTTTGGACTAATTTATTTGTATACAAGAGATATTTTCATGTGTTAATTTCCCTCATATCTTCAGAACATGGTTCCTGAGGTCTATGGATTTGTTTGTCATTACCCTTGAGAGTTATCGATGAGTAATAGAAAAGGATGGTACTTTGTAGTTGGTTTCTTTGGAAATGTCCCTCTACTTTATAGGTCCTGCTGAGGGCATTTCCTTTGCACTCACCTATCCATATATTTATCAGCGTTCACAGCCTTTTCTTGCTGCTTAGAACTTAATTGAATGAGTTCTTCATGCCTTAAGAACAGATGAACACACATTGTTTTCTAAAATACTCCAAGGAAACAGTGAGCTATAAGGAAGGTTTTAGCCTTCATTTCATTTACAATGTGTTTTGGTAATTAAGAAGTCATTTCTTTGGCTAAGTGCTGAAAGCACAGTGATGAATACTGTGCAGGAGAAAGCTGTGAATTATAGAATACATTTTGACTCTGTTTAAAAATCTGATTAACATTAATTTTACTTCATTAATTTGCCCAGTGAAATAAATATATTACTAATTACATAGAAAAATGATACTTAATCTTCCTAATGGAGGCCTAGCATATTCATTTTAGCCCTATTCATAGGAATGTTACTTGAAATGGAAAACTAAGTTACAATTATATTGAGATAATATTGGTTTTCAATTATAAAATAATTTTTATGTGAAGCTAATTTATTAAATATCATATCAATTAATTGAAATATTCTAAAATCTTACTTTTAAAGAATTCTTCTGTTTTTAAAGTGTGTGCATATATAAATTATATACTCCCTGAAATGTGTATCAGTGAATTCCCACAAAATCTTATGATATAGGCAAAGCTACTTCTTATTATTCTGTTTATTAATCAGTATAGAAGCTAAGTGAAGTTTCAAACCTTGCTCTATAACACAAGGGTAGCAGTAGATCATAAAGATCATAATTTGTGGCCTTATTAATGTCAGATTCTAAATACCTATTATATTAGTTTGCTAGCACTGCCAAAGTACTACAGATTATGTGGCAGCTTAAAAGCATAAATATATTTTCTCACATTTCTGGAGTTGGAAATTGGAGCTCAAGGTGTCAGCAGGGTTAGTTTCTTCTGAGGTTTCTTTCCATGGCTTGTAGATGGCTAGCTTCTCCCTGTGTCTCCACATGGTCTTCTCTCTGTGCATGTCTGGGTGCTAATTTCCTCTTCTTATGGGGATATTGGTCATATTTGATTAGGGCTCACCCTAATTACCTCATTTTAACTTAATGACCCCCTGAAGACTTTATCTCCAAATACAGCCACATTCTGAGGTAATACAGGTTAGGACTTCAACACAAGAATTTTTGTGGAGACATAATTCTGCCCATTATACTTGTGTAAATTATGAAGAAAATAGTAATTAATATGTAACTTGTTTTTAATTTTCTGAGTGAATAAATTAAAGAGGCTATATGGAATAGTAAGTGCTATTTTAGCCAAGAAAATTATTTCTCACTATATATGGTTTATGTCTTGAATAAAATTTCTAATTTATCTAATATTTAAAATAATTTGATAACCTTTACTATTTTGATAACAATAATACCTAACATATATGTAAGATGTAAAACATAAGATGTAAGACATTGGACTTCACTCAATGAAGAATAGTGATCCCTGAGAGACAGGGACTGTATGATTGCCCCCATCTTATTATCTGGAAAAATCCCCCAGATTGAAGTTCAGGAAAGGGGTCTCTAGGTGGAAACTGCAGTCTCCTGAAGTTCAAAAGACACAACTGGGAATCCAGAAAGACCAATGCAATTAGAGTTTGCAAGGAAGGGTACAGGACTGGAGAAAGATGCTGAGACAGAGGGAGGGAGAGAGAGACAGGGAGGGGGGAGGGAGGGGGAGAGAGAGAGAGGGGAAGAGAGGAAAAGAGAGACAGTGCTTCATAGAGATGCAGGGGGACCTCTTGAATCATCACATGAAAATTGATTAGTGTATACACTGAGGAAACTGCCTATGACTGGGGAAAGAACCATCAAAGGACTAAAAGGAACAATTGCTGGAGCTCCCCTTGGTCTGGGAATAGTCACTGTTCTGCAAAGCATAACTCATGGGGCACTGGGTAGAATATTCAAAAGAGTGTTGACTCAGTAGTGTGGTAAAAGTAGCCCTAGACTAAATGCTGCTCTAGTTTCACTTTACAATGTTTAAAAGTAAGAACCAAAAGGGTCAAACTGTTTCCCAGTTACTTAAAGTTGCATTTAAGAATAAGATTCAAGAATATCTATAGGAATGCAAAACTATCCAGTATGCAAAATGGTAAAATCACAATGTATAGTATCCAATCAAAAATTATCTGGCAAGCAGAAAAATATGACCCACAATTAGGAATAAACACAATAAATTGAAATTGATCCAGAAATGACACAGATAATGGAATCAGTAGACCAGGATATAAACACAGTTACTATGCATTCCATATGTACAAGAAACTAGAGTAAGATTGAATATGTTAAGCAGAGACATGTAAATTTTACAAAAGGCTAACACTGGACATTTAAAAATGAAAAGTACAAATAAAAACTACACTGAATGGGACTAATAGAAGATTAGGTATTGCAAAAGAAAAGGTTAGTGACCTTGAAAACATAACAGTGGAAATTAAAATGAAACAGAGAGAACAAAGCCTGAAAAAAATGAACAAAGCACCAATGATCTGTGGGAAGACTTCATATGGCTTGATATATGTGCAACTGGGATCTTTGAAGAAGAGAACAGAGAGTTGGGAATAGGAAAAAAAAAATTGGTGAAATAATGGTTGAAAATTTCCAAATTGATGAAAACTATAATTCTACCAAGATCCAAGAAGCTCAAAGTACGGTAGTCTTCAGACCAATAACATGAACATTATCCAGGAACTTACTAGAAATTAAGATTCTTGGGATCCATTCCAGATTCACTGAATCAATAACTTTGGGAGTGGAGTCCAGGAACCTGTTTTAACAAGCCTGTCACATGATGCTGATGTTTGCTAAAGTTCAAAGGCCACTGCAGGAGACTAAGATTCATCTCTGAAAGGAAACTTAAATATAAAGAAGTGTAAAACTTTACCACAAAGAATTTGTGGTCAGAATTCTGCTGCACAGCAAGTTTTAAGACTTCATCTTCTATAAAGATAAAATAATATTTTCACCCAGAAAGATTCAGTATTATGACAATTATTTCAAAATTAGCACGTGGAGCAGCTTTTTGAAGGTAAAAATTAGGCAACAGAACCTATATTTTTCAATTCTACAGAATGGGAATGATGTAGAAAGCTTTATGAAACTGAAGATGAAAGGGAAGAAATATTTACAATTTATTGCCATCATCATGAAGGAACTCTGGATTTCAATCAGAGGCTATGCAAAAACTTTCAGTGTCTCTGACCATGGTAAGAGAAATAGAGTTGTTTTTAAGGTACAAAATTAAAATTTCCAACGTAATATATGTGGCAGGACAAACAAATATTAGCGTCTGAGTGTTCCCAGTCCTTCTCTTCATTAGACCCACTAAAGAGTCTGCCAACTTAATTCCCTCCCCTCCTCAGCTCTTCAAGGATGTTTCTCTCAGACTGTTCAGAAAAGGGATGTTAAGAAATACTGTGTGAGTGATGAGCACTCTTCAAAATGTTTCATAATTGAAGAAAAAACCTTGAGATTTTTTGGAAGTACTGTTTTGTTGCTGGGCAGTATTAGTTTGCCTATCATACCACTTAAAGACTGGGTAACTTTGGTCATAACTTTAATAAGGTTATGGATTTACTGTTTGGATAGATGTTTATTAAACATTAATGGTGTAATTTTATGAAACATTTAAAGAAGAATTAATACCAATCCATCTTCAATATTTCCAAAAAATAAAAAAGGGAAATTCTTTTTATGAGGCCAGTATTACTCTTATACCAAAACCAGACAAAACACCACAAGAAAAGAAAACTACAGGCAACTACAGGCCAATATCCCTGACAAACATAGCTGCAAAAATCTTTAACAAAATAAAATCAAAGCAAATTCAACAACACATGAAAAAGACCACATACCTTGACCCAGTGGGATTTATCCCCAGGATGCAGGGATGGCCCAACACATGCAGATCAAACAATGTGATACATCACATTAACAGAATGAAGGATAAAAATCAAATGATCATCTCAATAGCTGCAGAAAAATCATTTGACAAGATTCAAGACCACTTCATGATAAAAACCCTCAACAAATTAGGTATAGAAGGGACTTACCACAACACAGTAAAGGCTATGAAAGGCCCACAGCTAACATTATACTCAATGGTGAAAACCTGAAAGCTTTTTCTGTAAGATGTGGAACAAGGCAAGGATGCTCACCCTTGCCACTTCTATTCAACATTGTGTTGAAAGTCTTAGCTTGAAGATGTCACTATCTTATATGTAGAAAATCCTAAAGACTACACACACACACACACACACACACACACAATTAGAACCTAAATGTCCATTAGCAGATGAATGGTAAAAGAAAATATGGTATATATGTATACAATAGAATGGTCAAAAAAAAAAAAAAAGAAGGAAATCCCGCCATTTACAAAAACATGATGAAACTTGAGAATATTATGCTAAGTGAAAAAAAAGCCAGACACAGAAGAACAAATACTACATGATATTACTCACATGATGAATCTAAAATAGTTAAACTCACAGAAGCAAAGTGGTTGCTAAGGGCTTGGGGGAGGGGGAAGCAGCTAGGTATTGGTAAAAGGGTACAAAGTTTCAGTTACACAAGATGAATAAATCCTAGAGATCCATACAGCATAGTGCCTATAGTTACTACTGTGTCATACACTTGAAAACTTGCTAAGAGGGTATATCTTATGTGACATGTTCTTATCACAAAGTAATAATAAAATATAATTAATAATATAATAAGTTTAATATTAATATAATATAGTAATAAATGATGATAAATACATCACTTGTGAAGGTCATTAACAGCTTTATAGCGCAGATTGTGGTGATGGTTTCATGGATGTAGACTTGTCTCCAAACTCATCAAGTTGTATACATTAATTTTGTACAGCCTTTTAAAGATATTTTTAAAAAAGGAATGTGTATTGGAGAAAATTAATACAATAAGGGCATATTCCTTGGCAAAAAATACTAAGTGTGTAAATACAAAGACTAGAACTATATATAGTATATTAACATTATTTTTTAAAAGAATCATACCAAAAACATGCTAAGATTTCACCCCAAATTATAACCATCAATATACCAAAAACATTCCACATATCCTTATATGCTAGTGGTTATTTAAAATTATTGTAAGGATATGTATCAAACTATTTTTTAACAGAAGTTACCTCTTTCTCTAGGGACTGGGATTGGGCAGGTAGAAGGGAGTAGGAAAATGCCAAGGAGACTCTTTTGCTTTGTATTCTATACATTTCTGTATTATTTGAATTAACTGAAATAATAATTATAACTTATAGAAATAAAACCAAATATTAAAAATTACAATTTTTCTATTGGTCACAGTTTTTTACACATTGAAGTGGCATACTAAACAACCAACAAACCCTTAGGAAATGCCTGGTGTTTATTATTTCTACCATCTCAGGGAACTATATTCTTGTTCAATCTTTTGATATTTAATTGCTTTTCAATGTATTCATAAAATTATTATTGAAATTTCCCAAATTAATTTTATTAAAAAGGTCATATCGAAGTTCTTCAAGTTTGCATTCGTTTTAGATCAGGCCATGCTTCTTTTCTCTTAAAATGAAAATAACAGTTTTTTTTTTTAACTACCTCTGATAATGTTCACACATATTGCCTTAATCTGTCTTTTGATTTGGAACCTTCTCAAGGGTGAGTGGGTATTTGTCTGGTGTTCTATATTCAACCTGCCCTTGTGCCACTTTTCCAGTGTGATGGGGAAGGAACAGCTGTCATCTGTCCTTCTGGAAATTCAGCCTAGAGTCTGGCACCGTGGGAATTTACCCAGACTGCTTTGGGGGAAGACATCTGAGATTTCATGATAATCATAACTGTAAACTGGAAATATGCTGAAACTGAAGGAGTTAAAGGAAAATCTCACAGAGGATTGCAAATTTGATGTAAGTCAACTCTACTTCAAAAAAAAAAAAAGAATTTGAAATGATTTTTGGAACCAGGCTGATGAATCTATTTTTTAAGTTAGCTTTATTTATTATTATATTGTAAAACACAAGGGAAGATTTTCTAATAAGAATTCTAAGAGGAACTTGTAAACCTGGATTATGTTTAAATAAGGTTACTGAAAATAAAAGTGAAAACAACCACTGAGAATGTTAAAAATAAGAATTGTACTGCTTTGTGTTTGAAGGAAAGCTGCACATAAGACAATACATTACATCTTTAGAAGCTTGAGTCTGCATATGGGAAAGATTGCCACATGAGCGGTGAGAAATTGGTAGTATATATGCCACGAGAGCGAGGTACATAAATGAGTAAGTAACTATAAAAGTAAGGTTAAAAGATTAAAATGTATTAAAAGAAGTATTAAATGTACAGATTAAAATCCATGTGTCTGTGTAAAAAAGAAACAGAAAAAAATCCTCAACACTCTAGAGAAGCTTAGTATCTGATCAACCACTACAAATAATGATCTATTTACATATAATCTAGAATGAATACTAAATGACAACAACAAAACATTTTCACTATCATATATTGCTTTACCTTTGGAATACAAAGTGATAGAGCATTTAGTGCTGCTTGCTTCTGGTTAGAAGAACAGCAGAACCACCTAGTGGATTTTCCATTTACTGCAGTATCTTTATGCTTTAGTGCTGCTCAATAGTAATAGCTGAGATAAGCCCTAAAGCAAAATCAGTGATTATGATCTCTTTGTGGCTTATAACAGAAATAGTAATTGTTAATCTTCATCAGACAAAACTGTCCCTGAATACTTGAAAAGAAGTCCCTGCCCACCACTCACCAACGAGCACAGTGCTGCATTTAGAAGCACAGAGTTAAACATTTGGCCGCTGAGATATACAGCGCACCTGGAGCTTTAAATTTTCCGGGAAAGTCAGCAAGCAAGCTAAACTGCAGAATCGCATCTGCATTCATGGCAGAGTCATCATTTCACTGAAAAAGAGTAGAGAACTCTGCGGAGCACAAGTCAAGGGGTTACACTGGCAGCTTGACCTTTACATAAATCTGTGGGTACACAAACTGGGGTTTGTAATCAATTTTGTTTTTGGAGCAAAGTAGCTCATGTGGTTACAGAATGTCCTGGCCATTCTGTATCCCATGACTGAGCCAGCTGGGCTTCTGCAGCTCGGTGGTGGTGACAGATGTTTCATATATTAAATTGGAATTTGGGATGATGGGTCAGAGAAATAACAAACATTCTGGGAAAAGATACTTTGGTGAGATACAAAAGGTTTTATAATGCCAAGTTTTAGTAAATTCTAATGTTGAGTTAAAGGTTAATTGAATATCACAGTTTATCATGCATCAAAAGAAAAAGAACACCAGGATATAAGGAGAATGGGAAGGTTGATGCTATTTGAACCTGTGAGTGGGGTTAATTGTTCAGCAGATGGTAGGCTTCAGGCTATGAGGTTGGTGCTTTTCAGCTGGGCACCACGTGTGCAGGACATGTGGATGGGCTGCCTCTCCCAAGGCTGCATGGCTGGGGCTGGTCGCCATCAGAAGAAATCTGCAGTGCCCGAAACTGCTGCTCTCCTAGTCTACTAACAGTTCCCGTCAGAATGAAACTCTGTTCCCTACAGTGTGAAGGAGGCTAGGTGGGCACTCTCTAAGGACTGCACTGCAAACGGTGCTTTTTGCAAGAGTGATGATCTCATCCTAACTCTTTAGAATCTAAGATAGGAACAATTTCAGTTCACAAGAATAAAGCCCAATTCCTCTTCTTGTTGGAGTATCCAGTAAAATGTTAAGAAATGTGTGTGGGTAGAAAGCTAGAAAAGGAAGAAGAGGAACAGAGAGTAGGATAAAAGATGAAGAAAACAATTAGAAGGCAGAAAAAGATGATGAACATGAATAATAACAATGAGACAACAATAATAGAGTAGAATGCAGAACCAGGGAAGGATAGGACTTCAGAGAAGTTAAGGTGAAGGGCTTCTATATAAAGAGCTTCATTTCCCAAGAGAGGCTGCTAAACTTCTCAGGCCCACAAAGATGATAATGAGAGAGTGTTAGCTGTTTTTGTTATTTTGAAAAGCCCATTATTTTATCTCTTAGTACTTAGAGGAATTTGCAGTTATAAATTTGTTGGTGTGATTCTTTGTTACATGGCTCCATGAAGGAAAGACCATATCTCTTTTACTCACCGTGGAGTAACCAGCACCATTGTTGGGCAGTAGAGACTGATGGTCAGAGCTGAGTGCTCAGGAGCAAAGGCCTCCTGGTTCCCATGCTGCTTTAACCACTGACTACCCGTGGCATGTGTGCTGCCAACTGGCCGGCCTAAACATTCCAAGATCCCTTCTGCCCTGCTGCCTTCCTTTATATAGGCTTGAAAAAGAAAAGAAGTTGAATTTTACTTTCCTAGTCTCTTTTGCTGCTAGGGGTGGCCATATAGACTTGGACAATGAGAGGTGAGTAGAAATCGGCGAGAGATTCTGGAAAGGCTTTGACTGAAGCAGAGGATACCACCCATTCTCTCTTCCTCTTAACATAAATGTGGGCAGGATGCTTGGATACAGGACAGCCATTGTGTGCTCTGAGGGAAAAGGTCAAGCAGTTCTTGGAGATGCTGGCCCTGACGTTACTCAGCCACGGAACCAACACTGGGAACAAATGACCTCCCAGCTCATTGTTATGTGAGAGGAATATAGGTCTATTTGTTTCAGATATTGTATTGGGCTTTCTGTTACTTTTAGACAAAAGCTTGGCTGTTATAACAGTTGTGTGACTGAGCAAGTTACTTTATTCTGCTTCAATATCCCTATTTGAAAATGGGGATTATAGCAATATCTTCCTCACAGGATTGTTGCAAAGATTTAATGAGATAACATACATAAAGAGTACAAAGTAAGTATGACATAAGAGTACATGGTTATTTTGATGACTATTTTGATGACGGGCTCTCAATAAATCTTGGCTGAATGAGTCAATGAGAGAAGTAGCACATCAGACCCAAAGGGTATGGCTTGACCCTGACTAGCAGTAAGATGACTCAGTTTTTCTACTTGAGAAAAATGAGAAAAGGGGGAGAGATGAGAAGGAGGGGGCAGCTGAGGGAGGACTAACGAGCGCCAGGTGGGGGTGAGGTGGCCCATTAAAAATCTCCCACAGCGGATGGTTGGCATGTTGATACTAAGCATCAGATGTGTGGCCCACGCATACAAGCATCAAAGAGACACTGAATAAACATTTGTTGGCTCACTGAATAAATGAATGAACTGTTAGGGTGTTTACTGAAAAAGAAATTGCTATCTCTTCCTTTAAACTAGAGAGATAGAAGTGACAGAAGGTTTTTCTCCAGTGCCATCTGCACGCCTTTTACAATATTTGCCTGAAATGATGTGGGTGAAGATGTATTGCTCTATAATTGCTGTGCCCTCGCAAGGAGCAGATAAGAACATCCGGTGGGGGCAGCAGCAGAAGCAGAAGGAACAGATTTCCCACTGAGTAAAATATTCTGTTGTCATAAAAAGTCCCTTGCTGTAACAAACGAGAAAGTGAAAAGGAGAACCTACAGGAGAGAAGCACGTATCTCCTAATAGGAATGTATCTCCAAAGTTTCCCACCAGGAGCCAGCAGCTCGTCAAACAAGGAACAAATGCCAGCGTGAGGTCATGCCTGGCTCCATCCATGCCCCAGTGCTGGGGCTGGAACACGTGGTAAGAGCATCGCTTCCACTGCCCTGGCCCGGGGTGACAGCCGGGTTGTCACGCCAGGATCACCCTGCACAAATAGGTCTTTTGCATCTGCTTTTACCCAAGCCTGATCTGAGGAGGCTCAGTGCATTTCTAATCCTTCCTAAAAACATGTACAGAAAGCAATGAAAATTTGAAACGTCTAAAAGGTTTAGTCACGGAATTATAAAGTGGATGTCTCCACACGAAGGATTAACTTCGATGGCCATGTTTCTGAACATTATTTGCGTCACAACTTGACACGAATCCCTCAAATCTAGCTCTTTTTCTCCCCTATCCTCTTTCTGCATCTCCATCTCCCTCTGGATTACTTGGGCTTGAATTCTGTGTGCATTTTAAAATGTGGTAAGCAAACAGAAAGCAAAATGCCATTTGAATAGAGAATGGACTTGCATTTCTGTTTAGGGATGTGTATTTGTCCTTGGGCTCTATAAGGATGAGACAGAAAATAAAACTTTGATACAGATGGGACACACACGACACAATACTCAAAGCAGATGTGAGTCAAAAACATATGCTGATAAACTCGATTTGCTGATGGCATTCTGAGCCCAGTCAGTCCAGCTGAAGGGTTTAGCATAGTAACTCTTCATGGGAATAAATAGGCAGCTGGGGTAAACAATGATGTTAAAAGTCTTTTTCTAATAACTGAAGAAATGGAAAGAAATGAGCAAAGCCCCTCTACAAAGCCCCATGGATGAGGCTTATAAAACTAGGGTCTTCTAAATTAGAGGGTCATGTAGACTTCTAAGTCAGACCCTGTAATTTGGGTCATATTACAACTCAGAAATACTTTAAGACAGTCTTCGTGGGGCTGTGGGGAAAGAGAGAGCACAAACTTCAAAATCATGGAGACCTAATCAAAGGTATCTCTCCTTGTCTTGAGACTATGCCAGCGGAATCCTCTTTTCTTCTGGCTATAACATACTCCATCTTATAGCACCAGCACTTTGAGAAATTAATGGATTAATTCATTCCACAAATATTTAGAGTGCCTGACACTAGCAAAGGAGATACACTCCCCGCCTGTAAAGGAGTCACAGTAACCACAACACTGCCCTGGGTAAATGAATTCAAATTTAATTCCGTATTAGGATAAGAGTAGAGCCTCACAGGTGGGCAGGTACCTCAGGTTTACTCCCTCTTCCTCTGCATGCCTGCATGTGGGCAGGGCTGGGTGCAATACCAAAGGGCAAAGCAAGTTAAAGGATGACAGTCCTATTCAATAGACCACGGACTCATGATCAGGCCTCCTCCCTTTTGTTGCAACTGCTGCCACATGGGGGCTCAGCCCCAAACTTCTCCTGAAATCCCAGAAATGACTGGAGATGGAGGCAAAGTATTTCAAATACGCTTTGAGATCAGCCTGTAGATTTTGATAAACATAATGATACTAATAGCACTAATTTTGTGATTTTATTATGTGCCAGGCACTGTTCTAAGCACTTTGAATATCTTAATTCATTTACTCCTCTATCATTTCACATAAACACCTCTATTAGCCTCATTATTCATATGAGGTAACGGGCACTGAGTTAAAACCACTCACTTTTAACTGTTCATCTATCAGGCAAGCTCACTCCAAGGGCCACATAAACTCCTAATTATTAAGTTGTGCCACTTATCAATCACTCTGCAAAAAATATTCAAAACTGACAGGTTCTATAGTTAAAATCCAGAACACTGAGATGACACAATAAAGAATAAAAAAATAGATTAAAGACAGGTTAGAGATTTCCTCTTGCTTTTGCTCCACTATTGCTGCAGATAGGTTCCATTCTTTAATCCACAGTTACCCTAAGAATGTGATGTGGAAGTTGGTGCCATCTATCTTTCTGCCAGCTGTTTTTATAGGAAGATGATCAGGATCTAGTTATGAAGGAATCATGCTGTTTAATCTGGCATCACAGCTCTTGAGAAACCAGACCTGGTGAGTCAGAAAATGTGTAGGCAGACGTGATGTCTCTATAGAAACAGATGTGAAGATTCAAGTGAATATTAGGTCCATTGGACTTTTCAAGAACACAGCTGCAGATTTTTTTTTTTTAAACACACCTATAACCTGTTTATTGAGACTGACCACGGTGAGGAAGAAGCTAGAAAAACATTTTCCTCTTTAGTCACTGTCCCTAACTCTTCTATGTTGAATCTCCCCCCTCTTCTAGATGACTATCTCTCAGTGACTTGCTGGGAGGGCACCTACAGTCACTGAAAGTTTAATCTGGTCCAGTTTAATACTACAACCTCACACTCAGTTCAAGATTCTCCACTGCTCCATTGATGGCTAGACTTGTATCTCAAGGGCCTGGTGTGGAGGTGCTCAGGGGGTGACTCTTTCACCTTGGAGTGTGATGTGCGGCTGCTCTGGCTCTAGGGTATCTCCTTCCTTCTCCTGCAAGACCCAATTCTTCTCGTTTTGGAGTTTGGGAGAGAGGATGGGATGGGCCAACAGCTCTTTGCTTCCGCTATTGCTTTTGCTGCTTCTCTGGCTCACACCAGTGACTGGTGAGAGTCTCTGTGGGGCATCTATCTGTCCAGGTGCTAGCTCTCTCAGTGCACATGCGGGTTCTTTGGGGACCCTCACAGGAGAGGGCTCAAATGTGTTCAGCCCCCCTCAGCTTACCTCAGCCACCCATCTGCTGTAACTGCACTTCCCTGCTTGGTGGGCGCCTTACTGACACGTGGGTTGAGCAGTGGAAGAAGGAGTGTTGATGTAGGAGGAAGAGTTTTGCTACTTCTAGGTGAAACCTGAAGAAGATGGTAGATGCTCTGTTTGTAACACCAGATACTTAACATCTCTTTTCACCAGCTTTGGGTCCCAGGTGCCAGTTCTTAGACCAAAAGAAGATTCTCTTTTACATTGTATTATAATAATAAAATTTGATCAAAGCCTTAGGATGAGAAAGCACCAGGATGTTCCTTTCTTCCCTCTTCCTCCCTTCCTTTCTTCCTTCTTTCGCTTCTTCCAAATGACAACTATATAAACTTAAATATAAGGGATAGAAAAAGCCTAGAAAATCAGTTTTATCTTAATGTCAATGAGAGAACTTTAACAGAGCAGAGGACTTTGGAGTACTAGAAGACAAGAAACAGTTTAGTTTCCTGAGAATTTTGTTGGTATTTCTACCTGCTCCCATCTCGGACTGGACTTTTCCATTCCCAGGAAGCCACCTACAGCTCAGCTGACACTGCAATCAGTCACCAGGACTTTCTCACATTCTGAGCTCAACTTGCTTTTATTTGGATCTGAGCTTTTCAGTTCTTACACTTGATTACTTGTCTAAGAGTGTAATTCGAGTAGACATGCTGAATTCACATCATCCTCCTTACAAATTGCTTTTGAAATGCTCCAAAATATGAAAGAAAAAAATTATATAGAAACTAGGGAATAGCACTGCTCACATGCTAGAAACATGAGAGAATTTCTGCAAGATTTCACGTAAGAGAAGATGGAATGAAGACAGGGCAAGCTTGCTCTTTGTCCATCACCCAAGAAGGAAAAGACCGGGTGTAAAGGGATCCCCAGCAGAGACCCACCAATGCTCTTAAGCTCAGGGTGACAAGGTTGAAGGTGAGAGCTAGATTCAGGGAAGATGGTGGCCAAAAACACTCATTTCACTCTAGACTCCAGGTATTACACAGAGTTCTGGTGCCCTCACAGACTGGGGGAATATTGCTAGCTCAGTCACAGTTTACGTTTGGTATGGATGGTGCAAGGGAAAGGGGAAGGGCATGGCCAGGATTGATGTTCATGGTCATGTTTAACAGAGGAGTTATCACGCTTACCTTAAGCTAGCACAAAAAGCAAAGAAAAGAGTCTGCTGGATGTGTTGTAACTGGTTATCTGCCTCAGACGGTGGCTACTCCCTCACCTGGCATAGGCATCTAGATTGTTCAGAAGTAAAAGAAAACTTAAAAGTAAGGTCTAAATGTTCTTCTTTTATTTAGACCTAAAAGGTTTGAACACAATGCCTCACAATTGCAAATATACTGGACTCTCTGTAAGGACAAGCAAGTAGAGAGAAGTGACTAGATGTAGTCACACGTGGCAGGCAGCCTGCCTCTTCAGAATTGACGTTCCCCAGGAGAGATGACCCAGCGTGCAGGTGGATACTGTAGGCTGACAGAAAGGATAGGGTGGGCTGTTATGATGGAATAAAGAAATTATTGGGGGGAAAAAGTCTGCAGCCCAAAAGAAGAGGGTCAGTGTGGGGAACTGGTTCTGAACTCCTGGTTCTATGTCCCCCAAATTTCCTTCTTCAGCTATGGTCCCACCCAGATTCAGCCTTCATACATGACTCTCCACTATCCATTAAATCCCCTGTTCTGGATAAAGGAGGCATATTTTCTACTTTACGTAGTTCTCCAGCCCAGTGTCTCCTGTACTCAGGGATTAAGGATTCTTTTCCCTGGATCCTAGTTCTGCAGAACTCTCTCTCTCCATGGGGCAGGGTGGGCCTGACATTCAGAAAGTCAGGGAAGCTAGGCAGAACTTGAAATAAGTGAACAGAACTGAAAGGCGCTGGAAAAATCTCCCACTGAAATTTCCTCCTCCATGATGTTCCACCATTAGACAATGAGCCCCTTGACTCCTAGAGGATGAGATCACATTTTTGCTTAAGAGTTGAGTCATCTAAGCAAAGGAAATACGGGGTGAATTAAAACCAAATCTTTATTAGCTACTGCCTGAGGAGCAATAATAGTGTACTAATAGCGTTCAGTTTCAATTAGAACCAAGCCCACTGGGGATGTGTGTAGGATAAAGATGGTGCTGGAAGTAATACACCTCTAGTGAAGGAGACAGCAACAAAGGCCAGGAACAGGGATGGGACTACAGACAGGCAGGAGGACACTAAAAGCCATCTTTGGCTATTACAAACTGACGGGGGCCCTGGCCCATCATTTGGTGTTCTTGGTCATTCCTGTGAGGCAGAGCAGCAGAATGATTGACAGCATGAACTCTACAGCTAGGTGGCTAGGCTCACAAAGATTAACAACTTGGCTCCTCACTATCTTACACCCAGAACCTTGAGTAAATAATAGTAACTCCTCTGTGCCCAGTATATAAAACAGGGATAATATTAGTCCCTGCATCACAGGGCTGTTGTGATGATTAAATGAGTTAGCACATATAAAGTATTTAGAACAGCACATGGCACCAAGTAAATGTGAGTTGTTTTTTTAGTATGTTTTCTACTTCCCAAAGAGACTTAAAATGTTAGGACCACTACTCCTAGGAGCCACTAGGGGAGATGGGAGGACCACTGTGTACTGAATAGTTATACTTTAGACACTGTATATAAAATATCTCATATAAGTCTTGCATTGCTTATGAAATAAATATTACTACCCCTATTTTGCAGGTGAGAAAACTGAGTCTCAGAGAGAGTGAGAACCTGGCCCAAGATCATACAGGGAAAAATACAGTTAGCTCTGGGAGCCCATGACATTACTTACATAGTTCTCTTTGGAAATAAAAATGTACACAAATAGTAAACATTGGCATTACATTTTTACAGTAGTTATACTCATAACCCTCATCTTCCTGACTCAATGAACATATTTACCCTATGCCCCGACTGTAGCATAATGTCTCTGCAGACAGTAGATTTTTAGTCCAGAAAGCAGATACACATACATATACAAATACACACACACGCACGCACACATACATACTGAACGCTGAATGAAACATGCACAAAGGGAAGAAAGTAGTCTGGTCCATTGCATCAATGCAAAGATATAAACCATGTAATGAAAGACAGGTGTGGACCAGAAGCTGCATTTTTGGGCTGGGTGTACACAAGAAGGCAATGTTCCTTCATTAAATGATTAGAAAAAATTCAATTAGTAGCAGACAGGTGAGACTGCTTTATTAAATCACCTTATACTGCAAATAAATTAAGTTTACAAGAGGATTTAAATGCTTGAAAGAGTTAGGATTTTTAAAACCTATATGATTAGGTTTCAAGGTCTTGTTATGTTAACCAGGAAGTAGGGATTATGAATTAATTAATTTGACCTAAAACAAGAATTCATGAAAAGTCTCAAAGAACAAATTTATTTCAGAAAAGAGGCTGTGGTATACTATGGCATTATCTGTTTAACTTTGGAGAAATATATGCAAATGGTACAGACAGGTAAAAGTTCAGGTGTTACATTTTTATAGTAATACTTACAAAAAAATGCATGTATAACTGAAACCCAGAGGCAACTCTCCAAACTTTCCTAATTCAACATTACTAGGAATTTTTCCTGTCTAAACTTCTACCAGAACCATAGTTTGAGATGACTGATGTATATATTTCCTTGCTGTACCTTTATTGCCATGGATGCTAACAAGAATAAATATCTGTGCAAACATTTGGAGAAGCAAAGACCCTGGATAATTCACTTACTACAGTCAGCAGGATTCTAAGATGGCCTCCAAGATTCCTGCCCCCTGGTGTACACACCCTGTACTCTCCCCTCTCGAGTGTGGGCAGGAGCTGTGAATATGATGAGGTCAACATTCTTTCAATTAGATTACACAACAAAGATGAGGAGACTCTGTAGGTAAAACTAAGGTCTTTAATTAGTTGACTTAGAGTTAATCAAAAGGGAGCCTACTCTGGGTGGGCCTGACCCAAACAGATAAGCCATTTAAAAGAAAATGAGACATTAGAGAGATTATTCTGATGGCCTCAAAGAAGAAACAAACATCTGTGTTGTGAACTGTCTGTGAAGGGGAGCAGCCTCCAGATGTTGAGGGCCTCAGTTCTACAACCACAGGGAACTGAATTCTGCCAACAACTATTAGAAGCTGGAAAAAAACACTGAGCCTCAGATGAGATTTCAGCCACTTGACTGTAGTCTAGGAGACCCCGAGCAGATGATCCAGTTAAGTAAGCTGTGCCCAGAGACTTGGCTGTAGAGTTGTAGGTAATTTCCCCATCCCTTGATCCTAATCACCAAGGGAGCAATTTCAGCTCCACACTCAGGAATCAATTACTACTGAAGAATCTTGCTTTCAGCTACCTGGTTGAAAGAGGTCTGTGTAATATCTAAATACTGTTTGGGCATTGAGTTTGATGAGGGTGTAAAGGGCCTTTGGAACAGGCTGACCAATTTCTGTTTTACATTATAATGAGAACAATCAAATATGGTCTGGCCAAGAGAAGAACAGTCTGCAATATTTTGTTAGGTTTGTTTGTTTGGTAAGTAGGTCCAAATTCTTTTAGTCAAATATTTTACACAAAGAGCAAATTACAGTTGAGACATCTTTGGTCCATTCAAAGTGTAGTTGTGAATACTCTACTGCCTTTGGAATTATTAGGTCTTGGGTTATGGATCAGATCAAATGAAGTCAGTATAGATGCTCTGTCACTTATACTCATGAAACATGTTCACTGGTGATTAATCTGAGAATATTTTTATATATGGCAACATTGTGCTGGGTTGTGAAATAAAGTGTTGACAAAACTTGCCTCAGTGTAATCATAGTGAAGCAAACATTATGTGTCATCTGACAACTGTGCGATTGTGATGTTTTGTTGCAAGTGCTGTTTATAAACCACCTTTGCTTTAAGGCTGAATGCTGTAATCTAATTTTCTTGAGCTTCAGATTGCTATGGTTTTTCTGTTCAATACAGGCTTCTCTAAAGATCTGATCATCTTTTAAAATACCTGTAAACCATATTCAAAATTTATATATCATATATTTAAAGGATGCTTCTAGTTTTAATGTGTATGATACAGTTAAAAATAGTAGTTTAGTCACAGATGACTCCAAATAAGTCAATTAAAACTGTATAATAACTGGACTAGGAGAAACAAGGCGTTAATGGGCAGTGATAACTGGTGGCCAAGTCAAGACAGGCATTGAATATTTGGAACAATCCAATGATATACAAACTATCAAAGCCAGCACTTTGAAGAATTGAAAAAAAGGAAAGCTTTAAACTGATATCACTATCCTGCACTTAAGTGTAATAAAAATACAATAGAGTAAAACAATAGATTTGATGTTTGTTTACAACATCAAGGCACTTAAAACTACATATTTGCAAAATAGAAACTTGAAACAATTTCTCATATTGAGCTCTTTCTTCAAGGATTTTCTATGAATAACTTTACAGGAATGACCATTTTTACCCCTAATATAAAAGCAGTTTTTACAAATATTCTGAGAACTCAGAAAAAACCTAAAACGAATTCAAGTGACTACTCAGCTGTACCTGAAAGAATTTGCCTAAAACTACTTTAAAGGGTTAAAATTTAGAAGGTCTAAAATAGAACATTTGGAATCCTAATGTCCAAAAAGTAAGATCTGCTGCCATTGTGAAAAGAAAAAAACTAGAAAAAGAATTGAGAAAGAATCATCAAATTGAAAATATTTTGCTGATGCTGTAAGCAAACATAGCTGATATTTGTTGTGGATTAAAAGACTCTTTGAACATTTCTCCATCTTTATGTGTGTGTGTGGTAAAATATACATAACATAAAAATGGAGTACATTTTTTGGCATTAAATACATTCACATAGTTAATGCAACCGTCACCATCATTCATCTCCCTAACATTTACATCATCTCCAACTGAAACTCTGTACCCATTAAAAAGCAACTCCTCATTTTCCCCTCCTCTGAGTTCCTGGCAATCACCATTCTGCTTTCTGCCTCTATAACCTGACTACTCTAGCTACCACATATGGGTGAAATCATACAATATTTGTCTTTTTGTGATTGGCTTATTTTTCTATAATTTTATTAAGACAAAATTTTATCAGTTATTAATTTTATCTCATCAGAGACTTGAAACACTGACAGAATTTTTGACATTGAATTATATTGCAATTGACAAAATACTGCTCAACTATATAAGGGATTTACTAAAATATGAGACAAGATGCTTAAAAGTAAAAGCCTGCTAAAACTGTAACATCAATCTGAACTTCAGTTTCTGTAATCTTTTTCCTGTATTCAATGATTAAAATGTGCATTCATTAGTGCTTTAAAATTAATATATATGAAATTTGTTAATTTTCCATTTAGAGCACACCTTAAATATATACATACACAGTCCTTGGTTTGTTAAAAAATGAGTGACGTAATAAAGGCATATCATGTAGAAAGTTTGTTAGGGTGAATTAGCAGGTTATTAGAACACGGTTTCATCTGAATTTTGGACAGTGGGAAAAAAACGGCAAAATATAAGAATGCAGGGAAGTGGAGAGAGGGAGAGTGGAAGGCAAAAAATTGCCACCAAACGCTAAGTGTCAGATCTACCAAAACACAGGATTTAACATACTGTAATAATAGTGGCACATTCAGTGAACATAAGCAGGAGATGTAAACTAACATCTAATGATATTAGCCATGATGCCAGTAACTGTATTTGCTCTATTAATCCTTATGACAACTCTCTGAGGTATGTAAGATCTCCATCTTTGCAGTATCAAAACTGAAGATCTGAGATGTAAAGAAATTTGCCCACGTTGCAAAACTAGTGAGTGTCATAGAATTCCAACTAATTTCTTTCTTTCTTTTTTTGTTTTTACTACTTCTTTTGGGGGAGGGGGAAGTAATTATGTTTATTCACTTACTTATTTACTTTTAGAGGAGGTACTGGGGATCAAACCCAGGACCTCATGCATGCTAAGCATGCATCCTACCACTCAAGCTATAACCCCCTCCCTTCTAACTTGTTTCTATATGGTTCCAAATACCTTGTTTTTCCCACAACATCAAATTGTAACATGACTTTAACTTACTCTCTCTGGAGGTTTTTTTTTTTTTTTTTGTCTTAAAAATATAATTTTGGGGGGAATTGGGGTAGATGTTGGTCAAAGGGTACAAAATTACAATTACGTAGGATGAATAAGTCTAAAGGTCTAATTTACAACTTAAGGACTATAGTTAACACTTTATTGAATACTGGAAATTTGCTAAGAGAGTAGATTTTATTTTTATCTTAAAGAAAATTTTTTTTTTTCCCCGCAGGAGAATTAGGTTTACTTACTTATTTTTTAATGGAAGTACTGGGAATTGAACCCAGGACCTTATGCATGCTAAAAAGGCATTTTACCACCAAGCTATACCCTCCCCTAGAAAGTAGATTTTAGATGCTCTTATCACACACACAAAAGTGTGAGAAGATGTGCTAATTAGCTTAATTGTAGTCATCATTTCACAATGTATATGTGTTTCAAATCACATTGTACACCTTAAATATATACAATTTTTCTTAAAAAATTTAAAAATACAATATTGATAAAATTTTATATGCCAATCCTATGGCCACTAGAAATTGATAAAGCATTTGTTTTGAGAATAGAGTTCAAATCTTTATTTTAAAAAAAAGAAATATAAGTTCCAGAAGAATAGGGATCTTGGAGCAATTTTCACACTGCAGAGTATGGTTTCCTAGCGATGGTGAAAACCTAAGGATTGTTTCTCATTTAAAGACTTCTTAGAAGCATATGTAGTTTTTGGTTAAGTAAGGGTCTTCTTTCACAAGACAGACAAATTGGAGGTACTGTAGAGGAACAGTCAAATCAGAGGGGCCAAAATAAAATATCCCTTCTTTCACTCCTCCAAAAAACTTGAACATGAGGAAAATCAAATTGCCCAAGAAAGGTGATGTTTTATAATTAGCCAAAATAGAGTAAAGTGAAGTACAAAGGTTTCTTTAAAGAGATGAAATAGCTCTGGCCTGATCGCACATATCAAAATAAATAAGCTGCCAATCCAATAACATATGATAATTCTTGTCTAGGCACATTCAGACCTGATATCATCAACCTTTAAAATCTTTCATAATCTGAAGGGTATGAAATCACCTCACAGTGTTGTTTTGACTCATAGTTTTCTCATACTAGTGATGTTAAGCACCTTCTCGTATTTGCCATTTGTGTTTTCTCCTCTGTGACTTGCCAGTTCATACATTATGCAAGCACCCAATTTCCAATATCCAATCTTGCAGCAGTCTTCTAATAGATTTAAAAGTGTATGTAAAGATTCTCTTGAGCTTTCTACACAGAAAACATGGCAGAGACAAAGATTCTCATGAAATTCATTTTCTTTTCTTCCTAAGCATGCAGCTGTACCACATTTCCCAGTTTCTCTTGCAATTGTTTTGCCATGGGACTGAATTCTAGAAAATGTAATGTGGACAGAAATGGTGCTATACTTAGTCCATAAAACTTCCCACATAGGAATCTCCACCTTCTTTTACCATTTGCTAGCTGTGTGGAGGACCCAATGAGGCCCTAAAGGAGGTCACAGATAACATGATGAAAGGACCCAGGGTTCCTGAGTAATCATGTGACAATGGCTGACCAACAAGTAACTCCCACGTTGGACTGTAATTTGAGTGAGAAACTTACTGGTCAAGCCACTGAAACTTTTCAATTTATCTGCCAAAGCAGTTAATGTTACCACTAGCTAACATACACTAATATATCATTTTTGAATAATGACTATTTCGTTTCTTCCTTTACAATACTTATACTGTTCATTCCTTTTAATTTTCTTATTGTGCCACCTAGGAATACTGGTTCAAGGCTGAATAAAACTTTGATAGTAGCCATCTTTGTCTTACTACTGAATTTCAAGGCTGTGTTGAAGCTTCTCCATTAAGTAGGTTTTTCATAGATATACTTAATTAGGCTAAGAAATTTTCCTTCAATTCCTAATTTACTAAGAGTATTTTACTACAGATCTGTATTGAATTTTGTCAAATGTTTATTTGCTGCTCTTGATAAAATATATTTTTTGACCTCTAATCTGTTAATGTAATGAATTACATAATAGATTTTTCTAGTGTTAAATTATCATACATTTCTTTGATAGATCTCCCCTCTGTTTTACTATGATTATTGTCTACTATTTTACATAATAGTTGGCCAATATATTAATATTTGATGAATGGTTTTTATACCACCATAATTGCTTGGTTTTTTTTGTTGATTTATATAATCAATGCTTATTTAATGTTATATACATGTTAACCAATTTCTTTATTCACCATTATTTCTTGCCTCTTACTTTTTCTTTTGACTTCAATTTTCTTATTTATGAATTGCATTCTTCAACAATCTTTTCAAAAAGTGTCAGCTAATAGTAAAGTCTTTTAGTCTCTTCCTGCATATATCTTTATTTCTTTCTTATTCTTGAATTTTAGACAGCTGGGTATAAAATTCTTTGAAGATACTGTATTCTACTCTCACTTGTATTGCTGCTATTGAAACACTTGTTTTCTTTTTCTTATTCTCCTTCTAAGTAATACCTTTGGTTCCTCTTCAGATTTCTTTTTGTCTTTGGTGCACTGTGTTTCACCAAAGACTCTGTGTGATGTGTCTAGCTGTGGGCTTCTTTTGATTTACCCTGCTTAAGGATCCTACTTTTAATTGAGTCTAGAAAGTTTTCAGCCATTACCTATTAAAATATGCTTTTCCCCATTATTTTAATATTCTTTTTATGGAACTCTTATTAGATAAAGTTTAAGTCTTAACTCTGTCCTACCTCTATCTTCTAGTCTTTTTTTTGACATATGTATCTCTACATAACTATACTTGAACATATACTATATATGTATACCTATTATATATATACTATATATGTATATACCATACAAATGTGTTTATTCATATATATATGTGCATGTATATCTCTATGTATATTTGCTTTGTTTTGCTATTACTTGAAGGGTTGAGAGTTGAGATAACCATCTTCCTTAGTTCATGGAACACTATCAGTCGGTGTACAGCTTCTCCCTTAAAAAAACTGAATGAATTCTGTTTAATTATTCACCTTTATTCTCAGTTCCCACTCACATTTCTCTTCTTCCATAGGGATCTACTCTAATACATTTGTTGGGTACTTTAAAAAAATGTAGTGTAGTTTTGTGTGTATGTATTTTAATTTATATAACTGTTATTATGCTGTAGCTTATTCTGTTTCTCACTTTTTATATTTAGCATTCTATTTTTTAAGCTCTCTATATATTGCTATGTGTTCATCTGGTTCACTGCTTCAAATTGCTGCATCTTAATTCATAATATGCACTAGCACATTTCACTTATCCATTCTTTAGTGTTGGAAACTCCATCTTCCCACTTTATAAACAATACTCAAATTTAAGTATTCTTTTCCATAGTTTCTATAGACCTACTTGAGAATTTCTCTGGGATATATACCTAGTAGTGAGATTGACTGGCCACTGGATATACGTATTTTTGAGCCCTAACCTCTTATATTTTACATTGTTTGCTGCATTTGGGGTAATTTCATTAAATACATTTTCCAGTTCATATATTTTCTTTTTAACTGCATCCAATATGGTATTTTAAAAACTTAAATGATTAGAAATCCTATTTGATTAAAGAAAATAGATTAAGAAAATGATTGAGGAAATAAAATCAAGTGACAAGACCAAGACTCTTTGAAAAAAGTAAGACAGAACTTCTTCCCAGGAGTCAGGGAAGCCAAAGGAAGAAATCCAGTGGGAATTGGAGAACTGCAGACCCAGGTGGTCCTCAACACCAATAAGGTGAGTTAACAGATTAGCAATAACATGTGCAAATTGCCAATGCCTGCTGTCCTATACTGATTTTCAGAGTATAAAAATGGTTGCTCCTTCATTTGTGCTTTTCAGTTCTCAAGACAATTTCCTCTGTGGTTGACTCCAACCCAGAAGCACACAAGGAAAAGAATTCTGAGAAATGTAGTTCTAACTTAGCTACATTGACATAGTATAAAGCCATTATTAAAAAAAAAAAAAGCATCATACTATGTTAAATGTATGTCCCTTTGGAGATGTTTTGTTTATTTCTTTTAGCACCTTGAGTCCTGGCCTGAGACCAATTTTTATGTAAACTTTTTTCAGCGTAGAGCTTTCTAGACCATTAACTCAAACTTAAAGTGAGGTATTTGCCCATGGTTCTGGGTTCTCAAGGAAGAGTCTCCATCCCCTTTCCCTGAAACCAGGCTGAGAAGACAAGCTACTTTATTTATCTCCCTATACCAATGGACATTGTATTTTTAGTCCCTATTTACATTTATATTAAGAGTGGAGCTCTTCTGGGGTTCAGACTATGTGGGTGGTCTCAGTTCCAACTCCCTACCACAAAGGGACAGAAGGCCTTGTCGTCTGACCCCCAGTGGTTGTTAAAACACAAGCCTCCAGATTTAGCTAGAGGGAAACACCCAGAGCAGACAGTCACATCGGAGCTTTATTGCTCCCAGTTTCAGTTCTTAGTTTCTATCCTCTGCAGAATCTATTTATTTTCTGTCTAATTTACCAGTTCATTAAAAAAAATGTGTTTTATTTTATCTAGATTTTCATGTTTTTAGTGGACATTTTCAGTTTAACTATTCTGCCATGTTGCCTGAAC
Source organism: Camelus bactrianus (assembly GCF_048773025.1). Lineage (NCBI taxonomy): Eukaryota > Metazoa > Chordata > Mammalia > Artiodactyla > Camelidae > Camelus > Camelus bactrianus. Next base: position 36,333,132 of record NC_133550.1, on the reverse strand, counting down.
AGGAAGCCCACTGATTTTCAACCAAAAACTTAAATGCAGAAGACCTATTTTGCAAGTCAAGGGTGCTTTAAGCAAATTCAGATTTACAGGGAAAAAATTTACAAATCTACAAAATAGATCAATTAGAAGGATAAATTTGCATAACAAAAGGATTCACCAGAGGACTACTTAAAATAGCTAGGATCTCATAGTGTGCTTAGAGCATCTAGGAGAATGTGTAATGTAAAAAGCTATCTGGTCTGTAGTTAAAGAAATGCTGGGATGAATCTTTTTGTAAGCAGAAAGTCCTTTTTGTAATGTGAATGATCACTCTCTAATTTACAAATTTGTAAGAATGGGCTTTTGTGTATCTGGATTTTTTCATTTGACTTTAATAATAGAGATCTAGAAAATGTCATTTATATAAGGAGTTCAAGTTTAACTCTCCTGAGCATGTTTTTTCTATATTAACATCAATTAATCAAGACAGTCTGCATATTTAAAACGAGAGTGATAAGGTCCTTCAAATGGTTAGTATATGCATTTCTATAAAATTTCCCATGGGTCTTGTTATTAGAAATAAGTTGAAGATATATTTGCCATGTAATGATTGATTTGATACTTTTACTTAAGCACACAATAAAAACATCTTTACCAGAACATAATTGCTAATTCACTATGTTCAGCCTTATGTATTAATAATCATAAGTGCTAAACTGCTAATAACATTGCATGTACATGGATTTCCTTTACTATTTATTGTTAAGATTACGATGATAAACACTGAATAGAATGGACCTATTTTTCACTTTCATCTAAATTGAATATAATGACTACAAAGCTTATCTCATTGTCTTCATGATGTTTTTGGAATTTATTTTGATATGAAATTAAATATTTTACTAGGGTAGCATATATAATATATACATTCTAAGGAAAACAGGCAGCCAATTTTATACTAATGCTTGTTTGGTTTTTAAAAAATTAGCTCTGGTTCTCAGGCTTGGCTGTACTTTGTAATCACTGGGAAGCTTTCAAAAATATTGATGCCTGGCTCTTATTATGGAGGTTTTGATTTAATTGTTCTGGGGTACAGCCAGGCATTGGGATCTAATGTGTAGCCAGTGTTAAGAACCACCAATATAGTCAAACCTCAATTACTCAAACCCACTTAATCAGAGCACTCAAGCAACTGGCACTGGAGAAGGAGAACAATGAACTAGGTTGCAGAATGAAATTCTGCAATAAAAGAGGAAAAAAAAAAGTCATTGAAAAAGTTTCAAAAGGTTATATCAAGCACTTATTCTAAAATCTATTTTTGAGTATGATCTGAAGTGAGGTTCCATATATCCTAAACTCATGCACTTACAATACTGGACAAAGATAATGTCACCCAACAGTGACCTTGAGGTACTACTATTCCACCGACTATAAATAAAAAAAAAAAGTTAATTCTATTTTACTCTACTTATTATTAGGTGGTTGTCTCATATATATGGATATAGCCCTAGCACACCGAACAGGTATGATTAGTGGTTGTAATCACAAGGCAACTTTTCTCCTCAACTATTTAAATTTTTTTCAGGGGGGTTAGTTTTTCGCTGCTGCTGAATAAAGACATGGGCAGTCTTAGTCACTCTTAGGTTAAGAAAAAAAGACTGTGACTGCATTAGAAAGGAAAACACAATGTTTATTTAGTAGTCAAAATGTTCACCCCAGGTAATAATGAGAAATTCCAGTCTTGATTTAAAGTTGAGGACTCTCCCCTTTCTACCTAGGCCCCTACTGAGTGGGAGCCTCCAGTTAGGGGAGGTGAGTGTGGTGGGATCTTTTCTTGTTCCTTCACCCTCAGCCCTTAGCACAAGCTTCCTTACACTTTACAGTTCAGCAATATTGAAAGCTTAATGCTCCCTCAACACCCCGCACCATTTCACGCAGCTGCACTGCTAGCTGTTCCCTCTATCTGGACTACTGTTCCTTCCCCCTCATTCGCCTGGGAGACTTGGATACTCCTTTTTGACCTTCAAAACTAGATGGACAGTCCTCTAGCTTGAACTTCCTCCTTATTCAGCTTTATTATTTGTAGCCAAGTTGGTCATAAGGAGGAAGTTAGAAATAATACAATGGAATCTGTTAAAGAGTTATGTAAGGGCATCTATGTGCTGATCACCAGCGGTCCTTAGAGATCAAGTATCCAAACCCTTCTATTTCCAATGAGCAAACTAGTGAGATCAAAGGACTTGCTGAATGGGTTTCATGGTTGCCTAGGTAACTGCAGGTCCCAGGCTCTTTCCATCGTGTTGTACTATTTTCTTCAATAAAATGGAATATTCCACTAAATTAAAGAGGTTGTCAACTCCATGGATGAAAAATCTGTATCAAAGAACCATGCCACGCCCCTACAGGAGGCCCGGCTAGTTGCAGCCAGGTGTAAAGAGCAGATTTGGAGTCAGATAAGCTTGTGTCTGCACTTCTTGCAGTGGCCTTGGGCAATTTATTTAACTTCTCTAAGCTATAGTTTCCCCATAGGCAAAGTGGAAAATTAATACTCATCTTGCCTTTCTGAGAGTGTGTTGTTAGACATAAATATGATTATATAGAAGATATACTTTACTGTATAATCTCCAAGGTGCTTTTAAAGTGTCAGCTGTAAATGGGACTAATTAAATGTATAAGTTTTTTTCACAGCAAAGGAAACTATAAACAAAACAAAAACACAACCTATGGAATGGGAGAAAATACTTGCAAACAATACAACTGACAAGGGCTTATTCCAGAATATACAAACAGCTCATACAACTCAATAACAAAAAAAAAAACAACCTAATAAAAAAATGGGCAGAAGACCTAAACATCTCCCCAATGAATACATACGAATGGTCAATAGGCACATGAAAAAATGCTCAATATCAGTAATTATCAGAGAAACGCAAATCAAAACTACAATGAGGTATGATCTCACATCAGTCAGAATGGCCATCATTCAAAAGTCCACAAATGATAAATGCCAGAGAGGCTGTGGAGAAAAGGAAACCCTCCTACGCTGTTGGTGGGAATGTAGTTTGGTATAGCCATTAGGGAAAACAGTATGGAGATTCCTTAAAAAACTAAAAATAGATCAACCATGTGATCCAGCAATCCCACTCCTGAGCATATATCCAGAGGAGACTCTAATTTGAAAAGATACACATACTCCAATGTTCACAGAAGTACTGTTTACAATAGTCAACTCATGGAAGCAACCTCAATGTCCATCGAAAGATGACTGGATAAAAAAGTGTTGTGTGTATATATATAAATGGAATACTAGTCAGCCATAAAAAGAATGAAATAATGCCATTTGCAGCAACATGGATGGACGTGAAGATTGTCATACTAAGTGAAGTAAGCCAGAAAGAGAAAGAAAAGTATCACATGATATCACTTATATGTGGAATCTAAAAAAAAGACACAAATGAACTTATTTATAAAATAGAAATAGACTCACAGAGAACAAGCTTATAGTTACCAGAGGAGAAAGGTAGTAGGAAGGGATAAATTGGGAGTTCGGGACTTGCAATACTAACTACTATATATAAAATAGATAAACAACAAGGTCCTACTGTATAGCACAGGGAACTATATTCAATACCTTGTAGTAGCTTATAATAAAAAATAATACAAAAAGGAATATATAATTATGTATAACTTTAACCCTTATGCTGTTCACCAGAAACTAACACAACACCGTAAACTAACTATACTTCAAAAAAAAAAGTGACATGTTCAAACATGAAAAAAAGTCAATTGTTAAACTTATTGCTATAGCTACTCTAGAATACGTGTACATCAAAAAATTTATGGACTTACAAATATTTTGCCAAGTGAGGTATAGGATGTTAATCTTCCTTTCAGAAGCAATGAAGAAAAATCTAGATTTAACATTTATGAATTTTTATGATTCAGAACTGTGTCCAATGCCATTTGCAATATTTATCCTTATCTATGCAGATTACTTAAAATTTTTAAATGATTAATATATTAATTTATATTTATATATTAATATAAATATATTTTAATAATATTCATTAATATATAATAGACATTAGTATATTTATAGACAATACAATAATATATATTGTTACATATAATGTAAAGCAATTAGAAGAGTGATTTGCACATAATATGTTTGATAAACATGCTATTGTTATTATTTTTAACCTCATACTTTCTATTCCTTCCTCCATTGTGAAAGCTGAATATAACTCCACATTCTGAATCTCATTCTCTATTGTTTGAAATGACAAAGGTCATGGGTGACTAACAATTAAAGCATTGTTTTCCCTTACTGGGAAGAACAAGGTGTTCCTTTAGGGAGTAAAAGTATTTGGGAAGCAATACTTACAGCAACTGCTAAAGCTTCAAAAGACAGTGTATTTAAAAAATGTATGTATGTATTATGCATTGATACCCGTTAAGCTTCTGCTATAAAAGTTCTGAGACATCCTCTAGGTCTTATTCTGTTTATGTAACCAGACGTCAGGGAGATGATGAGATCAAAGGTTAGAGAGAAAATTCTGTCACTAAATTGGAAATTATAAGCCTTCTCCTACTGAATTATTTTCTTCTTGAATTTTGGAATACGGTCACCCATGAAAGTTATTTTACTTCAATAAAAAGAATCATTGGAAGAGGAAGACAATAGCCATTTCTGCACAAAAGGAAAACAGAATTGAAATAATACACAAAAACTTACCTATATTCTCCAAATTGCTTATTATGCAAGGCAGCTCAGAAATAGGTAAAAGGCTCCCTTTTTGTGGTTAGGACCCTGGTGTATTATACACTTGTTTCAACATGAATTTCAGTTGTTTTTGAAGAAAAAACAATTAGAAGAGATGCATCCTTAGGATTTTGATAACTCCTTAAACATATACTAAATGATATTTTATCTTCAAAAGGGACTGTGGGTATCCATGATTGCAACCAAGTTCATGCACATAAAAATTTTCATGCAGCAGACAGAAAACAATATAAAGTAGTCACAGAAAATCCAGGCTGGGAGTTACAGTTATTGTCTGTGCTCAATAAATCAAGTCTACTTGCAATAATAGGCATAATTATTTTTTAATAAAAAAGAGATTAAGCATTTTGCTGGCTTAACAAATGGTAGATAATTATATTAAAAATGACATGAACATAGGCTGCTGTGTACTGATTCATGCTGCTTCTCTTCTGAGGTGGGATTATCAGAAAGGGAAGAGAAAAGCCCCATTCCCCAGCAACGTACAGATTGTACAAGACAGTGAGCCGCAGCTGACATGGAAATGGCCAATTAAACCACCTTTTCTTTCCATTTGCTCCCATTTGAGCCAAGGCTGTATATTACATAAACTACTCAATTTCATTTCCATTGGAAAAGGGCATTACTGCCCACTTGATCCCCAAGGAGAAGAGGGGGACGGTGACCACGCAGAGGAAGTTGCGAGGACTGGTGCTGGGTGGCAGCGTCACGAGATTGCCTACGTGGGAAGGTCAATTACTTGTGCTTTGGAACCCAGTTTCCTTTCTCCCCAGGCACTCCTTCAACAACACAATCTACAGTGAAGCACATGTCAGGATAAGTGATGAGGAAGGCAATTATTGTCCACAGTAGGTAGATTTAGAAAACATGGAGCAGAGGAAGGCTTTTCAACATAAACGAAGCAACGCATAAGAGGGATATTCTTTGCATCTTTGGCAAGAAACCCAGAAGCGTGAGGTGTACTTATGTCTAACAGAAGTTCTGGGAGAAGGTAGCTTTAAAGACTATGTGGTTAAGTTGAAAAAAGAATTAACCATAGAGATGCTGGAATCTCTAAGGAAAGAGACATGGATTCAGACAGACCTGGGCTTGAGGACTCACTCATTGCCATAATATTGAAGCTGGGCTTGATTACCTGTGGTATCATTCAAAAACTGAAACATGGTTAATCCTTACCAAACTGAATCCTAAATATTTCTCTTTATGCCCACAGTCAGGCATGCCTTTCTCCTGCATCTGGCTCCAACTCCTTTAAAGCCCACATTTCTACTTCAACAGCAATGTGGTGGGGGGGGGCGGTGGGAAGAGGCCCCACACCATCTTTCAGGGGGATCAGGGTTTACAGCTGACCGGGACGGCCTCTGTGTAGCATATGTTCTACTGCCACTCATGGTGCCTTTCACAAATTCTGGGTCATGACACTTAAAACGGATACTGTAGCTACTATTCCAAGAACATCATTGTATTCATTTCCTAAAGCTGCTGAACAAATTACCACAAACTGGGAGGCTTTATTTATTATTTCGCAGTTCTGGAGGCCAGAAGTCTGAAAGCAAGGAGTCAGCGGAGCCGTCTCCCTTAGAAGCCTCTCGCAGAGAATCCTCCTCTCGTCCAGCTTCTGGTGGCTCCAGGTGTCCCTTGTCTTGTGGCAGCAGATATCTAATCTCCATCTCATCCTCACACGCAGGTTCTTCTCCTCTGTACCTTTGTCTGTGTCTCTGCTGCTTCTTATAAGAATGCTTATTCGATGTAGGACCCACTCACATAATCCACGGTGAGCTCATCTTGAGTCCTTACCTTAATACATCCACAAAGACTCTTTTTCCAAAGAAGGTCACATTCATAGGAACCAGGTGGACATATCTTTAGGGGGCCACCATTCAACCTAGTACAATGACCTTCCCTCCTGTTCTAGAAATATGATTCCATTCTGTTTTCTTGGTTGGAGCTCATTAACTTTGCATGTTTTTTAACCCATGTGAAGAAATGTTTATGATTTAAATCTTATATCAGATCATAATTTAAGGTTGTTTCTTGAAATATATGCTGGATTTCATATTCTAAAGAATTATTTTTCTTATGTTCTAGTCTGTTTCTCATATTAAAGTAAAAAATAGATGACTTAAGATAGGTAAGTATATCATGGCAGTAAAATATTTACCAGATTTAATATCACTGAGGCAAAACATTTCTTGATTTATTAACTATAATCTTTAACATAGACTGAGTTACTATTATTTTTAGGGCATAAATTACTTTCTGTCTAGATCAATGGTTTTTAACCCTGCTTATACATTATTATTATCACTTGAAGACCTTTAAAAAATATGTGTAGGCCCCACTTCAACCAGTTGGACACATATCTGGGGTCAGGCCTGGGTATCCACAGTTTTTTAAAGGCCCTAAAGTGATTCTTATGCATAGAGAAGATTAAAAACTGACCTGGATTCTTATTAATGGTTGCCTTCTTCAACACCATTCATTTATTCAACCAAGTAATGATTATGCAATTTCTCATGAGGAAGTCTTTGTGGGAAACATAAGGATATATAAGGCATGCTTCTTATCTGCAGGCTTATAGTTCAGTGGCCTTGGTGTATAATATTTTAAGTGTAGTGTGCTACTTATACTCTAGAGTGGTGGGGCCAAATGTCTGCAGTAAGTTTCTCTCCTGGTCACTCTGCAAAACTCAAACTACAATGAGGTATCACCTCACACCAGTCAGAATGGCCATCATTAAAAAGTCCACAAACGATAAATGCCAGAGAGGCCGCGGAGAAAACGGAACCATCCTACACTGCTGGTGGGAATGTAGTTTGGTGCAGTATGGAGATTTCCCAAAAGACTAAAATTAGACATCATATGATCCAGCAATTCCACTCCTAGGCGTATATCCAGAGGGAACTCTAATTCGAAAAGATACATGTATCCCAATGTTCATAGCAGTACTATATATACAATAGCCAAGATGAAGCAACCTAAATGTCCATCAAAAGATGACTGGATAGAGAAGTTGTGGTATATTTATACAATGGAATACTACTCGGCCATAAAAAAGAATAAAATAATGCCATTTGTAGTAACATGGATGGACCTAGAGATCGTCATTCTAAGTAAAGTAAACCAGAAATAGAAAAATACCATGTATATCACTCATACGTAGAATCTAAAAACAAAAAAAGGGGACAATAACGAACTCATCTACAAAACAGAAACAAACTTGCAGACATAGTAAACAATCTTATGGTTACCAGGGGAAAGGGGGTAGGAAGGGACAAATTTGGGAGTTTGAGATTTGCTAATGTTAGCCACTATATATAAAAATAGATTAAAAAAAACAAATTTCTTCTGTATAACATAGGGAAATATATTCAATATCTTGTAATAACCTTTAATGAAAATGAATATATGTGTGTATATGCATGACTGGGACATTGTGCTGTATACCAGAAACTGACACATTGTAACTGATTGTACTTCAAAAAAAAAGAAAGTAAAACTCAATTAAAAAAAATTGTATCACTATTGCTTTAACACCACTGCACATACACATACTGCTAGTAATAATCAGAGCCAAAAAAGACTCCTATGCTTGACTTTTATCAGATATAACCTCTACAAAGTAGCTTTTCGTGTATCTTCGATCCCCCTTCCACAAATTAGAAATCAATAGACGCTTTAAAAAAGTCACTACCAGTAGTGATTTCTATTAGTAGGAAAAAGCTTCAGCAGTAAAGTTGTGTATCCCTCAGGAAATGCTGAAGACTGGAAATTCCTCCTGTTCCCAGTGACTTGGGAAGAACCTTGGGGTGCTGATTCAGTGGTGGTGAGTGTGAAAGGGAACGGCCGAGAGGGATGGGTGAGGACTGGATCTGGCAGCCCATTAGCAGCTGCTGTGTCAGAGCAGACCTAAACCACTTCTGCTGTTGCTGCTAGCTCTGACATTTACAGACACGTCAGTTCAGGCCACCCAGAGCCCTGTGAAGCAGCAACAGGAAGAGAAGAGGTTTATCACGAAGGTCCTGCACACGAGAGGCTCAGGGCAGACGCCAGAGTAGATCTGGAGTCTCCAGCTGTGGGCTGGCTTTCAAAAAAAAGAGTACTGGAAACGTCATCTAAGGAGTCATAGAGTCACTTAAATCTGAGATCTTGTTGATGAAAGACAGACAGGAAGAAGGAGGGGAGCTGGAGGGGAATAAGATAATAAGTCAAATACTTAAAAACTACTGCTGAGGTAGGGATCAAGTTGAGTTTACTCACTTGTACACTGACCAAATATTTATTGACCATCTTTGTGTTTCAGGTGCTGAGGATGCAGAAGTGAAATATGTTCTAGCTCAAGGATTAGCAAGTAGACAGATAAATGAGGAGATTTCAGGGCTAGAAACACACACACACACACACACACACAAACACACACACACACACACACATTCTGGGTAATGTGATGGAAACTGATGGGGGATGGGGAGATACTACTTTAGTTTGAGTGGTCAAAGAAGGATACCCAGGAGGTGACAGTGAGCTGAGATGCTGTGGAAGGAGAAAAAAGATGTTCAGAAAGTACTGGGAACAGATACTGCATTGTCCCTGCAGTAGGAACACATTTGGAATTTGCAAAGATCAGATGATATCCAGTCTGGAATCAGAGCAAGGGCATATCAAGGAAAGGTGGAAAAGGCAACTGGGTTTGATGATGAGCAAGTGGCCAGCTTTCTGAAGAGATCAGGTTGCAGGCCCTTCTGTTCTGGTTGGAAAGGGACTGCGGTCCCTCTGGGTAAGCTGGGAAGGGCTGTCCTGATGCAGACAGCCTGTCAACTCTGACAGCAGCAATCCTATCCTCCCAGCTCTAACGATGTTGGCTTTGCAGTTGCCTTAGTCTGAGTATTCCAGTCACGCAGGGCCTGCACCTCCCCTCCCTGGGGGTGGTTTTGATAGTTTCACCACGTGCACAATGATTTTAAAGCAGGAGATTAAATACATGAGGGACTGCAGTAGCATAAGTTAGAGATGTCAACCCCTGCCAACCACCATGACCGAAAAAGTCAGATTCCTGAAGTGACTACATTTATACTGCCACATCCTGACAGATCTGAGGTGTCTCCCGGTACAAGAACACGGTATCATCTTATATCTAAGGAAATGAAAAAGGAATGTGAGTTTTCTTTTTCTAAGCAAAAGAAAAATATTAACTCAAGACCTAAACTCTTTCATTGTTTTGTGCACTCTTCCCACAGTGCCATATGGTATTTCACTGATTTCATTTCCCCTCATTTTACCATCTCTGAACTGGTGATGCATCTATAGTCAATGGTGCCTCACAACTGCTGTGACACGACTGTCATCACCTGTGCACACACACTCGGTCATAGCTGTACACGTTGTCAGTTAAGTCCATGGGCATTGCTGACACTATGCGGTCAGTATAATTAGCATTTTAACTGTGTTTACAAAGGCTACACCATATTTTGGCATTGATATGAACAGTTACTTGGTATTCTTAGAGCAACCTGATACCCTAAGTGACTGAGCTGAATTTAGTCAAAAGCATCTAAGAACTTAGATAAATATGAAACATAGAGAGATAATTGTGATGGTCTTAATGAAAAATCAGATAACTCTGCTAAGGCAATTACTTAAAATTCTATTTAAGAAGGTCACTATGTCTTAATGTCTGGTTTTGAAAAGTCAGAACTAACGGCCCTGGGGTTTTTTTTTTCCTTTAAGGTACTCTCAGATCCGTGTGAGCAGGCAGATTGGGAAGAGAGTCAGCTGGAAAGCTATGAAATAATTCACAGCCCTGCTGTGGGCAGGTTGTCAATCACTATGTGTGAAGCCTCTACTGATTTTTTTAGAGTCCACAATCATTCTCCTATTTCTACTCAAGGATACTGTCTTGAAAATTTAGTCAAGTTCCTTGACAAACAGGTCAATAGTGGAGGACAGGCTGCCTGGTGAGCAATGGTGGAGAAAGGGCACGCCTCTCTGCCCAAACCCCAGACTGAGTGTTTGCTGTAATTACAGGTTCTAAAGAGAAAAAGCTTCTGCATGAAAGTGGAGCTTTAAGTAGGGTGCAGAGTGCAGAAATGTTTTTTGGGGCCATGCTTTGGTTCTTTACAGGTATAGATCAAAACTATTTAAAATGCAAAGAGGAGCTGATATGCAACATACTCCATTAGTCTAATGGCTTCTAGACATTCCTACTTCGAATGTGTGATAGGTAGTTCAAATTTACCATGTCCAACAGAGCTCTTGATTTCTACCCCCAAATATTACCAATCTCAAGAAATAGCTCAGGCCAAAGCCTTTGACTTACCCTCAACTCCTCCCATTTCTCCTGTAATCAATGCCTAAGTCATCAGCTCCGTCTTCACTGAATACTCTGATTCACCTTCTTCTCCACAACCATTTTAGTACAAGGTACCATCATCTCTTGCCTCAGTGACTGGGAGAGTCTCTCAGCTGGATTTTCACTCTCCCCGCCCCTGTCAAAGCCCCCAGCTTCCCCAGGATCTGTTCTTCCTGTAGCACTGAAAGGGAGCATTTAACCAAAATTAAACCATGTCACACTCTCTCCAAACCCCTCCGAAGGATTCTACTACACTTAGAATACACATCCATGACCCACACACGTTACCTGGTCCTCGGCTGTCTCTCTGATGTCTTCTACCTGCCCTGCCCCTTGCTCCTGCTCCTACAGCCACACTGGCTTCCCCAGTGTCCCTCAAACAGGCCAAGCCTGATCCTGCCAGGGTATCTGCATTGGCTGTTCCTTCAACCGGAATGAGGATCTTTGCCAAGCTTATTCCCACGTTTCATTCAGATTTCTTCCCAAATGACAACTCTTCAAAAAAAGTCATGTCTGACCACCATCCTTAAGATCTAGTCACGTTATGTCCTCTTATCCTGCTTTACGTGTCTTCAGAGTATTGTCACTACCTGATGTCACATTATGGACTTATTTGTCACCTCCTTATTATCTGTCTCCCTCTCTAGAATGTAAGCTCCATGATAGCAGGGATTTTGTTGCTTTTGTTTTGTTCCCTACCATATTTCTAGAGCCTAGAACAGCGCTTGGCATATAGTAGGTGTTCAATAAATATTCTCGTTCAGCATAAATACTGCATGTACTTCCTTATATGTCAGATCCCCAATTACACACTTTCTAGACACATGGAGGCCCTAAAGATACACATATGGTGTAGTTTGCCTTTCACCTTAAGCATCTTCACCCAACATGCCAGGCGTCCCCATCTGATGGCAGCACCCAGGTGGCACTGAGATGGGGCACAGGTCACAGAAATGGCTGCCTCTCCTAGGCCCTCCACTCTCCAGGAGGTGAGGTTGATTTCTGCCAACCCTGCCTCCTGTATCTTCCCTCCCCAACTCTCCCCTGGCAGAAATTCAATCAGTGAACATTGTTACACACCCACTTTGTGCAGGGTACTGGGAGTGGATATACAGCTGAGCCGTCCCAGTTTGGTGTCTGGCAGGAGTGGGGGTGATGAGGCTGAACCAAAATAAGCATGAGGGCTGCTGGAAAGGTCAGGTGTCTCACCCCAGAGGAATTAAGAAAGCAGAACTTGAATTTGGCTCATCTAGCTCTGGTCCAGCCCCTTTTCCACTTTGCCACTCAAGTCTGCATCCCTCTGGTGCTTCTCTGTATTTCTAAGTTTGTCCTAAATCCTGCTCCTGTCCTTCTCTATAGTCAAAGCTCCAAATCCAGCCCTTCTGGGTAAAGTTGTGCATCAGCTGATTTTCTGATCGCAGTAGGTGAGAATGACTAATCAGTTTAGTGCTTTCAGGTGGCATCGACTTTGGCCCATGCTCTTCTCTGCTGCAACCAGCCTCCAGGAGACACACGTGTGAGGGATGAGCTGTTTATCTTTTGGGGGAAGATGGAGGGGAAAGGATACCACCCGGGATCTGCTTGCTTGCTTTGGGTCTTTCCACCTCATCCTGCCTCTCTTGGCTGCCAAGGACCAATGCAGGAAGTAGGTCAAGGCCAAGGAGTTCCCCCTTCTCTGTACAATTTCTGAAAGGAGGTCCGTATTTCAGTTTTGGCCCTTTGGAAGCTGGTACCAGATGCCCCTTCTCTGCCCTCTCTCTCTCTCTGCATGTGTGTGCGCATGTGTATGCCATGGTGATGCAGATCACAGACAGCAGCGAACCTCAGAAACCGCCCCCGTGTTCACCCTGGGCAACACGTGTGTTAGCCAGCGGCCGCCACGGTCAAGAAATGGAGCTTCCTGAGGCAGCCGCTGTGGTTAACGCTGTTGGGAAATTTCTCTGTAAGTCTGAGAACACAAAAGAACAGATTGTGGGTACTCATTTCTGTGGTTAGATGTATCCCTGTTTCAAGACCAGCCTTGTCCAACTTCTTTCAGGGTACAAGACACTCGTGAATGTACAATAGGAAGGACCGGTGGCTTTTCTCAACAAAACTCAACCAGTACTTTTCAAGACACCACTTCACCCGTGTGTTAGTCAGCTCAGGCTATTATAACCAGTGACCATAAACCAAGTGGCATAAACAACAGAAATGTACTTCTTACGGTTCTGGAGTCTGGCAGGCCTAGGTCAGGGTGTAAAATGGTCGGGTTCTGGGTCCTCTGAGCTGCAGATGGCCAGCTCCTTGCTGTGTCCTCACATAATGGAGAGAGCAAGCTAGTTCTCCAGCTTTTTTTTCTTAAAAGGATCCTAACCCCCTTCAGGATTTAATTACCTCCTGAAAGACCCACCTCCAAATACCATCACATTGGGGTTAGGGGTTGAATTCTGAATTTTAGGGGGACTCAAACAGTCCATTGCAATCTGTTAAATGAGATTGGCAGCAGCGAGCATCTCACAGAGTTAAGGTGAGATGAAATATCTCAATATATTTTAAGCACAGAACACTGCTTTATAAACATCCTTAGCTCAATCAGCAAATATTCCTTTGCCACTTACAGTGTTCGAGACACTGTTTTAGGAGCTGAACAAAATACAACTACACGCAGGTGGAGTTAACAATCATGTGGTTAACAATCATGGTAACAAAGGCGGAGCTGGGATGCAACTCTGGGCAGTTTAGCTCCAGAACCCACAGTCTCCTCCATGACTCCTGAGTGAGACTCTCAGTGACACTGAGAGTGAGAAGACAATAAACTTGAGACATGTGTGAACTGCAAGCATGGACCTGCAGGAATAAGGCCATAGGCGTGTCCTTCACAGCCAAGGACTATTTGAACGTGCCATTTGAAGCCTTTCCATAGGTGATACTGTCCAAGAACATAGCACTGGGGAAAGCAGATCTAAGGATAAAATGTTGAGCAAGACTGACACTTAATAAAGGGGAAGACAGGGGAGGAGTTATAAAAACTACTATTGCTATTGCTGCTTTTATTCCCTGTACCTGCCTAGAGGAGTCGATTACCTAAGGAACCACACAGTCAATTAAAAAGTATTTGTTTCATTTCATCTCTGATCAAAGAGTCAGTGTGCAACAAATATTTGAACAAGGCACGAAAATGATTCTCCACTAGACAAATAGTTCAGCATTACATTTTCTAAAATAATTTAGTCTGATGGTCATCAATTAATTTCACAACTTTTCAGTGTCTCATAGCTCTAGCAGATCCATTATCATACAGTGTGTTTATCATCTAAATTATTATCTTCTAATTGTTGAATGTTGGTTGTCCACACATTTTCCATATATTTAAGCCCTCTACTATAGTACCCTATCCAAGTCTTTTTTTTCCCTGTAGTCCCTGACACTTTAGCACCACCAATCATTTTAGATTTTCTGAGATGGTTTTGATTTCACATATTCTGATTGGAGGCTTAGAAACAATGATGAGACCATTCATAATTCTGAAATTCTCTCTTCTTTTCCCTAATAGAAACTTCTCTTTTGTGGTGGATTGACTGCATTAATGGTGTTAGTTTTTCATCCTGACCAGCACCTAAGACATTTGCTACGTGCATGTCAGCTCATCCTAGCAAGAGGTGAAATACATCCTCCCCTTTCTACTTAATTTGGAGTTGGTCACACAGCTTCCTTTGGCCAAGCCAATTGTTAGCAATATGAGGCAAACGGAGGCCTGAAATTGTGCTTGCACATTTTCGTTTCTCACTTTCTGTCTTCACCACGGATGGGGCTGGGAGAGTGTGTTCATGGATAGGGCCCACGGAGAAAAACCAAGCTTCCCTAGTTGTCTCAGCTGAGACCATCTCAGGTGAATGGACTCTCATACTCCAGCAGACCAGAGCTACCTGTCTGATTTGAGGGAGACAGCTGAGATCAGAAGCAATTTCCAGCCAAGCCCAGCCTCAATTAATGATGCACACACTTGTGAGTGAAACAAACGTTTACTGCTTTAAGCCAGTGCATTTGCAGACAGTTCATTGCCCAGCTTTTGTGTGACATGAAAAATTGATGATACTTCCCATAAATCTTAGGAACTGGGAAGCTGCCTCTCCATTTGGCCTCCATTAAACAAAAATGGAGTGCTTTCTATTTGGAAAGCATTGTGCAAAATGCTTTACCCCATTATTTTATTTAATCCCAACAACAATATTATCCAGAAGATAGATAACGGTATTACACAAATTTTAGAGGCAAAGATGTTGAAGCTTAGAGAAGGTTAAGTGACTTGCTCAAGGTGTAAAACGGTAAAAAATAGAGTTGGGAGTCAAACCCTGCAAGACTGCTTTTAGACTTCTGCGTTTTTACTTTTACCATTGATGCTTGTTCTTTACTGGCTCCTCCATCCCACATTTTCTGCCCACCTTCACCCCCTAATCAGGAAAAGACCCCGTGTTCCAATTAAGACTGTGAAGACCACTTTTATACTAGTTCCACTTAATACTACTCTTCTTACAGCCAGTGAAAATGGCCATCTCCTCCATTAGTCTGAAAGTTCTTTTGAGGGTAAGGACTGTAAAGCAATCATTGTATTTTTTTCTCCACAGCTCCCATGAAATAGAATTTTTAAAAATGTAAAATTCCTATTCCAGTTTTAGGAAATCTAATTATCCCCCCAAACAATTTATACAAAAGTAAGAAAGACTATACTAGAGAACATACATGCATATATGTTTATGTTAAATACACACATACTGTTATCCTGAACGAATCTAATTGGTGAAATGCACAGTAGAGAGCTTTTCCCATTTTGTTAAACAATTTTAGGTATATGGTACTTGCATTTAGTATTTGATGTCAACAGAAGTAAAAATCCTCTTATGTTTTATTATACCAATATAGAAAAAGGAATTGCTATAAAACTGGCACTGTATAATTTCTGTTTTGCTGTTACTTTCTGCATTTAAGAAATTGTTTTACGATTTAGTACTTGCCCTGTAGTTTAGGTATGCTGCCACCAGGTGGCGGCAGGATGCCAGACATACGGTCCGTACAGAAAGAAATTTACATGCTTTCAAGTTCAAGTTTACAGCTCTTTGCTTGAGTTAAAAAATAATTTGAGACTGCAGGTAACCAATTTAACAGAATGCATCTGTTTAGTAAGACAGCTAAACTTAAACTCTAAATCAACCTTAAACATCTTTAAAGCAGATATAAATCCTAAACTACAAAATCGCCTACCTCATCTCTCCTCTCCCTAGCTTTGAATTATTTTTATAATGGGCAGATTCTAACACTAATCTTGTATACTTATTTTGGTGATAAATTAACCTTTATGATTTACTCTGAGTCTTTATTCATTATCAGTCTTTTCCACGGCAGCTTGTATGTCAGGCTTCCTAACTCCTAATAGTTCTCTTCCAACAAAGAGACCTCTTTGGCTTTCCTTTCATCTAAGAAAGTAGAGGCTTATCTTTTCAGTATGATCTCAGATCTTCTCCCAAGGAAGACTCAAAGCATTTTTCCATCAGGACAGCATGAAAAGTGTTGTATTTGCATTTTATAGAGGATTTTTTCCTTTTTTTATTTTCTATACTGTAGAGTAATTCATTAGAATATTCCTCCTCTCAAAGCCTCTAGAAACACAGAGCCAGTTTACAGGATTCACCTACTCAACTGCAAACACAAATCAATCACCTTAGTAACAGGCTCTGCTCTAAATATCTTCAGAAAAGAGTTAAAGAGACAAAAGTCCTTATGCCACATTGGAAATCTGAGCAAAATACAGAATAAAAAATTAACTGACTTTATTATAATTAACGTGACTATATATGGACAAGGAGCAGTTTCAATGAAAAGAAAATACAGAGCTACTTCAAAGCACAGTCGGAAGGGCCCACTCATGGATCATCAAGCTGAAATTGTGGAACAAATCCCAGGAGGGTTTAAGATTAGGGATGATAAACTGAGAATGAGTTACATCCCTAATCTCTGAGCCACTACCCTGCTCTGCCCCAAGGTCTTCTGTTTCAAGAATAAAGAGCATTGGGTGGCTGAGATTCAAGGACCAATGCTATGTAGTTGGGAGAAAAAAAGACACAATTCCATACATAAGCACAGTCAGAAAGAAAAAGAGGAGGATGGGGGAGGAAGGCTCTCTGCAGCTCCATCTGGAAGGCTGATACACAGAGCTGAGAGCCCTTCCTCTCACATTCACCCCCTCCAGGAGTGGGAATATTCTGAGCAGCACTAACAGTGAGGGGCTGGACAGGACTGGTAGGGAAAGATGATACCAGCTGGGCAAGCTGGGAGGGTGAGAGGCCAAGGCAGGAGGATGGTGGGGGAGTGGTGGCTGAGAGAGACGCTGAGCAGTGATTTCTAGAGGCCAGAGTCTGCACAAGAAACAGGGTGGCCCTCCATGTTCTAATTGGTGAGAACTGAGAGCGAGAAGCAAATGGCAACTAAGCTGGGAAAGCATGTTCCAACAGAGCTGGCCAGCTCCCAGCCCAATGCTGGGAGCGGAATCTGGGGAAGAGCGAAAGAAAAAAATAGAGGCAAAAGAAAAACAGACTAGGGAGAGAAGAGAAAGGAACAGATAATGAAAAGCTCTCATGTGATTCTGAGTCTCACAGGAAACCTCCAAAGCCAGCAGAGCAGATATCATTATATTCTATTTAAAAAGAAGCAACTGAGGCCAAGGGTTGGTTAGTGACTGTTTTAAGGTCACATACTGAGTGGCAGATACAGGATTCAAAGTCAAGTGACCTGATTCTAAGATAAAGATGAAAGAAGAGAGGGTGCATTTAAAACCCTGACATACACCGTCTGTCCTACCCTTTACTTTACAGACAGGAAATAAATTTTTCAAATGATCAAGGCTTAGCCCTTTAAGGGTCAAATGGAAACAATTTTAGACACTATTGGGAAGCATTTCTGAAAGATACCACATTTGTCCTTGCCTCCTTTGAAGACTGACTGTAATTTGCCCTCTTCTTGATACATGGGGGTTATAGTGATGAAAACTGACTATATTTATGGACTTTCAATGTAGGGACACCCTCAGGTTCTAAGGAGG
The DNA here is from genome assembly GCF_048773025.1 of Camelus bactrianus. Lineage (NCBI taxonomy): Eukaryota > Metazoa > Chordata > Mammalia > Artiodactyla > Camelidae > Camelus > Camelus bactrianus. The sequence continues at coordinate 36,314,946 of NC_133550.1, read as the reverse complement.
CACACAGGTTTTATTGCTGTCACGCCAGATACATTCATGGCTAGAAATAGCTGCCGAGCAGAATCGGCTGACGCAGCACCTACTTCCCTCAGTCAGCTCTTCCTTCTTAAGTGTGCCGGCTTCTGCCTACTGCTTCTGATCACATCATTCCCCAGATTAAAATCCTTTTAATGGCTCCCTTCTGATTCCAGCAGTGGTTTTCAACCCAGGCTTCCGATTAAAATCACCTGGGGAGCTTTTACAAAACTCCTGATGCCCAGATGCCACCACCAGGGATTTTGACTCACTTATTTAGGTACAGGGCCCTAGCCTACAGAGACTAACATAAGCAGCATGGACTTGGGTTTCTGACCAAGGAAGAGTAATAGGGATTGGATTTATCCTCCTTTCCCAAACGCTCCTGATCCCACTGAAACAACTGAAAATCCAGACAAAACATGAAACACTAGTTTTCAAGACACTGGAATGGGGCCATGAAAGAAATTTACTTCAGAGAGATGAGAAACCAGATGAACCCTAAAACTGCCCTAGTTTACCATCTTGAGAGAATCCCCAGGCCATTGCACAGGGATAAGGAACTCAGGGAGCCTGGAAGACTCTTTGAATTGAGAAGATGGAGGTTAGAGTCTAGGGAGACAAAAGTGGCTAGAGTTTTCTGTGTGGAGAACTAGAGAGAACAGACTCTGGGTTAGCACATGCATGTGAGGAAACTATCTGAGACCAGATTTAAGAAAAATGCCTGAAAATATTAGTGGGGATAGTACCTAGAGTTCAGAGTTGGTAATAGTTTGCATTATTCAGACTGGGAAACCTGGAAATTCATAAGGCATTGTTAGAATATTCAGAAGCATCTTGCCTCAGGAATGTGAAAGTTCTGGCCATAAACTAAATGATCCACTGGTCTTGCTGAACAAATCTTAAAAGCAAGAACTGAAAGGATCAAAGAATATCCAAGGAGCTTCTCTGTGTCTGAGAACAGAGCTCAAGAATATTTATAGGAATACAAAAATATCCAGCACCTAACAAGGTAAAATTCATAATGTCTGGCATGCAAAAAAGCTACTGGCATGCCAAGAACATTGAGGAGAAAAATCAGTCAGCCGAAACTGACCCCACACTGACACAGATGTTAGAATTAGAAGACAAGGGCATTGAACAATTATTATAACCACATTCCATAGGTTCAACAAGTTAGAGGAAAGATTGAGCATGTTAAATAGAGACCTGAAAAATGTATAAAAAAAGATTAAAATCTAATGTCTGGAGATGAAAACTATAATTTCTGAGATTAAAAATACACTGGATGTTAATAATGGCAGATTAGATATTATAATAAGAAAAGATAAGTGAAGACATAGACATAGAAAGTATCCAAATGAATCACAGAGAGAAAAAATGTTGAAAAAAGTGAATAGAGTATGGGTGAATTGGGGCCCAACTTTAAATGGCTGAATATACACAGGATTGAAGTTTCCAAAGGAGAGGAGAGGGAAGGTCAGACAGAAAACAACATTTTAAGAGATAATGATCATGGTGCAGCCACTGTGAAAAACAATTCAGTTACCTCACAAATTTAAAAATAAAATTACCATATCCTCCAGCAACCCCACTTTTAGGTATATTCAAAAGAACTGAAAATAGGATCTCAAGGAGATACCTGTACACCAGTGTTCATTGCAGCATTATCCACAATAGCCAAGGGGTGGAAGCAACCTAAATGTCTATCAGATGAATGCATAAAAGAAAATGTAGTATGTACATACAGTAGATTATTATTCAGTCTTAATAAGAAGGACATTATGTCATATGCTATAACATGAATAAACTTTGAGGACGTTATGATAAGTGAAATAAGCCAGTCACAAAAGTGATTCCACATATGTGACATATCTAAAGTAGCCCAATTCTTAGAAACAGAAAGTAGAACGGTGATTGCCAGGGGCTAGAGGGAGCGGGGATAGGGGTGTTGTTCAATGGCTGTAGCGTTTCAGTTTTGTAAGATGAAAATGTGCTAGAGATCTGTTGCAAAACAGTGTGCATGTACTTAACATGGCGATACCGTACTGTTAAAAGTGATTACTATGCCCAATTTTATGTTTTTGACCATAATAAAAAATGATTGCAGTGATAGTTGCATAACTCTGAAAATATACTACAAAGGATTGAATTGTACACTATAAGTGGGTGGATTGTATGATATGTGAATTATATCAAGATAAAGCTGTAAAAACACATTGGGTTATCATACAAGAATGATAGAGAATGAGCAGTACTACAACTACGTGCAATGTAATGTAAATGAAAGAAGCTCTATGTAAGAACACACTGTACAAAACAAGCAAACTGAGCTCTGTTGTTAGAAGTAAGGATGGTAGTTGCTTGGAGGGGATGGGAAGACCTAGAAGGGGCCAAAAGGGGCCTTTTGGGTGCTGGTAATTTTCCATTTCTTGTTCTGTGCTAGTGACATGTGTGTGCTCTTTTTGTGAAAATTCATTAAGCTGTACACTTATGATAGATGTGGATTTTTGTGTGTATGTTTTATTTACTTCTATAAAAACGTTTTGAAAAGTTGAAGGGAAAAAAAGAAATCAAACAATTTCACAGAAAACAAACAGAAAAAGAAATAATGACCAGAAATTTTCCAAAGTGGAGGAAAACTATAGACCTCATAGCTAAGAAGCTCAAAAAACTTTACACACAAGAAATATGAAGAAAACCACACCAAGGTACATCATAATCAAGTTGTTTAAAACCAGTGATAAAGAAAACTATTAAGTGCAGCCAGAGGGAAAAAAGACACACTATATCCAGAGGAGTAACAATAACAAAACCAAAAAGGATAACAGCAGATTTCTTATCAGAAATTATGCAGAATAGAGGATGCTGGATTAACACCTCTAAAGTATTTTTAACTAAATTCTAATCCAGCAAAATTATCTTTCAAAAATGAAGGCAAAATAAAGTCTTTTTACCAGTAGCCCCATGATATAAAAAATGTTAAGGAAGACCTTCAGGTAGAATAACAATGACAGATGGAAATAGGGTTATATACAAGGGAACAACGAGCAGGGTGTCTCCGTGGGTGTGTGACCTGTGTAGTTGCACAAGGACCTGTGCTTCAAAGGAATTTGTGTTTGGTTAAATATTCTTCTGTCATTGTCTTAGATTTTTAAATATTTTTTGAACACAGAGCCCCATATTATCATTTTGTGCTGGAGCCTCAAATTATGAAGCACTAATAAGGGCCCTGATGAAGAATAGTTTGTAGCCCATAGGGATGGGGAAAAAGGCTGTAATGCTGAGTTTGGCTTAGATCTGGGTTGTATATTCAGGCATGGAATGTGGGAGGGTGATGGCTTCTTCAGAGGAACTTTGAAAATGCTTTTATTTTAATCAGGAGAAGAGTGAGTGAAATCGGGGTGGGGAAGAAACAACAGATGTCCACTAGAATAACCTTTTTTAAGGCAGAAATTTCTAGGTACTCAAAACATGATTTTCCTTTTTGCACAGAGATGGATCATTGATGGCTATAATCAGAAGGTTTCAGTTCTTCATGAAATTAATTTGTTGCCAAGTGTCCAGACTGTCTCTTCAGGCCCAAATGCCTTGTTTACTATGTGTGTGTGTTTGTGTGTCTTACTAATTCTGGTATCAACTTAGTAATGCTTATTCCATAATACTGAACCTGAGGCACTGTAAGAATGCAAATTCACTTTGAATGCAAAAGAATGCAAAATTACTTCCAATGAAGTTAGTGTTTAAGTGCATTTTCTTGTGACAGAACTCTGTCTCAGTTTAGGTCAAGGCTCCAAAGCTGAGAGCTGCATGATAGGTGCAGAGATGCAAAGCACACTGAAAGACAGTGGAATCATTAATACCAGTCTTAACCTGTCATCAACCTTAATGCCATATGTGAAAGGGCTGAAAATCACTTGAAAGTGAGTATTCATTTGGAAGAGGATTGTTCATCTCATATGAGAAAGGGAGAAGGGTGTTTTTTCCAAAACTTGGGCCAAGTGAGGGAAGCTTCCAGAGAATCCCCTGAAGAGCTTGCAATTTAGATGCAGTGAGTGGGAGAGGTGGAGTCCAGGGGCTTTACCTGACACATGCATGTCTGAAAAGGTCTGAAGCTCAGAGGTTGTGTCTAGCTGTCCTGAAGGTTTATGAAGAGCCAGCTGTTTTGTCTACAAGTATAAATTAAATGCTTACATCCACAGATAATTTATAAAGTTTGCTCTACACTTGAATACTCATATCCAGTTATTTAGTTAAAGCCTTTGGCTTTGATTAAAGTTGTTAACATTTGAAGTGTTGACTGATGTAGCCTCCCTGGTGTGGAAATATGAATATTCTTCTCATTTATTAATGTCCTATAGTGAAAGCATAACCTTTTACTTAAAATAATTGATTTGGAAATGGAATTATAATATTCTCCTCCCCATTTCTCCCCTGCAATTTGTGGATTTGGTGACTATTCTTCTTGGTTGGGAGTATAAGTTACTATTTGCATTTATCCAATACACACACATACACACTCACATTCACATACACAATGCAAAAAAAAAAAACTTTTAGGGAGTAAATTTGATTGCAGTTATGGCAATCAGGGTAGGGTAGAGAGGAGTGTGACTTTATAATGCTGATAATGAAATAAAAACATCAAAGCAAGTAATAAGTCTAAATTTGATACTGATAGGACTATATTTCCATAGCATTTAAAGCAAATGTAGTCACACTATTAAAGATTTAACACAAAATTAGAATGTTAACTTTGAAAATTTCTTAGTACATCTCCAAGTGAGATCATCACAAAATTTCCCTGGAAAGGTAGAAATTGAATCCACAACATTGCAAAATGAAACAAAACAAAAACAAAAAAGAAATCTGACAGCCCTAAGCAAAAGAGTGATATAAGTACAGTTTCAGCAGCTATTAAGCAAGAAGCAAATGATCTGCTAATCAATTTACTGTTGCAAAAAGTAAGTCCAAATGATTTTCATGGGACACATATGGGTATTGCTACTTTAATTATACCTTAATTATTTTATTTTTCTACCCAAAGGTATTTAAAACACAACCAACTGCCGTAGTTAGATTTTTAAAGCTATTCTTGTACTTATGAGCAGAGATTTAAGAATGCATTGAAGCCTGAATTCTATTTTGCCCTCTCAGTGGGTACTTTTATCATTATCAGTATTGTAGGCGATCGCAAGCCTACCTGAACTAGAATTATTTCCTTGGTAAAAAATGAATGGTAAAACAAATGGGAAGAAATTAATAATATATTCTACATTGAGATTCACAAATTAATAAATTGGACAGTGTTCAAATTTATTTCATCTAATCAAAAATCCCCTTAGTAGGTACACAGTGATAAAATAAATGGACACTGTTTTTCATAATTGCAATACTTTTTTGTTGTTGTTTAGCAAATGGATAATTTCATGGAGCTTTCATAATTATCCATACGTACTTCATGCAGAATATACGAATTCAGTTAAAATCTCCTTTTATTTAAAACTTCCCCCATGCAGAGCTGTTGAGATTTTTCAACAGCAGTAGGAACTGCTGTGTAAACTAGGTAATACCATATGCAAGGCCTGAATAACTCTGTGAGTAAAGCAAAAAACAAAAAAACCCAAAACCAAAAAAACTCATGTACTTACACATTGCTAACTAGTTTTTAATTCTCTTAACAAGCCTTTGGAAAGATCTATAATTCAGGCTAGAGATTCAGGTTCCCTCAGCATCTGCAGAGGAAACAACCTGACTGACAGTCCCTCTAAACATATTCACAGAACACTGAAATATCAATACAGAAGTGAGAGCAGTATTAATGATGCTATTAATGGTGGCTGCAGGCACAGAGGCAAAACAGAGCTATTGATAAAACATCAGCTTCTGAACATGAAGCATAGATTAGGGATACAGGGAGCAATTACTGGCAAAGATTTCATTTTCTAAGTCTAGACACACACGGGCCTGTAAACCTGGCACTACCTGGTGTCTTAAAAGTTTAGGTGTGATGTCCACTGCTGACAATGTTGCTATTAAGATATGAGATCTCCATTACTCTCTCCTATCCCTATACTTTGGGTAGCTTTGTGACCCAAACCTTTATTAGGCCATTCAAATAACCTTGTTTTTCAAAGGCGTTCATGTGCTCCACCAAGAAAAAGATCTCTGGGGACTTTTTGAAAGGTTACAATTTCAAATGTACTTCTACTTTTCAAGTCAGAACTGTGTCTGGTTTTTATTTCCCCATGAAAATACTTTGAATAAATTTATACTCACTGAAAATGTATTACTAATTGTCTAATATCAAGCATAGCACCATGTGAGATTGGAGGCTTCATCAGTACTGTTTAATGAGGCTGAAGTCATTAGTAGTCACACCAGCAGTCGGCATCCTCATCCTCTGTGTCAAAGACAGCCTACACTTCTACTTCTGTCCTCACTCTACATACAGTAAGAGTTATTGGAGCCATTTGGTTTCCTTAAAACTAGCCATTCATTAAAAAGATTCAGGATGGGATGTTCCCAAAAACCTTTGCTCTAAATCAAAGTGGCTGTATGCTCCCTTAAAGCTATAAAAAATAAATTTGGGGTACTTAATACAGTCAAGACCCATATATTACATATGAGATTACCTTACATTTGGATACCTTCCCTCATTAGCTGGGAAAAATAAAAGTCTTGAATTTGAGACCAGTCGAAAGCTTTGTAAGCCAGAAGGCACACGTTGTGCCTGCCTCTCATTTTAAAACCCAATAACCCCAAACCATCAAATGGACTACTCTTGGGGCAGCTCTAAAGAGCATTCAAATTTTGTTCTCTGATTTCCAAGTCTAAAGGTACAGATTGTTGTTGCCCATAATAAGGATATTTATGGAGTTAAACAACTTGCAAAGCCTCCTCATCAAGAGTGGGAACTTGCCCATAAAGACGTCACAAACTTTAAATTCTATCAGTTTACTTTAAGGAAAATAATACTGGGTTGGTGTTAGATGCAGGTATTGTTCTCCAGGCCTGAGGAATTTGGCCTCAAGGTCTAAAACACAGAGACTATGTTTTCTAGTTCTGATACAGCACCTGTGACAAAGCCCTGCGGATGGTGGTTTAACGCCCTGAGCCCTGGCATTAGACCTGGGGCTTTACCTTGTCACTGCCCTGCAGTCACCTCAACCTCAAGGCCTGGCTGCAGTCACTGAATGGGGATCTCCAGTTCTGCTGGCACACATAGCACTGGGGAAAGTGTGGGTCCAAGACTGCACTTTAAATGTTAGCCCCAGTTTTTGAATTTTGAGAGACACATAGTCTTGCTTAAGTGATCCTTGTTTCAATGAAAACATTTTATAGTGAAATTCTAGTGGAATCTGTTCTTTTCAATGAGGAATTCCTGATAATGCTAGTTAGGTGCATGACTCATGTGCTATCTACCCAAAGTATTTGTTCTTAGGTGGGGAGCAGTATTAGGCAAAAGATGTTACATAGAGATATTTATCACTGTCTAGAAAGCAACTTAATTGGAAGCATGTTTGATCTATGGATGAGCCCCCTTTAATAAATGGCTAAGAGTAGCCATGAGTGTCGAGTTCTCAGTGAAGAACTGCAATCTCCCTGATGCAACTAAAAAGCAATTGGTTCCACGGCCACACAGACTAACAACAAAATTAATCAGAGGCTTGTAGTCAGACAATGAGTTCCTTCTGCTATAATGAAAGCTTCTGTGAAAGGATAAGAACAGAAAGCTAAGAGTAGCTGATGGCAAATTAGAAGAAGTGGCCAAGAATTTGTCCATTTAAAGTGATTTTTAGATTAAAGAACAGTTTTTATAGATGTTCTAGAAGAGATATTATCTTAAAGACAGACTTTTAAAAGCAAAGAATAATTAGCTACTACTAATAACCATCATTTAAAATAATTAATGACATACAGTGCATGGAGACCAGACTTTTGGAGAGAAAATGGCATAAAGAGTGGAACAGAGTGCTTTTGTACCAGCAGAAATTTACTTGCTTTGTCTTTCAGTTTATGAATTTTTTTCCAGTTATTAGAATATAAAACTTAAATCTAAGAAATTCTCTAAAAGGTTAAATAATTTCTTACTCACTTTTGAAAAGAAATGTTGATGATGCCAAATAAAATATAAAGGCAAGATAATTATGTTATTTTTTCATCCTTCTCACTCCTTTATGCCACAGAAATAAAATAGCATTAAAATAAAATGAGAAAATTATCAGTATCAAAATCAGTTTTAGTTGATCTCTTTAGGCTTGAATACATGGCAACGTACATTGGCCAGTTTTTCTAGAAAGTCTATGCCAAGTGTATGAATAAAACAAACAACTTAAGATTAAATATGAGCTCTGGAAAATAAAATGTTGCTATTACAGCAGCTTATATAATAAGAACAAAAGCGGTTTCTTCAAGTAGGGGGTTTATATACACAGTTAAGGAATAGAGACAAGGAAACATAACAGAGATAGAAAACTAAAAATGGTAACTTTAATCTTTGGCAATGAATAAGAACAAAGAATAGAATGGGAGCATGTTTGTTATCATGCCCATACCCTAAAGTGATAAAAATTTCCAAAAATGGAAAGCCTAAAAGTGTTGGGAAGGTTTTTGAGGTAATATAAAACATCCTGAGAGTCTTCTGAGTTCCCACACTAAAACTCGGAAAGACAGTGATAGTGGAGCTTGACTAGAACCAAGAGAGGCTTCTATTCAAAAGAGAAGGTGTATCTGTAAATCCTGTTGGATGGCCGAACAGTCACAAAGAAAGAAAAATTACCTACCTACAATAGGAATTGCCAAGAATTGAATGGCTAAGGTGTCTTTAAGAGACCAACTTACATTTATAAGTTCAACCTCCCAGATTTTTTTCAACAGGTCCATCGATGTGTAGCCATTAATTAGAAAGGCTTTGGTGTAGTCACCTAGTTCAATGGAATCCAGCCACTCGGCAACGGAGGTCGGATGGTAGCCATCATGGCCAATGGGTCTCATCTGTAATTTAAAAAAAATCACACTAGGATTAATTTAAGCTGTTTACTTTGTGTTCCAACAACAGAACGTTATCTTGCCGCTTGGAAATTTATCTGACACAAAGCAACAGATCTTTCTGGATAAGAAAATAAGGAAACCCAAAATACCTTATGCATAATTCTAAATCATTAATAATTTCACGCTGAATTAGTTTTCAAAAATGCACCCAGAAATTTTCAATTTAGCTGCTAAATCAACTCCATATTTGAGAGAACTAAATCTGTCAAACTTCTGTTGTAGACATTACTGGCATTCTGTTGGGTGGAATTTAAAATGATGTCAGTCGAGCCGTTTTAAATTCAGTGCTGAAGGCACAAGGAACTGTACTCCCAAAATGTAGATGATAATTCTCATATGCACAACATCAAAGCATGTGAAAATACTGCATGACTTAAACATCCAAAGGAATTCATGCTTATTCAAGACATGTATTGTAGGTAGCGCAAACATGCTGGAGAAACATACTGCTGTGGTAAGCCAGTCAAGAGGAGGCTTTTGGGTGTTTAAAGACCATGTGTTCTGCATAGACTCTACATTATGTTAGACATGAATAGAGAATGCGCTGGCAGACAGGTTCCTATTTTTTGTCAGCTATATACAGACTTATTTTTTTACTTTAGGAGAACAAAGAAGTGTGACAGCAGCATAATGTTTCTGAGTTTAAACTGGAGTGTGAAAGTAATTTAAGCAAGAGAAACTTCTGGGTTTAAAATTTTGTATGGATTATTCCAGTCCTTTGGCTTTTAGTTGAAATCTTAGATAAATTTGCAGTTCTTGGTTTTTGAAGTAACTCACTTCTAAGACTTGGGCTGCTCTGCATGCATACCATACATGGAACACGTCCCTTATTAAGGACAGCTGGCACCTCACCAACTTGATGTGATCCTTCAGTGAAATTCATGATGGAAATAGCAAAACTGGGCAAAATACAACATGGGTTTTCCTCTTCCTTCAGATTCAAGGAGATAAATATTAATGGAAATCTATATGACTCTGATTTGTGAGCAGTGAAAAGATTAGTCTGCGCATCAGGGATTCAGATTTTAATCTCAAACATGTTAGTTTTCTGTCACTATGCAGTGTTCTCATTTTTGAGATTCTCCTTGCTCCTTTTTTGGGGAGTGATTGTTGCATAGTGTTTGTTAGGGATCAATACTGTGAAAGGAGGGATGAGGAAGCAGGGCTGGGCAGAAGAGGGGTCAAACTGTGGTGGGGCTTGACGAAGCCTCTATGAACCTGCTGGGGAACTCCGGCACAGTTTATGCTACCAGAGTATCCGGGGCCGGGCAGATATGAGCAGGCTGTGTATGCCACCTCTGACACTGGCTGTGGCTGCCCTGGGAGGAGCATGCTCCAGTGAGAGCTCTCTGCAGTGGAGGCAGGCCCCAGAGATGCTGACAGCTGGAGGCTGTCTGCTGATCACTCTCCCTGCTGCTGGGCAGGTTCTCCCTTGAAGGGAGAGCTCAGTGGTCCATGTCCGTATCTTCCAGAATACCCCAGACCTCAATGCACTAAAAGCTAATACATTTGGTTTTTGTCTTTCTCTCTATTCCCACTCACTCATTCACAACACTTTTTTTTTTTTAATTTTAGGTGGATCATTGGAAAGACATTTATTTTTTCTCCGGAACCATTTGCAGACATCATGAAACTGCACCCCTTGATACTTCAGCATGCATCTCCAAAAACAAGGACATTGTCCTGCAAAGTCACAGTATCATTACCCTCAAGAAATCTAACATTGATAAAATCATATTACCTAATATATAATCCATATTAACATTCTCCAAATGTACCCAAAACATCATCTGTAGCTGTTTTTTTTTTTCCTAGTCGGGATCAATCAAAGGTCAAGGCAATTATATTTTCAAATATTTCAGCCGTTTTATCTCTCTTTTCTTCTGGGATTATATTTACTCCTTCATTTTAAAGTTCCCTTTTTTCCTTCCTCTTTCCTATTCATCTACTCCCCATTGGATTTTCCAATTTGAGGTTTAAATGTCCTCTGTTTTAACATTACAGTGTAGTTCATTATTTGCATTAGAATCTGAACTGCATCAGACTTTCATGTTTTATTTTTACATTGATCAACCCATTTTTAGCTACTTAACTCAGTTTTTATTCACATAACACTTAATTCAGTGTTTACTTAATTCAGTGTTTATTACAAAGTAGTTGCAAAGGTGAATGACAACTCAGGATTTGCAAAATGAAGTTTAGCAGCAGTTGCAAATAACCGGATGTTATATATGTGTAAAATTGGAGGCTAGGACCCAAAGAAGAGGCTCAAAGGTATTAAATACCTTCATATTCTATAGAGAATTACCAAAATATTGGGGCTAGGGGCATTCTCCAGGACTTATTAAGAAGTGGCTGAACCAACCCTGCTACCCTGAACAATTACCCCAGTTTCAGGAAACTCCTTGGCTGACACAAGGAAATAACTGGAGAAAGGAAAAGAAAGAAGGAAGAGAGACTCAATAAGAGTTGAAATTAACAGCCTAGCAGGGAAGGTTTGTTGTTACTATCCAAGAAACTGACCACCCCAGCAGTGGATACTGGGGACATGCTTAGGGAGACTTGACAAGTCAAGCTAGAATAGAGTCAGATGTCCCATACCAGAGAACTGTGCAGTGGGGTCCCCATAGGACACCCCAAGCACTCACACACCATTCCTGTGAGAGAGCACCTAGTGGCCACTTGCCATGCAGAGGATGTTGATGGTCAGTGTTAGCCAAAGAGCAATGATGAGAAACCCACCAGAGCTCTGCAAAGCAAACCCACTTAAGAGTGGGTTGCCTCCCCCCTCCCCCAAATCTTTCCTTCTTGCTCCAGCACTAGGGAATTTAGAATCAGAAGAGAGGTACCAGACCCTTGGGGGAAGCTTAAACTGGTTGGGGAGAAAATAAAACTGGAGGCTTAAATGGATTGGAACTGAGTTTTCAATATTTTACCTAACTGGAAAGTTATTGGATATGTCTGAGATAACATTAAAAAATAGTAAAGAAAGAATCAATTGAGCTTGGTTGAAGGCAGGATTGGAAAAAAAGTCACTGAATGCAAACTACTTAAAATCTGGTTACTCCTGTGAGGCAAGTTCTCCCAGATCAACTTTAAGGAGGTGAGAGGGAGGGATATATTTGGTAGGAGGATGAGATGCGAGGGCAGAGTAGAGGGCAAGAGTGAAGAGAACCTGAATGTGTGTAGGGGCAGCTTTCATGAAAGCTCATGAAACATTTAGCCAGTACCTATTCTGATGAATGTTGTGGAAGAGTAGAGAATAAAAGTCATAGTCTCTCCCTCACAGAAATTATAACTCTTAATTAAAAAATGTGAACATATGACCAATAAATTATGAAGGCTCTGCATACCTGAAGAAAGGAAACCATTAGTGCCAAAGGAAGTTACAAACTTAACTTTAATGATATGCAGAATGGTTACTGTGCTGCACAATAATTTCTTTCAAAGCAAATCTTCCATCTGTTTCTTCATTTCTGTTCTTACTGCCACTACCCTGTTTAGGTTCTTGTTGGTGCTTATGAAAACCGATGCAACAGCCTTCCATTTGGTCCCTCACCTCTGGTCCAGCTTACACCATGCTGCTACAACAGTCTTCTGAAAAACCAGGCTCCCAAGTCAACCCTTGCACAAAAACCTATAGTGGCTCCTTCTTAATAAAAGCCCAGATGTCCTATTCCAGCATTCTAGGACAGCTGAGATCCAGAACAAACTTATCTTTTCAACCTAACCTCACACTACGCTGTGTAACCTAATGACACATGAGCATGTCTCAACAGTAAATTAAGTTGCTAGCCATTCCAAGAACATGAACTGTGTGTGCAAGACACATTTGTATCTTTGCCAGTATCATTTTCTATGCTTGGAATGCTTTTCGCCTTTATTTCTGGAGTGTTTCTCCAGGACTGGTTTCTTGAGATGTAGGATACAAATAAATTTCCAGCCATTTGTGAAATATCTCACATAGATGTCCTATAGCTATCACCAACACAAGTCAAAAATTTCTTTCCTTCAGCTCACAAACGGGTACTCCTTCTGTTTCTCATCTAAGTTAATGTGGAACAGGCAGAAGCATCAGTATATAGATGAGGCCTCTGTGCTCCTGTGATCTACTCATATATTTGCGTTCTGAGGCTCTATCACAAGAAAAACAAGTGCTAAGTAGTTGAATAACTGCTGGCCCCAGGAGAAAGATGAAAACTTGTGGAGTAAACCAAAGTCTAACCCAAAGCTTGGAGTCTTCCCTAGCTCAATGGAGCTCAGGTGAGTTAAGCTGAAGTTAGTTGAACCACAGCTGACTCACGGACTTATAGTTGCTATAAACCACTGAAATTTTGATGTATAGGGGAAAATTAACATGGTCACTCTTTATTTCAAAACCCTTGGTACTTGTATTAGTCAGGGTTCTCCAGATAAACAGAACCAATAGGCTGTGTACATACACACACATGTCTGAAATCTGGCAAATGTGAAATCTGCAGGGCAAGCTCGAGACCCAGGGAAGAGCTCAAACCTGAAGGCAGTCCAGGAGCAGAATTTCCTCATCTTCTCTGGAGGACCTCAGTCTTTTTCTCTGATTGGACAAGATCTATCCACATTATGAAGGGTAATCTGCTTTGCTCAACATCTACTGACTTAAATGTTAATTTCATCTAAAAAATACCTTCACAGTGACATTAGACAGTGTTTGACCAAATATCTGGGTACTGTGGTCTAACCAAACTGACCCATAAAATATTCCAAGCTCTTTAACTTATAAATCCACTGGCAAATGCATCTTCATGAGACTGAGAAAGACTAGAGATGCTAAGGTAACATTAACATCCTACCCAAGCTATGTGAATGTCATCTAGGAAACATCCGGGTACTGCATTGTCACTAATCCTAAACTAAATAACCCCTTATTTTATGAATATGATTGTTGAGGCAGAATCCATTGGATTTCTAGTACACTGCTATACTTTTGCTCACGCCATTGCCTCTGTCAGGAATGCTATTTCTCCCCTTTTCTCTGTTGAAATTCTATCCATTCCTAAAAGGTCTTGTTTCAATGCTGCCTCTTCTGTGATGCTTTCTCCAAAGCTACCCTTACTCCCAAGTCAAAACTAATCACAGCTTCCACTAGATTTCTGTAATAAACTGTATAAAATTATATTATAGCTCTATTAAAGTCTGCTTTCTATTCTAGTTAGAGATGCGAATATCTTCTTTAGACTGTCAACCTCTTGGTGAAGAAACAAGGTCTTAGCCACTTCAGTAGCCATTTCACATATGGCCGGCATTTCCTAAATGTTTATAAAATTAAGTGATTTAATGAACACATGAAGATAAAATGACAAATTAATTTTAGTGGAGTGGCATCCATTTGTGGGGGAAATTTGTATTTGTATTACATGTTATGAAACTGAGGGCTGTTTTTAGGGCTTAACATTCATGTTTACAGCTATTTAAAGCTACTAAATATCAAGAACCAATTCCAGGTAGTATGCTGTGTTACAAAATGTACTGGGCTTTGTTTCTGTAGCCCGGCAGTCATGACTATCCTATTAACTAGTTGTGTAACTATGGGCAAGTTCCTTCATCTCTCTAAGTGTCAGTGTTCTTATCTATGAAATGAAGGTATTAGATCCATGGTCTCAAAATTCTTTTTTAATTCCTAAATCTTACAATTCTATATTTTATAGATTAATATCAAATTCATGTCAGATTTATTTACTCAGCAAAGAAAAAGGAAGCCCAAAGGCAAAACAAATCAACAAAAATAGTACAGGATAAGACATCAGGCTAAAGGTCAGATGACATCCACACTTTTTTCATGAGTGGCAGCAGCGCCCACAAAGAGCACTGTGCCTGCTTTCTCAAATTAGCAGTGATGAAACTCTTTTCCCAGCAGGAACATCTGGCAGGACAAGGCTAGACAGAGGCAGCTCCAGTACAGCTCCAGGCCTGCTGTACTGCTGAGTGTGAATGGGAGTCAGGCACAGGCTGTAATCTGAGAGGCAGAGTGGTGGGCAGGCAGCAGGCAATCGTAACAGAGGTTCACAACAAGGCAACTGGATTCAACTAGCTGAATCCCAAAGTCTGGGGAAAACCTAAGCTGGGACAGAAATTGGAGATAGCAGTGAAGAAAGCTATAGTCTCGGGAAAATGAGGTCAGATTGGTACATTTTACCAAACATCTTCCTTGTTGGTCTTGATGTCTTGTTATTCTGCCCAAGTGTGCATTGACTTTCCTCCAGAAGCCTCTTAAAGCCAACTTGGCCTCAGAGAGGGCACACTGTTAACATGACAGGTGATGCAGCAGGCAGAGATCACTGACCCAAGGGCAGAGCTCTGTGGAATCTTGGGGCTTCAAGGCGGTCACTTACAGGACAGCTGAGTGGCCCCAGGCTCTGAGACTGCCCAGTTGACTTCAACTGAGTAACCTATATTTTAAGTGTTTTACACACATACGAAGAGGAAGGAAAGCTTTCTCTGCCTTAAAAAGAAATATGTGAAAACCAGTGATTCAGAAGAGTTTTGTAAGATTACATGATCATTAGTTTTATTTCTCTTACCTTCTTAGTTTTATTTGAAATATTCTGGGCTAGTCATAGATGTATGGACATATGTGTATTATATGTCATTCTCTCTGCCTGAAAGCAGCTTTGGCTGCTCAGACAAGGATAATACCTTATAAAGTGATAGAGCCACAAGATGGAAAGTTTTACAAGAGGAAGACAACAAAAATAGGAAAAGGAGATAAAAAGAAGAAAAAATGATATTATAATAGATTTGGGATTCAATTTTAAAAATAGTTCTCAGTGCAACAAGTTATTAAGCCAGCATTACAGTATTGGCATAGTAATTAGATCATGAGAATAAGGAACCCCAAAAAGTCAGTAACAAATCTGAGATATTTTTATGTCCAAAAGTGTTACAAAACTGAGACAGAGACTCATTGCTGTCCACCAGAAACTATTCTCTCTTCTTCCACAGTAATGGGACTTCAATTGAGCATGTGTCTGTCCAACTAAAGACAAGATAGATTAGCTTCTCTGCTGGTTGCTTCTATAAGATGCCTACGGGATGCCAATGAAAGTGTTGTGTGTAACTTCCAGGTCACCTTTAACCTGAAAGATAGGTTCTTTGCCATAGAGTTGCTTTTTTTTTTAAATCTTCCCATGAGTGGCAACATCAGTGCCTGCAGCCCAGCTTCAGCCACATGGACAAAACAGTATTCTAGAGTTTGGGAAATGCTTCTCAAATCTTAGTGTACATGAGAATCATCTGGAAAACCTTAACCTGGAAGATTCTAATTCAGTTGGTTGAAGGGAGAATCTGAGACTTTGTATTTTTAACAAGCTTCCTGGTGATGTTAATACTGTCAGTCCATGGACCATACTCTGAACAGCAGGGCTTTAGAGGGTGATAGAGCAACAGCTGGAAGGTCCTGGGCCCTTTCAGAGTTGCGTAGAACAGAGCCAACTTGTCAACCTGGACTGCTCACTGTAAGACTATTGCAAGGGAGAAATAAGTGTTCTTTTCTTTAAACCAGTAGGAGGTCTCTGTTTTAGCGGCTTAGCCTTTCCTCTAATAAAAACAGGATTGAAAATTAAATAAGGTAACTTCAGGTAGAACATTTAAAGGAAGCCTGTACTTCCATTTGACAGTACATCGCATTGTCTTTTGTTTCGTAAAAACGTAAGTTTTCATATCTGTTGCCATTTCTTTTAACTTCATTTCTTTTAACTGCCTTTGTTGGCATCTTTCTGTCAATCATACCACCATCCCTTTGTGACAACTATCCAAGGGATAAAGGGGGGGAAAATGTAGAACCTCAGGTTCCTAGCTTTCGTACCAGGGTACACGGTGGTATCACCAGCTGAGAAAGAAAAGAAAATAGACTGAAATGACACGAATAACTTTGACACATGAGAAATTAAAGATGTTGGGGAATATATGTTAAATTTGGGGGAGAGGTATGAGAAGACACACAACTTTGGGCATCAGCAGCAGCAGAGGTGGGAGTCTCGTCTCTTCTACTTTCTAGCTGTATGACCTTGAGTAAACTCCTCAACCTTCCTAAGCACCCATTTTCTCATCAGTAATATGAGAAATAAGAAGAATACCCACCTCTCGGGGCTGTGAATAGGTATTCAATGAAACAATGCAAGTAGAGTTTAGCTCAGTGCTCAGCACACAGAAGCACTCAGTAAATATTGGTCATTTTGATCATAAGCGGGAGTGAGTATTCATGAATGAATGGGACTGAAGAGGCTATGTAATGTGAGAAGAGAAGTGGCCTGAAGACTAATCAACATTTTCAAAGTGAAAGATATTGGCCTCAGGAGACCAAAAAAGGAATACTCCAGACAAGAAGAAAAGTAAGGGAAATGAGGTTTCAAGGAGGCTCTGGGCAGCAGTGGTGGAATGCTGCAGAGAGGTCTACGGAGGCAAGGAAGGAGAAGGGTTCATAGGAATCTGGTAAGTGGGTCACCTTACTGAGAACAGTAAGGTGTGCTGCGCTGGTTTGAGGTATGAGTTAGAGATGAGGACGTAGAAAGTACAGTCTAAATTATTCTTTTGAGGAGTTTGTATGGGAAGAAGATGAGGTAGATGAAGTTTTTAAAAAGCACAAGGAAAAGGCATGGAAAGGAGCAACAAATGAGGATTCAGGGCTGAGGAAGGTCAGAGACATAAAGGAATGAGTCTGAGAGTACAGTGGAGACTGGGGTGGGGTAGAGGGGTTGCCTTTGGCTTTGGGGATTTTGCTCACCTTTCTTGGAAATTATAGCATGAGAGGCATAGTTGGAGATAATCTGGGGGATTATAATCTGTGTTAAGACAGTGGTAAGGGTCCAGGAGCTCCCTGGCTTGGACTTGGTGAGACCTGGATCCTAGTATGTGAAATGCTGGGAAAGTTCCTCACGTGGATATGGGCAGCCTTCTGTGTGGCCTGCTGTTCTCTGGATACACACACCTGACAACCATTTCTGGAAGCCTACTGGGGCAACATCCCTGATGTACCAGGCTCAGCTACTTAAACTTGCCTGTGAAGCTGCAACAGACTATGGCTTCTCTTTTCCCACCTGGATGTGCTTTGTACTCTCAGACTCCCTGATAAGGCTTATATAATACAGGCAGCTGACATTGTTGGGTACCTCCCTCTCTTCCTGCTCCTTGTTCTAGCCTCTTCTGCTCTGTCCTGCTGCTTCCCAAGACTTGGACTAACAGTAGCCCTGAAAATAAACCAGGACAAGCAGTGCTAGCAGTGTCCTGTCAAGTCCAAATGTGGGTCTATCAAGCAGTGTGAGGATCAGAACTCCTCAGGCTTTGAGACCTGGACTTAGACATCACTGTGCTGTTTCATCAGTGGCTCTTAAAAGACTGATTGAACATGAAAGAGAAAGGCAGATCCACTGACCACAGGGCCCCAGAAAAAAGTCTATCCATCACCATCTAAGTGCTATGGCAGTATAACTTTGCTGGGAGAGACATCTACAAAATGGGTAAGACAATTACTGATAAGAACATTACCTACCAATCACATGAAACTTTAAAGAGCCCAAAGTGAGTTCACGTACATTATCTCATTTGTGAGGGGTTTCAGTGATCTTTGGGGGAATATCCTTCACGGAGTCTGAGACTCTGGGTCCTTCATGTAACGACATTCCTTCTGTTGTCAGGACTATTGTTAGGAAGCAGGGTGTGACAACGTTTCTGTGTTGTACATAAGGGACGGAGACATGTAACATGTACAAATCTGTCGTTTTAAGCCCCTTTGTTTGGAATTAGACTCCATTATGGATACAATTTCTCTAAAAGAATTGGGAGAAGCTTAAATTATCATAAGTAAGTGAATTGTGTCTGGATGTCACTATGGACTTAAAATTACAGATAATAGTACCTTCTCTAATTTGTCCTGCCACCAACTGAACCTTGCTGACTGAGGGTCCCCTGAGTGTTCAGACAACTGAAGAGTCCCAGCTTTATGAATAGGGCAGGAGCATGAAGGGGTGTTATCTGGATATTATTTGGCACTACATTTTTAGGGAACAAAGGGAGAGTGAAGTGCTTTGGAGTGGGCACAGTCTTTTAATGCCCTGTGATTTCTAGTTTATAATAAAAGAAGCAAACTAAGGTCTAGCTGTGAGAAGGCGTGAGGTATCCCTTATTTTGACATGTCTTAGGCTGCAGAGTAAACTGGAAGTGAAACAATGACAACAAAGCATGCATAGATAAAAGGTGGTTTTAAGACACATGGTGATCAACTTCCGACAGCACAGTAGAGTTGACTGGTGAACAAAATAGAAGCACTAGCCAGACTAGTCTACCCGCTAGCCATCAGGGTTAGGGGACAACCCGTTGATCAAAGGCACTGGAGCTAACAGTGAAGTTGCTGAAACAACCAAGTTCTATAAATCTTGGTAGAAAAAAATGACGACAACAACAACAGCAACAACCGTGAAACAATCTCTTCATCGTTTTGTGAGCAGTGTGAGCAGACTGCCAATCAGGCTGCTTCTGTGCACATTCAGAGGAACTGATCTTTGTAGCATCACCCGACAATCTGGTAGTTATCCACCAGGTAAGACCTGGGGAGACATGGGTGAAAGGACCAACAGAGCCACTATGCAGTACACATGCAAACATGGTCATTGGAGTTGAATGATTTTATTCAATGATTCTCTTGTACTTCTTCTCTCTGAAGCTTTTGGTAAAATGGATGTTTAAAAAAAATTCAATAAAAGCACATGCTTTCCCCTTCTTTTAATTTCTAGAATCCTTGTTCAGATCATGTTGACCCTAGAGCTTTATGTTAAACATCACTATTTGTTTTGATATATTTCCTTGTTGCAAAGCCTTTTTACGAAACAATGGCTCAGATTAAAGTTGAAGATTTATTGCAACCAGAATAAGGTGCTGAACAATGCCCACCATCATTCACATTTTCAAGCTTGGCCGCTGATATGAACTATATTTAGAAAAAGACACAGGGTTCCTTTTTTCTCCTCTGTCAGTACATGTTTTCTGACATTGATGGCAATACAGTGCTTCTGTGGTAGACTGGTTATGTAGCACACTGCTTTGCTCTTAAAACAGGAACTTTAACTGCTACTATCATTCAGGAAAATTGTTTGCATGTTGTTGTCGCAACATAAAAAAATTTCCCCAAACTTGAGTCTTCAAAAGATAATGAATGTTCTGAATGCTAATTCTATTTATGTGATATTTAAAAACCATGTCCTTTCTCAGAGCTTCTGGGCATGTGCATAATAACATCTACCCACTGAAGTACTGCAAACAGATAAATGTATCATAAAACCAAAGTCAGCAGTATGCAAATGAGTAACTTACATTCTGCTTGGGTAGGGAAGTACAAAGGATATCATATGTATGGTGGCAAAACATTAAAATACAAATACAAAATTGAGGACCTGGAACCCATCCATCCATCCACCTGTCCAACCACCCATCCATTCATCCACCCACTCTTCTACTCATTCATTCATTCACTATTCACTCAACAAACACTTAGAGCATGTCTACTCTATTATAGGTGCTGTTCTGGATGTATCAGTGAATAAAACATACAAAGGTGTCAGTCCTTTGTGGAGCTTACATTCTAGTTGGGGGACAGACAATAATTAACAAGCATAATAAATAAGGAAATTATGTCAGAAAGTGGTAAGTGCTGTGAATAGAAGAGAAGGTACAGGAGAGTGGAGGGTGTGTGTGTATGTAGGAGGGATTGTGGTATTAAAGAGGGTGGTTAGGGGACATTTTATCCAGAAGGCAAAATTGGAACAAAGATTTAAAGACAGTGAATTGGCTTTATTGGCAATTAGAGGGAGAAGATTCAAGGAGAGGGAACAGATAGACCAAGGCCCTCAGGAAGGCGTGAGCCTGCTGTCTGTTCAAGGAATAACAAGGAAACCAGTGGGGATGAGGCAGCCTATGCAGGCAGAAAGGAGTGAGGAACAGGACAGAGAGGGAACCGACGGCCAGATAAGGTTCAGCTTTGAAGGCCTTGAAATGACTTTGGCTTTCAATCTGAGGGAAACAGGGAGCCAGTGCAAGAATTTGCAAAGAGGAGTGACATGATCTAGCTTATATTTCAGAGGAATCATTTTGGCTGCTGTGTTGAGAATAGTTCATAGGGAGGCACGGAAGTGTTGGATCAAAGAGGCCTGTTCAGAGGCCATAGAAGGAGTGCAGGGGACACAGGGCTAGTGGCTTGGACAGGGTGCTAGAGCAGAGGTGGTGAGAAGTGGTCAGATTCCAGATGATTTCCTGAAACACAAAATAAAGTTCTCCTTGTTCTCTAACATGGAATGGGAATCTGTCAGCTTGATGGTAGCATCTGTGTGGCATGCATCTCAGCTTGAACAGAGCTGTGATCATCTGTCACGCATGGGAATGTATGGATGACTGGCAGGGTTGGTCTTGCATGGGTCTGTTTTCAATGAGCAATCCAGGCTCCTCAAAAGACTCTTCTGTTCAAAGAAGCCAGCCAAGGCATATGTATTTGATTGTTGGAACAAGAGACACGTGTCAGAGGGGATGGGTGATTCTGCATGGATTTCAGAAACTGGCACTCTTACTGGCCCCTGGCTTAGCTCCCATGGACCATGCCTTAAGAAGAAGCAGCTTCAGTTAAAAAGCTGTATCATGAAACACTTTCGGGACTAGGGAAAAGGAATCTGCGGAGTTGGCACCAGCAACTTCATCAGCAAGCAGGGATGGTGCCATGTTGCAGATATTGGTGACCTCAACATTGGGCACCAATAGTTGGTAATGGTGCCCACCCTGGCAAGCTTCAGTGACATTGGCAGAACATTCAGTTGGCATAGGCTTAAGGGCTCTTAATGGGAAGATACTGGGCATCGTAGCCAGTAGCACAGACATCAGTACCTTAGATACATTGGGCACCTGCAGCTCTAAAGCAGCCTTTGGCAGTCATTAGGTAGCAGGTTTGGTACACTCAGTGGGTATTAACAGCACTGAAAGCACTTTTGGTAAGTTCTGGCAGCACTATTTCAAGCTTTGGTGACAGGAGCCATGAACCACAATAAGCTAGAGCGAGAGAGGCAGAAAAGGGCCAATGTCACACAGTCAGCAAGTGGTCTTGTTAATGGCACATATGTGACATGAGAGACCCAGAATGACTCATTAGGAAAATTTTCAGTAAGGTCTAGAATATGTGGAGGAGTGTAACCACATTTTGAAGCCTTGCCTGGAATTCTTGAGAACTCCTTTTACATCTATAGTGAAGGAATAATCTAAGACCTATTCTACTGTCGTTGGGATGAGAACAGCAGTCACAACAAATAGCTTGGCTCTTAGGAAAGTGTTGCCAGCCTCATAGTCTGGTTTTGTTTTTGTCTGGTTATGGTCAGCTCAGAATTTTTAATTAACTCAGACATCGAAGTAACTAAGAATTTTTAGCTAGACTTATATAAATCCCTAGCAGAGAGATCCTAACAATAGTTTTAGTGGTTATTATTTATTTAATTCAACAAGAATTTTTAAGCACAAAATTTATATGTAACATCATTCTAGGTACTGTAAAAATGTAAAAGGGTCTAAGATTCCTCCCTTCCAGGGATATGTAATTTTTGTGTGTATACATTTGAAATATACACAAATAACAAGAAAATTAAGTGCCAAAGTTTTTATAAGTTTCAGAAAAGAAACAAAACTTGAGTGGGTTGGAGAGATTTGAGGAGAGTTTCTTCTATAGTTTCTCTTGGGGCTGACACAGGGGGAAGTAAGTGAATGCCTGACTATGTATGTGTAAGCACATGTGCGTGTGTGCATGAAAGTGAGCTTGTGTGCACAAAAGAGAGATGAGAGGATGGGTGAGTCTGGGCCTCCATCTCTCCTGACTATCTTTTGACCTCGCAGGAACATAGGCAGCATCCTCTGGAGTGACTCTCTCAATGACCTATTTGGTTGAACATACTTACTAATTCTTTGAGATTTGGCTCAAGTATCATCTACCTCTCCAGAAAGCTTTCCCTGATCTCCATGTACCTAGCTCTTCTCTCCTCTTGTAGCATTTTTTCACACAGTAGTTTAGTTTTTGACATATCTTGGTCTAAAATGTCAGTAGAACTCCTTGAGGCAGGTACAAAGCCTGATCTATTTTTTCATCCCCATCTTTGAACTTAGCATAGGGCCAAAACAAACTATCTGATTGAATGGATGGATGAATCAGAAATTCACTGACGATCATCTGGGCATGTGGGTGTTTGCAAACGGTATGCATCTGGTGTTCTCCAGGGCTCTCTTTCATTTGGCTCCAACCTCACTGGAAATGTTAAGGACTTTGGGATATAAGGTCAATTGTTACTTCGTGCCTACATCAGTAGCACTTAGAAAAGTGTTCTGTTGAAAGTGGACACCAGAAATGTTGATAGATGATGATGTAATTGAGTCCCAGAGGAGAAAGCTAGGGAAATCAATCTTCTCTATACTTACTGCAATAAGGTCTTGTACATTTGTGGAGAAAATTTCACATTCAAAAATTCCTAGAATAAGCATACCTCGTAGTACTATAAAACTGTAAATACAGTCCTTTTCCATCAAGCAGTGGCCTCTAAATAGAGAAGGAGTTGAGGGTTAAAACTGATGATGAAGAAGAAGCTATTAATCTGCTAGGACTCTGTGATTCACAAATTACAATCTTAAAATCATTTAAAGTGTGTCTATTTAGCACTTAAACCACCATGAATTCACAGAACAAGTAAAGCTAAAATGTATTTTCTCTTGAAGACATGAAAGAAGGAATCCGGCAGTTTCTTGAGTATGCATTTCCTCTGATAAGAGCAGTAGTTATCTGTTAACTAAAAAAGAAAAAAAAGCTGAACATCTTTTTACTAAAATAGAAGATGCTAGATCTGTGAAGACAGTGAAAATGGCTAGTCATTTTTCCAAAGGCAAAAGGTGGGCTCTTAGGCAGAGTGTTCACTGTAGGTCCCACGGAAGATCAAGCACCAAGTTAGAACCTAAAAGATGGACATCTAAAATCCCATTGACCACCAACAAAGAAAATAACCGCGAAAAAAATACCACGTAATGAAAAAGTGCTTAGCTTAGAGGTGGGAGAATAGTAACTCAGTCCCTAGATTATCCTGCTCCACTGAAGCTGACAACAGGCATCTCCTTAGGCTTGAAGTATTTGACTTATTCATTATAGCTTGAAGGCAAAGTGATGGATGAAATTCGTAGCTGAATTGATGGCACTAGTTGTATTTCAGAGGATGGTTATTAACAATGAGAAAAAAGCAGCATATCTATCTGCCTAGACAAGCTAAGCAAACACTCTGGGTCACTTTTTGCTTTGCATTGTCATGAGTTATCTCAGAACTCCACACAATGAAGAAGTTTTTAAGGTGCGTAGGAAGGGCTTTCTGATTTATCTGTCTCCTCTTCCAGGAACCTTCTGATTTCCTGAACAGAAGAGACCTTCCCTTCCATTCAACATCCAAAGCTTGTATTTTTACTTCTGTTATAGTTCGTTCATGCTCTGCTTTGTATGAGAATCACTTGAGATATTGGACTGACATCCTTTGCTAAACAGTAATCTCCCTGAAGGTAGATACTGTGTAATTTCATCTTTTTTCCTCCTTGCATTGTGTCTGAGATGTAAGTAAAGGCATTTGCAGATATAAACTGAACAGAGACTTTTCACTTGAGTGCCACTGATCAAAAATAAGAAATATAGCCAAATTATATTCAGCTATTCAGTTAGAACTTAATTCAATTGTACAGGAAAGGTAGGGGAGAATGGCTCATTTTAAAAAGATGAGTATGTTGTTTTAGAGCTCTTGTGTAAATTTGCATAGTTCAGTTTTTCTATGAAATAAATATGTCTTTAGCAATTTAATGGAACTGCACTGTCAAGGTCTGAACATTCACTTCTCAGTTCACTTCCATCCCATTCTACGCCACCTACATTTACTGAACTGTTTGCTGTTTAAAGTACTCACCATCTCCACTCTTTTCCCACTTTCCACTTAGCACTGGGAACTAATTACATTACCTCTAAGAGATGCAGTCAGGAAGCCCTCTTGCTATTATGCTTATTCATTTTATCCCTTAGATAGGAAGGCCTAGTTAGGATTTTGAAAACCTTCCCTTCTAGCTCCTGATGGGCTAAACAATAGTCTTAAATGTACTCAAAAATTAATTTAGTGGATGATGATCAGAATTGAAAGTTTGCTCTTTTCTTATGTAAAAAATGAAAAATCTGCCTTGTGAGAAATGGGAATGGAAAAAATGGAAAGCTTGCTATTGCAATGTAGTCACAGACAGTTTTAGCCACAGACTCTTATATCAGTAATCGAGTTCCTTTATGTTACTTTTTGGCCCTAGGCAAGAGCAACTTCAAAAATTTGAGTTTTGTTAATTTGGTGAGCACTTATTGAACAAGTGCAAGTGGTTATGATGAATACTAACTTAGTCCTTCTAAGAGACAGGCACTTCATACTCATTTTTAAATTTATAGCTCACAATAATTTAATGTGGTATTTTCTACTATTATTATCTCCATTTTACAGATGATGAAACTGAGGGGGAGCTTAAGTAACTCATCCAAGGTGGCACAAGTAGTAGGTGGCTAACGTAGAATTAAATTAGGTTAAACTAAAAGCTCAAGAGAGTTCATTTTTGCAAAATCCTGAGTTCCTTAAAGGCTCCGTAAGTGAATTATCCCTGAGTGTCCTCGTTGTATTTTGAAGTATAGGGTTTAGACAACACAGTGAGGTGGTTAAGAGCCGCAGTGAAACTTCCTGGGTGTGAATCCTCATCTATCCATCTAGAACAGCATTCATACACCCTTGTCACTCTGTCTATTCTTTTGCTTCATATTTCTCCATAGCAACAATCTTTACCTATGACATATTTTTTACTACTTTTTGTCTGCATACTCCACTAAAATAAGTTGCATGGGGAGAGTGATCTTGTAGGTTTGGTTTCCTAACACCATATCTTCAACATCTAGAACATGGCCTGGCATGTGGTAGGTATTTCATAAAAATATCTAATAAATGAATAGATAATTAATTAATGGATTGAAGGAACCTAACGTTTTTCTTAGTTTACCTTCAATCTTCTTTTAAAAATTTATTTAATAAACATGAATATAGCCCATATCATGTGCCAAGCTCCATTTTAAGTGCTTTACAAATATTGACTCATTTAAATTTCCCAACACCCCAGTGGGGTAGGTAAAATCAAACTCAGGGAGCTCCAGCCATGTTCCCAACTATTACACCATGCTGCTTCCTGGCTTAATCCTATAAAAATGTCACCTCTGTGTAGGTGAATGCTCTAAAGATGTGTTTTCGCTCTCTCCTTGCCCATCTTCCCTTCCTCTCTATCCAGATTAAAGAAAATAAATAAGATTATTTTAGTTATTTTACTACGCCTTTCCTTCTTTGAAACAGCAATTCTTACCATTAGTGAAGCTTCTCTAAGGCCACCTACAAGAATAAACAAGCTGTTTAACCCCAGTGGCTGCTGGACAACTGACATGGTCTGTGTCTGCCTCTCTCCTTGTCCGTGTCTGTCTCTTTCCTGACTTTCTAGGGCTTTTAGATCCCCTCCTTTCCAGCCTTGAGAAGGGAGTTTAGTGGTCTGCAGAAGTTGCAAAAATTGCTTTTTTAGCCTGAAAACTTAAAAGGAGACCCAATTTAGAAACAATTCCTTTTCTTATGTTTAGCCATGTGGTTCTTTCTTGTCTTTTTACAGTTTTCCTCAAAAATACACAAGCATCTTCAGAGGGTCGGATCTCACAGACAGCAGAGTATCCGACCCAGGAGGCAATATGTGATGAAGATGGACACCTGGGATTTAGTTCCAGCTCTGTCACTAAGGAACAATCTGTGTCAAGGCAAGTCATTTAATATGACCAACGCTTATCCTCACCTGTGAAATGACTCAGGTGAGAGGTTGAGTTAGATATTTTAAGGTCCTTTGCTACTCTAAATTGTGTTTTTCTTGGAAGACTTAACATTAGGAAGAGGAAGTGCTCAGATATCTAAATACCTTTACTCTTACTACTGATTGCAGTATACCTCCAAGGGAGCCATTGCTCTTTATTAAACAGGGGTGAACTTCTCAAAGTTGAAGGATGACAGCTGCTGGGAATGGTGATAGATTAGAACCTATTTACTCACAGAATTCCTCCCATATTTCTCTGTAAATGTCATGGGGGATAATGAGTAAAATGATAGTTCAGTTCTCTGGTCTACATAATAAACTATTTTAAGATAAATTCACTTTAACATTAAAAATCCTCCATCTTTAGCTTAGGAAGAATGCAGCAGCCCTCTTGCTTTCTGAAATGGCATAAAAACCGTGGAATAGAGCATCTGTGAGTAAGTTGGGACTGCACCACTCTCATGTCTAGCAGTTCTCTGGATAGCTTTCCAGCCCAAACAGCTGTAGCTATTTTGTACTTTGTATGTACTGGGTTTTGTCATTTCAAAGGGCTCAAGGAGCTTTAAAAATACCAGCCATTCCTTCCCTCAATGTACTCCTGAAGAGCAGCCTGGTTACTGGTTTCCACTCATAAACAGAAAGCACGAGGCATAAGGGAGCAGGTCACTGGAGGAAAGTGCAGGCCACCACGTTGTAAGTGTTATATTCATGAAGGACCTGCCTAACTTCTTTGTAAAACATTTAAATATAAAGGTGCTCAGCTGGAAACAGTCTTTGGGAGTCCTGACCTGACCTGTTCGGGACTGATTTTTAATCTGCATTCTTGTTTGGCTTGGTCTAGTTTAATAAACATTAACTGAGCATTACTATGTCCAGATGCTCCATGCCTAGGAAATGACGATGAATATGACAAAGATCCTAATCCTGAATAAGACAGAAACAAACTAGTCAATAGGTAGTTTTATAGGGTGTAGAGGGAACACAGAAGGGTTCAATTAGAAATCTAGCCCAGATAGAGGATGTCATAAAAGGCTTCTTCAAGGAGTAAATGTTAAGGAATTAATTCTACTATGAAGAAGGGCAGCAGCTGAGGGGCAGAAAAAGGTGTTTCTGGCACAGAATGGCTAGATTCTTAGGAATTCTGTTACCTTTTCCTGGGAAAGGAGATTATATTTCTTGGCTTACCTTAGAGTTGAGTGAGGGTCATGAAACTGAATGCTGGTGCATCAAATGTGGTCTAAAGTAAGTGACGCACTTCCAATCCTGGCAATAGAACATCTGGGATCATCCCTCCCCGCTACCCTTACGGAGGCTCTCAAAGAACTCCAAGATGGGAGAATCCCATGATGGAGAAGCCTGGATTTCTGAACGAGACTGAAAAGATCATCATACAGTGTATCTGCAGAAGGCAGACTTCTGAGATGGGCCCCAGTGAGCCCACCTCCCCTTGTGTTTGGGCTGGATTAATGGCTTGACTGTAATGAATAGAACAGGCAAAAGGATGGGATGTTACGGAAGACTGAGATTTCTTGTCTTTTGCTAGCACTTTCTTGTCCTCTCACTTGTGCTGCTGAAGCCAGATTCATGTTGTGAGATTCTTCACGGAGGGGCCCATGTGACAAGGAACTGAGGGAGGCCTTCAGCCGACAGCTTGTGAGGCACTAAGGCCTCAGTCCAAAACCCCTGAAGATCAGAATCTTGCCCACAACCACATGAGTGAGCTAGGAAGTGGATTCTTCCCAGATGAATCGTGAGAGGACAGTAGTCTTGTGAGAGACCCCAGAACCAGAGGACCCTAAGAAACTAAGCATCTCCCAGATTCCTACTCCACAGAAATAGTGGGATAATAAATGTTGTTATATGCCACTAAGATTTGGGGTAACTTATTATATAGCAATAGATACTAACAGAGATCTTATTTTTCTACTGCAATAAGAGATAACTATTTTTGTTTCAACCAAAACCTCAAACTGAGGATAGGGAATGGGGTAATTTATCTGGTCAGAGGTATTCAATGCCATTCAGTGAAGAAACAATTGAAACTACGTAACTCAACAATTATTGGTAAAATTGAACTGAACTGGACAGCTGAAATGTATGTGTTCGTTGTGCAGTAAAGTAGAAGTCGGGTTGCAATGAACAAAGCAATGAATACCAGAAACTGTGCTATGATTAAGAGCCCTGTGATAACAACACTTACAGGTCATCAAGTATTTTGAGTTTGAGTTTTGAGGAACTCCAATGTTTAACTGAGGAGCATGGGCAGGCAAGGAGAGAGGGCAGCAGAGAGGCAGGAAGATAACTGGGTGCTGTGGAGGCCAAAAGAGGACCATGTTGACAGCTGACAAGAGCACTGGAACTTACTGAAGCCAAAGTGAAGTGAAAGCAGCTTATGGAATTTCTGGTCTGCTGGTCACTGGTGACCTTGGCACTGGTTGTATGGGGTGGCAACAGAGGAACTAGTTAGACCCAAGTAGGTTGAAGGATGAGTGGGAACGAAGGAAAGCAGATAATTCCTAAAGATATTATGAAACAGGAAAATAGGAAACAAATTGAAAAATGAAGTGAGCATGTGATACAAAAGTTGCCAGTGTACTGAAATACATTTTCAATTCAGGATGAGAGATTAAGAGAGCAGATACACTATGGGCCTTGACACAAAATTCTGCAAACCTTTAAAATGAACATCCTTTGAATTCCTGACCTCCAGGTGTTCTATTATCAAAGGACAAAAGAGATTATGTCTTTATAAAAGGATTTTAGAGCATTATCCAAAGACTTGGCAATACAGAATTCTTATCTGGAAAAAGGTAAATGATATGTTGCAAATAAGTAGTCAGAAAATTTCCCTGTGTTTAGGGGACTGAAAAAGCCCAATATCCTTAAAGTTTCTAGGAGAATGCAAAATAAGCCATCTTCTCATGGAACTTTTGGTGTGTTTCCTGTCTCAAAAAGAGAAAAGGGTAAAATTTGATCTTCAGAAGTCCCGGGAAACTTTTAGACCTAAGAAAAGACTGTGTTAGGGTTGGTGACAGAAGTGGATGCTGGGTGAAAATGAATAATGAAGCTTTGCTACTAAAGGTCAAGCACTGTCAAAGACAGAGGGAAAGAATGGATGGAGAAGGGGAATGATGTGATTACTGTTCTAAGGATGTCCATGTTTAGAACACATGGAACATATTCTATGTGTTCAATGCATCAAATGTACTGGAGAACAGGTAGACCTTGGCACTGGTAAATACTTCAATATTAACAGGGGCATATTACAAGAAAAACATTCTTACCAAAGGAATAAACTTTTGTCTTTCAAATTTGAAGCAACAAATACAAATAAAGCATGAAAAACATGCTTTGAACTGTGCTAACAGATCAAGATTGCACTTAGTAAACCATCTTTTCCTTGTTTAGGAACAATCTCACCAATTCCAAAACACAATATGTTAATTAAAGGATCTCAGGTAGCAATCATGGAATATTTTTCATGACAGATGAACATTTGAAGACGAAATATTCTGAGTACCAAAACTGTACAAACAAAATGAAGAGACATTTTGTCCATTTTCTGGCAGTGCTAAGTTAGAGTGAATGCAAATGAATGTGTTGGCAGTGAAATTACACTATTAACCATCTAAAGATGGGCTCATTACCTAAGAAGGCAAAGCATCAATTTGTAGCATTATAACACGTTGTTTGTGCTGCTGAACACGTGCTTGGATGTTTTTATATATTCTCTACTCATTTGGGTGCATAGTAAGCAGTTCAGCATCAGCCTCTTGATAGCAGCTTCATTTTGTATTATTTCTATTATATTGTTTTCTCAAAAGGGAATGAGATTCTGCCTTAAAAATAAACACTTCATTTATTTTCCAAATAATTCTGGGTTCAGATTCTTTTGTTTCTCAAAATGGCATGTATAGGATTATAGATATAGCTAAAAAATTGAGATACTCATTGATTTAAAAAATTTATATTTGAACAACATGTAAAAAAATGTTCATTCATTCAGTCACTCATTCTTTCATCCTTTTAATGTGCATGTATTGAGCTACACATGGTGGGAAGTTCAAGGATGGATGTGAAATTGTCTCTGCCCTCAGGATGCTTATAACATAGAAGTAGTAGAATATCATTGGTACCTTCAGACAGAACAAGCATAGGGCCATCAAATCTCAGAGGAAAGAGAGAGCACAGTATTCTTTCATTCCACAAATTATTTTTTGACCACCTATGATGTGCTAGGCACTATTCCAGGGACTGGATATATAGAAGGGAAAAATATAGCCAAGGTCCCTTATTTCATTGACCTGGATGTGAGATGAAAAATAAGGAAAAGAACAAACAGACAAATAATATAACTTCAGGGAGCCACAAGCGCTATGAAGAAAACTAAAGCAGGACAATATGAAGGACAGTGATAGTGGCGAGAGGTGTGACTCTGAGGGCACAGAGTCCTCCGTGAGGAGGTAACTGCTGAGTAGAGACTTGGTGTAAGGAACAAGCATTTGAAGATCTGAAGGAAAAGGCTTTCCTGGCAGATAGACCAATATGGAAAGGCTTTGAGGCAAAAAAGAGTTTGGCATGTTCTAGAACAAAGAAGAAAGCCACATGACTAGAGTGTGGGAGAAAGGGAAAGTGAGAGATGAGGTCATATTGGTGGGAAGGGGTCAGATTCCATGGACTTTCAGATGCCATGGTAAAGATTCTATTCTAAGAAATAAAGGGAACCAACTGGAGACTTTAAGCAGGGTGTGGCATGACCTGATTTACGTTTCTTGCTCAATGCTGTGTGGAAATCCAATTGTAAAGTGGTAAGAAAGGTAACTAGGATAGAGATTAGGCATCCATGCATCATCCAGGCAAGAATACTAATGAGAAATTGACTCAAGTGGTCTAACCTAAAGACGACAGGTTAGGATCTGTTATGCTAGTCTGATTAGAGGTGGTTGGTCTGGACTAGGGTAATAATTACTAAGGTGGTGAGAAGCGGATCCACTTCAGGGGAAGTTTCACAAAGAAAGTGATATAGAACCATTTGAGTTGAACTTTAATGATGGGCAGATTTGTGACAAGTGGGGAGGCATTCATTGATTCACTGAGTGCCTACCAGGGGCTGGACAGTGTGGTAGGTGCTGGGGAGATGGCAGTGCAGAAATCCTTGCTGAGAGTGAGGAGGAAACTTGCTGAGGAAGTAATATTTTAAGTAAGAATACAAAAGTAGTGAGGTGAACAATATGTCAATAAGAATTACTTCCATATATAGTTCTAAGGATGCTTTATTCTTTTCCTTTTAGTATAGAAAATTGTATGATTAAACTCCTCTGTATGCTCAACTTTCCTTGAATTTGCAAAAGTGCTAAGTTTCTATCAGTAGAAACTCAGTTCATTGTCAGCAGGCAAACTTCATCATGTCACTTCCTTAGAAACAGTGGTTAATATTTATCTTCCGCATTTCAAGAAGGAGAAATTATAACCTCCTCAGAGAGGAAAGGAGCACAGGAGAATACAAAAGTATGATAAATTCATGTATCTAGACGCCTCCATGACTGTCCATCTGCTAACCTGCCTCCAACCCTGCCCCCTGAATCTTTTCCCAGCTGGATGTCCCAACTTCAGTATTCCCTCCTTCTAATTCCTCTCTTACACTGCCTCCAGAATTAACTGCCTGAAAGCAGTCTAGTCATGTCCATTCCCCAGTGCTTACAGAATAAATTTCAAATTCCTTAGCCTGACACCAACCTGACCCAACCTACTTCTTCTGTTTTATCTCTGACTCCACACTCCAATTGTTTTAATCACATTGGTTTTTTTTTCTTTTTTTAAAATTGTGGTGAAATAACAAAACATAAAATTTACCACCTTAAACCATCTTGAAGTGGCATTAAGGACATTCACATTGTCGTGCAAATCCCATTGGATTTTAAATCACACAGCATCACTGATCCCTTAATGCTTCTGGCAATTTGTTGCCTGGACCATATCTGTATTTATAGGATTCCTGCTGATCCCTGAAATGCCTTTCCTTTTTCTCACCAATTAAAATCCTACATTTCTTGAAGACCAGTGCTCAGATCCTACCTCCTGCTTTAGGCTCCTATGAAACCTTATCTGGAACTAGAAGGTCAACTCTGTTGCTAGGTAACATACTACTTACAGCTAAAATGATGCCTGGTTGGTAAATTGCATCTGGACTAGGAAGATTTACACATGAACTATGAATACCTGACAGGGATGTGATACTTTGGACTTCCCTGAGTGATGACTCGTGATTAGGCAGATCCCTTGTCCCTGAAGGCTAGGGCTATGGAGTTGTTACAAGAGATATTGCCTCTTACAGGGCATGAGGTTTCTAATCCAGGAACATTCTTATACCCACTCAATATTGATCCTGTCTTCTTGTACCTGATCTTTCACCTGGGGGAGCCTGGACTAATGTTTGTACTGATATAAAGAATCCCACCGAAGAGAAATTCTGAAGCTGCCCTGCTGGCCAGTGGCATTTCTTGTATTACATCTTTCTTGATAAATCTTCTATGGCTCATAGTAGGCTTATGAGTCTGAATGTTTAACTGGACTAGGAAGACCTGCTTTGGGCAGTTGCATCAATATATAGACATGTTGTCCTAAATGCTAATACCCCTTGTACACCTGGACTTAAAACCAACAGGACGGATAGGGCTGGGGTAATAAAGCATAGCTTACCTTTGGAAGGAGCTGGATTGCCTGTAGAATTCTTTGTCTGTGCCCAGAATTAAGGATTCCAATTTCTAACAAATCCTGATCTTCCATAACATTGCTTCCCTGAAACAAAACCAGATATGCTATAAATTAACTCAGGCATTTTTACTGTGGGTGAATAATTATTTGCTTGATACAGAGAAAAATAACCAACAAGTGATCTGATTTTTGTTAACAAAAACGGAGTAATTCTTCTGAGAGGGTGAGGTGAGGGTAGGTCACCTAGGTGACTGAGTTGAAGGTTCTGGGAAAGCTTCCTTTCCCTCACAAATACTCTCATGGTTTACTATTTATGGTTGGATTATCTGCATTGGGAATTCATTCCTGTGACTCAAAAGTCTGTTCTTCTAAAAATGTATATGTTTCTAGGAAGAGTTGCCATTTAAAACTATCAGTGACCTTTACGTTGATGTGAATGAATTAGTTTTTCTCCTCTGAAAATAGATTTTGTAAGGAGAGCTGACAGAAAAATTACAGTATACTAGACAAGTTGAAAGAGAATTAATAATTAATTTTAAATATTGAATGCCAGACCGCTGATCAAGATGTGGGGATAGAACAATGAATAAGATTCAGGTCCCTGCCCTCAACTGTCTATTCCTTCCAGTTCAGTGATGGAAACAGATTGTTCAAAGGAAGTTAGAATGCGGTGAATGTGCTAGGACGGTGACACATGCTTGGGAGTGTAGAGGGGATGTTTTTGGAGGAGATGATGTCTAATCAGATATCTGAAGGATGGTAGGATTAGAAACATCGAGTTCTGGGATGAGTTGGAGAGAGGAGCAAAAGGAGAGACCAGTCTATACAGATGTGCCACACTGAGGAATTTAAACATTGTCTTGACCATAATGAGAAGCCATGGATGGATTTTAAGAAAAGGAATTACATGATGAGACCCCAAATTCAGAAAGATTAATTTGGTTTCTGAGGCTGAGTCTCCATTTTCTTACCTATAATATGGTGAAGTTGAGCCACATAATCTCCTCCAAGGATCAGTCTAGTCCTGAAATTCTCTGATTTCAATGATTTTTTTTTAACTTGGATTCATATTCTAACACAGAAATTTATAAATTGCTTATTTCATCCCTAAATTTTCATCATTTGGATATTGCAAGCTAAAGCTTCCTTTTAAATTAAGGAGTCTATAGAGAAATTCAAGAACTCAGATCACTGCTTTTATGGGCAAATCAAATTCTGCCTTATCAATGTGTAAAACAAAAACACTCATGAATAGAAATTACAGACTACCTATTTATGGAGAGCAACGGCTACCTAAGGACATTTGAAGCAAAAGAGAATGAACAGGAAAGGGCAATCATGGGAGCATGGACACCATTAGGGGGCTATAATAGTTGTTCTAGAGATGACGTGGGCTTAGACTAAGGCAGTGGTCATGGGAGACAGAAAGAAGTGGGTGGATTTAAAAACTATCAAGAAGTTTTACTTGGTGATTGAATGTGCAGAATGATGGAGAAATGCAGAATACACATCAGTTCCAGGCTTGGGCAATAGATGTGGATCATAATGCCTTTTCTGAGATGGTGAAGGAGGAAGGGCCAGTCTAGTGTGGTGCAAAGACTAATGGCTTTCCCTGGACAGGCACAGAATAGATGAATGTAAACAATTTAATATCAGACTATGTTATAAGTGGATAATTGACCGTTCTTAGAAAGATTAAAGTCACTAAAATGGTACCACAGCTATGCATTTAAAATGGGCATTCACTGGACAAAAACATTCCACCTACTCATAGCATCATTCCTGTGCTTAAGCTACCCTGGCTGTCTCGGAGGAGGCAGAATGATCCAGGTATATAGCAGCATGATAATAAAAAGCCTAATGAAAAACAAATAAAGCCAGTCTTGGCAATATGCCATAGGAAACATTGCTCTCAAGAAATTACTCAGGGCACACAATAGCGCATGGCTAAGAATATAAATGACTTCATTTTGAGAAAGTGTTATTATTTTCAGAAATGGACTATTGTGTCATGAGCTGGATATATGATACCATTCTGTGTTTGACTTTCACTCTTTAAAGAGTTTTCCAAAGGAGTTAAAAGGCCCTTAAAAACAAAAACAGAAAAACAAAGAACCTTTGGCCACCTATGTATTAAACCATTACCAGGGTTTTCCATGGGCTAAATTACCAGCCCACAACTTCAGCTTATGCAAAATATAGAACCTAGTTTCTTTGTACAAACACAAAACACACCAGAATGCTACAGTCTGAATTAGCTACTATTTATAGGTAAAATACTGAAAACTTTTGACTTCAATGTCAGAATACTGAAATAATTTGAAGAATTAAATCCTTAAAGACCATTGTTCTTCCTCTAAACCACCAATATACTGCCTTCTCTATCTTCCGTAAGGGAGGAAACATTTTGAAGAATTGTAGGAAAGTTAGACACCTCTCTTTGGGTCAGATTTTCTAGCATACAGGATAACTACCAAACATGTTTGAAAGATGAGTGAAAACTATAGGAAGCACAATGCAAATGGTGAGAATGTGCCCAAGAGGAAATGATCCTAATTGTGGAAATGTAAAGAAAAGGATACTCTGTCCCCAGTGAGGCATGCTGTTAGAAATTTTCTATTTTCTCTCTTATTGTAATGTATAGGGATACCAAAAATATCCTGGTGCATCATCTAGCCAGTCTTTTTTCAAGATAGCACCAGGCTTGGAGTCTTAAAGACCTGGGTCTGAGTCTTGTCTAGGTAAATGTGGTTAAGTCATATATTATTTCTGGGCTTCATGGTCCTCACCCACTAAATGAAGTCATTCAACAAACACTCATTCAATTCTAAAATGCTGTGATTTCAGTCATGTCCAAATTTTTGATTAGTTTCACTCTGTATAAATATAGACCGTATAGTTTGAAATTACATTTTAGTGTTTCAGAACTTGTAACCTAAATAGCTTCAAGAAGTAATTATAGAGAAGTGCAAGAATGCATGGTTTTTTTTCCTATTGACAAATCAATCTCAGTATTAGGAACTTATGAAATTTCTTATTAAGAGAAATTATAGAGTACTTCATTTTTGTAGTATCATGGGTTCTTACAGCTTTTCAGAGAAAAATCAGATGTTTCAAATCTTGCAACTAGCTATTTCACATGTATTTGTGTAACAGTTGTGCCATCAAGGACAATAAACATTGTTATTCTTCCTAGGGAGCTAAAGTTTATTCTCATATTATCACTTGCCTTCACTAAATGTCAGAAAATCTCAGATTCCTTTTTCCTCAATAAAAGCTGAACATAAACTCTACAGTCCTCCTTCCTCCATCAATTTTTCACATGACTGCCAGATCAATGGTGTTTGGAGAAAAGCTCCAGCATCGCCATCTTCTACTTAACCACCTACTGCATGGCACTCTCTACCTCCTCATCCGCCCAGTACACATGCTGTCTCCACCTCTTCATCCCCCACTTACTCCTCAACCCACCCCAATAGGCTTTACCTCCATCAATGCCACATAATTTCTCTATGAAATGTTAAGAATGACCTCTCAGTTGTCATTCCTAGTTGATTCTTTTCAATCCTGATTTCAAGGACTCATTGGCCACATGTGGTTGGTGGTTAAATATTAGACAATGCATAAAGAGAACATTCACCTCATCAGAGAATGTTCTACTAGACAGTTAAAGACATTGAAACTGTAGTAGAATCACATGAAGGGGGCCAAAATGAGGATGCAACAGGGAATCAGAACAGGGAGTCAAACACACTCATGCACCATCATCAGGACATCATTGATGTGCCTCTGAGTCAAAGTTCATGAACATTAAATTTAGAATTTTTAGCAAATTCTTTTCTAATTTTTTCAGTCATTAAAACAAATTAGTAGCTGGTTCTACTTTCATTGGTGTTTCTTTATTATGGGGTGAGAAATCTATGTGACCAAAATGACAAGTCCAATTGAGAAGTTATTTACTGTTTTCTTAGCCCACTACCAGGCATGAGGTGCAGACATTTGAGGAATACTCATCAGTAGATTAAGTTGTTTAGTCAACGACTTTCTAGAAAGATCAAAGGCCCAAGGCAGTGTTTTTGAAACAGCTGTTCTTTTACTGACAGGAAATGTTTAATCCTGGGAGTCTTTGTTGTTTTCTTTAATCATAGAATGAAGAAAAATAATCTAATATTCTATGCAATGAGAGCTGAAAGCTGAAGTTCTCTGACCATGGGGAGAATAGCTTATGTATTCTTACGTATTGGATTTTCTCAGCTGTGATAAACTTATAAGATGACCAAATAGAATAAAAAGAAGTGCTTTGTACTTTAATGATCCATTAAAAGTAGAAAAGCTATTTATTGAAATCATTTCTCAAAAATATCTCTACTGATCGCTTCTGCCTCTGAGAATTCCAACTTAAAAAGTTCTCATTTTCATAACCTTAATGTCATATTTGTTTCAAAGCCTTTCCTTCACATTGCAAATTATGTAAAATGCTAAGGAAACATATTTAAGGACCATAGAGAACTGGTTTCTTTTTAATACAAACTTGAGTTGGATGTTATTTATTCTCTCTCTTCAGTTCAAGACTGAAAAAAATCAAGAAGATACTGTTGATTGGAGAAAATTTCTTTTGCTCTACAATTAACTAAATTAGATCCTTCTTTACAGTTTGTGTGGCCTCA
The DNA here is from genome assembly GCF_048773025.1 of Camelus bactrianus. Lineage (NCBI taxonomy): Eukaryota > Metazoa > Chordata > Mammalia > Artiodactyla > Camelidae > Camelus > Camelus bactrianus. Next base: position 36,276,565 of record NC_133550.1, on the reverse strand, counting down.
AATATTTAAAACAGAATGTTTGGGTAATAGAATGACACCATGATCTTGCAAACTCACACATGGAAAAAATAGTGTATTTTTAATATAATCTTTAACAGCACAAATGACATAGTGGCATAAAACTACATATGATTTTCTTGGAATAACAATGCTATGTCTTAGCTTCTATAAAGACTTTAAGTCAATTTAATATCAATTTACAGGTAAACTCAATGTATGTCTTTGCTGCATGAAAATGATAAAAACTGTTGCAATAAAGACGAAATTTATAATCCCCTATCAGTGTTGGAACGAAGCTTTATTTAGTTTATCAGACAGAAACACAAGTGATCAGATAATGGATGATGTGCTTCTTCCAGTTTTAATTCCCTCTCTCACATTAATAAAATGGTAGTAGAAGAAACTTTTGTAGTATATTTTTTACATCTATCTTAGCCCTCCATTTGAACATATTCTGTCTACTGCAATAGAATTTCTTGTTCACAGCTTAACTAAATTTTCATGTTTTTAGCTTATGAGGAAAGTTTTTTAGATTCTTCAGACCACATGGATTATGATTCAAATAAATGTCATATCGCTGAGCAGTAACTTAGACAGCATCTGATATATGCAAGTTATATATTTGAATAGACTCATTTTTTAAGATTAGCACCTAACAGTTAACATGACTGAAAGTTTTATGCTACCAATTTTTTCCTTTTTATTTTTCAAGCCTTTTCCCCCTTTGAAACATCTGTTTTCAAGCTACAGAGAGAAGGGAAGGATATTTAAGCAATCAATTATTTATTTCTTAAAGTATTGAGCAAGGTTTGGTGATATCATAAATTATAATTATAATTCATTTGCAACATGTGTTCATGTAGATTTTAGAACTATGTATATTTATAAAAGACTGTCTTTGGTCAAAAATTTCATAGCTATAAGAGAGGTAGACTATTCATTTTTAGCTCATCCCCAGTTTCCACAAGAAAGAAGAAAAGCTGATGTGACCAAAAAAAAAGAAACTTATTTGTATGCTCTTACTTTTTTCTGATACATACATATGAAAACATAAAGCATATAAACACCTATTGCCTTCCTTCTATTTTCACACTAATAGCAGCTGGTGGAAGTTAGCGCAAAGTAAGTTGCACACGCATTGAGTCCTTATTCTGTGCCAGGCACTGCTCTAAATGCCTTAGGAATATTACTTTATTTAATTCTCACAACCCTGTTAGGTAGGGACTTATATAACTTGCTTCCATAAGTGATAGGAGCCTTTCTCATAACTATCATCTGATATTGCTTCCGGTGGGGTTAGTGTGGGAGAGAAAAGGTTTAGTAAACAAAAAATGTGGTTAGACCTAAACCATTTGTATTTTACTTTGGAGCCATTTGAAATTCACATTTGAAAGCAAGTGTGCAACGGATTTTATGTTTGACTTTATAGAGTTTAAGCAATGATGAATTCCACTCTATAGAAGGGAATTTGGAAAGCCATCTGATCTATTCTTCCCTTCTCTGCTCCAGTCTTTTCTGCTCACTGAATCATGGAATCAGGGTTGGGAGGGACCTGGGGGCTTTTCCATTCTAAACGTTCCCTAACTATCTGCAAGGCTTTGACTTGCCTCTCTCTTTTGAAGCGTGGTGTCTAGCTGGGTTACACCATTCCCAAAGGGGTAGGGCAGATATTAAATTCTTTAAATGGTCTTTCGCAGAAGCTGAATCTGAACAGGGGGTGGGATAGGGTTGTGGGGACACCTCAGTCCTACTCTTTTAGCTCCCACTGCACTGCAGACTGAGTGTGACAGGAGAGCTATTAGAAGAACATGCCAAAAGCGGAGATGAAAGAAAAACAGTTAGCAGCTGTCCTGTGTCCTTTTCCAATCTCAAGCTGTGAAGTTAAAAAAAATTTTTTTTTCCTTGGGTAGGCTGTACATACTCTTGGCAGGTATCTGAGTTTTGTTCTTCTATCTAATATGCTAAACATTTCCCAGTGCCTTACCAGAGAAAAGTGAGCAGCGATTAGGTTAGGTTGGACCCCCTGCTCTTAACAGAAGAGGAAAATGGCACCTTTGTATTTAGAACAGGCTCCTCTTGCAAATGATCTCTCACTGGTGATAGAGAACTCCAAAAGGACAGGCTTCTCTTGAGAGAAGCAAAATTTGCTCCTGGGTATGACCAGCACAGCCACACACAAGGAAGCAGGAAAAAGTGCCTAAGATGACTAATAATAGCTACCAGCCATTAAGCATTCACCATGTACCAGGTACTCTGCCCTTCTTATTTATAAATCTTACAACAATCTTCTACAGTAAGGGGCAGGACCTTCATTTCATACACAAGGAAACTGAGTGTCAGAGCTGTGAAACAATTTAGCCAGGTTCACACAGTTAGCATATGGCAGATCTGGGATCAGTGTTTTATTTAGTCAGACTCTGATGCTCATGCTTCCTTCACTATGGAAAGAGAACCAAATGTTTAGTAGGGGACCTTCTCTGGATGGAGATTCCATTCAACAGACGTATACCACTGCCAAGAAGTAACTCCCATGACTCTATTTTCACACACAGCCTTACATACCATTGAAAGTGACCGCCGCCATAGTTCCGCCAATACATTTCAGATATGTTATTTATCTTCTGAAAGGTCAAGTGGTTAGTTCTCCTTCCAACTATCTTAGTGTAACCTAGAACCAAGCATGTTAATGTAAGCAACCCAGGGTGTTCCTAGCTAAATACCAAGTAACCTGCCATGTTATGAGCCAGGGAGGTGCTGGGAGGTGGGGAATAATAGCATGGCTTTGAGTTGGTACTTGTTTGCTCTGCTGCAGAGCCTTGGCAAATCATCTGGCTGCTCAACTGGGAAAGTGAAGTTCTCAGGGTCAGGGCCATGTTTGCGTAATCTTCCTACAGGTCTTTTTCAAAACCATGATTCAGGAGGGAGGATGTCTAAAAAGGACATAATAAGGTAGAAGATGTCTGAGAATGAATTAAAGACATTTATGTCCCTAACTTAACATGTTCTAAATTCAAAGAGAAGAGAGTGAGTTGTAGTCCCCTGAGGAGACTAATGGTGAAGGTGGATAATTTAGCCCTCTGGGAACCGTAGGCTAGTCATAAAGGGCACTCATTAGTCCATCAAAGAGGTGGTGTCTTCAAGGATCAGACCTCAACAGATTTAAGGATGATGGGGTCTCCTGACACTGAGAGCTATACTCAGAAATAGCCAAACAAACTTAAAAGGAGAGGAGCAAAGAGGAAGAGAAAGGCATGGAGGGAGGGAAGGAGAGAGAGAAAGTGATGCTTATTAAGGGTGAAGGTGGTAGTGTGGGAAGTAGGGTTGCCAGATAAAATATAGAAATTCCAATTTAACTGGGATCGTGTATTTTTATTTGCTGAATCTGGCAGCCTTAGAAAGGAGGCCACCAAACGCTGGAAACAACCTGGCAGAGTCCAGTCCAGAATCAAAGCTACCACTGAGGTAGGACCTGCCACTCATTCATTTATTCAGCATATATTTGTTCAACTGATATTTTGTGAGCACTTACAATGCTCCAGGCACTGAGCCAGGTCCTGGGATACACTGAGAAAAGGATAAACAAGATCCCTCTACTTTTAGAGTTTACAGTCCAGTGGGGAAAATAGAGAGTAATCAAATAAAAAATAAGACAAGTAATTATTATTTAGCTGAGTTTTATATATGCCAAGCACTATTAAGTGCTTTGCCTTGTTGATTGTTCAAAACAACCCCAGAGGTTTGCAAATGAAGAATTGAAGACAGGGAGAACCTAATAATTTGCCCAAGGTCATACAGCTAGTAAAAACTGCTATAAAGGAAATGAATACAGTGCTGTGTTAAAAAAAATTACAAGGAACAACTTTGTTAAAAAGACTGGTCAGGAAGGCCTCTTTCAGAAAGTGGCATGTAAACTGAGATGTGAAGGATGAGAAGGAGCAACCCAACCATGACAAGAGCCATTAGAAGGGAATTCCAGTCAGAAGGAACAGAAGTTGCAAAGGCATGGAAGTAAGAAAAGAGCCAGGGATGTTCTACGAACAGGAACAGATAGAAGGCTAGTAAGATTGGAATTTAGTGACTGAAGGCTAGTAAGAGGATTTTGGAGGGGGAAACAGGGCATAGATAATGCCAGGCCTTGCAGACCCTGATAAGGACTTGACTTTATTCTAAATGCAGTGGAAAACATTACACGACATAAACTGTCTTACATTTTTTAATGTGCTCTGGCTATGGTGTGAAGTATGGATGGAGAAACTGGGTGATACAGAAGTTGAGTTCCACAACCAATATTGAAACAACAGCCCAGAAACATCAAAATCTGAGGAAAAAGTGATAAAATATGACCTGTTGAGAAAGAGAAAAATACCATATGATATCACTCATAAGTGAAATCTAAAAATAGAAAAAAGAAGACACTAGTGAACTTATCTACAAAATAGAAACAGACTAAGACATAGTAAAACAATCTTATGGCTAGTGGGTGGAGAAGGGGGTGGGAAGGGATAAATTGGGAGTTCAAGATTTGCAGATACTAACCACCATATATAAAAAAGATAAACAAGAAGTTTCTTCTGTACAGCACAGGGAACTATATTCAACATTTTGTATTAACATATAGTGAAAAAGAAATGAAAACAAATACATGTATGTGTATGTATGACTGAAACATTATGCTGTACACCAGAAATTGACACAGCACTGTAAACTGACCATACTTTAATAAAAAAAAAATGACCTATTGAGAGAGAAGGGCGGGGGGCAATATAGGGTAGGGGAGTAAGAAGTACAAACTATTATATTTTATAAAACAAGCTACAAGGATATATTGTACAACACAGGGAACATAGCCAATATTTTTAATAACTAAAAATGATTAAGATTATAAATTTTAACATATGTATATTCTACCACAATAAAAATTTAGGGAAAAAAATATGACCTGTTGGAGAACCATGGGAAATGGTCTCAAAGGGGAGTCAAGTTTCCAAACCAAATATCACCTTCACGTGAATCAAAAAGAAAAGCCAGATGGTAAAGATAAAAGTCAGAACAGTCTTTGATATAGGGCCTAAATTGATACACCTTTGATAGTGAGTAATACTTATCACAGTGCAAGCGTCCATACTCCACGGATGTGTCGATTCTGTTTCTAGGCTGTGGCAGACACTGTTGGGAGGCTGATCCCGCTCTCCCTTGCTATCTTCTACTATGAAGGCTGGACAAGCTAAATGTTCTCAGCCTCCCTTGAAGCTATGGTTGGACATATGACAGAATTTGCCCCCTGGGGAGCTTTAAAAAATTTTTTACTTCTCTGATGAAAAGGGAGAGAGTCACCTCATACCTTCCTGTGTCCATAAGAAAGTGGCTGTGACTTCCCCCAGGATGAGTGGGGCCAACAAAGTGACAGAAAGAGAGGGGAGGGTACAGTTCAGTGGTAGAGTGCATGACTAGCATTCACGAGGTCCTGGGTTCAATGCCCAGTACTTCCAGTAAAAATAAATGAATAAGCCTACTTACCTCTCTGCCAACACCACCCCCTCACCCCAAATCCCAAAGTGACAGAGGAGGGGTCCACAGTCCAACTGACCCTCCAAAACAAATGTCCCCATTAGGTATCTGTAAGCAGGCAAGCATGGGCTATGGGAGGGTTAGTCCCTGAATAAGAAAGATTACTTAAACTCTCTCCATCTTTTGTATCTAAGTGGCTCTGACCAGTGTAGATCTCTCAGTGAAAATAATGATGAACATATGGACTATGGTATGTAATAGAGGTCATAATAGAGGCAAGCAGGGTATTTACAATCTACTTTGAACAGACCTGGCTGTGATAACCACAAAGAAAAACAGAGAAGGGATATTACAAAGAATGAATGTTATCAGCACCAAACTGGGAGGGGGTGTCAATATTTTAAATTACCTCTTTTCATTTTGACTTAAAATTGTGGAATTTCATAAAATGATTACTTGAAGGAATTTATTTTCTGTAGATTTTCATTTCTGCTCACCATTCTGTTTGGATGTGAAATTAACAAAGTGTTCATAAGGTTGACAGATTTTAGATTTAGGAGTGGCTTGCAGCTTCTAATTGAAGATGACAGGCATCCAGAGATTGTACAGAGTCATCATGATTCTAAAGGAAGCACATATTTACACAAATTTAATCTTTTTATAGGAAAGAATTTTACACTTGAAACTTAAACACATTATAATCTTAACAGAGCAGAAACAATGAGAACACTTGGGGGTACGTTAGGTTGGCCTCAGTGTGTGGCTCTTCCCTGAACTCTTGAGATGTCAAGGTTTGTGGTCAGATTGTTTGTAACTTGGAATGCCTTTGATGGATGGTGGATAATTATTATCCTATTGAAACAGTTGACCAGAATATTCTTTCTCCACATATAATTATGGTTTTAGTTTTGAAGACATTTTAAGAAAAATGTCTTCAGTAGAAAAACATTTTTTCACCAGTGAAGACTTTATTTCAACTTGCTTCATTTAAAAATCTGATGGTAGAGCAACTCACTTGCACGATGTTTTAGACTGAATGCCCCCGTCCCTCCCCCAAATTCCTATGTTGAAAACTTATCCCCAATGTGATGGGGCTTTTGAGAGATGCTAAGGTCTTAATCTTAAAAGGGATTAGAGCCCTTATAACAGAAGCACTAGAGGGCTCCATTGCCTGCTCCACCAAGTGAGGACACAGAGAAAAGATGGCTACCTATGTACCAGGACGTGGGCCCTCACCAGTCACTGAATCTGTCGGTAACTTGATCTTGGACTTCCCAACCTGCAGAACTGTGAGAAATAAGTTTCTGTTGTTTATATGCCAACAGTCTATGGTATTTTGTTATAGCACCTTGGATGGACTGACACAACACTGGAATTAAGGGTGAGGAGATGGTCATTGTGGGTTAGACAGGCAGGCTAATCCAACCAAGAAGTTAAACCAAAACCTGAGCAAAACCACAATTAAGAAGAATCCTTTGAGCTGTTGTAGAGCTATCTTACTCCACTATTTGGCCTTGTGTTGAATACAAAGGGAAAATCTGTACAAGGCACACAAATAGTCCTTTTTCTTTTTAATAGCAAGTATATCATGAAGAATACTCTGTCTCATTTTCTCCCACTGTTTTCTTAACGAAATAATACGACTCAATCAGAATGAGAGATAGGAGAAAGAAAAGAAGGCACTTTTTCTTATAGTAAAAATTATTGAATGTCTCCTTGTTTCATTCTTCTAATTAAAGAGAGAAGGTGTTGGGTTATACTTCTAAAATATTCAACTGGTACCCAAACCATCATAAAGTCCTTCATATCAACCTGAGAGTTCTTAAAAACAGACATATCCTTCCCAGGTTAAAGCAGATTCTAAATAGGCCATAGAATCTCTTGTTTCTTTCTACTTTATGTTATATGTCCTGTTTTTTTCTTGAACAGCAAACTTCTTAGGAGAAATAAACATGCTTTGAGCACCTTTGCACCTCTCCTTATCATCTGTTTGCTAAATTTTGAATAAAACAAAACCTGAAAGAATGAAGTAAAAAGTAAAAAGTCAAGTACAGATTATTAAAACACCTCATCTAAAAATCACTAACTAAGTTTGTAGGAAAGGATTGAAAAGTTTGAGCTGCAAATTCTAATATTCAGGATATTTGATTTTCTTTTTCCTAATTGAAGGAAAGATAAAGATGGAGTTTTTGGTACATGATAACACCAAAATGTTCTTAATTTTTTTTTAGTTTTGCAAATTCCCATGATTTGACTTTCATCCAGGACTGTCAGTTGAGACATCTGATAATCTAAAAGCATTCAGAGAATTAGGATCCCATATGGCTCAAAAATATTTCCTATCCGGCAGGGAAAAAGAGAACATACTGTGAAAATAATACTGGTATACCCTTCAGTCTATGTGTACAAGGGGCACAAATGAATTTAAGTAATTATCCATGGTATAATGATCATATAAAGATTATCAATGTCAATTACAATGAACAAAATAAGAATATACAGTTGTCATAATCATGCTGTATTATGAGAAAGCAGAGGTATATTTCAAAGCCAAGATACAAATGGAGTGACGTTTTATCCTACAGAAGCAGCATTCATTGGAGATGAGCACTGAATTAGGAGTCCTTGCTTATCGTGAATTAATTTTGTAAACCTGGAAGTCATTTAACCTCCTTGGGACTTAATTTTCTCAACTGAACAATGATAAAGTTGGACCAGAAGTTCCCTTCCAACACAGCATCTGTTCTGAAGGTTCTAGCAGGAAGTAAATCTATTCATGTACTTACATTGTTTGAAAAGTAATTCTCTTTGTTTAGGGGGAAGTCATTTTCTTTAAATGAGTGTTTAGTGTTAAGAGATACATTTATATAATTATGAGAGAGGACAGGGACTTGGGCTCAGCCGACTGCACCAACTGAATTAATAATAATAATAAAACAATGTCTATTAATATTTATTGTATTGACTATGGGCCAGACACTGGTTTAATCCTCAGAAAAAAATCTATGAAATTGATATTTCTATTAATATCCTCATTTGACAGATGAGAAAACTGAAGCTTAGAGATAACTGGGAATTTGACTGAGATCACATAGTAAGTGGCAGAGCTGCTGTGGTAACCAAGGTGGCAATAAAATGAACGATGGAAGCAGATAACCAGATGCCCAGCATCCCATAGTGTCCAGACAGGTGTCTGCCACATGGAATTGCCTCACAGAGATCAGATGGATGAAATACCCCTACTAGCCCAGGGGTCTGCATTAACCTTCTTTCCCACAAGCTCTACTAATGAATTGGACATTAACAAAAAGAATATGGACTTGGGAGCTCCCGGGTTCACATCACAATTTTGCTCTTTAATAGCAGAGCGACTCCGGGCAAATAAGCTTCCTTTCTTTATCTGTAAAGTGGAGATAACAATGATGCCTTCCTTTCAGGGATGTGGTACATAATGTTTATGAAATTGCTTTATAAACTATAAAGTAAAATTGCTAAAAATAAAGTATGCCTGCTAGGAACTACTTTTTTCCCCCTCCATCTTTTTTGTTAAGAACATAGAGCTGTAAATCTTCTAGTTTCATGTTGTTTTTGCCAGAAATAGTCTATTCTGAAAAAGGCAGCATGTGTGGTGGAAAAACTGTAGGTTTTATTCCTAGCTCTGCCATTTACTTAGCTTTGTGGCCATGGGCAAGTCACTTAATTGGGCGTCCTGCAGGGCCCCAGGCTCAGAAGAGCCCTGTGCTTGGAGTTTAATGCTCTGTGGCTGGTGTTTTGAAATTCGTCATAATTTTTTTCTTTGGACTTATATTTTGTAAGTGAAAACTGATGGACAATGGAGTATGTGCTGGGGTTTCTACCATTTCTAGGGAATAGATTCCACTGAAAACTTCTTCACTGCTCCCTGGGCTCTACCTGGACTACATCCCCCTACCCACTACCCCGTCCCAACCTACCTCGGAAGTTGCTGCCTCTCGGCTCTCCACCCTAAGCAGGGTCTGGGCACGAGCACAGGGAAGGTGAGGGTTGGGTGCTCATACTCTCTGTACCTTGGGGTGGGACATGGTATCCCTTCTTCCCTCCCTGGCTGACAGCACCATAACACATCGGGTGGGCAGCAGGCCGGAGTTTCCCTTTAACCCAGGTACCAAGTGTGTCCTGAGAGAGAGATTTAAAAATCCTTGGAGGTCCCCTATCTCCCATAAACTGAGCTGATGGGCTGTGGGAAAAGGAGATGCCTGGCTTGATGCTGCTGGGTCCAAGGTGCTGTGCATTGGTCAGGGGGCTGATGGGAGGCATGGCTCAGGCTCTGCAGTGAGGCCCCTGTGCCTGCACTAGGAGGCAGGGTCCCAGGTGCCTGTGGAGGTCTGCACTCTCCCTGCAAGTATCCTTTGCCTGGAAGTCTCCCTTGGGCTGGTTCTACACCTGGGGGCCTTCTTCCTCCCTCCTTCCAATATTACCTGAGTTTGGCTTGTGTTAGGCTTTTAACCAGCTCAATGTACTCTTTGGATTAAAGTCATAAACAGGAATTGTGTAATTTTGGTGATTTGCTTATGAGTTAAATGCTCTGATATTTGCGTTTAAAATTGGTGTTGCACAATATAAAAACAAATGGCAAAATTCATGCTAACAACATACAATTTGAATTTTTTCTTTACTCAGAACATTAAATAGCAAACAAACAAACAAAAAAACACCATGGCAAGTCCAGACAAAGACCAAGGAAGAAAGTAAAAAGCTTTGTATGTAATTTTAATGGCACTTTTACCCCTGCTTTTTGAGTAAGGAACCCTACATTTTCATTTGCACAAATTATGTAGCTGGGTATGCTCCCAGGGTGTAAGTTTTGCATCGTCATGTGGTCCTTGCCTCACTACACAGACAGACCAGCAGCAGGTCTAGTCAGGGAGCACGGGTGGACTGACCCATGGACAGCTCACTCTCTATCTAGTTATCTGTGGTTTTATCTTAATCTTTCCAAGAGGGTAGAAAAGGAGAAATTGATGCCATTTCCTTAAAAACTATGGGGGTCATTTAACCCTAACAAAGGTGATGTTTCACCAGATGTTAACTAGGTATCATTTCCATTTGTAGTAAGGACTGGCTTAAAAATTATGAGGATAATGAGACTATTGCCTGCTCTTCTGGGGCTCCTTTATTTATTCGTTCATTCATTCACTCATTTTCTCATTCACTTGTATTATCATTTCACAACATGCAGTGAGTGTTTACTATGCTCCACACACTTTAAGCTTTGAGAATTCAAAAGTGATTAAGACATTGTCTTTCCTAAAGGACCTCAAAGTTAATGAAAGGTGGGGGTGGGGAGGGAGACACATGCATAAATTGATAATTATTTCTTGTGACAGCAAGTGCAATAATTATGGCTATACAGAGAAAAGATCCCTGAAATACACAGGCATGGATCAGAACAGACATTTTTGGGAGGGTGACATCTCTGTTACTTACTAAATGATGAGTAAAAGTAAGCCAGGATACAGAAAATGGTAGGGGCAGGGAAGAGAGGGCATTGCATAGATTGGTTATAGCATGAACAAGGGCACTGAGACAAGAAACAGTGTAGTGATAGTGAAAACCAGCAAGCAGTTTGCTCTTAATCAGGCTGGAAAAACAGGGAGGGAAAGACCAAGTAGCAAGCCTTTTAAACTATGACACCAAGTGGGCTTCCTCCTGTGAATCTGGGTGAGGGAATGGTTTTACACCTGGAAGGAAGCTGGTTGGATTTACAATTTACAGAGCACACACCAGTGGCTACTTGAAGTGTGAATTTGAAGGGATAAAACTGGAAGCTCAAAGCTAGGGCAGCAATAATACAAGAGATAATGAAGGTCTGAAGGAGGACAGTAGTAGCAACGATGGTCCTGTATTAAAGAAATACTAAAGAGTTAAAACTGGCTCAGCTTGATTATTGATTAAATGTAGGGATGAGTGGAAGGGAGGAGCAAGGATGATTATCTGGTCTCTTCTTTGGGTGACTGATGGTTAAGAGGTCAGGTGAGAAATAGACTTCAGGAGGAGGTAGAGATTTTGGAGGTGCAGTGTGGAAGAAAGGTGTGTTCTGTTATGTATGTGGTTAGGTGCCTATGGAACTGGCAAGTGGAGATGTCAGCAGGCAGTTAGAGGAAGCTGAAGTTGGGGAAGAGGTTTGGGTTGGAGCTGTAGACTAGGGGATGATCAAGATCTAGGTGATGACTGTAACTGTGAGATGGATGAAAGCACCTATGGGGACACCATGAAGGGAAGGTCATGAGGAAAAAGAGTATGTTGTCACAGAAGCCAAGAGGGTAAAGAGCTTCACAAATGAGGACATGAACCAGCTGTTAAATATGGCAGAAAGATCCTAAAAGAGGTGGAAGAGGTCCTTTGATTTGCTAACATAGAGCAGCTCAGGAGGGATCACTGGAGGAGTCTCTTCAGGATAACTGCGGGAACAAAAGCCAGATCTAAGAGAACTGTGAAGTGAAAGGTGTGGAGGCAGTGAATATAGACTATTCTTTTGAGAAACTTGAATGAGTAAGGGAGGAGAAAATTTGGAGCACAGCTGGAGAGGGAGCAGAATCAAGGGATGGTTGCTTTCTTTTTGCCTTTCTTGTTTCCCTTAAGAATAGGAGACACTTATGCAAGTTTATAGGCAGAAGAAAGGAAAATACCAGTGGAGAGGAAAAGTTTGAGAAGCAGGAGAGAAGGAAAACTGCTGGAAGTCAGAGGGGCAGGCCTGAGTAAGGTAGCACATCCTCTGAGCCCAGAGGAAAGGATGGGAGGCTGGGTGAGGATGTAGTATCCTGTGCTCCCAGAGTCCTTCACTGCTGGCACTTCTGCTATCCTTGGCACATGCCAATTTCTTGGGCTGTCTCTATTCTTGAATAGAGCTGTGATAACTGTCCGGAAAATTCAGGCAACTGTGCTCAGTGAATTTTCTACAGATTCACATTATCTAACTACGAATAGAATGAACTTGCATGGCAACTCTTTCTCGAGAAAAAAAATGCTTGCCTGATAACAATTATCTGGTCTCTAATCTTACATATACATCCCTCAATCTTATGAGATTCCTCCCCTATTTTGAGTGGTTTGAGGTTATCAATTATGAACTCCTTCAACATCTCTCTTTTCCATCTCAATTTCTTATGTCCTCACCTTCATCTCAAGTTGTTTCTTGCAATAGTCAAAACTCTATTGATCTTTCAAGGTCCAACTCAAGTGATACCCCTTATCTCTCTTTGGCTTTCATCTCACATACACATTTTTAAGGTATTTTATGTCTCTTATGTTATTTTATAAGCTATTTAACTAGTTTTTAGAACAAGAAAGGGATTTAATCAACCAACCAACTGCCCTGATGCCTTTCTTTTTTCAGTCTTGTCTTCTTTTCATCTTTTTTTTTCTGTCTCTTTGACTCATACTTATGTCATTCTGCTGAGCTATTAAATCCCTTAGAGGCAGGTAAATGTTATTTTGCATCTGTTCTAGCAGTGACAATGCAATGTAAATAACAGTGACCTGCTACAGTGAATGGATTATAAGTCCCTGGATGGATATATAGATAGATAAAGATCCATGCATATGCATGGACAGATGCATATTCATATTCTAAAGTACATCAATTTAGTTCAATACTTATTAGATACTTACTAGCAATTAGGGGTATACAAACATAAAACAAAGCAAAACAAAACAGTCTCTGTCTTTCAAGGATGCAAAATCCAGTAGGGCATTCCAATATGTGTGTGTGTAACACCAGTACATGACCACTACTAAACATCAGGAGTGGGCTTTTAGTGTGAACAGGATGTCAATGGGTGGAAGGCACAGTGTAAAAAGCACACATCTATGAAAGACGGTGGCCAGAAAGCAGGGTGGAATGGTAAGGGGATGAGGCCAGAAACGTAGTCCGGAACCAGAGAATGAGAGTGCTTGAAAGACATGCTGATGAAACTGTACTTTACTATGAAGGAAACCCAGGAGCCCTCAAAGGTTTTGAGGCAGAGAATATTACTAAGTACGTGTTTTAAAAAGATAACTGACAGCAGAATGGAGGGAGAATTTGAAAAGGGTGAGATTTAAGGTAGGTAGGTCAATGAGAGGGCTTTTCTCACCCTGAGGTATAGCTGACATATAACATCATATTCGTTTCTGGTGTGCAACATAATGATTCAGTATTTGTAAATGATGCAAAATAATCACCATAGTAAGTCTAGTTAACATCAGTCACCATACACAGTTTCAAAATCTTTTTTTCTTTTGATGAGAACTCTTAAGAACTATTCTCTTAGCAACTTTCAAATATGCATACTGTATTATTAACTATAGTCACCTTGCTGTACATGACATCCCCACGACTTATTTATTTTGTAACTGGAAGTTTGTAGCAGTTCAGGTGAGAGATGATAAGGGTCAAACCAGGGCAATCTGGTTACAGATTAGATATGAGTGTGTGTGTGTATGTGTGTGTGTGTTGAGGGGGGTAGTGGTAAGCAAAGTTAAGTAAATGCCCAGACAGTATTTGTTGATCCTACTTTAAAAAAGACATTAAATGGCATAGCAATAATGACTGTGATTTATTACACTTTCTGTAACACATTTTTCCAGACTCAGCCCCAGGCAATACTGATCTCTCTTCTTTACCATTTACAATCCTGTAGGCCTGATTTTGGCAGTTTATCCTCTGTGACCAAGTATTCTTTTATTCATTCAGGTCTTAAGTTTTGAGCACCCTACGAGCCCATATATCCTCTAGGGAAAGATACATGTTAGTATGCACCTTTTATACTCTTCAAGGTACTTGGCAAAGAGGCCAATAGTAGATACCAAATAAATACTTGTTATATTGAATTGAATGGTAGTAGCTGGGGTTTCCTGAGAGTTTTATTTCCTCGCACTCCTTGGCTCTGCAATGCTGTTCTCTCTCTCTCTCTTCACCCTCCCTCCACTATCTTTGTCTAGCTAGTTCCTTTTCATAACTTCTTCCAGGATTTCTTGATTGATTTGCCTAAACTGGATTGAATACTTTTGCTAAGTAGCACTGTCTACTAACTGATTTGTTTCTCTGTTAGCTCCATAAAGGCAGAGTGCCTTTTGGTACTTTGCTCACTGTTTTATCCCCAGCTTGAGCCCAGAGCCTGGCAAGCATTGGTTGCTCAGTAAATATTTGTTAAATGAACATGCCTTTCTGTGGTTTTATTTGTAAATCTGAGCATTTCAAAATCTGAATCTTCAAATAGCTGGATGCAAAGCCCTAGGTTCACCCAGGGCAAAAAAGTAATGGGATACCACCTAGAAAAGTCTTTTTATTCTTTATGCTTTTAAAGGAAGGCGGTAGAAATTGAAGTAGCTATTATTATACTTCTGAGGTCTTTTATGCAGTTAAAAGTCAGGAGAAGAAACACTAAGACAGCTCAAGAGTCCCCTCTCTATACTGCCGCCCTCCCCAGCATTCAAAACACCTGCTTGGTTGCCCATTTTTCTATTTCTCCCCTCTTAACAGAGGCACTGTGGATTGAACCCCAGCCCTCGTGCACACCCAGCATGTGCTATACCACTGAGCTATATCCCCACCCCAAGTTGTCCATTTTCTCATGTGTACACACTATCATTTTTAGTTTGTAAGTTTCTGTGGGGCAGGAACAGTAAATGTCTCAGAATTAGAAAACAAGTGTGACAACAAAAATACAAAGAAATCAGAAAGTCAGATTCCATTTCAGAAAGACTTAAAAGGTGTAGCTTCAGTGTTCTGCAAACGATACAAGGTCACGGGCAATGCAATCTGTTGCTCTGGGCATTTATTTTAGTCATAACAAAATTTTACTTATTGCCACTACCTGGTACCATCTGAGGCCCTAGAGACAGAGGTGTTAAGAAAAGCAGGTTCAGCCCTTGCCCCTGTGGAGCTTAGTGTCTAGAAACGAAACAGTTGGTGGTGACCTGATTTTGAGGAGGTTGGTTCAGATCAAGACCCAGTTTTGGAATCAGTCCCCCAAGAAATGAGTGGTTTCTGGGAACATAGTTCTGCACAAACAAATTCATGTCTCTGAGTCAAATTGACTTGAAGTGAGGAATTCTCCCTAGCAGATCCTTTACCAGGAGTCTCTGTTAAGGGCTTAGATCTTTACTTCAGTACAGATGCTCCTTGTTATCAGCAGGGGGTGATTTTCCCAAAATGTACTACAAGGGGATCAGTTACTATTGGCAGCCTTATTTTCCTGACAAAGAAAATATTATTCCGATATCCCCACAGTCAATGTCTACTACATTTTTTTTTTTATCATCATCAGCCACAATCATGGTGTAATGGAAAAAACATACTGGAATAACTAAAAAGGCTTAGATTAGAAGTACTCAAAGTTGAGACGCCACTATGTGCTCCAAAGGCTAACTTAGAAAGTGAGAGGCTACTAGATCTTTGTTAAAATCAGGATCTGAGGATTCTCATCCTCTTACACTTGAGTGGCGTAAAGCAATGCATCCTTCTAAATCACATTTTGGATTACGTCTTAACGGACAATATTTAAAGGTGCCAAGCCCATCTAATTAAACAACAGAAGTAATATGTGTGGTAGATCTGGGCAAAGAGTGCCTTTAAAGTTATTGTCAGTTTCCAAAGGTATCCTTTAATGTTCAAATTTAGTGACTCATCGATAACTGTAGTCAGAACTATAACTTATACACTTATAACAGTTTCCAAAGGTATCCTTTAATGTTCAAATTTAGTGACTCATCGATAACTGTAGTCAGAACTATAACTTATACACTTATAACAGAACACTTTAAAATTCTGCTTTTGGTCATATTATTTCATTGGATAGCAAAGCCTGATAGGCTATTTTGAGACTAACTACTGGAGCAAGAACAGTGATCCAGGTATCTGCTCTGGCTATAGTGTTCCTTCTGCCTCCACTATATCATAATGGTGGATACTGTTGCTGAAATAATTATAATAAATCAGGGCTACACATATAAATTAACATATTAGAAAATATAATGGATGATAACCCCATTGTTCCACTTTTGCACTTGTTTCTCAGGAGCTATTTCTTATTTTTGAGGAGTAGCAGCTACACCCTAACTCTTTTAGTAACGATGCAATGTAAAAGTGATGAGAAAGGGAAACTGGGCATATTCCTGCACAGAGAAGCCAACTGGGTTGCCAGATGATAAATAAGGAACCTTGACCATGTTGCTTCAGACTTACAAATGAAGCACAAATTAAAATGTTAGCGAGATGTACTTGACATCCCATAACTTCACAAGGACTGTCTTTGGGGATACCTATTTCTATGGAAAAAACACCTGGCATTCCTTTTTGTAATATTAGACCAAAATATGGGATAATGAAAACAGAAATACCTTATGCAATGTTAATAATCATTATACTCAGAGAATTCAGTTGAAGCTAATAACTAAATAAGATGAACTCTGCATCAAGACTGAGCCTGAGAGAAATTGCTAGGCCTGGGTTGCAGGCTGGAACACTAGAGTGAGTTTTAGCAAAGGTTCACTTATAGGTTAGCCACAGTCTTCTCGGGACTCGGTTTCTTCCTCTCTGAGGCTGCAGTAAGATGAACTTCTGCAAGAAAGTACTTCCAGAAAGGCACAGAGAGGTCTGAATAGATAAATAACATAGATATCTAGAGAATAGATGCCAGGGGAAGAAAGAATTGAAAACACACATTGATTCACTATATTTTTAACCATAGAGACATTAAACTTAACTCATCCTTTAAGAACCAGGATATCTCTATCTTTATATATTTCTCATTGAACTTTCCCCAGGCCTCCCAGGAAGAATACGAAGAATAATGAATTGGTTCCTTCTCTTGTAGATGAGACATGAGGTTCAGCAAGGTCAAATGGCCTTATTCTGATAACACAGCCAGTAACTGCAAAATCAGCACTAGAACCCCTATGACTTCTACTCCAATGTTTTTTTCCATTGCCCCATCATGATAGATGATGATTTGAAATAGCTACAGTAGATTAAGCTCGTGAAGATAACCCACTATGACAGAAAATTGCACTTGTACAAACTTGCATGCACTGATAACAGTGCATTTTAGCCAGTGGTCCAGGTCTCTATCTCTCAAACTAGACTATGTTGCCTTGAGGATAGAAACTGTCTTAGTCTATCTAATATCCCCAGTGGTTAACACAGCAACTAAGATATGGCAGATGGCCAGTAAACATTTGAAGAGTGAACAAATGAGTGACTGAAAGCATAATCTAATCTGGAAAAACTGCCTTCAGGAATTGTGGGTCTGAGAAAAAGAGTGGGATGCAGGCAAAAGAATACAGAAAAATGTTGAGCGATCATGGTCATTGAGTTGTGTACTAATACTAGGGTAAATAAAATAGATTAGAGACAGTAAGACATAACTAGAAAAAGATGGAGTGTTTATTTTGTTTGCTTTTGCTTTTAAGTTGACAATTTTATTTATGAACATTGCAGTAGGATCTGAGCTAAAAAGAGAGCAGATAAGAAGACAGGTGGCTTGGAGAAATGGTTGAAGAGAAAAAACAGGAAGCAGAGTTTAGAACACAGAAGAGGATAAAGAGGGAAACTGTAACAATATTTAACAGGGAAAGGAGAAAAGAGAAAAGAATAATCTTTCAGTAGGACATTCTATGGGCATAATATGGTTCTCCAGGGAATTTCAGAAGCTAAGAGAGCAAAAGGGAGAAACTGAAGTCATGGAATGAGAAAGGAGAGTCAGATACATGGCATTAACCACTCATAGGGAAAGAAGAAGGGAAGAAAACAGCCTCAAAGAGTCATTCCTGTCATGAGGCAGGAAACTTCTCCTGTCATGCAGGTAGCAATTAAGGCCAAATTGTGAACTGGTGGTGTGTCCTCCACTGCTTCCTCACTTTGCTCTTAGGGCTGCTTCCTGGCAGGCAAGGGAATTCTCACTGGGCTGTAGAATTTGCCCAAGCTCTGGACCTTTTTCTACTGTTTTTCATCCATAAGAACTTGCTCAGTCTCTATCTTAGTCTCTCAGAATACCCATTTCTATGAAAAGACAAGAAAGCTAGTTGGTTCAAGTCAAGTCATTCCTATCACAGGCTTGGCTAGCTACTGGTTGCCTTGCCCATCATATACAATGGCAGTGCCATTAACACAAAGTAAATGAATGGATGGAATTCCTTGTGTGCCAGGCCATGAGCTAGATGCAGCAGAGGATGGTGGAATAGCTCATAAGCTTTGGAGACAGACACATCAAAGACAGAGGTCCAGTCCACAGTTTCCTACCTACGTGCCTGGGGAAGTTGTCTTCTCTGGATCTTTAGTTTCCTCCTCTATGGAAACAGAGATAATGTTGCTGACTCTGCATGGTTGTTACTAGGATTCAAAATATGTGTAAATGATAATAATGCTATTACCATTTATTCACTTATTTATCCATTTATCCCCCTTTTAAAAAGGGAAAACTGAAGCACAGAGATGTAAGGTAGCATGACTAAGGTCACTCAGTTGGGAAGTTTCAGAGCTAACATTATGTCCATGCCGTTGTCTTCATATTTGTAACCACCACACTAAATCAGTGGACAGATGTTTCCATCTACAATAACCATGACCATGAATATCTGCATAGTCCCTCACAGTGGGGAAACACTTCGATTCTCACTAATATCATTCAATCCTCCCAGCAATCCTGTGTGGTACTATTATCCCTACTTTAAGGTGAGGAAAGTAAAGCCCAGAGGAGGTAACTCATTGGCCAAACTCAACTAATTAGCGGCAGAACTTGAAATCACATGCAGGGTTTATGAATAAATATAAACATAAGAAAGAGAGCCAGCCCTGGGTCCCAGATAGGTGTCCACATCTGTACCATTTACCTAGGTGGTCTTTTTGCATTTCTTTTAAAGTCTCTCTCATAGTGAAGCTGAAACTTGGCTAGACAGTGTCAGATAAATGGGAAACTGAAAGTGAAGGCATGAATTCATGAATGGATTTGAACTCCTTACTGCAGGAGTACTGGTCAATTATCTCTTACTGAGTGGTGCTATCAGCCCAGGATAAAACAAATTAGATTTTTAAGAAGGTGCAAAATTACTGCTATAAAATCAGATAAGCCCAGTGCAGTTGGGAATAAATTCTATCACAGAAATACATCCTGCCTGATATCAAAGGCAGCCAAGAAACTGTGCCAAGAGTTTCTTGGACGAAAACTGACATTTTCTGCTGTAGAGACAGAAGTGGAAGCACTGACTGGAGAATTATATTATGAAGAGTTCTAAAATATTTATCATCATTCTAGGTCATTTATTCATTTACCCTCTTAATGCTCATTTCTTTTGTGCCACAGGGTCGAGCTTAAAAGCAAAGAATAAAAATTCATTTTGTTTTTATACATTAGAATAAAGCAGGAAGCTTCTCTGTTCCTTGGCTTGAAAAATAATAGCACTTCTGATAAATACTAGAACGCTACAATGTTCTTTCAGAAATATGACTTCTGTCACTAATAAGGATGCTGAATTTATTTAAGTAGGTTACAAATTTTTACTTTTGGGGGGCAACTTATGTCAACTTAAATATTTCAAGAGGGAAATAATGATCAAAACAACAAAAATTGTCATTGCTTCACTGAATTGGTTACCCCATTATGCTTCTTCCTAGACTCAACTCAGGTGCCTCCTTCTCCAGGTGGCCTTTTTTGACCCTCCATTTGAACGAAGATGTCCCTTCTCTGTGCTGCGGGAGCACTCTGCACAATCCACCATTCATCACAGCCCTCAGCACACAGCGTGGACGCTGTCTGCCCACATGTCTGCACTCTCGGAAGATGATCAGGACGAGGACCATGTCTTACATTCACCTGGTGTCCTCAGCACCTGGCTCATAGCCAGAGCTTGGGGAATGTTTACTGAGCAGCACTGAATTTTAAAACGACAACCTGACTATAGAAACGCTCCCTCTGTTCATATAAAATTTACCATTTCAAGTGTATCAAGTATATTAAAAATAACATTTTCTAATGGTATCAAAGACTTATACAAATGAAAGAAAAAGTAAGCTTTTCCCCCAGGTGTTCACTATTGGCCCTCTATATATTAAAAGGTATTTCTTTAAAGTATCTTTTCTATTTTCCAGGCTGGAAGGACACTTTTGCCAATGTCCTCATAGCTTTCTATTTTGGCTCTGAATCCAGAGACATGAAAAAGGCTTGACTCAGCTGCCGCCTAATACTGCACAAGCCTGAGAGAAGACTATTATATAAGCTAATGTGTATTTTAAGGTTTTTTTTTTTTTATAGCCAGTACCTAAATGCCACCTTCCAACCTTATGAAAGCGCTGAAACCCAGTGTGTGGGAAAGTGAGGTCCCCTACTTGGTCTGTATTGCCTATAAGTACAAAAAAATAAAAGCAGTTGATTAAGGGTTAGCAATTTTCTTTTCTTTCTTTCCATGTACTTGTAATTCATTTAATGCAGGAAGTGGGCTGAGTTTTCTTGTTCTTTCCAATTCAACTGTCAGGGAGCTTTCTTGCCAGCCTGCTATGGTTGCCATGGCAACAAGATGATGGTGGCAGTAATATGATCTCATGTGTCTTGTATCAATAGTATCAGATCATAGTGCTTGAGGATAATTTTGAGAATAAGTTTAAGTTATAGATTCAAGATTTATTAGCATTTGATTGACTTACTGGAAATTTTGAGCAATTATAGCCATAAACTGCTGATAAAAGCATGTTCACAAAGGTTAGTATTTCCCCCTATATGATATCTTATATTATATGTCATTCTAAAATTTGTAAAGTGCTTTCATCCAATGCACGTACTTTAATTTTCATTAAGTAGGACAGACATTAACTCCATTTTATAGAAGAGGAAATAAAGGCTCACACAATATGCTTGTGTGAGGTAGCAAAGCAACTCTGCAGTGGAGCTGTAACTTCAACTCTGGGCTCCTGGTATCAAAATCACAACCTGTTCCTTATTTCCAAGTTGAGAAGTGGGTATTACGAAAATGCCCTTAGGTGCACAGGTTAGACCCTGGAATGTCTGAATTAAAATAATTCAAATGTGTGTATGATAACAACTACTGCTAGTTTGAAAATACAGCTATTTTACATTTGGGTGATGTTTCATATGTTTTACATCTCCTATGTCAACCTCTTCTCCTAAGGCTTCCCTGATATCATATATATAAACAGGTCCTTCTCCTTCCCTTTGCCCATCGATCATAGCCTTGTATTTATTATTATTATTAGTTGCACTTACTTTTCCATTGTGAACTCCTGAAGGCAGGAATCACGTTATTCATTCTTGGTAGGTCACTGTTCCTGGCATAGCACCTGGTACACAGACCACAGATGCTTACTGTTTGTTAAAATTAATTCATCTGACCCTCACACAACCCCAGGAGGCAGGTCCAGCAGGCATTATGATCCACCACTTTAAGAATGAGTAAATAGGGGTCACATATATAATCATGGGAAATTCAATTCTCCTACCTCTAGCCGTGTGCTCTTTCCATCATCCTGTTTGCTTTATTCCCTCATTTGTCCCTTTTTTTATTCTTTCATTCATTTATCAAACATTTGTTGGTTGCACCTTATATACCAAGCATTATAATAGATGCTTGGGTACAAAGATAAGTAAGACACAGTCCTCACCATTACAGGACTCACAGACACTGCAAATGATTTTCCGCCTGGGTAAGTAGGTAAAATAAAACCTTATATGGAACCCCAAGTATGCATTAGATTATTTCCGAACTTAGTTGGCTCTTCAAAAAAATATTTGCAGAATTTATTTCAATCTCTCCTTTTAACACTAGGTTTTAGAACCAGACAAGCCTTGAGCCATCACCAATATAGAACTGAGTACTAATTCTGTGTCTTGATTAAAAAAAAAAAATTGAGCGTGAACTCAGCATTTCTAATTTCCCACAGAATCCCTAAACTTAACACATCTGAAATGAAACCTAGTATCTATCTGCCCGACACAAATGGAGTGAAGTAGGAAGAGGTAGTTTAGATTCCTGACTCTCCCGACTCTATGTGATATATAACCTTGTGTCAGTTACTTATACTTTCAGGGTATTTCTTCATTTGTACCCAGCACAAAGCACAGGGCTCAAAACACTTCCTGAATGAACGGCTTAATGAAAAAGTAGTCAATGAAGATGACAAGTAATAGCACTTGACGGTGATATCTAGCATTAGGAGGCACTCAATAAATATTTGTTAAATGAATGAACAGGCTAAACAAATCTGATTAGATCCCTTTTCTGAAACATACTCAATTGCCAGGACAAAACTTCTGAATATTTTGCTTCTCTTTCTTCAATCTCCATATCATGGGGTCAGGTTCACTGGACCTCTGCAATGTCTTGGACTTGTTCCTTTCTTTTCACTCAATGTCATGCTTCCGTTCAGCCCTCGTTCTTTCTAACCTAGACTTTTGTAGGAGGTTCTTGACTGAACTTCTTTCTCTTTCTATGCTCTCCCTTTCCAAATCATTGCCCAAACTGTTATTTTCAAAGCCTAAATAAGATGGTATATCTCTTCTGGTCAGAAATTTTGTATTTATTCTCATATTCTAATTATGAAATTTTTTAGCAAATGGCAGCTGAGAGCCTTCAAAAGGTGACTTTCAATTCCATGTGTGATCATCCCCTCCACACAATCTAAGTTTTAGCTTTCCATCTCTCCAAACATGCTTCCAGACTTCTAGACTTTTCACCTTTATGCCCAGTTAGTGGAATGATAATAGCTCTGTTGATTCTTTGCACTTTCTTTGCAGTTTGTAAAGAATTCATATATGCATATGCTGAAACTACACAATAACCCTGTGGAAGGTAGCTAAGATATCATTTTCATTTCACTGATTTGGAGACTGAAAGTCAGAGTGGTTAAATGATTCCAATCATCATAACCTTTATGAGAATTACACTGAAAAATATTTCTACCTGTGACAGTCATTGAAAAATAGAATCATTAAATCAAAATATTTAAAATAACAACTGTGATTTCAAAATGTTGATGCTCAATATTCATTCAGCTCATCAGCACAGAGGCTATAATGATGGCTCTGAAGCCAAACTGCTTTGGTGGGAATCCTGGCTCTACTATTTCCTACCTGTGTGGGCTTGGATAAGTTATTGGATCTCTCTGTCCTTCAGCTTCCTTATTATTATAATGAAGGTACCAGTAGTCTCTACTACACAGGCTTGCCCTTAGGGTTGAATGAGTTTCATATGTATAGAGTCTTAGAATAATATCTGACAAATAGTGAATACTCCTAAATGTTGTTGTTGGTAGCCTCAAGATACATCATAAGACTTTCTTCTTTGGAGTATTCCCTGATCTCAAGAAGCAAAATTAATTGCTTCTGTTTTGGTGTCCAGTAGCACCTTGTTTGCATGTTCTGCACAGTGGACACTTATAACTGCTTTAGGATGTTGGCTCAGGATGGACTCAGAAAGTTTACAGCTCACAGCTACTCCTTATTAGGACCAGTCACTCAATTTCTCTAAGGCTCAGTTTACTACCTGGAAACAGCAGGACAGTAATAATAATATGTTATAGGGTTGTGGTGACTATATTGTTAACTGGTACACCTCAGGCCCTTAGTGCTTGGCATAGAGTATGTGCTCAGTAAAATTTAGTTACTATTACTATTGCTCATATAAATGTTTCACCCATGATATTTTGAGTTTCTTGTGGTTAAAGCCTGTCTTTTTCAACTTTACTCCTATCTTTAGCCTTCCTACACAGATTTTAAAAAAATAAGCATTTAGGTACAAAGGATTTTTAAATAAACATGATTTAAGTAGAAAGATGTAACTTAATCTTTGTAGAGAAAACCCTAAATTCTAAGTTGATATATACTAGAATTCAAAGACAAAGTATTAAATTTTAGAAAAAGCTATCTTTTAAAATATCTATTCTAATTATTACAGAATATAGATTTAGTGGTTGTCTGGAAAATATGAATGTATCATAGAATACATTAAGTTTAGACTATAAAAATTCTATCATCTTGTCCAAAAAGGAAGCAAGAGTATATAGATGACCTTATAACACTAAGAAGTTTGAAAACTTTCCTCTGTAAAGTTGGCATAAGACACTAAGAAATGGAGTTGGTTATGTTGCATATGGAGACATTTTAATGCAGTCGACTTTTTTTTTTTAATGCAGCTTTGTACAGCACCGTTCCCTGAGAAAGTGACTATGCGATGTCTTAGTGTTAAATTCAGGAGCTAACTCAAATCTTTCCACTTTCATATAAGGTTTAAGGAATGGAGTTAATATTTTATTTAGCAAATTAAAATATAATATTATGTACTGCAAAGTTGTGTGCCGACCTACCCATCAGACTGCAGATGAGCTACTATTCACTGCTCAAATTAAGCAGTAGGCATATTTCTGGTTCACTCTCAAAAGTAACGCACATACACACGAAGAAGGATAGAAGAAAACGAATGAGTAGTTAAAAATGATTACAGGCTTTAACAATACAAGATCAGACATTTTGGACAAATATTCAATTTAGAATTTACTAATCTTTTACTATGAGGACTCAAGCACTGACAGAAGTCAAGAATTTTGTGGGGTTCTCTTATGTTTGTCCAGTAGTTCTACATCAAAGTTTTTGGTCTCAGGGTGACAACAGTAGCAGCAGCAAAACAATAACAGCAACCACATTTACTGAGCATTGACTTTAACGTGGCACTAACAGAAGATGTCAACTTCTGCCGCAGGCTGCATAACGGCCCTCACAGGGGTCAGGTCCTAGTCCCTGGAACCCGTAAATTCGATCTCATTTGGAAAAAAGATTTTTGCAGATGTGATTAAGTTAAGGATCTTGAGAAGAGGAGATTATCCTGGATGATTTGGACTAGCCCTAGATATAAGCACGTGGATCCTTATGAACTAGAGGCAGTGGGATATATGAGACAGGAAAGTAGCAGGCAATGGGACCACGGAAGCAGACACTGGAGTAATGTCAAGGAATCCTGTCAAGTCAAGAAATGCCAACAGCACCAGAAGCTAGAGGTCAGAAACAGATCCTCCCACAGAGCCTCCAGAGGGAGAGAGCCCCTTTCCACATCTTGGTTTTGGCCCAGTGATACTGGTTTCTGGCCTCCAGAACTTTGAGTGAATAAATTTTGCTTTGTTTTAAGCCACCCAGTTTGTGGTAATTTGTTACAGCAGCAACAAGACACTAATAGAGATTTTAAGCATCCAACCATAGAACTAACAGCAGCATACTGCTGAGATTCCTTTACCAGACTCTCAAAATCCTTGATTTCTTTGTTCTGTGGGGGCTGCTGCTGGTGAGAATAGAGCTATTAAAGAATCCTTCCAATGCTAAGCATCACTTGTTGACATTTTTGCAAAATCTCTTCCATTGTCAGCCCTACCTACTTTAAAAGTTGGAATTGATACTTAGGTACAGTGAGTCAAAGTCTGACGTAAATGCCTTGGTTTTCCCTAAGTGGATTTTCTTAAATATAGCACTACAAATGCTGTTATTTCGATGTTTCTTGTTTAATTTATTTCACTTATACATTTTGAATCTACTAATGACTTAAAAATAGCAGTTTCTGTGAATATAATGAATACATTAAAAAAAGAATTTATCTTTTTTTTTGTTAGCAAAATTTTAAGAGCCTATATGTCTAAGGTATTGATTTAGACATCAGAGATTTAACGATACACATGACACCTTTCCTGACCTCACTTATATTCTTATTGAGATAAAAAGAAATATCATCAAGTCACAAAGAGTAAAAAGCAGGTCATGGAAACGCCATAAAGAGAGAACAGAAAAAAGGTCGATATTCGGGTTTCTGTTTGGATGATTAAAAAAAAAAATACAAAAACAAAACCCAGCAGTGTCATTCACTGACACAGGATCTATGGGAGAAGAAGCAGACTGGAGAAGAGTGATGGGTTTGAGGTACCTATGGAACATACAGATGGGCCCGGCACTAAGAAGACAGATCTAGAATGAAGTCATGGGTTTGGGAACTATCTGAACATTGGTTGTAGTTAAAGTCCTAGGGATGGAACTGATTGTTCCTGGAAATTGTGTGCAGGGAGAAGAGACGCCTGGGAAAGCACAGGGCTCATAAAGCATAAGGCATATCAAGAGAATGATGACTAAACCAGTTTGAGATTTAAAAAGGTCTGATCAAGGAGATCAACTGAAAAAGTCTGTCCAATGAGGATGACTTTTAAAATGTCAGACTTAAAGTTTAGGCTTTGTTTTTTCGTAAGTAATGAGTAATGTTAGATGTTTTGATTGGGAATTGATATGTAATTATAGCTATGCTTCATAAGGTGAGCCCTGGGTGGTGTGAGGATGGACACTGGAGAGAAAAGCAGAGGGCAGGAGTTTAGTTGGAAGGTTACTGTGATGATCTACTAGGATAAGAGGTATGGAGGTCCTGGAAGAAGTCTCAAATGTACTAAATAAAACTGGTATCAAAAGCACCTCTTTGAGTGTTTATTTCTGCATTAAAGTCTTGCATTTTGTATGAAAAGGTGAAAAGAGGAAAGTGACATGTCATGAGGAACAATTCAGTGTATGGCATGACCCAGTTTATGTGCTGAGACCTTTGTGGAAGGGGATCAGTGAGGCGTGCAGTGCTGAGTCCTGGCAGTTGAGAGGAAAGTTAATAATAACCATCTCTGCAGGATGGACAGTGGCAGCTCACTGAGCATGTTGTTAAGGGCCGGCAAGAAGTGAATGAAAAGAATTATCCCTTCTTTCCTTTTATGGAGATGCTGACAGATGAAGCACATTTAACTCAATGAACCACAAAGTCCAAGGCTAACAGTTTTACTTGGTAATTTGCTTCCTGAGATCACTGCTAAGCTGATATGGGCGGTGGGCATGGTTCCTTTGATCTTGGAGTTTTCAATATCATTTTCAGACTTGACCAAGAGTTAGTGAGGTCTTAGGAACATCCTAACAAAGGCTCCAGGTTCTGTAGGTAACCAGGATGATAATTCTTAAGTATTCAAAAAATTGTAAGGCTGTGTGTGACAGTTGGAAATATACTCTTTGGAGTCAGTCAGATCCGGGTTTGAATGCCATTTTTTTTTTTTTTTAACATTCTAGATTTTAATAAGAATTTGGGCAGTCCCCATGTGCAGGACAGGGTAGACAAGTACATCACGTCACTCTGCCCCTGTGATCCTGAGAAAATTATTTAGTCTCCTTAGGCCTTAGAAAAAATGGGGCTAAAAAGATTTTGTGAAAATTTAATAAAATAATTTATGGCAAATTCAGTGCCTGAGAAGTAACTGATATACAATAAATATTAGTTCCCTTCCATATTGAGGTCACATCAAAATACTTATTGAAAATATGTTAAACAGAAGACTCTAGAGAAGGAAATCAATCCAGGAAAAAGGAGGAAATCCCTTAAGTAACAAAATATGAACTTTTGTTGGGGTTATTTGATTTGCTTAGTTTGTTACAACTCTGTCTGGAGGTATTTTCTTATTTTTACATGAATCTTCAAATATTTCTAGTCAGCAGGTGTTCTTCTAACTTCCATTCAAATATTTAGTTGGATAATGGAGAGAAATAGATATTTACATTACAAATAAAATCCCTTTCTTGGGTATATTGGAAGATGCCTTCACTTATTGTATATGTGAGGTAAATAACTCCTAAAATGAAACAACAAACAAATGCACGTCTAATCAATTTAGAAAATGTTTAGGAGGCTCCATAAACATATCTTCATCAATGCATGCTGCCTGCCAACTTGCCTGGAGTTTAAGAGTTAAGAGTTGCTATAACAACCAGCAGTCCTCTCAGCAGCCTTGGCACTCTGCTTTCTGAGATTTTTTTTTTTTTTACTTAGAAATATTATTACCTTGTCTGGTCCCATTAGCTCAGTCTTTGAAAGCATGATATTAGTAAAGATAAGGTAGGGAATTTAAAAGTATATATTAGCAACAAAATTCTACCCACGGGCCATCTTCTAAGGCAACTTGTTCATTCATTCAATACTTTGTGAAACTACATAGGAGACTTAAAAAAAAATAGAGCTCTGGTATTGATGTCTTTATTTTCCCACAAAATAGCTCAGGAAATTCAAAGAAAATTAATTGGAACATATGGTTGTGGTTCACAGTGGTCCCAGACATTACGGGCTCTGTGAAAACATTGTAAATAGTCTTGGAGTTCTGGGAGAAGAGAACATGGCTGATCAAGGCACCTACTTTCAGGTTAATTCCTCTAAGAAGGAAGCTTCATGGTGCCATGCAGCGCTTTTCAAAATATTCCCATTCCAGCCCTCCCACTGCCAGAGAGATGACAATGGTCATCCTGGGTGGCAGATGAGGAAAGGGGGTGTCTGCAGGCATGACCTGAAGCAACTGGTTGCAAAAATGAAATTTTTTTGAAGTCTGGCATTTTAATCTTAACATTTAAATACATTTGATACTCAATATCCACTTTCCTTCATACAAATAGAATAGATTCTACTCCTTCTTCCACTTGGTCCTGCCTCAAATCACTGAGTAAAACCGACACATTGGAAAGATATGTCCTGTTTTGTCTAACGACCTTGATTACGCCTGTACATCCGGCTACCCCTGCCTGGGAATGTTGAAAAGCCCAGGGGAAGGGGAAAGAACACAGGACAAGTTTTCCAGAGGCCTGGGCTCTTCTATATCAGTTCTACATTAAACATTTTTTAAAATTTATATCCTACTTATTTCTAAGAGGAGTTTGAAATAGCTTGTATGACTTTTGGAAAATCACACTTTGTGCCTTGGTTCTCATATTTATAAAAACAAAGGGGTATTCTATATGACCTCCAAATTCCCTTCTAACAGACTAAGAAACTAGCCCCTTTTATTCCAAACAAAATGTAAACAGGATCAGTGTATGATGGCATCAAATGTATCTAGTAGATGCAATGAACATTCTGGGAGGAAAAAAAAAAAAGAATATTCAGCTAAGGCTTGAGTCATAATGGAAACTCTAAATTAAAAAAAAACAACAAACCTAACCTTGGGAGATGGCTATAGCATAGAATCCATATATTTGATATGTGCTATAAGAAGAGGATATTTACTGAGAAGTGGAATTGCAGCTTCCTCCTGAAAGCTATCAATTCTCCAAGGCATCCCTAGCAAGCCCAAAGGCACACTCCCACCTCAGTAGACTGAATAATTTGCCTGTAAAATATCACGGTGAGATTAGGATACTGAATATGATGGAGAAAGGTTCACATAGGAGAGGGCCTGTACTGGAGATGCTCACGGAGATGACAAAGGCAATCTGACATTTTAGTAAGCCACTGTTTAGCATCATCCCATTCTCAAGTACTTCTCTTACTCACCTAATTTTTCTTCGATGTCTGACACCAATAATACTGATGCTTTCAGACTCTGGGATAGTAATAATGATCCGAATAGACTATCATCATTTACCATCATTCATTCACAAAGGAGAAAACAGTTAGCTATAAGTTTTTAGGGGGAAAAGCTGTAGCATCAGAAAAGCAAAGGGGACATGATGATCTATCCAGCGAAGATTTATAAATGTACTGTATTCCCTTTAAACATAACAACAACCTGAAAATGTTGCCTGTAAGGAATCCTTTTCCTCTCTGGAGGGAATTCATTGGCAATACCCAAGCAATAATCCTGGCTGTACCAAGGCCATGCGGTCTTGGAAATACTTGGCCAGGCTTCCATTCTCTCTAGAAACTTTGAAGACCCGGTGATCCCTTACATGGATGTTCAGCTGCCTTCTGGGTCTCCTAGTTTATTCCATACTTCTATTAGCCGAGGTTTGAGAAAGCTTTCTTTTTTGGTCACATTTGCCATTTCCCTCCACAGATCATACTTCCTTTTATAAAACTGCATTTTCTTTTGCTGAGACAAGAATGAACACAATTTATTTGAAAAGACACTTATAAAATGCATTACAAAAGATGCTACCTGTGAATCACACATCAAAAATGAAAACTAATATCACCTATGTAGAAATTCCAAGTTATTCCACCACTTGGTTGATTGTCCTTGGGCTAGGCGCTTAACCTCTCTGAATCTATTTCTTCGTCTATCGAATGTGCATAATACTTTCTCGTCTCGTGGGACTAATTAGTTAAAAAACACAGTAGCGACATACTGTAATGGAGTTCAAAAGCTAATATTCTATAAACAGTGTTGCGGCTTGCCACATGGAGACTGTATCTTTAGTGCCCTGTCTCAGCTGCATGGTTGGTGAAATTAGGACACAGACAATGAATGGGTTATCTAGGTCTCTGATTTAGGTGACCAGGAAATAGGGAAGGCCTTTACCTAAGATCTCAATATTTCCTACTGGAATGCTGTTGTGCATCCACACTGATGGCTAATTTGAACCTCTTTGGCTCCAGAGATTCTAGTCAATAAACAGGAACTGGCCTGTTCATCTGTACGTTCCTCTCAAATTGGTTGAAATAAATCCTCAACACTTGATCTTCCGACCTGGTTCTCAGCCACTCAGTGCCAGCTTGTGGTCTGGCATTATGAGAAATTTTCCAGTCTCTTGGGTGGAAGTAATTCAATCCTGCCATAGTTTATGGTAGAAGGGAGAGAGTGCACAGGGACAGGACCTAGGAAAACATGAAAAGTTCGGAGGCCTAGCAGGGTGACCTTGTGTAGCAGCAATCCAGGGGATGGAGTTGGATGTGATGGAGAAAGCCAAAGGACAGAATGTCCCAGAGAACAGAGCCACTCTTTGGCTGGGAGCTTGGAGGATGGTTAAAGAGTAGAAATGTTCTTTGTGTGGGTTCTTCTGGGTATGGTCAGGTCCTGAAGCAGGATGAGGCAGGTTGGGCTGTTTCAGGGCCAGGAAAGGGGGCCTTCCTCCTACAGAAGAGAACAAGAGCTGAGGAAGTGGTTTGGTTGCAGCTGAGGCTGGAGGAGGTCCAGTCTGAGGGTAGAGCTTGGTGCCCAAGCAGGGTATAACAGCAGCACAGCCCAGTTCGAGCAGAAAGTTCCCAGTGGCAGCCCAAGATAAAGAAACATTCAAGTGCATGTGTGTGGGTGGCATTCCTTTCCCAATGCCACAGGGGATGCTGGGTTAGGTGACTCAACTCACAGTTCCAGGCAGAAGGACATAAACCTGTCAATTGGTAGCAAGGCTTCAGTCATTTTATCCAAAGAAAACCACTGGCTACAGTGTTTGATAAAAAGAAATGGTCCATGTGATGTGGAGGATGGAACAAGACTCAAAGAGGGGCCCCAAGACTGAGGCTCAGAAATGAGACACGGTCTGCTATAGTCACCAGAACAGAGACAGTGCAACAGGGCCAGCTTAGCAATAAGAATTGTCTGATGTTCAGGCATAGAAAGTGGGTTAGAGTTTAAATATCTGCTGCTTTAGGAATGGACTGAACTTGAGAGTCAGTGGTCAAGGCTCAGTTTTGAGGTGACGAGTTAGTGATTCCAACTGCGGTGAAGAGGAGGTAGGCTCAAATTCACAACCCAAATGGGGAACAGAGAAGCTGGAAGGCAGTTCTCTCTCCTTCTCCAGCTCCCTCTCACTATCATTCTGGACAGAGACTCATAAACTAGTTTAAAACCTTTAAGTAAATCTGCTTAACTTGGATATGGAGAAAACAAGATAATGCTTCCTCCTTAAAAAGGGGAAGAATCTATCAAAATGGTATTGATCCTCCCACTTAAGACTATCCATCCACATTCATCGCAACATTTTAAAACATGTTCAGTATGACATTTGGATTTGAAGTGATGACTGCATCAAAGAAGAGAAATACAAAAACTTTTAAACTTACACATGCACATGAACAGGATGACTGCTCATCTAGGATTTATACTTGTGTTTATTATTTGAGTAAAATCACAAGTAATAGCTCCTTTTCTAATTTGAAATTTAAGTCATGGCTAATTTTAGAGAGACATGATAATCCTTTTTTTTTCAAACTTCTGGCCAGTTATACCAATTCTGTCAATTCATTGTCTCGTTTTACCCAAGCTACTGTATGACCTCTGCTGCATGCCACAGCACAATGTGTTTAAATGGCCCATCCAGGTAGACTGAGGGTTGCCACTTGTTTACTAACTTTAAAAAATCATCTTCAGTAATTTGTTCCACTTTTGTGTCTTAACAAGTGATTTTGCTTTGGGAAACACAAAAGATTAATCTTATATTTAGGAACCATTTGGTAGGGAAGCTGGTAGAGTAAAATTTAATTGTTTTTTTTATCCCCCTGAAGCTCCTGAAAAGATAGGACGTGAACCCAGTTCAGGTGGCAGCAGACATCCTTTTAGACAAAAGGCACTTTTACTTGCTTAGGCTGAATCCATATTTATAAGCCAAGTCATCCTTGGTTCCTCTCCTTTTCTCACTCCCAAAGTCACACCTTACCATGTCACATCTATTTTTCTGCCACCTTCTGTCCATCACTGTAGCCAGTGACTTTCTCAGGTCACCTAAGAGGCCCTCCTGCTTTTAGTACTTCTTTTCCCTCCACCCCTCCTCCATATGGCCACCAAAGTCAGGGTATTAATCCACAAATCTCATCATGACACTGTGCTACTCCCAGCATTTTTTTTTACAGAATTAAGTTTAAACCCCATACAGAGGCATTCGAGGGGCTCATGATTTGGTCCTAATTCATCCTGTTAACTTCATTTCCTACCTCTCCCATTCCAGACACACACACACTGAGCTCTCTATCTCTGAATGTGCTTGGTACTGTTAGTTCTTCGTGCCTCTTGGTCCACACTGTTTCCTCTGCCCAGAAGTTCTTCCTGGGTTTCTGCTGACCCTTTCAACCCAAACTTTAAGGCCTGGTTCAGAGACCACTTCTGTGAAATTGTCCCTGATTCCCACAGTCAGAGTGAAGTGAGACCTTCATGATGTGCCACAGCATGTGGAGGGCAGCTGTGCCGAAAACCAGCTATGCTGCACTGTAGGTAATTTGTTTGAGTCTGTCTCCCCCACTTAGCTGGGAGCTCCGGAAAACCAGTGGCCACTGCTCATTCATCTTTATGCTTCCTCCTGCTTCCCTACCTACTCATCCAATCTCCAGGGTCTAGTATAGTCCCTGACACACAAGAAATGCTCAACAAACACTGTTGGTTTAAAGAATGAGTGACTATATTGTACGAGATATCGTGAGTCCCTTTAGTTTGGCCTTCTTAACTTACTTAATGCTTAGTAAGGTAAATTCACTCCCAGATCTACCTTACTGACTTTTTGATTTCATTTCTCAGTCATTTCTCCCCTTTGGTATAAAATTGCACGGTATATACTGAAGTCTTACTCTTCAAATTACACCTAAATTTGAGGGTCTCGGCCTTTTGCCAAGCTCAAATAGTATATTTCTTGATGCTTTGGACTAAATCACCTGCCAGTGAAAATGCTCTGTACTTTGTCTCCGTTGTTTTTGCAGAGCCACCATTCCCGTAGAGCTCTTTTTCCTAATTTCTAGCTTAAACTTTTCATTAGATACAGACCATTTCTCCCTCTCATCACCTTCTGAGACTGTAAATTATCCTGTTTCTTCATTTATAATGGGAGCATATTTATTTTCTCTGATGATGGATCCCCCCTGAGCCTTCCTTTTTCTTAGCTACCTACAGAAAGTTAACTTCCTCAGTGGCAAATTAAGGACAGATTCCAAGCAGCCTGGGAACCAGGCTCTGTCACCACGGGGGGCCGCCCACTCAGCCTCCTTCTGTTCAACCATCCGAAAGATGCAGCTGCGAAGCCAGCCTGGCACTGAGCTGCTCTCCCCCTGCCTTCTCTTCCTCTCATGGAGGGAGTGGGGAAGTCCCTTTCTCCAGCAGGAACTGGTTGGGTTTGGATCCTGAGTTCTCTAGACTCTCCTCTCCTCCTCCTCCCCCACCCCAGCCACCTACCATCTCCCTCCCTCTTCCCTCCCACACCCAGGCCAGCAGTGACTGCGCTCCAGGACACCCCCTCCTTCCAGAACTGCCTCTCGGTTTCCATAGCAACAGAACATGTTGGTGGGAAGCAAAAATGCTGAACTACAACTAGTGTTGGGGCTTCAAGGAGGAGGTGAAATGTGGGCCTCTCTGGAGGCTGTGGAATGAGGCAACTGGGTGGGGGGGCACCCCAGTGAAAACTGGGGAGAAGGCAGTGGGGTGAGGAGCCCTAGAAGACAGAAGAATAGGGAGGCTCAAGGGGAAGGGACACTGGCAACCAGAAATAATCACTTTTGTTAAAAAATTTAACTAGGAGAAAAAATAGGAAGAGAGATTTAGGAAAAGTAATGCAAAATTATATACATATAAATGTATAAAACATACAGTGACTGTTTGAGCGGTGAAGTTAGGTATAAAACCAGGAATAGGTGATTTTATTTTAAAGGTGAGTGGGAAAAAGAAATAACGTAGTGGCAGAAAAGGGGGACGTTAAAGCTTAAAAATAATAACATGTGAAAAATAAAAGTAATGATAATGTTCCTGGGCTGGAAAACTGGCGCCTCGACATATTAGTCACCTGTTACTTATCTTCTCTGAGCTTGAGTCTGCTCCTGTATTTGGTCTTCGACCAAAATAGAATTATGATTATCTACCTCAAAAAGTTGGTGTGGGGATCTTATTTTTTAAACCATTGAGGTTGAGGAATGGCAATTCAGAGGACTTGGGGCTGGAAATTCAAGCTAAAATTCCTTGAAAACTGCACATTGTTATGTTTTCTCTGTATATGTATTTCAATTTTCCATATCTTTTAAGTAGATGCTATGATGATAATATGCACCTGAGTACACGGGGTCAGAGCACTATTTAGTCGTAGCTCTTTCATCACAAAAGTGGGAACTACCCCATTCCTTCAAATATCTTCTCTGTCTGTCTTTTTTTTGGGTGGGTAGTTAGGTTTATTTATTTTATTTTTTGGAGGTGGTACTGGGGATTGAACCTAGGACCCTGTGCATGCTAAGCATGTGCTCTACCACTTGAGCTATACCCACCCCCCCGTCTGCTTTTAACAAAGCCTTCTATGCTATTTATTCATTTCCTCTCCTACACAGTCACAGTACCATTGGCCTCATAACCTCTCATTTCTCTTGTTTCCCCTTAGTTCAAGAGGTTGCTGCAAAAATAATATTCCGTGTCCACAAAATGTTTATTAATCTGTCAATACTTTTTGAGTGAATGTCTGTCATTACTCCCTTCAAGACTCCAAGGCAAGAACAACTAGAAAAGCTGTGGCTTGATGAGAGATGCCTAAAAGTCGATTTACTCCAGGCTGTCTGTGCTATCTTAGAAGAAGGATTGCAAGTTGCTGCAGAGACTCAGCTTTGCCATGCCTCCCTCCTGACGTTGGGACAATAATAGCAAAGATGATGAGTGACAGTGGGGCTTGCTGTTCCAAGTGCTTTATGTAGATGGACTGATAACCCTCATCTCAGCCCCGTGGGATCAGTGGGCAGTTATCATTGTGTGTGTTTCCACATGTGGAAACTGAAGCACAGAGATAATAAAAAATTTACTCAAAGTAAGAAAGCTCGTAAGTCTCAGGGCTGGGATTTGAATCAAGGAAAAGTCTATCCTTTTAATCACTACATTGTGGCATGGAAGTAAATTTTATGGAGGAAATATCTTTATGGAAGAAATATCTGGGCTCCTGTAGGAACTGTGGCTTGATGCTGTTCCTACTGCTTTTTAGAGACAACTGTTCTTTCCTTACTTGGTATCATTTAATGAATAAAGTAGGAATGCGTGGCTATGACCCTGGCTTCCATTTTAAGAGGTGTACTGAGGCCACTGGTTTATAGTTTTTCCTCTTAGATCCCAGTGAAAATCTGGAAAAGGAATAAAAATGTCATGATCTTCCAACAATGAAGATAACTGGAGAAATGATCTATGAATATGAGAGATCTCAAAAGGCTCTGGAAGTCAGAAGGAGCATGGAAAAGTACCAGAAGGTGCAGGGAGGAAGAGACTGAGAACTGGACAGAAAGTGGGGATGAACTGAAGGTCTACGTATGGAACAGCTGTCTTCTCCTACCCCAATGCACATTTTCTCTTTCTGTCTTACCTACACACGTGCACACATGCACACACACACACACATCAGGCATTTATCTCTCTGTTGAGGCCAGAAAGAAAATAGTCACCTATTTTCTTAAGGCATCTAAAAAATCCTTCTGGGGAGAACTAGAGAAGTTAGTGTGGTGGCACTGGGATATCCTGCTTATTATAGGGACACCCTCCTCACTACAAAGTGAGGCCTGAAAGTCAAAAGAATGTGCCTGTGTACAGAGAGCTTCCAGTGAGCCTTTCCATTGCCTCTTCCTGAAATGTGAATGGAAAACCCCAGACTACTAGTCACTGACAGACAGCATGACTGAGAAATATCAAGTTAAAAACAAGCATGATAGAAAAACTAACTCTAGAGATAGTTCCAAGAAGAAAATCTCAAAGTAAAAACAACTAATCTCTAACTTGTATCATCCCTTGACAGGCCCGAAACAATGTCACATGTAAGGAAAAAGAAAAAGGTGCCATGAAAAAGGAATAGAGAAGAAGAAAGGGCTTTGGAAAGTTGAACACATCATTTCTAAAAGTTAAAAAAAAAATCAATGTAAAGATTGAACTCAATCACTTAGAGTATAAGATAAAAATAGAAAGAGGTGGTAAATGTGAGAGAAAGGATGAGACGTTGAGAAACGCTTGAGGAAATCCAGTATCTGGCTAAGAGGAGTTTACAGAAAGGCAACAGAGAAGATGAAGGGATAGGAACGATCAAAGAGATAATGGAAGAGGATGTCCCAGAATGTATTTTTATATTTGAAGTGCCTAAAAAGTGTGGAACAGATGAAAAAGACACCCACTTAGTCATGTGTTAGTGACACATCAGGACACCAAGGTTTAAAAGAAGATCCTGAAAACTTCCAGAGAGGAAAAAAGGTCATCTGCAAAGGAACCAAATCAGACCTCTCCAGAACCACATTGAATGCTACACAACAAAGCAGACATTACTGCCAAGATCTGAGAAAGACCATATTCAGCCTGGAATTACGTATTTAACCCACATATTAATCAGCCCTGGGCAGAATATAGGCATTTTTTGATTCACAAGGGCTTAGAAATTCACCTCTCCTGTATTTCTCAGTTATTTCTTTTTTAAAAAGTTATTTCAGTATGTGCTCCAGCAATACGAGAAATCAAATTAAGAGAGAGGAGAACATCCAAGAAACAGTGGATTCAATTCAGGGGTGCAATGAAGAAGATCCCAGAATGGTGAATGTGAGGCAGTCCCAGAGAATGAGTGCATCCTGGGACAGGAAGACTTGGGAGAGGGGTTCCTGGGAAAAAAAAAAAAACTGAAAAATAGTATGATGGAGACCGTGGAAAACCCAGGGACAAAATAAAGGCAGAAATGTAAGAGAAAGGAAAAGCAATCAGAAGTGATAGGGAAAAGGAAACAATTATTAGAAATAAATGAAAGATGAGTTCTAGGATATTTCTTATGTTTCTAGCTGCGGTGATGGCATGGATGGTGTGCTGTCTGGCTGTCATCACTATGCCTAAATCTAATCAGGTTGGGAGTAGGGATCCAGACACGGGGTTTTCATCCTGATAAGCATCCCCACTCCCTTGAGTGGCATGGAGGCAGAGAAATACTGGACTTCAAGTACTGCAATTCCACTGCAAGCTTGGACAATGAGGACTTCAGCAAGGACCACCAGAGAGCATGGCGTCATCTGTTTTCCTGGCCACACTTGGGCCTCTAGTGACAATAGAAGCCAATACTGATGGCAGCGGGATTTCATGCTGGCTCTGGCGTGGAGTCAAAACTAAGTTGATTTAAAACATAAAAACGTGCTATTTCAGAGCACCTAAGTTTGTGGGCTAAGATGCAGTCTGCAAACCTACTGGGGGTAGAGGCATGTAGGAGAGAGAAGCCATGATGGTATAAATGAGCTAAATCCTCATCTTTCATATCAAGCTGTCAGTTAATGATATTTAAAGTTGATAGACCTAAGAACGTATGCATATCATATGGAGATAACCTCCCGGTGGACTAAGTACAGAAAACGTTTAAGGTATGTGCAGCTGGAGAGTGGGGTCAGGGGTGGGACTAAGAGTGACAGACATTGTTTGCATTTACATTTTAGGTGGACATTTGTTTTGATTAAAAAAATATATATATATGTATTACTTCAAAATTTTTTAAAAAATGTGTATTCCCTTCTGACAGTCCTACTGTCTGAATTCCCTTGCTGCCACGTAGTTGTCTAAATTGTCCTTGTGTCTATTGTAAACCATCTTCTGGAATAGGGTGAGGTAATAAATCATTAACCAGTCATGGGCATCTACTCATCCATCTGTTAAACCTCTTCCACTTTCTCATTTCCAAGAGTGCTGTCTAGGACACAAGGGAGGAAGACCCTATTTAGAGCTGTCTTTGTCTTGGTTGTTGGGTAACAGGAAGCAGAGGAGCCTTAATTTTTAGCATCTAGACTTCGGCGCAAGACTGCTATTGAAATGGTAAACTCTGATTATAGCTTCTGAAAGTGCACTGTTTTCCCTGAGCAAGAGAACAGTCTTCTGAATTAGTATCCATACAATGCTTTTCAATGGGATCACTGACACCAGAAGCGGCCACTGATGCCAATGTAATTACCATCCCTGGGCTTGGCCTTGCCAGGCAGCACAGATAATCGCCCACAACTGCGGGCTGATGATTAGCCAGTCAGTCAACTGGAGCTGAATGCTCACTTCTGTAGGGGTGACAAGGGAGGAGAAGACCCTGCAGTGATCTTTCCTCAAGGCACTCCAAACAAAAAGGGACTGAGGGTGCAACGGGGGAAGGACAGCAGATATTCACACGTACCCAAAGACACAAGTAAATAAACATATCATTCTCAGTTACACAGAGAGGGCCCTGTACATCCAAGTTGGAGTGGAATAAAAATAGTCTCTTCCCCATCTGGTCCATGCTGACCTCTCTGGTTTTATGTTTTATGTCTTTCTGTTTTTGCTCCTAGCACCCCAACTGGACCCAAACTACTAGATATCTCCCTATGTGCCTCCATGCTAATTACATGCTGTTTCATTTGCCTGAAAGGCTGCTCTATCACTCAGCCTTTGCCAGGCTGTGAATTTTCCTAATCCATTATGAGGTAGTATAAGCTTGATCTCTTCTATGGTGCCTTTACTGAGTCACTCATTTTGAGGGCCTCCACTCTACTCTGAATTAAACTTCCAATCAGTTATAGTGCTAAAGGAATTTGTCTGTTTTCATGTTTGTCTCCAGTAGGTTGTAAGCTTCATGAGAGGAGTGACTAAGTATATTATTCATATCAAAAAATTAAAATAGTTGATATATGTAAAACACTTAGAATAGTTCCTGGAATATGAGCATTAAATAAGTATTTAAAATTTTATTATCATCATCATCATCATCATCATCATCATAAACCTTTGTATTTAAGAGCCCTAGCATTACATCTGGCACATGGAAGTGGCAGCTAAGCAAATGTATCCTCCTTTGAATTCTTGGAACATTTCAAATAAGCTAAGTTTTAGAAATGAGGAGGTTGACAGATGTTTTTGGCAGTGGTCATGATTCCAAAGTGAAAGTGAGGATGATTTCTTTAGATATTTGAAGGAGCAAAGGATCTAACAGGTGAAAAATCTGGTTTTAGAGGGTATGGGGCTATTCTGGATGATATGAAACTACTGAAAAACATTTGCTATTGGCTTTGAGACAGTATACTTGCCCTCAGAAAAATGGGCTCATTTGGAGACACACCTACTGTAACTCAAGTGACTTTGTTTCCTCCAGCATTATCTGGAAATAGAAGGCAAATCAGTCGGACAGATGTTGCCATGCTCATGCTCCCTTGCTATCTGTACGTGTGATGTGCACATGTGAGTTGCCATCTGGGCGAGCCTATCTGGGTACAGCGATGGATCATTAAGCTGTCTTACCATATGGGGCATGTGTAGCATCTGAACCACGATTTCACAAGGTAGGTAATGCTTTCATTCAGAGGCATTACACGATCCCCAGGATTGTTGCCAGATCAGCATCTCTTTTGTTCTATACACACTATACACATTTTGCTACCTCACCATCTTTGTTCATGATTCCATTCAATCTTATATCATTGGTCCCATTTTCACTGTTTACATGAATCCGACCTAAGCCCACTTTCTCCAGAGAGTCTTCCCTAATCACTCCAGCTCATCGAAATCTCTTCCTTCTCAGGACTGGGAGAAATTCATAGAATTCTAACACTCATTTCTCCCACAGTTACATTCTATGCTGTGAAAAAATTTACAGTTGTCCTTTATCGCTATTTGAATTGCTATTTAGCTGTTAAGTATGCTAGTTGTAGCTCCCTGAGCAGAGAAGCAGTAT
Organism: Camelus bactrianus; assembly: GCF_048773025.1. NCBI lineage: Eukaryota > Metazoa > Chordata > Mammalia > Artiodactyla > Camelidae > Camelus > Camelus bactrianus. Next base: position 36,235,703 of record NC_133550.1, on the reverse strand, counting down.
CTTTAACAGAAGCCTAGTATGCCTCTCTGTAGTCTCTGTTACAATTAGCACAGTTTGATGAATACAGTAGGTACTCAATAGGTGCTTCCTCTGGAATGAATGGATAAATCTCCCAGGAGTCCATTCAAAGAGGTTTTCCTAGGATCCCCTTCACAAATGTTCATCTACTTCCCATTCTAGACCGTCAACACATGTTAGAGGGTAAAAGATGCAGATCTGAAATCCATAAATTTATACTGTAAATGCCAAAGTCTTCATAGTCTGAGTTGGTTAATATACTTCACAGTATTTGCTAATATACTTTATAGTCTGAGTGCAAGTTTAGGGTAGTTATCCTTGAGAACAAAGCTACTAAACTCTAGAGTATTCAAATGTTCTCATAAAAAATATCACAATTTGATCAACCATAATTAAGGAAACTTTATTGTTGTGAGCAGGTGGGTGTCCTTGAGTATGTTTCTTAGGGATAGCACTAAATTCAACCTAGTTTCTTGGAAGTCCCACATCACTCTGCCATCAGTGCACACTACTGCATGCACTTTAAGCCTGAAAGGTTTAGTTCTTTGACTGTATGTGCGGTCGATTGATCAAGGTCTGTGATGAGTAAGTGTGAATTACAGTGATATAACTTTCCAAAATCCTTATGAGTTATTTGACATGAGGTCACTGAGATAGGTGGGTTATGGGTATTTTGGTGTTCCTAGCATAATTCATAGAAGCATTTCCTTTCTATCTAGTGTATTAGGAGGGCAAGAGCAATGAAGCCTTGTGGCAATTTCTGTGTATCACTGCGCTGCCAGTAATTCCAAAGTGGCTTGCCAGCTAAGTGGAACAGGCACTCTTGTCACCATCATGATTCTTTGCCTACTGAAAGCACACTGCTAGCCTTAATCTACTTGTCACCACAACCTTGTGAAACAGCAGTGCTATCTCTTATTTGCACTTGGGAAACTGATGCTCATGGCAGTTAAGTGACCAGCCCATGGTCTCAACAGCAAGTAGGAGAAGGAATCAAACTATGAAAGCAATCCTGTGCCTTAGAGTACAACTGTTTTTCTAATTCCTATTGAGTGTAATGATTACAAATCTCAAGTAAGTCCTGGAATTTTTACTCTGTTTTCCTTGTAAATTTTCTTTCCCACTTTCTGAAATTACTCTTTAAGTTCTTCACTATCTTCAAATCTTCCACATCACTGTCTCATAATTTCCTAGAAAATAGAAACCTCTGAAGGAAACATACCTTAATATAGTCTCATCATCCTATATACAAATCATTACAGCACCCATTCTCTCTGTCTTCCCTCCTGTTACGATAGGTATGACCCCATCAAAGACAATTCTTCCACTTGTCTCTGCTTCCCACCCTGCTCTCACTTTCATTCATTCAGTCAATCCCTTTCTTCTCCAATACCAAGAGCTCCCTTTCTACCTGACCATTCCTTTTAGTAGCTAAACATGACTCCAGTCTCTCCTGTTTAGAAAATCCTCCCTTTGACACTCAAATCACTCTTTAGCCACTTGCTTATTTCTGTGTTTTCATTCTCAGCAAAACTTCTTTCAAGAGTTGTCTACTCTACTACTTTAATCCAATGGAGTATGGTCTCTGTTCCTCTTACTCCATGGAACATGCTCTTGTCAAGTTCTCAGTGGCCTCTGCGTTACCTCTCTAGACTCATTTCACTTGATTGCTCATCATTATTCTATCCAGCTTTCTTGTGGGACAAGTTTGGGGGGAAAGATCATTCCACTTTTAGATTTCACTTTGAGGGGTTAATACAATATAAGAAAGTAGAAAACTTTTGCATTTGTTAGTATAAATGAAGTCACCTAGGGTGAATGTGTGGAGGGAGAAGAGAAGAGGGAAAGGGTTGAACCCTAGGGAACAGGCAGAGGCAGGAGGTCTATAAAGGAGCTGGAGGAGGGGGTGGCTGCCGGGGTGGGAGATGTCAAGGATATAAACACCAAGGAGGGAAAGAGTGGTTAGCAGAAACAAAGGCCACAGAAAGATGGAGTAAATAAGGCCTGGAAAGAGTGTATTGTATTTGGCAATTAGCAGTTTGGTTCATTAGTCACCATTAAAAAATCATTTCAGGATGCTGACAGAGGCTAATTGTATTGAGGCCTGATTATACTGAGTAGAAGAGCAAGCCAGGAAGTGCAGACATTTCTTACGAGAAGAGTGGCTGTGAGGGGAAGAAGAGTGAGCAGGGAAAGTTTTGGAAAAAAAATGAGGTTATATCTGAGCTTGTTCAGAGACTGCAAAGAAGAAGGCTTACCTAATGTCACACCATCTATGCTAGAACTGAAAGTAGAATTTGTCTCCCGCATTAGATGAGATAATATATAGGTAAGAGTTTTGAAGACAATGAAGAGCAATGAGAATTTAATATGGTATTTTCATTTCTGCCGTGTCATAATTACTTGCCAGGAATTAAGTGGAGTACATTTTTTTCCCTATATGACATACCCTTCATCCCATTTCCTGCCAAAAGAATCTCACTGTTACTCATTCAGCAGTTTTAAAATGATGGAATTGGTGTAAATGGCCTTTTGTGTGTTTCTTTTTGGAAGAGTGAGGGATTTCTGGGTAGATTCTGACCAGCCTGCACGTTTTTGTTCGCCTGTTCTGAGCTAACAGGCAACTGGGTGGGTTATACAGCTACACAGGCCTGACGAACACCAGATGCTCCACTCCTTCTTCAAAGGGTTACTTCTTTCTGACAGAACAATGAGTAATTAACTCCTGTTGAATAAAACCTTGAGCTACTTTAGATTCTAGGTCTCCTAATTCCAAGAACTCCTTCAAAACTCTGGAAAGGCAAATCTTATTCTTCCTGCCAGCCATCTAAACAGACATTGGCTTATAAACCCAAGATACTTTAGATAGGAATCCTAATCATCTTTGCTCAGTTTGACAGAAGGTAAAAGTTTAACCATCTGAAATTTAATTCTGTGGACTCAAGGGGAAGAAATCAATGACCTGCTATTCAGAAGCCTATATTAATAATTCATTGCATTTTTCTCTCCTTCTAATATGCTTCTATAATTTATAAGTAGAGTCATAAGGGCTCTTGTTTCTCAGTACTCTTTTAGATCATATGCTCTTAAATGAATGGATAGTTCCCACTGTCTATGATGTGCATGGTACACACAGACCAGATTAGGAAGTCTGAGATGCAGTCAGGGGCCTGTGAGCAATGACCTGTAAGACACTGTTTCTATGTCTCTCTAGCTTGAGTTTTCTTGTGGGTAAAAATTTGTAGCTGCTCATAATGGTAACTCATTACATCTTAGAAAGACTTAGATTCAAGGGCAAATCATGTCTTCCATGAACATTGTTCCTGTTTAATGCAGTGTTTCCTGCATGCGTGGAATGACCCCCATCCAGAAGATCTCATGGTCTGAGGACAGACCTGACCTGGAGGTGCACCTGTATTTTTGTAACCCTGTGTGTGGTGGGAAGTTTCCTTAGTCTGGACTACCTATTCTCTGCATGAGGCAAGTTTTTTCTTCTCTCTTTCCTCTCTTCTTGGTTCTCCTCTGAATCATTATCCCCTCCAAGAACAAGAAATGCTTATGCTACTTTTATTCATCCAGAACCATAACTTTCTCACTTGCCCACAGATGTTGCACAGCCACTCTTATTGAAAATCTTTTCCCTTTGGACTCAGACTGACCTGGGTTTGAATCTTGAGTGCTTTGGGACAGATAATTATCTCTTAATAACTAAATTTTGTCATTTGTAAAACTGGAATAATACTACATACTTTGTAACATTTGTCGGAGAGGGAGAGTCTGTAAAAAAAAGTATATAATAAGCTCTTGATAAATAGTAGTTATATTATTAAATTGGTTATATTTTATTTCCTTCCTAAAAAACACTACTTATTTAAGTCACTGATTCCTTTGGGATGTCTCTATCAGATAGTTATCAACTATAAGGATGGCAAACAAATGAACATTTCTTGTAAATGTGATTTATTTAGGGGCCAGCAAACTCTGCAAAGTAAAATGGAAATAATGTAGGACTAGAGAGGTAGGAAGTTCTCAGTTCTGGCCTTGCTGGTTCTCACCTTAAGTAGCAGTGTGTCCTTGTATATGATTATCCATCATGCAAAACTATAAATTGTCAGGAAGATTGCATTTATCATCAATGAATAGAGTAACATCAGATCCTTTAGACATTTTAAATTTCATATAAACCTCTAGTAGATAGGTTTTGATTCAATTAAGCAAGTATTTATTGAGGGACTGTTATGGATTGTGATTGGCAATGTGCAGGATAATAAACAAAGGATGCATATGCATGCATTCTTATTGAGGACTGCTATTACTGGACAGTGTCCCTCCCTCAAATTCATATGTTGAAGTCATAATCTCCCAGTACCTCAGAATGTGACTTTACCTGAAGACAAGGCGTCTAGAGATAGTTAAATCAAAATTAGGTCGTTAGGGTAGACTAATCCAATATGACTGGTGTCCTTTCTAAGAAGAGGAAATTTGGACACAGATATGCACAGATGGAAGACAATGTGAAAACATGGGGGGAAAAAACCTCTAAGTCAAGGAGAGAGGCCTATAACAGATTCTCCTGAAAGCTCTTGGAGGAACTGACTCTGCTGATACCTGCTGACATCTCGGACCTCCAGCATCCAGAACTGTGAGACAACTTGTGTCACAGTTTGCGACGCTTTGTTAGGGCAGCCCCAGTACATTCATATGAGGACCAATTATGTGCTAGTGACCAGGAAAGTAACACTGAAACAGACAGCATCTTTACTCTCAGGGAAGAAAGAAGTAAAGAAGCAGCTAATTCAGCCCTGGATGATAAGCCTGCTCTACCAGAGGTCTGAGCAGGGTGCCATGAGAGGCCACTGAAGAACAGCTGAGCAATACCAAAGAATTTGTTTGAAAGGGTCCCCAGAAGGAAACTGTAAGACAGTTTTTAAAGAAAGAGTGAGCCAGGCTCAGAAGGAGTGCAAGAAGGTATTGTTCCGGGCAGAGAACAGTGTGCATAAGATGCAGAGTGTGCAAAGGCAAGGACTTGTAAGCTAGTGTGGCACAAGTGTAAGACTATACTAATTCAACATGGCCAGAGCCTGAGACGGGGAAAGATGAAGCTGAAGAGGTGAGCAGGGCAGAGGAAGTCTCCACAGAGCAGATGGAGGGACCAGGGCTTTAGGGAATGAGTCTTCCTTGAATAGGCAATTGGGAGGAGATAGGCTATGTTAGGTAGGAGGAAAATCATGAAAAAAAAATGGAGGTATGTATTTGTTTGGCAGTGACGTTTCGGTCTTGGTAAAGCAGAAGTCCTCTTGAGAAGTAGTGGGGAGGAGGTGGAGAGATAAGAAGAAGTTAGATAAAGAGGTCCCTCAAAGGAGCAGAAGCCCAAGCTGGGAGGGCTTGAAGGGCAGGTCAGTGTCCTGTTCAGTGTATGCAATCTAACAGGGGCTTTAGATACATTTGTTGAATGAATGAAGGGAGGAATGATGAAATAGTGTGGTTTGAAGTGAATTGAGCAGGGACTTTTAGGTCCAAGCAGTTTGGTTTTGAAACCTAGATGCTGGCTGGACAATTTTTAAAACTTTATCTTCATTAATAGTATGGGGATACTAATAATTACTGATAGTGATATGGTGAGATATACATGGGATAATTTATATGAAACTAAATAACTAAGTAAAACTTAAAAGTGCCATCCAATCAATATTTATTGAGAAGCTACCGTATACCAGGCATTGTGCTAGGCTTTAGGAATACAAAGATAAATAAGACTCACTCTCTGCCTCTAGGGATCTCACTTTCTGGGGTGGGAGGCAGATATCTGAACAGATAACATAATTGCAATGCAACCTAATGAGGCCTAGCATAGGACTAAGAAAAGGATGCCAGAGGTGCACAGAGAAGGGGCGGTTATGACAGAAAGGCATTGGGGAATACTTTCTGGAGGAAGTGATGCTTAGGCTCAATCATGAACAATGCTGCACAATGAGGTGAAGAAGAAAGAGAAAGGAATTCCAAACAGAGGGAATAACAGGCTTCCTCTGCAGATGTGTTTTTCTAGCTCCTATGCCTGTGCAGTTCCCTTGCTGAAAATATACTCCAGTCTGATTGGTTAGAGCAAAAACACCCTCTTGGCTCTTGTCAGACTCCTGAAGGCTGGATCTCGCTCTGAATATCCTCAGCTATTGGCCGGGTTCTTCTGAAACCAAAACAGACCTTCAGGAATCTTGCTGGAGCCATCTGCCTGATTCCTGACTCCCCTTTTCTTTCCTTTTCTCCTTTCTTCCTTTCCTTCCTCCTTCCTCGTTTCATCAAACATTTATTGTGTCTACACATTTAAGCCAAGGGCTATCCCTGGAGACACAGAGGATCAAAGCATACTGCTAACTCTCAGGGAGTTCAAACTCAAGTGCAAGGACGGCAAATGATGGCCCATTGACAAGATCTGCCTGTTTTTTGTAAATAAAGTTTTATTTGAATACAGCCAGGCCCATTTATTTATGTCTTATCTATGACCACTTTCATGATAAACAGCAGAATAGAATAGTTGTGACAGAGATCATACAGCTTTCAAAATCTAAAACATTTACTATCTGGCCCTTTACAAGACAAGTTTGCTGACCCCTGTTCTAGTGTTTGTGTGTGGCAGAGCTGGTGAGTTTAGGTGGGCAAGTAAATAGGCAATACAGCCCAAGAAGACAAGGGGTAAGAAAGGGAACTACAGAAGAAGGGTTCCTGGCCATACCTGTAGAGACAGGGAAGAAGTGACAGCTGAAAGAAGGGACAACCAGGCTAAGAACTAAAGGATAAAAAGGAGTTAAGAGGGGAAGGAAGGTAATTTTCAGCAGAGACAGCAGCATGTGCAAAGGCCAGGCAATGACAGAAAAATACACAGTTCTAGAGAATGGTAAAGAGAGGAATGGTAACAGATGAAGCTGGAAAATAAGTTGGATTTGGCAGGTCATAAAAGATCCTGAATATGAAAGCCATATGAAGGATTTTGTAAATATAATCTCCCATAGGTAACTGAGAATCATTGAAAGGTTTTAAGCAGAGGCATGCTAAAGCAAATGTGTGCTTTAGAAAGATCACTTTGGAGCAATTATTCTACAGTAATACTTAATATTTGTTGGATATTTATTCGATACTAGGTCTGTGCTAAATGTCTGGTATACATATATGTGTTTGGAAATGTTTATTGAGTAGCTGGATAGCACTGGGCACCAGGAAGAAAGAGACGAAGAGTAGGGACAGATGTGGATCTAAGAAGTAATGGTTTCTCTAGTGGATGGACAAGTTGAGCACTGCCCGCCTTCAAAAGGAGGAGGATTAGGAAAATAGGAGTGATTGGAAAGGGCATGTAATGTCACAGACCCCAAATAAATTTCAGTAAGGGAATAAATACCAATAAGGAGTAGATAGTAAAAATCAGATGTTGTAAAGAGGCCAAAGAGAAATAAAATGAAAAAAAGAGGGGGTGGTGGGATTTGGCAAGAAGCAGCTCACAGCTGACTTAAAAGAGGACAATTTTAGCTGAAGAGTTGGGAAGCAGGCTGGATTATAGGGGTCAAGGAGGTGACTGGAGATGAGAAAACAGAGGCCATCACCACTGAACATTAGTTTGAGAGATCTGTCTATTTAAAGAAGTAAAGAAATGTAATTGTGGCCGGATTTCTTAAAATTAGTCTGTCATTCAGCAGTTTTAGTAAGTTTTTGGATTCACGAAGTAAATTCCTCATCCCAAAGTCCGGGTCATTTGAAGCAATACTGGAGACCAAATTATGCAAATATGCTGCATGACTAAATTAAAGGCCATTTCATGTGAGCATTAGTTAGGAATGGGAGTTGTAGTACTGAATTATTAGAAAATGAGGCAGCATATTTTAATGCTTAAGTATGCAATCAGAGTACCTTCTGGGTGGGAGAAAAGGCTCTTTTCTTGTTAGTGTCACCGAATTAGAATGGCGGCTACTGTTTTTTCTGAAGGCCATCCTTCTCAAATGACCATCCCTGCACATGTCCTCGTTTCTGACTTTCTGCTGCACAAGCAAGCAGAGTCCTTCCGAGGCTAATGAGATCTACAAGAACAATTAATAGCTGTGCCAGCACCACTATTGTACCCTGCATCTTTAAAGAGCTCAAAATATTAAATAACAAGCCCAAAGAACATTTCTCCCGGATCTTTCATTAGATTGATTTTACAGGTGAGTAAACCGAATCATACAGAAATGAGACAGTGGAAATGAGAAATCTTACTTTAGTTCTCTCTCTCTCTCGTATCACTGTGAGGCTACTGCCTATTATATTTGTAATTAAGCTGTTGTCCAAATAAAGAATAACTCCCTCCTGGCTTTGACTTTTGGTTACCAACAGATCTTAAATGCTTATAGTTGAAAAAAAACTTTTTTATTCTTTGCAAAAGTGGGTGTATAACTACTGGCTTAAATGAGTTTGGAAAATTAAAGCTGCACTTCTGATATGAAGCCACCCACTCAATTCAGAGCCTAGCCTGTTTCAGAAACAGGAAGCCGTAGGGAGTGTGGCAGGTATATTTCTTTTATACCTTTAAATCTCAGTACCTTTATAACATTTTCTTAAGCAATGTTTGAAACAGGAAATCATCACGGAGGTTATTAGTCTTACCCTTTAGAGACAATTTATTTTTCTGCTTCACAAATTTAACTTCTTACTTGGATCATGATATGCTGCTAAGATACTTAAAAGGTCATTTTATCAGGTCAACCGCAAATGGTGCTCGTATTACAGAAAAGTTATATAAGAGCAGAAAAGAGAAGTCTATTAGCATGTAAAATATACCACAAAAATGAAAAAAAGTTTTAATTAAATACTTATAAGATCAATCTTGCTCAGATCTTTAGCTCAGTGGATGACTTCCAAGGACTCTGTGACTCCACTTCAGTATCTAACAGGCAGTACTCGCTTTGACCTTCAGTTCTTTATGAAGGCTATCTACCGAAGTGTACAGAATGCCAGTTCACATAGGGCTCCTGATATTATTTTTATATCTTACTCTGTAAAGGCTGTATTTTGAATATTTTAATAGTGGTTAAAGCATCCCAGGCCAACCTCAATAGCAATTACTTGAAACATAGGAGATGTTTAAAAAATGAGTTGGTATAATTTTATTCTTCCCCCTTTTTAATTAGAGGTGACAAACATGATTGTTAGCTAGTTATCATGGTGAAGATATGGGTCAGTCTTCCAAGTAATATAAACTTCTTAATATAGTCTTTGGACTATAAATCATAACACAGCCAGTGTTTTGATGTTATCAGTACTTTTATCTTCTTATATTCCATGCGATGTTAGATTTTTACCTCTTCCATTACCTACTGCAATTTGTTGCTAAAAAAACAATTGCTAGTAAGTAATATGTTGAAGAATGGTGATTATATGGAAAGATGAGGGGCAAGACCCTCGTGACATAGGGTGTGTATACACGTGTGTGAGCATATGAAGCAATGTATGCACAATGTCCATGCAAATAATATGATAGTTCTGAGAGCAATACTGTAACCTGCCTGAGGTCAAAGATCATGTATCATTTACTGCTACATCGCTAGGAATTAAGACTGTCCCTAGCCCACAAAAAATATTTATGGAGTATTTATTGCGTGAATGAATGAAGGGTACTAATGCTCTATGTTTCCACTGGTAAAACAAGGCTTCCAGTTTAAAAATGAGGCTGGAGGTCCATCTACACCATTCTGCTGTGCATCCAGTTTTTATGGGGAGATTTCTGGGTACACAACATTATGCTAGGAGTGTGAGAAAGGAAAGGAAATTGAATCCGCAGAACTTGGATCTGAATAGCTTCCAGTTTTGGGGAGATGATATATATACAAGTGAAAACTTAACTCCTAATTCTAGAGAGTGAATAATGGCATGCCAAATGTAATTTTTCATGCTGAATACAACCAATACATGAGTTCAGAGAAAAGAGAGGCTGCTAAGGACTGGAATCCTCAAGCAAAGCTACAAAAACAAGGCAGGAACTGAGTTACACTTTTGAGGATAAAAGACAGAGAGAAAGGAAAGGAAATAGCTGCGGAGGCTGAGGCAGAGTACATATGAGCCGTCATCACGACAAGGATAGGTAGTTTGAGACTTAAATTTTGGGAAGCAGTCATCAGGCTAGGAAAAGAGATGATGGTAGAAACATATATAATAAGGAAGTAAACAGCATGTGCATTTTGTATAGTAATCACTTCACACCTAAACTCCTTGATGAAAAGAAATGTAATGTCGAAACTTAGACACATTTTGTGTGTTACAAAGTTGGGGAAAATGGGTGGGATGTCAGAGGACTATGGCAGTATTCCCCAAGGCCAGTGAGTACAGGCAGACGTGCCTAATTGGAAGGGAGCTGATGATGTATGACTTCAGAGAGAGCAGGTAGAGTGGGGCTCGGATAAGTCTTCAGACAAAGGGTTCTGTGTTGAAGGAACTTCTGGTTGCAACATGGATCTGACTTTTCCAAAGTCTTAGGTGACCCCATGTACTTTTGCAGCTATTCTTTGTACCAATTTCCATTTATTTTTTATTTTTTAAGAATACATAAGGGTCAATACTGTGCGCACAACTATTCTGCAAACCAGAACCAAATACACAAAGGAAAAGTTTGGAATTTTGACTTTCAGCTATTGAAAAATAAAATTTGACACATCAATAAAATCAAGGATAAGTTTTAAGAGCCCAAAGAAGCAATGATTGATAAATATTTAAAAATAAATGGGGGTCCTTCTTTTCTAACCATGTTGAGGAATTGATGTAATAAATCTTTATTAAAGTTAATCATAGCCTGGTGCATAAATCATCCATATGTTGTGCTTATGTGTAAGAGCACGTAGAACAGAGTTAACAAAATTTTTTTCTTAAAGCTTTCAATAAATACTTTGCAAGTTACTTATATGGACACTTTGAAACTCACATTTGTTAATGGAATACTGATTAAATGAAAAATTGACTCGAGAATGTTTCCTAAATAAAGTATGTCTATGCATGGATGTACTATGATTTTCAACCAACATTAATTATATCCTTTTGCAGTCTCTACTGTCTTGTTCTAAAAAGCTAATAAGACCTGCACTACATCATAGTTAATAGGAGTGTGGTGCTTGTTGCTTAGGCAACAGGATGAATAAACGCAGGTCAGAATGTGCTTCAAGAAAAACAAAAGCTAGAATATGATACTGAGTGAAGACCAAGCGGGTCTAACAGATTTTTCACCACATTAATGAAATATTTCTTAAAGTTGGCTGATCATATTAGGGTACTTTAACTAAGTTCATAATTAAATAAATTAGATTATGGAGATCAATAAATAATTTTTATAGAGGCAGAAATTGATTTTATGATACGAGTAGTAAATAAATGGTGTATAGCTACATGTAAAGTAATAATTGGTAACACCATTTTATGATTTGCTTCATTTTCATAATTAACTCCTCTGAATTACAATTCAAAATTTTAAAGTTAATTCTACCTCATGTAGAAAATATTTGATTGATTCATCTGAAATAACCATGTTTTCTTAATTTCTGGAAAATTATATACAATACTTGAAATTAAAAAAATTAAGACAATTATCTATGGAAAAGATCAGACCTTGGTTTTGTCACACATGTCCAGGATTTTTGCCTCCCAGATCAATTTTGGGATGCTTATACATATCTCATTCATGAATACTTTTCTACGATCTCCAAATGCTTATTTGAAACCTGTTTGATTAACCTTTGAATTGGGCTTTCAAAAAGAGATTATATTTGTTCAAAAGTATTAAACATTCAGAAGAAAATTATGCTGAATTCAAATCTTTCAAAGCAGACAAATAATCCAGAGAATCCAAATACCTACCTAACTTCTCATGGGACCAGAATAAATTTGGACAAGGGTTTGAGGAGTGGAAATGAGAAAGTCTTATTTCAAGCAAAGGTAAGGAGAGAGAATAAAGACTTATCAACATGTGCAGTAAATATAAATAACGATGAAAAGACTTTCATTCTGTTTGACAGTTCCTCTAATTCTTAGCGTCATGTTTAGTGCCCTAAGTCTGTCCTAATTCTGCTCAGTGTCCTAAGACTCACAGCAATTGAAGCAATTTCACTTTTTCTCTATTTCAATACCCACAATATCAGTCTAGTCAGTGACAGTATTCTTAGACATGAGAAAAATAACAGTGGCTTTATATCTCATTATAAAAAATAGGTTCATAAAGGATTCTATGGATAGAATTACTTATAGCTCATAAGTCTTACTACTTTATGTAGCTTTTTAGAAAAAGCTCACAGGGCACACATATTTTTGGAGAAGAAGCAGAAGTTTAACAATTAGAATAATTTTCAAATCTACAATAGTCAAGACAAGCTTGGAGAAAATAATCTCAAATGGAAATAAAAAGACATGACCAGCTCTCAGTATCGTGTTATCAATTCTGTCATTAATAAGCTTCAGGTGTTAGCCCCAGCATTTTATTTGGAAATGGCTATTGTTTCTGCAAGCCATTTATGTGCTACATGCCTATATTATATAGCTCTCTCTAAATTTAGGGATCAGTAATATTGTGTGATGGGACCTTAAAAGCAAGGAAAGGTATTGAGGACTGTGACGTAGCTTAACAAGGGAAACTGATGAGCACTGGGGGTGGTATGTAAATGATTAGAAAGCTGTATTATGGGTCTGCACATCTCCCCATCCTCCTTCCTCACCTATATTCATCACAGTGGGAAGTTGGCACACACCAGATTTAGTTTGCAGGCAGACCAGTATTCAGAAGTACACTAATGTTCCTAGTCCATCAGCCTCTCTTTCTAGATATTGACAGTTAACTGACTGAAGTGTTAGTTTTTTACCTACAGAAATAAACAATACCTCATTGCTCTTTAATCAGCACGTGAAGTAAGTGAAAGCTCTCTATAACTGACCATCTGAAGCAGTTTGCTAATGAACTAAAGGTCATCCACACAATTTAAACTGCTTATCAGACAATTATCAGGGAAAAAATGATCTTCACATGGTAAACACGACAAATTGTCTAATTAACCACTAAAATGCTGATGTTCAAATGAAATAATATGTTTTAGGAACCTAGAATTAACTGAAGAGTGCTATAATATAACTGGGTATTCCAAGATTACAAATTTATAAAAATCACACAAAGAATGACAGGGAGAATATAAATGTTAATCTTTCACTGCCTATAAATAGTACTCGCACCGGTTCATTCATATAATACACATGTATATGGATGCACATAGATCTCATTTTTCAGCAAGTGTCTATATGTACACAGTAAGTTCAGTCCTAAGGGCATACGATTTTCTGATGCAGTTACACATATAAAACTGACCGGTTTTGGTGCAAATCAGGCTGCCTCTGAGCCGTGTAAGACACATAAGAAGCAAAGACAGACAAAAGGCAGCTCTGTGGACACAGAGAGCGTCTTACCATAAACTGCACATTGTCAAATCCATTAGCCATCAGGTGGTTCTCGTACTGAGGTAGCCCAATGCTTTCCAACCATTGTCCCACTGTTTGGACAGGGCATCGGGGTCCTGTAAGAGGATGAAGAGGGAAGCGTTTAAGCAGGGAGTAGCCGTCCACGGGGTAATAGCGGTAGTCCTGGGCTGAGAGGTGGCATTGCCACATCATGCTCCTGGGAAAGTTGCTATCAAAGGAGCCCGCCAGCTTGACAGATTAATGTTCTCAGCGAGAGAGCAAAGTCAGAAGTAAAACATAGTTTGCCAGGCAGGCTGTGGAGTATGACTTGATCCTAGCTCCACATTTCTTACATATTAATCTTTACTACCGACCAGTACGTCATACAGCCCCCAAACCAGGCAGCAGAAGAAGGCATATCAAGCTGTCAGCTTAGGCTGGTCTGCGTTCTATGTGATTGTTGGAGTACTCCACAATGAGCAATGCACGGCCGGCAGCCAGAATTCTTTTTATCAAGTACTCCTACACTCATCAGTATGCAGCTCCATGCTCCGTGCTCCCCCTCGCTCGCTCCCCTTCATTACCCAGCCCAGGCTACACCTCGCATTTTCAATAATAGCCATCAGATAAGGCAGATTTTTTTTGTCTGCAAGCTGTAAGCCTGCTGCTGCTGCTTCCTCCTACACACCCATCCAAGCGTCAATCTTGAATGATGAGAGCAGTCAAAACAAATGCAGAAAATAGCAAGATTCAAACGCAAACCAAAGTGCTTAAATCTGAATTGAATCTTCATACTGGTTATACGTTACAGAGCTATTTGTTGTGGAATCTGACGTTTCAAAAGACACCAGGAAATGCAAAGCTTTAACTATAGCTTATAGGCGAGCTCCCTACAGGTTCCCTTGTTCCTTTTTTCCTCTTTCTTTCCCTTTCTTCTTTTTTTACATGCAGCACAGATATATGTTTCCGATCTGAAGCTCTGCAGTGCTTGGAGAACAATTCTCTTTCTTTACCATGCTGTATCAAAATGAACCTCTCTGAGGTATGTTTTTTCCTTCTTGAATTACTGCAAAATATAGAAACTGCATCGCAATCTTGAAGTCAAGATAATTCATTTCTCATCTGCAAGGCTTCTTCCAAACAAAAATACTATTAGGCACAAGAAGTCCTTTTCCCCTCTGATATTAATAACCCAATCTACCAGGGTTGGCATTCTAAATTAGCTCTAAAGGTAACATTACTGGGTAGAATTTTTAATAAAGAAGAGCCCTAACCAAAAATAAAATTTAAGAATAACAGATGTAAATGTGTGAGTTTTATTGAATGGCAGACAGACTGAGCAATTTATTTAATAATTGAGAGAAACCAGAGATTAATAGTAGAACCCATAGGAACAGATCATGAAAGAACAGACTCTTCCTTAAGGTTGGGAGAGAACTTGCAGAAAGGTTGGTCCCTCTTCATGCAGGAATCCCTTGTCACAGCGTTCCTGGAGGAATATCATCCAATTTATGCTAGAATACTGCCTATAACAGAGCTCTTACTACTTATCAAAAAGCCTCCATTTATTAGAAAGATATTTTACTACTGGAAATTGACACATTATAACTGACTATACTTCAATTAGAAATATATAAAGAGAACCCCCCCCCCCCAAAAAAGATATTTTACTTCCTACCTGATTCCTACTCCCTGTCTCCTGTTCTGCCTTTGGAGTCACACAGACTGGGAACACTGACTTGACCACATAAAGTGTTTTAAAAATTAAAGATAGGACTCTGTCACCTGGAACAGTGCCTGGTACAAAGTAAGTGCTCAATAAATATTTATTGAATAAGTGAAACATCACTTTCCTTCTTTCCCCAAACCTTATCTTTCTTTTTCCTTATTCTTTTTAAGAACATTGTCAACCTCCCCAG
Source organism: Camelus bactrianus (assembly GCF_048773025.1). Taxonomy (NCBI): domain Eukaryota; kingdom Metazoa; phylum Chordata; class Mammalia; order Artiodactyla; family Camelidae; genus Camelus; species Camelus bactrianus. The sequence continues at coordinate 36,220,323 of NC_133550.1, read as the reverse complement.
AACACAGATATCCAACTGCAAAACATCTTGTGCTCCCTCTTTCACTGCTGGCATTGGTTCCCAAGTTCTGGTCATCCTCATTATAGTAGCTCTTGCATCCATTCCCTTGATTCTGATTCCTGTTTCATGTTTATAGAACTGACATCTACTGTGATTTTGCTCTCTTAGTTCAGGTCCACCTGGCCTAATACAACTATGGCCTCTGTACTGGTCTTCCGACCTCTGATTTTTTTTAATCTATTTTATACATGGGTGTCAGAATAATCTCTTTAAGGACGTTTTGATTATAACTCCCTGTTTCGAAACCCTTCCGTGGTTTTCAGTTGGCTTCAAAATAAACCAACTCCTTTGATGACATTTCAGGGTCTTCATGATTACTACAAATCCTTGAATTTCATTTCCCTTTTCCCAGTGCTCCAGTCACATGGATTACTGTCTGGTCTCTAAAGGCAGCCTGTAATGTACTTGGGTTGCTTTTATGATGTCCCTACATTTCTGCCCTCTCATTGGCTTTGGACCAGATGACATTTCCTTTATGAAACAATTTCTAATCCTGTCTAAGAGGAATAAATCTGTTCCTTATCTGTTTTAAGTGGAATTTTTAGCTCCTCTATTATAACAAATATTTTCTGTCTAACATTATAGTTATTTATATACAAGACATTTCTTGAATGTAGGAGTATTTCTTGCTAATACTGAAAGTAGTAAGGGTTCATTATGCACCCGCTAAACAAAATAATGTAATTTTCAGTTCACAATCCAAAGTACATAAAATCCCCCTAGTTTCAGATTAAAATTTTTATAAGTCTATCTGTTCTCTAAATTCTTTATTTAAAAGAAGATTGCTAGGTTTTTAAGTAGAACCAACCAGGTTCTAGATCTTTTAAGAAGCTCAAAACATTTGTAGCAGTTTAGGAATCAATTTTAAGGGATTCTTGTTGTTCAATATTACCTGCATGAGATTTTGAAAGCAAGATGCTATTTGTCCTTGGCCAGGTCTAAAGCTAGTACAAGGTGGAGATAAAGGTTAAGCATCAATTAGAGCCTCTCCTTGGGTCACACCCCCAATTCAATTAAAAATATATATCTTGAACCCCCCTCACAAAAAAAAAGATATTCCTTCTGATCATTTTAATCTATGAGCTGCATAAAGATTAAGCAAACATGACAATCATGTTTTGGTTTGGTGAGGCATATGCTGATTGGGCAGCTCCTCAAATCCCATCTCATCTCTTAAGATGCATTCCAGGGACCAAGTACCTAGAAGAGTGCTACACACAGTCTAGGCATTAAATCATCTTTGTTAAATGAATAAACACGCAGGACTGGAAATGACTTTCACAGAATTGTCACTTCTTAATAGAAAGAAAGATAGGGGGAGGAAGAGAGAGAGAGAGAGAGAGAGAGAGAGAGAGAGAGAGAGAGAGATGAAGGTTATTTCAAGGTCCAGATTGCTGCACAAAAACAGCTCAGAGAGAATACTGATTACTAGTCACTTTACAAATCTTCATAAAGGCTGACTAAATTTTATTCTTTTAACTATTCAATCATTTAGTTTCTATTCAGTAATTCTCATATGTTGGTGGAAGGTTTTAATGCAGGAGGGAAGTGAGTTGGAAGAGATTGGGGTAGGGGTAGGTGGTGAGAGAAGGGGAGGAAGAAGAAAGAGACCTTGAGTCATGAGGTTTCTGGTTCTGTTAAAGTATATTCTCATGAGCGGAAACTCTAAAAGGACCCTGGTTCAGGTCTGAAGATCAGTTTTTAAAAGTGTTTACATATACTTCTCACTTTGCTTGAGATACTTTCTTGGAGACTTAAAATGTTTAAACATGACAATGCATTATTGGGCAGGCATCTTTATTCAACTAGAACTTCTCTAAGCCCCAAAAGTGAGATAAGAGGAGGGAAAGAAGAAACTAACAGTTACTCAGGGTTACTAGTCCCAGGCAGTGTGGTGTGGAATATTAGCCCCATTTACAGATAAGAAAATTGAAGCTCAGCCTATGTGATGAAACTAGGAGTTTTCTTTGGCACAGCCTTTAAAAAAATAATTCTGGGGGGAACACTTCAACAATGGCAATGTGAGGCCCTATCCCCAACCAAGCAAACTTAACTGGAAAAAATTGTATTAAAAAACCAAACGAAATTAAACAACCAATTAAAAGTCTCTGGAAATTGTCCTAAGAACATAAAAAGGATGAAGAAATATTTATTCAAGAAAATCTACTAAAACTTGATAAGAATAGAGACTCTATGGCACCTGAGCCATGACTTGCTCCCTCCCACACTTCCTTCCCCAGGTCAGCTTGAAAGAAGCTCCACTCTGGGTGGGTGTGCCCAAGAGGATGGATGACTTCTGTCTCCTCAGCTCCCATCCAAGGGATATGGTATCTTATTAAAAGGGCGGGCCAGCAGCGTCTAATACTCTCTAACTCCAAGTTGCAGAGGTTAGATTCCCGGTGAGTGTAGCTGAGAGCTCATGCACTCCCTCTGTCCGAGCAGCCCCCATTTGTAAAGTGGAAGCTCTATCCTACTTGTGGGAGGTCTAGAACAGTGAGGTTCTGATTGCCCTCATCCCTGCTTGCTTGCAGGGCTGAGGTCCCATGCCCAGAAGTGCAGGCTGAGATGAGAAGACCAGAGGCTACCATCCCAGCCCAATGCTCAGAACACTGGCTCGTAAATTTTGACAAAGGGTCCCTAAGAATACAGATACCTCTAAAGCTCTATCCCAAGGAATTGATTTTATCTGATTTAGAGTATGAGGAAGTTCAAGTCTAAGGTGACTATTAAAAAGAACGGAGATTTTGGGGTAAGCAATTAAAAGGAGGCATTAGGACAACAAGCTAAATAGTAGCCAGATAGTTTCAGAGAACCAGGAAAAGAGACAGCTTAGAAATGCCCTCCTGGGGTCAGAACAAACTTCAAAGACTGGCCTCAAAAACTACTCCTGCTCAAATGTAATTGAACCAGACTCTGGAGCGATTCGCATATCAGGGAATTGTGGTGAAAAACAGGAGAACAACCAGCTGGCAATTAGGGAAAGCTAATATCTGAGTGTGATACCAACTGAGGGAGACAGCTTTTACAGAAAGATTAGGGAAAGAGACAAGAGGGACTTTGCTATAATCACTGTCATCCCTGGATCCTGGATGACTCTGCACATGGGCAAGGGTGTGCCCTTGAATGGATAAATTCTATGTGATATAGCTATAAAATGGAATATTATTTGGCAATAAAAAGAAAAAGTTGATAGATGCTACAACATGGATGAACTTGAAAACATTATGTTAAGTGAAAGAAGCCAGACACAAAATATCATATATTTTATGATTCCACTTACATGAAATATCCATAATAGACAAATCTATAGAAACAAAGTAGATTAGTGGTTGCCTAGGGATAGAGAGAGGGAATTGGGAGTAAAAGGGGAGTGACTTTTAGTGGCTATGGCATTTCTTTTTAGGATGATAAAAATGTTTTAAAATTTACTGTGGTGACAGTTGCACAGCTTTGTGAATATATTAAAAACCACTGAACTGTACACTTTGGGTGAACTGAATGGTATGTAAAGTATAACTCAATAAATTTGCAACCATTGAAGAAGAATAATAAAATAAAAAGCAACAAAAATAAATCTTAAATTTTCTGTAAATTTATAAGAACACAAAACACACACATAACAACTGCATATAAGAAAATTTGCTATTGTTTTACATGTTAGTACTTTTAGTGCTGTCTCTATTTTTTTTCTTTGTCCATTTTTCTAGTTACTCCTTCCCTCAGTCCCTCCATACCATCCATACCATTCATCCTTCCCTCAAGGTAATTCATGTTGACAAACTAGCATGTATCTTCACATATATTTATCCATTGTTAAACACACACATACACACACACACACACACACACACACACACACACACACACACACACACAGAGCTATGTACAAATACATATACATATATATATATATACACACACACATAAATGATAAGTATATGTAGGGGTATTTTTGGACATCATTTCTTAAAAGTAGAATCGTATCACACTCATATTTCTGAACCTTACTTTTTTCATTCAACAAAGCCTTATGAAAAATCTACCAAGTAAATGGTAAGCTCTAATTTGTTCTATTAAATAGCTGCATAATAGTCCACAGTATGGATACATGATGCTTTATTCAGTTCTTGGATATCTCCAGTCTCAACCCTTCATTTTCTTTTTTAAAACTTTGTATTTTGAGATAATTCACATGCAGTTACAAGACATAATAAGAAAGAGAGATTCTGTACAGACTCACCCAGTTTTCCCCAGTGGTAACATCCTGTTGAACTGTAGTGTGATATCACAACCAGATAGTTGGCATTGATGAAATCCACTGATATTCAGATTTCTCCAGTTTTACATACACTCGTGTGTGTGTGTGTGTGTGTGTGTGCGCTCGTGTGTGTGTGTGTGTTTAGTTTTATGCAATTTTATCACATGTGCAGATTGTGTAACCATCATCACAGTCAAGATGAAGACAGTACCATTTCAAGCATCCCTCCTGCTACCTCTTCATAGCCATGGCTATTTCTCTCCCTATCCCTCTCTTTAAGCTCTGGCAACTACTAATCTGTTCTCCATCTTGACCATTTTGTCATTTCAAGAATATTATATGTAGAATCATATAATATGTAGCCTTTGGGATCAACTGTTTTCATTTGGCATGAGTCCCTTGAAATCCATACAAATTATTCTGTGTGTTGATAGGTCATTCTCTTCTATTGCTGAGGAGTATTCCACAGTATGGCTATAGCATAGTTTGCTTAATGATTCAGCCACTGAAGGACATTTGGGTTGTTTCCCATTTTTGACTAGTATGAATAAAGCAGTTATAAACATTTTTGTAGAGGTTTTTTGTGTGAACATAAGTTTCTATTTCTCTGGGATAAGCAATCTACAGCTAGTACCACACTTAACTGTGAAAGACCGAATGCTTTCCAGCTAAGTTCAGGAAACTAGAAAAGGATGTCCACCCTCAGCACTTCTATATAACATTGCATTGGAGGTTCTAGTCAGCACAATAAATCATAAAAAAGAAATAAAATGTATCCAGATTGGAAAGGAAGAAGTCAAACTCTTTATGTTCACACGTGACATGATTACCTGTATATACAGTCCCACGAGACTCATATAAAAGCTACCAGAATAAGTGAGCTTAGCAAGGTTGCAGGATATAAGATCAATATCCCCAAATCATTTGTATTTCTATATACTAACAATAAAAAGAACTTCAAATAAAAATGAGTATAATTTACAATTCCATCAAAAACATGAAATTTTAAGAAGTAAATCTGTCAAAAGAAGCGCCAGACTAGTGCACTTAAAATTATAAGGCATTGCTGGAAGAAATCACATAGAACCTAAATAAATGGAAAGGTATACTGCATTCATGGATTGGAAAACTCAACACTGTTAACATGTCACTTCTTCCTAAATTTATCTGTAGATTCAATGTAGTCCCAATAAAAATTCCTGGAGGTTTCTTTTGTGTGTATGGAAATTGTCAAGCTTCTCCTAAAATTCATATGGAAATGCAAAGGACCAAGAATGACCAAAATAACTTTGAAAAAGAAGAATAAAGTTGGGGAAGTTATACTTCTCGACTTTAAGACTTACTCTAAAACTACGGTCATCAAGATGGTGAGGTATTGGTGTTAACATAGACATAAAGGTCAATGGAACAGAATAAAGGTGTTAGACTGATGACCATAGAAATCAGTTTATTTTTAATAAAGGTGAAAAGGCAATTCTGTGGTGAAAGGAAAGGAGAGACTTTTCAAAGAATAATGCTGGACCAATTAGAGATTCATATGTAAAAAAAATAGATTTCAATCCATATCTCACACCATATATAAAAATGAGCTCAAAATCATAGGCTTAAATACAAAACCTAAAACTATAAAACTTCTAGAAGAAAATTTAGGAAAATAATTTAGGAAAACTCTTAAACTTGGGGTGGGCAACAAATGTACAATTCTAAAATTAAAAAATGATTGTTAGAATTTATCAGAATTTTAAAATTCCACTCTTTGAAAGACAATGTTACAAGTATGAAAAGGCAAATTGCTCACTAGAAGAAAACATTTGCAAATCACATGTGGTAACAGACTTGTATTTAGAATATACAGAGAACTCTCAAAACTCAGTAATAAGAAAACCAACCAAATTTTTCATATGGGAAAATATTTGAACAGAGATTTGACCAGAGAGACATATAGACAGCAAATAAGCATGTGAAAAGATTTTCAACATCATTAAACATTAGGAAAATGCAAATGAAAACCATAATGTGATGCCACTTATTAAAATGTCTAAAATTTAAAAGGCTGACCCCACCAAGTGTTGACAATGATGTGAATCAGTTGGAACTCAAATGTTGGTTGGAATATAAAATGGTACAACCACTTTGGGAAATACTTTGATAGTTTATTTAAAAGTCAAATATACATCTACCACATGGCCTAGCAATTCTACTGCTGGGTATTTACCCAAGAGAAATGAAAGCATATGCTATATAGAGATGTATACATGAATGTTTATAGAAGCCTTACTTGTAATAACCAACAACTGGAAACAGCCTGAAAGTCCATCCATAGGTAAATAAACTGATTGCAGCATCTTCACACAATATAATATTACTCAACAATAAAAAGGAATGGACAGTTGGTGCATTCACTACATGAAATGAATGTCCAAATAATTTTGCAGAGTAAAAGAAACTAGACTCTCCAAAAAAGAGTACATTTTGTACGAATCCATTTATCTAAAATTCTGGAGAGTGCAAACTTATGTATAGCAACAGAAAATAGACTACTTGGGGATGGGAAGAAGGGGAGTGAGAGGGATTATAAAAGGACATGAGGACACTTTTGGAGGTGATTGATAGATGTTTATTTTCTTGATTGTGGTGATGGTTTCACAGGTATATCTGATTGCCAAACATCTAACTGTACACTTGAAATGTGTGCAGTTTATTGTAAGTCCATTATACTTCAATAAAGCTAGTTTTACAAGTTTTTTTTTTTTTAAAGTGGCTGATTTTAGATAGAATAATCAGGAAATGCCTCTCTGAAAAGGCAATTTGAACAGAGACTGGAATGCAGTGAGGGAACGAGCCATTCCAGTATTTAGGAAAAAAGATACCGTAAGAACAGTAAGTTCAGAGGCCAATATCCTGCCCTGTGTTGTAAGGGCTTGATGGTTCTGGGAGGGCATAGTACCAGCTCCCTTTTGACATGTTCATAACTATTCTCATTGTATACTGTGTAGATATAGAAGGTCTAAGACATTGAGATGACTGTGTTCACCCCGAGATGTGGTCTGAAAACTGTTATAACTGTATTAAATTAAATCCATGATAATCAGTTTAGGTCTCTAAAATTAATTTTTTCTTTTAAAAGTAGAAGGCAATTCATATTCAGATCAATTTCAGATAATTTCTTAATTAGGTTCTAGTTAATTGTAGGGGAGAATAAGTCTTTTTATACTTTGTTCATTCCTTCAGCATTGATTTATTTCTTCAACAAATATTTATAAAGTACCTCTTGTTTCCAGCATTTTGCCAGGCAGTGGGAATACAGCTTTGAACATCCCCGCACATATGTAATTTATAGGCTAGTGAAGAAAACTGGTTTACCACTTGGAAAATGTCAATTGAGACTAGAGGAATTAGAACTTAGAAACGTGACTTCTTATTGTGACTGCAATGAGAGGAGCAATGAATTACAGAAAAACTGCTTAAGTGACTCCAGGTTCCACAAGTGAAAGAGAAACACTATCTGTTTCAATAGGTGCTACTAGGGTGAAGCTGATGAAACAGTTAAGGTGGGTAAACAGATTTGGCAGAGGTGGCAGTTGTTGAATTTGTTAAATAGGAAAAATGACATTTAGGAAGGACTAGAGGAAAGCCCCTGGACAAGAGTTAAAAAAAGAAACTAGCTAATCCCTCAAAAATGTAATAAATAGCTGTTTATCCCAGCAACAAGGGAACTGATATCAAGCAAATACTTTTCAAAAAATGTGAGTATTTCCAGTGGTCTAAACCATATATAAAGAATGGGATCTAATATTTATTAAGCACCTACTATGTGTCAGGCTTTTAAATGATCTCATTATGTAAAATAATAGCAAACATGTGTTTACTGTGGTCAGGTCCTAAATTTTGGTCTACATGTATTAGCTCATACTATTTTCATGAAAACCCTGTGAAGTACTATTGTTATCATCTCTTTTTACAGGAGAGAAAAATAAAATACAGAAAGATTGTATGTTGTTTAAAGTTGCACAGTTAAGACTGGAAGCCAGGTAGCCTGGTTCCAGAGCCTAAGCTTTTAGCCACTACTCTATTCTGCTTCTCTGTTCCAGATGCACTGGGTGCAAACCTTGTCCTTTTGCAGGAGGGAGAATGTTCACCCAGACACATTTCAGTAAGTTTCTCTTAAAAGGGTTTCCCAGTTTTTCTGTCTATTCTTCTTCCTACCCTTCATCTTACATTTGTGATTCTTGGCTTCTAAAGTGTAAAGCAACGAGAAAAAGCAGGAAGGAATAATGAGAGCTGGGAGAAGGGTAACTCCTATCACTTGGATATTTTCATTTCACTCTAACAAAAGGCTTTTCTGTGATTCTGAGTGACTGCAGTTTCGGTGTTGTTTCCACCTGGGCACTCAGCCTCTCTGGACTGCAGTGCGTGGATGCCTGTGCTGTGTGTCTAGGAGGAAGCGGCATCAGTGAGAGGCAGTACAGCATGGTGGTTAAGGGACCAGATTCTGGAGCCGGTTTGCCTGGGTTTGAATCTTGGCTCTTCTCTATTGTGTAAATATTTGCTTTTTTCACTCTTGAGATGGAGCATGGAGCAATAGAGAGTGCCATTCTAGTGGGCTAGTTTCTGGGCTTTGTTCTTCTTTGGTAAAGTCAGGGTGACATCTTACCCCAACTATCTTATGGTTTTATTTGAAGCTAAAATCAAACAACACATGTGAAAAATCAGTGTAAACTATAAAGAGCTAGTCACATGCTGGGGATGTATTATTATCCTTACTGTCAGTAGAAGACATACTTGTGCTGTTCATTCAGTCCCTCAATCAAAAAGACTGGTCCCGAGCCATCAGTGCTTTCCCTTGCCCAGTTTCCTTTGTTTCAAACAGACAGAAATGCATGGGGTGAGCAGTCTGGCCAAATAACAGAGGTTACTGTACTGTGAAGTAATCAGAATCCCCGAACCCATGATGTCATTACGGGGCCTTGTCTTGTCTAACATGCACCAATAGCCAGGTCTTCCGCACCATGCAGGCTGGGCCTCACATCAATTTAAAGTGAAAAGAGAATTAATACGTGGGGTAAGGAATGGCAAGAAGGGATAATTATTCCTAGCTTCTTAATCAACAAAAGGGTCTATTATGTTATTTATTCCAACATATTTCAGATAAAAACCAGTCATTTTTGAAGAGATTGACAAAAGAGCCCACTAAACTTCTTGAGAAGGGAAGGCCCACATATGGGAGAGAAATTTGCACATGCAACTAATAACTATGGCAGTTTCTACATGAGCCTGCTTTTCTCTCTGTTATATCTTGTAATACAGGTGGATAAGCCAGGAATGAACAGTGCTTACTCTTGTGGGATAGTGTTAAGAAAGAGCCTAACAATTCTATTTTTAACTAAAAAATATCAATATCTCATTTTTCCAATCCTAAATATCCTCTGAGATGAGAATTATAAATTTACATACCTATTTTCCTAACGGAAAAAAGTTGACAATGAAAATTATCAGGAAGACAGATGATGCAATAAGAAAAATGCTTCCTCCACTGATAAAAAGACAGCCATTCTGAAATGCAAAAATAGAAATGCAAAGCAGAGGTAGCAGACAACAGAAGAAGGAAACTGATTAGTTATTTCAGGAGTTGTAGAATGTTGCGGGTCAACAGAGTTCTGGATCATAGAGCCGAGATTCAAAAAGGAAAATACTCCAAGATCATGCTTTGGTGTTTAAATGCTAAGGGAAATCAGGAGCCCAGATTCAATTTTCCCTAAAACCCTAAATTTATTTTGAACGAAAAACTTCATGGAGCACTTAAGAAATACCAGCCTTTACAAAACAGATCTGACAACTTCTGCGCTGGGGTATGGTCTAAAATAGGAAATGAAATTTAAGCCTAAAATGCTAAAATCTTCTGGCAGACAAATATATATATATATTCCATACCTGATTGGGAAAAAATCATAATTCCCTTGATTTCATTCTCATTTTCCCTTCTTTTAAGGCTTCTGGCAAATGTTCGAATCTCCTTTGAGAAGCTGAATACAGCATTCACGTCACTGAGGCCTCCTGTGTGCCAGTCATTGTTTTAGGACCAGGGAGGAAAGGGAACTTGTTCTGCCCTCAAGAATCTTAGAGTGCTGGAGAGAAAACTACCATGCAGGATGACGAATGCTATAATGGAGATGTGTACAAGATATATAAAAATGTAGAAGAAAGGGAAGGATATTGAAATTGGCTTGGGTAGAGAGTTTACGGCAGAGTCTATCTGATTTGTGACTTGAAGATTTATAGAAGTTTGAGAGGCAAATAAAAGGAAGATGATTGTGATGGTTAATTTTACGTGTCAACTTGACTGAACTAAGAGATACTCAAAGAATTGGTAAAATGACTATTTCTGAGTATGTCTGTGAGGGTGTTTCCGGAGAAGATTAGCATTTGAATGTGTAGACTGAATAAAGATCACTCTCACCAATATGTGTGGGCATCATCCAATCCATTGAGGGTGTATTAGAACAAAAAAATCAGAGGAAGGGTGGAATTATTCTCCGCTTGAGCTGGGACATTTATCTCCTGCACTCCGACATTGGTGTTCCTGATTCTTGGGCCTTTGGACTCAGATCAGGACAGCCCCCTATAATCTTGGGCTTTTGGACTCAGACTGAATTACATCATAGGCTTTCCTTGTCTCCAGTTTGCAGATAGCAGACTGCGGAACTCAGTCTCCGTAATCATGTGAGCCTATTCCTATAATAAATCTTCTCTGATACCTATCTTGTCTATATATCCGGTTGGGTCTGTTTCTCTGGAGAACCCTGACTAATACAGTGGTACTCCAGGCAGAGGGAATAATGTGAGGGAAAGATATGTTTAAGTAAAAAAGGATTAAAATGATTCATTATTACTGAAATTCAAAGGTTATATGTGCATGTCTAAGGAGGGTAATGCTACAGGAAATAGGGCACAATACTTGGGTAGAAGACAGATAATCAAGGAACTTGTGTGCCAAGAAAGAGTAAACATTTTCTTTCTCAAATACAGAGATATTTGCTGTTTGCAACAACATGGATAGACTTGGAGGGTGTTAAGCAACGTGAAATAAGTCACACAGAGAAAGACAAATACTGCATGATGTTACTTATATGTAGAACCTTAAAAATACAAGAAACTAGTGAATATAACAAAAAACAAGAAGCAGACTCACAGATATAGAGAACAAATTAGTGGTTACCAGTGGGGAGAGGGAAAGTGGGAAGGGTAATATAGGAGTAGGGGATTAAGAGGTACAAACTATTATGTATAAAATAAGCTACAAGGATATATTGTACAATGTAGGGAATATAGTTAATATTTGATAATAACTGTAAATGAAGCACAATCTTTAAAAATTGTGAATCACCATATACCTATATACCTGTAACTTATATAATATTGTACATTAACTATACTTCAATAAAAAAGAATAATTTTTAAAAAGGAACAGAGAGATATGATCAAATTTTTGTTATACAAGCATTATCTGTGAGGATACAGGGAAGAAACTGGAAGTAGGGAGACCTAGCAAACCTGTAAGGCCCCTCCTCTTACAGAACAAATAGACAAAATAACCCAAGTAAATATTTTAGGAGACAGTCTCTAAGCAGAGGGGATTCCAAGTACCCTCAGTCTCTTGGAACCTCCCAAAGTAAGCTCTGGTTCAAGGGCTGATTGAATTTCTTGTGAAAGGAACTTAGCCTGCCATTCCTCAACTGAAGAAGTTAGACATGAGGTTGATTCCTCCCACAGAGAAGATTTTGTTTAATTGGTTCAAACTTAGCTTGGCAGTCATGGCAGACGAACATTATTTGATCGCCAGAAAGACAATAACAAAATTCCAAGTGTTCTGTGTATGCATTACAAAGAGATGAAAAGGAAATTAATATATGATTTTTTAAAAAGAGATGAGTGCTGTGAAGATTAAAAGGATTAATATACACGGAAAATATTTTGGATAACACTTGGTATATAGTATGCACTGAACATGTATTAGTGAAAATAACATAAACATTAGCTATAATAATAAATATTAGCTATATATTGTTAGCTGTAATGATAAATATTTATCTATAATAAACATAGTACATATAATAATGTTATTATGACTCGTGAGCCATTAACAAATTTAAAAATCAACCTGGTGAGTCAGTCAAGTACTGTCTAAAATCCATGAAATTCATGTTTTTGAAAGAACTCACTGAGAAACTCTGGGTCAGACTTAACAGTCATCATTGAACAGATGCATTATGATTAAGTATGAACAAAGATGAGACACTGAATTCATCTCATCATCTTAGCCTGACAAGCTTAATTGTTCTGAAATCTCTTGGGCAGGGTAAACACCTTCTGTGACAGAAACTTATGCACTTTCTTGATAAAGTCAACTCATAAATCTGATTTCTATGAAACAGAAACTCCTTGTCCCCAAATATTTTTTAACCTCAAGGTTAATGCTTATTTCCATTTTCTACTAAAATCTTGAAGATTCGGGGCTAAAGACTTAGTTTTGCTTCATTTTCCCAGCACAATAACATATTTCTTTAGGTAAAGTGGGATGAGTTTTGACAGGATTTGAACCTCAAGCTTGTGTGTAATCCTTCACACTTAAGACAGTCTCAGCAACTTTGCATGCAAAAATTTTAATCTACTCCATACAGAGGCATTTACTGAACATTATAATGTAAACCCAAATAAAAAAGAAATAGAACAGTCTTAAAAATGTTGAGTTAACAGATCAAAACCTCTTTATCCCATAATATAAACATGTAGTTAGGTAATTTAAAATAAGTTGAGATTCATAATGACTCAAAGCCATGTGGGTAGAAAAAGAGCTTCCTTTTCTGTTTTCTACACAACTCAGAGCCAAACCTGACAATCTGTCATGGACAATTGTATTCACCATGCAGCATCCACACCTTTCTTCTGATAATGACCCCAATTTTCCTTAGGTCCCTTACCCCCTCACTCAATCTCAGTTCCTGTGCTTTGGAAAGAGTTTCTTGCCCATCATCTTCAAGGATGAATGAACGTCTAACTCAAATCTGTTGTGACAGGTGGTTTGTAAGCTTGCCCCATTGATTCTTGTTTCCTGCTGTTAATGGCTTTAAGCAGTTGTCCCTGCCCTTGAGTAACTTGCTTCTAATCAAGAGAATGCCTCATAGCCAAGACATGGAAGAAACCTAAATGTCCATCAACAGATGACTGGATAAAGATGGTGTGTGTGTGTGTGTGTGTGTGCTCGCGTGTGTAATGGAATACTACTTAGCCATAAAAAGAATGAAATAATGACATTTGCAGCAACATGGATGAACAAAGAGATTATCATACTAAGTCAAGTAAGTCAGAAAGAGAAAGAAAAATAACATATAATATCACTTATATGTGGAATTTTAAAAAATGAGACAAATTTATTTACAAAACAGAAACACTCACAGACATAGAAAACAAACTTATAGTTACCAAAGGGGAAAGGTGGGGGTAGATAAATTAGGAGTTTGGGATCAATAGACACAAACTACTATGTATAAAATAGATAAATAATAAGGTGCTACTGTACAGCATATGGAGCTATATTCAATACCTTGTAATAATCTATAGTGAAAAAGAATATGTATAGATACATATGTATGACTGAGTCACTATGCTGTATACCAGAAACTAACACAACATTGTAAATCAACTATACTTCAACAACAACAACAAAAAGAGAATGCCTCAACATTGTGTGGATTTCACTTCCATGATTATATTACAAAAATTCTAACTTCCACTTTCTAGGACACCCTCTTCCTTGCTGGCTTTGATGAAGCAAGTTGCTATACTGAGTCCCATAGCAAGGAATTTAGGAAAACTCCTGGCCAACAGTTAACTAGGGAATGAGATCCTCAGCCAAACAGCCCAAAAGGAACTGAATCCTGCAAATAATCATGTACATGAGCTTAGGATCCTAACTCAACTGAGCTGTCACCTGAGCCCTAGTCCTGGCCAACATATAGACTAAAGCTTTGTGAAAAAGCCTGAAGAAGAACTCAGTTAAGCCATGCCCAGATTCCTGACCACAGAAACTATGAGATTTTTAAAAAATGTGTGTTGTTTTAAGCTGCTAAATTTTGTGGTAATTTGTTATGCAGCAATAGATAGCTAATACCTCTGGCCACTTATGCTCCCCTAGCTAGGGTATTTCACTCACATTTGAGCACATGACCTAATTCAGGGCAATAAAAGTTAAACTCAAAACAAGAGGATTTTGTTATTCCACCTCCCCCTTGCTATACACACAGGGCATAAACTTGTGAAGACACAGGGTTGGTGGTGTTGGCAGTCTTATTCACACCAGTTTGGAACCTGAGAAAGAAGCCACCATGGTGGAGAATAGAGCTGAGAAATGGAAAGAAGCTGGGTCCTAATAAACTCTTTTGAGCCCTCAGGATCAACTGAAACTTAAATTTCCCTTGGATTTTTTGGTTATATCCCTTATATATTTTTCAAATATAAAAATCTGTATTGTACTTTGGAAATACACTTTTTTGCTGAAGCCAGTCTGAACTGTAAGATCTAAGATATATTATAAATACAAATTTCATTTCTTTTTTGATTTTTGTTCTTGTAAATAATATTTTACTCCCTGTATAAAACAGTGATTAATTATTGATAAATCTAAGAAAATTAGTGACCAATTTCCCTAGCACCTCTAGATTTGAAAATACATTTTAAAAAATAAAATACTAATATGAACTCAGTAGCATTTATATAGCTAGCTGATAGAAAGAACAACATTGACACTACTTTGCGTTACTGATTTGCTAGTCTCCATGTATTTTGGTCTAAAATGTAATATACAGGTAAGTTTTGCAACATGTGACTTTTTACTGTGTTCACAGAACACTTTGTTCTATGTTGCACTATTCTAGCAGTCAAATAACATCTTTAAGGTCCATGGATATTTAGCAAAGTCTGCCCACATTCTACTATAGCTGTATTAATATGTGAAAATATCCTTCTTGTTTTTATGATCACAGCCTGAAATTTTACAGGAATATATCCATGTTCTCAATCTCAGTAAACATTTGTTTAATGAATTTTTGTTTCTTTCATGGATAGACTGTAGCATTTTATCTTGAGCTTCTATTTTTTGTTCTATCCTTTTTGACAAAGGTGGCCTCCTGCCGTGGATTATATCAAACATGGTTTAATTGAAAATAACTATGTATTCACAGTTTACCTAATAGATCATGGATAAGTATATTAGGACCATCCATGTAATAATATAACAATAACAACAATAACACTTTTTGTAGTTTTAGATACATTTTGAGTAAAACAGTATGGACAAAATTTATGACATCCTGTCAAGGCCAAGTGCTATTAAATTGTACATTCCCAACTAGGTATCTCTTCAACTCGTTCCCAACTCTCTGAACTATCAATGACTGACCTCATATCAGGATAACAAAAATAATGCTTTAACATGACAAAGAATACCAAACATAAAAACAATGTAGGAGCAGATATGTTAGCAATAATACAATAAATCGTAGATTGTAGCATTCATTTATATGAATCACAGTGATCCTCTAAGTCAAATACATGTTATGAATTAATTACATGTGATGATAAAAAATGGGCTTAGTAAGAATATATGCTTAGTCTCAGTAGAGTTGTCTATTTTAACTTGATACATACTCTAGAATAGAACTGTGATTCTCTGTCTTCGTTTCCATGACTTTAACAGCATTTTGTAGATAGAGGGTGATTGAGGGCTGTGAAACAGCTTACCTGGCATATGAGGTCTAGCAAATTTTCTAAGCTTAAGAAGTAAGTAGCGAACTTCTACATGACCATGGGCAAAACCTCTCTATGGGTCCCCTTCCTCAACTATAAAATTAAGAGAATCTATATAAGAAGTATTTACCTTATAGGGTTTTTGAGCATATAAATGAGATAATACTTAGAATAGTGCTTAGCCTATGATAAATTCTCAATTTGTTAATTGCCATTATTGCTATTATATTATTAATATTGTTATCATCATCATCATTATACGGTTTTAAAGGCTCTCCATTATTGGGCTTACTCTTCCTCAACTTCATTCATACTCCCTTCCCTCCATGTTAAGGGAATGCCACCTTGTACTCATTACTTGCCTTATGTCTTCTTACCCTCCTGTTTTTGCTCATGTTATCTTTTCCGCATGTTTTATCCTGTGGATACCCTCATACTTAATTTCAACTTCCTCATAGTTTTATTGTATTAGTCCTTCAAGTTTCTTCCATGTCCTCCATAAGACCTTCTGGGATACTCCCAGTAGGAATAGTTTCTTCTTCCCATAAACTCCCACACCACGTTATTTGTGCCTCCTAAGTGGCCGTTTTCACTTTTGATGTGTAATATTTATGTATATGTCATATTTCATCAGACTTTAAACAGCTAAATAATGGAAGCCGTGTCTTAATCATCTCCTTGTCACAATAGTACCTAGTAGAGGGCCTTGGACAGAGTGGGCTATATATCATTTTTATTGTTTCATTCAAAAAATATTTTTGAGTGGATGAGTGAATGGAATGAATGCATATTTATACAAATCACTTATACTAACTTCATTAGAAGAACTTTCTAAACAACAGGGCTAAGCTGTGCTTACTTTTTCACATAGCTGACTATGGAGACTCACTGTTGGAGGCTTATTTCTTAGATACTAAAGCTGGTTACTGGATTCCTTTGATTTTTCCAAGATTGGAGCTAATGTCTGAAACTGAGGAAGTTCCTTGAGGGCAAGGGAATGTTTTCCTATCTTTCTACCACTTAGGTACAGTGAGTGTTTCTTGATTTGAAGAGTTGTTAGCAATGTAGAACAAATGTTTCTGAGTTGAAAGGAACCTTGACTCTTTTGATTCCCAATGCTCTCCTCTTGAAACAAAATTTGATCATTTTTCAGACTGATGTGCTATCTCTCCACAGCTACAACTGCCCACTGAACTTGAAACTTATGTTTTGTTTTTGTAGTCTTATTGTTCTAGAAGATTTCAGCTTTCATTTGGACAATGATCAAAGAGAATTAGCTTTCACAGCCTCAAACTGAAAGACTGCAAACAGTAGGTTAATGAACAGAAGTATTTTCCTTTGATTTTACCTTAAATGTATTAAAAAATCACGGTGGCCCTCACAAGAAAATATTCCTTTTCAGAATAATACTGACTAATTTGAAATTTGCAGATTCAAACAAATTGAGTTTTTCTAGTGAGGGAAAGAAAAGACTTTCTCAAGAGAAAGTTTTAGCTATTAGTTACTTGAAATATTTGGAAATGGTTGCATCCAAAACTGAAGGATTTAGAGACAATGAGGACATGATTAACTTCATTCACTACTGCTGTTACAGATGATCCAGATGTGGGCACATAGAGGAAATTTATTACAGGTAATATTTGACAATTGGATAGGGGCTAACATAGGTTTGCCAAAGTTTTAAAGTTCTCAGAGATAATAAAATAAATAACATAAAATAAAGATCCAGTGGCCAAGTAAGTTTGGGAAAAATAAGAATAAAAGAAGTTAAAGAAGTTTCTTTAATATAGATTTTTTAGGCGACTTTGAAATACTGATTTGCATCATGAATCTCCAAGAAGGGGCATACAGCATTGATGTTTCTTCGCCTAATACAGCCCAGGGTTACTCTTAATTTTTTTTTTATCAGAGTACCTTGAGAGACTAATGATCTATGAAGCACATTTTGGGAAATTCACTCCTAATATTATCCAAAGGAAGTTAATGGCAACATTCAATGTAATATCAAATATATCAGAATGCAGGGCTTGTAAACATGCAATATATTTATAATATCAATTCTAAAGGGCATAGTCTAAAAATAAAATGGCCTTACCATCCCAAATGAGTGTTTTCTCAAGAACAGGGAACAGTTCCAGATCATTTGGATATAAATTCACCTGTTTAGTCTGACCATTCATTGAAGGAGTACTCCATTTCCAACTTCTTTATGGTAATCACTGTGTTCAATACCATAATAAGTAAATGGTATGAGTAAGACAGTATATTTTCCCATTTAGATAGTGATTACATGGGGGCTCTAAAGGTAATTCATTGGCAAAGCAGTTAAGAGATATGTCAGGAATCTATTTCAATACCTCATCAAACCATCAAAGATTAAAGAAATGGGAAAGAGAAGGTTTTATGGAGGATATGAGACTTGAATTTGGCTTTAGGGACTAGTTAGGATTTACAGTTTAGCTCCATTTGGGCTCAAGTATAGAATATGTCTAGAATAAAGAGATTCAGAGCCCCAAGTTCATAGTAGAAAAGTTTCCTGGACCTGGAGTTAGAGATCTAGATTCCAATCCCAGTTCTAAAAGTCAGTTGCTATGTGACATTATGCTTTCTTGTTTATAGGCTATGGAGAATTGTGCTTGTTCCATTTACTGTAAAGTATTATTAGAACACCTATAGACAGCACAGCAATATTGTGCCAAGCTATTCAAGATTCAGAGTCTCAAGCTATTCATCTCTCTAACTCCATCAAGACCTAGTGCAAAGTATTGCATACAATGTGTCCTCAATAAACATTTGTTTCACGAAAGAATGACTGGAAGAATAAAGTTAGACAGACTGAATCTCTACTGCCACTTACTAGCTGTGCGATCTTAGTCATACTATTTAGCCATCCTAAGACTTAGGTTCATTTTCTCAAAGATAAGGGTTAAAAATTATGCCCATGTCACAGAATTGTTCTGTGGTTAAGTGGAAATAATTCATTTAAATTGTTCAGCATAGAAGTTGACCCATTCTTTTCAATACACATACGTTTTATAAATTGGACCACTGAGGAGTGCTCAGCAGATATAAAATACAGTTATTGTGTTTAATAAAACCATCAAATATAAGAGAAGGAGCAAAAGAGCATCCAATATGTAGCAGTGAGTTGATACTAAGTCCAACAACTACATCAGAACGAGATGAGTGACACACAAGACATCCATAGCATCACTAAGACTGTAAGACTGTAGGTTTAGAAAAAATGAAGTCATGGACTTTGATTCTTCATAAAAGCACTAGGTTATTATACCATTTAAAAATACATACAATAAAAACAGATCTCAAAAATAATATATAGAAGACTCTCAGGTGTATTTTACGTCTCAAAGACATGAATATAAATGAAGTGAAACTAACATTTTATCACAAAGATGGAATGCTCAGTGGTGACAATATCTGGTAAGAGATAATGTTGTTTTATACATTTTAAAATTGATTTGTGTTCTATTGGGAGCCAAAGAATGTTATGATAACATAAGATCATAATATTGGTAGGAATTTTACGGTTAAAAATGCCAAAATGATTTGAAATTTTCCTTCTATGATTTCCCTACTATCTTTGAAGTATTTTGTGTGGGGGGAAGGGTTCAATAAATCAATAAGATATATAGATTATCTAGTGAGAATATATTTGTTTCTCCAGGCCATTAAGCTGTTGGTAGCACATTGATTTATTTATTTAAGACTTGTTTTCATTAACAAATCTGTATTATCTAGAAGATAAGTTCAGTCTATTCAATACATTATTAAAGTTATATTATCTGCTCTGAAAAACTAGAGTTGAGTGCATAATTATTTCTTTCTTTAGCATTTTACAAATATAAATGGGCTCATTTCCAATAACAAAAGATTAACCACTGCACAAAGCATGCTAGAAAGGAGTGCTCATAATATCACATTTTAAATAATTGGAAAATGTATTTAAATATATTTTACCCAAACTAAAGTGTGACATAAACCATCTGTGTATAATATAAAGTTGCATCTGCTTAAATTCTAAGGCTAAAGATTATAGTGACTATTATGCAAAAAAATTACCAAGTTATTCTAACTATTCTATTCTTAAAATAATTCAAAAGTTTTCTGTTTTTAGTATTCAATATAATAAACAGAATTTGGATGCAATATTTTGAAAAGTTTTTATATGCTATTTTACGTAATAATTACAATGTACTACTCCACTCTAGTATTGAAAGCTAGAAATTTTGAAACTAACCCTTACTCTTTCCTATCTTTCATGCCTCAGATAATCTGTCATCAAATTCTGATGTGTCTTCCAAGTTCTTCAGATCTGACTTTTCCTTTTATTCTCATTGCTTACCTTACACCTGGAATAAACTATAAATATCTCTAATACATTTAATCTATGTACATAATAGTTGTAGATACTCAATATGTAGTAGATGAAAGAATTACTCATCTGGTTTTCTTCTTGGTCTCTCTATTCAGCCACTGAATTTCTGGGGAACTGGTGTAAGAAGACAGATTTTTATTATTTCAGGCTCTGTATGTGATATAATCATTTCAAAGATACATTTAACTGGAACATGTCTATTCATGGGAATATTTCTTATTTATACCTATTTGAAGACTAAGCTACATTTGAAATTGATATCTACATTGCATAAACATATAAATACATACATTTGGCTAACATAAAGAAAATCCTCAATAAATATTTATTGAATGAATGAATGAATGAATGAGTGGATTTTATACACAACAAAAATGAGTTTAGATGTTTTCCTGATGGACTCAAGTGGCTAATCAGCGTGCTAACTGCTAGGATCTCAGCAGTGAAGACAGACCCCACTCCTTCTTTCATGCAGCTTACTATTATGACACTGCCTTTAGTTTAAACAGAGACTTAATTATGTTAAAAATAGTTTCATATTGAGAGAATCCAGTTTTAAATAACAGATTATTGAACTCATAAAAGAAGCTTTTAAAACATTTTGGCATGACTTGATCAAAAAATAAATTTTAAGGAACAAAATAAAAAGAAGTGGAGTGTGAACTTATATATTAAAAGAGTCTTAAGAAACCTATCAACCAATTATAATACAATTTACATTGGTAGCAACTTGACTGAAACAAACAAAGGTTAAAAATAAACTGAGACAACTGGGGACATTTAAACATCAAGTAGCCCTTGGATGTTATTAAGGAATTATTGCTTGATTTTTATTTAGGTGTGGTAATGATTATTTTCATTACATTTTTAAGTCCTTATTTATCAGGGTTACACACAAAATATTAACAGATGAGATGATGTAATGTCTGAGATGCTCTTCAAATGATACCAGGTGTGTATAGGAGTGAATGGTTGGTATTAGAGGAAAACAAGATTGGTCCTGAAGCTAGGTGATGGGGACCTGAGTGTTCATATTACTATTTTCTTTATTTTTGTATGTGTTTGAAGTTTTCTTTAATAAACAGTTTTTTTAAAGTCATGTTCGTAAAACTATAGGAGAAAGTTTGAAAACATGTAATTTTTGACCTTTCAAGAATAAAAGTGGCATGGAATAAAATTCTGGTGTACTTTGTTCCCTAAATGTTTTAACTGATGCATTTTATTTAAATATTTTTAGTACGTTACTGAATTCCCAGTCGGCTAAGACAACAAATTAAATGGTGGGATTATGATTTGTATTTTGCCAAGAATTTAAACTTTATTGATTTTAATCTGAATACTTCTTTTAGATACAGTATTTAGTCAGTCAAGTCACAAAGCTCCAATAACATAATAAAAATGTCAGTTTCCTTGTAAACATAAATCTCTTCTAAATATCTACCTTTTTGGTGATTTTGAACATGAATGTCTAATAATTGAATATCATAGTGTTAAATGTTGATTTTGTCAAAAATGCTTTTTTTGACTGGATCAAGAAAAACACTTCCTCGTTATATTTGCAATAAGAAAATACTGGCAAGGACTATAAAAGTTACTTAAGAAAGAACTTCACAAGGAGATGAAGCACAAATGGAAATGCCACAGAAAGTGGAATGTAGGGCAAATTCCTGCGGAGATCACAGAGAAATAGCAAAGGCTTATAGAAGTTGGGTCAAAAAAGCTCAGTAGGAAACAGGATGCTGTGTCTAAGGGACATAAAAGAAAGCAGAAAAAAGAATTCTTTCACTATTTCAGGAACAAAAGAAAGCCAAATGACACACTTTGCTCCTTCAGCAGTGGGAGAGGGAAAGCCAAAGGCTCATGATAGTAAAAACGCACATGCACCAGGTAATTTTATAAAATCCTCCTTAACAAAAAGATGAACTTGAAGTAGAATTACTAGTGTATTGATTGGGAGGTACAAATTTAAGGTGCAAAAGGGGAAGTATTTTTAAAGTTATTCCAACATATACTTTACTATTATAATCTTATAATTTATATTCAAACATAGCTAAAGAACTGACCATCATGTATGATGCAATATATGTACCTAATAAAAGCCACGTTTTCAGGGATATTTAATGACAAGAGGAACTGTTAACAATATAATATTAAGCAATAATTACAGAATCATACATTGTCTGGAAGGGAATAGTTAAATTGTGAACAGTAGCTACTGCTATCAAAACTAAAATGAGGGATCACTTCACACCAGTCAGAATGGCTATCATCAGAAAGTCTACAAATACTAAATGCTGGAGAGGGTGTGAAGAAAAGGGAGCCCTCCTACACTGTTGGTGGGAATGCAGTCTGGTACAACATTATGGAAAACAGTATAGAGATTCCTTAAAAGACTGAAAATAGACTTGCCTTATGATCCAGCAACCCCCCTCCTGAGCATATATCCAGAGGAAACTCTAATTTGAAAAGATACATGTACCCCAGTGTTCATAGCAACACTATTTACAATAGCCAAGACATGGAAGCAACTTATATGTCCATTGACAGATGACTGGATAAAGAAGTTGTAGTATATATACACAATGGAATATTTCTCAGCCATAAAAAAAGAATAAAGGAATGCCATTTGCAGCAACTTGGATGGACCTAGAGATTGTCATACTAAGTGAAGTAAACCAGAAAGAGAAAGAAAAGTACCATATAATATCACTTACATGTGGAATCTTAAAAAAAAAAAAAAAGGACACAAATGAACTCATTTACAAAACAGAGACAGACTCACAGACATAGAAAACAAACTTATGGTTACCAAAGGGGAAAGGAGATAGGGAAGGATAAATTGGGAGTTTGGGATTTGCAGATATCAACTACTATATGTAAAATAGATAAACAACAAGGTCCTACTGTATAGCACAGGGAACTATATTCAATACCTTGTAATGGCTTATAATGAAAAAGAATATGAAATATATATATGACTATGTTGTACACCAGAAATTAACACACGACTGTAAATCAACTATACTTTAATTAAAAAAAGTAGCTATTGCTGAAGGGGTTATTGGTGATTTTTATTTTCTTTATTATTTGTACATTTATTGGATATTCCAAAAGGAAAGTTATTTACTTTTATAGTCAAATATAACAATAAAAATATTGTTTAAAGTATCAAATCCTCAATCTCCTATGGTTCAACTCCTACTAGCCGATTTAAATAACTTGTTAAGGCTGTCAATAATCATCACCTTGCCAAATCATATGAATACTTTTTGCTTTTATTCTCTGGTTCTCTGCAACATTTGACATTGTTGACCACCCCATATCAAAAATCTGTGCTTCTTTGGCTTGGCTGTTTAATTTAACCAGACACCAGCCCTCACCTGGAAGACTGCAATGGCTATTTGTCTTTCCTACAAGCCACTCTGTATGTTGCCACCAGGGCAAACCTGATAACATCACTCCAGTGCCTTCAGCCTTTCAAAGACTTCTCATAGAAAATAAGGTGAGTTACTCAGGACTTTCTCAATTTCAAGTGACCCACTGAAAAGAAAAGGACAGTTTCAGGTCCAGGAATTTAAATCGGTGCTCAGATATCGCTATTTTATTTCTGTTTTCTCTTAGGTAGTTGCATCTCGTATAAGCAGATGAACTTCTCTCAGCACTGCGATGAGAGGGCAGTGCCATGAATAATTTCAGGCTTTTATATCATCCTGGCTAGCAACTTCAAAGCCAAGAGAGATACCTTCTCTCCCATTATCTATGAAGTCCAAGGCAAAGTCTCTGAATAATACAGTAGAGACTAATATGTCTACAGCTTGGATTAATTACAAAGGCCAAGAGTGCAGGCTGTGAGAAACAGGTCCAATCCTGTGGACAGAGGGGTAACATACTATGATTGGTTGCCTGATCAAATCACACAATTAGGAATGCCCAAGGGGAAATTCTTCAAAGGAAAATAAGAACACTGTTAATAAGAAAAAGAGTGAGGAATATTGGGCAGACTGAAAAAAACAAATATCCCCTATTCACAGTAATATCTAGTCTTCTTAGCCTAGTACTCTTGGACTTTTTTGGACTGGTCTCTGCCAACTCTTCCAGACTTACTCCCAAGAACTTACTCCCAATCTTACTCCCAAGAAGTCAACTATCTATAATGAACTTTCTGCTCTTTTTTTGAATAGGCTGTGCTAGGTAAAATAGTGGCCCCCAAAGATGTCCATGCCCTAATTCTCAGAGCCTGTGAATATGTCATCTTACAGACAAAAGGTATGCTGTGGATATGGTTAAGGTTAAAGACTTTGAGTTGGGGAGATTATTCTGGATTATCCAGGTTGGCTCAATCTAATCACATGAGTTTTAAAACACAAGAACCTTTCCAATATTCAGAGGACCAGAGAGACAGTAGTGTGAGAAGAACTCCACCCACCATTGCTGGCTCTGAAGACAGAGGAAGAGGGTCACAAACCACAGAATGCAGGTGGCCTCTAGAAGCCTCTAGAAGAAAAAAGCAAGATAATGGATTCTTCCCTAGAGCCTCCAGAAAGTAATGCAGTCCTACTGACATTTTTATTTTAGCCCAGTGAGACTTGTGTCAGACTTTGGGCCTATTACAGAACTGAAAGATAATATATTTATATAGTTTAAGCCACCACGTCTATTGTAACTTGTTATAGCAGTATAGGAAACTAATACGTAAGTCATGCTATTTCATGTTTTTGTAGAGGAGGAAAGTTTGCCTTGACCTTCTTAGGGTCCCTGGCTGGGTCTGAAAACTAAACTGACAAAGACAGATTGATGGGAGAAAGGCATACACATTTACTTAACCTAAGTTTTATGTGACACAGGAGCTTTCAGAAGGAAATGAAGACCGAATGAAACAGTGAGATCTGTGCATTTTATGATCAGTCATGGAGGAATATGCGAGGTTAAGGAACATGAGGTAATTGTAGTAACCTGGGGTAACTTATTTAGCAAGGGCTATTTATTAGGGTTCTTTTCAGTGTCCCTTTGTCTTTGGAGATGCAAATGCTCCTCTTCTCTAGGTATAGGGAGGGCACCTCTGACATGAGGATTTTATAACCTATTTCAGGGAAGAAGAGGGGTGGGACTAAAAGTGACCTTCCTGCTTCTGTTATTTTCACAAATTCCTTCAGCTTAAAATATTCAATATGCTAAGGTGCCAGATTTTGAAGAAGCGTGTCCTAAACCTTATCACTTTCTTGCTTTTTCACATTCTGGTCATTTCATGTAAAATATCTTCCCTACTGATCCACCCTACTCATCCAGTCCATTTGGTGAACTCCCACTGTTGTTCAAAAACTCGGATGTTAGCCGTCTCTGAAGTCTTCCTTAGTATCAGGGCCAGGAAGACGTGAGTACTTCTTTCCTATGGCCACAAGACACTATGCATTCTTCTGCTGTAGTGTTGAATATACTGTGTTCTATTCACCAATGTAAACCACAGACAGGTCAAACAGTGTTGGGCACAGAGTAAACTTTAATAACCGCTGGTGAATGCATGAAAAATCATTGCACTGATTACTCATTTTGAAATTTAAATAGGAGGGAGAGAGAGTTGGAAACTGGATAATGTTCAGCATATTGCAAAAAGAGAAAATAAATATAACATTATAGATTTAACTTCTATCATCATAAAATGCTGGAGATGAATCAACAGTAGAAAAATTTTCAAATACATTGAAGATAGCAGACATTCTTATTACAGGAAAATCTTGTCTTAATTACTTAATATAATCTCCTATGTCAGTAACTGAACTAATAAATTTGGGGTGAGAAATTGGTTATAATCAATCTTTCCTGATGTAGCAAGCTTTTGGATTGAATACATGAATGAACTTAGAAAAATATGCTTGTTTCTCTAATGGCATTAATTAATATCTAATGTTGTCACCTAGAATCTGACCAACACATTTATGTAAAGCCAGACTGCAAGATGACCTCCACATGATTTTTGCCTCCTGACATTCACTCCCTTGGGTCTCTCAGCAACAACAAGCACCAAAATGCCAGCTGTTTAAGTGAGCCACTTTGGAACCAGGACCCCAGTCAAACTTGCAGATGACTGCCTCCCTGGCCCATTTCTTGACTGCAACTTCATGGGAGATCCTGAACAGTAATTACTCAGCTAAGTTGCTCTCAAACTCCCGACCCACAAAAACTGTGGGACATAATAAGTCAATTGTAGTTTTATATATATATATATATACACACATATATATATATAAACACACACACACATATATATATATATATATTTTTTTTTAGTGAAGTATAGTCAGCTTACAATGTGTCAATTTATGGTGTACAGCATAATGCTTCAGTCATATATAAACATACATATATTTGTTTTCATATTCTTTCTCACCATAAGTTAACTACAAGATATTGATACTGTGTTATACAATATGAACTTGTTGTTTATTTATTTTACATATATTAGTATCTGCAGTCTATTGTAGTTTTAAGTTATTAAGTTTTGGGGTAGTTTATTATGCAGCAATAGGTAACTACTATACCACCTGCAGAATAGAACATATACACAAAATTCAACATAAAGTACTTCCTCATGTTGTTAGCTATGGATTAAAAAAAAAAAGGTTACTATCCTTTCACCATCAGCCTTAGCCTTCCAAACCATTAAACTGGAGAGTTTCAGAGCAGAAGGAAGATTTAAAAAAACAAAAAACATAAAACCAAACCAAAAATCCCAGAGTGCTTTAAGGTTAACAGCAAAAAAAATGAAGTGCCAGTCTTGATATTCCACTGCCAGTTCTTAGTGATCAGTGATCAGTGGTGAGAATGGAACACTCTTGCAGTTTCTTTTCTGCAATTGGAACATGAAAGTTGGATGGTGTGATGTTTAGTTTTACATGTCAACTTGACTTGGCCACTAAGTGCCCAGGCATTATTCAGACAACATTATTCTAGGTGTGTCTGTGAGGGTGTTTCTGGGTGAGATTAATATTTGAATGGGTAGACTGAGTAAAGCACATTTTCCTTCTAATGTGGGTGGGCCTCATCTAATCAGTTGAAGATCTGAATAGAATAAAAGGGCTAAAGAAGAGAGAACTCCTCTTGCCTGACTGTTGATCTGGGACACTGGTCTTTTCTGACATTCAGAATCAGACTGAAACACTGACTTTTTTGGGGGAGAGTCCTTGAACCTACTGGCTTTTGAACTCAGACTGGAACTACATATCAGCTTGCTAACTACAGTTCTTGGGACGTATCAGACTCCATAATTGTGTGAGCCAATTACTTATAATAAATCTATCTATCTATCTATCTACCTATCTATCATCTATCTACCTACCTATCTATCTACTTTACTATATTTATGTTATATACATTACATATTACAATATAGAATAATAAATATAAATATAAATATGATATATATAGGAAATGTATATATATGTTCATATCCTATTGGTTTTGTTTCTCTAGACAACTCTAACTCACACAGATAGTGAGATTCATAATGAAAGTTTAGAAAAAGAGAAATGACACACTATAAGCCTTCTTCTTGATAAGGATCAAGAGAGAAATAGAACTCTGGAGATTTTCTATTTTTCTGAAAAAAGAGAGAAAGAGAGAGTGAGAGAAGGCATAAAAGCTACCTGTCTTCTTTCAGGCCTGTTCTTCCTAGGGCTCATCATATTTTTCCTATCAGAGAGTCTGTGGATGGACACATATTCAGTGTATCTCTATAATTACTGCTTTAAGTGTGACCATAACAGAACAATAGCCTTGATGTCATCTCATCTAAAGCATCAGGGAGGAAGTTTTTGTCAGGGAGAGGGGAAGAGCAGAAGGAAGAGAATGAGGAAGAAGGGCAAAAGAAGAACAGCAGACACTTAATTGTGGAGACAGAAAGCAATGAACTGGTTCAGGCACAGACCAGAATTGCCCCTTGGCTGTTAACATAAAGTTAATACCCTAAAGAAGAGGAATTAAGTGTAAT
The DNA here is from genome assembly GCF_048773025.1 of Camelus bactrianus. Taxonomy (NCBI): domain Eukaryota; kingdom Metazoa; phylum Chordata; class Mammalia; order Artiodactyla; family Camelidae; genus Camelus; species Camelus bactrianus. Next base: position 36,191,823 of record NC_133550.1, on the reverse strand, counting down.
ACTTTAGTTTCAAAGAAAGTGGTTTCTGCGAAAGGGTAAGATAGGGCACACAAAAAAAGAAAAATCCTTCATTGTAGTTTAACTTGTTCAGTTCTGAGAAAGTAACATTACAGTTGACATGCTTTCTGTTTATAAGGTAAATTTTGAAACAGATAAAATAGTCATGACTCTGGTGAACTTTTTCATATGAATCTATAAATACTTAGCCTAAAGTATTATTGACACCATTGTTCACAAGTCAATTACACTGTCTTTTGCAGACTTGCTATGAAACTGCTTCAATTTAGGTAAAATGGCTAGATGGTTGTCTTCAGTGTCCTGAAATTTAACAGTGGACCTGTGTAGCAGAGTTCAGTCCTCCTAAGAAGGAATGGCAAAGTGGCTTTAAATTATTATTTTTTTTATCACCATATGACTGCTAGTATGTCATTAGTACTTTAATTTTATAAGTATCTATTTATCAGGCTGCAGAAGTAAAAATATTTTCCTTGCTCTATGTATAGGTAGGGAAGCTAGTGAGTGACCTCTGCACAAACAGTAGCAGGAGTCAATGAGATTTAACCAAGACCTAGTGTTATCTCGTCCCCTTGTCTAAATTCAGAGAAGTCACTGGACAATAAGAAAGGTTAAGATTTTACTACATTATCAAGTGGATTCTAAGCAGTTCTTAGGATAAGGCAATAAACGTAAGCTCTATGAGGGAGGAAACTTTGTTCTTTCTCTTTCCTGATCCAACCCAAGCACCTATGCACTCAATGAGTATTTCCTGAATGTACGAAGGAGCTGGAAATGCTCAAAAGAAACCAGGGTTAAGTGAAAAAATGGCATCTATGGAAGTCAAGAATCTACACCTCAGGGAATTGCTACTTGGCCCCTGTTCTGGGCTAGGTTTTGAATTCTACAGCAACAACACTTAGTTGGAATCACCTTTAGATTAGGGCTTTCACCCTGGATCTGTAAATGCCCAAGGGGTACATGGAAAGCCCCGGGTAATCATTAAGTCCCCCAAATTGTATGCAAAAATTTGTATGCAATCATACATTTTTATGAGATTTCTTATTTTTTCATCAGATTCTCAAAACAATCTGTGACCCATAAAAAGTTAAGAGCTACTGCTCAACAGAGAAATTTAGAAGAGGATATCCCCTCTGGAAGAGCTATTGAGAAGACATCTGGAAGGAAGCTGAACTATGGGGCTGCCTGGAGGAAGAGTGCTGTAGGCACTGGGAACACACTGAACGTCTGACGTGGTGGTGAGGTTGGCAAGTTTGAAGAGCAAGAAGAAGGCCTTGGTCATGGAGAAGAGTTAGGGAAGGGAGAGTGGCAGAAAATGAGTAGGAGAGGTAGCTGAGAACCAGATCATATAGAGTCACTGTAAGAATTTTATCATTTTCTGAATATGATAAGAAGATATTATTAAAGAATGTGTCAGGGAAGCCAGAATAAGTGCTCACAATCTATGAGAGTGACAGGCTGTCTTTGAAACATGATTCCTGGATAGAAAAAAACCTAGGAATTCTGAACATACAGTCAAGTGTCCCACGAGCACCAAATAAATACTCTTAACTCACTAGATGTGTTTGAAAATGATTAATAAGGAACATGTTGTTATCATTTTAGTTATTGTTATGGGTATTGATTTAGTTTTAAAGAAAGCTTCTTATTTACATAGAGTTGAATGAATTTATAATTATATTCCAGAGACCTAGTCCTTAGAAAGGGAGTTATTTTGGTATTGTGCCAATATTTAGGTATTTTCACTTAGGTAATCTTTTAGGTTTATAGGCAATTTGCATAACAGATTCTGCATGTATATATTTCCTCTCTCCTTTGCTGCAAAGGAAGCCAGGTAATAAGTATTCTTCTTCAGTAAAGGGTTCAACAAAAGAAAACAAATATTTACAATAGTGATCTGTGTTAAGGAGAAGATGATATGAAGGTTTAATCTACAGTTTATACCAAAATTTTTTATCTGGAGGAAATAACTGGAGTGGCTATTTCTAATTACTCAATAAATAGCTTATTATGTAAAATGAAAACTGCTAAGTGGCATAGGAAGATTGTAAAACTTGGACTTCATTTATTCATTTATTGATTATTCTTTCATTCGAATCAACTAACATCTATCTTGCACATACCTACATGCCCCAGGTACTGTGATAGGAGCCAAAAATAGAAGAAAAAGTTTTAATTTCAACTACAAATAATTGATAGTCTAGTAAAAACTCAACAGAGTATTACTCAGCCATAAAAAAGAATAAACTAATGCCATTTGCAGCTACATGGACAGACCTGAAGATTGTCATACTAGGTGAAGTAAGGCAGAAAGAGAAAGAAAAATACCTTACGATATCACTTATATGTGGAATCTAAAAAAAAATGAGACAAATGAACTTATTTATAAAACAGAAACAGACTCACAGACATAGAAAACAAAATTGTGGTTACCGGGGGAAAGGGGCGGATGGATGGACAAACTGGGAGTTGGAGATTTGCAGATCCTAACTACTACATATAAAATAGGTAAACAACAAAGTCCTACTCTATAGCACAGGGAACTATATTCAATACTTTATAATAGCCTATAATGAAAAATAATATGAAAAGGAATATGTATATATATGTATAACTAAATCACTATGCTGTATACCAGAAATTAACACAACATTGTAAACCTACTATACTACAATTAAAAAAAAAAAAGAACTCATCAGAGTAATAGTGGCTTCCTCTAATTCTAATTAAAAATAGAGTCAGCATATTTCTTCACAGTTATGATAACTGGCAATAGACTGTTAATCTCCAACTACTCTTTAGAGTTACTCTTCTCCCTTTCTGCTTTGACTTTGCTTTTTAATCAACAGAACTGTCAGCATAAATGGATCTATCAGATGACATTCCAACTGGACAAATGCCCAGTTCTCATGGTCAGTTCACATGACTGCTTTCAGTTCCCTTCTGCTCATCCTTTGAAAGTGTTGCAAAGATCACTTCAATATTTTCCCTCTATAATCCCTTTGTGGTTCTTTGCATGTGTGCACACACTGGCTACTTCATGGAAAGCCCTATCTCTCTATTAATAGAGAAAGTTTATGTGACTGAAATGATGTTTAACTCTCATTTCAGTACTTGGACATCAGGCAATTAATTCACGTTTGCTCTTGCAATTTGGAAGGATTCCATTCTGTACTGAATCCTCAGCTGGACAAAGTTCTTATCTTACTAACACACTAGTAGATTAAAATCATGATGGGAGGATAATAATCTCTCCATGGCCAAAGACTTTCTCAGACCACTAAATGTCTATAGTATTCATATGAATTTGTAAATACATTTCTATTTCAGTTGTCAGTTGCTGTGACAAACAAATTGTCCTCAAGTCTCAGAGGATTAAAACAACAAAGATTTTGTTTTGTTCTGATATTGCAATATGGGCTGGGTTCAGCCAAGAAGATCTTATGATTAGCTTGCTGAAGGTCACTGGTGTGGATGTACTAACTAGGCAACACTGGGACAGTTGTGACTTCCTTTGTCTTCTTGTGGTCTCAGGCTTCTCCCTCTCTATGTGTCCTGGGTCCTCTCCACATTGTCTCTCTGCAGGCTGGAAGGCTTTCTCCTGTAGCACCTCAAAGTTGTCAAGAATTTCAGGACTTATGAAGGCTTAGCCCTCAACTAAAATGCATCACTTCTAACAAATTCTGTTAGGGAAAGAGAGTCACAGGGCCAACCCAGATTCAAGGTGAGGAAACTACACAGGGATGTGAACATTCAGAGGCGTGGGTCAGTGGAGGCCTCTAATAACTATAATAACTAAAACTACCTTGAGTTGAATGATCTGTAAACCTTACTAGACACTCAGGTTGAAAGAGAGCTTTAAGCATGGTGGGGGGAGCTCTTTAGTAAGGGGAAGAGGCACTAGTCCTCGATGATCAGGGTCCTACTCATCTGGTACCTTGTCGTTCCAATAATACTTAATTTTTAGAAGTCACCTTGCCTTTAATCACCCTGGTCCCTTTGTCTGAGACAGCTTTCCCTCATTTTTCACATCTGGCAGAGTCCATCCACAAGTTCCAGCTCAGGTTTTACCTCCTTCAGGAAGCCTTGTCTTATGCTCTCACGTTCTGTTAGGCCATCACTCCCAAGCTTCTAGAACATATCCTGTGTTAATCTCTTTTAAAGACCTTACCATATTGTATTAAAATGTCTAGGAGTTTGTTTCATGAGTTTATTTCCCCAGACAGACTGTGAGCAACCTGAAGGCAGGGACTGAGCCTTATTGATGTGATTCCTGTCACCCCGTAAGTACCCAGTAACAATATGTTAAAACACAATTGGAATCACAGCAGTGCATCTTGTGCAGTCCAATGTCACCAAATTATCCAGAATAATGCAATGCACATATTAGTGGTTTAATAAATATTGGATGGTTAACTGAATAAGTCTATTTCTTAGTTACTGGGTAAGAGATTATAAACTCTGATTTCAGTGACCTGGTAAATTTTCAGTAAGCTTCATAAACATCTCAATTCCTAGCTTGGAAAGAAGAAGCAATATGCCTTGGGCATAACTTTTCAAGAAATATCAATGTTTAACAGCATAAACCTTTTAGGTGGGGGCACATGGCTAAAAATAAATCCACATCATTCTGAGGATGCTGGCTAAAATTCTGAGGGCATGTATTCATGCTACCAAACACACAACTATTCTCTTGCTTCTACAAAACAGAATAAAACCTGTAGGAAATGAAATTACTTTGCTAAATGTGACAAATCCAAACTGCCACAGAGCAAGAAATAACATAAATCAATGGGTCTCAGGACAAACACCAAGAGTTATTTTGAGGTGAGTGAAATCCAGTCTTCATCCTAAAACCACACTGCATTCCCATAGATCAATTTTTTAATTTTATGCTATATGGAAAATGATTTATGCACAATGATTTGAGCTACCTGAAAGTCCTAAATAAATGTGGAGTAATAGAGTACCATTCAAGTATATGCCTGCATTACTGTCCTCTCTTCCTTTGAGTACTTTGTGGTGAACTGTGTGCCTGTATTTGACAAGTTCCCCCCTCAAAACCTAAAAGCAAATGCTGCAGGGGTTTGGATTACCAGGTGACTCACAGTGCTTGAATTTGATATGTTGTTGCTAAGGCAATGAAACGTCATAAATATATTTTCCAGCTGCCATCTTTTTCCTGTTTTCACAATCTGTTGTTTAAAAGGGAGGGATATAGAGGCAAAACCCTTGATGAGGAGGCAGAAGCGATGGGCTCTAGGTATGGCTCTGCAATTCCTTAGCCATGTGACTCTGGACAACTTATCAGGCCTCAATGGGTTTATAAGATTCCTCACTGATAAAATATCATTGGAAAGAAAAGTAAAATTCTAGACATCTGCTGTTTTTTCCTCTAAGAATACCTGATTACCCACAATCCATGGTCCTAGGACCCTTTATAACTGAGGATTTACTTTAGATCCTTCTTATTTTAAATCATGCTTACAACCTGCGTTATTATGAGTTTCTGGCTGGTACCTCTGGGTAGGTGAAGCCCAGACTTCCAACTTTGGCCGCCAAAGAAATAAGGTACAAAAAAACTGTATCAGGAGTCAGGAGGTCACAGACTAATTGCTTAAATTATCTGGTTTTCAGTTTCCTCATCTATCAAATGAAGGGTTGGGTTGATGCTCTAAAGTCCTTCCAGCTATTATCAGTCTCCAGTATGAATCTTAGGGCCTACGTCCCTTCATTTTAATAGATGAGTAATTAAAGGCTTGAGACCGTGTATATGCGTGATTTACCTGAGGCTCCACAGCTGTTTAGTGGTGGAAACTTATAGCAGGCAGAGGGCAATCTCAAAGTGTTAGGTCCTGTTAGTCTTACGGGATCCACTAGCATCTGGGTCCCTCAGGACTTTCAAGGATCATTTAAGTAGCTGATATGTCCGTGATTCTGTTTCTAGAATAAATTGTTCTTATTTGTGGAACTTTACCTAACAACAATAACAAAATTAAAATCGTAACTGCTCATGTTAATTTAATATTTACTATAGGTCAAGCACTTCATTAAGTAAGTACATTACATGCTTTATTTCTTTGGATCCTCATGTGAATCCCATGAAGTGGGTGACAGCTATCCCCAAATACAGATTTAGGTCAGAGAAATTAAATAACTTGCCAGGTTCACATTGCTAGTAGCAGTGTGAGTGGCAAGGCCATATCCAGGTCATTCTGACTGTGAAATCTATTTCACTGCCTCCTATGAGCAGTCCAAGTTAAAAATTCTTATCTCCTCCATATTTTTCCTCCTTCTGTATTGAGAACCATCAATAAGTGAAATCTTGCTTCTCTGAACTCCTAAAGCCCCATTAAGTGTAACCCACGGGAATGTGTCAAACAAAGCTGTCTTGTATCATTGTTATTCAGGGACACGTCATTTTCCTAAATTAAGCCTTAATCTTTCTGAGAACAGAAAAGTTCTCTTAGATTCCTTCTGCCCTTTCAGGATACTTTATATACAGTGAGTACTTAGGAATATTTGTGATTGAAACAAATCCCCTTCTGGATTAAGTTCACCTCAAAGGAAAGATACTATCTTATTTTACGCAGGAAAGACCCCTCAGTTCTGCCTGCTCATTGACCCTGCTTATCTTCGGATTCTTCAGCTGTGTGAGTCACAAGAACAAGGTGGAAGAGATGACAACCAGCAGAGGGGCAGCCATGCTAATTTTCGTTGACTGGCCCATTGAAGTGGTAATGAGGCAGAATTACCACCCTGGGCCTGAACAGACCTGGAACTCTTCTGCCTTGTTATTCATCTTCTCCTGGGGGATAAGCAACCGAGGCAGACAGTTTCTTTCTGCCAGGCAAACCCCAAACCTCTTGGTGAAGTGACAAGCAATATTCATCCCAGTGCACATCTTCCTAAGAAGGCCTAAGGCAGAGGACTGGCTTTCTCTATAATTCTCAGGCAACCCAATCTGCCATAAAGTACAATTCAGAGCAACATGCTACAGGGAAAAACAAGCAAACAGAAAAGAAAAAAGTCCATTCTGCACACTGATTTTGTCTAATGTGGCATTTGCACACATGGGTGGCCACAGTTCCTCCACGCTGCTGCAAGATTAATCCTTTCCAAACGCAGCTCTGATGATGAAACCTACGCTAGTTCAGCCTCCTGAAAAAAGGCAGCCTGGAAGTGCAAGGTTTGCCATAGTTTGGCTCCAGACTATATTTACATCTCTTGTTCCTATTACTTCAAATTCCAACCAACAATGTCCTATTTTTATTCTATACTTTTCTATGCCTTTATATGCACAGGGTTTCTTTCAGCAAGTCAAAAGCCTAGCTCTGCTTCAAATTCCAGCAGCTCACTTGCCTCACCATAAAAACCTACCCTGACTATGCCTGTTGGCAGAAATATCTCCTTCCTCTGCTAACACTGGTTTTCTCAGGGCACTTATATGCTTTCTTGTCTCGCTCATGTTTGTTCAAACTGCAGAGCCTAATCTAATGCCTAGCTCATATCAGGCCTTCAATTAATGTTCACTGAACAAATATTGGCTTTTACTTGATGTACGTTTGGAAACAAAATATAAAATTCATACAAAATCATCATTTTCAAGGGTCAAAGACAATTCCCACTTTTCAAGGAATGAGGCTCTGGAGTCTTCCCAATAGTTTCAGGGCCCAGTTCTATACTTGGGTACTTTTAGACTTCCCTGTCATAGGCAGGTAACACTGAGTAACACGAATGGACTTAATCTCCTGAGTGCCTGCTCTGTGCTAAATCACTTCACATTCACACTCCTAGTCCTCCCGGAGACATACTGCTGATAGCTATCTCGTTTTTAGAGAAGACAAATGAACAATGCTCAGAGATCAACATCCTTGTCCAGAGTTGCACTGAAAGTGAGTGCCAGAGCCCAGATTCACATCCAGGTCTGTCTGGCTGCAAATCTAGCTTTTTCCCCACCACCCCATGCTCCGTCTTTGAATTGCACAGCAGGTTCTATGGAAGTTTCTGTTATTTCTCTGTCTCTTCTCTGAGGTTCATTTCCCACTCCCGCAGCTTCACAAAAGGCCAATTATGCCCGCCAGTGACCTGCTTCCTCTAACAGGATTTTTAATGGCTGTGGCGCCATTTCAGTGTCTGCATGGTCTGCTGCTCTCTACCCAGTGCAGAGCTCCCAGGGGGCACTGGCAGCCTGGCAGCAGGTCATTTCAGCTGCTTGTTTCTGCTGCCTCTCAGTCCAAACTGCTTATTTCAAATCTTCCTGTGATATATCACTCACCTGCCCTGAATTCCCCTTTCACCTTCCCTTCTGTCTATCTCAGAGACCTGTTAAGTCACAATCATGGCAACTCTCAAAGCAGTGTCAAGGAAGAGTAGAAAACTTACTGTCAGACTTACTAATTGGGATGTGGAGAACATTCCACTGAGACTCATCTAATGAAGATTACTTTTGAACTACCTATGAAGAAATTGTTTCCTGAGCCTTGAGGAAATCCATGGTAGGGATATGTGTGTGGAGAGAAAGTAAGAAAGAAACACTAAATTAAAAGAGCAGAACTATTTCCAAGCACCAAAGCCTCTCCTTGAATACTGTTAATGAAACAAATCAAAATACTATTTTATTAATTTTCAGATGTACTCCCCCCCACCAATTTGAACATCCCTGCAACTGGAATGCAGCTTACAAATGATAGTTGTGCAATCATTTTTGGCCAAACAGCAGTCATCATAGTTGTCATTGCCTTCGCCTGTGTAATCATCAAATGCACCAGAATCAAAATTTGCAGGAACCTCTGGACTGATGAGAAACCACACACTTTGGATTGATAAGTGTCCTGGAGGCAAAGAAAGGTGGGATAACGCAGGAATCTCCAGCATATGAATGTAATATTTTACTCATTATGCCCTCATTATGTTACAGAAACGGCAGGCCAGCCAAGAAACAAGCACCACTCGGAAGGTTGGAGTACTCAGGTTTATTACACCAGCGGACTCAGAGGGGCTTACGCTCTGAAGCTCTGAGAGCCTCCGGGAAGTGTGAGTGAGGTTTTATAGGGTCACTTACAAGCTTGGGGTCCATCAGCCAATAGGGTGAGTACAGCTAGGCAGAAACAAAGGGTCACTTGCAAGCTTGGGGTCCATCAACCAATAGGGTGAGTACAGCTAGGCAGTAGTATCATAAAAACGGAAGCAAAGGGTTGCTTGCAGTAACCGGAAACCTGGTCTAGCAAAGTGAAACTTAAAATTCATGAGTTAACTTAAAATTCATGAGTTAGCCCAGCCCAGTCTTGGCCCAGCCCAACCTTTTCCTTCTCAATTACAGTAAAATTAGCCTTGCAGATAAGAAATACCCATCATGCACCAATACCATGACACTCTGATCAAGACTAAATAAGAACAAAAATCCCTCCTCCCCTTGGAAAGGTGGAGCTGGGATAAAAATCAGGAGATACAACCCCAAATCCCTCCCTCCCCAGTGAATATTCCACTCATTCATTTTTACACCCTGTATAACCAGCTTGTCAAAGAATAGCACTGCTAACTGCTCGCTCTCGCCTTGAGAGCATACTATCATTTAATAAATCCTCACTTTCGTTCTTGACTTCCATGTCTCATCTCTGAATTCTTTCTGTGATAAGACAAGAATTTACTCTCTGGTAACAGAAGTACCTCACATTTTTGTAAGAGATCAGAGATGCCATTTGTACTACACCAGTCTTACCGCCTGTTGCAATAAAGGCTTTTACTTTCTTAGACTATCTCTGGGAGTTAACTTTTTGGATCTTATGAGTGCTGCATCTTTTGCAGTCTCCTTTGGGATGCTTCTGGTTAAGCCATTAAAAGGCTTATTGGTTTAAGTTGTTATTGTTACATATTCCTACTGACCCCCTTTCTCTTTTTATTTAAACACTCATTCTAGTAATCCTTGGTCTAAACTGCCTTTCCACTCTGAAAAGACCATTAAACAGTTACCTTTTCAAATAAGACCACCCAAGGTTACAGGTGGTCCTCCTTAGACATCTTTCACTTCTTGATCAAAGTCTGAACTAAGGACCATAATTAAAGAATAAAGATGGGAGGCCACCAGTCTGACTGAACTTGTAAACCGTAACTGACATTCAGAGCCTGACAGGAATTTTTTTTAAACCTCTACCCTAAGCTAAAATAAAACTATATACTCAGAAGGAAAGAAGCAAATTGGAGAAAATGTAGTTGGAAGGGCAGGTCAGTCTCTTTATCATTCAGGCTGTAATCCAGTTCTTTGGGGAATTAGAAATAAATGTTTTTGCCTTGCAAAGCTCTGCAGGGCCCGAAGTGTGGCTCTAGAAAGTGGTTCAAAGCGCACCTGTCTTTTTGGCCATCCCCAAGCCTCCCCTATTCTTGTAGATATTGAGATATTAGAAACAGAACTGCCCCGAACTTGAAAATTTAAATGATTCTAGACCTCTGCTAATATGCAAATATGCCCCCCAAACCCCATCTTGGAGAAAACTTGCATATTTTCTCTGTGAATTTGTAATGTAGATTTTCTACCTCCATCTCCTCTAGGAACTCTAGGAACTAAGAGTCATTATTTGAAATGCAAACTTTGGGAGAATCTTCTCATCAGAATGGGAAAAAAGAAAAGGAAGGTATTTCAAAATTGGGCAAATAAGAAATCTTAAAAATCTTATCTACAAATATTGGTTTTAAAAAATCGGCCATTAGAACAGATAAACCTAACCTTTTCCAACTGCCAGAACAAAAATTGGATCCAATTCTTCTTTTATAAACTAGTAAGCTTTATACTATTGTACCCATCTCATGACTGATTTTTTTTAAACAAAAGCTAAAAGATCTCTATTTGTGTCTGTCTGTATGTATGTCTGTATATGTATGTTGTAGATGCGTGATATTTTTCTACCTTCAGATGGTACTACCAAAATTAATTTATAAAAAGCTCTATTTAATTGGTTAAGAATTAAGCACTTATAAATTAAATATTCCTAAAGTTCTCAGAAATATAATAACTAACTCAAATACTTCTCAAGTTAACATGATCTGAGAAAATACTCAGTATTAAAGCTAATTAAATTTGTTGGTTTAATTAAATAGGCATTTCTTAAGAGTTATCAGAATTAAATATAAAACTTTTATTCTACCTGTTATCTCATGTGATCTCTGTTACAAAATTTGTCAGCAAGAAAAATAACTTGGTATGATAAGATTTTCATGTCATAACTGTTGAAAATAAAGAATTAAATAGATGTAAGTTAACAGTTTTTTAGGGCAATAATTATGTTTTATGGAAAAATAACTTCCAAAAATGTTTGATAACTTGAAACTTTATCATTTTGCTAAATTAAATTAAATGAGGGAAATTTACTGAATATCTAGATTATTTCCAAATAAGGTAAAATACTGAACATAGGTTTATCTACTTTTGACTTCTTATTACAGAAGAACTAAACAATAAATTTGGATTTGTTAGTAAACACATCTTATGCTTTATTCAGAAATTCTCCTATGAGAAACATAATTTTCTAAAAATTATATAAAATGTGTATTTATATTTATAAGCCTGCCAATCTAAAGAATACTAATGTAAAAACAGTACATAATTGTTTACTTCTAAGTTTTCACTAAAAATTAAGGTTTCTAAGGGTTACGAATTCTAATTAATATATGTAATTAAAATTACTAAAAGTAATAAAGGAATCATCTTCATATGCAAGGAAAATAGAATATATGTTCTCAGTAAAAGAAGGAGTAAGGAATGGAAATGTATTTTGTTAAGGGAAAAGACAGTAATTTTGTCCTTGAAGGGAGGTGAAAAAGGAGGATGAGCATAGGACAAAATCTGAATGTAAAAAGGAAGATTTGTGGAAAATAAACCTTGAGAAAAGAGTTTAATACATAGGTAAGTTGACTGAGGTTGAAATAAATTTAATTAATAAATTTAAAAATCTAAAGTAAGCTGGCACAAAATTAAAATCTGGGTTTTCTCTGTGTTGAAAAGGACAAACTATAAACATAAAAAGTTGAAAAGAGAAAAAGAGAGACAGGAAGAAAAAGAGAGATCTTGTTTAGTCAAGTTGGCTAAAACTGAAGTACTTATAAGAGTTTTTGAAATAAGCTTTAATACCAACTGTGTACTTATAGAAAACTAAAACAATTTTATTTCATCTGCTAAAATGATAAAATTTCTTAAACTTTTAATCTGCTCTTGATAAAGTGATTATAAAAGATTTTTCTTTACCTTTGAGTAGTCTACCTAGAAATCAGAGATTTTGTGTTTTATCAAAATCTGTGTTGTTTTCATCAGGTCTTTTGATTACTTAAGAAAGTTGAATCTTCTCTATTACAAGAGCTAAGTTTTATTCACAACTATTAAACTTTCTGTATTTGCTTGCAAAATTGACTTTATGAAGCCAATAAAGCCCCTTGGAAAAATAGTCTGGTGCCTTGCTTACAGGGCTCCCAGCAGCCTAACCAGATGAGTAAGAAGGTCACTTCCTAGCAGGTGCAGGAATCTCAGGACATTTTAGAGACCTTGAGAAGAGAGGATTTCAACCAAATCTACAGGAATTGCAGGTGAAGTCCAGTGGTATTTGACTCAGCTCTTAGCCTTGAGAGGCTGTTAAAAGTCCAATCTGGAGATTCCTTATGAAAAGTTTCAGCAAGGCAGATTTAAAACAGCCTATATGACCAACTGATATTCTTGCTGGACTTGTGTAAATAACCAGTCCAAGTTTACTGAAATTAGATTTAATATTCAAACAAATTAGTTTTAATTTGGCTCTCTTTCGTAGAAATGAGGGTGATTTTAGAGAGAAAATTTTTGCTTCAGTAGAAACCATAACATACCTATATGGATATCAGATTCTAGTGCTGTTAAATTTCCTTAAGGTTTTGTTTTCTAACTGGGAACTGGTCTGGATTCTGAATTCTTCTAGTTTCCCCCAATATCTGGCTATGATTCTCCAAAGTAACCTTTCCAATTTTCTCCCATCCTTTTGATTTGGAATCACTGAGAACTAATATTGTGTTTTTCCTAAAGCCCTGCAAATTGAAGCCAGACAACTTGATGTAGACTTCAAATAAGTTACTATAATAGCTCATGTTTAGACAATCTTCCTGACTACTGCTGTGTTGGTCACTCAGAAAGTTTACTGGTACATCTGATAACATCATCAGAGACATTCAAAATGTAAACCAGGAAAATCTGTCAGTTTGCCACTGCCTGTCCTTACTCCATTTGAAGATGCTTTGAGCCTAACATCTAGATATCTCAACTGGCAGCTCTTGAAGGAGAATTAATAAAATGTCCACATTTAGGCTAACAGATTGCTTATTCTTATGCTTGCCCTTAAAACGGTCAACTGACCTAACTGACCAATTGCTACTCACAGCTCCAGGCTAATTGTTAAAATAAAACTGTTAATTTTACTGCTTCTTCTTCATTCCAATAATCGAAAGTAGTAATCATACTTGGTTTCTGAGTTGTTCTCCAGGGAGAAGGTCACGGAATTGTAACCTTACAAAATAGGCTAAATACCAAGAAGACCACACCTTGGGTGCTTATGAGATAAGGAGATGGAAAAAGTGACAGTGCTAGCCTCTATAGAATTGGTTGCCTGGAGGCATCATGACGCCACTCTAAGTCTTATGATGAGAAAATGATTCTGTTGATTGTTTATTGTTTAAGCTATGGCTATATAATCACCCTACCCCATCCCCAAGGTGAGTTCACAGTTTTGAAGGCACTAGCCTGCTGTGAGTCTCCTTTGCCTGGCAAAGTAATAAAGCTGTCTCTTTTCTTCTAAGCTACAAGACTCTATTGTTTCTACCACTCCAGAAAATAGACCTAGTCCCTGGTTCCAATCTCTTCCTGCTTTGCTCTGAGCTCTTCAGTTTGGCTCATCAGGGACAGGAGCAGATCTTTCGGCAACACTCTCAGGACTCAGACATTGGGTTAATAATTTGCTTCAAGCATTAACCATTTTTAGTTTTGTTTCCATAGAAATGCCTCTTATTAAACGCCTAATTTCTTAAACAAGATAGGCCTAAATTTGAGAAGCTAGCTGCATCATTAGTCTCCTGAAATGAGACACAACCACTTAGCTGAAATGACCTATACTCAAGAAAGACTAGTTTTACGAGACATGAAACAATCTATCAATTTAGCTTCCGGACAGTGAAACTTCTTGGAAGGTTTCAAAGGCAGGACTAGAGGGGAGCAGAATTTGCCACCTCAAAGTATGTCTCTTTGGCCTAAAAATTATTTTAGGCTGATTATTTTTAAAGAAACTGCAGACACAAGAGAAGTTCTGAGATCTGAGTAGAAGTTACCCTTTTGTAAGAGACATTTACTTGTATAAGGAAAATCTCCATTTTTAAGGTGTTTCCCTTACTGTACTAGGAAGAGAGAAATGATTCAATCTCTAGAAACTTTAATCAATGGAGAAGGCAATGACTCAAATCTATATAACAATGTGACCCTTGTTTCCTGTGATTTTCCCAGCAAGCTCCCATAACTGACTCTCCATCCTCAACATCTTCTTTTGTCTTCAGCTGAAGATGGTATTACAAGGTTGAGGGTTTCTGCCATTTCAGAGTTATTCAGTTTTTCTGGGTCTCTCTCATGTATACATGTTATTAAAGCTTTGTTTGTTTTTCTACTGTTAATATGTCTCATGTCAATTTAATTATTGGACTAGCCAAAGAATCTTAGGGAGGAAGGGAAAAATGTTCCTCTCCAATGGGCTCATGGCTGCTTATGGCTAGCTTCCCTTGTAGCTTGGTGTGGTCATGTGACTAAGTTCTGGCCAATGTCATGTGAGGAGAAATGAGGTGTGCACCTTTGGGCTGCGCCCTTAAAATGAAGATGGAATCCTTTCCCTGCCCATTGTTGAAATGCGGGTGGGATGGTGAAAGCTGAAGACGTTCTCTTGGGTCAGAGATGAAAGCTGTATGTCAAAGGTAGCAAAACAACAAGGTAGAAAGAACATGGGCTCTGATGATTCTAGAGCTTGCCATATCACCTTAGACAACTGACACAGCCTTTGACGTAAGAGAGAAGTAAATTTTTATCTTGTTTAAACCACTATTGTTTTGGGTTTTTTGTTACAGCACCCAAAAAAGTTATGTTAGCCTCTTCACTTTCACGGTCCTGTCTCTCTCATCTTCTTCTCTCTCTAAACAATGTAACTCAATCTACCCAGTGTCCCAATCTTATAAAGAGGCTTCTTTCAGCTCTATTCTGAGAAACTGCTAAATTTTCTTACCTTACAGTTACTAGTCCTCCTCCCTGCTGAATGGAGTCCTGACCTAAAGCTGGGCTCTAATACTTAAGGGAATTATTTCTCAAGAATCTGGTTCATGCTCTTTCTGACTACCTGAATTCTCTGTTATGTTCTATCTCCTTTTAAGATCTTCAACTTTCTTAAGTTGCACACAATTACTGACTATAATCTTAGATAGCCTTTTCCCTTCCTCCACTACATAATCCTTTTTGTTCATCACCTACTACTATAAAGTGCACAGACAGTTGTTTCTACAACTCCAGAAAATAGACCTAGTCCCTGGTTCCAATCTCTTCCTGCTGTGCTCTGAGCTCTTCAGCTAAAGATGACTGGAAAAAGCTTGCCAAAGCACATCAATATCCATAATGTTGAGTGACTACTGTGTAAGTGGCATTTTTAAAGACATTATCTCCAATCCTGATAAAAGCTCTAAAAAGTTTCCCCCATTATACAGATGAGAAGACTGAGGCTCATAATGCATAAGTGTCTTGTCCAAGATGCCTCATGTAATAGGTAATGGATCTTCCATTAAAACCCAATCTATATTTTTCCTCTCTATATACTATTGCCCAAGCAATAAGACAAAGGTCCAAAGATAAGGGACCAGTTGGAAAGAAGAAAAAAGAATGTTTAGTGATCATATTCTGGAACAGGTACACAGACTCCAGAGAGGTGAAGGGACTACCTAGCATCCTGCCCTAAAAGTCATATTAATACCAGGATGCTAAGATTAACATTTCAAAGGTGTTCAGAAGAAAAGAATGATCTCCTTCTAACATTCACTTTCTGATTTTTTTAAAAATCATTTTACTTAACTTTCTTCTCCCAGGATTCTTCTATTTCCCTGACCTTGACAGACGTTTCCCCTGAAGTCCTCTGAATTATGATGCAGTAAAAGGACTTATTTTAATTTCCCTAGGTGTCTTTATTGAATTCTTTCACAGTGTTTTATGAAAAATATCTGATTACTAATTCATAGAACAGACCATTATGAGATTCTTTGCTAAGTGGCTGCCACACTGTTAATCAGGCCCAGGAGTCTCTGCAGTTGCTGGTTTAGACACCTTGACTGCAGGTTCAGAAGTAAGCAGTCCAGCTAAACTCCAGAATCTTGCAGTTTGCTCAGTTACATCACCTCCTGAACAACTCCTAAAATACTGCCCTCTGCCCCCTGACAAAACTCTTGAAAGATTAGAAAGCAAGGCCTTTTAACACAGAAGTTAAAATTTTGAGTTTTGGAATCAGACTGGTTTTAAATCTCATTGCTTCTGTTTAAATGACTTTGGGCTAGCCACTTAATCTCTCTGTTCCTGTTTTATAGTCTGTAAAGTGAAGGTAATAACTACCTCATAGAGGATTATGTGACTTAATACAGGTAAGGTACTTAGAACAGTGCCTGGCTCATATTAAGTGCTTTCTAAAAAGTTATTTAATTATTTGTTATAATTAAGAGTTAGAGTCCTGTGAAAACTGGAGCTAAATACTATAGCATGTGAAAGGTCTGTGAGTACTTGCACCTCCTAGGCATTTTCTGGCCCATGTATGTAAACACTCACAAACATGAAATCACATGAAACCATTATACTTAGTTGTGTAATTCCTTTAACTCACTGAATAGACTCACTGTGGGTTAATGTTCCCCTAAGCTTGATTAAACTTTAGACGGGGTTCTTCTTCATGATAAGCCCCTGATCTCCCTTTTCTTGGAGCACTTGCTTTAGAAAACTCAAAACTGTAAATTGTTTCTCTGCCTCTCTGAGATGTAGATCTTCTCCCAACTCCTTGCTGGTTTACAACCCACGAATGTCTTTCTCAAGGACTTAGAAGCCATCCCTTTAAAGACTAGTCATCAAAAACAAAAAACAAACAAACAAAAATCCCCCAAACTGCCCCTATCTTCCATGCTCAGTGGGAGGATAGGAACCTTATTTCAATAAGCATCAATAAGCAAATAGGTGACCTAATTACATTGACCAACCTTTTCCCAAAACTATCCTTCAATACTTTTCCACTAGGTCACCCCAGCTCTTAAAAACTCTCCCACCTTTGTTTCAGAGGAGTTGAGTTGTCTTTCTCCTCTATTGCAATAGTCTTGAATAAGGCTTCCTTCTTCCTGTTTAACTCCAGCCAGTACAATTTTTCTTTGACATGACAATCAGTAGGTAGAATCCAACTGTGAAACAAGTGTTTCTAATCATAAGCAATGGTGATGATATAAAGTGGAAATGGGGAAAAAAAATGAAGGCCCTTGTCTGCCCTCTCCCAGCTGCAAGCCTGGAAACCAACAAGTAAGATTTTGCTTTAGAGTAAGGGAACAGGAAAGAAGTGGATTGCAAGGAGTGATAAATGTGGCTCAGATTAAAGCAGATCAATTATAGTTGTTACAGAGAAGTTACAGTATCTTAGGGGTTAGTTGGACTTTGAGAAGACTGGACAAGGCTTAAAGTTACAGACTTTTGTGAGAAAATTCAAAAAAGATTCTTCTTACAATGACAGTCAGCTCAACTTGTCAGGGGATGACTAGTTTCAGAAAGCTCCAGGTAAAGACCAGCCATCTCAGTCTCTAAAGACCTGCCTAGAAAGCCTCTCTCTAATAAGTCAGTCTTTAAGCATAGTGGTCAGAAAGAAAATTCTGGCTGATGTCTGAGTTAGCAGAACCAGGGTCATTCACATGCCCTCCAAGGATAAATTAGGCATCTCTAAGCCTTGAAGAAACAGAGTAATGGTGGGTGGTGTTCAAACATTTTAAATGTATTTGAGTGCCAACATGGTTTGCTGGATAGAAAAACATGAACTCTGAAAATGGATGTTACAACATAGTATAAAGTGTAAATGATTAAAACAGTGTGGTGCTAACATGTGAATAGATACAGATACATAAGGGGAACACAACGGAAAGTGAATGAAAAGTAAAATATCATTAGATATCAAGCATATAATAAATGTGCATCTAAAATCAGTGAGGACCACATGAACTAGTAATTCATTAAATGATGTAAGGGGGATTGAGTAGTCACCTATTAAAATAAAGTTTGAGCCATCTCTCATTCTTCATATAAGAGAAAATTACATACAGATCAAATATAGAAACACCAAAATGATAAAAGTACTAGAAGAAACTACGCAAAGATTCTTATATATTCTGGAAATGAGGGAAGACTTACTGATAAAACACAAAACTTAGAAGCCATTAATTTTTTTAAAAGTTTGATTAAATCAATCACAAGATAATTTAAAATTTTTCCATGGAAAGTTAGGTCACAAGATAAATAAAAAACTGTGGAAAGTACTGCAACTTAAATCACATACACAGAGCTGTACAACTAACAAACAAGAACTCCTTTCATTAACAGAAATAGAGCAATGACACCCCTCAAAATGGGAAAAGGATATGAATAGATAGTTTAAAGAAAAAAAGTAAATATAAATGAAACTCTAGTGTATGAAAATAAGCTCAACTTTACTCATAATACAAGAAATGGCACAGAGGTACCATTTTTCACCAGCCAAAAAGGTAAATGTCCAAAAGTTTGATAACATGCTCTGTTGGTCAAGACATAGCAGACTTCCTTTTATTTCTGGTAATGGAGTAAATCATTATAACCCCTAAGTAGGGCAATTTGGCAATATTTACCAAAAGCACACATACACATGCACCTTGAACCAGCAATTTAACTTCTGGGAATTTACTATCAGATATGTGTCTGCCCATGTGAAAAAACAAGGTTATTCACTGCAGTATTATTTATAATAACAGCATACTGGAAACAATCCCTATCAGTAGGGAGATAGTTAAATAAATTGTGCTATAGTCATACAATTAAATATCAGGAAGTGCTCTCTGTTCTGTTATGGAATGATCTCCTTTAATTTAATTAATGGGTTAAAAAAGCAAGATGAAGAACAGTATGCAGAATATGCTACTCTTTGTAAAATAGCCTAAAAAGGAAGAATAAAGTGGGAGAAAGGATACATATATATTATTCATGTATATTTCAAATTAAATCTTTATGAAGAAAATCTCAGCATTAAAAAAAAGTTTAAAAAAAGATATACAGATTTATTTATTTATTTATCTATCTATCTATAGTTTTGTTCAGTCTGAAATTTTAAAGCTGAGAATACATGTGACCAGTAAAGAAATTCAGGATATAAAGGTCACACAGGCTTAGGAAAATCATTGCTAGTACACAGGAATTTGGAGGTACCTGACATGCCCCCATGTCCTATGTAGTAGCACTGTACCAAAAATGTTCACAAAACTACACTTGATTCAGGAATGTATGAGCAGATTAAAAAATATCTTAACTTAAATTTGTATTAGAGATCCCAAACCTAAGCACACTAAAATTCCCTTGCTTGACATCTCATAATTTGAAATGTTCCATTTAATCCTTTTCCAAATCTAGACTATGGCTGATGTTTATTTAAGATATGAACTCAGATCTTCTCAAATGGAACGGAGGCTCCATATCTCTCTCTGAGAGACTTTGGTGATATTTATAGCAGTAGTCATGGGTATGAAAACTTTCAACTCTGGAAATTCAATGTCTGGCGTACTCTCAGCAGTTTGGAAAACCTTTTTTAAATTGGTAATTCTCCATTAATGCTTACATTTCCTTTGCCTACCAGCATTTTCCCTCCCCCCAGATGAATGTGTGTTTGCACACAGACATCTATACACATACATACACATATAAGTGTGGGAGGGATTGAAAACAAAATATTTGCTTTTAAAGTATATTCGCATTTTTTCTGTAAGAGGCCTCATAGTTTCCATCAGACTCTCAAAGCAGGTGGTGACTCAAAAAGAGTTAACTATCAGTAAACAATGGACATTCTCTCAGACACTTCTTTCCCTTTTCCTACAGCTACCAGGTTGTCACTTTCTCATGGGTCTAGATGACTGTGTCTATGTTGTCACTCTGTCACTTTCCCGTGGGTCTAGTTGACTGTGACAGCAGCATATCTGGCCTGTCTGCCTTCAGGTTCTCTAAGCTCCATACTATAGCCAGTTGCTAGCATAATCATTTAAGAAGTAATTTACTGCCTACATTATCAAATTTGTTGAGGAGAGTTTGACTGTAGGTTGAACAACAATCAATTATGCTGCAACCAGGCATGTGCACACACATGTGATCTTAATTCATTGTCCCGAAATTTCTTTCTGTTCTTGTTTTTATTAGTGGGAGAAATGGCCTTGTTTTGTTCCTAGAGTAGACAAATTTTCTTTAATATATAAAAATGAACTAGAAAATCTATTTTTCTGATCTCTTCTTCAGGAAGAGAAGCCTAATTTAAAAATTTATATATATATTTTAAGAAACCTTCCAGAGGGTGAATGGCCTATGTGTGGATATAGAGCAACTATTTTCCTGAATGCTTACAAACTGCTTTCAATTGCCTAGATTGAAAAATGAACACAGTGACCTCTAATTTAAAAGTTAAAGAGCTTCCTGGAAAGGTAACATCATAATAACTAACAGACATTTACATTTACATGTTCTTTCATATAAATTATCTCATTTAATTATAATAAGAAGTAAAAAGTTTATTATTATTTTCATTTGAAAGAATAACAAAATGAAGGCTCAGAATGATGAAATAACTTGTACAAGGTCACACAACCAGCGGGGATGGAACTGGGACTCTGACACTTTTTGACCCCATTTTTCATACTCTTTCACATATGATGAGTAGCCTCCCCAAACTCACTGTCACATAAAAATTTAGATACCGCTTGTAATTTTATTAAGTACCCTTGAAACCTTGATACTGAAGCCATTATCACACAGAACAGGTTAAATAAAGAGGGTCTTTTTTGAAAGGGTAAGAAAAAAACAACATTGATATTTTAGAACATGCGCTTGTTTACATCATGGAGAAAGCTGGCAGTCCCTAGCAGAAAGGTCTTTGGAGAGGGACTATCTTATCACTGTACACTTGGCCATGTATGAGTCATAGGTAGAATACTTCCCCCTTTACATTTTAATGAAAGCATTGTTCCTAATCGAGTTACATATCTTTTATAAAATGACTCATGGGGGAAATTACTTCTACAGTTTCAAGCTAGGAAAGAGTCCCTTTCTCTGCATGCCTTGATAATATTTCCCTTATAAGCACAGTTTTGTGGCCCACTTTTATCTTGCTTGCCAAGAAGCTCAGAGGCAAGTTGTATGCTTAGTTGCAGTCATTTTCTTTAGTTCAGGTTTTCTGGAATATTTTCTCTTTCTTTTTTCCCTTAAATTTTTTTTCTCTTTTAAACTATCTCGCTCCTATCTTTTGTTATTGTTTTAATGGGGTTTTATTTTACTATAATTATATCTTTTATTGTAAGACTTCTCAAGTCTTTTCTGAAGATAGGCCAGTATAAATATACAGAATCCCATTCTAACATTAGGAAGAATATGAGTGCTCACTCCATTGAAAAAAATAATAAGGGTATTCCAGGTGCAAAAGTCTTATTTAAATGCTTGAGAAGCTCACATAGAAGAAATTTTTGTTGTGAATTCACAGGGTAATAGAGTCCTGTTTTCTTTTTCTTATTCTTTGTTTCTGTTTTTTATTGTGGTAATAACCTTAACATGAGATCTAACCCCTCTTAATGAATTTTTAAGTGTACAACCCAGTATTGTTAACTGCAGGCACAATGTGGTAAAGCAAATCTCTTCCAGTTTGGATACCTGAAATCTTATACCCATTGAATAGCCACTACCCATTGAATAGCCACTGCCCATCCCCCGCCCTGACTCCCTTCTCAAGCTGGCAACCACCATTCTACCCTCTATTTCCATGAGTTTGACTATTTTAGATAACTCATATACTATAGACTGAATGTTCATGTCCTAGCAAAATTCGAATGTTGAAATCTAATTCCCAGTGTGATAGTATTTGGAGGTGGAGCCTTTGGGAGGCGATTAGGTCCTGAGAGCAGAGCCCTCATGAATGGAATTAGTGCTCTTATTAAAGAGACTCCACAGAGCTGCCTTCCCCCTTTTGCTATTTGAAAGCGCAGCAAAAAGACAGCTGCATGAACTGAGACACAAGCTTTCCCTGGACACCCCACCTGCTGGCACCTTGATCTTGGACTTTCTGCCTCCAGCACTGTGAGAAATAAGCTGCTGTTGTTTACAAGACGCCCAGTCTACAGCATTCTGTTAGAGCAAGCAGCCTGAATGGACTAGGACATCATACAAGTGGAATCATGCAGTACTTGTCCTTCTGTGATTGGCTTATTTCACTTAGCAGAATGCCCTCCAGGCCAACAGGTATATGCAAAGATGCTCAACATCATTTGCCAGTGAAATGCAAATCAAAACTACAATACTACCTCACACCTGTTAGGATGGCTATCATAAATCTTTTTTTTTTTAAGACAACAAGTGTTGGTGAAGATGTGAAGAAACTGTATCCTTATACAGTGTTGGTGAGAATGTAAAATGATGAAACTGCTATAGAAAAGAGTATAGAGAGAGATTCCTAAAAAATTAAAAGTAGAACTTCCCTACAATCCAGCAATCCCACCTCTAGGTACTTATCCAAAAGAATTGAAATCAGAATCTCGAAGACACATCTACACTCCTATGTTCACTACATCATTTTTCACAACAGTCAAGATATAGAAACAACCTAAATGTCCATCAATGGATCAATGGAATGAAAAAATGTGGTATATAAATAAAATGGAATATTTTTCAGCCCTTAAAAAAGGAAACCTTCCTCTACTTCTATCATTAAGGCTCAGCATCACTATAACAAGCATTTCCTATGTCGGCAACAGTAGGTATTATGTATTTGGTATTGTATGTTACACTTGTGTTAAAAAAAATAAACCTCAGTATTTCACTTACGTTTTCACATTTGATGTGATATTAAGAGATAATGGTGGAATTTTCTAAGGAAATTCTTGGTTGATACAGAATTGTATCAGATATTAACATAGAAATCTATATTATGTGTCACATATGTAATTATGTCACATATACAATTATGATTATTACAAATACAATCCACGAGTCACATACACATATAAACATACAAGTATACACACATTTTTCAAAACAATGGCTACACAGAGAAAATCCTTTAGTATATAGTCTGAGGAACAGCACTGAAGAAAGGCCTTTTATGGTCTAATTAACACTAAGAGAGGAAAAGAAAACTGGCTGAGAAGTTAAAAGATGAAACAAAAAAGGCCAAAAAAAATTTTAGTACTGTCAAAAAATACAAATCCAGAATTAGGCAAGGAGAGACTTAAAAAGACTTATAATAGGGAGTATGCTCCTCCTTCAGGATTTCAGGCATCTCAAAGCAAATGGAAAAAGGGCTTTTCTTTTATAGGAAAGGGTAAGCAAGACTAGCAGGAACTCTGAGGAGAAATAGAGTAAGCTGGGGGGGTGGTGAGCAGACAGCATGAGCAAGGTGGTGTAAGTGGAAATGTTTCTGTGCTCAGCTGATTTGGAATGAACTGTTAAGGGGAAAAGGTCTGCACTGTAGTGCTTGCTCAGATTTGGGGACAGGCCAAAGTTCAGGAAACTGTGTGTGCGGGGTTGCCTGATCACAGTTTGGTCAAACCAAAGCAGTGGGTAAGAAATGGGTGATTGTGAACATTTGGTTGGTACCTACAACCTAATGAAAAGTATATGCTAATGAAATGCTAACTTCTTTTTTTTGCCATTAAAAATTCTTATAAGAAGCTTAGTGGATTCAAGCAGCAGGCAAAGTAGAGTATCAGAAAGTCTGCTATAATAATGGGAATTATTCCCATTCACACTACTGAAGTGTACATGATTTCAGCTAGTCATTTAAATCTATAAATCAGCGTAAGATTTATTAAAAGAGCTGAGATGCTTCGGAAAAAGTCATTTTTGCATATAGAAACAAGAACTTAAATATCTTATACACCAATATCAATTAAAATATTCATTTATTATATTAATATGTTTTTAAAGCATTGTAAAATGAGAATCTGGCAACATTTCCAGAAGAACCCAGCTGAAATACACATATTGGAGATTTATTGGTCATTTGTCCTTAAGAAATTAAGAAGTGGAAAGCTTTAAAGAGGGACATTCTGGCAGAGTATAACCCATAAAATGAAAAATAAAAGTATGAGTCACAGAATTATAGAGTTGGAAAAAATGGAGTTCTACCTTTTTATTTTCAAATTAGGAAACTGAGGCTCATTGAGAGGTGTTGTTTTCCCAGTTAAACAGCAAGTTAGTGCAGAGGTGGGCGTATTTATCAGATCACAGCTCTTTTCCTCTCTGAATGTAAACTTCACCAGTACAATTTTGTTTCATAGGTTATTTACTTTACTGATTATAAAAAGAAAGTAAAGCTATAATTTATTATTAAATGAGAAGAGTAAGTTGCAGAGAAATAGATATATATATAGTATGATTTCATGTTTTCAAAACATAGCAAACATCTATCTGTCTATCTGTAATTGCATGAAATTGAAGAAAAGAGTGGAAGTATATACAGCATGCTAACATTGGATATTCACAGGAGGCTTATAAAGCAAGGGGATAAGGAAAAAAAGTAAGAAAATAGAATTTTGTGAAATGGTATGTGACAATGAAGACTGCAAAATTCTATCTATAAAATTATTGATATACAAATATTGTACACATAGACAAAGGCTAGAAGGTCATTATAATTTGTACACAGACCAGGACATGGACAAAAGAAAAAATGATTTTGATCGGGGGTTGGGTTACAGATATTTTAAAAATTTGTGTAGTTCATTAAAAATATTTTTTACAGTAACATAAAGAAATAAAAATAAAGTCAAATGACTCCCTTTTCTGAAACCACTGAAACACACTTACTTTAACTCAAAACTGATAAAAAGATTTAATCATATATTCAATAGTATTCACTTGATAAACAGTTATCACCACTGAAAGTTATAACATTTTGTTTCACACATAAATGTTTATATATGTGTGTGTGTTTGCATATTTGTGTCTGTGCATAAATTGTAATTTTTTTAAACCATCTTACTTATTTACTAAATTGGCTTATACTTTTTTCTATTGAATGATGTAGACAAAGAAAATAAAAATACTGTACAGTCATTATAAAAATTTTGGAAAATTTAGGAGAGCAGAAAATAAAAAACACTCATAATCTTACCCAGAGATATCAGTTAACTTTTTTGTGTATGTCCTTTTAGATCTTTTTCATGCATGTGTAATAAAAAATGGGACTATAATTTACTTGGTTATCTATTTTTTCAGTTAGTAGTGTATTATGGTTATATTTTCATGGTAGTAAATATAGATACAATATCATTTTAAATTAGTTATTCAACATTTCATCATAAGGAATTACAGTAACTCATTTTATGAATTTTCTATTAACGGTCATTTAGTTTGATTCTCTTTCTTAAATGATCATAAATGATGCTGAAATGAACATCTTTACATACACATATTTTTCTCTTGTCCTATTGCTTCCTTAGGATATATTCCTACAAGTAATATTGCTGGGTACCATTGATCTTAAATTTATAAAACATTTCATTTCTAAATTCTATTACCTGTATGAGGTTGGTGGACTTCGTAAAATGCGCTGACATTTATACACAGGTCATCCAATTGGTATTATTAAAGTGTTTACAAAGAAGATTCTTTGTGATTGCTTTTCAGCTTTATGGTGAATGTGCAAGGGGCACAGTCTATCAAAAATATCAGTCATATCCTGAAGATACATAAATATATATATTAGAAATAATGGGCTATTACCCATTCTTTGTTTTGTTGAAAATTTTTTTAAGATAAAAGGGACTCAAAAAAATGAGTTTTTAACAATTTGAGCTTCCCAGTGATAGAATATACTGTCTCTGGAAGTAGTGAGTTTATTATCATCATGGGAAATATGGGAGCAGATACTGATTGATCAAATACAAAAGATGCTATGGAAACTATTTTAGTACAAGTAGAAGACTGCAGTTACTTCTCTTGGCCTCTTCTAGAAGGTTAAACATTTTGCTGAATTGAAAACAATGTACCAGTTCTAACTATAGGCAAATATTAGGCCACAGAAAAACGCTCAACTATTTCACACTTAAGAGAAACCAAATTTCACATATGAATATTACTTTTCATTTCAAAATGTCATTTCAAGAACCTCTGCCATATGCTAATTATCAAAATCAATAGTATGTAGGTTATTTTAGCTTTAATGACTATTTGGAATAAATGGTATTAAACAAATTTTAGTGTCTACTGTGTTAAGGACACAGTTGTTTGGTTGATTAAGCACTATCTCTTGATAAAGATTAGTTAACTCATGATAGCCTAATGATTACTGTAATTCATATTTTCATATGGCTATTCTATTATTAAGGGATTTCTTAGATTTAATCTATCTGAGAAAAAAAAAACCTAAGTTACTCAGTGAAGTGTTATATAAAATAATAATAAAATAAGTCCTCTCTTGATTTAGACAAAATAGTGTGCTTGTGTGCTAACGTATTCTACTACCCACCTTCCCCAG
Source organism: Camelus bactrianus (assembly GCF_048773025.1). Taxonomy (NCBI): domain Eukaryota; kingdom Metazoa; phylum Chordata; class Mammalia; order Artiodactyla; family Camelidae; genus Camelus; species Camelus bactrianus. The sequence goes on along the minus strand of NC_133550.1, from coordinate 36,165,019 downwards.
TTGGCTCTATTAAAAATAGTGCTGTAAAAAGAAATAAAAATCAAAAATAAATTATGCCTGTTCCAAAGCATTTCACAGAGAGGCTTTTATGTGCAATTTAACAGTTCATGGAAAAAAGAATATTACTGGAGGCAAGGAAAATTCTTCCTCTGAAAATAAGTAAAATCCAAGTCATTATTAGCATATGCATTCTCCTTTGGGAGGTAGGAGATATTCAGGTCTGTGATTCATTTAAATATATGACCATGTGGACTGTGCCTTAGGAGGGCTTTGGGGTTTGAACTAAAGTCTTCCATATAAATAGTTAGGCTTTGCTAAGAGGAGGTGGTTGGTTCTACACTTAAACACCTCAGTTGGCTCCCACAGAGCATATGAGTGTGAATTGAGCTAAAGACAAAGAAGCAAAGGGCTGGCTTCTGTTGTTCAGTATAGCAGCAAATTTTATTGAAAGGAGTATGAACTTCAGGAAGAAACAAACCCATGTTTGAAGCAGCTGACTTTAATAAGTTACTTACCCTCTCTAAGCCTTTCTTCATCTATAAAATGGGTATAACAACACCTCCCTGAGTTATTTGGAGAATTGAATGCAAAAATGTTAACAGGAGTAAGCTGCACAGCATCTGGCACACAGTAAGAGTGGGATACAACTTAGCTTCTTTCCTCCTTATCATTTCTCTAATAGTGCAGCTGTAGCAAATTCTAAGTACATTTCTTTAAAAGTATTCTCCTAGAGTTTGAGGAATGATATTCCCATCAGCAACCTCAGCAGGAGGACAGTTATCAGCTGCATTGGCGGCAAAGCATCTCCTGATGGAGATCTAATAAGCTATGTGAGCAAATATCAGGGGCCGGGAAGCAACCAAAATATCAGGAAGAAGCAGTGTCTGGGGCTGTGGAGATGTCTGCCTTAGACACTCAGAAAGAGACTTTCTCTGGGGAAAGGGCCATGTAAGCTCTCTCTGTTCCTGTAGACCAGGGAGAAGGTGGAGCTTAGATCAGGAGCAGGGAGAATACTTTTTCTGCCTTGGTGATTTCCTAAATTCCTAGATACTCTCCATGGCGGGTCTCTATGGCTATGAGGGACTCTACACTGTAACCTGGCTCTCAGACTCTTGGAAGAAAAGGAGCAAAAGCTTAGAAAATAAAGTTGTGGATTAATGTTATTAATGCTATTGCTTTCAGAGCTATGTATTCTCCAGCAAATAACTTAAAAATTATGCTTATCTATATCTATCCAACATAGACAGTATACTCTATGATAAAATTCTTTACAAATTCATTTTAATGGCTTTTATTTCTAATTAAAATTTAGATGGAATTCACATATTGGCAAAAGTAAATTTTTAAAAGATAAGACTCCAGACTATTTCTCTCTGAATACAATTTAAGTATAAAGAAAAAAATCCCAGTCTTAAAAATTTCTTCTAACTAAATACTATTTTTTATATTCATGTAGTTGAGGCCAATCTAACACAGTCTATATACTTGAAGTCTGTTGAGTATAGTAGGAGATGATTAAAACCAGTTTAGAACCAGGAGGGTGTTTATAAGATTATGTGCCACCCCTGTATTACAAGGTCTGGGCACTTGATTACTCTGCGTATTTGCTGTTGTGTAACGTTAAGTAGGTCCTGTGGAGTCAATTATTGCCTACACTTTACTTAAGTGATCCTCAGTCTCATCAAGAAGATCATCAACCTGATCCTTGGAAAGTGTGACAACTGAAGTAGTTCCAATGAACATGGTAAATTTCCTAACTTGAAAGTACTTCCTTGTGATACAAAGGCAACGGTTAAGAAATAAAACTTCAAGAAAGACTCCACATGAAAGCAACTTAGAATATGAATAATTACATCTTAACTATAATCTTCATTGATCAAAAAGAAAAGCAAGATTTCCCAAGTGTCTTCCTGTGTGGTATACACTCTAATTAGAAAGATAAGTCATGCATATTTGGATAAGAAGACAAGAGTGTACTTACTGATCACCTGCTATGTTCTAGGCTATAGTAGTACAACTGTATAATTTAACCTTGCAGCAGTCTTATTAGATGGTTGTCAAAAATCTGAATTTATGGTGGAGGAAATGGAGATCAAATAGGTTACAAAGCCACCGAAGTGCAACACTGGGATCTGAAGCCAAGTCTATCTAACCTCAAAACCTGTTCTCTGAAAAAATTCTATGCATGGGTGCACATGATGATGTAGAATGCCCTGTCACATCACATATACAGCATCACCAAAGAAAAGGAAGTTCTATATAACATGAGGTATTTGTTATAATTGATTACTACTGCCAATGCCAATTTGTTTGGCATTTAGATCTGATTTCAAGTGGGAAACTGGAAGTCATGTTTGTGAAAATCATCTGTTAATAATAGTCTGAGTGAAAACCTAAGGGACTGACCTAAAATAAATTCAGCAAATTTTATTTATTTCTATCTTAGTTCTGGAGCAGTTGGAGCTGCTGGATAAGTTTCAAATTACTACATAATTGCTGAGTAAATTTTTAAAAAGAGGAAACTGATTTCTATGAGTAGAACTAGTTACATGATTGATAGAGACTGCTTAAACTTTGATCTGGTTCATATTTTTAGGAATGAAGATGGGAGAGTTCCAGATCCCCTCCCAGTCCAATAAATATTTTGTTTACAAAATATCTGAAATTGCAAATGCAAGTGGGGATGGGGAAGCAAACAAAAACTTTGAAACCAAATGGGCAAGAGCATGGAAAATTTAATGCTGATTCTTGATCCATCATGTAATTCCACTGCCTATGATTTTATTCTCCCAATCACCTTCTGAGGTTTTTAGCAACAAACATCATAAATTACTCATAAAACTCTTCAGCTCCGATGAAGCCAGGCATAGAGCTTGGCTCAGTGGCCTTCCAAAGCAAAATTCTAGACACCGACAACACACGCTAGGTAAAGTACTGCCTCTCATTCACTCTAAATTTGCCCCCTCCCCTGTTGATTTCATTACACATCTCTTCCCCAGTGTCAGGCAAAAAGAGGATATTCAGATTTCATAAAAATAATTTAGTCCATTTAAATTGATAACCTTCTAGAGTTTTCTCTTTTCTTTGCCAGGATACCCTGAAGTTTTATGCTCCCTTTTAGTAATTACTCTTCTCTGGTACCAACTAACTGTCAGGCTTGTTATGACCTGCATTCTAATTGATATACCACAATTACACAGAAAACAGCAAATTTAATATGAAGAATGTGAGTCTAGCTGACATTAAGTTCTGAAAAGAAGGGCTGATGTGTGTTTATTTTGATACATCTACAGTGTCTAAAACAACATCTCCCTCATGGTAAGGCAAGGGAGAGCTAAAATGTCTACGTGTGTCAGACTCTACACACATGCCATTGCACGTGTCTCTACAATGATCCTATATTAATATGTCCATTTCTGTTGATGGGGAAACTAAGTGAGTTGCCTAAGATCATGCAGCTAGTAAATAGCAGAGCTGATATTTGAATTCATGTCTGTCTGACTTTTTATTTCACCATGTAATTTCCTGACCACACTCAGTATCCGATATATTATTTGTGGAATGTCATCTTCTTGGGGTTGTTTATCACCTCTCTAGTTCTTTCTAGCCTCCAGAGGGAAAAGCCTGAAGCCCAGTAAAGCTGTAATTCACAAATGGCCTAATGGCCAATTGGAATGCCACATGTTATGGTCAATCACTTAGTGCATAATTAGTGTGTAATTAAGAAGTGAAAATTAAGGCGCATGCAGAACCAGTCTTTGTTAATAGTAATGATGCTTTGGGGACTGAGTCTCTATTTTCATTTTCATTATCACTGTAGAAAATAGTTAAATAAAACAGGTAGGATGGCTATCTGAGAGGTGAAAAGAGGAGAATTAAGGGAAAATAATCTGTGGATTTGTTTACTGCTAAAATGCCCTTCAAAGGCAGCATTGCCTGAGTGGCATTTTTAAGATTTATCCTTATTTTCATTACAGTCATGCTTATAATATTGTCACAATTCTACGGTACTATCTGAAGAATTTTAGAACATTAATGTTCAAAGTCACCTAAATCTTTCAACAGAGAAGCACTCAGTCTCTGCTTGAGCAGTCTTAGGATCAGGGAATTCACTGTTGTTAAGAAAACAAATCCTTACCTTCACATCAGTCAAAAATCTGTATTCCTACAGCTTTCTTGAAATTAGTCCACAAGAATGTGTGAAAACTATGTAGCAACACACATACTTAGGCTAGTTCTTTGGATACTAGAAAAGTCCTCAGTGTTTACTAGCGTCTCTGTGTGAGAGAGCTGGCTACACATGCTATCACAGACTGATACCATGCTTGTGTCACTAAACACATGCACACAATGTCTGTAAATAATTTTACAATTTTTAAAATTTAAAACAAATATGCATTTCAGGAAAAAGTTTACTCTTTAAAAAAAATGATCACTTAACTAACATCATGGAGCCCAGCCACATTAGAATAATTTAAGTTCTCACCTGTCCCAGCATAGGAGTAATGAGTGAGGTGCTCCTACAAGGGTCTCATTTCGACCTGAATATTCCCTTTAGTGATTGTAATTCCAGATTTTAATGTCATTTCTTATCTACCCAGGCCCAGTCCGCCAAGAGAGAGCCATTCTCCAACTTTCCGGACCTTAACAGTCACTTGGAATGCTGTTTAAAAAGTCTTGGTGACTATCAAAGGGCCACAAAGTCCCATAACTCTTTATCCAGTGACACATTTAGACATCTCTCTCTCTCTCTTTCAGACCTTAATCTTATCATCTCGACAGAAACGTCAACTACCACTACTAACTTAAACATGAGTTCTCCTGAGAGCTTAGAAAGCACGTGTTTCAACTCCAAATTTACAGACCTAATTTATATGACACTACTACTTAGTGGCAGAACAGAAACAAAGCCAGGTCTTTTGATGCCTTCCAGAAGAGTAGCTTCTTTAGTATGAGTATTACTTTCAGGCTTAGCTATCCAGCATTTGATATCACCCATCAGTATTAAGTAAAAAGTCTTCAAAGAAAGTTTCAAATGGGCTTCCACTCTGAGCTTTAATTGTAGGGAAGAAAGCAATACTTTGTAAGGGTAATATATTAAGTAGTGATCACAGAGCTAACTACTTGTGGGACTCCCTGCTAGGTATTCTGGGATATAAGAAGATGAGCAACACATAGTTCTTGCCATTGGAGCTTACAATATAGGAGAAGTTGCTAATCACTTTGGCCAGGATGAATGGGACATTTCATCAAATGAGAAATAGTAGTGTATTGTCATCATATTCTATAACACTTTGAAGCATTTCATACTTAGCTCCACATAAAGTTGAAACTTCATTCCTGTTAATTAGCATAGTAAAACAGCACATAGGAAAAAAAACCTCTCAATCTGCTATATCACTACACTGATGATGTTGTTTGGAGGTCACGATTGTTTAACATGAGTGGAAGGAAATAATTTGCAGCTACTGTTATTAAAGTAAAATATGAAATTATCTATAGATTACAATTCATATTATAGCTAGTTCTTGAGCACATTTATTCATTACAATGTAGAGGAAAGGTTTCCTTACTTGTGGTCTCACCATTAATTCCTTCAAGTCCACTGTTAATTCCAACATCTATGGAATTCATTATTTTGTCAATCTGTGAGAAACAAAAAAACACGTAAATGGATTATTACATTCACGTTTAGCACTCCATTGTAAAATAACTTTCAAACACCAGAAGCATATATTCTTGATATTATTACCCCTGCAATACCACAATTAAGAGACCGATAGAGAAAGGTTTAAAGTGAGGCAGACAGCTTTTGAATTGCTTTTAAAAATACAAATTATGTTTCCCTCTATTAAACTTTCAAAATCAGCTTGCTTTTTCTTTGTATTTTCTAAAATGAAACTTGTTTGGACCTACATGGGTCAGTAAGTTAGGAATCGAGTATTCTTTAAACTCAGAAGGGGAAGGAGCTGAGGATAAGTTCATATGATAATGTCTATCCTCTTGGGCATCCTTCCTCTTCTATCTGAGAGCATGCATCCCATCTGACGGGTGAAGCATGGCCATTTCAATCAAGTTCTTGCTAAATGGTTTGACCAGCTACAAGTTGATTTGTGGCATGTCATCACCAGAATCTAGGCATGGAAACAACTTGATTCTAAGAGATAAGTTAGATGTTAATTATTCCTGCCTTGTTCCAAAAACGATTTCAGATATTATTCACAGAGTTAATAAATATAAGAAATGGATAGACTCGAATAAACTATCAATCTACAAGTATGGAGTTTATAGGAAGACATGACTGTCTGAGCTTTAGCCATTTAGAGTTTAATCCCTCTCCTCGTCATCCTAGCAAACTTAGTAAGACAGCAGGCTTCATAAGGGACAATGAGCATTACTTAAATGTTCCATTTTGTTCACCCTGAAACAGATGCAGAGAGATTAAGTGATTTTCTCAAACAGCTCAATTCAGAATGTCAATACTAGAACCATTTCCACTTCTAGTTCTCAGAATGCTGTAGTGACCTATTGTGCTTCAAAACCTATTCCAACTGGCACAGTCTTTTGAGAGACACAATGTGACAAGTTAGACTGAAATGCCAAGGAAGAGTACGGTCCATTCTCTGAAGAAATTAAAGAAAAAGCCAGAAACTTTATTACTTTATGATGTAGTCCTCCTTAGGAACAAAAAATGATATTTTGTAACCTTACAAAGGCATTTACTTTCTGAGTAATTATATGAAATTAAAGGCTGTCTTTAGGTAGATCTTAAATAGGTGATACTTAACCCCAACACATTTTCCTTAATTGTTTCTCCAATAGTTTTAGAGGGAAATATTAAGTAATTTGTCGGGGGTTTTTTTGTTTGTTTGTTTTTGTGGTATGGTTCTTGGAGAAGGGCCAGGATCATTCTGTTTACCATTAAGTTTAAAACTATAAGAAGCTCTTCTGAAAATATAAGATACTTTAAAAAAGGGAGATGGGCTAACAAAGAGTTTAGCAAGTAGCAGTATGATACAGAGCAAAACAAAAATACAAATATTTTTCTCAATTTGTCAGCTGCAATGCTTGGTAGGACATAATGCGAACATTCCTCTTGTACCTCATAGCTAGTTATTACTTCTGCTTGATATCAATTTCAATGGAAACAATAGATTTCCCCTCATGTGTGGAATTGTGTTGGTTTTTCTACTCGCTGTGAAATTATCATGTATTACCTCTAGAACCTTTCCCTTCCACTGGAAGCTGTATGCATTTGTTAATTTTTTTCCTCTGAAAGATTTAAAAAGCTGAAAATCCTTCCCCTCAAACTCCCTTGACTCTAAAGCCTTCTATAAAGAACAACAAGAACAAAGCTTACTTCTTCCCACTCGGAAGTGAAGGATGGAGTTCTTTCAGAATTCCCTTTAGAACTGTGTTCAGCATTTGAAGATTCACTCCAGTTAACTCTTGAAGTTTTCTCACTTGAAGGGTAGGCAATGAGATCAGAATCTGATTTAGAGACATTTTTGGATAAATGCATGTCGATCAGGGCTTTCGGCAATGATCTGATTCTCCCCAGGGTACAGGCTCTCTCCACGAATCCCCCCGTGTTCACAATCCACTGGTCCCCATTCCGGGAGCCACTCCTACTTGTTCTTGTGCCAACAATGGTGTGGTTCTCGAGTTGGTTGTTTTTTTTGTGAAAAATTGTTCTACTGACCACTTTGGGCTTAATTTTCTTTACCAAAGGTTCCGAGTTATTTTCTACTGGAGTCTGCTTCAAAGGCAAAGGACTATTTGCCAAACTGACTTCATCTTGTCCTTCTTCACGTTCAGTTCTTTTCCTGTAAAGATGGAATGGATTTTCAGGGGACTCACAGGCTGGAGAGGATCCATGGAGAAGGCCTGCAAATTGCCCCGGATCATATTCTTTTGGGGGATCACTGTCCTCCTGTTGAGCGAGATCATCTGCGAAAGGGAGAAAGAAGGTCAGGGTACTTGTTTATAAAGGACTCTAAAAGCCCTGAGACAACAGCAGTGCCCTTTTGAACTTGTGCAATGTTCAGACATTTGATTTATTGCTACACAGTGATATCCTCACTTTACGAAATACCCATGACCCCAGTGACGTGTATAAGATGAATTTGTGTGTGTGTGTGTGTGTGTGTGTGTGTGTGTGTGTGTGTGTGTGTGTGTTTGTGTTTGTTTGTGTGTGTGTGCGAACCGATCTTCCTGATATACCTTAGGGTGCATTTTAAAGGTATGAATTGGGTATTAATTAAGTAACTATCCACCTTCTTCCTTTGTCCCCAGGGAGTACGTTTTATATTGGATGACAAAATCAGGTTTTCTTAAAATGGAACACCCATGTTCAGACTCTGACAGTAAATGAAATCAGTAGGTAAATCAACATCATATATAATGACATCCCTTTGCCCTTCTCCCAGCAAATAAATTCAGAAACAAAATCTTGAAAAGAAGTATAATTAGAAGCAATTTAAGGTCAACAATCTTGATAGTGTTACTTTAAATATAAAATTAAGATTAATTCTAAACAGATATGATTCAGACAAAAAGGTTTTGTTCACGCTTAACATAGACAAACAATGTAATCCTATTAATATTACTAAAAAGTGAGACTCTTTTAAAAGAAACTGATGCTGAGCTATTAACACAAAACTACTTTTTTCTTTTTTCTCTGAAATAGCAAAACTTTTTCCCCCAACTTCTTCAGATCTTTGAAAATGTAATGCAGTAAAAAACCAAAGAAAAATGATAATTTTTATTGCTTTATTATTTTTTTAAAAACATATGTTCTCTGAGATTTAAAATACTCCATGATTATTGTGACCTAATTTGTCTTTTAAAGACATACTGTGTAAAAACCTGGCCAAAGAAATTAGCAAAGAAAGACGGTTTACTTTTTTGATTGGTCATTTTAATTCATACTCGGCTAAATATGTGCCACAATCAAAAGTTAAATTACCCCTATAAGCCCATAACCTAATCTTAGGAAAAAGTCAAGCGTGGTCAATGTAGTAGATTAAAACAACAAATTCAAGGTTGACTAGCTGATTCACATTTTAAAGAAGTTAGTTATTATTATAAATCCCAAACATCAAAGTTTTTATAAATTAACAAGTAACATTCAATAGATATGTGCTATTTACTATGCACTGAATTAAGAGTTACATTTATATCATCTCATTTGATCCTCATAAGGATCCTGTGAAATGATTAATAATAATCATAATTTTCTGCTGGAAAGAGATTTGGCATAATCTCTTTCATAAACAAATTGGCAACCCCAGTAAATCTTAATGGATATTTGATGCTACTGACAAATCAGCTCTCTTTATTGAAGTTTCATCCCTGGTCCCTATACTGTTCCCTCCCTTGGTGCTGACAGAAGAAGGTTTGCTCCTGGCTTTGCATAGCCCCAGAACTCACCCTGGTTTCTGTTTGGCTTTTCCAAACAGATGTCCCCCTACCTAGACCTAACACAAAGGTATCCTGAGATGGAAGAAACAAGAGTGACTGGAATAAGAGGTCCAAGAGACAACAGTCTAAAAGAGAAACAACTGGCACCACCCAGTACTATTCTAATCACTTAATCTTCCCATAAAAGCTCTGTCCCCTTTCTAGTGTAGCAACGCTGTCTGAGCTAACTCCATTTCCCCCTCTCCTCACAACAGAGATCCTTCATGGGGTAGAAGAGTAGGTGGAGCATAAGGCAAGGCAGCTTTCAACTCTCCCTAAAGGCTAGAGTTTATGACTTATTATATCCATTTTTTTTTAGAAGTCAAAATTAACACATACACAACTTAAGTTGCTGAAGGTTCCCCAGCTAGCAAGTGGTTAAGCTGAGATTCAAACTAAGATCTAACTGATTCCCCATATCCATTGGGCTGGAAAATATATTACTATTAAGATAAAAGAACAATCTAGGGTTCAAGGACAATCAAGTAGGCTCTTTATAGGGAGGGACATGTTTCCTTTGTTTATGACTCTTTCTAGAATCTGTGAAAAGTGGACTAAAAGATTTTTTTCTGTTTCATGGAGGTAAAGTTATACTAAGAGAAGATGAAACCTACCATTCTGTTCCAATTTATTTTCTCTTTTTTCTTCCTGGGCTATTTGGGTCCCCCGTAATGCTTTACAACATAAGCAGGTTGGTACAGAATGACAGTATAGATAAATAAAGTAAAAAGGAGGAGTTCTAATATAAGGAAATTTAGAATTCCATTTTGAAAGTTGCTGAAGAAGGCTAAAGGGTTTGAGTTTGAATGGAAAATTGAAAAAAGTCAGTCTGTTATGGGAAAACGATTCTATAAATCTCAGCCAAGCGGCTTCTGACCACGTTCATGATAACAAAACTTTTAGGGGCATCTTATTTAAATTTTTCTATGAATCCTATTATTAGGTTACCATCTCTTCTGTGGTTTGACCAGAATGAGTATAATCACAACTTCAAATTCTTTATTTTGTCTGGGTCCTCATCTAAGTAAAAGAGAATTTAGTTATTAGCTCGTAAGTCAAGGCTTTTAAATAACAGCTCTTAGCATCATGATAGTTGGTAACATTTTTGCCAAGAGTCGTGAAAAGGCAAATATTACTTATTTCAGTGCCCAGAGTCTAAGGATTATTCAAATCAAAGACAATGAGAAGTTGATATGAAACCTCCTGAAATGCCTGTTGTATGGATTGATTGCAGTTGAACCCCAATCTGCAATGGCTCCCTGGAGTCACACCCCAGCCTGTATCCATCCCCCCAACATGACCCTAGGTACGGCCATGTGCCTTGCTTTGGTCAATGGGACGGTGGCAAGCATGGTACAAACAGAGACTCTAAAAGCACTCGTGCACTGGGGCTTGTTGTCTTGCTGCTCTTGGAACTTTGCCTGTATGTCTACAAGCTCAGGCTAGTCTGCTGGTTGATGAAGTGACACATCACTCAGATGTTTGAAATTGTGATGAGCTAACAGATCAGGAGACACTTGCCACTGAAAAGACAGACTGTGATAGTCATAAATCTCAAGAGGAGGGAGCATGCTCTGCCAAGGGGGGAGGAGGGAAACACATGGGGAAGCACCAGTGTTAGGAGGCAGAATGAGCTGGGGGAAAGGTGGGCAAGAGCCTTTATTGTGGTTTCTATGGGAAGTAATGGGCAAAACAGGGTAAGATGGTTTAGGATTGGTTAGCTCAAATCTTTTCAGCAGGCTCTGAGCCATAGGGACTGCCCTAGTCATCTGATATCTGGCCCTGGTGTGATTAAGGCAGGTGGGTAGAAGCTCAGTGTGAGAACCTGATAAATAAAGTGGTTGGAGTATGGTTCTGGATTGGTTGGTTTGCATATGAAAGGTGTGTCTACAGGTGAGTTGTTTATTATCTCTAAGAACTAACTAGCCCAGGGAGGGGCAATGCCTCCAGGGTCAGCAAAATCACAAGATGTCATGGCATCAAAAAAAGATGGCATGGGTAATACGTCGGCCACCCCGTCACTTTAGCCAAAGGCCAGCCAACTTCCAGACATGTGAATGAGGCCGACCAGGACCAACCAACTCCAGGCCAATCTGCCAAATGATCACATGAGCATGAACAAGCCCAGGCAAGATTATCTGAGTCTGGCCCAGACCAGAAGAAAACTAAAATCATGAGCTAAATAAATGGTTGTTGTCTAAAGCCATTCAGTTTTGAGGTGGTTTAATATGTGGAAATAGAGAATTGATTTAGCCTGTATCTCAAATTTTAAAGAAAAATTCATACAGTCTTCAAAATAAATTTCGGCAATGTTTATATTTTCACATCTGGAAATGATGATAGTAATAGCATATACCTAAAAGAATTCTGAAGATGAATGAAATAATAGAAGTAAAGCAGTTAGAACAATGCCTGCGGCATAGAACACATTGTGTGTTTCTATTATTACAACAATAATTTTTAATCTAGAGGGTTTCATTTTTACAAAGAAATGTAGTAGTAATTAGACATGCAATAAAGATTGTTATTTTGACATACTTGTATATTTTTTAAAGTATATTTTGGAAAAAATCTTTATATTTTCTTACTATTTCTTTAGATGAAACTGAGGCAAAGTCTATAGATTAAATTATTTTTCATAACTTGTCCCATTTAATTTCACACTTCTCATTTGACAAGTGGGTATTTCATGCCAAGGTACAGAACTAAATATGTGTGAATTCCAATCTGATAGTTATTCAAAGCATCATTAGCATTTCAAAGAAATGTCAAAGTAAGAATCCAATAGTAAGCAGCTCAATTTTTTTTTTTACTCATCTCTGTCTCTGATTTTTATCACCTATATATCTGAACAACGATAAAACCCCAAATTTCATGTTAAGATGAAAATAAATTATGGAAAACAAATGATTTTTTCTTTTATTATACATCACAACTTTTTCTACTGGGGCATTGCATTCCTCTTTAGACAATCAAAAATGTCTCAGGAACAACAAGCAGAACTTGAAAGAATCCTGTGAAAAGACAACTGGAAGTAGCTTAAACCCTTGAGAATCTCAGAAGTATCCAGTAAATACATGCTTTTAGTAAACTAGAGACTCTGAAGAAAAATTCTCAAGAGCAGAGTCCAAATTGAACAGAGTGAAAACACCAGATATCTCAGGGAGAAAAGAATTTCATGTCATGAGAAGGTGGGAATGGTATGGAAGGCAGAGGTGCAAAGAAGGGAGACCTTGAATGTAATAATAGCAAAATACAATGTTCAAATATGAGAGTACTACTTTGTAAGGCAAGCTGCATGCAACTCTGGAGAAGAGCAAAGTAACAGCAGGAAGCCTTCTGAATCAGGAAGAGAAATATTCATATTTCTTAATACTTCATGATAACAACAAAGGAGAAAATTCTTGAGCTGGGAAGCAGGGAAAGCTACTGTGGCTCATGCCTGTTCTCACACAGGTACCTCTTCTGAATAGTTCAGCACATCTCTTCTCATTAAAGATCAAAAATAAAAAAAAGGATTTAGATGGAACTCCATTTAAAGACATTGCAAGAAAAGGAGATGAAAATGAATGTTTAACAGCTAATGAAAAGAAACCAAAAAGTACATACTATTATATATAAAATAGATAAACAACAAGGTCCTACTGTATAGCACAGGGAACTATATTCAATACCTTGTAATGACCTATAATGAAAAAAATATAAAAAGGAATATATAAATATGTATATGTGTATATATATGTGTGTATTTATATATATGTGTATATATATATAAATGAATCACTATGCTGTATACCAGAAATTAACACAACATTGTAAATCGACCACACTTCAATAAAAAAGTAAAGGTGTCATGAAATAATTTATAAGCTGTAACTTAAAATTCAAGGTTATTTAAAAGATCTTAAGAAAATAATCAAAGTTCTGAAAGAACAACCTCACTGTAAGCAGAGGAGCTCAGACACGAGATAGCTGGTTATTCTCTCTCCCCTTACATTTTCACTCCATGAGCAATTCACTCCTCAAGTCCTTAGATGGAAAAAAAGAGATGGCATCCATACCTTGAGTGGAGAGGGGGCCTGGAGCTGGGTATCAGAGCCCAAGCAGGGTAATGGTGGTGTCCATGTTTGGGGGCAACTCAGCATGGTATGTTGAAGTCCAAGCAGGGTGAGGAGGTTGTACACATGGGGGGAGTGGCCCAGTATGGAGAGTTAGGGTCCAGATGGAGTGCGGAGGATTTCCATGCAGGGAGTATAGGCTGGCAGAAGGAGTCAGTAAACTAGCAAAGGGAGTAGGATATCCCTGAAGATCAGCAGCCTACCAAGGAGTGCCCAAACCCAAAGAGAGTGAGGAAGGCATCCATGTCCAAACGAGGAAAGTGCTCATGATGTAGTGGCCTGACATGGGATGTCAAAGCCCAATCAGCAATATGAGGATGGCCTGCTATAAGGTGTCAGAGTCCCAGGAGGGGTGAGCAGGGTGTTTACATAGATAAACTGTCGTGGGGAGTCAGATCTCAGGTAGGATGAGAAAGATGTCTGAGTGGGGAGGAGGTGGCAGTAGATATGGGAAATCGTACACTTACAGAGGGGTTAATCAAATAAACAACTACAACAAGGATAATGTGAGCCAGATTGCTCACTGTTCAACAAGGGATTTAGAAATACAAACAGGGAGAAAACTAGAGTGAACCTTGTTATGCTGGACTGGGATTGGAGACATCAATATTTTCAAGATAGAGACAAAGAGAGATGGATATAGATGTAAATAATTTATGTATGTATGTATTTACATACATATATTACCTAACTCTGTCCACTGAAAGGGCCTGGGAAATTGAGGTCCCTATAGCCATAAGTAAATATTGACTTCTAAATATACTTCCCACTAAAAGAAACAGGTATCCATTGAGAAATGACTGATATGAAGGCCAGGGCAGAGAAAGTACAGATGAGCCTGGAACATCTTGCACCAGAGAGCAAGGAAGTGCTTAAAGAATGCAGAGGCATGTAAAGAGGACAGAGGTGCTAGTCTGAATGGGCTCCAACTTGTTAACCTGAGTACAATTTTAGGAACAAAATAATGACAGTAATGGATTATAACCCACTGAATAAAATAAGAAAATGTGAGCCCATAAAAGTATATAAATAAATGAGTGATTTAAAAGTTTGATTAGGCATGGGAAATTTAAATAATTTCAGATCACTTCCCCACAAAATACTTACTAATTACAATGAGAAGAAGAGTAACTCTACATTAAAGAAATCTGGGAGGCACTATTTTAATCAAATGATCAAGGTGAACAGCATCAGGAATAGAGCAAATCAAAATCATGTCCCACTTGATAAGAAGGAATGAGAAAAACAGAGAATCACTTCTGGGTTTTCCATCTAAAGATGCGTAACCTAAATTTACTCATGCAGAAGCATGAAACAAATAATTTGTGGGACATTCTATAAAGCTACTGCCCTGTAATCTTCAAAAGTGTGAAGGTAATGACTATCAAGGAAAGTCAGAGGAACTGTTCCAGAGGGAGGGAGACTAAAAAGGCATTACAAGTAAATGCAACGTGTTATCCTGAGCTAGATTCTTTCACCATAAAAATTTTGTTGGGGAAACTAGCAAATTTTGAATGGGGTCTGAAATGTGAATAGATGGTAATATATTAATGTCAATTTCCTGATTTGGTTGCTGTGGCTGTGTAAGAATGTACTTGCTTTTAGGAAATGTACATTGTAATAGTAATTCTCAAAGTGTATGCTTGGTGACCTTGAAGTCAAAACAATTTTCAGACTAAGACTAAGATATTATTTTTCTTTTCCATTCATATTAGCTCATGAGTGTACAGTGGTTGTTCAGAGGCGACATCATGTATCTTTTCATAGTGGAAACACATCATGTCTCTTTAGGTCTTCTGGCACACTGTTATTTCTCACATTTGTTGACAGAATGAAGTCACCCGTCTAATCCTAGAGTAAATGGAGTGAAGGTGTAAATACCAACATTTCTACAGCACTACAATGCAACATAGCAGAAGAGAGAGTGAAGAGTTGAGAACAGTAATCACATCTACCATTTAATGCCTCTGTCTCCCATTTAAAAATGATGTTCACTTTAATTCTTGGATAGATAACCATTTATTAGGTTAAGTATGTTCTCCTCTATCCCAACTTTGCTGAGAATTTTACAGTTGAAAATTATGACTGAATGTTGAGTTTACATCAGATGTTTGTCTTCACCTGTTGAGTTGATTATATAGTTTCTCTCTTATAATCTGTTAGTGAGAATGACATATTTTCTCATGTTAAACAAACTGGATATTAATGGGTTGAACTGGTCATAAGGAATCTTCCTTTTGCTATCCTGCAAGATTTGGTTTGCTAGTACTTTGTTTAGGATTTTTGCAGCTATGTGCATGAATGAAACAGGCCTTTAATTTTCCCTTTCTTATACTGTCTAGTTTTGATATGAAGATTACTACTCTCAGAACTAGTTGGGGAAAATTCCCACTTCTTCAATTCTCTAGAGGAGTTGTATGAGATTGAAATGATCTGTTTCCTAAAAGCTATGTTTAATTTAACTTCAAAATCATCTATACTTAAGATACTCTTTGTGGGAAGATTTTAAATTATTCACTAAATTGCTCTAATAGTTGTATGACTATTCAGGGTTTCTGTTGCTTTTTGAAGTTTTGGTAAGTTACAATTGTCTAGAATTTGCCCATTTCTCTCAGTATTAAAATTTGTTGGCACAAATTTGTTCATAATTTTTAATTTTCTTTTGAATCTTTTTATATAGTATCTGTAGTTACATTCCCTTCTCATTCCTAATGTAGTTTATTTGTATTTATATTTATATTCTCCATTTTTTCTTCACTATTTTTACTAGAAAGTACACCAATTTTTTTAAGTGTTCTCAAATCTTCGACTTTGTATATTAGTTTTTGATTTCATTCATTTCTGATCTTTACCACTTCTTTTCTTCTACTTTTCTGGGCTAATTCTATCACTGCTTATAAAATTTCTTAAACTTGCATTTAGCTTATTAATCTTTAGCATTTCTTCTTTTCTAGTACAAGAACTTAAAATTTCTAAGTTCCACTTATGTTACTTTCATCATGTTTGATATCTAGTATTTACATTATTGTTTAACTCTAAACATTTTTAAGTTAGAATTATGGTGTCTCCTAACTCATTTATCACAAGTTATTTAGAAGTGTATATATATATAGTTTTCTTTTTTTAATGGAGGTACTGGGAATTGAATCTAGGATCTTGTACATGCTAAGCATGCACTCTACCACTGAGCTATATCCTCACCCCTAGAAGTCTTTATTTAAATTCATAAATTTGGGGGGATATATACGGGAACCTTTAACTTAATTGTTGTCAGAAAATGTAGTGTATGTGAATCTGTCTTTTGACATGTATTGAAACTTCAAGTCAAGATCAACTTTTATCAATGTTTCATGAGAATAATATGTATTCTCTAATTTCTGGGTATAAAGTTCTGTATTTTATAAGATCACATTTATTAACTGAGCTGTTAAAATATTCCATTAATTGAGTGAGGTATGTTGAAATCTCTCAGTTTTAGGGGACTTCTTTTTTTCATTAGAATTTTTAATATTTTCCTGGTGAACTGAACCTTATATCATTTCATAGTGATTCTCCATATCCTGGCAATACCTTCAGTGTTAAAGTCTATACTGATAGAGCTATCTCAGCTTTTATTGGGCTAATATTTCTCAGGTATAACTTCCTTCATCTTTACTTTCTTTGTGTGTGGGGGTGCTCTTAGATATACATGTGTCTATTTTAAAGAGCATAAAACTGGACTTTGTTTCCCTATAGTCTTAACAATCCCTTTCTCTTAACTGATGAGTTTGGCTAATTTATATTTATTTTGATGATTTACATATTTACATGATTAACTCCAGGTTCTTTGTTCTTCCCCTTAAAAAAACCCTAACTCAAAGATCAAGTTGGACCTGAGGATTGTCTCCTACTCCCTTGCTCAGTGCACTGCAATAAACCTTTACTGGTTGCAAACACCTGCTGTCAGAGCTTGGTTTTCTGTTTTGTGGGCACAGGACCCCTTGCTTGGTTTCACCAGTATGGGAGACAAATCTAACTAGTTCAAAGCCTGCCTTTACCCACTCCATTCCAAAGCTTTGTATTTATGGCTTATCTCAGAGTTCCCTATGTATCAGCACAATATGTTGTCCCCTGGGATGTGTGAGTATGTATTACTAGAGTTGAAAACCACACAGTGAGTCCCTTTTCAGGTATCAGCAGTGACCGTTGAGTATTTATTCTGATTGCACAATTAGTACAAAGATTTTTGCTATGCTTAGGTACTGTATGGCATCAAATACAGTATATAATAAAATTATCTTCCCTAAATAACTTAAGATCAGCAGATAACTTTCAGAAAGTAACTCCAGGTAAACTATTGTTTACTGACCTCTTAGTCCCGCACTCTGCAAAACTCAGCATTTAATGCAGAAGCCAGAGAATGCTTGAGTTCTGGCAGCCTCTGGACCAGAACAGACCATGCTATTTGGCTCTGATTTCAAATATTTATAATCTTTTCTCTTGCTCCCGTTGCTCAATATAGGAAAGAGGCTATCAGCCAATCTCCCCACCATTTATAGCAAATCCCAAGGCTCCCTCATTTCCAGCTGCTAAGCTGCCTGGGCAGACTGTATTACTAAATTATTGTTATTTTTTTGGTAGAGTGCCTGATCTGTCTTGGCATTGGTTTTGCATTGAAAGGAGCTCCTGTTGCAAGCAAAGGAAGCTAGCTACATTCACTCTTCCCACACGCCTTTCCTCTGTTACCCTCAACCACTAACTTCTTTGTTTCCCCTGTATAAGTCAAGTTCATAGGGGCAGTCTCTCAGCTATTGCTGACTCCCTAGGGAGTTAGTGATTTCAAAGGGAGTTCTGTGCTAGGAGTAATTCCCATAGCCTAGAGCCAGATGAATAAACGGCCTACAGTGAATAACTACTTTTGGAACCAAGAGGTTTTGTTTCTCTCCTACCAAAATGTATTTCTTTGTACTACTGCAGTCACTGTAACCATGTATTTTCCCAAGCAGAAGAGTCTGTTGTGGGGGAAGAGAGGAAAGAACCCTTTAACTCAAATCTATTGTTTTCAAGTGTGTTGGTCCTTTGGTTTTTATTTTTTTTTAAAACGGTTTCTATTTTTATACTCTTTGACCTGATTATGAAAGTGAAATAAAGAACCGTGCTGGAGAAACAAACAAATAAACAAACAAACAAACAAACAAACAAAAAAGGAGATCTATAATCTTTAAATTAGAAAAAAGTAATTTTGCAATATAAAAAAGATGGAAATTATTTTTAATGACTCTAAAATGAATAATCACTTTGATTCAATTTTTAAAAAGATCTATCCTGAATTTGAACTCCAAGGCACCCACATAGCCTCAATAAAAGCTCTGCAAATGTTATACATTCAAAGGTATCCTGAGTTTTCTATTCCTGCAAGCAATGAGCAGCGTAGATTTTTCTCACACACATCCCAATAGATGTCTTGTTTCAAAGGGTGGGAGAGTCATGAAAAGTGTAATCCTATTAACAAGACACACCATAGAAAATATACAGAAATGTTAAAGATAAATTATATCCCATGAGTTATGACTTAAATCAACACTGCTGTTGCCATGGTAAGAAATATTTCATGTAAAATAAAAATCCTCTATAAGGAGTTGGTGCTATAGCCATGGCAACAATGGGATGATAAGTGCAGTTCTGCTCAACTCTGCTAATGTTTCTGTGATATTGTGATTTAAAATTAACATATATTTGGTCTTTGTCCAAGGTTCCTAAAATCCTTGGAATTTCCTGTAATAAGAGCCATAAAGGTGTCTTTTGTTATGTTGATGAGGTGACTTTTGAAAAGCCTTTAGGTAGCCTGAGGATGGACGGGCTCTTTACTGGGAGAATCAACCTTGGGATTAGAGAAGAAGGGAGAGGGGCTAGAGATTGAGTTCAATGGCCAATTACTTAATCAATCATGACTATATAATGAAGCCTCCATAATACCCCAAAATAACGGTTTGGAGAGCCTCTGGGTTGGTGAACATGTAGAAATGTGGAAAGTACACTCTGAGAGGGTATGGAAGCTCCATGCCCTTTCCCCATACCTTGCCCAATGTGTCTCTTCACTTGGCTGTTGATTCAGATCCTTTAACATCCTTCGTAATAAACAAGTAATGTAGTGAGTAAACAGGTTTCCCGGGTTCTGTGAGTCTGTTGTTCTAGCAGATTAAAAATTGGACCTGAGGAGGGAGTCATGAGAACCTCTGATTTATAGCCAGTCTGTCAGAAGCACAGATAACAACTAGATTTGTCACTGGCATCTTGAAATAGAAGGGATCATTGGAATCTCCAATTTGTTGCTATTTGTCCAGAACCACAGGTAACAACCTGGGCTTGCAATTGGTATCTTAAGTGGAGGACAGTCTTGTGGGGCTAAGCCTTTTATCTCCAGAATCTGATTCTATTTCTAGGTGGATAGTATGAAATTGAATTGAATTTTCAAATATCCTGCTGGTGTTGGAGCACTGTTTCTTGGTGTGGGAAGCTTACACATGTGTTGGAATTGAGTTCAGGAAACTAATTTAGTTTCCATGTGATCCAGACAGAAGAACTAGATGTGCTTTAAATATATGTAAAATGCCCTAGAATATCAATCATTTATTGTTGTCTTTCACATGACCCCTCAACTGATTAAAGAAGACAATGCAAAAATAGCAGTCAGTTAGCCTAAGCAAAGGGTCTGTATGTTTGTTTGGGTTTCTCATGGTCTTGGACGCTGGAGAGATCTGCTTTAGCTGAAGTGATTGTAAATGGCATATTCATCTAGCAAAGTATCTCACAGTATTTTTCAGGTTGGCGCCATCATGTGTAATTTTCCACTGACAGGAAAAAATGAAATGCAATCAAATTGAAATTTCTACCACTTTAACACAGAAAGAGAAATATTAACTTAAAGTAAGAAAATATGGAAAGTGGTGTCCAAGCTCTGTAGAAGAGGAGCCAATTCTAATTTCTCTCCTCCTAGCCTCTTAAATCCCCTCCAAATAGGCTTTTATTCCTATTCTTCCACTGAAACATCCTTTGTCAATGTCAGGAAAATTTCCACACTGCTACAATGAATATTCTCCTTAATCCTCATCCTGCTTGATCTACTAGCTATACAGTTAATACAGACTATTGCCCTTTCTATATGAAACACTTTAATTTAGCTCCCAAGGTACCACACTCCTGGTTTTTATCCTACCTCACAGACTGCTTCTTCTTATCCTCCTGTGCTCATTCCTCCCGTTTCCCCGATGGCTAAGCACTGAAGTGCCCCAGCTTGGCATATGTGGACCTCTTCCCTTTTCTGTTTACCTTTATCCCCTGGTTAGTCTCATTCAGTCTCAGGGCTTAAAATATCACCTAAACAATGACAATCTTCACATTTCTATTTTCAACCTGACTTTTTTTTTCAACCTGAACTCCAGATTTGTATGTCCAAATACCTTAGGGTCATTCTCATTTTCTCTCACATCCCGTACCCAACCAAGCAGTGAATCCTGGTGGCTCTACCTTTAAAATATATTTATCACTTGCCTATTTCTTATCCACTATCTTTCCTCTGGAATGTTGCACTAGCCTCCTAACTGGCTTCTCAGCTTCCACCCTTGCACCTCCTTGAGGCAACTCTCAGCAAAGAAGCCAGAGCAATCCTAGCAAAATCATGTCAGATTATGTCATCCTCCTCTGCTCAAAACTCTCTAGTGGAACCTCAGGTCACTCTGAATAACAGCCAAAACCCTTAGAATAGTCTGTGAAGCCATAGTGATCTCAGCCCCATGCACACTCCACTCTAATTCTATACCTAAGCGCCTGGTACTCACTCTCCCTCTCTTTTACCTACGGCTAGCCGTCTTGCCTCTGTTTTTCCTCAAGCACTTTAGGCATTCTTTTGCATCACTACCTTTGTATTTGTACTTCCCTCTGCTCTGGACAGTCTTTCCTTAGGAAGCCACATAGTCCCCTCCAATACCTGCTTCAATGTCTATTATTAGTAAGGACTTACTTCATAATTTTCTCAATGAGGCCCCCACAGATCATCCTATTTAAAAAGGCAGCCACTAATCCTTATTCCCTTCCTTGCTACATATTGTCTCCATGCCATCTACCAATAATAAAATAATGTTTTACTTACTTACACTGTTCTCGCACAACTAAGCTCCAGGTTGAGATTTTGTTTTGTTTTGTTTTTGTTTTTTACTTCTATACCTAGATATTAGAACAAAACCGAGAACATAGTAATCAATAAATATTTTTTGAATGAATGAATAAAGGAATTAATTAAATATATAAATATTTGCATGTGAAGAAAAATTCTGGAGTAATATTTACCTAAATATTGCAGTGGTTAATAATGAATAATAATATAGTAATAAATACAATAATTACAATGGTTAATAATAAACTTATTTTTAAAAAATAATCTTTTTTTCCTATTTATAAAAGTGATATATGTTTATTACAGATATTAGTGAAAATAGAGAAAAGAGAGAAGAAAAAGACAAGGAAAATTCCAATACCCAGCAATGAGTATTGTTAATACTTATGTACCTGAATATATTTTTCAGCCTTTTTTTCTATGCACATATATTTCCCTCAACAAAACTGTCATCACTCTGTATGTTTTTTGTAATTAAAAAAAAATCACCTAAATACTGAGAAAAGGTTTATTTTAATGGCTCTACAGTTTGAATCCTTGAAATATTCAAGAAGGTAATATATTTGATCGTGTTTCTGTTTATAGAGTACATATTTGGTCTTTTATAATGATTTGGAGAGAGAAAAAGAGAAAGAGGAGAGTTCTTTCACTGCTTTCATGTTAGATTCTTCATCTTCAGATCTACTTCCTCCATTTATCAAGAGTATCCTTTGATTTCTCTCTTTATAAATTAATAGCTATACCAAGTGCTTATAGGTGCTACGTACTTCACATGCATTATCTGATTTCAGTCCCACACAACTGTGGGGTATTATGGCAATCCCATTTTATGGGTGAGAAGCCTAATGCTTAGGAATATTAAGTAACTCCTCAAAGTTACACAGACAGTAACTGATAGAGCAGCGTATGAACTAGGTAATTATGCTCTTGACTGCTAAACTATGTTTTATTCCTAAAATGAGAAAATCAGCATACTTAGCTCACTTCCTTGAACTCATCCCCTTCCCAACTTATATTAAAATAATCTGGAGTTTTAGATGAAGTTTTTATACTACATTATTAATTTTAATTTATATTTTTTTCAAAAAATTTTAACATTTATATTAAGTTTAAAAAGCTTAAGAATAATTATTTGAAAATATATTCTATCTTACAAGTTTTATTTTACATTACATTTATTTTACATTCCAGAACCTTTTACATTGATCCCTTGCCCATTTTGAGATCTTTATTAGTATTCATTCCCTGATCAATTATTTCAAAAGGATAGGTTGTTTTCTAAAATACGTATCTGAAAAAATGATTTATTTCCTGTTATCTTGCACACCTTGGCTAGGCACATAATTCTTGAATCTGGAGTCCTAAGTCATTTCTCTAAAAATTCTATAGGTACTTCTCCATTGTATTCTGGGTGCTTAGATTGTCTGATATCAGAATAAGTTTTATTCCTTTGTAGGTAACCCTTTTGTTTTGGTAATGTCTCCCTAGATTCTTATAGGACTTTTTCCTTATCCTTGAAATGATAAAATTTCAAAATTTCCCAGTAGAAATCTGCTCCTTTTAGAAATTTTACTTATAGTCAGTAAATCTTCTGTGATTTATCATTTAAGATTTTCTTTAGCTCAGCAAAGTTTCCTTCTATTTTCTCTTGTATTGACACTTAAAAAAAATTATTGTTAACGCTCTTACTTCTGAAGTTCCTATCTCAAATACATACCAGATCTCTTGCATTTTTCCTCTGTGCTTTGTCTTTTCTCTTATCATTTTTCTTTCTCTATACATATCTACAGACATCTACTGAATATCTTGAGTTATTCTTCTACTTCATTGATTTGGGTTTCTCATGATCCAGTATACAATATAGTTTTTACCTCCACTATAGTTTTGAACTTGACATAAATATCATTCAACTACATGAAGCTTTTTTGATTGTATAACTTGGAGTCTTCATGACTGCTTATTCCAATTTCACACAGCATTAGTCTGCTGGATACTGCTGAGATCCACTGTAATACTAGTATTTTGGAAAATTCTTTTTTCTCAAGAGCAGTTTTATCTCATAGGATGGCACTGTTTTGAGTCCTTAGAACAAGCTCATTTTTGAGGTATTATTGGAGGTTTCATTTAATATGCCTACTTATTGTTCCATGTGCTCACTCTTGCAGAGGAAGGTCTTGGCTTGTCTACTTTGGAGAACTAAGATGAGTTCTGTAAGAAATTGAGGGTGTCCTTCTTTCCATCTTTAGGATCCACAGGAAGGGAGAAGGGAAAGAACTTAGATTAACAGCCAGGTCTGCCATACTGCACAACTCCAGAGGCCTGCATTCCCAGAGCACAAATATGCCTCCTGCAGTTGTGCCTGGCACTAGCCCCATTCACTGTCCTTTTACTTTATAGTCTAAAGCAGGCTTTGCAACAGAATTTCATGTGATGACAGAAATGTTCCATACCTGTGCTATCCAATATGGCTCTTACACATTTGAAATGTAGCTGGTGCAAATCAAGAATTAAAATTTCAATGTCATTTATCTTATTAATTTAAATTGTATCTTAATCATTCACACGTGGTTAGTGGCTACTGTAGAGATCTAGAGTAGTCGTTCTCAAAATGTGGTCCACAGACCAGTAGCATCAGCATTCCCAGTAACTTATTAGAAATGTGAATTGTCGGGTTCTACTCTAGAATGTCTGGGGGTAAGGTCTAGCAATTTGCTTTAACAAACCTTCCCTGTGATTATGAGGCACAGTGGGAAATGGGAACCACTGGTCTACTGATCACAAGTTAGGAGAGGATCAGAACTTACAGTAGTCACAAGGGGTACTTTTCTCTCTGTTCCAATGTTTCTTTTCTGTATTTGAGGTTAGCATCTAGGAGTTAACTGGGGCAGTGTCTTCATTCTTTATCTGTCACAGTTGTCCTCATTAGAAACCAACTGTGACAATGTCTCCCTTAAGTCTAAGTCAGGAGTGAGCCTGTTACCTGATCCTTGCTTGCTGAATTTTGGCAATTGATGTGCTTCCCAGTGGCACTTGGTGGAATCCAGTGATAATCTCTTTGTTGCCCCCATGTATATTTTTGATTCTTGCCCTTAACTTTTAAAATCTTCTCTATTTATTACCTAGGAGAGTTGTTTCTTCACATACAGGGAATCACACATCCTGTATGTCTTCAATCTTACTCACTTTGCCAGCTCTCTTGCAGAAACTTGAATTACTGGCATGTAAAAGTCACTCATTACTAATTTCCCACACTAGTATAGGTTTATTCCTCCTTATTTTTAAATCTGTTAGTCATTTTTGAGGGGACAGGGAAGAAGGTGAATCAGAGAAATATATGCAAATGCCTGCTTTACAAGAAATCCACTGTATCCCTCTTAATACTTCACTTTTTAATTTAATTCTCTAATGCTTTTTCAAGTGTATCATCTCATTGAATTGCCCAAACATTTCTCTGATGTAGGTTTTATTATCCCCATTTTACAGATAAGGAAATTGAGGCTTATGTAGCTTAAAAGATCTATGCAAGAGAAATGGGTAGAAGGGGGGAGGGTAAAGCTCAAGTGGTAGAGTGCATGCTTAGCATTCACGAGGTCCTGGGTTCAAATCCAGTACCTCCTTTAAAAATAAATAAATAAATAAACCTAATTATCTCCCTCCCCTCTGCAAAATAATTTTTTTAAAAAGAGAAATGGGTAGAGCACCTGCTTTGCAAGGGTCCCTGACATGTGGAAAATTATGACTAACACTTACTGGATCTTCAGTAATGGACCAAGCATTGTATTAAGTATGAGATATGTGCTATTATTATTTCTGCTTTACAGATGATGAGCAAACCTAGAGAAGTTAATTCACTTGTTCAGTTTATACAACTAGTCAGTAAAATTGCCAATTTTTAGGCCCTGGACTGTCTGACTTTATAGTGCCTTTAGAGTCTGTGCTCTTACTGGCTTTGCTATACTGGTTTCTTAGCTTGGAGAGTAATCAAATGACATAGGTGACATAAAGAGCATTACATTTCCAGAGGGCTTCCTCAGCTCTCATCATTTATCACACAGTAGGTTATTTTATTTATCTTCTATACAGCTACCAAGTTCAAAGTCACATGACTAAGTAGTTAATAGAAACACATTAATCTGCTGTAATTTTAATTATTTTCTAGTATTCTGACTGGAATCCCTAAAACAATACAAGCCCTGACTTCTACCTCCATTCATTCTAAAATTCTATTGTATAATCTGTTGCATGCCAGCTACTATGTCAGGAGCTGAGTTCCTGATATTTGCTAGGTTGCAGAGCAATGGCCTCTGACAAAAGACTTGAGGATTTGCCTGGCTGCCACCAAACTCTTCTGCCAACCTCCCTTTGTTACAACTACCACTGATGAATTCACTCAAAATTCCACTAGCACTTTAAGCATCATCAAAGAGTATCTGAAACAAATATGCAGTTTAAGCTCTGTGGCTCTGCAGCTGCAAATTTAAAACAGAGAAATCCACCCCCAAATTGGGGACATTCAGACATATACATGTATTGAGTCTCTACTATCCAGACCAGTTTGGTATGAATGATTCAGAGACACAACAACTGCATTCAAGTGATCAAGCAATAAATTTCCCATACAATACACCTTTTCACAGTCATGATCAAAGGGATACATACTGAAGCCTGACTCATTACACAGAGGAGTAATTTTACTCCTAATATTTATTTTCTCCCTTGATTCTATGTCAGGATAAGTCATAGTCCAGCTACATCTGAGTCAACATTTCTGAGCTGTTTGTTTGAAAGTCCTTCACACACACACATATGCACGTGCAAACACACACACTCACACAGACTTGTTCCCTTTGGTATTCAGGGTAAAGCCTGTAAGTGGGGGCTGAGGAACTGAGGCCTAATGGTAGTGGGACGTTTTCGGGAAATTAGGAAAGCTGGAGGCCGTGGTTGTCATCTCACCCTGAGTGGCAACTGATTGTGTTTTTCGCTGACAGTGGCCTGGCAGTGGCTGGGATGCCAGGAGGAGCCCGTGTGGCCAGTGCCGCAGCACACAGCTTTGTCTCCCTCTCAAGCCAGCTTTATAGGTCAGTTAGGACACTTTAGTTCCTCCCATAACATATCATAAAATATCTTATATTTCTGTAGTACATAATTGTTTACAGACGATATTCATTCACAATGTCTAATTAAATAATATTCAGGATAATCTGTTAGGTAGGTACTATTTCCCTCATTTTACCAATAAGAAAATAAGAATTCCTGTAGCTATTAATTAATTACTCCATTCACTCATTCATTCACCCAATCTTTCAATAAATACACATATCACACTGAGGCATTGGAGTAATAAAACTTGATCAAATAAGGTCCATCCTAAAGAGATTACAGACAAGAAACATGTGATCAGATACATTGTAACAAATGTATCATTAAAAAAGTTTTGTGGGCTTCAGAGAAAGAAGAAATAAACTCTGAGAAAATATTTGAGTCTTGGAGGATGAGTAGGACTTAGATAAGCAGAAATGAGTGTAGGCAATGCAAGCAGAGGAAACATGCATAAGTAAAGATATAGAGAAAGGAAAGTCCAGATGGCACACAAAAACTGAGTAGCTACCATTTGATTGCTGGGAGAGACATGGAGGGGAATGGCAGAAAATAAGGTGCAATGGTAAGTTATAAAATTTGGGGGCGGGGAATGTAAGTAATTTAACCAAAGTAATCAGCAGAAGTGGGACTCAAAACCAGGTTCTCTTATCCTGTGGTTGGAGCTCTTTCTACTGTAGGCCAGCTACTCTGACATTATATTCTAAATATATTAGCACGTATAGCTCAATAAATTTGAAAAACAGGTATAAGGAATATGAAAAGAACTCTTGGCTTGTTTTGGAAAACTGTTTAAATAAATCTTTATTTTAAGATTCATGGAAGGTGTATATTTTAAGGTGATGGAGAATCTCTATCAACAGCAATCGCAGTCGTAATTGTATCAAAAGTAACTTAGTTTTTCTGGATGCTACTAGAATTCAAAGCAGAACCATGAGATAAATGCTTTGAACTTTGACAAGAGGGACAGGAAGCCCTGAACTGTTAAGCAGCTCTTATCCCTGGGTAGATCTTGTTCATTTTATTGTAAGTAGAAGTGGGAATCTTAGATGATTAAAAATCAAACCAGATTCATTCTCAATTCCACCCATGTTTAAGTCTCGCACTGGTTTAGCTGCTATGCCTGTGGTATCTTGGCCTCTTCTATGATGGCCGTTACAGAGTTTACCCCTTTGTAGTTTGTGGCCCTGGTTGGTATTCACTACCTGACTTAAACCCTTGAAAAGCTGGAGAAAAAAACACTGATCATAAAATGACACCCATACTGGTAATGGTATAAAGTGAGAAATGTAATGGAAAAGCACAATTTCTTTTTTAATTCTATATTCAAAAATTCACTCTAGTTTTATTCTATAGCTGACGTAAGCAGTAGAAAAATTTAGAAGTGCAAATTTCAACAATTATGAGAGTCAAGGGCATGGATGCATTCAATGCAAAAAGAAAGAAGGGTTGAAATTTCCAACTACTCTGAACTTTTATTATCTTTTCCATTGAGGAATTCCTTTTGAGATAATAATCTATATTTTTGGAATAAAATCTGGCTGGGGGAGGAGAATGAAATTTATACTCATTATGAATTCATAGTGCATAAAATCAGGTGCCGTTGGTTGTTATGTAATGGCTTTCTGAAACGTATTAAAAATACACAAATGAGTACAATTTTAAAATTACTTTTAAATCAGCTTCACATTGAAAATAAAATCCCTAAGTTATTTATAAAAATACACCCTCTAAATCTTATCTGGGAAATAGCTCCTAAATGAACAGATGACACTTTTGCAATCTGAATTTACAAGATGCTTATTTGCCATGAGGGCAGTTAATATTGACTATGCAGTGTTTGGTTCATATCAAGCAAATACATTTTTATTTTCCTGTTTTAAATATTATTTTCATGGTTGCATTTATTTAGGGAAATTATCTATGGTTCGCAGATAAAAGAGAGGCATCAACTGAGCAAATTATGGCATTCATAATTAAATTTTTTTTGTATGCAGTCTCCAACACTGCTAAAGGAAGCCATCACTCCAACATACTATTGAATATATTTAGCATAAAATTGTATTAAACAAACCCTTGGGAATTTTATTAATTTATTAGGGATGAAATCAGCAGATTTTTTTTTTTTTTTGGTCAAAAGTTTTCATTTAAACTTGCCAATTCAAAAGCTTTGCTCGTGGTTTTTAAAAACATATTTTCCATGGTCAATAGGAGGGTGGACTTAGCCAAATGGACCATTGTTTCATTTGTGATAAAAATATGGAGACATTTCAGATCAGAATTTTTAGCATTAAACCAAAAGGTGATGAATAGTAAATTTTTCCAAAAAAGACAGCTCCAATATTCAAACACACAACAGGTAAGTTAATTAACAGAGCATTAGAGTGAAAATAAAGCTACATAGAACTTGGGAAAAGCCCGTTATGTTGATCATTGAAGTTCCGATAAATAATATAACCCTGAAATGAGGTATACCTTGACTCTTCCTTCTCTCTTATCTGGTTGGTATTTCAGTCCATCTGACTTTATCTCCTATATATTTCTAAAATCCAATGGTCTCCTTCTCTCCTACTCATGGTTGGCTCCTTCTCATTATTGAATCTTGGCTCAAAAGTCATCTCCTCAGAAAGGTCCATTCTGACCCCTAATTTAAAATAATCAGTCTCTCCAGCCCTCACTCCATCTACCCTTCACTGATCCCTACATCCTCCGGTCCCTCTCTAATACACCATTTTCCTATTTTATTTACTTGAAATTACTTACCTTCATGTTCTTGCTTATTATTTACTCCTCTCACCTCCTTAACTAGAATATAAACTTTATGGGGACAGCAACTTTGACAGCCATGTCAACTGTTGAATTCTTAGTACCTATAGACTCTTACCTGGTATCTGGCAAGTACCTGAAATAATACCTACCTTTGGTGTCCTAATTCAGACCCTTATTAGTATTTTGCCTGGGTAATTATAAGAGCTCCCTAACTGGTCTCCTTGACACCAACCTCGTCTTCCTCAAATCCATTTTCTGCACTATTGCTGGATTTTCTCTATAATGCAAATTTAATCATGTTACTCCACTACTCAAAGCTTTTCAGTGATTCCTCATCATCCAGAGTCCCAAAGCATACAGTGCCGTTAAGTGGTATCATTTTAAGTAATTCATGGAACAATGTTTTCATTTAATAGTTATTTTTTAAATTATTTTAATGTAAGTTCCAACAAACTATCAATTAAATAGCACATAAAGCTCATGATTTCACAGATATTACTGAAGATGAGAAAAATAGAAAAACTATAAATCCATTTACAGACACAGGACAAAACAATGAATGTGTCCTCAAATGAGTTTTGAATAAACTGACCTACAAAGGCCTTCTGTCATCTCAAACTTGTCTACCTGTCTGGCGTTATTTCTACTACCCCTTGCCGTGATTTATGTCCTGACAATATCAAATGATTTGCATCTCTCCCCATGCATCACACCATTTATCACCTCTCTAACTTTAGTTTAGTCTAGAACGCCCTTGGTTTCCTCCCTTCTTCCCTACTATCGCCTGGGTAACTCTTTTCAACCTTATGACTCGGCTTATGGATCATCAACTTCATTAAGACTGGACTTCTGTGTCCCCTTGCAATCCTCCCCAGGGAACCAGGAAGAATCTACATTGTATCTTCTGACCTAGCCTTGGAGGTTATTTACTGTCACTTCTGCTATAGTCACTAGCCGTACTGTATATATATAAACTATAAATCCCACTTCTTGATGGAAGAAATGTCAACATCTCATTGAGAAAAGAGTATGTAGATGGAACAATCCTACTGTGGTCATTCAAAATACAATCTGTCACAGACTGATATAGCTAACCTGATAAACACATTTTTAATTTCACTTTTTCATAACAAAAAAGGAAATTATTTTGGGTAATAGTGGCTTTCTATGTCAGTAACACATTTTAAAAATTGAAATGAACTTGATGCTTTCATGAGACTGCTAGAATTCGTTGATTAAGAAGTAAACTTTTAAAGGGACAAATCTATCCTGAATCTAAAATAATAAGAATACAAATAACGGCTGCTCTCTGTGCCAGAATCACTTGACATGCTTGCCATATTAGATCACAGTGAGCCCTTGCTTGGTAGACAGATATAGGATGAGGTTTATAGGCTCTTGATGAATGGGAGTAGAGTTAGAGAAGCTCAGAGTGAATATTTAATTTCACCAGGAGGTTTGGGGCATTCAATTTGGGGCATTAAATCACCTACTGACACATTAGATATAATGTGCTAGACTGGGATGCAGTACAGTGGAAAGAGGCATGGAGAACAGACATGCTTGAGTTGGAATCTCAGTTCTGTCATTAATAAGTTACTATCCATAGGAATGAAAATTAATTTCTCTGAATTCTAGTTTCTGCATCAGTTATGGCTGAATTGTGTTCCCCCCTCAATTCATATATTGAAGCCCTAACTAGGAGCCCCGTGACTATACTTGGAGACAGGGCCTTTAGATAGGTGATTATGTTAAAGAGGCTGTAAGGGTGGGCCCTAATCCAATTGGACTGCTGTTCTCACAAGAAAAGGAAATTAAACACACTAAGTAACATGGGGTGCACATGCCCAAAGGGACAACCATGTGAAGAGGTAGCAAGAGGCAGCCATCTGCAAGCCAAAGAGAGAGGTTATAGAAGACAGCAACTCTGTCTGCACCTTGATCTTGGACTTCAAGCTTTCAGAACGGTGAGAAAATTTATTTCTGTAGTTTAAGACACCCAATATGTGGTATTTTGCTATGGCAGCCCTAGCAAACTAATACATCATCTTTAAAATGAGGATAATAACACCTACTTCATAGGATTGCTCTGGTGATTGAATCTGACATGTGTAAAACATCAAATCATGCCTGGCATTCTTATAGGTACCAGATGAAGAAATTACCCTGTTTGTAGTAGACTGGGCTATATATCTGTAATTAGAGAAATAAAATTGAAGTCTCAGCAAATACTGAGATCCTTTTATAATTCTTTAGTGTTTTACTTCTCTAGATAAATTATGTGATCTTTTATAGTTCCTTAATATTTTATTGGATAAACACTGTAACCACTTTTTAAGTTGGCTAGCTTGTCTTTGTTCCCCTTCCCTGATGAATATTACTAGGTCCCTTTTCCTCTACCTGCCATGAAAGCCTATCTCCCTTGACGACCACAGGGAAATTCTTGGAAGGGGTCTTGGATGTATTAATCTATAAAACAGAACTTGTAGTTTTGATGTGTTAAAAAAAACTGGGGTGTAATAGTCTCTTTGTGATCATTCTCAGAAGATTCTCTTAAATCACAAGCATACTAATGAAAGTGAATTAGTCCATAGATGTAATTCTACACTTCGTGATGTAAAAGATAAGCCTTCAGGTGAGAATATCAGAAATCAAGCTGTCCACCAAAGATTTATGTTTTCTTCCATGAAATAAAGTGGTTGTGCTGCTAGGAAGTAGCTGCCCATCCAGGAATTACTTTTACTCAGCAGCCCCCTCCACCATTTACATGGGACCATGTAGCTGAGATCTGGCTAAGAAAAGGCAAGCAGAAGTGATACATATCAAGTCCAGGCCCAGCTAAGGAAAATCTCCCAGGTAATCTCTCTTTCCTTTTTGCCATATGGATATCAACACTCTGGGTGACTTTGGCAGACACATGCTGAATATTCCACTATTCTGAGTGTGTCTGTAAGATGATGTTTCTGGATGAGATGAACATTTGAATCATTAGACTGAATAAAGCAGGTTGACTGCCCTAATGTGGGGGGGCCTCATGCAATCAGTTGAAGGACTGAACAGAACAAAAAAAGCTGAGTAAAAGGGAACTCCTGCTGCCTGAGCTGGCATGCTGTTTTTCCTGCCTTCAGACTGAAATTGAAACATTGGCTCTTCTTGGGTCTTGAGCCTATTGGCTTTCAGACTAGAAACACACCATTGACTTTCCTGGGCTTCCAGCTTGCTGACTACAGATCTTGGGACTTGTCAGTCTCCATAATCTCAAGAGCCAATTTCTTATAATAAATCTCTCTCTCTCTCTCTCTCTCTCTCTCCACACACACACACACACACACACACACACACACACACACACACACACACACACCCTACTGGTTCTACTTCTCTGGAAACTCTGACAAATACATGGGCCCAGAACATAAACCCTCCCACAGAGCACCTTGCTCTCTTCTCTCATTTATTGAATGAATGAAGAGGATTCTAAGGACTTAGGGAAAGGTAGGGCCACAAAATGGAAGGTATCTGGATCTCTGAATAAAAAAAATGAGAGAGCCAGCCAGGTAGCCTGCACTGCACTACAACTTGAATGGGAAATAAACATGTACAGTGTTGATCCCCTGAGATTTGAGAGTTTATCTGTTATAGCAATGAGCATTATTTACACATATTGCATGCTGACTTTTTATCGAACTGAAGGCAAATCCATTCCAAGTCAAAGTGTAACTAAAAGTTAACTAATTCAGTCAAATTAATACCTTTTTGCTTGTGAATTTAAAATATTACACAAGAGGAAATCTAAGTCATAAACTCAAAATAGAGCTCTGTGGCCAGCTACTAGCTCACATGAAGGACATGAAGGACATGCATCTATCCCATGGAGCCAAATCCAGGGGCACTGCTTACAGTTCAGATTTGACTCATGCAGTCTTGGTTTTCTTAAGAGACAAAGAACAAATCCTATCTGTTGGGAGGTAATTTCATAACAATTAACAAGCACAAGAATACTTTCATTATTTTTTTCTAGCTATACAAATATCTGTAACTAATGTATCAAACTTCATGATCCTGAATGAAGAAAAAAATTTCTGAAAAGTAGGAAATATTTTGTCAGAAAGCAACTTCATTAGTAGAGAAGCAGAACTATATACCAGGCAGAACATGGACTTTGGAATTAGGCTGTAACAGGTTTAATTCTTTTTTTTCAATTAAATAAGTATTTATTGAGAACCTACTAATTAAAGTGAACCATGAGAATGCTGATATTCAACTCTACTTGAACTATGAAAAAGAATGGTTTCATTCAAAAATAATACATGCCAGACACTGCTGTAGGTGCTAGGGATTCAATAAGAACAAAACAAAGTCCCTGTTCCCATGGAGCTTATGCTTTACTGGTGAGAGACAGAGAGAAAACAAGTCAAATGTATAGTATGTCTAGTAATGATACATGGAATAGAGAAAGACAAAGATGGTAAAGGTGATGGAGGCATTGTGAAGGGAGAAAGTTGCTATTTTATGGTGGTCAGGGAAAGCACCTTTGATAAAGTAATCTTTGAGTAGTGAACTATAGGAAGTGAGGGAGTAAACCACATAGCTACCTGAGGGAAGAGCATTCTAGGCAGAGGAAATAGCAGGTGCAAAGCCCATGAGGCATATCCTTGGTATGCTCAAGAAACAGCAAGGCCAGTGTGACTGGAGCAAGGTGGGCAAAGGAGAGAGTAGTAAGAGATGAGGTCAGCAAAGTAGTAGGACCAGATCATGAAAACTTTGTCTTTTCATTGATATATGAGATGAAAAGTCTTTCAGAGTTCTGGAGAGAGAAGTGACATATGTCTTCAAAGAATCATTCTGGCTGCTCTGCTGAGAACAGAATGCCAGGAAGACAAGGTGGAATCAGGCTAGTAAAAGGCTATTACAACAATCTAGGTGGGAGAAGACTAGGACTGTGGCTTGGAGGAGGATAATAGTTGTACAGCTTGTGAGAAGTGGTGAGATTTTGTTATATTAGGAAAGTGGAAATAACAGATTTGCTGATGTATTAGATGTAGAAAGTGAAAGGAAAAGAGGTTCCAAGGATGTTATGAGCAAGTGAAAAGGATGGAGTTGTCATTAAAGATGGGGAAAACAGCAGGAAGAACAGGTTTAGGGACTCTGAGAATTAGAAGTCTAGTTTTGGAAATGTAGAAGTTGAGATATCTATTAGACATTGAAGTGGAGATGTCAGACAGGTAGCTGAATACAAAAAGCAGAGAGAGAGCCAGACTAGAGATACAATGCTTAAAGTCCTCACCACATATAAGACAATGAACTATCGAGGCTGACTGAGATCTAGAAAGAGAGAAGACACTCAAGAACTAAGCCCAGAGCAACTCTGGTGTTTAGGGGTTAAAGAACCAGCAAGAAGGAATGAAAAGGAGCCACTGGTAATATAGGAGGAGAACCATAGTGTTTTTAATGCAAGTTTTGATTACTGTGTGATCTCCCCAAGTTTCAGTTTCTACACATGAAAAATGTAGATAATAATTTCTAGGTCCTAGGGTTGCCAAAGGCTGAAAAGAGGTAGCAATGGGAAAGCATACACAAGATCCAGAACGTCCTCAATAAATGTTCATTCTCGACCTATAGTGAAATTCTGGATAAATGCCAGATACCTCACATTTCCCTCCATGTGATCTCAGTAAGATCCTCTCATATGAATCCTGTAGTTCAACAGTGTTGACTATGGAAGCAAGGCCCTCAATATTCTTCAACTATTAGTTATACATATTTTAATCACAGAGCTCACTATTATTAGGTACTTGTCTTTGCTCCTCCCTTTCTTCCTCTGTTTTGTTGGTGGACTCAGGGTTAAAGGAAGGAGTGATCACTAGAATGGGGGTGGGTGGGTATGAGGGATGGAGGGTGGTAATGGGTTCTTTATCAGCTGGCATTAGTGTACCATTAGTTTAACATTTAACTGTTCACCAAATAATTTAATTTCAGAGGATTTGTTCAGTGCTATGGAAGAACTATCTGTATATAAATAGCTGGGTTAAGTAGACCTTTCACTGCAGCTGTTAAAACCAATTGTTGTAGCTAGACACCTTGTAGTGATTCAAGATCATCTGTCTTTGAAGAAAGTTTGTGCTTTCTTTGATGCAAATGTGGGTTCTTTAAGTTCTAAAAAAAAAAGAAGAAGAAGAAGAAGAAGCTTTACCTGAGACGAGTAAAGAAAGTGTTTACTGAATAAATCACGGGTAGCTGAAATAATACTCAGCCACAATCTCCTGCTTTTTTATTTCATTTCTCTACTTTCAACATATACCACCAAACACTTATTGAAAGAATGATTGGAAAAACGAAATGAATAAATTAACTAATATATGAATGAATTTTCTTTTTCCCTCTAGTCAGAATCTTCCTAAATAATTCTAGATAAGTTCTGAATTACCTCAGGGGACAGTCTATCCTTTATAGCAAGAATTACCAAGTGAGGTACTTTTCATAAAGAACAGACAAATACCAGAGTAACACCAGAACTTACCTAGTAAGGTAGTAAGCAGTCTGTAAGGCATCTCAGGGGATCCTCTGATCCTAGCATCAGGCTCAAGTGGATTTTTTCTCAAGTTCCTATAACCTCCTCCCTCACTCTACTCCCCAGAATTGGATTCAAATTTTATGTAGCCTCTTTGGGAGGGAGGAATTGGGCAGCAATAAAGAGAGAAGGAAGTCTTGAGTGTTTAACTCAGCACTACTAGTTGAGTGGCCAAAGTAGAGCAACTAGAAAATATGATCTGGAAAACAGCAAGATGGATTGTGGGACAATGGCACCAATGCACTGGTTAAGCTGAGGCCTAGACTACAACAGTGTTTTGCAAAGAATACTTTAAACTATATGTCCTTAAAATCTAAAAAAATCCCAGAAGTCATTCATCTTAGTGAGATTTTATAGTTCTCTCTGTATCTTTTGTTCCATCTCCACTTCTTCCACCTTAGTTCAAACCATTGTCTTCTCCTGCCAGGACTACTACAAAGCTTTTTTTTTCCCCTACCAGTCTCTTTGTTGCCCTTCTATAATTCATTCTTCATGTATTAGTTGGAAAAATCTTTCCAATGTGTAAATAAAATCAAATCACCTCCCTACTTAAAATCTTCCAATGGCTCCCCATGGTACTTGGAATAAAGTCCAAACTGCTCCCTGTAATCTTTACGGTCCTATGTGATCCAGCCCCTACCACCTCTCTGACTTTGTCTTGGATCATTCTCCCCTTCACTACTCTCCAGTTATACTGATATATCTATATATCTATATATCTATATAGATATATATAATGATATAATTGGCATGCAACAAACTGAACACATTTAAAGTGTACCACTTGATAAATTTTAAGATTTGTATACATGCATGAAACCATAATCACAATCAAGATAATAGACATATTTATCACTCGTGATTTTCTTTTGACCTTTTGTAATTTCTCACTCATGCCCTTCCTTTTCTTCTCATCCCCTGAGCAACAGATGATCTGCTTTCTGTCACTATGGATGTTTACTTTTTCTAGAATTTTATGTAAATGGAATAATACAGTATGTGTTCTTTTTTAATCTAGTTTCTTTCACTCAGCATAATCATTCTGAGGTTCATCCATGTTGTTGCATATATCAATAGTTCATTCCTTTTTATTGCTAAATGGCATTCTGTTGAATAGATACAGCACGATTTGTTTATCCATTCACCTTTGGTAAACCTTTGGGGTGCTTTCACGATTTGGCTCTCAGAAATAAAACTGCTATGCAAAGGAAACTATCAACAAAATGAAAAGTCAACCTACTGAACAGGAGAAGATATCTGTAAATGAAATGACTGATAAGGGGTTAATATCCAAAATATATGAACAGCTCACATAACTCAACATCAAAAAAACAAACAACCTGATTAAAAAATGATCAGAAGAACTGACTAGACATTTTTCTAAAGAGGAAATGGAGATAGCCAACAGACATATGAAAAGATGTTCAACATCAGGAATTCTCAGGGAAATGCAAATTGAAACTATAATGAGATATCACCTCACACCTGTCAGAATGGCTATCATCAAAAAGAACAAAAATAACAAGTGTTGGTGAAGATATGGTGAAAAGAACACTATCCTACACTGTTGGTGGGAATGCAAATTGGTGTAGCCACTTTGGATAATAGTAAGGAGGTTTCTTAAAATACCAAAAATAGAACTACTATATGAACTAGCAATTCCACTCCTGGGTATATAAAAAAAAAAACAAAAAAACCCAACCCTACTAATTTGAAAAGATACATGCACCCCAATGTTCATAGCAGCATTATTTACAATTGCCAAGGTATAAAAGCAACCTAAGTGTCCATCAATAGAAGAATGCATAAAGAAGATGTGGTATATATATGCAATGGAATACTATTCAGTCACAAAAAAGAATGAAATTTTGTCACTTGCAGTAACATGGATGGATTTGAAGGGCATTATGCTAAGTAAAATACATCAGACAAAGACAAATACTGTATGATATCATATACATGTGGAATCTAAAAATGCAACAAACTAGTGAATATAATAAAAAAGAAACAGACTCACAAATGTGGAGAACAAACTAGTGGTTACCAGTGGGGAGAGGGAAGTGGAGAGGGGCAATACAGGGTTAAATAAAGAGTTATTATGGGATTATACAAAATCATATGTGTGAAAATTTTGAAAAATTGCAAAGCACTATAGAATTTAAAGAATCTTTCATTCAACAAAAAATAAAAATTAAAAAAAAGAAAGCTGCTATGAACATTTGTATACAAGTTTTTGTTATAGACATATGCTTTCATTTCTCTTGGGTAATACCTAGGGGTAAATGGCTGGGCCACATGATAGGTATATGTTTAACTTTTAAAAGAACTAGTGAACTGTTTTCCAAAGTGGTTATACCATTTTACATTTCCACCAGCAATGAGAGTTCCAGTTGTTCCACATTCTCACCAACCTTTGGTATGATCAGTCTTTTTAATTTAAAACTTTATAATAGGTGTGCATTAGATTAATGATTAATGATGTTGAGTATTTTTCATATGCTTATTTTTCATGTGTTTATCTTCTTTGGAGAGGGGTCTGTTGAAATCTTTTGCTCACTTTGTTTTAAATTGAACTGTTTGTTTCCTCACTATAGGACTTAAAAGTTCTTTATATATTCAAGGTCAAGTTCTTTATCATATATGACATTTGGAAATATATTCTCCCAGTCTATGGTTTGCCTTATTCTCTTATCAATGTCTTTCTGAAGGCAGAAATTCTTAATTTCGATCAAGTCCAGATTTATCAAATTTTTCTTTCCTGGATTATACTTTTGGTGTAATTTTCAAACATATCTTTGCCTAATCCAAGGTCACAAAGATTTTCTCCTATGTTTTCTTCTAGAAATATTTAAAGTTTTAGGCTTTACATTTATGTTTATAATCCACTTGAGCTAATTTTTATCCTCTTCAAAAAAAACGATATCCAATTTTACCAGGAAAATTTGCTGAAAAGACTTTCCTTTCTTAACTCAATTGCACCTTTGATAAAAGTCCATTTTCATCATGTAAATGTGGATCTATTTCTGGACTCTATATTCTGTTTCACTGATATATTTATTTATTTTTATACTGATACCAATATTAGAGATTATGACTCCATAATAAGTCTCAAAGTTATTTAGTATAAGTCTTGGAAATTAAACTTTTTTCAAAGTTGTTCTGGACTATTCTGCATCTTTTACATATTCATATGAATTTGAGGATCTACCTGTCAAATTCTACAAAAATGCCTGTTGGAATTTTGATTTAGGGTGGCATCTTTGTGGTCTTTGAAAATTAGAAGTTTATTATCACTTTGAAGCCTTTGTATTTTTGTTTTCTCTTTACATAGATTTCCCTATGATTAGGCCCTTTGTGCCATTCAAGTTTCAGCCCAAAAGTAATATTCTCAGAGATAATTTTCCCTGACTATATAATTTAAATGCACATACCTCATCTCTTTATATCAAAACATGGTATTTTATTGACTTCACAGCATTAATTACCATCTGAAATTGATCTTGTTCATTTGTTTATTTAGTTGCTTATTATCTGACTACCCAACTTTAGAATGTAAGTTGTAAAAGTAAAGACCCTGCTTGTCTTATTCAGTTTATACCCTTAAACCAAAAAGTGTCTTTGACAAGCAGACACTAAATATCTGTCAAATGAATGACTGACTATCTGACAAATGTGCCTCTAAATAAATTTTCAACTAGTATGGAAACATAATATTAACTAGCACATATTAACTTCTGAAATATTACTCTGGGAAGATTGTGGGACTTGAATGTTACTTAAGGCGGCAGTTCTCTTTAAGGTTGCCAACTGTGTGTATTGGGCTAGATTATATTTCAGAAATACATTTTAAAAAAAAACCCACACATTTATAGTTTGTCTCAATAGCTTTGTAAGCAGAGCTTAAAAGAGATCTCACAAGAATATGAAAATGGATACATGTGTGTTCTGATATGACTGAAGTATTGTGCTGTACACCAGAAACTGACACAACATTGTAAACTGACTATACATCAATAAAAATATATATATGACTGTTTAAAAAAAGATCTCACATAAGAGAGCAATAAAAATGCAATAACTTTAGGAAAATGAATAAGCTGAAACAAATAAAATTTTTCCCCAAACATTATACATAGACAAAGTAGAAAGTTTTAGGTCCACGAGAAATTATCGGTATTTCCAGAATAATATCTGATTTAAAAACAAAAGAAAACAGCCATAGTTTTGACACAACAGAGGCAACAATTGAAAGTATTTTCTTACTGTGCTTGATTGTTTAAAGTAACAAACAACAGCAAAATCAATGTCTGGAGCCATATCCATGTTTCAGATGTATGAACAGGACTCTATTCTTAAGAAGCTCATACAGCACAAACACAAAACCTAAAGCCATCTCATGATCTCCTGTAGTAGCATTAACATGGAATTTCCCTCTTTGTGCTCTTTCTCTCACTCAGAACCTTCATACATTTAGCCCACTAAACTCATACTGAACCCCAGTTACGTGCTAGGAACTATGCTCAGAAATGGGGATAAGAAAGAAATAAGAGAGTCTTCATCCTTCAAGAAACCACAGATTTTAGTTGCTTGAAGGAAAAAGCCACAATTGAAAAGACTGGCAATCATGAAAATGGTGAGCTTCTCTTCCCTGGTTTCTTCTCATTGTGGTTCTTAAGTGGCCTTCATTCAATATTTATGCCTCGTGGTAGGCTTAGCTTTCCCCTTCCTCAGCCAAGTGACTCAGAGGCAACTACAGATCTAGTGTTCTATTATTAGCCTTCTCAAATCTGATTATTCTAAGAAGCACTTCCCACTGGCAACATGGTAATCATTGTTTAAATATAACTCTCCACGATCAATCTGAGTCTCTAGATTTTTAACCAACTTTCCCTGTGGCTTAGAGACTCTCCTTTTTAAAAATTATTATTAAAAATCCACATTTTAAGGATCCTAGGTTACTTTAACATATAAGGGGTTTGTGTGTGTGTGTGTGTGTGTGTGTGTGTGTGTGTTGTGTGTGTGTGAGAGAGTGAGAGAGAGACTGTGTCACTAAAGTACTAGACAAGGACTCTTTGAATAAAGACCTTTGGCTCTTCTCAGTCTTCCTCTTACCCTATACTTTTGCTTGCACCTTTCAGATGTTCTAGAGTTAAAATTGTCAGGATGAGAGCTAATAGGATGTTTGTATAACAACTCATAATTTATGGTTTGTATAATTAGAGCAGCTAACATTTATTGCATGTTTCGTATGTACCAGGTGCTGGGCAGCATGCCCGTTCTCATTTTATCTTTGCATTAATCTAAAGAGGTCGGGACTCTTATTTCTTCATTTTATCAAACAGACTCAGACAGGATGACTAATTTCACCTAGTTTACACTACTAAGTAAAGAGAACAGTAACTTAACCTTGTCTGTCCAGCCATATACTTAATCACTATAGTATCACAAAGATTATATACTTTATTTTAGCTTTATTAGCTTTCTACTTTAAGGTTAGAAAATACTAATATTAAAAATTAAGAATGGTTTCTATATCCTTTGCAACTCCATTTTCCAGGCTTTTAGTAACCAGGGCAATGAGACTAAAATTGCTCACTTTCTGTCTTCATAGGCATTTTTGTTTTTTAAAACAAGCTGCTAGTAGAAAAATTTTGCCTTTGTGGATCTGAAACACAAGGCTACAGCTGACCTTTCAGGTATCTTTGCAATTTTGACTATAGGCCATTTATTCTATTTAATGTTTGTATCTCTGAAGAGTGGAAAAGAAAGCTTCTGAGTTAGTATAAAACAAAAAAAGTCAATGTTATTTGAAATAAAGGCATAATTTTCATAGCAAAACTTTCTACAAATTATCTACTCTTTTCCTTTCAAACTGTAACAAAAGGAAAACTATGACTACTTTTCAATTTCTCTTAGTCTGAAGCTTCTATCCCATTACTTTTGAATAATGTATTTGTCTATTTCTTTGTGGTTGCTGTTATTAACTATATAAAATTAACTTAAAGTTGTCTTTCAGAGCATTCAGTCACCCAATTTTCCAAAGATCCAAAGACCATCCTCTATATGTATGCCCATATTCAGGAAAAAAAGATTAATCAACAAATAAAACAAGTCTTCCTAATAAATACCATTTAAACTCTCTTTTTTCCCCCTTTTTTGTTAAGCACATTGTATTTTCTTTTTCATATTAACTGTTAACATCTCCCTGACACAATTCCTGTGATGAGCACTTGCTTTATTGATTTCTTGCTCCTCGAGAGAGGGACAATGAATGATCTGAACCTGTTGCTGTTCCTACCCTTGGTAGGCAAATCACAGATCCTCCAATCTGTTTCTCGAGCTTGTCTTTGTAGTCAATACTGATGTCTGTAATCACATCAATTGTGTGACAAGCCACATTGAATGCTAAAAATCTCATATGAATGGCCCAACCTAACAGATGAAGGAAACTATGCAACAGGCAATTACTCTGCTTTAGGAAAATAAAAATGTCTTATTTAATTTACAAGGAGGGGAAAAATCTATACTAAAAGGATTAAAATTGAAAATCTAATCAAGAGTATTAAAATCCCAAAAGAATTAAGCTGAGGAAAGAATTCCTATAAGATGCCCAAATGATTTCATATAGACCTACAGATTCATTTAATGAGTGGTTGCTAAATATGATAAATGCAGTTCATTATCATTTTATAAAGACATGAATTATAGATAATTACAGGTAAACTATCATTCCAACACTAAATGGAATGTGGATGACACATTACATTGGGCCTTTTGTTTTCTCCCAATTATTGAACATCTACTGATGTTAGAATTAGAACATCACAGAAGTTCAGACTTGCAAATGAAAAAACCCAAAACCAAAAAACATAGCTCAAAGTCTATTAAAATAAACTCCCCGGAGCATCCACATTTTGTTTGCAGTACAGTTTTGTTTTGTTTTCATATTTAGAAATCACTTTCCCATTTAAAGGAAGCTAGAGACAAAAGGGTTCATGGTCACATGTTCTGAAGAATTTTAGCAAGTTAGACATCATGCTCAAAACTCAGTAAGTGTAAGAGGGAGATAAATGTACAACATAGCTTCACATTTGCTTATTCTCTCTATAGGTGAGTCTTAGTCTGGTTTGGTGAACAAATGTGAAAGTTTAGATGTATAGCTTGGTTGTGTAGTTCAGTTGCAAGTTTCATGTAGATGTAAAGACTGGAAAAAATGAAAAAGTGCTACCGGATGACTAGACTAAAGCATTTGTGAAAAACTGAGTTCTCTTCTTAGTGTATCCAAAAAATTATCACTCACACAATAAGGAAATAAAGGGATATTGAATAGGAATTATCAATTGCAATGCATTTGCTGTACCATTGTAGCACTATGGAAATGGAGTCATGAGAAATCCTGTAACAAAAGGGATTTCACCATTTTTTTAATAAAGTTATGTATTAAATATATAATATATTTACTCATTCATTGATTCATTCAAAAATATTGAGCATATACTATAAGCTGGGCAATGAAAGAATCAAATAGACTTTGCTGATGGGATTTACAATCAGGTAGAGAAAAAGATAAACTCTTGGGAGAAAATAAGCACAACAAGAAAACATACCCATCACAGTTAATAGGAAACACCAAATTCATAAAAACAATGACAACTGTTCAACAGCACTTATATAAAGAAGTGTTCAGTGCTACATAAAAAAAAAAAAAAGATATAAACCAATAGTAAGACTGGAGAGACTAGGGTCAAATGAAGTTAGCTTAAGGAGATTGTCATTAAAGGGGAAAAGAGCAGAATTTGTTCAAGAGGAGTAGGAAGGTCATATCAGACAGGCTGAACAGTTTTGGGTAGGTGAAACATGTGCAGTGAAAGCTTTTCCTAGCTGAGAATGGGGGTAGGGATTATCATTAGTTTTTTAACTCTGTATCAGTCTCTATACAAAGAGACAGTCATGTAGTATTTATCAATGCAGAGATTGTCCTTCCAATGGGACAACAATGCAGATTTACTCCACTGTGAAGAGATTTCATATGTGAAAATCAGGTTCTTTAGAATAAATGAGATGCTGGTTATTTGCATGACACAAGAATTTTTTTATTTATAAGAGATTTTTGCCACAGTGTTGTTATTTAAATAGTAACTCCTTTTATGTGTTGAAAACATAAAGCTACTTTCTAAAATGTGCTTTATACACTCTCTTTCTAGGAACAGGTGTATTATACAAAAGAAATGTATCCATTTGCCTTTCAATAAAGCAACAGCAGCCTTAACATTTCATTTTATTTAGCTATTAATGTCAAGAAGGCTTGATTAAAGTAATTTTTTCTGATTCCCCTTGAAAATAGTCTTCAGAGGTCAATGGGGGCTGTGGCATACAGATTTTTAGGCAGGTATTGAATGAAGAGTAAATATGACGTTTCTGTTCAATGATGTGCCAGGCATATGAATTATTATAGTGGTTTGAAAGAAAACAATTTCATCTAAGATCTTTCCAATTCCCTGCCATTCAATGGCTTTCCCAGTGTCACTTATCAG
Organism: Camelus bactrianus; assembly: GCF_048773025.1. NCBI lineage: Eukaryota > Metazoa > Chordata > Mammalia > Artiodactyla > Camelidae > Camelus > Camelus bactrianus. The sequence goes on along the minus strand of NC_133550.1, from coordinate 36,120,313 downwards.
TTTGAATACAAATTGATTTTAGTTTAGACTTGCTTGTTGTCAGTTATCTGATCAATAAAACACATTTTATATAACCTAAAACATGCTGAAAGTGGAGATGATATTAAAAGTTGACTACAATACTAAATTTCATAAGGACTTTAAATCTAGTGCCATGAAAGGCCCAGAAGATTAGTTATCATGTTCTTTGGGCTAACTGGGCTCAAATTTTTGCTTTTGAGAAATATGCAGAAGGGCCACCCGGTTATTAAGCAATCTTAGCAAATGCACATGCTGGTCAGAATGGTCATGTCTGAATCAAAGTCACGAAATACTTACATGTGGCAAGGGAGCAACCTCCAAGAGAGCCATGCATTGGAAACATACCCTTAGGTTACTGCTAATCTACAACATGGTATTTGTTACACGGGGAAGAGGTGCACATTATGGGAAGAAGTGGACTTGTCTTAAAAATCTGAATTTAGAAAACCCATTATAGATGAAATGTGGGTTCTGTCAGTCCTTTGCCATTTATCCCAGGTTTTCTATTGTTAAGAAGAAAAACAATCCAAGTATTTTCTTAGTCAGCTTCCTACTTGGGACTCTAGTTACCTATTAAATCAATTAGTCAACCATCTATGTACTATATCTATTTAACTAAAACAAATATTTAATGAGGGTATCCTACATGCCAGCATTGTTCTAAACCCTGAGGTGCCAGTATTGAACTATACAAGGTACCTGTACTCATTCTAGATAATAAAAAAGTAATCAAACAAATAATTACAGTATTGATAAGTCATATGAAGAAAAATAAAGCAAAGTAGGAGGAGACAGAGACTATTTTAAATAGAGGGGACAGGGAAGTCCTTCTTAGGTGGATAGGTTTCATTGGAGCAGTAGGCTCTTTTTTGCTCTCCCTAATCTATCATCTTTCTGTTAAATGAGCACTTCCTGCGCAGTGCTGACTCTTGACTCCAATCTCCCTCCTACTATTAACTTTTACTAGTTTTTGCCTCTCAGAGTGAGATAGGTGAAACTTGTATGTGATAATTTTGTTACTGCTGACAGCTCTACAAAGAGGTTTGGTTCAAAAGAGGCTGACAAAAATGGGTAAGATGAGATATTCTTGGATTCTAATAAGATACTTTTTTTTGCCACCCTGGGTTCATATATCAATAGATAATTGAGAGCTGCCTGGTTGTCTGAGTGATTTCAATCTATTATAGGGTCTGGGGATATATTTGGCACTAGTCATTTACAATACATGAAATATTATAGTTTAGTTTTCTGTTTTAATTTGTTCATCTCTAAATTTTCTAAAAAGTCATCTTGAATCTTAGGCAATGAATTTGTACTTTGACACTCCCCTGAATTAATAAAAAGATGAATTTTCTATATTATATGTTGTATATTTTCTGCTGATGTTAATTTAAATAAAATTAAATTGTTTCCTAATTCTTTGACTCAGATAACAAAGACTATCATTACATTGATAGCAAAAACTTTGGATGATGTAACAGTCTCAAAGTACTGTTTACCTAGGATGGTACGTAGGCTTTCTAGCAATTGGATAAAGGCTTGTGGGAATCTAAGGTGTAAAAGAAGTAGTTCCTTGCAGTTACAAGGGTAGAGACAAACTCTTAATATTTCCAGAGAGAAAGAGAAGGAATATAGATGTTCAGATTCTCATAATCCTTGGAAATACAAACGCAACAAGGAATTCTTGCTTCATCAAAACTCTTTTCTGGAAGCTAAGTAATATTCTACAGCTAAAATCAGAAGTCAAATCTCTGTCTTAGGGAATTCTCTCTAAATACATCAGTACTCAAGAAAGCTTGCAAAATCAAGGAAAGTTTCCTGGAATCAAAGAAGCATGGAGTAGGATGGGATCTTAAAAATCACCAATCCATCTCTCTATTTAAGACTTGAATCAAAGAGCAACTTCCGTGCCACACAATATTCAGTGATGGAGAATTCATTTCTTCCCAGAGCAGTGAATTCCTTTAATTGAAGTCTATATAACTGGTAAATGCCCTCCTTTGTTGAGTGGAAATCTATTTCCCTTTAACTTCTATTTTTGTTAACAGTAGTTGAACCACACTTCTGGGGACTTCTTTCAGTTTCATGTAACATTTTGACTATGCACAAGCATTTGCTGGAGCTGTAATTTAGATTTTAGACCCGTAATTTAGATTTTCAGAGGGTATGGTGGGGATAAGGCAGGAAGAGAAAGAGGCCTTAGTCTTGTGTTTAAATACAGAATTTCCTTAAGTTCCTCACCAACAGTTATTGGGTATTTATGTTCAACTGTTGATAAAGTGGTTCTTTGATTTTCATTCTGCTACTGTTTCTTGTGCACTGCTCCCTCAACAACCTCATGTACAAATGGGGGTTGCTACCTCAAAGATGATCTAGCCCAACCTTTTTATTTAACTCTAGTGGAAAGCAAGTTCTCAAGAGGCTAATTCTTGCCCAAGGTCACATAGCCAATTTATTGCAGAGTTGAGACTAGAGAATCCATGTCTTTCAATCACTGGTTCAGTACTCTTTCTCGTGGACTAATCCTAAGACTAGTAATTAACAGCTCAGCATCAACTAAACCTTGCTCTTTATCAACCTCATCTATCTTCTGCTGGTAGTTTATCAGACAAATGACTGAATGAACAAATGAATGATTATGGCTTATTTAACCATATATCACATGGAGGTGACTAATTTGTTTTTACATTAGCTTTTTAAAAATAGATTTAAATATTTTAATTCTATGGAAGAGTATAGATAATGAGAATCAAAATACCACACACTTTTATGAATTTATTTCAGATTATTAAGACATTCTGAATATCTGATATTATAGATACACTTGAAGCTCCTTATATATCACTCTTCAATCTATTTCCCCACTTCTATCCCTAAATTTGCTGTTTATCATTTTCCATGGATTATATTGGTGAAGAAATTCACAAAGGGCTTTATTTTTTAATGAGGTAAATACTGTAAAATGATATCTTATATTACTGAGTAGGTGCTACACAGTTTATCCTTAAAATTTCCATTTATGCACAGGTTCTGATTCTTAAGTTTTCTGTTCCATGTCAACCTTACTTTGTCTGCTTGTATTGATTCCACATCATTGTAATCACTATAGTTTTGGTACCTGGCAAGGCAATCCTCCCATATTTAAAAAAAATCATTTTGGCTTATTTTGACTCCTTGTTCTTCCTCATTAATTTTAGTATATGTTTGTCAAGCCTCACCAAAAAAAAGCAAAAACAAAAACAAAAAAAAACTGCTGAAATATTACAGTGGCTTAAGATTTAAATTAGGAGATAAATGCCATCTCTATGATATTGAGCCAGTCTGTTTTAGATATAGTCTATTGCTTCCTTTATTCACATTTTTAGTATCCTTCAAAATGTTTTGCAGCTTTTTCACAAAAGTCTTGCACACCTTTTGCTAGATTTATGGCTAGGTAATTTATAGATTTCTTGTTATTGTGAAGAAAGGGAATATGTATAATATTACATATGTATATGTATTAAATATAGTCATATATATATGACTACCACAGGTATATAGGAATGCTATTTGTTTTTGTATATCAATCTTATATCTAGCAACTTTGATAAACTCTCTAATTGTTTGTAGTTTCTTTCGTATGTTCTATGGATATAAACTTACAGACCAGATGCAATTTAAGTTGTCTTCCCTTACAACCATTATGCCCCATTTCTTCTCCAAATTGTATTGCATTGGCCAGAACCCCAGTATATTTGAATATAAGCAGTGATTTATATATTTGCTGTATGTCTTATATAGATAATTTTTATCAGTTTAAAAAGATTATCTTCCACTCACTGCTTGTTAATGGTTTATTTCTTAATCTTATGAATGTGGTATTTTATCAAATGAGTCTTAAGCACCTAGTGGGATAATTATATGTTTTTCTCCCTTACCTATTGATATTAATAGTTTTCCACATGTTGAAACATTCTTGTCTTCCTATGATAACAGCTGGTTAATTTTTATGGTACTATGAATTCTGATATTATCACCTAAATGTCTTGCTTGGGACATGCTTTTCAAAGTAGAAAACACAAAGTATGAGGCCTGCCATTAGGGATTAAGTGGTGCATCTTAATGTACATGTGTGCATATGTGTACACACAAATTTACATAAAACATGTATTTACTCACACATAAACAAATATGTACATAGATATTCACAAGACACATATAGAACAGAATATACATAAAGGTACTTATACTTTGTCCATTTCATTTCAGGACAATCACTCAAGATTTCATTGCTAGTAATGCTGAATTCTAATAACCATTTATAATAACCTGTACTATAATCAATGTAGCCAAGAGAGAAAAATACACTGAGGCTCTACAGCATTTTAAATAAGCAATATTATGAACAATATTCATTTGGCTAAACACTGTACTGTCCTCTTGGAAACATTACTTAAAATCTTTAAAGCTCATTTTCTCTTAGTAATCATGAGTTTGGAGTGAAGCAGCAATGTAGGGGGAAAAAACCTACTATAAATGGTATTTGAAAATCCTTTATATGGATTCACATAGTGTTGCTAGGGAACATGGAATTTTAGCATTTGAAAACCTAGAAAACCAAGCCTCGTTCTTCTTTTGGCCATGATTTCTATATCAGGAATCTGATTCAAGATAGTCTGGAGATGAGTTGGCTTCAAAATATTTGGATATTTATGTTTTATGATCAATCTTCCCTAAAGAAATAATTACATGTGTTCAACTCATGCTCTGAAATAGGAGAAAAATCATCTATTATCTTTCATTATTGGGATACCACATAACTGAAATATCAGAAGAGTGGTTAAGAGTATTGTGGTGGTTAATTTTCTGTGTCAGCATGGGGTTGCCCATGTATTTGGTCAAACATCATTCTGGGTATTTCTGTGAGGATGCTCTTGGATGAGATCAACATTTAAATTGGTAGACTGAGTAAAGTAGATTGCCCTCTCTAATGTGGGTGGGCCTCATCCAATCAATTCAAGATCTGAATAGAACCAAAAGGCTGACGCTCCCTCAGGTAGGGAGAATTCTTCCTGCCTGAATGCCTTCAGACTGGAACATCAGCTCTTTTCTTGCCTACAGATTCGAAGTGAAACATCAGTTGTTCCTAGTTCTGGAGCCTGCCTCCAGACAGAAACTACATTATCAGCTCTCCTAGTTCTTAGGCCTTCAGACTCAGACTAGAACTAAACCATCCGTTCTCCTGGGTCTCCAGCTTGCCAATTCACCTGGCAAGTCTTAGGACTTGCCCACCTCCACAATCGCACACAACTGCATGGGCCAATTACTTATAATAAACCTCTCTCTCTCTCTCTGTACACACACACACACACACATATATACATCGTAGTTCTGCTTTTCTGGGGAAACTGACTAATACATGCATAAATTGTAGGCGGATTACCTAGGCTTACATAACAGCTCTGTCGCTTACTGCCTATGTGATTCTCAGCAAGTTATTAAAGTCTTTATGCCTCGGTTTCCCTCATATTTAAAAAAGGAAAAATAATAGCACCTACACAAATAGGGTTTGTGAGAATTAAATGAGCTACTACATTTAATACATTTAAAATGCCTGACCTATAGTAAGTGTTCAATAAACATTCATAAACAAACCACAGTAATGTTGTGGTTAGGATGGTTGTGGCCATTTTTAAAATTAGAGAATCTATTTTCAGAGAGCATTATTATAAATTCCATCCTTCATTGTGCTCTTACTACTTCTTAAGCAAACATAACTTACTCTTGCCAATGTTAATCTAGAGATAGATAGCCCCGAGTGGAATTTTCAACCCCCTAATAAAAGGGCTTTCTAGAACATTTCCAGGAACACTAGCAAATTGAAAAATACATATACTAAACGAAAGAAGCAAATGTAGACTCTGCGGGTAAGTGGGAGCCTCCATGGAGTCAGAGAAAGGGAAGCCATTATAAATGGGGCCACTGGATGTACCTGTTAAATGTGTTTTATTTAAAAAGGGGGGCATACATATGAAGGTATAAAGTTTATTTTCCTCAGCTTCCATAAAAACTGATAGGTACACTCCTAGAGGAAAACATAGGCAAAACATTATCTGACATACATTTCAAAAATTTTCTCCTAGAAGAAATAAAAGCAAGAATAAACAAATGGGACCTAATGAAACTTACAAGCTTCTGCACAGCAAAGGAAACCAGAAGTAAAACAAGAAGAAAACCTACGGAATGGGAGAAAATTTTTGCAAGTGAAACCGACTAAGGCTTGATTTCCAGAATATATAAGCAGCTCATACGACTCAATAAGAAAAAAATAAACAACCCAATTCAAAAATGGGCAGAAGACCTAAACAAGCAATTCTCCATGAAAGACATACAAATGATCAAAAAGCACATGAAAAAATGCTCAATATCACTAATTATCAGAGAAATGCAAATCAAAACTACAATGAGGTATCACCTCACACCAGTCAGAATGGCCGTCATTCAAAAATCCACAAATGACAAATGCTGGAGAGGCTGTGGGGAAAGGGGAACCCTCCTACACTGCTGGTGGGAATGCAGTTTGGTGCAGCCACTATGGAAAACAGTGTGGAGATTCCTCAAAAGACTAGGAATAGACTTACCATATGACCCAGGAATCCCATTCCTGGGCTTGTATCCAGAAGGAAATCTACTTCAGGATGACACCTGCACCCCAGTGTTCATAGCAGCACTATTTACAATAGCCAAAACATGGAAACAGCCTAAATGTCCATCAACAGGTGACTGGATAAAGAAGAGGTGGTATATTTATACAATGGAATACTACTCAGCCATAAAAACCAACAACATAATGCCATTTGCAGCAACATGGATGCTCCTGGAGAATGTCATTCTAAGTGAAGTAAGCCAGAAAGAGAAAGAAAAATACCATATGAGATCGCTCATATGTGGAATCTAAAAAACAAAAACAAAAACAAACAAACAAACAAACAAAAACAAAGCGTAAATACAGGACAGAAATAGACTCACAGACAGAGAATACAGACTTGTGGTTACCAGGGGGGTGGAGGGTGGGAAGGGATAGACTGGGATTTCAAAATTGTAGAATAGATAAACAAGATTACACTGTATAGCACAGGGAAATATACACAAAATGTTATGATAACTCACAGAGAAAAAAATGTGCCAATGAGTGTGTATATGTCCATGAATGACTGAAAAATTGTGCTGAACACTGGAATTTGACACAACATTGTAAAATGATTATAAATCAATAAAAAATGTTAAAAAAAACTGATAGGTACAGACAGAGTTTAATATCATAGTCATATATCACTACAGAAGTGAACATCACCAGAATTTAGAACTGGAAGTGAAGAAATCTGTATGAAAATTGAAACCACCAGGGGGAATCAAGGTAGGTGGAATATAATTACTCAAACCGGAAAGTGCTCAGGGTGTTGGATTAATAATCTGCCAAAATTTTTTCAAAAGCACAGTCATTTTTGAATGGTCAAAATGTTCAGAAGCTTTTCATTAAATTTTATAATCATAAAGTATTTTTAAAATACATGCAATGTACAAGTCAGAACCATACCAAAAATAAGTGCAGGATGAGAGGGAAAGAACACGCTACTTTTTATTGTTAAACATATTTCATCTTTTTATAGTTTTGTAGAGGCTTATACGCAAATAGAATGACAGAAATGAACGATTTCCTCTTGACGGGTGCAAATTTTAGAGCATTATTTTTCCCTTACAGCAAACTACACTATTCCACTCAACGTCGCAAGAAAAAAATTGAAAAAGATATAATAATGAGTTTTATTAGAGAGTATACTTGAAGCATTTGGTGGGATTTTAGGAATGGATTTTGATAATGGTGTTGAAATAAATCTTAGGAATGATTTCCACAGTTTTCTAGGCTGAAGGCTATCTGGGTTAAATGAGTCATTTCTTGAACCATTAGGACTGCCTTTCTGTAATGGATATACCTTTTAATACCAAAGGCTATCTGTTAGGGCCAGCAACCAGGGGTCTTGATCTTAAAAGGAATGATGTTAGAAATGTAGGCTAATCAATAAAATACATTGGTAACACCTAGGGACTTTTATAGGCAGCGGACAACATTGTTCCTTCCAATTTATAATATAAAAGTGCTCACTCATTGCCTGCTGTTTGTTTTTTTTTTTTTTAACCTGATATTCTTGAATGGTGAGTTGGTAACAAGAAACCCTATCTAGTATCTCCATAGAAAGTGATGAAATAAATTTTTGCTGTTTCAAACTGTCACTTTTTAGATCAGTCTGTTCCAAGTAAATCAACTTGCCTGATTCTTCATGAGGTGCTATTCCAAAATAACCCATAGATCACATTTTATTAACATTATTATATTAAGTTAATAACTTGCCAAAGTCATGCAGTTTGTAAGGATGGAGTCAGGATTCAAACCCAGGCAGTCTGTAGCTACATTTGGGAAACAAAGGATTGGAAGATATCTATAGTCTTTTCTAGCATGATGCTGCTCTGATTTCGCTTTCCCTGGAGCACATTCTTCTGAGTTCCTGAGTGTACTTATAAGTCTACTTAGTTTAATAAGCTCCTTTCAAATAGAATCCATGTGAGATTATATTTGATTTTTAGCCTTTTCACTTTTATCTCCTCACAATACATGAAATTGCTCACTTAGCCAGTTATGCACAAATGCAAAAGTCTGATTTCACTGCATTCTTAGAAATTGTTTTATCTGACATTTCCACAAGAAACACTTATTTTTGACTATGAAGAGGCTGTATAAAGTTACCTCTTTTCAGGGAATCAGTCTGCTCGTGACATTTAATAACTTACTAACCACCATTTAGGTATTCTCAGAAGAAACAGCATGCACAGACATTCAGAGTTGTAAGGAGCTTAGATATTATCTGATCTCAATACCAAGCAGTAACATCTTCCTTCCCTGCCTCCTTGAACAATGGATTTTCAGCTTTGGAGAAAGGTCTCATGTAAGGAGAACCCACTACCTCCACCACTGGGTGTTTCATTCATATGCACCCCATCCCTTTTATTAAATCAGGTATGCATATTACCTGTCTGTTCCCATCAGTCAGATTAAAATTAGGTAGAGTACACAGAAGGATCTTGCTTAGTCGTATAGGGAATAATTAACCTTGTATTTAGTACTCCTCTGTTCTGGCCTAATATAATTGAAAAGTGAGGCTCAAAAGATAAAACAGTTTTGAAGTAATTTAATTAGCTCCAGAAAAAGCTTAAGATTATTTATAGGAATAGAAAAATATCCAGCATCAAACAAAGTAAAATTCACAATGTCTGGCATGTGATCAAAAATTATCATATATGAAAAAGGCAGGAAGTATGACTCAATAAGGGGATAATGAATCTAACTGATCCAGAACTGATAAATCTTAGAATTAGCATATGAGGAGGTAAAAACATTAAAACTATATTCCATACGTTTAAAAGTGAAGTAGAGACCAAGAAGATGTAAAAAAGACATGACTCAAATTTCTAGAGATAAAAGTCAAAGTTTGATATGAAAAATAAATTGGATAATATAAAGGGAATTAAACATTGTAGAAGAAAACATTAGTAAACTTGAAGACATAACAACTGAAACTACCCAAAATTAAAAACACAAAAAGAAAAAAACAGAAAAAATATTTTAAAAATTTTCTAAATTTGGTGAAAACTATTCTCATTTTCTCATTTAATATTATGCTGACAGAATTTTTCTTGGTCCCTATATATCATGTGAAAATATAGTTCCAAAGGCTATAAAATATTCCTTCCTGAATTATTAAAAATATTAAAATATCCTGGGTATTTTATGACTTATTTAGTCCTTTAATTACGCTTGCAACTTTTATTTATTTTTATTGCAATTTTTCACTGTTACAAATAATGCTGTAATTAATCTTTTCCTACACAAATATTGATTTGCATCTGATCCTAGAGATATATTCTCTGAGGTGGATTTACTGGGTAAAGGATCTGCATACATTTTAGGTTCTTAATATACACTCTTAAACTATTTTTCAGAAAGATCATTTAGTATATGTATAATATGGACATGTAGTGTATATAGTATATTTTACTACATTCTATTCAATAGATGACATTATAAAAGAAAAAAGTAGCATTGAAAAAAAGGAGAAAAATTTAGTTACTTTTATAGGTGAAAACATGAGTCCTTTAAAATCTGCATTTCTTGTATTAACAGCTTAAATATTTTTCATGTTCTGATACCATACAAAGAAAATCCTAAAGATGTCACCAGAAGACCACTAGAGCTCTTCAATGGATTTGGTAAAGTTGCTGGATACAAAATTAATATACAGAAATCAGTTGCCTTTCTATACACTAACAACAAAATGTCAGAAAGAGATATTAAGGAAACAATCCCATTTACTATTGTATCAAAAAGAATAAAACACCTAGAAATAAATCAACCTAACGAGGCAAAAGATCTGTACTCCAAAAACTATAGAACACTGATGAAAGAAACTGAAGATGACACAAACAGATGGAATGATATACCATGTTCTTGAATTGGAAGAATCAATATTGTTAAAATTACCAAACTTTTAAAGACAATCTAAAGATTCAATGCAATCCTTATCAAATTACCAATGGCATTTGTTACAGAATGAATAATTTTAAAATTTGTATGGGAACACAAAAGGCCATGAATAGCCAAAACAATCTTGAGGAAGAAGAACGGAGCTGGAGGTATCATGCTCCCTGACTTCAGACTATATACTACACAACTACAGTAATCAAAACAGTTTGGTACTGGCACAAAAACAAACACATAGATCAACAGAACAGGATAGAAAGCCCAGAAATACACCCACCCACTTACAGTCAATTAATCTATGACAAAAGAGGCAAGAATATACAATGGAGAAAAGACAGTCTCTTCAATAAGTGGTGCTGGGAAAACTGGATGGCTACATGTAAAAAATGAAATTAGAACATTCTCTAACACCATATACAAAAATAAACTCAAAATGGATCAAAGACCTAAATATAAGACCAGATCTGATAAAACTCCTAGAGGAAAACATATTCAGAATACACTTTGATATAAATAAATCACAGCAATATTTTTTGGATCTGTCCCCTAGGGTAATGGAAATAAAAGCAGAAATAAACAAATGGATCCAGCAATCCCATTTTTGGAATCTAAAGCAATGATACAAATGAACTTCTCTAAAAAACAGAAATAGACTCACAGACATAGAAAACAAACTTATGGTTACCAAAGGGGAAAGAACAGGGGAGGGATAAATTAGGAATTTGAGATTAACAGATACACATCACTATACATAAAATAGATAAATCACAAGGACCTACTGCATAGCACAGGGAACTATATTTAATATCTTATAATAATTTATGATGGAAAATAATATATATGTATAAACATATACATCTGAATCACTTTGCTATACACCTGAAACTAACACAACACTGTAAATCAACTATACTTCAATAAAAATATTAAATATTTCTCATGTTCATTGTAAATACTATTTCATGTCCTGAGGCCAACTTTCTACTAGTTATAAGTGTTTTTCTTAGATCAATTTGTATGAACATTTTATATGTTAAGGATACACCATTTATCATATTTGTGATGAATATTTTTCAAAAATTAGTCAATGACTCCATTTATACTTCATATGATATAATTTCAAGAGCTATTACCCTCTTTAAAATGCATTCACATTTATTGTTCTTCATAAACCCTAAACTTATACTTATTCTCCCTGAAAACTGGTACTGGTATTTTGGTTATAAAATACAAACCTAAGAATCAAGGTGCTTAGTTCTTTCATTTACAACAGAATCCCCTTCTACTGAATCTCTCAACTTACTTTACCTAAGAAATCTCTTTTTCACTCCATAAGAGAATTAAAAGTAGTTAAGATTCAATCTAATGACTAATGACTAGGGAAAACCTGTGATATGACTTAATGGAAGGAAATTTTACTTCCCTAGGAGTGCTTCACCATCAGTTATACTTGAACCTATTCTAGGAAGAGTTAATGCTTTATTTACAAAATATGTCTATTAGAGATCTAATTAAATGCTATCAGGTTTACTCAATAGATACATCCAGTAAATAAGGGTTGTGGAACAATTCCTGGCCTGAGTGCCAGGAAACACTAGATATAACTTGGCCACCTCTCCAGAACTCTGTTTCTTTCCTAGTTATAAAATGAGAATCAAACTGGATGATCTTTATGATTCATTGCAGCTCTGAAATTCTACAACTTGGAATTGTTTTCTAAAACAAAGATAGCATTTTCCTCCAAAGACTCATTTTCTGAGATTGCTTGTATCTGTTTTAGAAAGAATGAGGGTGGGGAAGGGTTAATTTTTAATGGCTGCAGATGTTTCACAGATGTTAAAGATACTTTGTCCATTCTGATAGCTGGGTTTGAAATCTTGAGCAAATAAATGCACATTTAGAAGCTTCCAGCATTCACATAGTGAATCCGTTTGGTCTTTCATGCTTCGAGAAGCTAATAGAAACTGATCCCTCCTTTGAAGTCAGCGGAAGCTCTAAACTCAGTTAAAGCATGTGCCAGTTTGTTATTAATAGAAAAATCAGGTCAATTTTTATCCCCTCAGTGAAAAGTTAATCAAACAAGCCTATTTCTAAACAGCAGGTAAACCATTTAATGCTTAGGGTCCAGATTACGTGCATAGTTTGGGGGAATGTTAAAGTGTATGACTGAACAGATTTCAAATATGTTACTTTTATGCATTTGATTGTGGTTATTTAAACAATGTATTGATGAATCCATTCGATTCGATACGGTGGGGGGAAAAACCTCTGTAATCACTTAACTTTCTTCCGAATAACAAAATTTTATAATTTCACTTTTATAAATTGCATAATTATCACTAAATTATAATCATATTTTTACTTGTGTTTGTGTGTGTTTGTTACAATAGTAGTTTACATTTTAAGATGTAAAATGGTTTTATAATGTGTTCATGGCTTCCTGAATTGACGCCGAAACTTTTGGATTTGTTTAACTTCCTGAAGAAAGAGACAGTGCTATAGTGAAGCTAGATATTACTGAAAAAGTCAACTAGTAGCAGTAAATGTCAAAATTCACCTTAAAATGGCATCTCTAATTATAAATTGACACTAGCAAAGCATTGGCAGTTTCCATGATATTACATGAATTCACAAGCTCCTGCAGCTGCCAGCCAAATCTCTGGTTTCTCTCCTACATTTGCTTTTCCTTTATGACATTTGATCAGTCAACAGTAAGAATGCTGGTGTTCTCCTAAGCCACCCTCCAGTTTAAAATCCTGACTACTTCATGTTCGCCTGAAAGGAGGGCGGGGAGAGCAGCATGTCTTTCAGAATGAGATCTGTACTTATCAATCACAGCAGCAGCAGCTGGGAAATTGGCCTTTACAGCGGTGAAGCTAGTGCGTTCGCTGGGAAAGGAAACGCTGTTTCTGATTAAAATGGAGGCAAAATAATTCAGGCATCTGGAGAGGCTTCTGAAAACTGGAAAGACTGGATTTCCAGGGTTAAGCAATAAAGCAGAGAGACCTTCAGTTTATGAAAGTCAGAAAGGAGAACAGCTTCTGGTTAGTTTGAAAGTGGAATTTGGGGAGCTCTTATACAGAGAAAACCATCCAGGCTGTATTATGGTAGGGGAGTGAACAGGAGAAAAGCCTGACTTGGAAAGCCATTTTGATAGAGAAATAAAGGCAGTAAAGATAAAACCTCAGCCACTAGCATAGCCTCACAAAAAGCCTGCCTGGATATGTTCACAGCTGGGTAACTCCTGTGGTACCACTAAGCAGTCCCCCTTTTCTGTTGAGTTCCTTTGGCTACTTGTGCCTCCCCTGAACCTTTCATGTGAAATCCCTTTACCCAACATCCTCTGTCGATTGTCACTCAACCTGTGGTCTGAGGTCCAGCAGCATTGGCACCTACTAACTGAGATCTACTGAAACAGAATACCATTTTTTCCAAGGTCTGCAGTTGATTTATATATATGTTAAAGTTTTAGAAGCACCACTCTACAACATATACAATGTGCTGTCTGAAAGAGAGACTTGACTATTGCATATAAAGACAGCATGAAGATTATAAGTAGTCATCATTTATTCATTCTCTCAGTAGATGGTCATTAAACACAACGAGTATTCCACAGGCCTTACTCTCAAGGAGTTAGCATTTTGCTACTACCATTTATTGAACAGCATTCTGTGCTCTGCACTGTGTGCAGTGCTAGGATTGCAAAGATAAGTAACATATTGTCCCTGCCCTTAATGAGGTTGCAAACATATTAGGAAATGGTTAATGTAAAAGAAGTGTTACAGTTTTCATGATAAAAATAGACACCTGTTACTGGGGTTATAGGAGGAATAGTGGGTGTGTGTGAGGAAGATGACAAGTTTTATAGGAATGGAAAGGCTTTTATAAAGGAGATGAGCTTGAGCTGAATATTGGAAAAAATAATAAAGTTTTTTTCTTCTTTTTTTCTGGTGAACCCTGAGGCATTGAAGGCAGGAAGCTGCAGGAAGGATGTACATGGCAGAGAGAAAAATTTTAGCAAAGGCTTAAGGACAAGAAATAGGTTGGTCTATTTAGGTAATTTTAAGTAGCTCCAAATTTCATAGGTTTTGAGGAGGGTGGACTGGGGTCTGATGATCAGAGATAAGGCTGGAGAGCTTGACAGGTGCCAGATTTAGAGGGTCTTATAGACTAACAACTTAGGGAATGATCTTATAGAGCAACAGAGTAAGAAGTCACTGAAGGGTTTAAGTTAGGCAATAGGAGGATAATATTTGTGTTTTAGAAGCATCATTCTGGAGGATGTTTGGGGAATGGTGATTAGTCAACTTGGCTGTAGCACAAAGCACATGAAGAAAAGTAATGGCAAATAAGGCTGGAAATGTAACTTTGGCTCCAGGTCATAGAAAGTACGACTGCCATGTTTTGTGCTTAGAAGGCAGTGGGGAGCCACTGAAAATTTCCAAGCAGGAGAATGCTTTGGACAGGGGAGAGACTAGAGGCAGAAGGCCAGTCAGAAAGTCACTGCAATGTTTTAGGCAAGAGGAAATAAGAACGCTGATGACTCCGAGAATAGAAAAATTAAGGCATAGATTCAAGAAGCAGGTGCATAATTATAAGCACAGTTTCATTACTCATTGTAGGATGGCACAATTTTATACATAAATCAGATCTTTATAAATGTCTCCATTTTTACAACCTAATATAGCCTTTACTTATGCACCGATCACTGGATGAGATGCTCTTAAAGTTCTTTGGGTCACCAAGCAAAAAAGCTCTTGCTGATTTAGCTCATCCATGGCTTGGTTCTAAATGGAAACTGTGTGCAGCAAACTTACCCAAACACAGAAATGGAATCTTGTCACACAATTGTTCTCTATTTGCCTCTTGTTTGATGGTTCCCAGCCCTGGATATGTTTCTAGAGTGGCTTCCTGGTTAATCCTTATTCACTTTCAAGAAAATGGTGTTCCCTTTTCACATTTCCAGCCCCTTTACCACTTTCATGAGTTTTATTCACATATCAGAATCACTGATTCTTTTAGGTGGTAGGGAGGTCAAGTCACATTTCCAGTTCTCAGTTTCTTCAAAACAGAGTATGAGTGAGCTGTAGGGTAGGTACAACTTGATCACACTTCATTTACTTCAACCACTGCCAGACTTAATTTTCATATGATCTGAGGCTGTGGAGCTTTATTGCTGATGTTAGATTATTCCGAATTTCATCAGAAAGTATTTCCAAGTGTTTCAGTTTCACAACATAGAATATTTATAATCTAAGTCAAGCCTCATGCTTGGGTTCACTTCTAAAATACAGAATTCCAAATGACAATTTTACCCTTTTAAAAAAATATATATATGTATCTTTTAAAACATAGGAAAACGCATTCCTTCTGTCAATATTCCCTATGTGACAATTTGCCTTCTGGCCTGGATGGCTCTATTCTTTCTAATTCAAGACGTAATAGGTTAGAGCGTAATTAGAAACATTCATTGCTATGATATTAACACTGACAAAATTCCCACTGTTCTTATCCGAGTTTTTCATTTTTGTTAAGATGCTTAGTCAGAATGGAAGCTGCCCACACAATTCTTGTATGAAAATTATCCTTGCTCAATAATAGTCATATCTCCACCTACTTTTGAGCGGAACAGAATAAGCATTAAGATATGCATGTACACAATTGCATGAAAACATACCATCCATAAATTCAGGTTTGCATGCCCAATTTCACAGGCATACCACCCTAGAAATGCACATTAGAAAAAACATAAACTTGCCATGTCCAGATGTTTTCTTCTCCAGGTGGTGATTTTTTTTCCCTAAAAGGGAAAGATAATGATAGACTTCGTTTATGTAGTACCTTTTCCCATTCTCCTTTTGCTACAAGAAGTAGGAGTGGGCTGTTTCATGGGCAACTTTATAAAAAAAAAGGCACAAATTCTTTCTTCCTTAACGTATAGATCTTAGTCAGGGTGTCCCAGAAGACTGGTTCTGCAGGCAAATTCTAGAATAAATTCTAGAAATTTGTCAATATATCCTCTCTTTTATGATTCTCCTTCCCTTTCTTAAAGTTGCCCAGTTCCTTATGAAATGTTTCCATTCACAAAATAGACTTGCACAATCCAGTTTAGAACTCACAATGGTCTTATAATTTTGTCAGATAATAGAGCAGATATTGTTTTCCCCTTTCAGTGATCATTATTTTTCACGTCTAAGAGTTCTAATTCCTTTTTACTATTTATTTCTTACAGTTTTATTTCTTCCTGTTTTTGATGAATAATTTCTTACTTTTTCTAAATGAAATTTATTTCTGTTCAAGCTTTTAAAAATACCTGTTAGAATGGTCCATGGAATTAATTTATCTGAAATGAATCAGGTTTGGATTGTTGATTCTATTGGCTGAACTTAAGATTTCTTTATGTATTTTTGAATTTTGGATTTCAGACAGCCATCCTTCTAATCCCTGCTTTGCCCCTGACCCTGGCTTTTAATAATAATCTCAGATCCCATTTTCATTTTTGCACAAAACACTTTTAGTCCCTTTGCTGACAGAAACTGAGTTACTGGATCAGAGTCTAACAGTTCATCTTTCAGATTTCTAGTCTTACACTTTATTTCTCACTGCTATGTATTGTGAACTTATGGGGCCATCTTGATCAGAAGTTTGTGGTATCCCCATGTTATAATTGGAAATGAACTGAAAAAGATTTGTTAGCTTGCCCCAAATTGTGGACCTAATTAATGATACAATCTAGGCTCCAATTCAAGTCTTTCCTTTGGCCCTGGTAATCAAAATCTATTTTATTTACAGAGAACTGCTCTCAATGAACTGTTGATCAGCTGTGGTAAAGCAAGAAAGCACATGACTTAGAATCAGAAGACTTTATTCAAGTTCTGACTCGGCCAATTACTGGTCTCCCTTGGTTTCAGTTTGCATGTTGTATGATGACAGTATCACTAAATCCCTTATAGGGTTGTTGTAAGATTAGTGTATGTGACAATTCTTTAAAAAAAAAAAAAAGAAAGAAAAATGCAAATGTGAAGAGATTAATAGCTAAACAACTTGTCTTTCTAATGATACATAAGTAATATATATTTATTTTTGAGAAACAGTAAAACACAGATAAATATGAAGAAAAATAACTTATAATTAAGTAGTATCATCTTTTAGCCAGATTTATCTCTATATGTATCTAGCTAGCTATAGAGAGAGAAGGGAATATATTTGGGGGAAGGGCATTGATAGAATATCAGAGAAAGTAGTACTAGGTTATTTAACAAACAGAGAATTGATTGTCTTAGTTTGATTTGCTACAGTTTTGCATTCAAATCTCAAGGACAAAGCTTCCATTTAGATTTAACCCTTTCAACAAACTATTAGTGAGCAGATCTTCCAGATTTCATTGTTACAGGCTATGGAATCCTCTTTAGCTGTTTGGAGCAGAAATGAGTTTATTATGTATTTTATAGGTATTATGTAGCTCACAGAATCTTTGGGAGGGCTAAAGAACCAAGCTTCAAGTTTCACAATCAGAAAGAAGGCATCCAGGGTTAATGCCAATACAAGTAATAAACACCACTCATACTACCTGACCATTCTAGAAGAACTACTCACCCATGAGAATTAGTACCTAAGCCTAGATTTAAGACATTCCACTGTCTGAAAGGAATTCAACATCTCTACCACCAAGCTTGTCACATGCTCCTTTCTGCTTCTAAGTTTGTTGAGTGGAAACTTATCTTCAAGGGAATTTACAAGTGAAGTATGATTGTTTTGTTTTGTTTTGTTTTTTCAGGCTCTATGGTTGGAAGGTGAGATATAAGGAACTGGAATGGATAATAAGTAAGGCAATCTGCATTATCTGCCACAGGTTGGTACTATACTTTCCCCCAT
Organism: Camelus bactrianus; assembly: GCF_048773025.1. NCBI lineage: Eukaryota > Metazoa > Chordata > Mammalia > Artiodactyla > Camelidae > Camelus > Camelus bactrianus. The sequence continues at coordinate 36,101,844 of NC_133550.1, read as the reverse complement.
TTTACAGATAAGGAAACACAGCCTTGGGTGGATCATGTTCTCTGCTCAATGATAAAGTCAGTATGAGAAGAAGCTAGGATTTCAACCCAGGCATTCCAACATTTGCCTTCTAAGCCACTATGGTATTTAATAATTACGTGTTTATGTGACTTCTGCCCTAATAGAGTATGAGTTTCTTAGAAACAAGGATTCTTTATGATTCAGTAAGTATGTTTCAGTATCAAATGCTGGGTACCATTATTCTTTCATTCACTCAACAACTTTTTATTGAGTATCTGCTATGTTCCAGGCACTCTTCTAGGCTCTAAGAACATGGGAGTGAGCAGAACAGGTATAATTCCTGATCTTATGGAGATTAGCATTTAGAGGCACAGAGTAATTAGATTTAAAAACTACACATGAATTAAACACAATATGACAAAAAGACACATGAAAATAAAAGAGCATTTAAATGGAGAATTTAAGCTAACTTTGGAGGGCAGTCAAGGAAAGTTTTCTCTAGGGAAGTGGCTTGAATTATAGAGACTTGTAAGAGTAAGCATGAGCCAAACTAAGGGACAGGTCGAGGCAGAGAGTATTGTAGGCACATGGAATAAATAGAGCGTGAGAAGGTCTTGAGGTTGAAAGGAGCTGAGGGAATTGAGAGAAGGGAATTGGAATTGTCCAGAATACAGACCGTGAAGAAGAGGTAGACTTGGGATAATGCTAAAGAGACAGGAACTTTTCAACTGTTCCCTGAAAGAATGCACCAGTGTGTAGTAGCTGTGAAGCCTTCTAAGCTTCCTTTTCACACTGAGATTCTGTGATTCCAAGAAAGACAGTAAATCTCTGCATTTTTAGAAAAGGAAAAGTGAGGCCAGGGTGGTAAATTGCCCTAAGCTCATTAGAATACATTGATAGTCGACCTAACGCTTTAGAATTAATCTCTTATGTGGCTGCTGTGGATTCTACAAGGAGAAAAGCAGTATGGACCCAATTAACTAACAGAATTATTTAGTATAATTAAAATGAAGCAGATAGTTCCTATCATCTCATTTTTATGTAGCCTTTGAGATGACATTTTGTCTCAACAAAAACGTTCAGAAGTTTGCCTAAAGCTCCTTTCAAATAATGGAAAATGTACAAAATGCTTACATTAACAATACTATGATTTGTTCCTTAATATATTTTTAATCAAATACAAAAAAATCAAATTGCATATTTCTATCAATATAAAAATATCACATTTCTTTACATAGGAAAAATCTGAAATCACTCTACCACTATCTAATACATGTTTTCAGACTTTTCAAAGATTTACATTATTAAACATTCCAAAGAAATGGTTAAAATCATGTATTAATTTATATGTGTATCTCAAGTCTGCAAATGAAACAGCGGCTGTTCAAACACATTCAGTGAACAGGAGCCATATTCAATGAAGAAAATTAAGTAACCTTTCAGACTCTTCATGAGATTGAGTATCTTACAATTGTTTTAAAATAGATGGTTTATTTCTTAATTATTTGAAGTGTTATCATAGACATACACTCACTTGATCCTCAAACACTGTCCTTGACATCCATGAAACAGCCTTAAGGTTCCTTTTCCTTTTCTCATCTGCTTCTCTCCCAGGTCAATGGACAAAACAAAAGGCCTCCAGTGTAAGGCCAAGCCCTTTATCTGTCCTCTGACTCTCACTGACTTTTGCCTACTCTGGGACTTCACTTAATCAATTATCACTTTCCCCTCAGCATCTGGAAACTTTTCCTCTAAACAAATTAATTCTTTCCCCTCAACATATAATCATGTTCAGTTCTCTCTTGGTAAAAAATAGACAAAAACAAATAATAAAATAATCCCTCAAATATGTCTCCTTTGATCTATAATATTTGTTTAATCTTCTTCACATCCAAGATTTTTAGAGTAGTCAGTGTTTACTGGGTTCTCTTTCTCACCTCTCTTTCACTCCTCAGCTGCCTTGTGGCCTCTGCCCCTATGCTCCAAAGAAACAGCCACTGAAAGCATCACCGGTGGCCTCTTAGTTGCCATACTCTGTGGGCACTTTTCAAGTCTTTTTGGGTTGACCTCTAGGCAATATTTGATATTATTAACCAGATACTTCTTGAAGCTGGTAGCACCACGAAGAGTAATAAGCCAAGTTCTCAGAATCACCACATGGAAGAGTGTCCACCTCATACTCAACTGACCTATTATGCGTGTAAGAAATAAACTTATGTTGTGTTAACCCACTGGGATTTATGAATTGTTCTAGCACCTAGCATTATTTACTCTGACAAACACATGAATCTTATGAGGTCATTCCTGACCTGGTTTCCTTGATTAGCCTCAACTATCATCATTCTATGAACTCTATGCCCTGGCTACACCAAATACTTTACATGCATGTGTGTGCTCTATTGCCCATGCTATTAATCCCTTTCTCCCTATTATCTGTTGACATGCTTAATTTTTTTAGCATCATTTTACAGCCTCTTTGAAAGTTCCCATTTCTGACAATCATAGTTACTCCTGTTGCCCCTCATATACTCCTTGCTGTAGACTGCATGTTTGTGTCTCCCCAAAATTCATATATTGAAGCCTATTCCTCCATTATGATAGTATTTGGAGGTAGGGTCTTTGGAAGGTGATTAGGCCACGAGGCTGGAGTCCTCATGAGTGGAATTAGTGCCCTTACAACAGAGAGCACAAAGAGCTCCCTCACGCCTTCTACTATGTGAGAACACAGCAAAAAGAGGGTAGTTGATGAACTAGAAGTAGGTCCACAACAGACATCAAATCTGCTGGCACCTTGATCTTGGAATTCCCAGTCTCCAGAACTATGAAAGATAAATTTGCTTACAAGTTCCCCAGTTTATGGTATGTTTTTATATCAACCTGAGCTGACTAAGACACTCCATTATTGTAACACTCACTATATTGTATTATAACTGTTTTCTGTCCCCAAAGAATGTTTTGAGGGCAGAGACCTTGTATTTGCAGTGGTGTTTCCACTGCCTAGCATTATCCTGCCACTTAATAAGAGGCTCTTAGGTATACTGAATACATGAATTATAAGAATTGCAGGTACACTTTGTTAAACAAGGTTCAAATGAAAAATACTGGACCCTTACATGAAATCTTTGTAAGAATGTTAGATTTTGGCAAAGAAGAACACATTCATGGTTTTATATTTTGCTTTCTTTCAGTTAAACCCTTGCTATTAAAGATTTATAATTTTCTAAAAAATAAACTCTTACCTACTACTGGTTTTAAAGATTAGTTTAGGCAACAACTACATGAACTAAATATATCCTTTGTGTCTAATTTTCTTACAGGTGATTTTCTATACACAGTTACTTTAGCTTTTGCAAATAATATCTGCATATGATCAGTCACATTTTTTGTATTCTAAATGTATTAATATTTTACCAGCAATAAGAAAGAGATTTATCCAGTCTGCTGTGGAAGTGCTAATATGATTCTGAAAAACAACTAAAAGCACTAATTTTGTTGTCAATTTCATATTCTTATAATTGCCTCTTAAATAGGCAGTACTTTTCTCATGGTAATCACTGCTGTTTTCAAATGGCTTAAAAAGAAGAAAACCATTTAGGCTAATTCTTATGACAGATGAAACTATTTATTTAGACATTTATTGGCTGTGGACCATGTCCTTTCTAATTCTGAAAAAGATAACCTGGAAACTTCTGTGTTTGAAACAAATACTTTTAATAACTTTACGAGTGATTAAAAATGGAACCACTTCTAGATGTCAAATAGGATGATCCTAATTCATCTTATCTCAAAGGTACTAGCCAGCAATGTTGGTTGTGGTACTGGTCAAATTGTTACCATGCCAGTGGCTCATTAAAGCAGTCTGAGGAGTCAGATGGGCAAGATCTAGGGACCTAGGAATAAATATTCTTTTTCTCTCTAGCCTTCTCTAAGTTCGGCACTTGAAAACATGAGGAAATGTAGGATACTTCTTTTAGGCAAGAGCATATTCATTGGAAGGAAAACACAGTTTATGAAGTGGGTTGTAACGCAGGAGATAGTTTACAGAAACAATGGAAAGTAGTGTTATTGTGGTTCATGACATAGAGGTTCAGGTTGCTAAATATACCTACAGAGAACAGAAGAATATAAAGATTCTAAACTGTGTCAGAAGGAATCATGGGACTTGAAGAGTATAAAGGACTTTAGAGAGACATCATTTTAGCTCAACCCTTTCATTTTAAAGAGGAGGAAGCTGACCTTTAAAAGGTTAAATCATTTGACCCAGGTTGCACAGAGAGTTAGTGGAAATAGTGTCTGTGAGTTCCTATGGTGGGGATGGGGAAGAACAAATAAGGGAAGAAAGGAAGTGGGTCTCTTTTCATTCTGATCCAGAAACGCAAATTTTTTAAAAGGGTATACAGACCTTTTAAAAAAAACATCTGGCATTACCTGCAGAGCTGAACCAAATGCTGTGGCTGGTACCCAGGCTATGTCAGAAAAATGTGCTTTGTAAAATTTCTCTTTGTGTATAAATAACCTTCATAAAATTAGTTCATGCTTGTTTTTAAATTAATTCATATCTGGCTGACGATAGCCTAAGAGTTACATAGGGTCTGTAAAATTGAGCTACTGGCATTATTTTTGGGATCATTCTGCCTCACTTGACTTGGAGAACATTTTTCTGCCACTGACTTGGATATTTCATGCTACAGAATTCAATTTTAATGAATATGTAGGTTCTTATAATGTTATTGAGAAGGAATGCTTAAAACAAAAGCATAAATTAAGAATGATATAAACATCAAACATTCTGGTGACTATCTGGAAAAGAATCTGTGCTGAGACCAGCTTCCTCAGGCAAACACTGAAAAGACTTTAGAAAAACCACACAGAATTGAGTCCAGTCATAAATATTTTCTTGCAGCCACCTAAAAATTCTGCTTTGTCTTTAGTGACTGTGATGAAACTACACCATGACCTGCTTTCTAATTTAGGTGAATACCCAAAAGAAATGCTAATCAAATTCATAGTTATCACAATATTGAGAAAGAAAGCAAATACAAGAAGTGCCAAAATAACCTTGAGTCCTTGACCATTGGGCCAAACATCTATAATATTAACATGGATGAGAGTAAATGGTGGATTTAGGTTATAAAATCAATGGCACAAGTAAAGGATAGAGGATCTGTGAGATAACAATTGTTGACAGGAAAAAAAAAAGTGAGTTTTCGTTGACGTCAAGTTGAGTAAAAGATTAAGTGTTAAGTGTCAAGTTAAATGTTATGATTCAAATAATCTGGGAATAGGCAATTATGAAGCTGGGGAGGGTACTAGCATATCCAACAATCTTTAATTCTTCTACCACATCTAGTATAGTAGTTTCTTTATAGAAAAAAACTCAAATGCATTTTGAACAAATGATAATGTGTGAAGCCAATAAAATATCAATATAATCTTTGGCTCTATTATTTATTAATAACCAGTATTATTGGGTGCTTATATGCAATAGAATGTTACTTTTGTACAAGTATTATTTCCTTTGATTGAAAAATTTATCTCAAAATCTTTGTAGACAACCATTTCTTTGAATCTCCAATTTTAAACCCATTTCATCCCAGGCCTAAGGCTGTGCAATTTCTACATTATCACAGTAACTCCCATGAAATAAGATAAATACGCTTCAGGTTTCATAATTGGTAACCTCAGATTAGGATAGTGCTAGAATTATTTCCTTAGTTTTCATGCAAATTTCTCCATGTAATTCCTTTTAATAATTACTTCAGATCTGCATTCACAGTTTTATTTACTTATGTTTCCTGTGGAAAGTTTATTCCTTAATGAAAGTTCGGGTTCATTTTGTTGTTTCTAAGTTGTCCTTTGAGTCAAGCATGAGTAATACTAATTTAAGAGAATCATATTATTCAGAGTTAGATAAGCATCACTGCCCTGCAAAAAAGCTCACTTCTGTTTGCTTGGCTTTCTGATTTGGTGGGCTCTGTATGGAGATTTAGATTTTATTTCTTATTTGCATATATCATTTTGTCTTGTGATAGTTTTCCTTCCTGTAATACCTCGTTTGCCAATAGCTCTGTTTTCATGCTGTTTATCATCGCAGAAGGGAATATTTTCCTTTAATAACTTACATTCCCTCTTTCACTGCTTAAGAGATATTTACCCAACTTACACTATGCACCTGCTCCTTTGACATTTTATATGCTTTGAGGAGACTTTTTTTATATCTCCTTTTCCATACTTGAATAATTATTATTCTTGACTTCTATAATAAACATACCCCTTGCAGTATTTTAGTTATATCCTTACTTTTCTTTTAGTGAAGAGAAAAGGGTGGGAATTATAATAAAATTATCAAGATTCACAAAATCCAGGTGTATCAGAGTCCAACTGGAGACAGAAACTACAGCAATCTGAACAGGGAAAATTTACTGTATAAAGAACTGTTCACTATAACAAACTGGCATATAGAAGGACTGGCTAGTAAGGAGTAAAGGGAACTCTACAGAATATAGGAATAGCAGATATATGGAGCAGTCACTACTTTAGGGCTGAGACAGAGTACCTGGGGAGAATGTCCTGCACCCCTGAGACTGGTCTAGACCCATCAGAGAGGACCCAGCCATGTCTCACTGAATGGCAGATGCTGAATAGGATGCTATGCCAGAGTAAGTTGCTGAAGGTTTTCCCTCCAGAACTTGCTGGAAATCTGTTCTCTAGAATGCCTGGGAAAACTCTTCATAGGGAGGTGCTTGCTGGAATCACTGTGCTATGAAACTGCCCAATGTGGGCACTGGGATAAATTGCAGGCTACTGGGTGCTGCTGATGATCATGCACTGCAGGAACCTGATGCTGGAAAAGCAGCTCACACTGCAAGAGCCTGCGGAGCCAGCACATGCCAACCAGGAGGAGAACCCCCTTTCTCCTATTATGTGCCTCCAGTGCCCTCAGCTGACAAAGATTAACACTGTGCAGGCTGGCAAAAGAAAAATATTTAAAGGGCTCATCTCCATTTTTTGCAGAGCAGGTAATGAGGTATACATTTGCAGCTGAGAAACAATAAATTGACACCAGCTCTACCAGGTAACCTGTCTATCAAGAATCTCAAGGGGTCATCTGGTTTACCTTCCTATCTTCCAGCAGCTTGATGCCTAAGCCACCCAAGACAGATGGTTGGTAATTCTGTTGAAACACCTGTTCCATTTAGAACTTGCTTCACTCTAGAAACATTAGTCAGTGAAATCTATATATCTTCACTAAAGAGAATTTTGGAAATATCTAAAAAGTATAACAAAGAAAATTAAAATAACCTATAAATACAGAATTTAGAGAAAACTACTGCCAGCATTTTAAGGTGGATATTCTCCCAGATTTTTAATTTCTGTTCATTTATTTATTCAATTAAAATTTAGTATTTGTTATGTCCAAGCACAGTGGTAACTGATAGGTTTACAGAGGTAAACCAAGGAAGCATCATGTCAAGAACTCAGAATCTAGTGAGGGAAACAAATTTTAAATGAATATGTATATAGAAATGTATTTGTGAATACATAAATATGTATAGTACACATTTTGTGGATAACACTTTTTAGTAGCAAAACTGGATTCATTTTATCTATGCCAATTTATCTAATATTACACTACAAATATTTCCCATGTCATTAAAAAAGTTTTTAAAAAATGTCATTTTTATCATGGCTGGATAAAATTTTGTCATTTAAATATAGCTTAATTTCTTCAACTTTCTTCTACTTTTGGACAACTTTTTAGCATTATAAATAATGTACTCTGAATTATATCCATCCTTACACAGTGGGTGACAATGTAGATGTAACCATGCTCCCAGGTTTAAATCCGATCTCCAGCATGGGCTGAGTGACCCTGGAAAAATCACTTAACCTCTCTGTCTTCAATAAGATTGTAATAGCACCTATCTTATCAGGTTGTTGGGAGTACACATATTAGTTAATATATGGAAAGCACCTAGAACACTGCCTGAAAACTTAAGCTATTTAAATACCAGCTATTATATTTATCATCTGCTCCTTTGTTTGTATGTCTCTCTGAGATGCAAGTGCCTTGCTTTGTTTACCATTATATCCCTAACATCTAACAGTGTCTTAGTGGAATTTAATGAATATTTATTTAATTAATTACATGAAAAAATCCTCCATTTATAAACCAAATTGTTGGTTATGACAAGGTAGGTGTCTAAAGGTGTAATTGCTAGTTTTAGAGTATGAACATTTTAAAGATCTTGACATTTGCTAAATTACATTCCAGAAAATTTTCAATTCATATTCTAACCAGAGTACATGGTAAGAATGCATTTCTTAGCTTTCTTCTGTCAGCATTAACTATTATAGTTCACAAAAATTTTTCTAATTTTTAATATTCAGTCATCCCTCGGTATGCATGGATTTAGTTCCAGGACTCCCTACAGAGACCAAAATCCATGGATGCTCAGGTCTCCTATATAAAATGTTGTAGTATTTGCAGATAACCTATGCACATCCTTCTGTATACTTTAAAAATACCTCCCTCATACAAGGTAAATGCTATGTAAATAGCTGCTTGCATGCGGCAAATTCAAGTTTCGCTTTTTGCAACTTTCTGGAAGTTTTTTCAAATATTTTCCACCTGCAGTAGGTTGAATCTGTGGATGCAGGACCCACAGATACAGAAGACTGACTGTATTATATTACATTGCTTCTTTAATTTGTGTTTACTTAATTACTAGTGAGGTAGAACATGTTTGTCTAATTGAATACATTCTTCAAACTGTCTATTTTTTACCCTATTTTCTACCGATATATAGGTGATTTTCTTACTGATTTTTAAGAAATCTCTTTATTGTTAAGACAGTAAACATTTATTAATTTTTTAATGTTGTAACAGTTACCTCTTTTAGTATGCTACTTGACTTTTACATAATCTAACATATTGATCATTTTATTTGTGATTAACTGCATTTCTTTTATTACTAGAAATTCTCTGTAAAAGTCAAAAATATCATACATACTTTATTCAGTGTTGCTTTGAACATAAGTCTTTGATCCAATGGAATTTATTTTACCCCCCACAAAGAGTGACTATTCTTAATATTATTTGTACAATAATTCATCCTTCTCAGGGTATATTGATACTTTATAAACGGTTACGATTTTATTTTTACTAAGGTCTTTGAATTCTGTTTATTAAGTTCCATGGATTTGTACGTTCTACAAGTATTACAATTTTTTCAATGGTAAGAATAATTCATTATGTCTTCATATTTAGTAAAGTCTTTGAGTTTTATTAAGTTCCATGGATTTCTAAACTCTACTAGTATCACATTTTTTAATGTGGTAAGTGTGATTCATTCTAATATCTTGGAGAGAAAGTCCCTGACTCCCACAATGCATGTGACCATATGCACACATCACACTTAATTCAAACACTTTGGATACAATATATGTAGTGAGGAATTGTGCCATACCATGAATAGAATGGCTGTTAAAAATGACATGGTCCTTCCTCTATGGAGTTTAAAGAATGTAGAGGGTGGGACTAGACAAGGAAGAGGGCAATTATGTTACCGACAGGCTTTCGAGGGCAAATACAGGGTACTAGGAGCACGAACTGGTCCAGACTTGGGGAAGAAAGAAAAGCTTGCCAAAGAAAATGAAGTGAAAACTGAAAAAACCTAAAGGGTGTGAGGTGTGAAGAGGAATTAGCCAGGTGAAAATGTCAGGACACTGGTGAAACAAAGTTGATCTCCCTAGTCCCCTGCTCTTTGTTAAAGTTTTCTTAACTATTTTTCATTTTTCATTCATGCAAGGTGTTTTGATGATCAGTTTCTCATTTTGATTTGGAGGCTAAGGATAAAATTTCTCTCTGTTATCCAGCGTTACACATTTCCTCTACAATTCAGGTATTTGAAATGAACAAATCTACTTCTATGTCTGGTATCTACCCTTAATATACACGGTCACTCCCCTTTTCATATCCTTCTCTTTTTGTTAGATTTAACTTGGAGTGCTATTCAGGTAGATAATCTACCACTCTTCCATATTCTCCAGAGTTTATTGTTTGTTTCCTAAGTGACTTGCATAAAATCACAGACAATTACTTTTTAAAAGATTGAAAAAATATTTGTAGTCAAGAGCGCCAAGAGCATGAAAGTTAAGCTTATCAAAATCATAGTTATTATTTCTATAGGAATTCTGAGGTTTATGAAAATGGTTTCTTACTATTAAAAGAGATATAAAAAAGGCTTTTAAATAAGTGTTTTCCTTATATGTAATCAATTTTATACTATCCTTGAAAATTGTTTGCACTCACTAAAGTACCACTCACTTTACATAATGGGGAATGAACAACATAGCATCCTTAACCACTTTGATCAAAAATTCCCCCCAAAAATTAATTCTTCAAGTGTCAGTCAACATTTAATAGATGACTTGCTTTTTACGTACAGGCATACCTCAGAGATTGCAGATTTGGTTCCAGACCACTGCAATAAAGCGAATATCACAATAAAGCAAGTTACACAACTTTTTTGGTTTGCCAGTGCATGTAAAAGTAATGTTTACACTATCCTTAGTCTAGAAAGGGTGTAATAGCATTGTGTCTAAAAAACAATGTACATACCTTAATTAAAATACACTTTATTGCTAAAAAACTGCTAATCATTATCTGAGTCTTCAGTGAATTGTAATAACATCAAAGATCATTGATCATGGGTCACCATAACAAATATAATAATAATTGAAAAAGTTTGAAATATTAGGAGAATTACCAAAATAATTATTTATTTCTGTGATTTTCCATTTAATATTTTTGGACCAAGGTTGACCACAGGTAACTGAAATTGTGGAAAGTAAAACCATGCATAAGGGATCGGGGCAATTATTGCACTGCCTGCCTCATTTTATTGCACTCTGCAGATACTACTGTTTTCACAAGTTGAAGGTTTGTGGCAACCCTGCAACTACCAATAGCCCTGCATGTCTATCAGTGCCATTTTCCAATAGTATCTGCTCACTTTGAGTCTCTGTGTAAATTCAGCAGTATCTGCAAGCCAAATCTCATATAATAAATAATATAAGTACTATGGAAGATTGCATTATGTGTTCACAATTGCTCATCTCCTCCTTCAGCATAGTTTCCCTGGACAAAGTATAATTCTCTGCCACACCAAATTTGGGCTTCGCCACTTGACATGCTTTGACATATGGAATGTGGTGGAAGGACCACTGTGGTGACCCACGGAGAAGCTTCAAGAGTCACTACATTGCCTCTCCTCATTCTCTTCAGATTATGCTCTCTGCCTCTATAAGCACAGCAAGGCCCAAATAGTGGTTTCTCCTTGAGTCTGGGTCCTTGAGTGAAAAGACACATTGAATAGAACAACTGACTCAAATTCAGCTGAACCCAGCCTGGGCCCAACAGAGTCCAGCCAACTTGCAGACCTGTGAGCAAGAAATAAATTTTCATTGTTGTAAGCCATTAAGATTTTTTGGTTTGTTGTCACAGCAGAAGTTGACTAGATGTACTAGATGTACTTTGTATTAAACTCATAAATGAGACTATTTTTGAAAATCTAGTTCCAAACACTTCATTAAGCAGCTCCTTATTATCAAGGCTTTTGTTCCTTCCTTGATGCGTGGTATTGTACTGTATCAGCTAAAATAGACACAGGAAAGAAAAGAAGGAAAGGTATGTTTGTAGGAAAGTTAACAGATGTATCTGAAGCATATCTCAGAATTAAGTGTTCAAGAATTTAAGTGTTAATGGTACAAACAGATGGAAAGTTTGGGGTCAATCATCTAGCACTATTGTCAATATATGTTCATTTGATTGATAAACTAGCTTTAATGTGATCTGGTGAATTTTGTCTGTCTGAATGGTCAAATTTGAATACCTATATTGTGTTTTCTAATTAATTGACTGAAATTTCATATTTTAAAAAATCTCTAAAGTTAAATATACTTTGGAATAATTGGTGATTTGCTTTGCTTATACTTTGTAACAGCATTGGGAGTGGGAGAGATGCCAGGCATTTAACATTTAATTTCAAAAGAAACATTACATTTAAATTATGAGTTCTATATTTTATCTTCACCTTTCTCTTATACTTGCATATGTAGTCAAGAAGATAACTAAGTACTTATATCAATACATAAGAGCTGCCGTGTAATTCCAAGTGCCAGGAAAAAAGATGAAGCAAAACATGTATCTAATGTAGGGAAGTTAATAATTAGATATTTTCTAATAATATTATAAATCTGGAATAATTAGGAAGAAAATCCTAACAATCAACAACACTAAAGACAATATTCTAAAGCATCACAGGGACACTGACTGTACAGTTCAGTGAAGTGAAATGGCATACTGTCGGAATCTATTGGCATGTTCAAAAGTGGAGGGCATTTTATGGCAACTGTAGCCTTCGTAATTTTATCTATGCCTAGAAAATAACCTGACACAATAAAATCTTATTGTAACTGTCAACATTGGGTGAGCTCTAAATACCTGCCAATCTTTCTGCTAAACGTTTTACATATATTATCTCATCTAATCTGCACACACATACCAAAACCTATTAGGTAGGAATTTCTTTTACAATAAGGCAACAGAAGCTTAGAGTTATAAAATACTTTGCCCAAGATAGGTGGCTGAAGTAATTTTATATATATATATATATATAAATAAAACTTCATATATATGATTCATATATATATATGATTTTAGAATTCACTCTTCATGTTAAACCTAATGAATAGAAAAATGAAAAAGTCCCTTAGAGTCATAAGCCTAAAATTTAGAGATATTAAATATCATATCCAAAGTTACATAGTTAGAAGCAGAAATCAAACAATACCTTGATTTTTTGTTTTCCCCCATGATCTTCACAGTATACCACGTATTTATGAAACTATCTTCTATAATATTTTTGAAAGTTTATTTCCAAATGTATGTTTTATCTGTCAAATTCAGTATAATTTTTATAGTCACATACCTTTATAGAATCAATTTATCTGCTAATTTCTACATTTTCTCCCCTGAAAAATTCAATAATCTCTAAAAATATATTTTAGCCCAGCATGGGTCTAGGAGTATGAAAATAATTAACTCCTAATGTGTCTTTGTTATTTTATTCATATTTGATAACTAAGTTAAGGGAATTGTAATATACATACCCAAAGTAAGTTGATCTTAGACTAAATAATTATGGATTCCACTAGCATCAAATTGTACATATCAATGATGTCTGAGAATATTTAGAACCTGGAAGATTGTTACAAATCTGCTCTGAAATAGTCAAATATTTTACAAAAATTAAGCAGATCTTTCCTCACCTCATTATGGTCAATGCAGATAAAGGACATATTCCTCGACCTAGCTTATAAATAAATCTTTAGTAGACTTTTCAATTTTCACTTTTAATAAAAAGATGACTATAGTAGGGTAAGAAGGTCAACTTTAAAGGGAAAACAGAAACTGGGTATGAGAGGAAGGATGTAATTACTTATTCAATGTAACCTATGTAGTAAAATCTTTGGAACCTGTGTATATTTAAACAACACAGATCCTTTTGAATCTATTGTCTTTATATTATTTACTTAGTGCTGGTTACATCATTACTAACGACACCTGTGAATTCTGACTTCAGTGTCTCAAAACTGTTCCCATGCTTTGTTGATAATGACCATGAATGCAAGTCATTCCCAGAGTATTCCAGAAAATGAGAATGATTGTTTTCTGGTCATGTTAAATCTACTGATTGCCATTTTATAGTACAAACTCAGTGTATCTTCCAACTATGTATCTTTTAAACTATTTAGTCTAAAATCACTACATTCTTAAAAATGTTATCATTTTCAACATTGGCTATACTTTTGCCTTCCACGAACTGCCACGAGTAGAGAAGATAGGCAAGGGGCCAATGGGCAAAGTAGGAAAAGAAGTGCCATTTCTGCAAAAGGAATGTCCAGCCTTCATTCAGCACAACTTAGACTTAACCCCAGGGAGCACAGTATCACTGCATCAACTGACGAACATTAATCAGAAGGGTCCACTGATAATGGTGAGCAAGAGTCTCAGAAGATCTCAGGAAAGCAGCATGGCCACCCCCAAAGGACTGCCTGACATGTGGCATAGAGCCTGGTGAGGGGGTGGGGTGAGTATCCTGAGTGCCAGAGGACAGGAGTGCATAGGGTCAAGGATGCCTCCTGCAGTGCCTGCTGTCCCCAAGTACTGTAGACTGGTGTCATCATGATGGTCAGAAATAAGCCAATGAGAACTGATGCTCAGGCCCACAGCTCAAGGTCAAGGCTCAGGGACAGATGGCTCATAGCTCACAGCTTTGAAACTCGCCCTGTGTCTGACATGAGTGAGAGTCATCCAAATCAGCAAGTTAGCACTATTCTGGTGGACAGTTTTATATGATCCCACAAAAGAAATACTGTGCTGGCCAGCCAGAGTGATCCACTCACCAGGCTACCTGCTAGAACTGGGATTGGTCAACCCAAAAGTGTATCAGTCCCAGAGCTCATGGGAAGGAATCCATGATTCCAAGTGGACAGTAGAGATTTACAGAGTGCTTCAAAGGTAAGCAATGGGGACCAGGGCCCAGGTGAAACCTGGTCTGGGCTCAGGGAGCCATGTCAAGACAGCATTGTCAGGTACCGTCAGCCTTGGTCAGTCCAAGGACAGAGGAGGGCCTCTGAAAATTTTTAAAGGCACTCCAAATCTTGGGGGCCCTTAAAGCACAGGGCCTGAGGCAAGGGCCACACTTGCCTGGGTCTAAGGGTGGCGCTTGGTCCAATTCTAAGTGAGAAAATATTCAGGACAGGACTGAGATCTGGTGTGTCAGCATGCTGAATACTGGAGAGTTGGAAGAAAGGAACTTAGTGGGCAAAAATAAGTTGCTTAAAATAAGGGTCATATCAAAGCTAAAAATGTTTTAAAATCAACTTTAGACAGACAACAACAAAAATCAACAAAAGAACAATTTTTAAAAATCCTTCACATACCAACATAAGTAGCCCCAGAACCGAGACAGACCTGCTGGACCTGGACTTATCTGCCCTAAGATCCCTCCCTTGCTCTTCTCCCGTTATTCTAGGTATGACATGGGGCTGACCCCTGCAGGCTGTGTTTACCCATGCTTCCAATTCAGCTGATTTCTGGGTGGGCTTGAACAGACAGTAGGAAGCTCTTGTGAGAAACTGGAAAGTGCTAGGAAGGGAGAAGACAAAGATATTTTTCTCCCTCTTTCTGCCTTGGAAAGCATCTCATTAGTGACTGTTTCTTCTCCATGGTTCCATGATATCTTTGGTTTTGCTGGTCCCTGGGCTCTGATAACACCACCATCTCCCTTTGTCTCTTATCCTAGGGATGCTAATGGCTTCCTGCTTTTGCTAGTCTCTAGGTCACCTCACTGCTCCCTTTTGGCCTCTCTACTTTCCCATCATCTGTATAACTAATCCTCTACTTCGTATTCCCTCTATTATAAAGCCTCTATAATTAAAACAGTGTGGTATTGGTCCATGAATAGACGGAAGGACAATGAAACCAATAGAAAGTCCAGAAGTAGACTCAGATATATATGGAAATTGAGTATATGATAAAGTTGGCATCTCAAACCACCGGGTGAAAAAAATGACCTTTAGAATAAATTGTTTTGGTGCAGCTTGACAGCCATTTAGGAGAAGCAAAATGAATCCTACTTTACCTCAAGATTAACTCCAAGATCAATTTTACATAGATGTAAATTATAAAACCACTCAAGTTCTAGAAGGAAACACAGTGAATTCTATTATAACCTGAGAGTTGGGAGAGCCTTTCTAACTATGACTTAAAATCAGAAGAATAAGAGAAAATAATGAGAAACAGAACTACTTAATAAAGAAAACATTATATTGTAAACAAAATTAGAGAAAATCAGGAGAAAATATTTACATCACAAAGTTAATCCAGTGTTTCTCAACATCAGCACCTTTGATATTTGGGGCTGGATAATTCTTTGTGGTGGGGGCTGCCCTGTGCATTGTAGGATGTTTAGCAGCATCTCTGTCCTCTCCCACTGGATGCCAGTAGCATCCCCTCCCCAGGTGTGACAACCAAAAATGCTTCCAGACACTGCCAAATGTCCCAGGGAAGGGAGCTAAAATCATTCCCAGCTGAGAACCACTACTCTGTTCTAATAAAAAAAAAAGATCTTAAAACAGTGAAGGAAAAGTTCAAAACCCCAAAAGAAAACTGGGCAGAAGACATGGACAGTTGATTAAAAGAGAGATGGCTCTTGAGCACATGGAAAGATACTTAACCTCACTCATAACAAAAAATAATGCAAATTAAAACTACAGGGAGATAGTTTTCACCTATTAGATTGGTGCATATCCAAACATTTGAAACGACTCAGTGAGGCATATGTTACTAATGGAGTGCAAGACGGCACAATCTCTCTGAAGGGGAATTTAATACTCTTTTAAAAAGATATCTTCACGTTTTCCTTTGACCTAAGAAACCCACTTCCAGGAATCTTCCCAAAGAGACATAGCTCCACAAATACAAGATAACATATACACATAGTTATTCACTGATGCTTTTATGTAACAGCAGAAGGTTAAAAGTAATTCAGATGTCCATCAATATGGATGGTGGAATAAACTATGACACATATACCCAATGAAGTATTCTGCAGACCTTAAAGGAAATGAAGATGATCTCTGTGTGCTGATTTGGAATAATGTTCAGGGTGTATTAAGCAGAAAAAGCAAAGTGCAGAACTGTGTGTGTGTGTGTGTGTTTGCAAAAAGAAAACTCTTAAAAATGGTAACTTATAAATAGGAAGAATGAAGTAGGAGGTAGATGGAAGGAAGCAAGAATTTTCTGAGTACATCTTTCTTTTTATGTAATTTTGACTTTTGAACTATGTAAATCTCTCACATATTAGAAGATTTGAAAAATAGGAAAAGTTAACCCTTAAAATTGAAAAGAAACCAAAATAAATAAACCTAACTCTACTTTAAATTAGTAATACAATTCAGAGAGAAAATAATTTCAAGTGAATTTTGACACAGCATTCTGATTATATTTTTAAGGCTATAATCTTAGAATATATCCCAAGCACAAAAATACTTCAAATAAATCTTAAATTTCTCTCAATAGTTTTACTGTTATTAGTAATAATTGATATTATAACTTAGAACCTATATTATATGATAGGACTAAGTAAATAAAAAATGTTTTAGAAACCAAAATTTTCATTATAAAAGAAAAGTTACAAAAATAAAATAATATTTAAAAATTATAATATTAAATTTTAACTAGAAACACCCATATGAAATATTACATATATATGCTTTTTTTCTGACACTATCCACTATTTAAAACACTAAACATAAAAATCCAAAAGTCCACAGTGGTTCTCTGAGAAAGAAAAATGAGGGGAAGTACCTATTTGCCACTATTGGAGGTAACTAATATACCAACTTCTTACTTTAAAATTTGATAATTAAAGGAAAATAAGAATTTCTTTGCCTTTTCTTTTGGAGAGAAGCTGTTGCCCACACCCTCTTTATTATGGGAAGTTCTTTATAGAAGATTAACTGCCAATAAATATACAAGAAATAACAAGAGAATCACAATTTTGCAATCCCAACGAAATGATTGTTCCCTTAAAGGATCATCAAAGAATGATAAACTCTTACGTGAAAGGTCATTGGGAAATGCGTTGTCTTATTCCCAAAGTTCACTCACACCAATTTACTTGCTAATTGCAAAGGGAAAAACAAACCTTAACAATGGAAAGATCTAGTGATAACCACTCAAAAGAGATCAAATTTACATGATTAATAGAAGGTAAACCTGACATTGTATGCCTCCTGATGTGGTGCAATATAAGGCACTCAGAATCACCCATAAAATATTCTTGCAAAAATGCTCAACTTGAATATAACCAAGACTTTAGATCTAATGTTCAAGTTATAGGAAATATAGCGTGTAATGGAACAAGTTAAAAACTCAACAAGAAAACAATAATACAAATGTAGAATGTGGGGTACTTTATAAGGCAATTAGCCTAATCTCATAAAAAATTCAATATCATGGGAAAAAAGTAATGTTGGGAAACTGCTCTAGATTAAAAGAAATTAAAATGATGTAACAATCATATAAAATATGTGAATTTTAATTGAATCTTGGTTTGAAAAAAGCAGCTGCATGGGCATTTTGGGGAAAATGGGTAAATAAGATAGATTGGTAGCTTAGATAAATGGACTGAGACAGACATCAACTGATTAAGAAATCATTAATTATCCTAGGTGTGAAATAATATTGTGGTCATGTAGGAAAATGCCCCTTTTCTGTATGCATACTGAAATATTTGAGTAACATTATGTCAAAAATTTATTTTCAAACGATTCAGCAAGATAGGTAGAAAGATGGATAGATGATAGATAAATAATAGATGGATAGATAAATAGATAGATGATAGAGCAAACATGGCAAATGTCAACTGTTGAATATAGGTTGTTGGGTGGTGGGCATCTGTTCAACTGCATATTTTTTCAACCTTCCTGTTTAAAACTTTCTGTAATAAAAGTGTAGTTAAGACACTGTAGAAAAAAGGATGAGATATGGCTAAACATAAAGAACACTTGAGTGTGTAGGGGGCTAGTGCGGCATGATTATTCTATTCTTATACTATTCAAAGAGGCACAAAAATTATTTAGTCTGAGACAGCTGATGCACGGAGATCTGAGGCACTGGATTCACCTTCTAGAGCCAAAAGTGTCCTGGGGAGCTGTCCCAGCTGTTGGTGCTGACAATGCAGCAGTTAGACAAAGATCTATGGATCTGGAGAATTTGGTACCTATTACAAAAATAGGTAGCAGTAAGTGGTGATGTTGGCTGGGGAGAGTCTAGCTTAGATATTATTGTTATGGTTTATGGTACATGGTGATGGGGACACCAGGAAATCCAGAGGGGAAATCACCATCACCAGGGAGACCTGTCCACAGGCGGGATTTAGGCCAAGATTCAAGCAAAGGGTATAAGGGAACTAGATAAAAAACTAGGAAGGCCAACACATGCAGGTGAGTTCTGAGAATCCCTTTAAAAGTCAGTTAACAAATACTCAATGAATTCATTTAAACTTAAATAGTTACAGCTCACATTCCCAGTCCCAGAAAGTTTTTGCACTCTGGGTAGAAGGTAATGGTTTGTTAATAAGTACCTGGCCTCATCACACACTAGTTTCAGAGTGAAAGGAAATATTATTTTAATTGACTAGTTGAAAATTTCACAGGTCTGGAATTTAACTACCTCTTAGAACTGTAGGTAAGATATCTGATAACATTTTAATGCCTTTTAAAAATGACTATACTTTATCAGAATCTGGGGGGGGGGATATCATGTATTGAAATAACATAAGTATTTGAATATACCTAATTCTAAGGTAAAAAAAGAGACTTAAAAGTACTTAAATGCATACTATTGAAGTTTAGGTGAAAGGGAACATTCTGTTTAAGTGGCAAAGATAAACTGGGCTTCAAAGTTTTCTATTGTCTTCACATTTTGCAATCCAGGTACTAGTTTTGGATTCCAGGGAAAATCAGAAGGTGGATGAAGTTGTTCTTTGTGAAATTACTCTAGCTCTTTTTCAGAGTTAGTTCACTCTGTATGGCATTTAGAGCCCCTATTTCCTAATCTACCTCTTAGTTGTACGGGGTTTTGGATTGTTTTCCAGCTTTTAATTCTAGTTGTCCGTCTCTAGGCAGCATATGTGCTCATGGTAACATTTTGTACTGTCTATTGTCTCTACATACGTATCACAAGAATAGGGCTCATAGGAAGTCCTGAACACCTGATAATAGTTTGATAAAGAAGGGAGAGTAGGACTAAATATTCCTCAGTCCCTGAGCCTTAGAGATGCTTGTAAATACACACTTAAAGACCTGAGATCATGAGAAGGGGTATTTGCAAAGGTAAGGATTAAGGACCAGACGAATTAGTCCATTTATTTGATAAGTAAATTTGCACTCTTGGTATACTTCCTTATCTTCAAGGACTCTCCAAATTCTTTATTTTTATAATCTTATATGTAAAGAACAGATCTTTGCTGCTAAATTGGTGCCAGAAAATAGCCCTTATTATTAAGGAAACAAACATTTCTCTGAAAAGTATTTTCCATTTCCACTGGTAATTCAAAGATGAACACCACCAGTGTATAATAACCATAAATTCTTAACAAGCAGCATCTCAACTAATAATGCTTTACCATTTGTTAAAATTTTCCACAGTGCTGAAGACATTTAGTTACATTTAGCAAACAACTCAAATTAACGTGACCCAAATGTGGGTCTTTAAAATTGATGACCCAAATGTGAATAAAATGTGAATTACATAGAACTTCAGGATTTAAAATCAACTTGCATCATACTGATACCACTTAGGATTCTTATCATGCTGTGTTTCTTATGATTCACTTGTAATTAGTCAGAATATACTGCAGCTGTTTGTGATTTCAGAGAAGAATAAGATGTTTATATAGAGAAAATGTTTCGTTATTTCTGCTTTTAAAAATTCCTTTCTTTGTAAATGGTATTTTATGATGTGTTTCCCCATCATTTCAAAACCTAAACAAGGTTGTTAAGTAGGGTTTCAGCATACAAGGAAAAATTGCTACATATTAGTTTCCTCCCCCACTTCATCTTCTAGTTCTATACACGCATATGCACACTCATACATATTATTTCTATGTGATAATTTGTCGCTCACATGATGTTATTGCAAAAGTACATTGTGTCAGCTCATCTCAGCTTTTTTATATTTCTACTCTGGTACTACAGCGGCCTGGGGTTCAGATGTTATTATTATTTTTTTCTATTTTAGTAATTATTTTGAAATTAAGAATCATGTTCCACCAGAAAATTTGAATATCTGCATTTCTTCATGATTGGTGCCTTCTATGTTATGCTGGGCTGTACTCTTTCCTGCTTTAATTCCATAATTTCTGGGTGATATTGAAATCAGTCATGGACATAATTGTGAGGGTCTGTATTAAGGGCAAATACAATCCCTATACATATAGCATGGAATTTTGAAATACCATGAAACAGTGTGAAAATCACCTGCTCAAATATCTAGGAAGACAACTAGTAAATTTCAGACATAGCTTCACCCTCATTTTACAAGTTTTATGTATATCCAATTCCTATCCGTGGATTTCCACAGAGGAGGTGGTAGTGGGCTTTCCCACTAGTGGGAAAAAGGAGGGACTATAGGGCAATTTAAGGGGAGGGCAGAAATAGGCCATTATGTGCATGTGATAGTAAAGAATCAGTAGAGGCATCAGAGAGTAGAGTATGAAAATTGAAAGACGCATAAATATATTTCTTAGAGTTTCAAGATAATTGGGAGAGGAAAAAAAGTAATGTGAATGTAGCAGACATCTACTATTTTTGCTTAACCAGAATTCACCTTCATCTAGTAACAACGTAATGATTTTTCTCTGAGAAACTACACCTTTCCTATTAGATGAGTGAGAGTCTCAGCCACAGTGCTCTGCCCTCCCCTGGCCAAGAGTGCTGATTTGGCCCAAACCAGGCAAATCAGATATTCCATGGAAAGATTCACAAATCTTTGATTGAGTTATACAAAGATTAAAAAATTTTCAAGTTGATTTACCTCAACAATTGTATTTTGAAGAGATCTTTTCATTAGCCACCTTATTTAACAGTACTCTTTCTCTACTCCCTAGATATCCCTAGTTGCTCCAGTTACTATTCTTTTTGAAACACTGTTTTTTGACCCACTGATGTCTGTTGCTTGTAATGTTGCAACGCTAACCCATACATCCCCACTAAGGAGATAAATCTCTAGTGATTCAGAGAAGTTAGAAAGAAAACTCTAACTCTGATCAAGGGTGGATAGACTGGATTAAAGAATGGAGATTTTCTGCAAACCAATGGAGAAGGAATTTGTCTAGAAATGGCCTAGACCTCTGGTCCCTCTTCAGATATGAGGACTAAACCAGAATGTTAACCAATGTACTGCTTCCTTCACTGAGAAGATCATACAATAAAAAATGCCACCTGTACAAACCATTGTGCTTAGTGAGGAATTTAGATTCACATTTTGCTGCCAGTTCCTTACATTCTTTCTGTTTGAATAATTCTGATTTGGACTAGGTTGTTTTAATTAAAAGAATATGCTGATTGAGACTTTTTGTTGGAATATCTAGAACTATCATATGATTTACATAAGTATAGAGGGTTCTGAAAGGTATGTAAACAATGGAAAAGTGATTTTTTTAGTTGAACAAATTACAGCAATGGAAGCTTTCTTAACTCCATATAAAAAGATCTAAATTCACACACATTGTTTCTGATACGCTAAGTTTTATTCTTCATGGGTGTTGAATGTAAATTAATACAACTTTGACTTGGCCTCATGTCCTTGATTAAATTGAAGCTCATATTTGCAAATTTTTTAAAGTATATATTTTCTGTTGTCAAACAACAAAAATGGCTACTTCACAATGTTTTCCAGAATCAATGAATTTAAGTTTACCTGGAGGCTGTAAATTTGGATAGGCTTTATCTTGAAGTCTACAAGGTAAACAAAGTCAGATTCAGAATAATCCATTAGTCGATTTAGAAAATGTTTGGGTATATCAGGCTTCCTCAACCCTTGCACTACCGACATTTGGAACTGGATAATTCTTTCCTGTGGGTGGCTGTTCTATGCATTGCAAGATGTTTTTTGGCATCCCTGGTCTGTACCCACTAGATGCCAGTAGCAACCCCTTCCATTGCCAACGGCGAGAGGCAAAATCGCTCCCAGTTGAGAACTGCTGGTGCATCTCACTGTGGTTAAGGGCATTGGTTTCAGAACCTGACAAATCTGACCTCAAATATTGACCTGGGAAAGTTACTCATTTTCCTTATTTGTAAAATATTGATTTTGTTATGGTCTACCTCCTAGGATTCTTGGAAAGATGAGATAAGACAATGTACTTAGCTTGGTGATTCACCCATAATAAAAACTCAATAAAAGTAATCATTGTTATCAAAGTAATTGTGTTGAAATTCCTAAATCCTAAATGCAAATTTCCCCAAATTATGAGTAATTGTATTTCCAGTCGTGTCTTTTACAAAAGTGTAATGAACTAAAACATTAAAAGAAGCTCTAAATATGATAGTTTCGAAATGCGACCAAGATGAACTTTGTAGTTAACTGTTTGAACCTGAAATTATTTTTAGTAAAATGACTGGAGTAATGTTGCTTTCCATACAGACTGCTGAGGAGAAGGATAGAGAGGAGAGAAAACTGAATAAGCTCTAGGACTTTAGAAGAGAAACTTGACTTCCTCCTTCTTCCTCTAAATCCTTAGGTATTAGCAGTAAAAGATGCCAAGAAAATGAAGAACTCAAATGTGGAACATGAAAGTAATATAAGAAGTATAACTAAAGACAAATTTTAAATAAAGAAATTACGTACATGTGCATTTTAAATGCTCTCAACCACAAAATTAGAGAAATGACAGATGAATACATGGATTATTAAACCACTTGCTGTATAAAAATAAACTTCAGAACTTTAGTGTTTTGCTTAATAGAAAATCCTTTCTTTCTTCACTCAGTTATGACCTCAGACTTTCACCAGATCTTAATGCATATGAAAAAAATAATTTTATGCCAAACTTTGAGGCTCTGCAAAAAAATTGCATGAGTAGAATGACATTTAAAATGCTGATTTGAATCCTTAGCATAAAATTTAACCATCTGGGAATATTACGTGTTTTCCTCTTTGATTGTGGTGCACAGTCAGGTGAGTATAGCTTTTAACCATAAACAAATGGTTGTTTTGGATGGGCAGTTGTATAGTCTTTTTAATTCTAAGTTCACTTTGTCTGGGGATGTTTTGACAGTGCTTTTATTTTGGGGGTTGTGGAAAGGGTAAGAGATGAAAAGCTCAAAGTATTTTGTTAGGAGAATCTGCTGAGAAGAGGAACCCTGATTATTGCTTTGTACTTGCAAGTATATCAGTAACAGGACCTCCCAGGAGGAAGTCACCTGAGAGTTCAGATCACAGTGAATAATCTTAGAAATATTCTCTATGAAAGTAAATTGCATGTCCCAAGTAACATGCTACTCTCCTATTATGAGCCATGCCATGATTAAAACTGCTTTGACACTGAACTGCACAAGGATGCTTTGTAAACAGAAGACATTCAACAAATATTTCTTGATAACAGTCCTATCTCCACTCATTTCAGAAAATTAAAATAAAATAGCAAAGGCTTTAAAGAAGTCACACAACCAGGTAACTGCAGTTTGTCCAGGAAACCTACTCCTGAATCCCAGTCCAGCTCTGGGTTGATGATTAAATCACAGACACATGTATTGTTCTGATGAAAGAAGTTTACATGTTCATTTAATCTAAGACGTCTTTCACCTTACACACACCACCTACACATACATCTATATTTAACTTTTGAATTAACTGAAGTGTTGAATGGTTAAGGCATTTGGTCATTGTTCTTTAGGATATTATTCTTGAACAAAATAAACTTTCCATTATACTCTGGCTTTTGCATGGCTGGTAGTTTCTGAAGAAACACTTGGGGAAAAAACTGTAGACTCTTCTATTTCATGGGATCCAAAGAGAGCATCAGTAAAATTTTCAGAGTCTGGAAACTTAAACTAGGACAAAGAAAATTAAACCATCATAAACATGTTCTTTGTGAACAAATTGTTATAGTAGTGTATAGCATTTAGCCATAATGAATCTTTTCAAGGTTTTCTAAAGCAATTGCAATGGCTAAATTCCAAAGAAATGATTTACCAAAAGGCAAACCTTTAAGAAAAAGTATGTATCTTCCCAGGGTAACTACTTTTGAAGCATTTGCATGTTTAAGTAAGTTTGTTTTAAAATGTTTCATCATCTTATAGTGACTTTTTTTTTGAGGTAGATTGTATTTTCCAAAGATGGTTAAAACAGTATCTCCCAACTCATATGTTCTTCTGGAATCTTGCAATTTCCCATTAAGAAGTACAGTCTATTCCCTGTCTCCTTAAATTTAGACCAGTTTTTGACTGGCTTACAATGACAGTACAAGACTTACCTAGCTAGATCAGAATAGGCAGTGCAACTTTCATTCATACACTGGAACACTCAGGCCATTCCCAGTCTCTCCAGATGGCAAACAATTCCCTAAGAAAGATCCTCAAACCAAAGATCAAATCCATTATGGGACTATTAGATCATTTGGTAAAACTTCAGAAGGATCCAGGGCTGTACCTTATAGAATATTTAAGACATACAAAAGGCTCCCTAAGGATCTTAAAGGTATGCCTCATAGTTTCCGTCTGTTAGACAGTGTCGGGCTTCTGAGTATCTTAAGGACGATAAGATTCATTAAAAAAAACCCATGAAGTTTTTAAGAATTGTATTGGTGGAAACACTGCCAGTTTAAAACTAAAACAGAAAGAGACAGTACAGTAACCTAGAACTACTGTGGGTAGAAATCAAACAGAGATTATTTAGTTTTATACCTAAGTCACTTACTATAAAAAGGAAGGATGACTCACAGGGGACAAGAACCCGGAGGGCAGAGCCAAGAGCCATGGAGAACAACTCTCAGAGAGTAGAACTGAGCCCTACTCACAGAACTGGCAAAATGTACCTGGTAGGAATTAAGAATTTCTATGGACTGATGATTGCCATGTGCCTATATTTTCCCATCTTTTTTCTAAAAACTGCAAGTGTTTATTGTGGTTAATTGACACTTGTCCAATCATTTTATTATGGATACGTGGGTGGAAAATAACCCATCTCTTTAGTTCACAAGACTTCAGACCAAGAGGAGTGGTACTTAATGCTTTGCTTAAGGCACCTTACCAAGGAGACTAAACTGCACCTGGACTTAATTTAGATGATGACCCTCAAGCCTGAGACTAATGCTGAATAGTACGAAAGTTTTGAGGATCTTGGGAAGAGATGAGTATGTTTGAACATATTCTGCCTGTGGGAGGGATGTGAGTTATTGGGCTAGAGGGTGAACTGTAGAAGACTGTCTTTTTATAAAGAAAGTCATAACAGTATCTCTTATCCCACATGTTCATCTAGAATCTTGCCATTCCCTCAGTGTGAAGCAGAGTCCAATTCTCCTTCCATTAATCTAGGTTTGTGTTACTCACTTGTAACCAACACAATGTGGTGGAGATGATGCTCTGTGACTTCTGAGGTGAAGTCAGAAAGGCAATGCTACTTCCACCTTACATCTGGAACACTGGCCATGGAGCCCTGAATCACCAACACAAGTAGTCCAACTGCCCTGAGACCAGTGTGGTTTAAGAAAACCCAAGATAGCCCGTGCAGGAAGATCTAACGAAGAAGCCCAGGGGCTACCTGAAAGCCCCCAGATTCTCCAGCCCCACACTGTTCTAGCTCTAGCCACTATTTCACTGCAACTGCATAAGAGACCCTGAGGCAATACCAATCTGCTAAGCCTGTCCTGAATTTCTGAACCATGGAAATGATAAGATAATGTGCTAATTCCTGTGGTTTCAATCTATTAAATTTTAGAGTAACTTGTTATACAGCAATAGTAACTGAAACATTTCTTCTAAATGCAAAAGACATTTTAAGTTTAATTCCATTTTTTAAAAATCAGATAATATACTTATAGATTCTGGACCTTCATTACTCAGTTTTATTTGGGCCTCAACATAAAATACAAAAAGTAATTAGCTAGCTGCCACTGTGAGCTTTAAATTCAGGGTCAAAATAGGGTTGAATTTTTTTTAATTATTATTTTATTCCACAGACCATGGAAAGCTACTTAATCCTTTTGTTTTCCCTTATGTTAATTGGTGATAATACCTATAAGAGAGAATTAGTATATGGATTAAATTCAATGAGTTAATACATGGGAAAGACTCTTGCATTATGTATGACACATAACTGCCTGACTTAGTTCCAGAATCTACCTAGTGACAATCTACAGGGATATCTTTAAGCAAACAGCACGTGTCATCAGGATGGTGTATGCAATGGAGGGATATGAGTAGTAGCAGTGGCATTTCATCAGAGACCTAGAATATTATCTTATCTCTTTCTTTAAACTACCAGGCATTTCTCCCTGTCACTTTGTCAGCAACAAGCTAAAGACATTATTTTATCTCTCCTTTAAGGAAAACTTCTTAGACTTTGAATTTCTTTTAGGTAAGGACTGAGAATTTTATGTCTGTATCCCAGTGCCTAACAGTGACTGAAGCATAAGAAGTGCTCCCTAAAAACCATCTGAATAAAAGAAAAAATAGTTCTGTAACATAGTAGTCACTTCCTAAATATACTCAGATACTGCCAGCATTTGGGGGACTCAGAGGAAGAAAAGGTTTGCTTCTCTACATCCACTTACACTCTTTAGAATTCTGAAATAAGGGATCAAGTGTATGTGAATTAATACTAATTATAATAAACAGAAGTGTTATGTACTTTCTAAAGTATATTACAAATATGATATAATAAGATTTTTGAGAGGCAGCATAATGTGGTGGCCAAGAGCATAGACTTCAACTCAGAATGTATGGAAGCAAATCCCAGCTCCACTTTATTCTAGCCATATGAATGCGGGCAAGTCAGCTAAAGGTTCTGTGCTTTAGTTCTCCATCTATAAATCACAGGTGACAATAGTACCTACTACTGTCGTGACGTTTAAACGAATTAATATATGCAAAACATGTAAAGCATTTCTTAATAATAGGAGAGATAATCTATCTAAAAATCTAATTTAAAATGACAACTTTCATTGCTGAAATGAAGGAAACCATTTTAAATACTCAATTACTCAGAATTCAAAAATGAATCTGTTGAGTGAATAAAATTGTTACATAAGGCTTTAGAAGTTATTACATAAGGACCCAGAGACCCCCACACAAAATGGTAAAGCTAGAATCTTCTGCCTTGAATTTGTCAAAATTAACCAAAAATAGATGAAGAATAATAAATGCTAAGCTGCGAATGCTAGTGTCTACTTAGGATAATTTAATGACAATAAATCTTAGCAGACTCACTTATACTAAGACATTTTCCTAACTGTACCTAATTTGGTTGACTTTTCTGTTTAATTAGTGACTATTATAATTATGTGTTCTGA
Organism: Camelus bactrianus; assembly: GCF_048773025.1. NCBI lineage: Eukaryota > Metazoa > Chordata > Mammalia > Artiodactyla > Camelidae > Camelus > Camelus bactrianus. The sequence goes on along the minus strand of NC_133550.1, from coordinate 36,073,693 downwards.
AAGTTGTGTGACTTTAATACCACTAACAAAATAGCACTAACACAAAGCAGAGCAAATTACCAAGAGTTAGAATTTCATTTGAGGACTTGTCTTCTTATAAAGAACAAAATTAACTACCTAGAGTCATCCTTATTTACCTACATAATGAAGGCTGTGAGAAAGTCAGGCACTTTCATGCTCTTCCCATCAACACCTATATGACCTACTCTGATTTAGCTGAATCTAGGGCATTTTCAGTAATTACAAGCACAGAGGTCTACCACAGATCCTCCCATAGTAAAAAATTGATTAATATAGGCAAAGTAGATACAATCATGCGTGTCTGATCCCTTTTAAGTTCTTGGTTGCCTAAATATTCAATAAGAGCTTTCATCAGCTTATATATGTAGAGAGGCCTAAATGTCTTACAGAAATAAGTAGATATAAATCACAAATGGTGCTTTCTTTCATTCTTGCAGGCTGACCATCTGGAGATATTTTATTAGGATACACTTTTTTTTTTCCTTTTTCATTTTCTTTTCTTTTTTTGGTAATCAGAATGTTTTGTAATTGCTTAACCTTGTCTTTTTTGGAGATACATTCAAGAAATATTTAGGAAACAACATCACATCCTGTAGTAGTAACAAAAACAGGAATATTTTCATGAATAAAGAAAGGGTGGAAAGAGCCAGTTGTAAAATAGGCAGTGGGGAACATAACGTATTTTCCAGCAACTATGAGAACCATAGATTTTTGCTGGACTGTAGAAGAAGGTTTTGAATGAGCTTAAAATAAGGTTTGACTGATTCTTAATGTATTTTGTTAGTATACTAACTAGAAAAAATTACACTTGGTCAACTTTTAAAGTATACAACTAAAATTACTTTGGCTTGCTTATCATTTTTCAGATTAGTTCTTGTTGATTAACTGCTTTACTTCTCTTTCTCATCCTTCTCCTTAATAAATATTTATTAGGCATAATTCATTGACTCACACTGTACTAGATGCCAGGAATTCCAGCAGAAAGGCATAATCTCTGTAATCATGAAGCTTATGATACAATAAAAATAAGCAAAGCCAATTAGGGTGGGCCCCAGATCCAATGACAGGTATTATAAGAAGAGGAAAGGACTTAGAGACATAGAGCAGAAGGACATGACAAGTTGGGGACAAACTGGAGTTAAGCTGCCATAAGCCAAGGAACTCCTGGAAGCTCATGAGGCTAAGAAGGACTTTTCCTAAGAAACTTCAGAGGTAGCATGGTCCACTGACACCTTGATTTCAAACTTCTAGCATCCAGAACTGTGAGAGAATACATTTCCACTGTTCTAAGCCCCCTAGTTTGTAGTATTTTCTTGCAGCAGCCCTGGGAAACAAACACAAACATGTTGACTTTGAAGTACCTTGGGACATCTAAGTGGAGAGGTCAAGGACAAAGATGAATTTAGAGGCTTGGAGCTCCAGTTTGGCATGGAGCTAAAACTCCGAGGAACATCAGCTTATGGTTAAGCAATAAAGCTATATGAAGTGGCTGAGGTCATCCAGGGGCAGTCTGGAGAGCGAGAGGATAAGAGAACCTAGTTCAGAACCTTGAAGAACAGTAACCTTGTAGGAGTGGGCAGAGACAGAGATGCTCCCAAAGGGAGACCAAGATGGAGACTAGAGAGAGAGAAGGAAGACTAAGAGAGTGTGGTGTCACAGAGTCACATGCAGAGTGTTTCATGGGTTAAGTGCAGCAGACTGGTCAAGTAAGATAAAGACTTTGTCCATTTAATGTAGGAAGAAACAGTCCTGGGGCTCTAAATGAGGAAATTTCGGTGTAAATATTGGAGTAGTTTGGGGAGGAGTGACTAAGAGATAAGAAAATGAGCCCAGAGAGTATAGACAACTCTCTCTAGAGGGTTGAATGTGAAAGGGAGGAAGCCTACTCTAACTGGAGGCAAAGAATCAAGGGAGGGCTTTTCAAGTGACTTAATTATCAGTGTTTGAATTTACTTACAGATGATTGTGTTTTTTATCTAATGAGGCACCTTGATGTTTAGACAATGATGATAAAACAAATAAAACAGTACCTTATTGTTGACCATAAAATTGCTCATTAAATTATAGCAGAACAACTAGAACATATTTTACAGATACAAATCTAAAAAGTCAGTAAATGAGAATCTGCTGTTGGTAGAAGTTTTCTGCATAATTTATAAAGAGGGGAATTGTAGGCAGGATAATGTTTTGAAATGCAAAACATCTGACTCATGGTAGAGATGAAGAGCAGTGAATGACCCATGAGAGAAACTTATCTTATTGTTCATATACAGGGCAGAGAAAATTCAAAACCAATAAGGCATGAGGCATCTCAAAGCAAAGCTACTTTAATGAGGGTGAGTCATGGTGCCACCCAGGGAAATGAATCAGGTGCCCACATGCCCAATCTTCTTCATAATTACAGTGTTTTTTCCCTTTTTAAGTGAAAACTAAAGTAAGGTAACAACTAATGCTCCTGTAGAACAAATTTAGCCAAATGGAAATGTACAATGGCCTATGGAAGTAAAATGAAAATATCAAAGGGATGCAGCTTTTCCAGAAAGGAAAAAAAAAAGAATGAAAGAGAACCATTACCTTAAGTGTAACATCGTGCCTGCTGGCCCCAAAGGACTTCTAAATGCTTTTATTGTATCTTCTGTTCTAGATGATTTTGATATCTTTCCCACCAGGTACTAACTCCAGTAGCTTCTTCTCAACACTAAAGTCTTAGACATTGTATCTGAGATACCTGTGGTTTTCTCCTTAGGCCAGGAGAGTGAGGAGGCACATCCTTGTCTTCTCCCTTACCCTTCTCCTCCAGTTTCCACAGTCAGTCACAAGGCCTGTAATGTCTAGATCTTAAGCATCTCACTTCTTTCACTCCTCAGAGATAAGTCCTATTCGAAGCTTCTATTGACTTACCTGCGCCCAGTCTCACCTATCGTGTCTTGCCCCATCTAAGAGTAGCTGCAGCACAGCTAGAGTGAACATAGGAAGATGCAAATCAGTTGTCACTCTGCTGCTTAAAACCTTAGGGGATTTTTCCATGAGGGCCACAGCAAGCCTGTATGAGCCTTTATAAGAAATTTGAAAAAAATAAAAAGGGTAGCTCTCCTTTCTTTGGTTTAAACAGAGAATGAGTCAGATTTCATACCTGATTTCCCCTCAGCCAGACTTTTTATGTGGTGTGGAAACTGCAACACCTTTTGCCCCTAGAATAAAATCCAGACTCTTCAAGGTGGCTTGTATAACCCTCTACTGCCAATCTCTATAGAATCACCTCTGCCTTTCTTTTACTCAGGGTCTCTGGTCCTGCTCTCCTGGAGAAGTTTCAGTCCCTTGAACATATCATGTCATTTACATCTTTGCCAAACCTCCCACTTTTGGAAAAATGTTCTCTCTTCTCTGTCCAGATAACTCCTGTTCACTCTTCAGGCCTTGACAAAAATATTTCTTCCCTTCATGGGACTTCTCAGACCCCCTCATGCAGAATAAGCCTTCTTGCCACACACTCCAGAGCACCTTAATATGCCCTTATGCAACACTCATCAGGATTTATTGAACTTGCTGGTGTGAAATCTGCCTTCTGTGCTGGACTCAGCTCAATGAAGGCAGACCAAGTCATTTGTTCCCCACTGTATCATCTATGTACAGTAACATGTCTGACAGTTCGATGATCATGAAATGTTTATTGAATGAATGAATAATCAAATTCATGGACAACACATAGCACACATGAAAGGAAGCATTATTAACTAAACAAATCTCTCAGATCCTAATGATTAACATTTTGACAAGCTGAAATCTGCGTTGCGGTATAGTGGAAAAGTTTTGTCAGAAGATAATGGTTCTAGACCTGGCTCTGCCACTAACTAGTTGTGTGACCTTAAGCAAGTTTTCCTTATCTACTGTGAACCTATTTTCCTCATCTTTAAAATGTTGAAAATACCACCTGTCCTAGCAACCCACAAGGTTGTCATGAGGCTCAAAGTTAGTGAGAAGGGACAATATTTATTGAGTGCCTACCATGTACAAAGTCTTATGCTAGGTATGACCATCTACATCATCTCAAAAGACATGAAAAGAGTCTCTGAAAGGTTATTGTTTACCTGAAGATCACAGAAAGTGGCAAAATAAGGACTTAAGTCCGAATTTCTCTGGTTCCAAAGGTTCTGTTTTCTCTGCCTCTTCCTCTATTCCTTTCCTTCCTCACCATATTCCTTCAATACCCGTTTAATAAATTCTTTAACTCATAGGACAAGCATTACTTGTTCTGTGAAACATATCTGACTCTCCAAGGCAGATTTATAGGCACCCATCTCTAGGTTCATATTATACTAATATAATAACATTAGACTTTTTAATTATTTGCTTAGCACAAAAGTTTTAAGAAGGGACCATGTTGTTCTGTTACTGTATACCCACTGTTTTGCCTGGGTATTATTAGTATAAGTACTAAATGAGTACTTGTTGAATGAATGAAGAAATTCTCCTATCTAGTATTATTAATAAATGTGAAAATATAACTGACTTTTTTTAGTGTTTTTATGTAGTTTTATGTTTATAACCAACCAATAATTAAGGCCTCAATTACAATAGCTCATATGCTTGAGGTTCCTAAGATAGTATAATGAACACATGACACCAGCTCTTATCCAGTAATAAAGATCTGGTTTTAGATAAATATATTAAAGATAAAATTTTAAGAATAACTAATAATTGCCTGAAAGGGAAAATATCAAATATGAGGTATGGGGAAATGGTTCAAGTTCATTTTGAATTTAAGTTTTTAAGTTTTCTAAATGGCAACTTCAGGGAGCAAATGTGTAGTTAGTAAACTATACTAAATAGCAAACTACTTAGTTTACAGAACTTGACATATTATTTGTTGTAATGTTATCCTGTTACAGAGGATTATAATTAATAGTAAAAACAAAACTCAGTTGCAAATTAATGGCTTACAGCACATCAATGGCCTAAACGTGCTAAGAAGACTAAAATAGAGCTGAAGGGCTTTTTAAAAAAATATTTAGATGAAAATGAGTACTGTCTACTTAGTATTTAAATCAAGAAAAAATATAAAAAATACTTTGAAGTTATGTAATATATGATCTAAATCCTTCCTCTAAGACAACAGCTTGTCAAAATGCTAATCATTAAGAATCAAGAGATTTGTTTAGTTAATAATGCTTCCTTTCATGTGTGCTATGTGCTTTCCAGAAGGAAATCTGAAGCCTATTATTAGCTTTACATAGTCACTCCTGACTATCTGAATTAATAAAGAGAACACTGACATCTGTGCTAACAGAAAAAACACAGACATACCATAGACCCATTTCAGATCGAAAACAGTGGATAATATAAAAACTACATCTTTGACTCTGGAATGAATGTTGCTTCTTTGCAACATATTTGTCTTCCTACTTATTCTATTAGTTTTTTGAAGTAAAAAGAAAAACTCACACAGAATTATAAGTGAGAGCTCACTCTAGATCCTATGAACCACTTGCCAGAGGTTAGAATTCTGTCAATGGTAGTCATTCTGTATATTGGATTCTGACCATCACTAATACATTGAAAGTTCTCATTCTCTTTAAGGCTCCAGGTCCTAATACAATATTCTCAGCCTCACACATGGCTAGTGCAGAAAATAGTGAAAGCAAGGATAAAGAAAAAGTCAGTTTGGAGAAAGCAAAAAAAGCCATAGTATGCATTGCTTTGACTTTGTGAAAAAACAGGGACCACTGAAGTTTTTATTGTTTTAAAAATTAAGCTTTAGATATTGGTCCACTAAAATAAAAAGGAGAAGGAAATTAGAAATCAGTGAACATTGACAGATATATTGCTTTCTAAAGTGACATTAATGATTTTGGCAATGCTGGGTCAACTACTTTATAATTATCTAAGAAAAATGAATAGTCTCCCAGTTTAAATAACTACTATCTTTTCATCTGTGAAATCAAATCAATTATGTAACAAAACTTTACATTAAAAATGACATGTATCTCTGGGGCATTTTTATGAAATAACCAATGAAAGGTGGGCTCCAATGGCTCAGAAGAAAGCAGTGCAGTTAAGAGAAAAGCCTGTCTGGCTTTACGGTATCAATAGAAATAGGTGGTAGAATTCCAACAAAGCAAATATTCATTCTGTTATTCAATTATTTACCATTTATTGAGCATCTATTGTAAGTCAGTCACTACAATAAGCACTGGAGATACACCTTACCTGAGATATGGTCTCTGCATTTAAGGAGATCATGGATACATAAACAAATACTTTTGTATAAAGTATCTAATAGTAGAGGTGTGTGAAGAGTGGGCACATGGATGAAAGAATTATTGGAGAGAAGGCTTAGAGAAGGCTTCTTTACAAAGGAGGTTACCCTTAGCCAAATTCTACACAAGTTTACCAGGTCGAGTAGATGGGAAGGCATTCCAAGCTGACAGAAGGATATTCTATGTCTCAAGAACCATGAACTTTAAGAACAATGTACTTGGGAGTACATGGTTTATTTGGGTAGAGGTAAATAGGAAGTTAGAGCTAGATTATCAAGGACCTTGCTGGGCATAATAAGGCATTTGAACAGTCTGACATGGTGACAAGACATAAAAGGTTCTTAAACAGTAAAGTGGCATAATCACATTCAGGCTTGAAAAAATTAACTCTGCCAGCTTTGAGGAAAGGCCAAGTCCGGGAGAAGGGAGGCCTGGTTGGGAAACATTAATAATTTAGGGACTTCAGGTCTGCATGATCCCTAAAATGGTCTCCCACCCTCTAGCTTTTGTCTTAAAATTTCACTATTAGAACTTTAGCTTTACAACTTAGTGCTGATTAAAATAAAAACTATTATTTTTTAAGAAATGGTATGAAAGATAGTGCCTAAGTGCATTAACTGGAGCTGAGCTTGGAAATGTAGGATAAAGGAGACAATTTTCAAATTCTTCACTTTCAGTCATATCTCTCATCACACTGAGAGCAAGGAGCTAGTGCTGATTGGGGAAGGTCCCTGAGATCAAGGCAGATGGAGAGAGAGTCTTCCTTGTTCCCCAGTCAAAGGAACATTGGACAATGTATTCATTTTCTATCTCTGCATAACAAATCACAACAAACAGTGGCTTACAACAACACACACCTATTATTGCACAGTTTACAGAAATCAGGAGTCTGGGCATGGTTTAGCTGGGTCCTCTGCACAAGGCCTCACCAGGCTGCAACCCAGGTGTTGGCCAGGGTTATAGTCTCATCTGAGGCAGCTGCAGCACTAATGGTGATTTAGCGTTCCAAAGTTAGCAACAGGGAGAGAGAGAAAGAGTCCACTGCTTCAAATTGCTAACCTCCAGACTCCCTTTTAAAGGGATCGCCTGATTAGTTCAAGCCCACCGAAGATAATCTCTCTTTTGAGTAACTTAAAGTAATTAGAGACCTTAATTTCATCTATAAAATCCCTTTACCTTTGCCATAAAACATGTTGTAACTATGACAGTGATACCTCATCACCCTTGCCATTGGCTAATAGCAAGTTACAGGTCCCACACACACTCAAAGGTAGGAGGCATCACACAAAGGTATGGATACAGGGGGTGAGAACCATAGGGCCTATCAACCATAGGCCATTCTGCCTATCACAGACACCAAGAGTCAAGTAGAAGAGCTGAAATCACTAGAGCCTACTAGAGCCAGGTAAGCAGGAAACAAATGGAAAACAAGTAGGTAGTAAGTTACCTGAGAGGACATCTGGAGGAGGTTCTGCTATAGGCTGGCTTACTCTGGCATGACGCATGAGAGAAGCCTGTGTTTAAAGGGCTGGAGGCCCCAAAGACGCACAGGGCATCAGCTAGCAGACAGGTGCAAAGGAAAAAGAGGAAAATGTTCTCCCAAAAGTAGACTGTAGAGATAGAAGATAGGAATAGAGGAAAATAACAGTTTGGAAACTGTTTTTAACAGAGGGTAGAGAGGGGATTTCTCCATAGCACAGATCTGGAAATACCGACTTTTTCCCTCCATTAAAATAAAAAATTACTGCCAGCTTTTCTCCTACTGTTTCACTTTTAGCTACAATGACCATACGTATATCACACAAATATAACTGATAGCAAGGAGATTTTTCAAGAGATATATGAGTCTATTAAAGAAAATCAAGAGAGAAAAACTATCAAGCAAACAAATGTAGACAAGATAATTAGAGAGAAGATTATATGCAGCACTGAATTTGAATCACAAAGAAAATTCCAGCTAACAAAGCAGTTATACTTTCACATAAATTAACAGAAGGTAAAGCAAGAGAAGATTGAGTTAATAAAAGATTAAATTGTTAAAAAAAAAGGATTTTCAACACAAAAATTCTCTGAAACAGTTGCTTTCTTCCTGTCATTTTGGATGAATTAGCACTTGTAGAAGGCTGGCTCTCCCCAGCAATGACACAACCTCCAGCTTTCCCTGCCCTCCTACCCCAGGACATAAAAAACTGGGGCACAGAATAAACAAAAATTCCAACTCTGCCCATAAGCAGGTTGACCTGCTTGTTACAAGCAACTTTGTGGATTTAAGATTCTGGTTGCCTGGCTGGACTCCTAGCACCTTGCTGCTCTGTATTCTTAGAGTCTAGCTCTACTTACTGCCTACACCTATAGTAGTAACAGTGATACAAATAATAATAATAGCCACATTTATTAAGCATTTCTGAAGCTACATTAATTATGTGTTATGTTCATGTATTTTTCATTTAGTGGTGCTGGCTAACATAATAGGGATAGTATTTTTCAAAGAAGATATTGACATATTTCCATTCTTACACTGTGTTCTATTGGAAACCTCTCTTCTCCCAGGTCTAAGGCTGGAGACTTAATGCCCTCCAGTAGTGGAAGGTTGTTTACTCAGTCAATAGACTTAAAAGTCAGACTCCAACTTTAGAACAATCAGAGACAGGTCAATCAGTTAGGTCTGAAGAACTATTGTACAAACAAATAGGAAGCCTATTCCGGAAGAGTAAGGATGTAACAGCCTCTAAGAAATTTTAAAAAGGAAAAGGCTGAATGAGAGAGGGAGGATAAGGAAATAGTTCTCCTTGTGTGTCCCAAACTTTCCTTTCTGGACTTTGGCCTGGAAAGGATGAAATATAATAAACAGGTATTGGAGAACATAAGAAAAGAGGGATCCAGGCTCCAATCCCATCTGGATTCTAGGCATGGCCACATCTGAGAAAACTTGGTAATTCTGCATAGTATAGACCAGTGAATTCCTGAGAATAAATTTTTCTGAGCCCTACTTATTTTCCTCAAGTATAAATGAGAGCCAGAGGTTCCTGGGGCTTCCAGAAGGGGGCCTCAAATGCAGGTGGGCTGAGAGTCAAGTAGTCTGCCACAGAGCCAGCTTGGCAAAAGGAGCAGAGACCAGGGTGGACTGATGGCAGACACACAGATTTAGAGGGTCCATTTTAGCCATGAGATGAGCTGAGATAAGCCAGCCAATAAGAGCTGGCTCTGGACAGAATGATGTTGTCTTAAACACATCACTCACAGGCCACAGGTATAGCAGGAGGGATACCCGCAGCCTACTGTCCCTTCTATGCTGCCCTCAGGCTACTTATGCCAGCCATCTGTTAGGAATTTGAGCAAAAGCTAATTCAAATGTTCTCCACTCCTGTCAATTGTCTGATCTTTTCCTTTGCTGGTCACTCTCCAAGGATGACCTTACTTCTGGTTCACAGAGAACATAGGAGCCATCTAGACAGCAAAATGCAAATTGTATCATTTCTCTCCACCAACATTTTTCTCATTGCTCTTAGGTCTCTTATGCTCTTAGGTTAAAGACCAAAATCCTGAACATAGCTTACAAGGCCCTGCATAATTGGCCTCCTACTCCTTCTGAAGCCTCAATTCCTGCCATTTCTCCTCTTTCTCTAGGACCTGTAGTTTCATGTTTATTTTTGCCACAGGGATATTTTTAAAAATCTGCTATTCCTTCTTTGAAGAGTAATCTTCCCTCTCCACCTTGGCCTAGTTAATTCCTCTTTGTCTCTTGGAGCCCAACTCTCCATGGCAAAGCTTTGCAGACACCAGGATGAGATCAATCACCCTCTTAGATATTCTCCCAGCACCCTGAACTTTCTCATAATGTGGCACACTGAGTGAATATAACTATCGTATGCTGCCCAAATAAACCAGTAGTCTTATTTCAACAAATTTCACTCAGAATAACAAGTTCCCACCCAATTGTATGCACTAACTAAACCACATTACTCCAATTGCTAACTATATATTTTCGTATTTTTAAGTATTGGAAAAGTCAATATTTTCTTCTTTGTCAAGGACCTACTAACCTGTATCTGCCTTCTGTGTGATGTGCAGTGTGCACAGAAAGGCACTGGAGAAAAGTCACGTGATATTAGATGGGAAAAAGGAAAGCACAGGAGAGGCATTTTGTCACCTGTCAAGAACTAAGAACAAATTTTGCTATTATATATAAATGGCATTTGATATAAAAATGGTTTTTACAGCTCATACAACTTAATAATAATAAAAAAAAAAACCCAATCCAAAAATGGGCAGAAGACCTAAACAAGCAATTCTCCAATGAAGATATACAAATGGCCAATAGGCACATGAAAAAAATGCTCAATATCACTAATTATCAGAGAAATGCAAATCAAAACTACAATGAGGTATTACCTCACACTAGTCAGAATGTCCATCATTCAAAAGTCCACAAATGATAAATGCTAGAGAGGGTATGGAAAAAAGGGAACCCTCCTACACTGCTGGTGGGAATGTAGTTTGGTGCAGCCATTATAGGAAACAGCATGGAGATTCCTCAAACAACTAAAAATAGGTTTACCATATGATCCAGCAATCCCACTGTTGTTTATATATCTGGGGGAGGGGAACTCTAATTCAGAAAGATACATGCACCTCAGTGTTCATAGCAGCACTATATACAAAAGCCAAGACATAGAAGCAACCTAAATGTACATCAACAGATGACTGTATAAAGAAGTGGTGATATATTTATACAATGGAATACTACTCAGCCATAAAATAGTATAAAATAATGCCATTTGCTGCAACATGGATGGACCTGGAGATCGTCATTCTAAGTGAAGTAAGGCAGAAAGAGAAAGAAAAATACCATATGGTATCACTCATATGTGGAATCTTAAAGAAAAAAAAAGACATAAATGAATTTATTTACAAAACAGAAACAGACTCACAGACATAGAAAACAAACTTATGGTTACTGGGAGGGGGAGGGGGAAGGGATGGGAAAAGTTAAATTGGGAATTTGAGATTTGCAGATACTACTAACTAATATACATAAAACAGATAAACAAGTTCATACTGTATAGCACGGGGAACTAACTATATTCAATATCTTGCAGTAACATAATGAAAAAGAATATGGAATGAATATATATGTATATGTATGACTGAAACATTATGTTGTACATCAGAAATTGACACAACATTGTAAAGTGATCATACTTCATTTGAAAAAAAATGTTTTTTATTTTGGCTACTGAAAATTCTAGTCTACTTAAAGCACTGAATTTAACAATCAATAGTTCAGATAATTTGTTTAATGCACATTCTTAAGGAAATAAACCTCAGAAGTGTAATTACACATCATTCTCACTAACCCTTAACCCTTCACATCAGCTCACCCTGAATCTCAGTTTGGAGTCAAAGATTATCTGAGCAGCCTGGCTTTGGCCTTCATGACAGCTGGAGGCCAAAAATTTCCTCAGTTGCCTATGTCCAGTGGCTGCTGGAATAACATTATGTCAGCTTCAGGAAGCCTATTTCCAGTCCACGTAAGCTAATTAAAAGGAAGTTCTTCGTTTGCCTCTCTTGCAATCCCTGAGCAGCATGAAAGGTCTACGCCACCTTCTCTGTTCTAATTTTAGTTCTCCTCAAATGCTTCTTCTCCCTCACAGGAAAGCATCCTATGCTGTTGTGCATTTAAAAGCTTTTATTTTTGTTATTTCTCCCATTTGGAAAGAAGTACTTTTCTACTTTACTCTTTTTAGATTTCCTTGCTCCCATCAGTTTTCTCCAGCAGGAGGTGATGGTTTGAAACTACTAATAAAACTGGAGATAATTAGTTAACCAGGGTAGTTAACTTCCTTAGCAGGAGCCCAAAAGTGCCATCCCACCAAATTCTTCATATACGCAGAGGAAAGTTGTTTTGGAAACACTTTCAATGATGAGAAAGCATGTTTTATTACTGGTAAGTCTCAGCTTCTTTTCTCCCAGTAATTCACAACACACATTTCCAGGACAACCTCATTGTGGAACTCAGGACTCACAGGTCACTCACTGTGGGCTAAGGCAGTTTCTCAATCTTTTATAACTGATACCCTTTACTTTTGGTAAACATAAAATTATCATATAGCTTCTTCCCTCCATGCCCTAAGCCACTGAAAAATCACTGTCTCAACTATCTACTCAGCCTACCTACTTGGATATCCAACAGCATTTCATATTAAAATGTCCAAAACTCAGCTTTCTCATTTCAATTAACACCAACCCCATCCTTCTAAAGGTCAAGAGGACCAAAAATCCTTGAGTCACACCTTTGGTCCCTTTCATTTTCTCATATCCTACATCTAATCCACCCAAAAAATACATTGACTCTACTTTTAAAATGGAACCAAATTTCTACCACTTCTCACCACTTAATTTTTTTAAAAAATGTTACTATTTCAATTAATTTTTTAAAAATTAAGCTCCCCCTCCTCAAATCCTGCTACTTAAGGAAAAAAAAAAAACCACTTTGACAACCATTAGGGGTACCCAAGAGACTGAAGTACCTTATTAGATGGGCTCTAAGGGCATTCAGAAGTTTCATATGAGAAGGAGATGCATAGTGATCAAGAGCCCAGAGACCCCTGGAGGAGAGATTCTGGATGGAACACCACTCTCACAGGACTCTTGGCAGCCAGGGAACAATACAAGAGGTACTGGCACTTCAAAGAGAAGTGGGATAAAGTATAGAAGAGGTGAACTCAGATAAAGTTCATCTATTTCATAATTTGTTAAGTAAATGGAAAGATGAAATACGAATGGAGATCAACACAGAAATACAGTTCTTTATAGCAAATACTTCTTCTAAAACCTGTTGTACTGGTTTAACTACAAAATTTAAGGCTATTTCGTGTGAGGAGAGGCTAACTCAGCTGCTTATTCCCATGATTTTAAGACACTGTGATTGCCAATAATTATAGCTGTTTCTGGTTTCATGTGGATCTCACTCTCTGAATCCATCTCCTATTATTCCACCCAGTTCTTTGGTACCTTGACTCCAGCAATGCTTTGGCCTCACTGGAATCTCCAATCCAATGGTCCTATGGATTTTTGTTTTATACTGTTACTTGTTCCCTTGTTGTCCCCTTTCTCCTATCTCTCCAACTTAAATTCTATGGTCAAATACTATTCTCACTGCATTCATATTTCCTTATCCCTCACTTCAAAATACCCATTTGGCAAAACCACAATGTATGTAAAATTCAACTCTCCCAAATACTCTGCACCTGCAGCCCTCAACCTGAACAGTGCTGGAGAAAAACAGAACCACAATGGCTTATCTAACTTTAAGCTCATGAACCTTTACCTCAAATGGGCCCTTAACACTGTCAGGCAATCAGACCATGCATGACCTTCTTTGTCCATTTACTCTCTTTCTCCTTGGACAACTCTTTCATTCCCTCTGCTCTTTCCTCAACCTCCACATGTCCTTTTCCATATTCATTCTCAACTAATGCTACTGATTTCCACTTCACAGAGAAAATGTAAACTATCAGAAAAGATCTTCCACAGATTCTCACCACATGAATCCCTTCTCAGCATATGCATCCATATGGGAAACATCCTGTGTTTTTGGACATACCTTTCCCCATGCTCCTATCTAAAGTCAATCTCTCCTCTTGGTTAATAGAACCCATCTTCTCTTTCTCCTGTTTCATCTTATTTCTCCTTTAAAGAAATTCCTTCAAAAGGTAGTTTACATTTGCTCTAAGTCCTCTCTTCTCATTCTTTCTTAAACCTACTATGTTGGGCTTTTGCCCCATCAATTCTAACCAAATCACTCTTGTCATGGTCAGCAGTGACCTCCACATTGTTAAATCCACTAGTCAATTCTAACTTAGTGCTCATCCTACTCAACTTATCAGCTCCATTTGACAGAGTTGATCACTTCCTCCTCCTTCTTAATAACTTTCTTCACCCAAATTCAGAACACAACGCTTACCAAAAGATTTCCTCCTACTTTGCTTCTTCTCGGACTCCTTTGTTGCTATTTCCTTTTATTACCTCTTTCATCAAGTTCAGGTTTTGGTCCTCTATCTACACTCCCTCCATATCACCTGTAGGGAAAATGAATTCACTCAGGCTCCCTCACCGGACATCCGGTTCCTAGTGACTCAGCTGTACTATCCCACATGCACAGTACCCATGTAGTGTTATATAAACATGACTTGCACCACACAAGTGTACTGGTTAGCTCCTATCATAGTTGGCTAGATGCCAGTTTTGTTTGCCTTGATATATAAGGCAGATGGGACTTTCCACCATGGCTGCCAGTGAAGCCTGTGTACTCCTCCACAATAAAGGCATGTCAGAAATACCTACAGTTCCGAGAGTGTTCTTCAGTGTGCCCAAATCTGTGAACCTGCCAGGCCTTGAGTGCTTGTAATACATCACCTATATTACAGTGATGTTCACATTTTTATCTTCAGACTGAACCTTCAGCTGTCTGCTTGACACATCTATTCAGATATCTACCAGGCATCTCAAACTTAAAATGAACTCCTGATATTTCTCTCTGTTCACCAAATCTGTTCTCAGGACCTCTCCCAGGTCAGATGATAATTAAAACCATTCTTACAATTGTTTAGATAAAAACCCTGCAGTTTTCTTTAATTCTCTTTTTCTCATACACTGCATCTATTCCACCATGAAATCCTGTAGGCTCTAACTTAAAAAAATGTGTCCAACATCCATTAATTTCTCTTCACCTCCACTGCTTCACCTTTGAACTGAGGTGCCTTCCTCTCTTATCCTACTGCAATGCTACGATAGCCTTCTAACTGGCCTCCCTGCATGCCCTCTTATCTTCCTTCTCCAGTCCAGTCTCAACACAATAGTTGAAGTAATTCTCATAAAATAGAAGTGACATCATGCCACTCTTCTGAAAGATGTGAATTGGCTCCCCATTTCACTCTAAGTAAAGCCAAAGTCCTTAAAATGACGTATATTAGGTCCTACATGACCCATCCCTCTCTTCCTCCTCATCTAAGAATACTCTGTATTTTAAAGGATGGCAGTCAGATTTGACTCATCTGTTTAAGAAACTTTACAGCCTTCCTTGAATTCTTCTCCCTCACCATCGTATATCTGATCAGTTGCCATGACCTACTGAGTACTCTTTCGTTGTCTCTCTCAAATCTATTTATATTTTCCATTGCTGATGACATGGCTGCTCCCCACCTCCAATCTTACCTCATCTCGAATCCATCCACTACATATTAATACTAGGGTGATCTTTCTAGTTAAATGCAAACTTTTCATATCATTCCCAAGTCTGCCCACTTTCAAAGGTCTCCCCCTTTAACCACCTTTTTTGGTGATTCTTAAGTTGATACTTGGATTACATAATATACTGCCTAACAAGTAGGAAGCTTTAATTATAATTTGGGCTACTTTTGAAATGGTTCTCTGTTATAATAAATTCATTGGGTCACTTATTCAAAGTGTTTTGCAGCATAAGGTTCTATTGGTCTTTTTTGTATTCACACTTGACACTTTGCTCAAGATTAATTTTTTGTGCATGCAATCATTTATAAAATAAACAGTAGGTTTATCCATTAATTTAGATTACACTTTTAAGTCAAGAAAAGGTCAGCTATCTCGGCATGAGTACAGACCTAAGTTAGGCTCTTCTTATCTTAAAATTACTATAGATTTTAAACAATAATAATATTAAAGAAGAAAAGTAATATTAAACAATGATGACAATATTGAAGAAGAATATTAATTTTCATAGTTTACAAAATGCTTCACATTTTAAATAAGCTCATTGATTACTACAACTACCCGCAGAGTAGATACTACTTCCCCCTTTCAGAGAAGCAAATTAAAAGATCAGAGAAGTTAAGTGATTTGATGGAAAATACCTAGCAAATCAGTGACAGAACTGACTCAGGAACTTGTTCTCTTTCAATATCTACCATGTGGTAAAGCCTTTATGTGCAGGTTCTTAAATACAAAGTATATATAACAAACCATCTAGGTGTAAGACAATGAAATGCTACTTTTCTAGGTAGACAAATTCCTTACTTAAAAATTTTACTTGTGAAATTTAAAGTTTTACTTTTTCATGTAAAACAAATCAGCATTGTCCTTCTACATTATTATTAAATATCGGTCTATTCTAAAAATTTTGAAATAACATGGAGGTGACGTGCTACATTTGGAAAGCATAGTAACATGCTATTTGAAACCACTTCAATTGTTAAAAGGTTAAATTCTGGTTCTGTTTAAAGGTCAGAACTGAAAATATCCTGATGATTACCATTTCTCCACACATTTTGGATGGCACTGCTAAAGTCCTGGCGGCAATAAAACGTGTGCTCTTACCCTCTCCCTCCGGTGGTCACAGTAGAGGACACCAGGGGTCTGGGAGTAGACCCATAACTTCTCTTGGTTTTAATTTAAAAATTAATTAATAAATAATATTTCTATTTATCCCAAAGGATTATCAAAAATTTTTTAGAAGTTAATCATCCGAAAAACACAAGCGCACTAACCAAAATAAAGCTGAGATTTTCCTAAAGGCGATAATCAGAGTACTTGTCATTCTTTTCTTTTTAGGATTTTAAATCTAGAACTAGTCATTTACAAGTATTTACTGACTAATAATTACATTCTTAGAATTCTTTGTGGTATCCACATATGACTTTAATTTACAAATCATATCCCATGTCTCCTCTTCCACAAACTTGCATCTGGTGCATAGCAGATATATAATAAATGCTCATGCTCACTGAATGAATGCTAGGCTTCATGCAGACTTCAGAGAATTATGTGAATATCATAATGACAACTACTCATAAGTTACTAACATTTATTGAACCCTACGTGCCAGACTCTGCTATTCATTCCACATGCAGAGGGTAACTTAACCTAATTAATTAATTGTTAATTTAATTCTGTAGATAAGAAAGCTGAGGCATAATGAGATTAAGTCTCATAGCTAGGTAAGAGGTACTGCCTCTTAGCTGGTAATCAAACTTATGCAGCCTGACTTTAGGTGCCTACAATGTGTCAGGGACCCATTCATTTTTGCTTACAATTATAGAAAGAGGAGAGAATACAATAAATTCGTAAATAAGGGAGCAATATAATTTTACATAGTAAATAAGGCTATGGGAAAAAAAAGGATGATTTGATAAAAGTGACCAGAGCAATGTAGAAAAATAGTTAAGAACATGGATTTTACCACAAAGTTTTAATCCTAGCTTTGTCATTAAGGGCTTTTATTTAGTTATTTATCCTTCTTCTGTTTTTTCTTGTCTACAAATAATAATACTTAATTCATATAATGGTAATGAGGTATAAATGAGTTAATATACATAAAATACCTAAAACAGTGTATGACATATAGTGTTATTTAAATATTTGCTTAAATGTTTATTACTTATCATATTAAAATATTAAAGTATTAAATATTAAGTATCTAAAATTTTATAAAGCAAATTTAATATTTAAAACATTAAATATTAAAAATATTTAAGCATTTGCTTAGTATTAATTATTTATTATTATTATTCTCCTTTTTGCATCTTTGTTATTATACTTATCACCATATGGAGGGCTCTACTTAACTATGGTGTTCTTGGAAGACCTTTATGAGAAAGTTCATTTGAACCAAAACCCAAATGACATTTAGCCACATGAAAATTTGACGACAGAGTCCAGGCAGCAAAGTATTATAAAAGCCCAGGGCCAGAACATAGCATTTTTCCTCACACTCCTCCTCTCCAAGTTCACTTTTGTTTGAGTAGATTGAAAGCTCATTTAGGCCACTGTCCAACTCAGTCTTACCAGACAAACTTGATACAGATTCTCTAGCCTCAAAGCAGCTATTAATAAAATCGTGTATATGAGTGAGTTTATACCACTGTGTGGAAAGGGGTAAATAGCGATGGAATAAAAGCATTCCTAGGTCTCTGGTTATTTTACTACCATAATAGCATGAAATCACCATCTTTAATAGCTAACCACTGAAAGGCCATTAATGTATTCAAAAAGAATACCATACCCGCACTGATAAAAATGGTAAGGCTCCACATTGCCACACATGTAGGTGAACAAAAAACACAATGCAATTTATATGAAGATTCCTCTAACTCATAAAGGCTGTAGTTTTAAAAAGTCAAAAATACAGCTGCATAAAGTGAACTGCTTTACCTGTATGGCCAGTTCCCTCGTTCTTGACTTCTGTGGTTGCCACAGAAGAGGTGGGTGGACTAACAGGAGGGCTGGAAGTAAAGCTTGTACACCCTGTAGATGTGTTGATTTCAAAATATTCTTGGTTGTGATTCATTCGATGAAAATCCAGAGAAGACACAATAGATGTTCGTTGTTTAGGCTAAAATAAATGAGCGTGATGAGAGTATTAATATGATCATGTTCATCTTTAGGCCAATCTCCCCATCAATTTAATCTAAGTGATTATTTTTTCAACATTATCTGGGTTTTTAGACATAAAATACTGTGCTTTACAGAGAGACACTAAATAATCCCTTGATTAATTAATGAAAAAATTGTTTAAAGAAAAAATATTATGGCATAGTTGATAAAATAATTTAATTTTTTTGTTAGATTCTCCCACAACACTGCAAAAATAGTGCACAGAATTTCTCTTAATGATCAATTCAGAAAGTTGCAATTTTAAGTCACCTTTCATTCAACTAACATTTATTAAACATTTGGCATTTGCCAGACCCTGAGGGTATAGAAACTAATAATAAAAGGGCCCCTACAACACTGAAGCTTAATTAAGGCAGTTCCATTGTTTGATTCTCTATATAGTCTGAGGAATTGGTGGCATTCAATACTGTCTCCAAGTACCATATGCTGAAATTTTATCATTAGAATTAAGTAAAGTTATATAGAACATCTTCCAGGAACTAAGAGTCTACTTGATATTTGTAGTGAACTTTGATTTTCTTTTTTAAGGATTTTAATTAATCCCCAAATAGCAAGAGAAGTCAATTTAAACACAAAAGGTAAAACCATGGAGTAACACCAGAAAAAATCTATACCCTTTGTCAGTAATGTTCCCTGTAGCAGTTTTCTGGGTTTTTCCGTAGTTTTAATTCTATTCACTTTTTTTCCTGCCTAGCAGAACTTCTAACATAATTTTTCAGAAAAATTAGTCTTTTTGGCTCTCCAGATTGTGTACATTTCCCAAGAATTAATCTAAGTTTTTTTACTTTTTATTCTCCTTACTCATATTAATGAAAAATCAACAATCTCTTGTAACAATTAACAAGAGATTAACTACCATCTTTGTATAATACAGTGTATAGTACTTTACTTTCCCCAAAGTACAATAAACTTTTGGTTTACTAACACTTTCATCACCCTCAAATACTTGCTAATTTAATCACTGAACTCCACAATTATTTTCCAGCAAAATATTCAAGTTACCCTGTCTCTTCCAGCTCATCATGTTTTTTTTTTAAAAAGAAGATATCACTCAGTCTATAATCTAAAATAGAAAATGATATTGAAAATGTCTGTATATTACAGAGTTTTTTACATAAGAGGTAAAAAAAAATCACAATATGCTTTATATTATTAGCACTGCAATATTTATATGGAAGAAGTTGAGAGGCATAAATATTGTTATATAAAAGACCGTTAGTCATTTATTACTATGACACATAAACTCATAATAAAATTCCAGTTGGTACCCACATAGGACACAGTTGTTTTTGAGGTATGAAAGATTGGGGTTCAAAGCCAGGCTTGATTTAACATGAAATGTCTGTCCTTGGAGCTACTGAATCTCAATTTCACATTCAATGTTCTTTCCACTAGACTATATAACAGCAATTAAAAGGCATGAAATATGACACGGGCTCCAATGGAAAAAGGTATGTCCATCATCCTGGTTTTATTTTATCGTACTATGTTTTGCTTTTGTTTTACTTTGTATATAGGCAATGGACTAAATTTAAATAATGTTTCTTCTTACAAACTTTATAAGGATCAAGCCAATTGACATATGTGACTCCTTTACTTCTAAATATTTCTTAAATATATGTTCCTGAACCCTGACCACCTAGCATTTAAATACATTAAGAGCACAATTCATTATGAAATCATGAAAGCAAATAAGCTGTTTTTTCTGCATTAAGTCATTCAACAAATATTTGCTGAGTGTATACTAAATTGAACATAGGGTGTATATGTCTTTTTTAGTGTTTTCATTTTCTTTGGCTAAATACCCAGGAGTGGTACAGCTGGGTCATATAGCAGTTCTATTTTTAATTTTTGGTGGAACCTCCATACATCTTCTATGCACCAATTTACATTTCCACCAACACTTCACAAAGGTTCCCTTTCTTCATATCCTTGCTGACACTTGTTATTAGTTGTCTTCTTGATAATGGCCATTCTGACAGGAGTGAGGTGATATCTTAATGTGGTTTTGATTTTTTAATACTTTATTTTGCATCCTGTGAACTTGCTGAATTCACTTATTAGTTGTAGAAGGTTTTTTTTTTTTTGTAGATTTCTTGGGATTTCCTACATAGACAATTAAGTCATCTGCAAGCAAGAACATTTGTATTTCTTCCTTTCCAATCTGTATGGCTTTTACTCCCCCCACCCCCACTTTTTTCTTCATCGCACAGGTTAGAGTAACAGTGGTGAGGAGAGCAGACATCCTTACCTTCTTTCCAATCTTAGGAGGAAAACAGTCAAAATTTCACCTTTAAGTATAATGCCAGCTGTAGAGTTCTGGTGGATGCTCTTTACCAAGTTGAGGAAGTTCTCTTCTATTTCTAATCTTCTGAGAGTTTTTTTTAATCATGAAAAGGATCTTGAATTTCTTGAATGCTTTTTCTGCTTAAATTAATATGGTCATGTGGTTTTTCTTTTTAAATTAATTTTCAAACATTGATCCAATCTCATATCCCTAGAATAAACTGTGCTTGGTCATAATGTATTAATAATTCTTGGTATATATTGTTGAGTTCTATTTAGTAATATTTTGTTAAGAAATTCTGTGTCTGTATTCATGAGGGATATTGCACTATAGTTTTTGCTTTTTCTGTTGTTGGGTTTTTTTTGTTTGTTTTCTTGTTTTTGTTTATTTTTATGTACTGTCTGGCTTTGGTATCAAAGGAATACTAGATGGCTTCATAAAATGAGTTGGGAAATATTTCCCCCTCTTCTGTTTCAGGAGAAGATTGTTTACAACTAGACTCAATCCTTCTTTAAATGTTTGTTATAGTTCTCCAGCAAAACCATGTAAACTTGGAGATTTTTTTTTTAATTTTAAACTTATGAATTCAATTTCCTCAGCAGTTATAGGACCATTCACATTATCTTCTCAATACTGGATGAATTATTATAGTTTATGTTTTAAGAAAAATTGGTTCATTGAAGCTAAGTTGTCAAATTTATTTAGGTAGAGTGTTTTATAATATTCCTTTATTAACATTTTGATGTCTACAGTCTGTCATGATATTCCATTTCATCCCTGATAAAGGTAAATTTGTATCTTCCTCTCTTTTTTCAATTTCAGTGTAAGAATAACAGGAGGTAATTATATAATAATTTACAGAAGTTATGTTCTCAGTAGTCAAAATAGGAAGTATACATCACTATGTGTATAAGAGAAGATAATCTTTTACAAATAAAGATGTAGTGAACCTATCAAAAGTCATTCTGCTTTCTAGTCCTTAATTTACATCAACACTTTACGAATAATAGCTCTCATTAAATACATGTTGTGACAGGTATCTTACATATTTTTTCTCCTGTAAACACCACAACAGTTCTGCCAAAGTGAATATTATTTACCACATTTTACAGATGGGGAAATTGAAACTTCTCAGAGGATACTCAGTAACTTTCAAAGACAGTTTTAGAATCTGGCTCTCTCAACATTTGAATGCAATGCATATGCTTCATATTTGCACCATGCTGTGTTTTCTCTATAATTACCCAAAATGTCTTTCTATACAATAAGAATAACAGTGCTTTTGTTTGTTTGGTAAGAAAATGATAGCTTAAAAGAACGTTTCTCCCAGGATATTTGTAAAAGCAATTGCCATGAGGGTTATTACCAAGAAGTAAATGACAGATGAAAGAAGTTAAGATTTCAACCAGAAATATGTGGTAAAACAAGTTTTTACATGGATGAATTTAAGACAACCTGAAGTTTTAAGAATAAGTATATAGAATTTCCCTCAGAAAAAAACATAATCAATGTCAAAGTAATTTATATCATAGGATGACAGAGATTTTTTTTTAAGAAGCATTTAAATTAATTTTAGCTAACAATTTCAACTCCTTTTTCCACTAAGTACTTTTAAAAACATTTATCAAAATGCACCTTAATAAAAGTTTTTTCTTTTCTCCCTGTCCCACCTCTAGCAAGGGAATATTCAAAAGGCTGATAGGAGGGAGTATATGGATATAAAGCAAATGAAAAAAAAAAAAACATAAACTGTGTAACCAATTTATAAATAATCTAGAATTGGCAGGATTTATATATAAACTTTGCTTACAGTTCCTTTAAAGAAACAAAATCATTAAATTCTGAAACAGCCTCTAACTGTAAAATCTCTTCCCTCATCTCCATATCAATGAGCGTATTGAGCACTCAATTTATTAGTGTCCTAAATGCAAAAGCACCTGTCTGTTTCCTATTAGTTCCTAGGGGTAAAACTTATCAACACCTATTAGCAAGACAATGGGATTTGGAGCAAGATAGAACTGGATTCAAATCTTAGTGTTGGTACTTACAGTTCAGTATTTGCACCTGTAAATGGGGATAATATAAACTTCCTGCAAAATTACTGTCAGAATAATGAGATAATGTAATGAAGCACTAGGTTAATGCCTACTTCAGAGTAAAGGATTGATAAATATTTGTTGTCTTCCATAGATGGAACTTGATTAAAAGAAGATATTGATTAAGTTAAAACATAACACAGATCTCCTGATACCTGGCAGAATAACTAAATCAAATGGAGAAGACAGTGGCAGGACCCCAATGATACACTGACATCTGCAGAGTGAGAGTTGAAAGGAAAGATGGAATCTGTCAGATTGGAAGAAAACATGGCACACAGACTTATTTTACCAGCATTTAAAACAGCTGCCCTGGAAATTGTAATAACTGCCTAAAGCAGAAAGCTGTCAGGGGGAAGGGTCTCTGATGGGAAGTAAGAGGCAGAGACTGTGGTAGAACCTCTCAGAAGAGCCACCCACCCTAATCTGGAGAAATGAGGGCTCAAGGCCATGATGGATCATGGAGCTGGGGAGAAATTAATCCCAAATAACCTATTACTCCGCTGTAGATAAGCAATTTTAGAAAACATGGTATTAGGAGATCCAGGAGTGGTGGTGACTTTATCAAGCAGAAATTGAAGAGGTTGTTAAGAGTTGGAACAGCATGCACTTGATAGTAGCTTTGGAGAAATAAGCTGGTCATTAGGTACATTTTGAACCCACAGAAAACGTTAAGTTGAATATCAATGTTCCCTGGTACAGTGGCTCACTCAACAAGGAGAATATTCAGCAGAAGATAATTTTGCTGCTGGGACTGCTTATGCTTGGCTCTATCATCTTCTCCACTTCCAAATTAAAGAGTATCAAGCAATATTAACAAAAAGACAGACACAATGCCTTCCCTCATGGACCTCATATTCTAGGGAAAAAGACAAACATGGAATGGAGAAGTGAAAAGTGCTATGAAGAAGCAGAGGGTTCTAGGGAGACCTAGAATGAGGGATCTAATCTAACTTGGGGTGAAAGGAACAAATTCTTTAAGGAAGTGACATTTTAGCTAGTACCTGAAGGAGGTATAGAAATTAGCTAAGTGAGTGGGGTTGAAATGAAGTGTCCAAGTCAGAGGGAACATCGTGTGCGATGATTCTGAGGCAGGAAAAAAACAGAGACAACACATGTAAGGAACGATAAGGTGGTTGGTGCATTTGGAAGACAGAGTGGGTAGCAGAGTAAGTGTGGGCACCTCTTTCCAAAGTTTGTGAAGTGGAAGAAAATCAGTATAACTCTAGGGCTAAGGGAGACATTTTTATGATGGCATTGACTTGAGCAGACTGAAACGCCGGTGGAAAAGAGGAGATAAAAAGATGTTGAGGCGTAAACTAAAAGGAATAGAGCACATTGAGTTTCCTGAGGAGACAAGGGGTGGAAATTAGAAAGCATGTGGGAAGTTTGGTTTTAGGGAAGGTAAATGGGATACCTTCATCTTAATAGGATATAGGAAGAAATGATGGACTCAGGAAGGTTTTACACATTTTTGGCAAAATGTTGAGGCAATACTTCATTGATCACTTCCAATTTCTCTGGGAAGTGAGAGTGAAGTCATCTGTAATGGGCTAGGGGGAAAATTGGGTGTCTGAGACAGTAGAATTCAAAAGTCACTGGAAAAGATGGCACTCAAGCCGACTGGAGAAATTTAGGTCTGCTGAGTAGTGTTAAAGGCCCAACTGAGACTGAGAACCATGAATTTATGATGTTAAATTAAGATTATTAATTGATTTATTTAATTTCTCAGTACAGGTATATAACTGAAAATGGCCTGTTAGTGTCTATTTACCTTTGCATTTTATTCACTTACTGTGTATATATACATATATGTATATATAAATGAACCATTGCTTTTTATTTATTTCAGTGTAATATAAGCAGGGAAATAAGATTTGTGATTACTATATGTTTATTATGGATTATATACTTTATCAATATAAAATATCCTGCTTGTTCCTAATGCTTTTTATCTAGAATTCTAGATAAAAAGAATTTTTCCACATTAAGTTTGTAGCATTTTTTTTTCACTTTAAAATGTGTCAATTGCATCATACAGTTAGTTTACATTTTGATGTAAAAATCTTTCCTCACAATGGAACTGTTTAACTCATTTCCATTTACAGTTATAAGTATCCTATTTAATCTTATTTCTGTCATCTTATTTTACAATGTTCATTTTTGGTTTTGCTTTTTTCTACTTATTTTTATTTTATTCCTTCTCCTTCTCTTTCCCTTCTTTCCTTCCCTTTCTCATTTTCTTCTTTCTTTCTTAAATGATTTGAATATCCTAATTGTTGTGCTAGTAGTAGTAGTCGTTTTAAATTCCCCCATGTCATTAAAAATTTTCCTATCTAAAGGATTATTTGAAAAGTATATTAGAATCTATACCTCTATAATATGCTATGGATATTGTCACCACTTATGATCCTTCACTGGTTTCATCTACATGGTCTTCATTTTCCAGCAGGATTCTCCCATGCAAGTGGAAGGGCATGGTCAAGGCTGAGAACCAAAATTGTGTGATAAATGGGAAGCCCATCTTCATTTTCCAGAAGGAAGATCCCAACAACAGCGAAAAGGATAATGCTTGTGCTAAATATATGGTGGTTTTCACTCGTATCATCATACCCTAGAAAAGACCGAGGCTTATCTAAAGAGTAGAGCCAAGAGGGTCATCATCTCTGCCACTTTATCGATGTTGCTGTATGTGATTATAATAAACCATGAGAACTGTCATAATTCCCTCAAGATTGTTAGCAAGGCTTTCTGTATCAACAACTGCTCTGCTTGCCTCCCTTGCCAAGGTCATTCATGATCAGTTTAGCATTGTGGAGCGACCAGTGACCACAGTCTATGCCATCACTACCCACAGAAGACCACAGCTGGCAAGCTGGTATGATTGACCCACTGCTCAAAATAATATCACTGCATCCACTGGTTGCTGACATTGCCTAGGCCACGGAGAAGCTGATTCTTAAGCTAAAAGTCCAGTGGCATGGCCTAACAAGTCTCCACACGCAATGTGTTTATCATGGATCTGATCAGGAGAAAGCTGCCAAATATGATTACATCAAGAAGGTGGGGAAGCAGATGTCAGCCGGACCCCTTAAAAGGGAGGGCATCCCAGGCTACACTAAGGACTGAGTTGTCTCCTGTTACTTTAAACATGATATCTTCTCTTTCGCCTCAGATTCTGTAGCCGACATTGTCCTCAAAGACCACTTTTTAAGCTATTTCCTGGAATGACAATAAACTTGACTTCAGAAACCATGTGGCTTCTGGACCACCAACTTCAGCAAAAACACTCAACGAAAACAGACCCTCATCTGCAGTGAAGTCCCTTCTCATTTGTATTTCTCAACTCATTGAAAATTTCCCATCCTTGATACAGTTTCCATCCAAGGTTCCTCAGACAAGGAAAGGAATTTAGAGACTATCATCAGTACCATGCCCTATAGACTCTATCTAGCAAGAAAAGCAAATGAAAGAATATTTCTTTCCTAACATAAGAGGAGAAAATTTTGGTGAATTAATCAATCATGGGCAGATAAGCAGGTTAAAAATGATATCATATGAGAATATTTCATATCATGAGGAAATCTGAGAATATATTCTTTAGGTGGAAAAACAAGTTACAGAACAATATGCACACTATGATGTAATTTTTTAAATTAATACATGTATGTGGAAAGTCTAATTACTAATAGTACTTATAACTGAGGGTTGATTTTTTTCTTTATAAATTTCTTAGTACAAGTACTCTTTCCCATAATATCACACTGCATATTTTAGTCACAAGCTCTTCATCAGAGAATACTAGTTTTCTCTAGCTAAGATTAGATTTTCACAAAAAATTTTTTTCTATAACCTGATGACTATTGCTTGATTTTGGTGGAGCTCTCAAGTCAAAGGAATTTTAAAATGTGGACAGCAGAGTGAGTAAGGAAATTAGAGTCATGAGATAACCTGGCACTCAATACATATATATTCCAAAATAAATTAAAGCTGAAGGCAAGACAAAATAGATTAAATGGGTTTAAAAAGTCACAATTTTTGAAGAAACCAAACCTTCAAATTTGGTATCAAGTAAAAAGAGGGACAACAATAAACTGCTTTCATTTTTTAGTGTGGAAGTGGAGTAAGTTGCTCATTCTCAACAATTCATAAAGTATCATGAGAAATGTTCCAGTACACAGGAGAGGTTAATTCAGGAAAAAGAATCATAGTGACTGGAGAGAGTACAGGCACATGAGTTAAATTTTAAACTGTTTAAAGAAAACTTTAAGAGGTTATTGCCACATGTAGAGCCTTTGCATTTATTCACTTCTTTAAACTTTTTCTTGAAGATTATTCTTAAGCTCACAAAATTTATTTCTGAGAACTTCTCTAGTCATTCTTTCAAAAAATTGTAGAGTACCTTTCACATGTAGGAGTAGGGAGAGATGATGGTGGGCAATGTCAGAAAGGGCATCCTTGAGAAAGTGATGTCTAAGTGGAGTCCTGAAGGATGAGTAGAAGGTAAAAAGGTAAAAAGCCAGACCAAGGAGTAAGAAATGGAGAATGGACAAGTTTGGAGGAGAAACGTTGGCATATGTTTGGAAAGAACATGGTGCTTTGGAGGAAATAAAATGAGCCTAGAGTGGAGATGGGGGTGTGGGTATATACAGAAGAGAAGAGAGGCTCAAGATGTCACTCTAGAAACAGACAGGAACCTGGTCATAAAGGCCTAGTAAGTGTGATGGCTTTATGTTTAATCAAGCAATAGTGATCAAACCTGCTTTAAAGGGTTTTAAAGCTAAGGAATGAATGAACAGGCTCTTAGGAAAAATGGTATACATAGCACATGGAGAAACAATCTGCATTTTACATTTTCTATTTAATTTGAATATTTTTTTTTCTCTTGTGTTGATAGCAGAAGCAGATTGGTACAACATACACACACATAAACACACAGAATAAAGACAAAATTAAATCACTCATTTTACATACGCACACATATGCACACACATATATTACAAATTTGCAAGTAATCAATACATGCATACACTATTTTATAACAAATTCACATATTTAAAATTGCCATATAGTTAGTCTCTCATATGATTAAATTAGTCTTCCAATAATGTCTTTTTAATATTCTAGCTTCCATTCAAAAAGAAAAATTTTCATTCCAATTTTTGCTATTAAAATAGTGCTGCAATGGATATATTTTATATATTTCCCTCTTTCTGAGCATTTCATTGGTATGAATGAGAAACTACTAGACTAAAAATAGTATAAATATCTTTTTTGGCTCTTGATTCACATTGCCAAGAAGACTTACAGAAACATTTCCACCATTAATCTACAAGAATGCCCATAACACATGCCTTTATCATATACTTATCAAAAGGATTTTTGATTAAAAACTTTTTAGTTTTAACCATTTTTAAGCTAAAATGCTGTAATTTCATTTTGAATTTCTTTGATATGCAGGGCTGTTAAGCATTTCTCTTTTTGTTTATTAGATATTCATCTTTTTCTTTCTTGAATCATCTAGTCATATTCTTTGCTTTTTCCATAGACATATTAGTCTTCCTTATAGTCTTATAAGAGCGCTTTGCCTATTAGAGTATTAAAAGTTTGTTTATTTATTATAATAATCTCCAGCTCATTTGTTACTTGCTTTCTATTTTAATTGCAATTTTTTGATGCAGTGTGGCTTTTAATTTTTATGCAGTCAAGGCTAGTTACCTTTTCCTTTGGGATTACTTTTACAGCTTTCATGTTAAGTAAATGCTAGTGTCTCAGATTAAGTTTGAAATATTGACAGCTGGTGTCTCTATCATTTCAAACATTTTGTTAGTTAATAGAGAAATGACTGCTGAGCTAATCATTTGTAACTGTTATGACAGAAAGGAAAAAAGGGAAGTATAAAGATGAGAAAATAAGAAAATATCTCTTTTAGAGTTGCCATTAATCACTGTCACTACTTTTTTAGAGTGTATTGCCTTATGTTTGTTTACATAATTGAACCTATTTAAAATAGCTTTTTCTCTCATATGTTTTCATAAACTTAATGATCCTCTTAATTTATTATTTCATGTATAACAGCAATTATTATGTAGATATCCATTTGTGTTGATATCTTTGTTGCATTTTTTTATGGAATCCAATGGAAGTTACAAGACTGTTTTAAAGCGTCTTTCTGATATTCAAGAAACATTTAAGAGAAAAATAGTCTTAATTAAAATAGCAATATGGCTTGGTACATGTTTCATACAACTTTCCTAAGAAGTCATGTTAAATTATATCCACTCAGTAAATAATTATTGTCAAGTTCTTTGCTAAACACCACGAATCAAAGAAGAAGAATTTCACAGACTAGTGGGGGATCATTTGCAATTTCTGCTTTTATAAATAGTAATGCAATTAATATGTTTTCCATAAAATTTTGCCATCTTTTCTGATGCATAAATAGACTCCTACAATACCCATATAAAATAATATGGAAGTACACACATAAAGCTTAAGGAGCATGGTAGAAGGTCTAGAAACCCTTACATCTAACTATCTACTTGGTATCTAGAAGGTATTTCAAATTTTATGTAGCCAAAATAAGCCTTTGACTCTTGCTCTCGAACCCAAGCAACACCAAAACAAAACAAACACACCAAAGTCCCTGGATTTCACCTAGACCTCACAGTTGCAGTAAATAGCGCCAAGATTTTACAGTGGTTCAAGTCATAAACCTAGGAATGCTTGATTCACATTCTATATCCCCTGAATTCAATAAAAAACAAATATTTGGATTCTACTTTGAAAATGTGTCTCAAGACCATCCACTATTGTATACCTCCACTGCATCACTCTGACCCAAGAACTGTACTCTCTTTCCTGGACGACTACACTTCTGAATTATTTCCCCCACTTCTGCTTACTCTCCATAAGGTGATCCTCTGAAAATGTAAATGAAATCTTGTCACATCTTTGCTTAAGGCCTTCCAAGGGCCTCTAATTGCACTTGGAATAAAGTCTAAAATTATTACAGAGATCTACTTAGTTCCCCAACTTCGGCAGACTCATCTCAGAGCACTTTTCTCTAATACATATGCCTTTTGTCTGTTCCTCTATTACAAGTTCATCTCATCATCAGGGCCTTTGTATTGATATGTCCTTTCCCTGCAACAGTCTCCCTCTGACTCTGCATGGCTAGCTGTTTCTATTCATTCATGTTCCAACTCAAATGTCACCTTCAGAGAGGCCTTCTCTGATCTAAAGTACTGGCTACTCCTCCAACTTCTGTTTTATGCTGTTTACTTAATTTCATCACAAACTGAAATTATATTCTTTATTTATTGTTTACTTGATCATTGTATATCAACCTCCTCTGGAATATAAGCTCCTGAGGGCAGGCACTTTCTTTTTGTCTTACTCACTATTATATTTCTTGTATTTAGCATGAAGCCTGGTATATAGAATGCATTCAGCAAATGTGAGTGAAATGGATGAATGGAAACAGACATCTCACAGGAGATAGAGTAAGAAAAGGTTATACTTGGTAATGCTTGGATCCCATTCTGAAGAAAGAATAGATGTTAACTAGGAATAGAAAGAGGGAAATGCATTCTAGACTGTATCAAAGTGTGAGAGAACACGTTTTCTTTGGAGATTTGCAGAAGTTTAGTATGACTGCATGTTGAGGATGGTGGCCATAAAGAGGAGTCTAAATGGATTAATGTCTTACTGAGGAGTCTGGATATTATAATGAAGGTAATAAGGAGCTTTAGAGTGTTTTATGAAGGTGACTAACATAATTGGGTTGACAGTGTAAAAAGATCACTTTGCACCCAGGGGAGAACCTGGCATTGAGGCACAAAGTCCACACAAGGTGAGGAGAATATCCCCACAGAGGAGAGGCCTGGCATGGTTGTCACACATCTCACAGTGTTTGGAGGGCATGCATCCACATGTGGAGGCAGCTGGGGTGGAAAGTCAAAGTCAGGGTAAGGAGGGGATTCACCAATGGTCATCTGATAAGGAGAGTCAAGGAACACAGAAGGTAAGGAGGAGGGCAGACTGCTTGATGTGTGTCATACTCTGAGCAGGGTGAAGATGGCAACTATGTGAGGTGGGCTGGCATGGGGAGGCAGAGCCCGAATGGGGTGAGGCCAGTGTCCACATAGTGGGATGACCCTAGTGGGTGTTAGGGCCAGATCAAATAACTAAATACATTAAAGATAAAGGAAGCCAGATTTCTGACTACCAGAAAATAAATTACAATTATGGAAATGAATTATGTGGTGCTTACGTTGAAATCACATTATCACTATGAACACATGTTCTTCAATATTTATAAAGATGGATATAGAAATATAGATGTGTATATATAAATATGCTTGTATATACACACCCATACCCACATACACACATACATATACATATTGCACATACATGTGAATAGTCCCTAGCCTTGCCCACTGAGAGGACCTTGGCGTAGTGACATCTTAATAGTAATAAACATTACCTAGTGCCTAAGTCTTGGCATCTAACTACCATTTTACACTAAAAGGAAGTAGAACTTCTTGGAGAAATGGCTGATTACATATCTGGGACTGGAAAAGTATATATGAGATAAGCTTAAAATATCTTGTTGTTCCCAAAAGCAAGGAAGTGCTCCAAGAATTATGAGGATATGTGAAAAGGACACAGAAGGGCTCCCTTTGGCAAAATCAGGAATCATTTAAGTATCAAAACAGATAATGACAGTGATGTAAAATTCACTGAAATAGGAAAACATGGGTCTAAACAAATATATATAAATTTTAAAACTGAAGGTTTTAAAAGAAACAGGATATTAATATAGTTTCAAAGAACTTCCCCACAAATGCTTATAAGTTAACAGGAAAAAAAAAAAAGAGTAACTTTACAGTGGAGAACCCTGAGAGATACAGCCTTCATCAAGTGATCAACATAAACATTACCAGAAATTAGACATTAAAATCATGTACCACCTGACAGGATGCAATAAAAACCACCACCAACAACAACAACAAATAATGAAGAATCACCTTTGGATCTTTCTAACAAAGATAAATAGCCTGAATCTAATTCAAGGAAATATCACACAGACTCAAATTGAAGGACATGTGATTAAATAACTAACTTATTACCTTCAAATATGTCATGGTTTTAAAAGTCCAGACATGATGACTGAGGAATCATTCCAGATCAAAGAAGATTAAAGATAAATGACAACTAGACACAGTATATGATTCTGTACTGTATATTTTTACCACAAAGATATTAGAATAATTGGTGAAGTTTGAATGGAGTTTTAGGATTAAGTGGTAGTAATATATCAAAGCTAATTATCTCATCTTGATGGTTGTTTTCTGGTTATGGATTTATTTTGCAAGAAGTAACATACTAAAGCTGTTGTTAGGGCTGATGGGTCATCATGTCAGCATCTTATAAATAGTTCCAGAAAAGATATTCATACTGTATTTCTAACTTTTTTTCAAATTTTGTATTGTTCTAAAATATAAAATAATGATAATAATAACATGAAGATCACTCTGGTAGAAATGTGTAAGATAAATTAGAAGCAGATGAGAAAGACAGCAAAGGAGCCATTATGGGAGCTATTCCAAAAATCAAGTCAAGAGAAAATGAATTAAGACAGTTGCAGTGGAAGCAAAGAAAAGAGAAAAGCTTTGGGAGGTATTTAGGAAAAAGAACTGACATGGTTTGGTTGCTAGTTAGATTTAGGGAGAGAAGGAAAGGGAGACATCTAGGGGAGCCCAAATTTCTGGTTTGGGAAACTGAGTAGCAGATGGTATTGCCATTAATTGATACAAGGGAGGAAGAGCAGAGTTTTGGAGTGAGGTGATGTCTGATAAAACTTATTATCCAAACACTCTAGGCTACTGGACCAAATGAAGTACATCTCATTATCTTTTTGTTAAATTGAACTTGTACTCTCTGAACTCACATTTCCACAAGATGAGGAATTTCATTAGAGTAACATCCTTGGCCTATTGTCTTCCTCTTCACTCATTTCTCCCCTAAGGAGTCAGAGTTACTCAGCTGTAAAATGACTTTGGGGAAAGAACTAAGCATGCACATCTCTGTTCCTTTTGGGTTTTAACTCTTCAGAACCAACATGTCAGTATAATGTGTACATTCCCTGGTCTTCTGTGACAAAATCACCTTGTAGATTGTCAGCTATGCCAGTGATGGGTTGGGATGTGTGTCTTTATTAGGGGCAATTACATTTGGCCATATTTCTAGAATCGTATTATCTGATCAGTCTATCAATCATTTGACAATATGACATTTGATTTTCATTTGTTTAATTCCTGCATCCCATCTCAATTGGCTCTGAGTCTGGGAGAAAAAGAAAGCAATGTAGTTAATTTGTCTCCTAAGCCCAAACAATTATGTAAACTTTTTGATTTCTCATAGTGCCTAATATAATGTTTGAAGCAAATTTATTGAGTTGAATTCAATCAGTATAAAATAAAATGATGCTAAAATAACACCATAATATAGTAAAAAAATATATATATATACATCCTTCTAATTTTTATTTTTAAGTTTTAGGCATTTAACATTACTGATTTAAAACTTGTTTTTCAACATCGCATAATATACGGTCTACTTATTTTACTTTTCCTCATACATTAAATAGGAATTATAATGGCCCTATTATCTCACATGGTTGCTCAGAGGATTAGGTAGACAGTGTATATAGATACCACTCCATTAACATACTAAATGAATCACACATATTTATTGCTGAATCAGCACTCTCCCTTTTCTCAACAGTGTGCATTCATACAGAATGAGAGGAAAAAAAAAAAATCCAACCAGAATGGCATTGCTAGGGTCAGCTACAAAGAAGCATATCAAATGACCTGGATCATGTTTTCCAAATTGTGTTTTGTGGATCACTAGTTGTGAAAAATATTAACGGGTTCCAGGGGTGGTAGAGAGAGAAGGCTATGAAATATTCTTCAGTAAATATTTCCCCCAATATATCTGACCATAAAAACCTTTTTTTACCCCAAGAACAACACTCAAAATGAGTATTCCATACAGATTAGGACATCCTGATTGAGGGGAAGAGGGAAGAAGATCTGATTGGGACTTCTTGATTCATTAGGATATCCTACGGTGGATTTGGCACAGAATAAAGTAAAAATCTATAAATGCCTTCTCATCCTATCCTACTCCCTGGACTATACATCTACCACTTCATATAGCTAATTCCTATTCAAATATAGAGCTCAATTTACCCTTTACCCAATCACACTCAGTTAATTAATTAATGCTGTTTTAGGTGCTGTGATTGAATATTTAGTAATAATAATCGTAATAATGTGATACAGTGTTGAACAGACGAATAACGTGATGTGATTTATATAAATCTACCTGCCTATTTGCAAATGGACAATAAGGGCACTTATTGTTGCATTTCAGTCACTTTATTGAAAGGTATACCCCTTAGTGCCGAAATATAAGGGTAAGAGACCTTTTTAAAAATCCAGGTAAGAGATGTTAATGGCTTATTTCAGAGTGACAGAGGAGAGATGGTATCAGGGTCCTGATTCAAGATATATTTTGAAAAGAAAGGTGGACTAACAACAGTTAAATTTTTTTTTAACCTCAGGACCCTTTTACATCCTTAAAAATTACTGAGAACACTGAAGAGTTTTTGTTCATGAGGGTCACATCTGTAAATATTTAATATATTAAAAATTAAAACAGAGATACTTTTAAGACATAAGAATACACAAGCACACATTTCATTAGCCACCAGATCTATGATGTCATTGCAAAAATGCAATGATAAAAAAGACTCCAGTGAGCATTCATGTAAAAATAAGAATGTGAAAGGCAAAATGTCTTTGTACTATTATGAAAACAGTTTTGACCTTCACAGATCTTCTGAAAGGGTCCTGGAGACTGCCAAGGGGTCCCAAATCACACTTTGAGAATTGTTGGCCTCCCGGGTTTCTGGTGAACTGGATATGAGGGTGTGAGAGAAAGAATCAAGGATGGGGTCAAGTCTGTTAGCCTGAGCTGCCATTAACTGAAATACAAAGTTTAGTGCTACAAATGTTCAGTCTAAGATGCTTCTTGGATATTCAACTGAGATTTTGATTAGCCAGCTGGTATGACGAGCCTAGAGTTCAGGAAGGTGGTCGGGGCTGGAAATATGAATTTCAGAGTAATCAGCAAATACATAGCATTTAACGCTCTGAAATTGGAATGAGTACATAGGGAGTGAGCGTTGACAGAGAAGAGAAGGGATCTGAGGATGATCCCTGGGGAATCCCATCAATAAGTTCTATCAGTGAAATTCCAAACATAAACTGTTTAAAGCAAGTCTCTGTCAATTGATTAGATTCTTTAAGGTCATTTTGATATTCAAATCTCCCCTTATGAGGCCCAGTATATGGCAGGAACTCAACTATGTTTATTAGATGAACAAATAAATAGAGTTACAATATGTTCTGTGGTACTTTCAGAGCTAAATTCCACAATTTTAGAACAGCGAAGATTAGGAAGTTGAAGTGATTAGCTTCAGCTTCATACATTAGGTATGCTATCCATCTTGTGGTCAAACAGGTGAACTAGAGGCAGAGATAATTGGGGGCCTTTAACTTTACCCAGCGCAAGTCAATAACAAATGACCTAATAAGAAGGATAAGATTAGATTTCAAATTTGAATCTACCACTTAAGACATTTAAAGTATTAATGCCAACTCTACCTTCTGGACATACTACCTTTTAAGGAAATTTTTCCCAGAAACTTTTCATCTATGCATTCTTATTCAGACTGCCTAGAGATGCTCTAGAGAGAAAGATATCACAAAGAATGTCTCCACTGAGATTTTTATCAGATGTATGTGGAAGAAAGAAAATACGAATAACACAAAAGAAAAACACCATTTCAATAAAGTATGCTGCTGTCAATGGTAGCATGGGCACAAAATTCAGAGAATTATATTTCATGCTAAGAAACAGAGATGAAACAATTCTTTCACATGTTGAAAGTGTCAGTAACAAATAATTTCCCATTTTCCTGGTGGACAAATTCAGCTGGAATTTCATCAGAACAAGAGAAATGAGGATAACTAATATTCTACTGGCATGTAACTGGCATGACCTCTACACAGAATGATGGTGTTTTTAGTCATTAATGGAAGATGCAGTTCACCGTGGATGCTTTCTGGGTGCCGGCTTTTCCTTCCCCTGCATTGGGTCAGCCTGACTCCCAACACTGTGCCATTTATCTTCATTGGCTTCTCTCACATCCCAAATGCCAGGAGTTTATATTTCTTGAGGCTCTCTGATGAAGATCTCTCTAAGGAATGAACTGCTGAAGGTGGGATCACCTCAGATTTAGCAAGTATCATCCTAAGTAGATTCAAATGATTTAGGGAATGGCTCCCAAATAGATTACCAAAAAGCCAAAGATGCTATCATCAGAGTC
The DNA here is from genome assembly GCF_048773025.1 of Camelus bactrianus. Taxonomy (NCBI): domain Eukaryota; kingdom Metazoa; phylum Chordata; class Mammalia; order Artiodactyla; family Camelidae; genus Camelus; species Camelus bactrianus. The sequence continues at coordinate 36,037,135 of NC_133550.1, read as the reverse complement.
AACTGTGGATGAGACAGTTAGAGTGAGACAACTGTCTCTCAAAGGTCATATTTCAAAAGTGGGCAAGCATGATTTAACACTAACACCTAGTTGGGTCATTATAGAGCTTTACAATTTACACAGTACCATGACACATTTTCTCTGATTTGATCTTTACTATGTCCCTAAGAAGCAAGCAAGGCAAATATCATCCTAACTTTGCTGTCATAAAAAAGAATGTATATAACAAAACAGAAACAGACTCACAAGTATACCGACCAAGCTCTATCGCAACCCAACTTGTTATTAGAGTGATAATTAAATCACGTTTGGCCACATTTGAAATATGACATTTGAGAGACCATCCTCTCACTCTCGCTGTCTCATCCACAATTGGTTCTGATGGCAGAACTTTGGCTTTGAGGTAATGTATAAGGGTGCCTTCTTAAGTTCGCTAAATCATTTGAATCTACCAAGGATGATGCTGGCTAAGTATGAGGTGATCTCACCTCCTTACCAGTAGGGAGAGGGAAAGGGAGGGGCAAGATAGGGATAGACAATTAAGAAGTACTAACTATCATGTACAAAATAAGTAGCCAACAAGGATATACTGTACAGTACAAGGAACTATAGCCATCGTTTTGTAAGAATGTAAATGGGGTGCACTCTATAAAACTGTTGACTCATTATGTTGTATACCTGACAATAATATAATACTACAAGTCAATAATACTTCAAAAAAAGCTTCCCAGGAAATTTCAGTTTGTTGAGGACTACTGGTCAGTTGTTGAGGTCATTGACTTCTTCCTCGATCTTTTCCTTTCCAAATTGTTCTTTGTTTCACCTAGGACTATATTCCATTATTTCATTATCTCTCTGTTTTTAGCCTTCTACTGTCACTTAATTTTGGTTGCAAGACTCTGAATGATAGAAAACAGTCTTCCTTGGTTCTCTTCTTTAGACTACTAACTGTTGTCATCTATGTTTCTGCTCTTCTTCCTTTTTCTAATACATTGTTCTCCTCTCAAACTTCATCCCTCTGAAATATTCCATCTTGATTATTTTCTCCCTAATTAACATTAATAGATTATTGGAGTTAGGAGACTAGAGTTCTTCTACTCAGTGGCTGTGTAACCCTGGGAAAATTATTCAACTGAAATCTCAGGCCTAATCAGTAAAATACAGGAAAAAACACCTACCTTGTAGGGTTTTTATAAGAAATAAATGAAACCTATGCTTAATAATAGAAATAAATGGTTTCATACTTAATAATAAAGATATTTTTAAAAGATTACCTCTTTGAAGGTCTTTTTATTCCTTATTTTTGCTGCAACCCAATACAATATTCTGAACCCTTTCTGAGTTATATGCCCCTGCTTTTACATACCCACTCGCATTTCTAATTTTAAATTTTAGCATATGTAAGCTATAACCCCACAGTGCCCAGTAAAATGTTATTCTAGATTTGGCAAGAATTTTATACAACCCCAGTTCTAAACCATTAATGATGGAAAGGGGAGCTAGTATGGTTTATTACTAAGTTGCTTTATTATTAGTTCATTAAGCAAACAAAAAGTCCAAAAGAATACCCAAAATATTTATTTCCTTCAGGTTGAGTTGTCACCTGATCTAAACAGAGTCCATCATGAGTAGGAGTTCAGAAGCAGCTCATCTTTCTTCAAATCATCTCCCTCAGTCACTTGAGAGAACTGGGCCCCTGTCTTTTCTCTTTCTTTTCTTTACCCTTACGGCCTCTTTGCTTCTTCTTGACAGGGTCCCTCTTTAGTGGCAAAAGAGTGCTACCTGAAATCATTTCATTCTGCTGAATTCTACTCAGGATGAGATTCAAAGTATGTGGTGGGATCTGGAAGGTACCAGGAATATCTCAAGATATCAGAACTTCCAAATTTTCCAAATTGGCTTCCTGTTAGCAGCCATTTATGTTCACTAAAATATTATTATAATGTTGAATATTAAGCACCTGTTTGAATGATTTATCTGTGATATTGTGCTAATAAAATAGTCTCTTTTTCTGCCTCCACCTTAGGTCACTTCTCAAACATCCTCTTCTATTATTTTAGATTTGATTCGTGTCATGAAACAGGAGAAAGGAGTGGAAAAATACATCTAGCTAAAACCACCACCAAAGGCATAGCCCAAGTATCCAGCACTTTAACAACTAATGCTTTATCTACAGCGTCTCTTGCATCCAGTAATGTCAGAATGTTTGGAAATTGGAGCTAATTAGATTTAGTCACTCCTCCTATTATAAAATATAACATTTCAGTCTTCATCATTCATGTCTCTCCAATCAACTTTTGGTCTCCTCTTTCCTATTCTCTACAACCAGGTTTAAGTTCCTGCACCCTGAAGTGAAAGAAAAACTATTTCCTTAACTCTGCCCATCTTTCAAAATGCTACTATAATACTTTCTTTCCCTTTACCATCAACCTATTCAAAAGGTTAATCTATAATCAGTGTATTATAAGCTTTTCTCCACTTATTCAACCCTTTGCATCTTAGGTTTCTACTTTCTCCACTTGAGGGAAGCTGCATTATTGTAGGTCTCTGCCCTCACCAAAATAAAGTGAACAAATAATCACCAAATAAAGTGACATTTTGATCTCCCTTCTCCTTCACCTCCCAACAGGTTTTGACAGGACTAACTAATCTCTTCTTCAATTTTCTTTTCTCCCTTTATATTCATGGCAATATTTTGTCTTTCTTCTTTTTTTCTCTCTCAATGCTCTTTCTCTCTTTTGCTAAGGTCCTCTTTCTCAAGTATACGTGAAGAGGTTACTTAAACTTCCCGGTCCCAATTTCCTCATATATAAAGTGAACATAAAATCCAGTCCCCCAAAAATCATGAAAAATAAATTATAATAGGTCTCAACAAATATTAATTGCTTTCCTTAAGTGTAAACATTTCCCTGAATTCTGTTTTTGGTACTCTCTCTCTTCACCATCAAATTTTATAAATGACTGTGAAATCTTTACCTTAAGCTCCTACCTCTCTCTCCAGAATTCCACACCAATATTCCAATTTGCATATCATGCCTCACACTCAGTAAGTTTACAAAGCCAGATTTATCATGCCACCCTCTCACTCATCAAAAACAAACTTCTGCTCAAGTTGTTCCTATATCTATTACTATCATTCCAAAATCCCAGCCAACCAGGCTCAAGTCATTAGTCATCTTTGACTTCTTTATATCTAATCCATCTCTCCATATACTAATGCTTTATCTAAAGTGTCTTTTGCATCCAGTTTTATACAAAAAGGATAAAATATCATAACCAAGTGGTATCTAACCAAAAAGTTCAAAGTTGTATAAATATTTAAAAATAAATCAATGTATTTATCACCTCAACAGAACAAAAGGAGAAAAAAATCATATGATCATCTAAATATACACAGAAAAAATGGGAAAAAAACACCTTTTTATGCTAAAAACTCTCAGCAGACTAGAAGTAGAAGGGTATATGAAAGAAACTTACGGCTTATATTATACTTTATGTTGAAATAATAAATGCTTTCCTTCAAAGATAGAGAATAAGGCAAGGATTTTGGGCTTTACCACTTCTATGCATGATTGCAATGCAGTCATAGCGGTAGGAAAAGGAAATAAAAGGCATAAAAATCATAAAGGAAGAAGTAAGACCTTCATTATTTTCAGACGACAGGACTGAACCCTAAGGAAATTATTTAATTTAATTATTTAATTTAAAATTAAAAGCACTGCTATAACTTTTAAATGAAATTACACAGGTGGCAGTATACAGAGATAATAAAAAACTCAATTGCATTTCTATAAACTGACAACCAAAAACTGGAAAGTGAAAGTAGTAAACAGTACTAAAGCATTATGTCAACTCAGTGAGGAAAGGAAAGTCTTTTCCACTTAAGAAAATAATGAATCTTGATTCCTACCTCAAACCATAAAAAAAAATTTCAGATGGATAGTAGAACTAAATGCAAAAGCCAGAATCAGAAAGGTTCTAGAAAAAAAATATACGAGAGCATATATTCATAGCCTGGACAAGACACAAAAAGCACTATCCATGAAGGAAAAATTGCTAAATTGGAACTCACAAAAATTAAAATATTCTGTTCATCAAAAGGTGCCATTAAAAACTATTAAGGCAAATAACAGACTAGAAAAAATATTTGCAATGTATAAACCTGACAAATGACCCATATCTTTTGAAATTACAGAAGAATTTATAAAGAATTACTACAAATCAACAATTAAAAAGTTGAACAACCTCATAAAGAAAGACTTGAACAGGCACTTCTCAAAAGATAAAGGAATGGGCAATAGCTATAGGAAAAGGTGCCCAACACTACTAGTCACCAGGAAAATGCAAATTAAAGCCATAATGAGAAATCCTTTTACACTTATAAGTATGGTTAAAATGAAAAAATTGAAAGTGTAAATGGTGGTGAGAATGTGGAGAAACTGAAAGTCTCAGATATTTCTGTTTGGGATTATAAAGTAGAACTACTACTTTGGAAAACTCTTCGCAAGTTTCTTATAAAGTTAGCTACTCATCTGCCCTACAACCCAACAGTTCCACTCTCTGGTATCTATACAAAAATATATGTCTATACAAAGAATTGCACACGACTTTATAGCATATTTATTCATAAGCAAATAACAGGGAACAACATATCAATCAACAGAGAATGAATAAACAAATTGTATTATATTACTCCAATGGAACATTACTTAGCAGAAAAAAGGAATAACATAAGTGACTCCCAAAAACAGTACGTTGAATGAAAGAAGCTGGGCACTGACATATACAAAACACACACACACACACACACACACACACACACACACACACACACACACAGTAGGATTCCATTTATATAAAGTCCAAGAATAGGCAATTCTAATTTTAAATATCAGAAAGAAATTGTGTCTGAGGTAGGAAAGGGGGTCATTGATTAGAAAGGGGCATGAGGCAACTTTCTGGTGGTGACACCAATGCTCTATATCCTGCTTTGAGTGGTGGTTACACCTACACAGACAGTTGTCAAAATTCATCAAATTTTATTTTATTCCTCAATGAGGGGAAAAATGATGCTTCACCAGGAAAGCATTTTTTTTTTAAAAAAGCTGTTACAAGTAACATATAATTATTTAGCAGAGACAAGAAAACTGATACGTCAATAGACCTACCTAAAATTTTTTCAAAGGTAGTATTTTTCAAGTATTTTTTTAAGATTAAAAATAATTTTATTTTCGAGTATATGTAAGTGAACCCAGCCTTGTGAATTCATCTAAATAGAGAAACTCAGGCTTGTGGGTTAATACACTGAAGAAGAACAAAGTGATGCCTGTAGCACATAAATAATTTGGGCTCTATAAATTGAAGATAGAATATTTCACAATCTGGTGAATTTTAAGACATAAAAGAGCATAAAGAAGCACAGGTGAAAAGATCAAATACAGGATGCAGAACTAACAGCTGTGACTTAGTAAGTTAATAAAAATACCAAATGGAATCAAACGCTACAAAGCACTGCAAAGTCTGTAGCTTCCAAGTAATTAACACACCAATCAGAAACACATGTAATATATAATCAGCCCTACCTCATATTGAAAGCAAGGACTCCTTGGTACAATGGAGTCTCCATTTATAGATAGAGTTATACAAAGTAGACTAGATAAAGGTATGCATTAGGCAAAGGGGAAGTAACCTAACTTGCTCTATCTATCTAATCAGTATCTATTTGCAGTGAATAAGATGAAAGTCCTGTTTTTCTCTCATCTACGCTATGTTAATCTTCTCATAATATGACTAAATGCATCTGCTAATGCCCAAGCAAAGAAATGTAATTCATAAGTTTTTAAGAGTGCAATGATCATTTCAACCATGTTATTAATTTCTAATTAGTAAATGAAAAAAAATTGAATACCCACAAATCATTCTAGCCACATTCTTGCATTTCCAGACAGAAAACCATAATTAGCAAACACTTTAGAGGGTTAAATCTGTGATCAAAATATAGGCTCTTATATAAGCTAACCAATAATTATCTTTTCTTTGGAATCGTAGCTCTTGACAATATTCCATCCCTGACGTACCTGTGACTTGTCAGAACACACCAGGGAGTCCTCTATTCTATCCATCTAGCTGTCCCTCATCCACACCCCCTAGTCTCCAAACCCTTTCCTGAAATCACATGTCCTATTCCAACACTCCCTCATAATTACTTTCACTTGAATTTTCTATTTCCTGCTCTCTAGAATGAATGAGGAGCCCCAGGAGATCAGGACTCATAAGGAGAGATAAGTAATAAATGCACCAATATCTCTGAGATGAAAGAAAGGGTAGCCCAATTGAGGTTATATTCTTTCTCAATTATATACCTTAGCTGTTACTGTTCTATAACATGCACACTTACAGGCTGCATTGGTTCTAATTTAAATACCATCATCCATAGTTTCCTGACTTTCTCCCTTCCTTTTCTCTCCCTAAATCATCATTATAACATGTAAGAAAGGGAAGTGGAGTCAATTACCATCATACACATTTAATAATGGACTGAAGCAAGGAATGGAGTCTAGTGGAATTTCTGGCTTTAATATTATCTCTAGTTTTCACTTTCTTCAAAGTTTACTAAAATACAATAAAATAGAATACTCAAAGAAGAATTTACAGAGTAAGATTCCTTAAAGTTCGTTAGATTATATAGAAAGGAATCTGTTTTTCATTCATTGAATGACCAAATGCAGTTACATTACAGAATTTACATTGGTATAAAAATAAATATGTTTAACAATGGATTTTATTAATGTATGTAGGACAATCTCCTACCTAAATAGCTTAAATGGTAGGAATGTAATAGCTGTACAATAACACTAGGAATACTTTCATCTAATGCAAAAACCAGTGACAATAAACGTGACCTTTAGCATCTAAATCCAAGTTTTGTGAGGTTTGTTTTTTGAAGCAAATGGACTAGATTCAATTTCCCTGAAAAGGAAGAGGGATTATTGAAGACATTTACTTCCTATACGTATTGGGACACTGTGTGAAATGTTACCTATGCTCAAATGAACCTGTAAGTTTCATCCTCATAAAGATGTACAACCTCATGAGAAGTTTTCTACCCTCTGAAAAGGATTGCAGGAGACAACTATTATAGTAAAGGAAAGGAAAGAAATTTCAAATCAGCTGCACAACTTAGCCCCTTTGGAGTGCCAATATCCTTATCCGTAACACTAAAATATACACTCCCTTGGAATTGATAAAGGTTAAATGAAACAGTTTATATGAAAGTGTTCTATAAGCTGTGGTGGATATATAAAGCTTAAATGCCATTTTATTGATGAGGATGATGATTACAATAAAATAATCCAAAATAAGTTATATTAAAGAAGGTTACGACATTAAACAAATCATCGCTCATTTAGACCAAAACAGTCTTAAAAGACATATTTGTTCTGCAAATTGGCTCAAAGTATTTGTTCATACCATCTATCTAAATAGATAGTGAATGGCATTGATTGGATCCAAAGTTCCCCTCTTTTGGGTTTTATGAGGCCCATTCAGAATGAGCCAGGTGGAGAACACCACCAATTCCATGTTCTGAGTCCATCTGTTAGCAAAAATATAATACAAACAGCTTTATAAGTGCTATTTTCAATGAAATATCACAGAACAGCTTGTTCCAATGATATTTCTAAAGCTTGCCTGCAAACCGCCTACTGGGAAATCCAACTGAAAGAGAAAGGGGAAGAGACAGAAACCCATACAGACAAGTGACAAGAATGGACAAGAACAAAGGGTAAAGAGACAAGCTAGAGGAAAGTGAGCACTGGAGGAAAATAAGGAGCAATGAGAGGTGCAAAATCAAACACACACAAAATTAGTTTGAAGCCATAAAGAACTGAAAAAAATATATATATATAAACAACCAGGTTGGAGGATAAAGAAAAGATCACAAATAATGTGACATATCCAGAGAAATGAAGACAAAAGGAGCAGGAAACACCAAAAAACATGTAACAGCTCAATAACTGGGTATAATTATTAAAATATTGTAAGAGAAAAATGATATGAAATAGCCATTTTTCTAAGCTTAACTTGTTTTTTCATGTAATATACAAATGCATTTTTCCAAAAGCTAATATAGATTTCAATGTCTATCATCAATTCCAAGGGAAGGAAATATCCTCTTCTAAGTCCATTCTTTTAACCTGAAAGTCCTTTATTACAAAATAGTCCATGCATTGCAATATACATGGTGTATATGCACTGATCAAAACTGAAATACATTATAGTGCAGGTGATGTCATGCTGGGCACTTACCTGTGGTCGAATAACTTTTACAATATTTTTGAGGGCGGTATCAGGGGATGGAGGTGAGCAGTCGGGTGTTGGGCCTGTGGAGCTGTTTCTATGGTTACTAGTTCCTGGAGCAGTAATTGCTACCTCAGAGGCATTATCTGTGAATAAAAATAGAACTGCCATGAACCTAATCACTCAGTTTACCTTTTAAGACTTGAAATTTAGTTTAATGAACATGAATTGAGATTCCAACTTAAAACTGGTATTAATTACAAGATTATAGTGAGGAATATGCTCAGTAGTATATTTTTAAAATAATGCTTATTGAATTCTTTGTTTTCTTTTAGAATGGTAAATATCTCCCCCTGTAGTATTGTTACAAGAAAGAAGAGTATTACCCAATTCATGATAGATCACTCAGGATAGCTGTTAAGACTGCTTTTAAACTAATGACTAAAACCTTACCTTAACTAAAAAAAATATGAGTTTTTATATGACTGGACTAAGTTTTCTCCATAATCTTTCACATGGTCATTGATCTTTATTAAAAGGAGATGTTTCATATCTCTCTGATTCATAAAACCCAAATTCAAGTCTTCTCAGAGATCCCTCAAACTGAAAACAAGCGTCCCAGTGAATTAATCTTGATAAAAAAACTGATATTTGTACAAAATAGTCTGTAATGTTGACAAAAACAAAATTATCACCCCAGATAAATATATCCTCCTACATGATCAAAACTAAGTGAATGAAATTTCAAAAAAAGTAATCTTTCTTTACAATCAGTATTGGGGGAGAAAAATCTAAAAATTGATAACTTGAAAATCAGCAATATGTATAATATTTTCTTCTTAAATTTATATTAAAACAAAATGATATCAAAGATGCAGTTTTGGAATGTTTAAATTACTGGGGAAAGGATGGAAAACGTTCCGTAAGTATCTCCTGCCAGCACAGAGCAAAGTTATATTATTTTAACAACAATTTGGCAATCCTCTATAGCTTTTTATAGAAACTGTTGCAAGCTCAAATCTGTGAAACATTTACTTCCTTGTTATGTTTTTAATTAGTTCTCAATAATTTTCCGTCCTAGACAGTTAGCTGAATTGATGCAAAAGTGACTAAGATTGTGAATTCTTTTTAGACCAGCAAATTTCTCTGTTCCATGGCCATTATCTACAATCCCAAGTGGAAAGCGATAATTTATGAAGGCACTTCTTGCTTATAAAAAGTAAGGAAATGAAACTATACCTACCACAGAAAAATATAATTCAGTCTCACTGGGGAATCCAGATATAGGCTCATGAAACAAAAAAATACAAATGTGATACATTGAATTAAACAGATAATTCATAAAATAAGTCTTGAAAGTGTTCAGAGCTCACTCTTGACTCAGGTTTAATACATAAGGTGGGATTTGAATGAACATCTCAAGTACAAGCCAGCTTCTAAAAGAGTAGTTTGTGGGGGTGGTCTTCAGAGTAGGCTAAAATAGTCTGAGTAAACAATGAAACAGAGAAAAACATCAGTCAGCAAGACAATGATAAGATGTACTCATTCTCTCCAATTTGTCCTTCCCTTCTTTCATTCATGCAATCATATATCTAAAAACATTTATTTGGGGGTAACTGTGTATCAGGTATTATATTATGTTCTATGGATAAATTGAAAAGAATCTCTAACCAGGTAAGGAGGGATGAATAGGTGGAGCACAGAGGATTTTTAGGGCCGTGAAACTATTCTCTATGATATTCTAGTTGTGGCTATATGTCATTATACATTTGTCCAAACCCACAGAACGTACAATACTAAGAATGAACACCTAATAGTGGTGTGTGAACACAGGTTCATTGATTGGAACAAATGTACCATTCTGGAGGGGGATGTTGACAGTAGGGGAGGCCGCACCTGTGTGGCAGCAGGGAGTATATGAGAAATCTCTATACCTTCTGTTTGACTTTTCTGTAAACCTAAAACTGCTCTAAAAAATAAAGTCTATTAAAATTTCTAAAAATCTCTGCCCTTGAAAAGTATACAATCAAATGTGGCATCAGACATGCAAACAGATTATAAGGCAATATAACTTGAGAGTTCGTAACAGACAAATGAAGCATGACGAAAAAGTAGGGGGAGAAGAAATCAGCCTGTGGCTGGGAAGGAAGACGGTTGTGAAAGGCTGCAGTTTTCAGGCAAGAAAGTTGGGATAGAAGACGAAACCTAAGGGCATGGAAGTAGAAAGGGCATAGACGAAGCTGTTATTTTATGTCAGGAAGTTGGAGCTAAATTTAGACGAATAAAAAAAATTCAATATTATATTAAGTTTATGCTTAATTCTGTAGGCAATGAGAAATACTGGAGATATTTAAGCAGAGATGGACATGGTATGATAATAATAGCTAGTGGTTACTGAGCATTTATTATGTGCATGGAGCATGTTCTTTACTTACTGAATTCTTTTACTTACTGAATCTCATTTAATCCTCAAGATAATTCTTTGAAATAGCTTTCATTATCATCATCCCCATCTTACAGAGAAGGTAATCACAAAGTTATATTTCCAGTAAGTTGCAGAGAGGAAATTCAAATTCTAAACTGATGGTACATTGCCCTTCTGCTGGTTAGCATGCCATAGGTATGCAAAAGCAACTGGACGAGGCAGAGCCTGAAGATTATTGCCATAGTTGAGGTATGAGCAGTCTCTACTTCCAAAAGGAGTTGACTCCACAAAAACAAAGTAGAACATGGAGACAACAGAAAAGAAATAATAAAAACAGAAAATGTCAAAATGTCAAACATAAGTACATCTTTAGGGTATGCTTGTATGTACTACACGGTATAATACTTGGAAGCAGGGAGATCAGTTAAAACCCATGAACCAGGCTAGAGGTCAGAGTGTGAGCATTTGGGTTGGTGTCAAGTGGTTGGATTCTGGACATATTTTGAACGTAGACCAACAGAATGTCTTGATATGTTGGAGAGAGAGTAGGAGAGAAAGAAAAGAAGTCAAGCACGACTCAAAGGGTTTTGGCCTAGGGAACTAAAAGGATGGAGTTCTGATCATCAGAAACAGAAAAGACTCTAGGAGGAGCATACATTCTGTACCATATCACTTCATATATTTCCTGTACCTCATTTTCTCTTCTTTATTTTTGGACTCCAATGAAATAATGTTAGACTTTATCCCACCCATCATTTATTCTCTCTTTTGTATTTTTCATTGTTTTCTCTCTGCATCACATTCTGAATAGTTTCTTATACTCATTTTCCAGCTTACTGGTTCTTTATTCAGTTGTATCTAGTCTGCTATCAAAACATTTTCATACTTTCAATTATGCTTTTCAGTTCTAAAACTTCTATTTGCTTCTTTTTCAAATATACTATGTCACTAGTGTTTTCCATTCCCTAACAACATTTTCAAGCTTATTTTTATTTATTAGAAATGGGAAGTAAAGTTTTTTTGTTTGTTTGTTTTTAATCTTTGTCTGGTAATTCCAATACTTGAAATCTTCATGAAACTGTGTGTCTCTGGTTCTCACTCACTCATGGTATCCTGTTCCCCTGTCTCTCTCATCTTCAATTCTGTGCTACTTTTTACTCAAATTTTCGTTAGAATAAAATATATAATATTAAATATAAATATCTGTCTTTTAGTAAATATTAATTGAAAAAAGCATCCAAACTTACATTCTAATACCAGATGTTGGAGTCTGTGGAAAACTTGCCTGTTCATTGATAGACAATTATTTAACTGCTCTCAATTTCAGTTTTTCTTAACTTTAAAAATGAAGATGAATAGTAACTGTATTCTAGGGTTTACATGTGTAGAAAAAAATGAGAGAACACAAATGAAAAATAGCATGTAATCAGGTGCACAGTATACAGTTAATAAATTTGAGTTTTCTTTTTCCCTATCAAACTAAGTATCATCGTTATTAAACTAAAATATGGAAGAAGAAAGAAAACCCAAAGGGAAAAGCAGGAAAATAAATGGTAGCAATTGTACATAATACATCTAGAGTAATGACTGTGGGTACTTGGGTAGGATTTGAGGCCAGTATCTTTTAGCTATTAACACAAATTAGTAGGGACAGAATTTAATTCCAGGAATGAGATGATCCCTTGAGGAATGATTCAGTCACAGCAAGGGCTGGCCCTGTTAACTGCTTTTGCATCAAAGCCAGAAAAACTGCTGGGTGGTCCATGCAGACTGTAAAGCAAGTTTCTTGAATATTTCTTGTAAGTAATTTAATACATAGTACAAGACAGTGGGTAATCAAGTACGAAATTATTTAGAAAAGACTCTAAGTGTCTCCATCTTCTGAATCCATGATCTGTACCATTACACTGGTAATTTGATTTTATTCTACTTTGCATTGTTCATTATCTCTTCCAGACTGGGTTATATCTTCACAGTGACTTATATTTCCCTTATTCTCTCCATAGCTCTTAGCGCAATGCAATCTTTTAAAAACACTAAGTGAAATAAAATGAATAAAATAAAACCTGCTTGTCAATGGCAACCATCACAAATGCCCTGAATTACATGGAGAAAGGTGATCGGGCTTTTAAAATTTCACGGTCCTTTTCGAGAAAATCCAAATGAGAAGCATAATCTAGAACATATGTAAGCATGTAAGGAAACCGATCTATTCCTAAAATATCCTTTATTATATTATTTATTTAAAAACACCAATTATTCAGTGGACTGTGTAAAATGACAGCCTGTGTCCATGATGGTTTGACATCGTCAACCTGTATTTCACACCTGCAGCTACAAAACATTTCTGATAAAAAGGAAATGGGGTGTATAAAAACTGCTCAGAGAAAATTACTGAATATACTTGCAATTTCAGATTGAAATGAGACTTATCTTCTAGTCAGATTCCCTTTCTATGCATTAGATTATGCATTATGACTGTCAGTTTCCTCTATAATAACAAGCCTAAGGAAAAAAATCCTTTAGTTTCCTAGAGCGTTTAGAAGAAATGTGTTCTATGAATACAAAATAATTCACATGCAATGTTACAGTGTAGAATTTTAACATCATTCACCAGCATGTACTAAATAGAAAAGTGCACCAGATACCATGCCAGTTGCTACGGAGCTGACAACTAGGACTGAGATCACTTCAGGCTAGGGATTCAGAAAAGGTGTCATGGAAGAGGTGATGATTAAGAAGTTCTCTGACATCTTAGTAACATTTAGACATAAAGAAATGAGTGGGGAGGACATTCCAAGAGTTGGAAATAGGATAAGCAAAAGGTAGAGAGATGGGAAAGAGTTAGGTACATTTGAAGAATTAAAAAAAAAAAGGTAATACTAAGACACAGAGGGGACATATACAACAAATTTGAGCTCAGGAATCAAATAAAACTAACCTGAAATCCTGCCATATTTAACCTGTTTCCTTATCTGTGAAACAGTGTTTTTCTCATGGTGTTTTAGTAAGGAAAAAATAAGAAGTGTGTATGTATGTGTGTTAACATATTGCCTAGAAAGTAGTAAACGCTCAATAAAAGTAGCTACTGCTATTATTATCACGTATATGTATAATAATAAAAATATAACTAGATAGGTGGCTTGAGGTATTACTGTGGAAAGCCTTGAATGCAACACTAAGTAATTATCAAGTATTTAATAATTATTAGCCTAGCAATTTATGAAGTCCAGTTCTTGACTGTTGGCTTTAAGTCACAAACTGGCAAACTTTTTCTGCAAAGGTCCAGGCTGTGTATATTAGAAGCTCTGAAGGCTATGTGGTCTCTTTCGTAACTATTCAGCTTGGCTGCTATAGCACAAAAGCAGTCACAGACAATACGTAAGCAAATGAGCGTGGCTGTATTCCAAGAAAATGTTCTTTACAAAAACAAGAATGGGACAGATTTCATTTGCAGGCCGCAGTTCATGGGCCCCTATCATCAATACTTTCCCTGCAAATGTTTTCCTTCTTACGGAAAAACTCAGAAGAATGTTATATTACACATTTACTTTTCCACATTCGTATGAATGTTCTTCTCACTATGTAATTTAAAACTAGTATTTCATTATGAAAGCAGAAATGCATTTAACATTTATACAAAAAATAATGTTACGTCTAATGCCAAGGCAAAGCTTTGTGCATCATGAGTGCTCAACAGATGCTTATTGGATGGATAAAATAAATAAATGAGTAAGACCAATTGAATCTTGTGATTCTACAGTAACTTTGTTTTAGTAATGGTACATGACCATCATTTCTGGGAGGGAGAGTATGAAAATCATAAGTAAAATAGCCAAAAAAATCTGTACGCTATTTCCAATGAGAAAGTACTCACTATGTACCGTTTGAGGAAGTTAATATTTAACAAGTATTTTAAAGAAAAATTTATTCCAAATACTTAATACATTTTACTTTCTCCTAGCAATAATTTCTTAAGAATTAGCAAATATTGAAAACTGAAACACCTGAACCTTCATTACTATCACCAACCACTTTACATATTCAATGGTATTGATCATGCAGATACTTTACCAGACAAAATGCGTGGCAGGCAGCTTCTAAGACGGTCCCGATTGATCTCTCCCTCATAGTATTTCTGCTTTTGTTAAATTCTCACCCCTAGAGTGCGAACTGAATTTGTTGACTAGCTTCTAACCGATAAATACAGAAATATAGCTGACCCTTGAAGTAGGGGTTAGAGGTGCCGGCGCTCAGGCTGTCGAAAATCCCAGTACAGCTTTACGGCTGGTGTGTATCAGCAGTTCAATTGTATCTAAGGTTCCGCATCTGCAGATTCAAACAGCTAGATTGTGCAGTACTGTACTACTTATTCACTGAAAAAAATCCAAGTATGAGTTGTCCCAACCTGTGTTGTTCAAGAGTCAACTGTAATGAAATGTCATGTCACTTCTGGGATTAGGCTAGAAAGAGACTGTGGCTTCTTTCTGCCTTGCGTGTGTCCTCTCATGCTCTCGCTCGCCCAGCTCTTTCGCACTGAGGAAAGCAAGTAACCGTACTGTGAACTGCCTTTGGGAGAGGCCCATGTGGCATGGCCAGGGACTGAAGCCCTCAGCTCAGCAGCCTGCTGGGAACTGAAACTTGTCCTTAACTGCCTGAGTCCGCATAAAAGGGGATCCTTCAGGCCCAGTGAAGCCTTGAAATGACTGCAGTTCTGGCTACCAGCTTAACTGTTACCTCAGAGAGACCCTGCCTCAGAACCACCTGCTAAGCCTCTCCTGGATTCCTGGCCCACAAAAACTGTGAGATAATAAAGATTTGTTGTTTTCAGCCACAAGTTTTGGGGAATTTGCTTTGCAGCAATAGATAACTAACATGTTAGATGTTTGGCTAACATTTACAATGTGGCCAACATGTTAGATGTTTGGGCTACAGTGGTAAATAGACTCTCAGCCGTGTTTTGAAGTGGCTGCCTATTTAGTAGAAAATATAGAAGGGCAAATATAGAATTACAAAAATGTGTTATTCATGCTACATATCAGGCACTATGGGAGCACAGAATAGTGAGCCACTAACTAAATAAGGGGGCCAGGTTAGGAGTTAGTTTATGGGTAAGAAGAGGAAGTAGGGAAGAAATATTTAATTACAGCCTTGACGAATGACTGCCATCAAGCACTCAATGAGGGAGAAGCATTCTAAACAAAGAAAACGGAATATGCAACAGGGAAGAAGCATGAGAGAGCATTATGTATTTGGGGAACTATAACTAGCTCAGCCTGGCTGGAACACAGGATACACGTGGAAAACCGAATGGAGATGATGTTGGCAAGATAAATTATTAAGATAAAATATGGAACGGCGTATAAAAAGATGAGAAAACAAAGCTGAGTTTGTAAAAAAAAAAACCTTAATTTTTCTATTTTAAAAATAATCAGCAACACTGCCTTTCTGAAATTGTTTTCCTTGAGGCTATGGTCAAATACTGCTTTCATCTATAAAAAGAAAAGGCTACAAGGCTACAGTCACCGTAAAATTCTCTACAGGGAAGACATCATATTTGTGTGCTAAATGGTTGAATGGCCAGCAACTTCAAGCTGACATTTGGCATGTAACAACTCCAATCTGTAGAGACCTTTGGTCTTATCTACACCTTTTAGAAGTTCTTCTAAGGAACCAACAACTCCAAGGCTGAGAAGACATCAAAGAAACCACAGTCTCAATTCATCCATGAGAAGTAGCCCCATGAACAGACTGGTGGGATAGTATTCTCTATCTCGTTATCACTTCATTCTTGTTCCTTCTCATTCTTCAACCATGGCAGGGAGAGGGTCTTTTAGCATAATTATGGTAATTATGTAATCAGAATTATGCTGTAATTTGTGAGGGCATTAGTATAAGAAAGGCTTGTTTGTATTATAGACTCTCTACTCTAGAGCTCAAGGATTTAGGAGGAATGCAGGCAATCATTAACAGTACAATTTCACCATCTTCCTCCCATATGGTGCCAAGAACATCCTTGGCCTTGACTAGCAAGATGAAATAGATCCCTGGGGCAATACACAATAAAGAAAATGAAAGGTAGAGGGAGGCATGAGAAGACGGGTCCCCTCCCAAGGCTGATTTTTATGGATTAAATTGTAAGCAAATGAAGAAAGTAAAAAATTAAAGAAAGAAAATATTTTGTCTCACACTGGGCAATTCATGGGTTCTTATGTTTTGCAAATATATTTGTTTTTCAATTCTCACAGATTTTTGTTTTCTAGGATCTTTTGGGCCTTAGGCTTTCCTTTTGGTCTTGACAACAAATTCTTTTTTTTCTGATTTCACAATCAGCGGTCGCTAGTATTCATCTGTAACCCTCTGCTCATTCCAAAATGGTGTTCACACCAAGCTGACCAAGCCACTAGCACTGTCCTGCCAGGCCAGAACCTCCCCTAAGCATGCACTGACTCCCCATTAAGGGAAGTTATAAAATGAATTTGCTAAAACCCCAGATGAAATCATTACAGTAGTTGGAGGTGAAAATAAAATTTATTTTGCCATACCACAGGCCTAAATTTCAGGTTTCTTTCATTTCCATATAAAAATGACTCTGCAATAGTCTGCACTGACTCATATCTATCATTTATTGAACTTTCTATTTACTGTTTCATATTCTTCAAGGCCTTAACACTTGTTTTCTAGTCTTGCTTTCCATCCCAAGTCAGGTCATTACTGTGGAACCTTCAGATTCCTTGTAGATGTTCAAGCAATCACCTAAGCCTAAGAGTGTTATGACTTCTACTCATGTGATCTTTGTTTTAACTCTTTTCAGGTTCCCAAATCTGAGGCTAACCCACATACCTCATTATGAATAGTAACTGCTTCATATGGGCATCTTAGTCTTGAAGAACCCATTCCATACACACAATATCCAGTCATTTTCATTCTCTTATTTTCCTCACTCACACTACACCTACTGTTCAATCCCACTGAGACCCCCCAACCTTTTTATCCATCTAATTTCATTCAAATCTATCAATCCCTTCTATCTTTATTTGTTCAGGTATACAGCTTAGACATAATGATTCATCATTTAATAACACTCTTGCCAATATCTACATCCATTCCTCTTGTGATTTTACCATGCACCCTGAGCAAAACTCTAATCCTATTCATAGCTGACACTTTAATATGCCCTTCATATACGAAAGATTTATTCCTAGCTGTTTGAAGCATTGCTGGCAGACAGTCTTCACCTGTCAGCCCTCTTTGGGAACTATGTCAGTTGAAGAGACCTGCCTGACCCAAGACCATGCCACCTTCCAGGAGCAGCCTGCTTCTGATGTCTGGGTAACAGAGAAGTATAAAGGCTGTGCCTAGTCACCAACTTGGGATGATTTGAAGGACTAACCTAGTTTCAGAGTTCCCTGGGGGCCTGTGGAGGCCTATGTAGAAAATTCATCACAGGCTAACCTTTCCTTCTGCCCTATCTTTTATTGCTTCCACATTCATTGTTTCCAAGAGCACTCTTAATTTATCTCCTGTATGCCAATCTCCACCTCAAAGTCTACTTCCTGGTGAATTCATCCTAGATTGAACTCAGCCCAATTGTTCTCAGTGGTCCATTTTGCAATTTTTTTCAACAATTGGGTACTAATCACTGAGAGAGAAAAACTATTCAACTACTATAAACTAGTGTTATCAAATGTTTTGATATGTTCTTACAAATCTTTTCATGTGGTAAGGATAAAACTAATAGAAAAAATGGACCAAAAACTACCAACAGGTACTTAACAAAGAAAAGTACAAATAAATGTATAAACATTTTTCTCAAACTTTGCTCAAAACGTGTATACTAGTATATGGATTGCATATAATAAGGTTTTTGCTTTGATTTAATAAATGTGAAAACAAACTATTCACATGGTTAAACATTCGAGCAGCACAATATGGTATACAATGACAAGTGAGCCTGAGTCCATCCTGAGGTACCACACCCTACTCCCATTTTATTGTGAGTTCTTGTAGGAATTCATATAAAAAGACTGAAAAAGTATATGCATGTCTCACGTACATGTATCGTACATATATCATTTTCTTACACAAATGGAAACATAGGTACCTATGATACCAGTTTTCCTTGGTCTCATCTATGCTTCATTTTATGTCCCTACTGTACTTTCCCTTTTTTCTATCTTGCTGTCTAATTTTTGTTAGGCAGCTGGATTTTCTGTTTTCTCATTACTTAATCAGGTAATTCAGCTGCAATTAGCATAAAGTGTCCCTTTAACTAGATTAAACAATAAGGACACTGATTTTTCTACAAAACAGGGAGTCTAGAATCAGGGTGACACCAGGTGCCAAATATCAGAGCTCTGGCTCCTCTTTCTGTGGCTCTCTCAGCTCTACCCTCCTCCATATGATGCTTCCTCCCACGCTGGCACCAAGAAGACCACAGCAGCTCCCAGTATCATATCAGATATGATAATTTCAAAATGAAGAAGCGGGCCACTTCTTCCTTGTGTGTTTTTGAAAGAGGCTTATTAGTTGGATTTGTATCAAACATTGATATCTAACCCAATCACTAACAAGAGTTGGCTTAAAGTAATGAGCATCTGTTCCTTGAGACGTAGGGGCTGAGAGGACTCCTCTGGAAATGCATGGCCATGGAGATGAGGGTATCTACCTAAAAAATCAGGAATCTGCTAAAGAATAGGAAAAAGATACAGGGATGGGGATGTCAAGGAAAAAAATGTTAAGTAGATGGGTAATCACAAGCAGATGCTAGACCTCATGCGTTTTCTATCCCTTCTACAATTAGGCAGGACTGTAAATAAATATATACTGGCACGTTCAAATCCATTCTTCATTACTTTTTCCTTTACTTCTAGTCCCTTCTCTCTTCTCTCTTTTTCTCTGTCTATTTTTACAAAGCTCTTCATGATCTCCTCCCTCTTACTTCTCCAGGTTCCAGACTTTTCCACATAACTTTTTTTTTGGCCTTGAATATCCTTCTGGCCTTCATTTGCCTTAGGTAAAGGCTCATCCTCTCAAGGAGGACTCCCTTGGAACACCTAGTATGAAGCTGGGAGGAGAGAAGAGTGTAATGAAGAATAAATATGAAAGTGCAAGTGTGAGTTAAGTGCCCTCCTATATGGCCCACAGCACCCTGTGCACCTGTTACATGGACTGTCATCTGTTTGTGTGTTCCTCTTACTAGACTGTGAGTTCTTTCAAGGCAGACAGTGTGTCTAATTTGTCTTTATATCACCATTACCTATTACAGATGGATTCATTTTAATAGGAGTCAGGACTCAAATTTTGAATACTCAGAGTATTATAGACAAAATAGTATTTTAAAAACGTGTCCCAAACATTTACTTATTACCTATGATATACTTGCAAACTACTGGCAAGAATAAATTTTCAAATATTCAGAATTTAGCAAAGAGGTTAAATAGCCAACTAAAACGTTTAAATTTAAGTGATTTAATTAATGCCTATTGTATTTAACATTCTATTAAATATTATTTGCTAAACAAATGGGACCTAATTAAACTTACAAGATTTTGCACAGCAAAGGAAACCATAAACAAAACGAAAATCCTACAGAATGGGAGAAAATATTTGCAAATGATGCAACTGACAACGGCTTAATTTCCAGAATATACAAACAACTCATACAACTTAATAACAAAAAAACCCCAAACAACCCAATCCAAAAATGGGCAGAAGAACTAAAGCAGTTCTCCAATGAAGATATACAAATTGCCAATAGGCAGATGAAAAAAGTGCTCAATATTGCTAATTATTGGAGAAATACAAATCAAAACTACAATGAAGTATCACCTCACACCAGTCGGAATGGCCATAATTCAAAAGTCCACAAACGATAAATGCTGGAGACGGTGCAGAGAAAAGGGACCCCTCCTATACTGTTGGTGGGAATGAAGTTTGGTACAGCCATTATGGAAAACGGTATGGAGTTTCCTCAAAAAACTAAAATAGACTTACCATATGGTCAAGCAATCCCACTCCTGGGCATATATCCAGAGGGAACTCGAATTCGAAAATATACATGCACCCCAATGTTCATAGCAGCACTATTTACGATAGCCAAGACATGAAAACAATCTGAATGTCTATCAACAGATGACTGGATAAAGAAATTAGCCATAAAAAAGAATAAAATAATGCCATTCGCAGCAGCTTGGATGGACTTGGAGACTGTCATATTAAGTGAAGTAAGCCAGTAAGAGAAAGAAAAATACCATACGACATCACTTATATGTGGAATCTTTTTTTTTAAGACACAAAGGAACTTATCTACAAAACAGAAATAGACTTGCAGATATAGAAAACAAACATGGTTACCAAGGGACAAGGGGGTGGGAAGGGATAAGTTGGGAGTTTGAGATTTGTAGATACTAGCTACTATATATAAAATAGACAAACAACAAGTTCATACTATATAGCACAGGGAACTATATTCAATATCTTGCAGTAACCCATAATGAAAATGGAAAAAATATGAAAAGGAATATATGTATAATAAGTATGACTGAAACATGCTGTTCACCAGAAATTGATACAACATTGTAAACTGACTATACTTCAACTTAAAACAAGAAATATATTACTTCCCCCACACCAAAAAAAAATTATTTGTAAAAAAGTTTGCATGGAAAAGTAGAGAAATCCTGATGAAATTTCCTAAATTGGAAATAGCACTCATAATTGAAAGATAGGGACCATTGGTCTTATTTTCATTATGATATGCAAAATCATTCATGGGGATTATTAAGCATTAGGCATCAAATAACCTACAAATTCTTGATTATTTCACAATCACTGATCTCAGAAAAGTATAATCATTATAAAGAGGACTTCAAAGGTAGAAGTGAATTTTTATCATTTATATCTTAATATGGTAGAGGAAATGGGGACAGTAGACAATCACATCATGATTATTTTGTTATGGAGTTCGGCTTTCCTCTTAATTACTATAACACTGCAATCTAAATTAATTTAGATTTTGTGTCAAACTGTGACCTTTTGGAAAGTCTTGTTTCCTTTGTTAGTAAGCAAAATTCCTACCTGAGAAGGTTAATAATTCCCCAATTCCCCTATTTTTCCATACATGTGGTTGTAGTTTACTAGATTACTTCTTTTTTTATACTTTTTAAAATTGAAGTATAGTCAGTTTACAATGTTGTGTCAATTTCTGGTGTACATCATAATGCTTCAGTCATACATATACATACATATATTAGCTTTCATATTGTTTTTCATTGTAGGTTACTACAAGATATTGAATATAGTTCCCTGTGCTATAATGAAGAAACTTGTTCCTTATCTACTTTATATATAGTAGTTAATAACTAGATTACTTCTTTTACATGCCCACCCCAGGATGTGTGTTACATACTAAGAAGTGTGTGCACACAGGCACACAAATATTATAGTTCTGAGAAGATAATTGTCATGTAAATTAAATATGTGCCAAGTACTTCATGGAATTAATGATTTTTACTCAAAATGTCAGTAAATTCTAGGAAAACTGGATGTAGATCATCAACTATACGAAGAGAGTTTTGTCTGTCATCTATATTAGCCAGAAACCCATATTTACTTTGGTTATCTGGTATTTTGGTATAAAATACGGCCACAAATTAGTCTCTTCTATTATTATCATTTGAATATATATTTCCTTTGATGTGCTATTATGCTTTTCAAGTTATGTGGACATCCATGGTGACAGATTTCATATATTGTAAGAGAAATACATTGTATAGAATTACAGTTTGCGTAGATATAGTTTGGGAAAAGTTACATTGCATTTCATATGTTTTCATAAGTCAAACTGAAATGTCTCAGATTCCCAGAAAGGAAAATGGGAACCAAAGTACTAATTAATCCTAACTCATCTCTCTCTCTTTTATACTCATAGCAGCAGTAAAACTTAACAAAGCAAAGATTCCCATCTTTTCCTATTCTGTGTTCACACTGTTGTCATTTCTTCCTTATTGAAGAGTCACTCTATCCAAATGATAGTATCAGTAAACAGAGATGAATTTTCTTCAGTCCCATTTCCTAGAGATACTTTCAAATACTATTACTCCCAACACTACTATGGTCCTTTAAGGCTGCTTTTCTATACATATTCTTTTATCTAAACTTTCCAGATTCAGTAAATTGTTCATATGTCCCTATAAAATCAATGATGCTTTTACCACAAGTTATCCAAAATTTTTGTTTGAAACTTAAGGACATTTTTTGTTAACAAAATATTGCTTAAATACTAGCTACAAAGTCTTATCTACTTATGGGTGCAAAGTATCTGATGATTGGAACTTTAAAAGCCCAGAGGGTCTTGCTTTTTTAAAGGAAAAAAAATTAGGTGTCAAGAAAGATCTCAGAGATTCTGATGAATGTGTTTTAAATTGTATGTACGTCTAAGGGACCTGTTTCACAGGCAACTAGAAGTTCTTTTGTAATTACCTATGCTCAACACCTGTCTCTGACTTGCAAGGTTAAGATGAAGAATACTCCCAGTTCACACACTGCTTGGCCTCTCTGAACTGACCAAGCAAAATGTCAGTACACACAGGTTAGTAACTGGTAAACATACAACATACCACATACACACACATAGGCACATACACACCACACATGCCAACAGAACCTTTAAAGTGTTTACTCTTTGGTGCACTACTGATGGGAAAGAAATATATTGATGTTACTCTTCCAAATATACTTAAAACTCCAAGGTGTAATATAGGCTTTACTATAATCTGTAAAATCGCTGCTTTCCCTCAAAAAACCCCCCACCATTCTAGTAAAAGTAGAGACAAACTTATTAGAAGAATAGACTAGCATGAAGTCCTCCTGCTTTCACTGTTGCCACAATCCATTGTTAAGCTATATAGTGGTCCCTACAGTTAAAGTTCTTAGAATTGATAGTGCAAACATTTTTGCATGGAATGAGAATATGACAAATTTTAATCTCTTTAATTTAACAAATTGCACAAACCTAACCATCACAGTAAATTATAATCTGACTTTAGAGAAAATATGTCATAAGACAAATTTATCTTTACCCCTAAAAAAATCAGGAGCTTATTTTTAAAGAAATTTCTCCCTTCTTTCTTCATGAATCTATTCAAGAATGCATAAATCAATATTTTCTGTTATTTTTCTAAATAGAGGTCAGAAGATGGCACTCCTGGTCTTTTACTCTGCTGGCTCCTCAATGCTTCAGTATAGTAGGCAAGGCTCATCAAATTCATACTCAACTACTTATCTCCTCCCTCATCTTTTCCCATTGCCCCTTGTTCATTTTCTACTCCAGACAAAAACATTAGTTCTCAGAATGCACCTAACTTTCCTCTGACAGGCAGGTCCTTTTTACCTTTGTGTGACAATTCACTAAATCACCCGCCAGGCCCAGCTCAAATGCTGCCTTCCCAGTGAAATCTTCTCTGGCTGTCAGTCAGTAACTAACTCTCTGATGGTTCCTGTATCATTTCCTCATACGTCTAAGATTAAGCTCATGACATTATGATTATTCATGTACAAGGCTCACCATAAAGAGTGTGAGCTCCTTAAAGGCAAGAACATTTTCTGTCTTTATACCTCCAAACCTAAGCACTGGGTATACTATATCAACTGGTTAGATACTTCAAAATAGTAAAGGAATAAAATAATCTTCATCCCATATTTTGAAAGAAGAATATTTCAAAAAAGCATTTTAGGATTTTTTTTTTAAAAAAGGTTTCCAGGTGCTAATAAATCACTGAGGTAGTAACAATACTATCATCATCAAGCTCAACAGCCAACTTTCCTATAACATTTATGAAAGTTTCTGCATCAACTATGATTAACATAAGATATACATTTGATTTTAATAATGTAAAATTATACATGAAAAGAAAATCCTAGAAGGCAGCACAGCAAATGTTAATAATACTCATCTCTGACTGGAAAGATTATGTTTTATTTTTAATTTTAAAATATTTTTATACTCAAATATTCTTCAGTGAGCATATATAATTTTTACCTATTTATATTTGTTTTAGACATTGAACATTTTAAAAAAGCATTATCGATGCATTTAAAGTCTCACTTTTACCCTGTCATAAACCTATTCCCTTGCCTCTCTCTCAAGAGTTAATTACCATCCTAAAGTTGGTATGCATTCTCCATTTGTGCATTTATATTTTTATTACTTATGTATATACTCATTATTTACATTTTTGTTATATAATGGACATATTGTTTTACATTTACATAAATATAATATTATGTGTACAGAACTGAATCTTGCTTTTTTTCACTTAACATTGTTTTCAAGATACATCCAAATAAATATTTATAAACCTAGGATTTTCATTTTAATTGATGAATAGTGTTCCATTTTACTAAAATTTGTTCTTTGATTCTCTTCCTTACGGACATTTTATTTTTTCCTATTTTCTTATGCTTACAAACAATGTTGTAATGAATATCCTTCAGATTCTTAGAGTTTTGTTTTAAAGAACTGTAACTAAGTAGAATTGCTGGATAGGAGAATATGTGCATTTCAAACTTTAAAAAATATTGTTAAATTGTTCTTGCATATGAAGAACCAATTTATAATCCTGTTAGTTTTGTACAAGAGTTCCTTTTTAAATGAATATTGTGGCACTTAATACTAAGCATAAATTTTATTTTTAATTTTAATGTAGTTAATTTTTATCAGTCTTTTTCTTAATAATGTGTACTTTCTGTCTTGTTTAAGAAATCCTTGCATATCTTAAAATGATTATATGAATTAGCTCCCTTAATTTGTTAAATTGAGGAAACGTATTGAAAGATTTTCTGATGCCTAAAAGATCCTTGAGATAGAAAGGTAAATCCTACTTACTCATAATGTACCTTTTCATAAATTGCTGGATTCAGTGTGGTAATCTTTTATTTAGAACTTGTGCATCCATTTTCATACTATATTTTTTCATAATAAAAATATACTTAACATATATCTTTGTTGTATGCGCCTTGTCTAGTTTTGTATCCAACTCATGCAAACACAGAGTTGGCTATTTATTTCTTTGTGAATTCTCTTAAACAGTTTGTACAGCCTTGATTTTATCTGTTCATTAGGTTTGGTAAAATTATACTGTCAAATCATCTTGACCATTTGTTTCTGGCATCAATTCTCTTCTGTTAATGTTTATCTGTACTAAGTTATGACTGGTAATTTATATTGCAATGGACTATCACCTGAGAAAAATAAGAACTGTGGACAGAACAGACACTTAAGATAGGTGATGTATAAAAGGAAAAAACAGTGATGAAAGTAAAACTATTCCTATGTATGTATGTATGTATCTATCTATCTATCTCTCTATCTATCTTATAGACTCTCTGATAATGGTTAAATAATTAAAATAAGAATTCTAAATAAAGAATCTTGAAAGAGACAAGAAATGCTATAATGAATATTCTATTAAAATTTTAGAAGTTGGGTGTTTAGAAGAGAGAAGGAAGAGGTAGAAGGATTCTACACCCACTTCTGAGAAGAGTTCAAAGTAGAGAATTAAAATTATTGTAAAAGTCCCATATTACAGGGGAATGTCAGAGGCTGCTAGGGATCTCCAATATCTTATGCTTCCCTTACACTACAATAATTGAATCCTCAGCTTTTAGGTAGACCCAAGTCTACCTAGAATCCCTAGCTTCCTCTGCAAGAAGCAATGGCTACATGACTAAGTTCTGGCTAAGCAGAAAGGATGTGAGATATGTGTGCAAATTCCAGATTATGCCCTTAAAGGATCTGAGTGTGTCTTTCTCTTCCCTTAATTACTCTTCCTTCTAGTTGGAATAGGAAGCAGTGAGGGTGAGGTGTGAATAAGAACAACCTAAGGCTGGCAGAGGAACAATGTAGAAGCCTGGGTCCTTGAGATTATGGATCGACCATACCAACCCTGGACTGCTTATGCCTGGAATGCTACAGAAAGAGAAATAACATTCTATCTTGTTTAAGCCACATTTATTCTGGATATCTGTTATAGCAATCAAATTTCTATCCTAACTTATATATGGGGCAAAAGAGCTATCAGTGGAAGAAGTAGATTGTCTTAGTAAACATTTGGTATCTCTTTTTCATCTGATGCTAGAGAAATATATATTTGTTTGTGAGATTGTGAAAGGAACAGTAAAAATCCTAAATGAACAAAGGAGAAAAATCACTAGCAACTCAATGAAACCAGAAAAAAAATAATTTTTAAAAAAGAATAAAAGAGGAAAAAATAAACTCAAATAAATAAGAAACATAAAATGAAAGCAATAAAATGCAGTGTATCATTTGTTTCATATATATCTAAAAGGAATTATCCCTTAATAAAAACAGAGAAGGCTGGAATTAAGGTGCCAGCTGGGTCTGTGGTCTCATCTGAGGATCTGCTGGGAGCAAGTGGCTTCACTCACATGACTGTTGGCAGCACTGGGTTCTCACAGAACTGTTGGACTGAGGGCCTTGCTTTCTCACTGGCTGTTGACTAGAGGCTTCCCTCAGTTCCTCGCCATGTGGGTCTCTGCACAGAGTAGCCCACAACGTGGAGAGTGGCTTCCATCAGAGTGAGTAGGCCAGAAAGCAAGAGAGCTAGCAAGATGGAAGTCAGAGCTTTTTTGTAACCTGATTTCAGAAGTGACACTCATTATTTTTGCCAAAGTTTATTCCTTAGAAGCAAGTCACTAGGTCCAGCCCACACACAAGTGGAAGAGATTAAGCCAGGGCATAACTACCAGGAGGTGGGGTAATTGGAAGTTATCTTAGAGTCTTAATATCATGCAGGAAAAAGCTACTCTCAAACTACTGTTGGTAACAGAAATGAATATAGTCACTGAAAAACAACAGTATTAAGCTCAGTGCCTCTGGATAGTGTGACCAGTTTACCTTGGTTTGCAAGGTTTTTTCTAAGTTCTACATCTTGGAACCCTTTTAGTCCTGGGACTTGACTAGCCACCCTACTCTGGAGCTCTGCTGTGGGGTTTAAACCCCACACTCCACACTTCTAGCAATGTGACCTTAGATAAGTTACTTAATTTCTCTGTGCCTCATTTTCCTTATCTGCAAAATAAGAATAATAACACCATATTTGTGGAAACCAAAGCAGACAATACATGCAAGGTGCTTTAAGTAATGTCTGGCACATAAAAAAGTGCTCAGTGATATTAGCTATTATTATCATTGATATTAAAAATACACATAACCTTTCACTAGGGTATGCACACAATTATCATCCAGAATGGGACACTTTTGAAATTGTAAGGCAGTACTAGTAACAATTATGACAGGTCAACAAGTATGAAAGGGGATATTCCAGGGAAACTGGGATATTTGATCCACATTAAAAATTCGTCTCGTAGAAATGAAAGCACCTCCATATAAGACAAGTGCACGATGTTTGTTGCTGTTTTGTTCACAGTAGAAAAATAATGCAAAATGAAGTAAATGATCATCAACAGAGGTGGAATAAATCACAATACATAATACCATCAAATATTATGCAATCTTTAAAAGAATAAATTACAGTATTACCAGCTGATTTGAAGGGAGTCTTTTAAAATAGTTGAGTGAGAAAAATAATAAGAAGGAAAATATATATGTTTCCATTTTTGTGAAATAAAAGGTTTACACTCAGAGGCAAATATTGAAGCTTAAGCTTCAGGGTCTAGCGTTTTCATGGGTCCCTTCCAAGGTACTGCTAGAGGCCCTAGAAATGTTTTTGTAAATTTGTAAAAGTAAAATATTTTAATCGCAGTAAGTTAAGACTTGTTTTTTTCAACTCTAATCCCCCTGCTAGCACACTTCTCTCTGTTTCAGGGAGTATTAGAATGGCTGCAGACATTTTGGGGATCTCATTAAGGAGATGAGTTTTGGATACATTTAGTTTGGGCTTAGTGGAATATATTTATAAGGTTTGAAGTCACTTCCATGTACAACCCAGATATAAGAATGGCTTCTAAGAACACTCCTACCATCTCCTGTGCGAGCCTACCTGGTATGTGACTGTGAGGTTTAAAGCACTGTTTCAGTGAGTCATACTGGTAAATGAATATGGCCTAGAAATATTCACCTATCAGAAATATTTGTTTAGTGGGTGAGAAATATTTGAAATGTGCAGAAGTTAGTGCATGGAAAGTTCTTCTAAATCTTTTAGTTTAAATATGAAATGAGGGTTTTATCAAATTTGAAAATAATCCTAAAAATTAGTGTGACACCACCAATAACAGATTGTGAAGCTGAAAGAAAATTTTCTACAAGCCAGTAAAAAAATTATTTGATCAACCATGCTAGAGGAAAGATGGAATTATTTTATTTTTTCTATAGCAGCACTGTCCAACAGAAATATAATGTGAGCCTCATATGTAATTTTAAATTTGCTAGGAGCCACATTTATTTAAAATTTCAAAAATAGATAAATATCATTTTATTAATATATTTATTTAACCCAATTTATCCAAAATATCATTTCAGTTACTAATAAAATATTCTATATTCCTTTTTATGTACCGAGTCTTCAAACCCTAGGCGTAACTTCCACTTTAGCATATGTCAGTTCAGACTAAATTTTCATTGGATATATATGATCTGTATTTAGATTTTGTAAAATTACAGTTGAAAAAAATAGATCCATATGACCAAGTTATTCGAAACATCTTTAAAAGCTTTCAAATAACTGAATTGAGTATAAAAAAATCATTTTCCTTTAATAGTTATATCCACATTGACAAGATTTTCATCAGTTTTAGAAGAACTGATTTGACCTGACATAAAATTTTTCCAGCTCCAAAACTATGTCTGCCCAAGTTAAATAAGTTACCTAACTCAGCATTATTAATATAAACATCATATTACATAAATTTAACTTGCAAGCTTGGATCCTGCTAAAAATTGTTTTAACATGTTTTGTTAGACATTTAATTCTGACTTTTAAGCAACTAATTTTCACTGATTCTTTGGCTGTTGAGAGCAAACTTCTTACCAAATTTACTATGTATTTGTTGAATGTACCTCCTTATTTCCCATCTGCTTATCTTTAAAAAAAATTTTTTAGACAACAAACAGCTTTTTCAGTTTGCTGTGCCAAGGCAAATTACAATTG
This sequence comes from Camelus bactrianus, assembly GCF_048773025.1. NCBI lineage: Eukaryota > Metazoa > Chordata > Mammalia > Artiodactyla > Camelidae > Camelus > Camelus bactrianus. Next base: position 36,007,282 of record NC_133550.1, on the reverse strand, counting down.
CCATCATGATGAAATTTGTGACATACTGTATTCCAGTCACTCTTTTTCTACCACTAAGCTATACCTTCCCCACCCTAGTCATTCTTTTTCTTTACTGCTCCAGACACCAAGGTGCAAGAGTGGAAAAGAAAATGAAGTAAGGGGAATGGGGAAGCCATGGTCATTTTAGGAAAGCCCCAGGCTTTGGTCCACTAGAACTTATGCATGCCAGCCCTCTTAAACTGTATGACTGCACAGAGAGGACGTACAGGTTTCTACAGCTGATTAACAGTGAGAAGACAGTCTTTGCTTGCAGACAACTGCAATCTTTATGAATAGTTACAATGAAAGAAAAATAAATAAAGCTGCAAAGCAATAGGTATGGTATGCTTCTCTTTCGGTAAACAGGAACAAAACTCATATGTATATCCATATATATGCTTTTCTTTGTTAGTATGTATAAGGAGACACTTAAAGGATATATTACCCTGAGCTGTTAGCAACAGTTTAAACAAAGGTGGGTTAGGGAGTGAGAACAATCAGGTCAAGCAAAATGGGGGAAATGATTAGCATTGCTTTATAAAATTATGTATTGTATTACAGGCTTTAATTCAGTACTATAAGAAAACATTTCTTTTATAATTTGTAAGCCATCCAACATGGGGGGGATAATTTTTTCAAATATAATGTGAATTATATTTTTTATTATTGATTCCTAATTTCATCACATTATAATCCGAGATCGAGGCCTCATTCCCTGATGTGTTAAAGCTGCCTCTGTGACCCAGTTAAGTGGTTAGTTTTTCTAAGTGCTTTATCTTTGCGTGAGAAGAACATACATATTATGTATTGATAGGTATAGCATTCTAGATATGTCTGTTAAAGCTTGTCAGTTGTATTATTCAACATTCTATATTCTTATGTTTCTTCATTTACCAATATTCTGAATGAAATATGGTATATTAAAATCTTGCACAAATTGTGGATTTCAGTTTTTCTTCAAAGTCCTATCAGTTTTGGCTTTTAAATACTTCAAGGCAATGCTGTGCGTGAAAAATGTGTGAAAAATTTATGACTTTTGTATCTTCTTGGTATTGTGTTTTATCCTTTTGTTGTTATACAGTATCCCTCTTTATCCCTTTTAATGTTTTTAACTTTCAATTATATTTTGACTGATGATAATTGCTTCAGTGCCTTTCTTTAGGTTGGTTTTGCTTGATCTTTTGTTTTTTAACACTAGTTGTGTCATTTTGACATAAGTTTGACTCTCATAAAAAGCATATGGCAAGATTTTTAAAAATTACATCCAATGTCTTTCATTAATTATCTTCTATTTTGTATTTTTGGTTTGCCATGCTTACTCTTTGCTTCACTTTTTTATTCCAGATTTAGGGACTTTTAAATTAATACAGATTCTTTTATTCTTTTATTTTCCATTATTGGTTTGGCAGATATAAAGTATGTTTCTAATTTTTAGTGGTGTCTCTTAAAAATTTTCCTAGAAACATTTTTAACAAGAAAAAATCAAAAGTCATTAAGTATTTTTGTTTCTCTAGCTCTTTACCCCACTTCACTTACTCTCTGAATAGAAAGCTCAATCTTCCTTGTTTGTACTGTCTGGAAATTTAACACCCCCAGCTGCACATTTCCAGCAGTAGGCCTGACTTCTGGCTCCCAATTCAAGTGAAGCTATTTTAGACGCCATTACCCTGTAGGATGCAATCTCCCTACGGAACCTGCCCGTGTCTGGGCCCGGTAACCAGCTGGTCTGCCATTTAGATTCTACTGACTATTCTGTGTTTCTGATCCAGCTGAGCATGGAGACATTTTCATTGTTTTTCAGCCCAGGTAAAATTTATAATTTTCTTAGTTTATATTTTACCTCTCATCATTGCTTTGATTCACTGGAAAATACAGGAAGGGTCACTTTAAAATAAACCTGATAGACCTTGCCAAGTTGACAGGACATGTTATACTTTTATAATCAGAAAAATACATAATTGATTTAAAACTCAATACAATACAAATGTATATACACCTAATGTTTATTCTCAATTATGAGAAAGCTATGCACAACAAAAAATGGGAAAGAAATAAACTGGCATATTAACATTCATTGCTCTGATAGGTAGGATTAAGGGAAAATATTTTATTTTTTATTCTTCATATAGTGCACAAAATTATTAAAATAATTTATTTAATTTTATGATTAGAACATAAACTTATTTTTAAAAAGCTACTGGTAGAAAAAATAAGCATTACATTAGTAGCTTTGTTGAAAATTATCATATTATACTAAAAAATAACACCAATCCAATAGGATTTCCTAAGGGAAACAATTAGTTAAAAGATATTTAAAATGAGCTTATCTGTTCAGAAAAATTCTGTGTTGCTATGTCTCAGAATTTAGACAAATCACTCTTTTCCACACTTGGTCAGAGTAATCAAAGTGTGCATCAAAGTCAAAATGATGACCTGGGATCCTCATTCTTGCCTGTAACTCGATATCTGCTTAGTACTTTTAAATTTTCTAAGGAAAGGAATGCTAGCTTGTTCACTGCTCTTGACTTGTTTATGGCACATTTTTTAGCATTCTATTATTCTTTTTTCGTTTCCTCTATTCACAGGTGAGAGACACAGAAGACACTAGATGACTATTTGGTAATGAATTGAATGGTTCTATAGAAATTAAAAGCATAAAAAACCTAAATGGCACCTGCAGTTTCTTCTTTGGGTTCTGTCCATAAAGAGCAGAATAGCATCTCCCACAGAGAATGAATGTGGCAGTAAAACATATAACTCTGGATGCAATAATGGTCTATTAGAGCCTTTTTGACTCCTGGTATCTATAATGCTTTAAGCTTTTATTTAGCAATGTGTTGTAGATAAAATCTCTCCTACAATTTCGTGTCTAGCATGTTGTCTTTTTCTTCGTATCTTATACACTTAAGGAACTGGAAAACAGTAAGTCCTCAATATAAAGTTGTGGAATAAGTGAATGAATAAATGAATGAATGAATGATATTATGAAAAAAGATGGTTCTAAATAGTGCTTTGGAACACTAGGTAAGAGCTATGAATAATACACTCATAGCTACAGTGAATTCTCATCTTTTTGAACAAACTATTCATCAATTTTGATGTAGTTTCCTCAACTGCAGTGGAAGATATGATGATAAATGTGATAAAATGATAGACCTGGAAATTTTTAGAGATTAATTCTTGGCTGAGACTAAATAAAATTTCTTTTAATTCTCTATTTTTCTTAACTATTCAAACCTAGTCTGTCAATGTGCAAAAGTAATATATAAGAATAAGCTATTTCTGCTTTTTCCTTTTTTTCATAAATTGCTTCTGGGATATCAACAGAAAAGCAATCTATTATCAGTTTTTTGGATTTATGTATTCTAATATAACTGTAAAGTGTAATATACTGGATAAAATTTAGAATAAAATATAATAATGTAAAATTGTTACTTTTTAAATGTATAGTGTACTGTAGATGGGTGTCAGTTAATTTTGCTAATGTTACTTAATTAGTGTAGGAGTACCTAAAGAGAGAACTAGTAGTTTTGGTGTAATATTACATTAATAATACAGCCTCTGTGAAAAAGAATATAAAATAAATTAGTGAGCTTGCCAGTAGATGAATCTGACATGTCTAGACAGTGTATGGAGAAAAGAAAAGGTGTTAAATATAAGACTGTAAGCAATGCAAGATTTCCTTAAGATTACAATTTCAGTATAATGTTATTTCCAATTTAATACTGTATGTAGCAGCTGCTAAACAGAACAAAATTAATAAGGGAGTCCATTAAATAACAGCTTAATCATTAGAATGGATTGAAATTGCACAGATGTAAATTCCCATGAGCTATAATAATATTCTCTTTTAGGAGTATTGAGAATAACTTGTCAAGTGTTCAACCAGTCCACTAAACAAAATAATCTAAATTAAAATATTCTGCAGTAGGAGTAAAAATGGAAGTTAAAAACTTGTATCTTTAGTAGAAAAGGGGTTATTGCAGGAGAAGTTTCAGTATTTTATAGACAGTATCTATCCTTAGTTTATTCAACTTTCTTACTTCAAAGAGGGAAATCACCTATATATTTAACATTAATTAGATAGATATGAATTGTTTTGACATAAGGTATTTCAAGTTTCTGGAAGACTGAGATATTTTTAATTTTCTAATTATAAAAACAATGTGTGTTAACTGTAGAAAACTTGGACAATACAAAAAAGTACGAAAATAAATTACATGTAATCCTAGAATCTAGAGACAGCACTATTAAAATCATATGTTTCTGGTCTTCTTTTCCATGCACACACACAAAATATTAGTTTTCAATCAAATTTGTACCAAATGGTAAGTGCATATTCATTCATTCAACAGATACTCATTGAGGAGCAACTGTGTGCCATTATATAAATTTGAATAATTAGATATTATTTGAAAACATTATTTTTAATGATTATAGATGACTTTACCTTTTTATCATTACTACTTAAGCATTCACTTGTTTTGACTTTGGCGTTATCACCAATTCATCCACTTATTTTAGATTGATTAGAACATTCCCCCATACCACTCTACAGATGGCCATGATATAGATTTATCACAAACCACTAAATAAGTTTCCAACTCTATTTTGTTTGAAAGGAATTCAAGATTTATCCTGTCAAATCAAAAGAACCTCAAAATTGCATACCTAATTAATTAAATAATAAATTCATGAACTGTGAATATGGTTAAGAATATGGTCTCTAGAGCTGAATATCCTATATGTCAACTCCAGCACTGCCATCTCCTAGCAAGCTTTAAACCTTTCTGTGACTTGTTTCTCTTTCTGCAAAATAGTAATGATAAAACTACCTACTTCATAAATAGCTTAAGATTAAATAAGTTAAAATGCATAAAGTATTCAATAACATTAACTGTTATTATTTTTTATTAATGTTTACTGAGTATCTTTTATGTCACATTGATTTTGCTAGAAGCTATGGTTGCAATGGAATACATATGGGTAAGATTGTGAACTCTACAAGACAATTAAAACAGATATTCCCTCTGCACCTCCACGTGGCTCCTGGGCAGGACCAGTGGGACAGGGCTCAATATTGAAAGAAAAACTGCAGTATTTAGGGGAGGAATTTGCCACCTAGAGCCTGTCCAGTCCATGCATGGGTGGGCCCTAAGTGGTCTTATAGACATGAAGGCTTTGAACCTTTTTTCAAGGGAAAAAAGAGAGAGATTCCATATGCCATTCTGGAGTAGCAAAGTTTTTTAGAGCAGTGAAAATACTTTATATGACATTATAATGATAGATATCTATGTCCTTATACTTTTGTCCAAACTAAGGTGAACCACGGACTTTGGTGATTATGATGTGTCAAAGTACGTTCATCCTTAGTTTAAAAAAAAAAACACCTCTCTGGTAAATAAAATAACGACTATGCATATATGTGGAGATGGGGTATGTGGGAAATTTCTGTGATTTCCTGTCAATTTTGTTGTAAACCTAAAATTGCTTTTAAAAAAAAGTCTTAACAAGAAAACTCAGGGCAGACATTTTTGGCAAAACTTTGGTTTCAGTTATATACATATATATGTGTGTATGTTGGATTGTGATGTAAAATGTATTTTTAGGTCAAAAACGTTTGCAAGCCCCTGTAGTTAAGTTACACTGGCAAATAAAAGCAAACATTAACCTCAAAAAAAAAAAACCCAGATATTAAAATAAATAACCCCAAGTAATTATATAATCTCAATCAAAAGTAAGGGATCTAAAAGAAAAGAAAATTAGAAGATGCTAAAAAGAGTAAAAAACAGAGGCATCCATATATATATACTTAGTCTGGGGCACAGGTGTGTGTGGGTGCCCACAAAGGGGGTTTCCAAGTTATTTACTTGGGAGAAGGAGAAGAAAAAGGGACAGTAGAAGCCAACACTGCTTCAGGCTTGTGAAGGCCTACAGGTAGAATGGAGCTTGACCCTGCTAAAGAATTAAAAGGAACTAAAGAGGGCCAGATGGAAAGGTGGAGACTGGTGAGACATGAGGCTAAAGATGAAATGAAAAAAGAAAAGAAAGAAAAAACCCCATATCATTCAGAGCCTTTTGAACCTTACTAGGGATTTGGGTCACCTTTCTAAGAGCCATGATGTGTCAATAAAAGAGGATTGATATGCTCAGATTTGGCTCCAACATCAGTAATAAATTTAAGTAAGACATATAGGTAAATAATATTTTATTATTAAAATAATCCTTAAGAGTAGTTGGTGATGGTAGAGATTACGAGAAGCAGATAGATCTGAGTAGTAGTTAGGGATCAATAGTAAGTTACAGAATTACCCTCACCTTACCACCTATTCCAGTTAAAAACCACAAGACTTGGTCCTATGGAAGCTAACAAAGATGGAGATGGAAAGAATGATACACAGGCTTCTACAATCAGATGAATAATGAAATCATTTACTAAGAGAAAGAACCCCCCTGCATGAAGAACAAGTTGGGGGAAAATATGTGTGATTTTGGATTTATTAGGGTCAAGGTGTTTTTAAGACATATAAGTAGAGATATTCAGTAGGTAGATGGATGGATTGGATGGACAAATAGATGGATGGATGGATGCATGATGTGCCTGGTGTTGAGAAAAGTGGTCTAGACTCAAGAGAAACATTTGGGAGTCTACAGCATGTTGATTATAACAGAAGCCATACTATGAATGAAACCACTTAGGAAGAGAGAAAAGTAAAAAGAATAGGGAGGACTTTGAGCCCTGAGGAATTCCCAACATTTAGAACCATGCAGGAGAATGTCTGCTGTCAACTTCGAGAGGGAATAGCATAATAAGATGAAAATCTTTCCTGGACAGCAAAGGGAAGAAAAAGTGTCAAGATGGAGGTGTAGAATGCTGTGGAATGCTAACCTGTGGGATGCTGCTGAGAGATTAAGAAAAAATGAGGATTGAGACATGTCCTTAGGATTTTGTGGCATCAAGGTCATTGGTACAGACCTTGTACAACAGAGAAGTAAGGATTAGAAACCTGACAAGGTGGGCTGAGAAGAGAAAGAGAAGCAAGAAAATGAGCATACTAAGGACGTGAAGGGGATACAGAGAAGAATAGTAGCTGAGGAGCCAAGTGGGATGGGGAATTTTTAGTTGTTTACTCATTGCTTTCATTGTTGTTCTTATTGTCTGTTATTGTTTTTCAGATGAAAAAGACTTAAAGGAGATTTAAATGTTAATAAGCAGTGAAGAAAGACAATTAAAAACACAGGTGAGAGAAGGAATGAATGAAAGGGTCAAATTCCTGAGAAGGTAGAGGCTTGAGGCATAGAATCGACATTCCATAGGAGAAAAACATCCTCTATTTTAACAGGAGGAACAGGCAAGAGAAGGGTGCTGGGGAGTTGTATTGTAGATGTGGTGGAGGATGTTAAAGTTCCTCCTGATGACTCTGATTTTCTCTACTAATTAAAATGTGAGGCCAACTGCTGAGAGTGAGAGACAAGGCAGGAAAAAATATCAGAAGTTTGTAAAGTCGAGAAAGAGTGGAATATGATGCAGAGTAGAGGGCCTGCTCGAATTCCATGAGCATGAATCTATAAATTAAGGAGTTTTACCTCATTATTATACATATTCTAACATTGTAGAGAAACTCTGTTCTACAGGAACATGACATCATAAAAAGCTTATATCCTCCACACAATCACTTTAATAAGAGTTCATTGTATTTTAAGAAATCTTATGATTCTACAATTCATGTTATTCATATACAATACAACCAAAATTGATTTGAGAAAAAAGAGGATAATTTTTTTGTTTAGGATGTTGTTTTCCAAATATGACAAATTTCCACCAATTTGAGTAGACTGCGATGACTACATTTTCAAATTGGTGAATTGTCCATATGGATGAAGGAATATTTAACTTACCAGGATTTAACTGTAGACACTGCTGACCTAGTTTTCTCTCTTTGCCCCTCTATAAACTAACACTGGGTTACAAATTTACCGCATAGAGCTCTGCCTTAATAAATAGCTAAGACAGCACTGAGCACAGAGCAAATGCCAAATAAATAATTGCTATTTGATAAAAATGGTTCTTATCAGCATGGTCAGTATTTGTATGTTAAAGAATGCTTCCAGGGGGCTTAAAAATAGTTTGCTCTCTTAAATGAGTTAAACATACCCACAGAAATCATGTTGACACTACCCACTTGCTTAGCAGAGATAAACATTAGTCCAAGCTGAATTCTTTTAATTTCAAAAATTTGGCATTAGAATTAAGAAAGCTTCATTGCTGCAAAAAATATTTTGGTATAAATAAGTTACAGAATCACCCTCACACTACTCACCATTTCAGGATACTGGGGGAGGTGTAGTGGAATGGAGGATTATTCCTTAGATGACATTTTCGTTTCAGGCTGACCACAGTCCAGTGGTTATTAGCAAATTAAATAAAGGTAACAAAGACCCACACTATCCTGGCACGGAAATATTGATTGTGTATCAGAGATCATCTATTCTCACCCAACAGGACTGGAAACAGTATTCACTGATGTTGTTGTAAATTGCTCATTAATCAAAATGGATTTTATTGAGCATCCATAGTGAGCAAAGCCTGCACTAAGTGATTCAAATTAACAGGTTGCCTAGTAACCATAAAATGGAAAAATTCCCCTGTGAAGGTTAAAATTAAATGAAAGGCAGATAAGAAAACACTATCTTTGATGGCATCTAACTATTTCATAAGGGATTTTTCTGCCATTATAGATATTTTCTTTTAAAGATAATATTCATTCATTCACTCATTTAATGATTCATTCATTTTGTAACTGAGTCACAACTATGATTATGTAAGGTCCTTTGCTTGATGCAATAAGGGAAACAAATATGAGTCAATATTGACCATGGAAACATGAGTCGTAGCAAATTTACCAAGCAAGAACTGGACTTTTGTTAATCTTTATTTAATGAGCCTAGTACTACAGCAATATTATTCTTTATTCCATATAAATCTTTTGCCATGGAGACATTAGTAAAATGCTCCTTGGAAAGAGAATCCTTCTTTTCTGGCTGAGTTGTAAAATCCTGTTGAAAATAGATTTACTAATAAGTTGCCTTCATACTTAAATTAAATCAGAGGATATAATAAAATTTTTTTCTTTTGGTCAGGATGAGGCCTATTTTGCACTAACTCATCTAGTTAATAATAATAATAATAAAACACAGAAAAGGAACTATCATCCATACTTAACTGTGATTTTCTGAGAAAATACATATTCTATATCCATGAATGACACTGCCAGTTACAAACAACACCCTCAAGCTGCTCCAAATGGCAAGCAGTCCTCCAATAAGAGGGCTAATGACCAAATGTAGGTGGGAGGCAGGACCATTTGTTAAAACCTAAGACAAATCGCAGGTGGTGTTGCATAGAAATCCCTCTGAGGATATAAGGGCATGCCTCATAGATGCTCCCTGTTCAACAATAGGGTTTGTAAGAATCTCAAGGACGTTGTCTTGTAGAAGTCTCATAAGGAGCACAAGGTAGAGAAGAGATTATCTGGAATATAAGCTTTCATCTAATGGAGTGAAGTATAAATTGAAACACAAACAGTCCACAGAGTTTTAAAAGAAAACATATCTAATTGAACTTGAAGGAACAGAGATAATATAAAATGAAAAGAGGTCGTTTGACCCTAATCTTTTGCAGACAGTAAGCAGGTAAGAAAGAAATTCAGCTGTAAACATAGGTTTCTTTTATTGGAAAAGGAAGAATGAATCTGAGGGCAGAACTAACAGCCATAGACAACAATTCCTACACCATAGTATTAAGACTTAATCAAGGAATTAGATTCAGAATTGCCACAGACAAGTGATTGCTGTGTAACCTGTTTTCCCTGTATTTGAATGGCAGTGTCCATTGTGGTTTTCCTATGCCTTTCCCACTATAACACGTTGAGTATGTGGGAGAGGAGACTGGTAGCTTGTTTCTTTACTTCAAAGGTCATCATTGCCAAGAGAAAAGGTAGTCAAGGACCTGTACCATAAGAACTGCACCTGGGAGACTCATGTACACCTGAACTCAGACTCAAGAGTTCATGCTGTAATGGACTGATGTTTGGGAATCCTGAAGGAAGAAATGAGTGTAATTTGCATAGGATTCAGCAGCAGAGTTGTTCTGAGCCTAATCAGCCTTGTTACCTGAGTCTATGTCTTTTTCATATCTGTATCCTTAGCATGCAGAACAGTGCCTGGCACATGAAGGAACTCAATTAGTTTTTGATTGTTTAATGAATAAATCCCCGTTTTCTTCTTTAGTGTTTTCATTCCTGCTTCCACTACCTCAACACACTGCTAACTCCACCTCATCATTAAAGCTTTTTAAATTTTCATACATATATGCCCTCTATTTTCCTGTGTTAAGTGAGCTTTGCCCCTGATTTCCCCACTATTTCCCCATGACCTCTCCTATGGAGGATTTTTTCATTCTTTTCAACTCTCATTCTTATCAACTCTCAGCATTTCTTCACTTGCTTCTGGATCACTCACTATTCTACCTTCATCCAAAATGTGCTGCTTATCTGAAAATTATGCTATCCTATTATATAACATTCTTTTTTTGATTTTATTGTTATCATGTGGACTTTCAGACATACCTCCACATTTCTTGAGAATTTCAGTACTTGCCTCGCACTTTCTACTCCACTTCCTCTCCTAATCTAATGCAGAAGTATAACATAGTGTTTAAGAATACAAGTTGGACAACCCAAGTTCACATCCCACAACCATCCCTTGTTAATATGTGACCTTGGGAGGTTACCAAATATTTCAATGCCTCACTTTTCTCATCTGTAAAGTGAGAATAATGATATTATTACCTTACAGCATTATATGAAATAATGTACATAAAGCACTTAGAACAGTATCTAGTATATAGTAAATGCTCAATAAACTATTCCCATGATTATGCTCTCACCTCATCCTAAAATCTTCCTTCTGCGTGCTTATGGTTCATAAAACACCACAGCCTCAATGCTTCTCAATACTTGTTAACTTCTATAAAATTCCACAGCCTATTATTTAAAATGGCATTTCTGAATTTTACTTTAACCCTTCTCAACATCTAGCTCTTCTTTTCAGCCAATAATTTTTTGTATTACTCAGAAAATGAACCCACCTGAAAATATGTATTTCAGATTTTCTTAGTATTCACAATGCTCTATTTTCCTCTTCTCTCTGATAGAAGCAATATCTGTGTTTTCTTAGATTGGCTTAGTCTTAATTTCTACCCATTCAATTTTTTTACTCTTTGTCTTCAATCCCTTGCTCTCCACCACCAAATTCCTCTAACTTCTAAACTTGACCAAGTCTTACTTATCTTAAAATAAACTAGCCATTTCTCCCTTGTACTACTTTCTTATGTTACCATCACATCTCTTCTTCTAATCCTCTAGTAAGAATAATCTGTATTCTCCACTTTCATTTCTTTATTTTGCATTTTCCAGTTTTATCATTAATTTCTAGAAATCTGGTTTTATCATATCACTCCTTAAACTTATTTTTCAAAGATAAGCAGCAACTGGATTAACAACAACAAAAAAGCATCTCCCTAGAACTTCTCCTACAATTTCTTTGCAGCTTTGAATATGCTGACCCACCTGAAGATATCCTCCCTCATTAGCTTTCCTGTGACTACTCTGCATTGTTTCTTAGAGGCAGCAGCGAAGTAACAGAAAGCAAATATGATGGTAGCCAAAAACTCATGTTCAAGTAAAGGACCCCCACCCAATGTATTAAATGAGACACTTAGCTCCAATTTCCTGATCAGTAAAATAGGCATAAGATTTGTTTGCCTTGTTCATTAGCTTATAATGCAAGTAAATAAAATAAAGGTTCTGAAAAATATCATAAAAGAGATAAAATACACGAAGTAGCTGAGTATGCTTTGATAACCTGAAAACAGAAACGATACAGAGAAGTATATTAAAGGACCCTTGCTACCAAATCTACTATGAAGCTCTAAAAGACCCAAAGCTTTGTATCTGACCTAGAAGGTGTTTTACTATTAAGAGATTTCAGACACACACACACCTTTTCAGAGTGTCTTCACCACAGCAAGTGCAACTTCCATGAAGGCTCTTGCCAAGAAGTTAAGAGATTTCACATCACAGAGAAATATATACAGGATCTTGTGGTGGCTCACAGCGAAAGAGAATGTGACAATGAATGTATGTATTTTCATGTATAACTGAAAAATTGTGCTCTACACTGGAATTTGACACAACATTGTAAAATTACTATAACTCAATTAAAAAAATGTTTATATATATATTTAAAAAACCCTCTGACTTACCTGAACTCCAAAATGCAAAAAAAAGAAAAGAAAAGAAAAAAGAAAAGAAAGGAAGTGAAGAGAAGAGAAGAGAAGAGAAGAGAAGAGAAGAGAAGAGAAGAGAAGAGAAGAGAAGAGATGAGATGAAACCATTGTGACTACATTGGGGCACTTCCATTTTTAAAATATTGTGGGAAACCAAAATATTAATGATACATCTTCACATATACAAGCATGCAAATTGAATTGGTCTAAATGTTAGTAAGAAACATTACCAGTTCTTGGAGAAGGGGCCCTTGCAATTTCTAAGGAGCAAGGTTTCTTTGTAACTGCTGTGTCCATGAGATCACATAGAAAGTTCTCATTTTCTGAAGGAAATGTATCCAGTGAAGCAGATGGTACAATTTCCATAGTGTAATTCCTCTTCTTTGGATAGGACTCCTGAAAGGAAGGAGAAAAATAAAAATAGCTTTGTGATAAAGATACAGCCTGTTTAAAAGGTAATAAGGTTCATCAGTTCTTTCAAAAGTGATCAAGAGGTGGTGATTTATTTGTTTGAAAAAGTTATGCAATCATGTAACCCCAATAATATCAGTGATCTTTTTAGAAGGGTACTTATAATTTGGTTCTCTTGAATTTATCACTGTACTAGTAAAATTCTTGATCTCTTTATGTAATATATGTGTACTTTCTACTATATGTGGCATAGGCTGTTGTTTAACTAATCAACTACTATTTCTAAGACTCTACTCCTTTGCCTGCTTCCTAGAGATAGCCATATAACTCAGTATTTGGCCAGTTAGATATAAGAGGAAGTTTGCTGGAAGTCTTCAGGAAAATTTTTTCTCCTCAGAGAAAATAAATGCAAAGAGGCTTTTTCAGAGCCTTGGCCATCCTCAGCTTCCTCTCTCTGGATGCAGTTTTGATGTCTGTGGCTAGGCAGTAAGCCTAGAATCAAAAAGGTAACAGGCCAAGAATGGCAACAGAAGGATAAAGAACCTAGGACCTTTATGTCATTGAGCTGCTCAAATAGCCCCAGGACCAGTTTTTGCAGGCTTCATAAGCAAATATTAAAGTTCTTATTGTTTGAGTAATTGCTAATTGGGTTTCCAATCATTTAGAGGTAAATATGTTCCCACCCAACACTATCTTTGTGAATACTGTTAACCAATATACTAAGGTTACTCTTTTCAGGTTAGGATAAAATTAAGGTCTAATTCTGTATTATAGATTCTTCAATATATTCTAAAAATTGGAATTTACTTCATTTTATAAGGTCTTAATTTCTTGTACAAGGTGTAACAGTCAACAAATATTTATTAGGCTTCTATCATAGACATTTAGGACTGTGCTAACTGCTAGAGATTAAAAAAAAAAAAACTAATAAGATATAAGCCTTGCCCTCAGAGAGTTCACAGTATACTCAAAAAGAAAAACAGATTATCTGCATGATGAATTTCACAATGAATCATGTTTGGCTTTTGATATTTTTTACCTTTATAAAGTATACTTCACTATCAAAAGAAAAAGAAATCACTTCTTAAAAATTTTCCAAGATATATCCAAGGGTTGGTAAAGATTTAGTAAAGCTAAATTGGTAAAGCTCCTATTTTTCTCTATAATGATATTTACAGTACAGTAGAATAAGTATTCAAGGTCAGTGTAATTGCTTTCAGACCACACCAGACCCTCACACATCAAAGAGTCAATTATATTCACTCTACTCTATTGAAAGCAGGAAATTGGGAGTAATTTATTTTTAACAACAAACGGTGAGAAAGTTGAAAGCATCCAGAGGAAAGCAATCAGGATGGTATATGATTTAAAAACCATGTCACAGAAGAAATGATGAAAGGAACTGCAGTGTTCTAACCCGGAAAATTCTAACAGCAGCATAATAGTTTTCTCGACATATTTGAAAGGCTATCCCTCAAGAGCTATCCCACAAAGCAGGGAAGGGGAGAGGTTGCTGTGGTAGATTTATTCTAAAGTTCATAAAGGCAGAACAAAGACCAATGTTTATAAGTCAAGGAGGGTAAATTTGGGTCAACACAAAAAATAATTTTCTGTGAATTAACAATATTGCTTATCTTCTAAAATAAAAATGCTCTAATGTAACAATTAGCTAAAAAAAATAGCACTAGAAAGCAACAGAAGGAATTTCTCATAACTGGAAATGTTTACACAGAACGATCTATTAATAAAATTATGTATAAAACACACTGTTCAATGAATACACCAGATGACTGTAAACTCCATGAAGGCTGGGATTTGTCTTGTTCACCCCTCCATCCTCAGAATCTAATACAACTCCTGCCACATAATGGGTGCTCAATAAATATTTACTGATCAACTAAATAGTCAGTTTCTAATATCCTTTCAAACAAATCTAAACACCAGTTAGGAAAAGGATAATGCCTTTTTAATTTGTAAAGTACCCTACTTTTCTGTTTTCCATTATCGTTTACTGTCTTGCATGTCAAAAATGAAAAAGTGAGATTACAGTAAGATTGTAATGAGTCTATGAAAAAAGAGTCTCCAGCTTAAACCCTGGTGCATCCTAAAATTAAATTAATCAGAACAACCTATTCTTCACGGATTTCGTTAAGTTGGACTTTTACTGTGTTTATAAAGAATTATGAGGATTTTAAAGGCTTTGAAATTTAACCACACAGGATGAGTTAGTAGATTAAGTGTATACAATTATTAGAGAAATATTAGAAAATATACAGAGAAAACGTCACATGAAAACCCAGCATGCTCAGATAACTAATAGTAACATTTTGGTGTATATTCTCCCAGATGGCTTCCCTCTGTAAACGTGTATGTGGACATGTGGGTGTGTGCAAAGGAAAGACAAACTATTTTAAACAATAATGAAGTATACCCTCTTCTGCTTCCTAAGGGAGTGCCATCATTTCTCACTGGTGCAGAAGTCGGTAGTACACACATGGCTTCCTATGGAAAGTGAAAGGCCCAAGAGAAGGGGATAGTACAACAAAGATCGTAAAACTATACTTTTGTACCCAAATATTTCATATTGCCAAAAAAGTGGGACATTCAACAAAGTACCTGACAAGTATCCCTCAAAAGAGTACATATGAAATTACAAAATAATAAAATAAATACACGAATGTTCATGTTTAAGAGATAAAACATTACCACTGAAATTCACCCCTCCCATCCCACGTTCCCCTTTGCATTCCCAGCCTCTCCCTCCCCAGCCATGGCTAAATCTTTTTCTGAACTTTGTGTTTATAATCCCCTGGATTGTTGTTAAAATTTAACTACATATGTAAGTATCAATAAAAAAAATAAACTGTCTCATACTGTATGCTTTTGAACTTAATATATATAATATAAAATGCTCTTGTCCTTGTGTGACTTTTTTCAATCAATATTGTATTTCTGAGTTTCATTTATTTTCAGTGTGACACAGGAGTCCACCATACAGGTATACAAATTCATTTACACATTCTCCTGACAATGGACTTTAAGACATTTCCCAGATTTTTTTTATTAAGGACAATGTTGCTATGAATATTCCTGTACAACGTACCTTGGTACATGTAATCAGGGTACATTACCTATTCCAGTAGTCATGGGGCAGAGAATCAAGAACAGACATAAGATGGGAAAAATGAATGAAAGCAAGAGTTCTACATAAGGAATTTGCAACAAAAGGTAATCATGAGAACTGAGATTGGATGCCTTGTAGATTCTATAGACATCTTGAGGAGGGCATTGTGTTTTCCCACCCAAAGTAGGGTAAAGGTTCAAGGGATTTTCTGTAAATCTTATGTGAAGATATTATATATAAATATATAAAGGTATTATATATAATGTTTCCCAATTTGATATTTACCTTTAATAATGTATTCTGAACAAGTTTCAAGGACAGATATATGTCTATATGATAAATTTAAGTTCTGATATACACTTGGTCATAATTTATTTAGCCGATCTTATCGTATTGAAATTTTAATGTTTTTCTTTTAAGGGAACACTCTTGTGCATATATCTTTGCTTACACGTTCAACCAGTTCTTTTGAAATAGAATTCCTGTGACAATAGGTATATGCCATATGCTTACATATAACTGAATTTGTTTCTAGACTTTCTAATTGGTTCCATATGTCAGTCTATTCTAGTACCAGAATCGTTCTGTTTTGATTTTCGAAGCCTTAAAATTAATTTTTCTATCTGTAGCATATGTCTCTCCTCATATTCATCCTTATCAAAGCATTCATGATTATCCTCATGTTTATTTTTCAAAAAAAAAAATCTTTAAACATTTTGTCAATTTCCCCTTTTCTTTGTTTCCTGACTGTGAACAAACTTCCATACACCAGCCACTCAAACAGCCTGGGGACTATCTTCATTCCCACTCTTCCTCAACATCATGCTCAGTCATTCCCCAAGTCCCATGTTCAACACTGAATTATCTATCTAAAACACACTCATTTCTCTCCACCCCTGCTACTGCCCTAGTCCAGGTCACCAACACCTGTCATCTGAACTGCTAGAACAACTTGCAAACCAGCCTCCTTGCCTCTAGCCCTGCTTCTCTCCCAATTAACTCACTTTCAAACACTAACATAAAGTTACTAAGTCAGTTAAAATAAATTCATTTTCTTTCATCATAACTTTATTTGATAAGAGAATCAGAAAATGTTCTAGTCATAGTACATGCTGATTCTTTTTAAGCATTTAACTTGGTCTTTCATAATATTCCCGAAATTCCACGCTGAATGATGTCATTAAATGCATTAATAATCCAGATAGTAAATTCATTAAAATAACAAGATCTGGAAGAATAAACTAAAGGTTGAAAATAATCCCATTAATCTATAAGATAAATGGGGTTAATAACTAAAGACATGCTTGTCTAGCACCTAGCAAAGTGCCATGTTCATAGCAGGACTCTAAGAGTATATGCTAAAAAAATATGTAAAATAGTTAACATTTCAGTTAGTGTTTTAAGGTCTGCTTCCTTGACTAGAATTAAAGAATCATAGAGGCAAGGACCACAACCATCTTCTTCACATAATATGCACTTAATGAACATTTGTTGAATGAATGAGATCTCAAAAAATGTTATTCAAAAACTATCACATATTCAAATCACTGTATGAACAGCAACTTACACTTACGAAGTGTTTTATAGTCTGCAAAGTAAATAGTATTTCATTTAGCCACAAGATTCTTATTTAGTTCTCGTAACAATTCTACCAATGTTACTATTATTTCTATCCAGACCCTAAGGCTTGGAATTATTAGGTGTCCAATATTAAACATCTGATTAAAGGAAGTTTCAGGGATCCCACCTAGATCTTATTTCAGCAAATTTAATGTTCATATTATTGTATCACAGACAAAAAGGACTATGACAGATCTTTATTGTCACAACTAAGAGAAACAGGAAACTCTGCACATTATTAGGTAGTCTCCAGCCCTGCCAACTTCTTAGTCTTTGTAAGCCCTCTTCCTTACAGTAGGAAATCTGGATTTTGATATACAGGTTAATTGCCAAAATACTCTCGATGGTAAATTGTGGTAATGGACCAGAGGGACTAAAATAATTGAGAGCCAACAATTTGTGGCTCACTTTTCAAGACTCCATTGTACTAGTCTAGCAAAATTTGGCTCCAATTTGGTTAGCAGTTTTTACTTTTTTCTTGATATTTGGCCTCTATATTTATTCTAATGCCTAGCTCCTGAATCCCAGACTTATTTCTGTGCTTGAAGTTTTATAATGGTAGCACGCCTAAGACTGTGCTCTCTGCCTTGATCTTTGCAAGCTCTCTTCTGATTAATGGCTTGTTCTGAAATCCTGAACAGATCGCTAAGGCTCTGTACTGCCTAACTTCACAGCTCCTGAGAGAATATCCAGCTTTGATGCTTAGGCTTACTTAGTCAGATTTATTCTACCTGTTACAGTTACTTGTACAATGTGTAGACCAAATAGTGCTTCAAAAAGATACATACTAAGAGCACTGTATAAACTAATATTGTGTACCCTCCCCAAGAAAAAAATAAACAATAAAAGTATACATAATATGCTTTCACTTGCTGTTTGCACTGTGTTCCTATAAAAGTTTAAAATCATTGGTGGGGGGCTCAGTCTAACAAGTCAAAGTTTATTAGCGACTAAATATGAGGTCCTATGGTTCAGTACAGAAATTAGTGATAAAGATTCAGCTTGGGAGTATGTAGATTAGCAATACCAAGAAAAAAGAATCAGAAGTTACAGCTGACAGTATGAGTCAGAGTGTAATACACCAGTTAAAGAAAGACATAATGTGGCACTGGCTGATTTAATACAAGAATGATATTTAGATCAGAGAATGTGACAGCCCTCCCTCCCTCTGTGCTAATTAAAATTGGGAATGATCTGGTTTAGGAGTTTCATAAGAGATAGGCTAACTTTATGATGTTGACCATCCTTTGTAAGTTGGTGCAAGATTTTATTCATCAGAAAGGCTGAAGGATACTTGGCCTTCTGATTCATGAAAAACTTTAGCAACAATCAGGGACCTGGGCATTGTCATTTCTCAAAAGCACCAATGATGTGGTTTTTAAAATCAGAAGTAAGGTGACTTAGAGGTTTTCTAGTTTACTTTGACATCTGTGACTTGCCTCTTAACACAGCTCTATTCTTAACCACACAGGGGAAATTGAAGCAGCTCAACCAGCACTGTAGCAAGACCACACTTGGTACACTCAGCTTGGTACTGGGGTCTACATTTGAGGAGGTGTAAAGACCAAATGGACTGTTTTCTCTGGACATGGGTAAGGAAAGCACTGCGTATCAAACTCATGCCATGTGGGGAGGGACTGAAGAAGAAAAGTTGCAGGAAAACACGTATCACAAATATTTGAAAAACAGAAGAGTGACTAGAATTGTTAGAAATAGAGCAGACAGGGAGATTGTAACAAGGAGACAGATTTCAGCCCAAGACAAGCTTTCTAACTATTAGAGCTTCCCAGTAAGAAATAGGCTGTTTAGCAAGCAGCAGGTTCTCTGCCACTGGAAATCTTCAAGCCTATAAGGCATCTCCTGAGAACAGAATACGGTGGCTTGATTTAGATGAGTTTGAAGATGTCAGGTAAATAACAGGAACAGGAATAATAAACAACAGGAATAGTATTGTGTTAGTACTACGATACAAGCTACCTGCATACTTCCACTGCTTCCTCAACTCTTTCTGATAATGGGGAAAGTAAAACAAATGCAAGGGAGTATGTGTTTATGGCTCTTTCGAAGATAGAGATGACTCACAATTCCAAATGACTCAAAGTACATGAAAGCTTTTGTAAGTTGTTTTACTGTTCTGACGTGTTCTGCAATATCAAGAAAAGTATGTCCTAAAGACTTACAGTGACATCCAAATAGGAAGACTGCAACATGAATATGGAATAATAAGAAAAATAAGGAAATGAGAGACTTTGAATGAAGGGAAGAATGAGCGACAATAAGACAGGGAAAGGACCATTGATGACAGTGGTAGGCGGAATAATATTCTCTTAAAGATATTCATGTCCTAATCTCCAAAACCTGTGAATATATTATACCACATGGTAAAAGGGGCTTTTAGATGGGATTAAGGATCTTGAGATGGGGAGATCATCCTGGATTATCCAGGTGGTCCACTGTAATCACAACGGTCATTAAAAGTGAAAGAGAGAAGGAGATTCAGTATTGGACTGATGTAATGTGAGAGACTTGACAGGCCATTGTTGGCTTCAAAGGTATAATATAGGCATGAGTCAAAGAATGAATGCAGATCATAGAAGCTAGAAAAGGCAAGAAAATAGATTCTTCCCTAGAGTCTCCAGAAAAGAATGCAGCCCTACCAGCACCTTGAATTTAGCCCAGTGGGACACATTTTGGACTTCCAGAATCAATAATTAATAAAGTTATGGTCTTTTTAAGCCACCGAGTTTGTGGTAATTGGTTAATGCAGCAATAGGAAACTAATATAATAACACGAGAAGAAGGCAACACAAATTATTAAGAGCTGAGAGAAGAACATTAAAATTGGACTCCAAAGGAAAACTACACCTTGTTATATTTTGATATGACTCAATATTTTAAAGATAGTGATTCTTTCACTTTCACTTAGTTTTAAATTTAATGCAGTCGTATTGCAGTAGTTTCCCTCCCACTCCATCTTGGATCTTGACAAGTAATCCTAAAGTGCACTTGAAAAAATAAATGTCTGACAATAGCTAGGTATCAATTTGAAAAGAGAAAAGTAATGGAGCGGGTAGAGATCAGCATCTATCAGATGTTTAAATAAATCATAAATGGCTCTGGTATAATAATTGGAAGACAATAAATTAGAAGAGAGAATTTTTGAAAAAGCTCCAATGCTTGTGGAAATTTATTATATAATGAAGGTGATATTTCAAATCAGCAGAAAAACAGTTGATTATATAATAATTGCCAATGAGAGAACTGACTAGTCACTTGGAAAGACATAATAAAACTGTATTACTACTTCATTCCTTAAACCAAAATAAATTTCAGATAAATATTTAAAATAATTTTAAAATAATCTTGAAATACGAATGAACTTTGACCAAGAGCTATAACCAGACACATAACCAGAGCTGTAGATAAAGAGATTGATGAATTTGTGTACATACAAACATGAAACTTCTGTAAAGCCATTAAAACATCAAAAAATAAAGAAACATGACAGATTTGGGGAAATTCTTTGACACATGAGACAAAGGGCTAACATCTTTATTACATAAAGAGAGTTACAAATTGCAATAACAGAGATCATCAACTGAAGGGAAAAAGTGAGCAAAGGATAGGAGTAGTTCATGATAAATAGCTAGAAATTTCTAATATGAAAAAATACTTGATCTCATTTATAATTACATATATGTAATTAAAGTAATACATGCTATACCATTCCTGATCAAATTGCTGTAGAATGTACATAGTGTTAGGAAGGATTTGGAAAGACGGGTATTCTGTATACCACTAGTTGAAGTGTGAATTGATGTAAATCTCTTTCAGGCTAATTTGTCAATTGTTAGAGTAGACCTTTAGAAAGCATCAACTCTTGGACTTCTGCCATGTTAAAATTTTTCTTTCACTTGGAACAGATGAGATTGATAAACTGCCATTATTATTCATAGAGCATGGTACTGCAAAGGCATCATTTATATGTATTGCATAATTATCAATCTTGCTGTCTAAACAATTATTTTATACATGCCACATTTAATGCTTCTGTTAAATAATGAAATGAAGGTGGGGAGTATGTGACAAAAGCATGACTCATATCATGAATGAGAACATTTATAATCACATTTTACCAATAACAATCATCTGAGTTGTAAGTGTTATCAAGATATTGTCCCTTCTGGTAAGTGTTACCAATCAATGTCCACAAAGCTTGATTCTTAATTAAGTCTCTCTTGATCAGCCACTTCAAAGTTTAGGTGCCAATTATATATTTGAAACCACAGTGTAAATCTCAGCAGCAAAGTGCTGACAAACCAGTGTTGGTACCAAGAATGTTACTTTAGGTATGTTATAGTTGATTTGTGTCTCCCCAAAATTTATATCGAAGTCCTGACCCCTAGAATGTGATTTTATGTGGAAATATGGGCATTGCAGATGTAATTGGTAAAATCAAGAAGAAGTCATTTAGGGTAAGCCCCATAGAAAGGAAATTTGGAGACAGACACATACTCAGGGAGAACACCATGTGAAAACTTCAGTTATGCTGTCACAAGCCAGGGAATGCCAAAGGTTGCCAACAAAACCACCAGAAGCTAGGGGAAAGGCATAGAACCGATTATTCTTAGAAGCAGCCAGCCCTACTGACACCTTGATTTTCGATTTCTACACTCCAGAACTGTGAGAAAACAAATTGCTGTTGTTTAAGCCATGCAGTCTGTGGTACTTTGTTACAGCAGCCCCAGTAAACTAATACAGGATTTTTTTAAAAAAAGAACTGATTTCAGAAAACTATTGACTAATCTCTTTTAGTGTTCTAAAATCTTTACTCTTGGAAAATAATAATTACTAGTGACTAGCAAGGTAAAGAGGATTATCTCTGTTTTAATAAAATTCCCAAAAGTGTTTCAAAAATCTTAAGTGCACATACTCTTTTACTCAGGAATCTACTTCTAGAAATCTTTTCTACAATTAAACTCACAAATACAAATAAAAATGTATATGTAAAGATGTGTACTAAAGCATTGTTTATAGATTAAGAGGACTGGAAATAATTTTTTGGTTCATTATTAAAATACTGTTTAATAAATATTCATATAAGGAGACACTGTAGTATATATAATGCAGAGGTCCACAGACTTTTAGACTACATAAAGTCTACTTTGGATCATTTTTTAATAACTCAGACTTATTTTCCCCCAAATTTTTACTAAATCAGAATCTCTGACAGTGAGCCTGGAGATTTATGTTTTACAAGTTTCCCAGGTAAAATTAATGCAAATGGTTGATAAAATAGACTTGAAAAACACTGGAACAGTAATGAAAGAGTATGGAGTTATCATCCTAGCTCTGCCATTTTTAGCAAAGTTGCCTTAGCAAATTCTCAGTGTCCTCATCTGCAGTTTTAGAGTATTAACAGGATCTACCTCAAAGGGTTGTTGTTGGTTGTGAATAAATAATAAAATTAATGAAATACTTTTGAAATGAAATGAATTTTGTAAAGTACTTAGTGTCATGCCAAAGTGCCTAAATGCTGAAAAAATGTAGCCATCATTACTATTTAGTCATTCAAAAAATGAAATGAATGTGTAGGTACTGATACATTGAGCTAAAACAAATAAAAAGGGAAAAATAATATATAATGTACATTCATGTCTGTATAAAAAGAAAGTATGCACACATATTTTATACGCATGGAATATTTCTAGAAGGAATGATTAGAAACTCTTGGTGGTTAACATTGGAGAATGTGACCATATTCTCTTTTGTTTTGCTTGATCTTTTTAAAAACTATATATACTTGTTATTTTCAGAGAAAAAAAAAGTCCATAAGTCTAAATACCACCTAAGGAAGATGATGATACCATTTCAAATATATAAGAACTTTGATATTTATTTCTGGTAGTATTGTGTAGAAATTTGCATATCCCAGGTGAAATTGAACATGGTTGGAATCCCAAGAATAATCTTCTTAATAAATTACACAAATGCAACTAAAAATATGTCAAATGCCAAGCAAACTAAATAGGGATCAGCTCAGTACAAATCTTCATAAAAAGATCTAGATAATCTACATAAGGAGTGAAAAGAAATAGAACATAGTTCACCAATAACAAGGTGACAAAGAGAAAAACTACATCTTATGAAACATTATGAGGCTAAGAGACTAAGGAATGCATAGTCTAGGAAGTATTAATTATAGCCAAAAAAAGAGAAGAAAAGCAAAAAAAAAAAAAAAAAACACAAAGAAAGAAACCAAGATTATTTATATGAAAGGATTTCTTTGCAATATGAGGAGTCCAAGCCTCATATTCTTTTTTGGAAAGAGGCAGAAAACAAATTATTAGAAAAATAAACAAACACTGAACTAATAAATAAACTGAAAAATTGAATATTCAAACATAAATAAAGAAATAGGATTCACAACTAGGTATAGGGAGCCAGGAGATAAACCTGTTAAAGCTGTTAGAAAAATAACTGAGATTTAACTTAAGTATTGAGAAGACAAAGGACATCACCAAGTTTATAAGAAGAAACTGCTGGATTGCTGTTGAAGTTAAACAGACATTTGTTTAGTGTTGGTAGGTCTGGTAATAGCGAGGAGCCCTGGGTGACTGCTGAAACTCGGCTTGGGGTCTTTATTCCTGATGTTAGTGAATGTGTGACTTAAAGGGCAAAAGACAAGGCAGACAGAGTAAAATACACTACATATTGCTCCCAGGACATTCACCCAGTCACCTGGGCACAAACTCTTGGAAGCATTTTACTTTCTCCAGTTCCATCATGCTTACTGTTACTATAAAGAAACACTCAGCAAGTTCTGTAAAATTTGCACTTTATAATAACTCCTAAACCCAGTATTACTTTTCTATTTCTATAATCACCAAATTAGTTCAAACTTCATCGGTTCATACCTACGTTACTTTAATAGTCTCCAATCGCCCATCTCTGAGTCTATTCCATTTTTACACAAAGGGTTTCTACCATTTTGAATAATAACACATGTTTTTCAATGTAAAAATTTTTTTACAAATCCCTATATGATAATGTTGGAATTAATTTATAAATTTAAGGAGTACAATAAATGACTTCCTCATTCCCTGCACAAATTATAGGTAGGAGTCCAGGGGTTGAGAAATCTTTTCTGCAAATTGTCAGAGAGTAAATACATTAGGCTTTTCAGGCCATATGATCTTTTTTGCAACTACTCAAGGCTGCTGTTGTAGCAATAAAGAGACACACACAATATGTAAACAGACGAGCTTTGGTCTGCATAATAAGTCAGGTTTGTTTGGCAATTAGCCATCCCATGAATAAAACAGAAGTTTCTGGCAAATGGATTAAAATGTCAGCTTGGGTTAGTGACAGAGCAGACACTAACGTATGTGGCTTAGGTACTACTATACCCAGAATTAGACAGACTAGCCTCAGGTTTCCCAAGTCTGAGCAGGTTCTTCACTGCTAAGCTTGACTGCACATACTCTGTGCCGGTGAGAAGATCACAAAGAGAATTAGTGACACATGATCAGTTTCTGCTCCCAAATTTACAAATCATTTAACTCCTTTGAGGGAGTTAATACATGAGCAAAAAACAGAAAGTTTCTATTTTATTAATCAGAGCAAAACTTATCCACACTTGAAAACAATAAAAATGGATATGTAAGACCTATTATTTATGTAATCTATAGTCGAACTTGGTGCCTGTATAAAATTGCAAGCCCTTTACAGTACCTCTATTGAGCGGTCCAGTTTGAGATCTACAGCTTCATATCATTGCTAAAAAGTAGGTATTATTATTAAAGGACAATAGTAATCATCACATGAATATTTGTTGAATGAAAATATAAATTTTAAAATAATTGTTCTACTTTTCAAGGTTTCCAATGCCTCCTCAAGGATATCTTCCAAACGAAATGTCTGTTAGGATGATGTACTCAGTAATCCTCATTCTGAATGTCACACACCCGCCTCTGTCTTGCTTATGCTGTCATCACCTCTTCTGAGGATCAGGGGCTCCTCTAGGCCTGCAGAAATTCTCCTTTTCTTCACAATCGATCATCAATTTTACTTAGTTCCTGAAGCATTTCATGATTACTACTGCCTACATGGCATTTTTCTTCTCTGAATCTAAAAACAACAGTAATATTCTGTACAGACAATTCAGTATCTCATGACATACTAGATTTTAAGATACTATATTCATACTTGATATTTTTACTGCTAGCTACTTCTAAATTCTGTCTTCCCACAG
The DNA here is from genome assembly GCF_048773025.1 of Camelus bactrianus. NCBI lineage: Eukaryota > Metazoa > Chordata > Mammalia > Artiodactyla > Camelidae > Camelus > Camelus bactrianus. The sequence continues at coordinate 35,981,503 of NC_133550.1, read as the reverse complement.
AGCAAGTGCTCTAAATAGTGCTTTGTTAGAACTCAATACAGCCCAATTCTGGCACAGAGTAGATTCTCAAATTTTTAAAACTTATATTAAATGATTGGATTAACCAATTAACAAGAGGATGAATGAATAAATAATATAAATGACAAACATTAAGAAAAGATAAATCTTGAGAATAAGGAATACAAGCTAAATGGCCTCCCAAAGCCTTCCTCCCATCCTTGTGCTATTTTAACAGAAACATTAATTATAAGAAAACCCCTGTGCAATCACTAACTTCTCTGCTCATGGAGACAAGTAAGATAATACCATAATTGATTTTTGTTATTTTAGCTTCCAAGTAAGGTAAATAATACAAATCTATAATTCAATGTTTTGAAGAATCTGGAAGAACACAAACATTGATGAATAATCTAATTATTTAAAATATTAAAGAAGACTATGGTGCAAAGGCAACATGGAAATTTGTACTGCTATCTCCAGTTTTAGCCTTGTTAGAAGTACATACACAAGTGAACAACTGCATAAGAAATGGTCATAAGTTAGAGGAGAGTCCAGAAATCTAATTTTGATACCACACAGGAATTGACATTTCTCAATTATAGGAATTAAAACAATCGTCTCATTGATAATCATCTCCTTTTTCATTTATTGCTTTCTCTCCTCAAAGACTTTGGAAAAATAAAGGAGAAAAATCATTTGAAAACTAACGATGAATCAACATGCTGACAAAAAAGCATTGTGTTGTAAGAAACAAGGAGTGCTTGAACACAGGATTCTTTCACTTACAAAAGATACACTATTAAAACACATTCTATTAATACATATTCAAAGCTGTGAACCTATCATTTCTACACACAGTAATTAAACCCCAATAACACAAAACTGTAGAATTCTTACATCTGCTTTACCAGAGAATCACTGGTTAGAAAAGTAAGTTAACATAATAAAACATTCTGGAATATCTTTAGACTTAAAAATAAACACCTTTCCTTTTCTTCTCCTTTTTCTAAATTAATGTGATTTAGGAAGCCTTTGATAATATTTAGCCTTTGATAGTATAAAACCCTGGCTTTAAAATATATCACTTATTCATTTAATCTTTATGATCACATGTCTGCAAAGAGCTTAAGGAGAGACTGTTAGTTAAATAAAGGAAATTTTAAGATGTCACAATAAAAAATTGCCACATATCTGCCTTTCTATTGTCCTAATTATTATTACTCTACCATCATCTCTGCAGAGCAGAGCAGCAACATTTATATCTTTTGAAACTCCTCTATTCCCTTACTCCGCAGATCCAGTCCATCACCAAATTCCATGACCAATTCACCCTTGCGTTTCTGAGTCCATAACTGCCATGTTAAGATAGGCCTCAGCATCACACATGTAGATTATTGGCACTGCCTCTAAACTCACCTCCAGCTTCATTTTGCCCTATGCAAAACCAAATCATTAAGATAATCTTTAAGCATCATTATCCTCACATTATTCATGGTCTACGAACTCAAGTACCTTCCAAATACCTTTTATTCAAAACAAAACATTCTAGCTTAGCCTTTAACTCACCAATCTCTTCTACTCTATACCACTTTCCAGTTAACTCCATGCCAGCACTCTGCCTCATCTGAGTTCATCTGCTTATTGGTTCAGCTTAACACTAAATTTAAACATGATTTACTCTTCATCTCTTTTAAAGGCCAGGGAAGAAGCACTTCTGGAAGAAGTAAGGATCTCCAAAAATCCACTCCTCCATAAAACAACAAGAACATTCATAAAAAATGCCAAAAATCAATTCTTTCAGAACTGGAAATTAGCCAAAAGCTTACAACAATCTACGTAGAATCTATTCCAGAAAATCAGCAGAACCTTTGTACAAACGGTGAGAATTGTGGCATTTTAACTTGCCCCATTCCCATTTCCCTCTCCCAAGTTCCACAGGGAAAAAACTAGCAGACTCACAATAGTAAATCTTTAAATCAGCAGCCTAGAAGCCACTAGGCTGTGTGTGTGTGTGTGCGTGCGCGCGTGTGCGTGTGAGTGTGCATGTGCGTGTGTGTGAGATGGGGGTGGTAGTGGTGGGATTAATGGGTTTGGAGTGCTGCAAACATCCTCACATCCACAAATAATTCTCCAGATTTAACATGTTGAGCAGTCCTCTGGAAAAGGCCTATTTACAGGGCTTGTTTTTATCTGACCTGCTGCAGATCTCACTCAGTGAGATAGGCCCTATCCTCTATGTGTTTGTTAAAATGAACTAGCAGCAATTGTTTAAAATTGTAGCTGTTTAACATCACAGTTGCTGGAGCCAGTGAAATCAGTAGTGGCTAATAAAAGACTCTCCAAAAAACTTAAAAGGAAAATCTAGGGAATGAGATGTCTATAGGGGTCTCTGAAAAGCTCCAGCATATTTCTATGGATCAAAAAGTCTATGCACGTGTGCAAGACTGTGTGCATGCCCAGAAAAAATCTAAGAAGACTCTAATCTCTCACCTCTGGTTGAACTTGAAGCTCTGTACAAGGAGCAAGTAAATGCTAAGGCCAATATATAAACTGCCAGAACTGGAAGACATGCCTCAACACACAGAGTCCTTGGCATAGGGAGGCTTATTGGTTCAAGGTATTTAAGGAAATATCTGTCAAATCATAAGGTAACCACTAAGCTAACCAAGCAGACACTTAAGTGGCCACAAATGAAAAACAACTTAGACTTGACAGAATTAATCTAAGAGAGTCATTAAACAGAGAGTAACTACAAAAAACTTTGGGAAGGGATAAATCTGATTTCCAGAGTTGCCATTTTATATTATTTTAAATGTCTAATTTCCAACAAAAATTATAAGACATATAAAGAAATAGAAAGATTAGGCCCATATTTAAGAAGAAAAACCAGTTAACAGATACTGAACTTACTAGATGAAGACTTTGTCATATGTTATAAATATACTCAAATAACCAAAGGAACCACATCTAAAGAATTAAAGAGATCCACATGTAGACATATAATAAAACTATTCAATAACAAAGACAGAGAGAATCATGACAGTAACAAGAAAAAAATGATCATCTTGTAGAAAGAATCCGCAATAAAATTAATAGCTAACTTTCCAGGAATCATGAAGTCTAGAAGGCAGTGCGTTAAAACACTTGAAATGCTGAAAGAAAAAAAATGTCAACCCAGAATTCTATATTCAGGAAAACTATCCTTTATAAATTCAAGACAAATTAAGACATTCCCAGATAAACAACAATTAAGAAAATCTGTTGCTAGTAGACATGCCCTAAAAGAAATACTAAAATACTGAAGGAAGAATTATAGCCTGAAATAGGACACTAGAGAGTAACTCAAATCCTCATGAAGAAGTAAAGAGCATGGGTAAAAGCAGCTACATAGGTAAATATGAAGAACAGTATAAATGAACAGTAATTCCTTTCACTTCATATCTGATTAAAAATAGCTACAAAAAACAGTAATTGTAAATTTGGGTTGATGTGTTTATAATGTACGAAGATGTAAATGAAATCTAGAGTAGTATGAAAATAACTCAAATAGGGGTAGGAAATGAAGCTATATTGGAGCAAAATTTTTAAATACTGTTGAGATTATACTGGTATTCATTCAAAATAAATTATTTTAAGTTAAAATATTAATTGTAATCATAGTACACTCACTAAGAAAATAACAACAAAAAAATAATACAAGAAACACCACAGGAATTAAAATGGTAAACTAGAAAATATCTATTTAACACAAAGGAAGGCAGTAAATGAGGAAAAAAGAAACAGATATATATATAATACATAGGAAACAAATAATAAAATGGCAGGCATAAATCCTACTTTATCTAATTGCATTAAGTGTAAGTGCATTCAACGCTCCAAACAAAGGGCGGAGATTGGCAGGACAGTTTTTTTTTTTTTTAATAATGTAACTACATAGCATCTACAAGAGACATACTTTAAATTCAAGGTCCCTAATATGTTTAAAGTAAAAAGACGGAAAAAGACGCACCATGCAAACAGTAACCCAAAGACAGCTAGAGTGGCTATACTAATATTGAAACTTTAAGAAACAAGAAACAGAAATTGTTGACAGAGATTAAAAATGGAACATTTAATAAATTTATATAAATTAAATGGTCACTCCATCAGGAGGATACAACATATATAAACACAGTCCCAAACAAATGAAGTAAAAACTGACAGAATTGAAGGGAGAAACAGACAATTCAACAATAATAGTTGGAGAATTCAATACCCTACTTTCAATAACAGATAGAATAATTAGACATAATATCAAGAAACAAATTAAAGACTTGAACAGCACCATAAGCCAACTAGATCTAATAGACATCTATAGAGCATTCTACCAAATGCACATACTTCTCAAGTCCACATGAAACATTATCCAGAATAGACTATATGTTGGACCACAAAAGAAGTACCAATACATTTGAAAGAACTAAAATTATACAAAGTATATTCCAAGACCACAAAATAATGAAATTAGAAATCAATAAAAGGAGGAAATAGGAAGTTCACAAACATAAGGAAATTAAATAGCATTTTCCTAAATAACCAATGAGTCAAAGAATAAATCACAAAGGAATTAGAAAATACTTTCAGAGGGCTGAAAAGAACAATACAACATTCCAAAACTTATGGGATGCAGATTAAAAAAGTGCTTAGAGGGAAATGCATACCTATAAACCTATAATAAAAAAAGAAAGATCTCAAATCAATGACACAGTCTTCAAAATTCAGGAACAAGGGGAAAAAAGAAAATCCAAAGTAGTCAGAAGTAATGAGATAATAAAGACTAGATGAAATGAAAATAGAGAATATAAAAACAATAGAGAAAAATCAATAAAACCAAACATTGGATCTTTGAAAATATCAACAAAATTGACAAAAATTGACTGACCAAGACAAAAAGAGAAGACTCAAATTACTAAAATAAGTAGTACAAGAGGGACTATCACTATCAACCTTACCGAAATAAAAAGTATTATAAGAGAATACTATGAATAATTCTATGCCAACAAAGTAGATAAGCTAGATGATGTGCATGAATTCCTAGAAAGATACTAAATACCAAAAGTGACTAAAGAAGAAATAGAAATTCTGAGTAAATCTATAACATGTAAAGAGATAGAATTAGTAGTTTTCAAACTTCCCATAAATATAAGGCCAGATCCAGTTGACTTTAAGGGTGAATTCAACCAAATGTTATAGGAGACCTAAAATTGATCCTTCACAAACTCTTTTAAAATATATAAAAGGAGCAATCAACAAAATTAGAAGGCAACCTATAAAATACAAGAAAATATTTGCAAACCTGTTAAGAGGTTAATATTCAAAATATATAAGAAACTCATATAACTCAGTAGGAAAAAAGAACAACAACCTGATTTTAAAAATGGGTAAAGGATCCAAATAAACATTTTTCCAAAGAATATATACAAAATGACTAACAAGATACATGAAAAAGTACTCAACATCACTAATCATCAGGGAAATGCATGTGCAAACCACAATAAGATATCATCTCATACCTGTTAGAATGGCTATTTCCAAAAAGACGAGGACAACAAGCACTGGTGAGGACATGGAGAAAAGGGAACCCTGTGCACTGTTGACAGGAATGTAAACTGGCATAGTCACTGGAAAAATGTATGCAGGTTCCTCAAAAAATTAAAAATAAAACTACCATATGATCCCACAATCCCATTTCTGGGTATTTATCCAAAGTTAACAAAATCACTATCTTGAAAAGATACCTACACTCCGATGATCATTGTAGCATTATTTATACTAGCCAAGACATATGAACAACCTAAGTATTTGTGAAGGGATGCATGGATAAATAAATTGTCATACACACACACACTCACACACACACACACGGTTAAAAGATAAATGGAAGCATATTAAAAATTTAAGAGTTTATTTGAGCAAAAAATCAATTCTAACTGGGCAACACCAAACTGGAAGTGGTTAGGCTCCACCCTACTGATAAGAACTTGAGGAGAGACTTTTCTAAAGAAAAGGCAGAAACAAGTAAGGAAATTACTCATTGGCTATGTCTCAAAGCCTAGTTGGTTGGTTGTGTTTGATTGTTCTTAGGTTTCAATTTTAACTTTGAGGCATTTAAAAGCTTAGATTTGGTTTGCTTAGTTAAGCTGCCACAGCATTAGAGTCACCTTGGTCTAATGGCCCATTTGTTAATTAATTTAAATATACATATATATGAATATTATTCAGCCATAAAAAAGAAAGAAATTCTGCCATTTGCAACAGCCTGAATGTACTTTGAGGGCATTATTCTAAGTGAAATAAGTTACATACAGAAAGACAAGTACTATTTGATCTCCATTTATACATGGAATCTCAAAAAACTGAACTCACAGACACAGACAGTAGTAGATTGGCGTAATTGGGTTATTAAAGGAATATAATATATTACATAAATTTCATATGAGCAAAATGTGCTTTTCTCCCTGCCACCCATGAAAGAAAGCCTATTAGAGTGAAGTTTAGACCCTAAGAATTATAATTTTATCCAAACCAGAAAATAGTATCTCCCCATAAGTTATTAAAGAACTCTCAGATAGTTTTGTGAAAGAATTTACTTTTATTTCATAGTACTTAGAATCCCATATTGTTCTGATTGTCTCTGGATCAGTGATCTAAATCTCATTCATATATGGGACAGACTCACCAGTCATATTATCACAAAATGCACATTTTTCTTTCTGGAGGTAGAATTTGGTAGAAAAATAAAAAACATTAGGTACTTCTGCTTAAGAGTCTATAACAAACATTTTTTCCAACAACTTACAAGTCTTTTATCTAAGATTTATGGACAGAGAGACATTTATTTTCAAAGCTACTCATGGACACTTGAGCTATATAAATGATTACTAACCTCAGCTTTGGTTTTAAGAAAAAAAAGATGATACTTAAAAATTCAATTATGAACCTGTATGAAATAGCTTTTTAGAGCTGGGAAACCATAGATAGATCCTTCAAAATCTATGTGCCTGAAAGCTAAATATTTAATATTAAAAGAGTAAAACTATCAAAAACTAAAAGAACACAGGAGTAGGATATCAACCTACACTTCAATAGTCACGAATTTAAATACTATCACTGGTAACACAGAACCAAACATGGCCAAATTCCCCTACCTAAACAGCACAGTCTTCAATAATTTTCTGATAGATAAGAATTTAAGAAGCAATAATGCCAACATACCTTTTAAGAAAAAACATGGCACTGATAGGATAAATTCATCACTAAACTGTATATCCAAGAGCAGTTATAATGCTTAGGCCCAAGATAATTGCAAAAGATAAAGTTAATTAACCAAAACTATTATATAATTATTTTTCTGTGCATATATGTAGATGTGTGTGTGCGTGAGTAATCAAAAAATGGCTAACGGTAACTCAACTGGATAGCATTCAGGTCAAAAAAAAAATGTCTAGGCATGATTCTAAAGGCATATACCAACCTTCTGGTAGAAAAAAAAAGGAAGACCAATATGGAACACTCATACTAATAAGAGATACTAAAATTAAATTATCAGTCCAGTAAACACATGAGGAGCGTGTAGTATTAGCAAGACCAAGATCAGATGACATAAAAAGAAAAGCAAAATCTGAATTCCACTGGGGATCAAGATTTGATAGTTGAATTTGAAGATGCTGCTACTATGTTTAAGGAAAAAAAGAAAAAGAATGACTATGATATTCAGTGTTATGAGAAAAGGGGGAAAAAAAGCAAATTCTTTCCCAAAACTACTTTATGTTTGGATTGTGCCACCTACTGCATGGTTATATCTGAATAAGTGTGGGTCATATGTGAATGAGTGTAGTGTTTGTTGACATGGACAAATACTGAAATCAGTAAATTGTGTCAGTCATCAATTATTTCAGTTCTCCCTCCTCAGTTCTGATATCATTAACAACCAATCTGGTAGGTTTTTTTTAATTCCAATTTGTCTTAGATTTTCAGATCCATTTTCTGGAGCAGATTTTAAAGTCCAATGGTCCTGGATCCAAATCCTGGTTACTGTACTTCATTTTGAGTAACAAGTCACTAAAGCCCTGTTAGCTTATTTTTCTTTATTTATTAAATAGGGAATGATACTATCTTTGTCAGAAGGGTTGTTTTGACAATTAAATAAAATATTCTGTGTAAAAGATCTAGCACCATTAACGAAACACAATATGAACTTCCTTTTAGGAAAGCTTCATTACCACTGCCTATGAGCTGCACTAAGCATTTCACAACAAAAGATCCTGGAATATGAGGAGTTATCCACATATTTAGTCAGTCGTGATGGGAAATTAAGAGACAAGAGCAATTATTCCCAACCCTAGCTGGGTGTCTGGAACATCACTGAAGCTTTTAAAAAACACAGAGGTCTGACCTAAATAGAAATTTTTCAAAAGAAGACATATAGGTGGTCAACAGGAACATGAAAAGATGCTCAACATTGCTAATTATTAGAGAAATGCAAATAAAAACCACAATGAGGTGTTACCTCACACGTAGTCAGAATGGATATCATCAAAAAGTCTAACAAATTATAAATGCTGGAGAGGATGTGGAGAAAAGGGAAACCTCCTACACTGTTGATAGAAATTAGTGCAGCCACTATGGAAAATAGTACAGAAGTTCCTTAAAAAACTAAATATAGAGCCACCATATGATCCAGCAATCCCATTCCTGGGCATATATCTGGAAAAGATGAAAACTCGAATTCAAAAAGATACATGCACACCAATGTTCATAGCAGCACTATTTACAATAGCCAAGACATGGAAACAACCCATGTGTCCTACAACAGACAACTGACTTAAGAAGATGTGAGATATATAGATAGATAGATGATATAGATATAGATATTGATATAGATATAGATACAGATATAGACATAGATATAATCAACTATTACTCAGCCATAAAAAAGAATGAAATATTGCCATTTGCAACAACATGGAAGGACCTAGAGAATATTATATTTAGTAAAGTAAACCAGAGAAAGAAAAATATTATATGATATTACTTATATGTGGAATCTAAAAAATAATACAAATGAATCTATATACAAACCTAAACAGACTCACAGACATAGAAAACAAACTTATGGTTACCAAAGAGAAAGGGTAAGGAGGGATAAATTAGGATTATGGGATTAATAGATACAAACTACTATACAGAAAATAGATAAACAGTAAGAATTTACTATATAGCACAGGGAACTATATTCAATATCTTGTAATAACCTATAATGGAAAAGAATCTGAATCACTTTTCTGTACACCTGATACTAACACAATATTGTTAATCAACTACACTTCAATTAAAAAAAAAAAGCATAGAGGTCTGACCTCACCCATGCCCTACCTCCGCTGCAATTTTAATTCAGCAGCTCTGGGGTGAGGTAGAACCTGAGCATCTGTACTTCTGGAAAGCTCCACATCTGATCTTGATGCAGCATAGGCCCATGCTGGTAATCCTTCTACTGCATAGCCCTTTGTAGTTTTCAAAAATCCTCTTTCAAAAGTCCTTCCTCAGGGTTAAAAAAAAACTGCTATTTTAACCCTTCCTCTGCAAAACACTTTCTAGTTATTTATTCTTGTAGTTCCCCTTTGAGCCTTAGCTAAATTACAGATTCTCTTTGGTTATGTGGCTCCATTTGTCATCGGGTGAACTTACTGGAAGTGAGAGAGAAGGCTGCTATAATTCTGAGAACTATTGATGTACTCCTAAAATACTGTTAATTGCACAAGACATTTTAATTATTTGATCCTTTCTTCTTTTAAGGACAAAAAAAAAGACCACTCTAGACACCTGCAAGAAAATGCAAAACTACAGTGTAAGCAAACAGATCAAAGAATGTTTGAGGCCTGAGTATGGAGGTGACTGGTTGCAATGTACATAAGGAAACATTTTCAGATACTAGAAATCCGTATCTTGATTGTGGTGGTAGTTTCAATATAGTATACACTCGTCAAAATTCATCAAATTGCATAACTGCAATTGATGAATTTCACTGTAAATAAATCATATATCAATACAAGACCAAGTAATAAAGTGTCATTAATTAAAAATTAATGTTTAATATTCATTTTCAAAAAGTGGCAATGGTTATATTTCATAAAATATTCACTTTGTATTTTCCTGAAATATTTAGCCTACTTTATTATATTTAACATATACCTTATTTACATAAAGCTTTGCAGGAAACATCTAGTTCCAGAAATGAGAAATGCTTATTGTACCACTACCAAAAATAGTGCTTTGTCAGGAATCAAGTGCTCTAAGACTTAAAGATGAAGAGACACAGCATATGTAGGTATACCCCCAGATTATATCAGTAGTTTTTTGTTACGTATACACAGCATTACTCTGGGAACACCAAAATTAATCACTGCAATCAAAATGTGAGAAGTTTTTTTCATTTTAAAAAGAAACAATATAACTGATTATTCTTGGTATCTGAGCTAAGTAATGAAAAACCTAAAGAAACATGACAAATATAAATGGAAGTGTATAAACTGCCATTTCTTTTCCTCAAAGTAGATCTTGAGGATAGAATGGGGAAAAGAAATTACTACAATAAATTATAAACATTTAAGATTCTCAGTGGGCTTGGCGCTGTGCATAATTCAGTGGCCGTAAGTTAATGAATGGTACTGATTTGAAACATTAAATCTAGCTTCTTTACATTTCCAGTAAATGGTTAACACTATTTTATGATCAGAACTATTTTTCCCCATCAGAATTACTCCATTGATGAATGACTTTTTAGAGTAAATGACTGTGAAGTAAATTGTAAAATTACATAAATCACAGGTAAGCAACAAATAAATTCACAACCTTTTTTTCCCTAATTAATGCTAAATTATTTCTTCAGGATATACAGCATTTTATGAAATTCCCAGGCAGGTTAGATCAACAAATATTAGTGAAACTCCTATATTCTACAACACTATATTCCATGTGGTAGAATAGAAAACAAAAATATTGTGGGATCCCAAGGATTTTTACTTTAATTGAGGAAACAAAGCACAGACATAGACCCAGGTGTACATTACTAATATCATTTCTTCAGGGCAACACTGGCACACAACTGCATATATATATATATATATATATATATGCATATATATATATACCTATTCAGAATCTACCTGTCAATGTTTGGATTGACCAGCTGAGATCCCCTTCCCTGCAAAAGCTAAAATGAAGTGTATCTTTTTGCTCATAAAGAATCTAGAGCCTCTTTTTTCTTTTTCACAATAGTATTCATTTTGGAAAATACACACCTGCCAGAAATAACATTGTAAAAAGGCAGGCATAAAAAGAAGGAAACATAGAAAGAAAAGAAGGATGAATTAGGTATTTAACAATTTATCCAGAAAAGGGCTCCAGCACCTTAATTTTATAATGTCATGAGCATTAGCATATCAAAATTGAGTTAACAACACAAAGTCCTGTGAAATACAGTAATGCATTCCCAAATTCAAATTCTTCTTTTTATGTGAAAATTCTCTATATTAAAATGAATTACTATATATCATTTTTGCAACTAAAAGGATTTTGAATTTAGTCTAAGTTGTTACCAATGAGAATAATTAGAAAAAGTGAGAGCAAGGTATAGAAATACAAAAAGGGAATAAAACAAATGGCTGAGCAGGTAAAGAAGCTTTTGCGTCATATCTAACTATCTTTGTTTTATGAGAAGAGAGGTTGCTGGCACATATATAAAGAATGTCTCCCAGATACTTTATGATCATTTCACTAGGATGACACTGACACTGAGGTGGTGGAAGTCAATAACCAAATGTCGTAACATCAGAATTTGACACAGGATCATATACTGAAAAAGACTTCTTAGTTTGAATATTACCTCCAAAAAAGCAAATAAATGTACAACTATGACACTGAAACTGAGGGAAATAGTCTAAGAAGTTTCTAATGATCAAGTGAACACAAATGGAATCATTTTACAATGCTCATTATTGTTTGTTAAGATGTATAACATGTCACCTCTAACCTTTTATATAGTATTCAGTCTTTATTGTATTATTTTAGTGAATCAGGCTTGTGCATTTAATAACGTCTTTCCTAAATTTATTTGTGACCTCAGTAAAGAGAAAATGAGTCCTAAATTAGATTAGTAGCAATAGCAATTGAAATAGCTCATCACAGAAAATGCTAAGTGTTCTAGCTTCATAATGGTGGATGGTGATGCTTCAAGGCAATTTAGGGGGAAACAGAAGAAGTTTCATGTTTGGATATGTTGCAAAATGAGGCACTTTTGCTGCATCCAAACAAGAGGCTGATATCATGAGTAGTTTTAAATAGGATCTGTAGCTCAGGAAAAATATCTAGGTAGAAAATAGTTGAATCTATGGGATAGACTTGTGGTGAATATCAACATTTAGAGTCTGAAAGGTTAAAGGGAAGTCATCCAGTCAAGCAGTAAAGGAAAGAACCAAAAGGTTAAAGTGATATAGGCACCAAAGGAGGTCAGGGAGTGATTAGAACTAAACAGATCTTCAGCCTAAGTGTACAAGGCTCACGGGTCCAGATGTTATAATGTATTGCCTTGCCTTTATTGTGGAGAAAATCTCGAACTATTAATCTCAAATACAATGAAACAATGCAAAGTTAATACAAAAGAACAAATATCTGAAGTGTCAGCCCTGGAAACAGAAAAAAGAATAGTAAAATGCTACTACTGAGTCTGCAAGACAAATTACAGTGCACACAAAATGCTTTGAGCTAAACACTCTTAGGATTAATAAACTGCCTGGTTATCCAATATAAATTCATGTGATTTATACCAAAGATTCCTCTATGTTCTATAGAGGAAAAATATTCATTTCATCCATTCTTTCTAAAAGGATTTTTTAACTCTGGGAGAAAGTTTATGATAATTAACAGAGGGCTACTAGAAATATGTGTTTAGAGAAAAATTTAATCACTACACATAAAGATGATACATCAGGCCAACTCTCAGTAAAAATTGTATTTTGAGGATTTTTTCCAGAGAAATTACAAGTTGTATTGGATTTTCTAGACCTTTCCTGCAGGGAAGCATATTATACTCTAATTAAATGGTGACCTGGAAGTAAGCATGGAACACATGACCTGCTTCCAGGCTCTTTTCACACTTAGCTCACCCTGAGTTTGATGCCATGATAAATGTCTTAAAAGCCACATCTAATAATAACGTAACGGAGACAATATTTTGTAAATATTAAAACAATGAATATTTCCATTTCCCTACCTATGTTATCACAGTCTCTCAGATAAGATTAGGGGAATATCTAGTCAGTGAGACTTATTCCTCATTTTCCCTGGCACGAACTAGAAACATTTCAAACTCTCCTTAAAGAAAAGCTATGAGGGGACCTCTGCACGGGGCACCTGGGCCCTGACTGCAGAGGGGTGTGTGCCCAGAAGCAGCCTACAGGCCATGGTCACTCCGGGAATTTGGCAGACTTAGATTAGAGACACCCACCAGAAAGCTTCATTGTTGACCTTCTGGGAACTTGTTCCCATGAGAGCAGAACCTCTGTGAAAGAAGAAGAAGGTAAATCTTAAAAAAGAACAAGTAGGGAAAGATTACCTGAGAAAGAGGAAAGCCTAGCCAGGAGCTAATTCCCTTTGCAGATGTTATTATCCCTGTGAGTTCTTGGATAAAGTGAGATAGCAGCCTCAGGTGGAACTCCCCTTTGAGGAGGTGAGATGAGAGTTCAGCTTCTGAAGAAGTGGTCCCTGTATAAGCAGTGAGAGTATGAGATGAAGAGTGGTGCTCTCAGGTCCATGCTTGAGGCCCAGCAGGAAGCTCTGCAGGAGCTGCATCTTGCATCCGAGGGAGTTACATGCAGATGCCATCAAATGCGACCCCAGTCTGTCCTCCTTTGAAAGGGAAAGGCCAGATCACATGCCCCCAGAAGCCGGTACCACAACATCATCAAGGTGTACATACCAGTGGAGTTCAAGAGACAGAACTGCAGTGTGTCCTTAAAACACACTGCTCTTGAGAATCAGAATGACCAGGATTCAAGTCTGCTTTTCACAGAATCATGCATGCATATATGTTAATAAATATGTTATGGAAGGAAGAAAGGAATGCTATGTCCAAAATGATGCACCCAGGCAGTGGGTTAAAAATGGTTCAGAGAGGGATCTGAGTAGAGAAGACTTGGAATTGCCTCCCACAAATCTCCCACAGTTGTAGTGGTATGGGAAATACCATACCAGAAAGGTATCTGGATTCCCTAAGCCCTTCGAAAGTGAGCAAAACACAGCTGAAATTTAAGTGAGTAAACTCAAGTGCTTAAAATCACCAAGTTACTAATTTGCATCAGGATATGTTTACTTCCAGAGACAGTTTTTATCCCTCTCCTTCTCAAAATCCTACAATGGCTTCCAAATACCTATTTAAAAAATTTGAAATTCTGTCATCTAACATTCACCTGTCCCAAGATTTCCAACAATATTCCTCATCACTCCACAATGTAACACATGCAGGTCTTGAATCCTTAATTGTTGATACTTCTCGCTCAGTGACTTGCACCTGCCGGCCTTCTTTTGATCAGGTCATATCCATGGCTAGTTTCAAAATCTATGAAATTACCTAAATTGTCCCTTAAGAAATATAACTTGCCTTTCTGGAATACAGTTTGGGAATCTATACAAAAGTCTTAAAAAATAATAACCTCTGTCCAATGATTCAATTTTTCTGAGTAAATATAATCAAAGATACAAGATTTACGAATAAAGATGTTTATCAGAATCTAATTCATAACAGTAAACTACTAACAACAATCTAAATGAATGTATAGTTCTGAGTCAGGAAAAGAGTGAAAATAAGAATTTCAGTAGGGGGATAGTTAAAAATCTTTCTAGTACATGCTTATAATTAAAACATTTAATCACACAGGAATATGTTCAAGACATAATGTTAAGTGGGAAAAGTGTATAGTATGTATTGAGAAGAAGATTCTAATTTTGAGTATATATGAAAATTGTATGTTTATGTATGTGAATTAACTGAAAAAAAATGCACAAAAATGTTACCTTACTTGTTCATTCCTTCAGAGTCCATTCATTTAAAACACACATACACATTTATTTACTATCTAACTTCTCTAAACAAAACAGCCATGGTCCTTATCCTATGGATTTGGTGGTCTAATGAGGAATACATTTACATGTTATTACTACAAAATTGTATGTATACATTCTTTTTTTTTGTTTATCTGTCTCTATTATAACTGCCAACTCCATAATGGTAGAGATCCTGTTTATCATGGTTGTCACTATATTCCCAGCATCCAGCAGAGTCCAGGTGCATAAATATTTCATGAATGTAGAGGAATCCCAGAGATTAAACAGGAGCATATTAGCAAAGGACCTAAAATAATTTAGGAGGTTTGAAAACTGTCTTGAGGGCAAGTAGCATTTAAAATAAGGCCCTAAAGGATGAGTAAGAATGAGCCAGATGAAGAGGGCTGGGAAGACTGTTCCAGGTAGAAAATAGCTACAGGTTAAGGAAAGAGTGTTAGCTGAATTTGCTGAAGCAAACAATGTTTATTTCAAGGTAAGTGTTTATAGGCAATTTCTTTTTCAAATTTTCTTCAATGAACATGTATTTTCATGGTAATCAGGGAAACAATAGTCTGAACAAAAAAAGATTTAAAATCTCTGACTTCTTGGAGAGCACCCTGACTGTACATGTTTATTTTCTTACTTTGAATTGTCTTTGCGCATAACATACAATACGGAACAAATTATTGCAAATTCAGTGCTCCACTCTAGAAATATCTTGTATTTCCCCTTAGAATTTAAGGCCTTTTAGGTCAATTATAATTTTTCTTTTATTTTTTATCTTCTGTAGCACTGGTACTGTGCTGTGTATCCAATACGTATTTAAAAGCTGGTTAAATAATTTATATATGGATATAAACAATAATTGACCCACGAAATCTATAATTCTGATCTTATTATCTGAAGGCTAGTTATTATTCCAATGACTTTGCAGAACTAATCCCAGAGAAATCAAACAGAATTATTACAATTCCTTTTAGATACATCTTTGCTGAAGAAATTATCTCATTTGATATAAATACTTTATACTTGAATTGGAACAAAAATTAATGCTATTTATTGTCCTAAAATCTCAGGAACAGATGTTTTGATTTCTTTTCAGGATAAAGAGGAAGGAAAAAAATATTCTTATGGTCAAAGTAACCATGACTACAGTTTTCAGACACATAACAAGTGTTATTTTCATACACTTTGTGTTGGTTAAAATAATCCATTCTTATAAATAAAATCTGTTTTGGTGAACCTTCCTTTCATACAGCAACACCATGCTCAAAATTATTCATCAGTCCAAAAACAAATAGCTTCTAGGAGTAATTATTTTTCCCACAGTATGGAAAATTCTTAAGGGAGTAGAGGTGCCTTATCCCCCAAACATTTAGAATAGCTACTTTGGTCCCTTTTAACATTGTTCTTTCCATTCCCAAGGATGGGGAATAATTCTCAGCTTTACCATTCAAGGCCCAGAGTTGAAGGGTGGCACAAATGTGATGGTGGCTGTCAGGGAGAAGGAGGCACAGTGCAGTCCTAGTCAAAGCCAATGGGTCTTGCTCCCCCACACAAATGGAATATAAACTCTCGCATCTATGATGACATTTATAAATAGAGAAAATAATGTGTACAATTATTTAAATTAACACTCAAATGGACTGAAAATGGGTTTACATTTCCAAAGAACCTCTATGAATAAGTAGAGCACTATATTATGCTTTAAGACTCTCCCTCTGTTCGTACTAATATCATGGTGGCTTTATTACTATGAGCATGATGTTTCCCATTAAAGAGGTTTCAGCTCTGTTCATTTTAACAAAACTATATGATTAGAACCATCTTGGTGAATGCTTTAAAGCAAGGAAATGCTCTTTATTATGACAACTAGAATTATGTGAATATGATTTCTAAAGTATTATAGTTGGAAGTGAATGTTCCTGTTATGACAAAGCACCTAATGGAAGGAGATTATTAACTCATTCCTGGGTGGTGAGGGAATTTCATTCTGCTATTTACCCTACAACTCAAAGAAGGTATCTGACCTAATGTCTGAAGAGAGATTGGAAATGAAAAAAAAGTAAAAAGAAATTTATTTTTCTTTTTATCCTTGGCCAGAAATTAGAGAGGAGATTTTGTAATATAGGGTATCAAAAAGTTAAACCACAGAAGACATAGAGGAGGAGGGAGATGGGAAAAAGAGAAGAAAAAAAGATGATGATGATGAAGGATAAAAAGGAAGTAGACTATGTACGTTCTCCTTAAGTGAAGGGGCATTATAGTAATCAAAAAACTATTAACTTTGGTTGTCAGAGACCAAATATAGATAACTGTAGCCAGAATTTTGCAATTCAGAATTTTAGTGTCTTATTGAAAAATGTTTGAAATTCAAAAGCCCAATAAGATAATTTATGAAGAATACCCAAAATCATCTTCATTAATGAAATGATTAGGCATCAGTAAGGAACAGATGTTCTCTGTAATGAATACCACACTATAGCAAATAATTTAAAATACTTAAGGATTCTTCTGATGCAGATACTAGCATATTAATGAAAGAAAACATTGACTTCAACATACGATCCTTAGTTAAAGCAATTCAAATGATCAAGAAGTAATTATAAAACATGAATTGCTAAACTAGTAGAAGACAACATTCACACTTAGTTTCATTTGTTCAATGTGGCAAAATGCACATCTTGTTTCAAAGATGATTTCAAGAAATTTATCAGTTAGGATTAGGATGTGACAACAGCATTTAAATTCCATAGAAATTTATTATAAAGAAACTGCCTACCCTGACATTTCCCCACAGTTAAAGAAAAGCATTCTTATTCACAATGACTAATCTTTCTTTAGTATTTCCGGTTTACAAAGTGCCTATGAACATCATCATTTATGCTAACAACCAGCCTGCGTGAGGAGTGTTATTCACCTATCTCCACAGAGAGGAGGCACAGCGCACAGGTGGTGATGCTAAAGTGCATGCTCTGTCACTGAGTAGTTTGTGACTTTGGGCAAGTTATTTAACTCCCTGAATCTCAATTTTCCTCATGTGTAAAATGGGGGGCATTTATCTGCCTCCTAGGGTTGTTAGAAAGGTTAAATAAGTTGGTAACTGTAAAGTGCTTGGAACAAGTGGTACATAATAAATGATGAAGTTGGCTTTGATTAACACAGATAAGGTTAAAGTTAAAAGAACTGGCTTAAAGCTACATGGTTAATAAATAGAAGAGTTAGAATTCAAATTCTAATCTTTTACATAAAGTCCAGCAATTTTAAACAAGGCTTCAAACTCAATCCAAATACGGTAAAGCAATATGCTATTCCTGAACAAGCATAGATTTTGGTGCTCACTTGGCCTCATATAATAGCTCCACCACTTGGACAAGTCACATAACAACAATTAGCCTCAGATTTACCCATATGTGAAATAGAGACATTAATACATAACTCATATGGTGATATGAGAATTAAATGAAACAACAACTCCATGAGATACAAATTGAAGGACTTCATAAACTGAAAATTGATTCTTGGCAATATTTGGCTTTGTTGGAAATATTTTAGATTAAGAAGTCCCAAAGCCTGTGATGCCAGCACAACAAAGGACATAGAGTTAGAAGGATCTTACCAAGTGTGTTCCCTATTGCAATAGGTATGACTATTTTGACAAACTCTAATAAGCATCTGCTCTGGTAGCATTAGAAAATTGTGTGATAAATAATATAATTACTGGTGTATTTTATTAATTCTTTTCCTATCAAAAAGTAAAAATTAATGAAATGAATATCTCATTTTAAATGCTGAAATACGCAAAATGCATTTTTCTGAAAATGAGAAAGCCTATCAAGAGCATGATGTATCAAGTGATTTTAGAAAATATAAAACCAAGAATGTTCAATTTAATAAGTTAACACTGGCACAGTCTAGCTAAGCCTTCAAGATCATTCCTTTAACTATATGATCCCACAGATTAACTCATATTAAAGGAAAAGGTTTCGAGCAAATCTACCTAGATTAAAAAATGTCCCTATATGATAAATTTTAACACCTTAAAATTAAAACAATTTAAGACACAGCACACATGCTTTGTGCATAATACATGGCATACATCTTTTTTAGTGTTGAAAGTCAGAATTCTTCAATTCTACCACAAAATTAATTGTAGAGAACTTTCTCAACAACTTTCTAAATTACTTAAATTTTGTACGTGTCAACAATCAACAACAGTTTGATTCTTTGTCAAATGATTGACATCAGCTTAAACAGATGCATGGCATCTCTTTAATATGTGTTGCTGAGCTCCAAGTTTAGCTATGAAATAATTTTAAAGCCAGAGACTTCCCTGCCAAAACAAATCATTTAATAAACTCCTTAATATAAACATGTATGTTGTTATTTTCAATATATGTAGATGTGTAGCACTACCATAACAAAGTACCACAAGTTAGTAGAAACAACAGAAAATTGAAAAAACAACAGAAATTTATTCTCTCAGTTCTGGAGATTAGACGAAGTCTGAAGTCAAGGTGTCAGCAGGACCATGTTTCCTCTAAAAGTTTTAGGGAAAGATTCTTCCTTGCTTCTTCCTAACTTCTCATGATACCAGCAATCCCTGGTGTTCCTTGGCTTACACCTGCATTACCCCAATCTCTACCTCCATCATCACATGGCCCTTTTTCGTGTGTGTATCTCTCGGTGTCTTCTCCTCTTGTTATAAAGACACAAGTCATTTTGGATTTAAGACCCATCCTACGCCAGTACGACCTCATATTCACTAATTACCTCTGCAAAGGCCCCATTTCCAGCAAGTCACATTCTGGAGGTTCAGTGGACACAAGGTTTTGGGGAACTATTCAACCCAGTACAGCAGCTATGATACTTATTTCATGTAATTTTAATTTCTAAAGTATGTTTTGTCTGTAAAATTCTGTGATTCCATAATTCTGAGACCAAAACCTATGTCTAGAACAAAAAGGTACATTAAATTTTTTTCTCAAACTTATCAGTTTCCTCATAGATATTTATTACCAAATCAGTTATTACTGTACATAAAAACACCTCTAACTCCTCGTGCTTTTGGACTTTACCCATGTAGATCTTTGATTTAGCTAGATTACTTTGATCCTAGGACAGGGCAAAAAAAAAGTAAGGAAGCATCTATGTTGTTGGGATGAAAGAAGGAGACCAAGAGAGGGCACTGATGAGCAAAGAATAGAATCATTCCTGTAGGATAGATTCCCAGGAGTAGAATTACTGGGTCATATGGTAAATTTATGCTTAACTTTTTAAGAAACTACCAAACTGCTTCATCAAAGTAAGTATGTAATTTTAACAATGCATGAGGGCTTGTTCCTCCACATCCTTTTTATTGCATTCCCCTAATGACTAACGATGTTCCAGGCAGTTTGCTAGGTAGTTAGTATATGTTAGGTGGTAGCTGGGTGGTAGGTTATGTGAATAACACACAGTTATTGCAAAGCATTTAATTTTAGGGAGAAAGAGGGAGATAAAAAGATAATTACACCATAGTATATTACATGAACACACACCATTACATCATATCTTTAACTAAACAGTTTTAGGAAATCTGAACATACTCCCTTAGGAACAGATAGTTTTGCAGAGACTCAAGTAAACAAAGCCCAAGATTATATTCAAGTCATCAGCCTGTCAAGTATTTCTTTTATATACTTCTGATCTTTAAAGCAATCATGTAAGACATTCTCTCAACTACTTCATTTTCTTTGAAAGGCATTTGCAATAGTATGGAGTACAAAGTAACTCTGCATTTAAGTTTCCTCAGGGAAAAATGACCATTATTATTTTAAGAGAATTTCTACAAAGATGATTTCAACAATAATAGATTTTTCCAGTGAATGGTATCAATCATTTTTGATAGACTTTTAAAAATGTCAAATGAGTCCTATAAAACGGAAGCTGAGGCAGATGATAGAATCTCCAGCAATCAGCAATCCTGAACACTTCTTTTAAATAAAACTGCATAGTTCTACACTTCCTGGCCTCTATGACTACAAAGCCATACAAATGAGCTACACACATGAATAAGTTTTCTTTAACTAAATGTTAAATTACTTTTTTTTTTTAAGCCCCTCAGACAGCCTACCTCTGAACTTAACATAAAGTAAAATAGGGGCAAGGAAATGTGGATCTCTTTAATTATTTACAAAGTTGGGAAATATTCTTAAAGACCCTACCAAGAGGAAGGGAATTACCATCTGAGTCTTGCATCCATAATAACTCCATCATGGAGATGAGAACTAATATGCCATCAAATTCTATAGATAAAAAAATATATACTATCACATTTTTGGAAGATGAAGGAAAACCTGATTAGGCATTTTGAGAGCTCCAAGTTAAGAGAATAATGATTTAAGAGCAAGACCTATAGAAAGACACACTTTATTTATTTATTCAGTAAGTACTAATCAAACTATTAGGCACTTGATATAAAAATAATTCTCCCTCTTTCAAAGTGCTCATACTCCAGTTAAGAGACAGTCATGAAAATAATTAAGATACAGTTCTCCATGCATGACTGATGCATTATGCTGTACAACAGAAATTGACAACATTGTAAACTGACTATACTTCAATACAAATATATGTATATAAAATTTTTAAAAAATACAATAAGATATAGTTCTCTAAGTGCAGCTAACATTTATTGAGCACATTCTGAAGGAGTCACAAAATGGCTTCACTGATGCCAAGACAGCTTTCAGAGTTTACTGTGATTGATTAATTTGTTTTCTCGGAGTTCTAACTGACTAATCTGTTTTACTTCTTGCTACTGCTGTTGTTTAATTTGCTTGAATGATTATGTGCTCAGCAACCCCAACCCTATATTTTATGCCCTACCCTAAATAACTTGTATTCAAACCCAGAAGCTATTTTCCAGAAAGAAGGTCATGGAATGGTAACATTGAAGGAACGGCCAGATCCTCAAAAAAAACAAAAAACACAAACAAACAAAAACAAAAACAAAACAAAACAAAAAAAACAAAGAAACTAGGGATCAGAACTTGATAATGCCAAGGCCGCAGGCAACAACCTACTTAATGGACCACCAGAAGTTCCCATGACACAAGATAAACTTTTGTAAAAGACTCTATTGTTCATTATCACTGATATGCTCTGTCCCATTTGCCTATATAATCACCAAGCCCCAACCCCAAGATGGGTTCACAGTTTCCAAGGCATTAGTCTGCTGTGACTCTCCTTTGCTGGGCAAAGCAATAAAGTGGCTCCCTTTTTTGCTCCCAAAACTCTGCCTCCAAGTTTGAATTTGCCTTTTGGGGCACAAAGGCTGATTTTTTGGCAACGACACTATTTGACAGATATATTTATATAGATCATCTCATTCAATCCTCATAACAAACCTACAAAGTTGATACTATTACTATTCCCATTTTATAAAAAAAGAAACAAGCTTAGAGCCACAATTTGTACAAAGTTACTCATCTCTAACTGAATTAAGCGCCT
Organism: Camelus bactrianus; assembly: GCF_048773025.1. Taxonomy (NCBI): domain Eukaryota; kingdom Metazoa; phylum Chordata; class Mammalia; order Artiodactyla; family Camelidae; genus Camelus; species Camelus bactrianus. The sequence goes on along the minus strand of NC_133550.1, from coordinate 35,958,871 downwards.
GTATCCCTAATTATTGAGGTAGCTATAATGCCTTTTATACCACTGTAATAAATGTAGGGATATTAAAAAGCAACAAAACAAACATCAGGAACAATAGGACCAAGTACAGACTTGCCAGAGAGAGTTGGAAAAGATTTCACAGAGTATAATCTAAAAACAAATGGAAATTTTTCCGAGACATAGAGAAGAGGCATTTCATGTTGAGGATCAATAACGTATTAGAGTAGTAAATGTTCAGGGAAATAACAGAGAATTAACCTGACTACAAATTGAATCTATTCCTTTAAGTCTAACCCTTGTGCTCTGCTGCCTGTGCTTAGTCATACTGGTTCTGCACTTTTGTAAAAGAATATTGCCTTTAGCCTGAAATCAACAGGACAGCCCATTCTCAAGGCTCTGACTTTTAAAGGTATAACAGTTTTCCATTCATATAGAAATAAAAAGTTGCCGAACAGAAAATAACATCTGTCTTGTGGGAGGTATATAGGAACATTGTGACCTAGACCTATGTAGACAGCTACAAGAACAAAGGATTTCAGCACCAAGAAGTTTGCAACAACCAGCCACACCTTCTCCTCTTTTAGAATTCATGCTTTTTTTCTTACTAGCTTGGGTAAAATGGTTCTTTGAGATACCAGTTCACCATCTTCTTGGTCTGCTGTCTTTCCAAATAAAGTCATTATTCCTTGTTCCAACAACTTGTTTCTTGATTTATTTGTTTGCCATGAGGTAAGCAGTATGAGCTTGGACCCCATAACAGTTGTACTAATTTCCTATGACTGTTGTAACAAACCACCACACACTTTGTGGCTTAAAAGAATAGAAATGTATTTTCTTACAGTTTTGGAGGCCCAGTAATCTAACATCAGTATCACTGGGCAAAAATCAAGATGTGGGCAGGGTCATGCTCTGGGAGAATTCATCCCTTGCCTCTTCCAGGTTCTGGTAACTGCAAGCATTCCTTGGCTTGTAGCCATATAACTCCAATATTCAAGGCCAGTATCTTGAAATTTCTCTGTGTCTGTAAAATTTACAGCCTACCCAGATAATCCAGGATAACCTTCCTATCTCAAGATCCTTAATTTAATTACATCTACAAAACCCCTCTTTCCAAATAAGGTAACATTTACATTCCAAGAATTGGAACCTAATGTCTTTCCAGGTTGCTTTTCTGCCTACCAGAACAGAGACAGAGTCACTCAGGCTAGTGGAAGTGGAGGGGGCATGGGAGGCATGCAGGGTGTGAGAGGCACGGCAGGTGGGAGAAGTAAGATAGCAGAAGTAGGAAAAGATGCTAGGTGGGTTAAGCAGGGACCAGATGATAACGGACTGGCTATAGAGTTTAATTTTTATCTTACAGGTGATGGGTACAACTGAAGTGTTTTGATTTGCAGCATGACACTGTGATATTTGCCTGTTAGAGAAAGATCCTTACAGAGTTAATATTGAAAAGAAATTAGTAGAAGACAGGAGATTTTTAAGACCCTTAACAATTAATTATTCAGAGAGAAAGGAAGGGATGGATAAAATACGAATATGGCTATTATTGACAGAATGTAAAGAAAAAGACAGGGGAGAACTTAGGATAAATCCTAAATTTCCAGTTTGGGAAAGTGGGTAGAGAGTGCGGGCAAGTGAGGACAAGGAATGCTGGAGGAAGTACAGAGGTGCAGGATGAGTTTGGCTTTCAATCCCCTGGTTTAGAAGTGTCTGTGTAACATCCAAATTAAGATGCTGGTAGATAACTGGATATGTAAGTCTGGAGCACAAGAGAAAGATTTAGAAATTTAGATGTGTACAACTAAATTTAGAAATTTGGAAATTTAGATATAGAAATCATTGGGCATAAGTATGGTTGAAACTAACAAATGGTCCACAACTCTATGTTAGTAGAAACTACTTTTTCGCTGCTATCAATGTGTTTCAAAGCAATTCCTCCATAATTTTTACGCTATCATGAACGCTTCAACTTGGTCTTTGTTGAGTTTTAGCCACCTAGATTGTATCTAATTAGATAACTTCCTTTAGACAGTGCCTGCACCGTTCTGGAAAAGTATTAAAGTCTGCTTTGGAGAAAACAGATTATTTAGTGTTCTATTTATGTCTCGTAATAAATAATTAGGGTCCTAGTGCTAGGAACCTCATCAATGCTGAATAGCCCTGCCAATCCTAAAAAGCTTTGGAAAAGAAAAATTATTACTTATATAAATCCTCTAGAGAACTGATGATGAAAACTTACTCTAGCCCAGTGGTTCTTAAAACTTTCCATCCCATTACTGCCTAAGCCCTACATCATTTCTCCTACAAAAACCAAATCACATAACTGTAGTGTTTTGTAGTGCTGGAAAGGGAAGAAAGAGATTATCATCTTTATGAAAGCAGAGGGTACACTCAATAAATGTTAAAGAGGGAGCACCAGGCAGAGACAGAGAACAAAAAAGCTACAGGAAAGCTGCAGATTCTGAGGATTTAACAAGCAGGCGCTTCTTCGGTCATCAAATCACTATTCATAGATGTGTTGTTCTGGGCCAGACGCCTGCTCTGAGAAACAATGCTGCAGCCATTAGCCTCAGGAGACATCATTCACTCATGCTGGGACACACAGTTAGCTCGGTGAGGGGTTTCAAAACTTAACTGGGTCAAAAATTGCTTCTAAGCAGGTTTTCTTAATTTAATCTAAACTAAAGCTTGAGAAAATTGAAGGAATTCTAAGGCCCTCCAAATTCTACATCTCCAGCCCTATTTATATCACTTCCTTTTTTCAAGTACAAAATCCTTTGTCTCAATGTAAATGAGTTGTGAATTGCTTCCTATAAGACCTAAGAATTCCTGACTAGTTCTCACATAGCTTTTATCCTGCAGCATGTTCCCTTCTCTCTGCTTTCAAAGTTCAGTCATCAGCTTGGGTTCTACTTAATTCATGTAAATTTGCTAGGACCATGCGAGCTATCAATCATAATGCCTCTTCACTATTTCTGCCATAATTGTAAAACTTGGAACTCAGCAAATACTGTCCTGTATTTCCATGTATCTGTTCTACATCCCTAGCCAGATTAAAAGCCCCTTTGGATGGAGTTAACAAAAAATATCTTATTGTGATATCAGTGTCCAATAGGTCTCAACAGATGGGGATGATGAAGATCATCTAAAAGCAGGTTCCAAAATACATTTCAATTTTTTCTTCTAGCCTATGAAGGTGATCTTTAATTTTTACCAAATTTTAAATTTTGTGTAAACCTTTCCAATTAAAATTTCTACCTATTTCTTATCAATATAGTTTTATTTTCATAAATGAGGTTCCCTTGCTATATTTCCTTTAATAACTCTACTCCATCTCTCAAATTTTAACACTGCCTGAAGAAAAAAGATTTTCTATAATAAAATTGTAACTTTAGCTTAATTTTCACAGTATCTCTTTCTATTAATGCACTTAGTAAAAGCAGAAAAAGTAACTAAGAAATTGACTTTCGTGGTATTTTACAAATACAACTGTTAGGTCGTTAGATAAGGAGGGGCACTGGGCAGATAGGTGGAGGAGAGGGAGGATGGTCTAGAAGATGGCATTGTGCCCACCTCCAGCATAAAGGGACTTTACTTCTTCTAAATGAGTGTCAGCAAGAAACCAGTTAGAACCTGACAGCCACCACCAGGTGGTAGCAAAAAGGACTTAACTGGACATGACCAATGCTCATTGTATTATAATTAACATTGCAGTTTAGGCCACCCTCCATGGGTTTTTTCTGTGTATACCATGGGTAAGGACATGTGTAAAGGGGCCAAACATGACTAAGCATTCCAGGGACAAGAGCAGTCAATCAATCAAAACCTCTAAGTGAGGGTATAAGAGAAAGGGGAGACAAAAGCCACTGCTTTTCCTCCCTTGGATTAGCTCACCTCCCATTCTTGGGGGTGTACTTTTCCTTTCCTTTTAAATAAAGCTTTTAAAATCTTTCACTACACAATGCACAGTCTCCTGACTGCAAACTTATCTTTCACGTATGACAAGAACCGGGGTCTTTACCTTTTAGAATAACACAACTTGCTTTGCACACAAACAAATAATGCATCCTAATTTGAAAAGTTGATTTACAAGATTCAGCCTTTTTATGTCAGAGATGCCAGGTGAGTAGAGGCTTGTGACAAGAACAGAAACAGAAAACAGAAATTATTATAGAACTCTTTTCAAGTAAGTCAAGAATATTAATGATTATGCTTTATATTTGACAACTTAACTAAAAGTATATTAGCAAACGTAATGCCTAATAACAGACTAGAAATCAGAGCTAGTAATCACAACACCATTCAGGAAATCCTGATCTAGTATAATGACTTTATTTTACAGATTTTTAAAAATGAAAGTCATAGCCATTAAACGCTATCCAGGTGAGACACTCTAGACAGCTGGCAGAACTGACCCAAACCCAGATCTCCAAATCCTACCTTTTCTCCGTGCATTATATATAATGCATTTAACATAACCATCACTTTACAATTCAAAGTTTCTCCATCAAGGCTAAAATACTCTTTCTTAAAAAGCACCCACTAATATGTATTTCGAGCATACTCAGAGCTTACCTATCACCCTGCCTAAATTTCAGTGTCTCTTTGTTTATAAAATTTAAAATGTTGTAGACTCATAGATAAAGAGAACAAACAGGTGATTGCCAGAGGGGTGGAGGGTGGAGGGCTTAGTGAAATAGATAAGGCAGATTAAGAGTACAAACTTCCAGTCACAAAAATTACTGAGTCACAGGGATGAAATGTGCAGCGTGCAGAATTAGTCAATAATATTGTAATAACTTTGCATGCTGACAGATGGTAAAGAGACTTATTTGTGGTAATATTTTGTAATGTATAGAAATATCAAATCACTACGTTGTGCAGCTGGAACTAACACAGTGGTCAATTATACTTCAATTTTTAAATATTTTTAATTAAAAAGGTAGAATTTGAAAGCCAATAACCTCAGGTCTTTGGGATAGGTGAGACAGGGCCAGCAGCCCCTGAGACTAGATCTGAGACATACCCATTACAGACAAAAATCTCAGATTATGCTATAACAAAACTCCTATGAAATTATTTTTAATTCCCAGTTTGAGGTTTTAAGAAATAATGATAGCGCTTTAATGGAGGCATTAGAAGCAGAATCCTTAATGAGGTAATACATGAGAAAATCAATTCAGAAGTAAGGTTTCTATGATTGAAGAAATCATGCATCTCACATATCATTCTTAATGTATGTTCCTGGAATTTATTATTTAAAGCAAGATTAGTAAAGTATCAATCTGTGAAATTCTACAAGAAATTCATTTCATAGCTTAACTGTTCTTCCTATTATCAGTAACAATTTTTCACACATGAGTTCTCATTTAAATGTTCTGAAGGTCTAAATCAATTGCATTTCAGTAGCACGAAGAATATACTATATATTTTAGCATGAAGAATGTACTATATATTTAGTATTCATGATATTCATTTAAACAAGATAATTAGAACAAATTTGTCAGTGTGAAAAAAATGCCAGTGGATCTGGGGTAATAAGATCTGAAGTCCAACAGCTCCTTTTCTTAAACCTAAAATAATGTAAAGTCATAGAATGTATGGGTTCAAAAAACAGAGATACAGAGTTGATAGAGAAAAATTCTTATTCTAAATTGGAATAATCTTTATCTAAAAAAAGTAAAAGATTTTTGATATATTTTTATTTGACACAGGTTTCATTTTATTTTGTTTTCTGATACAATGTTGGTAACAACTACTACCACAAAATAAAAGCTAACACATCTAAATCTCATTGTGTGCCAGATACAGTTCTGAATACTTTCTCTATAGTCACTCATTTAATTGTCAGAACAAAACTACAAGGAGTATTATTATTATTCTCACTTTATAGTTACTGAAACTGAGGTGCAGAGAGTTTAAGTAACTTGCCCAAAGCCACACAGCCAGTAAGAAACAAACATGGATGGAATCTGAATCCTGGAATTCCAGCCCCAGATTCTGTATCGTTTGAGCAATTACTATACGTCAGGCACTATGCTAAGCTCTTTGCTTACGTTACCCCATTTCAATATGCTGATAAAACTATTTTTAGGATAAAAATCAGCTGTAAACTTATTTTCCTTTCATTTATTTCAAGCCATTATGGATTGTAGGTACACCTCTGAATTTATCAATAAATTTCCAATAAACTTAGAATATAGTCTGTTCCATCAGAAAAGTCAAGGCATTATTCCTTGTATTGCATAAGTATTTAAGTGTGTACAAGCTATCTACTTTCCACTTCTCTGGCCTGTCTTGATCAAGCAGCATAGGCAGTAGAGCCGATAAGAAAAAGATACACTTCACGATGCAGCTCACCCAATAAAGGAGACTGCAATGGAAGGGAAAGCAGAGAGGCCCTTCAAGGAATGGATTAGCAAGCTCTGTCAAGTGATAGCCTGAAGCCCATGTCCTGTGATTAACTGAGTGTCAATGATATAGCATGACATCCTTCAAATTGAGAAACCACTCTGTAGCATTACCACCTACCTTTCCTGAGAAGAGTCAGTCATTTCCTCTGCATGAGGCTAATCAAATTAATTCTCTATTTCTGAGTAAGGAAGCCATTCTCAGTAGAGGAGTTCCATATTCTTTATACTCACAAGTAACACAGGTGCTCCAAAAAGTTTTGAAAATTGAATGTTCTTATATATATAGCATATTTGTGGGACCTCTCCTATTAGATCTCTACTATGTTTACAAGGAAACATGTCCTGTAACTGCCATAATCATGTTTATAGTTTTCAGCTGTGTTTCATCCATGTCTCATGATTTATTTCCTCATCTCAAATCAGTAGTAATATTCCCATGCTTTTCATAATTCAAAGAGACTGAAAACACTCCTTTTGATTTTCTCAATTAATTCCTCCTCAGAAAAAAAATGTTGCTCTGCTTTAAGACTTCTTCTTCCCAGTCTACTATGAAATTAATCTCAAAGAATCTAAAGGATCTTCAGTGAATGGGGAGAGCTCTTACCCATTCTTGCATTCCATCCAGAAAAGTACTTCCTCAGCAATGTTTCCATATCTTAGTGATATACTGTCTCACTGAAAAAAATGTTTATAAAAACTATAGGAAATGTCTGTTAAATAAAAAAGCAGAATTCCAAAGTCTATATACAACATGATGACTACTATATATATGTGTGTATGTGTATATACATGTGTGTATGTGTATATGTGTGTGTGTACACATTCACACACTTGAACAGAAAATAATTCATCAAAATTGTTTCTTTTGGACAGCAGAACTGTCAATAATTTTTTCTTCATTTCCTCACTTTTCTGAAAGAACATATAATACTTTCAATAATAAAAAGTGAGCATATAGTTTGTAGAATACTAACTTACAAGCCAGGGAACAAAACATAAGTTTCTCCCAAAGTTCTGAGATCTCTTTGAATCTAGCCCTACAGCCAACCAAATCTTCCTGACAATTTAGTGTTCTGCTTCAGCAGTTTGTCATTACAAGTACGTATGAACACAGATACATACTTAATATAATCAGGTAAGAGTATACTGGGTAATTTTATGTAAATTACACCAAGTAAACTCTTGCTTAAAATCCTTTGATGATTTCTCATTTGAATTAGAATAAAGTCAAAAGTCTTCCCAGATTTACAAAGGTCAATAAAATATGTAAAAGAAAGGAGTGATAAGAATAGTAGCTGTCTTAGAAGTCTCTTTACAAACATACACAGATAGTTTGCAGTCTTAGGAATTTCATGGTAACAATGCAACTGATATAAATTAATACATATGCAAATAAATACAAATGCTCCTAAATAAAGCTAAGAAGTGAATAAAGATTCACAGGAGAAGATGAGAATGTAAGGGCTTTGTTGATTACAGGCAGTAAGAAGTAAGGGAAAGGATGGGAATTGAGTTCAATGAGTTCAGTAAGATGAGGGTTTGGGTGGTGATAGATGACCTGAGAGAACAGGCACGTAGTGGTGGCTGAAGCATGGTGACATTAGCCCAGGAAGTCTCCTTGCAGAGGGTGAATAATTGGTTCCATGCTTCTCGTCTGAAATATGCCAGGCAGCTTCTCACCAGATAGCCCCCAAAGGAATGACTGAAATTAGGGCATTTATAATCCTCAATTAAAGGATTCTTCCTTAAGTCTATTAAACTTTTATATTGACTGTATTATGGTACATTTTCTTCTATATCAACATGTCATTAAACAGAACAACATGAAAAAGGAATCATGTCACTTATTTCTTATACTCCACAGCATTCAGGTTCTTCCAAATGCTAGGCAATGATCAAAGTCCCCAGAATTTATCTCTTCATGTGCCCCAATATTAAGATATCACAGAGGATTTAAAACTAGTAAAAACAAAATCATTTTTTTTAAATCCAGTAAAGACAAAATATATAAGAATACATTTCAAAGTGACTGTATGTATGGAAAAAAGAACTATGAAACAAGTTAGCATTAAGAAATTACAACACTCATGTTGAAACAGTAATATGAAACAAAATTCTGAAATCAAAAGATAGGCAAAACTGGCAAGCCATTTGATTATCTTGTCTGTGTTCTCGAGGTACAAAACAAAATGATCTTCAACAGAAACACTTCTGATATGCCAAGCCCTTTTTGAGGCTAATTTAAACATATAAGAACTGCCTGAATATGTAAAATTCTCACTGTATATAGATGAAGAAACTGAGGTATTAAAAATGAATCAGCCTTATTAACTGTATTTGAGAAGCTGTGCAAATAGTTGTCTTTGAAATATTCTGACCTGAGAAAATCAGACTGCACTAAGAACTGAATACATATATGTTCCTAAGCTTAATACATATTGCTAAAGCACAAAGCAATTCAAGAGTAAACTATAAACTTAATTATCATAAAATAATCAGCCCCTGAAATAATATTTTTTCAATGTATTTTAGGTAGCCAGTTGTCAACTTGTTGTAATGAAAAATGGCTCATCAAAGGTGTATAACATTCTGTAATTTCTTCTCCACATTTGGGTGACAGTGACAAATTGTTCAAGCTTCCACCTTGTATTCCCATCATCCCTATATGTTTGAAAAATCAATATACCACTTGCAGCCAAATATTACAATTGCAACCTACATTCTTCCTTTTCATTTCTTTTTCCCTTCTCCATCTACCCTACCATTTCCCTTCATTATTACCTACACTTTCTTTCCTCTCCCATCTCACTTGTTCTCTCCCTAAACCTTTATATATCCCCTTCATGACCAACCCCAATTCCTCATCTTTGTACCCAACAAGAAGCAATTTTTTACTCATTTTTCTAATAGGTTAAGCTACAAGCAAGAAGCTGCAGGGGCTGACTGACAGGGATTAGGCTGAATACAAAACCATCCTAGAAAGCTGGGTTTGGTAAGGAGCAGAATAACAGGGGAAGAGGCACATGGAGAAGGGAAGATCATTGACCCAGCTTGAGTAGCGCTGGATTGCAGAATCTGACAGAAGAGTCGCAGTGCATTATCACACCTAGACATATAAACATGCCAGAAATACAGAAAATAACAAGGCTGGTGATATCTTTCATCCCTTTATGGTTATTTCTTCCAGTATAAAATATGCACTGATCAGTAATAGGATATAAAAAGATAATGGAAACCACTTTCTCTTTTCTCTAACAAATTCTCTTACAACTCCTGTTATTTTTACCTGTTTTCAGATTGTAGGATTCTAATAAGTAGAACCAAATCTCAGCTTTGCCACAGAATTAAAGCAAGAAATAGAACTCTTTCTAGGAGTTCATTCAAATTAAATATAGCTTTATTTTTGCTACTATGGTAACTGTAAGAAGTACAACAGATAAAATATTTGTTGATAGAAGCAGAAAACAATATGAGAACAGTTCACAATAAATGGCGATGTCATTTGCCTTTTTTGCATTGTTGACATTTACTTATTAACAGGTTATTAATTAGTCATTTTTAGAACATTTGCATAGAATAGTGGGTAAAACAAAAAGAAATTGAATATATCCTTTAAATACAATAAAGGCTAATGTTTTACATGCTATGTTTTCTGCAGACACTTGACATTTGTCAATTCATTTAATCCTCACAAAACAATGTAGTATTGGAATTATCCTCATTTTACAGATAAGGAAACCAAGACTGATTCAGAGACGCTGGATAGATGGTTAACAAGTAATCAAGATCAAGAGAGAATTCGAACTCAGGTTGCCAAAGAATGCTTTTACACCATTTTAGCTTATCTCCCTATAAGGACACAAAGGAAAATTCAGAATTGAACAAGCATAGCCTGAGTGCCACGTATGCAAGGAATAAAGCCGAGTGTGCTGGAAGATAAACATTTGTCAAACACAGACACTGTCCTCAGACAGCTTATAACCTAAAAGAATAGATATTAGATAACTATATAAATATAATAAAAGGGAGAAATCCATAGATGTCAAAAATAAGTTATCTGAATAGTAAGAGAAAGGAGACTTTCTGTCAGGTGAGGACTGAATAAGACTTTAGGAAGGAAAAAGCATTTGAGTTGGGCCTTAAATCCTATAGAATTAATAGTTTTGCACCAACTAGTTACTCACTAACACTTGGAAGAAGTACCTGTCTCATATACCACAGAGGATACACATCTCATTTAGAATTTAGTTTCTAAAAATCCAGAGTGGTACTATACCAATTCTCATGTGGTTTCAGTTGCTGAGAAACGTGTTTAAGTTGAATGTCTAAAATGATCTCTGTGAAATTGTGCTTTGAGCTTAGAAGTTTAGAAACTGGCACTTTGGAGTCTTGTTACCTATGGAGAAAGCATTTTTTGCCTTTTCTCTAAGCTTCCACTTTTCTGTACAGGATAAAACATTTTCTCACCTGAAAATATTTCCAATTAGACCCAAAGAATGGATTTCACTGTCAGTATTAGGGTTCTAATTTCTTTATTCCATAGACCAGAGGTCAGTAAACTTCAGCAAAATTCCAGCCTACTGCTCATTTTCATAAATAAAGTTCTGTTAAAACACAGCCATTCCCATTTGTTTTCATATCGATTATGGCTGCATTCATATTATAATGGCAAAATTGAGTAATTGCAACAGAGATCATATTGCATCAAAACCTAAAATATTTACTATCTGAGCTTTATAAGAGAGAGTTTGCATAGACAATTCCATTCAGCAAATATTTATTAAGGACTTACAAGGGTAGGTAGCTAGGAGATAGCTAGTGTGGGTTGCTGGCTGAAAGACTGTAGCATCATTAAATCAAGTTAAAAATTAATTCACATTGCATTGTATTATTCATTATAATTAATTATCACATATAAGGAAGGATTTGAACAACTTTAGCTATGGGAAAAAATACAGCAGTGACTCAGGATGTAGTATGATTAGGAAGTGCTCTACTCTTACTATTTCTACTACCAGTTAACATTTATTGAGCATTTACTGAGTGCTATACGTTATTAAAAGCACTTAATCTAAGCAGTATATGTCATTTATTCCTCACTACATGACTAGGATATAGGTGCTATTATTACCCTCATTTTACAAATGATGAAATTAAGACTCAAAGTAATTTATTCTTGAGGTCCCACAGCTTGTATCTGTTAGAACTGGGACTTTATAGAACATGGTTTCATCCCTGAGATACTGAAGCAAAGACTGGACGACTTCTTAAAAGGTATAATGGTTTATACTTTCAAAAGGGAGCAAAAAGCAAAAAGGAACCACATTTAAAAATTTAAGTTGCAGATATTCAACAGCTGAAAAATAAAATATCAGGCAGGGCAAGTAATGAAAGAATAACCCATGCAATTAAAATAGAAAAGAGAAAAACAGAGAAATATGAAATATAATTCTAAGTGTAAATACAGGATCCATTCCTAATCTCAGCTAAGAGCAAACTCAGAATATGCTGGAGGCACTCAAATAATTGGAAGTCTTCATTAATTCTTTTTCTAATAGAAATGATGATCAATTAACATGTAGCAAACATCTCTGACATAAGCAGGCATCCCCTTTTCCAAGGGAGGAAGGGCCTGGCCAACCCATTTCCACACTTTTGTTGAAAAAACATCTGAAGACATAAATGTGAATAATACTCTTAGAAGGCATGATTAAATGATAAAGTGTTAAAAAAAAAAAAAAAGGATGGCCTCTGGACTTTAGGTCCAAATAGACCTGCGGTGGAATATTCACTTCTACTACTTCATAACTGTATCATCATAAACAAGTTAATTGGCTTCTCTGCACCTCAGTTTCGTAATCTAGAAGGCCACTTGTGAGAGATGCTACAGAATGTTATCAAGCAAGCCTTCTCAAAACACATCCCAACCAGGGAATTATTATTCTTCCATTTTTTTCCTCAGGGAAGGTTTTCAAGAGAAAATACTTTCTCATTTATTCCCTTTCCAAATCTGTATATAGACTCCATATGTCTCTTTGGTTTGAAATGCATGAGAAGAAATATTTGTTGTATACCCTCATGGATGGGTAAGTTAATAGATGCTGAAAAATGGAAGAGCATTTCATATACTGGAAAAGACTTATGGAAACTCACAGAATCTGGAAAGCTGATGTGTATTCCAGTTCCCGGCAATTATACTAGTTTTAATTATGACAGAAGAGTAACAGCAACCAGACTGTAGAGATTCTCAAACACCATGTTAATGAATTAAGATCCTGATAAAATCAGCACATCTTGCATATCACTAAAATCTCATAATTTGAAATGTGTCCTACTCTGTCAAAAGATATTCTGTGGTCATGCACTTGTCATCTCTACCATAGCCAAATACTTACTCTTTTTACAAGCTAACTGACTAAAATCCTACCAGTTTCATATATGGCTTTGCCTTCTCTGCTAGGCATAAAGCATTCTTTCTGAATGATGACTCATATTATAAGATTTGAAATAAAACTCTTACAATATTTTTTACAAGTAGCTATTCACATAGTCAGAAAGTGCAGAACAGGATGTTTTGAGAAAGAAACAATCAGAGAGTAAGAAAAAAATTCTTAGGAAGTAAAACTGATAAAATATAAAAATTAATAAAGAATTTGAAAACAGAGAATGAAAAACCAAAGAGATGGAAAAAATGAAAGACAAAGAAGATGAATGTAGGAACTCCAATATCCAACAAATAAATACTCTGGAAAAAGAGAAGTATAAAAATGGAGGAAGAAATAAATCAAAGAGAAAAATAGAAAAAGTATTTCCCCAAGCTGAATAAGGATATAATCTTGATATCAAAAGGGACAATTTACGTGCACCATGATACATTTTAAATGTTAAATAATCAGGTTGATTAGAATGAAAGAAACAACACAATCACAAGGATATTAACCAACTCACGTACTTTTAAGTGTATATCTCCATTATTGCTAACATTCTTTAACGATAAAACAGAACTAGGAAGAGAGATGATAGTATTTACAACCAGGGTTACAGTCTCTCTTATGCTAACCCACAATTTCCCAGTTATTTAACTAGGTTAGATTATGGTGGTGTGTTCCCACATTGCAATGCTTCAACATCATTATGGAAACATATCACTCCATATAAATATAGCCACATAATGGTATGATAATAAAATACAATTAATGTATAATCCAGAGGAAAAAGGGAGGAGTAACTCAGGATCTGAGTAGCAAATGAATAATTTTCAAAGATTTCACAAATTGCATAAAATGATATTATTAAGTCTTAAAATTTGAATATCAACATTTTCTGGTCCCAATTTATGCCCTCCTATTAAGGGCAACCACCAGGTCATCACCCATTCTGGACTCAGCTCACATTGCATACAGGTGATGACATAGAGATCTCATCTTGCAGAGCTGATGAAATAAAAAACTAGGATCTAAGAAGCTTTTGGATTCTAGAGCCTCTCTAAAACACAAGCTATATGACTCAGCCTTCAAGGCATGGGAAATTCAAACCATGAGGCTTCAGAGAAAAGTACAAAGCAAAAATGACCAAAAGGACAGCTTACAGAGTCTGTGAGGTGAAGCTAACCAATATCACAACCTAAATAGAAAGAAAAGTACATGACGGTAAGATACTAGGCAATTGATGGAGTGAAATAAAAGAGAAGCCATCTGATTTTATTTTTAAATGCATTTTCTTTCCACTGGCCAAGAGCCTTGATAAAAAAATTATAATTAGTATTAGCATTCCATCTGTAAATATAAATATGTACCTGAGACTCACTGGTTAAATTTTTGCAGTGTCAGCCCATGGACAAAACTTGGCCAATGTCACAGGATGGAACCTAAATGTGCCCAAGCCTGACAATATATAAGCAGATGTGTAGCTAAAAGAAGAGAGCAGGTGAAGAGGGAGAGGAAAAATGAAAGAAAGACCACAGGAAGTAATAGCCTCATTTTCCAAAATAGAAAGTCAAGAGGTACTGCCTAAAATTGACGAAACATAGCAGAGAAATATAAAATTATTATATAATGTTATTTTAGTACAATATTATTTAAAGCCACCAAGCTAACCAGTCAAAAGATTATCATAAATTTTATTATAAAAAAGAACCAACATTTGGAGGAAGAGAGGAGGGAAATAAAGATAATGCAAGGGATCTCAATCTTTACTCTCAGAGAAATAAGATACATCATTTAAAATGAATGAACCAAGAATAGAGATATACGTATTTAGAAATGTGGTAAGTTTGAGATTCACACTGCAGTGTGACACATTCAATATTTATTGAATGCTTGCTAGGAAGCAGGTACTGTGATAGGTATCAAAAATGTATATATAACTGTGAAACATTACTTTAATGTAGAAATAGTCATATAACCAGAAAATTAACATCATTTGTTAAGTAATATTTTAGTAATAATGTTAAGGGGCTTTTTTTTTATCATAGAAACTAAACGTAGTGCACACAGAATAAAAATTGGGATTCTGAAACCTATTTTCCAAAACCAAAAACCCAGGTAAAAGAACACAGATAGATGAGAACTTAAGAGTAATATTAGAGATACTATGTAAACACATATGGAGGTCTCCAGTTTCAAGATTACTAAATCTACACCACCACCACCCAAAAATGTAATAGTGGATTCAACCAATTTAATAAAAGAAAAAAAATCAAAGGATTATAAACATTGACAAGTCAGAGACATATTACTATTATTTGTAGATGATACAATTGCCTAACTAGAAAATCAACTTAAACATTTCTATAAACCATAGTGTAATTCATAAGATAACAAGGTATAGGGTAAGCATGTGAAAGTTAAGTTGTCCTATCTGCCAGCAATAAGCAGTTAGAAAACACAATAGGGAAAATATCTATTCACAAAAGAAACAAATATTGTAAAATAAACAGGAAAAAACAAGTGTATATAATTGTGTATTAAAAAACTAAACAACTACTTAACAACATAAAAAGAGACTTGAAAAACATATATATTTATATCATGATCCTGACTGGGATGAGTCAGTATTGTAAAAATGCCAACTTTCTCCTAATTAATCTCTAAAATTGACATTGTTCCAATCAAAAGATTATTGGTGGATCTAAAACTAACTATTAATCTTAGAAAAAACTACCTATTACTATTATAAGAAAATATAGGGGGAAACCTTCATGACATTTGATTTGAAAATGATTTCTTGGATATGACACCAACAACAACAATAAAAATAGATTAATGGGACTAAATCAAAATTTAACACTTCTGTGCATCAAAGGACACAATCAACAGAGTGAAAAGGCAAACTATGGAATGGGATGAAATATCTGAAAATAATACATCTGATAAAGGATTAATTTTTAGAATGTATAAAGAATTCTTACAACTCAAGAATAATAAAATAATTCATTTTTAAAATGAACAAGGGACTTGAATAGACATTTATCCAAGGAAGATACACAAATGACCAACAAGCATATAAAAATACGGTCAACATGACTTAATCATTAGAGAAATGCAAATCAACATTACAATGAAATGTCACCTGAAGCCCATTAAAATAGCTAATATTAAAACAACTCAGAAAATAACAAGTGTTGATGAAGATGTGAAGAAACTAGGACCTTTATGCATTGCTGGTGAAAATGAACGAGGGAGGACTATGGGAAACAGTAGGGTCGTTCCTCAAAAAATTAAAAATAGAATTATCATATGATCCAGCAATTCCACCATAGTGTATATATTAAAAAGAATTGGAAGAATACCATAGTGTATATATTAAAAATAGTGTATATATTAAAAGAGAATACCTCTCAAAGAAGTATTTGCACATCCATATTCACAGAAGCATTATTCACATAAGCTAAAAGGTGGAAACCATCCAAGAATCCATCAGTGGATAAATGTATAACGAAATGTGGTATATAGATACAATGCAATATTACTCAGCTTTAAAAAAAGGAAGAAAAGTCTAACACATGCTATAACATGGATAAACCTTGCGGACATTATGCTAAATGAAATGGCCAGACACAAAGACATAAAGACTGTATGATTCCATTTGAATGTGGTACTTAGAGTAGTCAAAAATCATAGAGATACAAAGTAGAATGGTGGTTGTTGCCAAAGCTGGGGGCAGGAAGAAATGGGGAGTTGTTATTTAATGGGTACAAAGTTTCAGTTTTGCAAGATTAAAAAGTTCTGGATATCGCTTGTACAATAAGGTGAATATACATAACACTACTATATATTTAAATGGTTAATATATTATATTGTTATGTGTATTTTGCCACAATATTTTTGAAGTTCAATAGGGAAATGTATGCAAATGTAACATTTAAAATCAATATAGAAAGGCTGGACTATTCAATGAGTGGTGCTGGAACAACTGACCATTAATTTGGGGTGGGGAGGAACCCAGGATAAATTATAGAATTAAAAATATACACACATACACATCACATATATACATATATATATTTATTTATACACATTTATTTATTGTACATTTACAGGCATACCTTGTTTTACCATGCTTCACATAAAAGTGCTTCACAGATTTTGTACAAATTGAAAGTTTGCGGAAACTCCGCATCAAGCAAATCTATCAGTGCCATTTTTTTACAACAGCATTTGCTCACTTTGTGTCTCTGTGTCACACTTTGGTAATTCACAATATTTCAAACTTTTTCATTATTATTATGCTTGTTGTGGTGATCAGTGATCTTTGATGCTACTATTGTAATTGTTTTGGGGAACTTCATGAACTGCGCCCATGTAAGAAGGAAAAATTAATCAATAAATGTGTGTATTCTGACTGCTCCACCAACCAGCCTTTCTCTGCCTCTCTGTAGGCCTCCCTGTTCCCTGAGACAAAACAATATTGAAATTATGCCAGTTAATACAGTGGCCTATAAGTGTCCAAGTGAAAGAAAGAGTCGCTTGTATTTCACTTTAAATCAAAACCTACAAATGATTAAGCTTAGTGAGGAAGACATATTAAAAGCTGAGACAGGCAGAAAACTAGGGCTTTTGCACCAAGCAATTAGCCAAGTTGTAAATGCAAAGGAAAAGCTCTTGAAGATAATTTAAAGTGCTACTCCAGTGAACACACAAATGATAAGTGAAACAGCCTTACTATTGATATAGAGAAAGTTTTAGTGGTCTGGATAGAAGATCAAACCAGCCACATCATTCCCTTAAACCAAAGCCTAATTCAGAGCAAGGACCTAACTCTCTTCAATTCTATGATGGCCACAAGAGGTGAGGAAACTGAAGAAGAAAAGTTGAAAAGTTTGAGACTAGCAGAGATTGGTTCATGAGGTTTAAGGGAAATAAAGGGAAGAAGCTCTCTCCAAAACATTAAAATGCAAAGCGAAGCAGCAAGTGTTGATGTAGAAGCTGCAGCAAATTATTCAGAAGACCTAGTTAAGATAAGTAATGAAGTGCCTACACTAAACAACAAGATTTTTCATGCAGAGAAACAGCATTATGTTGGAAGAAGATGCCACCTAGGACTTTCGTAAGTAGACAGGTGAAGTCAATGCCTAGCATCAAAGCATCAAAGGACAGGCTGACTCTCTTGTTAGGAGCTTATGCAACTGGTGACTTTAAATTGAAGCCAATGCTCATTTACCATTTCCAAAATCCTGCAGCCCTTAACAATCATGCTAAATCTACTCTGCCTGTCCTCTAAAAATGGAAAAACAAAGCCTGGATGACAGCGCATCTGCTTACAACATGGTTTACTGAATATTTTAAGTCCACTGTTGATGCTATTCAGAAAAAAAATTATTTTCAAAATATTACTGCTCATTGACAAAGCACCTGATCATCCATGAGCTTTGAAGGAGGTGTACAACTCATGCCTGCTAACACAACATTCATTCTGCAGGCCATGGATCAAAGAGCCATTTCAACTTTCAAGTATTATGATGTAAGAAATACATTTCATAAGGCTAAGCTTTCAGATAGTGATTCCCCTGATGCATTTGTAAAAAAGTCAGGGAAATGAGTCATCATTCTAGATGCCATTAAGAACATTTGTGATTCATGGGAAGAGGTCAAAATATCGACTTTAACAAGAGTTCGTAAGAAGTTGATTTCAATACTCATGGATGACTTTGAGGGGATCGAGACTTTAGTGGAGGAAGTAACTGCAGATGTGGTGGAAACTGCATCAGAACTAGAATTAAGAGTGGAGCCTAAAGATATGACAGAATTGCTGCAATCTCATAACAAAACTAATCAGGAGTTCTTATGAATGATCAAAGAAAGTGGCTTCTTAAGATGGAATCTACTCCTCGTAAGACGATGTAAAGTGAAATGACAACAAGGGATTTCAAATATTACATAAACTTAGTTGGTAAAGCAGCAGCAGGGTTTAAGAGGGTTGACTCCAATTTTGAAAGTTTTAATATGGGTAAAATGCTATCAAACAGCACTGCATGCTACCAAGAAATCATTCATGAAAGGAAGAATCAATTGACGCGGCAAATGTCATTATTGTCTTAAGAAATTGCATCAGCCACCCCAACCGGCAGCAAATACCACCCTGATCAGTCAGCAGCCATCAACATCAAGGTAAAATCCTCCACTAGCAAAAAGATTACAATCTACACTTTCTTATCCATTTATAATCACTTAGGTTGCTTCCGTATCTTGGCTATTGTAAATAATGCTGCAATGAACATGGGGGTGCGTATGTCTTTTCAAACTACTGTTTTCATTTTCTTCAGATAAATATCCAGAAGTAGATTTGCTGAATTGTATGCTAGTTTTATTTTTAATTTTTGGTGGTACCGCCATACTGTTTTCCATATAGGCTGCAACAATTTACATTCCCATCAATAGTGCACGAGGGTTTCTTTGTCTCCACATCCTGGCCAACACAGGTTGTTTGTTGTCTTTTCAATGATAGCCATTCTGACAGGTGTGAAGTGATATCTCATTGTGGTTTTTGATTTGCATATTCCTGACCATTAGTGATGTAGTTATGTTGGGCATCTTTTCATGTGCTTGTTGGCCATCTGTATGTCTCCTTTGGAAAAAATGTTTATTCAGGTCTTTTGTCCATTTTTAATCAGGTTATTTGTTTGTTTTGATATTGAGTTGTACCAGTTATTTGTATCTTTTGGATATTAATCTCATAGGATATATCATTTGCAAATATCTTCTCCCATTCAGTTGGTTACTTTTTCCTTTTGTTGATAGTTGATCTCACTATGCAAAAGCTGTTTAGCTTGATGTAGTCCCATTTTTCATTCTTTTTTCTTTTTTCTGAGTGATTTCTACTACTCTGTTTTCAAATTCACTGCATCATCTAATCTACTGTTGATTCCTTCTAGTGTATTATTCATTTCAAATATTATATTCTTCAGCTCTGTTTGGTTCTTCTTTGTATTTTCTAACTCTTGTACTAAACTTCTCACTGTGTTCATCCATTCTTCTCCCAAGTCCATTACCTTTATGATCATTATCCTGAACTCTTTGTTAGGTAGATAGTTTACCTCCACTTTGCTTAGTTCTTCTTCTGGGGTTTTGTTCTGTTCCTTCATTTGGAACATATTCCTCTGTATCCTCATTTTGCCTAGTTCTCTGTGTTTATTTCTATGTATTAGGTAGGTCAGTTACATTTCTTAATCTTAGTGAAGTAACCTTATGTAGGAGACATTCTATGGAGCTCAACAGCATACTCCCCTCTGGTCACCAGAGCTATGTGTTCTAGGGGTGTACCCTATATGGGCAGCATGGACCCTTCCATTATGGTGAGGCTAACTACTGTGGGCATGCTGGTAGGCAGAGCTGGCCCCAGCCCAGTTGGCTGCTTGGCTCTGCCTTATATGGTAGCTGTCAGCCTGCTGGTAGGCAGAGCCAGGTCCTCATGCAGCTGGCTGCTCAGCATACAGGGTTCCCAAGGCAGGTGCTGTCCTTCTGGTGGAAAAGGCCAGGTCCTAGGGTGGCTGGCTGCTCAATCCTGGGGGTTCAAGGACTAGTCCTGACCTGTTGGTGGGCAGGCAAATCCCCAGCACTAATAAGCTGAAGGGAAGACTCCAAAATGGTGCCGATGGTACAATGAGCTCCCAGAAGTGGTTTGCTGCCATCATCTATGTCCCCAGGTGAATGCCGGTTGCCTCATGCCTCTCTGGGAGGCTAAGATCAGCAAGTAGGTTTGAACCAGGCTCCTTTCAAACTACTGCCTCTGAGATGGGACTTGGAGTATGTGAGATTTTGCACATGCCCATTAAGAGTGGAGTCTCAGTTTCTCACAGCCCTCAGGCTTTCCTATATGCAAGCTTCACTGGCCTTTAAAGCCAGACTTTCTGGGGGCTCATCAGCCCAGTGCAGTGCCCTTGGGCTGGGGAGTCTGATATGGGGCTTGGACCCTTTGCTTTTTGGTAAAAACTCCTGCAATTGTGATTATCCTCCCATTTGAGGGTTGCCTACCCTGATGTGTGGATCTTGACTATACCATGTCTCCACTCCACCTACCCATCTTATTGTGATTCTTTCTTTATCTCTTTAGTTGTACAAGATCCTTTCTGCTAGTCCTCAGGTGATTCTCATAGATACTGGCTCAGTAAATAGTTAAATTTACAAGGTCTTCCTACTCTGCTATCTTGAACACATGCCAGCAATAAAGTACTTTGTAATTAAGGTATATACATTGTCTTTTTAGACATAATACTATTGCTCACTTAATAGACTACAGATAATGTGAACACAACTTTTATATGAACTGGGAAACCAAAAAACTCATGTGACTCACTGTATTGTAATATTTGCTTTGTTAGGATGTTCTGGAACCAAACCCACAATGTCTCTGAGGTATGCCTGTATATTATATGCTATTTATTTATTATACACTTATTTATATATACTTACTTACTTTATTTATACATATATATGTATTTTAATTCCATAATTTATCTTGGGTTTCTCTTCACCCCTAAATTAATTATACATATATATATACACATACACACATATATGAAACATATATATATGTGTGTGTATATATACATACAAATATATGAAGAAAACATGGTAGAATATTTTTATAATTTGGTGGTTGGTCAAGGTCAGCCTAAGCAAGATATAAAAAACAGAAGCTTTAAATAAATATATAGACAGATTTGGCTTCATAAAAATGAAAACTTTTGCACATCAAAAAAGAAAACATAAACTAAAGGGCAAGAAACAGAATGAGGGGAAAGTTTTGAAATATTCTTAACAAAAGTTTTGGTATGCAAAACATACAGTCAAGTCTCACTTTCATGGTAGTTTTGTTTTATAAAATCACCATGAACACTGAACTAGCAAATACTGAATCATTGTTTCTAGGGGAAATACAGACAGGGTTAGGTTCCTACAAGTCTTTGGTCATGACATTTCCATCAACTGATCAATATATAATCTTGTTTTATATGTTTTTGATTAAATATAACTTATTTAAAATATACTTTTATTAATTACATCAAACTCACAGCCAAAAGCACTAAAACTCATTATCTGAACAAAACTTATTTTTGTTCATATCGGAACAAAACTTCTCCATAAGGAACATCACAATCTTCTTGAGCTTCTAGATACACACAGAACTTCTACAGTACACTGGGGATCACTTTAAAAAATGAAATCCCAAACAGAAGCACGATTTTTTAAAAAGTGGCATTAAGTAAACTATGAAAAGGGTAATTATTTACAGCATGAGAGCTGAAACAGGTAGAGCTTCACCTTATTCAACCTCTACTAGGAATGTGTATATCAGGTGACCCAAATTTTTCACTACTCTGTGCATGTCCATGAACAACCATGAAAGCACCACAGCCATTGATTTTGGGGTTACAGATAAATTTCAGCAAACAGGCAAATCTTGCAAATACATAATCCATAAAAAATAAGAACTGACTATTAAAATACACTTATAAATCAATTATTTTAAAAATAAATGGTAAAAGAAGTGAGTGCACAATTCACACAAGAAGAAATACAAATGCCCGATAAATATCTGGAAGAAAATTCTTTCTCAATAATCAGGGAAATGAGACTTAAAAACAACAATGAAAAAATAATAATTGATATCCTTTTATAAAAACAAAGATCATAGAACAACAATCACACAATTCATTCCACAGTACCTTCCAGTGGTCTCCACCTAATCCTCTTAAAAGAGCAATTTAAATGATTAAAGATAATTCAACAAAAAATGCCTAGAAAGACACAAACTAAAATGAGAAATTTTTTTTTTTTAGTTTTTAAAAGGAAAAAAATGAATAGTGAATAGTGAATGGTGAGTGAATAGTGAATGAATGAATGGATAGATGGATGGATGAATGAGATCAATGAGTGAATGAATGGATGAATAGTTGCAAGCAATAATTTTCAAACTATTCTATGGAAATTTATGACATAGTGAGTCATCATGACTTTTTACAGATCATGGCATTTGTTTTTTTAACAAAATATAAAATCTTTGTCAGAAAATCAGATCTACTTGTTGTAAATAATTCAAACAATGTGTAAGTACATAAAGTAGAACATTAAAGTCCCTCTAGAATATTAAGCCTTAGATATAACCATAAGTATTACATATATTTTAAGCAATTACATGAGGTTGGTTTGTACTATACACACTGTTCTATAACCAGAAAATCATACCAGAGTCACCAGTGCTGTTTGCAGAGGCCAAAAACTGAACAGAAAAAGATGAATTTGCATTTATGTAACAAGAAATTTACACAGAAACTTGCATTTATCTTGTAAGATCTTCGTAACAATCCTATAAACAGGAACTAGCCTATTTACTTTAAAGAGTAGGAAGCAGAGGGTAAGTTACTTGTCCAAGATTATACAGCCAATAAATAGCAGTCAGGACAATTACTTGAACTAAATTGAAAGGCTCATCAGGGAAGAAAACATGTATAATTCTTATTTTATATAATTCACAGTACCTGGCACAAAATTAAAAACAACATGAGGGTAAAACGCATGTTTATATTATTTGCTGCTCTATACCCTGCATATAACAAATGGGTCAATAAACATTTTTGGATCAAATGGATGGATGAATGCATAAGAGAACAGGGAAATGTGGAGGGATTCTAAGTGAACTGAGATTTTTATCAACCAGCAATTTGTTTAATCTGTAGGATAAATAATAAATATATTTAGCAGCTCAACCACCCTGAAAATGCAATGTAAAATAATAAATCGAGTACACATTAGACTAGAGTGACATCAATAATTACTGATACCTTCATTAACAGAGAAATGCTACAGTGAAAAATACTGAACAGTAAGTATGAAGGCTTATATTACTGTGAGAAACTGGGTCCTCTTTAAAATTTTGTTGTTAATTTCATAGACAAGTATTCAAGTGGGTTTTGGATAAAAAATAATAGATATGCAAACCTGTTAACAAGTTAATCTCTTGAAACTCAGTTTTTCCAGGTCAAGTGAAAATACCACCTACCTGGCAGGTGCTAGGCACTCAACAAATGCTACATATAATTATTCTTAATATTACTATTATCACCATCATAATAGTTTCCTAAAAATGCAAAATTGAGCATTTCCAATGGTAAAGTTTTAGTTCAATTATTTTAAAAGTTACAAAAATAACTGCATAGAATGTTAAAAACCTAGATCAAAAGAACATTTAATAGTAATGTTAAAATGCATTTCTCTGTAAATGAAATATCTACTGACCTAATTTCTATAGCCAATTTTCTATATAAATTTACTTTAGTCTCTGCAACAAATCACCACAAAATCAGTAGCTTAAAACAACATTAATTTATTCTCTAACAGTTATTGAAATCAGAAGTCTGAAAGAAGTCTTACAGGGCTAACATCAAGGTGTAAGCAGAACTGGTTACTTCTGGAAGTCCTAGGAGACAATCTACTTCCTGACTTTTCCACTTTCAAGAGGTCAACTATATTCCTTGACTCATAGTTCCTTCCTTCATCTTCAAGCTAGCAATATAATACTTTTAAATTTCTCTTTGTTTTCCTCATCATATCACCTTTCTTTATTAAAAGGATCTTATGATCACATTGGGTCCATCTAGGCAACCTAGGAAAATCTCCCCATCTCAAAATCCTTAACTTAATCACATCTTCAAGTTCCTTTTGCCATATAAGATAATATATTTACAGGTCCTAGAGATTAGAACATAGACATTTATGGAAAGAAAAAGGCATTATTTTGTTTATCATTGTTCATCCTTTGCCCTCAAAGATTCACATACATCCACATGTAAATCCATTTGCCCCATCTCAACATCCCCCTCAAGTCCTAACCCATTACAACATCAACCAAAACTCAAATTCTCATCTAAATTTCATAAGCTCAAAGGTCCCATATCTCACCATCTAAATCACATATGGGTGAATCTCTTGATACAATCCATCCTAAGGCAGAATTCCTTTTCAACCGTGAATGTCTGAAACTAGAAAACAAGTTATTTGCTCCCAAAACACAATGGTAGGACAGGCATAGGATAACAATGATAGGTATTCCATTCAAAGAGGAAGAAATAAAAGGAAAAAAAAGTGAGTCAACAGTCACAAACAAATTAGAAAACCAACAGGGCAAATCCCATTAGATTTCAAGGCCTAGGAATAACCCTTTGTGGTTCTCAGTTCCATCCTCTGGGATGTCAACCCATTCTCTTAGTATTACTTTCTATTTCATAAAAGTTAATGTTTATTTGCAACTGAGCAGTTAGTAGTATCAGCCTGTTTCTTGCCTGTAAGAATCCATTCCTTTAGGAATCCAACAGCTTTCCTTTACTTTTTCTTCTCCCTGCTCCTTTCAGTTCAAGATGGCAATGTCTCTGCTGATACAACAAACTCAAAAACCTTTTGGTATCTCATGCATGTCACAGGAATTCATCCTATTAAATAAATTAAACAGATCTTCCTTGGATAATCCCATCTCTGGATTGTGCTAAAATGAATGAAATCTGTGAGTTACACATCTAATAACTTCAAAGAGCCCGCTGAATGATTAATAGTCTGATTTTTTTTTATCCTACTGAGGTACTAGAAAAAAACCTGATCCAGCCACACTTTTGGCTTTCTCTCCAGAACATACTTCCTTAATAGTGCATCTACAAATTTTAGCATCTTTTTTCAATCTAGATAGGCTGACAACATCCTCAGTCGTCAAGGTCTGGTTCCTTTTTGCTTAAAAGTCTTCATTTAGTTATTATGCTCTTTCCTCTCACCTTTTGCTATAGGCTACAAGAAGAATCAAGCCACACCTTCAAAACTTTGCTTGGAAGTCTCCTAAACTACATATCCAAGTTCATCACTTACTAGTTCTGATTTCCATGTAACTGTAGAACACAATTCTTCCACGCTTTTTGCTACTATATAACAAGTATCTCTTTTCCTCTTGTTTTCAAAAACATGATCTTCCTTACTTCTCAGTTCTTATCAGAAGCACCTTTAGCATTCTAAATCATCTGTGATGATTTAGGTATTCTCTAAGTTAATATAAATTTCCTCTACATTCTCCTCACTTTCTCTTGAAATCTCACCAGCAGTTACTTTAACACCCATGTTTCTGCAGACATCCTGTTTATGACAATTTAGGTATTCTCTAAGATAAAATAGATTTTTCTCTACCATATCACTTCCTTCTGAGCCATACTGTTAGAATCCTTAACATTTATATTTCTGTTCAAGCCAATCTAGGCTTTTTCTGTCACGCTACTCAAAATTCTTCCAGCTTCTATCCACTGCTATCCAATTCCAAAGCTACTTCCACATTTTAATGTATTTGTTAAAGCAGCAACCCCTCTTCCAGATACCCAAATCTTTGTAGGCTTCCCAGGGCTGCTGTAACAAATTATCACAAATTCAGTAGCTTAAAACAACACCTCTCTGACAGTTCTAAATGTCAAAAGTCCAAAATGATTTTCACTGGGCTAAAATCAAGGTGTTGGTGAGGCTGGTTCCTGCAGGAGGCTTTAGGGGAGAATCCATTTCCTACTTTTCAGCCAACTATATTCTTTGATTCATGGCCACATCACTTCAACCTCTACTTCCATCATCACATATCCTTCTCTGGCTTTGACGTCCTTGCCTTCTTCTTATAAGGATCACTGTGCTTACATTGGGTCCACCTGGATAATCCAGGATATCTCCCCATCTCAGGATCCTTAATCACATCTGCAAAGTCTCTTTGCTATATAAGATCACATATCTACAAACTATAAAGATTAGAATGTGGGCATCTTTGGGGGGAATTAATCTGCCTACCACAGCCATGTTCATTATTAACTGAATTCTATTTAAAATGTTTAACCCATATTTTCAATTACATAGTTGTAAGCACTGCCCCTGCTGACTGCCCATCTTACTGAACTAACACTTTTGTCATTTCCACATTTCAAACGATGGCTCTTTCAAAAGTTTTGGCAAGAAGAAATTCAGCAACAGAAAAAGATTATGTATTGTATCACAAATTCCCAAAGCTGTTAATATCTGAATAATTCCTTAACTCATTATTATTGTTTGGAATATTTCCAAAGTATGTAGTAGTTTCATTACAGGGGGAAAAAATTAAATCTCTATCACAAAACTATAACTATTCTGCAGTTGAGAGATACTTAGAGGATGATCTAAATTTCAAGGATGAGAAATATAAGGCCCAGGGAGGTTGAATAATTTACCCAACAACACAAACTCTTATGTAGAGAAGAGGAGCATCAATTTATTTTAAGAGTATCTAATGACTAACTGTTACAGAAATCTCTTCTAGGAGCTTCTGTATTTACATAAAAAGAATTTCTTACTTTTAGGTCCAGGTAGATTTTTTATTTAGCCATTTGAGCTTCTTAAGTACTGAAGCAAATGTTATTAAGATAATTTTCTAACATACAGTCCACCAAGACTGAATCACGACTGACCATTTGAACAAACTGATCTCTAGAAATGAAATTGAATTAGCAATAAAAAACCTCCCTACAAATAAAAGTCCAGGACTGGACGGCTTCACCGGGGAATTCTATCAAATATACAAAGAAGAACTCATACCAGTCCTTCTCAGACTCTTCCAGAAGATTGAAAAAGAGGGCATACTCCCAAACTCATTCTGTGAAGCCACCATCACCCTGATACGAAAGCCAGTCAAAGACACCACCAAAAAAGAGAATTACAGATCAATATCACTGATGAAAATAGATGCAAAAATCCTTACAAAATATTAGCAAATAGAATCCAACAGTACATATAAAAGATTATACATCATGATCAAGTGGGTTTCATCCCAGGGACACAAGAGTGGTTCAACATATGCAAATCAATCAATGTAATACATCACATCAACAAAAGAAAGGACAAAAACCACATGATCATCTCAATAGATGCAGAAAAATCATTTGATAAAATTCAACACCCATTTATGATACAAACTCTCACCAAAGTGGGTATAGAGGGAACAATACCTCAACATAACAAAAGTTATATATGACAAACCTACAGCCAGCATAATTCTCAATGGTGAAAAACTCAAAAGCTTCCCAATAAAATCTGGGACAAGATAAGGCTGCCATTATCACCACTCCTATTCAACATAGCCTTGGAAGTCCTAGCCACAGCAATCAGGCAAGAGAAGAAATAAAAGGGATCCAAATCGGAAAAGAAAAGGTAAAAGTGTCACTATATGCAGATGACACGATACTATATATAGAAAACTCTAAAAGGTCCAAACAAAAACTACTAGAAATAATCGAAGAATTCAGCAAGGTAGCAGGTTACAAGATTAACATTCAAAAATCAGTTGCATTTCTTTACACTAACAATGAATTAACAGAAAAAGAAAGTAAAGAAACAATCCCCTTTAAAATAGCACCCAAAGTAATAAAATACCTAGGAATAAATTTAACCAAGGAGGTGAAAGATTTATACATGGAAAACTATAAAACACTGATTAAGGAAATTAAAGAAGACTTAAGAAAATGGAAAGATATACCATGCTCCTGGACCAGAATTATCAATATTGTTAAAATGGTCATACTGCCCAAGGCAATCTACAGATTTAATGCAGTCCCTATCAAATTACCTAGGACATATTTCACAGAACTAGAAAAAATCATAATAAAATTCATATGGAACCATCAAAGACCCAGAATTGCCAAAGCATTACTGAACGAAAAGGAAGAGGCTGGAGGAATAACTCTCCCAGACTTCAGACAGTACTATAGAGCTACAGTCATCAAGACAGCATGGTATTGGTACCAAAACAGACATATAGACCAATGGAACAGAATAGAGAGCCCAGAAATGAACCCATAAACTTTTGGTCAACTCATCTTCGACAAAGGAGGCAAGAATATACATTGGAATAAAGACAGTCTCTTCAGCAAATGGTGTTGGGAAAACTGGACAGCAGCAGGTAAAACAATGAAGCTAGAACACTCCCTTACACCATATACAAAAATCAACTCAAAATGGATTAAAGACTTAAACATAAGACAAGATACAATAAACCTCCAAGAGGAAAACATAAGCAAAACATTATCTGACATACATTTCAAAAATTTTCTCCTAGAAGAAATAAAAGCAAGAATAAACAAATGGGACCTAATGAAACTTACAAGCTTCTGCACAGCAAAGGAAACCAGAAATAAAACAAGAAGAAAACCTGCGGAATGGGAGAAAATTTTTGCAAGTGAAACCGACAAAGGCTTGATCTCCAGAATATATAAGCAGCTCATACAACTTAATAAGAAAAAAACAAACAACCCAATCCAAAAATGGGCAGAAGAACTAAACAAGCAATTCCCCAAGGAAGACATACAAACGATCAATAGGCACATGAAAAAATGCTCAATATCACTAATTATCAGAGAAATGCAAATCAAAACTACAATGAGGTATCACCTCACACCAATCAGAATGGCCATCATTCAAAAGTCCACAAATGACAAATGCTGGAGAGACTATGGAGAAAAGGGAACCCTCCTACACTGCTGGTGGGAATGCAGGTTGGTGCAGCCACTGTGGATAACAGTATGGAGATTCCTCAAAAGGCTAGGAATACACTTACCATATAACCCAGGAATCCCACTCCTGGGCATATATCCAGAAGGAACCCTACTTCAAAAAGACACCTGCACCCCAATGTTCATAGCAGCACTATTTCCAATAGCCAAGACATGGAAACAGCCTATATGTCCATCAACAGATGACTGGATAAAGAAGAGGTGGTATATTTATACAATGGAATACTATTCAGCCATAAAAACAGACAACATAATGCCATTTGCAGTAACATGGATGTTCCTGGAGAATGTCATTCTAAGTGAAGTAAGCCAGAAAGAGAAAGAAAAGTACCATATGAGATTGCTCATATGTGGACTCTAAAAAAAAAAAAGAAAAAAAAGAACATAAATACAAAACAGAAACAGACTCATAGACATAGAATACAAACTTGTGGTTGCCAATGGGGCAGAAGGGTGGGAAGGGACAGACTGGGATTTCAAAATGTAGAACAGATAAACAGGATTATATTGTATAGCACAGGGAAATATATACAAGATCTTGTGGTAGCTCACAGTGAAAAAAAAATGTGACAATGAATATATGTATGTTCATGTATAACTGAAAAATTGTGCTCTACACTTGTGCTTGACACTCTACAATGTGCTTGACACATTGTAAAGTGACTATAACTCAATTAAAAAAAAGATAGTTTTCTAAATACCTAGAGGAATTTCAGGTAAGATTCATCAGACTCATGAAAATAGACATGTTTTCCAGAATGCTACACATGATGGTTATCAGGCAAAATACTCTTGTTGGTCTAATCACTTTTAAAAGTCTTTAGGCCCTACGAGAAATACATTTTCTAGTTTCTCTGGAGACAAGGTAATTAACTCAGTGGTCTAATGGAAGCCTGAGATAAATATCTTGTAATATATGTTCATGACATAAAATTGTTTTTCAAAAAATTGGTGTATCCTAACTTTTATTTTTTAAGCACCTAAATTAAATTATACTGTATCCAGTGCTACCTATTCCTTTCAACAAACACCAGAACCACCTGGATATGTTTGAAAAGTTAGTTTGATTACTAAATGTATGTTAGGCTTATTCTTTTTGCTAATTATAAATAATACAGACATGAAGTGGAAATTTTAATATAAAGACTTTGGACAGGCCAGTAAGAATTGCTATTGGTATTAATATTGGAATTTGAGTGGTTGTAATCAAATTGTGACAAAGACACAAAAAAATGTAATGGTTTATTGGGCACAATTGCTTCATATTTGTTAAAAAACAGAAAATAATATTTTTGCGATATAATGAATTATTTTCTGTCCTAGATTATTTTTTCACTCATACTGTATGTAGTTACACATACATACCTTTGTCATTACACTGTTTTTTGTATTAAGAGCTTTTTAGTCTTCATGTAGACATATTTTCATTACAGTTGCAAATTTCCTAACACTGATTTATTTTACTTATTTCTGAAACTCTTTTAAGGGCTTGTGATCCATAGTACACAACAAAAATTTGAAGGTGATACAATAGAATTGAAATTGACTTAATGAATAGTAAATGTATTCAAAATTGTAATTGATATTTTAGTGTTCTGGTCTTAGTTTTGGATAGTACTGCATAATCTTCAGTGGCACACATTATTCTACAATGTTCCGTTGTGTCAAGAAAAAAAAATCACTGACTATACTTTTAAAGAGCCCTCATATGCTTCCTTTTAAATAATTTTTACTATTATTTTATATAAATTGCTATTTAATTTCAAAATAGCATTCTTTAAAATGAAGTATTTCTAAATAAGATATTCAAACCTCATAAACAACTCAATTTTTCTTGAACTAGCATCATGACCAAAATAAAACAACCACATAAAATTATGTAAAGGATATGCTTGCATATGTATAGATGTACAGCAAGTTATATAAACATTTTACTAACCTTTAACTGAAAAACAATTACAAAGTGAACAATACACTATTTGGATTTTCAGAAGGAAAAAAAAGATTTACTTAAAACTTAGGCAACTATTTTTATGTTTTATTGTACCTTAAGAAAGCAAACCATTACCTGTGCAAGAATGGGGAAGCCAAGGTTCCTACATCCATTACAAGGAGTTAATGCTTCCCAGAGTCCTGAGGGCCCACAAGTGTTTTCATCATCATCTTCTTCTTCCACTTCTCCTGATGACAAGTTTATTGTAGATGAAGTTCTCTGAAAATAAATTTATATTATACCAATATATTATATCAATGTATATATGATATCAATGTTATTTAGGTATCTTAACATCAAATAAATTACATAAATTTCTCATGGTGTATGTCAGCAAGCAGGAGTTAGCTTAATTCTAGCCATAGTTATGTGGCTGTGCCATGTAAAACAGCCAAAAAACATGTATAGTTCAATTCTAAGTTGTAAGTAAAAGAAAATTGAAAGTGAAAAGACTAGGTGAAAAAGACTGGTAAGTTCATAATAAAGACTAGGATATGAAAGTGACCCAAGAAAATATATGAATAGTAACAAATGAGAAAAAATTTATGATTTCTAAATGCAATGAGAGGAATAGCATGAAAAGACTTTATTGCCATAAGATTGCTAAAAAGCTCATTCTTTTACAATGTCACTAAAAACGTAGTCTCTTTTTGAAAAAATAAACCTCATAAAATGTCATACATATAATAGGGTTAATACTTTCAAAATTAATAATAGGACTTCCATGCTCAACATACATATTTAATTTTGCTACTTCCCAAATCTCACTTAAATGACAGCAAAAGGTTTGTAAAAAATGGTCTAAACCATAAGGACGAGAACTGGAGGGATGTTAGCAGATGAGCAATATCAAAGAAATTTTTAAATAATGACAAACAGATGATTTATCAAACTGACTTAGCAAACTTGAGGAAACTGAAAGCAAAGTGCCTGCATGAAGGAAGAATAGGAAGCAGGTCTATTCATGATTCACATCTTCAAAAGGGCTTTAGAAGCAGAGAGATTGACTCTCTGTGAAGGTGTAGGTGCAGGTGGGGCTGAAAGAGGATGGAAATTTTATATTAGAAAGGGTTAGACCCCAGACCCATCTTCATCTCACCCAGCCAAGAAACTAAACCTGTACCACCTGACAAGAAATTGGAGGTTTAATTTCTGGTGAGGTTGAAGGAAAGGGATTGTTAATTCTAAGAACTCATGCACAATGAGCCGAGGGGTGCCTCTCTAAAAACGATGGAATTCAGTGAATGTCTATGTAGTAAATGAAGATTCTCAACCTATCCCAGTGCCTTCTCACATTTGTCTTAGAGAACAGAGCAGCTAATTTCATATCCCTTAGGTAGGAGATGAGAATCTATTTTTCTCCGCAGAAACTGAGATCTCAAGAAAAATGATCTATAAGTATTCAGGAAAAAGGTGGGGGGGGGTCTATGCCTTAATGCCTACTGTAAAGTGCAGCTCTCAACAAATTCTACCCACATAAACAATTCCTAATTTTTTAGTTAAATACAACCAAGAATACAACAATTACCACATATTTGAAGGACCTTTAACAGACCAAAACAAATATACAGAAAAAAGTTATAAGTGGTATCCTCAGAGAGATAGAAACTATTTGCATCCTTAAAATAAGAACAGAATGCTACCAAACAGATAAGTACGTAAAATCCAACAGAAGTGTTGAAAAATGAGTCTGAGCAAATTTCCCAGAAGACCGAACAAAAGATCAAAAGAAGTTACAAGTTAAGAAAACTAGAGAATCAAACTAAGATTTCCATGTAGAGGTGAAAAGAAATTGTCAAAGTAATAATGCAAGAAGTTTTGCCAGAACTGAAGAAAAATCTCGTATTCGAAGAGCTTCCTGAATACTTAGCAGGCTGAATTTAAAAAAAAAAAATTAGGAAAAACAATAAGTTTGTCTAAAAATATCCAGTGTTGTGTTCAGCACAGCACTGATAGATTCTGATTACTCAAGTTAGTAAAGATAGTTTACATACCCAATTGTAAAGAGCACCCATCTCCCTGCAAAAGCTGTTGCTTTTAAAAATAGAATGACTTTATGACTACTTTTTGCATTCACATCTAAAATTTCCCTTTATCAGCTTTCAATAACAGAGAAATTATGAACTTTAATTATCCTTCAATCAGTTACTGTCTCTAAGATACAATAATAACAATAGCTACAATCTACTGAGCACTCTATTATTCTTTATTTTAATTCACACAGTACCTTGAGGCAAATACTAAACTAAGGCACAGAAAAGTCAAATAAAACCCAAGGTTGCAGAACTGGTAAGTGGCAGAAAAAAGATTCTAACCCAGAGTGCCTGACTCTAGAGCAACTATGTATT
This sequence comes from Camelus bactrianus, assembly GCF_048773025.1. Lineage (NCBI taxonomy): Eukaryota > Metazoa > Chordata > Mammalia > Artiodactyla > Camelidae > Camelus > Camelus bactrianus. Next base: position 35,925,073 of record NC_133550.1, on the reverse strand, counting down.
TGATTAGTGCTGTCTCCAGAAATGAATAGAATGATCAAAAGGGCACCTCCTTCACCAACTCATGATCAGTTACTGGTGTGACCATCAAGGTTGACATGTATCGTACCATAAATCATTATATACTTGGTGAAGAATTATCAACATTTTATAGGTTAATCAGTTCTTTTCTCACTCTGTCTCATTCTGCTCCCCAAAGAAAAACTCTTGTTACTGCCCATTGTACAGCAAATAATATACAAATCTCTTAATATGACTTCAAGGCTTTATGGTCAAACTATTTCTCAACGCTTCTTCTTATTCTATCTTACTCATTCCGGACTATAACCAAGTAGAATTGTTCACCCTTTCCTAATCATGCTCCATACTTTTGTTCATGCCCCACCTACCTCCATCTTACACAGCTAAGTAGTGGTTATAAATTTAGGCTCTAAAATTAGTCCTGGACTCAAGTTCTAACTCTTTTACTTATTAGCCAACTTATTAGTATGATTCTCATCAGAGAGGACCACTGTCAGCCTCACTTACATCAACTATGCAGTGGGAAGATAATACAGTAGTAATTCCCTCAGAATTTCTTCCTGATAACTAAATGAGGTAATAAATATAAAGTGCCTGACACATAGTAAGGTTTCAATAAATATTAACTACTATTTTTAGGTATTATTCTCTTATAACCCCATTGAGTCCTCAAAATAAAGTTCAGCTTTCACCTCTTATATATTTTTTCCAGATTTCCCACAAAAAGAAATGATGTTCCTTTCTTCTGAATGTCTTTCTGTGAATTTGTGTATTACATTATTTCACATATACTTTTTAAAATTTTTAAAATTATAGTTAATTTACAATGTTGTGTTAGTTTCAGGTGTATAGCAAAAGTGATTCAGATATATATATTCTTTTTCAGATTCTTTTCCATTATAGTTTATTACAAGATATTGAATATAGTTGATATTGAATATAGTTCAATATTGTAAGATATTGAATATATTGACCTGTGCTATACAGTAGGTCCTTGGTGTTTAGTTTCACATACACTTTGTAATGATACATGGCATAGTGGCAAAGAGCAAAAGTTTTGAAGTCAAATACATACACATTTAAGTCCTGGCTCTGCCACTTGTAAGCTGTGTGACTTTGAGCAAATCACATAATCTTACTAATCCTCAGTTTCCTTATCTGCAAAGTAGGCATAATAATAATTCCTACTTGATAGGGCTGTATGATGAGAAAATTAGTTGCCTGACAGTCACTGGTAAAAAATAATCAATAAATGTTGCTATCTTTATTATAATATTTATCCTGAGAGAGTTGCTAACACACAGAGAACACACATACTCATCCTTAGTTAACTGTGAGTTATCTGAAAGTAAACATTGTCTTACTCACATTTTATCTCTTACAATGTGTTGTGCAAAATGCAATTTAATAATTATTTATTAAATAAATCATTAAATGAATAAATTTCAAACTACCATTTACAATTGACTACCTAGAAATTTTACTGATATCAAAGGGTGTATATAATTGCATCACAAATATCTTTATTGTTATTTTTGTTTTATTTTATATTAACCATTGCCAATACCATTAGCAGAAATAAAATTTATCAGTGATTTAGTACTGCCCCCTAAAGACTGTACAGAAGTTAACTGTGTACAACCATAGTTTTCTACTTCACTGATTTACAGTTAAAGATGCCTGAGAAAGATTTTATCAAACTAAATATAATCTTCAATTACATATAGCAAGAAGCTACACGAACAAATGCTTAAGTTCAGAGTTTATTTCAAATGTTTTCCAAACTTTTTACTGGAGATTCAACTATGTTCCTAAAGTTTCAGATGTCAGGAAATTCTTCCATAGAGTATAGACCTAATTTACACGGTTTGAGACTATTCGCTTTCTTGGTTAATACACAGTAATTATACAGGAGCAGTACTGGGCAAGTTCTACATTGTTTCAGATAATAAAAGTCATAATACATAAATACCATGGGGAGACAAATTTGAACTCACTAAAAGAAAAATACTTCTAAAATAATTACATCAGTTTAACATCAAAGAATTAGAATTTCCTTGTGAGGTGAGATATATATATATTATATTTATAAAACATATATGATATTAAATATATTAAAATTATGTTATATGAAAATGTTTTATGTAAATATTTTAATATATTATAATAATATACTATATATGACAGTATAATTATATTATATATAATATGTTTTATATATTTTATATTAAACATAATTATATTTATATAATAACTATATATACATTAACATACATATTATGTTTATATAATAACTATATAAGCATGATTATATAATAACTATATATAATAGTGCTTTATAGTTTAGAAAATGTTTTCAGATATGGAAGAGCCCAATAAAGTAGGATACGAGTTATCTCTATTTTACAAGTGAAAAAATGAATGCATGTGATGTTACTCAATTTGAAAGATCATTCTACATATGAGGGAGATTACAATCCAAGTCCTATGACTCAGGTTCTATAATCTTTCTACCACACTACTAGTAAGAAGGAAGCTTCTAATTACTAGAGCTTTTTGAAGGGACAATAGATGTTCAAGATATTCAGAATATCCACAAAAGAATTTCTGTGTTATGTGATAGTTTATAATTAATGGCCCTTAAAGTCTTTTTTTTTTTAACTCTAAAATTCTGTAATCTAAGCAGTTAAAGCGTATATAGTTTAGGAAAAGGATCAAGGACCAGCTATGATCCCACAGAGCCCCTTTAATCCCCATTGGTCAATGCACATCTTTAGAAACATGGTGGTAGTAGGGGAAGGGAAAAGCCTGAGAGTGTTTATGTCCTGTCCAAAAGTCCGTGGAGGAAAAGCAGAAACCTAGAATGCTCGACTCAGCCAGGATATAGGAGGGCACTGTGTTCATGGGGAAATGGGATGATGGAAAGGGACAAAGCTTGTCCCTCATCCTATTAGAAATACAAAAAACAAACTGAAAAGTAGGAAAACAGTCTAATAGAATTGACAATGCAAAGGGACCAGGCAAAAAGGCAGACTCTAGGAGGAGGCAACTCTCAGAAATGGAGAGCAAAACAAAGGAAGATCTTCTGGAAGAGGCATCAGTAATCTAGACTGCCTTGTAGTAATAGCCACAAGTCTTCTTGTCTTTGTTTTTCAAAAATGAAGTTGATCCATTAACTTTTAACAAAACTTAAAATAATACACGCTTATCGCAAAACAAATGATTCAAAACAAAAAGTTATAAAGGAGAAAGTTAAGCTTTCCTAACTTTATTCCCAATGCAAACATTCAGGGCATATTCTTCCAGATTTGTATTCTTGTCCAATGATTTTGTCAGAATAAATTGGTAAAAATGCAATTGTATGCCAAAGAGTGTTTCCAATTTAAACTCTGTGTATATTGTCAATGTCATCTCAAAAACACTCTTCATGCTGCGACAAGAGGAAAAATATTCTTATATGAGGTGAAATTGTTACCCTCTTCCTTAAAAACTTTTAATAGTTTTTCATTGTTTTTTGGATAAAATTCAAAATTCTTAATATGATTCAAAAGGCTGTGTGTTTGTCCTTATTTGCCTTTCTAGTTTTGTCCTATCATGACCATTCTTCCTCCCCTTTGCTCGTAACATTTAAGTACATTGTGCTCTTTCCCTTGAATATACCAAACTTCCCCTTATCAAGAGCTTTATCTAAGCACATATGGCTTTCTCTTGCAGACTGTTAGTTGTCTCCCAATGTAACAGAACACCTGGCCCTCTTTTTCTGTGGTAGTAGAACCCTAACTTGTAGTTCGGCACACGTCTGCTTTGATCACATTTCCCAAACTGTCACAGCTACATTGGGCCACGTGATTAAGTTAGAACGTTTCTAAAAGTGAAGGGGCATGTCCTTCTTCCTCCCGTTCCTCTTTCTGGTGATTGGGATGTTAATGAAATGGCTGAAGCTGGAGCAGTCATCCTGGACCAACAGGGAGACCTGGAACTAGAGGACATATACAACAGAACAACAAAATAGAAGAATCCTGGGTTCCTCAGCCTTGGACTGCCCAGCTCTAAGTTTTGCAAATGGAAAGAAATAAACTTCTCCTTTTTAAGCCATTGTTATTTTGGATTTTCTGTTACTTGGTATTGTACCAAATCCTAATAAATTCCTGGAGAATTGTCTTCTCTTGTCTTCATCAGGATTAATCTTATTTGTGCTTTAGGTGTGAACTTAATTCACTTTATTTGATAGACCTTCTTGATGCCCCAGTCAAAATGCTTTCACAGCACCCTGCTATTTTTATAGTAATTATCACAAATAAAATTTTTACAGCTACTTATATGACTTTGGTTCAGTAACTCCTTTCCCTACTAGATAACAAACTGTACCACTGCAGAGACGTCTGTTGGTTTAGCTACCACAAGCCCAGTGATAGTGTACCACAAGCTTAGCACACTAAAGAACTTTCCATTGCATATGTGTTGAGTGAATGAATGAATATCAACTTGCCTTCAAAAAATTTTAATAACATGAACATTCTCGTCAATTCTAGGAGGCACCAATTTATTGTAACCTTGAACTTAGTGCCCTTTATCTTCTGACTCCATTGTATTCACTTGCCCTAACAGTGTTCATCCCATATCCAAACTAATATAGAACTCAGAATCTACTTGAGTTCATTAAGGAATGCATTTATACCAACCATTAGTGAGCAATTTGGATTTTACAAAAAACTCCATAGTGAAAAAAGGAGAATGGGCTTTAAATTGCACAACTTAATCCCTCCTCTTTCCCAACAAATATGTGTCTCCTTGTGATGACAGTTGGGTGGAAAGGTGCTTTCATCTTCCGTGGTGTCTATTTCCTCCCACAGACTTTTTTTTTCATCTGCTCTTCAAATTCCTCTACCTTTTATTACGTAAAATAATGTAACTCTAGTATACACCTTATCTCCAAACTTGCATAGCCAATCTCATTACAGAGATGAAATTATTCAGGGATTATTATTTTTTTGTCCATTTGAAAGACAACAACAAAAAAAGCTATATCAATGATATTTTCTTACAATGCTTATAAAATTGGGGATCTAAAGGCTTATTGGGGCACTGAGAGAGGGAGATTGTAAAATGTTAAGCTGGTTCATTTATATCAAAACTATAACAGTGCTAATGATCAAAGTGATAAATGTCAGTGATCAGATTACTCAAAAAGCACCAGGCTTGTTTATCTCAAATTCAGTCCTGAGAAAGATTACACACTACAGTTTCATACATTTGGGATGGTCAGAAAGCTTAGTGTCAAATATAATATTTTCATCAGCTTTTTAAACACTAAATATTTGCTTAAAATTTTCTGAAGATAACTGCAGTGCTACTGTATACTATTTTTCACCACAGTCATTTGCTCCAAGTTAGTGAAATTCACAAAAGTTGCAACATTTAAGTCTTTTGAAAAATGAAACTTCTCTCAGATTTATTTGTAGTTACCTATGAATCCTAAAATGCATCTATATCCACAAGGAAAAGGAAGCAAGAAGAAAACAAGTCTTTAATCCCAGTAAGTATACTGAGTTTACTTCCTAGCATCCACACACCAAAATGATGCTACTGTGTACGGTGATTCTTCAAATTTGGGGATTTGCCAGTATCAAAAGTATTTCACATTTATTGAAGGATAGAATTACTAATGAAGCAAAAATTTTAATTGCAAGGAATATTGAAGAATAGATTAAGGAAAGCTGTTCTCTTTTTAGTGATACATAAGACATTCATTGTAATTCCTCTAAAACACTCAGTTCCAACACATTATGTCCTCACCTGCTACCTCTTTACGTAGCTGACATCCTTTGCATAGCCGTCTGGGAAACTGCAAAGAAGAACGCATTTGGTTTGCTATTCTACTTTAAATACAATCAATTCGTATGTTCTTATTATCTCTTAAAACTTTTGTTTATTTATCTGACTCTGGCTTAATAATACGGTTTATTATTGCAAAATTGGAAAGAAGTCTAAGCTGGTGTCAGGTCTATGCGCAAGAGGTAGACACTAATTTCTAAAAAGTTAAAAAATAAATAAATAAATAAAAAGTTAAGGTTACTTTAGAAAGTTTACCCAATCTTATTTTTTTCAGCAAAATTTATTATAAAAGGCAAAATGTGCAACTTTAGGAAAATAAATTATCCTTCATAACAGACGACTTCATATAATCAAGGAGTATTTTTCAAATAGTTTCCTTTTAAAAAAATAAAATATATTAAGGTATTATTTACATACATAATATGCACCTATTTTAAATGTTCAGTTTAACAACTTTTGATAAAAGCATACATCTGTTTAATCACCACCACAATTAAAATACAGAATATTTCCATCACCACAGTGGTTGCCTTGTGCTCATTCCTTGTCAGTACTCATCTACTCCTGGCCCCAGAAATCTTTTTTTCTGCCACTGTATTAGACATGTCTTTTCTAGAACTTCACAAAAATGGAATCATGAAGTACATGCTTTAGGTCTAGCTTTTTTCGCTCAGCAAAATGTGTTTGAGATACCTCTCTATTTTTCATGTATTAGTAGTTTATTACATTTTAATGCAAAGTAGTATTCCACTGTATGTATACACCAAAATCTGTTTATAAATTTTTCTGTTGATAGACATTTAGGTTGCTTCCAGTTTGAGGTCATTATCAATAAAGTTGCTATGAACATTCATGTAGAATTCTGTGTGTGGACATAAGCTTTTGTATCTCTTGGGTAAACACCTAAAATGCGTGGTTACAGGGTTAAGTGTATTTTCAACTTTTAAAGAAATTATCAAAATGTTTTCCAAAGTGTTTGTAACATTTTACATTCCCATTAGCTGTGTATGAGAGTTCTACTATCTCCACATTCTTGGCAACACTTAATTTAGCCATGCTAATGGAAGTTTATTGTTACCACACAGTGCTTTTAATTTCCATTTTTGTGATTGCCAGTGTGTTAAGTATCTTCTCCTGTGCTAGGAGGCCATACACGTCTTTCTTGTGTGAAACAACCTTTCAAGTCCTTTCTCTGTTTTTAATTGGGTTAATTTGATTTCTTGTTGAATTGTAAGAGGTCTTTTTATGAAGACTTTTCTTTTTAAAGCAGTTTAAGGTTCACAGGAAGACTGAAAGGAAGGTACAAAGATTTCTCATAAGCTTTATGCCCCTATACATGCAAAGCTTCCCCCATTATCAACATCGCCCACTAGACTGGTACATTCTAAGGGTCTAGACAAATTTATAATGACATATATCCATCATTATGGTAATATACAGATTTATTTTCACAGCCCTAAAGATACTCTGTGTTTCTCCTATTCACCCTCCTAACCCAATCACTGTTCTTTTTTACTGTCTCCCTAATTTGCCCTTTCCAGAATGTCATAAAGTTGGAATCACAGAATGTAGTTTTTCAGACTGGCTTCTTTTCTGTAGTAACATGCATTTAAGGTTCCTCCACATCTCTTCATGGCTTGATAGTTTATTTCTTTTTAGTTCTGAATAATATTCTATTGTCTGGATGTACCACAGTTTATCCATTTACCTACTGAAAGACATCTTGATTTCTTCCAAGTTTTGTAATTATGAATAAAGTTAATATAAACATCCTTGTGTAGGTTTTTGAGTGGACATAGTTTTTCAATTACTTTGGGAAAATACCAAGAAGCAAGATTTCTCTGGATCATATGGTAAATGTATGTTTAGTTTTGTAAGAAACTGCCAAACTGTCTTCCAAAGTGGCAGTACCATTTTTGCATTCCCACTAGCAATAAATGAGTTCATCTTGCTTCACATTTGAGCTCCACATCTTGTGCTAGCGTTTTGATGTTGTCAAATTCTGGATTTTGACCATTCTAACAGTTGTGTAATGGTAACTCACTGTAGTTCTAATGTGCATTTCCCAGCTGACATATGATGTGGAACATCTTTGCATATGCTTATTTGCCATCTGTATATCTTCTTAGGTGAGGTGTCTATTACAGTCTTGGCCCATTTTTCAGTCAGGTTGTTTGTTTTCAAACTGTTAAGTTTTAAGAGTTCTTTTTATATTATGGATAACAGTTCTTTATCAGATATAAGTTTTACAAATATTTTCTCCCAATGTATTATCTGCTTATTTTTTCATTCTCTTGACCATGTCTTTCACAGAGGAGTTTTCATTTTAATGAAGTCCACTTATCAATTATTTCTCACATGGTTCTTGCTCTTAGTATTGAATCTAAAAAGCCAAGGTCAAGTAGATGTTTTTCCTATGTTATCATCGAAGAGGTGTATAGTTTTGCCTTTTACATTTAGAACTATGATCCATTTTGAGTTAATTTTTGTGAAGAGTGTAAGGTCTGTATCCAGATTCATTTTTCTGCATTTGGATGTCCAGAGTTGTAAGAGTTTTTCTTTAAAAATACTCTATATCCTGGGCATAATTCCTTTGTGCTGTTATATAATATCTAAAAAATATTTGCGTACCCCAAAGTCACAAAGGTAGTCTCCTATATTTTCTGTTGAATATTACTATTTTTACATTTTGGTCTTTGAGTGACAATGAATTAATTTTCACATATGGTGTAAGATTTAGGTTCATTAAATTTTTCATATGGATAGAAATCGTTTCAGTCCCACTAGTTGAAAAGTTCATCGTTTCCCCATTGAAGTGCCCTGCAACTTTTTAAACAATCAATTGCCCATATACGTGATGATCTATTTCTGAGCTCTCTCTGTTCTGTTCTATTGATCTGTGATTCTTTCCTTATGCTAATGCCATGTTGACTTGACTATTGTAGCTTTATAGTAAGTCTGGAATCAGAAAGTCCTCCATATTTGCTCTTTTTCAAAACTGTTTTGGCTATTCTCAACCCTCTGACTTTGCATACAAATTTTAGAATGCACTTATCAATATCTGAAAAAAACAATCTTCTTGGATTTTGTTTTGAATTGCATTGAATTCATAGTAAAATTTGTGGAGAACAGATATCTTAACAATATTTAGTCTTCTAACTTATGAACGTGGTATATATCTCCCTATATTAGGTTTTTAAAAATTTTCATCAACAATGTTTTTACAGTCTTCAGTACATTAGCCTTTCACAAATCTTATTAAGTTTGTAGGGATAAACATGTATTTCAAGTTTTTAAAAAATATTTTAATGGTGTTATTAAATTTCAATTTCAATTGTTCTTCATGTAAAAAAAATACAACTGATATTGCTTACTGACCTTGCACCCAGCTAAATACACATTCAGTTCTGTTTTTTGTGAATTTTGTAGAATATTCTCTATAAAAAATCATGTCATCTGTGAATAAACAGAGCTTTACTTCTTCCTTTAAAATCTGTATGCTTTTATTTCTTGCCCTTGCCTTACTGTACTGTCCAGTATGTTCAATACAACACTGAATAGAAATGGCAAGAGCAAACATCTTTGTCTCGTTTCCAATCTTAAGTCAAAAGCATTCAGTCCTTCAGCATTATGAAGTATAATATTAGCTATAGAATTTTTGTAGAGATCCTTTATAAGGTTGAGAAAATTTCTTCTATTCTCACGTTACTGAGAGTTTGTATCATGAACAGATGCTTTCACTACAATTATTTATGTGATCATGTATTTTTTCTCCTTTACTCTATTAATATGATGAAGTAAATTGATTTTACAGTGTTAAAATAACTTTGCCTTTCTGGCATATACCCCATTTGGTCATGATGTATGATATTTTTAATATATTACTGTGCTTAGGTTGTTACTGTCTGGTCAAGGATTTTTGACACCATGGTCATGAGTGACATTGATGTATAGTTTTATTTTTGTGAAATATTTTTAGTATCACAGTAATGTTGACCTCATATAATAACTTGGGAACAACTCTCATCCTTTATTTTCTAAAAGTGTTCTCACCAGTGAAACATCTGGGCCTGAAGTTTTTTATGGTGAAGATTTTAATTAATATAAAAATTTAATTATATAAAAATAATTGTATAAACTATAAAAGTAATTTTATTAATTACTTCTTAAATTAATTAATATTTTATTATGTATACCTACTATTTCAGAAAAATTCATTAAAATTTTAATGTATCTATTAACCAACAACTACTGTTTAAAAGACTAAACTGGAGGATAAGGGAAGAGAGAAATACGTCAAGAACTCGGAACTTAATTTAAGGTCTAAAGACATAAGTAGATTAGCAATCAAACAATACAACTAGGCAAAAATCATGAGCATTACAGAGATACAGAAACAAGATCTCAGGAGAACACAAAGAAGGAACAATCATTTCCAACTGGGGAGTGAGGAGGAGAGAATTCAGAGAAGTGCCTGTATTTCAGCAAGAACACCTCATGAGATAAAGATTCTGATGAATGGGGAACTGAGAAATGAGAATGAGGCCAACGGACTGGCAGCATGAGTGCACTTAAACCAAGTATAGCAACTTGGGTATGAGGAAGAGCATAGTGAGATGACAGAAGAAATAAATTGGTGCTCTACTGTGGAAAACAGATAATTTAAAACAAGTTCAACACTTGCCAAGGTACAGTTTTCTACTACTAATTCTATGTGATCATGAACAAGAAGGGGATTCAGAGACTATTTGTCTTCTCTGAATTCTCATAGTACAAATGGTCTTGACAACTCAATCTATTATTTTGAACTATATGCTGGATGTCATATGAAGTGTATCTTACCTTTATCACTGTAGTGACTAGATATTCTATTATTTGTGTAACCTGTAAAATAACTAGCACTGTTCTAGGCACATGATATGCATATACTTTTGACTTGACAACTCTGGGTCTTCCCCTTTATCTACTTCCTCTTCTAACAACAATAAAATAGAAATGCTCTTAGTGCTAGTGAGTGTGTAACTATGTATGTGCTCATGTATGTGTGCAGGTGTGTACTGGACTAAAAAACTGGAAATTAAAGGTATGTTTGATCAGGAAAACATGTGAAAAAATACCATCAATATAACTTCACAATCAAAAGATAAGATAGACATTTAGGTTGTTTCCTTGTCTTGACTATAGTAGATAGTGCTGCTATAAACATTGGGGTGCAAGTGTCTTTTTGAATTAGAGTTCCCTCCAAATATGCCTCCAGGAGTTGGCTTGCTGGATCATATGGTAAGTCTACTTTTAGATTTTAAAGAAATCTCCATACTATTTGCCATAATAGCTGCACTAAACTACATTTCTACCAACAGTGTAGAAAGGTTCCTTTTTCTCCACACCTTCTCCAGCATTTGCCATTTGTGGACTTTTGAATGATGGCCATTCTAACTGGTGTGAGGTGATACCTCATTGTACTTTTGATTTGTATTTCTCTGATAATTAGCAATATTGAGCATTTTTTCATGTGCCTATTGGCCATTTGTATGCCTTCATTGGGAACTGCTTGTTTAGGTCCTCTGCTCATGTTTGGATTGGGTTGTTTTTCTGTTATTCAGTGTATGAGTTGTTTGTATATTCTGGAAATTAAGACCTTGTCAGTAGCATCGTTTGCAAATATTTTCTCCCATTCTGTAGGTTGTCTTTTTGTTTTGCTTATGGTTTCCTTTGCTGTGCAAAAGCTTGTAAGTTTAATTAGATCCCATTTGTTTATTTTTGCTTTTATTTCCATTGCCTGGGTAGACTGTTGTAGGAGAACATTGCTAAGATTTATGTCAGAAAATGTTTTGCCCATGTTGTCTTCTAGGAGGTTTATAGTGTCTTGTCTTATGTTTAAGTCTTACAGGCCATTTTATTTTTGTGTATGGTGTGAGTGAGTGTTCTAACAACACTGATTTACATGTGGCAGTCCAGTTTTCCCAACACCACTTGCTGAAGAGACTGTCTTTTCTCCATTGTATATTCTTGCCTCCTTTGCCTAAGATTAATGAACCATAGGTCTTTGGGTTTATTTCTGAGCTCTCTATTCTGTTCCATTGATCCATATGTCTGTTTTTGTGACAACACCATGCTATTTTCATTATGGCAGCTCTGTAGTATTGTCTGAAGTCTGGGAGTGTTATTCCTCCAGCTTCATTCTTTCTCTCCAGTATTGCTTTGGCAATTCTGGATCTTTTGTGATTCCATATAAGTCTTAGGATTATGAACATGTCCTGGGTAATTTGATAGGGGTCACATTAAATCTGTAGATTGCTCTGGGTAGTATGGCCATTTTAACAATATTCATTCTTTCAATCTAAGAGCATAGGATATCTTTCCATTTCTTTTAAGTCATCTTTAATTTCCTTAATGGATAAAGAAGCTGTGGTATATTTATATAACGAAATACTACTCAGCCATAAAAAAGAATAAAATAATGCCATTTGCACCAACATGGATGGATCTGAAGATCATCATTCTAAGTGAGGTAAACCAGAAAGAGAAAGAAAAATACCATATGATATCACTCATATATAGAATAAAAAAAAAGACACAAATGAACTTATTTATAAAACAGAAACAGATTCAAAGACATAGGAAACAAACGTACAGTTACTAGGGGGAAAAGGAGTGGGAAGGAATAAATTGGGAGTACGAGATTTGCAGATACTAACTACCATACATAAAATAGATATACAACAAGTTTCTTCTGTATAGCACAGGGAACTATATTCAATATCTTGTAATAACCTATAGTGAAAAAGAATATGAAAACAAATATCTGTATGTATATGTATGACTGAAACATTATGATGTACACTAGAAATTGAGAGAACATTGTAAACTGATTACATTTCAATTTAAAAAAAGAGAAAAGGAAAGAAGATTAAATAAAAATTATAATTCTTTATATATATATTTATTGAAGTGTTTCAGTTTACAATGTTGTGTCAGTTTCTGGTGTACAGCATAATGCTTGAACATACATATATTTCCATCTTCAGAGGAAGCAGTTGTTCAGTTATATGGAAATAAAACTTTAGAAAAGCAAAAAAGGTGATTGAAATGTATATTAATCAAACCATCATTAAATAAGAAAACTTACAAGTGAAGTATTTCATGTTGAAAATTAAATGAATACAAATTAGACATTAAGTTTGTTAGATAAGCAGAAAACTGATTAACTCTAGGTCATGATACTAAATCAAAGTAGAATAAAATAAGAATAGAAATTGGGGATTTTGCAGTCTGTTAATATAATCAAGGGTAGGTTAAGGACATAGCACTGCTAAGAGAAATGGCACAGATGGTTTAGACTAATGATTTGATACTTTTGGGTGACTTTCATAATTCATAAATTGGTTGGAGGAAACTGCACAATAAACAATGGATGGTTCTCAATTATTTTAAATATGAGGAAGTATATTTTACCACAAATCTGCAGGAGAATATAATCTTAAATTTATCATATTAAGGGAGAATGTAAATACAAGACTAATATAATCAGTATGGGCCCATGAAAAACATATAGCCACAGAAAGTAAGACTTAAATATTAAATTGTGTTTTAAAACTACAATAGATGTTAGACATCTTAGTGTTTGCAAATTTGATTGCAGGATCAAAACATTCTCTTAACAAGAGACAAAGTCCAGGTGTGAAAAAAATCTAGTAAGTTAAAAAAAATGCATGGAGACTATAACAAAGGAAGACTATAAATGGTCAAAAGAATAACCGATATACAATCTTTTAAATGTACCGAATTATGAAGTTTCTAAAATGTCTGTTATTCACAAGTGTCTTCATTAAGTTACTAAATATTTCTTAACACAATGAAATAAAACCATAGTACTCCTAATGAGATGTGTGCACTACTAACTGCTATGAATTGATACGTTACTCCTCTATGGCATTTCAGATTTTAATAAAACACTTCCACTTACATTACTTTCACTTATACAACTTCAGAACTAATGTGTCAATTTGCATAAAGGACAATTGAAATTTAAGTTACAAAAGAACAAGTCAACTTTTTCTCTTTAAACAGCAGAGTTGCAACAACCATAAGTCTAAATAATCCCTTACCAATCGGAGTACACAATTTACAGAACCTTAATGAGTTTTACAAACATTAACAAAATAAATATCAAGGCATCCTCAAGGATAGATATGATTTCTATTTCTACCACTTTATATGCAAAGACAAATCACACTAATACACGGAGTGAAGGTGAAGCATATGTGAAGGTGATAGATGTAAACAAAACCAGGATCCAGATCACAATTTGGTCAAACCAAAACTCAGGAGATAAAAATTAATAGTAAAAAAAAAAATTTTTTTTAAATATTTAAAACTACTCTGGCTCGTTAAGAAAAAAAGGTTTCCAGTATCTCCTCTAAAGGTTAATAAATAAATAAACCTAATTACCTTCCCACCCCCAAAGAAAAAAACCTAAAAAAAGGAAAAAAGAAAAAAAGATTTGAAGTCTCTTTTAGAATACATACAACATATAAGTGTAAGAAATTACATCTCCACAAAAGGTATTCTTGATACTGGTGTGTATCTGTATGTTTCTGTGTGTGTGTCTGTGTGTTAAATATGTTTTCCAAGGCAGACGACTTAAATTATTTATTGGGTTTTTAAAGGCTGTGTGTCCTGATAGAAACTTTCCAGGTCTGTGGTCTTGGTTTATAAGCTCATGAAAAGTTTAGACTTAGGTAATTTTCTAAGCCCAAAAGCATCTTCATCAATCTTGCCTGTCACAGTGAGCTTAATTGTGTGCATACTAGAGAGAAGGAAAGGATCTAGTAAAAGCTTCAGAAGCAAACATTTTGGGTTAATCCCTCTCCTCAAGGCCCAATTTTGATCCGGTTGACTTAAAGTCAAAGTAAAGTAAACAATAGTATCTAAAATAGTATCCTTTCCCGGAGGTAACAGCTGGTAAAAGGGAAGATCTGTATCTAACTTGGGTTTATATTCCTACTATCTAGAGTAGTATGTAGCAGAGTGGTATTTGAATGCTGAATTTAATATGCTTCTTTTACACACTCAAAAGCACCAATAAATGCTTTTTACTGATGTATTTCACTAATTTAATCTAGCAAAGTTAATAAAAACTGATCATGCTTTCTCAAAAACAAACAAAAACCCCCCTACCTTTAATTAAAAACCAGCTTAATAATGCTGAGTGTTTTTTTTAAATCTCTCTCTTTCTTGAGATAAAACATTTTTAATGAAAAAAAGAACCTCCTAGATGCCAAGACAAGTTCAAAAACATGGCAATAACCTTCAGCCTGAGCAACCTTCTTGCCATCTGTCAGAATTTAGTAAAATCTTCCAGATCCAAGATCAAATACCTGAATTGAAATGCCTGAGCCACATCCTGTCTAGCCATAGCATTAAACCCTTATTAGATAGGTCATCTGTCCAAAGATACTAAAGTAGGATAAACCCAGGACAATCCAGGGCCTCATTTATTTCTGATTCACCAGATGCAACTGTTGATTCATTCCCCCAAATTCTACCTTGATCATCCTAATGGTGAACTAATTTCATCTAGAAAAAAAAAAAATTCTGCTCCTCAGCTATTGATTTTCGTCATCTGAAAATCCCTTTCAAGTATACACAACTCTTACCAAGCAGAACTATTCCTAAGAGATTTTACCTCATACCATTAACTCTGTCACTTATAGAACCACAGAGTGCCATCCTGTCAATGAAAGGGTCTGGATAAAAGCTTCAGAAGCAAACATTTTGGGTTAATCCCTCTCCACAAGGCCTAACTTTGATCTGGTTAACTTAAAGTCAAATTAAACAACAGTATCTAAAACAGTATCCTTTCCTGGGGGTAACAGCTTCTTCCTAGGGAAGTCTGCATATAATAATCAGTCTATGAAGTCCCCACTTGCTCCACACCTCAGATAACTGTGAAGGGCCACCTCAGCTTCAGAGCTCCCTGTGATGTTGGCCAAGCAGAGAAGAACCATCCAGTGGGTTGCAACTACACCTCCAATGAGGTCTGAATCAAAACCTTGCAGAGAGGATCACTCTTCCAAGCCTGTCCTCCCTTGGGTACTCTTCCTTAGTCATAGAATACCCTTGTGTTTTGTTTTATATCCTTATAATTACTCGCTTATCATAACTGAATAATATTTTATGTTAAGCTTCGCCTGTTTTAATTATTACGTGGCATCTGTCACCTAACGTGACTCAAACTGAAACAATACCACTTAGTAAGCATAGCTCCAATATGCACTAGGGCTGAAAGCAGAAAGCAATGAATAGTGTGGAATCCTGGAAAGTTTAGTCTCCAGAAAAGCAGACTAAAGAACTGGAACTTTCACACCAAGAGATATATTATTTAAGGTACTTACAAGTACAGCCTTTGGCTGGTGCCTGGGAACTTACTTGGATTTCTAAGGAAGTCCCACCACTCTGACAGGAGTGACTCACTGTGCCTAAACTCTTTGTGATAACAATGATTTATGCTGACCATCTGATTTCCTTCTGGGAGTCTGCAATTTTGGTACATGCCAGGCAGAGGGTGTCTACATGACTAGCCCCCAACAAAAATCTGGGATATGAATCTTTAATGAGTTTCCCTGGTTGGCAACATTTCAGTGTTGTCACAACTCATTGCTAGGAAAAGGAAGTGCCTCCTGTCTGACTCCACTGGAAGAGGCCACTTAAAACAGTTTTTAAAAGAAACAGAAACCCTAATAAGCATCAAGTACAAATTTAGCAATTATAAATTTGTAAATAATGAGATAAAAACTAATGATGATATAATAGTCAGAGAAATAATAAAGGAAAATTTCCCTGACCTGAAGTTATGTTCAGATAAAAAGAACTTACTAGTTCCCAAGAAGGATTAATAAAAATATTACACATATTTAAAGATAATCTGATGAAATTTTTACTCTAAGATCAAAGTTTTACCACTTTCTAAAGAAAAAACAAAGCAGATTATATACAAAGGAAAAAGAACCAGATTAGCATATATTTTAATTCTACATGTTATAAACCACATAATAAACTGTTACTATCTTTGCTTTAAACAGTCAGTTATAGTTTAAGGAGATTAAAAAAGCAATGAGACAATTGTATTTTACATTTATCCACATATTGATCATTTGGAGCTTTCCTTTTTTTGGTGGTTCAAAATTTCCATCTGATACCATTTTGCCTTCTACCTAAAAGAACTTCTTTATTCTTTCTAATGGTAGAGGTGTATTGACAGTGAATTCCCTCTGCATTTGTTTGTCTGAAAGCTTTTATTTCACTTTTATTTCTGAATGATATTTTCACTGAAAACAGAATTCTAGGTTGAGAGCTTTTCCTTTAAATGCTTTAAAGTATCATTTCATCATTTCGGGCTCACGTAATTTGTGACAAGAATTCTACTTTTGTTCTTATTTTGTGCCCCTCTGAGTAATGTGACTTTTCTTCTTTGGTTGTTTTCAGATTTTTCTTTTCATCACTGGCTTTCAGTAATTTTATTTTAATATGAGTTGGTGTGGTTTTCTTTACGTTTCCTCTGCTGATGATTTATCGAGCTTCTTAGATTTGTGAGTTTATAGTTCTCATCAAATTTTGAAAAAATTTCATCACTATGCTTTAAAAATATGCTTCCTAGCTCCATCACTGAAAAGGCCTAAAAGCAATAATACCCTATGGCAAATAATAAGCATACTTAGGGCCCAAGTTTTGGTTTCTAAGTATTTCCAAACATTACTTTCTGCAAAAAGGATAATGACATCCCCAGAAAAATGGGTGATTTCAGGGCTGAGACAGCAAAAGTTCAAGGAGACTCTGAAACATTTTATTGTTCTGGAAAGAAGGAGCTCAAAACTGATGGAGGCGTGTCAGGAAAAAATCAGGAACAATTTGAATATCAAAATGGATAATGATAGGAATTGATTATAATACACTGATATAGAAGAGAATCCATGGGTCCAAATAAAGGAGAAGAGACAGCCAAAGAAAAATAAATAGAAATAGAAATATAAAATGGCAAGTTTATACTGACATTTATAAAATTTTACCATTATATGATTGGTATAATTATCATCAATTATCAATAAAACAATTGATGGTAACAATCATCAATGAATGCTAAAACCATTGTGGATACCCTATTGAGGGGTAGGATATTCACATGGTTTCTCAAAGAATCACACCACAGATTACTTATGAATAATAATTAATAATATGTAGTTTGCAGTGAAGAAATGTGGCAGATACTGAGTTAGTTAAGCAAGTGATCAGCCTCAATATCATCATCATGAGACTGGCCCTCTGAGGTGATTCTCTGAAAGCATATTAACCCATGAAGAAATCTTGTCAAAAGTATGTCTAACCTCCAACATATTACTTGATGTTCACTTCTTTTCCTCAGCACTGCAATTCCCTAGTCCATACTATTAGCATCTTGTATCTGGATAATTGCAATGTCTTCCCAATTACTTTCCTAGTCTTCAGTCTTTAGTCTCCTCAACTCCAATCCAGTTTCTATATAGCAGCCAGAGTTCTTTTTCTAAAATTCAAATATGATCATGTTTTATAACTGAAAGTGCCTTCACAATGCCTTCAAACTAAGCCTCAATTCTTTATCACCATTTCCCAAGTCCTTCCATAGCCACTATTTCTCTTTCCAGTTTCTCACTGCTTCCTCGACCCCTATCCTAAATTCCTTCATTATATAATTTAAGCCTCAGTTTCATGAACCTAACATTCTCTCACCTATAGGTGAGACATGCTGTTCCCTACTTGGAAATTTCTTCCCCTTTTTCACCTGTTTGTTGCTTATTCATTCTTCATGTCTCAGCTAAATCTGACTACTTCTGGAATACAGGCATACATTAGAGATATTGTGAGTTCAATTCCAGACAACAGCAATAAAGCAAATATTGCATTACAGCAAGTCATACAAACTTTTTTTAGTTCCCCAGTGCATATAAAATTATGTTTACGCTGGACTTTTAAATGTGCAAAAGCCTTTGTCTAAAAAATGTACATACCTTAATTTAAAAATACTTTATTGCTAAAAAGTGCTATCATCTAAGACTTCAATGAGTTGTAGTCTTCTTGTTGGTGGAGGGTTTGAAATATTGCAAAAATTACCAAAATGTGACGCAGAGACACAAAGTGAGCAAATGCTACTAGAAAAATGGTGCCAAGACTGGCTCAATGCAGGGATACCACATACCTTCAATTTGCACACACACACAAAAAGAGTATCTACGAAGCACAATAAAGTGAAATGCAATAATACAAGGTATGCCTGTATAATAAATGATCATCTATTTCTTGCTTTAAGGCCTTATGAAGGATCCCACTATTCATTAAATCCACAGATATACATACTCTGCCCAGAGGCATTTTATTAGACCACACTAGGCTATGTTATATAGCTTGTTTTTTTCTCTACTACTTTTGTTTGTTCTTTTAACTGTCTGCAACACACTTACTGATCCTTCAAAGTTTACTCATTCACTCATTTGTTCATTCATTCAAACTCATTCAACAGTAGAGCCAACGTACTGGTGATTCTCTCAAGTTTCATCCTATATTTGGAAATACATCAACGCCCCCCCTTCACCATGGACACACACATGCATGCACACACACCGACACAGACACACACACACACTGCCCCTTCCATAAAATCTTCTCTCACTAATAGAAAAGAGGTAACGATCTTTCCCACGTTTTTTTTTTCCTTTCTAAAAGTGCAGCACCCATGAATCTACCTTTTAAACAATTGATTCTTTTGATAAATATTTTAATTACTTTTTTAATTCTTGTATTCATCCAGTTATGTTCATCTCTGTCTCTTCAGTGATGGCTTTCTTAAACTATGAAATCCTAGACAGTGAAAAATATGCCTTTGCATCCCCTTAGTCCTTAGCTCAGCAATCAAGAAGACTTTAAGGAATACCTGACAATAATGATATTTCAGAACTATGCACAGTGGTTGCACAACAAATGCTGACTGACAGAATGGAAATAACACCCTTGATAAACACTGAAGGATGGGTCCTTCTTGTATTGCAGTTTAAAATATCCTATAACTTCTGGTCAAATCCTTCTACTTGCTTAAAGATGCAAAATTTAAATAATTGGTAAGACTTGCTCAAGATTTTATGCTTCGGGGGAGAAAAATGTATATTCATCAATGCAAGTAACTGAAACACAGAAGAGTAAAATGAAAATTTTGATAAAATTATTCCATTTTAATTTCAACAAACAGGTGCAGGCAGTGATAAATGTAACCTGAAGATTTAATTCGGTGAAATCTTCTCCTTCAAGCATATTTAACATAAGCTGTTTGCATTTTCCTGCATATGATTATTCTAACCCTGAAAGTACCTTTTAAATATAGATTATAAATTCAGGTGCCTTAAAGTAAAACTCAAAGAAGTTTTTTCCCCCAATCTTTAGTAAATAAATCAATATAGCAGAATTATTTTGACCTTAGAGGGTTAAACCTTCTGACTAAATAATTCGTGCTTAATTTTTTAATGTATTTTAAGTTTACCAAAGTTTGTACAGAAGATATTTTTAAATGTTAAAATATTGTTACATGCTTGATTTCTTTTAATGCTGTAATTTTTCTAATGTGTTGTCTCTCCTCCAGGAGAGACATTTCACAAGAGAGACCCTTTCATCAGGCAGGATGTCTTCAACAAACTACTTAAAATGAAGTTAGAGGACCCCAAAACCCTGATAGTCCTGGTATTTCCAAGATATTACCATTCTAATTGCCAGGATCCACAGTTCCTAATCAGAAACTAACTTCAGAGTATGCTAGAGAATATATCTTCTGCAGTTCAGTGAAACTTGCCCTTTACAGTCTCAGATCATTCACTTGAAGCAGTTAAGAGCTTTGCTTAATGACTGAAGCAGACTACAGAATAGCAGTCTTCTATTCTCTGTCTCCTGAACTGGTATTTTCCTCTTACTTGCAATATCTATGAGGAATACAAGAAACTTAAAAACTCTGCTATTCTGAGTATTTCCTACTAAGTTCAGTTTTGGTGAGCTTGTGATCTCAGTCCCAAGAAACAACATGTTACAGCTGAATTCTGTTACCACATTTCAAGAACTATTAGTTTCTCAACCTGGGACACAGTCATCCTTTCCCAGCTCCTGACCTACTTTGCCTATTCCATATTTTAGGACCTGTCAGTTATATCCCCTACTTCCAGACACCAACAGATACTTTGGGATTGCAAGTGACAGAAATCTAACTCAAACTAGCTTAATCATAAATCAGAACTTATTATCTCTCAGAATCCAGAGAAGGACTAAATGATAGGATGCAGATGAGCCTTGGTAAACATGAATTGACAACAGGTATGCTGCTGCTTCTTTTTTGTAGTTTAGATTCGTTCTCTTACTGTTCGTTGTCTTTCTCCTCAAGGTAAGAAACATAATCAACAACTTTTAAGTTTTACATCTCAGTTTCTTCAGGCATCAGAAGGAAATGCAGACTCTCTCACTTTCTCTCAATTCCAGTTTTAAAAGTTCTGAAAATAATTCTGATTGGCCTAACTTGAATTAGGCTAATCTGAAATATACCATTGTTGATGAGGTATAAGGTAACCAACAGTCCTTATTTACTGAGAGCTAAGGTGTTTCCTGGAATACAGAACTTTCAGTAGTAAAACCTGAACAGTCCAGGGCAAACCAGGTTGGTTGGTCATCCTAAGTCAGGTACAGGGCTTGACATTTCTAAGGGAGTGGGAGGTAGGGTAGTGAGAAGTTCCTATGATTCTACAGACAAGGTCATGTCCACTAATGTCCACTAATTTAATAAATTTACTGATGGGCTGTGGTAGATTACCAAAGTGGCCACTGTCCTTTGGAGCTACTGTCATCAACAGGTGGAGTCTATTTCTCTACCCCTTGAGTATGGGTTAGCCTTAGGATATGTTTGGCCAAAAACTGTGCTGAAAGCAATCTTGAGTTAGTCTCAGGCCTCTTGAAGGCTTTAACTCATCCTCACTCTCAAGACCTGAGACTGCAATATGAGCCACCCCTGGCTAGCCGGCTGGAAGGCACAAGACCATGTGAGAGTAACTCTAGGCATCCCTACTTAGCTGAGGCCATCATTAATTTGGCAGCCCCGGCTGATGCACCAGACGCCTACAGTCACCTAAATGAAGTCAGCCGAGATCAGGCAAGCCAGCCTACACAACAAGAACTACCCAGCTGATCCCAGCCTAAAGGGACAAACTACAGATGGTAAGCTTAAAAACGGTTGCTGTTTTAGACTATGAAGTTTGTGGCAGTATGCGACACAACAAAAACTAACAGACATTTTGGCCTAAAAGATTACAGTTGATTATTTGTAATAGTAAATATAACATCAAGTCTAATGTGCTCAGAGTACTTAGAATCTTTAAAAAAAAATACTGAATTAACTAACTGGCTGCCATTGCTCTTCTTAAAATGTTCCTGTTTTTTGACTAGTGTCCATCATGTGTTAAGGGTATCTCTTAAGGGAAGGTTATCCTTCCGTATTCCCCAAACATATTATCCTGTTTCATGCCTCATGTCTTTACATGTGCTCTGCCACCTCTCCCTCCTTGTTCACATGTCATAATCCCCCTTTTCATTTAAACTCAGCTCAGTCATCTTTGTGAAGGCATTCTGAACCCTGCTCTCCTCTCCTGGGAGATTCCCTGTTTGGTACTCAATCTCCAGGATATATTTCTGTATTTGTCTCATAATCCTGTCTTATAACGATTCCTTTACAAATGTGTCTTCTCACTATTCTCACAGTCCGTGAAGACACATCTTTGCATTCTCAGTAACTAACCAAGCCTGGCACAGTGTTAAGTACACCATAAAAGTCTGATAAATTCAATACGAAATCTAAAACAGAAATATCTTAAATCTGGTTTGGGGCATAAGGTTTTATGTACTATTATTTCTGTGATCAGTCTCTGAACAACAGCCATTATATTTGGCATATTTATATTAACATTTACATTACAATGGATAGTGGTTCAAAAAAAATGTGATCACCATAATCAGTAACACAATTTGGGCCTTTAGAAGTTCCTTTCAAGCTTGACTTTGCTATAGGCCCAAAGTTTATAACTTGTTCCTAAATAGATGTTAAATAATATGAAAATAGATGCGTAAATAAGAACAGAAAGTATGAACATAATCAGCCCAGTTCTCTGACAGGTGGGTTGGAGGCTGGGATGCATAAAACAGCAAGGAAAGTCCTCTATGGGCTAATGTGGGAGGGATAATTTGGCTTCCTCTCTCCGCAGGCAGATGGAGGCATTTTTCCCTTACATGGTTTCTGAGAAGGCAATGAGGAGGGATGACTGCGCTGCTCATGTGGAGCAAGCATAGTATTTGGCTTAGATTGAAAACAGAATGAGATGAGTTTCCCCAGAGAGAACTAACTTACCCAAGACAAGGCAATTCAACATTTCTAGACTCATTCCCTTGTTACTAGGGATATAACAGGTACAAATATATATATAAATATAAATAAATACATTAAAATATATATACTTTCTAATGGAAACTCTGTCCCTTTCTAAATAAAGCAAAATTAGACTCCCGTACTGCCTCCTATCATTAGGAAATGAGCTTCTCCAGCTTAGTACTGGCATTCCTAAGCCAGGCCAAGAAACTGGGAGATAAGAATCTGTCTGGTGGTTCTCCAGTTAAATCACTAGAAGCGTAATACACCTCTGATATTCCTTCAAATTAGAGGACGTTTCCAGGACTTGCTAGGGAAACTGGCAGATTGAACACACACACACACACACACACACACACACACACACACCCTACCCCTACTCTTCTTCCACCCAAAATGCCACTCAAATGACAGAAATGTATTTATAAAAGCAAAAACACACAAAGAATAAGAACAAGAGAGGAAACTAGAGTAACAAAATTCTGGAAGCTGTAAAACATGACAAATGATTAAGCAGAGTTGAGAAAACAATTCAAAGCAGGCCATAGGAAAACCTAAAAATCAACATTATGATGCCACAAAAGTCTCATGAATTTCACACCAGGTATGTCTAGAAGCAGAGGCGAAGAAAGAGGCAAAAACTGAAAAACCATTTGAAAGGATATTTAAACAGCAGTCAGATTCCCATGTGTCTTCCCCACTCTTTATAGCCTGATGACTCCCCCTTCCTCCATCCTGCAAAGGACTGAAAGTTTATTCTCCAGGAAGACAGAAATAACTGTCTAAACCAGTCACAGTTTAGGGTAGGGCAACAAACTGAAAATAGGGTGGGTGAGAAAACACAGGTATACTGAGTGCTGACATCCCTGAGCCAAAATTGGCCCTGGGAACTTCTCATTAGGAGTGTGAAAGAGTGATTTTCTAGGATATATGCCCCAGCTCAAGAGGAAAGATCTAAAGATACTACCATCAAAGTTTCTCCAACAAAACAGCTCACTTGGATCAACCTATAGCAAGGCTCACAATGGTATGTATCTAGAAGACAATGTGGTAATTGCTTTAAATTTCCCAAGGAAATTTAGTTACAACTCTAGAATTGTATACTCAGTCTAACTATCAATCAGGGTGATGACAGATTAAAGACATTTTCAGGAAATTACTGGGAGATGTGCTCCATCGAAAGAAGAAAAGGCATGAGATAATAGAAAGCAGGAATCCAACATAGGAGAGCGGTGATAGGAATCCCCAGACAATGGTGAAGAGAGCTCTGAGGTTGATATCTGTGCAGAGGTAGAAGGTGACTGGTCCAGATTTGAATAAAGAGAAAGGCTTGGGTGACATTCTTCAGAGATATAAGATGTATAAAATACCTGTTGGATCTGATTAACTTGAGAATATAGGGACTTGGAATTGTATTAACTACATATACACAGAATACTAACCACAATGAAAAAAAGACAATTATTTACTCCAAGGAAAACAAAAAATTGGAAAAGAAAAGGAATCAGAGTTTAATATATGTATCAGTAAACATTATAATGTTTGTCAACAAGCATAATAAAGTAAATGGAGAAGACTCAACTAACTCAAATTATGCAATTAACATATTGGAGAGGTAGCAAAGATACACATATGTATACACATACACGTGCTTGTGTGGTGTGTGGGGAGGGAGATGAATCCACGTATTCCACAGTGTTAAGTCAATAGATAATACCTAAAACTGAAAAGCTAAGCAGCAAAACAAACAGGTTACAACAAAAGGATAAATACTGAGACAATCAAATAAGAGAGATGAAAGTTGTGGGGGAGAGAAGATGGCTGGGAGACTTCTGTTTTTAATGTAAATTTTATAGAAATATTTAACACTTTTAATCATGTCCTTTAAAACTTATCATTTTAATTAAAACTAAATGACTAAAGTATTCTATAACTGCTATGGCAGAAAGGGCTTGAGAAATCCAGCCTGGCTGGGGTCCACTGGAACGTCATGGCACCCTCTTCACGTTTCCAAATAACCCGGGGGGATATTTTGATAGAAAGGGCACTAAATTTGGATCCCAGCTTTAGTTTTGTTACTAAAGCTTCTACTTCTCTAACATATGAACGCCTGCCTTACCTCCCTCACAGAGCTGCTGTGAGGAAGAAGTGAAATAACGTCAGTGAAAGCTCTTTATGTATAAATGGATTTGCAAATATAGCATAAGTTTTATTCATCAAACACTACTGAGTCCTCCCTACCACATATCACTTATGGTTAACATTATTATTCCTTTTCCTATGTTGTTATATAATTTGCCTAAATATAGCATCAATTCTTACTCATGAAAACTCTTGGGTAAGCTACAAAACAGAATATTTGGTAATCCCTTATAACTTTCTTCTGTGCTGGGGACTTGTGGCAGACAGATTCTAATATGACCCCCAATTACCCCTGCCTCATGGTATTCATACTCTTGTGTAATCCCATCCCCTCAAGAATAAGCATAACCTGTGATTTGCTTCTGACCAACAGAATCTGGCAAAGGTGGTGGGATGTCACCTCCATGGTTATGTTACATAAGATTCTAACTTCTACTTTGCTAGCAGATTCTCTCTGTTGACGCTCTCCCTTTCCGGCTTTGACAAAGTAAATTGTCGTTTGAGTGGGTCCATGTGGCAAGAAACTGAGTGAAGCCTCCAAACTGAGCCCTTTAGTCAAGAAACTGAGGGCAGCCAGCAAGGAACTCAGACTCTCAACTGACAAACCACAAGGAGCTGAATCCTGCCCATAAGTATGTGCACTCTGGAAGTGGATCCTTCCTGAATCGGGCCACAGGTGAGACCCCAGCCCTGGCTAACACTGTGATTATAGCCTTGTGAGAGACCCTAAAGCAGAGGACCCAAGCCAGGCCTAGATTCCTAAGACACAAAAACTGTAAGATAATAAATATTCTGCTTTAATCCACTAAATTTGTGGTAATATTGTCAACAATAGATTGATACCAGCATAACCAGAAGAGACCATGGCTAGCACCTAATCAATTCTCAAGTATCATAAAGCAAAGATTGCTGACTTCTGCTTGTCACAGAGGTGTAAAACCTGATTGTGAAGGCCCAGCCTCTGGCCTGTGTGCATCATTCAGCCTCATAAGTTGATACTGCTACACCCAAGGACAAGCACTGCAACCTCAGTTAACTTCATTCTGAGCTACATCATCCAATTATCAGGAAGTCACAAAATTATCTTCCCAATACTAAAGAACTTAAAAAATTACTATTTTAGCAGTGTCAATCAAATGTCACCCCAAAGATAAAGTAACATTCACTTCAGTTTTTTTGAGGGAAAAGCCGTAAGAGGTAATACACTAATAGAAATCTTCCATTTAAAAAAAAATGTAACTGTAAAAAAATAACCAAGCTTTTGACCCTCCAAAAAGCATACAGTCTAATTCTAACACATAAAATATTTAATAAAGTCTGGTTTCTGGGTAAATGAAAAGGAAATTTCCTTTGCTTTCAGTCTAGAATAAAAGGTGATGTGTGG
This sequence comes from Camelus bactrianus, assembly GCF_048773025.1. NCBI lineage: Eukaryota > Metazoa > Chordata > Mammalia > Artiodactyla > Camelidae > Camelus > Camelus bactrianus. Next base: position 35,898,221 of record NC_133550.1, on the reverse strand, counting down.
GTGGCAAAATGATGACGCTTACAGAGCATACATTGTTGCACAGAAAGGAAGGACAGCAGGGAGCTAGAATTATAGATGAAGAAAAAATGGTGTGACAACTTGGTAGGCAGCAGTAGCCATTTGACTCTCCACCTCCCAGCTCTCAGAGACTTTCTTGTTTTAGAGTTATCATAACTATATTGTTAAAGAAAAACTATAGTTATTTGTTGTTTAGATGTCTTTATCACACCAACTCAGAAATTGTGTGAATGTGTGGGAAAACTTTCAAAAGAGAATCCAGATACAGCTGTGAACCATTCACCTGAAGAACAATGAGCTGAATAGGCAATCACTGAGACAGACTGTCACTTATCAAAATTTCCGCAAGCAATGCGAAGGTTAATGTGGGGGTCTGAAGCTGTCAGCACCCAGTGTCTTGCAGCTGTCACAATTGGATAAACTGTCTCCATCAGGAAATAATGCTTGCAAGCCAGATTCAACTGAGTGGGACTCATAAGAAAAATCTGAAGTTCAACAGCAGGAGTTCTCCTATCTAGATGGTTTTCCAATAAAGATGGTGACAGGGGGTTGGAAATGACAGTACCATGTAGAAGTCTCTCTTTGATGACCTTATGTCATGAATAAAGCACAAAGAGCAAATAACTAAACACAGAATTCTTATTTAGCATTGTATTGAGGGCTAATACAGGCTTACTATCAACAGGCACCATTTAGATCCTGTATTACTTTACTTTGCTGCTGTCAAAAATTACCACACACTTGGTGGCTTAAAGCAATGCATAATTTATTCCCTTACAGTTCTGGAGATCAGAAATCCAAAGTCAGTTTCACTGGGGCTAAAGTCAGGTGTTGGCAGCTACCTCTGGAGGCTATGAGGGAGAATCTGTTCTTTGCCTCTTACAGCTTCAAGAAGCTTTAAGAATCCCTTGCTGGTCTGTGGCTCATGGTTCCTTCCTTCATCTTCAGAGCCAGCAGTGTAGCATCTTCTTCCATCACCATATTGCCTTCTTCATTCTGTAGACTACTCTCCATCTGCTGCCTTCATATAAGGATGGTGTCACTACATTAGGGCCCATTCAGACAATCTGGCATAATCTCTCCATCTTAATTCTCTTAATTTAAATCACATCTGCAAACCACTTTTGCCATTTAAGGTAACATTCACAGTTTCCAGGAATTAGGGCCTGGATACCTTTAGAAGCCATCATATAATCTACCACAGGTCCTGTCTCATAAATGTCTGAATATGAAGCTGTTTATCTGTGGGCAAGTAGGTCATTACTCACAAAACCATCCAAAATACAATAAATTTAAACTGGATCAATATTATTTTGGCTTCTAAACTCTTTAATAATTGTTCTGGGAATTTTCTGATTCATTCCTCCTGGTAAGCACAATGTGGAAAAAAACTAAAACTAAACAGGAACAAATTTAATAGGCCAATACTATCCTGGAGATCTCATGAGTACTGCAGCATGTGTCTGTGTGTTTGTGTGTGTGTGTGTGAGAGAGAGAAAGTGAGAGAGAGAGAGAGAGAGAGAGAGAGAGAGAGAGAGAGAGAGAGAGAGAGAGAGAGAGAGAGAGAGGTGAGGGTCAGGAGATTGGATAAAAGCAGATTAGAGATGAATACTTGAAGGATTCCAATGACATCTATAAGCTCTATGCATGGAATGATTCATGCTATAACAACTGCCAGTGCTGGAAAGTACATCAGTAAGTGTCAGGCAATTTTAATCCAAAATACTTTGAGCAAATTTTGAAGCAGCTGCTCTGACACCTGAGGGTGTAACTATGTTTAAAGGTGTGTGGGATGTGGAGAGAAGAAATAACTATCTTTCATTAAATGGCTACTATATCTCAGGCACAAAGTTACAGGCTTTACAAATTTTAATGCTAATTCAATTAAGGTTCACAACAACAGGTGATGTAGGTATTAAAAGAAGAGGAAAATAATACCTGGACAAAATTAGGTAACTTACCCAAGTCTGCCAGTCAGCAAGTGGTATAGCTGCAATTCAAACCTACATTTGTTGAAATCTAAAAATCCATAATGGGCTTTTCACCATATAGTAGCAGATACCAAAGAGGTCAAGTGTCAATCAGATAACAATGGTTCTCTCAGAAGGGCTTCTCTCCCCACCCCACCCCTCCAAAAATAGGATGAGATAAGAGGAATTTAAGAAATATTATCCCATACTCCACGAGCTGACAATAGCAGTAATTCATAATGGTTACATGACCACGTATTGGAACCCATGTACTGATGCCATCACAACATACAACTCTAAGTAATTAACAGTATTTCCCACTTTTCCATTCCTGTCTCACAGTTCTGACCCTCCCTCTTACCTAGGTACAGAAAATTCATGGTATCATCTCTCCTCACAAAATGGGCTCTATAACCAAGGTCACTTTCTCACTCCAACTCAGATGTAGCCTTTAACTGAACTGAGATTTTCTGTAGTGGGACTCATGCATTTTTCCCTATTATGCTATCTACTTTCTAAAGCTGATTCAACTGAGGTCTAATATTCCAGCTCAGGCTACTGTAGAGATGGTTACTATCAACTAGATCCAACAGGAATTTGAGTCATTACCACAGTGGGAAAGCATTTTACTCATGATGTTGATCTTGTACCACAGAGATTGTCATTTTATCAGACTGCTTTTGACTTCAGACCAGCATTCTTTGTCAATGATGGGATATTTGCAACTTATTAATTGGGAGAAAACTGATGATAAAACCATCAAGATATAGATCACTCCTTGGTGCAAAAAAAGCCTGACTGTTTGAATTTTTATTCTGCTTGACTAAACTTTGCCAGACAAAAGAGACAGACTAGGTGACAAATCCAGACCAAGCCTTGACTGAGAGCTCAAGTCTACTGTATATGTGTGTATGTGTATTTTCTTAGGGAATGGGTTAGGTAAGGCATGTCATGAAAAGAAAAACTAAGAGCCAATTTTTCTTTCTTTATTATGTCTCGATAGCAAAAGTCATCACCCTCATAAAGTGGGTCCTTTCATACTCTGCACATCCATAAAGAAAAATAGATCTCTGGTCCTTTCAGTTAACATCTAATAAGAGCTAAAAAATACAATGCAAGGAAGAATTGCTTCCCAAAGCTCCTATTTTATTTCAGTTTATTTGTAATGTGTACCTGTAGCTCCATACAGACTAAAAAGCAACCTAAGATAAATGTCATTCATATCTGTATCACTCAGGGGTGCACCATGATCAATAAAAGCCCATATATTTGAACTTAACTGATTAATCCCCATCTTTCTCCTACCTACTTCAGTTATAACTCAGTTTGCTTTATGTTAATTACTATTTTAATAACCTCCCAACTATTTCTCTCAGAACGAAATCATCACTGCCCAAACCACCCTGGCTGAAAAATATGGGAATCAACAATTAAAGACCCTCTCTTTCAAGTCTCACAACCAGTGGCTAGTCCAACAGAATCTATATTCAACTTCCTCACTCTACTTTCTCAGGTCTGGTTGGGTTTGTGTCTATAACAAAGTCAAAGACGGTCAAATAACAAAAGAGATAACATCCTTATAATGAAATAACCTTATAAACTGGAATGTACTGTGCTAATTTTGCTATTTTGCTATTTTGAAAAGTATTTATTGATTTCCTCAATATAACTACAAGGCATCAGGGATACAGATTAAAAGGGTAATTTACTTGTATCTCTATTTACTAAAGACTTTTTTTTTAAAGCTCTTGTTTAAAAGACTGAGTTACAGAACTGGATGATTAAATGGCATCTGCCATATGATCCTTGTAAGGAATGTGAAATTTAGCCATAACAAGTATGTTTATGTATATTATCTAAGTAGACATAAGAGAATGCCAAATGCTCTACACTAAAGCTTGTCAATGTATTTACAGATTGTGTTTATTTCTCTGTTATTAATAGTTTTACTGAAGCCTAAAACTGCACATGTGCAAAGTGTCAATTTGATAAGTTCTGATAATATGTAACATAGACATATAAACCATCACTATGGTCAACATAAATACATCATCCCCAAAGTTTCTTACCCTTTTGTAATCTCTCCCTCTCTCTCTCCCAACTCCTCTCCCACTTCCCAGTCCACAGAGAATTACTGATTTGCTGCCACTATAGGTCAGTTTTCATTTTCCGGATTTTTTATATAAATTGCATTATATAGCATGTATTCTACTTTTCCTGACTTATTTTGAAAATAAAAAACTATTTTGAGGTTCATCCATGTTGTTATATGTATCAATAGCTCATTCCTTTTAATTGCTGAGAAGACTATCACAATTTTTTACCCATTCATCTGTTGATGGACATTTGGGTTGTTTCCAGTTTGAGGCTTATGATAGGCCGAATAAAAGCCCTCTGAAAACATCCACATCCTACTCACCAGAACTTGCGGATATTTTATCTTAGATGGCAATGGCCTCTTCAGATATGATTAATTTAAGGATCTTGAGATTGGGAGGTTATTCTAAATTATTTAGGTAGGCTCAATGAAATGCAATCACAAAGGTCTTTATAAGAGAGAGGCAGGAAGGTAAAGGAGTCAGAGTCAGAGAAGGTGACAGGAATAAGACTCCACTTGTCTCAGCCCATTATAGTATCAACTCAAGTTCAAAATCTTATCTAAGTTTCATCAGCTCAAAAGTTCCCAACCTCATCACTGAAATCATCTATGTGTGTGTCTCTGGATATAAGCCATCTGGGGTAAAATACCTCTCCTCTGTGGATCTGTGAAAGTAGAAAACAAGTTATCTTCTTCCAAAGTATAATAGTAGCACAGGCATAGGATAACCAATATATACATTTCCATTCAGAAAGGGAGAAAAATAGAACGAATAAAGGGGGTCACTAGTCCTAAGTTATTCTGAAATCCAACCAGGCGAACTCCATTAGGTTTCAAGGTCTAAGAAAAATCCTTTGTGCTGGTGACTCCACCTTCTGGGCCCATGACTTTTTTCTATGACTCAGAGGTCATCCTTCTTTTTTCATGAAGGGTATCATGTGTTTGCAACTGAGTAGTTCTACTAGCCTGTTTACTGCCTGTAGAATTTTGGAAGTCCAACAGCATTTTCCCTGTTCTTTCTGTCCATTTCAGTTCACATTGGCAGTGTTTCTGCTGATATAACATTCTCAAGAACTTTGTGGTTCTCCAGGATATATCACAGGACTCACTCCATTAAATAAGAGGCCCTTACACAATTATGTACTGGATAATCCCTTCTTTATTCCTGTGTTTCTTCTGAGAAATGTCAAGGGATCCATTAGCCACATGCTTAATCTCCTCAAACAGCCCTCTGTGTTTAAAACTCTGACCCTTATCTAAAGGCCTTCCAAGGCACTAGTAAAATACTGCTTTACAGTCTGTGCTATACAGTAGGACTTTGTTGTTTATCTATTTTATATATAGCAGTTAGCATCTGCTGGTTCCTTTTGGCTCAACAGTTCTTCCCTCAATCTATTTCTTTTCTCTCACATTTTACTATAAGCAAAAAAAAGAAACCAGGCCACTCGCTTGGAAATCTATTCTAAATATCCAAATTCATGGCTTACAAGTTCTGTTTTCTACATTAATCATACGATAAAATCCCACTAAGCTTTCTGCCACCAAATAACAAGGAGCCCTCCACTTCCTTCTGAGCCTTCATAAGCAATTCCTTTAACACTTATATTTCTACCAATAGTTTGTTTATAATCATTTAAGTAACATCTAAGACAATACGTTTTCTCTACCAGGCTCCTCACTTCCTTCTAAGCCCTCACTGGCAGAGTCTTCAATATCCTTATTTCCACTAACAGTCTGTTCAAGGAAAGCTACACTTTTCTATCATGCTCTCCAAAATTCTTCCAGCCTCTACTCACTTCCCAACTCCAAAACCAATCCCACATTTAGGTATTTACTAGAGAAGTACTTCACTTCCAGACACCAAAGTCTGTATCAGTTTCCTACTTCTGCTATAATAAATTACCACAAAATTGGCTTAAAACAATGTAAAATTATCTTATTGTTCTGGGGTTAGATATCCAAAATGAATTTTGAAATAATAATGACATTAATAAGACTTGCGAGGCTAAAATCAAGGTGTCAGAAGATATTTATTCCCTCTGGATGCTATAGGAGAAAATCTAACCCTTGCTTTTTCCAGCTTCCAAATGGTTAAACTTCATGGTTCTTGGTTTCATCACTCAGATCTCTGCTTCTGCTATTTCATCTCTTTCTTGCCCTCTGCTTCTGCCATCACTTTGTCTTTTCTGACACTACCCATCTTGCCTCTTCATAAGGACCCTTGTGATTACATTGGGTCCACCCAGATAATCCAGGATAATCTCCCCATCTCAAGAACCTTAACTTAATTACATTTGTGAAGTCCATTTTGCTGTACAAGGTAACATATTCACTGGTCGTTAGTATGTGGATATCTTTGGGGTGGGGGTGGGATATGAAGAAATCCCTCATACTTTTTTTTATTATAAAAAAGTTTTATTTTGTCTTTATAGTTGAAAATTATTTTCTGAATATAAAATTCTAGATCAATAACTATATTTTTTAGCACTTTAAATACTGTCCATTGTCTTCTGGCTTACATTGTGATGAGAAGTCCACTGACATTTTTATCTTCATTTTTCTGTAAGTAATCAATTTTTTTCTCTTTTTGCATGTTAAATTTCTACTATAGCACTATCTTTCAGTAAACTGAATATGATGTACCTTGGAGTGTTTTTCCTTATGCTGCTTCTTCTTGGGGTTTATTGACTGTCTTGAATTTATGGGGTTATAATTTTCATCAAATTTCAGAAAATTGGGGACATTATTTCTTACTCCCCATCCCACTACAACACCAATTACAGGTATGTTATAGCATTATACAAATCTCTATCTAACAAATGAAGAATGTACATTCTGTCAAGTGCACCCACAGTATTCATCAATATAGACATATAGTAAATTTAATAAAAACAGATCTCAAACTCAAAAGGATTGGTATCATACAGAGTATGCTCTCTGACCACAACAAATCAAAATAAAAATATCTGAGAGATCACAAAACACAGGGAAATTAAACAACATGGTTTTAAATGACCCATGGGTTAGAGAAGAAATTGCAAATGAAATTAGAAATGATTATGTACTGAACAAAAATAAAAACACAATGTATGAAAATCTGTGAGTTACAGCTAAGGCAGTGCTTACAGAGAAATCTGTATCATTACATGCTTATATTAGAACATGTATCCTAGGTCAATATTCTAAGCTTCAAATGAAGAAACTAGAAAAAGAGCAAATAAAAACTAAAGCAATTAAAAAAAATAAAGAACATGAAACAATGAAATGGAGAACAGAAAAAGCACAGAGAAACTCAATGAAACAAAAATCCATTTCTTGCAAAAGACAAAAAAACTTGATAATGTCAAGTCAGGCTGATAAAGAAAAGTGAGAAGACACCAATTAGCAATATCAAGACTAAAGGAGAGGTCATCAATATACATCTTACAGCTATGAATAGGATCTCTACAAAATAGAAGCAACTTTATACCAATAAATCCAACAAATCTGATGAAAAGTAAAAGCTCCTTGAAAAACAGCATCTTCCAAAGCTCATTCAAGTAGAAAATACATAAAATGTATAATCCTGTGCCTATAAAAGTCATTGAATTTGTAGACTAAAAATCTTCTCAAAATTTAATCCTAAGCATTTTATTCTTGTTAAACTACCATTAATGAAATAATTTCATAACTACATTTTAAAAGTATTTCCTTAGTGGTTGCTAGGGCTTATCATATATATCAACTTATCAAAATCAGCTTCAAATGTATACTAACTTAATTCCAGTGAGATATAAAAATGTTACTGTCCTATAAAAGTGTTACTCCTATTCTTTTCCCTCATCTTTGTGGTACTGTTGTGATATATATACGTATGTGTGTGTGTGTGTGTGTATATATATATATATATATATATATATATATATATATATATATATATATAAAATCTATAAATATTACAAATCCATCAACAAATTGTGATCATTACTACTTTACATAATTTTGTGTTTTTTAAAGAAACTAAGAGAAGAAAGAAGAACAAGTATGTATCTATTATTTTGTTATATTAACCTTCTTATTTCTGGTTCTCTTCATTTGTTCTGGTGAATTTCAATTAATATATGGAGTAATTACTATAGGCCAATACAGCTTTGCTATCACCCACCACTTTTGGCATTATTGGCAAATAAACTACATTTCTATGTCATATGCCCAATAATACATTAAGTACATATTGTTTTATAGAATTCCTTTTTAAATCATTTCATAAGAAGAAATGAGAAAAACATATGCACTCTCTTTTAAAATTATAGAAGTATCCTTATTGGCTCTCTTTGCTTTTGTGTGTGTATGTATTTAATTTACAATCAGGGGATCACTTCCTTCCAGCCTTAAGAATTTCTTTTAGACATGTAAGCCAGGTCTGCTGGTGATGAATTCTTTCACTTTTTGTTTATCATGGATTATTTTTATTTTGCCTTTATTTTTTAAAGATAGCTTTTCTGGGTGTAGGATTATTGATTGAGGCTTTGTTTTTGTTTTGAGGGTTTTTTGTGTTTTTTTTTCCCCTGGTACACTTTCAATACGGTTATCCCATTGACTTCTGGCCTCCAATATCTTTGATGAGAATCAGCTGTTAATCTCATTGGGGTTCCCTTATAAATGACAAATGATTTTTCTCATGTTGCTTTCAAGATTTTCTCCTTGCCTCTGGCTCTCAGCATTTTTCACTCTGATGTGCCTCTTTGTGGATTTCTTTATGTTTATCTTGGAGTTGGTTGAGTTTTCTGAATGTATTTTTTTTCAATGCATTTGGGAATTTTCAATCAAGTCTTTGAATATTTTTTGGCTCTATTTTCTCCTTTCCTTCTGATATTCCCATTAAAGAAGCTGTTGGTGTAATTTATGATGTCCCACATTTTGCTGAGGATCCATTCACTTTTCTTCATTCCTGTTTTCTCTCTGCTCTTTACATTGCATAATCTGTCAATCTATCTTCAAGTTCACCAGTTCTTTCTTCTGATAGTTCATATCTACTATCTAGCACCTCTAGTGAATTTTTCTAGTATATTTTTCATTTCAGTTTTTGTACTTTTCAACTCCAGAATTTCCATTTGGTTGTTTATAATTTCTATCTCTTTATTGATATTCTCTATTTGATGTGAAATTGTCATCATACTTTCTTTTACTGCTTTAATGATAGTTTCCTTTAGTTATTTGAACATAATTAAAATGGCTATTTTGAAGTCTTTCTGTTTAAAAGACATCTAATCTGCCTTATAGGCAGTTTTTTATTTATAGTGTATGGGCCATGCTTTCCTTCTTCTTTGTATGTGTTGCAATTTTTTGTTGGAATTTGGACATTTGGGGTAATATATTGTAGAAACTCTAAATACTTCCCCACTCTCCATTATGGGGCTTGTAACTATTTTCTTGTTTAGTGACTGGGTGGGTTATTTTAGTGAAATCTGTTTTCCCCTGCAGTGTTACACTTTTGATGTTGCTCTTAAAGGTGGTGCAACTTTCTATCTCCTTCTCTGACCACACTCATTATTTTCAACAATGCCTTTCCTGGTGCCTAAATTGCTCTACAATTGCTCTACCAATCAAGTTCAGGTTCCTTTAAAGGAGTAAATGCCACGGTCAGTGTTTGAGATTTGTTATGAGTCCTCACAGGCTGCTTCAAGCTATCTCTTTCCCTAGTTCTCTGCTTTTTCTCCCAGGCAAAATCTCTGAACCTATGCTTTGGAGCTAGGGTGGAGATAGCAGCACACTTCTCTCTGAGTGACACCTCCACTTTAAGAGCTGAGTACTCAGTAGGAGGGAGGGAGAAGAGAGGATGGACAGTAGCTACCAATCTTCTCAAGCTGCCTCACTCAGAGTGCAGCTATCACCTTACAGGCCATGGCAAGGGCAATCAGGGCCCCAGTATTCTCAGCAATGCCACACCCAAGATAGAGACTTCATCCCATAAGTGAAGGCTGGGCAGAAAAAGGCAGCCCCACTTCTTGGTCACAGTTTCTCAAAATCTAGCTTCAACAGCAGGTAGCTGGGGAAGGATGAAAAATTCTAACATCCTGTCCCTGCCAGAGAACAGTCCTCTGACTGGGAACTGGGAAGAGAAGGAGTCCTGTGTTTTTGGTTACATAAGCCTGGAGTTGAGTTTCTATCTTGCTGAGTTGGAATGGGGAGGGAGGGAATGAGTCTTAGTTCACATACTTGCTGTTCTTACCAAAATAAAGATTTTCTTGAATAAATTATTCTCCATTTACTTTTTATTCCTAGGACCACTTCCAGAGACATTAAATGTTTATTTTTTATGATTTTCACCAGTTTTGCTGAGGAGTGGATCTGCTGAGCTTCTTATGTAGTCATGCTGGAAGTTCTGCTGGTCAACTGATTAACAAGAGTGGCAAAGTAATTCAATGGGGTAACCAGAGTCTTTGTCAAAAAAAGGTGCTTGATAATGGATATATAAAAAAATTAAACTCAACCCTTTCTCAAACCATGTACAAAATAATTTGAAATGAATCATATCCCAAAATGTAAAACTATAAAACTTCTAGAATAAAACATAGGAGAAACTGTTTGTGACTGTGACTTTGGAGTAGGCAAAGATTTCTTAACTAGGACACAAGCAGCATATATTGTACACACAAAAAAAATCTTAAATTGGACTTCATCAAAACTTATTAAAGCTTATCCTTCAAAAGACATTGTTAGAAAAATAAAAAGGCAAGCCACAAACTGTGAGGATAACTTTGCAAACCATAAATCTGATAAGGAACTCGTTTCTAAAAAATATAGGAGACTATTTCAACTTGATATTAAGAACATAATTTTTAAATAAGTCAAAATTTGAATAGATACTTTACCAAGGAAGATAAGCAAATGAGCAAATGAAATGATGCTCAATATTATTAGTCTTCAGAGAAATGCAAAATCAAACCACAATGATATACTACTATACACTTATTAGAACGGCTAATATTTAAATGACTGGGTGTGGGGCAACTGAAATATATATTACTGGTAAGAAGGTAGTATGGTACAGCCATTTTGGAAAGTAGTTTGGTAATTTCTTTAAAAGTTAAACATACATGTAACACAAGATACAAAAATCCCACTCTTAAATGTTTACCACTCCTGCAAGAGAAATAAAAACACAAAGACTTACATGCAAATGTTCATAGCTTTATTCATTATAGCCAAAACCTGGAAACAACCTAAATCATCATCAACAGGTGAATGGATAAACATATTGTGGTGTATCTATACAAAGGAATACTACTCAGCAATAAAAAGGAATGAATATGTAATTGAAAGAAGTCAGGCACAAAAGACTGTACAATTCTATTTATATGAAATTCTAGAAAAGACAAATTTAATGATAGGAAGCAGATTGGTAGCCTCCTAGAAGTGTGACTGTTGGGTGAGAATTGACTGCAGAAAGAAATGAGGGATCTCTTAGGAGATTATATAAATATTCTATATCATTACTGTAGTTCTTGTAAAATTATTTGTCAAGCTCATCTAACTGTACCTCTAAAAGGTGAGTGGTATATATAATACATAATTTATATCTCAATAAAATTTTTTAAAAAGAGCAATAGAAGGAAAATTAAAGAGTAGTGGGAAAGCTTAAGAAAGATTAAGACACTTAGTCCTCATATATTGAATGAGCTAACATACTAGATATCTAGAAATTCTGAAATTATGTTAGCAGATATCAACTGAAAATTTTCTTCTGTCAGTCATTTTCAGTTATAAAACCAACATTCCTTTTAAACCAGATTTGTGAAAATTTGGTTTAAAACTAATCATACTATTTCAGTCGGTGTTATTTTTCCTTGCTAATTAAAAAAGAAATGTTGAGATATCATGGCTAACAAAACTGGGGTTTTATTCAGCATAAATTAACTTACTCTTCTCACTAGGATAGAGTATACTGTCCATCCTCACTGCCATTATGCTTGGCCATGTGATTTGCTTTGGCCAATACAATATAAGCATGTAGGATGTTTGCAGAGTTTTAATGTGCTTGCATAATTTGGCTTGCTTTTGAATTCAGACATCAATATATGAGTACAACCAAGGTAGCCAATGCCCCTTTAAACTGGACCTCAGAATGAGGCATGAGGAACAAATCTGAACTTTGAAACAACTGACCTAAAAGCCAGGAAATGAACCACATCCTAAAGCAGAGCCACTTATGAGAGAGAAAATTAAATGCCTGCCTTGTATGACAATGAGTTTGGTGGAGGTTTGTCACACAACATTATTGCGTTAGTCAATAGCCGACTAACACAAGAGCTAACGTTTGTGGAGAATTCACAGTGTTCTAAGCACTGAGCTAAAAACTTCACATGTAACTACCTATTTAATCATCACAATGACTCTGTAAGAGAGAATATTTTAATTTTCTTTTTTTTTTTAACACATGATGAAACTGAAGCACAAAGAGGATAATTGCACTATCCAAAGTCTCAAAGCTAGTAAATAACCAAGCAGGATTTAAACCCAGGATGTTATAACTCTAGCACTCTCTTTTTCACTGTGCTCCACTAGTTAGATGGAAAACTCCAAAAATGTAATGGCAGAGTGACTGTTATCAGTAATTTTAAAAGAAAATTCTGATCAAGATGATATTTTTCCATATGTTAGAAAATAGTTTATTATTAGACTGCAGTGAATATACTGATTACCAAGACCCAATTGGGTTTAAAAATTCTATCCTTCTAGTTAATGGTTAATAACAGCCTAAATAATGGTTAGTGGCACTCATCCAATTCCCATATACTCTCTCCATCTCCTCCACCTAACCTACCAATCTTCAAACCTGTATCTAAATGACCATCTAGTCAATCTACCCCAGATTCTGGGTTGTCAATGGCTGGGAAAACTGGACTGCCTTGATTCCATAACAGTAATACTATTCACAATGCCGATAGGACACTCCATATGGCTTTGCAACACTGTGCTTATCCATATCCATCCTCTTTTTCATTCCCCACAATAACCAGTCCTAACTTTAATCATAACATAAGCCCAAACTCCAGTATCACCCCCTATTCTCAGAGGACTTGCCTCCAATTTCACAGAGAAAGAATATTTTATGAGGAATTAAATGTATCAACTTTCCTCCTCTCAGTCTTAAACCCATCTTTACCTCTCACTACCCCTTACTCTCATATCTCAGGTAACTAATCCCACTCCTATCCTCTTGATTCTCTTTCTTCTACCTCCTACCTGTTGTATCCACTTAACATCTTTGTTTGTTCTTTCTATGGGGAACCTACGTACTCATTTCTCCCACATCTTAAACCATTTTCCTACCAACCTGATTCTCCTTACAAACCACAAACTCCTATCTCTCTTTCCTTTCACCAGTAAACTTCTTGATAAAGCAGTCTATATCAGCTATCTTCACTTTTTCACCTCCAATTTGTTCCTTAATGAACTATAATTTGGCTTCCCCTTCTATGAACTTTACCAAAATTATTCTCTCAAAAGACACTGATAGCTTCCAAATTACCCAAGAAAATAGTTTTCTCTTAGTTATCATCCTAATCAAGGTCTTCTATAGTTTTAAATGACACTGTCAACTCCATACATCAACTCCATCCCTCCAGATCTGCCCCCCACACCGAACTGTTCTTCATTTTGTGTTTCCTATTATGGTTATTGGTACTACTATCTATTCAGTCACCCAACCTAGAATTTGAAGGTCAACCTGGTCTTTTCCTTCTCCCTCACCACATCATAGATTCTTAACACCTCCAATATTCCAACCCCTATTATTATTATCTTAGTTCAGCTCTCTTAATTTCTCAGTTGGATTATTCAAAAAGTCTTCTGACTTGCTTTCTGGGATCAAGTCACACACATTAAATCCACCTTCCAAACTCTTAAAAATATTCTTTCAGAAATGCAAAGTTAATCAAGTATACCCCCTCTTCTCTCCATTCCACATCCTTCCCTTTAAGCTTAAAAACCTTCAGTGGGCATTCAATGAGTATCCACTGCCTAAAAGATAAGGACAAAACACATTATTAGGGAAAACAAGGCATTTTATGGCTACCTCTACAGTATTATTTCCTGATCACCTACCTATACCATATCCTTTGCATCCTACATTCCATTGAACAAAACTTCTTACAATTTTCCAGTACAAGTTACGTTGTTTAATACCTTAGTGACTTTGGTTGCACTGCCCTCTGTATGTGAAATGCTATCCATACTCCTCTTCAACCCTGTTTATCTGATGAAAACATAACTCTTTCAATGCTCAAACTAAGCAACAGCTCCCTATGAAGCATTTTTTTTTTGTTCATTCTCTCCTACGTCCCCCATTATGTCTGAACATATTTTTATGGTAGCATTTGCTTTACATGTCTGTCTCCTCCTACTAGACTTTCAATAGATTAGACTCCTTGGGAACCATATCTTAGTTATTATGCATGCCTAGTGCATTATGTCCAACACATAGTATGTCCTTAATATACATTTCTTGAAATTCTCTTCTCCTTAATTCCTTCAATATCACTCTTTCCTATTTTTCCCCCTACCCATATAATCCCTTTCATTTATTTCCCAAATTTTTTCCTCAGCTTCTCAGGTCTTTGTTTTTTCTTCTCCCTTATTTCTACCAACTCAACTATCCTGCACAATCCTGCCCTTCTGATCTACCTCATTGCCTCCAATTATCAGCTATTGATCAATGACTTCTAGAATCTACAACCCTGAAGTTCTATCCTAAGTTACAGTCCCACAGACATTCTAGTACTCTCAATAATTTTAACTCATTTATTGAAAGTCTGCTATATAATAGCAATCATACTATATGTGTACTAGAACACATATCCATTAATACACGTGTTTTCATTTAATCATCATAACAATCCTATAATATAGTAGGTACAATTATTCCTTTTTAGGATGAGCAGAGACATGGAATTTATATAATTTGCCCAATGTCAAATAGTTAGAAGATACTGAGGCTGGGATTTAAGCCCAAATCAGTGAACCCCATTTCCCCACAATATTTACTATTACTTATCACCTCTAAATCAACATGCTCAACAATTATTTTATTATTTCCAAAACCAAATCATTCCTACTTCTACGATTCCTGCCTCCACTCAAGGCATTACTACTACCAGTAATATATAGAAAACTTCCAAATCATATTTAACTCCTCCATCTAAATTTTCCATATCTGTTTGGTCACTAAACCATATTCTATGTCTGAAAAGTCTCTTGAATCACAACTGCCTCTTTACTGCAGTATTCCAATAGCGATCTCACTGTTGTCCAGAGTTCTGCCCCCTCCAACTTCCATTTCCTTGAGAATTTTTTTCCTAAATGTATCTGACCTCTGGATAAGATGGCTATTTGAGCAAATATGGACAATTCCCTTCTCCACTTCCTAAGATTTCAATTAAAATGATGAGTGAAACTATAAAAACAAGTACTGGAAACCACAAAGAATGACATATCACATCACAAAATTGAAGAACTTTTGCAAGCTTTAGTGCCAACAGGACTTAATGGAAGGAAGGACTGGCCCAAACCAAGACTCATTAGTTGCTAAGAAGTAACTTATTTGGAAGACAAGTAAAGAGAACCAACAGAATCCCACAAATAAGCTCAAATTTAGAGATGTGAGGCTGAAGGTGAAAGCAGAGTATGTGATTTCATATAACATTGTGACTGAGAGCCCAGGTGGACATCAAACAGATACCAACTCTCTATGGCCTCTAAACTATAAGGGCAGATACTAATTTCTCTGGATGGTCTAAGGAGGCTACCTTTCCCTAGACTTCAGGCAAAAGTTAGGAACTACTCTCTCACCCAACTGAGGGAGGGTATTCATATTCTCCAGTATGTCTCTCCAAAATTTCTCTCCCAGTGCCCTGTAATTTTGTATCTTCTATGTGTTTTAGGGTATAAATGCTGTCTAACTCATTCCACAATAACTACTTTATAAATTTAAAATCACTGTGGCCTTCAAGCTTGCTTTGGACTATGGCACATATTTTGAATCTTTAAAAGAAACTTCCATCTTAATATCTTATATACTTTAGTACTCTGGGCAATACTCTCTCCTTCACTCAAGCCAGGCACTGTTTTACCTCAAGATTTTTGCTGTTGCTTTCTCCTCTGCCTAGAATACTCATCCCTCAGGTATTTGTTGGCTGACTGCTTACTGCCTTCAGGTCTTCACTCAAATATTATCTTCTTAGTGAGACCTTCTGTGAGCATCCAGTTTAAGTTTAAACCCTTCATTCTGCCTCAACCCCTACTCTATTTTTCTCCACAGCACTTATCTTCTATACTATAATCACATTTTTATTTTGTTTATTTTCTCTCTTCTCCCATTTAAATATAAGTTCCATAAAGAACACATAAATATTGGGTTCTCTTATAATAAATAATATCATGTAGCTCCTCTGTGAAATATTACAGTAATCAGGTCCAGCAGCAGCACTGTTTCTGCCTTACACATAGCATGCCAGACAAAAGTCATGTCAGACAGGAAGATCACTGGCTAATATGAAAGCATACTGTAATTCACAAGAAGAGGACCAATATGAGGGTAAAAAAAATATCACCCCATAAAATCAAGTTAATTTAAGAAATAAGAGAAAACATTTGAATACGTATATGTGCCCTAAGCCAGATTAAAGAGAAAACTGTTTTAGTGAGACAAAGACAAGCAATAATGAATGAGAACAAAGAAAGACCAGTTTGTAAAAAAAGATATGATTATCACAGAGAAATCACAGAGAAAGAATGAAAAGCAGGCTTTTGCCAAAGAAAACCAAATAAGTGAAGTAGAATAGCTTTTACAATCAGTAGAACTTAGCAAAATGATTACATGTAGGAAAAGAGAAAATACAGAATTACTATAAGATTTCTAGATTGCACAGTTGTGTACATGGTGATAACCATACCTGAATAAGAATTAAGTGAGGAAAAGCAGGACAGGTTGAGTTAGGTTTTAGAAATATTAAAGTTTGGATTCCCGAAAAATTATCCAGGTAGGCATGTCCAGGGTAAACTTGGAAGTATAAACAAGGAATCAAGAGACGGCTGTGGCAGATGAAGTAGAACTGATATGTACATGTGATCTTTGATATATAAGTGATAGTCCAAGCCTTAAGAAGACAGATCACCAAGATATAACATATAAGTTTAGAGAACAGCTAAATAAATATTTTGCAAAAGTTACAGATTCCCTGGACTCAATAGCAGAAGCTTCTAACTTAAAGTACAGCCAGAAGACTATCATTAACAGTTTCACTTACAACTACGACCCCAAGAAAAAACTCATAACTTGAAGAACCAATGATTAAAAACAAAAGCTTAAGAAATACTGATGTTGAACTACAGCAAACTAATGAGGAGCATAAAAACAATAAATGTAAAAATTTGTCTTAAGCTCACTTCTGCCAGCTTTTAGTTTCCATTATTCTGCTTGAAAGTCATTGACAGTATATAAAAAAAACTAAGACATTTCAAAAGACAATATTAAAAAAGTAAAATTAATGGAGATCCTATCCATGTGGCTTTTCATTTAATGAGAAGAAAGTCTCTCCATGCTTGTAATTTGCAGATAAGTACAAACAGCAGCCTTAATTTTCTATCATCACTTGGGAAAAAATAC
Source organism: Camelus bactrianus (assembly GCF_048773025.1). NCBI lineage: Eukaryota > Metazoa > Chordata > Mammalia > Artiodactyla > Camelidae > Camelus > Camelus bactrianus. The sequence goes on along the minus strand of NC_133550.1, from coordinate 35,880,487 downwards.
TCTAATAATTTTTAAACTGTTCATTTCATATGCACAAGGTGTAAGCACCATATTGTGAAATTATTTTGATGCTATAAACATAATAAAATTATAATTGACATTTTAATATAAAAACATAAAATAATCTTTCATTTTAGTCTTTAAAAATCTAATTTAAAGTAAATGCATTGTATCATTTGTCATATTAAAAACAGATTTATTTTTAATATTCATAACTGTACTTAACTTTATGATATAATATTTAACTACTGATCTGAAATACATCATTTCTTATTTTTGAAATACATTTGATTAAAAAATGACAATAGTTAGAGGTGTTCAAGAAACCACAGAGAACCATAATAGGAGCTCACAAGCCACGCAAGGTTGGAAAAGTATATTCTTAGATATGCGTGATTATTTCTGTTCTACCAGTAATGACAAAAATGACTCAGAAATATAAGTAATTTGTGAGCAAATTTACATAGCTGGTGAGTGACAACACTAGGATTTAAACCAGGGCTGTGAAACTCTAAGCTTATTCTATGAAATCATGTTATCGGTGAAGGAATAGATGAATTCTATTATCCCAAGGTTTCTGAACAAAAAGTCATTTCCATATCCAGTAGATGCTTTCTTGAGCCAACATCAAATAATGATACTGATATTATTAAATGAATAATTCAGTATAACAAACAATTGTCTTTAATTCCTATCCATATATTTATTATGAAATAAAATATCGATTATATTAGCAACCTGACCATCAACAAATCCAAACTAAATTTCTTTTCCCAATGCCACCAATGACTTCCTAATAACTCCAAAGGCCATTTATCAATTTTTATTGATTTTGGTGCCTCAGCATTTTCACTCACATGTTCTCATTTGTGTCTTGCCATAATATACTATCCTGAATTTTTTCCTACCTATTTACTCCTTTGGCTCTATACAAACACCATAGTAAAAATGTCAAGAATTAGGTTCAGACAAACTCCAGATATAGGAACTGCTTGAGTAAATTAAATATAAATATTACAGAAGAATATCAATGCAGCAAAAATGTGAGAGAATCAGCAACATTATCCAGGACAAACAAAGGTGTAAACTTCTAGGTTCCAAAATTCTCACTAAGGCATGCACAGTTGTGGATGACTCTACTATGGAGAGTCACATCAGATCAGAGCTAGAGGAAGCAGTGTTGTCCCATCCACACTTAGCCTTATACAAAGAAGCAATCCAGCCTGCTGTCTGAGATCACAGACTGATGACTGAAGGTACATCTATTTCTTGAATCTTCAAGTTGTATAATACATAACATGATTGCAAGAGTACTATACATATTACAATCAAATGTTTTTAAAAATCTCTGATCTTCATCCTCAGATTCTCTAACAATACATAGTCAAAATTCAGGTGGGACTGACATAATAATCTAATGATTCCTAGTTAGTTAATTTAATATTTTCTAAAACAAACATAAAAGCCTAGGAAAAAGAAGGTTGCAGCCATCCTCAATAATTTGATATAGGAGTTATACCTTTCCAGGCTCTCTCCACCAGCAACAGGTTTGAACTCAAAGCTGGTTTGTACTGACCATGCAGAACACAAGCACATTTTCAAGGATGCTGGTACAGCTCAAAAAGAATTGCTCACTGAAATGTAAATGAATACTGCTGTTCATGTAGGGATGACTCCACCACCTAAACTCTGATCTGGGCACATAACTCAGGCCAGACTAATCAGTATATTCATCTCTTTGGGCACTGGGATTGGGCTAGGCATCAAAATGTGTCCAAAGTTAGAAATTTTGCTGGAATGTGGGGAAAGAAGACATTTTTTTGACTGGGGTTGTTGAGCTAAAAAAATTTTTAAATATTTGGCTACTTACATTCTTTGCCACCCTCTGGGGAAAACTTGCTTGAGAATGTGTACAGTACATATGGAATGGAGAAAAACCAAGCTGAGGGGTAGAGAGGAAATATATACCAGATTACATTACTGGAGTACTTTCATCCAGCAAAACATAAAAACCTGGATTTTTCATTTATATGAACTAGTATATTCTTTTTTTGCTTAAATCAACTACATCAAATTAAAAAGTTTTTGCACAGCAAAGAAGCTATCAACAAAATAAAAAGACTACCTCCTTACTGAATGGGAGAAGATTTTTGCAAATTATATTTCTGATAAAGAGTTAATAGCCAAAACATATAAAGAACTCATATAACTCAATATCAAAGAAACTCTATTTAAAAAATGGGCAGAGGACCTGAAAAAACATTTTTCCAAAGAAGACATACAGATAGCCAATAAGGACATGAAAAGATGTTGAACATCACTAATTATTGGGGAAATGCAAATCAAAACTAATGAGATATCACTTCATATCTGTCAAAATGGCTATCATCTAAAAGACAGGAAATAGGAAGTGTTGACAAGAATATGGAGAAAAGGGAATTGTCATGTACTGTTGGTGAAAATGCAAACTGGTACAGACACTATGGATAACAGTATGGAGGTTCATCAAAAAAATTAAGAGTTGAACTAGCATATGATCCAGCAATTCTACCCCTGGTATTTTTCCAAAGAAAACAAAAACAGAAATTCAAAAAGATATATGAACACCTATGTCTGTTGCAGCACCATTTACAATAGTCAATATATGGAAGCAACCTAAGTGTCCATCCACAGATGAATGAATAAAGAATATGTGATACACACACACACACACACAGAAACATTACTCAGTCATAAAAAAGAATGAAATCTTGCCACTGGCAACAACATGGATGGACCTAGAGGGTATTATGCTAAGTGAAGTGAAACAGACAGATACTACGTGATTTTACTTATATGTGGAATCTAAAAAACAAAACAAATAAACATAACAAAACAGAAACAGACTCACAGATACAGACAACAGGTGGTTGCCAGAGAGGAGGGGGCTAGGGGATGAGTGAAATAGATGAGGGAGATTAAGAGGTACAAACTTCCAGTTATAAAATAAATGAGTCACAAAGATGAAATGTACAGCACAGGGAATACAGCCAATAGTTTTGCAATAACTTTGTATAGTGACAGATGGCAACTAGACTTGTGGTGATCATTTGGTAATATATAGAAATATTGAATCACCATGTTGTGCACCTGCAACTAACATAGTTTTATGTCCATTATCCTTTAAAAAACTTGAAATTATATTTTACAAAGGCCTAATTTTTGTTATATAAAAGATACTCCATAATTTGGGAAGATTTTAATTAATAAATACATGCTTAAATATGGGACTACCTATAAGTATAGGAAAAGCTTCTATGAATGAGAACTATAAAAATCAGTATGTATATGAAGAAAAAGTATTTAAATTATGAAAAACATTATGCAGCCAATTCTGGTTAGGTGGCTGTCTTCTCTGCTTTTTGAATATGTAGCTCAGCTGTATTTATTAGCTTCCCTTGCAGATTGGAATGGCAATGTGACTATATGAACGAATACTGGTCAACGGAATATGAGTAGAAGTGACGCTTGCTGTTTCCAGGCCCACCCCTACAATCTCCTACCTATATCGTCCATCAAGTTTACCCTTTGCCATCTTTTACAGATAAGGTAGATGGCCTTGGAAGCCTGTGCTCAAGACAGCAGAGTAACTAGATGAAAGGGGTCTCGGTTCCTGAATTCCCACTTAAAGGAGGGCCACCTGCTGATCAGGAACTATTATTATTAACTTTAAATGAGTGAGAAATAAATGTCCATTGTATTTGAGTTATCACATGATTTGTCTTAATTTTTTAACAGCTAGCATTACCTTAATTTATAATATAGCTTAGTATATTATTAATATGACCACTAAAAATCATGATTTATTTTGTTACTCTACTAATTTAAAAATTATAACCCAAAAGCTCAATATAAATATATTAACTTCAAATTGAGAAATATTTTAATGTTCATAAATAGTCTACATTTTAAATAAAATTCTTTTTCAATGTTTATTTTGTTTAATCCCAGCAAAGTCTAAACTTTCTTTTAAAATTGAAGTAACAACATTAACCTTATTAATGGCTTTAGTGATCAATTAAATCTTTAGCTAGATATAATTAGCCAAAAGATTTGTCTTTTTTAAAAAAAAAAATCAGGATAATGTTACTTCTCCTATTAAAAACAAAAAATAAAAATAAGCAGTCTCATCAGTTTTATCATATTCCTATAAAGTAACTCAAAAGTAGCAAAATGTTTTAAGAAAATAATTTTAGAAAAAAACTTTAAAATAAATTTAAAAGAAGTAAAGATGGTCCCACCAGCATAGCCCTCATTTGGTAAGAATGAATGTACAGTCATTCAGAACAGACAAAAACAAAAGAAACCACCCATAGACGAGATTTTGAAATACAATTTTTTCTCAATTTCCAATCAAGCATTTGTGATCATTTCTCTAACACTTATTCCATCCACCCACTCATCCACCCATCCATCCATTACCTAGTCATTCATTCTTTTATTCACTGGTTCAATAAATATATATTGTCTCCTTTTATGTGGCAGGAATTGTATTATAACCTGAGAATATGCCCTCAAGAAATTCATAGTCTTGTATTTTCAAGAACAAGAAACTAAAAAAATTATTATTACTTACTACAATTATGATCACAATAAGTACTATTAAAGAGTACTGGGACTCTGGACTATAGGAAGCCCTGGAGGAGCACCTAATCCAGAGAGAGGAGATGGTTCAAGGATGGGCTAAGATTGGAAGGAGGTCACTACAGACTCAAGTTTTGATGGATGAGAAGAATTAAAAATGGTAAAATTGGTATAGGGTAGGGGAGAGTGTAAGAACTTCAGGCATGTTAAGACAGGTGAAAGAGAGTATGTAAAATCCATTGAGATACTGGTTAGTGGAGAAAGTAATGAGACATGAGAACACAGGACTATATAGGAGTAAGTTCATGACACGCCTTCATTTCCTTAATCAAATGGTAACTGTCATCCCAGATTTTCATATCATCTCTCCCACAGTGTATTCAAACAGGACAGAATTATCTTTTGATTTTCACAGCTATTTTTTCAACACACTTTTTTATTGAATAACTACAATGTATCAGGCAACATATTAGATTCTGTGGCTATAAATATGAATAGTTCCTCTTCCCCACTTTCCACAACACTTCATACTATCATTTACTGGATTGTTTGGTAAAATATTTTATCACCCTGTATTTCTGTTATTTGGTTAATATGTCTGCTTTCTCTGCCAAATTCTAAGCTTCTGAGAATAAGAAAAATTCATTGTTCACTTTTTATCTGCCCTAAAACAGTAGCTGGTTCATAGTAGAGGTAAAATAAATATTTACTAACTGAATGAACGGAAGCAATACAGAAAAATGGATCAGCTTTAAAACAAAAGGCTATCATTTTTTAAAAGTACACTTCATTTTTTAGAGCAGTTTTAGGTTCACAGTAAAACCAAGCAGAAGGTACAGAGAGTTCCAAAATGCTATCATTTTAGTTTTTTTGGATGTACAGTCAAGCTTCTTGAGAACATAAAATACTGTAATATATATTTATATTTAATATTATATTATACTAATTTATTAGTAAATAATATTTTCTTACTGTAATATCCTTTCACAATATACCTTTATATATAACTTAGAATTTTTTATATTGGAACCTTATTAATGTTATTAATAATATGAGTAAAAATCATTTTTATCCTATAAGAAATATTTATTGAGCACTCACCATTTGCAAGGTCAAACACTATGTGAATGCTTACCATTTATACTTCGTTGTCATGAACTATAATAAAGATTTTATAATAATTAAAATATGTCTTTGCCCTTCATTTTAAGCCCCAGTCAGACATTGTGGCAGAACAGTTTCATGCAACTTCCTGTTTCATATGTAATATTCTTTAAAATTAAGACTAATTTGTTGTTAAATTGTGTTATTGAATAGTATAAAGATTATAAATTCATTTGAACGTCTGCTTTTTCTTTAGTATATGATACACCTTTCAATTCTAGAATTTCCATTTCATTTTTTAATAGTTCCTAATTCTCTTCTGAGATTCTCCATCGGTTCAAAGAAAAAAAACTGGTCTGAACTGGAGTAAGGAGGTTACTATGAAGAGAAAGAAAAACTTGAACTACACCTTGAAGATGAACAGGATCTAAACCAACAGGAACAACAGAAGAATGAAAGAGAATGAGTAAAAACACTGTGGAAGAAATACCTGCAAAAAGTGTAGGTAAATGACAAAAGAATAGGGTATATTGGTGGGGAGAGAGAGAACAGAGTTACTATTTATTAAAATGGGAAAACTGAGGGACCAGCAGGTTTGAGGTAGAAATGCAGAACTTCAGTTTTATTCCTGCTAAATTTGAAAATGATATTAGACATGAGTGAAGATGTCAAATAGACAATTAAATGAAAGAATTTGGAGTCCAAAAGCACATTCAAGCTGTAGATATAAATATAGGATTTTATTGTACTAGGTTTTTAAAGCTGTCAGACTGATCAGCATGCCTGGCCAAGAAATTCAGTACAGACAAAAAAGAAACATCTCCAGGGACTGAGCTCTGAACACTTAGTTAGGGAAATGAGGAAGAATTAGTAAAGACGGAAAAGGAGTAGTCAGTTAAATAGGAAGAAAACCAGGAGAATGTGCATCTAGGAAGTCAAGTGAAGAAAGTGTGCATGTGAAAGAGGAAAGCAGAATCGACATTGTCAAATGATCCTCAAAGATCACATAAGACAAGGATTAAGAAATGTCTATTGGAATTAGCAATGTGGAAGTCACTGGACACCTCAACAATGCAGTTCTGGCACCTGGTGAAGGGGGAAAGCCTGATAGGACTGGTTTTAAGAGAAAATAGAGGAGAGATATTGGGAAGAGCAACAAGAGACAATTCTTCCAGAGTTTTATTGTAAAACATAAAGTGAATAAAGAAATGAGGCTGTTCCTGGAAAGTTAAGTGGGGTCAAACAAAGATGATGTGACTAAACAAAGGGAAACTCTCTAATAGTCCAGGAGAATGAAAGAAATTGGAAGAACCAAACATAATATCAAAGCTTTTGTCTGGGAAGAATGAAACAACTGTTCTACTACTGAAAGAAAGATGAGAAATGGAAATAGGTAGAGATTCGAGGAAGAAGATGATTAGTTTACATTTTGACAGGTTGAGTTTGAAATGATAGTGGGATGTCTGTAGAAAGAAGTCTTGCTGGCAGTTATATCACAGAACTGGAGAGCAATGAGAAGTTGAAGATAGAGTTGTAGATTTGAATATATATAACACTGAGTTGCTATCTGAGCTAAAAGACCAGTTTCCTCTCTATGGAAGAGAATGCTCACTAAGGAGCAGAAAACCTGTGAGAAAAAAGGGGAGCCAGGTAAGGAAAATACTAACAATAAGAAGAGAGATCACCAGGTTGCTACAGGTTGCAGGATACAAAACCAACATAGAGAAATCAGTTGCCTTTCTATACACTAACACAAAACATCTGAGAAAGAAATAAAGAAAACTATCCTGTTCACAATAGTATCAAAAACAATTCAGTTCTTAGTAACCAAGGAGGTGAAACATCTATAAATTGAAAGCTACAAGCCTTAGATGGAAAATGTTGAAGAAGACACAAATCAAATGGAAAGATATTCTGCGTTCATGGGTCAGGAGAATTAATATTGTCAAAAGTTCCATACTATCCAAAGCCATTTATAGACTCAATGCAATCCCTATCAAAATTCCAATGGCATTTTTCACAAAAATAGAAAAAGCAATCCTTAAAAGGTTAATCATTTTGCCTTGATAACCAATTAAATTTGCATTCATAGGAGCAAAAAGAAAGAAGGCAAAGGCAAATTAAGTTCAGATCATTTTTCATCTGAGATCCATGTGGGTAAGAAGAAAATGGGTCTGAGTAGTTGACTACCTAAGAAACCAACATTTAAAAACTATTTCAGCATAGTATCCACAAACTATGGATCATAAGAATCACCTAAGGAGCTTATTTTAAATAATCTACCTCCAGACAATCTGATTCAGTAGGTTGAGGTGAAAAAGACTTTTTACAAACAAGTCTGAGTTCAAGACTCCTGTACACTGTAATGTTACTCTAAGTTACAAATACATGTAATTTAAGAAATTAGTAAAATTCTTTAATGTGGGGACTCACTAAGTTAGTGAAGCTGACGATAATAACTATGACAATAAAGATACTTTAAATGTTTAGGGAAATGGCACTAGGCTAAGTAAATGCAGGATCATAGAGCAAAAAGAAAATCTTCTTCAAAGCTAAAACAAACTTATTTCAGCAACACAGAATGGATGATTACAGGAAAAGATATAACATGCCAATGTTTATCTCATTTATTTGGGGGACAAACAATTTCCATTTTACTAATGTAATATACACTTCTCACTGGTTAATTATTTTTGTTCATTTTAGAACCTTTCATTCCCCATCAAATTCATCTTCTTGACTACCTCATTCTTTCTCCAAATTAAGACTTTATTTCTCACTATTAACTGTTTGATAGCATAGGCTGGCCACTATCAACTAAATGGAACTGCTATAAAGCTGTAAGCAACCAAAACATGTGAGCTTTAAAAGCATAGATGGAAGAAATAAAAATTCTAGCAAAAGCAAGTGAAAATAATACCAGCCAATTTAAAAATTCTAAGCATGAGATTGAAGCAGGTCACAAAGTATCTTTTCCATCTACTGTTATTGACTTTGATTGTATCATAGAGAAATCTAATTCTTCAGCTGTTAGAAGCTGAATTGATTCCAATATTCAGTAGTCATATTCCAAATGGTGTTATGATAAAATGTGTTGGAAGTGTGAGCAATTTCAGTAATTTTTTCTTGGTTACTAGTCCAGTACTCTATTAGAATTAATTTGCTCTACAAGGTGAAAAACATTTCCCTGAACACAGAGATAAGTGATTATTGCCACTGACATGTCTCTTTAAGCTCAAGCTCTAGACTGATTTCCTTTCGCATTAGGAAGCAAAATGGGATTCTTTTATAATGGCAGACCATCCAAGGCCTTTACTCCAAAACAGAATCAATAATTCTCAAATGTCCATAATGAAATGGAATTTCAAATTAGGTGCATTATGGCAAATGAACACGGTAAATGTGACATGCAACTGAGAGTTGTCAAAAATTAACTTTATCATTATCTGGAAAACAAGGTTAGAAGAAAGCTGAATTGTTATCAAATTTTCAACAAAACATTACAACTAACTCCTAAATGTAAAGTATAGATTCTCAGGGAAATCATAATAGCTCAGTTCTTCTGTTAAGAAGATTAGATTCAAGTTAGATTTTACAGAGAGAGATCAGAGAGAATGAAAGTATCAGAGCAAAGACTAGCTGATGTTATACCTGCAGAGTAGATAAAGCGATCACTTCACAAACTTCATAAAATTCAAATATATAAAAGTTTAACTAGGAAGGGAGTTTACTGCCTTTGGATACCTTAACAGAATGCTAATAATACTAAGAGATATTTTAGTGTCAAACACATTTTAAAATGTGCACACAATAATACTATGCATCAGTTGAGCACACCACAATCAGCAAGAATCATTAACGATTAGGAGAAAAACCCCAGGATGTTGGCTTAACCCTGTTTCCTTTATGATAAGTGAAAAAACTGCTTCAAAAATAGGCCCTCTCAACTTACACAGAAAGAATAAAAGCGATGAACTCAAAAGAAGGTTTACCACAGAATTGAAGAATTTGAAAAAATATAAATGAGATACATGTTCCCATAGTCTTATAGTAGATTTCTTTTTATATGTTATCAGGAATCAAACATAGTATTTACAATGTAAGATCTCCTTGTTATTAGTGAAAGACATACATTACTACGTAAGAAAGATATGACTTGACCTAAGATGTTAGCAATTCTATGCTCTGAGGAAGTTTATAATATAGTTTAACTGGATATTTCATTTCATCTTCAAAACAAGTGGTGAGGCATTCATTATTTGAACCATCAACCAACAGAGGAAGTTCTTCTGAGATTAAAAAAGACTCCATCTTAGAGCACTTCCCATTGTCCACACCTAAATTTGGCTATTAAGCAGACTTTTTGGAGTCCATTGCCTATCATATCAATCCAACAAATTTTATTAAGCATGTGAGTAAGAACTATGCTACAGATCTAAACACTCACACAAAAAGATCAGTATTTCCCCTGTCATCAAAGGGCTTACAAGCAAAGCCAAAAAATAAGATTCATGCACAAATACTACACAGCATACTATGAAATTTACAAAATAGATTTGTAAATAAAATATAATGATATCTGATCCAAATAGCTGTCTCTAAATAGGAGGATCAAAAAAGGTTTTGAGAAGGATGGTTTTCAATAAGTAAAGACAATAGGGAAAAGAATTATATATGGATAAAATACTGTGAACACAAGCAGAAACAAGGAAAGACAGACTCAATTCATCTTACCAGAACATTTAATTTAGGACATTAACGGAAGGAAGCTGGAAATATATGATGAAGCTAGAACATGGAGGGCCTTGAAGGCCAGGGTTAAAATTCTGTATTCAATTTGTGTAGTGAGGACTAGTTCTAGCTTTGAGGAGAGTGAAATAATCAGAACTGCACTTAAGGCATGTTGATTTGGCAACAATATGAAGAATAAATTGGAGCAAACGAAGAGAGAAGACTAGAAGCAGACAGACGAGGTAAGAGGCTCTTGTAATAATTCAAGTGAAAAGTAGTAAGAGTGTGAACCTACAAAATGCTAGGAATGATGAAAAGGTAAGGGTAGGTCAATGTGTAATACACTAATGACAGACAGACTGACCTAACGGTTAGAATCATGACCTTGTAAAATATCGGACCTAAGTTCAAATAGCAGCTTTATCTTTTGGTAGTTCTATAACCCTGGCCAAGTTATTTTACTCTTGATTTCCACACTGAGGAAAACAAAACCTGGGGAGGGTATACAGCTCAGTGGTAGAGCACGTGCTTAGCATGCACAAGGTCCTGGGTTCAATCCCCAGTACATCCATTAAAATAAATAAACCAACCTAATTAGCCCTCCCCAAAATTACCCAGAACTTAGTTAAAATTTAGTTAGAACTTAGTTAAAACTTGGTACTTAATAAATGGATCAGAGATCACAGCTTCACAATTATTGATTTTCAGCAGCCACATTTCACTGTTGATTCGCACTGCAGTTGTGGTTATTGAAACACCCCAGAACTTTTTGCATGAACTACTCCCCCAAATGAAACCTCTCCCATCTTATATCACTGAATTTTTAGGAATCTAATTTGGGATTTTATATTAACTCCTATTGAATTCTGTTTTTATTTTGAGCCAAGAATTTCAGTTTATTGAGGTAATTTTTCATGTAAGTTCAATTACTTGCCATTTGCTATTCCTCTCTAACACGTGCAGACCTGATTATAATAGGTAATTGTTTTTTTCTAAGTGAAATATTAACAATGACCAGTCCAAGAACGGAACATTTATTTAGCATTTCAATAGCAAAATCCTATCCATGTTGACACTGAATTATTACTGGGAAGTCTAGACGAAGCTGGATAGTCTATGAAACATAAAAATCAAGATGGCATGTTTTCAGCAACACAAAAGAGAATAGCTTTTTCTGTGACCAACAGAAAGCCATATTAAATTTTTTTTAACTAATGACTAAACTAATGCTTGACAAGATCAAGTATCTTCCAAAAGTCACCCTATTAATAAGTGGCAGAATAAGGATGCAAACCCAAGCCTGAATTACTCTCAAGCTCCTCTTAACTGCTAGACTAAGTTGACTCTCTCAGAAGGATGGTTGAGACTCCATGCTTGATGGAAAAAACCTGTCATTGGACTCTGTAACCCACCTCCAAATAATTAAACATGTTTCTCAATGATGATGGTTTATTTATAAGAACTTGTGGCCTCACATGCAGTATCTGCCTTTTTATGCATTTATTCACTCAATGAACTTTCATTGAGAGACCACTAAATGCAAGGCATTGTGCTAGGCAGGATGTGATTAAAGAGGTCAATGAAATACAGATACTACAATCAAGGAGTCTATAAAAGTAGTATAAAAAATGTATAAACCTACAAGACAAAACAGAGCAAAGAGATGAAACATGAAAGGTAAAAGCAATTCTGTCTGAAATTCAGAAGAATGATTCTTTTATTTAGGTAGCCATTTATCTCTAGAATCTTCTTAGATTCACTATAGGTACAAAGTTTCTTCCTAGGGTGAGAATAAATAAAAATCTTACCATTCTGATTCTGAATTTTTCCTTGCATATACATATAGTATATATATGGTTAATGATATCAGTTTCAAAATAATATAGATCAACAGAGTTTATGCATCCCCTAAATCCTGGGAAATCTGTTAGGACAATCTAAACCTGGACTTAATACACAGCAGACTTGAGTCATCACTTCCAAAATATTTGTTTAACTACATAAGATATGAATTATTAAAGTTAGAAATATCCCTTTGAATACTATATTCCCAATAAAAAATAATAGTTACCACTACTTAAGATTTAGCTCCACCATTTAAAAAATTCATATATGCTAAAGAATCAGAATCAATTACAATCCTGTAAGAAGAACTCTGTATTTATGTTTCAGAAAATTCATTTCCCAAAGTACTCTGAGTCTGACGGAAACTGGATGAGATAGCCACTAAGTCTCTCACAATTCTGAAATTGATACACTCCTGACATTAAGCTCTAGCTAGAATTGTGTTAGAATATGTTTGAACATAAACTTTGTATCAGAAATGTCATTTGGATTTTAGGCAACCTACTTGGATTCTACTGACCGTTAGGACTTAAAAAATTTTGGCACTAAAATTTCCTATAGAAAACTCCACCCCTGTCCCAAGAGTGCTTTCATGCAATTTATAGAAGCTTGGTATTAAAAACTGAGAAGTAAACCTTGAAATCTTGAAATACTGAATAAAATAGCTCATACTTCATAAGGCTTACATGTAGTTAAGGATTTTACACTGGACAGAAAGTAAAATAACATAAAAGAGATGTACTAATACCATACAATATCACTTATATGTAGAACCTAAAAAAAGACACAAATGAACTTATTTACAAAACAGAAAGACTCACAGACATAGAAAACAAACTTAGGTTATCAGAGGGGAAAGAGGGAGGGGAGGGATACATGGGGAGTTTGGGATTTGCAAATACTTAATACTATATATAAAATAGATAAACAACAAGGTTCTACTTATAGCACATGGAACTATATTCAATACATTGTAATGGCCTATAATGAAAAAGAATATGAAAAGGAATATATATGTGTATGTATAACTGAATCACTATGCTGTACACCAGAAACCAATACAACACTGTAAATCAACTACACTTCAATAAAAAAAAAAATTATAAAAATTCAACCTGAAAGTCTCCACACATAAATAAAAAAAGAGAGATGTACTAGATGGGTAGAATTGCACAAAACCTGCCAAAACAACCCCTTTCAAACAATAATCCTTAGATGCTGTTTGTATCTAGGTTTTCCCTCAGGAGAAAAAAATATATAATGCATTTCATCCCTGTTGTTTCTCTTATTTATTTATTAGGGACATAGGCTAATGAGGCAATAATGCCTTTTGTATTTTATATCTTTAAAAAATGCTTTCCTGAAACCTAAATTCTGAAATCTGTTCTGATGATCTTCACATTATCATCAAATTTCTCTAAGGCATAGTGTGTTCACATTTAATTAAGAGTTGTATACATTGTTTACACACATGAAGGAAAAGCTGAATATAAGACTTGGAAAAACAAATGAAGAGAATAGAAAATTTTTTTTCAGATTATTTTATATCCTACAAAAACCTAAATTTGAGGGGTTGGTAAAGAATGTAAAGATATTTCTATTTCTTCAAAATTTACATTCTAGATTATGTAATACCTTAATTCAACTTAGAAAATGAGTCTATATGCATATAATAAAAGCATTTAAAACAGACTTGACTTTTGAATTAAAATTTAAGAAAGAGAAAATGTAATTTTAACTTGAGCTCGCCTTCACATTAAATGTAAAACTTTATCAAATACATTCAATCATAACAAGAATTTAATTTTAATTAACTTATTTTAGTAAAATTGTTTAAACTACCACCTTAAGGCAAATATTTTAATAAAACTAAAACCTCCAATTCAAAAACAAAAGTTCTTACATAAGATGGCTGATCTCATATTTTAAATTACTGAATTAGAGTGCCCTCTATTGGAAGAAAAAAGCTAAACTGACTAAGAATAATTAAAATAATTCCCCAAATTCAAGCCAAATCATTAATATGTAAAATATATTTATTAATAACATGAATGCTATAAAACATATTTTCCTTACATTTTGATTTCTTCTAAATTACTTTTGGAATTATTTGTCATATTACAATGAACAAGTTGGATGTTTTCCATCATCTAAAATTAAATTTTAACTGAACCCAAATGCCCGTCCTACAGTTAGTAACATAAATAATAAACAAACAAAAATGTTTTCCACATTTAACATTCCACTATAATACAGAAATAACTGTAATTTAGGACTATAGTTGGAATTTTCCTTAATGATAAACTGAAAACTTCCTTAATTCAAGAGAGCTCTTACACTGCAGAGTGGGGGAGTTAGGCTGGGTACTAGAAGACTTATGAGATTTATTTAGATCTAAAACACTATATTTTTACGCTGTTATCAAGACTTCAGTTCAGACTCATCATCTCAGGCCTGAATTACCTCAGTAACATCCTAGCACATTTTTGGTCCTCCAGACCAATAATGTGCATGTTACAATAAGCTTTTTAAAAGAACAATGCTCAGAGTCACCCAAAACAAGTCTGATTTAGTTGGTCTGCCATGGTACCTGAGGGTGTCATTATTTTTTGAAGTCTTTCCAGATAAGTTTAATGTATAATCATTGCTGAGAGTCATTGTTTGAGTCTCCCCCGCCCCTCCTCCCGACATACAGTTACCACATTTAACTTCTAAAATAGTCACCTTCATGAAAAAAACTCCCATACTCAAAAGAATTTAGCCTCTTCAGCATCAATATTAAACTTCTGGCTAGCTTCCCAAATCTAACTATCTGTCCCTGTTCTCTAACAAAATAGTTGAGTAGGAAGGGATATAGCTCTAACCCCAGACTGCCTGTGCTCAGATCCTGGCACTGGTACTTACCATGTAAACTTGGGAAAGTCATAAAAGTTCTCTGTGCCTCCGTTTTCTTATCTGTAAAATGGGAGGAATAATACGACCTACCTCATAGGGTTTTGTGAGGATTAAATCAGTTAATATAAATAAAAGTGCTCCATCAGTGTTAAATATTATCATTACATATCCAACTTAATATCCCACTACTTTTCAAAACCAACTCTCATGGTAAACCATTCTCCTCATAATAAATGCTATGTCTCATCTCTAAACTTTTGCACATTGTTTATGAAGGCCGGAATCCTCTACCATTCATTCATTCATTCCAATACTAGTGCAAAGAACATCTCCCCTTTCTCCAGATTGCAGCTTAATCTCTCTCTACTACATGAAGATTTCAAGGAATACCTATAAATCACTTATCTGTCCTTTAAAAAAAAAATTCCTTTGGTCACAGGGTAGTTTATTATGAGAAAAGTAGTTGGAAATTAATGACATTGGCTCTGAATTTGAATCCTGAATCTGCCATTCACCAGCTGAACCATTTCCCAAATCTAGGACTCCATTGTTAGTATTCCTGTGTGGATTAGGTGGCTTAAATTATATAAAGCATTAGAACAGCAAATAGCAAGCACCTAATAAATGTCAGCTTTTATAATATGTATTTGTTGTTCCTATGTTAGACTTGTCTGCACACTGTGATTGAAGATTTCCTGGCTTAGAAGTTTTGAACTCCTTGAAGTCAGGAACTGCATCTCATTATTGGTATTATAAATCCTATAGCTTACAACATGGTAATGACCATCTACATTTCATGCCCTATAAGAATTCGATCAAAATTTTTGCATACTTTGAAAGGATAATTCATTTTTAAAAACTCTAGAAAAACATTTTGGATGAATAGATAGAGATATTTAACAAAACAAGAATGAACTCAAATAAAACATGGGCTACAGAGAAGGGTCAAAGAAATTGCATTACTTTTAAAATATTCAATAACAAGTTTCTATCAGATTAATCTTCTGAAAGGCTATGTCCAATAATGTCTTTTATCTGTCCAAAATCCTTTAGATTTTTCTCATTTCCTAAAAAATAAATACCAAAATTGTCAGCCTGACATTCAAAATCATCCATGGCCTGACCTCAACCTATCTTCTAATCTTATCTCTTATCTTCCTCCTCTATAAACTTCATTCTTCCAGATAAATAGAACTGCTTGCTCTTACTCATATGTATCCTCTGCTTTTCTGCCTCATGTAACCTTTAATATTTTATATGATAATATTTTCAAAGAACACAATGTAAAGGTTTGTCATAGAAACAAAGAATGATTGTTTGTATGAAAATATGAGCTTGAATTTTGAACTTAAGGTCAACTTTTGAGCATTAATTTCTCCCTTGCTTCTATCACAATATAGTCTTTGACTTACAAAAAATGTTTGGCCATTGTTTTCCCAAATTATGTCACCCTATCAATGCCAAAAGTCCCTGTCATCACTACCCAAAAGCTATAAACTTGAATTATGGTCCTCAAGCAGAGTGTACAAGGTGTAGAAGATACTGACTGAGTAAAAGAAAAAACTTAGACTTTCTACTTTATACCTATTTTTTATCCTCCTTACTTGAATTCTTTTAGAGTATATGTCTCATAATTCATAGCGTATATTCTTAGAATAGTTTTATATATATATAGTTATTATTTATATATATATTATATATATATATATTATACATAACTACATTTGAGATGTTTGCTCAAAATTTGTTTAGTACTAGTACATACCACAAAAAAAAATTTTAGAAATCACTAGTTTAGAAACTTAAGGCTTTCAGAAAATCTGTGAGTTAAGAAGTAGAGGGCTAGAAGCAACCACTTCAGAGAAATCTTTAGAAATGAACCTAAATACCATGTATTGTTTATATAGGATAAATATATTTTAAATTCTAACCACCTTTCAAGGAAGTGTTGAAATATAACTAGTTTGTAATCTAGAGTTAGCATATACCTGTTTTTAATTTTTTTAACAGGGAGTTTTGTCCTGACATTAAAATTACTACAGTAAATATTTCATCAATATAAAAATTTCATTTGGTAAAACCTGTAAGTACTTTTTCAGTATATATATAATTAATCATAATTATTCATAAAGAGATTTTATTATAGTCAAAAATGTGATGTTTTACAAAAAACAGTGCCGTAAAAAAAAAAAAAAAAAAAACAGGCCTAGAGGGTAAGACTAGCCATGGAACTAGACTAGCAAGTACTATCCTGGGAAACAGTGTCACAGCTCACATTAAATAACTAAATGAAGTAAATGTTCTCATAACAGTTGATATACTTAGCAGTTACTTTTTTAGCTTTCATAAATAAAATGACATACTTAACACAATCCATTCTATTATTGGCTTTTGAAAAAATCATAATGTTTTCTATAATAAAATAAATTCTAAAAGTGAGAAAAGGTTTCATATCATAATAATGTATTTCCTTAAATACTGGTGCATCCTATAAATTCTTTCTCTATAAGACAGAAGACAGGAATACAAATCTTGATTTTAAACTGATTGATTCTCTACAGTTTTTCTTGCTACAGTGTTAGTATAAAAACCCAAATGAGCAAGAATCTCTAATTCATGATTTAGATTCTGAGCTTGTAGGTTGCACGCAAATCCACTGGGATTTGCATGAGATTATAAAAATATGCAGGTCAAACTTTCTACAATGTCTCTCTCTTACTACGACTTACGGAGTGACTGAGGAAGTATACAGTCATGGCTCAGCTTTGTCTTTCTTCTTCAAGATGGGGTTAGACTCAGATTACAGAGGAAATAGGGAAAAGAGATAAAAGGAAGGTTTTCTAATTTCTCTGGAAACCAATATCATTACTCCCAGTAAAACTCAAAGAACATAATCAAAGAAACTATGAATTCATGTGTTACAAGGGTCTAACAGTAGTGAGATCGTCACGAACTATAAGTGACTTATCAAAGCATTTTTTTCCCTACACATGCAGTGAGAATGAAACACCAATGAATACCAGGGAAAGGGCAACAGAGAGCTTGCCATTTGACTGACACTGGCTGAATCTGAAGGTAGAATAACGCACAAATCCCATG
Organism: Camelus bactrianus; assembly: GCF_048773025.1. NCBI lineage: Eukaryota > Metazoa > Chordata > Mammalia > Artiodactyla > Camelidae > Camelus > Camelus bactrianus. Next base: position 35,862,190 of record NC_133550.1, on the reverse strand, counting down.
CCTCTCAGGTACACAATGAACTGGCAAAGACAGACACACTGTCTTCTTTCCCCCCTTACTTACTACACTCTGGCTTCCATTTTTCCCAAGTTCTTCCTCTGAAATCTTGCTCAAATTATCTAAGTAGTGATCTGATATTGTGTGGCACAAATCTTCAAAAGAATAATCCTTTTCTTGACAGAGCTTTATTTCATCCAAGAGTTTTGATAATTCTCCAGTCACGGTTTCACCTGTACAGAGTAAATTTTTTCAGAAATTTTAAGAAAGAACATGGTTAAACTTCATGTTGAATAATAAAATATACCTAGTATGGTACTAAAACTCAAAATATGGCAAATAGGATTAAGTTGTCAGAAAATTTATTGTGCTGAAAGTAAGGTATTAAATCATAATTAGTACCATAATGTTAAAAGACAAAGAGAAATTCCTATTTTGCCTGTTTTTATTCTTTCTCAAAATGGAAATGAGTATTGAAGGTTTACATGTATGTTGTACATAAAAGCATTGGGAATTACAATTCCTAAAGATTCATTTATTATAGCCTTTAATTTTCAATAGTCTTTTAGGAGCATTATACTTCACTAACAGAATTCATTCACAATTCATTAACAAATTTGAAAGATGCTGGGAGCCCACTTCCTAGGTTCAATAAAAAGAAACAGTAGAACCTAATTAAACAAATAATTATATAATTAATAAATTATGCTATAAAGGGATAACAGAAGGAACAGATACATAATATGCATAATCTGTCAACATGAATATTTTATACATTGCATTCAAATATTCATTTTTTTCTAATCATTCTCAAAAAGGAACTTTATACCTATGATTTATTCTAAAAAAAGTTCCAGCAGTTACAATCCAGATCTAAGTGTTTTTTATTCTATATTAAAACATATTTTAGAAAAAAAGTCAACTGTGAAATATCCACTCCACGTAAACTTCACCATGACAGGCACGGCTATCTCCTTTACCCACCACTGTATTGCAGGACCAAGGGTAGTGCCTGACAAATAGCAAGAACTCAGTAAGTGTTAACAGAATAAATAGATAAAATATAAAATATAAGATATAACTTATTAGACTTGAAATTTCAAAGTATGAGCTTTTTTGTACATATAGGACAAATTTGTACATAAAAGTCTAGTATCATTTCAAGGGCTTTATAATTAGCTACTCACTTTTAGTCTTTTGGGAAGGAGACTCAACAGGAGATGAAATATGTGTTTCCTGTGTGGTATCTTCCTGTACTTGCTCTTCAAGGATTGTTGATCTTCCCACACCTTCTAAATATTCTGCGTGTATAAGTTTTTGAAATTACATACTTGAATTAATTTATTTTAAAAACCTTGTTTTTATTTTTGATGGTCACTTTTTCATTTATTTCTTCATATCCTAAATTTTTAAAAGAACTTCAAAAAATCAAACAAACTGAAAGAACTTCATGATGAGCTATTGATTTAAAGCTTTTTAATTAAAACAAAAAAGATATTTTAGAAGAGACTCATGAACGCTTTTTCTGAAAACTAAACTTTTGTCACATTCTTTCCTTAAAAATAAAGTTACCTGTTGAAGATACAACAACATCCTTGGTTTCCTTAAATATATTCTACCTGAAGGTTTAAAACTCTCTGAATGATGCTTTGAATAGAACTGATCCCTAAACAGGGACGTCAAATTCAGATGAAGACAGCAACTAGTAAGGTAACATAAATGAATGAAGTGGGATAAGTTTATTTTATAATGGTGTTGCAATCTTGTAAGCATAATTGCAGATTGAACTTGATTTCAACAAAGAAATGTTCTTTTCCATTATTCTTGAAGCAATGTCCCACACTCAGCCTATCTTTCATTTTTCCAATTTTGATGAGGACATAATAATAATAGTTAATAGCAACTAAAACTTATATATTGCTTACTATGCACCCAGCAGTATTCTCAGTATTTAATAAAAATTAACTAATTTAATCTTCACAAAACTATGACACAGGCACTATTACTGTCTCAGTTTTAAAGATGACAACTAAAGCATAAGGATTATTAACGTGGCCATGTTCACACAGCTAATAAGTGGCAAAGTCAGATAGATATAGGAAGCATCTCACTCTTCTCTTAATCATAAAGTAAACAGCATGTGAATGCAGGGATAAATGTCAACGAACATTCAGCCTCAATGTTACAGAAAGAACAGAAAACCTGCAGAGCCTGGTTAATCAGAGAGCTGGTGCCCCATCTAAAGTTTGGTAATGAAGTAAAACGAAAGCTTGCATTTTTTGAGAAACCAAAACTCTGGAGTGCTAGCTGAAATCCTAGATTTTTAAAAGCCAAAAGCTAATTCAGTTTTTTCAGAAACACAGTGTGAACCAAAAATATGTGATCTAAACAAAACATATCTGTTATTCAGCCCACAGTGGCTAGTTTGTAGCCTCTGTCTTAAATCAAGATTCCTGCCTATAGGTATCTTTTACTTGCATGTCATTATTCAGAAAGAACTTTTTCCTTGAAAACAAGTTAGGAAACTGTGCTGTCATGCTACTTGTGTCCTCATACCATCCACATAGTTTCTACCTAAGGGCAATTCTACTAGACAAATTCTACTAGGAAAAGAAAGCAACTTATGGCGCTCTATCATTAAAATTTTGACCCATGCAGTAATTATGTAAATTGAATCCTCCTCCATGATACAAATAGTAATTTTATCTACAACAAATTGACTGTATTGCAATAATAAACTTTTCATAAGATTTAAAATGTACCTATGACTTGAAAACCAGGAAGGCAAAGAACGTAGATGATTTGACAATAATTTTAAAAATTCAAAGAAGTCTCAAATACTCCATCATAAATCAGCATATCTAAGGAACCTTGACCATTTAAGAGAACACAGAGAGTTACTCCTACGTGATAACATTTCCATTTACGTTGGGCCAATACAGTATGTTTAAAATGTTTGTAATTATGTCATGCCCCCTTTTTAATAGATGATATTTATTTTGCTTCTCCCAAAAGACATGTTATGCACAAGTCTCAGTTTTTTTTAAAGCTCTGTTAAAGGCAAAATGCAATATGAAATACAAAGTACCTAGAGGAAAAAGATTTTTTAAAATATTGTCTACCACTTTTTTATTTTTCAACTTTCATTCAATTTGATTTTAATTTGAATTAATATGAACAGCCATACTTGTATTCTTCTCTGATTTATCTCTATATGCACTTGCAATTAACTTCTTTATTGACAAGAAAATTGTAGGGGCTTGAACCTCCCTGAGAGGCTTTGGAAATGGAGAAAAGAACATAATGACCTCCTGTAGAGCATCTATTCTTTTCCCCTCTTAGGCCTCTGTTGACTCTTGTATCTAAATGTCTCCTGCCCAACTTGGTTTTAATTCATCTATCTCCCTGCAGGACAAAGCTATTCTTCAGCTTCTCAACTGATATCCAATGAAATTGATCCCTCTGTTACAGTCATGGCCAATCCGTAACAACTGCAGGAGATAATCCCCACTGAACAGTGTAAGGGCTAACTACACAGGAAAAAACAAGCACCTGGGGTTTAAGGCAATATGCTACATAACAGGCCTAATCATCAAGCAGAAAGATAAAGCATATAAGTCTACATTTTTTTTTAAGTTTTAGATCAAATAGGGAAGTATGTAATTCTGAAATGAAAAAGTAATACCTAGATGGCTGTCCAAACTTCAATAAACCTAATAACTGCAACTAACTACAAATGGACTTAAATGACCTTTATCAATAAACCAAAGGCTGGCAAGACTGAATTATCTTGTACTACTGGATTTGGGAGGAAATAATCTGTATTCTTTCAGCTAAGTACAATTTTATTGTTGTCAACCCAGCATTTATGCACCAGCTCTAACACTTAGAATAGGGTATATGAGTTTGAGCAAGTCACTTAGGTTCTTGGGGCTTCAGTTTCCCTCACAGGTAAAAAGGGAGAATAACGGTATCTGACTTACCTACCACACAGTTATAGAAATCAGACAAAATAATAGAAAATCCCTGAAAACTCTTAAAGCATTATTCAAATGTCAGATAATACTTCATCATCATCACTTTGCAGCCCTATTTCCTTCAAGTTCTTAACTACACATTTATCACATGGGTTTAAAAAGACGTTTTAATGTCAAGTGAGAGAAAAAATACTTCAGCTTTTAAAAAAATACTACATAGCTGAAAAACAGAAATAAAACTTTAAAAGGTATTAATTACTACTGAGTTTAAAACTCTACCAGAAAAAAATGCAAATCATAAATTCATTCAAAAGTAAACATTAACTCAAAACCCAAGAGAAAACTAGGTAGTTTTAACTTAATCTTAACTGTAAGAGAAACTCATCCATCATTCCATATTGTTTACCTTGTAAGAGAGTTGCAATCTGGAGAGATTTCTGAGATGGATGTTCTTTCAGAATGTCTAAGACAGTTCTACCTAAGCTATCCTTTATGTTGGCATCAATTCCTGAAAGAAAAGGAAAAACCCACTAGATGTGCACAAGTGGAGTGTCATCAGAAGACAGTGGCAATACACAACTGCTCTAAATTCAAAAGTATACAGACCAAGCACTGAAGGTGATTCTTTTTTGAATTAAGCCCTACACACACACACACGTACACACGATCTTAGTAAGAAAGAAAGTAGGAGTCTACTGCCACAAATGATTAGGAACATTCTTGATGATGAATTAACACTTAAAGGGCACTGACCCAATCATTAAGACTGCTTTTTCTAAGAACAGTCTTAGAATATTTGAGTATTCACAAAAGTTGAAAAAAGGATTATTTTGAACTATTGTCCAAGTACTGCTTGTCCAAATACAAAGTCACATATTTCATACTTATTTATGCAAGGTTATACTCAATGTCAGCAATACTCATCAAACATCTGGTGAGTGAACTTCTTTAAGTATGTAACTGAAATACCTTTGGAATTATTTAATTCTGAAAATATTTATTGTACTAAGGAGTTTACTTTAATGTTACAAATAATAAAAAGTTTATAAACTTCCTAAATATCTAACTACAAACAATGCCAGTTTTCAGGATCTGGCCTCAAAAGTTAGTTCATTACAGCAAAATTAAGTATTTGCTTAAATTTATACGGAAATGTGTTACCAGCACATATTTAATTGGTTGCCTTAATTATTATATCACTGTGTTACATAACAAAGTTAAATATACATGAAATTTTAACTTTGTATAGCATAATCACAATGCAATAGTCTGCCAATATTTTTCATTTAATATTTTTACTGACGAAAATAAACATTAAATATAGCCTATAACACAAAAGACTCACATTAATTATTTAAGCATCAATTTGTATCCGTGCCTTTTGATCTTAAGAAAAAATCTGACCTCCATTCCAATTTTCTTTCATTTCAATCATAATACATATATGAAGACAAATAAGCCTATTTTATTGTTCCTTCAAAGCTTTTCCTCTAAAAGGTTCCCTTTAAATCACTGCAGCTAACAAACAATAGCTATTCAATTGATGAAGTAACTAGAAGTAGAATTTACCTTAAGAACAGGAAACCCTAATTTTTGTTTACTATAGTTCACAGTATAAAAACCTAGGGAAAGTAGTACATTCTTTAATAAACCAAGCAATTGTCATAATTTCACAGGAATCAATTCCTCCCTCTTATATAAGACAGAGATTCCTTTTTCTTTTGGTAGTTTCTCTAATATATTTTCATAAAATTTAAATATATAAAATTGCAATTTCCAAGAGCTTTTTATTAAAGTATCTATTGTGTAAAGGAAGGTGCACATTTATGTCAGTTTTTTTTCCCCTAAACACTGAGGCTTAACTCTACATAGTATGAATACATACCTGCAATTTGCCTTCTTTAGAAGGCAAGAAGTAAGGATGACTGGGGGAGGTGGGGAATTGTCTCATTTTCCTTTGTCTACCTGAAACATAAATGGTAACTGGAAAGATAAGCTCCATGGAAATACATGTTAGTTACCTGTTTCCAACAGAACTCGAACAACATCCACCTTTCCAAACAAAGCTGCTTCATGAAGTGCGCTCCCCTTTTCTGTCTGGAAAAAAAAAGAAAGAAAGAAAGAAAAAGAAGCACAATTGCATTAGGAATGCTTACAGGTTAAAAAAAATTCTGTCTTTTTATGTATTCATATGTATTCTCTGTAATCTTAGCACTCTCTGACAGAAAGGTAGTATAAAACAAAATAGAGATTCTAGACACAAAATCCAAAAGCTTAAGTTTGTGAAACAACTCTGCTTCTTCTATTTAGCCATTTGACCTTGTTATGTTGGTAAACCACTCACCTTCTCTTAGCCTTGGTTATGCTCAAGTATAAAGTAAGAGTAGTAATGCCTAGCTCATGAGGCTTGTGAGAGTATCCAGTGAGTTCATTCAACTCAGTATGCATTTCTTAAATACCAACTATACACCAGGAATAGCCGAGGGGTGTCCTGAAGTATGGTAATAGGATCCTGGCCCTTGTACATTTACATTCTATTTAAGGAGACAGATGTAAAATGAATGTTTACAGTAAATGAAATCTAAACAATTCAGTGTAGCTTACAAAACCTGGACAATCTTTTCCTTGCTTTCCTTCCCATATCCTCTGTTGCCCATCCCAACTCTCCCCAGACTTTCTGCCTTATGCTCCGGGCATACTGAACTTTTTAATGTTAGTATCATTCTCTGTTTTATTCCCTAAGGATCTCAAAAGCTGGTCCCTCTGCCTGGCAGGATCGAACTCCTAGCCAGCCCTCTTTATCTCACGATCACTTATACCATTAGCTCTCAATCTTCAGCATGAATCAGAGTCATCCAGAGAGCTTGCTGACCAGATTTCTAGGCCCCACCCTGAGTGGTTCTGATTCGGTAGCCCAAGAATTTCTATTTCTAACAAGTTTCCAGGTAGAACTGAGGTTATAGGTAATACAATTGAGAACTACTGACCTATACTATATGTCAAATCTTAACTTAAATATAATTTCATTCAGAACGGTATCACTGGCCCCTGAAGTCTAGTGCTTTTTCTGTGTGTTCCACATCAATCTATAGCTTCCCTCATCATAGCACTTATAGTACCACATAATAAAATCATGTGGTTGTCTATCACCCTTAATAAATTTTAAGTTTAGTGAAAATGTTGACCACATCTACTTTTTTGTCATGGTAGCCCCAATGCCTGGTAAAATGAGCCTTGAAAATTTAGACATTTAAGAATTATTTTGATGGCAAAAGGTAGAGGGAAGAAGGAACATAGCATGGAAGGGAAGAATCTGTGACTAGTGCAGAGAGAGATTGGTTTCTGCCTTGAGGAAGATCAAGGAAGATTTCAAAGCAGAAACTTTTCAAGCTATACAAATGATAGGGTTTTTAAAATTTTACTTCTTTTTCTCTCAAAAATTTCAAAACATCTATCAGGTCCTCAGTGTGTACATGTGCATGTGTGTGTGTGTGCTAACATGAACAGTGTCATTATGGCACCTTCATCCCCTTGTACTGTGATCTCTAATGTGGGATTTTAATCTCAATACAGAAAAGAAATATCACTATATAATATATAATGTAAAAACTTTTTTATTAATAAAATCCTATTGTATAATTAACCCAGTCTAAAGTGGTCTATAAATAAACGGTTGAGGAGACTTAAGAAACACTGACGATCTATCAATGTGACCTGAATTTATCTTCAAAAAGGCATAACTGAAATGCACTTGGATTTATAATTTGCCTGGTATAATATGTATAGATATTATTAAAAATGGAAATGAAAATAATTTATATATATATATATAGCACTGTGTAGAAGGAAAATGAAGTTGTAGAAACTTATTCAGTTCCTTAAAATAATATTTCAGTGTGGGGCAGATGTACTTTATTATTTTCACTCCCTGAAAAATATTCCTTGAAATAATCCAACTCTTCTCACTCTCATTCTGCGTTTTTCAATCAACTTTCTTGTTACTAATTTGACTTCCTTCAAATTTTCATAAATGTTTGGACTTTTGTTACAAAAACCCTTCCTACAAAAACATCTTAAAATTCTGAAAAACTAAATGATATTTTAAATGTAGGGATGAAAAGGAAAAGTAACAGAATTCCTCAGAGCCTGGGGAAGGGAAAGAGGGACAGAAAGTATAAATCCAGGGGTTGAACACTGAAACAAGAACTTGTTTCAGGGAATCTGCCAATTCCTGATAGATTAGTACCTGGGCTTTAACCAGCCACTGAAGGTGGGAGTGGGAACAGGGCAGGAGGCAAGGTCTGAAGGTCAAGCAAACTAAGAGAATATATTGAGGACTTCTGCAAAAATCTAAACTCCCTAAAGAACAACAGCCTTCATTAAAAAAAGAAATTAAAAACATGATGTAAAAATTTGCTGCATAGAGAGAGAAAGTAAGGATGTCTGTCTAGGTCTTAGCTCTTGGTAGATTAGAATGACAGAAATAAATCCTGCCTCCCTTAGAATTCCTAGCCACAATTCTGCCCTCACATGGGTTTGGGGCAAAAATTAACACAATCTCTGTGCCCCACAAAGCTAAAAAATGTAGAATAAAGTGATTCTAGGTTTGTTGTACCAGAGACAAATATAAATGCTTAGCAGAAGCAAATATAAGTCCTCTATATAAATCCTCTCTAAAAAAATACACTTTAAACTCAGGGTTCCAAGAATTCTAACAGTTAAAGCTCTAAGAAACACAAATTCAAAATTAGAAAAAACTGAACAAGAAAGAAAATTAGTCACTATGAGTAAGAAATAGTAGAAACAAAAAAGTAATAAGATCTATAAAAACTTCACATACTAGAATGATCAGCTATAGAATATAAAATATATATATATGATCAATAAGATGAAAGATCTAAAAGAAGATATCAAATATAACTAAAGAGCAAGAGTCCTATCAAAACTGACCAGATGTGAAAATGAATTAGATAGCACTTCTGGAAAACATATTTTAAATAGATAGGTTTAATAACAGCTAAGATACAGCTGGAAAAAAAGTATTGAACAGGATGGTAGATTTTTTAAAGTACATAATATAATTCAAAGAAACAAGATATTGAAAATGTGAAAGACAGGATAGAATAAGTAAGAAGATTTGAGACATATCTAATAAGACCTCTAGAAGGAGATGAGAGAGGTAAGTAATAGTCAATCACTAAGAACTTTTCAGAATTAGTGAGATACTAAATCTCAATTCTAGAAATACCAAGCAAGATAAATGAAAAAAACAAAACAAAACAAAACAAAAACTTCCTGCACATATCACAGTGAAACCATAGAACACCTAAAATAAAGAGAGTATCTTTAAAATATCCTGAGAAAAAAACATCTAAAAATAATTAATAATTAGGTCACAGCTGACTTCTCAGCATAAACAATAAAACCAGAAAAAAAGTATAACATCTTCATGTGTCAAAAGAAAATAAATGCCAACATAGCATTCTATATCCAGCCAAACTATCTTCTTAGATTGAGGGCAAAACAAAGACATTTTCAGACAGACTAAAAAATGAGTAGTTATTGTAGATCCTTACTGAAAGAACTTCAGTAGGATTCAATTCAGAAAGAAGGATCTCAGAAGCAAGAACTATTGGTGAGGTGACTAAAGAGAATAAGTAACATAAATCTAATTTGGATTCCCAGATACTCTGACACAGAAGAATGAGCACTGTACACACTGAAATGGATTACTGCAGGCAGTCAAAACATAAAACCTCCACCATAAATAAACAATTCTCCTTCTGGAGGAAGTTGATGGAGAGGACCTGGAAGGTTTCAGTGGCAGACTGGCTTTGGGTAGCTAAATAATTTTAAGAAAAGCACTTAATATTTCATTCATACTCTGGAAATGAGGAAAATTTTAAAAACTGAATATGGTTATTGGGATGGTTAAATAAGATATATATACAACAAATAAGATTTTTGAAGTGTTTCATTAACCTATAAAGTAATGCAAAAATTATCTTTATTATTGTTACTAAAAAAGGTATTAGAAAACTTATTTTTAAAACTATATTTTAATTACATATATGTAATATTTATGTAACATATAATATTGCATAACATTCATTTAACATATATATTATATATGTGTAAATATTTTCAAATTACATACATATGTCTCCATTATTTCAAGATAAAAATACTATGTTAAATAGAACTAGTGTTTCCATACAATGGCTAAGGAGACACTGACTCCTTGAATCAAATTAGAAAAGGTTAGATGATAAACATATTTTTGGCCTGGAAAAATCAGTCAATTTTTCTAAATCCAAGATTGATGTAATTAACTTCTTTGGTAAGAGAACATCAGAATCGTCAAAATGGAATAGATTGTTCTCATAAACTTAAGGTAAACAGTGGAACTAGCAACTATTTATTGCTATGACAGTATTATCACAAATAGTATAAAATTTAAATGTATCAAATCTATGGACTTTTCCTTTTCAAATAAATAGGTTAATTTCATAATATTCTACAATTTATCACTCCCTACCTTGAGTCAGTGTCTACTACTCTCATTCAAATTAGTATCATTCTATTCATCCCAGAATTCCACCCCAAATCCACAATCCATAACTGGCCAAACTTTGAAAAGCTGTGTTTACATAAAATAATACTTAGTCCAAAACATTCTACAAGCAAGGAGAATGTATACAGATAAGTAACACTAAAATGAGTGAACCTAAATTTGGGGCCAGCTTTTTCAACAGATCAAATTTCTCCATTTAAAAAAAAATTAATCATTTAAAATAAACATAATTTCCAAATAGACAATTATGCAGCTGATAATATAATAACCCTTCAAAATTTATCCAGTAAATAGATATGAAGCACTCACAACATCTCAGCACCTTTCAGGAAAGAAAAAAAAAAAACTCCAAACACAATTAGTGATGAAAATGGCTGAGTGAGAATAACTGAAATGATATATATCTTAATGATGAATTGCTGATGAAAGCAAAAAAAAACTCTCTCATTGACTGGCAATGTCTATTAAAGTTAAGACTCAGCAGCACCAAAGCTGAGAAAAACAAAACAAGCGGTAGGGAAGGGGAAAAGGAGAGAAGAGGACTTTCCTGTTTTAATCCCTGGGTTTTAGCTTTCTTTTTGTTTTTGGCTGTATGTATTTCCATGATAGCCAGAATTTCTAGATGTTTTAAAATGACTCTGGGGATATGTATTCCACCAGAGTGTTAAAATAGCAGAGAGAAAGGGGATGTGAAGATGTCAGAGCTTGCCTGCTGGTTCCCCCTTCCAAATTTAACACTCTGACCATAGCCCTTCTGAAGCTTGCAAAAGAGAATAACCAGATAAAGGAACACCAATTCTTTATTAAAGGAGAAAATAAATAGAACAATGATGACAAGATATAAAACAGGACTTTGGTGATAGTCAGAAGAAAATAGCACAAGTAGCAGAGTACACAAGGGAAACAAGACCTACTACCACTGCAAGAAGTAACGATCAGTGAGTAAAAATAACCTTGATGGGGGAAAAAGAAAAGCCAATGATAATGGCATTTAACTCAGAGGTAACAACCCCTGATGCCCTGGCTGGTACCAATTAACCATGCAGGCATCTCTTGGATAAAAGGTAAGAACTGAAAAGATAAGAACATTCTAGCCTTTGTAAACCAATAAATGATGTCTAAAAAACTTGAGAGGCAACAGTTCTTTTGTATCCTACATTAGCTCAGACTGTATCTAGAGTACTGTGTTCAAGTGTGGATACTAAATTTTCACAGGAATGTTGACAGATTGGAATGTGTCCAGAGAAGGCTGTCCCAAAACAAGAACCTAGAAAAACATTATGTGAAGGTTTAGACTGGGGATAAATGGCATAAGAGGAATATATGCCTTCAAAAAATTCAGAAATACCATTTTTCCTATTTGAAAGAAGACCTCTCCTCCTATTTAACTAGGGACTTCTAGCCACTCTCTTTACCTTTCCTGTCTTCCTTCACTCTGTTTCAGAAGAAATACCCATTCCCCTCCTTAAAGCTAATCTTCCAGTTGTGCTCTTTATTCTATCACTTTCTGCTTCCTGAGTTTTGCTCATGAAGTATCTCACCACTTCTCTTACGCTTTCAATTTCAGTCTCTTCATTGGTCCTTCCACTCTCCATAGAAATACACACTTTTTCACTATCTACCAAAACAAACCACCAAAGAAATTTTCTGTGAACCTGCTATGACTTCAAGTTCTTATCCCATATCTCACTTTTCCTTACTCCACGCTTTATGAAACAGCCTCTTCCCTTTTGCAGGCAAAATCTTTGTCTATTTTACTACTGCCATATCCTGGCACACAGTAGACAATGCCTGGTACAGAGCAGGCACTCCATAAATACATGGTGAATGGATGAATTGATTATATGTAATTGTACTGTCTTGGCATTCCTCTTATAACTGATTTTTTACAGACTTCTTTTTCAGAAACTCCCTGAATATTCTTTATTCAGTTTCTCCCTAAAGTTTCCTTCTTGTAAACCCATCTGTTTCCATGGCTTAATCTCTCACTTCTCTGAACTAGCACCTTTTAAATGCCATCTCCTAAGAGAGGCTTCCCCCATCCTTCATTCTCAATCACAAGAACCAGTTTGTTTCCTTGATAGCACTTACTACAATTTGTAATTTTTGTTAGTTTAAGTGTTTATTTTCTGTCTTCCTGACCAGGCTTTCAATTCCATGAGGGTAGGGAACAAAATTTTTGTTGGTGTAGCATGTGCCAGGTAGCCCATCCTGAGAAGGCTGGAAGGGATATGGTGTTCTGATAGGGAAGCTGTGATTCAGCAAAGGGGAAGGAAAAGGAGTTACTGGGGTGGTGAGTGAGATAGGTCAGGGATGGCCTCCTATTAAGGTGACATTTGAGCAGATACCTGAAGAAAATAGAGGAGGAAGTCATGTAGGTTGGTAAGGCAAAGGCCTTGAGGCAGGAGCACATACAATGTGTTCTAGCAAAAGCAAGGAGGCCACTGTGGCTTAAGCTAAGTGAAAAATGGCAAAGAGCAGCAGGAGGTAGCTTCAGAGAGAGAGTCAGACCAGGTCAGATTAGACCCTGTCAGTCACTGTAAGGAGTTTGGGCTTTTTATCTGAGTGAGATGGAATACCACTGAAGGTTTTTGAGAAAAATAAAAAAGTAATATAACTTGATTTCATATAATGGGATCACTCTGGCTGCTTTGTTGAAAATAGACTGAAGGCATCTATAACATGGACCAAATGTTTATGTCCCCCCAAATTCAAAATTGAGGCCCTAAACCTCAATATGACTACAGTTGATGATAGGGTCTTTAAAGAAGTAATTAAGGTTAAATGAGGTCTTAAGTCGATGAGACTGGTGTCCGTATAAGAGGAGGAGGAAACATCAGAGAGCTCTCTTTGTCTCTCCATTTGTGTGCAGAAGAAAGGCCATGTGAGTACCCAGTGAGAAGGCAGCCATCTATAAGCTCTCACCATGAATCAAATCAGCCAGAACCTTGATCTTGGACTTCCTAGTCTCCAAAACTGTGATAAAAAAATATTCGTGTTGTTTAAGCCACCCAGTCTATGGTATTTTGTCATGGAAGCCCAAACAGACTAATACAAAGGCAAAGGAAGAAGCAGGGAAACCAGTTAGGAGGCAAAAGATAATCAAGACTTAGGCTCTGGTGGTAGTAGTGAAGGGAATAAAAAGTACTGAAATTCTAGATACAGTTTGAGCACAAAGTCAATAGGATTTTATGAGGAACCAAATGTAAAATGTGAAAGAAACTCTAAAGTTTTGGAGCCAAACAGCCAAACAATGCTGCCATTTGCTGAAATGGGAAAGACTGGAAGATGGGCAAATCTGGGGAAAAAGGGTTATGGAGGCTAAATACTTGGTTTTGGAAATGTTGAGTTTGTATGCCCATTAGTATCCAATAGATAAGTTCAGCAGACAATTATACACCTAATTTAGAGTTCAGGGTGAGGTCCAGAATGAATGAATAAACTTTTTATTGTTAGATAAAGATGTCATTTGAAGCCAAGAGACTGGATGAAGTCAACTAGGAAGTAAGTACAGACAGGGAAGAAAAGAGGTCTGAGTATTAAGCCCTGGGACACTCTGATGCTTAGAGATCAGGAAGATGAGAGCAGTTTATCACTGAATAGGGACATGACAGATTACACTACTGGCCACTCCTTTTGTATGCCCTCTGCCATATGACACTGCAGCTCTCTGCACTTATTTGGGTGGAGCCCATAACCCTATCCATTGATTTGGGGCTTGCTTTAGCCAATGGATAAGAGCTGATATGATGCAAGCAGAGGCCCAAAATGTGCTTGCTTGCTTGGGCTTAGGCCAAGCCCTGGCTAGTTCCAGGAGGAAGATAATAAACACACTGTGCAGAGCTGCACAGACTAACTTACACCATGAAATAAAGCTTCCCTAGCTGGCCTGTAAACTTATGAATGAGAAAAAAATGCTACTGCCTACTAATATCTGAGATTTCTGTGTCTGTTGTACAGCAGTACTGTGGCAAAAGCTACCAGGGAGTAACAGAGTTATAAAGTTTCAATGTAAAAGTTTATAGGGAAGGAATGAAAATAAAATGTAATCTATCCATTTAAGCACATATGTCTCCTGCCACTATACGTACTTTGAGAACAAAAACTGTACCTTACTCAGATTTGCACCTTAACAGCTCCTAGCATGGTAACTTATACTCTTCAATATTAATTTTCTATAATTTTACTTTCATTTCCTTTAACATTTATACAAAATCCAATTGGCTTACTATTATGCTAATTATGTAACTTCAAGTTTTAACAAGAGAAACATAAGAAATGCACACAGTTAAAGCACTAGCATAATATGACACTAACACTACCTAGTTACCCAAAATCAGGTTTGAAATCCATAAAAATAATTGCTAATTTCAAGAGAATCTTGCCAATTAAACCCTACTTTCTTAATATCTTAATATGACTGATTTTCTTTATGAAGAAATTTTTTAATACTAAAGGATTTATAAGTAAATCTACTTTGAAATTCACCCAAACAGGAATTAAATTATTTTGTTCACTAGTTCAAATGTGTGTTATAACTCAAAATGTCTCAGAGAGAAATGAAGCAGAAAATAAAACTTCTACAAAAAATACTAACAAAAGTGCTGCCTTTTAAAATATTTGCAATTAAAGGAAAAGACAAAATCCTTCAAAGCCATCTGTAAATTTTAAAGAATTATTCATAATAACTTGAATGTAATGAAGTCGAAATGTGTATTACTGTAATTTGCCAAATGGGATTATCTTTAATACGTTAACTCTCAACTGATTAATTAGAGCAAATTAATGAATCTTAAAGCCACTGAAACAGTTTAAGGTTACTGTCTGGTATTGTTCACTCTCAGCCAATGAGAATATCAACAAATATCTACTTCAAATTTAATTATTAAAAAATTTTGTGGTGAATCTGATGGGAAAACTAGGTGACAATTAATTTGAATAACATAATAAAGTTGAATATTCACCAAAAACGGGCAATGAGACCGCCCAAAAGTGTTTTCTATGAAGAAAGCAGTAATAATAAAATCAAAAACTCAACAAAGGCTAACTATATCTAATGGAAGATTCAAGTCACTAAGATATTTTTTGGAAATACGTTGTCAGCTGTACTTTCAGTAAACCTTCAAGATGAAATCACGGAATGAACATTAATGAAAGAGGTAGAGCAACCAAAACGTAGCCAATCCTGCTCAGGTACCTGCCCTGATGCCTCTGATTAAGTTTTCATAGTAGACTAAACTAAACTGTGTCCCTTTCATCTGACATATGAGTAACACACCCAAATGCTTTGAGTTGCCAAGGAGAAAACTAAAGGAATGAGTCTGGCAATGATATGAGGGTAGAGAGAGACTGGGACCTTAGAAGGTATATACCCCATTTAGAAGTATTCAAAATTCCATATTTTGAAACACTCGTTTAGTCAAATAATCCACATCTGCAAGCTAAATTACACCAAAAATTCAAAGTCCTTTTAGACTTTCAAAGTCATCTACAAACGTTATCTATCAACGTCCTCCCAAGTTCTCCCTCTTAAAGCTTGTAGGGTCAACTGACTTCCTTCAAAGTCCAAGGACCCCTATTCCTAGGTTCTCACAAGTCTGCCTGAGATTTCTCAAAAGATAAAGTACACTCTTTATTGGGTGTGTTTGCCCTAACAAGCTAATAGCCCCAGGTAATGCCTAATCTCACGATACCTCAGGCTGGTTTGTTTCAGCCCACGCCTCCACCTTATCAGAGTCATTAACCCCACAACCCCATTCATGGACCCTAAATTTGTTACCTCACCTACAACCAATCAGAGAACTGTGCACAACACAGCCCCCAACCCATTGTATTCATCAACCCTTTACCCGTAAAAGACCTCAATAACCAACCCTCGGTGCTTACACAGACCCCTTTCGTCTGTGTGGCCCACAGTTGTCTATGGCAGTGTAACCTAAAAAACTCCTTTTCTATTTTCATTCTTCGTCTTTGGTAAATTCTTTTACCACCTGTGACACCAGCCTGTGGTGTCCCCCAACAAAGCCTGTATTTTCCTCACTTGCATCTTAATAGCACTTTGTCCTAGCATTTTTTTTAATATGTCATGTATAGAAGTTATTCTTTCAAGTTTTTGTGTCCTCCACTAAATTTTGGGCAGAGATCTTTTTTTATCTTTAATTCTCCAAAAGCACAAAATATAGTGTTTTGCATTAAAAAAGATATACCATATACATTTATAAAGTTGAATCCCAACTCTTTCTTTTCTAGTCATGTCATCTAGTACAAAACATGAAAAGATCTTGGCCATGATCATGAAGTGAGTTCTGATCTCAGTCCCAGTGAAAGCCCTTGGTTATAATGCAGTCTGTGCAATAAAGTTTAGAAAAATTTCAGAAATATTATGAAAGCAATAAACCTAGATTAGAGAAATTCAACATTTAGACAATAAATGTCTAGCTTATCATTAAACATACTGTG
Source organism: Camelus bactrianus (assembly GCF_048773025.1). Lineage (NCBI taxonomy): Eukaryota > Metazoa > Chordata > Mammalia > Artiodactyla > Camelidae > Camelus > Camelus bactrianus. Next base: position 35,845,183 of record NC_133550.1, on the reverse strand, counting down.
AACGAAAAATACTGCAAACCCTAATCAGTAAACAAAGAATGCTGAAGCCATCAAGTCATCAACTGCTGCTGCCACCCCCCACAGTGAAGACAAGCCTGCAACCCAACCTCTGCAGCCACTCACAATGGTGCACCCTGAGGGGACTCAGAATAATAAAGGACAAGATACTGGCCCTAGATAGCTAGGTGCTTGTCAAAGGAATGAATTCAATGAGCCCAAATGTTTGCTTCCTCCCATACACAGAAAAGCACTAAATTCTTTAACTTGAGATGCCTGGTTTTCTTTAGATAACAAGTAACCTTTTATTGTTCCAACTACCTGGTCTTTGTTGTAAAGCTCCTATGTATCCTAGCTCCACCTCCCCTACCTCTTTGGAGCAGTCCCTCAGGGCGATATGAGAGGCTGTCATCCAGGCTCAAGTCCTCTCGCCAAATAAAACAGAACTCTCAACTTTTAGGCTGCACGTTTATTTTAGTCGACAATACTTTAAGAAAAGAAATTTGTTAGTCACTACAGTAAATAGTAAACATGTATCTATCTAATTTCAATACCCCTTTGAGAACAAAGTGTTTTTTTTTTAAATATGAGGGCTAGAAAAAAATTCTTGTGCTTATTTTCAAGGCTGCCAAAGTAGAATAAATATGAAATTAAGAAAATATATTAAAAATATCTAAACAATTAAATAACACAGGCAAAGGTCTAAGGAAAATTCTGATTCAGGGTGTCAGCCTGAAACCTAGAATTGGAAGGTCTAAGACTTTTAAAAAAGCAATCTCTCTCTCTCTCTCTGTCTCTCTCTATCACACACACACACACACACACACACACAAAACCATACTACTGCCATGTGAACAAGCCCAAGATGGCCTGCCGGATCATGAAAGACACATAGCAGTCTCACCCATTACCCCAGGCAACAACCATTCAATCCCAAAGGCAGAGTCACTTAACTGATTTACAATTAACCCCGGACCAAAAGGGTCTCTGGAAGGTGAGTATTCTTGCCAGTAACTTGGGAGCCAATAAACAGTCATAAAAGGAAAAAATGGTTAAAAAAAAAAAAATAAAGCTAACCATGGAGCTAGGGCTAACTTGAGACAGATAATAAAAGCTGGCTGCTTTTCCTTGTAGAAAGACAAAATCCATCCAAATGTTCTCTGTCCTTCAAAGCTCAACTCAAATTACACCTCTCCAGTAAATTTTTTCTTATTGCCCTTAGGCATAATGATCTTTCCTTCATTAGTCATGCATAGACAGTGTATTATTGTGGAAAGAGGCCTGGAGTTTAATCAGTAAGTCTAAATTTACATTCTGGGTTTATCAGCTTTGTGTCCTTAGGCAAGTTTCCTAAGTCTTTGAAACTGATTCCTTATTTGTGAACTGGAGCTTAATAGCTCTCAACCCCACAGGACAGCCATGAGAATTGGATTCTAAATGTGTCAACATATAAACACAAAGTACATACTCAAAAGTGTTTAAGTGAATTTTGTCTCTTTTCTTTCTTTCTTCCTTTCATTCAACTTTGAATTCTTAATGTATGTCAGGCTGTATGCTAGATACTGGGAGAAAGGAAATAATTACTAACAATACCACACACAGCTGTCATCTAGTAATAACTTTTCATGTGTACATCCCTCAAATTAGAATAAGTTTAGAGCTTATGCCTTATGTCTCTTCATGTTTCCCAATAGTGTGTGGCACAGTACCTTTGTGAAGGAAAAGCCTGGCTGGGCCTACTCGCAAATCTAAGTGTAACAAGTGTCGGACTACTGATCTGAGTTCTGCTGGGCTAACCCATAAATCTAAGTTAATAAGTGTCGGTTTGCTGATTCCCTGCTCATGTTGTTTTGCTAGCCAGCTGGATTTTCAGAGAAACATATTTGGCCTTGACATGTTGGTTTGCTGCCTCCCTCCACTTTCGTGATAATGCTGCTGCTAAAGCTGTTCTGTGTCTATTGGCCGAATACCCCCAAGCTTGTACTTAACCCTGTAAAACCTCATGCACACATCTTGGAGGTGCTCAGAGCTTCAGAGCAGAAGCCCTCTGAGCCCGACGGCATAATAAATCTGAGTACTCCAACCCTCCGAGTGGTGCTTGTTTCTTGGCTGGCCTGTCATTTCCATAACACCTTGAGTTTAACAGCTACAAAAATAGTTGTGGATAATTTTATTAAAAAATGGTAAGATTTCCTCATGTAAGTTTTAGCATCTGTATCTTAAAGCAAAGCAAGAGCATTACTGCTTTTGAAGCATAGCTCAAAGAAGACTCACTTGACAGCTCACATCCATCCCTGCTTCCAGCAGCACTTGAACAACTGCTTTATGACCGTTGCGTGCAGCGAGGTGTAGTGGTGTATGCTTTCGAGTGTTGCAGCTCATTAAGTTAGGATGCGCACTGATGATCATTTTGACCACTCTAAGCCGTCCATAGAGAGCTGCCAGGTCCAAAGGAGTTTCCAGCTTGCTGTTCCTGATGGTAGGGTCAGTGAGCTCTTCTAGGAGAACAGCAACAACTTCTGAGTGCCCATACTGAGCTGCACAGTGTAGGGCAGTTTCATTTTCATTGTTCTATAGAGACAAGAACAAATTGCAAGTTTTCAGAAATTCAATTCTTTATCAAAATCCAAACATGGTAATTTAAAATCAGAGATGCTTTGAAAATCTAAGTTTAAGATTTATCTGTTTTACTAAGTATCTTACAGAATTTTATATTTGATAAAAGTATCTATATGTATATGAAAAGTACGTATCAATTCATTATATCATATCATTACCACCCAAAAATCCCATTTTATCTTTATCACTTCAAATGGAAAAATCAAAATTTTCCATACATTATATATTCCAATTTCCAAGAGTGATAAATGATTTAACCATGTTAGTCAGTGGCCCTGCTGGGCCCAGATGGTCAATGTTATCTCCACTGTGCATCATGTCTCTGTGATATTTGTTAATGAGAGAGATTTATAAAATTACAACATACTTTTAACAGACTGGCTTTCCAGAAGACAGTTGAGACAGTAAATTCTTTGATAATGAAAGATTTACAGAAAGGCTTCTCAAATTAACTTTCACTTTATTTTCCATTTAAGTACAAATCATTGCTTCTTTTGCAAAGAGAATGAAGATACACTGGCCCTAAGATTAAACCATATCTTTTTCAAATATAATTATGGATTGAGAGGCAGACCTACATCTATATTCAGACAAGTTTATCAGGAGTATCACAGTAGTACATGTGTAGCTTCTAAGTGTTTCATTTGAAAATCAATGAGATTTTCCTAGAACTTTAGCAGAATAAAAAATGTTAAAATGGAGAAAACTGAACCCAGTTGCAAGGCAACCTCTTTAAGAAAAATAAAAGCAAATTATGAAATAATTCCTCAAAGACCTCTCTACCTTTGCAAAGGCTTTAGCCGAGGAAATTATAAGTGCAAAGATGAAACTTTTCTATTAACTCCAATTATCACTGTTCACATCTCAAGAAAAAAATTATGTGAAACACTCAAGACCTACTCAGAAGAAAATATTCATAGAGTTCATCCATAATATCCAACACATACTTGAATTGTCACATCAATGAAGACCACAACTGTTGTACCTTATAAAAGACATGTGGTTATATACTCGTGTCCATACTCGCTAGTGGTCTAAGGAAATTCAATTTGAAATAAATAGGCTGTGATAAAGCACTACCTAGTAACGGCTAGTATGTCTACACTAAGCATTCTTAAACGGTTTTGAATTCTTTCTTTTTTAACAGATGGGCATTCTCTGAAAAATTAGGACACTTTCAGACAATGGGTGGCAGTATGAAACTGGTTAACAAAAGCTATTTACCAAAAGTCTTACTTCAAAGTAAAAGTAATGGAAACTATCTAACACTAGTCAGGTTTCAGTTTTGGTGAATGGCACAAGAATACACTTATGAGATTAGGCTTCTCTGGTTTTTGCCCTAATGTTAAAGCAAAAAGAAAAAGAGGAGGAGAAGGTGGAAGGGGTGGGAGGAATGAATATACAGAGAAATATAAATTGAAAACATACATATCAGAAAAATGGAAATAATAAATCAGTTGACAAAAGATAGGAAGGATGTGGCAACTATAAAAACTATAATCAAGACAGAGTCCACTTTGTTTTCAAAATTATGTCACCCTAAATTGACCACTAATTCTAGAGCACTATAAAATGGTGATCTAGGTTGAAGCACTAACATGCACTTATTAGCAAGAGTAAATCACTCTGTTTCTCTGAACCTATCTTACTGTAAAATTAAATATTACCTTCCCTATAAACTTCACAGCATAGTTTATAAATCAAGAGATAACATACAGGAAAATGCCTTACAAACTTTAAATATTAAAATGTTAAGACAGAATTATTTTTAAAGAAAGCTATATTAGAAACCAAAGATAACATTCAGAAATCAGAATAAAACCCTGATAATTATATGTATTTTAACATCATAACATGCTGTATTACTGGTTAAAAGCTTGGGCTTTGGATCAGAAACACCTGAGTTCAAATACTGGTTGCATTCCTTAGTAGTTGTGATATTGTGGGCAAGTTACTTAATCTCTCTAAGGTGGTTTCCTGTACATAAAGTAGGAACAGTAATTAATACCTATCTCATCAGGCTGTGGTAGAGCTTAGAAAGATAATGTAGATGAAGTAGTCTGCATAATGCCTGGCATATAGTAAACACTCCACAGCTGAGAGAATTTATGATGACAATAGCAATGTGCTATTATGGAGGGCTCTGGAATTATAGAGACTGGAGTCCAAGTCTCAGTTTTAGTCACTCAGTAACATGGACTTTGATGAGTTCTTTAGCTTTATTGAGCGTGATTTCCTAATCTATAAAATGGGAGTGATAAAATCACTTCAGAGAATTGTGGGAATTAATTAAATAACATATTACAGGTAAAGGTGCTTAGTGCAGTGTCTTGTTATAAATCTCAATAAATGTTAATTACCATTTTTATTCCTTCCCTCTATTGCTTATACATAAAGGTTTATAATCAATTAGCATATTTCTGTCCCATTCAGGGGGGAAAAAAAGAAACAAAGCTAAGGTCAAATTTTACCTATGAAAATAAAATTCCCACATCAGAAACTTTTAGGAAAAATGACACTGAATAAGAGAACTACATCAGCACTAAAGGAGTATATACATAATAGTAAACAAAAAATACTGAAAGCATGGTATTAAAAATCTCAATAGATTTCAACTTGTTTCCAATAAAAAACACAAAATAAAGCAACAGAAGTGAAAAAAGAATTTTGAAGTCCAATCTGCTCAAAAAAATTTTTTTTTAATATTTTAATTGATCCGTTCAATACCACAGAAAACAAGTATTTGTCTTTAAAACACACCAACCATTACAGTTACATGCCATTTAAATCTTCAACTTATAAAAATATAAGTGAATTCAAAATGTTTTTTTTATTTTCACTCATTTTAAAAATATTTTGTTTGTAGAAATTAGCATTCCCTTATTTAACCTTGGATTGTTTTTCCATCTTATTATTTCAGGCGTGTTTTGGGGCATTCAGACAGTTTTAAGAATAACCACCAGATGGCTCATCCCACAATCTTTTAACTTGGTTTTCTGAGGAACAGACAGTATTCTCATAAATATCCTTTTAGTATGATCCGTTGATAAAGATAGCCATATCTGTCATTTTTTAAAGATTAATTCATAACTGTACTCTCACAAAAAACACTCCACATTTTATAATCTGTAAATATAGAAATTTTATTGTGATAAATATTAATAAGATATTTTCCTAATTAATAAAACATTTTCCCTGTTTAGTTTTTTATACAACTGTGTTTTGATGTGAGGAAAAAAAATATTTTTCTTCCCAAGGGGGTTTACAGCTAGCAAGTGTTACTTTTTATTCTTTAATCTGAATTTCATTCAAAGGTCTGCAAAGTCTGTATCCATTTGAACAATATGCTAATTGTACTTTATTAGATATGCTTGCCCCAGAGTAACCTACTTGCATTGATATTGGACAACAGCCAACCTGGAGCTTAATGCCATGTTTGTAATTCAGTTGTTGGCCTGCATGCTGGTTTTCAAATATAGTTTTACAAAATGGGAACAGTAGGGGGCATGCAGAGCTCAAGATGTTTGTTATCATAGTGTACTAGGAGACTGTATTTTACTTGCTAGAATCTGTGGTCTTATTTATTCAGAATACTGAGAATGGCATTACTTCTTAAATACATCCATTATATGTAAGATAGATACTATGTACTTGTAAATATTTTGACTTTATCAGTATTATCCTGCTTCTGTGTTTTACTCAACTTACTCTGGGCAAATGTGCATATATATACACACAGCAAATTTTTAATTTAATATGTGACTAGCAAATATATACACTGTATTCTGTATTTTAGTTCACAAAATTGTACTTAATGTGAAAGTGCTATGTAAATGGAAGGAATTATGCAAATGACAGCTCTCATCATTGTCTTAGCATTTTAAATTGTATTAAGAAAAACTAATTAACATTACAAATGTGAATTCTGTTCTATCTTTAAACAGTCAATAATTATAAAATAGATGCTTATGTAAGGCAGGCAGAAATGTTACAACTACCTCCCCATGGGATTTTTTTGTTAACAAATATCTTTACAAATGCCCAACTTAGTGTCAATGTACCATATACAAATGCCAAAGAATTTTTCAAATTTCTCCTTTAGGAAATTCAGCAGTGGAAAGGTCTTGGACAGGGTAAACATAGAAATCATCAATTTTTCAATGTGACTTTGCCTTCGCAAAACTCTAGAAAAATCATAGCATAAGCAAATATTTGACAAATATACCTGTTCATTGACTCTGGAATGTGATGGTCCATGATGAATAAGAATCTTCACAATTTCCACATCTCCCTTCCAGGCAGCCAGGTGAATAGGAAAATAACCTTTATTGTCTGCTACATTTGTTGATGCCTCATATTGAAGCAGTTTGAGAACTATGTCCCTACAAAGAAAAAAAAAAGAATATAACAAAAAAGAAAATATGCTGAACTATACAGATTTTATTAAACAGATAAGTATAAAAGTGTACTAGATACCAGCTGCCAATTTAGAGTAATTCATAGTACTGAGACATAAAATCAGTTTAAGAGTTTGCCTATTCAACATTTGGCTGTTTAACTCACCTGGAAACAACCACACCACATACACAGGGCACTGACTAACCCATAACACTACTTAATAAAATTCATTTGGGCAAACATTTATCTAATTTGATTAACTGAATAAGTTAAATAAAATAATTAAAAGGATAATTCCTCCCATCTTTTTAAAAAGGGAGGGAGATCTTTCCAGATAACTCATGTCTGAGATTTAGTCTAAAGGAAGAGTTGAGGTACAAGCAAACTCCCTGTTTACAAAAAAAAAGTTATCATACCACTAAGAGATATTTAGGGAGTTTACACATCATTCCTATAGAGAAATGGATTAAGAGATTGAAGATTCATATAAAAGAGAAAGCAGACAGCACAGTAGGAAAGGGACCCTGTAGTTTAAGTCCAAGTCCCCCCCCCGCCACAAAATTTAATAACTTTTCAGCCATGGCACACCAAATACTTTGAATGTGTGTTGTTTATACTTGTGCACTCCTTTGCCTTCCTCCTCCAAGCCTAAGAAATTATTTCAAGAGGAAAATTCATTTATGAGACAAGTTCTACCACTGACACAATTTCTAACAATAAGATTTCAGAGAAAATAAAAATGAATCTCTTTTTAACATTCTTTTCTAAAACAGTATTATTTTATAAGATCTGAAATTAGAAGACTTGGATTTAAGTCCCAGCTATGCAAACCTCCTAATGATACGATCCTAGAGTATTATGTAGTCTCATATTTCTTTTTCTTTCCTGTAGAAAATACTATAATAATAATAATAGTGCCTATTGCTCAAGACTGATATGAACATTAAATGAGAACATAAAATAGAAGCCACTCATTAAACAGTAAAACACTATACAAATATTAGCTCTCGCCCCAAGTAAAAATAAAATCCTTTAAGTAAAAATGCTTGTCAAATCACCTTGAAAAAAAAAGTCTGAAAAGCAGAAGGAAACCTGAAATTTGTCCAGTTCCTATGCTTCTTCTCACCTCTCTGCCAGGTAAGAGTTGTTATATAGGGTCTTCTACTCTGAGAGAAATAACTTACAAAGAGGTGAAAATGATTCAATATTTATGAATTCAACAAAAGCAGCTAAGAATCAGAAGTTCTGGTGTAAAGTCCCAACTCTCTAATAATACTTACTAACTTGATTGCCTCGGACAATTCAAATAACCTCTGTCTCTCCTTCAGATATTGTTAAAATAGAATTTAGAGATTACATAATGCTGCGGGTCTCAAAATGTGAATCAAATGAGAAATAAATATGACTATAAAACTGTATACAATCAAAAACTATTCTCAAAGCTTTCTGTTGCAATTTTGAACAATCCTAGTGATCTTTTTTTAACTGAAATTTATCAGCACTTAAATAAAAGGTAAAATAATACCAAAGGGAGTACAGTTACACCTGGATGTAACAAGTAGAATTTATCCTATTTAAAAAAAAAAAGCCTTCTCCAAACCAAATTCATATATCAGAGGAAGATAGTTACATGAAAGGCTTTAATTTCATTTCTCAATGCCTAAGCAAATAAAAAAACATTCTGAAACTTCTAAAAGCATTTCCTTTCTAAGAGGAAAGAAGAAAGTGTGATGGGATCATCAGTACTATTTTCTTCCACTCTCACTCAGACCATTCAGTTTAATATGTGCTTTGGCTCAATTTTTTTTGACACTTTCTAACAATGTAAGTGATATGCATTGAATTTTTCTTTATCAGGAAAATTTATGATATGGTGAAAAAAATGAGTTAACTTCTTGATCATTTGTATTGTGAAGTATTACTACCATCTAGTATCTAAATCAGAAAAGAATAATCTGTATGTTTATAAAATTATTTTTGGTGAATACTAAGATCTTAACTAAATACTATTGTTTTTACTTAAGTTTTTTAAAAACTTATTCATTTTATTAAATAAGTATCTTATTATATTTGTTTATTTTTAAATTGAAATTTGTTTTTTAAATTTTATTTAAGTTGAGTCTTTCCTCTTATTCAGAGATACTGGCTAATGAACTGGCTGAGCTCAAATTTCTAATGTGAAAACATACTTGTGAAATACAAAGTTATATCTTTTAGTGCCTGTTGGTCTTACTGAATCTTAAGTAAAATATTAATCAACAAATTGTCATTAATCTTTCTTATGATGCATCCATGTATATCACAAGTAATATATATTACACAGGCCTTTTTCATCCAGGATCATTAAGAACAAATTAATTCCCAGGTACTTTGTTTAGTATCTAAACAAGAAGGCTAGTTAACAGAAGAATTCCACCAAATCAATTTTTTTAAAATATAATTGACATATAACATGATTTTAGTTTGAAGTATACAACATGATGATCTGATATATGTATATATTGCAAACATAATAAACTTATTTAACATCCATTTTTCTTTTTTACTTAAGTTCCATCTTTTATCTTCCAGAGGTATCAAGAAATGAACATGTTGACTGTGCTTGGTTACCTGGCTTGAAATATTAAGTTATATTGATGAACACTGGCTATAGAATAGCAAGCAGGGAAGTAATTCTCATATCTGAAACCTAAAGTGGTATTCTTTCTTAACAGAATTTGATAAATAAGAAATGCTAAAACACTAAAGTAAATGTGGTTGATGAGATCACAGGAAAAATAATTCAGTTTCCCAGGAGCACAACAAAATATCAATATATATGTATTTACATGCAATATAATGTGTATGTGCAGTCGAACTGTAATAATTCTACCTAATAAAACTGAAAAAGAAAAAAACAAAAAAATCAAATTTAATAATAATCCAATTTAAATCATTGCAACATTTTGTAGCTTGAGGCTAACATATGTAAGTTCAGGTAAAAATAGGAATTCTAAAAGTATTGATTTTTGCTATTATGTTTAATTTGTTTCATTCTCTGATAGACATAAATAATACTTCTCATTAATATGAAATGTCTTTTAAGAAGTTCTGTGTATGATCTGATCAAAATTAAATTAATTGGGAAGGTTCAATATAACAAATTTGTTTACCTCAACATCAAGTTTCCCTATAATTAACCAAAGATACTCATTTTGTTCTATTCTCCTGTGCTTAATAGTAATCCAAAGAATTTTGAAATAAATGCAAATCATCTTCATATGGATTTAGTATTAAAAAAGTAATAAAATTCTCAAATTCATTATGGCCATTTTAATTTCAGACTTTCTTGAAGATTTTATCTCTTCTTAATGGGAACAAAGTTGCAAATATGTTTGACTTTAGGACAATACATTCCATTTTCTAGCTGAAGCTCCTTTATGTACTGAATTCACTCTCATAGATTTCTATAGTGAATAAAGGCAAATTTTAACTAGTTAATATCCCTATCCAAGAATGAAGCAATCAACTAAAAGATATTTATAGGTTATTCAAAGAGCAACTTCATGGACTAGATTATACAAGTCTTTAGAGGAAATACCTTTCTTTCATTAGAAAACCTACTCTGAGCAAATCAGATAGCTTACTATCTGGATTCTAGATCCACTTTGAGAAACAATTTGGATTATAGATAACAGAGTCTAGGATTCAAGCATTAAATGTCTAAAGAATGAGAAGCAAGAATAAAAAAATTTTAACCCCACACATATCAAAGTACATACATATTTGAAGGATACAATAATAATTTAGTACTGACATTTTTCAAAACAGTATCCAAGAATCACAATGTACTCAATATAGTTTAATGAGATGAAACTTAACCAAAAAAAAAAAAAAAGAAAGAAAAGAAAAAGAAATATGCTAAGAGAAGGAAAACTGAAATGAAATATGAATACACAGGTTTAGTAAAACCTTATAGGGAATGATAAGATTATTATTTTAAAAGACAGGAGGAAAGGACAGAAGAAGAAAAAGAAAAGAAAAGAGGGATGGAAGGAAAGGCAGAAAAATGGAAGGAAAGAAAGGAGGGAGTGAGGAAAGGAGTGAGGGAAAGAGGGAGGAATAGGAGGGAGGGAGGGAAGGAAGGAGAATTGGAGGGAGGGTAGGCGGGAAGGAGGGAGAAAAGACCCGCTGATTGCTATTCAGAAGAGAATTAAAGGAATCTAATCTGCAGTAGAAATATGTGAGAGAGACAATGAATCCTTTATATTTTAAAAGAGGATAAAAGAGAAAGAGAAATGGATAGATCTCTAGCCTATCTATTGAAATAATTTATTTATAATCATTACTAGTGAATTTCGTTCTACTGACCATGTTTTTCTCTATTGTTTGAAAGTAATAATTTTCTAATTTGTAATTGCAAATGACTCAGGAAGTCACCAATAGAGTACATTTTCTATTGTGCCCTAATTTGGCTAAGCAGAGATGAACTGTTAATTATCAAATAATGTACTTCAACAAAATGCTGCTCCATTCGCGGATTAACAAGCAGTGATAAACAAGAGCTCCTGATAAAATGTACAAAATAAAGAGGATACAGCCTTAATTTGCAGTGTAAAGGCCATAGGTTATATACTGGGGGAGGCGAAAAGCATGTGCTAAAATAAAAGAATAAACTACAGGACCCTGTAACATTAATTCCAGTTCTATAATTTCATGAACTTCAGCCTAGAAATCATAGTGTTTATGGAAACAATCTAGAGCTGATGGATATAAGAGCAGCAGTAACAAACACAGAAAAGATGTGTTTCTATGCTGCCTGCTAAGGCTTGCTTGGGAAGAATAAACACAATCAACTGACCATTACCTATGCTAAGTGAGAATAGCAAAGACAAAGAAAGGTAAAACCATTATCTTCTGGCTCTGAGGTATATTCTGTGACACTTTTATCTCCTTCAAATATCTCTTCTTAAGCCAATATTTAAATTAACATTACATGAGAACATACTACTTGATGACAATGGGAGGCAGCCTAGAAATACATAACATGACAGAGAAAAACCAATAAGAATTCAGAAAACTTATGTGCATACAGCCACAAGGGGAGATAATGTAAAGTACTGGTAAAAAGTATACATGTGGAACTAGAATACTTAGACTGTAGATATAGCCCCAGCTTAATATCTAAGTAGCCACTAAGTCACTTATCCAGAGCGGTCTTTTTTCTCCAACTGTTAAATGAGAACAGTGAGGAAAGTAGAGTAGTAATCTCTAATTTTAAAGGTCTTTGATAATTTAAATAATTTAAAATCAAGACATCTTATACTCTAGATGAAAATCCAAATTTTAGAATTATAGCATCATAGTACATAACTAAGCCACAAATAATAACGATAGTATATCATAAAATGTTATAATTGGAAGGAATAATGAAAAATATTCAGCCAGTGTTTTCAGTACATTGAACTGAGACCCAAAGAGCTGAATTAAATGGCTCAAGGTCACGTAACCAGCAGAGAGGGAGGGATGGGATTAGAATTTTCCTTTTTTTTCCAATGCCTACAGAATGACACTAAGTAAAATCTTTCTAGAAAGTGTTAAAAAGAAAAGACAAATGAGTCCTTTAGATAAAAGCAAAGCAGAGACATACAATTCTCAGAGAACATCTGCAATTAAAGAGATCTTAAAAGGTATATAGTCAAATCCCCCATCTCTTTGTGATAATTGTAATGACTGCTATTCAATTCACCTAAATTTCCCTCACTTTGCACACTGCCAATAAAAACTAAAAATTATGTAATAGGCCTCAGGGAAATAAACCTCAGTGGTTAGAACTTCACTGAAAATCAAGGAGGGATATGTTTGTTGGGGGACAATATTATTTGCAGAAGTCTTTATGATGTCAAGCTGAGATAGACAAGAAAAGTAGTATAGCTCAAATTGTCAGGTTCAAGATCTTCTATCCATTAGATTTGATAGTCTGTCTTTCCAACTGGAACTAAGAAATATGGTACCACCCTGAATCCACAACTAGGATGGCAGAGAAGATATCAGTATTGTATACCCTGGGCTAATTTAATTGACTTCGCTCCTGATGACCCAGGTACAAAAAAGAATAAATAGCAATTCCTTTAAAAGATTCAGATGGTAGGGATCTGGGCACATTTTCCACTATACAGAGGACAGCAATATAGCTGAAAAAGAGTCAGCAAAATAAAAAGTTCTAAATTAGATGGTATATAAGTTGATACGATATAGAACAATGGCTGGATGAAAAGAAGTGTAATTTGGAAATACTGATACTAATAATCTAAGTGATAAAACATTATGATATTTTACATAATCCAGATGATTCTTCAAACAGAATGATAATATTAGATTTATGCAGTAAGTTTTAAGATAAAAATGTAATAATGATAAATAATGACAAAAATGATGTTTCTTGCATAAGAGCTTTAAGCCCATAAGATTTGATTGAGTATAACTAAGTCCCTTGTGTCTCAATTCACAGAATAAAAGAAATGTGAGGTGGGAAAGTGAAAGGGAACTAGCATTTTTAAGGCAGTAACTACCACATCTAAAAAACTGAAGCGAAATTACAAGATCCAGATCTGAAAAGACTAACTTGAATCATTTAAAGCAAAGGAAAAAAAGATAGGAGGGGGAGACATCTGAAAGGGGTCACTTTTCCTTTGATGACAGAGAGTGGAACATTTGAATCATTCAGAGGACTCCTCACATTTTGACTCTGTCACTAAACCATTAGGTTACCTGGCTAAAACACTGTTAATAAAGTGGTGGTTAAGGCTGTACATTCTTTCACTCTCCAAACTGTACAGGATCACATTATTTGAAACATAATTCCATAGATTAAAGAAATTCAAAACCAGAAAGGCCATCCGTCAATGACAAACAGAAAGCATTTTGGCTTAATCTGAAGAATTTTGAAGTGGTTCATGTAAATGCCCACAGCTTGTAACAGCAAGACTTTATTAAGATTTCATTCCCAGTGAATAATCCCATACTTGGTGAAGACACCCAAAAATCAGGGAAGTTTAATTAAGTAGTTTATCCCACTCCCTCATGGTCCTGTCTGTTCTTCCATTTTCCCTGTGTGATATTTGACATGATTTACACTCTGCACATAATCATCCTCAGCAACATTTCTACCACTTTCAACTTGTCACTGTTGACACCTCGTGCCTCTCCAAATTCACCTAAGCCCAGGGGACTCATGGCAACATGAGACAGGTATCATCAGACACAATTAACTTCATCACAGGTAACTAAATACACAAAGACCCCAGTCCAAATAAATGGCACTTACTTATGTCCATTTAAGGCCGCATGGTGTAAAGCAGTGTAACCCGAACTGTCTGTGCAGTTCACATTGGGGCCTCGCCAGATGCTGCAAATAAAGCATAAGCGCAGAGTTAACGGTTAAGCAGAATCGTGCTTTGAAAAACAAAAAGCCTGAGAGTCCCACAGTCAGAAGCATGATGCACACGAAAATTTTAGTCATGTAGGAAATGATTGCCACCTTTTATGCATTCCCCTCAGAACAGTAACTTCATTTATTTGATGCAGGAAAATTATTAGGGAATATAACTACCTTCAGAAATTATTAGCAAATGTAGGCCCACTGCCATGCATTAAATTTGTACCCCAAAATTCCCTATCAGTTTCTATCATTACTTAAATATTGGACGCAACTAACATTCAGCTACTATATTCTTTACCAAAGAATAAAGATTTATGACACCTGCCTCCTCCCTTTTAACACATTCTGAGATGACAGTGATTATAGTTATAAGTTATAAGATATTTTTGCATATGGGAAGAATAGAAACACTTTTTGCTGTTCCATTGCTACCAAGAGAATATAATAAGTATTTCATTCATGAAAATATAATTAGTTGGATTGTCACAAACCATAATAAGATTCTAACAGTTCTGAAGTTATTATTTTACTATATATGTTCTGAAGATAACACATAACTATATGAAAGAGTGAGTACACTCTATCCTTGATCACTACAGTTACACAAAAACTATGTATAGCTTTTGAAAAAATAAGGCACTGAAAAACAATTTTCCAAAAGTACACCAAAAAAATGACTTTATCTGATGTTATCAGAGCCATTAAAACTAACATCTAATGACAAACTAATTTAGGTATTCACAAAATATTTACTATATACTAATTGTATGTCACATATTAAGCAAGGCATTGAGAATACAAAATCATAATTCAAGGTTCTTCTTTACAAGAAAAGACTCTAATGGGGAAAACAGACAAATAACTAACAATTCCAGAGTAGTAAGATAATTGGGTATCAGAGAGCATACAGGCATCTCTGAGAAAAGAATAGCTATTCCAAACAAGAGATCACAACCAACTTTAAGGTGAGATGATGAAAATGAGTAGAATGCATTTATTTGATAGTTATTAAAGGGACAAATCAATAAGAATCAGGCATCAACTGAAGGAACAAAAAAGTAGTAGCACAGACTGACTCAAACTTCAGGCCTAGACGACTGGAAGGAAAATGACAACATTAACAAAGATGTGAAAAAAGAAGCAAATCTGCTTGGGGGAAGACATTGCAGACGAAGAGCAAACTATGACTTCAGGTCTGGAGACCCAATTTTAAGTAACTGATATACTTACATAAAAGTAAGAATCCCCAGAAGACTACAAAAATATCTAGTTAGAAGTTAGACTACCTGAGTTCAAAACTCTGGCTCCATTACTGCTGGGGGTAGCCCTTGATGAGGTATTTAACCTAACTGAATTTCAATTCCTCATCTACAAAATAGAGATGATAATAATAGTACTACTTTATGGTGTTGTCAGGGTCAATGAATCAATACCCATAAAGCACTTAGGGCGGTAGTAGAACATACTACTGGCATCTATTATGTTTGTTAGAACTAATTATTATTAAATAGAAGGTAAAACCATGGGAGTGCCTGAAATCAGACTCTGTATGAGGGAGGGCATTAGACTTAAATACCTCAGTGGAAAATGTGTATATAGGGAAAATGTGTACATGTGAAACCTTCTCTCAATGGTTGATATTAGTTTAAAAGTATCAATCCCTGGTTAAAAAAATTGAAACCTGAGTTGGGTAGATAGTTCGAAGTACAAGGCAACTCAAAGCCTGAAAACCTCCCAGACCTCACTGAAACTGTCAGAGAACTTATATGAAAGTATACAATGAGAAAAAGAAAAATGAGAGAAATGTGGGATAGACAACAGAACCATGTTTAATTAACAGTACATAAGGGTCCAGCAGAGGGAATAAGTTGTATGAAGGACACTGAGAGTTGTTCTGGAATAAATAAAACCAAGAGAAATCATTTTACATTTTAAAACAGGAAATTGTTCCAAAAAGAAGAGAGGTCAAGTTAGATGAGAATTAAACAATTTATTTGGAAATAAAGAAGGTCTTGAAGCAACTAATATCCAAACATAATTAGTCAATTGCAATGTTTTAACTTTATTTCAATCCAGTGGTTTCTTTCATTTAATGGGAGCTTACCTCCTAAGTATTAAAAAAAAGTAATAGTTAAACCAGGAAAGTTATAAAATGTGCATATGTTTTACAATTTCATTAAGATTGTTAAGCTTTTAACATTCTTTTTTTTTTTAAATCAATCATTGAAGCATTTTCAATCCCCTATTATATTCTTAAAATTGTTGTACTTTTGTTCCTCCTGCTAAGTTCATCTGGTCTTTCCCTATTAACTTCCCACCTCTGTGCTTTTAATCATGCCCTTCTACTAACCTATAATAGATTCTCTAACCAATTCATACCTTACCTTTCCTCCAAAACCCAGATGAAGATTCACCTACTGCAATAATTCTTTCTCTAAACACTCAACACAACAGCTACTTAATAAATGCATGCTAAATTACATAAATTTAAAAATTAAATAAAGGATTATTTTTAATGAATAAATAAGCTATAGGTAAAACAAGTGTTAAAACAAATGCACTGTACTTATTTTAAATAATCTATAAAATAATGAAAAATAATCCAAAAGAGTCTAAAGAAAAAAGCAGAAAAGAGAAAGCATAGTTGAGACAAATACAAAACAAACTGTTACAAGCAGATTTAAACATAACATATCAATAATTACATTATCTATCAATTTTCTAACCACCTCAGTTAACAGTAAAATCATCAGAATGGATTAAAGAAAGTAAGACCCAACTATAAGTCCACTACAAGAAATTCATTTTAAATATAGATACAAGTATGTTAAAAGTAAAGGGCATAAAAATCATATTAACACTTAACAAAAGAAAGCTGAATAACTATACTAACATTGGACAAACCAGATTTCAGAGCAAAGAATATTACAAGGGATTAAGTCACTTCATAATGATAAAGAAGCTAATTTATCAGAAGAACATAATAATCCTAAGTGGTTTTTTGCATCTAATAACAGAACTTCAAAATACATGAAGCAAAAACTGATACCACTGCAAAGAGAAATAGACCTACCCACTTATACTTGGAGATTTCAACACCCCTCTCTCAACAATTAATAGGACAAGTAAACAGAAATTCAGTAAAAGTAAGTCTTGACTAACACTACCAATCAACCTGACCTAACTGACATTTACAGAACACTTACCCAATAGCAGCAGACTACATTTTCAAGTGAACAAAGGACATTTATCAAAATATATCATACTGTGGATCATAAAACAAATCTCAGTAAATATAAAAGATTCAAATGACAGAAAATATGTTCTCTGACGCCAATGAAATTAAATTAAAAATCATTCACAGAAAGGTATGTTTAATATCCGTAAATATTAGATAACTTTCAATTGAAGTCAGTGCTCATTTACTATTCCCAAAATCCTAGAGCCCTTAAGAATTATGCTAAATCTACTCTGTCTGTGCTCATAAATAGAACAAGAAAGCTTGGATGACAGCACAACTGTCTACAACATGATTTACTGAATATTTTAAACCCACTGTTGAGACCTACTACTCAGAAAAAAAGATTCCTATCCAATTGTTACTGTTCAGTCACAATGTACCTGGTCACCCAAGAGCTCTGATGGAGGTATACAATGAGATTGTTGTTTTCATGCCTGCTAACACAACATCCATTCTGCAGCCCACAGATCAAGAAGTAATTTCAACTTTTAAGTCTTATTATTTAAGAAATACATTTCATAAGACTATGATACCTCTAATGGATCTGAGCAAAGTCAATTGAAAGCCTTCTGGAAAGGATTCACCCTTCTGGATGCCATTAAGAACATTCATGATTCATGGGGAGAGGTCAAAATATCAGCATTAACAGGAGTTTGGAAGAAGCCGATTCCAACCCTCATGGATGACTTTGAGGGGCTCAAAACTTGAGTGCAGGAAGATGTGATGAAAATAGCAAGAGAACTAGAACCAGAAGCAGAGCCTGAAGCTGTGACTGAATTGCTACAATTTCATGATAAAACTTGAGTGGGTGAAGAGTTACTTCTTATGGGATGAGCAAAGAAAATGGTTTCTTGAGGTGGAATTATTCCTAGAGAAGGTGTTGCGAAGACTGTTAACATGACAACAAAGAATTTAGAATATTACATAAACTTAGTTGATAAAGCAGTGTCAGGGTTTGAGAGGACTAACTCCAATTTTGAAAGTTCTACTGTGGGTAAAATGATATGAAACAACACTGCATGCTATGAAGAAATTGTTCATGGAAGAAAGAGCTAATGAATGGGGAAAACTTCAGTGTTGTGCTATTTTAAGAAATTGCCACAGCCACCTCAACCTTAAGCAACCGATACCTTGAAGAGTTGGCAGCCATCAACATTAAGACAAGACCTTCCACCAGCAAAAAGGTTACAACTTGTTAAAGGCTCAGATGATGATTATCATTTTTTAGCAATAAAGTATTTTTTAACCAAGGTATGTACATTGCTTTTTGAACACAATGGTACTGCACACTTAACAGACTACAGTATAGTATAAATATAACTTCTACATGCACTGGGAAACAAAAAAATTCATACAACTCACTTTATTGTGATATTTGCTTCATTGCAGTGGTCTGAAACCGAATCCACAATATCTAGAAGGTATGCCTGTATGCACTGCTGGTCTGTTCCTAGGGGTTCTCTTACATTCACCAATTTCTCTATTGTGGCACTAGAATGAGATTTTTTTTACTATTGTTCATAGTCGGCGGTACATAGATTACATTTCACAGCTTTTTTCCGGCAAATCCCTCTAGATGCCTATGAAATGAAGACTACTGGCATGAAAATATTTATTGTATAATTTTAATAGTAAAAAAGAGAAAGCTCATGAATGCCCATCAAAAGGGAAAACTTTATTAGGACTTAATTACACTACAGAATATTGCAACTATTAAAACAAGTAAGTTTGATCTATATGTACTGGCCTTGAAAACATATTAAAGGAAATAAACAAGCTGCATAATATTGTGTATGTCAATATCCTAAATGCTTTACATTAACTCATTTATATCCATACATCAACTATGAGACAGATACTATTATAATTCTCATTGTAATGATGAGAAATATTTGCATTAATATAAAAAATGTATGCAAAATAGTTACTTCTGAATTATTTGAATAGTCAAAATTGTCATGTATTTTTCAAGAAAAAATTTTCAAAAAAACAATCAAACATGAGAGGAGAAAAGATAGGTTTGCTCTAGATTATGAAGAACCTTATAACATGCTAAGAAGCATAGTCTTTATTCTGTAAGCAATTTGGACCTAGGAGGTTATCAGAAAGATACTAAGCACGTTTCTGGATCTGGTCAGTGTTTTAAAATGAGAGCTCTAATGACAGCTGGACGGTGAACAGAGTGAACAAACTGATTGCAGGGAGTCAGGTTTGTAGTCTGTTTCAACAATCTAGGGAGGAAACAAAGAAATCTGAACTAGTGGAGATACAGAGGTAAAGAAGAGGAAGGAAATTCAAGCAGATATGTCTATTTTATAAAACCCACGGGAGATGGTATCCATATGGATAGGATATGAGTGAAAGAATAACTGAGGTTTGTACCATGTGTGAAATGCATGGATGATGAGATATCTCTATTAGAGAGAACTGCAAGGGCAGTGGTGTCTTTGGGGGAAAGTCAAGTTTCGGTTAAAACTGACTAGAACACTAGGTTGCTCAGGAATACCTCCAGCAAAGAATGGAAAATAAATGAGGAAATACTATAAATTAGCTCAAATTATTTTTAAATTTCCTGCATGTTATTAGACCTTATAAATATTTAGTAGGGGAAGATACTGATAGTTATAATTAAAATAAGATTCAAGGTCTATAGATTTCATTTACCTATACCACCTCCATTTCCCATTATCAGAAAAAAAAAATGAATTAATCACAATAGGAGCATAGGGGAAAAAATCTCCAATGTATATCTCCTTTCCTAAACAGAATGGATGTGGATATATCTTTTTTTAAACAAGGAGGTTTAGAATAGAAATTCAGAATGCATATAAATATATTCAACTGCTTTAGGCACATATACACATATCCATAGAACATCCACACACATTTGAAAAATTATAAATAAGCCAGACCCATATCTTCCAACTGAAAACTTAATTTTAAAAAAAAATTTGATGTTCAAAAGCTCAAGCTTTGAACTAATGCTCTACTTCATTTCAACTTTCTGCACTGCACTCCTCTTGTTTCTCAAAGATAATCCTCAAATTTAAAAAGAGGGCCTATATTAAAACATTGATTAACTTAAGGCTGTTTTATAAAATGCAAGAATTTCTGAGTATCTTTAAGAGATGTCTTGAAAAAGTTTTAAATGCTTATTACATATTTATTCCCAAAAAGGCAGTTTATAGATACTTGGTCTAATTTACACTAAATTCCATCTCCTATATGTACCTGTGTATATTTTTTAAATTTTATACGTGACAATTTTTGCCTAGAATGAATGCTCCGAGACAATATGAGATCCCCAATTATCAAAGATTTAATTTCTTTTGTTATACTACTTGTACTAATGTAACAAATTGGATTAGTATGTTTTAGAACAAATATAAGCAAAATAGGTTTTCCACGGAAATTTCAAGTAACCTGGAGATTGATTAGTGAGACTATTTTATTTGCTAAGCATTCACATATTAAAGGTTACTCCTAAATAAACTAAAAGTCTGATTTTCTTGGGCCTATATTCATATGTATAGCAAATAAGATTTAAACACAGCTAATCCAAAAATTGATCATCATTATACCCTCTACAAATCTCTAGTTGCCAAGCAAAACACTGATTTGGGTGGCAACTGTTATTATTCTCATACTCTCTGCTTAGGTAACAGTATTTCCAAGGGTGCTGTGGTAGTCAGAATAATGGTATCCCAAAGATGTCCATGTTCTAATTGCTAGAATCTGAGAATATGTTATGTTGCATGGCAAGGGGGATTTAAGGTTATAGATGGTGTTAAACTGCTAATCAGTTGACTTTTCCTGGATTTTTTTTCCCTTACAACCCCAATGGCTAAAACCACTAAAATAACGAGAGTATGACTCTTGTCGATGAATTAATGGCATGGTTGTTGGGTCTCACCATTTAGTATGATGTTTGCTGTTGGATTCTCATGGACACCTTTTCACCATATTCAGGAAGCTTTTATTCCTTCGGTAATGAACAAAAAGAGGCAGAATAACATAGTGAATAAAAGCACACTCAGAATTCAAACTGCTTAAGTTCAAATTCTGCTTCTATTTCTAACTGCAGGAAAGATTATGTAACCACTCTGTGCCTCAGTTTCTTCATCTATAAAACGTACGTAACAATAACAGCTACTTCATAGGGATGTTGTAAAGATTACATTAGCTAGCCCATGTAAAGTGCTAGCACATTGCCTGAAACAAAGTAATCATCATTATTTCTGTAGGAAGAGTAAAGAAGGAATGCTGTTATGACTCATTAAATTTATTTAGATCTTTCAGGATGATAATGAGTTTTCTCTTTTAATACACTAATATATTTAATTCTTGATGAGAAACATCTTCATACTCCTGAAAGTAAACATGTCTACCTATGGTATACATATTTTAACATAATCCTAGATTGCTATTTGTAATTTAGGATTTTGTACCCATATTTATATGCAAAATTGGTCTCCAGTCTTCTGGTCTCTTTTATTTCAGTTTTGCTATCATGGTTATGCAAATGGAAGAGTTTTCTGCCCTTTTTTTTGTTTTTTAAATTCCAGAATAAATCTACTAACAGAGAAAGTGTCTGTTACCTGAATATTTGAAAGAATAAACATGTAAAATCATCAAGGACTAGCACTTCAGTGGAGTAAATCCTTAAAATTACCAGTGTCTTCTATTGTTACTGACCTATCAATACAATCAACTTTGTCTTGCACCAATTCTGTCATTTACATCTTTCTAGGAAGACAACTATTTCCATTTAGGTTTTCTAATTTTATTGAACATAAATTACACATTTTTTTTATTTATTGTTATCATCTGTATCTGCAGTTCTATCACCATTTTCATTCCTAATGGTCTGTATTATTTTCCTTTCCTTGCTTTGCCTAGGTGGGTCTATTTTATTGTCATATTCAAAGATTCAATTAGCTTTATTTTAATCAAACATCTACAGGATGTGTTTATTTATTCATGTATTTGTTTACTTTCTAATTTAATACTTTCTGTTAACTGTAAGAATTCGATATCTAAGTATTTATTATGTCTTTTTTCTAGCTTTTTGAGTTGAAATCTTACTTCATTTAAATTTATTCTTATTTAAAAGTAAAAGCATTACAGGCTATGATATTTCTACTGAGTATAGTTTTGTCCACATCACTTAGGTTTTGACAAGTCATATTTTCATTTCAATTGTTACATATACAGTTTGTAATACCATTTCATTTTGTTTTGTTTTTTGTGAGGGGAGGTAATTAGGTTTATTTATTTATTTAATGGAGGTCCAGGGAATCTCAGGACCTCACACATGATAGGCACGCACTTTACCACTGAGCCATACCCTCCTCCTGTAATTCAGTTTTGATTTCCCTTTTACTTTGAAAATTAGTACACATTTTAAAATTTTTAAGTACTTAGATTTGTTTTCTTTTAATGATACATTTCTAGTTTTGTCACATTATAATCACAAAATAATTACTCAACTTCAAATAATTTCTTTAGCTTTTCTTTGAAAACTAGTATGCAGTTTTCTTATGTTACATGAGCAGTGAAAAATACTGTTTCTAAAAGTAAGATGTACATTTTTCAAGTTTATTAATTGCATAATTCATACCATCTATAACCCTAGTTTGTCTATTTCATCAAACACTGAGAAATGTTACCATGCACAGTATGTCACTGTGATTGAACTATTATCAAACTTTATATTTATAAATTTGCTTTACATGTTTTGTTATGTTTCTTGGTTAACCAAAAGAATGATACATCATATTTATACATTATATATTTTGTTATTACAAAAAATCAATTTAATTTCATATAATGGTCACCATCTTGAATTATATTTTGTCTGTCATTAATATTGCTAGTTCATCTTCCTCTTTGTTTACATTTAACCAGTATAGTTTTGACTACACATTTATTTTCCTTCTATTTGTCATTTTATCTTGGCTGTATCTCTTGAAAACATCATAGATGCAGTTGGCTTTTTTCATTTTATAATCTCAGAAACTTTGTCTTTTAATTTGTTCACATTTGGCATTATTCCTGTGGCTATATGTTATGTAATGTCTTTATTATCCTGTTCTTTTTGCCTCTTCTCTTTTTTCTGTTTTCATGATCAAGTTTTCTTTATATCTTTATTCTTCACTAGTTATTTTTCCTTAACACTTTATTTCTACTACATCATTCCCTTATTTTTGTGCAACTACATTAAACAGGTATTTCTTATTGGCATCAAGAATTAAATTGTAACTATGCCCATCCTTAACAAAGTACAATTTACATCATTCTTTTCTCACTTTCACCCCAAAGTCTTGGTCAAATAATGTGGAATTTCAATGCAGTATTACTATTATTTCCTCTTTATGACTTTTATTTCAGAAACATTTCCTAATAATTGTGCTATTTTACAACCATATTATCAACAGTGATTTAGGTTTTAGTAGTTTCACGCTTCCCATGGTTTCTTGTATATTTAACAAGTTTATATGTGATATGGTTGATATCTTTTGCTGCCTTGAGGTAAACAAAAGTCACAAGGATTACAAGGATAGCCTTGTTGGTGAAAGGCACAGGTATTGGCATGAGATTCTCCCACCTCAGAGCTGCAAGATGTTTTTAAAGTTCAGAGTTAAGAAAGAAGAATTGGGAGTGTAAAACAAAAAATGTTGTTCATCAACCAGTTCTATAAGGATTAAATTATTAGCCAGTGTAATTGCTGACCAACAGTGTACCCTAAGAAGAATTCAGGATGAAAAACAGGATGAGACCCTCTGTGCTTTGGAAAAACAGTCCCCTTAGTTAAATGTGTACATCAGGAAGAAGTTCAATAAACTCAGACTCCTGTGTCTTCCATACATAGAAATGCACTAAAATCATTAATTTGAGATATCTATTCTTTGTCACTAGCAGTAATCTTTTACCAAGGTGTATGCTTGACTTCATGTAGTCCCTAGCCAAATCATATATATATACTGGCTTCTCCTCTATCTCTTAAAAGCAGTTTTCTCATAGCTACAGAGAGCCTGTCTCTTGGGCTATTAGTCCTCAGTAAAGACCCTGAATAAAACTTACACTCACAATTCTTGTGTTGTGCATTTTTCTTTTAAGTCAACAGGAGCATGATGTAGTCACATCCAGAGGAATGTAGCTTTTGTGCAGAGAGGCAATCTGCTTTCCTTACCTCCTTTAGGTGTAGGGGAAAAACACTGAATTGACTTCCCTCCCCAAAGCACAGGAAAAGAGGAGATTAAAAAAAAAAAAAAAAAAGTTGGGAAGCGTGTGTATGAAGGAATAACTGACAAGTTCTATCCATGGTTTAACATTCTCTTTGTTGACCTAGCCCAGAGCTTCAGGAGTTGAGGCAAGGTGGGAGGTGATGAAATGGCAAAATGTCAGACAGCTTATTTTCTAAATATATGGAATATGGATTCTGTCCAGATCCAGGGGAGCCTAAATTGGGGTAGCAAATAGTAGATGAGAATGGGAGCCACAGGCAAAAAATCAATCAATGCAGCAGGAGGTAAACAGACATTAGAGGAATACAGCCTGGGACTACCTGTTGGGTATAACAATGTCTATCTGTAGGAAGCTATTGACAAACCAGTTGAAGAGTAATGACAAGGGCAAAAGGGTAAGAAACCTTGCCACAGGCTGTCACGCTGTATAAGAAGACATCTTTAGGGCGTTTGCCCTCCTCCAGCAAAGCAAAGGGAGGATTCAGGGACAGAGGGAACAGGAAGGTAAGGGGAAATAGGTCTGAGTTACCTGTCTATATATTCCCCTCCACACTAAGCTACTTACATAAAGGGAGAAAGCTTTGAATGAAACATGAGAATGAAGTTTTCAAAGGGACAGGACCAACAAAATTGAAGACCTTAACTACTATATATCAAGACTTACTGTAAAAGAACATAGTTCAGACAGTGAGGTATCGACATGGGCACATAATTAGATCAATGAAACAGAACAGAGCCCAGAAATAGAGTCCAATCTATACGACCCCTTTATTTACAACAAAGGAGATACAAAAGTGCAATGGGGAAAGCATAGTCTTTTTGTTAAATGATGCTGGGTCAATTTGATGTCTATATGAATAAACTGAATCTTAAGCTCTACCTTGAGCCATACATAAAAATAAATTCTAGATGAATTACAGATCTAAATATGAAAAGTAAACCAATGAAATTTCTAAAAGAAAACATAATAGAATATATCCATGATCTTCAAGTAGAATAAAGTTTCTTAACATACAAAAAGCACCATGAAGAAAAATATCTGACTAATTGGACTACATTAAAAGAACTGTTTTACATCAACAGACACCATTAAGAGAGTAAAAAGACAAACCATAGAATTAGATAAGATAATTGTGTGTATGTGTGTGTGTGTATGTGTGTGTCTTTTTAACAAGGGACTTGTAATCAAAACACATAAAGAACTCCTAAATATCAATTTTTAAAAATTTTAACAGCATACAACCCAATACAAAATGGGCAAATACTGAACAAGTATTTCAGAAAATACTCAAATAGCAAATACATACACAGAATTGTTCAATATCATTAATGTATCAAGGAAAATGCAAATTAACACCATGATGAGATATCACTACATATCCACCACAATAACTAAAATTTAAAAACAGACAATACTAAGTGTTAACAAGGATGTGAAGCCACTGGAATTCTCATACACTGCTGGTGGAAATGTAAATTGGTACAAACACTAAAAAGTTATTTAATAGTATTTATTAAAAATTGACATATGCATACCCTATGACTAGCAGTTCAAGAATTCTTACCTATGTTTACCAAAAGATATGTACAAGCATGAACTGCACTATTCGTAAAAACCAAAAACTATCCATCAATTGTAGAAAGGATAAAATGCAGTATATTCACAAAGTAGAATACTATCTAGCAATAAAAAGGAACAAACTATTTTTATTTTTCAAAAATGACTGAGTTTTACAAACAAAGCTAAGCAAAAGAAGTCATATATAAAAGAATCATATGGTGTATTACATCTGAGTTCAAAATGAGGGAAGCTACTCTACTGTGTTAGAAGTCAAGACAATAATTACCCTTATAGGGGATAGAAACTAGAACACAGCACAAGTGGAGCTTCTGGATAATGTTAGTAATATTTTATTTCTTAATTTGCATTCTGGCCACAGAGATGTAATGATTGAAAATTCATTGTATTTTAAAATTATGTATGTATTTTTCTTTGTGTTTACTTAAATGAAATGAGCAAAAGTAAGTCTTACTAGCTGGAATGTAACTATTTTAGTAACAGAAAGTTAAAATTTATAGAATTAGATTTAGATGTCATTAAAGAGTATGCCATTCATTCAGCAGGAAAGATAATTTCTATAGAACACAATGGTAACAGAAATTGGAAAAATACAATTGTTTTGTAAGGCTTATATGTCATAAGAATTTTCAATCATTTCAGTTATATTAATTTATCTTTCCTTTACTTGAAATATTGATTCTAATTCAACTTCATCTGGCCAGAGAACTTCCTTGAGGAATTTTGCCTGAAATATCTGTCTTGATACCTCTTTTGGGTACCTGGACCCAATTCCATTGTGTGTGGGGCAGTGGGGGAGGAGGGCTTCCCACGCAACATCAAACATTTCTTGACAGCAGAGTATCTGATAATTAAGCTCAATTCAACTCAATTCTGACAGTATCTACCCAGAGATAGCATCATATTTCACAGGTAAAGGGGAAGTCCCACAAGACTGCCCTTCACGGCAGACATTAATCCCAAGCCAATTTTGTTACCAATCAGCTACAAATTGGAGATTCCAACAACCTCCTCCAACTCAGGAGGCCAACTGCAACTCCAGATTATTACCCATACTTCTGACTAACTGGTTATAAATCAGAGGTTCTTACAACCCTCTCCTTTGCTTCGATTAATCTGCTAGAATAGCTCAGAACTCATTTCACTTACTAGAACAATGGTTTATTATAAAATGATATAGCTCAGGAAAAGCCAGATATGAGATGTATAGGGTAAGGTGTGGGGAAAAGGTACAGAACTTGCATGCCCTCTCCAGGTGCACCACTCTCTCCAATCTCCATGTATTCAACAACTTGGGAGCTCTCCAAACCAAGTCCCTTAGGTTTTTTATGAAGGCTTCATTACACAAGCACAATTGATTAAATTATTGGCCTTTGGTGACTGATTCCTCCAGCTCCTCTCCTCTCCTGAAAGTTCCAACCCTCCAATCATTTGGCTAGTTCTCCCGGCAACCAGGACCTATACTTAGGTACAGTACAAAAGTCACATCATTAAAATAACCAAAAACACCTTTATTGTTCTTATCTCTTGAGAAATTCCTAGGATTTTAGGACCTCTGTGACAGAAAAATGACAAAGACCAAACATGCATATTTCCTTTTTTTTTTAATTGAAGTATAGTCGATTTACAAATGTTATGTTAATTTCTGGGGTACAGCATAGTGATTTATTTATACATATATGTATTTCTTATGATATTCTTTTTAATTATAGTTCATTACAAGGTATTGAATATAGTGCATTGTGTTACACAGTAGGATTCTGTTGTTTATCTATTTCATACACAGTAGTTAGTATCTGCAGATCCCAAACTCCCAATGTATCCCTCCCTACACCCTCTCAGCCCTGGTAACCATAAGTTTGTTCTCTATGTCTGAGAGTCTGTTTCTATTTTGTAAATAAGTTCATTTGTGTCTTTTTTTTTGGAGTCCAACTATGAGTGATATCATAAGGTATTTTTCATTCTCTTTCTGGCTTACTTCACTTATTATGATGATCTCCAGATCCATCCATGTTGCTGCAAATGGCATTATTTTATTCTTTTTTAGGGCTGAGTAGTATTCCATTGTGTATGCGTGTGTGTGCGTGTGTGTGTGCGTGTGTGTATCCCACAGCTTCTTTATCTAGTCATCTGTCGATGGACATTTAGGTTGTTTCCATGTCTTGGCTATTGTATATAGTGCTGCTGTGAACATTGGGGTGCATGTATCTTTTTGAATTAAGGTTCCTTCTGGATATATGCTCAGGAGTGGGGTTGCTGGATCATATGGTAACTCTATTTTTAGTTTTTTCAGGCATCTCCATACTGTTCTCCATAATGGCTGTACCAAACTACATTCCCACCAACAGTGTAGGAGGGTTCTCTTTCCTCCACATCCTCTCCAGCATTTATTGTTTGTGGACACTTTAATGATGGCCATTCTGACTGATGTGAGGTGATAACTTATTGTAGTTTTGACTTGCGTTTCTCTGATAATCAGCAATATTGAGCATTTTTTCATGTGCCTATTGGCCATTTGTATGTCTTCATTGGAGAAATACTTGTCTAGGTCTTCTGACCATTTTTGGATTAGGTTGTTTGTTTTCCTGTTATTGAGCTGTATGAGCTGTTTGTATATTTTGGAAATTAAGCCCTGTCAGTCACATCATTTGCAGATATTTTCTCCCATACCATAGGTTGTCTTTTTGTTTTGTTCTGTGCAAAAGCTTATACATTTAATTAGGTCTCATTTGTTTATTTTTGCTTTTATTTCTATTCCCTGGGTAGACTGCCTAGGAGAACACTGCTAACATTTACGTCAGAGAATGTTTTGCCTATGTTCTCTTCTAGGAGTTCTACAGTATCTTACCTTATTTTTATGACTTAAAGCCATTTTGAGTTTATTTTTGTGTATGGTGTGAGGGTGTGTTCTAACTGCATTGATTTGCATGTGGCTGTCCAGCTGAAGAGACTGTCTTTTCTCCATCATATGTTCTTACTTCCTTTGTTGAAGATTAATTGACCATAGGTATGTGGGTTCACTTCTGGGCCCTCTATTCTGTTCTATTGATCCATATGTCTGTTTTTGTGCCAAATACCACGCTGTTTTGATTACTGAAGCTCTGTAGTATTGTCTGAAGCCTGGGAGGGTTATTCCTCTAGCTAATTTTTTTTCTTCAGTATTGCTTTAGCAATCCTGTGTCTTTTGTGATTCCATATAAATTTTAGGATTATTTGTTCTAGTTCTGTGGAAAATGTCCTGGGTAATGTGATAGAAGTCACATTAAATCTGTAGATTGCTTTGGGTAGTAAGGCCATTTTAACAATATTAATTCTCCCAATCCAAGAGCATAGGATATCTTTCAATTTCTTTAAATCATCTTTAATTTCCTTAGTTAATGTTTTATAGTTCTCCACATATAAATTTTTCACCTCCGTGGTTAGATTTCTAAGTATTTTTTTATGCAATTTTAAAAGGGATTGATTTTTTACTTTCCTTTTCTAATATTTCATTATTAGTGTAAAGAAATGCAACAGATTTCTATATGGTAATTTTTTTATCATGTTACATTGTTGAATTCGTTTATCAGTTCTACTAGTTTTTGTATGGAGTCTTTAGGGTTTTCTACATACAGTATTATACTACCTGTACATAGTGACAATTTTACATCTTCTCTTCCAATTTTGATCCCATTTATTTCTTTTTCTTGTCTGATTGCTATGGCTAGGACTTCTAATATTATGTTGAACAGAACTGGTGAGAGTGGGCATCCTTGTTTTGTTCCAGAGTTTAGTGGGAAGGCTTTTAATTTTTCACTGTTGAGTACTATGTTAGATTAGCTGTAGGTTTGTCATAAATAGCTTTTATTATGTTGATATATGTCCCCTCTATACCCACTCTGGTGAGAGTTTTTATCATACATGGATGTTGAATTTTATCAAATGCTTTTTCTGCATCTATTGAAATAACCATGTGATTCTTGACCTTTCTTTTGTTGATGTAGTGTATCACACTGATTGATTTGCATATATTGAACCATCCTTGTGTCCCTGGGATGAATCTAACTTGATCATACTTTATGATCTTTTTATGTGTTGCTGGACTTGGTCTGCTGATATTTTGTTGAGAATTTTTATATTTATATTCATCAAAGATATTGATCTGTAGTTTCCTTTTTTGGTAGTGCCTTTGTCTGGTTTTGGTATCAGGTGATGGTGGCTTCATAGTATCAGTTTGGGAGTGTTCCCTCCTCTTCAGTCTTTTGGAAGAGTTTGAGAAGGATTGGTATAAGTTCTTCTTTGTATGTTTGGTAGAATTCCCCAGTGAAGTCATATGGTCCTGGACTGTTGTCTGCAGGAAGGTTTTTTATTGCTGATTCTATTTCACTTCTAGTGATTGGTCTGTTCAAATGATCTATTTCTTCTTGATTCAGTTTTGGTGGACTATATGTTTCTAGAAACTTGTCCATTTCTTCTGGGTTTCCAATTTGTTGCCATATAATTGTTCATAGCATTCTCTTATTTATTTACCTTCTTTTGTATTTCTGTGGTGTTTGTTATAATTTCTCCACTTTCATTTCTTATTTTGTTATTTGTGTCCTCTCTCTTTACTTCTTGGTGAGCCTGGCCAGGTTTGTCAATTTTGTTTACCCTTTCAAAAAACATCTGTTGGCTTGATTGATTTTTCTACTGTTTTTTAAATCTCTATTTTATTTAATTCCTCCCTGATCTTTACTATTTCTTTCCTTCTATATATACTTCTTATTCTAAGGCACAATATCACATTACCATAAAAAATAGCTACACATTTATAAACTGAAGTCATATGATACAATCAGAAATTTTTTTCCCTGTGGAATTCTGAGTACACTACTCCACTATCTCTTAGCATATACTGTTACAGTCAAGAAGACCAATGTCAATTTGATTCTCTCTTCTTTTTGGACTGTACCTGCTTTTTCAATATAAAATCTTGTAAATGGTGTCTTTGTCCACAGAATTCAGAAATTCCACTGGGAGTTAGATCCATTGATCGATCGATAGAGATAGATAGATAGATAGATAGATAGATAGATAGATAGATAGATAGATAGATATAGATAGATAGACAGGTAGATAGATAGAGATAGACAGAGTTCTTTCCCTCAATAGTTTTGGTTAGCACTGTAAAAATTAATAAAAAGAAAACTCAATTAAAATTCAGACAAGAGGCCAGAAGGGGGAGCTCTCAGGCTCTATGATGATAGCAGAACCCATCAGGAAATGGAAAAACTCCCTCTTCTTTATTGGAAAGAGATCAGCCAATGAGAGACTGCACAATGCAGCCAATAAGAGTCACTCTATTTCCAGCTCTTATTTCTCCAATGGACACTTTGTTTACTATAGCCCTCCCAGCGTCCTTTTCCCCTTTTTAAAAGAGTTTTCCTCTCCTTGCTGTATGGGACTTGCACCATGGTTGCAGATCCCAAATTACAATTCTTTGTTGATTCCAAACCCATTTTTCTGGAGACATAACTGGCAGTCTATTTGTTTCAGGTCAATAGCACTTTCTCTGAACACTCAATGAAAGATTCAAATTTGTCTTCATCTCAGGGAAATGTTATTTTATTTAGTTTTTTATTAGTTTCCTCTACTTCTTTTCTCTTTCTAGAATATCTATGACTAGAATGTTAGATCCCTAGATATATAATACACATCTGTTTTCTCTCATTTCTCTCTGTATTTTTCCTTGCCTCCTGAAATAATTATTTTAATTGTATTTTAAAACATTGATTTATTTTTCAAAAATGTCCATTCACTGTCTCTGAGTTATTTGTATAAACTCTTGTCTCTATCACTTACCTTAAATCTAGTAACTTGAAAGTTCTATCCTCTTGTTGTAGCCTTTATTTTACATGTATAACTTTAAAGAAAACCAAATTCTCTGTCATCTAACTCAAATTTTCAATACATAAAAAATATCAATAACTCTAGGTTTTAAGAAATATAAGATACCTAATTTTGTCTTCCTTTTTTAATCCAAACTAGCTAGAAGCATTTTACAGTCCCAAGCAGAAATACCCAAATATGTTAAGTGACTCAAGGGACAGAGATAATTTTGTATGAATAGATTAAATTTGCTTGATTTCTCTTTTTCAGTAAAGACTATGTTAATGCCAAGCTTACAATTAATAGCTTTATTTGTTTTTGACAAAGACATGTGGGAAAATTCTTCTCGGCTAGTTAAATATACTCTAAATCAACCACAGATATAAACACTAGTCCAAGTTCCCCACAACTAAAAGAAATCAAAAACACTTGATAAAAATCCAAGAATTAGTATATTTGAAAATGAAAGAGTATGAGAGAAATTCAATAATATGCTCCTCCTTTCTTGTTCCCTTTTGTTTGACCTTCCAGAAAAATCTGCACCAATAGGAGGTATCTGTATTTTTACTCCATGACATGACAATGACCAAATACTCCAACTGAGTAGTCATTCTCCACCTCCACATTTTCCAGCTCCAGAAACTACTCCTGTGTGGAAATGAACTGCAGTTTTTTCACCCTGAACATCTGAAACCCTGGAAGTCATTAAAATACAGAAAAATACAAAGTTAGCTTTGTCTAATGTGGCAGAAATATTGAAAATAATTTGAGAAAAGTCCTAGCCATAATATATTCAGGGAATAATAATCAAAAATATTTATTCAGAAGATTTGATGCCCTCTTCTATCCTATACTCCATCCCCTCCAGTTCAACTCCTGCCCTCACGCCTACCAGATCACTATGATGAAACTAGGACATAGGTAAAATATCCAAAGTATTAATATATCTACAAATCCATTTCACAAATCTAGTCATATTAGTTAAGGAGGAGATATTAAAATTCTAAATAAGAATTTTTTTTAAATCTTTACACTTTAGACCATTATATTATGATCCTTCAAGTTATTCTAGCAAAAATATTTAGTAAGTTGAAAGGGGTGAAATGCTCTTCCTAAAGAGGTCACAAGGAAGTAAATAGTAGGAGCAATAATAATAATCTACTATCTATTAATATGAAAGATGATGTTGCTAGCTCAGACAAGCTAATGGGCATACCACTTGGGTAATAAAAATTTCACTAACAGTGCAAACGACAAGAAAACCTTTTGCGGGAGAGGACGGAGAAGATGGCGGAGTAGAAGGACGCTCGCAGGTCACCCTCTCCCACAAGTACACCAAGACCCACATCTACAGACCCACTCAGCCAACCAGAGCACCTGCGGAACTCCAACAGAACATCGCCCTCTTCAAAAGATAAAGACGCCAAAAATCTGGTAGGAGAAAAGGAAAAAAGAAAGAACAAAAGGCAAAGCAGCGCGGGACGGGTCCCGCGGGGAGGGAGCGGCAAAGGAGGACTGGCGCTCGCTCGCTGGGTCTCCCCTCTCCAACTGAGAGGCCAGCGGTATGGAGGGGGAGCCTCCGAGGCTCGAATCTGTACAGAGCAGCCCTTGACTAACAAAACTAAGTTAAACGGGCACAGAGTGTCCCCCCGACACCCAGCCTGAGACGCGGGCCGGCAGCGGCGGGCAGGGCCAGGCTGCACAAGCCGGGCGGAGGACGGAAGTGGCTGCACGGAGGCAGCCCCGGGGGAACGCCAGGGGCTGCGCGCTGTGGCTGTGGGTGCACAGGGCAGAACAACCTGGGCCCTCCATAAAACAGCAAGGTTGAGGTGCTCTCGGGGGAAGGGTGCACACCCCCATCTCTGAAAACCCACGGAAAGTTTTCGGGGGAAGAGAGGCGGGGCTCAGGCACAGCCGCCATATCCTCCGCGCTGAGCACTCAGGCGGGGGCGGGGGCGAAACCTGCATCCGCACCGGAGGGCTTAGCAGCCTCAAAGGCCAGACTGAGACTGGCCTGCAGCCCGGGGCAGATAGGATCCTTCCATCCTGGTCGCTCAGAGAACTTGCTCCACAAAGACAAACAAGGAGCTGGGTTTTGGCTCGGAGCAGGGACAGGGCTGTCCCTCGGTCTTCCCCGAGCCCAACCTAGGAGCGCCGGCCAGGGCGGAGCGCCGGCCAGGGCGGAGCGCCGGCCAGGGCGGAGCGCCGGCCAGGGCGGAGCGCCGGCCAGGGCGGAGCGCCGGCCAGGGCGGAGCGCCGGCCAGGGCGGAGCGCCGGCCAGGGCGGAGCGCCGGCCAGGGCGGAGCGCGCAGCCGCACAGAGCAGCGGAGCTACATGCGGCGGCGCCGCAGGTAGAGCGAGAGCGGCCCCCCGCCTTTCGGGCAGGAACACAGCCCCTGACCGAGGTGCTGGGAGGGGGCACGACCCGCCCTCCTACCCGGCCAGTCTGCAACATCTGACTGCGGCATCCGGAGGGGCAGCGACCCGCCCGCCCACAGCAGAGAGCTGCACCTGACCCAGTGTTAGGAGGAGGCGCGATCCGCTTGCCGACAGGTGCTGGGAGCAGCACAGAAGACGGCGCCAACGGAGGGCCTCTGAAAACAGCAAGCTGAGCTTCCAAAACAGGACGAAGACAGAAAGACTTCACATTAAAAGCACATAGACTCCAGGAGAACACCGACAACCCCCCCCCCTTTTTTTTTAAATCTGTTTTTACCTGTTCTATTTTCTATTACTCTCTTAATCTTTACTTCTTAATTCATTTCTATTTCTCTTGGGT
The DNA here is from genome assembly GCF_048773025.1 of Camelus bactrianus. Taxonomy (NCBI): domain Eukaryota; kingdom Metazoa; phylum Chordata; class Mammalia; order Artiodactyla; family Camelidae; genus Camelus; species Camelus bactrianus. The sequence goes on along the minus strand of NC_133550.1, from coordinate 35,810,056 downwards.
TTTGATGTCCTGCTATTGATTAGACACAGGTTTCAAATACATCTATTCATCTCCCCCCCCTTTTTTTGTAAAGGTTTCAAAAGGACGTCTCAACCCGATTAATACTCTGCTTCAACTCACTCTTCTATTATTCATTATACACTGTTTTCAAACCCTCTTTCTCCCTTCTTTTAAAATTCTTTCTCTCTCTCTCTTATTTTTTTTTCTTTTTTTCCTAAGTTCTATTCCTAAATAGGCATCAGATAGATAAAATCCTTAAGGACCAAAATAAACAACTGATACTCCATAAACCACAGTGCCAAAGAGGTATGAGCAAGATGAAGAAGCAGAAAAACCTTTCCCAATTAAAAGAACAAGAGAAATCCCCTGAAAGAAAGATCAACGAAATAGACATCGATAGCCTACTAGATCAAGATTTCAAAAAAGGAGTAATCGAATTGCTGAAGGAATTAAAAGAGATAGTGTTTAGAGATATAAAATATGTCAAAAATGAAATTGAAGCTATAAAGAAGAGCCAAGTAGAATGGGTAAACTCATTGACAGAGATGAGGAATGATCTAATAGCTGTGCAAAGCCGACTAGATAATGCAGAGGAACGAATTAGTGATCTAGAAGACAGGGCAATAGAAAGCACCCATTCAGAAGAACTACAAGAGAAGCAAATAATAAATAATGAAAATAGCATAAGGGACCTATGGGATAATATATAGCGTCCCAATCTTCGCATAATAGGGGTCCCAGAAGGAGAAGAAAGATCAAAGGGGATTGAAAAGGTTTTTGAAGAAATCATGACTGAAAACTTCCCAAACTTAAAGAAGGAATCAGATATCCAAGTACAGGAAGCTCAGAGGGTCCCAAACAGGAAGAACCCAAACAGACCCACACCAAGACATATCATAATCAAGATGGCCAGAGTCAAGGATAAAGAAATGATTCTAAAGGCAGCAAGAGAAAAGCAAAGAGTAAGTTACAAGGGAACCCCCATAAGGCTCTCAGCTGATTTCTCTACACAAACACTACAGGCCAGAAGGGAGTGGCAAGATATATTCAAAGCCCTGAATGAAAAAAAGATGCAGCCTAGGATCCTTTATCCAGCAAGGCTATCCTTGAGGATAGAAGGAGAAATAAAGAGTTTCACAGACAAAAAAAGCTGCAGGAGTTTAGCAACACTAAACCCATGCTAAAAGAAATATTGAAAGGGCTATTCTAAATAGAAAAGCAGCAGGATGCTACAGAAATGAGAAACACACAACTGGAAAGGTGATAACTCATGAATTGCAAATAAAGTAAACATGAAATTATAAAAGAAGACATACAAATCACTGAGAGTGGGAGAGGGAGGCAGGGAAATATAGAAAATTTTTTTCTTTCTTTTTTAAATTTTTTTAACAGTAGGATGGGTTTGAGATCATGTTACTATCAGTTTAATAAAAACAGTTATAGTAATGGGTTGATAGATTTACAAAAAAGGGTAACCACAAGCCAAAAATTTACAAAGGAGTCACAAAAATTAAATAAAATCCATGATAATACAAAGGAAAATTACCAAACCACAAAAGGAAGAAGAAAGGAACAAAGAGGATATACCAATTCAACTGTAAAGATAAGTTCAAAATGGCAATAAACACACATCTTATACAATGGAATACTACTCAGCCATAAAAACCGACAACATAATGCCATTTGCAGCAACATGGATGCTCCTGGAGAATGTCATTCTAAGTGAAGTAAGCCAGAAAGAGAAAGAAAAATACCATATGAGATCGCTCATATGTGGAATCTAAAAAACAAAAACAAAAACAAACAAAAACAAAGCATAAATAAAGGACAGAAATAGACTCACAGACAGAGAATACAGACTTGTGGTTACCAGGGGGGTGGAGGGTGGGAAGGGATAGACTGGGATTTCAAAATTGTAGAATAGACTACACTGTATAGCACAGGGAAATATACACAAAATGTTATGATAACTCACAGAGAAAAAAATGTGACAATGAGTGTGTATATGTTCATGAATAACTGAAAAATTGTGCTGAACACTGGAATTTGACACAACATTGTAAAATGATTATAAATCAATAAAAAATGTTAAAAAAAAAAAAAAGAAAAAAGAAAACCTTTTGCAAGACCATGTAACAATTAATTATGCAGTCTTTGTCAAGGAGTAAGTAGTGGCTTTCAGACTGTTTTTCAGAACATCTCAGAGACCTCAGGTAAAACAGGCTCACATTCTGGGGTACTCTGCTTCATTTACATTGCTATCTCCTTTATTCACTTATGCACACAAAAAATACTTATTAAGCTGCCTATTATATGCATGTAACTAGCACCTTCTGGGATCACACCTGTGAATATGACAGAAAGAATCCCTGCCCACACGGAGCTAATTCTAGTCAACAATACAAACATTAAGCAAATAATCATACAAGTAATTAATCAATTGCCATAAGTACAAACACTATAAAAGATACAGAATTTTACAAATGCATGAAGCAGAAAGTCTTTGATGAGTTTATCATCCAATAGGTTTTCTCATAGATTTTAGCTAAATAAAGGGTACCTGCTTCCAAGCTACCAAAATGATGTAAACTAATCTGGCACTTCTGGTGTCAATTACCAAATCTAAACTCTAATGATTTATCATGACACTCTGATTCAAAAGAACTATGGATTCAATTATAAAAATAATTTAAGTAGTCTATGTGCTGGATACTGTGTTAGACTTTGGGCCTACAAAGGAACATTCACTTAAGAGATGTTTCAAAATATTTTACTGATATCTGACATGCTAGACACTGGGGATTATTTCCATACAACAATTTGTTTCCAGTATTTCTCAGAAAATGTATGTTTTCCAAATTCCAAATCCCAAGAAAAATTAGCCAAGAAATAGAGAAAAACAATACCAGGAAAAGTATTTTAATTCCTCTGTGAGAATAAAAGCTTAACAACTTCAAGATAGTACTGTATCAAAGGAACATACTGACATCAAATTAGAAGCAAGGCAGGAAGTGCTTCGGACATATGGAGTGGAAGGCTATGGTCAACACATCTAGGAATGAGGGCAAGTAAATACAGGAAAGACACAATCACAATTCAATTGGTCAGTTTTGTCTGTAGCTGTTGTCAAGTTAAAAGTGTATGTACTTATTGCCTAGAACTGTGATTAGTGTATGTATATGTATAACTGAATCGCTTTGCTATACACTTGAAACTAATGTTGTAAATCAACCATACTTCAATAAAAAATAAGATTTTAAAAAAGTGTATGTACTTATTTCCATTTTGTTACTTGTTTTCGGTTTGGGGGGGTTCACTGTTCTTTTCTTCTTTTAGTTTCTTCCTTTGTGGTTTGATCATTTTTCTTTACTCATATGCTTGTGCACATTTCTTTCTATTTTTTGTGTATCTATATTGTAGGTTTTTAATTTGTGGTTTTACCAGGGGGTTCATATTTGTTGACCAATAATTCTAATTGTTTTAAACAAGCACTCATTTAAGTTCAAACACATTCTAAAAGAGCTACAATTTTTACCCCCACCCTCACATTTTATGTTTTCTATGTCAGAGTTTACATCTCCATATCTATCCCTTTACTGATTATTGTAGTTATAGGAGATTTTTTTGTCTTTTAATCCTCATGCCAGCTTACTCAAGTGGTTAATCCTCAGCCTTTACTATAGATTTGCCTTTACTAGTGGACTTACTTCTTTTCTACAGATTCTTACTTCTTGTTACAACCTTTCCCACTTAGAGAAGACTCTTTACTATTTCTTTTACGTAGGTTTAATATCAATGAACTCTTTTAGTTTTTGCTTGTCTGAGAAGTTCTTTATCTCTTCTTCAATTCTAAATGATAATCTTGCTGAGTAGAGTAGGATACAGGTTTTTCCTTTTCAGCACTTTGAACACATCATGCCACTTCTTTCCGGCCTGCAAAGTTCCTGTAGAAAAACCAGCTGATAGCCTTATAAGGGTTCCCTGTATATAAGTCTTTGTTTTTATCCTGCTATATTTAGAATTCCCTACTTATTTTTAACTTTTGCCATTTTTATCATAATATGTCTTGGTGTGGGTCTGTTTGGGTTCATCTTGTTTAGAACCTTCTGTGCTTCCTGTACATGGATATCAGCTTCCTTCTTCAGATTTGGGAAGTTTTTAGCCATAATTTTATCAAATATATTTTTGACCCCCTTCTCTCTCTTTCTTCTCTGGGATGCCTATAATGCAAATTTTGGTACATTTAATGTTATCTCAGAGACCTCTTAAAGTTTTCTCATTTTTTTAAACTTTGTTTTTTCTTTTTGCTGTTCTGATTGGGTGAGTTCCATTATTCTGTCTTCCAGATCACTTACATGTACTTCTGTGTCACTCAGTCTGTTATTTATTCCTTCTAGTGTGTTTTTCATTTTAGTTATTATATTCTTCAGTTCTGACTGTTTTTTTAATATTTTCTAATTCCTTGTTAAAATTCTCAAAGTGTTCATCTATTATTGTCCCTAAATCAGTTAGCATTCTTATTACTAGTGCTCTAAATTCTTTATCTGGTAAATTGTTTATTTCTGCTTCATTAGTTGTTTTTCCAGAGGTTATCTCTTGCTCTTTCATAGAAATATATTCCTCTGTCTTTTTACTTTGCTTTCTCTGTCTCTATGAAATTAGATGACACTGTTACCTATGCCAGTTCTGAAGGTGTGTCCTTGTGTGGAAGCATTCCTATGTAGTCTGCATACGTCCAGCAGCTTTGGTGGGAAAGCTAGATCTGACATGAACACAAGTCACATCTTTCCCAGGATGTGCTGGCAGCTATTACCTTGGAGAAGAAGAGTCTGTTGATGGAGAGGCTAGGGCCAGAGCCAGGTATGTCATGGGGAATCTCCTCTGCTCAGTGGCCATCAACAGCCCTATTGGTGGCAGGAGTGGGTCCCCTATTACTGGAGCAGAAGGCCTGAAGGTGGGGTCTGAGCTGGGTCCATTCCCATTAAGTATGTGCCCTCCCCACATCCAACACCAGCACCCTTGCTCCAGAGGAAAGCAGTGCTGAAGAAAGAGTGGGTGGTGCAGGAGCTCAGCATGGATCTGAGCGCAGGCTATGGCAGTGTAGCCACAATGAGAGAGCCAGACTGCTTCTTATGCTCTACCTGTGTAAGCACCAGAAATGGCTGCCTTTGCCCTGCTTAGATGCTGCTTCAAGGCTGAGCATCCTTTGTCCCTCACAGCTGAGCTCTCCCCTCGGCCACAGCAGCTGTTCGCCACAGCATGGAGCTGTGTTGTGAAGTAAGTGGGGCCAGCGTGGTCACTTGGCTCAGACTGTGGCACAAGCTGGCGTGCTTGGGGGAAACCAATAGCCACCCATGCAGTTTCAGCCCACCCTCTCTGTCCTTTCAGAAGTAAGCAAGCATGTGCACACTACTCACAAGCATAGTGCAGGCTTCCCACAGCACCCCCGTTAGACCCACCAGGGCTATCTTTATCAAACTATTAAAAAAAAAACTGAAGAGGATGAAACACTCTCAAATTCATTCTATGAGGCTACCATTACCCTTGACACCAAAACCAAACAAAGACACAGCAAAAAAAGAAAATTACAGACCAGTATCTCTGAAGAATATAGATGCAAAAATCCTCAACCAAATATTAGCAAACTGAATTCAATGATATATAACAAAGATCATACACCATGATCAAGTGGGACTTATTCCAGGGATGCAAGGATGGTCCAATATTCAGTCAATCAATGTGGTACACCACGGTAACAAAAGGAAGGATAAAGATCACGTGGTCATCTCAATAGATGCAGAAAAAGCATTTGACAAAATTTAACGTCTATTCATGATAAAAACTCTCATCAAAGTTGGTATAGAGGAAACACATCTCAACACAATAAAGGCCATTTATGACAAACCCATAGCTAACATCCTACTCATTAGTAAAAAGCAGAAAACATTTCCTCTAAATTCAGGAGCAAGGAAAGGATGCCCATTCTCACTATTATTTAACATAGTATTGAAAGTCTTAGCTACAGTAATCAGATAAGAAAAATAAATAAGTCACCCAAATTAGAAGACAAGAAGTAAAGCTGTCACTCTTTGCAGATGACATGATGCTACATATAGAAATCCCTACTCTCCACCAAAAAGCTATTAGAACTAACAAATGAATCAGTAAATCTTCAGGATACAAGGTTAATATACAGAAACATGCTGCTTTTCTATATACTAATAAACTATTAGAAAGAGAAGGCAAGAGAACAATCCCATTTAAAATCGCATCAAAAAGAATAAAATACTTTGAATAAATTTAACCAAGGAGGTGAAAGAACATACTCTGAAAACTATAAAACACTGATGAAACAGAAGATTATTCAAATAAATGGAAAGATATCTCATGCTCTTGAATTGGAAGAATCAATATTATTAAAATAATACTACCCAAAGCAATCTACAGATTTAATATAATCCCTATCAAAATACCCATAATATTTTTTCACAGAACTAGAACAAATAATCCAAAAATTTATATGAAACTACAAAATTAATTTAATTTAATTTAATTTAATTTAATTTAATTTAATTTAAATGCTACAATTCAATTCCCAAATTGCCAAAGCAATCTTGAGAAAAAAGAACAAAGCTGGAGGTGTCATACTCCCTGACTTCAGACTATACTATTAAGCTATAGTAATCAAACAGCATGTTACTGCCACAAAAACAGACACACAGATCAATGGAATAAAACAGAGTCCAGAAATAAACCTACACACTTATGGTCAATTAATCTACAACAAAGGAGACAAGAATATAACAATGGAGAAAAGGCAGTCTCTTCAATTAGTGAAGCTGGAAAAACAACAGGTATATGTGAAAAAAAATGAAATTAGAACATTCCCTCACACCGTATACAAAAATTAACTCCAAATCAATTAAAGACCTAAATGTAAGACTTGAAGCCATAAAACTCCTAGAAGAGAAAGGCAGAACACTCTTTGACATAAGTCTTAGCAATATTTTTTGGATCTGTCCACTAAGGCAAAAGAAATAAGAGCAAAAATAAACAAATGGGACTTAATTAAACTTGAAAGTTTTTCACAGCAAAGGAAACCATCAACAAAATAAAAAGACAGTTTACGGAATGGGAGAAAATATTTGCAAATGATATGACTGTTAAAGGATTGTATCCAAAATATATAAACAGCTCATATATAACTCAATATCGAAAAACCCACTTTAAAAAATGGGCAGAAGACCTGAATAGATATTTTTCCAAAGAAGATATACAGAAAGTTAACAGACACAGGAAAAAATTCTCAAGATTACAAATAATGAAAGAAATGTAAATCAAAACCACAATGAGGTATTAACTCATACTTATCAAAATGGCTATCATCAAAATGTCTATCATCAAAATGTCTATAAATAAAAAATCTTGGCAAGAATGTGGAAACAAGGGAATCCTAGAACACTGTTAGTGGACTGTAAACTGATGCAGCCACTATGGAAAACAGTATGGAGGTTCCTCAAAAAACTAAAAATAGAACTACCATATGACCAGCAATTGCACTGCTAAGTATACACACAAAGAAAATGAAAACACTAATTCGGAAAGATACATGCGCTCCAATGTTCACAGCAGTGTTATTTACAATAGCCAAAATACAGAAGCAATCCAAGTGTCCATCACCAGATGAATGGATAAAGAAGATATACATATACATACACACACACACACATATATACACAGTGGAATACTACTCAACCATAAAAAATGAAATTTTGCATTTTGCAATACTGTGGATGGACCTAGATGGTATTATGTATAGTGAAATAAGTCAGGCAGAGAAAGACAAATATGTTATGTTATCACTTACATGTGGAATCTAAAAACATAAAATGAATGTATATAACAAAACAGAAACAGACTCACAGATATAGAGAACAAACTAGTGGCTACCAGTGAGAGAAGTGGAAAGGGGAAAGACACAGATAAGGGATTAAGAGATACAAACTATTATGTACAAAATAAATGAGCAACAAGGATATATTGTACAGCACACGGAAATAGAGTGACTGTTTCATAATAACTTTAAATGGAGTATAATCTACAAAAAGATTTAATCAATATGTTGTACACTTGAAACTAACATACTAGTGTAAATCAATTAAACTTCAATAAAAAATGTTTAAGTGTATGGTTCTGGCCCTGTCAGCTGCTAACAGTGAATCACTCTTGCAAATAAAATAAATATGAATACATTTATATGAGTAATGTACTTTATACAAATCCTATGAATGGTGTTTCAAGAAATAACAGGATTTGGAAGCTAAATAAGTCCTTATTTTGGCAATTTGACATGTGAGTTTTTTGTGGTACTCTTGAGACAAGAGGGCCTTAATGGGGCAGGGCACAATCACTGAAGGAATGACAGAGCAATTAAGGACAGGGCAGACTGGTTATAACCAAGATGGCAGAAGATTCAATTTCCAGTGGACCTTGAGCCTCATGGCACACCCATAGGTGCCATGACAGTTCCTAGGCTGATCATAAAAGGTCCAAAAGTGGGTGGGCCCAATTCCTAGAAATCCTGCCCCTTCCCCAAAATAGTTGGAATAATCCTCCTACTCCTTAGCATATAAAATTACTGAGCCCATAAAAACTAACAACCCTGTACCTCACGGTTGCTCTCTCTCTTGTCTTCTGAGACAGCCTGCACTCTGTGTATGGTGTATGTATCTACTTTTATGATATGTATGGTGTATGTGTGTACTTTTACTTTAAACTAAACCCCACCATCACACACCTCTCGGTCTCTCTCCCTCATGCCTTTTGAGATGGCCCACATTCTGCTTATGAAGAGTTCATCTCCTAAGCTGCTCTCCCTTCGGAGTGAGATTAACCACACTGTATCTATGAAGTGTGTATCTCCCTGAATAAACTTACTTTCACTTTTCACTTTGAATTCTTTCCTGCGCAAGGCAAGAACCTATTCTTTGGCAAAACTGTCAGCATTCCTAGAAGGTAATGTAATGTGATTTGAAAAACCCAGTAGCTATTCAGTGGTGTTTTCTTCTGTTTGAATGTTCACTGTAGGCTACAGTTCTTTATAAATATTACTAAACTACACTTTTCATATATCAAACAAAATTTTGAGATATTCATAATAATAAATATAGCATACAAAGACTACTGGAAATTTTTAAGGACAATTTATGATTTCACGAATTCCTAAGAATTCCTAGGAATTATGACTTCCCATTCCTAAATACCTAAGATTAATATTTGGAGGGAATTTCAAAACACTACTTGGGTTAAATAGTTGACTAAGAGTTTCCCCTCACTTTTAGAGTTCAGAGCTTAGAAAAGGGACACAAACTGGGAAACCAAAAAAAGTGTTACAGATGTTACAATAAAATTCTATTTCAGATACAGTGAAGACACAAAGGAAAACAATATAAACCAAATCAGCCTGTGGAAGTCTGGAGGAAGCTTCATAAAAAAGGCGAGCACTTGAATTGTATTCTGAAGACAAAAGAATTATTTTCTAGGCAGAGTACAGGGAGGTGTAAGGTTGGTGACAAGTAATCGAAACACAGGGAAGGCTTTGTGCAAAGGCTAGCATCATGAAACATTATGGGATATTCAACAAAAATTTAGTAAGTTTAGTGAGGAAGGTGGAGAGTTTGATAAGAGATCGTTGGGAGGAGCAAACAGGGATTTAACAAAAAGAGTCTCCTAATGAATGGGAAAGTCTGTCAAGAATCTTAAGTAGTCAATTGACGTGATCAAATTTATATTTTACAAAGATCCCTCTGGAGGACACTTGGAAAATGGTTTCAAAGTGTGTGAGACTACAGATTAAAGCAATGAGACTACCTCAACAGTTAGGCACATTCTGTAAACAATACAGTTCTATATATTGATAAAGACCCTTACATATCTGACCATTGCAATGTGAAAATTTGTAAGAGGAATTGGAGATGGAAGTGGATTATTCAGTTATAAACAGTAATATTATACAATTTTAAAAGAGAGAGAGAACAATGATGTTGATTGTACCAAGAACTGAGGAATAATAAATATATTAAATATAATAATTTAAATATAATAAACACAACTCTGTAGCTGAAGTACCTCCAAAAAAAAAAAAAAAAAGACAGCTGTATCTTTCCTATTCTTTTCAAATAATCACCTAAAAGAAGAAGAAAAGCCTTTCTATAGTAAATCAAATTGTTAAAAAGGGCAATTCCTTAAAAAAAAAGGTATCTAGTTACCCTGTCACTGACCCTCCTAAAGAATATAAAGACACCTTATTCATTTTCTCAAGAGTTGTGTTACCCTCATAATTCCAATTAATTTACAATTAAAATATAGAATCGATAGAATTGTTTTAGTTGTCTATAAGTAACTAATTGTTTTCATTGCTATTTTTCTTTCAGATTATATTTTGGAAAAGCTATTTATTAGAGAAACATCTATGAATCATAGTCAGGCTAAAAGCTTTTATGTCTCCCTCCATCATCCCATTCTGTTGATAGCGTTATGCAGATTTTGTAAACAATTAAATCTGTTCACATGCAAACAAATTTTTTTTTTTACAGCTTCACCGGGGAATTCTACCAAACATACAAAGAACTCATACCAGTTCTTCTCAAACTCTTCCAGACGATTGAAAAGGAGGGAATACTCCCAAACTCATTCTATGAAGCCACCATCACCCTGATACCAAAACCAGGTAAAGACACTACCAAAAAAGAGAATTATAGGCCAATATCACTGATGAACATAGATGCCAAAATCCTCACCAAAATATTAGCAAATAGAATCCAACAACACATAAAAAAGATTATACATCATGACCAAGTGGGGTTCATCCCAGGGACACAAGGCTGGTTCAACATACGCAAATCAATCAGTGTAATACATCACATCAACAAGAGAAAGGACAAAAACCACATGATCATCTCAATCGATGCAGAAAAAGCATTTGATAAAATTCAACACCCGTTGATGATAAAAACTCTCACCAAAGTGGTTATAGAGGGAACATATCTCAACATAATAAAAGCTATATATGACAAACCTACAGCCAGCATAGTACTCAACGGTGAAAAACTCAAAAGCTTCCCACTAAAATCTGGGACAAGAAAGGATGCCCACTATCACCACTCCTATTCAACATAGTCCTGGAAGTCCTAGCCACAGCAATCAGGCAAGAGAGAGAAATAAAAGGGATCCAAATTGGAAAAGAAGAGGTAAAAGTGTCACTATATGCCGATGACATGTTACTATATATAGAAAACCCAAAAGGTCCACACAAAAGCTACTAGAGCTGATTGAAGAATTCAGCAAGGTAGCAGGTTACAAAATTAACGTTCAAAACTCAGTTGCATTTCTTTACACTAATGATGAATCAACAGAAAAAGAAAGTAAAGAAACAATCCCCTTTAAAATAGCACCCAAAGTAATAAAACATCCAGGAAAAAATCTAACCAAGGAGGTGAAAGAATTATACACAGAAAACTATAAACCATTGATGAAGGAAATTAAACATGCAAACAATTTTGGTTTAATCCTGAACAACAATGTAGTAGTTCATAACTCCTTTTATGTTCTTCATGATCTACCCATACTTCTTTTAAAAGCATACTGATATATTCTATTACATATTCCAAAGCCATTATACCTAAGAGAATGTTCTTTTTGAAATTCCTTTGACATTCTACTGGAGCCGCTCCAGAAAAAAAATTAATACTTTTGGGGAATTTTACTGCATCCCTTTCAGTAGCCAAAATAGAAGCTGATGGGGGAGTGGAGCCAAAAATTAAAATAGATGCATTATTCATTTTTTAACATAGTTGGTTTTCTGTTATTCTTCATTATCATAGCTTGAGAAGTAATTTTACTGTTAACACTGAATTCTGAAGTGGTTTTGTTTAAATCATTTTTACAAAGAAGGAGGCTAAAAAGATTTTCTGCTCACCATCAGTGCACAAAATTGAACAAGTGACAATCTTCACACACAATATGCTTCCAATGAGCATGCTCCTATGTGTAAAAAAGGAAACAAAGCATTTCAAAATAGCATTTGTAAAAGGATTATTAAAAAAGAAAAAGAAATCACAGAGCAAGTTTCAGAGAGGAAAAACAAGACAGGCTCTTCAATAGTCAGAATCAGCATGGAACTTTTTTCTAAGGCAACAATTAAAGCAGGACATCTGTGTTATTTACATAATATCAACAACTGAAAAAAAGCACAAAGGTAGACTTAAGACAGCTAAAGAACTGAGCTCCTATACTATTAAATATTTTTATTTTTGTCTCTCTAATAGTTATCTGAACAAAGGTGCTATTATTCTGCCAAGGCAAACATGTCCTAAAAATTGTCTCATGTTTTCTATGACACTGAATACTTCAGCTTGTTCATGTGTTTTCCTAAATGCAGCTAAATACTACGAATGCTACCCAGTTATCAAAAATATAAAGTAAAATTCAAGTGTAGGGAAATGCTAGGATTTTAATACAGCATAACAAATTATTCTCATGCACTGCTTTTATCTTCCCACTCAATATCCAAACGCTGCAATCCATTCTATTTTTCTCTTACACTATACCACCAAAAATTTGTACTGAAACAGTAAGTGTGAAAATACAGAATCTAGTAGAGTAAAAGGGGTGAAGAAAGACAATGTAAAGGTGGAGAAGCTGAGAAGGAAAAAGAAAAACAGGATTCACCTCCCTTGAATATGTCTCCAGAGAACTCACCCAGTATTCCTCAACCAGGTGCAATGAACAGTATGGACAGAATTCTCCATCCCTGGACCCAGCTATCATGAGGAATGGAGAGGCAATCCTTGTTAGGAACTAAAACTTTACACTATATTCCATGTGGGCTGTACCATTCATTCATATATAGGCTGACCTCCAGATAGTAGTTTTTTTTTCTTTTTGCTAGTTTTCTATGTATGTGCCTCTCAAATTTCTACATCAGTCCCTGACCTTTCTCCGAAGTCCAATCATGCATTTTCAGGCCCTGTCAATGATCTCCTTGCCACCTCTAGGAGAAAACCAAACTCTTTTTCCCCTAACCTAGGGAAAGTTCTACCCACTGACTTTTTCCCCTGTAGCTAGTATGTTGTCATTCTCCCAATCCTTTAAGCTTTCAATTTCAAAGTGATCACTAAATTTCCTTCTCTCCCTGCCATCATATTAAGGTATTGCTAACTTAAATGAAGTCTAATAGCAAAATATTTGTCAAAAGTATCTCCTCTTTTAGAACCCTCCCACAATGCCAGTGGGAATGTAATTTAGTACAGTGTGGAGATTCTTTTAAAAACTAAAAATAGACCATATGATCCAGCAATCCCACTCCTGGGCATATATCAGAAGAAAGCTCTAATTCAAAAAGATACATGCACCCTAATGTTCACAGCGGCACTATTTACAATAGCCAAGACATGGAAAAAACCTAAATATCTATTGACAGATGACTGGATAAAAAAGTTGTGGTTTGTGTGCATACATATACACTCATACATACATACAATGGAATACTACATAGCCATAAAAAAGGAATGAATTAATGCCATTTGCAACAATATGGATGAATCTAGAGATTATCATCCTAAGTGAAGTAAGTCAGACAGAGAAAGACAATTATCACATGACACTATTTATATGTGGAATCTAAAAAAATGAGACAAATGAACTTATTTACAAAACAGAAACAGACTCACAGACATAGAAAATAAATTTATGGTTACCAAAGGGGAAAGGGTGAGGGAAAAATTAGGAGTCTAGGATTAGCAGATACAAACTACCATATATAAAATAGATAAGCAATAAGGCCCTACTATATAGCACAGGGAACTATTTCAATATCTTGTAATAACCTAAAATTAAAAAGAATATGTATGCATGTGTGTGTGTGTGTGTATATACACACATATGACTGAATCACTATGCTGTACATCAGAAACTAACACAACACTGTAAATCAATCATACTTCATTTAAAAAAAAGATTATTCCCTTTTCCAATTCTAACCAATCCAAAGTTTGGATTATCAAGACCTATCTTTTAATTTGTTACAAACAGCTAACTGGTCTCCTTATTACCTTTAATCTCTTAATCCCCAATGCATTCAATCCACTATTACCAAATTAATACGCCTACAGCACAGCTGTGATCCTGCCACACCAATGCTCAAAAATCTTCAAGGGCTTCTTATTGAGTATTAAAAATATTTAAAATCCTTTGACCTAATCATCAAAAGGTTTCATGATTCCACCTCAATCTAATTTTCAAAATGACATTATACAATCTCCTTCACATACTCTATGTTCAAACCACTGGACCACATACTATTAAGTGGAATATACCTAAGCTTTCATACTTTGTGTCTTGTTCATAATGCTTCCTCCACTTCTTCCTAGCTTACACTGTGATAGATACTGAATCAGATAGTAGGATACAAAGATGAGTAACAGATTTTATGTAGATTCTAAGCTTCTCTTAGAGAAAGAAAAAGCATGAGCTTTGGAGTTACACAGGACAGGGGTTTGAACTTAGATTTTGCAATTACTAGCCATGTGACTTTGGGCAAGTTCTTAACCTATGAGACAGGCTCCTGATCTATGAAATGAGAATAACATCATCTACCCTGGAGAGTTGCCAGGAGATTTAAATTATATATTTTAAAATCCTAATACTGTGTCTGGCATATACGAAAGTCTCCATCTTTAGATACCATCACTAGCTTCCCAAAGCAGAATGCACTGAAGACTGTCTTTCTTTTTCTTTTTTTTTTTTTTTTTTTTTTTGGTTCTTGGGTTTTTAATGGATTGAGAGGGGTCCAGGGTCTGACCTAGGCAGGCTGCTCCATCTCCATCAGAAAGTGCTCCAGGAAGTGCTCTAGGTCGGCAGAGAGGCTGTTGGACCCAGACAGGCAGAGACCAAGGCTGCCGCTGTCCAGGGAGGACACATCTTCATGTTGCACACCCTCCAGGAAGGCCTGGCATAGCCATGGCTCCAGCTGCACCAGGATCAGGTTCTTCTCCTTTGGCCTCCCCATTGACAGTTCTTGCCCAAAGCCCAGGTAGATGTTGCAGTGTGGGGAGCCCCGGCGCCGGTGGACCCAGAATTCCCCTAGCTCTTGGAAAAAGGTGCCAAAGTCAAAGATGGGGGTATCGCAGTTCCAGGACAGCAAGTAGGCCAGGGTGGAGGGGCTGGCAGAGCCCAGGGGCCCACTCACCTCCCAGTAGACTTGCACTTGTTCCTGGTTCTGGGCCCACAGCCTAGGCCCCTGGAGTTCCAGCTGTAGGACCAGGGGTCATGTACTGCAGCACCTTCTCCATGTAGTGGAATTGCTTCTAGTCCAGCACCTCAACAGGGCTGGAGAAGGCTACATGCTGGGGCTCTGTAGCCTCAGTGGCTAGGCTAGGAGAGCCATACAAGAGCATGCAGCTCGGGTGTCCCACCACCTCCTGCAGCACCATTTGGCCCTTGTACACGATGGTCAAGGCCATAGCTCCCAGGCTGGACTGTGCATGCAGACTGAGCTGTGAGCAGCTGCTCCCAGACAATTTCAGGCAACGAGTATCAGTATTAATGAGCTGTTAGACAGCTTGAGAAACTGACAGAGCCAGATATATGGGTATCTTAGACAAACAATTTGGTTTTCCCTTCAAATCTATAGTCTTTGATTAGTTTCAAAACTTACTTCATGATGGAAGGGTACTGCCCAATTGTAGTATTTTTTTCTATTCCAAGATACTATCTACTTTAGTGAGAAAGGGAAAATTTAGATTTTGCCACATTATGGAAAACTGAGCTAACTAGTGCCATGTTTCTAATGTATTCCAGTAATACTTTAACATTCTTTATAGATTGGCTTCATGGGCTCATAATAGCCCTTAATTCAAGTCTGTATATGGAAAATGATCTCAAAAAACTGGGTTATTTCTATGGTATTTGAAGAAGTCTGACAGTTTCCATCTTAACTCCAGAAGTAATCAAGGCTAAGACATCCTGAAGAGAGTGGAAAAGAGTAGTTGGGAAATCCTGGCCCCTGTGAATGCTTAGAACCAAGTGAAAGCTATTTATAGTTTTGGGAAATTTGTTTACATGTAACCTTCATTTAAATATAAATGAGAAATTCTTTTACTTAGACCTCTGTAGTGGGAGTCTTGCTGCCTAGAATCTACTTCTTCCTTCTTTTGGTAATAGTACCTCATTTGATTTCAGATAACTCCCTCTTCCCTGTTGTATACATTCTTGCTGAGACAATAACATGCTAGCTTTCTCCTCAACAGAGATGAGCAATAACCCAAGATATGCAAATGAGAGAATCTCATTATGCTAAGTGAAGTAAGTCAGACAGAGAAAGACAAGTAACTGTACGGTATCACTTATATGTGGAATCTAAAAAGCAAACTAGAGAATAAAACAAAAAAGAAGCAGACTAACAGATGTAAAGAGTAAACTAGTGGTTACCCCTGGGGAGAGGAGAAGAGGAGGGGCAATGTAGGGTAGGGGAAAAAGAGGGGGTTATTTTGGGACTACATGAAATCACGTGTGTGAAACTTTTGAAAATTTTAAAGCACTGTATAATCTAAAGAATCTTTCACTCAGTTAAAAAAAAAAAAAGATAAAATTCCAGAACTGGAGATCTAACAAGACTATTGACAAGATCCTGCTGTTAAGAGACCTAATGCTGCCCCAAGCCTGGTCTCTAGCCCCTTCTGGGAACCACCCAAAAACATCCCAATGAACTCCTTTTCTGCTTCCTTAGCTAGAGTTGGTGTCTATTGCTGGCAACCTAGGAACTCCTAAGATGTAGTTGAAGTCATTTTGCCTAACTTTGTGCCTGGTCTTCCTAATTGAAAAATACAAATACTTTAAATGAAATTACGCTGTACTAGAATAGTTTTCATGGCTCTATTACAGAAATACCATAATTCTTTTATCAAATATACAGGACTTAGAGGAGTTTTTGTTTTTTGTTTTTTGGGGTTTTTTTTTGCTCATTTTATGAGAACTCCCTTTGTTCCCAGTGGTCCCTGCCATATTTCCCCATCACTCAACTTTCTTATATTAATGTTAGTGGCATTGATTTGTTTGTGCATTTGTTGTCTCAAGCAGTCAAGTAATTTAAGTGGCTCATATTCTGGCTTAAATGTTGACTACTTTCTTAGCATTTTCAATACCACTACCCCTTATTCCAATACTTTTTCCCAAAAATGTAGTATTATGTTAACAGTAATTTGTCAAAAAGTTAATTGTTAAAGGTAGGATACTAATACTTTTCCTCCCAGGTCTCATCTATGAAATAAACTGCCTAAGAAGACCTAAATTTGTGATTTAGCTCATATAATAAATAGAAGTTTAGAAATCTGAAAAACATAGTGATCACTTAATCTAAGCCTATCATTTTACAGATAAGGGAATAATGGTCTCCTTAGGTCATTCTCCTTGATTTCTAGCATCACCATTTATTTACTTTTATTTTTATACTTCTTTTTTCATTGAAAGGTGGTTCAAGGAAGAAGAGAACACATATGTTTGGTAATCCTTCCTAAACAAGAAGAAAAAAAGAAATAACTTGACATCCTTAAGTCAGTGGCACAGTAGTGTCTCAGTAACTTAAAGGTCAAATCTTACAGTTATCTTCAACCCATCCTTTATCAAATCTTTTACTCACCAAGGCCACTGTAAAGATCAAAGGAAAGCAATTTTTAAGCTATAAAATGCTATATGAATCAAGATGCTGTTAATATTGTTATTATTTGTCTTTTCCCTTTCTGTGCCACCAACCTAGCCATCAAAGCCACCATCAACTTATATCAAAATTATAACACAAACCAGTGGAACTCCCTACCTCCATTTCCTCCCCATTCTAATCCATCTCATAGACAATTTTTTTGTACTGATCTTTCTATTCTTCCAAATTCTTAAGAGAAATAACACCAGAAATAACAGAACAGAAAAACAGGAAATACTTCCAAATGTGTTTTTTGAGGCCAGGATAACATAATACCAAAACCTCACAAAGATACTGCAAAAAGGCAAAATCAAAGGTGAATCCCAGGCATGAACATGGGTGCAAAACTCCTGAACAAAATATCAGGAAATCAAATCCTATAATATAAAAGGGATGATCAAGTTGGGTCTATTCTAGTAATGCAATGTAATTTACTACAGAACAGGAAGAAAATTATATTATCATCTTAATAGGTGCAGGAAAAGCACTTTAAAATTCAACACCAATTCATGATTTAAAAAAAAAAAAAGACTCTTTAGCAAACTAGCAATAAAATGGACCCGGCTTAGACTGATAGAAGAGTTTCTATATTTAAAAAAAAAAAATTAAAGCACTTAGAAGTTAGGAGAGTGGTTATCTCTGGGAGCAGTCAACGGAAATGAGTCAGGGAAGAGCTTCAGGAGGGCTGATTTCTTGATCTGACTACTGATAACACAAATGGGTTCAGTTTATAAGAATTCATTGAGCTGTAAAAATACTATATGCATACTTTCCTATGCATACATTATATTTCAATAATAAATAAAAATTAAAACTACAGTAGCCATTACACCTAATTGTATGTGAAGTGATGGAAGCTTTTTTCTTGAGACTGGAAACTAAATTAAAAATGTCACTAACACCATTTGTCCTCAACAATTTACAGGAAGTCCTTGCCAGTGCAATAGGCAAAAAAGAGAAATAAAAAATATAAGCAATGAAAAGGAAGAAATAAAATTGCTATCATCATGTAGAAAAATCAAAGGAATATACAGATAATTTATTAGAATTAATAAGGAAATATAGCAAGATCACTGAGTTTGAGTTCGGGATTAGAAAAATCAATCATTTCTAGACACCAGCAGCAAAAAACCAAAAAATATTTTAAATGACACTATTTATAATAACATCAAAAATATAAAATACTTAAGAATAAAACTAATAAAAGATCTGAGATCTGAACAGAGAACACTATAGAATATTATTTTAGATATACATGTATATTAAATCATCACATCTACACCTTTAAAAAAATCATGCTTTACAACCTAAATATATACTTTTTTTGTCAATCATACCTCATAAAGCTGGAAAAAATTTAAAAAGAAATTTATCTTTACATAGTTAGAGAGGTATACCATATTCATGAACTAAATATTGAAAATATGTCAGTTTGCTAATATTTCTCCATAGATTCAATGTGGTTCCAAAAAAAAAAAAAAAAAAAAAAAAGAACCCAGCAGATTTTTTCTGGAAATTGACAACCTGAATATAGACATAATATAGGAAAAAATCAATCTTGAAGAGATGGGAAGAGGCATGCCATCAGACATCAAGATAACTGCAGTGATTAAGACAGTGTTGAATTGGCACAAGGATAAATACATGGACCAATAGAAGAGAGTATAAAATAGACCCCCTATATATATTTTAAACATTGCTTTGCAGAACAGTAGAAAAAGAATAGTCTTTTCTATAACTGGTGCTAGTTCAGTTGAATACCAATATGGAGAAATGAAAATTGACACATAACTCATTTCTAACAATCAATTCCTAATAAATAACACATCTAACTGTACAAGAATAATAAAACTTCCAAAAGTTAACATAGAGTAATAATTCATCACTTTGATGTAGGCAAAATGTCTTAAATTGGACACAAATAGCACTAACCATAAAGGAGAAGACTGATAACTCTCAGGTATTTCCCAAGAGAAATATTTATTTTCACACAAGCTTATATATGAATATTTATAGTAGCTTTGTTCATAAACACTAAAAACAGAAGAAAAAAAGCAAATGTCCTTTAACTGGAGAATGGATAAACAAATTGTGATATTTATACAAAGGAATATTTTTCACCAATAAAAATGAATGAACCATTGATTACAACAAGGATGAATCACAAATGCTTTATGTGAAGTCAGAGATGCCAAACAAAACACTACATACTATATGATTCCATTTATATGACACTCTGGAAAAAACAAAAATACAGGGACAGAAAAAAGATCAATGTCTGCAAGGGGTTAGGGTGGGGGAGAGGGGTTGACTACAAAAGAGCACAATGAAGGTATTTTGGGGGTTTTTTGTTTTGTTTTTATTTTCTTTTTTTATTGAAGTATAGTCAGTTTACAATGTTGTGTCAATTTCTGGTGTACAGTATAATGTTTTAGTCATACATATACATATGTATATTCCTCTTCATTTAAAATTGAAGTATAGTCAGTTTACAATATAGTGTCCATTTCTGGTGTACAGTATAATGTTTCAGTCATACATATACATACATATATTCCTTTTCATATTCTTTTTCATTATAGGTTACTACAAGATATTGAATATAGTTTCCTGTGCTATACAGTATAAAATTACTGTTTATCCATTTTATACATAGGTTAGTATCTGCAAATCTTGAACTCCCAATTTATCCCTTCCCACCCATTTCCCCCACTGGTAACTATGTTTGTGAGTCTGTCTCTGTTTTGTAAATAAGTTCATTTGTGTCTCTTTTTTTTTTAGAGTCCACATATGAGTTATAACATATGATATTTTTCTTTCTCTTTCTGACTTTACATCACTTAGAATGATGATTTCCAGGTCCATCCATGTTGCTGCAAATGTCATTATTTTATTTTTTTTTAGGGCTGAGTAATATATATATATATAATATATACATATATATACCACAATTGCTTTAGCCAGTCATCTGTCAATGGACATTTAGGTTGCTTCCATGTCTTGGCTATTGTAAATAGTACTGCTATGAACATTGGGGTGCACATATCTTTTCAAATTAGGGTTTCCTCTGAATAAAGCCCAGGAATGGGACTGCTGGATCACAGGATAAGTCTATTTTCAGTTTTTTAAGGAATCTCCATACTGTTATCCATAATGGCTGCACCAAACTACATTCCCACAACAAGGTAGAATGGTTCCCTTTTCTCCACATCCTCTCCAGCATTTATTGTTTGTGGACACTTTAATGATGGCCATTCTGACTGATGTGAGGTGATAACTTATTGTAGTTTTGACTTGCGTTTCTCTGATAATCAGCAATATTGAGCATTTTTTCATGTGCCTATTGGCCATTTGTATGTCTTCATTGGAGAAATACTTGTCTAGGTCTTCTGACCATTTTTGGATTAGGTTGTTTGTTTTCCTGTTATTGAGCTGTATGAGCTGTTTGTATATTTTGGAAATTAAGCCCTGTCAGTCACATCATTTGCAGATATTTTCTCCCATACCATAGGTTGTCTTTTTGTTTTGTTCTGTGCAAAAGCTTATACATTTAATTAGGTCTCATTTGTTTATTTTTGCTTTTATTTCTATTCCCTGGGTAGACTGCCCTAGAACACTGCTCACATTTAAGTCAGAGAATGTTTTGCCTATGTTCTCTTCTAGGAGGTCTACAGTGTCTTACTTTATTTTTGACTTAAAGCCATTTTGAGTTTATTTTTGTGTATGGTGTGAGGGTGTGTTCTAACTGCATTGATTTGCATGTGGCTGTCCAGCTGAAGAGACTGTCTTTTCTCCATCATATGTTCTTGCTTCCTTTGTCGAAGATTAATTGACCATAGGTATGTGGGTTCATTTCTGGGCTCTCTATTCTGTTCTATTGATCCATATGTCTGTTTTTGTGCCAATACCATGCTGTTTTGATTACTGTAGCTCTGTAGTATTGTCTGAAGCCTGGGAAGGTTATTCCTCCAGCTCTGTTCTTTTTCTCCAATACTGCTTTAGCAATTCTGTGTCTTTTGTGATTCCATATAAATTTTAGGATTATTTGTTCTAGTTCTGTGGAAAATGTCCTGGGTAATATATTAGAAATCAGATTAAATCTGTAAATTGCTTTGGGTAGTATGGCCATTTTAACAACATTAATTCTTCCAATCCAAGAGTATAGGATATCTTTTCATTTCTTTAAATCATCTTTAATTTCCTTAATCAATGTTTTCTAGTTCTCTGCACATAGGCCTTTCACCTCTTTCACCTTTTTTTAAGTTGAATAAACTAAGGTTTAAAAAATGAAAAATCTTGCCCAAGGTCAAAAAAAGGTCAAGATTAGCAAAAGTTGGCAGAAGTAGGATTCAAAAACCAGACTGCCTCAAAAAACTATCCAGTTAATCACTAAACTATACTTCTTACTGTTAGAATTCAATTCTTCTGAATCCTATCCTAGTCTAACGTTCTTTCCTTCACAGCCATCTCCTACATTTATTGAGGTATGTGTTCAACCAGAAATCTAAATAAATATTACATTTATTTTGATATATTAAATTACCTGGTACCCCTAAAAGTCTAATGTTACAGACTACAGATCTATCTCTAACTGTGAAGTATATATCATATTATTAAGTATAATATTCATTTTATAAACATCATATCAATTGTTAATATTTCTGTAAATTATATGCATATTTCAATTCTAGAGGAAGAAGGTTATTTCACTTTGTTATATTCTCAAAGAACTTTACACTGTCTTAAAGTCAGGATTATTTATAGAGAATATTTAAAAAGCCAAACTAGCATCTCTTAAAACTTCCACTTTAGGAAATAAATAACAATTGACAAGAAGTAAGCAATAATAATTCCCTTGCTATTTATAATTTATCTTCAGGGAATTTTAAAGCACTTTAAATCTTAACAAAGCCTTAAAATGATTCCCAGGAGACTTCTGGTTTCTAGTTCCACATGTAAGGAGCTTGTAAATAACCGCTTCATCCTAACAACAAGTAAAAAGTTGAACAGACTTAAAAATCAACAGCTCTTCTCAGATCCATAAGGGAGAGGAAGACACAGGACAAACCACTGCCCCCAACATTGGAGAGAGAGGAGAATACAGGGCGTCACAGCTTAACAGAGCAAAGATTCACCAGCAGAAATTGCCATGGGAACCAGTGCCAAGGTAGAAAAACCAGAACTATAAACTGAGGAATTGCTGGAGGCTTGGTAGATAAATCTTAGAGTTAAAAACTCCAAGGGTGGACTTCATCAAAAAGACAAGAAATAACAAACATTGGCAAGGATGTGGAGAAAAGGGAACCCTTATACACTGTTGGTGGGAATGTAAATTAGTATAGTCATTATGGAAAACAGTATGCATTTCCTCAAAAAATTAAAAATTGAAATACTACATGATCCAGCAGTCCCACTCCTGGGTAAATATACAAATTAACTGAAATCAAAGGGATTTCTGCACACCCATGTTCACTGCAGCATTATTCACAACAGCCAAGATAAGGAAACAACCTAAGTATCTGTGAACAGATGAATGGATAAAGAAGATGTGGTATATATACAAAATGGAATATTATTCAGCCATGAGAAAGAAGGAAACCTTGCTATTTACAACAACATGGATGGACCTTGAAGGCATTATACTAAGCAAGTTAACTCAGAGAAAGATATACATTGTATTTCACTTATATGTGGAATCCAAAAAAAACTGAACTTGTGAAAACAGAAAGTGGAATGGTGGTTACCAGGGGTGGGAGTAGGGGAACTGGAAAGAAGTTATTTAAGGGTACAAACTTATGAGTAGTAGATAAATAAGCTCGGGAGATCTAGTGCAAAACATAGTTATTATGGTCAACAATACTGTATTATAAATTTCAAAGTTCCTAAGACACTAAATCTTAATTGTTCTCACACAGAAAATAAATAATCAATATGTGACATGATACTGGAAAAGGGAAATACCCAACTCCAGCCCACTCTAGCCATCCTGTCCCAATGTTTAACCAGCCTTTCATACTTGGAATAAATCCCATTTGGTCATGGTATGTAATTCTTTTTATACTTTTTTGGATTTGATTTGCTAATATTTAGAATTTTGTATCTATGCTCATGAGAGATACTGGTCTATAGTTTTCTTTCTTTGTAATGCCTTTGTCTGGTTTTGGTATTAGGTTAATACTGGCCTCATAGAATGAATTGGGAAGTATTCCTTCTGCTACTATTCTGAAATAGACTGTAGAAAACTGGTGCAATTTCTCCCTTAAAAGTTTGGCAGAACTCACCAGTGAACCCATCCGGACCTGGTGCTTTCTGTTTTAGAAAGTTATTAGTTATTGATTCAATTTATTTAATAGATTTAGGCTCATTCAGATAACCTACAATTAATGTAACCTATTATATCAACATACTCAAAAAGATAAATCACATGTTCATAAAGATGATGCAGAAAAAGCATTTGACAAAATCTAACACCCATTCATGATAAAAATGCTCAGTAAACTAGGAATAGAGGGGAATTTTCTCAACTTGATAAAGAATATCTACAAAAAACCTACAGTTAACATCATACTTAATGGACTTAAAGCTTTCCTACTAAGATCAGGTTCCAAGGTGAGGGTGTCTCCTCTCACCACTCCTTTTTGACATTGTGATAAAAGTCCTTGCTGCCACCATAAGGCAAGAAAAGGAAATTAAAGGTATATAGATTGGGAAGAAAGAAACAAAACTGTCTTTGCAGATAACATAATCATCTATGTAGAAAATCCAAAAGAATAAACCAAAAAACTTCTGGAAACTAATAAACAATTATAGTAAAGTTGCAGAATACACAAGGTTAATATACAAAAGTAAATTTCTTTCCTATACATGAGCAATGAAAACATGGAACTTGATGTTAGAAATATAATACCATTTACATTAACACCCCCCAAAATGGAACCTTAGGTGTAAACTGAACAAAATATGTACAAAATCTATAAAGAAAACTACAAAACTCTGATGAACAAAATAAAAGAATAACTAAATAATAGAAGACTAAGTTCATGGATAGAAAGACTCAATATCACCAGGATGTTAGTCCTTCCCAACTTGATCTATAGATTGAACATAATCCCAATCAAAATCCCTGCAAGCTGTTTTATAGATATCAACAAACTAATTCTAAAGTTTAATGGAGAGACAAAAGATCCAAAATAGCCAAAATGATTTTGAAGGACAAGAACAAAGTTGGAGGAATGATGCTACCTTACCTCAAGACCTACACTAATCAAGGTGGTATGGTGTTGGCAAAAGAATAGACAAATAGTTCAATGGAACAAGAATAGAAATACCAGAAACAGACACTCATAAATACAGTCAACTGACAAAAGGGCAAAGGCAATACAACGAAACAAAAATAGTCTCTTCAACAGATGTTAGAACAACCAGACATACACATGCAATAAATCTAGACACAAACCTTACAACCTTCAAATAAATTAATTCAAAATGGAGCAGAGACCTAAAATGTAAAATGTGAAACTATAGAAATCCTAGATGATAACACAGGAGAAAACCTAACTTATCTTTGGTATGGTAATGCCTTTTTAAATACACTACCAATGACATGATCTAGGAAAGAAATAACTGTTAAGATGGACTTCATTAAAATGAAAAACTTCTGCTCTGTGAAAGCCAATGTCAAGAGAATGAGAAGACAAGTCCAGACTAGGAGAAAATATCTGCAAAAGACACATCTGATAAAGGACTGTTAACCAAAATACACAAAGAATTCTTAAAACTAAAAATTAGTAAGAAGACAAATAACCCAGTTAAAAAGTAGGACAAAGATTTCAACAGACTCTTCACCAAAGAATTCATATAGATTGCAAATAAGCACATGAAAAGATGCTCCACATCACATGTTATCAGGAAAATGCAAATTAAAACAATGAGATCCCACTACACATCTACTAGAATGGCTAAAATCCAGAATACTGACAATACCAAATGCTGACAAGTATGTGGAGTAACAGGAATTCTCATGCATTGCTGGTGGGAATGTAAAATGGCACAGCTACTTTGGAAGATAGCTTGGCAGTTTCTTACAAAACTAAATATACTCTTAACATAAAATCCGGCAACCATACTTCTTGGTTTTTACCCAAAGAAACCAAAAGCTTATGTCCACGCAAAAAACTTGTACACAGATGTTTATAGCAGCTTTGTTTATAACTGCTAAAAATTAGAAGTAACCAAGATGTCCTTCAGTAGGTGAATGGATAACTAGTACATTCAGACAGTGGAATGTTATTCAACACTATAAAGAAATGAGCTATCAAGCCATGAAGACATGGAGAAACCTTAAATGCATATTACCAAGTGAAAGAAACCAATCTAAAAAGGCTACATATTCTATGATTCTAATTATATGATTTTCTGGGAAAGGCAAAACTGTGGGAATAATAAGATCAGTGGTTGCTGGGGGCTGAGTGGAGGGGAGAACAGAAGTGATGAACAGGCAAAGGACAGAGGATTTTTAGGGCAGTGAAAATGTTCTGTGTTATAATAATGACACATATATACATATATGTCATTATTATGGCATACATTTGGATATATGTCATACATTTGTCCAAATCCTTAAAATGTACTATACCAAGAACGCTTAGATAAACTGTGGACTTGGGGGATTATGATGTGTCAATGTAAGTTCATTCTTGGTTAAAAAACTCTTCCACTCTGGTGAATGATGTCAATAACGAGGGAGGCTATGCACATGTAGAGGCAGGGGATAAATGGGAAATATCTATACCTCTCTCTCAATTTTGTTGTAAATCAAAAACTGTCCTAAAAAAACCAAAGTCTTATTTAAAAAAAAAAAAAGATTCCAGGAAATGGATTGGTAAACCAAAGAATAGTAAAACAAATAGTGATTTTTAAAAAAATCTCCTATATGAAGCAGATCCATGAACATAATAATAATAAAAATATTTCACATTTATTTGGAGAGCTGTACTCTTTCAACTCTTATCATAATCCTGAAAGACAAGAGGAAAGATTATACTATCCCCATTTTAAAGTCAAGGAAGAACCATGACTCCATAAAGGATACTTGTCTCTGTCAAAATCAGTTATCAAGAGGCATAGCCAGGATTAGAACCTTGGTCTTCTGATTGCTGGGTCCTGTATACTTTCCACTCTATTCGATCCTCATTTCTCATAAAATAGAAATGTTCAGTTAATGTTTGACAAAGAATGTATCCAATGCATGAGTAAATCAGATCTCATCAGAAAGAAATGTTGAATCTCTAAATTTCAGGCCCATATTTCACTATTACTTATAACCCTTTTCCTCTAACTACACTGTTCACTTCTGAAGAATGAAACTTTCCCCTCTAAAGTATAATTATCCTCTGGAAAAGTAAATTATCTTTGAGCTGACAAGTTGATAAGCAGCTGATGGACAAAATCACTGATTTTTTTCTAGAAAAAAATCATGAGTTAAAAAATAGATGTTCTTAGAAATAACTTGTACCAGGAAAACCAAATGCTATAACCTGAACCCTAGTTTACAATATAGCTAGAGAACAATTATTATATATACTTTTAGAATAAATGGAGAGAATCATTTATACTGAGAAGGGAGAAAAAAATCTCAACATCCAGTCCATCCATGATTCTGCATCTATTAAAGTAGAAAATATTATCATATTCTCACAACTGTCAGTCTGTGCTGTCAGACTTCACATTTAGCAATTATCTTGATGCCAGCTGTCCCCACAATTTCATTCCAAATTTAATACCCCTTAGAAAATATTACAATTTCAAAACTTTAAGTTATTTGCAAAAAATAGTGACAAAAGAGATGGCTTCTGCGGAAAAGGTGTATGTAGCTTCTCAGTGCACTGTGGGAACATATTAGAAACCTGTGGTGGACAACTGGTATTTACTCTCACTCCTCCCTGGGATTATTCCAATTCTAGTACAGCTCCCAGTTGTTAGAATAACATCCCTCCTCCACCTCCAGTCATGTGGACTGGATGGGGTCTTCTCACTCCTGTCAACAGAACCAGAAATGAAGACAAAACTTCTGATACTAAGACCAGTGCTTTCTACCACACTGTCCCATTAGAAAGACATTTATTGTTGTGTCTGCCCACTACAACATTCCCTTCTTTTGGCTTGGCAATTAATGGTGGGGGCTCTGAAATCAAGCTGTTCATGTTTAAAACCTGTTTCTATCCCTTCATACTAAATTTCTTGTTATTTACCTTCTCTAAGCCTCAGTTTTCTCATTTGTAAAATATTCACTCACATATTCAACAACAATTTATTGAACACTTACTATGTTATCAGACATTATACAGGTCCTGAGATTAGAACAGTGAATAAGATAGAAAAGGCTGATATAATAATGAAGTTTATACAATACAGTAAAGAAGTCAGATGATTAAAAAAAACAAGAGAAGTATAGATTATGATAAGTGCTATAAAAGAAATAGTGTGATGAGATAATAAAAGAGTAACTGTAGATCCTCCTTCTATACGATGTTCAAGATAAAGCCTCTCTTGGGGAGCTAATATTTAAACTGAGATATAAAGGATAAGAACCAGCCAGCCACCCAGAGAACTAGAAAATCACTTCAGGAAGAGGGAAGGCCAGAGATATAAAAGAGCTTGGCATTAAAGGAGACTGATGTAACTGAATCATGGTGAATGAGGAGGGGTATAGCCCAAGATTAAGTTGTAAAACTAAACAGAAGCCAGACCATGATGGGCCTCACCAGTTATGGGAAGGAGTTTACATTTCATTCACTGAAGTGATTTATTTAAGCTTTACGTTTTTTAAATATAATTCTGGCTGCTGTGTAAGAATAAATATGGAAAAAGGAAGAGTTAACCATTTAAGATAGATAAATGAATGGAAGGAAAGGGCAAGGAGAGAACAAATCAGGGATGGTTCCTGGGTTATTTGGCTTGAGTAATTGTGTAGCTGTTCATCTACTTATTAAGACTGGAAAAATCAGGAGAAGATTGGGGTTCAAGATTTATTACATCTGAGATGCCTACCAGACTACCTCAAAATAGCTGTTACACATATTAAATGAGGCAATCTATGTAAAAATGCTTAACACAATGCCTACTACATAGTAGCACTCAATAAATGTTACCTATTATTATTGTTTGGGGAAATAGAGGGAAATTCCTCCCTTAAGTTACCCATTTAGATCTGCTAATGGCTAACAGTTTTATAATAGCCCCTGACCCAGCTGCAGGGTTGGACACCTGGCCCAGATGCAACCAATCAGTATCTTAGCCACAGTGATTGGTTCAGGACTCCAGCTGTACCAATTGAAATTCTTCCCTAGGATTTTCAAAATAGGATCTGGAAGGAAAGTTCCCCTTCCTCTTTAGCAGAGATCCTGTAAAGGCCCAGGGCTGCTAATAGCATGGTTCCCACATCTGGAAGAAAAGTCCTCAGCAATTGGAGGGAATGAGGCCAACACCCAGAGAGAAGCCCAGTTGAAAGACAGAGTCCTAGAGGCATAGAGCCCCAATTTCCAATGATTCCAGAGCAGTGCTGCCCAACAGAAACATAATGTGAGTCAGATATAGCCATATTAAAAAGTAAAAAGGTAAAATTAATTTTTAAATATATTTTATTTAACCCAATAGATCCAAAATATTATCATCAACATGCATTCAGTATAAAAAATTGTTAATAAGATAGAATATATTCTTTCTGTACACTAAGCCCTCGAAGTCCAGTGTGTATTTTACACTTAGAGCAAATCTAGCTATAGTTCAAGTGACCAATAGCCATGTATGGCTAGTGTCTACTGTGTTGGATAGCACTGGATAGTTTAAAGGTACTACCTCAGCCCTTTCCATGCCATGAGCTAATGCATATTATGCTCATTTGAGTTGGATTTTGGTCATTTATCATTAAAAGTACTTAGTTCAATTAAAAACGTTATTTCATTTACTCCAATTACATCTTGACACACTAATTTTTTAAAAATCATACATATGTAGTACACGTACTCTGAAAATTGATTCAGCAAACTTTAGCACATGGACCATCACCTATCCTTCTACTTCCTTCTACTTGACTGTCAACTTCCACTTTACACACACTATGGTTAAGATTCATCAGACCTCTGTATTCCACACTTGGTGAGCATGAGAGACCATAAGGGAGCTTTTGTAACACAGAATCAAAGGCCTTATGCATGAAAACACTGAATCAGTTGATCTGAGGTATAATCTGGAACTCTAGCTTGAAAAATGCTTTCCTAGTAATTCTAATAATTATTCAGATTCAGAACTACTAAGTTGTATCAAATCAAAATAGTCATTTGCCTCTTATTTATCTATTACTTTGTTGATGTATTTATTTTCTCTGTTGAATATTCAAATATATTCAAATATTTGTTGAGTTAGAATAAAACCTTAAAGTGGACTTCTAATATGACTGACAATATTATTTCCAATATAGCATCCAAAATAGTTCATAGAGGTAGTGGGAGACAATCAAAAAGTACTAAGGTTTAGATAATGGCCTATTTCCCTGTCTTTCTGTTCTCGCTAATTCCAATTAACTAGTTTAAACTGGAAAAAAAAAATAGTTAGAACTGCTCTGATTATAGTCACATGAAAAGAAAATACCCTGTAACTACATTAATACCAAGTGGTAACTGAATGTCAATCAACAGTCAGTTTTAATTTGTTTGACTTCACTAATATCCATGGCCCATCTTCTAGATGTAGATGCATCTACATCTAGAAGCAAGTAGAAGTTTGGCCAATTAAGAAGTAAGCATTAAGAACACCAACTGATTCCTGCTGAATGAGAGTTATAAGAAAGGAACTCTAAAGTCTGTGGGCAACAGGAAAGAGGACATACCTTAGCATTCATGAATGGCTCTTCGTTCCTTACCTACCTCTCCCTTCCTTCTTTCCCTCCACACACACAAGAGCTAGCAACACTCTAGGGGATTCAATAAAATGCTTGTACAGTGCCTTATACATGGAAGATACACAACAAGCATTAGTACTGTACTAGTTTACTAGGGCTACCATAACAAAGTGTCATTGACTGGGTGGTTTAAACAATAGAAATCTATTTCTCCATAATTCTGGAGGCCAGAAGTCTGAGATCATTTTAAAAATATATTTATATATTTATATTATATAAAGTTTACTTATGTATTTCCATCAACCATATCAGGTCTACTTAATTTTTGCCCACTGTCATTTAAATAGCAATAAT
Organism: Camelus bactrianus; assembly: GCF_048773025.1. NCBI lineage: Eukaryota > Metazoa > Chordata > Mammalia > Artiodactyla > Camelidae > Camelus > Camelus bactrianus. Next base: position 35,779,049 of record NC_133550.1, on the reverse strand, counting down.
ACAGCAAGTTTTTTTCTGAAGTCTCACTCCTTGGCTTGCAGATGGCTGTCTTCTTCCTGGTTCTTCACATGGTCTTGCTTCTGTGCACATAATGTCTTAATCTATTTTTATAAGGATACTAGTCCAGTTATATTGGATTAGGGCCCAACCTAATGACTTAATTTTAATGTAATTGTCTCTTTAAAGACCCTATCTCCAAATACAGTCACATTCTGAGTAACTAGGGGTTAGGACTTCAACATACAAATCTGGGAGGGGACACAGTTCAGCCCATAACAAGTATCATCTAGGTATTCACCTTCTGAAGGATGTTAGAAGAATTCAGGCATAGCTGAATCTTAAAGAAGTGATACAGAGTTATTTGATCTCAGGGATACATTAAACATGAAAGAGTCATACCAGGTTTTCAAATTATGGAGCACGTTAAAATTTTTAGGTGTTCTGGCCATGTTCAGAAATTCTTAGGAGTGGTCCAGGCATCCATATTTTTTATCAAGCATTTTAGGATCATAGAATACATCCAAGTTTGAGGACCACTGACTGAAATCTGGAACAGCTCCAAAAAGTTGTTTGCAGACTGGGATGAACCAAGTCTGGTTCTCAATCTGAACAGCAATGTCAATCTGCCTGGGTTCTCAATCCAGGCAGTTAGGAATGATGCAGAACTAGGATTGGTAGAGAAGGGAAAAGGAGCTCAAGTGAATAATCGAGTTATGTGTATCACTATGTCTTCTTCATCATAAAACCTTTCTGTTACTAAAAATTCACTCTAATACCACATTACCCTCTTTGAGACTTTGTCCAAACATGGCTTTCCAGAGAAGTAATATACATTGAGCAGAAATCTGTGCTCAAGATATTGTTCAGGGGAGGACTGGCTAGAATCACAAATGATAACAATTTGCTTCATACCTAATATAATTCATTATCTGCTGGATGGATTTTTTTTTTTTTTTTTTTGCCAGTGAACTGGGCTAGATTCATCTCGTTTTCTTTTCCTCTACCTCAGGCTGACTCTGGGGCAGTCTGGCATATATTTTCACAATTCTCTAGTCTTACAGTTGATTAATAATATCTGTAGAATTACATTTCTTTACATTGTTAAACAGTACTGGTTTCAAAATAAAACAATATGGTAGAATTGTTTTAAAATAATACTTTTCACTTTTCTATTTCCTTCTTCATGCACTTCACTATTCTATCTCTGTCTTCCATCCAATATGTATTGGAGGCCACAAACAGTGCCAGGAGTGTAAAATATAACCATGAATAAAACATAGTCCCTGCCCTTCAGGAAAGTAAAGTCTAGGGGGAGAAAGATGTGTAAACAATAACCGTAAGGGAATATGCCATACTATAACAAGTTGTCCATAAGGTGCTACAGACCACAGAGAAGAAAGTTAATACTGCCCAAGGGCAGAGCTTACAGATATAAACTGAAGGGTACAGTCAAGTATCCAGGTAAGGATATAGCATAAGAACAAGCATAAAATCAAGAAAATGCAAGGCATATTTAGAGTACAGAAAAAAATGTGATGATGGCTATAACAAAAGGAATACAGGAGTGGGAATTATGGTGAGCCTTCTATGTTAAACTAAATAATGAGCCCTTGAACCCGTCAGAAGTCACTGATGGTTTTTTAAACACCATCAGTTCTGTGTTTAATTTCTCCTAGGCATAACATTTTCCCCAGGTTTGCTGCTGCTCTCACCTCTCCAGGCTGCTATTTCCCTCCCCAAAGCCCCTGTTCCCACCTCCCAGACCAGTGCTGCCTGTGCTACAGCAATCAGATGTTCTTACTGTTCTCTAAATACGTCATGCTTGTTCTCAGTAGCTGCTAATGTGAAAAGCGTGAATTGAGGAAGATCTAAAGGTGTGGTAAAACCAGTGATGGCTAGCCCTATGGTGGAATTTTCAACAATTAAGTAATACTGTACCGTTTGTGTTCTCGAAGTTTTGTCATTTCCTGTTTCAGCTGCTTCATAGAGAAATGTAACTGTTTCTTTGTAAGTAACATTTGGTACATTGTCGTAACTACCAGCAGGGAAGGACACTTTTCTCTGCCCAAGACAAGGTGAACAGAAAGTGATAGCATTTAAAGTGGTTCTTTGCCATTCTCTGTTTTAATTCTCTTCTTTTAAAATCAGAATTTACTCATAACAAAGGGGTAGGTAGAAGATAACTTTCAGCTTTTTGTGCTACCTGGCAATATTAATTCTTTAAGAGTATCAATATAAATTCTTTTTTTAAAAAAAACTTTAAAAATCTTATTTAGTTAATATGGTATTAGCCTTACAGCTCACCCAAAAGAGTAACAAGTAACAACATGGTAGCAAATCACAGAATTTAGGCCTGAAAGGACTTAAGAGGGAAAATAGTGGTGTGTTTAAAAAGTTATGGTTCCTTTAAAGTTCTGACTAACAGTGACCTGCTGGTACTGATCACCTAATATCTCAGGTAGGAATGTAGCAAAGACAGTTGAATTATAACATGGAAAGTTGAAATCTGAATAACATCACTTTCATTTAAAAAAGAAATTTTGTGGAGGAATAGAAGTGAAACTGAAACTTGCAATTCAATATAGAATTATTAAATTTCTGAGAATTTTATTTATCCTGTAACTACTAGGTGAAGGACAAAATTTATGCTAATACTAAAAAATGCAGCAAACATTATTGAATTAATTAAGTTATGATTCAATAGATTTTCCAAATCTTCAAGTTGTTAAGGAGCCAATGTCAACCTCTTTCTCACTGCAGAAATTTCCTAGAGCACAATCATCCAGTCCTGCTGAAATATTCCCTTCACCTCTACTTTTTCTTTCTTCTCATGTCTTAATTCCCCCTTTTTTTCCCTATCTTTCCTTCTTCTCTCCTTTCTCTATAATTCTCATCTTAAATCACAACTGGGTAATGTTAGGTACATGTATACAGCAACTGTTTTTCCTGGTTGGTGATTCAAGCTACAATTACACTCCTTGAGAAAAGTGTAGAATTCACCCATCTGCTTAGAATAGAGCTGATTTAGTCATCTTCCATCCCAAACACAGAGATATAGGAAAATGTTTAGTATTCTGTAACGTATGAAAAGATTCATACAATGGGGTATTATTTGGCAATAAAAGGAAACGAAGCACTGCTACATGTAACAACATGGATGAGCTCTGAAAAAATATGCTAAGTGAATGAGGATAGACATAAAAGACAACGTATTGTATAATTCCATTTATGTGAAATGTCCAGAATAGGCAAATCCTTAGGGACAGAAAGTAGATTAGTGGTTGCCTAAGGCTGGGTGATGAGAGGAATGGAAAGTTGACTGCTAACATAGACAGGGATTTCTTTCCAGGATGATAAAAATATTCTAAAATTAGATTGTTATGGTGGTTTCATAACTACGAATGTATTTTTTTAAAGTGAATTGTATACTTTAAATGGGTGAACTTTTAGGCATGACAATTAGATCTCAAAAAAGCTGTTTTTAAAAAAAGGTATCTAATGTGGCAGCCTACACACACACACACGTAATATATACGCACATACTTACATATATACTGATTTACAGTGAGTTCTCAATTATCATCCTTCAGTTTATCCACTGAAGTTTTAAAATTAAAACTTCCTCACTGCCTTGATAGTATGAAGATGGTAATAATAATAAGACAACAATGAAAATAATATCAAGAATTCACTGAGTAAATACTGTGTGCCAGCTATTTCCTAAAAATACAACTATTTCCTAAAAATCTCATGCAAATCTTACAGTCTCTAGAAAGTAGATTATATTACTATCCATTTTACCATACATTATTTCTTTTAATTCTCACAACAGGAACTATTATTTTCCCCAATTCACTGAGACTGAGAGTGGTGAAATAATAAAGCTTACTAGGTTTCACAGCTAGTTGGTGGCAGAGCTAAGATCTGAACTTTGATCACTGTGCTCTGCTGCCACTTCAGCTACCCATCCCATCCCACTCCACCCCACCATCGGTCTCTACAGACAACTGAGTCTCCACATGAGTTAACTAAAAGAATCTTACATTACTTATTTACATTACTACTTTTGTAGACAAGCATCTGATGGAGTGGGAAAAATCCTAGAACCAAAAGCTAAGAATCAAACTCCAGTGTTGAGTCATGATATAAACTAACAAGGCCAGCCAAATTCTAATCCTCTCATCTTTTTCGAGATCTTATAGGCTTAAAAATACATTTAGTTAACAAACACTTACTTAAAATTCTGAGTGCTCTGCCCACAACCTCGCCCAAAAAAAAAAAAAAGGTTTATTTTCTGCCCTATGTCTTTGTGACTATAATTGTTACTAGGTTGTGAAAGTATTAACTATAACTGGAAAAAGAAAGCATAATTAATATCTATTTATGACATTCAATTATACCCATTAGCAATATACGTATATGCCAGAGGATTTATTAACTTTTTATTATGAAAATGTTAAACATATTCAAAAGTAGACAGAATAGTAATAACAAACCCCCATGCACCCATCACCATCTTCAAAAATCACCAACTCACAGTCAATTTTGTTTCATCTATACACCCTCCCATTTTGAAGGAAATCCTTGGTGTCGTAACATTTCTGTAAATATGTCAGTACATATGTCTAAAAGACAAGGACTCCCTTTTTAAAAGCATAACTATAATACCATTATCATACCTAAAAATATTAACAATAATTTCTTAATGTAATGACTTAAACCAGGGAAATGAATTTAAATATATAAATGATAATAGTAATATTTTGGATTCCCAGTCAAGTTGTGCAGTAGTAGGACCACAAGCTTACCCCTCCTGGCGACTAAAACAAAACCGCAACTGACTGCTAGACAGCCATTGAAAAAAAGACTGGAACCTAGCAAAAAAGATCTTCTTCAACTGGAAACATAAAGAGGGAACCACAGCGGGACGGTAGAAGAGGTGTGCTCAAGATATAAATGGGCTCCATACCCACCGGGATGGGCAACCCACACACTGAAGAATAATTAAGTCACAGAGGCCCTTCCACAGGAGTGAGAGTTCTGAACCCCAAGTCAGGCTCCCCAGCCCAGGGTTCCAGCATTGGGAGGAGGAGACCCCAGGGCATCTGGTTTTGAAGGCCAGTGGGGCTTAACTCCAGGAGGCCCAAAGGACTGGGAGAAACAGAGACTTCATTTTCTTGGGAAGCATACACAGAATCTCGCATGTGCACCAGGTCCTAGGGCAAAGGCAATGATTTCATAGGAACCTGGACCAGACCTGCCAGCTGGTTTTGGAAGGTCTCCTGGGGGCAAGGGGCGAGGGGGAGGTTGCAGCTCCCCCAAGGGACCTAAAAGCTGGTGGCAGACACTCAGGAGTGTTTATCTACATGAGCTTTCCTGGAAGCTGACATGACTGGATCATTAGGCCTAGCCCCACCCAACAGCCTATAGGCTTAAGGGCTGGGAAGCCTCAGGCCAAAAAACATACTGGGTGGGAACACAGCCCCATGCATCAGCCGAATTTCTGAGCCACAAATGCCTCTAGACATGCCCCTAGACACTACCAGAGGGCCAGGACCAAGCTTCACCCAGCAGGGGGCAGGCACCGACTCCTCCTGCCAGGAAGCCTGCATAAGACTCTAGTCCAGCCTCATCCACCAGGGGATAGATAACAGAAATAAGAAAACAACAATCCCAAAGCCTGTGGAAAGAATCCACAAACACAGGCCAGATTCTACACTGGGACCATCTGGACCCTGACCCTTGGGTGACAAGAGAGGAGTTTACTGCTGGGACACATAGGATGTCTCCCACAGAGGACCACTTCCCCAAGGTTGAAAAATGTAACTAACCTACCTAAAAATACAAAGACAGACAATATGGGGCGGTAAAAGAATATCTTTCAGGCAAAGGCATAAGATAAAATCCCAGAAGAAGAAATAAGTAATGAGAAGATACACAATCTATCCAAGAAAGAGTTTAGAGTAATGATGGCAAAGATGTTCAGAGAACTCAGGATGAGTACAGATGCACAGAGCAAAATTTTTAGCAAACAGTTGTAAATATACCCCCAAACAGAGCTGAAGAATAAAATTACTGAAATGAATAACACACTAGAAGGAACCAAGAATAGACTGAATGAGGCAGAAGAACGATCAGTGAGCTACAAGACAGATTAATGGAAATCACTACTGCAGAACAAAAAAAAAAGAGTATTTTAATTCACCAATTTTGAATGTTAATTAAAGCTATGTGTCTATTCAAATTTTCTATCAGTATTATTTCTATTTTAATTCATTATTTCCACATGTGATCTGTTATTTCTATAAATAACCATTCTCTACTTTACTCATAAAATGTCATATGGCACCATATCTAATGTATCCATAAAAAAGAAGATTATTAAACATTCTATATACCCTAAACACATTAGATTTTGTTTACTTATTGAACTTGCCTGAATATCTAAAAGAAGTTAAATTATCTGGCATGATTTGTTTGTAATTAACCTTTGCTCTCTTCCACAGTTCAATTCATTGTCCTCTTGGTGACATGAAATGACTACTTTATTAATTGTTCCAGCAATTTGCCCACTATTATCATTCTCTAATTACATACATTATTCAACTGAAATATTAATATAAACATTTTTTATTCCATGACCCTTATTTTTTTGCACAACTCTATTAAGTATTTTGCTCCATCACTCTCACTCTTTTGTATTCCTCCTCTAATTTGCCTCCTTCCAAAAAGTTTCAACTGTAAAATTATTAATGGAAATTTTGCCTTACATGCTTTGCCTTGAAATGTTCATTTGAAAAATTAATTTTAAAAAATAAAAATTAATTTCATTTCCTCAATAAAGTTAATGAAATCAAACATAAGTAGGAACAGAATAATTTAAAAATAGGAAACATCAAATTTTGTGTTCTAAATTTATATCATTGATTCACTAGTGCAACAGACATTTCTTCTGAGAAAGAATTTTAATTGCCATTTGAACCTTAAGTAAGGATTTTTCTGAGGCCTAAAAGACCCATAAATAATTTAGTTTGTTTTGAAATAGAGGAAAATAGTAATTTTCATTTTCTTTCATCATGTTAACAAAGTAAAACAGATTACAAAAGCTGGGGCAAAGAGGTTAACTACAAAACAACTTTATGGCAGGACCTAAATGCTGTACGTAGGTCATTAAGACTAAATAAAGGCCAGTCATCATCTCGTTGTTATAGTAGTTCAATCATAGGTCAGAGCTTGTGGGTGTACCTCACTTAACAAAGTAAATATATTTTGGAAAGTTGGAAAAGCTTGAAAATTTTCACAAATCAAGTCATATTCCAAGTGCATCAGGAGTTCACTAATTAAAAGGTATCCTGGAATTAATCCTTTCAAACTGCAAAACCAAACAAAACAAATAAAAACTATTCGTATTATGATTAACCACCAATAAAAATAATAGCTAAATTTATTAAGTCCTTATTTCTGTGTGCTGTTTTCTGCGTTCTTGCTTTACATCTGTACTCTTCACAATAACTCTATTAAGTCATGCAGTAGACCCTGTTAATGCTCACACTATATGCCCTTGACTCATCTGTGAGTTTTCTTACCACTGCTGTGGACAGTCATACTGATGCTGACAGTTTCCCACCTAAAGAACCCATAGCTTTTTACCTACTTCTTCCCTAGGCTTCCTTTGATTACCTTGCAAATACACTTCCTGCACCTAAATCCTTATCTGAGTCTGCTTCAAGAGAAAAGCCTAATTAAGATTGCTGCAAATAGAAATGTTGCTGGAAAACAGACCCTCAGAGTGGGATTCTCAAATTGTATCACTTGTTGGTCAGAGGGCAACAAGGATCCAATTTCTAATGATGTACGAATGGTAGTAACAACCTAACATGTTACAGCAGTACAATGACTAAAAAATTCTTACCTGAGGTGGACTGGAATGTGGTACAGGAAGAAGGAGAATGTACAAGCTTATACAATAGCTCTAATACTGGAAGGATATGGGAGTAATCAAGACTATAAAGATTTTGGAGTTAGTATTTGTTAACTGCTCTGCAGCTTTGAAGAAACAGACTGGCAGGCTTAATTAAAATATCTATCAATTCAGGGCATGCTGTAAAACTCAGCATTTAAATTAAAACTTATCTCCTATACCTAGAGAGCAGACTGCACTGAAAATTAGGTCTAAGATTTGACTGAGTAACTGAGTTACAAAGAAGCCTAAATGTAGAGCTCCAGTGGGTCTCCCATGTTATAGTCAGGGATCTGACAGGGAGAGAGTAGGACAGTGAGACATGGGATGGTGATATCAGGTTCAGTGAGAACACTGAATGCTCATATTCTGCTGAAACCTCTGGGCTGAAATGATCTACTCCCTTCCCTTTCATGAAGGAAAGCAGCCTCTAATTGCTTGGAGACTTGCAGAGGCCATACTTGAGGGAGATCTCCTCCTGATCTGCCCTGCCTCCCCTCCAGACCAATAACTAGTAACTAATTGGCCTCTAGACCAGTATATAGGGTCAGATCCTACTCATAATTGCTTCGTTGTGAAGTACAGTCTTTGCTATGGGAAGAAATAGCTTATTCACCAAAAAAGATGCTAAGCCTCTCTGACATGTGTCATCAAGATTTGGTTCATGCAGATGGAAATGGGTGTTAAGCTGAGGTGGGGAGGAAGAATATTAGAGAGGAACGTATTTTAATATGGAGGACCTCTCCTATGACTCAATATAACTTTTAACAAGAAAACCTTAGGAAGATTCTAAAACACTGATGGGATATCAATAAGAGTAACAGAATTCCAAAACAGCAGGCACCAGAGGTAGCACTAATCCATTAAAAGCAAGGTGAATGTATTTGCGTTAAAGAAAGTAAGGTCAGAGCAAGAACCAGAGAACCTTGACCTACAAAGATCTGTGACTACGTAATAAATCATTAGCCATTTTTCTTTGTAGAGGCAAAAGAGATGGCTAGTACATTCATTTGCTAGGGCTGTTGTAACAAAGCACCATAAACTGAGTAGCTTAAATAACAGAAATGTATCGTCTCACAGTTCTGAGGCTAGAGTCCAAGCTGTAGGTATCAGCAGGGCTTGTTCCTTCTGAGGCCTGTGAGGATCTGCTGCATGTCTCTCTCCTATCTTCTGGCAGTTTTCTGGCAATCTTTGGCATTCATTGGTTTGCAGAAGTATCACTGTGATATCTGATGTCTTCATCTTCACACAGCATTTTCCTGTGTTTTTCATGTCCAAATTTCTCCTTTTTGTAAGAACCAATCATGTTGGATTAGGGGCTGAACCTACTCCAGTATGGCCTCACCTTAACTAATTATGTCTTCCATGACCTTATTTTCTTTTTCTTTTTTTTAATTAAGAGACTTTATTTTTTTTAGAGCAGTTTCAGGTTCACAGCAGGATTGAGCAGAAAATAACAAGAGAGTTCGCACATAACCCTCCCCTCCACACATATATACTCCCCTACCCTCAACATCCCTCATCGGTGTGGCATATTTGGTACAATAGATGAACCAACATGGACACATTATTATCAGCCAAAGTCCATAGTTAACTCTTATTAGGGTTTACTCTTGATGTTGTACATTCTATGGGTTTAACAAATGCCTAATGACATGTAGCTACCACTATAGTATCATACAGAATAATTTCATTGCCCTAAAAATCCCTTGTGCTCCATCTGTTCATCCTTCCCTCCCTCCCTCTCCCCAAACCCCTGGAAATCACTATCTTTTTATTGTTTCTGTAAGCTGAGCCTTTTCTAGAATGTCAATTGGTTGGAACTGTACAGTTTATAGCCTTATCAGACTGGCTTCTTTCATTTAGTAATGTCTTTTAAGTTTCTTCCATGTCTTGCATGGCTTTATAGCTCATTTCTTTTTTTTTTTTTACTGCACATATACTTTTTAATTTACATATATGTACTGTTCATTGTTTCCAAGAAAGTTTAGAGCTTTAGTTTTTTAAACTTACATAGTTATCAAAGGAATAAAGCCAACCACAAAATAAGAATTAGTTAAAAAAGATACATACACTCTAGTATTAACAGCAACATTATTTATAATTGCCAAAGTATGGAGGCATCCTAAGTGCACATCAATAGTTGAATAGATAATAAAGATGCATGCAGCATATATATATGTAACGGAATACAACTCACCCATAAGAAAGAAGGGTATTTTGCCATTTGCAGCCCTTCATTCACTTTTTTTTTTCACTTCAAAAACCAGAATTTTATAACCAGCATAAACATTTCCATTACTCAAAAACAACAAAATACCTAGAGATAAACCTAACCAAGGAGGCTACCTACACTCTGAAAACTGAAATGACACAAAGAAATGGAAGGATTTCTTGCCCGGAAATCTACCTAATTTTTAATAAGGTCATATTCTGAAGTACTAGTGTTTAGTACTTCAACATATGAATTTTGAAGGGACATGATTAGTCCAGAGTAGCTCAGCATTGGTGAGAGAGTAATACCCAATCCTTCCAGGTACTGTTGGATATAGGACCTAAGCTAACATTGAAACCAGAGTACTCAGGATACCTTTATGGCCATCCAGTTAGAGTGGGAACATACAGAAGCCAGACAATAAATGGAGTCCTAGCCCAAGTCCATCTCACAGTTGGCCCAATGGCAGACCCAATATCTGGTTATGTACCTGGTCCCTGAGTACAAATGGGATGTACATATTTAGCAGTGGCTAGAACCAAACACTGGTTCTCTACCTGTGAAATAAGAGCCATTACAATAGAAAGGGACAAAGGAGGCCCCTGATATCACTTCCGCTTGCCCTCTTCAAGATAATAAATCAGAAGGAACAATGTATCTGAGTGAAATAACAAAGATTTGTGCAGCTCTCAAAGAGTGCCTCCTGCAAAATAGCTCATGAATGGATCAGCTCGATATGCTGGTACAAGATAAAAAGTGCTATCATACTATAGCCCCATGCAGTACTACCACAGCGTTACTTAAAATGTGGTCACAGACTAAAGCTAGCTCACAAATTGTTTTTTATCATTCCACAGCAAGATATATACACAAGTATAAATAGGGAGAGTACACATTGGAAAACATTATAACAATGTGACAATATTGCAGTAAAGAAGTGTGTGGTTTTATATTTTACACAAGGATCAATGATGATGACTGAAAACAAAAGTCCTTCACATGGTCAGTTTGAGCAGCACTATTCTAAAGGACAGTGGTGAGAGAAAATTCCACCATCAGGCAGAGCTTCATCATCTTTGCATGAGAGAGAAGTGGTTTAAGGTACGGATATATATGAACTCTTGGGCAGTGGCTAATGGCTCTGCTAACTGATCAGAAGTCTGGAAGTAACAATGATGGGTGACCAAATACAAAGAGGTCTATAGAAGGGGCATGCAGATGACTCTATAGGAATAGACACAAAGTGTAAATACCCAAATGAGCATCTATAATAGAAGAACTGAACACCCAGGTGGAAAAGATGTCTCATCCAGTGAATGTCAGGCAGCTTCTATCCTGGGACACTTCAATGCTTACACAGTGAACATAGTGGCAGGGATGGAAGCTGTGCATGGGCACAAAAGTATGGACTCTTTCTCACCAAGGCTGATCTAGATATTTTAAAAATATTAACTCCCTGTATGTGTTAGGTACCAAAGATACATACATGTAAACCATAGCCCCTGGGATGGCAATGTCTGTATGAATTTAGCTGGGAGAAGAAGAGAAGCACAAGCTCTCAAAGAAGAGGAAATGGCATATGCAAAGCCATTTGGAGAACCATACAGAGTTTGATAAGTCTAAATCCAAGGAGAATGCCAAGATAAAGGCAGAGCTGGGACCACTAAATGCTTTGGATGCTAGGCTTTTATAATGAAGGTGACTGATAATTATTAAAGGATTTTAAATAGGAGAGGACTGTGATAAGATCTGTGTTTTAACAAAGCCTTTCTGGAAGTAGGCCAGTTAGGAGCAATCCAGGAGAGAGAAAAGCTAAGGAAATAGCATTAATGATGGGTTTAGAGAAAAGAAAAGGCTATATTCAAGAGAGGTTTTAAAAGGAGGCCAAAACTTGATAAAACTACGAGAGAAAGAAATGTCTAGGATGACTCAGGTTCTTTACTAATTCCTATATCCCCTCGTGCAGAAATACCTGCTTTGAACCCCTATATTATTTCTACCTTAGTGGACTTTTCTTTTTTATTAATAGACTTTATCTTTTTAGAGCAGTTTCAGGTTCACAGCAGAATTGAGCAGAAAATACAGAGAGTTCACACAGCCCTCCCAACCCACAAATATATACTCCCCCACCCTCAGCATCCCTCATTTTTGTATTTACTTTTTCACATGTATCTCTCCCCTACTGGTAAACTCATTAACGGCCACATTACAGTTTATCTCCCTTACATGGTCAGCAGGGCCAGAACTAAGGTGAGGAAAAGTGTGGCACTCATTTTTGTATTCACAGCAGGGCAAGATTGAATCCCTTCTTTATTTAAGTTTGGTATTTCATTTATCATGGAATTTTTTTTACATATGTTGATTTTTTAAAGTATTACATTAAAATATTATTTATTACAATTACTGAGGTTTTTTGGCACCCTCTTCAATTTTATATACAAGGCAAGTACCTCAGTTACCTCACCCTAGTTCCTGCCCTGATTCTCAGTACCTAACACAAGCAGGTACTTAAATGAATGTTAAATGAAGGAAAAGCAAACAAATGGCATAAGCAACAAGATGAATGGTGATGCACCATTAACAGAGATAGTGTGTACAGGAGAAGCAACAGACTCTGGGAAAAGATGAGTTTATAATGCATGTCAGAAGGACTGCTTGGTGTATCATCTTATAGATTCATTTATTATTCAACACTGGCAGCATTTCTAATAGGAACTATTAAAGACTGACAGTACTCAAGAATTGCTCTCAGAATATTTCCCCATTATCTTTTTAAAACTTAACATTAATATTTGAGCTATTGCAGGAATATCTAATTTCTTAGTTCAGTCTTTGAGTTAACATAGCTTAGGACACCAAGATGAACTGTTCATTATACAAATGTATAATTAACATTGACAGACTTTGACATTACACTACCAATATTCTATCAGCAAGGTCTAACCTAATCCATGTGAAAGAGCACCTCCATTACTTTATTCTTTATCCCAGCTCACTGTTCTTCATAGCATTTATCATCACCTGATATAGTATATATATTTTCTTTCTCCTTTAAAAAGATGAATTCCATGATAACACATGATTTGTCTGTTTCATTGTATCCTCAGAACCTAGAATAAATGCCATTGAAGGTGACGACAAAGGGTGGGAGGGTGACTGGAGGAAGGCTTACACAGGATCAGAAGGAAAAGAAAATAAATAAATCCCTGTGTGGATAGAAAACTAGATGTAGGAGCTCAAAAGAATGTAAATGAAATCCCTAAGGGCCAAAAACAAAATGAAACTGCTAACCAGAGCAATATGCTTGGAAATAGTTACCTTAGGGAGGTTTTCCAATTAGGTAACTAGCGAGCTTGGGTCTTTACAGCCTTTGGCCAGATGAGATCCAAATCTCTGTAGAAAGTTGGTAGATTCAAAGTGCTACCTGCCTGGATATCACTAGCATATAAGAAGATGAAAAGAAACTTGCTTCAGCCTGGGCTCTGGGAAGAATGAAAAAATCTCCCTGAGAATTCTTAACTATGACCAACCCTCAAATCTTTCAGCTTTAAATTTATACTATCCACACAGTCAAGGAATCCTAAGCCAAAAATTTGAAATAAATATTGTTTCTGGGGTGTGCTAGCTATCAATTTATTGTGTCTTGGCTCCAAATCCACCCTTTGTTGTTCTGCTTTGTGATATTGGAGCTAAACTTTATAAACATTTCTCCTGTGCTTGATGGCAGAATGTTAAGCTCTGTCAAAAGAGTGTCCTAAAGCAGCAAGGCTGATCGGCCCATTAAGAAAACAGTAAATGATTTTAAACAAACTGATTTTATTTATCAAATAAAATAAAACAGAAAAGATTTACTTCTGAAAACCTGATACAAAGTTAATGTAAAAAATTCTCATCTAACAGGTACTCTTTTCTTCCAGTGGTAAAGGTGGCTTTAATTTTTCAGATACTAAAATATTCTCTAGTTATATCTAACATTTAAATAAATTTTCAACTACATCTTTAACTCGAGAGTTGTATTTTTGAAGATTTATAACCTCATATCTACATGGATGACTTATAAGTACTTTTTAGGCCAATTTTATTGATCATAAGGTTGGTTGTTTAAATACCCTATTTCACAATCCAGATATCTTCCCATTTTACAGAAAGATAGAGGGTTATGGCTCAATAAGAATGAAGAATATTCAGAAAAATCAGGCTTGCCAATTTATATACCTAATGCTTATCAGTGTAATTTTAACTTGCTCTGTATTAGAACAGTGAAGTACAAAATACACCTCGCCCCATATTCTATCAGGCACCACCTTGTGATGGTTCATTTTATGTGTCAACTTCACTGGGCCTTAGCATGCCCAGAGATTCCATCAAACATTTTTCTGGGTATTTCTGTGAGGATGCTTTTGAATGAGATTAACACATAAATCAGTAGACTGAGTAAAGTAGCCTACTCTCTTTAATGTGGGTGGGCCTCATACAATCAGTTAAGGGTCTGAATAAAACAAAAAGGCTGACCCTCCCGTAAGTAAGAGAGAATTACTCCAGCTTGACTGACTTCAAACAGGAATATCAATTTTCTCCTACTTTTTTTTTTTTTTAAGCACATGGACCAGGTTTTCTCCTACTTTTGACTCAAGTGGAAACACTAGCTCTTCCTGGGTCTAGCCTTCTGGACTTCATACTGGAATGACACTGTCAGTTCTCCTGGGTCTCTAGCTTGTTGACCCATCATTGCAGATTTTGAGACCTGTCAGCCTCCATAATCATGTGAGCCAATTTCTTATATTAAATAAATATACATATATATATGATATGATATACATATCATGCTTTTGATTCTGTTTCTCTGGAGAACCCTGGAGATCTCCTATTTATTCCTGATAAAGCATCTTTCCTAAACAGCTATACATGCTCCAGACATTTTCCTTTCTTCCTTATTTCAAGAAATATTGTGTTATTGTCCCCTTTCATCTCTCCCATTCCCCTATCCCATCATCTACTAGAAAATATTCCTGCCTGATCTCTGTAATTATGTAGTTAGAATATGAACTGGCATCTTCTTGAAAATCCTTCCTACTGTCTAGGCCACAGTTTGGTTAGTGGGGAGGGAGGGACATCTGATCCAATCTGGGCCAATAACAGGCTATATATGTATATGAGATTTTTTTTTTTTATTTAAAAACTGAGCGCTGATTGAAGTCCCTTTCTGCCAGCAGCCATTTGCGGTAATCAGGCCTAAGAGAATGAAGCAAACACAATGAAGCAGAGACAAGAGCTGAAAAAAGAGCCCTGCTAAGAATACCCAACTGCCTTGTCCCATTCATTCCTGAAGCTTAGCCTCACCCTGCCTCTCTCTCTCTCAGTCACATCAGTAAATAAATTCCCTTTTGGCCTAAGCTGGTTTGAATCTGGTTTCAGTCAGCTGCAATCAAAGAAGATACAGTAAAGCCCTACTGTGTGCAAATCATTACGGAAATTTATGTAACTGAACTAACAAAGTTTAAGTGGTTTATATAATCACTTGATAAATTGGTAAATTTCCATAAATTGATATTGTTCAATATTTGCCCTAAACATTACATTAAAATGTAAAGGTTACCCAGGAATAATGTCTCTTTGTTTATGTATACAAAGGACTTATTAAATTAGAAGGCAAAATTACAAACTATAATGAGTTCCATGTTCTCTGATGAACACTATGCAGTCCCATTAAAAATACCATATTAAAATGATATAATACTATAATTAAAATACTGTAATCACTGAATCTTTCAAGAAAATCATACATATTTACAAAATGAGGTCATCAATAAGTATCTTCTCAGTATCTAAAGTTTTAAATTTAGTATTTCCTTAAACTCAGTTGGATGCAGGCTGAAATTTATTATTTTTTTACACATCATAGGATCCCTGTTACAGAGAAAGCATTTAATTATGAAGCAGTTGTTAACACACAGGTCATATGAAAAATAAACTACTCCCAATTTCCTCTTCAACAAGATCAATGTTATCCCGTGCTAGCCTAATCTTACAAAATAGGAAAGATGATGGCTTGCATAACTAAAATTCAGAGATAAACTTATAGTCTTCAGCACGCAAATTCAATCAAATTCAGTCTCTAACCATCTACTATTTTATAAAGCTGCTAACAATGGTTTTTATAGCTAATTTCTCTAATCTCTATATTTTCCTAAATAATGTGCTAGCCAGCACAACTGTGACTAAAGATAGCATGAAAGAGGAAGAAGAAGAAAACACACATACACACTTTAAAAACAAACTTGATAAGAACTTAGTCATGAGGGGTTTTCATCCCATCAGGATCATAGTTCCAGGTAACTTTTCTTCTGCACTCATGCTAATCTCACCAATTACGAAAGAGGATCAGATACTCCAAGAATGGATGAGAGAGGACAAGGAAGCTTGGAAGCAGCCAATACTTCTAATAAGTCAGTTGAAATAGCTAGGTGCTAAGAGGTAAACAAGTTAGTAAAAACGTTAACAAAATATAAGGCTCCAGAATCATGTTCACTGATTAGATAAATTAGAGTTTCTAGTGTTTTAATTTTTCAGAACATCAAGAAATGTTATGAGCATCATTTGCCCAATAGCATCATGGGAACAGGTAATAAATATTTGGTTCAAAGAACTACATTTTCACAAATTCTTAAATAAACTGAATGAAAACCCCTCATACTATTGCAAGCCCATCTCCCGTAAGACCCCTCACACTATAACCACTCTGCCAAGAGAGTAGCAGAGGGATTACCACAGAAGACAGAAAGAGTGAACCTAATAACAATAATTTCCAATTCAGAAATATTTGTTCATGTGGTTCTAATCTATTCAGGATGACTCAAACATGAATCCTGCCTTCAAGTTATTTAATAAGTGAAAAGAAAATCCTGAGAGCAAGGTCAACCCAATTTTCTTTTCCCTTCTGTAACAGACACTCTTAAGGTGATCCATGATCCCCCTCTTAAAACTCCTGCCCTTGAATTTGGGCAGGGACTTGTTTCTAACCCAAAGAATTTGGCAAAGGTGACAGGATGTCAGTGATCACCTGTATATGATTATATGAGTATGTTACATAAGATTGTAGTACCCATTTTAAGGGAGATTCTCTCCTTTGCTGGCTTTGAGTAACTAAATGGCCATGGTGGAGAATGCCATGTGACCAGGAATTGCAGGAAGCTTCTAGGACCTGAAGCTAGCCCCCAGCTGAGAGCCAGCATGAAACTGAAACCCTGAGTCCTATAACCACAAGGAACCAACAACCTGAGTAAGCTTGGAAACAGTGCCTTTCAGAGTCAAGCTTCAGTTGAGAGCTAAGTCCTGGCAAACAACTCAATAGAAGCTTTGTGAGACCTTTAGCAGAGGACTCAGGCAAGCTATACCCAGACTCCTGGTCCACAGAAATTGTGTGACCACAAATGCATGTTGTTTTAAACCACTAAGGTTATGGTGATATTTTTACAGAGCAATAGATAGCAATACACCTTCCATCTTACCTTATTCAAATAGTCCACATATCATAAAAGGTAAATGCAAATATTCTAAACATCAGATCACCACCGGCAACATGAAACTCCCAGCCGACACAACAGAATTAGTCACACTCTTTTGTACGACTCAAGCTCTAATTTGTTGCCAATATTGCCAGAATGGCTGGCTACCTGATTCAACAGATCAAAAACTAAAGATTAGCTGTATAGTCTTACCTTGTACATCCTCAGAGAACAAGCAGCTTCCCTTCCTGACTAAATGATCAGAATGAGCCACCAGGCTTATTAGGTGTGAATGGAAAATCTGAAGGGTCTAGGGGCACCACAGAGGTTGGTAGAGGACAAGTTTAAGGTGTAGCAGAAAACTGTCACTCCCACTTAGTCAAAGAAAGTAAAAATAAATATCTCCTACTAAAATATAGCTATCTTCTTTCATATTAAAAGCCACCTTATTTTAGCTTTATTAAGGTACAATTGATAAATAAAATTGTAAAATTTAAACTGTACAGCATGGTGATTTCATACACATAGACACTGTAAAAGGATTCCCACAATCAAGTTAATTAACACATCCGTCACCTCACATATATACCTCTTTTTTTTTAGCCATCTTTTTTAAAATGACAATAAGCCCATTTGGGGACACACATTCATTATACGTAAACTAGGGCTAGCCTACATACCATCTGAAGGTTCTTAGCATCATTCTTTCAGAAGTCCCATCATCACAGGCTCATTGTAGTGGAAATATTTCCACAAGAAATAGAAGTGATGTATTAGTACAATTTTATCAGGATCATAAATGTAACTAAAAACAATTAACAAGATTTATTTTTTTTTATTATTCAACAGTGAGAAAGAAAAAGCACTCAACTGTCACTGTTCTTACTTAATGCTCACTTTTTAAAGAGTAAATTCATTTAGTTACTTGTAAAACACAGAATGTGTGACAAAATATATGCTTAGAGTAATACAGTCTTCTCCTTTGTAAAAGAAGATTCACTACGTTATTTCATTTAATTTTTCTATGTATAGGAGAAGTGGATCAATAACGTGTTTCCAAATGGGCAGCTAATTAAATTAACTTTTACTGCATATTTAAGAGAGTTATTTTCATTTCCTTTAATTACACACAATAAAAAAAAGGCTTTTTGCAAATCATTAACAGTTAAGAAGTACTTTCATTGACAATTTAGGCAGATAAAATATTCATGGCTGTCTGAGAAAATCATTCCTGTAACATTAGTAAATGCATAATCACATTTTCAAAATTGAGGAAATAAAAGCAAAATCATTGGAAAGAATATACATTTACTCTAAATAAAGCTTGAGAACATGCCCAGAGATGAGTATGCAAAGCATAACTCGGCTATGCTCCCACGGTGCCTGGAGGTATCTCTCTCTGGATGCTGTGTGTGAACATCTGGGTCAGACCTATGGCTGAAACAACAATGTTCTAAATAGGGCATGAGAATAAACGAAATGTACAATAATGTAAACCAACATAACTCCTGGATACAAAGAGGCACTAATGTGACAATGTTTAAAACCAGCATACAGAGGTGGAAAATAAAACAAAAACATTTTAAGGCTTCCGGGGGGAAAAAAGCAGAGTAAATTAAGGATAACCTACAGATCTCTATTCTTGCCTCAGTCAGGGACAAGAGTCACACACTAGTCTCTCACATTCTACTTCCAGTTATGAGTAAACACCTCATGGACCAAACTCATGAACATTCAGCCCACAGTACAAAACAAGTAGAGAGGTCTCACCCTAAAATGGTTATTCTATCCTATTTGCTGTAATTCCTTCAAGAGGCCTCTGGATCTCTGCTTTTTTACACCTATAATATGTACCAATAATTGACTTAATAATGTATCTCTGCTACTAAGACATACAATAATATGGCTGGCCAAGACTGCACTATGACTTGTATTAAGCATCTCATATTCAACAGAATGACCTAAATAGGCTCCAAATTACATAAGATAGGCTCTTTATCTACAGAATGGTTAAAAAATAGTTTTAAAAAATTCATAAAGTTGTGGTAAGGAGTAAATAAGGTAATTCATGTAAATTTTTCCTGTGAAGTGCCAGATAGTAAATATTTTAGGTTTGGCAGGCCACATAGCCTCTTCAAGAGCTATCCAACGTCATGGCGTGAAAGCAGCCATAGACAATACATAAATGAATGGGTATGGCTGTGTTCCAGTAAAATGTTATTTATAAAAAGCAAGCTATAGGCTGGATTTAAACCACAGCCCATAATTTGCCAACTGCTGACAGAAAAGTCTCAGATGACCCCCACACCTCAAATCTTTCTCAAGTCTAATAAGCAGCTGGAAAATGTGCCTTTGGTAGAGAAGGAAGAAAGCCTAATAATTTTTATTCTGTCTTTAAATTACCAAGAGCAGGTACTAGCTTCGACCTAAGGATTCATGTGACTCCCTGAATGAACAGAGATACTATGGTAGACAACAAATGAAGAAAAATTAAGATGGTCAATAATTTAAACCAACAACAAATAGTTATTGAAAATCATTAGACCCACACAAATTCTTTCTGAACTAAAAATGCTATATTTTTCCTGCAATATTTAATAATACATATCCTTTCCTCTCCTACTTTTCCACTCTTTCTGTTGCTTACCTTGTATGAATACAGATAAAACAAGCAGCTAATGGTAGTAACAGCTTCCTAACTAGTCTCCCTGCTTCCAGGAATGATCTATCTAAAACACAGTCCTATTCCAATTATAATAAATTGCTAGCTTAGTGATGGTTAAGTCTATGGACTCTTGGGTCAGAGAGAACTGAGTATGAGTCTAGACTCTTATCATTTACTGGCTGTGTGACTGTGGGCAAGTTATTTAACCTCTCCAAGTTTCATTTCTTTATCTACAGAATGGTTAAAAAATAGTAAAAAGATTCATAAAGTTGTGGTAAGGAGTAAATAAGGTAATTCATGTAAAGCACTTATCAAAATACCTGATACAGTAAAAACATTCAATAAATATATGCTATGATTATAGTAACTGTGGAGGGTTTAAAACAGTCTGCATAAAAATATAAAATAGATACACAACAAGGTCACACTGTATAGCACAGGGAACTATATTTAATATCTTATAAAAAAATAAAACAATCTGTAAATTCTTTGACACTCCTTCTATTGAGAGGTAGGATCTATGTGCCCTCCCCCTGAATTAGGTCAGCCTTGGTAAGTTGCTTGTAACTATGCAAATACAACAGAGGTGACACTGTGTGATTTCTGAGGCTAGGTCAGAAAAGGCCAGACAACTTTACTTAGGTCTCTTGAAACACTCACTCTTAGGCCACATAAGAAATCCAAGTACTTTGACACTGCCACGTTGAAGAGACTATATGTAAGCATTTCAATCAACAGCTCAGTCTAGCACCCACCTGACAAAACCTGCTGCCAGCATGTAAGTAAACCACCTTGGTCAACCAACCCACTTGAGACTGCAGATGTCCACAGCCAATATCTGACTGCAACCATATGATCCACAAAATTGTGAGCAGAGCAAAATTTTATTTTAAACAATTAAGTTTTGGGTAATTTGGAAGGCAATAGTAGTAACCAAAACAGGATTTTACTACAAGAAGTGCTCTAACAAAAATCTAAAACTGTGGTATTAGTCACGTCCTTCAGCAGCCTCACAGATAACCCCAAGATAAAGATGAACCAGGCTTGATGAGGTTTATGGTAGTGACTTTTGTCTAACGGAGTAAACAACATCCACAGAAAGACCACAAAACTTCTAAGGGAACTGTATTAACAAATGTATTCCCAGCTTAAACTGAAATGGATGGGGAAAAGTACAAAATGAAAAGAGGACTTTGGACACCCAACTTTCTATGGGTAAGAGGTAGGCTTAGAAATCTATCCAACTGTAAAAAGAGGTCATTTCTTAAGGAAAAAAAAAATGAATGATTCAGAAGGAAGAATCAAGAACCCAAAGAGCAGAACCAAGAACAACCAAGAACAATTCTAATAAGCAGTACTGAGTCCTAATCAAGAAAATGGCAACACATGGACAGCTGGATTTCAAAATTGCTAAGTACCATTCATTTCTCCCCTTTTACAATAGGAATGTCTATCATGATTTATCCTATTCCTGCATCACTACTGTATAGTGGCTATGTGGAGAGAGAGAACTTACCTTTTTGGTTCACAGGAATCATACCTGAGGAACTGAACATTAGGAACCTCATGTGCACATGGAGTTGATTTAGATGATCAGATCCTAAGATCCTGCCAGAATAGATAAGCCTTTGGAGTGGAGGAGTACTTGGGAGAGAATGAATTTCACATTTGAGAGAATTATAAATAATTTGTGACAAGAGGAAAGACTGTAATAGCTTTAAAACATGTCTGCAAAATTCTGACAATTCTCTCATCAAAAGATAAAGTCCATATCCCCTCCCTTTCAATTCAGGCCAGTTTTAGTGACTAGCTTGTAACAATAAAATGCAGCACAAGTGACACTATTATAACTTTCAAGGCTTAGTCAGGGAAGGCCATGGAGTTTCTGTTTGATTCTCTTGAGACACTTGCTCTGAGCAAAGCCTGTCTCCATGTATAAAAGTCTGACTACCCTAAAAACACCATGCTGGAGAGGCCACATGTAGTTGCTCTGGCCAGTATCAAAGCTGAGTGCCCACCAATAGCCAGCATCAACACCAGCCATTTGAGTGAGCCAGATCAGATACCAAGCCCACCTGAACCTTCATACAGCTTTAGCCCCAGATGACATCCACTGCAACCGAATGAGAGACCCCAAAAGAGGACTTCCCAGTGGACAGATCACTGCCGAACAAAAAATTACTGGCCCACGAAAACATGAGCAATATATAATAGCTGCTTTGATCTTATAAATTGTACATAATTTGTTATGCAACAGTAGTAAGGAAAACAATCATGATAATGTCACTCTCCTTCAGTGGCTTCCCATTATTCTTAGAATAAAGTCAAATTCCTTTGATATAATTTATATGGTCCCACATGATCTAGTCCACTTACCTTGATGCTTAGCTAGTGGTCTTAGCTTGGATGTCACTTCTTCAAAAAAGTCTTCCTCTTAACATCCAAGAATGGGGTAGGGACCCTTTCTAAGCATTCCTATAGTATTCTCTACTTTTTCTATCACAGCACTTGCTATGCTACATATTTACTTACATTATCTCTCAGTAGACTTCATATCCTCCAGGTAGGAATCACTTTATTGACCAACATGAGGCCAATACTCAGTGCATCTGATAATCATTCATATAGTTTTGTTAATTGTGAATAACAATATTATAGGCTAGAAAAAACAGAAATAACTCTAATAACAAAAGCAAGACAGACTAGAATAAGATAGTAATGTAGATATAAACAATATACTGTAAGAGAATGGGGATGGGAAGACCTCTCTGAAAGGAGAATTTCAGTAAGAACTGGCACAGAATCAAGACAGGAAAGTTTATTTTTAAAGAATTAAACTTTAAAATTTAAAGGATATGTAAAATTTAAAGAATAACTAATGCTCAGCTCCCACAGGCACAAGAATTTGTTTATAAGTCTATTCTATACTTGCTCAAAGCAGTTTGAAAATATCTCAGATTAAATTCTGTTTTGAGATCTACTATTTAAACTAGGTCTACCTCCCAGAATGTGGTAATCAACTCAAAAAACTGTTCCAGACATACTAATTTTCATCAAAGATCATGAAACTAACGAAGTCTTAATTTAACTTTTTTAAATACATATTTCAACATACTTGACTTCCTGATTAATACCCAACAACAGTTTGCTAAATGAATAAATGAATGGAAGTAAGAGAGTAAATGGCTTTATCATAGATACTGATACTCTTTTCCTTGCCCTACAAGCACTATTATTTAAAATGAATTACTAAAGCTCTAGCAAAATCAGATACAAAAGTATTACTATGAAAGAAAAGCCTGGCGAATTAGAGTTCATTAAAATTAAAACTTCTATATATCAAAACACACCATTAAAAAGCAGAAAACCAACTATAGATAGACAGAAAACATTCACAACACATATATTAAAAGTTCCTTCCTGTAAATCAATAAAACAACCCAATAAAAAAAATAGGCAAAAGACTCTGTGGGAATTTGTAACATATAGCTACAAATTCCTCCTATTCTGCTAAGTACAACCCTTTGCAATGTGACAGCTGCTCCTTCAATCAAGAAGTGGAGTCTACTCCTCCATACCTCGAATCTGGGCTGCTCAAAATTTACATTGATCAAAATAATGTGAGGGAAGTATGTTATGTAACTTCCAAGGCTTATTCTTAAAAGATCTTGCAGCTTCCACTTTTCCCTCTTGGAACACTAGCCTGAGACTGCTATGTAAAGAAGCTGTATGAGTTTACTGGAGAATGAAAGGTCATAGGAAAGAAAACCAAGGTGTCCTAGCCATAGACGACACCAACTGATAGACAAGTGAGTGAGGCCATCTTGGGCCTTCTAGCCCAAGAGGCCACCCAGATGTATGTAGCTGCATGAATGATCCAGACAAAATCAGGAGAGGAAATTCCCAGCCAACCCATATAACTGTGAAAAAATAAACTGTTGTTGGTTTAAGCAGCAACAAATAACTGAAACAAACATGATAGGCATTTCATAAAAGAGGATATCCAAATGACCAATAAGTATAGGTGTAATGTAAATGTAAAGGTGCTCAACATCATCACTTATCCGGGTAATACAAATTAAAATACAATGAGATACCATAACACACCCACCAGTATAACTAAAATTCAAAAAGTTGACAATATCAAGTGTCATCAAGGCTGTGGAGTACTGACACTTTGTACATTGCTTTGGAGAATGTAGATTTGTACAAACTTTATGAAAAGCTAATTGGCAATATTTAGTAAAACTAAAAGTATGCCTACTCTGTAGACCAGAAATTCTACTTCTACGTTTATAACCAACAGAAATGCATATATATGTGTGTGTACACACACCAAAACACATAGGATTTTCATAGAAGCACTATTCATAATGGCCCAAATCCATAAACAACTCAGTTCTTCACCAACAGTGAAATGGATGAACTGTGGTATATTTATACAATAAAATTACACAACAGTTAAAAGTAACTACTACTCACTGTGCTGTACCCCAGAAATTGACACAACATTGTACACTGACTATATTTCAACTAAAAAAAAAGAACTACTACTATTTGCAACACCAGGCAGAGATCTCAAAAATGAGTAAAATAAGCTAAACAAAAAAGACTAATTAAAATTTCAAAAACAAAGTCAAAACTAATATGAAGATAGAAGTCTTAACAGTAGTTACCTCTCAAGCGTTGCCCATTAACTGGGAAAGGGCATAAGGCAGTTTATGGGTATTGGAAATGTTCTCTATCTTGACTTGCGTTCAATGAATTGTACACAGGATCTGTGTACTTCACTATATGCTATACCTTGTAAAAATTGCTTAAATATTCTGCAAAACAGTTTACCATTCTAATGGCACAGAAATAATACAGAGAGTAAATGTATCACAGCCTACATAAAAAAAGCAAGAAAAAAACTCCCGTTAGACCCTCTTTTGACCTTTGGTGATATTACAAACCACGACAGCTGAAATGCAGGTGTGCAGGGATTAGCAATAAACTAATGACTGCCTTAGTGCCAACCTAAGTTGGCACACAAATTATCTAAACCACTTACATTAGGCTGAAAGTAAATGGCTTTTAAGAATAATACTTCTGTCATTTATGTTGCTCAACCAAATTTACATGAAACAATCTCATAGGTTTGAATTTTATTAACACATACATTAAAATATAATTATCTCATAATTATCTGTTTGAGACTCAACACTTAAAGTAAATACCCTGGAGTTACGTCAAAGTCAGAAGATCTGTGAACTGTATTTGGCCCATCTACATAGTCAGATTAGATGAGTGGAAATCACATATTGCTAATTAGATCACTGTTGTAAGTTCCAGCCTTGCAGGAATAAGTGCCATGAAGAAAACTAACGTCCTTTGACTTAGGCATAACAAAGCTTCCCACTGTCTGACAGGTTTTATCAGAAAAATCAAGAGAGGAGAGAAGAGACAGTGTAAGTAGTCAGGACTGCATAACCACTACAAGCATAATGATTTAAAGCATACTGAATTGATGCTATAATTGTTTTTAATCTCCTAAATAAATTAATGACATATATAATGATTTTATTATATGAAATCAGGATACCATATAAAAATTAAAATTATATTTGAGTTATTAAAATGTAGAAGGAAAAAACTAGCAGAGAAATTTGGCGAAACTGATAAACCCAAGAACCGTGTCTCAATTAAGATTACTTGTATTTTCTCTTTATATCATATACTTAAATTGTATTCTTGTCTTCTCCAAACTGCAACTGCATTAATAGAGATTCCCAAATCTACTTGATGGACCTGTTATGGTGATTAAATGAGGCAATGTAGTAAATAAAAGAAACTTAGAAAAATTATTATTTTACAATTCAGTGATTGCCCTAAAGCATATGATTACTGGCAAACTTAATTGAAAACTAAGTGTTCTAATACTAACTACTAGATATGTCTCAAGTTTAATAATTCCTTTAAAAAAAGTGATACTTAGAATAAAATCTTGAGAAGACTAATCCACAATACAACTTTCTTAATGCATCCAATTTGCTATGAGAAATACACTGAAATATTTAAGATTGACTTGAAGGTGCTTCAAATTTCAAACTACCAATTTAAAAATCATGTAAGAGAAAGCATATTCAAACATAATAATACAAAGCAAAAAGTGATGTGAGTCATCAGAAGATACAGATAAAGTGGAACCAGAGTTTGAAGAATGACTTCCACTTGAGATAAAGAAACGCATTATCAAGGATTTGAATGATTTGAACTGAGCTTTTAAAGACAGACAGTATTAGAGCATGTAGCATCATGGTAGGTTTCAGTAAAGAAAAAAAAAAAAGAGGCAACAGCATAAGCCTTCATAACTGCAATGAGATCATAACATATGCGTAATTATTTATTTAACATCTCTCCTCCCAACTAGACTTCAAGTTTTGAAGGGCTGAGACTATCACTTTTTCCATTGTATTTCTAGTACCTAGCAGAGTATCTGGCACATAGAACATATTTAGTGAATATTTGTTAAATAAATGAGTAACAAACAGAGGCAAGAAAGTAACAACTTACCTACAAAATAAAGAAGAAAGGAAGATACAGCTTAATCTATTAGCTGAGGAAAGATTATTTAGAGTCAAATCACGAAAGAATTTGAAAATCAAACTAGGAAACTTTTACTTTATTTGGTTGGCAATTAGGAGTCACTGAAGTTTTTAAGGAGTGCAGTGATATAACCAGGTCCTGATGTTGTTCCTAATGGGATAGAGACCACAGTTTATTTTATTCATAAAAAAATAACATGTAGAAGCAAAGTAAATGTCACCTGTGATTTAGAGGAATGGGAGTTGGACTCAAAGCAAGACACATGGCTTCCAGACATGATGGGATTTCTCACAAGCTGCAGGACCTCTCTGAACTGCTTCATCTGAGGACTTTACCACTGGGTTGTTTTGGGATTAAGAAGGACTTTACCATGGATTGTTTTAGATTAATGAATCTAAAAAATACTGTATACTCAAATACTTTGAGAATGACACCTATAAATATTTCTGTTGGATACTATGGGTATTTAGAAGAGGTAGGGGATAGAAATACATGAAGTACTATCAGCAGAGCCAACCCATATTGCAACAACCCACCATGAGAAGCAGAGCCACGTAACCACCAAGCCTAAACCACCCTGCTGAGCCCAGCCTAAATCAGCACTTGTATGAATGATAGTGAATGTTTTTAAGCCACTGAGTTTGGGACAGTTTGTTAGGAAGCAATACCTATATGATGTCTACAGGTAAATGGCCAAGGAGCACATCTGGCTCTTTAGGAAGAGCCTTATACTAAGAAAGATGTCTAGGAAAATTAAGTTGGATTGCCCCAGCTGTTTCCTTCATATCCCTGTTTCTTTCTTTACCTCTTCTGGTTCCCTGCAATAGCTCCTGAGTTCAATTCCAATACTGGTAGCTAGATTTGTGAAGAAAACAGAGAGCCAGAACAAAGAAAGAAGGGGGGAAAAACTGAATCATATAGTATTACACAAAAAAAGAAAGAATTTCAAGAGAGAAAATCAAGTATGTACAATACAAAACACCAAAGAAAGTGAGAGTATAGAAGAGTTCCTTAGGTGTAGTAAGGAAGAGTTTGCTAGTTCATCAGAAAGTTGTTTTGGGGCATGAGAGACAGAAGTAGAAGCATTCAGAAAACAGTGAGTTGTGTATAAATTGAGACACTGAGTTTATATAATCTAGTTTAAAAGTTTAGTTTAGAAGTAAGAAATAGGACAACAACTAGTGGGGCAGGAAATGGAACTTATTTCTTAATATGGGAGATCTGTGTTGTATTAGTTTTCTATTGCTACATAATAAATTATCACAAACTTATTATTTCCATTTTGTAGGTCAGAAGTCCACGTGGGCTTAGCTGGGTTCTCTATTTAGTATTTCACAAGGATAAAATCAAGGTATCAACTTGACTGGGATCTTAACTACAGGCTCTGGGGAAGGACCTACTTCCTTGCTAATTCAGGTTGTTTGCAGAATTCAGTTCCATGCAACTACAAGACTAAGGCCCCATTTCCTTGCTAACTATTGGCTGGAAGCTGCTCTCCATTCTTTGCATGTATTCCCTTCCATCTTCAAGCTAGCAACAATAAAATGGATCCTTCTTGTGTTTTGAATCTTTAGCTACCCCTCCTTCTACCAACTTGGGAAAACTACTTTCTAAAGGGTTCATGTGACTATATTAGGCCTATCTAGATAATCTCCCTATCTTAAGGTCAACTGACTAGTAACCTTAATTTTATCTCAAAATCTCTTTTGCTATAGAACCTAATGTAATCAAGGGAGTAACAGCCATCATATTCACAGTCCTAGGGATTATCTTAGTGGCACATTTTAGGATTTTGCCTCACACAGACAGTTAGAAAAGGATACAAAAGCTAAAAGATTTTAAACATCAGATTCTTGTATTACATAAATTACCAATAATTAGGAAGGAAAGAAAAGGGAAAAGTACACCATCCAAGCCACATTAAAAAAGAAGGATGCCTTTTTCTTGTAGATTGAAAGAATGATAAAAAGGGAGAGGGAGGAGGCAAAAGATAGCATTTATGCCAGCTATTTACTTTGCCAAAATTAGTACCATTTTAATTTAGATAAAAAGAGACATATTCTCATATTCTGGTTCTCTGAAAAAGTTCTTCCAGATGGTCACACTTCCCTAGAGTGACAGCATCCAATGTAGCCTTACACATATTGGGAATTCAATTAAACATTGCTGACCATCTGATTGAGAATTCAGTCTGGAGTAGCTGACTCAATACAAACATATGGCTTAGTCCCCATCAAAGGAAAAATCAAGTCACTGTATTCTCCTCTCCAACACTGCACCTCCTTTGCAATGTGGGAGAAAACAGACGTGCACTAATAAAAATAGACCATGTAACAAGGATTAGGGAGCAGGCAAACTATAGAATACAAAATTTCTCTAATTTTATTATAAAATCAGAATTCTTCAGCTAAAGATCAACACTGAGATATTTCTTTAATTCAATTCAATTCAATCAATGCTTACTGAGCAATACTTCAGGATGTTTAAGTTGAGGAAGATACAATCTGAGTTCACATTGCTAAAGGAGGGGGGGATAACAGAAATATACAAATGACTATAAAGTGAGGTTGAGTGATATTACGTGTTAAAAGTGAAGAGAAGGGAAGAAAACAATATTAAGCCACTTTTAACCCTGAAAAGAACCATATGAAATGTTTATAGATAAGAAAAATAAAGGCTCAGACAGGGATAAAAACATTTTTTCAAGGTCACATAGCAAGTATATAGCAGGGTATAGATTCAAATTCAGGACTAACTGACCCAAAAACTCAATCTCTCCCAAAGGACAGAAAAGTCATCTCTGGTTGGCTAGTTGGATGGGGTTTGGAAACTGGTGGAGAGAAAAGTAGGAACAGTTTCTTAGGGAAGCAGTTATTTCAGGTAGAACTTGGAAATATATATACAATTTTGAAAAGCTGAGATGTTAAAGAGGGAGAACAATTCCGGGGAAAACAGCACAGGGTCAATATTTGGAGAACATACTGACTTAGTTACTTACTTAGTTCAGATAATGTACAGCACAAACTCTTTACAAATAAACATTAAATTAGACACATATTTTAGAGCCCAAATATTGGGGTTAAGAGACCAGTTCATTAGTCCAGGCAAGAGTCTAAACTAGGATCTCAGCAGTTAAAAAGGAGAACGGGGACTGACGTGAGGGGCAATATGGGAAATTACTCTTTATTTTACTCTCATTTAAGGGGGAAAAGGCAGGGAATTTCAATAAATGAGTTTGAATTAGGAAAGGGAAATTATCCCTGTCCCACCTCCTCCCTCTAGAAGTCGAGACGTTGGCAAATTACAGCCCCCAGGCAAAATCCATCCCATCCTCTGTTTTTGTAAATGAAGTTCTACTGAAACATAGTCATGCCCAGTCATTCATGAACTGTCAATGACTGCTTTCTTCTTAACAACAGCAAAAACTGGCCAATAAAGCCCAAAATACTTACTCTCTAGCCCTTAACAGAAAAAAATCTGCCAAAATTTGCTTTAGTCCCATACCTCACAAATCCCTGTTCCAACTCTTTTAGTAGTTTGTTCTGGTCTAAATATGAAGCATATGTGGCTATTTCTTGATTGATCAACTTCCAAGATTATCATTTTAATTTCTATTAGAGTAATTGAGAATTTGGCTCTCTTACACCATCAGCCTTCCTCTCCACTTCCCCCACAACACACACACACTTTTCTCTCCCAATATAAATATATATTTAAATCAGTAGTCAGTGTTTAAAACATGACTATGACTACATATTCTTCATTACTGAGCCAGATAATGTAATGAATATTGTTTCCATACTTAGAAAAACGTCTTTCTTAAGGTAATAATTATCATTTGTTTCATTTGCTTAGTTTTCCTTTAACTATCACTATTCTTCCAAGTCCAACAACACATTTGTTAACTGTCGATTTTTTCAAATATTCAAATATACCAACTACTTCATTGCTTCTATTTGTTCCTCTCAAAACCCTTCCTAGTCCTCCATCCTTTTCCTCCATCTAGACTAGTTGCTCTCTAAGCCTAATGAACAGGTATTTTCATGGAACCTCTTTTCTCTGACTTCTTATACTGAATCCTCTGTTTTCTGCATCCTCTATCTTTCTCTTTATTGATTTTCTCCTTTGTTTTTTGCGAGTTCATCCTCCAGAAGCCTTCTATGAAAGGACATATAAGATATAAATGCTTTAATCCTTCTATGTCTTCATATCTAATTAATAGTTTGACTGAATAAAGAAATCAAGCTGAAAATGTTTGACAATTCAAAGAAAAAATTATAAACTTGTCTGAAGGAGTTTTCAATGTATATTGATGTAATAAATTAGAAAAAAAGAAATCAAGCTGAAAATGATTTCGCCTCAATTTTGAAAGCTTTGCACCACTGTCTTCTACAATCCAATATTACTACTAAAAGTTTGATTTCATTCTGATTTCCGTTCATTCCTGTGTGATTTGTTTTTATGGGTTTTTTCTTCTTTTGTTGTCTAGAGCCTGCACAAAGCTTTTAGGATCTTATTTAAATCTATGATGTTTAAATTTCAACATGATGTGGCGTCATAGTCTTTTCTCATTCACTATGCTGCATACTTGGGAAGCTTTTTCAGACTAGAGATTTTTATCCTCCAGTACTAGGAAATTTGCTCATAATATTTCTTTGATAATTTCCTTCAGAACTTTTTCTTGTTCTCAATTTGTATCAGTTGTCTACAGCCACAATAAAGATACCTAATAAACCATCCTAAAATTCAGTGGCTTAAAACAATAACCATTTATTATTGCTCTGGATTCTACCAGTCAGCGAGGCAAGATTGGTCAACAGATTCTGGCTGAGTTTGTTAGGCAGTTCTTTCTGGTCTTTTTTTTTTTTTTTTTTTAACATTTTTTATTGATTTATAATCATTTTACAATGTTGTGTCAAATTCCAGTGTTCAGCACAATTTTTCAGTTATTCATGGACATATGCACACTCATTGTCACATTTTTTTCTCTGTGACTTATCATAACATTTTGTGTATATTTCCCTGTGCTATACAGTGTAGTCTATTCTACAATTTTGAAATCCCAGTCAACCCTTCCCACGCTCTGCCCCCCTGGTAACCACAAGTCTGTATTCTCTATCTGTGAGTCTATTTCTGTCCTTTATTTACGCTTTGTTTTTGTTTGTTTGTTTGTTTTTGTTTTTGTTTTTTAGATTCCACATATGAGCGATCTCATATGGTATTTTTCTTTCTCTTTCTGGCTTACTTCACTTAGAATGACATTCTCCAGGAGCATCCATGTTGCTGCAAATGGCATTATGTTGTCGGTTTTTATGGCTGAGTAGTATTCCATTGTATAAATATACCACCTCTTCTTTATCCAGTCACCTATTGATGGACATTTAGGCTGTTTCCATGTTTTGGCTGTTGTAAATAGTGCTGCTATGAACATTGGGGTGCAGGTATCATCCTGAAGTAGATTTCCTTCTGGATACAAACCCAGGAGTGGGATTCCTGGGTCATATGGTAAGTCTATTCCTAGTCTTTTGAGGAATCTCCACACTGTTTTCCACAGTGGCTGCACCAAACTGCATTCCCACCAGCAGTGTACGAGGGTTCCCCTTTCTCCACAGCCTCTCCAGCATTTGTCATTTGTGGATTTTTGAATGACGGCCATTCTGACTGGTGTGAGGTGATACCTCATTGTAGTTTTGATTTGCATTTCTCTGATAATGAGTGATATTGAGCATTTTTTCATGTGCTTTTTGATCATTTGTATGTCTTCCTTGGAGAATTGCTTGTTTAGGTCTTCTGCCCATTTTTGGATTGGGTTGTTTATTTTTTTCTTACTGAGTCGTATGAGCTGCTTATATATTCTGGAGATCAAGCCTTTGTCGGTTTCACTTGCAAAAATTTTCTCCCATTCTGTATGTTGTCTTTTTGTTTTGCTTATGGTTTCCTTTGCTGTGCAGAAGCTTGTAAGTTTCATTAGGTCCCATTTGTTTTTTCTTGCTTTTATTTCTTCTAGGAGAAAATTTTTCAAATGTATGTCACATAACGTTTTGCCTATGTTTTCCTCTAGGAGGTTTATTGTATCTTGTCTTATGTTTAAGTCTTTAATCCATTTTGAGTTGATTTTTGTATATGGTGTAAGGGAGTGTTCTAGCTTCACTGTTTTACATGCTGCTGTCCAGTTTTCCCAACACCATTTGCTGAAGAGACTGTCTTTATTCCAATGTATATTCTTGCCTCCTTTGTCAAAGATGAGTTGACCAAAAGTTTGTGGGTTCATTTCTGGGCTCTCTATTCTGTTCCATTGGTCTATATGTCTGTTTTGGTACCAATACCATGCTGTCTTGATGACTGTAGCTCTATAGTATTGTCTGAAGTCTGGGAGAGTTATTCCTCCAGCCTCTTTCTTTCTCTTCAGTAATGCTTTGGCAATTCTAGGTCTTTGATGGTTCCATATGAATTTTATTATGATTTTTTCTAGTTCTGTGAAATATGTCCTGGGTAATTGGATAGGGATTGCATTAAATCTGTAGATTGCCTTGGGCAGTGTGACCATTTTAACAATGTTGATTCTTCCAATCCAAGAGCATGGAATATCTTTCCATTTTTTAAAGTCTTCTTTAATTTCCTTCATCAATGGTTTATAGTTTTCTGTGTATAATTCTTTCACCTCCTTGGTTAGATTTATTCCCAGATATTTTATAACTTTGGGTGCTATTTTAAAGGGGATTGTTTCTTTACTTTCTTCTTCTGTTGATTTATCGTTAGTGTAAAGAAATGCAACTGATTTTTGAACGTTAATTTTGTAACCTGCTACCTTGCTGAATTCTTCAATCAGCTCTAGTAGCTTTTGTGTGGACCTTTTAGGGTTTTCTATATATAGTACCATGTCATAAGCATATAATGATACTTTTACTCCTTCTTTTCCAATTTGGATCCCTTTTATTTCTTTCTCTTGCCTGACTGCTGTGGCTAGGACTTCCAGGACTATGTTGAATAGGAGTGGTGATAGTGGGCATCCTTGTCTTGTCCCAGATTTTAGTGGGAAGCTTTTGAGTTTTTCACCGTTGAGTACTATGCTGGCTGTAGGTTTGTCATATATAGCTTTTATTATGTTGAGATATGTTCCCTCTATACCCACTTTGGCGAGAGTTTTTATCATAAATGGGTGTTGAATTTTATCAAATGCTTTTTCTGCATCGATTGAGATGATCATGTGGTTTTTGTCCTTTCTCTTGTTGATGTGATGTATTACACTGATTGATTTGCGTATGTTGAACCAGCCTTGTGTCCCTGGGATGAACCCCACTTGGTCATGACGTATAATCTTTTTTATGTGTTGTTGGATTTTATTTGCTAAAATTTTGGTGAGGATTTTGGCGTCTATGTTCATCAGTGATATTGGTCTATAATTCTCTTTTTTTGTAGTGTCTTTGCCTGGTTTTGGTATCAGGGTGATGGTGGCTTCATAGAATGAGTTTGGGAGTATTCCCTCCTTTTCAATCTTCTGGAAGAGTTTGAGAAGGACTGGTATGAGTTCTTCTTTGTATGTTTGATAGAATTCCCCAGGGAAGCCGGCCAGTCCTGGACTTTTATTTGTAGGGAGGTTTTTAATTGCTATTTCTATTTCCTTTCTAGTGATCGGATTGTTCAAGTGTTCAGATTCTTCTTGATTCAGTTTTGGTGGACAGTATGTTTCCAGAAACTTGTCCATCTCCTCTAGGTTATCCAGTTTGGTTCCATATAGTTTTTCATAATATTCTCGTACGATATTCTGTATTTCTATTTTGTTTGTTGTAATTTCTCCATTTTCCTTTCTTATTTTGCTAATTTGTGCTCTCTCTTTTTTCTTCTTTGTGAGTTTGGCCAGAGGTTTGTCGATTTTATTTACTTTTCCAAAAAAACAGCTTTTGGTTTGGTTGATTTTTTCTATGGTCTTGTTAATCTCTATCGTATTTAATTCCTCTCTGATCTTTATTATTTCCTTCCTTCTGCTGCTTTTTGGGCCTTTTTGTTCTTCTTTTCTAATTCATTCAGGTGGTGGGTTAAATTGTTTATTTGAGATTGTTCTTCTTTTTTGAGGAAGGCCTGTATCGCTATAAACTTCCCTCTTAGCACTGCCTTTGCTGTGTCCCATAGGTTTTGAGTGGTTGTGCTTTCCTTATCATTTGTCTCAAGGTATTTTTTAATTTCAGCTTTGATTTCCTCATTGATCCATTGTTTTTTCAATAACATATTGTTTAATCTCCATGCTTTCCTTTTTTTCTCCTTTGTTTCTCTGTTGTTGATTTCCAGTTTCATGGCATTGTGGTCAGTAAAGATGCTTGAGGTAATTTCTATCTTCTTAAAATTCTTGAGGTTTCTTTTGTGCCCAAGTACATGATCGATCCTGGAAAATGTTCCATGGGCACTTGAAAAGAATGTATATCCTATTTTTGGGGGGTGTAATGCTCTGAAAATATCCACCAAGTCTAGTTTTTCTATTGTAGTATTTAATTTCTCTGTTGCCTTGTTTATTTTCTGCCTGAAAGATCTGTCTAGTGATGTTAATGCAGTGTTAAAATCTCCAACTATGATTGTATTCCCATCAATATCCCCCTTTATCTCTGTTAGCAATTCTTCTATGTACTTAGGTGCTCCTATATTGGGTGCATATATATTAATGAGTGTAATATCCTCATCTTGTATCACTCCTTTAATCATTATAAAGTGTCCTTCTTTATCTTTCTTTATGGCCTTTGTTTTAAAGTCTATTTTGTCTGAAATCAGTACTGCAACACCTGCTTTTTTAGCTTTTCCATTTGCATGGAATATCCTTTTCCATCCTTTCACTCTCAATCTATATGTGTCCTTCTCCCTAAAGTGGGTCTCTTGTATGCAGCATATTGAAGGTTCTTGCTTTATTATCCAGTCTGCCACTCTATGTCTTTTGACTGGAGCATTTAGTCCATTAACATTTACAGTACTTAATGATAGATGTGTGTTTATTGCCATTTTGAACTTATCTTTGCAGTTGATTTGGTATTTCCTCTTTGTTCCTTTCTTCTTCCTTTTGTGGTTTGGTAATTTTCCTTTGTATTATCATGGATTTTATTTAGTTTTTGTGACTCTCTTGTAAGTTTTTGGCTTGTGGTTACCCTTTTTTGTAAGTCTATTAGCCCATTACTATAACTGTTTTTATTAAACTGATAGTAACATGATCTCAAACCCATCCTACCGAGAACAAAAAATTTTAAAAAGAAAGAAAAAAAATTTTCTATATTTCCCTGCCTCCCTCTCCCACTCTCAGTGATTTGTATGTCTTCTTTTATAATTTCATGTTTACTTTATTTGCAATTCATGAGTTATCACCTTTCCAGTTGTGTGTTTCTCATTTCTGTAGCATCCTGCTGCTTTTCTATTTAGAATAGCCCTTCCAATATTTCTTTTAGCATGGGTTTAGTGTTGCTAAACTCCTGCAGCTTTTTTTTTGTCTGTGAAACTCTTTATTTCTCCTTCTATCCTCAAGGATAGCCTTGCTGGATAAAGGATCCTAGGGTGCATCTTTTTTTCATTCAGGACTTTGAATATATCTTGCCACTCCCTTCTGGCCTGTAGTGTTTGTGTAGAGAAATCAGCTGAGAGCCTTATGGGGGTTCCCTTGTAACTTACTCTTTGCTTTTCTCTTGCTGCCTTTAGAATCATTTCTTTATCCTTGACTCTGGCCATCTTGATTATGATATGTCTTGGTGTGGGTCTATTTGGGTTCTTCCTGTTTGGGACCCTCTGAGCTTCCTGTACTTGGATATCTGATTCCTTCTTTAAGTTTGGGAAGTTTTCAGTCAAGATTTCTTCAAAAACCTTTTCAATCCCCTTTGATCTTTCTTCTCCTTCTGGGACCCCTATTATGCGAAGATTGGGACGCTTTATATTATCCCATAGGTCCCTTATGCTATTTTCATTATTTTTTATTTGCTTCTCCTGTAGTTCTTCTGAATGGGTGCTTTCTATTGCTCTGTCTTCTAGATCACTAATTCGTTCCTCTGCATTATCTAGTCGGCTTTGCACAGCTATTAGATCATTCCTCATCTCTGTCAATGAGTTTACCCATTCTACTTGGCTCTTCTTTATAGCTTCAATTTCATTTTTGACATATTTTATATCTCTAAACACTATCTCTTTTAATTCCTTCAGCAATTCGATTACTCCTTTTTTGAAATCTTGATCTAGTAGGCTATCGATGTCTATTTCGTTGATCTTTCTTTCAGGGGATTTCTCTTGTTCTTTTAATTGGGAAAGGTTTTTCTGCTTCTTCATCTTGCTCATACCTCTTTGGCACTGTGGTTTATGGAGTATCAGTTGTTTATTTTGGTCCTTAAGGATTTTATCTATCTGATGCCTATTTAGGAATAGAACTTAGGAAAAAAAGAAAAAAAATAAGAGAGAGAGAGAAAGAATTTTAAAAGAAGGGAGAAAGAGGGTTTGAAAACAGTGTATAATGAATAATAGAAGAGTGAGTTGAAGCAGAGTATTAATCGGGTTGAGACGTCCTTTTGAAACCTTTACAAAAAAAGGGGGGGGGGAGATGAATAGATGTATTTGAAACCTGTGTCTAATCAATAGCAGGACATCAAAACCCAAGAGAAATAGAAATGAATTAAGAAGTAAAGATTAAGAGAGTAATAGAAAATAGAATAGGTAAAAACAGATTAAAAAAAAGGGGGGGGGGTTGTCGGTGTTCTCCTGGAGTCTGTGTGCTTTTAATGTGAAGTCTTTCTGTCTTCGTCCTGTTTTGGAAGCTCAGCTTGCTGTTTTCAGAGGCCCTCCGTTGGCACCCTCTTCTGTGCTGCTCCCAGCACCTGTCAGCAAGCACATCGCGCCTCCTCCTAACACTGGGTCAGGTGCAGCTCTCTGCTGTGGGCGGGCGGGTCGCTGCCCCTCCGGATGCCGCAGTCAGATGTTGCAGACTGGCCGGGTAGGAGGGCGGGTCGTGCCCCCTCCCAGCACCTCGGTCAGGGGCTGCGTTCCTGCCCGAAAGGCGGGGGGCCGCTCTCGCTCTACCTGCGGCGCCGCTGCATGTAGCTCCGCTGCTCTGTGCGGCTGCGCGCTCCGCCGGCGCGCCGCCCTGGTCAGCGAGCCGCGGGTGCGCTCGGGGAAGACCGAGGGACAGCCCTGTCCCTGCTCCGAGCCAAAACCCAGCTCCTTGTTTGTCTTTGTGGAGCAAGTTCTCTGAGCGACCAGGATGGAAGGATCCTATCTGCCCCGGGCTGCAGGCCAGTCTCAGTCTGGCCTTTGAGGCTGCTAAGCCCTGCGGTGCGGATGCAGGTTTCGCCCCCGCCCCCGCCTGAGTGCTCAGCGCGGAGGATATGGCGGCTGTGCCTGAGCCCCGCCTCTCTTCCCCCGAAAACTTTCCGCGGGTTTTCAGAGATGGGGGTGTGCACCCTTCCCCCGAGAGCACCTCAACCTTGCTGTTTTATGGAGGGCCCAGGTTGTTCTGCCCTGTGCACCCACAGCCACAGCGCGCAGCCCCTGGCGTTCCCCCGGGGCTGCCTCCGTGCAGCCACTTCCGTCCTCCGCCCGGCTTGTGCAGCCTGGCCCTGCCCGCTGCTGCCGGCCCGCGTCTCAGGCTGGGTGTCGGGGGGAAGCTCTGTGCCCGTTTAACTTAGTTCTGTTAGTCAAGGGCTGCTCTGTACAGATCCGAGCCTCGGAGGCTCCCCCTCCGTCCCGCTGGCCTCTCAGTTGGAGAGGGGAGACCCAGCGAGCGAGCGCCAGTCCTCCTTTGCCGCTCCCTCCCCGCGGGACCCGTCCAGCACTGCTTTGCCTTTTGTTCTTTCTTTTTTCCTTTTCTCCTACCAGATTTTTGGCGTCTTTATCTTTTGAAGAGGGCGATGTTCTGTCGGAGTTCCGCAGGTGCTGTGGTTGGCTGAGTGGGTCTGTAGATGTGGGTCTTGGTGTATTTGTGGGAGAGGGTGACCTGCGAGCGTCCTTCTACTCCGTCATCTTCTCCCAGTTCTTTCTGGTCTTGGCTGGGCGTCACCCACATATTTGTGGTAGGCTGGCCATTAACTGAATTAAGATGAAATTAGTAAGACAAAACCCTGTTCCATGAATCTTATCCTTTAGCAGAATAGCTCAAGCATATCCTCATGATAATCACAAAGGTTTCAGACAGGCAGCAAAAAAGTACTTTACATTTGTGTCAAATTTTCTACTGCTCATTGGCCAAATTAAGTCCCAAAGTCAAGTCCAAAGTAAGTGTCATAGAATACCAATAAAGAGCTTGGATACATGGATTCACATGTGGAACCCCTATTAGTCAGATCTTGAGCATGCTGAATTGATCCTCTAATTTTCTTTTTTATCCTCCTGCCCTCTGGTGCCTAACACAGTACTTCAGTAAATATTTCGGCAACTGAATGAGCTCATAATTTAGTCAATCTAAATGTATGTTCTCTGCAACTCAAGTTATAGGCTACTGGTTCATGTTTCTTGGTTTTTGTTTTTTTTCCCAGTGACTATGTAATGGCTCTTAAATGGCTGTTCTAGAAGTAGGCAACAGCTCCCAAAGTGACTACAGAAAGAAGAGATTAAATGCCAGGACTCCAGAGTTAGATAGGAGAAGATCTTTTAAAGGCTGCTCTGATATGCAGTGTCAAACCATACTGTCACCCCGGGTATAGGGAGAAATAGGAGATTAAGATTGGTCGGGCTGGGTTGGAGACCAGACTGTGTAGAGATCCAAGTCCAGAAAACAAAAGATTAGAGTCTTCCCATTTTCCATAGTGAGAAACAAGCCAGGGAGTTTGGGAACCGAATGGGGACAGCAGTGTCTTAGGAGGGAGGGAGCTAAGGACTTGAGGACCAGTATATTATAGCATTGTTGGGAAAAAGGCAAAGTCTCAATGGTCAAGGCAGACAAAAGGCCTGGGAACACAGTAGGTCAGACAGCAGAAGAGAGAATGAGCTTGAGCCTAAGGCAGGTTTTACTTGATTATTGAGCTTTTTACTATAGGTCTTAGAACGTGAGTAAAGTGCTTTTCATCCGGATTTTTCAACCTTGGCATTGACATTTTGGGCCAGATAGTTCTTTGTTGGGGGTAAGGCATGGCTGCCCTTAGCACTGTAGGATTGCTGCCACCTTGGCTTATGCCCACTAGATGCCAAAAAATCTCTTCAGACATTGCTGAGTGTCCCTTGGCAGGTAAAATCGCCGCTGGTTGAGAACAAATGATTAACAGGTGTTTGAATCAAATGGCCACTATTGACTAAATAAAGGGTGAAGAGGAACAGTGATTATGAGTGACTCTAAATGTTACATCTTTTCATATGAATTCCAAAAGAAATCAGGTCCAAAGGTAACCTAATCATGTTGGCATAGATGAAATAAATACCAAGAAGAAGAAGGCTTTGTATTTGCAAATGGCATGGAAATGTGAACTATTTTAGATTGTACCGGAGAAATAATGTTTGGAGAAAAGAGACTGGAGTTGACACAACCTAATATAATAGGTTTACAACTTAATATATAAGTCAGATATGTAAATAAATAATTCATAGACTGATTACAATCCAATTATCCTTATTTTATAGCTTTAAAAAAATAGAACGTCCTCAGAATTGACAAAAATAACAATCTCAAAATGAAAGTAAACAGAATGAATGAATGAGTAAATGAACAAGCAGATGGATAAATGAGAAACCAAGTACCAAACTAGTAAAGCTTTTTGGGGGGTCTTAGGAAAGGTGGTACACCACGTAAATGAGAGTTTCATTATTCTACTACATCTCCTTTCATTTTCCTTAAATGTCATTCTTACTATAAATGCTAATTAGTTTAGCATATATAATAAATTAATCTGGTGGTAGAAGAATTCTGCAACACAATTCCATGCTGAAAAATCTTATCTTCTCAGCTTTACAGATATGAAGCTTCTAAACAGACCTAACCAACTATTTTGTGCACAGACCAGACTGATACTGGGCTAGAGTGCACCACATAGCCTCTCCAGATATTTACAGTCAGTGTACATCTGATTGGTCAGTGTTTGTGCCTTAACAGTTGTTAAACAGTTTTAATGTCAGGTTTGGTTGGTACAGTCTCTCAATTTTAGAGCAACAAGCAGGGTTCCCAAGAAAAGAGATCATAACTAAATTATATTCTTTCTCCCTCTAAAGATATAAAAATAAAGTGCCCCCTCCACCATCACTGATAATTTTTCAGCACTGGGGAAAGAATATTAGCTTTTAAGTCAGGCAATTCTGGATTCCAAATCCAACTATTTCATACTTAGTCAAGTTACTTAATCCAGTTACTAAATTTCTCTGAGTCTCATTGTCCTGTAAACTAACACATGTATGGCAATGAGCACAGTGCCTAGGACATAACAGGTACTCTAAAAAAATGTTTAATTTTTCTCAGCACTGAGAGTGCTAACCAAACCTATGTTCTCAGTCAACAATTTCTCTCAAAGATACAATCCAAAAAGATATAGTCCAAACTATGTGTCATTAGTATGCCCTGTTTCATAATTATTTACTCATTTAGTTATTCAACAAATAATTGTCTGAAGGCCTTATATGTCCCAGGAATAAGGTAATAACATCTACAAAGCACTTTAAAAGATAACTAAGCCAAGGTTTCAGGCCTGAAGGAGCTCAGGGTCTAGAGGGAAGGCAAACATGCAAACCAACAATTACAATGCAGTATTCTAAGTGCCAAAAATATAGATGTATACAAGGTACAGGGATGCACAGAAGACAGAGATCAGGCAAAGCTTCCCAGAAGACATGGTTATGCTGGAATTGAGTCTAGGAGGATGAACAGGGCTTTTGCTCAGTATACAAGGGAAGGATGGTAACCCTGGGGGAACAACAATGGAAAGCCCATGATTCCTGCTAACAATGTCAAATACAGGAATCAGGTATGGTTGGAGGATGCTATTGCAGAAGACTGTTGGAAAATAAGGCAAGTTTGAAGGAGCCAAATCACAAAAGGCCTCAAATGATATTTCAAAGTTTGGACTTCATTCTTTAAGCACTGGAGAGTGACTGGTTTCTAAGTCAGAGAATAACATGTTTTAAAACAATTCCTCTTATGCAAGTAAGAAGAGAAAGGATCAAGGACGGCTCTAGGGTTTTTAGCTTAGATGAATGGTGCACTGTGGTTCCACTAACACAAAGGAGCCATACAAATGGCAGAGCAGAACTGCGGGTAAAGATAGTGAAAATTTCAAGTTTCATACCTCTGTTGAGGAGATGTTCAAAAGGCCATTGGGAATAATATGTTTGAAGTTCAAGAGAAAAAGCTAAAACAGAGATACTGATTTAAGATAGATACCTGGGAATAATTTTTAAGGAACAAACTTTTTAAAATAAATGTAATTTGTTTAGACTTCGCTCTCAACTTCAAAAAAAAGATTACAAATTAAAAACCTTAAATTACTGTCTATTTCACATATATTAAATTTTAACACAAAAACAATGAAGAGATGTCAACATATTTAATGAAAACAATAAACTCTTACCAAAGATAAGCATTTTATATTCATTTATTTATTGCTTTTTTAAAGAAGTCTACTAAATAATAAGGACATCCTCCTTACCTATAAAATTAATATATCTCCAAAATAATGTTCTAATGGCAAAAAAAAAAAAATACAGCATGCTTCATCTTCTGAATAAACAAGTGTGTTTAATTTCCTAAGTAAACATTTCTCATACTTGACACTGAACGGAGTCCAAATTCACTGAAGGAGTTAGGAAATTTCTAAAATCCCAGGAGCAATAACCCTTACCCAGAGAATCTAGTCAAGAGCTTATTATAAGGGACTAAAAATTCAATGTCATATCAAAATTTTAAGTAACATCATGCATCTCTATTTAATAAATTATTTCAAAACCAGGTCACAATTGACAGACACACTATCTTGGGCAGACGGGAGAGAGTGGATAAGCAGAGAAAATTTCCTTTTATCAACTGAAGCATGTCCACCAACTGTCGTATCTGGAAAACAGCCAAAATGAGCACTTTATTTGCAAAAAGAACAGAAGACTGTTAAAATATTATCAAAATGTGTGGTGTATAAAACGTGGAATGTAGAGAATTCTTTTAAGATTCCCGTTTATGGATATTTGGAAATGTTTCTAAGATATAGATTAAAAGCCTAAATCAATCCATGTAACAAGCTTTAAAAGCCAAAGGTAAAGCCCCTTGAATCCCTTGGATAAGCTTTACCCTTTTCTTCTAAACTATGACTATTTATGCAGGGTTAAAGTCCCTTTATACACTTCTAAGACAGTTATCTGGTGTCATAAGTATTTAATTGAATTAACCACATGAATTACCTTGAGAAAACCATGGTCAAACCATGTCTCTTTCTCTTCACCTTCTTTTCTTTATGTTTCCTAAATTTTCTGTTCCTATCATAGAGCATTTTCCAGTTTCTTGGCTACAGGGTTTATCAGCAAAACCTAATACAGCTGAGTTGC
Organism: Camelus bactrianus; assembly: GCF_048773025.1. Lineage (NCBI taxonomy): Eukaryota > Metazoa > Chordata > Mammalia > Artiodactyla > Camelidae > Camelus > Camelus bactrianus. The sequence continues at coordinate 35,735,658 of NC_133550.1, read as the reverse complement.
TAAGAAAAAACAGCTTAATTACTAAGGAAAGAAATCAGAGAGAAAAAAGAAAAGGAACCTAGAAACGCTAACAACTGAGAGGAAACAGTAAAACCTTGGACTTTGTCCAAATCCATATAAATTTACAACTCTAGATTAACATTCTCAATTCAGATCAGGGCCCATGGACAACTAAGAGTCACCAAGAGTTTTCTAAATGGACTTCTCACCAATCTAAAATAAATACATATTAAAATAGTAGTAGTAAAAGTAAGAGTTGGGATAATGTTCACAGCCAACAATCAGGGAAAAAGAGAAGGGTAGGCAATTATTTTGAGTAACTTTGCTATTAGAAACTCTCTGGCAGTTATAACACTGCTACTAACACCACGGTCATCCTGGACAAGGTGCCCAATTGTATCACACAGTATTCTGGCTCTTTAAAGGAGTGAGGGAAGAATATTCAGGAAATAGGAAAAATAAGGTGAAGAAAGACTTCTGGTCTGGGTGTATTCTCTCAAGAAGTTCACAAAATAGTCAAGGTAATACATTTTTTTCCGCATGCCCTTTTTCTGAGATTTTGTCACTTTCCGCCCCCCAACCACGAGGATCCCAAAGAGATCCAGCAGCCCCTAATATATGCTACACAATCCTGTCTGCCTGATCCTTGCTGCCTTGATTCCTGGTCTTTCCAACTCCTGGCAGTTCAACTTTTCCTTGATTCTACAAGATTTGTATAGTCCTTTAAACTCCTATTTCCCTGTAAAGAGCAAGCAAGCAAGACTTCTGAGGAAGGTTACATTAGACATGGATCTTGTACTCTTTTCCTCAACTGCTTTCCATCACAGAAACAATGTATGGAATACACTGCTGAGAAAATATGTGTCAATCCCAGATTCAAGAGTTTTGGAAGGATTCTGAATAGGTAGGAATGGGTAGAATACTCTGTATACTCCCACGTTCTGCTACCAAATGTCACAAACCGCAAAGTTCAAGAACGATTTCTATAAAAGCTCAAGAAATCCATAAAAATAGAAAGCCAAGATACAAAAAGGGATACTATGAAAAGGTCATATGTTATTAGAGGTGCTGCTGATGATAAGAAAAGATAAGAAGGTAAGAAAAGAGTAGGAATCATGATCTCTTCAGATCCCCGTATATTATCCTCCACAGTAAGTATGTTGTTTAAATCCAGGCCTCTTTGCTTCCCTTATGAGGTAGTAAAAACAAAATTCTAATCATCTTTCCATTGAACTTGTTTTCCCAGACCTAGAAAAGGAGAGCAGCAATTGATAATACTGCCTGCTGCTTATTTTTTCTTGGACTTGTCATGAAAATCTGAATGGTCTTTCAAAATACAGAATAGAACTGCAATGAGTTATTTCTGAAATGTTCCCAATTATTTTCTTCCCACCTTTTGCAAATAAGGAGGGTATTTCTCAGCTATATCAAATGCTTATTAAAGAGCTTCCTGGACATTGTCTCAGATTTGTTTCAAGGAATTATGGATTCCTGGCAATAATTTAAAGTCTGGGAGATACCCAGTATGAATTACCTCCTATCTTGGTTCATTTGGAGCAAAAATCATTTTTGTAAGGCCAGTGCAGATTTATCCTATTTTAAAATATACTTGGTCTATTTCCTAATATAATGTATTTGTAACATCTTAAAAATCATAATGGGAATATCATATAACAAGAAAAACCTACTTGCTGAAATCCTTATCTCTATCAAATTCTGCAAACTCAACTCCCTCAGCAAATGACAGTGCTTTTATAACTCTTTTTTCTGCAATATCATCATCTTACTGAAATTCTTGAGAATGCATTTCACTGACAATTATGATAAAGACTTTAGCTAAACAGAGCAAAAAATATATAAAGATTTTCTGTCTCTCAGTCAATCTGGAGGCCTACTACAAATCCACAACAACATACATAAAAGAAAAACTCATAAAAATGCAAAGTGCTGACCAACCTATCAAATTCTCATCATCTGTCCTCCAAAATGCAAAGAGAGACAGTGTTCAGGAGAACTGCCACACAGTACTCAAGCTTTGGTCATAATCTCCATGTTACTTAGAATTCTTAAATACCCAAAGCCTGATTTTCTTCCAGTACAAGGGTACAGGCATTGCTGACTTGGAGAGATTAGTAGTAGTAGAAGTAGTGGTAGTAGTGGTGGTGGTGGTGGTGGTGGGAGTAGTAGGAGTAGTAGGAGTAATATCATCATCGATAATAAGAGCATTATTTACTCTCCTCTTCCACTTCCTCTTTCACTCTTCTCTTTTTCTTTCTACTCATTTCCTTTCTCCTCCTGAATAATTCAGTCCCTAAAGCCATTAAGCAGGGCAGAGAAAAGCAGGCATCCACACCAGAGGAAAGAGGGAAGCTGCAGTTGCCTACAGTGAAGTGACAAAGCCCAAGCCAGGGGAGAAGGATGCCCATATTGGGGACAGCTGACTGTGGGGTGTCACAGCTTAGGCAACCTGGGGAGGGCATCCCCATAGCAGGGTGGATGATATGAGAGGATCACAGCCCAAAAGGGCAAGAAGGGTGTCTGCATGGTAGTGGCAGAGGGGAACATCCTAACATGGGGTGTCAGAGTCCAAATGGTGAAGAGGCCATGCCCACATAAGGGTCACACCAAGTGCAGGGGGATTAGACCTCAAGCAAAATAAAAAAGATATCTCTCTGTAGATGCCAACTGGCATAAGGAATCAGAGCCTGAAAAGGACAAGAGGGTGCCTATGTAGGAGACAGCCTAGCAAGGGTGGCAGAGCGTGAGTAGAATAAGGAGGGCAATGACACAGGGAAGGTATGACAATAGAGAGGGGAACTGGTTACATACAGAGGGATTTATCAAGTAAGTATATGTACTAAGGAGAAGCCAAGATTTTCACTACTGAAAAGGGAAGTTATAAATATAGGAAGGGAAAAACTAAAATGAATCCTGCCTGTGAAGTTGGACTAGAATTAGCCATATCACTGTAAACTCACGGATTGCAATACATATATAGATATAGATGTAAATATGTGTATTTCTGTATGTAAACATATATAAATTTTTTACTCCCTAGCAGAGAAAATCTTAGAGAGGTGACACTCCAAAAGCAAGGAGCACACTTGGCACCCAAATCTTAGCTTCTAATGATCATTTTCCAATAAAAAGAACTATGGTTTCTTGGAGATATGGCTGGGCCAGGAGTGATGCAAAGAAAGATGAGTCCTGGAATATTTTATGATGCCAAAAGCAAAGAAATGATGCAAAGAAATCAGCCTTAAAGGACTTGTACTGGATAAATCTGGGACAATTAAAGTATCAAAATTAACAGTGTCAGTAATGCATTATAACCCATGCAATAAAATAATAAACCATGAGCCTATACTTATATACAGGCATATCTCATTTTTTTGTACTTCATTTTATTGCACTTCACAGATACTACATTATTTACAAATTGAAAGTCTGTGGCAATCCTGTGTCAAACAAGTCTATCAGTGCCATTTCTTCCAACAGCATTTGCTCACTTTGTGTCTCTGTGTCACATTTTGGTAATTCTCTCAATATTTCAAACTTTTTCATTATTATTATATTTGTTATGGTGATTTGTAATCAGTGATCTTTGATGTTAGTATCGTAATTGTTTTGGGGTGCCATGAACCACACCCATATAAGACAGTAGACTTAAAAGAGAAATGTGGATGGTCTCACTGCTTCATAAAACTGGCCATTCTCGTATCTCTCTCCCTCTCCTTGGGCCTCCATATTCTCTGAGACACAACAATACTGAAATTAGGCCAGTTGATAACCTTACAATGGCCTCTAAGTATTCAAGAGAAAGGATGAGTCACACATCTCTCACTTGAAATCAAAAGCTAGGAAATGATTAAGCTTAGTGAGGACACATGTCAAAAGCTGGGATAAGTCAAAAGCTAGGCCTCTTGCATCAAGCAGCAACCAAGTTGTAAATGAAAAGAAAAAGTTCTTGAAGAAAATTTAAAGTTCCACTCCAGTAATCATAAATGATAAGAAAGCAAAACAGCCTTATCGCTGATAAAAGGAAAGTTTTAGTGATCTGGACAGAAGATTCAAATGAGCCACAACATTCTCTTAAGTCAAAGCTTAATCCAGAGCAAGACCCTAACTCTTTTCAATTCTATGAAAGCTGAGAGAGAGCTGAGAAAGCTGCAGAAGAACAGTGTGAAGCCAGCAGAGGCTGGTTCATGAGGTTTAAGGAAATAAACTATCTCCATAACATAAAAGCAAGGTGAAGCAGCAAGTGCTGATGTAGAAGCCGCAGCAAGGTATCCAGAAGATCTAACTAAAATAACTAATGAAGGTGGCTACACTAAACAAGATTTTCATTGTAGACAAAGCAGCCTTTATTGGAAGACAATAAAGGATTTTCATAGCTAGAAAGGATAAATTCAACGTCTGGCTTCAAAGCTTCAAAGGACAGGCTGACTTTCCTGTTAGGAGCTAATGCAGCTGGTAACTTTAAATTGAAGTCAGTGCTCATTTACCATTCCAAAAATACTAGGACCCTTAAGAATTATGCCAAATCTGCTCTGTCTATGCTCTATAAATGGAACAAGAAAGTCTGGATTACAGCACACCTCTTTACAACATGGTTTACTGAATATTTTAAGCCCACTCTTTAGACCCACTGCTCAGAAAAAAAGATTCCTTTCCAAATATTACTGCTCAATGACAATGCAACTGCTATCCAAGAGCTCTGATGGAGGTGTAAAATGAGATTAATTTTGTTTTCATGCCTGCTAACACAACATCCATTCTGCAGCCCACAGATCAAGGAGTAATTTCAACTTTCAAATCTTATTATTTAAGAAATACATTCTGTAAGGATATAGCTGCCACAGAGAGTAATTTCTCTTATAGATCTGGGCAAAGTCAATTGAAAACCTTCTAGAAAGGATTCAACCTTCTGGATGCCAGTAAAAACATTCATGATTCATCGGAAGAGGTCAAAATATCAACATGAACCATAATTTGGAAGAAGCTGATTCCAACCCTTATGGCTTACTGAGGGGTTCAAGACTTCAGTGGAGGAAGTAACTACAGATGTGAAAATAGCAAGAATTAGAAGTGGAGCCTAAAGATGTGACTGAATTGCTGCAATCTCATGTTAGACCTGGAACAGACTGAGAAATTGCTTCTTATAATGAGCAAAGAAAGTGGTTTCTTGAAACAGAATCTACTCCTGGTGAAGATGCTATGAAAACTGTTGGAAGTACAACAAAGAATTTAAAATATTACATAAACTTAGTTGATAAAGCAGCAGCAGGTTTTGAGAGGACTGACTCCAGTTTTGAAAGAAGTTCTATTGTGGGTAAAATGCTATAAAATACATAGAAAGCACAGAAATCTACAGAGAAATCATTTGTGAAGGGAAGAGTCAATTGATGTGTCAAACTTCATTGTTGTCTTATTTTAAGAAATTGCCATAGCCACCCCAACCTTCAGCAAACACCACCCTGATCAGTCAGCAGCCATCAACACTGAAGCAGGATCTTCCACCAGCCAAAAGATTACAACTTGCTGAAGTCTCAGATGACATTTAGCATTTTTAGCAATAAAATATTTTTAATTAAGGTATGTACATATTCACAATGCTATTGCATACTTAATAGACTATAGTATAGGGTAAACATAACTTTGGTACGCACTGGGAAACCAACATATTCATGTGACTCGCTTTACTGTCGTGATCTGGAACTGAACCCTCAGTACCTCTGAAGTATGCCTTATGCCTTATAAATAAATGAATAAAAGGAAGTTTGATGAGGAATGGGATATTCAAATAGGTTAAATGTACCTCCCCACAAAACAGTTATTTCAAAGGGAAAAAGAGTAATTGTATAAATAGAAACCTGACAGACACCACTGGGCTTTTAGCAAGTGATTAAAGAGAACATTATCAGCAATAGCACAAATCAAAATCACATGCCACTTGATAGGATGCAATGAAAAGAAGACAGCACCCCTCTGTGATTTAACCAGAGATGCATGAGAAAACATCAGGAAAGCCCAAATTGGGGGATATTTTACAAAATAACTAGCCTATAGTCTTTGAAAAGTGTCAAGGTCATAAAAGTCAAGAAAAGACTAAGAAACTGTCCCATACAAAGAAAATTAAGGGTGTACTGAGTAACGTAATGGGTGATTTTGAACTGGATCCCAATGATGCATATCATTGGGACAACTGCCAAAACTTGAATGGGGTCTGGTGGTCATTTTCTGATTTTAGTGGATGTGCTATGGTTATATACGGAAATATCCTTGTTTTTAGGAAACAACTAAATACAAAAGTATTCTGGGGTGATAGGGCATTAGGTTCACAACTTACTCTCCAATGGTTCAGAAAAAGATACAGTTCTTTGAATTGTACTTCCAGCGCTTCCACAAGTATGCGATTATTTTTTAAAAAATTTTAAAAGAAAGTATTTGAGAGTATGTAGTTCTATCTTCAGCCCTTAAAGAATTACTTAAGCCTGATTCATGGTCAGATTCAGATCCTACACTGTTATGTAATGGAAGATGGGAGCCAAATGTTGACACTGGACTAATCTGAAGAAAAAGCTGAATTTATTAGCTTTCATACCCTAGTAAAATTAGATACTACTGTATAGTTAGCTTTATCTGTGTGTGTAACTTTTATAAGGGCCTAAAGAGAAGTCTATGTTCTATCCTCCAAAATCATCACCATGCTGAAATCATAGTACACATCCTCAAAATATCTGTCAATACTGATTTAAAAGAAAGATAAGGAAAATATTAATGACAGGCTTATTAGAAACCAATTCACCTCATGGATTATAGCACAGCATATACAACTCCAACAGCATACAATCTCTCTCTGTTCAAATTATCTTTCTGAAGAATGCAGAAGGTAAGAACAAATGCTAAATCTTTGGTGACCAGTACCACTCCTAAAAGTAGGCAGGAAAAAGTAATCCCTATCTCTGGAATCAGAGGAACACTGGACAAATACATTTTCCCAATAGCCTGTCTTGGTGCTTGTACCATTAAAGATTTAGGTTAAGACAATGCCCTTAAAGAAGTTACCTATAAAAAATGCAAATATCCCAAAGTTTCCATTCAAATAAATATACTCATAAAATCTATACAGTTATTCCTTGCATGGCCACTAATGTCTTAGTAATAAGAAAAACATGTATTTGAGTCCTCCTACATGACAAGTACTGTGCTAGATACTTCTTTATCTAAATTATCTTTAATTATTACAACTCTACAAGATAAATATTATTATCCCCACTTTATAAATAAGGAGACTGAAGCCCAAAGAAGTTAAATAACTTCCCCAGGGCCAAAAATCCATTCAATGACAGAGTTTTCATTCAAACTCAAGATTCAGACTTTTTCCATTACATCCTGCTGCTTCTTTCTACTATGCTATTTGCTATTTTTGAAAATGGAGATCTAAGGCATGAAAGAATAAAATGCAGTATAGAAAACTTTTTGTTGGTATAGGATAAAACTAAATGAGAGTTCTAAGTTCCAGGTAAAAGAAGTCAAAGAATGCCTCAGAGCCAAGAAAGGAAGAAAGGCTTTGAAAAGGGACAGAGATGCACAGAAAGAGGGGAGGAGGAGGTTCTAAAAACAAACTGCCTGGTGCCTCGGGTTTTTTACACAGCCTAACACAAGATTTGATGAAGTCTCTGAGTTAACAATGAGCTCAGTTAAAAACTATGAGCTCAGATTTATCAGCTTAAAAGAGACAAATTATAAAGCTTATTAAATGAGGACTATGGTAAACACTCTATTTTCTTCCTTCTTGTGAGAGAGAAAAAATGAGGAACTATAAATCGCACCTATCCAAAAACATGGGATGGGCAAGTTATTAAACCACCTTCGAAGACAACAGAAGTTATAAAACATCAGCTGCCCAAGAAATTTGGGATAAAACAATTCCACCCTATTTTAAGGTGAAAATGACTGACAGATAAATATTTTTAAAAATCTTTAACTAACTTAGCATTGAATTCAGTTTACTGTTTATGTGCCATCAAGAAACAAATGTAAACAAAATACTGCCTATAATGTGGAATTCTGTGATGAATACAAGCAAAAATAACTGAACTATGTACGAACTGAAATACAGTATTACGTAATTTTGTAGAAAATGTATCTATTTACATACTGGAAACATATTGGTATTTTCATATTTTAACCCAGGATATACACTGGTCCCTATGGAACAAGGAAGCAATATGGCATAATAGAAAGATATCTGGGGTCGGAAAGACCTGAATTTCAACCCTGGATCTATCACTTACTAGCTTTGTAACTTTGGGCAAGTTATTCAGTATTTTTCCTCTTTTACCCCATATATAAATATGGAATCAATAATAGCAATAGCAATATGCTTTTAGCATAGCAATTCCACTTCTAGAAATGTATAGTAAGAATATAATTTTATGAAAAAAGTGGTTTGTATAACAATGTTCATCATAACATTACTTATAATAATAATAAATAAGTTTAAAAATCATCAATTTATCTAGTATTAAGGGAATGTTTACGTAATGTATATATATCACCAGATCAGAGGTTCTCACACGATATAGAGTACATAACAATCACCTAGGAAAGTTTATAAAATGCATATTCCAAGACATTATACTCAAAATTTCTAACCTAGTAGATCTAATGGGAACAAGGAATGCATATGTTTAACAAATAACCAGAAGAGATTCTGATGGAGAAGATATATGAAAATTCTGCATTAAATGGAAGACTACCATGTGATTTAAAATACGATTATAAAGATTTTGTAAGAAAATTGAAAAAGTTTGACATACCATTAAGTGAAAAATTCAGGATTCAAATTGTATGCTTCATCTAATAACAACTACATTAAACATACATAGGAAAAAACTGTGTTAGCAGTAAGATTGGAATGATTTTTATTTCTTTTACCCAACTTTTCGAAACACAGTCATGCTATTATCCTAAGTGAATAAGTAACATATCAAAATTTGGAAAAAAAGAAAAGTCAATGGATCTCCATGGCCTTCAGATTAAAATTCAAACTCCTAAGGGCAGCACACAAGTCCTTTGATCTCCAGACTTACCTCTTATCCATGCTCTGTATCAAACTACTTCTAATACCCCAAATTATATATATTCTACATTTTCACACACTGTTATTAAATCTACTGCTCCTTCTGTCTGAAATGCTCTTCCCTAAACTGTCAGCCTGACAAACTCCTACTCATCCAACAAGAATCACCTCCTCTCTGAAGTTTTCCCTGACGACTCCTCCAGATAGAATTAAAGGTATCTCCTTGCTTCTGCCATTCCTGTAGCATTGTTTGGTACTTCCATTACAGCACATATCACACTGCATTTTAATTCTTTGTTAAATATTGTCCTATTATTCTACAACTACTTGTTTGTAATTCTTCACATTCACATTATGTCTCCAAAGTTTCTATAAAACTTCAGAGTAACAGACCACTCTGGTCACTAGTGAAAGCAAGCCAACAGGAAGCAACTATGTTCTAGGCTACCTCACCACTAGGGTTTACCATGCCAAGGAACATCTCTGCATAATTCCTACTGCTTCCCCTAAGCACACTCCCACTCACTCCCATGCCTCCATACTAGCAGTTAAATATCTATACAAAACAGGGTTAATTTTGTAAGTAATTACAGTAGTTTTTTAGTGTATTCAAAACACAGGATACTATATTTAGCATATTTATATGATACATAAAATATTTCAAATGCATATTAATAACTAGAAGTACCAAACAAAGATTCAAAGTGACTAGTAGTTTGGGGGGAAAAAAAAAGTTTAATGTGGAAGAACACTAATTGGAATCCAGGGGTCAGAACTTCAAATTCCTCCCCTGTAATGAAACATAGATTTATGAAATAACCTAGATACTGAGTCAACTTGCAACATAATTTTTTTAATAACAAGAAAATGCATGTAAAAGAATTTGAATCTTAAACCACATTAGTTATTAAAGCTCTTATACAATTCTGTTCTATATCTTCATCATAATAAATATATACCTGAGGAATAACTTCAGGAAACAGACAAATGATATACCGTATGCTGATATCTAGGGTGGGTATATGACAGATACCCAATAAAAAGTTCTAGAGACTAAATAAGTAGCAAAAAGAAAAGGCCTTTCCAGCACCAGCCTATTCTATCCTATTTCTCTTGTCGCTAATCAAATCCCTTTACCCTTCTACAGCATCAGCCTTATAAGAAAGGATAAACGGTCACCTTTATCCAACCCACTCTTGCAAATCTGAAAAATCCACTCCATCAACTCTGCCACTAGAGTTCTACAGCTCCAGTATTTTGGCCTAAAGTTTTGTTTCCTCTTTAAATGAAAATACTGAAAGAGCTTCCTCTTCCTAAACACCTTTACAAATCAATCACACTTAAGTATGAATTGTCAGCACCCACAAGTAGTTTGTGGTAGGGGGAGAGGTGAGTACGATTAAAAAAGACCCAAGGGCACTGAATCCATGAGGTTAGAGGAGAAATTAGAGGTAGGCAGGAAACTAGAGATGATGAAAGCAAACTCTGTAAACTCCTCGATTTTGAAGGTCCAATTTTTGTTCTTCTTAATCTGCTTCTCACTTTACACAGTCCATCCCAACTCCACTCCTCACAAAAAATCTGCTACACTTGGAGAGGGACAGTAGGCACAAAAACTAGAGCCAGGGTGAACTTGTACTAATTAAAATGAAGAAGAGGCTTTCTTTCTGGAAAAACAAATTTGGGCAGGAAGGGTTAAAGGAAATGTGGTGTGGGGAACAGAAATATCAAGCAGGCAGCAAGAAATGAGGTTGGCTGTTTATGCCCACAACCATCAGTCAAGATTTGATCCAATCTGATCAAACAGTGCTGACAAGTTTAGGCCAATTGTTTCAGCTCACTTAACTAGAAGTAATTAAGCACTTTAAACAAAGCTGCTCTCGCAACATAATAGAATCCAAATAACTCTATAGCAAAACTAAATCAAAATTCATTTTATAGACAGATTCATGAAGAAAAGCTGTTAAATAATAAAGCACTATCTATAAAAAACATTCCCAGAGATAAACACTCTTTGGAGACTACAGAAGAAAGAGGAAAACAAAATTTATCCTTTGACCATATATTCTGATCCACCTTCAAAAATAACACAATTTCAAGCCTCATTCAGGTTTAACACAAATGCAGAATTCACTTGCTGTCCTATTGACTCAAAGAAAAAAACTAGACTCTAAGAAGAGTTCTTAGATCTGTGTTAAGAATGCATGGGTGGGGAGAGTATAGCTCAAGTGGTAGAGCGCATGCTTAGCATGTATGTGGTCCTGGGTTCAATCCCCAGTACCTCCACTATAACCAGATAAATAAACAAACCTAATTACTTCCCCTCTCCAAAAAAAAAAAAAAAAAAAAGAATGCATCGGGTTGTCAACTGGCATTGTGCCTCTGCCTGCCATATGGTTTACACAACCATGTCATCACATACAAGAGAAAGAACTGGAAGACAGATGAGTCTTCTGTGCAAATTCCTGCTTTTCCAAATACAAAATAATCTCTTATATCAATATATAATGAATAACCAGAACTTATCATATTTTAATTAATTGTAACTATGCTGCAAAATGTTCAAAATGGAAACCAAAGACACATTAAAATGCATCAAATGTTAAATAGCTTCAGGTTATGTAGGTTGAAATTAATCTTTTCTAACCCTTGAATTACAGTCAGCTTCCATTTCTAGTTAAATACTCAGAAAGAAGGTTCTATAATAGGCTCTTTGACAGAATTTTCCAAAATTACCTCAAATGTATAATTAAATAAATTATTTCAGTATATCACTGAACTAATCAAATTGTGTGTACTGTCACCTAAGAGGTTAAATTGCTAAGGCCAGTAGGTGCACTACTGAGTACCTTAAGCTTCTGCATTAATGTCAGTGAAGACCTGCTTCACTCTTCTGCAAGTGTAAGAAGCCACTGAGATGCACAAGAAATTGGGCGATGTAAAAATGTACAAGCTGAGTAGTCACCAGCTGGTTGTCCTAATTCCCTGCTACACATCAGCCTCACAGTTTTGAAGAGGGAGCTGAAAACCCTTTAGTTGAGAAAGAGGTCAATACCAAAATTCCCTCTCCTCTCTCCTCACTCCCCATCATGCAGCTGGCACTGTTCACTCTGGCAGACACAGCTCCCTGAACATAATGGTGCAATCACTGCTTCAAACATCATTACTATCTAAAATAGATAACCCACTTGCAACTTGACTATTTTTATAGATAGAACATTTTCGTGCAGTTTAACTGCTCTATTTGTGATTTATTCCATTTAACCAATGCAGTTTCCCTGGCAGTGAGTATCTTATATCAGAGTTCCAATAACCACAATTGCTCAAATAGTTGTGAAAATTACAATACTTCAGGTTGCCTCTTATCTCCTTGTACCCATCACCAAAAACTTCATGCATTGAATCTTATATCTGAAAAATGTATAAGCTCGCTGGTTTATATGTCTTTGGTGACCAGAAGATTATTTTTCCCTCAGTTCTTACTGATTTTTTTCACATGGGGATCTTGAGAACTGGATTCTTTATGTTCAACAAGAATTTACTAAATACACTTCACATAGTCCTTGACTCATTAAGAAAATCAAGTAAATCTGAGGCATTAACAAACTTTTTACTACATTAAAATACAAATAATTCTTAACCTAAACTCACTAAAAAAGAAATAATTTAATGTAGTTTAAACGGGAAATATTTTTGTTTAGATTAAAAGGCAATTGTGCCAAAGGAATAGATTTTAAAGGCTTTGCAGCTGTCTCATGAAAGATATGTTAAATAAAGGAAATTTTCACATATAATATGAAGGAAGAAAAGGAGGAAGGCAACTCAATTTGAGTACTCTGATGAGCTCTGATGAGTTTAGATTTTTTAAGGATGAAAGAGGGTGATGAGGAGTATAACTGAATATAAACACAGAAGAGAAGTATATACTTGTCCTGGAAAAAAGCTAATGCCCTTTTCAGTTAAGTTTGAAAAAAAGAAGGGAGTTATAAAAGTTCACTGCTGTGACAGCTAATGTAACCTTAAGCTCTGACAGACTAAAAGTAAAACTGTAGATGGTTTTAAACCACAAGAGAATTTCCTATGACATCTAACAACACCAAGAATCTGATTCTTCCCAATTTCTGTTTTGTTACTATCTTCCCTAGTGAGAATCATTTTCAAATCAGAAAGGATAAACAAATAATGTTAGATTACTGAAGCTCCAAACTGACAGAGATCATAAGATACACTGAGCTGCTTTAAATGAATGTAAGTATCCACAAGTAAGATTTCAGAAACCCATACTCAGGTATCTCTTCCATTCTCTACCTAAACTGTTAACATTCAAATGTCATTACTGTTTCTAATAAAGGGAATCAAATGACCAAAATATATATATATATATATCTCCAGACCCAAAAGAATTAGATACAAGGGAATAGAAGGAATCTGTGTCAAGGTCCACTACAAGAAACAAGTTATAACAAAGTAGCCTAATTTTGGTAGAATTTACAGTACTAAAGGGGCAGATCAAAGGAATGCTATAAACAGAAGATAGCCTGAATTTAGAAAGACAATGGATAAAATACCTCAAAATGTTCAAACAGGTATACTGGAGAGAAATAACTGGCTGATAGCTCTATTAAGTGGCTTCAATGTTGGAAGAAAGACCATACATAAAGATTGCCACTTTTAAATTTATACTAAGCTGAACGGAGGTTCTTTACAATATATATGGTGTGTTGAATTCCAGTTACAGCAAACATGCTTATTAAATCTACAGATGATGCAGAGAATTTAATATTCCAGAAGACAGACTCAGGAGTGAAAAAGATCTAGATATATTATAAATATAAGTTAAAACAAGTAAGATTAATATAATAGGAATAATTTAAGTTTAACCAACACTTTTACAAATACCAGATAGAGGAACCATGGCTTGACAGGTCATTGGGAAAAAAAAAATATCTGGAAGTTTTAACTGACTATGTGCTCAATGTGAACCAAATGCACTGTTTAGCTCAAAAAATCTTGACCTGTCCTAAGGTAGATTTTAGATCAATAATAAAGAGATAATAATTTCATTATGTCATGTTTCAAATATCTGCTATTTTATTTTCATTACACAATACATGTTCATTGTAGAATATTGGAAAATGTAGATAAACAAAAACAAGCAAACAAACAGAGATCATCCACAATTCCACCACTCAACAATGAACACTATTTACATTCTGGTGTTTATCATTGCAGACTTCTTAATGTATGTTGTAAATGATCACACACACTTAGTCTTTCTTAAGAAAAGGATCACACTACAAATGCTGTTTTTGTAACTTTTTAAAATTCAATAGTATATCAAGTCCCAGTATATTCTACACTGGTCAAACGACATCTAGTGCATCTTGTTTCTGGTCACCACATTTGAAGAGGGTCATTGCAAAATTTGAGAATATGCAAACAGGACAAAGAGGGTAGTGAAAAGTATGAAAATGTAAGTTCTTAACACCTTTTTTTGCTACATGACAACAGGTTGATGAAATTTTGAGGAAAAAAAAAGATTTATAAGAAAACAACATAGCTAAATGCATGCACCTGAAGAACTGCCTTGGTTGATGAACTAGACTATCTTATATTGACCCAAAAAGCCAAACTAGTACCAACTGCTGGAAATTGCAGGGAGGCAGATTTCAGCTCAATAGAAGATGAATTTTTTTAAATAATGAGAGCTGTCAAAAAATGGAATGGATGGAACTAGTCACTGGAGGGTTTAACAGGACTGGGATAACTAACTGGTAAAGGATGTTAAAGGTAACTACTCTAGGTAAGAAGGTGGATTAAAAGGTACCTTTCTATCTGAAGATTCTGTGATTCTAATGGAAAACTTACTATAGAAATTTACTCCGAGTACAATATGAAGCCAAGTAAGGCTTAGTAATTAAGGCCTCAAGAAACACAGTCAAGTCTTTTAGGGTTGTGTGAGAAATAAAAGCACAATGATGAACACCAATGTGCTAAATGCTCTGCATTCATTTCTGTTTACCTCATTTAATTCTTACAACAACCCTAAATGATAGATACTATTACTATTACCACTTTAGTGAAGGTTAGAGAGATACTCATAATTATTCAAGGTCATTCTTACTTTTGCTAAAAATTGCAGTGCACCCAAACACACCTGATTCCCCATCACACAGCTATTACTCACTCAGTAGGTAATATGTAATCAAAAGCATCTTTAAAAAAGTTCTTATCTAGTAATCCCTCAAAGGGCAGTCACGAGATTTTTTTTAATTAGAAAGAAAAAAGAACAAAATTTAAGGATTTTTAAATTAAATTGTTATTTATAACAAAAAAGTGTTCAGATTAGACTATCTAAATTGGCCATGTGCCTTAAGCTTTTGCGAATAAAACAGATTCAATAAATAAGACTTAAGACCCAGTAAAGCAAAGCTGAATGACAGAACTTCAAATCTTTACCATTACTAATTATGTGACTTTGGGCAAGTTCTTAATCTTCCTACTCTTAGTCCTTCATCTGAGAAAATGAGAACCAAACTCCTAAAGCTGATATAAGAATTGAATGAGATGATATACACATTTAGCACAAGATATGACCCTATTATTACACAACACAAGTAATAAAGTAGGGCAAGGGAGTACCAAACCTATCCATAATTCATTCCAAAATATTTTAAAATTTCAAAGTGTCATTATGTTTTAAGGAAAAGGGGCATTTTTTACTATCCTGTAAGAAAAAACTTTGATGACAATCATTTGTGAAATAAAGTGACAACTAATTAAAATGTGACTTCATTTTATGCAAAGGATCACCCAAAGAATACAATTTCAATTCTCATTTTCCTCAGAGATACTGTTTTAATTGTTTATTCAGTATGAGACAGATAAATGCAAGTTTAAAAGTTATTGGTTTTGACTTTGAATTTTTTACAATTGATTCAAACTACTCTAATGACACACTTCTCTAGGTTTGTTTTGTTTTGTTTTCTACATGCATTCTCCCTGTAGAGCTACTATTGCTACTTTTGACAAAACCAGCAAAAGAGAAAATCTCTCACTCATGAAGTATGTTGTGGGTCACAATTCTAAAGTTTTATTTAATGTTTACCAACATTAAATAGCTGCTATTCTATTCCTAAAATTTGACATCTATTCTTTTTTTAAAATGGCACAACCGAGAAGGTATTCAAACGATGTATGCCTTTAAGTTCTATCACAAAAATAGGCTTTTTCAAACACCATTTATCTCAATGAAATTAACTGAAGCTCTCACTATTCTCATAGAATTCTTTAGCGTTTTTCCAAAGGAACTGATTATTTTTAGAAATCTCCTTCAGGATATAGGTTTTTAGCCATAATTATATTTATAACTGATATGATCCGCTAGTAAACATTTATTTTACCTGCAATTTAACACTGCACCTAAATAAACTGCTTTTGTATAAAGTACCTGTGACAAAGGGCAATTATTACAGCTATAATCTTAAATATGTATACATTGTCTATTTGTGATTGAAAGTAAAAATTATTTAACAAGGGAGTACACACAAGTCATCACTTCAAAGACTTACAGAAAAAATGTCCCATAAAAATTCACTGTTCTGAAGTGAACTAGTGAACTGTCATTCTAATAAAATGTCACTGTCCACAAGTTTAGATGATCACATACGGAGCTTTTTTAAATCCCATCAACTATTTTCCAAGTATATTCATTTCACTGTAATACAAATATTTTCATTTACACTAGCCAGGACTTCAAATAATTGCATTATCTGACCACCACAACACATGAGAATTGTGTAAAGAACACAATCTCATCACTCAAAAGTTTGTGTTAAGCACTTGTCAAGAGTAGCATTGAACAGTTTTTAAAAACCAAGAAAAACACTTGACCTTAAAAAAATTTTTACAAGTACAGTTGGGTTGTCTAAGATGTTTTAAGATGAAGGTATGAATGATGACCGATGCTTCCAAAAATATCCAGGGTAAATTGAATAGCCATGATTTCAGACACTATAAGAGCTTCTTTGAATTTTATTAGTGAATGTTCTTCAGGTTTTCTCCCTCACAAATTGATTTCATTTGCCCATCAATTCAATTTTCAAGTTAATTGTTTTAAAAATATGCAAACCAACCCTGCTATTCCTGAGGTGTTGCCTGCTGAATAAAGACCTTGACTTTTTTTTAAATGTCATCTTAAATTCTCCAAGCAATATTAGTCTCACCTGGAACACCTTCACATGAAAAGGCCTCTAGTATATTCCACATACACTATCCCAGTCTCCACCAGGCATCCTTCATCCTGAGATATAATAACCAAGTTTCCCTCTGTTATGCCCAGGTAACTTAAAGTACTACTGGGGCTGCCTAACCTGCCTCATCAAGTTTTACACACACCCTGTACTGATGACATCTCACCAGCAGGTTCACTTTCTTCATTTTGTGGGATCATAACCCACAGCACAGCAAATGCCTTCTTCAAGAGAAGGGAAGCAGCAACCAAAGGCTGCAGCTTCTGCAGAATAATTGCACGCACGCAAAATCTTCTCTGCAAATTCCATTTAAGTAGCCCAAAAAAGGCTGGGTTCCAAGCTGAAAATATGTAACATTGACGGAACGCGTGTGGAACGCCAATATTCCTCCAGCAACACTAGTACCTGCACAAGTTCTGCACCACAGCTCAAAGAAAAGTAGATACTGACGCATTGATGGAAGCCTATTTTAAAAATACTCAAAGCAGCTAAGGCATTAATCTGACTGGGAGGTCCATGCCTCCTCACCATACACACATTCTGTTTCCCTACCTAATTTAAGAATGAATCGCTGGCAGCCACCAGGTGCAATAACCATGAGGAGGACGTACCCATCACAATGCACAACGAGGTGTGTAAACCCGGAGCTGGTTCCGGTCCTTACCTTAGCAGATTGGACAGGGGCAAGGGTCCGGATCCACCGCCCAGGATCCCTCCTTTCCTGCCAGACAGGAGTTTCTCCACCAAAGCCACATTTCCAGTTCGAGCAGCTTCCAACAGCTCCTGGTCCTTCCCCATGGTCTCTCACCGACTCCCTCACAGAGTCCTTTGCCCCTTCGGGTCCTCCTCCGCGCCCACCCCTACTTCCCCCAAATCCAGGGCCCTCCCCGCCCCACCCTAAAATAATGCAAGAGCTTCAGCACCAAGAGATCCCTGCAGCCCCCAGCCGGGAGGACTACTCTGCTCCTCTTCGGGGCGCAGCTTTTACAACGAGGGTCAGACCATGTCTTGGAAGAGGGGCTGGCGGAGCTGGGAGCCGCGACGCGCCCCCACAGCCACTCCCCTGAATTCCCGAGGCCTCGTTCCCGCGGGTTAGGCGTGAGGAGGTGGGGACGCGGGTTGCTTCTGAGGAGAGAGAGAAGGACGGTGAGGACTTGAAGGTAGGAGGAGGCGACGGCGGAGACCGTCCTCGTCAGAGCCCGAGTGCCACGAACGACCGCGGCGGCTGCGGCGGCCCGCGCGCCTCAGCCGGGGTTCTCCTCAGCTGCCGGGGTTCTCCTCAGCTGCCGCGCCCGCGCACCTCAGCCGGGATTCTCCTCAGCTTCCGCGCCCGGCTGGCTCGGCGGTTTAGGCGGCGGCGTCCGTGGCCCACGGCTGACAGGAGCGCGGTGGCTGCGACTCCGGCGGCCCTTGTCGGAGCGGTGCGGACGACCCGCGGCGGGCGCGTGCGAGGACGGCGGCGGCGGCGGCGGCGGCGGCTGTGGCGCTGGCGCTGGCGCTGGCGCGGGGCTGGGGCAGGGCAGGCGAGGGCCTGGGTCCGCCAGCGGCGACTCGGAGGCCAGGCGCACTGGGCGGTCGGCACGCGGGGGGCGTGTGAGTGCCCGCAGGTGTGGCCCGTGGGTCTGTCCAGAGTTGGGCGGGGGGCGGAAGGGAGTGGGGAGGTGGGGGTGGGGCGCCGGGACAAGACTCTCCTCGTTTTCGTGGGCGGGGCGGGGACCCTGCGGGGACCCTCCCTCCCCCAGTCTCCTTGCGAGACGTTTAACCGTGTGAGGACTGGAGTTCTCCCCGCCGCTGCGACTCCTCAGTCGGGCCGGGGCGGGCGCCACGCCTCGGGTCAGTCACGATGCTTGAGGAAAATCCTCCATGACGGGGATGAGGAGGCTGGTGATGCTGGGAAGAGGCCCTTCTGCCACCGCTTCTATCCGTGTCCAGGCAACTGGGCCGGCCTTTCGCCCTTCTGCTTACCTCCCAGAGACATCTGAGACCTGCCCTTGCTTAGAAAGACGAGGTTTGTTTTATCCTAGTTTCTGTGCCACTAGGTCTTTTTCTAGGGTCTTAAATCAGCCCCATATTTCAGTCCGGCGTTGAGGATCTGCTGACTTGTGAAAATACCAGGAAAAAGGCTCTCAATGAAAATTCCTCCACATTCACAATGGGAAAAATATAAATGAGCATGGATTAGAGAGCCACTTTAATTTGCATATGTCATCACCAGTTCATTGTGCATGGTTGGCTTGATTTTGTTCGATGCTCTCCTTGCCTGTGGTGGAGAACACGCATTTATTTTCTTTTGAAACTTCCTGTGACACCCTGTGCTTACCCTTGCCCTTGGAATAGACTTCATAAATGTTAACTTGTTGATAATCAGTTGGGAAGAAGGGGACGTAATAGGTACTTTCTTCACAACAATTCAGTGAACTGCATAATACTACATATATCCATTTTCGTAAGGAGGAAATAGTGGGTCAGAGGGTTAAATTCCTCAAGATGCCACACACAGTAAGTAGTTGACAGAACTGGACCACAGAACTGACTCACTGCATAGCCCATGCTCCTCCCGAAATACCTTACTGCACCCATTGAAAAAAATGTACAGCTAATAATTATCACAGATATTTGATGAGCAGTTACTATGTACCAGGTCCTGTGCTAAGTACTTTCCATATGTTATCTCAACCTGCATAACAATCTCATGAGATTGGTACTATTTTTATCCTTATTTCCCAGATGAGTAAACTGATTAGCCCAAAATCATGGAACTAGAGAGTGAGCCAAGACTCAAACCCAAGAAGACTGCCTGCTATAGGCAGAAATTTAAAGTAAATAACTGGGGAAATCTTAAAAGACATACAAAAGATAAGTAATATCAAAAATATATCTTTTTAATTTTTATGAAATACAGTATTCTGAGATTTTATTTGAATAGTTCAAAGTATTAGGTTAATTATGGTTACTCATGGGAGGTTTCCTGAAGGATTTTGAGCTAGTGGTTTTTTGTTTTGAATCTGTTTTAATAATAAGATGATATTATATGTGATAATAATATGATCCCTGACATAACGACATTAGCAGACCAATTAAAGAAACAAGAGGTAAGGAGCCATTTAATTCATTTTGAAAATGGCACACAGAAATCCTTCTTCCACTTTCCTTATGTTGCCACCTAAGCAAAACACAACTTTCCCATAATACACTTTAAGTATTTAGTTGGTCAGAGCTAAAAATCACCCACAGTTTTGACAAGCAACATTTAATCATGGCTGAGTTAGTAATGGGGAGTGTCAACCTGCAATGAGAAAACCATAGGTAATGATTTACTCCAAGAATCAGTTCCACAGTTTCAGGCACTCTAGTGGCATATGATACTCAAAGCCAGTTTTCAATTCCAAACTCTTTGTAGTTACATCATAGTTTCTTGCTGAAGAAGACAAAGGCTTGACTGCATGGGACTAACATACAAATTAAAAGTGAAAACATTCTTCCAAAAATCTGAAGAGGTGAAAAAAAAAATTCAGATTTTTTTTAAAACATCCAGATTTCATCAAGATACTTTGCATCTGTGTATAGTGCAAAGAGCCAGAAAATCTAGGGAACAAATTAGACAGGCTAGATCTCAGTTGGCACATACGTAAAATGAAGTTATATCTGATGGTCTCCACTGGCCTTATACTGTGTGCCTGTGATAAAATATGGTCTTAGTACATTAAGTTCTATGCATAAATGAAGCTAGAAGTCAAATATGGGGGTAGACTTGGATCAGTTTCTATTCTGTTTTCAATAACAAAAATAAAAATATATTTATTCTCAGGTTTTTCTAATTAAACCTGTTTTTCATCAAAATCTATGTTTGCTGTTCTTAATGGAGTATTAATAATAGTATATGCATATTATGTACCAGGAACAATACTGGATTCTTTACTTTTTCTCATTTTATTTATTTATACATATAACATATTGCATATATATATACGTTATATATACTATATGTACATATATCATTGCATATATATTATATATTGTTATATATTATTGTATACATGTTTTATGCACACACACACACACCCCAATCAGGATTAAATGAGATAAAGTAGAGAATCTAGTATTGTTCCTGATACATAACAGCATAATATATAGTAGATATTACAATTACTGCAAAATCTCTGAATCTCTTATTCTGAATTCTGATATACACAGATGTAATTCTGCATACTTTTTGTCAACTTGAGAATTATCACTCCAAAATGAATAAATTGCAATTACTCCTCTTGATTAACAAAAGAAGGAACTAGGGGTTGAGACTAGACAAGGGAGATAAAGCAAAAGACAAAGCAAGTATAGAAGTGTTTGCACACACACAAAAAGCCTTTGGAAATATAAAATGAAGGAACATGATTCAAGATCAATTTTAGAACTGTATACCAAGGTCTCTTTGCAGTGAGGAAGAAGAAAAGGTGATGTCTTATAGCATCAAGTTATCAACTGGAGCTAAGATAGAATAACTCTGTGATTTAGGGAGTGGGTTTGGAATATATCTACTTTCTCCATCTTGATCTCTACAGTTACTCTGCATAACTGGGACTATGATAGATTGTGGGACAAAGGTTGGCAGCTCCAGGTTACAGAATATAAAGATATTAGACATCTGAATGGAACTACTTCTTTGCTTGGCTTGATTGTTTAGAAGCAGGTAGTAGGACAGGAGCCTGGAATCACATTATCCCCTCAGGCAGCCAAATATGCCCAGCCTGGACAGAAAGGATCCCTTCCCATCAGCCAGTCCTCTGTAATTCTCTCATATCTCAAGAGAAAGACCCTTTCTAGGATCTCTATCATGGTCATTATAGTAAGCATTTTATATTCTATGGGTGTGTCCTTCTTTGCCATGATCACAGCAAATTGCTTAGAGGGGCCCCACTGAGCTGAAACTCAACCTATGAAGAAAGGGCTGATGCTGGTATCTCTTACCTCAGACAAGGGGCCACACAGGGCTGCAACCCAGACCTCTTAGGAGGGGACACCAGCTGGTTGGTGCTGGTGTGTCTGCGAGAGAACAGTAAGGCTGGGTCTGCATATTAGAAAAACTGAGAACTGGATTCTACTGCTGCTCTGTAACAAACTGCCACTGCCAGGTTCAAGTGTGGCTGGAAGTGCTGTCTTTCAGGTGCTCTCTGTTGGTAGAGCCTAACTGAACCAGGTGGCAAAGCAGTAATGAGGCGTGCAGAACACCACAAAAGAGTACTTGATTTGCAGATTCTAATTAATATATAGATAATAGATAAACAACAAGCTCATACTGTATAGCACAGGGAACTATGTTCAATATCTTGTAGTAACATGATGAAAAAGAATATGAAAAGAACATACCCATGGTCACGTATGACTGAAGCATTATGCTGTACACCAGAAACTGACACATTGTAAACTGACTATACTTCAATTTAAAAAAAAATACACACACACACACACACACACACACACACACACAAAGAGTACTTGAGAATGGGTTGAAAGTTGAAACAAAAACTAGCATAACTGTCCCTGAAAATTAGGTTAAACTAGTCTTAACTCTTCCTACCACCATCAATAATTTCACAACCAATGTCCTACCCACAACTTTTGAGAATTCCTTGTTTCCTATACCCACCCCATGGACTCCTGGTCTTCTATCTCCACTCCTAAAATTTATGGATCATTTGGATTCTGCTTCTTGTTCTAGTCTGGTGGGAAACTCCACCCATTACTAAGTTCCATGAAAAATCCAATCATTTTCTAAAAATCTGAAGAGTGGCACATTATTTCTCACAGAATTTGACCAACCACCTGCTAAGCCTTTTAATCATCTCTTCAATCCTCCCTAGATTTTGATGAATAATATTTTCATTATTTCATTACATCTGCAACAAGAAACTTACAGGCATCTCCTTGAAACTTCAGAGATTTGTTAAAAATACAGTGTGACAGGGAAATGGATAGTAGCTGGAGATTAATGATACAGTGTCCATATAAGCATTTTGTTAGGAAGTTAGAAGAAGCAACAATCAAGGATTACCAACCAAATTGCATTTTTAATCTTATTATATTAGAGCCATATCTTTATTGTATTTATATAAAACATTAGAAAGCCTTTCTAGATATTTTGTCCAAATGATCCAAGTAGAAAACCATTCCAGAATCCCATTTTTTATTAGTCATCAGTTGCTGGCATAATGAAACATGTGGAGGATTACTGTTAAAATGAAATGTTTACATTAGATAATGTGTTATTTGTATGCATTTTACATAATACAAGGAATCATTATTTCCTCAGATGATTTTTTAAAGTCAGAGTAAAATTTGCTCTCACTTTTCCAAAATTTGATATAAAGGTAAGCTCTATTATAATTGAAGCCAGAAGATAAATGACAAGAGAGAGGGCAGTATAGAAGTGGTAGACTAAATGTTCATTAATTGCTAAGGGTTTATAACTGAATGTTTACTGTACCATTTCTGTCACCTCTTCTTCAGAGTGTGTGTGTGTGTGTGTGGTGTGTGTGTTGAGAGGAAGGAGGGAAGGGATTGTAGTTGAGAGATGTATGATCTATTTTTACCAGATCTTGTTGAAAATATCAAATTCTGGTTACTTCAAGTTGTCATTCTGCTGCTTACACTAAAGAGAGAATCAGAGATATAGAAAAGCATAGAAATAAAGTAATTAAGTTAAGAAATTAAATAATGTCAGGGAATTGTGTTGACAAATTAAATAACGTATATTGACCTTCATTAAGAGATACTAAATATAATTTGGTAACATGCTAATAATTTATTAGATTTTAAAAGTTAAACATTAAATTTCTTACCAATTAATTCTGAATAACTAATTCTAACACCAAGGGAGAAGAAGACTGTTTTGGGATTTTTTTTAAAACAAAAAGAACACTATATATAATATGATTAAGATGGTATTGCTATCATCACTTCAAATCATTTTATTGACTTAATATATAAAAAATAATGCCTTCCATTTAGCTGGGAATAAAACAGATGCAGAACAGAAATTGAAGAACAATGCAAAACTATTCAAAGGAATTGGCCCATTTGGGTGAAAGGGTTTGCATATGGCAAGTGTGTTTCAGCATAGACAAGTTTTATACTCCTTTTTGTAGGAAAAATATAATTCTTAAACCAAGTGCTTCATAAAATTATCTTAAATGGTCTACGACAAAATATTTATAGAAATAATAAACAAAGTCAATCACAGAGCACTGTGTATTAGAAAATAAATTTTTATATCAGGCATTTTAAAACATTTTAATAAATTGAAGTACACTTATAGGTGTGGTGTTTTTGTACTGTCACATTACCAAACTGGAACTAAGCTTCCCAAACTTCTCTTTATAGTACCACTTTAGGGTTGGCCACAAAAGAAATCTGCATGATATTTGGAAGGCATACGTAGAGTAATGCCATTATACTCTGAACTGCAGTGTAAGTTGCAATGCACCTTTGAAGCTCACACCCACTGTCATTGATCTGCTGTCTCATTTCATTTGTGCAGGGCAGCAGTCAAGCCTTTACCTCCTTCAGCTCCTTCAATATCTCTTACTTCAAATTCCGTCAGTGCTCAGCCAGGTGCATGTGTAGTTCCATGGTGAAGGCTGCTAGATCCTTCTGTAGGGCACCCACG
This sequence comes from Camelus bactrianus, assembly GCF_048773025.1. NCBI lineage: Eukaryota > Metazoa > Chordata > Mammalia > Artiodactyla > Camelidae > Camelus > Camelus bactrianus. Next base: position 35,710,655 of record NC_133550.1, on the reverse strand, counting down.
TCACTGACATTGAAGACAACAAGAAACAAATACAAGTTCCTATTTGTCTTTATAGGTTCCACTTGTCCTTGTGGGTTCCAGTGCATTCTTACTCTCCCTCAATTCCCATTTAGTTTTCCCAACTGCTGGCCCTACTGACTTACAAAAACTTCAAGCACAGCTTTATGTAAACTTCATTACCAGTTCCCAAGATTATATAAGGTAAATTTCTATTTTAAAAATCCTGTTATCTTATGTTACATTAGTGATATTCCATATAACTAATAACTCTCTGACGAAACCCTAATTGATACAGAAATTAATATTGTACATATCTAGGGGACTAGAGCCTTAAGAATGGGCTCCCTGAATTGGTTTATTTGGAACTGATTGTCTGATCTGATTAGATATGAAGGCATTAATGACCTACTGCCAGTGGTAAAGGGGACATTGGTAGTCCATGGCAAAGGGACTAAATTATCTCTTGTAGATACTGGTAATTAAGGGAATTTAGAAAGCTAGGCTTTGATGATCAAGAAATTGATAATCATAGAACATTTAGTGAAACTAAGAGTATAAAGAGGTTGTATGTTTGCCTCTAACTATGCTGGAGAACTTGAGGAAAGAAAATAAGCTTAAAATTTTAAATTCCTGTCTTGAGGTCCAGATAAGGGACCAGAAAATTTCTGCTTCTGCCCTAATAAGAAACAGTTATTTCTGGTAGTTACAGGGAAAATGTTTCTAAAAACTAGATGACAAAATCATCGAGTTTGCCTGGACTTTCCATTTTAGTACTGAAAGTCTCATATCCTAGGAAATCCCTCAGTCTTGGGCAAACGGGACAGACCATTGGTCAATCTACAAAATAACCAAAAGTTGAATCCTGTGAGTGGCTGAATACAGATTGTATTCCTATCTTTGTAGAGCCCTTTTATTAACGTTAAGGCATTGTTTGGGAACCAGTGGGACCCTGAAAATTGGAAGATTCCAATCAGGATGAAGATTGTGAACCCCTAAATTCTGCTGATCTTGCTTTGCCAGCAGTGCATTTCCGCCTACCTGAGAAGAACAGTCTGCCTTTCCTGAGAGAGGTACCTTTCAGAGTCCTGAACATTTCCCTCAGAACCTGTAACCAGTGCGTCTCACTGCTTCCCATCCCTGTATGCCAACACCTTCTGTAAGACTTTGCTGCTTCTCCCATTTCCCCACAGTTTGAATCTAGGAGCTCAATGTCTCCATCTACTGAAAACCCTGATACTTGAGTTAGCTTGTTGAAGAGACCACGTGGAAAAAAATAAGGCATCCCAGTCAACAGCCTGTCAACCAACAGATATATGAATCTATCCCAGACCATTCAGGCCCAGCTGAAGCATCAATTGACTATAGCTGCATGAATAAACACAGGTAAGATCAGTAGAACTTCCCAGATGAACTCAGCTCAAATTGATAACCCACAAATGTATTATGTATTAATGTAAATTAATACATAATTAATTAATTAACATAGTTAATTAATACATGAAATGTAATTCATGTATTAATGAATGATTCTTATTTTAAGCCACTAAGTTTTGGGGTATTTTGTTATGTGGCAAAGACTAATTAACACAGATGGTCACTCTTGGTGTCTAGTCCCATTTAACATGGTTTAAATTTCTCCATGGCATATAGGTAAAAGTGTCTGTTGAAAGTGAAGAAGGTGAGATGGGGGGGGGTTCTTTTAATTAAAAAAATTTTTTCCTCTCAATTCTGTATTTTTAATACAATTTTTAAAGGTTACCTTCCATTTACAGTTATTACAAAATATTGGCTATATTCCCCATGTTGTACAATCCATTCATTTACTTTTTTTTTTTCGGTGAGGGGAGGTAATTAGGTTTATCTGTTCAATTTTTTTTAATGGAGGTACTGGGGATTAAACCCAGGACCTCGTGCATGTTCAGCATGTGCTCTACCACTTGAGCTATACCCTCCCCCTGTACAATTCATTCTTGAGCCTATCTTATACCTAATAGTTTGTGCCTCCCGCTCCTCCACCCATGATTTTCCCCTTCTCCCTCTTTCCCCACTGGTAACCACTACTTTGTTCTCTATATCTGAGTCTGTTTCTTTTTGTTATATTCACTAGTTTGTTGCATTTTTTAGATTCCACATATGAGTGATATCATTCAGTATTTGTCTTCCTCTCTCTGACTTATTTCGTTTAGCATAGTGCCCTCCATGTTGCTGCAAATGGCAATGTTTCATTCTTTTTTATGGGTAAGTAGTATTCCATTGTGTGTATACACATACACACACACATCCATTTTTATCTTCTTTATCCATTAACCTATTGGTGGACACTTAGGTTGCTTCCATAGCTTGGCAGTTGTAAATAATGCTGCTATGAACATTGGGGTGCATGGTGCATGTATTTTTTCAAATTTGTGTTTTTGGGTTTTTTGGATATATACCCAGGAGTAAATGCCTAGGAATAAACCTACCAAAGGATGCAAAAGACCCTTATTCCAAAATCCGTAAGACACTGATGAAAGAAATTGAAGACTACACAAATAGATGGAACAGTATATACCATGTTCTTAAGTTGGAAGAATCAATATTTTTAAATGACAATACTACCCAAGGCAATCTACAGATTCAAACAATCCCTATCAAAATACCAATGGCATTTTTCACAGAACTGGAACAAATAATTTTAAAATTTATATGGAAACACAAAAGACCCCAAATAGCCAAAACAATCTTGAGAAAGAAGAACAGAGCTGGAGGAATCATGCTCCCTGACTTCAGACTATACTACAAAGCTACAGTAATCAAAACAGGTGCTACTGGCACAAAATGAGACACATAGATCAATGGAACAAAACAGAGAGCCCAGCAATAAACCCACATACTTATGGTCAATTAATCTACAATAAAGGAGGCAAGAATATACAGTGGAGAAAAGACAGTCTCTTCAATAAATGGTGCTGGGAAAGCTGGACAGCCACATGTAAAAGAATGAAATTAGAACATTCTCTAGAACCGTATACAAAAATAAAATAAAAATGGATTAAAGATCTAAATGTAAGACCAGATAATATAAAAACTCCTATAGGAAAACATAGGCAGAACACCCTGACAATATTACTTGGGATCTGTCTCCTAAAGGGAATAAAAGCAAAAATAAACAAATGGGATGTAATTAAATTTAACAGCTTTTGCACAGCAAAGGAAACCATCAACAAAATGAAAAAACAACCTCCTAACTGGGAGAAGATATTTGCAAACGATATGACCAATAAGGGGTTATTATCCAACATATACGAACAGCTCATACAAATCAACATTAAAAAAAAAACAGTTAAAAAATGGGCAGAAGAACTGAATAGGCATGTTTTCAAAGAGGAAATACAAATGGCCAACAGGCACATGAAAAATACTCTGTATCGCTAATCATCAAGGAAATGCAAATCAAAGCCACAGTGAGATGTCACCTCACACCTGTCAGAATGGCTATCATCAAAAAGAACACAAATGTTGGCGAGGATGTGGAGAAAAGGGAACTCTTGTACACCTTTGGGATGGGAATGTAAATTGGTGCAGCCACCGTGGAAAACAGTATGGAGATTTCTCAAAAAACTAAAAATAGAATATGACCCAGGAAGGTGAGGTTTAGATGGCAAGTTTGGGGAAGGTAATGAAGCTGTTGATCTTCATTGCAAAGGTAAATCATGAACAAGTAAATGATTAAAGGATGTATGATTCCAGATAGTTTTTGGAAGATGTGAACTTGTGATATCAGCCATTCTTTTTCCAGGACCCAGATATAGAAGCAGAAAAAGTAGATTGTGGAATTGTTCCTGGATGAAGTTTTTGTTGAGTAGATGTAGTAGAAGGACTAAGGTACAATGATGTTAAGGCTCTTGGTAAGAGAAACCCTCATTAGGTGATAATGCCATGGGAAATAACTTCTTGAAAGCTTTGTATGTGCCAGGTATTTCACATGGGTTATCTCATTAAGTCCTCACAAGTTCTTGAGGTATATGCATCTAAAAAAATGTAGGCTCCCCCCCCCCCACACACACACATAGCATTTGCCAGGAGGAAACTTTAGGAACACTGGATTAGGTATTCTAACCTTGAGCAACCAGTAGGCTATACATATGACCAATTCTGCCCTTGCAGAATAGCTTTCATTGAATTGAACTGTAATGTCATGTCCTTGGCTTTTATCAGCAGCCATATGACATCTGTTATTACATGGGATGTAGAAATTTTCTTGAAATTTTTGTCCCCTACTTGATTTAACAAATTCTATATTGAACGCCACTGAAATTAAACTGCATTAGGCAAGTTTGCTACCTCCAAGGAATCCATTTTTCTGACAATAATAACTAAGAAATTGACTTTCTCATTTTCCACTTTAGCTCCCAGGAAACCAAGCCAAATTTAAGGTGTGACATATTTGTGAACTTTTTGCATCCTGATCACAACTCTTTAAAGATATATATTGCTGCCTTGATTTATATTAATATTTAGTTGTATATTTTATTCAGTATGTTTTTGTTGGAAGAGATACATGTGCATCTGTATTAACTGAATTTGCTAAATGTCAGGTAGTGCTCTAGGTAATAGAATAATGAGTAAAAACATAGTCCCTGCCTTCAACTGGAAATGATAAAAATGCCAAAATTTCTTTTCATAATTATTTATTATCACATAAAAGCAGGCATAGGGAATATCTTGGAGCTCAGTTTCTCCTTCAAAAAATACTTTAAGAAACAAACTTCTTTGGTCTTAAAGGATACAAAGAAAGTATGGATTTCTCATCTTTTCATTCATTCAACACTTATTGAGTACCTGCTGGAGATTCAGCAGTGAACAAGGCAAGTGTGGCCACAGCTGTCATGGAGCTCACATTCTTTTTAGGAAAAGAGACATGGAACAAGGATAAATGTTATAAAGAAGATGCCATAAGGACTATAGGTGTAAATAAGAGGGACAGCTTACTAAGTCTGGGAGGTGAGCAGAAGACTTGTCTCCAAAGGAGATATTTAAACTGAGACTTGAGAGAGAGCGGCAAAGAGGAGGAGGAGGTGGAAGAAGAATGTTTCATGCAGAAAGCAGTTTGGGAGGCAGTACACTTTGCTCTTTAGAAGGCAGCTGGGAAATATACCCTCAGAACTAAATCCCCATGTAACCTTCTGCCATCTTTTTCTTTATCTTTGCTTCTGTTTTAATCACTCACATCTCCCAATCATGTTTGTATTGTTCATAGAATTTAAGTTTATTATTGTTACTGAATGGTCTTAATTTCAAAATTATAAAGTATTATACAAATGCTTTTTCTAAAAATAAGTTGCTTTTTCACTTGTATATGGTCTCTGGTTCCTTTTTTAATTGATATTTGCCCACTTCAAAGAAGCTTCTCTCTTTCTTCATATGAAAAAACCCAAAATAAATAAACCATGGTTTGTACTATTTTTAATGTCTATGTATACTTTATGGGTCAAGGAATAGGAATGGGAATTAGTTGCATGAAACAACTTGAAAACAAACCTAAGCTGAATATGGAAAAAATGAATAGTTAATTCTAACTATAATTGTTGAGTACACATATGCTTTTTAATTCTCTTACACAAACAAAGAAACATGTGCAATTAATTCTCTATTTATTTGCCACAATTCAGTCCTCCCACCTTCCATATTCACCAACCAGCTTCTTCCTATTATCCAGCTGAGGCCCATGCCTGCCAACTGGGGGACCAAGCTGGGCTGGATTTGCAGCCAAGAACAGAAAGGGAGTAATTGTGAGATTTCCCTGGACTCAGTAGCTAACATTATCTGATAAATGTATGTAAAGCACACTTTCTATTATACCACAAAAAATTAGTTTATAATAATAATAATAAAAAAAAAAAAAACCACTAGAATTGTGGTCAGAAAACCTGGGTTTCAAATCCTAATGTGACCTCTTCTTATCCTAGAAAACTTCTAGAGCCATCAGTATCCATAGAGAAATGTAATACATACCTTTACAAGTATATCAGTTTGCTACAGCTGCCATAATAAAGTATCCAGCAGAAATTTATTTCCTCACAATTCTGCAGCTAGGATCTGAGATAAAGGTGTTGGCAGGGTTGCTTTCTTTTGAAGGCTCTTTTCTTGGCTTATAAGTGGCCGTCTTCTCCTTGTGCTTCACATAGTCTTCCCCCTACATGCCTATGTCCTAATCCCTTCTCCTAAGTACACCAGTCATCTTGGATTAGGGCCCATTCTAATAACCTCACTTTAACTTAACTACTTCTTTAAAGACCCTATCTACAAATGCAATCACATTCTGAGGTACTGGGGGTTAGGACAGCAACATATGAATTTGGAGGAAACACAATACAGTCCATAGCAGGGTTGATGGATGTTTTGAAGATCAGATTAAATGACACTGAAAAAGTGAAGGCATTTGACTCTTAGTAGATGATAAATGGCAATTAAATCTAAACAGGTAATTTTTAAAATATCCAGTCTATGTTATTATTTACCATAATTTTATAGTGTTCTTATCTAATGTAATGTTATCCAGAAACATTTGATGTTGAAGGTAAATTTTAATTAAGAAATCTGTGCTTCCTGTAGAGATGCACAACTGCAGTCCTGTATTAAAGTAATTCAAAATGCTTGACTTAATGCCTTTGCTGCCTTTGAGATTCAGCAGTAATCAAGGAGAAGTGACTTTCCTTCAATATCCATGTGATTACATTGTTCATGAGGATTATAAAAATTTTCTCTTTGGGGGAATTCTGAGTATCTTAAACATCCTAGTAACTGGAATTAATTGTATTCAAGGCTTTATTTCTAAACTAGAGTCAAACTTTTAAGTTTTGACAGCTTGACTCCAAAATCCAAAAGCTGTATAAACATGTATGTATGTGTTTCCCATACATGTATAAAATCTACAAAATTAGAAAAAATACTGTGGTAGTATTAGTAAATACATTAAAATCAATAAATAGTACATCAAATAAATGCCTTATTGCTGTAACTCATACATAATCATAGATGAAACTTTCAGTACTTTTGCAGGGACCTGGTATAGGCAGGAAAGAGAAAAGATGAAGACCTCCCCAATACTCTCAATCACCTTTCTTAGAAAGTTTTCTTCCAACAACTTTTCTTAAAAACTATCAGCCCAATTTTATGATTTTTAGCAGCCATGAAGTGACCGTTTAATAAACAGCATCGCATATACTAGTAGAAAAATACAGGTATCACTTGACTCAAATAAGTCTGATCTAAGATTCTGAATGAAGGAGGACAAAGAATTAAATCATTTACAGAACCTGCAACCCGAAACAAGTATTTCACTTATATGTTTCCTGTTTGGAATGTGTTGTTTTAGGTGAAGAAACCTATATGCCAAGCAGACTGTTGCAGCCCAACTTGATAAGATACTGTAAACATCTAGAGTCTAGAAAAAAGAAAAAAAATGAAATTATATTCTAGTATCTATAATTATAGAGGCAGCAGAGAGAAAAGTCCAATGAGTCCAGGGAATGAAGAAAGGATGGGGAAAGAAAATGCTGAGACATTCAATCTATCAGGGTAGGTAGGGACTTGATGAACCACTTCTCTTAAAACTCTATGAAAGAGATCAGCACATTAAAAACACCACCCCCACCACCAAACACACATAAAAACATTTAAAACTCATTCTGTTGTATAACTTTCTTCTTTAGATACACATCACTTGTGTTTGTAAGAATGTGGCTAGATAAAACTTTTTTAAAAAATCCTCCTACTCCCCTTCTCTTTTCCCTTTTGTCCTCCCTTTAGCAACCTTATCCCTCCACCAGAAAACAACAACAACAACAACAACAACAACAACAACAAACAAAAAAAACCTGAGTATCCCATTGCTTAAAGGAGGTACCTGGTAGGTAACCTTAAGTTTTCTTCTCAGCTTTTGGCTTCTAATATCCTAAGCTCTTAGGAGAAATATGAGACATTTCAAATGCAGAGGTGGGGAACTGAGGATAACAGGGTTACTTACCTCACCTGCCACCCTGGGATAGAAAATATTCCTGGGTTAGATAGAAAAATTTCAGAAAAGCAAATGTATGAGAATTGAGACTACCCACATCCATATAGCTTAGCTATTAGTACTGAGGACTGAGCTCACCTGTGTCAACATGACTTTTTTTTTCTTTTTTATTGTAGTTTAGTCAGCTTACAAATGTGTCATTTTCTGGTGTAAAGCATGCTTCAGTCATACTTATACATACATATATTCGTTTTCACATTCTTTTTCATTATAGGTTACTATAAGATATTGAATATAGTTCCCTGTGCTATACAGAAGAAACTTGTTGTTTAAACATGACTTTTAAATTTACACCAGGAAATTCTTTCCCAGGAAGACAATTCTATGAACCAATAAATAACTTCAGTGTTTCCTTCAAGAACTTCCTTAAAATGAATTTATCTGAACAAATGCTTTCCTCATCTGGGTAAATAGCCCCTTCTTAGGATTGTATGTGGGGGGAATGTGCTTTAATGGAAAATTATATATTGTTGAGAGCAAACTTTTCTGGGTTATCACTTTGAATACATGGAGGTTCTGTGCCTTTCATTGCCTATGAGCTATTTCACAACTCTATAAGCTGTAGATGACTGACAGCAATGCAGAATAATTCTTGCCTATATACCTGCAAATAAATTGTCCAATGAATGTCTACTAATGTTTTGGAGTAAAGGTCTGGCAAAGGTGCCATCTTATAGGACTAAAGAGCTGTTGAATTTCATCTTCTTATTTTCCCATACTCTTCCTCATTCTTTAAACTTGCTTTATATTTTGATCTAAGAGGCAAATGACTATTACAACACTCATAGAATAAATGGCATTTTGAAGGTAAGATTTAACTTCAAATTCATCTATGTTATATTTAGCTAAAAAGGGGAAATTTTTTTATATACAGCCCTGGAAATTTTTAAATTTTAAAAGATTGTTACATTTCTTCTTAAATGACTGTTAATACAATTGATAAACTATCATTCCAGAAAATGACTTGTGACATGCATTTTGACAGTTGGCAATATGTTCATTTTTTGTAAACAGAAATGCCATTCTTTTGGACTGCTCCTAAAGGCATACGATTAGAAGCTTTGGTCCAGAATAAGATGTTAAAAAATGTATTCTTCTTTGAATAGTAGATGATGATAGTGTGGCAAAGATGATGAAAAATGATAAATAACTAAATACATATTTATTTATTTACACATTTTTATTCTATGTGTAAACTATTCTATTAATTTTGACAAATAATGTCCTATATTGTTCACAGTGACTTGACCAACATTTCCAATAAAAATGTCTATAATTTTACTGTATAGACATTGTGATCTCAAAATCAGCTGTACAAATGTATTTTTATTACTCATTTCTGAATTTGTTATAGACATGGGAGATTAAGAGACAACTAAACTTTAAATAAATTTTACTGGAAACTTTAATGTTATATTAATTTATAATCCCACAATTCATACTCTGTTACTCAAATCATGATAGGTATCAAATTATTTACAATATGATACATATTTTTAAATATTATAACTGTACTACACAAAGATAATTATGTTTTGTAGAAAATGGATTGTTAGGCATTTTAAATTTATGCTTATCAGCAACAACTTATTTGCTAAATAGCAATCCTCTTTTTTAAGAGAAATCTCCTTAAGGTTTAATGTATACACCTTTAAAATTATTACTGAAGCATACTTACATAACATAAAATTCACTCATTTTAAGTGTAAAGTTGTATGAGTTTTAATAAATGTATAGAGCTGTACAACCACCACTAGAATTAAGTTTTAGAACACTTTAATCACCACCTCCAAGTTCCCTTATGCCTCTTTGTGGTCAAGCTGTCCCTCACCCCCAGCCACAAGGCAAGCATTGATCTGCATTCTGCTATTATATTTTTGCTTTTCACAGAATTTCATGTTCATATTTCATGTCTTTTGTACCTTTTTATTTTGCTTATAATTATGCTTTTAAGATGTTTTTACATTGTTCGGTGTAGCAGTAGTTTATTCTGCTTTATTTGCTAAATTGTATTCTGTGGAATGCATATGCCATATTTTGTTTATATATTGACCAGCTGATAGATATTTGAGTTGTTTCTATTGTTTGGTTATTATGAATAATGCTGCTATGAACATTTGTGTACAAACCTTTGTGTGGACATATATTTTCATTTCTCTTAGGTAAACATCTAAGCAGTAAAATTGTTGGGTCATGTAGTAGGTGTACGTTTCAATTTTTAAGACAGTAACAAACTGTTTTCCAGTAGTTGCATCACTCTGCTCTTCCACCAGCAATATAGGAGAGTTCCAATTGTACCACATCTCCACAAACATTTGGCATTTCAGTCTTTTCAAGATATTCTAATATATGTGTAGTAGTATCTCACTGTGGTTTTAATATGCATTTCCTTAATGACCAGTCAAGTTGAGCATCTTTTTGTTAAGCACCTGTACAGATCTCTTCCCTTAAAATTGAACTATTTATATCATTATTGAGTTGTAAAAGTTCTTAGTTAGATCTGGACGTAAGTCCTTTTTGCAGATACATGTTTTATAAATAATTTTTTCCCAAGCTGTGGCTTGGATTTTCATTTTCTTAATGATTTCAACATGCAAAAGATTTTAATTTTTGAAGTGTATTTATCATTTTTAAAATTTTTGGTTTATGCTTTTTGTGTATTATTCCAAGGTCACAAAGATTTTTCTTCTATGCTTTGTTCTACAGAATATATGTGTTTTTGCCCTTACATTTAGGTCTATGATCCATTTTTAATTACTTTTGATGTATGATGTGAAGAAAGAACAAAGTTAATTTCTCTTCCATGTGGATACACAGTTATTCCAAAAACATTTCTTGAAAAGACTAATCTTCTCCAATTGACTTTCTTTGATACCTTTACTGAAAATCAGTTAATGGCATAAATGTGGGTCCATTTCTAGATTCCCAATTTTGTTCTGTTGATTTATGTCTATCCTTATGAAGTCTTTCATTTTTAATCCTGCAGAACAGGATATTTAGGGGAAAATAATCATATTCAATACCTTCCACTGAAATATACAATTTATCTAAATTTAAATACAATAATAAGCAAACAAGGATGATTAATCTTTCTTAAAAATGTATTCTTTACTACACAGTTTAAAACAAAAGTGTTACTTAGATCATTTTGGATTTTTTTTACTGGATGTGGAAAAATTTTAAAGGGAAAGCCTATTGTTTGAGGTAGTAAACTATTATTAACTATTGTGTTGCTTATATTCATTAAGAAGAATAATTTCCAAATATAAGAGGGTTAAATACATATGATTATGAAACAACTGAAGCATAGTAAGAATACACATAGTTCCTTTAAACTGGTTAAAGTCTTTGGCCACAGATGAATTACATCCATGGGTATAAAACATAATACTAGGTGACAGAATCATTGTCAGTAATTTTGAGAAGTGGAGAACACAAGACCTGCCAGAAGACTGAAAATCCACAGATGTTCCCATTTTCAAAACATAAAAAAGATTCCAGAAACTAAAGGCTTATAAGCATGATATTGAAAGCCACTAAAATTATAGAACAGATAAAGCATATATTTTACAAAGTGTTTTCAAGATCACTAGAAGATAAATAGTTCACCAAACTAAATCCCTTAAATTACACACCTGAAAATGGCTAACACAGATACTGAATTACTGTGACTAGTTAATATCTTTTTTAAAATAAAGCAACCTCAGGCCTTTCTCTGAGAAATCCTATAATGGAAATAAAGAAAATAAATGAAGTAAAAAACAATGGAATCTAAACAAAATTATTTTTAAATATTGTAATTCTATACTTAAAAAATAGAAAATCTTGATGAAATATACTCCTCTCAAATTATCAAAATTGATGCCTCCTCCTCTGTGCATAGTAAGCCTAGTGACACCAAGTATAGGCTGAGAAATACCCAGGTAGAAGTTGAATACATGAGCCTGGAGTCCAGGGAAGAGTTAGGGCTAGAAATATGAATTTGGGAATAGTCAATGCATTTGTGGTACTTAAATCCATGATACTGGAAAAGATCACCTGGGAAGTGAGTATGGACAGAGAAGATCAACAACGGAGTCTTGTGACACTTAGGAAAATAAGAAGGATTCATTAAGGTTAAGGGGGATAGGGGCAGCCAGTGGGGTGGAGGGAAAAAACACAGGAGGTCTGGGCCCTGAAAGCTAAATGAAGCAACTGTTTCAAAGAAGATGATTAACTGTGTCAAATGCTCCTGAAAGATCAGATAAGATATGAGGACCGAGCTGTGAAGCAAAGTAGAGATAGGACAAAAACAGTTTCAGTGTAAAAGTAGGAACAGAGCCTAATCAGAGTTGGTTCAAAATAAAATGAGAAGATATACCGTGTTCTTGGAATGGAAGACTCAAAATTGTTAAAATGGCCATCCTACCCAAGGAAATATACAGATTCAATGCAATCCCTATCAAATTGCCAATGACATTTTTCACAGAACTGGAACAAAAAATTTTTAAATTTGTGTGGAAACGCAAAAGACCCCCGATAGCCAAAACAACCTAAAGAAAGAAGAATGGAACTGGAGGAATCATGCTTCCTGACTTCAGACTATACAACTAAGCTACAGTATCAAAACAGTATGGTACTGGCACAAAAACAGACACATAGATCAATGGAACAGAACAGAAAGTCCAGAAATAAACCCACACATTTATGGTCAATTAATATACAACAAAGGAGGCAAGAATATACAATGGAGAAAAGACAGTTTCTTCAATAAGTAGCACTGGGAAAATTGGATAGCTACATGTAAAAGAATGAAATTAACACATTCTCTAACTCCATATACAAAAATAAACTCAGAATGGATTAAAGACCTACATGTAAGATGGTATAATATAAAACTCCTAGAGGAAAACATAGGCAGAACACTGTTTGACATAAATTTCAGCAATATTTTTTTTTGAACCAGCTCCTAGAGTAATGGAAATAAAGCTAAAAATAAACAAATGGGACCTAATTAAACTTAAAGGCTTTGCACAGCAAAGGAAACCATAAACAGGATGAAAAGATAACCTACAGAATGGGAGAAAATATTTGCAAATGACATCAACAAGGGGCTAATTTCCAAAATATACAAACAGCTTGTATAGTTTAATGTCAAAAATAAACAACCCAATCAAAAAATGAGCAGAAGACCCAAACAGACATTTCTCCAAAGACGACCTCCAGATGGCAAACAAGCACATGAAAAGATGCTCAGTATTGCTAATATCAAAGAAATGCAAATCAAAACCACTATGAGGTATCATCTCATACCAGTCAGAATGCTAACATTCAAAAGTCCAAAAATGATAAATGCTGGAGAGGCTGTGGAGAAAAGGGAACCCACCTGCACTGTTGGTGAGAATGTAATTTGGTGCAGCCATTATGGAAAACAGTGTGGAGAGTCCTCAAAAAACTAAAAATAGACTTACCATATGATCCAGCAATCCTAGTCCTGGGCATATATCCAGAGGGAACCTTAATTTGAAAAGACACATGCACCCCAACATTCATAGCGGCACTATCTATAATAGCCAAGACATGGAAACAACCTAAATGTCCATCAACAGATGAATGGATAAAGAAGATGTGAGATACACACATACACACAGAATAAAATATTACTCAGCCTTAAAAAAGAATGAAGTAATGCCATTTACAGTGACATGGATGGACCTAGAGATTATCATATTGAGTGAAGTAAGTCAGACAGAGAAAGACAAATATCATATGATATCACTTATATGTGGAATCTAAAAAAAAAAAAAAGACAGATTCTATTTACAAACTAAAAACAGACTCATGGACATAGGAAACAAACTATGGTTACCAAAGGGGAAAGGGCAGGGAGGGATAAATTAGGGGTTGCAGATTAACAGACACATGTTACTATAAGATAAACAACAAGGGCCTACTGTATAGCACAGGAAACTATATTCAATCTCTTGTAAGAACATAATGGAAAAAAATCTGAAAAGAAAATATATATGTGTGTGCATATGTATAACTGAATCACTTTGCTGTACACCTGAAACTAACATTATCAATCAACTATGCTTCAATAAAAATTTAAACAAACAAAAAGGAAAAAATGAGAAGGAACAAAAAAAGAAACCAACAATAATTTTAAGAGTTTTTCTATACAGAGAAACAGAAAGCATCAGCAGAAGCTGAAGGGCAATGTATGGTCAAGGGAAGATTTTTTGTTTTTTAGGTTGAGAGACTTTACAATGTGTTTGTAAGCTGGCAAAAATAATCCTACAGAAAAAGAAAAATTGATGATATAGGAGAAATGGGGAAAACATTTCAGGAGAAAAAGCCTTTAATGGTTTCAAAACAATAGTTATTTGGTGCACAAATTGAGGATTTCATCTGAGTTGGCTGCCTGTCCATTTCACTCATGCAAAACAGTGTATGAACATTGTTCAACCTTTCAATGTAGGAGTTGTTTCAGGAAGCAGATACTAAGACAGGGTGAGGAGCCTAAAATGATTATTGGAAAGTGACTCTTATGAAAGGAAAAGACATGGGTCAGGGGGTAGCCATCAAACTACTATGTAGACTTCTGTGATACTGTTCTGGCACTCTCTGCCAGCCCAGCTTGAGTTAAGATTGCCCATTAGAGGAGTCACACCTTGGATGGAAATGGATAGATTCTAGCACACCATCTTGCTCTCTCATTGCCTAGGTGCCACTGGAGAAGCCCATGGCCTTAGCCTGAAAGCTGAAGTGGACACTGAAGGCATTAACAGCTGGCAGCTAGCAACCAAGCAACTGGCAACCAGTCCTTTCCTGAAGGGGGATCTAAGTGGGCACATCTTCATGTCTGACACAGGGTAGGAAGATGCAGAAATTCTCTTTTGATTAATTCCATCTTCACAGTGAAATAAGCAAAATCATGGGCTTCATTAGGAGGAGAGAAGAAGGAATGTTGGAGGTTTGTAGAAAGAGGAGGAAAGCATGAAATAAAGAGCTGAATTGAAGAGTATGGGTAGAACTGTGAACTACGCAGCCCTGATGGTTTAGTAGTGTTTGGTAAATTTAAAGCAAAATCATAAATTTAAAGCAAAATCAGCAGAAGGATCAGGAAAAGCAGCAAGAATTATTGATATAACTGAAGAAAACTTTTAGTGTTAGAATTGAATCTGTCAAGTTAAAAGGCTAAGTGCCAAGAAAAATAGAGATAAATGTCTATACATTATAGAGACATTTTTAAATTTTAAATAAAAAAATATTGCTAGCAATCAGTCAACAAAAACAAGTCATATTTCAAAGAACAACAATCATGCTGCCCTCATATTTCCCTGAAGAAGCAATAAAAAACAACATATAAAGTTATGTATAAGGAATTTTTTAGTTCCAAGAAATAGAAAGGCGAATGCAACTAATACAAACAGTAAAACAGATTTATTATCTCATATAAGAATTTCTAAAATCGGCTGAGATTGGTTAATTTAGTAGCTTAAGGACCTAGGTTCTTTCTATCATTCTGCTTTGACAAGCTCAGGGGATTAGTCTTATCCTGAGTTACTCATCCTCTTTTTCATAAGATGGTCCTACAGTTCCAGGCATTACACATAGATCTGACAATATCAAGCAGAAGAAGAATCTCACTGGCTAGAGTTGTGTCACATGTCCACTCCTAAGCCAATCACTTACAAGGGCAATGCAGTTGGCTTAGTACAGTGCGTGGCTGGGTGGTGAATGATGGATTACATAAACAAAGCCAGAATTCTCTTAATAAAGTAGCAGGGGAAAAGACTGTTTGTAGGCAACCAACAGTGCCTCTTATATGAGAGGAAGAAAATACTGTAACCTTTTAAAAACACTAAACTATCATTTTTTTATGAGGGTATATCACCAGAAATAAAAATACTTAGAAGATACTGTCCTGAAAATTTTTCTCAAAAATATTACAGATTACTGAGAAGAGTATCAAAACAACTCAAAAAGGGAAAATCATATTATGAAAAAACTTGTAGTAATCAATGAATCAAGTAAAACAAAGTTAAGTCTAATTACTTGTTTTTAATAAGTATCTCTGCAAATTATATTAAAACTAAACACTTAAATAACATTTAAACTGGGACCTGAAAACAGTGTTTAGACAGTGAATAGTCAAGAGAAGAGCATTACAGACAGAAAAAACAACATGAGAGCATTTCCTTAAGGCTGGAGTGAAGATGAACACAAGTTAGATTAGGCAGGAGTCAGATCGTGCTGAGCCTTGTGGGCTACGTTAGGGATTTGGAGTTTTATTTCAAGTATACTGAGAATCGATGAAGTATTTTAAGTAGAGGAGTGACATATTTGCATCTTATTTTAAGAAGATCATTCTGGTTGCTCTTTAAAAAGGCAGATGGGAGGCAGGGCAATGATGGAAACTGATAGGCTATTGAAGGTAAGAAATTAAGTAGCATGGATTGGGAAGGAGTTTAAAAATGGTGAGCAAGATAAACAAGATTATACTGTATAGCACAGGGAAATATATACAAGTTCTTGTGGTAGCTCACAGCAAAAAAAAAATGTGACAATGAATATATGTATGTTCATGTATAACTGAAAAATTGTGCTCTACACTGGAATTTGACACAACATTGTAAAATGACTATAACTCAATAAAAAATGTTTAAAAATAAAATAAAATAAACAAAATGTCCAAAAAAATGGTGAGCAATTGATAAATTGGAAATACATGTAGAGAGACGCAATAGGACAAGCTGATGTATTATATGTATATGAGGATAAGTTGAGGGAAATTGTAGAAACAAAGATCCAAACTTTGGGTGGATGGTAGTGTCATTTTACTAAAATGAAAAATACCAAAAGATTATCATGTTTCATGTTAACATGGGAAGAAGTGAAGGGAAAAGGGGGACCAAGAGCTCTATTTTGAACACTTTAAGTATGAAATGCCTATGAAACATCCAAGTGAAAATGTTAAGGATTTCAGAATAGTGGTCTAAGTGGAGATAAATTTTTGGAAGTCTTGGCATATAAACTACAGTAAATGAATGAGATTACCTAAGAAAAGAAAATTGAAATTCCAGCATATAAGGGTTAGATAAAGAAGAAGAAAATAAAGAAGAAGGAAAAGAAACAAGAAATGAATTAAGAGGAAAACCAAGAATGCTGGAATCATGGAAGCCAAGAGTAAGAAAGGAGTATTTAGTTATGTCAAAAACTGCAAAAAGGTTAATAAGGTGAGGACATGAACATTTTCCTTGGATATAGTAACAAAAGCAGTTTCATTTGAGTGGTGTTGTAGGGGTAGAAATTCAAGTTGCAGTGGAATTGAGAATAAAGAGAATGTGAGGAAGTTGAGACAGCTTGTTTTAGGTAGCTCTCCTGAGAAGTCTGGCCATGGAGAAGATTGGGGCAGTATCGTGGAGATAGATTAGAGAGAGACAAAGGCTCAAGGGAAGTTTTTGTTTTTGTTTTGTTTTGTTTGAAGGATGGGAGATACTAGTATATGATGGAATGCTGATAAATGACCTGATAGTTACAGATTGAAGACATGAGGGAGATGCAGTTTAACTGAAGGAGTATCTTCAGAAGGCTTTAAACCTATTAGTAGATTGAGAGAATGAAATCAATGTAGGTATTCATCAGTAAATACAGTTACTGAGGGCTGTGTGCCAAGCTCGGTTCTAGGCACCAGTGCTGTAAGAATGAAGATGACGGCCGATAAACCTGCCTTCAAAGACTACACTTTCCAGTGTAGAAGAAAGAAAACATGTAGACATATAATGAATATACAAGATCTTTGTGAATGTTGATAAAGCAGTGAAGAGAGTCCATGAGCTAGAGTGAGACCATGCTCTGCAAGCCTCCATGTATTATCCACCAGCAAGAATCAAATGGGAGCTTCCAAATCACAAGCCATGGTCTCCTAACACATCCCTCACTCTCCAGCCATTAATCTCTATACTGATCTGTACATCACCTTTCTTGATCCCATCTTCCATCCCTCTCCAGCATCCAAAACCTTTCCACTGTGAGTCCTTCTAGAACTCAGTTATCAGCAAAATCTTCCCTTAATGTCTTCTTTAAATATTCCTTTTACAGACTTCATTTTACTGAAACCTGTCTCTTCACTAAGGGCCCTACTTCAAGAAGTGGCAGTTTTTCCTCCCACAGCCTTCATATCACAGAGCCTGGAGGTGGGGTAGGTGTTTTGTACTTTATTAGTGCTTCCCGAACATTTTCCCTCCCTCTTCTCTCAAAAAACATCCATCTTTGAATCCTGTACTGTCAGACTACAGCACCCATTACCCATTCTTGTTGAAGTTATCTTCCAACCCCACCGTCTACTCCTCCTTAGTCCTTGAACATTTTGGCTCCTGGGGCACTTCATTCTCTCTAATTTCCCCTCCTGTCACTATTCTTGGGGATTTTAAGATCCTCATTGATGATCCATTTGACACACTGGCCACTCAGTTCTTTGGTTTCCCCTCCTCCAGTGATATTGCTCTTCACTCTTTGTTAGCTACTCACTCCTGAAGTCATTCTAGATCTTTCATTACCATTAATTAACCTCTACATAATCTAATTTCAAACATCCCATCCTCCAATCTCTACCTTATTTCTACCTTATTTCGAGAATACCAACTCCAAACACTCTTCAGCACCATTGGGATCTGCAATCCATTGATCCTACCACCATTTCACTCTTACTCCCTCATGTCCTTACTTCTCTACTCAGGTGTTATGGGTTGAATTGTATCCTCACTGAAGTTGTCAAAGTCCTAGTACCTGCACCTAGTAATTCCCAGGACCTGTGCATGTGACCTTATTTGAATATAGGGGCTTTGCAGATATAATCAAGTTAAGATGAGGTCAATAGGGTGGGCCCTAATTTGACTGGTGTCCTTAGAAAAAGAGGAAAATTTGAACACACACACAAAGGAAGACAATCATGTTTAGACAGAGGTAGAGATCTGAATTATGCTACCACAAGCCAAGGAATGCCTGGAGCTACCAGAAACTGGAAGAGGCAAGGAAGGCTCCTCCCCTAGAAGCTTCAGAGGGAGTAAGGCCCTGCCAACACCTTGATTGTAGAGTTCTAACCTCCCGAACTGTGAGACAATACATTTCTGTTATTTTAAAGTACTCAGTTTGTGGCACTTTGTTATAGCAGCCCTATGAAACTAATACACTATATGTGGTCAGATGATAAAATCATGGTAAAATTATTAAATGGTCAAATGATAAAATCATTCCTTTGGATACACTCTCATTTCCCTTGCATTTCTCTTACTTTATTGCACTTGGCTAAACAATAAACCCTGATTAAGTCCAATTTTCAGCTTTCTCTATGACTACACCTACACAGTAAAACCTGACTTGAGAAAAACACACAACCATATTGACTGGTCTTACTTAAAACACATTACTAACTGCAATTGGACCTAAATAGTGTCTAATTGTATTTCTCTTCTCCACTCATTCTTCCTTTCTCCTATAAAACTATTTCATCTCTCTCTCTCTTAAAACCTCCAACAACCCCTTCCTAATCCTCACTCCTAGTAAATGTCCTATTTCAGTGAGAAAATACCTTCATAAGAAAAGTTCCACAAGCTCCCATGACATCATCTCATCTACACTCATTTGTTTCCATGTTCTCTGCCTTCTGTCTGTGCTCTTGGCTAAAATCACTTCTTCCACATGTACACAATGTACTATCCCCTGTCTACTCAAAGAAACTGCTCCAAAAATGTCCTTTCCCTGCTCTATCATAAAACTTCTCCTCCCTAACAGATCATTTCTATCAGCTATTACTTCCCCCCTCTTTAAAAAACTAACAAACCAACAATTTTTCTTCTGCTCCCTTTTCAGCCATGGCCCTCCCTCCCCTTTCTTCCATAAAATAATATTTGTTTGTCATGTACATTCCAGTTTATACTTACAATTAAATTTTGGCTTAATTATTAATGGTACCCTTTTCAAATGTGTTCCAGTTTGGATTGTAAAGTATATGGTTAGCTTACACTTTGATGTAAAACTCCTTGAAAGAGCTATCTATGCTCATTGTATCCACTTTTTCACCCTTTTAAATTGGTAGGAATCAGCTTTCCCTTTTATTCTAACATTATAGATTTATAACAATATGTGAAACAGGCTTCATGCTTCCCTTCTCCCTTTCATGTATGGTATGGCCTTAATAAACATCTAGTAAATTCCTGCAAGGGCATCTTATACATTAGGATGTGAAGATTTCATTTTGCTTTGTTTTTAGTATACGAATTAATAGGAGAGATTCTTTTTTAAAGGACAGGGCAGGGCACAGGGAAATGAGAATGTATATTTTCTTTATTGAGTCTTTTCACTTTTGGTATCAAATTTTCACCTTTTATTCTCTCTTGTGCCTCACTGCAAACTGGTCTTTCCCTCTCTACTCCATTGAAATTGTTTTCAAGGTCACCAGCCACGTCCTTAATATTAAATCTAATTGTCAGTTTTCACTTCTCACTTTTGACCTTTGAGCAGCATTTAACAAAGCCAACAATTTCCTCCTTCTTAAACAATTTCTTCATTTGTCTCTCAGGGCACCACTGTCCTGATTTTCCTCCTGTCACTTCTTCTTGTCTCCTGTCCTGGTTTTTCCTCACCTCCCTGACCTCTGAACACTGGATTGGCAAAAGAGCTGTTTATAAACTTCTTCAGCTTTTTATATATATTCATCCCCTCTGCTATTCTTCCAAGCTACTTAGGGAAGGAGCTAAAATCCATCATACCTCCCTGACAATACACACACACACACACACACACACACACACACACACACAGAGTAAAGAGATGTGCTCAAGCAACAATAGATGGTTCCTAACTTTGTCTAAGGAAGAGAATTATCTGCAGGGATTTTGTTTTGCTGAATGTGGGTACACATCACAGAATGGTTAAGGTGCAGAGAGGCTGAAACCTCCATTAGTAATTTCAGTAAATTTCTCAGGTCAGAAACCATGAATCAACCATAGATTCTTAGCTTTCACACATCACATCCTGTCCAAAGGCAAATCCCCAACAGCTGCAACTTCAGAATATATCCAGGCTCCAAAAACTTCTCACCACTTCTGTTCCTTTAACAGCTCCATTCCTACACCTGTGATGTCACACAGAATTACATCTTTCTACATTGTCCAAAAATATAAATAATTTTTTTTCATGTTGTGTGACTTTATTTCAGTTGTCACAGTAGTGGCAAGACCCCAAGTTCTGGGGCACTCACCTTGGGCTTGCCATTCCCACTTTGTGAACTGGGCTATCCTAGCCATGGTGGTGGTGGAAGGAGGGGTACAATGACCTCATTTTTCAGACAAGAAATTGAGAGCTCTGAAAATGTACCTTGTCCAGAGCTACATGGCTGTCTCAGTCTTGGCCCCTGCTCTAACCACACAGACATGATACCTGACTAAACAAGACTCAGTGGCTCCCTCCCAAGACATTTTGTCACCCTCACCTCTGCTCCTCTGGCTTCTGTGCATAGCAGCCCGATTTCATGGTGGGTTATGGCCCTTCCCTAGGCCCACCCTACCCACATGTCTCAAACGAAGTCAGCCCTACTCAGATTCCTAGTTGGTGGTCCCCCTAAGGGTGCAGCCCACTCATCCACTTACCAAGGCCATGCGTAGGGGCAGCTCTCCTGGGCTCCATGACTGACTCGACATGGAGTCAGACTCCGTTTCCCTCTAAGCCTCCCATAGGGGATTCAAGTCAGCATCTCAGACCACGGCAGCACCGCCCAAAGGGAAGCAGCAGGAATTACAGCAAAGTGCTAAGGCCTTGTCCTCACTTTGTCCCAAATCGAATATGGAAGGTCCATGGCTTATGCTCAAACTAGTAATTTTAAGTCTCTTAATATTATATAGAAAACAAAATAAGGCATTATAAACCAAAGTTACAATAATACTAGTTTTGGACTAATAATTAGTTTTAAAATGTATTAGTCTCTTAAATTTTGTTTTAAAAAAGTGGAGCTACACTATATATACAACAGATAAACAAAGACCTACTGTATAGCACTGGGAACTATATTCAATTTCTTGTAATAAACTATAATGGAAAAGGATCTGTATATGTGTGTGTGTGTGTATATATATATATATATATATATATATATATATATATATATATATATATATATATATATATATATAAATTTTTTAAAGTAAAGTGGAGTTACATACCACTGTTACAATAATACTAGCTTTTATAATTGCCTGTGTACTTACTTTTACTGAGACTTTAACTTCTTCATATTACTTTGAGTTATTGTCTAATGTCCTTTCATTTCAACTGTGTGTGCTTTGTTTTGAATGATGACATTCACTGCTGGTGAGAGTACTTCTGAGGATACAAACTTTGTTCAAATCTTTTGGAAAGTAGTTTCTATCATGGGAAATTCATGGCCTTTGATGCAGTTATTTCTGGGAATCTATCCTAAGAAAATAATCCAACATCTAGACAATCTTATGGCACAAAAATGTTCACTATAGTTACTTATGCTAGTGGAACACTGGGGAAACCCCAGATGATTTATAAGTGAGCAATGTTAAATAAATTGTAGTATGTCCACTCAACTAAGGATTATACAATGATTAAAATTATTTTTATAAAAAACTCAGTGACATGAGGAAATGGTTCATAATATGCTGAAGAAAAAGTGTATTCCTTGATTACACAAATTACTTGGCATTTACATTTATGTAATTAGGAAATAAAATACTGAGATGTATTAATGAAAAATATTTAGCATGCTCATATTATGAAGGTGTTTTAGAACTAAATGAACAGTCCAAGCAATTATGTTAAAAAATATGAAATAGAAGCAAAAATACAATGAATTTGTGATAGGTGGAAATAATGACCCCCCCAAAAGGTTCACCTCCCTCTCCAGAACTTCAAATTGTTTTACCTGGCAAAAGGAACTTTGTAGATGTAATTAAGTTTAGACTTTCAAATAGAGAGATACCCTGGTTTATCCAGGCTGGTCCAATCTAATCATAGGAACCCTTAAAAGCAGTGAACTTTCTCCAGGTAGAAGCAGAAGAGATGAGACAGAATGGGGGAGGTCAGAGAGATTTGAAGTGTGAGAAGGACTCAACCTACTGATGCTAACTTTGATGGGGAGGAATAGGATCCTGAGCTAAAGAATGCAGGTGGACTCTAGAAGCTGAGAACAATTCCCAGCTGAGAATGACAGCCAACAAAGAAATGGGACCTCAGTCCTAAAACTGCAAGGAACTGAATTTGGCCAACAAACTGTATGAGCTTTGAAGCAGATTTACCCCTGAGCCTCCAAAAAGGAATGCAACCCTGCTGGCACCTTGATTTCAGACTTTTTTGACTCTCAGCAGTGGACCCAGCTGAGTCACACTGTATGTACCCAGACTTCTGACCTACTAAACTGTGAAATAATAACTTTGTGGTAGTTTGTTATGGCAGCAGTAGGAAACTAATAGAGGTGAAACATAAGAGGTCAGTTTAATAATAAATGCCATTAGTGCACTATAAGAGGAAAGGACCACATATCCAATTTTCATATATTTTGATCAGACACAATGTGCATACTCTAGAAGAAAGAAATAGTATTCATGGATGAACCTAGAGAGTATTCTACTTAATAAGAAAAGTATTATGAAATAAGTCAGAGAGACAAATACTGTGTCATCACTAAAATGTGAAATGTAAAAAATAAAACAAATGAATGTATATAAAAAAAACAGAAACAGACTCACAGATAGAGAGAACAAACTAGTGGTTACCAGTGGGAAGATGGGAGTAGGGAGGGGCAAGATAGGATATATTGCACAGCACAGCCATTATTTTATAATCACTTAAAGTGGAATTATCATCTGTAAAAATACTGAATCACTATGCTGTACACCTGAAATATAATATTGTAAACCAACTATACTTCAATTAAAAAATATTAATAGGTTATCACCAAGAAAGCGCTGGAAAGGGACAAAACCAGGTTGTCAAGGGCACCAAACCTCTCTAAAATTATGAATGATATGATAATGAAAGGATCAAACTGTATTACCATTCAAGAAGGCACTGTTTGGGAATCTGTGTGGAATTCAGATAGGTAATGAAGGAATGGGCTGTTATACATGAATGTTGAACCAACCTGTGGGCTTAGTTATTTGGGAGGATAACTTTGCTGACTCTGATCAAGTCATTATGGTTAATAAAATCCTTTAATTACAGATCGACATTGTCTCACTTTTTTCTCGTCAGCATCTCTAAAGAGAAGACTAACTGGGAAGAGACAAGGAATCTTAGTCTTCTGGTGCTACGTGGAAGTTACCTTGGGACTGGAATACTACAGGCAGTCTAGGTTTAGATTGAGGCCGGCAGACAATGGCCAACTCCCTATTTTTGTAGAGCTTTACTGGAACGTGGTCATTCCTTTACACATTGTCTGTGGCTGCTTTCACTCTACCATGGCAGAGTTAAGTAGCTGCAACAAGGACCACATGGTCCACAAAATACTATCTAGCCCTTTGCAGAAAAAGTTTGCTGACTCCTGGACTAATAGAGCTTAAATGAAATTAGGTAAATGGAAAAGCATACATTGAGGTTTAAAAAATAAATTACAAATATACAGGAGATCTGACTCAGCAGTATACACATGAATGAAAAAGTCCTGATGGGTACAAATCAGCACAAATCATACACGGAAGAAGAAAGTACTTAAAAACCAAGTAAATATACTCTTAGATTACTTTAAAAGAAGCAATATCTGGACCATTAGTTGCAGTTCTCCTGGGATTAACTATGCTCCAGTATACAGTCTTGTTGCCAACCTGTTCTCTGCCTAAAACCTCCTCACCATGGTTAATTGACACATCTTTCAGACTTCAGCTTAGACGTCATCTTATCTGGGAAGCCAATACTGGGTTACATGTACTCATCTTATCATGGCATTTAACTCATCATATTAAAATTGAAGTTTACTTTTCTGTCTCCCTGTGTGAGAGATTTAATCCATATATGCAAGGACATGTAGCTGTAATTCTAACACCAGATCCACTGCTTGCCATGTAATAATTTTTAAACATGTTTTGGATTAATAAATCCCATTATATTCCTCATCAGTCAGACCACATGGTGTTAAGTATTTGGTTTTGGTGATTAGTGAACTGTTGACTCCCTACTTAAATCTATCCCCTTCCCTCCCTTTTGGTAGGCAGTCCTAGTTTCAACTCTGCGAGAGTGATTAATTTTAACTATGGTGGTTTAGGCAGGAATGTGATGTGTTTCAGTATGAGACACAAGGGCACATCTGCTGAGGAATTTCTGGAAGAGAGTTTCACTAAAAAGGAAATGTATAAGGAAAAACGTACTTTTTTTCCTGCCTCTGGATGTGGCTGTGTAAAGGTCTTGCTTGGAGCTGCTGTGGTACCTTGCAACCATGAGAGCACAAGTATGAGGATAAAATCCCCTGCATTGAGGATGACAGAGATGAAAGACAGAAACAATATAGTTCTTGATAATATCGATGAGTATCTGGAACCACCAGATGTATTGTTTTATGAGAAATAATAAACTATTTCCATTTAAAACTTTCAGGTTATCACTACTCCTGGGTGGGTTTTCTTTTACCTATAGACAGAAAGCTTCCTAACTCACATAAGTGACCACATTTTAAGATGGACGTGGCAAACTGGGGTCCATACAAATGACAAATAATGATGAAGTCTCTGGAAATTGTCTTTTGAGGAACAAAGGACCAGGGGTGTTAAGCCTAGAAAAGAGAAGATCTGGTAGGAGATACAATAGTTCTTCTGCTAATATGAATGAAAAATGTAGGACCAATCTGTCCTAGAGATATATTTCAATTCTCTAACAAGAAAGGGGGAAAAAAAAGGTCAATTAGAACTACTTAAAACAGAAAGGTTTATGAAGTAGTATGTTTTCTCATAGTAAAGAATTTTAGCTGTAAGTTGTTGTTAAGCATTCTGGATTGTTCTGGGTGGGAGGTTTAGCTACAGAACAAGTTTTAACCCTTAAGATGCCATGATTTTATTCTTTGACTTAGTGATATGCACTGCAATTATGATGGCATGAGTAGAAAGGAAAAATATAACATCACCAGTGTGTATTTTTATATTATTTGTGCTTCAGTTTCTAAAATGGGTCACATTATAATGGCCTCCGGGCATATTAATGGAACTGCACAAAAAGTGGATCAAAATAAAATAAAAGCTGAAGCCTACTCAGCAAAATATATCAACAAGAAACTGAATTCTGAAGGTAAAAAAAAAGCAGGAGGGGACTTAACTAAAGATGTAAAAATTGCAAAGTATTAAATGGACCCCTACTAAATTATAGGAAAGGCATACATACATGTTCAGGTAGTCTCAAATATCTGTGCTAATGCAGCAAAAAACCTACCACTTTTAATAAAGATACACTTGGCCTTGACATGTTTTTTATACTGATAATATGGGAATGCCTAAAGTTCTAGAAATTTATAGAAAAAGGATATGAAAAAGTTGCTTAGCTTGCTCATTCTGTATCTCTCTTCAGAGCTCTTTTGCCTTCATAGCTCTAAAGTTCTGTACGGAAAATCTCTTATTCAACTGCAAGGAATGGAGAAAGTGAGAATAAACCAGAGTGAAGGAAGCACCAACTGATCATACCTATGCTAAGTATGCTAATAAGAATTATAAAGCAAGTATATTTTTTCAGACAAAATGCTAGGATGCTACAAAATTATTGCTATGCCAATAAAATATCTCCAATAACAGCAAGTGTCAGTTTTCAAGTCGAAATTAGAACCTTAATAAGAGTCCAATATTCTTTTGTAGCCATATTATTTATTGAATAATGAATTTCTGCATGTACCAATTTTTATACATTAAACTGAAATTCTGTCCATTTCAATTTTGTGCTTTAGATTTTAATTCATGATACACCAAGTGAATTCCTTGTCATCGATTTCTCTCACGTGCTTAATTATTGCAGTTTTGTTCAACATTATTACATTGCCCTGGATTTGTTCACTATGGTTACCTTTTAAAGATCCAGCTCTGATTATACTATACATTTATTTTAATTGGTTTTAAATATTGTGAAAGATGGACTTTGACCACACCCTTATAAATTTATTTGACCTATATCATTCAGGGATAATTCTTATCTCTGTTTATTTAACTCTTCATTCATGTGTCTTTTTATTTTTTTAATTCTCATTTAGTCTTAATTACAGTTGTGATTCAGTATTTGAGTTCTCAACAATTCTGCTAAATGGTTGCAAGATGGTTAGTTACCTCACTATACTCTACTAACCTCCAAAACACCGAAGTATCTTCACCTAAATGATCAAATATGTCTTCACACAAACAGTGAAGAATTAAAGTCAAGAATGAGAAATTTACTTACCATTCAATCGGTTTAGTATAACTTCTTGGAAAGAATAAATTGACTTTTGATTGATGACACAAGCAAAGTGAGAATAAAAGTTAATGTAGTGTAAGTTATTTAGCATTGCCTTTTTGTCTAAATGTTTTCAGAATCTTTTAAAACCCAGATTACTCTTCTTGGTGATTTAGTGATACATTTTCTTCTAAGACCAAAAAATCATCATATTATACAAACAGAAAAAAAGACATTCAGTTGATTTCATACCCCTTAAAATTTTTCTCATAAAAAGTTTCAAATTCTCAAACCTATCAAAACTACACAGTAGTGTTGGCAGCACATGTTAAATTTCCATATTGTAACAATAACGTGAATTTCCCTCCACTTTATGATGATCTATTAGATAATAATGATTTATAAAAACCATCATGCTTACATACTTGCTTCATGTTACCTTAATTTTAGTACTTCTCAAAAAAGCAGCAAAAATATTTTAAAATATCAAGTCTGATAACTTAATGAAGAAATTAGTATTTTAAAAACAGTACTGCCTTAGTGTTTCTCTATATCCTGTATAATTCCAACTTTTGGTATTTTATTCTAAAAGGAAATTGAAACATAGCTCAGATTTTACTCTCCTTAGCATTTCTATGTGCAAGCTAAAATGAGACTGTTTACACTTCAAGAAATTAGGCACAACTGATCTTGTGTACCAATTTCTTAAAATTGAAAATTATTTCAGTCATTACTCTTTTGGCCTTATCTCCATTCTTTTTAGCTGACAAGACTGGCAGCTCTCAACAGCCACAACACCATGAGTTACAATGAAAGCCAGGTGACTTTCTGGAACTGTAGCAGTTGTGTGAAGTGATGTGCTAATTGTCTGTTTGTGAATATTTGTGATAAGTCAACTAGAATTTCAGATATTCAAAATTCAAAACAATACATTGTATGGCAAATTTCTCCATTCCCTACTTTTTTCTTTCTCTATGGACTCAAGGGGTCTGTCCTTTTTAATAACTACCACTGCCTACTTTTATGCCTATGTTTCATCTCCCCAATCCAGCTGAGAGGAAGAACTCAATACCTGAAAAATATCCTTGATACCTCATCCATTCATTTTATTCTGTCAGCAGATTTATTGAGCACCTACTATGTGCCAGACACTGTATGAGACATAAGGAATACAAAGTTGAATGATGACAACAAAAACACAATTCCTTTCCTCATGGAGTTTACAATCTAGAGGGTCTTCATTAATCAAACAAATATATATGAAATTACAAAGATGTTCAATGCTAAGTAGGCGTATGTGTTTATGTGATAATGTTTAACAGCAGGTCTCAGTCTGTGACAGAAATCAGAGAATGCTTCCCTGAGGAAGTGATAAATGAACTGAGATCTGAAAGGCAAAGAGGAATTAACTAGGCGATGAACAGGAAAGGTATTTCAAGCCAAAGAAACAGCATGAACAAAGATTCCTATGGTGGAAGCAGCACTTTTTTTCTCACTTACTCCAGTACTTAAAGGGCAATGAGGGTAGAACAGAAAGTGAAACACGGTGCACAATGAGACTAACCAGTAATAATAATAACCAACTTCTATTGAGTGCTTTTTTTTTTAACTTTTTTTTTATTGAGAATTGAGTGCTTTTTAAGGTGATGTCCAGCCACTGTTTTAATGTTTTGAGACATTAAGTCTTTTAATGTTCAGAATTATCCTATAAATAGTGGCCCTAATATGTGATCTCATAGGTCACATAAAATATTTTTGTTTTCATCATAAGAGCAATGAAAAACCATTAAAATGTTTAAAGCTAGAGATGAGTCTGGGGGTAGATGGATTGCCTTGGTTAAAACCGCATTTCACAAAAGAGAATTCTGCCTGCAGCATAAAGAATGAATTAGGAGGGCCAGAGTAGCTTAGGAACACCGGTTAGGAAGCAACTGCAGAAATGCAGGCAAAAAGTGCTGATGACAGCTTAGATGAGGAAGGTAGTGAGTGAAGAGAAGTAGACAAATTTACAAGGTAAGATGACAGGACCTGGTAATGAACTGATGGGGTGGGGTGACAGTTAGGGAGATGAAGGTGACTAAGATGAGTTCTAGGTCACTAGCTTGGGAACCAGAGTAATGGTGGTACTTTGATTAGATTGGATATGCTAATAAAAACCTGTTAAAGAGGAAGTCTTAACTCCTGTATTGACAAGTATTGAGTTAACAGTAACTACAATAAAAACCCAGGAAGGAGTTTCTGGTTAATTTTTCCATATATATTTGCCTGCAATCATACACAGTCATTCTTCCATGGCTTAAACAAAAATAATGCTTCATCACAACTAATTTCACATGGTGATCTTTTGAATTTTAGCATAAAATGAGAAAAGAAAAATATATACAAGATACCAAGAAAATGTTTTTTTACATCAAACAAAAATTCTCCCTTATCTTTTAAGTAATTTGAATAATACACACACACACACACACACACACACATACACACACACACACACACACACACCTTAAAAGTATTCTACTTATCTTTAAAAGAAAAACAGAAGTGATTTCTTTCCTTACCTCTGGCAAAATCTGTGAAATAATGAGTAAGGTAAAATAAAAGCATATAACTGGGATTGAAGTCAAAAGAGCAGGTTATTAATTATGATTTCAGTCAAGTCACTTGTTCTTTCTGAGCTTTAGGGGTTTTATTCAACTTTTAAAATATGAATAATACCTACCTCCCAGGTTTGCTGTGGGAATTACATGAGATCATGTTTTTGCAAGTGTTTAATGAATTTTAAATCTCTATAAAAATAGTAATCACTATACATTTTTAAAAATCCAACAAAGCATATAGAATGCTCAGACCCATATTAATTATTATCTCTACTATTTATATGATTTTCTTGAGAAGGCCAAATAAATTGAAAAGAATAAGAAAAACATTCAGCTTCTATAACATTAAATAATTATATCATAAAATTTATGATTTATTTTAATTAAATTATAATTTAAAATTTATATAGAGCACATAGGTCAAGCCTGAGAAACACTGTGAACTCTGAAGAACTGAAGGTCGCATCAATCCTGCTTTTCTGTAACAGAGACTGCTTTTGTTGAATATATACCTACAGATCAAAAGTACTCTACTAAGAATGGAAATCCTTAATTAGACCGATGCTTTTAATCTAAGACTATATAATAACCTTAGATTAAAATGGCTGAACATGACTTTTAAAATACTTTGAGGTAAAATACTAACAATTTAACTTGTTCTTTGCTGTATCCTTAGCTCCTAAAACAGGGCATTTTAAAATAATATCCACAAAAATGGACATTATAGAAAAAAGAAAGGCCAGCAATGCTTTCAATAAAATCTAAAATCACTCCAGCACTTAATGTAAAATGAAATATGTTTTCCCCTCCAAGTACTTAGACAGAGGGATGGGTATATAAGTCATGCCAAACACAGCACCAATAAGTGTCTTAATGTGGCTGAAAATCTGAAAATTTTCAAGTATCTTAAAGAAAGCGTAGTCCAGCTATTTCATGTTCTATCATGAATTTAAAATACACGCCACTTAGTTTAATTCAATCAGAAATATATTTTAAACTGTTAAAAGCTTCTGTTTCTTAAACACTCATGAACTTTTATTTCATAATATGTGATTGAGATTCTCTCTCATGCTGGTTTCAACCTTAACAATCCCTAGAAAATAGAGTTCAATATTTACCAGTTACTCTTCTTATAGACAATAATATATGTCACATAGAACTTTAATCAAAACTAGTATTATAAATTTGATATGTACAAATATCCACCTAATATGATATTACACGAATGGTATGAAATTGTTCTATGTATGTGAAAAGAAAATTCTCTGAAAACATTCCCCTCCTTAGAGGAAAGATGAAGGTAAAGAAATAATACAAATAGTATTAATTAAAATTCTTAGAGTTACAAATGCTGCCAAATTTAGCAGGATAGTTAAATTACTCTCCTACTTCTAAGAATAAACATTTAAAGGAACGTACAAGAAATGCTTTTAAATCAGTTGACCATATAACTCTAATGCTTTGCTTTTTCACAGCTTGTGCTTTTTATTTTAAAATTTGTACCATCTTTTTTGTTGTATATTATAGCTTCAACTTATACAGCTTACCCATCATTTAAAATGATTTCCTTCCACATTTCCAAGTTACTTCATAAGTTCAGTAGGGTGATGATTTTCCATAATTTTCAAACCCAGTAATTATGTAATTTATTAATCTGATTTGACTTTTTTACAGTAATTAAATAGTTACAGATTTAAATACATAATTTTAATAACATTTAAAATGTAACCCTTTATTTTACATTAGCCCTGAAAGCCTTTGAATTTTTGTAAATAATAGTAAATTATTAACAAATAGTGATAAATAAATTCAGCAATCTGTGGGAACACAACAGGTTTTCATTTTTCTTTTTAAAAAAATGCTTATAATGTAATATCAAAATTAGGAAATGACACCTCATATTCATTAGGCATGTAATTATTTTACAGTATGTGTTGATTTTCCTGTGTCACACCAGTTTAAAACAGGGTTAAACCCCAAAACACAAAACAACCCAAAAGATTGTAAGGCCCGTACCTAGGATTTTTTAAACTGGCTTTGGAATAGTCACCACCTCATCACATTCTATTTCATTTTATTGTCTTTTGATGAAAAGGAAAGTCTTCCACTAATTGGTAACATCACATTATAAATATAACCTCTGTACTCCAGAGCTATAATTTGAGCTTTTGATTGCCACTTCTGCTATTCAATTGTCATCTTCTTTATACGATGAAGAAGAGCATCGTTTTCTGAATGAGCCTCTGCAAGAGCCATTTTAGCTTTAGCCAATTCCTGTTTAAGAGATTCATTCTCTTCCATGAGCTGAAATGATATATTTGGAGAAAATAAGAAAATTTAACCATTTTCAGAAAACATAGACTACTTATATAGATATATATATATAAAGGTGTGGCATGTGAGACAATAAAATTACCCAATGCTGATGATGGTGCACTTAAGCTGAAAATTGCTTTGAGAAGCTATGTGGAAACACAAATCAAGCACTTTAAAATGTTCATAAGTTTTGATCCAGCAACTCAAAACGCTGATTAACTCCTAATTTCCAAATCTAATCATGATTTTGTTTAATTTCAACTTCCCTGGACCTCTCTGTGGCTTTACACACTGCTGACTTCCTCTCTACTTCCTAAGCTTCTCTCCTCTTTTGCTTTTTATACCACAGATCGTTCGTGTTTATCCTTCTCCACCTATGGACTTTTCCATCTTTCCCCTTACATTTTTTATATTCTAGTAGAGTCCATATTTGGTTTTC
Organism: Camelus bactrianus; assembly: GCF_048773025.1. Taxonomy (NCBI): domain Eukaryota; kingdom Metazoa; phylum Chordata; class Mammalia; order Artiodactyla; family Camelidae; genus Camelus; species Camelus bactrianus. Next base: position 35,677,837 of record NC_133550.1, on the reverse strand, counting down.
TCTTATTACTTGAGTCACTCTTAGATGATCTCATATGTTCCTGTGGCTCCAACAATCATAGATAGCCTGATCCAGCACAAGCCTCTCTTGAGCTCCAAACCCACATTCTGAATATCTCATTAGACATTTTCATCTAGATGTCAACAGGTCTTCCCTCATTTGAAGACTTAGTTCAAGCATTTTATCGTCTTAGAACCATCCCCCAACCGCTAACTAAGAAGATGTGATAAAACTAAGGACTTTCTCCAAAGAAAAATGCATTTACACAGATACATTAAAATACATGCATTTAATTTCAAAGAGTCCTCAGATTTCTTTTAGTCCCACTTAAGAGTGACTGCCTTACAGACTACGATGGGTATTTAACTATATAATTCCCCAAACTCTACTACATACAGAACTTGACACAGTACACTGTGACTACCGATTACACACTCTTATCTTTTCCACCAAACTTTGAATTCCTCAGTAGATAGGGTGGTATACTGTTCCAATTCTATATCCCTACCTCAAAGTTGACATCCAACAAATCCTGTGAAAAAATGAATTCATTCTGTGGTTCTATCATAGAAAAGTAAAATTTTGCTAGACATTTTACTTATAACAGTAAAAAATAAGAAGCAACTCAAATATTAACAAATGTTAAGAGGAACCTTCAGAAAATGAGAGTACATCCACATCCACATTAGTCTGCCATTAACAATAAATATGAACCATCAATTATACTTCAAAACAACAATAAAATAAATACAAAGCATATATGGAAATATAGAAAAATCTGTCAAACAAGTAAAAAAACACAGTATATATACTAGAATAATAATTGTTTATAAAAATTATGTAAAGAGCCTGAGAGGAAAAATTTTAAATACTGAGTACTGCAAGAGGTTAGACTCTATTAGAGTTGTTTTAAAATATTTTTTCCAAAGTTCTGAAATATTACAATACTTTTGCAACTTAAAACTAAGACCTCAAAGTGAATACATCCTCCAGGAAGCCTTCCTAGATTCCAGAAAATCTTGTATTTACTCCTTTATCTTCCCATTAGACTAGAACCTCTGTGAAGGCTGGGAAAGTCCCTACACCTTGCTCAACACTATATCCATAGCATCTACCACCGTGCCACGCACAAAATGTGCTCAATAAACATAACTTAAATAAGTAAATAATGTCTTAACTATTTAATATCTAATATTTATTTTAATTGCTGTAACGGAAAGAGAATGAATTAGTTTTCCCATTACCTGTTCCCTAGTGAAGTCAATGGAGCACTCAGGAAAGTTAAATGACTGGAAAGGCCAAGGAACCTCCGGACTCGTCTGAGTGGCTTGAGTGACACTGTATTGTTTCCTCAGGTCACACCTTCCACTGGTGAGCAGCACTGAATCACTTTTGACATTTTCTCTCAAATCATTTCCAGTGTGAAGCAACTGAGAATCTAATCAAACAAATACAATCCTCAGATAACAGTTCAAAATACTTGATAAATTTTCAGTTCTATTGTGAAAAATGAATTTAAAAATGAATATATCTCTTAGTATGAAGATATTATTATGAAATAGAAAAATAACAGAGAAAGCCAATAAAACAAAAAAGCTCATTCACTGAAAAGATGAACAAAATAAGAACCAAAAGCTCGTCTGTTGAAAAGATAAACAAAATGATAAAACCTTAGTTATGCAAACCAAAAAATAAAAAGGGACAAAAATTACTAGGATCAGAAATGAAAGAGGGGACATTACTATATACCTAATTTAAAAAGCCAATAGGATGAGAGTAAAAATTTTCAAATCATATCTTTGATAAGAGACTTATTTATGCAATATATAAAGAACTCTTAAAATTCAAATAAAAAGACAAATAACCCATTTAAAAATAATCAAAGATGTAAATGGATATTTCTCCAAAGATACACAAATGGCCAATAAAGATATGAAAAGATGCTTGATGCCAGTAGGGGTGTAGATCAAAACCATGATAAACAACTTCATACCCACTAGAATAACTATCATCAAAAAATCAGATTACAACTGTTGGCAAAGATGTGGAGAAGTCAGAACCCTCATACTGTAGTGGTGAATATGTAGGATGGTGCAGCCACTTTTGAAAACAGTCTGGCAGTTCCTCAGTGGTTAAAGAGTTGCCACATTTCCCAATAATTCCATTCTTAGATATATACCCAAGAGAAATAAAAACTTATACATGAATGTTTACAGCAGTAAAATTCGTAACAGCCATAAAGTGGAAACAACTCAAAACCATCAAGCAATGAATGGATAAACAACATGTAGTATGTCCATAGAATAAAACATCATTTGGCCATACAGAGGTATGAAGTACTGATACATGCAATGACATGAATAAATTTAAAAATATTATGTTAAGTGAAAGAAGCAATACAAGACTATACATTGTATGATTCCATTTTTATGAAATGTCCAGGGTAGGCAAATTTACAGAAAAAGAAAGTAAACTAGTGGCTGCCTAAAGCTGGGAGTAATGGGGAGAGTCTGGTAGTAGGAATGGGTATTTTTGAGGATTATGAAAATGTCCTAAAACTGATTGTCATGCTGGCTGCTCCATTTCTGAGCACACCAAATGCCAATGAATTGTATACTTTAATTGGGTGAATGGTATGGTATGTGAATTATATCTCGAAAATGTTTTTAGTTAAGAAGTACTTACAAAAAACAAGGCAGGGAATATTTTTACATATCAACATTTTTTTTTACTTTTTGAATTGCATATAGGCAGACCACATGAACAGAAGCCCAAGTCAAACTTGTTTTTAAAAAAGGAAATGTATTTGTTTCTGTAACAGAGGAGTCCAAGTCCTTCAGGCATGGCCAGATACTGGAATTCACATGATATCCTCAGGAGTGTCATTTTAGGAACCTAACTATCTCTACTTCTCAAGTCCATGTTTCTTCTTTGTGTTGGGTTCAATCATATGATGGTAAAGGTAGCCTCTGGCGACCCCAAACAAGAAAGTTTTACAGCCTGTGACTCCTTTTCTCTCAGTGTCCTTCTCAATTCACAAAAAAGGATGCTTGAGATACAGTCAACTCATCTATCACTCACAGTGTCCCAAGGACTGAAATCTTTTAATTGGCCCAGCTGGGCTCATTCCCACTTTTGTGATAGGGTTATATGATTGCCAGGTCCACTAAAATCACATGGAACTGTCATGATAGAACAGCAGTTCACCAAATTAAATTATACTGAGCAGACAAAAGAGGAAAATCTGCTCAACATAATTTTCCCCCTTAAAAAGATGCCCACAGGGGTTAGCAAAATAAATAATAAAAACATTTGTGAAAGCTTTTGTTCATATCACCGAATTGCCCTCCATAATGCTTCAATCAATTCTGCCCTCATTGTATATACAAAAGTGGAACAGTTCTATCTATATGGGTAAGTGCCATCAAGTTGAGTTTTGGTCTGTTCTTGATTTCATTTTATTATAACGGTCTTAATTTAGAAACTACTTTTTACAGTATTGCCCTGAACCAATTATGTTTTTAGTAGTATTAACTAGAAAAAAACTACCAAAACTGTTGTATTGCTTCAGACCAGCACACCATTCAGCCTGGTAGTGACAAAGAGAAATCCTAAAGTACTATGTCATGGTAAAGTCAAATTCTCTATTCTTTCAAACCTCAAAAAACTAAACACTCCTAAAATACTACTTGATTGGTAATTTATAACATACTTCTGGTTATTAAACTTTTAAAGGAGCAAAACTCTTCCTTTAAATATAAAAAAACTCTTCCTGACATATAAATATGAACTAAAAAAAAAAAAAAAGCTGAGTTATATAGGCTGTAGGACCTGAGGCCCATTCTGTTTAATGCTATTTAGCCTGTATCTCACTGCTCAAGGGATCCTAAGAATCATGAAAAAAACACTGACCAAACAATTCTGAAACCTATTTTATTGCAATCACTGCGAGGTGAAATGAGGAATGAACAGGGGAGGAGAGAGGAAGAAGGAGGAAGAAATATGGGGAGAGAAAAAGAAGGAACGAGATAGAGAAGGAGGGAAGAGAGAGAGTTGGAGAGTGGAGGAAAGAGAAGGGAGGATGGGAAAACAGGAAGAGGAGTGGTTTTTGGTTTTGCAACTGAAGACAAAGGGAGATGTGATTGTGAGTCTGTTTCTGCTTTGCATATATACTCATTTGTAGTATTTTTTTAAATTCCACATACAACTGAAATCATATAGTATTTCTCCTTCCCTGTTTGACTTATTTCACTTAGCATAATATTCTCTAGGTCCTTTCATGTTGCTGCAAATGGCAGGATTCCATTCTTTTTTACAGCTGAGTAATATTCCATTGTATGTATGTGTATGTCTTCTTTATCCATTCGTTTGTTGATAGGCATCTAGATTGCTTCCATAACTTGGCTATTGTAAATAGTGCTGTTATAAACAGAACAGAGTCACAGGTATAGAAAATAAACTAGTGGTTACCAAAAGGGAGAGGGAAGCAGAGAGTGACAAATTAGAGGTATGGAATTAAGAGATACAAACTACTATGTATAAAATAGATAACTAACAAGAATATGTTATACAGCACATGCAATTATGGCCATTATCTTGTAATAACTTTTAATGGAGTATAATCTGTAAAAATACTAAATCACTATGCTGTATACCTGAAATCAATGTAACATTGTGACTCAACTATACTTCAATTAAAAAAAAAAAAAGAGGGAGGTAAGTAGGTAGGAGGAGGCACAAAGGGAAAAAAAGAGATAAGGGAGGAAATGGGGCAGAAGAGGCAGGAAGAAGAAAGTAAAAAGATGGGAGGGACTGGAAATAAATGGGAAAGGAGATAACCTGTGAATGACAGGGATGATTGGAGTCTATTACTATAGGAAGACTTATTCTCTTTTATTTACTTTAAGAGTTTCCTTCTAGTTATTATAACACATTTTGATGAACAAATCCATGTCCCTCATGGGTGAAATGTGCAGCATCCTACAGCAACATATACTATTCCCCTAGCACGGGCTCTGCTACTTACTTTCTAGATCTTTCATTTTGAACAAGACATTCAACTTGTCTAAACTTCAATTTCTTCATTTGCAAAATGGAGGTGATAAGAATATTTACCTTAATTATCTCAAAGTTATGGTTAAGAGTTAAGTGAGTTAATATTTAACATAAAAGAATTTTACAAACTGGAAACCATTATTCAAATATTAATTGTTATTAGTACCATAGTAGGTGTTCAATAAATATTTTACTTTAAATCTAGATTTTAATAGTTCTCTGTTGATTCAAATAGAAGATGTCTACTCATTTGTCTTCCCTGAGTGTCATACAGGTACTCTTCTGAGTTTAAGGTTTTATGCTTCTCTGTAGGTTTAGTAATTTAAAAGAAAAAAAGAAAAAGAAAGAAAATCTTCCCTCATTCCCAGATTGGAAGCATTATGGCAATGATTCCAAGATGTATATGGCAAAGAGTTTCTCATCACAGATCTTTACATATGCAGTGCCTCCCCTGCCCACAACAATCTGATATAATCTGTTGGGAGGCAGTACCTCACAACCCTTTTGGTTGAGAATCAATGCCATAATGGCCACTGTTCCAGATTGGAGTACGCCAGATCCCAGGTGTGTTGGGTGGAAAAATGTTGAGAGCCAGTACACTACTATTAAAAGTAATTAACGGTAGATAGCATAGCATACACCCCCTCTCCATATATATATACACACACACAACAAACATTTTCTGTCTTTTTCTCTTATTAGTAGTGTTATTATCTAATTAGCCATATTTCACTGGAGAAAGAAGAAACTGTAGTGCAACTTTGTAATATTCTGAAAAATTATTTGAAGTTTATCTTTAAAGTTTTTACTGCAAAACCAGTTATTGTTTTTAAGACTTTCCCAAGAAATGTGAAGTACCATGATAAGCAGCAAAAAAAAAAGTATAAAGGGGCCTATTCCTTCATAATGGACTTTATTTAATCACATCCAGAGCAGCTGCAAGTACACCCCAGAATATACTAAGAGAACAGAAAGGAGTAATGAAAAATATTAAGTAAGCTGCCATTATCACAGCAACAAACATCTAAAACTAATTTCTGAAATAACTGCTAGTGAGATTATTTTGAATGCCCCTGTTTGCTAAATAAATTTGTTTCAAGGGAGAAAAACCAGCACACGTTAAAATTTCTTAAAGAGCTATTTGAGAAAGTTGGACCATTCAAATCATTCACCCAAGAGCTTCCAATTCTAAGAAGCAAATAAAACTTAATTAAATACTTGTTTATCATGGCTGATATATTAGTCAGTAATATTTATGATACATTATCAAACAAGCTCTATGTGTGTACATTACACTGTTACATTATATACATCATACACTGAATACCCTAATGCAATTAATTTCCACATGGTAAGAAAAAAAACACAATCTGCTTCATGAAATAAAGCTTGAGACACTCTATGTAAAACAAAGCACATTTGCTTATGCTTAAAATATGTTGTTCTTTCCAGAGTCAACGGAAAAATACTTTCAACATAAATTATCTCAGATTCTGTACAATGCCCATATCCTAAATAACACAACGAACTTTTCCATCATCCCAGTGAGCTTTTGAAAGGTACGTCTACAATTAACACATATGATAGCTTCTAATTAAATTCAAATAATATTCTGAGTTTTGATGCCCATTTAAAAAACTCTAGCATATGCTTTTTCCTCTAATGTTTCATTACTACCTAAACTGCTTTGCTACAAAGATCCAAAGAAGCATCACTATAAAAGCATGAAGTAAGAAAAAATATATTCCTAAAATGTAGAACATTTAATAAGAGCAGCTTCTAGTTTTCAAAAATGTAAGAAATAAGGTGAATAAATATAATATGTAACACATGTTGAAAAAAAAAAGATATTATCTTGACTTTATTAGGGTAGACTGGTGATTTTTTCTAACCCATACAACATCCAATTGGAATTTTCATATTGAAATGATCTGCATGCAAATATATGCCCTTGCCTGACCAGTGATTTACTTTTGCCTTTAGCTATGATTTAAATACAGCTCACAATTGGTAAAATATGTACTTGACTAACTGTAAAATATAGATGAGAAACATAGGGGAAAATATGGGGAAATAAATTTCAAAGCACCTTGATTTTAAATTAGTTTTTACTCATCAAATTGATGTTCAATTCTGTATTTCTCCAGTATGTGTATGCATGTGGATATTTTTCTTCAGATATTATAAACCTCTCATTTAAAACCGTATTTGTTTTTGCTTTCTTTAGCAAACAGTAATTAACCTCAGTCAGTTGCCAATAAATCCCTAAGAATGATTTCAAGGATTGTTTTAAAATGTGTCAAGTATAAATATTTTATTTTCTGCTACACTTTTGTCTTAATGACAAACGTCATTGCCTGAAATTAAAGAAATGACCGGCAATAACTCTGTGTTTTGGAATCTGGTGATATTTTCTTTGAAATTGAATAAATAAAATTTTCCTGGGTATTTGAAATTTCCTGTTTGTTGAATTCAAAAAATACGTATGTATATGTATGTATATATACATAGAAAATGAAAGTTGCTAAACATGTTGTTCACATTTTCCACAAATTTTTATGTACTTATTTAAAAATATTTTTATGTACTCTGAGAGGCATGTTAAAGTTTCTCCATACAATTGCAGTATCAGTATGACATGATTTCATTTCTCTATATTTCAAACAGATTTTATATTTTTCAGTTATGTTGTTAAATAAATAAAGGTTGATGACTGAGCTACATTTTGGGGGGTCTTTTATCAACATGACATCTCTTTCTCCGGGTCCAAAGACTAACAGGTACCTCACATAAAGAAGATATACAGATAGCAAATCCGCATATGAAAAGATGCTGTATATCACGTCTTCAGGGAAATGCAAACTAAAACAGCATACCACTACACACCTATTTGGAATGGCCAAAATCCAGAACACTGACAAGAACAAATGTGTGTATGTAGAGCAACAAGAATTCTCATGCATTGCTGGTGAGAATGCAAAATGATCAGCCACTTCATACAAAACTAAACATACTTTTAATCAGTAGTACCAGCAATCACACTCCTTGGTATTTATCCAAAGGAGCTGAAAACTTTTATGTTCACACAAAAACCTGCATATGAATGTTTATAGCAGTTTTATTCAAAACTGCCAAAATATGGAAGCAACCAAGACGTCCTAGTAGGTGAAATAAACTGTGGTACATTCAGACAATGTAATATTATTCAGCTCTAAAAAGAAATCAGCTATTAAGTCTTGAAAAGGCATGGAGAAACTTCAAATGCAAGTTATTAAGTTAAAGAAGCCAATCTGAGAAGGCTACATACTGCATGGTTCAGATCTAACTGAATATCTCTTGAAGGTAAAGCGGGCAGATTTTAGGTGAGCCATTATTTTTTTACTTCAAAGATTGGGCTTTTAATTTTCAAGGATTTCTAACTGATTATTTCCCATAAAAGCTTGTTATTGTTTTGAGTTCAAAATCCTATCATTTGTCTGAGGATATTAAATATATTTCTTTAAAAGTCTCAGCTTTTCTTTAGTATTAACTGTATTATTCATTTATTTCTTCTCTCTCACTGTATTCATTTTTTTTTTTGAAATTGACATTTTGTTATTTATTTTGGCTATGCATTATCAGAATCCCTTTCTATACCTGGAGACTGTCAATACTTTTTATGAGCTTTGTGGAGAGTAAAATTTGCTTCCTTCAAGAAATATTGGAAAACAATACTAATTTTTCCAGATTCCTTTCCACGTATGTGACCTAGATATTGCCAAACTACACATATCCTAGATTTCCTTCAGATACTACTGACAAAAGAAGGAAAGAAAGAGAAGTGAACCTTTTCTCTTTCTGAAGGCAGCAGCAGTACATAATTAAGGCTGAAATAGTGTTGGCTGCAGCAGTTGCAGTAAAGTTCAATTTATGGATCAATAATGACAGTAAAATTTAATCAACTGTCCAGTGGTAGGCAGCAGTCTTACCCATCACAACAGATTACACTGTACTGTGGTTTGGAGGTGTGGAACCTGGAAGGCAAGCCTTGAGAATGGTTCCCCAGATCTCCCATGATTCTAAAATTATACTTTTGTTTTTTATTAATTTTTAGTGGAAATATAATTGACTTAACAATACTCTATCAATTTCAGATGTACAACATATTTGTTTCGTATTTATTTGTTTTGAAAAACTACAATCTTATTTTTTTTAACAGCTTTATTGGAAAATAATTCACAAGCTCTATTCATCCATTTAAAGTGTAAAATCCAAAGGTTTTCAGTATGCTCACGGATGGTACAACCATTATCACAATCACTTTTAGAACATTTTCAACACCCTCAAAACCCACTGTTCCTATCAGCAGTCTTTCCCATTCCTTTCAAAACCCACCCCAACCTCACCCCCAACCCTAGGCAACCACTAATTTACTTTCTGTCTCTGTGGATTATTCCGGACATTTCACATAATAGAATCATATAACATGTGGTCTTTCATGACTGGCTTCTTTCATGTAGCATGTTTTTGAAGTGTCCACATTGTAACATGTATCCATATTTCATTCTTTGTATTGCTAAGTAATATCCCCTTGTATGGGATATACCACATTTCCTTTGTTCATTCATAGCATGATGACATTCATGTTGTTTCCACTTTTTGGCTATTACGAATATTGTTGCTGTCAACATTTGTATATGATTTTGCATGGACCTATGTTTATTTGTATTGAGTAGAACTACCGGGTCATAAATAACTCTTTAATTGTCAGAGTTACTGCCCAACTATTTTCAAAGCACCTACACCATTTTACAATTCCAGCTATGTAGGAAGATTCCAATTCTCTACATCCCCCCACCACTCCAGTTGTTATTATCTTGTCTTTTTGATTAGTCATCCTAGTAAGTGTGAAGTGGTATTTCATTGTGGTTTCGATTTACATTTCTCTAGTAGCTACTGATGCCAAGCATCTTTTCATGTGCTTATTGGCCATTTGTATGTCTTCTTTGGAGAAATACCTGTTCAAATCCCTTGCCCATTTTACAACTGGATTATTCATCTTTTCCAGCACTGACTTGTAAGAGTTCTTTATATAGTCTGGATTCCAGTACCTTATTACTTTCTACTTTTTGATAGTATCTTTTGATGCACAAAAGTTGTAAGTTTTGTTGAAGTTCAAAAATAAACTTATCCTTTTCTTTTGTCATTTTTGCTTTTGCTGTGGTATCTGAGAAGGCTATGCCTAACTCAAGGTCATGAAGATTCACTTCTGTATTTTCTTTTCGGAGTTTTATAGTTTTTCCTCTTACATTTAGATCTCTGATACATTCAGAGTAAATTTTTGTGGATGATATAAGGAAGAGGTCCAGCTTCATTCATGCGGATATCCAGCAGTTTTGGCACGATTTATGAAAAAGGCTACTACTCTTTTCCACATTGAACTGTCTTGGCACCATGGTAAAAGAAAACAGTTAACTATAGATACAAGAGTATATTTCTAGATTCTCAATTCTATGCCATTCCAATAATCTTTTTTAAAAGCTCCTTTTCTACTCAATTAACTAGAGAGTGTTTCTTGTTTACAATCAAGAATGCTGCCTGGTAGTGCTTTTATCAAATGATTGAGAATCCTTGGATGTGTGTTTATCCCATTTTCTTGACTATAGACGTTGTTTCTATTTACCATAGTTGATGTCTAATGACTGTGGGAGGAGAAGAGGTTGTGCTTGTAGGAGCACAGGGGAGGGTCTCAAAAAGAAGTGCCTAGATTATTTACCCTACTGCCTCAGGGATCCACTCTAATCTCAGCATCCTGTTGGGAAGAATTCTGTTTTTGAGGAGTAGTTCTCCTGGGTGCTCTTGGCCCCTGGTCTCACTTTCTCACAGGAAAGAAGCTATGACTTATCTGACTGATGAGTTTAGAAAAAGAAACTATATGTGTATGTGAGATTCAGCTTCATCTCACTATGGTATAAGCCTTGCCTACAAAAAGGGTACATTCTTTTCTGCTTTCTCTACAAGACAGACCTGCAGTTTGGGGATCTAAAGCATTTGGGAGTAAAAGTCATACAGCAAACCTATATTTTCATACCTAGGCTATCTTCATTTAAGCTTTTATCAGTTATGAAACTGACATTTTGACTTTTGTTGGCTTGACTTCTATATTTGCTCAGTTAGTCCCCAATTCCAAAGAGGAAGACAAACTGCTCCTACCTTACTCAGCAACAGTCCACTGTTCCCTGAGTTTAAGGCTACAGGTTCTGGTTTGTCTCTTTGGTTTGCTCTCTGGTTGTGTTCTTTTAAGAATTTCTGACCTACTGATGATGGTACTTATTTTTCCTTTGTAGTACTGTTATGATCTTATTCTTCTTTTAACATATTTTATGTCATTCCATGAGGTTTTGATAGGAGATGAAGTTGATGCATATATCAGTCCCCCACATTTCACCCTCAAGTAGCTACTAGCAAAGTGAGGACTATAACACCTAAGTCTACCAACTCAAGCTCTTTTCACTACTCCACACTACCTTATAATACATACTCCTTACATTAGAGACATTAAAAATCTTGTTAGAATGGTGATACAAACACTAAAAGCACAACTAAACACATAGCAATATACTATAAGTAACTAATGTATGGAGAATAAGTACACAAGAATTATAAGTCACATTAAATTATAGGGAAGAGTTCACTGAAAAGAAGGTTGAGATAACCTTGGAAGGAAATGAACAATTCTAATGAAAAATAAAAAGGTAAATAGGAACATGGAGATATTTGCAGCAACATGGATGGACCTGGAGATTGTTATTTGTAAGTTAAGTAAGCCAGAAACAGAAAGAAAAATACCGTATGATATCACTTGTATGTGAAATCTAAAAAAAAGACAAACAAACTTACTTATAAAACAGAAACAGACTCACAGACAGAGAAAACAAACTTATGGTTACCAAGGAGGGAAGGTGGTGTGAAGGGATAAATTGGGAGTTCAAGGTTTGCAGATACTAACTAATACATATAAAATAGATAAACAAGTTTATACCGTATAGCACAGGGAACTATAATCAATATCTTGTAATAAGTATGTTGAAAAAGAATATGAAAACAAATATATATTTATGTATGTTCATGTATGACAAAAGCATTATGCTGTACACCAGAAATTGAATTGACACAATACTGTAAACTTACTATACTCCAATTAAAAATATATAATATATAAAGAACATATATAATATATAATATAAAGAATATATGAATATATGTGTGTATGTGTGTGTGTATATAAAGTGTGTATGTATATATATATAATATATATAAAGAACATGGAGATCAAAGTCCATTACAGGGAATATACAAGGTTGGTTGAGTATATATGAAAAAACAGTGGAAATAAAGCTATGGAAGGGACTAAGTAAGACACCCAAGTAAGATCAAGAGACATTAAGACCATGAAAGTCCTTCTCATTTTCAATCAAAACACATTTGTAGAATAGGAACTAAATCAACTGTAGATGAGTTGTCTGAGGTTCATACATGAATGATATTTTACCACTATATACTGAGCGTCCATCAATCATCTACTACTACATATGTACATATATACAAAAAAAAACAACAAGTATGATGAATAGAAATAATCAGCATGTAAATAATTTCAAATTTTGGTAGATGTTCACTTAAACTGTTTTCATACATACCTCTGATATGAAAAGAGCCATCATCATTTCTCTCTACCACAAGATGATCAATATGAACGGTTACAGGAGCTTGTTCAAGGGATATTGTACTACTACGAGGACTATCATCCTACAGGAAAAAGAATTAGCATTGGCATGTTGTTATTAAAGTAAAAGATAAAATTAATCATTTTCCTGAAACATCACTTCAGCCAATAATACTTTTAATGAGTTCGAAATACATCTTTTCATGCTTTAGTTGATATAGGAAGAAAACTGTCCATTATATTTTTCATATTTCCTAATTTCTAAGAATCACTACATCATTCACAACAAAGACCAATGAATTCATGTTCTTAATATGAATCAGAGTCCAGGTAGGCAAAATGAACATTTATAACATGAAAATACAAAACTATTTAACATACCTTTAAATTTATTTTTGTGTTAGAAACTTGTATCTTCATTGGCATTACTGTTGCAACAGTTTCATCTTCCAAAAAATGCTGAATATTCATAAGAGAAGATGTAAGAAACTCAGTGCTAAAGTTTTCTATACGGCATTGCAAAAATCCATTTTTTTCTGCAAGCAAAGAGTGTATTACAGCACCGGGCCCACTTTCAAATCTCAGAGTAATCTCAGGAGAGGATTTAGAATGAATTACTGCTTTAGGGTCTGACCCTACGAAAAAAGAACAAAAATTACAACTTTGTAGCACTACTCAAAAATGCCAATCTCAATTATTTGTCATTAGGAGGTTGCTGTCACTTTGTACAATGTTAAAGCAATAAAACAGATTAAAGTTTTAATAGTTACTCTTAAATTATATTTATAGTACATATACAACATACCATATACAACCCTAATTTCTCAATTTCCATTTTTACACACAATCTTCTGCAATAATGCTGTCTTGCCTGATTTTTCATATATTTAAAAATCATGATAACATGAAAAACATGCCATAATATAAGTCTGATAGAATGTATACCTCAGATATTTTGAGTGTCTCTGAGTGTGTACCTATGTACACATTAATAACAGACAACTTGATGAAAAAACTCATGGCACTTAAAATGACTCAAGCCACTTCAAGAAGTGACTAAAAGCCTGTACATTCTTCATTAAAACTGGGTCTGTAAGTAACTGGAACAAACAATAAATAGAGAAGATCTCATTAAAATGTTTCTATTACAAGATAATCTTAAAACTAAAATTATAGCAAAGGAAACATTTATGTATATGCATATATATTCACATTTATTTATGTCTTGGCCTTGTTCCAAAAAAGAATTTGAGGTGGCTTACAGAGCTAGGTATACTCAAGTTCAAAAAACTTTTTTTAAATTTCAATAAAGCAGCCATAGAATATCTTTAAAAATAAATGTTCCTAGTGGAACCACTTAAGTGAATTGGCCCTCATGGTAACTATTTTATTTTACACTACCTAGCTCCAAAAAGAATAGGAGCCAACATACACATCGCATAATCAGATAAAAAAAAAATAAGTAGGGAATAAAAAGGTAAAGATAGGCAGTAAGATCATTAACTCAAAATACATTATTTAAATTTCTGTACCAAAGGTAGAAATAGCTTCCTAGCAGCAAAGAGAAAAATACGATCAGTTTCACAACTCATGAGTTAAAAACAACTAACTATTCTAGAAAGGTAAAGCTGTTTGGGTTATTGAGGTTTAAAGTTATCTGCCCCATGGGACCTTAGAAGAAGAGCTCACTAACTAAATTCATGATGAAAAGGTGTTTATTTTCTCACAGTATGGGGGTAAATATTTTAGTTTTACCAAAGTCAAATGTATACATATTTATGAAGGGGAGAGGAGTAGAATAAATTAAAGATACATATATTTAGGCACTAAAGATAGACTTCCATGTACAACTTAAAGTGTAGAGCTGATTTTAAAACTTTTATTATAATAGGGTACAAAATGATATTTAATTTAATTTATTTAACTACTTATTAACATTCAAAATAGATACAGAAGAGTACAAACAGATTCCCAAGGAATTCTTTAAACAATTAAGAACTCAGGTATTTTTATTTTTTTAAATAGAAGGTAAAATAAATGTCCACAAATTAATAATGGTTAGTGTCTTTCCTGTATCAATAAAAATAAGACTTAATTAACTTGTCCTCATTCACAGTAAGACCAATTTGAAACAAACAACTTGGTAAATTTAACTTTATTTGGCTTTTTATCTATCTATATATCTACATCTCTATCTACACACACACACACACACACACAAACACACTTTTACTCACTCCAAGGAACTAAGACCCATAAGTAATTTCAAACAAGAACAGTACAGAGGAGAGATAAAACAAAACAAAATCTGCATTAGTCAAAAATCACTCCTTCCTACTACCTTTATGCCATGAAACTTTTAGTAAGGTCCAATATTCACACATTATAGAAAAATAAAAACAAACAAAAGCAAAAACAACTTTGCAATTTTAATTGTTCATATCAGAGTGACAGCAGTGTATATAAACTATAGATCAAATACAATCTTTGTATGCCTTATTAATATTTTAAATATTCAAGTTAAATAATTTTGTTTTCTCCTTTCCCTTTATTCCCTTTTCCTTTCTTTTCTTTCTTCTTGCTATCTGTTTATTTTTAAACAACCAACTGAGACAGTTGGGAAAAAAAATAAGGTATTAGATAGCACTGACTATATAACCCATCCATACAAGTCATTTCAAAATTATTTCCACAGTTATTTATGTCCTCAGTTAGGAACAACATGAAACAAAGTAATAGGACATAGTTAAGAAAGGGGCTATAAAGAGAACTTAAAAAAAAAAAGCAAACAAGTGCAGTGCAGCTGGAAATAATCCAAGAGTGTACAATATTCCAAGAGTTTGGGATGGGTATAGAACATGGTCTAGCTTTTGAAATTTTACATTCAATCTTTTTATGTTGCTTATTTTGGTCTATTATGAAAGCTTTCTAACTATATACTTAGCTTCCTCCATTTTGTATGTTATTAGGATTTACACTTGTTAATATAAAATTCTTGAAATTTTTTTAGCAAATATATTGTAAACTATAAGGCCTACACAAAGAAAAAAGCCGTAAATCAATTTTTTCCTATGATGCTGGTTTATAGTCAAATGGCACATTTACCTGCAATTCTCATATGTGAGGTGATAGCATACTTATTTGATATCATACAGGACTGTATGTATTTCAACATGTTACATATCAGATCTAGCATTCTGTGTATATAGCAAAGAAAAATGTTACAGCTCAGTGACTTTTCAAAAGACTTAAAAAACTGAACATTATCATTTAAAATTCTTGGTATAGCATTTTTTTAACATTTTTTATTGATTTATAATCATTTTACAATGTGTCAAATTCCAGTGTTCAGCACAATTTAGCATTTCTTTAAATGACTGAAAACCATGAGTGATAATCCCATATAAACTTTGAGAAAGGGATGGCTTAATGTGGTATTTCTCTTAATACACTGTGTGTTTTCTTGCATATATCTTTCTATGTCTAAGCAAATGTGTTGATCTTAGAATGAGGAACACAGGAATAGGATATACGATTTTTCCAAATACCAAGTATCATGCCAGACTCAGGAAATGTTTGCTTATAAGCAAGATAATGGAATACAGAAATTGACACTTATTCTAGTATGGAACTAAATTTGACGTTTTGGGGTTCCTTTCTCACTCTTTTCATTTAGAAAAGATCTTAGTTTCCTCAGACCTATTATCACAAAGAATGGGAAGACTGAAAAAGTTTAAAGATGGAACTTATTAAAAGCAGAAACAAAAAGAAATTAAAGAATACATCTTCAACAGCTTATATTTCTAAAATCTTAAAGTACAGATATTAGGTAATCTAAGAGAATAAACCTCTTGCATTATTATAAATAAATGTCATTTTCCTTGAATTCACTCATATCAAAGAACTGCTGATGAGTCATTCATATACAACGCAAAACAAGTTTAAATCATATTAAAGTCTTACCTACTGGACGATTACAAAGGTAATGCCGAAGACTGATATTGCCTAATTGATCTGGTGTCACTTGGTCCACTTGAAGACAGATTTCCATATCTTCCCCTCGGATGTCAATCTCCCCATTAACACCAGTAATTCTAAACACCACAACTGACATCTAATAATGATTGCATAAATAATATTAGTATACCAAATCATTCAAAGCAAAATTTAGGAACAACACAGGAAACTACTATAACCTCTAAAAATACAACTGTGGCCTAATAAACGAAAAATGTTGTAATTAATAAAAAATGGTTATTACATTATAGTGACAACTTATAAGAAGAAAGCTTATAGGAAGAAAACCTATAGAAAGAAAGCTTCTAAATAGCTTTCTTCCTATTTGGTCAAGAGAATGTTTTTAGGTCACAAAGATTAATTATATGACATTTCTATGTGAAATTATTTTCAATAAAAGCTGAACATATTTTCTAAGTCATCCATAAAAGTATTTCACTGGGTTAAGAGAGCTTAAAATAAACCAGTAACATACTTCTTTTGTAGATAGCCCCTCATAAGGACTGACTACCATCCTTACCATCAAACATTTTCAAAGTGTACTTAAATTCAACTAAAATAAAGGTCAAAAATAAAGGATGGAAAAAAGGCAGAACATTCCCTTATCAATACAGGAAAAAAAAATTTAGAAAGGTGAAATTTAGAGAAAAACAATCCAGTAAGAGGGAAGGAAGAATTTTCAATGGTAGAAAGAGTGAAGTGAATCATCCATAATCTAAGTCAATTCATTTTATATATTAATGTCTTAAAATGTATACATATTGAATATGAAATAAAGTTGGTAGCATTTCTCTTCATAGAGTGTCTCTGAAATGATTACCAGGTCATCATGACTTTCTTGAGCACCCTCTGAATTTGTACTGATGGCATCTGGAGAGGTTTTACCATAATTCTGTAGGTTTGCACTGGCATTTGCGCTCTCTTCTGGGCTCTGGTAATTTGTAGTTGAGTTCTTTTTAATACCTGAAATAATACAAACATTAGCTAAAAAATTAAAATCAGTTTACATGTGATCCAACAATGCTACATTTATCTAACCAAAATAGACTATTCCTTCAACTCTTTCTTAAGCATAGCCTTGTCTAAAAGATATTAAGCAAAGAAAACTTAAATTGTGGTTAGTTAGCAAATAATATGAAAAAACTTCACACAATGAAATGTTAGACATACTAAACCCTACACTTAGACAGCTGACCACAGCCTGTGCTCTCCCCATTGCAGGTATGGCGCCGGCATTACTAGCAGGTTCCTGGTCAGCCAGCTTTGCCTCCTCTATTCCATTCTACATTCAACAGTACCAGACTGACCACTTCATTTCTCTTTTCAGTAGCCTACAGTTCATCTACGTGAGGTTAATGCGACTACTGTCATTGTGACTGTTCTCCATCTTTATCAACTTACCTTAATTTCTTAATGTGCTATATTTCAATATTTCTCAAACTCTCTGTGGTAAAATACAATTAAAATTTCTGTGTCCATAACAGATCAATACTTAAAAAAAAAACCAGAAAAAAGAAACATTGAAGTACAAATGAATCTAGAAAAATTAGAAGAGCCCTAGACACAAAACAAAGCCACCATTTTTTCCACTTCCATCTTGCAAGGATTCTGATGTTATACAATCACAAAATAAAACAACACAACACAAAAACAAAAAGCTAATAATTATAACAAAAAACCAAAAAGCTAATAATTCTGGAAATGACTTCAAGGATTAAATCACCAAATGATATAAGAAATAAAGTCAGTCTTTGCTTAAATGGTAGTATTTTACCAAGCTTCTCTTTGCTGTCGTTAGAAACATTATTACAAGTCCTCATAACACTTCACTACATGCATTACAGAATGAGTATCACTTCCATTCACTGAAACAATACTCTGCTCAATGCAGCCTCCAAGTAGCTTGTTAGAAATTTTTTTCTCAGATGTACATTATAATTTGACATCTTTATTCACTAAGAAGTGATCACCACCAAGTCTAGTTTATCTTCTATAACCATACAATTGATTCCCTTCTCCCAGTCTGCCTCATCCTCCCACCTACTCTGTAAACACCAATCTGTTCTAAGTATCCATAACCTTGTTTTTAATTTTTTAATCATTTGATCATTTTTAAATCATTATATTTACTGCTATATAATCAGCTTCTAACCCAGCAACTGATAAAATAATAGGTGTTCAATAAATTACTGAATAAATAAATAAAACAATTTTCAGAGCCAGGGAAAATACACAGAAATACAACTGTGGTAAGAGATAATAATAAACTCCCATTTCACAGTGAGTTCCTAACATTGCCAGGGGTTAAGAAAGTTTCCCTGATAAAATAACATTTAAGCTAAAGTAAACAGAAAAAAACATCATTCTAGGCATAGGCACAATGACTGAGAAAGTTAGTAATAGTGAAGAGATTGAGAAAGACTGAAATATACTATAGTACACCTGAAGTGTAGTAAGCATGTGGGGAACAGCAGAAGTTAACCTCAAGCCATATTACACAGAGCATGGTCAGTAATGTTGTTTATCAAACTTAACAGCCTTACAACAGAAGTTATTAGGACTAAAACTGGAAATTGACATGATAGTATTACCTTTTTAAAAGAGTATTCAGCCTATAAAATGAAGCATGAACAGGGAATTGACAAGAATAGAAGCCTGTGGTGGGGTAGTAGTCCAGTTATGTTCGTTTGTTCATAAATATGTATGTGTATTTAAAAATACGTGTACATACACATACACATACATGTGTATGTCTGTATACATATATGTCTTAGTGTGCATTGTATAAACATACATATATACATATACACACACACACACACACACACACAAAGAAAAAGGTCTGGAATTACATATACCTAAAGTTGATGGTAGTTATGTCTGCAATTGGGAATGATATCAAGGGCAGAGTAAGGGTGGTATTAAAGTGATATCTTAAATTTTTACTCTAGATATTTCCATAATATATTTTTTTGACAATGAGAAAATATTCATATATTGCTAGTAAAATTAAAACAAAACCCACACCACAAAATGAATCTTTTCCTAATAAAAATCTATTCTTCTGACATAAAGAAAATTATTACAGTTCAGGAGAACTAATAGAGTCACATATCAACTTAATATTAATGCCCTTGTCTTTTTCAAGTTCCTAAGAACAGTCCACTGCTGGAATCTATTCTAAGATGGTAATAAAAAATGCAGACAAAAATTTATGAACAATATTAATTATAGCTTTGTATAACTGTGAAAAACTATAAACAATCTAAACATCCAATATCAGGGAAATGATTAAAAGACCAGGGTGCATTCTTATGAGAATTTAATATAAACAGGTCATAAAATGCAGGTTAAAAAACCATATGTGGTGTGATACCAAATATAAATGTATATATATAAATTTATAAAATAAATAAAAGTTGGTATCACTAGATTGTGGGATTTTTTTTATTATTTTATTTCCCAAATTATAGTTGTTTGTATTTTCCAAGTTTCCACATTGAGTGGTAGTCACTTTTGTTACTTAATTTTCAGAAGTAATAAAAAGAAAATCACTGATAATTTTTGAGAAAAAGTAGATATTTTCCATAGAAACACTGTTTTTGAAGCATAATTTGATCACAGAATAGAAACCCTCTATTAAAGCAGAATTTTAAACCATAAAGGGGGAAAGGGAATTAGGCAATAGAACTGTGAATCTAGAATAGATTTTTATGACCCTTATCAGTACCTCTTCTACATTTAACTGACAGAGTATGCTGGAAAGGAGACTGCTATGAATTGCCTATAACAGGGTTGGATTAGGACTTTTCGTTTACATATAGTAATCTTCTCCCAAGGCTGAGGGGTTAGCATAGCATTCTGGTTGGTTAAAAGCTTAGGCTCCTGAGTCAGATTAGCTGGGTTCCAAATCTGCATCTCTTCCTGACTATATACTCATTTCTTTAAGTTTTTAGTTTCTGAAGCTATGAGCCTTTCCTTACCTGAGCTGTTTTCAACTGCATCAACAGGATTGTTACCCTCCATATACAAAGTAATTCGTATTTGCCTCTAGTCTCATGCTTCAGGGTTTGTGGCAATTACTCTCTAGTTGTATCCCTGGTTTTATTCCTGTTCACAAAGTCCCTAATGCCTTAGTGATGGGGATATATGTAACACTAAGTCATCCCCAGCGGTCTTTACTGGGAGATTAATTTTTTCTGAATAAAATCGGAGAATCATGTAATTCCATCATATACTATCATGTATGAGAGAGAATCTTTGTTACAGGAATCAGTAGATCCAGTCCGGAAAAATTCCAATTGTAGGACCATAGAACTGAGAACTCATCATGCAAATTAAGCCTACCTAATCAAAATTCCAGATACAGGAGTCTTTGTGATAGAGGCTAGTAATATTAATGGTATCTGCTTTATGATATAAACAACTGTATATAAATAATTGCTGGGTGTCATCCATAAAAAAGGAGTATCTGGTCAAAAGAAGCAATGGAACAATCATTAGAAAGTTAGGTACAATGTTCTTTATAGTGTGTATGTATGTGTGTATAAATAAGTCTTTATGGGGCTGTGATTAATTATTGAATATAACTAATAATACTTAAACACCACTTCTAAGATTTATGTATATATAATATGAATTCTTAAACTGTATTGCCTTACCTTTTTCCAGAAATATATGAGTATCACTTCCATCACTCTCTAACAACTGTTCTTCCAATATCATGCTGTCAAGTGAAATGGTATCCAGTGAGGTTTGTGAGGGGCTTCTTTTCATGTTCTTATAAGAAACGGAGAGTGGAACCAGGGTGGGTGGGCAATATTCCTTAGGCTTTCCACTGTTAATGAACAAAATTATTAGAAAACCATCACATATAAGGAAAAGAATTCTTAAAAAAAAATACTTCAAATAAAACAAAAATATGTATCCAGAAGTTTTTAAATTACGCTTATAAGTATAAGCTCAAAGTCTTTTCATATTTTGAAAAGCCTACTCTTTCATGTGTTAACTCTAACAATGCCACATTTTGTCATGAGGTTTTCTGTCCAAAACCAAAATACACTCATAAGCACATGTACAAGCGTGCATGCACATACACAGATACCAAAACAATCCTCCCCCCACATCAAATTCCAACAGTATGTTACCTTAAAGATGACTGTGATTTAAGTGTCCTTACTGTGGGTGCTTCTTCTTTACTGATTTCCAGGTTCTCAGAGAGTGAAGCTGTTTCTGGAAGCAAGCCTTCACCTTTAAAGATCAACCCTATGGTTTCATTTCCTTTACTATTTATATTATTTGAAAGTATGTTTTGATGACCACTATTATCAAATGACAGCATACTTGAATCTTCTCTGTAGTTTAAGACACTGTTTGAATCTGTACAAGATGAATTCTTTCTGTCACTTGTTTCTGATCCAATTTCTCCTGAGTCACTTTTGCAAACAATTCCACTACTTTCATCTTCACTTATTTTCCCTAAATTTTTATCTGATAAATAATCCAGAAAAGAAATACCCTTTTGCAGATTTGTATCACTAGCTGATTTAAAAAGCAAAGAATCCTTCAAAGGGACATGGCTAAGGTCAACACTCATAGATCTGTTGTCTGACATATGATTGACAGCTACACTTCTAATTTGATTTATACCACTACTAACTTGTTTTCTCTTTGAAGACAAGAATTCTCCATTTTCTGTAGGCAAATAATCAGGAACCACTGGACTCACACTTTCAGAAACAGGAGACTTAAGGGTATTTGCTTGATCCACTGGATGTAGCAAAAGAGCCACTTCCGCACTTTTAAGTAAAATTCCAATGCAAATGGATGTCTGACTAGCAGGACTGCCAGTCACAGCTTCTACATCTTTCCTCAGATTCTCTGAAAGTAAAATAAGTGACTCGTGGAGGAAAAGCAGGAGTAAATACTGGTAGTGATTGATCTGAATACTGACATGTTTATGAACACGAACCAAGACATGAATATCTGCATCTGATGACGAAGAGGAAAATCTTAAAAATGTATCCGAAGGAGGTTTCTGACTATCATTTGTCGAGGGATCAGACTCTGCACTATAATACTCCTTTAAGAGCTTTTTCCGCTTCCACCGGCCAGTCAGATCACTGGATTCACTTTGTGATGTATTTAGAGATAGCTGATTACAAGTCTGCAGCTCTTTTTGTGACACTGCATACCTTGTTGGTAGACAAATCCAGATGGAAAGAGGGAAAGAATCTACAAAACTTATTGGCCGTCCTTTTCCACTTTTCATCCCTTCATAATCTATCCAAAATTGAGAAAAATACACAGCCCAAACGTCTGTGGCAGCAGAAGTTTTAAGAGTGTGTTTATTCAACTTGGGAATAATATTTCCTTTATAAACTTCATGCATTTTGGTATCTTGTTCATAAGCATGTCTCTGGAAGATTGGATGCAGAAGATTAAAATTGTCACCAGATTTGGGGAAGCTAGTGTATGTTTTACTGAAAAAATCACAGTCTTTAAAGTCTTGAAACAAAGCTTCTAGATCAGAATGTCGACAGTTTGGACAGTGCCGTGTATTTGTAGCAATCATTTCGGAACTCTGAATAGAAACTGCATGTGGTTGATCTCGATGACATTCAGATTTCATTTCAGAAGGAATGACAAACTAGAAAAGCAAAAACATTAATCTAGTCTGATTTATAAATCCATACCTCTTGAAGATAAAATAATCAAGACTATTACTTAGCTCAGGAAATCCTTTTGACATTTCTCCCCAAAACACTACTTTCCTATCCAGACATAAAATACTAACTCCCTTCCCCCAGATCTTTTTATTATACCAGGTGAAAAAGACTTAAATGATTAACCACTAAGAAAGAACTGAAAAAAAAATGAATAATGTACATAACATATACATTTGCATACAACATATCACAAAATAAAACAACAAAACTGAGTTAAATCAATATTATTAAATGCTTGCTATGCCCTGAGTATATATAAGAAAGTGCTAAGTTTGGAAAAGGGAATTTTGTTATGATATTTTAAATCCAAGAAATTTGGAGGATGATTAGATAAATAAATGGAATGACTGGATAATTGCCAATAGAATCACTTTTCTGGGAGAAAACTATTAAGAAAGTAAACTTAA
Organism: Camelus bactrianus; assembly: GCF_048773025.1. Classification (NCBI taxonomy): domain Eukaryota; kingdom Metazoa; phylum Chordata; class Mammalia; order Artiodactyla; family Camelidae; genus Camelus; species Camelus bactrianus. The sequence continues at coordinate 35,653,925 of NC_133550.1, read as the reverse complement.
GAGTACAGGTCAAATTATCTACTAAAGTCATTTTCTACAGATTATTAAGCCCAGTCTTCAAAACATTCATAACAAAGAGTTCAAAGTGACTCATGTTAAAACTCAAACTGTGCATAAGCAGAAAATGTAAAGATTATCATATAATCATATTTTAAATTACAATTAGAAATGTCACAAAATGTATCTCTTTATATTGAATATGTTAAGATCTCTGAAAAGATCTTTAAAACATTTCTGCAATGCAACTGTTTAGTACTGTTAACCTCATTTTACAGAGAAGTTAAGGGTACATAAATTTAGTCTACCAGTAACAGATCTTAAAACTGAAATATTCATCCATGCCTAAATTTTATTCTGTTTACTACACTATAGTAGATTTTTTTCCCATTAAATTCCTTCCTTTAAAGTTTAAATACCCATGGGATTCAAATAATCAACTACCTGATTGTAATAAAAAGGCAACTTTCTATTACCTTTGGGTATTAATAATGGAATAAGTGTAAACAAATAAAACCCAGATATAACTTAAAAGCATTTACCATTCTTAAAAAATAACTTTTTTTAATCAGTTCTGGTAAGAGGTAGGGGAAAATGATATTTAAATTTACTCCTACTGCTTACCTCCAAATAGATGAGTAGTGGGGGAAAAAATAGAAGAAAAGTAAAGAAAGAAGAGGAGGGAGGGAAATAGTCTCTTAAAGATTCTATAACTGAAAGCAAAACTGAAATTTCAAAATCAAAATTAAAATTGCAGTGAAGTTGGTTTATATCTGAGCACCCATTTTAAATCCTGGAAATTACAATGCTGATAACTTTTATTCTGCAAAAATGATTTTGCTCTGACAGCCACTTGTTTATATGGTACCTTTAGCATTAAGCCATCAACTCGAATATCAACATGCTCATCAGATTTTGAATTGTCATTCAACTTGTATACAGCCATAAATTGATTAAGACTCTGTTTTAAATCCAACAGAAACTGATTTAACCATAGAATACTTCTTTCATCCACAGTAAATTGTAGTGCATTCAGCTGGCTATAAAGGTTGGGAGATGGAACTGTGGAGAAAAAAATTTAAAAAGATTCTTAATAAACAGCGCTAAATCTTCCCTGAGAACAGAAAATACATTAACAAGTTTTATTCTATTTTAATTAAAATAAAAAGGCTTTGAGATGTTATTTACAAAATTAAAGTGACACATGTGGATAATAGCAAACACATTACTAGACAGACAAAAAAATTTTTCTATGCTTCACTAACTGAAAAATATACAGTTCAATCTAAAACTAATTGTATAAATAAGAGGTACTGTTTTGATTTCTTTTCCTAATGTTAGAGTCACCAAGAAGCAAACTTCAAAAAATGTTGACTTCTTGAAGTATCACATTAAAGCCATGGTCCTTAATCACATATTTCTGTAAGGACTTAGTACCCGAATCTTAATCTGAATTCTCTAAAAAGACAGAACCAAGTCTAATGACTAATTTCTTATGAAAGTGGTAAGCTAGGCAGTTCTCCTTGAGAACAGAAAGACCATTCACAGTTTTATCTTCCACTTAATCCTAAACCTAGAAGTGTTGGGTGCAAAGTAAGAACTCAAGTATCTCTTGAATAATCAAATGAATACATTCTTTTTCATAGCTCCTCGAAAATATTAGAATGCTTAGAGGTTGAATAAATGTTTTTATGATAATTTATATTAAGCTAATATTTATAATTAGAGTATACATCACTTCCTGAAATCCGTATCTATTGTTTCATAAAAGCCATTAATGTTTTCAGAGCATCTTGATAAAGATCTTTTTATTCCAAAAATTCACACCTACTTACTTCTACCAAAGCAAACAGTATGAATAGCTAGAACTTTTAGACTACATTAATTTAAGGAAAATAAACCCAAGGTATGGGATACCAGTAGGAAGACAGCATTGTAACAATGTTCTTAGTTAAGATTTTGTTTTGTTTTCATTCATTGACTTTCTTTCAGCAAAGATTCAATGAAGCTAGCTACATTCTGTGTATTGAATGAAGCACAAAGAATTTTAAAAAGGGGCACAGTCCTTTCCTTTGAAAGTCCATAGATTATTATACAAGACAGACATGAAAGCAGAAAAATTATTATTAAAATACAACAGAGACATCTTAATGGGACGTTGATGTGTTTGCCTTTGAGAATAGTAAGGAAGTAGGGTTGCTGAGGAGATCACATCAAGAGAAGAATCAGGAGAGGGAACTTCAAGTATAGACTGAGTGATGATGGCAGCCACAGAGAAAACCAGAGAGCAAACATAGTTCAGAAGGATAGAACAACCCTGACTGCAAACCTGGGAAAGAGCAAGAAAGCCTGTACACCAAGCGGTAGAAAGACTAATGGGGTCTACTTATGAAATAGACTAGTAAGTAGCTATTAAAGATATTTAAAATGAACTTGCAGAAAACTAGAATCATTAAGGGAAAAAGGCCAGGATGTAAATCAAATATATTAAAGAAACACATACATTAAAAACAGGACCAACATTATACTTATTGTTATGGTCTGAACTGCATCCCCTCAAAATTGATATGCTGAAATTCTAACTCCCAATACCTCAGAATTAACTGTATTTAGATATAGGGCTTTTAAAGAGGCAATTATGGTAAAACTGAGTTCATATGGGTGGGCCCCAGTTCAGTATGACAGGCGTCATAAGAAGAGGAGATTAGAAAACAGACACAAACACAGAGGGAAAACCACGTGAGAAGACGGCCATCTACAAGCCAAGGAGGAATGTCTCTGAGCTAACAACCCTGTCGATACTTTGATCTAGAACTTCCAGCTTCCAGAACCGTGAGGAAATAAATTTCTGTTGTTAGAATCACCCAGTTTTTGGTACTTTGTTATAGCAGCCTTAGCAAACGGATACACTTATGTTAGTAAAAGTTGTCTCAAAATTATAGGCCCATTGGCAATTTTTTAATTTTTAGTATTTCCTTTCTTTTTTAACATAATGAACATATGTTATGTTTAAATTATTTGTAAAAAGTTATATATTTTTACAGATTGGATCACTTAACAGAGAGGTGAAACATAAGAACTGAAAATGGATCCCTATAACTTAGAATTCAATATACTATGCTCTTTACTATTGTGTATGTTTCAAATTTTCCATAATAAAAAATTAAATTAGAAACAATTAAACATAACCTACCAATTTCACTCCTAGGTATCTAGAAGGCTAGGGTTTGAATTGCTGGGAAAGAATTTTACATTTTGTCAGAAGAAAAATGTATAGATTGCAGATTGGAACACTTCATGGATTTGTGTATCATCCTTACGCAGGGGTCACACTCGTCTCTGTATCGTTTCAAGTTTTAGTATATATACTGCTGAAACAAACAATTCCTTTGGCACAAGTTAACAAAACTGATAGAAATAAATCTAGATTAGAAGTCAGAAATCCTGCAAACTATACTTTTCACTCCCAGGAAAAATTACTAGTTCAATGAATGAGATATTAAGGAAAACAATTTGAGAGGCAGGGTGTGTTGGAAACAATGGGATTACCCAATTACAGATAAAAGGTTTTTATTACAGATAAATATCCTATGGAGGCAGTGAAATATAGTAAGGGAGGGTCGGAGAAGAATTTCGATTTAGAAGACCCATGCTTGAGTTTCAGCTGTGCCATTTTGTTCTTTGTAAAGTGCTGAGCAAATGCCTTAATTAACCCATCTTAATTTTTTCATTGTTTCATCTAAGAAAACAAATGTGAAATACACAAAAGACTATTGAAAAACATGAAAATGGTGAGGATGAAATCCTCAAAGTTTGGTACATATGAGGATTAAAATGATAAACAGTTTGACATCTTTTCTCCAAAGCAATTTCCAGGATACCTTCTTTTTTATTTAACAACCAAAGCATGAGAATCAGAAATTCCCTTCGAAACTAAAAACCTATATTAAGTGAATATTAAACAAAAGGGGCAAGTAGGCCAAAGAATTTGGAGTTGACTTTTAAAGAGAAGATGTAATTATTTTTTCCTCCAATAACATAATCTATTTCATTCAAACACTTTTTCTCAACTACAATTTTTCAACCAAAATAATGAAAAAGGTACCACATAAACAAAGGCAAATTTTAGTTCAAAGAGCTAGATGAACTGAGACAATAGCAAAGAACACAAATACATAATCACAAAGTAGCTTACAAATAAAAATTCATATAAGTCATTGTTTCTATAACTAAAGACAAGTGCCAAAAGTTGTCTAAGGTATTTATGTGCATATCAAAACCCATCCTTCAAATTCTCTACAGCTAACAGGATAACTTCACAATTCATTTTTCAGTGAAATATAGAGTATTATATAGCTGAAATATAAATGGAGTACTAAAGAAAAAAATGACCTTATTTTACAAATAACCTAACATTCATTCATTCTTTCATTTAACCACAGTTACTAAGTACAAAAATGAAACAAACTTTAAGGATAAAATGAAGCATGAAAACTACATGGTTCCTAACATTATGGATGCTACAAATTAGTATGAGTAAAGAACATACGAAAAAATAATAGCAATACATAAAAATTTTATACTAGAGCTATACTATAAGGGTAAAGAACAATGAACTTTTGTTTCTTTTTTCACATTTATAAAACTCAAAAACTTAGCAAGAAAAAATAACAACCCAAGTAATGGACAAATAATAACAAAATAGAAAACTCTCTTACTTGGAAAATCCTTTCCATCTGGATAGTAATATTCTGTGAATTCTATATAGACAGCTGACATTTCTTGTGGAAGATACAGTGATTTTTTATTGCAAGAAATCATACTTTTAGGGGAAGAACGACACTGTTCTGCTGTAGAGACCTGAAAAAAACAATTAAGTTTATTGAAGTTAACACTGAATAAATTGCTTTCCAAAGAATTTATGCTACTTGGACATCACTTCAAACTCTTAAATCTACTTCCAATAATTTATTAATGGTTAATTTCCAATGCAATTTTTATTATATATTTAATTTCACATTAAATTATTTTTAGATAATACCAATTAACTTATTCAGAAAACGATAACCTATTTGGATCCTACCAATTACAAAATCAACTGTGTACAACTTTCCTTGCAAACTTACTACTTTGAGTATTACAATAACAGATACAATATTTTGTGAGACAATACAAAAATAAGTAAATGGCAGAGTCAGGACAGAGATCCAAGTCCTCAAGACTAGCCTGCTTCCCAAGTATGTACTTTATAATAATTCTTTGCCATAATTTATTATTATGAAAAATAATATAAGTATATACAGTTTCAGTTTGGAATAATAAAAAATATTATGGAGATGGATAGTGGTGATGGTTGCACAACAGTGTGAATATACTTAATGTCAATGAATTGTGCACCAAAAAAGTTAAAATGATAAATTTTATATATTATATATATTTGACCTATAAATAAATTATACCAATAAAAATTAATTAAAAAATAGTAAAACTATAAATGCTCCTGTCAAATAGTTTGATTATTTATATTATTTTTCCAAAAAGACTATTAGTTTTAAGGTTCTTGTTAACATTTTCACTCTCCCCTCAAAACAGCTAATTTATAATTACAACAAAAATGTGTATACTAATTTCCCAAAGTTCAACCAATATCATTTTATCAATTTTACTTATTTATACTTGCTCAGTAGACTCAAAAATGCATTTCAAGGTTTTTTTTTTTTAAAAAAAAAACTCATCCAACAAACATGTATAGTTCTCATATGAAGTGGAAAGTTTTTTCAATGTTTCCTCTTGCATAAATTGCTGATCAAACCTTCTGACTTTTTGCACAGTCTTCATAAAATTAAGTCAATTCCTTATATTATCAATTAGAGGAAGCTTTTCTCTGCATATATGGAAACAAATTCTTTTCAATTCAAGAGTCTCAAGTTATTTTAGTAGACAACAGCTTACTTCTTTTTTCCTTTAACAGTTAAAAAGTTACTCAAATTAGGATGAACATTCTATCTTATTTTCTTCCAGTTACTTTGTTTGTTTTGTTTTGGTGTGTTTGTATTTGGGATTTCTTTACTGTATTTCACCCTCAAGTATATGGGATTATGGGTAATTCTCCTTTCCCATTTCCATATGACTAATATATGATGCATTATATATAGAATATTAAGAAAGAAACAATTACACAAAAAGAAAAGAACTCTTAAATCAGGGTTTCTCAAAACTAGAACTATTGACTTTTGGGGCCAGGTAATTCTTTGTTGTGAGGGCTATGCAGTGCACTGTAGAATGTTTAACCACATCACTGGTATCTACTCACTAGATAGTCAGCAGCAACCCCCTCCAGCTGTGACAAACAAAACTGTCCTGAGACATTGCCAAATGTCCCTTGGGAAGCAAAAACAGCCCCAGTTGAAAACCACAGAGTAAAATGAAAACTTTTCAGATAAAACTAAGTCTTAAAGCCACAGACTTATCAAAATATACCAGAAGAATTCACAAATGATGATACATATTTGAAATCCTTTATTTAAAAAAGAGATCATATTTCTATTGTGCTGGTCTCAAGGACTGTGATGTTAGATCATACTGTATGATTATAGTCTGAATAAGATTGTTAGTATAAATGGGACAGAGTTCTTAGCTATAAAATTAAGTTCACAGTATAGCCAATACTTAGTAGTTCAATAAAGCAAAAATCGTTTTTAATTTCTTCCACTAAAACCATAGTGTAATAAGGAATCTGGCCTCCAAAGAGAGATACCTTTGTCCCTGCTCCTGGGAGATAATCCTAAACTCTTGGTATTTCCTATTCCTAGTAGATCCCTGAGACCACAACTGATAGTTTATGTTCACAACATGACTCAGAGTGGGACTGACCACACTAGATAGTCTTAGTAGGGTTTAGAGGGTGAAAGCTTTAGGTCATCTGGTACCAAGTCCATCCACAGAGACTGACTTCAACTACATGGGCAATATTTCATGTAAATTGTTACATTCATCCTGGGAGGCTAATATGTCCTGGGGACAAGGAAGTTCCAAATTCAGGGCCCTCTTGAATTCTACCCTATGCTCTCTTTCTATGGCTGGTCCTAATTTGTATCTTTCCCTTGTAACAAATGTGACTCTGAATATAAATGATTTCACTGAGTTCTGTCAGTTTTTCTAGTGAATTTTTCAATCTGTGGGTAGTTTAGGGAAACCCCTGAACCTACAGCTGGTGTCTGAAGTCTTGTGTAGACTTTGCAGTATGGCAGACTGTGTCCTCAACCTCATAGTTTGCCTAATTCTGGGTAACCATGAAAACAAAAATTAAAGAACTGGTATTTTCTACGTACTAATTTAGCCTTTTCATAAAACTGGTCAAGGTAATTTTAAATAAAATGGTAGCACTGTTTTACAAGAGTTGCTTGCAAGAGATACAAAGGGGGCTTATCAGAAGATTTAATTTAAAAAATAAAACATACCTGGTATATAATGAAATCTGCAAGTCTAACCACGACAGAACTGGACATTAATTTAGCTTTGGATTGTTGAGATAATACTGAAGGTGTTTTGGAAGTCCCTTTCAGAGTTGAGTCTTTCTCTGTGTGAAACAAAAACTTTTCAGTTTATTGCAAAATTATTTTTAACAATCACTTATTACTAAGACAGCTACTAGAAATATAGATGAATCCTAGTTTCTGAAACAAGATAATATATGTGGAAATACATCATACAGAAACTGATATAAGAATGTAAGTTATTATGATGATTACTCTGATTATTCTTTAAACAGGAATCATATCACATTTGAGATACTCTCATACAATAACTTTTGACTGGAATCCTTGTTAAAAAGTACTTGGATCCATAAGCCTAAGATATTAATGAGGTACAGGCTTTTTAGACATTAAACATAATGCTTATTTACAGAAAACATCATATTATGAACACACACACATTCACACATACACACACACACACACACACACACACACACACAATTAATATTAGGGGAACAACATAATGTTGTTATAGGTAAAATACCTGTTTGTGTGTGCTGGGGAGAGCCATGTGTTGGGGATTTAGGAGGTGAACCTACATTATGATCCTTTACAGCCTGTTTAAGCATTTCAACGTTGCATTCAAATTCATGTAATAACTCGTTGGCCCATCCATTTTTTGTTTTGGTTGCATCACTAAAATACATCCAATGATTACAACTATCTCCTGTAAAATGAATAATACGTATTTCACTAAAAAATGCACACTTCGTTTATTCCATTACAGCAATGCTTCTAATGAGATCTATTCATTTTCTCAAGAAATTCTTTTATCTTCCAATAAATTTGCAGCTTTCACCTACTACAGACACTAATCCCCCTAGAAAATATAAGTAAAACATTTAGAATGGAGGGGAAGAGTGTCAAAAGCAAATAATCTGAGAGGGTTTCTATCTAGAAAACATACTTGGCAGAACATCACTCAAAGTTTCATTTAGAAGACATACTGCTGGTCAGCCTTTGAATGCTCAACCACCTGGCATATCTCCTTTGGACAGAATCCCCAAAAAATACCATCATGGGAAAAAGTCTCTTCATCAAAGATTTGTTGTAAAGTGAGTAACTATAGCTATCTATTTCTATATGTATATTTTTTAACATATAAAGGAGGAAAAATTTTTAATCAGGATTATTAGGTTTCTCTGTAGCAATTACGTAATTGCATATGTAATTACATAATATTTACATAAAAGGGTTAAGAAAATAAAGTCTACTTTATGACTAAAAGTTTTACCTCTCAAATAGGAATGATTTCTATAATAAAAAATATTTTCAGTATAAGTAATTTATAAATCAGGAAGATAGAATATCTGAGACAAAGCCCTTCAAACAAAACTCTAAACAAATAGTACAACTTTTAAATTCTGTCAGGTACTGATATACTAATGACAAACATTGGGAGACAGAAATCTGTGAACAGGAAATTTTTAACATTTTTTAATGTTCTAGAAAATCTGTCACTTGTTTTTTTTTATGTGTGAATTAAAAGATAAAAAGCCATATACTACCAAAATGCAGATATGAGTATAAGTATAATATTACTTAATTTGGCCATAACATACATACTTTTTGTTTTTATGCTTTGCGGGGAAAGTGCCTATCAATTTTTGATTATTAAAGAACCTATTAAATCTAATTTATTGATGAAATTTTGAAAATACAGAAAAGTTTCTTTGAAAGTTTCCAAGAATCCCACAACTTAGCTAAAATCACTATTCTCCTTTTGCTCTATATGCTGTTTTTGTTTTCTAATATATATCATTTAAAAATTCAAAATTATTAATAACTTGATTTTGTCACAATTAAGTAGTACAAACATATATCTTCTATATTCTATTTTTTAAATCACTTATTTAAGATATTCTCAATTTCTAAAAATTATACTTTTTAATAATCTACATAAAGCGTAAAATAAAATGCATGAATATTTCCTATGACAATTATATCTTCTTGCTAAGATACCAGCGGGAGGAAAGATAACAAATGTCTTTATCTATTTTCTCCTTAAAAAATTAAATTAAAACTAATAAAATATAAACAAAATGAAATAAATCGGCTATATAATTTAAAAGCAAGCTTTACATCTTTTAAAGAAATTGTTATACAAACCTGCTTTGTGATAAGGATAATAATCTATAGTTAGCTGTGTAAAAGACAGTTGCATAGCCCCTCCAGTAATACGTCTGTTTGACTCTGGGGAAATAAAAGGATGAAAATTGAGAGAGAAAGAGAAAGAAATACTAAGCAAATATCAGAAACACTTCATTCACCATACCTGCAGTCCAAGCAACGATTATTGTCAAGGTTAATACAATAAGAATTTTAGGAAATGCAATTCACTCTAGTATTTATTGAATTCCTATCATATGCAAGGTACTAGGCTAAAAGGTGAGGACACAAAAATAGCAGACCTTTTATATTTACAGCCCTAACCATCTGATAAACATTGTTTTAAATGTTTTAGTTATACTTACTCATTTGCTCTTCATAGCAACCCTATGAGATAGATTAATATTATCATTAACCATTAATATAGTCCCTATTTCCTAGATAAGAAAATTAAGTAAATAGGCCAAGGTCATACAGCCAATAATTTCCTGGTTTGATCCCAGAAAATCTTAACCACTACATTGTATTATCTTGCCTCTTACCGAAGAAGAAACTGAATCTATTAGGTTAGGTAAGTTGTCTAAAGTCGCATAGCTATATTAAGATCAGAAGTACCTAAAACTATGTTTCAGTTTTTTTTTTATGATTGTTCATTTGTTTTGTTTTTCAGATTCCACATATAAATGAAATCATAACAGTATTTGTCAACAAGTGGTTGCTGATGTGGGGGGTAAGGTTGGGAAAGGAGGTAAAATATAAGTGAGGTACAAGACTCAGAATTAAACTGAAAATATAAAACCCAAATGATTTCTATATAGTAAATTGAACCAGAAAGGTAACTTGCGTGTGATTCTGAATACTAAGATAAAATGCTCTTATTTCTCCTTAAAATAAAAAAGTTTTTTTCCAGTTGCAAAATAAATCAATCATAGGTATGAAATGTGCAGTGTGGGAAATACAGGCAATAATTATGTGGTATCTTTACATGGTGACAGATCTAGACTTATCATGGTGATCATTTTGAAATGTATAGAAATACTGAATCACTATGTTGTGTGACAGGAACTAACACAGTGCTGTGGGTCAATGATAACTTCAAAAACAAACTCATAGAAAAAGAGATAAGATTTGTGGTTACCAGAGGCAGAGGGTGAATTAGATGAAAACAGTCAAAAGGTATAAAGTTCCAGTTATAAGATAAGTAAGTACTAGGAATACAATGTGCAACATGACAAATATAATAAACACTGCTGTATGTTACATATGAAAGTGGTTAAGAGAGTAAATCCTAAGCCTTCTCATAAGGAAAAATTTTTTTAATTTATTTAATTTTGCATCTATATGAGATGATGAATGTTCACTAAACTTATCATTTCATGATGTATATAAATCAAATTATTATGCTGTATGCCTTAACCTTATGTACTGCTGTATGTCAATCATATCTTAACACAACTGTAAGAAAAAATTAAGAAGTGAAAAAAAAATCAGAAGTAGATCAAAAGTCAGTGTAAATCCAACATAAAAATCAAATTTTAAAACAACATGTACAAATCAAATACAAATTAATATACAGCTATTTACACACTCTCTATATTAATTTGTTAACTTCAAGGTATCTCAACTGATAGAATTTCTAGTACAGATCTATAATCCCTTATTTAAAACCTTTGGAGCCAAATGTTTTAGAATTCAGAATTTTTTTTTTAGATTTTATTAATATGGCATATATATATATATATATATATATATATATATATATATACACAATATCATATCGTATTATACAACTATGCCGACAGATTCTGACACAGCACTAAGTAATAAAAGATAGTAATTCTGTGGGAGGACTCAAATATTTACACTTAGTGGGTAAAATAAAGATGATAAATAGCAACGTGCTCATTTAGGTCAAGTTTTGCCAGCAAATGAATTCTTCACAAACTTATCAAAAAGCATTTCAGACCCTTCTGGATTTCAGAATAGCAGAGAGTTGATTACAGATCTGTACTATGAGGAAGATATTTTGGTGGAGGGGTTTTCTCCTTAAATAACATCATTTAGCTTATTCTATGAAGCAATATAATGAATGAGGAAGGCAAAAGAGCTTAGAAAACACTTTCCTCTGTGCTTTTGCTTATTACCTAAACCTGACTCCTCATTTTTTTTGGTTTGTTTTAACTTTTTTGGATTTTCCTTTCAATTCACTAAAGCAGAAGATGCCAACTGTAAGCCAAATGACATAAACCTAGACAAACAAAAGACAACAGATCACTCTTCAAACTCCAAACTTCCTCACTTTTTCTGCTCCACCCTTTAGCTGGTAGTTGATACCTGGCTGCCTTATCTGATGAAGACAAGATAACTTCTATTGCTAAGTTTCAGGGGTTGGTCTCAATATTCACTCTAACAGTTTTAAAAATCCATAGCAACAGTTTTCACAGATACAGATTCTGGATTCAGGTCCAAGGACCACAGGGAGGATATCTCCATTTTAAAAAGATACTCAGCTTGATTCTCATGCTTATCAAAGTTTGAGAATCACGGTCTTAGAGGTTAGACTACCTGCTGAACCCTTCCAACACTTACGGGGCCAGGGACACTCTCTGGATAAGAAACATAAATGCCCAGCACCTAGACCATGGAACTACAGATTTTCAAAGTGACCAAGAGCAGCTCCCTGCTTATCCCATTACCTGTGTCTACTAAATAAGGAAAAAGAGAAGCAAAAGCTGAAAGGACAGAAAAAACTTCCTAACTAGAATTTAGCTTCCTGACCAAATTTAGGGAGGATTTAGAGGAGACACAAGGAATGCTGAATGGTCACATAGTTGTGTTTACATGCATATGGGGTTAGAAAAACATAGATAAACCACCATGCTGAAAACACATATGCAAGTATTTATGAATTGAGTATAGACTAAAATTTATTAACAATTTCAAAATTATGAAAAAGTTAATTCAAAGGCAAGTCTAATTCTTCATCATCCTCTAAGGATGTCAGTCTTTAAAAAAAAAAAAAACCAACCTAACATTACTGTTGGCATTGGCATTGTTAGCTAACTATAAATTACATTGAGGTACTAACTATTAAAGCAAAATAAAATTTTATACCAATATATAATGCTTAAAATTATACCTTTCATCAATGCACCTCAGTGAATGATAAAACTATGACCTGTTACAGTACAGACTACATATTACATATGATAAACAATTTAGATGTGTAGTAAATTCTAGAAAAACTAAAAATAGTTTGAAATAGCAGCTTTTATTACCTTTTTCTTTAGCATGAATATCATCACATATGTGTAGATCTAGATGAGAAATCACTAAATGATGGGAGGTTTCTTTAACATCAAAGTCATTGAATAGTTTCACAATTGCATCGTTTAGATCAGGAGCATTTGAAGTCTGTGGTGTCTTCACTTGCTGGGTAGATGGGGCTACAGTAGAGCTCTAAAAGATTCAAAACCGCCTTATCACTGCAAGTTAAATATCTGACATTCCCCACTCAAGAAAATCTAAATATTTTTAGTAAAAGAGTCATGAAAAATAAGCTAAAACATTTTCTTTTGTATCAGTAACTCAGTTTCCCTAAAACATTTTCTGAATTATATAGGAATAAAACTAAAATCTAAAAACTGGAGAACTACAAAGAACATGAATAAAAACTCAATATGTTTTAGAAAGTATTTGCATAGCTATATTTTCATATTTATAGCCCTTCTTGTTTTAGAAAATATGTTTAATAACTATTAAAGGCAGCTTATTTAAATATTATTAGTTCTATATATTAAAAAAGAAAACAAATGTGAGCCCCATATACATCAGCTATATAGACTATTAATACATCCTGTAGAAATAAATCCCTGCTTTGTAAAAGCACTTGTGATATTATTTAGTACAAGTGCTCTTGAGCTTTTCATAAGAGGTGTGGTATGTCCTCTGAACTTGGATATTTGAAGCCAGACAGCAGAAGAGATTTATTATAGATTATGAGTTCATATTCTTTTCTCCCTAAAGAGAAAAAAACACAGAATACTGCTGAAGTATAAAGACATTTGTGAACTTCCAGTAGCCTAAAATAATTTTGCATACGTAAGTATACCGTGAGATGATCTGTATGTTAACCATAGAACTATACATGAAACTTTGGTAACAATTAACAGAATGAAGACTAGATTTTTCATTAAAAGTATTTTTAAAACTTTCTAATTAAGAACAATTCACTAATAAAAGTATAATTACTTACGAAAAATTAAAAGACATATATATATATACACACATATATACAGCTTGTATACAATTTACAAGTATCTATTAAGAACTAAGATCATATGTAAAAGAATTTCAAAGAGTACTCAGTAAATGAGAATCTCTCAGTGAAAATTAATGGGGCCCATAGAATTTAAAGAAATGCAAAGATGAAATATGGTTGTGAAGCCTTAAATTCTAGAGGCTCAAGTAAAGCTTTTTTTACTAAGTAATAATTAAACGGATTTCTATCAGAAAAATCACTTTTTCTTTCTTAGGTTTTTTCCCCCCATCTACTTCAAATGCCTTAACAAACTATTACTTATGTCTGTGATGGTACTCTTTTGAAGGAAAACACTCTGCATTTCTTTAAGCATGTTTTCTCTCTTTCATCAAGATAAGTACTGATACAAATAAAAACATAAGAATTAACCTTCCTACAAACACTTTTCTTCATACTGAGGGAGATTCAGGTTTTTGGATGCTATTTGTAGGGGGAAAAGTGGGATACTATAAGCTCTTTTGCCTCATGAATAATCTTAACAACTTAATATTCAAGTTTGTAAAGCTGCTAAGTTGTAAAGCTGAGCAAAGAACACTATCAACTACTTGTCTCTCTAATGCACTCTTCTTTATACCCCAAAATAATTAGGACATTCTGTATGATACCTAATGTAGTGATAAGACAACTACAACCCAAGAAAGAAACTCTATGGTAATGTGAACAGTTAAGTATAACTACTATGAAATATTATGGAATGACAAAAAAATACTAATTACAAATACTAATGACACGGAAGAAAACTATATACAGGCACTTACTATATTCTTACTAAACCTAGGAAAAAATGCAGATGCTTAGGTAAAAAAATCTGTAAGGAAATACCTCAAAGTGCTAATGCTGGTTTTGCTTTGGTGGTAGGATTATAGAATTCTGTCCTTGTTTCTAATTTCCTAATCTGTATCTTTATCTAGTTTCTGATCTATATTCTATTTTGTATAAAGATATCCACATATTATATAAATAAGAGCTACAATAACATTAACACTTTGTGTATTGGTCTTTAATTTCAATTACCATCTCTGTTAATGACATCCTAAGCTACATAAATCCTCATTGCAAGCCTTAACAGACTAGTGTTTACGTCTATGGTGGTAATATTGTAAAATATTACCTCCTGTACTACTTCAATTCTTTTCCACTCCAAAATGGAACTCATCATTACCTTTTCTTAGCCTTACCTCCTTTAATCATCCTTTAAAATCCTTCTGCATTTACTTTATTGGCTAACGGAATTAACAATTATTTGAAAAGTTCTCAACTTTTCTCTCCTTTATCCTCAACTGATAAAAGACTTAGATATCTCTCCCCAATTTGGCTTATTTTTCCTTCTTTCAAACCATTACCAGAGAGGTCCACCCCTCCGCTAGACTGGCAACCTTCCTATTCTTCAGTCCGTCCTCTATAATACCACCATGTGATGCCTGGCTTTCCTTTCCTACTTAAAAACTTCCATTTGACCTCCTCCTGCCTATAGGAAAAAGTCAACACATAATGCCCATCATGTCTAGTCACCACATACTTCTGCCTAAACACAGGCTACCTGCCCAGGAAAATTCTATTCTATGCTACAGTCCAGTATTCTGTTCATCAAACTTTTAAAATTAGGTTCTCTCAGAGAATTATGAAGACATTTCACTGGATAAATATTAATTATTGGTAGAATGATAGAGGGTTCACAATCAATTCAGTTTGTTTTTACTGCTAAAAGCTTTGGGAAACTTTGTTCACATAAAAGGTAAATTGGATTGAAATGAATTTCATTTTAGCAAAGTGACATGATTCTTTGAACTCCTTCCAGTTAGATGCCAGGATTCACAAACTTATCTATTATAAAAAATTTTTTATTTTTAATAGTCTTGCAGCTGACATTTATTAAATCCTTCTTCAAATGTGTTAAAGGCAACAAAATGGAAACTACTTAATTGGTTAGTTTGTCATTAGTCATTCACTTCCAACATGGATAGCAATATATCATATTGCCTGTCTCATTTCCCAGAGGTTTTGGGCCCCCCACCACCACCTGGCCACCCTCCAGGATAAATCCATCATAGTAAGAGTGAAGATGAGTAAGAAGAATGCCTTTCATTTGTAAAGTAGGATAAAAGTAATTATGGAAAAGGAGAACCAGTCTGACATCTTAACACAAGAATATTCTCAGATAGACCAAGTTTAAAAGAGTATCCATCAAAATGGAAAATGTGAAACTCAGTTTCCTTAAAACTTGGAAAACTGTCACATATATACAAGGCATGAGTACCTATTCTCGAGAAAACAGTGCTCTAGTTTAAAAAAAAAGAGAGAGAAAAGAAAAGAAAAAAACCTTATCTTTATCAGAAAACATCATGCTCTTTAACACCATCACTTTTGCAGATTCTATTTCCACATCTGAAATACCCTTTCCCTCACCTGCGAACTTCTTAGTTTTAAGACTTAACTTCATTATCCTCTTTGTAAAACCTTTCCAAACTCTGCAAGCACTTGATTAAGACTTCTCTGTGCTTCTATACAACCCCCTCACGCCATCTTTAATTCTTCACTCTAACATTTATGTTGAACTGCAATTTGTTTTATATTTGATTCCCCATAATATTGAGATCCTTGAGGGCAGGGTCAGACAATATTTATTTTTATATCTGCAGTGTCTAGCCCTGCACCTTATGGCAAAGCAAGCAAGCAAGCAAGCAAGCAAGCCAGCCAGCCAGCCAGCCAGCCAGCCAGCCAACTGACATAGTCACAAGAAAGCCTAAATTCCCATGTACCAGGCAGACCACCAACAAGCTATATATCTAAGATATATTACTCTGTTTTCAATGAAATAATTCATAGAAATACGATTTCACAATATCCTTTAAGTTTTTATTAGGTGGATATAAAAAGGTCAATCGTATTTCTTATAAAATTACCAAAAGACACTATACACTGGAATTTTCAAAATCCCAAATCTACAAAATCTTCTGCAAAAATCTTTATATTAAATTCTCAGAATTTAGTACTAGGAAATATTAGAAAATATTTTTCTTTTCAGAAAAACCTAGTAATGCTTCTGATTTTAAGAAAGTGATCATTAAATAGCTTTCCCCATTTCTGTCCCAGCCATCAGACAATCCTAACAGTTTTGTATTCAACTTCAGCAATACCCTAGGGCTTCAGTTTTCTATTTTAATACTAACCCTCACATTCCCTCACTTGACTATAATTACCCACGTTTTTTTCCTTTCCCATTTACTTTAGTAATTTTAAAATTGTACTTCTTTAACTTTCTGAAAAGAAGTATTTATAACATCAAAATACTTTTATGTTATCATTAATCTAGTGCCAAGGACAGAACTCCAAACAAAATAAGTACTATATAGATACAAATATATTTCACATACGTTTTCATATAGATACCATATAATTTTACATACAAGAGTATAAGAAGATTCTCGGACTCAAAAGTACTACAATCTATATCACATAAAGAAAACAATTAATCATTCTGATTTTAAAGCATTTACATGAAAAATGAAGTGTTTTTGCTAGTAACTTAATAGCATACCTGTGTAGGTTCAGGAGCCATACTCTTCCTTTGTTCTGTTGATTTTTCTATTGCTTCACTAAGAGATTTTGCGTATTGTACCATAGCCTTTAACTGGGAATCCGTTAAAACCCATAATAAGTCATCCAATATGAGAACTAACTTTGTTGCAATGACGTTGCAGTCCTTTAACTGTCAGGACAAAATGATTCATAAAATTAAGCCAAGATATAAAACTTACAATACACTTGTATTTTTTAAAAGTTTATTTATTTTAGCTTTCTTTTTAATTGAAGTATAGTCAGTTTACAATGTTATGTCAACTTCTGTTATTTTTCTGTATTACTGGAACTGATTTGCAACAGACATGAAATATATTTCCTCATCCTAGGCTAAAAAAAAGTTTAAAATTTCAGTGGCTTAAATATGGATTCTTCCTTCATTCACCAAATATGTACTGAGTTCCCATAATATGGAAGGAATATCTCTTAGTATTGGAGATACAGTGGTAAAAAAAAAAAAAAAAAGACTGACAGATGCCTGTACCTTAGGTACAAGTCATACAGGTAACACATACTTACATAATTTAATTTTTCATTTATAGTTAATAAATCATATAATTACCTACATTAACTCAACCACAGTTGACCCTTGAACAATGCAGGGATTAATGCATATAACTTATGGTTGGTCCTCCATATCAGAAGTTCCACTGCATCTGTGGATTCAACCAACCTTGGACCATGTAGTACTATAGTATTTACTACTGAAAAATATTTGCATGTAAGTAGACCCATGCAGTTCAAATTCATGCTGTCCAAGGGTCAACTATAATCCCAGTAGAAAGGGGGGGGGGCATTAAAATTAATTAAAAACTAAAATGCTATTTTAACCATATTTCACATTTCAGAATATTTGTATTATCATACTCTGAAAAATTCTTTTCAATTCAATTTAGTATAGTGACTTGTGTCTATAACTACAAAACACACTGTTGAGATTTTAATTCAGCCATGTTTTTAAAAAGTCATTACTTTCCCTCATTAAATTTCATCACAATTCACAGTGGACTCTCAAATTCTGACATCCTTAAGTAACTATCTCCCCTAGTTTTATCTATTTTACCAGTCATATCTGAACAGTCTTCTGAAGCTAGTAGTTTTGGTTACTAATAATAAAGGCTTTACCGTTTACCCACTCCTGAGCAACATTCAATAGAAGAAATAAAATTACAAAACAGTTAATGTTCAAAAATATTTGGCAACTGAGAAATCTATTCAAATTTATCAAAAATAAAAATCTAAACATTAAATTGAGAAACCTGAAAAGTATTATCATTACACTAGATTTCTTCAAATAGCGCTTGGGCCACCATATTTCCTTTTACTTTGCGCTGTTTTAATGTGGCAATATTTCATCTAAAAAATAAATTTAAAATTTCCCATTAATTCCAATAGTTATCACCTGAATCAAAAAGGCAACCCTGTTGACTTACTCTTCTTTTAAGTGTAACTCTGATTTTTGACTGGTTGGTTATTAATCGAACAGGAGCACACATAATTTCAAGATGTGAGCTTTGGGTAGCATCTGCCTCTATTCGAATCATCTGCCAATTTATTTCCTTAAATGTCAAAACCTAAAGAGAACACAGAGATTAGCTTCACTTACTCATGCAAAATAGAATGAGAAAAATGTAGATTTGTAAAAATAAAGTTAAATAAATTCTAGATATATCCACTATGCTTTTTTTTGAATTATACACTTCCAAATTCAGTAACACATCTTCATGATTACATTCATCATCTGTAAAGCTGTTAACACTTTTATTGTAAGTAATTTAATTTTAATACAAAGTATAAAGAACATCTGAATCATGTAACCAAGAAGAATTTTAAAAAACGTATTTTAGTTTTGTAAATTTGAAATTTAATTCTGAGTAGCTGAGAAGTTAAAATAGGACTCATTAACTCTGTAAGTTGAAAGATTTATTACAGTAAAAACATTAAAATATGCATATTTTATAATTAAATGATTAAAAGTAATACAGAGAAAGTATAAAGGGCAAATGTAAATCTAGTATTATGTGAATATAACTAACCATAAAAAGTAACTTTAAATATCCTTTTATGTTAATCAGCAGCTAAAACATTTTTCTAAACAAAGAAAGAAAAAAAATTTACCTCTCCTCTCTGTGGGTCTTGAATACGAGTAAATCTTAAATCTCCATGTTCCCAGTTTGCATTTACACTATAGATCCGTAGCTGGGAAAGTTCAAAGGATGCATTGAAGGCTTTTGCTCCAATGCGGATGACAATGGAATTTACAGAAACAGTAATTCCCTCAACTACTTTTTCAGCAAAGCCATATTCACTGGGAACACAAAGCAAAACAAAATATAATGCACTAAAGCCAAAAAAAAAAAAAATTAAGAATGAAAAAGTTTTCTGCTAAAATTCTCATACAAAGTACACAAACTGCCATAATATTATTCATTTTTGTTTAAAAATTTTTTCTTAAAACAATAATCTACTCAGGTTAGATGTAAGTTATAAAAATGCTCTTCTCAAAATGATAAAAGGTTTTCGAAATTGGAAGTTACTCTCAATTACATAATTATAATCACCATCCAAAGCTGCCTACTCTTAAAAAGCATTAGTGCTAAATTAGGGCTAAATTCTTGACACAAAGAAGGCTGACGAGTCCAACTGGAATATAATCTCACAATTTAGGAATGAGATCAGAAAAAGTTCACATTCCCTAATGCAATTCAACAAATATCTATTGAGCATCTAGAATGTGAACGATGCTAGGACATAAGGAAAATCCAAGTAGAGTTGTGGCATTACAGGGCTTGCAAGTTACTTAGGGAGGGAAAAAAACATATCCTAGTAACTTAAACATGAGGCAGTCTGTAATTAAGTACTCTAAAAAAGGAATCATCTGTGTACTTGGTAGAGGAAGAAATTGCTTATAACTAGGGAGAAATATATCCAGGAAAGAAAGATGAAGTTTCTACACGGAAAAATGAGAAGTAAAGGAAACCTTAAAATTGGGAAAAGCATGAGCAAAGATACAGAGAAGTAAGAAAGTAGAGGACATGTTTCAAGAATAATAAGTAGTGCAGTATGACTGGAATACAGACTATCTTATCTATATATTTTGGCAGGGGGCAGTAAAATTGTGCTAAATTGGTACCTTACTTCAATTATCATCAATGTGACCATTATTCCTAAATCTGTCTTTAACCAGATTTCTTGCTAGAACTTCAGACAGTAAAATCCAAGTGTCCACCAGAGAGCTCCACCTGGCTGACTCACATATTTCAAAGCCAACATGTATAAAAGTAAGCCCATCATCTTTATTGATCATGCACATCTCTCCTCTATACCTGCTGCTATACTTCCTGATTCACTATCTTATTGAATAAATAATATAATTTATCTTTTCTAAGATTTAGATGACTTATCTTTTAAATCAGGTAATACTATTTAGGTTACATGTGGACTGCACGAAATAATGCATATGACTCAAACAGCCCAACTTTTGACTCATGATACTGAAAAAAAGTAACTACTATTTATTATATTATAAATAACAGTATGTTATTATTAATACTATTGGAAGTTTAAGGCTTAGTTTCCTCATGTGTAAAATGAAAACAATACCTATTTCAAAAGGTTGCTGTGGTCCTTAAATGCAATGATACAGGTATAGTAATTTATATAATCTTTGGCTTGCCTGATGTAATTTTGCTATTAAAAAAAAGGTGGTTGTCTACATTGTGTTTAGAAAATTGAGAACTGAAGAGGAAGAACTCATTAGCATCCTAGGGAGGAGTTGCTTTGATTCTAGGGACAAATGTTGGGTCAATTAAACAGAAAAATTCCTAGAGTTGGAAGAATATTTATATAATAACGTGGGAACATACTTTGGAATATCCAACCCCATCTACTCTAATCTATGCACATTAAAGAGTGTTACAATTGTACTGGAGGATTTACAATCAGAAGGGTGAAGCTTGAATCAATAACTAAAGTCTATATATTTCTGTCATCCATTATATGTCATCCATTATAAATTAAAAAGTTGAAATTTCAGTTTACAAATAAGTCTCTTCTGAGTTTGGTCAGTCTTCACATAGGTATTTATCTCCTCCAAGTGAAGAGATAAAATCAAATTTCTGAACTTACAAAGTTTACAAGACCATCAATCTGTGGGAGCAATGTTAGCCTACAGGTCCTACACAGAAGAAAGGGCCAGGTTGTTAATTGTTAATCTGCTTCTATTTTAATCCTTGGCTAGAAACAAAATCAAATAGATCAGTGTTTCCCTAAATTGCATAAGTGTAAAGAATTGTTAAAAATATATATTCATATTTTTGATAACCATTGTAGACCTCTAGAATTATAATTTCAAAAGGAGCCTAAAAAACTCTATAGATTTGATAAGCATCTTAAAATGAATGCAACAATCAGGCAAGTCAGGAAAATATAGAAAAAGATTAACCATATTGCCATACATCAAAATATAAGGATTATCATCATATGATTACAAAGCCAAAATTATAAAGCTTGTTGTTGATACTATAAAAACACGACTTAGGAAGAACACTATCAACTACACTTAGCACACAATGACAAAATACCTCATTTCTGTCACACATAATTAAAATGTCATTCATTTATACCAATTTTCCTGACCTTTTCCCCTTAAAAACATCTCTGTTTTTCCTCCAAGTTTCAGACTCTAGCCAATTTAAAGACCAATTGCTCCAATCTACTCTAGCCTGAAATCATAATTTGAACTTCAAAATCTCAAATTGCTGGATAAACTGTATAGCTGATAAATCTGGCCTTCAGTCAACTCTGAGCAGTAGATGGATCACCATTAGATTCCCATGTGAAAAGTCACTGATCAGGCTGAAGGTATTCTCACAGAATGTACTAAGGTAAAGGTGGTTCAACTCTGGTGAAAAAGCTCTCCTCTTAACAGAGAAACAAACAAAAGAGGGGGAGAAAGAGAAAGGGTGAGAGAGGGAAACAGAGTGTGTATGTGCGTTTCTGTATGTGTATGTTCGTCCTCAAGAAGAATTTATCACGGGTTTTATACAGCACCTAGAATACTATAAATGTTCAGGGCTGCCATGTTGTACAATCTGAGGAGGAATTAATCACATTAAAGTCTATGTGAACTTTTTACGTGAATAGCTGTACAATCCAAAAGTAGGGCAGAAAACCTGCTTTGAGGAAATGATATGTAACACAAGGCCCAAATTTACTGAATGCAAAAATAAATAGGCAATTTTTAAAAGATCTATTTTTTAATAACTATTCTAACTTCCAAAGCGGCTTTGTGAAATGGCCCCCGTGCTTCTACTTTACTAGCATCTGATTTTTATCTATCAAAATTCAGCATGTGTAATCCAAAGATCTATAATTTTTTAAGGCACAAACTTAACTCTTAAGGGTCATAATACTTTCATTGATGCACAGGATAAATGTTATGAAGAGAAAGTATTCAGAGACCAAGTAAGAGACTGATTTATAGAATGCCGAAGCTCTTCTGCTTCCAGTTTCTGCTACTGCTCTGTCTTCGATTAATCATCATTATTTAACACAAGGGAAGCAAGATGAATAAAAAGGCTAAATATCAATTCTGCGGCTTTGCAATGTATTTACTAAAACTGCAAAATGTTTTATGGGAGAAGAACTGAAACAGAGACTCAAGTGAAGGGATTTTATTTTATGTCCCATTACTACTTGATAACAGAGCTTACAAAAGAAACAAATTCCCTTGGCCAGTTGTACAGATTAATAGAAATAGCTTACCTTTGTCCTGAAGCAGTTGCAATTGGTGATGGGCCATTAGGGTTTCGTGGTTCTTCACATGTACTCATTTCCATTATTACTTTATCCAGGGACTAATAAAAATACATGAAAAATATAATAAATAGAAATTTTATTTTATGTATATTATCAAGATATTTAAAACTACTTTCTCTTTCATTTCTTTAGTAGCAAAGTTAACAGTAAGTAAATTGAGTCATTTTAAATGTATCCATAAAGGTCTAAAAGGAGAAATAGAAAAAACAAAAACAAAAAGAAAGTGCTTAGTCCTTTCTCAAGGCACTTATTAGCTGGTGGAAAAACGATGCTCATTACAGGAATATGGGAGAGAAAAACTATAAGAGATATATACTGATAAGATCATCAGGTTTGATAAAAGTATAATCGCTAATCCCAGAATGTACATTAATTGATAAATTAGATTATTTATTAATAAACAGGACTAAACCAACCACCTCTAAAAGATTATCCTAATCTAAAACCTGAGATTTAAAGCACGTAACTATGAAAAATATGAAATACAAAAGAAATGTGAAAAAATAAATATTCTCATAATGAAAAACTTTCTTAGGCTAAGTTTTTTCTTGAAGAAAAATCAAATGTCCTTAGTAGTCATCTCTAACATAACTCCAGTTATTCTTCATTCTCCATTTTAATACAGCACTTATTATCGGAAACTGTCTTCTTGTGTTTGCGTACTTGTTCATTGTCAGTCTTCTTATAAAAATACAAATTCCCTCAGGGCAGAGGAGAGGTGTTCAATAAATATTTGTGGAATGAATGAATCTTTCTTTAATTTTCCTTAAAAAGAAAACTGTATTAAAGAACATATTATTTAATTTATTAGATCCATAAAACCAGAAAACAAAAAGTCTGGATCAATTTTATTAAAAGAAGAATCTTACAGTATGTCAATTAGGAGTTAAATTAATGCAACAAAATATACCAACTTAGAACATAATATTCTAGACCTGAAAAACTTTAGAGACCCTTCCATTTTAAAATTCAAACTTTTCATTTAAGGACTGAGAGACCTAAGTACCATCAAAATAAAATGAAAGTGGAAACTAACTAGTGGGAAGTCCGAAGATTATGTTTATATGAAACAAAAGATTAATATTAACAAAGTAGTTAGATTATATACATATATAAATCTTTACTTCTGATGCAATGCAGAACTTACCAAACAGATGGGATGTGTTTTCAGTTTTGTCCATGGAATCTACAAAAGAAAAAATGTTTTTCCTTTAAAATGAATCAAAAAAAATGTAAAACAGTAATCAACACAGATGCTCTCTTAATACAGTGATAGACATACCAAATTATATCAGATGACTTTTTTCTTAAATTGCAAAATAATAAACTAAGCAATTTATTCATACTCTTGAAATCAGATGTAATTATTTTACACAAGAAAATACTACTACCTTTACTTTCTTGGTCATCTTTTTAAGAGTCTCATGCTCTACCAACTGAGCTAGCCAGGCATCTCTTGGTCATCTTTTTAAATAAAAATTTCAGGTTCTCTTAATATCTTTTTTCCCCAGTTCTTAAAACACACTTTACTTTTATAATTTAAGAATTCCCAGCAAAGCATAATCAATGTTTTGTTCACTGAACAGTTTTTTAAATTCTAGAATTCCAACCAATCTCTTCACAGATATTTAAAACAAATACAAAAGTGAGACCATTAATGTTAAATGCCAAGCAATATCAGTAAGTAATGTTCAAACATACCCTGCACTAAAAATGTCATGCTTCTGTAGACATTTGGGTTTATGAAGGATAGAATAAAATTTAAGGTGACCATCAAAAGATATGGGAACCTTTCCACAATCTTTTCTTTAGAGCTCAATTTTAATTTTATGAAACAAATTAGCATGCAGTATTTCTACTGAGTACTCTCAAACTAAGCCTAATCTTTAAGAGAAAGAAGTGATATGACATATGATTGGAGTTAAAGATAAGAAAGCCTAAGTTTTAATAAGTAGAAATAATAATAAAAGAAAAATTTTAAATCCTCAAAATAAGAAACAAATGAGGAAAAGAACAAAATTTCAAATAAAGTATAATGGTCAGAATAAGATAACTTATCAGTCGTATCTCTTCATTTGAAATTTAAATTGTCCCGTTTGACAACAAACCCTTAAAAAATCTTTAAATATATGCCAAATATAACCAATTATTTTATTAATAAACTATCAGTAATTTTATTTAAATGTTAACATTAAATTTTAAATAAAACTTAAAGTCTTATAAATTAATTAACATATTAGAATATGACTTCTATAATGCATACATTTATGCAAATATTTAGACAAAGGTATTTTTATTATAAATTATGTTAATAATGCTTCTCTTCAGAATTATCTAAGATTAAATATTTATTTTAAAAGATAGGTTTGAATAAATAAAACAAAGCAGAAATGTCTTCCATATCAAAGTCTCACCCTAATAGATGCTTTATTACAAAAAACCTTGTTGATAGCAAGCCATGTTGGCAAATCCAACATATTCTGGAGCACCTCTTCATCCAACTCTAAATTCTTTAGTTCACCTTCTCCTTTAAGGGTACTTAGATTTATCTTGTCAGGAGACAAATTTTTGGTAAATCTGAAAGAGAATAAACATTGACATTTATTTTAGTGTTAGTTACTGTACCCCTGAGTTATTCTTACAAATATACAGAGCACTAAAAGTATAAAAGCATCACTAAGAAACACAAAACCACATGATAAGCTCTACTTTAATCCATGTTTTTCAATGTGGTTTTGTTATTATTGCTTTGCTCTGTTACAGAAAGTCTACAGTATTTTTGGCTTGCTTTTAAATACCATATTACCATATACACCCAAGCTTTAGCTGTTAGCGCCTTTCAAATTTATAAATACTGTAATAGTATCTACTATTTTTCAAGTACTATGCAATGCTTTGAGCCATCCCCTACCACATTTTGTTCACTTTACCACAGACTATATCACAGAAGTCGATATTCTTATTTTATTAATCAATCTACAAGGAAGGTAAAAGAATGACGGGACCCTTCAGAAGTGGTAGCAGCAAAAGGTGCCACCAGTCATTCATCATGTCAAGATTGATGATTAAAGGACATCAGTACTCCATTTAGGATCATCCAGTGATTCTCAGCTTTAGAAACTGACCCAGATCATTCCAGGAATAAATTGTAGTACATAAATCTTGTTCTAAAAGATCTCCGAGGAAGGAAATTATACAGTTCTATTTAGCAGCCAATTTTGAAGTTTTCTACATGAAACTCTTAAAAATACCAATTATTCACAACCCTGAATTAGCTGTACAAATATAATTTTATTTTATACAGGAGTTAAGAAAATTGAAGTATAAAGTGCTTAATGAAAGTGCCAAAAGTCAAACAGGGGACTGGACCCTGAATTCTAATTAAAGTCCTCAGATTCACTAAAATGACTTAAAAAGGAAAGTTCTTAAATTTAAAAGATTGGAAATAATAAGTTAAAATAGTAGTGAACATTTACCAAAGGTTTACTGTGTACCAGGCTCTTCTCTTTGCATGCATGCTTTACAAATTCTCATGATAACCCATTAGGGTCACCACTATTTTTATCCCTACTTTTAAATGAGTAAATACAATGAGAAACTAACTTATTTGCCCAGTGTCACAACAAATAATGATGATAACAGGAATAATGACAATAATAATGATAAATTACACATGCATTTTAAAGTACTTTCATATATATTACTTTAATTCTTAAAACAATCTTAAAAAATTAAAAATTGCTAACTTTACCCAGCAAGTACTTTTTCACAAGTGAAACTATTGACAAAGTTAACTATTGGCTAACAAAAGAGTCATCAGCCAGTCTTCTGACATTAAATATTAAGTTACCAAAATACACTGGGTTATTTACATGCCCTACATATCAATAAGAATCAATATACACATGCTTCTCCACTGACTCTAAACCAGAATTTGTTGAACCAGATTTTATCTGAATTCATGGCTTCTCACAAAATGTCAACACACTGACTTTGTCAATACAAAGTTCACATTTAACCCATATTTGATCAATGATGCTGGGTTGTTTCATACTTACCACCAATGTTTGATTTAATGATATGAATCTTCCTGATAGGCTATTTCTAATCATATAGGAATAATCTGCCACTGCCTCAGGGGAGAATATTAAAGCTAGAAGTTGGCATTCAATAAGTACTTATTGAGGATTCACTATTCAGACACATACACTGACTAGTATAGTCAAGGCTCCTGCCTTTGTGCAGTGTTCAGTTAGTGGGTGAGACAAAGTTCAAACAGCATGACAAGGAGAGAATACAGTAGGGGTTCTTAATCCAGAGCTTCTTTGAAACAGACTTCTGAGCTGATATCTAAAGGAACAGCAGTAGAAGAAGGGAGCAGGAAAGAAAGAGTATTCCAAGTAGAGAGAATAAAACATAAAGCTTCTGAGGCAAGAGAGAGCACAGTATAAAATAGAACTGAAAAAAGATCAGCATCTGGAACGTAGCATGAGAGCCAGGAGAGTAGTAGATAACTCTGAAAGGACAAAGAAGGACTGATTACATAAGGCCCTGAGCATTTTATCCATTCATTCAATACATTTTAACCAATACCTATAATTTAACAGGCACTGAGGATTTGACAATGAACAAAATAGATAAAAAAAACCTCTTCCTTCATGGACCTTAATTGGGGCGGATAGGTACACAGAATTAAAAAATAAGTTAAATATATAGTAAGTCAGATTCTGATAACTATGGAGAAAAAACAAAGCAAAATGTAAGTCAGGAGATGCAAGCAGGTGACCTTTTAATTTTTAAGAGTGGACAGGAAAAGCCTCATTAAAAAGATGTCATTTGGGCAAGGTCTGAAGAAAGTGAAGGAGCTAGCTATGCAAATATCTGGAGAAAGAATGCTCTAGGCACGGGGAAAGCTAAGCGCAAAAACATGAGGTAGGAACATTCTTGGCAGGTCTGAGGAATAGCAAGAAGGCCAATGGAGCTGGAGGAAATGAACAAGGACAGGAATGAAAGGAGACAAAGTTAGAGAAATAACAGAGACCAGATCATGTGGGACCATTTAAGCCACTCTAAGGACTCTGGCTTTTCTCTGAGTAACAGTGAGAGTGACTGGGGATGATTGTGACTAGGGGACTAGAACAGGGATTTTTCAAGGATCATTCTATTGAGAATATATGAAAAGGGGACATGGACAGAAGAAAGGAGCCAGTCAGGAGGTTATTACAATAATACAGGTAAGAAAAGATGTTGCCTTGGATCAAGATGGAAGATTAGGAAGTGGTGAGAAGGGAACAATTCTAGACATATTCTGAAGGTAAAGCCAACAGGATTTGATAATACAGACTGAGGACAAGGACGGCTCCAAGGTTTTTGGTCTGAGTAAATAGAAGGATAGAACCACCATTCATGGGGGCAAAGAGACACAGAAAGAAAGAAATTTGGGATTAAGGGTCAGAATTTAGACTTTGAATAGTTTAATTAAGAGATGCCTATTAGATATCCAAGAGGAGATACCAATTAGGTAGTTGGATATTCAAATCTCATTCAGTAGTTGCAAATACAAATTTGGTAATCACCAATGTTGTAGATGGTATTTATGATTGCGAGATGGAGACAGAAAATAAAATGGCTCAAGGACTGTGTTGAGGGACCACTAAGAGGACAAGGAAATATAAAAAAAAATCAGTAAAGGTGATTAAGGATTAAGGAAGAAAGGGCCAGTGGCCTAAGAGAGAAATCAGGTTGGTTTTTAGGTGAGAAAAAATTCAGCAGGCTTGCATGTTGACAGCAATGATACAGAAAAAAACTACTGATGGACAAACAACTGATGGAGCAAAATGCCCAATTAGAAGACAGCAAATAGGGTACACAGGAAGAGCGGTGGCTTTTAATAGTTTTGATTTTGGAAAGCATGTTAATACTCTACATACATAAAAAATAAAATAAGAAACAATGAGATGAGGGGAAACACCTAAAACTGAAAGCAACCTGAAACAAATGAACTTAAGTGTATTCAAAAATATTGTAACCATACTCAACGGGAAGACAGAAAGAAAGGTAAGACAGATTGAGGGACAGATGGACAAAAACTAATCTGAGTAACTCATGAACATAACATTTGACTATACATCCTCAGTGTTGGGCAGGGAGGTGGGTGATTAGTGGAGAAATCAGGCCACATCTTGACTGGCTATGTACAAGAATGTTCATCTCAATGATATTTACAAAAGGAAAAAAATCAAAGTACCTAAACTTCCAAAGGAGAATAATCCTTTTAATTATGATACTTTATGTTACTTACATATCAAGTAATATGTGTTGCCAATTATATAAAGAAATGATACTATAATGCCTGGTAAAAATTAAACGTTCAAAATTACACACTGTGATTATCTAAAATTATCTAAAAAAATGCATTACAAAATTATCTAAAATTATCTAAAAAAAAATAAATAAAAAAAATAAAAAATAAAATTATCTAAAAAAAATGCATTACAAAAATCTCAAATATCAATAGTACCTATGGTTGGTGAGATTTTAGATTTATTTCTTCGTCTTTATACTTTTCTGGACGTTTAAGTATTCTATAAGGAGCATATATATAACTTTATAAAGACAAAAGTTCTACAGAACCTTAAAAAGACAGGCCTGGTAAAAGTGGAAGATGGAAAAATTAAAACATGTTATTCACAAGAAGTTCTATCTTCAATTTAGTTCACACCAAAGGGACAATATCTTCAATGAGCATGGACCTCAAAGTCAGACAAAAAGGTCTGAATTCTACTTTAAGACACTTACTGTGATAGCTCTCTACTTCAATTTGTTCATCTGTAAAATGCGGAAAATAATACCAACCTCAAAAGATTTTATGAGGATTAAAGATAATATGTAAAGTATCTGGTATAAAACAGATATATAGTACACCTGAAACTAACAAAACACTAAATAAACTATGCTTCAATAAAAAAATTAATTTTTTAGATAAACAACAAGTTTATACTGTATAACTCAGGGAACTATATTCAGCATCTTGTTGTAAGCGATAATGAAAAAGAATATGAAAACAAATCTATGTATGTGTATGTATGACTGAACTATTACACTGTATACCAGAAACTGACATAACATTGTAAACTGACTATACTTCAATTTTTAAAACTTTAAAAATATTGATTTGTTGAATCAATCAAAAGATATCCAATTAAGAATTCTTTTTCCTGTCCTCCTTTTATTGAGATTAAATTATGAAGGCATTGATTATAGTTTTAACTGGAGCAATATCAAAAGTTCAGCCTTATCCAAAAAGGACTTTAAAATGGCAGCGCTTTAGAGCTAAACTTTAGAACATCTTATATTAATGTTGCTCATCTATTATTTTAAATAGAAAGCTGAAAATATATTGATAACTGTCACCTCTACAACTATCAGAAAGTTGGTTTCTTATACTGGGTAGGTAGTGGACATACCAAATTATTTATCTTTTATTAGTCATATGTAAGACTTTAATTTACATATATTTCAGCTCTACACAAATGTTTACCAATCATTTAATAATATAGTTATGTTCCCTCCAAAAACAGAGACAGGAGAATGGTTCTTCAGCCACATTTGTTATAAGTTAATTGATAGAGAAAAAGCACACGAGGCGAACAAAGGGAAGTGTATACGAGGCGAACAAAGGGAAGAACCACAAAACAACATTAAGACATAAAAGAGCTATGTGTCTACCTATGCTTTAAGTGTTGCTGCAGACTCTTTGGACTAAACTGCCATGTTAAGTCTCCAGATAATTGTATTATTCTACTAAATACTGTAACTGAGAAAGGTTATGATACCGGGCCTGATTCTAAACATAATAAATTGTTATCTGAAATAAACATTCTTCACAGTACACTAAA
Organism: Camelus bactrianus; assembly: GCF_048773025.1. Classification (NCBI taxonomy): domain Eukaryota; kingdom Metazoa; phylum Chordata; class Mammalia; order Artiodactyla; family Camelidae; genus Camelus; species Camelus bactrianus. Next base: position 35,622,663 of record NC_133550.1, on the reverse strand, counting down.
GAATCATTTAAAGCTCTAAAAGTTATATAAATATTTTAAAGCTGAACTTCCAAAACTATGGTAGAAATCTAAGTCAATGAATTCAACTTCTGAGTAATTAGTTATTTGGTGGAGGTGGGGGTGGGGTGAGAGACTAGAAGCATGAAATCTGTATAAAACCAAAGTAAACATGTTAAAGACTCAAAATAAGGATAAAAAGAGAGAAAGCTGATTGACCTGAATATGTCAAAGGTACAACAACTGCTCAGAAAAAGTCATACCACATAATAAAGAAAAAATTGGTACAATTCTTACTGATTTTTTTTTAAATTTTTACAATTCAGAACACACAAGTTTTCCATTACTATGTATATTATGGCATGTAAAGACTTATTTTAAAATAAACATGTGTCTTGTATTTTAAAATTAGTGTTATATGGAATAAATTCTAACAAGAATGTGTATATTTAATTGCTTAACTTTATATTTTTAACAATGTAAATATTTTGAAACTAAATACATACAAACAGGTTTCCAACTATTCTAAACTTAAAAACTGGCTCTGCTACTAGACAACATTTTTCTCAAATAACAGTTATAATTAGAAATAATCATTCTTATTCTAATATTTCATGCTATAGCATGAAAAACCAGATTTTACAGGAAATTTAACAATGCATGTTAAATTGTTTAATTAAAAAGTTTAAAGTAGGCACACTAACCTGAAGTTAATGGATGGGCTTCAAGGGGTCCAAGATACTTCATTAAATTTTCAAAGGGGGTTTTTGGACAGCAAAAAAGGCTAAGAACACTGCCTTAAAGTAATAGCGTTAATTTTAACCACCCAGAAAATAAATTATTTCAATACTGTCATTTGATTATTAATATCATTGGTATCTGATTTAATTAACTTGTTAATAATGAACACCTCTTAGGATGGCTGCCTGGTTATCAGATTTCCTCTTCTGAGAGAAAAGATATAAACATTGGGGAAAGTTGCATACCTAAGACATGTTAATATACTCCCTTGCTTACAGCTGATTTGACCAAGAAGCTAGATAACAAGGCATTTAGACTATTTAATCAAATTTTCTCCTTCAGAAATTTGAAACTAAAACATACTACCTTAGGATCAAGATGACAAATAATAAAGGAGCACAACTGAGAAAGAAACACAAATCCAGTATTTCAGAACTTAAAGGTACCGTAGATTTTCTTCCCCCAACACTGTTCCATTCTCCCAAACTGGGCCCAACTTAAAACCTTGAAATGAACTAAAAATTGAAATCACTAGCTAGTAGTATCAAGACTGTATGCCCCTACAAGGATTAAGTTCTCATTGCATATGAAGAGACATTATAAGAACCAAAATCTTTATGTAAGCAAATCTAACAACAGCTTCTGCTTGATTTTACTGGAAACAATAGTATCTTAAGATCACATGTTAAAGTTATACAAGACAGTGTATCTCTGGGGAGACTTCCCAAAATCTGACAGTCTGACAAGTCCTTTGACTAAGAACATTCAGTTATTAATCTGCACCTAATTACATCTTTTCAAAGACCATAGGGTTCATCCGCAGCCAAAAAGAACCCTCCAAACAAAATGGAAACACAATGATCCAAACTTCATGGGATACAGCAAAAGCGATAATAAGAGGGAAGTTTATAGTGATACAGGCTTACCTCAGGAATCAAGCAAAATCTCAAATAAACAACCTAACCATACATCTAAAGGAACTAGAAAAAGAACAAAAAACCCAAGTTAGTAGAAGGAAAGAAATCATAAAGATCAGAGCAGAAATAAATGAAATAAAGACTTAAATGAAACTAGGCATTGATTATATGAAAATTTAAACAAAACTGATAAACCTTTAGCTAGATTCATAAAAAAGAGGGGGGAGCAAATCAATAATATCAGAAATGAAAAAGAAGTGACAACTGACCCCCACGGAAATACAAAGACTCATAAGGGATTACTACAAACAATTATATGCCAATAAAACCAACAACCTAGAAGAAATGGACAAATTCCTAGAAATGTACAATCTCCCAAAACTGGATCAGGAAGAAACAGAAAATATGAACAGACCACTAGACAGCAATGCAACTGAATCAGTAACAAAAAAAAACCCCCAACAAACGAAAGTCCAGAGCCAGGCTTCAAAAGTGAAGTCTACCAAACATAGAAGAGTTAAAACCTATCCCAGTGAAATTATTCCAAAAAAAACTGCACAGAAAGGAATGCTTCCAAACACATTCTACAAGGCCAAAATCACCCTGATACCAAAACCAGACAAAGACAGTCACAAAAAAAGAAATTCACAGGCAAATATCACTGATGAACATAGATACAAAATCCTCAACAAAATATTAGCAAACCAAATTCAACATTAAAAGGATCACAGACACTGAGTGGGATTTGACCCAAGGATGCAAGGATGGTTCAAAATCCACAAAGCAATCAATGTGATACACCATATTAACAAACCAAAGAATAAAACCATATGATGATCTCAAAAGGTGGAGGAAAAGCTTTTGACAAAATTCAACATGGTAAAAATTTCAAACAAAGTGAGTGTAGAGGGAACATACCTCAACATAATAAAGGCCATATATGACAAACCCACAGCTAACATCATTCTCAACAGTAAAAAGCTGAAAGCATTTCCTTTAAGATAAGGCACGAGACAAGGATGCCCACTCTTACAACTTTCACTCAACAGAGTATTGGAAATCCTAGCCACAGCAATCAGAAAAGAAAAAGAAATAAAAGGAATCCAAATTGTAAGGAAGGCACAAAACTGTCACTGTTTGCAGATGACATGATACTATACATAGAAAATCCTAAAGACAACAAGGAAAAAATATAGAATTCATCGATAAATTCAGTAACGTGGCAGGATACAAAGTAATATACAGAAATCTGTTGAATTGCTATGCACTAACAACAAACTACCAGAAAGAGAAACTAAGAAAACCATCCAATTTATAATCACATCAAAAAGAATACAATACCTAGGAATAAATCTAACTAAGGAGATAAAAGACCTGTTCTGGGAAAACTATAAGACACCAATGAAATAAACTGAAGAGAACACAAAGAGATGGAAAGATATACTGTATTCATGGACTGGAAGAATTACTATTGTTAAAATGATCATACTACCCAAAGCAATCTACAGATTCGATACAATCCCTATCAAAATACCAACGGCATTTTTCACAAAATGAGAGCAAATAATGATAAAATTTGTAGGGAAACACAAAAGGCCCTGAATAGCCAAAACAATTTTAAGAAGAACAAAGCCGGAGGCATCACGCTTCTTGATTTCAAACTACACTACAAAGATAATAGTAATGCAAACAGTATGATATTGGCACCAAAAAAGACACTTTGGAACAGAACAGAGACTCCAAGAACGTACCCACGCTTATACAGGCAATTAATCTACAACAAAGGAGGCAAGAATAAACAATGGGTAAAAGTCAGCCTCTTCAAGAAATGGTGTCAGGAAAGCTGGACAGCCACATGCAAAAGAATCAAACTGGACTAACTTCTCACACCATGCATAAAAATAAATTTAAAATGGATTAATAAAGACTTAAAAATGTAAGACAAAAAATCATAAAACTTATAGCCTAAAACCAGGCAGTATACTCTTTGACACCAGTCTTAGTAATATTTTTGGGTGGTATGTCTCCTCAGGCAAGGGAAACTAAAGCAAAAATAAACAATGGAACTACATCAAACTAAAAAGCTTTTTCACAGTGAAGGAAACTATCAACAAAATGAAAAAGCAGCCTAATGAATAAGAGAAGACAAAGAACTCATATAACTCAACATCAAAAAAAAACCCAATCCTTTTTCAAAAAAGGCAAAGGATTTGAATAGATATTTTCCCAAAGAAGGGACACAGATGGCCAACAGGGACATGACAAGATGCTCAATATAACTAATCATCATGGAAATGCAAATCAAAACCAGAATGAAGTATCACCTCACACCTGTCAGAATGGCTTTTATCAGAAAAACCACAAATAATAAGTAACAGTGAGGATGTGTAGAAAAGGGAATCCTCATGCACTGTTGGTGGGACTGTAACGGGTGCAGCCACCTTGGAAAATACTATGGAGGTTCCTCAAAAAATTAAAAACAGAACTACCATATGATCTGGCAATTCCAGTCCTGAGTATTTATCCAAAGAAAATTAAGACACTAATTGAAGAGATGTATGCATTCTTATGTTTACTGAAGCATTATTTACAATAGTCAAGATATGGAAGCAACCTAAGTACCTTATCAAAAAAATGAATGGTTAAAGAAGATGTATGTGTGTGTGTATATATGTATGTATGCATATGTATACAGATATATGCACAAACACAGTGGAATATTACTCAGCCATAAACAAGACTAAAATATTGCTATTTGCAACAACATGGATGGAGAGTATTATGCTAAGTGAAGTAAGTCAGAGGAAGATAAATACTGTATGATTTCACTTATATGTGGAGTCTAAAAAATAAAACAAATGAACAAACTAAACTAACATAACTAAACAGAAAGAGTCATAGATACAGAGAATAAACAGGTGGTTGTCAGAGGGAAGAGGAGTAGGAGAAGAAGAAAAATAGGTGAGTAAGATTAACCGGTATAGATTCAGTTACAAAAAGTTACAAAGTAAGTGAGTTATGTGTATGAAATGTACAGTGTGGTGAATACAGTCAGTAATGATGTAATACTGCATGGTGACAGATGGTTAACTAGACTTACCATGGTGATCATTTTGAAATGTGTAGAAATATCAAATCATTATGTTGTATAACAGGAATTAACACAGTGTTATAGGTCAGTTATACTTCAAAAACAAACTCACAGAATAGATGATCAGATTTGTGGTTTCCAAAGGATGGAGGATGTAGGGAGAGGAGGAATTAAATGAAGGCAGTCAAAAGGTACAAAACTTCCATTATAAGACAAATAAGTACTAAGGATGCAATGTACATGAAAAATATAATTAACACTGCTGTATCTTATACATTAAAGTTTTTAAGAGAGTAAATCCTTGTATTGTTTGTTTTCTGAGGGGGGGTAATAAGGTTTCTTCACTGATTTCTGCTTGGAGGAGGTACTGGGGATTGAACATGGGACCTCTTGGGTGCTGAGCATGTGCTCTACCACTTGAGCTATATCCTTCCCCCAAGAGAGTAAATCCTAAGTGTTCTCATCAAAAGGAAAAACATTTTTTCCTATTCTTTAATTTTGTATGTATATGAGATGATGGATGTCCACTACACTTGTGGTAATAATTTCATGATGTATATAAGTCAAATCAGTATGTTGTACATCTTAAACTTATACAATGCTGTATGTAAATTATATCTCAAAACTGGAAGAAAAAAACAAAACAAAACAAAACAAAAAAAAAACCGATAAGACATGCTGACAGTAAGAACCCTTAATATGACATAATAAAAATGGCACTTTACCTTTGTGGTCTTTTTGCCAAAAACTCAAACCCCAATCCAATAGTGGGGAAAATCTCAGACAAAGAGAGACACTGAACAAAACATCTGACCAACACTACTCAAAACTGACAAGGTCAGATTGGGGGGAGGGTGTAGCTCAGTGGCAATGTGCATGCTTAGCATGAATGAGGTCCTGAGTTCAACCCCCAGTTACTCCATTTAAAAGTAAATAAATAAATAAATCTAATTACCTCCCTGCCCTTCAAGAAAAAATTGTTTTAAAAAACTGTCAAACAAACCTACAGCCAGCATAGTACTCAACGGTGAGAAACTCAAAAGCTTCCCACTAAAATCTGGGACAAGACAAGGATGCCCACTATAACCACTCCTATTCAACATAGTCCTGGAAGTCCTAGCCACAGCAGTCAGGCAAGAGAAAGAAATAAAAGGGATCCAAATTGGAAAAAAAGAGGTAAAAGTGTCATTATATGCTGATGACATGCTACTATATATAGAAAACCCTAAAAGGTCCACACAAAAGCTACTAGAGCTGATTGAAGAATTCAGCAAGGTAGCAGGTTACAAAATTAACGTTCAAAAATCAGTTGCATTTCTTTACACTAACGATAAATCAACAGAAGAAGAAAGAAACAATCCCCTTTAAAATAGCACCCAAAGTAATAAAATATCTGGGAATAAATCTAACCAAGGAGGTGAAAGAATTATACACAGAAAACTATAAACCATTGATGAAGGAAATTAACGAAGACTTTAAAAAGTGGAAAGATATTCCATGCTCTTGGATTGGAAGAATCAACATTGTTAAAATGGTCACACTGCCCAAGGCAATCTACAGATTTAATGCAATCCCTATCCAATTACCCAGGACATATTTCACAGAACTAGAAAAAATAATAATAAAATTCATATGGAACCATCAAAGACCTAGAATTGCCAAAGCATTACTGAAGAGAAAGAAAGAGGCTGGAGGAATAACTCTCCCAGACTTCAGACAATACTATAGAGCTACAGTCATCAAGACAGCATGGTATTGGTACCAAAACAGACATATAGACCAATGGAACAGAATAGAGAGCCCAGAAATGAACCCACAAACTTTTGGTCAACTCATCTTCGACAAAGGAGGCAAGAATATACATTGGAATAAAGACAGTCTCTTCAGCAAATGGTGTTGGGAAAACTGGACAGCAGCAGGTAAAACAATGAAGCTAGAACACTCCCTTACACCATATACAAAAATCAACTCAAAATGGATTAAAGACTTAAACATAAGACAAGATACAATAAACCTCCCAGAGGAAAACATAGGCAAAACATTATCTGACATACATTTAAAAAATTTTCTCCTAGAAGAAATAAAAGCAAGAATAAACAAATGGGACCTAATGAGACTTACAAGCTTCTGCACAGCAAAGGAAACCAGAAATAAAACAAGAAGAAAACCTACAGAATGGGAGAAAATTTTTGCAAGTGAAACCGACAAAGGCTTGATCTCCAGAATATATAAGCAGCTCATACGACTCAATAAGAAAAAAATAAACAACCCAATCCAAAAATGGGCAGAAGACCTAAACAAGCAATTCTCCAAGGAAGACATACAAATGATCAAAAAGCACATGAAAAAATGCTCAATATCACTCATTATCAGAGAAATGCAAGTCAAAACTACAATGAGGTATCACCTCACACCAGTCAGAATGGCCGTCATTCAAAAATCCACAAATGACAAATGCTGGAGAGGCTGTGGAGAAAGGGGAGCCCTCCTACACTGCTGGTGGGAATGCAGTTTGGTGCGGCCACTATGGAAAAGAGTGTGGAGATTCCTCAAAAGACTAGGAATGGACTTACCGTATAACCCAGGAATCCCACTCCTGGGCTTGTATCCAGAAGGAAATCTACTTCAGGATGACACCTGCACCCCAATGTTCATAGCAGCACTATTTACAATAGCCAAAACATGGAAACAGCCTAAATGTCCATCAACAGGTGACTGGATAAAGAAGAGGTGGTATATTTATACAATGGAATACTACTCAGCCATAAAAACCGACAACATAATGCCATTTGCAGCAACATGGATGCTCCTGGAGAATGTCATTCTAAGTGAAGTAAGCCAGAAAGAAAAAGAAAAATACCATATGAGATCGCTCATATGTGGAATCTAAAAAACAAAAACAAACAAACAAACAAAAACAAAGCGTAAATAAAGGACAGAAATAGACTCACAGACAGAGAATACAGACTTGTGGTTACCAGGGGGGCGGAGGGTGGGAAGGGATAGACTGGGATTTCAAAATTGTAGAATAGACTACACTGTATAGCACAGGGAAATATACACAAAATGTTATGATAAGTCACAGAGAAAAAAATGTGACAATGAGTGTGCATATGTCCATGAATAACTGAAAAATTGTGCTGAACACTGGAATTTGACACAACATTGTAAAATGATTATAAATCAATAAAAAATGTTAAAAAAAAACTGTCAAGCTCATCATCAAATCAAGCTCATCATCAAATACAAGGAAAGACTGAGAAACTCACAGCCTGGAGGAGTCTACAAAAACATAATGATTAAATATAATGTATTAAGAATGGGTTTCTGGAACAGAAAAAAGGACATTAGGTTAAAAATAAAGGAAATGTGAATAAAATATGGGCTACAGTTAATAGTAATTTATAAATATTAGTCCATTAGTTGTGATAAATGTACCATACTAATGTAAGATGTTATAATAGGGGAGATGGGATATGGGTGTATGAAAACTCTCTGTACTATCTTTTTTTTTTAATTGAAGTATAGTCAGTTACAATGTGTCAACTTATGATGTACAGCATAATGTTTTAGTTATACAAATACATACACATACTTGTTTTCATATTTTTTCATTATAGATTACTACAAGATATTGAATATAGTTCCCTGTGCTATACAGAACAAGTTTGTTTTTTATCTATTTTATGTATAGTAGTTAGTATTCGCAAATCTCAAACTCCTGATTTATTCCTTTCCACCCCTTTTCCCCCTGGTAACCACAAGTTTGTTTTCTGTCTGTGAGTCTGTTTCTGTTTTGTAGATAAGTTCATTAGCATCTTCTTTTTTCTTTTTTTTTAATTCCACTTGAACATTATCATATGGTATTTTTCTCTCTTTCTAGCTTACTTCACTTAGAATGACGATCTCAAGATCCATTCATGTTGCTGCAAATGGCATTATTTTTTATTTTTTATGGCAGAGTAGTATTCTATTGCATAAATATACCACAACTTCTTTATCCAGTCATCTGTCAATGGACATTTAGGTTGTTTCTATGTCTTGGTTATTGTATACAGTGCTGTTATGAACATTGGGGTACATGTATCTTTCCAAACTTGAGTACCCTCCAGATATATGCCCAGGAGTGGGATTGCTGGATCATACAGTAAGTCTATTTTTAGTTTTTTGAGGAATCTCCAAACTGTTTCCCCTAATGGCTGCACCAAACTGCATTCTCATCAACAGTGTAGGAGGGTTCCCTTTTCTCTACACCCTCTCCAGCATTTTTTGTTTGTGGACTTTTTAATGATGGCCATTCTGACTGATGTGAGGTGATACCTCTTTGCAGTTTTGATTTGCACTCCTCTGATAATGAGAGATATTGAGCATTTTTTCATGTGTCATTGGACATTTGTATGTCTTCATTGGTGAACTGCTTGTTTAGGTCTTCTGCCATTTTTGGTGTTTTTATTATTATTAAGTTGTGTGAGCTGTTTATATACTCTAGAAATTAAGCCCTTGTCAGTCTCATCTTTTGCAAATGCTTTCTTCCATTCTGTACGTTGTCATTTTGTTTTGCTTATGGTTTCCTTTGCTGTGCAAAAGTTTATAAGTTTAATTAGGCCCCATTTGTTTATTTTTGCTTTTATTTCCATTGCTATAGGAGAACATCATTAAGATTTATGTCAGAAAATGTTATGCCACTGTTTTCTTCTAGGTTTATAGTGTTCTGTCTCATATTTAAGTTTTTAAGCCATTTTGAGTTCATTTTTGTGTATTGTGTGAGGCTCTCTGTACTACTTTACAACTTTTCTGCAAATCTGAAAGTATTGTAAAATTTAAAAAAGCTTATTTAAAAATCATTGAACTAAATGTAAAAGATTAATCTCAATAAAAAGTTACTGCAATAAAAATATCAATTGTATTTCCACAATGCTACCAACAATCAGAAACTGAACATTTTAAAGTACCATTTACATTAGTAAAACAAGTATCAAATTTTTAGGGTATGTAAGACCTATATACTGAAAATTACAAAATACTGCTGAGAGAAATTAAACAAGATATAAATAAATGGAGAAATAAAACCTGTAGAAAGATCAGAAGACTTAGCATTGTTAAGATGTCAATTCTCTCCAAACAGATTTATAGTTCCCAAACAAATATCCAGTAAGCTTTCCAGCAGAAATGACTGATTGGAAAAGTCACACGAAAATACAAAAAGACTTGGAATGTCAAAATAACTTCGAAAAAGAAAAACAGAATTAGAGGCCTTGTACCACCAACTTCAAGACTTATTTAAAAGCTACAATAAATGAATATATGTATATTCATGTATAACTGAAGAATTGTGTTGTACACCAGAAAGTGGCACAACATTGTAAACTGACTATACCTCAATAAAAAAATAAAAAAATAAAAATAAAAGCTACCGTAATCAAGACAGTCTGATACTGGTGTAAAGACAGACAAATGATCACAGAACAAAATAGAGTCTTGAAATAGACCCAAATTTATAGTCAGCTGGTTTTCAACAGAGATGCAAAATCAATTCAATGAGAAAAAGATATTTTCAATAAATTGTATTGGAACAACTGTATAGCCATATGAAAAAAAAAAAAAAAAAGAACCAAAAAACCCAAAAACAATCCCCCTACCCCCCCAAAAAAAAGAACCCTGGACACTTATCTCACACCATAAATAAAAAATTAACTCTAAATCCGGGGAGGGTATAGGTCAAGTGGTAGAGCACATGCTTATTAGCATGCATGAGGTCCTGGGTTCAATACTGACTGCTAAACAATCATTGGAAAAAATAAAATACTGGAACCTAGCAAAAAAAAAAAATCTTCAACTGGAAATATAAAGAAGGAACCACAGCGGGACATTAGGAAGGGTATGCTCACAATATAATCAGGCCCCAAACCCTCTGGGGTGACAAGCTGAAGAATAATTAAGTCACACAGGCCCTCCCACAGGAGAGTTCTGAGCCCCATGTCAGGCCCCTAGCCCAGGGTTCCAGCATTGGAAAGAAGAGGAAACCTCAGGACATCTGGGTTTGAAGGCCAGGTGGGGTTAACTCCAGGAGCTCCACAGGACTTAGAGAAACAGAGACTTCATTCTTGGGAAGCATACACAGAATCTTGCATGTACACCAGGTCCCAGGGCAGAGGCAATGATTTCATAGGAACCTGGCCAGACCTGCCTGCTGGTTTGAGGGTCTCCTGGGGAGGCAGCAGAAGGCTGCAGCTCACCCAGGGGACATAAAAGCTGGTAGGAGACATTCTGGGAGTGTTCATCTACATGAGCTATCCTGGAGGCTGACATCTTGACTGGATCATTAGCACCCAAGACCTAGCCCTGCCCAACAGCCTATAGGCTTAAGGGCTGGGAAGTCCCAGGCCAAACAACATACTAGGTGGGAACAAAGCCTGACCCATCAGCAGACTTCCTGAGCCACAAATGCCTCTAGACACAAGGCCCTAGATATGGCCCTACCCACCAGAGGGCCAGGACCAAGCTTCACCCAGCAGTGGGCAGGCACTGCTACTCCTGCCAAGAAATCTGCATAAGTCTCTAGTCCAGCCTCATCCACCAGGGGCAGGTACTAGAAACAAGAAAACAATAATCCCGGGGTAGGGGTGGCGGTGGCGGTGGCGGTGGCGGTGGCGGTGGCGGGGGGGGGGGGGGAGGCCAAGATGGCAGAGCAGAAGGACGCTGGTAGCTCACCCTCTCCCACAAATGCACCAAGACTCACATCCACAGACCCACTCAGCCAACCAGAGCACCTGCGGAACTCCTACAGAACATCGTCCTCTTCAAAAGATAGAGACGCCAAAAATCTGGTAGGAGAAAAGGAAAAAAGAAAGAAGAAAAGGCAAAACAGAGTGGGACGGGTCCCGCAGGGAGGGAGCGGCAAAGGAGGACTGTCGCTCGCTGGGTCTCCCCTCTCCAACCGAGAGGCCAGCGGGACGGAGTGGGAGCCTCCGAGGCTCGAATCTGTACAGAACAACCCTTGACCAACAGAACTGAGTTAAACGGGCACAGAGGGTCCCCACGACACCCAGCCCGAGACACTGCCCGGCAATTGGGGGCAGGGCCAGGATGGGTGGAGGACCGGGTCGGCTGCACTGAGGCAGCCCTGGGGGACTGCAGGGGGCTGCGCACCGTGGCTGTGGGTGCACAGGGCAGAACAACCTGGGCCCTCCATAAAACAACACGGCTGATGTGCCCTGGGAGGAAGGGTGCATACCCCCATCTCTGAAAACCGGGGGAAAGTTTTCAGTTGAAGAGAGGCAGGGCTCAGGTACAGCCGCCATATCCTTCCGCGCTGAGCACCCATGAGGAGGCGGGGGCGAAACCTGCATCCTCACCTAAGGACTTAGCAGCCTCAAGGGCCAGACTGAGACTTGTCTACAGCCCAAGGCAGATAGGATCCTTCCATCCTGGTCCCTCAGAGAACTTGCTCGGCCAAGACAAACAAGGAGCTGGGTTTTGGCCTGGAGCAGGGACAAGGCTGTTCCTTGGTCTTCCCCGAGCCGCCTGCGGAGCGCCAACCCGAGGCTGGGAGCACAGCGGCAAAGAGCAGCGGAGCGACCGGCGCCGGGGGAGGGCGGGTGGCCCCCCGCATTTCGAGCAGGAATGCAGCCCCTGACTGTGGTGCTGGGAGGAGACGCGACCCCCCCTCCTACCTGGCCAGTCTGCAACATCTGACTGCGGCATCGGGAGGGGCAGCGACCCGCCCACCCACAGCAAAGGAGAGCTGCACCTGACCCAGTGTTGGGAGGAGGCGCGATCTGCTTGCCAACAGGCACTGGGAGCAGCACAGACGAGGGCGCCAACGGCGGGCCTCTGGAAACAGCAAGCTGTGCTTCCAAAACAGTACGTAGACAGAAAGACTTCACATTAAAAGCACACAGTCTCCAGGAGAACACCAACCCACCTCCCCCCTTTTTTTTAATTCTGTTTTTACCTGTTCTATTTTCCATTACCCTTTTAATTTTTACTTCTTAAACAATTAATATATACCCCCAGTTTTCATCCCTTTTAAATTTTTAAAAATATTTTTATTATTAATATTTTTAAAAATTCTGCTTCAATTTGCTCTTCTATTATTCATTATACACTGTTTTCAAACCTTTTTTCTCCTTTCTTTTAAAATTCTTTCTGTCTCTCTCTCTCTTTTTTTCTTTTCTAAGTTTTATTCCTACATAGGCATTAGATAGATAAACTCCTTAAGGACCACAATAGATAACTGATACTCCATAAACCACAGTGCCAGAGAGGTAGGAGCAAGATGAAGAAGCAGAGAAACCATTCCCAATTAAAAGAACAAGAGAAATCCCCTGAAAGAATGATCAATGAAATAGACACCGATAGCCTACTAGATCAAGATTTCAAAAAAGGAGTGTTCAAAGTACTGAAGGAACTAAAAGAGATAGCGTTTAGAGATATAAAATATGTCAAAAATGAAATTGAAGCTATAAAGAAGAGCCAAGTAGAACTGGTAAACTCATTGGCTGAGATGAGGAATGATCTAAAGGCTGTGCAAAGCAGACTAGATAATGCATAGGAACAAATTAGTGACCTAGAAGACAGGACAATAGAAAGCACCCAATCAGAACAGCCACAAGATAAACAAATAAAAACAAATGAAATTAGCATAAGGGACCTATGGGATAATATAAAGCATGCCGATCTTTGCATAATAGAGGTCCCAGAAGGGGAAGAAACATCAAAGGGGATTGAAAAGGTTTTTGAAGAAATCATGACTGAAAACTTCCCAAACTTAAAGAAGGAATCAGATATCCAAGTACAGGAAGCCCAGAGGGTCCGAAACAGGAAGAACCCAAATAGACCCACACCAAGACATGTCATAATCAAGATGGCCAGAGTCAAGGATAAAGAAATGATCCTACAGGCAGCAAGAGAAAAGCAAAGAGTGAGTTACAAGGGAACCCCCGTAAGGCTCTCAGCTGATTTCTCTACACAAACACTACAGGCCAGAAGGGAGTGGCAAGGTATATTCAAAGTCCTGAATGAAAAAAAGATGCAGCCTAGGATACTTTATCCAGCAAGGCTATCCTTTAGGATAGAAGGAGAGATAAAGAATTTCACAGACAAGAAAAAGCTATACGAGTTTAGCAACACTAAACCCATGCTAAAAGAAATACTGAAAGGTCTACTCTAAATAGAAAAGCAACAGGATGCTACAGAAATGAGAAACACACAACTGGAAAGGTGATAACTCATGAATTACAAATAAAGTAAACACGAAATTATAAAAGAAGACATACAAATCATTGAGAGTGGGAGAGAGAGGCAGGAAAATATAGAATATTTTTTTTCTTTCTTTTTAAAATTTTTTGTTCTCGGTAGGATGGGTTTGAGATCATGTTACTATCAGTTTAATAAAAACAGTTATAGTAATGGGCTAATAGACTTACAAAAAAGGGTAACCACAAGCCAAAAACTTACAAGAGAGTCACAAAAACTAAATAAAATCCATGATAATACAAAGGAAAATTACCAAACCACAAAAGGAAGAAGAAAGGAACAAAGAGGAAATACCAAATCAACTGCAAAGATAAGTTCAAAATGGCAATAAACACACATCTATCATTAAGTACTGTAAATGTTAATGGACTAAATGCTCCAGTCAAAAGACATAGAGTGGCAGACTGGATAATAAAGCAAGAACCTTCAATATGCTGCATACAAGAGACCCACTTTAGGGAGAAGGACACATATAGATTGAGAGTGAAAGGATGGAAAAGGATATTCCATGCAAATGGAAAAGCCAAAAAAGCAGGTGTTGCAGTACTGATTTCAGACAAAATAGACTTTAAAACAAAGGCCATAAAGAAAGATAAAGAAGGACATTTTATAATGATTAAAGGAGTGATACAAGATGAGGATATTACACTCATTAATATATATGCACCCAATATAGGAGCACCTAAGTACATAGAAGAATTGCTAACAGAGATAAAGGGGGATATTGATGGGAATACAATCATAGTTGGAGATTTTAACACTGCATTAACATCACTAGACAGATCTTCCAGACAGAAAATAAATAAGGCAACAGAGAAATTAAATAATACAATAGAAAAATTAGATATGGTGGGTATTTTCAGAGCATTACACCCCCCAAAAATAGGATGTACTTTCTTTTCAAGTGCACATGGAACATTTTCCAGGATTGATCATGTACTTGGGGACAAAAGAAACCTCAGCAATTTTAAGAAGATAGAAATTATCTCAAACATCTTTACTGACCACAATGCCATGAAACTAGAAATCAACAACAGAGAAACAAAGGAGAACAAAAGGAAAGCATGGAGATTAAACAATATGTTATTAAAAAAAAACCAATGGGTCAATGAGGAAATCAAAGCTGAAATTAAAGAATACCTTGAGACAAATGAAAATGAAAGCACAACCACACAAAATTTATGGGACACAGCAAAGGCAGTGCTAAGAGGGAAGTTTATAGCGATACAGGCCTTCCTCAAAAAAGAAGAACAATTTCAAATAAACAATTTAACCCACCACCCGAATGAACTAGAAAAAGAAGAACAAAAAACCCCAAAAGGCAGCAGAAGGAAATTATAAAGATTAGGGATGAAATAAATAAAATACAGATTAATAAGACCATAGAAAAATCAATCAAACCAAAAGCTGGTTTTCTGAAAAAGTAAATAAAATCGATAAACCTCTGGCCAAACTCACAAAGGAGAAAAAAGAGAGAGCACAAATAAGCAAAATAAGAAAGGATAATGGAGAAATTACAACAAATAAAATAGAAATACAGAATATCACACAAGAATATTATGAAAAACTATATGGAACCAAACTGGATAACCTAGAGGAGATGGACAAGTTTCTGGAAATATACTGTCCACCAAGACTGAATCAAGAAGAAACTGACCACTTGAACAAACTGATCACTAGAAATGAAATTGAATTAGCAATAAAAAACCTCCCTACAAATAAAAGTCCAGGACCGGACGGCTTCACTGGGGAATTCTACCAAACATACAAAAAAGAACTCATACCAGTCCTTCTCAAACTCTTCCAGAAGATTGAAAAGGAGGGAATACTCCCAAACTCATTCTATGAAGCCACCATCACCCTGATACCAAAACCAGGCAAAGACACTACCAAAAAAGAGAATTATAGGCCAATATCACTGATGAACACAGATGCCAAAATCCTCACCAAAAATATTAGCAAACAGAATCCAACAACACATAAAAAAATTATACATAATCACCAAGTGGGGTTCATCCCAGGGACACAAGGATGGTTCAACATATGCAAATCAATCAATGTAATACATCACATCAACAAGAGAAAGGACAAAAACCACATGATCATCTCAATAGATACAGAAAAAGCATTTCATAAAATTCAACACCCATTTATGATAAAAACTCTCACCAAAGTGGGTATAGAGGGAACATATCTCAACATAATAAAAGCTATATATGACAAACCTACAGCCAGCATAGTACTCAATGGTGAAAAACTCAAAAGCTTCCCACTAAAATCTGGGACAAGACAAGGATGCCCACTATCACCACTCCTATTCAACACAGCCTTGGAAGTCCTAGCCACAGCAATCAGACATGAGAGAGAAATAAAAGGGATCCAAATTGGAAAAGAAAAGGTAAAAGTGTCACTATATGTTGACGACATGTTACTATATATAGAAAACCCAAAAGGTCCACACAAAAACTACTAGAGCTGATTGAAGAATTCAGCAAGGTAGCAGGTTACAAGATTAACGTTCAAAAATCAGTTGCATTTCTTTACACTAATGATGAATCAACAGAAAAAGAAAAAAGAAACAATCCCCTTTAAAATAGCACCCAAAATAATAAAATTCCTAGGAATAAATTTAACCAAGGAGGTGAAAGAATTATACACAGAAAACTATAAACCATTGATTAAGGAAATTAAAGACTTTAAAAAATGGAAAGATATCTCATGCTCTTGGATTGGAAGAATTAATACTGTTAAAATGATCATACTGCCCAAGGCAATCTACAGATTTAATGCAATCCCTATCAAACTACCCAGGACATATTTCACAGAACTAGAACAAATCATAATAAAATTTATATGGAACCACAAAAGATCTAGAATTGCCAAAGCATTACTGAAGAGAAAGAAAGAGGCTGGAGGAATAACTCTCCCAGACTTCAGACAATACTATAGAGCTACAGTCATCAAGACAGCATGGTATTGGTACCAAAACAGACATATAGACCAATGGAACAGAATAGAGAGCCCAGAAATGAACCCACAAACTTTTGGTCAACTCATCTTCGACAAAGGAGGCAAGAATATACATTGGAATAAAGACAGTCTCTTCAGCAAATGGTGTTGGAAAAACTGGACAGCAGCATGTAAAACAATGAAGCTAGAACACTCCCTTACACCATATACAAAAATCAACTCAAAATGGATCAAAGACTTAAACATAAGACAAGATAAAATAAACCTCCTACAGGAAAACATAGGCAAAACATTACCTGACATACATCTCAAAAATTTTCTCCTAGAAGAAATAAAAGCAAGAATAAACAAATGGGACCTAATGAAACTTACAAGCTTCTGCACAGCAAAGGAAACCATAAGCAAAACAAAAAGACAACATACAGAATGGGAAAAAATTTTTGCAAATGAAACCGACAAAGGCTTGATCTCCAGAATATGTAAGCAGCTCATACGACTCAATAAGAAAAAAATAACCCAATCCAAAAATGGGCAGAAGACCTAAACAAGCAATTCTCCAAGGAAGACATACAAATGATCAATAGGCACATGAAAAAATGCTCAATATCACTCATTATCAGAGAAATGCAAGTCAAAACTACAATGAGGTATCACCTCACACCAGTCAGAATGGCCGTCATTCAAAAATCCACAAATGACAAATGCTGGAGAGGCTGTGGAGAAAGGGGAACCCTCCTACACTGCTGGTGGGAATGCAGTTTGGTGCAGCCACTGTGGAAAACAGTGTGGAGATTCCTCAAAAGACTAGGAATAGACTTACCATATGACCCAGGAATCCCACTCCTGGGTTTGTATCCAGAAGGAAATCTACTTCAGGATGATACCTGCACCCCAATGTTCATAGCAGCACTATTTACAATAGCCAAGACATGGAAACAGCCTAAATGTCCATCAACAGATGACTGGATAAAGAAGAAGTGGTATATTTATACAATGGAATACTACTCAGCCATAAAAACCGACAACATAACGCCATTTGCAGCAACATAGATGCTCCTGGAGAATGTCATTCTAAGTGAAGTAAGCCAGAAAGAGAAAGAAAAATACCATATGAGATGCGGAAATTGAAAAACAAACAAACAAACAAACAAAGCATAAATACAAAACAGAAATAGACTCACAGACATAGAATACAAACTTGTGGTTGCCAAGGGGGCAGGGGGTGGGAAGAGATAGACTGGGATTTCAAGATTGTAGAATAGAGAAACAAGATTATACTGTATAGCACAGGGAAGTGTATACAATATCTTATGGTAGCTCATAGAGAAAAAAAAGTGACAATGAATATATATATGTTCATGTATAACTGAAAAATTGTGCTCTACACTGGAATTTGACACAACGTTGTAAAATGATTATAAATCAATAAAAAAAATGTTAAAAAAAAAAAAGAAAAGAAAAGAAAAAGAAAACAATAATCCCAAAGCCTATGGAAGGAATCCACAAACAGGCCAGATTCTACACTGGGACCAGCTGGACCCTTGCTCTTGAGACGAGAGGAGTTTATTGCTGGGACACATCGGACATCTCCCACACAGAGGGCCACTTTTCCAAGGTTGAGAAAGTAACTAACCTACCTAAAAATACAAACAGACAGATAGACAATATGAGGCAGCAGAGGAATATCTCCCAGGCCAAGGCACAATATAAAATCCCAGAAGAAGAAATAAGTTTTGAAGAGATAGGCAATTTATCTGAGAAAGTTTATAGTAGTGATGGTGAAGATGTTCAGTGAACTCAAGAGGAGTATAGACACACAGAGCAAAGTTTTTAGCAAAGAGTTGGAAAATATAAAGAATACCCAGAGTTGAAGAATAAAATCACTGAAATGAGTAACAGACTAGAAGGAACAAGAATAGACTAAATGAGGCAGAAGAACGGATCAATGAGCTAGAAGGCAGATTAGTGGAAATCACTACTGCAGAACAGAAAAAGAAAAAAGAAGGAAAAGAAATGAGGATAGTTTAAAAGAACTCTGGGGCAATATGAAGGACACTAATATTCGCATTACAAGGGTTCCAGAAAGAGGAGAGAGAGAACGGGCCTGACAAAATTTTTGAAGAGATAATAACCAAAAACTTCCCCAACCTGGCAGTCACCCAAGTCCAGGAAGCATAGAGAGTTCCACACACGATCAACCCAAAGAGGAACACACCAAGGCACATAGTCATCAAATTGACAAAAATTAAGGATAAGGAGAAGATATTAAAATTAGCAAGAGAAAAGCAACAAATAGCATACAAAGGAACTCCCATACAGTTATCAGCTGATTTTTCAGCAGAAACTCTACAGGCCAGAAGGGAGTGGCATGAAAAATTTCATTGGCATGAAAAAAGTGATGAAAAGGAAACACTTGCAACCACGAATACTCTACCCAGCAAGGCTCTCATTCAGATTTGATGGAGAAATCAAAAGCTTCACAGATAAACAAAAGCTAAAGAATTCAGCACCACCAAACCAGCTTTACAACAAAGGTTAAAGGAACATCTCTAGTCATCAAACCATAAAAAAGAGAACAAAAAGAAGAAAGAGAAAATAAAGACCTACAAAAGGTTGCTTTGGCAGTTCGGGGTCTTCTATGTTTCCATGTAAATTTTGGAATTGTTCGTTCTAGTTCTGTGAAAAATGTCATATTTTGACAGGGGTTGCATTGGATCTGTAGATTGTTTTGGGTGCTACAGCCATTTTGATAATATTAGTTCTTCCAACACAAGAGCACAAGATATCTTTCCATTTCTTTGTATCATCTTCAGTTTCCTTCATCAATGTTTTACAGTTTTCAGAGTATAGAAAATTCCTTAGTTAAGTTTATTTCTAAGTATTTTGTCATTTTTGATCCAATGGAAGTGTTTATGCCAGTTATAAAATTCTGGGTTTTGAAATTTCAAAAAAAAAGTGAATGAAGGACCACAAATGGCAAAATATCCTTTTTTATGGGTGAGTTGTATTTCATTGCATATAGATGTTACATCTTCTTTATCCATTGATGTGTTAATGTGCACTTGGGAGATGCTTCCATGTCTTGGCAATTGTAAATAGTGTTGGTGTTAATAGCAGGGTGTATTAATCTTACTGAATTAACTGTTTTTCTAGGATATCTGCCCAGGAGTGGAATTGCTGGGCCATGTCGTGGTTCTGTTTTTGGATTTTGAGGAATCTTCATATCGTTTTCCATAGTGTCTGCACCTATTTGCATTCCCACCAACAGTGTACAAGAGTCCCCTTTTCTCCACATCCTTGCCAGCATTTGTTATTTGTGTTCTTTTTGATGATTGCCATTCTGACAGGTATGAGATGATGTCTCATTGTGATTTTGATTTTGATGTCTCATTTGTGTATTTCTGTGGTATTAGTGATGTTTAGCAACTTTTCATGTTCCTGTTGGCCATCTGCATTTCCTCTTTTGGAAAAATGTTCAGTTCTTCTGCCAATATTTTAAATGGGTGGGTTGGTTGTTTGCTTGCTTTTTAACTGAAGTATAGTGGATTTTAAATGTTGTATTAGTTTCTGGTGCACAGCATGAATGGGCTTGGAGGGCATTATGCTAAAGGGAAATAAGTCAGACAGAGAAAGATAAATACTGTAAGATATCACTTACATGTGGAGCCTTAAAAAAATACAACAAACTAGTGAATATAACAGAAAAAAACAGACTCACAGATGTAGACAAGAAACTAGTGGTTACTAGTGGGGAGAGGAAAGGGGAAGGGGTAAGATGGAGGTGGATGATTAAGAGGTACAAACAAAATAAGCTACAAGGATGTACTGTACAACATGGGGAATAGAGCCAATATTTTATAACTATAAATGGAATATAACCTTTAAAAATTTGTGAATCACTATATTGTATACCTGTAACATAATACTGTACATCAACTAGACTTCAACTAAAAAATATGATATTGTAAAATAAATACATAAATATAAAAAATAAAAATAAAAAATAAATAAATGGATCATACACCAAAATCTAAGAACAGAAACTTTTAAAACTTCAGTAAGAAAATACAGAAGAAAATTTTGCTGACTTCCATCTTTGCAAAGATTTCTGTAACACAACAAAAAACTCACAAATCATAAAGGGAAAAAAAGCATTTAATCACACATTATCAAAATTTAAAACTCTGCCCATCAAAAGACACTGTTTCTAAAGGACAAGCCACACACTGGCAGAAAATATTTACAAAAGGTCTGTTTGAAAACTGGATCTGTATCAACAATATATAACAACTTTTTTTTTTTTTTTTTGAGTAGAAGGAGATTTATTCAAAGAGATGCACACTCCATAGACAGAGTGCGGGCTGTCTCAGAAGGCCAGAGAGAGAGTGACCTATAACAAACTTTTAATACTCAAAAATAAGACAACCCATCAATAGGCAAAAAATTTAAACAGACCCTCAAATCAAAGAAGGAATACAGATGACAGAAAAGCACACTGAAAGATGTGCAACATCTCCAGTCAGTAGGAAATTGCAAATTAAAAACCACAATAAGATACCACTACTTACCCACTAAAATGAGTAAAATTAAAAAGACTGACTTATACTGCATGTTGGTGAAGATAAAGAACAAGTGGAACTCTCATGTACTTCCTGGTGAGAATATAAAAAACATAATTTCTTAAAAAATTATATATGTGCCCAAAGTTTTATGTATAACCCAACCATTCTATTCCTCTATATTTACTCAAGAGAAAAGAAAAGCATATGTCCTCACAAAGACTTTTACATGAATGTTCATAGCAGCTTTATTTGTAATAGCCCCAAACTGGAAACAACCCAAATGACCACCAACAGGTGAGTGGATGAACAAGTTGTGGCATATTCACAATGGAATATACCCAGCAATAAAAGTGAACGTATAAAACAAAATAGATTAATTGCTAAATAATTATGCTGTGGGAAAAAGGCAAGAAAAAAGTATATGCCCAGTTCATATGAAAATTTCAAAGTGAAATAAAGTAGATCACATAATAATAATAATAGATAAGGCAGGAAGGGAGGAGAGAGGATTACAAAGGAACATGAGAAAAATTTGAGAGCGTATGTCAAAACTTCATCAATTTGTATATGTTAATATGTGCAGTTTACTGCATATAAATCAATTATATTTCAATAAGTGTTTAAATCAGATACACATATACATGTATATATAACTGGCTATACATGATTTGTTCAATTTCTTCATCTGTATATTACAAAAATAATCAGCCAAACAAATTCTGTAAATTGAGAATGCTCAAAAAGAGGTAATTTACTATGAGCATACCTTGATACACACAAACACACGCATGTGTGTATCTCTTGATAAAAAAGAATGAATAGTTAACTCAATAAAATACAAGGGAATAAGAATTTTCAAGGTATCTGAACCATGGCTTTTATCTGAACTACACCAATGTATTTGGCATCTAAAGGCATTAGAAGCAATTTTAAGAAAAGTTTAAAAAAAAAACTGAGTGGAGCCATAGGCAGTGTTCATACAGGCAAAGAACATCAAATAATTTCAGAATTTTAGCACCTGAAAAGTTCGTCTAATCCAAAGTCCTCATTTTATAGCAGAGAATGTGAAGCCCAGAAAGATTAAGTCAACTGTTCAAAGCCATACCAAGGCAGAGCCAAGAATATAATCAAATTTGTACAACTCTAATTTAAAAAGTATTTTAGGATCACTTACAATTCCATTGTCATACTGATCAATTTTCAATTCAACAATATTTACTGAACACTTACTAGGCATTATAGGAGTATATGGTAATTCTCACTTTCAAGGAGCTTTCAATGTCAATTTATGAGGCTTATTAAATATTTAAGGCATAAATTTTTTTTAAATGAAATCTACGGTTAAAGGGTTTAGGATCAAGGTATGGTCATAATAAATCCCCCCTCCTTTGGAGCATTCTCAATTTACAGAGTTTATTTGGCTTGGTTATTTTTATAATATGCATGTAAAGAAAATCAACCAATCTTGTCCAACCAGTTTTTCCACATAAAGAATGGAAAGGTTGCAAATTGGCAGTCTGTGATCTATGTTTTGCCCACAGATATGTTTTATCTGGCCTGGACAGTGTTTTTAAAAACTTGAATATGCAGCTAACATTTAAAATAGGTAGACCTTACATTAAACTCTGGGCTTCCGAACTTTGTTGAAACATTGGAAAATCTGACATAATTAGACATACATCCTTCATAACAAAAACTGAGCTCTGATTATGTTCTTGCATAACTTAGACAAATTGCTGCTTTCAAAGACTCCATGGTTTATTATTAGAGGTAATCACAAAAATATATTATTGCAGTATATTATAGTCTTACTATGTGCCAGGCACTGTGTGACAGATATTACAGTAAAAATGAGAGTAAGATAAGACGGAGACACAAGGCTTTGAGGAGGTGATCAACTCTGTGAAAAAGCATACTGCTTTGGAAAGGCTTCATGGAAGAGGCAGCATCTGAGCTATGTTTTTGAGAGTTAAGTTTTGCCAGGTGAATAGGGCAGAGGAAGACATTTCAGACAAGCAGCAGCATGTTCACAGTTATAGGACCACATACAGCCAGCATGGATGACGTATAAGACTTCAGGTAGTTTGAAAAAAATAATATGCTTTGAAAGATTAACTAAAGTGAGATCATAAAGAACGCTTGTATCTCATGCCGAGGAATGTGGGTTACATCCTACCCATCAGTATTTTTCCCATAGTGTCCCTAAGGAGATTGCTCATGATTCGACCCAGGTGGGAGAAGAAATAAAAACAGAAAGAATATAACAGCTGACCTCCACCCCTAATCACTGATTCAACTAGAGCTCTACTTCTATTTTATGCAGTAAAGTTCTATTTTAACGTATCTTTGGATTAAAAATTCTGCTGCTATAAACAAAAAAAAAATTTGTTTAAAGCTTGAACATGAGACATTAAAAATTTTTTACCAAGAAATTATATAAGATTAGTATTTTGGAAAGATCTCTCTGGTAACAGTACCAAGGATGGAATAAAGAAATACAAGACCAGAAAGAAATGAGAACACTTAGCTGCAGCAACTGATACAAGAAATGATGAGTTAAATGTGGGCAGTGACAGCAGAGATATTCAAATCTTATTGATATCTACTTTGTGCCAAGTAGTCTGCTATGTGCTAGGTTCAGGATAAAGAAGATAAATTCAAGAGTTATTTAAATGAAAAGGGATCATGACTAATTAAAATGAGAAAGCTAAAAAGAAAAAAGAATTAAGCTTGGTAGGTGACTTAAATGGATGCAGACAGATGTAATTTAAACTTAGAACAAAATCAAAATGCCTCATCTTCAATAAGCTAAGCACAAAGCTGGTCAAAAAAAGATATGCTAAGGAGGTGTAATCCAGACAAAACAAAGAATTACAGCTATGACTATACTTCAGGAGAGCAAAGGTCCCAGGTGATTTGCTAGAGGTATATACAGAATCAGAACCACCCATGAATGCCATCATAAAGAATAAAAGTCCTTAACTACCAGTATCTTGGAGAGGATGTCAAATGGTCTGTTTAAGGTTAAAGTTAGACATCTTTCCTTGGCAAATCTGGTTGAGATTCAGATACCCAAATGATGGCATGGAATCAAGGCAAACAAGAATAGACAACACTATTTAGGTCATCATACCTATACAATTGCTAGCTAACATACAGCCAACAAGTTTATCAACTGTCCCACTACTTCTTGAGTAAGTATGTAATAAGTTGCTCAATTCTGGTCATAGTTTGTAATTACTAGCTTCTCAGTAGACTTTTAGAAGAGGTTCAAAGTATTTAAGCAGATAAATTTCCCAAAAGTGTTTAAAGATAAAAGTTTTCAGGTTTTTCACTGAGTCCTAAGCTGAAAGAAATTTAGTACTATTTTCATGAATCTGGTTTTACATAGCATAATTGCTTTTCCTGATAAGGATTTCTAAAGTGGGGCAGGGGAGAGAAGAAGAAGAAAAGAATGGGATGAGAGCCCTTACATTCTTCAAAAATGAAACCTTTTCACTGCTGTTTATGAGAATTATTCCTAGATAGCAAATGATATCAAAGAGATCTTTGATAAAGGTTATAATTAACAGTAAGTACACAAAATGAACTCTAAGTCCTTCATTGAGAAAATTGATCAAAACATCCTCTTTATCAAAAGAGCCTTTATACCTCATTAATTACATTAAACAATCATACCTTACTCATTAGAATAGATCAAATGCTAATTACTATTTCCAAATAGCTGGCTATAAGTTATAAAACTCTCTTATGCAACATCAGAAAGAACTGGTTATAACTTTAAGTGTATTGTCAAGCTTTATATATTAGAAGACATTCTGAGAGAAGAATTGCATGAGCCTGTAGCTACATAGTTAAAAAAAAAAAAGGTGTCTCACTAAAACAAGAATTAGAAAATATTCTTGAAATATCCTTATGTGGGGCATAGTAAGTGTTTCCATTTACAGAAAGAAAAAAAAATGGGGAATAGAAGAATTACCTGAGGGCAGGAAATTCAGACAAAAGCTCCCTATTCCTGGTGAAAGCAAGTAGTCAGTTGCCAGGGTTTCTTAGACTCCTCTGGTACTCATTTGGGTGATTATGAAATTCACAGCACACCAATCTCCACCACAGCCAGCAGGGATCGCTGCAGGGAATGGGTACACAGGGGACACAGAAGGGAGCAAGTTTAAGGGAAGGAAGAGGAAAGGAATGATATGATAAAAATATTTAGCTGTGATGCACTTTAAAGAAAATACAGTTGTATTTCACATTGGATTAACTAAAGGTAAATGTTGCTTAAATTCTAAGATAAATTAATCATTTAAGATTTTCTTCATTCTCTCTACCACTGGTATCACTACTACTCTATTAAATCAATATTTTAAAAATTCTATAGTAAAAATGTTATTTAACAAAAGTGAGATAGTTATATTGTACAAAGACTGAGTTGTACAATTCAACATTAAATGAAACCAAATAGGACAAGCACTCTAAAAGACAAGCAACTTACAAATACAGATTATCAAATTTTTAACTGCCAAAGGCCCAGTTAAAACTATAATCCTCATATCATTTCATAGAGAACACTAAAGAGTAAATTTACCTATGAAAAATGACCCACAAACCAAAGAGATCCAGCAATAAGCTATATTTATATACTCAAACGTAAACTGAAGAACTATAGCATCTATCAGGAAAAAAGCTTTAATTTAAATTTTTTGGATATAGTCAACTTCTTAAACCTGCCAAAAATGTATTCAGGTTTATGAAAACATGTATTTATGCCCTATGTATTCTATGAAGACCAAAGTAGTATAAATTTATTTCTCC
Source organism: Camelus bactrianus (assembly GCF_048773025.1). Taxonomy (NCBI): domain Eukaryota; kingdom Metazoa; phylum Chordata; class Mammalia; order Artiodactyla; family Camelidae; genus Camelus; species Camelus bactrianus. The sequence continues at coordinate 35,596,315 of NC_133550.1, read as the reverse complement.
AGGCAGCTAAAAATGTTTCTGAACAACTACTATGTACCACAGTACTGTGGCAGATGCTAACGATACAGTGGTGAACAAGAGAAGCACAGTCACTGCCCTCAAAGCCTATTATGGTTATTCTGCCCTTTAAGAGATGACAGTCTATGGAACTAACAACCATGAAGCTTTTATTTTAATAAATAGACAATGGTAGAGAAAAACAACACAATGCTATGACAGCAGTGGCAAATGAAAGCCCTCTATTAAAGTATTTTGGGGTAGAAAGAATATACTGTATATATAGTTAAAATTAAGTCTTAAAGGATAGGCTAATATAGAGTTTCAAAATTTATACACAATATTCACTTTGGCTGGGAAAGGTCTCAAGACAAGTCAATGAACCATCAGACAGAACAATAATAAGGTTAATGCTTGGAAAAAAGTCAAGCAATAAATTACTATGTCCTGAATCATATTTGCTCAGCTCTTAATTTTGTTTTGTTTTATTTTTTTACTGAAGTATAGTTGGTTTACAATGCTGTGTTAATTTCTAGTGTACAGCATAGTGATTCAGTTATGCATATATATTCCTTTTCATATTCTTTTTCATTATAGGCTATTATAAGGTATTGAATATAGTTCTCTGTGCTATACAGTAGGACTTTGTTGTTTATCTTAATTTTGTTTTAATAACTTGGTCTTGATAACTGCTCATATATCACTCATAGAAATAGTCATACAGTCTTTCACTTATAACTTACATTCAATCTGAGCTAATAACATCTTGTAAATACCAATATTTAATAGAAATATTAAATTACTCATCCTAAGCAATATACAGAATTTAAAACATATAACTGATAAGAGATCAAATTACTAAGGAAATGTTTAGAGGCAAATATATTAAGGCAAAGTGTAATATTGCAAAAAGTATATGGCAAAAAAAAATATTTTGCAAGTAAAAAGAAATGAATGGAGAAATTGTCTTTCCCCAACTTTAAAGAATTGCTGAGTCAAAAGACTATGTTTCCCAAGTTTCAAAGGACTGCAAAGTCAAAGGATTTCCAAGTAATAAAAGAATCTCCTAAGGGATACTACATCAGGATGATAATACCATAAAAGAGTAATAACGGAAATGCTGAGAACTAAATAAAAGAAAAGCAAACTGTTAGGTGGGAACAACAGCCTGAGCCGGCAATATGGAATAATCAAATTAAAAGGGTGCTGGATCACTCACTTAACCACTCATCACAACCTGTTAAGCCTTGGAAAAATCAAAAAGTTCAATGTTTTAATAATTTCCTTCTAGGAGACAGGATTAAATACTTTCTCATTCTAGATAATAATAATACAACATCCGATGGACCAAGCATCCAATCTCATTTTTAGCTGATGTTTCAAATCAATCTTCTGAAAGTAACATTTGCAACAATCAATATCTGGTTGTAGTTGGAAATCAGTGTGAAAGATATGAACACCACGCTCAATTTCAGATGATTCTACATAGTGTACTTTATAGAAAAAAAAATCTGCCCCCTAAAACTCAACTCACAATTCACTCTTCTATAATTATCTATTGCATAAACCAAAGGATAAAAAAACAGACATGGTTGTTGCCAGACTATAAGATGTGAAGTCTAAATTAGTTCACAAATAAAAGGGATCTCTATTTAGATATTTAATAGGCATCCAAATTACTGTATCCAGAGCCAAACTCCCGATCTTCTCCTGTAAGCCTGTTTCTCCTGTAGTCTTCTCCAACTTAGTACATCTAGAACTACTATATATCTCAACAACTCCACTGCATCCATCTAGCTCTAAGTTAGTATTTTTCTCATCTGAATAGTTAACATTTTCCAATGGGCTCCTGCTTCTGCCCCTGCCCCTCTATTATTTATTTCCCCACATGGCTGCGGAATGATCAATGGCTCAAAGCCTTCCAGTGGTTTCCAATCTCACTCAGGGTAAAAGCCAAAGTCACAAGAGGTCCCACAAGATCTGGCCCTTGTTTTCTCTTTGATCTCATCTTCCTCTACACACCTCACTCTGTATCCCACTTCACCTATTTTGATGGCTTCAATACACTTCCCCCCCCAAAAAAAAAAATGACAAGTAGCTTCCACTTCTGGATTTTTGCATTTGCTCCCATCCCACTTTCAGGTCTCTTCTCAAGTATGACCTTCTCAATCACCAGATTTAAAACTGCAAACTTCATCACCACCTCCTTGAATTTCCTATCCCCTTCCCCCATGTTTCTTTTTTTTTTTTTAATAGCACTTATCACAAACTAATATAACGTACTTCACTTATTTATTTATTTACTCTCAACTCTGATTAAAATGTAAACTCCACTGATGACAGGGATTTTTGCCCCAGCACTATGGACCAGTACCTGTTACAGAGCAGCACTCAGTAAATATTTGTTAAATAAACTAGCTATCTAGTGTCAAAAATCAATATTATTGGATATTATTTTTAAAAGAATAAGCCAATTTAAGTAATCCAAAATTACTTCAAAAAAATCCCCAATTGCCTCATCCGAGTAAACCAAATCTCACAAATTTCACATGGCAGTATAGTTCTAGAAATAAGTTACATATAGTGATCCTACTCATGTTTCTTATGACAGAATAGGAATCACTTTAGTTTTCCAAGAGCTGAGATAATGTGTTGCCCATCTTTGTATCTCTAATGCCCAGGGTTCAAGAACCTGGTACACATAAATTCTCAAAAATTATTTACTGAACTTTAACATAAAAGTAAATTATGTAAATAATCAGCCTATCAATAATTATACGAAATAATCATTTTAGAAAATAATTTCTGACAGTCTAAATAATCTATGTTGTATTTCTTTTTAAGAACGTCCAGTACAGGAACAATTATATACTCAGTAGTATCCATCTCCAATTACATGCACCTTCACTTCTCTTTAGCAATTCATTTCCATGGCTTCTTCTGACACCTTGCCCTAAGCTAGGCCTAATCCACATTTAAAATCTTTTTTTTTCCAACATATTTTACTGAGTTATGGTCATTTTACAATGTTGTGTCAAATTCCAGCGTACAGCACAATTTTTCAGTTATAAATAAACATATATATATTCATTGTCACATTTTTTCTCTGTGAGCTACCATAAGATCTTGTATGTATTTCCCTGTGCTATACAGTATAATCTTGTTTACCTATTCTACATTTTGAAATCCCAGTTTTGTCCCTTCCCACCCTCCACCCCACATCTAAAATCTTAAACTTTTATATGACACTTTCAGACGAAACAACCAATCTTTCCAGTTCTCTCATTTGTTTTTCTCAACTGCTCATCTACATAGGTAAAATTTCCAATCCTCTGAGGGTTCTTTCCTTTTCTCCTCAGGCTATCAGCTGCTGCCCCACCCCCCTTACACAGCCTAAGCCATCCCATCAACACACTGTGAGGCGCTCTAACCTCCCATCACTTTGTCATTCAGTCACAAGATCCTACAAGTGCTCAACCCCTCCTAATCTCCTTAACAAATATTATAAATATTTAGCATGCTTCTCAGACCACCCTCCACTAGTACTTGTTCCTTCCCCTCTGTTTAGGGAAAGCATCTAGTAAAAGGTCAAGTAGTTTCTCCTACCTAGATCCTTATAGCTGGTCTGGATCCAGTCCCTTCCCAAGACTGTTTCTCTAACCTTTCCATTAATTTTGTGGGATACTGATATCCTTCTACATTAATTTTCCACCGAAGTTAATCAAAGCCCTTCTGTAGATGCTCTACTCCCACCCCAGACAACTGCTCTTGAACCCTGGACCCCAAACCAAACTGATAACCATGTGTCTTTAATGATCACGTCCCTCTTTTGTCAGGAATCCTTTATTAGCAGTCACCTCCTGGGATGAAGTTCAGTTTCAATTTTCTTAACACAGCAAATGAGGCCCTGTGAAATCTAATTTAGTTCAATGTTTATTAAAGACATCAAGTGGAGCAGCAAGCCTGACTTGAAATAGTTCTCCCCATGACCATATCTTTGCTGCATAACCCTTTGCCATTGCTAATTGATCCACAGATAAACAGAACTGAGTCAAACAGTTTCTCTGTCCCAGGAATCTGAAACTTAATAGAAAAGATCAGATTGGGAGTTGTGAATGATGGGAGAGCACCCTAAAGCAGTGGTTCTCAACCAGAAGTGATTTTGTCTCCCTGGAGAAATTTGACAATGTCTGGAGACATTTTTTCACTGTCAAGACTGTACAAATGGCTAGTGGCATCTAGCAGATGGAAACCAGAGATGGATGCTGCTAAGCATCCTAGAATGCACAGAGCAGCCCCTCATAACAAAGAATTATCTTGTCCAAATGTCAATAGTGCTGATGTTCAACAACTCTTCCAATGAGGCTCTAGGAGTTGGCTAGTTCCAGATTCTGTGACCCACCCCAATAACTTTCTGTTACACTTCCTTTTTCACCTAAGTTAAACAAACCAGGTTTCTGTTGTTTGCAGACAATATAATCTTAACTGGCACAGTGCCCTAGTTCAGTCATCTGACATATGTATACTTTAAACCAGTTTCTCAACCTCAAAACTATTGACATATGGGCCAAATAATTTTGTTATGGGGGACTGTGCTGTGCACTGTAGGATGTTTAGCACCATTCCTGTCCTCTACCCCTCTAGTTACCAACAGCCGCCTACCCGACCCATCCCTGAAATATACTAGTGAAATATACCATTTTCTGAAGCCCCTATATCTGAGCAACACTGCTTTTAATCTGACAGTTTTCACTATACTTCAATCTCAAGGCTCAGTGTAATCACTCTTTCTCCTGTTAGTTCCTAGACAGTCTTCCTTACTGGAAGACCCCTTATACAAAGGGTCCATTTTCCTTTCCAGGACACCAAAGGCACCACATTAATTCAATGATTCAACTATCCATGACTTCCCCAAACCACAGTTAAACTGGTCAGACCAAATATCTGCGATGATATTGATGGCTTATAGTCTCTTCTCAGTTTTAAAAAACAGTAATATGAGGGAGAGTGAGCTCATTGTCATTCATGAATTCATTCAAAAAAATAGTTGTTGAGTGCCTATATTATTCTGGACTCAAAAAAAAAAACCTGCTAAAAAACAAAATAAATAAAAGAAAAATAACATAAAAATTTGTAAAAACAAAAACCCTGTCCTCATGGAGTTTGCATTCAATGGAGAAGACAGACAAATAGCAAATAGGTAAGTATGGATGAATGCCACAGAGAAAAGTAGGGTCAGGTTAAGTCCTCTGTTAAGAAGGTGCCATGGGTTCCATTCACTGGCCATATGAAATGTTTATTATTGGAAGATAGTATGTTCTAAGTCTTTCCTTTTTAACTGTATTAAATTGTACCCAGATGATTAGATCCATGCGGTGGCCTCTTCATTACCAGATAATCCGTAAAATTAAGCTTGACTCAGGTAATTTCAAAAGTTTATTCCCACTTGAATAACTATAATTTATCACAACACCCACCTTGTTACATTTATTGTCATACTTTAGATTTATAAATAACTGTATTTTTCTTAGGAGATGACATGACAGCAACAGCACTAACATATATATTAACCAAGAATACGAATTTGATACTATTCAATCACCTGACTTAAGGTAATTTTGATATATGAAATAACTGAAAACTCAAGTGTCTGATAAACTCATCTCAAAAAAAAAAAATCATTACTATTAACAACACAGCTATTAGCAATCATATAGATTAAAAAGTAATCCTAAAGACTCAATTCTGAGTGTGTCTGTTTTGTGACGTAGAGCCATTACCTCTACTACTAACTTTTAAGAGTCTTTCTCACGTTAAGGGAGTTCAACAAGAGAACTAAACTCTAATGCCCTAAGGCACTCATTGACTAAATAAACTTTTCTCCCGTGCATCTAGAGTGTACTATGTACATGTATCTAGAGTAGCTATGTACTATCATGCTTGGGAGAGTGAGAAAATAGAAATCCAAATCATTTTCTACAGGTCTGAATTTTCTTGTGGAACTGAGTATGAGAAAGGCTGGAGGACATCTGATACGTCAGACCTTACTTAAATTATAAAAAACAGCAATAAAGATAAAATCTTCCAAAATAAAATAATTATCGGACCATAATTACAATTTTAAACTTTTCAATTAGCGACAATATTAAGAAATGTATATTCATAAACGCTGCTAAAATTTGTTGCTTTTAAAAAAACAAACCTATATCGTACTCAATGTAATAAGTGAGGAAAATATTTGCTGAATCACAGAAAATACTGATTTTGTTCCCTAATACATAACCCGTGGTATACAACAACTTGGAGAATCAAGAAGTCTTTACTACGAAAGTATATCGTCACACCCTAATGTTTTCCTAAAATCAGTTAAAAGTAATCATTAACTTAAAAATAACAGAAAAGGGGGTGGGAGGGTACAGCTCAGCAGTAGAGCGCACGCTTAGCATACGAGGTCCTAGGTTCAATTCCCAGTACTTCCATTAAAGGGGAAAAAATATTACAGAGAAAAGGGTTATAACCAAGCACTTTGAATTTGGCACTGTTAACAACTTAGAAATAAGATCCTACATTTAGCCTGTCTTGAGGCAAACATGGAGAAGCCAGGGGCAGTAACAAACTGCCAGCTTTACTGAGTCATGTTTCTGACTAAAACTGCCTGCGTTATGAAACGGAAAGAATGACAAATCTTAGGGTTTATTACCACAGATGTTGACTCCCTGAATTTATGGGTCTCATTTTTTTAAAAAGCAAAAAAACTGTTCTGTAAGAATGATGTGAGGCTAAAACGACTCCAGAAAGAACTTGACAAAGCTGGTAACTCTGATTACCTAAAACAAATCCTAACAGTGCAAACAGGCACACCCTTAATGCATCATACTGGGAACCGCGAGGTAGGGTGAACTCAGAACAATAACAAGGTTAACATTTCACTAAGACAAGTCTCAGTCCTAACAGCCCACACTGCGCCAGACGCCCTCGGTTAACGGAACCACTCAGCTTCGAACCGAGGCGAGCACCGAGTTTAGGTTCCTCTTGCCACACACCAGGCACCTGGTAACGACAGACCACCTCCAGCCTCCGCGCAGGACCGCTCAAGGAGTCCTCCCCGTGCCCCCAGACGCCGCGTCGGGGACGATCCCAGTCCACCGCTCCCCCAGGCGCCCAACACGCCCCTCCGCGAGCCAGCCAGAGGAGAACCCGTCCAGGGGCGAACCGGTCCAGGGACGGGAGAATCGGGGCAGCGACCTCTGCCCCGACTGGAGCGGGGAGCCCAAAGGTCGCCTCCCGTTGGGCTGCCAGTATCCCCCGCCCCCAAAGCCACAGGCTGCCTCGGGTCCCGGCTACGGCGGAGGCGGACTGGTCCCCACGCCTAAGGCTCTGACTGACCTGGAGAGGTGCTTCAAAATCTGTTTCTTGATGAGCCCAGCCATGGTGCCGAGGCGGGAGGCGGCGCGCTCCCTCTCCGTTCCTCACAGCTTCCTCTTTTCGCGGCCGTCTCCTCTGTGTCCGGGTTAACCCGGCCGGAGGAGAGGCGCCTGAGCGCTCACGCTCGGGACAGACCCGAGACCCCGGCCGAGGCCACCGCTGCTGCCAAGGACCGGGAGCATCGCGCTCAGGCAGCCAGGGCCTTCGCCGGCGCCATCTTGGCTGCAACATCACCTAGGAGACCTGGGGGAGGGCCGGGGCGGCGCGGGCTCGGGGCGGGGCGGGGCGGGGCGGGGGCGGGGGGCGGGGCGGGGCGGGGGCGGGGGGCGGGGCGGGGGGCGGGGCAACGCAGGCTCGGGGCTGGAGCGGAGGGTTGCTGCTCCGCCTCCCGCGCATTCGCCTCGAGAGTCCACTGCCCTCAAGCTTTCGGGTGTTTAGACTCCCAATCCCAGAACCTTGCTAGGTTTTAGACCTCACACCCACCCTCCAGTCTTGTTCCCGTCTCCATCACTGAATGCATCATCCACTTCCTGCTTCTTTTTCATTTCCTCAGAATTTGCTCTACAAACTGCCCTGCTTGCTTTGCTCTCCCTACCTATTCAGCTTTCCTCATATTCTTGCCTGTTTGTTCTTAGCCTAGATATTTTGCTTTCTCCCCCGCTAAATGGTGTGATTTCATGTTTCCCCTGGAGATCCCATGGGAAGTAAAAGTTGACAATGTGTCTTAATAGAGTCCAGGACCTGGAAACTAGATGGCCTAGATTCAAGTCCTCAAGTCCTGGCTCTAGTATTTTTCTACCTGTGTTAACCTGAAGAAGATAATTTACTTACTTTTGGCCTTGGTTTAATCATCTATACAATAGGTTAATAATATCAGCCTTACCCACCTCACTAGGTTGTGGTATCTAAAGGAATAAGGATGTAAAATTTCACTTAAAAATTTCTGTATAAAGGAAGGAAATTGTTGAAATAGCAGGGAGAACTATTACAGCTGTACACATTCACCGCATCCAGCCCCAAACCAACGTTTTACAGAGATGGGCCAACTGATGTCTTTCAAAATCCAACAACCCCCATTTCTGGGCTCTCAGATGTCTGCCTGTGATCCCTCAAAAGATGAAGTACATTCTTTCCTTGGGCGTGTTTCCCCAGGTAATGCCTAATCTCACAATAGCCCAGACTGGCTTGTTTCAGCCCACCTTATCAGTCATAAACCCCACTGCCCTTCACAGACCCTGAACTTACCTCACCTGCAACCAATTAGAGCCTTGTGCACAAGCTGAAAGGCACCTTATGACCCTATCATATGAAAGATCCCAACAACCAGCTCTTGGTGCTCACGCAGGCACGCCTTGTCTGTGTGCCCCAGTATTGCCTATAGCAGCGTATCTTTTAAACTTTTCCCTTTTTCGCCTTGGTGTTCACACAGGCACCTCTCCTCCGTGTGGCCCATTGTTGTCTATGACGGCATACCCCTAATAAACTCCTTTCTATTCCAAGACTTTATCTCTGGTAAATTCTTTTTACCAACCTGAGCATCATCATGCCTCCAACGGCCTGCTTGCTGTCCCACAACAAAAATGATCACTTAGTGATGTCTAAAACAGGGGGGAAAAATTACACTAGCTCTTAATAATGTATCAAAAAGATGTATAAGTGTGGGGGGTGTGTGGAGAGGGGCTATTTTACACATAGTCCAATAACCTGGCTGTTTTCAAGCAAAGGAAAAGAGATATACACGGAGGTGATGATTTCCTCACTTAACATTTATCGTGTACTATAAAGGATGCACAATTCAAGTAACTAGGGTAGCCTAAACAAATAACAAAAAACAAACAAAAACTGTTCCTGCTATCAAAAAGTTAACCTAACATGGAAGATAAATTCCTAATGCTAAGACATGGAGCTGGCTCAGCCACTTTGTAGCTGTGTAAACTTGGGCTAGTTATTTAATCTTTCTCTGTCTCAGTTACCTCATCTATTGGGGATAATAGTACCTAACTCAGAATTTTGTGAAGATTAAATGAGATTATGCATAGGTAATGTTCAACAAAGTGCCTAGCATATGGGAAACTCTAATAATGCTATTATTATCATTAGCATAATTGAAAACAGAAGCAAAGTGCTATGAGACAGTGGTTCTCTCTCATAGTACTAAGGAAATAAAGCAATAAAGAAATTTCAGCAGCAAGCATTCTGGCTGAAGGAAATGATCCACCATCCTCTGAGTGGGTGGTGATAGTAGTTTCTTCCCAAACCTCCGCCCCAGGCAAGTGGCTTTTTATAGCCTCCATTACTTTTTAAAGTAATAACTTTATAAAGTAATAAAGTACAGGTCAGATTAATAACTGTAGTTGTAGTATCTTTTTATTAGGAAAATACATGGCAATAATTTCAATTTTACTCTTCCTTGATTGAGAGAACACATGTCATAAGGCGACCGTTAATTCTGTTTTAAATTAATTTACATTTTTGTTCATTGCTATTTAAATTTCAAAGTATAATTTAAAAAAAATTAAAAACATAACTGTCATACAAATATATAATGAATGTGCATCAAAAATTTGTTAACTTATTAATGCAAGAACCAACAAGAGAGAGTATAATGCTAGTTCACTCATTAATGTGACTTAAATCTGTCAGAAGTTCATTATATATTAGAGTAATATTTTTAACTCTTTTAATATTACACATTGCCAAAATATTCATGTATATAAAAAGTAATGCTTACATACTTGAGATTATTGGTGCTAAAACTGGGGAGGAGAGAGTATATGATGTGAAGGTGAATAGAGTTAAAGCTTTTCCTGTACAGTCCATGCTGGAGCTGGCTCATATTGGCTCAGGAAAACTAATTGTGCCCATATCTTCCCATTTCTGTGTTCCATTGTTTGGTGACTTAAGGAAAAGTGTGACAGTATTTTTACTACAGAAAGTGGTAAACACTACAAATCAGGACTTTTTTTCCTCGATACCTGTTATTTAACATTTACCAGCACACTGTAGGACAAGTTGAAGGGGGATGAGATTGCAAACGTAAGGACATTATTTCATAGGCAATGTCAAGCCATGGAAGACTTCTGTGGTGAATGAAGATGGTCAGATTTCTGATTTAGAAAAATATTTGCTGATAAATGGGCTAGCATTACAGAAAACAAATCTAATGAGAAGAAAATGGAGACAGGAGTCTTGAGAAGGCAGTGACATTACTATTTCTGGTGAGATAAGGCAATATTAGTAGAGATAAAAGGTTAAGGACAAATTCCAGAGATTAAGTCAAGGATTGGATTGAAGGTAACTGAGTGTTCTAGTTTAGGGCACTGGGTGGATATTGGGTACACCACTAACTGAGACAAGTAATATAGGAAGAAAAACAGTTTTGGAGATAAGATTCAGTTTTGGATTTATTACCTTTAAGTTTATCTCAGGATGTCTGGAAAGAAACATTCAGTGTACAGCTGGGGGTAGAAAATCTGCTTTAGGATTTATTAGTATTTAATGATAGCTGGAGCCAAGAACAAAAATGATCTTGATCCAGGAACACATAAATATTAAGGAAAGCAAAAAGGGAAGCTTAAATGAGGCCTTATATCTGAGAGAGATAGGATTGAAAGAGTGTATTTTAAAAGACGAGATGAATGAAAATGATGGTTGTTCAATGATAAACGAGTGATAAAATACTCTTTACCTGTTTTTAGTAAGGGATCCTATCAATTTAATATTAAGTTAGAGAAAATAGAATGACTGAAACTGGACATAACTAGGTTTGGATTTTCAATGACTTTTTGATAGAAAGGAAATATAGACAATAGCATACCTGACATCAAGGAGTTTGCCATCTACGGCAAAGGTAACAGAACGATCATATGATAAAAACGATGATGATGATGATGTTAGTTACTACTAGATACTTTTAATCATTTACTCTTCATAAAATAATCCGGGGGGGGGGGGATTATATTATTCCATTTTACACACGAGGAAACTAAGGTATAGAGAGGTTAAATAACATGTCAAGACATATAGTGGCAGAGTGAGGATTTGAACCAGGAATTTGAATGCAGAGACTGCACTCTTAACTATCTTTGATTTCAGTTATAGTATCCACTTAATAAATTGTAAAGATTAAATTAGTTAACATACATAAAGCTCTTAGAACAGTGTAATCGCACGCATTAAGCGCTGTGTATTAACCATTATCATCTTCATCGCCCAAAGTTACACAGACATTTTGTGGCAAAGTCCGGTTTCCAATATAAATTTATTCTCTTATACATTATGATAGGAGTTAACCTAAGGCACTACGGGAACACATAGGAGGAGCACCTAATTTTAGGAAGGGGAACAGAGAGGGAGTATGTCAGATGTAGAGAAGCTTTTTTAGATAAGAAAGACACAGCTCCGTCCTGAAGAACAAACAGACATGGTTGAGTGTGAGCGTGAATAAAAAGGCAAGGCGGTTTACTAAACAGCGTATTTGTAATTCAGAGTGGTTGGATCCAACAGTAGGGTGGGCAATGGTGGGGAATAAGGCTGAAGAGACCTCATATCCAATTCCATACTGCGTATGGTTTTGCAATTTATTCTTGAAAAAAATGTCACTGCCTTAACAATACTATTCGAACACACACCCACCCACAACCCCTTCATCCCCACCCTCCGCCCCCTCAAAGGGCTGATTCGTTAAAGGGTTAGAAGAAACTCGCAGGAGCGACCCAACCTGCAAAGTAAAGAACAAATACACGTTGGGCAAAATAGCACTTAGCACCTCGCGTCTTATTGGTTCTCGCCACGACGCAAACAGGTTAGGGTTAAAAACGCAGTACGACTCTTGCTGGGAAGCGGTACGACAGCGCAATCTCTGGCTGCCGGCGGCCTCAGTTGCTAAGGGAGACCGGAAGCGCCCTTACGTTCCGTCCATGCAAACCATAGAGTGCCGGAAAAAGCGTGAGCAGAAGGGTCGGGAAGAGACAGCAACGACCGCATTGTTCATGAAAAAATGACGACCCTAGTGCTGGATAACGGAGCTTATAACGCCAAAATCGGCTACAGCCATGAAAATGTATCGTAAGTGTTCGCCTCCTAACTCAGCCAGAGGGATGCTCTGGTTGGAGCTGGGTAGTTGGGATGATTTGAAGTGGGACTTTGGTATTAATTTGGGGTTCTATGGCCCCGGAAGTGGGACGATTTTTTTCGTTTCGTAACAGGAAATAGCTCAGGAAAACAGGCTTCTAAGGAGGCGATTCCTGACAGAGGGGTCCGTACACAAAGTTCCTGAACCTTCAGCAATTGTGGGCAGCATTTTATGTGTATATGCATTTACTTGGGACCGCGATTAAAACTTAAATCAGATCCTCAAAAAGTTTTATGATTCCTAAAAGTGAAAAAACCACTGTCTCAGTGGCTGGAGACTTTGAAGGCTTTGTACTTAAGCCCTTAGAAGTGCTCATTAGCTGACCTAGTTGATTTGAGTCAACTAAACAAATACTGCAGTGGCTTTCATAAAATTTACATATCTGAATAAAGACTAAGCATATTTAGAGGCACACTTTTCTTTTAATATATTCACAAGGGTTTTTTTTTCGCTTCCCTCCTCTTTCTTAAAAGGACAAATTGCATAGGAATATAAATTGTTAGTCTTCTGGAAAACATTTTGGCAATGTGTATGTTCTTATTCTTTGACAACAATTTTGTTATCCGTTACCTAAGGAATAATTTAGAAGTGCTTGATAAGATTAGATACCGAATACTGGATATTGTATCTGGGCTTCCTGTATGGTAACAAAAATGGCGGGGGAGCAAGCTAAATACTCAAGAATAGTAAATTGACTCGAATTATAATACAACCATAAGATTGACTACAATGCAGTTTTTAAGACTCTTGTCCTCAGAGACTATTTAAACGTATAGAGAAAATGACCATATAGTAAGTGAAATTATCAGGTACAAAACATTTTTACAGATTATCCCAATTAACGCAAGGGTTTTGATTGCCTTTAGCTCAAAATAATCCTCATGCCAAAGTGGCATATTTTGGGGTGACAAATTCAGCTCCCCTTTATTTTCTCTCTCTGTATATATGTACGTAAACGTACGTATGTACCTACACACACCCCACACACCCACCCACCCCTATACGGATACACGTGTAGTTGATAATGGCTCTAATTTGTCTTCTTGACCAGATTTTAAGCTTTATGGGGGCAGCAACCATATTTCAAACTACTTCCTACTTCTCTACGCTACAGCACCTTGCTGATTGAAAATCTTTGACTCCATGGACACTTAATTTTATGGCTAGAATTTTAAACTTGAAAATTTTTGGTTTTTTACCAGGATGGTCTTAGGAAATTTCCCATTAAACCCAGAAGGACCAGGAACTTTACCTAAACCCCTCTTTGTATGTGTGCAGTGGCAGAACCAATACCCACCTGTGAGGATATCTTGAGGATTATTTGAGAAAGATAATGGGTCCAGTATAGAACCTGTTATATACTAAAACATTTTTTAAAAAAGACTTAAAATATTATTTGAAGACAAAATGAGAAACACTGGTTTTGGATGTTTTTTTTGACATCAAGGGTGGTGGTGAAGTAAATGTATTTTTAGGAACTAGGTATTTAAGAAGTAATTATATATTTTTGTTTGTTTGTTTAAAGAGTTATTCCTAACTGTCAGTTCAGGTCAAAAACAGCACGTCTTAAAACTTTTACTGCTAACCAGATCGATGAAATAAAGGACCCTTCTGGACTCTTTTACATCCTTCCTTTTCAGAAGGTAATCCAACTGTATGTCATTTCTAGCATCAAAGGCCTAAGTTTAAAGATGATTTGAAGTGTATATACACAAGATTTTTTATGTATGAAAATATTTTTAAATATCTGAGAAGTTATTTAAATTTTCAGTAGGATCTTTTTACAACCAAAAATTGTTGTAAATTGTCTTCTTAAACATAAATGACCATGATCAACTATATTTCAGTGAAATAAAGTCAACCATACTTCAATAAAAAACTAAAAATAAGAGTAAAAATAAATGTCTATGATTTAGTTAATGATTGTGATTACTGAATTTTACTTGTTTATGGTAAAGTGAAATGAAATGAACATATTAAAGAAAATAAGCTAAAAAAAAACCCCATAAATACAAAACAGAAACAGACTCACAGACATAGAATACAAACTTGTGGTTGCCAAGGGGGAGGTGGGTGGGAAGGGACAGACTGGGAGTCAAAATTTGTAGATACTGACAGGCATATGTAGAATAGATAAACAAGATTATACGGTATAGCACAGCATAGCTCACAGCGGAAAAAAAAATGTGAATGTGACAATGAATATATGTATGTTCATGTATAACTGAAAAGTTGTGCTTTACATTGGAATTCTACACAACATTGTAAAATGACTATAACTCAATAAAAAATGTTTAAAAAAAAAGAAAAGTATAGAGAGGCATCTCCTCTTATTGATGTGTCTTTTGAACCCTTGACATTTTGGTTATTGTAAATTTGTAATATTTAGAATTTTTAAAAGGAGAAAATCATACCTCCCCCCTCTCAAAAAAAGGAGAAAAACATAACAGTATAGAGGGCTTGAAATTCAAACAGCACTAGCCTCATGAAGGTAACCATAAATAGATAGAAAGCAGTGATTTAGAATATATTAGTCTGATTTTTAAAGATTGTTCAAATATTTTTGATAATTAATTTATAAAACAAATTTTTTAGGGCTACTTGGTGAATTGGGATGTTCAAAGGCAAGTTTGGGATTACCTTTTTGGAAAAGAAATGTATCAGGTAACAAATTGGAGTATGTATTCAAATTTCTATTTCCGTGTCTTATTCAAATGAAATATTAGAATTTAAATTTTAAGATTTATAAAATTTTTAATGTTTCTTATATATATTTAAGTCACTTAATCTACTGTGCTTAGCTTTGATTCTCTAAATAAGTGCAAGTGAATAGAATTTCCATTTTGAAGTAGAATTTGAGGTTGAGAGGAAATAGTCTTTGAAACTTAAGATTAAAATTTTATTTCAGATTTCTGCTATTATTAGGCCAGTTCACTATCTCATTTTTATTTTCACAATAAAATATTTTTGATCATATATCTGAATGTGTGAATATTACAATGTGAAATTTTTGTGCTTTTAATATCTTTAGCATGACTTTAGGTATACGGAATGTTCAAATTTTAATGCTTCTTAAGAGTGTGTGGGAGAGAATTATGTAAACATTTAATATTCTAAAGCTTCTTGCCTTTCAACTTTTAAACACAAAATAACAACAGTCCCAATACTTGTAGTTACATCATTCATTACTTTTGCATGATTGTCTTTATAAACAATTTGACAGTATCATTTTATCCATGCTACTATTAAGAGAGTTAAAATTAAATAATAGTTAAAAGCATGAAATCTATAACCAGACTTTTCCAGTTCAGATCCTAGGTATGTCACTAACTAGTTATACAAACCTTGGTAACTCATTCAACTCTTCTATGCCTCTGTTTGCTTACCTATTAAAAGGGGATAATAATAATATCTGTCTCTTAGGATTATTGTAAGGATTAAATAAGTTTGTGTATATATGTAAAACAGGTGTTTATAATTATAACTACAAAGTTATAAAACTTTTGGGATATTTTTCCTCTCATAGGTTGATTTTTTAGATACTAATATTATTATCACAGAACCATATTTTAACTTCACTTCAATTCAAGAATCAATGAATGAAATCTTATTTGAAGAATACCAGTTCCAAGCAGTATTGAGAGTAAATGGTGAGTTACAGTTTTGATTAAAATTAAGTTATGTGAATATGGATATGAACTGAATAAAGAAACACTTAAAATCTAAGAATATTACGTGACATTCTTTTAGATTTGAAGGAAATAAAACATGGAATTTAAAAACTAGATGGACCCTTAGGGATTATCTGGTCAGACTCCTCTCATTTTAACTTTTTACTTGTTTGGTTTTATTTTTTGGTGGGGGAAGGTTATCAGGTCTATATATTTATTTATTTTTAATGGCAGTACTGGGAATTGAACCTAGGACCTTATGCATGCTAGGCATGCACTCTACCACTGAGCTATACCCTCCCCCCTTAACTTTTTACTAACATGATATTTCTCCCTAATGAAGTTACTAGCCACATATTTCCAATCTCTGAAAGATAATTGTTTTTCCTGTCACTGATGTGTTTGCTGTTGTTATTATTGTTTGAAATAATGTTATTAACTCAGTCTACCAATATGAGGAAAAGCAATCTAAATATTATCTAGAAGTAAGTTTATTAAAGGCTAGAATTACACTATGTGACTGCACAATGAAAGTATTCAAATATTTAGCTTGCTGAATTTAAGTCTATGTAAGCTTCAGTATACTATCTATAATAGGAGTATAATCTTGAGAACAGTATTTCTAGTCAGGGCAATTTTGCTCCTCAGGACATTTGGCCATGTCTGGAAACATTTTTCTTCATCACAACCGGGAGGGTGCTTCTGGCCTCTAGTAGGTAGAGGACACAGAGACTGCTAAATATCTTACAACCCACAGTAAAGCCCTCAACAACGAGGAGTTATCGGGCCTAAAGTGGCACTAGTTTCCAAATTGAGAAACCTTGCTCTAGAGCCACACTGCCTAGGTTTGAATCCTGACTCTTACTTTCTAATCATGGGACTTTGGGCACATTATTTAACTTCTCTGTGCTTCCGTTTCTTCCTCTGTAAAATGGGGTTGTTGCGAGGATTAAAACATACATACTTATGGAGTTTGGAATAGTGTCCAGCGTGTAATAAATGCTCAGTAAAATTATCTGCTATTAAAATAATTATTACAAGGGGGAAGGTATAGCTCAAGGTAGAGTGCATGCTTAGCATGCACGAGGTCCTGGGTTCAATCCCTAGTACCTCCTCTAAAAATATAAATAAATAAGCCTAATTACCCCCCCCAAAAAAAACCTCAGACACTAAAATAATTATTATAACCTATGAATTGGATGTTTATCTTTAAAAGTTGATCTCTATTCTTTTTTATCATCTTTACCACAAAAATGTGATGTTTCAAAATTTAAACTGTAAAAAACTTGACAGAATTAAGAATATTATTTTAAATTAACATTTTTTATAAATAAAATTTTTGTCTTTGTGCTTGCCTTAGTTTGCTACCTTTATTTATTGCTTTAATTATACTTTTATTCAATGTGTTTATTTTTTCTTTTTTTAATAGCTGGGGCTCTCAGTGCACATAGGTATTTCCGAGATAATCCTTCTGAATTATGCTGTATCATTGTAGATAGTGGATATTCCTTTACACATATAGTTCCTTATTGTAGAAGTAAAAAGAAAAAAGAAGCAATTATTCGGTGAGTTGCATTCAATTTTCATGTTATTTCTTAAAATAAAACTGAATGAAATGTGTAATAAACTAAATCAAATTTGAATTCTTCCTTTTTAGGATAAATGTGGGAGGAAAACTTCTAACCAATCATCTAAAGGAAATCATATCTTACAGGTGATACTTCGCTTTGATTCTTTGGGAGGATGGGATGCTGGGGATGAACTTTTTAAAGTAATTTAAAATGATTCCTTATCTTTAATTCTAAGTTCAGGAGGCAATTCTGTATTATTGCTTAAAAAACTGTATCACATATATAAATTCAAATGATGTTCAAGTTGAAAAGCTTTCTAGCATGTGAAGTGATAGTATCCACCAAAAAGACATTTTCAAATTCTAGGGGGTTGATATATTAATAATATTTTTAAAGTATAAACGTACATGTACATTGTAAAACTAATTTGAAAATATATATAAGGAAATAAGGGTATAAAAGGAAAATAAATCTCTGCCTCCCCTTTCCATTTCTCTTTGTCAGTTTTACTCCATACAAAGTAAACTATTTGAACTGCATTTTTTAAAATCTCTATAAGCCTTAATATATTGATATTTCTGTTTCTGGATTAGCCAATATTTGTTTACTGTCCACTATTAAAAGATGAAGAATTAGTGTACTTAGCGATCTCCCAACTCTTCTCTTGCCTCCTGAATTTTATTAATGTTATTATTTTAAACTTATTATATTTAAAAAACATAAGTAGAATTTTTAAATCTCAGTTTTCATTACATTAACTTTGGCTAGTATGACACTGACAGTGTCTCTTAGCCCCACCATGTTATTTATGAAAATAAGTGGATCTCACTTCTACCTTTTTTCTTTCTTCTCTCAGATGTACCATTACTATTTTAACAGCTTTATTGAGATATAATTCTCATACCATACAATTCACCCATTTAAAGCATATAGTTTAATGGTTTTTAGTGTATATACCCATCACACAATTTTGTTACCCCAAAAGAAGCCTACTCCCCTTAGCCATCACTGTCCAGTCTTCATCCTACCCAGCTCTAGGACATTGAAAAAAAGCTTTTTATTTTGAAATAATTATAGACACAGGAAGTTGCAAGAATAGAGTACATAGAGCCCTGTGTACCCTTAAGTGACATTTTATTTAACTAGTACAATATAAAAATTATAAAATTGACATTGGCACACTACTGTTAACCAGACTACAGATTATATTCAGTTTTCACCATTTTTTACATGCATTTGTGTACATTCTGTGTAGAACCTTATAGTAGAGAAAATGCAAATTAAAATACCATTTTTACAATCCAAATTAATAGAATTGTTTCAAAAGATATTGTAGATTTGTGGTATGGATACCTATTTGCTGCTGGTCAAAGTATAATTTAAAATAACTTTTCTGGTAAACAGTTTTGCAGTATACCAAGAGAGTAAAAGTATTTCATATCCTGTGTCCTACAGTATGAATAAATAATGAGATAATCAGATATAGGTTAAAATGCCTCTTTTTCATTGATTCTGATCTTTACTTTTTTAACATTTTAACCTCTGAAACTGGGATGAATCATCCAATTGTTAGTACCTTAGAATTGTTATAGTTTAATTAGCACTTTTTCTTCTCATTGGTATCTTAGTGAAGGTGAAATATGGTATATATGAGGATATTTGTTATAACAAAAGCAAAAAGATACAAGTAATAAAAATGTTTTTTATTTATTGAGTACAAGGACTATGCTAAATACTTTACATGTATGATTAGATTTACTTTTAACAGCTGTGTTAAGTTGGTGACCTTATTACCTTTTCAGAGTTGAAGAGATTGAGTCCCAAGCAGATAAAATAACTTGGCTACTAAGTTGTGATTAAACCTAAGTCTCTGACTCTGGAGCCCCTGTTTATAAACATATGAGTATCTTTCCTTCCTGATCTAAACTTTCAACATTAGGAACATTGATAAATAACATTTTAATAGATCTCTGTGGTTGAACATGATAAGGCATTAAGTCATATTTTTAAAGAATATGCTACTGTATAAGAAAACATTCATGAGATAATATTTAGTCTAAAACAAAAAAAAGTGAACATATAGTATGTAATCCATGTGCAGAGGGAAAAATTGAAATAACCTCATGTTTTTGTTTTTAAGAACAGCTTTATTGGAGGGGTGGGTATAGCTCAGTGATAGAAGGCATGCTTAGTTAGCATGCACAGGTCCTGGGTTCAAACCCCAGTACCTCTATTAAAATTTTTTTTAATTTAATTTTAAAAACTATTGAAAAAAACCCCTTCCTTTAAAAAAAAACTATTTTTACATTAAGCCTGTTTTCTTCGATTCACTCATCATCACATCACAAACTTATTATACATCTATTTTGTGCCAAGTAGTGTGTGCTGCTGACTAACAATACTTCTATAATCAGAAAAGATAGTGCTTAGAGTTAAGGCATTTTGGCAAGATTCTGTTCAGAATGATTGGAAGAAAAAGTTTGTGCTTTAATTTGATATTCCTTGCCACCTAAGACCTTTGTTTTCAGTTTCCTTCTGCAAATTGTAATAATGTTTTCTCTCAGAGGGATGGTGTTCTGGAGATTAAATAAAATAATAGAATGAGTATTCCATAAGGTTAAAAATATTTTACATATTCAAGAATTTAGTATTTTTAAAAGATCAGTTACCTGAAATTTTAATTCCAGAAAAAATATTTTAAATGATAATTATAAGTTATATTTAATTTTTTTCCATTTGACATCTTACCATTTTTATTTCTGTTTAGGCAGTTACATGTTATGGATGAAACACATGTTATTAATCAAGTGAAGGAAGATGTATGCTATGTGTCTCAGGATTTTTACAGAGACATGGATATTGCCAGGTATGTATAATGATAATCTAAAAACTGGAAAGTTGATTCTTGGGTAGTGTTACACATAGTTAAAATATTTCATAAGTCTCTATTTTGTTTTTCAGGTTGAAAGGAGAGGAAAATACAGTAATGATAGACTATGTTTTGCCTGACTTTAGTACAATTAAAAAGGGTTTTTGTAAGGTAATATTATTATTTTTTTAATTTATCTTTTTTTTTTGAAGCAGGGTAGGTAATTAGGTTTATTCATCTATTTATTTAATGGAGGCCCTGGGGCTTGAACCCAGGACCTCATGTGTGCTAGGCATGCACTCTACCACTGAGCTATACCCTCCCCCTTGTAAGGTAATTTTATAAATGCTGAATGATATTTCTTCAAGCAACCACTCCGTCAGATTTGAAAAGTATCTAGCTGGGATTGGCAGAGTCTTAGAGAGATGTTGATGACTGCCTTCCTGCCTGGTGGCCATTTCTTCAGGCACCAGTGTATAAATGATTAGTAAATATCTCTACTAAAGTTATTTAGAAAAAAATATCAGCTGAATGGGACATGGGACAAACCTGGAGATTAACAGTATCATTACCTATATTATGGTTAACCCTTTTCTGTTTCCTTAAGAATTAGTTTAAGTCCAGTTATAAGTTGGTTATTTGCCTGTGTGAATATTATTGACACAAGTGACGCAGGGCTGAATTATACTCATGTTTGGTCTGATATCAGATTGTAGTTGAAAAGGGCAAAATCCAGTACACTTTCAAAGTGTTGAGAGGCTGTTTATCTTGGTTGTCAAAACAAAGTAATTTCTCCCTATCTTTGATCAGCTCAGGTAAACTGTCAGTTCTATGTTTGGGTAAATGTGAAGTTTGCCCTTCTAGTTACTGGCTTGATGAGGACTGTTAGGACGTTAAAAATCTTTGGTCAGAAATTTAAGCACAAGGAAATATTTGCACTAGGAGACATTTATAATAATATTTGTTGCTGTATACTTAAAAAGTGAAAAGTTGGGAAGAGCTTAGATATCCATTAATGGAAGAAGAATAGATAAATTTTAATATATTCATATTATAAAATAAGCAGTGAAAGTGAAGTAGAGCAACAGCATCATCGGATAAATCTCAGAAATGTGTTTCTAAAACATTTAAAACACAATGATATCTAAAAGCAAGTTTTAGAAGTATATGTACCATTCCAAGGTATGCAGAGTAATTATTTATGTTTAGGGATTTGTAAGTATGAAGTAAAAGTATAAAAATGTATGTGAATGATAATACCAAATTTAAAGGGGGAATGTTAACTTATTTGAAAAGTTGCATTAAAGTGGTTGATGGATACATGGGTTTAATATAATTATTTATACTTCTTTATATGCCTGAAAGTAAAAAAGAAATTTCGGGGGGCTAGATTATTGAGGTGAAAAACAAATCAGAATTCAGAGTAGGCTACCCAGGGCCTTGTAAAAATGAAATCATCGTGTCATATCCTTAAAAACAAATCCTTGTGGAGGACTGAGCCTGACTTTCAGAAGTCAGGAAATTGGGACAGATTATGGGATCAGGTTGTCTGGACATGAACCAGGGAGAGAAACTGGAAGCCCATGTCCCACTTAGGATATGGAAGGTGTATTTTTTTCTTTACAAAACAGGGAAAACTGCTCCAAACATACAGATACCAAGCCTCTTTCTCATTAGGCACATTTGATCATCCTCATATTAGAGCTGATTAAAACACTCCAGAGATAAAAAACTTTATGGAGAGTTTACGGCACTCATAGAGTTAATGGTGGTGCTAAAGTAATCCGTAATTCTACAGGGATGGACCCTGTGTAAAGTCTCAGTAATTCCCAGCTTTTCCAAACCTGACTAAAAATCACCTGGGCCACTTGAAGAACAATTGGTATCCATATTCTCAGTTCCTGTCCCTGGAAATGCTGAGTGCCTAAGTTTGAAAACTTAATCTTAAGAAAAGAAAAACTCTATTCCAGTTGATTTAACTATCAACTAGGTTTGGAAATCTTTATCTTTTTTACAATGTAGTTCTCTCCTGCCCTGCAAATGACAGCCTATCAGTTTATTAGTTTCCTCCTTGCCATGTCATAAGTCTCATTTTCTCAATCCTGCACCTTACATAGTGAGCTAATAGAGGTGTGGTTATTCATTCCCCCAGTTGATGTTTATTTCAGCCATAATGCCTTAATCTTTACTTTGTCAATGTTAGAATTTATACCTTATTCACAATGCATGTTAAATTGTGTATCTCTTAATGATTTTTAAGATTTAGAAATAGTTATATTTTGTATACGTTAGGATTACTCCTGAAATGTATTATTTTAAATTTAGTACTTGATTAACTTGTTTTCACTGTTGTGTGATAATCAAAATCTTTGATGAGAGCTGATAAATATTTATGAAATTAGAAAAACAATACTATAAAATGAAAAGAATTACATGGGTGCCTTTATAGTTAGGATATGTTAAAACTTGGACCTTGATACGTTATTCAGGAATATTTTTAAATACTCAGGAAAAACTTACAATCTTGATTTTCTAGTATTGATGGTAGTAACAATAATAATAAGGTCTATAATATTATTACTGATTACAACTGATTAGAAATCCAAGTTTTATTTCTTATCAGAAAGAGGTCTACTGAAATAATAATGAATGCTTGGCTGATCTAAATTGATAAAATTTTCCTCATAAATAATAATGTCCACTTTCAGCAGAGCCATTGTAATTTAAACTGATGATTTCTTTCATGGTGCCAAAGTGAAATTTATGAGGATTGTGCAGTAATCATGGCCTGCATTGACTAAAATAGCACCTCCCAGCAGCCCTTATAAATTCATTTGTCTATGTCTAAAAAATCTTTTTGGAATTGTAATCTTAAAAACAGAAACTTCTTGTAGTTCCAGATTACATATTAACAATTAATGGCTTTAGAGCTAATATTCAGCAAGTATAGCTAGTTCTGGATCTTTCTCCTAGTTGGATATTTGATCTTGGATCAGTCACATGATCTTCTTTTATTAAATCAGGGCTGTGTACTAGATAACCTCTCATGTTTTGTCAGCTGAAATTCTCCAAGTCTACCTCTGTCTCAGGTTATTTTGAATGTTGACAAAATGAGTTATACCCTTTACACTCAAGCCAATGTCACTTTTAAATGAATTTGTAGCTTTATAGGATATATTTTCCATTCTACCTGAGAAGGAAGAATACTTTATCTGTGAAGGAATAATAATATTCTCTTTGCTAGTGTAATAATTTTAATTGGGATTTGCGGTTTTCCTCATTTTTCCTAGAATGTTGTGAATACTGTGTAACTTTTAGGATGTTTTTACTAAAAAATAATGTCTCAAGCATAGAATTTCCAAGTGATAGAAATTAGAATCATTCCTATCCAGGTTAAGAGAGGCAATATAGTGGAATGAATAAATTGTGTGTCCTTAGGTTATTAGATGATGATCCTGAGCAAGTCACATAACCTTACTGACACCAACTGCATCATTAATAAAAGGGAAATATGCCTACCTTACAAGGTTGTATGAGAGTTCAGTGGGTTAATTTATGTAAAATGCCTAATACAAACACCACATTGTTGGTTTGCATCCCATTATTCAATAATTTATTGAATAATTATTGTGTACTGGGTG
Organism: Camelus bactrianus; assembly: GCF_048773025.1. Taxonomy (NCBI): domain Eukaryota; kingdom Metazoa; phylum Chordata; class Mammalia; order Artiodactyla; family Camelidae; genus Camelus; species Camelus bactrianus. The sequence continues at coordinate 35,572,007 of NC_133550.1, read as the reverse complement.
CTATGCTGTGCTGAGTAGTGCGGGTGTGATGGCGAACAATGCAGAATATGAAGGATAATATAGGTTCTAGTAGAGAATACTGGAGGGACTTTTTATTTGGGAGTCAGAAAAAGCCTAAGGAAGCTGAAATCTGAACAGAGAGTATATGACTGATTACATTAAGGAATCTAGAATATTCTTTATATATTTTAAGTTATTAATATTTGTTTTCAGGTATTTGAAGTATTTTTATAGTTAAGTAAAGGATTGGGACAAACTGTTACAGGAGTCAGTTGAAGTGAACGTCTGTAACTGAATCCAGAAGAGCCGATGATTCTTAGTAAAATTGAGAGGGACCATTATTTTAATGATGTAGAATGTTATAGGAGGAGATTATTTTTTCCAGCCCCTTCAGGAGCACAGCTCACAGAGTGGGTGGGTTAGAAAATAAATAAAAGAACTTCAGTGATACAGTCCATGTATTTGCTTAAAGCATTTGGAAACTGATTTTGAGTAGAAATTGAATAAATAATAAATTTATAGGCTTTTTGTATAAAGGAAGGGGGAAATCCTAATAGAATAAAACCAGTGTCCAGTAAACACCTAAGACAGGGTTAGAGTGAAAGTAGATAGTGGTAGAGACATAAGATACAGTGTTTTTCATTTAAAGTATGTTCTTTGTTCTTTAGAAACTGAAATCAGGCTATTATAGGTAGATTATGAAGATCCCTCTCCTCTGTTCTTTTCTTTCTGTTTTAAAATGTGTGGAATAAATCCAGATCATCTTTAGGGGAATAGCTATATTAGTGTCAATAATTGTTTACTTGGGTGGTTTAAGCAACAGAAGAGAAGGCTACATTTTTCTAACTTTTGAGAATCCTGAAACTTCCAAAACATTGTTAATCTATTAGTATCACACATTATTAAATGTTATTAGTCATGTGAGCTAGATAATGTAGCTTAAACATTTTATTTTTTTTTTTCTTTAAGCCAAGGGAAGAGATGGTGTTAAGTGGAAAATATAAATCTGGGGAACAAATTCTTCGTCTGACCAATGAGAGATTTGCTGTTCCAGAAATACTCTTTAATCCTTCTGATATAGGCATTCAAGAAATGGGAATTCCAGAAGCTATTGTCTATTCAATTCAGAACTTACCTGAAGGTACATACATAAAGTATTGGGGAATAATGATATTTTAAAAAATCATAGGCTCTAAAAAAAACAAAACATAGGCTCTATGAGCCCTAGAGAAGTTACCTGTTTCTTCTAAATAAATTCAGTAAATGGCGAGTCTGTTTTATTTGCAGATTTCCAGGTACAATAATGTACTTGATTAATTCTTACTTTATTGGTCCTAGATTACAGATTTGATATAGGAAAAGTAATTATAGTCTATTTAAAGTTGAAGAAATTCATCTTTCTATGAGTATTAAACTTCTATATCCATTTTAGAAGAGTTTTAAGCGAAATTTGGACAGAATAGACATTTATAATTTAACTATTTAATGGTTTTTACCTGTTGATGAGACTGGTTTATTCTTTATTTTATTTATTTTGTTTTTTTGTTTGGGGTTTTTTAGACTGGTTTGTTCTTTAAATAGTGTTTTAGAGTTTAGGAGTACTTTTATATCTTGAAAGTGTCTTCCGAGTTCTTAGGAAACAGTCTAGGCATTGGAGAAAATCTAGCACATACAATGTCCTTTCCTCCCATTAAAAAAAAAGAATGAAAAAGAAACTAAATAATGCCATCACCTTAATATAGTTATTTCACAGATATTTTCATATCAGTATTTCATATTGATGTCATATTTTATATAAAGTTGCAGTCAAGACATATAAAACATTTTGTACTGCACTGTTTTAATGTATATGAGACTCAGATGTTAATATAAAGGTACTCTTGTTTTGTGAACAGAAGCATCAGGTGAAGGATGGCCAGTACCTATTAATTCCTGATAAATTTCCTAGTGGTGCTTAGTAGCCTTTTAATACTGGCTTATCATATCATGTTATATGTTTGTTATCATGTACCTTACTGAGTGTAGAACATAAGATTCTTTAAATATTATTATAGATTGAGTATCTTCCACTATCAGTTTTAATTATTGCATAATCAATATATGTGTCTCACTGAGATAACATGGAAACTTGGAATCCCAAGTTAAAATGTCATGAAAAACCTTTTCATCTTTACACTAGCTAACAGTCTCAGGCTACATAGAGACTTCCTCCATTTTAGGAAAGACCAGTTTTAATTTTCAAATGCCTGCCTCTAGAATTTTACTCATTTATGCATTGCTTACATGTATATATATATAGTAAATCACTAGTAGTTCAGCCCCTTCACCTTAGCCTTCCTTTTAAAGATCTGTAAGATCATACTTCTGTTTAATATGTTTATTTGTAGAAATTATAACCTCATTACAAAATCTTAGAAATTATATAATTTATATGGTTATAAAAAATTACGGTTTCTTAGTAATTTTAATCCCTAATTGCTTTACCTTTGCCCTCATCCCTATTTTTCCAGAAAGATAAGTAAATAGATTTTCTAATGCTTTTCTCCTTTCTCCTTTTTTTTTTTTTTTTTTTTTTGTTTTTTAAAGAAATGCAGCCACATTTTTTTAAGAACATTGTTTTGACAGGAGGAAATTCCCTTTTCCCGGGATTTAGGGATCGGGTTTACTCAGAAGTTCGATGTCTCACTCCAACAGATTATGATGTTTCTGTTGTGCTGCCTGAAAAGTAAGTGTTGGCTTAGAAACAAAATATGGAAGTTGGTTTGTAGATAAAATGGTCTATAGGGAGACTCGAGTTTAAAGCTAGTTCTACCACGTCGGCAAGTTTATTTCACGTTTGGGATTCTCATTTTGCTTTTCTTAAAAAATGAAATGATAAACGTAACATTTCAGTTATGCAAATTACCAGCCATAATGGTTGGTACACAATGGGTACCCAGTTAATATAAGATCATTTCCCTATAGTAAACCAGTCTTCATTCCTGAGATTTTTACAGGCAAAGCAGTTAGGTTATTAATGTATTCGATTCATCTGAGATGTGTCATTTCTTGAGAGTTCCTATCAAGAATAGAAGTTAAAGAATTTAACCATTGAGATAAGTTATGTCAATTCATAAGTTGTTTTGGGATGTTTTAAAGTAATTTAAAATAAACTTTTACATTTAACTCACCTTTTACCCCCTAATTCAGACTGTTTTATATATACCCTCTACCCTGTTTTGTGAGAAAAAGTCTATATCATTTCTACATTGGTGGTAAAAAAAATTAAGATAGAATTTTAGAGCTGTGAGAAAGGCTTACAGAGCATCCTGTTCCGCATACTTTGTAAATAAACAAAGGCTCATGAGTTGGCAAAGGCCTTATGATAAGTTAATAGTAGTTACCAGGCTAAAATCCATTTCTCTTTACCTGGAGGCAGGTGTTCTTACCAAATACATATCTAAATAATGCCCCTCTCCCCTCCACTGTTTTAAGTGGCAGAGTTGTAAACATGAGCCCACGTACATGACTTCCAGAGTTTTGTTTTAAAGCTTAAGTAGAATTTTTTCAAAGTTAATAGCAATTAATAAGAAAGCCTTCATCTGATCACTTAATGTTACAGCTGTCAGATAAAAGAATAAACTTAGATATTGGAATGATTTTTTTATCAGCCTTAATGGTCAAATACTCCTTAGAATATGAAGCAGTTGGATTTTTATCTAAATTTTAAGTGCAAGTCGTGCACACGTTACAGGCCAAGGGATCTGCAGAAATAGTTTTTATTTCTTTATTCATCAAATCTTTATTGTCTATCTACTGTTTTAATAGATAGGTGAGCTCTGATTTTACTTACTGCTTGTATCCTACCCTATAACTATTTATCAGGCATTGTGTTTTCTAAATGTCTCATTTATTAGAGGCAACAGAATATAGCAGCAAAAGCACAAACTGTGTGAAAACAGTTTCAGATTAAATCCTCGTTGAACTCTTAACTTCTCTGAACCTCATTTTCCAGATTTATAAAATGGGAGTTGTAATAGCTATTTCATGTGTTTCTGTGTGAATTAATGAGATGACTTATCTTTGCCACATACAGAAGTTAGACTCAGTTATGACAGTGTTTTTCCTTTTATGCATTTTTGATCTTTTGCTTGTATTCTTGTTTTTTATTAGAAGCATAAGGCCCATAAATACAGGGCACAGGGGAAAAAAATTAAAACTTACTTGTAGTGGTGACCATGGTTTCTTTCTGAGTTTGCTTTACTCCTATTAAGTTTATGCTTATTTTCACACATTAAATGATTTGCTGTTAAATCAAATTGGGTAGAGACTGCCACATTTTTGTTACTAATTAATGTTTCTGTCATTTCAGTTCTGTAAAATCATCTGGGTTCATTTATTTGACCTTTATTTTTAGCCCTATTACTTATGCCTGGGAAGGTGGAAAATTGATATCAGAGAATGATGATTTTGAAGATATGGTGGTAACAAGAGAAGATTATGAAGAAAATGGACATAGTGTCTGTGAAGAGAAATTTGATATTTAAGAAACACTTCTGAAAGTTTTGAGATTGTAACAAAGGTTTAATTTCAGTGTTCTTTTTAAAGGAAGTTAAGGACCTGGGTTACCTTTCGTCCTAAGATAAAAGTCTTGCACTTATGTAAATTCTTTGATCCATGGCTAATTTTCAGAGGTTTCTTAGCTAAGTTGTTAAGTAGACTGTAACTCAGCCCAAATTTTCACTTAGGAGCTAGACTTACTATAACAATGCTTATGCTTTTTCTGAGAGTAGGTTATCTTTCATTAGAAGATGAAAGAGTGAATGTGTTTTAATTCTTCAGAGTTGAAAGCACAAATTTAGCTGTCTCACTGGTTAGCTTTCCTTAGAAGGTAGTTTTGAGACTAGGAATTGGCCAAAGTGTTTTCTTTCTTTCTTTTAGAACTAAGTATTTTATTTTTAAATTGTCATTTTTATTTATATATACTGAAGTTGGAGAAACTAATCTGTCCGTGTTTAATGTTTTTTTTTAATGTTTATTTTTTACTTAGTGTAAGTTTGAAAGAATGGAGACCAAAGCCAATTTATTAAAGTATTTTTGGTCACTACTGTGTTGGAGAAACATATTATTTCACTCATAAAAATACTGTACCATTTTTAGGATAAACAAATTTGAAGTTAACTTGGGATTATTAAAACTCTTGATACAAATGTTAGTGTTTAGTTTTTAAAACTCTTAATCAAAGTAAGCGTATTAAGGTATTAAGGCTACAGCTTTCCAATTTAAGGAAACAGCTAACAGAAACATTAATGAATGGGTCAGGTAATAAATGGATTGCTTCTCTGATTGCAAACAGTAGAAACTCATTTGGGCTATACTGAGCAAAACAAATTTTATGAGCAAGACAGAGGACAGCTCATAAAAATCTAAGAAAAAGCTGGACCAATAGCCTTAGGAAGAATAAAAACCAGGATAACCTTAGGGATCTAGGTAACAGTAACTGAGGGACAATCCTTGTAAGGCCCTGCCATCAAAATATCTCTGCTTCTGTATTTTCAGTCTTGTGTCATTGTGCTCATGAATCAAATTTCCACCAGTCTCTACCCTAGCTAGGATCATGTGCCTACCCCATGGCGTCAGGGGCTTTGACAGCCTTATTAAGATAGCCTAGAGTCAAAGAAGGTGGTTTCCCAGGGGAAAGATAAGGTCAAGTGACAGATGCTGGGCAGGGTGAAGGAGCTGTCTACTACAATTATGTTTGGATTATAAGGACAGTCTCTGACTTACAATGATTTCTTAATGAAGACTTAATGATTCTTCAACCTACAATGGTGCAAAAGCAGAATGCATTCAGTAGAAACCATTCTTCCAACTTTGAATTTTGATCTTTTCCCGGGCTAGCAGTATGTGATATGTTACTCTTTTGTGATGCTGGGCAGCGGCAGTCAGGCATGCAATCATGAGGGTCAACAGCCAGTACGCTTACAGCCATCCAGTACCCATGCAACCATTCCATTTTTTTTCACTTTCAGCACAATATTCAATAAATTACATGAGATATTCAAGACCTTATTATAAAATAGGCTTTATGTCAGACAATTTTGGCCATCTATAGGCTAAAGTAAGTGTTCTGAGCATGTTTAAGGTAGGCAAGGCTAAGCTATGATGGGGTAGGTGAGGTGAAGTAAATGCATTTTTGACTTAATGATATTTTCAGTTTATGAAGATCTGTATTGGGTTAGGGCCTGTCAGTCCTAGACTTGATGAGCTAGTTGCACTCCTGGTTATTACAGAGTTGCAAATTGATTGTATTTGTGTGATACCCAAGTAGTAGCATATATTCCGTGGAGAGTGTAGCAAAAAGATGCTGGTGGCATAAAAGAAGTTTTTGCAACCGTACAGTGTAACAGTGTAACTGTGCTAGAATTTCAAGGTGATGCAGTTAGAGGTATAAAGGCAAGTCCCCATTTAAAGGGCTTTCCTTGACTTACCAGGACCTCATTCTGGACAGGCAGAATATTATCATTGCCAACCACGGTGTTTTTCATATGTAGAACTGGGGCATTCCTCAAAGCTGCATTCCCAAAATATGCCCTAACTGGAAGTCTCCTATTATGTTTTGCTGAAAATAATGTGTCTTTGCATACTTACTACAGTAAACTAATTTCTTTATTCAGTTAGGTCTCATAGTGTTCACTTTTGAGACACTAAAAATCCATTTGTGAAATTAATGAACACAGATCCTAATCCTTTAGCATTGAAGCTCCCATCAGTTTTAACACCTGCCTAATTTTGAAACTTTGTTGCTAGAGATAATATTTTAATATACAGTAAGTTGACTTCAAAGAGGACATTTAACATTAGCTCTAAATAATAACAAAGGTATCTATTATTTTGGAAAGATATTAAAGATCTTAATTTGAGATTCATAGAAGTAGAGAACTTACGCACATTAGAGTTTACGATTTTTTTTTATTGCAAACTGCATGCATGGAAACAATGTTCCAGCATTGGCCATGCATAATATACACCTTAAGACAATAGAGTATTAGGATCTACATCAAGGACTAATTAAGATAGGATACCCTCTCAAACACTTTTCTATCTGCATTTTGCATTTTTTAATTCAGTGGTCAGTGGACATAGTAAACTAACCATGTTCACCTACTTCTCTACCTGTCCCAAATCCCTTTAAACATGGAGGAATGCACAGGGAACACTTAATTCAATGCCATTTGTGATACATTATTTCTCAAGCTGGGTTGGTGGGCACATGGGTATTCATTATATTAGGATCTCTATTGTGTTCATGAAATTGTTCATATTTTCATACTACATTTTGATAGAAGAGTAAATCCTTAAGTGGACTCTGAGAAACAAAGAAAGATGCCACTGATAAATGTGGAGGAATTTCTAAAAGATGGAAAACAAATGGGATTAGATTGTTAGAGAAACAAGAAAACCTATGCCCAGATCAGGGCAGGAGAAAACTAGTAAAGACGTAAGAACGATTCCAGAGGCATTTTAATTCAGGACAAATAGAGTAGGAAATCATGGATAAGCCATTAAAAGAATGAACTGGAAACAGCTGAGCCCTACTCCCTTTCTTAAAATTGATGTTCAGCGGTAAGAGAGTTGAAGTGTAAGGGTTGGAGAGAAACAGAATAGAACCTGAAATAATGTCATATCTGCTAAGAGCATCAGTAAAAAAAAATAATTTTTTTAAGGAAACACTTGATTGTAGCTCTGATCTCTGGCTAAAGACAAGAGTTTGGACTTACTAGAATTCTGACAGGGCAGGGCTCCAGGGAACTTAGCACACCTTTCTCCTGCCAGGAAAGTCACCATAATTGAACTTAGATTCACAGACAGGTCAACAGGAATTCATAAGTGGGAAAAAAATGAACAGATAACCAAGCATTAAACATCTGAAGGATACTTAACACTCTAAAAGAGGCACCAAACAACAATCAAGAACGAACCCTTAAGGAATAAAATAAAAGAAACCTTGTAAGTAATATTCTCTTAAGAGGTTGGTGAGGCAGTTGCATCTATTGCAACAAGAACAGGTTGCTATAACAAAGACAGATATTAGAAATTAAAAATAGGATTTCTTATGCTTACTTGATGAGTTGAACTGCAGAAAAGACACTACTAAAGACTGAAAAACTAAGCTAGGGGAATTTTCCTGGAATGTAGTGTAAGTGAGCAAGCACTGGGATGGCAGCGAAGGAGGCTAAACAACATCCAGTGTATAAGCTATGTTGGCTAGTGATACAAGAACCTTCCTACAGAAGAGGCCTTTTGAAAAGCCTCCACCTGGCACACAAATATCCTCCCACTTGGGGCCTATTCTGAGATGTCCATCCACATACTTCTTTCCTAAAGCTTCTAGTTCCCAGGTTTCTTATCCTGTGGTTTTCAAGTCTCTGATCCTCTAGTCAAACCATTAGCTGTCATCTCCAATCATATCTTTATGCAAATTGAACAACTAGAAATGCTGCTCTCAGTTCTGCTCTCTGGGATCATTTCCCTTCCCAGTGCAGGTTAGTCTTGCCCAGCGGCGTGCCATGTCAAGCGGAAGTGGTCTATACAAGATTGGATGCAGGATGGTCAAGTAAATTCCATGAGCTCACAGAGCATTTACTCTTACTGCACTGTTTACCCTTCCCTCAACTGACATCTGACCTCGTGGAGGTTCTCTTAAGACCAAAGAGAAAAAATTCAAACCTGGTTTATAGGTGGTTATGCAGGTTATGGCTGGCACCAGCCAGAAGTACAATGCTGGCATAGATGAAATGTTGAATTATTATACCTGTAAATGAAGAGTTGCCTAATAGTATCACTGGTCACAGAGTTGTTAAGTGACAGAGTCGGAACTGCAGTAGCAATTTTTTGGTTTTTATGTTCAAAAATCTTGTTAGCACACAAGGAAGTGCATAATAAAAGTACTTCCAAATCCATCTGTAGAGAAGAGAGAACAAGGAGGAAAAATTTCCAGATAAAAGTTCTCAAGAATCACATTCAGTCTTGAACATTATTTATTTATATAAATTTTAAGAGAAAAGTTTTATCTCAACATTATCTCTTCAAGTTAAAAAATCTTTTATTTACCTGGATAGTACCCAAGAATACGAATAATCTAAGAAATTTAAGCAGAGTCTTAAGCACTATGAATCAGGATGCTAATTGTCACGAATATACGTTACTGAATATTCTAACAGGAGGTAAGCTTTTCAGTGATTGGAGATGGATTTTATTTATATAGAGAAAAAAAATACTTTGCCCATAATAAGTCCCTCAAAAAGGGTTAGCCTAAAATTGAGTGACAATGCCCTTGGAAATTCTTTTTAAGCCTAATAACTGTATGGAGCTGTCACTAGGTGGAGTGGCACTGCTGGGATGGGAATTTCTCTTTAGGAATTAATGCTTCAGAACCTTCAAAAAGCCATACAGTAGAAGCCAATTTTTCTTTGTAAACAAGTTTAATGGACAGTAGTGTATATGGTGATCAAAATAGGGAATGTTATTCCTCCACTAGGGAATGTTATCATTCAATTTAATTAAAAGACCTTTCAAGTATTGCTGAACAACTCTTCTATTTCTATTTCTAAGTTGGATTTTACCATAATCTAGGGAACTCGCTAACATTTTCTCTTCTAAACCCAAATAGGTCAGGTAGTAAAACCAGGTCTCTGACTCCAGAGTCGTACCCTTTTACCTATTACACCACACACTCCCTTGTACCTTTGATATTTCTGGTCCTATCTTATAAATACAACTCTATGCATGTATTTTTTTATTCTAGAGATTAAAAGCAAAACAAAACTAAGGCTCAGAAGGAAGACATTTGCCTAAGGTTGTAAGTACTCTTCTGAGCAGCAGATCCAGGGACACTAATATCTTTAACGCATTTCTCAATGTGCCAGCCGTTCACAGTGAAAGCGACCAATTCCCCACCTGATTCACATGGAACATTAAAATGAAGAATTTTCTAATAAGGGGACCCACCCCCCCACACACACCCTTCAAAAGGAGGGTTTGGCTCCATGTTTCCAGTATTTTCCTGTCTTTGTAGAACCATTATCTCAGGTCTTTTACTGGAAGTATATTAATTTCCTCTCCAACTCAAAATAATGACACAGATTAGGACAGTTTTATCTTCTAGTGTCAGAATTGTCTTACTTTGTTTTTTGTTTTGTTTTAAATGGCAGGAACTCAGAATTCATCTATCCAATGCCCTTATTTTAACATAGCATCTGAACATTTGGACTAACCACAAAGTAAAAGCAAACTTTGGAAAAAATATAAATATATGTCAATAAGGGCCTTCAGTATATTCTCTGAAGACAGAGAATAAATAGTGTTGATTCTCTAACTCAGTGGTTTTTACTGTGCTTGGGCCATAATCCTCTTTGGGAATCTGGTGAAAGCTATGGTTTCTCTTCCTAGAAAAATGCCATAAGCATATATACATAAAACACTCCATACAGTCTCAGAAGGTACACTGTACTTCAGCACCCTGAAATCTTTTCACAGAATCTTAGTTGAGAACTTTGACTCTAGGCATTCAAATTCAAGACAACTGATAAGAGTTTTTGTACAAAAAGATAAAACCGATGACATAAGTATGTATTTTTTCCAGTACATGATATACACTTCTCTTTCCTTGTGATCAAGGCATAAATTAAGACCACAAAAGAATATATTTCTGTGTAATTTTCAACAGGGATTGAATCCTCAACCTATGTCACATTGAAAGAATGATACCATAAAGTAAACTCAACAACTTACAGAGGAGAGAAGGAGGGAGGGAGGGATGAAAGAAGAAAGCCAAACAGAAAGAAGAAAACCATAAAATACTATATGAACTAAAAAAGAACTATGGAAGGCAAAAATCATGATTTTACATATTTGTGAACTTTAAATTTGTGGCTTTTAAAATCTTCCACTTTATAAGTCTTACTCACATAATTCACAGCATTTAAGTTACAGTAGCCTAAGGGGGTAGCTTAAAAATAATATATAGTAAGGAAAATGGGTGCTTGCTTCAGAGAACTCATGTATGAAATGTTCTTTTTTTTGTGGAAAAAAATTCTAAAGAAATTAACTGTACCAGATCCCTAACAATAGCAGCACATTTAATAAGAGATTTTAGCAGCATTATAATTAAGTGAATTGGCATATTTAACTTGTATTCCTTTTTAAAGTTAAACGCATCCTTAACTTTTTTTTTTAGGATCTACTCTCTTAGTAACTTTCAAATATAAAATACAGTATTATTAACTATAGTCATTAGGCCGTACATTACATCCCCAGGACTTATTTATTTTATGACTGGAGGTTTGTACTTTTTGACCACCTCCCTTAACATATTTTAAGCATGATTACACATAATTACACTTACAATGCTTAGAGGCTATCCTGTCTCTGAAGTGTAAGATGGCAGTTTGAGAAAACCATTCAGAGGAATTCTTTATATTTACAGATTATAGTTTCTTCTCCCAGAAATGTTAATGCAAAGCTTCTGGATGGTGTTTTTGAAATTCCTTAATTAATTTCTTTTTTTGTTTCAAAGTGATATTGGGATTACTATTAATCTCTAGTGCCAACTGGTGAAGGTATTGACTTGTCCTTTCCTTTTGTTTTTCAAATTCCTTGTATGTTAAGCGTTGGCAAAATGTGAAGCCTTAAAAAAAAAGTACAATTAGAAAAGCAAGTTAAAAAAACTTGAAAATGTACTTATCCAAATTGGCCATATGCTGGACTTATTTTTTTCCAAAATACGGTAGATAATATTAATTATGCTCATATTTTCTTTGCTTCAGAGTAATACTGTTTCTTTACACACGTTCTATCCTTTAGCAAAACATACATAGTCTTATTTTACATATATTATTATTTTTGATCTCCAAAATAAGCCCATGAAGTAGGAGAACCAAGGACTACTATCCCAGTTTCAAGATGAACACACAAGGAATTAAGTGACATGGATAATAAATTGGAGGTGCAGGGGAGGAAAAAGTTTTCTTTGATCTTCTTAGGGTCCCTGGCTGGGTTTGACAAGTAAACTGACAAAGACAGATAAAGAGGAAAAGAGCATACACTTAATCTAAGTTTCACGTGACATGGGAGCCTTCATAAGGAAATGAAGACTCAAAGAAACAGACCTATGTACTTGTATGCTAGGTTTGATGAAGGCTGCACAGTCCTGGAGGAATGTGATAGGTTAAGCAGCATGACATAATTGTGATAAACTAAGGGAATCTTAGCAAGGCCTGTTTGTTCAGATCTTCTTGGTGTCCTTTGTCTTCAGAGATAAGAATACTCCTTTCTCTGGGTATAGGGAGGGCATCTCTCATACAGGGTTGAATAGCCTGCTTCAGGGATGAAGGGTGAGGAGGGCGTAGGTCAGAGGGATCTTCCTGCTTTTGCCATTTTCTCAAACTCCTTCAGCTTAAAATAGTGGATGTGTCAAGTACTGTATTTTGGGGTAGTGTGTCCTGAACCCTATCAGAAGTATGTTCAAAACATGAACAAAGAATTTCATGAAAATGACCACTGTTTTTTCACTGCTCTTCGAGCTGTGTTAGCCTGTTCAGTCAACCAAGACTCTGCCTAAGCTGAGCTACTGAAGAGGATGCCCTAGGGCTCCACGCATATCAAAACAATCCTCAACTAGGGTTAACCTTTGAAATCCTAAAGTCCATTAATATTAAAGAGCTTGCCTATCTTCACTATGATGGCCTTCACTTAAACACACCTATGGTGATATTCTGAAATTACACTGCCTCTGAAAACTTAAAATTCGACACCCAACTCTTTACTGAGAATCTATTATCTTTCATGTAATAACATAATAATAGCTTACAATGAATGCTTCCCATGTGTCAAACTTTTTGTACCTTTTCTCATTAAATCATCAATGTTCTAAGGTGTAGGTACTATTATTATCAGCCCTGCCTTATTGATTACAAAAAAAAAAAAAAAATAGAAGGTTGGACCGCATGGCTAGCAAGGGGCTAAGCTAGGATCTGAACCTGGGACTGTGTCCCATTCCCAGGGCTTGGGGATCTTTACCACTACACTATACTGCCTTTAGCTCTGTTACAATTCTCATCAGTCTGAACATCAACCACTGATGTGCTGTTTTTCTTTGTTCATCATCTCTTTTTTCCCATCCTGAGTCAGACACATACATGAACATCTGAACCACTTTCTCACTAATTTGTGTCCTCAAATCTTTTGCATTCTTATCTTTCTGCAAAACTTGATAAAGCAAAATTTCAGATTTTAATCAATGCTTGAATCTACCTTTCACACTTGGATATTCAAGTAAATGAGTTCTGCTGAGAAAAATTATACTGTCCAAATTGGCATCACAAAAATTTGTAACCTACTTCATCTAGGTGCTCAGAGTTACTCAACAATCCATTTATGTGTCTTCTTGCAACTGCTTTTCCCATTTCCCAGTCTATTTCAAACTATTCCCTTTTTCTAATGTCATCCATTCAGTGGTTCCCCTACAACTCTCAGACAATAGGGTCTCTTCCTCCTACTTTGCCAAGGAAAATGGATTCATCACTTAATGATCTCCTTCAACTTTCTACCTGGGAATACACATTTATTTAGATCCACATACACTGTCAACTTTACTCCAATATCCCCACTCTGTTCCAGGCAAACTCTTGGTTCTGTTCCCTTGAACACACTTCTTCCTGCCTCCTCTGGGGCCTGGCTCCATCAGTCATCTCTTTTTATCTTTTATCTTCAATATCCTTTTTCTTCTGCCTTCCTCTCAGCTGGTCATTATGCTCAAATCTCTGACTTGACTTAGCATTGTCCCGGTTTCTCTCTTCCCTTCTTATCATAGATCCAACCTGGCTTTTGCCTCTGGAGGTGATAAATCAGTTCTTGTTAATTGACTCCAGATAGTCAGGGACAGTCCTGATCTGTTGCCACATGGAATCCTCCTCTTTAAAATGTTACATTTCCTTGGCTTCATGGGCACGACTTCACCTCATTCCCCTCCTAATATTTCTTCTCTATCTCAGTCATAACTTGCTCTTTACTCACCCATTGACTATTAGTGTCCCTTAATGTTTTATCCTGGACTTCTTATATTACTCAACATAGTCTAAATAACCTCAGTTTCCACATGTTCCCAGATACTAGCTTTAGTACATATTTCTCCCCTGAACTTCAAAATTGCACATCCAGTTGCTCTGCTGAAAATATCAGTCAGGATGCCCTGCATGTATCTTCAATCAAGGGGCAAAACAGATTCAATCATCTCCTTGAACACATTCCTCTTCCCCTGTTTTTTATCTGAATTGGTGGCAGTCACCCCATCTGGAAACTTGAGAATTATCTTTGAGTCATCTTTCTCCCTTACCCCCAGATGCAATCAAGTGTTGGTTGCCACTTTTACCTCCTAAATATTTCTCAGACCTGTCCTCTCCTCTCCATCTCTCTTGCCTCTGTCACTGTACAGGCCTACACGAGTTCTTGCCTGGACTATTGTGGTCTCCTAAGAACACTGCCTCCAGTCCCCTTGGCCAACCCATCCTCGGAACTGCTGCTAAGCACTCTCTATCTAAAATATAAATCTAGACATATCACTTTTTTAAAAATTAAAAAATGCCTACCCAACTGCTTAGTGAATTCCTTAGTTGCTAAACGAGGCCCTTCAAGATCTGTCCTCTATTTCTCTAGTTTCAATTCCTGCCACCGCTCAACTATAATTTCTAGCCAGTACTTATTTTGCTCAGTGTTCCTCCTGTCCAGAGTATCTTTCCCTTCTCCACTCCCTTGATTTAGCTAGTATCTAGTTCTTTAAGACTAGGCATTATCTCCACAAGCCTAGCCTGATATCTTCAAAATAGGTCAGTCCCCTTCCTTCAGTCTTCCATAACCTTCTCTGGCTTGAATCTATCCCTGTTATATTTTATTGTGATTGATTTAGAAATGGTTGCCTCTCTCATATATCAATTCTTTCACTGTATTACTTTATTCAACCAATATCTATTGATATCTATATCTAACATGTGCTAGTCACTTTGAACATTGGAACGTAAACTCACTGCAAGCAGGGGCATTATCTCATACATCTTGTATTTTTCGGTCCTTATACAAAATCTGGCACATGGATATTCAAATAATGTTTAGTGAATAATTGAATGGATGGATGGATGAATATTTGATGTCAGGAACATTTAAAATCAACACAAGAGTTTCAAGTGATCAATTCAAGTATGGGGAAAAGAGCATACAACACAAAACAGAGTTCAATTAAGTTCAATTAAAAATTCATTTAAGTTGTATACTGATATAGTCTGACAATTTTACTGAATAAGGGATAAACTTCAAGAAGAGACAAAATAGTTAAGCTATTTAGGGAAAAATATTATCAGATAACTCTTCACTTGAAGCACAAGGTACTGTGGGAAGCACTTATTATATTCATTATCTCCCTTTAAAGCATAGTGTTGAGTGAATGTTGAATGGAAATAAATATTAAAATGCCTACAATCTCTCCATTTTCCTCAAAAGCCAAAAATAATGAAAAATTGAATGTTAAAAGCTAACACAGTAATGACAGCCAAATGAAGTCTGTCTTGATTAATATAAAAAGATTCCAGATGCTAGGTTCAGAATACTTCGTTAGTATCACTGTTTGACTACATCAGACAGGATGCATGTGGCCCCATACCTGTTGCCATATGCCCTATGCTCAAAGAAGGGAATGAGAGAAAATGGCATCCATTAGCTAAGAAATTCCAAGTAGTTCAGGCAAATAAATGTATACCTATGCTGTGAATGTTTTCCTAGAAATTAGTAATGCCCTAGAAACATTTTTAAAGAAAGAAATGCTACCTACATTTCTAGTTGGCCAAGTTACTTAATCTCTCTAAGTTTCAGTTATTTTACCTATAAAATGGGATAATAATGGCTACGTAACAGATTATTACATAGAACAAATAATTTCATAAGTCCATGTTAGTGCTCAGCAGTGTCTCATAGATAGTAGGGCTCAATATTACTGTCAACTAATTTTAAACTTTAATAGTATTTAATATTTAAATAATAACAGCATAATTTAATTTATTATTTATAACAATACTATATTGTTAATATAAATACTAAATATTTAACAATCATGAGGTAGATACTATTACTTCCATTTTGTAGATGAGAAAGGTGAGGCACAAAGAGGTTAAATAACTTGCCCAGGCAACTTGGCCCTAGCACCCAAAGTTACATCTGTTACTTTATTTTGTCTCTCACATGACGATCCTAGAAAATTCGAACTTAAAATATTTTACAGTTTAAACAAATGTGAAATTATGGAATCAGATCAATTGCTATAAGACACTGAGTGAAAAGAATCATGGAGTCTATACAACTGAGCTGGGGAGGGGTTTAGGCTCCTCTATAAAACTTGGTCATTTCCTGGGAAGGGGAGAATAAAAAACGAGAAAGAATTTGAGACTATCTGAAGAAGAGAAAATAGAGCATGTAGGAGCAAGCAGTAGGCAGCTGTGTAATTAGTGGAAGGGGAGGTGAGACCTGGGGGCACAATGAGATACAGAAAAGATTTTACCTTTTTAGAAGAAAGGTAATCAAACAAAGGGCTTCCAATAAGAACTAGAGAAGAACTTGCTCTGGAGATATTAAAAAATACCTTACTATAACCTCTTTTTATAACATATATTTTTTACATACTCACCCTTGGCTCCTTTCCAACTTACTTGGCTATAATGGTCACTTAATGATAAAGAATAAGTCTGAATCAATACCTGATATGGCATCTGGATCTTCTCCACATAGAAGCTTCTTAAGTTTCTTACTAACCAGATCCAATAAAGTAATTGGTGTCTACAGAAAAACAAGTATTTTCAAATATTTAATGTGAATTTTTTTCTAGCCAGTAATCCAATATAGAAAAAAAAAAAAAAAAGAAAGAAAGAAACTCAATATTTTTGACCAATTAGTAGAGGAAGAGGATTGCAGATGGGGAGAGGGGGTGGGTAGCAGCAGGCCTCTGAATTATAAAGGGTATAAATACTTGAAAATTTTTTTAGGATTCTCATAATTCTATTTTCTACTTCCACATATGTACTATATCTGAATGTAGGTTAATCATTAGTGTAATGTTCTCCTATAATAATTGAAATTATTTGTACTTCTATAACAGCACTGGTCTAAATAATCTTACATTATAATTACATGGTCCATATGTAAATAGTAGCTCTAAAATACATAATAACATAATTCTCTTAAAAATAGATAAATACTCCCTTTCCGGTTTTGGTTGTACAAAGGTAATCCCAGATTACAACATGTATCTGGGGGAAATAATCCCTCAGCTAATACTGGTACCTAGACCTACCAATGCTGAACCTCATGTCCACACAGCTCCTTCATCCTGAGCCCCAGGCTATCTTTCCATTTGCTTCTATTGCTGTGACAATTTCCAAACATGAAGCTATCCCCATTAATTCACTGTCATTCAAAAAAAAACTTAGTGAGTGATTGCTATGTTCCAGGACTGTTGTAGATGATGAAAAAGCAGATCAAGTCTGAACTCATGGTTTTACATTCCCATAGAAGAGAAAGATAATTTCAAAAAATCAGCAAATACATAATATAATTTCAGGTAGTGATAAATGCCACTAAGAAAGCATAAAGAAGGGTAGGGAGCTACAGTGAAGAAGATGCATGGCTGTCTTAGTTGGGGAAGGCTTCTGTCTTTCTGAAAGGGTACCATTTTGAGCAGAGGCTTGAAATGATGTGAAGGAGTGAGCTATAAAATGATTTGGGAGATGTTCCAGACAGACAGTAGACAGCATTGGTAAAGCCCTGTAATGGGAAAAAGCTTGGCATGTTTGAGATCCCTTATTATAAACACCTCTGTCTCAATCTCCCAGAAAGACCTCATCCCCTAATCCCTAGAAAGCAGTCATCAGAGACCCTTCTCCCTGCTTCCTGAATCCTGTACTGCCACCCCCTTCAGCTCATATCAAGTTCCTTTTCTCCCTTTGTGTCCTGCTACAAAATTTGAGCCAGGATGTTTCTTTATGACACTGCTAGTTCTGACATGAGGAGGGGAGTTAAAAAAAAAAAAGAAAAATCCTTTATAACTTCTCAACCATATGTAGGAGAAAGGAGAATTCATTTACCCAGAGGAGGCAAGGTGAGAAAGAAGAAAGTGGAGAGGCTAAATGGTAAGGAAGAGGAGGGGAGAGAAAATGTTCTGTTTAAATTCCTAGTTGGAATCTGGGAACCATTTTATAAGTAAACTATACACATGAATTTTGGTTTAGTGACTGTAGAATTAAACATTTTTGTAACCTGGGCCCTAACCTCAATTTATTATATTTTTTGATGAAAAACTAGGTGCAGAATACCTAAGGACTGACTTTCAAATGAGCTTTTAGAATATATTTCATTCAAAATTAATAAATAGGAGGCTGCTTCTATTGTATATACTTAGTATCCTCCTTTTCTCTCAAATAATGGAAAAGAAACATCAGTTAAAGTTGATGGAACTGCTACAAAATTCAAACCAATGTTTCTAATGACATGAAATAAATTTTTTAAACAAAAAAACTGAGAAGGGAACCATTCTTTATAGAGGCTTTGGAGAAATAACACTACTAAAAGTACCACTGTTGGGTATTAAAATGTGGTAGTGGGGATAAAAAATAATCTTTTCCTAAAATGTTTCAAAATATATCAAGAATCTGACCACATCTTACTAACTCCATTGCTACCCTTGTTTCCAGTCACCATATTTCTTGCCCAGATTATTACAACAGTCTCCTAAGTGGTGTTCCTGCTTCTACCCTTCCCCTCTACAACCTGTTTTCAACACAAAAGCGGAGTTATCTTTACAAATGTCAGTCAAATGAGGCCACTGTTGTGCTTAAACCCTCCCATGATCCCCCATTTTATTCCAAGGAGAAACAGTTCTCTCCAGTGGCCTACAAGGGCCCCCACCTCTCTTACCTGATCTCATACTACTCTCCCCTCTGCTCACCACTTCCATGCTGTTCCTCAGCATGCAGGCACGCATCACCCCCAGGGACTCACTCTATGAACCATTTACTCTGCCCCAAACCACTACCCCTACACTCATGGTCATCTGGTTAACTCTCCCTCTTCTAGTCTCTGTTCAAATCTCACTTTCTCAGTGAGCGCAACCTTGGCCATGCTGTTTAATACTGTAAACTCCCACTACCCACTACGTTGGCAACCCCAGAATCCCCTTAACCCACTCTTTTTGTTTTTTCTATTACATTTACTGCCTTCCATCAAACTATGTGACAATGATGTATTGGGTGTATTTTTTTAATTTTATTGTCTGTTATCCCTCATTTAGATATAAGCTCCTCCAGGTCCTGCATATTTGTGTTTTGTTTGCTAATGTATTCCAAGCACCTAGAACAATGCCTGGCACCTAGTAACACACCACAAATGGGCTGAAGAAATTAATCAATATACTTCCAAATACCAACACTGTTTTAAATCTGCTTCCTTCTCTTTAGTGGGGAGAGAGCATTCCTTTAAACTTTGCACATAATAAGTACTCAGTAAATTATTTATAAGTGAATGATTTGCTTTTTTGTTTGACACAAATAGCTTAACAATAAATGTGCCCAGGCAAAATGCCAGAGATACCTTGAAGAGCTCAGAGTGGAACTCCAGTAGAAACCAGACTAGTTGTTCTGCCCGTACTTTTAATGATTTGGATTGCAAAACTGCTTTGGCAAGAGTTTTCAGGACCACCGTTTTGTTATCATACTGTAAACAGAAAGATTAACATTAGCTTGAATCATTTTTAAACAAAAAAAAAGGCAGAAAAATGTAAAACGTTATTGTAGGTTTTTCACCTGTTTTTGTAACTTGTAGGCATTAGGTTCTGATGCAATCACCATAAAAGTAAGTAGCCGTTGTAATTCTTCTCTAATGTTGGGCAGTAACAATCTTAGGTATAGTTGTGTTGCTTCAACTGCTTCTGTTCTTTTCTCATTTTCTGTTACATGGGTTACCAAGAAAACAAAGCAAGGGCCAAAAAATTAAATGGAGACTATAGTACTTAGGCCATCAATTAAAATGCTGTGATGCTGTATTTGGTTTGCAGATTCTTTTTTATTTCGAAATTTTTTATTATGAAATATTTCAAACACGCAGGAAACTATCTATACAATATATCAAAAATACCTGTGTAATTATAGCCAGCATTGTTGAACAGTAATTTGTTTCTAACATGAAATTATATGGCCACCTACATAGCTAAAAAAGTGACATGTTATGTCATTCAATTTTATTTTGCTCAAAGGTTGCCAAACTAATACATCAGAAATTAACATTTCCAGATAATTCAGTTCTCTAATTCTGTGCTATACTAAAAATGTTTCTTACAATGTTCCTGTGATATAATTACCTTAGATCTAATTCCTATACCATAGTATCCTATACCATAGTATTACTTTTGACATTTGGCAAGCAAAAGCAGTGAAGTCAAAAAAGACTCCATGAAGTTTTGACATCAAAGAAGAAACATATTAAAATGTAAAACTCACATACTACATAAAATTTTCTGCAACGTGTATCTTTAAAAATGTATTAGTATGCAAAAAAACCCACTAAAGTTTAAACATCTTATCTTACCTAAAAGTTCAATAATTCCTGAATGAATATCAAAATACTCATCAGTTAATAAGCAATCTCTTTGTTGATTATAGTATTTTACTATGACATCAAAAAGTAACTTCTTCTGTATATTCAATCTTGCTTCTTCATTTCTGTTTTGTACTGCTTACTAACTGTAACTATGAACTGGTCAGGAAAATATTCCAAGCATTCAATTGCTGTGTTAAGCCAGTTATCAACCCTGGAGGCAAAAAACAAAGTAAAATAAATCAATGATTAACATTTCCATTTAACTACCTAAAAATATTGTTTGATAAAACATATAAAATCTAGCTTATAATTTACCAAATCTAAAGAGGAAACTATTTTTTGAGAGAATCCTTTCAATAATTTTTGCTGGATGACTGAGGGAGTAAGAGGGAATAGCTTTTTTCCTCACCAAATACCACCATACCTTTCTGTACCTTTCCTTTCAAGGAATTAAAATATTTGAGGGCCACTTTTTCATTATGTGTTTCTAATTTTGTTGGATTCTGTTCAGAGGAGTTCATGTGTACTGTTCCATTCCATTGGTGGTTCCTCTCCCTTTTCCTGCTCTGATCATTAGGTGCATATGGTTCTATTGTTATTTGAAAATAAGATACTTAATACTCCCCCATGACGATGCACTTTTTATCCCCCCACAAACTGTCTTCCCTTTTTTATCTCCCGACCCCCACAAGATAAGAAATTTAGGATCCTTTCACTCCTCCCTCCCTTCAGTGATGCCTCTAATTCCCTCTCCTCATCTGCCACCTTCCCAATCCCAGGATTTGCTGAGATAGGTTAGTATTTATTATAACTTCCCTTTATACAATGTCCCTTCTTTTTTGACATCTTATTTAGCACTTATATTTTGTACATTCTCACACAGTCTTACCATATCATCTTGGAATGTGTGTGTGTGTGTGTGTGTGTGTGTGTGTGTGTGTGTGTGTGTGTGTGTGCATGAGCGTGTGTGAGCATTTGTGTTTGTATGCATGCACATGTGTGGGGACAAAACTGGGGAGAAGAGAAAACAGTGAGATTGCACAGACCGAAGTTCACTGCCTACCGATATTTTCTTTCCTCTTCATCTGTCTCTATCTTGGGGTTCTGGTTATTTCTTTGTAATCTGATTAAAGTCTTTCCTCAAATATTTTCCTAGGATGGGATTCCTGTGTGATATACTCTATGAATTCTTGATAATCCTCAAATATCTTTCCTTCTTCCCTCCTCTTCCCTTTCCCCTTCCTTTTCATTCCCGCTCCTCCCCCATCACAGGCGAATGGAATATATTACCTAATAGGTGTGACTCATTACCTTCTAGCTCCCGGTGTTGCAGATGAAAGAACGAA
The DNA here is from genome assembly GCF_048773025.1 of Camelus bactrianus. Lineage (NCBI taxonomy): Eukaryota > Metazoa > Chordata > Mammalia > Artiodactyla > Camelidae > Camelus > Camelus bactrianus. Next base: position 35,549,994 of record NC_133550.1, on the reverse strand, counting down.
TGACAGTCAGACTGCATTTCTCTGGCAGATAAGCTACACTTTCTGCCTGGAAGCTCATAAAGGCTGACTGGCTGCCATTTCCTACAGAGGCATCTAAAGAAATCCCGTTTCTTTGCTGTTGTACCTATACTCTCCCTGACTCAGGGGCTGGGGAGGACTCAACATTTTGTGGGCTCTTTCTTGGTCTATTGTGAATTAGGAGCAAACACGTCATGTGCAAAAAGGAACATGGTTGACTATCTAAGTGGTGTGAATGAAACATGTTGCTTGCCATATCAGTAAACAAAGAATGTGCCTCCCTGAGCTTGAAGTCCTCAGAAAGTCCACCAAATAAAATATAATTCTCAACTTTTAGTTGTGCTTTTTTTTTTTGTTTTTTTGTTTGTTTGTTTTCACTAGACAGGGTTCATAGATGTCTAATCACCAAGCTCTTCTTAGGATCTAAGCTTCCTGGTTTCCAGGTATAGAGTCTATTATGTTTTTCTCTCATCTGGCCATGTGGGAGAAAGCATTATATCAGTTTTCTCTGCTGGAATCCCAACAGTACCTAAGGTCTTACACCTGTGGTTCCTAGCAGCTGGTTTATCGGGAGTGACAGATATCCTGGAGTTGGGAGTGAAAGAGAAGGGAGCCTCATTCGGGTTATAGGGTTCCCCAAACATCTTCCCCACAAGTGAGGGTGATTTTATGACAGGGCTTATTTCATTGTGAACTGTAGTGTTTTGTTTCATGAATGTCTCCCCTACTAGACTGTGGATTGTTTTAGGACAAGGATAAATAAATCAGTAGGAACCATGTTTGTATACAGTTATAAAATGGAAATAATAGAATTTTGGGAAAACACGCAGGGCCAGTGCAGGGAAAAAATGACTGACAAATCATGACTGAATTCATATAAATGAAATCACTCTGATTTCCAGTGATCTTCTCACAGGTCAGAACCAGTAACTTTCTAGTTTAGATTAAATGAGAATTCACACTGATTAATTTCTAAATCAAAGACAGTGGCTGCTTACACATGTGTTCTGTCTTAAAATATCAATGGCAAAATACGTGAAAGTACTTTTTAGTTACAAATTGACAATAAAAATGGTCACTTACTCAGGTAGACATAAGCTTGGAATAACCTCTCTGTCCAGGCAAGTATTTGAGATAACGAGATCTTCCTTTTTACTTAATTGAAGATTTTGTGTTTTAGCTGGAGTTTCCAAAATATTTTCCAAGAATGGAAGGTGAATCAGTTGAAGAATACGTAACAATGTTTGTTGTTTCCAAACATCTTCCACAGCTTAGAAAGAAAAATAATGTAACTACCAGACTAATAAATAATATATACACATCCAATCAGCATTATAAAACTCTTCCATTTCTTATGATACGAAAGAAAAGCTACCTTAATATAACACAGTGGATTAATTTAATGCTAGGATAATTTAAATTTGCAAAATTACTATTTTTCTTTTCAAGACTGACTTGAATGGACATCAGGATTATGAGCCATATTGATTTTATTTTCTGGTTATATTGATTATAAAGTGATAGTGTCTAGCTTTTTAAGTTGATCAGTAGGTTAACTCCAAATATAAAAAGCATATAAATTATGCATATCTGAAAGGACATGAGATCACTAATTATAATTTTATTCAAAGCAGTAGAGCTAATTGTAGTTAAATTGTTTTTAAATTAAAATACAGTATAAGGTTAATTTATTAAATTGGGTTCCTGGTCATTCATGTTAAGGGTTAATAGTTTTACATTATCCTAATTGTCAGATCATCATTAATATTTTACTTCTCTTTTAAATGAAATAAAATTATAAAAGCAACAGGTATAGTAAATCTCTTGCAGAGCTCCCAAACCAGTAGCCTATGTATTAAATTTGGAACATAGCCAGGATTTGTTTGGCTATAAAGTATTTTGAATAGAATTAACTTGTATAAAAATGGGAGATTTCATATAAAATTCTGGGTTTCAAGATTCTTTAAAAAAAAAAAAAATAAGATCCTATAACACTGGGCTTTAATGTCTGACCAAAGTCAGCTGATATAATTTAGTGGTTACCCCACTTGCATTGGCATGTCATTCCCAGCTCACCACAAACCCTACCATTTGCCATTATATCCCAAACAGTGAAGTTGAATGTCAGCTACCATCTTCATGGTACTGTCATATTGGTTTTGCTACAGCAGAAATTAATTTCCCTATAGTTATATCTTGGCATTAAGTGGGAAAAGGAAAAACAGTTGAGAGGGCCATATATTTCAAGCAAAACAACGGTATATATTTTCCCCACATGTTTGAAAATGAAGTGTTCACTGGCATTCTGATCTGCCTGGCTCATTAAGGCATCTGAGTTTGCTACTTCTGATTTATTGGCCAAAAATAAATCAAATTAACAATCTTTTAGTGAAGACCTGAGATCAATCAGTCCACATTTGCCAATAACAACCTTTGGGCAGGGCACTGAACCAGGTGCTAGAAAAAGATATCTAAAAAATAGTGGACCTTCAGCAGCCACAGCCTATGTAAAGAGGCAAGGATAGCCAAACATGAAATGGATGAAGGCAAATTTTATCAAGTCACCAAAAAGTAAGAATAGATATATTATGAAAAAATCCAAAAGTAGAAAATAGACTGTTCTGCAGTAGTATCAAGACAGAACATTCATTTACTCAACAAATATTTATTGTGACCTATTTTGTACTAGGCACTGTTCTAGATACCAGGGATACAGTGGTAAGCAAAACAGGCAAAAATCCTTGCCTGAATGGAGCTTATATTCTACTGCGGAGAGGGAGGCACGCAATAAACAAACAGACAAAAAATGAAATATGTAGTGTGTCAGTGGTTAAGTTCTACAGACAGAAATTAAGCAGAAAAGGAGAGAAGTGCTAGGCAAGTAGTGTTGCAATTTTAAATATGATGTGTGGAAACTATCATTGAGAAGATAATATTTGAGCAAAGAGCTGAAGAAGAGGGAGCAGAGAAATGTGCATGTCTAGAACATACTACTCAAGTGCAGAGTTGATAAACAGAATAGCTAGCTCTGTGAGGAAATTAGACGCAGGAGGGATACTATGGCAACACATACACTCACCACGATCATCTTTATGGAGCACTTCATATGCAAATACCACTGTGCTGAGTGAAGGGGATATAAGGGGAATATTCTGCATTTGGGCAGCATATAACCCATCATTTAGGATAGCCTGCACACACACGTGTGCATGCATGTGCATGATGCACATATATATATACACATGAGTATTATATGTATAGATGTATAAACAAAAAGAAAATATTTGTAAAATGAGGAGGCTGTATGTGAGCCATTCATTCACTGTCACCTACCAATAGCAAGGCACTGGGCCATTCAATGGGTATCCAACAGTGAATAAGACAAGGACTATCCCTATCTAAGTACCTCACACTCTAGGGGGAAATAAAGACAAGTAAACAGGCAATTTCATTAAGCATGTAAATGTTTTGGTGGAAGGAGTACAGTGCGTTCAGTAGGATTCAAACTTGGTTTCAGCTGAGGAAACCTTTGTACAAATGTATTCTTCTGGAAGTCATGTAAAACAGCTTAACAGCGAAATTGTTCTATTCGATGTCGGCATTCCCGAGACCTACTGTAGCAAGGTGAAGGAGAAGTTCTGAGCCTTTAGAACCCCTAACATATCTATTAACAACACACACATATGTTAAAAATATGTCATTATATTATCAGTAAGAAACAACTGTAAAAAATAAATCTCCAAAAAGGTGGTTCACCTTAACTCTTCTGGTCACATAAATGCAAATTTGCAAGAAGCCTGCAATTCTGTGACTGCATTGCTTCACCACTGCTGACACAATTTTCAACTCAATTCAAGTGAAGTAGGTTTCTCTTATTTGGGAAATAAGATATGGCATTTTTCACAAAAAGAGGTACTCCGTACTTTTATTACTTGGCTAAAATTTATATAGGAGTGTTGCCGCCTATATACCTTTCACTAGTCATATTTTTCCAAATAGATAATGGCTTAAATTTTCTTCTTGGCCAGCTAATTTAATTTTAGAAAACCAGATAGTATCTATATTGTTTTATTCCTCATTTTATATCTGTTAATAAGTCTGATGGGGTTATTTTTGTGCTTGAGGATCACAGAAGAGTAAGATTTCAGTGGGTAACAACAAGACAAAAACTCCATTCATGCCTGATTTGTTAAGAGTTCAGAGAAACTTCCAAATGCACTTCTCCAAAAAGTTTTGGTATGAAAAGGTAACTTCCAAAAAACTGAGCTCTTTTTATGTATTAAACACAGGAGCATCTAGTCAACTTTTTTCTCTTTTGCAAGCCTTCTTACAAAACAAAAAACAAAAGCCCCACCCTAGTAGATTTAAGAATTTTGAACATAAAGAGATTTCTTATTAGTAACTTATTAAAGACCACAGCTCTCAAAACTATGTTTTCTTAGAAAGAACAACTAAAGTAGTTTTTGTGTTTCTCTGTTCTGAAGGCTGATATATTCAGTTGTAACAAAGAGCAAACGTATCAACTATACATACTTCACTTGTACCTATTTTACAATTTACAATACCTTGTTGCCACAATAATGATAAAACACTGTAAGAGTATGGAAATGTAGATCTGAATCCTGATGCTATTATTTAACTGTAGATACTGGCAAATCATCTAACTTCTCTGAGTGACAGTTTCCTTGTATATAAAATAAACAGTCTAAACTAAACTAAATTCAAAATAAAGTAGTGGTTCCCAGATTTGGCTGATTTTTGTTTTAACATAAAATCTCCTTTTTAAAAAAAATAAAACAATAGTTATTGGTTTGTGGCTTAATGTTTAAAATCTTTGGCTAAACACAAGTCTTAAGTCTTCAGATATTCCTCCTTTTTCCACCTAACATTTTTTTCTTAAATATGTTACACATAAAAGAGTACATAAAAATCTCTGTATCAATTAAAGTGTTTGGGAGATAGATGCAAGGAAGGGAAGAGGCCTAAAACCCTATTTTTCTGTGTAGAAAATTAACAGATGTCCCTAAAACTGAAAAAGCATGAAGTAGCAATATAAACATGCCATTTAGAGACATGAGATACATTTACAACATACATCAGTTACAGTATACATGAATGGTAAGTGGTTGTCTCTGGTGAGAGAAGAAGGGAAGTGAACTGCTATTTCTTGGTAACAAAACCTGTAGGACTATTTAAATGTTTTATATTATGTGTTTGTATAACAAAGATAAAAATAAAAACGTCCAAAAATGTACATAAGAGTGCCAACTTTCCCTCTCTACTGTGTCTTACTTACTTATCCTTCTGAGTCTCAGTTTCCCCAACTATAAAATGCAAGTTCTACTCCTCACTTTACAGGCATACTGTTAGATTATAGACAATGAATATAAAATACATAACAAATTGCTTAACAAAGAGAAAGGCCCAGTAAATGAAAATTACATGTATGAGCATTGTTACTGATAAACTACACCCATCTTTGGTTAGAAATTTCTAGAAGTACCCAGTATCCTCATGGGAAAATGATGGAACAATTGTTTTTTTTTTCTCTTCATTTATAATAGATAAAACTGTACTTCTGTTGGCTCCTCCTCTTCATATTCCTCTAAATATTAATCTTCCTCAGAGTTTTCTTCTTGTCCCTCTTCTCACACTACAACCTTTCTTTGAGCACCTTGCATTTTCCCTATCACATTTATTTTAGTTATTGTTGGTAACTCTGGCTCCTCCAGTGTGCAGATCATGCTTGTTTTGCTTCTGCCATGGTTTGATCACATGCAGTAAAGGATGTAACCACTAGTGAATTGTGCAATCTAATTGCCCTGGGTATGCCCCTTCTTTCCACTGTTAAGTGTCATTATAAGGATAAAACCACAAGTAGATGAAGTAAATAGTAAAGAGAATTAGAGCAACAGGTAGCCTAGTTAGTTTGTTCTGAAAGGCAAAGGTCAGGGAGATGTTTGGGAGGGACTTACACAGTGGACAAAGGATACACTCATAAGAAGATGTTCTTGAATTATAAATAAGGACTGGTAATGAGTCTGCACGTTTTTTCCTGATAGTATGGACTATAGCACCTCCAGTTAATCTGATCATGGTCACTAAAAAATTAACTAAATGTTATTGGATCTACGCTGCCTCACTTGTCTCATCTGATGTAATCACTATGTACAGAGGAGTAGAGTCAGTACATCAAATACACGACTTTCATATCTGAAAAGTCAGTTGTTAGAAACAGTAAAAAAATCAGTGACTGCCAGGGGGTGGGGGGAAGAGAAAGATGAATAGGTGAAACAGAGGATTTTCAGGGCAGTGAAATCATCCTGTATTATACTATAATAGTATAATGGTGGATACAATCATTATACATTTGTCAAAATTCACATAATATACATCACCAAGAGTGAACACTAATGAAAATCATGGGCTTTGGTGATAATGATGTATCAATGTAGGTGCATGAATTGTAACAAATGTACCACTCCAGTACACTATGTTGTTACTGGGGGAGGCTGTGTATGTGTGGGTGCAGGCAGTGCATGGGAACTCTCTGTACTGTCTGCTCAATTTTTCTATGAACCTAACACTGTTCTTAAAAAATGAAGTCTATTTTAAAAAGTCAGTTCTTCCTTAAAAAGTTCCAAAAAAAAAAAGAAAGAAAACTGAAATTACCTTCTTTTGAAAGTGGGAGAACAGGTTTGCCAGCTGTGTTGTTTGGAGGTAAAGCCAGATTCCCATTCATTGTATCAATAAGTTCCTCAATTCTTTCCTCACCAATCTCCAATGCTAGAGGATTTGAAATCATTTCATCTTCTGGTCTGATAAGAAATAATGCATGAAATTTTCCATTATATACAGGACCAAAATTCAAATATACATTTTAGTTTACTTATTAAAATGTATTTATACATTTCTTATTACCAAAAAGGATGTCAGGTAGCTTACACTAAAAAAAAAAAAAAAAAAAAAAAAGTAGTAAATTTTAGATAACAGAATATCACTAGAAGAAGATAGGTTTGTAAATAAAGAGAAAAAAGTATATGTTAATTCTAAGATTGCCATGGTTACTATGATACAATAGAAAATTTTTGCTCTAAGTTTCCAGACAGCCTTGGTTTTATCTACGTTGGCTTAGTAATTTTTCAAAATTAGGGAACATACAATTTATCAGAGGAGATAAAGTTTTTCTTGGTACAAATTCTGACCTGTTTATGTGATCATGTCCTCCGTAACAGCTTTAGAGCAAATGCAGAAATAGATTAATTTTTACATGGCTATTTCTTTTACTGATTACTGAAAAAAACTGAAAGCATAATGTTCAAGTTAAGCTCAATGAAGACCATTCTGCCAGCATCTAAACACAAAATATTACAGTATCTTGATTAACACTAACCTTAAAGATTCCTGTGCTTTTATTTCATCAGTTGACCCACTCTCAGAATCCTTTTTCCTTTTGCAAAAAACATTAGATGTCTTATTGCCTAGAAACCTGTAGAGACTATTATTTGAATCCTCAAATTCCAATTCCTTTTCATTTTTGAATAGCTTCATTCCTACAGGTTCAAATATTTTATGGCTCATTAGAACTTGGCAAAGCTGAACTCCTTTAAGACGAGAGATATCATTACTACTTAGGTACATATTTTGCATAAGATGACTTAATACTACATCAACAGCATCAGAACCAGTAAAACAGTCTTTGTATGTTCGTACATGATGCCTCCTTCTTTTTATTTCCACTTGAGTTTGAAGGGAGTGAATAATACCATCCCATAGCTGAATAGCTTGAAAAGGACCAGAGTATCCTGAAAAAAAATTGAACACATATTTTTAACAAATTTCAGGTATACATATAAATATGTAAGTTTTTCAGTTCTGACAACCTTATGCTTTTTTTGTGACATATTTGCTGCCAGTGCCTTTAAGTTTCTTTTCCTTTCATCTTATGTAAACCATGTTTACTAAGATTGCACCACATTCATTTGCCAATTAAATTAGAGTAAACCTGGGAACTTGCCTTACTGATATGATATATATTATTATGTGAATTTATACACTCTTAATATTACATGATTAATGACTAGCTATGCTTAATCTTGAAGAATATTATTTTAGGACACACTTAAAAGGAATGCACACAGACACTGGAGTCTTGATTATTACAGAGCTGTGTCTTCACTAGACTCTTTACTCTTTCTTTTCTTTTGCCCCTTTGACCAACGACAAGTTTTGCATTAAAAAATCTATGGCAAGAAGCTGAAAAAAACCTACTCAATTTATCTGCCAGCCGTTCTTGTTGGAAAAGAAAGTTTTTGAGGAATAATGAAAATCTGAAAATAAAAAAAAAAATGTGTGTATAACCTGGGGAATAGTTAAATAAATTATGGCACAGCCTTACAGAATATTAAGTAGCCATTAGGAAGAATGAAGTTTATAGCATGGAAGGATTTCATTAGTAGTAAAAACAAAAAAACAATGAGTTGGACAGAACAATTTGTATACTATCATCCTAGTTATGTAAAAATGAATTCCCAACCTTCACACAAATATATGTAAATAGAAAGAAAGGTCTGGAAGGATAAACTTCAAACTAACCTTTGGAAAACAGATGTAATGAAAGAGGATGTTCACTTTTTAGTCTATTTCAATTTTTTGCAATGTACATATATAATTTTTTTCAATTAACTGGATACAATACAATTTTTTATTGAGATACAGTTCACATACTGAAAAATTCACCCTTTCGAAGTGTACAATTCAGTGGTTTTTAAGTACATTTGCAAAGCTGTGTAACCATCTTTATTATCTAACTCCAAACCATTTTATCACTTCAAAAAGAAACTCATACAGTTAGCAGTCACTCCACATTCTGGTGGACCCCAGTACATTTTTAATAAAAAAAATTATAATAATGGTAAGGGAATAAGTTGAAGCATCTAGAACGTTGTTTCTAGATTTTTGTTGTTAGAATTCAAGAATTTAACAATTCTTCATTTGACTATGGATAACTGGAAACAGGATGGCCAGTTTTACATGCTAGTTTTATGTTTATGACAAAAGGGCAGGAATAAAAAGCCCATCACCTTCAAATGCTTTCTGTAACAGAAGGGGTCTGTCTATCCTTGAACTGTTAGTCCGAGACACGGTGGACACTGCACAGAAAGGAGTGAAGAATGGAGGGTGAGAAGTGGAAAAGGGGAGGGATTGAGGAGGGGTGAATGAGGGTAGGTAGGGGCGGGGTTAGGGTAGGGTAGGGTAGGGTGGATAAGACTAGGAGTCTGTGAACGGTGGAGACAAGGATTATTTTCCATGGACGATTTGCCTCTCTAAGTGTCACTGACAAATACGCTGGGTTAAAGAAATAGTCCTCGTGATCAAGGAACTTGCCATCTAGTACTATTAATCCCTTGTTGTTCTAAGTGTAGCCTTCTGACCAGCAGTATTGGCATCATCTGGGAACTTTATTACAAGCGCAGAATATCAGACCCTACTGTTGAATCCAAACAGCGTTTTAACAAAGTTCCCAAACGGTCTGTGTTTATATTAAAGTTTGAGAAGCACTGCTTTCCTAGTCTCCCGAAGAGCAGCTCCTGAAAATGCCCAGTGGCGGTTCTCAGCCCAGGACTGAAAGGACAGGTGGGCCCGTAAAGGGGGGGTTCCAGAGGCCTGAGGCACAAGTCCAAACTGCTCCTCTCATCCGTCCTCCTCTTGAGTACACATTTGATTAAAATGTATAGGCTACCTGTCCTCCTTTTCCGGCAGAAGACACCTCTAGAGCTCACGAAACTCGGCCCGCTCCTCCCTGGGCCCGGAAGCTCGCTCTGGCTGTCGAGGGTACGGAACCGCGGAGTCAAAAGAACCGCCATTAACTCGCCCTCGAGGCTCCTCCTCCGGCTTGTAATCCCGCCCCCACCTGCCTCTCGGGAGGCGGAGGCCAAGGAAGTCCCGGTCCCGCCCCTTCCGAACCAGCCGGAAGTGACGTCATGCACCGGCCGGCTGGCCTTTCGGTCTTCTTTCCCCTCCCTTACTCTTCTTCCCCGGTCCCTCCCCTCCCCTCCCCCTTCCCTCCTCCGGTTCCAGCCTTTGAGGCCGCGCGAGTGTGGGAGGACATGGAGTAAGCAGGCGGCAGCGGCCAGGTGCCGAGGCTGAGCAGGAGCACCCAGGAGGCGTTTAGGGGGGCGGGGGAAACAAGCCCCAGCACCGCCCCTCCCGGGAGGAGAAGGAGAAGAGGTGAGTGACCGTCCCCGAGCACCAAGCGACCGCCTTCACCGGCCGCGCTCGCGGCTGGGCTCCCCAGGCCAGCGAGGAAGGAATGTGGAAGAACCCGCGCCCGGGTAGGCCTCCTAAGGTCCCCGGGGCTAGTGACTGTTGGCTGGCGACGGGCCTGCCGGCTGCAGGCCGTGCCGGCGGGGCCGTGGGCGCCCGCGCGGGGCCGATCTGGGGGAGCCGCGAGCTCCCGGGAGCGAATCTGGGAGGCCTGAGTCTGCTGAAGAGGCCTTGAAGCGGCGGGAGACCCGGGGCTGGAGCCATCTGCTAGAGGGAGAGCCCCCTGCTTCTGCTGGGGAGCTCGGGTTTCCGTGGTGGAGATCTTGGTCCCGTTTTGGGAAACTGGACACTGCTCCGGGACTGGGTGAGACACATCCCTTCAGTGTTGAGGTCCTCCTGATTACCTGGGTTACCAACTGGGGCCCTACCGCCCGGCGTCCTTTACTGACGGTAGCTTTAGTTCTGGAATGGAAGATTTTTGTTTGTGAGGTGGGTGGGGCAGGTGTTTTGTTAAGTAACCCGCTCCGAAACTCCTGCACTCTTGGTTTTCTAAGCGGGGAAGGGTGGAGGAGGGTTTAGATCGATGAAGCTTGCGAAGACTTGGGATCCGATTGAATATATACTTATGGTCAGTAATTAAGGGGACTGGTGTTTTCAAGTCAGCTCCTATGACAGTCTTCCTGAGACTCCAGGCTCAAGCGACTTAAAAGTGCAATGTCAGTAGTGACGAACAATTGTAAGTTGCAAGCTAGTTTTTTGTAGATCCAAGTCAGGAATCATTTGTATGACTTTTTTTTTTTTAAATCGGGTTCCGTGAGTAAGAAGTTTTCTAAGTCATATTCGCAAGCCTCTCCATTCTGGAAAGTTAATATAGTTCAAGGTAAATGCTCCAAACCAGCCTGTCACTGTAAATACCCAGTCATGTTCTTGTAATGACTTACAAGCCAGGTACTTGAAGCTTCTTTCTGAACTTTGCAGGCCTTTTTTGGCTTCTTGTCTTATTTTTTGGTTTAAATATTAATTTTTTAAAAGTTTGAAAATAATTTGTCAGCCGAGTTTATAAATAGAATTCTTGAGACACTATGAAACTGTAGTCATAAAAGACACATTTAGTGGACTGTGTAAAGGAAAGGAACCTAAAGGAAGATAAAGATCTTCATTCTGTTCAGATCCACTGTACACATGTGCAGAAACCTATTTTGTCTGTAAGATCCATAAACACCCAATAAAATAAAATTCCAGTGCTTGCATACACTGGAATATTTCTGTAAAAATCAACCCCATAATTGGAGACTACTCATACTCGCATGTTTGAAATTCATGACTTACCCACCAAGAAAAATGGGACCTCTTACCATGTTTAACTCAAGCCACTAACTTAATCATCCATCTTTTTCTATAGGAGTAAAGTTTGATAACATCCTGTTTCTCATGCCTCATATCAGTCTCCTTTGATTTTGCCTCTCTGAATATCTCTGGAGTCTGTATTCCTCATCTTCACACTAGTACTCTAGTTCCAGCCACCATCATTTCTCATCTGAAGTACTTTTGGTCTCCTGAGGGTCTACATGCATTTACTGTGGCTACCTCTAGTTTTCTACACCAGACTGAGTGATTTTTTTCAAAATACTGATGTAATCACATTATCTCCATGTTTGAAAACCTTCACTATTTTTAAGAGAAACTAAAATCCTTAAACATTAAAAAAAAATCCTTAAAATCCTAAAACAGGCTATTCGGACCCCTCTTAACTGCCTTTTCCATCTTATCTCCACAATGCCTTCTGGCATACCACTCCCCCCCCCCCCCCATCACTCTGTTCTCTGTTTCAAGTTCATGGCTTTTGGTTATGATGCTTCCTTTGCCTGGAAATGCTCTTCCTTTCTTTTTCATCCAGCTAATGCCTACTCATCATTCAACTCACTTCAGGGAAGACTTTCCTGATTAGGATAGATTCCCCTCATTATATGTACTCATGACACCACTGCAGAATTGCCATACTTAATACGTAATAAATTAGTGAGCTGTTCCTCATCTTCTGATACTGTGTAAGTTTTAATAAATGTTTGTTAAAGGGATGGATTCACTGAATATTTACTAAGTATGCTAGGAATTGTACTGTTTTCTGTGCATCTTCATCTTTAATCCTCACAACAGTCACTTGAGGTATGGGTGGCAGTTCCCCCTTTTTAAAGATTAGAAATTGTATTAGGGAGGCTAGTTGGTGGTCATAGTGCTAGTATTAGAACTATCATTTGAACCCAGGTTGCGTTGCCAGTGAAGATTGTGTTCTTACTCATGTAATTCTCATACTGTGCATCAGAATCACCCGGGGAGCTGCTCAGATTGCAAATGTCCTGACAAATTTATAGATTCTGATACCAAAGGTTTGAGACAGTACATAGGCATCTGTATGTTTTAACAAGTTACCCAGTCATTTGGATGTTATTAGATGTATTTAGGTCTTCATCAGAGTTTGAAAATCATTAGCTTGGTGTTTGAAAACCATTGTCTTAGGCGACACTTTAGTGTTTTATGAATATCAGTTTTCACACATTGTCCTACACTGTTTCAGATTTTATATGTTCTTAAATCAAGGAAGAACTGTAGACCTGAGGAAGTGACCTTAGCGATCATTTAGTCTAATTTCCACTCAGTTATTCCTTTCCCCCTTCTTTGGCTGGAGGAACTGAATAGTAAGACACTGCCACCCAAGTGCTGCTGCTACTTTTTTTAAAAAGTACAATAATTTCCAAGTATCTGACTGACTTCCTGTAGTAAAAACTATGAAGTACATGGCCTAGACGTACCTTCAAAAAAGTTACATGTACTCTCTCATCAAATTTTACGTATTGTTCAAATTACTAATTTGCTATTTAAGCATATATTGCCTTATAATCTACCATTCTGCTTTTTAAATCTTACTGTATACAAATTTAATGATGGAAACAATGTTTTACTTCTTGTTTCTCCTACTGCATCTAGTTTGGTGCTTTTGAACCCTTAGGTACACAGTAATCTGTTGAATGGGTTTTTTTATGTTTGTTTCTTAAATCAGTTTGTCCCCTGTAAGTAGTCTGTTCTAGCTCAACTGATAATTAGATACTTTCCTTAGTTACAAGGAGAATGATTGTATTCAAGTGGTACAATCTTTGTTTTCTCGGTAAGATTAAACATGACTTCTATATAGGCCAAAAAATGTTTTTAATTTTTGAAAACTGTATCTTTTTAGAACTTCCAGTAATCTCTGAGTCTTCCTACAAGAAAAAAAAATGTGTTTTGAAAGTGTATCTCAGGACCATCTTAGACATAAACAAATAACCACCACATACAGGTGTTCAGGTATAAATTTTTTTTTACCAAATTGTATGAAGCATCTTGTCAAAATTATTTGTCATGTTAATGTAACTCTTATTTGAAGTTACAAAATTTTATTTTATAAGTGTTTAACTATATAAACGACTATATAAGTGGTATTTTAAAATTTTTAGGCATTTACTTAGAAATCTCAGACCCTTGTGCCTCTTTAAGGAATAAAGCAAACTATTTTGAGTTCATTTGTATTTTTTTGTGTTATTGTTTTTTTATAATCAATGTGTATTAGTCTATGCTTATTGAAAGTCTAGTCTCTGTTAGGTGCCATGAGATTAACAGTTAGTTACTAAATGTAATTTCACTATCAGATGTAATTAAAGTAACCTTTTTATTTGCATTACAGTATTCCCAACAAAAATGCAAGCTAATTCTATTTACTGTTCAAATTAGTAATCAAATTACTAATAAAAGAATATTTTATTCTCTGGGAAGTAAGGAAAAAAGGGACTCTTTTTGCAGTTTTGTTACTTGAAAGTCCAGGAAGTTAGTATAAATACAATTTTACATACTATATTCCTGCTATATCTAGAGTTTATGAGTAGGCAGAACTGAAAGAATTGCCAGTTCTTTTCAGGTGCCTGCCATCAGGTGCTGTTAACACTCAACCCACCGTCTGCCGGGTACCTGTAAAATCTAGTATTACAACCGATTCATCTACTGGTTCTACTAAAAGCCAAATGATGGCTGAATCAGATGGTAGAGAGATATAATCTTGAGATCTTACTGAAGCTGCCTCAAGTTTTATTTTGGCAGGGATTTAGGAGGGGAAGATGATTGAATTTCAAGTGAATTCTACTAAATGGTGTACAAGGGCCAAACACAAGAGTAAACATTTCTATCATTTATGATTTTGTCTTAGAAAAATAAGACTTGTTTCTTTATTAATCAAGTGAAAATTTGAAAAGTTATTTTAGGAAAATATAGTTGGACTCTAGGATTCTTACATGTCAAAAGGCTATTGCTAATAATTCAAAATCTCATTTAAGTTTGGGTCTTATTTTACAAACTTTTTCATTTCATTCTCTCCTTAGCCTTTCAGTTATTCTCGTGATTATAGTTACTCCTCTTGGGTCTCTTTGGGTAACCGTTTTCAGGCCAACAGTCTTAACTACTATACTGCTTATAAACTCATGGTGCCCACATTTTTATCTTCAATCAAGACATTTCCCCCTGAGTTTTTGGCTTGCATATCTAAACCTACTAGCTGTATACTCATATTAATGTCATTCAGGCATCGCAAATTCAACATGTCCAAAATTGAGTTCTTCTTCCCACAAAACAGTTGTCTCCTGTAAGTCCTGCCTTGGTAAGAAGTGGCTTCACCGACCGCCGAGAGTCTAAACTTGGAAACTTGATTGGGATTCCTAGTTTTGTCCTTTTCCATTATCTGACTGATCACTAAGTTCTCTTAGTTCTAACTCGTTTTCTAAATTTTTCCTTTCTTCTCCTTCCTTTCGGCTGTTTCCTTAATTCAGCAACCTCTCCCTCCTTTAGAATTTGTATAAATTTGATATATAATACACTAAAATATATAATGAAGTTTAATATGTTATTATAAAATAAATATGCATGTAACTGGCACTTTTAGAACACCTTCTCCTACCATCCCTTTCCTATCTTCCCTGTCCGTATTTCTAAGTGTCCTTTCCTTTGGTTTTTTTTTTTTTTTTTGCCTGTATACATTCTAAATTATGTATATATAAAATTTCTGAAGTACATGTTGACATTCTCTTCAGTCTTTCATATTCCCTACTTTCTACCCCTAGTATTGCTTTCACTTTGCATGATGCAGTGATTGATTGTTTTTTTCATGCCTGAAACCCATCTGTGGCTTATCATAGCTTGATTTCTTGCTACTTAATGCCCTTGGTAGTCTGGCTTTTCTAAGTTTCCTTTGCCATACTTCCTTCTTTTTCTCTAGCTTTTATCTGAGCTGCATTTTTCTTTTTTTCTCCTGCACCCTTCCCATTCTCTATCCATCTACTTCACTCCTGCTCACCTTTAAAGACATCTCTAGCATTGCTGTTTTGGGGAATCTTTCTTCTGTTGGTTCTTCTTTTTGTTCCTATAACACTCTGTGCATTTATATTCTGTAGCATTTTATCACTGTAGAATAATGCTGTTTGGTTTACTTCTCTGTCTCTTGCTCCTTTGATGGTAAGCTATTTGTATGGCTTATTTTTCCTTTACTTCTTTCTTCCCCAGTTTCTTAGGTGGTATCAGGTACATAGTGGGTACTCAGTAAATATTAAATAATTCACTGGACAATTTCCATGTCTGTTGTGTACACCAGTGTTGACTCTGTTTGGAATTGGATAGGCATCTCGAATGTAAATATATCCTTTGTTTTTATAATGAACTATTTATAGTTTTTAAATCAAATCATACATAGTCTTCCTCCCCTCCATGTCTTCGCACATAGTAACCCTTCTTTCTGGAAGCTCCCTCCCCTTTGTCCTAGCTGAAAAACACTTTATTTTTTAGCCCATCTTCATGTTCTCATAGCATGGTACATTCATACCTCTAGTTAATTGCTACAAATCTTTGCAGATCTGAGTCTGCTACTGGACTGAGCCCCTAAAAAGCAGAAATATTTCCATTTACGTCTATATTCCCAATGTATAACAAGTGCATGGCAGGTAATATATAGCTACTCAGGCAGAGTTAGAGGAATGGAAATATATGTTTTAAATAGGGTTTTTGTGTTTCTTCCACCTCTCCATCAGAATCAGCAGCAGATGTTCATAGAGAGCAACTTGGCATAGCAATAAATGTTTTCATAATGCCAATAGCAACATTTTCTAACTGCTTACAGAAATGCAGCATTAAATTAAAAAAGGAAATGAATTTCTATTTCTATTTACAGACAGTTCAAAACTTTGATAGAAGAAAGTAGGTTATTCTTACATAAATACAGTTAACTGAGAAAATAGGATATAAACTAGTGCTACCTTAGTCTAGTGGCCTTCCAAATATTTTTGTTTGTGTATTCTCTTAGTAATTTTATAATCTGCTGTACTCCTTTGTGTGTTTTGAGTTCATGGCTTTTGAATTTTTTTTTTTGTCAAGAGTTTTTTGTTTGTTTCTTTGTTGTTTTTACAAAAGTTTATTCTTAAATGTGCAATAGGTTCCACTTCATTCTAGCTACAGGTGGCAACAGATGTTATTTTATGACAGGGAATCCAGATATTTAAACTGGAATGGTATTAAGGATCATCATTGCCTCAGGCACAAGGAAAAGCTTACTTTTTGCCAGGTTTCTTAATTCCACCTGTAGCCAGGGGATCTTTCCCCGTGGCCTTCGCTTTTAGCTCCTCAAGTTTCTTCTGCCCCTCTTTCTGCTTCTGCTTGAATGCCTTATCTTCCTCGTCCATCTCTTTGGCCTGCTTCTTGGGCTGCTTCAGGGGCTTCTAGCCAGCGTCATGGCCAGAAATGGCGCCTGCCACCCCTTCCCCAGACCCTGCCACCGGAAGTGTCTCAAGAGTTTGATAGTTGTAAAGTATCTAATTTCTAAGTTGTTGTATATTGTGATTATGATTTACTTTCATCAAAACCTTGAAATTTTTGCTTCTTAATTGAAATAAGCTTGTTCCTATACATCCCTGTAACAACCATCTTATTTCTTTTTTTTTACCTTAAAATTTGTATTTTTTTTTTCCTGGAGGTGCTTGGGATTGAACCCAAGACCTTGTGCGTGCTAAGCACGTGCTCTATCACTGAGGTATACCCTCCCCGCAACCATCTTATTTCTTAATTTAGTTCTGTGACAGATAAAGCACGGGGTTTTGCTGTGAAAATCTGCCTTAGAAGAAATAAAGCACAACCCCCTTCAGAATTTCTTACCAAACTTCTTTTTGCTTTACTCTTAAAAGACTTTCAGGATTAGTGTATTCTTGAATTGCATTCTCCCTACCTCCCAAAGTCTTCTCATACCCAGGGAAATGCCCTATAATAGGACTGGGATGGCTGAGAAAAATACTTTTGTTTGGTCAAGTGGGAGAAAATTGTGAAGAAAGAGTTGGTTAAGGAAAATTTGCAGGGCAGAGACTTGTTCTCAGGCAAATCAATTTTAGGAAAGCGTACACATGGCAGTTAAAGATTTGAAGAGTGACAGGGTTTTACACTTCCTTCTGTATCATAGACTGGTTCACGATCTAGTAAAGCCTGTGGACCTCTTCTCAAAGTAACATTTTAGACTCAGCTTGTCTATTTCTACAAAAGCCTTTGAGATTCTGATTGGATTGCATTGAGTCTATAGATTGATGGAGAAGATTGACATCTTAATATTGTTTTCCAAATCCTATACACAATCTTTCCAATTATTTAAGTCATCTTCAGTTTTTCTCAGAAAGTTTTGTTTTCATTGTACAAGTATTGTATATCTTGTTAAATTTATCCATAGGAATTTCATGTCCTTGAAATAGAATTTTTGAAATTTCAGTGTTTAATTATGTATTTCTAGTATATAAAAGTCTTTTTTTTTAAAGTATTGTTTTTATAGTCTGCCATTATGCTAAACTCACATATTAGTTCTAGTAGCTTTTTTTGTGGATTTCTTCTTACTTTCTGTGTACATAATCATGTTACTGGGAATAAAGAATTTTACTTCTTCCTTCCCAATTTGAATACATTTTATTTTGTTCTCTTCATTGCTTTGGCTGGGACCTGCATTAGAATATTGAATAGAAGTGGTAAAAGTTGACATCCTTACTTTGATCCCAAACTTAAGGAGAAAGTGATCAATCTTTAAATTTTAAGTAGGTATTCAGAGATACCTTTTATCAGGTTGAGGAAGATCCTTTCTGTTCTTAGTTTGTTGAGAGTTTTTTTTATCATGAATGGGTATTGAGTTTTGTCAAAAAAAATTTTTTCTGTCTTTACTGAGATTATCATATATTTTCTCCATTATTCAGTTAATATAGTGAATGACATGGATTTGTTTTTTAGTGTTAAATCAACCTTGCATTCCTGAGATAAATCCCACTTGGTTGTCAGGTTGGATTTGTTATGTGCTAATATTTTGTTAAGGATTTTTATGTGTTGATGAGGTATATTGATATACAGTTTACCTATGTCATTATTTGGTGTTGGCATCAGGGCAGTAATGACTATATAACATGAAATGGAAAGTGTTCTATTGTATTCTGTTTTCTAGAAGAGCTAATATGGACCTGGTATTATTTCTTCCTTAAATGTTTGGTAGAATTCAGTAGTGAATCCATCTGAGCCTGGAGTTTTCTTTGTGGTAAATGTTGTAGTTTTGAATTGCATTTCTTTAATACAGGATTACTCTTTCTCTTCAGTTTTGGTAGTTTTGGCTTCCAGGGAAGTTTTTCACTTTATCCAAGTTGTAGAATTAATTGGCTGACACAAGATCATTCATAATATAATAACTGATTCATTTAGAATCTATAGGGTTTATGTAGGATTAGCATCTGTAGGATTTCCTCTATTTTTGATATTGGTCATTTGTGTTTTTAAAATTTTTCTTAATGTAGCTGGAGGTTTGTCTTTAATAAAAACATTGGCTTCATTAATTTTTCTTTTTCATTTCTCTCTTAAAAACAGTATTAAATTACATTAATTTCAGTCAGTTTCATCTATTTCTACCCTTTGTTTCCTTCTTTCTACCCTTATTTTGAGCTTGATTTTATCTTTTTTCCCCTAGTGTCCCAAAGTGGAAGCTCAGTCCATTGATTTTGGAAATTTTTCCTATTACAAACATTTAATGCTATAAATTTCCAACTAGGCACTGCTTTACCTATGTACCACAGATTTTTTTATTTTTCTTCACTTTAAAATATTTTAAAATTTTCTCTAGGATTCCTTTTTTAGCCTTTGGGTTATTTAGAAGTGTTTAATTTAGAAGAATTTGCATCTTTCTAGGTATTCATCTATTACAGATTTCTAATTTCATTATGCTCAGTGAATGTATTTTATTTCAATAGTTTTAAATATGTTGAAACTTGTTTTATGGCCCAGCACATAGTCTGTCTTCATGAATGTTCCATGCACACATTGAAAACAAAATGCATCCTGCTTTTCTTGAGCGGAGTATTTTAGGTCAGGTTGTTTGATAGCATTTTTCACGTCTTCTGTATTCTTACTGATTTTCTGTCTACTTTGTCTGTCCATCTCTCCTATTGAGACAGGACCCATGAAGTCTCTGACTATATTTGTGTATTTCTTCTTTCAGTTTTGTCAGTTTTTGCTGCATTTATTTTGAAGCTCTCTTATTCAATGTGCACACATTAAGTGTTGTTACATCTTCTTGAGAACTGACAGCTTTGTCATTATGAAGTATCTCTTGAAGCCTGTTCTGGGTGTTATTAATACAGCCACTTAAGCTTGGTATATTTTCACATTTTTTTAAACTTTTAAATCATCTTGTAAAGTGTGTTTAAAGTGGGTTTCTTGTAAGCAGTATATAGTTGGGTCTTGCTTTTTTTTTTCTAGTTTGATAGTCTCTGCCATTTAACTGAATTTAAATCATTTACACTAAATGTAATTATTGGTTGGATTTAGATTTGCTATCTTGCTATTTATTTTCTATTTGTCACATGTGTTCTTTGTTCCTTTCTTCTTTTCTTTTTTAAAAAAAATTAATTCAGTTTTCTTTAGGATTACATTTTACTTCCACTGTTAGCATCTTAGCTATATCTCTTTATTAGTTGTTACTCTAGGATTTACAATATGTCTCTAATGTGCCACAATCTACCTTCAAATAGTAGTCTATTACCTCACCATATAATGTAAGAATCTTTCAGAAATGTACTTCAGTTTCCCCTCTTTTGTCCTTGATTTGTTTTGTCATATTTTCATTTCTACGTATATTATTTTTGTTATTTTTGTTTTAAATGATCAGCTATCTTCTGAGGATAACATGAGAAGTTTTTTATATACCTGCATAATTTTTATTTTCTGAGTCCTCCATTCCTTTTGTAGATTCAGATTTTCATCTGGCATCTTTTCTTTTCTGTTTGAAGGGCTTCCTTTAAAATTTTTTATAGTAAGTATATGTTGGCAACAGATTCTCCGAGATTTTGTTTTCCTGAAAAAGTCTGTATTTCACATTTATTTCTGAAAGTTTTTTTTCCTCCCCTCATGACTTAGAATTCTAGGTCAGCAGTTTATTTTAGCACTTTAAAGACCTCATTCAGTTGTACCCTGGCTTATATAGTTT
This sequence comes from Camelus bactrianus, assembly GCF_048773025.1. Classification (NCBI taxonomy): domain Eukaryota; kingdom Metazoa; phylum Chordata; class Mammalia; order Artiodactyla; family Camelidae; genus Camelus; species Camelus bactrianus. The sequence continues at coordinate 35,529,152 of NC_133550.1, read as the reverse complement.
CTGACAAGAAGTCTGGGGAAAATTCTTATCTTTGGTCCTCTCTATATAATTTGCCTGTTTTCTCTGGCTGCTTTTAAGAGTTTCCTCTTAATCGCTGTTGACTGATAAAAGTGCACAACCTGAAAGTTGAGAATTATGCTTTATTTGGTAGGCTTTCTGAGGACTTCAAGCCAGGAGGCAGCCTCTCAGATAACTTTGAGGGTCCTCAAAAAATTACTGTTAGTTAAAGAAAACCAGATATCTCACCTTAATGAATTTAGTGCTTTTCTATGTGTGAGAAGATGCAAGAGTCTGGGCTCATTGAAATCATTCCTTTTATACGCACCTTAGCTATCTAGGGCCAGTGTCTTGTTCTTTCCCATCCTTAGTTCCCTCAGGGCTCAGGGGGCGGCTGTAGTAGCTTGATGGTTGTAACATCTTTGTTCACTGATAGGACAGGAAACATTATTCATTTACATCACTAATGTTCAGCTATTTGACATAACATGTTTAGTCATGGTTTTCTTTGTGTGTATCCTGCTTGTGGTTCGTTGAATTTCTTGGTGCTGTAGAGTTGTCATCAGATTTGGAAAAATTTTGGCCATTATTTCTTTGAATATTATTTCTCCCCCCTCCCCCTTGTTTTTGAGATTCAGTTATATATGTTAGATTGTGGTTTTGTCCCACAGGTCACTGAGACTTTGCTCTTTTTTTCTCCCAATCTTTTACTCTCTCTTCAGGTTTCACTAATCTTTTTTTCCTACATTGTCTAATCTGGTAATTACATCCTCTCTCTCTCTTTTTTTTTTTTTTAATTCAATTATAGTCAGTTACAATATGTCAATTACTGGTGTACAGCATAATGTCGCAGTCATGCATATATATGTACATATGTTTGTTTTCATATTCTTTTTCATTAAAGGTTATTACAGGATATTGAATACAGTTCCCTGTGCTATACAGAAGAAATATTTTTTTAATCTACTTTTGTATATAGTGGTTAACATTTGCAAATCTCATACTCCCAAATTTATCCCTTCCCACTTCCTTTCCCCCAGTAACCATAAGATTGTTTCCTATGTCTGTGAGTTCTAAATTTTTTATATGAGATATTTTTCTTCACTAGAATGTTCATTTGATTTTTTTTTTTAGTGTTCCATTTTCTTTTATTATGTTCATGCTTTCTTTTAACTACTTGGACAGATGATAGCTTTTAATGTCTTTGTTGCTAATTCTATAATCTGTCATTTTGGAGTCTGTTTTTATTGACTGATTTTGATCTTGGTTATGATTACATTTTCTTGCTTCTTTGCATGCTGATAATTATTGCTTGATCGCATGCTGAACATTGTAAATGTTATCTCATTTAGTATCTGAATTTTTCCTTCCTTTGTGTATTCGGTTTCATTCTGGTAGGTAGTTAAGTAATATGTGATTAGTTTGATCATTTGAGGCTAGCTTTTTAGTGTGCTAAGGCAGGTTTAGAGTACTTTAAGAATGGTTTATCCTGCCACTAATACATGGTCTTTCTGGGTTTCTGCTGAATGCCTTCAGTGATCAACGAGGACTCTTCACTCTAGCTGTTGAAAAATTAAAAGATTTGCAGCCCTGTGTGAACTCTGCAACTATGCAGCTCACAGCTCTCTAGTCGGTCCTTGCCTCACCTGATGAAGTTTCATACCATGTACGTGCATCTTAGTATTCAACAGAGCATCAGGGGGATCCCAGTGCAAACTTTTGGAGCTCTTTTTGGCATTATTCCCTTTTCTGTTTTTCACTTTCTTTAAAAATTTTTTTTCCCTTTTCTCCCCCCTTGTCTTTGAAATTTGAGTCCCAGAACTCCCAGCCACATCAGCATCATTGAATTCCAATTTGTTTCCTCAGCTGCTTAATTGAGTTAGACTGCTGCTTGGAATTCTGTTCTCTACTCTAATCTGCAGTGTGCCTCTATGCAGAAAGCTGGGCAACCCTAGGGTTCACCTTGTTAATTTGCTTTCTCACTGGAATCACATGCCTATGCTGCCTGTTCAGTATCTGAAAATGTTTGTTTCCTATGTTTTGTCCAGCTTCCAGTTGCTCAAAGTGAGAGGGTAGATTTAGTGTTTGTTCCTCCAGCATCACCAGAAGTGTGTAAAACTTTAAAAAATATTTTATGACTTACTGCTTGTCCATGTTTTCTTGTCCTTTTGCCACCAATGCTTTTCTTTTAGAAAATATTCTTAAATGATTTCATAGTTCAACAGTAATTATTTCAATAGTGAACAAAACTTTAATAAAATACAAAATTTATTGCTTAGTATAGCATTAGCTTCTTTCAGGTTTTATATAGTAGTTTTTAGTGTGAAGAAAGATTCATACACTCTATGCCATTTTATGTCTTAAGTGGTCTATGTTATACAGTTGAACAACATTCATGTCCATGTTAAATGTGAATATGCCTTTTCTCTTACTGGTCTGTGACAATTGAGGTTGAAAGGAGCAGCTTGATTCCTAGACTTAAATTTGTACTCAAGTTTATTGTGTTCTCTGAAGGCAAAACCAACATGTAGCTTTTATCTCTGTAGGGTTGTTTTGATCATTGTTTGGGGTATATTAAGCTTTCAGATTAAACAATAATTGCTTTCAAAGTAAAGACAAATGGTCAGTGCTCTCCTATCCTCCTATGTTTTAGGTGACTGTAACTATCCAGGATTGCAGCCATGGAGTCCATGCTTAATAAGTTGAAGAGTACTGTTACAAAAGTAACAGCTGATGTCACTAGTGCTGTGATGGGAAATCCTGTCACTAGAGAATTCGATGTTGGTCGACACATTGCCAGTGGTGGCAATGGGCTAGCTTGGAAGATCTTTAATGGCACAAAAAAGTCAACCAAGCAGGTAAGCTTTAATTTAGAGTCCAATTGGAAAAACACACATGCTGATAAGTACCATAATGTGCATGTATGCATTTTTATGTAAAGAAATGCCAAAAGTAATGGGTTCTCTAGGACTCATTTCATGTAATGAAGTCATACAAAAAGAAATGCTTTTAAACATGCCCTTGAATGTGCTGGTTACAAATACATTGTTTGACATATCATCTCATCTTCTAGTTTAATTTTGTTTACTTAATAACATAAACATATCGGTTGAACAAATGAGTATATTAGATTTTAATATTCAGCAATGTGTTTTAGAATAAAAATTACCATGTTCCTTTTCATCTTTATTAATACATTGTGGCAAAATACCAAGTTAAATTTTTCTAACATTAAATGCATTCTTGTTTTAGTGCATCCTTATTCCCTCTTTTATTCTATTGCCTTCCAGAAAATGGACTTCTGTAATTTTTTATGTTTATTACCCTGATAGTTTTTACCATCAGAACGGGATGCATTTGTGGGAATATTTTGGGGTATACTGATTTAAAAGTTATTTGAAAACTGTTCAGTGAAGAGTATTTTGAATGAGTTGTATTTTTATTTTTTTATTTGACCTAAGAGACTGACAGATGGTTCTTAGAAATGTGGAGGATTATTAGTGTTAAATTTTACTAACAACTTTCTGTTGAAATTGTTAAAGAATTGAAAAATCTCCAGGTTTAAAACCTCTGTAGAAATGCATTCTTTAAAAAGAAAAGCCACAGTTTTCAAAAGTACTTTTAGTGTCATGCAAGTAAAACATGCAGATTTATTACACGTGTTTTCCAATGACTATCAAAATTGTACAGTTGTGGGTATGCATTGAGACTTTTCTAAAATTGATTTATTTCCCAAATAAATATTGGCTTTGTTTATCCTCTTTTGAAGGAGGAATCTTGGTCCTGTGATAAATTGTTTGTATGTGGTTTGTACCTGACCTGTACATCTTGTTTTTATTGCCATTTGGTTGGAAGTCTTTAAGTCCAGAGTTGATCTGTGTCTTAAATACTGATTGATTTGTCATTTTTGAATATTTTCTCTTTCACCAGGAGCTCATCCCAAAAGTAAATGGTTTCTTGAGTATTGATTACTTTAAAAGCTATTAATGAGGTCATAAAGTTATATAAATGACTGGCCTCCAAAACTAGCCTACATTGCTTTGAAAATGAAGTATATCAAGGAAAAAATGAAAGAACGTGAAATTTTTATAATTTATTAAGAATGTGATGACATAATACTGTCTTTGTACTTAACCAAAAGAATTCTAGCTGTTTGTGTTTATATCAGTACCTCATATGCTGAAATCCTCTGGTTATGTTGGAGCTTCCATTGTTGCTCATAGAACATGAAAACAAGGCACAAATAACAGGTAAATGATTAGATATTGCACAACAATACAGCAGTTCTCAACTGCTGACTATCAGAACTGAATTCTCTTATGAAACTTTACTATAGTCCTTTTTTCCATTGAATTTATTTCAAGGGAAAAAAAGATAGTTTTAGAATATCAGTGCTTTCTTTGGATATGGTTTTGAATTTTCTTTCTTTGCCTCTTTCAAGCCTTAGGGGTCTGAACTCTGAGAATCCCGTCTGGACTGCTGGAATTATTCCTTAATTCCTTAAGGAATAGCTAAGTCTCTAACCAGTTTGGCACTGAAGCCTCATTTTAATTTCTCCCTTAATTGAAAAGTTTTAATTCTTTTTTCAATAGCCTCATTTTATTAAAAGGTAATCAGAAAATACATAATTTACAGCTATACTTATCCAATATGGTAGCCACAAGCTACATATATATGGCTTTTTCAATTAATTAAAATTAAATAAGTGTAATTCATTTCCTTCCTTGTACTAGTCACATTTCAAATGCTCCATAGCCACATATGCCTAGTATTACCATATTGGACAATGCAGATAGAGAACTTTCTATGGACAGTACTGATCTTAGAGAAAGTGGGAGGAAAATAATGAAAAAGGATACTCTTCTTAGTCCTTTTTTTTCCCTTACAGGAATATTGAAACCGAAGGCATTTTTTTTACCCTCTCAGCCTATTTTGATTTAACATACAGTGTACTTGATTGCAGTTGTGTTTTATAAGCAGAGTATATAATCATAAGTTTGACTTTGAGGTAAATACCAGGTAAAAGACTTTGGGCTAGGAGAGTCTCATAGTTTTAATAGTTAAAAATATGAAAGTGTTTTCTATTGCTATATGACAGTGAAATAAGTACCATGATATTTAAACCATGCATTTAAAGTTTACATCTGTTCTTTCCCCCCATTTCACATTTTACTTTTTTTACATGATCTTCAAGAAAAGTGTAATAATGTAACATTGTCTCCCAAAAACCAACAAAACAATAATATTTTCAGATTAAAAGAATCCTCGTATGAAGTAGTATTTTCAGGATTTGCATACTCCTTTAAAGGTTATCTATGTATTTTTTCCTAGGGTTATTTCAGGTTCACATTAGTACAGTATGAATTTTCAGAGCATGTGCAACTAACTTTTTAACCTAAATATTTGAAGTCCTCTGAGAAGAATATAGTAATAATAGCACCTACAAAACTGATGGGGAAAAGTACATATTTATGAAACATGAAATGCAACAAAATAAAGAAAAAGAATTAGTAAATAAAAAGTTACTTGTACCTTCATTGTACCTGATTGGACATCTGTCTTATTATTCTGACTTTATGCTTCCAAAAACCATTTTTTGTTGGTTTTTACTGTTTTTGAAAGATGTTCATTGAAGAACCACCTTATAGTGAATAATTTATGAAAGTGAAATTAAGAATTCCTGAGAGTCTTCAAGACAAGTGTATAGTTGATATTTTGTAGTAAAATAGTTTTTAGGCCAGTTTTGTATACAAAATAAGCCATGAAGATTTTAAAAAACTATTGTTTGGATAAACTTCACCAAATACAATATGTAAACATGTTGAAATGGATAGATCTTTAATTATAGCTTATTGACACTTGAAGCTACTATTTAGGCTTAAGTACTATATAGTTTCCTTTTTGAGTGTTCATTTAGAAGCAGCTCTTAGTTCCTAACCATTATGCTTTCTAGGATCTCAGTAGAGGTGCTATAAAACATTTCAAGGTGATATTTAGGGAATTTAAGTTCCTATTTAGTTTTTTAAATATAAACTTATTCTTAAGAACTTAGGTATGGAATAATGCACAGATTGTGAATGGGCAGCTATTTAAATGTTCACAGTGAACACCGCTGTTAACCAACATCCAGATCAAGAAAACATTGCTCTTGTCGAGAGACTCATGTCCTTTTGTAGTCATTACCTGCCCCAACTCTAACCTCACCCCGTGTCCCCAGGAGTAACTGCAGTTCTGTCCTCCGACATTTTAGAACACTCTTGCCTGCTATTTTCAAACTTTATTTAAGTGAAACCATGGCATGCAGTTTTGTGTTTGGCTCCTTTTTCTTACATTTATGTTCATGAGATGCATCTGTGTTGTTGAACATAGCAGTTTTTCTTTTCATTGATATATAGAGTACTGCACTGAACATTGTTGTGTGCTCTTGGCATATATGGCACAATACCTGAATATAGAATTACTAGGTAATAATGTATGTATTTTTTCAGTGCCAAAAAGTTTTCCAGAGTGCCTGTACCAGTGTACACATCCACCAGCAGTTACAGTTTCTCTATATCCCTGCCAAACCTGTTTATAGTTAGTCTTTTTAATTTTAGACTTTCTGAGCAGAGGGTCTATTGAATTTTTGAAAATTCAGTGAAATATTTCCTGCTCCCCTACCTCCTGAATTTTTGTAATGTCTGGTAGTTAATTGCTAGGCATTGAATTCCTACTGCTGTGTCTTTGTTACAGCTTTGTAACTTAGTCTTTTTATAAAGTAGCATATTTAGGATTAAAATTGTTATCTATACATATGAACTGTTTTCAAGTATATCCTTATTTCCTTTTTAAAGAATATTTATTTAAGAGAGATTTCTGAGACAAATGACCTTGATTAGATTTCAGTAGCTTTTCTAATTTTTAATTATACTTTATTTAAATGTCACTAAAGGGAAATTTTTTTTGACCAAACTATATGTAAGTGAAAAATGCTTGCTTCATATATATGTGTGTGTGTGTGTGTGTGTGTGTAATTTAAAAATTGAAATGCCATTATCTTATCTGTTAGATGGTACTACTTTAACTATAAAAGCCGCTAATATATTTAAATAATTTGTAATAAAAACACTACATAAGTAGTTCCTGTCCCACCTGTGTACCTTACTTCTCCTTCCTTTCAAGTTGAAGAATAATTCAACTTTTTAAAATTTCTTTCAGCTCTCCTATATCAAGCCAAGGGATTTATTTTTGGAAGAAGATGTCTTTAAAAATATCTATGTATGTTTATGTGTAAAATTTTGCCTGGTTCTCGGGCTGTTCAAGCATTTATTTATTAGGCATTTCTGTTTATCTTGACACAAGTTTCTGTGTTGCCAGGTGACTGCTCTTCAAAATGGATTTAACTTAACGTTTATTAAGAGTCTTCTAGTGTCCTACATTTATTATGATCTTTTTTTACCCAGTTTTGGGATGGACCCTTTTTTAAAAAATAAGGCAACTTCAGTCTTATTTTGGCCTAAAAGTTTTATTTGTTATCCTGTTTCTCCTGCTCTGACTGCTTCATAAGCTTCATAACACCTCCAGTTAAATGAGGATAATGAAGATTGATTCTAAAAAATTATGCAATAAAAATTTAACTTCGTATTTATCTGCTCTACTAAATGTAGGCTTGGACACAGTCCCTTATTGCAAAGTTTACATTATGTTATCCAGATGCCAGTGATCATGGATGAGACTTACGAATATTGTGTAGACAAAGGCATGATTGAATTATTATAAATCGGTAAATTATAAGAAATTAAAGGTTTTAAAGTAAAGAAAATTATTGTGCAAAGTTGAATGTGTAGTCAAATTGCCTAGGTAAAAAATGATCATAGACTGTCTCCTGTAATTTTAAGGGGTATATCTTGTTTCTCTCAGTCATCTCAAAAATCAACTTATCTTAATCTAAATAAAAATTTAGTTTTTATTTTATTGTCCTGAGAAAGGGACATTGTCCCCAAAGTCACATCAAAAGTGAAGAATATGGTGCTTGACAGTCACCACTGGCCAATCAGGAAAGATCATAAAATAGAGATTTCAGGGAACGTCTATTTCAAAAACCATCTCTGGTGGCTCTGAAGAATATGTTTGTGGAGTTCATGATTGTTCTTAGGAAATCCCAGACACATTAGTGTGTGTGTGTGTACACAAAATTTAAATTTGGGGAGTAGTTAGGTTTGTTTGTTTGTTTATGGCAGTACTGGGGATTGAACCAGGACCTTGAGCATGCTAAGCACACACTCCACCACTGAACTATACCCTCCCTTCACAATGTTATATATTAACTCAGATTTTATTACTTGAACTATCTTGTTTTCAGCAAGAGTTAAACTTCGTAGTTGTAGTAAGCAAAGTAGCTTTTAAAATTTATAAATTAAATCTAGATCAAAAGACACAGCCTCCACGTTGACAAATATTAATTTTTAGAAAAACGTTTATTTCATAGCCTTTGTTGTTTATCTTTATGCTATTGAGAAAAAATATTTTTTCTTTATTTATTTTATTATTTTTTAATATTATTTTATTTATGGGTAATTCTTTTTGCCAGTGTATTTTAAAGAATATGATGTCAATAAACAGTAGTGTACCAAATATTGTGTACATCTGTTTTAGTAATTTTTATATTAAAAAGAGCCTCAAATTTTAGTTAGAGTTAACAGCTGTTGAATCTTTAGTGGAAGATGTATTAGATGATTACACTACCTCATCTTTTTTGTATATTTGAGAATTTTCCTAATGAAAAGTTGAAAAAGATTTTAAATCAACATGACAATGAAATGCTTCTAGTAATTGCTTATCTTTATTGACCACCAATAGGCAATAAACATCTAAGTGTCTTTTAGATATAGATCCTTTGGTGGGTATAGAGACACTTAAGGCATAGTTTCTTCAAAAAACTTGTAATACATAAAAGGTATATATGGATAGGATTTTTATACAACTGATAATGTGTTAGCAAAGTGGGTAGTATAGTGACATAGCAGAAGAAAGACATAAGTTAGAAATTAGATGATAGTCTGTTCAGATGAAAGATTTTGAGGTACAGGCTAAGAATTTTCTTTTAAGAGGTCAGTATGAGGCCTAAACATTAGTTAATTAGTCACTACTTTGTTGACATTGTTTACTTTTAATTAACTGATTGGAACAAAGAGAAAATATTTTTAAGATAATTGATAACCTATTCTGATCCACAAAGGACTCTTTCATTTTTGACCTAAAACAATAAATGAGTGTCCAAGATAGAGACTGTGTTGTTTCTTTTTCTTCATGAACTGTAGTGTTCTTCCTTCAGAGTGTTGAAACTATAGGAAATCAGGAGTCATTTCCACGTATCTTTTTTTTAAAGACTTAAAGCATCTTGAAAAAATAAACACATTTAAATTAGATGCATTTATAAAATGTGTTAGAAAACTTACTAAAATAAAATTGTACACATGAATAATGAGATAGAAATTGAGCTTGTAGGTCATTTGTTTTTAGTTCAGATTAATGTTACATAATACTCTTAGCTCAAAATGATCAAAACAGCTAAGATTATGTAGATACACGTGAGTGCTGTTTAAAGCTCTCACTCAAATAGGTGTTTTCCTGGAGGCATATGTCATGTTTTACTGGGTCTCCTTATTTACTGGCTCTGTTATTTCTGGAAGACAGCATGGTTTTGGCTAAGGTTATGACCCCTAGAGTTAGACTGACTGAATTTAGATCTTGATTCTTCATCTTACCAATTGTGAGATCTTAGTAATACATTTATCTTTTCCACAGTGTCCTCATCTGTGAAGTGAGGATAATAACTTGTCTGATGGGTGCCTGTGAGGAATGGAATAATTCCTAAAAGTACACAAATGTTTGGGGAATGGGACATTCAATTTGAGTTACTAAATAGTCCCTTTATGTTATAACTTGTCAGAGACTCAATCCTCTAAAATCCTTAATTCATTTATATACATACAAGGAGCCTCCTACTTAAAACAAGCTGTGTTTTGAGAAATTTATTGATTTGGAATTCTGCAGTGAATCTCTAATAGGTGATTAGTTTGCCAGGCTAACTTGTGAAGGCAATAATCATAATGTAGCAAAAATAATTAGAGAACAGCAATAGAATGGAAAGATACTATCTTGATATCAACTCAAAGATGCGTAGCAGTAGGTTTAATTGTAGGCTTTTGAAAGAGACTCTCATAGAAATTCTGAGTCATTCAGAATCTTTCAGAAAGTTTTGGAGGGCTACCATTGACTCTTTGCTAATTTTACTTACAGCTTTATCAGTTTTCTTTGCATTTATGATGAAGATCTAACACCACTGATGCATTGTATGGTCGTAGTATATTAGCCTTGATATGGCTATTTTTTTGACTGATTTGTTAAGATTGGGTAACTGGATGGGAACTGTTTTTCTTTGGGTATCCGAGAGAGAACGAAAGGAAGAAGATGGCTATGGAGGTTGTGTGCTTTTAGTATTATAAAATAAGCTGTGACTGATCTCAGGGGAAGCAGCTTCATGTACTGGTAACTATTGACAGTTACTGCCCATAACAAGATGGGGATAGCGTGGAAAGAGACAGAGAAGGTTAGTCATATGTAAAAGATGCTTACAAATTGGAGATTTGTATAAATAAGCACTCCCTAACATAAACAACATTACTTTCAAAAAGCATTTCAGGATTTTGTAGTATAATCCAGGATTATCATTATGAAAAGCATTTTGAATTTGTTAACATTTTAACTTTTATTTGAATTCTGGTTAAGTAGGTGATTACTACTATGTAAGAGACTATACATTCCACACAGTTTGTGTGTATCTCTAATTCCAGAATTTAAAGATGGAGATTTTCCTATGTTCTCCTTAGGTGAGGTCTCTGAGTCTCATACCTTTAAAAATATTTAGATTTAGTAATAATGAAGAAACCAGCTTTTGGGGGTAAGGTATAGCTCAAGTGGTAGAGTGCATGCTTAGCATGCACAAAATCCTGGGTTCAATCCCCAGTACTTCCTCTACAAATAAATAAAAAAACCTAATTACCCCTCCCCAAAAAACAATTAAAAGAAGAATATAAGAAAAAAAAGAAACCAACTTTTTGATATCAGAAAAGTATCACAATGGTGTTAAAATTTGCATAACTTCAGTTTTTAGTTATTTCTATTTGTAGACTGATGTGACATTGAAATAAAATTTTTATTACTTTTATATATTCCTGATTAAAATTTGTTGCACAATTCTTTTACTAGGAAGTGGCTGTTTTTGTCTTTGATAAAAAGCTGATTGACAAATATCAAAAATTTGAAAAGGATCAAATCATTGATTCTCTAAAAAGAGGAGTCCAGCAGTTAACTCGACTACGACACCCTCGACTTCTTACTGTCCAGCATCCTTTAGAAGAATCCAGGTAAATTTTTATGAAAAATTACATAAGAGACATCCTAAACAAATAGTTTAAAATAACTTTATAATTGAAATCTGTCTACACGGTATAATGTCAGTGAAAAGTTCTTGTAAACTTGAGTGTTGAGTTCTTATGGATTAGTTATTTCTTTGAAATTTATTTACATATTCTATGTATGTCTCTTTTTGAAATATTAAAGAAAGTTTTCTTCACATTTGCCATGAGTCTGTATTTGCTTATTCTATGCTTGAGACTACAGTAGTCAAAATGGAAGATGCAAGTGAAGTATAGAATGCAGTCCCTGCCTGAAAGTAGTTGTTAATTTCCCAGAGTTTCTTGCCCCCATTTCATTGATTGAGTATTTGGAGGTTATTTTTATGTGTGTTCCAGGTAGTACTATTCTAGAGGTTTAACCTTTTACTGTGTCCAGCATGTAAGTCCATAATCCTCAGTTACTCTGCCATCTATTTTTTTCAAGATGAACTTGGGAACTGTTGCTGAGAATGACAAGAAAATGAAATGTAGATTTTGTAATCTAAACTGGATCCCCAAGCCTGTCATGCTTTTAATACTCCTTAGATACTCTAGCAATATAAGCTTTTTCCTCATTACTCATAACCTCTAATTTATTCCTTCCTTCCTACTTGGCCAACTGTATTCCCCTCTCTTAATTCAGAAGATCTTACCAAATGGTTTGCCAGTTGTGTTCTGTGGACCCTAGAATTTTAGGGATGGGGAAAAACAGACAGGTGGAGGAACCTAGCTGGCAGGATTCCAAGCTTCCCATCTCTCTTCAACCAGAACAGTTTAACTTTTATCTATTTCGTATATTGGATTTCTACATAGTTCTTACTTTAGAATCTTCAATAACCCACTATCACTTACCCAGTTCCCCCAGAGGCACAAGATCTTTTCTTTCAACCTAAAAAAACCAGGCCTAATATTTACCATGTGAAAAACTGTACCAAACACCTTACATTTGTTTAACTCATTTAGTTCTTACAATTACTAGAAGAACTGAGGATTTGAGATAGTATTTAAGCCACATAGTTATGGTACCCTGATTCCTGGGCCCATGCTACGCCTACCCAGAAATATGCTTATATGTATGTCTCTTGTCATCATAATATTTTACTTCCCTTCTATGCATACATAAACCCAGAAAAAGACTAGTTGTTTTCACTTACGGTAACACTCACTATTATGGACCTGCTGTCTCAAAGCTGACTAAGTTTTGTTTGCCATGCTTGTCCTGAGCTTTCCTGACACTGTGTGTGTGTGTTCTATTTCCTCTGGAGTATTTTCTGTCAGTGTTTATAGTGTCACCTATCAGAAGCCTACCTACCTTTGTTATTTTAACTTGTATTTTAAAATTTAAAATCCTTAAATTTTAAGTCTCTTGAAGGGAGAAGGACCAATGTTTAATATTTTTCTCTGTCTCTGCAGCTTCTTGTATAGTGGTTTAAATACAGAACTAGGGCTTTATTGGCATTCATGAAGAGAGATAATTCAAAGATTAAGGCATTTTCATTGATAGGTTTAAAAATTGCAATAACATTGATAGAAATAGTAACACATTAGGGAAGAAAAAAATAACTTTCGGTTTTTTAATGACTTAATAATGTAGACACTGGAATTATCCGAAAGAAATGTGCTATAGAAAAGTAATCCAGATGAAAGTCAGAGTTGACTATGTATGTGGGGGTGAGTAACATAGAGGCAGTAATTAAAACCATGGGGAAAAAAATGAATTTCAAGGGCATGAGTCAAAAGAGCAGAGTACTTAGGACAGAACTTGGAATGTAGAGGGGAAAGAAGAGCCATGGAAAGAAACTAGAGGAATCATGTCATGTGGCAGGGGAAAAATCAGCTGCATGTTATGGAAGCTGAAGGAGGGAAGAAAGGACTCCATAACACTGGGGACCACTGAATGAAAAGAAAATAAGAACTGAAAAGAATCCATTACACTTGACTAGTGAGATGTTGTTAGTGATAGTCAACAGTTTCAGTAGGATGGCAATTTGGAAGCTAGAAAGGAAACCAGTAGAGAAGACATCATTATGTGAATAAAGTCCCATAGGAGAACTCAAAGGAGACTTCAGGAGGCTAGCTAAATCACTAATATACTGAGGTTACACTTAGGGAAATGGGATCATTCATGTTAGATGAACTTTACTTTTTAAAGTAGGAAGTGGGTAACAGATGAGTAGCTGGTAAAGGGTGCTATGGAATGAGGAGTATATAAAAGGGCTATGAAGGGATGTTCTTGGATGTTGAAAAATAAAAAGAATAAGGTTAAAGTATACTATGTGACTTTAGACTATCAGTTTACAAAGATTTGGGTTTTCTATTTTTCCTTCTGCTTATAACGTAGCAAGAGAGTAAAGGAAACCTGTGATGGTTACTACAGGGTTATTAAGGGTTTGCTCAAAAAAGGGTAGTAAGGGTGATAGTTTATTATTGAAGTAGGAGGGAGAAAGAAAGGAATCAAATATAATTAGGACTGAATACTTCAAATTTGTTGAATAAAGATACTGGGAAACTAGATTATGTGGAGGTGCTATAAGGGTATGATGTGAATGGCTCGTCAATAGCTGTGGGTTAGGGAACTGGTCCTTGAGAGAGGATATAGCCCTTCTGGTATGTAACTGTAATAATGCTGAGAATGAATATTCATAAAAGATAATAAGGCCTTCAAGCTTGAAGAATAATCGTATGAATATTGATATGACCAAGGATGATTTTGGGGTCAAGACAGAAAGGAAAAAGTAAGAGTTGCTAAAATAAATGAGTCCTGGGAATCATAGGTAACGTGGAGAAGATGTAAGAGTATTGGAGCAATAGCCTGATGTCCACTGTGGTAATGGGCTTAGTGTAAGAATAAAGAACAGGATATCGAGATCATCATCCTTGATGATAACTGAGCGGGCAGACAGTGTGACTGTCTCCCTCAACCTAAGCAGCTTTGTCTTCATCTCTCGTGCATATTGGGCTTCTGCATATGCTTTCATTTGAAAAATGGGTTCAAAGTGGGAGAAATGTTACTCAGGTACTGCTGATAGATGAAACAGCAAGGGGCATATTTGCCATTAAACAGTTACTGTCCAGGCGCAGAGGCTTGGTATAGCTTTATATGACTACACTACCTTATAGTTCTTCACTGCCAGTGCCTAAGCCCAAAACGCATAAAATGTTAGGACTTGAATCTCAAACGCTTGATAATTATAATAGCAATAGTAAGCATTTATTGAGCTTACTTGTTAGTCAGTGTGTTTTGTACTTTACATACATTTGATCTTCTCAGTAGCACTTTAGGGTGGTCTTTTATTACCATTTTACAAATGGGCAAAGTAAGGCTCAGAGCCATGATGTCCCAGGATACCAAGTCCAGGAATGGGGATGCTGGGACTAGAAGTTGGGTATTCAGAGCTTGAGCTCTTGATCATTACTCTACAAGGCTTATTGAATGTTAATATCTTAACACTTTTTGAATTTCTAAACGTTCTTGTAATCAAAGAATAATAATTTTAAAAACTGGAAAGTTGTGACACCTTTAAAAATGATAGATAAAATAGATAAAGGCAAAGCTGCTCTGATTGAAGGAGTTTCAGGGGAGCCGGAGCTATGCCCTGTCCCTTTTCCTGACTCCTCTTGTTCCAGAGGTGTCTGTGGGAAATCTATAGGGTCCTTTGAGCATGTTCTGAAAATTATACCCTTAGAAATAGGGATAATATCATAGATACAATGTTATAATATTTTAAATTAATTCATTGCATTTTCCATAAAAAGTATCAATCGTTTAAAAAGCACCACTGAAATTATGTTTTATTTTTTGACTTTTTAGGTTTAAAAAATGTGTAACAACTATTTTAACATGTATTTTAAAAAATTGAGTGTTCTATCCAGTATGATTCATATACAAAGCTTCCTGACTTTGCTTTGTTGGTCTTAAGTGTGTTATATTAATTTTGAAAATAAATCTGAAATAGTCTACCTTCTTGTTGATAGTTAAATAAGACCATTGATATTTTATCTATAGTTGACTTTAATAATGTGGGAAAAAACAATAGTAAATGACTCTTTCTCTTTTTTAAAACAGGGATTGCTTGGCATTTTGTACAGAACCAGTTTTTGCCAGTTTAGCCAATGTTTTGGGTAACTGGGAAAATCTACCTTCCCCTGTATCTCCAGACATTAAGGATTATAAACTTTATGATGTAGAAACTAAATATGGTTTGCTTCAGGTATGTGTTTTTATTCGTCAACCTTTGGAGAAGGGCACTTGTTGATTGGTGGTTGAGTTGGTTCTTTTTTTATTTGTATTTTTACTTTTAAACCTGTGACTGCATTTTGTAAGTGCATTCCACTTTTTCTGATATTTCTTCCCTTGCTTACCAAAACATCTTCTGCTTTATAGAGTAAATTTATGCAGTAGATTCTTTGGTTTTGAGGGACAGGGATCATTTTATTTATTATTTTTAACAGCATTATTAAGGTATAATTAATTGGCATATAATAAACTTCAAATATTCAGAATATACAGTTTTATAAGTTTATAAGTGAAACCATCACCACAGTCAAAATAATGCATATATCCATGGCCCTCCAGAGTTTCCTCATACCCATTGTAATTCTTCCCTCCTGCTCCTTGCTGTCTTTTGTCTCTCATCCCAGGAAACCAGTGACCTGCTGTCACTATTAATCAGTTTGTATTTTCTAAAATTTTATAAGTGAAATTGTATAATATGTACTCTTTTGAGCCTGACTTCTTATAATCAACCTAATTATTTTAAGATTTATTCATGTTGTTGTGTGTATCAGTATTTTTTTTTTTTTATTGCTGAGTAGTAGTCTATTGTATGGCTGTACCATAGTTTGCTTATCCATTTACCTGTTGATGATCATTTGGGTTGTTTCCAGTTTTTGGATATTGCAAATAAAACTACTATGAATATTCGTGTACAAGTTTTTATATGGACATATGCTTTCATTTCTCCTGGTTAAATACCTAGGAGTAGAATGGCTAGATCAAATGGTATGTATATATTTTGCTTTTTAAGAAACTGGCAAACTTTTCCATATGGTAGTACTGTTTTATATTCCCATTGCAGTATATAAAAGTTCCATTTTTTTCACCTTTTTGTAAAACTTGGTATGGTTGATCCTTTTAATTTTAGCTGTTCTAATGGGTGTGCACTGGTCTCTCAGAGTTTTAATTTGCATTTCTTTGATGAATAATGATGTTGAACACCTTTTTGTATGATTCTTTGCCATCTGAATATCTTTTTTGGTAAAGTGTTGAGATCTTTTGTTCATTGTTTGAATGGGTTTTCTATTATTGAGTTTTGAGATTTCTTAATATATATTGTGGATGTAAGTCCTTTGTCAGATACATGACTTACAAATATTCTCTCCCAGTCTGTGGCTTGTTTTATTCTCTTAACAATATATATTTTCTAATTGTGGCAAAATACACATAACGTAAAATTTGTCATCTTAATCATTTTTAAGTGTACAGTTCTGTGGAGTTAAGAATATTTACATTGTTGTACAACCATCACTACTATCCATCCTCAGAACTCTTTTCAACTTGTTAAACTGGAGCTGTACCCATTAAACAGTAACTCCCTACACCCCACCTCCCATGCCCCCAAGCCGTTGGCAACCACCATTCTGCTTTCTGTCTCTATGAATTTGACTACTCATGTAAGTGGAATCATACAGTATTTTTCTTTTTGTGACTGGTTTATTTCGCTTAGCATAATGTCTTCAAGGTTCATCCATGTTGTAGCATGTGTCAGAATTTCTTTCCTTTTTAAGGCTGAATAATATTCTGTTGTATGTATTTACATTATGTTCATTCATTCATTTGTTGATGAACACTTGGGTTGCTTCCACCTCTTGTTTATTGTAATACTGCTGTGAACATGAGTGTACAAATATCTCTTCAAGATCCTGCTTTCAGTTCTTTTTTGGATATAGCCAGAAGTGGAATTGCTAGATTATATGATAATTCTATTTTTAGTTTTTTGAGGAACCAGCATACTGTTTTCTATAGGAGCTGCACCATTTTACATTTCAACCAGTAGTGTACAAGGGTTCTAATTTCTCCATGTCCTCAGCAATATTTGTTATTTGGTTTTTGATAGTAGCCATCCTAATAGGAGTGAGATGGTATCTCATTGTGGTTTTGATTTGCATTTCCATAATACTTAGTGAATTTGAGCATCTTTTCATGTGGTTGTTGGCCATTTGTTTATCTCTTTTGGAGAAATGTCTATTTAGGGCCTTTTTTTGGTATATATATACTTTTTATTAATGTATAGTCAGTTTACAATGTTAATTTCTGGTGTACAGCAGTGCTTCCATGTTAAAAAACAGTTAATTATAGATTTTTTTAAAAAGTCTTAATCAAAAAATCATAAGAAGGACTATAGGTACAAAGTAAAATTATGCAAAGGTAGAAAGGCCCTGATGACTGACTTAGGGGCTGGAAGTTGGGAGTGGTGTGGAGTTAATATAATTTCTCACATTTATTAAGAAGTTAATACGCCATTATTTGAAGTAATTCACCAGCTGGGACCTCAGGTTCAGAACTTTGCTCAAAGTTGCAAGGCTAGTAAGTGATGAAGTGAGAACCGGAATCCAGATATCTTATAAAATAGTACTCTTTACCCTCTTTACTGTTGACTTGCTTTCATGTTGTAAACCATCAGGGTTTTTTAGATAGTTTATTCTCATATTTGTTCATTCATTAAGCAAATGTTTATTGAACAACTATAAGTCTGGCACGGTTCTGGGTGCTGAAAATATGGCAGTAAACAAGGCAGACACAAATTCTTGCCTTTTGGAACTTACATTCTCATCAGGGAAGAAAGACAATAAAATAAGTAAATACATAGTACATTAGATTATGATAAGTGCTTGTGGAGGAAAAAAGGGAAGGGAGAGGAAGTTATAATTTGGATGATGAGGAAAGGGGACTTGCATCTTTGAATGGGGTAGTCAAGAAATCACACTGAAAGGGCACAGTTGAGTAAAGACTTGGAGTGGGGGGGAAGCAACCCATATAGACACCTGAGGAAAGTATGACCTAGGCAGAGAGAACATCAAGTGCAAAGTCCCTGAGAGAGAATCACAAATGTCATGTTCAAGGAATAGTGAAATGCCTGGAGTGGTGGAGGAGCCAGTAAGAAGATGAGTAGTAGGAGATAAGATCAGAGAACTAATGAGTGGTTAGGTCTTGTTAGGCCCTGGAAGCCAAAGAATTCTTGGGATTTTACTTTGAGAAAAAGGAAAAGCATTTGAAGATTTTGATCAGTAAAGTGACACGGTCTGGGTTATGTTTTAGCAGAGTTACTCTAGCTGTTATATTGAGAATTAAATAGGTAGGAAAATAGAAGCAGAGAGACAAGGTAGGTGGCTCCTACAGTCATACAGACCAGAGATGATGATGGTCCAGGGTAGGGAAGGTGGTAAGACAGAACCAAAATCTAAGTGTATTTTGATAGTGAAGGTATTGGGATTTGCTACATAAGAAAATTACAGGCTAGTGCAAGATAACTCAAAGAACTTTGCCTCAAGCAACTGGAAAAATGAAATGACCATCAACTGATATGGGAATGACTGCAGGAGGGTAAAAATGTATTGTAGAGGAAGCTCAGTTTGGGGTTCTTCTAAGATTGAGTTGCTATAAAACAGCCAAAGGGAGAGAAATCGAGGCAGCAGGCAGATAACCAAGTCTGGACTTTTGAACAGAGGCCTAAGCTAGAGATATTGAGAGTAATCAACATACAGCTAGAATTTAAAGCTGTGAGAACACTGAGAAAGAGTAGATGGAAAATTCAGAGGTCCAAAAATTGAGTCCAAGAAGTTGAGGTGATGAGAAACCAGCAAAACAGACTGAAAAGCGGTAACCAGTGGAGTTAGAGGAAAACCTGGGAGAATGGGGTCTTAGAATTTAGAGAGCGTTGGTTTGCCAAAATCTACTCCTGGAGACAAATCCAGTCTTCATTTTTTGGTAACAAATTCCATGGTAATGTCAGGCACAAATATATAATTACCAAATACTAATCCATTGTGAGAATGAGTGAACATCAGTTAATATTTGAAAACTGAGCATAATATTTACTATTCAGAAAAACTTAATTCAATATTAAGTATAAATATATAAAAATATAAGAATTAGAATCAAACTGACAAAGATATCTCTTGATACTCAGAAACCAAGGGTTCTCCTACTTTTCAAACTCAGGAACTGAATATATTTGGATACAAAGTGCTTTTATTACTGTCTTTTCTTTTGTTTATATGCATAGAAAGAAAATAAATAGTTGTATTCTGTTTTTATAATTGGGTTTTTCCTGCTAATCCTTAGATTGCCCTGGCAACTGAGAATATCTACACTTTTGCATTTGTGATGAAATTTAATTGTTACCTGACATGCAAAAAATCTTTTATTGGGAGAAGCAGAAAATATGATTTTTATAAGACATTTATTATTATTATTATCAAAAAGAGTTTTATTTAATGTCAAAACATTGTGTTTTCCACTTACAGGTTTCTGAAGGGTTGTCATTTTTGCACAGCAGTGTGAAAATGGTTCATGGAAATATTACACCTGAAAATATAATTTTGAATAAAAGTGGAGCCTGGAAAATAATGGGCTTTGATTTTTGTGTATCATCGACCAATCCTTCTGAACAAGAGGTAGTGAAGGTTTTAGTCTTCTAATTTTTTAGAGCTCTGGAAATTTGTGATTGCATCTGGAATAGATTAGAGAATTTATAAGCCTGATAAATGTGTAGAAATAGGCTATGTGGTACAATGGTATGTTTAAGTGTATAACTTTATAGAAAAGGCCTAGTGTTCATTGTACCTAAGAGTATTTACTCATTAAGTCCATAGTAATGTTACTTGAGAAGGACATTCTAGCTTGAGTTAAGCCAGTTTGAGCACTATTGGGTTAAGTAGGGTTTTTTTTCCCCCTCGGGATGTCAAATACACTGTCAAACATTTGAATCTCTAGCTGTGTTCCCCCAACTTATTGGATCACAGAATCTTCTTTAGGGAGCATGATAACAGTAATGGTAATCATAGCTGATATTTATTGAAGCACTTTTCTAAACACTTTCTATGTGTTTACTTATTATCCTCATAACAACTCAATGAGGTATAGGAATAATACAGATGAGTAAGTTAGGCTCATAGAATAAAATAACCTGCCTAAGTTTAGACAGGTGGTAAATGGTAGAGCTTAGATTTGAACCCAGTCTTTCTGTTTCCAAAGCACTTATTACTGCCTATTTATACCTAGGAAAACACTGCAGTCAAGTTTTTATTGTAATTGTTAAAGGGACCATGATTTGACCTAAAATAGATTTGTAATGTAAGTAAACATTTTTAAGGGAAGCAGAAAGAATAAGTGTTGGTTGAGTATATACTATGGGTGAGGCACTGTGCTAGGTCTATTTTCCATACATTTGTTAATTCTTAAAACAGCCTTTTGAACCTGTTAACTAACTAGTTACTGAAAGAACAGGATTTCAAACTATTCTATTTGAGCCCATAAACTTGAAGCCTGTGTATCACAAAACAGGACAGACCTTTCCATGTTCATATTGCATCTTATAGTATAGTGATAATTTGTCTTCTGGAAGAGAGCTACAATAACCTCAGAGTTATGAGTTTTTATTCTTATCTCACAATTTGTTGCGTGCACTTTCTAGATTTGGGATTTGGGAAAGTTGAGGACTGAAAGTGGTGATGACATTTTTACTTGCATGACTGTGAATTAAAAACTATATGGCTGCTATTTGACAGTGGTTTGCTTTACTTTGAAGTATTTAACCTATATAATCCTTTTTTTGTCTTATTATAGCCTAAGTTTCCATGTAAAGAATGGGACCCAAATTTACCATCATTGTGTCTTCCAAATCCTGAATATTTGGCCCCTGAATATATACTTTCTGTGAGCTGTGAAACAGCCAGTGATATGTACTCTTTAGGAACTGTCATGTATGCTGTATTTAATAAAGGGAAACCTATATTTGAAGTAAACAAGCAAGATATTTACAAGAGTTTCAGTAGACAGTTGGATCAGGTATTTGCACTTAAATATTTGCTTGCTTTAAATTGTTTTAAGTGTTCCTTTGATCTTTTTCTAAAATGTGTTCAGGGAATTCTCTAAAATGAGATGTGTCTCATTTTAAGTTTGCATAAAATCAACTTAACAAAAGTAATTCTTAAGTAAGAATTAAAGCTTTTTAAAACTACAACTTAAATCATGGCATTTATTTACTACAGTGATTATTAAAATATGGTCTAAAATACTGGGCATTTTGTTTTAAGAATAGAAACAATTTCAGGTATTAAAGATGTGCTTTGATTATCTTGCAACAGTAGAATTAGCAAGTTGTTCAATCTAAAAATATATTTTTAGTAAATTTCAAGAAGTTTTCTTAAATTGACTATCTACAATATAAATGCATTATCTTTTTGAATATTTTATATTAATATTTAATATTATCACTCTTTTGAATAGTTGAGTCGTTTAGGATCTAGTTCACTTACAAATATACCCGAGGAAGTCCGTGAACATGTAAAACTGCTGTTAAATGTAACTCCAACTGTAAGACCAGATGCAGATCAAATGACAAAGGTGAGTACACATGAATTCCTGCTGAAAATGTAGAGACCAAAAAAATTAAAGTTGATTAAATGCTTCTGAAGCAAGATTTAGTCAGATATAGTCCACAAATAACATCTATGTTCTTGTATGTATTAAATATTCAACCTCTTTTAATCTTAAACAGTTAATTAATTTATGCATGTAAGTGCTCTGATAGAGTCCTAATTGTCACAATTAGGTGTGCAGAAGTTATAGACACCCCAAGAATTCATAGCCCTCTAATTCACTAATGTAAGCATGGATTTTAATAAATAGTACTGTTTATGCCTTTAAGATACCTTACTTAATTTTTTTAATTAATTAAAATTTTTTTATTGTGGTATGGTTCCTGTACAGTAAACTATACATATTTCAAATGTACAGTTTGATGAATTTTGGTAGATACGTATACCATACTTAATCTTTTAGTATTTTGCTAATTATGTGAAGTAAATGTTACTATACAGCCAAGTCACAGGTACTGACTCTGAAAAATTGACCTTGGAAAGAAAAATAGTTTGTTTATTACTTTCTTATTCTGATTTTTATAATTGGAATTTTTATTAAGTGGTCTTTAGCATTTTACTAAATGTTTCTCAATATTTTTTCACCATATGTGGCAGTTTCAGATATGACAAGTACTTTAATACTTACCAAAATAATTTTATTTCCCTGTTTTTAGATTCCCTTCTTTGATGATGTTGGTGCAGTAACACTGCAGTATTTTGATACTTTATTCCAAAGAGATAACCTTCAGAAATCACAGTTTTTCAAAGGACTGCCAAAGGTTCTACCAAAACTGCCCAAGGTTTGTTATTCTTATTGTAGTCAGGATTTTAGAATTTAGAGTTTACTTTGACTTACTATAATAACTCTTCCTAAAAAAAAGTAACTTTTGCCTTGGATGCCTAAATAACTATAAAAGTCTGTAGACTGACGTAAAAAGTTTAGTGGACCTTTTTTGCATGGTCCAAAAATAATTAAACAGGGTAAAAGTATTAGATGGATACTACCAATGCAAAGGTAACACTTGGACAATTAAACATCAGAAGAGAAATCCCTAAGCTGTCATTGTGGAAATCACTACCTTACCAGCAATTAAAGGGATCCTTCTGTATTGATACTAGTCTCTCCAATTCCTTTAGTCACCCTCTCTGGCTTATAAAATCATGAGTGTAATATGGTCTAAAAATATTAGTGAATATTAAAGAAGCCACTGGCTGGAAAGCTGGTAATTCCTGGTTGCAGAAATACCTCCAATGTTTAATCTATCAGATATTCATTATGTACTGTCTGTCTAGCCCTGTACTGAGATGCTATGGAGAATAAATATTGTCCTTGCTCTCAAGATCCTTATAGTAAGAATTACATAGGGTAAACATATATGAAACAATTAACAATGCAGGACAGTGTTTAAGTTGCATAGTATGAATCATAAGTAATGAAGAAATTAAGAAGAGAAACATATTAGTGAAGACCAATTAGGAAAGGCTTTCTAAAGGAAGGGTGACTGTATGTTCCCCATTTACCTGTGACATTCCCAAGTTATGTCTTTTGTCCTGGCATGATTAGCCATAGCACCCTGTTTTACTCTCAGAAGTGTCTCAATTTCAACCATAAGTTATCTAGTCACCTTACCCAAAAGGATTGGAGATTTTAGACTGTAACGTCAATGTTAATACTAAAGACCTGATATAAAAACCAGTTTTATGAAAACATTTTTGCCTTTCAGCGTGTCATTGTGCAGAGAATTTTGCCTTGTTTGACTTCAGAATTTGTAAACCCTGACATGGTACCTTTTGTTTTGCCCAATGTTCTACTCATTGCCGAAGAATGCACCAAAGAAGAATATGTGAAACTAATTTTACCTGAACTTGGCCCTGTCTTTAAACAGCAGGAGCCAATCCAGGTATGTATGTAAATATTTTTTTCCTATTTATCTGCTGTTACTCAGTGATGTTAGCCAATAATGACTCATTGGAAACAAAAGGAATGAATATTTAATTTTTTTTTAAATTGAGGTAAGTATGAGAGACTTTCTTTTCCATTAGTCAGAAGCTATTTTGCATATATTGAAGTGAACCATTCCTAAAATTATAACTGAACTTTGCAAGTAAATGTCTATAGCTCTCCATAAGTTACTGTCTCAGAAAATAAATTGTAATGAGATTTTGCATATATTATATTGTTCCCATTGGCCTGATTGAAAATTACAAGTTTAGGAAAAGAAATATTTCTTTTTTTTCCTTCACTTTTAAGTGTTTTTGTTTTTGTTATTCAGGGTCTTTAATTTATACATGATTTATACCAGTTGTTTCTTTTTGTTTCATTACTAATAAATAGTTTCACCAGAAGAGGGAAAATGCTTATAGCACCAAGGAAGTAATATATGTGTATTGTCAGTGAAAAAATGTAATTAGTCTCTGATATAGACTCTATTACAATATTTATTTGCCAGATTTAAGGTAGACTTGAATTTAAGAGCAGTAGGGTCACATACCTGAGTTTGAATTTGGCCTTCTTCATCAACTTGGGCAAGTCATTACTCTCTTAAGCTCCTATTTTGTTCATTTCTGAAATAAAAGGGGTTGTTAAGATTAAATGAAATTTTCTGGCATATGGTAAGTATTATTAATTTCTGCTACTTCATGGCAATAGCTTATTAGTAAACTGTCAACTACCTGATTTAATGGTTTTATGACAGGCTGTTTGTGGTCCTTCTCTTGAAAGGAGGGGAACAGAAGGAAGTCTGTGGTGGTAAGGCAAGGGTTCCTCTACCTAAGGAAGGGACAGGTGAGGGAGCTGTAGCCTTCAAAGGTCAAGGTGTCAAGAGGGAAAGGAGTGGAGTCATATGTTCACTAAGCTGTGTGTCAGTCAGATCGGATCTTAAGGAACCTGTCATCTAAATTCTTAATTGCCTTCATTTTTTGGTATTCTTTCCCTTAGTAGTCTAGCTAAAAATCCCTTCTGAAAAGCTTTAACTGAGCCTTGGCAAAACTAAGTATTCTGCAAATGGAAGGGGTAGTTTATTCCTTATAATTTGTGCTGGCAAACAGATTATCAGGGACAATTGAAATGTTTCTTTCTAGAATCTTTCCTGACAGTTCTTTTCATTTCTGTACCTTTTCTTCTCTTGAACTTCATAGAAACCGAGTGATGGAATTTACTTCTTTGGGACATCTGACTTTGCTGCCCTCAGGCTTTTATTTTTTTACCCAGTAGCTTTCCAGATAGTTGGTACTTGTGGGTGAGTGATGTATTGCTGAAGATATGTGAGAGTTAGGAAATTACTTTTTATTTAAATGTTTAAACTGAGAGCAGATGTTAAATATTGTGCCTCCAGAAACATAAGAGACTTGATTTGTATATTTTTGTCTTCCATGCCTTCAGGCTAGCAACATGGTGAGTGTCAAAATATACAACTTATTCTTTTGAAGCTACTTTAAATTTTGTCGTATATAAAGTGTCATAAAGATTCTAGAACTTAATACATTGTTCCCTTTTCTGTACAGATTTTGTTAATTTTCCTCCAAAAAATGGATTTGCTACTAACCAAAACTCCTCCTGATGAAATAAAGAACAGTGTCCTCCCTATGGTTTACAGAGCCCTAGAGGCTCCTTCCATTCAGATCCAGGTATAATCAGTTTTTTTTTTTTCTTTTGTGATGATTTTGATTCTTAAAGCAAGAGAAAAACGTGAAGTACATTTTAAATTATAAAATCTTTTATGTAAAGTTCAGTAGTATATATTAATCCATTGATTTGCATTATGTGCTTACTAAAATGAATCCACTCCTAATTTGAAGAATCAGTTGACCTGTATTAATGAAATAAAATGATCTGTTGCTTTTCTCTATCAGAAATATACAATTCTGGAAGGTTTTATTATAGTTTGGATTGCTGTATAGCTTCTTGCTAAATGAGTAACATATGAATGAAAATGACAAAGATATATGTGCCTTTTTCTTATGAGTTAAGTAGGTACTTCCCATACTCATAATTTTCTTTCATGCTTGGTAACTCAGTCTTCTATTCAGAAATGTTGTTCCTTCTGCATTGAAGTTAATTTGTATAGCCCGTAGATAGAAAAGCACATAGCAATTCAGTGTGACCATTCCTAATGCATTTATAGTCATGCTTTGTGTTGCAAAAGTGATGTTAAAATATCATGTACTTTGCCAAACTTTTAGTTCTGTAATTTTTCTACTAGAATTTTGATTCTGTGGGTTATCTGGGAAAAAAAACTTTGAATTGCCATTAAAAGTGTAATTTAGGTTTTTGATTTTTTTCACTCTGTAAAATAAATACCTATGTTAAAGACATCTCATACTTAAAAGCTTATAATCTCTTTGCCAGTGTAGAGATTCTAATAAAAGCATAGAATTTTAATTTTTGAAAGTTGTTGACCAAAGCCTTTTTTTAATGTGAACCTAATAACACTTGTATAAGGTCACTTTTTTTTTTTTTTTAACTCATTTCAGTCTTTAAATTCTTTTTTTCATTCAAAGTTTTGAAGTTGATATTAAAATTTTTTTTTCCTTATACGATCATCCTTTCTTCAAGGTGAGGATATGCTGCCTTTGTCCAGATGACGTGGGATAATTGGGGAAGGTGTATTTACCATTACTTTTTAGCCCTTTCCAAAGGAGTTGTGAATTATAGCTTCTTGAAACATTCCCACAGACCCTGTGTAGCCAAACTGGTTTTATATTCAGTGACATTAGGGAGGAGAAGGATGATTGAGTGACATGAAAGGCCATTTTTCTTCATAAGGGGATTACTTTGACCAGTAAATTATTAGCCAATATTTTATTGAAATGGTTAACATATAATTCATATTGACTTCCGCGACTTTGCTGAGTTTTAGAAAACAGCATTTCTGATATCTTTAGTCACCAGTCACTAGTGTCAACATTGCTTGTTAAGAGTCTGATAAAATTAAAGCCTATCTAAGCTTTGGGAGAGTCTTAGAGCAAGAGCAAGAAACAAAAAATGTTAAAAGGCTAGGAAGTAACTTTTAAAATTCATTTTTTGAGTGATACTGTTAGAGTGAAGTTTGATTAGAAATACTTAAGAGGCTGGAGTAGTTTAGAAAAATATTGGGAAAAGTAGACGATGGTTTACAAAAGTAAGGATCCTTAGAGCCATTAATAGAAATGTATATGAGAACCAGTTTTTAAAATTATTTACCTTTAAATTAAACATAGACTTTGGGTTCATTCTCCTCTCCCCACCACCAGTTACAGAGAAAGTATAAAATAAGGCAAAAGTTCCTGAGAAAATACTAATTGGACTTCCTTGAGTTTTTGTTTGTTAATGTTTTGTTTTTTTTTGATCTCCTGTTCAGTTCTTCACTCTGTCTTCTCCTATGGAGAAAGTTATCTCCTCCTTTAGCTAAGTGATTTAGACATAATTTTAGTTTGTCTCTTTGTAACCTACTGCTAGATTATATGGCATAGTGTTCATTCTCTCTCTCTCTCTCTGTCTCTCTCTGTCTCTGTCTTTCCTGTCAATTAAAGGCTGACCTTCCCTGTCACCCTCTGGTCACAAGAGCATAGTATCTCTCACTGATTGCTCACCATTGCTCATTCTTCTCTACCATCTGTGGAAAATAGTCCCTTAATTATAGTTTGTATTTCTTATTCTCAAATTATGTCATCTACTTAATTATTATATTTCTGAGTGGATACAAACATATAACTCTTCTTTTTATCTGCCTTTTGGAAATCTCAGAATAGGTTAAAGCAAGTAAAATACTTGCTAGTATTCTGATAACAGATTCTTAGTGGTTAATTCATTTCTGTCTGCTAACTACAAGTGAATGTCATTAAGTTTACCAAATATTATCAATAATTCCTTCCCTGATACACATTTATACCTCCATTTTCGTCAGTAATCCTTACTCTTGTTTTCCTACAAGGATCGTTCTGCCTTATAAGGTATCTGAGATATGTGTTCTTCAGCCAGTTAGTGCTCAAGCCATTTCTTGTTCTTTTTTTTTTATCTCATTTAATCTCCATCATCCCCCTTTTTCCTCTGTTATCCTCATTCATAGTTCCCAGTTTCGAGCATTTACACTATGGCATGGCATTAGTTAACAAGAATGTTTTAAATAAGTTTTTCTATTTCTATCAGTTATACTTACGTAAATTTCAGAATTTAGAAGTACTTAAAAATACAAAAAAAAAAGTAAAATTCTCTCTCAGAGATTCCCACAGTTAACATTTCCAGATATATCTTTCTAATCTTCTTTCCTAAGCCTATAGACAGATAACATGTTTTTAAAACTGGGATCATATAATAATGTCTTATTCCATTTTATCCTCAGTAGTATTAAACAATCTTTGGAAATATCTGTTTAAGATGTTTGTATTGTATTCCATTATATGGATATATGTAATGGATAAGAAATTCCTTATTTAAAAGGAATAATTTTACATAATTTGATTTTCCCTCATTGT
Organism: Camelus bactrianus; assembly: GCF_048773025.1. Lineage (NCBI taxonomy): Eukaryota > Metazoa > Chordata > Mammalia > Artiodactyla > Camelidae > Camelus > Camelus bactrianus. Next base: position 35,500,620 of record NC_133550.1, on the reverse strand, counting down.
GAAAGATAGCAAAACTTAGATGTTCCTATTTTTTAAAATAAATGAAGAATTGTGTTTTTAGGGAAAGAAATTAAGAATGAGATCAGGGAATTTTGGTACATATGCTAGTTGTATGACCTAGTGTGAATTTGAGTAAGATCATCTGAGCCTGTTTCTTCATCTATAATATTGAAAATTGATAATAACTATTGTTCTTTCAAACAGTTGTTGAAAGGACCCAATGATATACATAAAAATTTATTTCAAACTTTGTGACAAATTAGTTATACAAATATGGAGTGTTTAATATGTGAAAGTCTTTCTCTAAGATTGATCTGATTTATTTTCTTAATAGGAACTCTGTCTAAACATCATTCCAACCTTTGCAAATCTTATTGACTACCCATCCATGAAAAATGCTTTGATACCGAGAATTAAAAATGCATGCCTGCAAACATCTTCTCTTGCTGTAAGTAATTGCGTGTTAATTTTTGTTTTTCTTTCGGTTCCCATTGGTTTAAAGCATCTTCTTATTGTTTAATAACTCCTTTACAGTTTGTTCATGTATTTTGTCTTGGCTACTGGTAGCCTATATATAGTACTATAAAAGTGAGCAATAGCTGTAGTTTTCCCTGATGTAAAATTTTACAATATTCCATCCATGACCTTCACGCCTGTTCCCTAACTGAATGCTTCAGTAGAAAATTTGGGTAATTATTTTCTTGATACTTTTCTGTTTTAAGTCACTGTTTATTTTTCTTTCATCTTTATTACAGAAATACGGTACTTTTTTAACCAACTACATTGTTATCTACTTCTCTTAGTTTACTTTTTTTTTTTTAAAAAATGCAGTTTTATTGATACTATGATATCAACTGAAAGTATTGTATCTTAACAAATTCCAGCTAAAAAAAGTAGGATGTAAAATATTTATCAAAATAGTCAAGAGAATATAGATAGAATTTTGATAAAGTTCTTAAGTGTCAGGTTTTAGTAACAAAATTAAGGATATATTTAGAAATAGAAAACTTTATGTAGGACAAATATTATAGATACTCTTCCGATGTTGTTAAAATATTTAGTTTAAGAATGACTTTAACCTGAGTTAGAGAAAAATACTAAAAGCCCAATAAAATTGATCACTTGGGAGAATTTAATCCTTTTTATAATTCAAATGACCCCAAGGAAATATTCTTAGTAAACACATAGATGGCAAAGCTTCTCAGATCCAAATTACTTTATTTAAAATGATACAAAATTAAAGTCATTCCTTATTTTAGCTACCTAGCCTTCTGATAAAGCAATCATAAATTCGTTCTGAAACAAGGCAAGGGAAATTATAAATATGTGATGTGAATTTCCTATTTTAGTAAAGAATGAGAGCTCTTAAACATGCTTTTATTCTTGAGATTTGAACATAAGCTGATATGAAGAGTATGTTTACACTGAAGTATTTTGTTCTAGATTTCAGAGACTTTAAATGACTAATTCAGTTTACCTCTTTTTTAATAGGTTCGTGTAAATTCATTAGTGTGCTTAGGAAAGATTTTGGAATACTTGGATAAGTGGTTTGTACTTGATGATATTCTGCCCTTCTTACAACAGATTCCATCCAAGGAACCTGCGGTCCTCATGGGAATTTTAGGTAGCTAAAAACTTAATGTCTTTTTATGCTACTATGTCATGCAAGTAAACTTTTCAATCTATAAAGTCATTTTGCTCTCTTTTCATGTATATAGCATTCAATAACTGAAGAATGATGGGATAAATGCCATGATACAACTTTTCTTTTTGTTAATTTTAGCACAAGCAGTAAAACTTGACATTTACAAAGGAATAAGACATTTGGAAATCCTAACTTCACAAATACCATAATAGCATATAGTTTACCCTATAAAATGGTACTAAATAAGAGAGGCAAACAGAATTACTTGAAATGCTGATACCAGTCTTGATAGTAATAACTGACGTTTATTTGGTACCCGATTTGCAAGAGTCACTGTACTGAGTCTTTTCTCTGCATTGTCTTATTTTGTCCTCTCCAAAGTCCAGCAAGATTGGTACTATTATTTCTGTTTTACAGTAAGGAAACTGAGGCTCAGATAGAGAGGTAAAATTACCACAGCTGATAAGTGGTAGAGCTGGTTTTTAACCGGGATATGTTTACATCTGAAGTATTTTTCACTGCTAAGTGATGTGCTGATGAAGCACATTCTGTTCTGTCAGCATAATTACAAATTACTCTGTCAATAAACTCTGAAATTGTTTACAGATAGTTAAAGCCCAGTCTGGAAATATGAGGGGTCTGCTGTACTAATAGAAATAAACAGAATCACAGAAACATTAACAAGTTACTAAGTTTGAAGTTCTTTGTTAATTTTGAAGAAAAACTGTATTATTCAGCCATGTATTTTTAACACCTACTACAATGCCTGATTTATATAGAAAGTCCTCAGTAAATGTTTGTAGGAATGGTCAGTAAGTAATCTGTTGTGGACCTCTGTAAATATAGAGCTTTTGTAATATGGTATGAAACTTTTGAGCTCAAAGAAATTAGTCTTCTTGAGAAAGAGTTTGACATAGTAGAAAGAGCCTTAACCCTAATCCTGGCTGTGCCAGTTCCTGGAGTGACTTTGAAGTTTCTTCATCTATCAAATGAGGATAAAAATAATATCATTTTAAGAGTCTGGTGAGAATTCAGTGAGATAACTGAAGGGAAAGTAGTAAGCCTGGCAAATAAGCATTTAGTAGGCACCCAATAAAGTTACTGTTTGAGTATATAAGTGAAGTGTAGGAGAGTAAAAGGAGTTGGTGTATTCTAAAGCTTTGGATTATATGCAAAACACTTATAACACAAAAGCATTCAGGGAATGAGGAGTAAATGTACTCATTGTACCAGATGAAAGTTTGTGGAATAGGTATAAACAATCAGGGTCTTGAAAGTTGAGTAAATAGGTGAGACAACAGGGAAGGATTGTGTGGAGTTGAATTATCAAAGTTCAGAGGTGTTGAGTCTGATTGGGTAAAGAAGTGAATAAAGGTGTAGGACCTATCTTAGACACTTTGAAATAGATGACTCAAGATTGAGTGAGAGATCTGAAATACATATTTAGATGTTTTAAGGAGAGAGAGACATTCTGTAATCTTAAACTGCTATGCTGTAAGAACTCTACATAGTTCTGATAGGCTTTTAATATTATATACTATCATAAAATGTGCTCTTATAAACCAAAAGAGTACAGGATAAATATGTCATGGTATATTAAATCCAAACTGACAATAAAGCTGAAATTATTCTGACCCATATGTAAGAACCTTGTTCTATGCATTGATAAGGAAAATTTGTAACTACACTGGTTATCAAGAAATTTCATGTAGATACCCTTTTTTTCTAATTTCTGTTAATTTGTGTCATTGAATTATGGAGTTTGTCTTACTCTTTTCTATCAGGTATTTACAAATGTACTTTTACTCACAAGAAGTTGGGAATCACCAAAGAGCAGCTGGCTGGGAGAGTATTACCTCATCTGATTCCCCTGAGTATTGAAAACAATCTTAATCTCAATCAGGTAGGAGTAGTTTTGTGCTTTATTCAGTTTATTCAGCTTACTGTTTTCTTGGCATTGAACATATAAATACTTTATATATAAATATTGCTAAAACAAGGGAAACTACGCCAAAGAGTTAAATGAAGAAAATTCATGGGTTCAAAAAAGGAGTATATGAATTAGAAGGATGGATTATTGAAGGCCTCATTGGGATATAGTAAATGAATAGAATATTGAAAAATGTGTAGAATTTGGGGCTACTTCAAATTTGGAGCTGGGAAGTTGAGGTGAATGAAGGAAAAAATTAATGTGTCTAGTTTGTGTATTCATTATTTATCACTGCCTAACAAATCACCACAAATTTGATGGTTTAAAACAACATATATTATTATCTCACAGGTTCTGTGGGTCAGCCAAGCCAGGGCATGGATTCTCTGCTCAGAGTTTCTTACAATGCTGCTGTTAAAGACTGGGGTCCCATCTGAAGGCTCAGCTGGGAGAGGATCTATTTCTAAGCTCACTCAGTGGTCGTTGGTGGGGTTCAGTTCCTTTCGGGTTGTTGGACTGAGGGCCTCAGTTCGTTGCTTTCTGTTAGCTGGATGCCACTGTAAGTTCCTTGCTTCATGGATCTCTACAACATGGCAACTGGGTGTCATCAAAGCCAGAAAGAGAGAGAATCCACTAGAAATATGAAAGTTATAGATCTTATAGTGTAATCAAGGAAATGACAGCTCATTACCTCTGCAATATTCTGTTGGTTACAAGCAAGTCACAGGTCCTGCCCATGCTTGAAGATAGGAGATTACACAAAGACTGAGTGACAAAATGAGAAAATAATTGGGAACGATTTTAGAGCCTGTCTGCCACAGGAAATGAAAACTCCAGTTTGAGAGATACCTGTAATACAATAGGGGAGTAATGAAAGAAAGATAAATTGAGACTAGAATAGGTAGACTTTAAATGCCTGTCTGGTTTAGGTGTTTGAACTTTTGAGATGTGGTAAATGTTTGAGCAAAGGAACTATGTGTTCAAAGATTATTATAGAATTACCTCTCTGCATACCTCTGTTGTGGTAGTTATCATAGCATCCTGACTATCCCAGGAGGCTGGCTATTTCAGCTCATTATATCCCCAGCACTTAGTGCAGTGCCAGAAGCAAAAATTTTTATTGAATTGAGGGAAAACTTGAGGTACAGAGTAATGACAAGGCATTTTGCTCACCACAGAATTGGTATTTAATGATGTATAGGGGAAAAGACTGGGAAGGGTTACTGTTTAACTGAGAGTGTCAGAAATGGATAGGCAGGAATTAAGGACTGAAAGTTAGTTAGAGCAGTGAGGAAAGCAGAAAGCTGAGAGTTAAGCAAGAGAGCTTTTGGCATAGGGGAGAGTGCTGAGTGAATGGAGTTTTGGAGTTGAGAAATTTGTAGAATTGACTGGATCCAAAATTTCACTTGAAGTGGTAGGATAAGCCTCTGAAGGTTTGTGTCCTTAGATTTCAAATTTTGGCTTGATGGCTTCTTCATATCTTAGATGGCAGGGTTAGAATTATGACTGGCAAAAAGGGAGACAGTACTATTGGGCAAAAATAGGATAACATGCCTAAGATAGTGTTCAACTTTGGTCATTTCTGTTATTAGTTCTCATATTTATGATTTAGGGTGTTTTAACATAGTCTCAAATGCTTATTTTAGGATATATAATTCCATTTGAGATGTGTTAGTTTTCTTCAGCTAAGTTGATTTTTTTTTAGGGGCCTGTTTTCATCAACTGAAATATTTTGATTCATATCTTCTAGTATTTTACAATAGTTACCGTGGATGTAGTCTTGCTTTCCTATTCATTTCATGGACAAGTTTCCTAATTCAAGACTGCCCTCTTCTGCCAGTTCTGATTTAAAATAATCTAAGTATATTCTGTATTATGTGAAAAAGATAAAGTAACTTAGGAAAATACATTTTTAGCATTTTTTTTTTTAAAAGAGCAAATGCCATGCAGCAATCAAAATACAATCACAACTTGTATTGGAGGACGGTTCCTGTGACCACTCCTAGTTTCTGTGATTCACTAGGAGGACACAGGTCTCCGCATATGGTTGTACTCACAGCTATGATTTATTATAGTGAAAGGATACCAAGCAAAATCAGCAAAGGGAGAAGGTTTGTGGGCCAAAGTCTGGGGAAACCAGGCTCAAGCTTCCAGAGTTGTCATTTGGTAGAGCCACACAGAATGCACTTACTTTCCTTGGTAATGAGTTGTGACAGTGTGTTGGAAATGTTGCCACCCAAGGAAGCTCATTGGAGACTCAGTGCCTGGAGTTTTTATTGGAGGCAGATCAAGTAGCATTCCCAGCCTGTTGTGTACTCAAATTCCTGTTAGGCACAGTGAGCCATTATCATCAGTGAATGAGGCGAACCATTCTAAAATATGAGTTCCTGGACACCAGCCAAGGGACAGCCTTACAAGCAGGCTTTTCCAAAGATAGCAGTTCAGGCCTACTCTATAGCTTCAACAGTAGATGAATCTCACAGACATAATGTTGAGCAAATGAAGCAGGCACTAAAGAGGAGTTACTGAATGATTCCATTTATGTGCAACACAAAGACAGTTAAAACTACACTGCTGGAAGTCTGAATAGTGTCTATTCATACAGTGAGGCGGGTGGGAAGTCATTGGAAGAGGGCACAAGGAAGCTTCTGGGGTGCTGCCAAATGATCTTTTCTTTTTCTGGCTGCTGGTTAAATTCAGTTTGTGAATTTTTTGAAATGTGCATTTATTTATATGTATACTTTTCTGCTAGTATGTTGTATTTTGTTTAAAAGTTAAAAACTAATCACCAGAAAGTCAGTCACGGTAAACTGCTAAGGAAATAGGCCTTTTGTTACTTTCATGGTAAGACAAAGAAGGGTAAATGAATGATAGAGCATAGTGAGAGACAGCTTAATGTAACAAAAAAGCACAAGCTTTGGAGACAGACAGTATGAATTCTAATTCTGCCATACAAGTTATTTATTTTTTCTGAGTAAGTTACTTTCTCTCTTGCTGAGCCTAAGTTCCCTCATTTATAGAATAGAAATGTTAATTAATTTAAAGAGTTGTGAAGATAAATAAAATAGTATATTTAGAAGCACTTAGCCCAAAGATCTAGTTATAAGATTTGGGGAGGAGAAGAAAGCACTTTCTATAGTCTTCCTGTAGTATGTGATATTCAAAAAGTTGTTTATCCTCTTAGACTGCTGGTGGAAATGTAGTTTGGTGCAGCCATTATGGAAAACAGTATGGAGATTCCTCAAAAAACTAAAAGTAGACTTACCATATGATCCAGCAATCCCACTCCTGGGTATATATCTGAAGGGTACTGAATTCTAATTCGAAAAGATACATGCACCCCAGTGTTCATAGCAGCACTGTTTATGATAGCCAAGACATGGAAACAACCTAAATGTCCATCGACAGATGACTGAATAAAGAAGATGTGGTACATTTATACAGTAGAATACTACTCAGCCACAAAAAAGAATAAAATAATGCCATTTGCAGCAACATGGATGGACCTAGAGATCGCCATTCTAAGTGAAGTAAGCCAGAAAGAGAAAGAAAAATACCACATGATATGACTCATATGGGTAATCTAAAGAAAAAAGAAAAAAAGAACACTGTGAACTCATCTACAACAGAAACAGACTCGCAGACATAGTAAACGATCTTATGGTTACTGGGGAAAGGGGATGGGAAGGGATAAATTTGGGAGTTTGAGATTTACAAATGTTAGCCACTATATATAAAAATAGATTTTAAAAAATGTTTCTGCTGTATAGCATAGGGAACTAAGTTCCGTATCTTATAACCTTTAATAAAAGACATGGAAACAAATATATGTATGTATACACATGACTGGGACATTGTGCTGTATACCAGAAATTGATACATTATAACTGATAAAAAATTTTTATTTATGATGGTTCTGAAGTACTATAAGAAATTACCATTTAACTAAAGTTTAATCAAAACTTAAACTATGTTAAGGCATTGTTTATGTCTTAAATGAACTTTAATTATTTGGAAGTTATATTTAGTATTTCTTCCAACTTTTAGAAGGTAAGGTTAATTTTAGCCAGACATGTCATTTTTATAATGATTTGAATAAAGAGTAACTTTTTATGCATTATTAAGCAGATTGTTTTCAGATATGCACAAATTTAGATGATCAATTTTGGATTATTCTAGAAAAAACAATATGTAATAACTGCTGGGTATGAATTTATATAAGCCTGCTAAATAATAACTGTAAGACAAATCACGATATAAAACTCATTGAGGCATGTTTTCTGGAACTTAAAAGTCTCATCAACTATATCACCACTATACAAGGACACTGTAAAAATAAAAACTTGCTATGATAATGCTTAGTTTAAAGATATTATTTTTGTGACATCAGTGCCATGAATGAGTCTATTCTGGTGAAAATAGAATATTGTGAATAACTCTTTGAATTATCTTACTAGATTACCTTTGTTGCTAACTTGAAACATTATAACCATATCAATTTCTTATTATTCCAGTTTAATTCTTTCATTTCCGTCATAAAAGAGATGCTTAATAGATTGGAGTCTGAACATAAGACTAAACTGGAGCAACTTCATATAATGCAAGAACAGCAGAAGTAAGTAGGTTGCATATGAATTGCACATGGTCCAGGAGTAACTAATATTAAAGTTATACCATGATTGATTTTCTGGAAAATGGAACAGAAAAATTGAAGGAGTTCAATTTGACTGTATGTAAAACATATAAAATTTTTCCAACATGTTAAACTGAACTGAGCTGTTGAAAATCTGATTTCATTTCTGAGTACAAAAGTGTAATATGATGTAATCTTAACATTTTCTCTACATAAGGAAAATTTTGTTTCTGAGAAAATCTCTTGTCACATTAGCCATTGACATTGTAAACTCAGGATGCTGATCACCAAGAGCGCCACTTAAAAATACTTTTCGAATCTGTGAAACCCTGGTGTTTTGATTCCTCCCTTTCTCTTTTCTCTAACCCTAGATACATTTCTAGAGCACTCATTTCATATGTAGTAACACAATATCCATCTCTTTGTTTTTAGGGAGAAATTTCTAAATTATTTGCAAAATACTAGTATTCAAGGGAAGAGGGGAAAGGTGAAAATTATTCAGTGGAGAATGTCAGTTTTTTTTTTTCTTTTTCTCAAATGCCAGTTTTTATAATCAAATCTCCACTATCTTCTTTGCCCCGGAGAAAAACACATGATTTTAGAATGCCTGTTAAAATTTAATCTGAGCCAAAAGACATCTGAAAATCAGTAAAATTACTATCAATTATGAGCAAGGTCCCCCAAAAGAAACTTTTTAGCTTCTGTTCCAGTGTAAGATGAAGGCTTCATGGAAGTAAATCCACAAGGTGTAAAATGACTCAAAATAGCCCGTTGTATGCTCTAAGTATTCCTTGATGTATATATTTATGGTTTGATGGATTGACTGTATTAACATAGGAACCCTGAAAAATAATCTTTAACCGTTTATAACAGAGAGGAATTTTCTATGTAGTATTTATACTTAAGGTGCAAATGAACCTTCTTTTTCATCTTCCTATCTAAATCTAACCTATTTTTCAAAGCATAGATCTTGCCCACATCACTCATTCAGTGATTATAGCATTTATTGTTAGAATCACAGATTCTGAACTTAATCACAGTAAATTCTTTATATCATATCTTGTCTCTTAGTGAGCTATAAACTCTCTGATGGTGAGAACTATACTCGCCTGGTTTTAAATAAAGCAAATAAATTCTCACTGAGTGAATTCTCCAGTAAATCTCAAATGTTGAGTTAAAAAAAAAAAAAGACTTGTATACAGATGTTAATTTGGGAAGCAAGCAGATACTAATAGTAAGTAATGAAAAAGATTACGACTGCCTTTAAAGAAAGAAGTTGCATTTTGTTTAGACTGTAATCAGTTCCTTGTGGATGAACTTTTTAGTACAAGTGTTTTAGAAACATGCATTCATGTATTTCTTTTTATTCCTTTGTCATAATGCCATTCTCTTGCAGATCTTTGGATATAGGAAATCAAATGAATGCTTCTGAGGAGACGAAAGTTACAAATGTTGGGTCTCAGGTAAGAAGATATTTGGATTATTCTAATTTTTGTAAAAAGTGCTTGACAGTGTGCTTCATTTCAGGGACTTCTGGTCTTTAAGCAATAAAATCAGAATATTTTTATGTCATTAAAGTGGTTGATTTTTTTCTATTTCAGCAGATTGACAAAGTCTTTAACAACATTGGGACAGACCTTCTGACTGGCGGTGATGCAGAAAATAAAGAGGATGGGTTACAGAATAAACATAAAAGAGTAAGTTTCTTTACTGTTCTTTTAGTACTCATATTTATTTATTTACGACTTACATGAACCACAAATTTTTGTTGGGAAATGCTATTTAGCTTAATAAGACACATTCTGTAATTATCTTTGTGAAATTTAAGTTGTCAGTGGAACATGACCTGACCCATGCTGAAAATAAAGATACTTAAAAATCTTAACTTCCTTTATTATTCAGCTTCCCATGTGGTAACATTTCTAGATTGCATGACTTCTTTGTCCTTTCTACTACACTTTGCCAGTCACATCCCTGGATAAATTCTACAGTGTCTCTTCTCTGCTTCTGATTTTGAATAATAAACTATAAAATTGTACTTTCTAATTGAAATTTTGGCTAGCATCCAATACAAAAAAATATGTCAGCTTTGAATTTCCGCTGATGACGGTTTTCTATTCATTCAACAAATATGAGTACTTGTATGTATGGAGCCAAGGAACTACTGGACATTGTGGTTTATAGAATTGCAAGGGAACATACTATGAGCTTGTAGTTTAGCAAAGTTGATGTTAAGAAAAAGATATATCAAATTTGATGCAGACATTAGCAGTGGAAGAAGTTATTTGTTCATGTAAAACAAAAGTTGTTTTTTTACTTCTTTAGCTTTTTGATAAGTTCCTAAAATATTTTCGTAGTGAAATAAATTACAGTTGAATAAGAACCTCCCAGTTTTATAAAGTGAAATCACCTAATTATGTTCTCATTGTCTGGAAGAAGATGATTCTAATGAATGGTTTTAGAATAATAATTTTATTATGATTTTCATACTGGAAATATTTTAGCACAGATCCTATAAGTTTCTACCTAAAGTTAAATCTTATAATAATATGCTGTGGCAATCATTAATACGGGACTAGTTTGCAAACTATTTGGTGTTGTCAGATGTACCACAAAGAAATCTTCTGTTTTACAAGTTGAAGTATGTGTGTTGCCAGTTGATTTTTTTCTTTTATTTTGTTTTAAGGCTTCACTTACACTTGAAGAAAAACAAAAATTAGCAAAAGAACAGGAGCAGGCACAGAAGTTGAAGAGTCAGCAGCCTCTTAAACCCCAAGTGCAAACGCCTATTGCTCCGGTCAAACAGGTCAGAGTTCATTTCTTTTGCATAATTCAAGCCTACAACTCTTAAGGAGTGAAGTAGTATAGAACTTAGTCTACCTACTAGTGTTTTATAATAATATATTTCAAAGATTATTTTAATATGTAGTTTCTAAGAAGTATGGACATAACAGATTTTCCAACAACTCCTCAATAGCCTGCCTAATGTATAATGTTTTGTGATAGTGCTTGTTACCAGTAAATAGGAAGCTAGATGAACAGGAAGATTTCTTAAAAAATAATTAGGACTCATCGTATTAATTCAACTCTGTTCTTTTTGAAATGATCAGGAATATTATATTCATGCATTTATGTACTTTTAAGCAAAAAGCAATTTTCACTTTTTGGCTTTTCAGTTATAGTCAGATTTGTAGCTTGACTGAGGAATACTTACCTATAGGTCCTGACCAGTATTTCCTGCTGTGTTCCAGGCACTGTTCTAGGTACTGGTGTTATAGCAGTAATTAAGGTCTCTGCTTGTAGAAAGTTTACACTCTTACTGGTTTCAGAAATAACTATCTTAAAAGCTTTCTTTAAATTATTTTTTTGTTACCTCTTAATCACTAAAATTCTTTCTCTGGGAAAAATCTTTGTAGGCCAAGAGGCAAAATAAAAAATATTTTGTAGGTACTTATATAAGAATAGAGAAAATAAATTTCCACAAAATTTTGATGAAATTCCAAATATAAAAACAATAGAGTATCCTTTTCTATAGTACAGATCTATCTAAAGAGAAGAATGCAGTTCTGTTTTTTAGTGGAGGGGTAATAGGGGAGACAACATTTCATTTAACTGGAATTTAAAGTTAGTGTTCCCTAATAACTAAAAACTTCCCCAGCTTGGGAAAGGAAACAGTCACCCAAGTCCAGGAAACACAGAGAGTTCCACATAGGATCAACCCCAAAAGGCACATAGTAATCAAATTGACAGAAATTAAGGATAAGAAGAAAATACTAAAATCAGCAAGAGAAAAGCAACAAATAACATAACTAGGGAACTCCCATAAGGTTATCAGCAGATTTTTCAGCAGAAACTCTACAGGCCAGAAGGGAGTAGCATGATGAAAAGGAAGAACTTACAACCAAGAATACTCTATCCAGCAAGGCTCTCATTCAGACTTGATGGGGAAATTAAGAGCTTCATGGATAAACAAAAGCTAAAAGAATTCAGCACCACCAAACTACCTTTACAACATATGTTAAAGGAACTTCTCTAGTCATCAAACCACACACACAAAAAAAAAAAAAAAAAAAAAAAGAAGAAAGAGAAAAAAACCTACAAAAGATTGCTTTGGCAATTCAGGGTCTTTTATGGTTCCATATATATTTTGGAATTGTTCTAGTTCTGTAAAGAATGTTGTCAGTATTTGATAGGGATTGCATTGGATCTATAGATTGTTTTGGGTGGTACAGCCAGTTTGATAATGTTGATTCTTCCAATCTTTCCATTTCTTTGTATCATCTTCAATTTCCTTCATTAGTGTTTTACAGTTTTCAGACTATTGGAAACCTCCTTAGTTAAGTTTATTTCTAAGTATTTTGTCATTTTTGATGCAATGGAAATGTTTATGCCAGTTACACAATTCTGGTTTTTGAAGTGGGGGAAAAAGTGAATAAAAGGTTGTGAATGACAAAATATCCTTTTTTTATGGGTGAGTTGTATTCCATTGCATATATATGCTACATCTTCTTTATCCATTCATCTATTGATGTGCACTTGGGATGCTTCCATATCTTTACAATGATAAATAATGTTGCTGTTCAAAAAAACAAATGTCCCAGTGAAGCCAGTACCACATCAAATGAGCCTCAGCTGTCCTTCCATCCTGATATAAAGCGTCAGCTAGTCTGTGGACTCCCTTTAGGCCATCTAGAATTCAGAATGCATATGTGTAATCTAAATATACATATTTATAAACATGCATAAGTAAATATATAAATTTAATGATAAACACTGTTCCTTATCATCAAATTGATTGCAAATGTTCATCTTTAAAAAGCCACATAAAAATATGTGGCAGGCTGAATTTGGCCTGTGAGCTGTGGTTTGCTTAGTCTACACTAAGACATGTAGACTGTTGAGCTTAATTTTAACTTGTCCTTTATAATATAGTTTATCAAATGTTTACTAATTTTAAAGTAATTTGGAATTCTTGGAGATAAAGTAATTTCCTCATGTTTTTCAGACTAAGGACCTGACAGACACATTGATGGATAATATGTCATCTTTGACCAGTCTTTCTGTTAGTACCCCTAAAATTTCTGCTTCAAGTACCTTCAATTCTGTTCCTTGCACGGGCCTTGGCATGATGTTTTCTACATCAATTGATAATACAAAGAGAAATTTAACAAATGGCCTAAATGCTAATGTGGGCTTTCAGACTTCAGGATTCAACATGCCAGTTAATACAAACCAGAACTTCTTCAGTAGTCCAAGCACACCTGGAGTGACCAAGATGACGCTGGGAACACCTTCCACTTTGCCAAACTTCAATGCTATGAGTGTTCCTGCTGCTGGTGCGAAGCAGACTCAACAAAGACCCACAGATATGTCTGCTCTTAATAATCTCTTTGGCCCTCAGAAACCCAAAGTTAGCATGAACCAATTATCACAACAGAAACCAAATCAGTGGCTTAATCAGTTTGTACCACCTCAAGGGTCTCCAGGTATGGGCAGTTCAGTAATGGGAACACAAATGAACATGATAGGACAATCTGCCTTTGGTATGCAGGCTAATCCTTTCTTTAACCCACAGAACTTTGCACAGCCACCAACTTCTATGACCAGTAGCAGTTCAGCTAGCAATGATTTAAAAGATCTTTTTGGGTGAGGTGTCTTGCTCCTATTTTTAAAGGATTACTTCAGTTTTAATCATGAGTGAACTGATTTACATCTTTATATAGTTGGCTTGGAGGAACTACTTCTATGGGAAAGTGAATGGTTCTGAGGCAGAAAACACCTGTTTTCATTCCAGCATAGTACTTGTATGGACTACTAACAGTTGAGGTTTTTAAAGCACTGAGGATTTTTTCCTCTTACCAATTCCTCTTCAGGTTTTAAAAAGATCCAACCCATATCAGTTTCAACGAGAAAAAAAGACATCTAAGTATCTTGCAGGATTTTTAAATCAGTTGTTTATTTTGGCTTGTAAATTTTGGTGTTATTTAAAAAATTGAATTGATGGTAATTGCAAGTTTCATCTCAAATACTACATGGTACATAGTCTGCCTTCACAAGTCATTAGTCTTCATTTTAATACATGAAAAATCTTGATGCTGTATTGATTTGTTTGCATTTAGTGTGACTGAGTGAGAAAATGATAAGCATAACAAAAAAGATCAGGTCATTTGCTTTTTCCAATCTTACCACTTCTCAGATGAACTAATGTTTAGTATGAAAGACTTAGCAAATACTGCAAAATTTAACTTAACCTTGATTTCATTGGCTTAAAGTAAACTATCATAAATGCAAACTCATCATTGTAAATTATATTTTAGCATGGTCTGTCTCAAATAGTAATGTATTTTTCTGCGTTTACTTGGATATGTTTAGAATCACTTTTTTCCTACTGTATCACAGACAGAAGAGGTATGTACTGATTTGTACAGATAATTAACAAAAGGCCTCCCGCGTGATTTCCCTGACTACTGCCTTCATATTTCATTTTGAATTCAAACTTCTGAGGTTGCAGCCTATATGAATTGCATTTTCAAAAGGAGATTTGTAAGAATTAAACTATATTTAATGAGTAAACTTTTGAGATTTCTGCTGTATTGTTTCAAAGGTAATAAACTTTACTTCTCTAAAAATGAGCAGTTGTATCTTCTGGCTACCAACAGATAAAATTTTCAGCTTGTCATGATAAAGTCTGACTTCATCAATCACTGCAACTGAGGTTTAATTCTTTTATAGGAATTTCAGGACATTTTGTTCGAATATTTTTATGTCCGTAATTACCTATTTTTAGGAAGAAAATAAATTCTAACAGGAAACATACTTTCTTTTTCAAAGCCTTTCTCTGATACCAGTTTTTCTTTGAATTGCTGATTAGCCAACCCCAGAGTCTTATGCTATAAATGTCATTTGATTTTCTTAAATTATATTCCATCATTATAACTTTAAACTGATCTTTCAGAGAATTTTATATGTATTATAACTGCTGCCATAGAGTTTGTGATTTTTAATTACCTGAAACCAGTGATCATTTAAAATAAATGATCTGAAGTTTAGTGTGCTGATACTACATTTATTCAAGGAAAAAATACATACACACAGACTAAATGTATACATTGAACATACAGTACTTGATTATAAAATGTAAGTTAATGATAATATTGCTGGCAGCATTCAGGAATAGGGTACTTCAGAAAATAAAAAGCTTTCTTCTGGTTTCTGTATGAGCTATAGTTTGTTACATGGCTGTAGAAAAAGGACTCATAAGAATGCTGAAGAAACTTATCCAAGAAATGAAGCACTAGGAAGATCAAATGTTTTTGTCAAATACATTCATACCTTGACCAGGTTATCTGTCTTGTTTGTAACACACTATTAATATCTATATTGAGAAAAGCTTACTTATGGAATAAAATTGCTTAATGTTGAAGAATTTTTCTTTGTAACGATTACTGTTCATTAGGAAGTTGCTTTTATTTTGTAAAATAACTTTATGTCAGTGTTGAACTCCTAATTAGAAGAAAAACTTAATATAACAGCTTGTAATTTGAACTTCTAGATATAAAATAGATTATTTGAAAACATGTAATTCTTAGGTAATTTTCACATCTTGAAATTTGCTTGTTCATTGAGGTAATGGTGCTATATTTTTAGGAAATTTTCTACAATTTTTTTTACTTTCTTGAAGATATTTTGTGTGTCGTTTCAATCAGTTGAACTGTTACCATTGCCTTTTTCTGTTGAGAAATTGTTTCTAAGAAATAGTGCTATTTTTAGCCTTGTGAAGAAAAATATTCACAATACTAGATCACCTTAAAATTATTTCTGACATTGACAGCGCTTAAATCCCCTGTGCTTAGAGTAGAAATTGGTAGGTTAAACAAAGCACCTCACCTATAGATAAAAATTACCAGAAAGATTCCCTTTTGAGTGGTGGTTTATTCTCCTAATGTTTAAGCGTGTGATATATGTAGAGGATGTAACAAGGGAAATGGGAATAGACTATGTAATGTGACTGGGGTTTGACTGTTTTTGTTTTTATTTTGAAATGCTTATAACCCTTCTTTCCACCTGAATAAGTTAAGAAAGTAGGTTTTTGTTATTTTTTAACTGTAAAATACCTCACATGGTTGCTTTTACATATTAAAGGAAAAGGTGTATGTGAAAGTACCTCATAGCAAGCACAGAGTATGCACCAAATAAATTTTAGCTTTGATAAAAACATTCCATATTAAGTTGTGATTTCATGCTTTGTTATTTACTGGTCTAAATAATTTTAGAACAAAACAAATTATAAGAATTCAAACTATATAGGATTTTAAAAGATTATGTTGTTGGCCTTCAAACTGGTAACTATGACACTTACATGTCTTACTTTACAAACCAGTATGTGAAATTTATACCTGAAACAAAAGTTTCAGAGTATCTTTAATACATAAGTATAGTCTGACATTTTTTACTCTATCATATTAATTAAAAAAAAAAAACAAACCTGGTTACAGTCCCTAAAAGGATTCCATGATACAGTTTAAGTAAAACAGATAATTCAGCACTCTCTTTCTCCCAGAGGATGAAGAAACAGAGGGTCAGAGATTTACATGGCCTAACTCAAGGAGGTCAGCCAGGGACAGAAACTAGATTTTTTTTTTCTCCTGGTCTGCAATCTCTCTACCATGTTGACATCCTTTATATTCTTTACTGTGTGAATTCTTCTGGAGTTGCTTTTGTTGAGATGGTTTAATGTAGTAAGTATTGTGTGTTCATTGCTTTTTCAGTCCCATAGATATATTTATGTTGGAAACATTGGCACTGAAGAAGGAGAGGACAATGATAGAAATAGAAATGATCAAATAGTCAAAATCAGCTTCTGGGCTACTTCTGTGAATTGTCGATGAGGAGGGGTTGGGGAGCCAGGTTAGCAGTGCTTGCATTGCCCAGACATGTAGTAGAATTAAAGCATATAACCTTGAGGAGGGGGGCAGTACAGTGGAAAAAGTCATTTAACCAAAATAGAGCTTGTTAGATATTAGAAACTTCTATCCAAAGCAGCCGAGTTGCTCCAGCCACTGATGGAGGATTTAACTACCCTGGAGTGCAAGCCACATATGTAATTTAAAATTTCCTAGTAACCACATTAAAAAGTAAAAATAGATGAAATAAATTGTAATAATATATTTTATTTAACTTAATAGAGCCGAAATATCTTTTCAACATGGAACTGATACAAAATTTAATGATGTATTTTACTTTTTTTTTTTGTACTTAGTCGTGAAATCCAGTATGTATTTTACACTTAGCCTATCTCAATTCTTGCTAGTCACATTTTCAGTACTTAGTAGTCATGTGTGGCTAATAGCTACTATGTTAGACAGGGTAAGTATATATAGAAGGTAAGAAGCCAGAGTGAACTATGGCAGTTAGCAACTTACTGTCTCCTAGCTCCAAATGCATCCTTCTTTGCCCTGCTTTGTGGTACTCGAGCTGGACCCTACAAATGGGTCTCCTTTGCCGCCAGCCTGGCAGAATGTTAGGCTTCATTGGTAGAGGGCCCTAAAGTGGCATTGCAAAGCAATAGCAGCAAGAAGTCACGTCTCACCTGGATTCTGGTTCTCCATTTTATTTCACTGCAGGAGTCCAGCAGCCTGAGCGTAGTAGCTCCAGCACTGCCTCGGGTCACATTCTCCCATCCCTGCTACCACTTTGGAGCAGCTCCATTGGGCTGCTTTCAGCCACTCCCTCAAGCAGGTCTCTCCTCGCTGGCCTGCTGACAGATGCTTCACCACTGGTGGGCTGAATATTCCAGTGGAAACCACGCCTTTGCTGAGGAAGTGTGGTGCTCAGCTTGAGGGGTTGGAGTGGGGAAGAGAGCCTCTCCCAGTCTTTTAGTTCCTTAATTTTTTCTTTTTACTTTCTTCCAGCCTAGAGGTAGTAGCTGTTTTTTGTTTGTGTTTTTGCAATCGCTACTTCTGAACTCCTTAGAGTCGTAAGATGCCTTTAAACAGTTAGCCACCTTCTACTAGTTAGTAATTGTTTCATTAAAATTTCCCTGTCCAGATATCTGGTTTGGGCTCCTGACATCACCTCTGATAAGACTCCTCAATCTACTACGCCATTTAAAAAAGGGGCCATAGATATATATATTTATGCTGCTAAGAAAAGCCATAGAAAATTATAAATATGTAGCCTATATTAAATCTTTCCTTTCTAAAAGTTCTTTTGAAATATACCTTTAGTGGAAATATAACTTAGTGACTCTAATTATACCTATTTGGTGCAGTTTCAGTTTTTATCTTTGTTCCTCTACTTTTTGAATATATGTTCTTTTGTGCGGTGGCCTACATTGCTGGGAAAGCCAGTGTTTGGCCTTCATATAAAAGTAAATGAGATTGAGACTAATGTTCAGAGTTTGAATGTAGGAATCAACATTCATGCAGTGATCAAACAAAAGTCAAATGTGAGGCATGTCCATGGGCACGTTAGGAGAAGAGAGTGTGTGGACTTTGGAGCCACGTAAAGTTGGGGCTTGAGGGGGCATGTTTTAGAAGAAATTTCAGGCATTTAACAGCATTCATGCTCTATGGAGGTAGGATGGGATGCTACACGTTTGTTAATGTTGGAATAGATCCAAAATTGTTTTTAAGAAAGTCTCTTAAGATCACTTTTGTGAAGGGATAGAGATGCCTCTCCCTGAGGTGGTATCCTCACTAGACTGCTCCAGTTTCAGAAGGGTCTGGCATCTCTACCCCAGCTCCAATGATCATATGGAGCTGACCCTAATCAGCCTTCT
The DNA here is from genome assembly GCF_048773025.1 of Camelus bactrianus. Taxonomy (NCBI): domain Eukaryota; kingdom Metazoa; phylum Chordata; class Mammalia; order Artiodactyla; family Camelidae; genus Camelus; species Camelus bactrianus. Next base: position 35,481,632 of record NC_133550.1, on the reverse strand, counting down.
TATCTATACCCAGATACTTGACAAAGAACAACTTTTGACTCTATTGCCCAATATTCAAAATCTCATTTTTGAGAAATGTTTATGGAGGAGGCCAAAAATTGAGTAATCCATCTGTTTCTCTGGAAAATTCTGAAAAATTAAACCTTCTATGGAGACCCCTATGCCTGGATTGCCTTGTTTTGGCCACACATCAGTTGTTTTGGACTATATTGTGATACATATTCGTGCGAGGGATGACGCTGGTACACTCTAACGTACAATAGCTTTTTGAGGACCCACAGGAGAAATTTCAGGTTTCAGCTGAGGAGTAAATGTGCTTCTAAGCAACTAGTTTGCTCTTCTCTTTTAAAGTCTCCAAATAAGATAACAAATCACATATTAACAGCTGGGAGTTTCAACCAAATTGGCAGTCCATCTGTAGCAAATGTATAGGACATTTAGTAGTATGTATTGCTCAGTACTTACCTTTTGGCTTTAAGTGATTTTTAAAATTCTTATTTCTCCTTTGCTCTGATTTCCATTTTTAAAAAAGAGTTTTGTATTATGTCCTTAGAAATTCTTATTTTAGAATAAGGTAGAGTGTAAATAAGTATATGGAGTGAATGAGTTTAAATCTTGTCTCTTTCACTAACTGACCAGAGTAAGTTTTCTCAGCTATAGAACGAGGATCATGTCTTACAGGCTTATTAGGATGAAATGAAGTCAACATGTGTGAAGCGCCTGACAAGGCTCCTGACATATGGTAAGTGCTCAGTGGATATCCCTACCTTGCTTATGATGGACATAGACCTCTAAAATAATATCTGCTTACATGAAGACCAGATGCTTCACCATTGTTTGAATACATTTACTTTTTAAAAATGAACCCAAAATCATTTATAGGTTTGTCCCTGTGAGATTCTTGGGATATGAATAGTAATGAGATATAGGCCTTGCCCTCAAGGCATTTGTACTGTGCTTATAAAGGCAGCTGAGTAACTAGACAGTTACAGGACAGTGCAGCGTATGCTGTGACAAGACTACATAGGCGAGGTGGCCAACCTAGACTAGAGGAGTAGGGAGGGCTTCTTCAGAGGAGATGGGGCCTGAGCTCAGCCTTGGCAAGAGCCTTTTGAAAATTGTTTGTGATGCTATCAAATGATTACTTAGGAATTACATTTCCCTAAATTAAGCTGGACCCTCTGGGGAGGGAGTTAGAGCAGGCAACTCCCAAGTTCCTTTTGAATTCAGAGATTACATGAAAATTGCTTGAATTAAGGAAAGTCTGATCAAATGACTTGATTACCAGGAAAAGTGGAATTAATGTTGGCTGAATAAGCTAGGGATGACACCAACACAAAGTAAAATAAGTGAGCTATAGTGTTACTTTTTCATAATAACTTATGCATCATTGAACATTTCAGAAATTTAAGGATCCACACTTGTGAGCTCAGTAAAGGTACACTGAATAGATAAATAAATCTACTTTAAAACAATGGCTGGTTTCTGGGGGGAAAAATGGCATAAATGTATGTAGTCAGTAAGCCACCAGAAGATGTCACTGTCTCCCAAGTAATGGTCCATTACCTTGGCTCTTTTTCAGGTACATTTTTAAACACTGACAGACAGGCTGTGACAGATTGATGTCTGGCCTATAGTTTCGTATCTTTAAGAAGGATAGGCCCTCACAGGAAATACTTGTTAAGGTGTGTAGGTTTGTTCCATGTTGATTCTTGATGCCCTGGATAAATGAACCCTATTTTCCACTTCATGTAATGGAATTACCTGGACCCTCTGGGTTTCATCTGTGCTTTCAAAAAAAGTGAATGTGGTAAAACATTCTTAAAATATCCTCTCTGATCTTGACTTCCTCCCACATTTTCAGGTTGCATTATTATGATGCAGCTGCATTTGTTAAATTAGCCAATTTTCTAGGATTTGAGGCCTTAGACACAATCCAAGATATTCTTGAGGTGTGTATTTTTTTTTTAGGTCAGCGTTCATGGTGTGTAAAGCAAAACTGGAATGTTTTTCCACATAGTATTAATGGGATGAAATAAACCAGTATTTCCCCAATTATTCATAAATAGGGATTTCAGTCTATCTGAACCAATATATACCAATAAATAATAGGTAGTAACATGTTAAAGAAAAATAAATTATCTTTACATCCAGAAAACAGACTCAAAAACTGATAATCTAGAGTCTTGTGTTGGGGGCTGTGGAGTGTGATTCTCCAGGATTAATAATTTGTTAAAGGCAGCCAGTGACAGCCAACAGATGAGGACTTGGGTGTGATCTCTTCTTCAGTTATGCCCAATACCTCAAAAGAGCTAAGTACATCACTTGTCTTCTCCGTGCCCGTTGGCTTCTACAGTCAGGTCGAGTAGTCCGCCCAACTTAGTTCTCTTGGTAGTTACAACCTCAAAGAAGCAGTGAAGAATGAAGTTTAAGTGTTTCATAAATGTAAGGAGTTTGTGTAAATTCTTCTATTGAAAAATGCAAAGTACTCAGATTATTCCATGCTGTGTAAAGACATCCTACATTTCTGTATTTTGATTATTTGACTTCACATAAAATTTTCATGAATAGGGAAAGATTGGGATTTTTTTTCATTAATTGATAAAAATTTTAATTTTCATTAACTGGGAAAAATATTTAAGCAATTACACTGATGAACTGAAAGTAGAACTTGATGTGTTTCTAGGGTCTCCAGTCTTGTGTTTGCAAAGTATTATAGAGACATTTTATTTGTATAATAATGGTAGAAAATTATGTTCCTATAACTTAGGAACACAGAGCCAAATTAATTGAATTCCAGGACCGAGCTCACAATGAGCTGAAATATAATGGGATTAACAGTACTTTATCATGGACTGGAAGCAGTGCTGTATAATGAAGTGAGTATTTGTAATTAATTGGTTCAAATCCCGACTCCACAAAAACTGTGACTTTGGACAAGTTCTTGAGTTTGAGCCTCAGTATGCTGACATATAAAATGGAAATAATATGTTTGGTCATTCTATCTTGTTATTTCTAGTTTTTCATTCTCCTTTGTGAGAAGGAAATGAGATCAGGAAACGTTGGAAAGACAGGAAAGGAAGCAATTACTACAGAGTAAGATAAAGGTTCCCATTAGCCTCCCTCTCCTTGGAAGGGTGAGTGTCTTAGACTTGGGGGGATGGGAGCAATCTTAATCCAGGGGCCGGTACATCAGTGTTTTATGTTAATTTCTCTTTATTTTACTTTTGATTTTCCCTATTTTGGGGTGGAACTTTTTAGTGAAAGCAGCAGATTAGTATGTAATCTCAAAACCAGCACCCTGTTTTATTTCTAAAATGTCCATGGTTGCTAGCCCAAGCTTACCTATACAGTCATCCCTGTGTCTGTGGGGGATCGGTTCCAGACCCCCCCCATAGCTACCAAAAATCTCAAAGTTCAAGTCCCTTAGCCAGCCCTCTGTATCCACAGGTGCAGAACCTATGGGTATGGAGGGAAGACTGTAGTTAGGTGCTCAATGATGTTTTTAAAGGCACAAGAATTCTAAGAACATCTTTCCTGAGTTTCCAGTCTTTAGGACCCATGGTGGGATTTATAGGATCACAATGTACTGTGTATTGTGGTGACACAAGCCCAGGAAATGGGCTTAAGAACTTAGTCCCCAATCTCCACATTCTACTGGCCAGGATACCTTGGGCAAAATTGAGTCTTGGTTTCTCTATATGCTTATTTGTAACACAAGTGGTTGTAAGAAAAAAATGAGATACTTTAAAGTGCTTTGGATACAAGTTTGACTATTAGTAAAACAATGTCTAGAAGTGCAGTGAAAAAAATCAAGTTTTATATACAGTCAGATTAGTACTAATGATAGTTATCAACAATGTACAAATTGTAAAGAATTGAGAGAAGTCCTGGATAAAATAGAAAGTTTTATGCTGGTATCAGTATGTTACAGGGAGCAGGGGAGAGGAGTATGGAACTGAAGTGTACAATGGGGCCTGGAAGGCGGCCACAGAATTGAGGAGAAAAGGTACTTCAGGAAGATTAGTTGTCTTCATTACCTATGTTTCTTTATGAAGTTTCTCATCCTAAAAGGTGAATAATTGGGTCATTATCTCTGAGCTTTGTTAAAATTCTCCACCTAACACTTTGATTGGATTTGATGAAATTATTTTCTTGAATTCATATTATCTTCAGGTTGTTTGAAATTTGTTCATTTTGTCATGGTTGTTGTTTGCCAAGTTAGATTGGAATGACTTGGCTTACAATCAGCTTATGAGCCCCACTTTTTTCACTGTTGGGAGACTGGAGTTCTACCTAAAATTGAATTGGACAGTCAGGCTTGCCCTCATGGTGTTAAGTAGAGGTGGTCTTAGCATTATAGAATTTGGGTTTTTACATTATTGATATAGTCAAGATTCTTTATGAGGAGCAGAATCTATCTTAGCTAGAGTAAACTAAAAAGAGGTCAGTTTGTTATAAGGATGTGGGTATTTCATGAAATCCAAGGGTAGAAGGATAGCTGGGTCTAGACAGACAGAAACTAGAAGGCTGTTAGAAACAGACACCCTCGCCCTGCTAAAGTTTCATTCTGTTTCATTCCTCTCACTCTTGGTCAGACCAGTGTTCTCTGCATCTCCAGTCCATAAAGTGAATGTAGCCACCCTCCCAGTTACAGTTCCTGGGCCCTGAAAGTTAACTGCAGTCTTTCAATTCCAAAGTTAAATTACAGGAGAATTTGGCATCTGATTGGCTCAGTAGGGTGCTGGTGTCCATCCGTGGTTCACCCAACAGTGGTCAGAGGAGATGGGAAACCTTATAGCATATACAGGACTTTTGGAGACCTGTCACTATTAAAGGGGAGAGGTGGGGAAGGGAGGAAGTTCCCTGAGAATGAGGAATTGATATGACCTGGGCAAGCACCTCTAAAGATACACAGAATGACTGATGGGAAGTCATCAAATACATGTCAATGGCTGGATTTTTTCCTAATATCAGTCTACACATCCCCAGCACAGACCAAAGCTTTAGTCTCATAGCCCTCAGGGGTTTCTGCTCTGCACATAATTTCCTCTATCTTTGCTGTATTTGATATTTTGAGATGGGGAGCACACGTTTTAATGTTCTACTGTAATGACTGAATTATATAAAGCTCAAGATCATTGCTCCAGCATTGTTTTCTACCATGTGGTACACTCACCCAACTCTCTGAAACTATGCAAGTTTCCTCCCTGGTACCATGATCTCTCATGCAAGTCTTTTCTCCCATACTTTTTTTCTTTTGTTTGCGTCAGTTTCTTTTTTAATTGAAGTATATAGTCAGTTACAATGTGTCAATTTCTGGTGTACAGCATAATGTTTCAGTCATACATATATATATTCATTTTCATATTTTTCAATATAGGTTACTACAAGATATTGAATATAGTTCCCTGTGCTATACAGAAAAAAATTTGGTTTTTTTTATCTATTTTATATATAATAGTTCATATTTGCAAATCTTAAACTCCCAATTTATCCCTTCCCACCCCCTGGTAACCGTAAGTTTGTTTACTATGTCTGTGAGTCTATTCTGTTTTGTAGGTAAGTTCATTAGTGTCTTCTTTCTTTTTTTTTTTTCATATCCCACATATATGCCTCACTCTTTATCATTCCTGAAAGCTTACCTTATCATCCCCTCTTCTAGGAAACCCTCTCCCACTTCCATCAGCAAGCTAAGTTAGGTGTCCTTACCTGTACTCCCATTTCTCTGTATGTAACAATTACTATACCATACAGACTCATTCATTTTCTGTTTTTGTTTGTTTGTTTCTTCAAGGAAAACATCAGTTCAACTCATACCACCAGTGCCTCAAAAGGATCTGCCACATAGTAGGCCCTCAAGAAAAGTAACAGATGAGTAAATGAATAAAATGAGCCTCAATTCTGGAAAGTCTGGCTTGATATTTTCTTGTTTCTTCTATCAACAGCTCTTGTGTAGAAGTTAAGAGTATAGGCTCTGATGCCAGACTTCCTAGGTCCATATCCCATCTCTGCCTGATTTCTTAGCTGTGTGAACTTGAGTAAGTTTACTTAAAAATCTCTCTACCTCAGTTTTCTCATCAGTCGATGACATAATGATGATACATCCCTGAGAGAGTTGTTGTGGGCATTAAGTGCTTAATGTCTGGCACTGAGAGAGGGCTCCATAAATGTTTGCTGTTACTATCATCAGCTATCTAAACTGCCACCAAAAGACTTTTGTAGATTCAAGTGTGTTTTCATGAGCAATGCATTCTGCAGGAATGGTTAGTGCTCATGGCAGTCATTGACCCTTAAGAGAGATTCATGTGGTCTTTGCCTAGTAGTGCTTCCATTATGTGCCCTAAGAGATTGGTAATCTAAGGGTATCTGGGGATTGAGGAATAGGTTAGAAGCTTCACCAGGGGATGCTTTCTGTGGCAAGAGATTGTGTTTATCTTATTTTGATTGTATTTGATTTTGATGAATGAGTGAGCATTTTGGTGAGAGGTAAAGGCTTGTTGTTGAGGGGATTAGATGTGTGATTCCCTGGAGTCTCAGCTTCTCAGCCTTGAGGGGTTGTGAGTGGCAAGGTTAGTGGCCAGAAACTATATCTTTAAAAGTACAGGGATGGACAAGAGCTTTTGCAGAAACTGAAACGCTGCTTCTAAAATTTAAATGGAAGTGCAAAAGACAGAATAGCCAAAACAACTTTAATAAAAGAACAAAGTTGGAGGACTTTGATTTCCCAATTTCAAAACTTACTATAAAGCGACTGTCAAGACAGTGTGATATTGGGAGAAGGATAGACATAAAGATCAATAGAATAGAATTGAGAGTCCAGAAATAATTCTTTATATTTATATTCAATTGATTGTTGACAAGAGTGCTAAGGCAATTCATTGGAGAAAGGATACCCTTTCTAACAAATGATGCTGAGACAACTAGATGTCTACATGCAAAAAGATGAACCTAGATGCTTACCTTATACCATACATAAAAATGAACTCAAAATGGATCATAGACTTAAATATAAGAGCTAAAACAATTAAACTATTAGAAAAAGAAAATAGAAAATCTTCAAGACCTTAGGTTAGGCAAAGATTTCTTAAGTATATGAACAAAACTACAGTCTTGGAAAGAAGAAAATTGATACATTGGACCTCACTTCATCAAAATTAAAAATGTTTGTACTTCAAAATACAGCATAAGGAAAATGAAAAGACAAGCAGCAGACTGGGAGAAAATATTTGCAAATCACATTATCTGGTAAAGGATTTGTACTGAGAAAATACACTCCTACACCTCAACAATAAGACACACACACACACACACACACACACACACAAACCCTGTTTTTAAAATGGACAAAATATTTGAATAGAAATTTTATCAAAAATGTCATTCTAAGTGAAGTAAGCCAGAAAGAGAAAGAAAAATACCATATGAGATCACTCATATGTGGAATTAGAAAAAAAAAAAAACAAACATAAATACAAAACAGAAAAAGACTCATAGACATAGAATACTAACTTGTGGTTGCCAAGGGGGTGAGGGGTGGGAAGGGACAGACTGGGATTTCAAAATTTGTAGATACTGACAGGCATATATAGAATAGATAAACAAGATTATACTGTATAGCACAGGGAAATATATACAAGATCTTGTGGTGGCTCACAGCGAAAAAAAAATGTGACAATGAATATATGTTTGTTCATGTATAACTAAAACATTGTGCTCTACACTGGAATTTGACACAATGTTGTAAAATGACTATAACTCAAAAAAAAGAAAACAAATTTTATCCAAAAAAAAAGATGTATCAGTGACTAATAAGCACATGAAAAGTTGGTCAATGTCATTAGTCATCAGGGAAATGCAAATTAAAACCACGATGAGATAGCATTTCATACCCACTAAAATGGTTATACTAAAAAAAGACAGACAACAAATATTGGTGAGGATGTCAGGAACGGTAACCCTCATACATTCTAGTGGGACTGTAAAATAGTGCTGCCACTTTGTAAAATAATCTGGTAGTTTCTTAAAAGGTTAAATCCACCGATTCCACTCATAGATATTTCCCCAAGAGAAATGAAAAGATAGGTCCACAGAAAGATTTGCACACAAATGTTCTTAACAGCTTTGTTCATAATAGCCAGAGATTGGAAGTAACCTAAATGTCCACCAACAGGTCCATGGTTAGACACAGTGTGGTATGTCCATACACTGAAATATTTCGCAGAAAGCAAAAAAGGAGGAACAAACCACTGATACAAATTGTGACATGGACAAACCTGAAAATCATTATGTGAAATGGAAGAAGCCAGACACAAGAGACCATATATTGTGTGGTATACAGTGTGTTGATTCCGTTTATATGAAATGTCCAGTAAAGGCAAACCTATAGAGACAGAATGATTGATGATTGCCTGGGGCAGTGTGGGGGCTGGGAGATGGGGATTAACAGTGAATATGAGGGAACTTATTGGGGTGATAGAAATGTTCTATCTGCTTTATGTTTTATGGTGATGCTTGCACAACATGATAAATTTACTAAAAATCACTGATTGTCCACTTGAAATGCAAATATGATATGCAAAATATAGTTCAGTAAGGTTGGAGGAGGTAGTAGGGTGGAGGTGGGGGTGAGGAGAAGGGAGTGGGGAGGGAGAGAAAGAGAATGAGAACAGTGCTGGCTGGCTCCAGACTGTTTGGATCCGAAACCCTGCAAGTCTAACCCCTCTTTGCCTCAGTTTCCTGTCAGTGAAGTTGGGAATATAAGTTAACTACCCACAAAGCAGTGTTGGAAAGATTATGATAACACGTAAACAATGCTTAACATAGAGTTTGGACCTTAAAGAGAGCTCAGTAAGTATTAGCCATAATAATAACAATAATGGTTATTATTGGTGGTGGTATTTAACCTACCAAGGATCCAGCTCTGATTTAGATCAACTTAATTCAAGTCCTGGAGAAGGATTTGGACTGTGCCTTGCAGAGGGCAGTGACTGGTCTGTGGAAATGACTCCCTGGAGCCTGAGAAGCTGAAGCATGGGACTTGTCAGTTGTTGCAGGCCAGGGGCTTGGAGCACTGGAGCCTCACAGATGAAGGCTGTCTCTTCACGGCAGCATCATTTATGGCGGGGGCATCCTGCTGCCCATAAATATGGGAGCAACATGTGATATTTCTACCCTGTCTGACAACAATTTATGTTATACCACTACACGCTAGGTCCTATTGGCTCAGAGGACAGGGGATTTGGGGGCTCAGAGGAGGGACATCTAACCTTGTATATGAGGGTTTCTAGAGAAACCCTTGTCTTTGTGAGACTTATGAATCCCTCGACATTTCCCAGATGAAGGGTGAGGAGATTTATCAGGGCAGAGGGTACAATCTGAATAAACCCCAGAGGTGATAGGGAGTTTACTGAATTCAGTGAAGTGCTGATATGAAGAGCAGATTGACAAGAAACAAGGCTGAGGTCCCATGGAGGGCCTTGTGTGCTGTGGTAAAGAACTTGGATTTATCCCGAGGACAGTGAGGACCAGTGAAGAGTGCTAAGAGTTCTAGGACCGGCTCAGTTATCTTCAGTTCCATGGTCCCACTGGCACTTGCACATCACAACTTGAGTGGTCCTGCTCTGTGGTCAGGAGCAGATAAATGCCCTCCTAGAGGTTTATGGCCTGGGTTTTGCATTTAGCCTCCTTCAAGTGCAAGTGTTCCTCTAAGGACCACATCCATACTGGTGTCTGGCGGAAAAACTGTTTCTTGGCTCCCATGAGGGGCATAAGAGGCCCTAATGCAGTGGCTGAGAGCCTGTCTTTGGGGCCAGACCTCAGGAAAGCAGAGAACTTGTTTTACACGCTTCACCCAGCTCTGGCTGAGAGCCCATTAATAAGCCCCAGTGCTGAGGGGCAGGTATTGTGTCGGTTACTATGGCATCACCTTGGAAAGGATCACTCAGTGAGAGCCACAGCAGCCGAGTGAGGCAGGAGGGGAATGTGGTCAGAGGCAGCAGGGGAGGCTGGAGACAGGCTGCAGATGCTGTCGCTGGTCTCAGGAGACCTCGTGGCTAGAGCCCACTTTAGCTTCTCCAGCTGCAGCCCAGGGAGGGAGCCAGGCTGCGCTCAGACTGAGCGTGGCTGCCTGAGACAGCACCACCGTCTGCTGCTGAAAGGGGCTGAATTTCCAGTCTCAGACCACTTGGCCTCTCCTTTTTTTGGAGGCGGGGGTGTTGTCTCATCTTGAAAGATCTGGGCTGGGCTTCATCTCCTTTTTTATTTTAAGCAGTTACCTTCATGAAAATTGACTGCCAGGTGTTCACCGAGGAAAGCAGAGTGGTCCCCAGGCTGGAGCGGAAAAAGGATGACAGTTTCCGAGACTGATTGGTGACGGCTTGGAGGTATCCCACCCCCAATTCAAAATGCCTTTTAAAACATTTGATATCTTCAAAGAAAAAATTTTGAAACCTGGAAAGGAAAGAGTGAAGAATGCTGTGGGAGATTCATTGGGGATTTTACAAAGGTAAAGTTTGATTGCAAACTTTAGGTTTATTTCTGAGTAGCTTCACATCGCTGGTGTTTAGAGACCTTGCTTCACGTTTTTAAAGCCACATTTTGAAAAGGAGTGGGTAGGTAAAGTTAGATGGCTTCTGGAGCCCCTTCCAGCTTCAGCAGGCTGTGCCTGGAGGAAAAGAAGGTGCATCAAAAATGTAAGATTAAATTAGGAAAATACCAAGACAAGCTTCTGCACATACAGCAGGATTAGCACTTGTTGGAGATGGTAATATTGTATATTGTGTGTTTGGCATTGAATTAGAAAAGACTTAGGGAGATAATATTTCATGTTAATTCAATAGTAATAACAAAATCAGGAACCAATTTATATGGTTATGCTTTGAGCTGAAATAATTTTTAAGATTTTTCACTTCATTTTTCACTATACACAAAGATTAGGTATTTGCATATTATGTGGCTTATAAACTATATTAAGTGGTTCTTGATTGTGTAGATTTCAAAAAGAAGGAAACTACAATAGTTTGAAGAAAGTAACTGAAAACATTTGTATTCTTTAAAGCAGAAAATCTTACATGATTCAGTAACTGGGAAAGTGTTAAGTATTATCATTGAATGTTTTTGCCAAACCAAAAAATAGATCTTTTTTTAAAAAAGTAAGATATATTTTTATTGGAAGAATTTGCCATAAATGAATGAATTGATGACATTTTAATTTATGATTTTTTTATAGACAATAGTAAATGCCTTCCTAGTTTTTGTAGATTAATTAATAAGCAGTCCTTATGTGCAAGGTAAAATGACTCCATTAATCTCTCTGATAAATAAATGTGCAAACACCCTTGATAAGACTTTTATGATTATTTATAATCCTGATGAGTGAAAATGCCATCTGGCATCTCCTTTAAAATTTTCTACCTATATTTTCTCTGAAATTTAAGAGAAATTTTTAATTTCTTAAACTAGCATTTAAAGGACTATCTCTAGGCACACTGAAATTGATTTCATTTCTTGTGTTTTATAACGCAGAGGTTCCGCTCCTGTCAGTATTAAATTTCCCTTTGTATCACTCTTGATGAGCTTAGCAAGAGGAGTGGGTTGGGCATCTTATTAATTTAGTAATTAAAAACAAAAAGGTTTCCATCAGAACTACACTGAATGATCATGTATAGACAAAAACCCACCTCAGTGACAGTAGGAAAACATAGGAAATGATTACAATAACCTTTTCTTTTAAGAATATTTTATCCTTCTGTCAAGCACTCCCAGGTAACATCTTATCATGGTAGCATTCGTTTGATTAGAAATGCAAAAGAGGGCACAGTGGCTTAATTGGCATATTCAAGTGATGACAAAGGAATCCGACAAAGTCAGAAATAAAAACCATGACTTTGGACCATAGTCGTCACTATCATCACCAAACTCTGTGCCTTCATTTAGAAAATACTCGAAAAAAAGGACTTAGGAGTGTTCTTTTCCAATTTAGATTGCTTTCTAAAAATTAATCCCTTTTTCAATAAGGGACTTACCCTGAGTGCTGGTTTTACTGTGTTTGATTGGATGAGCCACTGGAAGAGGCTTTCATTTAACCAGATTGGTTTGCTTAGGGATATAACAAAATTAGTAACTGTCAAGTTATGCGACCTCAACTCAGAATTGAGCTATGGGTCTAGGACTCTGAACAGTTTCCTCAGAATTGCATCATGGAACAATTAAAAAACAAACAAACAAACAAAATCTCCAACAACATCTACCACATTTCTGGGGATAGAGATTACACTAAATGCATCCTAGATGTTTTGTCGCCATAATTGTAGAATGGCTTTAGAATAAATAAAGCCAAACTCAGACCTCTTCTTTTAGTAATCCCTAGACAGAAATTATAGGCAAAGGAAGAAAAAAAAAGCCTAATTAACCAGAGATCTAAGTTGATCCTCAGCTCTAGTGGTCTCCGAGGAGAGCTCCAGGATTAGGGCTCCTCCAGCAAAAACAGCTCTGCCATGCACTTGGTGTTAACTTCAGAGTCTCTAGGATAATTATAAAGTAGCTTCCCCAAAGCCTTTCCTCCCCTCGTTGATTTTTACATAAAACTAGTTGACAGAATCCAGGAAAGAAAGGAAAGAAAGGAAGAAAGAAAGGAAGAAAGAAAGAAAGAAAGAGAGAAAGAAGGAGAGAAAGAAAGAAAGAAAGAGAAAGAAAGAGGAAGAAAGAGAGGAAGAAAGAGAGGAAGATAGAGAGGAAGATAGGAAGGAAGGAAGGAAGGAAGGAAGGAAGGAAGGAAGGAAGGAAGGAAGGAAGGAAGGAAGGAACTGTTTTCTGTTTTGTAAGGGGCAGGAACACTGGGAAGTGAGAAACCCCACTTCATAATTTAGCAATCAGTATAAGTCATAGATGTCTAATAATGTTTGAGACTGAGATCGTCATCTAAATGGAATTTTTGAGATGCTTTTTAGTCAGAGTGTTCCTCATGGTCAGGGGAGTGGCAAATGCACAGGGAAGCATCTGAAGTTCGCACATGGGGCTGATTGCAGTCAGGCGTTATTAGTCTTCTTGGAGAACAGCCATTGAAAAGAAGCAGCTGAACAGTTAATCAGTTAAAGGTACAATGATATTTTAGAAGTATAGGAAGAAAGATGATGCATTATTGTTCCAGTATTGTTCCAGTACTGGAACAGATGACATAGACGGTGTTACACTTGGAAGTTAATGTCCAAGAATTGATATAGAGATTTGTTAAACTTAAATGACAATATGAATGTCCTCTAATTACTTATGTGTAATAAATGATAATAACAAATATTTAGTATGTTTCAGGTACTGTAAAATTATTTAATTCTATTAACAATCCAATGAGGTGGGGTCGATTTTACAGATGAAAAAACTGAGGCATAGAGAGGTTAGGTAAATCGCCCAAGGTCACACAGCTTGTAAGTAGCAAAGCTGGTTTTCAGATCAGACATTCTCTGCCCACCATTCTTAATCATTGCACTATGCTACCATTCTAATCAAGTCTCTGTTCTTCTTACTTGCTGTCTTGAAATCTAATCACTTATTTAGGTTTTTGGAGTTACTTGGGCTGCAATGTAGCCAGCAACCTCTGCCTCTTAAGGCAAGTATGGGCTTTTATCCTAATCAGTTGTCATATGGGAGACTTTCTTCAAGGGATACTGAGGGTGAGTCTGGTCTCTTTATAAGTATTCATATCTCCCCTTTAAAGAGATGGTACCAATCCCCGTACTATGTCCATCCTCAGCATTCAGCAGTTGTGTACAGAACATAGGTCCCAGATATGCACTGTCTGCTCCATTGACAAAAGCAGGTGTGTGAGAATGGGCTCTGAGATCAGGTGGCCCTGGGTTCCAACTGCTGTGACATTATTTAAGACCTCAGGCAACTTGGCTCCACTCCTTGTAGTCAGGGTGATTCTATTAAAACAAAGTCAGATCACATCTCTCCCCTTTTCAAAACCTCCCTACAGTTTTTCATCTCACTCAGAGTTGAAGCCAGTGTCCTTTCAATGGCCTCAAGGCCCCACATAATCCACAGGACCTTGAGAAGTCTCTCTGACTTCATCTCTGACCTTCATTTCCTGCCTCGCCCCACTCCAGCCACACCCTGCTCTTATTAGAGCTCCCTGGACCCACTCCTGTGCCAGCTTTTGCACCCTGAAAGTTTTTTTCCCAAATAGCCTGATGGCTCATCCCCATACTTTCTTCAAGTCTCTTTAAAGGTCACCTTCCCAGGGAGGACTTTCTGGACCATCCTATTTAAAGATAAAGCTCACCTTCCCTCCTCCTCCCACCCACTCCACAACCCTCTTCCCTGGTTTATTTTACTCCACCTCTATCTTAGGTAGGGTTCCTTAAAAGCAGAGCCTGAGTCAGGATTTGGATGAGCCTAGGATGTGATTTATTGAGGGGGAGCTCTCCCTGAAAAAATTGGAAGGGAGGGAGTAAAGCAGGATAGGAAAGGAGAAAACTGAGCAAGGATGTGATCTCGGGTAATGCACAGGGACCAGGTCACAGTGGGAAGCTGTGGGTTGTCCCACTGAGCAAGGGGATCAGCCTTCTGTGTCTTTGCATCAGTCAGTCATTGACCGTGGGCTGCCCTAGCAGGGATGGAGGTTTATAATGGAGCCCATGTAGCAGTGGGGAATTCTCCTAAGAAGGGAGCAGTTGCAAGCTGTTAGCCTCTCTGGAAGTGTGCTGGCCTGAGAAAAAGGACCTGGGGAGTACATTACATCCCACTCATTGCACCACTCAGATCCACTTGCTTCTCACATTCAGTTCATTCCAAGTGAACAGCTTCTCCAAGACTCCGTGGTCATACTTCCTGAGGAACCTTCAAGAGAAGAGTTGGTGGGATGAACTCCAGCTCCCACTGCTCTGGCTGGTCCCTCCTCTCCACCCATTCTCGATTCCCCTCACTTCTGTTATCTTGCCTGGTGGGCTGATCCAGACTTCAATCCCTGAGGAGTCTAAACCCTCGGTTAACATACCCTTATAGTTATGGTTGCTGTACTTCTGTTAAACTAGACAAGGCAGTATCAGGAAAAGTCGTAGTGAATCACCTGAGTGCCTGACATAGGTCTTCCTCCTCCTGCGATGAAGCAGCAGTCCTAAATCATCCTGAGCATCAGGACCAATTTCTCTCGCCAGCGTGGTGACCCCTGGCCTTCCCTCTTGGTCTTGGCTTGAAGATCCCAACATGACCGAGCAGCAGTGATAGCCTTATATTTATCGGGATTTCTTTGTATTTCCGAGTGGAAGAATTCTTCCTTGGGAATCAGGACTTCTAGGCCAACAGAGCCTGAAGTTGAGGAGATGAGGCAGTCCTCATCTGGGTTCCTGGGAATGATGGTGAGTGGGGCCACTCCTACTTCCACTCCTCGTTTCTCAGACCCAGGTATTGTACCTGCTGGGGGAAAAGCACCATATGATAACTGTTGGTTTATGGAATATACTGCATCTGGAAGGTAGCACTCTATCCTCACAGAGATTTATCTCTAAGCTGATGCCTCAGCTGCTTCTTCAAGAGGTTTTCTCAGCTCTGGTCGGCTTCCAGCTTCTGGAAGGTGCAGTGCATGCTAGACCAGAGGATCCCATTATCATGTGCCCACTGCTGTACCTCCTTTGCCATAAACTGGGTGGGTATCTTGGTCTTACGTGATGTTATGTGGGATCCCATTTTGGCTAACCAAGATGCTGTGAATCCTTGGATAGTGATGCTGACCAAGGCTTGCAGCCTGAAAAGACAAACTCATACGTGGAATATATGTCAACCCCAATCAGGATGAATTGCCACTCTTTGCAGGATGAAAGGAGTCAGATACAAACAATTTGCCTGGTTTTTCTCCTCAGCGATTGTGCTACGTCAGGGGCTCAGCACTGGTTTTGTTGCCGACAGCAATGGTAGCTACAGCAGTCTTGGTGAGTGGGACCCCGAGCTTAGACTACATCTGTTACCATGGTTGCTTCAGGAGTCCACTGTTCTAGAACTGGGTGGCCGGGAACAGAAGCTGGCTAACACCAACCAGCCAAGTCAGCCTGTCCATTGGCTGCTTAGTGCCTCTTCCACATGGAAGCTGTCTGGCATGTGTTCACACACAGCGTGAAGGTCCGGCACTTCGTGTCCACTCTCATAGGTTCTCCTGCCCGTCTGGCAGTTCCTGTGAGTCCAATCCCTCCCCTGCCATTCTGACTTTGTTTCCCTTATTGCTGATCTTTAAGTGCTGCCTCTGGCCTCTGCTACTCCAGGATTCTGTCATTTCAACTGCCACTAGGGAGCCCAGTTCTGGAACAGCACCTCCTACTGTCGGATCCAACCTGCAGATGACAGCCACTGCTGAGCATCTCCGTGGTGTGGGTGGCCTGTCACTGCTACATTCCTCATTGCCTTGGTAAAGGCAGTATCCCTCAGGCCCCTGAAGGAGATGGTGAGCTTGTGGGTTTTCTGGTCTTACATAGCAAATCCACTATAGCATGTCCACTTCTTCGAGCATTTTGATACCTTTCTCTATAATCTACCGTGATAGCTCTGGCATTTCTCATAAAAAACAAAAACAGTTTAAAAAGTCCTATGTATTGAAGAGCATGATCAACATAAAAAATGTCATGAATTTTTATATTTCAAATAACAGACATCAAAGTTTTAGCTACAGGAACAGAAGATAACCAATTTAATTCTCACTAGTGCATCTCTATGGACAAATTAAATTCTGTAGTCATTATAACAGGCATTAAAAGATGAAATAGGCCTATAATATAGACAACGAAGGAAAGGAGAGGAAGTGGACCCCTAGACCCAAGGGAGAACACTCTTGTGATCTCGGGTATTCTCTGTTCAAAATAAATACGAATGGCAAGAGGAATGATGTTGGCCATGTCTATTAAACCATGACCTGACTTTGCCCAGTCCCCATCTTCAGGGTCTCATTCAAAAGGGGAAGTCACTGATGGTCAAATCCACTTCAAAGATGTGCTCTGCTTAATTACTGAACCACAAGAAACTCTCATTTTTTTAAAAAGTCATAGTGGCCATAATCTCTGACCACAATGCAATAATTACTAGAAACTAGTACACAATTTTTTTTAAGTCATCAGTCTCCTCCTCTTGGCATCTCTTACTTTGTCTAAGCTTCTGAGAGCCACATTAGCAGCTCATTAGAATCACTTTCTTGTTTTTTGCCAGGATGGTGAATCCTGTGTCATGGGATAGTCCCTCTGTTTTATTTCCCTAGGGCTGCTATAACAAAATATCACAAACTGGGTGGCTTAAATTTATTTATTCTCTCACAATTCTGGAAGCCAGAAGTCCAAAATCAAGCCATCAGCATGGCCGTGCTCTCCCTAAAGGCTTTGAAAGAGGATACATCTTTGCCTCTTCCTTGCTTCTGGTGGTTGCTGGTAAATCCTTAGCATTCCTTGGTGTTCCTTGGCTTGTTGACACATCACTTCAGTCTCTACCTCTGTTGTCACATGGCCTTCTCCTCCTGAGTTTCTGTGTTTATGTGCTCAATTCCCTTCTTTTTATAGGGACACCAGTCATTGGATTAGGGTGGTCCAAGTAAGAAGAGGAGGGACATCTATCTTCCAACAAGAAGAATGGCTCTTCTGCAGGTCCAGAGGCATTTAGGGCAGAGGTTCAAGTGCATCTGTCCTCTAACCCAGCACTCAGGTATCCTTCCATCCCAGCTCTCAGGGTACCATTTCTTTCTATTTTTAAATTTTTTGTGGAGGTACGAAGGATTGAACCCAGGACCTTGTGCATGCAAAGCATGTGCTCTACCACTGAGCTACACCTGCCACACTCAGGGTACCATTTCTTAACAGGATCTGGACTTTGGTGTAAGAGACCTACCCAGGCTCAGAATTCTACCTTCTTCGGAATTCTGCTGTTTCATTTTTTTAAACTCAGCTTTTGTTTTGGAATAATTTTAGAAAAGTTACAAAGATAGTACAGAGATTTTCTATATTCTCCTAATTTGGTTTCCCCTAATGTTAACATCTTAACATTGTTATTGTACGTTTGTCAAAACTAAGACACCAACATTGGTACATTACTAATTAAACTCTAACACTTCATTAAGATTTCATTAGTTTTTCCATTAATATCTTTTTTCCTGTTCCTGAATCCAATCCAGGATACCACATTGCCCTGGTCATCGTGTCTCCTTGGTCTCCTCTGATCTGTGACAGTTTCTCAGCCTTTTCTTGTTTTTCATGACTTGGACAGTTTTGAGGAATACTGGTTGGGTATTTTGCAGACTGTTCCTCATTTTGAGTTGTCTGAATTTTCTCGTGATTAGACTAGGATTGTGAGCTTTTAGAAAGAACACCACAGAGGTGAAATGCCTTTCTCGTCACATCATATCAGGGGGTTAACCTTGATTGCTTGGTTAAGGAAGTGTTTGCCCCATCTCTCCACTTTCCGTACTCTGTTCTTTGGAAGCAAGTCACTAAGTGCAGCCCACACCAGAGGGGATTCTGCCATCTTTACAGTGAAGTCTTGTGCCTGATCTTTAGTTCTATCTGCCCTCCAACTGCAGGAGGTGAGGGTCTCTTTAAATGGTGACAAGGAAGCAACTGACACTCACATGCTTTCTTTTATTGGTGATTGACTGGTCAAATCCTGTCATTTTCTCTCTTCAAAGCATCAGTGGCATTTAACAATAGCCACTCAACTCCTTGTAGAAACTGCTGTTTCTCCCAAACCTCCCAAATACCAGTGATATTGCATGGACCACTGCATCCGCTTGCACCTGTATCCCAGCCCTGTTTACCACAGCTGAAAATCTTAGCATTTGCCCTGGTACTGCATACAGGGAACTATCAACACTCACCTACCACCAGTGTTGCGGTCCTCATTGCCAGCCAGCTTGTGAGTAATCAGACTCCAAGATCTCGTTATTAGGGTCTGCTTCCTGAGGTCTCCATCTCAGAGGTCTGTCCAAGCAGTAGGGCATAGGACCCTTTAGCTTTTAGTCCCTTAGCCTCTCTCTTCTAACCACCTCTCATTTTCTTCTAGTCTGGCAGTAGATTTCTTTATCTAGGGTTTATTTTCTCTCTTTCTCCAACTTCCCCCAAATGTCTTTACAATAACCAAATTCTCTAAATGCTTCTTAAAGTTTAATACAAGGGCCATAGACTCAATGCCTACAGAGTGAGGCTGGCCATATTGTATTTTCTGACAGACACATTTTTTGTTCTTTTTTTTTCATTCTTATTTTTTATTGAACTGTAGTTGATTTACAATGTTAGTGTCAGGTATAGTAAAGCAATTCAGATATATATATATATTTATATAGTCATACCCTGCTTCACTACAGCTCACCACAAGAAACTGAATATAGTTCCTTGTGCTATACAGTAGGTACTTACTGTTTATTTATCTCATGTATAGTAATGTATATTCATAATTCCGAACTCCCAATTTATCCCTCCCCACCATTTTCCCCCCGGTAACCTTTGTTTTCTATGTCTGTGAGTCTATTTCTGGCTTGTAAATAAAATTTGTATTTTTTTGGTTTCACATATAAGTGATACCATATGATATTTGTCTTTTTCTGACAAAGACACACTTCAGATGTCAGCACACAGATATTGTCTCCATGTCCACAAAAAAATATGGCATCATTCAAAGTTCTTAGTTGGAATCAACAGAATCCACTCTAGCTAAAGTGGAGTGAAATTTAGTAAAGCACATTAGTAAGCTTTCAGACTTCCTGGGAGGACCAGATCTGGATGCTCCATCTGCAATAAAAAGGCAGCAGAGAACATATTGTATCATACTGCTAAACTATTCTAGATAAAACACAGCCACCACCAATACTTACCTCTAAGTACTGATTATAGTCCAGAATTCTGCCACAGCAGTGACAGAGGAACCAGCTGCTTCCACCACTGCATTTGCCACATTTTCTTTGCCATTGTCCCTGCATACTGCAGCCTCCTCTTGTTGCTTCCTTCAGCATCTAATCTCACTCATGTGCTTCTGATTCTGCAGAATCCACATCACATGCCAACATCATAGCTACAAAAGAGCATAGGAAAGGTAGTTTTCTCTGCTGGTAAGGCCCGACTCAAAACACCAAGAGGCAGTTCAGACTTTGGGCAGCTGAAAATGATGGTTATCCAATACGTATGCTTGTTTCCAGTCTGATTTTTATTTTTCTACTTCTTATAGAGATATGGGTACAAAATATATTTTCCTTTCTTCTTACCTATAACTAAGAAAAGAAACAACACTAGCTTAATGTTAAATGACAACTGAGCTCAGTGCTGGGGTGACATTAGGGAGTGATGGGGACTGCATTAAACAGGAGAGCTAATTGTAGCCATGAGAGAATGTGGACCTAATAATACCAGATTTTCAGAGTTTTCAAAATAAGCCAGAAATCCAAGTGTTTTTGGTTTTTGTTGCTGTTGTTTGTTTGTTTTTGGAACACTCTCCTGGTTTTTAAATTCTGACAGTTAATCCAAATTCAAAAAAAAAAAACAAACCATATACACATTATAGCACATAAACAAAACAAGTCCATGGGCCAGATGTGGCCATTGGGCTGTTGGTTTGCCACTGTAGCTTAGGCTATTGGAATTAAAAAAGCCATAGAGATTAAGACTTTTTGTCCTACCGTCTATCTTTTAAAAAATTTTATTTATTCATTTTTAGACAACTTTCAGTATTACTTTCCATTTACAGTTATTACAGAATATTTGCTGTAGCCCCCATGTTGTACAATACATCCTGGAGCCTATCTTACACCCAGTAGCTTGTACCTCCCACGCCGCCACCTCTATATTGCCCCTCCCTCCTTCTGTCCATCTTATCACTCTCTGTGTAAGTGCCTGTTAGCCCCACCGGCCCTCCAGCCAGCCAAGGGGGCTTGTCTTCCCTGTGTTGGACCCCAGGACTGGGGCGCCCAATATGTGGCTTGAACTGCTCACTCCCAGAGTGGATCTCTTTCTGTGTAACCTCCCTTTTCCTCTGAGTCCCATCCCTGGGGTACAGGTCCCGACCTGATCTCTCCTCTTCCCCTCCTACCCAATTCTGTGTGGATCTTTCTTGCAGCCTTGGTTGTACAAGAGTCTTTCTGCCCATTTCCAGTTAGTTTTCAGTGAGAACTGTCCCACATGTAGGTCTATTTTTGATGTGTTCGTGGGGGGAGGTGAGGTCCACTTCCTCCAACACCACCATCTTTATCTCCTTCTTACCATTTTCTGACCAGGTAATGAGCACTGACTCTCTGCTTTTATGAGTGGACAGGAAAGGGTGAAATTCCAGGAGGAAGACAAAAACAGCAGAGGTTAACACTTCAAAATCTGTGAAACAATTCTGAGTACGAGGGTACTTGGTTCCCGAATTTATGAGTTTATAGCCTCCTGGAAGAGAAGTAACACAAAAACAGGTATTGTGAGATTACTGGCTGGGTGGGAGTTGATCAGGTACATTTTATTGAGATCCTTTAGATAGGAGCATTGAAAGCCACACTGATGAGATCCTATTTCAAATCCCAACCTAGCTCTAGGAGTCAGACTTTAAGTACCCCCTCCCTTCTTTAGAAGTTCCTACTATTGATTATTTATCAAGAATTTTATCAACTTTATCTTATTTAGTGCTCAAATTAATTCTATCCCCCATTCAGGAAACTACGGCTCAGAGAGGTTAAGTAACTTTCTGAAGGTCACACAGCTAATAAATACCAGATTCAGCATTGGACCTGGGACTGCCTGACTCCAGAGCATATTCTCTTAATTCTTCTTCAATATTGCTTCTCTAGAACCTTTTAAAAATGTTGATTTAGGTGAAGCACTTAATATTTTTAAGGTGCTTTCTGATTAATTCCTGTGGCATATTGATAGGAGCAACCTTGATATTAAATCTGGGTTATGTTTTTACTTCCCCCATTGAAGCTGGGTGACTCTTGGGCTAGTGTTTTTTTGTTTTTTTGTTTGTTTGTTTGTTTGTTTTAGTTATTACGAGTTTGGTCTCCTGAGCTGTAAGATGAGGATAAATCCTACTTCTCAAGACTGCTTTGAGGAGATATCCACATTTATATCTATATTTCCTTATCTATATATATCTATATAATCTCATGGAGTGACTGCAGTGTAGAAGGTAGTCAATATCCTTCAGCTTTCTTCCTTCTTCCATTAGAATAGCAACTCCATAATTATGTAAAATACAATCTGAGGTGAATGAGATCCTTTGGAAGGCAAATTAAAATACTATATTAGTCTGTTAGTGTTGCCAAAACAACGTACCACAGACTGGGTAGCTTAACCACAGAAACTTGGAGCTGGAAGTCCAAGATCAATCTCCTTGGCTTGCAGATGGCCACCTTCTCCCTGTGTCCTTACGTGGCTTTTTCTCTGGTGACATGCACTCCTGGCATCTCTGTGTGGCCAAATTTCCTCCTGTTGACTATACATCAATAAATTTGAAAAAAACCCAAAACCCAAAAAAATTTCAGAAAAAACAAAACAAATTTCCTCCTTTTGTGACACCAGTCATATTATATTAGGCCCTACCTGTATGACCTCATTTAATGTTAATTACCTTTTTAAAAGGCCCTGTCTCCAAATTCAGTCACTTCTGAGGTACTGGGGGTTAGGACTTCAATGTATGAATGGGGGGCAGTGGAGACACATAATAAATGCTTAGCATAAGAGTAAATAAGTTTCAAAAAGTCATAAAATCATCGGCAGTTCTGCTTACTTTATGCTCCATATATCAAGCTTGTTACCTGCAAAACCAAACCAAACCAAACCTTCTCCATAATTACTGGGAACATGTGAATTGTAAATATAGTTCTGTAAGTGTTTAAAGGCCAGTTAGCATAGCTTAAGCAATTAGACTCCACGGGCTGGGTGTTTACTGGACAGCTGGCGCATACTTATCTAGTATATAAAGAGGCAGCAGACTGCAGCTATCTGGATTTGGAGAATCCAGTGATGGATGTCACCCTGGGAAGAAGGAAGAGTCTCTGATCCAAAAGACCAACTGCAGGCAAACACCAAAAGAAAACCAAATATGATAAGCAGCTCTTAGGGATGATTAAAGTCTTCCACTTCTTAAGGAAGGAGTTGTTTTTCTCACTTATCCTTATAACCCCAATCACGCTTTTTTTTTTTTTAAATAACTTGTTTCTAGGCAAGAATGAACAGATACTTATCTTTGTCTGTAAGCGCTTCAAGTCCGAAGTGGTACCTGAAATGGATCCATCAATCTCATTCAGTTAACTAGGGATTCATGTGTCCAGGCACCAGGCTGAGCCCTGGGAATAAAGATGAGGGAGAAATGGCTCCTGCCCTCAACATGCTCACCGTCTATTGGAGAGGCCTTCATTCATTCATGTTCTGAAGTCAACAAATATTTACTCCACACTCACTATGCTGATGGAAACAAATGAGTATCTCAGTGTGACAGGTGCGGTAATAGAGGAATGTATAAAAGGCTTAGGAAGCATCAGGGATGGTGCAGGCCGTAACACCAGACCAGTGCCTACTCATTTATTGCTGGTCATGTTTTCCTCTTGGTAGAGTAGGTTCATTTCATCTTAACAACAACTCTGTGAGATAAATATTATATTCATTTTACAGGTGAGGATATGTGAGATTCAGAAAGGCCAAGCTACTTGCCCAAAGTCACACAGCTAGTACGTATGTGGCAGAGCTGGCGAGCAAACTCGCGTTAGCTGACAGCCGTGGATCCTGGTTTATTTCATCAGATGGGGTGAGGTGGTTTGGTATCTTCTTCTCCGAGCAGCTTGGCTATACAAGTCATATCCCACCATTTTACTGGTTTTTAAAGTGAATTAAATATAACTCTGAGCCCCCAGACTGGTGGAAGTGATTTCAGTTGATATAGGGGCACCCCTCCTGCCACACCCAGGTTGTGCAAGGACTCACAAATGACTCAGGAGTTTCCTCTGGTGGTTGATCCATGTTTGTTCCTGGTTCCTTGGTCACATGAAGTCTTGTGACTCAGCTGCCACTTCAGGCAAGAGAAACTGACACCCATGCCCTGGGCCTCCTCTCTACAACTCCTCACTTCCTGTCTCCAACTGGGGAAGGCACTATAAGAGGCGGCTTCAGGTCAAGTCAGCTGTAGGTCCTGCTGCTTGGGGAGCCCGCACCTCCTTCCTTGGAGGATATATTTCCCGTTATCCCTACTCTTCCCTTGTCTCCATCCGCCCACGCCCATGCTGCTGGGTGCTCCCTTTGGAAACTCAGGACATCCCAGATGGCACCTTGCATGCAGAGGGTGTCTGTGTTGACTCAGGTCCTCTGAGAAGCAGACACCAAAATAGGAATAGATGCATAAGAGATTTACTGAGTGAAAAGGGGCAAGAGCTACAGGAGGCTGGAGGAGTATTCAGACCCCCATGCTATCTGTGTGGGAGAGAGAAGGAAGAAGGTTTCTTTAAGAAGAGTCTTGGACTCCACCACAGTGCTGGGAAGCATTGGCAAGGCCAGTGGGGAGTCCTGGAGCCAGTTGCCTGTCAGAGGAGTCCTGCATCTTGCAGGAAAGAGCCTGCCTTATATCCCTGCTGTGTTCAGTGCTTGTGGCAAGCAGCCTGTGAGAAATGGGATCCTCGAGCCAAAGCCCTAGTGCACTCAGAGCACCACAGCTGGATCAGCCTTCAATTAAGCTCCTCAAGACCCCATGGGGCCTGATAATGTTTGTCTGTGTTACTCTTTATCCAAATCATTTGCATGCACAGAGAGATGCTAAGTTTATAACTTGCAACAATTTTATTAATAGTAATAATAGTGCTCACCATTTATTAATAGAAAGCTTTTTTATGTACCAGGCACTGCACTAAATATCACACATCATATCATTTAAAATAATCCTATGGACTGCTATGATCGTTAGCCCATTTTAGAGATAGGGATTCTTGTGGTTTGAATTGTGTTCCCCCCAAATTCGTGTGATGAAGTCCTAACCCCCAGTATCTCAGAACATGACTGTAATTGGAATTAGGGTCTTTAAAGAGATAATTAGGTTAAAATGAGGTCATTAGGTTGGACCATAATCTACATAACTGGTTTCCCTTTAAGAAAAGGAAATTTGGATGCAGAGATACACAAAGGGAAGAAGACGTGAAGACCCAAGGAGAAAATAACCATCTACAAGCCAAGGAGAGAGGTCTCAAAAGGAACTAACCCTGCCAACGCCTTAATCTTGGACTTCAGGCCTCTAGAACTGTGAGAAGATAAATTTCTGTTGTTTAAACCGCTCAGTCTGTGGTACTTTGATATGACAGCTCTGGCAAACTGATACCAGAATATTGTGGCTTAGAGTGGTCGAGTAACTTAGCCAAAGTCACAAAGCTAGTCACATGTGGAAAACAGCATTCCAGAGCCCATTCTTGGAAATATTCTGTACTGGGTGGTCCACAGTGGCTGGGCAAGGGCTCAGAGTAACAGAATGTGGATGACAAAGTGACTGAGGAAGATCATTGAGACAGAACACAGCCTGGTGAGCTGGGAACCTTATGTGAAAGGGAACCTGACACCAGAAATTGACAAACGTTGTAAACTGACTATACTTCAATTAAAAAAAGAACTTTTAATTATTATATTAAAAAATAAAACAGGAAAGGGAACCTGTTTGGCCAGCCAGGAGGAAGGCTTTACATCTCGCCTCTACCCTCTACTGGCTGGGTGTTCTTGGCCAATTCACTCTTGCCTTCTGAACTACAGTTATATTCTGTGGAATTATTAGAATTCCTGTCTTACTGAGCTGTTCTAGCCATCTAATAAGGTCATTATACGAAAGTGCATGGAGAGGGAAGGGCAGAGGGGAAGAAATGAACTTGCTTTATATAAATATTAGTGTAGTTGTTATACATTATCCCTGTTTTAGTGAGTGCTAATAATGCTGGTATAATGATGTTGTCAGTATTAGAGCATCAGTTTTCCAAGCTTGATTCAAATGATGTATTTTTTGATGCCAGAAATTCATGGAGATCACTGGGGCTGCACATTGTAAATAGCCCTATGATCCAAATAACTCTTAGACCTCAATATAAATGTCAACAAATGACATTAATGCTCAGCCTACAGAAATGGACTCATTAAATGGTTATGAGGATTAATGTAATAAAAATGCCTGGCATATATTGAGTTCTCACATGTGTCAAATTCTGTTCTAAATGATCTAAACAAAATAATTACTTGTGACAATCCAAAGAACAACTCCATGAAGAAGAAACTGTTACTATAATTCCTAGGTTACAGATGAAGAAACTGAAGCCCAGAGAGGTTAACTAGGCCAAATTCACACAGCTAAGTAAGTGGAAGAGTAAATATTCAAACTAAGGCACACTGGTTCCTAGATTAGATGTGGATTGGAGAAGAAATGCATCCAGGATGGCACTACCTACCTCATATGGTTGTTATGAAATTAAAATAACCTAATGCCTATAAAGGTGCAACCCAATAGCCACAATATTAGTAATTTTAGCCATTATAATTTATTTTAGTAATAATGATGAAGATAATAATAACAAAAAATGCAGGCTGCACCCTACTTTAGGTCTCTCTTTTTCTTTCTTCGTACACCTTTTCTTTTTATCTAGTACACATTTTTCCCCCCTGTAATCCTGGTCTTTCTTCTCTACCAATTCCTTTTTTCCCTGTAGAAAAATCGATGGGACCAGTGAGGAGGAAGGAAGCATTGAACTGAATGAAGAAGGAAGGCCAGTGCAGACGTCCAGGCAGAGCCCCCCACTCTGCGACTGCCACTGCTGTGGTGTCCCCAAGCGTTACATCATTGCCATCATGAGCGGGTTAGGATTCTGCATTTCCTTTGGGATTCGGTGCAATCTTGGAGTCGCCATTGTGGAAATGGTCAACAATAGCACCGTGTATGTTGATGGAAAACCAGAAATTCAGGTCAGTCTCTGTCTATGGTGGGAGTTCTTTTGGCCACAGCTGTATTAATGTTTTAAATTCTTAAAATGAAATACATAGGGTTATAAAGGAAACCAATTCTTTTAAAATTGAGATATTAAAATAGTTAAAAATCAATTTGTGGTATAGAAACACATGGGCTTCCTTATAAACACATCAGATGACAAACACTAGCAATATCTCTAATAATGACTGTAATTTTGAAATTTGAAGGGTAAACAATATTTCGTGATAGTGGCAACAACTGTCATGTGATATGAACATGTTTATAATTTCCACTAGTAATAGAGTCACAGGTGCTGGTAATATGACTGGGGTTTGTCACCTACATTCATTATTGCAAGAAATGCTAAATTTTAGTTAGTGGAAATAAAGATTTTTCCCCACCCAAGTTCACTGATCCACAGGAATTCCATCCATGACCCCAGGTTAAGAACTCCTAGTAAAAGAGCAGAGCATAGGGTACACAACACAAGAAGGAGCCAGTAAGTAAAGTGGGGTTAGGTCACAGGGAGCCTGGTAAACCATGTGGGGAGTCACAAGGGGGTTTTAAGCAGAGATGTGGTACAGTCAAATCCATGCTCCAGAATGATCACTGTCCAGCCGGTCATCTCCCAGTGGATGAGGACTGGAGTGAGTAGAAGCAGAAGGCCTGGTTCAAAGGCTCTTGAAGTCATAAGCAAGCATATTCTGATGTGACTTAAATAGTATTGTTTTTATAAATTGCTGGAAAGATAAAATCTGGCTTGTTTCTTAAATGGTAGGCCTAGAGAAGTAGTGAGGTGACTAGAGCAAAAACAAAAATGCATGCCCAGTGGATGCCCACTATCTACATGTTTCACTGTGTTGAACACACACACTGGAGTGACTCATGTGGAAGTCCATCCGGTTGCACAGAGACAACTAATAGTTCTCTGGTCCCTGCTCATATTAGATAAGAGTTTCCCAAACTGCTGTCTGGCAGATCATCATTCTGTAGGCTGTGCTGTGAAGAAGGTGTTGTATGAAATGGGAGCCTTTAGTGTGCTGTGTCCTAGGAGAATCTCCAGAGGGGGCCATTGTGTGTGTGGTCTCCTGGGCTTGACTGCAGAAGGCTTTCTTTCACGTCACACCAATTAGCATTACCTGGTATCGTTCCTGCCAAGAACTGGTTTGGGAAAGTTTGATTTCAATTCATTAAAAAGAAGTCTTTAGTTGGCCTGCAGGCCTTTTCTCTCCTTCTTTCTTTCCTTCCTTCTTCCCTCCCTCCCTCCTTTCCTTCTTCCTTCCTTTCTTTCATGAGAGTATTCTGCCAGAAGGAAAGGGCACTGTGGAGATTCTTCTAACCATTCTCTTTTTGATGCCACAGTTGGATCTTTTCTGAAAGGATATCCTGGTTGTTTATTTTTTGAGGGGGGAGGGAGGGCAGTAGAGATGTGGGGGGCATGCCATGCATTTTTTAAATAAAGAATGATGTATATTAGCAAGGAGTTTTCAGATGTGTTTCACATGCATTCTTGCAGCCTTTTGTGAGCAAGGGCAGCTAATTAAACTTGTCTGCTAAGGCCTGGATCCAACTCAGACGCTGGTTTGCATTTGTTTGTTGCCTGAAAAGATAGGCCTAGGTCAACAGAATTTGCTTTGCGGCATGTAGAAAAGGCACTTCGAAAGGCCTGCGGAACGATGCTGTGTGTGCTCTCCAGTTTCTGCGGTTTTGCCCTCTGGAGTTAAGAGAAGCTGATTAAGATCTAAAAATATGCTTTACATCATGTTCTCTGGTATTATAAAGAAGAACTTAATAGCATTTCAGAAGCTCCAATTTATAGCAGGCCATTTTTCTGCAAAATAGAGCAAAGCTTAGATATCTAAGCATGTTCAACCTGATGACAAAGATTTCACTAACTGTAACAAGAAAGGCTCTCAATGGCTGCTATTTTTGTTTGTTTTATGGGGCGGAAATTAGATATTTTGTGCTGAGATAGTTTGAAGTCCTCATTTTCAACAGAGGGAGAGAAGTAAGCAATATGAACAGGTAGGTTCTGCAAACAAGCAGCATATATTCTACTAGTGGTATAAAGGGAAGTTTCAGTTGATGTGTGAATCATCACTTTAAATTTAATAATTATGAATTTTTAAACACGTGAATTACTTAGAACAGTGTCTGGCATGTGGCAAGCAATAAATGACTGAAGTCTGAGAAGCTTTGAGATTAGTTCTCATTACCCTCAGGAAAAGTCCAAACTCCTTCTCATGAATCAGGAGCCCTGTATGGTTAAGAAGAATTGTCTTTGGAATTGACCAGAGCTGGTTTCAGGCTTGGCTCTGTTGTTTATTAGCTCTGAGACCTTGAGCAAGTTGCCCTTGTGTCCTGGTCAGGGATTGCTGGTGGCCAAGAGTAGAAATGCAGGGAAGCCAGAGCAAGTTAAAAAGAAATTACTGTGGGGTTGTAGGGAGCTCATAAAAGTGAAGGACCGAATGCAATCTGCTGTGTATGTTTGTGGAGTCTGTGTCCTGGACAGGGGGGGACCCAGCCAGAGGTGGGATGGAAATCCAGGCTGTACTCCATCATGGCGAGCGAAGGAGCCAGGAAGGGCAGAGTGGAGCTGGTCCTCACGGGAACTAGGAAGTCCTTAGCTGAGGTCTCCAGCTTGCTTGCTGGGCATGGTTTTCTTGCATCTGCTCCCCTGAGTCTACTCCATTCTCCCAGGTCTCTCCAGGGACTGTTTCTTGTGTGTTTTTGTTTGTGTTTTTGCCCCTTTTTCGTGGCTTCTCACTACCCTCCAGAGCTGAAGTTCCTTGATCCTTTGCCTTGCTGGGGAGCTGACTTCCTTGGCCCTTACTCCAGTGGGACTTGTTTCAGTTCCAGTGTTCAGTGCTGCCTGACTAGAATCTTTGGGTTCAGACTGGAGAGAGAGAGAGAGGCTGGTGGGCTGAGTCCAGCCGGCACCTTGGCCCTCTCTATCCCAGTGTCTGCTTAGCAGAGGAGAGGCCCATGGCGCCAAGGGGAGTGGGGAGAATTATCTTAGAAAATATGTAAGCAGGGAGACAGGAGCTGGAATTTCTAGCAGTTCTCTGCTAACATTCATTGCCCTTCTTGTGAAATGGGAATGAAAGTCCTGCTTGCAGATCAAGTGAGATAATTTGGTACTAATACACTAAATACCTCTATTAGTTTCTGAAGCCTGCTGTAACAAAAATTACCACCAACATGGTGGCTTAAAACATCAGCGACTTAGACTCTCACAGTTCTGGAGACCTGAAGTCCAAAATCGAGGACACCTAGCAAGGCCACACTCCCTCCAAAGGCTTTAGGGGAGAAATCTTCCTCGCCTTTTCCAGCTTCTGGTGGCTCCATGCATTCCGTGGCTGTGGCAGCAGAAATCCAATTTCTTCCTCTGTCTTCATGTGGCCTCCTCCTCTCTGTGCATCTTCTCCTCTTATGTCTCAAATCTCGCCCTGCCTTTCTCTTATAAGGAGGCTTGTCATTGGATTTAGGGCCCAGCTGGATAATCCAGGATAGCTCTTCTCAAGATCCTTGACTTTATCACATCAGCAAAAACCTTTTTCTAAATAAGGCAGCAGTCATACTTTCTGGGGATTTTGTTTGTGTATCTTTTGGGGGCCATTTTTTCAGCCTAATACAGTACCTGACACAGTGCTTGGCTTATAGTGGTGGTTCATGAACGCACAGGTGGGTCACTATGATTCTAACGGGGCTCAAGTGATAATGAAAGTCAGTTCTTGGCAGGCGCAAGTGTTCTTCATGTATCATTTCCCAAAAGGACAGAAGCACCGTCCCCTCTAGGTGTTGTAAAGATTAGAGGAGGAAATATATGGAAAGTGCCTTAAAATGGATCCTCTTCTGCTCTCCATCTCTCCAACTCTGAGTAAACACCAAGGTCCTTATGATGCCTTAAAGAGCCCTTCATCATTTGAACCTCTCTTAATGCCTTTGTCCTCTCCCTCACACGTTACCCTTCAACTGTACTGACATCCTGCTGTTCCTCAAAGGTACATCCTTACCTCAGGGCCTCTGCACTTGCTATTTCTCTGCCTGGAAAGCTTTCTTTTCAAATAATGAATGGCATGACTTACTCCCTTCCTTCCTTCAGAACTTTACTCAAAAATCACCTCCTCAGTGAAGCCTTTCCTGGCTACTTTATCTGAAATTTCACCCTACTTCACCCCTACTAAACACTTCCTGCCCCTTCCCTACTTAATTTTTTTCCTCATCACTGATCGCCATCTAACACGGTATGTACTTGGTTACTTTTTGACATCCCCACTGGCATCTTTGTGGAGACTGTAATTACTGCTCACTGCCTGGAACAATGTGTTGCACACAGTAGCATGAAATAAAAATTTGGTGATCTGTTTTGAATTAGTGATTGTTAGTTCCATTTCACTGTTGAGCTTCAACTTCCTAATCTGAAAAATGGGAACCATAGTACAGAGCGCAGTTCACTGTTACCTGGATTGTGATCTCCTAGAAGGCAAAGACATTTCTTGTTTGAGTCTGTATTTATACTGGCACAGAGGAGGCATCACGTGCATGTTGAATAAATGAGCAAATAAATACATAACAATTTGTAATGGGAAAATAAACTGTGATTAAAGTTTATAAGATGCAGTATGTTAACAAGTAAGTATCCTTACTTCATAATGGAAACACCTTGGGTTTTGATATCAGTGCTTTACAAAGCCATTCATTTATTCATTCATTTGGCAAATCTTTACCTGCACCTTCTCTGTTCCAGGCATTTGTTTTAGGTACTGAGGCTATAAAGTCAAAAGGACATGGCTGCCACCTTAGAGTTATTGCTACCCAGTGTGGGAAATGGGCACACAGAGGTCTGTGGGACAAGTGCAGGGAAAAGTCACCATTTCATTTCAGGGCAGTTGGCGAGCTTCTCAGAGGAAAGGACATTTGTAAGGAGTCCGAAAAGGATGAGTTTCCTTGCCTGGGGAAGAACAGGAGGGAAGGCACTCCAGCCCCCGGGAATCACGTTTTCCATGGCCTAAGGGCATTTTGCTGCCATTGTTATCATCATAACAACAATGGCTGCTCCTGTTTACAGAGTCTACACAATGTTCCAGGCACTATCCTAATGTGTTAAATGCAAAATCTCTAAGCAGAGGAATAACCTACTGGAAATAGTCATGCTGTTTGTCCCCAGGCATCCTATGGGTAGGTAGAATAGGTTTTATCATCCTCATTAAGAAATGACAGGCTTAAGGCTCTCATTCCCTTCCTGCTCTTGCTAAACTGGTGTCTGAATAAACTAGTAAATAACCTAGTAATCCTAGAATTTATTTTTTGTTTTTTTCACAAATTGTTTTATTTTCTTCCTAACACTAATCATCATTTGAGATATATATATATATATATATATATATATATATATATATATATATATATATAATTTGTACATAATCTCTCCTTTCTCTTACTAGAAGGTGAATTCAGTGACAGCAGGGACTTTGTTGTGTCATATATCCCCAGCACACAAGAGGTGCTCTATAAATATGCGTTGAGTAAAGGAGAGAAAGAAAGACCTTGTGGGGTTATTATGCAGGCTCATAGGTGAACAGTGGCGGTCAATTGCTTTCTTACAAACACAACTTTATCTGATTTCTCATTTTCAGACAGCACAATTTAACTGGGATCCAGAGACGGTGGGCCTTATCCATGGATCCTTTTTCTGGGGTTATATTGTGACACAAATTCCAGGTGGTTTCTTTTCAAATAAGTTTGCTGCTAACAGGTAAGAGAAATTGATAGAACATGAGTGCTGCACAGATCATAACATGACCTTGTACTTTTATAAAATCTGCATAATTGGCTCTCTGTGCAGGGGTACAGAATGAAACATAGAAGCCATTCCTAAACATGTGATTTCATTGGTCTTATATGATCCTGTTCTTAAGAGTCTCTTCTATTTACTTTTTTGTCTAGTCTCATTTATCTTGCCTTTTTTTAAAGTGATTGTGTAGTAAAAAGATCAGTTGGCTCTGAGTCAAGGAGAAACTGTTCCTGGGCCCTAAGTAACTCACTTGGGGACCTCCACTGAGCTACTTCCTTTTTTTCTATGGGCCTCATCTGTGAAATGAAGCATGGATTAGACTGTTTGAGTGTGCTCTGACCAGTGACATTCTGTCATCCTGTGTGCTATGTTAATATCATCCTAAACCATGCAGGTTTTGTCCTATGAGTAGTAAGGGCTTACCTCTACATTGCTAGAGACTATCTTTAATCCCTTTGAGATTTTCTAGTAGGTGCTGGAGCAATTAAAAGTGTCCAAGACAAAATGAGCTGCCTCAAGGAGCAGTGAGTTCTCTGTCACTAGAGGTATTCAAGCAGAAGGGGATGGCCACTTGGGGGAGATGTAGGGTGTATATGTACCGGACAAGGAGTGTACTAACTAATTCCAGGTCTCTTCTAATTGTAATTGACTTTATATGTATGGATTTTGTAAAGTGTATATTTTATATAGCAGGGTTTTTCAAACTCTAAAACACAACTCATTAGATGGCAATGAAATCAATATAGTGATTTACCGATGAGCATTTTCTAAAACAAAGAGAAAGAGAGAAACAGAAGAAAAGATAATCACATAGAATAAGATAGAATAGAACATACCTTAGCTCATTGCACACATAAGTATACTGTTTTTTGAAACTTGTTTTGGTTCCATTTGTGTATATAAGTATGTGTTGGGTTGCAACATAAAATATATTTTGTTTTATGGGTCAAGGACCAAGAAGTGTGAAAGTTACCTCCATGAGATTTAAACAAGTACAAGCACAACTCATATTTACTTATTTTTGTCTAATTTGTGTCCTTTATTTATTGTCACTTACCTGTTGTATTCTTTTTAAAAAGTGATAAAATACTGGTTTTTATGGTCTCTGGAGTTACTGCTTACACTTCTGCCCTAAAAAGAAATAACACATAGTATAATGTTCCAGCATGTGAGAAGGGCTGAAGTATCATTACCATGTGTGAGAAAGGAAGAAAATGCTGCCTGCTCTTTTCCCCCAGGACACTCCTGTCCAGGCAGGGAGAAGGCACGTGGCACTGTAGGCACAGCTGGGGGCTAAGACAGGCACACAGCCTGTCTTGTGCTTGGCTGGTCCCAGGACACAGCATGCTTCTCAAATAGTCAGTATCCCCAGCTGGTAAAGGGAGAATAGAAGTGGGAAGCAAGAGACACAACACGAGTGTATAGACATCACAAGGTAATGGTCAGACTGGAATAGCTGGGTGGGACCCCGAAGGATGGTGGGTCTCTAGCAAGCTCACCTCATGCAATTAATCTCCAGCTTCAGGGTCTCATTCAGGCAGGACATCCCTGTACTGCCAAAAACCTTCCTACAGTTGGTCCAGGTACTGGAGCTGAGGAATCAAAGCAGCTCAACAATCTAGCTTGGAACATACCAGACCTTAACACAACATCTATTTCTCTTTCTGTTAATTTCCATAGTGATCTTCCATGAACTGATGTTTAACTAAGGTGACACATCTATCAGCAGCCTGTCCAGTAACACAGTATTTTGGTTCCTTCAGGGTCTTCGGAGCCGCCATCTTCTTAACATCAACCTTGAACATGTTCATTCCTTCTGCAGCCAGAATGCATTATGGCTGTGTCATGTGTGTCAGAATTTTGCAAGGTCTAGTAGAGGTAGGAGATTCTTTTCTTAATAGATTTGATATTGCTAGAGACAGCATGGTCTTTTAGAAATTTCAGCTTTTGAAGAAAACCCCCTTTACTCAGTTTTCGTGTCTTCCACCTTGTCCTGCTAAGCACCTCCCCCTACTTATGATTACAATTATGAATACTTTGATTAAAATGCCTTGTGTGATTTCAAACTTAAACACAATAAAGGACTATTGCATAGAGTACAGAATTTCAGATGAGTCAAGAGTGATCTTAGAGATAATCTGATCCAACCCCTTTCATTTAATAAATTTTGAAACTGAAGCCCAAAAACTACAGTTCACATAGTAAGGGCTCTTTCCACTAAAACAATTTACATGGATTTATTAATAAATATGTAAATTTCCAAGGGTATAATCTTACATAGAGGCTTAACTTGAGGAAAGCAGTCGTCTGATACAGAGTTAGAAGGTAAATTTTTTGAACTTTGCTGACCATAGAGTTTCAGTTGCAGCTACTCAACTCTGCTGTTTTAGGACAAAAGCAGCCAGGAAGGATATGCATATATACAGGCCTGGCTACATTCCATTAAAACGTTAAGGGAGCTGAAATGTGAATTTCACATGATTTCTACATGCCATGAAATACTCTACTTCTTTCCATTTTTTCCTCACCAGTTAGAAATGTAGAAACTGTTATTTGCTCGAGGGTTGTACAAAAACAGATGGTGGGTCAAATCAGGCCCCAGTGTGCCAACACATGATGCAGAGAAAACTCAGTCATTTCTACGTTTGTCACTTTTGTCATATCCACGTACGATTTGTACTATTATTAATATATGGTTTCCCTAGATCAATTCACTTACATACACACACACACACACAAAACAGAAAAAAAACCTCACCATAAGCCACAATATCTTTGAAATCATGGGTTTGATGTGCTAGTGATAGTTTTTTCTAGAGCATATTAGAATAGACACTTAACAATTAAATTTAAAATATAGGTTGTTGTAGCACCTCATATCCAACTCTAGTCCCACTAGAGGGACCTGTACCACACTTTGGAAAACACTGATATGGTAGCAAGAACAAATTGTTAGCAGCCTTAAAGACTAGAGTCTAATCACTGAATGGCTCTGAGCCTCAGGTTCTGTACCTTGAAATGAGGGGATGGACCAGGTGATTGTGGAAGTCAATTCCCACATTGAAATTCTATCATAATATAAAATATAAAGATTGCCTTCCCCATTCCCCATTTGAACTAGAATTTGAATTTCAGAATTTGTACTACAAGTGAAGATGGCACACACGTCATTTAATATCTATGAACTAGGCTTTTATATTGTAGTGTTAAAGAAGCAGAATCCTTATTTTAAACACAAAGAGAAACTGGAGTCAAGTCAAATAATCTATTTTCAATGGTTTTGCCAGGGTGTGACCTACCCAGCTTGCCATGGGATGTGGAGTAAGTGGGCGCCACCTTTGGAGAGAAGCCGACTGGCCACCACCTCTTTTTGTGGTAAGTGTATTAGAATCATAGTAAGTTTCATTTAGGACTGCTTTTGACTTCAAGTGAAGACCCTACTAAATAGAGTCTATTTTTTTTTCACATAACAGAAGTCCAAAGATGAGTGGTTGCTAGTGTTGGTCCTGCTGCTCTGTGATCTGTCCAGGGCCTATGCATGTTCTGACTTTCTAGTCCACTGTTCTCAAAGTGATAACTTCTTACTCTCATGCTTGCTCCTCATGTTCACAGAATGGCTGCCACAGCTCCAGGCATTAAGTCCACATTAAAGGCAGGAAGAAGTGAGGGTGGGTGTTCTAACCACATTAGTTTCTTTTGTTAGGAAAGCAAAAGCTTTCCCAAACCCATTTCTTTTCTATTTCCTTGGTCCTAATTGTGTCATATATACTATACTAACTGCAAAGGACGCTTGGAAAGCAAGTGCCTAGCCTTTCTAACATCTTTAATAGAGAAAGGTAAGAAAGAAGGGGTTGGAATTGGTTGTAAGTTTAGCTAAGAGATGATATTTTCCAACGTCAAAAGTAGAAGGGACCATTAAGACCCCCACTCCACTTCTTACAAATGAAGAAACTAAAACTAAAGTTTGAAGTTTAGTTTCATTGAACTGAAACAAAAATCCATTGACTTTCCCAGGGTCACATAGCTCCTAAGTCATGGAACTGGAGCCAGACCACCTGATTCTCAATTCAGCACTTTCCTCACTACACACTACAATGTGTACATTGTCATGGAGGCCTTTTAATTAATTACCTTCCAGATAAAAATGAAGTGGACACCATCCATCTTACCTGGAAGAAAATTAGTGGCCCTTAAGTAGTGATTGGACTCAGTTCTTGGGTCTCTAAACTTCACCTTGCTAAGGTTGCCTCACTCTAAGCCACGCTGTTGGGACTGTCCCTGCTGTATATCTCTGAGAGTGATCAGTGTTTGGTAGGGCCTACCTGGGTGCTGATCAACAGCTGCGCGAAGATAGCACACGCTGGCACCACCAACACAAGTGTGAATATATTTTCAATTTTTTTTTTTTTTAATGAAGAAAGGGACCTAGGAAGACAAAAGTGCTTTAGGTAACAAAAGGCACAATGGGGCCCACATAGAATTAGGATCAGAATTTAGGTCTGGTTTTTCAAGCTAGCATGCTTTTCCTAACACAAGCTAATCTGTATTTCTTAGCCAAAGAGGAGGTTTTCTTTCTCTGAATACTTTTATTTATTTCTCCCTTTCGCTCTCTTTTTACATCCTTAAGTAATAACAACAACAATAACAAAGCATCCTTGGGGATTTGATGTGAAATATTCACCCACATGCCTATTTTGTGCCTAGTTTGGAACTGCAGGCACAGCTGAGATGTCTTTACATCTTTAGTCTCTCTTGTCCTTAGAAACCATTTCCGTCCTCTCATTTGCAGTTCAAGATCATCTCTGCCTCCACTACTGATCTCATACCAACTCTAGAAGAATATAAGATTCTGTTTCAGCCGACCTTGTGAATTGTCAACTCTTTGGCCTTATTTTCTTTGGATGATTTATTTTATAAGGGCTTTCATTTTGATTTGCCAGCAGAACAAGAACAACTAGCAGCCACTCCCCATTCTTAGTGTTTTTATAGCCTTAAAAGGGCTGATTTGAGAAATAGTTTGACTCTCAAGGAAAGTTACCCGATCAAGGTCATAGTCTTTATTACACTTCCGAGCTAAGGTGTGGCCTTGGTTTCAAAGAACAGTCAAGTGAAAATGTCATTAGACGGAAACCCAGGCCTGGACTAATTGGTTCTTACACTTAAAAAATATTAGAGTTGGTAGGGACTTTAGGAAATATCTAGTCACACCCATTGTTTTATAGTGGAGGAAACTGAGGCTCTGGGAGGAAAAAAAGACATAAATTCTCACGGCTAGTGAGGACAGAGCTGGGGACCCTCCTACCTCCAATTCAGCTACTGCCCCCCTTCCACACCATTCAACACACATTGGAGGGCCTCCTCTGTCCCCCGTGGTGAACATACAGAGGGTCCAGGTGCGGTCAGCTCCGCAGGGCAGTGTGGTGGCGAGCCCTACTGGGGTATGCTCAGGGGCTGTGGGTGTGACAGGAGATTACATTTAGCGTGTCTGGAAGGATGAGGAAGAGTTCTCCTAGTAGACAGGGAGGAAGGACAGTTTCAAGTTGTAAAATTTCAAGTTATTGGGCATTTTTTAGTGGAGGAGGTAGGACTGAATTATTAAAGAGTTAAGGATAAAGGCTTTGGATTCCTACCAGCTTGGGTTCCTGTGACTCATACCTGTGTGACCTCAGGCAATTTACTTCCTCTTTCCCATCCTTGGTTTCCCCCTTATAAAATGGGGATGATACTGGTACCAACATCATCAGATTGAAAAGAGGGTTGCATAGAATCGCGAGTCCAGAATACTCAGCACAGTACTGGGCACACAGAAAGCACCCAGGGCTTCTTAGCTGTTGATGGTTGTCCCCTGACCCTCCCTGCACTGGACATTTCTTTACTTTATGTAAACTGGAGCCCCCATCTTTCACTCCCAGGGTGTTTGGTCCAGGAGAGAAGACCACGTTCTCCACACCCACAGAGGAATCAAGCCTGCAGCTCTTCTTTCTAAATGCTATGTCCCAGAATGCTTGCCTTATTGGTTTGAGGAAGTCTGAGGTTAAAAAAAAAGTGCTCTGTCATTCTGTACATGACTGTAGCAGTAATAGTTGGTGTTTGTGCAGCACTAATTATAGCTTACAACACGTCTTCACGTACATGGTTTGTTTGATCCTCAAAACAACCCTGTGAAATACAGCTATCACTCCTATCTTCTATCTGAGGGAAGTGATCTGGAGAGACTGAGAGACTTCCTCAGGTGTCATCACGTTCAGATTTGGGATTCCAAGTTGGGCCTTTCATAGCCAGTCAGGCCCCAGTTGGAAAGCCAGGATTTAATCTCTTTGTCTGGAAGATCCCCAAGCTCCCGTTTGCTGAAGGTCTTCTTGGCATTGGATTCCAGGATACAGAATTTCCTTTTGCTGCTCCTTTTTTCTGAAGCAAGAGTTGTTTCATTTCTACCCAGGGGGAATTTCAGAAAGTAATTTTTTTGGCTCGGTTAATATTTATTGGGAGTTCACAGGGCTCGTGTTTCCCTAGCAGATATCATGGAGCTGCAGGAGATAGTGGGGGCAAGGTCACTGCTTCTAGTCCTCATTATCTTGTCTAGACATGATAAACATCCACACATAGGTAAGTATTTACGAAGATAGGGATTTACAAAGTAAGGAATGAACTAAAAAATGTTCCCATTCAGGAGGTGGATGGAGACAGCTGCTATCCTGATCATCCTGCCATCCTGAATTTAACTGTTTCCTGATATTTTTTAAATCGACACTCTTTAATGCATGATCCTTTAATAGTTTGAAGTCCCTCATTAAAAGACCTAGGTGAATTATATCTCAATAAAACTGGAAGAAAAAAATCTTTTAAAGATACAGAAAGACCTAGGAGATAATCCTTCCGAACTGTGAGCTCTGAGAAGCAGGTCCACATGTCCCTTCACTTTCTGTCTTCAGCATCCAATATTGTGCTTCGTTGAACTTTTCAAAGTTCTCTTAGATTTTTCTCATCTTTTCTTTCCATTCTCTCATGCTATTCCAAATGGTGGTGGCTCGGCCATCTTTGTCTAATCCCTCCATGGTATTGGGATGAAGTTACAGGATATTCGGGTGACCTTTCTCTCTGGAAGTCCTGTTTTAAGGCAAAGTGGAAGTTTTTGACTCTGACTCGAGCTCAGTTTGATCATCCTCAGCTCGACCACGTGAACTCTAACTGGGAGGGCTTGCATGACGACTGAGAAGTTTCCCTCAACCTTGTCTTATTCTAGGTTCGTATGCAGGGGCCGTGATCGCCATGCCGCTGGCCGGGGTGTTGGTACAGTACATTGGATGGGCCTCTGTCTTTTATATTTATGGTGAGTGATTTGATTTCATGAGTTCCCCTGGGTGACTCGAAGAGAAGGTATTTTACTGCATAAAGGGATTGGCTAGGAGTTTATTGTAGGAAAAGCGAGATTATTAAGGCAAGTTTATCATATAAATGAAATACTTGTCTAACTATGATTCATTTAATGTTTATATTAAAGTTGAATGTCTGAATGAGCAGAACATTATCTTTCTTTAAATACCAGTTAATAACAACAACAATAGGAAAATCAACCAAATACTTTCTTGTAGCTGAACATAGTGCCGTTTGAGAATACTTTGAAATTTGAAAAATTTAGAGATGGAAGAAAATGAGATCCTATCATCAAGCCTTTTGTTTTTTAACTGCAGGTATGTTTGGGGTTATTTGGTACATGTTTTGGCTGTTGCAGGCCTATGAGTGCCCAGCGGCTCATCCAACAATATCCTGTGAGGAGAGGACCTATATAGAAACAAGTATAGGAGAAGGAGCCAACTTGGCTAGCCTCAGTGTAAGTAGACACGGATAGATGAAGACTTGCCTCTTTTCTATGAATATTTCTCTCAGTGATTATGTTCTCCTTTCAAGAAAAATGATATGTCAGTATATTCACTGAAAATCTCATGGTATTTTTACTCTCCAGAAATTTAATACACCATGGAGAAGATTTTTCACATCGTTGCCAGTTTATGCAATCATTGTGGCAAATTTTTGCAGAAGCTGGACCTTTTATTTGCTGTTAATAAGTCAACCTGCTTATTTTGAAGAGGTCTTTGGGTTTGCAATAAGTAAGGTAAACACACAGAGGCTTCAAATGTTCTTGAACTTTAAATCTCCTGCTTCTACTGAGGAAATCTTTGCATGATAAAATAATGAAATTACTGATCATAATTCATAACACCTATTCTGTGACACCTAATACACTGGAGCCCAGACAAGTTATACATTCTCTGCACAATATATGTAGCTATTTAATTTCTTCTTAGTAAGGATCAGAACTGTATTAAGCTGTTTTTAAAGATTTATGTTCTACCCCATCTCAAAAGTGTTTTTGAAACTGATTCAAGGACAGCATAGTAGGCAAGGATCAAAAGATTTAAGAGTGAGAGGTTTTTTCTTCCTATAAATTATTCAGAGGGGAACAGTAAGAACTTTAAAGCTCATTTTGCAGGTCACTCCTCTGTCCATAATGATGATTATAGCAGTAACGACCAGTGCTTTGTATGATTTGGAAAGAACCTTTTTCAGTGTCTCCAGGCATTACCATTAGGTTGTCTTTGTTTCAGGGAGGAAGAGTGTGGATGGCAAAATGTAAACTCTCATTGTGAAAGAATTAAGCCTCTTTCCCACTAGGGAAAGAATGGCAGCCTAGTAAAGATACATGTCTGCACAGCTGTAGGTAAAAGTGACCATGGAAGAGCCAAGTCATAATGATGCCATCAGAGAGCTCACTCTGTGCTGAGTGTCTGACTACCATGTACCAGGCACTATGCTGGGTGCTGGGGGTTCTGTAAGGAATAAAATTCATCCCTGCCCTCAAGGAGCTTCCAGTCTGGTGGAGGAGCCAGTTAGGTCTATCCTTAAAACCATTCATTCATTCACTGTTGATTTATTACAAAATTCAGGCCGATCTTGATCTCTTATAGTTAGATGATTAAACTTGGTGGTGGGGATGGTGTGGTAGAGATGGTGGGGACAGGGAATTAGGGAAATATAGCTCTCAGAAGTAGCTAAAAATAGCTGACTGTTTCTTCTCCTGCCAGGTGGGTCTCTTGTCAGCAGTCCCACACATGGTAATGACAATCATTGTGCCCATCGGAGGACAATTGGCTGATTATTTAAGGAGCAGAAAAATTTTGACCACAACCGCTGTCAGAAAAATCATGAACTGTGGAGGTACTGTGGAATTTCATGGGTGGCTCAAGCAGCTTTTGCAGAATGAGATGAAGCTGAACTGCAGACCATATTTTGGAGATTATGTCTAATCCCTGGGAAGGCTCCTACAAGCCCCTCAGCCCCTCCCCCAGCAGATACCTGAGTGTCCATCACACCCCTGCCTAGTGGTCATCCAGCCTGGACCTGCGCATCCTGAGATGTGACAACTTAGTTGATACATCAGTGCACACTGGCAGCTGCAGAAACCCTTCTTTCATCCGCTCTTAAGCCGAAGCAGCACAATTTCCTGTCACATACCTGTTTATTTATCTTTTCCATACATCCTTCCACATTCATAATCCTTTACTTTTATAGTTATTCCTTTATCTCCTTCTTCCCTTTCTACATGTACACACGTTTTGGTAAGAAACATAAGTATTTTTTCTGAATAGTCTTTTTCCCACCCCACATATGCTTGTGTATGGGGTGTGTACACACGCGCACACACACACACACACACACACACACACACACACACTCCATCCTCTTTCTTGTTTTATTAAGTTTCTGTTTGATGTTTTGATTTTGCAAAGACAAAATGGAAGTTGGGTGATTTTCCAAAAGCGGTAGGTAAAAGTAATCATGAACCCCTACAATGCTTACGACTGCTCACCTTTTTAAAACCCTACACTGTCTCCTTATCTCTTTTGTTTGACTTTTAAAACGGGCATTTATTGAATGCTTTCTGTGCCT
Source organism: Camelus bactrianus (assembly GCF_048773025.1). Classification (NCBI taxonomy): domain Eukaryota; kingdom Metazoa; phylum Chordata; class Mammalia; order Artiodactyla; family Camelidae; genus Camelus; species Camelus bactrianus. The sequence continues at coordinate 35,438,983 of NC_133550.1, read as the reverse complement.
GATACTAAGTTCTTTACACGTATTATTTTATTTAATCCTCATAACTACGTAACTGTGGAGCAAGTCCTATTATTAAACCCAAGTTACAGTGATGAAACTGGGGTAAAGTGACTTGCTCAAGTGGCATATCCTGTGCAAGACCCCAGGTTTCTGTCTGAGCTCAGGGCGGATGCTTACAGTCACTGTGGCAAAAGGGACTGGGGGTCAGGGTGGCAGGTGAGAGGCAGAGGACAGCGTCACCTGTGGGCTGAAGGTCATAACTGGGATCCTAAGTTTAGAAGTGGGAATGGGGGCACTGTGACTCTAGATTAGATGGGCCAGGGCCCTTTAGAAGTGAAGGTCATATGGAGGAACACAAGAGCAGCATGATCTGATCCCACAGCATCTCAGGAGTGAAATCTGATCAGAGAGACTGGGAATAATCTGTCAGCATCTGGTCTCCCAGCAGTTTGATTGCTGGTCCCAAGCAAGGATCTGGGGACCTACGCTTGTCTTGAATTTTTCTGTAGGAAACTGAGGGTTGGCGGGTGTGGGCTTGCTCTCTGATGGGCTTCTGGAGCACTGCATTCAGGATCTTCCCTAAAGTAGCTGAGGGAGGCAGAATAACAGCCCCCTCAAAAATGTCTGTCTCCTAATTCCCAGAATTTATTAATGTATTTCCTTCCCTACACAGCAGAAGGAACTTAGCACATGTGATTCGATTAAAGATCTTGAGATGGAGAGGTTGTTTTGGGTTATCTGTGTGTGCTTAATATAATTACAACAGGCCTTGTAGAGGAGGCAGGAGGGTCAGAGTCAGAGATGGAGAGGTGACAGCAGAGGAAAAGGTCAAAGTGATGCAGCCACAAGCCAAGGAATGCAAGCAGACTCTAGAAGCTCAAAAAGCAAGAAAAGAGTTTCCCCAGAGCCTCCAAAAGAAATGAGGCTCTGCTGACACCCAGATTTTAGCTCTGTAGACTTCTGACCTCTAGCACTGTACAATAATAAATTTGTTTGTTTTAAGTCACTAAGTTTGTGGTAATTTGTTATTACCACAGAAACTTATATAGTAGCCAAAGTACCACTCCTCTAATTATCAGATTCTGCTCCAGCTGAATAGCTCTCCGTACCAGGCCCTGAGTATATCTTTCTGTCTCTGACTTTGCTAACTCTCTTTCCCTTTACTGTGAGTTCTGCTCACCATCACCTTTCACCACAGTCCTGCCCACACATCCTACTGCATCAGCTCAAGTCTTTTTTTCTGTGTTTTGTTAAGGCTACATCAACCTCCAGTGATTGCTCCTTCCTATCCATACACTTGGTTGGCAACTTATCATCTACTTCCTTTTTACAGCTCTTGCAGGAAAGTGTTTCAGACGGTGGGAATCTCATGTGCAATGGCCCTGAGGTGGGCATGAGTGTGGTGTGTTAGAGAACAGAAGGAAGTAAGTTCGGGATGGTTGGAGCTTAGTGAGTGAGATGGACAGACAGGATCAGAATACACAGCTGGGGCCAGATCATGGGAGGCCTTATAGACAGATATATGCAGAGCTTGGATTTTATTTGAAATGAACTGGGGAGCAAATCAAAGGTTTAAAGGAGGAAAAGGGACATGATCTGATTTATGTTTTCAAATCTAAATAGTAGAGCGTAGAACACAAGAGTAAAAGAAGGGAGATCAGATAAGAGGCTATTTCCATCATTCTGTCAAGAGAAGATGGTAGACTGAACCAAAGTCAAGTCAATGGCAGTGGAGAGAGTGGATGGATTTCTAAATTCTATGACTTACTTTCTTCTTCTTTAAATTATGGATAATAATATTTACCTCAGATAAGGGTTAAATGAGACAATGTATAAATGCACCTAGCATAGGTCCAACATATAGAAGGTTCTTGATGAGATATGTTAATGCCTTTTTATTCTCTTGTCTTCAAGACATTGACAAAACAGAAGTTTTCCAAAGGAGGCATTCAATAAATATCTGCTACTCAATCATATTTCCTATGACCAAAAATATGCAACCTCTAAACCTAGAACTTGAAAGAAAATTCTGGGTTTAAACTCTACTTGTAAAACCTCCTCTAAAAACAGATGCCTTGAAGACCCTAACTACATTTTTATAGGAATGTCTTGTTCATATTGAATTTTGCCCCAATCACCTTTGCCATTGTTTCTTCATAATTGGTAGTTTGGGTGGTGGGTGGTGGTGGTAACGCTCAAAGGTTTTTAAGTGCTAACAGAGTGCTCACTGAGAATAAATATATATTATTTTTTTTTAGAAACCAGAATGCCCCAGTCACTACCCCCATCTTAAAAAACAAAAACAAAAAAAAACCTCTTCACATGTCTATTCATGTCATTTAATACTTTGATGCAGTAGAACCAGTGAGATCTACATAGAGAATTTAAAACCAATGACCGTGCTTGTCCCATTTTGCTTAAACACAGAGATGCTATAGAGGTAAAGACAGAGTTTTATGTCATCACTGAATAAGCCAGATTGACTTGTATACAATGAAGCACTTGCATGATTTTCTAGAGAATTTTAGTTTTTCCTATTTTCTAAGTTGAAATATAGAAGACATTTATCATCTGAGAAAGATCACACATTTCTTGGAGTCTGCCACCTCCTTCTTTTCTTTCCATAGGCAAGAGGTATTGCTGCTAGAATCATTTAAAGAAAACAGATCACCTTAAGACATGATGCTATTCTAGTTCATTCTAAATCAGGGCACATTTCCAGAGTCCTCAAAGACATCAAATCTTGTTCCTCCCTCTATATACACAGAAAGTATGACCAAAGTCTGAAAGTCTAGTCTGGCTTAATATGTTGCCTATGTGAACTTCAGGTTGTTTCAATATGAAATGAAAAATATTTCTCAGGCCTTTCCATCCTAGTTCTGTTTCTCTTCTCAGCTCCGAATAGGTTCACTTTCCAGGATCTCTTAATAACCCCTGAAATTCAAATTTTATCCTTTGGTGCCTGAAGCATACAGTCCTATCTGTAGCATTTTCACTGTAGATGGACCCATTTAGGCTCTTAAATTTTTTTTTCTTTCTTTGAAAATCTACTATTTGGCAAAGATTTTTATTTTAATAGATGAACTAATGTATCACTTGTAAATTTTCTTCTTCATGCAACGTCTTTATTCTACTTCAGTTTCAGCCATGTGCCTTGTTAAGACAGACCCCTTCTAAAACACAAATAGTATACAAAACACTAGCAATTTTTCCCTATGTATAATTTAAATTGTCAAAACAAAATTAATAACAAGGAGCAATGGTATATAGCCCATAGTTTAAAAAGCATCTCTGCACCCATAATTTCATTGATCTTTAGATGACTATCTAAAACAATTATTGCTTCTTGCCCTATTTCTATGACAGTTTTGAAGAAATGGACTCAGAAAGGTAATTAACTTACCAAGGTTTACAAAAAGTGCTTTAGCTTGTAGTTCAACTTAATTATCTTGGTTTCCTTTCTTTCCTTTATATCAATTCATCAAGCATCATTTATCAAGTGCCCACTACATACTAGCCAGGCTCTGTGCTAGATACCAGGTACCTTCCCCAGATAATATCCCAGTTTTGTGTGGAAGGCAGAAACACAAATGGAAAATTACAAGGCAATGAAAAAGAAAGATGCCAACTTCACTGATGGGTGAGGGGCAGGGTTGTCAGGAAATCTTCCTAGAGAAAGCAATATCTAAACTGGACTTTAAAGGATAGTGAGATTTCTCCAGAAAAGAGAAGTCGTGGGAGAAGAGTATCACAGGTGAAGGAACAGCCTGTGAACATACATTGTGGGTACAAAACAGTGTTGTGATTAGGAAATAGCTGATAGAGCTGTGTGACAACAGAGGCCTTTCTGTGGGCTACAGGTGGTGAGCAGGGAGGTGAGGGTGGCAGAAGATGGAACTGGAACAGAAGGGGGGATTTACTGTACAACTCTGTACTGATCATGTGGATCTGTTGACAAGGGTTTTAAGCAAAGGGGCAACCGCTTAGATTTGTGGTGAACTTCTGAAAGGGAAGAGTTTGCCTTATGCTTTACAAGTGGTGAGGCTCTGCTTTTTGTTTCAGATACTCACTACAGCTTTCTGGTCATTTTAGGCAATAAATATTAGAGTGTTGTCATTTTCTTTTTCTGTGAGAGACCATAACTTATGCAATCAAAGGAGAATCATTGATGGTTTTAGTATTTAGAAATAGCAGGGGGAGCTACCCATGAACATCCTACGGGCATCATTGTACCATGATTGGACCATTCAGTGTTCAAGGTGCACCAGGAAAATGTTGGGAGGCTCTCAGAACACCTGAGTAATATCAGCATTGTCATATAGTCAAGAAACACCCTAATAAGATTGTAAACATTGTGCCAGAATGTATGTATGAAAAACTTGGGTCCATGAAAATGGAAAGATTCTTTATTTTATAAATTCAAGAACTTAGGTTGACTGACATGAAAATGACATTTTTCCCCCTGCTGTTTCCATTCGCAGGTTTTGGCATGGAGGCAACCTTACTCCTGGTGGTTGGCTTTTCCCATACCAAAGGGGTAGCGATCTCCTTTCTGGTGCTTGCCGTAGGATTTAGTGGTTTTGCTATTTCAGGTAAAGTGTCCTTTGGGTTTACAAATCTTTTCTATTGATCCAGCAAGATTTGGGAGAAAGGAAGGGAAAAGATACTGTAGCAACTTCCTTTGATTGCCGGGCCATTCCCAAGGATCAGAGCCACTGGCTAGAGACTTTCATTTTGTGGGGATGACTTTGTAAGATCACTGAGGACTGGGCTTTGGAGCCCAGTCAAGCTGGAGTTGTCCCTACTTTCTCCATAGTGGAAAAAGACAAAGCACAGGGGACCCCTCTGAGGCATGGACAGAGCATGTGTCGCTGGGTGAAGTGGCACTTTCATACATCAACACCAGGTCACCCTGTGTAACAGATACTCTTGTGACGTTTTCACCCCTCACCTTCTACTGGAGAACTGCTACTATTAGCTCAAATATCAAAGGATGTAGTCATTTGACATATAGTCATAGAATTAGAAGTTTTTAAGGGTGGAAATCTTCTTTAGATTTTTGTCTACTCCATGGTTTTCATTTTCCAAACAAGGAAATACAGGTGGAGAAAGAAGTGACATTCTGAAGAGACTAGAGCAGGAAGTAGGAATAATAATGGTGTTAAGAGTTCACATTGATCATGCATGAATTCTGTACTGGGGACTGTTCAAAGCCCTCTCTGTATATTAACCTCTGTAGTTCTCACAGGTACCCTAGAGCAGAACCCAGGTAATACCATTATTTTACTTAGGAAGAACTTAAAACAAGAAAAACTGGGTACTTTTCTATCATCACACAACTGGTGGCAAAGGAAGAATTAAATTGCAATCCTGCCTGGCTCCATGCTTCTGCTCTTTCCACAATTCTGGGCTGTTTTAAAGATTAAACAGAGTGGAAACATCCCAGAACAGAAAAACATGAAACCTCTGGTCTGAACCACCCTAAAATTGGGGCTTGGTCTTATCAAAATACAGTTGACTGTTGAACAGCTTGGGGGTTGGGGTGCTGACCCTCTGCACAGTCAAAAATCTGCCTCTAACTTGGAATTGGCCCTCTGTATAAGATGTTCCTCCACATCCTCAGTTTTGCTGTATCCATGATTTTGCATCTGAAGATTCGGTCAGCACAGATCGTGTAGTACTGTAGTATTTACTACTGAAAAAAAAAAACCCACCTGTAAATGGGCCTATGCAGTTCAAACCCACTTTGTTCTAGGGTCAACTGTAAACAGGGCTCAGGAGCAGTTAAATTAGGAAAAACAAGTCTACATTAAAAGTAGCTTGCAGATTTATTTACAATAGCCAAGACATGGAAACAACCTAAATGTCCATCAACAGATGACTGGATAAAGAAGTTGTGGTATATTTATAAAATGGAATACTACTCAACCATAAAAAACAATAACAAAATGCCATTTGCAGCAACATGGATGGACCTGGAGATCGTCATTCTAAGTGAAGTAAACCAGAAAGAGAAAGAAAAATACCATGTATTATCATTTATATGTGGAATCTAAAAAGAAAAAAGAAGACACAAATGAACTTATTTATAAAACAGAAACAGACTCACAGACATTTAGAGAACAAACTTATGGTTACCAGTGGGGAAAGGGTCTGGGAAGGGATAAATTGGAAGTTTGAGATTTGCAGATACTAACTACTACATGTAAAATAGATAAACAATGAGTTTCTACTATATAGCACAGGTAACTATATTCAGTATTTTATAGTAACCTATACTGAAGGCCTTAGCCCAGTGCCAGATACATAAAAAATTATTAAGTATTCATTGTTATTGTTCAATTTTTATTCAACCTAGTCCAGTGCTTCCCCAAATATAATGTGCATTCAAATCACCTTAGGATCTTGCAAAATGCAGATTCTGATTTAGCAGGTTCAGAGTGGGGCCTGAGGTTCTGCATTTCTCACAAGCTCCCCAGTGATGTCAGTGCTGCTGTTTAATGGTCCACCCTTTGAGTAGCAAGGTTAGAGCAGTCAGGACTCGTCTCCAGGAGGATGGTAGGGAACACCTTCCTTTGACAGCTCTGTGATGTAAAAGAGATTCATATCCTGTCCCCAGAGACACTGAAATATTCAGGCTCATATTGTCCCCCTATTGCCAATTAAGCCACAGTCTGAAGGAGAGAACCCCAATAGCCCAAATCACAGCAGCTGCCTTTTCTTTCCCTAGCACTTACTCCATGCTAGCCGCTTTTTAGATATGATCTCATTTTATCCCTGTAGCAGCCTGATGAGAAGGGCATTGCTATGTTCACTTTACCAGTGAGGACACAGGTAACTCACCCAGGTATATTAAGTGGCTGAGATTGGAATAAAGGATTGTCTGACCCAACAGTGAGACTATCAGAAGGAATATGGTCGTGGAGATAATGATTCCTCAGGATTTACTATCTGCCAACTTTATAGGGAGTTGATAGGGATGTCAGGGAAGACTTGCTCAATTTAGGAACGGATTATAGACAAGAGAGCCATGACAGGTGAGATTAGAAAGATAAAAGGGATGGGTGATGCCTGCTTTAGAAAATGTGCTGTGTAGAGAAGACAGACTCTTCTAAGTTCTGTGCAACCTTTTTGTGTGTGTCTACTTCAAAAAAAAAAAAAATCAACTATACATATCTCAGTTTCTCAATGATTTTCCCCCAAACGCCAGGATTGTGCAGCTAGAGATGTAAATGACTTTTCTCACATTATCTTTAGCTGAACGCAGATGTCTCGGCTTTGTAACAGAGTAGAATACTTGACAATCATATTAATTGCTTCTTATCTTTAGATTCTTTTCTAATAAGGTGTTTATCGCATTCAAATCAACAGTGAGATTAATTAATCTTGCAGCTGTTCTGTATTCTGATTTTCTGCCCCTTATATCCGAAAGAGAAGGTATGTTTATTCCAGGAAGGTTTTCTCAAAATTCTCTGATTAGAGATGGGGAAAAAAAAAAAACCAACCAGCTAATGGGCCAGATTAGAAAAACATTTTTAAAAAAATTCTATTTTCAGGTTCTTTGCACAGAACAGGAATTAAAAAGTAAGACAAAGGAAACAAAAATATGAATAAACAAAGACTACAACCCCTGCTGTAATTTCAGAGCTTAAGTTGATAAATAATTAAACAATTATTTATTCAGTGCCTACTATGTGCCACCAGACCCTTTGCCAGATCAGGAAAGCTAGTGGTAAACAAGACAGATAACCACCAGAAATTGACACAACATTATAAACTGACTATACTTCAATAAAAATATATTTAAAAAATAAAATAAAATAAAAGATGGATGGGTAACCAACAAACAGTAAAGAGCATCTATGTACCCATGTAATTAACATATGTTACTTAATTCTTAGAACAATTTTATAATAATGATTATCCCAGTTTATAGATGAAGCTGAGATTCAGAAAGTTTAAATCCTTTGTCCAGGTTTGCATCTCAGCTAAGCTGCTGGAGTCGAGGTCTGTCTGACTCTAAACTGCACCCCTGGGCAATACTGGTCCCCAGTGCCTGGTGCCCCCTCTTTCATGGCCTTGTCCTTCCCCTGCCTTCCCATGTCCTCCTTCATTCCACTCATTCTTTTCTTCTGATAAAGAGATTAACAGTGAGGTGTTGGTGACATTATTTGACCACTCCCAGCAGTGTTATCTCTTGATAGAAGACCTCAAAGAGGGACGTGCTCAGCAGCAGCGGCAACAGCAGGGATAGGCTGGTATTAGTAGTCCTGACAGTAGAGCTTAGCTGTTTGCCAAGAGCTCTTGCATCCATATTTCCCGAGTCTCATCTCACAGCATCTTTATGAATTAAGTAGTAACTTTACCCCCAAGTTAGAGTCGAGGAAACATTGTCCCAAAAATGACTTGTTTAAGAGGTGGGAATAAGATTCAAATCCAGACTTACAGACTCCAAAGCAAGTATGTTTGTGAAAGTGTTTTGTAAATTACAGAGGCTCTTGCCAATGTTTGTGTAAATCTTTATTATCAAAAAAGAATCCTTCCCTTTGTGCCGTGTGGCTGCTAGGGCGGGCCTTTTGGGTGTGAGCTGAGAGTGAGGAGGGAGGGTATTATGAGGCAGGGTTTGGTTGTAATCACACTATGTGTGATTGTGTGATTGTGTGATTGTTTACTCTGAATAAATATCATCCAGGCTTTGGGCATTTCAGTACTGCCCCAAACGGCATTATTTTGGAGTTTTGAACCTAAAAGGTACAGGTGCCGTAATTCTCCCCATGGAAAACCCATGGTAGCCACTGCTGATTAATAACAGCATGTTTTTTTGCTGTGCTGACACTGCCTGACAATCCTCAACCCAGCCCTTTTGGTAAAGGTATCCAGTAGTTATATGTAGTACATATAGATTGATGAGAGTTGAGGAAAGATAAGTATTTTCCAAAATGTATTTGGAATTCTGTTCTTGAGTCTGACTTTGAGGTTTTTGGCTTCACTCTAGGTTTTAATGTCAACCACCTGGACATTGCTCCCCGCTACGCCAGCATTCTCATGGGTATCTCAAACGGAGTGGGAACCCTCTCTGGAATGGTCTGTCCCCTCATTGTGGGTGCAATGACCAAGCACAAGGTAATGGTTTCCTTTGGGGCTGTGGGTTACAATCTCAGAGGACTGAAGTACTGCATAAACTCTCAAGGCTCTACCCAAGCCTGTGTAAATGTGTATGTCCTTGATTTGGCTGAGTCATTTGAACTTTTTTTTTTTAATTTATTTTTTCTTCTTCTTCTTTTTTTTTTAATTATTGTTTATTGATGGCAACAGGACTGATTAATGTTTTGTTCTGTTTCCTCAACTGAGAAATAAAAGGTGTATGTGTGTGTGTATGTGTATGTGCGGAGGGGAGGTGTGAATACCATAAAGACACAAAGCTGAGAGACACAAGAGGAAACTGAGGCAATCAACTTAAGATCAATAAATTACCCAAGATTGTTTTATAATTCTCAGTAATTAAACTTTATAGCCCATCTCCATCTATTGCTTTGCTCGTTCCAGTATGAAAATATTAGTGCTATTATACTTCCTTATTATGACAAAAATAAACAAGACATTAATGACCCTTTCGAAGAACCCACGAGGGTGTGGCACTAGGCTGTTGCTGAACCTTTGTGTATTTAGACTAGGGTGGATGGTAGAGGTGGATCCCAGATCCATCCAGAGTCCAGCCACAGGCCACATGGTTTCATCTCTGTCTTTAAAACGGTTTTAGATGCTGCTTTCTGCAAATACAAAATTTTGATACTATGGAGTTTTTACCCAATTATTTTTTTGGTTGGATTGTCTATTACAAATATGACTTCAGAAATTCTTTCAGCTTCTTGGAGAAGAAAATGTGGGATAACTTTTTAAATTTTTTTAATAGAAAAGGAAAGCGGGCTTTGGGGATTTTATAGGCAGAGGATTCATGGTTTCTGTCTCTATTCGTAGGATTGGTAACATGATTATTAAATCTCAGATGCTTTCTTCTCCTAGCTTTAAGCACAAATTACCATTATTTATTGATATAGTATATTTTCTCAGAAAATATAATGATAAATAAGCCATTGACAGTCAAGACTGCGCATTTTCATGGGTCATATTGTTATGTATCCAACAGCAAGCAAGAGGGAGACCTCTAATTAAAATGGTGGGTTCCTAAAGTGAGTTTAATTTAACTTGTTATATGAATGGAAATTCCACTTGTGTATTTAGAAGAGCTGTGAAATGGTGCCCCAAGGATTTTACATGATGTTTATTTTTTGTGAAGTATTTTTCTAAATTAAAAAATGCATATTCATTTTAGTCTTAAGTTTCATTTTGAAACACTCAGATTCCATTTGGATCCTGGGCACGCTTCTGACACATGTCTTCCCACGAAGCACAGACTGTCTTTGGGGCAACCAAGTGCTTTTGTCCCACTGGGGGCCTCCAGAACATACTGTTAATCTCTGTTTTTGGTTAACACGTTAATCCATCACGTGTTTCCTTGTTTAGACCCGCGAGGAATGGCAGAATGTGTTCCTCATAGCTGCCCTGGTGCACTACAGTGGCGTGATCTTCTATGGGGTCTTTGCTTCTGGGGAGAAACAGGAGTGGGCTGACCCCGAGAACCTCTCTGAGGAGAAGTGTGGAATCATCGATCAAGATGAATTAGCTGAGGAGACAGAACTTAACCACGAGACTTTCGCAAGTCCCAAAAAGAAGATGTCATATGGAGCCACCATCCAGAATTGTGATGTCCAGAGGAAGGAGTGGAGAGGACAGAGAGGAGTGACCCTTGATGCAGAAGAGCTGACATCCTACCAGAATGAAGAGGGAAACTTCTCAGATACATCCTAATGTTTGAGAGGCACTTCTGTCTTCTCCCCTCTTTAGAACCAGATAGTATCCATACCTATTGCCTTCTCCATAGCCAGGCTTGCCAGAGGGTCATCTACAGGGACACTGGATGTGGGGGAGCAGAGAGAGGAAATTTAATCTGTAGTAGGGAAAAGAGAAATATTATCTAGCAATGACAACTTGCTCTCAGTTGACAGAATGGATGTGGGTATTATGTATATATAGATATACATAATTTTTTTGATTGACAGTTGACTCTTCTCTCAAAGAACTAAACTTATTCAGGAAGGAATGATTAGAAGAATAAGAGAGACAATGCTTTGCTTTTCAAAGAAAAATGGAAGGAAATGGGGCTATTTGACCTGGAGGAGACAGAACAATAGCCACTACTGACTCTGAGAGCAGCCACACGGAGGGGGGTTTTCTGTTCCTAGTAGAGGCCACCACTTACAAACGCCCTGCATCGTGCCAGGTGCTTTATGACATTCTCATTTAATCTCCACACCCCTATGACATACATTTCTTATCCCCATTTTATAACTAAGGAAACGAAAGCAACAAGAGACTGACTTGCCCAAGGTCATCCTGCCAGGGACAGTGCCGAGACTGGTGGAGTCCAAAATAAGTGGCAGTTTTGGAGAAGGTGGTTTCACTTTAGGTTGAAGAAAATATTTGTAATAATTAAAACTGAAAATGGAGTGGGTTGTTGCGTAGATAATACCATATTTCGGCAGGCATGAGGGATGGAAAACATTTGGGTTGATGTGGCAGAGAACATTCAAAAATTGTATAAGGGTCTGGATTCAAAGACCCTTAGGACCCTAAGAGAGCTAAAGAGTCAAATGATCCTGTGAATTCACAGTTTTTCAAATAAAAAGGGTCACAAATTTTATGAGAGTTTCAAATAGGTTTAAAAGAAAAAGGAAAAGAAAATGCTAAGCAAGATCGCAAATTCCCAGGAATCTGATGGTCAGAATGGCTGAGAAGAAGTAAATTAAATTTCAGCCCTTTGTAATATAAAGAATGTGGTTAAGTAATATCCCAAATTACTTATAAATCTTTAAGACATTTAGTAATTTAAGAAGTCAGTTCGTGCAGTTTATTACGTAAAATTATCTTGAAAGAGTCTGTTTTTTTTTAAATGTATGCCTTTAGCCATTTCTGCTGGTGATATTAGGAAGTTTGATCAAATTATACAAAGTTATAATTGAAGTATTCCTAATGACTGTATTTGGAATGATATCAGGGAAATCACAATAATAATATAGCAGTAACTGAACAGTGAAATACTAGAATGTAAACATCTGGGGCAACTAGACCCATAGTTAGTGTTGAAGAATTAATCTTTGATTGCATAAGGCAATAACATGGATACTCTCTACATATGTTTTAAAGTTTAATGCTATTTTAAAACTTAATATTGGCATGTAAAATGTTGTTAAAAATAAAATAATTTTCCTGTTATTATTTTTGAAAATTTTATTTCTACTTTCAGAAGAAAAATATAATATTGCAGAAAAATTATAGATTTACTTGTAGTTTGTTATTGTAAAGTGTTTGGCTTTTGTTTTTTTCTTACTTCTCCAGGTATACATTTCTGGTCCCTAATTGTACCAGCAGAATTGTAGTGCATTTTATAAAAAGAATAATTTTGAAAAAAAAAATGGCCTGATTCTCCATTAAATGATATTCTTTATGTTACTGGCATATCACTTATGTTGTTATCTTTAAATCTCTTTAATGAATGAATCCACGTAAGTTCCTTAGAACAGCTCCTGGTGTGTAGAAAGTGCTCAGTAAACATTAGTTGTCATCATCATTATCATCTTTTAACCTTTTGTGGGGCTTTTCAGTTGAAAGCATGCTATGTTATTTTTATGCATTAGCCCCAAGATTTATTGTGAAAGTCATACTGTTTTCTAAGTAAAAAAAAAAAAAGAGAGAGAGAGAAATTTGTGGTAGCCAGTGTTTTATTTTTTCTTCTGTTAATGAAGTCAAATAAATATTTTTAAAAACTCATAACAATCTTTAAGTTAATAGGTAGATTGTGACACAGAGTTGTATTTACTCCATCATGTGAAGTCAGTATCATATGTAGAAATTCCACATTTTGATAAATCAAAGCATTTGGGGTGCCTATAACTTGCCCTTATAGTATTTTTAAAAATGGAGCCCTGGATCCTGGTGTTAAAAACTAGAAAACACATTATTTTGTTGTGATGGGTTTAGTGAAGGTTGCAATGAACAGATAATTACATTGGAACACTAGGCAGATGTATTTTACAAGTTATTGTGCACTTGGCTGCAAATAACCATTTGTAGATCAACTCTTAGGCAGACCATGGAGTCCAGCAAGAAGGGAAGGAGGCCTGAGGGTGCTGGATTCTTAAGACAAGAAAGTTTGACTGGTTCTTTTTAAAGAATGAAAGTTTCGGAGGCTCCTGAACATGACAAGAAAAATAATAATTATTCAAGAAATAATGACACATTTGTTATTCCTGTCTGGGTGTCAAATTCAACAGGTAAAAATTGGAACATACAGTTTCTGCTTCACACAGACTCCTGTGCCCAATCAACCTGTTCTTCCTTCCTGGTTTCTTACCTCAGTTAATCACATCACCCTTTTGTTGGAGCTAGCAATGTTAGAGTCATCTTTGATTTTTTAAAAAGTACCCTCTTCTGCAGGAGTGGGATATAGCTCAGTGGTAGAGTGTGTGCTTAGCATATATGAGATCCTGGGTTAAATCCCCAGTACCTCTATTAGGAAAAAAAAAACTAAATTAAACAATAGATGAATAAACATAACTACCTCTCCCTCCCTTCAATAAAGTAGCCCTTTCTTCCCTGCCAAGTCCATGTAATTTTATTTTCAGCCTGGGCTCAACGTCTTACATCATTTTTGGAATGTTTTCAGCCATTATTCTTACAATACTGCTCTTGCTCTGTTCTCTCTGTTTGCTTTTTCCAGGAGTCCAGTTAAATAGATGCTGGACAGTGGGTAGGACTCTATCTCGTCTGTACTTTCATCCTTTTGCCTCTGTCTGTGTTATTCTAGATATCTTCTTCTGACTTGTTTTTAGGTCCTTCATGTCTCTCTTTAGCAAGGTCTAATCTGTTAAAAATCCATCCATTGTATTCTTAATTTCAGTTATTGTATTTCCAGTTTTAAAAATTTTATTGGTTCTTTTTGAATTCTCCTGTGCTTAAAAAAAATATTTTCAGTTCTCTGCTGAGACTTTCAGTCCTGTATTTTATTTCCTGGAGTATAGGAAGCTAATTATTTTAAAGCGTGATCAGTGCCAATATCTGGAGATCATGTTATTCTGTATCTATTTTTTGTTGGTTTTGCTATTCTTGTTCACATTATCTTATCTCAGTCTCTGCCTGTTTTTTGGGGTTTTTTTTTTGGATTGTATCCAAAATTGTATTTGAAAAATTGTTTATAGAAATTATTTTAGGCTTACAATAATTTTTTTTTTCTTTCCAGAAAGGATTTTTATTTCCTTCCTCCAGAAGCCTAAGGCATTAGCAATCTGGGATCTCTTTCACCCAGTTGAAAGACCTGAGATATTCTGGGCCACCCAGATGGTTTCAAGCTGGGCTACAGGCAATGTGGCGGCTCTTTCGTTTCAATTTACCTTTATTCCTAGCACTTCATGGTCCCCACACTATTGTGTTTTTACCAGTGTCCAACTTTTGTCTCTATTCCAGGTTATCAAGCTATTCAGCTATCAAACACTGGTTTTGTTATAATTAACAAATGCTCCCAGAAGAAAAGTGGTCTCAAATGTCAAGCTCATTTCTCTGGACTTTCATCTTCTCCCAGGTGGCCAGATGGTAGCCAGGTAATTTTTCCCTGCAATGTTGGCCCTACAGTGCTTTTGAGCAGACATAAAAAAAAGTTTTGTTAGTCTTTTCTAGTTTGAAGATGGTGTGAGTTACTTAGTCTGCAATTAATGGATGCTGAAGTCCCTCTTAATTTTATCTAAAGTTCTTTCAAACAAATTTATTTCCCTAGAGTTAGTATGGTAATAAATTAAACCCCAGATCTCAGTGGCTTATCCAACAAATGTTTATTTTTCTCTTGTGTTACTAGTCGAGCCAGGGTTGGGATGGTTTGGATGGACTGGAGGTTTGTTCCAGACAGCCACTCAGGTATCCAGGATTTATGTTTTCTCCACTCATCATCTTGTAGTTCACTCTTTGGAGCATATAAGGTATGATATCACCATGAAAAAGGAAGTAGGGGAGAGAAGAAGGAGGCACACTGGCTTTTCACTGCCTCACATGGAAATGACACTGTCATTTCTGCTCCCAGTTTATCAACCTACACTAGTCAAATAGTTCCAACCTAACTTTAGAGGTGGCCGGGGAATAAGGGGAGCACGTGGATTACTGAGAGAGCCCTAATTACACCTGGCACTCAGCTCTAGCCTAGGTAAGGGTCTTAAGAACTCTCACATAGCATGTTGAAAGCCTCTTAACCCCAAGTGCCCAGAATGAGGTGACTCTCCTATGTGGCATTCTGGGAGATCTGAACTAAGTTGTAGGGAGCAAATCCTGTATGAAAGGGATACTTGGGCCTCCTCCAGGAGAGACCACAAAGATATCAGTTCATTACAGTACAATACATTCTGGGCTGATTCCGACCTGACGTTAACTGCTGCATGGATCAATTTGAAGGGCCAGGGAAGCTGAATTTTCCTTTAGTTTTCATTTATTACTGTTTCCCAGGCCTTATGCTAAGTTCTTTCTGTACATAATCTCATTTAATTCTCTTGGCAACTCAGTGAGGAAGGTTAACTATTTATTCCCAAGTATTTATTAATAAATAAATGGTGTTTCAGAGCAGAACTTAAACTCGAGACTCTAATGGCCGTATTTTAATCTTCTTTTTTTGGAATTTGAAGTATAGTTGATTTATAATATTATATTAATCTTAACTCAATTAAATATTAATCTTAATTAAATATTAATCTTAATTCTTAATATTTTAAAATAGAAGTACTGGGGAATTGAACCCAGGACCCTGTGCATGCTAAGTATGCGCTCTACCACTGAGCTACACCCTCCACCCCCTTAATTCTTAATTTTTAATCCATTCTCTACCTCTTCTCTTGGCTGCAGTAATTCCAGACAATGGTGATTCTCTAAGTCAGGAGAATTTCCCAGTAATTTCAGTAAGGTGTGAGCAAACTGGCAGTTTAGTTAGACCCCAGTACAGGGACAGGTGAAAAACCTGTGGAATCCCTCTTCTTACCAACTGCTAGACTAGAAGGAGACATAAGAACTAGGGGCCCCTATATTTTCCCTATGTCCCTGGCAACCCAGATAGTAAGATAGGAAGGTTGAACCCAGTACTTACTGTGTGTGTGTGTGTGTGTGTGTGTGTGTGTGTGCGCACACGCGTTATGTTGTGGCTTGCGGGGGGCTGGTCCCAGAGGTCTGTACTTCTCCCAGGCATCCAGGGTATGGAAACACAAACACTATCCAGATGCTCAGTATATGTCCTGCACAGAATAGATGCTCAGTGGGTATATTCTTCAAAATCTGATGTGGTGTTTAAGGAAGATTATGCTGGAGGTGATGTTCAGGTTGGCTAGTTAAACATGGCAGGTTAAATGTAGGTAATTATATTTACTTTCTAAAATTATAATAAAGGAATCAAAGAGCACATAAACTTTCCAGGACAAAGAGACAGGAGGAGAAAGTCACATTTAGGAAGCTGAATGGGGATTCGTCAAACTTAACTGACTTCAGCAGAACAAAATGAAAAAAGAAGACAGATGATTTGTGTTACTGCACCCAGGGAAGCTGCAAAATTGGAGGCACCAGGACCAGGTACCTTGGGAGGACAGAGTGAGTGGGTAGAGTGATATTGGAGGAAGGGGGCTGAAAACACAAGGACTGGTTGAAAGTTAGTTGCCTGATTTAGCAACCCTACTGAAAGGGCATGTGAGGAGCAGTTCTAACTCCAGAGTCTCTACCCAACCAGCTCAACCAAGGAACTGCCCTCCCCACACCTAGTGGAAAACAGGAGCTTTATTTTCTGGACAAGGAAACTCTGGATTCAAGAACACCTGTCACAGCTGAATCTAAGTTCCAAAAGGTAGAGATTTTAGTCTATTTTGGTCACTGATGAATCTCAAGTACCTAGAACAGTGCCTGGCATTTAATAGTTACTTGGTAAACACTTGTCAAATGAGTGAATGAATGAATGAACGGATCTCTTTAAACACAGGGAAATTGATTAAAAGTTTGCATATGAAACACGGAAAACTTTCAGCCATCTTTGTGAGCAAAGCTTCCAAAATGTTGATGGTCAGGCTCCTATTCTCTTGGCAGTAGACTGAAGGATTCATAGGGTAAGGAGTGGGAACTCACTCTCTAAGAGAAAGGCTTACAGTCATTGACATTTGGGGTTTCCCCATAGAAACAAGTAGATCCCTACCCAGTCACTTCCTGTGGAGGCCACCCACCAAGCCCTGCCAATGGGAATAGAAATTCCATCATTCATTCATTCTAAAATTATTTACCACCTAGAATGAGCACTTCAATTAATGAACACCTATTTTCCATCTCCAGTCCAGGCACTGGAGATAGAAAATAAGTGAACAAAATAAGTCTCTGCTCTAATGGAGTTTACATTCTAGAGGGCAGACACAAAAAATAAGCAGATGAGTAAATCCAGTGTATGTGGCTAAGTGCTAAGGACAACATAAAACAGGGTAAGAGGGATAGGGAGCGTAGGGGTTATAGTGAGTGTTCAGGGACAGTGGACCTTAAGCAGAGAACTGAAGGCAGTGAGGGAGCAATTCAGGAGCATGTTTGGACAAAGGGTTCCAGGAATAGGAAAAAGCAAGTACAAAAGCTCTGACGTGGGAACACACTTGGCATATTTAAAGAACACCAAGTCTTTTAAAGTGGTCAGGTTCTGGACATATTTCGAAGACAGACAGAACATTTACTGAGAGGTAGAAGACTGGGGAGGATCAGGATTGGTGGGGGAAGGAATCAAGAATCAGGGTTCTTGGACATGTTTGATTTTGGAATTTCATTTGCCTATTGATATCCGAGTGGCAATATCAGATGGGCAGTGGAACACAGGCTGGGATTCAGGGCAGAGGTCAGAGCTGGAGCTGTACATTTGTGAGTCATCATCACATCACACAGATGATAGTTAAAGCTCTGAGACCAGATGAGATCATCAAGATTTGAACATGACTGAGGCCTGGGAGCGCTCCAGCAGAGATAGCAGGAAGATGAGAAGGAGTCAGCAGAAGAGATGGAAAAGTGAGGTGGTGGGCAGTGGGGGTGGTTGGAGGAACTCAGAAAGGATGGCATCTTGTGGCCAAGTGAAGAAAGAATGGCTCAGAGCGTTGGCAGAATAGCACACTGAGGCCATCCCTCTTTGATTAGAGTTTGGAGTTGCATTAGAAGTCTATGGTGGAATGGGAAATTAAAAAAAAAAAAAGAGTGGCTTGGAGGAGGGGCAAGGGTTAGAGTTAGCTTAGGGCATGATCGGCTGTGTCAAAGCTGCTGCTGAGTAAAATGAAAATGGACCTGTGGATTTGGCAGCGTGGAGGTCAGTGACAACCTTAATAAGAGCAGTTTCATTGTAGTAGTGATGACAAAACTCTAATGGAGTGTATTCAATAATGGGTGGACTTTTTACTGTCTTCCTCTTACTTATGAATAGACACCAAAGATTGCTGAGAGTTCAGGAAAGTTTCCAACACGAAAGACAAGGAGGAAGGTACTTGGAGGAAACCTGTCATTGCAGGGAGTAGAACAAACCTGAATCCAAGACAAGAAAACATATTGCATATGTGACACAAAAATAGAATTCCATTTTTTTAAAAAGGAAGAAATATCCAGAGAAGCAGATAGACTAGATAGAATTTTGAGTCTGGGAGGTCAGTTAGGAGTCTATCGTAGTAACTTAGAAATGAGGGCACAGGTCAGGATTGGAGCATGAAATGTGGAAGATAGGGTAGTTATAGAAAACTTCCAAAATATTTTTTTCTAAAAATTGTAACATGTGCTCCCTTGTAGAAGGTTTCAAAATAGAGAAGAATGTATTGAAGGGAATAAAAATTTCCTTAATATTATAGCACATTTAATTACTCTTAACATTTCAGCACATGTGCCTCCAGTCTTTTCTCTACACATATGTATTTTTGGATAATTTAGGATCATATTGCAATACACAGTTTTATATCCTGCTTTTTGCAATTAGCCTTATATAATAAATTCCCATGTCTTTATTTTATTTTATTTTTTAAATTGAAGTATAGTCTACAATGTTGTGTTAATTTCTGGTGTACAGCATAGTGATTCAGTTATACATCTATATTCCTTTTCATATTCATTTCATATATTCATATATATATTCCATTTTTTATATTACAAGGTATTGACTACAGTAGGACCTTGTTGTTTATCTGTTTTATGTATAGTAGTTAGTATACTGCAAATTCTGAACTCCCACTTTATCCCTCCACTTGCCTCCTTTCCTTCTTGGTAACCATATTTGTTTTCTATGTCTGTGAATCTGTTTCTGTTTTGTAAAGAAGTTAATTTGTGTCATTTTAAAAAAAGATTCCAAGTATAAGTAATATCATATGGTATTTTAAGTAATCATAGCTATAATTTATGTAAAGTAAAAGGCATAAGTCTTAGGTTTACAGATCAATTGATTTTTTACTTAGTGTAAGTATACACCTGCATACCACTACTATTCTGATTTCTATTATTGTGGATTATTTTTGAGCATTTTTGAGCTTCATATAAATGGAATCTTACAGAATCAACTCTTTTGAATCATAACTTCTTTCCCTCAGGAGAATATTTTAAAAATTGATCTTTGCTATTGTGTTTATCCCTAGTTCCTTTTTTATTGGCCTGTATATTATATTGTATGGCTATATCAAAACTTGTCTATCTATTTTCCTATTGATGGCTACTGGATTGTTTTCCAGTTTTAGGGGGAGAGGGCTACTGTGAATAAAGCTACTATAAAGACTTTTGTGTTTTTGTGGACATACATTTTTATTTCTCCAGCAGTGAATTGCTGGGTCATAGGGTAGGTGTATGTGTAACTGTGTAAGAAGCTGCCAAACACTTTTCCATAGTGGTTGTGCCATTTTACTTTCCCACCGTCTATGAATAAGAAGAGTTCCCACTGCTCCACATTCAAACCAATGAGAACATGATTTTTTTTTTAATGGCCTAATAGTATTATTTCATATTATGTGCCTAGACCAGCTGTCAGATGTTTTAGACAGTTTCTAATTTTTCACTGCTATAAATAAGAGTTCTTGATTGTGTCCTTGACTTCATCTCTAAGAAATATTTTCAAGGGGAAATTAACCTGACTTACCATTTTTATATCATTTATCATCCAATAAGTAACTGGTTAGTTAAAATTATTAGCAACAATAATAGAGCAAATAATGCAAAACTGTGCCATCTGAAAACAGTATCAGGGTAGCTTTGAAATGCATTTCTTTAAAAGTTACGTTTGAAGTGGATAGATGATTACAATTCCAGCGCTTGAAAGCACTTCTAACACCGTAGTAGCACAAGGTAATATCGCTCATCTCTCGCCTTTCCTCCCTTTCCCTGCCTCCTCTCCTCCTTTCTCTCTGTCTGTATCCTGTCAGGTGACAAAATTAGAACAATTTAGTAACAAGTTTGGTGTCCTTTATTCAAGGGAAAACAATCCATGGATTGGGGGTAGTTCAGTGTTCACTAGCAGTGAAGCACACGTCCGATGGATTCTGGACAAGAGAGTTTTACAAAGGGTTAGGTGAGGCAACTCGGAAACAGGTTGGCTAGGAGGTCGGAGATTTCCCCATAAGGCAAGCCGGTTCTATTTTCCAGACTGAGGTGAGCTCCGTGAAACCGAGCTGGAGGTTTGATTGGTGTTAGGTTTCCTGGACAGATGTATCCCATAAGTGCAGGCTGACGGAGGTTCAGATTTGTGATGTGAGCAGGGCCCCCGGGGCAGCCTCCGCTTTTGGAGTCCTGATCTACGAATTAACTTTAGCACTTCACGTATACGTATCCACTCAGGATGTCTGGAGTCTGAAGTAAAGTTGAAGTCAAATAACTTAGACATTCAAGTATGTGAGAGACCTTCCAGCCACCAGTGCAGTCCCATTCCTAGAACGCAGGCACTTGGAGGGAGGGTTGCTGCCGCGCGGCTCCACTTCCGTTTCCTCCTCGCAGGCCACGGGCGCGGTGGGCGGAGCCACCTTCCAGTCAGAAGTAACTTCTCTCCTCAGAACTGGGAGACCCGGCCGAGCTTTTGTTGGCGAAGCTCTAACATGGCCGCAAATTTGATACGGAGAGAATATCACAGGCAAGGAGAAACGATTAAAGTCGGATCCTGAAGCGAGACTGTTATTCCCGAGAGTGTTGGTGTGGGAGTAGCTGCCCAAGTGCCTTGAGGCGAGACCTTCAGACGTCTCATTTTGGGGTCCGTGAACACCCCCAGAAAATATGAACTAAATGGTAAGTTGTATGTGTTCACTTTTACCTGGAGAAGATTTATCTATAGTCTTCTATAGCTATGGTTGTATTCTCAAAGGTGTCCGTAATGCAAAAAAAGGCCAAGATTTGCCCAGAATAAGCTACAGATACTAAATTGAAGGAAACCTAATGATGTGTAGGCACTGCCTGAGATGCCCTTTGTGGAAGCCTGATACTCTAACTCAGGCACCTGGCCCTCTCATCTCCCTTTCTTCTTTCTTCCCTCACCTAACTTCCTTTGTTTATCTTCTATCGTATTTCCCCTCTCCTTTCTTCATTTGGATTCCTTTCTCTTTTTTCTGGTCCTTTTGCATACTCTATTTCTTCTGTCGACCTGCTAGGGGAGCTTGGCTTGGAGTGGTGGAGTGGTCGGATAGGCGAGAACTTCTCCAATTTTTTTCCTCTACCATTTTTTCCCACTGTTCCTAGTAGTGGTCATAACATATTGGCATGAAGTAGATAAACGCATTTTGAAAGTACTTGCATAGTGTCTGTTCAAGCCATATAACATTTGACCATAATATGTAATAAAGCATGATGATGGATACCCCAGGAAGACAACGTTAACATCCTTGAGAAATTAATGGAAAGTACTATGAGGTACTATGAATAAATAGCCATAAAGGCTGGTTAAATATTATCACTTAAAGAACCATTAAAAAATAAGGCTATTTATAGTGAATCCTATTGCTCTGCAGATCAAATAATTATGCACAGCAAGAGCAAGCATCTGCTAATTACAGAATTTTTTCCCCCACAAAATAGCTTTTTAAATTTTAAAGTGCTGGTTGTTTTAAAGTTGTTCCCAAGATTGCATGTTCAAAGATCATCTTTCAATCTTCCACATTTTTTAAAATGATGTAATGCTTTCTTGATTATTTCAGCATAACAGAATTGAAACTCCATGGTTTAGGGTTTGCAGATACTTCCTTTTTAATCTTCCTTAGGAATACATTTTTTAATGAGTTCTGGTCTAATATGTGATCCTGGTTTTCATCAGAATGTCTTATTCTATTTTTGGCTGAAATGAGGAGAAGAGTCAATTGACTTTTGGCCCTTTTTTGTCTAGTGTTTGTGGGTTCACATGGTTTTAATATGCTTTAGGATAAGATTTCATTTTGAAGAGAAGGGTTTAAGGCTCCAGTGGTCCAACATAGCCCTGTGAGCTTCACTCTCTCCCTCGTGAAAGCCGTAATGTTTTAATCTTTTTTAAAGAGACTGAAGACCATAGTTCTTATGGATGGATTCATTAATGTATTTGGGATGAAACTAGTCTTAAAACGTAAAAATGTTATTATATTCCTTATTTAAAACTTCAAAGATTTCTGCATTACTTGCCTATCACTGCAGAACAAACCACCACTAAATTTCTATGTTTCTGAAATGCAAAACTATTTATTGGCTTACAGCTTTATGGGTCAGCAATTTGGGTTGGACTCATCCAGATGGTTCTGCTGGTCTCCCCTGGGGTCACCCTTGTGACTGCAGTCATCTTGTGCTTGACTTGGTTGGGATGGCCTAGATGGCCACACTGGTCTTTGGTGCTAGCTGTTGCCTTTGGTGCCCTGATTTTCCACTACATGGCCTCTCATCCTCCAGTTGGCTAGACCAGGCTTCTTTACATGATCGATCCAGAACAGCGTTATACAAAGGAGAGAATGGAAGCTGTAGGGGACTCTTGAGGCCAAGTCTCAGATGTCCCACAATTTTACTCCTTCCGCATTCATTTGGTTCCAGGGCTAGCTTCAAGGAGAGGCAAAACAGATTTCATCTCTTGATGGGAGGAGCATATACACACAGGAATGAAAATCTGTCTACCATAATGGTTCTGAACTTTGGCTACACTTTAGAACCACCTGGAGGGTGTGGGGTGATGCCCAGGCTGCACTCCAGACAACTGGAAATGCCAAGGGATCCCAAAGAGCAGCCAAAGGGAAGGCCATTAGCCTCACCTGAAAACTTCCGAGAAGAGCAGGAACTAGGGCTGGGTCTTAAAGAGAAACAAGTTAGAGAAGAGGAGGAAAGAAGGCCTCCTTGTCAGAGTGAACATAGGAGGAGCAAGGGGGAGAGGAAGTGGGTGTTGCAGAATGAGTAATGCCAGGAATAGGCTTGTAAACCTGATTCAATAAGCAGTTGGTACATTGACCATTCTTCCTGAATTTTCCAAACTAGCTCTGATTTGAAATATTATATTCCTTTTCCACATAAATCAACAAAATGTCTTCTAACATTTTGACATTTAAACTGTTCTAAGGCAGAAGCAAGACAAAAATCATAGTTAAATGATGAATTTTTTTATTTTGAAAATATATACTCTGATAGGATAATCTTACCATTTAAGGGAGCAACTATAAAGTGGGGCACAGGTGTGATAAAAGTGATGTCTTTAGATTGTTCTGTTGGAACAGATTGGAAATTAGAGGCAAGGGAAGGAAAGAGGTAGGTACCCCAGGCATGCTGGCGGTGCATTTATCCATGTCTAGTGGATGAGGGTTATGGTGATGGGCACATAAAATCAAGGGTAGATGTGAGAGGCTTTTGGAAAAAAGCAAGTCACAACTCATGGTAGTGGGTCAATAGTGTCACGGCTAGAAAGGAAGGGTGACCTTACTCTCCTGGGTTAAATTATTCTAGTGAGCATTCATATTGATCAGTTTCACAGAATTAAATTCACTTAGTGCTGTGTGTTACCTGAGTCACAGGGCAAAGAGCAGAGGGAAAAAGCCATTTTCCTGGCACCAGTTTCTAAAAGCCTAAATCTTTTATTTTTTAAACTGAGATATAATTCACATACCATAAAATTCACTCTTTTAAAGTATACAATCCAGTGGCTTTTAGTATATTCATTATCTAGTCCACAACATTTTTAATACTCTGAAAAGAACCCTGTGCCCATCAGCAGTCATTCCTCATTTCCTCTCTCCCTACCTCGTGGCAACCACTAATCTGTTTTCTGTCTCTATGGATTTGCCTGCTGTGAACATTTCATATACATGGAATCATATCACATGTGGCTTTTTGTGACTTACCTCTTTCATTTCACATAATTTTTTCAAGGTTTATCCATGTTGTAGCATATATCAATACTTTATACCTTTTTATGGCGGAGTCATATTTCATTACATGGACATACCGTATTTGTTTTATCTGTTCTTCAGTTGATGGACACATGGGTTGTTTCTACTTTTGGGCTTTTATGAATAGCGCCTACACTCTGTATTTGAAAGATTGCCTTCACTGTGTTCATGAGCCATGTTTAAGATTTTAAGAATACAACTGGAAACATCCCTTTGGCTCACACAAATGTTAGGATGATGCCACTGAAGTCGAAGATCAGTCCATTCCTTTTCTCAGGACGCTCCAGTGGCTCCCTTCTCACTCAGAGCAAAAGACAATCCTGAGCACAAACTCTAAGACTTTCTTCAGTCTGCTCTCCTACCTGTGTCTCCTGGCTCCATCCTTTGTCTCGGCTGCCCTGGCCTTCTGTTGACACTCAACCACACTGGACATGTTTCATCCTTGGGGCCCCTCTTCTCCCAGGAATCTCAACAGATCACTCTGTCACGTCCTCCTGATCTTTGCTCCAATATCACCTTCTTAGTCAGACCTGTTGTGATCTCACTGCTGCAAAGAACACCTCTGCACCCACATTGTACTTTACATGTCCCATTTCCCTTCCTGCTTTGTTTCTCTTAGAACTTACTCTGTCTATATACTTTATTTATTTATTTTGCTATTGTCTGTCTTCATTAAAATGCAAACTATATGAGGGTATTTTGATTTGCTGTGTTTGCTGCTGTAGTTCCAGCACCTAGAATTGTATCTGCCAGATAATAGGTGTTTGTTAAATATATGCAGAATGACTGAATGAATATAATTCAAATTAGGTTGCTCAGGCTGTCTAAAATATCAAAAAAAATTTTTTGTTTTTGCAGTATGAACGTATGTCTAACTCATGCTGAGCAAAAGTTCTAATGTCTTTGACTATACTCACTAGTTTGACTAGTGTGAAAAATACAGGAATTATCGCTTAGATGCATCAGTTTATTTGGTAGAAAAAAACATCAGAAAACTGGATTTATGTGGGACAGGTTGTAGGGAACACAGGGGGTGCCTAGTGATAAGAAGTTTGGGAACAAATATTTTAAATAGCTGTCTAAAAGGATCTTGGTTAATGCAGTTGGTTAGTTACTGAGAAATTCCAGGAAGAAAAAAAAAAGCTACATTCTAAGCAAACTTTTATCAGCACATACCATTTGACTGGTCTACTGTTCAAAGGTTCCTGTTGCAACTCATTTTGGCAGTGCTTGTGTAAAACTGAGGCAGCAGTAAGTGACAAAGGTTTTATTTATCTCCTGTTATTATCTGTTGACTTTTTAAAAGGCTCAGTAACGCACAGCAGCAGATTAGCTAACCCATCGGAAAGGGTGAAGCAATGTCTTGTGAGGCCCAAGTTTCTCACCAGCCCCCTTGGAACTCTCCAAGCCAGTGAATGAGAACATCTTAATGAATCTTTTTGTTAGATAGCTGTGTGAACTGAGTCTCCAGAAGTAGAAGTAATGTTTTCAAAGCCACACTGTTAAACAAGAATCTGCCTAAGTAAAACAAAACTTAGTACTACTTTGAAGGAGTTATACTGATTGTACTCTGATTGCCCTGGACATTTTCTGCATGTATATTACATCACTTCATCAGGTGTGCAATCCTGTGAGATAGGTATTATTTTTCCTTTTATGTTCAAGAGACCTGAGACTCACAGAGAATGAGTACCTTGCCCAAAGTTCCAAGTAAATGACAGAGCTAGGATTCCAGTCTTGCTGTTTTGACTATAAAAATCTTTGATCTCTTTCTTTGAAGTCAGGTGTCTCCAAGTGGCAAAAATCTCTTTCTCTGTAGGTTTCAGAGTTCTTGCCTGTTGACATTCACAAATAATGATGATGGTGATAATAATAATGATGATGATGATGCATTTTTACTGGGTGCCTAAAATATACTAGGCATTATTCTATTTTCTGGAATATGTTTTTTTAAAAAAGGATGAAAAATTCCTGCCCTTGTAGGGGAAGAAAGAAAATGAGTATAATGTAGAAATAATTTATCTAGTTTTTAAGAAGGTGATAAGTGTAAGTATGATGAGGAAAATATATAAAGCAAGATGAGAATTGGAAGTGTCTGACAGTGTGGCAAGTTCAGATAGAGTGGTCAGGGCAACCTTCACTGAGAAGGTAAACTTGAGCAAAGACTTGAAAGAGTTGAAGATGCAGATACCTGGGGTGAGATGTTTGAGGAAGAGAAATGAGCTAGTGGAAAGGCCCTGTGGTGGAAACATGCCCTTTGGATGTGAGAGACAGTGAAAAGGTTAGTGTGATGACAATGGGGAGAATGAAAGAGGAGAGCAGTAGGAGGTGACATCAGGTAAAGGGAGGTCAGATTGTGCAGGGCCTTGTAGGCTGCTGTAAAGATGTTTGTTGGCTTTTACTCAGTGAAATGGTGGAGTCTGGAGGATTTTGGGTAGAAGAGTGATAAGATCAGATTTACACATTAAAAGAATCCTTCTGGCTGTCACGTTGAGGAAAGTGAAGGGGGAGAAGGATGACCAGATGGGAGTCTACCTCAATTATCTAGACAAGAGATGATGATGGCTTAGACCAGAGTGGTTATGACGGAGGTTGAGGGAAGTGATTGGGTTCTGGATATGACTTGCTGAGGGATTTGAGAGAAAGAGAGGAATCAAGGATGCTTACGGATCTCCCCACTGAATCCTCTAAGCAACAGCCACAAGGGAAAGGAGGGTTCAAGAACCTTCACGATGTGTGTGCAACATGTGGCAAAATATTTTACAGTCTGGGGAGAAACCAAGATACTATAAACTGTTTCATCAAAACAACTGTTCTATACAAGTTACAGTATTTTAAATCCTAAGTATCAAGAATCAGAATCTAGTGCCATTATTTCTCTTTTTGATCATGATCAGAGTTAATCTCTCAGAGCCCCAAGTTCTTTTTCTGTAAAGTGAGGATTACTGTTGTCTCAGTTGTGAGATACTGTGAACTTTATGAGAGCAGTGACTTTGTTTGGGTAACTGCTGTACCCTGGCACTTAGAATGGTGCCTGTCACTTAGTAGGTGTTCAGTAAACTCAGATGACTAAATAAAAGAGAATGTACTCAAAGACCTTGAGGGGAAAATACAAGTCTATGTTAGGTTTATTATTAGTGAAGTTAGACAACTGCCAAGACAAGTCGCTTCGGCGGAGGCTTGAATTAACAGGATAATTATTTTGCTTTGACTTAGCCTGTCACTTCTAGTTGTTCATATAATGGAATAATGAGGACATCCCCTCAGTTTCTAGCCTCTGGTGCTCATACGCATTTTCATAAGCCAACAGCACCTGGATAACTTATATAAAAGAGCAGCTTTGATGAATATCCTCTTTTTAATTAAGGACATAAGCTTTTTTTCCATCAGTCTCATTAGAGAGTTTCTTTGCACCATAAATCTGATTACTGGTAAAGCTGATAATGAAAATATACATGGTACATAAAGCCAGGGGGAACTGAATTTTGATATAGTCAGTGAGCTAATACATGAAAGCACATGGTAAGAAAATGCTTCAGAAGTGCTAGACATTCTTGTTATCTGTTTGTTCATTCATTCATTCATTCATTTATTCATTTTCCTCCCTGCCTTCTTCCCTCCCACACTTCTCTCCCTCTTTCCTTCTCACTTCACTAATTTGTTCATTTTATCACTGTTTTCTGATATCTGTTTTGTGGTGGGTCCTATGATAGGTGTAGGGAATAATGAAGATGAATGAGACACTACCTCTGCTCATGAGATATTCACATGAAGCCAATTAAGAAAAAGGCGGAAATGGCATCTGTCCAATCCATCTGTTTCCTGACATATTAATGTAACATAAATACCTGAGTCCCTAAGTTCCCCAGACTTTTGACCTTCCCTTTTCTCTTTACATGGGAATAAAGTGGCTCCTGCCTCCATCACATGTACTGTGGGAAATTTAGCACCCTATCTAAGTTCTGTGAGGATTCCTGTTGGTCACTTCTTATTCCCATTTCTTCTCTGCTCTTCATTTGTCATCTTGTCTCATACTTTTTCTGTGCTAGATCTGAATGTATTTACCAAAAGCAACCCAAAGCATCACTGCTCAAGGTTTCCATGGCTATGAGATTTTCACTGTGTTTTGCGTGGGTAATGGGAGAAGGGGTGTGTAATTTAAGGACAGAGTAGGGACATAACTTCATATGCAATGTCAGACTTTTAGTATGCCTTGAAATTATCAGCCTATCCTGCAATTCCCCATTAGAAATGGTCCTCTTTAGACATTAGCTTGTTGTGCTAAATGGGACCCTATTTTACTCCCTGTAATTTTATCTAATAAGCCCTCCTTCTGGTCCTTCTAGAGACAGGGGTGGGGTGGGGGGCAAGTACAGAAACAGGAAGACCAGAAAGGAGAATGTGACAGAAATCCAGGCAGCTGATGTAGGTGATTTGGACCCTCATAAGGAGAGGTGGTAAGTGAGCGAATAGATTCAGAACTTTTTTGAAGGTAAACTTGACAGGCTTGCTAGTGAATTAGATATGGGGTTTTAGAGAAAAAAGGTCAAGATGGATCCAAGATTATTGGCTTGAGCAACAGGAAAATTAGAATTAGTAAAATAGCTTATGTTTAATGTAGAATATCTGGGAAATACCTAAAATATAAGAAAATGATAATTGTCCACAGATCTTACTATCTAAAGATAACCATTGTTAACATTTCAATGTGTTTTCATCTAGTCATTTTTTTCTTCCTTCTTAATTGTCCTAGGCTTTTCCCCCATGTATGTGTACATATACACATATACAAAAATATCTAAATATATAGAAAGCAATCAATCTAACTATCTATATACATATAGCTTGCTTTAGCTGTATGGAGCACATATTTATCCTGCTTTTTAAAAAAACTTTTAACATGATGAAAATATCTCTGAGCTATTGATACCCAGTATTTTTCTGTTAGCAAGTAGTATAATGCAGGCAAAGTTCCTACAGCTTTATTTTCTAATATTCTGAGTATTTCCCCATGTCATTAAATTATTTTGGAAAACATTTTAAATGGATGTATAATATATCTCGGTATAGCTATAACATAGTGTCTTTAGCCGTTTCTTTGTTGTGGACATCTAGGTACTTTCCATTTTTGTGCTATGAAAAATAATGCTGCAATCTTTGTACATAAATATTTGTGTGCCTCTCATGATTTCCTCATGAGAAATTGCTAAACATGAAATCAGCAGGTCAATATTTTTAAAGGTTAAAAAAATGACTTCTTGATTATTGATTATTTCTCTGCATTATACCTAACACATTATGATAAGCTGAGAGTTTAAGGTCCCCAACGGTGAGTCATTTAAACACTCACGTATTCAGTTTCTCACCAGGACTTTAAAACCAGTGCTTACTTCTCTTCCAACTTTGATTAAACTAAAAAGGCTAACTATAATTAATCTGTGGTAATCAGCATGAAGAGCATTTGAAAGTCGTGGAGAAACTGATGACTGTGAAATCTTTTCATCCAACACAGTGTCCTTTATTTCATAAAAGAATTTTCTTTTCCACCAACCCTCTGTCAGTCTCTTTCATTCTCTGTCTCCTACTTGGCAGGCCATGATCCTGGGCCCAATAGTAGATATTTCTAAAATAAAGAGCCAAATCTCAAAATAATGACAATTTTCCTAAACTTACAACTTCTCCTGCTAACTAAGGATGTCACTTAGGATACTGACAAATAACTGAAAAACAGTAAAACAATTGGAGGGTTCTAGGTGTTCAGGCATAGAAAAGCATGAGAACAAAGTTACGTCTCTGGCTAAAAGGCAAGCTGAGGCTTGAACAATGTGATTCCTTGCTGTGTGATTTGGACTCTTGATTTGGCCTTGCAGGGGTGCAGCAAATGTGGCTGTATTACTTACCTGTCATATAGTTAGATTTACTTATTACTATTTGGGTTCCATTTTGTGTCCTCCCCGGCCCCCCTCCCTGCTCCCATTCATACACTCAGCACAGTTGATGTTAATTGATGATTTATTTTTTGGCATATGAACATTACCATGATTCTGAGAGTCAAGGTTATCCAAAAGGTATGTTCAGAGAAGTATCACTACCAACCTCACCCCTACGACCCCCTTCCCTTCACCCTATTCTTTCCAACTCGTTCCCACCCACTCCTCACAGGTAACACTCATTAGTTCCTGGTTTAACCTTCCTGCATTTCTTTTGCACAAAAACATGTGTATTTTCTTACACACTTCTTTCTTACAATAATGATAGCATATTATATACATCCTTTCATACTTAGCTTCTTTTTCAATTGGCAATATATCCTGAAGACCACTCGTAGTAGTGTCAGTTCATAGAAATCTTCCTCTTATTTTGTATAGCAGCATAATATCTCATTCTGTTGATGTGTCCTGGTTTATCCAACTAGTCTCCTATATTTGGGCATTTAGGTTGTTCAGTATTTTGCAGTTGTAAATGATGTAATGAGTAACCACATTTTATGTTATTGTTGGAGGTGTATCTTCAAGGTACATTTCTAGATGTGGGATTGCCGGTTCAAAGATAAGTGCATATGTAGTTATTGTACAGTGTTGCCAATATTTCTTTGTTAAGAGTTTTACCAATTTGTATCCCCAGTAGCATGTATGAGGGTACCTGTCTCCCCACAGTCTTGTGACCAGAAAGTGTAGTTATAATTTTTAATTTTTGTTAGTCTGAAAGCTGAGGAATGATACCTCCCCAAACTCTGACTTCCATCTCCTCAACTCGGCAAGATTATCAAATGAGTTCTATCTGGCTACATCCTCCCTGCGCTGTGGCCTGGAAATTGCAGCCAATCAAAAAGGCTCACTTCCTTTCTTTCACTTTTCTCAGGGATAATAGTCCTGAATTCTAGTATTCAATGTCTAAAAAAAAAGTTGTTTCATATATTTTGTCTAGTTTTCTAGTTGTTAAGGCAAAAGCATGAATTCAGTCCCTGTTACTCCATCAATGGTGGCAGTGGAAGTTGGTCCACTAATCATCTGATAAGATTTCTAGACACAGAGAGGAAATTATCAAAGGTTATCAAAGCCTAAAGAATAACAAGCAGAGTGAATGCAACCAAATCCATCCTGTGAAAATTCTTAACTCTAAAATAATAAAGAAAAAAATGGAAAACTTCTATAAAGGGAGAAAAAAGAAAAGAGAAAGGAAAGTTTTCTTTACAAAAGAAAGAGAAGCTGAATAGTCAGAGACTTCTTATAAGCAGAATGACAGAAGGCAGCAGACCAAATTTTCAGAGGCCTGAAAGAATTTGATTTTGTATCTAAAATTCTATAATCAGGCAAATTAGAATGAGTGAAGTAAAATTTTAAGAGAATACTATGAACAGCTTAATAGGAACAAATTTGAAAATAAAGTTGAAATGGATGATTTTCTTGGAAAATGTAGATTACCAAAATTGACTCAAGCAGATATAGAAAAATCAAATAGACCTATATTCATAGAAGAAATTGAGAATTAATTTCAATATATACCTATTAGAAGTCACCAGGCCCAGAAGTACCTGTAGGAGAGTTTTATTGAACTTCAAGGAACAGATGAAAAACTTTCTAACTTATTCTGAGAGGCTTACCAGACCCTGCTACCAAAGCCAGACAAGCATAGTGGACCAGTGAAGGTCCAGTCAGGAGACAGAAATCTTGCCAGTTACTGAAAAATGGTAAAATAATGGAAAGAATTGGTAACTAGATAAAAAGTTGTTACCCAGGTAACCGAAAAGATAGAGAAGTCTAAGGTATTGAAATTGAGCAGCTGCAGAAAACAGTTTACATACTAGGATGTGAAGGAATAAAGGAAAGAAGTTGAATGTATTAAGATAATGGAAGTATGGAGGAGGGTCCCATGAACTGAAACTCAGATCTCTGAAGAGAATCTGTTGCCCCACCTGTGCTGGTGTCTCTGAGTGATGGGGAGGTGAAGGGGTATGGAGCACATGGAGGCTGGTACTGAGAGTGTTGGAAAAACCACAGACAGGATTCATCTGTTGCTGTGGGAAGGATCTGCTGCTGGCTGGGTGAAGAAGTGTTGCCAGGATACCACACACAGGAAAAAGAAGCAGACAGGAAGATGACAGCAAGCCATCAGGAAGGAGCAAGTCCCTTCTTCCTTTTCTAGCCTTGCAGTCTCCTTTGTTAGTCAGAGACTAGGAAGAAGCCAGCTGGCAAAGCAGAAATGTGGTTTGCAGGGTTCCAGCCCTAGCATAACATATCAGAGGATAGAAGAGTGGGCTTGGAGCTGAGAGAGCACAGAAAGCACACACACAAAGCAAAATTTATGCCCACCCCATTTATAATTGGATGAAAAAAATCATAAATGAAACATCAGCATATTAAATCTAGCAATGTAGAAAAAATTGAATATCACAACAAAGTAGGGTTTATCCCAGGAATACAAGGATGCTTCAACATTCGGAAATCTATTTATTAACAGATAAAAGTAGATAGATCCTGGAATAGCATTTGATGAAAGTTAGTGCCTGTTCCTGATAAGAATTTCTTAGCAAAACTAGAGTTAGAAAAAAAAATCATAGTATGCAGTGGTGGTAGGTCAGAAAAATTCCTACCAAAGTCAGAAAAAAACCAAGGAAGCCTGTTATCACTGCTATATTTCAACATTGTGCTGGAGGACTTAAAAACACAATGTAATGAGGGAAAAAAAGAAAGTATAAATATTTGAGTGAAAGAGATAAAATTGTCATTTTTGGCAAAAGCTGATGTACTATTTTTAAAAATCTAAGAAAAACAATGGAAAAACTGGTAAAACCAATTTGAAAATTCAGAATGTCACATAAATAATCAAACAAAAAGCTAGAAATTATAGCTTTCTTGTATGTGAGTGATGACCAATTAGAAAATATAAAACTCCTGTTTATCTTAACAATAAACCTATAAAATATATATTTTAAAAAGCTAATAAGATTTATACAAAGCAATAAAAGCTATAAAGTATATATGAGTAAATGTAACAAAAAATGTGCAGAAAGCTCTCTTAAAGGACACAAAAGAAAGTGAATAACTAGAACTAGATGGGAAGACTGAATTTCATAAAAGTATCAATTTAATTCAATCCCAATAACAATTACAGCTGGACTTTTTAATTTAAAAAATTTTCAATTAATTAATTGATTAATCTTTCATTCTTTCTTTATTGAAGTATAGTCAGTTTACAGTGTTGTGTCAATTACAGCTGGACATTTTTAAATGGAAAACTAATAAACTGATTCTAAAGTTCTTCTGATTGAAAAAATTAGGCCAGAATAAAAAATATTTTAAGAAAGAAAAATAATGAGTATCTTGCCTCACCACATATCAAAAATACTATAAGGCAATATTAATTAAAATAATGTGATACTTATGTGGAAATAGATAATGTGATCAACAAAACAAAACAACATTTAGATACAGAGGCATATATTTATAGAATTTGATCTGTGGTAAAATGATCATTTCAATAAAGTATTGGGAAAGAGATTATTGAATATTGCTTTGGAAAAGAATGAAAAGTTAGATCATGATTTAACACTAAATCTCAGATTAATGGGATATATTTAACAGAGAAATTATTAGGGAAAAATACATGACAACGTATTTAATTACTGAAAATACAAACAAGTTTTCTAAGCAAAACAAACATAGGAGCCATGAAGAGAAAAAATGGACAGGCTTGACTGCAGAAAAATGGAGATTTTTTTTTATTGAAATATACTTGATTTACAATGTTGTGTTAGTTTGTGGTGTACAGTATAGTGATTTAGTTACACATATACATATATATTTATGTCCTTTTTTCATATTCTTTTTTATTATAGGTTATTACAAGCTATTGAATATAGTTCTCTGTGCTATACAGTTTTTTACCCAAAGAAAGACACTCTATACAAAGTTAAGAAATGTGTGACTGCTTGGGAGAATATTTTTGCGACATAGTTAACAGATATTTAGCCTTAATAACCTTTTCCAATATTAAAAGCAATCTACAAATGTACTGATTTATAACTTTTAGTTATTTATCAAAAATGTACTTAGAAGCCAGGCTCTGTGCTAGTTCTTTGCAGTCCTGATATAGTCCTCAGAACCAGAGGACTAATTGGTGTTGATATTATTATCCCCATCTGGCAGAGAGAAAACTGAGATTTGGAAAGTATAAGCAACTTGCTAAATTTCTCACAGTTTCTAAGTGGTGGGACCAAAATTTAATACCATTTCTGTTTGACTTCAGAGCTCTTTCCCATGACCTTTTCTGTTCGTAGTGCTAAATTAGTTTACCTTGAACATTTCTAAAATTGCATTATTATCTCCCATGGAGTACTCTCTGACCTCATCTTTTATGCTATGGTCCTGCAGAGTAGTATCCCCTTAAATCACCAATAGCACAAGAAAAGAGTAAGTGGATTGTATGGATAGGGTAATGTCAGTGAGTCTACAAATATTTATTCTAAATGAAGGGAGAGGGATAACCTTATCATGTCCATTCACAATTAAAAAGTTGGCAAAAACAGTAGCGAGGAGAGAAATTTGAAGTTGGCCAGTTCTCTGATTTGTTGTGTGGTGTTGTCAGAATTATTCATCAGCCTAGCCTCATGCAGACAAGCGATAATTTCTGCAGGGCCAAGAGAATTTCATGACCCAAACCCACAGGAAACTCTTAAGCATGGAATTTTGAAGTTGTTTACTTTATCTATCAATGAATGACTCCAAACAAATTCTTGATTGGGATAATGTGATTTAAAAAAAAAAAGAAAAGTTCTTAGAATTGGAAAAATCCTTTATTTAGATAAAAACTTATGGCTCCTGTTTTCTGCCTTATCTTTGGCCAAATATTTGAACAGATTTGCAATAAAAAAGCCAGATTGACAGTTTTCAGTTGCATTTCTTTTAATCTATTTCCTTGTGGTACTGCTAGATTATGACAGCTGTTACCTTTTGTTATATGGGATTATTGACATCTCTTGGGCTAGTCTTTCTCACACCCCTTGGTAGTTTCCCCTCTCCTCTGTTCTTTTAACATGGATATTTTTCAGACTTCTAGCTAAGGCCTTTTTAGTTACCAGGATGTGCAGGTGATATCTGTATTATTTAGGGAGATTTTGGCTGCAAACATTAGAGAACCCAGTAATGGCCTAACAATGATATTAAGGCGCTCACAGGACGAGGAGTCTGGAGATTGTGTGTTCAGGGCCCAGGGGTGTCATCAGGTACCAAGGCTCTTTACACCTTTTAGTTGTGGCTCTGGCAGAGCCATCTTGCCAGTTTCTGAGTGGCCCCTGAAACTCCAAACCTCAGGCTCACATACAGCACATTTAAAGTGGGAAGAAAGGGGCTTTTGAAGGCAGAAGAATGCTTTCTTCGCATGTCGCTCTCTGTTTTATTAGAGAGGAAAAATCTTTCCTAGAAGCTTCTCAGTGGACTTCACTTGCCTTAGAAATGAGTCATGTATCACACCAGTGACAAAGAAAAATGGGGTTACCATTGCTGACTTAACTAATTTTTATTCACCCTCTGAACCAAGTACATCACTCCGTGAATAAAATTGGAGTTCTGTTAGCAAGGAAGATGGGAGGAATGATTGTTGGATGGCTAATAAATAGTGTCAAACAAACACTCAAAAATCAGTGTCTTCAACCCAGATCTGATTCATGAAGTCTAGGCCCTTTAAAGCAAATACTTACAAAACATCTCAGACTTCTCCGATTCCATAAACTCATCATTTTCCCTAACAGTCCTCTGCTGAAACCCCGAGGTCTTGCCCTACCCCGCAACACAGAACCTCCTCCTGCTTTAATGAAACAAAATGAATGGCATTGCTTCTCAGAACAAGCTTCTCTGCTGAGGAAGAAGAAGGACATGACATTTATCTGCAGGCTTCTTTCCATCTTCTGGCTTATTGGTGAAAATGTGCTTCCAAGGCCTTGAGTCTCCCTCACTTGCCTATTTATTACTCAAGCCCTTTTGGGCAAACACTGACTGAGAAAACCAGAGTCTCCGTGGAGTTCAGCCAGGTTTGGACTGCCCACTAGATTTGTTGCAGCTCCCGTACAGCTGGCACAGGGGAGTCCATGCCTCAGCTCAGCCCTCATCCCTGGGGAGGCTGAGAAAATTGGAGATGCTCAGATAGGAGGTGATGGTGGCAGTAGCTGGGATGGGAGCCATCTCTGGGACAGTGCCAGCCTGGGAAGAAAGGCAAGTGGCCAGAGCTGGAGGGTCTGCGAGGATGAGCAGATCCGGAGTGGTGCGTAAACACATGATCATATGCTTCATGGAAAATGGATGAAAACATCCTGAAAGTACTTTAAAAGTGACAAAAAAGGAAAAAAGTACACATGAGAGAATTCTTTCAGCTACTGCTGATATTTTTCTGGATACTTTTGGATGTCATTTCTACTTTTTTCAAAATGTGATCACATTTATTTTTGTTTCACCCCCACCCCTCAAATGTCATAAAAGCCAAAAAACTTGATATTCCCAGAATTAGAACACTTAAATTTAAATTTATACTTACTTTTTCATGGACCTGTATTTGAAAAGCAAAACTTCAAAATTATTGGAATAAAATATTGAAGAATAGTTTTATTATTTCAGACAGGAAAGGATTTCTTAATCAGAAGACAAAAGCACAATTCATACAGAAAAAGAAGTGACGTTAAGATGTTTAAATTCTGTGTATCAAAATTAAAAGATAATCCATTGACTGGAAAAAAGATATTTACCATGCATATAACCAGAAAGGTCTAAGATCCCAAATATGTAAAGAATAGTAACAAATCAGAAAAAACCCAGACAACGCAATACTAAAATGAACAAAGGATATAAAGGGGCAAATGACAGAACAGGAAAACTGAATGGCAAATAAACCTAACCAGTATTCAAAGAAATGCAAAAATAAAATGTGTTACCATAGCATACCCATCATACTGGCAAAAAGTGAAAAACCTGACCATATCTTATGCTAGTGAAGGTATGGGGAATAAGAGTATGAATTGGTGGAGTGAGTTTGTAGTGCAATTCTTCAGTCTGTTAAGCTGAAACACTACAACATTGCAATTTCATTTCTGGACACATATCCTAGAAAACATTTGAACCTTTGTGCCTGGAGTTAGATGTGAGAATGCTCATTGCAGCACTGATTGAAATAGTGAAAAATTGAAAACAACCTTTGTGTCTGTCTATGGAAGAATCAAGACATTGCAGAATAATTATAAAATAGAATTAAAACAAATGAATTAGAGCATAATGTTGCATAGAAAAGCAATTTGCATAACAATATGCATAAAATTTATTTCAAGTTAGAAAACACACAAGAGTACTATATATATGGTTCGTGATTCAATATATAATAAAAATGTAAAGATAGTGTAAGAGTAGATAACATGCAAAGCTCATTATGGTGGCGACCTTTAGAGACAAAAGTAGGAGATTGGGATTGGGGGTTTTCAGGGCCTTCTACTATATGGCAGGTTTCATTTCTTTCAAATAAGAAAATGAACCAAACATGACAAAAATCTTAAAATTTCTTGAATTTGGTTGGTTGCTGATTTGGGGTTTATAAAAAGATACTCTGTTTTTCTGTATGGTTGGAGACTTCATGCTAAAAACACTTATAAAAGAAAATATCTGAAAGAAAAATTGTAAGCTTAATATAATTTAAATAGAAAATTTTAATTTAATTTAAGTGTAAACTAAAGTTATATTCAGAAGCACTCATTGGAAATGGTTGGAAAAAATCCCATCACGTATAAAATGCTAAGATTTTTATTTATAACCCAAAATAATAGAGATCTGTCAACTTGATAAGAGTCTGCAGAATGATTCTACATGCAAAAGGAAAACAAAAAAGCAATAGAAAGGAAATGAACAGGGCTTACTTTAATAGATAATCTGATTAGAATGCCTGTCGCAGTATTTATTGATGTTGCTGATGTTTGCCAGTATCTGTGTAAAGAGGAGTATTAGGCAGGATGTAGTTTTAGTGGTTGTCACAGAGAACCAAAATAAAAGTAGCTTAAACAAGGGAAAAGTCTGTTTCTCTCTCATTTGTAGTCTGAATATAAGCAGTTCAGGACTGAAACAGTAGCTTCACAGTGTCAGGGACCTGGACCCCTTCTGTCTTGTTTCTCTGTTGTTCTCAACACACAGCCTCCTCTTTTGGCCTCCAAGATGGCCACTCCAACTGTCACCATCATGTCCACATTTCATTCAATAGGAAGGAGGTACAAAGAAAGTGGAGGGCATGCTTCTTCCTTGTAAGAACATGACTAGTGAGTTGCCCCATCAGTTCTGCTCATATCCATGGCTACATCTGGCAGCAAGGGAGGTTGAGAAAGATAGTCTTCATTCTGAGTGTCATGTAGACCACCCAAACTCAAGAGATCTCATTCTAAGCACAGAAAGGGAAAATGAATACTGGGAAACAACTAGGCATCTCAGCTCAAGTGGCAAAAATCATTCTTTAACAGTTGGTAAAAAATTCTTCTTAAGGAGGGAAGTGCTTTGTGTAGGGAAATACCTTTATGAGTCATTTGGGTATGAAAATACAAGCAGGGCAAAGACTAGGAAACGAAGGTAGAAATAAAAGGAGTTTGGATGCTTCTCCTCATAGGTAAAGGGAGGTATGTGGATTTTTTTTTTTTCCCTACAAAGAGGGAGAGAGGGAGGAATATCAAATTACTTGACAGAAGTCTGGACTCTAAACTTTTATCAAGTCTGCCACTGGAAGAAAGGCTCTGTGAGGTTGGGTTTTATGTACTGATGTGTGTGGAAATCTAGGAAAGGGCTGAGTTTCTGTGTGAGCTGGTATCCTGCGTGACAAGGAGATTGCTTGTGAAAGTAAACAGTTCAGAAATGGAAATACTGTGAATCACCCCTCAGCTCTCCATTGGCTTTTTGTCCTTGAACCCAATTTTGGAAGAGTTATTTCCCAAGAGTCTTCTAGATTTTCATAGTGAATGAAGCCCTGGCAGGCCTCTTTTATGTCTTCCATATACTCCTGAGTTCTATGAAGAACGCAACCCAGGCTCCAGCTGTAGGCTTTGCTAAACTCAGTCTGATCTTAGGGGAGTCCATTCACCCTCTCCATCCAAGCTTCTCTTACCACTGAGACAGTGTGTAACACCATCCTCCATACGAGAACACTGGATGAACGTCATAAGATTTGTTTGAGAATTTTGGTGAACATAGTCACAAAGAAGTCTAAACTCTTAAATGCTGGCCAAGACTTTGAAAGTTCTCTAAAGATTGACTCTGGTATTTTAGAAAGTTAGTATTTTGTGGCATAAGCTTAAAAATTATGTTTAAATTGTTAATATTTTAAAAAGTCTTTGTATCTCAAAGACTCAGCTAAATGATATTCACTCGTTCATTCACTATGACAAGTGTTGTCACAAGCATTACATGTATTAAAGATAACACAATGCATTAAATGTGGCCTTTGCCTTCATGGAGCTTTTCATTAATTGATTGATTCATTCATTGATTCATCAAATATTTACTGAGTACCTGCTATGTGCCTGCCACTGGGCTCAAAACAGCCCAGTGGGGAATGAGATATACCGTGGGTGAGGCAGACATAGAAATCAATAATCACAAGATAGTGGGATGTATGCTATTGAAGAGGAAAACTTAGGTGCTGTGATTGTTGATAGCAAATATATGACTTTTAAAGCCAATCATTTGTGGGATCTTTAAGATGAAAAAAACTGCAGATTGTGAGAGCCTTCCCAGTTTTCAAAGCATCTGTGATTTCTCTGGTATTGTTTACAGAACAGAGTCTGAGAAAAATCTTTCTTGCTAACAAACCAGAATTTAGTTTATAATTAGACAAGAGGACTCAACAACCAGGGGTGATGGAACATTGCCGATAATCTTAGAGAGGACCAAGGGAAACAGTGTAAAATTAACTTAAATTTTGAGGTTTTAAAGATGTTCATTTGTTTTCCATGGAAACCAAGGTCAGCCCACCTCAGAGACTGGGTATTTATAGGTGGAATTATTTGTTGTATATTTCACCTGCTTTAATCACAAGTAGTGACTATTAAACACTTACTATATGCCAGGTAGTGCTAGATGCTTTATATACATTGTCATTTTTTTTCTCTCTTAAAGATAATAATGGGGATAGGGATGCATGTGTTGGATTCAAGATTTTGCCTGATTCTGCCTCTGTGTAACTATTTCATCAAAAGGATTTCTGGTAACTTAAATTATTGATTCCTAGTCTCACTGAGGCACAACACTAATTGGCATCACTTTGGTTGTGTAATGAGAGACTACATTTGAATCGCACCTGTTTTTTCCCTGCTGAACATTTATATATACAGAATGGAAGCAACAATTAACTGTGGGAGAAAAATTGACTATATAAGTATTTTTCTATCTAGTCTAGGCTTTTTGAAGTGCAGTCAAACAATTTATTAAAGAAACCGTTTCTTTTACCTTGCTGTTCTTGTCAATCCAAAAAGGAAAAGAAAAGGTATAAAAGTAGACATCAGCTTCTAGGCTTAGAAGGAGATGAAAAAATATTTGTAGCTTTATTAAGGCTGTTGGAGTTATTTCCTCTGCCGCATGGTGTGTGTTTTTTTTGTGAAATTTCCTCATCTTGCTTTCTTAGCTCATGAAACACCAGTTATACTGCTGTGTTTGAGTCAACCTTTCTTGAGGAAATCCTTTTATTTATTTTTAAATTCAATTCATTTAAACTCAAAATGAAGCAAAAAGAAAAATTCTACCATTTCTCCTGCTCCCCACCTTCCACCTCTGGCAACTACCAGTATGTTCTCTGTGTCTATGAACTTATGCCTCCCCCCAGGTATATTTTTATTTATTTATTTTAATTTTTATTGGCATATATTTTATTTGTACATATTATATTAGTTTCAATTGTACAACATAGTAATTCAAAATTTGTAAAGAGTATACTGCACTGAAAGTTACTATAAAATACTGACTATATGCCCTGTGCTGTGCAATGTGTCCTTGTGGCTTATTTATTTTATACATAGTAGTTTGTACCTCCTAATACCCTACCCCTGTCATGCCCCTCCCCTCCTTCCTTCTCCTTTTTGGTAACCACTAGGATGTTCTCTATATCTGTGAGTCTGTTTCTTTTTTGTTATATTTTTAGATTCCACATAAAAGCGATAACCTATACTGTCTGTCTTTCTCTGTCTGACTTGTTTCACTTAGCATAATACCCTCAAGGTCCA
Source organism: Camelus bactrianus (assembly GCF_048773025.1). Lineage (NCBI taxonomy): Eukaryota > Metazoa > Chordata > Mammalia > Artiodactyla > Camelidae > Camelus > Camelus bactrianus. The sequence goes on along the minus strand of NC_133550.1, from coordinate 35,397,274 downwards.
TCCAGTGTTTTTGCAAATGGCAAAATTTCCATCTGTTTTTGGCTGAATAATATTCCATTGTAAGTATATACCACATCTTCTTTATCCATTTATCCATTGATGAAAACTTAGGTGGCTTTCATATCTTGGCTGTTATGAAAAATGCCACAATGAACATTGGGGTTCATATATCTTTCTGAATTAGTATTTTTATTTTCTTTAGATATATACCCAGGAGTGGAATTGCTGGCTCATATGGTAGTTCTATTTTTAGTTTTTTTGAGGAACCTCCATACTATTTTCCATAGTGGTTGCACCCATTTACATTCCCACCAATAGCGAGCAAGAGTTCCCTTTTCTCCACATTCTTGCCAACACTTGCTATTTCCAGTCTTTTGATAATAGCTATTCTAACAAGTGTGAGGTAATATCTCATTGTGGTTTTGATTCACATTTCCCTCATGAGTATGATGTAGAGCATCTTTTCACGTACCTGTTGGTCATCTGTATGTCTTCTTTGGAAAAATGTCTATTCAGATCTTCTATCCATTTTTTAGTCAAATTGTTTGTATTTTTGCTGTTGAGTTGTGTGAGTTTTTTGTGTATTTTAAATATTATCCCCTTATCAGATATACGATTTGCAAATAAATTCTCCCATTCAGTAGGTTGATGGTTTCCTTTTCTGTGCAGAGGATTTTTAGTTTGATACAGTCACTCATTTATTTTTGCTTTTGTTGCTTTTTCTTTTCTTGTCAGATTCAAAAAATCATTTCTAAGACCTATGTCAAGGAGCTTACTACCTGTATTTTCTTCTGGCAGTTTTTAAGTTTCAGATTTTACATTTAAGTCTTTAATCCATTTTGAGTTAATTTTTGTGTGTGGCTTAAGATAGTAGTCCACTTTCATTCTTTTGCATATAGCTGTCTAATTTTCCCAATACCATTTATTGAAGAGATTGTCCTTTCCCCATTGTGTATTCTTGGCTCCTTTGTTATATATTATTTGACCATATAAGCATGGTTTTATTTCTAGGCTCTCTATTCTGTTTAATTGATCTATGTGTCTGTTTTTAATGCTGACACCATGCTGGGTTTTTTTTTTTTTTCTGTTTTAATTACTATAGCTTTGTAATTCGGTATGAAATCAGGGAGTATAAAACCTCCAGCTTCATTCTTCTTTCCCAAGGTTGCTTTGGTGTTTTATGATTTCATACAAATTTTAGGACTGTTCTATTTCTGTGAAAAATGCCGTTGGAACTTTTGATAGGGATTTCATTGGATTTGTGTATTGTTTTGGGTAGATATACATTTTAAAACATTATTAATCTTCTAATCTATGAGCATGGACTATCTTTGCATTTATTTGTTTCTTCTTCAATGTCTTTCATTAATGTCTTGTAGCTTTCAATGTACAGGTCTCTCACCTCCTTTGTTAAATTTTTTCCTAGATATTTTATTCTTCTTGATGCAATTGTAAATGGATTGTTTTCTTAATTTCTCTTTCTGATAGTTCATTATTAGTGTATAGAAACATAACAGATTTTTATGTATTAATTTTGTATCCTGCAACTTTCCTGAATTTATTTATTAGTTCTAACAATTTCCTGATGGAGTTTTTAGGGTTTTCTGTATATAATATCTTGTCATCTGCACATAATGACAGTTTTATTTCTTCCTATCCTATTTGGATGCCTTTTATTTCTTTTTCCTGCCTAATTGCTCTGGTTAGGAATACTATGTTGAATAAAAGTGGCAAGAGGGGGCATCCTTGTATTGCTCATGTTCACTGTTGAGTATTATGTTAGCTGTAGGTTTGTCTGTATGGCCTTTACTGTGTTAGGAAACATTCCCTCTATGCCCACTTTGTTGAGAGTTTCTTTCTTTCTTTTTTAATCAAAAATGAGTGTTGAATTTTGTCAGATGCTTTTTCTTCATCTATTGAGATGTTCAAATGATTTGTTTTGTTTATGTGAAGTATATTTGGAGTTTCCTAGATAATATGCTTCATGAAGGTAGGAAATGCATCAGTCTTGTGCACTGTTGTACACCCAGTCACTGGCACAGAGCAGGGTCTCAGTGAATATGCATCTAGTGAAAGATTGAATGAATTAGGGTGAAGTGGAAACGGCTTGTGCTTATAAGTACACTTTTTCCTCATCACATTATGCACAAAGATTACTGATTTGGAATTACAGTACATTGTACCTGAGGCTACAATGTAATATTACATTGTAATATATTCTTCTAATATTATTTTGTACCTGAGTATGATGTCTTCTATTTTTGGAGAAACCAAGGAATCTGAACCCTCTTCACACCCTCACTGGTCTGATTGATAGTCACAGGCTCTTTTTTTCTGCTATTGCCAAATATCTGTTTGATTTTTAATATTCCCTCCTCCATCTTACTTTCGCTTTTCAGGAGGAAGAAGATAAACTCCAGGTATGATTATAATTTTAGAGTTTATATGTTGTTGCTATAGTCACATTTTCTCATTTTATCACATAGATAGTAGCTTTGGTTTTCAGTACAGTTCACTCAGCAATTAATCCCAGGAAAGCCCACATTTGCAAAGAGCTGGTTTAGTGTTATGCTAAACAGCAATGCTTTAACAAACTATCCATTAATGGAAAAGCCCACAATTAGTTGTATTTGATCATTGGCAATAGGTTCACAGAGATGATACTACCAAAGTGATTCATAGAGACTGGTATTGAAATCTTAATTTTTTAATCAATTAGGAAAAAATGTTAACAAACCAGGTGTTCAGTACTATAGATATGGAATAGCAAAATCAGCAAGAATGGGAGAAAATTCCAAGGATTTTCTTCAGGAGAAGAAAATGAAAGGAGGTGGCATCGATGAAATTAAACTCAGCAATTAAAACTCAGTGAGTAATGATCTAACTTTCTTTATGAAATAATGCTGGGCCTTGTTCTGATGATAATCTGATTCTCTTGGATAAATACAGTTGCAGGAAAGGATAATGCTTTGAAAGTGGGCTTTATTGAAATAACAAAGCATTCACTCTTTTCAGCTTCATCAACGGTATCTGATTCCCAAATCTGATACAGACACACTCCCTTCCTTTGTCTGGAGACAGGAAAGAGGGGGATGGGCTGACAACATCCTAAGTCTAAAGTAATTTATCATTCTGCAGTGAGATGTGTCTCCCCAAAGTGTCACCTTGTCCTATATTCTGCCAGTATAATGGTTGATGATGAATCATTATAGTCGGAGTATGAATTTATTTCTGAAACATAAAACTCCAAAGATTGTATAGATACTCAGCTCATCTTTACCTGTTGTCCCTGTCCTGCTTGTAAGACACCACCCTGAGGGGCTTATATCCAAGGTGTAGAGTCTGATTGGTAGGGCTGGACCAGGGTAGAAATTTGCCAGACATGTTATAAGCAATACTCTTAAAAGCTACAGGCTGCACGGTCCAGGAAGAAAGACTTCAACCACTCCTACAGAAATATCACCGAGATATCGAATCCAGAATGAGCAGATTTAAATCTCAGGCCAGAAACTCAAGTGTGTGAAAAATAGTTCTATTTTCCATTTTGCCAAGCTGCCAAGAAATTAAATTTTGGTCAGTGCTGGAACTCTGCCCTGGTATTGTGTCAAGAGCTCACACATAGTCAAAGCTTCGCCGTTGGGCTGCCCTCTGTCCCAGCCTGCAGGGGCCCTGCAGCTCGGTTGCTTCTGTGCCACATTCAGGGCACCTGAATCTTTGGCAAGATTTGGAACTGCTGGACTCAGAGCCCAAACTTTCTAGAGAACCCTTGAAACTATTCCCTCAGAAGTCCTCCCAACACTACCCAAGGCAGAGTGGGGAATGAGTTCTCACTAAGCTTCTTCCACTTTCCAGTCTTGGAAGGATTCTTCCCTCTCAAGCACTAAGTGCTAGAAGAACCCATAGGCAGAGTAACAGTCACTGGGGCACTAGCAATGCGGGGGAACGTGCATGTGTTCACACGGGCACCCACACACACAAATATACACACAGACAGAAACTCTGAAAAGAACTGATATTATAAAAATAATTAATAAAAATAAAAATAATTATAAAAATAATTAATACCATATGATATCACTCATATGTGGAATCTAAAAAAAAACATAAATACAAAACAGAAACAGACTCATAGACATAGAATACAAACGTGGTTGCCAAGGGGGCGGGGGGTGGGAAGGGACAGACTGGGATTTCAAAATTTGTAGATACTGTCAGGCATATGCAGAACAGATAAACAAGATTATACTGTATAGCACAGGAAAATATATACAAGATCTTGTGGTTGCTCACAGCAAAAAAAAAAAAGTGACAATGAATATATGTATGTTTGTGTATAACTGAAAAATTGTGCTCTACACTAGAATTTGACACAACATTGTAAAATGACTATAACTCAAAAAAAAGTTAAAAAAATTAATCAAAAGTAAAAAAAAATCTAAATTTAATTGGATTTCTTTTTACTGATGTTATGGGTTAGTATTATTTCTGTTTTGAATTATGTTCAGAGGCTGGTAGTCTTGGCACCATATTCCTCTCAGTCTGGGTCTCTAAATATCTTAATCTCATCCAGAAGGCACACTTCTTTCTCTACTCTCAGGGTACCTGTAAAATCTCCTTGAAGAGGGCTGTCCTCCAGCAGCTTCTGCTTTCATCTCAGCTGCATGGGCTTGTGTGTGACAAAGAAAGGAAATATATAAGATCTACCTGTTGCTTAGAGTGGTGGCCTTTTTGGAGGGAGACTGGAGAGCAGAGGGACAACACAGGCAAAGCATCATTCCATTCCTGCTGCCCTGGTTGTGGTTAGAAGTGATAAATGTCAAGACAGAAGCCAAATTTGAAAACCCATTTGTATTCAGTTCTTTTGGGACCAAGGCAAGGAATTAATAACTGCCAGGTTAATGGGGGCTTGTGGGATGCATGTTTATGGATGAAACTCACAACTATTTTTTTCTGCCAATTTTATTTCAAACAAGGATGGTATTTCTTTCATTTGTCTTGGTTAGAGAAAGAGATCTTCCACATTAATTTTTTTAACACCTTAGATATATTCCTTTAAGAAACAAAATATTTAGTTATTTTCTGGTGTGTTTGCCATTTGAACTGGAATTTTTTTCCTAAAATATTTTCTGTTCTACACTGCCTTTAAAAAAAAAATTTACTTTTGGTAGGAGGCGGAGATTAGGCTTAATTAATTATTTATTTATTTTTAAAAATGGCAGGACCCAGGACCTCCTGCATGCTCAGCATGCACTCTACCCCCTTACCCTGCCTTTTAAATGGAGGGTGCAAGGCATAATTTACCTCTCTCTGTGGCTCTTGAACACTCATTCTTCCCTGGCCTGTAATACTAAGTGCATTTCTCATACTTTGGGGAGTGCTTTTGTCTCTTGCATTGCTGCTGCCTCTCACTTTGCTCTTAAGTTCTTTTCTGGTTTGCTGATGAGCATATGCTCTTAGTGGGGAAACCAAGCGACCACAACTGGGGAAGATACCTACCAAATAACAATGAATAAGGCTCTGGACTGGGATCTATGCCCAGCTTTAGTGCAGGGGCTCTGTGGCAGCCATTTTAATACATAATCACCTTTTATTGAGGACAGTCTATTAAATAAATGTTAAGCATGGTACTTGGTGTCCTAAATAAAACTTCACGAGACACTAAGACATAGATACTATAATCTCCTTTTTACTAATGAGCAAGAAGACCCAGAGCAGTTAAGAAAGTTGCCCAGTGATGCCCAATGTAGTCACAGATCTAAGACTTTACACAAATATTTCAAACTATGGGTCCTGCTACTCGTTGGTAGGTCATGAAATCAATCTAGTGGGTTAAGACCAGTGTTTTTTTAAATTACAGTAAATAAATAGAACATATCAGAATAGATGACACATAGAAAGCCTAAGAACTTTTCTGCAAACTGCATTTTGGTTATGTATCTGTGAATGTGTGTGTGAATACTGTGTTGTGATATGAAATTTATTTACTACTGTGGGTCACAGTCCAAAATATCTGAAAAACTCTGTTCTCCAGGGCACTACTCCAGAGGAGAGGTTGTTAGAAATGTGATTTAGGGAAACATGGCTGACACTAGGACTCTTTACAACCAAAGCAGATGAGGTGAATGGCCTAATATTTATTGCAGAAAAGTTAGAATTTCATTATAAAACTATGTACATAAAACTATTGATGAAGCATTTAGAATATTTGCTTGAATCAAAGAGGCCTTCAGGAACCATTCCAAGTAACCATCTAAGTCATTTAAGACCTTCATGGTTAATAGACACGAGTTTACCGTAAAGGATAATAGCTGTAATTTATTCAGAATTTATGTTAGGTCCTGTTCTAATTTTTTTTACACACAGAATCTCTTTCAACCTTTGTAACAACTTTGTGAGGTTGGTATTACCCACAGCTTAAGATGAAGTCTGGGATGCAGAAAACATGACTGATTTGAATTCAAGTTGATTTCTGCATCATCAGGTCTAATTTAGAGGGAAGGATAGCAATACTCTATCTCCCCTCAGAATCTTTTAACAACTTAACTTTTTTTCTGATGGAAAGTTTTTCTCTGAATCTAATTTAAATTGCTCATGTGGCAGTTGAAGCCCTTTTTCTCTTTGTCTCCTTTGTGGCTGCAGAGAACAGCTGGTCACCATCCCACTGACAATGATGCGTCGTCAAGGAGGGGACAGTAATTGTCCTGCTTCAGAAATGACAATCTCAGCTCCTTGAACTATTTTTCCTTGGTCCTATTTTCCCCCAACCCTTCAATTAGTTCTTTGTTTCTTGCCCAGTCCTTTGAGGACAGCTCCACATCTTAACTCCTTACCAGCAATGGATGTGGGACAGGGTGAAGTTCCGGCACTTCTAGTTTATGTTCCTTTTAATTTCTCTAAAATGAGCATCACATGGCTGACTCCTAACCTGCAGTCAGCCTCAGTAACCCCTTACAGCCCCTCCCAGATCCCTCCACACCCAGATCTTAGCTTCCTATGTGTCTGCTCACAACTGCAGAGGACACCCAGACTTCTAGTGACCTTCATTTCATTTTGTGTTAAAATTTGTCCCAGTCTCTGTACCTCTGCCTCTCTCCTTGTAATGCCCTTACCCCATTCTCCAAATATCCTCACAACTTCCCCATCTTTAAAGGCACTGCTCAAAGGCTCAGCCCTTCCTGATGACCAGGAGGATGGACTCTCCCGCACCTCTGGCCAGCTGCATACCTTTTCTGTTTCTCTCTATTTCTGCCTCAGAATCTTTGTGTACATACATCATTTATTAAAAAATTTAATTTGCAGTTTAATTTTTAAAATAGGCAGTACATGCACATAATATACAAAAGGCACACAGAGAAAACATTTTCCCAATACCTTGTTCCTCAGATGCAGGCAACCTGTGTTATCAGTTTCATATATATAATTCCAGACATAGCCTGTGTATCTAATTTGTGATCATATGTGTTTAACAACTACACACATTTTCCTGTACTTTCTTTTCAATTAGTAATATAGCTCAGATACCCTTCCATTATGAGCTAATAAAGAGCCTCCCCCATCTTATTTATGGCTGCATAATATTCCATTCTATGGCTGTACCCTAATTGATTTCACCAATCCCTGCTAAAGGACATTTGATTTTAAGAGGAGAAGCTTTAGAATCAGACTACTTTGGTAGAATTCTTACTAGAATTATTAGCTATGTAATGTTTGGCAACTTACTTCTCTGTGCCTCTGTTTTCTCATCTGTAAAATAGGAATTACAATAGTACCTCCTTCCTAGTGTTGTTGTGAGGATTAAATGTGTTAATCAATGTAAAGTACTTAGAATAATGTGTGGCACATGGTAAGCTCTTAATAAATGTTAGTTGTTGATTGAGTTGTTTCCCAAGTTTTGCTATTGCATTCTATGCTGCAGTGAATAACCTTGAACTTAGGAGTGATGTCCAAATATTTAACAACGCTTACAGCACAAGTGCTGGCCAGTCAGAACAAGGCTAGCCATAGTGCTGAAGTGTGATCCTGGGGCCCTTGCAGTATTAAGCGTTACCTCCCGAGGTGCCGGGTTGCAGCAAGGTCTGGAGATTTGGGGGTAGGGGCTGGATGACAGGGCAGCAGTAGGATACCTAGCAGGCTTAGGTCAGCAGTGTTTACCAATGAGTAAGTAATAATTTCAATATTTTAACAATCTGTACAGCAGTTCTGGAGCATACCAGGGGAATTTAGCTGTGTTCAAACATCATTTCACACATCTGTGCATATATCTTTTAGAATGAATTCCTGGAAGTAGAATTGCTAGGTAAAACTTATGCACACTTGCAATTTGTCCTACTTGGAGGTTGTACCTATTTACACCCCATCAACAATGACAAAAGTGCTTGTTTCTTCACCCTCACTGACATGATATGTTAGTGAACTTTTTAGCTTTACCCGTCTGTTGGGTGAAAAATGATATCTCAGTATGGTTTTAATTGGCATTTCTATTATGAGTGAGTTTGAATGTCTTTTTACGTGTGTAATGATCATCTGTTTCCTTTTTTATTGTCCATCTTTTTGTATGCTTTACCCATTTTTCTTTTGTGTCGTTGATCCTTTTCTTATTGATTTGTAGGAGTTCTTCATGTTATCATATGACATTCATTCTTTTAAACTGTAGAGATTTATTGGTTACCTACAGCAGCCTTGGTGCTGTGCTAGGACTAGGGATACAGAGTTTGAAAACAATCTCAGTACTTAAACCTTCAAGGAGTCTACAGACTAGTGAAGAAGACAGATTAAAGACATAAACCATTGCAATGAAGAATGAACAGTGCTTTGAGGGAGTGAGCATAGGGTGCTTTGAAGGGACAGAGGAGAGATAATATTCATGTAGACTGTGTCTGATTAGGGATCTGCAAAGGGTGTACAAAGCCTTTGAGTAGCAGATGCTTAATAAATGCTTGTTCTATGTGTAAAGATGGATGTTTTAAATACCTGGTTGACTCCTCTGTTTCAGACTCATTTTGAAGAAAACCAGCATTATGATTTCGTCATATGTGATTCTATTCCATGGTCATGACCTGTATCTAGCCCCTGAAACACCACCACTGTAAAGCTCTATAAATATACCTTCCTGATGGCAAGTAGCTTTGTCTCCATTGAAGACAGATAGCTTACCATTGAACTATCAGCTAAATTTCCCAAACAGAAGGAGGCTTTTCCAAATATAATGTGGACCTCGTCCCCAAATGTGATCCTTTGTTCTACCACTAATAATCTTTTTTAGCAACCTCTGGGTTTTAAATGCAGGTTGGACATAATATAACACTCAGGTCCAACACTGACCTTCATCTTTCTATTGTATCTTTTATTTCCTTTATTGAGAACCTGCTGTGAATATTTCACATCTAATTAACCCGTATAGTAGCACACGGCATTAAATGGGTCATCCTATTTTAAGACCATTTTTTATGAATTGAATGCAGTTTGGACAATCCACTCCAGCTGGGGCTGGAACAATTGAGCACAAGCCTTGGGCAGAACAAAAGTTCTAAACAGATTCTCTTATGTATTGTTCTGGTGCATGGCCGACTTTTGAAATGCTGTATGTCATAAACCCTCTAAGCAGCTTGTACTTTATCCACCGAGGCTGAGAGTCACCACTTCAGCTCTCAGCAGTGCCAAAGGAAAGAATTCCACTTTCTTATCAGGAAGAGTTCACGTTGTCTGAATTCATAGACTGGACCAGCTACAGACTTTGTGGGGCTCAGTGGCAAATGAAAATATAAGGACCTTTTTTTCCTAAAAAAAATTAAGACTTTCCAAAGAATGATGGCAGAGTTTTAAATAAAACATAGAGTCTTCTAAGTGAAGGTCCCTGTGTGACTGAACAGGTCCCATGCCCATGAAGCAGCCCCGTTAACGGACTGCAGGACACTACAGTGGCTCAGCACAGCACAGCTAATCCCTCCATCAGACCCTTGGAACCACAGATGTGGAAGGAAGCTTGGCTCTCATCTGGTTTAATATCCTCATCTTACATGTAGGGATACTGAGGCTTAAAGAGATGGAGTTGATTAAGTGCCAAACATAACTGGACAGAGGCAGAACCAGACCTATAATCATAGACATAATATGACTAAAATACGTGCAGAAGAGAGGTCCAGATTACTTGTCATGCCCCCAAATTTATACCTTTCCCCTACTGTAAAACCGTGACTTACATTCCACTATTTTAGTAGCTAATTTTGTGTACCTATGAGAGTTTTACCACATTCCCATCAACATTTTTCCACTAGAGAAACTAAATGGGATGTGTGTCCATTCTTTTTTCCCTTGGTTTCCTTCTCCACCAAATTATGTGGAGAATCTAAGTCCGTGGGCACTGATTCATTGATCTTTTTGACTGATTGGTGCTTTTCAAACTTTCTAAACTTTGACCTGACAACTGTGTTATACTGAAATCTGGATTTCATCAATACACACATACATAAGTGAAACAAGAACTACTTAATGTGCTTAAGTACATTAATCAGTACTTACCTTTCTACTTGCAAAGGAAATATTTGTTATGCTATTACATATATATATATATACATTTATATATATATATACACACACATATATACTATTTCACTGAAAAGAAACAAATGTTGATCGTGACCAACTAAATTGATTTCATGAACCACGATGGATCATACCACACAGTTCAGAAAACCCTGCTTGAATGCCCATGTTGCTTCTCTCCTGGGAAGGGTAGGTGAGGAGTGGAGGCACCTCTGAGGAAATCTTCTCTAGAGAAAAGAACGACTAAGGCCACCATGTGCTGGCAAATAGGCAGGAAATAGACACATTTGGATCCTACTGGGGATATACAAATTGGCACAGTCTTTCTGAAAGCAATTTGCTAGAATCTTAAATATATGTTCACTCTGACTCAGTAATTCCACCTCTAGAAAACCTAGCCAAGGAAATAATCATAGATAAGCCAAAGATTTAGCTAAAGGGGATGATCATTGTAAAATCATTTATAATGGAGGAAAATTAGAAACAATTCAAAAGTTAAACAGTAGGATTGGTTAAACAAGGGCATATATCTATGAACTGGAGTAGTACACTGCCATTAAATTTTATACATGTAATGAAATATTTAGTAATATCAAAATATTTATGATGCATTAAATGAGAAAAGCAAATTCAAAGCAGTATATACCTCATGATACCATTTTTTAATGAAAAGAGAAGACTTGGATGTATCTATTTTTCATTAAAAAGTTTGGAAGAAAACATCAAAGTTTTGATAGCATAGTCTATGAATCTATGGGATTATAGGAATATAGATGAGTTTTATTTTCTTCTTTATCTTTTCTGCAGTAACCATTATTACTTGTGTTATTAAAAACAACAACAACAACAACAACAACAAAGGACTCCTCTAAAAAAGAGAGGGGCAAGGAAGATACAGAGAGCAAAGTGAATTTGATCTAGGATGAGTGGAGAAACTCATTTGAGCCTTCCTAAGTAAAATATGGTAGTGTTTTATCTTATGGGTTACATATTCCATAAAACAGGTTGTAAATACTTTCTTTTTAAAAAGTTTGATCATTAAGATTGGCCATCCAAGTTCAGATGAAGCTTCAGTTGCATTCTTCAACATCTATAGGAGGATTATCTCTTCCGTGTAGACCCAGTGACCTTCAATGAGTCACCTAGAATAGCTGAATGCAGAGATGGGTGGAGTCCCTGTAGGGTTTCTAGCTTCTGGAAGATTTCACATCCTGTGGGGACTGCCAGATGCTTCCCTTTGATGTTTTTATACCATACATTTTCATGTGACACTTCATGTTGATCTTCACAATAGCCCTATGAGGTAGGCATTCTTTTCCCATTATTTTATTATTTGGGTGGGGGAGGGGGGAGAAAATTAAGACCCAGAGATTGACTTGCTCAGGCTATATGGCAAGACAATTTAGGACTTAAACCCAGGCCCCTGTCTTTAACACCTGTGTTTTCAGCACTACCCCTACCATGTTGCCCTAAGTCTTGGAAACCTTCTGAAAGCACAGCTTCTTGAGCGTTGTGTGCCTAACCAGAGAAAAGACATTATTCAAGGCTATAGCGTAAGGACCACTGCAGACACTTTCTGATAGATTGATTCAATGTGGGGGCAGAGATTTATTCTCACAACCAGGCCTGAGCCAATAGGGAAAGAAGCCAGCTTGATTATCCAGGCTTTTCCTCCTTTCCTTCCTTTGTGCATTTCAGTGTCCCCTGTGGTCAGCACCCTGTGAACATGAGTGCCTTGGCTCTGTTCTCTGACTGTGGTGATCACCCAAGCCTCTCAGTCCTTGGCTAGGTTGCACCCCCCTGCTACACCAACATTCAAAGTTTACCTGTTTACCCATTTGCTTCAGGATCTTTTATAGTCCCTGGTCTGGGATGAACTCATTCGTTAGGGTTGAGGGGAGAAATTTTCAAAAAAGAGAGGGATTGTGGAGAAGATATGAAGCCAACTCATTAATCAAGAAATAATGTCGATGAATGGACATCTTTTTTGGCAGAATGGCTTTCCTACTACAGAGAATACCATACCAGAGTTGGTCACTAACAATATGTTAATGACTTCCTTCATTTATATTCCATTCAGCAATTAATTAAAATAACTCAGTACTGATAAGCATTTCATAGAATAAATATTTTGATCTCACTTTGCCTGAGTTGATAGTGGAACAAAGTATAGGAGAAAAAATATATCAGCTTTGGAGAAAATGAACTTAAGTTTAAAGCCCAGCTTTCTTGTTTTGTTGAGTCATTGAATATCTAAATCTTAGTTTCCTCATTTAAAAAATGGAGAAATACTTCTTAGCTCCTAAATTGTAAGGATAATATGTAAGAAGTCCTCATTCCCCCAATGGTGTGCTGAGTCAGCTTGCTCTGGGTCACAAGAGCCAATTTTGTAATTTGAGCTAGTTGTAAATGTAGCCACTATTAAAAATTAAATTATATAAGCTTATAATTAAATACATTTTTAAAACAAAGGCAATAAATACTTAAAACTGATAACATCCTAATTATTTTACTACATTTTACAATTATCTGTGCTTTCACGAACATGTGACTTATGCTGTTGTGCGAAGCAGTAGGTGCTGTCGTGGCCAAGGGGTTTGCTATCCTGGGAATAAAGCCTGTCCAAAGAATGTAATCCTCCTTAGGTTTAAACACTGTTTGTTTTTACCAAAGTGGCCATTAGCATTGTTTGCTTTTTTACAATCATGTGGATACAAAAAAAGTAAAAGAAATTTGTCAACTGTCTAAAAAAAAAATAGGCTATTCATGCCTATTGGATCTGAATGATGGAAATCCTAAGTAATGGTTTGCCTCTGTACATCTCTTCCCAGCTCTGTTCAGTGACATCATGCTCTTAGTTTGAAATAGGCCGCAGTGAGAATATTTGCACCATGGAAATGAGTAAAATCTACAAATTTGTGCTCCATTTACTGCTTTTTTGATTGTCCAACAGAGTGTTTCTTAATTTCAGCACAATTGACATTTGGGGCTGGATAATTCTTTGTTGTAGAGGGATGTGCTGTACGTTGTAGGATGTTTAGCAGCGTCTCTGGTCTCTACCTACTAGATGCCACTAGCGCTCCCTCCAAGTGATGACAATCACAACTGTCTCCAGGTCTTGCCCAATATCCCCTGCTGGACAAAATTGCCTCTTTTTCTCCCTATTAAGAGCCACCAGTCTAAGGGGCTGGCAAACTAAGGCCAGTAGACAAAATTTGGCCTGTGGCTGTTTTTGTACAGCCTAAAAGCTAAGAAGAGGTTTTATATTTTTCAAAGGATGAAAAATATGACAGAGATCAGATGTGGCCACAAAACCTAAAATATTTCCTTTTTGGCCCTTTAGAGAAAAAGTTTGCTGACCTCTGGTCTAAGTGGTAGAGAAGATGTTAATAATACAGAGTATTTACATTGTGAAGCACACAGAAAATTGAGGAAATGTTCTTCCAGTGTTTGAAACTATTATTTGATTCAGCAAAGAAGCTCTTCACATCTCTGATGAGTGAGTGAAATCCAACATACGTAGCATAGGAGCTGAAAGAGCATTCAGTTTAATGAATATAGTTTGTGTGAGACTAACAGTTCAACAGTGCGTCACATGTGAGATTTCAGGACAATAACTATATTGGGAAGGAGTTAGTGGACTGGAATGCAGTTCCATTTGTCAAATCACAGTTGAAATGCAACCAGAAATTGGCTACCAATACAAGAGTTTAGCAAAACTCAACAAAAGCATCCTGTGAGAATCAATTTGCTACATGGAATTTATAATACACAAAATTGTGTATTATATTATTATTTGTAAAACTTGTGTTACACATCTATTATATCAGAAAAATTTAAAGAAACATGTAAGTGTACATGTGTGTAGGTACCCCCCTCCCCTACTCTAATAGCTGGTTATTAAACATTTCCCAACACACCACTGCCCCCACCCATCCTACCCCTATTTCTTTGTGGATTCTCCATGCTCTTAATTGAGAAACAATGGCCTTCTCTTTACTTCATGGGATTCTCCAAGCTACCTCCTGCCCCAGAGCCTTCCCTTACCCTGACCTGCTCCCTTTTCTCCTCCTCAGTACCTTTCACTCTTCTAGGTCCTTCAGCTCCAGTCCAGTTGCGTCAATATGAGAGTTACTGTGAAATGCTCAGAGAAAACAATAACAGCTAATGGTTATGTAGCATTTCAGCATATCAGATACTCTGTGTGTATCAGCACCTTGTATATATTCATTCATTTAATCCTTATAATAACTCCATGAAATAGGTAGTAATTATATTTCCATTTCACAGATGAGAAAATTGAGACATTGAGATGTTAAGTTAAAGCCTATGGTCTAAAGTCACAGAGCTCACAAGTGGCAGAGGTGGTAGACTTCAGAGTCCGTGTCCTCAACCATCACCTTCCATGGCTGATGAAGAGAATGAAATCACAATATAGGGTCTTGCCATCCAAGAAGAATTGGTCTGGGAGTCACTCAGGAGTCCCTTGGGTGGCCCAGAGCTGCAGAGCCCGGTGAGTGTCAAGGCTGAGATTCTTCAAATGGGCAAGGGAGCATTTTCAGGGGCTGGGTTCTCCTGTTCCTGGTGGTAAAGAATGTGGAGGGCTGTGCTTCAGTACTCCCACGGGGGGAGGGAGTGTGAGCCTATAAGACCTGTAGATTGCATTTAATCAGAGAAGTAAAAGCGAGCTTTCCTAACAGATTTGAGTGCCGGCCTCCCACTTACTTTACAATGGGGAACATTGGCACGCACACACACACACACACCCATGTGCGTGCACAGGCACGATACTTTTGAAAGTTATCATTTTCTCAGCTCACTCATTGATTCAGTTAAAAAATGGTTATGTGATGCTTTTCTTCCAGGCTCTCTCAATTATCTTTTTATTGAAAATTGAGTAAAAAAAGGTAGCATCCAGATTGAAGTAGCCATTTTATTCCAGATACAGTTGGTACACAATAAAAACCCCATATTCAGAAAATAGGACTGATTTTAATGCATCTTATTCTTTAATGGTGAACACTTTCACCATTAAAAGTGAATCCCAACTGTCTTTTTTTATGACGAAAAAGCAATACTTTTAGGTTTTAAATAGGTTTTAAGGTTTACATGAGGCTTTTTCCATGAGAAGCACTGTAATAAGACCAGGGATAGATACAGAGGCAGGTCTCCTACCATGCTTGTCCTTGAAAAATGTTCTTGAAATGTTAAAGAGATAAGTAGATAACTATAATATACAAGGTCAGAGGAATGAAGGGATAATGAGAGAACTATAATAAAGGATGAGGGGAGTTTGGTGGGCATAGTAGGGGCAGACGAGAAATGGGGTTGACTTTCAGGGAGAACTCAGCATTTGAGATAGGCCAGGAAGATATTTGGATAAGAAAGGAAGGCAGTTTAGGTAAAGGGAAGAGTTGGGGCAATGATGTGGAGGGAGGAGAGCTCGGCACAGGTGGGCAAGAAGTTGGGGTCTCTGAAGAGACAGGATGTGAGAAAATGCTAGAAAGATAGGTTAGGGCTGTCAGCAGGTGGAGGGGGTCAGTCCATAGCATTTTAAGTTTATTTTTTAGGCCATGGGAATCCACTGTGGATTTTTGATTAGGAGAACATCTACCAGGATAGGATGCTGGGTACATAGTGTGCAGTCAATATCTGTTCAACTGATAAAGGAAAGAAATAATAATGCCTAAAATTTATTGAGTGCTTGCTGTATGCCAGGCACTTTTCTAAACATTTTACACATTTTCAACCATGCATGTAATTCTCACCGCAGCACATAAGAGGGTTGGACTATCCCCATCTTGCAGACGAGGAAACCAAGACTCAGAGAGTCTGTGTCCTGCCCAAGGTTGTGACAAGTGAATGGGTATCTGACCAGAGCCCCACGCTTTATTCTGCTATGCAATTTGGAAGGCAGAAAAAGGAAACAAGAGTTATAGAGCCAACATTGCTCTTCAGAAGGGAAGCTGTGGTAGGCCAAAATTAGTAGAGGAAAAAGGTGGGTTGGAAGTCAAGAGACATCCCAAAGATAGAATCCACTGTTATTACTTGATAGAGAAAGGCTCGGGGAAGGAAGGGTCAAGAAGCCTCAGAGTTGCTAACTTCAGTCCCCTGGAGGTGGTGGAGCTATTAAAAGAAATTGGAGAGAGGGAGAGAAGATGACAGTTCAGTTTTAGATGATGTGTGCAGAAATCTGGGTACTCAGAACCCTAAAAATTGCAGCCTGCAAAGAAGTGTTTTAAAAGGCGAGCTTCAGGGCTCCTCAGCTTTGTCACAGTCCCTACCCTGGGGTTCTGGGAGTTTGTCCTGGAAGTCTCAAGGCTATCCCAAGGTTCCTTTCTCTGTTTATATCATTTAGCAGGGAAAGGATTGTTAATGACTAATCTCTGTCCATGAGGCACGGAGCCAAGGCAGAGATGCTTCTGCTGGGACGGAAGGCCGCCTGTGATCATCCACGGCTCTTGCTGGAATTCCCTCCTCCTCCTCCTCACCCCACTGTCTCCTGGACTCACCCCAACACGAATTCAGATTCTGAGCATCAGTAGCAAAATCACCAGGTTTGGGGGAGGAAGACTGATTCAGAACCCTCCCTGGGCCTTGAAAGCTCCCCTCCAAACTAAGACAATCCGGGTGAGTACCTAATTTCTCTGGGAGAAGGCTGTCTATCTCAAGGCAAAAGCGGGTAAGTCGTCATTTGAAGTTTCTCTTTAACATTTTGGCCGATGAATGAATTCTAAGTTCTAGTGGAGTTTGATGTGAAACTCTTGAAGTTAATGGATCTAACTTTATGTTATTGAAAAAAATGGGTTGCTTTCCTTATTGAAAAATGATTTAGAACTATCTTTTAAACATTATGGTCACCCAGAAGAATCACTGGAGGCAGAAATTTTGAAAATGTCCTATTCTGATTCCATAGGCAACTTCACCTGTATAGTATGCTGGAATTTGTGCTATAATTGATCAAATCCTGATGTGAGTTGGGGATTACTCACATCAGGTGACTTGGGATCTTGGACTGGGATGACATTTCAGCTATGCTTAATTGAAACCGAGATTTTTCCTAGGAGAAGGAAAGGAAGAGTAGAAGCGTTCTCTTCTGACTTCTATTGTAAACTCTTCTATTGCTTTCCATTTCTCATATTAATATTAGTTGGAAATATTAAAATAAGATGGAAAATGTTAGGAAGAACTTTATTTTTAAATATGTCCAAGATCTGAATATGCAGATAAGGTATCTCCTTGTCTGCTTGCTGCCGTAGTGAGTTAGACAACTCTGAGGGGAGCCTAGATCATTTCTCTTAATTGAGTTTTTATTTAGAAGGGAGGGGCGGGGGAGGGGGTTGCAAATGACTCCTGCTGATTCTTTGTCTGAAAAACTCACCTGAGCTTTAAAGAAATCTGCTGTTGCCACTGGTGCTGCCTCAGAACCACCTCAGCAGTATCCACAAGAGGGATAGAGAAAGATGTCTGGGAAGCTGTCACTGGCGGGTCTAGCTGTGACTTTATAAAAATGATAGATGCCTTGATCTCTGAATCACCCCCCCCCCCAAATTATGGACCTGTGCCATGTGTACCGTGGACTTTTCTGTTTTGCTGAGAATGTTGCAATATGGCTGATGCAACTCCAAGTTAGCTGATAAAATACTGTCCTGGGAGGACGCTCTCTTGTCCTGAGACCCTTCCTCACGGTTTGCAGCTTTGTTTTTCCATCACACACCTCTGCCCTCCCCTCCGCATTTGGAGAAGAAAAGTAATGTGATCTCTGTCCTTCCTCTGACCTCCAAAATCTGGCCACATGGGAATGGAACACCCAATAGTTGTGAGGCCCTGAGTACTTTAGAAGGAAAAGAAGGGAACTGTGTGTGTGCATGAGTGCGTCACAGACTTTGCCTAAATGGCCTGTTTCCTTCTCACAATAACCCTGCAAGGAATTTCTTATACTCATTTTACAGATGAAGAAATTGAGGCCCAAAGAGAACAAGTAACCTGTCCACAGTCACACAGTTCAGAGGTAGTAGGATCTGAATACGAGGGTAGATCTTTCTGACTCCAGAGTCCTTCCCTTGCTACCCTGATGTGGGAGGCTGGGAGAACTTGAAGTCTGGAATGATGGCAGAGCAGGCAGACTAGCCTGCAAATGTCTCAGTTTGACAGGGGTGACTTGTTAAGCCTCAGTACAATTTGAAGATTCCCAAAACCTCTTAGGGTTATTTTCTAAAAACTGCACCAGGAACAGGGGAAGTGGAAAGTTTTCAGCACTGTTTGCTTTAACTTAGAGGTCAGTCTAGGAGAGCTGGTTGGAGACTTCAGTTATCAGCATCTTAATTAAAGACTCGGTGAACCCACCCTGGTGGTGTGATCGAGGACTTCTGGGAGGCGCTCAGAACTGCTGTGGTGCCCAGAAGCTTCGGGTTATGAACACCAGGAGAATAACAGCACCATATGATAGATTTTAAGAGGCTTGTATTGTCATTAGGTGAGTGGATAAAGGAAAGAATGAAGGTTTATGTTCTTTTCTTGAGAGGGAGTGTTTCCCCTTCATTTTGCTCACAGTCTCCTTTTTCTCTTAAATCCTAGCAACATAGATCATGAAGGACTAAAAGAAATAGAAACACTTTTCTTCTTCCCAGGTATTTCTTGCTGCTGCACTATTTTCTACCAGCAGAGATGTAGCTACAAGGCATCACTCTAAGAGTATCCTTAGTCTCCCAGCTGCAAGGAGAGGCCGAAGTCATCTTTACCTGAAAATATCCATCCTTCCCTCCTCTCTCCCACCTCCCTTTTCTCTCATCCCGGTCTGCAGCCCTCAAACCCCCTTGCCCTCCATAGTGAGTAATTTTCTCTCTCAGTTTGCCCCTTTCCAATATTGGCCATAAAAGAATGTCTGCTATTTTTACTCTCTCTCCTCTTTGTAAATTTGTGTCAATACAAAGCTAACATAATGCAACCTGATTTGCAAAGGGAAGTATTGCACAGGAAAACGTAATTTTGTTTTTCTTTGTTAGGTCTAAGAATTACAACAGAGTTCTGGTGACCAAAATTAATAGGAGTGGCTATAAAATGAATTTTTACTAATTTTCATTTTTCAAGATAAAATCCTAATAAAACTTCAAGATTTTAGTTCCCACTTTAAATAGAAGCAATCCTACAATGAACATTCTTGTGCATATGGGCAAAGGTTTATCTAGGGAAGATACCCAAGAATGAGAATTGCATTTTGTTTTTAATCTATACTGCTAGAGTCCTCCAATAAGGCTAAAAACTACATATCCACTAATAGTGTGTGAGAATACATATTTCCACACTTCTTCAACTTTTAATATTATCAAACAAAAAAATGCTGATAATCTGATAGATGGAAATGATATCCAGTTATACTAATTTGCATTTTTATAATTATGAATCAGGTTCAGATGTTTTGTATATTCATTGGCCACTTGTATTTCCCTTTGGGTGAATTTCCTCTTTACATTCTTTGCCAGTTTCTCCCTTGGATTGTTTATCTTTTCTGTTTTTATTTATAGGAGTTATGTATTATTTATACTAATTTTAAGCTGTCGTTTATGTTGTAAACATTTTCTCCCAGTTTGTTTCATATAGTTAGCTTTGTTTATGATGTCTTGACTTCTGTCTTTTTAATTTTAATGTAGTCAAATTGATTCTTTTCTTATTTATTTCTTGTTTAAGAAGTCATTCTCAATCCCTAAATCCATAAAGAGCATAAATGTGTTTTTTTCTGTATTTTGTACCAATGAATTTATTATTTTTAAAGTCTTGATTCCACCTGAGGCTTATTTTCAAGAATGATACAAGATAGAACTCTTTCATTTTTTCCCACAAAGTAACAGTCATTTTTCTTGGTGCTATTTCTTGAATGGGCCAGCCTTCCTCCACAGATTTGAGCTGAATCCACTGGCTACAGCATAGAGGATCAGGTATGGCTGCTCAGAACACAGTGTGCTCTCTCTTTCCTATAGCCATGTCTTTTGCCTAGTCTAATGCCCACTGCTTCGAGATTATATTCAAGAACCAGCCCTCCACCATCAGGAAGACTTTCTTTATTGTCCTAGTCACATCCATGCTTCACACCCTCCAGTGACTCCCATTTGGAATAGATCCAAACTCTTTATCATAGTCAATAGGCCATAGAGAGCTAGCTTTTTCAGACCTCATCTCCCACACTCCCCCTTAGCTCACTCATCTCCAGCTCCATTGGGCTTTTACTGTCCATCCAGCACCACAAGCCCAGGCCCTTGGCACTTGCTGACCCCTCTGCCTGGACTTATTTCCTGCTTGTGGTTTACTCCTTCTTCTCTACACCTCAATTCTAATGTCCACTCTTCAGAGAGCTCTTCCCGGAGCACCCTCTCCAAAATAATGTCCAACCGCATCACTCTATTCTTTATCTTGTTTATTTCTTTTTATCATTGAAAGTCTTATTACTTGTTTACTTGCAAATTATCCATCTCTCTCATTAGAATGTAAGCCCCATGAAGACAGGGATTTTTTTTTTCTGTCTTATCCGTCACTCTATTTCCAAGACCTAGATCAAAGCCTGACACACAGTGAAGAAATAATGAATGTTGAATGAATGAATGTCCTTGCTTGTGCTCCTGAAGCGACTTGTGCTTTCCTCTATCGTAGTGATCCCCACACTGTTTTAACTGAATTGTCCTCAGCTAAATTTTCCACTAAGACTCTTGAAGGATCATGATTTTTTTTTAATCTATCTGTCCAGTGCCTGACACAGAGTCAATAAACGTATAATGACTAAATAAATATGTGAGTGAATGAATTCACTTGGCATTGACATTGGAAATTGACATTGAGATGCTGTTTTTAAAGAGAAAATACAGTACTTTTAAGAAAATTCTCACTTCTTTAGACCCAATAAGGCAAAAACCAACATACCATATTGTCCATTTTGAGTGATTTGTATCTGTTATCTAGTGCTATATAACAAGCCACCCCAAAACTTAATGACTTAAAAGGATAGATATATTATTTCTTGATTCTTTTGGTTGGCTAGGTGACTCTTTGCTGGTTTTTTCTGGGCTCAATCATGCAACTGATACGAACTGGAGGCTCAACTAAGTCTCACTCCCATGACTGGGGCCTTAGTGCTGGTTGTTGATTGTGATATTTGGAATGGCTGAGTCTCTTTCTCCTAGAGTATTTCTTTCCTGGCTACTTCATGGTGGTTTCAGGACATCATTCCAGGAGGGTGAAAACAGAAATCAGTCTCTTGAGGTCTACTCCCCAGAAACATAACAATTCTATTGGTCAAAACAAGTCATAGTAACGGCTCAT
Organism: Camelus bactrianus; assembly: GCF_048773025.1. Classification (NCBI taxonomy): domain Eukaryota; kingdom Metazoa; phylum Chordata; class Mammalia; order Artiodactyla; family Camelidae; genus Camelus; species Camelus bactrianus. The sequence continues at coordinate 35,375,422 of NC_133550.1, read as the reverse complement.
TCAAGGGATGGGGAAATAGACTTCACTTATTGATGGGAGGAATTGCAAAGTCAGCTTTTGGTTCAAAATGGCATTTCTCTCACTTAATCAATTTGCTCAAACACTTGGTGGCCTTCTTGTAAGTCTTCTCAGGACTCACTCCATGCCTGCAAACCTACATCCATAATTTTTTTGAGACAGACTTCTTTCTACTTTGGACGTGTCAAGCTATTGTGAAACTATGTTGTGAGAAATGCCCCTGACATTCTTAGAAGCCCTTTTATCTACATGTGAGGGTCTACTTGGCACCTTCTTATGTTTTTTGAGCTCTTAACAAGGGATCCTATAGCCATACTCATGACTTGATATTTACCTTGGGGTCATTTCTTTCTTTGAGACTCCTATGCCAGATAGATAAAAAATGCACAACAGTCTTATTTTTCAATCCAGTACATCCTGGATCTTTCATATTCACTCTAAATTCTGCTTGCAAAATGAACCATTTCTTCCTTAATTTATCTTTTTCTTTATGTATCTTATGCACAGCTAAAAAGGCCACCTGACACATTCACCATACTACTTGGAAATCTCCTTAATCAGATCCTCAAGTTCATTAGGAAACTTTCTGTGTTCCAAATTACCACAGGTGACAGTTTTGCCAATTATTTTGTGACTGCAAAACATGACCCATTCCTTTTCCAGCTTCCTGTAGTAATTTCCTCACTGCTCTTGCAGTTTTCACTAGCCGTTTCCTAACTGCCCTTTCAAGTTCTGCGTACCTCCCAATCCCAGTCATGTGTTTTAACCTTCTTTTTATAAAACAGCATCCCTGTTCTAGGTACTGACTTCTTTGGCAATTATTTATTTCTTTGTAACAACTACCCCAAAGCTTAGTGACTTAAAAGAGTAATGATTCATTAATGCTCGAATTTCTGTGAATCAGCTGAGCAGTTTCTCTGCTGGTTTTGCCTGGGCTCACTCATGTAACTCGTTCAGATGGACAATCAAATGGAACAGAAGGTCCAAGATGGGCCCACCCATGTCTAGAGTCTTGATGTGGCTCTCAACTGGGACAATTTGGATAGCTGACTTCTCTCTCCATTAGTTTTGTATCTGGGGCATGTACAAATAGTGTGCCAGTCTCAGGGCAGCATTCCTAAATGGGGGAAACAGAAACTGCAAGACCTCGTAAGGCCTAGATCAGAAGTCTCACAATGTAACTTCCACCATTCTATTGGTCTAGGAAGTCACCAGACCAGTTCAGGTTCAAAAGCTGAGGAAATAACCTTTATCTATTGATGAGTAGTGGCAAACTATCATTTCAAAAGGGCATGTGGAATGGAAGAAGTTGTGGTGACCACTTTTGCAAATAACAAATAATTATGTAAATAATAGTCATAAAATTTCAGGAGATCCAATGAATTATTTTTTTTAAATGACAAATCAGTCATAGAGAAAGCATAACTTTCTCCAACTTCTTGACCATTTTGACTATAGCTGATAATGGGGAAAAGCTTTCCTGACTATAAAGAGAAAACATTAAGAAGACCAAAAACTCTTCCTGGTGGTTCTAAACAAAGAGAAATTAACAAAGGGAGATTTGGGATGATTATTAAAATTATTTCCTGTGGTGGCCAATTCATATATGAAATGGTTCCCGTGGGAGATGTGTGGGCTCACTCCTTTAGAGATTTCCAAGAAAATGGATTCAGTTTATTCATTAGGACTGCATTGTGGGGAAGGTTTAGTTGTCAGGTTTCTTGTGTGACTAAAAAAGATGAATCCTTCAGCTCTTATGTGTGCTGTTCTACATGTCTATTATTTTTAAAAATATTATTTATTTATTTTGTTAAAGTATAATTGGTTTACAATGTTATGTCAATTTCTTGTATACAGCATAGTGATTCAGTTACATGTACATACATATCTATATTCCTTTTCATATTCTTGTTCATTACAGGTTACTACAAGATATTGAATATAGTTCCCTGTGCTGTACAGTAGGACCTTGTTTATCTATTTTATATATAATAGTTAGTATCTGCAAATCTTGGACTTCCAATTTATCCTTTCCCACCCTGTTTCCTTCCTGGTAACCAACCATAAGTTTGTTTTCTATGTCTGTGAGTCTGTTTCTGTTTGGTATATAAGTTCATTTGTGTCGTTTTTTTAGGTTCCACATATAAGTGATACCATCTGGTATTTTTCTTTCTCTTTCTGGCTTACTTCACTCAGATTGATGCTCTCCAGATCCACCTATGTTGTTGCAAATGGCATTATGTTATTCTTTTTTATGGCTGAGTAGTATTCCTTTGTATAAACATACCACAACTTCTTTATCCAGTCATCTGTCAATGGACATTTAGGTTGTTTCCATGTCTTGGCTATGGTATATAGTGTTTCTATGAATACTGGGGTGCATGTATCTTTTCAAATTAGAGTTCCCTCCAGATATATGCCCAGGAGTGGGATTGCTGGATCATATGGTAAGTCTGTTTTTAGTTTTTTGAGGACTCTCCGTACTGTTTTCCATAATGACTGCACCAAAGTACAGTCCCACCAGTAACGCAGGAGGGTTCCCTTTTCTCCACACCCTCTCAAGCATTTGTTGTTTGTGGAGTTTTGAATGATGGCCATTCTGACTGATGTGAGGTGATACCTCATTGTTGTTTTGATTTGCATTTCTATGATAATTACCAATATTGAGCATTTTTTCATGTGCCTAACTTATTGTCTATTTACTATTGATCCTATAGCCTAAACAAGACTGATTCTAAAAATGGTTATCTAATAATGTATATTATTCATTCATTCATTTATGTATTTAGTTAGTTTATTCATTCATTTCATTCATTCAGTTGACAAGTATTGATTGTGAATCAAATATGTACTTGGCAGGCTGTTAGTCACCAGAGATCCAGGGCAAGCTCTTCTGGTGCTGATAGTCCAATGGGGGAGACAGACAGCCACATCACCACAAAAACAAAGGGAGTATTATAACTGACAAGTGCTCAAAGAAGACAAGCACTTGGTACTATGAAAATCTGCTAGAGATTGCTGCTGGTCGAGGAGGTTGAGAAACAGGCCAGGCACTAGAGTGAGACCAACAAGATACCTAGGGTGCAAAATAGAAGGAGTCCTTACTCTCAGGTTTGGCTCTAGGGGCCTCTACTCCAGGGACTTCTTTTACATCTAGTTGAAAATAAAGACCAGCCACTCTTTGGGCCCCATTGTAGGCTTTCCAGAGTAGAGATGCTCAAAAAGCTATAGAGGTCTGGTAGGCTTAGTATTTTTGGTGTACAACACCTGAAGAAAGTATACCTTTAAATGGAGACTTTAGAAACAGCAAAAGAAGTTTGAAAAGACACAAAACAATATAACAGGCAAACCCTATACAGGCTTACTGAATTGTGTATATGAACAGCTAATGTTGAAATGCCTTGGACAGAAGTGACCTCACAGGAATGCCACTTCATCGTCAGTAGGCACTGGTAAGTAGTTAGTGAGAGCTTCAGTGGGAGAGTTGCCTGAGAAAGCATGAATTTAGAGTTAGACGTGGGTTTACATCCCCACTCTGTTTCTTACCAGTGGTGTAACGTTGGAAAGTCTGCTTAATCTCTTTGAGCCTCAGTTTTCTCGTCTATAAAGTGTGTATTATTAATACTTACTTGACTTCTTAAAGACTAAATAAAATAACATGGCACAAAAGCTGCCACATACTAAGTACAAATAAAATGGTAGATATTATTTTAATTTATCTCCCCCACACACACCAAAAAAAATAATGGTTATTATGATAGAAGGAAAGGCTGTCTGGTTCTTAAAGGGCACCACCCTCAGAATAATATGGTCACAATGGCCATATTGGCCGGAGGCTGTCCTGCCTGACCTGTGGTCACTACTGGCCACATGTTGTCCTTTAAATCTCTGGACTTTGAAAAGAATGTATTTATCTTAAATCTGTGTTTTCGCCCTGGAGAGAATTACTTCAGTTTCAGTGCTTCTGGGAAGATCAACTCCCTGGAAAGATAAAATATTTTTTTTCCCTACAGCTCCTTTCTCTTTTCCTTTAGGAACATTCTTCCAGCCTTGGGCTGAATCCAGGGCATCCTCTGGGCGTGAAACGATAATAGCTAAAAAGAGTTCACTTTTTTCTTGCCCTTGAAGAATGGATGACATAGATGTCCAACAAAATGCATGCTTTGCCACCAACACCTAGGTTCATCTGAGAAAAATGTCACCAAGAATGGTGACTTGGGGTGTGGAGAGTTCATAGGGAACCAACATAGGTAATTGGTTTTATCTTCATCTTCTGAGAGCTGAGATTCAGAGTCAAAGCTATTTAATTGGAGCAAGGTCTTTCCAGGGTCTCTATTTGCATATGGTTTGTGCCAAATCAGAGCTCTCCATACACCATGAACTCCCTGTGACACACGGTATCTAAACAAGTACAAACTGATAAACAGAAAGTAGGAGTCCAAGCTACCAGTCACTATGTGTCTTATCACATTAAAAACAAACAATACTTAGCACTGCTGGAATTATTCCTGGGTCGTAAGGCTTACATTGCATCATAGGACAAATAAACATAAAGTAAAATAAACATTTTGTCCCTGCTTCCCCCAATACCCAAGGCTTAAACTTTGTATCATCAGGTTTCTTTTTGTCCTTCCTCCTCCTCCGTATACACTCTACTCAAGTCCCTTCCTTTGCATCCTACAGAAAACACCCTAATGTACACCTAATCATCTCACTTCCTGAATGAGAATTTCCTGAACTTTCCTCCTTCTTTTACTGCTTATCTGCCTTATCCCACCTTCTCATTAGAGTAATCTTCTTGAACATAGATTTCATTGTTCCACTCAAGTTTTCCAATAGCACCTCTTTGAACACCACTAGAGTTCCCAAACATTTTATGAGAGGGCATTACCTTCTCCTTAAAACCTTAAGAATGTGTGTGTGGGTGGGTGTAAGAGTGTGAAACAGAGAATCCCTGTTATGAGTTTACAGATGAGGATGCTTTTCACATACATCATTTCATTCAATCTTTTTCATTATGAAAGATTTCTAACATGCAAACCATTAAGTAATGTCATCATCTTCCTTATATTTACCCCCAGCTTAAGAAGGAGGGCATTACAGAAGCTATGGAAGTTCAGTATGTACTGCCCAGTCATTCTGTACCACTATTCTGAATGTGGGTTCAACACTTCCATGCATGTCTCTATAGGTTAGACAGGGATCATAAGCTTTTTCTATGAAGGCCAGAGAGTGGATATTTTAGGCTTTGCACACCATGTGGACTGTATTTCAACTACTTAACTCTGCCATTGTTGTGTGAAAACAGCCATAGACAATATGTAAACAGAAGATCATTTGGGTGATAAAGTGGCAAATTATATCCCTTTGCCAATAGGAGAATAAAATCCTTTTCCTGTGCTATTTCTCCAGGAAGAGCATGCCAAGTGTCAGGGAATTTGGTACCATGAATCAGTAAAAGAAATTAATACAGATCATTTGATTGAGCCAACATTTCTTGAGGGCATCTTGTGTGCCAGGCACTTGAATTGAAGGTGCCAAATTTCTTTGCACATATAGAGGAAAATGTAGTGTAAGAATCCCAAAGTGAAGATGAGTGTAGCTGAAAAATGTTAGAGCTATAATATGCTATGGAATATGGGGAGCTTGGTAACCATGATGGAATGTTAAAAAAGACAAATGTGAGAAAAAGCACTGAGGTAAAGCTAAAGAGTCATAGAGCTGACATCTATTTTTTTAAAGACCAAAGCGAATGGGTTTCAAATGACAGTTTGAATTGAATATTAGGAAAAATTCCTGACTTTGCTCATTTGTGAATTACTGGAAATTATAATCAAGGGAAACTAAGGAATTTCTTACTCCACAGTTAGGAGAAACTCTATCTAAAACCATAGTTGCCTGAATTTGGGGAAGATTTCCAACCTAATTATTATACAATATGCAGACACATATATACAATTACTATACATAATTCATATATATATTAATATATACACATTGAATATATACACACAATTCACACACACATATTGAAAGTTAATTTCCCCAATTCTCTACAAGCTTATGAGTATGAATGAGGTTCCATCAATGGTGACTACTCAACTTTTACTGGCTTATTCCTTAGGACCTTGTGTCCCCTATCGGAGCCCTCCTCCCCTGCAAATATTTCGGGAATGCCTTGGGGTCATTTTGTGTTTGTTCATAATCAAGTCTACTCTGGCCACTTCTTCCACTACTTTTTGTGTCCAGAGGGGACAGTCGTGCCCAACCAGTGGTCACGGTTCCTCTGCCAGGCACTTCTCTGTGGGTTACGGTGATCCCTGGAGTGGTGCTGCTGTTTTACAATTGCCCCAGAAAGGCCCTGAGTTCTCTTGGAGTCAAAGTTCCACTGTGATATGTGGCAGAGCTTTTGAGGGTGAGGGTGGAGTTGAAATGAACTCTTTCTCCTACTTGTTGCATTCTGTTGGAAGGTCCACCTTATACTTAAGTGTTTCCAGATTCATTTTCACTTACAGCCCCCTCCTTTCTTACCTCAGGGTGGCAAGAAGTCCTCTTGAATCTAGTACGGGTAGGTCAAACACTGTGCCATATTGACAGGTACACAATCCTCTAATGACTGACGCTTTACTTTGAGGTGAATGTCATGGTTCCTGGTTCCTTCTGACTTCAGGATGGGTTTTCTCCTAACAAGCCTTTTGACTTACTGGTAGACTTTGGTAGGGCCAGGCCATTGGTTTAGCAGATGGGCCCAGAAATGTCTTCATTTCCTCAGTGGACACAGCTTTTATCATTTCACAGGAGCTGCTCTCTCTTTCTTATTTCTTCAATCTCTTTGGTGTCTTCTCAATTCAAATGTGACCTAGTACTGCCTACCTTTAAAAATTACCCTCAAAACCACATCATCCTTCAGCTACTTCACTATCTCGATTCCTTTTCATATCAGACCTCTCTGTTAAAATATCCTCATCTTTGCCTTCATCAACAGCTTTCATGGTAATATATACTCATCTATGTATTCGTATGGTTACTTTTTAAGAAGTCTATTCCTCATTAAGTTTGATGTCATTGATTAGAGGTACTCCCCCCTCCTTTTACCATTTTATTTCCAAAGATCCAGCACAGAACTTCATTCAGAGTAAGTTCTCAGTACATATTTGTTAACAGCATGAATAAATGAGTGAATGCAGTAAATGTGGTCTGGTGGACCAACTTACCAGCAGCCAAATGTCTGCTTGAGCTGTTACTTCTGCTTGATCTGGGGCATTTTGCTGAGTAAGGAGTAAAGAAATAGAGATATGAATAGTAAGAAAGTTCTAATGAAATAAATATTTATCCAACAAAAACCCTGTATTCTCTTCCTGAGTAGCAAATATAAAGTTATTTGGAAATGACATGATTTCTTGATGGAGATAGGAGTAAAGGTTTGAAAATCATCCTCAGAAAACAGCCTTGGAAAAAAGTCTCTGATAGCGTATCTTTTCATTATTCAATTTTTCTAGTTACTTCTTCAAGAACTAGAAGACATAGAACGAAGGAGAAAGGAAAGAAGGAAGGAAGCAAGGAAGAAAAGAAGACCTAGAAGTATGCTAAAAGTGAACACTGCATCTCTTGGGTTCTTGGATGCCTTCTAGACATCTCCTCAGGATGAAACTTCAGACATTTTGGTGAGATTTACCACTATTTTTCTTTTTACCATAATTTCTTTTACCTTAGATAAATATTTATGACCAAGTTAGACCATGAGAGTGAAAATGCAAGCCCCTGAAATGTCCTCTAAAAGGCAAAAATAAAGATCTTAGGTGAACACTTTCTGAACTTTTTTATCTGCTGGCATGGTGTGCCTACTCAACTTTAAGAAAATTCCTGCAGGAAGTGGTCTTGAATGACTTGCGTGTCTTTGCAAAGACTTGTTCAAATTTAGAATAAAATTTAAGATAATAAATCATCAATTAATCCCATTTTTAATCCAGGCCTTTATATTTGTTTCTTTTTTTCCCTACATGTAAAAGAAGTAAAGGCATAACCAAAATATCATCATATCTTGCTCAAATCTCCCAAGTGCTGAAACAAATGAAAACGTATGGTGTTTTCCCAGATAAATTAGAGTATCTGTTCTAAAAGTATGTATCTTGGACATTTATAAGTCCAAGTGAGTTATAGAAATGGTAAGTATTGAGAAAAAATATGTATAGAAAGGCTATGATAAGATATCTACAGAGGGAGCCACCTGTGCTTTTTAAAATTAGCTTGTGCCCCATCTTCCCCGAACATACTGTGTATTTATTTACCTTTCAGAGGATTTTTCTGAAGACCACCATAACTTTTCAAATAGAAAAGTTTGGATGGGATCAAAAATGAATCTCATTGAGCACTCCCACTTACCTGCCACGGATGAATTTTCTCTTTCTGACAATTTATTTGGTAAGTTGTCAAGTTCTTTGGAATATAAATAAAAACAAACTGCAGTTTGGAAATACATAAAAAAGCCTAGATGATAAGCCCAACAGAGAGTCCAGAAAATGTTTTTGTTCCTCCTGAAGACTCAATAGACGTTAGCTACTATGCAAGGTTAGAGGTAGATCGGACCTTGGATTCATTGAACCTAATGGTCTTCTTTTTTATAGATGAGAACTGCAAGACTCAGAGAGCTTTGTGACTTGTCCAAGGCCGTGAGGCTAGATAATTAACAGAGCTGGGAGTAGAAATGGATTCCTGTTCTAGGGCTAATTTTAATATTATTATAGCAGGTACTAAAGCATGAAATCATGATTCTATGGTTTAATATTATACCTATTAAAGGCTGAGGTTACGTAGGTTATAGCTCTGCAGTAGATTTCCTTTCCACCATTATTCTGGTGCTGGGGAAATATGGCACAGTGTCAGGATTAGTCATTTAAACTGGATTAGGGACAAACTGTACTAGGTTGTTTTCAGTAGATCTGTAACTAGATGATACCATAAAATGATCGATTGCTTCACTTTATGCATTTATTAAAAATATCCCATTATAAAGAGTTTGAATTGAGAACATCAGCAAAAAGTCAGCAGGGGCAATACTTTGGGTGGGGCAGGGCAGCTTTCTGCCACTCTTTAAATAATTCCCTTCTGCATTATAGGTCTGCTGGGAGGCTTGGATACTCCGTTTTTTTTTACTCTATGTTAGTATATGAGCCATGATAGATGATGATGGTGAAAATGCGAACACTTGAAACTCTACAAAATTCAGTGTGTCAAGGCACCATCCCCTATTTGGTTGCAGAAATCCCTGGGAGATATTACAGTATTACCTACCAGTCTTTAGCATTAATGTGTAGTGGCTTATCAGGTCATTTCCAAGGAGGGAATCATTATTTTATTCCCTATTTACATGTCTAACTGCCCCCACTCAGTATAAGAGCATCCAAGGGCAGTGTCTGTATTTTATTAATCCTAGTATGCACTTGATAAATAAGAATCAAGTAATAAATTATAGAAGGAAAAGAGAAAAGACGTTTAGGGAAAAAAGAGATGTTTATCAGTAACTCTCAGAGAGACCAAAGGCAGCAGTAATTATTTATGAAATGCCAGTTCTCAGACATACTTGCTGCATCTTATTCCTTCCAGCTGGCTTTTCTTCATCCTGTGGATATAGTCAAGGGTGGTGGGACATCTGCCTCCATGTCTGGACATTTGACATTTGCTTCTGTCCTACTCTTCTATGGGTCCTTAAAAAAAATCAATATTAGACATCTTTGTAATTTTTTTATTTTATTTTTTAATTGAAGTATAGTTGATTTACAATGTTGTGTTAATTTCTAGTGTACAGCATAGTGTTTCAGTTATACATATATATTCTTTCATATTCTTTTTCATTCATCTTTATAATTTTTGGTCAACCTATCAGAACTTACAGGATGATTAGGACTGTAGGTGCATATCATAAACTAAGGAAAATTCCACTTAAGATGATTTTTTTTTTCACATATGAACTCCATTTCCTGCTCTGAATTTTTATGACTGTATGTTAAGATCTGCACATCTAAACTTTGGTGTCATCAATATTAAACAAATCCATTTAGCTCTAATTTGTATATAGATCAAGAGGAAAGTGTAAGTTTTTTCTTATAAACTAGTCTACCTTAAGCAAGCCCATCAGGTTGAAAATTGACCACAGTGGCTGTGAAGTGAGAAAGATGTGAGTAGGCAGAGAGAGTTGTGAAGGAGCTGTCAAGTTAGAAGCATCTGAAAAGGATTGCAAAGGAAGCACTGTGATTCATGCTTTCTTTCAATGTTGTTCTTCCCTCATCTCTCCTTTGCTGGACTACATTCTTATCTGGTCTTTTAAGACTTTGTTTAAGGTTTCTGAGAATATATAGCACAAGATGCAATGTGTAGCTGTTATTCCTGGCTAGAGCAATTTCTTCAAGTCTTTATCTGGTCCCTTAGTAAACTAATCTGAGCTGTGCATGTCTATTGGGACTCCTTGTCCTCTTCCCCATTAAGTTCTAGAGCCAGTTCTAAGCACTTTTCCACATCTCTTTCCCCCAGCACCTTGGCCTCACTCCATTCAATATACCTGAGCTAAAGGTCCTCCAAAGTGGAGAATGAAGAGCATTTTGACTCCTTTATTCCTCCTGCCCATCTTCCTTTTTGAGATATGCCAGAGATTCAGAAGTGTTAACTCTCGGGCTCAACTAGTTGGAGACCTGGACTTTTTTTTCCAATGGTCTAACTGTGTAATCAAAACCAGCTGTCATGTTGTTATAACAAGGGCAGGTGAGGTGTATGGTACTGCATATGGATAGCTGTCATTCTTCCATCTAAATGTTGAGCACTGACCTATGCTGGGTGTTGGAAAAAAGCTGGGAATAAGACAGGAAAGATCCTAGTGGAGGGTAGATTCACATGGGACATGCAAAGGAATAAATAAATGAAATAATATCAGGTAGTGGTAAGTGCTATGGAAACAACAAAACAGGGTGATGTCATAGAAGAATGAGCAACTAATGTGGTCAGGGGAGGACTCTGGGGAGTTGAAAACTAAGCTGAGACCGAAAGACAAGCCAAATAGAACATTCTAGGTGGAGGGCATAACAAATGCAAAGGCCCAAAGTCTAGAATGACTTGGAAGGACTTTGTTTTCTTGTTTTTATTTAGGAAAGACGGGAGAGTCTAGAGAACTGGCTCTGGACCCATATTTCAATTAACTGGTTTTGGTAAAAGGAGATTACCAGGCTGGGAATTCTAGGACATCTAATATTTGAGTCCACAAATTGCTACAGTTGTTGTATTAGGAAGCGGTGACTTGGACTCAGTGGTACTCACCTGACACATGACGTGACTTTTAAGGTGGTCCTGGGCATGGCCCCTCTTCCTGCAGGTTACGCTAAAGGCTATAATTAAATCCCAAAACATCGGATTTAATTTAAGATATTGAGAAAGTGCCATAAAGATTATTCAACAAATACTGATGAGCACTCACTAGTGGGCAATGGAGACACTAATAAACCTCTTGAGTGAGGACTTCCAGCTTCTTGTAAAGAGGACTGTGGACCCCTCACACCCTAGAGGCTTTGCTCAAGGTAAGGGGTAAGCATCTCACCCCTATAACTGGTTACCTTGAAAAGCAGAGCCTGAGGTGAGGACTTGTGTACAGGCAGTCTGAGAGGTGATCCTGGGGAGCAGGAGTGAAAGACTAGGTGATTTGACAGGGAGGGAAGACCAAGATGAGATGAGTTATGAAGATCACTGCTGTGGGCCCCCTAGGAGTAGCACAGAAAACTGTCCACTGAGGCCCTAGGGACTGGGGAGTTATTAAGTGACCCCTGGCTCCCACTGTTTGAGGGGTCGCCGCTGGAGCCCTGCACTTCTGGGCTGTGCTTTTGCTACTCCCAGTGGAATCTAGCCATGTGGTCTCCTGTGGTATCGGGGAAGTTCTGGGCAGAAAGCAGAAAGCTGAGCAGCATGCTCTGAAATGACTGGCTGCCAAGGTGAGGTGGGTCTTAGCTCACGTGTGATCACGTCTGCTACAGCTACAGCTGAAATGAGACGTTGGCACAAGGATGTGCACCGTCACCAGAGGGGTCTGCCACGCAGTATCAGTGTGATTTCTCCCCAGAGTCAATTGGAATACTCAAAGGAAAGCTAAGATGTAGGGTGTGGGGGTGTAAATGGAGCAGATTTACTCTATAGCTCTGTTTTCTTAAGCTGGCCCTGGTGGAAAAGAAGGAAAGAAGCTTGGGCAGAATAGAATTATAGAGATGAGGCTGGAATCACCTCGTGAGGTCCTTTCATTTATTCTGCTGCCAAGCATCCATAACAAATCCAGATGGGAATCTAGCTCATTGGTAACTCAGTCCACATGCAGGACTCATGATGGAAGGATGTGGTGAACTAGGAAAGATAAGTCTCCTTCCTTTTGGAAGATCCCGAAAGCCAGGAAATCTTTGGTCAAAGATTAATTTAGTGGGTTAAGAAAGGTCTTCTCTGATGAATGAAGAAGGCAGGGTCTTTATGCAATTAGTGCATAATAAAAGGTAATAATGACAAAGTCCACAGCTTCCCATAGTTTGACATAGTGAATAGGGTAGGAGGTGGCATGTTAATTAAAATCTACGTGTTCTTTTAGCAAATAGTGGCTTAAGAACTTGAAAAAAAATCACAGAATTTCAAAGACTAAGTAGATAGGAAGGCATTCTAATAACAGCGCAGAATAAGCAAGAGTATTAAGGTACAGTCTTAAATTCCAATACTGAATGTTTCCAGAACAATAAGTCCTGTTTCTTTAGCTTGTTGATACTGGAAATGTTCAATAAATGTGAATGGAAATAAGCAAAAAATTGAAAGAAATAAAGTCTCAGAGGCAAATGAGACTCTTTGAAATTAAGTTTTCTTTTCTATAAAACAGGGATAATAATGACATTTCACAGCTTATTGGGAGGATTGAATGGCTGTGTGGGAAAGTGTTCTGTAAACCTCAAGGCATCATAAAACAGAATAATTAATCCAGGGTTGGAATGTAGCTATTATTATTTAAACTGTTGAAATGAGAAACACTACTCTCCTCATTAAAGTGAGAGAGGGGAGAAAGTTCTATTGACCTTAATATTGTTGAGTGCAAAGAATTTTCAAGGAGCCAACAAAAACCAATAGGATGGAAATAAATTTCTGGGTGCTGTAAGGCAGGAAACATATGTTTGATCTCATCTTGGCATTATAGCATTGCTAACAACAACTATAAAATCCACATTTTTGTATTATTTTTGTTAGTGTATCTAATAACAAAGCCCCATCCTGAATGAAGCTCAGCAAGTGGCAGGAGGCATATCCTATATAATCCTATCCACTTACATTTCATTTCCTTTAGCTAGTTCTCATTACATATGCTTTTCTTAGCTGTCTATACTTATTTTCTCCGGGTAGCTTTATTTTTCTTGGAATCTGGTTCTTGCCTATATCTTTTGCTTAACTTAAAAGAATCTTTCAGATGTTTCAGAATCAGCCAGATGTTTTAAAATATAATTAAAGGTCTTGAGATGCAGTGTTGTGGAATATTTCTGACATTGATTTCAAGTGTGTTTCCATCTCACTGAGTTTAATGCAAGTGAATGTAGTTCTGACTTAATGGGTGATTCAAAGCTGAAAGTTTCCAGAAGATGGAAGGATACCATTGGCTCAGACAAAGTGGAGGTTTGTTTTAGCTTAATTTAAATATTTTGTCACTACCATTTCTTATCTATATCTCTCCCACAGATTTAAGCAGTCTCTAAGATTTTTATTAATTCACTGTGGCTTTGGTTTTGCTCTCTGAGGATTCTCAGGTCTGGGACTGTTGTTAGTGGAGTTAGGAAATGGAAGAAGGCAAAGAAATATCAGCGGAGCCTTTCCTTATTACAAAATAGGTTACTGCTTCTTTTAGATAAGGCATGCATAGTTTGGGAAAGGCATACTTTGAGGTGAAGGATTATAGACAAATCAGCTAGCTGGTAGGCAAATCCATTGCTATCCAGGGTGTGGAGATCAGACTGCAATTTTATACATTTACAGCAATAAAAGGAATTGTGATAATCATAGCCACCATTTCTTGAGTGCTTTCTACATGTCAGGTGTCCTGCAAAGTACATTTTAGGTTTGTTAGCAGACTCTGGATTCAATCCCTTAGCACTCAGGCTAAGAGGACATTACTGTTCACCTTCTCAGTGGAGAAAGTGTTTCCAATGAGATTATGTCATTCGAGTCTCTTTCTTCTCAAGGAGAGTTCTCAGAAAAGCATTTGCTTTTAAAAAGGATGTCCCTTTTTTAAATGGCTTCATGGCTGATGCTCCCACTTGCCATGACTGGCATATCACTCACATTGCTCCCAAGTACCCTCTACTGCCGTGCTGTCCAATAGAACTTTCTGTGATGATGAAAATATTCTAGATCTGCTTTGTCTAATGCAGTGATCACTATCCACGTATCACTACTGATCACTTACAATGTGACTAGTGTAACTGAGGAATTTATTCTACATTTATTTCATTTTAATTAATTTAAATTTAAGTAGCCATATATGGCTAGTGGCTACTGCCTCAGACAGCACAGACCACAGGGGAAAAATGTATTTTAGGGAAAGAAAAATAGCATGAGGCAGTTGGTCATCACTGAAGGAGAAGCAAAAGGATCCATTCAGTCTTATTATGAGAACATCCTGTGTGAACCTCACTCAGCAACAAGGGTTTCCTGGATCAGCTAAATTATCCTGCTTATTTCCTTCTTAGTATTGAAGTTTCTGAGGGCAACAGATAAGCCCATTTGTTTGACCAGTAAAAAACTTAGTAGAGAATTCTTGAAAGGTAAAATTCAAAGATAGTTTGTCCTGGTTCATAGCCTTTGGTTCAAAGCTCTTCCACCTAAGATTCCCTGAAGGCAAGGATAGCTCTCTGGTTGTGAGGAGAGGAGAATGAGGTCAGAAGGATTGAGGACTGAGAATAGTTTTGCAGATGGTAATCCATGATTGAGTGTTCCAAACTGAACTACACCCAGGAACCATCACTCTTTCCTCTTTCTTGGCAAATAGGGCAAGTGTGCTTTGGTTTTTTCAACCACAAGTTTATGAGTCAGAAGATGTTGGTTAAAGCCTTCGCTTTATCCATCATAAGCTGGCTGACTTTAGACAAATCCTTTAACTTCACTGAGTTGCCTTTCCAAGGCTGTAAAATAGGGTGAAAGATAGTGGGCATCATAAAGAGTACCTTCCTCAAAGGGTGCAAGTCAACAGCAAACGAGCTAATGCATGTGGAACTACTTTATAAACCTGTAAAGGCTGTAGAAATGGCTGAGCAGTGATTATCATGTTTCTATAGATCACTTTTGCCCTTTAAAACTGCTTTCATATTTATTATGTCATTTTATCCTCACAACAGGTCCACGAGGGAGATAGAGCAGGAATTATTATCCATGTTTTACCATCTGTTGATGGAGACAAATGAGGTCCACAGAAGCTGAGAGTCTGGCCTAAGGTTACACAGTGTGTCTGGCTGCATTATTCCTGAGCCCAACCCTGGACCTACTGAGTCCTATTCCGAAGCCCTCCCTTGCAAAAAAAATAACCAACAGCCACAATTTGGTATCTACAAGTTATGCGGCAGAAATTATTCCTGCTCAGTGAGCAAGCCACCCTACAACATGAGCCCAAAACTGAATAATCATGATATCAGTATAATGAAGGTGGGGAGCCACCCATGGTCCTAAGCATTTTATAAATATTCTGTTATTTGATCCTCAGTATAACTCTAGGAGGTTGTGTGATGATCAGTCCCAATGTACAGATGAGGAAATTGAGGCAGAAAATGGTTCAGGAATTTGTCCCTGGTTCACATTGCTAGTGAGTGCTAAGAAGCCTGCAGGTATAGTTTGCTAAAGCTGCTGTAATAAAACAAACACAAATTTGGTGGCTTAAATGACAGAAATCTATTGTGTCACCATTCTGGAGGCTAGAAGTCCAAAATCAAGGTGTTGACAGGGTTGGTTCTCTCTGAAATCTGAGAGGGAAGGATCTGTTCCTGGTCTCTCTCTTTGGCTTGCAGGTGACTTTTTCCTTGTGTCTCTTCACATGGTCTTTTCTCAATGACTTTCTGACTCTGAAATACAGTTTTCCCATTTGTATAAGGATACTGGTCATATGGGATTAGGAACCAACCTAATGACCTCATTTTAACTTGATTGCCTCTATGAAGACCCTGTCTCCACACGCTGAGATCCTGGGAGTTAGAACTTTAACACACTAATTTTTGGGAGGGAGGACACAATTACGCCCATAACACTGGATATAAACCCAGATTAATTGGCCTCATGCTGTTAAGCATTATGCTTTAATGATTCCTGACATTACAAAATCATACCATTCTGTACCCTTTTGAGAGGAACAAATGTCAAGACCTAGGACACAGTACTTGACCCCCAGATCCACTTTGAGTGCCCTGAACAGAAATCTGTCCTCTAAAAGTTCTTAAACTGGAAAGTACTCCCCCAAAATGTTTATCTAAGAGACTTGTTTCCAGCTTACTAGGCAATTTGGCATCGAGGACTTTTCTCATAAACATTTACAAATATTCTGCTCTGTAATGAAGTTAATCAGTAAACCACACAACCTCTGGCCTCTGTCACTCCTTACCTAGTCTCATTTTCAGTTGCTGTGAGTAAGCTAAGAATGGTAATGCAGTTTCAGGAGTTAGAAAATCCAATTCAAATTAGACCTTGTCATAGCCCCATGTCGTCAGGATTTGCCATGGAAATGATGAGCGTGAAGCCTGCTAAAGGTAAGAGACTGTTCACGGGTGCTCGTGGTGAAGCTTCTGCCACTGGACTGAGGAACATGGGGGACTTTTGCTTGAGATTACAGTTACAGATCTCTGTCAACGATGGCTCAAGCAGAACCAGAAGACTGGGGTGAGAAGTTGGGGTGGGGTGATTTTTATAGGGTTTCCATGCAGGTGAGTATCTCATTAAGATTAAATACAAGTGTGTTTTTCCTATACTTCTTCCCTGGGTATTACATAAAATTAACACCACTCTTCCAAGTTAAACATTAGGCAGTTCTAATATTAATGCTTGTGGACACTAGAAAAAAATTTACAGTACATTATTTAATGTAGTGTTTTTAAAATGGCAAGTTTCAAATCCCACTGGGTCATGAAGTCTATTTTGTGGCTTGTGACCAGCATTAGGACCTAGAATAGGATAGAATAGAGAAGTAGAATAGAATAGAAATATCAGAATGTATATCAAGAGGTAAGGGGTAGTGTTATTTCATGGAAATTTTGCTTCAGTTACTTAGACACATGTATATAATTGTGTGCAGAGGTCATGATATGAGATGTATTTCAAACTGTAAGTTGTGGTGAGAAACATTTTTTTTAAATCAAGAAAAACACTAATTTACTGAACTAGTTTCACAGCAGATTCTCCCAATAGTCAATGGAAAATCAGGTGAGTAAAGAGTTCAGCTTTAAGCCTAGGCTGTTTGTCTTTGGTAAAGTAAAATACAGATTATAATTAAATATAGACAGTATAATAGAGTATTGACTGCTTTAAGATTTTTTTTCAAAATGGAATCTTACCTTTTGAATTTCCAGCTAAAAGAAAAACTAATCATTTCTACAATAACTACAATTTGAAGGTATTTTTGGTTGTAGACTTGGCAGTGTATTGTTTTGTTGAGATGTGATGTTTAAAAATGACTGATCAGCACTGTATTTAGAAATAGAAATTAGTGGGAAGGCTGGAGAAGTAAATTTTCCATTATTTCAACTTAATAAACCTTTATTAAAGATTTACATTGTGTCAGGCTTGTGTAAGGTGCCAGGAATGAAGATAAAAAGGGAATGTAATATATAGTAATCTAGTGTAGTCCCCCAAAGAGTTCACAGACTAACCACAACAATAACAAAAACGTACTGAAGGTTTATGTGTATTCAGGCACTATTCCATTTACATTCCTTGTCTTAGTTTATTACAACCTGTCACCTCGGTACTATATTCTGTTTCAATTACTATATTATCCCAGCTTTATAGAGAACAGACACTTAAAGAAGTTCAATGTCTTTCTCAAGTTCACACATCCAGCAAGTTGCAGATGAGCTGAATCCAGATTTGTCTACGCAGTAGGACTCTTGTAATGAGTGTGTCCTACCACCTCAAATGGTATAGTGTGAAAGATAAGCCTGTAAACCAACAAAAATATTGGTACGTGCTTCTAAGTGCTGCAGTAGAAGTGTATTCAGAGGGTATATAAGGGAAACAGGGACATGCCTCACAGAGGAGGCAATGGGTTGAGAAGCCAGCCAGGGAGAAACACCAACATTGCAAAGGCCTGGCACCACAAATGGGAAACAACTTCACAGACCAAGTCGTCTCATCTATTAAGAAACCATGGATTAGGAAATAAAGGAAGGCATAGAAGGCAATTTTTCCATTCATAAAACATTCAGCAAACATTCATGAAACGTTTACTAGGGTCAGCTTTGTGACAGGGATGAAAAACTGGATATAATCTGAACCCTTTATCAGGCTCATCAGAAACTAACTGTAGTTTCATGGGAAAGTGCCGTCCTTGTTACATGAACCCGACTGTCCCATTTGGGTACATAGTAGTTCTGGTCACAAATACCTTAGAGCTGTGCTGTCTTAATATGTCTAATATTAGCCACATATATCTGTTTAGTTTTAAATTTTAATTAAAGTTACATAAAATGAAAACTTTATTTCCTCATTATCATTGGTGTGGTTCAAATGTTCAATATTTCGTATGGTTAAGTGGCTACCATATTGGAAGATATAGAACACTTCCACAGAAAGTTACCTTAAATGGTACTTTAGAGAAACTATTAAATGCTAGAGACTCTCTACCCAGAAGAATTTTGCTTCCATTTGCAGGGGATCTCAGACTCTCCCGGAGTCATTCAAGAGTTCCTGTTTGAGAATTCTTCCCTAAACTCTCATGGAGAATTTTCTGTTATAAAGAAATCCAAATTCTCTTATTTCTTGATAAATATTCTTGAAAAATATTCTGATTCATAAGAATCACTCATAAATTCAAATATATGTGTTTTCCCTTTACAATGTATTAAAGTAGAACTAGGGGGGAGGGTATAGCTCAAGTGGTAGAGTGCATGCTTAGCATGACCGAGGTCCTGGGTTTAATCCCCAGTACCTCCTCCAAACATAAATAAATGAATAAACCTAATTACCTCCCCCTCATAAAACAAACAAAGCAAAATGTGTGCTTTGATACTGTTCCACAAATCTGTCTCATTCTTTAAAAAAAAAGTAGAACTAGGTTTACATTTTCAGAAGGTACACTCTAAAGTTTACCTCTGTCCTCTCCACATCTTATGCTCTGTCAGAAAATTCTGTATTTGTTTACTTGGTTTTATCCCAGCCCTTGACATACCCTCACCCCTCCCCACCCCAAGCACACAAACAAGAAAAAGTCTGGGACCTCATCTATCTGTTTTCTATCTGTCTTATTCACTGTTGTATCCTCAGAACCTAGCACAGAGTATGGCAAATAGTAAGTGTTCAATATATATATAAGTAAAACAAGTATCCTATAACATATCATCAAAACAGACTGATATGTATTAATAGTTATTAAGTAACTATTAGTTAGTTATGATTAGAATCAAGATTTTGCTAGGTTCTTCAGGAAACAATCATGTCTTTTTCTGGCACTCAACTTATCAAAACTTTTTCTCAACAACTTTATATTATACTCAGAACTACCTTATGAGATAGCAAGGCTGGGTGTTAGTAACCCCATTTTACGGAAGAAACTGAAACTGAAAAATGTTAGGCAGTTGTTCAAGGTCTCACAGTCAGCTCAAGGTAGAAGTAATTCTAGTCCCACTATGCTGGTTTTTTAAATTGTAAGTTGCCTGTATATTGTCTCTGTGGAGATTTGGTGGGGATACTGTGAAATACTCAAAAGAGGATGTGCTTTGGGAACAGAGGCATTATTTAGTAATATTGTATACTGATCATGTATTCTTACCATGTTTTGTTGTTCTTATCTAGTAGAATTAATGTCTTTGTGAAAGCTTTCATTTTAATTGAGATGATTCCAGAGATTGATATGACACTGATAACATGATTTGACTTGAGTTGGGACTCCAGTGTATCCCTTGGTTTTTAAAAGATTTATTTCATTGAAATAATGCTCAAAGATCATAGAATTGTCACGTAAGGAGAAAACAGTTGCACATTTCCTTAGATTCTGCAGAAGCTAGATTGTCATTAATTGATTATTTGACCTTAGGCATGTTACTTAACATTATGGGACCTGTAGGTGGGGAGAATCTGGGGCTGGGGGTGGGGACAGGGAATTGAGTGAGGGGTAAGATGGCTTAGAGGATAAAATCTAGTTATAAGTGAAACTAATGCTCTTAATGCCTTTAGTTCTTTTTAATTGTATTCACTCCATGAATTTTAATCATATTTAGTTATTAAATCAGGATTTTGCTTATAGTTTATCTTTTATTTTTTCTGTAATAATTCCATATTTTTATATTCTTCCATTTTGT
Organism: Camelus bactrianus; assembly: GCF_048773025.1. Taxonomy (NCBI): domain Eukaryota; kingdom Metazoa; phylum Chordata; class Mammalia; order Artiodactyla; family Camelidae; genus Camelus; species Camelus bactrianus. The sequence goes on along the minus strand of NC_133550.1, from coordinate 35,354,864 downwards.
AGTCATAAGACAAAGCATCATTGCCAGAACTTTTTGTCTGCCAGATATACTGACTCATTGCTGGTTTTATATGGATAAGTTGGGCATGAAAGAGAGGAAAGTGATTTTGCACAGATATTGGATATTTTGTGTTCCATCAATCATTTCCTGGATCAATGCAGAAAACATTTTTTTCAATAAACATTTAATATACGTATTTTCCACTTTGCTATTGTAGAAAGGCCCTGAATTTTAATGCCCATTAAGTCATATACTTGTAGAGGTTTAGATGTAAGGAAGATCTATAAGATCTTCCAACAAGGAGTCTTCTCTTTACAGATGAGCAAAGGGAGAGTCAGGCAGGGTAATAAGTACCGTATCACTAGGTTCAGGGCCAGGATGCCTAGGGACCTGGGGTCAGAGAAGACTTCCCAAGAGAAGCTCTACCTAAAAGGAAATTTAGAGATAAGTGGAGAATAGTGAGATGGCACTCTCAGAGGAGATGGTTGTGTTGAGGAAGGTTCCAGACTCAGGAAGCAGCATGTGGGAAAGGTGCTGAGTCTGGAAGCAACAAAGCACATTCAAGGAATATGGAAGTTAGAACTTAGGAAATGGCTGGAAAAGAAAGAAAAGGTAGGGTCATACAGAGTCTTTCAGTCATAGTTATGGGTCACCTGCAAGCGGAGGCTTTGAAGAAACTAAAGAACTCAAGTACAGAGGGAGAAAGAGAAAAGGTTTTACTATCATGCTTTAAAGTTTCACACATCTGAAGTTATCACATGGGCTTTGAAGTCAGACCCAAAGTTCCTATCTCAGCTACTAGGTGGGTAGGAGTAAAGTTGCCTAACTTCTCTGTTCCTCAGATTAATCATTTGTAAGTGGGGATCATACTGTTACCCACCTCACAGGCTTTTGTGAGACACAAATGACAAAGGATAGCACTTGTGTATGTGCCCATCCTTTATCCTTTTTTCCATAGGTTGTCAAATGTTTTCCATGTTGAATGTTTTTTTAACATTCCTTTCGGTTTTCCTTTTTCTTTTAAACATTCCTGTTTGTCTTCCTTTTTTCCCCATGTTGAATGTTTTCTTATTGGTTTGCAAAAGCTCTTTACATATTAATGATATGAGTGTTTTGTATGTCCTCTATGTTGCAGCTATTTTTCTGAGCTTTTAATTTTATCTTTTTCATAGTTTTTTTTACTATTAAAATGTTAATTTTTATTTGGTTAAATATTTCAGTCTTTTCTTAAAGCTCACACTCCTAACCATATGGTAAACTACCTCTTTTATTTATAGAATGATGACATTAATTCCAGTTTTGTTGTCACTTTTGTTCAGGTGTGCTAACAGAACAAACAACAGGTCCTCTGGGACAGAATCTAGAAGTGGAACCATACTCACAATACAACAATGTTCAATTTCCCCAAGTTCAACCACAGATTTCCTCATCTTCCTATTATTCCAACCTGGGTTTCTACCCCCAGCAGCCTGAAGAGTGGTACTCTCCTGGAATATATGAACTCAGGCGAATGCCCACTGAGACTCTCTACCAAGGAGAGACTGAGGTAGTGGAGATTCCTGTAACAAAGAAGGCCCGACTGGGCACATCAGCAGGAAGAATAAAAGGGGATGAGCTATGTGTGGTTTGTGGAGACAGAGCATCTGGATACCATTACAATGCACTGACCTGTGAAGGGTGCAAAGGTAAGCATCTTTGGATTGGTAGGTTTATCCTTAGTAATGTTTTTCTATATTGGTTGCTGAAATCCCTCAAATTGGATTCTTCTCTTTTCCTAAATAACTTCCCATTTTCTCATCCTCTGCTCCTACTTCTTCCTATCTCTTTATTTTCTTGGGAATTCATAGATTTCTTGGAAAAGCTTTTTAGAGTATTTATCTTGGATATAAGTAACCTTTTTCCTATTCACAATCTCACACATAATTAGAAGGAATTTATGATGTGGATTTTGTTTTGGTTGTTTTTAAAAAACAGAAATTGTTGAACTCATGTCTTAAAATTAAGGTCAAGGAGATTAAGACTTTATTCAATAAATATTTTAAAATACATTTTAAATACTCTAGTTAATTGAGAAAGAAAAGAGGAAGAAAAACAAAAGGAAACAAAAAAGGAAGTAATAATTATCTATATTCAACAAATACTTCACTTAGCAGGAACATAGATCTGTGAGCAATGAATGCTGTAGGGAAATCAATGAAATTGCAATCCATTTAGGGTGGGTAAAATATAACATGTGAAATATGAAAATGGCTCTATATAAAGTCCTATATGATCATTTTCCCAATAAGGGCACAGATGATAAGTTCGTAAAATTTCAGAGGAAAAAACATAGTGGACTAGGAGGTTCACCTATTTAATTTTGTATTTGTTCATTCAACAAATATTTATGGGATGGCTACCATGTATTAGGCACTCTGTTAGCTTCTAGGACATTGAAAACTGATTACGAACTGTCCCTTGAGCAGAATTTGTTGAACAGTGTGTCAATTTGGTGTTCCCAGATGCCAGTGTTTGCCGTAAAAAGAAACAGAGGACCCAGCCACATGAGCATGGCTCTAGGACATTTCAAGCCTTTGGAAGTTCACATGATCAGATTGTATAAAACTGTATTAGTCACCTCTTAAAAATTTGGTATGAGTTCATTAGATTTTTAAAGAGCAAAGTAGTATTTATGCCCCCAAATTAAAAATTAAAACAGATCTATAAAGAAAATTTAAGAGATCTTATTTATGGCCTTCAAAATATACATCCTTTTCAGTGGAGAGAAAAGTTTGTATAGGTAAAAAAACATATATTCTTTGAAGGCATAGATTATGTCTTCTACGACTATTGCTCCTCATAGCTCCTCCTCTAACACAGTGTCTGGTAGGTAGTAAATGTGGAATAAATGGGATTATGAAAATAGTGAAAATCCATGCTTATCAATGATACTTAGTATATATAACTCTACCTTATAAAAATACATTCACAATTTTTTATGATATTTGCAATTTTGCAATATTCTTCCCCACCTCCAAATGATAAAAGTAAATACTACACTTCAACCAACCCTCATATTTAGTGACAGTTGTGACAATTTTTATTTTGAGCAGGACTTACGGAGATGAAAATCTGTTTATGTGAGAGTTTTTTTTGAAAAAAGGGTGAAAATAAAGCAGGAAGGGATTGCTTATTGGTTAGAAAAAGTAAAATGGTTTCAAAATGACTAGCCTGAGAGTTGGATTAAAGTAAAAAATAATTTCTACATATAGGGTTGAGAAAGCAACTGCTGACCTACATAAAAGAAGTAGAACTTTGTAGTAGTTCTTAGTCAAAAAGTGGCTGGATCATTACTCTGGAGGGCAAAGTGAGGACCAAAAGATGAAGCTTATAGACTGGTGTATTTTGGGCTTAATTCAAGAAATAATTTTCTAACACAAGAAGTCTTCCAACAGTGAGATTGGCGGCTTCCTGCCTCCGGTGATAATGAGCTCTTTGTTATTATAGGAATTCAAAAAGAGGTTAGATGAACCTCTTGAGTCCTCATACAGGAAGTTCCTGCATTGTAAGGGAAACTGTACTGATTGGCCTCTGACATTCTTTAAGTCTTCTGAATCTATAGAACCATAGTTTATAATGTTCTAGTTATTTCATGTCTCTGTGCCTTGTCTTCCAACCTAGTTTGTATTGCATAAGTCAAAAAATATGTATAGTTCATCTCGCCCCTCCTATTGCTACAAATTGATGAAAGAGAATGTTAGATCAAGGTTTCTGAATCACATACTACTGACATTTTGGACCAGATAATGCTTTGTTGTGGGGACATGTCTTAAATACATTGTACAGTGTTTAGCAGTCTCCCTGTCTTCTACCCACTAGATGCCAGTAGCAACCCCCTAATTGTGGCAATGAAAAATGTCTGCAGACATTGCTAAATGTCCCCTGGGGTGGGGGCAAAATCACATCATCAAGAACCACGGATATAGACTGTTCAGTTAAAAGTACTATTATAGTACAGAATTTCTCAAACTTGTTATGTATTGAGCTTTCTTGAAGGAAGCCATTTCTTGTGTCTCTAATGTTGATTCAAATTGCTTTTATCAAATTCCTGATGCTATTTTTAGTACAACACAGGAACATAAACAAATTTTCAAAATGAAATGTAAACAAAACTACAAAATAAATAAACTAATCTACTATATAGATTATAAATAGTCCATTATTTTATTGCTCAAAATGTTACTAAAGCATAGGTTCTTTTGAGTTTGTATGCCTATAGCACATGGCATGTGAGGCCTCAATTCCCCACTACTTTTCTTTGTTCAAACAGTTGGTTCATCCAAACCTTGGTTCGTCTAGAGCTCCATCTGGCCATCCCTGAGCTGAATACACCTCATGCATATGAAGTTTACCTTTGCCATTTTCTCCTGGCTCTTGACAAATAAATCATACTTATTGCTGTTAATGAGATCATGACACAAATTAAAATGAGGGCAATTAGTTTGAATGGCAGTATAAGATGGTCATAGAGATGATCCAGAGAATGACAGTATTAATTTTTAAAGACATTCATAAGATAAAAATGTAAGAATAAATTTAGTATGTGTGATGGACTTAGAAAAAAGTCTGGTACATAGTCAAAACTTAATAAATGCTTATCATTATTATCGTTATGGTCTTAGAATCTACTAACATAAAGCATAGTGGCAATGGGACTATTTTCTGCTCATCTTGGTAAATGTTGATGCCCTACCCTTTATCAGCTGTTTGACAAGATCTATTCTATTTGCTAGTGACCCAGGTTACCAAAGGCCTCTTCACCTTGTCTGTATAGACTAGTGCTACTCAAAGTGTGGTCCCTGGACCAGCGGTATCAGCATTACTTGGAAAATTGTAGGAAATGCAAATTTGAGGGCCCCACCCAGCCCTACTGAACCAGAATTTCTGGGAAAGGGACCCAGGAATCTGTGATTTAACAAGCCCTCATTGCTAAAGTTTGAGAACTACTGGTGTAAATTACATGCAAAAAGGCACCTGAAGGGACTCATCTGGTTAAGCAGCTTGGTTGTGTATTGTGATTGTGAAATTTTCAAGGGTGGCAGTGCTTTCTCCATAGGTCATCAAAAGGAAAATTCAATAGATTAAAAAAGTACGTCTAGAAAGACACAAAGTCTAATATAATTCATGTTTCCTGCTTAGAGAGAAATAGGAAAGAACATGCATAGTTTATTCTGAAAATCTGGTTCAAAAGAAAGATCCTATTATAAACACTTTTGAATCTACAATTTTCAGTGCCCATGGCATGCCAATTCTTAAGGCAGACATTCTATGAACATTTTCTTGGGTCTTTACAGCAGCTATGGAAAGTAGGTATTAATGTGTTCATGGTAAGGAATAAGCATATCATTTCAAAAAGAAGCTGAGATTTAGAGGCCAGGGCTAATAGCTTATATGATGTATTAACTACACTTCGGTAGAAAACTTACTAATTCTCATACCTTATCCCCATTTTATAGATGAAGAAAGTGAAGCACAAGAGGTTTATCAACTTTCTCAAGGCTTGCTAGCTAAAAGGGGGTGTAGCTTCAAATCTACCTATTCTAAATCTAACTCCAGAGTCTCTATTATTAACCATTAAGTGATCATTCTACTCTTTGAGCTCTTCGTTCAAGGCTAATATGGACTAACTTGGTGGCCAACCTAAGAGAATCAAGTGCTCCACTGAGGTGTTAAGCTATTGATATGGTCCAAGCCAAGGGAATAAAACCCTGCTGTCAGTAACCTGGGCCAGCTCACCTCCTTAAAGGTGAACACTGGGGTGAAAACTGATCCTCCTGAACAGAATCCCTGGCAGGGTAAATAGAGGGAGAGCAGAGTCCCAAGGACAACCCTAAGAAACAACGACTCTAAAGGCAGGCAAGGGAGGAGAAGCCCATGGAGGATACAGAAGTCAGAGGAGGCCACTAGACAAGTGCAGAGTCACAAGACAAGGGTACAGAAAACAGGTCAAAGGGTAACCGATCCTCTGGGGAGTTCAGGGAGGAAAAGCTGGCTGTGGACATAGGTACATTTTTAAGAGCAGAGAAAGGCAGAGCTTTTTCATTGATTTTGATTTGAGACTTTGCCCCCATAATGACAGCAAAATGACAAGAGTGCAAGAGAGGAGAGGAGACGGAAGTAGGCAGAGCCCATGTTCTACATCACCGGTTGGCAATGCTTTTTGGTAAAGAGATGGGTAGTAAATACTGTAGGCTTTGCACCGTAGAGGTCTTTGTTGGAATTACACAACTCTGCAAACTCAGCCACATAAGAAAGGGGCCTGGCTGTGGCTTTATTTAGCCTACAAAAATAGGCAGGAAAATAAAAAATAGGCAATGGGACAGACAGACCCCTGTTCTAGGCCAGTGACTCTCGGGGGTTAGTGTCAGAATTGACTGGAGACTGTAGTGGAGAGCCCACCACTCAGGGTGTGGTGCGTGAGAAAAATAACCTTATTTTATATAACTGGATTTAATTCAATTTCAAGCCGTGGTGGAAACTTTGTTTCATCAATTCAGTATTACTCTACTCAGTTCTTCTGAGGTTTTGTTTGAGTTCCAGATTATGTAGCGTCTGGAGGGATTGGGCCCTGGGGGTGGGGCTCTGGTTCTTGGTGCTGTTGACACAGTCTGGCATTTGTTGGGTGCTGCCCTCTCTGGTCTTCAGTCACTGATGGGAAAGGTCTCTGAAGCACCATCCTGGCTTCCCGAGCACACTCCTCCTTCCTGTCTGGCCCCGCCTTCTTCCCTGCTGCTTGGGTAGGTGGGTTCCTGATGCTGCTGCTGTGTCTCAGTGAAATGCCTGGCTGCCCAGAGAAACCATGTGGCCATTTCATCTGCTCCTATGCCTCGCTGGGTGCAGGGAATCCTGAGGGCCTCTCCAGGAAAGATTCCAAGAATTCCTCTATTCTAGGATTTCCAAATGGAGTTTCTACAGAACCCAATCCTAGGACTCAGTCTGAGGATTAGAGGTGGGAGGGGTAGAGCTCAGGACCTTCTCAGATACTTAACATGTCTTAGCTCTTTGATTGCCTCTCCCAACTTGGGGAAATTTTGTTGGTGTCGGCAATCCTGAGGCTTAGGCTTTGGTGACTGAAAAGCCAATACTTGGCTTCTTTGTGCTTTTTATATGTTCTCCAAAGAAAACAAATGAAAATCAGCTTAGAGAATGAGAAGGAGGTGCACAGAAGAGGGCAGAGTACAAGTAAAAGAACCAGTGTCCCGGGCTAGGCAGGCCTAACAGCTTGGCCAACTTGGTTCCCCAGCCCCACACCACATGGATATGTGCACTTAACCAGATGCAAAACGAATTTCACTCCATAACTTTCCATCACGGAGTGTGGGCTCTGGCATTTAACAGGCATGCATTGAATCTAGGCTCTGTACTTCTTGGCTGGGTAAGCAAGTCACTTACTGTAGTAGCCAAAGTTGAACAAAATAAAGCAGAAACCAAATTTCAAGCAGTGAGGAATTAATACCGGAGACGTTGGAAGGACAGAGGAGCAGGTTCTGTACTGAGTCTCCAAGAGGATGTTCAGAGCCACACTGCAGAACTTGGCTTGCCAGGGCAGTTGTTATTCAAGAAGATATGGGGTCAGGAAGCTAACACAGGAACTGTTGACTCTGGGAAGATGGCACCTTAGCTGCCATTTAGGGATCAGAAAGCTACCTTCACTGCAAGGTACCTTCACTACAGGCTCCAGAGCCGTGGTATGCCTGCTAAATCTGTCCACGTAAAAAATGAATGCCCTGTGTCTAGTCTCTCAGTGCCCTGTGTCTAGTCTCTCAGTGCCCTGGAAGCTGGCAACTGGAAACCAGGATGCTGCCACAGCAAAACTCCATAGTCCTGCAGCAGAAACAACAGAAGCACAGCTCTTGCTTCACTTCCACTTTTCAAGTATCTTACAAGAGCATCTGTTTGGCAGAGCTGAAGTCACATCCACAATGTTAGTGGCAAGGGAATCTGGGAAAGATTGTGTTCAGTTGTCCTGCCTTTGCAGTAGAGGATGCACACATCCAGCCAGCCAATCCTTAGTTGACAGAGTGCATAACTTCCCTGAGCCTCCAATCTGCAAGTTAAGGATAGTATCTATTTCACAGGGCCTTTGTGAGGATTCAGTAAAATTTTTATGTGTAAAGATCCTGGTACCCCTCTTACCTTAGGATTTTACTGCAGCTCTCTCATAAATGTGATACACACACATGAGAAAATTTTTTTAGAACTTAAAAACCAAATAAAGATCATGGTTAAACTTCCTGATTTCACCGATCTCTGTATCTGTTTGTTAGAAATATTTTAATTTTTCTGAATGTTTTATTTGTCATAGGTATTTATGGTATTATGAGGTAAATTCTGATTTTTCTTAAGTAACGACTGCAGAACACAAGCATAATGCTGGGTGACAATGACTGCCGTTTCCTCGGCGCTAGATTAAATCGAGAGCTTTCCCTCCCCCTCAGTTATCAGTGGAGCATATGGAAATGTGCTGATGTCTGGATGAATTTTGATTCAAACCTCAGACCTCAGCTCGCAAAACTGATCTGCATCTGACTAGCTGGATATTTGAAATGGCTGCATTCCCAAATAGGTCAGTGTCACTCACAATTGTCTCCATGCCAGGAGAGTATACCCCTGTCAGAAGAGAATGGTAGCATCTGTAAAAGGCATTTTATGAGTAAATGGGTAATGTTTCATCCTTTTGAATATATGTTTATGTAAGGTAGCGAACCAGCATTAAATTTAGTTCTGAAGCTTTAGAAAAGATTCTAGAATTATTGAAATAATTCTGGTGTGTAAAATAGATGTAGAGTGTTTCCAGTGGGCCTTTTGTTTATGAGTCAGACTCATGTATAAACTTACAGAAATCCTATTTGATTTTGACGTCTGTTTTATAAAATATAATAACGATCCTAATGAACTCTATAGGTCAAATCATCTTAGAGTGGGGTACAAGAGTTGGGGTTGAAACTATTTCACTGCATTGGAAGCCTTTTGTAATAAGTGTTACGAAAATTTTGGGGAGAGTAGGACTCTGAGGCAGACAACGTAGATTCCAACCCAGCTGGTTCTCTTCCCAACTCTTCCAAGTGCCTCAATGTCTCTGGGCTTCAGGCTCCTTACCTGTAAAGTGAGGATAATGGTAAAGATGAGGAGGAGGAGGGTGAGATGATGATATTGGCAACGTGATGATAACAGATAAATAACATACATCATGTGATTATTCTGTGCAGTTTTTTTCTGGAGACTTTACATGTACTAACTCATTTCATCTTCAAGAAAACCCTTTGTCCCAGAGATAACCAATCTTAGTGTTTGATGTATGTCTTTTCAAACTTATTTTCATGTAGTATAGACATATATAACTAAAAAATGTATAAACAAATCTGAAGGAAAAAAACTCTTTGAGGGAGATTTAAATAAGGTCATGTGTGTAAAGCAATTAACATAATACTTGCCAATGGGAAACTCTCAGTAAATGTCTGCTATTATTACTATTATCATTGGGTTTCCATAAAGAAAAAAATGAGACATTGTTTTTAAATCATCTAGCTCTGTACCTGGCACACTTGAGTGCTCAATAAGCATTAGCTATTGTTATTTCATTGATGAATCTTTATTATTTTTATTATTATTGTTATTCTTCTGTTCATCCAGCCTCCTTGATTTGGATCATGTGGTATCTTTAAAACTATCTGTCTTCTTATTAATTAACTAATTAAGCCTCTAGCTCCTGGGAGTTTGAATAATTAATTCAGTTTTTTTTTCAGCAAATATTATTAAGTACTGACTGTATACCAGATGCTATTCTAAGCATAAGAGATGCAGTGGTGAACAAAACAGATGAAATTCCTGCTCTCACAGTCACCAGGAAAATGGTTTACACAACTGAGCTAAAACAGACAAAAAGAAAAATCAGTACAACAAACAAAAAAGATTAAAAAATACAAAAGCAATAAAATTGTATCTAAAAGAATGTAAAGGAAAAAAATGATAAAAGGGTGATTTCCAGTGGATAAAAATTGATATTTCAAATAAATATAGGGCAATGATGTAAGACATAGTGAAGACAGTAAAAATTAGATTTAATAAGAAAAAATGTATAAACTAAATATAAGCGATATATAAATATGAAAGTAATGACTAAAGGAAACTCTAGTTGGTATAAGCCTCTAGTTCTGGGGAGTTTGCCTGCCTGGGAGTTTAAACACCTGCAAAGCCAAACTCCTGCAAAACAACATTACCCCTATCTTCATTCTCCCAAAGACAGCCCAGGGCCAGGGTAGGGGGTGAGGGTGACAGTGGATTTTTTTCTTTCAACTCCTTTAGACAACTTCATCATTTAAAACATTTTGTCAAAACAATGAGTACATGTGATTCAAAAGTCAAATGGTAGAAAGGCCCCTGTCCAACCATTTCCACCTTGAATTCTGCTCCCCAGAGGCAACCACTGGTAACTACTTGTGTTTTTGCTTTTTGTGTTTTGCATTTTGGTTTTTGGTACTTAGGATAGTCTTTCCACAGAACCATCTCCCTGCCTTACAAACAGAATTAAATGTTGAGAAGGATACAGTTTTTTTACTAAGATTCCTTTATTATGCTTTTAATATTCATGGGATTAGTAGTCATAGCCCTCTTTTATTTCTGATGCTAGTAATTTGTGTCTTCTCTCTTTTTTTATGGATAGCCTTGCTGGAGATTTTTCAATTTTATTAATCTTTTCAAAGAACCAGCTTTGGTTTCCCTGACTTTCACTATTGTTTTCCTATTTTTAATTTTATTGATTCCTGCTCTGACTTTTTATTATTTTCTCTTCTTCAGCTTACTTTGGATTTAATTTGCTCTTTTCTGATTTCCTAAGGTGAAACTTAGATTATGGATTTTAGGTATTTCTTCTTTTCCAATATATGCAATTAATGCTATGAATTTTACCTCTAAGCACTGCTTTTGCTATATCCTACAAATTTTGATCAGTTGTATTTCATTTTCATTTAGCTAATTTTTACTTTCTTCCTTTTGTAGTCACCTCTATACCTTAGATTTACTTTATGTGTAACCTTTCAGAAATGCTTTGTTACTAAAACAGGTAGGACTAAGTGTAAGACATATTATATTTCTGTATTTCTCTAATCAAATTTAATCTTTCCCAGGCTCATAGCCTCCCTGGCTGATGAGAAATTCCACTGGGGTTATGTTTGGGGATGCTCTTTTCCGCAGGAACATGCACAACTCTTTGGGGTCTTACACAGGGTGGAGTGTTTCGGTATCAGTTGATATGCTCCTTGTCCGACTTTGAAATGGTCCCTTGAGAGTGGAGAACTCAGCCACCTCTTGACATGGGTATTTTATCCCAAGGTTTCCAAAGTCATAGTTGTTGGTATCTTCCTGTTCCCATGTCAGAGCCATCCCATTAAAGATCTGTCACTTCTCTAGAGGTACTTTGTGGGTACTGGTCCAATGCTCACAGAACCTGTGAGACTCATCCCATTCTCAGGCTCTGAGGAAGTTCCCCATACCTCTTTCCAGCTAAGCTCCCTCTGCTCCCCCAACTCTAAAAGCGTTGACCTCTACCTCCATCATCTTTGAGATGATACAGTGTAACCCTTTCAATGAAAACAAAAGCCTTATACAAGAGTTACCTTTATCTAGACATCTTTATCTGGACAACTTCAGCTTTTGTCTTAGCGCTTGAGCATAAGAAGGTGGTTACCCTCCTGGGATGGGAAAGAAAGGCAAAAAGAAAAGAACAATAGGAGCCAGTACAGAGCACACATGAATTGCTTGATAAATCATCCTTTCACATTAAAATTCCTAAAATTGTTGAAAAAAATACACATTCATGGACTCAAACTAGGGAAGATAATGATTCTCTGTTATAGGCTGGACAGTTTCCACCATAGACACTGTAGTGGCAAAAGTAAGTGCTGAAAAAGTCAGGTAGACATTTTTTTGTGGCTCCCTAAGAGATTAAGAAGAAAAAAACCTAAAAGCAACAATTAGTAAGAATAGTCAGGATAAATTTCATCAACTGCATTTCAAAAGTTTGGAAGTTTGCTTTTTCAAAAACAACCATCTAAAACAGCTCCTACCAAGTGATCAGGAGTCTATTATCAAGTTCTAAAAATTTTCAGCAAGCAACTCAAGGAGAAGAATTGAGATCCTAAAGTCTAAGAAATGTGCAGTGGGGGCCAAAGCTTACCTGGTTTACTATTGGCAGCCCTGCTCTTCAGTTTGGGCTACTTTGCAGCTTTCTATCTGTGACACAGAGGTGGAAAAGACAGCTGGGGGTGGGGAGTGAGGGTGGGATGTTTCTGAAGAAGTTTTGGAGATAGAGAAGAAACTGTGGAGCACTTCACATGCAGTATGGGGTTTGGGGAGATGAGTGTTGAAAGACAGTTTTTAGGAATGTAAGCTCCTTACTAGAAGGACAGCATAATCCAGTGATATAGAGCATAGAGTTTGGAACTGAGCCTATCAGAGTTCAAATCTGAGTTCTATCATTTACTATCTGTAGGACCTTGAGCAAATTACTTAATTTCTGTGTAACTCTGTCTCCTTATCTGTAAGAGGGAGATAAGAATAAGCTCTACCTCATAGGATTGTTATGAATGTTAGGTGAAACGCCATGTGCGAAGTGTTTAAAAGTGCCTAATACGAAGTTAAGTCATATAAGTGGGTGGTAGAGTCCTTTTTATCCTACGATGTGCTGAGGCAGAACTAAAAGTTGAATCTAGTTCATGTTGGACATAAAGTTGCTCAGCTCTGTGTGTTGGTTACTGTTTAAACAGCAAGGAGACCCTTAAAGGTGTAAACACAAACCAACATTTTATTGATTTCAAAGTAATAGGTAGTCTATTGCCAGTCTCTGGAGTCTGGTGTGTGCGTGTGTGTTTGTGTGTGCACGTGAGCACACACACACATTTGTATGTATGAGTTGGGAATAGAGTGTTGTACATGGGTTCTATCCGTATAAAGAAGCAGAAAAGCAGGATGTGCAATATTCTGCATAATTGACAGCTTCATTGTACCACCCGATAGCTATTCGCCTGCCACCCCAGGAATCCTAGTGCTACACAAGCCTAGGATGGCAGTGCCAGCCCTGTCTACTCATCTTTTATAACCAGGGAGCCTCTGTTCCTTAGTGAATTTCCTTTCCATTCATTTTCAAATGACTTTTCTGATACAGGCATTGTTGAATATGCACAAGATAGAGGCAGAGGTATGTGATGGATGGATTTGCATAAGTATAAACACGGTATATGTACCCATATTTAAGTGATATAGTGATAATATTGTGTTGCCATCTCCGAGTGAATGCTAATTAATTCAGCTATTGAGATGATAATGATTTCTTTCTCAGTTAATACCAGAGTAGAAAAAACCATGCAGAATTGTCCTAATGCTGTTCCTTTGACTCATCTTGGAATAAGGAATTTTATTTCCGTTAATTATTAAGCTATCAGTATCTATCATGGTTTTAAAGGGAATTGTTCCTGGGAGAGGCTGAAGATTAGCGGAAAGATTGACTGAGATAGGCTAAAGTGGTCATTGAGCTCAATGATTTGGTACCGGGAAAATAATTTTTCTTTTTTCGCCAGTAGTTTCTTTTGAAATGCATGATTTGCTATTTGCACTCCCAACATCAACACTGATCTGAAGCACAGTCTTTTTCTTTTTACACTTGATGTGGTTGGATTTGACATTTAGGAAAACGGTAATATCTTTCCCACTGAAAGTTACACCAGCTGACAAATTCACAAGCAAGTCTATGACTTTTTGAACCTTGTCATCTCTAACTTTTTTTTCTGCCTTTGTTTTCATATTGAGTTAGTTATCAAGTCCTGAATGATCCTTTGTTTCCTCCTCCCTGTTCTCACCTTCCTTCCTCTTACCTATCTAGTTCAAGCATTGATCACCTCTGGCTGGTAACAGTCCCCTGCCTCTAGTTGTGAGTCTCCCTGTCCCACCTTTCTTGACTTTGCACCAAGAATCCTTCCCAACATGCTGGTTAGGTCAAAACCTTCTAAAATCTCTCTCTCTCTCTCTGTTCGGTAAAGACTCAACTCCTTTGCTTGGTGTTCAAGGGCATTTAACCCTATTCTGTCCCACTACACACCCTCATCCATCTACTGCTAATTCTCCCCACACTCTCCCCTCCCATCACGGTGTATTCTCTACTCTTCCTTGAAATTTCCATAACTCCGTGCCTTTGCTCATTTCCCAGAATGTCCTTCCTTCCTCACAATCCATGTTTCAAAAACCTACTTATTCTCTAAGATTCAACTCAAATTTTACTTCCGTTGTTAATTCTTCTCTGATTCCCTCTACTTGGAATTAATCAGGGTCATCCTCAGCCCATATAATGCCCTTTTGTCAAGACACTAGACTTCTAGCTGTTGGGAAACTGTCATAGTATACTTATTTTACTAGAACACTTTTTATTGCCTTCTGCTGGGAAAACTGGCATAACAAATGTGCAGATCTCCAAGTCTGTGATGGAATTGCTGTCTCCCATTTAACATGGAACAACCTTCACAAGCATTTAGCATGACCATGAAATGATCACCTTTTCATCTACATTCCAATAATTTATTAAATAATTAACTGTCCTATCATTCTATCTTGTATTATGCTGTGAATTAACTTGTCTTCCCACTAAGTTGGAAGCTCTGAGGACAAGGAATGTGTTCTTCACTTTGCTGTCTCCCCGATCAGAGAATGCAGCTTTCAGATAGTAGGTAGTTAATATTAGGTTACTCTACTCTCTTGTGCCCCAGGGCAGGCAATTACAGCATGGTGGTTAAAAGTGTGGACTTTGGTGCATGGCTACCTGGATTTGAATCTTTCTAGTCCACTAATTAACCATGTGACCATGAACAAAGTACTTAACCTCTCTGTACCTTTTTTCTTCATCTATAATATGGGACACATAGTATTATCTTCATGATAAAATTGATGTGAAGATTACATAACTAAATGCAGGTAAAGTGGTTAGAACAACAGCTGGTAGATTCTTAATTAATGTCAGCTTTTATTCCAACAGGCTGTTAAAATAGGAAGGACACTGCTGTCTCAAATTTGGCAGAGGCATGGAGACAGTAAATCCTATTTTCCAGAGAGCCCATCTTGTGGTGGGCAGTCAAGAACTAGTTAAATACCTCACCTACTTTGAGGCCATGAAGTGGGCAGGAATTCGAAATTAGAGAGCAGTCTTTAAAGGGATTGGAACATGTAACTAGGGTGCTAGGAATCCCATATCCTCATTGCACAGGGAGGGGTGAGGGGTGTGGGTGTCTGTCCCTTGGGGCCACCACTGGAGAGTTAGAAAAAGGTGTCCCTGTTCCCCAGATAAAATCTGTACACTAAGGAGGCCCTGCAGCCACAGGCCCATGGAGGTGTCTTCAACAGAATCACTCAAGAAGACTGATATGTATCACCTGCAACTGAGGGGCACGGGAGATTAGTGACTGACTTTCACCTGAGATGTTGAAAAGGCAGGAGGGAGGGTGGATGACTGCTCATGGATAAGTGGGAGTTTTCTCTGAGTTTGTTGGACCAGAGAAAGGCAACATGGGGTTAAGTCCACGCCAAGAGGGCCACATGGAGGTACCTCCGGAATAAAGAGGATGGAGGTCAATTGCCAAATATTCAGATACTGAAGGAGATACAAGCCATGGGCCTCATCAAGGAACTGCGGAGGAAAGTATCCCAGTGGTGGGCGGAGCTTTCAAAAGAACCCAACCCATGGGAGAAATTTCAGAAACTTGCTAGGTACAAACCAGCTTCTAACAACACCAAGCAAGTAAATGTTACAAACCAAACTTGGGTCTGCTTGCCCATGTGCAATAAAGCCAATCTATTGACACCGGGTTGTGGTGAAGGAAAATGCAGCATTTATTGTAAAGGAGGTTCACTTGTGCTCTAAAACCCGAACTCCCTGCTGAGGGTTTCACCAAAGCATTTTTAAAGGCCAGGTGAGTAAGGGGAAGGTATGTGATCAGCGCGTGCTGAATTCTCTGATTGGTGAGGTAACAAGGCGGTGTCACAGGGGTTAACGTTATCAGTCCTTGGTGGAGGGGGTGGGTTGCTTTGTGCTCATGGTCATCAAGTAGCTAACGTCTTCCATTTGGTGGGGGTTTTCACATTCCATACAATGACTCAGGAAATGTGCATCAGATCAGTACTTAAGATCTAGGTACTTCTGGGGAGCTAAAGCAGAGGATATGCGGGAAGGGTGTGCTGGGAAAAGCCCTGCAGGGTCCTGCTCGGTTACGTGAGGGGTTTCCTATCACTTCTTCCCCTGCCCCTGACAATCCTCTCCTTTTTCACCACTCCACCTTGACTCTGGAAGTGTCAGGAACTATGGCCACGTAGTTCCACGGACAAGGGAGGAAGAGGAGAAGCAGAAAGGAAGCCAGTCTCCTCCCTAGCTCTAGAGAGCTGAACTGTAGCAGCTGTAGTTGTGGCTACATCCTCTCAGGAAGATGTTTGCTCTTAAACCAAGGTTGGCATTTTTATCATTATACCAAACTGGGTATAAGTACTGAATTGAAATCTTAAATGTGACCTCTCCCTGTCTGCCTGAAAAACAGCTGCTTGTTTCCTGAGATGTGGCTCAACATTCACTTCCGAGTCTAACCTCTGCATCCAGAACTGATCATTCAGTCAGCCTCTCTGCCCCAGCGCAGCCCCAGAACATGGAATTTCACTTGTCTGGTTGTTTGCATCTCTTTGTCCTGAACCAATCTGTAAACTGTAAGAGGACAAGGAATGATTTATTCACCTCTGCACCACCAGCACCTAGAGCTCATTAGCACATAATTGTCTCCCAATAAAGATACATGAGTGAAAGCCATCTATCTTTAAGAACAAATTACGATCTTTCCTAAGAGAGGCTGTAATTCAAATGTGTCTTTATTTTTGAGAGGTAAATTAAAACCAGCAGACATCCGGACCATGCAGGGCAGGTAAAAGTACCTTTGTCACCAGTATGCTCAAGAGTGGCCAGGGTGCCCTGAGGGGTTCGTGAGAAGATGATCTGGCATCTCTCAATCCTAGTGTGTTTTTCTGAGAAGTTGTTAGGAGGCTTCTTTTCTATGTTCCACAGGTTTCTTCAGGAGGAGCATTACCAAAAACGCCGTGTACAAGTGTAAAAATGGAGGCAACTGTGTGATGGACATGTACATGAGAAGGAAGTGCCAAGAGTGTCGACTCAGGAAATGCAAAGAGATGGGAATGTTGGCTGAATGTATGTATACAGGTATTCGCATCAAGCAATTAAATACCACTAAAAATCTCTTAAGGAGGCAGACGTCAGGTAATTCACACGATTAGAATGGTATGTCATGTATTAAAGAAGGGACTTACTAAGTCATCTATGTTCTTGAAAAGGGTAATGAACCACTGAAATTGTCCCAACTGTCAGCTAAAGAGCATTTTAGTTACCTGAAAAAAAAACAGCTGTGTTTTGTTGTTCATTGTTGCAATGAATTATATGTGAAGTGAAATGACATTAATATACAGCTGAAATAATGTGTTTTAATAAGCTACAAAGAATGACAGTCCAAAAGTTTCCCCCAAGCATGATTTAATATCCTTCTTAATTACTGTTCAATTAGCATAAAAATTCAGTTGTGGGAAAAATTAAGAATGCTTTATAAGGTATAACTGCCTCTGAATTGTCTAAATAGATTTTTAAACCAAGTCATTTTATTAAGATTCCTTCTCTTGGTGCAGCTTTGAACCAATCTGTATAGGTTTACACAGGAAATTAACTACTCCGAGTTTTAATATAATTTGGTCCTTCAATCAGATAAAGAGACACTGTATTAACTGCTGGCTTTGTGAGAAACCGTAATCTTCATCAAAGTTTGGAATGCATGCTAGTATATAACATATTAATTTTTTATTCTGCAAATTCTACAGACCACTCAGATTCTGAGATATGTCCTGTTCCTCCTCAAAACACAAATAGACAAACAAACGTCACCAAGGAGATGATAACATTCAGAGAGGGAATGCCACATGAAATAAAAGCCTCTGGAAGGTGACTCCAGTTCTATTGTTCCCGAACTGCAGGCAACTGGGATGGACCCAAAGAAATAATGCGTGCAGGAGGGGGAAAAAAATAGGTCAGTGTAAATAATCCAGCTCTGGATGGATGAAAGTTTTATAGCGGCCGATCACAATCTCCTCTTAGCATCTATGAAACAAGAGACTGAAGTAGGGGCTACGACTGGAATCCAATCTGGCAGTGGAAACCCTTACTCCATCCTGGGTGGGTCATGTTCCTTACCACTTAAATATGAACCTGTTCCAGCAAAGCCCTGAGGACATTCTTCGTGACTCCTCCTATAAGAGTCTATAATATTATTTATGAACACAAACTCATGTAGTAACAGATACAGGAGCTTTTGTATGGTCCTATAAAATAAATGCCCTAGACAAAGAAATTCCTGAAACTTAGTTTCACTGACATTGAGAGAATGAGGAAGTTAAATGGGAACATGGGAGATTATTGCACGTTATTCAGTAGTTCTATTTAAGTGTAAATTCACAATGATATTGTATGATTATTCAAAAGAAAATTACAAAGTCCCCTTGAGTTATTTTCATCTTTAACTAGATTCTCAATAATTTATACAGTGCTGAAAATTAACAAGACTTAACATTTTCTCTGAAGAATATTGACATCATTTTACCCAACACGCTTACTCTTGTGTTTAATGTGAAATTGAATATACTTCTTATGGTACAGTTATGTAAACATCAGTGAAAAATAATATTAATTCTATGTTTTGAAGCACTAGCTTTCAAGATCCCGTAGACTAGGAAGAGGGATTGTGTCATTCATCTTTTTTATTGAATACCTTGCATTTGTACAATGCTTTTCTGTTACAAATTCTATGCATAAAGCTCATTTTAATAAAGTAACCTGATGACATTTAATCTACACAAAACTCTGTGGGGTAAATACTATTCCCATTTTACCAATGAAGAAACTGAGACTCACAGAGGATATGTTTCTTGTTCAAGGCCAAATCTTAAAATGTCAGTCGGGCTAGAATTAGCTCTGTGCCAAATGGCAAGGGAGCCCTTCTGAGCCGACTCCACTTCAGCAGCCTCGTGATCACACCCCCAGCAGGACTTTCTGTGGTTAGTGAAGTCTCTCTGTTTTTTCAGGCTTGTTAACTGAAATTCAGTGTAAGTCTAAGCGACTGAGGAAAAACGTGAAGCAGCATGCAGACCAGACCATTAATGAGGACAGTGAAGGACGTGACTTGCGGCAAGTGACCTCGACAACTAAGTCATGCAGGGTAATGACGGGCTATGGTATCTGCCAAAGCCAGGGCCGCTGAGCATCTAGAATATAGTGACATGGGCAGGGGGCTTTCATACTAGGGCCACCGCCACAAGCAGAGTTTCATTTCAAGTGTGCATTAAGTGGGTTTCTTCTTTGCTTTTTCATCAAGAGAATAATACCTGCTGCATTGTAAAAATTCAAACACGTATCTTCATCATCCTGACTCTACTCCATTCCTGATGCCCAGGGTTAACCAGTGGAGTCATTTGGGGTATAAAGCGAACTTTTCAAACTGAGTTTTAATGACCATTTTTTCCCTGTCATTGAGAAGGGAGGCTCAGACTGGAAAGGATGTGGACTCAATAGAGGCTTTTGGATTAGTCATTATCAGGGGATGAAACAGGATGGATACACATTTGCAGGTCAATAAGAAAGGCCTTGCCCACTGAGGTTGCAGATCACTCAAGAAATCCTTTGAGCTACTTGGGACAAAATAGAGGAACAGCATCTTGGAGGTTTAGCTAAACACATTGTGATAATGCATAGGACATTTGGAGGAATTTTAATTTGCCATTAGTTGAAAAACCAATAGTCCATGATTGTTCAAGTGACACCCTTCTCAATATTCATTATACTACTGACAGAGAAAACTTCATTCACATTTAGTTTTGCAAATATGTTATTTTGTATTCACTTCAGAAAAAAATAATTTTATAGAAAAAGTGCAGTTGGCCCTTGAGCAACAGGAGGAAGGGCGGGGTGCTAGAGGTGCCCACCCTCATACAGCTGAAATATAACTTCTCAGACTGGCCCTCCAGTAAACTCAGTTCTGCGGATTCAACCAACCGTGGACCCTATAGTGTAGTAGTACATTTTTGGTGAAACAAAGTCACATATAAGCAGACCCATGCAGTTCAAATCCCAGGTTGTTCAAGGGTCGACTGCATTATTTTGCCATATTTCTTCATCGATAACACTGGTAAAGGAAGCAAAAAGTTGACACAATTATTCACATGCGTCAAAAGATGCTAGTAAGGGTGAAAGAGGTGTTTGGGTCTGAATTGTCCAGATTGATGACTCACTACTTCAGGGGTTGGCAAACTTTTTTCTGTAAAGGGCCAGATATTTTAGGCCTTGGCCACATGGTCTCTATGAGAACTGCTCAACTCTGCCATGTTACTGCAAAAGCAGCATAGATAATACGTGAACAATGAGTGTGGTTGTATTGTAAAAAGTTTGCAAAACCAGGTGGAGTTGGCTCTTAGGCTGCATTTGGTTGACTTGTGTTCCACATGACCATACTTACATGGATTCTCCATTTTTTATGTGGGAACTTGTCTTTAGTTATGTTTAAACCTTGAACTTTCACTAACTTCTCTGTGAATGGGTCCAATAGGCTTCATATTTAGCTTATTATTTATTCACAAGAGATACATGAGAGGAATATTTTGTTATTCCTACTTTATAGATAGGAAAATTAGCTACTTGGGACAAATTTAGTAAAATGTGATATGGCTGGAACAAGGACCCAGAGAAAACAATTACAAATTATAACAGAGCACATAGTTTCTGCCATATTTATGGCTTTTTTCAACAATTTCTGCTAGTGGTTTACTCCAGATGAGTGTACATATAGAAAAAATGCCTTATAACCACCCTCCCTAACATCTTTTATTTTTTTGCCAGTGTAGGAGAAAACTGAACTCACCCCAGATCAACAGAATCTTCTTCATTATATTATGGATTCATATAGCAAGCAGAGGATGCCTCAGGAAATAACAAATAAAATTGTATGTACAATAGCTGAAAATACATGGGCTGAAAGTCAGTATTTGCTAGAGCTTTTACTACTTTGGAGATGAAATTTTTAAAATATTTTATTTATTTATTTATTCTTGTATTATTTAATTATTTTATTTTGGCAAGGGGAGGGAGGAGGTAATTAGGTTTATTTATTATTATGGAAGAAACTGGGGATTGAACCCAGGACCTCGAGCATCCTAAGCATGCACTCCACCACTTGAGCTATACCCTCCACAAGATGAAATTTTTATATGAATATCTTACTTTAAAATGATTAGGGCTTAGAATTTATGTTATACATTTAAACTTTTGGCACATTAAACAAAGAGTAAGAAGTCTCATGTCTAGCTTGGTAATAGTAATTGTTCTCCAAGGATCTGAAAAACATGAGCTGGGTCTGAAATTTTATTATCTAAATATGATTCTATGCTCTAATAATTTTATATTGATTTCTCCTTCTACCTGCTTATTAATCATTTGCTCTTTTTTCTTAAAATTTAGTTAAAAGAAGAATTCAGTGCAGAAGAAAATTTTCTCATTTTAACTGAAATGGCTACCAGTCATGTACAGATTCTCGTAGAATTCACAAAAAAACTGCCAGGTATTTTTACATGTGGTCACTTCCCTGCTACACTGAGCAATATTCTTGTGACATTGAGAGGCAACTCTGTTCATTTTAAAGTGGAAATCATCTCACATCTGCTTTAAATGAATGTGTCTAATTACTATAGACATGAAATATTAGAGCCAGACAGGATATTTTAATTGTTTATAATAATTCTCCAAATTGATAGATTAAAAAATTGAGACTTTGCAAAATTGTCATGTATCTCTTATATTCATTTAGTAAGCATTTTTTGGTACCTACTATATACTAAATACCTAGCAATTACTTTCAAGGAGAGTGATTAAAGGCTAAAATAAAAGAAAAAAATACACAAAGTGCTGTTTGAACAGAGAGAAATTGGTTCCTAATTATATCTGAGAAAGATGGAGAGGCTTCAGAAAGAATAATATTTGAGTTGGGTTTAAAAGAAAAAAAAGGAGTTTTCTGGGTGGTATGAAAGAGAAGGGGCATTCTAAATCAAAAGATTTGCTTGTGAAAATGTAATGAGGCATGAACAAGAATAGGATTATTAGAGATGGGGGAGAAAATTCTGTGTGGCTGTAGTATAACGTCTGTGGTGGGCTCCTTGGTTGGACATAACGTAAGTTGGCACCAGACTGATAAGGACCTAAATGAGGAATTTAACCCTTATCCCCTGAATGGTAAAGAGTTTTGAGTGGCTTTTTAAATTTTTTTTGATAGAAACATGATGAGATTTATGCTATAGAGTTTTATTGAGTTTGTATAAGATGGATTTGAACCAGAAGGTACTGGAGGCACGGAGGATTAGTTAGTATCCTACTGCGCCAGTCTGGGCAGAGGGCTTGAAATAAAGCAATAGCAAGAGGGAGAAGAGGAAACAAAATGAAGAGAGATTCAAAAATTGTAGAGCTTGGTCAACAATTATAGGTGTGAGATGAGGGAGAGGTACTTATCCATAGTCATTCAGATGGTATCAATATAGAAACTGAAATTCAAGATTCTTATCTCCCAGCGCTGCCCCCCCAACCCCCACCAATTCTTTCAAGTCACTTTTTCAGTGCTATCTAAGCCATAGATTTAAGTTGTTTCAATTCTTTAAAAAATATGTTAGCACATTAGAACCCCATGGTCTAGTAGAGTATAACAAATACCTTGCATAGCAGCATAACACTGTAATACTAAATTACAGAAGGTGACTTCTGATGTAGGATTTTAATTAGACAGTTTAATTTGCCCACATTATGCTATTATTTTATTAAATGTGTCATGAATAGATATAAGCTTAAAAAAAGTCATAAAACATTGGGAGAAAGTTCTTGTTATCATTGAAACAGTAATATTCTCTCATTTCTTTATTAACAATGAAAGAGGAACTTAATTTGTTATATGCTCATTTAGCTGAAGGCAATCTTGATCAAAAATGAGATTGCACAAGGGTGAAAAATGTTGGGGGAAGAATTTGGAAAGAGAGAATATGATGTTCTTGGTTGTTTATGAGAAGTTTTTCAGTTCAAATGGTCAGTTGGTATTGAACCAAGAAACAATTGAAGACAAAAAAAAATCTTATTCATAAGGAGGCAGATTCTCTGAAAGCAATGGCAATATCTTACACACCTCTTCATTTCCAGTACCTAACTGAGTTCCTGAGGGAGAGAAAGAGTACAATTAATGCATGTTTAATGAGTAAAGTAGAAGGAAAAAACAAGAAATTCAACGGGAAATAAAAGGCAAAAAAACCTTGGGAAAGAAAAAATTCATTTTAACAATAATTATAAAATGACAACATTAGCATATGTAGTAATAATAGTGATGTATTACCAATGTGAAAGGGTATTCTGTGACTCAGTTGAGTAATTCCTTTCAGTAGTTCGTTGAGCACAACCTTTGCCAGGCACTGTCCAGGGTGCTGGAGACTCAGCAGGGCTCCTGCCCTCAAAGGAGCTCTCAAATTCTCTAAGATAATGACTTGTAATCCTTTAACATTACTCTCTTCTCTAAACTCCCATCACTATTTAATGCTTTCCCAGGGCATTTAGACCCTGATAGCGTTAGTTTATCTCATTTGTGTTTGTGTGTGTGTGTGAACATATATGCAAGTGAGTTTGTATTTGTTTCCCATTCATTCATTTAGTCATTGTTAAATTATTCAACAAACAATGCTTGGATACCAATCATATGCCAGGCACTTGGGGTTCAAAAGTGAATAGAATAGGCAAAATCTCTGTCCCCAAGAAGTTTATACTCCAGGAGAGGTGGCAGACAATTAGCAAATAAGCAAATAAACCTATAATATCATGTCAGATAGTGGTAAGTTCTGTGGACAAAAATAAAGCAGGTAGGGACTGGTGAGTACCGAGAAGTACTATTTTAGGTAGGGTCACCCTGAAGCAGACGCTTGCATACAGTGAGGAGTGAGGCATGGAGATAGCTGGGGATGAGTGTATACCCTGAGGCAAAATCAGACTTGTGTGTTTACAGCAGAGCCAGGGGTCAGAGTGACTGGAGCACCATGATTGAGGAGGAGGTGATGAAGGAGAAAACAAGGTCAGAGGGTGCTGGAGACTGTAGCATATAAGCCTGCATAAGGACTTTGAATTTTTCCAGGCAATGTTATATTCTTTCTGGTCATCAATTCCTTCCCATATTTATCTGATTTTTCCCTACCCTGCATGTGCAGAGCTGAGCTCAAAGCAGATAACCTCAACATGGCCCTCGTTAGGTGGTTTTTTTTTGTCTGGGGATGGGGGGAATGTTACCCATTCTTCACACTGATTAAAGATTCATGAGTTGGCCAAATATTCATTTAAACCTCTGAGAACATGTAAATTTTTTTCTGGCTTGTGGATGATTCCATTCTAAGAGTTGACCCTCTCTAATGTGACTAGATGTGACTAAAATAATGGCTCAAAGAGAATCTACTTTGCCTCCACTTTCTGAGGATTATTTCATCTGAATCAGCCTATCTCTGCCATAATATGTAAATAAATGTATTTGGGAGTGGACTTGATATCCTCTTTTGCCCAGCTTGTCCAACAAATCCTGCTCAATGAAGATAAAAGTAGCTTCTATTTGGAGGAGTACAATAGATAATTACTGACTCAACTTGACTACTCAATTTTAAAATAACTACAAAATTACTTTATGGTAATGTTTTATCAGTGGGGATGATGGTGATGATAAATACTGTTATGTGACATTCATAGTTTTTGATACTGATTTGATTATCATTTTCATTCAGGATTTCAGACATTGGACCATGAAGATCAGATTGCTTTGTTGAAAGGATCTGCAGTTGAAGCTATGTTCCTCCGTTCAGCTGAGATTTTCAATAAGAAACTTCCACCCGGACATGCTGACCTATTGGAAGAAAGAATTCGAAAGAGTGGTAAGTAATTTGGTTAATGGTAAAAAGAGTTTGTTCCTGTAAGTAAGAATTTGTACATTCCATGGAGGCAGGCCTCTTGCCTATCTTATGCAGTTATGTGCCCATTGTGACTAGCATGAAGGATGGCACTAAAAAGAAAAGTGTTAAATAGGTGGGACTTAGAGACTTAGTTCAAAAATTCTTGTAATAGCAAAATGCCAAAAATACTCTTCACTACGCTAAGATGAAGGACCAAAGGAGGAATTTTTAAAAGATTGAAAATTAGTCTGACTTTTAAAATAGCATAAAGGAGCTGGAATTATTCAGTCTAGAAAAAGATTCATTTATTCAAAACCTTCAGGTATGAATGACTATTAAACTATTATCCATCTCTATTCAGAGCAAAATAAGAAGAAATAATACTAATAGCAACATTTATACATCATTTATTAGGTTTCAGATACTGTTCTAAATACTTTATATTATTTCATCAACTTCTCACAAAAACCTTATTAAATACATACTATTATTATTCCCATTATATAGATGAGAAAACTGAGTAAGAGAGTGGTTAAATAACTCTTCCAAGCAGACAAGAAGTCTGACTTCAGAAGTCATGTGTCTTAATCACTATACTACATTGCTTCTCAAGAGATAAAATGAAATAATTGCATAAATAATATGGTTTAACTAACTATGGAAGAATACTGTGACAGAGAGGGCAAAGAGATAGAATGAATTACCAGGAATTCTGTGTAATTTATCTTGGAGATCCTTAAAATAGAGTAAGTTCTTATTTTCCTGAAACCTTTAAATAAACAACTTTATTGTGGTACAATTTCTGTACAGTAAACTACACGTATTTCAGATGTACAACATGGTGAGTTTTGATAAATGTATACACCTTTGAAACCACCATCACAATCAAGATACCTAACATTTCCATCACTCTCCAAGAGGTGCAACTTTCAAACTCCCAGTTTATCCCTTCTTACCCCCTTTACTCCCTGGTAACCGTAAGTTTGTTTTGAGACTTTTCATATATGGGTTGGGAGGGGAGGGAATGAGATGAAATGAAATGACTTTCCAAACTTTTCTTCCTAAAGTATTATCATTCCATAATTTACTGTAACAAGTTTAGATACTTATAAAACCAGTATTTTAGAATAGAGATTTGAAGAAAAGTTTTTCAGCAGTTCTGCAAATGTGATATAGGTAAAATAACTGAAAAATTAAAAATTCCCTTTAAAGCAGCCTTTCCATAGTCATTATGTTTTCTCCTCTTAGTTAAAAACTGAAAGCATAAGTAACATCATTGGTAGATTTTTTAAATAGACATTTTAAAAAGACACAGTATTCTTGTATATCCATTGACTTGTTGGTTTAACAAATATTGAAGGGCAAGGTACTATGATGAGGAATCAAGCATGTTCCTTCCCCCAGGAAGCTTACAGTCTAATGGGAAGAGGTGAACTATGTACATAAATAGTTGTAATAAAACATGGAAGAGAAGAAGTGAGAGATGACTTCTACTGGGAGGGCTCTGGAAAGGTTTCATTGGCATTTGAGCTAGGTCTTGAATGATATTTGATGTCCATATCATCAAGGACCAGCAGAGCAAAGGATTGAGACACAAAGGAAAATCAATTAGTTGAATTGTTGAATTTGATCAGATTAAATATTACATTAAAGGGAAAAAATTAAAAATCAGAATCAAATGGTTGAATGCTGGGTGGGTGCTTGAATGTTGGGTTAAAGATTTTATTCTTCATTTCCTAAGTAATGGGGAGACATTGAAGAGTTTTAAGCAGGGGAGGAAAAACATCAAATTTATACTTTACAGATCTTGCAGCAATGTTAGGACAAGCCACGATAGGAGACACCTGTTAGGGGGCAAGAAATTTCAAGGACTTGCTGCCAGGAACAAATGGAGAGAAGGGGAAAAATTTGAGAAATATGTTGTTGCAGCTTTTCACTCTTTGAAAGACAGTATATTGTTGAGAAATGTGGATTCTAGTCCTGGAAAGATTTTATTACTTACCTCTTCTAGGCCTTAATGTTTGTTTGTGTGTGTGTGTGTGTGTGTGTGTGTGTGTCCGTGTCCAGGAGGCTAGGGGTAAGGTAGAAGGATTGAATCAGGTAACCTCCAAGATACCATTCAGTTTTACAAGTCTACTTTTCTTCTCTTAACTGATTCAGTATTTCCGATTGGTTTAGCCAGTCACTCATGAACTATGGAACTGTCCTGGTTTTGTTTTGTTTTTTAATTGTGTTAAGAACACTTCATGGGAGATCTACTC
Organism: Camelus bactrianus; assembly: GCF_048773025.1. Taxonomy (NCBI): domain Eukaryota; kingdom Metazoa; phylum Chordata; class Mammalia; order Artiodactyla; family Camelidae; genus Camelus; species Camelus bactrianus. Next base: position 35,327,490 of record NC_133550.1, on the reverse strand, counting down.
TCTTAACAAAATTTTAAGCATACGACACAGTACTGTTGACTGTAGGTACAATGTTGAACACAGATCTCTAGAGCTTATTCGTCTTGCTTACGTGAAACTTTATGCCTGTTGATTAGGAGGAGGAAATGCAGAGTTACTAATCAACAGGCACTTTATAGGAGATCTTTCTAGTCAACAAACATGCATTGGATACTTACTTTGTGCCAGGCACTGTAAAGATATATTGAGGGTGTGGAGATGAGAATGTATGATCTTTTTCTCCAGGAACTCACAGACTAATGGGGAAGGTGTACAAGCAAATGATTCCAAATCAATGTGCGGTGTAACAGCGACTTTAAGGAATGTGTATGTAAATGAAATTGAAGCATAAAGATGTGTCTGCCTTCTTGTGAGTCTACTTGGTGAATAGGAAAACGCATGCAAAGTTGACAGTTGAATCATAGAGGATAATTAGGAACTTGTCTGACAAATGTATTCCAAGAGATAAAGCCATTACAATATAGTAGTATAAAAATTGCAAATGCAAAGATGTAGAGAAACGAGAGTATCCCTGTAGAGGACTCACAAATACCTTGATATTGCTGGAAAATAATATTTGTGGAGCTGAAAATGTAGTAAGTGCTAGATTATTTGGGATATTGAATGCCACAAAAGTAGCTTAATTTAGTTCTTATATAATGCAGAGTCTTGCTAATATTCTGAGCAGATGTGACATGACCATAGCAGTACTATAGAAAGATTTTTCTAGCAGAAATATGAAGGAAGGTTTGGAGGAATTGAGACAAGAAGCAGGTCTCTGTAAAGAGACCAAGGCAACAACAACTAGGTGAGGAATAATGAGAGTCTTGCAGGTTAAGAATATGTAGTGATCAAAGACCAAAAAAACCCCTTGTTTAATAACACAAGTTTCAGAACTTGTGATGCTACGAGTTTAAAAAAGTTCAAAAATGAAGTTTTGCAGAATACAATCTGTATAAGTAAATATGCATGCCTCCAGCTCATAATAAGATACTTTACCCAAACATCAACCACATATTGTGACAATGAAAACCATCCAAAGTCACATGCTGCTTTGTATTTTATTATCTATGATTCTTCCATTTATTAATATTTATGATGCTTCCATTTATTAATATTTATGAATTTGCTTCTCCCAGTGGATTCTCAGAACATTGCCTCTTCCACACCATACAAAAACCTGATCTTGCAAGATGACCTTTCAGAATAACTTTTTATTTTTATGCAAATATAGCACATTCTTATTTCTATTGTACGTTTAATTCCAGAGTAATACAACGTCTCAAAGTTATTCTGTTTAAGCCTAGAGAACTCTTTAGAGAGTATAGTGTGAAATTTATTTTCTTGTTCTTCAAATTCATACTCTTTTGTTTGCTATTATAAAATCCCTTCATGTACACAAAGATGCTGTCTCCTGAGATACATTTACGTAATGAGGGTTACAGTGTTTCTTTATGATAATTGAGGCCTCAGAACCTGTATCTGACACAACCTGTGGTTGAGTTGTTTCTACATAATTATAGTGCATCAATTTTTTTATTCCTAATGTGGTATTATGCAAAATACATTTATAAACTGAAAATTTTTAATAAAAATAGGAATAATCATTTGATACCATAAAATATGATAGAACTGAAAAAGGCTTAATAACACTGAATGGGTTTATATTTTTCACATTAAGAAATTAGCAATAACTTCCCACAGACTTGTTCTGTTCACTTCAAAGACAAATAACCTCTGAAATTTATAGTATTTTTTGGCCTTGTTTGATTCTCTACAACAGACATAAGTGAAATATTCAATTTAGTAAGTATTTATCAGGATGACAATATATCTTGTGATTTTGCAATGGTTTGCTGTGACATGCATCATCTTGTTAGTACTTCCAGTGGCCCCTAAAAGTGAGTGCTCTGCTTCTACCTTATAGCTGGGGAAACAGGCTCAGATAGGTTAGATGACCCGCCCAGGGTCATACAGCTAATCAGCCAGAAGATGGACACAATGTTCTACTCAAAGCCCAGAACTGTTTGTATACATTGCACCTGTCACTCGCTAAGATCTAATATTTGCCCAACTATCAGCTCGTAGGGAATTTAAAGACCCAGTAAGACATGGTTCCTGGCTTTTGGTTGAGTGAGAAAACATAAGCAGCAGCTAGTGATTTGAAATTGCTTTTAAGCAAATGATAAAATGAATAGAGACAAGGAGGTCAGAGGAAAGAGAGATTCTTCTTAGAGTGCTGGAGTTGTAGCTAGGTTATGGTAGCAAACTGTATTCTACGTCGAATACTGTGCTTATTTTTTTCCTGCTCTTTAAATATATACGAGTTTGCTGCTTTAACCTTGGCAGCTTGCACGAATGAAAACACTGATAAGAACTAAGTTTCCTCATGAAGGAGATGTACGCTGATGATCAGTTCATCGTCTGTCTTTGAAAGAAAGGTTGGAAATGGACAGAAAAAAATGACTGAAGATTTCTAAGGAAGGTTAATTCTTGAACTTTAGAATTCTCACCACCTCTCGTGTTGCTTTTAAAGGGGTCACATGATAATTTTGTTGCGGAAAAATGTGTTACAGCTCAGTTGTGACAGCAACCTGGATGCGGGCAAGAGACCAAGCGGCACTCGGAGAGTTGGAGAACTTAGGTTTATTACGCCAGCAGGCCCAGAGGAGTTAACACCTCAAACTCTGGACCCCGTCTGTAGGTTTACACAGCCCTTTTATAGGCTGCCAGTTTTACACTTTGCAACATCATATGCAAATAAAGTACAACAGAAGTTGACCAACCAGGAACAAGCTTTGTAGCAATAGACCAATCAGGAGTGAGCTCTGTGCAAATGAAGTACTACAAATGGGCCAATCAGAAGTTAGGGAAGTGGGCCAATCAGAAGTGAGAGTAATAACCAATCAGAAGTGAGAGTAATAACCAATCAGGAGTGAGAGTAATAACCAATAGGAAATAACCAATCAGAAGTGAGCTCAGGGAACCAATAGAATTCTAGGTGTAAGCCACTTTAGAGGCAAAAAGTGAGATAGAGCCTCTGGGCCAGGGAACCCGATGCTAGTGGGAGGAGAGCAGCAGCCCTGACTAGGGGTCCTGCTGGTCTTTTTATGGGGCTTCCCGCCTCAATTTCAGCATGGAAAAATTTGGGGTCAAATTATAGGAAGGAACCTCTTCAAAACAGGAGCAAGTAGTAAACTAATACAGATGTCAGTTTTCCATTGCCTCTCAGCTGTGCTCCCCAAGCCTTTCATACTTGTCCAGTCTGGGACATTGTGTACTTATCCTCCCCCTTTCATCTATAAACTGCCTGAGGATTATTCCCACCATTGCCACAGTTTCTGGCACAGATGAGACCAACAAAATTTGGTGAATTTTATTGAGATGAATCTGTAACTTGACAGCCCAAACCCTGGCAACTACTGAGCAGCATTATCCTAAGATAACTTTTAGCCACTCATACTAGCAGAAAATATCTTATTTATTAAATATCTTAAATTAAGTATTTTACATTGAAAGTGGTTATTTTTTGAATTGTTAATATGATGGCAGCTTTTGACTCAAGGCCAACAGAATGGCACAAATGACTCACTGAGTAGAGGTTAGCCATTGACATAGAGGCCAAGGTCTAATTTCTTAGCACCACGAGAATGTTTCTACTGTCTTAATGGCATCCTTTTCCCTAGCACATCTCACAGCTATGTCACCTTCATTGCAAAGAACTAACAAAACATAATATTGCATAATTTGACAAGCATTCATTAATCTCCTGCTGTGTCTCCAGCAGGATACTAGTTACTAAGGATACAGAGATGAATAAGAAACATTTTTATTGGCCAGGCAGTGTGCCAGGCAGTGTGCCAGGCACTGGGGATACAGCAGCTGACTCTTCCTTTCATAAAATGTGTACAGTATTTCACACTCTAATGGAGGGAGAGATATGAATTATGATAGGTACAATAGAACTGAACATACAGAAGGGATCAAGTAATTCTGCTTCATGGTTACAAGGAAAGCTCCACAGAGAAAGCAAAATTTGAACTTGGCCTTAAAACATGGGTAAGGTGTCCTAACCTAACAAGGATACCTTGTGTAATATGCACACGTGTGTATAATACACATGCACACATACACACACACACACACACACACACACACACCCACCTCTGCTCTGTTTTTGTCCCCAATTAAAACAAAAAAGTTAATTAGGAAATAAAAGAAAATAAATAAAATAAAAGTTACTTTACATTTAAAATAACTTAAAACAGCATAGTGGTTAATCCTATCACATGGTTATTCTCTCAGAATATTTCTTATCATTGGACAATTAATTTATCAATCACAGACCTCTTTTTTTTTTTTTTTAAGGAAAACAGTAAACAGAGAAGCAGAAACAATGATTTTTTACAACTTTGAACTTTTCCATGAGTCTTTGTGATTAAGTTAGAAAACAGCGCCCTCTTGTGACCAAAAGTCAACTACTGTGCCAAAAGAGCAAGTTTCAGAAAGGAGGAAGCAGGAAAGCAGGAAAAGACTGCCCCTTCAGGATGATGCTATTGTTACACGTCTTACGTTAGAAACTGCTGGCTCATAAACACTTAAAAAACACCCCTTTGTTTATGCTGGCGTGGTTAATTCTGTTTATTGACTCTTAATTCAAAAGCAGGTTTATATTTTATCTATGCTGTAGGAAAATAATTTTTTAAAAACTCTATTACTTATTTTCTGTATTTTTTCTGTATTCACTGTTGGTCTTTACAACATGCACAAGATGACCAATTGTAATAAACATTTTAGCTTATTTTTTTTCTAAAAATTATGAACTGCAACTAGATAGCTAATGGAGATTGATCTTTGGAGGGTGAGAGGGGATATAGAAAGACAAAATAGGACATGAGGTAGTCAAAGATGAATTCATAAATATTTTCGAATCAGTTGCCTTTAATCTTCAAATCCTCATATACTATTTAAAGTCATGAATTATTATTTTACATAACCATAACTAATGCACATAGTACCTGAATACTGAAATTTGAAGATTAAAAAAGAATAGCCTTCTCAAGAAATACAGACCTTAGCTTAGCTTTAATACCTAGAAAAATACTGAGGCAAATCACCAATCAGCCAATTTATATATATCCCTAGGAAGCTGCAGAATGTAAAAACAAAACAAAAAGAGAGCTTTGTAAACCCAAAAGTAAATGACCTTAATTGGAGATTAAGATGGAACTAAAGTGTTGACTCAAATGTCTTGAATAACAGTAATAATAGTTCTTATTATGATTATTTGCTCTAACATTTATTGAAGGTTTACAATGAGCCAGGCACGGTGCTAGGCAGTCTACATATATTATATGGTACAATTGTTATAACTCACATTGCACAGATGAGAAAACTGAGGCTTAAAGAGTTTAAGAAATGTGCCCAAGATCAAGTCATAGGTGAGATTTTAAACTCAAGCTCACTACCTCCAAACCAGCATGTTTGTTGGAAATCGGGACTAGTAGTCCCAGAGTCACATACTCCAACTTTCTTCATTTTAAGTTGTATCTAGTTTGGTCATGGGTATTCAGTTTAATCTGTAACAGCTGGATAGAGAGCAATCTTCCACGTGATGTCATCCCCAGTTTGCTCAAAAAAAGACCCTGTTGTTGAGAGAGCCCACTGGGTCAATTAAAGAATTGAACATCAAAGGGGAGAGAAATGTGCAATTTTGACTCGAGAGAAAGGCCAAGGATTCTGTTTAAGAAGATTATTTAGATTTGTCTAAAGATGAGGATTCAGACTTTGTGATTCCGTGAAGTGTAATATTAAGTGATAATTATACTTTTTACCATCTGGAGTCCTATTTTATTCTGATGTGGTTCAACCAAAGCTCTAAGGTTCTAGGTCTGGTTTGGGATGGAATGGAGTAGTCTTTTCTCCTGTGGACCAATTCTGAGGAACTCATTCTCATCTTAATTCATCCATATGTCATATCATCATCTTTTTTTTTTTTTTTTCTGTCTCCACAATTCCCTAGTCAAAGCCCTTCTGGAGTGGAGCCATGCACAGAACAGGCACCAAACTGATAGTCATTGAATGAATGGAGGAAGTGGCAGAAAGAAATCTTAAATTATGAAGAGGAGTGAATTATACAGGAGAAGGAAGGTATTCCAAGTAGAGAGAACAACATGTACAAAACTGGGCAATGAGAATTTTGTAGGGAACTCCCAAGACCTTAACATGGTTGGAGTAAAGGCTGTGTAATAGAAAAATGGTACCTCTTAGTCACAGCTAAGAACCAGACCCTGAAGCCTACTGGCTTTGGTTTGAATCCTGGTTCCACCTCTCACCAGCTGTAAGTTAATGTAACTTCTCTGTACCTACATAATAGAGTGGATTAAATGAGTTCATAAGAAGTGCTTAGAACAGTGCCTTCTACATAATGAGTACTCAATAGAGGTAAACTCCTATTGTTACCATGTGGGTGAGTAGTGGGAGGTAGGAAAGGCAGTGGATAAGTCATAGAGTTTCCTGTGTAAAAAGGAAAAACATTTATGTCAAAAGCCACAAAGAGTTTTTGAAGGTTTATATTTATTTATACTTAGAATTGGGGGAGACAGGGTGTGGTCTGAATTTTAGCAAGGTGATTCTAGGATGGATTGAAGTGGAACACACTGAAGACAAGAAGACCAAAGAGGAGGCAATTGCGATAAACCAGATGAAATAAAGACTTAAACCAAGTCAAGGCGTGGTGAAGAGGGTTCAAATCCACAGGATTTGGCACCTGACTGAATTAGAGGGAGACTGAATCTTGGGGCAGGTGGGGACAATTGGGTTGGCAAGGACACCAATCACTGAGAACGTGAACAGCAGGAAAGGAGTGGATTTTGAGGAAGATGAAGAATTTAGCTCCATACATGATATCTTTGATTTTGGATACACTGAGTTTGGAGAATAGCCAAGTACCATTGCTTAGTAGGCAATGGATAAACAGTTTTGGTATTTCAGAGAGAAATCAGAACTCTGATAAGAACCCTAGCCAATGTATTAAGTAGAGTTGTTTACACTTCTGGAGTGAAATAGAGTTGTTTATACTTCTATTTGTCGGTTAAGATGCTATCTCTGCCTTGATTATAGGTAGTAATATTAAAAAGATTGAACTAAGGCCCATTTAGAACATAGTGAAGTCCAGAGATTCTTTTGGCAATTCATGAAGATTACTATTTATTGTCACGCAGTAGTGACTCAAACAATGGCACTGCCAAAATCAAAGACATACAAATCATTGATTAGGTCATACTTTGAGGATTTGGTTAACTGATCTTCTCTGCAATGCCTTGCTTTTGGCTGGGACATTTAATATATAGTCAGTACTTAAATGTGTGCATATGGGTATAAATACTAATATGTGTTTGTGTATATAACGTGTAGTTTTATACTTTTCAGTCATTCAAAAATTTTACTATGCCTTTGCAATTTTTTAACTTTCCTCCATAGGCATCTCTGATGAATATATAACACCTATGTTTAGTTTTTATAAAAGTGTTGCAGAATTGAAAATGACTCAAGAAGAGTATGCTCTGCTTACAGCAATTGTTATCCTCTCTCCAGGTAATTTCAACGTTACATTTTTATGTTTATGCCTTCTGTTGGTTTCTTCCCCCCCAAGTATAGTAGTAACACTAAAAATCTGCAAAACAGAAACATAAAGAAAAAGCAAAATAGCTTATAATTCCATCACTCAAATTGATCCATTAATATTTCAGTATAGTTCCTCTCAGCCTTTTTCCAAGCATCACACTCATTCATTCAGTAATTGCACCTTGAACACCTTATACACACTATACATGGTTCTAGGTATTGGGAGATACAGCAGCAATGGAACAGGGAGGATACAGCTACATAGAGCTTCCATTCTACTAGGGTGAGAAAGACAATAAATGAAGCAACAAATGAAAATAATTTTCTGGAGGTGGTAGTGCTGCAAAAAAAAGAAAGATGAGGGTATAAGGAAAGAAAGTAGCAGCAAAATGCTGTTATAATCAGTGGTCAGGGAAGGCTTTTCTAAGGGGTTGAAATCTGAGCAAGGACATAAATGAAATTACATACTTTTTCTTTAACATAATAAAGAACACACTGACTTTAAGTTTACTTTACTCATGTGATTAAAAATTATGTTGGTAAAAGTTTGTTGTAATATGTGCATCATATTCTATTGTGTTGATGTACAATCATTTACTCAGTTATTACCATGTTTGGATATTTAGGATGCTTCCAACTTTTGTTGTTGTTGTTGTTTTAAACAATGTTGAAATGAAAACCTATGTACATAAAATCTGTATTTTTTGATTACTTTAATTATTTGGAAGTAACTGATGCCATCTGTGTTCATGATTTGTAAGGCTTAATTACAATGTTAGCCTTTTTTTTTAATTTTTAAATTTTTTTTAAATTTGGCTTTTAATTTATTATTTAAACACTTTTTATTGATTTATAATCATTTTACAATGTTGTGTCAAATTCCAGTGTAGAGCACAATTTTTCAATTATACATGATCATATGTATATTCATTGTCACATTCCTTTCTCTGTGAGCTACCATAAGATTTTGTATATATTTCCCTGTGCTATACAGTATAATCTTGTTTATCTATTCTACAGTTTTGAAATCCCAGTCTATCTCTTCCCACCCCCCACCCCCTTACAATGTTAGCCTTAAATGAATTTTATACATGATACTGAGGCAGGAGCTAGTTGTTAGTTTGTTTTACCATAAGAAATTACAGTTAAAAAAAGAAAAACTTTTCAGCAGTACATACTAAAGTTACATGTGTATATCCCCTATGACCCAGCAATTCCACTTCTCAGAATGTACCCACTAAAAATGATGCTTACGTCTATCATAGAGGTCCTTGGATTCACTGATTGGAAGGAGAATTTAGGGAGGCTTCTTGGGGGCAGTAAATGTTCTATAGCTTGATCTAGTTGTGATTACATGAATATATATGTATAGATTCATATATATTCATTTATGTATATGTATATAAAACACTTATACATATATAAAAATTCATCAGTTTGAACACTTAATTTGTACATTTTAAGTGTACAATATTTATAAGTTACACTTAAAAAAATTAACATTCTTGTAGTTATTCCAAATGATGACTTTTTTTTTGGTCATTTTATTTTAAACTCAAAACAGATAGACAATATATAAAGGACAGAGAGGCCATAGAGAAGCTTCAAGAACCACTGCTTGATGTTCTACAAAAGTTGTGCAAGATTCACCAGCCTGAAAATCCTCAACATTTTGCCTGTCTCCTGGGTCGCCTAACTGAGTTGCGGACATTCAACCATCACCATGCAGAAATGCTTATGTCATGGAGAGTGAATGACCACAAGTTTACCCCGCTTCTCTGTGAAATCTGGGACGTGCAGTGATGAGCATTGCAGGGGCAAGGTCTAGCTCTTCAGTTTCTTCCTAATATAAATCTTATATATAACTTTCCTTTATTTCATTTGTACCTGGTTTCACACAAGAATTTTCATCAATATTTATATAGTAGTTCTATAACTTCCACAATTGTAAATATGGGGCCAGGTAGAAATACCTCCTCTACACTATATTTTACAAGGCTTCAGGGAATCTATCATTTGAATTGGCATGCCCTGTTTATCTATTTAAAGTGATCATTACTTCAAGTCTATCTGCTGAAATAGGGAAAATCTCATTTTGCTCTTCATCTTACCATATTGCATATATTTTATTAAGAGTTGTGTTCAATTTTGGCAATAAACTGAACATAATGGCAATAGGCTTTTCTTTGGGAATAAGATTTGAAACATATGCAAACTTATTTCTTTAAATGATGAATGACATCCTATTGAGTCTGAGGGGGTAATTTACAAAAAGATAAACTCTTCCAACATAAATGGTGTTTTTCTCCTTCCTGGAAGCCCTGGTAAATAGTCATTCATTCGTAATAGCCCCCTGATTATTTCCTTTTCTTTGAAGTTCAAGGAGAGTAGCATACAGAAAAGTTAATGATTCTAAAATAAATTATTCCTTGCTCAAGCAAACGCTTTCCCAAGTTAGGGTCTTGAGGCAGCATTTACAAATTCATAGTATGCAGATAACTCCAGCAATGGGACATTCCCTTTTCTCTCTTAAAAGTGCTCCCTATTGGCTTCAGTGCATGTAATTAATCTTTTTTGTTTGTTTTGCTTTTGGAAAACACTCCTTCAGCTGGATGCACAGCTGCTGTATACTTACCCCCAAAGCAGGAGTTAGTTCATTTCCTTCCTTCATTGTCATACTGTTGCATTACTATCCCCATTATCCTTTGGTGATTACCTTCTATAAATAATGGGCTCCCTTTCTCCTGAAATCATGCAAAACTGAGCCTGCTTAGCAAGCAAAGAGGTTTTTGGGGTTTTTTTGTTGTTATTTCTTTTTTAAAATTAAATACTAGGGCAACCCTTAAGTCCTAATAAAGGCTAGTCAGTAGAAAAGGAAGTGAGTTGGGGCTAAAATCAGCTGGATTCCATTTGCTACAACAACAAAAAAGACTTGAGTCTCTCTAAGTATAAGATCCTTGTGCTAAATTCCTTGGGAGATACAAAGATGATTGACACAGTAACTGCCTAGAGGGGCTTACAAAGACGAGCAGCGGAAAGTGCTTTGGGCTCACCTGGGAAAATATCACAGAGGAGGTTGCCTTTTCCCAGGGCTTGGAAGAATAGTCAGGACTCCATGGGTCACGGTAAGAGGGAAGGGGATTAAAGGTGAAAGGGGTGACAGGAGCGAAAGGAGGGAGGTGGGGGAGTTGTGCTGATGTTAGAGACCACAAGCAGTCTCAGAGCGGCGAGGGTGGGGGACGAGGGGAGAGGGTGCCCAGTGCCTTGCTAAGCCTTGGTTTCATCACTGCAGAACGAAGGTATCAGTATCCACTGTAAAGGGATTTTAGCTGATGAATGAACAGCAAATCGGAAGTTAGACCCACCAGGGAAGAGGGTGGTGGGGAAAGGACGTTTAAGAGAGAGAGAAGTAAATTTCTGAATGCCTGAAGGAGTAGAGCCTGTTTAGGGACCTGAGTGTGGTTTGGTGTTTCCAGATCCTAAGGCATCTGTAGAAAAGGTGGTGGGAAATGAGCTGGAACTGAGGGGGTACAGTAGGCAGAGTTAGGAGTTAATCTTGTAGGTATGGGTTTATTCAAGTGGTTAAGGCCTTGTAATAGCAAATAATGCTTCTCATGTGGAAAACTAGTTGTGATATAATAAGAAATAGATATTTGGTCTTTGCCCCCAGTTCCTGACATAAAGCTTCTAAAACTCTTGGAATTTCCTAAGTGATAGGAGCATCTTTCTTTACTCATAACAAACCCCTTTCAACCATACCTGAGTTTATGCTAATAAGGTGACTCTTGGTGGGCCCCTAGATGCTTCAGGGTGGGGAATGGCTCCCAGAGAAACCAGCCATGTGATTAGAGCATTAAAACTCTCAGTCCTGTCTCTAGACCTCTGGGGAGGGGAGAAGAGCCCAGAGATTTAGGTCAGTTGCCATTGGCCAATGATTTAATCTATCGTGCTCATGTAATGGAGATTCCATATAAACCCCCAAATGATAGCATTTGGGGAGCTTCTGGGTTGGTGAACATAGTGAGGTGCTAAGAGGTGAACTCCATGCCCTCCTCCCTATGCCATGTGTCTTTTCCATTTGACTGTTGCTGAGATGTAGCTTTTACAATAAACTGGTAATAGTTAACTGCTGTCCCGAATTCTGTGAGCCATCTAGCACATTACTGAACCTGAAAAGGGGGTCATCTGCAAAGATCTTAATTCCAAATAAGGGCACATTCTGAGGTTCCAGGTGGACATGAATTTTGGAGGAGACAATATTCAATCCACTATATAGATGTAACATTTTAGTATTAATCACAACTGTTGTTAAAAAATTTTATATCATTGAATTACTTACAGATAATATTTGTTAATGTAAATCAGTAACATTCCTTTAAGATAGAACTTAGTATTGTTTTTAATGTAGTTGGCTCTCAATAAATTATCTGCTGAATGAGTAGTTTAATTGTGAATGAATCAAGATCTCTATTGCCCCCAAATTTCACCCAGTAGTTCACACAAGGCAAAATCCATAGACTGATAGTCCATAATTTCAAAGCATTAAAAACAGCAACAGCAGAAACTACAAAATACAGAACAAAATAACTAATAAACCAATCAAAAGTGAAAACAAAAACAAAACACCTCGAACAACTACAGTATATTTAAAGCAATAGAGCTTTCTTGTAGGGCTGTGAAGAACCCAAATCATATTTCAATATCCAAGGATTATATGATTATGAGAGACTTCTGCATTTTATAGAGATGTTTAGTCAGGTGAATGGATATTCCTAATGTGATATGTTTAAAAATTTAGATTTCCAAACATGATGCTTTGTTAAAGTGAGGCACATCATCACAATTTTGAGAATGTCAGAACTAAAATACTTTATCTGATGGAAGCAAACTGGTAAGGCTTGCTTTGCATTTTACAACCATGCCAATTTTAAATGAGACCATCTAAAACATTGGTATTAACCTAACCACCAATTAGAAAATCTACACATCAAAGTAGATTGCAGCTTATTAGGTGAAACCCTCAATTACTAATTGCAGTGTTAAAATCAAGGTGAGTAAGATGATGAGTGGCTTAGTGAGTGGGGTACTAACTGGGAATTCAAGTAAAAGTGAGGTTGAGAGAGCAACAAGAACTTTTTTCTTTTTTACACATTAGGGAAAAGCAACTAGAAGGGAATTAGAAGAATCAAAGCATCTAGAAGGGAACTTCTCACCCAGTCCCCATGTTTAACCAGTGAGGAAGATGGACTTACAAGTGATTTGCACAGATTTCCTGACTCCAGATTCACTTTCCAGATACACTGTCCTATACCTTTATAAGGTAGAGGAGTTACCAAGACAAATCAAATAGACAATGAGAGTAAAAAGAAAGCAACCATAAAAATACCCTGCTGCCAAAGTTTCAGCAAATGGTTTAGAGAAATATTAAGTGGTGTGTTTGTGTGAGTGTGCGCGCATGCACACGTTAGAGGGAGAGAGGATGTGTACATACTTTATATAGCATAGTTTCAATTTTTAGTAAGTGGTATTAAAATATTTAGGTATATAGATGCATGTAAGAAACTAAAGGAACTGTTTACTGACTCAAACAAGATCTGTATAACAATTTACTTAAGGTTTTACAAAGAAGTGTACATATTTTGATATTAGGGCTCAACTAATCCAATTTAAAGTCACAACTCCACTTGAAATTTGGCTAAATGAAATGGTATGACCAATTGCCCTTTAGTTTCACATAGAAGCATTTTAAAACAGGTTGATTTGAACAACCGGTCCTGTGAAAATAGGTCTATTGTAGTCATGGGCAGCAACAGGTTCTGGGATAGACATCAGTGAAAAAAGGAGCAACCACTATTGAGCATCAGGTTCAATTAGCACTTAAATGTCAACTTTTTGATGACCATCTTCACCTAACCCAGAAGGTAAGCTCTCTGAGAACAGGACCCCTGTGCTTAGGATGGAGTCTGGTGCAGAGAAAGTGCTTAACAGTTTTGAATTAACTTCTGACATCTGTATCTCTTGCACAGACTAATTCAACCAGCTTCAGACCTAACTTTCCAACCATCTTCTGGACACTTCTACCTTCATGTTCCTCTCACATTTCAAAGTTAACACACCCACACACCCAAATGCATTATTCTTTCCCCTATAGTTGTTTTCCCTGTGTTCCTTAGACTGGCATCACTGTTACAAGATACTAAGTCCAGGTAAATAAGCCTCTTAGGTATTTCCAGACACCTCTTTCTCACTATCCACTCTGAGCTACTTTACATAATTGTCATCTTTTAAGTTTTACAATTGCTGCCAGTCTTCAAAAATCCTCCAAAATGATTTTTTTCCCCTAAAACACAAATATCACAATTGCTTGCAGGAAAAATATAAATTTCTTAGTGACTACCAGGGCTTTAATCTGTGCTTACTCCTTCAGCCTGATCTACCTCTGAATCCCCAAACTTTAGTCATTCAAAACTACTATTCCCAGAACACTGCAGGTGCTCTCACATCCCTTGGAAGCTGGTTGTTCTCTCTGCGTAGCAAGCACTCCTTCCTCCTAATTATCCTCTCTCTTGGCAGACTCCTGTTCATCCTTTAAAATTCAACCTTTCAAGCCTCTGACCATCACCCTCCAAGCCTGTGAGGTGTTCCTTTCACAGCCTTCCACTGAGTCTTTGCCATGCTGCTGAGCACTTTGAAGGCAAGGACTGTCTTCTTCACTTTAGTCTTTTCAGGGAGCAACAGTTCCTCCTCAGTGTTTTTGATGAATGAAGGAAGGAATAAATGCTAGACAGCATCATTCCAGGTCGATTCCACTCTTTACAAATGGGAAACTGAGGCCCAGAGAGGTGACATGATTTGACAAAATAAAACTAAGAAGAGGGGAAGGGCTTGGACTTCCAGGCTGTTGGCACTGATTCCCGCCCCCCCATCCCCCATATTAACAAGTCACATTTAGTTATCACAGATCTATCTTTTGTTACAGTCAAGACCAGTCCCCACTTTACCTCAACCTTGGGAGCTAGCAAACATCTCTCACTATGTTGAGGTTAATCCTCCCCCCACCCCCCACGCCCTGCTCTGGGGTTTCCAGAAGGAAAAGGCAACATCCTCTTTTTGCTTTCAGTTGTGGCCTGGAGCTAGATTCCTCTCCGTCTCTCTTCCCACACTGCTCACAGGACTCCCATGCCTTCAGGGTGACAGTTTGCATCCGGAAACCCGTGGCGCCCTCAGTACAGCCAGATCTTGGGTGGATTTAGGACTGAGACGGGCTCTTAACAGATCAGGATAAAACTCAGGGCAACTCTACCCCACAACATTTCAGGATGCTTAGAGAGGCCGATTTATTTCTCCTGCCAATAGAGACAAACGGGAGGGTTTGTTGTTGTCGCTGAGGGGCCAGATCAGAGGACGTGCCCTGTGACCAAGCCGTTTTCAATGAAAAAAAGGGGCTTGGCCCTTAGGATTGTGAGACTCCAGGAGGTGGAAGGCAGGGCGCCCCTTGCCTGAGACGCGCGCAGGTCGCGTGCTCCCGGGGCGGCCTGGGGGCGGGGCACACGGCCACGCCCCTCTCCGCTTTCTGATTGGTTCCTTCGAAACAGGCGGCGGCGAACCGCCGAGAACCCTGAGGCCCAGGCTGCAGAGGCGGCGGCGGCGGCGGCGGCGGTTGGTTAGGGGCGTGCCGGCGAGGCAGAGATTGAGCGAGATGTGGCCCCGCAGGGAGACGTGACCCTCCTGCGCCTGGGCGGGTGAGTACTTCCCTGTTTGCCTTCTCTTATCTTCGAGAACTTTTACTAGCCTTCCCGGGGCTGCCGCGCCTCAGCTTGCGTTCCATAAGCCCCTCAAGCTCAGCGGAGTCGAAGCGGCGGTTCGGTCGGGGCCGCGAGCCGCGGGATCCAAGACGCCGTGCGATTGGCCCCCTGCGGGAGTCGCGTGCTCTGATTGGCCCTTGGGCCCGACAAGGTGACGTTAGGCCTGCCTTCCCCTTCCCACCCCGTGCTATGTGAGGGGCTACAGGTGTGCTGGGGCGGGGGCTCTCAGGTGTGGGTGCGCTAGGCTGGGGAGGAGGTATCGACCCGCTGCCGCGCTGCCTCAGAATCCAAAGAGGGATGAGCCTGAAGTAGTGTCGCCTCTCCTCATTTCCAAGCACCTCGCACATAACAGGGTCACTTGATTCCTCAACGTTGAGAAGTATTGTTGAAGTCACTGACCTTGAAAGAATACAGTCATTTTGCCCTCAGGCGGAGTTTACAGTCTCTTCCCTGTTGTTCCCTCCAGTCCACGCAAGGCCCACCCACATAGCCCAGATGGCCGGAACAAGGGGCTGTAACGGGAGGCTCTGCGCGATGCTTTTCCCACCCACACCCCTCGGTTTGAAGGACTGCGTTGCGGGGGAGCTTGTAGATTGCTTTGGAAGTCGGAGGAAAGTTTTGGACGGCGTGCTTTTCCATGCAGTCACTCCTAGTTCTTAACTAATCTTTTCAAACCAAGGGATTGAATTTTATGGATTTAGAGTGCTTTGTGGTACGTCTAGTGGAGAAGGTGATTAGTCGTTATTAAGCAAAGCGATTTTTTTTCACAGGACCAGTCTAGGTCAGAGTTTGGGCTTTGCTTCTTTTATATGGAGAGTGCTAACAACTATTCTCTTAGAAAATGAGCAGTTTGTGAACTGCTATCTAATCACTTCACTTGGCACTTAAATGATTAGAAATTGGAATTCTCACCACCGCATATTCCCCTTTAGAGGCGATGGAAATGGGTTTGAAAGAAAAAGTGGAAACTCTGGTGGCCGTCTAGCGTAGATCCTGATAGATTGTTGCTTCTCTGACTCATCTGTTTCAAAAAGTCAGTAAAAACCAACGGACTTTGAATAATAGGTATCTCTGCTATCTTGACACTAATGAATTAAAAGTAATATTTCTTTTTAGTGTAACAGATTTGCTAAGCATTGGGGCTCTGAAGTCAGACTTTATTGTGTGACCTATTTAATCTTTCTAAGCCTAAATTTCCTACTCTGTAAAAGGAGGTTAATAACAGTTCCTACCTTATGGATGAGAAGGTTGTGAGGATCAAATGAAATTATCCATATAACTAGTTTAGTACAGTACCTGACACTTAGCTATTACTATTTCTGTGCTGTTTAATTTGAATCAGAAGTTTCAAGCTATCCCCAAAGAGCAGAGAGGAGCAGAAGATGAAGGCAGTGCCAGGGGTAGTGGTAGTTACCATTCATTGCTTACGTTCACATATGTAAAGCACTTAAAATCGTATCTGGCACATACTAAACATTCATTTCTATTCATCGAATACATTATTACCCAGAATGTGTCAGGTGCTGTGTTTAGTGCTTTACTTATATTACTGTTAAACCTCTTAGTAAACCTGCATTGTAGTTGGTGTTTTCTCCATGTTATAGATGAGGAAACCCAAGCTCAGAGAAAGGAATTAAGCTACTAAGGTCCACCCAGAATCAGTCTAGACTGTCCAGCCTCTTTTTTTGTATCACACTACTCTTGCATTTATATTCCCAGCATTAAACAACTTCTCTGCACAGAGAAGTTCATTTCTGCAGTGGGTATGGGTTTATTTTGAATACTTCATTAAAAATAATGAGTAATAACTTGTGATAGTAAATCAAAGTGTGTGATAAGAGAGTAGTATCAACAGTGTACATGCTATTACTAAAACCTATATGAGTCCAATGATGTTTGGAGAATTGGTCAGTTTAGAAGTAATGTTTCCTAATTTGTATTTTCCCATTTAGTTTTTCCTTATTTACTATATTTTTACTAAGCAGCACTTTTTTCTTTCCTGTCAATTTCAATTTAAGTTTGGAGATGAGAATGAAAGTTCAGTTATTTCAATACTTTTTAAAGGCTTACTGTTGATGAGGAAAGTAAGGGGTTAAGGTTAATGTATACTGTTATATTTTACTTTCTTACGGTAACCTGACTCTGTATGTATGTGTGTTTGTCTTACTTTCTTCCTATTACTTGTTGCTGCTTGTACTTTGATATCAGATATACCTTTACACCCTTAATGAACCATGTGATGTACATAGAATTTGAGAGAAAAGAAACTTGAGTCTGTCAGTCAGTTGTCTCACTTTGAATTGCCCTATTTTAATTGAAATTTAACTGCCATAGAGAGAAATGCCTCAGAAGTAATGTTTAAAAGATATAGGCAATAATTATAATTGTAGCCCTTCTACAAACTCAAAAAGTTTTCTCATGATATTACATTATTAGAGTAGATTATTTTAACAGGAAGTTGCCATGTATTTCATAAGTGAATTACTAATTTCCAAAGAATGTAATAAAATATAGCAGATATAGTAAATGTAATTTCATCTTTGTTGCTGAAAGTGTCATGGAAATTTACAATGTTATGACTATCAGTCACATGCTAGATATTGCTGACACGCTGACTGGTAGAGACTTCTGCCTACTCTCACAAAACATAAACTTTTCTGTAAGAAAGTATAAGCTATGGTGAAAGACTCACTTTATATAGAGTTTTAAACATTATGACTTTTGTTTTTCCTTGATGGATGACTTGTTAATATTTTTGATACATGAAAAAAATTGTTGAAAAAATTATTTAACTGTGTTCAGAAGTTCTTCTTTTTTACACACACACACAGTTTAAAAAACACTGTAATCCCAGCAACATAATTATATACTGTCCTGCAGGTTGCTTTTGGTTGCATGACATATAATAGACATCTTTTCATTCAGTAGACACAGCTCTATCTTACTCTTTCAAGTGGTTGAATGAATCCACTGTGTGAATGTCTCATAAGCTATTTTAGCCATTTCCTGTTAATAAACACTTAATGTTTTACATTTCTTTATGTTAGTGTTTGTATATGTGTCTGTTTTCCATATAGCCTTTTAGTCTATCATATAGAAAGGCAAACTGATTTTTAAGTTTTTTAAAAAAATTTTTGTGTCCCACAAAATGTTATGACAAACTGATAATTCTAATATAAAATTAACTTATTGAAGTTGGATCTCTGCCAAACATTGCAAAAGGAAATTTTAAAATAAAAAAGCAAAGACTCCCAACAAATGAAGAGCCTCTGTATTTTGCAAATAGCATGTGATGTTTTATTAAATGATAAAAATCTTACTCTTTTCTTTTAAAAGTCTTCACCTGCTTTAGAAGCTGCCTTTATCTTAAAAGAATAACACAGAGTTATTTTTATTATTGTTTCATATTTCCTTCAGTAATAAATACAGCATTTATTGTTTAGGGGTAATTCTGGTACTAATGTTAGTACTGAGTTCTACATAGAAGTAGATGGAGAATGTTACCCTCTCATGGATTTTTTTTTTTTTTTTGTAAGTATATAGTACAGTAAAATAGAAGCATGTAGTGCTATACAACCTAAATTGGGGAGGAGGATTTTTAGAGGAGCTGAATCGGAAGAATAGGTAGGAGTGAGTCTGGAAGAGAGGAGGGAGAGCATTCCCTGGAGGTGGATCACAGAGATGAGAAAACTTGGCACTTGAAGGGGCTAAAAGGAGTTCAATATGGCAAGAGGGGAAGGGTCAGGAGATGAGGTTGGAGGGGATCCTATAAGGGTTTAATAACTTTGTTAAGCAGTTTAGGCTTTATCCTGAAGGCAGTGGAGAGCCATTAAGGGTTTTAAGCAGTGAAGTAGAAGTAGTAACATCCTTGGATGAGAATTTGTAAAGGATCATTCTGACTGCAGTACATGTAGAGCAGGTGGGAGGCATGCAAGGATGGAGAAGGGGTGACTGGTTGGAGACTGTTTCAGTCAACGTGGAGAAGGATGATGGTGGCTTGAATTAGAGGAGTGGTCATAGGTATTGAAGAGAACATTTAAAGGTAGAGACAACAAGATAATGGCCATTGATTGTTTTGGCTGAGGTAAGGTGGGGACCTGGGGAGCAGGTGGAGGTAAGAGAAAAGAAGGAAAAAAGAAAAAAGAGAGGATGGAATCAGGGTGGCCCAGTAGGTTGGTGAATGTTGGTATTGTTCCCTGAGATAGTAAACACCAGGAACCTTTTAAATATTTAAATGAGTGAATGAATGATCTCAGATATACAAACACAGGGCCATTTGTTGTTGATGATGATAGCAAAATTATTTAGCAATTCAGGTCACACAATAAATAGAAGCAAAAATAATAAATAATAATGCACAGCACTCACAAAGGGTTCTACCTATAAATTTTGCATCTTCTTTTTTTAAGCATCTATATGCAGCTGGTGCCCCTTTTCTCATTGCTTCAACATGTTGGCCTTGCTATGTCTTCATGTTTTAGATACATATTGCTTTCTCTAGGTCAAATGTCTTGACCCTCTGTGCAAATCTTCCTTCACTTAAGATATTTATTAATTTCCTATTACTGCTAGAACAAATAACCACAAACTTAGTGGTTTAAAAACAACATAAATGTATTATTTACAGTTGGGAATTCAAAAATCTGAAAAAAGCTAAAAAAAAAAAAAAAGATGTTGGTAGGGTGCATTCCTTCTAGAGGCTTCAGGGGAGAGTCCATTTTTTCCCCTTTTCCAGCTTCTAGAGAACACCTACATTTCTTGGCTCCTTCCTCTCCAAAGCCAGCAGTGTAACAACTCAAACCTCTCTCTCTCTTTCTCTACCTCTTCTGTCATCTCCTTCTCTCTCTCTGCTTGTTCTCACATCACCTTCTCTGACTCTGATCTTTCTGCACCCCACCTTATAAGGACTCTTGTGATTACAATGAGCCCACCAGGATAATCTCCCATTTCCTTGGGCACTTAATTTACTCAATCTACAAGGTCCATTTTGCCCAGGAAGGCAGTCTATTCACAGATTCTGGGGATTAGGACATAGACTTCTTTGGGGATCATTAGGCCATCTACCACAAATGGAGTTTATTTAAAATATGTAATAGAACTGTACCTGTCCACCAGGCAGCCGTGTGGATTCCTCAGTAGCACATTGCTCCCAGAGTCCTTGCCCATTGGCACAGCTACTCTGTTAATTTGGACCCTCTGCCCAATACACATCAGTTTTAGTCTTTTTTTTTTTTTTTATCAGTGATTCCTCTGCTGTATCAGGCGGCTCACTTGACCTGCTGATACCTTGACTAGTAACTACTCTCATACTTCACCTTCATATTTGGTGAGGTATTCAGTGAGAGGCAAAATTATTTCTCAATTCAGGTCACATAATAAATAAAAGTGAAAGTAATAAATAATACCAATAAAAGGTCTCTTGTCAGATACTTGTTTGCTGTGTGGCTGCTTCCAAGCTTTGCTGTAATATTTCACCTATGGCAGAAACACCCAGTTTTTCCTAGGGATGTTCATGTATCTCCCACCAAAAGAGTTCCTCAGCTTTCAGCTTGAATACTTCTCTCAACACTACTTTGAGCAGCAGTCCAGGAACTTATAATATACTTGGTCAAACGATAATACGGAACTAACAGAAAATAGTGCAAGGCACAGGAAAGACAAGTAATTGGGAGAAATGCTCTGTGAATTTAAGAGCTACTCATGTAAGCAGAACTAAGTCAGGCCAATCAGGAAGAGCTACTGGGAGGAGGTAAATCAAGAGTTAGAAACCTGGGTTAGTCGAGTTGAGGGATCCTCTGCTGACTCTTTCTCCTGTGTCTAAATATTGGATTTCTACAGGACTTGACCCTTATCAGCTCTTTCTCCATTTCTTTTTCAGATGATCTCATTCTTTCCAGTGGCTTTATCTCCTAAGTATTTTCTGACAATTTCTATCTCCTGAACTTCTTAGCTCTAGATTAGTATTTCCAACGGCCAACCTGACACTTCCACTTGAGTGTCTTTAAAGACTTCTCAAATTAAACATGACTGAAGCCCGGCACTTTTGCCCTGTCTGTGTCATCCCTGCTTCAATCTGTTTAGACTCCCGCCATCCTCATCTCAGGAAATGCCGCCACTCTCTATTTGCTCGGTTGCTTAAGCTGGAAACCCAGGAGTCGTCCTTGACACTTCATTTTGCCCTTACATCCCTCTCCTTCACCCTCCATCTCTAACCATCATCAAGTCTTGAGTCTAACCCCAAAATGTACGTCACATCCATCCACTTCTCTCCAGTGGAGACGTCAGTTCTGCTCAGTGGGTTCTCTCCTTTTCTCCTTCCAGGCTCCTCTCCATCTCGTTTCCTGAGTGCTCAGTTTCCTTTGCTCTCACTGTTTCTACTCTCTGCTTCTCCCTCTCTCACTGTTTCCCCTAATTCTTTCCCCCACATCTCTATGCACCTCTCCTGCTGTTTTCTCCTCTGCTTTCTCTGTTAAACCCATCACTATTTCACTCCCCTGTTTCCCTAGCCCCCTCAGGGAGCTCTGTTAAATCTATGAATTAAATTATGTCTCCCCCTTGGTTAAAACTCTTCCGTGGCTTCCCACTGCACTTAGAGTAAAATGTAATTTCCTAAACCTGGCCTCTTGTGATGGGGCTACTGCCTAACTTTCCACCCCATCCTAAACCACATGTGCTCTATGCTTCAGCCATCCTGGCTCCTTTCAGTTCTCGACTGTGCCAAATTCTTGCTCTGTTCAGAGTCTTCACGAAAATTATTCTCTATGCATAGAACTCTTCCTCTTCTCTCTCCCTGGCTAATTCCCACCATCCTTCAAATTCACGTTTTTCCTCCAGCAAAACCATTTCTAAACCACTCAGTCTAAGGCTTACAGTAGTCCCCTGCTACTTTCTACTACCACATTGGAGCCTTTATGGTTAGTTATTTTAGTATACATTTGAAAAAAATGAAATATGTTTAGTATGGATGTAGCATTTGTTCTTTCTCTATTAGGCAATTAGGGAATATTTAATTCAAATTTTAAAATTGAGAAAGTTGGATTTTTTTCCTGAACAAATCAGAGAGGATATCTTCTTCAACTGTGTATCTAAATGAAGGATTAAAAAATGATAAAATGTTTTTTGACATGCAGAAGGGCATACAGACTAGTATAATAACACCTGTGTTCTCACCACGTATCTAAATACAGTCTTCTTGGTACAGTGGAAGGCCTCTGTGCGTTCCTCCCCGATCTTCCCCCTGCTCAGCAGTAACCACTGTGCCAACCTGGGCGTTTATCGTATCCCAGCAGCTGGCGGATCTTGGCGGTAATCTGGTGGCTGGGTGCTGAATGTGTATCTGTGGCAGTGGCAGTGGCAGTTAATGTTATTATTTTTCTGAAGAAACTTACCTTATTTCTTTGTTTCTTTGCCATTCTTTTACAAATGTGCCCCGATTTGTACCTGGACTGAGGCAGGCTACCTTGTGCTTTCCCCTCCGTGTCTTATGATGCAGGTTAGGAATGAAAGTGCACTCATTTTCAGAGCCTCCAGCTGCAGGATAAAGGAGCAGCTCCACAGGTTGGCATTTTTTCCCCATCATGATCTGAAGTCAAATTGGTGCAAAGAGCTTTACCGTAAATAATCTTGAGGACCTCATAGCTGAAACTGGTTTTAAGTTAAGTGGGTTAGACCCAAATCCTGTTCAAGTTTCTGGTGGGTGGACGAATTCTGTGCGTTTAACATTTTCTACAGATTTTAAAGATTAAGTATGTTATTCTTTACTTACGACCTCTGCATAAGCTGTTTGTCTTGTGAAAGATTCCAAGCAGGGTTAGCATAAAGTTTGGACTTGGTCACATGAGAGCTCTTTTTTCCCCTAAATCTAAGGGAAAAGACCTCCTCAAAATGGCAAAGAATTAAAGTAGTCTTCTCAGAAAGACAGAAAGACAGAAAGACAAAAACAAAACAAAACCAAAACATTGCTAACTAGGATGCAGCTTCAGAAATGAAGAATTGCTGATTCAGTATAATTGGTTTATGTGGGGGGAAAAGTGTAGAGACTGAGACTTTTAGGGAAAGACAGATAAGAGGAAAAAGTAGGTAATAAAATGAGGAAGAGGCAAGAATTGCAATTGTGATGCAGACTGGGGACTGGGCTAACTATGGAAAAGAAGCTGCTATTGGAATTAAATGCCTGAGACCCAAAAATGGTTTAGAAAGAGAATAGTGAAAGACTAGAAAATACCAATAACTGGCTCTTAGTATCTGGGACACAATGAATATTCAGGAATTAACTGATGATTCACTAATACAGTCTCACCAGTTTATAAATGTTTTCCAATAAAAGCATATATTTGTGTGCATGACAGTTTTTCTCATATAAAGATACATGAGTATCTTACCTGAGTACCACTTATTAAATAATTTGTTTTTAAAGGTAATCTGGATGGCTATAGTTTTGTCACCTTAAAGGCAGTTCTTTCCATTACGTAAGAAGAATAATGTGGAAATATATATATATATATTTATAAGATAAATATATGTATATAAGATTCTTCTGCTAAAGTTCTATGACTGAAGGTTGTGCACAAATTCTTCATTTCTTTTATAAAACTAATTTTGCTGAATTTTCCATAAAAAGTGCAACTACTAAACATTCCTGTGTTAGTTTCTTTGTGAATGTGTCACTGTTCTTGATTTGCACACTCCTTATAATTTAGGCCTTCTTTTGTTTTGGGTTGGCAGCTCCAACTGTTAAAGCTCTTGTCTGATTATGTGGGTCTTCTTATTTTAATGGGAGCAGCTTCTTTGCTGCATTTTAAAAAAATGGTCTCAGAAGCTTCTTACTGTGGATCTTTGTTGGGGACAAAGGATTATTTATGCTAAAGGAAAATGTATTCCCCACTGAATTAGCTCGTGGGAAGCATAACAAGTTCATTAGTAATGCTCAGTTGTAGTTTGGCCTTTTGCGAGGGTAGAGAGAAGGAAAAATGACATCAGGAAGGGAGTTCTGCTGTCCTTTGCCTTCTTGCAAAGACAATGTGAGATGTAATATCAGACTTTTCTTTTCAGTTAGGGTTACCCCTCTTCAGCACTGGTACCAGAAAAACTGTTCCTGAGAGCAAAGTGGAGTGTGTAGTTGGCCCTGTGCATGAGGTATGTTTGTATAACTTAGAGGAGAAAATAAACTTTTCTTTGGAAATTGATAGCATTATAGCCTTATAAACCATTTTATATTTTTTCTTACAATGTTTTAATTGTGCTTTACAATAAAAAATAGACTAGAATATTATGCTACTGTAAGTAATCTGAAGTCCTAGGTCTTATAGTCTATTCTGGGTGTTTTTAAGCTCTTCATTCTTTTTCCTCTATAACTACATTAAGGAATTGTACTAATGTAACTTAATTAAAATTGGGGTTTTTTTCTTGCAAATTTCAAGAATAGTACTTTAAAATTAAAATTGCTGGGTTTTTTTTGTCTTTAGTGCCTCATGGAGAAGATAACTTATGAAAAATTATTATAGAAAAGCACTGAGTATTGTTTCATAGTTAAAGTTCATGTTTATTACCTTATTATCAGGTGGAAGCAGCTTATGTGGTTAAGCTTGTGAATTTATACAAAGTTCAGATGAACTTGTATGATCTCTTTCTAAAGATCAGTTAAGACATACTTAACTTTCAGTTAAGTTGCTGTGATATTTGATTTACATTATATTTGCATTGTGTTTATAGGGAGAAATTCTGGGACACTTTTATATGAGCTAAGTTTTATTGTTAATTTTATTTTTCTAGTCAGATGCTTCAAGAATTACTCTGATATTAGTGCCAGAAACTACATTTTAAAGTGTATTGCAGGTTTTCCTCTTTCCAATGAGGAGTACTTTTATGAAGTCAGGAGCTAGGAGTATTATTGAATTCTCCTATAGTCACATTATTTTAACTAGAAGAAAAAGTTTTAGGTTTTCAGTCAAGTAGGAGAGTAAAGCAGATTCTTTGTAATTTGAGGATTTAGGAACTAGGAAAACTACTGTTGTCTGCATATTAATGTTTTGTTCTATTTTCAGAACAGCAATTTCATTTCAATATAGATGACCATGCAGCCTGCAATTCAAGTAAGTGGTTTTCTTGGAAAAGTATATATTTACATTGAGATTAATATAATAAGATTATAATAAGTAGTAAAATACTAAAATTACTGCACAATGTGTTTATTGTACCTTTGTTAAGCATCAAATTATAATAACAGGAATACTACATTTTGTCTAATTCTGAAAAGTTTTTAATTTTAAGCTTTCATTTATATTGAATGTTTGTAAGAATCAAAAATACCTTAGGATTGGTGGGTTCATCTTATTTTTACTATCCTGGGAAAAGAATTGGAATATTTTGTGATTTTCTTCTTGTTACTATCTAGTATGTATTTGTAGTTAAAAGAGCTTTCTTTGAAAACGAATACAGATTTTTAATTTTAGATAACTGTACATGTGCCTTGTAATGTCTGTAAATAACCTGACATTAAAACTTTAAAGAATGGTTTTTGGTTAGTTTGTGTTTGGGGTGAGGGGAGGCAAGATGGAAATAATCAGAGAAACCAGAATAATCTTACATTTGAATGATTTCCAGAGTTGGCAGTTATTCTTACATCCTTTCTTTCTTTTGATATAAGTGGAGCATGATTGAATTTTTGATCTTAAAGATAAAAATCACATTGAAGGTCTACCTAGAAGATGCAAACAGCTGATAATAAAACTTGCCTTGGAAAGTGAGAACTTTCGAGTCAATCAGATTTTGTTTCTGATTTTAGTTCTGCCACTCTGATTGTGAGATTCTGGCAAGTTATCTTAGCTGTCTGAGTCTCCACTTCCTTGCTTCTGGGTGAAGATCATAGCACTTGTTTTTCAGGGTGGTTGTGAGGAATCCATGAAATAACACGTTACATAGGAGGCACTTCAGAAGTTTGGTTGTGTCATTGGTTCAACACCATAATCCAGATGTAAAACTGGAGATTATTCCTGTGTCATGAAAGTCTTTTTACTGTTTTTTTCTAACTAAGAAAGAAGTCTTATCAAGATAACAGTGGATAATAATAGCCTAGAGAGGATAGCTTATTTATCAAATGGTTAAGAACAACTCAGTGTGATACTGTCTTCTCCCCACTATGCTATGCAGCTGTATCTCCTACTCTACTAACAAAGACCACTTTCATACTGTTCTCCTTTTGGGACTGGGAGTCCATGGCAGTCTCCCAGAAGGTCTTATTCTTCCCCCGTGGGTCCTCTCAAATCCACACTGAGTATGCTCAGAACTCCTTTATTTCTCAAAACCACGTTTTATCTGATTACTTCTATTAGTCTCTTTTTATCCAGGTCTCAGAAATGTCGTTTCATGTTGATTATATTTTCTTGATTCCTTACAGAGTGTTTTATATCATTGCCACATTTACCGTGTTTTTCTCATTTCTATCCTAATGGCCATTAATATTTTCTTAACTGATTGATTTTTTTCCCATAGTTTTGTCTTCTAGTTCCATGAACCCTTCTCTCATCTAGATTCCACAGGTGCAGCTCTATTGAGTCTTCTTCGAGTGCACTCTTGACGTCTCTTATGAAGTTTTTGCTTCTCTCCCTGGTGAATGTGAGAACTTTCTAGGGTTTTCACCTCTTTGCTAATTAGGCTTCATTATTCATAAGTGCCTTGAAGAGAGGAGACAGCCAGTACTTAGTTGTTTTCAGTTGGTTTCTTATTAATTTAATACATTAAGATCTTCCTTGCCCCTTTTTATATCCCTGATTCTGATTAGTAAATAAGCATACAGCCTAAAAACCAATGAACTATAGTTCCTAATCTCTTTTGGGTCATAGTCCCCTTTGAGAATCTGACAAAAGCTACGAACTGTCTTGAGAAAAGGCCCGTTTGTCCACAGGCATAAAATTTTGTTTAAATGTACGGTAAGTTTATATACTGACTCAAGTTCATCTATAGACTACCTGTGGTTATGAATCTCTACAGTATGACAGCTTTCAGCATGTTTGAGAACAATCTTTATACATGCAGGTTTTGTTGTTAACATCTAACTTTTAACAACATTAATATGTTACTGACTAGCCCAGGTTTTTGTGGTCTTCTGCTTGCAACTATAGGAAAATCCAAGTACTCTTCTCCCTAACGTGGCAAGAAATGAGAATGACTTTTGTTAATATTAGCTTCTACATTTTCACACAGGATTTTCTCAAAACCACCTTTCTAATGAATTCACATTTTTTTTGTCAAACATTTGCATCTTCTCTGCCTTTTGTAGGCTCAGCCAAATGGGCAAAGGACAAATAACATTCTATTGACTGTAAAATACCATTGATTGTAAGATGCATCTTGATTTTGATGGTACAAAGAGTCATTTACTAATACCTATTCCTCAACTATTCAACAAATATTTTTGACTGCATCCCATGTGCTAGGTCTCATACTGAGTCCTGGGATTACAAACAGAAACAAAGGGAAGACTGGGATTACAAACAGAAACAAAGCTTATAAAGGGAAGACTTAGATAGTAAATCTTTGCTGTTCTCCTTTTGAAATAATTCTAAGAGAATTCAGGGAAATAAACATCTTGTCTTTTTCATACAACTTTATAGGATCCTCGTATATTTAGGAATTCATTCCCCAATTTATACCTGAAATAATGCTGCTCAAATAACTATGTTCCTCTTTGTCTTTGGTGACTTTTATTAAGTTTTATTACTCCAGCTTGCCTCTTGTGGTATATATTCATTTTTTTTCTTTCCCTTTGAGATTTTTAAAAAACATGTTTATTTCTCATCACAGGAGATTGGAAGCAGCTTTTTTCCCATCTCCAGGTTTGTCTGGATTAACGATGGTGTTGTTGTGGCTTTTGATTTGGTACAGTAAGACTTGCCTCAAAGAAACCTCAAATTAAGTTATCTACATTTAAAAATCAAGAAAGAACTAGATTCACTTCATATTACCTATACTTATGCCTCTTTTTTTTTTTTAAAAAAAAAGCTTTAAAATTTTTATTTTAAAGTTATCACAAACCTGCACAGTAGTTGTTAAGTATAAAACAGAGATACTTGTTTGCTGGACAATTTAAGAGTAAGTTGCCAATCTAATGCCCCATACCTCTGATACTTTGGTACATTTCTCGCATACAAGAACTTCTTCCTGCACAACCACAGTGAAGTGATCAGAATAAGGATATTAACATTAGTACAGTACTACCATCTAAGACTTAGACCATATTCAAATATTGCCAGTTGTCTCAGTAATGTCCAGTTCAGAATCACCTGTTGAGTTTAGTTGTCCCGTTTCTTAGTCTTTATCAATCTAGAGCAGTATCTTCATCTTTGCTTTCTTTATGGACCTTGACACTTTTGAATATTACAGACTGATTATCTTTTAGAGTGCCCCTCAGTTTAGATTTGCCTGATATTCTTCTCTATGATTAGATTCAGGTTATTCATCTTGGTAGGAGTATCACAGAGGGATGCTGCGTTGTCTCACTGCATCCTATCAGGTGGCATATGATTTTGATTTGTTCCATTATCAACCATGTTCACCTATGTCACTTGGTTAAGTTGCTGCCTGACGAGTTTCTTTACTGTAAAATTACTCTTTTTTTCTCTTTGTAATGAGTATTTTGTGGGAAATACTTTGAAACTGTATAAAAATCTTTTTCCTCATGGAAATTCCAGTTTATTTTATTCATGTGTTATAATCCATTTATATCATTATTTTGATGCTTAAATTGTTCTTAATTTAGCCAGTACAAGTCCCTTCAAGCCGACTTCTGTGTCCTTTTGCATGTCCCCATCATTCTTTGAGCACTTCTTTGCTTTCTGGTAAAAGATACTCCAGCCCAGCACCATAGGGTTCATTCTCGTTTTCCTCTCATTCCATAGTTGTATGTCTCTTCTTTGGCAGTGAGAAACCTGGCTCCCATCTGATAAATGCCTGTGTATGTAACCAGTCTCCTGTTGTTGCTGCCACCCCTCTGTGAGCTGATGCCTTTCTCAGCTCACTTGGGCTCTGACACCATGTACTGGGACGTTCCCCCCATTAGCCCCAGTGGACACCCTCCTTGTCCTACTCAGGGTCTGACACTGCACAGGGCTGTCCCCATGTATGGATGCCCACCTCACTCAAGCTCTGATCCTCCATTTCAAGCTCCCCTCCTGTGGGAACCCCTTCGTCACTTCATTTGGTCTCTAATACTTCTTCCTTAATTGAGATTTGATACAGTCTTTTCTCTAAATAATCTTATATTAAAAGTGTATTTAATTGTATTTCAAAATTTTGTAAGTGTTGGTTGATAGCACATTTATGTTAATTTTTATTCTAAACCAGAGATTGACCAGTTAGTAAATATTTTTGGTTTTGTGAGTCAGTAGGCAAAATTGAAGCAATTATGAAGGTACTTATATAACTACTGTTTTAAAATGTAAAAAGCATTCTTAGCTTGTGGGCCATGCAAAATCATGTGACAGACCAGATTATTTAGTTTTTTCAGATAACACTGATAATATGTTTTAAAGTTTACAAAATGCCATTTATGCATTCATTCACTCATTTATCCATTATTCAATAAATGTTACCAGGCCCAATGCTAGATGCTCCAAAGATGTATCTTGTAAGGCAGGTATCATTAACTCATTTTACAGCCAGGATACTGAGACTCTGGTTAAGCAACTTGTTAAACTTACGCAGCTAACTTTCCAAGTGAAGGAAAAATATTATTTGTTGACTTTTATCTTCTTGGTTCGATAGTAGAATTCATTTATTAATTAGGCATTTACTTACATTTATCACTAAATTAAATATGGAAAAAGTTTCAATTATCTAGGCTAATAGTTTGCTTTTAGTTTATTACTTTTCTGCTGCAGTTTTGTATGTGTGTATATTAAATATATGGTCTATAATTCATGACTTAAATGTAAATGTTGGGCATGCTGACTTTTAACAAGGTCACATCCATTCAGTTGGTTGGTGTTTTCTCTAGGTATGGTTTGGAGAAGACCTGCCTCTAAGTCCACGGAGTCCGCTGACCCCTAGACATGGGCCAGGTTTGGCTGATGTTTGTCAGTATGACGAGTGGATAGCTGTGAGGCACGAAGCCACCCTGTTGCCCATGCAAGAGGATCTGTCAATCTGGTTATCTGGTTTATTAGGTAAGGCTTGCAAAGTGACTCAAAATTGTATTCTGTTATTCAGTAATGTTTATTTAGATTCTTACTCTTTGACACGGAATGATTGTTCCAAAGGCTGGGGACCCTCTAATGAATGAAATATTTGATGTCCCTTTTCTCACCAAGCTTACATTCTAGTTGGGAAGATATTCTGATTCACCTGACCCTCGGGGCTTGAATAGTAAGCTAGTCTGAGGCTTAACAGATGAAGTCAGTAGTAAAAGCTGTGAATAATCAACATTTTCATTGTTAGTGGGTTTTTTTATGTGTATAGGTCTAACTGGGGATCTATATTTTGCTGATTTTTTCCCCTTAATCTTGTGGCACAAGATTTTGATGGAATATATACTGTAGTTAAAATGATTACTGTTTGTGAGACATTGAGGGGCAGAGGCATATGAAACCTAGGAGGAAGAATCAGGTTGGACAATGTATGACATCATATTTCTTTACTCACTTAGAGGATATGAGTGCTCTGAACTCTTTCCCCAGAAAAAAAATTCTCTTTTAAAAGCAGAATTTCATGTAGCATTCCAAGGTTTTCATGAAAAGGAATATATATGTATAAAGCTTATCTGTGGCCTTTCAAGATCATTAAAAACACAGTAAATACTCTACCTTATATTAGTTTAAAGATTTGGATAGTTTTTTAAAGTTTATTTATAATGACAATGCTTCTAAAGAAGGAATTTTAGAGGTGAAAAGTTGGTGTTTCCTGAGTGCTTATTATGTTGTTATCTCTAATTTCTAAATTGCAACAAAGTCCATCTTTTTTATAGAGAATCTTTTTCTGTGTGCAAGCAGTAGTAATATGCTGTGAGTCAAAACTTAACCTTAATAGCGAACACTGAAATATAAAAAACACTTCGGTGTTTTTTAAATGAAATAAAGTAGATATTTTATTTTTTCTGTATTTAAGTTTTTTTTTTTTCCAGTTATCTTTCACTTAATTTGACATCTGCTGTTCTAAGTGTATCCTCTAAGAATAAATACTTGGAGTCTGATCTAATATTTGTCTAGTGTTTCAGTTATAATCTGATTATATTTAATTCAACTTTAACCATATTGTTTGAATTTACTGTTTCTAGAAGAATCTTAGGTCTGAAATATGTTTTTAGGTATTGAAATTAAGGCAGAGAGATTATTGGAAGAACTTGATAATGGAGTACTATTATGCCAGCTGATTAATGTTCTTCAAAACATGGTGAAAACATGCAACTCTGAAGAACCAAGGGTAAGAAAATGTTTGACAGTAGTGATTTTATACCTTGGTACATACTGATTTATGTACGTTTCTTATCATCTCTGCAAGGTTATAAACTTCCACCCAAACTATTCTGTAAGACCTTGGGTAGTTTACTTAATGATTTTGAGCATCTGGAAAAATATTCTCACTTGCAAAATGGAGAAACTAACATTTACCTTGTAGGATATATTTTCAAGGATTCAGCAGAATCAAATGGGATAATATATAGATGGATTAGTGCCTGGTGCCTAGTAAGTATCTAGTAGCTAGCTCTCACTGAGAACAATATAGACTTGTTGTGAGAGATGAATGAGAAAAGAGCTTGTGATGGTTCCTGGTACACAGTTAGGAGCTATCATCTTCTTCCTCTTCTTCTTTATATATTGTCTTGGTGGTAAATTCTGTAAATATTAGTTGAATAAATAGTTCTTTTTTAGGACAGTTTTCCTTCATTGACCCTGAAGTTATGATTTGAAGTAGATAAAGTCTCCTCTCTTTTCATCAAATATGGATGTTTTCACTTGTAGGCCCTTAGGTCTGTGGGTGTTCTCAGGGTCTGAACATTAACATAGTGCTGGTGGAAGTATAATAGTACCATCTTTCTGGGGGACAGTGGGTAATATATATCACATTGAAAATAAAGCAGAAACTTTAATACATAACATAATTCTACTTTGAGGAATTTATTCTAAGAAAATAACCACAAACTTACAAAAATGATTGTGCAAAAAAAATTAAGAATAACCTAAATGCTCATCAGTAGAGAAGTTGTTTAAAATTAATTATGGTACCTAACAGTAGAATATTATCTATTCATTAAAAATGACTATTTTAATGTTTTTTTTTTACCCCAAAAGTTGCTTGCAACCTGTCATTAAGTGTGTATGCATACATGCACACAGAAATCAGAGTTCAGAATAGTGTGTTCTTGTGGCATTCTGTAGGTACAGGTATACTTGTGTATAGAGATGTCTTAATAAAATGTGGATGAGAAGATTTCATTTGATACTAACTATCTTTGTATTTGGCTGTGTTGGATTTTTTTTCTGTATACAATTAGAAAAACTCACAAAGCTATTTTAATTCTGGGAAATAATAGCAACAGGAAGGAAATATAAGGAACTGGTAACAGTGGTTATCTCTAGGAAGAGAGAGGAACTGAGGGATAAAGGGGGGAGAAAGACTTATACTTCACTGTGTTAGTGCATTTAAAAAAATCATATGCGTGAATTTCTTATTCAAGTGAAAATTTAAAACTAAAAACCCCTCAGCCTCAGCATGATTATCTGAATACTCTTGTCCAAATATTAAAAAAAAAAAAGGATTCTGTAAAACTTAGATTGTCAGTTTTCAAAGAACTTGAATTAAGAATGGGCTACTACTTCCTTATTTTAAAGTCTCCTCAAGAAACTCACAACCATATTTATGAATCTGCAAATAAGGAAGTAAACAAAAATAAGTGTGTTTGTAAACCTTTAACATAGCAGTAATTTTGTGTTTGTATTGAACTATGTATGGAGAGACATCCTATAAAGATACGCTTTGGAATTATTAGACTGTCATTTTTCATTTTAATTAAGACTCTTGTGTTATTTTAAAAATAAAGAGGTTAGAGATGCATGATCCTACTTCTAATTTTGACCAGATTGTTTTCCTAGGAGTCATTTTCTGGAATATACATAAAAAAAGCAAAATAAAATATTTTCAAAGATGCCTGCCTTTCCCCCTGTATTGTGCACTTTTTTGTTAACATTCGATGCAGTGACTATTTATTTAATAATGTTAAAATGGA
This sequence comes from Camelus bactrianus, assembly GCF_048773025.1. Classification (NCBI taxonomy): domain Eukaryota; kingdom Metazoa; phylum Chordata; class Mammalia; order Artiodactyla; family Camelidae; genus Camelus; species Camelus bactrianus. The sequence goes on along the minus strand of NC_133550.1, from coordinate 35,293,824 downwards.
CATCTAATGAAAATATCCTTGATGCATGTATGAAATTAGTCTTTTGTCTTTTCCAGAATTTTCCAATGAGAAAAGTGCCCTGTAAGAAAGATGCTGCGTCAGGTTCATTCTTTGCTAGAGACAACACTGCGAACTTCCTTCACTGGTGCAGGCACATTGGAGTGGATGAGACTTACCTCTTTGAATCTGAAGGTTTAGGTAAGTGTTATTGTTGTTGTGTTTAATGCTTATTAGGATATTTTTCATATAACTCAGTAGAATATTTTTCTCCAAATAAGGGCTCAAATGCCACATCTCATTTCCCTAGAAAAATTTATACTCGAAATACACGTGAAACAATTGGAGAATCAGATTCTGAATTAAATATATGATTAAGCTTTTCATTTATAGTTACAGATCCTAAATATCTAGAGTGGCCTAGACATATTTTACTTCCTAAATGAGTTGGCTACCGGAAGGTTCTGGACTAATAATGCTTAACTAATTAATGTTTTCATCAAGAATTACTTGGTAGAGTAATTTGTCTTTAGGTAATTACAGAAATAACAGAAGGCCAAATGTTGTATGCTCACAGTGCTTAGATTTACCTCATAAACAGCAGCTGCCAACTTGGTTATCTAAGTGGAGTAATGTTTTTGACTTAATGTTTTAAAAGATCATACTCTACTAAAGAATTACTGATGTATTTTCTCACTTTAAGTCAACAGAAGCATCTGTGCAGTGACCAAAGTGAAAACCATCGAAGTTTCCTCGAAGTATTTATGTATATACACACAGACACACAGACACACAGACACACAGACACACACACACACACACACACACAGAGACACACACACACACACACACACACAGAGACACACACACACACACACAGAGACACACACACACACACACACACACCACCACACACAGAATTTATAACTTTTTGTTAGGAGCAGTAGCATACTAAGTGCGGGGGTCGTGGAAGTAGTAGTCTGCTCTGATAGAGACAAGTATTTTATCACTGGCATTGCTCAGAATTGCTGGTTCGTGGTGGTAATAAAAAGCAAACCAACTGTTAGTTGGTTTTATTATTGTTTCAAGTTACTGTTGTTTTAAATATTTCTACTGACCATGCACACCCTGTTGTCTGCAAACAGGGTAGCTATTCCCACTATTACCTGTTTAGTATGCCTCTAGAGATTCCCATCCAGTATAGAATTAAAAATAATGGATTGCTGTTTTACCCACCAATTTGTACCCTGCTTTAATCCAGGTGTGCTGATCATTAAGCATATTAGATTTCTTTTTAGTTGTAGCATTTTGAAAAATTGAGATATGTTTCACATACATAAAATTTGTCTTTTCAAAATGTACACTTCAGTGGTTTTTAGTATATTCACTTTGTTGTGCAGATATCACCACTTATTAATTCCAGAATTTCCATCACTCCTAAAAGAAAACCTGTACCTACTTGCAATTGGACCAAGTTACCATTCTCTGGCGACCACCAGTCTACTTTCTCTTCCTATGATTGGCGTACTTTTCATATAAATAGAAGCATACAATATGTGGCTTTTGTGTCTGGCTAGTTTCAGTTCACATTATGGTTCATTTATGCTGTAGCATCTGACAGTACTCCATTCCTTTTTATGGATGAATGGTATTTTTTTGTATGAGTATACCAATTTTTTTAATCCATTATCAGCTGATGGACATTTTGATTGTTCTTACTTTTATTATTTAATAATATTATTATTATGAATTATGCTGCTATGAATGTTTATGTACTAGTTTTTGAGTGAACACATGTTTTTAATTCAGGGATATACTTAGGAGTGGAATTATTGGGTCATATGATAATTCTGTGTTTATCTGAGGAACTACCAGACTGTTTTCACAGTGGCCACACCATTTTACATTCCCACCAGCAATGCACAAAGGTTCCAGTTTCTTTATATCTTTGCCAACACTTGTTATTTTTTAAAAGTACAATTGACCCTTGAACAATGCAGGGACTAGGGGCAGTGAACCCCCAACCCCTACAGTGGAAAATCTGCATACAACTTTACAGTCAGCCCTGTGTATCCATGGTTCTGCATCCACAGATTCAACCAACTGCAGATCTTGTAATACTGTAGTCTGTATTTATTGAAAAAAATCCGTGTGTTAAGTGGACCCATATAGTTCAAACCCATGTTGTTCAAGGGCCAACCGATTAACCATCCTAGTGGGTGTGAAGTGCTATCTCATTGTGGTTTTGATTTGAATTTCCATAATGACTAATATTGTTGAGCTTTTTTTCATGGGCTTATTGGCCATTTGCATATCGTCTTTGGAGAGATGCTATTCAAATCTGCTCATTTTTTAGGAGGGGTCAATTGTCTTTTTTTGTAGACTTGTTAAGAGTTATATTCTGGATTCTAGGCCATTGGATATATGATTTGCAAATATTTTATCCTGATCTTTGGATTGTCTTTTCTTTCTTGATAGTGTCCTTTGATGCATAAAAGTTTTTAATTTTGATGAAGTTCAGTTTATCTTTTCTTTGCTTATGCTTTTGATGTCATATCTAAAAAACCATTGCTTAATCCAAGATCACACAGAATTTCACCAATGTTTCCTCCTAAGAGCTTTACAGTTTTAGCTTTTAGATTTAGGTCCTTGAGTTTTGAGTAATTTTTTGTATATGATGTGAAGAAGGAGTCTAAATTTTTCCTTTTGTATGGAGATATCCAGTTATCTTAGCAGCATTTATTGAAAAGACTGTTCTTCCCCCTTTGAGTTGTCTTGCCACACTTGTTGAAATTCAATTGAACATAAGCATGTGGGTTTATTTCTGGACATTCAATCTAGTGCATTGGTCTGTATGTCTGTCCTTATGCCAGTAAACACTGTCTTTATTACTGTAGCTTTGTAGTAAGTTTTGAAATTGGGAAGTATGAGTCTTCCAACTTTGTTCTTATTTTAGATATTCTATGTCTCTTTCAATTCCATATGAATTTTATCATCAGCTTGTCCATTTCTGGAAAAAAAAAAAGGCTGTTGGGATTTTGACTGGAAATGTACTGAATCTGTAAGTCAGCTTGGAGAGTATTATAATAACAATATTATGTCTTCCAATCCATGAGCATAGAATGTCTTTCCACTTATTTATATGTAATTTAATACCTTTTAACAATATTTTATAGTTTTCAGGATACAAGTCTTATAATTCTTTGGTAAATTTATTCCTAAGTATTTTATTCTTCTTGAAGCTGTTGTAAATGTAATTATTTTCTTAATTATATTTTAGATTGTTTTCAGATTGTAATCTACAAAGTGCAGTGATTTCTGTATATTTATTAATCTTGTATCCTGCAACTTTAGTGAACTTGCTAATTAGCCCTATTAGTTTTTTTTATAGACTCTTTAGAGTTTTCTAAGCAAAGGACCATGTTATCTGTGAATAGAGATAGTTTTCCTTTTTTCCATTCCTGGGATGCTTTTTATTTGTTTTTCTTATGTAAACACCCTGGCTAAACCTCCAGTACAATGCTGAATAGAAGTTGTAAGAGTGGACATCCTTATTTTCCCTAGCCTTAGAAGGAAGACATTCAGTCTTTTACCATTGATAAAGATGTTAGCTGTGAGTTTTTCAGAGATGCCTATTTTCATATTTTTAAAGTTCCATTCTATTTCTAGTTTGTTGAGTCCTTTTTGTCATGAAAGGATGTTTGGTTTTATCAAAAGCTTTTTCTGTGTCTACTGAGATAATTCTTTTCATTTATACTTTCAATATAGTGTATTGATTGATTTTCATTTATTGAACCAACTTTGCATTACTCGGCTAAATCTTACTTGCTGCTGGATTTAGTATTTCATTGAGAATTTTGTACATCTATATTCATTAAGGATATTTGTCTTTAGTTTTCTTGTGATGTCTTTGTCTGACTTTGGTATCAGGGTAATATAGGCCTCATAGAATAAGTTAGGAAGTGCTCCCTCCTACATTTGGAAGAGTTTAAGAAGGCTAGTCACACATAGTCCTATGCTAAAGATTGTTTAGAATAAAATTGAGGTGATACATCTCTTCAAATAGAATCTCCTGTTGAGAGATCTGAAATATTAATGTAATAGTACTAAGCCCTTAGTTTTTTAGACCTAAAACACTATGCATATAATGGTCATCCATGGTAGGTTTTCGTCTTCTTGTTATACAGTTTTGTTTCTTTTTTAATTTAAGGAAGATGATAATATGTAGAGAAAACAAAAATCTTTTCTAAGGCTCCAAACAAGTAAACTTACTGTATTAATCATTCTTTTATTTTACTTCTTCCATGCCAGAAATATATTTGCCTGTTTAATTTGCCCCTTAAAATATGTGGTCTTATTTTTTCACAGTTTTGCACAAAGATCCAAGACAGGTGTATCTTTGTCTTCTTGAAATTGGTCGAATTGTGTCAAGGTATGTATTCCACAATATTTCAGAATTTCAATGTCATAAACAGTTTTTAGGCTACTTTATTTTAGCTAGAACACTTTTTAATAAGTGAAAATAATTTTTGATTGAAATGAAGTAACTTAATTTACAATTTTTTCTTTCTTTTTGTTTCTTTATTAACTTTGTTCTGTTCATGTGAGCCATGTCATGTGTTAACATTTACTTGCTCAATATATCTTGTCTTCATTTAATATTACACTGTAAAAGTGGATACTTAAATTTTTTAATTAAGAGCAGAGTAAGAGTATGCAGTCTTTTAGCAGTTCAAGGCGAGGCAAGTCCTTTGAACACAAAGAGGATGTAGTAATAAGGCCGAGGCTTGGTATCCTCCGTACCTAGCTCAGAACCATCTTCACTCACAAGCTGCTTATTTGAAGGCACCTTTTAGGATCCTTGATTGAATACTAGGAGCATCCAGTAACCCAAATATATATGCTGTGATGTAAAGATGATAATATGAATTTTTGGCAATCTGTGGGACATTAAAAATGATTTCCAGATGTCCCAGTGAAATAACTGGTAGAAGAGAGTCAGACGGACTTTATTTTAAAATAAAGTATAACCTATTGTGATATGCAGGGAAGTGCTTGGGTCAGACTTCACTTGCTTGATGAGATTTCATAATTGGTTTTCAGATATGGGGTTGAGCCCCCAGTATTAGTAAAACTTGAGAAAGAAATTGAGCTAGAGGAGACCTTACTTAATACTTCTGGACTTGAAGATTCCATCAGCATTCCAAAATCGTGCTGTCAGCATGAAGAGCTGCATGAAGCTGTAAGTACTTGCTATACTATCTTTCAACTGTGATGCCTCAGTCTCATAGTTTGCCACAGGCGATGCTATGTTTAAAAGAAAATGTTCTTATTCAGAATATACACCAGTACTGATTTCCATTCTCTGGTGGGTTCAGAGCGTCGTATGTTAAAGGTGACTTGCTGTTGCCTGTGTGTGATGAGGAATGGGAGTGTACTTGAGGATGAGTGGGGCAAATAGACTGGAACCCATCATGAAGTGTTCTGTAGGCCAAAGAATTCACTGGTTCCTTTTTAAATTTGATAGTGCTGTAATCTGATTTGTAAATCACAAGGATTACTCTGGTCTTGTAGAGGTTATATAATCCAGGCAAAGGATGCTGGGAACCTGAACTTGAGCAGCAACAGTAGGTAAGGAGCAAAAGAAACAAATGTAATGTAAGACATATTTAAGAGAATTGACAGGAATACTAATTCTAATAGGGAGGGGAAAAAATCTAGGAGAATTTCCAAGGTTTCAAGTCAATGGTACACTGATAATTGAGGAATATAGGAAGAGGAAAAGTTGTGAGAGCAAATTGATGGGATTTTTCTGACTGTTCCCCCTGACAGAGTATTTGCAGACTTGCTAGATGATGGGTCTCAAATGAAAAGTCTTCAAAACTTTACCAGTACATCATTAGGTAGAAGTTAATAGGATTACAGTTGCTTAGGCTGTGTGTCTTCTGCCGTGACTGCAGTATGATAAGTGATGGAGGTGAACTGAGCCTCAAAACATTTTTTTCTGCTTAGACTGTTGCTTAGAATTGAGTCTTTTTTTGCATTGTAGTATTTTATGAAAGTGCTTAATGTACAAAATTATTCAAGAAATAATAAATAAGTCATTACTAATAAACTGTTGTTTTGATTGTTTTGTTTAATATGATAAAAGTCCACAGTAAAACATGTGGATAGCCTTGCAAGACAGGTTAAGAAAATGTCAGCCTGAACAACTCTTTATCAGGCCTGAATATTATATTACTGCATTATATTACTGATTTATATGATGCCTATGAATATCAGTATGCAATGCAGTGATAATGTAGTAGGTAAAAACTTGATTTTAAATCTCATATAACCTAAAATAATGGTAATTAAATAAAAAGGAAAACATTTTTTATTAAATAGGAAATACAATATGTTAATTTTCCTATTATATAAGGACCATATACAGTTTGATAAGGAAAACATTTCCAGTAGGTAACTGACTGTTCACATAAGAAGAAAATACAATGTTGAAATTTGCTGATAATCAAGGAAATCAGATATATGATTTGTCACATCAACAACATTTTTTAAAATTATGAAACTTGGTGCTGATAAATTCTGGTAGAACTCTACTCAGAGATTGCTGTTTGCAGTGGAAAACGATGTAAACTTCTGAAAAACAGCCTTGACGAATGGATATCAACAGCCACGAAAATGTTCCTCTTTTTTTTTTTTTTGGCTTGTTTGTTTTTATGAGGGGGGAGTAATTAAGTTTCTTCATTGATTTTCACTTGGAAGAAGTATTGGAGATTGAACCCCTGACCTCTTGGGTGCTGAGCATGTGCTCTACCACTTGAGCTATACCTTTCCTCCTCTTTTTTTTTTTAATTGTATTTGAAGAGAGAAAAAGGTAGCATGAATGAAAGTGTTTATTGCATTATTATTTATAAGGGTGAAAAATTGGAAGCAATCTAAATAATCCCAAATAGGGCAGTGGCTAGGTAAAGTAGGAGTCATTATCTTAACAGAATAATAATTTTATGTAATCATTATGAAGACCATGTAGCAACAAGAAAAATGTTTATTTTGTGAAAAGTGTGTATCAGAACAAGGAGAATGAAAATAATTGATAGTAGTGCCTTTACAAATGATTTTAATTTCTTCAGCTATTTCCTTTAGTGTTGTAATGTTAATTATGCAATAGATAAGCCAGAAGAGAACATTTTTTATTTACAGCTCTTCTTTTAGCCTCACCACTTTCCTTAGATGGTGGGTTAGTGCTGATTTGTACTGCTGAATATAAGTGGTTCTTGTATATTTTAAACAAAGAAAATAAGTGACTTTTCATGTCTGCATTCTTGTTATGAGAACTAAAAGGAACACATTTCTTTAAATATATCTGTGCTATATAAATATATTCAATGTCCACCTCTACATACATGATCTACAGAGATCTTAGAGTCATGTTTAAGTAAGGAACAATTATTATCTGATTCATTATTTAGAGTACTATTAAGTATACAACTGTAGTTCTGTGTACTTAAGAAACTGTAATGGATGGAAAATAATGACTGAAATATATATCTGCTTTCCAATTACTTTGTTAACTAATGTGTAAATGTTTTAAATAATTGTAAATTCCTTACCCAGGTTCAGATTATTTTTAGCCACTTTTTGCATGTGGTGTGTGTATGTGTGTGTGTATGAATGTGTGTGTAGTGTGCACATATACCCAGGAGGTAAACAAGATAAACTTGATTGAATGTCAGTTCTATTTATGATCATGTTATTTTGCTAAATGAATGATATAGGGAGATAAATCCAGACCCTTCTGATCAGGCCCAGGTGAATCTACATGTGTGCATTAATTTTGGGTTAGATAATTAAGAAAATCATAAATTTCTATTAATGTTCAGCTAAATAAACTGGGTATATCTGAAGAGACTTTCTTTATCCATCATCCCTAAATTCAATTAAATGAATTTGTTCAGATATACTCTGTGTGACAAGTAGTTGAAAGAAATATATATGGCCTTGCTTTTTCAAAAATGTGATTTTAGGAAAACAAAGTATTTTCTGTAGTGGCTGATATGTGACTTCTTTTTTCAAATCAAACCTATCTCAGCAAATATTTTCATTTAATCGGTTTATTTTAATTTCCATAGTTTTAAATATAGAATTCCTGAATTTTTGTATTTATTCCAGTTTTTACCATGTTTTGGATATTTACTACAGTTAAAAATTCTGTAAGCCCCTTGAGGAATAGAGGTAGAATTTTCCCCTCAACTTTCATCTCCTTAATAGACTATTGAAACAAAGTGGCACTTTTAGAAAAAAGCCTCTTGAATTGAAATTATTTGAATTTACCCGGTCTGGGGCGACTAGATATAAATGTCTCTGTTTTAACAGTAAATTTGGAACAAATCTGTATTACTTTAGCATAACGGTAAGGGGCAAGTGAAAATTCCTGGTTAAACTTTATCTGACTGGCCGACCTTTGGTTTGACAGATATATTAATCCGGTCTTGAAACAATTCAGGCTTAATAATGAACTCACACGTTTCCTGTGCCTTAATGAATGTGTTTTGAATTGACTTCACTCTTGTACACATGCACAGGCCTCCTCTAGTGGTCAGTGAGTGTACTACTGTGAGTAGTCAGCTTGATTGCACTTGGGCAGAGAGAAACTGACTCAAGACTTCATCACTGATAGCTTTTATTAGATTAGCTACTGTCCAATCTGAATATTTGTCAACAAGTAAAAGAGAAGAGGTAATAAATAGTTGCACTGTCTTTAAATTTTTATCTTTGAGTTTGCTTTTACCAGCTATCAAATAACCTTGCATTTTAACATTAAACAAAATAGTTTTTGTCACAAGCACTAAATTTTGTCTTTTATTTTTCATTTTAGGTTAAACATATTGCAGAAGACCCTCCTTGTAGTTGTTCTCATCGATTTTCTATCGAGTACTTATCTGAAGGACGGTACCGACTAGGAGATAAAATACTCTTTATAAGAGTAAGTCACCATTACATCCTACTTACATTGAGATCTCATTTTGGAATTGAATTTATTGCTTTACCAAACTTCTTTCGCTCTCCTTTTACTTTTTAAAAAATTGGAATAGAGGATGTTATTAATGGAAGAACTTCACTCTTTAGGGAAAATATGGAATACTTACTTTCAAGAGTATATATACAATGAGTTTAGGTAAACACCTTTAATATAGCAAACAACTAACTACAGGATAGTAAGGCTATTTAGGCATTGAATATAATTGGGGGGAAAAAGAATCCGTATACCTCAGGTAACTTATTCCATTTCTCAGATTTCTAAAATGGAATAATTTTGCATCATAAGAAGAAAAAGGCAAACCAAATGCATCTAATAAAATTAAATATCAATCGGTAAGAAGAAAAATAAATAGAAACATTGCACTTTATGATAATATATACTTTGGGTCTTAAGAATAAAGCCTTTTTTTTTTCCTTGACACAGCATCAGTATGCCAGCATACATGTTCATTTTCTTCCTTTGTCCCATCTGCAATTTGCAGTTGATTAATCATTTGCTGATGAGATGGAAGTTTTACCTGTTCAGAATTCTGCCCACTTCTGATGCAAGAGCTGTTTTATTCCCAATTTAAGAATATAATATAAAAGTATGAAAAATATTTCACTACCCTTATTTTCTTTCATTTCATATATTATCATTACCTTCTCACACCTCCTGAACTCACACAGAAACACAAATGTGCATGTTCCATCTTTTAATTAGCTTTCTTTTCTTAAAGGCAGTATGATACAGTGATGGTGCATAGATTGTGGGATTAGAGTTAAAATTTGCAGAGGAACCTCATACAATTGTGCAAATTTGCTTACTGAATGAATAGGGGCCTGAAGTCCAGCTCGGGCTGTGCTGGTAGACCCAGGATGTGTCTTATCTGCACAAAAGCGCCATTTGGGTTGGAGCAGCCTGGTGTGTTTAGGGCTGGGCCAAGCTGTGTGATTTGGGACAGTTTCCTTAGTCTCTGAGAACCATAATTTTCTCATCTGCAAAGAAAAACTAGTAATAAGTTGTATCAAAATTTTTGAACATAAAATTGATATGATATATATGAACGTGATTTATTAAATTCTAAAGTATGAGTTTTGGTCATTTTTTTCTTTCTGCTGTCATTTTTTTCTTTATTATGAGACTTTTTTCTGTAAGTCCCATTTCTCCTCTCCCTCTCCTTCCTTCTCTTCTCTCCTATCTTCCTTCAATATTCAATTCTTTATTGAACAATATTGTCCTTACAGTTTTGTATGTTAGTAATGGAGGACTCTCTATTGTTAGTTGCATGATTCAGTATGAATTAAATTTATTATTTTAATAACATAAGAAAGAGACTGTCGATTTCTAGTGAAGCTGTTAGCAAACACACTGAACTGAATTCACAGGTCACAGGCATCACAAATTGTGAGTGCTAATGAATTGTAACTACACCTTACAGTTTTACAGCTTTATTTTTTACTTTCTTTTGGGGGAAAGATGCTTCATGGAAAACATGTCATGGTCCGTGTCGGTGGAGGCTGGGATACTCTTCAAGGATTTTTGCTTAAGTATGATCCCTGTCGAATATTACAGTTTGCTACACTAGAACAGAAAATTCTAGCATTTCAGAAAGGAGTGTCTAATGAAAGTGTGCCTGATTCGTGTGCCAGAACACCTCAGCCTCCTGAAATGAATCCTTTGTCAGCAGTTAGCATGTTTCAGAAACAGGATTCAAAACCTGGCACACCCATTGGTCTTCCAAGGAGCAAAGAGAAGCAGGTATGTTCACCAGCTGTGTTGCTGCCAGCATCTTCCCTGAAAGGAGGTGATCTAGCCTCCAGGTCAGTCCGTTCTAAACTTCCAAATTCTCCAGCTGCATCTTCTCACCTTAAACTCAAATCTTCAAAAGGCATAACAAAGAAACCACAGGCTCCTTCAAACAATGTGACATCTTCACCTGCTTGTCTAAAGCCCGTAGGTAAAAGCCCTGCTTCACCAGCTTTATCAAGAACTGCACCTTGTGTGTCTGAGTCATTAAGAAAATGTGTCCTATCACCCAAAACTCCTAAGGCCAAGTTTGTTCCAGCCAAGGAGTCAAGAGAGATGCATGAGTCTACACTTTTGCCAGATAAGCGTTCAGGAAAAACTGAACCAAAGCATTTGAAACACAGTCATGTATCTTCCAGGGATAATGCAACGTGTCACTCAGCTGCATGTTTAAATTCATCATCAAAGTGTCCAAAGCCACCTAAGGCAAATCTACATGTAAGGCCTAACCCCTCTCCTTCTATCTGGTCCCCTCCAAAAGTGATGGCATCCGGTTCCAAAACCACGACCACGGGTCCGGAAACACGGTCTGAGCCATGTGACAGAGCCCCGCAAGCGGGGGCAATGCCAGCCCCGAAACCTAAGTCAGCCTGGAATTTAAACCAGCCACTTTCTGTAGCCTCAGTTGCTCCTACAAAAGCTGCACAGAAATCGAAAGATAAAAATACTGTTTCAGTTGCCAAAAAGCAGCCTCAGAATAAAAGCACATCCCAGAAGACAGGAACCAGCGCCTCCAGGTCCCCTGGCCGCACCCCACTGTCCATCATGAGTGTTCCCCAGTCTTCTGCCAGAACACAACCAGACCCAAAGTCAACACAGACTGCCACCAGGAGCCAGGACTCAGCCAAAGGGCCTCCAAAAAGTGACAAAGCCCCAGCCTCAACCAGGAAACCACCTTCCTCTGGCAAGGAGGCAGTTAGTGGAGATAAAAAATCTCCTGCAAAGAAAAAGGAAGATGACCATTATTTTGTTATGACTGGAAGTAAGAAACCTAGAAAATAAATATAACATGTCATTTTAAGAAAACAGAGGAAAGAAAGAGAGGGAATGTGTTAGCTTCACATCTTAAGTTTCTCCTAATTGTGTTTATCCATTTGGGTTCAGACATTAAATACAGTAAGATGAGGGTAGAGGTTGGGGTGATGAGAGGGCTCATCAGAATTCACCAGAAGGTCCCCTTTTAGGCAGACGGTTGTGAAATTACCACGAGGCTGTCATTAATGATAGACATTTATTGTCTGTTAATGTCTGTCCATGAAGGGAAATATAAAGTTAAATAACACTACTAGAGTTATAACTATAGTTGCTATGTTTTGAATATGTATTAAATATGGAGGTTGTTACCTGCTAATAGTAACAGAGGTGCTCTTAATGTAAGTTACTGCATTTTAGTTTAAAAGCAACGGTTCAGCACTTGTCTTACAAAAGGCACCTAATTCAGTTTCCTGACCAGGGTAGCCTGATGGGACAGTACCAGGTACCGACGGCTGCTGCTGCTGATTAGCTTGCTGTTGCTCTGGCTTTGGTTGGACTGTTACTAAATTTTTTTTTAAGCTTTCCAAATTAGAAGGAACTGATTTTTTTAACTGACTCACATTAACATTGGTAATATTTTGTTACCAATATTTTTGGTAAAAAAGTAAAACCAATTAAGGTATTGACATATAAATTGAAATTTGTAAAAAATATTTTTCATATTATTTATAAGAATGTATACCTTGTATTTTAGATGGACATTGTGCAATGTGAAAACGGAAATGATTTGGTAGTTTTTAGCATATTAGAAATATTTTTAAAATAATGTAATTTTCTGTGAGTGAAGATACCAGTTTTTACACTAAAATAATGCTGTTTAACATCAAAATTATGTTTTAACCATCTCAAAATTAAGGTGTGATATTAAAGAATCTTAAAGCGCTGCTATATAAAAATTCTATCATGTGGTTGTAATTTTTCTTTAGTGAGCACAATACCAATTTTAATTAGATTCTCCCAATTATGTTAACTTTCTTTAATAAAGTCATGCTTCAGTTTTCCAATGGCAAATGGATAGTATATATGCATCGTTTTCTGTTCTGTAGGCAGATTCTCCAAGGAACTTACCCAGATCATGTAATGACTACATAGACCTCATCAATCTAAGATGATACTTGTAAATAATTTGTTTTTTAAGAGATTGTAACTATTTTAAAATGATTAATGTACTCTCAAAAGTTTTAGGGATATGTTTAATAACTTTACAGTATTATCAGTTATCACAGGTTGTTATATTCACTATTAAGGTTTGTATTTCTCTATTTCAAACTAAAAGTGTTTTCTAAAGAAAAATAATGGTTCACACAAATGTGTAATCATAGAATAAGCATCTTAAGCTGACTACTAATGTTGATAGATTATAAAACAAGAAACCTTTGTATAAAACTAAGTGATCTTTTGTCTGAGGAATACAGTTAAAATCAAAGCTATATGCAGGCTAGTTTTTGAAATAATTGATGCTTCTCTTCTTAAAAGAGACAGTCCCAGAGGAGGGTATAGCTTTGTGGTAGAGTGCATGCTTAGCATGCACAAGGTCCTGGGTTCAATCCTAGGTACCTCCACTAAAAAAATAAAATAAAAAATTAATTAAAAAATACATAAAGAAACCAAATTACTCCCCCCCTCCAAAAATAACAACAGCAAAAAAGAGAGAGACAGTACCTAAATACTTAGTTTAGTTCCACTGTTGATCTGGGCATTGAGGTAATATTTACATCTTTGGAAGGTGAGTCAATGTTCAAGAAGTACTGGAAGTTTTACATTTTTAGTGACAAGAAATATTTAATGTATCTTTAAAGAGGAAGAATTTTAATTTCAAGAAGGAGTTTATTCCTTTGTAAGACCAAACAATACTTCTGTTATCAGTAAATTCTACAACTTAAAAAAAAAAAAAGGTAAATGGATGTAACTGATTCCAAGTAGATTTCACAAAACTGTAAACAGTAACTTTTGTGTTGAGAGTAATCAGGAATCAAAGTATCATCTGACACAAATTCCAGGAATTGTTTTTTTTTGAAAATTGGAAGTTAATTTATAAGTAGCCCTATTCTTCATCAGGCTACTGATAGTACGAATTTCCAATTCCTGTTATTCTGTTTTGATTTTACACTTTGATATGGTGAGAATATTTTTGAAATACTCATTTTATCCTATATTCATGATCAGGGAAATTCTCCAATTATATTCACATTGGATGAATTTTTATTTCTATATAGCTTTCTCTTCCAACATAAAGTATTTTTTTAAAATAAACAATGGCTGAGAGATACTTTATTCAATATATTTTGAAATGCTGTTAAAGAGCTGGTATATCCAGTTTTCACAATTTTAAAAATACATTGTTGAAGTTGGAAGGAAGTTTTCATTTCTTCTTAATAATAGTGTGAGATTTTTAAAGTTTCTTTTTAATACTTAATAAAATGAATATTGAGCTTCAATTACTGAAATATCTGGAAGAAGAAATAATGTCTGCTTTCAGGAAAGAATGGAGTAAGTTTTTATTTTTCATTGCTATAATTTGTTAACATGACAAGCATACCAAATTAATCTTCAGAGGAAAATGAAATGCTGATTATTTTTACATTGTTTGGACTTACAGTGTTGTCTTTCAGGCTTATATCTTCAAAATGCCTTGGTAAATTAGATGATCTCTAACTTTCCTCTCCACACTGAGTTTAGTTAAGGGAAATTTTTTGAGAAAAAAAAATTACTATTCCTTCTGCAGTCTGTCTCTGTCTGACTTAAAAATCTATTACTTCTTTAAAAGGTTTCAGTAACGTATTGTTTATGATACATTCTTACATCTAGGTTTACATACTGACTCTATCTGAATCCAAATTTGTGTATGTTTTCTTGTGCCAGCAGTGTTTGTATCAAATTTTAACTTGTATTTTCTCAAGCATTAAAATTTAAACATATATATCAAGTTCTCCGTTTGCTTTTTTGGGTGTTCTTAATACATTCGAATCACTTGATTCATGTGAGAAATTGCACATATGAAGCATTCATAATTTGAGAATAGCTTTAATTTTATTGTTTTTTAAAATGTTCTTCTCATTGTGGAATTTATTTCACTGCTTCCAGGAAACTATAAAGTTTTGCCATTAAGTAACAGTATTTGTTCCCCAAGTGGCCCTAGAGCCTCCATTTTAAAAAACATTTAAAATAAATAATTGTCCTTCGAGTGAACATGTTTCATATGCGAGAAGTTCCAAGAGGAATAAATGAATAAATTTAAATTTCTCTCACACAGCCCTGAAACTGCAGTACAAAGTGGTGTCCTGTAGATCCCTTCAGTGATCCATTGCGTTGTGCTAGGTGCTGGGGAATCCAGTAAACGGCCATGGAAGAGGCCAGATTGTGGTGCGTGTGTATTGGAAGAGGAGAGGAACGTGACATTTTTTATTTTAATCCTGAGCCCGGAGGTCAAATGGAGCAAGTGTCTTTAAACAGCAATTTGTAGTAGTTTCCATTTACCTGAATCATCAGCAAAAACAATTTTTGAAGTTCTGGAAGTGCCAGGTCTCCTTAATGATTAAACAAAACACTGCTGAGGATGACAGCCTTTGAAATCAATGAAGCTCAAAGGGGAAGTTAAGCAAGAAGAGTTGGGAGTCTTCAGAGGATGTAGCAGGAGTTGGGAGGTGCTGTTCTTCTTACTTTACCCTCCTTCACTTCACCGCTTAAACATCACTTAGAAACTTCCAGACCCGCCAAGGCTGGTTGGATGCCCCTTGTACTTACTTCCTGCCTTCATGTTTCCTGTCGTCACAGTGTCACCTAACACTGATTTCCCATTCATTTGTCTAAATCCCTTACCACACCTGGTGGGGCCACTGTGTCTCACTTGTTCACGATTACATCTCCTGCATTTAATGCCTAAACGTGGAAGAAAGGACAGAGGGAAGGAAATATTCTCTTACGGATGGACATAAGCACCAGTATGTGTAAAGTGAGCCTCTAGTTTAATACTGTTGATAAACCTACTGTGGAAGGATTTTTTCCCTGGGAAAATGTCATAGTAAAGTTTGAAGAAGCCTGCAAATATGACCTGCTTATTTCTGGAGAGAAATGGAGAGGAGAGAAGGGGACAGTTATAAGAGAGGACTTGAAGTTATGGATTTCTCTCTCTCTCTCTCTCTCTCTCTATATATATATGTATATATGTATGTATATGTGTATATATATATTTTTTATTGAAGTATAGTCAGTTTACAATGTTGTGTCAATTTCTGGTGTACAGCATAATGTGTCAGTCATATAGGAGCATACATATATTCGTTTTCATATTCTTTTTCACCATAAGTTACTACAAGATATTGAACATAGTTCCCTGTGCTATATAGTATGAACTTACTGTTTATCTATTTTATATGTATTAGCTAGTATCTGAAAATCTCAAACTCCCAATTTATCCCTTCCTCCCCCCTCCCCCCACCCCCCTGTAACCATAAGTTTGTTTTCTATGTCTGAGTCTGTTTCTGTTTTGTAAATAAGTTCATTTGTCTTTTTTTTTTTTTTAGATTTCACATGCAAGTGATATCATATGGTATATTTCTTTCTCTTTCTGGCTTACTTCACCTAGAATGACAATCTCTGGGTCCATCCATGTTGCTGCAAATGGCATTTTAATTTTTTATGGCTGAGTAGTATTCCATTGTATAAATATACCATGGCTTCTTTATCCAGTCATCTGTCGATGGACCTTTAGGTTTCTTGCATGTCTTGACTATTGTATATAGTGCTCCTGTGGATGTTGAGGTGCATATATCTTTTCAAATTTGATTTCCCTCTGGATATATGCCCAGGAGTGGGATTGCTGGATCATATGGTAAGTCTATTTTTAGTCTTTTTAGGAATCTCCATACTGTTTTCCATAATGGCTGCTCCAAACTACACTCCCACCAACAGTGTAGGAGGGTTCCCTTTTCTCCGCAGCCTCTCCAGCATTTATCGTTTGTGGACTTTTGAATGATGGCCATTCTGACTGGTGTGAGGTGATACCTCATTGTAGTTTTGATTTGCATTTCACTGGTAATTAGCGATACTGAGCACTTTTTCATGTGCCTATTGGCCATTTGTATGTCTTCATTGGAGGATTGCTTGTTTAGGTTTTCTGCCCATTTTTGGATTGAGTTGCTTGTTATTAAGTTATAGGAGCTGTTTATATATTCTGGAAATTAAGCCTTTGTCAGTCGCATCATTTGCAAATATTTTCTGCCATTCTGTATGTTGTCATTTTGTTTTGCTTATGGTTTCCTTTGCTGTGCAAAAGCTTGTAAGTTTAATTAGGTCCCATTTGTTTATTTTTTATTTTATTTCTATTGCCTGGGTAGACTGCCCTAAGGGAACATTTTCAAGATTTATGTCAGATAATGTTTTGCCTATATTTTCTTCTATGGATTTCTTTTGTTACATAACAAAACAGAAAATGCTGCACTTTTACAGAAGAGAAATGTTAGAAACTTCCTAACTTACCATCCAGGTTTTTGTTTTAAAATACTTATTTTCAGGGTTGAGAGAGGATACTTAGTATAACATATAGACTTAGATTAGTGAGGGTCCTGCTACTACCAGATTCAATCCTCACAGTGAACAGATGAGGAAACTCAGGCCAAGGAGTTCATTGATAGAGCCTGTTAGCTACTGGATTCAGACCAACCTATGAGCAGCAGAGTGAAGTCAAAATGGTAGAGGTAATCGTCCCAGGGGCCTCTGTGAAATCACCCTGATCACTGGCCCCTTCAATGGGTCCTAAATGCATTGCGTCCAGGCTGGCAGATTCCTTGTATTTGTATTTATGATGGGTTCCAGAGCAATCTACTTGACCACAAGGCAGTGAAACACCAATTCATTCATTTGCTCATTTAACACAGTTTTTCTGAGTGTCTCCTCCATGGCAGACCCTAAGATGGCTGCTAGGGATACAATGGTAAGACAGGTCACTGCTCTCCAGATAACAATCTTCATTCAAGTGGCTTTAAAAAAAAAAAAAAAAGTATGGTGTTCTTTTTGACTGTAGCCAGTTCAGTTCTTCTAGGATAAGATATCTTGATGAGAACAGCTTGTCTTTTCTCTTCTTGCTTCAGATCAGGAGTTTCTAAAAGAAAGTGAAAAACTGGTATTTGTATCTGAGCCTTAAGGATAAGAGTCACTTACCACCAACTATGACTCACAAAATAAAGCAGTAAGAATCAAGTCCTGAACGCAGGACTGGAAGTAGAAAGGAATCTGAGCTTTCTTTGGGCAAGCCATTCCTTAAAAATCAAGAAGCACACAGCTCTAATATGAGGATGCTCTTCTAACTCTGTAGAATATTTCCTGTGACACTGGGGATTGATTTTCTGCCTTGACTGCTCCATGGACACCGCCCTCAGTCTTAACAAGTATTCCATGTAACAGAGATGGGATCTCAAACCAGCTGCATGTGTGACCACCTCAGTTGCGTCAGAGGAACACAGCTCCAAGCATATGCTCCCTGTGATTTGACATCTCAGTGCTTCCTCCTGCTGCTCCAGCAGATGACAGAGGAAATTTGTCCTGTAAAATGTATTGCTGACTCACGGAAGAACAACTGGGCCTTGGCACATCTCCATGGCTGGCTTGTAGCCCCATGGGACCAGTAGGCATCCTGAGAAGACTTGGTGTGTTAGGTCTGCTCTTGGTTACAAGAAACAGATTCACTTCAGTTTTCTCTAGTCCTGGGTTGTTTTATGGAGACACAGAACCAAAATGACAACAGGAATCTGGCAGTAACCCAGAAATATCTGTTCAGTGAGCCTCACAGAAAGTGGAACTGGAGTCACTTCGAGAAATGTAGGGAGCTCTAGAGACAGGTCAGCTTATCTCCCTTCTGCAGCCCAAGTTCCCCCCTTTACTCTGGTGCTCTGCCATGAACAAAAACTACCCGATGCCATTTGTCAGTTCAGAGTCTCAAGAGGGAATCTGAATGGCTTAGTTTATTACCATTTTTCTTTTAGGGGACAGTTCTTTGCTTCAGGCTTCTGCATAGGTCACTAGCAAACCAGTAAGTTGGCTGTCCTTCATAACAATCCTCTTTGTTCAACCTGTGTGGTGAACAGATAGGCTGTGTGGTCTAGAGCATGGCTACTTTGATGTAAGGAATAGCTTGGTTCACTTGTCTTGGCAGAAGCCACAGCCAGTTTTCCTTAAAAGTCTGGGCATGACTGATTTGTCTAGTTTTGGTAAACAAATCCAGAGTTTGGTTGAATTTTGTCTGAGTTACCTAGGGAGGTCTCTTGCATCAAGGAACCTTCAATTTCCAGCATTGGCCTTTTCTTTCAAGATCATTGAGGCCGATATAATGCAGATATGTCCCCTGTGTCCTCCCAAATCCAAATCTGGTGGCTTTTGATGGCTGGAAATGCTCAAATACACAGATGTGATTGAGGATGGGTATGAATAATGTTCAAATCAGCAAGGTTTGTTTCATCCCTAGGTCTTGGGGACTTTGAGGAGATTGGACTCACCAATCGTCCCTGAATTGCCTTACTTGGGGATCTTCCAAACCTATTGTATGAGTGGGACAGAGAATGTTCTAGACCCTCACTTCCCAATTTTAGAAAAGCCACTCCAACCCTTAACACTGCAGTGTCAAAACAAGCTACTGATTTAATCTGCTCATTGATGCTATCAGTCAAGCTAGCATTTGTGAATCACGGAAATAAAACAACAGACTGTTTGACTTTTTCTGCTGATAGTTCTGGTACTTTGTAGACACCATCTCAGATGCCCAGAGTGTATTTTATCAGCCACAATCATTTCTATCCCTGAAAATTCTGTCCCCATATGACTTTCAGTGACTCCTTGAAAGTGTTCAAGGGCTTTTATCTGTGCTGTCTTTGTTTTTTTTCCAAGAAATTCCTATTTGATGAAATGGCATGGCAGTATAAGATAAATTAAGATTGTTTTTATTCAATAACACTTGTTTTGAAACATGTTAAGATGTTTCTTACCGTGCCTATTTGCCTTCTTGGACAGCAGAATTTTGCTGCTCCTTTCTATTCTTCCTTTTTGTCTAAGTAAGTGATTGCTCAGCACCCCCAAAAAAAACTATTAGCCAATTTCACCACCATATTTAGAGCTTTATCCTAAAACCTGAAGGGGTTCTGAAATAACACTTAAATTGAACTCACTCTGTGCCAGACGCTGTTCTCAATGTTTTACATGTTGTAACTCATTTAATTTTTACAACTCTGTGAGGTAGATTCTGTTACTATCCCCATTTTATAGATGAGAAAACAGAGGCACTGAGAAGATGTTTCTTCCATTTCTCTGTATACTAAATAAGAAGTTCTGGCACTAAATCATCTCAAATACTTGATCATCAGCTCTTTCGCTTTCTCCAGAAGTGATTCCCTGGTAGAAAAGTGTGCTGTTGTTGCCTGTCACAAATGTCTCCTAGTTAGGTGTGTTGGCTCCCTCTCCGGTCTGTCTGATCTGCGGTAATCCGGTGTGTACAGAAGTAACACAGCCCTTGGCCTCTCCTGGAGCCAAGACTAACCAACTATAGCTCCCTCTTACATCCAATTTCTCTTTTTTTTTCCCCCACTTTAATCCTACTTTCTCTGTTCTTTTTCTCCCCACTCTGTCATCCTCAAGCGGCAACCCCATGCCAGTCAGGATGCACTAGGCCTTTGTGCACAAAAGAAAAAACACTCTTCATGGTTTAAGCAACAAAGGTTACTTCTCACTCATGCTAGATGCCCATCAGGGCCACCTAGGGCTCTGCTCATCTTAGTAGCTTGGGGACCAAGGCTGATGGACGTGCCATCTTGACAAACACCGTGGCAGGGAGGAGGGGGTGTGAGACTGGCCAGACCCTCCTTTTTGAAACTCCCCCCCTTGGTCTTCCTGATGTGAGTCTGATTTTTCTCATGATTCTCTGAGCCCTCACTCCTTGTTCTAACTTGTGTTCCTTCTCTGTCCTTTCCATGTAGCTATTCCTAAGGACTCTTCCATGGTCCTCTTCTAACAAAAAATATTTTCTTTCTTGGCCATTTCTTCCAAACCAGTTTTCAGTGCCATTTCTGTAGGAATGATTTCCAGCTCTTTATTTCCAGCCCTGTTTCCCTGAGCTCCAGTTCCATTGTCAGTAGCCACCAGGCTTCTCCCATTACTACCTGAAAAGAAATTTTCCATCTCCACCAAATCTACTCTTTCTCCTGCTGCCTCTGCTTCTGTTGTCTTCCCTTCCTCTCTCCACATTGAAAAGGTCCAATAATTGTAGAATGTGTCTCAAATCCCTCCCCTCCTAGTGTTACTCCCCAAGTTCATGGCCTTTTCAACTTCCTCCTGGAAGATAGCAGCCTCCCAATAGCTCTTTGACCACACTTTCAGCCTCTCTGCATGGCACGAAGCTGCACACAGTACAGCTCTGGGAGCACCACTCACAATGTATTCTAGGTGAATGGCGCCCCCTGTAGTTGTGTAGTGGCCCTGCAGGCCCACACTGCGTCCACAGTAATCTGACTAGAGCTCAACTTGACTCCTGACACACCACTGCTCAGAAACCTTCCTGGGCTTCCGTTCCAACCTGAATAGAGGCCAGATGCCTTGGTGGACGCCTGCACATGTCCTGATGGGAGTCACCCTCTCTCTTCTGAACTTCCACATGTCTCCTACACCAAGTGGCATCTTCTACCATTTAGTGATTTAAGGATAGTTTTTCTTTCACCTCTGTGATGAGTGAGAAGTTACTTTTCATTTGAGGGAATAAATTAATAAACACTATTTGTTACTAATAGTGGGAAAACTCAAGCCAAAATGGCTTAACATTTTAACAGAGAATATATTGGCTCACATGGATGAGAACTGCAGAAGGCATGTCTTATTGCTTCAAGAAGAAAATGATCTGGGGCTCAACAAAGAAACCCTTCCTTCCTTCTTCCTTCTTCCTTCTTCCTCCATCCTCCATCCTTCTCTTTCCATCTCAGGAAACTGAAGCCACAGTGGGCCTGTTCGGCAGGGAGACAAGCTGGCAAGCAAGCCTGCGGACACAGCATGATGAGTGTGTGGAGATGTTCACTGGGAAGGAGCGGTGGTCCTTCCAGGTGTCCCAGGAACGCTTCTCTAAGAAGCTCGTGCAGTAGCTGGACCTCGAGGGTAGAACAAGCATTTCCAGACATTTGGGGAAACATGTTTTGAGTAGAAGGAGTGGCAGGATGCTGAGGTTTGGAAACAGGAAACATCATCCACAGCTGGGCATGCAGAGCTCTGAGGGCATGGGAAGAGGTGGGCAAAGCTCGGTCATGTGAGGCCTCCTGAACCATGTTTTGGAGCTCAGATTTTATTGTGAGGCCTATGGAGGTGGCTGATGGATGTGAGACAGAGAAGTGACATGACTGGGTTTGCCTTTTAGGAAAACCATCTAACATCATTGTGACTCCAGGAGCTACTAAAGAGACTAGATTGATGCAACTTGGCCACTCCCTGGATGCAGCTGTGTGTTGGGTGTGGGTGATCTAGGAGGCTCCCATGCTTCTGGCTTTTTGCAGCAGCCTCTATTCGACCCCCAGACTCCAGACTTTTCATACTAAATACACTCTGTGGGTGACAAGCAGACACCTATCTTCCTTGAACAGATCTTTTGCCGTGTTGCTTCCTTGATCCAAAACTTAGTCAGTGTTTCTTACTCCACAAATAAGAATTTCTGAGCTTCCTTCCAAGGCCCTTTGTTGGGTCTACTCTCTGGTTCCCACTTTAAATCCTTCTACTCAAGCTGAATACTCCTCTTTTCATTGCTGTCTTTTCAATCTCAGTGTCCTTGAATCTTCCCTCTTGATGCCTTCAGTGAAGCATCCTCTGAGGCTAACCCAGCCTCATCTCCCTCCTGCAGCCTCTGCTGACCACTTCATGGCTAACTGAGCCTCTGTGTCTTCATCTACTGTGGTTTGAAGCTAAGTACATAAGATCAGAATATGAGCCTCAGGAGGGCAGAGATTTTGTCTGTTTCACTGCTATATTCCCATACTTGGAATGGTTCTTGGAACATGGTAGGTACTTGATAAACATTTGCTGAATGAATAAATAATTATTAGGCCCTTCATTAATATTTAAGAAAGAAAACATTATCAAGAATGATAATTATCCTGGGTTCAATCCCCAGTATGTCCAAAAAATTAAAATTAAAAAATTTAAAAGATACATATCTTCTTAAAAAAAAGAAGTAGAACATAATTAATTTGATCATTCATTAAGCCAACAAGCATATAGTGAGTGACTTCTCTGTGACAAGCTTTGTGGTGATTTCCATGTGTTCTAAAAATAATCACACCTGGATTCCATCCTCAAGGAGTTCGCAGAACGAGATCATTTTCCTACAGAATCATAGTCTGGTGAAGATTTACATTTTAATACACATAAACATTATCAGGGGACAGTACAAATAGATTTTTGTTTAAAAAAGACAAGAATTTCACATTCCTTAGAATTCAACGTTTCCAAATTCTGATGATACCAAACTCTGGTAAAGGTGTGGCATAACAGCAACCCTCAAACACAGCTAGTGGGGAGGGAAATTGGTCCAATCACGTTGGAGGGCAGTTCTCCAGTTACCTAGTAAAAGTAAAGATGGGTGTACAAGGCAGTCCAGCGGTTCTTCTACACAGAAAAGATCTCAATTCATGTGCGTGGAGACAGAAACAATAGTGCTAATGGCAGTGCAGTTGGAAATGAACAGCTAGAAACAACCCACATGTCTTAGCAACAGTAGAATGGATAAATAAACTGTGGTTGTATCCCAATGGGGAAATCTTCCAGAGCTGTGAAATGAATGAACTTGAGGTATAATTATACACATGACTCAGTCTCACAAATGTGACATTGAGCTTAGAAAAAGCAAGTTGTAGAATAATAATACACAACGATCCTATTTATACAAAGTTTAAGCATAGAATATCATACAAGATCTGTGAATTGATATAAAAGTAGTAAAAGTATAAAATATGCCTGATAGAGTGACCAACCATCTCAGTTTTCCTAGAACTTTCATTATTTTCCCACTGAAAGTTCCACATCCTAGAAATCTCCCATTTCCAGGCAAACCAAGATGACTGGTTGCATTACCTGAAGAAGAGAAACATCAGGCTTAGAATGGTGGTTACTTCTTGAGGAAGGGAAGGAAATGGGCTTGAGTAAAGGTACACTGGGTATAATGAAATACAGTTGAATTCATAAGGTTATATTTCATAAACTGAATTTTAAGTAGGTGGCTGTTTGTTATATTATTCTCCATTTGTGTATCGGAAATATTTCATAATTAAGAAAAAGACAAAACAAACAAACAAAAAACTCCTATAAATAGATACTGCGGTGTGCCACCCAGATTTACCCCCAGCTTGTAGGACTGAAGCCCTCACTCCGTCTGAGAGCTGACAGGTTCATCATCTTACTGTTACTTGAGTTTTGAACTTCCCTGACTCCTAATTGCCTTTGTTTGAATGGATCCACTTCATTCATCGCTGGGGGATGCCTGCAGTCAATGACTGCTTGACATGTGGGTGTAAAGGGTCATCCCTCACTCAATCCGGGACCCTTCCAAACGGCCATCCAGGCTCCAGAGCTCCCCGTAGGATCAGCTGAGATGTCTGCTGTGATAGCATCACAGCCCACCTACTTCTGCCCAATCCTGCCTCCTTCCCTTCCCTTACAGGTGTTGACCTGAGAGCATTCCCCAGTAGACATGATGCATTCAAATCTCCACCCCAAAGTCTTTTTTCCAGAGGAATGTGACACCGTCCTTCAAAAAAAAAAAGAAAGAAAGAAAGAAAAAGAAGAAAGAGGGAGAGAGACTGAGATCACAGTTAAATTGTAAAAATAACTCCCATGCCTCCATGTTTTTCTTTAGTACCCGCCTACCCCTCCTTGTATCCCAGGTGATTTTTAAATCTCATCCCTATATGCTACATAAAATTCTAGGTCTATATAATGCAAAAGAAAAAAAGAACCACTGATTAATTTTTAGGGTACAATAATAAAATGATACAATTTTTCTTCCCAGAGAGGGATTTTGTGGGTTAGAGAACATTCTGGCATGTGGTTTTGTGGTTCCCACCAAATGAGTCATTCAAGGAGATCAGATGACTCCATCTGAGCAGAAGTGTGTGACTCTGGAAAAAAGTAAACAGAGTCTAAAACAATATATAATGAACCACTGACTTGTGTGCTATGGGTAATAAATACTCTTAGAACAGAGAGGAGGGGAAGGTCATGAGATAAAGCAGTATGGTCAGGTTCAGAACATGGACACCGTAAAAATAAATGAGAAAATGAAGGAGCATCTCAAAACAGGCATCTCTCCATAAGCTTTACAGATCTTGGAGAAACGTCAGTCATTTGATCTTGGACTATATAACCTAAAAACTGCCAAGACCATGGGCTTCCTCAGCTGAGCTGTTTCTTTGAACTGGTTCTCTCTCCACTCTCACCACTGAGATACCCTCCCAGTCCTGGTTCCCATAACTGTGAACCTGGATAACTTGCTGTGGAAGCTGGCTAGATTTAAATCACAGCTCCGTCACTCACTAGCTGTGTGACCTTAGTCAAGTAACCACACTTCAATTTCCTCAACCCTAAAATGAGAATAACACTCCTAAGGTGAATATGAGGACTAAGCAAGAAAATGTTTCAAAGCATTAAGTGCAATGCTTAGAAAATCTATGTAGGGCTTAATAAATGATTGATTAGTTGAATTTTCTTACATGAAAAAATAATGATTCTAAAAAGGTGTGAGAACAAAACATATGTATTTCAATACTATGCAAATTATCTGAAACTGTGATGTAGGATTCAAATAAATCTAGTGAGGAAAGAAGGGAGGAATAAACTTCACTTTCCCACCAAACCATCTGTAGAAACGTTAAAATTAGAACATTCTTGTGACAGACAATTGTCATGTTGGTTGAACTGAAGTGCGAGGCAAAAAATGATCAGGTTTTGTTTAATGTAACAATTCCTATGAGAGTAATTAAAATCTGAAGTTCTGTTTCCTTTTTTAGCAGTAATGTCTGCTTGAAATGAGCTCTAATTATTCCTATTTACACACTGACTACAGAGCCCATCCTGTCAGACAACTGTGTAATTAGCTCTCTTCAAGAACAAAGCAGTGACCATCTTTCAGCTGCTTTCTAGAAGGCTTTTGAGCTTAGGAGGCAAAGGAGAGTTTTTGGCTCTCTTGCAAAATGGAATTTAAATCTGCCACAAGCAGTCAGTTGCAAGAATGATAATTGCACAGTTTGTTACAACTGATTTTCACAGGCCCCAGGAAAGAATGAAGAGCTTCTGGCTAAAATTGTCAAATGAATAATCAGTGATATGTGAAATTTTTTCTCCTTGAGATTTTAGTGGCTGCATTTTGAATAAAATGGTGATGTTGACCTATTTCTCACAGAGTAAATAAACCAGCTGATATTTTGGGGTGTCTCTTACTCATTCTCAGAGATGTCACCCTTTTGAATATTCACTATGATCTGCTTTATAGTAGTATTTTGCACTTTTCAGATGAAGAAATTTCAGTGAAAAAACATTTTAATTAATTGAATTACACCTCGTAAAAGAATGTATGCAAAAGTTAAAATTGTGCTACTGGGCTCAACGAAAACTTTTATGTGCCACCAAAATCTGTTGCAAAGAGCATTTAGATTGAATTGACCTGTCTCTACCTCCTTCCACAAAACACACACACACAACGTACACACACACACACAACGTGTACACACACACGCACACACTCTTAGCTCAGAAGAAATAAAATGTTTCCACTTCAGTGGGTCACATGCAAATATTTTGCTTGTTTTATTCACTCTAGAAGTCTATTATATGAATTTAGTCTTATCTATATTTATTGTGATTACCGATGGATTTGGAGTATCTCTACTATTTTAGTCTGAGTTTCTCTTTTCATATTTTCTCTTTTTTTCCTCCTTTCCTGACTTCTCTTCACTTCCCCTCCTTCTTCTATCAGTTTGCAAACATTCTATTTCTATTCTTTTATGGTTATATTAAAAATTTTAACACACATGTAGAATACCACTCTCAAAGAAAACAAGGAACTTAGCATGTTTATCTTCCCTCTTAATCTCACTGTTACCACCTTTCATGTCATTATCTAGAATTTTATGTCCATCTTGTCTCTAAATAAGAAAAAATATTATTTCTATTTTTGCAGCCAGTCATTATTTCTATTTTATAGTAATAATGTGCATCCTTTACCTTCCTCATAGATTTATTATTCTTGTTCCTTTGGTAGTTTTGTCAGGGAAGATTTCTGGATAACAAACTAGTCTTTGCCTGAAATTATCCATCTTATTCTTTCTCTCTCTCTTTTTACATTATACTGACTTTTGCATATAAGGAATACTTTCACATGATACAAAATTCAAGTTAAGTATTATTTTAGTTGGGTATAGAATTCTAGATTGAGTGTGGCTTTTCTTTGGCACTTTGAAGATATAACTCCATTTATCCTGGCATTTCGCTGCTTAGAAATTTTGCATCAGTCTGATTATCATTCTTTGGACTTTCTCTCTAGTAGCTATTAAAAATTTTCTCTTTCTTGATCTTCTGCAGTTCTACTTCTACAAGTTATTTCAGAGTGGAAAATTTTTAAAAAGTTCTCCTGCTTGATATACTTTGATATACCTTTTTATATACCTTTGATGTACCTTTTTATTCTGAAAAGTTGCATCAGAGCATTGCAATCATGCCTCAACTTCATTTTCATATTTTTTCTAACTTCATCTTTCTGTGCTGTGTTTTGGATCACATCCTCACTTTTAATTGCTGATTCTTTAACTGAATCCAGTCGACTGTTTATATATTTTTTATGTCAATGATTTTTTTATTGGTAGTTTTTCATAATTCTTTGTTTTTGATTATAACCTCCATCTTTTATCTCTTTTAAGATTTTAAACATAATTAAAAGTCTTTTGGGAATTATTGTATTTATATTTCCTTGACTATGTAGTTTCCTGTTTGTTTGGTTTATTGGATATATTTTGTGGCTTTGGATGACCTTATTAGTTTGTAAGCTCATGGCCTCAGCCCTCACTTATTACTTTGGATGACTCCTATCCTGTTCTATAGAAACTTTTTAAAAAATTGTGAGTATAGATGTTTAAATTAAAAAATATGTAACTGTCATTTTGATGTATCTGGGTTGGAAAGAAAAGGTTCCATGTGCTCTTACTTCTCTATTGTGACTAGAAACCAATTTATTTGATTTTTAAAAATCAAATACTGAGAGGAAAGATAAAGCAGAAAAATAAATCAAATGTGTTGGTAGGGTTAAATAAATAGGACACAATGAAACAATAGATAGATTGTAGCTCCAGAACATTTCTATGTGAACCAAAGTTTCTATCTCTGTTAGGATTATGCATGTTTAAGTGCAGTGTTTTTCCAAAATAACTAATTGAAGATTGTGAAGTCATTCATTTCTTTTTTGAATTCAATAATTATTGACTGCCTCTGCCCAGAAGTATTCCAAGTGTAGTTATACTAAGACCAGTAAGTCTTAGTTTTTTCATCTGTAAAATGGGTATCATGGTATATACTGTACCAGCTCGTTGTAAAGAGCAGACATGATGATTATAAAGTGACTAGCAGAGTATCTGGTACATTGTAGGCATCTAACAAATAGGAGCAGCTGTGATTACTATTAACACGATCAATCAACTGTCATCATAGAAATCATGTCACTTCGGGAAGACAAACAGGTAAATAAGTACTTCAGTTCACAAACACTTTATAAAACGTAAAGAAGGGACTGATTATGTTTGGGATGGCTGGGAAGTCTTTGTAGAGAAGACACTTGAACTGGGTCTTGAGGATTGAGTAGGAGTTTGCCAAATGGAAATGTTGGAAAAAGTGGAAAACCACTTTTCAAGACATGGAAACTGGACACGATAAATTATATTCTGGGACTTGAAAACAACTCGAGATGAATGGAAGATGTGGGGTGAGTTGCGCTAGAGAAGGTGTATTTGAGGATATAGGCAGAGGCCAAGGAAAGAGGAAAGGGTCTTGCAGTTACAAGCTGCAGTAGTCTGGCAGAGAGATGCCTCCATGAGACAAAGATGGTAGGAGTGAAGAGATGGGAATAGATTTGAAAAACAGTTAGGAGATCAAATATATAGGACTTGGCAGTTGATAGAATATGGAAGATCAAATGCCAGTAAGATCACTGACCAGCTGTGGAAATCGCTCAAGTTATTTGACCTCTGGCACGTAACTTCCTCGCCTGTAAACTAGTGATAAAAGTAGGACATAACTCATGAGATCATACTGAGAATTAAAAGAGACCAGACACACAAAGCATTTAAAAGAGCATCTAACTCATAGAAAATGTCAATAAATAATAACTATTATTTTCACGTGGGACGTGGAGGATGCTGGAGGAACCAGCAAGGAAGCCGGGATTTCTGGTTTAGCTGCTGAGAAGTTGCTGCTGCTACTTGTGGAGACAGGGTCCTTGGAGGAGGACCAGGTTTGCTTCAGACTTCCTGCCCATCAATTAAGGAGAATCAAGGTATTGTGAGGGATCAGGTATAACAAGCCTCCCAAGAGCTACTCATTTGCTCCATAGACGAACCAATTCAGAGCTTTCATCTGAAGCGTGTCTGGGGGGAAATCAAGTGCTCACACAGTCCAGGGAGTGAGATGGGGGCCCTGAGGCAGAAATGGCCAAGAGGTCCCTGAGGACCTCTTGTCACCTGAGAGCGACAGTAATAAATGCATAGAAGGAAGGTGAAAGAACTTAGAAGCATTGTAAGAAACAAGTGTAAAATTAGCCACACTGCTTGAAAACTGAAAGAAGCCATCCACTAAGAGATCAAACTCTTGATCCTAGTTGGGATTTGTGTAAGTTTTTGTCTGCTAATATCATATCCTCATGCTTACTGTTCTTTTTATGTTGCATTATTTTGTGTCATCTAGTAAAAACTTTGGAGGGTAAGAAGAACAGATGTTATCTCCATTTTATGATGAGAAAGCTGAGACTTGGGGAGATGCTATTATTTGCTCAAGTTTTCTTGGCTAGAAAATATGGCAAATATTTTGATTTCCATGTCCTTGCTCTTCCCCTTTCTTATTATTACTTCTCAATATACAACTTACTAGTGGAGAACCCTTTTTCTCATCTTTTGACATTTCCTTCCCATGAAAGGCACTCAATCAGTTTAACACCTGGTCTCTCTCCCATTCCTCACTCCACCCCAGGGAGCTAGTAATTTACCTGATTGGTAAATTGAGGAAGAATTCTCCCCTTATTTCTTTTGTGAGGGAGTCTGTCTGCCCAGAGCAAAGTTTACTCTGCTCTGCAATTCTAGAGAGTACAGGATTAGGTGGGTGGGTGAGAGTCAGGAAGCTTTGCTGGATCATTTCTGCCTGGAATTTGGTGCTTAAATTTGCAGAATCCAGTCAGCAGGCCCATTTGGTTAATACCCGAAACTTTACCCTCCCCTCTAGCTTCTATTATGAATAACATTGATATTTTGATTTCTATGCTTAGCTTTATTTCTCAACTTGCTCAGAGCCTGGGCAAAGAATAGGGTTACTTTTTTGGAGGGGGTTCCCCTGGAGACTTCCCACATGCCTGCAATACTCTTGGGAGTCTGGAAATCAGAATGAAGTGTAGGATCAGTCATGACTGAATACTGCAAAACCACAGAAATATTGCATGACTCAGAAAATACATTAGACGTCAACAGAAATTAGCTTGGAGAATCCACTTAAGTATGAGTAGCAATTGATAGAAGGGAATGCTGAAAATGAAATCTGTTCTCTTAGGAGAAAAATCAATGGACCAGATAACAAATTAATCTCTATTCACTGCCTAAGTCTCTGGAAACAAAAATAAAATCAGTGTATACCAAGCATGCAGTGGTTCTAGGAAATAGCATCAGAAACGAATGTTAAGGTGAAGCACTAAGCTTTGGGGGAAAAAATTTTTTATAAAATTGCCTTATACATGAACTTCTTTTCTTAGAAAGCATTATGTAATTCACCTCTTTGATGCAGCCTGCCGAGATTAACCTTATCTAGTCAACCTTTAAAAAGAAGTGTTTACTGTGTACTAGACACAAATACCTGGGTAAAAGCAGAGTGTGGCTCCTTATTGAAGGAAGAAGTTTAGCAAACTTCTGAATTGGGAGTGAAGCTGAATTTACCATGAGAAAGAAGTTCCTCTATTTTTGGACCAGGGCTGGCGAGCCTATGAATGTGTATGTGCAGGTCCTGGTTCTCGTGGATTGTGGATTCGTGCATTAGAACACCTAACACATCTCCGCTTGGGTCAGAATAGATATCACACAGCCAAACCCACAGGGAAAGGAGCACTTCAGCATCTCTCTGGATCTTCCCACCTCTCCTGCTTCGCTTCTGGAACTGTAAGCCTATGTGGTCCACAGCTCATCTTTCGCTCACTACGTCTGAGCCTCTGACAAGGATGTTCACCCCAGGATGCTCATCTCTACCGAGTTTCTGTTGCTTTTTCAGTTACTAAGGAAGTAATATGACACCATCACTGTACATCATTCTAGAAAACTGCATTGAAGATGCTGTGATGTGCATATAGTAGATATCTCAAAATACAAGTGTTACAAAGCATTTCATACTTCTCATAGTGACTTTTTTTCTTTTCCACTTCGGATTTTTACCTGAATGCTCCAAAAATGACTTATATACTCTTCTACCAGCCTCCAAACTTCCTGGGGGCACAAACTAGGTCTTACTAATCTATGTCATCCAGTGGTGTGCATACAGATTGTGCTTAATAAATACTTGCTAGATGAAAAACTGGTCACATTAGTGAGGGAAGAACTCTGAGCCACCCTGAGATTTACTAGTTACTCTAATGAACCATCAGGCTTAGGATACCCCGCAAATGCATTCACATAGAGAACAAAGACGTTGGGCTGTAGGGAACAGTACTTCCAGGCACAGGGATTTTTTTCCTTGATATCTAAAAAGTTGCACATCAACTTTAATTAGGTGCTAGTGGCTGCAAACAAAAGAAGACCCCTTTAGTGCAACTAATCTAAAAATATTTTGATTTGTCAGAAATCACGTTAATTTTATGAGGATTACTGGTCGGTGTTAACAAACATTTTTATACTTCATGATAAATATCACCAACAACTTTTCAAACAAATTTTCTTGGTTCCAAGCACCACCAGAGGGATCAGAACATACCTTCTCCATCACTTCTCTCCCTTCCCAGATCTGGATAGTAATCTTTCTTCCCCTAAAGTTTTACTCATTTACTGAAAAATGCTTGTTCATTGTTTTTCCTTCTTATTTATTTGACTACTACTAAGGCTGGAAAAATTTCTCCTGTTAAGGTCCTTTGCTCATTTTTATCCCCAACAGTCTTAGTGGTCTTCTTGCTAATTTGCATAAATGTTAAGACATAAAGGGAAAAATATTAACCCCTGTCTTTGTCCTGGTTGTACAGATATTTTTTTCAGTGACTTGTCTTTTGCTTGGTTATATTTTTTACGTGAAGAACTTTTAAAATTGTGGCCGTGAAATCTCTCACTCTTGTGATTTCTTCAATTACTCCAAGTTGGGAAAGTTGCAGTGCCCCCAAAAGTTTGATAAATATTTATTTTATTTTACTTTTTAAAAAATAGTCTCAGTTTTGTATATAAAGACTTAGTCCACTTGAAACTTATGGGGATGCATGTGTGAGATAAGGATCTAAATAAATATTTCTCTGCCAAATTGCTAACCAAGTATCTTAGTATGGTTGATTGAATTATTTTCTCCTCTGCATTATTTGGCAGTGCCTTTGTGGAAAATCATCTATTAAATTCTTATATGTAATAGGATCTACATCTTTTATGTTTATTCTAGTCCAGTGATCTGTCTGTTCTGAAAGATTACCACACTCTCTCAAATACTGCCTTAGAATCTTCTACCATGTGAGAGTCTTTACCAACATTTGTCTTCCTCACCAACAACATTAGTGCTGCTTCTTGGAAGTTATTCTATATTTACCTTTGTTTATTGCTTCACATAAACTTTTTTGATTTTTGATTTTTATTATTAAATGCATTTATTCTTTAAGCCTCTGTTACCTTGTAGCTCAAAGCATCCTAAATAATGTGGTTTCTTTTTTTTTAAGTATAGTCAGTTACAATGTGTCAATTTCTGGTGTACAGCATGTTTCAGTCATACATGTACATACATATACTCATTTTCATATTTTTTATTATAGGTTACTACAAGGTATTGAATATAGTTCTCTGTGCTATATAGAAGAAACTTGTTCATCTATTTTATATATACTAGGTAATATTTGCAAATCTCAAACTCCCAAATTACCCCTTCCCACCCTCTTTCCCACTGGTAACCATAAGACTGTTTACTATGTCTGTGAATCTGTTTCTGTTTTGTAGATAAATTCATTAGTGTCTTCTTTTTTTAGATTCCACACATGACTGATATCATATGGTATTTTTCTTTTTCTTTCTGGCTTACTTCACTTAGAATGATGATCTCCAGGTCCAACCATGTTACTGTAAATGGCATTATTTTTTCCTTTTTTATGTAGTATTCCATTGTGTAAATGTACCACAGCTTCTTTATCCAGTCATCTATCAATGGACATTTAGGTTGTTTCCATGTCTTGGCTGTTGTAAACAGTGCTACTATGAACATTGGGGTGTATGTATCTTTTCGAATTCAGAGTTTCCTCTGGATATATGATGCCCCCTTCTGAGCCAGGAGCTGTGTCAAACTCTTCAGCTACTTCCCTATTGCAGAGATGGACATTAGGTTCCTGTAACCAGGGACCTTGTTGCAGGCAGAGAGCAGCTAAGCCTGCTGTCCACTATCACATCCAGGCAGCCTCTGGATGCCAGCACTTCCCATGTGGACTGGATCCAGATTGCCTTCACCTTGACCTCTGCCCAAGATATGGTCACCTAGTTCCCAGAACACTCCTGGACACTCTCCTGAATCGGGTCAAGGAAGTGATGCTACTACCTGGAGATTCCTGGAATCACTGGACCTAGAACAGTCACCATCCTAATTGAAGCTGAAGCAGACAACTGCCACCAGGTGGCGCCAACCTCAGAAGACCGGACGTGAACAGATTTGGATCCCAGCTCTGGCTGTTAAAACTCACCTGTCATTTACCTAAGCTGGTGATAATGACCCCGTACTTAGACGGCTGAGTTTTTGGGTTTCACTTTCTGTACTATGGGTTGGGGAGTTAGATTTTAGATTGTTATGAGGCTGTACCTTAATTTTTTCCCTTCTCAGCAATATTTTATTTGGGAAAATTTGAAACCTAGGGAAAAAGTATAAGAATAATACAATATACATAATTGCACCCATATGCCTTTCACCTAGATTGACCAATTCTTAACGTTTTGCCTCATGGTCATGCTTATACTCCCGCACTCCCCCATCTCTGCCTCTCCCCACCTATGTGTACATTTTCCCCCCTGAACCATTTGAAAATTAGTTGCATTATCCTGACTCTTCACCCCTAAATAAATCCTTATGTTCTCCTAAAAACAAGGACATTTTTCTGCATAACCACAATCACACTCAGAAAATGTAATGTTGATAATGACATCATTAACTAATATAT
Organism: Camelus bactrianus; assembly: GCF_048773025.1. NCBI lineage: Eukaryota > Metazoa > Chordata > Mammalia > Artiodactyla > Camelidae > Camelus > Camelus bactrianus. Next base: position 35,259,340 of record NC_133550.1, on the reverse strand, counting down.
ATAGATCTTACTATTGCATTCTGTCCTGATAATGCCACTTATAATTTTTTTTTAAAACCAGGATCTCATCAAAGATCACACTGTATCTAATTGTTTAATTGTCATGACTCTTGAGTCACTTAATCTGGAGTGGTTCCTCAGCCTCTGTGGGGGGAGCCCGGGGGGAAGGGGTCTTTTATGTAATTGACATTTTTGGAGCGTCCAAGCCAATTTTTTGCATTTGTCTGATTCTTCTTTCATGATTAAATTTTGGTTAAACATTTTTGGCAAGAACACCACAAGATGATGCTGCATTCTCTTAAAACAGCTTTTAAAAGATTCCAGCAACTCTATTATAACAATATGCTTTTTGTTCTAGAAGGAAAACCACTAATTACTGGCTCTTAAATTAATTTTAAAACACATCCTCAGAAACCTTATTGGTGCTTCCTCCTCTGTCAGTTCTGATCCTGTGTTCATAAGTATACCACAGATAATGGAGAGCATGTAAAACAAAAGGAAATCATATGATGAAAACTGGCAACTACAAGTTCATAAAGGATTACATCTAAGTAAAGTCCCTACTAGTTCAATGAAGTTTTGTTTCTGATGGACACCTGCGTTGTTTGTACAGGAACCTTTCTTTCAAAGAGCAACCAGACATCCCTCTCCATGTGGCCTTGGTCAGCTGTCAGTCATGGGACTTAACCTCTCCACCCTGGTGATTGGTTCAAGGATAAGCAGGATGTAACCCGAACAGAGCCAGCTTCTTCTCTGAGAGGTTACACATGGATTCTGAAAGAGAAGGACCTCTCTTCCTCTGGAATCATGAGATAAATGAGAATGTTGATTGGAACCATTTATGGTCATCTTTCTGATCTTGGAGGGAACTCTTTAGGAGAATAAAGTTCGCACACACAAAACAAAGCAGTGGCAAGTGGAGACAGAAAGATCAATAAAAAGAGACAGAGTTGGTTCATTGTGACATATGTTAGTCCCTGGATCTAGCCATGCCTGAAGTTAGATCACCTATAAATTTCTTTTTTTTCCCTTCTTCCCTTCAGCTAGTTTGAGTTGGGTTTCTGTCTCTTGCAGCTGAGTTTTGAGTAATGCAATCATGATTTAAGGACTTGGTTGGAATCTCTGGGATATTTTTCTTGGCCGTTGTGGAAACCATGACAAGTCATGAAAGAGTCCCAGGTTCCTGGGCTATTAGCAGGGATGATAACATCTACTTCACGGGTACCTGTTGTGCAGATTAAGGGGGGAACTAAGCAAGCACTTCATAGTTCCTGGCTCAGATTAGGGAGTCAATGATTGCTAGAGCCGTGTACAGAAGTCTCCGGACCTCTAAAAGCTTCTGTCGTTGGCTCTGTGCCGTTGAATCTCCCCTCACTCTGCCCAGACTAAGCCAGATTGTGCTGAGAACAGTGCTCGCCTAGGTCATAGTCATCATTCACCATCAACGTCTTGGTTAGAGCCTCTCCATTTGTCCTATAAGTGCAGGAACACAAACAGAGCATTGACTATGTCTTGAGGGTGTTCGGCGTCTGTCAGGTGATTATTGTTCCTGGTGAGAGAGAAGCCATGGGCGAGGCTAAGCAGAACGGAACTGCACTGATGTTTTTGGCAGCAGGTATTCCCCACACGCACTGGAGTTGGAGCTTAGGGGTCAGGGAAAAAGGAACATTGGAGTCGGTATGTTTTAGGGGCTACCCTTTTTATTCCTCTTGGCCTCATTTGTCTTCTTTCTGCAACTGTTTCCAGGAGGAAGTTTGTTCTGTCAGAGCCCACAGTATCCTCGTGTTTGTTGTTGTCAAGGGGCCAGTTGCAAAGGGTCTTTCAGAAAAGCAAACTCTCCTGATAAGAAATCATGAGGCTTATGTAAGTACCTTCACAACTCAGGCACATCACGGGGATTCCAGAATTGCAAAGACTCTCATAATTGCTGCATTTTCTGGACTCCTGCACCAAGTACCTTAGCAACTGCTAAGAAGGGGGCACCTCAGGTGGGAGCAAGCCGTAGTCCTGACTGACTTTAGGCCAGAAGGTCAGTGGAGGTGACACAGAAGAGCTGGCTGAAGTCGGCTGTCCCATGGCATGAGTTTGTGGCCTGTGTGGACTTTCCGCCCAGTCCATGATGTGTTTCGAGTAGGGGCCAAGGGTGCAGCGATGACCTTCACACCTGAAAAATTGGCCTCAAGTGGGGAGAATCTGCAGGGCTGGCTTTGTGGAGTCAACCAACTCAGTTTCCCAGCAACTTCCTGCATGTTTTGGAGTTGAGTGCTGGTAACCCCAGGTCTAGAAGCAGGTGATTTGAGCACACCTCTTTTTGCTACTTGGATTCACTTGCATAGGGAAAGACTGGTGGGTGGGCCCAGCAGGATCCTCTTTGCTTGAGGGGCCAGTAGATCAGGGGTAGGCACACACATTCAGCCTGAGGCAGGAGTGGTTTGAATACAGCGCAGGCCATCTCCCAGCACTCCCCTCAGAGTCCTACAGGAGAAGCCGCATGTAAAAACCCAAGAGCTGCTCTCACACATCTCTGAGTGTCTGGAACAAAGTCAGCCCTGCTATGGGTCCAGCTTTGGAGAGCAGTAGTGATGTCACAGTGACACTTGAAGGGATCAAAGCAGAAAGCATGAAGGATGGTGGCAGCAGAGGTCACCACAGTGAGGGGCCCAGAGCCTCCAGGGGCAAAGGCAGGCAGTGATGTGATGGGAAACAGTGCCCTCTACTGGACACTAGAGGAAGTACCACACTGGGCCGGCTCCATGTGGTTTGACCTGGGCAGAGACTTGAAGATAGGGCTGAAGTGGTGCCTGGTAGAAAAGAGCCCAGGCTCCTGTATTGGTGAGACCACGAATCTCCACCCCAGGCTTTCCAGAAGTAATTGGGGGAAACATGGTGGGACAGGGGAACAGGGGAGAGATGTAGAGAAATATGATTTGTTGCTGTAAATGTAACCCCATCGTTAACCTTTTTACTCCCAGAAGTGTGGCCTGGGGTGGAGGAAGGAGGGGGGACTGGGCTCCACCTGTAATATCAAGTCCACTTATTCCGATGATAAACTCTTCTACGGAAAAGGAGAAACGAGAAAGGACACAGGGTTGTTTCACTGAATTGGTAGAGAAGCAGAATTTGGAGGGAGCCTGATCTGGTGCGCTGGTGCTCTGGACAGCTTCAGGGAATCCCAGAAGAACTTCTGAAGATCAGCTCACCTCTGCATGCCAAGAGTCTAGAGTTAGCTATAGAAATGTCTAGGGATTTATAAGAAAGATTCTTGGGAGAAGGTTTGAGCTGAAGTAGTAACAACAGAGATGGTCACGTCTAAATCGAACTAAGATTTCAGGGCATCATCTACTCACAAGTCTCAGTGGTGGGGTAATTCCATAATTACAACAGCGTGAAGTAAACGAAAGGGACTATTACTGAGGTGGCTCCAATACAGGCACTTGCAGAAATATTGACTATCTTGGCTCGCCCCTGTACATCTGTCATTCTCTAGTGAGACTAATTTGCACACAGAAGTGTAAATCTATAATATACTTGCTGAAGCCAGGAAGTTGCATTTTCTAATTGGGTTCTTGGGAGATTCATTATAGCACCGTACAAAGGACATTGACATTGTAATCATGACCTGGTTTGCTATAGTTTTTACTAGCTTGTGTGACCTTAAGGAGATCAGATCACACCCTTCAGATTCAGCTCCCATACTGGTAAAATGTGGGTAATAACATTCTCTGAGTTCCTATGATTGTGTGTAAGAGATAAACATCCCTAAGTTTCCGCATGAGTTATTAACACTATTATATTTATTGTGACTTGATTTTAACAAAGTCTGTAGAGCAAAAATAGCTCTGATAAACACACGTTGCAAATTAAGCTGACCACTGACATGATCATGACAGATGTTGGCACTTGGGGCCTCAGGTTAGGTCAGCACTGTTTGCTCTCACTTTTATATTGGCTGCAGCTTTGGAGGATCTGAATATAAGGCTCAGCAACTTAAACCTGAATCACAACAATTATAGCTTTAAGTCCTTTGAACCTTAGTCTGTCTGGAGGTGAGATGGTTCAATGCCTTAGAGAAATAAAACTCTAACACTTGGATTAAATGTTAAGCTGTAAAGGGCCGCGATTATGATACAATGAGTATCCAGAAAAAGCAAAATTTGAAGAGGAAATGAAGTTAAGGTCTAGTTGCCCTGTTTAATCGGAATTTTGACCCTTGGTCACCCTGTAAGTCATTCTCCTTGACTGTACCTTGTAGCTCAGGCCCCACAAAATCTGGACCCACCCCTGAGTAGGACATGCAGACCACCATGGGGTCACAGAGATGGGACAAGATGTCAGGCTTGGAAGGCTTCCAGGAGGAGGGCAAACTTAAAAATGAAACTTAAAGGATGAGAAGGAGTTTAGCTCCCTGATTACAGGAAGAGCAGAGCAACGTCCCAGGTAAAGGGAATAGTCTATGTGAGTGAGGGAATGGATGGATGGATGGGTGGATGGCTAGATGGATGAGTGGATGGATGAATGGATCCACTTTGCCTAGAAATAAAGATATCTTCTAAATATGATGAGAGGTTATGCTAGTGGATGGCAAATACTGACTCTTTTCCCACTGGAGGTATCATAGTGGCTAAGGGCAACTATTGTATGCTTGGCAAGACCCCAGTTTGAATCCTGACCATGCTGGTTACTTATTTCCTGTGTGGTCTAGAACCAGTTATTTCCTGCAACTTCTTAGGCCTCAAATATCTCAGTTAAAAAATGTGGACATTAACATCCACCTCAAAGGGTTGTTCTAAGAATTAAATGGCATTTTCTAAAGCTGTTAGCACAGTCCTTGGCATGTAGTGAGTACTGGATTAATGACAGCTTCAACCATCATCATCACCGATAGGTGATTTCCATCCAAGAAAAAGCAATGACTGACTATTACAGCCAATTGAATAACATTTAGCAAACAGCAAGGTGAGCCAGGTCATCTCAAAAGCAGAGATTTCAAAAAGAAATGCACAGGGATGTCATATGAAGATCTTTATCGGTCCAGAAGGAACCCTACTTCAAAACAACACCTGCATCCCAATGTTCATAGCAATACTATTTGCAATAGCCAAGACATGGAAACAGCCTAAATGTCCATCAACAGATGACTGGATAAAGAAGATGTGGTATATTTATACAATGGGATACTATTCAGCCATAAAACTGACAACATAACGCCATTTACAGCAACATGGATGTCCCTGGAGAATGTCATTCTAAGTGAAGTAAGCCAGAAAGAGAAAGAAAAATACCATATGAGATCACTCATATGTGGAATCTAAAAAACAAAAAAAAAAACCCAAAAAAACATAAATACAAAACAGAAACAGACTCATAGACATAGAATACAAACTTGTGGTTGCCAAGGGGGCAGGGGGTTGGAAGGGACAGACTGGGATTTCAAAATGTAGAACAGATAAACAAGATTATACTGTATAGCACAGGGAAATATATATAAGATCTTGTGGTAGCTTACAGAGAAAAAAAATGTGACAATGAATATATGTATGTTCATGTATAACTGAAAAATTGTGCTCTACACTGGAATTTGACAAAACATTGTAAAATGACTATTACTCAATAAAAAAAAATGTTAAAAAAAAAAAAAAAAGATCTTTATCAGTCCAAACATGACTCAGCCTTAGAGACCAGAGACTGGTTTGGGATGCTGGCTGCTGACAGGGGGACAGGGAGTCGGTCATGATGCACGGTATAATAAATCCAGGAAGTACAGAGGAAGCAGAATGGCTCATCTGGAAAGAAATCCCAGTAATTGTCGTTCTTTATAAGAACTGACACCAGATTGCAATTTCTCCCCTGCACAGAGAATAGAGGCGTCCCCAAAAGAGACCAGGTGGAATACTATCTCCCAGACTTTTTGGCCCTGTAAAACTTATTTAATGCCTCTTGTGTTTCTTCGTCTTTAAAATGGAGACTCTCTTCCTAACTCCCAAGGTTGCTGTGGGCATTAGACAAATGACGGAAAGCAACAGACACAGAGTCGCTGCGACTAGTGGAGGGGAGGCGCTGAAACCCAACGGCATCCAATTCTTAGACAACTTGCTTTTCTCAGAGAGCAGAGAGCTACCTGCCTATAATAAATATTTCAGGGACCTGAATTATTTATTTATCATATGCTTGGGTTTACAAAGAAGGAAATTGGTTCCTTTGCAACAATAACATTGATTGGCTTAAATAGCAGAAACAGCACTCTCCCTTCCTTATTTACAGACCCTAGACTAAGTTGAAGTGCACGATGGCACATATAGGCTTACCTGCTGACCTGCAGACAAATATGAGGGTTAAAAGATCAATTAAATAATCTTAACTCGTCAGCGGCAGGGAAAATATTTCAGCCGAAACATTGATCTTCATTCTGAGATATAAGACAGTGGAGCTAAATAAGTTCATGTATTAACAGACAGCAGCTTATTTCTGGCTTGTGTCCCAGCCCTGGGGGCCTGTGACTGATGGATAGCAAACAGAACCCAAGGATAGGGAAAGAGGAGAAACAAGGATTTATTAAGCCCCTTTTCTGGCCAGCTGTTTCACACAAGTAGCTCATCTTTCATCTCTGGGAGGTTAAGTTCCTTGTTCTTTGTCTTCAGGTGATACAACTGGTCAGTGGCAGGTGTCACTAAAACCAGGATCTGACTCCAAGACCAGTGTTCCTTGTTACCACCAACCTAACCATTTTGTCAGTCAACAAACATCGCTGAGCTGTTTCTACATACCAGGCACCAGGGATGCAAAGACCCATCAGGTAAGCTCTCCGCCCACAGGGATCTCACAGTCAAGGGAGGGAGACAGACAAGGGAACCTTCCATTTCTGCACAAGATGAACAAGATGGGATCAGAGGGCAATTTACTGTGACTTTTAAGCTTCAGGACCCCTCATTTGTATGTGTCTCTTCTAAATAAGTATTCACTCTTATACCTAAATCTGTATTTGTAATTTTGTATTATTTTTCTTAAAGAGTACCCTCAAATTATATAAGCTTTGGGACCCATCAGGCCGAGAGTTAGCCCTTAGCAGGATACGGTGAGCTTCATGGATGTGCAGATGCAACATCTCTATCAGCTAGGAAAGCCACCAGGAGGTAGTGCTTGAAATGAGACTTAAGCAAGAGAAGTAATTTAGCTACCCAAAGAAGTGGAGGGCACCGGATGGGACAGGCAAAGAGAGTGGAATGTGTCAAAGCTGGTGTGGAGGATTTAAAAGATCTCAACTTATTCAGGAAGCAATGATGCCATAGTGCTGGATGGTTGTTGAAAGCTGCGTTGGCTGTGGGGGCAGCTGGTTGATAACGGGGTGCTGGTGAGAGAGGGGCAGGAGAGGTGTTGGGGCCAGTGTAGGTGGGACTTCTGTGCTGAGTTCTACAGAACTTTAACTTTGATCCTTCATGCTAGAAGAAACAATTGAAGGATTTTTAGGACCTGTTTTTTAGGATTATATTTTAGAAGCATCCCCCTGATAGCAAGATGCAGAATGACCTGGAATTAGGGTGAACAGCTGTTACCCAGGGCTGTCCTGGTTTTAGCACTGAAAGTTCTGTGTCCTGGAAAACCCATGAGTCCCAGGGAAACCAGGACAATTGGTCACCCTACTTGGAAGAGGGTGGGCCCAAAGCCAAGAGAATCACTTAGAAGGTCTTCTCAGTAATATGCATCCAGCTACCCACTTGACAACCCTGCTTGGATGTCTAATTGGCATCACAAAATCAGTGTGTTTTAACCTCAGGGCCTTTGCATTTGCTGTTTCCTTTTCTGAAAATGCTGTCCCCTCAGGATAACCACATGGTTCACTCCCTTACCTCCTTCATGTTTGTATTTCAGTCCTGCCTTCCCTGAAACCCTCTTTTATAATTGCAGTCCCTATCCCTGACATTCCCTATCCTTGTTTTGGTTTTATTCTTAGCACTTAATCACCATCCAACATACTTAATATTTATATTTTTTATGGTCAGTTTTCCCCACTAGAGAAAACCTTCACGAAGGCAAAAATTTTTGTTTCAGGACAGTGAAAGTAGTATAGGTTGTTTTACTGAATAAATTGAGTCTTCCTTGATTCCTCTTGACTCTCTCACACCCTACATCCAATTCATCTGCAAATTCTGTTGGCTCTCTGTTCACAATAGATCCAGAACACAACTAGTTCTTACAACCTTCACCACGGCCACCCTGGTCCAGGCCACATCATCACTTACCTGGATTACTCCAAGAGCCTCCCTGCCAGGGCTTCCGGTTTCCACCTTTGCTTCTGGACAGCCTATTCTCAAAACAGCAGCCAGGAGATCCTGCTAAAATGTGAGTCTGATTGCATCACTCCTCAACTCACTCTTCTCCCCTCTGCTCCCTCTCCCTTACCTCCCCTTACGCTCACCTCAGCCTCTGCGAGGGCGTCTTCAACTGTGTTCAGGCTCTATCCACTCCAGCCACAGAGGCTTCCTTTGTGTAATCCAAACACACAGGCACTTTCCTGCCTGAGGCCCTTTGTACTTGCCGTTTAATACTCTTCTCCACACATTTGCTGGCTGACTCACTTCCTTCAAGTCTCTGCTCAAATGTCTCCTTGCCAGAGAGCCTTCTCTCCCACCCTCAAAGAAAATAACAAACCCGCCTCCAAACAGCTGAGGCCCTTTGTTTTTTCTCCAGCACTTGGTACTTTTGGACTCACATTTGATGAATTGTCTATTGTTTCTCTTCTCTTCCCCTCCCCCCCACCTAAGGAGGTAGAGCTATAGGACTTGTTGGAAAGGAAAAAAAAAAAAAAAAAATCAGAGCCCAGCCCTATTAAAAATAATTAATAAAAAGTAAATTAATTTAAAATTTTAAAAAGAGCTTTTATTTCATTTCATTTTTAAAAATAGAGCTAATACCTTTATGAACTAATTTTCTTTCCTCCTTAAAAAAGGCAGAAACTTGTATGCCTGTCATGTTGAAAGAACTAATTACCCGCCTCACTGGTAAAGACAATAAGGTAGAAGGATAATTTCACAAAAATAGATCTTCTCCATTTTTTGCCCTTTCAAGTCACTGCATTTACCAACCTTCAGGGAATGGAGGATCTTGTCACTGTGTCTTCTTGACTCTCAAGAATCAAGTCTCTTGAAAGTCCTTTGCAGGAACATCTTTGCTCTTGGAATGTGTATTTTTAATTCATAAAAGTTACTATTTTTTTTTTTCTGTTCACTACCTCCTACTTCTCCCTGCTCATTCTTCTTGGGCTTTCCATGTGCTTCCCTCTTTGTCTCTTTCACGTGCTCACGTGTACGAACTCTGTGTACTCGTGTGCCATGTAGTTACAAACATCATCTCATTTAATCTTCATAACCACCCTGTGGGGTGCCATCATTATTCCACTTTACATATGGGGAAACTGCTGCTTACAGAGCTAAGTCAGCACCCACCCCATGTCACCATTCCAGTGGGCACTGCCAGGGTCTCCATCTGTGTCCCTGGCCACTGGAGGAGGCCAGAAGTGCTGGGGAGCATGCCCATTCCCCATCCCAGCACAGCCCCCAGCAGCCTTTAACCCAAGACTGATAGAGTTGGTGTATCCATACCCTAGCTCCCTTGCTCCTTGGGTGGGAGGGAACAGAGGGGCATTTTCTCACTGGCTCTCAGAGACTCCTAGGAGGATTGTGCTCCAGTGGCCCACAGTTACCTGTCTTGATAAAGAACCTTCTATTGTCTGCTTCCACTTCCCTCTTTCTTCCCTTATTGTGTTTCCTGTGTCAAATCAGTTTCTTTTACGTCAATGAAATAGCATGGAAGAATCTCTGTAAGTATGAAGACACGTGTGCCCAAATTATCTTCATTTGAGCACACAGAGACCTCCGTGCTAGCTTCATGTTTGCCTATCTTCCCTGCCTCATGGACTGTTTTTCCCTCAAATCATATCCTAACCCTACTTGTTTCTCTAAGCCCTCATATCCTTAGGTCTTTGTACACATTCTTCCCTTTGCTTTGAATTCTCTGGTCTGTCAGCTGAATTCCAAATACCCTTCAAAGCTTATTTCACACATCAACTCTTTTATGAGGTTTTCCCTGAACTCCCCTCCCCCTATATCATCCTCTTGGGTCAAGAGCTGATCTGTAGTTGTGGGTGCCTTTTGTTTCTGCCTTCTCAGTGTCCGGCCTCCTTTCTTTTGGTAATAGCACCCCACTTTCCATTGAGGAAGTCAGTCCTCTCACTTTTCAGCCATAAGGTTTGGGTGGGACTGATCCCACCTCCAGCTCCACCACAGAGTGGGTACTTGAGCTTACAGTCCCAGTTCAGAGTTCTGTGTGCAGCTCCGGGATGGGCACATGATTTACCCAGACCGCTGAGAACCAGCTTTATTACTTTTGCCAGAGCTGTTGAGAAAGAGGCTCCCTATTTAGCTGAGGTTGCTAAGCTAGCAGACAAACCTGGGGTTCAGTTGGCTTATGTGAGGAGAGCCTGCCAGAGGAAAGCAGAGCCATGGGCAGGGAGAGAAAGAGAGAGAGAGAGATTTCTAAACATGCAGACCCAGCTTTGAAATGTTTGAAAAATTTACCTGTAGATAATTCAGCAATTTCTTGTTAAATAATGAATGACCAATAAAATTCTCCCTGTCATTTAAGCTAGTTTGAGTTGGGTTTCAGTCATTTGCAACAGGGAGTATTCTATTAAATAGACCCTTTCTCGCTGTTACATGATTGATAGATGAGAGAGAGACAGAGACAGATAGATAATGTAAACTGTGGGTTTCTTAAAGAAGGATCATGTCTTGTCCCATATATACTAGTATATCTTTAACACTAGCATAGTGTTTGTTGAATGAACAAAGAAGTGAATTGTTTCCTTTCTCTATATAATGCTGTAGTAGAATGCTATAGAACTTAAAATGGACACAGATAATCCCGGGAACTTTCAGAGTCATACTTAATGCATTTATGTCATATTGGTGGTGACCTATACATGAATAACCCTCAGAACCTCCTGGGAGAAAGTATTAAAATGACCACCTATCATTTTGATATCCCTCTTTAGATAAGAGATAAAAAATCCTGCCTTTAGAAAATTATAGTGCTGTGTGATATGGGCCCGAGTTAAGTATAATAACAAAATGTATGTGGTACTTGATATGTACTAGGCTCTGTTTTAAGTGGTTTGCATGTTTTAATCATTTAATCCTCACAACAGCTTTATAAGATAGATAGTGTTATTGCCTCCATTTGCATTTTGGAAAACAGAGGCACACAGATATTTACAAACCAAGTTCACACAGATAGCATATGGTCGATCCTCCCTGCAGTAAAGGATCCAGCCCAGCTGGTAGGGGGTGAGTCAAGAAACTCACCTAGAAAATGTCTTAGCTGAATAGAAGGAGAGGCATATGAGGGAAAGCTTCATTTTATAGGGAAATGTTCAGATTATGTTTCATTAAAAAATTCAGGGTCAGCTTTTTGCAAAATGAGGAATTGGAAGATGTTTGCCATTAGCACCACCCTACTCCCCTTTCAATGTCCAGCCCCCTGTCCCTCCAGGTTCCCTCATGCCCCCCCCTCCAGTGCCCTCTGTGCATCCATGCCTTGGACAGTGTCTGCCCCACATCTGTGACTCTAGTCACGCTTGGTTGACAGGTCTCACCTCCTTCCCTGCTTCCTGTGGGGCACAAGTAATTCTCCCTTTTAGTGAGTTGCCCCTTCTAAGGGGTATTTTGATTTTAAACAGAGAACTCTAGAAGATAATAATAAAAACCTTAAGGTAAAGGAATATTTTGGCTTCTAACTTTCCATACAATTATAGACACAGAGACACAGAATAAACTAGATGCTTTTAATAAGACAATAACTATAGGTAATATTCACTGACTGCTTACTGTGAGCAAAGTTCTGTGTCCAATGCTTGTATGCTGTGCAGAGACTATTAATTTTCCCCCAGTATCTGTTATTTATTTCTCCCATATTAAAAGAAATCCTGGCTTTTAGGGGGGCATGCAGCTTGCTGGAGTAAAAAAATTCCCAGCTTCCCTTGCAGTTGGGTTGGCCATATGGTTAAATTCTGGCCAATGGGATATAAACATGTGTCATGTGTAATATTTAGGAAGTGTCCTTAAAGGAAGGAGGCCTGTCCATCTTGATGCTGCCTCCTTATTGCTGGCTGTATTTGTAGACAAGGATGCCGTGATGTTGTGATTATAAGAAGAAATACATATTTGGTCTTTGTTCTCATTAATGGTACAGAACTCCTAAAACCCTTGGAATTTCCTAAGTGATAAGAGTGATTAAGAAATCTTTTGTTATGTCAGTGAGGTGACTTTTAGAGGCATCTATAAATCAGGGGCAAGTGTTGGAACTTTCATTCCCACTTCCCTGACTTCAGGAGAGGGGAGAGGGGAGAGGGGCTGGAGGTTGAATCAATCACCAATGTCCAGTGATATAATCGGTCATGCCTGCATAATGAAGCCTCCAAAGGACAAGGTTTGGAAATTATTCATGTGTGTGCAGGTTTGGAGAGCTTTCAGGTGAATACATGGAGGGGCTAGTAGAGTGGCATGCTTGGAGAGCATGGAAGCTCTGAACCCCCGTCCCTGTAACTTGCCCTATGCATATTTTATATTGGGCTGTTCTTGGGTTATATCCTTTTACAATAAAAAGGTAATCTAGTAAGCAAAATGTTTCTCTGAGTTCTGTGAGCAAATTAATTGAACTCAAGGAGGGGGTCGTGGGAACCTGATTTATAGCCAGTCAGTCAGAAGCACAGGTTTCACTTTGCACTTGGCACTGGCCTCTGATGCGGAGGGCAGTCTTGTGGGATTGCGCCCTTATCCTGTGGAATCTGATGCTCTCTCCTGGTAGATGTTTTCAGAATTGAGCTGAATTGTAGGACATGTGGCTGGTGTCCGAGAACTACTTGGCAGTGTGGAGACCCACCCCCACACTGGAATTTGAGGCAGACCTTTAGATGCTCAAGCAACTGTCTTGGTGATGTTTGACGCCACATGCTATGATGGCAGTCACACATGCTGAGCTGCTTCTACTCCTCCCTTGGGGATCAGAGAAAAGCCAAGAGTGTGACTAATGGAAGTTCTCCAAATGGAAAAGTGAGGAATGGGAAATTAGTGTTACCCGACATAGTATTATTTTAAATCTCAATTTTACCTCGGGGAACTAAAGATAAGTAATATAAATGTAAAGCTAGAATTCTAGTTCAAATCAGCCTGATTATATGTGCTTATCCATTATATAGACTGTGGGGGTGACCGTTACTGACAGTAGCATGCTGGTAAAGATTTAACGGCCAGCTGGAGCCCGGAGAAAGGACCTTGATCTTTGATGTTTGCCAATGTCCTTAGTGTAAATATTCCAACCAGGCCAATTTCAAGCTACCAACAGTTCTACAAGTGACATGCAAAATTCATGAAAATTTAACGGTCTGCTTTGTGAGCCCATATAAGCGAGCTCCAGCATACTTCTCAAATATACTCAGCTGAGCCTAAGAGAAGACGCTTCAAGCAAACTGCAGGATGGCTCCACATGCCTCTTCGAACATCCCAGTTGTATGGCTTTGGGTCTAATTAGGATAACAGCATTCCAGAGCAAGCAGAACACCTGGGGAGCCCACAGGATGTTGGGCATGAAGTGATTAAAGAGAAACCGTTTGACCTCCGGCCTCGGAGGAATATTAATAGAGCTACATAGCAAGTGTCATGGCTCCCCTGTTTCTGATGAGAGATCCATTTTCAGGGAGGTCACAAATAGCAGGTAACTCTTCTGGTAAGACTTTCAAATGCTCACAATACCGTCCCTGGAGCTGAGGGAAGGTAGTTCTGCAGAGGGAAGCAGGACTGAAGCAGTTGGGTGAGTGAGAGGATAGGGGAAGAGAGGGAGGGTAAGAGGGAGAGGGCGAGGGGGAGAGAAAGGTGGGGAAGGGACAAGGTGGAAGCTCTATTGTCACAGTCCATGGCATCTTGCAGGGGATGCTGGAGGGACACTAACGCTTTCTCCTGTAATCAGTGGATACAGTAAGGGCTGTAATTTGAGCAAGTGCTGGAGGAAAGACTAAGAGCCTTATCTAAAGTATCTGTGGTGTCAAGGCAATGCAGGACAGAGACGAGAATTTGGATAAAACCTATCCCCAAGAAGGTTCTCTTACCACATCCGTAGGAGGAAGGCTGGAAACTCTTATTGGAACCCACTGTACATCCTTTGTAGTGTGTGGACGGTGAGTTTATGCCACAGCTATTAATAGTTCTCCTGACAGAGTGGGTTCAGTTACGCTCAATAAATCATTTTGTTAACTATACAAATTCCTGAGCCAAAGAAGGTTTTCAGCTTTGTAGAATACAGATGCCAGTCCTGGGGGCCCCAGGGTGAGACTGAGAGCCAAGGTTCTCCACGTGAGCAAAATGAGGCCATCACCCCCCTCCCAGAATCCCCCTCACCTGAGCCCCAGTCCTGGCGTCATGTAAGGGGGATGTTTTGACTCAGCTCTGTCCTCCTTCACATCTCTCTGCTCCCTGAGAGAATCTGTTAACAAGGTTCTCGTGTTTTTGATCCAGCTCACTTGTTTTGAATCTGTTTTATTACACCCAAGGTCAAATCACAAACCCCACACTCCTCTGTAGCTTCTCTTTTTCTGGTGGTAGCTTAGTGCTTCTCAGGGACAGAACTGGAGACATTTACGGGGAGGTATTGGAGAGTGAGGGTCTCGCCCCTCCTTCTTCTTTGAGTGTCACTATGGACTCATGGGTTTGTTCGTTTGTTTATTTGTTTGTAATCAATGCTTCTTTGTCCTTTTGACATAGCCCCCTTCATCATCTTTGAGCACTTCCTTGCTGTCTGGCACAGGATGTTTCCATTATTATCTGTTATTTCCCCTGCCCCAGACTGGGAGCCAGCTATGTTTGCAAGAAGCCCTGGTTTCTTTGAGTGGGAAATACTATTTAGAAACAAAGAACTGAGGGTGAGGTAGGCGCATTACTACTGGAGTAGCATTGCTTCTGGCCCTTTTTATAGACAGAGCTAGAAAAAAAACTAAATGTTGAATTCATAATGATTCCACATTTCAAACAAAAAACAGCCCCAAACTGTTCCCCCATTCCATGTATGTATTTTCCTTATCCCACAGTGAAAGCCTTGGTCTCTGACAGCAATATATTTACTTGTTTATACTGTCATACAATAAATACACTATAGTTTCAGAAACACAACAACCAATAACACTATTAATTATGAATCTATTAAGTAAAGTTCAAGATGTCTTTGCAATTCTTTTGGTCTTAAGATATATTCTATTAAGGATGTACCATCTTAGTATTATATTTAAAAGTTGTTTGAATTCATTTTGCTGTGTGGCTGTTATCTATCTAGTGTACAGTAATATCCACTTTCTGTGTTTAATGTTAAGATTTTATTTTATCTTTTTGTTTAATTTTGTTTGAATATATAAAATAATTATATAGCTTAATAGTTAAAACTAGTAAAAAATTTAATCAGAGAAGTCTTACTTGCACCCCTATTACCATCCCCCACTCACCCTCCCCATATGCAGCTATATTCATTAGTTTCTGATTTATCATTCCTGACATTCTTCTCACAAAAATAAGGAAATATATATGTTTTTATTTCCTCTTCTTTCTTATACAAAAAAGCTTACTATGAGTACTCTTTTATACTTTGATTTTTATCACTTGATAGTATGTTCTGTAAATTACTACATATTACTTCATGGAGATCTTCCTCATTCTTTTTTTTAATTAAAGTATAGTCAGTTACAATGTATCAATTTCTGGTGGACAGCACAATGTCCCAGTCATGCATATACATACATATATTTGTTTTCATTTTCTTTTCATTAAAGGTTATTACAAGATATTGAACATAGTCTCCTGTGCTATACAGAAGAAATTTGGGGTTTCTTAAAATATATTTTTATATATAGTGGCTAACATTTGTAAATCTCAAACTCCCAAATTTATCCCTTCCCACTCCCTTTCCCTGGTAGCCATAAGATTGTTTACTATATCTGTGAGTCTGTTTCTGTTTTGTAGATGAGTTCATAGTATTCTTCTCTTTCTCTTTCTTTTTTTTTTAGATTCCACATATGAATGATATAATATGGTATTTTTCTTTCTCTTTCTGACTTACTTCACTTAGAATGATGATCCATGTTACTGCAAATGGCATTATTTTATTCTTTTTTATGGCTGAGAACTATTCTATTGTAGAAATATACCACAACATCTTTATCCAGTCATCTGTTGATGGACATTTAGGTTGCTTCCATGTCTTGGCTATTGTAAATAGTGCTGCATATATCTTTTGGGTGAGCACTGGGGTGCATGTATCTTTTCAAATTAGAGTTCCCTCCAGATATATACCCAGGAGTGGGACTGCTGGATCATATAGTAAGTCCATTTTTAGTTTTTTGAGGAGTCTCCATACTGTTTTCCATAATGGCTGCTCCAAACTACATTCCAACCAGTAGTGTAGGAGGGTTCCCTTTTCTCTACAGCCTCTCCAGCATTTATCATTCGTGGATTTTTGAATTATGGCCATTCTCACTGGTGTGGGGTGATACCTCATTGTAATGTTGATTTGCATTTTTCTGGTAATTAGTGTTACTGAGCATTTTTTCATATGCTATTGGCCATTTGTATGTCTTCTTTGGAAAATTGCTTGTTTAGGTCTTCTGCTCATTTTGGGATTGGGTTGTTTTTTCCTTATTAAGTTGTATAAGCTGTTTATATATCCTGGAAATTAAGCCTTTGTCAGTCACATCGTTTGCAAATATTTTCTCCCTTTCTGTAGGCTGTCATTTTGTTTTGCTTATAGTTTCCTTTGCTGTGCAAAAGCTTATAAGTTTAATTAGGTCCCATTTGTTTATGTTTGCTCTTATTTCTATTGCCTGGCTAGACTGCCCTAGGAGAACATTGCTAAGATTTATGTCAGAGAATATTTTGCCTATGTTTTCTTCTAGGAGATTTATCATCCTCATTCTTTTTAATGGCTGCATAGTATTCTGTTGTGCAAATATACTATAATTTATTCCTAATGCCCTATGGATAGGCACATGAGTTGTTTGTAATATTTTATTATTACAAATATGAAATGAATAACTTGTACTTTTGTTCTTTGTATTTGTGAAGGTGTATTTTCTGGGTTAATTTCTAGAAGTGGAATTGATGGGTCAAAGGGTTAATGCACACATAGTTTTCTAGAAAATGCCAAATTTTCCTCCATATGGCTGTACCATTTTGCTTTCCCACCAGCAACATATGAAAGTCCTTTTTTCCTCAGAGTCTGGTCATAAAATGTATCATCAAGTCTTGATGTTTTTGCTAATCAGATAGTTGAGAAGTGGTATCTCAGTGCACTTTTAATTTACATTTCTCTTATTATGAGTGAAATTGAGCATTATTAATATATTTAAAAGGCCTCTTGTGTATCTTTTTCTGTCTGGTTGGTTTTTAATGCACATTCTAATAATCATGGAATTCTATTTATAACATTGGCATTTACAAAAGACTTTCAGAAGTCATCTTTTTGATCCTAAAAGATTTTGAAAACCTCAGAAGGAATAAGGACAGCACTGTTGAACCAGAACAGTTTCAAAGATTGTCTTACTAATCTGGAAAATTTGGGAGTACCTGCAATTATATGCATGAACTATCTTGTCTGATGCTGTTAGAAACCTCGAGCAGAATATTTCATGTAGAAGATTATTAACACCAGCTAAGGGCAGCTTGTAACATCTTCATAATCGTTTAATAAGTATTCTCAGAAGTCCACATTTGTCACATAAAGCCTGACTTGTTTTCTGCTTACAGTTATGCCTAAAAGGAGCTCTGAGATGGAAATGAAGGCTGGTGGAGCAGCTATGAAACATCACAGTCTGATGGGTCTGTTCACTTGGCTACTTCTGTGGTTTTGAATTTTTGCTTTTATGTCTTTTTATTCAGAAAGAAACTTCAACTCTCCCCAATATCTGGAATGCTTGCTAAGTCCAGCCGTTTTCCTTAAAAGGTTCCCTGCTAAGAATCTTAGCAAACCAAACCTTAAATGCAAGAGGAGTTGAATTATTGGAGTTACTGCTGGGCAAATGCAGAATAGTCAACCCTTTCACACTGTGACCCAGAGAAAGATTTTTGGAAAATAAGGATCATTCTCCTTAGTTGAAATAAAATGGCTCTGCAAGGAATCAAATTGGCCTTCTGTCAACATGATCTTAAGTAAAGAGAAAGATGAATGTGCTCTGTCCACAAATGAAGTCAGCGAAGCAAACTGGGGGTGGGGATGGGGGTCTGGAAAGAGCCTCAGCAGCTTCCCTATTGATCTGAAAATCACCTTCTCGAAGAAGTAAGGTGAGAGAGAGCTCACATCTCTAGTCCACAAACCACTTTCACTCACGGGCAGGAAGAAAGAATATTGTGTCTCCATTAGAACAATCCTCAGAAATCATGCCAAAAATGCACATACAGTTGGAAATGGAGGGGATTGGATGACTCAGGATTTCTCATGAAGGATGCAAAACACCTACCCTCTGGGTTATCCCCTTGACTGAAGCTGAGGTCAAAGTGACTAACCATAGGTACTATCTAAAGGTAAGCACTGACCCCAGGGAATGAAGTACTTGAGGTCTCAGAATTTCTGTGGAACAGATTTGAAGGTTACAAGGGTAACTGCCAGGGTATAAAATAATTATGACAGAGAAGATATAAGGTGCAGGTACACTGTAGGAGATTAACAGTTGGATGCAGGTGGATTCATATTTTTTTTAATTGAAGTATAGTTGATTTACAATATTGTGTTAGTTTCAGATCTACAGCAAAGTGATTCAGTTATATATATAGTTTTTTCAGATTATTTTTCATTATAGATTATAATAAGACATTGAATATAGTTCCCTGTGTTATATAGTAAACCCTTGTTGCTTATCTATTTTATGTATAGTAGTTTGTATCTGTTAATCCTGTACTCCTAATTTATCCCTCCCCTAATTGATCCCTCCCCTCCTAATTTATAGCCTTTGGTTACCATAAGTTTGTTTTCTATGTCTGTGAGTATTTTTCTATTTTGTATATAGAGCCATTTGTATTTTTTTTAAAGATTTTATGTGTAAGTGTTACAATATTTATCTTTCTCTGCCTGACTTACTTCACTTAGTATGATCATCTTTAGGTCATTCTGTGTTGTTGCAAATGGCAATATTTCATTCTTTTTTATGGATGAGTAATATTCCACTGTGTGTGTATATAAAATAGTATCTTCTTAAACTAGTTGTCTGTTGATGGGCACTTGGGTTGTTTCCATATCTTGGCTATTATAAGCAGTGCTGCTATGATTCATTGAGAGTGCATGTATCTTTTCAAATTAGAGTTTTTGTCTTTTCTGGATATAGCCCAGGAGTGGGATTGCTGGATCATATGGTACCTCTATTTTTAGTTTTTTAAGAAAACGCCAAGCTGTCTTTTTAAGGAACAGTGTAGGAAGATTCCTTTTTCTCCACACCTTCTCCAACATTTATTTTTTGTAGACTTTTTAATAATAATATTCTGACCAGTGTGCAGTGATACCTCACTTAGGTTTTAATTTGCATTTCTCTAATAATTAGTGATGCTGACCATCTTTTCATGTGCCTGTTGGCCATCTGTATGTCTTCTTTGGAGAAATGTCTATTTAGGTCTTCTGTCTCATTTTTGATTGGGTTGTGGGTTTTTTTTTTTTTATATTGATATGTATCAACTGTTTGTATACTTGGGGTATTAACTCCTGTTGGTTGCATCATTTGCAAATATTTTCTCCCACTCCATAGGTTATCTTTTCATTTTGTTTATGGTTTCCTTCACTGTGAAAAAGCTTTGATTAGGTCCCATTTGTTTAATTTTGCTTTTAATTCTTTTGCCTTGGGAGACTAAGAAAATATTGCTACAATTCATGTCCTAGAATGTTTTGCCTATGTTCTCTTCTAGGTGATTTGTGGTATCATGTCTTATATTTAGATCTTTAAACCATTTTTGAGTTTATTTTTGTATCTGTTGTGAGGGAGAGTTCTAATTTCATTGAAGAATTCATATATTTTTAAATCAACTTGTTTGAGGTATAATTTATAAACAATCAAATGCACCCATTTAAAATGTACGGTTTGAAGTGTTTTGATAAATGTGTACATGCCTGCCACCAGCACTATCAAGATATAAGATATTTCCATCATCCCCAAAGTTTCCCTTTTTGCATCTTCCCATTTCTGAACTTAGGCAACCACTGATCTACATTCTGACCCTATAAATTAAATTGAACTTTCCTGTCAGTTTTACGTAAATGGAATCATGCAGTATTCGCACATCGTGTCATGCTTCCTTCACTCAGCATGTTGTTTATAGCAGCAGTCAGTTCTTTTTTATTTATCCTCTGTCTGGATGTACAGCAATTTGTTTATCTATTCACATATTGATTGACATTTGAGCTGTTTACAGTTTAGGGCTACTATAAATAAAGTTGCTATGAACATTTATGTACAAGTTTTGTGTGGGCATATATTTTCATTTCTCTTGGATAAATACCTAGGAGTGGAATTTCTGTGTCATATGTAAACATGTGTTTAACTTTATAAGAAACTGCCAAACTGTCCTCTGAAGTATTTGTACTATTCTACATCCCCCCTGGCAACAAATGAGAGTTTTAGTTACTCCACATCCTCACCCTCACTTGGTATCATTAGTCTTTTAATTGTAGACATTCTGATGGTATCTTGATTTGCATTTCCTTGATAACTAATTTTTTAGCATATTTTCACGTGCTCATTGGCTATTTACATATGTCCTTTTCATATTTTTGCCCATTTAAAAAGATAGGTTATTTGCCTTGTTATTGTAAGAGCTCTTTATGGATATTCTTGATGCAGATTCTTTGTCAAGTACATGTATCGCTAATATTTTCTCCTAGTCTGTGTCTTGTACAGGGTGCTATTGGTGGACAGGGGAAATAAAATAATCCCAAACTAGAGATATGAAAAAACACATTTTCCAAGAGGCTCTTGAATTCAGACCTGAAAGAAGAAGATTTAGTGGGTGGGTAAGTACAAGGGTGTTAAGGCCTCCATGGTGAAACTTTCTTAAAGATACCAAAGGATGACCCAATCCTAGGTCAGTTCTTTCCTCTTTCATAGATAAAGCTTCAATCTAGGGTGATTATATCCAGGTGTAGATATTATTAAATTAATTGATACTAATATTTGAATCACTAATAAATGTATCCCTCCAAAGAGGTATTTGAAATTATAAATAATAATTTACTTACCAAATTGCTTTCTGTACACTTCTTTCCATAACTCTGCAATTGGTAAAATTGTAGGGGAAGAATTTGGGGGTAGGAAACTTCTGGTTTTGCCTATATGTATTTGCCAATAAGTGTCTGTCAATAAACTGAAATTCATAGGTTTGCCAAGACAATACTTAAGCAATTTGTTTCAACTTTCTTCATCACCATATAAACAGTGAACTAACCATCCTCTGTAAATAGCCATTGTCAAAATGCTAAAACAATATTTCTGTGAGTCAGCTGGACAGACTGTGGCCTTGATGGAACAGTTACTTCATTCCTTTTTCTGTGGTAGCAGCTAGAAATATGAAGTGAAGAAACTCACTAATTCCTGTTCACAGAAGCTGGGATATAACAGTGGTTCTTTCCTTGGGGGGGTGGGGGGTTTCTGTTGGTGTTGTCAGGAACTGAGCCTTTTCCTTCCAAAAGGATGGGGATTCCTGAGACAGATAATGGATAGATGGTTAGACAGAGAGATGGATAAATGAGTAGTTGGAAGGATGGATAAGCCAGTTAGAGGGGCTTTTATCTATCTGTGTTTCTATCTATCTGTAGGGACACTAGATGAAGGAGAAGTAGAAGGAGTCTGCACTGAATAGGAAGGAGAGAAAAGAGAAATCAAGAGATAATAGATGTTGTTAGAGGATAAAGTAAGAAAAGGAGAAATAAAAGCACACAGAAGAAGCTATTTACAGTAGAGGACCACGTGGCCCTTTCAACAGACATAACCACAGAGGCTATGAAGGGGTGAGATTACTGACAGTGGGTTCAGCAGGGGCCTTGCCACACAGGTCATCAGCGGGTGAAGGGCAAGGTGCCAAGGCAGGAGAGAGAAATGCCTTTGCAGGTTCTCTTCCCTCTACACCCCACTCTCCCGTAATCTATCCACCAGTCTCCTGGTCAAATGAAAAAAGATGGGATCTTCATTATACTCAGGACACGTTTTTCTTTTTTTAATTGATATGTCATTCATATACTATAAAATTGGTCCCATTAAAGCATACAATTCAGTGGCTTTTAGTATAGTCAGAGACAGGCAAATATCAATTCCAGCACAGTTCCATCACCCCAAACCCCCAAACCCACTGCAGTCACTCCCCATTCCTTCTACCTCCCAAGCCCTTGGCAACCACTGTCTAGTTTTTTTTGTTTTAAAGCCCTTATTTTTTCAGAGAAAATTTAGGTTTGTAACAAAATTAAAAGGAATATAGAGATTTCCCACTTCCCATATGCTTCCTGCCCCGACACAGGCATTATCAACATCACTCACCAGAATGGTCCTTTTTGTCCTTTTTTTAACCAGGGATGAACCCACACTGACACATCATAATCATCCAAAGTCCGTGGTTTACATAGTTCACCTTAGGGCTCACTCTTGGTGATGTGTATTCTGTGGGTTTGGACAAGTATATAATGACACACATCCATTGTTATAATATCATACAGAGTATTTTCACTGCCCTAAAAATCCTCTGTGTTCTATTTATCTGCTTATCCTATCACCTCCTTCCACCCCCCAAAAAAACCCACACTAACTTCTGTCCCAGATTTGTCTGCTCTGGGCACTTCATATAAGTAGAATCAAACATATAGCCTTTTGTTTCTGGCTTCTTTCACCTAGCATAATATGGGCTTTTATTCTTTCTTTTTTTAATTAATGAATTTTATTTTTAAAAACAGTTTTAGTGTATAGGAAAATCAAGCAGAAAGTAGATTTCCCATACTGTCTTTCCCTGCCCCCAACACAGAGTTCCCCATTGCCTTTTTTTTTTAACCATCTTAACTATTTTTATATGTATAGTCAATAGAGTCAACTATATCCCCATTGTTGTCCCATTACACTCTTTTTTCTTTTTTCTTTTTTTTAAAGATAGGGTGAAGAGTAGTCTTCAAGTCAGGGAGGAAAAAAGTTGTGCCCTCCCTGGAATCAAGAGCTCCTGGCCTTTAGTAAGACTCTTATCTCTCATGATCATGCCAGCAGCCCAAAGGCGGCAGCCCCGCTGGACCGAGGCTCACTCCCCTTTGCCAAACTCTATGAAAGGCCTGAGATGCGCTCTTGGGAGCAGCGGTGACTCTCCAAGAATGTGCACATTTCTCCCTGACCTTGCAGCATTGATTTGTTCTCCACTTTAGTAAATATTTTAAGGCACTGAATTGGATTTTAAATATCAGAGGCTTATTTTTATCCTGAATTAAACTTACCTGAATTAATATTGGAAGCACTAAATGATTCAACTCTAAATATTTGTTAAGTCTCCTGAAAACTATTTTAATTGTCTCTTCTGAGCACAGAGGCCACTTATGAGATTTGGAATGCTGATAATATTCTTAAACGTTGGAGATTTTTGCAGACATCGAGGGTAATTTAGGAATAATTTCCATGTGACTGGATTACTTTTCTATGAGTACCTGTGAGAGGATAAATTGGAGAGAAAATATAAGGACATAGTAAGATGTTTTTAGTTTATCTATATCTAGAAGAAAAACATTGCATTGGAAACTAATTGCTACCATTTATTAAGTAGTTAGTATGTTCCAGAGCCTGTGCTAAGCATTTTTACCTGTGTTTTCTCTTTTAAAATTACAACAATCTTATGAATTAGATGCTATTATCATTTTTAATTGAGATATATTTGACATATAACATTATGTAAGTTTAAGGTGTATACTACTGATTTGATACATTTATATTGCAATATGATTGCCATTGTAGTTTTAGCTAACACCTCTATTACATCACATAATTATCATTTCTTTTTGTGGGGGGAACAATTAAAGATCTAGTCTCTCAGCAGGTTTAATGTTGATAATACAGTTTTTGTGTCTATAATCACCGTACTGTGTTTTAGCTCTGTAGGACTTATTTATCTACCAGTTGCAAGTTTGTATCCTTAAACAACATCTCCTTAGAAAGACAATGAAGCTAAGGGAGATTAAATCACTTGCCCAAGGTCCTGCATTTTGCAGGTGAATTTCAGAGTCACACTGTTTAAGCACTCTGCCTACCTGAGAGTTGGGTCAAGTAAATTTTCATCCTGATTATGTGACAATGTAATTGGGCCTCATTTTCCTCAGCTATAAAGTGAGAATATTGGACCTTACCCATGATTCCTAACCAGTGCTGTCCCGTCTCAACAAAACAAGCTGCTGTGGGGAACATGGTTGGTTGACTACAGCCCCCAGCTACTGTCCCCATGAATCTGAGGTCACACTTATACCAGGCAGGTCCCAGTCAGTGACTGAGCATGGCAGGGACACTGGTACTGGCCTAGTGGGGGCTTCCTATAATGGGCAGATTTGGCTCAGGGACTCCCCATCAGCTGTCCAAGACTGCACTGAAATCCTAGGCTCTTCCTGTCCAGTCTTCCCTTCCAGATCCCTTCCCAGGACCTGCATTGTAATTGGAAGGCTCTCCCTGCCTGCTCCTGCCCACATCCTATTTCTCCTCCCACAGATATTTCCTTCAGTAAATCTTCTGCACATCTAATCCAGCCTTGACATCTGCTACTCAGAGGACCAGAACTGACAACTTCCTACCTGGGTAGGAGGGAACAGGAAAAATTTCAAAGGGTCCAGAAATTCCATGTTCAACAAGCAATGTCTTTAGAGCCTATAAATCCTAGGTCTCACATTTCTATGAATGGTTACTTTCCAAATGAATATAGATGATAAATATAATGTAGAGTCATTTAAGAGCATTATTGAATTTACAGCTACTTTTGTTACTATGTATGTTTTCAACCAGTAAATTTTGAAAAAATGATCGATAGTAGGGGTCTTCATGCTTGAAAATACTGGGAGCCACTGGGCTGGATGCCCACTCACAGTCTGTCAGGTCTGACATCCTTTGGTCCACGGCAGGGGCAGTACAGCCAGTGGTTAAGGAACAGTGCTGAGAACATGGCTTTTGGCACCAGATAGACTTGGGTTGGAGTCCTTACTCTGCTTCTCACTAGCTGCATAAGTTCAGGCAAGATGCATAACCTCCCCAAATCTTTGTTTCCTCATCTAAAATGGAGATGCTAATAGTGACTTCCATGTGGTATGGTCATGAGGGTATAGACAAGAAAAGTGACTGCAAAGTACTGTGCTTCATAAAAGTTCATTGGAATTATTATCATTAGCCATTCTTAGTTTCATTTTGTATATTCATCTTCAATTCTAACTAAAAGATTGTTTAGAGTGTACGTCACAGTTTTAAACTCTTATTTTATGAGAATGGGAGATAGTATTGCTTACCTTCCTAAATATCCTATGGTTTGTCCTTCTGAAGAAATTGCATCTCGTGTTTAATACACCTCTACTCCTTGGAGCTTAGACCTTTGTAACCACCTGAGCTTTCATTTAATCATCTGGAATAATCTTGCCCTTAGTGTTTCCCCCCTGTGTAATTTCCTTTCACAGCCAATTTGTCCTTAATGCTCAGACTAGAGCCATAGCAGCAGCATGAAGAATTGAGGGAAGCGTCTGTCATTCACACAAGCCCATCTCAAATGGATGACGATTTCAGGCAGATGTAGGTGTGTGAGGTTTGCGAATAGGGTGGTCTTTTGAATAATATAAATTATTGCTTGTGTGCTCGCTTCGGCAGCACATATACTAAAATTGGAATGATACGGAGAAGTTTAGCATGGCCCCTGCGCAAGGATGACACGCAAATTCATGAAGCGTTCCATACTTTCACTCTTCACGTTAATTTTTGTTTTTGTGTTGCAAAATAGTTGTTTTTTATTAAACAAATAAAAACTCTACTCCTGGAGTAGAGGGGAAAAAAATAAATTATTGCTTGTTTGAGTGATGATTTTATGCTTGATAGCAAAAAACCTTCTGGAGCAGCTCATTAGTGGGACAGGTGCAAGGACAGCTGCTCTCATTAATGTCTTAGGAATCCCCATCCTTGACTTCTGTTAAGGATTAGAGAAAAGCTTTGTTACCTACCTGATTACACAAAAAAGACTAGACTAAGGAGGGGTAACCAACAGGAATGTTGTTGCTGAAGGTGATAAAATACATAACTTCAGTGGTAAACAAATGGGAATTAATTTTTCTCATATAAAACGAAGTCAGGAAACAGATGGTTGCTGGTGTTGGTTTATGAGCTCAACAGTGTCTAAGATCTTCTCCCTGAGATTCTTTTGGCCTTTCCTTCATTGTCCCCAAATGGTTACAGGAATTCCAGTCATTGTGCTTGCAGTCGAGGCAAGAAGAAGGAGGAAGGAGTGGGGACTAGGAAGTTCCAGCAGATGCCCAGCAGACCATCAGTATGAGCAAACCCTGGATTTAAGTCTCATTGGCTAGGACTGCATGTGGCCTGCATCTAGCTACAGTGGAAGCTGGGAAATTAGAATTTAGTGGGGCACCTTTCCAGCCTGGGCACAGTCAGGATTCTATTAGTAAGGGAAAGTAGAGAGAGAGTATAATGGGAAGGCAACCCACACAATCTGCTCCGAGAGGCAAGGCCAGGAATGTTATTGATGTTTATGTCTTGGATCCACTGACTTTTTTCTTCATGGGAAAAATGAGAGGAGTAATAAATGTGGTGGTGAACATAGTGGAGGTCAAAATACATCACAACAAACTTCAGAGAGGTGTCCACAATGTTCTCTCCATGTAAGCTTACACTATACTGAGAAATACTTGTGGTAAAACTTAGAAATGTTACACTTAGTCATGAAGAAATTTTTGCTGGAACAATGTCATGGTAATATGATTTACTGGCAACTGCAGACTGTAACAGAGATTCCTATAAAATTGCTTTGATTCTCTGAAACCACATTTATGTTTAGTGAAAAGTACATCCTGGAATCTGTTGAAGAGTTCAGTTGTAATTTGCTGAAATTCTTTGTCCCCAAATTCACAATATAATTCTAAGTTTTAGAAAAGATTCAAACTACATCAGGAGCTTAAGCAGAATATAAATAGATCTTAGAGTCCTGAGGTGTGCATTATAAAATAGGCCATACCTCAGTAGTTTCTTAGGGAGATGCCCGCAGCGTGAGCTTTTGGACCCTGATTCTGCAAAAATTATCCATCTTCAAAACTAGATAAAATCGTGAAAGCTGTGCAAGTATCTGTCTGAGCTTTTTCTCATTTATATGGTCTTAAACTATCTTTGTCTGAAATTACAACCTAAGTATGTGGTTTTCATTCTATTTTTATTTTAAATACTACTTAAAGTTAATTAATTATACGTTTGTCCTGGGTGAAACAAATATAACTATTTGACTTGTAGGACATTTCTATTACTTATATAATTCTCCTCTTCACTGAATCTTTGCTCTAATATCTTTAAATTGTTTAGCCTTCATATCTCTAAAAATTCAGTGTATTTTCAAATTCTGTTCTTCATAGAAAACTTGAAAACCATAGAAAAGTAAAAAAGAAAACCTCATATTATTTATGACACAGTTATATGTGTTTATTTGTTTCAACCCTGATGACCATCTGGTGCACTGTCCAAGATGGGTTTATATACAGATATGCAGTGACAGTGTGCCTGGAACAAACTAGCACCTCCCTAAATCTGGACAAATGAAGTCATGTTCCAACTTCAAATGATGCATTTGGTGAGAGCAGTCAATTTACAGGCCAGTTTGATAATGAGAATGAGGTTAAGGAGGATAGACAAGGAGAGGCAGCTGGAAGAAGAATTTTATCATTTATCACGTTATGAATGGAACTGGTGCCGCACTAACTTGAAATGTTTGTTTAAATATTTTGCCCCTCCCTTTTTTTGGGAGGGGAAATTGTTAGTCTTATTGAGTTGTGAGAGTTCTTTATATATTCTAGATACAAGTCTTCTGTCAGATATGAGTATTGTGAATATTTTCTTTCATTCTGGGGCTTGCCTTTTTCCTTTTCTTAATAGTGTCTTTTGAATAACAAATTTTATAGTTTTGGTAAAGTCTAATTTATCAGTATTCCAAATGGTTCATAATTTTTGTTTCATTTTAGAAATTGTTACTTAACTCAAGATCACAAAGATTATCTCCTATACTTTTTACTGGAAATTTTATTGTTTTAGCTCCTACATTTACGGCTATGAGTCACTTCAAATTAAATTTTGTGTTTGATGTGAGATAAGTCAGGATTCTTTCTTTCTTTCTTTCTTCTTCCCTTCCTTTCTTCTTTTTTTCTCTCGCATATGAATGCCCAAACATTCCAGCACCATTTTTGACAAGACTGTCTTTCCTCATTGACATCGAATTACCTTGGCATCTTTGTTGAAGATCAGTTGATCAAATACGTGTGGACCTATTTCTAGATGCTCTATTCTGTCCCATTGGTCTCTGTGTCTGTGCTTATGCCAATACCACACTATCTGGATTCTGTAGCTTTAGAATGTCTTTTTCTTTCGTTCTTTCTTTCTTTCTTTTTTTTAAAGAATAAATCTTGAATCAGATAGTGTACATCTTCCAAGATGGTTTTTCCCTTTTAAAATTGTTTTGGCTTTTCTAGGTCCTTTGTATTTCTGTAAAATTTTCAGAAATAGCTTGTTAATTTCTTTAAAAAAAAATCCCTGCTGGGATTTTTCACATAGACTACATTTAACCTATGGTTCAATTTGGGGAAAACTGACATCTCAACAACTGAGCCTTCCAATCCACAAACATAATATATCTTACCACTTATTTAAGTCTCCTTTACCTTCTTTCAGCAATGTCTTCTAATTTTAAGAATACAGATTTTTGCATAACTTTCACTGAATCTGTTCTTAAGTGTTTTTTATGCTATTGTAAATGGAATAAAAAATCATTGCTAGTGTATGGAAATAGAATTAATTTTTATTCAGCTTTGGTAATTTGTGTCTTTAAAGTAATTTGTATATTTCACTTTGGTTATCAAATTTATTGGCATGAAGTGATAATATTCTCTTTTTATCCTTTTAATATCTGTAAGATCTACAGTAATGTCCCTCCTTTCATTCCTAATATTGGTAATTGGTGTCTTCTTTCATTTTTTTCTTGATCAGTTTATCTAGATGACTTCAATTATATCTGTCTTTTCAAAGAAACAACTATTGGCTTTACCACTTAAACCTTAAATATTTCTATTTCTTTGGTTTCAATTGGTATCTTTATTATTTCCTCCCTTCTACTTGCTTTGGGTGTGATTTATTCTTCTTTTGTTGTATCTTCAAGCAGAAACTTGGATTATTGATTTGAGACATTTCTTTTTTTTAATTTTATTTAATTGAGCTATAGTCAGTTTACAATGTTGTGTCAATTTCCAGTGTAGAATACAATTTTTCAGTTATACATGAACATACATATATTCATTGTTGCATACTTTTTCACCATGAACTACCACAAGATCTTGTATATATTTCCCTATGCTATACAGTAAAATCTTATTTATCTATTCTATATATACCTGTCAGTATCTACAAATTTTGAACTCCCAGTCTGTCCTTTCCAATCCCCCTCCCCTCTTGGCAACCACAAGTTTATATTCTACGTCTATGAGTCTGTTTCTGTTTTGTATTTATGTTCATTTGTCCTTTTCTTTCTTTTACTTTTTTTTTTTTTTTAAGATTCCACATATGAGCAATCTCATACAGTATTTTTCTTTCTCTCTCTGGCTTACTTCACTTAGAATGACATTCTCCAGGGACATCCATGTTGCTGCAAATGGCATTTTGTTGTCATTTTTATGGCTGAATAGTATTCCATTGTATAAATATACCACATCTTCTTTATCCAGTCATCTGTTGATGGACATTTAGGCTGTTTCCATGTCTTGGCTATTGTAAATAGTGCTGCTATGAACACTGGGGTGCATGTGTCTTTTTGAAGTAGGGTTCCTTCTGGATATATGCCCAGGAGCGGGATTACTGGATCATATGGCAAGTGTATTCCTAGTCTTTTGAGGAATCTCCATACTGTTATCCACAGTGGCTGCACCAAACTGCATTCCCACCAGCAGTGTAGGAGGGTTCCCTTTTCTCCACAGTCTCTCCAGCAATTTTCATTTGTGAACTTTTGAATGATGGCCATTCTGACTGGTGTGAGGTGATACCTCACTGTAGTTTTGATTTGCAACATTTCTTTCTTTCTAATATAAGCAGGTAAAGGTATAAGTTTCCCTTGAAGTGTTGATTTAGCTGTACCCTACAAATTTTGATATGATTTTTTTTAACTTCAATTCAGTTCAAAATATTTTCTAATTTCTCTGTTATTTGTCTTTGATCTGTGGGTTATTTAGAAGTGTATGTTTCACTTCCAAGTATTTTGGGATTTTCCAATTATCTATTTGCTGTTGATTTCTAATTTAACTCTTTTGTGAATGAGGCAAATACTCTGTAAGATCCAATCCTTTTAAATTTGTTGAGACTTGTTTATTGCATAAATACAGTCTATCTTAGTGAATGTTTTGTGTGCAACTGAAAAGGATGTGCTTTCTGTTATTGTCTGATGAAGTGTTTTATAAGTGTCACTTAGGTCAAAGTGATTCATAGTGTTTTCAAATATATAATAATCTTACCAAAAACTTTTTTTCTACTTGTTCTATCAATTATTGAGGAGGTGTGTTAAAAAAGTCACCTGTAATTGTGGATTTATTCATTTATTTCTTTAGTTCTGTCAGTTTTTGTTTCATGTATTTTGAAGCTGTGTTACCAGGTGCATAAACATTTAGGATTGGTATGTTCTTTTGATGAATAGATCCTTTTAACAGAAAATGTCCATCTTTATTATTAACAACACTCCTTGTTTTATAGTCTACTTTTTCTATGTTAATATATACCTTATCTACCTTTTCTATTACTAATGTTTTCATGTTATATTTTTCTCACTCTTTTTCTTTTAACCTATCTGTGTTTTTATATTTAAAGCACATTTATATTTAAAGCACATATACAAACAGTATATACTTGGATCTTGCCTTTTTATTTAGTCTAAAAAAATCTCCTCCCTTTAATTGGCATGTATAAATCATTTATACAGTTAATGTAATTATATTGCTGAATTTAATTCTACTTTCTTGCTATTTGTTCAACCTGTTTTGTTGTCGTTGTTGTTTCCCTTTTCTTTTTGTTTCCTGCATTCTTTTGGATTGAGTATTATTTTTTGAATTTTATTTTATCTCCACTATTTGGTTTATTAACTGTAACTCTTTGTTGTACTTTGGTTGCTTAAGGATTAGCACTTTCTTGAACTCATCATATAACAGCATAAATTAATAATATACCTCTTCACATACAATGTAAGAACTTATCAATACTTTATATTCTACTAATCTCCATTTGTCTTCTATTGTTATTATATATTTTATATCTATACATTTTATAAATCTTATAATACTTTGCTATTCTTTTTACTGAAAACAGTTATCTTTTAAAGAAATTAAAAACTATATCTTCATTCTTAAACAAATTATCTCATGACTAGTGGAATGCCATGAGCTGACTGACTTAAATTTGAATATCTCAGTCAAGCACTACCCAGGGAGGATGAATTTATCCTTAGACCACTCAGACCTATAGAAGCATTAAACTAGGCATGCTTTCCCTGAAGAATATGGGGCTTGTAGGGAAGAAACACAAACATGAAGGGGAAAAAATGTGTTTTCAAGGGAAAAGGAAGTAACTGATGTGATCTAGGCAACCAACAATGGCCACTGGCTCAAGTTATTTTCTTACTGATTTTTAATGAGTCTGTTTCCACTGCTTGCTTTATTTATTTATTTATTTAAATACTTTTATTAAAATACATTTAATGTATAATATATAAGTTACAGGTATACAACATAATGATTCACAATTTTTAAAGATAATACTCCATTTATAGCTATTATAAATGGCTGCCATTCACTGGAAACTCACATAGACACTCTCTAAGCAGGACCAGTTTTGTATGATTTGATTGATTAGAAGATTTCATTGGTATGGTTTAATATTATTATTGTGTAATACCATGTCAGTACATTTGTATGTGGATTACTAGATAATTAATTTTATGGAATAGCAAGTAGAATCTCTCTGCTTTGCATAGCTCCTGGGAACCTAGGAAATATAGGACAAGTATTTTTACCATAAAGTTATATCAAGGAACTTGATTAAGTTGAAAATATTAAAATTGAGTTTTTACAATTGATGTAATCTATCACATCAACAGGATGAAAAAGAAAAATCACGTGATTTTATCAATGCAGAAAAAGCATTTGACAAAATCTATCACCTATTCAATAAAAACTCTCAGTAAAATATGAATAGAAGGAACTTCTTAATAAACTTAATAAAGAATATATACAAAAAGCCTAGAGCTAATATCACACTTAATGGTGAGAATCTCAAAGTTTTTCCACTAAAATCAGGTACAAGGTAAAGATACGCCCTCTCACCATTCCTTCAACATCATACTGAAAAAGCTAATGCAATAAGATTAGAAAAGGAAACAAGATGTATACAGATTGTGAAGGAGGAAATATAACTGTCTTTGTTCATAGATGATATGATCATCTATGTAGAAAATCCAAAACAATCAATTAAAAAAACCTTCCTAGAATTAGTGGTTATAGCAAGGTTGTAGAATACAATGATAGTATACAAAAATCAGTTGCTTTCCTATAAACCAGCAATGAACAAGTAGAATTTGAAATGAGAAACACAGTACTACTTACACTGGCACTCCCAAGAGTCAAATACTTAGGTATAAATCTAACAAAATATGTACAAGATCTATATAAAGAAAACTCTGATGAACAAAATCAAAGAAGAAATAAATAAACGGAGGGATTTTCCTTGTTCATGGATAGCAAAGCTCAATGGTGTCAATGTATCAGTTTTCCCCACTTTGATCTATAGATTCAATGCAATCCCAGTCCAAATCCTAGCAAGATATTTTGTGGATATTGACAAATTGATTATAAAGTTTATTTGGAGAGGCAGAATAACCAATACAATATTAAAGAAGAAGAAAAAAGTTGGAGAACTGACCTAACTTTATTTCAAGACTTACTATAAAGCTATAGTAGTTGAGACAGTGCAGTACTGGCGGAAGAATAGACAGAGATCAATGGAACAGAATAGACAGCCCAGAAATAGGCCTGCATGAATATAGCCAACTGATTTTTAACAAAGGAGCAATGCAATGGAACAAAGAAATTCTCTTCAACAAATGGTGCTGAAACGACTGGACATCCATATGCAAAAAACAAATATAGACACAGAACTTACGTCCTTCACAAAAATTAACTCAAAGTGGATCACAGTGCTAAATGTAAAATGCAAACTATAAAAACCCCTAGAAAGTGCCATAGGGGAAAAAACCCAGATAACCTTGGGCATCCTCATGGCTTTTTAGATACAACACCAAAGGCATGATCCATGGAATAAATAATTGATAATTTGGACTTCATTAAAATTGAGAACTTCTGTGAAAGACAATGTCAAGAGAATGGAAAGACAAACCACAAACTGGGAGAAAATATCTGCAAAAAACATCAGTAAAGAGCTGTGCTGCGTCCAGTGCAGCTTGGGACCGTGTCTGAGGACGGGCAACGCAAAACTTAAGAAACAAAGAGACAGAGTAAAGAGTAAAGATGGGACCAGGGGACTCAAGATCTTGTGGATCCAGAGTCCTGAAAGCCTGGTCGAGGTCATATTTATTAGGAGTATACAGCTCAAAAAAAATGCAATCAAAGAGGTGGGGCTTTAGATTTTCCATGCGATAAGCACTAAGTTCCACTTGCTGATTAACTGATTAATTTCAGGCCTATCCCTTCCAGGAACAATCACCCTCTTCCGGGGGTATGCAAAATTTCTTAACCTATCCTGTTATTGCCTCCGGGACATCTCGAGATAGCAAATATTTCCCCTGGGCTTAACTGCATGCTTTCATGCCAGAACAAAGTTCTATTAATGGATGATCTGGCTTTCCAGGACCATCCATTGTTTCACCCTAAGGAAATATCTGCCCTCCTTCATGTCCTTATGGTCAATGTCAGGATTGCTCACCCCAAATTTTCTTTAGCATAATACGTGCTATAGGTCATCTACTGCATAAAGCATTAAAACAAAGCAAGCAAGTGTGAATATAATATTTTAAGCTCATAGAAATTTAGGTGCAGCTTGTTTTCCAGCTGTTCATTTTCCAGTGGCTTGTTTTCTAGCAGCTTGTTTCCCAGCAGGGCTTTTATCCACAATATACAAAGAATTCTTAAAACTCAACAATAAGAAAATGAACAACCCAATTAAAAAATGGACCAAAGATCTTTACAGACATCTCACCAAAGCAGATAAATAGATAGCAAATAAGTGTATTAAAGATGATCCATATCATGTCATCAGGGGAATGTAAATTAAAGCAAAATGAGATACTACTACATAACTATTAGCATGGCCAAAATCTAGAACACTGACAACACCAAATGGTTGCAAGGATGTGGAGCAACAGGAACTCTCATTCATTGCTTTTGGAATGCAAAATTGTACAGCCACCTTGAAAGATAATTTGGCAGTTTCTTGCAAAACTGAACATTTTCTTACCATACAATCCAGCAATTTTGCTCTTTAGTTAAAATTTCAGTTACAAAGGAGTTGAAAACTTATGTTCACACAAAAACCTGTACATGGATGTTTATCGCAGGTTTATTCATAATTACCAAAACTTGGAAGCAATCAAGATGTCCTTCAGTAGATGAATGGATAAATGAACTGTAGTATACCTAGACAATAGAATATTTATTCAGTGCTAAAAAGAAATGAGCAATCAAGCCGTGAAAAGATATGGAGGAAATTTGAATGTATATTACTAAGTGAAAGAAAACCCTAACCCTAACCCATCAAACATTTTTTTTTCCTCTCACACTGATTCATTCAACTAATATTCATTGAGTACCTATTATGGTCCAAGTAACATGTTGTTAGGGGTTGGGATATACTGAAATATAATTCCTGGCCCCTGCTTTCCAGTCGGGACACAGATGGAGAAATAGATAAATTATAATATGATGTGATAAATGCCATAATAAAACTTAAACATGGGAATACATAAGAGACGTAGGGACATAAAACTTTGATCAGTCAAGAGCAGCAATATTTTAAAATGTGCAATTTGTTAAATCTTTAATAATAGATCACATTCTAAGTCAAGCTGACTGCAGGCATGTGAAAACTAAATTACTTTTCAGATGCAATATTTTTAAAGAATGAGTATTTGTAGTTAAGCTACAAACTTAAAATAAGTTATTAAAAATGTTTATCAGACTTGGCCTCTTCCAGTGTCAAATGCAATTTAACTGTTCAGAGCAGTTAATAGCAAGTCAAATAGTTCAAGCTCAGAGCGTGCTGAGGAGTGAAGAATTAGTTTTCCTTAATCTATCATCTGAAAAAGGAATTTTCCTGGAAAGATTTAGAACAGAGCTTTCATCAAGGTTGTGACAGTTCATATTTTACTCCTGAAAATATGCTGAATGAATAAAATATAAGAAAATCTGAACAACAGGCTTGTCTTCAAGAAATTTTACTGGCAACAACACAAATCCTGGACCTCATCATTCAGATGTCATTTCCTTGGTGAAGTCATCTGTGAACGCTGCAAAGACAGAATCCATTTACTCCTCGCCACATTTCTTTGACTCCCTGTGCTTCATCAGTTTCACAATTCTTTGTTGGCCTTTATTCTCAAGAATGTGAGGCAGGAAGACCACCTCCTCCTGCTGCAGACCAGGAGACAGGGAGGCTACTTAAAGATCTCACCATCAGCTGACAGCACAGGGCCTCAGAACAAGAGGAGGCTCTTAGCAAACCTGACAGTGAAGGAATGAGGTGTATGTGTCCATTAATTCCCCAACCAAGAAGCCCAGTAGTCTCAATCTTAATTCTATTCGGAGACTGAGCAGCTCAAGGACTTGCAGTGGTATGTGGACAGAAGTTCAGATGGCCTTAAGAGGGTTTAATTAATTAGACACTACTTTTTAGTTCCTGCTAATTAGAAAGAGCTGCCAAGAAGAATTAAAGTGCAATTTGTAACACATTCTGATTGCCCTTCCTCATGACCCTGCCTGAGCTAAAAGGTAAAGGGAAGAGGAAGACTTGGACCCGGGAGTGCAAAAGACAACTTGCAAATGGCCTTGGGTCCCAGCAGGGCCACAGAGGGGAATCACGGGGGCAGCGCCAGCTCAGGCGCTCAGGTGGAATGCTGAGGAGGTGGGTGGCGAGCAGGGTCGGGGTGGGAGGGCAGGGAGGCTGCGAAGGACGCGGAGAGGGCTGGGGCGCACTGAGGGAGGCAGGGCTGCTGCCTAGCCCACCCTGGGCTACATGGACTTCCACAGCCTGGAGCTGAGGGCAGGTTTCCAAATCGCCTAGACTTGGGGCCCACAAGTTCTGCGTGGGGTCGGGTGAAGTGTGAGGTTGAAGCTGACGATACTGTTCGCACCCCACCTGATCCCTGCCACCGGCATGTGAGGCGTGCAGGGCACTAACGACGGTTACTTCCACTTTACAGATGTGGAAAACGAAGGGTCACAGAGTGGAGTTTTGACTAAGGGTCTCCTGCAGATAGGTGGCTGACTGAGCCGTATAAACTGTCATATCCTGCGCTCTCACAACCCAGGGCTGGCCTCGCCCATTTCCCCGCCTGGCTCTATCGGCCACAAAGTGACGTTTCAACCTAGAGCCTTGCCCACCGGTCACCCGCTGCAGCCGCACTGCCCTCCCAGAGGAGCAGGAGTCGAAGAGAGACGCGAAAGTCGCAAAGGCAAGAAGCTGACACCTGGGTTAGGCCGGCAGGCGCCCAGAGCGGCGGCGAGAGCAGGAATGCGAGGAATGCTTTCTAAAGAAGCTCCGGGTTTTGCCTCCGCCAGATTTCTCTATCCTCTCTGTGCTTCCACCAGAATTGGATGGAACAGCCCCAAATGCATTTAAATAGTCTTGACAGCATAGCCCCCAAATTCGATGGGTGCTGGCGTTTTTCAAGGGTACCCTGGTGACCAGGATAGTCAACCCCGCACCAGGAAGCCCCGAATGTGAATTTACACCTAGGAATTGCAAAACCTCGGGTGCCCCTGATCCCTAGGGGGCGTTGGTCGGCCTCCCCTTTTCTCTTGTCCCCACCTCCAAGGGTACTACTGGCTTCTCGGGTCTTTTTCTCCGGCCCCTTGTTTTCCAGGCCCTGATTCTAAACGGAGAACTCGCACAATAGGATGGGTGGGCTTCCAAGGACGGCGAACAAGAGGCTCGGACATTCAATCATTTAACAAATATTGTTTCAGTTCGTGCCCCGCGCAGGGCAGTCAGAGTGGAATGGGACACTGGCCACAGATTCGTGGGGAGGTAGACGCATGAATAAAGGTGACAGGATGATATGCCGGGACAGGTATAAACAATTGGGGTCAGAACTCGATACTTAGCTGTGAAGGACTTCGTTAATAAAAGCCCTCAGGACAGAGCTGTCACTCTCTCCTGCGGTTTGGCCTCGTAGGCATAACTTGGGCTAGGAATCGCGCGCGAGTCACAGGCGGCTGGACCCACCCACTGTGTCCCTAGTTGCGCTCTCCAGTGGAACTTCCCTAGGAAGGGAGCTGAAGGCTCGAGTTCCGAGAGGCCGTGGCGCGCTAGGGGCCTTCCCGATCCCGCGTCTGCCCGCGTCACCCCTGCCGCCCCCACCTCGAGGGGCACAAGCCGGGGTCCTGCCCGACTCCAGCCGGGTGGGGTCGCAGCAGCCGCTCGCCTCCACTCGGCACCTCCCACCTCCTACTTCGCCCCTCCTCCCTCCCGGTGCGCGTCCTCCGCTGCCGGTTCAATCCCCGCCGGGACCCGGAGCGCGGCGGCCGGTCTGCGCCCTCGCTCCCCACGCCCTAGCATCCAAGACCCGGCCCGGGGCATCTGCGCGCCGCCGGCACCTCTCCGGGGCGACCGCGGCGGGCTAACTGGGCATGCTCAGAAGCGGAGCGGCCGGGCGCCGCGGGAGCCAAGCACATGCAGTCGCTGGGCCGAGCGCCCGCCGTCCAAGGGGGCGGCGCACATGCAGCGGCCCTCGCCGACGCCCGGGCCAGCCTGGGCAGGACGCGGGCCAGGATGGCCTCCCTCACGGCTTACGGTAACGGCGGGTGACCGTGGGCTCCCGAGGCGCCTGGGGCGGGAGGGGCTCGGGAGCCGTCCGACCACTCCGGGAAACTTCGGGTTCGGCTCTGGGGAGAGTCTGGAAGGGGAGCTGGCCGCAGCGTGCGCTGGCCTGGGGGGGCCGATGCTTTGTGGGGCGGGAGGCTGCCTGGAACCTGGGAAGGGGGCGTTTGTAAGGAGTCGGTGGCGAAGAAACACCTAAAATTTAGGTGTCTTCGAGCTTCGGGACTCCAGAAAAGAAAATTCCTTTCACTTCAAACCACCGAGGGGAAGGGATACGGGTGTGGAGCCCTTTTCTAGCAATGTGAGGCTTGGAGTTAGATCTGCGTTCAGTCAGTGCTTATCTTGTCCCTGATTGACCTTGGGCAAGTTATTTAAACTTTTCTGTTCTTGCATTTCTCCATCTTAAATTAGAGATGAGAACATCTCTCTGACAGATGCTATGGGGTTAAATTATATGCACGAAAATATGCTTTTAATACAAAAAAAAAATCAGCTTGGAAATAAAAGTTCCGTGGAAATAGAAGACATTGTTTCTCCCCTCCCACACTTTTTTTTTTGGTTGAAGAAATATGTTTATGTTTATTATTTTTAAGACATTTGCACAATTCTGAAGGAAAACAAAATCACAGTATGAAGGTTTTAGACTCAGCTAGAAATCCTAGCCGCTGGGGAAGCCAACAAGCCTTTTTTTTTTTATCAACGTTCCTGCTTGCGTGGAAAAAGCAATTCT
Source organism: Camelus bactrianus (assembly GCF_048773025.1). Lineage (NCBI taxonomy): Eukaryota > Metazoa > Chordata > Mammalia > Artiodactyla > Camelidae > Camelus > Camelus bactrianus. Next base: position 35,220,224 of record NC_133550.1, on the reverse strand, counting down.
TTTTAGTCCTTTATCAGAGATGCTGCCGAGGCATTATAGGAGGCAGAACCTCAAGTAGACCTCCCTCCTTACCCTGGCTTGCGATCAGTTGCAGTGATGACATCTAGTTTTGGCTTTTTAAACGCAGAGGTACCGAACAATGGTTGGGAAATGTTCTGCGGGGACATCTCCAAGCCAGGGATTGGTGGGAGGGAAATTGCTGCCCTTTGGCATGGAGGCTTCATTCTTCAGGCCAGTGATGTCCCCTGCTCATTTCCCCAAGGTTAAAAGGGTCAGTCTCTTTTGCTTGGGGTTTGAACTGTGTAAAATGATCACTCAGGTGGCTCTGAGGGTTAGCAGTTGATGCTTGGAAACCTAACAAATTGTGAGCAGATTACAAATTGCATACTAGTGGCCTATTTTATTATATTATTTATTTATTTATTTCTCAGAGCATTGTCTGCTGGGATTTGGGTTGTTCTTGCCCCTGCTGCACATTGAACACATAACGTTGTTCTTGGATTGCCGTCTGGGGATAATTCAACCTTCTGATTGTATTTTAGGCATACTCATTTGCAGAAGTGGTGAATACACTTGACAGCAAAGTGCACGTTAGTTTTTTGGTATGTAGTGATGTGACCCAAGACACAACAAGGTAAGTCAGTCCATCAGGGTTTTCAACCTAGTAAATGAGTTCAGAAAAAAACCAAAACTAGGCACAGTCAACGTATTCCTCATCTGCTGGATGCTGTAGAGATTATTATTATCTGATGAGAGTCTGGTCCAGCTCTGGAATCTTCCACATATCATCCTTCTGAAGATCAAACAGCTTAAAAAAAAAAGTCCCCTTTCAATTCTGTTGGATTTGGGTTTAGATGTCATGATGGGGGATGCCTGGAATTTAGAGGGTTCAATTTTTATATTCATTTGACTGATTTAATAAATGCCTTAGTCCTATCTTTAGCACAGGGGCTGCCAAGAGAATGAACAGTTATACTGTAAGACTGTGTGTTTTAGGTTCCTAAGAAGAGAGAGAAATTTGGCTTATGTATGCATTTCATTAGCAGCAGCCTCCAGTAAACCTCATTAGCTTCCCATCCAAATATGCATTTTTGATCCTCTGTTGGAACTTGCTTTTTCTGTATTTTGGCCTGAAGTTTTACTTTCAGGCAGCCATCTAGACACGTATCTTCCAGAAATGTGGAATGGAATTAGGTTAACAATAACTGTAGTGTGTCCTCTAATAAATATATGTTCAATGGATGATGCAATTTTTAAAATTCTGGATTTTTAATGCCTCACCTTGTCATACTCACCACTGATGTTTCTTTCCTTTCCTGGTCTAGGTCCTTAAGTGCTTTTAGCTCATTATGTAACCATGTGCATGAGACCAAAGATGGGTGACAAGAGAGAAATGGCTGGGACTTGATTCATTCTTGGCCATGCAAAAGAAGGCACAAGGGCCGTATCCCAGGGTGCACCAGGAAGGGACTTGTGGTTGGACCTGCCAGCCTGTCGTTGAGCTGTTAGTTTTGGATCTGAGGAGGCTTAATAAGGGCCCAAAGAGCTTATGGAGCACAGTGGGGGCTACTTCAGATAAGGAAAGCCTCTCTGAGGAGATATTTGAGCAAAGAGTTAAATGGTGGAAAGGAGTGAGCAATTTCATTATGTGCGGAAAGGGCACTCTTGGTAAAGGGAACAGTAAGTGCAAAGGCCTCAGGACAGGATGAGCTTGTTATGGTCAAGGCGAGCTGGAAGGTCAGTGTGGTGAGGGCAGAGAGACCAAGTGGAAGACAAGAAGAAAATGCAGTTAGAGCCAGTTTTGTTTACAACTGTTCTCCCCTCATTTTCCTCCTGCCTCTTAAATGGCTTCTTCTTTGTGGACTCCTCTGCCTGTTTACTTGCTGTTTGCCTGAGTTCTGTCCTTGACTTCATAATCTCACTCTCAGCCATTTGGATGACATTGATCAGACGTTTACCAAATGTGAGACAATGGCCCTGAGGGCAGAGTTAGTCTCTTAGCGGTAAGCCTGTAAACCGGGGTGACCAAGTTTTCTATGTTGTAAGTAGAAGTGTGGGCTGTGCTGAGACACAGTAATGGCACTTTATGCAAGTTAGCTCATTTAAATCTCACAACGACCTTTAAGAAATTAGTCCAATGTTAGCCCAATAGTCACTTGAAGATGTTGAGGCTCAGATAGGTTGAAGAATTTACTTAATCTCACCAGATGAGTGGGGAGCCTGAATACAGGCTAGGGAGTTTGGCTGTGGAGCCTGGGGGTGGGGGAAGTTAGGAAGAGGAAGAGAATATGCTCATTCAGGCATGGGCGGCTGTGTGGTTAATCCCAGGCAGAAGGCGTGGCTTGAGCAAAGACAGTGGATGACCAGAAGTTCAGGACTTCTGATTGGAAGTGGGTATAGGCGAGGGATGTAATGGGAGCTGAGCTGAACCATGCAGCATGGGAATGGGGCAAGACAAAGGGATGAGTGCCGAGGACATAGCTTCCCTCCTATCACTTTGTCTTTATTCAGGTGACTCCTGAATAGACATCACCAACTCAGAACTTCTTTCTTGTGTGTGCTGTGCTTGTAGCTGGCTTTGCAAACTCAACGTATCTGAAACAGAATTCCTCTTCCAGACCTGTGTCCTACAGAATAACTCCAGCCACTGAGCTCAGACTGTGTGAGGCTCTAGCCTGGACCCAGGAGTACCAAAATAAATGAGATCTCAGTCTTTCAAGATGGCAGGGTCAGCTGGAGGAGGTAGACTCTTAAAGAGAATTATAATGCAGTGTTGTGGGGGAGGGGCTGGGAGGATTGAGGGATAAGTCAGAGTTACCTGGAGCAGGAGGGCGTTCCAGGGAGGGGCAACAGCAGGAACAAAGGGGAAGGAGAGAGCTGGCAGGGGGCATAAAGGCAGCCGCTGGCTGCATGGTATTGGTGGAGCATGGCGTCTAAGACGGGGAGGTTGGCAGGGGCCAGTGTACTCTATCCAGTCCCCTAGGCTGGAATCCTGGGAGTCCTCTTTGAGGCATTCTTTACCAGAACATACCAACCGTGACCTTGGACAAACTAATTCATCCTCTGTGCCTCAATTTTCTTATCTGTAAAATGGGGTCGCTCTGAGGTTTAAAAGCAACCATACTTGTAAGAGCATCTGAGTGCTACATAGTGAGTACTCAGTAAGCACTCAGGCTGCCTCTCCCAGACCATATACTCTCAGCCACCAAGTCCCATTGATTCTTCTTTCTTTAAGTCTTTCTACTCTGTTTTCTCCCCTCCCTGTCCCCAGCCCTTACTAGTCGAGGCCACTGACACTGCCACCTCTGACTGCAGTAGCAGCCTCCCAGCGGTCTCCCTGCCCCTAGTCCCGGCCCCTTCCTGATCCCAGTTGTAAGCCTGATCCTGTTAGTCCTCTGCTCGAAGCTCTCCAAGGGCTCCCCTCTGCTTACAGGTCAAAGTCTAAGCTCCCTGGCTTGGCAAACAAGGCCCTTTGGGTGCTGACCATCCTTCTTTGCTGCTGCCCTGGGCCCCAGACTCCCACCTCCCAACCAGGTGTGGCTGATGGTGCCAGGTTTTCTCAGGTGTCTGGACCTTGGCCCACGCTCTGAAACACAGCCCCCTCCTCCTTTATGAGGCTCCCTCCCCTCTTCTGTGATCTCTCTGTCCTCCTGGTTCCTCACTTGGGAACTTTCAGGGTACTCCTCTCTCCAGCAGCTTTTTATTTGGTACTGTAGTGAGGACTTCCCTCTGTGGGCTGTAAAAATCCCAAAGGCCGAGGAAGACTGTATATCTTTGTTCCTGGTGCCTAGCCCAGCGCCTGGCTCGTCCTGGGGGAGTGGTCCTTGGCTGTCTGACTGACTGAAAGACTGACTAGACTCTAGCAGGGGACGGTACACTATGCACACATTTTTAAAACTTCATTTTTCTATTGCGAACAAGTCACATAACTTATACCCTTCAGAAAAATAGGAACGAACGAAAGAGCAAAAGCACTTTCACAGTACGTGGTGAAATCAGATTGATGTGTGCTGACTAACTGGAACTCACGCGTTAGCTACAAAAGATGTCCAAGCAGCTATTTGATGACTTGCCTTGTTTCCGCCCTCCACCAGCTGGCGTGCTTGTTATTATGCAATCCAGACACTCATGGTCAACCTCGATTAGGATCCTTTTTGATTAAGAAGCTGTGGCAAAGCATGTCCAGATTATACTTTGACATTCAGCCCTTCACACTTTGAAAGTTTCTTTCTAGGGTAAAATTTAAGTTTTACTTTGAACCGGTGAAGAAGCATTTTAATCTTTTCCTTTAAAGCAGTATGGTCTTTGTAATAGGCATGTGGATTTTTCTATTAGAACGCAGTCCCAGAGGTCCTTGGTAGTCTGCAGCTACCAAGGAAGTTTCTAGAATAAACAATTCAGTATATGTTTTGTGAGTGCTGACTATGTGTCAGGCACTGTTGTGGGTTCTGGAAGTAAAAACAAAGTCAAAAACTGTTTTCATGAGTCTTATATTGTAGTAATAAGGCATGGATCTTTATTTTCTGGAAAAAAAATTAGAATACAATGTAGGATTTTCATTACTGAATCAAATAGGTACAAGTAGGAAAGAAAGAAAGGCAAGGAAAGGCTTTTCTCTAATTGGAGTTCCTGAAAGGTCATTTCGTCACTGTGCCCACGAGAGTGGACTCAAAGGGAAGCTGAATAATGAGTATTAGGCCAGGTGTTTAAAACGCAGGAATGGTAATTAAAATAGTCAAAGGCTTCCTAGAGTCTTAGGCAAACATTTATTTTGCTTTCTGTGCATTAGGCAGAGCCAGGCTCTGTGGACACAAGGTGAATAAGGAATGGCCTTGCCCTCCAGGGGTTCGGGTCTCATTCGGGTACGGTGGGAGACAGAAGGGGGCCACTCCCAGTAGTCCTACAGCTGGTCCCTACCTTGCCTGCTCCCTGCGTGTCTCCTAGTGCTGTTGCAAAAACCACACGAAACGGCAAAGGCAAAAACTTTATGAAAACCTAGAAAGCCCTAGAGCAGTACAGGATACAGCACTCTGATGCGTTTATTGTCATCACTGTAGGAAAAGCTCTGTGGAGCGAAACACACTTTCTATGCTTTGATTAATTCATCAGCACCTTGCAGAGACCTCCCAAGGCTCCAGTTCTTACCTAGGGCCAGCCTGCATCTGTGGTACATGATGTGCACTCAGTATTTTTTAAATGAATGAATTTCAGTCATAATGTAAAGGTAGACTTTGAGGCCCAGGTTAGATGATGAGATACGGGTTACACAGCCAGGAGAAAAGAGTTGGCCTTGAATATTAACTTTTCTGTAAGCCCATAAAATATACAGCAAACTTGGAATAAATCACACCAGTATTTCTGAGGAATACACATGCATACATACACCCATCCACACATACACACACACATACACATACACCCCTCCATGCTATTTTGTTTTCTTCCTAGTGGGTTCTCTAGAACTTTTTTATAAACAATTTTAAGTGATGTACAAAAAAATCAGATGCAGTAGGCAGTTGTAGCTCACTCTATGCAATAAATATGTATTTTGTAAGTTAAATGTTATTTCCAGTACACTAGAGTAAGGTAGTAATTAAAGGCATGGTGAGGTTTTTTGTAAAGTCAGTGTTATGCATCGTTTATCTATTGATACTTCTTGAGTTTCATCTGTCTATATGTATAAGCATACTTCTAATATGTTTTTAAGGGTTTAATGAAAACATTTTCCTTTCCTTTTTTAATTTGTCCTTCCTTTCTCGTGGGTGAGGTGTTTCCCCAGGCTTTGTGGAGTATGGATTCCAGGGGAGGACTTTACCAGGGGCTGGAGACACTGGCACTACCTGGAAGTTTATTAGAAATGCAGTTGTCAGTTACATCTTAATAAAACTGAAAAAAATTGCAGAATTCCAGGCCCACCCCAGAGCTAGTAAATCAAGCTCTTCATTTTAACAGATGCAGGTGATTTGCCATCTCAAATTTTCTGCAGTTTCATTAAAATTTTCCTGGTGGATTTGTCAGTTTCTCCTTGTAGCTCTATTAATTTTTGCTTCATATATTTTGAGATTATTTTATCTCAGATAACTCAGATGTAACATTTTTGTTTCTTCCTGAAGAATTATACCGGAACCTTTCATCATTATTTATTGACCCTCCTTACCTTTAATAATGTTTTTTGTCTTATAACCCTTTAATCTAAAATTAACATAGCTACTCTAGCTTTATTTTGGTTAGTATTTGCTTGCTATATCTTTTTATATCTTGTACTGTCAACATTTCTGTGTCCTTATGTTTTAAGTGTTTTTCTTATAAATAGAATTTAGTTGGTTTTGTTTTGTTTTAGAAATCCATCTCACATTCTTTTAAATAGCAAAGTTAGAGTATTTACATGCCATTATACTAATGTATTTGAACTTAATTCTACCATTTTACTTAATTTTTTTTATAGTTTTTTTTGGGTGGGTAGAGATAATTAGGTTTATTTGTTTAATTTTCATTATTATTATTTTTTTCAATGGAGGTACCGGGGATTGAATGCAGGACCTTGTGCATGTGTATGCTAAGCATGCGCTCTGCCACTTGAGCTATACCCTCCCCTCTACCGTTTTACTTTGAATTTTCTCTTTGTCTTTTTTTTTTTTTTTCCCTATGCTTTATTCTCATTTATTTCCTTTATCTCAGTTGAATTTTTTTGTTAAATCCACTCTCCCATTCTTCCCCGCCATCTGTCTCCCACCCTCTCCAACACAGCAAACTGGTTTGGAAATATAGTTTATTTCTGTTATTTTAATAATTGCCTTTCTACTTTTACTTAAATCTTACTTAACAAATTTACACGTATTCATTACATTTTGTTTCACTAACTCTAAATTTAGTGTTAACCTCTCCCCTGAATAATACCTTGACTTTGGGCACCCAGATCCAGGCTTGTATACTGTCATTGTTTTGTATTTTTAGTTATATTTCTTTAAAAACATTCCCAAATTAGACATGATAATTATCATTTCATATTGACAATTTTTATTTAGATTTGCCTACCTGTTTACTAGAATTCTGCATTCAGTGGAAAGACATAAATAGACATGATACCTGCTTTTTTTTGCTGTGGTTAAGATGAAAGACAGGTTGAATGTTGAGGTGGGCCTGATTATCCTTAGTTGGAAGATCATCCTGTTTATGAGTGTACCCAAAATAATTTGAGACAAAGGAAATTGGGCTAATTTTGTCACATGTTCTGTTAAGTGGGCCTCTGAAAACAGAAGTCACGAGGTGATGTCTGTCTCATTCCCTATAAAGCCTCATCAGACAAATGACTGTCAAAGAGGTAGCACCAGATACAGCAGGAATCCACCTAACCCTGCTTACAGTATTAATCTGGCCTCCTTCTGTCTTTGCCTCTGTCCTCAAATATTGGTCTCGTGTGAGACTTACCTGGGTTTTAATTCCAGCTTTGTGACTTCCCAGAAGTGGGACTGGGCAAGTTCCCTAATTTTGTGAGCCTCTAGTTCCTCATCAGGATAGTGGAATAATCAGACCTACCTTAAAAGAGTTGTTTTTGGAGCTCAGACGAAATAATGATGTAAAGGAAATAACGAATGGTTAGCCTAGTGCTTGGCAAGGAGTAAGTACTCAGTAGCTATTATTGTATGACTCCACCGACATCTAAGTATCTTAGACATTTTTTTCTGCAGGATTTGCATTTCTAATTTGCCCTACCATGATTTCTGCCCCTCTTTATTTCTTTAAAAAAAAGTATTGTACATACAGACAGATGGGCAAGACAAATTTATAATTTAACGAATAATTATAAAATGAACACTGTGTGACCACCACCTCGGTCAAGAACAGGACATTCCCAGCACCAGAGGACCCAACGCCACTCCCGTGCTTTTTCACAATTCAAACTGCTTTCTTTCTCACCAAATGCAATGACCATGCTGATTTTGTGCTAATTATTTTGTTACTTTTCTTTACTGTTGTACCATCTATGTATGCATCTGTAAACAATATAATTTAATTTGGTTGTTGAACTTTTCATAAATAGAATCCTGTATCATTTGGGTGTTGCGTCTTTTGTTAAAGGTTATGTTTGTGAGATTCATCCATAGTATTTTGTGTAACTTTGCTTCATTCATTTTTCTTTGCTGTAGGGGATTCCGTTTTATGGATATCCTTGTTCTTTTTAAGTATAAAATAAAAATAGTAGCTGACACTAGTTGGACACTTTCTATGTACTACTTTCTAAGATAGGTGCCTGTATTATTCCTACTGTACATACAAAGTAACAGAGCCACATGGAGATAAGAGTTAGAACCAGGTATCTAATCTACTGCCTCCAGAACTCACAAAGTTTATTAACCTCATTCATAGTCTCAAGTTTTCCCACTAGTTTCCTGATTTTGTTTATTTAACTGCAGGTGGTTCCTAAAGGGTCAAATGGATAGTTAAGCCCTCCCACAAAATTTAGCATTTTTGTCTAATTCTTATATAGGAAAACACCTTCCTTTACAGTCACTTTGCACCAAAACTGCAACAGGTCTTGGTACTTTTGCTCCTTGAGCCTTTGCAAAATATTCCCACCCAAACTATGCCCTAGTTTTACCATTTAGATTCGATTCAAATTTCAGTAGTTTTCCTGATCACAGCCTCTTCCCAGGAATTCACTCTTAATTCAGGCATTCTGCTTCTTTGCTGATGAGTTGTTTCTCAGTATGCTTTTGTCCTTCATTCCTGTTCTCTTCTCTCCATTCATAGCCATTTCTGCAGTGTCCATCTCTCCCTTCACTCCCATCCCCCACCTTTGATGCCAGTGACCTTGTCCCTTGGAAGTCTCCTCCCTTCCAAAATCTTTTAAGGACAGATCATTAGTGAAGCGTTTTTTAAAAAAATTAGGAATGACAACTTTAGAGTAGTTAAATGTGTTTTAGGTCCTGGGTTGTGTTGATTCAGCTGATTCCACAAATATATACCGAATTACTTGCTAACTATGCATTTTGTATAGCTGATTTATTTTCGTTAACCATACCTGGTCCTCTTCCTCCTCCCCACCCCCAGCCCAGAAAAAGTGAAATAAGCATTATTGTCACCCTTTTCAGATAGAAAAACGAATACTAAAGGAAGTCAACAGCTCGACCAAGTTCAAAGAGTTGAGGTGCAGCGAAGCTGGGCCTTTAGAACCCCGGGTCGGCTGACTACCAGCCCAGGGCTCTCTCTGATCTTGGCAACCTCTACTTGAAGTTATAACTAATAGGAAAGGCAAATGGTCATTCTTTTGTTCTTTCTTTAATCTCATGCGTTCCTTTGTTCTTTCTTTCAACCGGTGAACATATAGGCATAGCGCTAAGCTGTGGAAATAACAAATTGCATTACATGTGGATCTGCCCCTTGAATGCACATGGTTTGGGATACCTGTAGACCAGTCCAGTCGCACATGCGCAGTGCTGTTGGAGGGAGTGTTTCTTGGTCAGGACGCACCCTAGAGATGGACATTGTCTGGGAATGTTTCTTAGAAGAGGAGTTGGCCACAGGCACTTACTCAAATTATTTTTCCTACATTAAAAATAGTTTTAAAATTTTTTTTTAGCATTTTACCTCCCCATTTGTGGACCTCCAGTGGCCTTGATGTGGCCTCTGTGGGCCACCATTCCTTCTGGCCCCTCTAGCTCACCGCCTGTTTTTGTCAGTACTTGCCAGCTGCTTTGTGACCACAAGCACATCCACACACCCCGCGATGACTCCCAACTCCTGCCCTCTCTCTCTGGGTACCTGCTGTTCTTTCTTCCCAGGATGTTCATCTACAAAGCCGTCTTCACTAACGATCTGCATTGCTCTCTCCTTAAAATATGACTCAGTATGTTTCTAGAAACACTTTCTCTTGCATACATTTGACTAATTGCTAATTATTTCTTTTCCCCAGACCTAAAATTTTCATCATTATAAATCAGATTTATAAATCAAAGTTTTCTTGGTATCACATACCATATAATATTCAGAAATTTCCTTAGGTCTGTTTTGTAGCCATTCTTACAGCTCTTCCTCTCTAACCTGTAGTGTTTTATATTAAACAAAATATATTTATTTTGATGTTTTAAAATCACTTAGTTGTGCCCTACGGTTTTCATAAGCCATTTGAAACAGTTCTGACCCGGATTTGCGCTCTGTTCAGCCACATGCTGTGGTGTAACCATGAGCAAGGTGCTCGGCCTCCTGGAGTCTCAGCTTTTCCATCAGAGATGTGGGGTGAGGCCTGCCCTGTTCCACCTCCAACATGACGCTGCTGAAAATGCGAAGACGCCATGTAAATGTGAGGTTTTGGTTTCTTTGCCCCCTCTGCCTAAAGCACGGTCTGTTCATGGTACCGAGGACTTCAATGCAGCGCACTTTACTGTTACCTGAAAGGGAATTGCTTCTCTGTCTCCACTGCTGCTCCTCCTAGGGTTTGGCTACCACCACCTCTCATCAGGATGACCATACGGCCTCATAAAGGAGTCTTTCTGCCTCTCCTTTTGCCCTCCTCCTGTCTGTTCTCCTCACTGCCTCAGAATGGTCTTCCTGAAATGAAAATGGGATCCTGCTCTCTTAGCAAAATCCAAACTTGTTAACGAAGTCCTGCCGAAGTCCTGCCGCTGCTCACCTCTCTTTTACTGTGCTCAGCTGCTAACTCATGAAGCTGAGGCTTCTGAGCCTCCAAACATGATGATAGCACTCTGCCTGGATCTTTCCCCTCAACATCCTCCTTTGGCCTACTTGGATAGTACCCACCTTTTAGTTTTTAGTTCAGATGTCACTTCCTCCAGGAAGCCTTACCTGATACGCTCTGGTCTGGATCAGGTGTTTTCTCAGCTGCCCCTGCAGCCCTCCCCCAGCACCATCCCCTCATAAAAATAATGGTGACACCAAACTGAAATTGCCCATGTGATAGTCTGGGTTGCTTGTTCAAATGTCCCAAGTGCCTGGCACCTGGCATTCCCTAAGTGTCAGTGAATGAACCGATGAATGAGTGCAAGATGCCCTGACACAGTCAGCTGGTTTATTTACCAGCAGTTATTTATTTGCTTTGTGTTTACCAGGAAATAATTAACCTTCTCTTTTTATTTTTTTAACAGACAAAGATATAAGCAGTGGGAGTTATAACCTTTCCTCTGCAACAACGGGCAGCTACTACAGTTGTGTCAGCCAGATCACCATAGGTGAGCAGTTGTGCCACTTTTAAATAAAAATTGTTATTGACGCTAAAGGTTGGAGGTTGGGGGATAAGGAAGGAGTGAGTAGAAAATGTAAGCACATCAATTTTATTTTCAGTATCAAGGCAATTACTTGTGGACTCACCTTGCTGGGGCGCCCTCTGGTGGATCCTTATTGCGCTTCCATAGAAATGGCTGGAGGAAACGTGGTCCAGAGAGATTTAAAAAAGAACCAAAAGGGTTTCCCAACTTTCCGTCATTTGCTTTAACTCTTTCATGTGTGTATAACATAGGTTATTATGTACTTAATATGAAAACTGACTTTTACGGACTTATTTTCATCGATTTTAGTTTCATCTGTTTTAAAAAGAAATTTTACATCACAGATGCAAAGGTAATGCAGACATACACACAATAACAACAGATCGGTGTTACTGGATGCAAGCTATGCTTTGAGGAACCTGTGTGTGCCAGCTGTCCTGTTCCCTGACTTCTCAAAAATAAAATCTTATGTCATAGCGCGTGGCCTCCTCGGAAATTTGAAGCCTGCGGTTTGGGGCAGGTGGTTCTCTCCCTCCCCTCCTGGGTGAGGGCCCTCCAGCAGGAGACAGTAGGGCACTGGCAGAGCATAATGTGCTCACCCAGCACTCTCTCCTAGCTGCCTTCCTACTGACCCTTATGTGTTTATTTTGGTCAAAAAAGGAAGAGTGACCCTCATTATTTTCCTGCTTGCTAAAGCTTTCCTCTCCTTTTTACTTCCTTTCAAAATTTTCTTGCTTTCAGAGTCTTGGCCACTGACTTAGAAGAAGAAAGAATAATGATAATATGTGCAGCTAATGTTTATTTTGCACCTTTCATTTGCCCGCTGCTCTGGGCCCAAGGTGTACATTATTTTACTTAATTGGGACCCTGTGAGGAGGGTACTGTTATTTCTCCATCTTACTGCTGAGGAAGCTTGCTCTTTGCCACCCAGCCAGAAATGAATGTGCCCAGGATTTCAGTCCAAGTCTGTTTGACGCTGAAGCTCATGCTCTGAAACATGATGTCATGGTTTCTGACTCAGGCAGTGTGGACCTCTGTAACAAGAAGTAATAATTAAGAGCCTCTAAAATGGATTTAAATTATTTTTATTATAAGGATACCTAAGTATGCTCAAACATAAAACTAAATATAGACACTTTATATTTCAAATAGCCATAAAGATCAAATCAATTTTATAAGTAAAATTTAAAACACTGAGAAGCAAAACAACAACAACAAATCTACCACATTAATTTGAGAAGATGAGCATTGTTATTTTGCTGAAATGTAGTCACTGCTTGTAATGCAGCGTGGTCCTGACTGCAGCAGCGAAGGTCCTTTGCACTGAGCTCAGTGCAGCTTTACTACCAGGTATTTACAGTAACTCTGCTGGGCCACCAGCTCTCTGTTCAACCCACGCTGAAATCTTTGTTAACACTCATTCAGGTGAGGTTATTGGGTCTTTATTTGGTTCAAATGCCCATTGATGTACCCATCTCTTTCCTTTTGTCATTAAGTGTATCGACTGGTGCCAATTTGATAGAAACACAAAAAACAAACTCAGGCACTAAAACTAAGTGGCAGAATTTGATCCAAAGTATGCACATATTAATTTTTAAATGATTAAATTCACTTTTAAATGAAAAATGAAAACAACTTAAAGGTCCTTGTTCATGGACCCTGGTTTGAAAACACTAAATAACCTAAAATGGCATTCCTCAAGACTTTTGTTAAGTCCTGAGAGGTCATTTAGGATTCAGAGTACGAGGGTGACAAGATGAACGCATGGATGGAAGAAGGTTATTTTGGTGGTGAACAGGATAGATTTCATGTGGGAGAATCTGGTGTCATAATAGAGTGAGTGACTGTGACTGTACTCTTGGCATGTGACAATAATGAACTGGGAAGTGGGGTAGAGAGGCATGTCTGGAGGGAGGGGCATGGAAGAGCCAGCAGGACTAGTCATTGACTGGATGTGGAGAAAGATACGTGTGCCCCGAGACTTCGAGTCCAGGTGACAGGGAGGCTGAGCTATTCCTAGAAATACAGAAGTCATGAAGAGGAGTTGATGGCTCTAGGTTAGATGTGCTGGTTTTGAAGTGACCATGAGAGCCACCCCGCAACTCAGAATGACCCATAGGAAACTGGAGACATGGAAAGAATGGGCAGAAGATGGAGGTATTGGCATTCTCTGCACAGAGAAGTTGGTTGAGTCTTTGGAAGAGGATGAGATTAAGAGTGGGAGTTCGTACATTGAGCATGTGGAGGGTCAAAGACAAGTCTCTGGGGGAAGAACAATTAGGACAGAAATAATGACGGTGGCAGGAAGGCCAAGCCCCGAGAATTTCTAGGAAGGGACTGAGGAAGGTTAAAGTTAAAAGTCTGCCCTGATGACATCCCTGAGAGTCATGTCCCTGGAAGGTGGGAGCCCTGCTTCTACCCCTCTCCCCACCTGTGTCAGGATGGTAGAGGAGGGACAGTGAGTAGGCTGCCAATGTGACATTCCTATTGCTTGCCTCTTGGATACCAGCTGTTCCCCTGGATAGTTGGATAACTAACCAACCAAAATCCTTTGACCTCATTGTTACTTTTAAATTTAGGCTGATCCATTTCTATTCCAGCATAATTATGCAGATCTCATAGCTCATTTGTATCAATAACATGAATTAATATATTTGCTAATGAACTCCATTGCTGGACTAAATGATGCAGTAATTCCCTAAACTAAAAAAGCAAAAAAACAGCAAAAAGCAACAAAAAAAAACCACGCTTCTTAGCTATGTGAACAATATATTTTCAAAATTAAGTATATATAATAAATCAGCTATCATTTTATAAAAGAAATGGTAAAACACGGAAGAGTTCAGAGTTCCTTGGGACTTTTAAGGCGAATGCTTCCACTGTATATGATATAGATTACACACTCTCTTCTGTGTAATGACTCCCCAGGAGCTTGGGACTATGGAAAGAAAAGAGGCATTTATGCAAGTTTCTGGATAAAACAAGGTGAGGGAAAACATGGTCCTGTGATTATTCTCCTTGTAAAAGTATTCTCTGGTGTAAACAGATGGTAAAATAAATTTTCAGATTTTTAATAATAACATCATGGAGCATCAATTTAAATGGAACATTCTGGAATTTCATTTCTACGGAGTAGTATACTTCTAGGAGCTGTGGGAAATCCAAATGTATTGATCACAAAATAAACACATTTGCATCTGAGGTTTAGTCCAGCAAACACGATCGGGGCCAGTCCTGGGGTCAGTGCGCTCAGTTCAGTCGGCCACTGAGGCTCTGGCTCCGCTGCAGTTCTGAACATTGAGAATTTGTGTTCTCCATGGTTGTCTTCAGAGGCTCCATCGCCCTCACCCAGGAAAGGGTCACTCACCTCCCTGCATTCCACTTAGTCACCTTTTAGGAAGGTGACCGACCAAGAAGTGTTCAGATAGTCCAGTCAGCAGATTCTCAAGTGTGTAAGCATTTCCCCTTCCTTGTGCATCCGGGTCCATCGAGATCCTCTATGAAAAGTTGTTCAGAAAGGAATAAATGACCTGAGGGCAATTTGAGGAAACAGACCCTGATTCCAGCTCCCAGAATCCCTCTTGTTGCCTGCTCTCTTGGTGAGGCAGGATGGCTCAGAGGACCAGAGCACCCATGCTGTCGTCGGTGAGCCTGGGCTTGAATCCTGCCTGTTACCTCTGTGTAGTTATTGACCTTGGGGAAGTGATAATGCCCCTTAGTCTTGGTTCCCTCATCTGTCAAATGGGAATATTAGTACCTTCCTGACAGGGTTATTGTGAGGTTTAAATAAGATGGTGCTGGTAGATGCCTTAGCACAGTGCCAGTAAGTGTTAGACAGTGTTGTAACTTTTAGTGGTTTCACTATTTTATGGCAATGAAGTAGACTGTTTATTGCTGAGCGTCAGCCGTGGCTTCAATGAAGATGATTACTAGATTTACAACTCTGGTCCCAGGTCTCTTGATCCTCATTTCCATTTTGGAGCCAGATCTGTGCTTAAATTCTGCCTCTGGCACTTACTGGCTGCTTGACTGAGGGTAAGTTGAGGTCCAGGTTCCTCATCTGTGAAACTGAAATAGTAATAGCCCCTTTGTACGGTTGCTGTGAGAATTACGGTCACTTATGCAAGGTATCTAGTACATCGTAAGCCTTCAGTAATTTTTTTCATTATGAACACAAGTCTTATCTCCTTCATTGGAATCTGAGCTCCTTAAAGGCAAACACTAGGCACCTAGCACATAGTACGTGCTTAATAAACATATATTGACTAGTTAACAAGATTCATCAAGTGTGACAATTCCTGCCTATTTATTAGTAACATGCATCCTTACCTCAAGTGGTGCTTGATTTGACTCACAGCTAAGACTTTTGGGAAACACAAAAAGCAATATGGTATAAGGCTTTGATCGCTGCTTCTGACCTTATGTATTTGTCTTGCCAGGTTACGATGCTGCTGGGCCTGTTGCAATTGGGCTCACTCACTGGAAAAATCCATATGCACAAGGCAGACCCACCCTCCCATCAGATCTGCCTTTCTTCGTCCCCAAAGATGCAGGCATCCCGGTGTATCACCGATCCCTCACTTGCAGGACTGAGCTGGCCACGCCTTTGTCTTGTCCAGCCTCTCTGTCCATCACTCCAGTGCCTTCTTACAGCAGCAGCAGCCAGGAAACCCTGAGCCAGGACACTACAGGTAACAGTGTTGGCTTCCTGGTGGAGGTTCGGGACTCGTGGTTAAAGGTTCCTTCATGCATTTGCCTGCTGAACGGATTGTATTTGCATTTCTGCTTGTGTGATTCTCTGGACCCAAAAATTCACCTCTATTCACTGGCCTTTAATAGCTTGGCTATACCAGAAGGAAGGTTAGATGCATTTAGGAATATCTGACCTAAGCGTTCTATTGGGTAAAATGTCATCTGGAAATTGACTCTGAGTCAGAATTCCAAGTTTTGTCATATGACTTTTTGTTTAATTTCTTTAATCCTCTATTTAGTGACAAGGCATCTATCTTGGATTGAACCTCCCTCAGGTACTGACAAAACATGGTGCTGCAACAGTTTGTTCTGTGTCAGGGGTCTACGAACTGCTGCCAGTGGGACAGATCTTGGCTGCCACCTGCTTTTGTTCAGCCCAAGAACTAAAATTAGGTTTTACTTTTTTCAAATGGTTGGTATCTTAGTTTGTTCTGGCTGCTATAACAAAATACCACAGACCAGGTGGGTTATCAGGAACAGAAATTTATTTCTCATAGTTCTGAAGACTGAAGATTTGAGATCAGAGTGCCACCAAAGTTAGATGAGGGCCCTTTTTTGGGGGGTGCAGACCTCTCATAGCATCCTCACGTGGCAGGCAGGACTAGGGTCTCTGTGGGGTCTTTTTAATATGAACACTGATTCCATTCATGAGGGCTCCACCTTCATGACCTAAGTACCACCTAAGGGCTTCCTGCTCCTAATACCATCACATTAGGCATTAGAGTTTCAAATGTGTGTGGGGGACACACACATTCAGACCATACAATTGGAAAAATTAAAAGAATAATAATATTTTGAGATGTGAACGTTATATGAAATTCACATTTCAGTGCTCATATATACAGTTTTATTGGGACACAACCACACTCATTTGTATACTTATGTATTGTCTGTGGTTGCTTTTACGTGAAAATGGCAGAGCTGAATAATTGGTATGGCCTGCAAAGCCTAAAACAGTTACTATTTGGCCCTTTGTAGAAAATGTTTGCTGATTGCTGATCTATGTGATCTTTGGCGGGGGTGGGAGAGGGGGTGGGGGTAGGGGTGGGAGGTGGTGGGGGAGGGAGGGCGGGGGGGTGTCTCATGGCTTAAACACTCAGGGCAAGAAAAATGCTTACAACATCTTGACTTAAAATTTGTAACTGACATTACACTTTAAGTGAATTGTGGAAAGCTTTGCAAAGGTAGCCAGTTAATTATTTTTATTTCTAAAGTTTGAGTTGGAGGTTTAAATTATGCAAAATCTATCTTGCCACGTTTTTTTTCCCCACAGATAGAGGGCTTAGAGATAATGGTTTAGTTGGACAAATCCAGTGTGTAATTCCTGTCCTGGAAATAAATCTCTGAAAGTTGACAATTCAACAGTCACAATGACACTCAACAATTCACAGGTGCTGCCACCTAGAGATGAGACACTGTGGTGCAGAAGTGCCAGATTATCAAAGGCAATCTGTAAAGCAGCAGATTGCAGACTCCACTAAATGTTCAGAATCCCCTCGGAACTGGTTAGAAATGAAGGTTCCTGGGCTCTAGCGCAGGGGATGCTGTGTGCATGACACAGAGCGAGCTCCAACAGTCTGCATCCTGCAGGCTGCCTCCTGGGATTTTGATTTCTGAGATTCGCGTACATGTCTTGGGGGACCTTCTCAAAAGTGTCTTTGGTTATGTGGTTGGATGATACTGCAGAGTGCTGGGGGACATTTTCATACCATTAGCTCTGCCAGGGCAAAGGTCACCATCTTTCTCGTTGTCCTGACTGAGGGTCAGTTGGAGAGTTGAAAAATCAGGATGCGAAGTATGAACATTTTCCGTAAGTTTGAAATCTCCTTGGTTTTGATGTTATCATGGATGAAAACCGACTCTGCTTGCTTAAAAAGTTTAGTAAAATCCGAAGTGAAGAAATAAAGTGCTGCTTTTGGCCCCAGTAGCTTTGAGGTTATGGCATTTCTTGGCAAAGAGGAGTGTGGAATGGCAGCTGTCAGATGAACATTTTATCACGTTTCTCTTTGAGTTGGCTTTTTTCTTTCTCTTTCTGTAGGGCAACATACTCAGAAGCAATCCAATTTTGGGAAGAGGTTTCTATTTTTAACTCGTAGGTTTTCAAAAACAAATTAAAAGCCCATATTTCTCTTCATTCCTAGGAACTTTCCATTAGCAATAAGATATTGAATTTTTCCAAGCAACTGTTTTTTAAAAAGAATTTGTATACTTACGAAGTAAGCCTGACACTCAAACAAGTATGTAGTATTTTATTATAGAAATTTATAGATGCTTTTGTAAGTCTCAGACATGATTATCTATAGGTTAATTATTATACTTAGTTGATTTCTTAGAGCAATTTATTGATTTTAATATCTGTTTTTATGTGAAAGCTTCCAGTTTCCTTTTTCTTTCTATTTTTTTAAATAAATTTAATTTATTATTTGTTTATGTTTTATTTTATTATTTATTCTGTTGCTAGTTTAAAGAAAACTCTAGGGTAAGATAAGTCAGTTCAACTATAGCGGAGTGTCCTATAAATTCCAAAATTTACCAGACATCCCTTCATATTTCTTTTTTCTTTTTTGGCAGGGAGGGGGTAATTAGGTTTATTTATTTATTTATTTTAATGGAGGTACTGGGGATTGAACCCAGGACCTCATGCATGCTAAGCACATGCTCTATCACTGAGCTATACCCTCCCTCCCCTTCTTGTTTCTAAGCTATCTTTCTTCTGCATAAACTGCTGGTCTGATGTAGAGGATCTTATAAGTTACAGGCTCAAATTACTTAATTAATATGCTATTAAAATACTACTAGTAGGTCTTAAATATGATATTATAAAAACATAACATAAAAATTTGTAAGTAAAAACATATTGAGTACAAAAGATGTTATTATTATTATTCCTTCAATTAAAAGAAGATGAATTTGAAAGAACCATAGGAGGAAAGTTTGCAAACTGTCCTCATTTGGGATAGTCTGTGTAGGTTTGATACCCAGTTTTTGATGATCAAGCTTTACAACTTTTGTCATCACCACCACACAACTTAACATTTTTGGTCACTCTCACCACCAACTAATTCTCTACCACTCTTTTCCATGGTATTCAGGTTCCAGCTGCTCTTATTAGACTGCAATATAATTTTCTTTGCATATGTCTGGCTAGCCTACTAGATGAAAAGTTCTCAAGTTGAGAATTAATGTCTTAATCATGTATTTGTTCGGTCAGTTTAGAGCCCAGCATATAGGAAGTATGTTTTTTATGACCAGTTAAACTGCAGATTAGACACAGTTAAATGAAAATTAGGCCTGGATGATAGATCTGAAGAAAGTACCCCAAATGCAGTATAGAGAGTTAGAAGACAGTAAAACAAGAAGGAGGAGGTTGAAATATAGAAGACAGAATGAGAAAGTCCAACATATGTTTAGTAGAAACCCTGTCTGGATTAAGAGAATAGAAAGAATGGAGAGAGATAGAATATTGCAAAAAAAAAAAAAAAAAGACAACCATGGAGGATTTCCCAGGATTGATGAGAGACACAACACTTTTGATTCAAGAAACGCAATGAATGCCAAGCAGAATAAGTAAAAATGAATCCACATATAAATACATTCTGGTGAGTCAGCAAAAATCAAAGAGAAAAATCTTAGAAATGTGAGGGAAAAAACAGATTTCCTGTAAATGAGAAACAAACTGAGGATAGACTTTCCAATAGTAATGACAGAGGCCAAAAGACAGTGGCTCGGTATCTTCAAAGTGCTGAAGGAAACCATGGTCAATTCAGAGTTCCACATGCAGCTGAATGATCATTGAAGAGGGAGGTCAGCACAAGAACATTTTTGGAAAAAGACTGAAAGTGTACCCAGTGCACACCTACTGCCAGAATGACTGAAAAGCCTACTTTAGAAAAGAAGGAACTTGAACCTAGAGGAAAGGCTAAGATGGAAACAATAATGAGAGGGGAGAAATAGTTTTAATTAAAAAGATCGCTCTAGAAGAATGGTTTTCAACCAGGGGTGATTTTATTTCATGGGATACATTTGGCAATGTCTGGAGGTATTTTTGGTTGACACAACTGGGCAGAAGGTATTGCAAATATCAGAAGGTATTGCAAATATCAAATATCAGAGGCCAGGAATGCTGCTAACCATCCTGCAAAGCACGTGACATGATCCCTTGTTCATTATTAATTCTTAATACTGCTTCTTCCCTTGGAGTTTCTCTTCCTATGTTGTACCTTGCCCTTGCAGTGGGCCCCCACCTTTATGGCACTTCCAGGTCTCTGCTCTCTCTGCTTTGTCTGGGGCTGTCCTTGATAAAGTATGTCTTTCACACTCTTGATTCTCCCTTTTCTATGTGTCTTCCTGTTTTTTGTGTGTGTGTCTTTTAACTCGTCCTAAATTGTATCTCATGCTGAACCTAGACCTTAAATCTGTTGAGAACCACTGATTTACACTAATTAAGTCCAGTCCTATTCTTTGGATTTCAGCTTAGTGGGAGTATCATTGAGATTGGGTTCCTGGGTTATAATGAGTTCTACCCTATATTTAACAAGAATCTTTTGCAAACTGTGCCCTAATCTAAAACATGGAGGGGATTTCTTTCTAAAGAGGGAGATTTCCCCTCTGAGAATCCAGGTAACACTTTTTGATATTTGCCCATCAGCCCCCATTATACAGTCCTCTGAAATTGTCCTCAATCAGAGCTCCTCCATTTGTGTTCAAGAGCAGTGGTAATTTTCCCACATCTGCATGCACAGGAATAAACATTAAGTCATCCCTTTTGCCTTGTGCTTTTCTTCCCCAGTCTCCTATGTCTCACAACCTTCACATAGTGGTCTCCTGGTAGAGCTTGGTTTTAGAAAGAGATTCTAAATGAATTCCATACATTTCTTTGTGGATTTTAAAGATGTTGCTCACTTTGAAAGGGCAGGGAGATGTGAAATGACTTTTCTTTGTTTCAGATCAATGATCATTTCCCAAAAGTCTGTCATGTCATTGGGAAGGAAGATGTTCGCTTATCTTTCTAGTGACCTTGTAGGGCATACCAGTGTCTCTCCGTGTGCGAACTCTGAAAACTTGAGCTATGCCTAAGTATGGTGGTGCTATGAATGTGCCTGACATGTAGAGTACTCGAGAAGAGGTACTCTTTTAATAGCATGATTCAGTTTCTTTCAACAAATTGTGACCAGATACATTGAGCGATGCCAAAGGAAAGAGAGAGGAGTTAAACTTCAGAACTAGGGTGCCACAAAAAGTCACCCTGCGACCTGAGCTACTGATGTGACTGGGAGATGAGAGTAATCTGACCCAGCTGGGAGACTGGCATGCTCCCTTTTAGAGATGCCCAGAGATGCTTGTTGACCTGCCCCTACCTGGGGCCAGCCAAAACATTTCTGCTTCAGTGTTAGCCCAGCTGAATTCATGGTACAGAGTAATGGAAGGACAGCTACCCTCTACGAAAAACAGGACAATACAAATTAGACACAGTTTCTAAACCATCATATCCACATGGGTTTCTCATAGACAACATAGAATTGGATCTTATGTTTTTATCCACTCTGACGATCTGTCTTTTAATTGATATAGTTAGACCATTCATATGTAAAGTGACTATTGATATAGTTGGATGAAGAGCTACCATTTTGTAACTGCTTTCTATTCATTGTGTATTGTTTGCTGTTCCTTCTTTCTTCCCTCTTTTTCTGCCTTCTCTAGTTTTAATTGAATTTTTTGTATGATTTTTAAAAGGGAATGATATCTACCCATTTCTCTGCCTTTGAAATTTTTTCCTCTTGTCAAAATGTCCCTGAAGGTTTATTTTAACTTTAATTATATATAATGGAATAAATTTCCTGGTAAGGTTTATATGGAATGTGGGTATTGTGGTTAACCTACTAACATTAGGAAGTTGTAATATGTAAAACCACTTGTCCTGGCTTTCTGGAAGGTAATGTGTGATTTTTCCAGAACACTGGCTGGGCAAATGATGTCACAGTAGAAGGGCAGGCAATTGAGTAGAGGTTGTTCGAGTGAGGGACTGGTGTTCCAAGCAGTGGGACAATGTGTGGAGGCTGATTCGAAGAGGTTGTGGGGTAAGTGTGTCCTTCACGCTCAAAATTGAGCACTGAGCACATTCTCCATAGGAATGTTGTTGCACGGGGTGGTTGGGTTCTCTGCTGTTCTGTGAGCTGACTGACATTTGTGAGCAGGCCCAGAATCTTAATCACCGTGTATCTACCACTTCTCTAAGAAGAAATCACGTTAGTTGGGGACCACCTGTCCTTTAGAACTAAGAGGAACGTTGGAAATGTTTATCTGACAAGAGAATAGGCTAAGAGAAATAAATCACTGACCTTTCTTCATGTTTCCCAACTTCCCCTTGTTCTCTTACGTTTGGCTATGTTGTTCTTTTCAGAATTCAAGCCCATGTCCCGTCATTTAATTTCTGATTCTAGAGCAGTCCTGTTAATCCCTTCTTCACGTGTGGTGGTTATTTAGCTTTAGACGATTGAAAGCATCAGTGAATCAGGGAATGATTAATGGCACCTGAGGACAAAGTCAATTAAACGATACAGCTATGAAGTTGCCTGAGGATTTCTGATATAAGAAACTGAAAAATCTTGATTTAAAGCTGTATTAAATCTGATTTGCAAAAAGTAATATATTTTAGAATCTAAAGGCGGTAAAGTGCTCCAATACAGTTATCCATTCACCCAGTAATCTGGATTCTTGCTCCTTGAAGTGTGGTCCTCAAGAGATAAGAGGGCCCAAACTGGGGATTAAGCAATATAGTCCAAAAGAGGAGGGTTGGAGGGACATTCTGGAGATAGCTTCAGTATGTCTTGGTGATTAATAGATGTGGTATGTGAGTGTGTGGATATTCCAAGTGGTTCCAGTAAACTTAAAATATAATACTGAAGCTTTGTAGTTTAGACGAGTTTCCTCAAACTTTGATGTGAATATAAATCACCTGGATATCTTGTTAAACTGTAGGTTCTCGTTTAGTAGATGGGGGTTGGGGAAAACATTCTGCGTTTCTAACAAGCTCCCATGTGATGCTTGTGGAGCTTGAAATTTAGTACGAGATGCAGATGACAATATTATACCAAAAAATATATGGTTACCAACAGGCCAGTGCTGTAAAGGAAAGGGATCTTCTTAAAGATCTTTGGAAATACATGTTTTATCAAAACATGCCTCTGAGTTCCCAGCACAGTGCTCTGTAAAAACATGTGCTTTACAACCAATTGTAAGTGGCAGGTCTGCTTATACCATGTTACGGGAAAATGATTGACCTGTGCGGTATGTGTTGTAACATGTTTCATATACATGGTTTAGATACAAAAAAAACCCCCCAACAACCATAGTACTGACTTGAGGGGGAGCTTGGTTAGCTTAGTTTGGGTTCCCTGGGAAATAGATTCTGAGCCAGAGATGCACATGAAGGAGTTTGCTGGGGAAAGACAGGTGTTCATGAGTGTATATGTGTGGGGGCAGGGAGGGGACGGGAGGGGGAGGAAGCAGGACTGGGCAGAGAGAGGATTTGGACTGTGATGCTGCAGCATCTCACAGGGAGATCTGGAGCTGGGGCGGCCTTCAGAACTGCCCCACAGTGGGGCTTGTATGCCCTCCCACCATTGCCTGGAGGCAGCCTGCTAGAGGGAAGAGGTATGACTTTGAGAGATCCTCTGGGAGGGCCAGGCCCAGAAGAGACTCAGCTGAGAGCCATCAGCACCAACACCTAGAGCAGCTGAGGCAGGGAGACCTGCGCTCTGCAGCCAACGCTGATCAGCTGACTGAGGGATTACGAGGCTATAAATGGGAGGGCAGGTTCGCCACACAGCCGACTTCTTGACTTCTGGACTTCTCGACCCACAGGTATGGTAAGTCTCTGCGGGCTTCCACCAGGGTAGGGAGGCGGTGACTGGCAACTTGCTTGTTGAGTGCTGAGTTGAAGTAGGTTAGGGTTTTTGAGACGTGGTTCATCAGAGTTCAGCCAGTGGGTTTGTGGACACCAGCTGATTTGTAAATCATTATGAAAGCCAGGACCAAGCAGAGGATCAGGGCTTTGAGTTCTGTGGCGAAAGAGGTCACACATCGGGGCAGACTTTCTAAGCACCTGCATTCAGGTTCAGCTTGTATTTCTCGCCGGCAAAGCGGCACCTAAAGGGTTAGGTAACGCCCTTCTGATGACTGTGTGTCTTATTAGGAGGGTGTAAGTTTGGAAATTTCATACAGCTTTTTTTTTTTTTTTTTAGGAAAATAAGGATACAGCTAATTTATGGTTGTAACTGGAGAAAGAATTACTTCCACTTTTTTCATCCGAGAGTGTGATTCATGTTCATTTATTCAACAGCTGCCCCATGAGTGGCCACTCTATGCCAAGCCCTGTGTTAGGTGCTGGGTACATTGTAGTGACCCAAACAGGGCTCCTTTCTCTCTGGAGTGACAGTGGAGAAGGCTGGTGGATGAAACACCTATTAAATAATCACACGAGTAAGAAAATCTGATGAGCTCAATGCAGGAAAACACTGTCAGGGATTCCGCGCGGGCGCTGCTGGCGGGGGAGCGGCGCGGCGGGCGGGCAGCCGGGCGGCGTGGGTGGTCCCGGGACTGGGATGCGCTGGGGGGCTCCCTGGAGGCGGTGTTGGCGGCTGCGCGGGACGGGCTAGCGCCGCGGTGCCGGAAGCCGGGAGCGGCCGAACCGCGCGCGGAGGCGGGAGCTGGAGCCCGAAAGCAACGCGCCGACCTTGGAGGCGCTGTGGGGCCCGGGCTCCATCAGAGAGGGCAGCCCCAACAAACAAAACCAAAACACTATCAGGGAGCATATCAAGAGGAGGTCTGCTTAGACGTGGAAACGGGTAGAAACCCAGAGTGAGACAGTGGATTGAGAGATCTCAAGGATGTGTTTGTTGGAGCAGGTGAAGACGATAGTGAGAACGTGGACCAAAGACCTGGCTTCTCTTCCAGGGTCAGCCGCTTATGATGGTACCTTCACACGAAGGACTTGACCTCTTTGAGCCTCGATTGCTTCATCTGTAAAATGATGCTGTTATGAGACTCAAAAGAGATGAAGTTAAAAAAAAAACCTTTTTATCCTAAAACGTGTGAAAGTGGCTCTTCCTACTAGTTACTCTGGCGGGATAATGCCTTCTCTCTTTTCCTACCTGTCTCCTCCTCATATCTACTGGGTTGGGCTTGAATGCTGAATTTAGTGAGTTGTAAAATGCTGTTCAGTTACCTTTTCTTAACTTGTGGCTTTCATCTCTTTGGGGAGCCATTACCTACAATAAGAAATAATTTCATATTGTGATCTACTGCTTCTTCCTCTCCTCTCTTTCACTCACATTTGAAAAAAAATGTTTCAGGAAATAATGCTTATCCTTATTTGTCATGTACTCTGATATTTCCCCAGAAAACTGGTAGTCATGATCCATTAAATTGATGCCATGGCCTACTAATGATTGCAACTGATAACTTGAACAGCATTGATCTAGGTAAGGTAGTACCTCAAGTGCTTCTGAAACCATATTAGGGTGACAGGGGTAATTTGTGTTTTTGGTGTGTGTGAGGTCTACTGTACAAGGGAAGTATTTCTTTCTGAAGACTGATTATTCATGTTCTTTAAAAATCATTTGACGCCTATGGCAAGGAGACTGTCTCCCAGTGCTGGTGCAGCTGTGGTCCCTGAGGTTCTCAGTGTTAAGTCAACAAAGAACTGTGGCAGAGGACCTTGTATCAGGTAACCATTACCGCAATAATACCACACCAAACAACCCCCAAAGCTCAGTGGCATACAACACTGAGCGTTCAGCACTGACCTGGGATTAGGTGGCTCTGCGGATCTTGCCTGGGCTCACCCAGTGTCTTGGAGTTGACTGGCTGTTGGCTGATTCAGGCTGACGGTGGCTGGAGTAACTGGGGTGAATCAGCTCTGTTCTACAAGTCTTTCATCCTCCAGTAGGCTAGTTCTGGCATGCGCTCATGCAAGAGAAAGCTTTTCATTCTGCTGGGAACATATTCAGCTGTTATCACATTGACCAAGCCGTGTCACATGGCTGAGCCAGAGTTAAGGATGGGGCAGAATGTCTCAGTGGGAGGACACTGCAAAGTTAATGGAAAAAATATGTGGAATTAGGGAAGGATAAAGAATTGAAGCCAACTCAGCCATAAAAGAGTGAAATAATACCATTTGCAGCAACATGGATGGACCTAACAATTATCATACTAAGTAGGTCAGACAGAGAAAGACAAAATCATATGATATCGCTTATATGTGGAGTATAAAAAAAAAAGAGACTAATGAACTTATTTACAAAACAGAAACAGACTCGAGACAAAAAACAAACTTTTAAAGGGGTGAGGGGGAGGGATAAATAAGGCATTTGGGATTAACAGATACGAACTACTGTATATAAAATAGACAGACAAAGTCCTATGGTAGAGCACAGGGAACTATATTCAATATCTTGTAATAACCTATAATGGAAAAGAATCTGAAAAAGAATATATGTATAATTGAATCACTTTGCTGTACCCCTGAACTAACACATTGTAAATCAACTATACATCAATTAAAAAAAAATTCCCCCCTCCCTGCAAAAAACAAAGCAAAGAATTGAAGCCAATGACAGTTTATCACAGCCTATCTCATACACCATCTCTCTGACTCAAAAGTGGCCCTTTTTGAAAGTAGTTCTCAGATCTGAGTCCTTGAAGCTATTTGCCTGGAAGGGACACCATGCTGTCCTCATATGGTGGTTAAATTATCTTCTTTTTACCTAAACTTCCATGTAAAGGCCCCATCTCTTCAATGTCGATCATCTTAAGAGAGTAGATGCTTGAGGACTGCCTGCCCTGCCAGCGTAGGAGGTATATCTGGACCTACCGGAATCCTAGTTGCGGGCATTATTTAGGTTAAGCCACAACCCACACTCTAGTTTTTAATTGCCATTTTCCCTAGTTCTTCCTAGAATATATTTATACCCTTGATGGTATTTTGAGTTCATTCATGAAGTTGGATATCTAAATGAGAGAGATTTTCATGAATAAAGCTAATAACAGTCTAGGTCAAAGTATTATCTTTTGTCTCAAATTTTCTGCCTAAGACTTAGCTCTGAATTTCTAGCCGTCTGGTCATCCCTACCTTCATGTTCCCACAAGCAGCTATCTAAACCACTGTTGTGTTTTCTGTGTCACCGTCCATCCTCCTCAGAATGAAGAGTCACCTTTAACCCCTCCCTCATTCACAGCCATTACCTATCAGTTGTTGTTCTCTGGGTGAATAATGGCTGGTATAGTTACTCACTCAGACACTGAGATTGTTCTTTGTTCATTTCCTTGGCCAAGATCTGTGCTAAGCACTGGGGATGTGACGGTGACTCAGACATGCCTTTTTGAAGCTCAGGATCTAGTCAAAGAGAATTGTCCACACATAACTCAAAATGTACAAATGTTGTGCTACGAATAAAGTGTTTTTTCAGTCCTTTCCTACATCTAGTTGCTCAGCAATTCTTCCTCATCCTGCCTCAGAAATGTACCTCAAATCTACCTCTTCATTCCTGTGGTCATTTGCCCTGCAGTGGATGAAAGCTTTCTACTCTTATGAGGGCTGGGGCAGGAGCCTCCCGGATGGCCTCCCCACCTGCCCTCTTTGCTAGCCTGTTTTCTCTTCCCTCAGCTACTTGCTGTCATTGACTAAGACATTGATCTCAACGTGACAGCCATTCCTTGGCTTGAAAACCATCAGTGTGTTTGGTGGTTCTACAATAAGTGAAATATAAAATTACCATATAACCCAGCAATTCTGCTTCTTGGTATATACCAGAAAAAATGGATAACAGGCGTCCAAACAAAAACTGGTTACACTAATGTTCATGAAGTACAATTCACAATAGCCTAAAGGTGGAAACAAACAAAATGTCCAGTCACTGATGAATGGATAAGCAAAATGCATGTGGAATATTTACTTAGAAAAAGGAATTAACTACCGGTATAAGCTAAAACATGCATGAACCTTAAACGATGTGCTAAATGAAAGAAGCTAGACATAAAAAGATATATACTGTATGATTCCATTTAAATGAAATATCCAGAATAGGCAAATCTACAGAGACAAAGCAGATGCGTGGTTGCCAGGGACTGGGGGAAGGGGAGAATGAGGAGAGACTGCTTAATGTGAATGTGGTTTCCTTTTGGAGTGATAATGTTCTGGAAGTGGAGAGTGGTATGGCTGTGAAACGTTATGAATATACTAAATGTTTCTAATGGTGAATCTTCTATTTTTACCACAGTAACATACATGTAAAACAAATTATCAGTGGTCCCTGACCAGTTGTAGTTTGAGTTCAAGTTTCACAGCATGTGGTTCAGGGCCCTCGTGGTCTAGCCCAGCCTGTCTTACTAGCTTTGCTCCTCCCAAGCATCCTATGAACCAGCCCTACCTGGTGTATTGTGACATCTCCTTGCCTTTGCTTATGCTGGACTCTCACTTGAAACATCCTGTTTTTCTTACTTTCTGCTTGATGAAATTTAAGATCTGGCTCAAATGCCATTCTTCTATGAGGGCTTACCCATGCTCCATGCTCCTTCCTCTGTGTTCCCATAGCACCTTACTCAGATAATTAACCACAGTGAGTCATAGTTGAGTGCACGAGTGCACGAGTGCAGGCAGGGAAAATGTGTGATTCAAATTTGAATCCCAATGGCCTTGCACAGTATGTGATAGTACTAGCTGATCAGTATTTATTGAATTAAATGGCTTGACTATTGTCTTGGTTCTGTTCTTAAAGTAAAGCTGTATCCCTAATCCTTAATTTAAAGCTCTCTGCAACAATCACTGTACTTTCATGGCTATCATCCTTGATTATCTTTATTTAATTGCTAGTAACTGACTTAACAGATTTCTTCCTCGTTTACTGGCTCCTGCTCAACTCGACTGTGGGCGTGTTTTCGACAGTTCCAGCATCACTCGCTTTCACCTGCCCTCACACTTCCTGACACTGCAGCTAATGTTCTACCTCCTTTCCCTGTGCAGAGATGTTCTTTGAAAACTTAACCATTTTCTTTGTTCTGGGGAAAATGTAACAGAGGGCAAGTGTCTTACTGTTTCATCAGAGGGTCGATTTGTCTTAAAATAGCATAGTTTGCAAAGAGGGTCAAAGTGATTAAAGCATCAGGAGAGCCTGGGTCGTTTCCCCCACTTAATCGCAAGTCAGGGCTGCTTCATGTATCATTATTTTCTCAAGAGTTAGATACTGTTTTCTCACTAAAGAAAATGCAATGAGAGAAGTTTAAAAGTGACATCTAAGTGATTTGGGGATATTTTACATTATTCGTCTGTACTGCTAGCAGTTTCTCCCAGTTTTATTGAGATGGTTGACATAACATTGTATTGGTTTAAGGTGTTACAGCATAATGATTTTATATATTTATATTTCGAAGTGCTTACCACAATAAATTTAGTTAACATTCATCAGTTTACAGTTACAAATTGTACAGTAGATATCTTTTTGAATTAGTTTTTTTTATTTGGATAAATACCAAGAAGTAGACTAGCTGGATCACATGGTAGTTCTATTTTGAATATTTTGAGGAAACTCGGTATGTTTTCTGTAGTGGCTGCACCAACTTATATTCTGATCAACAGGGCACAGGGGTTCACTTTTCTCCACATCTTCACCAAAACTTGTTATCTCTTATCTTTTTGGTGCTGTCTTACACCTGTTAGAATGGCCACCTCATTGTGGTTTTGACTTGCATTTCCCCCGTTAGTAATGCTGCACACCTTTTCATGTACTTGTTGGCCATTTGTTTGTTGTCTTTGCAGAACTGTCTATTCAGTTCCTCTGCTTATCTTTTTAATCAGATCTTTTCTATTGAGTTGTATGAGTTCTTTACATAGTTTGGATATTAATCCCTTCTCGGATATATCATTTGCAAATATTTTCTCCCATTCTGTATGTTGTCTTATTTTGTTGATGGTTTCCTTTGTGCAGAGTTTTATAAGTCGATGTGATCTCAGTTGTCTGTTCTTTGCTTTTGGTGTCAAATCCAAAAAAATCATTGCCAAGATGGATGTCAAGGAGCCCTGCTG
This sequence comes from Camelus bactrianus, assembly GCF_048773025.1. Classification (NCBI taxonomy): domain Eukaryota; kingdom Metazoa; phylum Chordata; class Mammalia; order Artiodactyla; family Camelidae; genus Camelus; species Camelus bactrianus. The sequence goes on along the minus strand of NC_133550.1, from coordinate 35,190,170 downwards.
TGTTTAAGAAATTTTATAGTTTGCATGGCTAGCCTTGAATTTCAGCATAGTATTGGGGTATTTCAACTCTTGGGAGATCGCTTCCTTGAAGCCCTTCAGGCCTTGACTTCTAACCCACTTCTGCTCTTCTCCCTCACTAGACCTTCTGTGTCCCTTAAATGGCAGTGTGACCACAGTCTGCGCTTTTCTCTTCCTCCATCTGCCCCTTCCTGGTTTGTAGCCACTACCCCTATTTCACCTGTGATCTGTATTCTGTATTTTAGGCCCAAATCTCCCCCTTGACCATTTCTGACTTCTTTCTAGGCATATCCCACAGGTACCCCAACTCGGGTTAACCAAAAGCCATCTTTTTACCCCAGTTTCATCTGTTCCTTCTGGGGTATTTTCTGTCTTGGTGAATGTACCTAGATGTACCTAGTTGTCCAAGTCAGATACCTTGAATAATCCTAGACTTTTCTGTCCTGCTCCCCACATCTGGGTAGTAAACTGTGTTGAATCTGTCTCCCTCTTAATCCCACTCTCCCTGCCTGGTTTCAAACCTTGTCACCTTTGTCTGGACCAATATTTTGTCACTGGTCTTCCTTCCATTGGAGTCTCTCCAATCCATTTTCCACATGGCTGTTGGCTCAACCAGATTTGCAGTTTAGAGAGATCTTGTCACTTTCTTTATAAAACTCAAGTGGCTCCCAGTTGTCTAGAGAATAAAGTCAGTCTTTTTAGCTCTTCAGGATTGGGTTCTGCCTGCCTCTCTTCAGCCTCATCTCTGCTAAGTCCTAGACACTACCTTTTCCTGGTCTAACTGCTATGGTCGGCTGACTGCTGAGGGCCTTGAGTGCTGTATGCCAAGAACCTTGACCTTAGGGAGGGAGGAGTCACTGTAAACTTTGCATTCGAGGAAGGTGAATTTCAGAATTGGAAGACACCTTTGAAGGCTACTGAGTTCACTCACTCCACACACTCCTGGGAATTAAATGTCTGTTCTCTGAACACAGATAGTCTACCTGCCCTCTGTTCTTTGCTCTGGTTTACAAAATGGGAACAGAACCAATTTTCTTACAAACATACTGTGAAGTATAAAGTTACCATTAAGGATAAGCATCCCACCTTTCTTACATTGCATTTCATTCATGGCTTCTGCGACAGTTTTTCCTTCCTGTGTGTCTTCATCTATGGTATTATTCTTTTTACCCTATTATACTTTTTGCCTGAGTACTTTGATCAACTTATATCTATTCTTCACTCCCTCGAGGATGACGGATTTTAATATAAAGGAAAATAACAAATTCAACACTCAAAACTCCCCTTAAAAAGGAAAGGCTGGAAAGTATTGTGAGGATTACATTATGCCTGGAAATGCCCTAAATGAGACACTTAGGTTCAGAGGGTGGCAGTTGAGGGCCTTGCAGTGAGCCCATCCTCCTTCAGGTTGGAGTTCAGCTGCTCGGAAATGCTCTGACCCAGAACTGAGCTCTTCGTGGAAAGCCTTGGGCCCCAGAGCCACCTGCCCTCAGTCCTGGCTCGCTCAGGATTAGAGTAGGACTGACATTGAACTGTGCTTGGATACGAGTTGTTTGTGCAGATGGTGGCCTCAGTGTGTGATGCTTGCCACGGGACCGGTGTCCGAGAGCAGGTGGGCACCTTCTTTCTGTGCCAGCTGACACTTGAGTCCTCCTCGAAGGCACAAAGCACAAGTGAAGTGAGGCAGTCTGGAGCGGGCAGGGCAAGGAGTCAGATAACAGCCTCCTATCTGTCCTCTCTGGAAAGAGCTGCTGGGTGTGTGTGTGTCCTCAGGGCCAGATCTGGAGCTTGGTTTCCCTTAGACATATCACTCCCCAGATTTTAGAATTCCATAATGATAGCTGCCACTTACCCCTCTAAATAGTTCACAGTGTGCTTTCACAGGCATTATCTTACTTGATGTTCACACTGACCCTGTAAAGTAGTGTGTTGGTTCCCTAGGACTGCTGCAACACACTGCCACGAACTTAGCAGCATAAAACGACAGAAATTTATTCCATTTCAGTTCTAGAGCCCAGAAGTTTGAAATCAAGATGGCACATGACTGTGTTCCCTCTGAAAGCTCTAGGGAACAATATTCCCTTTCCTTGTCCAGCTTTTGTTAGCTCCTGGAATTCCTTGGTTTGTGACAGCATACCTACAGCCTCTGCCTCTGTCTTTACATGGCCGTGTGTGTGTGTGTGTGTGTGTGTGTTTTCCTCTTTCCTGTCTCTGATAAGGACACTGTCGTTGGATTTAGGGCCCATTCTATTCCAGGATGCTCTCATCTCAAGATCCTTACCTTAACTTACATCTGCAAAGACCTTTATTCCAAATAAGATCAGATTCTGAGGTTCCAGGCAGGTTATCTTGCAGAGGGCAGTATTCAGCCCACTACTGGTAGGTATTCTTACACACATGTGAGGAGGTAGAACTTAGAGGGTAAGTGTTCTGCTCAGACACACTGGAGCATGGACTCAGACTCAGGTCTTCGCACGCCAGATCTCCTGTCTTTCCACTGGGCCGTGTTAGTGCCCGGTCTCTCAGTGTGTGCATATCGTTGTGTGGCAGGAACACTGCTTTCCTTTCATGTGCTAAGCACCACCGCAGCCTTGTGAAATGCATGTGTCCTTGTCAAATCAAGAACAGACCAGATTGGAGCTTTCTTCTCAGGGCTGAGACCAGAATTGGGGAAGAGTGACTTAATATTGGAGTCCTCTCTCTTGGCTCCGTCATTTCTCTCTCCTTTACCCTTCACTTTCCCACGTCTTCAGGGCTACCAGAAGGGGCTGAGCAAAGGGTAGCCGCTAGGGTTGTGTGGTCACTGTGGCTGAGCTGCCTTGGCGAGGACATGAGACCCCACCACTACCACCACAAGCTGCTTCCCTCCTCCCCTGGACAAAAGGTACCAGCTCCCCACACCTAAAGCTTGAAAGGGAATGTAAATATAAAACAGCGTTTTCAGTTTCCCTGTTCCTGAGGAAGGCCAGATGAAACTGATAGGTAGTCAAGGCTGTGATGTGCCTCCTCGAGCGCATTTCCCCGTGGGGACACTCCAGCACCCTCCTGCCGTCCAGGACCCTTCCCTGGACCTGGCTGTCACCTGGGACGCTTCTCACACTCTCAAGGTTTTCCCTTTTTTGTTCCCCATACAAAAGACTTCCTGGTCTCATGTGCCATTTTTCACAAAGATTTTTTTTCCTTTTACATATTTAAGTATTATATAATATTTTAGACATGTAAAAAGGCATAAAAATGTTGAAAGCATATACCCACCACTTACTGAAGACCTCAAATATTACTGATATATCTAAAGTCCTCATGTACCCCTCCTTTCTCCAGAGGTAACTGTTGCCCTGAATTTGGGGTTCACGATTCCCATGCATTTCTTGACACTTACTTCATTGCCTTTGTCCCTACATGGCACAAAAATATTGATCCCAACGGAGTACAGAGCTTCTTTAGGCTTTGAAGGCTGTTGGGGGTGACATTTAGGGGAAAGATATGTGGCCAGCCCCTGAGAGGTGAGAAGTGTGAAGCAGTCAGGCTTCCCTCTCTGCCTTCTGTCTTCTCTCTACCTGTACCTGCTGGGCTCGTTGCACGCAGGAGTCAAGGTGGAGAAAACTCGTCAAGGTGGAACACGGTCTTTTCTTAATGTAGAGGCTCCAGGTAAGTTGCAAGTAGGTACTCTCCTGTTTCTCATGTATGCTTCTCTCCTTTCTCCCTTCCTTTCTCTCTGAAAGCTCTTTCCAAGAAAGGTCACAGGGGCCTCTCTTGATGCCTTTTGGCCACTTAAAGCGAAGCCCACTTTTGCCATAGGCTGCATCCTCCTTTTCTTTTCCTTTCCAACTTGTGTTTTCTCCCACACTCCATCCCAAACTCCACTTTTTCCAGCACAGGGATCCTCGGTGGTGTAGGATGAAAGGCATCCGTGCAGAAGGCGTGCGTGACTTTGGGCCCCGGGCCATGTCTCGTCCTTGGGCTGATTCCTGCAGATCCTTAGCATCCGGGTCTCCAAAACCACTTCCAGGTTCACTGACTAGGAGAACTCATAGGACTCAGCACATACTCATACTCACAGCTAAGGTATATTTTAATAAAAGGATACGAAGTAGTATCAGCAAACAGAACAGGTATGTGGGGCAAACTCCAGAGGCAACCAGGGGAGCACAGTGCCACGTTGTTTCTCTTCTCCAGCCCCAGTCACCTGCTCACAAATGCCGGACTTCCAAGTGGGCGGCTCTTCCTGCAGTCCCGCTGCAGGAGCTGCCGCTGGTGCTGCTGTTCTGTTCTCCCTTCGTGCACGTCCGGGCGCTTCATTTTAGTCACGGGGCTTTCATGGACTGGCCTTGCATTTTACCATGGCTTACAGCCCCGCTTCTTTCATTCATCCTTCAATCTGCCCCATGCTTACTGAGTACTACCAGGCTTGGTCCTGGCAACATAAAATCCTTAGTTACATGGTGAGCTTGTTTTCCGAGTTCTAAACAAAAGACCTAGGAACCATTTTCCCCTAAATTGAGGACGACCCATTGTGCATCTCAAAGAGACGCAGCAAGGATTGGGGCCTTATTTGGTTATCAGAGGCCTCTAGGGAAACCTAATACACTTGGCTGCAGGCTGCTTTTAAACTGTGGAAAACCTCCTGACACCCATGGATGGCCAAGTAATTACGAGATGATCATTTTTTTTTCATACGTTTCCTTGGGGCATCATTCAATCAAATGTGTGTTCGAGAAGAAACAGTGCTGATGTATAAAGTGAAAACGAGTACTATTGGTCCCCCTCTTACTGAGGGTGACTGGGGGGTGAGTCTGGTAGCTGCTGCTGATGACAGGTGACTTACTGCTACTGCTTGCTTGATTATACTGTCATTATAGCGGTTAGGACACTGCCTCCTTGCAAACCCCATCTGAGAAAGACATCGATTAAAGTGAGCAGAACTGTCACATGGCTTTATTTACTTGAATGTGCTGAGAAAATTTTGGCAACACCTGGAGTTTTCTTGAAACTGAGGAATGAAACACTTGTCCTGGGGGAATAGCAAAGCATGCCTTTTGTGGAGAAGGCCATATTAGGAAGTCTGGACTTGGAGTCGGGCTCTGTGTTCAGTCCTAGCTCCGTAACTGATTTGCCAGAGAACCTTAGACAAATCTAAGTAGTGCGTATCTGATAATGCCACATTGAAGAGTACAGTGAGCCCCCTTGGGGTACCATTTTTATTTTGGGAACATGAATGTAATTAATGTAATGAGGCTGTATGACAAAATGACAGGAGGGCTATTGAAGCTAGGATGTGAAGAATGCCGAAACACGTGCTACTTAGGATCTCGTGGAATTGTAGCAAAGATGAGTCAGCAGAGTGCTCACCTAAGAGTCTTTCCCTTCTCTCCTCTACCCCAGCAGGACGCAAGGTCAAAATCCAGTCCTGGAAGGACCATAGCAAGTCCTCACTGCGTTGTAATGCATGTATTTCTTAATCACAGGTAAGGGGCGGTGGGATGAAGGTGATGGAGGTTCCACATTCTCTGAAAACCATGGAAAAAGCTGACTCTGACCCTGCACCTTTTACATTTATTTCTGGCCTCATCACACTGCATTTTAATTTAAACGTTTACCCACAGCTGACTTTCTTGGGTCTCTGAGTGTCTCTCTGTCAGGAACTTTGTTTTTGTTCTGTATTTTTGGTGCCAGTGCATTGTCCTAGGTCCTCGGTGTGCTGGTTGAATTGAACTGCTTTATTTGGCTGGTTACAGATTTGGGTTATAAATGCCATACTTTCATGTTAATATTTTTACTAGTATCTTTGAACAACAGAAAATACATTTTTCTGTAACTTAAAGTGCTGTTATTTCCCCAGATTTTCAATTTCCCCATAGTGAGTTCACATCACACTCAGATGTTTCAGGGAGACTGGGAGTGACATTATATTGGGTAGAGCAATTCTGTTTTTATAAAATTTCAAAGAGACTTTGACTCACTTAAATCTAGCTAATTAACAGCTATTAAAAACATCATGTCATGAATCTGTGCCTGTGATAGCATCTAATGTGTGAAAAGCCATCTGTTTGGGTAGCTATTTACGATGTGACATATAGATCTTCTGTTGAAGCCAGGAAACAACCGGAATACAAAGACAACCTCTTCACACAGTCATTTTTAAACCTGTTACAAAACATCCATGCTTTCTCACAGGAAGGCTTTTGAAATCAATTTTCTTGGGTGGCATTCACATAATTACAAAATTAGGCATCTTTATCAATTGCATATTCCTCATCAAGGGGTCAAGGACATACTGAGAGGGAGGCATTTGTGATTTTAATACAAAGGAAAGATGCTAGTGATCTAGCCAGCTCCTGCAACTGATCTGACCTCTTAATAAATAATGCAGAGAGATTAATAGGATATTCAGGGAGACAATACAAAGGTAATTGTTACTTCGGTGTTATGATCTAACAGTGAGAGTGTATAGTGTGGTCATGCCACTGGGGGGGAAGAGGACACCCTGGGGTTTTATTCTTGCCTCTTCCCTTACCAGCTGTTGTCCACAGGCAACTCCCTTAGCATCTGGGCACCTAGTTTCCCCATTTGTGATGTGAGGGTGTTAGAAATTTGTATACAGGGTTGTGGTGGTTGCTTAGATGAATATCAGAAATCTTAATAAGGATTCTTTATATTTGTATATCCCTTTACAAATTTTATCATAGAAGGGCAGATCACCTGGATTATAGATTTTTCCTAGGAAATCTTTGATTTTTGGACATAATTAAGTACAGATACATTCCAGAATACTTTCACTCCCATGTCTAATATGACCTCTTGGCTTCCTACCCCAAAGCTCTGTAGTAGGGCTCCACTAAGTTATTTGGACTTAATGTCAACTAGAAAAAAATGCACGACTTAAAAGCTGAGAATTGTTTTGTTTGGCTGACTTTCTAAGGACTTAAGCCCAGGAGGAAGCCTCTCATAGCACTGAGGGACTGCTCCAAAAAGGTAAATGACGAGCCAGGATATATGAGTTTTGTTGCAAAAACAAAGTGGTCAGAACATTAAAAGATTACTGTTAGTTAAAGAAAACCAGACATCTCAAGTTAATGAATTTAGCACTTTTCCGTGTAGGGAAAGATGCAAGAGTCTGGGCTCATTGAAATCACTCCTTTGGTATGCATGTGCCTTAACTGTCTAGGACCAGGGTTCTGTTTCTCTCCATCCTGAATCTTAGGGTGCACAGTTAGTGGTGGCTGATGGCTTAATGGCCATAACATCCTTTGTCTACTGACACAGCAGGTGACATTCTTTGTCTACAAATAACTTACCACCAAAGCCATCTCTTGGAGGCTTAGGAGTCAGACAGAATTGGAATAGTTAGTTATAGGCTATGGGCTTAATGCTTATTTCCAGGAGTTAATGAATTTAGAAATTTATTGTGCAGTATTTGTATTTCCATATAACTTGTTTCTCAACCAAATTACCTAAACTTGCAGGAGATAACATTTACAAATTTCAAATAATTGAGCTTAGGGATTGTTTATTATGTAGATAGTAATAAAAATGCATATTATGTTACTTTCAGAATTTGTAAAATGTTTATCTCTGAATAAATATAGTGATGGTTATGTAATATATCATGTTACCCCTTCTTGCTTTGGGTGCCAGGAAACTCAGAGCTCAATTTTAAGTTATAGTCTCTATTTTAGCCAATGTTAGTGTTGTTTAGGAGGGCTCTCCTTAAGTTTAATTAGGTCCTAGTTGTTTATTTTTGCTTTTATTTCCTTTACTTTAGGAGATGAATCCAAAAAATATTGCTGCAATTTATGTCAGTGTTTGGCCTGTGTTTTCCTCTAGGAGTTTTGTAGTATCTAGTCTTACATTTAGGTCTTTAATCCATTTGGATTTATTTTTGTATATGATATTAGAGAATGTTCTAATTTCATTCTTTTATGTGTATCTGTCTAGTTTTCCCAGCACCACTTATTGAAGAGACTGTCTTTTTCTCCATTTTATATTCTTGCCTCCTTTGTCATAGATTTATAGACCATAAGTGCATGGGTGTATACATGCAATGGAATATATTTTGCCATTTGCAGCAATATGGATGGACTTGGAGGGCATTATGCTAAGTGAAATGAGAGAAGGACAATTACTGTATAATAACACTTACGTGGAATCAAAAAATACAACAAACTAGTGAAAGTAACAGAAAAGAAGCAGACTCACAGATGAGGACAAACTAGTGGTTACCAGTGGCGAGATGGAAGGGAAGACGGGCAATATAGGGATGGGGGGAGGTACAGATTATTGGGTGTAAGACAGGCTACAAGGATGTACTGTACCACATGGGGAATGAAGCCAGTATTTTGTAATAACTGTAAATGGGGTGTAACTTTTAAAAATTGTGTTAAAGCAAGAATAATAGTACCCCCATGAGATTGTTTTGAGAATTACATGAAATAACCATCTGCACAGTCTTAAAAGAAAAAAAAAAAGCTCTCCTTAGACTATTAGCGTCAGAATCACCTGGAGTGCACATCTTATGGACTCTGGACCTCGTGCTAGGTCTACTGGTGGAGAGTTCTTGGATCCTGGGGCTGGAAGTCTGCATTTTAGTTAGAACACTGGTTATTTTTAAGCACACTGAACTTTGAAAATTACTGGCTTTAGGATTTAAGATTCTTCTTCCTCTATTACATGAGTTTTGATTTTATGTTTCTGTCTTAATAGCCACATTATGTCTTGTAAGCACCCACAGCCTTCTCAGAATTAGGCAGGGCAGAATAACTAAACATAAATGTTCATTTGGAAAAGATTATAAAAACCAAGACAAAGAAATGACTTCTGCTGGTTGCCCTGTATTCTCTTTCCTTAGGTGTAACTAAGGGCTTCAAATCAGCTCTTGAATTGAAGGAGGTAGGAAAGAAGGAGGGTTAGGGCTGGGATCTGCTGGCTCATGTTTCACCCCTTCTCCCTGGCAGAAGTGATGGTGTAGATAATATAAAAAGGCACTAGAAACCCATAGATGTCCTGGTTGTCAGGGCAGGAGGCCCTGTCTTGATGTGTGGGTGGGCAGGGATTCTTGTTTGCTTTACATCTTAGGCGTAGCTCGCAGTGGGAGGGAGGGCGGATTCGTGGTGTTGATGAGCATTCAGAATCTAAACATACTGGTTTAAGTTGTTGAAAATTCTTACGTCACTGAATATATCCATCTTTAAAAGTACACATTTTAGAGCCAAACCTAAGTGATTTTAAATTTTACCCTCTAATAACTCCCCATACCACTGACTCTATTGGAAATGAATGGATTAAATTAGAACTAGTAGATTTTGGCCGAGAACCAAGATGCTCTTTGGTTTTCTTTTAAATGCTTATGCTATTCTTGCTGGTCTTTCTGGCCTGTAGTACGCCTCACTCCTGAATCTCATCTCTTTCAACACCCAACACAGATGACATTTGATTCACAGGGAGACCATGTGGCATAATGGAATGATGTGTGACCAGGGCAGACACTGCTAACTGGCTGTAGATTCTTCTTTCCCTTGGAGTCTGATGCAGCTGCAGAATCCTGTGGCCGTGCTTCAGTAAACTGCCACCAACTAGTTGATACAAAAGAATCCTATTTGCCATGGTGACCAATCTTTCCAGTTTCTGTCAGATGTAACCTCTCCTCCTTTAATTCTTTTTAAAAATAGGTTTTTATTAGTTATTGAATAGATACAAAATATTCATAGAGTGTATGTGAGATACAAAGGATCACCTGTTTATCCACCATCCGGTTTAGACAAAAACATAAGCATTGCCTTTTGAGTGATCCTGAGGCCTCTCCCTGGTCCTGTTTCCTTCTCTCTCCCCACTATGAGAGGTAACCACTCCAAAATTTGGGGGTTTTCACTTTATTTCATTGCTTTATATTCACATCCTTAAACAATACATAGTTAATACTTTTGAATGTTATATAAACAGTGTATGTGAGACTTTTTTTTACTTCAAGATAAATTGGATGAGATTTATCTACATTGTAGACAAATGTAACTCATTTCTGCTATTAATAATACCCAACACATTGATGCATTCCACCATTTATGACACTTCCACAATTCCAGTTCGAGGCTGTTGAAAACAGATTTGCTATGAATCATCTTGGATGTGACTTTTGGTATGGGAGTTTCTCTAGGGTTATACCCAGAGTGGAATGGCTGGGCCGCAGGGTATGAGCCTGCTCAGCTGTATTAGAGGCCAAATTGCTTTCCACATGAGTTGTATCAGTTCACACCACCACCATCAGTACGTGATCCTTTCAGTGACGCTCATGGTGATGACGAGGACTGATAGTAGTTAACTCAGTGTTGACTGTGTGCCTGGCAGGGCTCAAAGCACTTGACGTATTCAACTCAATTCCCACAGCAATCCTGAGGGTCCTCGTTGTTCTATAGCCTTGCCAGTACCTAGAATTGTCCAACTTTTACATTCTGCTAAGTGGGTGAATGTGAAGTCATACCTTGTTATGGTTTTACTATGTGTTTCTGTTACTAATGAGGTGGAACATCTCTTCGTATGTTTGGAGTGCCTGTTCAAGTCATTCCCCAGTTTTTGAATTGGGTTATTTTTCTTTAGGTCATAGTACATTTCTGACTTTTTTCCTACTTTTTGTTGTAGTTTGTGTCCTGTGTTGTTTCTTTCATTAGACTATAAGCTCCCAAGGGACTGACAATGACTTTCTCACAGAGCCAGGCATTATTAATTGAATCTGGTCATGGCATAAGACTACTTATTTACCTAGTTACCTATTTATTTTTGAAAGTTTGTACCCCTTTACCAACCTTTTCCTATTCTCCCCACCCCAGCAGCCAGTTTTCTGTTAGAAAAGTGATACCATATAATATCTGTCTTTCTCTATGTCACTTTAGTAATGCCCTCAAAGTCCATCCATGTTGTTGAAAATGGTGGGATTTCCTTCCTTCTCATGGATTAATAGTATTCAATTGTTTGTGTATATATCACAGCTGTATCCATTCATCCATTGATGGACACTTAGGTTGTTTCCATATCTTGGTGTGATATTGTGATTTATAATATATATTTGGTCTTCATTACCATTTCTGGCACAAAGTGCCTAAAACTTTTGGTGTTTCCTAAATGATGAGAGTGATCAAGGATCAAGTGCTTTTGGAAAGCACCTGTGGATTGGGGTTGGTTGACAGTGGTGCCAACGGTGTGATTAGAGGGTTTGAGATTTCAGTCTCCTCTCTCCCCTTCCACTTCCAGGGCACCCCTGGAGGGGGCATGGGAGCTCCGTGCCCTTCCCTCATGCCTTGCCCCGTGCATCTTTTCCCTCTGGCTGTTCCTGACTCATATCCTTTTATAACCAGTGATCTAGTAAGTAGAATGTATCTGAGTTTTGTGATCTGTTCTAGTGGATTAATCAAAGCTGAGGGAGGAGGTCACTGGCACCTCTGACTGCTGGGCCATCAGGCAGAAGCACAGGTAATGGGCTTGCAGTTGGCCTCTGAAGCGAAGGCAGTCTCGTGGGGCTGAGCCCTTTACCTGTGGGATCTGATTCTGTCTCCCAGTAGATAGAATCACAATTGAGTTGAATTGAGGTGAATCCTCAGATACCCTGCTGGTGCCTGAGAATTGCTTATTGGTGTGGGGAAGCCTCCACACTCACATTGGAATTAGGTCCAGGAACCTCTGTGCTTGACTATTAGGATAATGCTGCAAGGAACGTAAGAGTGCAGGTGCCTCTTTGGTGTCTTATTTTCATTTCCTTTGGATATATACCCAGACTGCTGGATCATATGGCAGTTCTATTTTTAATTTTCTAAGGAACCTCCCTACTGTTTTCCTTAGTGGCTGCACCAACTTACACTCCCACCAGTAGTACACAGGATTTCCCTCAGTCCACATCCTCGCCAACACTTAACTCTTGTCTTTTTGCCAGCCGTTCTAACAGGTGTGAGGTGATACCTCATTGTGGTTTTGATTTGCATTTCCTGGGTTGGTGATGTTGAACACTTTTTCATGTACCTTTGGCCATTTGTATGTCTTCTTTGGGTAAGTGTCTATTCAATTCCTCTGTCCACCTCTAAATTGGATTCTTGGGGTTTTTTTTTTTTTTTTTTTTTGCTATTGGGTTATATGAGTTCTTCATACATTTTTGTCTATTAACCCCTTGTCAAATATATGATTTGCAATTATTTTCTCCCATTCAGTAGATTGCCTTTTCATTTTGTTGGTTTCCTTTGCTGTGCAGAGGTGTTGTAGTTTGATGGAGTCCCATTTGTTTCTGCTTGTGTTGCCTTTGCTTTTGGTGTCCACAGGAATAATTATTGAATGATGTACAGGTAATCTTTCCCTCTAACCCAGCCCTAGATATTTTCCTTCAGAGGTTAACTAAATACCTGCCAGAGATGTTGCAAAAAAACCTCCTCCATTGGAGGAGAGGTTGGACGACATAACATTAAGTTTCTTTCAACTCCAAAATCTCTGTGAAAACCTTTGACCTATCCAGGACACTTCCTTTTGTATCCTGCCTCTAAGCTTTGACCAACCAGCTTCCTTGTATCCCTTGGTCACTCACTCAAAAGAAAAACTAACTTTATCATGAAATATAACAGATAGGCAGACAAGTAGATAAAACATAAATGTATACTATAATGAATAATTATATAGCACCCAAGTCACTCAGTCATTAAAATCCTCTATTGTGATGCTGGGTTAGAATCAGCCACCCTTAGAAATTCATTCAGCCTCTTGGTCTGATCTGGGGAGGGCTGGCAGACTGGCCTGTGGACCACGTGCAGCCTACTCCCTGGTCTTGTAGAATCGTAGCAGAACATCGTGCTCGTCTGTTTCCCTGTCTGGGGCTTCCCTGCAGCCACAGCAGAGCTGAATCGTTGCAGAAGAGACTCTATGGCCTGAAAAGCTGAAAATATTTACATTATGGAGTTTATAGAAAAAATCTGCCAGCCCTTGTTCTAGAGTCTGACTTGGGAAAAACATAACTGCCTCTGTGTCCTGTGTGGTTTCCTCCTCGCGATGAAACTAGTAGAGCAAATCTTGGAGAAAAGGAAGTCAGATAATGATAATATTCAAAAATACTGAACTCTAGGATCTCCTCTAATGAAATCTTAAGGAAAGCCAGAAACTAAACCCAAAGCAAATTATCTCTAAATCTTGACCTCCTTAATGCTATGCTGAATTGCATCAACAACATTTTATAACGGAGAGACTGGAACAACCCAGTAATTTTTTAGGTCATAGGGTATTACTAATTGAATAGGAAAAGAGACTAACATCTTGATGACATCCCTGGAGAAGGTAATACCTGAAACAGATTGAGTTTTTTGATTGACTTATTCCTTGGTGAGTAGAGGTTAAATATCTAAACATATGAAAAGACTTAGGAAATAGAGCGCCCATCATTCTGTAACTGACATTTGGGAAGTGCATATGCATACTGCACCTCACACCCACCCACCACACACACACATACACACACACACACACACACACACACACACACAAATGCTGCTTGTCAAAGACCAAGCAAAATGAGATGGCCACTGTCCCTTTGTTTTCTACTTGAACACAAAGTTTTGGCTTTAATTCTTTTCTACAACTGTCAACTTCCCTATAGCAAAACCAATTTAGTTTCCTTTGGACAATTTCATAAATGAAAATAAAAAGTAGGGAATAACTTAACTGCCTACAGGGGAAATGCAGTGGAAGACAAATGATTGTATAAAGTTCATTTTGAAAATCCAGTGTAATCTCTCCTCCAAGCTGTATTTCAGTCTTAAGGTCCCCAGGAGTGGGGAGGAGGTTACCTTTTGTTGTGCTTCTTTGAGCCAAAGATTGAGTTGTAATTTGTGAAAGAGAAACAGTTCAAAGCCTGATTACGTCACCTTCTTCCTCCTCCTCTCTAATTTAAAAAATAATACATAGAAACATGTTGCTTTTCAAATTTACATCTAAAGAATGCTTGTTTGCTGCTGTCTGAATGAAAAACCTAACACATTAAAATAGCAGTCTTTCAAACATACAGAGAAGTATTTCTCCTTCCCCAAAGGAGCAATTGCTGGAAGCACAGCTCTTTGGAAATGTATTCCTTACAAACGTGTAGCATGTGTAGGTGAGTTTGAGATGAGAAGGAGACAGGAGACCCAAACTGAAACCCTCTCATCTAAGACAAGACAGATCTGTGTGTATGGGAATGCCTACGTCTTTTGTTACTAGTTCCTGTGTATCCTTTATCAAAGTAGGGTATAAATAACACTTGGCAGTGGGAGACAGTGGTTGGGAGTGCAGTGTTTGTCATCAAACAGATCTGGGCTGGATTCCGAGATCCAGCAATTCATAATTACATGACGATGGGGAAACTGTTAGTCCTCTTAGAATCTCAGATACCTCCCCTGAAAAATGAAAATAATACTGACCCTCACCATAGTGTTACGGTCCTCACGTGCTGGTGGTGGCTGCTCCAGGGGTGAGGCTACTAACATTCAGTACAGATTTTTCCTAATTGCCATCCTGACATTTGGACTTGTAACTTGTTAAGGAAAAAAAAAATTGTGGATTTCTCCCAGCTGTGTTTTTTAGACACCTATGATTTTTTTAAAAACTTGTAAAGTATACTAATCTGCACTGTAACCATGGACTTTTCTTGCCAATCGATGAATAACAGGCAGCACCGAGAAAAGGAGCCAGAAGGTTAAATGATGATAATAGTTAACACTTAATAGTGCTTACTTCATGCCAGGTGCTATTCATGTGTGAATTCGTTCCCTTAATTCTCATAAAACCTTACAAAGTAGCAGTGTTATTCCCATTGTACAGGAGGGGAAGTGGAGGCATGGAGAGGTGAAGTTACCTGTTCGGGTTACACAGCCTGGAATGGGTAGACACAGGACTGGAGGCTGGGCAGTCTGGCTCCCAGGCCTGTTCTGGGGGCATCCTTGTGTCCTGGGTGCTCAGATTTCCCGCCCTGTCTGGGCAGTGAGTGGGGTGGTGGCTGGAGCGGAGGTGGTCAGAACCAACTCCTGAGAGCCTTCTGCAGCGATCCAGATCCACACCATAGCTTCTAGAAGTTAATGGTTTGGTTGAAAATCACCCAGGGATTCGGTACCAGAAATTGCCCAGGGCTCAGCCTGCCTGGGAAGATGAGGTCGTGCTACTTTGGTTACTTTTCTTCCTTGTCTTCTCATTGCAAGGATTGAGGGGAACAGGCTCTTGTATAATTGGTAGAATTATATTACCTTTTTACGGACCCTTGTTTGGACGAGAAGAACTGTTAATGTGAAGGGGCTTCTTGAATTTGACAAAAATAATCATAGACTTTAAGAGCTGGTTTTAACAATTAATTAAGATATTAAAGAAATCCCTTTCATCTTCAGGGCCCACTCACTGGTCACTTGAGTTTTTGCCTTTATTTCTTTTAAAAATACTAATCAAAAAAGAAAGGGTGAATGCCTTTTCAAATAAGTTCAGGCCTTTTTTCCTTTGAGGGTATTACTCTTTTTTGCAGACTATATTTTTAAGGGCTGGCTGGGGATAAAAGGAAGGTAAGCAAGACTAGTAACATATGAGAGAAATAACCAGGTGGCAGTATTGAAAATAACCCTTCAGGGACACGCTTACCAAATGTCTTAGGTGGGTCACATACAGGTGCTTAATCTAGGTTTAGCATTGTAATGTGCCTGAAAGACCATTCAGACATCAATTTTGCAGGTAAAGAAACCAAGGAAAAGCAATTTAGTGACAAAGCTAGGACTAGAAACTAGATCTCCTGATGTCTATGCCCCTGTTTATATTTTGAGCCGACTGTTGGGAAGAATGAAAAGCCACAAGAAAGAGGCAGCTCCCAGAATACTCCTAGGCTGCCAGATGCAACCCTAACATTCAGTTGCCCTAATGTTTGGGTTCTTCTAAAAAGGGATTCTGTAAGTTACTTTTTCTAAATTTTATGTGAGAAAAGGAAAAAGTTGCCTCCACTGCATACAAAATTTGGCCCTAAACAATGCCGTTATTTTGTTAGGTTTTTGCTTGTAATTCAGATTTATAAATTTAATCCCTATCTTTCTATTCCCTCCCACAAAACAAATTTTAGCATCTACAAAGATTATTTTCCAGCCTTCTACTCATACCAATATCCTCCATTCAGCAATTGTAGTTTACTGTCTTGATATTCACTTATGATCAGAAATGCTCTCCCTTACACTGTCATCACATTGTGAGGTTCCCTCACTAGCTTAAGAAGACAGTGCTTATAATTTTTGAAAATGGCCTTTTCTTTTTTGCCACAACAAGGAGTTTTGATGGAATTTGATCTTTTTTTTTTTTTCTTTGACAAATGATGGTGAATATGCACTTGGAGTTTCTTCAAATCTTAAAGTACTTGAAGGCAATGTGTATTAGTAAGGTAAATGAGTATTATTCAGTACACTTGTGCACAAATTCAAGATGATAGCAGCTTAGTTCTAGACTATTTAGTGTTGTCTTCTGCCACAAGGAGGAATCAAAGCACAAGGATCCCAGTCATTTGAAATTCAAAACAGGCAACTCCCATCGACTTCCATAAGCTTCCTTCCCTGAGCTGTTTTGGGGCGGCCTCTCCCCTTGGAGACTGCAGGGTGTGTTGGAAAGAACACTGGACCAAGAGGCAGAAGATCCAGGTTCACGGGCTAACTCTGCCCACCACGCTGTTTGCTTTGGGACAGGTAACCTGACCTCCACAGCCTGAAGTTCTCTCCTTTGAAAACTTGGGCTCAGGTCAGTGGTTGTCAGCCCCAGCTCTGCAGCCTCATCAGTGGGGAGCTTTTGTTTCCTGGATACTTCGTTAAAAACATACAGAAATGGAGGAAGAATTTTATAGTGAATACCCACCATCCAGGTTCTATCATTAACATACCAATTTATCCACTAGTTGGGAAGCCCTTAAAAATACACACTCCTACTTGTAGGATAAATGCCTCTGGGGTTAGGGGAGGTAAAGAAGGGAGATTTCTCTCTTTACTTTATATACTTGGGTTGTTTGATATTTTAACACCGAACATGTTACTGCTGCTACTACTACTGAAACTCAAAATAAATGCATAAACACATCCTGGGACTCCAACTCCCAAAGAGAATGATACAACAGGTCTGTGTAGAGCTTCGGTATCTGTAATTATTTTTGGAAGTGTAAGCAGGATTGGAACACAGGACTGCAGTCTCTAAAGTACCTCTGGGCTTTCATAATCTAGGAGTCCATGAACTCTCTATTTTGTCAATCTGGAAATTCCCTGCATTAGTAGACTGGTTCCAGTTTCTTCTGGATTTGTTCTAGATTCTTCCTGGTTCACATAGGCATGCAGCTGAGAACTGCTAGTGGCGTAATAACGAGCTCGCAGCCAGTGGAAGGAACAGCCCTGTGTAGGTGGAGGAAACTCCAGTTTCACGCAACGCAGCCTGGCTTCTTGGCAACTTCTTTTTCATTCTTGATTCTACTATGGTAGCATTTTCAGACCTCTGTTCTTAAGCTTTTAAAACCACCTCCTTTGCCTCTTTCTCTGGAGACAGTAGCCCGCTTTGCTGTGATGGAGACCGTTCCCAGACACCGTTCTAGGTGGCTTGCCATCACAGAGCATTGGCTCAGTTCAGAAGCTCTCTCCAGGAACCTTCTCTAACCCTCAAATCTTGGCTGGGTGTGCTAAGCTCCCCACATCCTGGCCCTTCCTCTTCTGAGATATTTTTCTCACTCATGTTGCAGTTGGCCATCTGTGCCTCTGTCTTCCCCATGTTGTCTTATGTGCCTGCATCTTTGTTCCCCAGCAGTAGGTGCTTGATATGCAGGTTCTAGGTGTTTGTCCCTTCATATCAGTGGTCCATGTTAATGTGAGTTTTCTGATATCCTTGATGGGGCTTTTGTGCTCCCAAAAGAGTATTTGTATTTGTTGGTCATTTAAGCATTAATATTAAAGTTACAAATGCAGAAACCTAGTTTTTCCTTAAACTTTTAAGTTTACCTAACCAACATTATTATTCAATCCTTAATTTATAAACTTATAAGGAATCTGTTGGTTGCTGTTTGGCCTCATTTAGTTAAATTCTCCTAAATACTTGAATGCATTAATAATTTTAATATCTTACTTTCTTTAAGACCTCATTTGCCTGCCTAACAAACAAAATTTTCCTAATTCTTATAAATCTAATAAATTAAATGTGATGAAACTTAAGTTCTCCTAAACATTCCAGTACTGTAACACACTTAGCAAAGTTCTACTGTGCCTTTGAACTTGAAATCACAAGTTTCAGTTAATCATATAGTTTACGTTGGAATCACAATGCTCATCTGCTAGCTAGCTATAATGTGTTACAGCACTCCTTAACAAAATATACACTTTAAATATCAAACATAAAAAATATTTGACAGATTTGATTTATGACTTACTTCTATGTGTTTCAAAGCTCTCCCAGGTTTAACAGATATTTACCCACCAAGGAAGTAATTCTTCCATCAATCATTCTGCTAGTTCTTGAGGTCAGAATGTACAGATGTCCAAGTTGATTTTTCTCACCATGAGGTCTCCAAATCCACATGTCTACCTGGGATGACTTTACAGTCCCCATCCTTGGGGTTTTGGTTCTACCGTATCTAGTCTAATTTAGGTCTACACTCATCCACGCAGGTTGGTTCACTACTGGGTTGGATTTAACTAATACTGCTTGATGTTCTGTTTTCTTCCTGGTCACAACATTTGTAGGTATTTACTAGGTGATTGTATTCTGTGAATTTCTAAAATTCTGCTGATACAGTCTTTAATTCAAATGACAGTAATTATTTTGCTATGAAGGGTCTCTTATATTATCCCTTATCATTGGTGTATGTTTTGGAAGACTATGAAAAAAGGCAGCATTCAACAAATGATGATTAGTGATCACTTTCTTTTGGCTAACTGAAGACAGGTTTTCCTCTCAGAGCTTCTTATCTGCATTAGATAATCAGTGTTACAAAATGAGTTGATAGAATTCCAAAGGAAAGAAATCATTTGTTTGTGTGCAGGCTGATCAGTGCAAATTAGTGGCACTGGGAATCAGTCCTCAGAGACCCATTGTTTCTTTTGTAGACATCAGGTTGGGGACCACAACTCAGTCTTATCATTTGTCTGTCTTCCTTTCTCAGCAGCTGGCTCATCCCTTCTTTCCATCTTTTGGGGGACCTTTCTTATTCATTGCCTTTACTTCCTGCATCTCCGATTTCCACCTTACACTGTTTCCTTTGGCCCATAAGCATCTTATTTATGTTAAACTCACAGTTGACTTTGTTTCTCCTTCTTACGTAGCCTGCCCTCCGTCCTTCTAATTAAGATCAAAGTTTTTGAATGTGGTCTATAGAAAGTACCTATTCTTTCTCCTTTTACTACCAAAAATATAGCTTCCATTCCTCTCCCCAGCTTTGCCCTATCCAAGGTCACCTGCTCATAGTTAAATACCATGGATTCATCCTGGCATTTTCTAATCTAGCCTCTTTTTTTTTTTTTTTTTTTTAATCTTATTTGGCTTCTGTGTTGCTGCATTTCTCTGCTTCTCTTTCCTCTCTGACCAGTCCATCCATAGTCACGTTCTCTAGTCACTCCTTTTTCTCGCGGAGCCTGGGGTACATCGTGAGGCGCACTGGTTTGGGAGTCAGGCAGACTGAGTTGGAATCTCAGCTCTGTCGTCACCAGCTAGGTGACCTTGGGCACTACTGATCTTGGCTGAAGTCCAGCTGCTCCACTGGTAAAATGGGGTTAATACAACTCACTTAATTTGTTGTAAAGATGAAAAGGACAATGTGTATGTAGTGTCTACTGTGGTGACTGGTGTTTTACACTCTCGTCACTTGGTAGTTATTATAACATGGATGTGTCCCAAAGTTTGCTGAGGCATCCTCTCTTCCTTTGAAGCAGGCAGCTGTCATTCTGTGTGATGACTTCCAACTTTGTGCCAAGCTCATATTTCCCAACCTCCAGACTCACATGTCTACCAGTCTGCTAGTTATCTTAACCTGGATGCCTCATGTCATCCAAGATTCAGCATGAATCAAGAAGTACTCAGCCTGTGATGACTTCCTTGGTGAATAGAGTCTCAGTCCTCCCAGTGGCTCTGAGGTAGGATCTCTCCAGTCAGCCCATGTGTATTGAGCGCTCTATTCAGAGCTGTTCGCTGTGCTCTGTGCTTAGGATGCAGCAAGGTATGAAGCAGGACAGCCTGAAGTGTGAAGAGAAGGTCAGATTCAAGGAAGTGTGATGAGTGCTGTGACGTTGAAGAACAGTACAGTGGGGGCGCTTCAGAGGCCCCCGCAGAGCTGGGATGAAGTAGTGGGTCAAGCTGAACTTCTTCTATCCGACCCCATTTCCAGCAGATCCTGTAAATTCTAGATGTCATATTTCCATCCCTTCTCTATTCTCACTCTGTTTTGTTCCATCTCAGTATCCCAGGCACTCTAGTTCTGGCTGGATATTCCTAGGAATTTCCCAATCTGTTTCTGGTTCATCTTCACAATCCATCTCAGCAGCTGGCAAGGTTACTTCCTAAAGCACAAATCTGATCATATCTCTCCCTTTATTAAAAACCTGTATTGGCTATAATAACTAATACTCAGTATGGGGAACAAACCACTCTAGGTATTTTAATCAGGAATGGGTCTCCTATGGGGCTTAGGGATTGTAAAATCAGAGGAGGGTTAGAGGGACAGGCACAGGAAGAAAGCACCAAGGGTCTGCCTGTGGGGCCTCTGCTGGAAGTCTGGAGTTGAAGAACTTCTGGCTGTAGGTGTTACTCGTGGATCAGGACGCCAGTGGGGCTGCTGCCCCTTGACTGCCTTTCCTCACCAGAAAGATGATGGACTCTGGCATGGTGCTGCAGGAAAGCCTCACACGTCTGATCTTACTTGTCGAGGTGAGTAACAGCCAAAAGGGGTCGGGAAGACAGTCTTCATCTCATTTCCACCTTCTGAATTTCCTGTAAGTGCATTGAATTAGTGGAACTGAATTCTTCGGAGTCCTAGCTTGAAGGAGTCCAGTAAGTATGTTTTGGTTTGCCAGCCTCTGTATGGGAGGGGAGACCAGGAATAGAGGAATCGAGGGTGAGCAAGGCATCCATGGCATCCGACTCACTGGGTTCTCCATTGCCCACAGCCTATCGCTCAAAGTGCGTGCAATGTCATCACTTCTCTTCACGTTGTATCTAGCCCCTGTCTTCCATCGCCTATAGTGTCTGTCACTGGCGGGTGCTAAACAGACACTTGCTGAATGTATGAGTTAACAAACGCATCCAGTCCTGACCCAGCTCTCTTACTTGCTAGCCAGAACTTGAGCAGGAACAACCTTCCCGGCTGGTCCTAAC
Source organism: Camelus bactrianus (assembly GCF_048773025.1). NCBI lineage: Eukaryota > Metazoa > Chordata > Mammalia > Artiodactyla > Camelidae > Camelus > Camelus bactrianus. The sequence goes on along the minus strand of NC_133550.1, from coordinate 35,168,813 downwards.
TTCCACTACCTGCTGAAATCCTGCCCCCTTTTCTGAAGCCCAGACAAGTCTTCCATCCTCAGAGGGTCTTCTAAAATCATCCAGAATCCCCGCCCCCATTTTCTTGTTGCTTCTTTCACTTCTGTGTTAGAGCTCATCATCCACCAGCATCAGGTGTAGCTGTCTACAGCTGACCCTTGACAGCGCAGGTTTGAACGGCACTGGTCCACTTATATGTGGGTTTTTTTCCGTAGTAAATATCAAGGTGCCATACAGTCCGAGGTAGGTTGAATCCTCTGATAGGGAACTGTAGATATGGAGGAACCACATACAGAAGGCTGCCTGTGAGTTACATGCAGACTTTCAACTGTGCACGGGGTCGGTGCATCAACCCCTGAGCTGTTCAGGGGTCGGCTGTGCCCTGCCGTAGCATGAACTTGAGGGGAACAGTGAGGGTTGCATTCATTGACAGGGCACCCCTCCCTGCTGTGCTTACCTTACGCCTTCTTGTCACTTTCTCCTTTCCTCCTCCTCCTCTCCAACCTCTTCTTCTAAAGACATGTCTTTCATTCTTTATTTTCCTGTAATTACAGGTGAAATTTGATGACTTACAAGCATAGGTAAATCTCTGTTGCTACTCTTCTTCTGTCCTTACTCCTCTGGAATGACCTGCATGCTATTTTCTTAACATTTTTTTTTTTCTGTTTTAGTCCTAGGCAGTAATAAAATATAAACCTAAAAGGGGAGGAGCTTAGAAAAGAATCTTTTTGTTTCCTTGAGGTGTTAGTTGAATTCACAAGATGTTCAGTATTCTGGTTTGCTAGGCCTTCACAATGGAACTTACATCAGCGGAATATTCTGATCAATATGCACATCCCTAGTTGGTGTTCTGAGTTGTAAAAACATGGCCATGTGATTTGTCTGAGTGTTTGTCACGGCAAATTTCTTAGACTTCAGCATTGCTTTCTGTGGGTTGCGGGGAATCCTCTTTCTTCCTCTTTTTAAGGCCTGTGTTTTCCAGATCTGTTTACTTTATAAGAGAACTGAAATTCATAAAGGCTACCTAGTTACCCAGTCATCAGGAAATTTCAGTTTATTTTATTTTTAGCCCTTTTTTTGGGAGCAGTTTTAGGTTCACTGCAAAACTGAGCAGAAAGTACAGAGTTCCCATATATCCATATATTCTCCCACTGGAGTATTTGTTACAATTGATGAACCTGTATTGACACATGATCACCCCAAGTCCACAGCCGACATGAGAGATCACTCTTGGTGGTGTGCAGCCTATGGTTTGGGACAAAGGAGTGATATCACGTATCCATTACAGTATCACACAGAGTAGTTTCACTGCCCTGGAGTCCTCTGTGCTTTGACTCTTCATCCCTCCCTCCCCCTTAACTCCTGGTAACCACTCATCTTTTTATTGTCTATAGTTTTGCCTTTTCCAGAATATCATATAGTTGGAATCATACAACCTGTAGCCTTTTCAGAAGGTAAATATCACAATAAATGAGTCAGACAAATATTTTGATTTCCCAATGCATAGAAAAGTTACATTTACACCATAACATAATCTATTGAGTGCGGTAGTATCATGTCTAGAGTGCGCATATCTTAATTTAAAAATTTACTTCTAAGTGCTGACCCTCATTTGATGACATGGGGTTGCCACAGACCTTCAAACAAAGCGCAGTATCTGAAGTGCAACAAAGTCAAGTACAATAAAATGAGGTCTGCCTGTATATGCATTTAAGGTTCCTCCAGGTCCTTTCATGGCTTGATAGCTCATTTCTTTTTAGTGAGAAACAATATTCCATCGTCTGAATGTACCAGTTTATCCATTCACCCACTGAAGGACATCTTAGTTGTTTCCAAGTTTTGGCAGTTATGAATAAAGCTGCCATAAGTATCCACGTGCAGGTTTTTGTGGACATAGGCTTCTAACTCATTTGGGCAAACACCAGGGAGTATAGTTGCTGGATCATACGGTAAAAGTATAAGTGTGTTTAGTTTTGTAAGAAACCAGTAAACTGTTTTCCAAAGTGTCTGTACCATTTTGCATCCCCACCAGCAATACAGACTTATTTTTGTTCAAGGACTTCTTAAAAATTCATAAAAGGAAAAATCCATCCTGACAAAGGTGTAGAATGGTTAGTGTATGGCCTAGTTTCATCTTACCAAAATAAGAGCATGTCACAGGCCTTTAAAATGCTCGTTCTGCTTTCTCCTGTCAGCCCAAATAATAGAACTCAAAATTGGTTGCAGGGAAATGAGGGGAAATTGTATAAAAGGGCAGGCTAGATGATCACACCTGTAGCGCTGATATTACAGTTCATTCTTGATATTCTAATTGTGGATCAGCAACACTGGGAGAATGGGGGATGCAGGTGTCGTTCTGCCCACCCCCTCCCTCCCCACCCCGCTGACTTGGCCAGGTGTCCGCGGTCCCTTGAGTGGGCTTCCTGCCGGTGCGGATGTCCCCCACTTAGTCGCACCGCGAAGACCGGCTTTTCAGGTACTGATGGCTAGTGCTGCTGTTGGCAGAGGAGTGTTATTCTAGTTCTTTGGATGCATCATAGCGAATTTCCTGTGAGGGAGGTGGGTGAGGAAATTGCATAATCCTCGGGCTGGTGGGGAGGGTCATTGTAAGCCCAGGGTCTTGCCCTGCTTCCTCAAGCCACACTCCTTCTTGTAAGGGCATCTGTGTTGAACGGGGCCCTGGGCTCCTAAGGAACTTGAACAAGCGTCATCTGAACAGTGAAATTCTGTACTCAGACCCAAAGGGCTCTTCCTCTTCAAACTTAAATGCTGGTGAAATCTCTCCAAGAAGCCCCTTCTGCCTGAATCAATACCCTTTCCTCTGCCAGGCAATTCAAAGTAGAAAGTATATTTGGAATGCTTTATTATCCACAAGATCCCCAATTAGTTGGGTTACCATTAAAAGCCAGGAATTTCAGACGTTGAATCTTTGGGGAATAAATTAACGCCTATGGTGTTTTATAATTTCAAAAAGGAGAATATTTATATTTAAACTTTAAGAAATGAACTAATTAGAAATCGGCTCAGGGGGATTTTTTAATTCTTTGAACCGAAGGGATTTTTTTTTTTTTTTGGCCAATCATATTCCAACAGTACTACAAATAAATCCTGAGCATCCATAGGTGCCAGGCGTTGCAATAAGCAGAGAGGTTAGAAAGGTGGTAAAACGCTCCTCCACCCCCCAGGGAACAGTGTAGGAAGAGCATCAGACATCCAAGGAAGCCCGGTCTTTCCATAACCGTTTATTTGCATGTCTCCAGGGAGGATTTGTCTCTGGGGATGCAAAGATGAATAAAACTCAGGACTAGGACTTTTCCTGAAGGAATCCAATAATAAGACAGTTATAATACTGTGTGATCAGTGCCATCACTTGGAGATGATTAACTCTATTAGGAGGTGGGGAGTATCAGGGAATGTCTGGAAGAGGAGGGAGAAAGCTTGAATTGGGTCTTGGAGAATAAGAGTCCAGGAGGAAGAGGATAGGGAAGAGAACTTATAAGCAACGGGAGAAGCTTGTGCCAGGACCCTGACATTTTTAACAGCTTCATGAATTCTGGAACTGAATATTAGGCCATGGGTGAATGGGAGGATGCCAGTGGGAAGTGATGGCCAGAGGAATGTAGAGCAGTCACGGGGGCCCTCATGTGGTAAGTGAAGGAGTGTGCTTCATCCTGCACGTGGACCATGAAGCACAGGATAGCTTTCAGTGGGAGCGGGCAGGATGGTATTTTCATTTAAATAAAAATCCTCTGGTAGCAGCAAAGGATGCAATGGACAGAGTGAGTTCAAGGCAGAAAGACTGCTTCTGAGACTCTCACATTAGCTCAGGGGAGAATTTGTAGCTAGACTAGGGTAGTGGCAGTGGGGAGATGATGGAAGAAAGAAATGTTCAGGACGGGATATGGACAAAGTGTGTGAAAGTAAGGATGACGCAGATTTCCAGGTACCCTATAAAATGGCCAGAATAGTCTTCATGTTTGAGTTCAATAAATGGTACTTTCTTTGGGCAGCAGAGTAGATAGTGATACTCTTAAATGGAAGGAAAAAAAAGGAAGCTAGAGGAAGGTTTAGGAGAAAAAGATGTATTTGGTGTTGGGTGTCAGATGTTTGTTCCTTTAAAAACAAAACAAAACCAAACCTACCTGCTGTTTCCTGCCAATGACAAATTCATATGCTTTTTGTAAATTGGCATACTATTGCTAATTGAAAATACTCTAATTGAAAACTGTGTCCTTCCAGATGACCACTGGAAAGCATCCTTCATACATTATACATGATCGCCATGGTTATTTATTTATTAGTTCTCCTCTTGGGCCGGGCTAATCAGAAACAGGGATGATGTGGTCAGGCTCGGGAGCATTTCTGTATTTTGCCTTCCTGACAGCTCCCTGGGAGGGAAGAGAAACTGTTTAGATTCCTGGGCTCCTGATACTCTCAAACCATTTGTTGTAGTTGATGCTTCAGAAATCAAGGACCTTTTCAACTTCTTGGGATCAGCCTGGACCACAGCAATTTTAACATAAAATAAAGGAAAGAGAATGTAAAGTAAGGATCCTGTAAACCTCCTGATTTATTAAATAAACATAGTTTAACATTTTTGCTCAGTGCTTCAGTTCCAGTTTTTTAGGTGAGGGTCAGTATGTAGTTCTTGGTAATTTTTCTTTCTAACGGAGGTGGACATTACATATTACTTGTAGGTGCCCCTTGTCCCTGGATAGCATTTTAATGTCTGTCAATGAGTGTTACACATTATTAAATACCTATATAAACTAATGGTACAGCCCTGAATACCATAGTATGTGACCTCCAGGATTTCATCCCCCTCTCCAGGGTCAAGGATCATTGGAAATATGTATGAATGTAAAGAAACACGGAAACGGTTGTACAAACATTGGTCATGCTGTAAATATTCAAGAAAAGTCTACTGAATGGATATTATGTTCTAGACACTTTGTTAGCTTTGGGGGATGCAATGAGAAGCACAAACACAGACCTTGCTCTGGAGGAGTGAACATTATACTGCAGAGGACAAATAGGCAATCAAATAAATAAGATGATTACAGGTAGAGAGAAATGTTATAAGAAGAATGAAGAGAGTAATGTGCTGGAAAATAATTGGCAGGTTTAAGGAAGCCTTTCTGAGGAGCCCTGCCAGGATCGAAAGAAAAGGAGTGGGTAGAGGAAACTCATGCACAGTCCCTGGGGTGGGAATGAGCTCTGCAAGTTCAAAAAGCAGAAAGAGGGCAATGGTTGGGGTGGATGTAGATTGTAGAGGGAAGGAGAAATGGTACCTTTCCCCAGCCGGTCATGGCAGGCTTATTAGACTTACAAATGAAATAGGTGTGTATGTACTGCATCTAGATATATATCCCATCTCATTCAACAGCGTAGTGAGGTAGGTGTTACTCCCGTTCCCTAGATGAGGTAACTGGGTGTCAGAGACCAGGTCTACAGGGCTAGGACCTGAGTCGGGGCCTGCGGACTCTTCCACTGCACCCACGTGGCAGACCAGCAGAACTGAAGCAAGGCACTTGGAATGATTAAGTGCTGAGTCATTGGCCTCTGAGGCTGGTTTTCCCAAGCTACCTGTCTTAAATGATGTGATGGCTTTGGGATATTAACAGCAGTGATCAAACAATGATGCCGGCAGTGGCGATAACTATACCTACTACCACAGACTTTATAGTTTGTGAGTACTTTACCGTGCCGTTCCTTATTTGTAGCTCAGATGAGCCCTCAAAGGTAAGCAGAACACGTTTTATTCTTTCAGTTAAGAGATGACCTGTGGTGACATGGGACAGGGCTGGGGCTTGACTTTTCTGATTCTAATCCGGGGTGCTTTCCTTCAACCACTGAAAACTCCTGACTGAAGGAGATACATATGGCTCACAAGATTGTAGTCCTTCAGACTTCCAGAAAACAAATATGTACTTTTTTCAAAGTGCTTTTGACTGTGAGGGAGAGGCATAAAAGGTGGACTCACTCTCATGCATTTATTGAACTGCTATTATGTGCCAGACACTGGGACTACCAAAGGATCCCAATGAGATAGGTTCAAAGGCACTAATTTTGCACAGTGTTACTTGTATAGTACAGGACTAGAAAAAATGTGATGGATATACGAGGAAGAAGTAATTAAATCACTTTGAGGAATCTAGGGGAAGACCTCACCAAGAAGATGACAGTAAGCTAGGCCTTGAAGGATGAATATTAGTGTTTCTCTCGGGAAGGAAGCAAGGAAAGTTATTCTAGGAAAGACAGATAGTACTATGAAAAGAGTATGATGACTCTGAGGTGTAAGTCATCAGGTGTGTCTGGAGCATGGGCGATCTAGGAAGTAATAGTGGGAACTGATGCTGGTAGACTGAGGTCAGATTGCAGAGGGCCTTGCATGTCAGGCTCAGGAGGGGCTGTGTTTGCCATCCCAGGTTTTCTAGCAAGGGAATGGCATGATTATATTTTCTGTGTTTCGGACAGCAAATGCTATTGGCCAAGGGAGGTTGGACTGCAACAGAGAAAAGGTTAGAAACTATTGTAATGATTAAGGAAATGAAGCCCTGCGTTGGTTGTAACCCCTAATTATGTGCTGAGGAGAAATGTGGCAGTAATGCTGAGACTAAACGACCAACTGGATGTGGAGATGCACTGACTGGATTTGGGGCATAGCCCCTGGTGTTACATCGATAACACATGAACACGGTCCTTACGTGGCCTCTCCAGACTCAGCCCAGTTCTCCCTGACTCTTCAAGGCAGCCATTGGTTTATTTATTTTCATCCTCAAAAAAGGAGAAAAAGTTACAGGTCTGTGATCTTATGGATTCCTCCTGTATGATTTGATCTCTGATGAGAAACGCTGAGTGCAAACAGTTTTGAAGAGTTGGATGCTCTGACTATATTTATGTCCTGCAGCTTATTCACCTGTTATGTATTTGGAACTGCTGTTGCAGACTTGAAAGCCCGCCTACTAAGCACTCTGGGGAAATTAGCCTCAGCCAGTGACCTCTGGCAGGGAAGGAACATTAGAGAACAGCCTATTCTCTCCATTTCAGGCCTCCTACTGAATGCTGAGGAGAATTTCAGTATTAGCTAAAGGACTATAGTGTTGATGTCAGATCCCACATTTTTCTGGAATACTCTTCCCCTCTACTTTTTTTTTTTATCACCTGAGGACCACTCATTCTGGCTTTAAAATGCAATGTAGGGTCAGAATTAGAAAAAGAAATCAACAAATACAAATTGCTTGCTCTTTAAGTTATAAGCATCAAGAATTTCTGTTGCAAAGAAAGGTTACATTTAATCTCTGAGGTAAAATGAATTTTTCTGCTTTGGCTTGGATCTATCTCATTCCTATCTCACTCAAATTCGTGTAAGACTGTGGGAAGGGTTCCCAAATTATCTCACATGTTCAGCCAAAAACATCTGGGATGAGTCTTCCATGTTTAGATCAATGTTTCCATAGAAAAGAAACAGCATTTTGAGGCCATTTCTGGTTGGGTTTTTGGTGGATTTTGAGGCATATACTGGTGTTGTCACCTGGGAAAACTTTTAATTCCTGCCCCCTAGTTACTTCACTGAATGTAATATTCATGTCCTATGAGTGTTGTGAAGACTAAACAAGATACGTGAAGCCACTGGAATAAAGTCTGGAACAAATGAGGGTTCAGTAAATATTAGCTTCTTTAGACACTGGCTTATAGATGTTAGGGAAAAGAGATGCAGGCTTTTTCCTCTAGGGGGAGGATGACTTCATTTTCGAAACCATTGATTGGCAGAACGTTACTTAAAATTTCTTCTCTCCCATTGACCTGTGTATCTGTTTTTGTGCCCATATCATACTGTTTTAATTACTGTAGCTTTGTAGTATATAGTCTGAAGTCACCTCCAGGCTCCAGCTCTGTTCTTCAGTCACAAGAAGGCTTTGGCTATGTAAGGTCTTTAGTGTTTCCAGACAAATTTTAGAATTATTTGTTCTAGTTCTATGAAAAATGTCATTGGTATTTTGGGAGAGATGACACTGAATCTGTAGATGTCCTGGGTATCATTTTTAGTGAAATGAGCCAGACACAGAAAGACAAATATTGTTCGATATCACTTAATGCGGAATCTAAAAAATAAAGCAAATGGATGAATATAACAAAACAGAAACAAACTTACAGAGAAAACAGACTAGTTACCAGTAGGGAGAGGGAACGGGGGAGGGGCAAGATAGGGGAGGGGACTAATGTACAAACTACTACGTATAAAATAAGCTTCAGGGATATATTGTACAGCACAGAAAATATAGCCAGTATTTTATAATAACTTTGCATGGAGTATAATATGTGAAAGTTTTGAATCACTGTTATACAACTGAAGCTATTATAATATTGCAAATCAACTATATGTCAATAAAAAAAGTTCTTTCATTCTCATACCCCCTGTTAAGTGTCTGATGTCAGAAATGAAATTACATGACCATTTACCTTTTCAGTGATCCAGAAAATAGGTATGTTTTTACTTTTTATCTTCAGGCTGATGACAGAAATTAGAATCCAGTTTCAGGGTTGAAAGACTGAGCATTGAGAATCCTTGGCTTTCAGACTTCATACAGCTGTCAGCAAGCTACCCAGAAGCAAATTTCCTGAAAGAGCTATCATTTTTTTTCTTAAACAATTGGCTAGTATAGGTACATAATTCAAATTACCTTATAGTCTTAAAAGGGGGGGCATTAAATCATACTGTTGTAGAATTTTAGCCAGATCCTCTTGACCACTGAGAATGGCCATCAAACAAATACTGGAGGGTCTGTTAGGTATTAAGGACTCTAGTGAGCAAGATACAGCCCCCAAAACTGCCCCAAGTTTAATTGACTTGGATAAATATTTTGAGATTTAAAAAAAAATTGATGTTTGTTGTTACCTGAAATGGGAGGTATTTCTATCATCTTTTGAGGAGGGAGGTGTGGAGAAGTGGCCAAACCTTAAAAATTAATTGCATTTGAGTGAGTGGAATACTTGTTTTCACTGACCTCGTTGTTACATAGATGGGCAGCTATTTCATCAACTAAGTAATTTGTACTTCTGTAGTTGTACCATTTTCATGCTTCATTATCACCCTATATAGTCAAGGTATTGAACCTGTTCCATAAACAGTGTTAATCTCAATTACTGTGGGAGCTTTAAATAATATTCCCTTATTAAATATATTCTCTGTTATGCTGCCCATGTTTTCACAGCATCAGGAACTGTTGATGCTGATGAAAGCAAACAGTCAGTTAAAAAACCTTTTCATGTTTTAATTAATTAAAAAATCAGATTGTGCATTTATATTTCCCCAGTGGCTTTGGTTATGGAAAGTACCTTATTAGGCTAATTTAGAACTTTGAGTCCCAAGTCCAACTTCATGGCATGGTTTTCTTGGAGGGACATTAAAATAGTAGAACATATTCTGTCTTGCCAAGAATCACAGTGTTGAAATTTTGAAAAGATTTAATTTTGTCCATGAGACTATAAACTTCTTTAATTCTCATTTTTTGTTTTGTTGTTTTTGTTTTGAGAGGAGGTAATTAGGTTTTTTATTTACTTATTTATTTTAATGGAAGTACTGGGGATTGAACCCAGGACCTCATGCATGCTAAGCATGTGCTCTGCCGCTGAGCTACACCCTCCCCCCTAAACTTCTTGAGGGCAGGGCCTGCTACTTTTCTTTCAGTCCTCTGGTTGGTGTGGTTAAATGTTTGCTGATTGGAGTTGAACTGAAGTGAGTAACACAACAGAATTTGAGACTCAATCTCCCAGGTCTTCCTTATTTAATATACATAGGATGGCAAAACCATCTTTTTTCACTGCAAAACATTCGTTTTATTATATTCAAGTGTTATGTGGAACATTTTTACAGCCTCCTGCTGGAACGCATTTGGGTAGTGAGTTTACTGCTTCCTTGGAACTTAGCCCTTACTTTACTTTGTGGTATTTGGGCTCCCCTAAGTTAGCTTGCCTCTGGGTAGACATCACAGTGAAATGTCCAAATGATCCTTCAAAGACTACGTAAAAATAGAACTAAGTTAAAAACTCTATCATGAAAGTCACCTGGAAAACAAACCAATCCAGGGACATTTGTGCCTTCTATTCACTCTTGGCTAGCACAAGGAGTTAAATCTTTTCTGCAAAGGTTAAAAGATGACCTAAGACAATCTTCCCAAGGTAAAAAAAGCTGTGAAGTTTTACTATGGAGTCCAATTTGACTGGCATTTAACTTGAGAACCTACTCTCCTATTTAATTTAGCCAAAACCAAATTAATACATATGTACTTAGTTTTTGTATGTGGAAACCAAAAAAAACAAAAGACACTAATGAACTCATCTATAAAACAGAAACAGACTTGCAGACATAGTAAACAATCTTATGGTTACGGCAGGGGGGAAGGGAGTGGGAAAAGATAGATTTGGGAGTTCAAAATTTGCAAATATTAACTACTATATATAAATAGATTTAAAATATTCTTTATAGCACAGAGAACTGTATTCAATATCTTATAATCACCTTTAATAAAAAGAATACGAAAATGAATATATGTATATATATGTAAGACTGGGACATTATGCTGTACACCAGAAATTGACACATTATAACTGACTATACTTCAATTAAAAAAATACGTATGTACTGACTTTTAAATATTAGAAGTTTTAAATATTAGAGGAGAAAGGCAAGTGGGAAAAGTATAAAATTCTCTAGGTATCCTTCAGTCTCCACTAAAGGACTTGCTCCTTTGCCTCTTCTATTAGTCTAGCTCGGAGTTTCTCAAACTTCATTGTGCCTGTGAATTATTGTACAGGGATTTTTACCCAATTCCACACATTCTGTCTTGTGGATAATGTAAAAGATCTCAAAGAAATGTCAACTATCTTTATAAACTCTGTCTCTAACAAGTACTTCTGTATGGATATTACACAAGAAAATGTGTGAAACTGAGAGGCAGATTTCAGAGAAACCTTTAACCCTTTTCTGTCTAAATTTCCCACTTGTTAAATAGGGGTCCTGGTCTCTGGTATTTCATCCTGTGCCTTGGGCATAAAGAAGTTTATGTCCAAAGTGCCATTATTATACTCATGGTGACCTCTCCACACATTTCAGGGCTGTCTGGTCTGTGAGATGCCATTAGACATCATTTATGATGGGTTTCAAGTCTGGCTTCTGGTAGAGATGCTTTGGGATGCATAGAAAACTTCCTGAGTGGCTGGTATAACTCTGGGGCTTTGGGTCTTAATTTTTAATAACAAGCAAGTATTATCAGCAACGGGGCAGAGGAGGGTGAGATGCCAATCCTGCCAAACTCCCATGGAGCCCGGGGGCTGTCCTGCCTCCCTGAGAACCGGCTGTCATCTGCTGCTCTCTTGTCACACTGACACGGCCCCCTGGCTGGGCTGATTGGTCGCTGGCAATAACTGATATGGAATACTGATATTCTGGCCGGCAGTTCCTCACACTCCGGAGGCTCCTTTCCACCCCTCTTCTCACTTTCCCGACCCCAGCCTGGCGGCCAGCCTCCCGCCACCACGCCGCCCCTGCCCCCTGGGGGAGGAGAGTCCTGGGCGTGATGCTCTGAAATCCACCGGGCTGCTTTCATTACGCCTCGCTCTCGGGAGAGTCCTGTTCCCGACTTCTCAGGGTTTTCACAGCACAAACAACTGCATGCGGGCCCGAGGGGAGGCTGAGAAGGACTTGTGTGTGGAGGTTTTATCGTCTTTAATCACTTTGTTGGCCTCATCCCGCGCCTGGAGCTCCACAGTGGATTTCTTTCTGCCTCAGACACCGAGGAAGGATCCCTTCTCTCTCTGTTGACTCTTTCTATTTTTATGGTAAGTGCTTGCATTCATTGAGCAGCTCTGCTGCAGTGAAGTGAACGCTAGCTCGCTCTCTTCCCCGCTAAGCTTAGTGACCTTCTCTCTGCGTTTCTCCTATTTTCCTGGATCCATGTCTGGGGTGATCCAGCTAATGAAAATGCCAGGGGTCATTTGTCTGAATTGTTGGTCTTTCTATTTTTTTCTTATTTTTTCCACAAGCCTGAGCCCCTCGGCTGTGATGAAAACACAAGCACCCTCTCTTTGTCCTTGAAGCGGCAGCGGGGAAAATGTGTCCACGATGGTAACTGCAGCAGTGTGCAGGAAACCGGTGGAGGGTGACTGACAAATTTGGGCAAGATGAATCCTCCGCGTGCTGAGGTGCACTCTCTGAGAATCCGGAAGGGCCGGGCTGATCTGCCCACCTAGCAAACTATTCCGTCTCTCTGGGTGAAGGCAGTACACGTGTGAGTTATGTCGGAGTCGGCTGTGGGCAGCCGCGCTTTGAGCACCTGCCTCCGGGTCCAGAAGGGCCCTGTATCTTTCTTCCGGGCTTTACAACTTGGGCAGTGCCGTGCGCGGCGGGAGGAACCCTGCGCTGGCGGACGGGAGTAGACTGCATGACCTCATTGCTTCTTTCCCTTTGGAATCTTAGGGTGCCTGTTCTGCAACCCATATTTTACCTCCTTTTCAAGAGGGTGGTGAGGCAGTGATGAGAAGAACAATTTTGAGTTGACAACGTAGTTTCAGTCCTCCTCCTGGGAGATAAAATGCTTTAAGGCTGTTGGAATGTTTAGACTTTCCTAAGAGAAAACAAGCAGGTTTGGGAGGAAGAACATGTATGTTGCAGTGACATCAGGCAGACTGTTTGTTCCAGGGCATTTACTCTTAGAATAGTGTTCTAATTTTTCACCTGGTCTGCGGAGGCTCACTGCAGAGAGCACCACAATTTCAAGTCTTACGGGCTGCCTCTTGGAGCCCAAAGGATACAAACCAAGCACAGTTTGGTGTAGTGCTCACCTTGTGGAACCTGTAGCTGAAGAGGAGTCTCTTGTCATAAGGAGATGTTTTTCTTTTCTTTTCTTTTTTTGCAGGGGGTTGGGGGGTAGCAGGTATGTTGGATTATTATGGTCAACACAGCATTCCAAAGAATAAGGCTCACAGTTCTAATTCTGCTTAGTTATTTTCTGATGTTGGACTGGAGATGAGTTATCTTATTTGATGCTGTGTGGGTTTTTCCAGTTGTGGTCCATTTACCTCTGGGGAGGGTTTCCATCATACGTTGTTCAGCCTCAGATTGGTAGGATACTGCACAAAAACATGTGCTTTTTGGGTAATAAATGAGGGGAAGATGTGGGGTGAAATTTCTTGTCTTTTTCTCTGTTGATTGGGAGCTTGGGATGTAAGGTTCCTTAACTGTCTTGCTGGTTCTCACCACTTTTGTTTCCAGTCTGTGGGGATTTTTCTTAAAATAGTGGTGATGACATCAGGCATATGCTTTTATCCTGTTCCCTGGGTCCAAAGGAGATGATTCTTTGAATATATGAAAGCATACATTAAAACAGAACAAGAATTTGTAGCTGTTGACATGGTAGTCCAGTTTCAGGGTGAAATCAGCAAATAGCTTAACAGCAACAACAACAAATTAGGATCTTTGCATACTGTAAGGTCTGAATCATTAAATAATGTTGGAAATACTTTCATCATTGTTTCAATTAGCTGTTTTAATATCCACATTTTCTTACACTCAGTTATGGCTGAGAGAAATACTGTCACTTGAAGGGCTGAGTTCTCTGCTTCCTTTGATTGTAATGTTTAGTTGTTTACTTTCATCTTTATTCGTGTTTTCTTATTTGCTTAATTTTTCTTCTCCAGTTGCAAGGTTTTTTACCAGGTGCTTGGCAACTAAAATTGAGGTATTAAGATGGAAAGAGTTAGAGTCAGCTTGAGTGTCATGGAAATAGACTCCGCATTTCACACTGCGGGCCATTACAGATGCATTTAGAAAATTTTGTGTTTTAATTAGTAGCAACTTTAGCTTTGAGAGAGAATTTGGTAGGCTTCCTTTATTTTGCTGAGCAGAATATTCACCTATGCAATCAGAGTTGTGTGTTGTGTATATATATATGTGTGTATATGTGTGTGTGTGTGTATATACACACACATATATAAATGCACTTTTTGTTTACTTGTAATTATTAGGTGTACATATTTTCAATAGTTGCAGCATGCTCATTTAGAGTAGGATAAGAATTTCCAAGATATTGCTTTGCATTCTCTAGCTAGCTTTTTTTTTTTTTTTTTGGTAGGGATTTCCTCATTTCCGACACCCGCCCCCCTCCTCCAGATAACGCCTTTGGGAATTTCTTTGAATGGGAGTGTGCATTCTTCAGCATTTCCTTGTCTCACAGCGTGGTGTCAGGGTAATTCCTTTGCAGGGTCTCTCAAGGCAGCCTAGAAAACTACTGCAGGAAATACTGATAAAAGCTGTGCTGAGCAGGGAAGCCAGTAAGTCTTAGCCTCTTGGTGTGATGACGTCACTGCAACACTTCGTGTGTGTGTGTGTGTGTGTGTGTGTGTGTGTGTGTGTGTGTGTGTGTGTGTGTGTGTGTGTGTGTGTTATTTAGCTACTCTGGCTTGCACCCGGTTTTGCTTGTAACCCTAGCAAATTCAAGTTATTTGAAATGGGTCTGGAAACATCTAGATGAGTGTAGATGCAGTTACCCATTTTGCATAATTTCTTAATTACATCTATCATTTAAACAGTGCTTTGGTTATTTCTTTTGATGGTGATCGAATCTGACACCTGCAGTTTATACTGTGAATCAGTATTCTCCTTTTTTTTAATCTTTTTTCTACTTTCTCTTTCCCACTTCTGCTTGATTTATGTTTCTATACAGAAACGTGCATATGCTACACATGTAAACTCTGTGGAGATCCTTTGACGATGAATAAAGAGTTGGATAACAGCTTCTCTTTTAGTAACCAAACCAGTGCTCAACTGTAATCATGTAACTGAGAGAAGAAATTTTCCCCATTAATATAAATATAACCTCATGTGTCGGCAGGCATTTTTGTCATTGAAACTATTTTCCATAGTTGATGACCAGGACTAGAAATAGAATAAGTTTTGCATTTTAATTAATGACATTCTAGATTTGTCTAGGTTGGACTGCTCTCAAATCTTGACATGTTTACTCTTTAAAAGGTCTTCGCATTAAGAGTGGGAGTTTATAAATGATACAAAGTAAAATCATTAGCCTTTCTTTGGTAATTGTTTGAACCATATCATTAAGGATGTTGGCTTAATTTTTCTGTGGCTTTTCCAGCATAAAGTGGTATATTCCCTTTACCATCTCTCCATGAGTCTTTCTTACAGAGTAAAAAGAATGTACAACTCCCACATAAAGCTGCTTGAAGGGAGAACCGTTCTTTAACGGAGATTCAAAACCACTTCTCACACCAGTTGTGGTGATCTACTTTGAAAGGAACTTGCTATTCAATTGGCAACTCAGACAGACTGTATAAAATGGGAGAAATTCTTCCTGAGCTGTGTTGAAGACTGTATTTTTGATCTGTGCCTACCTACTGAATTCATTTAGGACTGTAGTCACTAGATCAGCTTTGCAGGGGAAAAAACCATGTCCTTAGAAGCATAATAATCTAGCCAGACTGTCATAAATGTTTATGTTACAAGTTATATCTCTTGGGTGGTAGAAAGAGATGGCAGAATTTTGGAGGAGAACCAAATCACAGCCCCAAAATAATGTAAGACGAAAGGGGAAAATTCCTCCCTATACTTAGCATTTAATTCTCCAGTCAGGCTGTTGGCTCTGGAGTCTGAGGAGTCATGAAATTGTTAAAAACACAGAATGACAGGTTTTATGGCCTGTTCTGTCATAGAAATCTTGACCCTGAATTAGGCATCTGCTGAGTGACCTTTTGGCTTGCCACCATTCTTATAGGAAGCAGACATATTGTAATACAGCAGGAATTCACTTAACATTTTTCCTGTTGGTCTCCCGTGGGGGACCTCCTGTGAGTGTCAGAGAGGGAATGAGTGTCTGGAGATGATCAGAGACCACGCCAGTCACAGGAGGGTATCTTCAGGACCCTGGGTGCCAGTCTAGCCCCAGCCACTGACTGGCTATGAGACTCAAGCTCCTATCTGCTGCATCGGGTGTGGTGGGTCCCCTAATCTCAGAGGGCTCCCTCAACCACTGAAAATCATGAACTGCTGTTCTACCTCTATTTCTTTTTCACTAGATGGACAGTAATTTCTAAGGCAATTGAGCCAGATTAGACATTCATCGATGGGCAGAGTGTACCTTGCCTTCACCATACAAAGCCCCAGCACTATGACAGTGACATGAGTATCAGAGTTACTCAGAAACATGTGATAATGGTGATCCTTTGTGTGTATATGATGACTACGTGCCAACCCTGGGACATCTTGAAATACCTCTCCTTACCATCAGAAGGGACCTTGAGCATCTAACCTATCCTCTTCTTTCGTAGATAAGGAAGCTCAGGTCCAAGGAAGTTGCCACTTCATCAGGAAAGAGATCTGGTTAGCACCTGGGCAGGACAGTTGAGTGCAATGTGCATGGATTTTCTCAGACCCTAGCTCCACTCCTGGGGTGGGGCCCCTCCCACAATGCACAGCTGACACTTACTGTGTCATTCTTTGCTCACAAGACTGCTTTGTGGCATCGAACTCACTGGTGTCCATTATTTCTGAGTTTATTTCATGCAGATTACGTGGCTGTACCAGTCAGAGTGAGTCACATCAAGCAACTGTTTATGGTAATTTGTTCATGCTTGTGTGGAAATGGATTTTTTTATATTGAAACTCGGCCTTTCTTATGAACATTTCAAGAATTTTTAAAACACTATGCTTAATTTCCCCCCTGTGGTTCAACTATTGATGTCTGTTTTGTTAAGGGGGTGATGGTTATGGATTGATTCCTTTATCTGTTCATTCACCTAATACTTAACTGAGCACCTACTGTGTGTACCCTAATGCCAGCCAGGAGAGAGCCAGTGGTGAAACAGCTGGATACAGCCATCGCTCTGAGCGAGTTCAATCTAGTTACATGTCATGCTGTTCGTTCATCATCCCTGGATTTTTCAGCCAGTGATCTGCTTGCTGTTTCACATGGTTTCTCAAAGATTCCAGTTGCAAAGCAGTTTGCCTGGGCACTTCTTGCCTGTGATTATTCCCCTGAGAGGTTCTTTTCCTAAAAAGGCACCTTTGCTGTCGTTGTAACATGTATCTTGTAGTTTTCCAAAACAGTATTTTTCAGCTTGTGATTTTTGTTACCTGACTGAACAAAAGAGATGAATTAGCTAAACTTGTTTGTACTATTGTTGTGATTCCTGAGATGACCGTTCCATTCTTTGGCAAAACTAGCCTGTTCCCTGGGATCCTAAATTCATTAGCACCACGGAACTAATTGCAGGTTAAAGACCAAACCTTGGCCTTGTATACCAGGCCCATCGTAATGTACAGCTGTTGCTTCCATGTTCTGCAGCTCCCCTAGAACACTCCAGAAATACCAAGGAGCTCTCCCTTGCCTCAGCACCTTTGCGTGTACTGTTTCCTCTGTCTGGACTGTCTCCTCCCTTCAGACAAACTCTTAAGACAATTTCAGATACCATCTCCCATGGTGGCTTTTTGACACTTAGAACCATTACTGACCCCTGTGCCCAAAGCTGAGTGAGGTCGACCCCATCTGTCTTTTTACATTCCTCGGTACAAAGATCTCATAGGACTTTATAAACTATATTGTGATTACTTGTCTACTTGGCTCTCTCCCAAACAGGCATTTTGTTCCTTGAGGGCAGGGACCATATTTTCATCTCTGTATCCCAACTCAGGGACTGCTGTATAGCAAATACTCAATAATTCTTGAACAAACAGATCAGGAATCACCATAGAAAACCTATGGTGCTGGTATTGGCAACTATTGCTGAATGTGGAAAACTTAATTTTAAAAACAATGTGACTGTAGAAACTGAACTGAGAAGGAGAAAGAGATTGGCAGCCATCCTGATGTAATGCATTAGAAATTCTATGCTAAACCCCAGAAAATGTCTCTGCCTCGAAGTGAGTTTAATAAAGTAAACAAGAATTTATTAAGTGTCTTCTATAAGCAAAGCATTGTGTTAGGTCCCCAGACACGAAAGATTTAAAAAAAGCAGCAGTGTAGAACTTGTATGTGCAAATGACCTGGGTACAAGGCAGACAGTTAGAGATTCTGGTAGGCTGTAGGCTTGCAGATAAGCTGGGAGTAGGAAGGCATTCCAGGCAGAGGGGTTGGATTGAGCAAGAGCCTAGAGATGTGATGGTAGGTCAACAATGAGGTGGCTTTGGTGGGGAGGAAGGAGTCGGGTGTGGAGGGAGGGGAGTGGAAAATGCCGGGGAAGATGAGGAACCTTTGGGTAGGGAGATGGGAATGGCATCAGAAGATGTGAGTGGCAGTTTATCATTTCTGAAAGTTCGGAGATAATTAATGGAGTCTAGAAAAAGCCAAATTGAAATTTGTTTGGAATCTCTCTTTGGGTTTAATTAAATCAAATGTCTGTATTCAGCAGGGAAGGAGAGCAGTTGCTTAAGGTAAGACATTGGTTTCTCACCCATGCTTTTCGCCCTTGAGGGTGTAGTTTGACATTCAAAGTCATCACAAGGAAATGAAGCTGGGAAACCAAACCTAAATCAGTCAGTTTGGATCTAGAGAGAGTTTGGGGTGGAGGTCACTGAAGGGCTTGTTAATACACTGTCCAGAGTGTAAAGAACCCCTCGGGCCTTCTGGTACTTTACTACTAATAACTTAGGGCTCTTTTCTTTGGCAGTTAGCTTTGTTCTATTTACAAAGAATACGGTCATCTTATGAACCAGTGGATATATGCGTGCATATACTAGTTTCATGTAGGTGAAAAGGCAGTTTAGAAACTCTATCTGTAATAGATTCAGTTCATCTGTAAAGGATGGTTTCTGCTGTGCCTCTTCCTCCATTCTTTTTTCTAAAAGAATCAGGGAACATATGTTTAGGGAGGGGTGAATATGGCTGTTTTGTGCATCTCAGAATTGGATCAGATGACTCTCCACCTTGAAAGTAACCTAAAAAGACTGAGGAGTTGGGAGGAAAATCTCCAGGTATCTTGGCCGGAGCATGAAAGCATATTTTGTTTATGGAGCGAGAGATGGTGAGATAAAGAAGCTTCGCTCACTCACTAAGTACTGTTGAGCACTGACTGCTCCCAGCACAATTCTAGGCACTGGAAGAACAGTGAACAAAACAGCCAACGTCTTGGCTTCATGGAGCTGACATTCTGGGAGGAGGGGCGGAGGAAATAGATATTTTAGTAAATACAGAGCCTGTCAGATGATGACGAGCAATCTGGAGGAAAAAGAAAGGCTTTTGCTATTATCTTCCCATTTGGGCTTTCTTTCCATTTGTTGAACTGATGTATGATGTTTGAATCATTTTCTTACCTTCTTTCATTGTTTTTAGCCTACTTTTAAAATATTTACTTTCTGACTAGTCTATCATAAATAAATAATAATTTTGAGGGGTTTTCCCCCTAGGTAATTGCAGCTGTTGAAATTATTGGAGTGTGGTGAACAGAAGTTATAATCATGCATTGAGTTCTTGAACTGACTTAAAGGAAAAGTACTGTGGACATCAAAGCTCATGAGTCTTTCTCAGGGATGAAATGGTCAGAATTTAGATGAACAATATGGGATGGGAATGGATCTGTCTCCCCTGAGTCTGAGGGAAGCAGATTGGGGTGTTCTTCTGGGGGACAAAGAGCTTGAGCTTAGGGGGCCTGGCCCTGAGAGGGGACAGAAATGGTGGGCATCACCAGGGAGCACAGCTCATTGGAAGAGGGAGATGGGAGTGAACCAGATCCAATACACAGGAAATTTAGCAAGAAATTTCAGTTTCGGAGGGAGAATAAAGCCACAGAGACATATGTGTGTCAATGAGCAATGCTTACAAAAACAGGTTCTGCCTAATGTAGAACATCTGTGTGAATTGGTGAATAGAAATAATGAGTTGAAGCGAAAAGAATTATTTATGGATTGCCAAAAAATTTCCACTCTATATTCTGTGTGATCTTGGATTTAGTTTCAGTGTTCCATTCTACTCCAAGGAAGCCTTCAGTCCGTGCTTTCTACCTTGCTTCTGAGTTAGGATTTAAGGGGAAGTATCCCCTGGTGGTGGAGAACCTGGGCTCTGGGGCAGACAGCCTGGTTCCCATCCTGGCTCTGCCAGTTACTCATCTTTGGACCTTGGGCAGATTACTTAGTCTCTTTCTAGCTTTTTGTCCGCAATTATAAAAATGGGGGTAATTAATATTCCCTAACTTAGAAAGCATCTCTGGTAAATGAGATCTTACGTTGACAGTGCTTAGCCCAGTGGCTACAGTATGGCTACATTGCCTCACATTGTTAATTCATGATTGTCATTATCTCTCTGGTGTTAGGAGTTTGGAGAAATTCTCACATATATGTATATATTTACCTGCTTAGCAGAAGTTTTCTTTAATAATTATGATCATGCTTCTTCATGTTTGATGAATGATTTTATGCTGGAGCTTTTTGGAGGGATCTCACAGGTTTTGTTAGCAGTCTCTGAGATGCTTATTGTAATTTAAAATTCACTTCGCTTAGAAGTCTGAATCAAAGTGATGTATGAACAGGGAAATTGAAGGACCATGTGTGTGGCCACATGGGTCAATGGGAGGACTTACTAGACACAGTAAGTGACTTTCTGGCAGGAATAGAAGAAGGTGAGGTAGAAGAGAAAAGGAGTGCAAGATGAAGCAAATAGGATTACACTCCTTGGACTCTTGATATTCTAGACAGTTGAGGGATGGTTGCTCCTCAGGTGGCGTGTGGTCTAGACAAGCTGCTGCTGCACTGTAGCTTGCAGTTTTCTGGAGAGAATAACCAAGGAAATGGGATTGGTATAGATGGGGGCAGGGTGATTAGGGAGGGGTGGTTATGTGCCAGTAAGTTTATAGGAAAGATTTCTAAAAGTGGGATGACTGGGTCACAGGCATGTGAATTTAAAATTCTGATAACTCTTAGCAAATTGCAGTTGACCAGCTGCAGTTGGTACTAAAGTGTACCAGTTTACCCCCCACCCCCATAAGTGCATGAGAATGCCTGTGTCCTTACTCCTAAATCCACTAGCAAACATTTTAATCTTTGCTAATCTGCTAAGGAAAAAAGTGGCATCTCATAGTTTAATTTGAGCATCTTTTCATGTGATTATTTTGTATCTTCCTCTTCTGTGAACAATCTGTTCATGCCCTTTGCAAGCTCACTTTTAAAATTTGAGTTCTGTCCTTGACTTTTAGAAGCTCTTTATATATTAATTAACATTTCCTATATGATTTCCCCCCAAATAGTTTCCACTCATCTGTCATTTATCATTTGATACTGTCCATGATAGTTTGGGCATAAGAGCTTTATTTTTATGACAACTTTAACTACATATGTTTCCTTTGTAGTTTTTGGATTTTGTATGATTATCAAAAAAAGCCTAACTTACTCTGGGATCATAAAACTAATGTTTGACAATTTCTTTTGGATTTTTATGATTTTATTTTTGTATATGTCTTTTGTTCACACTTGTTTTACTGTAGTAATGAAATAGAAATCCAATTTTATTTTTCCCCACTAACTACCCTGTTCTCTCCAAACACTTCTTGAAGACTGTCTTTCCCTTGACTTCAATGTGGTAATTCTTGAGAATGGCATGAAAGAAGAGCATCACCTGTTAAATCCCCTCTACAGTTAGAGCTGTGTTTGGGGAGTTTGCTCTCTTTTGTTGACTGACAGTTTTTGGCTAACTTCACGCCTGTTAATTTTTTTAGTTTTACATGTTTTAATATCTGGTATGGCTAGTATTCTCTTAATACTCTTTTTTTTTTGCTCCAGGATTTTCCTGTGTCTTCTTATATGCTTATTTTTCTGTATAAACTTTAGTTTTTAAAAAATACCATGTTTTAGGGGAAGGATTAAATTATGTTTATAGATTAATTGAGGAGAATGTTTTTAAAAAATTGAACCAACCTGTCCCCAGAGTGTATATCTCATTTATTCAAATCTTTTGTGACTCTGAGTACTGTTTTAAAGTTCTTCGCATACATCTTGATATTATTTTTCCTTTGAGTAAATTATTCAATACGGTATTATGATAGAGCCTTCCTGGTCACGTATTCCCAGGAGTACTGAGGGATGAAAAGGTAATGGGAGTGTTCATTCAACACCATAGAATGCATAAATTACCTGGGGAGAAATATTTAAAATGTTAATAGTTGTGATTAACTCATCTTTCAATCCCTCCTTTAAAACCTCATATTTTGAATTGTTGATCTAACTATTAAAAACATATTTGTTTTAAATTTGCCATTGAATTTAATGTTCTTCACACTCACAGATTCAGAGGACCAGTTGCCCTGATCCTTTTACAAAGTGTTCTGTAACATGCTTTTATTAACTTACTTACCTGTTAATTAACTCAGGAGGCATTTAATGAGCACTTACTATAGGCCAAGCTTTAGGACTGTGAAAACTAATGATGTGGTCCCTTTCATTAAGGAGTTTTCTGTTCTTTGGGAGACTGAGCTGAAAACAAGTAACTATAATAAAGTATGGTAATGTGCTTGCTTGAGAACATACGTGAGGTGGAATGGAGCATAGAGCAGAGGGCTTAGGTCAGTCCTGGGGCAATCAGAGAAGGCTTCACTGAGGAGATGGCATCTGAACTGAGACCACTTAGATGAGTTGCTGCCAGGTGGACAGAGCAGGGGAGGCTGCTCCAGGCAGAGAAACTAGCAAGTACAAAGACATGGCATAAGTGATCTACAAGTGACTTAGTCTGTGGGGCTAGGGCAGGAGACGAGGCTTAGCTGCTAGGTAGGTACCAGATCTCAAAAGGCTTAATATGACATGCTTAGTAGGTTCTGCTCTATTCTGTAGGCATTGGAGAAAACTTTGAGCAGGGGACAGACAAGGCCAGATTGCAGATTCCATCACTCTGGGAGCCATATGGAGGACAAGTTAGAAGGGTGTGTGTATAGTCAGGAATACTACTATAAAGATGATCACAGTGGGCCAAGTGAAACTACTTTCTCTTAAACTGGGGCAGTGGCATTAGGAATAAAGAAGGGACCTTATGTAAGATTCACTCGTTTCACAGTCAGTACAGTTGTCTGTGGGCCAGGCTCTGTTCTAGGCTTCAGGGATGGAACTATTAATGAGACAGTTAATCTCCCTGCTTCCAAAGAGATTACATTCAAGTAGGAGACCTACAAAGAAGCTGATAAAGAAAATGATCGTCAGGTAGTGGTAAATGCTGTGAAGCAGAATGATGGAAAGGAGAGTGGTGTGGGGTAGGCTTGTCGGGACTGTCCTCTCAGCAAGGTGATATTTGAGCAGAGACCTGAGGTGGGTGAGTGAGGGAGGGTGTGAGCTGGGGATACCTGGGAACGGGCGTCCAAGCAGAGGAAACAGCCAGTGTCACGGCCCCGAGAAGGGACTGTGCTTGGTTAGATGAAGTAATAGCGTGGTGAGGAGACCAGAAGGGCTAGAGCAGTGTGACAGAGAAGGAGGCTGGTAGCCAGAGGTCGTGGCAGGTGTTAGACTTTACTCTGAGTGAGATGGGAAGCCAGGGCAGGGCTTGGAGTACAGGAGTGGCAGCCTTGAAAGGATCTCGCTGCTGCTGCATGCAGAACAGACTGTAGGGAGTCGGGTATAAATAGATCACTTAGGAGACTGGCGCAGAAATCCAGAAGAGAGGTGATGATGGACCAGGGTGGCAGCATTTGAGGTGGTGAAAGGGGGTAGGATTATGGGTCTGTCTCCACACTGGAGCTGAAAAGATGCAGGAAGATGTACCTCGAAAGTAAATGGGCAAGTGTAGATGAGATAACTGTTGCTAAGGAAATATACGATACTAAAGGGAGATGAGGAAAGACTAACCGGGAGGGCACTTTAGCAAGAGCAGTCCATGCAGCCAGTGTGGTAAGTGGGCCACCACGAACTCTCGCAGGTTCACTTTTGTGCACCTATTTACTTGCAAACCACACAGGAACGTGTGAAATGATTCAATAGAGAATTCCCAGAATTGCCTTATTTTTCAAAGAGGCTGCATTAAATAGGGTTAATTGGAAGTATATAAATTGTGTCTACTTTCCTGAGCAATAAATTGATAAAGAGACTACACTTAAATTTAACTTGAAGCAATTTCACAGCCTGAGAATTTTTAGCAAAGAGTAATCAGGGCCCTGATAATAAGAAATCGGCAGCCCATTCGGATTGACCTGGGAGGGGAATGAAGTGGGGAGCACAGAAGAGAACCCACAGATCATGAACCTTGGGAGTGCGGGGAAAAAGAATTAAATGTAGTTGAAAATTATAAATTGCCTAACATTTAATTCAAGTGCTTTTTATCTAAAGCGTAGGTACTTTTCTCCACTAGCAAAGGTTATAAAATGTTCCAGTGGGTTGAGTCAGGGCTAATTCCCTTAACTTTGGAATTATCTTTGAGTGATGTAGTGCTGTCCATTCCCAACAGTAAGCATATGTCTATAGATCATGAAGTGTTGTATCAGGAAACTGAAAATACATTCATGAAAGTTGTTGTGGAGCCCAGTCAGGTATCCTTTTTGTCAGACCTTGCCTTTTGAAGGATTTTAGGCTGCTTATAAGAATTTAAATCTCCTCTGCAACATTGAGGATGAAAACCATGCTTGAAACTGCTCCAGTTGCTGTGGACTGGGTAAATTTCCACAACATAAGATGATTTAGAGATCAGAACTGGGCAGGAGTGGAGACTGTTCTCTTGGCCACGCTGATCAAGACACGTAGTTTGACAGGTAATTATTCTTCAATTAACTGTACGTACAGTAAACCATACGGTCCTCATTAAATTGGGTGGGTTCATTCTTTGAATTAACCTGCTACTGTCATAAATCACAAAATTAAAGAACTTTTCAATTGTTTTTATCACCAGAATGCTGGATGAGGAATCCCTTAATGGCAGAAAATAGGAAACCTTCATCCATTACTGAGCATGAGGTGGCATTAACTGACTCTTGTGTTTGTTGCTTTATAAAGTCTGACATAGACTTGCATCAGTGTTGATGATACGCCATACTTGTGGGCGTATGTGTGCACACACGTGCTGACACGCACACCTACACACACACATATGTAGCTCCTCTCCTGCACAGAATGTAGTTGTCTTTTAGCCTCATGATTCATGCTTATTTTCCTTTTAATTCTTCACATCTAGTTTAGTGTCTGGCACAAGGTAGGAGCTCAAACAATGGTTGTTAATCAAAACCTGGAATTAGATTTTGTTTTTTGTTACCTTGTTCTGTTGATTAAATACTCCTTGACCCTGTTTAGTTCTGTATTGCTTTTGTAATATCCAGATGATTGTATGTTACGTTCTTGGTACCTTGGTTTTATGTGATAGTCTATAGCATATTCATGACTCCAAGCATTAAAAAAAAAAGGCAGTATTTTAAAGGTAAATATCTCTGTAGATGGATATAAAAGTATGTAGAAGGAACATGAGATTATGGGACAAAACTCCCATATAGATGTACATATAGAGAGAGGCATTTATGTGTGTATTACCTCACACCAGAAGGAATTTAGGTTGCTGATAAGAATATTTGTGGTAGTAAAAATAGATCAAAAGTAAGAAAGAAATGGTGGGAACAAAATGGGACCAGGGATACAATTAAACTGCATGTCAGAATGACCTAAGCATAAAGTATAGGGGCCAGAACTTTGACCATAGGCTTCCTATCAGCCAGCGGGAAGAGGAAACATCGGAGGAGTAAAGAGAAACCAGTTTCTTCCTATGATTGTAACTGCTCTTGGCACCAACATCAGACAAGAATTTCTCCCAGGAGTCTCCCTAAAGAGTACACTGTGTTTTGTTTTGAGAATCAAGTTTTGTAAGACTGTTTCTCCTAAAACATTTTTGTGTTAATAGCATTGTGTCAAAGCAAAATTTTGTGAAAAACGACTGCAAGGTTCTGTTTAGGTACCCCGTCCTCTGCTGATCTGATTTGGCCCCCAGATAGGGAGGCTCAGTGGACTCCTTGTCCTTCTAGAAGTCTTCCCTGTGTGTTGTTTTCCTCAACTGAGGTTTTGAGAATTATCCATTGCCTTTGAACGTGAGGTGGCATTACTCCCTGGCGCATAAGGTGTAGAGTGCAGCTGTTCTGCGTGGCCAGTTAAGGATAGACTGGGTGACCTAGCAGAGTGTCAAGTTAAAGCTGGGGTTGGCATCCTTTAGAGAGAGCTAAGTTGCTAACAAAGACATTAGGCTGAGTCTGCCCTCCTGATTTCTAACAGCAGCGTAGGGGGAACCACGCAGCTAGGCTAGGATTATACATAGGAATTCTTTAGTGATCAGACTAAAGCTTCGGTCCAGTTGGGTTTTTTTTTTTTTTAAGAGTGTTATTTATTATTTTGCTTCCCCCTCCAGCTTTACAGAGGTATGCTTGACAAATAAAATCGTAAAGTATTTAAAGTGTCTAGTGTAATGATCTGATATATGCATTTATCTTCTTGGCTGACCCTTCCCTCCAAGTCTTTGCCCAGATTCTCAGTGAGGTCTTCCTCAACCACCCTTCCCACTTCTTGATTTTTCTCTATCTCCCTTGCAGCTTAATTTTTCTCCAGAGTACTTACCATCTTCTAACATACACTGTAATTGACTCATTTGTCTCGACAATCTGTTTGCATTGACCGGAAAGCGAGGAATTGGTGTGTATTGTTGACTGGCGTTCCTCAGTGCCTGAAACAGTGCACATTAAGCTCATTAATAGGCATATAGTAAATATTTATTCAGTGAGTAGGCCTGCATTTTGTGTAGTTTTCATAGATCAAGCTCAATATTTTATCTACCTTTTTTCAGCTAATAAGGTCTGTAGTTAAAGCATAAATACTACTATAGAATCTTGACACAATTATTTAATGTTCTACTGAATTTGAGTATGAATTTTCCTTTACTCTTATTTTCCTATTTCCTGGAAATTAATTTTGTTTAATTTTCTTCATGTGTTTATCTTGTTTGAATTTTTTGTTTAAAAAGTTGTATATTTAAAAATCTTGGTTGAATACCTGTATTTCTTAAACTGGCCCAAATCCATTTTTGAATGAGTTGAGGGAGACATGACCAAGTACAGCTGGGCCCTCTGGAGACAGTAGAGCCAGGGGAGGAGATGATGCTTAGGGGTGTTGGGTGTTGACTCTGTTTCTCCAACTCTCCCCCTCTTCCCCCCTTGCTCATGCCCAGCTGAGTTCAAGGACCAGATGTTTTTCTGCCACTTCAAAAGGAAAAGCAGAGTTTTTAGCATAAGTTCTTCAAGAGTGGTGAACTAAGCCTGGAAAGGAGAGGAGAGAATCCTGGGGAGAACGGGCAGTACCCTGGTCACGTGGAGGAGGAGGGCCATTGGCAGCACCAGCAAGCTCCACAGGGAACCAAGGAAGAAGGGAAATCTATGCAAAGATGTGCTGCATCTCCCCCTGTTTTGTGTGACTCCTTTTTTTCTGTCAAATTATTCTTGGCTAAGTTAATTAGAAACTTATAGCAGAGGTGTGTATATATGTTGCTGGTTGTGGTGGGGTTGTTGTTGCTGGAAATGTTGATGGTATTGGAGTGGTTAGTGGTGATGGTGGTGAGGAAGAAGGTAGTACTGGTGGCGTGCAGAGTATTTTCCACGAATCCGTAAGTCCTGTGTGCTGCATGAACGAAGTACAGTGTTCATTTCTATATGATACAATTATTTTGGAATAGCTCTAAAGTAGTCATTGTTCTTACTAAGAAAATGACTGTATTGATGTCATTCAAGACATCTGAAGATTTCCGGGAACCTCCTTGGTTCAGAATGTTCAGGCCACTTTTTTGTTTGTGGTCCTTTGCACTCACCCCACCCTTTTACAGGTTGACTTGTTTGTGCCTCTGGTGGTTGCTCATGCACACGTGCTCCCTTACTCACATGGATTCTCTGTCAGGCTAAGGAACTTTCAGCCTAGTGTCTTATTAGCATATCAAACCCCTCAAAGCAAAGGCAAAGCTTCTGTTTCCCCGATAAGCCTGTTGGTAGTGTTAGCCTCTGACTGCCCTACGGTGTTTTCAAGCATGCTTCACACACAGGGTCTCATCGTGTCCTTACAACAGTTGTGGGAGGTAGGCAAGGATTATTCTCTTTATGTGTCATTTGAGGATGTGTCTTATGGATAACAAGACTGAGACTTAGGTGAAATGAATTACTCAAGATCAGTTAATCCAAAACAGAATCAGGACAAAGACCCAGGTCTCCTAACTCCTGATCCATTTATCAGCCTTTTTCTTTCTTTTCTGATCCCCAGTGACCCCACCTCAGCCCCCCTGGTGTTAGCTCCTTGCCTGAATTGTCAAATCCTCACCCTAGATCCATTCTCTAACATTGGCACCGATTATAGAAGGTCAGTCTCTGGATATAATTTTTCTCCTTGCTTCTATCAGCACTTTGCTGTATGCTTAAATGCAATCTGTTAGAATTGTATTAGTGTCTCTCCTAAGTCTCCCACCAAATTAAAGAACTCTTTAGTTGTAAAAAACTGTATAATCTGTACTCTGTATTTTCCAGGGTGGGTGGATTTTTTTTTTCTTTTTGGTGGTAGCTTATGCAACATAGAAAGAACACTTTAAAAATCTTAACTTTATTGAGGTATATTGTACATAACATAGCTCATCCACTTCTAGTACAGAATCCAGTAAAAAAATTTTAATACATCTACCAACTTGTGAGATCATCATCATAACCAATTTTAGATTATTTTCATCACCCATTAAGATGTATCATGTCCATTTATATTAATATTCTTGTTTTGTTTTTTCTGCTAATTGTGAAGGGACTATAATTTCACGTGAGAAAATGCCCTAGAACAGTAAGCTAAGTATGAAGGGAAGGAAAGCAAGAGGGGCAGGACCAGAATTTTATCTTCTATCAAAACATGAATGCTAGTATCTATTTTTATTTTAAAAAACTTATTTTTTCATAGTCCTTCACGTATTTTTATCACTGTAAGTAAGTACAGTAAGATATCAAAGTGGGACTCTAGCTCGGTTTTGCTTGAGATCTCAAAGGCCGAGAATAGTATACTAGGTTCCCCCATATCAGTTACCCATTCAGAATATGCCAGGAGTCGTGCCAGAATTACTGTCTGCTCCATTCCATGTGTAAGACTGAAGTTGGGGCTCTGGGGAACATGTTGGTGGGGTGGGAGGGTGGCATGGGGGAGGGTGCTCATCTGTCACTCCAAACGAAGTGAGACGGACCCTAACTGAACTTGGTATGTGTCCCCTGGTTGGAATTGGGGAGGCATGAGGTTCTGGAATCTCGTATGTGTCTGAAACCTGAACATGCCGTGAGTAGAGCCGACTGTGAGCAAAGAGGGAGAGGGGACAGCAAGGAGATGACTGCTAGTTGGTGGGGACAGGACTGGGCGATTTCTTTTTTTTTCTTTTTCTAATGTTTCCAGAGGCTGCTCTGGGATCCTTTTAAAAAGGGAATGCACTTGAGAGAACTGCCTGAGAGGCTTGGGGGTAGGTGGGACAGGGGAAGGGAGAGTATGAATTAATATGAATATAAATAATGGTCAGTTCCCTAAACATTCCAGATACTAGGAATGTAGTCTAAACATATCATTCAGAAAAATGACCCATTTGCAGTCTGACCATCTGGAAAGCATGATTGTATAGAGCTTTGGAATCTGACAAGCCTGGATTAAAATCTCTCCACGATCCTCAGCCAGTTAGTTCTGAGTTTTCAGACTTATGACCAGTATTTGCTATAATAATATAATCATTGACTTTGACAAATCCTGGATCTTGCATTTCACATGTTGACAGTTTTGGTACTTGACACACTGGTTGGTGAAAGACAAATTTAAACGAACATTCTATATAGACAGTTAATACCCAACATGTAGCTGGGGATCTGAAGTAGTCATTAATGAGTACCATGAACATTTAGCATACAGCATTCAGTATTTAGCAAAACCCATGGTACTTGGCTAACTGTACTGCTTTTACTTTCTTATTTGGATTAAATTTGTCAATTTTTATAAGCTTGTTTGCCTGTGTTTTGAAAGTCGAAATAAAATAAGTATAAATGGTAATTCTGATTTTATTTACAATACAATTCAGATTTACCAACTTTAAAATATTTTAGGCATTGATAATAAGACTCCTTAGCAGATAGCATTACACACACACACACACACACACACACACATTTATTATTTATTTATAAATGTGTATGTATGTGAGTGTGAGAGTTTGTGTATTTATGCCAGCCAACAAGTTTTTTGAGGGAAAAATTGAATATTTATGACCACAAGACTATAAAAAGCTAAAACTTTTTGGTGTAAATAAACAGTGATACTCTTAACTGTTCGTGCAACTTGTATATAGAAAAAGATCTTGCAGGTTGGCAGATGGAATCCAGGGATGTTAAGAGAAAAGTTGGATGAGATTTTGACGAGAATGCAGTTTAATTTTAAAAATCTGCTTAATTCAATGTTCTTTGTCTTCTCAAAGCATTTAAAATATATAACTGTCATAGTACTAACCTCATGACATATTTCATTAATTCATTGCTTTATTTAAAAATGCTTAGCACCTACTGTATGCTAGGCAAACTGCTAATACTGATGTATACTAATGTTGTATGCTAAATATGGAACAGTCTTTGTCCTTAGAGAACCTGGAGTTCAGTATGGGATAGAAAAATGAAGTAAACACAGGAATAAACATATAACTGTAAATTGTGATCATTGCTATGAATAAGAAGCAAATGACCTGAGAGAATAACTGAGGAAGCATAATTTAATTTGTGGTATCAGGGAAGACCTCTCCCACAAAATGGAATTTATATGAAGATCTGAAAGATGAGTGGGCATTATTCAGTCTAGAGCAGGTAAGAGTTTTTCAAATGGATGGAGTAATATATATAGAGGCCCTGTGATGTGGAGTCAGATTATTGAAGGAGGTGGCAAGGAATAGATATGGGTGGTGCAGTTAGGAGGCTATGGGAGTAATTCTGCCTAGAAATGAGGTAGTTGAGCAACTAGACCAGACTAGGTTAGTGGCAGTAAAGCTGGAAGTAAATGGATTTTAAGAAACAAGTAGAAGGTAGAATTAGTTATGACTTGGGGATGAATTGGGCATAAAAGGAGAGGAAGAAGGAGGTGCTGATAAAATAAGGCTCCTGGTAAAAGTGGATGAATTGGAATCTAGCAGGTTAAACTGTTACTGTTATACCATACTTAATCTTCTGTGAACGCTGCAAGATGGTTTATGCATTTATTTTCAAGTTTCAAGTGGCACATAGTCTTAAAATACTATTCATTTTTTTCTGAATGTTTCAATTATAAGCCTCTTAGAATTGAGAATTTGTCTTCTTTTCTTGTTTTAACTCCAGAGTTCTTAGCCCTCTAAACTCAGTTAAGTCAATTTTATTTTATTTTTTTTA
This sequence comes from Camelus bactrianus, assembly GCF_048773025.1. Taxonomy (NCBI): domain Eukaryota; kingdom Metazoa; phylum Chordata; class Mammalia; order Artiodactyla; family Camelidae; genus Camelus; species Camelus bactrianus. The sequence goes on along the minus strand of NC_133550.1, from coordinate 35,137,406 downwards.
AGTAGAAATTAAAATGTCAAAAAAGTTAGATATTCATTTGGGAGTATAACTTAGGAACAGTTTTCTTAAAGGCAGAGATGTTAAATGTAATGACTTGCCAGTTTGTCTTGGTCATTACTGTATAAGAATCTGGGAAAATACAAAATTCAATTAATGGGCATGATTGGCATTTAAATAATTCCTTAGGTGTATACTACAGAGACCTTTCAAAGTATGTTAAAATGGCAGAAAATACTTGATTATCTGACTCTGGGATATACTTCTAAAACTAGCGTACGTGGTGAGGTTAAAACAGGCAGGTACGCAGTTTACCTTCCAGCTGTAATTGTGGTATGTGAGTAATTTGCTTGGTTCCCAATAGACAGAACCAATGATAATTCCTGCCTAGGCATAAGCCTGGCCAAGTGGCTTTGGTTTGGATATGACTTGAGATTTTGAAAACAAAATAATTGAGAAGTGTCAAAGCAGTATTATAATGAAACCAAAAGTGACTTACTAAATAGCTAATTTAGCCATGTGTCTGACAAATTATAATCTATGTGAAATGTGGGTTTTACTGTAATATAATCACTGCATCTCTTACCAAAGGATGGGCAAACTGATAGAGATGAGTGACAAAAGGGAACTGTTTTTCAAGTGTTGGACTCCATACTTGTATCTGCTGTACTGTCTTTTCTTAGATAATTTTTTTTTAGAGTAATTCTAGGCTCACAGCAAAATTGAGCTGAAAGTACAGAATTCTCATACTCCTGACTCCATGCGCTCAGAGCCTCCCCCCCTTATCAACATCCCTCACAAGAGTGTCCATTTGTTACAATTGAATCTACATTGACACGTGGTAATTGATCATAGTTTACATTATGGCCCACTCTTGGTGGTGTACTTTCCATGGATTTGAACATTAGTGTATCATACAGAGTATTTTCATTGTCCCCCAAATCCTCTGTTCTGCTTTTTCATCCTCTCCCACCCAACCTCTAGCAACTACTGATGGTTTTCCTGTCTCCATAGTTTTGCTTTTTCCAGAATGTCGTATGGTTAGAGTTATACAATATGTAGCCTTTTCGAATTGGCTTCTTTCATTTAGTAATATGCATTAGTTTCACCCATGTCTTTTCATGGCTTGATAGCTCATTTCTTTTTAGCACTGAATAATATTCCATTGTCTAGATATACTACAGTTTATCCGTTTACCTACTGAAGGACATCTTGGTTGTTTCCAAGTGTTGGCCATTATGAATAAAATTGCTATAAATTTCTGTGTGCAGGTTTTTGTGTTGACATAGTTTTCAACTCCCTTAGGTAAATACCAAGCAGTGTAATTGTTGGGTAATACAGTAAGAGTATGTTTAGTTTTATAAGAAACTTAAATTGTCTTCCAAAGTAGCTGTACCATTTTGCAGTCTCACCAGCAATGAGTAAGAGTCCCTGTGCTTCATATCCTCACTAGTTGATTGTCTAGATTTTGGCCATTCTAATAGGTGTGGAGAAGAACCTAATTGTTTTAATTTGCATTTCTCTGATGGCATATGATGTAAAATAGACTTTGTTGATAAAGCCAGAAATAGTTAGAAGCCCTCTTACTCTAAATGTGTAGAACTGATTTTGCTGGCCAATGGAAAAAGATGTTTAAATGAGAGAATCATTAAAATAATAGATACATTTCTTGAACATCTTATTTTAACTGAAAACATAAATTAGCTAAAATAGAATATAAAATCTAAATCTAAAATCAGATTTGTTACTATTTGGGTGTTGGGCTAAGGCCATTTTTTCTAATAAGAATCTATTAATTTGTTTTGTACGTTACCTTTCTTGCATAAACCATGCTTGTAATTCATCACTTATAAGAACTTAGACACTTACAAAAATAACCTAAGGATAGGATTCATTTAGTGTTTTATGATTTCTCTCATTACTACAGTTTGTTGTTCAACAGTACTTTTAAAAATATATAAGACTTAGCTTTGTCAAATGTTTCCAAAGCTGTAAACTTTCTTCATAGAAACACCAACTCTTTACACTTATATTTTATTGGTTTATATGCTATTTAATTAAACCACAAAGTTATAATAAGTATAAATGGCATAAAAAGGTTTGGGAACAAGCACAACTAATTCTTGAACCATACAACTTAAATGGAACAGAAGTAGGTAAGTGTGCCAGAGATTATCCAGTTTAAGTTATGAGTTTTGGTAAACTGTGGCATCAGTCTTTACATTTTACAGAGAGACTGAAGATTAAGTGGTTAATGTACCAACCAACGTCTATAAATTGTGACCTTGTGGATTATGATGGGAATGATTGGCTTGTGGAAAACTTGATAGGAAAGTCTAGAGCCCTGGAATGTAACTGATTATCCAGCTTATTTCCTAGCTTCTTCTTCACAAAATACTGTGTCATAACTCAAGACTCAGGACATGTGATTCATATGTAAAAGCATAACTTTTACTTTACAACCATGTGTAGATTTTATAATAATTACTCAATATAAATAAATACAATTCACATGTAATAAAAATTCTTTTTTTAATGAATAATTAGTTCTTTGAAAGCTCTTGCATCCAGATCTCCTCCTAGTTCTCCAACCGAATCGTTAATCATGCCTCTTATAGTGTGAAAGATTAAGTAACAGATTGCAGTTCCCACTGTTTCATGGCCTCTTTCCTATGCTTTTGCCATTTCCTTTGCTGGTGTGCTCTTTCCACTTTGGATTGGCTCTTTAATCTTAATTATTCTTAAAAACTCAGCTTACACTTGGCTTTCTTCAGGAAAGCTTTTCCAACACCCCAGTTTGGGCTTGTGCCCCTGGTTTTTCTTACCGTTGCACCCTTTTGTAGAATTATTTTAAAATTAACTGTGTATGTTATACACTGGGTTGTACCTCTTTCAAAGGTAAGCACTTTCTCATTCACCTTTATACATAGGACTCAGCAAGGTGGAGCTGCTGGATACTCAGTGTTTAACTGAAGAGCACTGTGCTGAAGTTCATGTTTTATGAAGTTCAAACCACCATTTAGGTGGTTAACTTTTATGACAGGACCTATGATGATAGGATGTAGAGAGCAGAAACTTGGCAGAGGACTAAAGAAGGTTAACGTAAAAATTGCATTTTTAAGTTGCTGGAGGGATAATAGATTCGTATCTTGGCTACATACTAGTATTATGTCAGGCCTTGAAAAATTGGGGTCAGCTTTAGTAGTAGATATACAAATGGTAGAAGCTTAAATATGTTCATCTAAGGTCAGGCGTCTTCTTAAATCATCCCGGGCTAATTTTCTGTAAATGTTCGATTGCCCTCAAATACCTAAAGAGAATTGAGAGTAGCGGAGTTTTCATGTAATACAAATAGAGATGACTAATTTTTTAGGGTTTTAAAAATTGTTTATTATTGATATAATAATTATCATTATAAGCTGGATAAATAATTAAAATGACCGTTTAATTACCTAATTTGGTAATATCTAATGGGGGATACAGAGGTGTTATTGAAAGAACATTAGTCTAAGAGTCAGATAATTTGGTGCTATTCCCAGTGATGCCTTGTTCCAGCTTTGTGGGCTTGAATATATTCTTGAAACTCTCTGTGATTCAGCTTTCAACTCTGCAGGCTGGTGGTTTTCAACTGTAGGTGATTTTGCTCCTCAGGGGACATTTGGCAATATCTGAGGACGTTTTTGATCATCATAATTTGGGGGATGTTACTGGCATTTAGTGGATAGAGGCCAGGGCTATTGCTAAGCATCCTATAGTACACAGAACAGCTGCCAACGGCAAAGAATTACCCATCCAAATTCTCAGTAGTGCCAAGATTGAGAAATCCTGGGATAGATCATCTCAGAGGGGCTTTTCTAACCTAAATATCTCTCATTCTCAAAGTTAGGCTGATCATATATTTTAAAATTATATTTTAAATGATCTGAATAATAGAAAGATGAGGACATGCAGTGAATTCAATTGTCCAGTAGGTTTTTAAACCATGTCCTAGTAGTTTTCAATGAATTAAATAACATGAAGAGTCCATGTGGTCAAAATGTAGTACTGTGCACCTTCTGATTCAGCATTCTCAAATGTAAGCTAAATATAATTACAGAAAACCCAGAATAGCTGGGGATGTTTATTTTTTCAGTGGTGTGACAGTATCCCGGTTGATAACTGTCAGATAAGTACCAGTAGTATTTGTAGGGAAGGGGGAAACACTAATGTTGGTGAGCTTAAATACAATAATTTAGTTGAATGTAACTAAGTAAATAGCAACTTTCAGAGATGGATATACATCCCTATGATTTAAAGTAAGATTTATCAGCAGTATAAAATATTTTAGTATACTGGTTTTTTTGACTTGGGATCAGTTAAGAATGAGCATCAATGCTAGTAGAATTCTGAACTACTTTGGAGGAAATGTGTATTTTGAAATTCTCAGTCGTGATTAATGGTTAGGGCTTATCTGTTCCACCTCTTTATGAAATAAAGTTTCACTTAAAGAACCTGAGAACAAGCTTCAAAAGCAACAAATGTAGCAGTGCCAACTACAGTTTTCTAAGCATAAGGCAAGCTTTTCACTTGTTGTCTAAAATTTTTTTAAGGGCTGTGGTGAAAGTGTGCAGGGCTTAAGGTGGCTGTGAAAGGGGAACCTGGAGTGGTTCTCCTGCTGCCTCCTTGTCACCTGTCCTTTACCATCCTCCTCTGCCCACCTCCTCCAGCCCCCGTGCACACTTGACTCACCATACGTGGATCCCAGGTTGGAGCCCAGGCCAAGTTCCTTACATGGTGGGACCATGTCTTATTTCTGTTTATCCCTAATGTCTGATATTCAGTGGTTCTAAGTCACCTCCCTGACCCCAGGCCTCAGAGTCTTTCCCTGTGAGCAGCCCTGGCATAGCTTCTGATTATTGCTCTGTCTGTCAATTCCTCTCTCCCTCCATTTCCCTTTTTCCATCTCCTCCTCCTCCCTTTATTCCAGCTTGACTTGGAATTTACAACTTTTGTGGTTGTTGAGCTACATTATATCTGGCATTTGTAGAAGAAGGGGAGCCCTCCCATCTGACCTCTTCTGCTGTGTTACTGGAACCCATTCATTATTCAATCTACCAAAATCTTTTTTATTCACTTAATTGCCAAAGAAGCCCTTTGAAACAGCCAGTTGATGGGTCTCTGATTTTATTTCTACCCCAACAAGAAAATTGGTTTCTCAAAGTCAATGCCCCCTTTTCCCTACCCTGATTATTACATAGCATGAGAATTGGCAGGACACTCAAGGGGGATGATTATAAAACTTTTTTTTTTTCTAAACTCTGTTGAAATATATTTGTGGCATTACTGTCTCAAGGAAAAGCAAACACTTGGCTCAAAATTGAGAAAAATGTAAGTCAGCAAGCTTATCTCTAACTCCCTATGATAAAAGGAATTGAGTGTTTTCGAGCTGTCAGTAGTACTTGGATTTTCTCTACTGCTATGTCAATTACTTCTCCCCTCTCAAATTGGAACTGGTGTGTAGGCAGAATTTAAGCCAGCCGTTGAGCTGCGGGACTACCTCCTACATCAGGTTCAACTCCAAAGTGTTCCTAGGGGAATTCATCCCTGGCTTTCAGTGCAGAGTTGTGGCCTTAATCATCTTTTCATGTGCTGATGAGGAAAATGATGAAGAAACGATGTTTCTCTTTATTCTGCTTTGTCATCCTGACTCAGTACGTGCTGGTAAACTCTCTTCATAATGAGGCAGGGTCTTGCTATGTGAGTTGTACTCAGCTGGGCATCAGTTCTTATAACTTATTTTTTATTGGTCAGCACTCTGTTGAGGAGTCTTGAAAGTGATTTACCTAGCACTCTTGCTATGCCATAGCCAGCACACTTTTGAATAAAGGTACTAATGGTTGTCAGAACTGAAGGGACATTCCTGCATTTCTGATTGGCTCCTAAATTCATCTGTGGATGCCCTGAAGGTAATTCCCATCTGTTTTATTTATAGAAATGGTTTATTCAGTGTAGTCGTGTCTAGTAGGTTGCCATATGGTACCTTTAGTATGCCATCAAATGGGTAATCAAAGCTTAAGAGCCAGTTTCCAAGAACCAATAAAACAAGTGTGATGTATAGAACGAGCATCATTAGGGACAGCAGACATCAGTGGCTGGACCACTGAGAAAGGCTTTGCTTTTTTCTCTTAGCTGTTTGGTAGATGAGAATTTTTTTCAACAGGTATGCCGAGTATGGTACTTTAAAGTTTTTTTTTTTAAATTATAAAAGCAGTATATGTTTATTTAAAACTCAGTATGGAATGACAGAATAAAAATGACATGATTCAATTTATCCCTCTGCTACCTTAATACCGCAAAGAATATGATTTCAGATAATTATAGGGACAGAAAAAGAGAGTCAGTCTAATATAGAATTTTTAAAAAACATAAATCATAGTATATATAATTATCCAATTTTTTTTAAATTTGTCTTGGAGGTTTTATGTGTCAAGATATGTAAGTTCACCTCACTCTTAGCAGCAGTATAGTACTGCAGATGATAGAGCACCATGTAACTTAGTCTTACACTGTTGATAAACATAGGGTTATTGCCAGTATTTCACTGTTATAAACAGCAACTTAGTGAACATCCTGTGTCTTAGAATACACAGGCTGACATTTTCATAGGATTAACTTAGAAACGGAATTTATCATTCAACAGTTATACATATTTTGAATTCTGATAAATTCTCAAATTTCCCTTGCCCAAAGACTTTGTTTTCATTGACATGTGCACCAGCACTGAATGGGAGTGCTTATTTCCCCTGTACCCCAATCAGTGCCCTACTTCTCTTGATGGAAGAAACAGTTTTGGGGTTCTTTGGTGTTTTGGCCTGTAATCCCCACCCTGACCACACTCACCAAATAGATTCCTAATGTACTCCATGGAGAGAATAAATCAATAAAAGTAACAAACAGCTCTGGGGAAGGGGATCTGCTGAGAAGCTTAACCAAAATTTAACAAAATAAATGATGTGACCCTTATCAACAGAAGCTTCCATTTACCCTCGAGCTAAACCACTGGCTGCTAGGCTGGATCCCATGGGGAACTCTGCACAAACAAAGCGGGATGACCTTGCACCAGTCAGCAAGTCAAAAGTGTTTCTCTACTTCTCTCCCCACATTCCCAGCCTGAGGCTTGCATCTAACCACTTCCATTCCTAAAAAGCCCACATCTACTAGTGTTCAAGTGACAGAGCATTTGCTCTGAGACTTAGCAGTCACCCTTTTCAGATCTCAGGGGAAACAGCAGCTCCTGGACCTGGCAGTTAGGCTATGAGAGTTTGAGAGAAAAGGCCACCCCTCTCCCATACCCTTCCTCACCCTACCCCCCACCCCCCTTCCTCAAGCAGGCACAGAAAGAGACATGAAATCATTTTTCCAAAGGAAAAATCAGCAAAGAGAAAGGATGAGCGAGTGTTATCTCAGCTACTGGGCAGAGGGAACAAAAAAAAGTCTTATATCTTATCAGCCATGGCTTATTACCTGATTGAGGGTGGGGGTGGGGGCAAATGGGAGAAGAACCTTAAACTTCAGGTAGGGACCAGTAGACACTGTAATAGATGCATACCCCTTATCTTTGGGATTCTCACTCATACTTTCGTTGTAGCTAAAATTTGTTATATTTCTATTCATTTCTTTTCAGATCTTACCATTTACATTCACATTCTTTTTAAATAATTCTTTTTTCTTCTCTCTATGCATTATTTGCTTTAAAACAACACATTCACTGAAGAAATCCAACCTTAACCTTTCATTCAAGTACGAGTTTTTTTTTTAAAACCATATTTATGGATAGTGCATAATAACACAGAAGTAGTTTCATGCTGCAACTTTATCTAGAGTCAGTGTCATCTTAGCCATCTACTTCCTGGGTTATGCAAATATTCAGTTTATTGAAGACATGGAAATACCTTTTTTTTTTTCCTGCGCATTATCCAAATTTTCTGTCTTAAAATTAAAAAAATTAACTTAATACTACATATATGTAGTAACTTTGAAGGCAAATTCGCTCATATTCTTCACCAAACTCAGGAAGTCATTTCTAAGTAGATCATCATAAGGAAGAGAATTGATAAAACATTTGCTACCTCTTTCAAAGGTAGAGGGCCACTCGTTGGTTATTTAAACAGTAAATTTTCTTCTCTCCTTTTCCTCACCTCCCATTCTCCCTCTTTTCTTGTGCTTGCTAACAGGCAGTTGGAACCTATGTTGCTGCTACCTTTTACTTTTACACGCAGGCTAGAACTCTGAAAAATGGAAAAAGGCTTTGCAGTTTCTTCAGTGACTAAAAGCACAAGCTAAGTATTTTAAAACAATTTTATATTAAGCAATTTAAAAAACAAATTTGTGTAACTCAAGAAATGTCCTTTTTTTTTTTTCCAATAAAGAGCTTACATACATTTCCCCCCTATAAGCCACTTAGACTGGAACTACAAACTGTACAAACCTGAGAAAGCTATGTCCTGTAGGTTGCGATGGCTCTGCAGGTAGGCACTGCAGCAGAATCTACTTAGAGAGTAAGCTGTTTTTATACACCCACAGGGTGTATTTGATGAAATGGCAGGCACTTAAAGTTTACGTAAACATGCATTTTAAAACAACCCTTTGCATCTAGCAGAGATGTTTTTCACACGGAACTGACCAGTTTCGTAATAGAAATAAAAGTGCCATAAAACTTACTCCTGAAGAGTACCACTAAAAGATAGCCCTTTTGAATATTACTTGAATTTGGGGGGATGTGAGTGGGCGGATGAGTAATTGAAAAATAACATCAACATAAAAATTAAACCAAGGATCCCTGAACTTGCTTTTCACAATTGGGAACTTTTGAGGCTTTGTAGGAGACTACATATTCTGGGTTAGGAGCAAGAAGATCTGGTGTTGGACTGGTTCTCTTGTAAATTAAGTCATGTCATGCACTTCTGCCAAATTTGTTTCCTCAATTTAAAAGGACTGTTGCTGAAAGATCGGCCCCCGTTCCTGATGAGCCAAATAACCCAGAGACAAGGTCTTGGAGCTTAGAAGAAAAGAGGCAATTCTATTGCTTTGCTGGGCAGAGGGGACTCACAGCAGGCTGATGCCTTCAAACCTGTGAACCCACCTTGGGGTTGGGGTGGAGTGGTTATATAGCCCTAGCTCAAACAATAAAGCATTGATAACAAGCAACAGAATCATTTTCTCATCAGAAGACTTAGAATGGCAACATGATGCCTCTAGGCGACCAAATCTGTAGAGGCCAGCATTTAGATCTCTTTATCTTGTAAGCACTCAAGGTGTGGACTTCTTGGTAATTCAGGCTATTTTGTAAGGTTGAAGTCTTGTGACCTTCTCTCTGGAGATCGACTCAGAGACCAAGCATGCTTATAGCCTTTGATTACTGGAATAAAGTAGAAAAAGTAAGATCAATAGTTTTAGTTTTAACAATGGGACTGGAACTGTGAGTAGCAACTGGGTCAGTCAGGTCAGTTGACCGTTTTAAGGGCAAGCATAAGAATAAGAAATCTGTTAGCCTAAGGGCAGCCATTTTACCAATCCTCCTTCAGGACCCCATACTACAGAGTAAAGGCTTAATAAATGCTTGTTGAATGAATGAAAGAATGAATGAAACTTTCAAAATTTCCTTTCCAAGTTTGGGAAATTGCACTTGAAATAAAAATAAAAAGTCAGCATCAGAGATTTCAAAAAACCTTCAAGCCAAGCAGTCTTTATATTTAGTTTAAATTGGTTTGTAGACTTACAGATGTTCTAAAGAACACATTTTCTCAGACACAAAATGACTTCTGGTCTCAGAGTACAATGCAACATTAACTGGTTTGGAAAGAGAGTCTCATATTCTACAGAAATGTGACTCTGGATAATGCCAGTTTGACACAGATGGGGATGAATTAGTTGTCCAAAACATCCAAGTGTGTGATACATAAAGCAACACTGGCAGCCAGTGGGGAAGATCTTATCAATGAAGTACACTGAGCTCTGAATGTTTACTTCACAGAGGAAATGGCTTTGCAGATCAGAAAACTGAGTTGTCATAGAAACCCTCATACCAGAGATTGTTTTAATTCTACGATTAAGTGTATTCAGAGACAAAGGAGCTATATTCTGGATATTAAACTCAGGTATTCTGGTTTTCTCTTTCAACTTGCTTAATTGATACTCCTTTTAAAAAGGACTTTTAATATCTAGAAGCGAGTAACTTGTAACTTGTCCATAGACTTCTGCTGAAAAACTGTATGAAATCAAATCTATTTTTTATAAAGTGGTGAGCTTTCCCGTGTTTATTTCTATCATAAATTATCTTTTTACTTGGAATCAAAATAATTTTGCTGACATCAGTTAGTGACATCAGAAGGAAGAAGGCCTGTCTACATTTTAATACACAGAATTCTAAATCTATTATTTAATTCTTTAAGAGCTACTATTGATTTAGAAATGAAAATTAATAGTTTCCCTATCAACTGAATAGTCAACCACTTAGGAAAACAATTACTGAATACTTGATTATCTGGAGAGCTAGTGTTTATTGAGGGCCTGTTATGGGCCTGGCATACTAGATTCTGTGTACATGATATCATTTAATTCTCCAGCTACTGTTTCATATCTTACTGTGCAAGCTGAGGCTGAGAGAGGTTTAACAATAAGCCCAAGGTCGTGCGCAGGTAAGCAGGCTGAGCTGGAATTTAAACCCATTGAACTTCCAAAATGATACCATGTTGCCATATATGGTTAGGTAGATACAAATTTCTAAAGAACAGTAGACATTTTGTGATAAGGAAAACATACTTGAGGTATGGTGAAGACTCTGTAGTAAGAAGAACTAGGAGAATGTCTAGACTTCACATGTGTAAGTCCTTGCTGGACCTGTTAGACATGGAATTAAACAACTAGCCTCCCAGCCTGGTGTGAAAAATTTCAAACACTTAATTATGGACATGAACATATTTCCACATAATTCACACTAATGCCATTTTGATAAATGACCCCAAATTTGCCATGTGTTTGCAGCTTTTTGAAAGGGACTGATGTGATTCTGGGCTTCTGATTATGCACAACCAGTTGACTGGACATTTTCAGATTTTTCCCTGGAATATTTATGTGTTATTGTTTATAATATGTTAGCTATTTATTAAATTAAAAGTTTAAATTATACAAAATTACTTTACCATGGTACCTGTTACCAAAGTCACCCATTTTGAGAATATGCATCACTGAAGAATTTAGACCAATCAAATCATTAGGCAGAGAAATGCTATCATGCATAACTCAGCCAGCCTCTGATGAGCAAGTTAGTTGCACCATTCTCAGATCTACTGTGGTTGATATGATATTTTATAATGAACAGATTAGTTGAAAAGGAGTGTTTTTAAGTGAAAGAATTTAATAGATTGAAATTTTGAATTGAAATATGAAAAATGACAGAGGGCAATGTTGGAAAATGTAAAAACAGGTTTTCTGAAATGTGTTTAAAGACAGAAAAATATGTCTGAACATGCAGTTGAAAGAAAAGTAAAGATGGAAAATGGTGATTGACCACAGAAAAAGGTTCACAGACCTTATCCATTCAGCATGATTAATAACGATTGAATGGATGGATGTAACTAATAAAATGGTTACAGAGAAACCAGTGGTATCGGTTAACAGTAATGCATTGAGTTCTACTGATCTTCTTTATGACTATGACTAACCTCTCCCTCCCGCCCCCGCCTCCCCTACTCTCTCTCTGTACTTGTCCCCTACCAAAATGGTGGGCACTGTCCATGGTGCTGAACCAGTGTTGCCTGTAGAAGGGATGATTTTCTTCTCCCAACTACGGTGCCCTGTTTCTTTACCTTACAGTTACTTGGATTGTAAATGGAACACAGCAGTCTTTTAGCAATACTTTTTGTTAATGCCATTTCCAACTATGTGGTCTCAATAGAGACCCTAAACTTGGCTAAAACCGAGCTCCTGATATTTCCCCCAAACTAATTCTTCCTGCCATCTTCTCCATCTCAATTAGTGGAGACTCTTCTATGTTACTCAGGTTGAAACCTTGGTATCATCCTTTACTCCACCCTTTTCTTATATCCCATGTCTATTGGGTCATTAAAGTATATTCAGAATCTTACCAGTTTGGCCACTCCATTGTGACCATCCTTGTGCAAGCCACCATCATCTCTCACTGTCAGAGACCTCTCACTGGCCTTCCTTTCTATGTCCTGCCCCCTCCACATTCCCACTTTCAAAGTCTGTTCTCAATATAGCAGTCAGAGTAATCTTGTAAGACGTGGTCAGATTCTATCACTCCTTTGTTGAAAAATACTGTCATGGCTTCCTGCTTCAGTCAGAGTAAAAGCCAAAGTCCTTATAATGGCCCTTGCATGATAGAGCTTTCTTGACTGTACTGAATCAAACTCCTCTACTTCTCTTTCTCTCATGCAGCCCATGTCAGCCACACAGGCCCTTTTGATGATCCTTATGTTCTTGCTTTAGGGCCTTTGCACTTATTGTTTCCCTTCTGGATAGTTTTCCATCGTTATATGCACAGCTCACTTCTTCACTTGAGATCTTTATTCAGAATCCTTTTCATTGATATTCTTCCTGGTCTTCCTATTTAAACTTTGTTTTTTAATCCTCCACAAAAATTTATATCTCCCCTTCCCTGATTTTTTTCCTTATTGTGTCTATGATCCAAAAAACTACACATTTTAAACCTGTTATTTTTTCTCCCTCTAAGATGTTAACTCAATGAAAATAAGGATTTTTGTTTTCTGTTTTTGTCTACTGCTATGCCTACAATAAAGCCTGGCACATAGTAGGAGTTCCATAAGTATTTAACTTACTAAATGAATGGAATTATATTCACAAATAACTGATTTGGGGAAAAAGTAAATGTCAATATTTGATATAAATAGGCACAGCTCATTCTATCAGATTATTTTAGGTAACAAAAATATTTTTAGTATTAGTTGCTTTATGGTTTGGATTCTGGTGTTTGAAGATGCTAAAGTGGGTATGAAGTTCAGCCACTAAAGATGCAGAGGACTTGAGCAGAAGCTTCAGAGGCAGTGAGGTCCTGGGAAAAAGTTGACATTGAAGCCCCTTGGACCTATACTTCTTGCCTTTATTATTTACCCCCACTTCTAACATATATATGTCCTAGAGAAACTGAAGGTGTCTAGTGGTGTGAGGCAAAGAGAGGTGTTCCCTCAAACCACCTCAAGTGGAAAAAGGTAAGCTGTATCTAGGGTCTTGTTTCTAATGAACAAAGTATGATAAATACTCTTGATGAAAAGAAATTTTTTTTTATAAATATGCACCAGCCACTAGGGGGTGCTGGACATTCATTTTCAGAGTAGGGTCCACAGTCTCAGTGGATTTGGTAAGTTAGGTTGTTTAACCTCCCCCTAAACCATTTCCTGATTTGTATTCCTTTTGGCATTTTGTATAAAACTTGAAATTGTGTAGTATTTCCCTTATTCATCTTCACCCCAGTATTTTCTCCAATTGGAGAGAGCAATTATGGGAGCATTTGGTTTCTCACCTTTAGGGACTTGTGTTTAATCCTTGGTAACCTCATTCCCATTGGCTAGGGTGCAGTGACTCATGCAAAGAGTGTCGTGGCATTGGAGGCCTGCTAGTGCTTTCTCATTCTTTAGCATTTCCTCACTTTCCTAAAAAAGTGTAAAAGTCTTTTAAGTGATTTGATCTGTGTGTGAAGGAAAGAGATTTCAAGAGAAACAATGTTCAAAATGACTAGCATTTATACTTATGAGTCTTATTAGTTCTTTCAGATTTTAATTTCATGCTATTTCAGTTTAGGAAAATAACAGCCCATGTAGCAACACCTTATTCTTCATAATTTTTACACATGATTGATTGTAAAGGTAATGGGGACACCAATATCCCATCGCTAAGAGTTAAACAGGAATCAGATTAAGAGCAAGGGTGAAAGGTAGAGAGACATACACAAATAACTCTCTGTCTCACATAGCATAGCATACTAGATCCTTAATTTAAACTGTTGTTTTTTAGTTAAGACAAAGTACCCTTATAGAGTACTCTACTGATAGATTCCATGTAGGAAAAAACATATATCTTGATTTCTTTAATTTCATGGACAGAAAAGCTGAGTCAATATGTTGTGATGTGGTGGTTAAAGTCAAGTTCTTTGGTGTTAGATCTTCATTTAAAGCTAAACTCTGCTGCTTATTAGGTGAGGAACTTCAGCCAAGTTACTTTTTTAAATCTCTCTTGATCCTTAATTTCCTCATCCATCCAATAAGTTTAATAATCCCTACCCCATAAAGTTATTGTGAGGATTTCTGGAGAGAGATGTGTTATATGGTGATATGCTTTGTGCTGATGGTCATATCGATGGCATGCAGTAGCTGCTCTATAGAATTTAGTCCCTCTCCACTTTCGTATAAAGATTTTTAATCTAGTTGTAAGATTATCCTAGTCCTAGTGGAAAAGATTGAAATTGACTTTGTCCTCCCTTAACATAGCACAATATGTGTGTAAATCACTGGTAGGAATTCTGTCATTAGAGATTTCATAATGTAAGTAAAGATCAGTATTTTGCTTATTGAAGATGTTATCTGTTATTACTCCTGGGTGGACTTCAGAGAAGAAATCAGTACAAGGTAATCACTTAATATTAAAATTGTGTGTGTAGAATTATGCTTGATTGAAACAGCACGAGAAGAATAAATTTAAAGTACAGTGAGCCATACCAAAAATCCTATGTGCAATTCTTTCTTTGGCTTAATAAATGTTAAGACCTAATCCTCTCTGAAGCAGGTGCCGTGGCTTTTAGTGATAACATCATCCATATAAAATTGTCACTCCAGCATATTTTCTATGGGGTTTTGGAGGTCATGTGTCCACACTTGGTGTAAGATGCCCCACTATGGTAGAGAATGATGACACTATTATATTCAAGTCTTGGCTTTTCCACTCAATAATTATATGATCTTGGACAAATTCATTAATTTGTTTGAACATAATTCTTGTCTATGAGTAGTAATAAAATTCTGCCTATTGCACACCATTGTATTGGAGCTTATGTGAAAGTGTGTGTATGTGTGTGTGTATATATGTATACATATATACATATGCATGTATATATATTCATACACATATATATGAGAACACTTTATAAATCATAACGTGCTCTCCAAATGTGAGATGATTTCTCGTTGCCAGACTGGTGGCCGCTGCTTTCACATGTCAACCCCATTTCTGAAGCAATGTAAGGTTTATAAGGTTATATTAAAGTAGAGAATATATGAGGGGCATCTGGTGATGTGGGGAAACCATCTTTCTTTACTTTCTTTTCAAAATGGCAGTGGTTAAGAAATCTGTGAGATGGAAAAACAGGGGATTAAGTAGGGGGTGAGTCTTTATTTGCCTAAGAAGGTGAACGATGTTTTGAGTGTGCTTTGGAAATTAGACAGTTTAGGAGTCTGTTTTTCTGCTGGAGTGTTTGAATGTACTGACTGAGTCAGGCCCCAACAGGTTCCTTACCTAATCCCAGAGGGCCTTTCCCTTTACTTGGAATAACACAAAAGTAGTTTCTGTCTCCCCAGACCATCAGCCCTCTGTCCCAACAGCAGATGAACTGCCCCTGGGGCCACTTCTGGGCAATAATGAACATCATGTGAGAGCTGCAGCCTCTCTCCCAGGGTTCTTAGGTCATCCTTCCTGCTCAGGCAGAGACATCATGCAGGGCTCTTTTCCTGCCATCGGTTTGACTTGGCTACTGAGTTAATGTTGCTCATGTTTTACTTCAGTACTCTAGTATATTTATCCTAAGATAAATTTCACTTGCATTAACTTGTGGTTGTACCATGAGTTCAGTTTTACCTTTTGGCATATTTTAACCAAATTACTTTTGAGCACAAAAGTCTGTTTTTTAAAGAAAGTTCATTCTTCTTGTTGCTGTTGTTGCTTTTCAATGAATGTAATAGGCTCTTACAAATATTATACAGAAACCTATGTGGAAAGGCTAGACCTCTACCTCAGTGATTAGCATAAACTAGATCTCCCTCTGAGAGTTTACATGTGTACAGTACATTTTTATATGTTAATGTGTTTTCAACTTGTTTTGTTATAGTGCCTTTTTATAATGCATTGTAACTTGGCTAAATATGCCATTTTGAACTGATATTTAAGACTGTATGAAGATCTTGTGGTTATTGATAAAAGGACTTCAGTAGAAAACACTGTGACATTTAAAACATTGCCAAGCTGCAGTGGGTGACTTTTCCTTTAGGTTGTTGCAAACATCCCACCGTGGACACTTAGTGGTTTTCCCTGATGTCGGGTGTTTTGCACATGGCCTCTGAGTATGCTGATGCTTGTGAATTGTATGTTTCAGAGGGACCTTGAGAGGGATCCTTTCAAAAAATATATTTTCTCCATCACCTTCCTGATGGAGATTTGCTAAAATTTCAGATTGATTTTTTTTTGTTTTTATTTTTGTTTTTGAACAGGTAGTTTCATAGTTCAGTCACTCAGTGAGTATTTCCTGTGTACCTCCTATGTGATATAGGTCCTGTACAGATACGAGAATCAATCATTCCCGTCTCTGTGAAAATGTTCAGCTGGGTTGGACGGGGAGAAAGAACTTGAGGGCACTGGGCTCCTGAGTGTGGTAATGAAGGCAGAGAAGAAAAGGGTGTGTGACATTCTGACCATAGAAGATATTTAATAAGTACTATTAAATAAAGTATAGTTAGTAAAATCTGCGATCCTGGCCTCCTCAGGCTGTGCTGCAGTGGAGGGCTTACTGGCCTGGGCGTAGGGAAACATGGATTTTGCTTGGCTGGCTCTGCCATGAAGCCGCTTAGCTGTGGCTCTTGAGCAAGTTACTTAATTCCTCTGAGCTACAATTTCCTGATTAGTGGAGTGATGGAGTGGGACTAAATTTCTAAAATTTGGTGCTTCTTCACAGACATAGAGAACAAACTTATGGTTACCAGGGGGTAAAGTGGGTGGGAAGGGATAAATTGGAAATTCAAAATTTGCACATCTTGGGGAGTGATGGGAATGTTAGCTATCTTGATTGTGGTGGTGGTTTCATTGGTGTGTACATCTATCAAAATTCTTGAAATTGTACATCTGAAATATGTGTAGTTTACTGTGCAGGAATCATACCACAATGAAGGTGTTAAAAAACAAAAATTTTTAAACTTAAAAAAAAAACCATTAGACTAACAAGTATAAGAATGTTCATATTAACACTATTTGTAATTCTTCCAATTCTCATCAACAATAGAATGGGTACATTGTGGTATATTCAACAGAATGCTCTACAATAATAAAAACTAAACTACAAGTAACAACATGAATGAACTTCATACACTTAATGTTTTTTTTTAACATTTTTTATTGATTTATAATCATTTTACAATGTTGTGTCAAATTCCAGTGTAGAGCACAATTTTTCAGTTATACATGAACATATATATATTCATTGTCACATTCCTTTCTCTGTGAGCTACCATAAGATCTTGTATATATTTCCCAGTGTTATATAGCATAATCTTGTTTATCTATTCTACAATTTTGAAATCCCAGTCTATCCCTTCCCACCCCCCGCCCCCTTGGCAACCACAAGTTTGTATTCTATGTCTATGAGTCTATTTTTGTTTTGTATTTATGCTTTGTTTGTGGGTTTTTGTTTTTTTTTTTTTTTAGATTCCACATATGAGCGGTCTCATATGGTATTTTTCTTCCTCTTTCTGGCTTACTTCACTTAGAATGACATTCTCCAGGAGCATCCATGTTGCTGCAAATGGCGTTATGTTGTCGGTTTTTATGGCTGAGTAGTATTCCATTGTGTAAATATACCACTTCTTCTTTATCCAGTCATCTGTCATTGGACATTTAGGCTGTTTCCGTATCTTGGCTATTGTAAATAGTGCTGCTATGAACATTGGGGTGCAGGTGTCATCCTGAAGTAGGGTTCCTTCTGGATATATGCTCAGGAGTGGGATTCCTAGGTCATATTGTAAGTGTATTCCCAGTCTTTTGAGGAATCTCCATACTGTTTTCCGCAGTGGCTGCACCAAACTGCATTCCCACCAGCAGTGAAAGAGGGTTCCCTTTTCTCCACAGCCTCTCCAGCATTTGTCACTTGTGGACTTTTGAATGATGGCCATTCTGACTGGTGTGAGGTGATACCTCATCGTAGTTTTGATTTGCATTTCTCTGATAATTAGTGATATTGAGCATTTTTTCATGTGCCTATTGATCATTTGTATGTCTTCCTTGGAGAATTGCTTGTTTAGGTCTTCTGCCCATTTTTGGATTGTGTTGTTTGTTTTTTTCTTATTAAGTCGTATGAGCTGCTTATATATTCTGGAGATCAAGCCTTTGTCAGTTTCATTATTTGCAAAAATTTTCTCCCATTCCATAGGTTGTTGTTTTACTTATGGTTTCCTTTGCTGTGCAGAAGCTTGTAAGTTTAATTAGGTCCCATTTGTTTATTTTTGGGAGCTTTCATTTTGATGATGGGGTGAGGCAGACAAGCAAGATGAATGAAGTTTGGGTTGCATTAGTGGTGTGTTTAATGGAGAAGAAGAAAGCATGGCAGGCGGATAGAAAATGCTGTGGTACAGGACTTGCAGTTTTAAGAAGTGGTCAAGGAAGGTCTCACTGAGAAGGGGACATTTGAACAAAAACAAGGATGTAAGAGAGCCAGCGATGCAGGCAGGTAGGAGACGAAAGCACAAGTGTAAAGGCCCTGAGGCATGTGTTTCCTTGGCCAGTTGAGGAACAGCATGGAGGCCTGTGTGTCTGGAGTGGAATGAAGGAGAAGGAACATAGTTGGAGATGAGATCAGGGAGTAAGGGATCCAGACGACCATGGGTACAAGGCATGAATGAGATGTACCTTCTGTTTCCAAGGGCCTTGTGGTCTTACAGGAGGCACAGACGTGTTGGGGACATACTTCAGTATATGACAGTGAGGTCATGACAGTACATGACCGAATTCAGGCATGGGGTTTTCTGCACCCAGGCCACAGGACAGACTTGGCTGGGTCTCTCCTTGCCTTTGAGTTCTTTGAGGGAAGGATGCATCTTACTTATTTCACATCTTGAGTGGCTTGTAGAGTGCCTGGCATATATTTTTGAATTCACATTGAGTGACAGAACAATGGATAGTATGGGCACAGTATGTAAGGAGGAGCAGGTTGTTTGTTAATAACACATAAGTTAGGCTCAAAGAGATTAAAGAAAATAGGAAAGTCAGAGAGGATAGAAGAGCTTAGATTTGCATCCATGAAGTCTATTCTCTACTCAGTACTTTTCCTGTCCCTGGTATCATTGCTTTGATGTTGTGAAGTATTGAAAGCAAAACTGCTGAAAAGATTTTGGAGACGTAATCACTGTGTCTGTGTTAGTGGCACGATTTGTAATGTCAATATTGCTGGTCCTTTTACTGCAATAGAAGGATTTGATTTATTGCTTTATTTGTGCTGGTTTGCTGGTCTATCCCTACGTGGAAGTTTTTGTGCTTTTTTTTTTCTCTCTACAGTGTATCCAAAGAACACCCAAATGTAAAATGGAGTCCCTGCCCTGTTTGGCTGCAGGCAGTTATTAGAGGCTGATAATTTAAATTTTCCTACTGCAATTCATGCTGCCAGTATATCCAGCTATTTGTTATTATCTAATGCTGAGTGGTTCTTTCCACTATGGCCTCTTGAATTTTGAAGTGGGAATTTGGTGCCCTTATATAACCAAGCACTTGTATTATTTAATTACACAAGGTGCCACATGAATCAACAAAGCAGCCCACACTGAAGATTAGGAAAATACATTTCAATTAGTGACAGCAGGACCAGTGCCTGAAGGCCCTATTCCTTGGGAAAAATAAGACAATGCCAGAAAAATGCAAATGCATTTCTTATAGTTCTGTCTGCTGAACTAATATTTATTGGAGTCAGTAATCTTTGCATATGTATCTCATTTACTTCCCTTTATATTCCATCTGTCAAGAAGTTTTTGGAGTCTCCACAGATGGAAATGCTAATTTGTGTTAAGTATTTAAAACATCTAGTAAGGTTTGCCTGGGCTCAGAAACCTGTTAATCCATTTGAAAAACATTTTGCATCAGGCACTGTACTAGGTATGAGGCGGGCAAAAATGAATACAATATAAATTCTTTACTAAGCTCTTAATAAGAAAGAGAAGCAAATAACCATCACACAATGTGATAAAGGTTATGACACTAGAATATTTGAAATAGAAGACTTTTGAATTTGGAGGAAAGAGAAAGGCATTCTAATAGAGCATAGGAAATGCTTCCAAGGGAATTTACGTTAAAATGGGATTCCAGGTGAAGGGAACAGCAGGAGCCAAAGCCTAGAAAGTTAAATGGGAAGGAACTTTAAGGAAGTTCTGTGAGATGCCCTCCAGAAGGCTAGGCTGAGGGATTTGTATTTATCTCATAGACTACCTTTTACGAAATAAGTAGTATGGGGAGCCAGGAGACGGGTGTTACATTTGAGGTTCCTGTGGAAGGTTCATCCAGGTAAAGCTGTCAGAAGACAGTTAAAAATGCCTTAGACCATAAGTGTGGAGCTCACGAGGGAAGCTGGGTTGTACTACTCCCAGAGGAGAGAGTTTATACTGGAAGGGGAGAAGACTTATGACAAGACATTAGAGAAAAGTACTATTTACGAGTTAAAGAAAGCTGGCTGAGGTTGGTGATGTGAAGGTGAGGGATGCAACACAAATGGCTGAAGGAATATGGACTAAAAAAAAAGGATTGGGTGCCAACTTGGTGGGAGATGACTGAGCCCCAAGATTTGTTCCGTTTTGATGATTTTAAGCTCCTGATCTCATAAGAAAGAATAATAAAAATTCACATTAAGTCTGATACCAAAATATTCTTCCATTAGTGTAACAGGAATACAGAAGAAGTCCATAGGACCTGGAAAATTCAAGGAAGACTTTGTCAGGGGAAGGACTGGAAAGGTGGAGGGAGGCAGCTTGGGAAAGATGTGTTGGGAATGCACATGGTAGGCCCAGAAAGTAGGAGAGCAAGCAGAGCATCAGGCCAGAGGTGTGAGGAAGGTGGGAAAGAGTTTGATAAGTGGAGTGAGGTCCGGTGACGGAGGCCTTCACAGGAGTTTGGTGTTTGAACAATAAGAAAAAGGAAGCCAGTGGAAATACTTGAGCAAGGAATGAATGATGAAAAGGTGTGTTTTAAGGTCATCGATTCTAATGTGTTGGATTGCAGGGAGACTGCAGGAAGGGAGAGCAGTTAGGAGACTGTGACCCTAAAGTGTGTGAGATGGACTGATGTCTGGAGGAGGATGTGGTCATGGTACCAAGGAGCAAGGGGTAACTGCATTGAACAGTGAGAAGTGAAGACTGAAAAGGACATAGATGGGTATAATAGATGAAAAAGAAGAGAAGTTAAAGTAGGTTCCAAATCCAGCCTTAGGACAGGACAGAATTGCACCAATGAGGTACCTGGGAAAGTAAACCTAGTTCATAATTAGTTATAAGACTATTTTTTGTAATTGATTTTCTTAATTATATAGTATATTTTACTGATGCCAAAATGTGCATTTTCTCTCTCTGAGATCAGGACGCATCTTATACTTGCTGTTGGCTGGACCATAGTTGTGATATCATTGTCCATATCTGTGGATTTGTACCAGAATTTGCAGAATGGTTGTCAGTGGCTCAGAAAAAAACTCAATGTGGGATCCCTGTCAGTTGCACAAAGGATGATTTTATGTTGAAAGTACA
Organism: Camelus bactrianus; assembly: GCF_048773025.1. Classification (NCBI taxonomy): domain Eukaryota; kingdom Metazoa; phylum Chordata; class Mammalia; order Artiodactyla; family Camelidae; genus Camelus; species Camelus bactrianus. Next base: position 35,115,642 of record NC_133550.1, on the reverse strand, counting down.
GAGATTGGAAATACCTAGTCAAAACTGATTTGGGTATTCAAACTCTGCAAGTGAAGACAGTTTAGAGATACCTTAACCAATTAATTCTTCTTTAATGTATGTACAAGAATGATATGATAAAAAAATAAAGTAAGTTTAAAAGAACCTATCAATAAAGGTAAAATAAAAATTATAAGTGATAAGAAAGCATCACTTCATAGTTGGCAGCTTTTTTTCAGTGTACATAGAAAATTGGTTGACAAAACCCAATGAAATGACCATCTCTAATTGTATAGCCATTGGTTCTTAATAGGAAGTGACCAATGGATGCTCCTTTAAAAAAAAATGGCTGAACTTTACAACATACCTACCTCAGAAATTTGGGGAGAGCAGTCCAAAGGCGAATATCATGAAGGTAGATAAACTTGAGAGATTCTAATGTAGCCTTGATATATTACTGTCATGCTTATTAGGCCTAAAATGACAGTTAAAAAAAGTCCTACCACCTAGCTCTGTTGGCTCATATTAATCTTACCATCATTTGATACTGTCATAACTTTTTCATTAAAAACTATTAAAGTGGTAAAAGCTATGAAGAAAGATGAAGCTGGATAGAAAGAGAATAATGGATAAAAGGTTGCAAGCTATACAGATAGAATTTCGATCAGAGAAGGCTGAGGAGGTCTCAGTAAGGAGTCTTGAATAAAGTGAGGAGCAAACCATAGGAAGATCAGGGTGAAAGGCAGTCCAGGCAGAGGGAACAGCAAGTGCAAAGACCCTGAGGCAAGAAAGAACTTGGACTGTTACATTATGTGTTGGTTTAAAACCATTGTTTGAGTCTGTGAGACAGTTGGCCTAGTCTTTAAGAAACATAGGATATAATTTATTAGAGCCTGAAGGTTAAACTTGGTTGAAATAATTTAGGGGTTTCTCATAATCATTTTTTTCTCTTAGCTTCAAGTACTCCTTAGTGATATTTAGTCTGCCTTTTTCTATTTGCTCTTTGTGGAAGACAATAATTACAAGTTGGATGGTTGTACATCTTCTGTGACATTTTGTGTGTGTTTTAAGAAAAGTACATTGCCTCCTTGTGGATGTCTAGACCCTCCTAGTAGCTGAGTCAGCCAGATTGGTGGACACAACACCAGCATGTATCTCAGCCAAATATTCTGTATACCTTCTGACAAATGCCAGTACCGTGGTGTCCATCCCCGACCCAACGCCAAGGACATAATATTCTTTATTTCCTGGCTCTGAATGTCTTTTGTTTTTGTTTTTTGCAGCCTAACCTTTTTTTTGTCATCTTTGGCATTTTCACAGGCTCCAGCTCATTCCTGGCTTTAGTTAAACTTTTCTGACATTCTTCTTATAGGTCAGTGCTGCTCATCTGTTTCATTCTTTGTTATATGTTTCCCCCTTACATCTTTTATGTGCTTGTTTTGAAACATGATCCCCTCAGGAAGTTCCCTGGGAAGCCACACTATTTTCTCAAGAAGCTTACTCTTTTGCCTCCTCTTTAGAGGGGTATGTGGGGGTGTTTTGAAATGTCATTCTTTAGAGTCTGGTTTCTTGTGAGGTTGATAGGTCCCCATTTAAAACTTCTGAGCATAACATCATGCATGTTTTACTTCTAAGTTTAATAAACACTTATTAAAATTCTAAGTTCGTGTCTCCACATGGCCTTTCTCTTCTTTCGTGGACAAAGTTCAAGGTGACACAGTTTCCTTCCCCCAAAGTTTGTCACACCAGCTTCACCAGCCAGTGGCTCCTTGTTAGAATTCTGATAAAGGAGCTGTGCTAGCATAGTAATTAAGAGCATGGGGAAATCCAGGTTCAAAGTCAACTCCATTGTTTACTCTCTGGGTGACTAAGCAAACTGTCTGATTGAATGGTATAGAATAATGGGAGAGTGTAGGGGTTTAGACTTCAACCTGAAATATACAATGAGTTGTTCATATTGGAAAAACTGGCTGAAAGGAAGTAATTTTGGAGCTATTAGACACTTCTGCACCAGATAGAAGTTAAGCTAAAAATTTACTGCTTACATTTCTATTTATTTAAGTCAAAGGCAAGACAAGGCACATCAACAATTAGGCTACATTCATTCATTCATTTGGCCATTATTTATTGAGTATCTGCTGTATGTCAGACACTATTCAGAGCATTAGGCTGACAGAGGTGAAGGAGTCAAGCAAGGTGCCTGCCTTCGTGGAGCTTACATTCCAAAGGCAGACAAAGTTGTTAAAGGAATACATCAAAGACAGTTTCAGCTAGTGCTGAGGGCTCTGAAGAAAATGGGATGATGGAATTGGGGTAGTGTCAAGAGGGAAGAAGTGAGATATGGAGGAAAAAGAAATGAAAAGAAGTTACAGTACTTAGATAAAACTGGATTTTATATTTTTATTCCATATGGATTGGGAGGCTATTTATGGATTTCAGGAAGAGTAACGTGCTCTGAACTTCATTTCACAGCAATTCCTCTGTCTCCTGTTGATAACGTGTTGGAAAAGGATTAGGCATGATTTGAAGAGACCAGTTAAGAGTCTTGTCCAGAGGAAGGAGGTTGGTGGTTTGGACTGGAGTTGGGAAGGTGGAGATGGAGAGATGTGACTCGAGTATGGTTACATTTTGGGAGCTGAGTTGACAGGACCTGCCAGGGGACCAGCTGTGTGGGATGGTGAGGTAGAAGGATGTCTCTGGGCTACCTAATGGGTGGATGGTCAGAGCTCTTTATTGAGATCAGAAACAGGAAAGAAGCTGGCTTTTTGGAGAGGGGTGATGGAGAGGGAGGGGTGAAAAATGAAGGTTGCTTGAAAAGCCTATGACCTGTCCACTTTGAGGTATACATAGCCAGCCAGAGGAATAGTCAAATAAGAGTTAATTTGTTACAAATGTTAGCCACTATATATATAGATTAAAGAAAGTTTCTTCTGTATAGCACAGGGAACTATGTTCAATATCTTGTAATAACCTTTAATTAAAAACTATGAAAATGAATATATGTATGTATATGCATAACTGGGACATTGTGCTGTACACCAGAAATTGACACATTGTAACTGACTATACTTCAATTAAAAAAAAGTTAATTTGGGAAGGACGGTATATTCTAATACTAATACTATGTATGGGAATGGAGGAAATCAGCAAGGGAGAGAGTGAGATGGCCCTTGACAAACTCTGAGAAATCCAGTTTAATCAGTGGGTAGAAGAGGAAATCGTTAAAAAAAAAAGTTGGAAAGGGACAACCAGAGCAGAAAAGGGAAAAAGCAGGAAAATGTTTTGTTGCTGAATCCAAGAGGAGAGCCTTCAGGAAGGTAGTCCTTCCCTTATGTCAAACTCTACTGGAAAATTCAGAAGCTGAGAGCAGAAAAGGCATGTCACGTTGGCAAGATGGAAATCCTTGCGCCCTCACCAGGGCGGTTTGGTGGGCTTTGGAGGTGGGGGAATATCGGGGGGATTAAAGAGTGGACTAGAAGTGAGAAAGCAGGTGGAGACAGTGCACAGAGTTGTCTTAAGAAGCTGTGAAGGGGCCAGAGAGAGGAGTAGGAGGGGAAAGTAAGTTAAGGGAATCTTGGAAATTTCTGTGATGGCATCTAAAAAGAACAGTTACCTGGGCAGAGGACTGGCTGGCATGTAGTAAGTACTCTGGGGCCTAGAGGGTAGAAATGGCTTGGGGCCAAGGTCTCTGTCTCCTTTCTGGTTTAAGGCAATCTCTCTTTATCCCTCTTTGGTCTCTCAAAAGGGGACATTGTTTGAGCATCCATTCATGACTGAAACTAGACTGTCCCTGCACATTTCAGTAACATGAGCTAATAACTTTGCTTACTCTTTTCTTATTTTTATGACTTAAGATACTTGCTGTAGAATCTTCTAATTGTCTATATGATACATAAATGTATCTTTATGTGATACATAATATCTATATGATCCTATAGATTGTATGGGATGAATTTTTTAAGGTCACTATACGTGACTATAATGGCCATTCAAACTAAAGGGGGTAAAATAAAGAAAAATTATTAAATTTATTTTAGAGCTTTTAGATAGCACATATAGCATTTATTTTACCATTTTAACATAAGTTAACAGATACTAGAACTGGAAATGAAGTCAGAGGTTCACCTGGTTCAAATTCGTCGTTAACTGAAGGACGCGGACGCCTAACATATTGTGAGAATGACTTTTGGAAGGACCTGGCTTGTAACTTAGAAACCAGATTTTTGGGGTCATACAGATATGAGTTCAAATCCTGGTACTACCACTCAGAAGCCTAGGAAAGAGAGGAAAATTATTTAACTATTCTGTATCTGTTTTTGATATTTAAATTGAGATAATAATACACTGATCTCTGTTACTGTGAGGCATAGATAAGATTGCAAATTAATTAGCAAGGCATCTGGTACCTAGAAGTCACTTGTTAAGTGTTAACTCTATAGAGTCCCAAGACCTTGAATGAATTAATAGTCTAAACACTGAAAAAATGAAGCTCTTCATAATACATAAAGGTCCTATTTTCCTTTTATTTGCTTCTTGTTAGTTTTTGGGTAAATCAATAATGTGATTTTTTAATTTGAAATTATTATTCGGGTAATTGTAGATTAACATGATATAAGAAAAAGTACAGAAAGAACCCAGATATAGTTCACCCAGTAAACCACCCCCCATGGCAACATTTTGCAAAACTATAGTAGCACTCAAAATTTGATGTTAAGAACAGAAATTTTTTTACTGGAGCTAATATCCATTAAAATATCAGAAGTTATTTAGTCTACATTCCTTCAATTGAAAATAAAAACTGTGAAGCTTCCAAACTGTATCATTACTCAACCAGAAATATGGAAAGCATGCATTTTGGTTCTCTTCTTTTAAATTATTACTAATTTTACATAATTTTGGAGCTAAAGCAATATCATGATTTGAGTCTCTGATGAAAGCATTAGACTAACAGATCTAGTGCAGTAGACTCCTGACTTTGCTCTGATTCGGTGACCTTGGCCAAGGCACTTAATTTCTATATTTTAGAGCTAACTGCAAATTGGGACAAAAGTACCCGTCTCTGCCAAATTCATGGGAATGTTCTGGATGAGGTAGATACTGCGTGTCTATCCTGTGCTTGTCTCTCTGGCCTCCTTTCTTGATGCTCTCTTTCTCCTTTCTGTGCTTGGCCATTAGAATTTTCTCACTTCTGCAAGTATATCGAGTTCTATCCCATTTTTGTACATTTTCTTAGGCTGTTCCCACTACCTGGAATATGCCCTCATTCCCTTCCCACCCTGCCTCCCAATCTATACTCACGTGTTCCCTCCTTTCCTCTCTCCCTCTCTAACTCCTACTTATTTTCCAGATCACACTTTAAGCCAAGTCCATAGGGGAAGCTCTCCACGACCCCTAGGCTGTATTAGGTTCCCATGTTGTACCCTTGTATGTTCCCTTAGCATCTTGTGCCTCCACTTCATGGCACTTACCCCATGTCCTTTGTCTGGTGTCTGCTTTGACCAGTATATGAAGTGAAGGCAGGAAGAGTGTTGTTGTGATCACCACTTTTTTCACACTAACGTGGTGCCTGCCATAGAGTGGGGCTCAGTAACTCCCCATGGAGTGAGTGAATGAATGCATTTAATAAACATATGCTTAGCTTTGTGAAAGAAAACTATGCAGGTCAAGTGGAATTGCTGTGTTTCTATTTAATATGTGACTCATCTAGATTTAAGACTGTGAAATGTTTAAAAATATCTTTGTGGGGTGGTTTAGTTTCCCTTATTTGTTTCCTTTCATTTTTATGTCAGAATTGCTGTGTAATTATGTCTTATAAAATACCTCACAGTGTGACCAAGCTGAATTTTAAAAAGGAAGACGAGCCCAAAATAGAGATGTGTTCACTTTGATGCATTAACAAGTTGTAATTGTGAAGCTATTGCCCGTCGTCAGTAAAGTATGTTGTCCAGGTACAGTAGCCAGTTGTTGCTTCTCATTTTGCCTCAGATGGTGAAAAAAAAACACTAAATTTTTTCACAATTTTTTTCAGGCCAGTTGAGGTTATAAGTACTCCATGCATCTGAATGCCCAATGTGAGGCTGTAAGTCCAACTATGTGGCTGAGATAAAGAAATAATGTTAAAGTGTACTCTGCTTTGGCAACTTAGGCTGACTTGAAAAAAAAAAAAAAAAAGAAGGAGAAGATTTTGTGTTTATATCAACTGGACTCTCATTTGTTTTTTTCCCCTTAAAAGATGAGGCTTGTAAATGTTCCCCTTTGTGGGACTGGCCTTGATGCATCCCATTGTTCTTGTTTTCTGTTTGCTCTGTGTTGGGAACAGCCCATGGGATTCAGCTTTCTGCTTACTCAACACTTCTTTTGTGAGGGAGGAGCCAGCCAATACCTGCTTTGTCTCTTTCTCAGTCACCAACAGGGTATTTTGAACCATTGTGTCAGAGATCCTAGATCACCAGAATCACCAGGCAAACTAAAAAAAAAAAAAACCTTAAAAAAGATTTCAAGTCTCATGCCCTAAAGTTCACACTCAGTGTGTCTGGAGTGGGACCTGAATAATCAAGCTCTATTGGTGATACTAATGTATAATTGCTACCAAATTACGTCCTCTGGACCCTGCTTGACCCTAGGTGGGCCAAGGCTCTGCCTCAGCAAGGGAGGATTCTCCTTCCATTATGGGTTCCAGCAGCCAAATAAAGATACCGAAGCCGAGATCCGGGCAGCACAAGCTTTATTTAGTGGCCAAAGAATGGAGGAGCGGGAACTTAGCTCACAGATGAACTTCTCACCCACCCAGTTTGAAAGAGTAAAGACAAGGGGAGGAGGAGTCAGGCTAATACTGGGAGGCAGGTGCATTAGTGCGCAAGGGAAGGGGCAGGGCTTTTCCAAGGAGGGGGGTACCACCCTCTTTTTATCCTTCTTTGGTTCTTAATGTCCGATCATGGCTGTCAGCAGGTGTGTCACTTAATAGGCTGATGTAGTGAAATCCAAGTATAATGAGGCTCAGCACCTGTTTGTTGGAGGCCAGTCTCCATCTTGGTCCCAGCTGGTTCCTCCTGGTTTTTATTTGTCTCTCCACATAGTTTCCTTTCTTATCTCTGGACTGTGTAACTTAAAGATTTATGTTAACTCTTGCCAAAGGTGGGGGTTAGTGGGTTCTGAGCAAAGACCGGGTGCAGCTCTGGCCACACAGTCACGTTTGGGAACTACTGTTTGAGAATCCCAGATGCTTTAAAAAGTTGTCCTGCACAGAGTGGGTGCTAAGTAAATAGTTGTGGACTTGACAGAGATGTCCATTTACTTCTGTGTCTTCCCTGCTGCATTCTGAGCTCCTTAAGTAAGACCTGCATCTTTTCTGCTAGTTGGCATGTGGAGAGTGCTCAACTAATAATAGTTGTCCATATCACTATATTCTTTCAAAATTGTCATTTTAAAAAACCATGCTAAATTATATCTTTCTTCTTAAATTTAAAATTTTATTACTAGTGAAGTTAGTGAAGTAGAATATTTTGGAAGTAGAATATTTGGGTAAATATATTTCCCAACCTGTCCTTTTATATTTCTGTATTTAGAGATTTACTTCTTTTCCTCATAAATGTTAAAGCTCTTTCTATATGAATTATATTTCTATGGTCAGATTTTTCCAGACAGTTCTAGTTTTCTTGCCTTTTAATTTTCTTAGGCTCATAAGCCAGTTCAAGAAACTTTATCTAGATCAAATCTATTGGTCTTTTTCTTTGTGAATTCTTCCTTTGCTTTAAGTTTAGAAATCTTTTCACATCCATATATTTACCTATATTTTTCTCCTGTATATTTTTATAATTTCACTAAAGAACTAAAATTTCTTATAGGAATAATTTTCTAATGCCTCAGGTAAGCACACATGTAAATGCAGGTAAATGCAAAGAAGCAAAGGAAATCAACTGAGATCTTTGAAGTGAGGCTGCAGGGGAAGACCTTACCTATCAGGACACAGCTGAGCAGAGACCTGGGTGGTGGGGATGGGGGGTGAGGGAGTGAGTCAGGTGACTGTAGGAATGTATGTGTTCCAAGAAGGGAGATCAGCAAGTACAAAGGTTCCTAATGGGAGTGCGGTGAGCATACTGAAGAAATATCAAGAGGGCCAGTGTGGGTGGAGCAGAGTGAGTGAGAGAGAGCAGGAAATGAGGGCTGAAAGAGAATGATCTGGGGGCAAGGAGTATTCCAGCTCTCAAACTCTTGAGTACTTGCGTTTCTGCTCTGGAATGACATGAGAGCCATTGCAAGGGTTTAGATGGAGGGGTGATCTGATATGACTTGCTTTTTAAAAAAGTTGCTCTAGCTGTTTGATAAAGCATAGATATCTAAAGGAACACATCCTGCCCGAGGAAAACCATAGCAGGTGCTCCCTAAGGTGAGAGCGGCCTGGGGTGTGGGAGGAGTGGCAGTCAGGCTAGTGTGGGTGAAGAGATAGGAGAGGGAGGGAGAAGACTGAGACGATGTCAGAAAATGTGGGAGGTGGGTGGAAGAAACTTTGGGGAAGCAATATTCTTTTCATTGCTTTCTTAATGGTTATCTAGCTTGTACTCCTTCTTGAGTTAATTTTGCTAGTTTACATTTTATCAGAAAATTATCTCTTTACATTCCCCACTTTTTTGAGTATTCAACCGTGTTTAATTTTCTCATAGAGCTTTTCACAAAATTTGTTTTCTTGCTTATAAACTTGCTAAAAATCTCTTTGCAACATTAATGAAAAGAGTAATATACTTAAAATTTACATTCATCCCTTTCTTTTGATTTGTAGTATCAGTTAAATTGTGTTCAGATGTGTGTGATGAACTCTACTTTAGAGGCACCATCAAATGGGGCTTTTTTTTCCCCTCACATGAAGGAAAGTTGGGAGGTAGGCAATTCAGGGCTAGTTCAGCAGCTCTAAGAAAGCATCAAAGATACAGGCTTCTCTTGCTGTCCTAAACATATACATTATTGTCATCATCCTGTTCCCAAGATTGTCCTCGAGGCATCAAGGTCTGCATTCCAGGCAAGAGGAGAAAGGGGGAGGGCAGAGGGCAGCTAAGACTGTCCTATTCCCCTAAGAAACAAGTCATTTTCCTGGAACCTGCAGTAGTAAGCTTTTGATTCCTTCATGGCCAGAACTGGGTCACATGACTTCAGGGATATCTGGAGAAGCAAATACTTTCAAGTGGGCACGTTGCTGCCTTGAACACAAAGCACTTTCTTAGTTAAGAAAAAGGGAACTAACAGTATTTGCCACAATGGACAGCCTATAGTAAAACATGTACCAATACGTCTAAGAAAAATATACATGGTCTAGTCAATATATGTCAAAATTACAGAAACTGTGTTTCCAAAATGCAAGTTGAAACAACCAGCTATCACTTTTGTGCATCAAGTTGGCAATTTAGATGAGTGACAGTACTTAAAGTTAGTAAGCATAAGGTGAAATGGCACTCTGTTTTGCTGGAGGAAGTATAACTTGGTATAACCTTTCTGGGAGCAGTTTAATAATACATGTGGTATGTGTGAAGGTATCTTATTGACGGTTTGTTTTGCATTTCCCTTATGACTACGGGAGTTTAACACCTTTTCATGGGTTTTGTTTTGATTTCCTCTTTGGTGAGTTGCCTGTTCAAGTTTCTTGCCCATTTTTCTACTGAATTACTGTCTTTTTCTTATTAATATAAGACGTTCTTTATGTTTTCAGAACACTAAGCCATTTGTCTGGGTTATATGCTGAAAACATCTTCTTCCAACCTGTAGCTTGCCTTTTCAAAGCTTTCATAATAATGTCTTTATGAATAGATGTTAAATTTCAATGTTGTCTAATTTTACCACTTTTCCTGTGTTAGTACAGTGTATGTCCTGTTTAAGACATTTTTCCTTACCCCAAGTTCATGAAAATATGTTCTAATGAGCCAGAAAATTTGCTGTATTTACCTTCATACTTAGATCTAAATACACATGAAAAAAACTGTTCTCTCTTAATTACTTGGTATCATTACTTTTGCCATAACTCAAATGCCTGTATATGCATTGGTCTCTTTCTGAGCTCTTGCTTCTGCTCCATTGGTTTATTTGTGAATCACTAAACCAGTACCACTCTCTCTTAATTACTGTGGTTTTAAAATAACTCGATACCTGGAATTTGGTAAGGTTTTCCACATTGTTTTCCTCTGCTAGTTTGGAACCTATAAAATCCTTTACCACAGAAATTGCAGAATATTTCCTTAACTTGTTAGTCTAATGTTAATTGAAGTACACATAAATGTTTTATATATATAATTATTAAAGATAATCAGTATCTCTGTCCCAGACAACACAAGGATCTTGTCTTCTTCAAGAGGGTCTTGTATTCTTAGCCCATTGGGTTTACAAATAAATCCTAGGATTAGTTTGTCATTAAAAAAACCTGTTAGGATTTTGACTAAGACTACTTTATATCTGGAGACCAATTTGGAATTGATAAATATTTTGAGACTTTCAGTCTATAACCTAGCTTGTCATTAGTTCAAGGCTGCTTGTTTACTTACTCATGTTTTCCAGGTTTTTAATATAGGTGTTGCATAACTATTTTTAGATTAAGCTTTAGATATTTAGTATTTTGATACTGATACAGTGCTGCGTCCAGTGCAGCTCGAGATCGTGTCTGAGGATGGGCGACGCAAGACTTAAGAAACAAAGAGACAAAGTAAAGAGCAAAGATGGGACCAGGGGACTCAAGATCTCGTGGATCTAGAGCGCCGAAAGCCTGGTCGACATCATATTTATTAGGAGTATACAGCTCAGAAAAAAATGCGATCAAAGAGGTGGGGCTTCAGGTATTCCATGCGAAAAGCAGTAAGTTCTGCTTGCTGTTTAACTGATTCATTTCAGGCCCATCCCTTCCAGAAACAATCACCCTCCTGGGGGTATGCAAAATTTCTTTGTCTATCCTGTCATTGCCTCCAGGACATCTCAAGATAGCAAATACTTCCCCTGGGTTCAACAACATGCTTTCATGCCAGAACAAAGTTCTTTTAATGGATGATCTGGCTTTCCAAGACCATCCATTGTTTCACCCTAAGGAAATATCTGCCCTCCTTCGTGCCCTTATGGTCAGTGTCAGGATTGCTCACTGCAAATTTTCTTTAGCATAATATGTGCTATAGATCATCTACTGTGCAGAACATTAAAACAAAGCAAGCACGTGCATTTTAAGCAAGCAAGTGTGAAGATAATATTTTAAGCTCATGGAAATTTAGAAGTGGCTTCTTTTCTAGCAGCTTGATGTCCAGCAGCTTGTTTCCCAGCAATACAGTGATATTTTCTTTAACTTTCTTTGCTAGTGTTAGAAGTATAATTAACTTTTAAATTACTGACTTTATTATATTCAGCAACATTGCTAAGGCTATAAATTTTAATAATCTATTTGTAGATTATCCTGGATTTTCTGTGAACATAATCATATCATCTGAAAATGATAGTTTTGCTTCTTTCACTTCAAACCTTGTATCTTTTGTTTTCTTGTCTTATTGTCCTGGCTAACTACATCAACTCATTGTTGAAGTAGTGATGGCATGCGTGTGTACCTTGTACTTTATCTCTAAGAGAAAACTTTGAGTAATTCACCATTACATATGTTTTTGTATATTAATCATCAGATTAAGAGTTTGTTTTTCTTAATTTGCTAAGGGATGAGTATATGACTTGTCTCCTTTATTCTGTTGACTTTTAAAACTTATTTTAAAAAATGTCAAACTTAGAGAAAGACTGCAAGAATAGTGCAGTATACTTCCTGACACTCTTCACTTACATTCCCTGACTGTTAACATCTTGTCACTTTTACTTTTCACTCTCTATTCATATTGCTATTGCAGTTGTTCCGCAATTATTTGAAAGTTGGCTGCAGCTATCGTGACTCTATAATCCTAAATATCTTCTGCAGCCAATGGTATTCTCTTATGAAATGCTGTAAAATTATCAAACTCAGGAAATATATCATTCTATTACCTAATGTGTAGTCCATAGTCAGATTAATCCAGTGTCCCAGTGATGTCCTTTATAGCAATTTGTTTTTCCTGTCCCGGATCATGCATTGCATTTAGCTTGTCTTGTCTCAGGTCTCCTTTAATCTGGAGCTTTAACTTTTGTTTGTCTTCCATTTTGCTATGTGCTTTCCATTTTTCTTTTCTGTGTTCTCTTTTTCTCCCTTTCTTGCTTTTTGTTGTTGTTGTTGTTTGTGTTCTCCTGTTAGTAAAAGGCTATTACAATCTTTGACTTAACCTTTACTTTAGAAATCATCGCATGCTTCCTTGACTTGTTAAAGTCCAGTGTTAATTGTAGTATCCATAGATGCTTAAAATGAATACTAATTAAAGGCTAAAGATTGTATCCTTTTCCCTAACAGCACAAAGATCTGAATATTGTTTACTTATAATCATCTCATTCCTGTATGTGATGTTATGGTTTATTTTACTTACACCTGCTTTGTAATCATTCCCAAATTGACCATTATTTTTTGTTGTTGTAGTCATTAGTTTTATGTAGATTTATCAACACAATACCAGTTATTTGCTTATTAGTGCTTTTTGCATTTCACTTATTCCTTCTGGAGTCTGCTTAGTTCTTAACAAGGAGCATCTTTGTGGCTCTGTGTGGTAAAATCTTATTTTCTTAAAAATGTCCTTGTTTTGCTTCATGCATGAATAATGGTGTTGCTGAGTATTGAATTATAAAGTGAGTTACTTTCCCTCAGTTCTTAGAAGATACTTTTTTAGAAGTTCTTTTAGAAAAACTTTTCATTGCTTTCTGCATATTTATAGCTGATAAGATACCTGTCAATCTAATCATGGTTTCCTTCTTGGTAATTGTCTTGTTCTCTGTTTGCATTAGCTATTTCCCATTTTCTATTAAGGCGTGCATTAAGTTGTGATAGCCAAGACCCTGGGGAGGGAAGGCTGTTCCAGCATGAGCAAGGGCGTGGGGTGGGAAACAGCAAGGTGAATATGGGAACCAGAGCACTTGTGTATTGTGGGTGAATCACGTGCAGGGCAGAGAGTGGCAGGATATACAGACGACTAGATCATGTTTGCCCTGGTAAGCAGTATGGGCTTTATCTTTTAGGATGGCAGAGGATCTTAAAATATTTAAGAAGGGAATTTGGCAGACTTTCTGATTGGATATAGGGGGGAAAGGCTGAGGGAGAGATAAGCAAAACAGCATTCTCAGGTAGACTTATCCTTCCTTCTCTAGAGAGTCAGGTTCATCAAGATTTAAGGTGGTGGTGCTTTTGTTTCCATAGAAGCAGTGCCCCGTGGTGTCATGGGAAGGTGGAGAAGCCTTCATTGACATATGGAGGCCCAAATGTTCTCGTAATGCCTGAGAGGACATACAGGTACTTTTGGAGGTCACTGCCAGGGGTGATGCACATTGTCACATTTTTAATAGCCTCTCATTGCTGTGAAGTTGGTGGACGTAAAAAATGTATTTATAAGATTCAGAAAATCTTTTGTTAAACCGACAATCTCAAGTGTAAGAAAAGTAAAGCAAAACCATAAGTTTTGGTCGGTCTTGGAGCTCAGCCTTACTATAGGTGGTCATAATAGAAGCTAACATTTATAGGGCATTCACTCTTTTCTGCAAATGGTGCTAAATGCTCTATATTAATGATCTTATTTTATCCTCACTACAGACTTCACATGGGGTAACAAGGGCCCCAGAGAATTTAATTGCTTGCCCAGGGTCACTGACTCTCATGCAAATCCTGGAGCCTGTCACCTCCAACGCCTCTCACTCTTCACTCATAAACTGTAGGCTGTCCTGCCTCTCTATAAACTGATATACAGATAGCTGTGGGGCAGCACCAAGACTTTTGGGTTCACCTTTCAAAATGACGGCGTCACTGAACCATCCATGTGAAATAAGGTTGGGTGCCTTCTATCAGCTGTGTTTGAGAGGTGGCAGGATAAAAGAAATTGGATTATCTCTGAAGCTGAGTTTGTATTGAACTACAATCTCCATCATCCAAAAAGGATAAAATTACTTATGTCACTGCTCTTCTTATGAAATAATTTTCTTACTAAATAGGTTAATGTGAGAAGACTAAATGAAACAAATTAAAGATAATATTGAAACCAAACAATTAGAACCAGAAGGAAAAAAATTGCAACCGTCTCTTAATTCCTTGGCAAGGTTATATACATGAAAGCATAAATTCTATCATTGGTGGTAGGAGAATTTGAGAATTTGGGTTGAGAATTTTAACTAAACTGATGAAAATTCACATAAGTAATATTTTACATTTGCCAAAATAAGGATAGAGACCTCATACTAAACAGAGAAAAGTGACATTTTCTATATTACTGTGGGAATGGATTGTATAATCAATTTTTACTTACCATTCTTTTCTTAGAAACTTTATGCGCCCTCGTAGTTTAAAGATGACCCCTCTTAATTTCTGCTGTTTGGTTACAGATAATTTGTATGTAGATATATTTTTGCCTTTATTTTCTTTGCCTGGTTCCCCATCCAAATAGTCAGTGCCCGTGTGACGTAGGTTCCTCTCTTCTTGCAGATAAGGAGTGGAGTTAGGATATGGGGTCCATTTTCCCTCAGCTTCCTGTTTCTTGCTAGTGGCTTCATTGCAAGAACTTCCACTTCTCTGCCATCTGCCCTGCTTTGCTTCCTTTTCTATTTCCACCCCCAGTTCCCTCATTTTCTAATTACTCCCAACAACAGTGACTCAGACATATATTGGAAGCAAGAGTCCCACTGTTGCCAAATAGGAGTAGGAAAGTGTCACATACTAGATTTTCACAAAAGGAACCATTGTGCTTCTGGGTTTTCTTCCAGAGAAAAAGAAGGAACTCTCAAGGAGAGTCTCAGCCTTAGGGCAGAAAGTAACTCAATAAACGTAGTCAAGAATAGCACTTACAAACTTCCATTTCTGTTACACAGTCTTCAGGGCTGTTCCAAAGATTTTGATGCCCTCTCTCTTTTGGGATACAGTACAATTGCTTTTTCTTACTCAGCTGAACTCAGATATGGCCATATGACTTGTTATAGCCAATAAAGTATGAGTGGCAGGTCTCTTCTGAGTAGAAGCTTTAAGAGCCACTGTGTGCTTTAATGTATTCTAATTTTTGACAGCTGATCTATCAGCTTGAGTCTTGAGTGGCAGTGTGAACAGGGTCCCTCAGCTGACTCACAGTGGAACATGGAACATAAGCAAGAAATAAATCACTGAGATTTTGGGGGGTTGTTTGTTACTGTGTCATAACCAAGTCCACCCTGACTAATACACCAAAACACTTCTAGCACCTGAAGCCCATAAAAAGTATGTAACAGATTGAAATGTCATAATTCCTCTGATATGTGAATCAAAGGTGATTTGAAAACTTAAAAATGTACAGTATTTTTAAAGCATTTATTCTAAGAGAAGGTCCTTCTACATCCCTGAATTGTGCATAACCTACCACACAATAGTTTTGTGTTTATAGATCTGCCATGGTTTTGCAGTTTCTTTGAGGGCAGGGATGATGTCTCATTCTTTTTTAAATTCTGGACACCTAGCACAATGTGTGACATTTAGTGGGCACTAGATGATGCTGGATCAATGAAAAGGACCAGAAAGTTGCCTTGTACATAATAGGTGCTCAGTAACTATTTGGTGTTCAATATCTTAATACTTATGGTTGCACAGCATGTATTACTGACCTCCTTAGTAGCTCTTTGGCTAGTTTTCTAGACACAAAGGAGTTTAATGTGGATTCTCCAGTTCTATTTTCCCTGCCACCGGGGCCTTTAAGAAGCCTTATTGAAAAAAGTACCATTAGCACGTGTTTGGCTGGAGGGATGATGTATTTGCATATAAACTGGTTTGGAGCTGGATGCTGAGCTTGCATCTTGGCCATTTTTCTGCTGGACATTATAATTAGGAGGAAATTCGGATGCTAAAGCTTGGCTAGTGCAGTAATTGATTCAAAGTTTATTACTTCACCAGGGGTTGTATAGAATTTTATTTGGTTAAAACGTACTTAATAGATGTTATTCTGAGGTGTGGAGGGATCATCGACTTGGCCATTTTGAGTGCTCACCTTGGTTCAGTGACAGCTCTGCCTCAGTCCCCGGCCCCCTACCAGCCCTGCTTTGTTTGTTTCTTCCTAGAAAGGATTTGAGGGATCTGGGAGAACATGTCTACAAGGCTGATGTGATCAGGTTCCGGCTTGCTTGCCTCTCCACGCTCTCTTTCATAACTTTAAAGTCCCAAAATGGAGCACACTTCTCTATGTCTCTGTCTTTTGTCTAAGCAGTTTCTCCAATGCCCAAGAAGCCCTTCTCTGGATCTATTCATTCATTCTCAAATATATATTAAGAGCCTCCTGAATGCCAGGCATTGTTCGAAGCCTTGTGAATACAGCTTTCCTGGAACTTACATTCTGTTGAAAGAGGTGATTAACAGACATGTAAATATATGTCAGGTGGCTGTAAGATGCTCTTGTGAAAAATGAAGAGGATAAGGGGTATCATGATTGTGGGGGTGGGGTGGGACAGTGTTGCTAATTGTTTCAGGGAAAGGAAAGCCTGACTGATAAAGTGCTTATCAGATGCCTTAAGAAAGTGAGGAAGAAAGTCATGGGCACATGGGGTGGAGAGGAGCTAGAAGGGTTCCCAGCAGAGAGAACAGCAAATACAAAGGCTCTGAGGCAGGAGCATGCTTGGAGGATTCAAAGAAGAAGGGAGCTAGGATCAAAAGCGTGGGGGACTGGGGTTGTATGGAACGTAGGGCTTTTTGGTTAGTATAACTTGGTCTTTAGTCTGAGTGAAGTGGGTAGCTCTTGTGAGTTTTTTTTTCTTGTGAATTTTTGAGCAGAAATATGTCTTAAAGGGATCTGGGTGATATGAGAATAGACAGTAGGGTGGCTAGAACAGAAAAAGAGTGACCAGTTAGGAACCTGTTAGACTAATCTAGCATGAGATGAAGGCTTTGACCTTCAATGCTTAGCTCAAGTGCTGGTTTTTCTGGGAAGCCTCTCTTTAACTCCCCTTGGCTGAGCTGGCTCTACCTCTTCTGAGCTCCCATAACAAACTTAGTTTCAAAATGAAGGTATTGAGCTCTCTGAATTAACTTCCAGTTAGAATACAGAGTTTATTATAGATAATCAATAAAAATAGGCTAACTTAAAGCTTGCAGTGCACATTAAAACTTAACAGTAACTACAACAGTTGTTTAGAACTTAGAGTAGTAAGATTTTTGAGTGAGGAATATTTTGATAAGGTTTAAAATTGCCAATGAAAGGTAATAATAAATAGCAGACACATAGTGGGTTCTACTATTTTAAAATTCTTTGTAATATACATTCTTAATGCTTGCACCCAGGGTGGACTGGGGGCACCTGATATGTCACTGATAGTAAGAACTTTCTCAATTGCAGATGATAGAGCACCCAACTTAAAGTGCCTTATGCTAAGGAAAAAGCCAAAAAATCTAGCTTCAGGTATGGTTTGATCCAGGGGACTCAAATAGTATCATCAGAGTTGTTCCTCATCATTCTTACTGTTTTCCTCTGGGTTAACTTCCTTCTCAGGCAGGCTGTCCACTTGCAGTTGCAAGTTGGCTGAGAGTGAGTGGCTCCAACCATCTGGATGTCTTGCTTCAGGTCACTGCAGCAATACTCCCAAAGTATGACTCTACCACTGTCATATGCTTATGCTTGAACCAATTTCTGTGGTCAAAGGGAGGTGATACTCTAATTTGCCAGACAAACCTGGGTCTCTTTCCCCCTTGTGGATCTGGCAATGAGTTGGGTTCATTTTACAGTTATGTCCTATTCCTATCCAAAGTTCTGCCCTAAAGGGGTTCTCAGTTGGTAGATGAGGTACATAGATATGAAGTTCTTACCCCTAAATTGATTGTCAGTACAGCTTCCTCTCCCTTTAGGCTTAGGATTCTCAGTGGGAATCCTCTCTTCAACCCCTCACTCTTGCCCATATTCACTCTCACACAAATGACTTTCATAATAAGCTCTACTTTTGTCTCAAGCACTTTACTTAAAATTGTTTTTTGTGTATGTGTTCAGAAAAAAAACCCCAAAATAATCCCTCACAAAAGCTGCATTTTGTTTTACCCTGTTGATGCTATATAAATCTGGGTCTCAGCAGGAAACAGATGGAACACTCAGATTAGAATAATTTGAAGAATGTAATAAGGGGACCATTTGCAAAGGTGTGGGCAGGGTGGAAGGCACCACAGGGACAGCACAGCACTCTGGGGCCAGAGCTGCCACTGTGCTTACCTGCCCTTGGCCTGGAGGGGCGGGAATAGGAGGGAGTCATTGGCAGACTTGGCTGGGGTGGGGCTGGTGGGGGATCAGCAAGCGTCTTGCTGATCCTACAGGGAAGGCACTAGGGGTGTTAATACCCTGACATCTCCATCCCTTAGCCCTCCTGTCTTCTCCTGGTGCCTCCTGTTGGCAGAACCCAACCAGAAGCCACAGGGCAGGGGAGCTCATTGTTATAATCCATTCCAGCCAGCCTCTGAGCACACGGGGCAGGGTGGAGGGGCAACAGATGGTATCCAGCTCAGCCCCACTCTTCTTGTCCCTTAGGATAAGCACTTATCTTTTGTCTAAGTGAAAAGTCCTTGTTCCCTTCACTGGGGATGCAGGAAGTCCATAAGCCATGGCTCATTGGTGAATAATGTCACTTCAGTGGTACTTCCTCCTCAAACTAGCAGCAAGGGAATAAAAGAACAGTGTAAAGCAGAGCGGCCGCAGTTCTGGATTCTATAGCACAAGCTCATCTCCCATTCCCACTCCATGTTCCCCCTACTTTCTCCAGTTTCTTAGCTAGATGGGGCTGGTGGGGGTGTGAACCAAGGTTATTCCTTCAGAGTCTCAGTCCTGGCAGCCCCTTCTTCACGGGGTGGCTTCAGTTTCCCTGGTTTCAGGCATAGTCCTCCATGTTGTCTTAGCAGACCAGTTTCTCCCTGATAATTGGAATTAATCAGAGTTCCTCTCAGCCTGTTGGTTCCGTAGTGTGACCAACCCAAACTACCCAGGGGTAAACTCAGCTTCCAGATCTATGGAACTCCGGCTGTGTTTTCTGATGGACACATTTCTCCCTTCTCTACTGGGACTTTCAAGGTCAGGTGGTCAAGGTCATGGGGATGAGAAGCACAAATTCTGCAAGTGAGTTATTAGCTGTTAGGGTTAGAGTGAAGATGAGTTAGCACAGCAAACGGATAAGGCACTCTAAGTCCGTGAGTGGTGGTGCTGGCAGAAGTGCTCCAGACAATAGTGTTCCAGAGAGAGCTGATGCTAACAGTGAAGGCATACGGTTCTCCCCACAAACTGAAAGCAAATGGATGCTGATTGTCTTTATTGATAGGATGGGGGAACTGCACACCAGATGCCAGTCTGTGTTGAGTTCTGCAGTAAAAATGCCACTTCTGGGACCGCAGCTGTGATTGGGAAGGCCCCTTGGTTCAGTTTGTTATTGTCTCTTAATAGTCTCCACAAACCATCTGGCAATTTTTTTTTTTTTTTAGTTAAATGAGGATAGGAATCAATTCTCAGTTCTTCACGTTTTGGATACTAGCACCGATGTCTGCAATTCCCCCAGGTATGATAGTGTTTTAGTTTATTGAGTAGAGTAGTTCTGGAAGTGCCCATTTGCCCCTTATTCCCTGAATCAGTGAAACAATGTCAGGGTTTTACCAGTTGATAAATGTACCTGTTTCTGCTCTGAGTTCTGGGACTAGGGAAACAGCCCCAGGATGGGTCTCTAGTGCCATTGGACCCACTATGACAGGGACTCAAGCCAAGACACTCTCAGGTATCTCCACAAGCCCCCCCCCCCCCGACAACTAAATGGTGTACCACAACAATATTTCACAGTGTAAGTGCCAAAGAGCAGTGTAAATTCAGATCCAGTGTCTAACTCATGGGATACCTGAGTATCTCCCTTTCTGCAACGTACTCATCCTGGAAACAGCTACAGGATTCTCCATGGAAGGCTTGAGGGATGCCTGAGGCAGCACTGCAGGGTCCTCCTCAAAAGGACCCAGTCTCTCCCTCTGTTGAGAAGCTATGAATCACCACAACTTAGTAAGAGACTGAGAATCCTCACTATTAGGATTCTAATAGTTTTAGTCCATCAGACCTAGAATTTTTCTTCTTGTGTGTTTAGAGTAACATCTTCATAGGTTGCCTATCTATTTCTATTTTATTTCTTGTATTCCGTGACCCTTAGTCATCACCACAAATCCTTGTGGATCAAGGTTCTGATTACCACTCATCCCTGTAGTTGGTTGCAGCCATCTCGTCACTGACAGTGAAGTGCCACCAGCTGGCTTCTGCCACTCTTATTTCCTCTTACCTTATCCTCTTATTTCCATTGAGATCAAAGAAATTGATTCCATTTCAGCATCTCCCCTCCACCGCATCTCCAGCCTGCAGAGGACAGCCACCACGTAGCACAACTGTCACAAACTTTTCAAGGGTGCCTTCCCCCAAGTCTTGGTGAAGTTGGGGAGTTGTGGTTGCTTATAATAGATCCATATCAGCGCTCCCATCTCTCTAAGGCTTGAGATGCCTCCCCCTACAGCAGGAGTCAGCTCAGCCAACTTGTGTACAGGGCCAGATAGTTAATATTGTAAGTTTTGTGAGCCGAGAGGCAAAATTCAGCAACTGTTCTTGCCAAAGGCAGATCGTTTTTTTAAAAAAAAAAAAATTTAAAAATTATAATGAACATTCTTAGTTTGCAAAACAGACGGTAGTCCAGATTTAGCCAGTGGGCCATAGTTTGCCGACCCCTGCTCTAAAGGAAGTTGGCTGCACAAACTTAGGCTACCTTTTAGTCCAGGCTTTACTTTGACAATTGGCCAGATCACTGATGCCACTCTCTGGTGTTGAAGTTAAAACATGCAATCCTAAAGTCCTGGGTGAGTGTACTCTGTCCATGAATTTAACTGGATCTTCTGTTGTGTTCTTGGTCCAATACACTTGGGAACTCATAAATGCTCTCCCGACTCCTGCCAATACAGATTGGCGAGGTTCTGTAAATCTCAAGGATGTAGGATGTCTCATACTTCTTCCTCTGGGCTGTGCTGAGACCTAACCCTTGGTATAGACTGTGGATCCTGAGGGGAATAACCCACCAACAGATTGCTGTGCAGGGAGAGGCTGTTTTTCTTAGACAGGGAGGAAATACCTGTCTGCATATGCAGGAGGACTTTTTGTGGGTTCAGTTTTCAGCTTTGCTCACATGATCCCACCCCATTAATGGGGATCATGGTCCCTTCTTACCAGTGCTTTACCTTAATATCAGACACCTTGTGTAGCTGATCGCGTGCCTGGCACTGCATTTCTGCAGCCTTGACAGTCAGGCTCTGGGCTTGGCAGATCAGCCAGATCTGCCCTGTGACTCTGGAAGATGAAGGATTGCTGAGATTGTAGGAGATGGCTTTGGGGACTTTCTGGCTTGTCCATGCATGCTCTCAATTGTATATTCATGGATTTCAATTTCTCATTTTTCTTTCGTCCAACTTCCAGGGCTGTGAGAAAAAGCCAAGAGACTTGATAATCTTTATAATCACTATCACTGTAACAATTACGTCCCTCAGCCACTGAACCTCCCAGCACCTTCCCTACCCCCTGCCCTTCATCCTGTACCACCACTGGTAACTACTTTAGTCACTGATACCAGCACATGCCCTGGGTCACTGGTCTTCCATTTCTTCCTGGCAAGGAGGTTCTACCTGCATGTCTCAAATCCATGAGCACTCCAATACACAATCCCAATTCCAGGTCTCCGTAGAAAACAGCACACTGAAATTGGGATAATTTGAGAATTTTGTAAAGGGGTATAGAGGTCTGGAGCAGTGATGGGAGGGAGCAGTTGCTGGAACCCCAGGTGGACATAACCGTGTGGAAAATGTTGCCAGAAAGGAGCTGAGAGGAGTCAAGGCTGAGGGACATGGTCCGGACTCTTGACACTTTTCTGTAATATTTTACACAGCAGCTCTCGTTTTAAATGCACCTTGTTCAAACTCCAGAGCATCATCTGACTCCTGTTTTTAAAAGTCCGCCAAATAATGATTTAACTTTCTTTAGACATCCTTATCATCGTCTACAGCTGATGGAATTGAGTTGAGCAGCACTGGTTGTCTATTGAAAAACTAAATGGATTACAGTGAGGATTTATTTTAGCTTTCATTAATTTTCTTTTTTTACAGCATAGTCCTTGAACCATGCATTTGTCATTCCATGTAGTTGCAGGATTTTTATTTTTTATTCTTTTATTTTTAGAAAACTCTCCTGATCTTCTATTTTCTTACTTTCAAATACCAACCTGGCATAATTTATTTTAATCCCTTAGCCTGTGAGTCACTTTTATCTGATTATTTCTTTCATTTAAATTTTAATTAGGGTTTGCAAGCCCTTCTTTTAGACAGTGCACACTGCAGGACAATAAATACACTTTTGTAGTGTGGCTGGGTGATCTGTAGTCCAGGAAATCAATATTCAGGTTTCTATGTGCATTAGTTCAGTGCAGGAACTACTTTCTCACTTGTTCCTGAAATTAGGTTCCCAAACATGATTATATTGGATTCCATCCACTAAAGCTAGGTCTGTGGTTCCAAAGAAGTCCATTTTTCTGCAATGGTATTTCTCAGATATTACTGGGATGTGTTCTTAATTACCTGGAGAATGGGTACACTTACTCTTTGTCTGCATTGCATCATTCCTACCCAGCTGGAAGAGATGACAGAAACCTCATTTAATAGGTGGCACACGTGCCTCTTAGCATCATTATCGCCATATATTATGCTCTTAATAGTCTCCTGGAAATCCTTCCACTGGGGCTGTTGCTGGTCATCTCCATCCATCACTGTGATTACTGAGTGTTTATGTCACCTTAAATCTATGATCTGTCTTTGAAAAAAGGTAATTTGTCACGTCTCTTATCGAAAGAAGGACTGGACAAGACAGAGTTGTTATGTAATTGGCTGCACCCATGGAACTTTCTAAGACCTATTCCAAAATGAATAACATAATCAAACTGTACAAAATAAATGAGGTGTTGTTGGTGAGAAACCTGTCTCTCTCTACCAAATTTCTTTGCACTCTTCAATTTACACCTTGAAGGTCAACTTCTCTACAGAGCAGTTTTTGAAACTGCTGGAGGCAATTAGCTGTTCGCAGAGCTGTGCCCCAGTGCACTTTGTATGCACTTCTGTTATTGCAATAAACACCTTGTGGCTTATAATGAATCTTTTTCCAACTCTTTCTCCTCCCATAGACTGAGTACCCTGAGAACACAGACTGTTAATTATTCACCGTTTTGTACACAGGTCTGCTTAGCGCTTGGTGGTTACTGAGTAAATTCTGAGCAGCAGGATTAACTGACATATCTTGGCATCTGTATGTGATTGCCACTAATAACTCTCATTATTGAATTTATGATGCATTGATGATCCTGTTTTCCTAGTTTCAGCAGCCAAATGGTTACTGGATTAACTTTTTCAATATTTTTTCATTCATTCAATATGTATTGAGCACCTAATACATTCCAAATTCTGATTTAAGCTTTGAGACTCAGGGAAGAGTAAGACTTTGTTCTGCCTTGCCCTTCAGTTGGGAAAACACAAAAACAAAACAGTTTTACCACAACATTATTAGAAGCCGTCACAGGGCAGAGCTGAAAGCGAAAGGAATTGAGGGGAAGGAGGGCAGCCAAAAAATGCCCAGCTCCGCCAGGGATAGTGACACGTGACCTTGAGATCACGTTTTATGAGCAGTCTGGCAAACCAGTATAGTCAGGAACATGGGCTTATGTGTCCAGGTGACCATTCGCATTTCACTTTATGGTGCGAAGTGATTATGAGGATTCGCTGCAGAATTAACGTATGTTTTCAGCTAAGCAAGACATTAAAAATAAATGTAAGTCCAATTTAGGTACTCTTTTAGCTTTATTAAACTAGTACCTTGAAGAGCGAGCCTCGTTAATTTGTATGTTGATGATAAAAACTATAAAAATGACCTGATTTGCACTTTAATTTATATTCAAGCAACTATAATTTTGTAAAAATGGAACATGGCCATCTATGTAATTTCCGCAAGTCATTGAAAGTAATTGTCATATAATCTAAATGCTTCTGTGAGGTTCCCATAGGATAGAGTATGCTCTCCTAAACCATCCCCACTGTCATTTATTCAACAGATACTTACTGAGTACCTACTATGTGCTGGTGAAGAAAACGACAAAAATCCCAGGGCCACTCTTGGCCTCACTTCTAAGTGAGGAAACACACTGTCATTACTGACAAGGGTGCCCTGGGAGACTCCTTTTGGCATCCAACTCGCTGCAATTCCTAAGCCAGTCCTTTGTGAGGCTCCCTTTCCTTTTGAAGGTGCACATACGTCTGCTGCCAGAGAGGTGATTTGCCCTTAAAACTTACACTAAAAATTAAAGTGCAAATTCCTTTGCTTTAGAACAATAGGAGCTGCCCACTCAGGTGCAGTCCAGCTGTCCTGCAAGAAAGAGTGAAGCTCTGTGCTACCTCCAGAGATCCCAAGATCGGTTTTCCCATCACGGACACGCAGTTTCCAAGGTCAACCTGAGGTACACCAACCAGCCAGCAGATCACGAAGAGCAAGAATGGGTAATTTCATGCAAGAGGTTTCTCTGCTCTCATTCCACTGGCCAGAACTTAGGCACGTGGACACCCTGTGGTCTGAGAGAGAGAGAAGAGAGCCTGGGAAATGTAGTCTAGCTCTGCACCTGGGAAGAAAAGGAACTGGGTTTGGTGAATAATGAGCCACTCCCCGCTAAAAGGTTAATTTACTAGAAAAAGGTAGAATTGTTGGGCAATCTCACACTGAGTCCCACTTGAGATTTTATGAATATCCACTATAATCACCATGGTTGCATGATCCCCCATCCCCCAGCATCTTTCAACTGCTCAGGGCCAAGTATAGAATAGAGCAGAAGGAAAGCTGGGTTTTGACAGAATTAGTTTTTGTGGTTCTGTTATTGTCCTTGTTTTATAGGTGAAGAAACTGGGGTTCAGAGAAGTAAGCAACTTGCTAGTAATCAATAGGATTTGGGCATATATTTTCTCTGACCACAAACCCTCAGCTCTTGAGTACTGTATCATATTTCAGAACTGTTCTTGATAATCACACACTAATCGGTGTAGATTCTGCAATATTTTCTTCCTTCCCTCAGTGGTGATCAGGTGAGTGAATAATAAAATTGAGATACAAATTCTTCAAATTATAATTTGTATCTCAATGTTTTTCTGACATTATCCAAAATGTTATGTTTCTTAGCTAGTTATCAAATGCTAGCCTTTGGAATCACAAAGCAGTATCGTCCATTAAAGATACGCCAGTGGGATGGGAAAGCACTGCAGAGTTTGAGTACCTCCTCTGCTGCCCACTGGCCAAGTGGCTTGCAGTACTGTGTGAGAATCCATTCAACACTGACTGAGCACCTGGAGTGTGCCAGCCAGGACAGAAGGTGCTGAGGATAATGTGGTGAACCTGACATAGTCTTGTCCCCAAGGAATTGGAATCCAGTGAATTCAGTGAGATAATATATGTACAAAGTTGTTTCTGACACAAGGTGGGCACCCAGTTCTTCATTCAGCTTGTCAAGTACCTGATGGCACTTCTTGGTGAGAACATCCAGCAGGATGTTTGTTCTGTTTCTTGATCAGATACTAAGTGAGGGTCCTACTTTTGTGTAAATGTCCAATGGTGTTACTGTTTAAAAATTGATTCTCTCCCACCTGAATAAGAATCAGCAACTTACAGCCAAGGCAGGACTGAGTTGACACTCCATCTGTCTGTCTGTCTGTCTGTCTGTCTGTCTGTCTGTCTATGTATCTATCTATCTACTTTTCCCTAAAGTGACAGGGATGAACACAAGTTAGCATGGTGGTCTGTAGGCAGAGTTGGAATAGTCTCTCTTAGGAGTGCTTTTCTCTACCAGGGAGTCATTGTATTTCATTGTATTTTATTTTATTTTTTTAATGAAAGGAGAATCAGCCTTTCTGGTTTATTTGCTCTTAAAAAGCAATGGGAACTCTTTAAATGAAATGAACCAATCATTGATAGGTCTTAAGTTTTATCTTCTCAAGGATGCATGCTCTGATTCATCAGTCAATATTTATTTCTGAGCCTCAGACCTTGAAAAGTTCTGTATGTGATACTTGAATTAGTGTGTCTCATGAGACCACCCTCTGGGAAGGTGCTTGTTTTCTAACACACATGAGGCTGGATTTTGTGCTCCTTGAGGAGAGATGCTTTGTCTTTCCTTCCTGTCATGGAGTGCTTACTGCAGGAAGGTTGTTTGATGAAGGAAGGAATGGACCCACAGTGGGAAAGGGGGTTACTTGGTGTCAGTGTAATTGGGTTGAGTACCATAAATCTCATTTTTTAAAGGTTCTAATGCCATTGAAGTTTCTGACAGTGGAGCAAGCCATCGAAACACATCCTTGTGAATATGAGGTGTATTGTTAAACACTCAGTTTAGCCTTTTGCTTTATATAATTCCTCTACAAATGAAGATTATATTGTAGATAAAGGAGAAAGAAATTAGGAAGTCTGGGGCCTGTGGTTAGTCTCAACCTCCATTAACAAAGCAGATAGCTTTGGATAACTGGGCTCCAGTTTCATTTGGGGATCAGGGATTGGATTAGAGTTTATGAATCTAATTGTGGTTTACTTGTGAGATCAGAGTCCCTTAGGACTGAGAGCATACTGTCCTTTGCATCTATTTCAGCTCCTAGCACAGTTCTAGGCACATGGTAAATAAGTAATAACTATTTGATGAGTTAAAAGCAAAGTATCCTATTTATTCTTTGGGGAAAGATATATATGTAAACTTTCTTGCATACTTGAACTTTCCTAAGAGTGGATCTTAAGCATTCTCACCACACACACACAAAGAGTTAACTATGTGAGATGATGGATGTGTTAATTATCCTGATCTTGGTAATCATCAAATAATTACATTGTATACTTTAAATATACACTATTATATTTGTCAATTATTCCTCAGTAAAGTTGGAGAAAAAAATGAAGGCAGAGACTATTTCCTATTTTTCTTGTATATCCAGGATCAGACAAAACAGTAGGGACATAGTAGGTATTCAATAATTCATTGATTCCTTCCCTCCCTCTTTCTCTTTCATTCTTCTATAGAAATTTATTGAATGCCTTCTAAGTTCTGGAAACGTGAGGATAAATCAGTTGAAGGACACAGTCGAGATAGGATAGAGTTATACATATAGGCAATTACAAAACATGTGTGAAAGGATGGCATACACATGTTAATGGAGTGATGACATAGTACAATACGCACTGTGGGGGTGGTTTAGGATGGCCTGAGGCAGGAGTGGGTAATGGGGATAAGGATGTGGCCAGAGACCTAAGAGATTAGAGATAATTCTGGGAGGTTGTTAGAAGACAGATCCTGATAGAAGATCACAAAATAGGAGAAATTGAATGATGTCTGTGCTTTTCTGGAAAACTGACATTAGATTCTTTAGTTCCTCTGTTGTAATAGTGATACTAATAGCATTGGCTAATAATTATTGAGTGTTTGCTAGAGCCAGATGTACCCATTCTAAGCACATGACTCATCCAACCTTCATAATAACTCTTAAGAGGATTTTATTCCCAACTGACAGTTGAGGAAACTAAGGCATAAAGGTCCCTCATGGGGGATCACAGAGCTAGTCTAGACTTTAACCCTGAGGATTTGGATCAGGAGTGTTCTTAATCACTATGCTATGCTGCAGTGAAAGATAAATGGTAATATTGCAAGTCTGAAGTTAATTTATAAAATAAAAAGTCACATATATCATTTAATTCTCATTTTATATCCGAAGAGCAGTATGGATCACTACTTCTAGGCTTTAGATTTTTTTTTTAATGCCTTTACCATGTTTCTTCTTACTGGTGTGATTTTTCTGAGATGAGTAGGTTAAGGTCACTGCCAGTAGATCCTCACCATCACTGCCCACAATCAGGACCTCAGTAAGACATGTCAGTGTGTTTATTACAACTTCCAATTAGATCTTTATGTAAGTGTAACTACCCCTCCTTTATTTTGGTTTCCATTTGCATGAAGTAATTTTTTCAGTCTGTTTACTTCCAGGCTGTGTGTATCTTAAAACTGACAAGAGTTTCTTATTGGCAGCATATAGTTGGGTCTCTTTATCCATTCAACCACTCTGTCTTTTGACTAGAGAATTTAGTCCATTTTCATTTAAGTAATTATTGATAGATATGGACTTACTATTGCCATTTTGTTAATTGTTTGCTGGCTCCTTTATACTTCCCTTGTTCCTTTCTTCTTCTTACTCTCTTCCTTTGTGATTTGATGATTTTCTGTAGTGGTATGCTTTGATTCCTTTATATTTATGTATCTACTATAGGCTTTGTGCTTAAAGGTTACCATGAACCTTACATAATAATAGAGGCTAATTTCTTCAAGGAGAAACAGTCTGATTAAGAAACAGGGTTGAGCAGATGAAAACTTCCCCAAGTTGGGGAAAGGAACATAGATTCAGATCCAGGAAGTCCAAAAAGTACCAAATAAGATGAATCCAAAGACTCACAGTACTATTACTCTCCTAGTTAGGTCGAGTTGTCCAAATTCTCCCAACTAGAAAGAGGTAGAACCAGAATATATGCCAACTTGGTAGAAAAATTGTAGCGCCTACATTATTAACCATTAATGTCACTGTCAATAATAAGATAGTTAATGTATCATTGTAAATAGTCCAAACTTTTTTATGAAACTTGCTATGTGTCTAGAACTACTATATCCTATGAGGTAGAGACTATAATTATCCCCATTTTATATAAGGAAACTGAGGCCCCTAGAGGTTAATTAAGAACACTGTTGTTAGTGGCATAGGCAGGATTTGAACCCAGGCAGTCCACATCCAAAGTCCATGTTCTTTACCATGATTCCTCAGTGTGAGCTGTTATTACCACTACACCCAGTTCAGTTCAGTCTCCATAAACAACATAAGAAAATTATTATCTTATAATAATAATTATTATTATATCTATCCACTAGGCCATATGACCCTTTTTGCAGTCTGTTAGAGCTTTGTTTATACTCTTCCTGTTACCTACAACCCCCCAAAAATGTATTCCTCACTACCACATTAGTTTGTAAAAAGGCCCAGCAGCTACACAGGTATTTTGCCATGCCCCACAAAATAAAACAAGGGAGGGTAAATGCAAGAGTCTATGAAATTTCAAGCCATTAAGGTTTTCAATTTTAAACAGATACGGTCTGTAAAACATTTAAGAGATAGCTTACTTCACTAGGTCACAATATCTGAGCAGTGTTTTCCAAATTCCTTAGTAATACTGATCTGACAGTGGTAGGCAAAGTTCTGTAAAGAGCCAGATAGTAAATATTTTCTGCTATGAGGGCCGTACGGTCTTTGTCATAACTACTCAGCTCTGTGTTTACATTACAGTGCAGAAACAGCCACAGATGATATGTAAGCAACTGCATGCCTGTTTTCCAATAAAACTTTATTTACAAAAACAGGTGGTGGGCCAGATTTGGCCTGTGAGCCATAGTTCACTGATCCCAAATATAAGAGAAAGTTTACCCACTGCAGCAGGTGTTTAATGGCAGTGAATTTTGTTCACTAGTGACTCAGACATGTATTTAAAAACAATGTTGATACCATGTTTATTTTCCCCTTCCTTATTCTCTGTGGGACCTAATCTTGTTGTCATCCCACGTTTACTGAACAGCTAAGACTTAAAATAGGTACACTGCTATGAAAGTGTACATGCCTGATTCCAACCATTTGACTCATAACACATTGAGATTTGACTTTAGGGACAGGCTTTCAGCACCATGTAACACTGATGACAAAACAAATTTTAAAAGATCATAAAGAGTGAGAATGAGTGAATGTATGCCTTGCTTTGAGCAAATTTTTTTGTTAAATATTTTGGCAAGGTAGGGGGTAAATTATTTTAAATAAATGTTTACTTAAGGAAAATGGATTACAATTCTTAAAAAATAATTTAAGGCATTTCAGATGGGCTTAAAATATAACAAGTTTTATTGCCGGAGGGCTTTTCATTAATTGTCTATCAGACTTAATAAATTAGAACTAAAATTAGTCAACATCAACTTTATAATTCAAATCACATAAATAACCTTCATTGTTCCTTTGAAATAATCATTGTAGATCCAATTAAACAGTTACATTTCAAAGTCCATGTTCTTTAATGCCATTTTGTTCATGATTTCAAACATTTGTTAAATCAAATGTGTATCGAAGCACATTGTATGGTTGAAAAATCTAATTATACCATTATTAGCATAGAACTGTACTCAGTAAATAATTAACGGGTTGTATTCTGGAGTAAGTTTTGATAAATTTTTCGACCTCTTTGAATAAACATTTGTTTTATGGTCAGTTAGAGTTCATATTGATTACAGAAATTCAGACAGGGCCAGTTTCACCGTCTCTCCTTCACTGGCCCCTCAGCGCGCTGCCTCGGATGTCTGGGAGGTCGTGCCGACCTGGGGAAGGCCCATCGGCTGTAGTCATGGCCTGGGATGACGCTCCGGTCTTAGAGTCGTTGTCGAGAATACTCATCAGATGAAGGATAGGTGGGAACTTCAACTACTGTTCTGTTCCTGGGGTAGCAGGTTACCACACACTCTGTCTTAAAGTAACACAAATTTACTGTCTTAAAGTTCTGCAGGTTAGAAGTCTGACACAGGTCTCGCTTGGCTAAAATCACATTGTTAGCAGAGCTGTGCTCCTTCTGGAGGCTCCAGGGAGAATCTGTTCCTTGCCTTTTCAAGCTTCTAGAGCTGCCCAGTCCTTGCCTCACAGCCCTTCCGTGAGCTGACAGCTCTGCATCTTTCTCTGACTCCAGCCACAAAAGGTTCTCTGCTTTTAAGGACTCGTGTGATGAGATTGCCCGCCCCCCTCTCCCCCACACAGATAACCCAGGATAATCTCCCCAAATCAAAGTCCTTAGTCAAATCTGCAAAATATTCACAGGTTTCAGGGATTTAGAACGTGGACGTTTTAGGGGAACCATTACTCTGTCTGTCAGACGACCTGAATTTATTGTGCTGGGGTCACTGTCTGCACTTCCTGTGTTCTTCTCACTTGTTAGCTTCTTATATTTTGGCATCCATTTCTCTCTCAGTGCGCTTGAAACCTTTCTCTTCTCAGTTCTCACCTTTCTCAGCCTTCCTTTAGTGTGCAGTTAGCTCCCTTGACTCCCTTCTCTTGCCGAGAGCAGCACTGCTGGGTAGGTTAACCAGGCGGCCCGGGTTCAAATCCTGGCTGTGCCACTTACATGTGACCCTTGGTAAGTTACTTACAATTTCAGTACCTTGATTTTCTCATCTGTAAAATGAGGATAAAGAATGTGTCTGCACCATGTTTGATTGACACAATGCTTAAATGGGTTAGTTTATTTCTTGCTCTTAGAACAGCGCCTGGCACGCGGTGAACCCTCAACAAGTGCTGACTGTCATGGCTGTAATTTTGGTTGTTCTCCTAGAAGTTCCCTCAAGATTTTATCTGTGATCTCTCTTTTCTCCAGAAAGTATCATCCCTCTCAGAGCCTCAACATTCAATAGCCTCTAGGCAAAGGACTCCAGCCAGAAACATTTCCAAACTCCACACCTCTATTTCTAGCGGTGCTGGCTGCACATTTTACCTGGATGTCCCAGGGAGCCAGAGACCCAGCGTATCCAAAGCTGAACCCAACATCTTGCCTATCAAAATATTTCATCCGTGTTTTTATTCCTTTACTATTTTCAGATCCAAGGTAAACTTTGATTCTTTCCTCTCTTCTCTAAACATCAAAAAGATTATCAGATTCTACAGAATCTACTTTCAGTCTATCTCTCCAGTCTGTTTGTGTTCCTCCTGCGGCTGCTCTGACCCAGGCCCCTCGGACTCTTACCTTGATCTGTTGTCCGAATTGAGGTAGAGGAGTAGAGCAGTTCTCTTAAATACTTGCTCTGATGATGCACCCCCTGCTTTGTTTACATGTCTTCAGTGGTTCCCCATTGTCTTAAAATGAAGGTTATCTTTTTTAGTGCAGCATTCAAGGCTCTTCACAAATTCTCTAAACAATTAAAATTTCCATACAAAAGTTGTCATTGTCATTACTTTCAGTCTAAACAGCCAATGTTACTGCTCACCTATCTTAACACAGGCTTGAAACTGGACACCTGTTCCTTTCCTGAGTTCACTCTGTCCTTTCATACCCTCATGCTTTTGCTGCCAGGAATGCTCTTTCCCTCCACCTCTGCCTGTTAGAAACATACCCAGCAATGCAGGCTTAGTGATGATTCCCCATAGCTTTCTTCCCAATTCTCTAACCCAACCCATGAACCAAATCGAGCCCACCACCCGGTTTCATAAGTAAAGTTTTATTGGAACTCAACTGCACATTAAATTACATATTATCTATGGCTGCTCTGGGGCTTCAATAACAGAGTTGAGTAGTTGCAACACAAACCATATGGCCCACAAAGCCAAAAAATTTTACTATGGTTCTATAGGAAAAGTGTGCCAACTCCTTCTTCCCCTTGGAGCTCATGTGGTCTGAACTGTCCCTCCCCTGTGGACCTTTGACATCTCGAGATCCTTCTGTCAGAGTTACTTCTGCATAACTTTTCCTGTGACAACATACTCCTCTGATAGGCAGATTGTCCCTTCCTCGCCCTTGTTTGCCATTGGGCTGAGCATGGTGTAGGGCTCACTAGTTGTCAGCAGAAATAAATTATCATGTAAAAAATTCTTTTTAACTAAATTTTACTCACTTGCCTAAATGACCAAAATCTTACATAACGGACTGTTCCCTCTAAGGAGTTAGTGCTTATCATTGGATGTTACTGATGATTAACTATCTGAAGTTTCACTTCTAGAAGCATTTGATCGACAATCAAGATAAGTAACAAAGTTGAGTCCAAGGATCTTATGAAATGCTGTTCTTGCACTACTTAAATTGCTTACTTGGTAGTATCATCATTTAATAAGTGGTTCTGCTGAAGTTGAGGATTTAGTGTATACTTTTTCACAGTGTGTGGGCTTCACCATGTGAAGTAGATACTTATTTTCTACTTAGCTATTCTTTTACTTACCTCCAACTGTATGTACCTGGGGTATGATAACATTTCACCTTGCTACTTTATTATGAAAAATACCAAATAGTTAAATTCATCTTAGGAAAATCAGAGATGCCTTACTGGCTTCTTAAGGAGAGACAATTGAAGATCTCAAAAGAACTCTTTTAGAAGGCACTGATTTCAGGGTATACTTAAAATTGGCTGCTTCCTTCTTGTTCACATCCTTAAATACCTGTGAGTTTTCTGTTCTGATATGTTTTATGTCTCTCTATGGGGTAGGGGGTGTGTGAGGAGGAGGGAGTGGGGAGTACATTGTGCCTAAGTGTATGGAACACAAGGAAAACCCTAAAACTTTCATGAGATGATAAGAAATCAGCAGTCATTCTCTCAGGGTTTCCCTGAGTGAGAATGTGATGAAGATTTAGGATACGGTAACTATCACATGATGAGGTGAAGTGAGAAATCGAGTTTCGATTAGCCTTCAGAGTAGTAAAGAAAAAAAAATGACCCCAAATGAGAAAATCTTGGGGATTAAAGGTAAAGGGTAGCAAACATGAAGTTTTTGAGAATCTTCCAAAGAAGTTTTCAGTGATGTTGTCGAGTTATGAGAATGTTGAATCTTTAACCGTTAAAATGGAAGGAGATGGATTTCCAAGACTCTAGTTCAAGGTTCAGTTAAAAACAGAATTCCAACTAATGAACACATTTTAGGTTGCAAAAGGTGGTTGGGTTAAGGAAATTAATAAGAGATGGTGAAGCACCTGGGGTCTGCCAACAGTGGGGAGCCTTTACTACGTCTAAAGAGGCGAGGATATTAGAGCCCAGCGGAGTGGGAATGGTGGGAAAGACCCCCAGACAGGAGTAGATCTTGTAAGGGCCCTCGGAAGTGATGAAACAGGAGGCAGGGTAAGAAGTAACTCACCCAACACTATGGGAGCACTTTTTATGTCTCTGCTTTCATCATGTCCACTAACATCCCATCCTGGCCAAAGCAAGTCATAAAGACCAAGTCCAAAGTCAATGGAGCAGGGAACACACTTTCCCTTTCTACTGGGAAACACTGTTGGGTCCCATAGCAAAGAGAAATTATGGAGAACTGGGGATTATAATCCACTCTGTCGCCATGGTTTCTGAAAATGAAGTTCTTCTAGTAGAATTCTGTAGCAGGGGTAAAAAGGACACTCTAAATCAACCCTGGCCACAGCAGTGAGAGAAATTATCAGAAAGGCTATAAAGAGTCAAGAGGTGAATTTGGAGGAGAGAAACCCTTGT
The DNA here is from genome assembly GCF_048773025.1 of Camelus bactrianus. NCBI lineage: Eukaryota > Metazoa > Chordata > Mammalia > Artiodactyla > Camelidae > Camelus > Camelus bactrianus. The sequence goes on along the minus strand of NC_133550.1, from coordinate 35,081,256 downwards.
AATTTACCCCTGGCACTTTATTTGAATTATTGAATTATTTGTATGCTGGTTGAACATTCTTATAGGCTCTTATCCTTTCTGAGTCTATAAATTCTTCATATAGACATTGAACAAAAAGTTAAATCTGGGTAATAATTGTATCTAGTCCAGAGCATTTTGGTCTCTTTACAGAGTGCTTAAATGCCAAGATAATGTGGCTTTAGACAGACAAACTTTCATGAAATTACAAAAAACGGTGACTTGGCAAGTTTTGATGTGTTGGTGCTGCCAGATTTGGGTAATGTGCTGATGTCAATCTTAAATAGCCTCTGACAATGCAGGAAGACCAAACAGAAGGAGGCATGACATGCCCAGGGACCTGGTGTGATGGAGGAGGTTTGGGCTGGAGCAAGTCCTTTCATCGGGCTACTGAGATGGATTTGTTCTCTACTTTGTAGTTAAAGTTGAGAAAAAGAGAAAACTTGAAGTAAGCATCCCCTTCCACTGATTTTTTTTTTTAAATTAGGAATAGGTGAGCCTTAAGGTTTAGCTCACGGTGATGACATTCGAACATAATTTTTCAGTAATTTATTGAAGTAATTTATTGAAGAACTGGCAAGGACGTTAATGCAACACATAGACGCTATTGCTGTAAGTTGTAAAACACTGACGGAGCTACAGATGTTCCCGTGGCACAGAGCTCTTCTGAATCACAGGGATGACATTTAGATGAAAGCAAATCACTTCTACACGGGCACACTTCCACTGCACGATGCAGCCAGAACCAGTGCACCTTGGAGGTGAGCCAGAAACACAGCGTACTGAAGAGTTTTATTTTATGGAGGCAGATACTTACATTTTAGATAGTTTTTAAAAACAAAGAAAATACACAAGGAGCTTAAATGAAATCTGAGCTGTGTTTTATTATTAGAATATTCAACATGAATTGTGTTTCTGTGGACCCACTGAATTTCTCAGGAGAAAACTCAAGCTAAGTAGGAAAGATGGTCTTGAAATTTTGGAGACAGCAAAGCAAGCATGAGTTGGGAGGTGACCATAACAAAGGTGGCAGCTGGAGACATGGAGTGCAGAAGATCACTTGGATAGGTTGAAGAGGAAGAAGACCAAAGTCCATACCTTGGGAAATGCCCTCTGTGATGATGGCTCCCAAATATATATGTCTCAATCCCCAGAACCTGTGAAAGTGGCAACTGGAAAAGGAGCTTGCACATGGGATCTTGTTTGCAGAAGAGCTTGCAGTTAAGGATCTTGAGATGATGAGATTATCCTGTGTTATCCAGGGAGGGTCTAAATGCCATCAGATGTGTCCTTCAAAGAAATGTGGAGGGAGATTGACACAAACATAGAGGAGGAGGTAAAAGGACTTGAAGACAGAAATGGCAGTGATATGATCACAAGGCAGGGAACACCCATGAGAAGCTGAAAGAGGCAAGGAGCAGATGTGTCCTCCAGAGCTTCTGGGGGAAGCGCAGTTTGACCCCACAACACCTTGATTTCAGACTTCTAGCCTCTAAGAGCAGTGGTGGGAAAGATGAGGGTGAAAGTTTCAGTCACTCACTCGTTGCGTGGCCTTGGATGAGTTACTTCACCTCTTGGGCCTCAGGTTTCCCATCTGTAAAGTGAAGATACCAGTTTGTTTTTTTAGGGTCCAGGTAAGGCATTAATGGGAAAACGATCAACACTGAGCACAGTGCCTGGCATTTAAAGGTCAGTATCAACATTTTTTCCCCCAAAGTAATTAAGAACAAATTGGACAATGCAGTTTATCAACTGAGTTCATTTCTGAGGATGTGACTGCTGAATCTCCTTTAAATGTTAACTTTTCATAGACTGGAGTATACTTGCTGTCTTTTGTATTATTTGTTTATACATCTCTTCCCTGTGGACTCACTCAGTCTCGTATGAGGAGAGCTCTGATGGTCCAGGCCCTTTATTTGTACCCCTGAGAACTTAATTCTTGGAGGACCCATGTGGATTTGCTCAGGCATCAAGGGTTTCTCCCAGATTTCCCTGGAATTTACTCATCTTCCTGATACCCATCCTCTCCTGGTAATATTCATGAATTCTTTTATTTTTGAAATTTTTCCCCATGACCTACATTGTGATATTTAACAAGGAATTCAACAGTTTCGAGTACCTGTGCCATTTATTTCCACCCATTTATTTATTATCATTTCTACCATTTTTTGCTTCCTGGAGGGGAGTTACATAAGAGCTGGAAGGGCCACACTGAGTCACAATCCTGGTCCCTTCAGCCCAATAATACTTGGCAAAAGGGACAAGAAGAAATGTTTTGGGGAGAGCCATCTATTCTGTATTTGTAGACTGAGACTGCATGTACTGTCTGATATTGACTTAAAGCATCTCTTCCAGTCCCTTCGTCTGTCACCTGAAAATCTATCAGCATGCTCCTGGAGTCCTGATGGGTCTCCAGACATTTGTTTTGCACCTCTCTGGAAATGTGGAGCGTGTAACGGTGGTAGGGAGCATGGTGGAGTGGAGGAACGCCAGATTGGTGCTGTGGTGCTAGTCCTGCCCTGAGAGACACCTGGGAATAAGGCTCACATTTGCCTGGGCAGCTGAGCATCAGAGCAGGGTATGCACTGTGAGGGGAAGGCTGCCAGGTTGCCTCCCAAAGGGGCCACCCAGCATGGCAGGCCTTACCTGGGTGAATTTCCCAAGGTCAAGGTGCAGGCTCACAGCAACTGTGGGCTTAGAAACTGGATCGTGGGAGCAGGCTATATATACTAAGCAGTGCATGAGAAGGCAGATGTGTGGAAACCCAGGATGCCAGTTTGCTAATCCACACCCAGAACCCTGTCTGGAGGGGAGATGGAAACACTTGTGTGATTACTCTCTCCCTGCACTGAAAGCCAAATCCTAAGCCAAAGGTTGTCTGGTGAGCACAGATGGAGTTAGGGCAGTTAAGGGAATAAAAGAGAGGAAAACTGTGTATCTGGCTGTGCATTTGGAATTTTTCAACTTTGAGACTGTTGCCTGGATGGGCTCTGCCCAGGTTTCTCTGTTACATATTTTATTTATTATTGTTGTTTTTGTTTTCATACTTTCTTAACTCACCAAACGTCATTCTGATTTGAGTCATCCTTTCTTACAATTTGTTAGAATTGACAAATTAGCCCATCATTTTCCCCCCACCTTGTGGAAATTTAAAGTAACTCTTCATACCTCTGACATGATACATGATCTCTGATTTCCAGTTTACCTCTGCTGACTTAATTTCCGTCATTTCTGGGTTTTTAGTAGATCTCTCCCCATGGCCTTCCAGTACTGATAATCTGTAAGCCGATTGTTTTACCATGCCGTGTGCGGTTTCCTCATCTGTGTAAGACACTAGATGAATTAGCTAGCTACTAAGGTAACTTCCAACTCTAAATTTCTACCTTCAAGTTTCAAGAGATTTCCCTCTTTTTTAAATTGAAGTATAATTGATTTACAGTATTATATTAGTTTCAGGCATACAGCATAGTGATTCAATATTTTTAGTTTATACTCTTAAAAATTATTACAGGATAATGGCTATAATTCCCTGTGTTCTACAGTATATCCCTGTTCTTATCTATTTTATACACAGTAGTTTGTATCTCTTAATCCCATACCCCTAATGTTCCCCTCCCTTGTTCCTTCTCCCCTTTGGTAACCACTTGAAAAAAATAATACAAACTAATGTATATAGCAGAACAGAAACAGACTCACAGATATTTTCCTTTTAATTAAAAAAAACTCTGCAATTTGGTTTGGCTTAGCTCTTCTTCATCAGATGGCATGATTCCTGACCAAGTTCCTCTGGCTGGTTGGCATCAAATAAGGCTAACAAACACCTTTCCTTGTCTTTTTAAAAGAATAGATCTGGATTAAGTCAACTGTGAGTTTGAATTCCAGCTCTGTCTTCCCAGGGCTTCTTTGAAAAAAATCATATAACCTTTCATATTTTACTGAGACTTCTAAAATAATTTTCTAATTCTCTTTTCCATCAGTAGTTTATTAGCTGGAATTCTTTTGTAGTGAAGAACTTTGTCTTGTCAAGTATTTGGTTGAAATACGGTTAAAGGAAAGGTCAGATAAGTGGCTTGCTTCTTTCCTTTTATCATTTTCTGAGTAATGAATTGATACTTCCAGCAACATCTGATGGTGATATGAGTATTTTCTATCTTCTGAACTCAATTTTTTAATACAGTTTATATGTATCAGCAACTGTAGCCCATACTGCTATAATTGATGTAAGTCAATGCAATCAGTATTGGTTTTGATGAGATTGACATGGAGTCTGGGATTTACTTTAAACACCTCTGTCACCTAATTAGCAAATCAACAACAAAAGGACTGGAAGAGATGAACATGGGAACTTTTTTTTAGCTTTATGGGAAAATCTTTACTTTTTGAAGCTGGATATACATGGGGTTCATTTTACTATTCTTTTTACTTTTAATATGTTTGAAATTTTCCCAGATAAAATAGCTCTAAAAATGTACATAATTCTAAGGTTATTAGAGGTATAAATCTGAGTTCAAGCTTTGACTATGGCCCATATGTGAATACCATGGAATAAATTCTTGGGTTTTATTGAAATTCCAGATACAACTACAGTTTCTAATCCTCACTGCCCCTGACAACAGCATAAGTATTATATACATATTTTCCAGAATTTTGGAAAGAATTTTTTGTTGTTAATGAAAGTACTGGGGATTGAACCCAGGACCTCATGCATGCTAAGCATGCACTCTACCACTGAGCTATACTCCCAACTCCCTGGAAAGAATTTTAATGTTTAACTTTTTGGATCTCTGTTTATAAAACTCACATTTTGGTAATGGAGGATGTCCACTTTTGAATGGAACAATGTTCAGTAAATAATGTAATGTGAAAATCAACTGGTATCACAATTTTAGTATTACTAGCATCCCCATAAGAATTTAAAACAGTTATTTAATGCTTTCTGGATTTTACCAGAAAATAATTTGGCGTGTTAGCCATTCTGAACTGACTTCTTCAATATAATGGTGCCCTTTCTCATTCCAGGTTTAAGTTTATCTATTCATGGGGCTGAAAAGCGTTTGCAAATCCATCAACGGCGAAGTGTGGCAAGCTGCCCAGGGTCACGTCGCCTGCCCGTGGTCAGGCATTCCTCGCTCCCACCAGGCAGAAGGTCAATAAAAATGGAGGCAAGCTCTTCTGGAATCACTAATGGGAAAACCAAAGTCTTCCACCCAGGTAATTCATGGGGAGAGTTCCACAGGGAAATTTCAGCAGCAGCAAACACAGCCTGCTTTACATTTTTATTATCTAATTATGCCATACTTCCAGTTAAGCTTGCTTTTTTAAAAATTTTTATTGAAGTATAGTCAGTTTACAATGTTGTGTCAATTTCTGGTGTACAGCATAATGCTTCAGCCATACATGAACATACATATATTCGTTTTCATATTTAAGTTGCTTTTTAAAAGAGTCTTTTTTTTTTAATCGTCTCTTCAGTCAGTGGTAAATGTCACCAAGGTAATAGGAGGAAAGAGAGCTTGATGTATCAGAAAAGGTTAAGGTACAGGTATATATAGAATTGATAAACAAGTTTACACTGTATAACACAGGGAAATGTATACAAGATCTTGTGGTAGGTAGCTCACGGTGAAAAAGTATGTGACGATGAATATGTGTGTTCCTGTATAACTGAAAAATTGTGTTCTACACTGGAAATTGACACGTCATAAACTGACTAAATCAATAAAATAAAATTAAAAAAAAAAAGTTAAGGCGACATTCCACAATAGTAGAATCTAAATGAAAATTCCAGTAGACTTGCTTAGTTCAAAAAACTTACTGTATAATGAAACAAAACATATTTGACCATTTTTTTGATAATTTTCTGTATGATAGCCCAGAGGAAAAAGTCAAGCTGAAAAAGCCTACTTTGAAGCCTGAGTTACATGGCTTGACTGGCCCATGTATCTTCAGATCTATGCCCATATCCTCCTCAAAATAGGGGAGAAGACTAGTGTCATAGAAATTTTCAAGTTTCAGGGGAAGCATCTGTGATCTCTTAAAAATGTTTAAATAAGTCTATATCAAAGTTGATAATTACAGCTAAAAGGTTTTATTTGTGTGCTTGGGTGAGAAGCTCATTGACGTATTCACTCATACAGTTTTCAACAATTTAGTGAGTGCCTGCGATACGCCAGGCATTGTTCTGAGTGCTGAGGAAACATCACTGAGCAAGAGAGACTCATAGAAACCTCACACTGTGAGGGAATTCAGAAGTCACTTAGTATAATTCTCACCCAATCCTGATTCCTCTGTCTAATGTCCCTGCAGGCGGCCACCCAGCCTCAACTCAAGCCAAGTTGCCTTCTCTAGCCACACCATCATCTCTCTCTCTCAGCTCATACCCTTATTTCCTCACCTCACTAAGAAACTCTGGGCCATTGGACATGAATTACTGCAGGTCCCTTACCCTCCATCTCCAAATATATCTCTGTTTACACCCCTCCTTCACTCCTTTCCTTTGTTTCTTCAGAAGATGAGGGTCTTCCCACTGTCCTTGACCAAGTTTTCACCTGTATCCTTCACCAGTGGCCTTGGCCACCTCTCTTCTCTTGAGCCTTCTTGAGCCTTCTTTCCCCTCGGTCTGTGAAGAAGACTAAGGCTTCTCTCATTCCAACCATCTTCACAGGACACTGTATCCTTTTCTCTCTTCTGCTACTTCTCCTCTGTTCTGAGCTAAACTTCTGAAAGAATAATCTACTTTTGTTTGCTCTGCTCTCTCCCTTCCCAGCCATTCTCCAACCCAACACTGGTTTCTGCCTCCTCCCCTTAATCAGGGCTGTGGTGAGGCCCTGTGACCTCCTTTTACCACAGTGTGGTGGCTGGCAGACTCTCCTGATGCACCAGACCAGGAGGCATCACCACTTCTTCCCCAAACACTAACTGCTGGCTTCCAGGATGGCCTTCTTTCTCGGTTCTCACCTCACTGTTCTCACAGGTAACTTCAGTGGTGTCCCAGCCTCCTGCAGCCTCCTCCTCTCTTCCTCTTGCCTCCTGCCACAGTACTCCCTTCACACCTAATGCAGAATGATTCATCTCCACCTCTGATCATGCCATTCACTTTACGCATAATACTCATCATAGGCTCAAGTCCAAAGCTCTTAGCATGTTCAAAACAAACGCCCTTCATGATCTAGTCCCTACTGCTGCTTATGCTTTTTTCTGGGTTCAATCAGAAAAGCAGAGCCAATAAAGGATTTATACTGAAGATTTATTGAAAAGAATTGACTCATGATTGTGGGAGCTGTCTAGGCAGGTCTGAAATCCAAAGGGCAGGCTGGAACCCTTGGGCACAGCTGAAGTCGCTGTCTGTAGGTAGAATTTCTTCCAGAGAAGCCTCAGCTCTGCTTTTAAGAGCTTCAGCCCCCAAATTATCTAGGATAATTTCTCTTATTTAAGGACTGTAATCACATCTATAAAACACCTTCCCAGCAGCATCTGGGTTAGTGTTCGCTGAGTAACTGGGGACTCCAGTCTAGCCAAGCTGCCACATCAGCTGGACCATGAAGTCTAACCAGACTGACTTGCTTTCACATCTCCAGACATACGATGCTCTGTCATGTCCCTCAGCCTTTGTTCAAGATGTTCCCTCTAGGAAACCCTGGATTTGCTCTATAATCTTTTAGCATTTTGAAACTGTCTGTCTCTCTACCATAAGGCCTTTAAAGGCATGGATTCTGGAATATTTATCTTTGTACCTCCAGTAAGTAATTGGTAGGGTAGGACTAAACTGACCCTTCATTAGCTGTGTTTTAGATTATTACTATAGATTTACTCAAATTTCTTTCCAAATTGACAAACTGCAGTTGCTTTTTAGTTGGTCTACCTACCTTTCAGCATATACTTACTGAGGACCTGTTTGGTTGTTCGGCATTCTTCAAGTACTTGGGATACATCAGTGAATGAAACAGACCAAAGTCCCTGCCCTTGGAGAGTTCATATACTATCTGGGGGAGATAGACAGTATATAAATATAATCAGTACTGTTTAGGAATAAGATAAATATTATGGATAAAAGGAAAAGTAGGGCAGTTAGGTAGTAGGATTGCATGTTGCAATTTTAAATAAGGCAATCAGAGTGGGCCACGTTGTGGAGAAGTTGTGTGATCAAAGACTAGAAGGAGCTGAGAGAGCGATGTAGATGGGCAGGTTCATTCCAGCAAAGGGGTGGTGAGTGCACAGGCCCTAGGATGGGAATGAGTCTGGCAGTTGGAGGAAAAGCATGGAGACCCCAAGCCTGGAGTGAGGAGGAAATATCAGCTCAGAGAGGTCAGAGAGACCAGATGGAGCAGGGTCTTGTAGGCCATTGTAAGAACTTTGAACCATATGTGAAGTGGGAGCCCTTCAGGGTTTTGAGCGGAAGAATCCCATGATCTGACTTCTATTTTAACAAGATCACTTTGGCTTTTATCTGAGGATAGAACTATAGGTATACAGGCTAAAAGGAGGAAGGTCAGAGAGGAGGCCACCATAATAATCCAGTTGAGACATAATGGTAGCTCTTATTGGAGGTACCAGAAGTGGTGGTGAGATTTTGGAGACTGAAGGCATTTTAAAGTTGAGCTCTGGTGTTTCAATGGATTAAATTTGGGGTAAGAGAGAAAGGAGAGATAAGCATAATTTTATGGGTTTTGACTTGAGTGACAGGGCTTGGTTCCAACTGAGATGGAGAAAGCTGAAGGCGAAGTGAATTTAGTGGATTTGAGGGCAGAATTGGGGTCAAGATCAGAAGTCTGATTGTGGTCAATTAGATCACATGGGGGGAGGGATAAATGTATTTGGAGTTTGAGAGATTGGTCTGGGAAGGAGATATAAAATCGACTATTGTTCACAGGTAAATAGTCTTTAAAGCCATGATGTGGAAAGAAATGACCAAAGAAAGAAGTATAGAGGCAGAAGAGGGAGAGAGGATCAGGGCTGAAATCTCGCACAGGTCAGAACATGGACCACCAGCAAAGAAGGCCAAGAAAGAATGACCAGTAAAGGTAGAGAAAAACCAGAAATTGTGTGTCTTGGAAGTTAAGTAAAGAAAGTTTATCAAGAAGAGAGGAGTGGTTCTCTAAGTTAAGTGTTGCTGAAAGTCAAGTAAGATGAGGAATAAGAATTGGCCATTGATTTTAGTCAAGTGGAGATAGGTGGTGATTTTGATAAGAGCAGTTTTGGGGAAATGGTGGGGATGAAACCCTGATTAAAGTGGGTTTAAGAGAGAATGGAAGGCTATGAATTGCATACTGAGAATATAGACAACTTTTTAAAAGCACTTTTGCTGTGAAGGGTAGTGAAGAAATAGGGCAGCAGCTAGGAGAGAAGTGAGGTCAAGAGAGTTGCTTTTCAAAATAGCAAATCTCCAGCAGATAATTCATGGCACTGGGGACAGGGAGAATTCGTGATGTGAGCGTCAGTGAGAGGAATGAGAGCAATGCACAGAAGAATCGTGAAGTTGATCTATGATAACAGATGGGAAGGGAGAGGGCGTGGATGCTGGCAGTGTGATGAGGGTCTAAGAAGTTCTTTTCCCACTGTTTTAGTTTTGATCTGTAATGTGGGAAGGAAGGTCATAACTGAGAGTGAGAAAGGAGAGAGATTTATTGAGAGGATGGTATGATGGTACAGACAGTGGAAATCTGGTTTCTGGCCCACGTTAAAGAACTATTTGAGATTCACAGTCACGAAATTAAAGTAGGACTGGTTACCATGGCTGTATGTTTTTCTTTAACTTTGTTTACCTGCATGGGCAAAGACCTAGAATATATGTAGAGTTACATTTCATCAAGATTGTGATTTTGCCAAGGAATTTGGAAAAGAGAGAGAGAGAGAAAATCAAAGATGCACTAGAAGGAATGATAACAGTTGATGTGATTTAAGCTTGGTAAAGAGGGGAGTGAGTTTCAGTGGAAAGTCAGTAGGATGGATCACTTGGTTGGAGGTCCCAGAGGGGTTGGAAGAGTGTGGAGGGTTAGGTTATGGGAGGAAGAGCTGAAAAGATAAGAGGTGGTTGTGAGAGAGCAGAAAGTTTACACTGATACTATGGACGGCATTGCTGTTACTAGAAATGACAAGGTCTAGGCTAGGTTATGAAGTTAGTGACTGTAATTGATGAAGGGCAAGATCATTGGAGAAAAAAAACTCTCAGGGACTGAGGGGCCAGAGTTTGGGAAGGATCATCCACATAGGTATTGAAATTGTCAAGAACTGGATAGTGCTGGGAGAGTGACAATAAGCCAGGAGTTAACCTCATCAAGGAATGAGGGAGCATGACCTGGGAGGCAGCAGGTGGGTGCAGTGATGATGGATAGAAGGTGATATAAGATGACAACCTGAGATTCAAGCTGGGGGGTTTTAAGGAAGAGGGAAGAACAACAGTCTGAAGGTGGCATGAAGACTCAAGGAAGACACACCCCTCCTCCAGATCCTTTGGTGTCAGAGCTGTGGGAGAAGAATGGTACCACAGGGAAGCTGTGACCTCTGGGAAGAGCCAGGCTTCCATTAGAGAAAGAAGATGAAGGGAACAATCTGAGAAAAGACTGATGGGAAGAGAATTCTGGAAGGTCCAGTGGAAGGGTTTTGGATGGTGGGGAATTGCCTTCAGTAGCTCTCTTTAATTATTTTTCCAGACCACCCCAAAGTTCTCCTCCAAAGATGATTAATATTCCCCCTCTGCTTAAAAATCTTTGTGGCTGTCCAAAGGAGAGCACAACCTTGTGAGCCCAGTCTTTAAGCCTCTACAGTCTAACCTCTCCCTGTTTCTCCTGGCATATTTTCTTTTATACTCCGTAACCTGCCTTGTTCTAATTTAACTGTCCATAACTTCTCATTATTTCTCAGTTAGGCTTTTACTCTTTCACTTCTCTGCCATTGCTCTAGCTCTTCCCTCTTTTTGGAAGGCCTCTACCTCCAATAAATCTCTGTCTAGCCCTTCTCCTTCCTCAAAATGTAACCCAACTTCCACTTCCTTCCAAAAGCCTTTCTGGATCCCACTGGCCAGAACTGACCTCCAACTTCCCAGTGCTCCCACAGAACTTGGTAGCCTTATCAAAGGCTGATTATTTGCTGTTGATTGAAATCTATTCTACGCACTGATTTAGGTTTGCATTCGGAAGTTGTACAGAGTAAATCTAATTCTTCTTTCAAATGGTGATCTTTTAGTTGTTCAAAAACTCATCTTGAGCTATTTGTCAACTGAAACATTTGCTAGTTTCTTCGGTGGTTCCTTCAGCAACATAGTTTTCAGATTCTTTATCATCCTACCCACTATACTCTTAGAAGAAGCCTTATTTTATTATTGCCTCTTTGAAATACAGTGCCCAGAATTGTACAGAATATTCTGTTTGTTTGACCCAGGCAGAGTAGAGTCAGCCTTTAACTGGCATCCTATACTGATATTAATGCATTAAAAATTTAAAGTAGTGTTATTAAGGTATTTCTAATGGTATAAAATCTATCATAATTTTATCATAGATTCTTGAACACTACTTGCATTGGCTATTGGTTGAAAATATAAATAAAACCAATTCTTTAGCACAGAATTATAATTAAGAAAAATTAAACAAATTACAGCTAGAAACTTGTTTTTTAAAGTATTTAAAACTCCTCTTAAGATATGGCTTTGATTCCATCCTTTTATTTTTAGTGTGCTTGTACTAATGCATCACAGTTCTCTGTTGGGAGAGTATAGAAGAGCACTCAAATTGAGTTTCTTGTAGTGAGTGACTCATAGATCTTAGAAGCAGCATGGACATTTTAGTCATAGGGAGGCCTACTAAGTCATCCATCTCCTTTTTACAAAATGAATAATCCCTATTCCCAAAGTGCTTCCTAAAAGCCAACCCAGACTTGTTAAGTATGAAAAGAAAGAGGAAGAAAGTCTTGTAGATCTTCTGTGTCATCAGCCCTGAACAATTTCAGTTCTTTTATCCCCCTTTGAGTTTACCAACATTTCTGAGTGCCTACTGTATACTAATAAATACTGACTTGGAAAGTACCACATTGGGGCTGGAATGGTATAGAACTGAATTACACATGGACTTTAGGGAGCTCACAGTCATGTTGAAGATGAACTTCAGTCAAGGTTCTTTGGTTTTTAAATAACTGAAAATGATTAATCTAAGCAAAGAAGGAATTTAAATCTCAAGTATATGGATAGAAAGCCTGGAGAAGCAGCCTTGGAAAAGGAACAGAAACTAAGGAAAGGACTATTTGACTACCCAGAATAAATGAACCTTATGTCTCTTTTAGTTATGAATCATTTGGTTCAAGTTTTTGAAGACCTGGAAGAAATCCTGTTGGCCATGTGCCTTTCCCTTGGTTGGGTAGAGAGTGATGAGAGAAAGGATAGGACAGGAGGTCTCTCCCTTCAGCTTTTAGAATAGGAGGATAAGATTCCTTGATTTCTCCTCCCACCCAGGCTGCACACAGTAAGGGAAAGACCCTTCCCCAAAAGGAAACAGAGGTGGTGTTAGAAAAGGGAAATGTATATGGAAGAACTTCCACTACAGTGATCTATACTTAACCTGCTGTAAAAGAAGTCAAATTGTATTAAGGGCTGGAACAGAGATATAAATAAAATTATGGGAGCATTCTTACTAGGGAAAGGATTTAAGGAGGGTTCAAAAGGCATATGGTCTACAAATTGGACTTTGAAGGTCAACTAAGATATCAAGAAGAGGATGGGGGGTGGCCATCCAGATATAGGAGAGAGCATAATAATAGTGCATTATAGTGGTATTATTGATCAATGTAAGCTTTGTTGTTAGATATCTGTTTTAAACCCAGATATGTTACCAAGTACATATACAAACTTAGGAAAATGACAATTTCTCAAAATCTGTTTCCTCATCAGCAAAATGAGAATATTAGTACCTAACTCACAATGTTAGGGTTACCAGATGACTCACAGTTAAAATTCAGATAAACAACGGATACCTTTTGGTGTAAGTATGTCCCAAATATTGAGGCGGGAAGCCCCATAAAAAACCCAGCAGGGCCCCCACTCTTGTGCCAGCATCATCTGGTTCCCTGGCCCAGAGGCTCTATCTCACTTTTTGCCTCTGAAATGGCTTACTTACCCCTAAAATTCTATTGGTTCCCTGAGCTCATTTCTGATTGGTTATTTCCTTCACTCCTGATTGGTTATTACTCTCACTTCTGATTGGTCCACTTCCCTAACTTCTGATTGGTCCATCTGTAGTACTTTATTTGCATGGAGCTCAATCCTGATTGGTTATTTCTCACTCCTGATTGGTCTGTTCCTACAAAGCTTGTTCCTAGTTGGTCAACTTCTGTTATACTTATTTGCATATGATGTTGTAAAGTGTAAAACTGGCAGCCTATAAAGGCCTGTGTAAAACCTACAGAAGGGGTCCAGAGCTTGGAGTGTTAACTGCTCTGGGCCCACTGGTGTAGTAAACCTGAGTTCTCCAACTCTCTGAGTGCTGCTTGGTCTCTCGCCCCAATCCAGGTTGCTGTCACAACTAAGCTGTAACACCGAGCTGTAACACGTTTTTCTGCAATAGTATTACATGGGGTACACTTATGATAAAAAATGATTTGTTGTTTATTTGAAATTCACATTACCTGGGAACCTTGTATTTTCATGTGTCATATCCATCCAGCAACCCTAATAGCACTGTAAGGATAAATTCATTCATGTAAAATGCTGAATGCGATCCTTGGCACAGTAAGGTGCCAATAGCCAATGATCATTTCTGTTGTCAGCATCGTCATAGACAAAATTCCAAAGCCTGAAAGTGCATATGTCTCAGAATTGTGTCTTGCTCAGTCCTTTTACCCTACCTCAAATGGCTTCCCAGTTAACTTGTGCCAGAATCACAATTAAGATGGTTTCTCCTTAGGCTGTACTGATACAGGAACTATTCACCTGCATCTTGTATTTTTGTGGTTTCTCTTCCCTTCTGATAGTCTCAGAAGTTTCTCTTGTGTATCGATTTCATTTTGACCTTATCTTTTTGCCCCCATAATTAATGAATATTATTCATCTTTATAGGCCAATAATAAAAGTTTTAAATGGCATCAGACTTGGAACTGAAATTTAAGGGTCAAGAGAGGAGTGAACTGAAGCATTGATTGCAAATTTTTGAACCCGAAACTGTAAAGCTTAGTGGATATAGATCAGACTATCCCAATTTAATGACTATGCCATATGAAATAGAATTAGAAGCTTTGTGGAATCCAGAACATTTCTGTTGCTTTTCCTTTATCTGATATCTGATCTGATATCTCATATATTCCTAGAGAAATGCCATTGGTCACATAATTTGTCTTTTATTCTCTTCTAGGGTTTGTAAAATGATGTTTTGCTGATAGGTTTCATTATTTTTCCAAGACAATTTCTAACATAATTCCTTTTCTTTCCTTTTAAAAAAATAGCCCTTTCCCTCTTTATGCATGATTATTTTTCCCTTACGTAGGTGTGGTATTTAAATGTTGGGACAAGTTGATTTCTCAGGTGAGAAACTTTAGGATTTTGTTGTTTCCAATGAGCTAGAATGACTATAGTGCTGTCTGTGTACAGAGGGTATTTTTTTAATGGAAGTATAATCAGTTACAATGTATCGATTTCCTGTGTACAGCATAATGTTTGAGTCATACATATGCATACATACATTCATTTTCATATTCTTTTTCATTATAAGTTACAAGATATTGAATATAGTTCCCTGTACTATACAGGAGAAAATATATATTTTATATATAGTAGTTAATATTTGCGAATCTCGAACTCCCAATTTAACCCTTCCCACTCCCTTTCCCCCTCCAGTAACCATAAATTTGTTTACTATGTCTGTGTCTGTTTCTGTTTTGTAGATAAGTGCATTAGTGTCTTCTTTTTCCTTTCTTTTTTCTTTTTTTTTTAGATACCACATGATATCACTCATGTGGAATTTTTCTTTCTCTTTCCGGCTTACTTCACTTAGAATGATGATCTCTAGGTCCATCCATGTTGCTGCACAAGGCATTCTTTTATTATTTTTATGGCTGAGTAGTATTCCATTGTATAAATATACCACAGCTTCTTTATCCAGTTATCTGTCGATGGACATTTTGGTTATTTCGATGTCTTGGCTATTGTAAATAGTACTGCTATGAACATTGGGGTGCATGTATCTTTTCCAGAGAGTAGTAAGTGTTTGACAATAATAAAATTAAACCTACCATTAACTACTCTAACATATACCCAACTTCAAAAACTCTTAAGCTATTTTCATTCATTATTTCATTTAATTCCCATAATATCCTCATGCTGCTATCCTTATTTTATGGTTGGGGAAACTAAGGCACAGAGAAGATTTAGGTAACTTGCCCCAAAATATGCAGCCAGTATGTGAAGGGGGCAAGATTTCAACATGAGTGGTTTGAGTCTTTCACTACCTTCTTCAAACAACTTGGTGGCAATATTTCTAACAAGTTAGTGTAACAAAGCCTTGGAAAATTTAAATTAAAAGCCATGTAATAGTTCAAACCTTAACATAAGAAAACTATGCTGAAGAAGGGACCAGAAGGATTCCATTGAACACACAGATAGTCACCTTATTGGGCTATCATTTCTTCGTACATAAGTGATACTCCACTTTTTCGCTTCTTTTTTGCTCTACTCTGCATTAGACCTTTTTTTTTTTTTTTTAATTGAAGTATAGTTGATTTACAATGTTGTGCTAGTTTCCTTGTTTTTTCTTCTTCCTTTTTTCTGGTTCCAATGTTATGAAACTCATTCCTCTTTCCCTGAGTTTAAAAGATTCCTTTCTGGCCCTCATGCCAAGGCCTAGTCTCCAATTAGGGAACAGACTGAACTCGGCAAGTGCCTCTCACATTCTGTTTCACCCCTTAAACATCAGTACCAGAGGCTGAGGGGAGAGGGAGAGGACATGATCAGTTAAGGAGAGATTTGGAAAAAAGAAAGACAACCAAGAAAGACTTGTGTCTTGCCTGATTTGTCTCTAGTTCTGCCAAGGTGAGAGTCAAGATTGAACTCATTGTTTAGGGAAAAAAAATTAAGACAAAATAAATACATGGCTAATCTTTACAACAGTTAATAGCCGTGATACCTCCACCTTACATTAGATGATGTTCCGTTATCTCCAAAGGGTTTGCACACACATTTCTCCCCCATCTCCCTGAGTCCTCACAGCGCTCTGCAAGGTGGAATTACCCCTATTTCACTGTGGCTCAGGTAATGAAATTGCTTCACCAAAAGTAGAAAATCAGTCATTGTTGGACCCTAGCTAAAACCTGTCTTCAGTTTCTTTTGAGTATTCCCCACCCCCACCCCCAACGGAACCCTTTTTTTTTTCTTTTTTTCTTGAGGATGAAAATAGTTGAGTGTGAAATTTTAGTGTTTTCTTATCGCCTTCTCTGGAAACAGACGTTGTTAGAGAATTGTGCCTGAAACTTCGTTATGAAACCTGAGGAATCTTGCTGCTCTTACTTGAATAGATCTGGAGCTTGGATGCAATCACATATTTGTTTCTCTATTTGTGAAATGGATTTTTGGTGTGACTGGAAGATAAGATCTTCCACGTGGCTTTGAAAATATGTAGGAGTAAAACTACAAGAGCTACTTTGGACCTCTGTTTTATTTCTCACTGCAGAGAAGGGGAGTGTGGTGTCTTTCTAAACTAGGGTTTAGAAATAACACTAATCATCCTTCATTTGAACCTCTTCCTCTTTAGTGTTTTTTTTTTTTCCATTGTGTGATGTGAGTTTAGTAAGTAGGGGGTACTTAGGAAAACAAGCTATTTTGAGCCTTGGCAAATGTGGGCATTGGTATCTGCTCCTTGCTATCATTTGCTGAGTAACAAAATTGTGTTTTCTAAAAATACATGCCAAATTCTTCTGTTAGAAATTTGCATGAGGGACATAGGCACATATTTTGACCTATATGGCGCATTTAGAGAGAATATTCTGAAGAATCTTTTCAGAACCATTTGGACATACAAAATGAAGGAAGAAAATCTACAAAGAAAACTACTTCTGGAAAGAGTATTAGGTTTTATGGAGTTGAAATCTGGATCTTCAGCTCAAGGCTATTTCAAATAATTTTATATTTAAGAAGCCTTGAGAGATTTAAGTAGTTATTTAGCTCAAGATCATACAACTATAACTAGTAGCCTCAGCCCAAATCCTAACCTGAGTTCTTAACCATGGTGGATAGTCAGTTAATAGTAAGCTTCTATTCTGCTTACTTAATTCCCTGAGTTACAGTTTGAGAGGCTGAGGCACAAGATGGGCAGAGCCCTGGTTCTCATGAGGTTTATTGTCTTGCAAGGCTATTCTCTTTCATACATTCATCTGAAGTCCTTCTGTAGATTTATCAGGCAAGTTAAGAGAGTAAACAACATGATAGTGATGCAGAAAGTCTCATCGTTTCTATTCTGTAACCCCTCCTAATCTGAGCTTCTCTCTTCCCTTCTTCTGCAAGAGTCCCTGTTGTCATAGCAACAGACCTCAGCATCTAGGAGGTTGGAGGACCCCCGTGGAGCCCTGCCTACACTGCCGCACAAATCCTTCCTGCCATTTCGAGCTCTGCAGCTCTGATTTCCAGACCCTCCTTGGAGCTCTTAGTGCAGGCATTCTTTACAACTTAAGAGATCACTGTCTTGCCAATCCTGGGAAACATGACAGCAATTTTGTTGAAGGTTAGCCATTATTGGCTGAAGCAGTGGGATTATTATGTCTATTTTAGACCTGAGAATCATCTGTCCGCTATTAGCCAGATGTGGTTCTCCAGTCAGGCCCCAATCCAGAATTGGGACCTTGGAACTACTCAGTGTTAATCATTTGAAGAAACACCTTTAGCTTGTGCAGTGACAAGTGTGGGTAAATCAATCTGTGTATTCCTACTAATAGAAAGCTGAGCTTTCTTCTGTGAAAGAATAATCTTGCAATATCACTAGATTTATGGTTATGTAGCACTAATATAAAAGAGTGTGATTTGTCTTTTTATAATAGCACTTAAAAAGCGTCCTCTGTTGTGAAGTCTTTGTAGCTTATTGGACACTAAATAGATTTCGGCAGCACTGTAAATGAAGTTAAGAAACAGAGATGGAAATCTTTTTCAGAAACAGTGGAATAGCCCATATGTAAATCTCGGGTTTCCAATTTCGGATCCTCCAGAAGAATTGGGTTCATTTCCTTGCTTTCTTCTTAAAAGATTTATCGTGGACACTGGCTGATACAGTATAAAGAAGACAAAATGTACCCCCCTCTCTTCTTAATATCCTTCTCCATCTTAACACTGTCGTAGAAACACTGAATTCACTCACAGGGAATTGAAAACAAACTGCCAATTTCAAAATGGTGTTTATGCAGCTTATTAAGTTCAAAAATATTACATGTGGAGATTCATTTTAGATATTTATCAAGGGTTAAAATATCACTACTCTCTATTCTGTAAAAACAAACAAACAAACAAACAAAATGCTACATTTGAGGATTTGTATTGAATATACCTCTCCAGACAGGAATTACCAATTTTTATTCACAGAATATAACTAGAATGTAGACTTCAGCTCAAGCATCATTTATTATGAGAAAGTCAAGAAAATACCGTTTGTCCCTTTAAGCTAACTTTACAGAGTCCTTCATCTTTTGTGTTTCATGGGGAAGCTAAGATTTGATTTATCATACTTTCTTTTATTTCTATTTCAATATGGAGGAACTATTCCAAGTCCAAATTACAGAACTTTTAAAAACTGAATTGTTTTTATTTAGCATAGGTCCTAAACTTGGAATTTGCCCTCATTTTACAGAGAAGGAATATACTATTTAAAGTTTTTAGTGAATCATGATGATGTAACACTATGAACTAAATTATTTACATATATGCAAATTATTTTCATACAATTATCTATGTATGTAAATAATTGTCTGTAATTTTGAATGGAGCTCAGAAAATTTTGTTCTTCATTTTATAAATGAGGAAAAAGAAGTGCATTATATAATGGCTCAGGAACTCATAAAAATGGAATTTAAATCCAGATCAGTACATTGTCAAAATGTGCTTTGTATACCATTTTGGGTTAATTTGAAAATGTAGGATCATCTGAATTTGACTGAACAAAAAATTGAATTTTAAGTAATTTAAAGTCACTAAACTAAGGCAATATAATACAATAACTAATAAGAGTGATTTGATGGGTGAGTGGGGAGCAAGGGGGAGAGGCAGTAATACAAGTTATGTTGTCTTGAATCATAATAGAAACTACATACAGTTAACCCTTAACAATGAAGGGGGGGCAGTTAATGTGTGTATAATTTATAGTTGGTTCTCCCAATTCGAGGTTTGTCTGCATCTTCAGATTCAACTAACCATGGACTGTTTAATGCTGTAGTGTATACTGTTGAAAAATATTTTCATATAAGTGGACCTGTGTAGTTCAAATGTGAGTTGTTTAAGGGTCAACTGTATAAAATTGATCAAGAACAATGAGATACACACATAGAGGGATCCAAAAGAAGTAAAAACCAAAATTCTTAAAAGTAGTTGTACTGGGGTTGGAAAAGGGGTAGTAGAGTTAGCCACTGTTGAGCCTGCCTGCCTGCCTGCCTGCCTGCCTTTCTCCCTTTTCTTTTCTTTTCCTTTCTCTCTTTCTTTCCCTCCCTCCCTTCCTTCTTTCCTTCCTTCCTTCCTTTCTTTTCCTTTCTTTTCCTTTCTTTCTTTCTTTCTTCCTTCCTTTCTTTCTTTCTTTCTTTCTTTCTTTCTTTCTTTCTTTCTTTCTTTCTTTTTTTCTCTCTTTCTTTCTCTCTTTCTTTCTCTCTTTCTTTCTCTCTTTCTTTCTCTTTCTTTCTTTCATATATATATATATATATATATATATATATATATATATTTTTTTTTTTTTTTTTTTTTAATTCAAGTATAGTCCGTTGACAATGTTGTATCAATTTCTGGAGTACAGCATAATGTTTCATTCAGTTATACATACACATACATATATTTATTTTCATATTCTTTTTCATTGCAGGTCATTACAAGATAATGAATATAGTTCCCTGTGCTATACAGAAGAAACTTGT
This sequence comes from Camelus bactrianus, assembly GCF_048773025.1. Classification (NCBI taxonomy): domain Eukaryota; kingdom Metazoa; phylum Chordata; class Mammalia; order Artiodactyla; family Camelidae; genus Camelus; species Camelus bactrianus. The sequence continues at coordinate 35,061,171 of NC_133550.1, read as the reverse complement.
TGTATATCTTATAGACAGGAGTTTGAGATTTGCATATACTATTGATTTATCCCTTCACAGCCCCTTTTCCCCCTACTAACCATGAGTTTGTTTACTTTTACTATGTCTGTGAGTCTGTTTCTGTTTTGTAAATAAGTTCATTTGTGTCTGTTTTTTTTTTTTTTTTTTAGATTCCACATGTGAGTGATATCATGTGGTATTTTTCTTTCTCTTTCTTGCTTACTTCACTTAGAATGACCATCTTTAGATCCATCCATGTTGCTGCAAATGGCATTGTTTTATTATTTTTTATAACTTAGTAGTATTCCATTGTATAAATGTACCACAGCTTCTTTATCCAAGCATCTGTGGATGGACATTTAGGTTGTTTCCATGCTTGGCTATTATAAATAATACTGCTATGAACATTAGGGTGCATGTATCTTTTTGAATTAGAGTTCCCTCCAGATATATGCCCAGGAGTGTGATTGCTGGATCATAGGGTAGGTCTATTTTTAGTTTTTTGAGGAATCTCCATACTGTTATCCATAATGGCTGCATCAAACTGCATTACCACCAATAGTGTAGGAGAATTTTCTTTTCTCCACACCCTCTCCAGCATTTACTGTTTGTGGACCTTTTAATGATGGCCATTCTAACTGGTGTGAGGTGATAGATACCTCATTGTAGTTTTGATTTGCATTTCTCTGATAATTAGCAATATTGAGCATTTTTTCATGTGCCTATTGGCCATTTGTATGTCTTCCTTGGAGAATTGCTTGTTAGTTCATCTGCCCATTTTTGGATCGGGTTGTTTGTTTTTTGTTAAGTTGTATGAGCTGTTTATATATTCTGGAAATTAAACCTTTGTCAGTCACATCATTCTCAAATATTTTCTCCCAGTCCTAGGTTGTTGTTTTGTTTGCTTATGGTTTCCTTTGCTATGCAAAAACTTATAAGTTTAATTAGGTCCCATTTGTTTATTTTTGCTTTTATTTCCATTGCTTGGGTAGACTGCCCTAGGAGAACATTGCTGAGATTTATGTCAGAAAATGTTTTGCCTGTGTTTTCTCTTAGGAGGTTTATAGTGTCTTATGTTTAAGTCTTTAAGCCATTTTGAGTTTATTTTTGTATATGGTATGAGGGCATATTCTAACTTCATTAATTTACTTGGGGCTGTCCAGTTTTCACAACCCTGCTTGCCAAAGAGACTGTCTTTTCTCCATTGTATATTCCTTTCTCCTTTGTCAAAGATTAATTGACTGTAAGTCTGTGGGTTTATTTCTAGGCTCTGTATTCCATTGATGCATATGTCTGTTTTTGTGCCAATACCATGCTGTTTTGATAACTGTAGTTCTGTAGTATTGTCTGAAGTCTGGGAGGGTTATTCCTCCAGTTTCATTCTTTATCTTCAGTATTGCTTTGGCAATTCCAAGTCTTTTGTGATTCTGTATAAATTTTAGGATTATTCTAGTTCTGTGAAAAATGTCATAGGTAATCTGATTGGAATGCATTAAATCTGTAGATTGCTTTGGGTAGTATGGCCATTTTAACGATATTAATTCTTCCAATCCAAGAGCATGGGATATTTTTCCATTTCTTTAAGTCATCTTTAATTTCCTTAGTCAATGTTTTGTAGTTCTCCACATACATGTCTTTCACCTCAGTCTGATTTATTCCTAAGCATGTTACTTTTTTGGATGTGATTTTAAAAGGGATTGTTTCTCTCCTCTCCTCTCCTCTCCTCTCCCCTCCTCTCCTCTCCCCTCCCCTCCTCTCCCCTCCCCTCCTCTCCTCTCCTCTCCCCTCCCCTCCTCTCCTCTCCTCTCCCCTCCTCTCCTTCCTTTCCTTCCTTCCTTCCTTCCTTTCATGTTTCATTGTTAGTGTAAAGAAATGCAGCAGATTTCTGTATATTAATCTTGTATTCTGCTACCTTGCTGAGTTCTTTTATTAGCTTTTGTGTGAGGCCTTTAGGATTTTCTGTATATAGTATCATGTTATCTGCATATAGTGACAATTTTACCTCTTCTCCTCCAGTTTGGATCCCTTTTATTTCTTGTCTGATTGCTATGTTTAGTATTTCCAATACTGTGTCGAACAGAAGTGGTGGGAGTGTACATCCTTGTCTTTTTCCAAATTTTATCAAGAAGGCCTTCGGCTTTTCACCATTGAGTATTTCATGTTGACTGTGGATTTGTCATAAATTGCTTTTCAATATGTTGAGATATGTTCCCTCTGTACTCACTTTGTTAAGAATTTTTATCATAAATGGATGTTGAATTTTATCAAATGCTTTTTCTGCATCTATTGAGATGATCATGTGATTTTTGTCCTTTCTTTTGTTGATGTGGTGTGTCACATAGAATGATTTCTATATGTTGAACCATCCTTGTGTCCCTGAGGATGAATTCAGCTTGATCATAGTGTATGATCCTTTTAATGTGTCGCTGGATTCTGTTTGCTAGTATTTTGTTGAGGATTTTTGCATCTATGTTCATCAATGATATTGACTTGTAATTTCCTTTTTTGTTAATGTCTTTGTCTGGTTTTGGTGTCAAGGTGATAGTGGCTTCATAAAATGAGTTTGGGAGTATTCCATCCTCTTCAGTCATTTGGAAGAGTTGGAGAAGGATTGGTATGAAGTCTTTGTATGTTTGGTAGAATTCTTCAGTGAAGCCATTTGGTCCTGGATCTTTGTTTGCAGGGAGGTTTTTGTTTGTTTGTTTGTTTTTTGCTGCTGATTCAATTTCACTTCTAGTGATCAGTCTGTTCAAATGATCCATTTCTTCTTGATTCAGTTTTGGTGGACTGTATGTTTCTAGAAACTTGTCCATCTCCTGTAGATTGTCCAATTTGCTGACATATAGTTGTTCAGAGTATTTTCTTATTTGTGTGTGTGTGTGTTTCTGTGGTGTTGGTTGTAATTTCTCCATTTTCCTTTCTCATTGTGAGGAGGAAATCCAGATGGAGATAAATAGGGGCTCAGTGTCTACTCCATACTGTGCTAGATACTTTACCTATTTTAGTTTGTGGAAAACGTACTGTAGAAAAGATAAAGTATAGATAGCTATAAGGGCTCAGTGGGTAGAAAATTATATTTACTTGTTAGGATCAAGAAATGCTTTAAGCAGAGCACTTAGGATGGGCCTAAAAAATAGAAAGGGATTTCTGTAGACATAGATGGGATGGAAGAGGCATGGATATATTTACCAATCAAGAAACTCATTTTTGAAGTTTGGGTTTGTTTGGTTGTGGGGTTTTTTGTTTGTTTCTTGGGGTTTTTTGTTCCTTTTGCATATAAACATTTAGGTAAAATTCCCATAAGCTAGACACAAATTCAAAATGAATATTTTAAATGTTTGCTCAGCAAAGATGTTTTATTAAATGCAAGTGCTGTTATCAAGGTCACTTTTTATTGTAATTACTTTTGACTTTACTCATACTACAAATCACAATTAAGATCTGAATGTAATCACTTCTATCAGTCAAGTGTGAGAAAAGCTAAAGGCAAATTTGGAGATCACATGAATTTTGTAGCTGTTTTTTATTTTTAAAAATTGTTCAGTAGGTTCTCCACATCTTTGGGAATCTTTTTAGCTTCTCTCTATAATGTAATTTGCTTAACTTCCCTGTATAATGTAGCTAGTTTCTTTGGGATTGAACTTAGTTGCGTGTCAATTACTGAGGCCCTTCAGTCTGAAACCATGAAACCTTCACCCTGTTGCCTAATTTTTTTAGAGCTTTGAGTTTTGATTCAAGGTCAAAGACATTCGTGACTATAGGAAGAACTCTGATTTTCAACTTTTTAGAAATGACACTAACACTATAGGACTAGCAATAAACAAGTAGATACCAAAAGCCCAAAACAGACACACAAGTTTTCAAATATTGATGTGATTTAGTCTGTTTCCCTTGGACAATATGTGATAAAGGTGAAGATTATCACCTTGAAGGATTTATTTGAAAATGTCCTTGCACAGTATTCACTTACTGTTTAGGAAAGTTTACAAAAGTCCTTGTTTACAGCATCCTCTACTTTGTCATCTTAGACTTTAATGAATGACACTGCCGGAAGTTCCAGACCATTGTATTCTACTCTCTAAAAGTGTATTTTCTCTTTTTTTCTGCATGAGAGGTAGAAAAATGCCTTATATTTTAGTGATTCTAAATGTAATCTTAATGTTTATTATGAAGATAATGTTGCATCTTGCAATTTAGAGCTATTTGACTTATACATGTTAAGAATTTAATTTAGAAAATCTTTTTATTAAATTAGTTCCTTATTTGTTTAACATCTATAGTCTTTAAGTCTTGAATCCTGAGCTCTAAATATTTAATATCCTCTACTGCTACAATCTGAATTTTTAAATGACTTCAAAATTATTAAAATATTTTATGCTTGTTGTGAAAAACAGAAAATACAAGGAATAAAACAAAATATACCTATTATTTCACAGTTGAGAGAACTTCTATACCCATTGGAGTAGTTCCTTCCTGTCTCCTTTTCTAGTCATATTAAAAAAGTGTGTTTTTTAAATATTCTTGAGACATACTTCCATATTTACCTGTATCCTTGTATCCATTCTCATTACCTATGTCATTAAATATTCCTTAAAGATGGAATTTAATGACCTGAATGCCTCCTTTATGTTGCCTTTTTTGACTATAGCCTGGAAGACAGACTCTCAGATAACTCTGAGAAACTGCTCCTGAGAAGCATGGTTTTCAACACAGCTTTATGTCTTATCAGATCAAAGAACATTAAATGTGTCAGGGATATAGTCCTTCAAGGTTTAAAAAAAGCAAAAACAAAAGAAACCAGATCAGTAAGTACACAGCGAGTCAGTATGGCCTTGGCACCTGAAGGGATCCTCGTCATCGAAGGAGGATCAGCGTTAGCATCTCCGGAAGGGATGCATTTAATCTTTATTTTTAACATGGACATTCTTTACTTCTGGTCAGTGTGCCCTTTTCTTTAATTATTAAGCAGATGAACGATGTATGTTTGATAGGCCACAAACAGGCTGTTCTAGTTAGCATAAAATTCAAGTTAACACGTTTATAAGCCAGAATGACTTTCCCATACCTCAATATGTGAAAATTTCTTTTATTCTCTAACAAAAAAATTATGAAAATATGTGGAATTCTAGTTATTAAAGACTGTAGTTTAGTAGTCATAACTACTTCTACATGAATTTATGAACTCCTATGACAAACAACAAGAAAATAAGTTGGGCTTCTATTTATTGATCTGTTTAAGAAGTCATTTGCTTTTTAGTTTATGTAATTTTGTCCTGGTCTGAAGTCCTAGACTGTTTGTAAATGTTCTTATTTCTAGCAACCTGTATTCATGACTGCTTGGATATGAGTGGTATTAAAGACTAGTTAAGATCATGGATTGGCATTACATCTTTACAACTTAGTAACTTTTTTTGGACAAATTCCTCCTTGCTGCACCTCCTTTTCAGGGTTAGAGTAAAGACAAAATGAAATAATGAAGTACATAGCACAGAACCTGGCCAATGGGTGGTATCGAATATTCTTTCTTTTCTTTTTCCTGTTGATGTCATTATGAGGTCTTTGAGTCTTTGATTGTTGAACACAATAAAGGTTACTAGCCTCAGCAGAAGTCAAAAAGCATCAGAGCTTTTCCCTACCCCTTCAAGGTAGCTGGTTATGGGGCTGGGCTGGGCGAGGGGAGGAAATAGCCCATTTTAATTCTGCACCAGCAGGAACACATCTTTATTCTGTCCCATTGAGAAGCTTAGTGTCATAGATAACTTCAGACTTTTGCAATGAGGCAACTGCATGTATATATTTAAAAATTCACTACTGGTCTGCAGTGCTTGCCTATCTCTTCAGTGCATGCTGGTCCCAGATAGTTGACTTACAGATTCCTTCTCACTCTTCAATAGCTAGATGGTTTCTATTATCAATACCAGTGTTGCTTTAATAAATTATTATGGGTGATAACAGTAATGGCTTCCATTTACTGAGTGCTGTGTGACAGCTAAGAGCTTTCACGCATTATCTCATTTGGTCCTTATGGCTGCTCTGTGAGACTGTTATTATCACCCCTATTTTCTAGATGAGGAAACTGAGACCTAGAGAGGCTCCATGTCCTCTAATAAGAATTTGAATGCTGGTTTGTCTACCTCCGGCATCTGAGCTCACAGCTTTACTTGTCGCTCTACTGCCTTTGTTTCAGAAGCACCTCATAGCATCATTAGTTCGCTCCATCTGCTTTTGTTGAGGGCCTAGTCTATGCCAGGCACTGTTCTAAGAGATGGGTTATGGCAGGCAGACAGAAGTTCCTGCCCTCCTAAAGCTCACCTTCTGTTACAGTTACTTGTGTCCGTTTCCCTCCCAGAATGAGTTTTCTTGTAGGATAGAAACTGTCTTATTCTTGAGTTTTAGGGATGTAACTGAAATTTTATTCGGGGCTAAGAATGATTCCTGGGCTTACAAAAGAATTATTTCTCCAAAAACATTGGCAGCTAGAGCATGCCCCATTCTATTCATCAGGCTCTCTTTACTTTAGCACTGGCTTTTAGCCCTTTTAGGCTCATCAAATTGGAGATGTTCTTACTGAGTATTTTAAGATGTATTTAGAAATTTATTACTGTTAATGGTAAAGCTACTTTTTGATACCTTGGTTTCTTTGACTTCCTTAGATGTTCTGTAGGTGCGTGGAACAGCATAAAAACCCCTCTTTCTTTAGAACACACCAAAAATACATCAGGCAAACCTAGGACAAGAGCATTCATTGCTTCATAAAATAAATAAAAATATAAGTGATATAGCAAGGAAGTCCAGCCATTAAAAATTGATACCTCTTTTTTGTGATATCAGGAATACTAACTCCTTCCCTTAGAATAAATTATTACCACTTTAAGGAAGATGGTTTCATAAAGTGTTTGTGTATGTCACATTTTAGCCATGTGGAAGCTGAGAGTAATTTTAAATGTCCTTGGGTGGGAGCTAACATGTTCTGTTCTTCACTAGGAAATCATAAAAACTGTGAAGTGTGTGGTATTTAAATAAAGTAATTGCCTTATTTTTGCATTGGAAATACAGTTAAACCTTTTTTGGTCCCATAAGAGGCAAATGGCTGGTAATGTTCCTCATTTTTTAAAAGTCATTTGTCCAAGAGGGAGGATCATTGGCAAACCAGCTGGCTTTTCATTTTAGATTTTGACATTGCTTCTCCTTGGGACCCTAGTGCTGGGCTCTCTGATAACCAGTGCAAACTCCATGAATATCTTTCATTTCTCTAGAAGGAGGAGTGGATTTGCAAGGCTACCAGCTGGATATGCAAATACTACCTGACGGCCCAAAGAGTGATGTGGACTTTTCAGAGATTCTTAATGCAATACAAGAAAGTAAGTTTCACTCAAATTTTAAATTCACCATGAAAGGAAAAACTATTATAATACTTTGGGGGGGGGTAATAAAACTAGAAACCTTAGAGACCAAGCTTTAAAAAAAAAATGTCTTAAAAGAGATGCCGTGTAAAATCATTTTGAGACCAGAAGAGATGGTTAGTGAAATGCTGGTTAAATTTGTGAAACTGAACCACATAGGATTGGGGTCTTTGAAGAAGCCTAGTCGGGAAACTGTGGAGAACTTATAAATTCTGTGTATTTGGTGTGCTATATTATATAGTAAATTACCTGGGCATTATAACTTTTTAGATTCCTTGATTAGTCATAATCAAAGAAAAATATTTAAGAAACCAGAAAACTATTCCTTTGCTCAGATATGAGTAGTAAGAAGTAAATGTTGATGCAGTAGGTTGAAATCAGGAATTCTCCAGCACGGGTATCTGGGAGTCATCAATGCTGGGCTGTGACCGAGAAGAAAATCTCTCTCTTCTAAGCATTTTGATTAATCAAGGTTTACACTTCTTCCACTACTTTTTGTTTTACAGTTTTCACTAAGAACTTTGTAAGAATCAGTGTATTTGCTCAAGTTATAGATTTAGCACTGAGAATGGGTGACGTGTAAGTCATTAACATTTGTGCTTCGCTATCAGAGCTGTAATTCTAGATAATGATACTCTTTTAATATCAAATGTAACATTGGATTTGAAGGGTTTAGATCTGAAGAGCATTGCGTAAAGAACCACTGCAATTTTTTGCTACTTTCAGTTTTGTGACATTGCATTTATGTACGATGAAGTCTATTTCTAAATTATATATATATCTATATTTCTATATTTTCTTACGAACAATTTTAAGCATTTATGTACTAGTTATCTCCTTTTGTCATTATACTATCCTCCTGACTTTATGAAATAATATCTTCACTTTACAAGTAGGGCAGCAGAGGGTGGGAGGAGTTAAGTGCCAGTGTAATAAGATAAATAGCAGAGACCAGAGTAGAATAGAGGGGCTCCTACCCTTTCTTTCATTCCTCAATGAATGTGCCCAGTATAGGGTTTAAACACAGAGGTGAAGGATCCTAGAATTGAAGGAAATGAGGCTACTTTGGAGAGAAATATTTTTAATGAAGAATATAAGAGGCCCAATAAAAGAGAAAAAATTTCCCCAGGAGACCAAAATCAAATTAATAGACATTGGAAAGAAAATAACTTTTCATGGAAAGTTATAAAATTATGTAATTACTTCATTTGATTTAAAAGATGATAGATTATGCCGAAAGGACTTTTTAAAAAATAAATGATAAAGGTTGGCTTCTGTGCAAAGTGAACTTCATGTTTTAGGGCTGAAAGAACTCACATCAAAATGAACTAAATGTGGATGTGAGGGCGATCTGGCTGTGACATCTGTCACCCCGTTGATTGCCAGGGTTGATTCAGCTGATCTGGCTGGCTAGGCGGGTGTCCCCTTCCTCACCGCTCCTTGTGCATCCCTCCCAACTCTGTGTGCTCGGTCAAAGAGGACAATCATCCTGGACAGAGGAGGACCGTTCTTCTCGGTCAAGGGTATACAAGTAGCTGTGCTCCCTGACTAGAACCTCCAAACAAGCTCTCAGAATGAACTGAATGTTTATAAGACTACTTTTATAGTAATTTTTCTCATGAGATCTTATTAAAACACATTTTGTTTATGAAAACTGTTCTATAATTTAGCATGGTGATCTCTTTGAACAAGTAGAAGAATATGTTTGTGTGCACTTAATATTTAAATTTAAAAATAAAAAAAGGAAATACTTCATTTTAAAATGCAAATCAAGTTTTTTTAAATAGGTTTAAGAATTTTCTAATGTCTTAGAATGAATCTATTTATTTTCTTGTTAAAAAACAAGTTTTATGCTAAGTCGGTTTGGGAAGCTGCCCACGCAATCTGGGTCATCTCTGGTAAGAAAGATTTGGACCATTTATCCACCTTCAGTCTCTAACTAGGTTGCAAATGTGATTCAGATGTTTAACCAGTTCAGTGAAATTTCTAAGTATAAAAACACATAGTTGGTTCTTCAAGGGACTGCGCCTTAGATTATTGTTTATAGAAAGCTTTGAGAGGCCAGCATATAAAAAATATAAGAAATACAAGATTTGAACATCAGTAAAACTCCTTCTCTTCTACACTTTTGAGATTAGCAGGCTGATGGAAAGATTTCACTATTTCCTACAATTCTGTGGACATATTTGTATGACCTTCAAGATTGGGCTTAGAAGAGTGTGTGTTTCACACATTTCTTGAATGTCTTAGTAGCTGCTATAAAAGTGCTCTCCCTAACTATCTCTTTTCAATACTAAAACAACCATAAGTAATAGTAAATATTACTTTCCCCAGTTTAAAGTTGGAAAAACTGAATATATCTCCCCAGGGTAAATGATTAATATGTGATAGAATCAACATTTCATTATAATTACAATGAAATATTGACTCTACAACATATTAATCATATGTCAGCCCTTGTTCTGATAAATAAAAAGTGAAATTAAAATGATAGGAAAAAGGAACTACTTAGGAATTTTACAGTTTTATCCTTGTGTTGTTACATCCTGATGCAAGAATTCTTCCACCTTATCCTACACTGTAAAATAAATTTTTTTTCCTGTATTGCTTGTGCCCTAAGTATAGCTTTATCTGTTTAAAAGATGTCTCAGAGTGGCTAGCCATCCATAAGTTGTTTCTCAGCTTCCCCCAAATCACATGTACAGCTTAGAAGGAAGGGAAGGGTTATTCTATCTCTCCATCTCACCTGTCATATTCCAGGCACTGAGCTAGGCCTAATACTTTAAAGCAGTGGTGAATGTTTTGCTGCACAGTTCAATTCAGGAAAAATTAAAAGTTCACAGATCACAGTTTTTTGAAGTTCAAAATGAAAGCTGCTTTGTTGCTTTCTAGGAAAAAAACATTTATGTATGGCAGTGTAAGAGGGTACTTGTGTGTGTGTGTGTGTATGTGTTTTTCTTGATATTTTTCCCTCCCTTTCTATTCTCACCCTTCATTCTCCATCCCAAGATAGCAGCCAAGTCCCTTGACTGCCCCTTTGATTCAGCAGAGATTTATGTTGTCCAAAGTTCCTGGCTTTTGTTTTCTGAAAGTCTGAGCTTCTGAGTACTGGATGCTAGAGTAGGAGAAGAGAGAGATACAGGAGGAATTTCTTAAGACCACCTCCCTTAGCGTGTCCTGCAGTGGCAGCGTGGCTTCTTGTGGGTGGCTGTGGGTGGGAAGAAAACAACCGCTGTGTCATGTGCCGGGGGGACTGCCTAGCCATGGCTGAGATCCCGCCGGCTGAGGAAGTGTTAGACCCTGCAGCGTTCAGGGAACTTTGGAGACTCTGGGATGTTGGCAGTCTCGTCTTCCTGTTTCCTTGCTGTGTACCTAGTACCCTGAGCACAGTACAGCATGTAGTAGCTGTTCAGTGTGTTTTGTTAGTGAGCACGTGAATGAATTCCACTGTAGACTCACAAAGGCAGCAGCCAGCAGTAGCCAGTGCAGCTTGGAGACCTGAATAGGTTCTTCAAATGTTCTGCTGTTTACAAAACCTCTGGAACCGTTGTACAGTTTGTGATATATGAGGTAGAGGAATGGAAATGTCAGCAATGACTGAAATTGTCCTCTGTGGATGGGGTAGTTGATTTCGCAGATGCAGAACCTGGCAGAATTTATTATGTTCTAGTCCATTAGGTTCTAATGGGCTATGGAAGGAAAGAGAGCAAAGTGCTTGAAATGAGAACAGGGAGTTTGGAAGGATTATTGGGTCTTTGTTACCCCACCGTCTGACCCATGCCCATGTAATCTGTAGCTGTTCCCACATTGGTGGGGCTCTGTGCTCCTGTGGGTGAGGAGACTGAGTCATTTCTCAGTGACATTCAGTGAGTCATTTCGAATCCAGTGTTTTGAGCCCTGATTTCCAATTTTATTTGTAATTTGTATGGCCATGCTGTTTGAAAGGGGGAGATGGGGGAGGGGGAGGGTCTGACATCGGTTGATTACCTAGTCTTAAAATCTCTTTGTCTTAATTTCCACATCTGTGAAAGGGAGATAATCATACTCAGTCTATGTAAAGCGCGAGCGTAGTGCCTGGCACACGGTAAGTGCTGTCTGTGTTGGCTGCCACCTTGTCTTTATTCCTCTCGACAGTCCTCTGTGGTAAATTGTATATCCCCACTCAAAAGAGAAAGAAGTTAAAGCTTGAATAAGTTAACTAACCCAATCTAACAGGCAGTGTGAGTAGAAGGACTAGTGTTTGAACCCAGGCTTGTCTAAATCCAAAGCTCATTCTCTTTCCAAACAAGGAGTGATTATGGTCAGTAGACAAGGAGGATCCTTAATGCAGAGCATCACTGACCTCATTTCTAGCTGTGGAAAGGGAACCAAGGCTGCTGAGCAAGTTCTGAATTAGGTACATAGTTCTCTAGATCTCATGCCCGGGGTTGTGAGTGGTGCCTTTGTTCTCTGCACTATTATCGAAGTGACCAAGGTGTCTGTCTTTTCTTTAGAATACAGTAGTTAGCAGAGAAGCTCTTCGCAAGAAATGTGCTGTCCCAGGAACAAGTTAATGATCTTGGCCCCGTCACAGAGGAGACTGTGGGCACCCCCTGCCATTGTCTATGCCCTGTTTTATAAACAGCATCATTACCGAGCCAGGAACCATGGCTTTATATTTTAAAATAACTACACATTTTTAAAAAAATCTCATGACTTTTTTTCAAAGACATTTTAAATTTCAAAGTATTTCAAGTAGACTTTCCATGGTAGAAAAAAAAAAAGTGCCTGCTCCCGGATCGGTAACCATTAGAACCCCAGCTTTCTTACCCGAGTGTTTTTTTTTTGGGAGATGTTACTATACCCATTTAATTGTTGCCATAACATGCTAGCAGGTATTTCTAGACTTTTTAAAGCAGTGGAATGTGTTGTTTTGTCCCCAGATATATTTTTGCATATAATCTCCATATAAAAAACAGGTAACTGAGTTGTTGGGAGTAGGTGGGGCTAAAAGGTGTAGGGCTGTGCCCACTCAGTTTCTCTTTGCCCCCTCCATGGCCCCTGAAGTCCTTCAAAGGGATCCTGGGGTTCCAGGGAACACACTTTGGAAACCACTGGCCTATTAGACAGGAATAAAGCCAACTAAGGGAAGGTTTATGTCCTTTCCAATTACTTTATTATTTTGAGTTTTCTAAATTAGGCCCTCTTTTTTTTTCTTTTCCTTATTGGCAGTCTCTGCCTTAGGGATGTTATCAGATTCATTTGAAGAGTAATGAACATCTGGAGAGTCCCAGGCTTGCTAGTGTCATATAAATGCTAAGCAGGGTTTGTTTTTTTTTTTAAATCCCAGCCTAGGGTGCTCAAAGCTGTGCTGAGTCTGTGTGTTTTCCTGAATTTTTAAAAGCACTTAAATTTGATCTATTTATTAAATTTTAAAATGTGTCAGACCTGTCGGGCTACAGATGTAACATCTAACTTTATTCAGATAAATGTTAACACTGTGACAAGATAATGGTTTGCTCATTAAATGATTTCCTGTTTTTGAAAGGCAAACATGATTTAAGAACAGAATGCCTTCCACAGAAACAGGGATCTGGCTAGAAATAGCCTGGATTTAGGAGTCAGAACTGGGCTGAAATTCATCTCTGTCACTTGCTAGCTGTGTGACCATACTTAGCATCTCTGAACCTGGCTTTTTTCTCATACTACCTGTTGAATAAGGTGTTCTGAGGATGAAAGGAGAAAACAGACCTCAAAATCCTTCACACACAGTTGGCGCTGAATAAAGCCTAGTCCCTTCCCTCTTCCTTCGTATGTAATCTCTGAATCCACGAGGAAAACCGATTCTTTCAAGCAATAGCACTGAGATAATTGTTTTTTTTTTCTTATTCTAATTGATATAATCTTACAACTCACTTTTATTTATTTTAAAATGGGCATTGAGCATCTCCTGTTTACTAGCCCTTGTGTCAAATTTGGAGCTGTCTTGGGCCTTCACCTAAAAGGGACCCTAGACATAAAATAGCCAGGTAAAGTGTTCAACTTGAGACATGAACAGTCTTCTTCTTTTTTTTTTTTTTTGATTCTAAATTATTCCTGAGGGTATCCTTTTTTGCATTCGCTAATGAGGCTTTGAGGTCAATATGTAATACCTTCAGAATTCTGAGCATTAGATGTAATAATTTGGAACTCGGGACAAAAATAGTATAATGAACTGGCACACGGGAGAACAAATATAGGTACTTGGATTGTACTGCACAGCCCTTTCATGTCGTCTTCAGTGACCTATAATTTCACTTCATTTTCTCTGTATCAGAAAATACTGAGATTAAAGTTCTCCTTTACTAGAATGCCAAGGTTGGGTTATTCAACTGCATTTGAGAAATAGAGAATTAAAAAAAAAAAAAAGACCAGCAAGTCAAACTATTCGATTTTTCGTATTTCTTATTTTCTTTTAGACTGATTCTAAAATAGTCTAAAATAAACGTTTGCTGTTTGTTTTTTCCTTTGCCTTTATAGCACTGATTCCTCGATTTTATCCTTTTGTCTGGAAGTACAAAGCTTCCCACTCATGTCTTGGTCGTGTTTATACCTCCAGCACCTAAACTGAATGTTGGTTCAGTGAACAAATAGCTGAAGATAATCGATTCATTTGTTTATCTGAGGCCTTGCAGTATATTCGCAGTCTCTTTTCCCAAGAGAATGAGTAATAGCTAACATCCCAAATGCTGTTCACTGAAGGAATAACTGAAATAATTGCAAATATTTGATGAGTAGATTCAGTCCTACTGTGGTAAATTTGCCTTCCCATCGCATTAAGTGTCAGCATGTCCCTGCTGCCTGCCCTCTGACTTCTCTGTTCTGCCTCTCCGTCCTGGGAAATATCTGAGAAAATATCTTTCCTGTGCTGATTTGGTTGCTTTACTCAAAGTCTGTAGCTGCTTTCTGGTCTCCCAGGCAATTTCAGTTTCTTGACCCTTGTTGGCTTGTTAAATGTGAGTCCCTGCTGTGCTGTTCCTGGGTGTTTTTAGGCTGAGTGCCTACTTCTTGCAAAAGAGAATTGTTTGAGTATCTTCCTTACTTTCCCAAATGCATGCTATCCCCCTCCCAGGACCCATCGTAGCTGCACAGCTCTGATCACACAGCCCTTCCCTAGTCTGCATGCAATGCAGGTCCGTACTTGGGTTGCATGGAATTTCTGCATTCTTTCTGCCTCTTGACATTCTTAATTGACTCTCAGAACATTTGGCGCTCCTTCTTATTTAATGAGCCTAATCGCAGAATTCTACTGGCAGATAATTATCAAACATTTTTTATTTGAGAAAAAAGTATAAAGGAGGTGATGGGATTCACTAACAAGCAACCTTGTTTGGGTGAAGAGCACATTTGTCGCGTCCATGCCCATGGATGGAGAAGCCCTGCTCCCACCTTGCCTGGACAGTGAGCTCTGTGAGGGCAGAGGCCTTGCCTGTCATGTCCAGTACCTAAGCCACAGTTCCTAGCCCAGCACAGTGTCTGGCCAGGCTAGATACTCAATAAATACTTGTTGAATAAATAGATTTATAAACATTGATTTACCTCAGAGTTGGCAATTGTTTTCTTCTTAAAGAAAATGTAAGTTTGCATCAAAGGATATTGTACTTTGGGGGGAGTGTATAGCTCTGGTTAGAGCACATGCTTAGCATGCATGAGGTCCTGGGTTCAATCCCCAGTACCTCCATTTAAAAAAGGATATTGTACTTGGTTCCTGAGAACCCTACCTTGTAGTTTCAGCTGGTCTATCAGTAACAATGGTGAAATATTGATGAAGGGAACATGTTTTTTCTGTCTTCTGTGGTGTGTTTACATGTTCTGTAGTCTTCTTACTAACCACATGCTTAGCTGAACATTTTTTGACACGTCAGCATCTTCTAATCTCTGCTGAAGCTTGTGAGAATCTGACAGGTGATAGTGGTGCCTTCATATCACTCATTCTCCAAAAATCAGATTGCCATGACATAACAATTTCCCTTCAGCACTCAGGTGGCATCCGTCCCATATTGACTTCCAGACAGTAATTCTGATGGGCAGCAGTAAAGAAAGCAAAGGGCTTCTCTCCCTTTCCCCAAGGTAGCTGGTCCCTCTGGAATCAAATAGTTGGGCCTTGAATATAAAACAGTTTCTCAACCTCAGCACTGCTGATCTGATGAGCTGGAGTACTGTTTGTAATAAGGGTTGTTCTGTATATTGTAGGGTGTTTAGCAGCATCCATGGCTTCTACCCACTGGATCCTATTAGCAGCGCCCCTGGTGATAAAACAGTATCTCCAGACCATACCAGATGCCTTCAGGGTGACTATTTGGTTCCACTTGAGAACCACGATGTAGATGGCTTTCTCAAACAGATTATACCAACACCAGAAAGTGATGCTGGTGGAAGATGACCTGGTAATTTTCTATCATCAGCAAAATATAGGGGCAATTCTCCTGGATAAATGAGTGGATATTCAGGATTTTCTCTCCAGTGAGAGCCAGTCATTTAGACGAGAATCTCGGTGTCCTCTTCATCTTCCCCCTTTTTCCCCAGTCTCATCCCAGTCCATCCCTCTGAACAAACATTCCAACTTGGGAATGCTTCCTCTGTCTGCTTTCTTGTATTGATAAGGCTAAAATGCTAACTTAAGGTCCTAAAGTCTAAAATCAACAAGCCAACATTTCTTGTGGATCTGCTGTATTTCAGCCACCCTGCTAACATGTACTTTATCTCACGTCATCCTCCCAGCCATGCTGACAGAAGTTTTCTGTACCTGTCTCACCAGTGAGAACACAGGAGCACAGATTCACACAGCTAAGTGGTAGAGTTTGGAATAGTAAGCAGGTCTTCTGATGTTGTTAAAATAATATTTTTAGCCTATTGTTCAAATATAACTGTAGTCACTATCTGCGTAAAAATGTAATCAGTATCTGCTTGAGACTGTGGAGCTCCTGACTTGTGAATAAGAATTGTGTTAAGAGAAGCACATATGCGGGGTCCCAGAGCCATAGAATGGTGGAGAAGTAGGCTGTCACACATCGTTAGGCAGTGACCACCTCAAGGTCATCATTCTGTCATTCAACAAATACGTGTTGAGGGCTTGCTCCATGCCCAGACCTCTGTATGCCAATCAAGACAGACAGGGCCCCTCCTCCTATACATCATAATAGGGTAGACATCCGGCATACAAGTAAGCAACTGAATAAATAAGGTAATTACAGACAGTGATTCATGCTGTGAAGGAAATGAGCAGAGAGAAGAGGTGGAGAATAATTAGGTGAGGAGCAGCTTCTTCAAATAGGGTGGTCAGGGAAGTTGTCTCTGACCTTGTCACCTCCCACAACATACTTCACTTCCTCAAAAGTGTTAGTGCTTCTCCTGAGTGCCTGGCCCAATGTAGATGCTCCTAAACCCTGGCTGTATGAAAAGACCATGATGTTTTTCCTTTGTAGCCTCAAGAGCCTAAAAACCTCTAGTAAGTGTAAGAGTTAACTTTTGCTGCTGTAACAAATTACCTTGGTGACACACTTAGTGACTTAAAACAACACAGGTTTATTATTTCACAGTTCTGGAGGTCAGAAGTCAGCAAGGTGTCAGCAGATTGTGTTCCTTCTAGAGGCTCCAGTGGAGAATCTGCTGTCTTGCCTTTTCTGTCTTCCAGGGGCCATCTGCCTTCCTTGACTCATAACCCCATCCTCCATTTTCAAAGCCAACAGCATAGCATCTTCCTATGTCTCTCTCTGATTCTGAGCTTCCTTCCTCTCTCACAGTTACATTGGCCCACCCATGTCATTGTGGATAATCTCCCCATTTTAAGATCATTGACTTAATCACATCTACAAAATCCCTTTTCTCATGTTAGGTAACATTTGCCTGTTCCAGGGATTATGTCACCTTGGGGGGCCATAATTCAGCATACTGCTGTGAACAATCAATGTGCATTTTATTCCCATCCTTTTAATTTACAGATGAAAAACTTGAATTAAGTGAATTGCCCAAAATCACATGCTTGGATACAGCTTTAAATCCTGATCACTCCCTCTAAGTACATCATCTCTATTCTCTCAGTCTCCAAACTCTGTTCAGTGCTTTATAGCACCCCCCACATTTTGTATTTCTTCATTTGTTTTGTTATTACCACATGGACGGAAAGACACGCCACTTTTATTCACTGAGGTACAGTCATTTCAGAGCTCTGTGCCTGACACATAGTGTGCACACTTCTAAGAAATTTTTTGAATGAAAGAATGAATAGTCTTTTATATGCGTGGGTAAATAGAACCAAATCTTCTATGAATTTTTCTATGCAGCAACTTCTGGCAGGTTAAAAACCTTTAGTTTTTAAAGCATCAAAGGAAAAAGTGAACTTCAATGTTGGGCTGTAATTCGAGTCAGTAAAGAAGGTACCATATCTGGCATTATATTCTCTCATCCGCTAGTGTTGAGCTTTCCTTTCTGGTATACAGCAAGGCTCTGTGTATTTGAACTTAGCGTTCTGGACCTGGAACTCTGATACACAAGTGCTTCATGGATTGATATGTTAGCATCAGTAGTCTTCTGGGAGAGTTCCTGAGTGGCTTACTTCATGATTCTAATTCATGATTAAAGAAGACTAAAGGGAAAAAACCTAACTGCATGCTTTTTTACTGCATCACCTTTCTCTGTTAGATCTTAAAGAAGTAACAACAGAGGAGTAAAATCGCCATTGGTACTGAACTATGCAAGTGGCACATTTATGGTTTACTTAGCCAGTTATATGGCATTTAAATGAAAACAAAAAATTTTAAAAGTATAGATCATCTCCAACACAGAGAGTGAGTTCTTAGAAGTCTTAAAGTACCTTATGCTAAACAACTATATGAAGAAAAGCTAAACAAACACAATACCTCCTATTATCACGGAAGACAAATTAAATTTTTCCTGTGGAAGTACTTGACTTTGCTTCACATTGTTCTTAATCTCAAGACACTGTTTGATCAAACATGTTTTACATCTGACATCCAATATACCTGCCATTCAGGGTGTTACTGAAACCATGAAAAAAAAAGGAAGCCAAAAGGTGATGTCTTCTCTTTTAGTGTTGCTTTTAAGATCCCAGATTCTTAACCCCACTTCTGATGTATTTACTTTGGTTCTAGTGGCCAAGGATGTCAATATTCTTTTTGATGAATTAGAAGCTGTCAACAGTCCTTGCAAAGATGACGATTCTCTCCTTCACCCTGGAAACCTGACTAGTACTTCAGATGATGCTAGCAGATTGGAAGCAGGAGGAGAGGTAAGAATGTGTTATTTCTTAAAAATACAATTCTTGATCTAGGCAGGAGCCTGTGAAGCGTGTTCCAATGAACTTTCTAATGTCATCATCTCATTGAACTGTAGGTTTCTGGAAGAAAAACACACCAGGTCTTATAGTCCTTTGATTTCCCCCAGGGGTCTAGCACATTTCAGGGATCCTAAATCTACCTATGCTCAAAACAAACTTTGGGTGGTGCACTTCCCTTATACCTGAAGACGTTTGGTTTATACAAAGGAGTGTTCTTAAAACCACCCACTGTTTTAAAATAATCTACGTCCTGGGTATTGCTAACTAGTAAAAAGTAGGCTTTACCAGGAAAGATTTCCTTGTCAACCCCCCAGCATGTAGAACAGTGACATGAAAATGGCCCGCTCTCAGTGGATTAGATTCTGTTGTCTGAAGCCTCTCTGAGTTTCCATTTGCCTCTGTAATCTGGAAATTCATTTCAATTGTTAATAGATCCGTCTGTTCATATGTCATTTTGGGAGAAAGAAAAGTGTTTTGTTGAAGAACTTCCCTGTTGCTCAGCTTGTGTTGGTGGAGTTTGATAACTCCTTTGTATAAGTACTAGGTTTAGGTAATAGAACACAGATAAGAATCATTTATATATTCCATATTCTTAATGTTTTTATTATTCCAGAGTCAGTTAACCAGTGAAAGGATAACACCTTTGAACAAGGAGGATTGTTTACTCCTACCAAGCTTCCCAGACCTCTCTCTACAAACACCAGACACTACTTCTCTATTGTTTTTTTTTCCTTAAAAAAAAAAAACACTCACTCTGTCTCTTCACACAGATGCTTTGGATGCCATAACGTAGCATGAAGAAGAGACCTTGAAATGCACCTCAAAAAGCAACTCGTCTAATCCCCTTAATTTATAGATGAAGGAACAGTGTCAGGGAGTTGAGTGCTTTGTTCATCCTCCTCTTGCAACCTTGGCTGTAGCCCTGTGTTTGCAGGCAGGTGCTGATGTACTAAATCTACAGGAGAGTTCCCTTGTTTGGCAAGTAATTGGTAAGGAAGTGTTTATTTGGGTAGCCTTCGAAGTGCCTCTTTAGGCAAAAGCCAAAAAATAGTCAGTGAGGATTGGTCATCAGTTGTAAATACCTGCACCTAGTGCGGGACACAGGTATTTCCGTCCCTCCTGGCTGAGGTTTTCCCTTTGGGTGAGGATGCCTATGGCCCAGCTGCAAGAATATGGATTCTAGCAGTGGCCTTGGTGGTCTGGCCTGTCTCTTCATACTACTGTTTGGAAACTGATGTGTACTGTGGCCTCAGATATTGTGTGTGTTCACACGTGCAGTTGACCTTGAACAAAGCGGATTTGAACTACATGGGTTCCACTTAGACGTGGATATTTTTCAATAGTAGATACTACATTTGCTACATGGCATGTGTTGGTTGAATCTTTGCTGTGGAAGAATCACGGATATGGAGGGCTGACTATGACTGCAAGTTATATTTGAATGAACCCCTGTGTTGGTCAAGGGTCAACTGTACACATATATTGTATCATAAAATAAAGTGTTTTTCATGTGGGCAAAAAACTTGAGAAACACTGAACTAGAGTATTATTAAAACCATCAAACTGCTTACATTCCCATCCCTCTACACTACCAGAGGTAGCATCTTCCTGAATTTTTGTGTTTTTTTGTTCTCTGGCTCTAAAAAGCCTTTTACCACATATGTGTAGCTTTAACAACTTCTTTTTAGATTTATTTTATTCTGTACTTTGTAAAAACTGGTATCATGCAGTATGAAGTCTTCTGTGACTTGCTTTTTTTCTGTCTATATTGTAAGATTTATGCTCTTAGATGGAACTATAGTTCATTTTCACTGCTGTATAATATCCCACTATATGACTGCCCTACGATTTGTCCACCTACTGGTGGACATTTGCATTTATTCCCATTGTTAATTTTTATGCTCTTAGGAGCAATGCTGCTATGAATTCACGCATGGGATTCCTAGTTGCTTTATCAGGGATTTCTTTAGGATTCTATGTTACACAGATGTTCAGTTTTATAAGATGACGCTAGTGTGTTTTCCAGAGTAGGAGTATCAGTTTTCACTCTCACCTGTAGAATACGAGAATGCTCAGTTGCTCTACATCGTTGCCAACGTTCTGTATTATTAGGTGAATGTCCTAAGTTTTGCCCATTAGACTTAATGCTTTTTCAATTGTTATCTTGTTTCCTCTTGTTTACATTTTTTATTAAAGAAAGTATAATTTTGATAAAACACTAGGCAAATACATTTAGTTTTCATTGTTCTTTAATATTATTCACCCAACGCTCAGTTTTATGGGTATCTTAAACTGGTTCCTTTCTCTTTGTGTTTAGACAGTACCAGAAAAAAACAAATCAAATGGACTTTACTTCAGAGATGGAAGGTGTCGAATTGACTACATTCTTGTGTACAGAAAATCCAACCCCCAGACTGAAAAGAGAGAAGTATTTGAAAGAAATATTAGAGCAGAAGGATTACATATGGAGAAAGAGGTAAATAGTTTGCTTGGATGAGAAAAAAATATAAATACACATCTATTCATATTAAGAGACAATTAGAAATAAGTAGTCATGATGTTAACTGAACATTTCATTTGGTGAGTTTGCCAATCTGCAGTGTTGGGGAATGTTCTAGCAACTAGATTTTTGCAGCACAGTTAGCCTTTGGGAGCATTTTAATGCCAAAAGATTCCATGAAAACCAGAATATTCCAATTAGATCGATTGTTTCCAAGTGTTACAATTTGGACTGACTTCCTACATCTGCTGTTTCTCTATGTAAACTAAGGGTTCTATTTGCATGGGTTACAGAAAACTTTGGATAAAAATGCAATCACCCCACTTGGGGGCTCTTTTTCTATTTCAGGAGACATAGTAAGCTTGGGTAGCCTCACACACCAGAAGAGACTGTCTGGCTGATTTGGCCAAAACACTGGAAGTGATTCCAGTTTTAAGAGCCATTCTTGGCTTTTCACAGGTTCTCAGACTCGAGGGTTACTATATCAGCCTTGCTCTCATCCCTCCTCCTTCCCTGCAGGGGAAGTGAAGGGGACGGTCCAAGAGGCCCTGGGCACCAATCAGCAAGGAGGCTGTCAGGGCCCCGGCAGCGCCGTGCACGCTCGCAGAGCTTGGCCCGTTAGCTGGACTCTGTGCGCAGCTTCCAGAGCTTTTCATAGTCAGTAAGAAGAACAGGTTGGCAGTTAAAAGTGGTTTTTTTTTTTTTTTTTTTTTTTCTGATTCTGCTCTTCAAGGCTGCAGGCTAGATCTCTGACGTCAGACATCCAGGGTTTTCTTTGTGAGATGCAGGTTGCATGCTGTTCTTGGGACACTTAAGATAGATAGAATTTTTCCAGGTCTATTAGACTAACCTCAACTCCTGAGAATTTATAAAACAGAAGTAGTATTCTTCTAGAATGTCTCCAAAAAAAAAATTCAAAAAATGGTGAGATGAGTGTGGCCTTAAGGAAACAGATTCTTATTTGCAACAATGTGGAACCAGATTGCTCAAAAGACTATCTTAGTTAAAGTTTCCCCCAGAGCAATGAACAAAATCAAATATATTGTTTGTTCCCACTTTTGCGGGGTTCCAAAAAAATCTTTCCTATACCCATCGGACATATCTTTGATAAACCTTGTTCTTTAAGTTCTTACTGAGACAATTGTGTATACTTTAATGTTAATAGTGAGTTCATATTTTATTCTTAAAAATAATTTCATTTTTTTATTCTTAAGTTTCAGAATTTTTATACAAAGAGATAAAAGATCTGAATTGCCACATGATCTGTAATAACGGAAGTCTTTCCTCTGATCCATTCTGACTCTGTCCAAATTTTGATTCTTATCAGAACTTAAGTAGCTTTGTTCAGTTGATAAAAGATTTATATTTTAAGCTTCATAACTATTCTCTCTATTCCTGGGCCTTCTTTTGTGTAGGTCTTTTCAAGGTCCCTTCATGACTTGTCAGTTAAAATTCAAAAAGCCTAATACTTTTCCAAATAATATGCATTACTAAAGAGATGAAAGACCTCCTATACGTCTTCTAAAACACCACCTGTACCACAGTGCTCAGCTGCCAGAATGAGAGCGGGCAGCTGAGGATGGTGCTCCTGCCTTTTCCTGAACAGTTGTGCTGTGTTGTACAGAGTTGACCAGAGTGTTAGATGAACAGCTCATAGGGTTTTAGTGGTATACAAGATAATTTTGTTTGGTTATAATTTTTTTAAAAAATGTAATAGCTAGATATTTATTTTAATGTATACCAGATAAAATAGCAATTGGAAAAAGGGTGATATCACCATATGGCAAAACTTCATGAAAACTTACCTAAGCATCTCTTCCTCTCCTTCCCTCCAAAAGTTATTCTCAGGGTGGCAGCTTCCCTGCAGTTCTCTGTCTGCTACCAACAGCTTGGTTTTCCTCTTTCTGGAAACTTCTCCCCAAGCAGCTTTTCCCTGCAGCCCACACTTTGCATAAGCAGCACAATTTGACTCTCACTCCGTCTCCAGGCTCTGCTTTGCGTCCTCCCAGCCTCAGCCAGCTTGGCGAGAAGAGGGGTTTCGGCAGGTGCTTCCCTGCTTAGGGGCAGCAGGAAATTATAGCTAAATTAATTTTTCCCTGTCACAGATAATTAAAATAAAATGTCCCTAGCTTGAACAATAAACAAACCTGTGTCTACACTGTATTATTAGATTTAAAAAAAAAATCAGAAGCACTTTTATTTAAATCAAGTGTCTCCTAAAGAGCTGCAGTAGAGAGACAGACATTTGGAGAGCTGTTTCAGCTTCCAAAAGTTACTTGAGCCTTTTATGCATAAAACAACGAACTTAGTTCAAGGTGGAAAAGGAAAAAGAAAACCCAAGGGGCTTCCTGTGAATCCAGATACACCTGAATTCTTTAGCACTAAGTCCATTTTATGAATTTCTAGTGTCTTCTTCCATAGCCGTGTGTCATGACGTCCAACAGCTGTGGAAAACATTCCACAAACTTAGAAGCTTATATTTCTAAATGGGTAGAGACAGGCTCTGTAGTTGAGCAGTTTAACAGAAAGAGAATCCTTCTCTCTTTTAACTTTGAAAGTCCAGAAACACATCTAGGAGAATCTCTTAACTCGTGGTGAAAGTGATGACATAGTCAGGTTTCACCTTTCTTGCGAAGGCCGCCCCTTGCTTGACTGTCAGCAGCTGAGTGCTTGCTCTGGCCTAACTCGTCCTTCATACTAGCCCGGAGAAAGCAATTGACAGCAGAGTTCCCAAATGAAGTGTCAAGTCCAAGTGATTTGCTTTTTACCTATTTAAAGAGATTTCCTTCTGTAAAGGTAAACTCATATTTATAAATTTGCATTTTCTATTTTAGATTTTTTTTTATTTTTAGTTTTATATCCATCGTTGACTCTGTTGTACCTATTTTGGAATCACTGTCATCAATAAGAAGTTTATCTTTTCTTCATATCAGGGACCAGATTGTGGATGACTTTGGAATTATTTGGAATGTGTGAGCAGCAGTTATGTTAATGGAGCACCCTTCCTCAGAATCATGTAGAACATGGGGGGAAAACTCATATCATCAACTGTTACAAGATAACTATAATTATATAAGTCATACCCCCTTGATGACAGTTAATTCATTTAGTAAGTACTTACTGCACTCTCACTTTCTGCCAGGAATTGCCTCAGCAATGAATAAAATAGACAAAAATCCCTGCCTTGATGGAACTTAAAGAACAGAATAAATAAGTATATCTGTGTAGAATATCAATAAACAAGGAGAAGAAAGGAAAGCAGGAAGTGTGAAGAGGGGCTTGCAATTTTATAAAAGTTGGTAAAGGTGGGCTTCTCTTCCAAGGAACGGGAACATCATGTGCAAAGGCCCTGAGGCAGGAGCATGCCTGGTATATTTATGGAACAGTGAAAAGGCCAGTATGAAGGAGTTGATGGAGCAAGGTAGAGAGAATAGTGAGGGATTTTATCAGAGAGGCAACAAAAACCAGGTGACATCAGGTCTTAGTGGTCACTGGAGAACTTTAGCTTTTCTCTGAGCGATGTGGGAAATCACTGGACAGTTTGGAGCCGAGGCATAATAAGATCTGGTTTCTGTTTTATTAGGGTCACTGGCTATCTGGTAATATTAGACTGTGAGAAGGGGAGAGGTGGTAAGGGCAGATGCAGAGAGGTCAGTTAGGAGATTTGTTGCAAGAATCCAGGAAAGAAGTGATGGTGTCTTTGTCAGGCACACACAGAGGAGATGTTGAGAAGAGTAGTAACCAGAGCTTATGGGCATTGCAGAAAGATTGAATGAGTGATAGGGGAGAGGAGTCATGGGCTGTTCATCTGTCATATGCTGTTCGTTTAAAGAGTTGGAAGAAAAGAGTTGCCATTTACAGGAATGCAGAGAGGAGCAGGTCCCCTTGTAGACACATGAAGTTGGAGGTGTCCCAGCGGTGGAGATGCTAAGTAGGAGAGAAGAGTCTGGGAGACAGAGATCTGGGCTGGAGATAAGCATTTGGATGATAGGACTCAGCAGAAAGGAGCTGGAAGGAAACCTAGAGGGTGTGGTGCCTGGAGGAGAGTGTTTTCGGAGGGACGGGGCAGTTGATGGGGTCAAGTGCTGCTGACGAGGCAAGATCATGACTGTTAGTCATTGAATTTAGCTGCGTGGAGGGGTGTGCTGAGCTGGGCGAGAGAAGTTTCTATAGAGTGGTAGAAGTATGACCAAAGTGTGCTCAAGAAAGTAAGGGAGGAGAAAATTGGGAGACAGCAGATATAGAGAGCTCTTTTAAGGAGGTTCAAGGAAGAGAGAGAAATGGGTTGATAACTGGAGTAACAGGTGGGGTCAAGAGTTCTTTCCGTTTAACATGGGAGGAATGACTGCATGTTTTCATGCTAATAGAAATCATTTATTTGAGAGGCAAAATTGATGTGGAGGAGCAAAGGAAGAATTTGGGAATCAGTGTCCTCGAAGCAAGGAGAAAAGAAAGGCCACAAGTTCCTCCCATTGTGTGGACCCACCTGCCTGCATCCGTGTCCATGAACGCAGCCTTGCCCCTGGTGCTGAGGATGCTCTGACCAAAGGCTGACCCTTTGCTTTGGACACAATACCCCATCTTCTCAGTCCTACTCAAGGGCATTTTCCCCAAAAGAGGAAATACAGTAAGCTTTATAAATGGAAAGGCACAAAATAATGCAATCTGTCAAGACAGCTTGTTTCTATTTTCACTTGTCTTCCTCAGAAGGATTGAAAAATCTAACGGTAGTAAACACATAGATAGCATTCAAGGTTGGAGAGCTTGGATATTTCAAGGTGATGGCAAAAAGAGTATAATTTAAAACTTCACTCATGCATTTATTAACCACTTATTATTATCATCCCTGTTTTATAGATGAGACGATTGAGGGAAAGCAGTCACTTGTCCAAGTGGCAAGGCCAGTAAGAGATAAAGCCAGGATTACGACCTGAGCCTACTTCCTCTTTACCCTTATGCTATGTTGATTCCTAGTGTCTGAAAATGAATCTCAGGGTTGAAGTTAGGAGACCAGTTAAGAATTCTGAAAGGGAGCCAGGAGAACTGGGCTGCCTAGTGAGGCGGGGTGCTAACTAGACAGTGGTTCTTGTGCTCTTTGGTTGCCAGTGGGCGTTGATTTGAATCTTGGTGAAACCACTTCTAAGCCAAGTGGTCTTGAGCAGTTTGTCCAACTTTTCTGGATCTCAGCTTCTATGCTTTTAATAATGAGGATGATAATATTTACCAGGAGCTGTGTGAGGATTAAGTCAGCCCATGCAGCTGAATACCCAGTACAGGTTACATCTATTTATTCAGCCCATGCAGCTGAATACCCAGTACAGATTACATTTATTTTATTACATCTTTGTTTTACCTTCTGTTTGTGGCAAATAATTTGACTCTGATAGAAAATTTCTTTGTTCAATATTTATAAAAGTGAGTCAATTTAAGGAAGTAGAGCACATTAAAATATTGTAGATAATGTACAGATTTGGCAAAATTGAGAAGATGGGACAAGTGTGATCTGGTGGTTGTGGTGGACAGACCCTGAAGTCTGTGCTGCCTGCCTCCTGGTTTTCACGCCTCTGTATAGTTCTCTCCCCTTGAGTGCAGGCGATGCCTGGGACTTGCTTTCAACCAATGGAACATGGCATAGGTAGTGCGACGGCACTTCTGTGATTACGTTATGGTATATAAGATCCCACCTCAGCTGACCGAAGTTAGACTCTCCTTTGCTGGTTTTGAAGAAGTTTCCATGTTATGAAACAGTCTATGAAGGGGACCCTGTGCACATAAAGGTGGGGTGGCCCCTAGGAGCTGAGAATTGCTCCCAGTTGACAACTAGCCAGAAAACAGGGACCTCAGTCCTACAACCACAAGATGAGCTCTGCCAGCAATGAGGGATCTTGGAAGCAGATCTTTCCTCAGTCAAGCCTCTGTTGAGAATGTGTTGCAGCCTAGTGAGACCCCAAAACAAAGGACCCAGCTAAGCTGTGTTTACATTCCTGACCTATAGAAACTGTAAGCTCATTAATGTGTGCTGTTTTAAGCCTCTAAGTTCATGGTGATTTGTTACACAGCAATGGGTAACTGATACAGTGGTTAGAAGTCTGGGGTCAGACATTCTGAGTTCTCATTTGTTTTCATCATTAAAAGCTATGTGTTCTTGGGAAAGATAGCTCATCTGCAAAATGAGGCTAATGATGAGATCTGTTTCATGAGTTATTATGATAATTAAATGAAGTCATTCATATCAAGTGCTTTTCTCTATACCTGTCATATGGTAAGCAATTAATAAATCTTTATTACCATCATTATAGTTATATGGTATATATAGCTAAATATCATATATTAACACTGACTTTTTAAATAGTTTTTCAAGGCAGACTTTTTGGAAAATTTTGCATACAGTTTATAAATCCCTTAAAAGGTAACCATTAGGAATAGCAGTGTCCAATACAGCTGTCCATGTATTGCTAATGTATACGGATTAATGAGATTAATGATGACCTTCCATGCTTGGGAAGAACTTAGAATACATTAGGTAGCAAGTTGAGCATTGTCGAGGTCCAGACATTAATCTGCTCCCAGAGGGTTTGGTTTTAGATTCATCAGGGAATAAAATTGGAGATCAACCCAGAACTAAAAAACTGTACTTGACGCCCATCCTAGTCTTGCTTTATGCCTGTTCAAGGGAAAACTGCACAAAGATTTCCCTGTCTCAAGTGCTCATCTCACCTGGGTTGTCCTCTGCCTTCACAGGCTTCCTGCTCACACTACCCTTCCTGCTTCCATCCCTGTCTTTTTTGCAGCCACATCCAGCCTGTGCTGTAGATGTTCTCTCTGGATCCAGAGCTCTGAGAACGAGGGGGAAAGAACAAGGGTCTCTGCCGTCATTTTACAGTTCAAACCATGGTGATGAGTGTCCAAAATAAATGAGTGCCAGGAGACACTGAACTCTCCAAATTCCTCCTCCTCTCCCAAAAGAGACTTAGCCCTTCCTCCACTGAATAATCTCCATCTTCTTACATGTCATACATACGTATCACCAAGGGTCTTGAGCAGGAGTTGAAGGGAAAGGAAAATTAAGGACAGCCCCAAGCAAAGAGTGAAGAAGGAAGATTTCCTTCTGAAAATCAAAGCCCTGCAAATTCCTTGAGTGTCTGTCTACATTTTTTGGGAGCTGCTGGAACAAAATACCATAGACCGTGTGGGCTATAAGTCACAGAAATGCATCCCTCACAGTTAGTTCTGAAGGCCAAGGTGCTGGCAGGTGCAGTGCCTGAGGAGAACCCTCTCCTGGCTCAGGGAAGGCATGTTCTTGCTGTGTCTTGACAGGTGAAAGGGGCTAGGCAGCTCTCTGGGATCTCATGAAGACGCTAACCTCATTTTTGAGGACTCCGTGACCTAATCACGTCCCAAAGGCCCCACCTCCTAACACCATCATTTTGGGGTTTAGGATTTCAGCATGTAAATTCAGACCAAAGCAGTGTCTCTAGGAGTTACCATTGTTGATCCATGCTGGCAGGGGCCTTTTTAAAAAGTAGTCTTAGCTGAATTTCTTTGCTAAGCAGAAGCAGCGCCTCGGGCAAGGATGCTTGCTCAAGCTGTTGATGGGTGGCGCGCTCTCAGGAGAAAGGCGAGTGAAGGAGGAAGAGGTTGGTGGCCAACATGAGAGGATAGTCTCTGATCCAGCCAGGAGCAGAGTGTACACCACAGAGCTGGTTCACCTTTGAAGCTGGGGTCCCCGTGTTCGTCAGCCATTGACTGAGGTGGGGGGGTGGCCACTGCTCCTGCTGGACGCCCATGACAGCTCAGCTTCAGGGCTGTATGCTGTCAGCTGTCATCACCACTGATACTGACATCTCTACTGATGCTGCCAAGTCTGTGGTTTCAGACTGCTCACTTGGAGACTGTAGCAATCAGGGAATTCATGGTGGTCTTGATGGAAGTGAAGGAAGAGAGGAAAAGTACACATGGGCATTTATTCTGCTTTAATATGCCCAGTTTTTCCTCTAAGTTTAGGATACTACATTTTTTTTTTAATATAGTCAGTTTACAATGTTGTGTTAATTTCTGGTGTACAGCATAGTGATTCATTTATTTTATATATATTCCTTTTCATTATAGACCATTGCAAGGTACTGACTACAGTTCCCTGTGCTGTACATTTAGGATGCTGTTGTTTATCTAGTGTATATATGGTAGTGTGTATCTACAAATCCTGAGCTCCCAATGAATCCCTCCCCACTACGTCTTAAAAGCAAAGATTCCATGTGGCTGGTATAATCACTTTGAGGGCAGAGACGATGTCTTATTGGATTTGGCATCCCAAAGACTGAGCCCAGTGCTTAGCTTGTGGGAGTTTGACTTTGTCACCAAAGATTGTAAATAGCTGATTTCCGTGGCTGCGTCTGGGTAACATCAATCAATTCAGTGCCAGGATTTCTCAGCTTCATCACTGTTGACATTTGGGGCTGGATAAGTCTTTGTTGTAGAAGGCTGTTCGGTGTCCTCTAGGGTGTTCATCCCTAGCCTCCACCCACTGGATCCCAGCAGTACTGTCCCCACCCCACTAAGTTATGACAACCAAAAATGTCTCCAGGAGTTGTCGTGTGTCCCCAGGAGCAGGAGGTATGTGAAATTGTCACTGGCTGAGTTAGCCTCGTGGATCCAACTTCATGCAGTTTGTTGCAGTGTCATAGCTAGAGGAATCCAAGCCAGCTATTCCATCTTTCATCTGTCTAGACCAGCTAACTTAAACATTCTTAACATCTGACCCTTGAATCAGAAAGAGGACTGTGTCTTTGAGGGGAGAATAGGGTAATTAAGGTTGGCCTTTCGAGCTAATCAACAGGGACTTAGATCCACTTGCCATTTCATCACTTACTAAGTAAATAGCCAGGCAAGGCTCTTAACTTCCCTGTGCCTCAGTTTCTTCATTTCCTAACTGGGTGACAGTCCTAACTAATGGGGCTACTATGAGGATAAAGTGAGCAAATACATCATAACATGGTTAGAAGGGAGTCTGGCACATATAGGTGTACACAGTGGTGGTGGTTGGTGTTGATAAAGAATCAAGTGGCTTCAGCCACTGGTCACCCTGTGTTCTGATCGCAGGTGTTAACCCCGCCACCTCTTGGACTAAGGGTCCCTGGCCTGTGTCCAGGGAAAGCTGAGGGGATCTGGTGGGTGGCAAGAGATACCAATGGTAAATCTCACCTTATCGGCAGGACTCAGTGCTTTTGGTGTCACCAACCACTGCCATATGTCAGTCCATCCAAACCAGGGCCTTGTTCTCACTGGTCCATCTTCTGAAGGCAGTTTCACCAAATGGCGGGGGGGGGGGGGGGGCTCCCTGCTTCTGTCTCTCTCTCATTCTTTATGTCTCTGTCTCTCTTTCTCTCTCCCTGTCTCTGTCTCTCTCTCCCTCTCCGCATCTCCCCTCCTTTGTTTTACTCTGATTTTTGAGACCACTTTAAAGATCTGAGGGCCGAATTATTTTTGCCTCAACTGCTTTTGCTTGTGTAGGAAGACAGAGTTGAATCAAAACATTTCTATTGCCAGGTCAAGATGACCAGGACAAAGTTATCCTGAACTGATTTACCAACAGGATCATTCAAAATCAATCCATATTTCATATGACTCGTGCATATTCCTTTGCCCAAGACAGAACAACGTTGAGGGAAAAAAAAAATCCATCTATTGTTACTATCCCATGAGAAGAAACTTAATCTAAAATATCTTCTCAGTGGTCTAAATTGAACTTGTCTGATACAAAATACATTTTGCATTGTCATTTGTTACCTCCCAGACGTGGCCATCACATAGTTGAAGGTATGAAAGGAATTGAAGTCTTGATTTTACGGTGCTACTTTTGTTCCTGTTGTTCTTGCTGTGTGTTATGTTAAATTGCTAAAAGTTACGCAAGTGTATGCTAGGGATAGGCTGTGAATTATTCATTAATGAAATGGGACGATTTCAAAGCTTTGAAGCAGCCCAGATAACTGTAAATCCATGGTGTCCTGCTGGTAATCCTTACGAGTGGACAGTTTGAAAAAGGCGAATTGTAAGCTGAATTTTATTCCCCAAGCCTGATTTAGTTCAGTTGCAAAAGTGATGACGCAGCACTGGCCCTCGAGGCAGAGACCAAGGCTTAATGCACTTCCTGTTGTGTCTTAGGTGTGTTTTAAGAGCAGTTGATGGTGTCTAATAATTCCATCTCCATATGGAGGCAGTCTTCATTCATTCATCAAACATCTAATGAGTGACATGTCTACTGTTACTGAGGGAAGAGAGACATTAAATAAATACATCAGGTGTGATGAGTGCTGTGGAGCAAATATGCAGGAATACTGGGAGGGAGTTAATATTTCATTCAGCTGTTCAAGGAAAGTCTGCAAGATAATGTGCAAACTAAGAACAGAGAGAGTCGGAATGTGCGTGCCTAAACCTAGCTCTCGAAAGCCCCTCAGCGTTTTCCCACTGTTGGGGTTACTTTTACTTGCATTTCCCATGTGTGTGGACTGGGATGAGGGCAGGAAGAATACCTGGAACAACTTAATGGGGTGGGGAACATGTCCTGTAGGAGCCGGGGGCTGGATTTGGCTGGGGCGGTGTTTGCATCTCCGTGACCTCTCCCCAGGCACGGAGCAGGGGCAGATCCAGTGCCTGAGCAGTATCGCGACCTTAGAGGAGACCTGACCTGGTGACAAACCCCTTCCTAACTTGTCCTTTGCCGCTCATTAGTTTAGCTTCCACCTCTTTGGTGCTGTCTTAGGTGGTCTTCCACACTTTTTCTACACAAACATTGAAGTTTCTTCTTTGAAAGTCTTCCCTAGGGCTTGTAACTGCTTGGCCTGTCTTTTAGTTGGAGTTCTGCTGCAAACAAGGCATTCTGTGTCTTCCAAGAATGAAGTGTTTGACACAGAGGCTTATACCAGTGACAGAAAGGGCAGGGAAGCACCTCTGACTACTTCCCGGAGCTTCAGAGCCGTGGTCCCAGGGTCCCAGGAACAGCCTGGAAGCCAGTGAGAATCTCAGGAACGTCTGACTGTGGCATGGAGGATTCTCAGACTTACCTGAAGCTGTCTCTGACTTACACAGCTGTGTCTGGCTTCCCACCTGGAGGGAGAAATAGCCTCTTTCACCTTCCAGTTCTTACTTACTTGAGCACCCCTCATTGTTGACTCTAACCCAGAGCCCCACGGGGAAGGGAGATTCTGGGAAGTGTAGTCCCAGCTCCTCCTCAGTAATGCAGAGGGGACTTCAGAGGGACTCTGCCCAGAGGCTTCAGGAGGGTAAGAGGCACAGGTCTTGAGGCTGACGAGGTGTGGACAGAGCAGGGAAGGGGAAGGTCATAGCATGTGCTACAGATGGTGTGTGCAGAGGCACAGCAACCTGTGATTGAGGCGTCCCGGCTCCTCTGGCATCTGCACTTCCCCCGTCGGAGTGGGAATCCCCTGCGGGCCGCACAGGAATCCCCACCAAGCCTGGCATAGTCCCTGGCTCATCGTTTCACCTTGATTTCCACATTGTTTATGCTCATTCAGCAACTTCCTATGGATATAATGAATATCAGATAGAATTATCCTCCTAGGCCTTGATGACTGGGCTGATACTGGCCGGATGAGTGTCACCTGAACACTTAACCAAGACCATGATGGTCTTCCAAGAAGACGATGTTTATTGCTTACCAGAATTCTTTGTTTTTCACCTCTGTTCTCCATTCTGACTTTTTCTATATATGTTGAAATTTTTTAAAAAGCTTTATCAAACGCTGGGAGTAGAGCAGGCAGAAGAATGAAACGGTGCTGTACACAGCTGCCCTTGACTTCAGCCGTCCAGGAGGCCAGAAAGGAAATGACACACAGTGAGGACCTGGGGTCCATTAGTGTTTCAGAAGTGTGTTTTGTCACCCCCTGAGGCCTCTCCTCTTCTGCAGTCTGTAAGTTCCTTGGTTTAGCCAGGACATTATTTTGGATTGCATGCAGTAAATCACTTTGGCATTCGTTTGAGGCTGCCTTGATTCAGTTATTCAGGCTCTAATAAGTGCCTGTGGGCCTTCTGAAATCTAGTCCTTCATTCAGTGGCTCATGGATAACACCGTGTATGGTACGTTTGGAGCACCTGCTGTTGCTTCTGATACACAGAAAGGATCTCCCACCCTGCAGATCTCTGTACAAACTCCAGTCAAATAAAAAACCCCTAGTCTTGATTCTTTATGTCACCCAGTGCTTTATTGGGTTGGTAAAACAAAGAAACCTATCAGCAAGTAAGTACTGAAATTTTAGTTGGTAATTTTCCTTTTTTTTTTCTTTTTCTATTTACACTTAGCAAAGCTATACCTTCATCTCCCTTCAAAATGAAGGCTCTTTAGGGAAGAGCGTTCTAAGTAAACCCTTAAATACTGAGAACTAATACTTGAAACTGAAACTTGCTTTGAATGGGTTTAAATATTTCAAGATGTCACTGGAGAGGACACTGAATATAATAATGCGCCCGCTGATGAATTGTCCCGGCCACTCTTTTGACCATTTCATTCCTCTCATGACTGTTTTGATTCCATGGCCCATCATTATGACCACGTATTTACAAGTACCTCAATTCTCTCATTCCTTTATTTTATAAAAACTTATCTGCCTGGCAAAGCCTTGACCTTGATTAAAGCCTCCCTCCTTTGTGCCTGCACCTGAGCAGGCTGAATGTTGCTAGAGAAACATGCTGACGGGTTTACTTTCTTTCCCTTTTGGGGCTTTTTTTTCTTTTGGGGGGGGATTAGGTTTATTTTTAGTGGAGGTGCTGGGAATTGAACCCAGGGCCTTGTGCATGCTAGGCAGGCACTCTACCATTGAGCTATACACTGCTCTTGACTGGTTCACTTTCAATCCCGACTGCTGTCCCCGTGAGTGCCGGAGAGCCGAGTCGGTGTGCTTCCCCGGCTCACCATCCTAAGGAATTGACTTCATTCCTCCTTCCCATCCTTCCTTTCTTGGCCTCTTTTCTTTCTTTCATTGATTCATTTTTAAAATTTTAATCATTCAATAAACAGTGCCCAACCCTAGATGCTCGGAATATGTCAGGGAATTGCACAAAGAGCCCCTATCCTGGTAGCGCCTGGGGGAGACGGAGAACAATAAACATGCGAAGTAAACAGCATAGCATGTTAGGTTACTTGGTAAAAGAGGAAGTAGAACAGAGTGTTTGAGTATGGGGTCGGGGGGGGGGGGGACGGGATGCTAATTTTAAACAGGATGTTTTGTAGGGGGCTCACTGCAGGTGACATCTGACCAAAGACCGCATAGGCGAGGGAGGTGGCCAGCTGTTACTCCACACTCTCTTCTTGCCCCTCCACCCTCTCACCTCCTTTATCTGTACCCCCACGCCCACCACCGTGCACACACCAGCTCTGCTGATGACCTTGTCTGTACTTGGATAGAGAATAGAAGTAGTCAACGGGCTTCTGTGACCATCCCCACACTCCCTGGCTTCCTGCCGTTACTATGCGTCAAGTGTCTGCCACTGTCCCGGGGGCCCTCCTATTATGTGCTGGATCCCCTCCCATTTCACCTTCTCAAGGACTTTGTTCCTCTAATCATCTCTTTGTTCTCCTGCATCATCAATTTTTGCTCTCTACTCAATTATTATAAACATGCTCCTGTAACTCATGTCTTAAGAAAAATCCCTTGACCCCCAACCCCTCCTCTAATGACTGCCCTGTTCCTCTTCAACACTTCACAGAAAAATTTCTGGAAAGATTTGTCACTGTCTCCGTAGCCTCACCTACCGGTCTCTTTTCAGACTGCTCCATCTGGGCTTTCTCCCTCCCCAGACACTGGTCTTATTAAAGTCAGCTTTAACCAAGTCCAGCGCTCATAGTCTCCTAATCCTTATCTTTTGTCTTCCTGGCTTTGTCAGCAGCATTTGTCCACAGGATGGATCATTTCCTTCCTTGAAAAAATTATCTTCTTGGCTCAGGAGACCTCTCGTGCTCTCCTGGATTTCTCCCTTCATTACTGGCCCTTTCTCCATCTCCTTTACTCACCCTCCACTTCTGTTTGATCTACAAATGTTAGAGCATCCTGAGACCTCATCCTGGGGCCCCTTACTTCTGTATCTCTTACTCCTTGTGGCCCATGAGGTTCCATGCAGATCTTTATATAGCTTCTACAAGCACTCAAGGCTTGAGGCGACAGGATTTACTTCTTGATCTCAGGATGGTAAGGGGAGGGGGAGGAGTTACCAGTTTCTTCTACTTAGCAGGGACCCAGAATTAACAGAGGTTTCATCCAGAAACCTGTCTCTGGCAAGGAAAGGTGAATCACACACCAGTCTTCAAGGCTTCTGCTCACAGCGTAATGGCCAAAGCTCATTACACGGCTCCAGCCTAACCCTGGGCAGGAAGCTCAGATTTCTGTGTGCCCAGAAGGAGAGGAGAACCAGATGCCAGAGACACACTAATGGCCCCCACACAACATGGTTTCAAATGCATTATATAATTTTATATATATCTGTACGGAGAGAGATATCTATATCTGTATCTATATAATCTTAGCTCTATAAAGTAGACAAAGGAGTTATATAGCATTGTACCAATAAGGAACTGATATGAGTTGAAGTTTGATCTATCAGCTACATTTCTCTGTTATTAAAGATCATGTGAGCCCCATTTCTTAACAGCCTTTTCATAATCTTTAGGTAAAAAGCACTTTGTAAGCTCTACCACTACATGAACTGTCATTGCATCCTCTGATTTTGGTCAGCATTCCACCAAGAAATAAGTAGAATAGGCCTCAGAGGGATGTCCTAACCTTTCCAAGTGCATTAGGAAGTATTTCCAAAGTTAAATTGCTGCTTCACTGGCAGCAGACAACATGCTCATCTGTCCTTTCTCGGTCACACTTATTTCACAGCTGTTAATTGCTGCAGCTTATTAAAGGCAGAATGACACGTGGGTTATTGCCTGGGTCATAACTGTGAATAGTTATCAGTGGGTTGGCCATTTGTGATAATATAAAGCATAACTGTGATGATACAGTTGTCCCCAAGTTCAGCTTACCTAACACGCCACCTTGAAGGATGAGAGAAGTGTTCTAATGATCTCTAACAAGTGGAAGGCTCTTGGAGCCTGTAGATGAGAGCAAGCATTGCTTACTTTTGAGGAGAGATTTGGTACTGCCTGGAGGGGACATCACAAAGAGCATTTTCTCTCCTGTGCTCGCACAGGACGCTAGACCAACTTCTGTTCTTATTCCTCACGTTATTCCTAGTTAGTTTAATACTTGCTCTCCTGAATTGTAATTTCCCTGAGATCCAGGACTATGTCTTAGCCTTCTCTATATCCCAGCATAGTACTTAGGATGTGGTTAAGATTGTCTTTAGGTGTTTGTTAAATGACCTTATAAGTGGTTATGTTGCAAGGTAGGTAAGATATTTGTTTTACACAAATGTTTTACACAATAAACCCACTGTGAGACTAAG
This sequence comes from Camelus bactrianus, assembly GCF_048773025.1. Lineage (NCBI taxonomy): Eukaryota > Metazoa > Chordata > Mammalia > Artiodactyla > Camelidae > Camelus > Camelus bactrianus. The sequence goes on along the minus strand of NC_133550.1, from coordinate 35,024,495 downwards.
TAGGTGATGGGGGAACGGTGTTCTATGCCAGCGCATATAGCACTACTCATCAGATATAATCCCTCTCCCTGGTGGCTTTGTAGACAGATGGGTCCGTATGACTACTTCTGTCCAGAGAGCTGGGAGCAGAAGTGGTGTGTGTCCTTATGAAACCCTCCGAACTCCGCACCCATCAGCGTGTATCACTGAGTGACTACAGTAAGCTGACCTGCAATGGACGTGTAGCACACACAGGAAATAAACTTTTATCATAATAGTACTGGCCAATAGAAATAACATAATTTAAATTTTTTGTTAACAACATATGAAAAGTAAAAAACAGATGAAATTAATTAGAATGTTTATTTAATCCAGTAGATCTGAGTTATTATCAAAACACATAATCAGTATAGAAGTTAATGAGATACTTTACATTCTTTTTTCAGATTTCTAAGTCTTCAAAATCTAGTGTATATTTTCCGCAGATCTCTGTTGAACTAGCTACTAAGTGCTTAGTAGCTACCACATTGACAGTACAGGGCTAGCATTGTAAGTCACTGATATTTGGGGTTATTTGTTGCCACAGCATGACTTAGCCTATCCTGACTGATACGCCAGACATGGATTTTCTTGAGACATCCCAATGCAGTAAGTTTCCTAGGCTTAATACAGGGATCACAGGAGTTGATGCAGAGTAACCGAGAGCATCTTCCATCAGTGTTCACTTAATTGCAACACAGGCAACCTCTGAGGGAACGTGTGAAAATTTGTGCTTAGCTCTTCAGCTTTGGACCTCTCCTGGTTGTGGCCTAGTGGAGTGTTTGCTTAAGCATCTCATACATAAACTTAAACCATATTGAAAGCTTTGTGGTGGCAAGAAGATGAATTTTTCTGCCTAATAATTGTGTTGTAACAGGGAATCAATAATGTGAGAAAGCTACTTGTAGTCGAGACCCCAAGATGTTGACACATTAATTGAGGAACTGTTCATTCTCCATGACTATGTGCTTAGCACCATACTGGGTTCTGGGATACAGCTGTGGGGAGGCTGTACGATTTGCCGGAGACAACAGTGAAATACATAATTACAGAATTAATCGAGATGTAATGTGTATTGGTTTTATATTGCTGCCTAAGAGATTAACTCAAACTTAGAGGCTTAAAACAGCCCGTGTTTATGATCTGTTAGTTTTTCTGTGGATCAGAAGTCTGGGTACAACTCAGATTCCAGTCAGGATCCCACAAGGTTGCCATCAGGGTGTCAGCCGGGCTGCATTCCTTTCTGGAGTTCAAGGTCCTTTCACATGGTTATTGGCAGGATTTATTTCCTTGTGGTTGTCAGACTGAGGTCCCCATCTCCTTGCTGGCTGTCAGTCAGGGGCTGCTCTCAGCTCTTAGAGGCTGCTCATGACTCCTTGCCCTCACAGACCCTCTCACAACAGGGTAGCTTACTTCTTCCAAGGCAGTGGGAAAATCTCTCTGACCTCAAGGCTCTCTTTTAAGGTTTTACCTGATTGGTTCAGGCCAATCCAGGATCATCTTTTTTATTAAATCAGATGAGCATAGATTAGTGTCCCAGTTATAGGAATGACATCCCCTCATTTTCATAGGTTCTTCCGACACTGAAGGAGAAGTGGTTACTCAGGATGTGTACTCTGGTAGGGTAGGGAATCTTGGGGGCTGTCCTAGAATTCTGATTGCCACTTAACTTGCAACCTGAGGGAGCAGGAATTTATCAGGCAGAAAGAACAGCCTATAAGAAAACCCCAAGACCATCAGGAGTTTGGTGATTTGGAAAGAAGAAGAAATGAGGCCTACATGACTGACACCCAGAGAAAGGAAAAATGGTACAAGATAAAGGAGCGGCCAGATCACGCACTGGCCACTTTGGTGATTTTCCAGAGAACCATTCGAAACCGTGGATCACAGTGCGGTTTTAAAATGTCTTTGATGTCACTGAGAATACACAAGGCAAGAATGGAATTGGAGGGAGCCCAGCTTCGAGACTTCAGGGAGCTCAGTGATGGAGACTTGAAGGAGGATGGCGGTGGTGGAGATGGAGAGAGGTGGACAGATTTGTGAGAAGTGTAGGAGGTAGGATTAGTGAGACACAGTGACTGACTGGGGGCTAAGGAAAATAACTCAAAGGTGACTGCTGAACGTGAGCGACAGAGTGGATGGTTGTGCCATTTCCTGAACCTGGGGACACTGAGGAGAAAAGCAGTTTTTCCAGAGAAGTGGACCTGTTGAAGGCACCTTGAGTCTGATGTGCCAATGAGACAGCCAAGGGTAGATGTCATGTTGGCCACTGGCGTTGCTGATCTGGAACTTGGAAAAGGGGTCTGAGCCAAAGATGAGGCTCTGGGAGACATCGGTGACAGGTGGCATCTGAAGCCATTGGGCTGAATGCAGTCATCCAGAGAGAATGGGTGGAATAAGACTAAAGCCTGTGTGGAGTCCTGGGGGAACCCCACTTAACGATCTGCCAAGGAGGATGACTGGCCATTTCACATACCTATTTTCTGTCGCTGGGGCTAATGTCACCTTCAAGGAATGAGCGTTGTGACCACTTAGGAAAACTCAGGACCTCAGAGACTCTTCTCCACCAAGGCACATTAAATGTGTGTGTATACGTGTGTAAGAGAGAGTGTATGTTCATGTCTGTGTGTGTCCATGTACATGAGTTGTGGAGAGAGAATTGCATCAGAATCCGCTGAAGAGCTTTTTTGAAATTCTGATGAGGGCAAAGGGAATCAAGGAGAAACACCCAAATAAGTCTTTTTAGGAGACATATGCCCTCATTTTCAGAGAAAACCGAAGCTCTGAAAAATGCAAGTCATTTGCCCAGTGACATATAGCTGAGTAGACGGCAGCCCCGCTGACAGGAGTTGAAATTGCTTAATGATTACTTTGAGCCCTTTAGCCCTCCAGAAATGTACATTTCTCCATCAGTTACAGAGACTAGATTCCAGAGCCACCAGAAAATTCTAGCATCAGCTGTGAGTTAGCAGAAGGTTCACCGAGCATTCAGTAACTATGGGAGAAAGATGGAAATTCTTACTTACTGAACCACCTTTGATACAACCATGTCCGCTTCAGAACAAGCTTGCAAGGTGGGTTATTGTCCTCATTTTACAAATGACAAAACTGAGGCTCATGAATTAAAGTGTTTTGCCCAGAAACACACTGGGAGTGAGTGCAGAACCAGGCTTCAAATTTGTTTTTACCACTGGCCTTCCATTCATTTTAGGATATTTAGAGGCAACTGTATGCACTGTACCCTGGATTTCAATATGTAACTATTTTTCCAAAAAAAAAAAAAAATGACAATAGAATTGAATCCACAAGAAAATACATTCACATGAGCTTTGTTTTCCTCTTGTGAAGCAGCAGTTCTGAAGCCCAGCTGTCTTGGCGAGAATCTGGGCTACCTCCTTATTTGCTGTGTGATCTCGGCCAAGATGCTGACCTCTCTGTGCTTTTGTTCCTCATCTGCAGTAAATCAGGATAATGATGATGCCTGCCTCATAGGGTTGGTGTGAAGATTAGATTATTAAATGTATGTAAAGCCCTACCACGCTATCTAGCATGCAGTAGCACCGTGCAACTCCTACCACCTGTTCCACTACTACTTGTTTTCTCCAAGAGGCTTATCTGAGTTCCCAGTTGGCGATGAATCTCTTTTTGCCCCAGAATGTTCAGGGTCTGCTTTATTCTTCTAACAGCATAGTTATGAAAAAGTGAAATCCAGGTAGTTGCCTGAGGGGGTATAGAACAGAGGCAAGTAGCTACCCTGATTTGACCCTTTGTACCAAATGCGCTAAAACTTCAAGCATATTTATGGCTCCGGCCCTCTGCCTTTGACACTTCTCCCTGCCTGGAAGGCTCTCTCCCTGGGTAATAGAATGGCCTTCTTCCCCATTTCTTTACATTTCGGTTCAAATGTCACCTAATCTGAAGGCCTGTCCACAGCCTTCTGTCTAAAATATCATCTCCTCCCCATCAGTCCTTTTATTTCCCTGCCCTTTTTATTCTTCTTCAAAGCGCACGGTCAGAAATACTGTGTGTCTGTTTTTAAGAGTTGTGTCCCCAGTAGAGCTTGAGCTCCATGAGGCGGAGATTTGGTTGGTCTGTTTTGTTCACAGCCGTACTCCCAGCACGTAGGAAGGTCCCCGGCACATAGTAGGCCCTCAGTGGAGGTTTGCGGACTATCTGAACAGGTGAGTGAGTGAGTGCCAAGTTACAGTTCACTTGATGAGCCGCACGGTCATCTGCAGAGACCACCGTGATTTTCAGGTGCTCTTCTGCTGAACAAGTTTAGAACAAACTGAATGGTTCCAGTCCCTCCTGAGCAGGTGAGGAAACCAAGGGCAGAGAGGGGAAGGCCAGGCTCCAAAGAAGAGACAGAAACGGGGCCAGGCCTGGGCAGTTTTTGACACTCTTTCACAGGCTGTTCCAATCTGTGCCTCAAAGTAGCCCTAGAAGTTGGCTGCACCAGGGATCATGTTGTGTCTGTGTGGTCAGTGGAGAAATTCATAGAGAAGTGAGGGAACTTACCCAAGCTCACAAGGGAAAACTGTGACAGGACCTGACACAGGAGATTTTTTGTTTTAATTGAAGTGCAGTCAATTACAATGTGTCAACTTTTGGTGTACAATACACTGTCCCAGACATGCATATACATATATATACATTTTTCATATTCTTTTTCATTAAAGGTTATTACAAGATAGTGAACATAGTTCCCCGTGCTATACAGAAGAAACTTCTTTTAAAAATCTATTTTTATATATAGTATAAAACATTTGTAAATCTCAAACTCAATTTATCCCTTCCCACCCCTTTCCCCGGTAACCATAAGATTGTTTATGATGTCTGCAAGTCTCTCTGTTTTGTAGATGAGTTCATAGTGTCCTTTTATTTTTTCTTTAGATTCCACATATGAGTGATATCACATGGTATTTTTCTTTCTCTTTCTGGCTTATTTCACTTAGAATGACGATCTCCTGGTCCATTCATGTTGCTTCAAGTGGCATTATTTTATTCTTTTCTATGGCTGAGTAGTATATTCCATTGTATAAATATACCACAACTTCTTTATCCAGTCATCTGTCGATGGACATTTAGGTTGTTTCCATGTCTTGGCTATTGTATCTAGTGCTGCTATGAACACTGGGGTGCATGTGTCTTTTTGAATTAGAGTTCCCTCCAGACATATACCTAGAAGTGGCATTGTTGGATCATATGATAGGTCTATTTTTATTTTTTTGAGAAGCCTTCATACTGTTTTCTATAATAGCTTTTACCAAACTACATTCCGCAGCAGTGTAGGAGGGTTCCCTCCTTTTCTCCACACCCTCACCAGCATTTATCATTCATGGACTTTTGAATGATGGCCATTCTGACTGGTGTGAGGTGATACCTCATTGTGGTTTTGATTTGCATTTCTCTGATAATTTGTGATATTGAGCATCTTTTCATGTGCTTATTGGCCATTTGTATGTCTTCATTGGAGAACTGCTTGTTTAGGTCTTCTGCCCATTTTTGGATTGGGTTGTTTGTTTGTCATATGTTGTATGAGCTGTTTGTATGTTCTGGAAATTAAGCCTTTGTCAGTTGCATCATTTGTGAATGTTTTCTCTCATTCCATAGGTTGTCATTTTGTTTTGTTTATGGTTTCCTTTGCTGTGCAAAAGCTTATAAGCTTAATTAGGTCCCACTTGTTTCTTTTTGCTTTTATTTCTATTGCCTGGGTAGACTGTCCTAGGAGAACATTGCTAAGATTTATGTCAGAGGATGTTTTGTGTGTGTTTTCTTCTAGGACATTTATCGTGTCTTGTCTTACATTTAAGTCTTTAAGCCATTTTGAGTTTATTTTTGTGTGTGGTGTGAGGGAGTGTTCTAACTTCATTGATTTACATGCTGCTGTCCAGTTTTCCCAACACCACTTGCTGAAGAGACTGTCTTTTCTCCACTGTATAGTCTTGCCTCCTTTGTCAAAGATTAATTGACCATAGGTCTGTGGATTTACTCCTGGGCTCTCTATTCTGTTCCACTGATCCATATGTCTGTTTTTATGTGGCCCAGGAGATCTTTGCACCACACAGCAGCACATGGTTGGCTGGTGGCCAGTGATCACCTAACAGGTCAAATCAAGGAGACTTCTAGAAAGTATCTAAGCCCTGGTCTCCTTTAGTCTTCTGTGCCCTAACGAAGTTCTAGCTCTTTTAAGACAGTTTTCTTCAAGGTTGAAAAAGGATTGGAGATCGTCTTTTTAACTTTGACAGCCTCTTCCAGGGCCCTGCAATGCTTGGGGTAACCTGGACTGACCCAAGGGGACTATTTCTAAATAGACCTCTGTTGCATCCCCCCTTTCCTGCTCACCCATTCCCTGTCCCTATTAGGCACAAATGTAACCCCAGGGTGCACTTTGTGTCTTAGAGGAAACAAGAATCAAATGAGCTTGCAAGTGAGAGAGAGGCAGCTTCCTTCAAGCCAGGCGTGTTCCTCTCCATGGACGTCAGATCTCAGATGTGGCTGCCTCTCCCAGTCCCTCCAAGTAAACACCTCTCCCTTCCTCATGTTCCATCACTATACTGTCATGGCCCAAATGTGCAAACCAGGTAGGAAGAAAGAAATCTTGATCCTCAATCAAAGCTTTAACTTGTAAACATATTTTCAAATACCTTAACGAACCACGTAACTTTCTCGTTACCATTTAAAGAGCATTTTGAGTGCACAAGGGACTAGCTAAGTATGCTGCATACATTAAACCTTGTAGTCCTCAGAAAAACTCTGAAGGAAGTGGTGCTGCTGTTCCCATTTCACAGGTGAGAGAATTGAGGCTTTATAGAGATTAAATAACTTGTCCAAGGTCACCAGCTACTAATAGCAGATTGGCACTTGAACCCTAAGTCCAAAGCTGGTACTTTTAAACACTACCCTATGTGCTTTCTCTGTTTCTCTTCATTGTCCAAAGAAAAGGTTGCATATCCTCATTTATCTCTTATTTTGTAATTTTGCTGAAATCCACATGTACTTATTTTATCTCCATGACTAGGGTACGAGTGTCTCATGGGCAGGAATGGACTCATTTCTGATATAGCCCAAGACACATCAGAGCCAGTTGCCTTATTATAACACAAATGACCCTCTCCCATCACAGGCAGGTGTTTAATACACATGCAGTAAATATTTGATAAATAAATGATTAACCAAATCCTTTTAAATTGCTTTTTCCTTCCTCCTGCTACCTTTTAAAAAGTGCCACCATCCTGTTTCAATAACCCAATTATTGAAAATGGCCCTGAAGTGAAAATAGATTGAAAAAAATTTCCCAGAATGAGGTTTCTACAGCAAACATGATTCCTACTACATTTCCTTTATGCAGACTCACACATCATCCATGTGTGACTGTTCACAATCATGAGCTCATTCAGACAAACATCATAGGTTTGAAACAAAACTCAAAATAGCAGTGAGATTTTCTTTGAAATCAGAGATATGTGTGTAACGAGGACCTGGAGGGGAAGGAAAGGCCCATTTGCATGTCCACCTCGGGAATTCCGGAAGTTGCCAGGAGTTTTTGTTGCCTGAGCATTGTTGGGAGAAGCGTGGAGAGCTGCAGCCTGGGGCTGGCAACCTCAGGCACAGAGTGGAGACCTGAGCTGCTTCTGAGCTCTTAACAAGGTGCTCTGAGAGGGCCGACAGCTGTCCCCAGCGTGGAGCGGAGGAGTCTCGTGTGGGCTCCGTTCTTTGCTGCTGGTGGCAGGGCAGTATGCTTGGGAGACATGGCTTGGTACCTGCGTGCCCTTGTTGAACTCAGTTCTGACTTGGGAGAGGCAGCAGGAACATGGAAGTTCCCAGCTTCCCTTCAGGGAACAAGCCAAACACTGTGGAAACAACTTCGTCTCAGCTCTGCATCAGCACTGGGGCCAGGGCAATGGCACTGTCAGCAGGCGAAGGGAGGGCAGCCACAGCAGCGAGGATGGACAAGGGGTACCCGCTGATGAGGCCAGCTCCAGGCACCAGCCCAGGAGCAGCTGCGGGCGGGTTACCTGAGCTGCCCCTGGCTTATATGACACAGCTCGGCACTTCATCCTTCTAGAAACCCATTCCTCCTGGCTTCTGCTTTATCTCTCTCCTTGGTTCTCACCTCTTCCTCTGATGGCTCCTTCTCAGTCCCTCGGACGACTGCTTTCCCCTCTTCTAAATCTCTGAATGTCAGTGTGCCCTGACCTCAGTCCTTACCGCTTCCTGCGCTCTTTCCTTAGGTGGTCTCTTCAGGGTCTGTGCTTTTCAGTGTCAGCTACATGCCTGCAGTTCTCAGTAAGTCCCGCCCGGTGAGAGCCAGGCTCACATATCCATTGGTTCTGCTGCTCACTTCTGTGTAACTGTTGCCCGGGTACATGGAACACGCACATCCTTAAGTAAACAACCATCTTCTCTACATCAGTGTGTGGTACCAACAGTCCAGTGTCCCAGGCAAAACAACCTGCACATTATTCTAGACACTCGATTTTTTTTCCCCATTTTCCTCAATGGATCAATCCCCAGTCCTTTCAAATTGACCTCCAGATAGATCTAGAGTCTGTCCATTTCTCTCCTTCTTGCCACATCCACCTTTCAGCCACCAATCGTCTCCCCTGGCCTCCTGTAATAACTGTCCTATTGCACTTGTCAGTCCTGTGCTCCCTCTGGGACACTCTCCACAGAGCTTTCAAGGTTTACTTTCTAAAACAAGTGATGCCATCACCACTCTGCCTTTAACCCATTGGTAACTTCCAGTTGACCTTAGGGAAGAAAATCCAGACTCCTTACCACATTGAACCTGCCTGGCGGCATCCGTCCCATCTCTGCCCTTCAGCCTGTATCAGATATTCTCTCTACCTCAGGCTCTATAGTGTCCAGTCAGCCGAGCCCTCAGTTCCTGGGATGGTCGCAGGGTCTTCATATTTGCTGTTCCCTCTGCTTGGAGTGCCTTTCACTTGGCTTTTCCGATGGCTGACATCTTCTTGCCTTTTGGATCTCAGCTTAGATATTACACCTACAGAGATCAAACAGCTGCTCTAAAGCAAGTTCTTCTGTCCCACAGCACTATCTTCTTGCCGTTTTTTCTGCTTTTCATTATTTTAAATCATATGTTTATTTGTGGTTTAATGTCTGTCTCCAGCTCCTGTAATTTATCCAAGCACCCAGTGGTGTCCCTGATACGTAGTAGTCACTTACTGAGCATCTGTTCAATGTTGTCGAACGAATGAATGGCCTTGGAGGGACATGTAGCGGCCGTGGAGGGACAGGAGGTGGGAATTGGGGACTTGACTCTCAGTGTTTCTTTTGGTTTAGCCTTGTAGTCAAAGACTGGAAAAATCATTCTTGGTTGTAAATTCCTTGGTTGTAAGTAACTAGGAGTGCTGTGTTCTTCCCACCACAGCCGCTGTGATGTGTCCTTCTTAGAGATAATGATGATAAACCTGTTTTGGGGATGTACTCTGAGTACCTTACCTGTATTATGCCATTTATTACACTTCAGTAGCTAGAGATCGCTGTCATTTCCCACTTTATAGGTGAACAGACTGCAGCACAGAGAGGTTCAATAGCATGCCCAAGATCACAGAGCTGGTAAGAGGCAGACATATGAATATGTGCATTTGGACATCAGAGTCTGCGTTCCTAGCTAACCTCTGTGGTCCAGCTACCCACGTGACTCTGTACCTGTACTCTCGCCCAGAGTGACCTCATCCATCTCCATGGATTTAGGTGTTTTTTGTTTTTGTTTTTGAAGGAGAAGTAATTAAGGTTTACTTATTTGTTTTTGGAGGAGGTACTGGGGATGGATTTAAATACTGTCTACATCCTGGCCACATTTACTTTGTATCTCTGGCCCAGACTGCTCCCCAGAGCTCCAGAGTCATTTATCTAGCACAGGACGTCTTCTCACAGGCGTTGTGAACTTAACATTTCCAAAACTGAGTTCATGACCTACCCTCATGCCCCTGCTCCCAAACCCATTTCTCCCCCAGTGTCCTCCTGTCAGCAGTGATTTTGGGAAGCATGAGATGTAGAGATGTGCACATCTACATGTCTTTGAGAGTTGGATTGCTTGGATTACATAATGGCATGTTGTTTCTTTTTTTCCTTACTGTTGTCTTAATCTAACTGTCAAGACAAGGACCACGATTTCTATATCTTTGTATTCCTAGCATCTGTACCTGGAAGGTGTTCAATGTGTTCCTGTTGAATGAATGAGAAAGAGGGAACATTTTCTATGAATCTTACCTATTTCTGCTCCAGGTGTTTTCCATGCTGCTTCTTAATTTCTCCAGCCATCCTTCTAAGGAGATTTTCCAAACTCTTGTTAACGGTCATTTTTCTTCTCCCCAAGGTTCTAACCAAAGGGATTTTTTTTATTGCAATATATTATTGAAACAACTCTGTGTTTCAAAAAATTATTTTCTTTTCTCTTCACTTTGGCACTTTCACACTTGGATTTATGTGGAAAGCAATACTTAATAACAGGGAAAAACCCATTTAGACACAGTAGCCTAATCATTCAGTGCTAGAGAAAAGGGTGATACATGAGCCATGTAATTAACAATCATCTGTTTCACATTTATTTTTCTGGGCTGAAGTCCAGTTTCTCCTTGAAAAACAGAATATGAGTAACAAGCCGCATACACACACAGACCCAGGCATGCGTGTGCACATGTGCGTACACATATAGGACACACGAATAGACATTCATTAACATTCAAGGGAATTCAGTTAACATTTGTCTCAAGATTATCAAGGTAATCTTAAAGAGGTTACCTTCCCCACTTTGATTTTATTACTTTGTTTTCTAAAATATGAAATTCTTTTCAGATTAGTCTGTATAAACTGATAAACAATTCAGAGATTGTGTGTTGTCAACACACATAAAAGCCATGGATTTATTTAAACCTCAGAGTTTATTAGATGAAATTGACAAGGGATTCAAGGGATGTGTGTGTAGACTCAGCTTTAGTCTGGTATAAACTTTCAGTTTGGCTACAGGAGACTCCCTTGACCAAATCTCTTTCCTCCTTTAAGACACTGACAGAAACTTCTCTTACAAGTTTGGGAATAAAATGAGGTAATGTGTAAAAGTGCTTCTAAAATTATGAAACACTTAAAAATTATAGTAAAGTGGTGGTTTTATAGTTATTATTGTCATCAAAGTAATAAGAACAGTGAAGTTATTTTAATCATGCTGAATGAATCAAAACAGTTGCTCTTTTATACAGAAAACGGGTGGGATACCACGTTAGAAGTTTAGTTGACTCAGAACGTGTTCAGGTAATGAACTTGGCTTTTCCACACACAGAATGTGGCACTTCAAAAGGTGTCCTGAGTGGAATATATTGTATTCTTAATGTTTTCATAGTCCATGGGAAATCTACAGAATGACTATTTTTGCAGTAGACTATATATTTTCTGCTCTACATCAACGTTTGGTTGATTCTGTGAATCAATCACATTCCCATTTTGTCTTTATTGTGCAGTTTTTCTCTCATAAGAAAATGAGAGAGGAAACAACAGGGAGTGAGAACCCTTTCAGGAAGCTGGGTGAATTTAAAGAATTCCCAGTATCTCAAGGGAACTTCCCAAGTGAGGAAGCCATGAAACTTTCCTGGACTCTGAAATGTATCTTGAGTATAAACATAAAAGCCTATTTTTAGGAAATGTAGTCTTTCTTCTGCTTTCTAACTTGGAAAACTGTATTATATATTGAAAAGCAAGTGTTAGTCTTTCCCAAAGCACAAAAATGCTCCACTGGTAAGCTTGGAGACCATCTCAGGCCAAGGCACCAGCGCACCTGCAGACGTGGAGGGGGCACAATGGAGGGTATGTGTGTGCTGTGCTTCTGTGTGTTCTGTCTGGTCATCGCCACCTATGAGCTCATTCACATTCCCGGCTACTTGGCTCTCAGCACCCGGTGCAGAGAGGACTGAATGTAATAGGTGGCTGAACAGAAAACTACACATTGCATCTTCAGTGGCTCCCAGCTTGCTCGTTCCCTGGGTGGGCACCTTATTTGCACTGATTTGCAGTAACCAGTTATGTTGGCTCCAAAAATCCCTTCATCTTCAGTCACTGCCTGTTTCACAGGACTCCTGAGAGCTTTCACCTGGGTCAGGACTGACTGTTCCTATTTTATTGGACAAACACTGGTTGAGGGCTCCCTCTGCAGCAGGCCCTGTGCGCGGCCCAAAGGATTCAACCATGAATAACAGAAACATTCCTTGTCCTTGGGGGACTTAGACACAGGGGTCTGCTTGTCCTAAGCTGAAAGATAAAGCCTTATTTCAGTGTGAACTGCTAGAAAGTTTGATTTTTCTAACTACTGTCAGAGGGTACCCCCTACCATTGTGGATTTGGGCTCTGGCCTCCTCCCCCTGGGAAATTCAGCATCACCAGGGTAGCTGAGAACATTGTAGTTGATACAAGTTTGATCTTCATAATATCTTGAGGAGTTCTTAGGAATTAAATACAATATTTATAAGCCCAGGAAGAAGACCCTGAATGAAAATATGAGAAATGAATTATAATTGTGCTTCGCCTGCAACATGAAAACAATTCCCTGCAACGCAGATCTCCCCCAGCTAAAGCAGGAGGTTGAGCTATTTTTGTCAGATGTATGAAAATATTGCCTTGATTATCAACACTATTATAAGGAGAGTTCAGCCACAAAGGCCTAAAACATCGTAAACTACAAATTTTTAAATTGATATTCTTCAACTGTAAAAATGTAAATGGTATGCAGTTCAGACCGACCCTGTGGGAGATAGATATGGATAAATAATTGGCCATTTTGCTAATTTAAGTGGCTCTGGTTTACTGTTTTCTCATTTTTCTTCTACTTCCTCCTACAACCCAGTCCTCCCCAACCCCGGGAAAACAACTTCCAAAGGAAATCTCTTCACTGGAGATGTGCCTGCAGCCAGAGGCACAGACCAAAACCTGTTGGGTGGTTAACAGAGTGTGAAGTCCTAGTTTTGCTTCTTTGTCTAAGTTCTGTGTTGATGAAAAGCCCCAGAGGAGGCAAAGATTTGGTGCCAAAGAACGTAGTCCTTTGAAACAGCCCCGCCTGCTGCTGACCCAGATTTAAGGCTCACTTCTCTAGGTCCCTTCATCTGCACCACCACCAACTTCTGCTTTTGCCTGGATGACGGAGAGCAGCTCCCTTTCTCTCTGCTTTTGCTGCAACTCTCTCTTATACTTTATCCTCCATGCAGCAGCCACAGTGATCTTTGAAAACCTACATCAAAATGACTTCCCCATGTTCCCAGAATAAAGTCCAGCCATCTTGGTGGGGCCTGTGAAGCACTGTCCATGCTGACAACTCCTGCTCACCTTTCCAGCCTCTTCTCATACCAGTCTCCATGATTAATACTCACCAACCACTCTCCTCTCCTTCCTGGCCCTCAGACAGGGACATACCCAGCTATTTCCCAACCTGGGACCTTTGCATCTAGAATATTCATCCGATGCTCTTTACCCAACTGGCTCCTTCTTTATATCTCAGCTCACAGGTCCCCTCCTCAGAGAGGACTTTGCTTTAACCTTTGCCCAAAGGAATGGTGCCCCGTCCCAACTCTTTCTCCCATGACTTGGTGCTTATCTTCAGAACACTCATCACTCTCTGAATCTATCCCTCTCTTTTTAACTTGTTTTTGCCTATCTCCTTTTTGGTGTGTTTTTGCAGAATGTAAATGCCATTCATATCTCTTTCGTTCCCAGCTGGTTCTCCAGTGCCTGGCACACAGTGCTGTACTTGTTAAATGGATATATGGACACATAAGGACCCAGATTCTTGCTGGAGGATGCCCCAAATCTTAAACTCTGTACAAGTTCATGTGTTCTAATTTCCAACTCAATTTAAACCATAGGAGACTTGGATATACTTTTCAATTTAGTTTGTTTTTTTCTGTTTCAGTCCTCTCTAATAAATAGTGACATTATCTTTGTGAAGTTGCATGCCCCATGGGAAGTGCTTGGAAGATATGCAGAACAAATGAATGTAAGAATGCCTTTCAGGTAGGTGTGAAAGTGTCTCCCCTCCCCGTGCCCTCCGCTGCTCGCTGCTCGTGTACTCCTCTCTCCAAACAACCGGAACTGAAGTGCAGACTGGAACAGTATTAGAGAAGAAAATCCTTTGAAAGTTTAAGAAATGCAATAAGTCTTCCTGGCTAATAATGACTTCATGGCTTTTTGTGAAAATGTCTGGCTAATTCAGTCCTTAGGTAGGTAGTTCAAGTGCCTGTGAGAAAGAAATATTTTCTAAGTGGCATTTTCATTTCCAAAGTGCCATTTTTAGAAACCCTGTGTACTGCTTCTTTGAACAGCCAGACCCCAGGATGAGTGGTGTGGGTCCTTACCTACTGGTCCCTTCCAGAAAAAAATTAAAATCTGCTTCCAGTGAAATAAGTTAAAGAAATTTCAGGAAAATGTGATCTTATTTTTAAAATAACCTTTTTTTAAAAATTTTAAAAGTCAGGTCATTAAATTCTGTGCAAACACAAGCATTGATATTTATTCTGAGGGGAACAGGAATAGTTTACATGGATGGCTTAGTGATTTAAAAGGATGTGTCTTCCTTCATCTCATGGTGAATATTCTTATTTTCCCTATAGACTAAGGAAAGGTGATCATTTGCTAGGTGGAAATGAAATAAAGTATTAAACCTCAGATTATAAATGCCAAGATATGTGGGAATAATGGAGTCTCTTAAAGGAGGTGAAGGGATTTAGTACCAAGGATAGTTCCAAAGAGACTAAAGAATTAAATACTTTTGGTTCACAATTTGCCAATAAGACCACATCAGAGGACAGAAATTAAGCAAACTGGTGCCAGTTCTAAAATATACCTCTTAGTGAACTGGGGAAAGTTATCGAGACAGAGAAACATCTATATTCTTATAAATGAAGAGGAGCTAGGGACCCATTTAGAGAGGGGCAGTTTCCATTCATAGACCTGTAATACATCTGCCTGGTGCATCTCATGTTCTTTGTTGATTGGTCTTTCCTAATACCAACTCAAAATAGAGGCTGGGATTTCTAGCATCCATTTGCCTTAAGGCAAAACTCTCAAAGGACAAACATAGTTCTAAGCTTTTGATTTATTTTTGTATTTTAAATAAAATTACCAAGGATATCATGGAACCCAAGGATTTTTTTTAATTGTATATAATTTTTAAAAGATTTCAAAAATTATTTTATAAAATTATATATATATATACACAAAATTTTATATATATATAAAATCTCCACCAGGAGAGAAGGAATAGCAGTTTTGTTTCTTGTTACACTGTATTTATAATTAATCACAGCCAATTATTTATCAATGTGGATTATTACTATATCACACATAGGGACCAAAAAGGAAAGAAATCTATGCTTAGACAGTCATATATCAGACCAACATCTATAGCCAACAGAGCTAAAAAGTCTGCCTTTTGATAAAAGTAAGGTAGTGAATCCTAGTGAAACTGACACTCCCCTCGCCAGTAGCAATCTCACCAGTCTTCTGCCGGGACACACTTCTTGAGCAAAGAAGCCAAGCAGATTGTGGAAACTTGGGCTGTGTGAATGCACAGCAAGTTCCCCTAGTACCTGGAAGCATTCGTCTCTGAAGGACCTGGCTGTATCATAGGTGGCACCTCTGAACACTCATTACGTAGCAGAGAAGTGCTGCCTGCAAGCAGCGTAAGAGAAGTTCAGAGAATGTGATCCAGGCAATAAAATGAAAAGCCTTATTACTGTGAATAGTCATCTTTTTCTTAAATGTAGGAATTCTTGCAGGATAATATTTTAGGAGAAAATACTGTTAATGTGTGGGCACTAATTGGCCTCGTTAATGTTGATGTGATTTTACCTAAGCATACTTTCGCTTGATGCGACCTGATGCATTTAAAATTTATGCTATCATTTTGTCCACTGTTTCAGACAAATAATTCTAGCCTAAGGAGACTTATGTATTTCCAAAGGAGAAACTGCCCTGTTGTATCATTTCAACCAAATGTGCAAACATCAATTTGGCTGACTATTTAAATGCCTCTAAGAATCTTACCCGTCTTTATTATTTTCAGTAGACTGCACTTAAGAATCCCGGGTTTGGTCTCCTTGGATTTTTGTTTCTAACATGTTTAAAAGGAAGTTGAGGAATAGATTTCTTGTGGGAAATTGTCAATAAAACCTGCTTCTGCTAAATATATGTCCATGGATATATGCTGTTTTTAGAGCATTTTTAGGTGTACAAAAAAATGGAGTAGATAGTATAGAGTGTTCCCATATACCCCCTTCACCACACTTTAGTTTCCTTATTATTAATACCTTGCATTAGTGTGGTATACTTGGTACAATTGATGGACCAATATTGATAAATTATTACTATCTAAAGTCCAGGGGAAGGGTATAGCTCAGTGGTAGACTGCTTGCTTAGTATGCACAAGGTCCTGGGTTCCATCCCCAGTATCTCCATTAAAAAGTAAATAAATAAAGTCCATAGTTTAGTCTCTCTGTCTTGTGCAATTCTATGGGTTTTGACAGAAGTTATGTATCCCCCCCTTATGGTATCATGCAGAATAGTTTCACTGCCCTTAAAAACCCCCTCTGCTCCATTTACCTATCCCTTCTCCCCCCATCCCGAACCCCTGGCAGCCACCGATCTTTTTATTGTCTCTCTAATTCTGTCTTTTACAAACATGGGATATGTTTTTAAGTTTTCACAGATATGCAATAAGTTTTGGTGTATAAACTTCCCATTTTCTCGAACTGAGATAGCTCAGTAACAGTTCAGAATACATACAGACTGTATCAGCTTCATTACTCCCCCATTGGTTGAAGCCCAAACTATGGAAATGGAGATTGCATTTTAATAAAGCATCTGATGCATGTGCTGTCCATTCACACTACACCCAGAATTTGCATCTGTAATACTTTTTAAAATGCGTGTTACCGAAGTACAATAGATCCTTAATAAGTCTGATTTAAAAAAAATTTTTTTCCAGAACTCCTTGGTTTACCTCTTGAATTCACCAGTATAGGGGTCACTGGTTAGGCAGTATGCTCTAGTGTGGTTATTTGCAGCAAGATGTTGATGTTTATTTGTTAGTGTCCTTCCCATACTGGTTATAAATTATGCATATTTTTATGTTACCCTTGCCTATATCAGGTGAGAGAAGCATTCTAAAAACTTAAAGTGCTATATAAGTATTAGTTAGTATAATCACATGCCCATTAAATTATGTATGTAGCAGGCTGGCAATCCATTTCTGCATCCCTGAAAAAAAAAAAGCTGACCTCAGCTGAATTCAGACAAATACCAGTTGCTCCAAATTATTGCTCTGCACAGGTTTTGGTAGGTGAGGAGCAACCATTAAAAAATTACTGTAACTAGGAGGGGAAGAAATATCAATGGAAATTTATTTCATAAGATTTCATGACTCAAAAATGCATGCCCTACGTTCCCACTGCATTTCTCACTGTTAATCTCTTTTTAGTTTTTTCTTCTTCACCTCTTACAGGCTTCTATCTTCAATCTCCTTTCCTTCCTTGCTAGTTCAAACTGTAACTGACGATGGGTTTTCTTCTCGACTGGCTTCATTTTTGCTGTTCTTCCAGGAGAAAAATCTATTACCTGCCCCGCCGGTACAAGTTCATGAGCAGGTTAGTAGCATGCTCTGTCATGATGGTGTTTGTGTCAGCCGTTGGCCTGTGTGCTCCAACAGTGACAAGGAATACAGGCTGGGGAAGCTGGGCCTTTGCCACGTGGGAAACCTGGCTGCCACGCCAAATAGAGCTTTTTCAGGATAGCCTGAAGCAAAAAAACAAAGGTGGCACTGTTTCTCTTAGAGTCTTCCTTGTGACTGCTCCTTACTGAGGAGACAGAATTTATCTACAGGTGTGTTGAGGCTGGCTTTGGAGTTTTTTTCCTCCATTCTTTTCTATTAGATAAATTACCAGAAAGCCCAGCTGTTTAGAAAGCATCTTTGGTCTGAATGTTATTTTTTTCCCACACAAATTCCTCCCCCCATTCACTGTGTGTAACTGCAAATCTTGAAGTGCAGACAGTCACCTCAAAAAAGCAAGTGGCTTCTCAGCCCCCCATGTGCAGGGGCCTCCTAAGTTAGTAGTATTTTGTTAATAAAGTATGCAGGTGTGTTACCTTACTCAGAAGCCTTCCTACCCTCTTTTTTAACCCCACCTCCCCCCAAATCCTACTGGACGAAATTATCTTTACTGTCCTACGTAGCCTTCCTAAGCTTGTTTTTTGAGAAGCCATGGATGAAGGTGAGGCATTAGTGATGTCCTTGAATTTGATTCTGTGGTGATCATTGGCAGTCTAATTTCAAACTTCTAATTGGTCTTCTATAACCATTCACCCTGAGCTGAGCTGATAGTTAAACCTGGAAACCATTGCATTTGTCTAAACATCTTAAGAGTTGAGTTCTATGAGATTTAAGGCTCAAGTTCACTCTGTTCATGTGCTGTGCAGAAGGGTAAGAGTAGTTGATATACGCATGTGTACTCAACAAAGTATGGTGTGAGAATGAGCAGTAAAGGAAAGTAAGATGTGGTTTCCAAAAATTTCCTGGAGCAGCTTCCTTGTTAGCAATTCTTCTTTCATCAGGCAGTTGCCATGGCATTTGGATTTACCACAATTAGATTAGTCCCTTGGTCACATAATGACCTTCTGCAAAAATCTGATGGACACTTTAGCCTATTTCTGTAGTTCTCAGTAGTTCTCAGACTTTAGCCACCATGAGAATCACCTGGAGGGCTTCTTAAAGCACAGATTGCTGGGCCTGTGCTATAATCTGTGATGCAGATGTCCATCTCTCCATCTGGAAGGTATGGATGGCTCATCCAATTCTGTGTTTCCGGCACTAGCATGTAATAGGTGGGGTGAATGAATGAGTGAATCTCCATACACGTATGAGGATTTGCATAGGGAAAAGGGAGGTGACAAAGAAAAGCATAGGAAAACCAGGACTGCCTAAAGTGTCGGACAGACTGGGGACTGAAACATTTCCTCACACCATGGGGAAGAGTGAGCAATGAGGGCTTGGAAGAATATGGTGATAAAGGATCCATATAACGCAAGTGTTGGATGGGATGTAAGATGCCATCAAGTCCAATTATTCATCAGCTACTTAAACCTTGGCTATAGAATCAGCCAACCTGCATTTGAGCATCTCTGGAGAGAGGGAATTCCCAAACCCATCTGTGAACACCTGACTATTAGAAGGTTCTTCCTGAAAATAATCCATAATTTCTCTCTCTTTAGCTTTCACTACAAAACACTCAGGTTGTAGTTCTGCTCCCTAGATAGACAGAAAATAATCTACAGTAAAACAGCAAAGTATATGAGAAAGATTGAGAGATTTTAGGCAAAAGGACCTAGCACTTAGCAGGTATTTGGAAAATCAGAGATGGTGGTGGGAAGAAAGAGGTTTCCATACTAAGGGGTTGGGAGGTAAAAGAAGAAATTGGAACTCTTTGTAAATTAACAGCAATACAGGTGTGGTGAGAAAGATGATTTTTGTTGTAACAATTCTGTATTATAACTCACAGTAGGTCTTTGAGGTGTTGATGTCCTGAAGGCTTTTGAAACTGATGGCAAAGCAGATGAAGCTAGAGGTAAAGCTAGAGAATCCAGTTTGGGAGACAAAGCCATAGAGGTCATGACTGTAGCCAGGAGGGTGGATGAAATTTCCCAGGAATGATGTAGGGAGTGAAGAGAAGAGGACCAGAAGCAGTTCCTTGGAAAATCTGCTTTAAGGAGACAGGAAGATACGGGGAAGATGAAAAGGAACAATTTAAGAAGTAGGAGGGGAACTAAGGGAAGGCAGTGTCAAAGGCACGATGTGTGAGTTCCTGTAAGAAGAGGGGTTCTTCAGCTACTGGTGAAGGGTGAGAGATGACACTAGGCCTTGGGTCACCATGATAACCACCACACTAGTGGTCTCCGTGGAGTGGTGGTTCTCAGACTGCAGCATGCATCAGGATAGTCTGCAGGGCTTTCTCATACTCAGATTGCTGGGCCCCGCCCCGAGGTTTCTGAGGTGAGGCTCAGGAGTTCTCTCTCTAGATCCCTCCATCAAGGTCCCAAGTGATATCGATGTTGCTTATTTGGGACTTGTACACTTTGGGAATGTTGACTACTGAGTAGACAGTAGTCAAATCAAATTACAGCTGGTGGAGAACGGACGAGGTCTGCTAGAGCAGGAGGACAGGCGGGGAGACTGTGAACACGCGAGCCAGCACATGTTCTCCGTGTGTATAGAAGGGAGGTAGTGAGTAAGAGCTTGGAAACCTTTGTTTCTTGAACTGGAAGAACAGCTGACTAAACACTTAACTGTTGGCCTGAAAAAGCTGATGCTACTCAAGTGCTTAAATCACAACCATAGAGGAACCTAGGCACTGGAAGGCAATGGAGACTCTGGGTCAAAATACAGGGAAAGAAACCCTAATTCTGGTTGTATGACGCACTGATTCAGATTCACCGCTTAAGATAAGCTTCACTGTTGACCACATAGAAATAAACTTGGGGCATCAGAGTGGTGGTGTAATTTTTCAAAGCCTGATGTCTGATGCAAATTTGTAAATGCAGTTTGTCAGAAAATTTTGTGTCTTTAACTCTTTGTTTCACCTCAGAACAGGCTGATTTAGATGTGGACTGTGTCTCTTTGTAGCCAGGTGTGACATTACAAACTGCATCTATAACTTGTCACCTTAGTTGTGTACCAGTAATAAGATGCTGACTTCCAGTATTCTAGAACTATCATGTTGTGCTAAATAGGGTTATTTAATTTAGCTTTTAGTTTCATTCATGTAAATATTTCACTTCATTAATCCACAAAAGCACCACTGAAACAAACCTATCTCCTTTGAGGATAAGAGAAATGAATTTAAAAATGTGAAGTGTCTGAGCAGGCAGAAAAATAAAGCATCATTTCACAAATGTCTTTATTTGTGAAACATTATGTGACACCATGAGGCACACTCATGTTGTTCAGATATGTATTTTTGGAGTAAATGCTCTTTTCATTCACATACCTGGTCTATTAAATGCTGCTTTGGCACTTATCTTTGGGCGGGCTTACAGGCATTAAAAGTTACCTATCCAGTAAAGAAAGGAAATTTATCATCTTCCTTCTGCCCTATTAATTTTTTTTTTTGGCCTTCACCAGATAGTACAGATACAGTCTGCAGAAGATGTGCTTACAAAGTAACAAATCTGATTACTGTAGATGGCTTGTAGCTGAAGTCTCATTAGCACTTATTTTTTCCCTCTGCTCCGCCATACGCATCCTGCCTGATGTGATCCTTCGCGATGCTCGGCAGAGGGGCTGCTGGACCCTGCTGCATTATACATTCAGTGCAGTCGCAGTCTTATCCGATGAGTATACAGCCAGAATACAAGACGGCTTGGATATTTCCATCCTCGTTTTAAAAATTAATACATGTAAATGTTCCAAAGCCTTTGGACTCTTCTATAACATATCTAGGCTGTGCCCCAATTAGTAGCCTTGTGACCTAAAAGAATGGCATTAGCTTCCAAAGATCCCTAACTCCTATCCAAGGAGTGGCTGCAAATACAGGGGCCTTGGCTCTAAGAAGAGGAAAAAGAAATGCAGGTCTCCTGCTGTCTGTTATCAGTCCAGGAGGGCTTCACTTACTGCCTGTGTGTGGTGCTGCCATTGAAAAGAAAACACAACTCATCTGTAGGTTCTCTCCAGGTGTATTATCCCTGGAAATGTAATTGAATTGTTCAAAACATGATGCTATTATTATAATCTTCTGGTCTGGGGAAAAGCAGGTGTCTCTGGGTGGCCTGTTTCATTTAATTCAGCCTAATTTAGTTGTCATTAGGACCCATTCCCTCCTCAGTTGTTAGTGGCTCAGGGGAAAGGCCTTGTTTTCTGCTTCTTCCGGATGTCCCCTCGGCATTCAGGTTGGGACTCTCGTGCACAGCCAGTGATTTAGAAGGGCGTCCGGACAGGTTAGGAGTGAAATCCTTTGCATGTGGCCTTTTCTGTAATCGTCAGCAGTCCTGCAGAGGAGTAGGACTGGCTCCTCTTTACAGCGGAGAAAACTGAGAGTCAGATTGCTTTAAGTGGGACCTTCCTGAGGCATATTCCAAGGCACACTCTGAGGCACAGGCTGGCAGAGGTGGCGGGTCTGTGCCCGTTTGTCAGTGCCCGTGCTGAGCCATAAGCTCTTTCTAGCTACCCACAACCTCACTTGTCATGAACCAGCATTTTCGGGAGGACCCTGAACTCATCATCAGAACACCTTTCTTGAGAAAGTAACTCACCTTTTAGTACAGATATTAACTTGACAAGTCGAGGCCACAAATGCCTAAGTGGATGCTCCATCTTCTCTTTATTGATTTGCTTGTGTAGTCTGTAAGAGGGCTTTTGCTCAGTAAATGGCAGAAATGGGACAGAGTGACATTGTATCCAACTGAAATCAATGCTATATCATTAAGCCCGTACTTTCTCTTTTCCCTGTCAGAGGAGACTTTATTAAGTCAGCGCTACTGCTATGTGGAAGAGACAAATGGGATTCTTTCTGGGTAGTTGGTTTCTCGACTTTGCCATATCTAAGTAAATTTCGGGATTGCCTGTTCAGGGACGTTTATGAGACACAACATGGGAGCAGAGACTTCAGTGCACAAGTGAGAATCATAGCTCTTGAATGTCTGTTGAGAACTTGGTAAATAAAAGTTCATTGTCATCTTCATTTTCCTCATCCTAGAAACCACCACTTCATTGAGCATTGTGTACAGCCCTCCGTTATCCTCACCACTCCCTTATGCAGTGGGTCAGTTAGCTCACAGATGTTTAGTCCCTTGCCCAGCATGGCATCCCCCCCCCCCACTTTGCAAGCTGAGCAGTGACCATGTGAATTCCCTTCTAGCTGACTCCAGGGTTATCATTCTATACAGAAGGTTATCCATTATGCATTTTGAAAAGGAAAGCTCTTTATTAACTCAGGTTTGCTTGAAATGCTAGAGCCAAGACATGATTGCCCAAATCCCCACCAACATGTATTCAGAGAGCATCTGATCATCATTTTAGAGAGGAGGCTACCAAGGCCTGGGGTGGCTAAGAGGCTTGTCCCAGGCATCCAGCTTGAGACTCACACTTTCCAGCCTGGTGGTTTTGCTGTGTGTGTCTCCTTTCCATGGTGGAAGGGGATCCTCACTGATCTGAGTGGCAGTTTGGGGACAGGAGTGGGTTTGTGGAAAAGTGGCCATACATCATCCAGCCACAGAGGGACACTCTTATTCCCAGAGCCACCTACCTGGGGAGGTGGGGCAGCGTGTGAAACTTCAGCCTCAGCCTGTGGGAGTCTGGCTAGCCACAGTCACGTCTCAGGGAGAAGATCAGACAGACTGGGGAGGTGTGTTTGTTTCCTGTTGCTATTACAACACATTCCCATATACTTAGCTGCAGAAAACCACACAAATTTAGTAGCTCACAATTCTGCAAGTCAGAAGTCTGGGTTGGGAGAGGTTTCCACTTGTTTCTCCGCTCAGGGTCTCACAGGCTGAAATCCCAGTGTTGGTGAGCGGGCTATCCTCTGGGGGCTGTGAAGGAGGGTTGGCTTCCAGGCTCAGCCAGGTTACTGACCGGATGCAGTTCCATGGAGCTGTAGGACTGGGGTCTCTGCTTCTTAACTGGCTGGTAGCCAGGTCATTCTCAGCTTCTGGAGGCTGCCTTCACTCCTTGGCTGCTGGCCCTCTTCCTCCTCAAAGCCAGCGATGGCCAGTTGAGTCCTCCTCATACTCTGAATCTCTCTAACTTCTCTCTGCCTCGTCTCTCCTGTCTCCAGCCAGAGAAAGTTCTCTGCTATTAAAGGGCTTAGTGATTAAATGGGTCCACAAGAGTAATCCAGGTTACTTTCCCTAATTTAAGACCCATAACCTTACTTACATCTGCAAAGTCCCTTTTGCCAGGTCACACAGCATGTTCACAGGTTTCAGGGATGAGGGTGCAGACATCTTTGGGAGGCCATTCTGCCAGCTGGAAGAGGACAAACTGCTGATCACGTTTCAGTGTTTTTCTTGTCATTGTGAAGAGCACACAGCCTGGACTGGCATGTGTGATAGAGCCTGAGTGGTCCTGCTTTGCCTTCCTGCTTCTGCTCAGGCTGCTCCAATGAAGGCTGGTCCACACCCTCCACCCCCACCCCCCAGTTAGTATCTCTGGCAAGTTATTTTTAAGATACCTTTTGAATATTTTTCTTCTACCATAGTGTTTAAAAGGCCCAGTTCCTCTCCTTTCCATCATGTTTACATTAGCCTCAGTGGTCCTCAAGAAGTTATTAGTAACACTGCTGTCTACCTGGCAGTTTCTCTAAAGCATCCCATACCCATCCTCTTTTAATAAGCCTCCTAACAACCCTGTGAGGTCCATAAAACAATGATGGTGATGATGATCCCATTTTTAAACCCTTGAAAAATGAGGCTCAGAAAGGTGAGTGATTTATGGAATTTCCCACAGCTGATAAGTACCAGGGTCAGGACTTAGGCACCCCAAGTCCAAATCCCAGCTTCTTTCCACCACCCCATGCAGCCTCCATTCACTTCCCTTTCTTTCTTTCTTTTCCCCCTCCTCATTTTTCAATGAATTCATCACTTTCATCCCTGCCTCATACTCTTTCCACCATCTCCCCCTTTCACTGAAATTGTGGTGCCACAAGCTGGTTGCTGAAAGCTGCCATTCCATTCCTGTAGAGTATTTACGCCTGAATTTTTACAGCTTTATTTGTTTTTACCCACACTGAGCACTGTACCCATCTGGATTTAATTCATAGTCGTTGCACACAGAGCCCAGATTCTCTGAGAATGCAAGTTTTGCAGAATGTAATCCGATTAGTGTTGCAGACTGGAGATGTGTGGGAGGTAAAAGCTCTATTATGAAAATCCTCTGGGCCAAAGTCCTCTTTCTTGAACAAGTTTTAAGGCAATCAGATGAAATAAAGCCAGGTGCCCGCCACAGGGAAAGCAACCCGCTTAGCCTAGGAAGTCTAATTTAAGGACTGAATCGTTGAACTTGGACAAGTGATAGATGCTGGTGAAGCACAATTAACTCTGAATTGAAAAGCAAAGAGACACAAATGTTAAGAGGCAGACTAGTTGCTCAAACTCTTGTTTTTGGAAAAAAGATAGTAATAATAGCCATTGTTCCTTGTGCACCGTTCTGGGGATTTTATATGCATATTGATCAGTTAGTTATCACAACCCTGTGAATTGAGGACCATTATCATGCCAATTTTACAGATGAGGAGACTGATGCCCAGCAAAGTTAAATGCCTTAAATGCCCAAAGTCACACTGCTGATATTTACGGAGCCAGGATTTAACTCAAGTTGCTCCAGCCTCAGAGTTCACATTCTCAACCACTGTGTCATATTGCCTCTCTGAAGCTCACCATCGCACTGTATTTTCTGTGTCTTTAAAAAAGATGATGGAGGAGCAGAGGACTAGGAGGATAGAGGATGGAGGAGATGGGAACTTTTTTCCTTTCCTAGGTCTGCGGGCACTTCTAATCATCTATTGTTTCCGGGTTATATGACCCTGGGTAGAATCTTTACTTTTGTGTGTGTGCATGTGGTGGGGACAAGTCCACTTTGAGTGAAGGGTCCTAGAGAAGCTGGAGGATTCTTTCCCTTTTGAACTTTCCGGGCTTCTGGAAAAAGGATGGCCACCACCAGGCAGAGTAGGGGGCCATGGTGAGGCTGGGAAAATACTGAGAATGAAAGGTGGTAAAAGAGGAGTTTACTGTTACTTTTCATTTTGGAGTTGTTGGTTGTATGAAAAGTAATCCCTTCATCTGGGAGATGCACTGAAAAAGATAAATTGCCATGTAAATAATTTTAATTGGAAAAAAAAATGCCCAAATTCTATGTGTTTTTGGTTAATAGATTTAGAAGGCGTTTAGAGATTTTCTTCCCCAGAGAAATTTGTCCCTTCTGTAGCTCTTAAGTGAAGATTCCTGTTACCAACTACTTTGGCTGGGGTGATCTCTACAATCAAGAATCCAAAATCTGCATTTTGGTCCTGGCTTTATTCACTGGCTGGGTAATCACCTGCCATGGGTCTCTTTTGTGATGTATAAAATGAGAAAAATACCTGTTCAGTCTACTTCACAGAGTTAGTATTTGATATGTGCTCTCAAAAACCAAAAATTTCCAGTGGCATAGATACCTGAGGTAGCATAATCATTTAAAAGTCTGGTGTGGCTTCTAGTGGTTAGCTGTGAGTGAGAATCTGGTCACTGCAAGCCAGATGTTTTCATCAGAAGTCATAGGAAACAGGGAGGTAGCAGGTGGGAAACCATGGCTTGAAAACCACTTTGGGGGCAGTGTTGTTTTCCTTGGCTTGGCATCGTGTGCCCTGGCCAGAGTGATGCGTGTGTCATGACGTCCCAGCCCCATGAGAACCACGGGGTCAGCTTGAAAAGAGAGAAATGAGAGCTAGACAGCGTGCCCCCTGCTGAGAGGCTCGGGCGGGAGCCGGGAAGGTGTGAGGCGCAGGAGGCAAATGTGACACTGGGCTCCCTGTGCACAGTCCACCCACTGGGTTGTGATGACAGCTCCCTGCCCAGAGTTGACTATAGCCACAGCTCTTTACTGACTTCAGATGGGGAGATTTTTCCAAGCATACAATGAGTTCGTAGAACCTACAGAATAGGAGAAGTTAAGGTCTTTGCTGCTCAGCTTATGGGGCTGTCAGCTTCCTTTCCAGAGCCTTCCAGCCTAGTTATGACATCTTGGTCATTTATTGGCATGAGAGTAGACATAGGACTCAGAGCTGCTGTATCCTGCAGTCAGATCACAGCCCCTTGGTGAAATGCAAAGAACACTGGGGAGGCGGCTCTCTTCTTCCCGTCTGTCAAGTGGAGGTTTCACGAGTGCAGCGAGAGTGCCAGGAGTGTGTGGTGTCATGATGACAGCTCTGTGGAGACTGCCCTCCCATGTTCTGGGGCAATGCTGACGTGCTGTACCCTTTGGTCTTGCCTTTCATTTACCACAGGATCGATAAACAAATCAGCAGGTTTCGGAGATGGTTACCCAAGAAGCCAATGAGGCTGGACAAGGAGACACTGCCAGACCTGGAGGAGAATGACTGCTACACTGCCCCTTTCAGCCAGCAAAGGATCCATCAGTGAGTGTTTGCCATGAAAGCCCTCGTCTCACTAAGGTCACACGACCGTGGTAGAGCCCTTTCCTGCACACCTTTGATTCCTTGGCACGTGGAAGGAACAGCGTAGTGCCCTCTCCCCTGACAGTCCTGGGAGGGTTTGTATCACTTTTATATTAGTCAGGGTCAGCAAGCTGCTCTAACAATCTCCACGTCTCAGTGGCATAACACAATAGAACACTGGGCCGTGTGTGTGTGTAGGGTGAATGACCTTCTACATGGTGATCCAGAGACCCCGGCTCCTTCTGTCTGTGTCTTTGCCAAAACCCAATGCTCGGAGCCCCCGGGGAAGCTGGCCTGTCAAAAGAGGGGTTGTTGGTTTCTTTTATTGTAAATCTCAGTTCACCTCTCAGCTCCCTGTCTCTTCAGCTCGCCAAGCTGCCCCAAGAAAGCCACATCACCTAGTAGCCAGCTTCCTGGCTCATCTCTCAGTCTCTGAACAATAAATAATGTGTCACTTTTTATGTGTGGAGGAAGAGGGCAGGATTGGATAAGTAATTGAGCCTTTGAGGAATTACAAAAATGATAGAGAATTGACTCTGAAGCTTCTGAGATGACAAGAAATCGTGGCAGGGTGGCAGG
Source organism: Camelus bactrianus (assembly GCF_048773025.1). NCBI lineage: Eukaryota > Metazoa > Chordata > Mammalia > Artiodactyla > Camelidae > Camelus > Camelus bactrianus. The sequence goes on along the minus strand of NC_133550.1, from coordinate 34,996,698 downwards.
GTTGGTGGTAGGAAAGAAGACCATACCAGAGGCTATAAACAACCAGGCAAAGACAGCCTCTTAAAAGGGGGATAAATCAGGTCAGCCCAGCCTCGCTCTCAGCCAGACTTAAGGAATTCCCGGCTCTCCCTGCTCCAGCCATAGAGAGCCTCGGTGAAAATGACTTACCTAAGGGGAGGAAAGTGGATGACAGATTTTTAAAAAAAAAATAGGTTGCTGACTTTGAGGGAAAAAAAAATAAACCAAATGGCAGCTGTCAAGTTGCAGGGAATGCAAGATGGGGGCACATTTCAGCAAAAGAAAATCAGTTAAAGCTTGTGGGCTTTTTGAGGGCGACAGAGAGAAGGAAAATCAAAGAATAGATGTTCTGCATCAAAATATACAATGTATGGTGCAAGGGAGGCAGCTCACTCAGCCTCTGAAATAGCCATGCTCTGGATCCCCACAGGTTAGACTGATGCCAAACAAACCACGTTCTGTAAATGTTTAAAAAAGGGTTATTGATGAGGATATGAAACTCACAGCCCAGCCTCAAAATCCTAGTTAAATCCTCCCTGGGAAATAGGAATGGAACGGGATTTCCTGTTAACTCAGAGAGCAGGACCTGGGATGTCTTCTTAAGACAAGAAGACAGATGAAAGCTGATGTGTTCCCACTCTTAATTTAAACCCTCACTGTGCCTGTGTTCATCTTGAAGTTTCTTACACAAGTGGTGGTTTGTCTCTAAATTCTTCTGGAGTAGAGTTTGATTGACATGTAGGTTTTCACTTTGCTGTTCACTTGCCTCAGAGAGTGCCTAGCAAAGTATAGGACAGTCTCAAAAGTTGTGGATGGAGGGAGGGATACGTGGATAGATGGTTGGATGGATAGGTGGATAAGTGGAAGAATCAATGAAATATATGGTGTGCACCTGGCGTTTGTTTGACTTCAAAGAGATACAGGTAAATGGAAGAGGAAGGTTTCCCACTGCTCATCTTCATGCTGGTGATGTTTCCTAGTGTTCTGGCTTTAGAACAAAATTTCTCAGCAGGGTTCTCAGAGTCAGAAACATGTGTACACCCACGCGGATCTCTAGGGACTAGAACTGAGGATCGTATCTTTACAAGTATTTTAAACTGTATAATAAATGAGGGATGACAGCATATGGGAAAGGAGTATTCAGCCATCTCTCACATATATTCGAGAAACCTTTTTTGACATGTCTGTGTATTCATTCACTGAATAATTGATTCATTAAACAGTCACTAATTTGATGCCCACTTCTTGCCCAACACTATCTAGGCACAGAGGCTATAATGATAAATAATACAGTCTTGATCCCACCTAATAAATACAGTAGACCATTTGAAATAATTGTAAACAGTATGTTGGGTGTGACTCACTAAGAGGGAGTGCTCCATCCTCCAAATTTGGAGGGAGGTTGGTAAGAGATGAGGGTTGATCACAAGAAAATGCTTGAGTCTTAAAGAATAACACTTGTCCAGGTAGGTAAAGGGGAAATGTATCCCCCAAGGAGAGATATGTGTGTGCGTGTGTATATATATATATGTTATATATATAAAAGAGAGAATAACTTACATGGAACAGAATGGGGTATTTGAAAAACCATAAGTAGATTTCTGTGATTGGGTATCAGGTGTGAGAAAACTTGGCATTATTGTTTGAAAAAAGAAAGTGATCAGTAGAACACCTTTGAAGACAAGAGAATGAAGGAGGAAACAGCAGAGGGACAGCTGGAATGAAGCAAACCTAAGAACCAGACCAAACTAAGAGGATAGTTTGGGCAGTTCTGTTGCACCATTGGGAAGTGCAACACTAAACGAGTATCTTGCATGTCATGGGCAGTGGGGATTTCTTTCTCTTTGAAAATTGTCAAGCCACATGCACAAGATCTCTTTAGTGAATGTATAAAAGTAAGACTTGAAGAGCACTGGCTGTCAAGTTGGAATTGGTTGTTTGGTACAGTTTGAAAAAGATTTCCCTAAGGATGGTTCAAGGGTGATTTTAGTGAGTTTAAAGTCATCAGAAATAGTTGGCTAATGAGCTCTGGGAGTTATACCATCATCTGCTTTTCCAAACGCAGTCCCAAATCTCATGTGACTTCTTGATTTTGCAGAATGTTTGATATCATGTTAGTCCAGGAATAAAAAAGGGCAATAAAAATTTAAGGGTGTGTGTGTGTGTGTGTGTGTGTGTGAGTGTGTGTGTGTACATGAATGTAGAAATAGAGAATGAAAAATAGAGAAAGGCAACTGGAAGATTAATAATACATAATGACCAAAGTGGGGAAAAAAACCTTAAAAATACTTTGCTGTCAGGATAAAACCCAGACTCCTGAGTTGGCTGACTAGCTCCTGCTTCCGTTCCCCCATCATGTGCTTTGGCCACACTGACCTGCTTTGATCTCCTTAACTCGTTGTGCCCTGTTGTCTCCTGTCTACACATGCTCTTCCCTCTGCCTGGAGTACCGCTTCCCTTAAGCTCTCTTCTTGTAGGTTTCATCAAAGACATTTCCTCCAGAAAACCTTCCGTAATTTCCAACCTCCACCCCCAGTTCTGGGTGAGGTTCACTCTTGTATGTCTTGGTGTTAATTTTTTTCCTATCATAGCTCTTACTTATTAGTATCATCCATTTGCGTTGCTTTCTCCTAGACCGTAAACTTTTTGAAAGACTGTGTTTGTATCACCATTTTTGAATCTCATAGTTGGTACTTAATAATGATTCATTAAATGGGAAAATGAATAGATGAAAATGAAAATAGAATCTTGTGAGCAACGAATAAAGATGATGCGAAGTTAGCTCACTACTCACTCAGCTCAAACCACACTTAAGACATTTTCTCCTCAAACATGGTCCACCTCCATTGTCCCCCGTCCAGTGAATGGCACTAATATTCGTCCAGTTACTGAAACCAGAGTCTGAAAGCTATTCTAGACACTTCCCTCGCCTCCATTTTCTACGTCTAATACATCTCCAAGCTAATGAATTTATATGCTGAGCATCTCTTTAGTTTAGCCATCTCTGCCTCCTAAAATAATATAACCGATCCCCTGGCTCTACCCTTGCCCATCTCTAATCCATTCTCTTAGGTGCATACAGAGTGATATTTTTTAAATGCACATTTAATCATGTCACTTCACCCTGTTTAAAAACCTTAGAAGAAAAACAAGTTATTGAGAATGACCTTCAAGTCCTTGAATGGCCTGGCCATGCCGCCAACTCCTCTTCAGGCTTCTCTGCCATTACTGCCTTCCACCCCTCACTGCTTATGATTCCAACACATACAGCATCTCTCAGTTCTTTTTATTTTATTTTATTGTACGATTTTTAAATGTTATTTCCATTTACACTTATTATAAAATATTGGTTATATTCCTATGTGGTACAATACATCCTTAAGCCTGGCTTACACCCAGTAGTTTGTGATTCCACTCTGCCTCCTTCCCGCCCCCTCCACCACTGGTAACCACTAGTTTGTTCTCTAGATCTGTGAATCTGCTTCTTTTCTGTAGTTTTCACTAGTTTGTTGTTTTTTTTTTTTAGATTTCACACATAAGTGATGTCATACAGCATTTGTCTTTCTCTGTCTGACATTTCATTAAGCATAATGCCCTCCAAGTCTATCCATGTTGCTATAAATGGCAAAATTTTGTTCTTTTTTTATGGCTGAGTAGTATTCCATTGTATTTATACCACATCTTCTGTATCCATTCATCTGTTGATGGATCCAGATGCATATAGCCTTTCTTAGTTCTTTGGATGTACTCTGCCTTGGGACAATTGCACATGCTGTTTCCTAGAATTCTTCCTCCTTCCCCAAGTGTATTCTTATTCATCCTTCAAAACTCAGCTCCAAAGATTCCTCCCAGAGAAACCATCCTCCGATCCTTCCAAAAAACCAGGTCTCCTTGCTCTATACTCTTGTAGCAGCATGTTTCCCATGTAACATTTCTCATATTTGAGATTTTATAATTATTTGGGTATTATATTGTTAATGCCTAATTCCCCAGGTAAACTTTGAACTCCATGGAGGCAGAGGCCATCTCTGTTGCTGCTCACAATTTTATCTCCAATACCTAATGCAATGCCTAGCTTACAATTGACGCTTTATGCTTGTCTCTTAAATGAATGTAGTAAGGATAAAAGTAGTAAAGATAACATGGAATAATCTAATCGTAAATTTTTGTACTTTGAACTGCATTGCAAAAAAAATTTTTTTAAGGTAGAGAATTGATTGAAAAATAGTAGCCTAAGAAACCTCCATACTGTTTTCCAAAGTGGCTGCACCAATTTACATTCCTGCCAACACTGTGCAAGAGTTCCCTTTTCTCCACATTCTCACCAACATTTGTTATTTGTGTTCTTTTTGATAGCCATTCTGACAGGTGAGGTGGGATCTCATTGTGGTTTTGATTTGCATTTTCCTGAGTATTAGCAATGTTGAGCATCTTTTCATGTGTCTGTTGGCCATCTGCGTTTCTTCCTTGGAAAAATTTCTATTCAGTTCTTCTGCCCATTTTTCAGTCAGGTTGTTTCTTTGATGTTGAGTTGTATGAGTTGTTCATATATATTGGATATTAACCCCTTGTTGGTCACATCATTTGCAAGTATTTTCACCCATTCGGTAGATTGTCTTTTTGTTGATGGTTTCCTTTGCTGTGCAAACGCTTTTAAGTTTAGTTAGGCCCCATTTGTTTATTTCTACCTTTATTTCCTTTGCTTTAGGAGATGGACCCAAAAAAAAATATTGCTGTGATTTATTGTCACAGAGTGTTCTACCTATGTTTTAGTTTTCTAGTTTCTAGTTAATTCAAACATACATTCATGTTTGAGAAGCAATAAAAGCAAACCTGTGGGTACACGTCAGTCTAAATCAACATACAATGCCATGGGTCATTTTATATGGTTTCACCAAAGATGAGTCTATAGATGGTAAAAATCTTATAGATGCTAGATGCTATTTTTAAATCTTTAATCCTCACATCAACCCAATGAGAGAGTATTTCACCATTTTACAGAAGAGGAAAGCAAGGCACAGAGAGGTTAAGGAACCAGCAGTAGGTCACACAGCTATGCTAGTCCACCTGCCTGAACAACCCCCAAATATCAGTAGGTTAACATCATAGAAATCTTTTTGTTGTACACATCATGATCTAGGGTAGTTCACCACAGGGAGGGAGGTGCATTGTCTCTGCTCCATCCAGTCATTTGGGTACCCAGGCCACTTCTGTCTAGTAACTCTGCCGTTCTCTAGATCCCTTGCTTCTGGTTTACAGAAGAGGAAAAGAGAGATGAGGGATTTTTTAGACAGTTTTATGGGCCAATTTCAGAAGCGGTATGTAGCACTTCCACCCACATTTCATGGACCAGAGCTCAGTCATAGACTTACCCCTCAAAGGATGCTAAGATGCCTACCTGTGTGCCCAGGAGGAAAAGAGAAATAGGTTTGCTGAATGACTAGACAGTGATGGAGCAGGAATTCAGATCTGGACAGAGAGGCACCAGATCCCACACTCTTAACCATTATGCTCCACTGCAGGATTTGTCAACCTCGGTCGGCACTGCTGACATTTGGGGCTGAATAACTCTTTGTGGGAGAGAGCTGTCTTGTGCATTGTAGGGCAGTCAATAGCATCCGTGACCTCTATCCTAGATGCTAACAGCAATATCCTGCCCCTTTTAGTTGTGAAAATCAAAAAGGTCTCCAGACATAGCCAAATTTCCCCTTTTGGTGGTGGCAGGGTGGGTGCAACATCACGCCCCTCTCCCTCCTTGAGAGCTATTCCTCTACTGTCCTTTACCACAGAACACCCTTCAGGCAGGCCCACCCACTCCTGAGGTCAATTAAACTCTTGTTGAGTCTGAAGACTGTGACAGACAAGTCTGTTCAGGAATTAACTTACTCCGCTCCTCCTTGCCTGTGAGTGCTGGCCCACCTCAGTATCACTGCCCTCCGTTCCTCAGTGGCCTCAGCACGGGTACCCTGGAGACAATTACTTTCTCAGGTCAGTACTCATAATGAGGGTTCTCTGCTGGGAGACACAGGCAAGAACATGTGGAGAAGAGTCTCATGTCACTTTTTATAATACATACACGGTATATTCTTTCAAGGAATTGCCTTTCAGAAAGATATTTGTGTTAGATACAGAGAAAAATGCCCCAGCCTGTATTTTTTGTTTTGTTTTGTTTCTATCATGACCACTATTTTACCTTTATGAAAATCCATAAAAAGTGAGGTGAAATTAAGTTCTGACCACTTCCTAATGGAAGAATCTGAAATTTACATTTGTTGTGTGTGCATATGTTTGAATAACTATTCGTGTGCACACTCCACACCCGTTGTTCCGGGCACTTGGGAATCAACAGTGAACGAATAGGCAGAGATTCCTGCCCTCCTGGAGCCTCCATTTTAGCTGGAGGTAACCTTCCTCTCAGCTGCATGAGCCAGCAGCCCGTGGCAGTGAGGTGTGGATGGGCGTGGCCGGCCGAATAGCCGTCGTCGGTGGTGGCAGCAATTATTGCAGTGGTAAGAGTGACAGGGACCACCGTTAGTAAGCGAGCCTGGATTCCACAATTACACCAGAGACGCACTGCAACTCTGAGGGTTGTATGGTGGTGTGACAAAGGTCAGAGAGGCTGAGTGGCCACTCCCCACCCCACCCGCAAGTGGTTCTGGAGAATTAATTGCTCACGGCCATAACCTTCTGCAGGAGTTTAGACACATCTTCAGCAAAAGACTACAGTATACCCTAAACTAACCTCACTGTAAATCTTTGTTGTTTGAACTACAGTCTACAAAAATGAAAGTTGAGAATTGATTAAAAATCAAATAGCCTCACATTCCGTGTGAACATATATTCATGCTTGAGAAGCAGTAAAAGCAAACTTGTGAGTATACATGTTTATAAGTCATTTGGTCATTTTAGGTGGTGTCACCAGGACTGGGCCTGCAGGCTGCTCACCCGCCATGATTGCATGGGCGCCTGAGGGTCGGACCCCACAGAGAGCTCTCCCACACTCCCCGCTGAGGGGCTGAGGTCGCCAGCTTTAGGGTCAGTCATTCTGTTGAAGCATTAATAGTTCAGAAGACCCCTCTCAAACTTCATTTCAGAGAAGGTAATTCAACCCAACAGTAGGGAGTTTCTCGAAGGAGTAATGATAGCTAATATTTATATGGTGCTCACTAGGTTACAAGTAGTTCACAGTTTTAATTTAGCCCTGTGAATAAGGTTTGGTCATTATTGCCATTTTTACAGAGGAGAAACGGAGGCACAGAGAGGATAAGTAACTTGCCCCAGGTCACCTAGCTGGTAAGTGGTAGGGCTCCGATTCTCAGGCCCCACATGGTGACTCCAGCCTTGTCCTCTTCACAGTATATATTGGTTTTCTGTGGCCTCTGTAAAAAAAAAAAAAAAAATTACATGAATTCCATGGCTTAAAATAGTAGAAATTTATTATCTTACGGTTGTGTAGGTTAGAAGTTCAGTGTGGGTCTCACTGGGCGAAAATCAAAGTATGGAAGAGCTTCACTCTCGTCTAGAGGCTCTGGGGGAGACCGCTCCCTCGCCTTTCCCGCTCTTGGAGATGCCACATCCGGGGCTCGCGGCCCTGCCTTTGTCTTCAAGGCCAGCAGCGGTGCTTGAGCCCTTCTCACTTCACGTCATCTCACTCTGACCTTGCTTCTGTCCTCACATCTCCTTCTCTGACTCGTCTCCCTTTCTCTTCCATTTTTATTAAGTTTTTTTTTTAAACATTTTTTTCATTTTTTTATGGGGGGAGGGTAATTAGATCTATTTATCTATTTATTTTAATGGAGGTACCGGGGACTGAACCCAGGACCTTGTGCATGCTAAGCATGCACTCTACCACTGAGCTACACCCTCCCCACTCTCTTCCATTTTAAAGAAAATGTTTCCTAATCTTTTTTTTGGTGGGGGAAGGTAATTAGACTTGTTTGTTTAATGGAGGTACTGAGGATTGAACCCAGGACCTCGTGCATGCTACTCACGTACTCTACCACTGAGCTACACCCTCTCCACTTCTCTTCCATTTTTAAGGGCCCACCTGAATAATACAGAGTAATATTCCTGTTTTAAAGTTGGCTGATTAGCAATCTTAATTTCATCTGCAATGTTAATTCCCCTTTGCTGTGTAGCTTAACATGATCACAGGTTCTGGGGATCAGGATGTGGACATCTTTAGGAGACTGTTTGCCAGTCTGTAAAGCTCCAAGGGTCTGGTACAGGTAAGTTTTTTTTTGTTTGTTTTTATCTTTTTTTATTGAAGTATAGTCAGTTTACAATGTTGTCAGTATATGGTGTACAATATAGTGATTCAGTCATACGTATACATACATATATTCCTTTTCATATTCTTTTTCATTATAGGGTACTACAAGATATTGAATATAGTTCCCTGTGCGATAAAGTAGAAACTTGTTTATCTATTTTGTATATAGTAGTTAGTATCTGCAAATCTCAAACTCCCTATTTATCCCTTCCACCTCCTTTACCCCTGGTAACCATAATTTTTTTTCCTATGTCTGAGAGTTTGTTTCTGTTTTGTAAATAAGTTCATTTGTGTCTTTTTTTTAGATTCCACATACGAATGATATCATATGGTATTTTTCTTTCTCTTTCTGCCTTACTTCACTTAAAATGACGATCTTCAACTGGAAATTGACACAACATTGTACAATGACTATAACTCAATAAAAATGTTAAAAAAAAAAAAAAGATGATCTTCAGGTCCATCCATGTTGCTGCAAATGGCATTATTTTGTTCTTTTTTTATGGCTGAATAGTATTCTATTGTATATATATACGCCACAACTTCTTTATCCAGTCATCTGTCAATGGACATTTAGGTTGTTTCCATATCTTGGCTATTGTAAATAGTGCTGCTATGAACATTGGGGTGTATGTATCTTTTTGAATTAAGGTTCCCTCTGGATATATGCCCAGGAGTGGGATTGCTGGATCATATAATAAGTCTATTTTTAGTTTTTTAAGGAACCTCCATGCTGTCCTCCATAGTGGCTGCACCAAACTACATTCCCACCAACAGTGTAAGAAGGTTCCTTTTTCTCCATACCCTCTCTAGCATTTAGTATTTGTAGACTTTTGAATGATGGCCATTCTGACTGGTGGAAGGTGATACCTCATTGTAGTTTTTATTTGCATTTCACTAATAATTAGTGATGTTGAACATCTTTTCATGTGCCTATTGACCATCTGGACGTCTTCTTTGGTGAAATGTCTGTTTAGGTCCTCTGCCCATTTTTGGATTGAGTTGCATTTTTTTTTTAAACTGTATGAGTTTGTATATTTTGGAAATTAGTCCCTTGTCAGTCACATCATTGGCAAATATTTTCTCCCATTCTGTGGGTTGTCTTTTCATTTTGTTGATGGTATCCTTAGCTGGGCAAGAGCTTTTAAGTTTAATTAGGTCTCATTTGTTTATTTCTGCTTTTATTTCCATTACTCTAGGAGTTGGCTTGAAAAAAATATTGCTCTGATTTATGTCAAAGAGTGTTCTCCCTATGTTTTCCTCTAGGAGTTTTATAGTATCTGGTCTTATATTTAGTTCTTGAATCCATTTTGAGTTTATTTTTGTATATGGTGTAGGGAATGTTCTAATTTCATTCTTTTACAGGTAGCTGTCCAGTTTTCCCAGCACCACATATTATTGAATAGACTGTATTTTCTACAGTGTATATTCTTGCATCCTCTAAGTTTTGTTGGGGGGAAAGAAAGAAGGAAAGGAGGGAGGGCTGTGGCAGTAGGACTTGGGGACATTAATTGAAATGACATATGTAAAATACTTAGTCCAGTACCTGGCCCAGAGAAAGCACTCAAAGAATAACTCAGTAATAGTAATACTATTTTATTATTATTACTGTTACTACTAGTAGTAGTAATAATAATAGTGTTACTACTACTAGTAGTAATAATAATAATAGTATTACTACTACTATGAGCTAAGAGTACAGTGAGACTGCCTAGAAGAGTCTCTAAAGACTTGCAGTTGGTGTATAAAGGGAAAGTTTGAGGTAAAACACTGATTTTTGCAATGGTAGACATCTGACGTGAAGAATAACATTACTTTTAAACTAAATGCTACTCAGTGTTCCAGATACGTTCTAGGCTGAATGTTTGTGTCTCCCAAATTTACGTGTTGAAATCTGATCCACAAGTTATTAGAAGGTGGGACCTTTGGGAGGCAATGAGTTCATGATGCCCTGATGAAAGGTACTTGTGCCCTTCGGAAGAGACCAGAGGGCTAGCTCCCTCTTCCTACCGCGTGAGGATACAGTGAGAAGTCTGCAACCTGGAGGTGGGTCCTCACTGGAACTTGGCCAGACTGGCACCCTGATCTCAGATTCCCAGCCTTCTGTTGTCCATAAGCTCCCCAGTCTATGGCAGTTTGTTACAGCAGCCGAAACTAAGACAGTCTATGTTACTGTTTCACATTTATTTATCAGCAACACATGTGTATTTGTTTTCTAAACCCTCTCAGCATAGCTCTCTGAAGATAACGATTTTTCTAGTGTATACCTTTTACTGTATTTTCTTTTCCATGTTCGGAGTTTTTGTGGTGTTTGCATCGATCTGAAGTCTTTAGAGAATCCTTTAGGCAAAGAGAGACTGGAATTGATTTCGGTAGGATTAATGTTCTTTCAGTGCCCCCATGGCTTACAGCCGTCTCAGAACACTCATTGTATTACAGCCACTTATTCTGCATTAGGGTCCTCAATATGCAGGTTGTCGGTATTGATCCACAGAGTCGGGGAAACAGATCTCTGTCCTGGGGAAGTTTGAAACTTGCCTGAAAGTGAAATAAATTACATAGCCTGAGATTTGTGCTTCTTGAAGATGAATCTATGAGCCTGTTTTTTTTTTTTTCAGATTCCACATATAAGTGAGCTCATATTTGTGTTTCTCTGACTTATTTCACTTAGCAATAATGCTCAAGGTTTATCCATGTTGTCACATGGCAAGATTTTCTTTTTTAATGTCTAATATTCCATTGTGTGTGTGTATACACACACACATACCACATTTTCTTTGTCATTCTCTATCGATGGCCACTTGGTTGCTTCCATATCTTGGCTATTATAAATAATGCTGCAGTGAATATGGGGGCACATATATCTTTTCAAGTTAGTATTTTCATTTCCTTCAGATAAATACCCAGAAGTGGAATTGCTGGAGCATATGGTAGTTCTATTTTTAATTTTTTGAGGAATGTTCATAATATATTCCATAAAGATTATATCAGTTTAAAATTCCACCAGCAGTGCAGAAGGATTCCCTTTTCTCCACATTCTTGCCAACACTTGTTATGTCTTGTCTTTTTGATAATAGCCATTCTGACAGGTCTGAGGTAGTATCTCATTGTGGTTTTGATTTGATTTTCTCTGATGTTTAGTGATGTTGAGCATCTTAACCACATTGGCCATCTGCATGTCTTCTTTAGAAAAATGTCTCTTCAGATCTTCTGCCCATTTTTTAATCAGATTTTTTGGGTGTTTTTTTTGTTTGTTTGTTTTGTTTTTTTTGGTATTGAGTTATATGAGTTCTTTATATATTTTGGATATTAACCCCTTATCAGACAGTATGATTTGCAAATATTTTCTTCTAGTCCATAGGTTGCCTTTTCATTTTATTAATGGTTTCCTTCTCTGTGCAGAAGCTTTTAGTTTGATGTAGTCCCGCTTGTTTATTTTTGCTTTTGGTGTCAAATCCAGAAATAGAATCACCAAAACCAATGTCAAGGAGCTTACTGCTCATGTTTTTTTCTAGGAGTTTTATGGCTTTAGCTCTTACATTGAAGTAGTTTTTGTGTGTAGTGTAAGATAGTGGTCCAGTTTCATAATTTTGCATGTGGCTGTCCAATTTTCCCAACACCATTTATTGAAGAGACTGTCCTTCCCCCCTTGTATATTCTTGACTCCTTTGTTGTAAATTAATTGGCCACATATGTGTAGGTTTACTTCTCTGGGCTCTCAGTTCTGTCCCATTGATCTATGTGCCTGCTTTTATGCCAGTACCGTATCATTTTGATTACTGTATCTTTGTAATATAGTTTGAAATCAAGGCATGTGGTAGCTCAAGCTTTGTTCTTCTTTCTCAAGATTACTTTGATGATTCCATACAAATTTTAGATTTTTTTTCCTATTTCTGTGTTTAACAATATTAATTCTTCTGGTCTATGAGCATGGACTATCTTTCCATTTGTGTCTTCAGTTTCTTTCATCACTGTCTTATGGTTTCCAGTGTACAGGTCTTTCACCTTCTAGGTATTTTATTCTTTTTGATGCAATTGTAAATGGGATTGTTTTCTTAATTTCTCTTTCTGATAGTTCATTATTAGTATATAGAAATGCAACAAATCTTTGTATACTGATTTTGTATCCTGCTACTTTACTGAATTTGTTTGTTCTAATAATTTTTTTAGTGGAGTCTTTAAGGTTTTCTAAAAATAATATCATGTAATCTGCAAATAGTGACAGTTTTACTTCTTCCTTTCCTATTTAAATTAAATGCCTTTTATTTCTTTTTCTTGCCTAATTGCTCTGCCTAAGAGTTCCAATATTATAGGAGGTGGGGTTTTTTTTCCTTTTTTCTTCCAGTTTCATTGAGATATAATTGACCTACAGCTCTGTATAAGATGTACAGCGTAATGATTTGATTTACATATATCATGAAAGGATCATCACAGTAAGTTTAGTGACCATCCAGTACTATGTTGACTAAAAGTGACAAGGGTGGGCATCTTTGTCTTCTTCCTGATCTTAGGGGACAAGCTTTCAGCTTTTCACCACTGAGTAAGATGTTAGCTGTGGCCTTGTCATATATGGCCTTTATGCGTAATGATTTTTTAAATGTTTTGTCACTCTACAGAGCCTAATTTCCTCTAACATATTTCTTTCTGATTGTTTTTGTTTGTCTCCCTCTATTATTCTCTTTTATGTTAATATATTTCTTTAGATACCTAGTATTCTTTGGCAGACTGCTCATATTTAAGAATAGAAAATGCAAAACTAAGGTCAGAGTGTAAGATAGAGCCTGTCAGCTGTAGGCTTTGTGGGTGGGTGGTTTCATTTCAGAGTTTCCAATGTTGTCTTTAGATTTTTCATCTTAACGCTGGTCGGATTCCCCAGAGAAGTATCTGCCAGTCTTCTGCCTGGAAAGTCAAGGCCTGACTGCCAATGTTTCAGAGCCTAAATGGTTGAAGATAGCTAAGAGTCTCAGCTTTCAGGATGCAAATATTCAGTTGATCCTCCAGTTTTCACTGTGGGACCCCTACCCTTCACCATGCCTGGGTGTCTCACAGTTCAGAGACTGTACCTGTGACAAAAAACCAAACAAAAAGGCAAGTACAGGTGAGGATCTGGGTATCTAACTTCTTCCTAAACAACTTACAACCAGTACTTATTTTAGCATCCCCCTCAGCACATTTCTAGAGGTCACCAGTGCCCCACTTCTAAGATTTTATGAGATTTTGTACTATAAATATAATTTTTCTTGGTCTTCCCCAGAGTTGGTTTAGTATTCAGCTTTTCCTGGTCTCCTAACTCTGTTACCACTTGTCTGGTTTTCACATTCTAATGTTTTGTTGCTATTATCTTTTGCTATCCTTGTTCCTTGAGTGTTTATATAACTTTATTTAAACACAAACACACACACATTACTATTATTTTCACGGGGTTTTGAGAGAGAGAAAAAGTGAATGCAGGTATTTAATTTTCCATCCTTACCCAGAAGCCTCAAGAGCAAGTATTTCTTAACTTGTATTTAACATTCAAATAGCAAAGAGGAGATCATGAAGTACAATTAGCAATGACCATTGGAATAAGAAAAAAATGTCCCACATTGCTTTATGTTCCAGTAGCTTATCACCTGAAAAGAGGCTTGAAATTTTTTACCAAATAGTTGGGACTCTGAATATTATATACTTAAGATTGGAAGTTAATCATTGCACTACGGTTGCCTAAAGCCCCTGAAACTATCAAAATAGGCCTTGTCACATAAAATATTAATTGGTTGCTTTGTTCCTACTTTGATTTTCATTAATTTGAGGACATAATTTAAGTGACAGTTCATTGTATCACCTTTTCTTCTTGTTAAAAAAGAAGTCTCTAAAAGTCAAATTAAGAAAGTTTCCTTAAATATTTATTTTCAAGGCATTAACCTTCACTTTTCTTTTTGTATTATGAATTAATACAATTTCAACTATCATTGGTCTATTGGTCATTTTCTACTATAGAGTCCACAGTAAAACTTACTGACTTAACACACATTTCATTTGCTGGTAATTCCTTTGTTTTAGCAATTTGTGCTGGATTCACCTGGTCATTTCTTCCACTGATTTCAACTAGTCATCCCGGGGTTGCAGGCATCTCTGCTCAGCTAGGCTGGACAATTCAGAATTGTCTCACTCACGTGTCTGGAGGGTGGTGCCAGCTTGTGGCTGGGTTTTCTCTCCCTGTGGTCCTTTATCTTCAGAGAAGTTAGCTCAGGCTCCTGTATGTTGGTCATCTTGGGGCAACATTCCCAGTGGGCAGGAGTGGATGCTACAGAGCCTGGGCCCCAGCTCAGAACTCACAAAAATCACTTCTTCCACATTCTGTTCATTAAAGCCAATCACAAGTCTCCCTCAGATTCAAGAGGTGAAGAGACAGACTCTACCTCTTGATGGAAGAAGCAAGAAATTCACATCACAAAGGGATGTGTATACAAGAATGGAGGAATTGTGGCAATTGTTTGCATTCCATCATGGTCTTCCCTCTGGCATATAAATTGTTCACATTTCTCCCACAGAAAATCTGTTCATTCCCATTCCAGAATCGCCAGTGATCTCATCCCAATATGACATTAGGCCCAAAGTCCGGGACCTTATGTTCCAAAATTAGGTTCGGTTAGGGATGGGAATCCTTGGAACAGCTCTTCAGATGTGGTTAGTTCTTCTTGAACTGGAGACTGGTTAATGACAAAGACAAATTAACTGCCCCCTACGTTTCCAACAGGCAGTGAGGGGAGGTGGGCCCAGCATAATTACAGCAGATGTTTCCATTCAGGATGGAGAGGAACAGAAGCAGAGCAGCTCTGTACTCCTGGGACCAGAAACGTGCCTTGGCTAATGATCTGATTCTGTCTCCTACTCTGCCATATGCCGTAGATGTCTAAATTTATAGAAGTCAGTGTGGCTGTAAATCTAAAATAATTATACAGCACCATCTATAGGTAGTTAAATGCTTCTTGAGAAAGTTTCCACTTGAAGTTTTAAACCATGGAGATGTTTATACCTTGGAAGATACTTGTTTATTTTATCAATCTCAGAAATTCCATAAGGTAGGTATTAAATGAAATTTTAAAAACCCTCTTCATTGACTTTATTTTCCCTGAAGTAGTACCACGTACAAAGCAGAATTGTAAGATAAAACTGATTTTCAGAATCATTAAGTTAGGAAAAAAAGGTAAAATTTATCTGTAACATAATCTGATGATTTCTGTGACATTCAGTGGGTCTCTGGGTGATGGAGAACACGTGGTCTGATTATCTACTTAGGCCCTAGATTAGAGAACAAGGTAGTCTGAGCCCTGCTGTGATAGGCCTGCAGGAGAAGGGGGGCAGTCAGTAAACTTGTAGACAAATTTCTCCCTACTCCCACCCCAATAAAAAGAAAATTTAAAGTAAAACATAAGAAGAAAATAAAACAAGGTAATCAAATACAGAGGAAGTAACTTGTGGGGCAGGAGAGTGACTGTCCTAGCTAGGATGGTAAGGACACGACATTTGAGACCAAAAAGTTGTACAAAAATCTAGGAACTGCATGAGCAAAAGCCCTAGGCTATAGTAAGCTGGGTCTTTTTCCAAGGATGGAAAAAAAGGACAATGTTGCTGGTTTACAGTGAGCACGGGGAAGAGGGAGGGAGGTGAGGTCATTGGTGTAGGCAAGAACTAGACCACGTAGGAGCATTAGGCCATGGAAAGGAGTTTGGGCTCTATTCCAAAACTATGGGAAGTCATTGAAGAGTTTTAAGCAGAGGAGGGATAAGATTTTATTTATGTTTCAAAAAATTGTTGCTATGTAGAAAAAGAGCTAAAAGGGGGAAGAGTAAAATTAGAATAGTTATGAGGCTATTGCAGTAGTCCTGGAAACAGCTTTGGTCTCTCTAAGCAAAGACGGTGGGAAGGGATCAGATTCAGGATGACATTTGAGAAGATGAACCCAAAGAACTTGATTGGATATTGAATAGGAGAGAAGGAGCATCAAGGTTGTATCTAAAGTCTGTGACTGAGAAATTGGGTGTGCAGCAGTGCCGTTTTTAAGATGAAAAGACCACAGGGAAAGTAGGTTTTTGTTCTACAAAGGTGCAGATCGGAACTGCTGTCTGAGACGTGGTCAGTTGGAGTTGTCTAGACCTCAAATGTGTGGAATCAAGTAGACAGTGGGATATAGAATCCAATTATTTACCAGCTGGGGTTGATGATCTGCTTTCTAGTTGTTTGTTTGTTTGTTTTTCCTGAAGTCTGGGAGGGTTATTCCTCCAGCTTCTTTCTTTTTCTTCAGTATTGCTTTGGAAATTCTGGGTCTTTTGTGATTCCATCTAAATTTTAAGATTATTTGTTCCAGCTCTGTGAAAAATGTCCTGGGTAATTTGATAGGGATTGCATTAAATCTGTAGATTGCCTTGGGCAGAATGGCCATTTTAACAATATTGATTCTTCCAATTCAAGAGCATGAGATAACTTTTCATATCTTTAAGTCATCTTTAATTTCCTTAATCGATATTTTGTAGTTCTCCATGTGTATTTAAGTCTTCACCTCCTTGGTCAGATTTATTCCTAAGTATTTTATTGCTTTGGATGTGATTTTAAAATGCATTGTTTATTTTCTTTTCCTGCTATTTTATTGTTAGTGTAAGGAGATGCAACTGATTTCTATATGTTAATCTTGTATCCTGCTACCTTGCCAAATTCTTTTGTCAGCTCTAGTAGCTTTTGTGGGGAGCTTTTAGGGTTTTCTATATATAGCATCATGTCATCCGCATATAGTGACAATTTTACCTCCTTTCTTCCAATTTAGATCCCTTTTATTTCTTTTTCTTTCCAGGAATGTATTGAATAGAAGTGGTGAGAGTGGGCATCCTTGACTTGTTCCAGATTTTAGTGGGAAGGCTTTCAGTTTTCATTGTTGAGTATTATGCTGGCTGTGGGTTTGTCATAAATAGCTTTTATTATATGGAGATATGTTCCCTGTATACCCACTTTGGTGAGAGCATTTTCATTGTTGTAGAAATTTTTATTCAACAGTACTGGACTCTAAGTAATTCAAACTAACGTAACTGTGAAGAAACTGTAGTCTTCTCCTCATAGCTGTAGCCTAAGAGGAAAGTTTAGGAATAAGGAATGACTTATTACCTGCTCTAAAACGGACTCACTTAATAATCTGACTAATTAGCCCCAGCTCTAACAAGCACCTTTCCCCAATTCATACCCTTGAATGTTGGGGTGTTTCTCATTTTATCTAATAAGAATAGAGACTCCTTTGAAGAAAGGAACTGGGTTCTTTCCACTTTTGCATTCCCATCAACAAAATACACATGTACATAAGATCCATGTCCCTTCCCATCTTCCACCCACCTCCGATGTAGCACCCTCAACGCACAGTGCTTTGTACAGAGCAATCAGAGTGTTTGCTTGTTAAACAACTAGCATGTTGCAATACTTTTAATGCTGCTGTGGACAGTTGGCCACAGGAGAACTTATCAATAAAGAGTAAATAGTCATGGCTCCAGGAGGTCTGTAGTTTAACCTCAGTTTCACAGTGTTTCTTTTCCATTTCCTCCCTTCTAGAGAAAAGAAGACCGGGAGCCTCCCCAAGTAAAAACTGAGAGCTGTCCTCCTCCAGAGAAGGCAGGAGGGCACAGGCCCTGGAGGGGAGTCAGCAGGAGCTCAGGCTCAGGTCTGCCCGTTAGTGAGCAGGTCAGCAGCGCCTTCCTCACAGGGCAAGATGGGAGCATCCAGAAAGCCCCCTTCACACACACATGCACACAGGCAGACCTGTGCATCCAGCAGCTCCTTTGACAAATGAACGGGAAGATTGGGAGCGAGCATTTGGTTTTTGAATCCTTCGTCAACACTTGCTAGCTGTATGGTGTCGGGCATATTACATGATCCCTCCAAGGGGTATAATGCGGAGACAGATGTTTAGAGCCTTGATCATATGGTTGCTCCTCTACCAATTCAGCAGTTTATTCCTCTCCTCAGCACTGAGAGTGAAAGTAAGAGCTGACCTAGAACGGGAATTGCACTTTCAGTTTAAATTTTCTGTTTTCTAATATCTGGTTTTTATAGGTAGTGCTTACTTACGATAAAGATTTCTTAAGTGTGTACAGTGAAGTTCCCTGCACACCTTTCCAGGCACCTAGTCCTTCCCAGAGGCCACCAGTATTTCCAGATGTCTGTTTCCTTCCATAGTCATTCTGCGCATGCACAAGCAGACGTGTATCTGTGTACTTCCCTGTGTGTGTATGTTTTCCTCTTTGACACAAGTAACTATATGACTGTTTTGGACCTTGTTTTTGCCCTGTAGTATCTCAAAGATTTTTTGTATCTACACTGAGCCTCCTTAATCTCTTTACAGCTGCAGAGTGTTCCATTGCAGGGCTGTACCATTATTTGTTTATCCTCTCCTCCACTGGTGAATTATTTAGGTCATGGCCAGACCTAATTTGCTATTATAACACATGCCACAGTGAACATTCTTGTACATCTGTCACTTTGCACATGGGTGAGCATATTTGTAGCATACATTTCTAAAAGAGAAGTTGCTCAGTCAGAGATGTAATGAATAATTTTGATAGGCCTGGTCAAGGTGCCCTCATAGCATTTTTACTTGTTCGCTGCCTCGCCAGCAATGTATGGAAGCAGAGCTGAATTGCTAAGCCTGAGTGGAGCCCTGATACCTCGGAGACTGAGCATCAGGTGTTACATTTACCAAAACAGCTCGGCTTACATGGTGTGTGGTTCACACGTGTATGTGTTTGTGTGTGAATTCGTTTGAAGAGGGTTGTTTGGGCTAAGTGGCCAAGAAAAGCAGGAGACCCGGGATACAGGAAATCATCACTGTTCCTTCTCTTAGCCCTCCAGCTTGATGGAGTGACAGAGAAAATGAGATTGCTCCACACCCCACAACAAGGTTCTTAGGTGACATGGAGAGAACGATTCGTGTGGTGGCTGGAAAAATGGAGTGGGTGGAGAGATTACCAGGAAGCAGGAATAGAGGCCAGGGTATAAAGAGATGAGATTTAGTTTCACAGCCCCCCATGTTAACTAGGGTGCTCTGGAAGATCTCATTAGTTCTCATTTGAGCCAACTTTAAGGGCTTGGCACCTGCCAAGCATTGTACAATACTGGAAATAGAGATGCACATGGCAGTCCTGGCCCTAAGGAAGCTCATACAGAGAAGTTAGGCATGTAAGCAGACAAGTTCTATATAATGTTACAGAAGCAACGTGATGATGACAGCTAACCCTGAGCTAACCGCTTATCAGATGCCAGACAGTGGGCTGAGTCATCTCACCAAATTCTACAGAAACCCATGTATGAGAGTGATTACAGTATTATCCCATTTCACAGATGAAAAAACTAAGACCCAGAGAAGTTGAGGAATGGTCCCAACACCACATAGTAAGTGACAAAGCTGGGATTTAGATTGAGGTTGGCCTCACTTCAGTCTCAAGGGAAAGCGGGAGTGATGTTGAAGCTAAAAGTTCGTCTCCCCCCTTCATGAAATGGTTCTCTGCTTCCTTCTCTTTCCACAGCACCACATTATTTTTCAGGCTGGGGGTGGGAGGTCAAGAAAGATTGTTGGAGGGAGATGTGACCTGAGCTGAGGCTCTAAAGATGAGTAGAAGCAAGAAGAGTGTTCTAGGCAGAGCAACTCTTGGGCTGATCCCAAGGAGATCCAACCTCCAGGAGTCAGGAAGTTTCTGTCACAGGGAGGCAGGTTAGTGGAGTGGGTAAGAAGACAGCCTCTGGGGCCAGACTGCTGGAGTTCCAGTCTTGGCTTTGCCCCTTGTTAGTTGAGTGACTTTGCATCACTTAACTTCTCTGATTCTTCAGCTGTAACCTGGGACTATCAAGTGCTTACCTCCTGGGTTACTGTAAGGATGGAAGGAGTTAACACACCTGGAGCTCAGAATAGTGCCTGGCACCTGCCCTGTATGTCTGTTCCCACTGTGGAATCTCCAGGATCCAGGTACAACCTAGACATAAGGACGAGGAAAACAAAATTTTGAAGTTCGTCTGTGGTGCTTATTATGGAGAACTATTACAGGAGCTCACAAAACATAATGTGATGCTATAAAAGGAGAAGGAAGCAGAAAACCATTTAATGGAGGAGGGACATGGGCTTTTAGCCTGGAATCTCTTGTCAAGCATGGTCTTGCTTCTCAGCTGTCAGTTATCTGAAATGTGAGTCAAAAATGGGCTTTTTTATTTGTTGTCTACTTTTTAATGACATCTTTATTTGGTATTAAAATGTAATGATCTGTCTCAAATAAGGTGAAAAAGCAGAGGAGGATAAAATAAAAGGAAGTGCATTCGATGTTTAACTGTCAGTTTTTTTCCTCTTTCTCTTTGAGGCTGTAAAATGTTTTCAGAGCACCCTGGAGAAAATCAGGATAAATGCTGTAGCTTTCTCACTCCCCCACATAGCACTCATTTCTCATCCACCAAGTCAAAGTACTTTTTTCTAGAATAATAGTCTACAAGAGAATACAAGAGAAGTAGAAATGAGAGAAAAGGATTTCTCCAGAAGATCGGTTCATGTGGTTTACATTTTGTCCTCAGATTCCCTGGCCTTTGTCTCCTTCCTGTGTTATCTGTAACTGACATTCCCAACTCTGTTCCCAACTCAACCCCGTGCCTGGCCTACCTTCTCTCTAAGCCACTTTTATATCTTCCTTTCATTTGAGCACCTCCTAAGAATTCATCTTCTGCCAACAAACAAACAAAAAATTAATAGCAATTTTCCCACCATAAATGTGCAAACCGTCACTTACTGCTGTTGTAAAGCCTGCACCTGTACTGTGTACCAGCCTCTCACTAGATCCTGGGGCTGCAGACCTTACTGTGATTCAGACTTCCGTCCTGAATGAGCTCACAGTCTTGGTGGGAGAAGGGCATGAACAGGAAGTTGAGTCGGCTCGTCTCTGCCGTACCACCATGTTCTCCTTCTTTGTGGTGTCTCTTCTCACCGGACTGTGAGCCTCTCAAGGACAAAGATTTTTTCTGTTTTATTGACTTCAGTTAAACATTTGCTTGATAAATGAATGAAAACAAATGACAGTACAGACTGATCAGTAAATGGATGTGTTTGGAAGATAAGAAATAGCTTAGGGGAGAGAGTGCTGAACTCCTTGCAGGGCAGAAGTGCAGTTGGAGGGGTGGGGAGACTTGCTGAGGGAGGTAACTTCTGAGTTGGGTTTTGAGAGAGTTGGCTGCCAACATCAACATGCTTTGCATGGTATCCAGTCCATGCAGAGTTCCCAATAAAAGTTTGCTGAGTTAATAAACTTTATGAAGCAGTTATACTTACAGTATCTCTAATATTCTACCATTTAATGCATTCCTGGGAGGGGAAGAAATGGCCATGTCATGCTGGATTATGTGGTCCTGGAAGCGCTGTCTGTCACCTGGAAAACCTCAGTAGGATAGGAACACCTACTAGAAACCCCAGTGTTGTGGTGTGTGTCTGTATTTGAGTCTTGTGAGAAACTTCTGAGGCTGGGTGGACCGTTGGCTGAGAGAGAAAACCATCTTAAGTACATGCTCTAGAAGAGGGGTGTCCCATCCAGGGGAGAACATGAGAAAGAATCAGACACAGTTTGTAGAGACTTGCCTCTCACCTCACCCCTGAGCCCGACCAGAGCTCATTACCTAACTCCTATGTCCACCATCCAAACTGGTTCCAGATATTAAAATTCCCAAAATAAACCACATGGTTATGACATGAGAGGGGATGAAGTAGATGACAAAAGGAGAGAAAAACAAAATGAATTTTTAGTTCAGTTTATCTAACGGCCTTACTGAGAAAAAAAAAAAAAAAACAGGATATGAAGCTTAGACTTGCTGTTAAAAGTTTCTTAATTCTATTTAGCTCCAGTTCTTTCGTGATACAGTGATGTAAACGCTCAGGAGGCTGGGAACCAAAACTGCTGAGATTTGTTAGCTTCTTGCCTCTGGCGTGATTTCTGGGCGCTCTCGTGCTTTTCCAGACATGCCATCTCTGTGACAGGCTGAAGACACCTCTCTCTGAGTCACATCAAATTATATCAGTGGTTAGATCCCTCACCTCCACTCAATCTTCAACTTGTGTTTTCAATTTGTGTTTGCAGCTTCATCATACACAACAAAGACACTTTCTTCAACAATGCCACAAGGAGTAGAATCGTACACCATATTTTACAAAGAATAAAGTATGAAGAAGGGAAAAACAAAATTGGTAAGTAGCATATTAGTATAACAAGCTCCCTTTGGTTGTGGGGGATTACAGACTTTTCTCTTTGATGTTATTTAGTTGATATCAATCCTAGAAATGCTCATCATTTATGAAACCTCTAACTGTATACTCCCTTAGTGGATAACTCACAAGTGTAGTATCTTAATAGCATCCTTAGATCTTTTTTAAAAATAACATGTTATCTCATTGATCTAAGATCATGAGAAATTCACTCAATGCAGCAAATGTTTATGGAAAGCCCATGCTGTGCCAGGCACCGGGCTGGGTGCTGGGGAGATGAGCACAGTTCTCTCCTGGAGTGTATGTTCAAGAAGTTAGAAACAGACAATAGACAAAAAGTAAATACAATACACAACATGAAGAAAATCAAAATGGTTGATGTTACAGAGATAGACCAGTAAGGAGTGGGAGAATTCAAGCTGAGATGGAATGGTCAAGGAAGACTTTACTGAGACACTGAAATTTGAGCTGAAAACTGAATGACAGGATATATAACCAGGAGAAACAGATACCTAGTCCAGATCTGAATATACCTGGATTAGTATGTTCAGTGAGAGTCAGTGCAGGTGGCTGTGATGAAATTGAACCTGATTCAGGGTTTTCTTGACTTGGTAGGGTTGTGGGTTAGCACATCCTCACACCCCCTGCAGCAGCTGTCCACCCTTGAGACATCCTCTCCATAACGTCCTCCCTGACACTCCAGCTCGAAGGAATTCTTCCCTCTTCTGAATCCTATGGCAGTTATTTTTGGGGTGTCTATTTGATAATCGTGTGCAATTCTTTTATTATCTTAAATTATTTATTTTCAATGACATTATGAAAATTCTACCAACTAAAGAGAACCACTGTTAACATCTTTGTGTGCTAAGTAACTTAAATATTACACTAGTTACTTTTTTCATTTTTATTCCTTATTTGACCATGTGATTTTTGAACAAACTTAGGATGTACTACACGTATTTTTTTTTTATCATACTCTTCTCAATTAACATTGTATCAGGAACATACTTGAAAACCAGTGAATGGAAGTGAAATGATTGTGGCAGTAGCTATTCTGGATTACTTCATAAAATGCATCTTATTTTTAAAAACAGTACCTTTACTAATATTGGTATTATAATACCAGCACACCTCACAAGTCATTATTACACACTAGTGTGTTGAGAATCTGCAGGTAAAAACTGCTAGTCTAGATAGTAATCTCCTCAGTTGTAAATTGCCTTATTTGTCTTTGTCTCATCAATGATCAGTGTCTGGCATATAGTAGGAGCGCTTGCTGAACTGAACTGAAAATCTTTAAACGTGATCACTGTCTAATCATCAACATTCTTATGCAATCAAAAACTGTGTACAGTGAGGCCATATAGCAATTACTGTGCTTAATTTTGCATCTAAAATGTGGGCTATTTTTCTTAGTCAAGACGGAGACAAAAGAGGAACAGAGACAATGATTTTTAAATGTTCTGAAAAACCACAAGAAGTGTAGTATTGTTTCTAGTAAAAACTGTTGTAAAAGTTTCTCTTATTTGATGAAAAAAGGAGAAATTATTCAAGAATCTCATTGCTTTGAAAATCAGTAATGAAGAACTGGAAAAGTATCTAATTAGAAATAACCAATCACATAGTAAATTATTAACCTACAATAAATATTAATACAACATGAAAATCAAATTTGTTGAAATACATTTTTAAAAAGAGCAATGAATAGATCAACAAAGATTTATTTAACAATATAAATGCGTAAAATAAATCTTGAAATTGATTTGTCTTTTCAAAATTGGTGCTCAAAGGAAAGTAAGTAAAGTGACAGGCTTGAAGTATTAACTTTCTCACTTTGAAAGACTGATAAATTTTGATAAACTTACAAAGATCACCATCAGAAGTCTCTTATTAGGTCACTGTGATTTTTATTTTTTCTATTGTCTGGGATATTTGAAGATGAAATATGTAGAATTCTTAAAAGAGACACTAAGAAATTAAAGCTTTGTACACAATCAATCATTTATTCATTCATTTCAAAGGTATTGAGGGCCTCCTGTGTGCTAGACAAAATACAAAGCCCTATGGATATATGTATTTCAGATGCTTTGTTTAGACATTTAGAGTTAATGTCAAAGCATCTTAAAATGCTGTATTATGTTACCATAATTAAAAGCACCTAAACACTGACTGACACTCCATCAATAGAAAGTGAATCATTGCATGTTCCATTTTCCAGTTAGGCTAAGCCTCTGGACTCTAACCAGGATCTAAAGCATAGAGAACTTATCCATAAGCCACTTGAGAGACATCCTTCCAGTTATCTTCTTTTAAATACACCTTAGGAAGTAGTGACATTCTTAATCTGAAAGAAATTTTAAAGACCAACACTTTATACTTCCACTTCTGGTCGCGATGGAGTAATAGGCACAAGATTTACTGTCCCACCTGAAACAATCAAAACAAGAAAAAAGAATGTATGAGACGGCTATTTTCAAGGCACTGAACATTGGGCAGCCAAGGACAGGAATCCCTGAGAGACAGAAAATAAACGAAGTGAGCTGTACAATCGCCCAGCTTACTACCTTGAGGTAGTTTCTAGGCAGCAACACAGGGAGGAAGAACCCAGGCAGAACCTGGTAGACTCCCTAAATTGAAAAGATGTTGCTGAGAGTCCAGGAAGACCACGGCAGCTAGAGTTCACAGAACAACATATGAGAAAGCTGAGAGCTCCACAGAGAACCCTGAAGATCTGCAGAGGGCTCCCCAGGTACGTATTCAGCAGAGTACTGATTAGTGCACATGTCAGGAAAAACCCAAGGCCAGAGAAAGACAATCCAAAAGGATTTCCTATGGGATTGGAACACCTCATGATTATCAGAGCGTTGGATGTAAATAGTCTAAAGGTCCCAATGCAAAATTTAGAAGTTAGGACATTGAATAAAAAAACACAACCTAATTTTTCTGCTCCCTCAAGAAACACTCTTTTAAATATAAAGACACAAATAGGCTAAAAGTAAGGATCAAAAAAGAAACACCATGCTAACCGAAAGAATGCTAAAGTGCCTATACTGATATCAGACAAAATAGATTTCAGAGCCAAGAATATTGCCAGGGATAAAGAAGGCCACTTCAAAATGTTGGAGTCAACTCATCAGGAGGACATAATCCTACATGTTTATGTGCTTAGGAAGAGAGCTTCAAACTACATGAAGCAAAAACTGATAGAACTGCTAAAAGAAATAAACAAGTCCACAAGTAGTCAGGTTTTAATATCTCCTTCTCAGTAATGAATGGAACAAGCAGACAGAAAATCAGTAGGGATTAGAGGACCCGAAGAGGGTTTAGATGTTTCCTCAAGCTGAGAAATTTGAAACAACAGGAACTCCCTCTCTGTGTGGCTGGTTTTGATGAAGCAAGCTGCCCTGAGTGCTGTAGCTGCAAGGAAATGAACTCTGTCAACAACCCAGGGAAGCTTGGAAGTGGATCTTTTCCTAGTCGAGCCTCCAAATGAGAATGCAATGTGGCCAAAACCTTGACTTCAGCCTTGTGAGATCCTGAGCAGAGAACTTAGCTAAATCATGCCTGGATTTCTGACCAACAGATGCTGTGAAATAATAAATGGATATTGGTTTTAGCTACTACATTTCTTGCAACTTGTTACAGTGATAGAAAACTAATACAAACCTCGAGCTAGGCTAATCAGGAAAAAAAGAGAGAAAACACAAATTTCCAGATTCACAGGAATAAGAGAGGTGATATCACTGTAGAAATTGAAAGGATAATAAGGGAATATTGTGAATAATCTTTTGTCAAATTTAACAACTTAAATGGATAAATTTCTTGATAGATGTAAATAATTGAAATTCCTCCAAGAAGATATAGGTTACCTGAATAGCCCTATATATATTAAGAATTTGAATTTGTATTTTTAAATCTTCTCATAAAGAAAACTCTAAGCCCAGATTGTTTCACTGGTGAATTCTGTCAGGCACTCAAGAAAGAAGTAATGTCAGTTCTACACAACTTTTCAAAAAAACTTGAAGGTTGGAGATTAGTTCCCATTTTATCCTATGAGGGCAGTATTACCCAGGTACCAAAACCAGGCAAAGACAATATTAGAAAAACTACAGATCAATGTCCTTCATGAATATAGATGCAAATATTATAAACAGAGTTAGCAAATCAAATGGAGAAGTATGAAATTGTACAAGCATGTAAGAAAACAAGTTTGGCAGTTTCTCAAAAACTGAAACATAACACCTACCATATATGGTCTAGCCATTCCACCTCGATGTATTTACCCCAAAGAAATAAAAGCGCGTGTCCATACAAAGACTTGTACACAGATGCTCGTAGCAGCACTATTTGTAATAGCTCAAGACTATAAACAACCCACATGTCTACCATCAGGGGAACAGTTAAACCGTTATGTATCCACATGATGAAATACTACTCAGCAGTAAAGAGAAATGAGCTACAACATGGGTACATCTCAAAATAATTATGTTGAGTAAAAGAAGTCATATAAAAAGGAGTAACTACTGTATAATCCCATTTCTGTAAAACTGTAGGAAATGCAAAGGAATTGACAGTGATAGAAAGCAAGTCGGTGTTTGCCTCGGAGGTGGCATAGGAAGGAACAGGAGATTACAGAGTGACATGATAACACCCTGGGAGCCATGGACATGTTTATTGCCTTGATTGTGCTCATGGTTTCATGGGTTGATACATAAGTAAAAACTTACCAAATTATATGTTTTAAACATGTGACATTTGTTACACGTCTGTTATGCCTCGATAAAACTTTTTTTAAGTCCACATATCCAATATCCCTACCTCATTTTATGGGTGAGAAAATTGAGACTTGAGGACAAGAGGACTTTCCAAAGTCATACCGCTAGTCCAGTGCAGAGGAGTTAGGCTTGTCCACATTGAAGCTTCTGGATGAAAATAGGAGAGTTCCTGGGGGAAAATGTTTTTTGATGCGAGTAATTCATCCACTTGTCTCAGTACACTCCCTTCTCTATGCCAGGCGCCATGCTAGGTGTGCTTCATTGTTTTGTTTCTGTTTGAAAACCTGATTTCCCAGTCCTTGATTCCAACTTCCTAACAGATAGCAAAACTTTTTTTCCTAACTGTTGGTGTCCCCAAGTGGTTTTGAACCACTTTTGAAAATCTAGATTGTTTTCTCCAGAAAGAACCACCCCAACATTAGTCTTACATTGTGAGGATTTAAACTCACTGGACTGTTCTGTTGTTGTAGGTCTGAATCGCTTGCTTACTAATGGCTCCTATGAAGCTGCATTTCCTCTGCACGAGGTATTGTCCTGCCTTTTCTCCGTCTCTGTCAATTCCTTGTTATTAAATCAGCTTCTGGGAACAGTCATTGAGTTTGTTGATATGACATTTGTTCAGAAGGAACTTAATTTGTTCAGTGGGTAGTTATGGAGGGCCAGCTTGCATTGTGACATCTCTCCCTCAACACAGATTTATTTCTCCATGTCTTTTTATTTAATTGCAAGAGTACTTCAATCAAGAGTCACTCGGCATGAATTTAGAAGAATAGCTGAGGGACTTCAAGTCATAAAATTAAAGAGGCATTGAGAATTTGCATGAGGCACCAGACCCAGGGGGGAAATGTTTCTGAAATTTATCATCTCTGCAACAAAGAAATTTATAGGTAACCCTTCAAGACTGGGAGGAAGACCTCTTGCAAAGTCTCTGGTAACTAAAGGGAGATAAATGGAAATTAATAGAATTGTATTGCATTAACATTGCTCATTTAAGATGTATGAATTTTTATGTTCTCCTTATTTACCACATGGTCTTTGTCATATATAAGGATTTTTGTAAACGTAACTGTGATTACCCTTAACTCTATTTTTCCCATTAGATCTTGGGTCATTTAACCCAGAATTCTCTTTGGGCATGGGCTTTCAGGGACATAATCGTCCTGATTGGTAGAGGTAATTGTCATCTTCATGGCACTGAGCTCCTACTCCGTACCAGTCACGGTCTGACATAGAATACACAGATAACTGTCATAGCCCATGTCCTCTAGGCCCTCACACACTAGCCAGGGTGAAACTGCTGTTAGAGAGATTTTCAAAACAATCTATTAACAATGTTAACAGTTGGACAGTTGAATTTGGAGGACAGTTCCAACTATCTGCCAATGGCAAGCCTTTCCAAAATATACTTCTTATTTGACTTGTGGTGTTTCTTCTCTGGATTTTAAACACCAGGAGGGTGGAAAAGGTAATGTAGCATTTTAAAAACCTTATTCATTAAGAAAACTAGAGGCTTTGGTCTGAGACCTTGTTTACAAATGGCCATGAAACCTTTTTGGAATGAACCTTTCATAGGACAGAAGCAAACTTTTTTTGTTTATCTGTGAGGAGTTTTTGTGAGAGAGATAACGTTTGTTTATTAATTTTTTTAATGGAGGTGCTGGGGCTTGAACCCAGGATGTTGTGCACACTAAGTGTGTGCTCTACCACTGAGCTATACTCTCCTCCCACCAGGACAAAAGCAAACATTCTGAGAGGTTTTCTGGAGTCACATACGGATGTTTCTGAACACTAAAGACAGATTTTCTCCAAAGCATCACGTTGCTGCCTGTAGTGTTATTAGTTGGCCTTGCCCCAGAAAAGGTTTCAGTAAGAACTGAACCTTCCCACTGCCCAGCCCTTGCCCACAGTAAGGGCAATGCCTGAGCAGTGGAAGGTGGACAGAGAAGTATCTGTGGGTGGTGGGCAGGAGGGTGTCTGAGGAGATGCAGCTGTGAAAACCCAGAGTAACTCCAGGCCTTCTCTGTGGTTTTCACATCTTGTTAAAGTCCTATATTTTATGAAAGGGAACTCCAAATTAGTCATAGCAGCTTCAGTAATAACATAATCGCTCTTCTGACTTTTTGCTCTCAGTTTAACTTGATTATATTATTTAAGCACATAACAACCTTTAGAGGCAGGAAGGGCAGCTCTTGTTGCCTTGTTTTATGTTAAAAATTTAAATAGAGGCTTAAAGAAAGGCTAGCCCACCTCCAGTTGTGGAGTGAGTTGGTGATTGAGCCGAGACTAGAACCTGAGATTCTTGTCTCTCAGGCCTGTTCACTTTCCAATAGAAAGGACTTCTCAAGTTAAAATGTCAATAATTAGTTCACCTCCAGAAAGTACCTTTTCTGTTTGTAAAACTAGCACTGCCACTAACTGACCTTAGAGGACCCCCACTCCTCTGACCCACGGTCTCCTTAGTTGTTCCATGAGGAGGTCGAATTAGATTTGATTTGTTGTAATTTTGAGGTGACTTACAACTCTTACCTTCTAGGGTTTTCCTTATAGACAATGCCTCGGGGCCAGGTTACAACCATGGCTGTTCACTATCTTGAGACAAGTGCAAAAGAGAACTAATGAGTCTCCGGCCTGGCCTCTGGGCAAGGTGCTTTATCATTCAAACCGCAGAAGGAACCTAATGAGGCACATGTTAGTAGTTCCATTATGAACTGAGAATCGAAGGCTCAGGGAGTTTAAGATCTCCTGGCTAAACAGGAGCAGACCTGGATTTGAACTCAGCTCAGACATGCCTGATTTTAGCAAGGATGGGCATTTGACTTCACGGCATTATCAACAAGATTATGTCCAGAGCAACTAATCAAACTGCTTTTCCTTCAATGGGGTAGATCTGTTTTTTTCCCTCATATCACCCTTAGTGCTATTCCTGCCATAAAGACTAGTGTTACTATCAGTTTTTCCTTTGGCTTATATGGGTATTACCTCACTGACAGTGATGTTTTTATCACAGGGAAGTTACAGAAGTAAAAACTCCATTAGAACCCACGGGGCGGTAAACCACCGACATCTGCTCTATGAGTGCTGGGCCTCCTGGGGGGTGTGGTATAAATACCAGCCTTTGGATCTTGTAAGGTGAGTTAAACCAGCTGCAAATATAAAGCTTACATAGAATGATTAGGGCAGACTGTCAGCTGGGACAAGCCAGTATTGGAGAAAACACAGTCCAAGGTGCACAGCTGTCACTCAAATCTGACTTCTTCCCAAAAGGGCAGCTCATCAGAGAGCACAGGTCATTCTTGGTAAACCTGACCTCCCTCTGATGAGGCTGAAGTGTCCTCTAAGAGGGCCTTAGAAGGGGCATGTGAGATCAGCCAGGACTCCCACAAGATTCCGTAAGAAGCTCGTCACCCATGTGACTGTTACTGACAAATTATCAATAACAATTGGAGAGAGGGGACACTGCTTACATATATTAGTGACAGATGGAATGTTAGTTACTATTAAATAAGTAGGAAATATAAGGTGCTGTCATTCTAATAAATTTCAGGCTTATTTTAATTTTTATTTAAAACTAATAACCTTCAAAGATTGTCTTAATTCCGTAGGTCAAAAAAGCACATCTGCTTTTAACTCATGATTGCAGTGAAAATGCATATTTTCTTTAACCTTCTGTATATGCCCAGCTTTCTGCCGTGGTGGCATTATACTCTGACATCTCATTTATTTAGAGGCTGATTATTAAGATTGGGGAGTAAAAATTCACACTTGGTGGATTCCTTATTAAAAAGAAAGTCATGTCTCATTTCCTAGACTAGCTGGATTTATTTCACTTTCCCCAAGTCCTTAAAAAAATGAGCCCAGAGGAAAATGAAATAATAAGACAACTCACTTTACATTTCGTCTCCCTGGGCAGTCGTTCTTCCTGCCAGAGTCCTTGCAACAAGTGTTTACTCTGTTGACCCCAGGACATTTATGAATTGTGCCCCACTCTTTGTGTAGGTAACAAGTGATCCAGATGATCTGGATGAGTGGAAGGTATTTTCTGAGATGAGATCATTTGCCTTTGACCAGTTTATATATATAATAAAATAACAGAAAGAAAAATCAAAGCAAATTCTCTTCCCAGCCTCAGTCCCACGTTATAGGATTACATTGATTAAAAATCACAGAAGATTGCTGCAGGCAAAACAGCTCCCATCCATGACAGTTTCTTCATTAAGATTGTGCAAATTTTCAGCGAGTAGTCATTAACTGCTCATTGTGTCCCTAGTACAATGCTAAGTACTATTAGCAAAGACACACAGAAACCACGGTCTCTGGCCTTGAGAAATGCAGTTTCCTTCAGGAAAACCAACCCTGCAAACTTGAGAGACTAGAAACCAACAAGAGACTATGCATAATTTGGCAACATGGAGGCCAAAAGTTTTACAACAATTAGGAAAAATGGAAAGGGTGAATATGGGTCAGTGCCCCTATGGAAAGGTCTGGAGAACTGAGCCCTGGAAGAGTAGAATGAAGGAATCTCATCTCTTAAATAGTTATTTTCCTATCAGTTTTGCTTCCTCCATCTTGCCCACATCTGACCAAACCCCCAGCACCTCCTGTGCCACTGCTGCTGTCTTCACCAGTGACCTGGACTCTGGCTGTTCGTCCCTGCTGGGTCTCCCTTTTTCCTCTCTCAACCTTCCACTCCATTCTCCACCCTGAAGACAGAGTGATCTTTTTGGAATGTGAATCTGGTCATGTCCCTGGATTGGCTAAAACCTTCTCGTGGTTCTCCATTTCCCTCAGGACAAAGATCAGTGCATTCGGCATGGTCCACAAGGCCCATTAAGGCTTAGCCTCCGCCTGCCTCATCGGCACACCTCTTGTTATCTGTGTTCCAGCCACATTGCCCTTATTTTACCTGATCCCTTCTCCCCGAGGGTCTTTGTATATTCTATTCCCTCTGCTGGAAATACTCTATCTTGTCCCCAGCCCCACCTAGTTAACTTTCATTCTTCAACATGATAGTCACCTCTTCAGAGAAGTCTTTCCTGACCTTTCTACATACGCATATAGCATTATGTTCCTCTCCTTTGTAGCTCTTTTCCCAGTTTTGTAATTATGAATGTATTTCTTTAAGTGATTGATGTGTGTCTCCTCTATCACCCTCAAGCTTCATAGGAGGAGGAACCAAGCTTATTTTGCTCACTGTTGCGTTCTCTGTACTTAGCACAGTATTTGACACATAGCAGGTATTTTTTGTTGAATAAATATATGTGTATATGAATATATGTTGGAAAGGGGAGGGAAAGGTTTCTGTTGGGACACAGTAGAAGATGGGAAAAATAATCCCAGGCTTTCAGGAGCCATTGGGCACTCTAGGAGGAGAAAGCAGCAGACAGTATTTGGAAACAGATGGTCAACATTTGTTTAGAATGAGAATAAAAAGTAGACTGTTCCTCTATTGGACTAGGAAATAATTAACTTCTAAGTTATGAAATGTAGCTGTTGAAAGTCATAGAAGGCATAATAATGATGTTTAAGAAAGAAAAG
The DNA here is from genome assembly GCF_048773025.1 of Camelus bactrianus. Classification (NCBI taxonomy): domain Eukaryota; kingdom Metazoa; phylum Chordata; class Mammalia; order Artiodactyla; family Camelidae; genus Camelus; species Camelus bactrianus. The sequence continues at coordinate 34,963,850 of NC_133550.1, read as the reverse complement.
AAAAACCAAGAAATTCCCTGGATACTTCCAAACTTCACAGGGCACCAAGCAGGCTGGTTAGTCTCAGAAAAATATTTACAGAGATAAATGTCGATGCCTGGAAAGAGTCATCACTTAAAAGGGGAAGTTGCTCTCATTATTGATTCCTGTCGAATCTCAGTAATTAAAGAGTTCTTTTCTTTTTTTTTTTTTTAATGGAAGTACTAGGGGATGAACCCCGGACCTCGTGCATGCCCCCTACCACTGAGCTATATACCCACACCCCCTTTCCTTTCTAAATAGCTTATGGGTCTAGCATTGTAAACATCTTGTAAAGCTACAGAATATTAAAAGGGATGTTTGACATTTTTCACAGTAATTTTGTTTACTATTTTTAAAAAGTATATGCAATTATAGTACATACATTACAAATAAACTCAGAAATGGCAAAAATGAGATTGTGTTGGCACCAACTCTTCAAATCCCCCTGGTTCCTTATCAGTAACAGTGTCTTATGTAACTTCCTGAATGAGCCGACTTTATTTTGTGTTCCCAGAACAAGCTTGCGTAAGACCATGTTCTTTTATGGAAACGTTCATTTCATTTCTGATACAGAGTAATAGGAAAAGAAATTCAAATCCAGAGCCTAGATTTGGTCAAACGTTCCATTTTCTTGGCTTACTTTGTCCTCATGGTTATCCACAAGGCCACTGCAAAGTAAAATGACTGAACAAAGTGTTAGAATGCCTAACTTTAAATACTTCACTGTAATGTGTAAGGCTGTTGTGTCTTAAACAGGCGGTACTTTGGAGAGAAGATTGGGTTGTATTTTGCCTGGCTGGGCTGGTACACCGGCATGCTCTTCCCAGCTGCCTTCATTGGATTGTTTGTCTTTTTGTATGGAGTTATAACTCTGGATCACTGCCAAGTCAGGTACGGGGAGCTCTGGGTGAGCCTGCGTTTGCTTAAATTTTGAGGTGGGTGTTTGTGCTTTGGGGGTGTTCACAGACCATGGGCCCTCTTAGCTTTTCATTTTAACTAGTTTCTAGTCTCTCCTGGAAAAATTCAAAAGGGTCAGTTCACTAATCTGTCCATCCATTGCCCTTGTGGATGGAAGGAAGCAAAGGTTATGTTTATGGATATATAAGCCACTTTCTGTCCACAGAACGCATCACTTTCATTCACTGTGAAAAGTTCTCTTTCTGACTTTTTCACGTTTTTCTTTCCAGTAGTATTGCAAAATAGGGGGTTAATAATCCTTTTTTGTCAATATGTATTCTCACAAGGACCCTTTAAATCTAAACTGGAAAAACATCTCGCCAACTTGCTGGGGCCTTGGGAATGATTCAGTGTTAACAGTTGTTATCTTGGCTTTTTCACGAGAATATAATTTAAGATATTCATAGAGATCTTATTACAAGGCCGGACGATGATCTTAAATAGCAAATGTGCCTTTTCAAAGTGACTGCAAAAATAAAAGTGAGCGATTGGGCCTTCCACCTACAAAAATATTTTAATTTCTGGGGAAGTTGTTCATGAGATGGACTTTTTTCCCAGAACTAATCCCTAGTATTTCCATTTATTCCTCCATTCTTCACTCTAATTTATCGTGCACACAGCGATTGAGGCTGGCAGTTTTAGTTATCTCATTGTTCCCATCATTCAGGGTGAAACTGCCTCAGACCTGTGCAGTGTTGTGAATGACTTCTGTATAATTGGGGGTCTAACAACCAATATTTTGCTTCATGTATTTTCCTGAGTTTAACTTATTAATATGGAAAAGCCAAGAAACAGCCTCATAAATAAGTAGGTTTATCCAACTATTAAACTGGGCAGGCACTTGTTTACATTAATAACAGAAAAGGCTAAGAAGTTTCTGAGGGCAAAAATTTAATCTACTGAATCTTGTTTACTGGTCGAATATTCTGGTGAAATTGAAAGGGGAAAAATGCTGTTTTGTCTTCAAAAAGTAGTCCTTTTCTGTTCTCTTTTCCAGTAAAGAAGTCTGCCAAGCTACAGATATCATCATGTGTCCTGTGTGTGACAAATACTGTCCATTCATGAGGCTGTCAGATAGCTGTGTTTATGCCAAGGTAATTTCAAATTTGCAGTGTTCTAGGTGGATTGAATTTAACACACACCTTCCTGAGGGACGGGGGTTACTCCATTCTCTCTGTCCTTTCTTGTGTTTGATTCTCAAGTTTACATTGTAGGAGAGACTTACCTTCATCATTCACTGTTTTATTCGGGTATCTTTTTTACTGTATATGTATATTTACAATGTATTGGCTCTGATTATCATCATAAGAAGCAAAGAGCACAGTTGATAGAATCAGAGAAAGTTAGGTTCAAATCTTGACTCTGCACTTTACCACTTGTCAGTGGAGGAGCAAGCTGTTTAACCTCTTCTGAGCCTCAGTTTTGTCATCTGTAAAATGGAGAGCATGATGCTGCTTTCACACGATGTTGTATAAGAAATGAGATAAGATGTGTAATGAGCCTGGCACTTGGCAAGTGGTGAGATCTCAGTAAATGACAACTGCCATCATTTTCCTCCTCTTCATCATCATTATTGTCAAAAAGACCTAGATTCAAGGCTTGCTCAGCTACTTACCACCTTGACCTTGCCCACGTATGGCCTCTCGGAGCCTGAGCTTTCCCACCTCTAGCATGCCGGCAGTGATACCTTCCCTCCCTGCCCCATGGCATGCCATGAGGACCAAAGAAGATAGTATATGTGAAAGTGCTCTGGAAAAAAGCCAGATACATAGCACCATTATGTCTATATGTTATTACGTACCCCGTTTTGATATCTTATTAAAATTTTGAACACGTTCATCAGATTTCTAGAGTTTATTACTTAGGGGCAAGATCTCTAATGCACAGCAGCAGCTAGACTTTTCCAAGACCTACTGCCCATCAGCTTACCCAGATTCCAGACATAAAAGGGGTTGGCAGGTTTTATGTAACCTCTCCAATCCCTGCAGCTTGGATCCATCTAATTATACTGTTGGCATTGTAGAATTTTGTTCAACTTAAGTGAGGGAACATTCGACAGGCAGCCCAGGAGCCCACCCATCCATGATGTCACTGGCACTTCAGGTGGCCAGTCGCTGGGAGGAGCCCAGACTGCAACAGCCATCTGTGGTTTTAGAAAGATTTGGGCTCTTAGTATGTGCTGTGAGGGACCAAAAAAGCACAAAATGCTCTCCCTACCTTTGGAGAACTTATCGATAGACCTGACTGGTTGAGGACAAGTTCAACAGAGTGAGCTTGGGAAATATAGATGAGGAACCAAAAAGTTTGGTCTGTAGTAAAATTTCTTCTTAAAGATCATGAATTAAGCCTGAATGACTCAGGTGCAAAAATCCTGCTTTGGGGGATCTCAGAAGCCCAGTTTTTTTTGGTTTGGGGGTATTTGTTATGTGGAAAGATAACTCCTTGAGCAAAGTTCTCTTTTTAGGAGTGCTATAATAATTCCATAGAAGGATCACCATGAATGGTTTAGAGTGCTCAGATTTTACAGAGCCTTCTTCGGGCAGTTGCCCTACCAAACTGTCTAGAACTAGAACAATAATAATTATAATAATAGGTAGGGTATAGCAATAGCTAAGCAGCCTACGTTTATTATTTCTAATTCTCACAGCAACTTCAAGGTAGGTGATATTATTCCTATCTCACTCGGAGACTCAGAGAGGTAAAAATTGCTTACCTGAGGTCACACAGCGGTAAGAAGCTGGCTTCTCAGTTTATCTGACGGCAAAACAGGTCCTTGGGCCATACTGAGCCACGCAATGTTTAGATGCTGGATTTTGGATTTGATCTTGCCTAGAAACTTGGTAAAGGAGGGCTTAAAAGCCTCAGAATGAAAGAAGTGATGTTATACAGAATCTCCTGTAGAAAAATTTATTAGAATTGCCAGGCTGATTTCATGGGACTTAGGCCACATAGAAATATTGGACCAAATTGGAGCCTGGAGCCAATCCAATCAACGGCTGTTCTGCTCATCAGGAATGAGTTATCCCTGGCCCTTGCGCTTGTAGGGATCAGCCACTCAAATCAAACTGGCTTAAGCATAAAGGGACTTACTGGCTCATTTCAGTGTGAAGGATACTAGAGTAGCTCACACTGAGCACAAGGGCCTCATGGCCTAGACCTGCTGTCCAGGTCCCCAGATGTCGCTCTCTGGCCACCTGTCCACATGATCATTCTGCAGGCAGGTTCCCTTCACATGATGGGGAAGGTGGCTGCTGACTGCCACAGCTCCAGACCTACATCTTCCTTCTTTTACCTCCTCAAATATGTTTGTATGCTAATCTTAAATTCTTGGTCTGCTGTTACAGAATGTCTGTTTCCGAAGGTGTACATTGCCTAGTTTGGAATTATTTTGGAGGCTCTCTTCCCCATATACTGTTATTTGGGCCTGTGGGAGCTTGTCCCCTGGAGGCATCGGCCACTTTGGGTAAGGGTCAGAGGCCAGGCCAGTCCTGGTGAGTTGACAGAAGACGACAGTGTGTCCCAGGCACCACTGCATGCTGTCACTGTCAGAGGACTCTGCTGGTTGGAGTTTCATTGTTAAGTCTGCTTAGAACAAAGCAGAACTGAGGAGGCTCTCTCTCTTGACTGCAATCTACCAGCCCTGGCGTTTAAGAGGGAAGGCACTGAGAAATGCATACCCGAGGCCAGCTGGCCAGGCAGCACCTACTATCACCATCTCTCCACTCAGGTGGGACTCTGAACATCCCTGATGTTACCCCAAGAGCACCACACTTGTGGTTTGACCTGTTGCAGCTGATTTCTGAGGGGGGTAAACTAACTGTCCAGTGACCACTGAGGGAGAGGTTGGCGTGGAACTTAGGTATTTCTCTAACCTGTGCTCTCACTCTGCTTGGGAACCACCACCAATCCCCACCATCTCTCTCTGTCTCACCAATTTGAGACAGCCTTCTGTTTCTTCCAGCATTTCTTAGATAAGTGTTTTGTGTTCTGTTAGTTCCTGAAATCTACTATCCTGCTTCTCCAGACTTGATTTTGGCAGAAGGAGCCATCGGCCTATCCTGGTTTACCACCTTAGGAGGAACTAGAAGTCCCCCTTAATTCACCTTCCTGATTCATGTATTTCCAAATTGGTAACTGCAGTGGGAAGATGTCCCTCTGCAAATGCTTGCATGTCAGTCCCAGAGAAGAACTCTGACTGGCTCTCCTTGAGCTTTATGACCCCTAGTGACCTGCTGGAGAGAGACCTGTTACCCAGGGAAGGAGGAAAGATTATCTGAGCAGCTGAAAACAATGAAAAGCACAATCCATTCCAGAATCTTCACCAGTGGTGCCGGGAGTTTCCACCAACTCCCAGGGAATGCCCTGGTAGGGAGCACGGACCTGCCACGTCCCACTGGGGCTCCCAGGCTTGATTTGATGCGACTACCTGGTATATACAGTGTTAGTGTTCCTTCTGACACAGGAATAAATTAGTTTTCAACTTTTGTCTCACACTGGGTATTTGAATGCTGTCCATCTCTCCTACGTTTAAAGACAGAAAAGTCATAAACTTTTGGAAAATTTTTAAATACTTCATGCTCTGAGATAATAGGAAAAGATCTGTTTACACTTGGCAGATTCTCGAGGGGACAGTAAAATATACTTTATAGACAGCCATAAAGCACCAAAAAAAAAAGTTATGCTTTATGAACGTATCAGTCATCATTTCAATTTGGCTTGACATTGGTGTGATTTATCCTGGAGGCGGAAATGAGCCTGGCAGTTTTGCAGCAAAAATAGGTATTTTTGCTTTCTGCTGTGGTGCTTGCAGTAGAATGTATGATTCAGCCATAAAGTATTTGCTAGCTGTCTTTATGTTATCTGCATGAGGTAAAGGCAGTGATTACCTGAGGCTGTAATAAAGGTAGAAGTGGTATGTGTTGGCGGGCTGCTCTTCTTTCTAATGCTGAGGTCCAGACGGAAGCCCAGAAAATGTTTGCTCAAAATCATACCAACAAAATAGCCATGTTTTCAAAGTGAATAAATGAGGCACTAAAAACTGTGCTTGGGAAATCAGAGACCTTTAAAGCAGCAACTTTAATACCTTCCTGGTCTTAAATATAAATCTATCCATGTTCAGATGTGCATGCATGTTTTTACAGTGCACAAAAGGAAGTTCTCTATAGCACCACTGGGGCTGATGATCAGTGCTCAACCAAATGATACCTACATAAATGGAACAAATTCTCCTTTCCATATCTACTTCATGGTCAGAAAACCCCCCTTCTTCCTTAAGGCCCAAAAGGAATATCCCCCAAAGAAACCCTGCAAAATTCATTGTATTATCAGAGCTATTTCTATACAATGTGAAAAAATGTGAATTGGAATATCATACATAAGAAATTAGTTTAACTGTGCTTTGTAATGTTCCCAGGTAACCCACCTTTTTGACAATGGAGCCACTGTCTTCTTTGCTGTTTTCATGGCAGTCTGGGGTAAGTGTTCTACATTTGTATAATCTAGGTTCCCTTCATCTGCTGTGTGATGTGTTCCTTTAAAAGTCTGACTTTGGATGTGAAAGGAAGAAGCTTGAGTAAATTCAGTTGGCTATTCTATTTGGACACATGCTGATAAGTAATTCATTTGGTATATTTTAAAAGTGATGTTGTGGAGGAGAACATTTCTTACTTCTCTTAAGCCTTCAATGATGGCATCAGCATTCCATTACTAAAATCCACCTTCTGTTGGAGACAGAAGTAAAGCTTCCAGTATATCAAAAGATCTGCTAAGACCTGAATACCCCTGTCAGTATATATAGGACTTTCTGTTGTGAGTGGAATCTTTTCGTCTGACTAATGTGCACACACCCACCTCTGGCTTTCTTTCAGTTCTGGTCACAATGACTCCTTATACACAAGAGCTACTCACAGTACTGAATTGAGTCCTTCTCAGTCACTTCAAGCCACTAATAACAAGATCTGATGGAATATTCATTTAAAGAACTGCTTAGTCCAAAGAAGTTATTTAACCCACTTCTTTGTAAAATGGGCTCAATAATATCTTCCTAGTCAAATAATTATAAAGCTTTAATATAATAGTATGGGAAAGAATCTGGACAAATTCGTACTATATAATGAATGGTGATTACCTGTGGACAGGATATTTCCTTTCATGGAAGGGTAAGTGAACAGTGATGAGATACAGGCCTTTTACACTATATATTTTCAGTTTGTTTTGAATTTTTTACAATGATTATGCATTTTTTCCTAGAACTTAAAATGCCAAAATCTGAATTTTGAGGTTACAAAACTCCTCTGACTTGAGGTTTAGATTCCTGTTGTTCCTTGTGTCTGAAATGAATATCAGAATCTGCCCCATCTTTCAGGGCCCAGCTGAAATGGCATCTTCTCTGGCCAGCAGATGTCTTCCTCCTTGGAACTTCCATAGCACTAGTTTATGCCATTCTTTGGGCACTAATAGTGATTTGCATATACAATCTTTCTCCCTTAATAGACTCATGGTCCTCAAGGACTATTATGATCATGGGAGACCTCGTGCATTTCTTTTGAAGACAGAAAGCTTAATACTTATTAGATGGATGGATGGATTGATGGATAATTGATGGGGGAAAAAGGGGAGAAGAGAAGGAAATTACCAAAATGATTTCTTTAAGAGAAAATGGCTATGTTTAAATGGTCTCTTTGACAAGTAGAGATATAAAACCTTGTTCTCTTTAGATGGCTTATTCTAGATACACTGTGTTGTCTTTACCTCGAGTGCTTCAAAAGAAAATTATCCTGCCTACCACCGCACTGTTCAAACATATTTTGAGCCCTATAACTCCAGCCACTTACACCCAGTGGGCATTTGTCCCAAGATTAGTCAAATTGTAGGTTGGTGAGTGGCCTGGGTTCTGTCCAAACAGGAATTGGCAATGCCACCAGAGTCTTATTCTTAAGAATGTGGATTGGCAAATAGGGGGAGACACAGGGAGTTAGCAGTGGGAACTGACACTTCCTCTCTGCAGAGAGGACAAAGGGGGAGGGAGGAAGAGAGAGAGAGATTGACCAGCGGGTAGCAGTGGGGACCAGGAGGAATTATACGCAGGCTGAAGTTATGAGACATCTAGAGCCTAGAAATAAGCAGAAGCAAAGAACTAGTGTAGAAAATCAGAATAGAGGGTGCAGAAGCCAACTGGTAGCCAACTGGGAAAAAATGCAAGACAGTCCCCTAAAGAGAAGCAAAGGCAGAATGTAGCCAAGTCACGTTATTAATGGAGTATCAGGTTGAAGAGCCAGGGTTTCTTGTGGCTGTAGTCTCTCAAGCTGCTGGCTTCCATGTCCTGTCTCTGAATAGGTCCAGTCTTTTAATTTCAACGGGATTCCTGCCTGCCTTGGTGGGCCTTGCAAAAGCCCTCACTATTTGTGCTACACCTTACTGCATCTCTGCCCCTTGCAGACAAAGGAAGCTGACCATAGCAAAGTTCTGGTTACGGGAATGACCTCTCAGGTCAAGAATGTGTGTCTGGCTTTTCTAGAACATATTAGTATTAGTGATCATGATCTCAAAATGAAATAAGTGCTTAAGCTCTTCCATGGTTACAGACGAGACTCTGGAAAACGTATTTCTTAAACCAGTGGTTCTCAAACTTTTTCAAGTCACGACACACATAGAAAATGATAATGTTTGCATAGCATGTCGACGTACATGAAGGGGCCTGCTCGCTCATGGCCAGGGATACTGCTGCCCGAAGCACCCTAGCCCTAACTGCCCCCAAAACTGATGGGATTATTACCTCTTGCAGACCTAGAATCCACTCCTGGCATACACGTTGGGAAGCTCTGCTCTGAGCTGCTTGTCTGCTGTGTAGTGAGTTAATGCTTCTGTAGAGGGACTGGTATTCCGGAAGAATCAATACCCAAAACTGCCTTACCCACTTCGGTGTTCTACCAGTTTTAGATATACTTTGACTGAAATAATGTTTTCTTCTTCCACAGTTACCCAGAAGTAAAATTCTTATAGAGTGATAATTGCTATATATAAAACAGATAAAAAACAAATTTCTTCTGTATAGCACAGAGAACTATATTCAGTATCTTGTAACCTATAATGAAAAAGAAATTGACACGTTGTTACTGACTATACTTCAATAAAAAAAAAAAAAGATAATTGTAAGGCAGAGAGACTGTCATCTCCACCCCTCACCCGGTATCATCGTTATAAAGGGAATTGCATCCATTCCTTGAAAGTTGGAATGTCTTATACTGGGGATCACAAATAGATTGTACTGTTTTATCTTTGCCAACCTCAACTGACCAGTAGTGACTGCCTAGAGCATGGAGCTGAAAAAGCTTCTGACTGTCCTCAGTGCCTTGGATGGTACTCTTTAAGAATCTGATAGATGTTTTGTAATAACGTTTGGGCACAAGGGAACATTTTAGGGCCACTCCAGGCAAGGCAAGCCTGGAATAATTCATTTTCTGAATTGCTTTGTCTTAGTTGACAGCTTATTGCTTAAATCTTGTACTGGTCCCAGAAATATGCTAGTTTGAGAAAAAGAATGATTTACCCCAGGTGTTTCTTGGTAGGGTCTTGCCTTTTGCAGAAAACTAGAATAGCCAGTAACAGTAATGTTTATAATAATAACAACATACATTTATTGAGGGCTTACATCCTGGACAGTGTCCTAGGCATTGTACAGTATCATCTCAGTTAATTTGTACAGCAACCTTTGAGGAGGGTACTGTTATTATTCCCATGTGACAGATGAGAAAACTGAGGCAATAGCTAGAAAGTGGCAAAGCCAAGAGTTAAACTGGGCAAGCTTAGCCCCTCCCCTCCACTGCTAGGATCTGTTTGCTTCTGCTTCATGGATCCAAACTTGGAGATAAAGGAATGGTACTCTCAGCTCGAGCCCCGTTTATATACTGCTTTGTGACAGTGGTGCTCTATAAAAGTGTGTCAGTTCCAACAGAGCTCAGTTTAATGGTCTCAGGATCATCTTTTACAATTGACAAGTTACAACATTTAGGAAAACAAATGCACTTTATTTTCAGGAAATTGCTAGATATGGTGATGATGAAACAGATGTAAGTGGTTTACAAGCCCTCCGAAGGGACAGGGTTGATGTGTTTGTTTTGTTGCCTTTTGCTTTGTGTGTTCACCAGAGATCCAATAAGGCTCCATTTGGAACCAATCTGTAGCAGCTGGGAGGGCCTTTTTGTGGGGCTAGAAATCTTGACAGAACTCCACTACTTCTGTTCGTGGTCATATGCGTGTGATGGCTTCCTGGGGACCCTGGAGGTACTACTGTGAGCCTAGAGCTCTGGGCTTTATCAGAGTAGTTCTTTCATCAACGCTCATTTTGGTTCCGAAAGATTCAAGGGATAGAACAATTATGGCCCAAATTAGCTCTCTCCCTAAGGGGGAAAAAAAAGTCATTAGGGAGTTTGATGTTGGGGAGACTTGCCAGGAAGCAGATTCTCTCCCTCTGTTCTTTGTTTCTGTTTTCTTTTTTTCTCCTTCCTCTGTTTTTTTTTTTTTTTTCACTTTCAGTGTTGCCAAAAATTAAATTATCCCCAGTAAACAAACAAATCAAAGTCTTCAGCGCTTTCCAATCAAAATAACAAGATTGTAGTTATTTAAATGCAAATTCAAAGATTTTGTGTATGGTCCTGCCAGTAATTTATGAGTGAATTATGTCTCATTTTTTGAAAATAAGTTTTATAATAATTTACCTTTTGTTTTAGATACACTAATTTTGGTTTTGTAATCTTATGTATATATTTAACAAAAATAATAATTTTATATTCAAAAAAAGAAAAGGTATACATTTACTAAATGCCAGCTAGGGGTGTAGGGGCAGTCACATTTGACACCTCATCAATTTCTCATAACCCGCCAGGAAGAAAATAGTGTCTCCATCTTATAGATGAGGTTACTGAGGCTCAGAGAGGTTATGCAATTTGCCCAAGATGACCCAGCAGCTGGTAAGTGGTACAGTCTTGATTTCAGACCAGATCTGGTCTGCCTAACTCTGGAGTCATTCCAAAGTATTGTCCACCATGTCTTGTACCTTCTGTAAGATAAAAGATTTCATTACTCCGTAGACTATGTATTCAGTCACTCAGCACTGGGTATCCCCACCAAAAAAGAGTGAGATGTAATCTCTGCTTTCGAAAATTGGTAATTATAATAGCAGGTGTCAAGTTCTATTTACAAAGGAACAGTGAGGGTTCATGCAGCCAACTTCCTGAGGCAAAAAGGGAAAGCAGAAAAGGTTTCACTCAAGAGGAGAGACTGAAACCAAGCCTTAAATTTGCCAGGCAAGGGTGTGGAGCCAGGGGGAGGTGTGACAAACATTCTGAGCCGAGAACAGTGTGGGTAAATCTCTGGAAAGGAATGCTTGGACGTTCGGTGTGCCAGGGGCATGGAATGCGTCTTAGTTTCCCAGGAGTGCTGTAACAAAATACCACAAACTGGATGACTTGAAACCAAAGAAATATATTCTTTCACAGTTTTGGAGGCTAAATAACCAAAGTCAAGGTGTCTACAGGGTTGGCTCCTTTAGGAGGCTCTGAGGAGGGGTCTGTGCCATGACCCTGTCCTAGATTCTCAGTGTTCCTTGGCTTGTAGACGCATCCACCCAATCTCTGCCTCTACCTTCACTGACCACTTCCCTGTGCCTCCACATGGCAGTCTTCTTGTATAAGGACACAATCATATTAGATTCAGGGCCCACCTTACTCCAGTGTGAACTCATCTTAACTAATCTGCAATTACCTTATTTCCAAATAAGATCACATTCTGAGGTTGGGGCTTAGGACACTGACATATTTTGGGTGGGGAGGGCACAATTCAACCATAATAGTGTGCGTGTGGAGGCCTGACGTCTGCTTATCACACGACATGTGAACAACACAGAGAACCAGGGCTTCATCCTAGAGGCAGAAAGCCAACCGAAGTTGTCAGCTGGGGACTGACACCATCAGCTGTGTTTGGGAAGCAACTGTGGCAGCAGTGTGGGGAGGGTGACAGTGGGGACCGGTAGGTAGCAGGTAGCCACTTAGAAGGCAGTTCCAGTGTTCAGTCAAAATATTATGCAGAATTGGGTGTCAGGGAAGATCAAAATTACAGAATAAAGACCTTATACCTAAATAGGTTTTGCTTGCTTTAGTTATTTATAATAGGCAAAGGCTGGAAATAACCTAAATATCCAATAGTAGAATGGTTAAAGAAATTATAAGCAGCCATTAAAAATTATCTTTCAAAACATGTAATAACGTAACAAAAAGCTGTATTTAATTTAATTTTTTAATGTAGGATACAGAGTATACAAATAAAGTGTGATTTCAGATATATTTAAGTGTTATCAAGTCCAAGCTAGTACTGCTTGCTGCACAGCAGGCCAATAAATCAAGAGACGAGTTACTGCAGCAAGGAGTAGCAACTTTACTTAGAAAGCCAGCAGACTGAGAAGATGGTAGACTAATGTCCCAAAGAACCATCTTTCCCAGGGTTTGGACACTAGTTTCTTTTATAGAACCAAGAGGGGGAGATGAAGAGGTAAGGTTAAAAAAAAAAAAAAAAGCTATAAATTGTTGCAAAGATTCCCTAGTTCTGGCTAAACTCCAGAGGGGATGTGTTAATTTCTTCTTTCCTGCAGCCATTCACAGGTGGGCCTGGTCAGGACGTTTCCTGCTAGCTAAACAAAGGGTTTCCCAAGATGGGCCATTATGTATACTTTAAGCTGTAGGCAACATCCCTTTAGTGATTAACTTGTAGCAAAAGCAACAGAATACAAAAGTTAAAGAAACAAGTTTCAATGTGGAGTCAATTTGTTTTTCTCTGTTACACAAGTATTAATGAAAACAGGAAGAAATTATGTCAGCGTTAATGGTGGTTTTCTCTGAGTGATAGGATTATGGGATGTTTTTGTCAGCTTTTTAGGTATAATTTATCTATTAAATAAATAAATAAATAAAATCCAGTGGTTTTTAAGGGTACCTTTTGATAAGTCATGTAACCATCACCATAATGATGAAACAGAGTGTTTTCATCCTCCAGAAAGTGTCCTCATGCCTCTGTAGTCATCCTGTTGGCAACCTCAAACCTGCTTTCTATCTCTATATTTTCATCTGTTCATATGAATAGAATCATTCAGCATTTAACATTTTGTTTCTGGCTTCTTTCACTAAGATTAGTACTGTTGAGATTCATTTATGTTGTTGCATAAGTCGATAGTTTGTTCTTTTTGGTACAGAATAGTATTCCATTGCGTGGAATATAATGAAATTTGTTTATCCATTTTATCCATTTGTTTATCTACTTGTTTATCTAAATGTTGATAAATATTCAGATCCAATCCAGTTTTTAGTAATTATAAATACACCTAAAAATTAATGGCTATTATAAATTTTTTGCACTTTTGCATCAAAGTCTTTGTATCTATTTCTCCTGGGAAAATAATTAGGAGTGTCATTGCTGGATCATGGGATAAGTGAATGTCTAACTATAAAAAATTGTTTTCCAAAGTAGCTGTGCCATTGTGCAGTCCCAGCAGCATTGTATGAGAGTTGCAGATGTTCCACATCCTCACAGATACTTAGAATTATTAGTATTTATCATTTTAGTCATTCTAGTGGGTATATAGTGTTATCCCATTATGGTTTTAATTTGCATTTCCCTGAAGACTAGTGATGTTGAACACCTTTCCATGAGCTTGTTTGCAATCTACACATCTTCAGTGAGGTGTTTGTTCAAATGCCTATTTGTTACTGGGTTGTTTGTCTTCTTATTTTTAAGTTAAAAGGATTCTTTGTATATTCTGGATAGAAGTCCTGTATCATACATATGTTTGCAAATATTTTTCCCTGTTTTTGAGGCTTTAATTTTTATGTTCTTAGTGGTGTCTTTTGAAAAGCAAGAGTTTTTACTTTAGATATACTCCAATTTAGGGGTTTTTTTTCTTTTATTCTGTGCTTTTTGTTTTAAAAAATCTTTGCCAAACTCAAGGTCCCTAAGATTTTCTAATTTTTCCTTCTAGAAAGCTTCTAGTTTTGACTCATATATTTAGGTCCCTAAGTTATTTCAAGTTGATTTTTATATATGGTGTAAGGTAAGGGTCACATCCATTTCTTTGCATATATGGATATCCACTTGTTCCAGTACCACTTGCTGAAAGATTATCCTTTCTTCCTTGAATTTTCTTGGCATTTTTTGGTTGAAAATCAATTGACCATGTGTGGGTCTATGTCTGGAATTTTTTTTGTTTAATCCATATGTGTACTTTTATGTAACAGCACTCTGTCTTCATTATTATAGTGTAATAGTAAGCCTTGAAATCTTATTCTCTTTAAAAGTCGTTTGGTCTACCTTAGGTTCTTTGCATTTTCATGTAAATTTTAGAATTAACTTGTCAATTTCTAAACCCCACCCCCACCCCTGATATTTGACTGCCATTGAGCTGAATCAACAAATCAGTTTGGGAATACTGAAGATTTAATATCAAGTATTCCTATCTATGAATGTCATTTAGCTTTTCATTTATTTAACTGTTCTATAATTTCATTAGGCAATGTTACATAATTTCCCATGTACAGGTCTTGTGTATTTTTAGACAATTTTCCAGAATCATATTGTCTGATACTCCAATTGCATGTGTGTTAGGCACTCAATATTGTCCTACAGGTCACTTATGCTTTGGTGACCCTTTTTTAGTCTCTTTAGTCTTTGTGTTCTCTGTGCTCCTTTTTATATTGTTCCTGATTATTTGTCTTCAGGTTCACTGATCTTTTCCTCTGAAAAACCTAATCTTCTGTTAATTCTCTCCAGTGTATTTTCTTTACATATCTTGCAATTGGATCCTTTTGTATATTTTATTTCTCTCCCCATTGTGCTTTTGTTTTTATCTACCTTATTGACATATGAAGCATATTCATAGTCACATTCCTGTCCTTCCTGGACCCTGAGATTACCCTCATCTTGGCATTTAGAGTTTCATAAACTCTCTAGTTACTCATTTACAGTTATTTGCATTATGACTGCCAATCACCTACCCCAAATATTGCAAATTAGCAACCTGTAAAAATGTTCTGTTTGATTTTCACCAATTTTAGAAATATATGAATAACACTTATCCTAACAATATACCCTAACATTTTGAAATTGAGATAGTTCACATGGAAATAGATTTTTATAGTTTCTCTTGAAAAATCTGAACATCTGGCCAAAGTACAATGAAAACTGAGAAAAATCTATCATTTTACATGGTACACTCACTCTCCAGCTTGCCCTAAATCCCACCACTCTCTGTTGTGTGAAGATTTTACAAGTTAAGCTCTCAGGAGGTGATGTTGTTTCTTTATTTCTAAGTTCTTGAAAAGCACATCATTGAAACTCCTCTGTTCTTCCTCCAAATGAACATTCTCAGAAAGTTATAAAGGAAAAGATGAAATCTGTTAGCAGTATTAATTTTACTTTTAAAAAATTAGTATGGGGAGAAAAACAAATGAATGTGTATATGAAATAAGTCATTCTGCTTTCCTAGGAATTAGGAAACCTAATTTTCATTCTGAAATAAAAATCGCTTTCTCTTTCATAGGCACTGCTCATTTTATTGCTGGCCACAGCTCAATTCTTGTTTTTCCACGAACAAGTGGAACATAATCTTTTGGCAAGGAAAGAAGTTAGACTATAGGATCTTTAGGCTCCTTGTTTTTGCCAAAAATAAGAAGTAAAAATGCCTTTAAAATTATTTTCTGGCATTAAACATAATTTTCCTTTGGACTACCAGTATAGACATTTTTAAAATGAAGAATCAAATTAAGCCTCTCAATACCTATCATGTTACCAGAGGGCAAAAGTTGGCAGTGCTGTATTCTTAGCAGCTTTGGGAATAAGTGTGGACTTTCCCAGGCCTCCCAGAAATGTGTAGCCAGAGGGAATGATACAGAATAAATTCCAGCTCCCGCAATGAACCGATAACCCTGAGGCACAGCAGTTTTGTATTTATAACTAGTTTCAGCTCCTGTAGTTGGTAGAGTAGGCTTTCTTTATCTTTCTTTTTGGCTTTTCTCATTTCAGTAGAAATTGAAGCTTCCAGATTAAAGTGTGGCCTCGTAGCTAGGAGTCAGGTAGATAGACCCCCTCCTCACCCCATCAAGCCTCTCTAAGGCTAAGGGCTACTGTCCTGACTCTTACGGAGAATAGCCACACATTCAAGGGTTGGCTGCACTGTCTCTTTAAGGCCAGGAGAGACTCTGGAGACCAAAGAGAGAAATCAATAAAGTGGTATTTGGCCAGAAGACCCAGGGAAGGAGATGTTTCAGGCACCCCATGCAAGGACAAGATAATTCGGTGAGGCAGAGGGCAAATGTGCAGAAAAGAGTTTACATAGCAGGCCTGCTTTAGAATGTCCTGCTTATGTTGGCATCTGGGAACTTAAACTTCAGAATAGTTTTCCCCACCCTAACTGCTGAGAGTAACCCATTTTACATAAATGATTTGCCCAAACATTAGAATTTATGCTGAATACCTACCTGATTTTTTTGTGAGACTCGGGAATTTTGGAATGTGCTAGGCAGAGGGTGCCTATGTGTCCAGCCCTTGATTAAAAACCCTGGGTACTGAGTTTCTAATGAACTTCCCTGTTACTAACATTTCACATGTTGTTACAACTCACTGCTGGGGGATTAAGCACATCCTGTGTGACTCCACTGGGAGACGACTCTTGGAGGCTTGCACCTGGTTTCCTCCAAACTTCATCCCATGTGCCTTTCCCCTTTGCTGATTGTGCATTTCAGCTTTCCCCTGTAATGAATCAGCCATATGTACTACTGTATGCTAAGTCCTGTGAGTCCCAGTGAATCATCAAGCCTGGAGGTGGTCTTGGGAACCCCTGACACAGCAAGACTCCTAGGAAGGACTCCAGTGGAAAGTGCTGCTCAGCCTTGGCACTTCTATCAACCTCCAGAGACTTCTGTTTATTTCCATTTCCCTCTTCTAAAATTAAGCACTTGATTATTTAGGTGTGGCTTTCTTAACAACTATTACTCTGAATTTTTCAGATTTTAGAAAGGCACTGTGGTGCTTATACCATATATTACATAATAGCCCATGAGGTCTGAGAAGGACCCCGTATTCAGATATGTTAATATGGCTGCTTTCAACATATGTGTATTCTCCCTGAGAGGGATCAGTAGAGACTGTAAGTAGCCTCACCTCCATCAAGGTCAGAGCTGGCCTCAAGATGAATTTGTGCCAGACTTGGGTGTGGGGAAAGGCTTGCAAATTTTAGAGTGTTTTGAATTTTGGCATTGCAGATAGGGATTATATTGCCATCACTCATTGGCTTAGCAGGAAATTGAGAATTCGAAAAGTTAATTCATTTGCCAACAGTATCTGAACTGGATTTCAAATCTAGGAATGTCTGGGTCACAAGCCAGAGAGCTCGTAACTATCACTCTATACCATCCTTCTAGTTACTTATTTTAAAATATATGTTCTATGTCCAAATACCACTCATGAGGAGGGAGTGTAGAGCAAGGGGGAGTAGAAAAGAAAGTAGCTGTCGCTGTTTGGAATGTGCATTTGGATGTGTACCTTTCCCCATGAAACTGACTCCAAATATAGGATGTATTTTTCCCTTTTGCAAGTCTAAGTACACAGCAAGGCCCAGTAGAGACAGACCCAGCAGTTGCCTCTCCTAGGGTGCCTCTGTGATGTCCTTAGTTGCAGTCATCCTCGGAGTGGTGAGTATGTGTGTGTATGTGTCTCCTCATCTGGCTTGTGACTTCCCAGGCAGTAGAAATATGTCTTGATTATTTTTTGATCTCTCTGTCATTGTATAATGCTCAGCAATTCATTTTTGTTGATATTTTTAAGTTGAATTGACTAAAAAGTTTCTTTGGCCAAATGAGGATCACTCCCAGATTTACCTGGGCAGGGAGGCCAACACACTGGAAAATGTTCTTAACAGAATTTACACACTTTTGCCTTCAGTATGACAATAAAGAGACAGTTTGGGGGGAAAAAAAGAGAAGCAATAGGACACTTTTCTCCAACAAAATAGCTTACTTCAGTAAAATAGTAAGATACTTTCTACACAGATATTTGTCCAGAGGAGGATTTGGGGGACAAGAAATCACTGCCAATCAAATACATGTGAACTGCTAAGTTCTGTATTTGGTTTTCTGTCCCTCACTTTTTGGAATAAATACTCTATCAATTAAAAAAATGATGGTAACCTAGTTTTCTGTGTTCTTATATTCCAGAAGCTTTGTCATTCTAATAAGTCTGTTCTGCTATGACTCACAAATCAGCTTAATTTAATTCTAAATGAAATCTCTTAAGTTTTCATTGTTTGAAACAGGCTTAGTAATTCTCAGAAAATGATCCTTGTTAAATGAAGCTTAGCTAAAAATTCTGATATTTAAGGATGTTGCACAAACAACTGTCATTCTTTACAATGGCTTCATTATTCTATGACACATTAAAGGCATTGTTTTGTTTGAAAATATCTGTCTTTCTCTGTTTATTCCAGCGACAGTTTTCCTGGAGTTTTGGAAAAGAAGGAGAGCAGTAATTGCTTATGACTGGGATTTGATAGACTGGGAAGAAGAGGAGGTTTGTATCATTTATCTCAAAAATTTTTAAAAAGCAAATCACCAAGAAATACACAATCCCCCTTGAGTCATCGCTCTCTACTCTGTAACAGAAGTCAGGTTTCGTCAGAAAACATTTTTAATACCTGTCTTTGCAGGAAATTTCAAGCAGTATAAAAAGATACTAGCAGAGTTAAACACACACACACAACACTTTGATTCCTTATTGGAGTAAAATTCCATGGCTCAGTAAAGCACTTCACTTGTAGGTAGAGGCATAAGAAGAATTGACAGCAAGATTTGTTTAGTTCCCTTAAACATTAACCATTCTCTTTACTTCATCAGAAGGAGAATATTAGCTCTACAATTTTAGGCACATGGAAGCAGACCTAAGTGCTCCAGGGAAATGGTTCTGTGAGCTCTTCAGTACCCTGGACAGTGCCTAGACGTGCACAGGCTCAGAGGTGTTGCCTTAAGTGATAAATACGTAGGGGAAATCACCCCTCAAGCAGCCTCTTTGGTGGATGTGACTAAAAGCAGGACCAACTCTAGACGAAACTGTCCAGGAAAGGTAAACTCAGTCCCCCAGACTTCACTTTCTCAGCATGTCACTCTCCCCTTCATCCCCTCTAGGCCAGGACACTGCCCTTTCCTAACCCATGTCTGGTCTTCATGTCTCCTTGCCGCATTCCTGTCAGAAGTCTTGAGGACTCCTGCTGGACTAGGTCACCGTGTGCTCCTTGGACCCTGCTTTCCCTTGAGAGTCATTCCAGACCTGAACTCCTCTTTCTTTCTTCCTGTCTGTTATCTCTTCCTTCTCCTGAGTTCCATCTCCTCAGAGCCTTGCTGTGCCAGTGAATCAGATGCACCAGTTATAATAATGGGTATTAGTGGGTATTTTCCTCCCAAGAGGCGTAAATATATATTTTTATAAATTAAAAGGAATCTTTTGGAAACATAAGTGAGAATTTTAGCCCTATGATAGACTTGGTGGGGGAGATGATTTTGAGAGGATTTTTTTTCCCTTCAAATCATGCCTTGTGGATGGCTGCCTTTTCTCCTCATGCTCTTGAACACATTTGGGTAGTTTTTAAATCTAGAAATGATACTTGGATTTTCGGCAATCCTTGTTCTTTTGATAAGGCCTCACTCATGCTTTTATAAGCACTCATTCTCCAGAAAACAGTTTTCTGGGTTGGAAGAGGCTGCCCAGGTGACTTCTGGAGTCTGCCAGTCACAGCTGGACTGCACTGAGGACTTGCTTCTGGGTGGGGCTGTTCTGTTTTCTGTTTTGAGTGATTACAGGAGTGACTTTCAAATGGAATGGAAAATGCTCTTACCTGGGAATCTGAGTCACCAGTAAGCAACTGTGTCACCTAAGACAGATTACTTTACCATTGGACTTTTTCATTTTTAAAGAAATGTTCCCCTTTCAGCTATAAAGTGTGGCATTATTTAAGTAACTTGATTAAACCAATCTAAAGTCACAATTGGCATTTGAGGTGCACCCAAGATGTGGGTACCCTTAGGGTAAACATATCCCTTATAAGTCTGGAGCCGTCTGTCTTCCCAGCCCTCTTAAAAAGCTTGGTGCACTGAACTGTCCCTTCACTCAGCATCCCTGTGTACAGGAACCATGTGCAGCTCTAGTCCTCAGTCTGGGAATTCATTGTAGAAATGCCTCTTACTTCTAGCCTGTGACTCTCAGCTTGCTGCACAGAAGAGCCCAGGTGTGCTGCATGCCTTCTTCAGGGGTAACCCAAGATGTTAAATTTGCTAGGGTTGCCATAAAAGTACCCCTGACTGGGTTGCTTAAACAACAAAAATTGATTGTGTCACAGTTCTGGAGACTAGATGTCTGAGATCAAGGTGTTGGCAGGGGCAGTTTCTTCTGAGGACCATGAGGGAAGGATCTGTTCCAGGTCTCTCTCCCTGGATTGTAGATGGCCATCTACTCCCCATATGTTCACACTGTCTGCTCTCTGTGCGTGTCTCTGTCTAAAGTCTTATAAGGACACTAGTCATATTGGTTTAGGGTCCCCCCAATGACCTCATTTTAACTTAATTCCATCTGTAGAGACCCTGTCTCCAAATACAGACACATTCCGAGATACTGAGGGATAGGACTTTGGGAAGGGGACAAAATTCAGTCTGTAATACCCAGGCTGACAGGTCTGGCTCCATGTTTGGCCTCAGCTTCTGGATGATTAGCTTAGTGACTCTTGATGACACTTAGAGCCTAATAAACTGTTTCCCAAAGAAGCAGAATATTCTAGGTCTGTTCTATTTATATCCTAAAGCATAACTGGCTAAAATAAGTGAAAGGAGGCAGAGGCTGTTTCTAACAGTATCTCCCCCTGACCTTTCCCCATTATGCACCACTAGGCGAAGTCAGCATTGGGCTCATCCTGTAGCGGGAGTCAGGCTGTCCTTCCTCCCACACAGGGAGGCCACTGCCAGACTGTGCCCACCGTCCATCCCTCCATCCCTCCATCACCTCTCTTCATCAGCTCCTTCTTTGCTTTCTGTCAGTACCTTCATCTGAGTCTTGAGTATGTCTGCCTGGATCAACTAGTCTCCATCGCACCAGTTTCTGCTCATCTTCCCTCGTCTTCCAGGACACTCACATAGAACAAGTTCTTAATTAACCAAAACCACTTCAGCATACCCTGGTTATCTATTATTCCTAATCCCTTACTTGCTTTTGAGTCCGAACCTTTTCACATTGGATGAGGCTCAACTCAAGAAATAAAATCTCAGTTTGATTTAGAATTAGAGGAATCTTGATTTTAGCTGGATTTGAAAGGTATTTACCTTGTTTTCTTTTTTTTTTCTCCTTTTTCAGTTTAATTAGGTAGAATTATTACAGTTCGACTGCACATACACATAATATTTTACCTTGTTTTCAATACCATTGAAGAATACATTTAAAATCTGTGGTTAAAGGTGAGTTGACTCCTAGAGAAGCTTATTTAAAAAAAAAAAAAAAAAAACAGATTCACCATGTTTTTAGCTGCCTAAATTGAAAAATTTAAAAATTGTAGAAAATTAAGAATCATATTGCCATCATAACTCAAAAAAGGAATTCTGAACATTTTGCTGTTCAGAAACTTCCTTTGTCCTGGTGTCCATATCCTTCCCCAGTAATAAAAGTAAAAGTTTATTAGTTGCTTCATACCACCAGGGACAGGACAAGTGGGTCCCTTTTCTCATTCTCACTTTCTTTCTTCAAGCATAGTTTGATAAGATAATAGAGGCACTTAACCATCACTTTAAGTAACATAGCCTTGATGATAATAAGTCTAAATCATCATTCTTTAGATTTTCTTTAAGTGGCCAATTTCTAGACATTTAAACCTGGGTTTCCAAGCCCACATCATTGATTGACTGATGACTGTAACATTTGTTGACTCACTTTTCCTGTAGGGTAAAATGATTTTGTTCTTGTTGTCTGAGTGCCCTTTAGTACATAAAAATGTGTGTTTGTTCTTTAGGAAGAAATACGGCCCCAGTTTGAAGCCAAGTATTCCAAGAAAGAGCGGATGAATCCCATTTCGGGAAAGCCAGAACCGTATCAAGCATTTGCCGATAAATGCAGCCGACTTATCGTTTCTGCATCTGGAATATTTTTTATGGTTTGAAACTTTTTTTTTTATAAAATTCTGTGTTTCATAAAGTACAAACTTTTAGCATGGTAACAGCACTAATCATATCAGGCATTTGGATACATTTTTGCACATTCTGCTGTCTAATCCTCACAACAGTTTTCTGTGCTGGCAGGGATGGCATTGCTATCCCCATTTTACAGATGGAGCAACTGGGACTCCAGAAGGTTGAGGAGCCTAGGTTAGTCAGGAATAGCCAAGAGCTCAAGTCCTCAAATCTGATGTTCTTTCCGTTTGTCTCTTTATGCCGTAATGAAAGGAACTAAAATTATGAGACAGGACCTACAGCAGTGTTTTTCAAACTTTTTTACCATGCCCATAGAGTAACAAATACATTTTTTGTCAGAACCTAGTACATGCTATGCGAATAGGTGTATAAAACAATATAGTGACTGAGACAGTGCTCACCTTTACAATATGCAATGAACTCTGATTTTTTTTTTGTTTTATTATAGTCTATTTTTCAATGCCAGCTATAACCCCCTAAAATTTATTTCTGGACTCACGAATGGTCTTATCAGTTTGCAGAACACTAACTGGAAGCTGGTTTGTGAGCTTTTCCTACAAAGAAGTCATTTTGTAGGACCCTGTCAATTACTGAACAAAACATAATGCAAATTTGTAAGAAAAAATGTCATTTTAGAACAGTGAGAGTTGGTTAGGATCCTCCTTCCTCTTTTGAAATGGCCAGTGTGTGTAAATATATATCCTAGTTTGTCAGAGTAGGAAGAACAGGACAACAGAAAATCTGGAAAGAAACTGGGGAGCTGGAGGGGTAGGCAGCTTGCCCAGTGTCCCTCAGCTCAGATCAAGATTCAGATCCGTGCCCTGCTGCAGATTCGGCTTTGTAGGCAGTTGTGTCTGGCTTTGCCCTCTTGAAGTACATTCACATTTGTTGCTTTGTGTTTCATTTCTCACAACAGCACCTGGGGACATAGATTTTAAGTATTCCGTGTTCTATAGAGGGGGAGCCCAGAGCATCAAGACTGAGCCATTGAGGGGACAAGCTACTTGCCCAAGGTCACACTGCTAGGTCGTAGTTGAACCAGGACTCAGACGTGACTTCTGAGTCCAGCAAACTGTCCATCCCACCATATTGCCACCCTTGACTAAAATTCAGTTAGGTTCCACCTATCTATCAGCAGCTCTAGGATTAAGACATGGGCAGTCTTTTGTTCCGTTATTATTACTATCAGTCTTCCTTTGGCCAGTACCAGCTAGGGTTCATGCCTGAGTTCATGTTACCCATAGTAAGCCAAACATAGAGTTTGTGTAAAACATAGGAAAGCTTCTCTAGAGAATAATAATTATCTGTTCATTTTCTCAGTCTAATCTGTTTCATAAGTGTTACCCCATAGCTTACACAGTTTATCAGCTCTCATGCACTGTGGTTTTTCTATTTGGATAACAAAGAAATACAAACAGACAAGAGAAAGTATCAACCACAATGAAAAGTACGCACTTTGTTGCGGTGTCTTGAGTCAGGACCACCGTTGCTTTATCCCCTTTACTCATTGAAGGATTTTCCAGATGGTGGGATTTCCTTGAAACAGTCCACCACAGTGCTCACTGGGTGTCGTCTGTCTTCCTGCCAGATCTGCGTGGTGATCGCTGCCGTCTTCGGGATCGTCATTTACCGGGTGGTGACCGTCAGCACTTTCGCTGCCTTTAAGTGGGCGTTAATCAGGAATAACTCTCAGGTTGCAACCACAGGGACTGCCGTGTGCATCAATTTCTGTATCATCATGCTGCTGAATGTGGTAAGTGAGCTACAGGGTAACTAGTCAATGGATAAAACATGTGGGCTGCAGGTGATTGTTTTCGTCTGTTGGTAAAGGGACCTGGCCCCCGAGAGGCTGGTAGTTACATAGCACTCATGCCCTGCCAGCAGAGTGCCTGGCATAAGCTGCACGCCTCTGTGGATACAGACCGCTTCAGTCAAATCTGGGCTCTAGGATTTTCTACAGTGTAAGATTGGGCAAGGCATTTGCTCTCTCTAAACCTCATTTCCCTTACTTATCTGATAAAATAACACTGTATAACCTGTGGGGTAATTTAGAGGAAAAAAATATATTTTAAACGCCCAGCTCAGAATCTGTGACATAATTCAGCAGTGTTGGTTCCTGTTTTCTTTTGATTCTGAATGCTGGGAAGTTAGTCAGTATCCAAAGCATTCCTTGAGATAACCCAAGGACTATTTCAAGGTGGTACCTGTTGCTTATGTCTATTTCAGGCTTTTTTTTTTCAGATGTTTATTTCAGCCCAGCTGTCTCCCTTGAACCCCAAACTCATCCTCACGTAATACTTTCAACCCCGAGCTCTCCATCTTCCCTCCAGAATCAGCTCCTCCCCAGCAGCCTCCCCGTGCATAGTCACTCAGCCTGTAATCCTTGGCGTTATCCTTGACTTCGCTGTTTCTCTCACCAACGCAATGTATCCAGAATTCGATCACTCTTTACACATCCCCACTTCCTACTTTGGTCCAGGTCCCTAGCATCTCCCACTGGATTATTGCAGTGCCTTCCAAACTGGTCCCCCACCCCCCCAGCTTCCATTTTTGCTCCCCTCAATCTAGGCTCATCACAGCAGCCAGAGCAAGTGTCACACATGTAAGTCAGCCTCTGTTCACAGTGTCATTCCTCTGGCTCTGAAGAAAAGTTTGTCTCTTCATATGGCCTCTGGGGTCTCCCTCCTCTGGCCTCAGTGATGTCTCTGACCCTGTCTCCTCCCTACTCACCCTGACTCTCCTGTTCCTCATTGGCCTCCCCTACATTTCCTGGATGTGCCAGGCACGCTCTCCCCCTAGGACTTTTGACTTGCTCGACTCTGCCTGGAACATCCCACCGTGTGGGGTTGGCATCGCTTGCTCCTGCACCTCCTTCAGGTCTTTGTTCAAATGTTACTTTTCTAGTTAATATAAGGCTTTCCTGGCTAAAATTGCAACCCACTCCTGCCATCTGACAATTTCCCAGCTCCTTGTCTGCTTTATTTTTCTCTAAGGCATTAATCACCATCTAATATGCTATTTTTAAAATTTTATTTTAAAAATTTATTATCTGTTTTCTCCATTAGAAGTTAGCCACAAGAGGACAGAAACTTTTGTCTCTTTTTTTCCCCCCATTATTTCCTAGTGCCTGAAACAGGATCTGGCACATAGTAGGCTCTCAGTAAATTGTTATTTGCAGAACAAAAGGTAATGACTGACCTGGTTAGACTTGAGGTTTGTAGTAGGGAAGAAATAAGGTAATGTGTGTAGAGTGCCCAGTACCGTGGTAGGCATGGAGTAGATGCTCAATTACAGTTCCCCTCGCCCTTACTTATACTGCAACCTGGGCCGTAATGCTGAAATCAGTGAGCTAATGAAATGAAATATAGGTAATTTATTATTATTAAGTATAGAAGGACTTATTATTTTAGAAAAGTTTCAAAATCCACAAGTTAGAAAAATGAACAAAGAGCACTTACTGATCATCTTGATGTGATGATTGTGTAACTGGTCAAGTGGAGACAGAAAGTGGATGTTTGTCGCGCCCTGGCCCTGCCCCCACCCACAGTGCAGCTAGTCCCGGAGTGAACCGTGGAACACTCACTGTGAGGGGCAGTGAGTCATAGTGAAAATTAACCGGACAGCCAGAGCAGTGAAAGATTCTGTGTCCAGGTGGGGTGCGATGAATTAAAGCTTACTGTATTTTTATCCAATGTCTGATTAAAATTTAATATATATATCTTAAGAAATAAATTTATACAGACTTGCAGTGGGTCTGTAAATTCATGCTTGCTTGTACATTTTGACGAGGTGTCAATGTTGTCAAAGTAACCTTTCATTTAACTGAAAATCACTTATCCAATAATCTCTACTTCATGAGACATAGCCAAGAAAAGAGAAAATAAACTAAAAATGAAGAGAGAGAAGAGGGAGGTGAAAGAATATATAATTAGGGATACCACAGAGCACCAGCTGTGCTGGGAGCTAGACAGGTAGGCATTTTACATGTTTTCTTTAACAAAGGATTTCTGGGTCACCAAAATGGATGACGTAGAGTCCACACACTAAAGCTTACATGTATCATCCTTACAAATGCCCTTAAGGTTTATTTTATTTTATTTTATTTTAATACAGTGTGAGCATCTTTGGTGTTCTGATTTCTCAGCAACATCAAACTAGAATAACAAGTGGTTACTAAGGCAAGAAGACTGACAAGGTCAGGAAATGACAAGCCATAGCAAGGGGAAGAAACGAAAACAAAAAGCATACATAAGGACTCTAAAACCATCATCATTTAGGACTCTTTTGTGCAAGGACCAATTGCCTTACCCTCCTTAGCCATCTCTGAGGACATCCCTCTCCAGCACATACCTTTCCATTTCTGTCTCATGCCCTGAAGCTTTTCAGGTTCCATTATGGAGACAACCAGGTATGTAGTTTGGAAAGATTTTCATCAGAATGTATTTTTTAAAAATTTTAAGTCCTTAAAAAGCAAATATTGAATAAAGGACAAATGACAGACTAATGACTATAACATAGCTTTGACCAATTCAGAACTAAACTAAAATCTACTGACTGCTGAAATTACTCAATTTGAAATATTTTCATGACCCAATAATATAGATTTTTTTTATAGCTATATAAGTTGTTTTAATACTTAAATTTTTTTCCATACTGGTCTTGCAAGAAAAAATTATTTGGACATTAATCATGAATATTTTTACATTAATTGAATATAAAAATATCGAGATCTTGATTGGTATTTGTGTTCATTAAAACCTCTTTTAAATAATTATTATCGATCATATCCTGTTTCTGACTTTTTGCTATATCTGTCCAATCCTAACTGAAGGTGCAGATCTATAAGAAATGCCTATTTTCTGGATTTGATGATGTGTGTTTACTTTTAATCTCTTTTAATTAACATTGGACTCTGTCTGAAGTTTCTGTATACAAAATTTGTTACAATGGCCATGTGAATTTTATCTTAATGTAACAAACCATAGTCCTTGCTGAAAGTTGAGTCATACAATCTGAGTATTTTGACTGTTTCTGTAGTTAGCAGAAATCTAGGGTAAGGAAATTAAAACGTTAGGAAGGATCTTAAGATGAATGTGTCCAATACCCATTCTTAACCACATATAAAGAAGACGATGGTCTAAAGAAATGAGGTAACATGCCCATGACCTACAGCTTGCCGGCTGGTAGAGCTGTAGTTCCAGCACAGGGGAGTTCTAACCAGTGCAGTTTTGCTACTTTAGTCTAAATGTGATCTTAATTTTCATATTGTTGAAATCCATTTGAGTAGTTTTCTTTTTTCTTTCATTTATCATCTTTCATTACAGAGAAAGCGCTTGCTCTTCTTATTTATACCGTCCCTAGGGTACCTCCTAGAGCTGCGTGTGCCTTTACTGTACTCCCTGCACTTACACACACACAGGCACGTGGACACACCCCCCTTCTGTCCTATTAGGACCCTCCATTTACCAGGTGACTGGGTGAGTTAGGGATGCATCTGGAAAAGCAGAGTACCATAAGTTTGGCAGTTCCTAATAATATTTGATCATTTCAGTGTCTATGAATGGTAAAATCTAGGACATACAGCAGCCCATGGAAACAATAGAATTGCAGGCTCTTACCATCAGAAGCAAAGTCTTAGAGATTTTACATTGAGGATGCTGAGGCCCAGGAATGTTGTGACTTACCCAGCACCGCTTAGCAGGCTGATAATTGGTGGCAGCGGGCCTGTTTTCACAGAATTATTCACCCTAAAACAAGTGAGAGATTTTCAAAATAGTAAAATGGGACCTTGTACATTCCTTTCCTGCCCTTAAAGGACACAATTGTTGACAGTGTTTTCATTGTTTGAGCTGTTGTTTCATTGTTGATGGTTAATTAAATTATTTTCATTCAGATTGAATTATCTATTTCCTTGATAATTATAGATTTTAGAACATCTACAGTTTGTTAAATGTATTAAATTTACTTTACAGCTCTATGAAAAAGTTGCGCTGCTTCTGACAAATTTAGGTAAGTAGAACCCTGTTTATTTCACAGTACAGTATTGTGGTCTGAAAAATACCTTCTCAGACATTCATTTGTGAAACACTGCTGAAAAGAAATATTCCCTTTATTTTGAATTGCATACAATGATGAGTTCTTTGCCCTCAAGGGGACATTTTAAACAAATCTAGGAATTGGGAGAATCTTTCCTACCTAAAACTTTAACACCTGTCACAAACATTATCTTTCATGAGCTAATATAATTTCCAGTAGGTTTGCTCTTAGTGCACAAAAAATATAACATCACAAAAATACATGAGTATGGAGTACTTATAATCATTTAGAGAAGTGTTCATTTGCCTTTGCCTACAATTTTTATGTAACTAAAAACATAGCAAGTTTTCATGGCATATGAAATCACAGATTATTTGCTTTGAGGAGTCCTTCACCACTAGCCATCACTGCCATTTGTAAAATAATGTGCATCTGGACAGGTCACC
Organism: Camelus bactrianus; assembly: GCF_048773025.1. NCBI lineage: Eukaryota > Metazoa > Chordata > Mammalia > Artiodactyla > Camelidae > Camelus > Camelus bactrianus. The sequence continues at coordinate 34,935,136 of NC_133550.1, read as the reverse complement.
CCTAAGAACGCCACTCTGACTCCGTAGAGCATCAGAACAATCTAGTAGCCAGCTATAAGCTGTACCTTGATTGCATTTTCAAGATAAATTGTCCCAGTTTTATTAATGAGATGTTTGTCATTTTACTCTACGCAGTTTGAGAAAATTACACTCCCACACAAAACCTGTTAGTGCATTCCCATATGTAGCTTGTCCAAAAGGGAAAAAAATCACAAAAGTGTTCTTATTTATAATAAAGGATGCCATTTATTGAGCCCTTCTATGTGCCAGATACAGAGGCAGGCACTTAGTGTATCTCCTCTTATGTCATTGAAATCTTCCATCATCACCACTCTTTGCCCCAAAAGACAGAAGTTTATGTCCACAGAAGAGGTAATTGCCCATTGGTAGATTGTGTCCAGGGGCATCTTGATCCAGGCTGGAAAAGATGCTGGTGATACAGTCCTGGTCGATCTGTGACTGGGACACCTGGGAACCCACCCGGCTGGCTGATGACCTAGGAGACCTTCTTGCGTAACCAAGAGTTCAGTAGCAGAAGTGAAATAACGCCAAAAACCTAGAAGAATTCTTTGTCATTTCTTCCCTCAACAGCAGTACAGTTTTGTTCTGAAGTTGACATTTAAACTATTTTAAGTCCAATTCTCTTTCTCCCCTCCCTTCTCAGATATGTTCCCAGGAAGCAGTTTTGAGTTGTAACTCGTGGAAAAGGAATTGATGGGGTGAAATAGTAAATGAGCCATTAGAAGCTCAGGGGATGTGGAAACAGAGAAAGTGCTATTGCATTAAATGCATTTTCTATGGCATTGTCTGAGGTGAGGATGCAGCTCCTGGGGAAAAAATAAGTGCATTAGACATGAGATTTCAGGTTGGAGGACTGCTCTGTATTTTTGGTTTGTATCTCAACGTCCAAAGAGCATTTGCTGTATAGAAGCTGAACTATGTGGAGATGAGAACTGGCACCTGACTGGAAATTATAAGACACAGATGCTAATATACAGTAAAAGCTCTCAAGTGTGGTCATCTCCTCAGTATTTGTCCTTGAGAAGGAAAGTGACAGTGGATGAAGGTGACGGGGCTCAGATGCTCTCCATATTCTGAGACAGGGGCCTGACTCCCTCTTGCCCAGTAACCCCTCACATCATACCAGAAGTAGAAGTCGAGACCATAGGACTTTTGGAAGCTAGGAGGGGACCTGCCCCCACACAGGCCCCGACCCACAAGTGGAAACTAAGAGCAAAAGAAAAGGCTGCTGCAGGGAGCCAGGGCTGGGAATGGGGCCCCTTTGGCCGGGCTGTGTCTACGCCAGGCTCTCTGGGCATCCGGTTACAGCGGGACACCCTGGGTATCCCTCCTCTCAGACAAGTCAGGAGCCACTTCCCACCAAACTGTTGTTGGGGATGGTCTGTTAGCCAGAGGATCTTGTGGATGGTCCTTTGCATTGCACACCACCTGTAGGCAGGCTGGGGTCTCCTGCAGTCTTCTGTGGACACCTCTGCTCCCACCCTATGTGTCTGGGGAGCCAGACGGAGGGAGCCAAGGGGCTCAGATGCAGCCTCTCAAACTCTGCCCCCCTTGTGTCCACAGAACAGCCTCGCACAGAGTCCGAGTGGGAGAACAGCTTCACCCTGAAAATGTTTCTTTTTCAGTTTGTCAATCTGAACAGCTCCACGTTTTACATTGCATTCTTCCTCGGAAGGTAAGAACCCAGTTTCTCCGCACCTCCCCAGGCCAGGGACAGAGGTCACCAACCAGGGGTGACAGAGGAGCCCGCCTTCAGGGTGATTTTGTACAAAGTGTAAAAAGAGAAGAGCAGCCTCCTTTCCCGTCCCCATTCCCACTCCAGGGAATGGTCCCCATCAAAGCACCTTGTGCCTTTGCTTGCTGAGGTAAATGGAAGGAGGTAGTTTGCCCACATGAAGGATGGATTTAAAACTCATGGGCTCCATCTATACCTGAATCAGGGCCCCAGATCTCATACCTACAGGAGCAGATGGCCTCAGGGGGAGGATGGCGGATTCACAGAAGAGGGAAGGACTTCCAGACAGGAACGGGGGCTGACGTGGGATGCCAAAGAAGCTTGGGTAACTTCTGAGCCTGGTAGTTACGAGGATGTGGAAAGGCCATGCCCTGTGAACTGCATTACACCAGGAAGTGTGTCTCAGCAGATGAGAACCAGGGAAGGGCTAAATATTGGGTTTTGGGGAAGTGGATGAGTCTGGCTACTTCCACATGGAATTCTAGTCAAAGAGTTTAGTTTAAAGATTAAAAAAAAAAGCATTACTAATATCCAGAGAGATCCCATGAAATCCAGCCTGCTGCTTATACAACAGGCACTGGATATTCAGCAGAAAACATGTTAAAAGTCACAGCAGGCAGCGAGAAGTGGTCAGCAGCCAGACAGAATGGTCCCCAGAGAATTCCAGAAGCTGCCCGAATGCCAGCTCTGGAGAGTTTTCCTAATTTCCGCAGACCCGTTACTTGCTGTACCAGTAATTTTTGCTGGAGGATGTGCTAATCTGAATGTAATGGTCATTGAAGGCCACAGGATGCTAATGGTTTGTTTCTCTGTGTGTGTTGAAGATTTACAGGACACCCAGGTGCCTACTTGAGGCTGATAAACAGGTGGAGACTAGAAGAGGTCTGTATTCTCCCGTCATCCCTTGTTTCCCACAGACTTGCGTTAAACAGCCTTAGGGTAACTTTGTGCAGATTAGAAACCAGACAGCCTTTCTTCCTGTCCACTGATTCTTGAATTTCTGTTTGCTTGCCTCACAGTGCCACCCTAGTGGATGCCTTATTGATCTCTGTATGCAAATGGGGATTATAATGGTGCTAAAGCAGACCTGGAATAATTTCATGGAACTGGGCTACCCGTAAGTACCTTAGATATCTCTACCTGAGAGGCAGCACATCTTGCTGGCTTTTCTAGGTGTGCAAGTAGATAAGCAATGCAGACTCAGCAGGTAAGCCTGTGCGGATACCTGGAACTAAGTCTCCAGGCTTAGGTAATCAAAAACGAGTCATGAAAATAATAAACTTTGGCTCTTTTGGAAGGTTTAGCACAAGTTGCATGAACAAAAGTAAATATTTTTTCAGAAGTCTCTGTGGGCCCCTAAACACTGAATATCTGCTTCCAAACTGCTTTAAATGATGACAACACATTAACCAGATCTCTCCTCCCTAACCCCTATGATAAATCAGAAATGGTAATTTTTGTTTAAACTACTCTAAATTCAGACTTAACAGAAAAGGAACTTATGGAAAGGAGACCCCCCCCACCCCAAAAAAATTCAAAAAAGAAACTAGAGAATTTCTAAGTCAGTGTATCTTAACCAGTAAAAATATCACCTAGTCACAGTCTGTGTTGCTGGCAATGGGCAAAAACCTTTTATCACCTTTGTAAGGATAACCTTGAATTCAGCTGCGTTTGCTCTCTTCTGGTCAGTTACGTTTTAAAGGGATCAGCAACACTTCCATTTCCGCTTTAACTCTACACGTACAGGTTTCCATATCAGCGCAGCGTCTCCATAGAGAACTCAGGTTGCAGGGAGGACCACTTAGCTGGAACAGTCAGCTAGAACTTGGTTCACTTTGAAAAGTCATCTCTCAGCTCCCTGTCAGAACCAATGCCTATAATTTTCTCATCTTAGATTTATTTTTTGAAAACTTACTCCAAGTGTCTGATGTTTTCTAGGAAACTTTTCAAAAATAAAGCATAACATTTTTAAATTAGGAGCATTATATTATAAAGTATAAGCCATAACTTCTCAAAATGTCATAGACATCAAGGGAACTATATTTACCTTCTAATAATGTGGACATAGGGCAAAATTGTGAAGTAGGCAGGATTTGTCTTTGATACCTGTCCTCTTACTTCCTTTATTTCGCATTCGCTTTCATTTTGGCATTGCTGCTCTCAGATGCCCCTCAACTTTTTCCAGCACAGACCTGAGTCCCCTGCCCATTTCTTCAACCCTATTCCATATCATAAGATGCACTCCTGAACACTAATAAGGATTCATGCACTACCCTCACTAGTGGGAGATGCATTTTACTGGGAATCAGAGCCTCTGTCAAGCTCAAGCCAAAAGCAAGCAAGTCCAGTTGTGGGACTGCAGGCTTCCGGTGCCAAGAGAGGAGGCATTTTGAGGGTTTTCAGATCTTCTCGGTCCCTCCAGTCTGAGTATTCAGGTCAGGGCAAGACTGCTCATGGGTCCTAAATTAAGCCAGCCAGGCCTAGTCATCTTCTACTTAGAGGTCTGGCTGTTGCCAGACTGGGGCATCAGTTTAACCATATTCTCAGCCCTCTATCCAGCCCTCCTAGGTAGCACTGAACAGGAGACGGTTTCATGAATGATGAAGCTAAGTCCATCCGTCATTCTGTTCAACTGCAAGGACAGATGCTCGAAGTGTCGTCTCCATTATTTCCTCCCTAATCCAAGGCTTCAATTTCTTGGCAGCCTATCCTAAAATTTTTTCAACTATAGTTCTATATTCTAACTCTCCTCTCTCTTATTACTTAAGCCTTATGAACAGTCATATATACGTTTTTAAATAAATCGATCTTGCTGTGCAGGTTAATTCAGAACTGGTGGACGAGAAGGAAAGTACGACAGGAACACGGGCCTGAGAGGAAAGTCAGTTTCCCACAGTGGGAGAAGGACTACAACCTTCAGCCGATGAACGCCTACGGACTCTTCGATGAATACTTAGAAATGAGTATGAAAACACCCTATTTTATCCTATTAACTATAAATGTAAATTCTAGATCATTAACTACGTTTAACTAGACATAAGCCCATTACCGTCAAGGCCAGCAGGGTGAGGGGGATTCTTGAACTAAACACAGAGGAAGGAGTATCTTGCTTTAAGAAGCTCGACTGATAGAGATAGTCCAAGTTACTACAAATTCTTCATGACGTCGTGTCCTGTCCCTTACAATAAATCACCAGAAAAAAAAAATGAGTTGTAAAACTTGGTGAACCAAAGAAAAAGGAGCGATCACTCATGGTGTGATTGACTCACTCAATCAGCTGGTATCTTTTGAGCCATGTTATGACCAGGCAGATGTTATGTTTGGCACTGGAGAAACACGAAGGAATCGGGCACAGGCCCAACCTTCAAGGAGTACAGTGGGGGGAAGTCAGAGGTACAAAGAGCAGGTGAGTGAAGCGTCATAGGTTGCCGCAGTGTGAGGCAGCAGGGGTGCAGTAGGGACAGTCATTTCTCTTGGAGGGGGTGGCAGGAAGCTAGGAGTGCATAAGCTATGCTGCATTTCCATTTAAGGAATGTAATTTCTCTATAATCAAACCCACGCTATTTATTTCAGCAGGTATTTGAGAGCATGGGCTTTAGAAACTGACTACCTGAGTTCAAATCCCAGCTCTTCACTTATTAACTATTAAACCCTGGGCACTGACGTTTAATCTCTGTCTCACTCTCCTCCTCTCTATACTGGGGATAAAATGAGTAACCACTTCATAGTGTCTTTGTGTGGATTTAACGAGTTAATACATGGAAAGGGCTTAGACCAATGCCTGGCTCATAGTATGTACTTGATATCATGCTATCCATGTCATTATTATTGTTTTTCTATTCTTATCTTCCAGGGGAGAAAAGCTTAATGAAATCCCTTAGCAGATATACTGAGTGTGGATAGGTTTTCTTTTTTTTCTAATTATGTTTTAAGCTCTGTAACATTGGGGTGGAAGCAGGGGTAGGGAAGGGTAAGATGTATTACTTCTGAAAGAAGCAGTTCTTTCTGGGCAAATCTGAAAATTAAAGAAGTAGTAGAATGGATGCTTAATGTTTCTTAGATCACTCAAGTCCTGTGTATCTTCTGATGTTTTTAGAGTTTCAATTATAGAACGGCAGAAAGATATAACTTGGAGAAGAAATCAATTTGGGCATTAATAATAAAACTTAATAAAGGGAATTCATTAAGAGGACTAACCACTTAGAGGTCTCTTAATGGACTCTTCTCCCATAAAAAAGGAAATGAACAATAATGTTGGTATATACAGTGCTTGAACAGAAGCTTTTATGTGGTCAGGACTAGTAGTGCTCCAAATACTACAGTATCTTTGCAGCAAGAAGCAAATCCCAGAAGCATCACAAGCAGACTAGTGAATCTTAACAGCTTACTTCTGTTCTTGTTGGGTTTTTAAAATTTTCTTAATGACTTTTCTGCTCTGTTCTATGTTTTAAAATATAGTTATTGAAGTAGAATATATAGTGAGAAAAGTACATAAATCAAGTGTACAGATCAATGAATTTTCACAAATTTTTATACACAAATGTAACCAATCTATGTAGGTGAGGGGTTGGCAAACTACTGCCCTCAGGCAAAAGCCAGTCCACGGCCTGGCTTTGTAAATAATGTTCTATTGGGCCCATTCCCAGCACCGCCTGTTTATTTATATATTATCTGTAGTTGCCTTTGCTCTGCAACAGCAGAGCTGGGTGGTTGTGACAAGGACTGTATGGCCTGCAAAGCCTGAAATATACAGCCGGCTCTTTACAGAAAAAGTTTGTCATCCTGTGAGTTATATCAAGAAATAGGATATTTTCAGTATCAAAGAAGGCTCCCTCGTCCCCTCTCCCAGTTATAACCCCTCCCTAGCCGCCGTCTTGACTTCTAACACCGTTGATTAATTTTGCCTTTTTAAATCTCTGTATAAATGGAATTGAACCTGACATTTTCTTTTGTAACTGGCTTCTTTCATTCAGTATCGTATTTCTAAGATTCTTCCATGTTGCTACAGGTTAACAGAATTTCATTTTCATTTCTGTAGAGTATTTCTAGAATGTGTACCTGAAGCAAAATCATGAAATAGGCGAGTCTGTCTCTGATACCCACCTCCATCTTTCCTTTAGTCACATGTGGCTTTCTTGATTTCCACTTCAGATACTTTCCCTCTTTCTCTCCTCCCCGCACCAATCCCTCCTCCCTCTTCCATATCATGAATGTACTTCTGAGCACTGCTAAGGATTAATGCCCTAGATGGTCGCGTTTTAATGAGAATCAAAACCTCTGTTGAGCTTGAGTCAAAAAGAGGCAAATTTACCTGTGGAAGCACAGGCATCAGTGTGCCACTGGGTGAACTATTTTGTGAGTTTGCAGATCTAGACTCCTGGAAACAGGGATTCACCACCATTCATCTAGCCATTCTCCTGGTGATAGACACCGGAGTTGTTTCTAGGTTTGGGTTCTCACATTGCTATGAACCGTTTTGTGCATGTGTTCTGGTTAACATCTGTACATATTTCTGGAGTTGGTATGTATTTAGGAGTGGAGTTTCCAGTGGAGTGGCCATCATGATGTACGCATTTGTGGATCATCAGTAGACACCTGCAGACAGTTTACAAAACTCCCACTAGCAGTATAAAAGCTTCAGTTGTTTCACAGACTCACTAAAACTTGTTACTGTCAGTCTTTTTAAACTTTGGCCGTGCTGGTTCATATGTAGGAGTGTGTGGTTTTAATTTGGAATAACCTGGCAACTAACAATGCTGAGGACCTTTTCTTATGCTTCTGGTCATTTGGGTATCCTCTTTTGTGAGTTCCCATTCAAGCCATAACTGTGTTTTGTTTCTTTGTTTTTAGTGATTTACAGAAGTTACATATTCTGGATATGAGTCATTATCAGGTAGACCTGAGATTTCTTTCATAGGAAGGTTATTAATTATAGGTTTAATTTATCTAATAGATACGACTATTCAGATTTTCTGCATCTTCAAGTGACCATTTCAATAGTCTGTTTTAGTTGTGTTTTTCAGTAAACTTGTCTATTTCATCCAACTTTTCAAATTTAGTGGGAGAAAATTGTTTATAATATCCTGTTCTAACTTTTAATGTTTGTAAGATCTCTTCCTTTTCATTTATAATTTCATAGCTTGTACTTTTCTCTTTTTTTTTCTTTAACAATCTGGCTAGAGGTCTATTAATCTTTTCATTCACTACTTCTTCTATTGCCTGCCTTATTTTCCCTTCTTTTTCAAAAATCTTCAGGTGGAAACTTAAATCATTGATTTTCAACTTTTCGTTTTCTAACTTAGGCATTTAGAGCTGTAATTCTCTCAGTGAATAATGCTTTATAGCTGCTGTATCCTATAAGTTTTGATATGTTATATTTTCATTATCAAGGCATTTTCTAATTACCATTTTAGTTTGTTTTCTGCCTTTATTTTTAGAAATGTGTTGTTTACTATCAAGACATTTGGAGACTTTCTGGTTATCCCTCTGACATTGATTTCTAAGTTAATCCCACTGTGGTCAAAGGATATCTCTGTGTTTCAGTCATTTTATATATGTCGAGATTCACTTTATGCCCCTACATATTGTCTGTTTTGGTAAGTGCTTCAAGTATATTCTGCAATTGTTGAATGTAATATTCTATGTTGTGTCAATTAGGCAAGGCTGTTTAATTCTGTTGTTCAAATCTTATATGTTCTTAATTAAACTTTGTCTGTTTCATCGAGTAGTTACTAAGAAAAGGGTGTTAAAATTCCCAGGTATGATTGTGGACTTATTCTCCTTCTAGTTCTGTCAGCCTTTTCTTTGTGTATTTTGAAGTTGTGTTGTTAAGTGCAAACAGTTTAGGATTATTCTAGTTTACTGTTGATTTGAAATTTTTACCTTTATTGAAAGCCCTTCTTTATCTCTAATTATGTAATATTTTGAAGGTGTGATGGGCAGGAGGCTAAGGAACTAACTGTAAAGCCTCCCACAGTCAGAACTGAGCCTCTGGTGGTCTTTCAGGGCTGAGATAAAGACCCACTGTGTTCTCAGTCACAGCCAAAGAGGTGGGCTGAGCTTTAAGAAAACTGTACCCCAGTACCAGCCAGACTTAACTCATGACCGGATTGAAGTAGTCATCTTCTTTAGCTGCGTAAGAGCAGCATGAGGAACCTTTTCTGGTAGAAAAGAATATCTCTAAGAGCAGAGATCAATAAACTTGTCCTTAAAGGGCTAGATAGTAAATAATTTAGGCTTTGGGGCCCAAGAGACAAGATTGAGGATATATTTTCAATGGTTGTACAAGTATTTATATAACTACTTAAAATATAAAAACCATTCTTCAGCTCACAGGTAGGTGAAAAAAGAAAAGAAGCAGATAGGTGGCCAAATTTGGCCTTTAGGCTGTATTTTGCTGACCCTTGATCTAGAGTCTACATGTCTAGCTTACAGTAAAAATTACCAGGTGTACAGCCTATCAAAGGAAACAAAGTAAACAAATTCTTAACTGGGGAAAGTATTTGCTACTTCAAGTGTGAAAGCAAAAATGCATATGGTCAAACACTGAAAAATCAAGGAAATAGGGTGTTACAAAAAGAAAATGATAATTCAACAACCCAATTCAAAGGCATAAAATATTATGATCTAACTGATAAAGAATTCAAAATAGCTGTTATGAAGAAATTCGTTGATCTACAAGAAAACACAGAAAGGCAATTCATTGAACTCAGGAATAAAATTAATGAACAGAAGGAGTTCTTTACCAAAGAGATTGAAATTATAAAAGAGAACCAAACAATTTCTGGAGCTGAAGAATTCAATAAATAAAATGAAGAATGCAGCAGAGAGCATAGGTAACAGGACAGACCACCTGGAAGAAAGAATAAATGACTTGGAGGATAGGAATTTAGACATAATTCAGTCAGAAGAAGACAGAACTTAGATGCTTAAAAAGTGAAGAAACCCTATGAAGGCTATCAGATTCAATCAGAAAGACAAATCTAAGAATAATTGGTGTACCAGAAGAAAGGAAGAAGTGGGAAGAGTTCATTTTAAAAAAGACTGAGAACTTCCCAAGCCTGGGGAAGACATGGGACATACAAGTCTACAAAGCTACAAGAACACCCTACTATCTCAATGCAAAAAGACCTTCTCCAAGACACTTTATAATTTATAATGAAACTGTCACATATTATAATGAATCTTAAAGACAGCCAGGGGAAAAAAAAAAGTAACCTACAAAGGAATCCCCATTAGGCTGTCAGTGGATTTCTCAGCAGAAATCCTGCAGTCCAGGAGAGAGTAGAATGATTTATTCTAAGTGCTGGGAGATAAAAATTGCCAGCCGAGAATACATTATCTGGCAAAGTTATCCTTCATTCTGAAGGAGAAATTAAGGCTTTCCCAGATAAACAAAACCTGAGGGAATTCCCCCGCACTAGACCTACTTTGCAAAAAATGCTGAAGGAAATCCTTCAAGCTGAAATGAAAAGATGCTAATCATATCATATAAAAATACACAACTCTGATAAAAGTGAAACATAAACAGTCAAAACTACCAGAAAAGATGAATATAGATGCAAAAATTCTCAAAATACTAGCAGACCAAATCCAAGAATGCACTAAAACATTTGTACACTACAACGAAGTGGGGTTTATCCCTGGGGTGCAAAACTGGTTCAACGTTAAGTTTAAAAATATATCACATTAACAGAATGAAGTATGAAAATTATATGATTATCTCAGTAAATCCAGGAAAAGCATTTGCAAAGTTCAACATCCTTTCATGATAAAAATCCTTGACAGATTGGGTACAGAACAAACATACCTCAACATAATAAAGTTCACATAAAGCAAACTCCCAGTTAACATTATACTCAATGGAGAAAATTGAAAACTTTTCTTCTAAGATCAGGACCAAGACAAGGATGCCCACTCTCAACACTCTAATTCAATATAGTACTGGCATCCCAGCTAGAGTAAGTAAGACAAAGAAATAAAAGGCATCCAAATCAGAAAGGAAGAAGTAAAACTGTCACTCTTTGCAGATGATATGATTTTGTATACAAAAATCCCAAAGACTCAACCAAAAAACTGTTGGAACTAATCAAAATGCAGGATACAAAATCAACATAAAGAAATCAGTTGCATTTCTATACACTAACAATGAAATATCTGAAAAAGAAACTAAAATACCCCATTAACAATAGCATCAAAAACAATAAAATACCTAGGGAGTAAATTTAAGCAAGGAAGTGAAACATCTGTGCAACAAAAACTACAAGACTTTACTAAAAGAAACTGAAGAAGACACAAACAAATGGAAAAATATCTCGTGTTCATGGATTGGAAGAATACTGTTAAAACATCTGTACTACCCAAATTCATCTATAGATTCAATATAATCTCCATCACAATGGCATTCTTCACAGAAATAGAACAATCCTAAAATATACAGGACCACAAAGACCCCAAGTAGACAAAGTAATCCTGAGGAGAAAGAACAAAGCTGGAAGTATAACACTTCCTGATTTCAAGCTATACTACAAAGCTAGAGTAATAGAAAAACAGTATGGTCCTGGCATAAAATTAGACACATAGACCATTGGAACAGAACACAGAGCCCAGAAGTACTGCCTCCCCCTCCCTGCTGCATATGCAGTCAACTATTTTTTAACAAGACAGCCAAGAATACCCAGTGGGGAAAGGCTAGTTTCTTCAACAAATGGCGCTGAAAAAAACTGGAAAAAAAAGGTGCAGAAAAATGAAATTGGACCACCCCTATCTTACACCACTTAACAAAAATTAACTCAAAATGGATCAAAGACTTGAATGTAAAACCTGATACTATTCAGGCAAAGAGCCATAAAATCAGGACAAAGTAAGTTCTATGATGGTAAGCAGAGTTTTGGGAGCTACAGAGGAAGCATTAATTAACTACAATTATAGAAGACTCCAGAAGAGGGCACATTTGAGCTTACCCTTGAAAGGAGAATAGAATTTTACTAGAGTATGAACAGAAACACTAAGTATATGACATAACTCCATAAAACTCGAAATGTAATGTGACCAGAGTAGAGGATTGTTTGGGAAACCTCTCTGGGGCATGAGGTATGTTTGGACATGAGGCTTGGAAGGCCCTTGAATGTTAGTCTTCAGGCAATGAGAACCTACTGAAACATTTTCAGTAAGAAGGTGATAGGCTTTAACCCACAAACACTGACAGCAAAGTCTGAGGCAGAGAAGCCAGTTAGAAAATCAGAGTCTGATTTGTGGAGAGGGGAGAGGATGGGGAAATAAGAGACATTTTTGAAGGGTAATTAAATGTTGGGACTTGGAAGCTAATGGTTCTCAAGGCGGAGCTAGTTAACACCTGGTTTCTATGCATGATAGCTCCAAGGGGAGGTAAGGAAGAGGGATGTGAAAGGAGGAGCAAGTTTAAGGATGACACTGAGACATTGGTTTGGAAAGTGCTGCTTCTGTAGCATAACAGCAGACAACCAGAAATTCCCTGAGAAGAGTCAGGGTTAAAAAGAAAGAACTGAGAATCCTCATCAGAGAGATAATGAAGTCATGAGAGTGGATGGACTCCCCCAAGGAAAGAGGGAAGTCAGGATTAAAATGGAACCAAGGGAAACACTGAGGGCAATGCCTATGTGTATTGGTGGTGAAGAGCCACTTAGCATAGGCACTGAGTATGAATGTGACCAAGATGGGGACATCCTGGAGGGGGCAGTATCACAGAGGTCAGGTAAATGAACTTGGACTCTGGAACCATGTCATCCATGTTAGAACTGCTTCTTAATTATGTGTGTTGGACAAGGTGTTTGACTTCTTTGTGCCTGTTTCCTCACCTAAAAAATAAGGATAATAATAGTACCCACATAATAGGGTTGTTGTGAAAACTGAGTTAAAATACATGAAGTAATTAGAATAGTGCCTGTTACACAGAAAATGGTGTATGTGTTAGTCATTGTTTTGTTACTTTCTGGAATAAGGCCTTATACCAGTATGGACCTGAATAGTTAGTCTTTGAGTGGCAATCCAATAATAACATGATGTGGTTGTACAAACTGTTGCAGCTTTGGCCAGCAAGAGCTCCTTCCCATTTGTCCTGAGTCCTCTTGATGTGTCCCCGTCATTTTTCAAGCACTTCCTAACTTTCTGGCACCACAACATATTTCAGGCTAATCTTCTTTTCCCTGCCATAGCTCTGGAATCAAACATTTCTCCAAGGAGCCCTGCTTCCCTTTATGAGAGGATGCCACTGCCTCCAGGCTCAGGGAGTACCTCATTTTCAAATGTCCTGGCCATCTTTCAGGAAGATATGTTCCCTGTGCTTTTGAGGAAAAATATGGGTGAAAACACACTCAGATTATTATCCTTTTGAAAATAGTAATGGAAAACTGACCCTCTTTGTTCTTTTTCCTTTTTTTGTTCTTTAGTTCTTCAGTTTGGATTCACAACTATCTTTGTGGCAGCTTTTCCCCTAGCACCACTTCTGGCCTTACTGAATAATATAATTGAAATTCGACTCGACGCTTACAAATTTGTCACACAGTGGAGGCGACCTTTGGCTTCAAGGGCCAAAGACATAGGTAAGTTGGACTTGGGGGTGTTTTAAAGATATAACAGCTACCAATTTAAGATTTTTACTTATGGTTCCCATATTAGATGACTCAGCTAAACCTTACAAAAGAATGATTGTTAGCTTTTAATAGTATTAGAGGAGGGGAATATAGCTCAAGTGGTAGAGTGCATGCTTAGCATACACAAGGTCCTGGGTTCAATCCCTAGCACCTCCTCTAAAAATAAATAAATAAACCTAATTACCCCCTCTCCCCCAAAAATAATAATATTAGATAAGAAGTAAAGCTGCCTATTTGGAAATTTATAATCTCCAGCGCTGGAGAATTTGCACTCAAGTAGATTATTTCTATTCTAAGACTTTGGAATCTAAAAACTTGATTTCCTATAAATCATTTCCTTTTTAAAGTAGACCTTCCATTTGCTTAACTTTGTTTTGCTCTTTCCTAAATGTTTCCTGAGTTGCATGAACCATGACTCAGTTTTTCTAAAGGCAGAGATGGCCTTTGGTTTTTGACTAGAGATGCTGTGTTGAATCAGGTGCAGCCTTTCAAGAGCTGCCTGAGATCAGAGACTGTCTTTTATTCATTTCTGTGTCCAGTGCTTAGAATAGAGCAGGCAGGTGCTCAGTCAATGTGTGTGGAAGCAACTTGAGTGTGGACAGACTTGGCTCACAGTGGTCTTTTAACCTTTGTATGAAACAAACATACATTCAGTGAGCATCCACCCTGGCAGTCAGTGCATCAGGAACTGGGCCCATAAAGATGAACTGGAGGGACCCTGTACGTGCCCCTAAGTTGCTCCCAGCCCTGTGGAGACTTGACGTTGTGTGTGCCAATCTTATCATGTGGTGTTTTGGTGCCTTACTACTGACCAGAATTCTCTACCTATGTCTGAACCTGATCAAGTTTTTAAATCAGCATTGGCACTTCCACACAAACCCCTTCAATGCCAAGGTGTTTGCAAATACAAATTCTTACTACTGGTTGCAAGCGTCAGTGTTTGGGAAGATGAAAGGACTACTGAAAATTACTTAACCCAGTTGTTTTCTTACTTATTATCTCTCCTGTTGTGTCTGGAATTAATTCAGCACTTCTCTTTGAATAGGAATTTGGTATGGAATTCTTGAAGGCATTGGAATTCTCTCTGTTATCACAAACGCGTTTGTCATAGCCATCACATCTGACTTTATCCCTCGCCTGGTGTACGCTTATAAGTACGGACCTTGTGCGGGCCAAGGAGAAGCTGGGCAAAAGTAAGTCTGCCATAAAACCATCATGGAATCTCCCCATTTCCTAGCCATTGTGTGGTGCTGGACACTCAGACAGAAGCCTTCCCCGGAGTACAGGGGACACAAGCCCAGGACAAGAAGGCCTGTAGTGGGGGAGGTGGAACTATGATTTAATAAGACTTTCGGCCAAAGAAAACACATCCTGATCTCCTTAAGTGGGGGTGGGGGGCAGTCATACAAGTTTTAGCTGGAATCCACTGTGAGAACAGCAGTTAATGTGTGTAGCAAAAAAAAAGTGGTCCATGATCTAGTACAGAGTTATGCCATTTTTATGAATTTGTAAGAGGACAGTTATAATCTGATTTCCTCCTGTGTCATTATATGTAGACTCTGCAAATTTTGCATGGGAAGTGGGCACCCATGTGCCAGGTACCCACAAGGTACTCAACAAATATTTGTAGGCTAAGTAACTGAATGATTCTTTCCCAGCTATTGGCTCGACCGGTGTCTATAGTACCACGGGCAAACTGGGTGAACTTAGTTCCATGAGAGCTCAATTCTGCAGCATCACCTCAATGATTCACAAAGCCACGGCTCTGTATTTCCGGTCAGATAAAGCCTAGGGAAAAATTGTAACATGTCCCCTAGCTTTCATTTCTACACCCTTAGAAAAAAAGATAAGAACTCCTAACATACTTTAATTGGGGGAGATGGGGAAACCCTATTTGACTAATGTCAAAATAATCTAATTGTGGGATGTAAATGTCTTTAGGTCAAAGTGGAATGGCTGTTGGGAACATAAGGTCTTTTCAGTGCCCCGGAAACCATCTCACTTGGGCTACTGCATATTCAGACCACCAGCCCTGCCACCTGGTCAACTAATCTGAGCCAAAATAATTCATCCTCTAGAGCCACTGTAGTTCAATGAGCTCCTAAGGAGTAAAGTGCCACCAAATCAAGTCAGCTGAATTCATGCACCCCTAGCCTAGGTCCAGTTTCATTATTAATCCCACATAAATGCTCTGAAGCATGGATAACTGAATGTGATAAGGCTTACAATCCAGCTATTTGAGGAGGCTCCTATAAAATTCTTGACTACACTCACCATCGGGCCATTACACACTAATGATCTGGCAACTTTAAGCAAGCGCACCAGCCCCTTTTAAGAGAGAGTTGGAGACTTGGACTCTGCCTGCTTTTCTAATTGTCACTGTCGTTAACATTCTCTGTTTGACTCAACCTAAAAAAGCTTAACTTTGTTCAATATTGTTTTGTATTTGATTCTCAAAACAACGCTGGGAGTGGGGCATGCATTATTACCCTCACTTTGAAGAGCAGAAAGAGATTAAGAGAAGTTAAATCCAGGATCACAAGACAGAGTAACTGTGGGAGGCTGTGAGAAGCTAGGTCCTAGGCTCTTCCGGGGCTCTCCACCCTGCACTCACAGCCCGTGGGCTGCTACCAATCACTGGTTATCCAGCTCCCCTCACAGTCAACTCCCTGGGGTTTAAATCCCAATAGTTAATTCAGTTCTTCCCCGACTTCAAATATGGTGAAACCTCTCTTGTTCTGGAGGGAACCGAAAAAATAAAGTGGGAACATTTATGTGCTTTTGATAATAAATTAAACCTTTAGAATTTTGACAGCCTGTTAGATTTAAGACAGTATTTATGGTTATTAGAATTTATCTAAATAGCCTCCCTAATTCAGTTTTATTGGGCTCTCTGGGCCTTTTTTTTAAAACAACCTTTCTCTTAAAAGCCTTCTGCCACTTTTGCTATTTATAGATCTTATTTTTTATCTTCTAATCCATTGGTCGTTCTCTTGTTTCCAAATAGTTATATTTCTGTATGTTTCTTCATGAATCTTATTTTCTGCCCCGCCAGCTACTCTATTATCCTTTTCAGGTTTTTTTCTTTTTCCAATTTAGAAATGCTTTAGAGATGACTGAACTCATAGAGGAGCGGCGTTGTCAGATTTTAGATGACCTAGGCTTTTGGAGTAGTGTGTGCAGTCATAGTCAAATCCCACTTATGATTTACTCTAGCTGTGGAAACGGCGTATTTCAATTTAAATTGACCTGAAATCAGAAGTACTGCAACCAAACCAACCACCTTTCTCCAAAACTCCAGGCTACCTCCATGCCTCCGTACCTTTCACCTTCGCCTTGCTTCTCCGTTGATGAGAATTTCACTCCTCCATGCTGGGTTGTTCAGTTCAGGTCACGTGCCCCTTGTCCCTGTGACAGCACGCTCCAGTTACTCCTGGCTGTGCATTCCAGCTAATCTCTTCTCACACAGATGCTCAGTAAACGAGTCTTCAGTGGCGCAGTGGGGAAGACATTCTCATTTTTCAGCCAGATCTGTACATGAAAGGAATACTGTGGTTTGAGACAATGGTCTCCATACAATGGATACACAAGGATTTTTCGAATGTTTTCATCTTTGCTCTTAAGACATTCTGTTTTCCAGTTGCCCATGATCAGATTGTTCATTGTTTGCAAAACGAAGTCACTTCCTCTTTCAGGGTCTCCTCCCAGGAGCCCTTTAGAAAAAAGCTTAGAGAACTAAGATCACCTCTGGGCAGACATCAGGACAGAAATTGTGAAGTAAAGTTAAAGATGTGTATTGTAACATTTTCCTGACAATCGGAGTTAAAATTTTCATCAGCAAACAAAAAGCACAAATAACCAGTTTGATCCCAGACCCTCAGGAATGCAATGAAGGAATTGCTACTTTGTTAGACATGGATTAGAGCTTGGGAACATCCTCCAAGGACACATGCAGGCCTTAGAATTACTGTGAGGAATATACCTCATTTAGTGATATAAATTAAGCTGTTTTTCCTGTTGAAATAGTGATATCATAAAAAGTTGGAGACTTGATCAAGATCACAGTGCTCAAATTTTCACAGCATGAACCACAAATATCTTAATGAACTATAAATATTTACATAAACTGTAAAACAATTAAATAGATCAACACCATAACCAGTTGCAAAGTTGTATTTAAGATAAAGCTGATGATACAGAGGTCTAATCTTCCTTTTTCATATCTGACATTTTCATTGCAACAAGTCAGAAGTTCGCCTTCTTCTTATCTCATTAGCCTAATTTATTACCTATAAGTAAGTTTATAAATTAATATATAAAGTCATTTACTATCTATTAAAGTCTGACTTTAAATGCACAAATCAGATCTTAATTTCCTCTTGCCTTTTCACCCTGTCAGTCCTACCCCCATGCTATTTGAATCACAATGACTAAAACCTGAAAAGCAAAATTTGCAGCAAAATTCAAAGACACTGCAGTGATTTTGGTCTGGAATCTGCAAACTCAAAAATCCACTTCTGCTTCTGCTCTTCTCCGTGAAACAGATAGAATCATCACCAGTTCATCCTTTTCCCCCAAAGTACAGGGTGGGAAGCAACAAGGAATCAATGGTTTTAAAACCAGAATTCTCGATTTAAATGAACGTGGTCTTCTCAGGAGTTATGTGGAAGAGGTATGCATTCTAATTCAAACAACGCTAACCCTTCCATAAGACATTTTCTGAATCTCCTTTCTTGAAAATGCCTTCAGAGGCCACCTGCCAGCCCCTTAAGAAAACTGATATCGTTATTTTATATTCACAGGAAATCCTTCATTTGAGACTTTCCCCCTCATTCCTCTCACTTCTCCCTAATCATCAGGGTAGCCTCATCTTTCCTCTGTCACTTGGAGCTGGTGGTGTGTCACAGGGAGGGTGCACAGACCTCCTGCCAGCAAACTGAGTGACAGACACAGAATCTGCTGCCTGCGGTCTTTATGCTGTAACAGCAGGCCACCGAGCCGATCCATGGGTGCTGTTATACAACAGCGCATGGGAAACCTCATCCCCCTGAACTGATGATGGTCTTAGCTATTTGATGTTGGCAAGCTAAGATTCTCCCACAGTGAAAAGAGTTAGAGAAGCGCCTAGACAGTTCAGTATTAGCAGTTCCCCTTCTTCCCCGGTTATGAAAATGTTATGGAAAGAGGACTGACACAGCTGACAACTAGATATTTGGGGAGGGGGAGAGGATGGTAATTAGGTTTATTCATTTTTTAATATTTTTAGTGGAGCTACTAGGGATTGACCCCAGGACTCGTGCATGCTAAGCAAATACTCTACCACTGAGCTATCCCGTCCATCTTGTCATGACTATGTATGTACGTAGTAGCTCCGTGTGGAATGCTTTGCACCCAGAAGGAGTACACACCCACTAAAACCAGTTTCAACCTGAATTTATGATTGACATCACATGAACATGCTTAATAAATAGATCAATGGTGTATCCTCTTTATTTTGAGGATAAGGTGTTTAGCCCATGAGACAGGTATTTCATTCAAATTCAGGTTCTCAACTGAGTTTTTTAAACTGAGCAGCCATTAGACAGCAGCTTTAATCTCGGTAAAGCTCAGGGCTGCTTTGTGAGAGAAGAGTGTAGGAGTAGTCATGAATATTCCATTTCCCTGCGGAGCCTGTTTTTTTTGCCAGTTTCCAGAGCTCCTTTCTCCTTTCTCTTTCAAGTCTCAGCTCCTGAGAAGCCCCTGCTGTAGTCTGTATTTCACAGAACTGGCCCCTCTCTGTGACAGCTAACCCTCATCAAGGCCCTGATTTGTGCTCATGGCATGTTCTAGGCAGTTTGCAGATGAGGGGGAAATCATTTCAAATTACTCTTCAAGGAGTGATGGGGAGGCCTGCCAGTGGGAGTAGGGCATGTCACACACTCACACTGACCCTTTGTTTCACCCATGAGTGACTTGACAAATGGGTCCTTTCTGCTTGGTTCATTTCTTTTAAGGCCACAATAAAACCAGTAAATTGTCTTGAGCAAGACAACACACAGAATCAGAGCTATGTTTGTGTCCTCATTTGGGTTTGGTGTTCAGCAACTTGATGATCACACAGTACATGTTAATGAGGAGAGTTTGAAGGCCTTGATTTATTCACTCAATTGATAATTACTTATTGACCTCCTGCTAGGTGCATGACATAAATGAGTGATAGCCACTCCTTTATTAAGATCTTGCTGTAGCCTAAGCATTATATCACACTTGCTTTACACGTGTGACCCTATGAGGTGGGTGCTTTCGTTGCTTAAAGGAGTTGCATAATTTGCCGAGATTACATGGCTAGGAAGCAGCAGAGCTACAATCTGACCCCAAAGCCCAAGTTTTTTGTACAGTAACATGCTGACCCTCAGCACAGAATGAGAGCCATGTCCTCAAGAGGTGTGCGACCCCGGGAGCTTCAGGCCATAGTTTTACTCCTGATCCATTCTCAAGACCTCGATAGAATCTCTGGCACTTGAATTTTCCTCTCATCAAATCAATTGAGTTCAGTATTTACTGTCTTCCTACACTGCTTGAGAGTGTCCTAGGATACAAAAATATCTGACACCTCTTCTGATCCAAAAAAGCCACTACAGTGCAAAGGAGAAGACATGCAGCCAACTCCGGTGTAAGCTATGTGGCAACTGTGAATTAAGTACAGGGCACCACAGAGAGAAAGGGAAAGCATGGACTTGGATAGCGATGTCCGCCTGACGATTCTGCACAGAAAGGATGAGAACAAAAGAAATGATTTGGTCCTCATTGAACATACGCAGGATGTTTCAGTACACTGTGAGTGCTTGTGACAAGGCAGGGCTGGGTAAGGCCCTACAACCCCAAGAACGAGGAAGTAGAGCCTTCGGTGAACTGGATGCAGAGGTGATCAGAGTTCTAATAGAACGTGTTTACTCTTTCAGGTGTATGGTCGGCTACGTGAATGCCAGCTTGTCTGTGTTTCGAATTTCTGACTTTGAGAACCGATCTGAGCCTGAGTCTGATGGCAGTGAGTTCTCGGGGACTCCTCTCAAGTACTGTAGGTGAGCGTGGCGCTCTTAGCCTAAGCTGGGCTGTCTCGGGCGTGGGGACGTGTCGCTCAGATAGCTCTTTCCAACTGAGTAGGTTTACAGCAGTGGTCCTCAATCTTGATTATGCTTCAGATTCCCCTGGAGAATTTTTACGTCTCCTCTTGACCAGGCTGTGACACTGGCCAATTAAGACAGAATCTCTGGGTGAAACCCAGACATCCAGATCCAGGAAGCCCATAGTGTTCCAAACAAGAGGAACCCAAAGAGGCCCACATCAGGACATTTTAATTAAAGGGTCGAAGTTAAGACAAGGAGAGAATATTAAAAGCAGCGAGAGAAAAACAACTTGTTACGTATTAGCATATCTCAATTGATTGCACTTCAATTTTTTTCTTTTTTTTTTAAATTGAGTCATGGTCAGTTTACAATGTTGTATCAATTTCTATGGCACTGCAAGTTATTGTGCTTTGCAGATACTGTGTTTTTTAATTGAAAGTTTGTGGCAATCCTGCATTGAGCAAGTCTGTTGGTGCCATTTTTCCAACAGCATTTGCTCACTTCATGGCTCTGTGTCACATTTTGGGGATTCTCACTATATTTCAGACTTTTTCATTATTATTATATTTGTTGTGGTGATCAGTGATCTTGATGTTACTATTATAATTGTTTTGGGATGCTATGAATCACGCCCATATAAGATAGTAAATTTAATCGATAAATATTGTATGTATTCTGACAGCTCCACTGACGCGCTGCTTCCCCGTCTCTCTCCTACTCGGGCCTCCCTATTCCCTGAGACACAGCAGTATTGAAATTAGGCCAATTAATAACCCTCCAGTGGCCTCTAAGCGTTTAAGTGAAAGGAAGAGTCACATGTCTCTCACTTTAAGTCAAAAGCTAGAAATGCGTAAACTTAGTGAGGAAGACACATTGAAAGCCGAGGTACGCTGAAAGCCAAGTTGTGAATGTAAAGGAAAAGTTCTTGAAGGAAATTTAGAGTGCTACTCCAGTCAACACATGAATGATAAGAAAGTGAAGCAGCCTTATGGCTGATCTGAAAAAAGTTTTTGTGGTCTGTTTAGAAGATCAAACCAGCCACAACATTCATTGAAGCCAAAGCCTAATCCAGAGCAAGGCCCTCACTCTCAGTTCCATCAGGGCTGAGAGAGGTGAGGAAGCTACAGAAAAACCTTTGAAGCCAGCAGAAGTTGGTTCATGAGGTTTAAGGAAAGAAACAGCCCCCACAACACGCTGCAGCAAGTTATCCAGAAGATCTAGCTAAGGTAGCTAATGAAACTGACTACACTAAGCAGTACATTTTCAAGGTAGATGAAACAGCCTTATATTGGAAAATGATCATCTAGGACTTTGATAGCTAGAGAAGAGAAGTCAGTGCCTCACTTCAACACTTCAAAGGGCAGGCTGACTCTCTAGTTAGGGGCTAATGCAGCTGTAAGTTGAAGCCAGTGCTTATTTACCATTCCCTAAATCCTGCGGCTCTGGAGAATTGTGCCAAGTCTACTCTGCCTGTGCTCTATAAATGGTACAACAAACCCTGAATGACAGCACATCTATTTACAACATGGTTTACTGAATATTTTTAAGCCTATTGTTGAGACCTACTGCTCAAGAAAAAAAGATTCTTTTTGAAGTATTACTACTCCCTGACAATGTACCTGGTCACCCGAGAGCTCTCTGATGGAGATGCACAATGAGATTAGTGTTGTTTTCATACCTGCTAACACAGCATCCATTCTGCAGCCCCTGTAAGGAGTCATGTCAACCTTCAAGACTTATGATTTAAGAAATACTTTCTTTTAAGGCCATAGCTGCCATAGATAGTGATTCCTCTGATGGATCTGGGCAGAGTAAGCTGAAAACCTTCTGGAAAGGATTCATCATTCTGGAAGAACATTCATGATTCAAGGGAAGAGGTCAAGATAGCAGCATTAACAGACGTTTGGAAGAAGTTGATTCCAACCTCCGAAGATAACTTGGAGTTTGAGACTTCAGTGGAAAAAGCAACTGCAGATGTGGTGGAAACAGCAAGAGAACTAGAATTAGAGGTGAAGCCTAAAGATGCAACTGAAATAACTGCAATATCGTCATAAAACTTGAATGGGTGAGGAGTTCTCTCTTTGGGATGAGCAAAAAAGGTTTCTTGAGATAGAATAGACTGGTGAAGATTGTCAAAATGACAGTGAAGAATTTAGACTATTACATAAACTTAGTTGAAAGAGAAGCAAGCAGGGTTTGAGAGGATTGACTCCAATTTTCAAAGGATTCTACTGTGGATAAAATGCTACCAAACAGCATTTCATGCTCCAAAGAAATCATTTATAAAAGGAAGAGTCACTCAATACAGCAGACTTCACTGTCGTCTTGTTTTAAGAAATTGCCACAGCCACCCCAACCTTCAGCAACCACCACCCCGATCAGTCATTAGCTATTAACATTGAGGCAAGACTTTCCACCAGAAGGATTGACTCTGAAGGCTCAGATGATGGTTAACATTCTTTAGCAATAAAGTATTTTTAAATTAAGTACATTTTTAGACATAATGCTATTGCACACTTAATAGACTACAGCATAATAGAGTATGTACAGTATAGAGCAAAAATATTATACTGCCATATAATACAGTGTACATCGTACACTGCTTAACTTTCACATGCACTGGGAAACCAAAACATTTCATGTGACTCACTTTGTTGCAATATTCACTTTATGACAGTGGTTTAAAACTGAACCCACAATTATCTCCAAAGTTTTACTGTACAAGGGAACCCCCTAAGATTATCAACAGATTCTCAGCAGGAACTTTGCAGGCCAGGAGGGAGTGGCACAATACATTCAAAGGGCTGAAAGAAAAAAACTGCCAACCAAAAATACTCAACTCAGCAATGTTATCCTTCAGAACTGAAAGTTTTCCAAATGAGCAAAAGCTAAAGGAGTTCATCACCCCTATAAGAAATGTTAAAGGGACTTTGAGCTGAAACCAAAGGTCACTAAATAGTAACAAGAAAACAGATGAAACTGTAAATCTCCCTGGTAAAGGGAAATAACACAGAAAAGATACTAGAATAATCACTTACAAAGCTAGTGTAAAAGTTACAGGACAAAAGTAGAAAAAAATAATTAACTACAATAATCAGTTGAGGGATACACAAGATTAAGAAGATGTAGGTTATGAAGTAAAAAACATAAAACATGGTAAAGGAGAGCTTTAGAAGGCAATCAAACTGAAGTTGTTATCAACTTAGACTGTTATCAATACAAGTTGTTATGTGTAAGCCTCATGCTATCCACAAAGCAAAACCTATAGTAGATACACAGAAGATAAAAGAATCTAAGCATAACCCAAAAGGAAGAAAGCAAGAGAAGGAGAAAGGAACAGAGAAAAACTACAAAACAGCCAGAAAGCAATGAACAAAATAGAAATAAGTACATACTTATCAATAACTACTTTTAATTTAAATGAACTAACTTCTCTAATTGAAAGACAGAGTGGCTGGATTAAAAATATATATAAGATCCAATCTACATGCTACCTACAAGGACTCACTTCAGGTGTAAGGACACACAGGCTGAACATGAAGGGATAGAAAAAAGTATTCTGTCCAAATGGAAATCTAATGAAAATTGGAGTATCCATACCTATATCAGACAAAATAGACATTAAAACAAATGATGTAAAAACAAAAATAAAACAAATGATGTACCAGACAGAGAAGGTCATTACATAATGATAAAGGGGTCAATCTAACAAGAGAATATACTTCCGAACATACCCAACATGGGAACACTAAATATATAAAGCAAATACGGACAGACCTAAAAGGAGAAATGGACAGCAACACAAGAGTACTTTCACACTTAATCATCCAAAAAAACAAACCAGTAAAGAAACATTGGTCTTAAAGAACACGTTAGGCCAGAAAGACTTAACAGATTACGTACAAAACATTCCATCCAAAAGCAACAGTATTGGGTTTGGGAAATGGGAGATACAAACTATTGGGTATAAGGTAGGCTACAAGGATATATCTTGCAACATGGGGAATAGAGCCAGTATTTTGTAATAACTGTAAATGGAGTGTAACCTTTAAAAACTGTATAAAATAAAAGAAAAAAAAAGTAACAGAATGCACACCTTCTCAACCTAAATGCCCACTGACAGATGAATGGAGAAATACGCTGATTTTTTTATATATATAAATACACACACACACACACATATATATATAATGGAATATTACCTATCCTTAAAAAGAATGAAATAATGCCATTTGCAGCAACATGGATGGACCCAGAGATTATCATACTAGGTGAAGTAAGTCAGACAAAGACATATCATATGATACCACTTATGTGTGGAAGCTAAAAAATAATAAAAATAAACATATTCACAAAACAGAAATAGATTCACAGACATAGGAAACAAACTTATGGTTACAAAAGGGGAAAGCAGTGGAGGGATTAACATACATACACTACTCTATATAAAATAGAGTAACAACAAGGACCTACTGTATAGTACAGAGAACTATATTCAATATCTTGTAATAACCTATAATGGAAAAGAATCTGAAAAAGAATATATGTATATACATGCATACCTGAATCACTTTTCTGTACACCAGAAACACTGTAAATCAACTGTACTTAAATTTAAAAAGTGAAAAGAAAAAAAAAAGCACACATCTTCTCAAGTGCACATGGAACATTCTCCAGGATAGATCATGTTAGGTCACAAAACAAGTCGTAATAAATTTTAAAGGATTGAAAGAGATTGAATCATACTGAATATCTTTTCTCACCACAGTGGTATGAAATGAGAAATCAGTTACAGGAAGAATACCAGAAAATTCACTAATATGCAGAGATTAAACAACATGCTACTGAACAACCAGTGAGTAGAAAAACCAAAAGAGAAATCAGAAAATACCTTGAGACATTTGAAAATGAAAATACAACATACCAAAACATATGGGATGCAGCAAAAGCAATTCTAAGAGGGAAGGTCATAGCAATAAATGCCTACCTCAGGTTGTTTATTTGAGATCTTTCTTATTTCCTAACTCACACCTCAAGAACATAAAGCCCAAAATTAGTAGAAGAAAGGAAACAAAGATCAGAGTGGAAATAAAACTAAAAAGACAATTTAAAAGATGAAACTAAGAACTGGTTCTCTTAAAGATAAGCAAACCTTTAGCCAGACTCACCAAGAAACAAAGAGGACGTAAACAAAATCAAAAATGAAGAGATGTTACAACTGATACCACAGAAATACAAAGGATCATAAAAGACTTATATGAATAATTATATACTAACAAATTTGACAACCTAAAAAAGATGGAAAAACTCATAGAAACATAAGCTACCACCTACCAAGAAGGAATCAGGAAAAAAAACATCTGAGCCAACTGAATACTAGTAAGGAGAATGAATCAGTAATCAAGCCGCCTCCTCCACCCCCAGCAAACAAAAGGCCAGGACCAGAAAGCTTCACTAGTAAATTCTACCAAATAGTTAAAGAATTAGTATCAATCCTTCTCAAACTTGTTAACAAAAAGAGGGAATGCTTCCAAACTCATTTTAAGTGGCCGGCATTACCCTGATGCCCAAACCAGATAAGGACACCATAAGAGAAAAAAATTACAGGCCAGTATCCCCGATGAACACAAATGCATAAAATCCTCAGCAAAATATTAGCAATTGAATTCAACAGTACATTAAAAAGATCATACGTCATAATCAAGTGAGATTTATTCCAGAAATGCAAGGATTTGCATACAATATATGCAAATCAATGTGCTACACTACATTAACAAGATAAAGGAATGAAAATCAAAAAATCATCTCAGTGGAAAAAAGACAGTCTCTTCAATAAGTAATGCTAGTAAAACTGGACAACTACCTGTAAAAGAATGAAATTAGAACATTCTCTAACACCATATACAAAACAAAACTCAAAATGGCTTAAAGATCTAAATGTAAGACCAGATACTGTAAAACACCTGGAAGAAAACACAGGCATAACACTCTTTGACATAAATTTCAGCAATATTTTTTTGGATTCATCTCCTAAACGAAATAAAAGCAAAAACAAACAAATGGGACCTAATTAAACCTAAAAGCTTTTGCACAGCAAAGGAAACCATAAACAAAATGAAAAGACAACTTACAGAATGGGAGAAAATATTTGCAAATGACACTACTGACAAGGGACTAATTTCCAAAATATACAAAGAGCTCATACAGCTTAATATTTTTTAAAAAACAAACAATCCAATCCAAAAATGGGTAGAAGACTTGGATAGACGTCTCTCCATTGAAGACATCAGGGTGTCCAACAGGCACATGAAAAGATGCTCAGTATTGCTAATGATTAGAGAAATGGAAATCAAAACTACAACTACCATGAGGTGTCACCTCACCAGTCAGAATGGCCATTATTCTAAAGTCTACAAATAATAAATGCTGGAGAGAATGTGGAGAAAAAGGAACCCTCCTGCATTGTTGGTGGGAATGTACATTGGTGCAGCCACTATGGAGGACAGTATGGAGGTTCCTTAAAAAACTAAAAATAGACTTATCAGATGATCCAGCAATCCTATTCCTGGGTATATATCCAGAGAAAACTAATTTGAAAAGACCCATGCACCCAGTGCTCACAGCACTATTTACAATAGCCAAGGTACAGAAACAATCTAAATGTTCATTGGCAGATGACTAGATAAAGATGTTGTAAATATATACAATGGAATATTATTTATCCATTAAAAAGAATGAAATAATGCCATTTGCAGCAACATAGTATGATAATCTCTAGTTCCATCTGAGTAAAGTAAGTCAGACAGAGAAAGACAAATATCATGATATCACTTACATGTGGTATCTAAAAAAAGAAAGATACAAATTCTATTTACAAACCCAACACAGACTCACAGACACAGAAAACAAACTGTGGTTACCAAAGGGTAAAGGGTCGGGAGGGATAAATTAGTGGCTAGGGATTAACAGACACAATTACTGTATATAAAATAGATAAACAACAGTGGCCTACTGTATAGCACAGGGAACTATATTCAATTTCTTATAATAACATATTGGAAAAGAATCTGAAAAGAAAAAATACATATATATGTATATGTATAACTGAATCACTTTGTGTACACCTGAGACTAACATTGTAAATCAACTACACTTCAATTAAAAAAGGTTTATATCATACAATCTTCTCAGTAGATGCACAGAAAGCATTTGACAAGATTCAACATTGATTCTGATTAAAAAGGAAAACAAAGTGGGTACAGAGTGAACACACACACTTCAGCATAATGAAGGCTACATGTGGCAGGCTCATAGCTAATGTCATACTCAAACATTAAAAACTAAAGACTTTTCCTCTAAGATAAGGGACAAGATAAAGAGACTCTCACTGCTTTTATTCACAGTATTGGACGTCCTAGGCTAGAAAAATAAAAGGTATCCAAATCAGAAAGGGAAAAGTAAGATGGTCACTATTTACAGATGACATGATATTATACAGAAAATTCTAAAAGCTCCACCAAAAAGCAGTTAAGAACTAAAACAAATTCATTAAAGTCACATGATACAAAATCAATATACAAAAATCAGTTGTTATTCTATACACTAATAGCAAACTCACAGAAATAGAAATTAAGAAAATAATCCCATTTACCATGGCATCAAAAAGAAAATACCCAGGAATAAATTTAACCAAGGAGATGAAAGACCTGTACACTGAAAAGTATGAGACACTGACTAAATAAATTGAAGACACAAATAAATAGAAAGATATTTCATGCTCATGGATTACAAGAATTAATATTATTAAAATCTTCATACTACTCAAAACAATATACAGATTCAGGGCAATCCTTCTCAAAATTCCAGTGGCATTTTTACAGAACTAGAGCAAACAATCTTAAAAGTTGTATGGAACTACAAAAGACCTAGAATAGCCAAAGCAGTCTGCAGAAAGAGGAAGAAAGAAAGCTGGGGACACCTCACTTTCTTATTTCAAACTGTATTACAAAGCAATAATAATCAAAACATTCATACAAATCAGTAATACTAACTGGCATAAAAACAGACACGTAAGTCAATGGAACAGAATAGAGGGCCCAGAAATAAGCTCACATATATATGGTCAATTAAGAGGCCAAGAATACACAATGGGGAAGGGACAGTCTCTTCAATAAATGGTGCTGGGAAAACTGGACAGCCACATGCAAAAGA
This sequence comes from Camelus bactrianus, assembly GCF_048773025.1. NCBI lineage: Eukaryota > Metazoa > Chordata > Mammalia > Artiodactyla > Camelidae > Camelus > Camelus bactrianus. The sequence continues at coordinate 34,906,433 of NC_133550.1, read as the reverse complement.
ATGAAACTGGACCACTGTCTTACACCATACACCAAAGTTAACTCAAAATGGATTAGAGATTTGAATGTAAGGCCTGAAACCATGAAACTCCTAGAAGAAAACATAGGTAGTAAGTTCACTGACATCAGTCTTGGTGATGATTTCTTGAATCTGACACCAAAAGCAAAGCAACAAAAGCAAAAATAAACAGGTGGGACTACATCAGTCTTACGCACAGCAAAGAAAATCATCCAAAAAAAAAAAAAAAAAGGCAGTCTACTGAATGAGAGAAAACATTTGCAGTCATATTTCTGATAAAGGGTTAATATCCAAATATATAAAGAGTTCATATAATTTAAAAGGAAAACAGCAAACAATGTGATTTTAAAATGGACAGAAGATCTGAATATTTTCCCAAAGGTGTACAGATCGGCAAAAAGTGCGTGAAAAGATACCGAGCATTGCCAGTCATCAGAATTACGAATCAAAACTACAATGAAATATCACCTCACACCTGTTAGAATGGCTGTTATCAAGAAGACAAGGAACAATAAATGTTGGCAAGGATGTGAAGAAAAGGGAACCCTCCTGCACTGCTGATGGGAATGTAAATTGGTGCAGCCACTTTGGAACTAGAATGGAGGGTCCTCAAAAAGTTAAAAATAGAACTACCATATGATTTAGCAATTCCACATCTGAGTATTTGTTCAAAAGAAGCAAAACCGCTAAATTTTTCAAAAAGATAGCTGCACCTGCATATTTATTGCAGCATTATTTATGATAGCCAAGATACGGAAGCAACCTTCAGCGTCCACTGATAGATGTATGTACAAGGAAAATGTGGTAGATTTGTACAATGGAATATTATTCAGACATAAAATAGAAAAAAATTCTGCCATTTGTAATAACATGGATGGACCTTGAGGGTATTAGGCCAAGTGAAATGAATCAGACAGAAAAAGGCAAATACTTTATGATCTCACTTACAGGTGGAATCTAAAATAATTTCTAATTTAAAAAAAAACCCTAAACTCATAGATTCAGAGAACAGATTGTCAAAGTCTGGAGGTGGGACTGGGCAAAATGCATTAACTTCCAATTATAAAATAAATTTAAGTCCTGGGATGTAAATGAACATCATAGTGACTATAGTTAATAGTACTGATATGACATTTGAAAGTTGCTAAGGGAATAGATCTTAAAAATTTTCGTCACAGGAAAAACAAAAATATAATAATAAATAAAGGCAGAACCTAGAGTGCTACACACAGCGTTGCAACCAACTTTTACCCCAAAGGACATTTGCTGAACTGAGTAGACTTAAGCTTTGTTTTTCAAGACCTTATTTACATGGTTAGGGAAGTTGAAAGAAAATAGAGAAATGATCAGCTTGTGAGTATAAATCTAAGCATACACTGCGTAAAACAAAAACAATATATTCATACTAAGGTCTGTTTTACAGCAATAGACATAAATTTGCAACGTACAACAGCAGATAAATCTTAGTAGCATTCTAGTGAAAAAGAGCAAGACTCAGAAGACTGTATACAGCATAAAATTCTTTCTAACAAGTTCAAAACAAACAAAACTGAACAGTAGATTAGTTAGACAAACATATATACATATATATACAAAAATTTATCTTAATGATAAAAATGAAGTTCAGGATAAAGGAAGCAAGGAGATTATAGAGGAAGGAGGAACACTGAGATAGATACAAATTCCCAGCAATTTTTTGTTTTTATTATTGAAGCATAGTCAGTTAAACTGTGTCAATTTCTGGTATACAGTAATGTTTCAATCATACATGTACATACATATATTCGTTTTCATATTCTTTTTCATTATAGGTTACTATAGGATATTGAATATAGCTCCTTGTGCTACCCAGTACCGTTTTAATTCTTGGGTTGCATGGAGAACTTAAGACTGTTCATTATGTTATTAAAGTATTAAATAAATAAGCATAAAAACCGAAGAACATGGATGGACCCATAAGATTAGTTATAAAAATTAAGAATTGTGATTAGGCCAACTCTACGCACCTGAGGGCCAAAATAGTGTTATAGAGAAATGCAAAGGATGAATAGTCACTTTTGATGAATAACAAAGTAGAGATTTACCTTACATTAGACATAGTATAAAAGGATAGTAATTAATCAATGTGGTGTCTAACATAGAAAATGGAATAGAACTGAGAACTCAAAAATAAATTGTATAATAAATTAAAGATGTAATCACAAAGTAACACATACAGTATGATTCCATATATATAGAATTCAAAATAGACAAAATTAAGCAATATTTTATTTAAGAACACTTGTATAAGTAGTATAATTATAAAGAAAAACAGAAAATTACAACAGCAGTCACCTCTCGGGGTACCTGGCATTGCCAGTGAGGCATTTCTAAGCCACTGACCATGTTCTGTGTCTTAACTTGGATGAGGTTCACTTATCATTGTTTTAAGTGTACACATGCTTTTATTTTCAGTTTAAAAACTGGGAATGAATTAACAGACACCAGAACGTACTTGATGGTAGAAAAATAATGTTTGCAAGCCAATCATCCATTTCCTGAGAAATAAAAGCAACTTTAGAGAATGCACTAACTAAGTCAAAAGAGAATAAATAGCTCTCCTTTCCCATGTGTAAAACTGAAGCTGAGCTTTTTAAAGTTTTACTTTCTGAAAACAGTTCTGACTCACTTGGAAGAATTCCTCCAAACATTAACACCACTAGGCTACTTACTGCCTTGGAAGGTACTAGGTTAAAAGATCAGAAGCGTGAAAACTGATTTAATTAGCTCAACGCTTGGCTTCCTGGCTGTTTCTACAGCAGGGCAGGGGACTGTTTTCTTTGTACAAGTGCCAGAGAACATGTAACCAGTCATTTTGCAAAAAAATTGGGCTGCATCAAAAACTGAGACACGGGGCACAAATGACATCTGAGCATGTCCCGCCCCTGAACCTCTGCCGCGTGGGAAAGGCCAGAGCAGAGGCAGGCTAGAGCGTGAACTGAGAGCTCCACTTTGCAACAGTCATCTGCGAGCTCACAGAAGAAAAAAGCGAGGCCAACATTTTAGAGCAGGGTGAGACAGACCCTAAGTTTGTTGACAGGGAAAACTGATGTCCAGAGATGCTTCATGAATTACCCAAGATTATCTTAGTCAGGCAAACCCCAAATATGGTTCCAGTGTAATTTCAGTGCATAATACTGGAGACAGCTGCAGGCAGCAATGCAGATGACAATCTCATGGGCACTGCTAAATTTTAATTCCCTTAGGGTAGCAAAAAGAAACTGACTAAAGAGAGAAATTTGACTTTATGGTAAAATGACCTAAGGGAGTAGGAAGCCAGAAACCTGCTGCTTCTGAAAACTGAAACTTCCTAAGAATTTCGTAACTTCTGATTCTCGATTTCAGAACCTAAGCACCAATGTAGAAACACTGTGTTCCTCTGGGCACAGTTAGCCAAACTCTGACAGACCCACAAATGGACATATATTATACATGGGCTGAACAGATAGATGCATAAATCTCACTAGCTGGATCCCTGCATAGAAGTTATCTAAAACATTGCCAGCTCACCATAGCCATCAGTATGACTATTTTCTAAGTATCAAAAAGAAAATGTAAAGAACATTAATATTAAAAATCCATAAATTAAAATTTAATATCACCAACTTTCCACTTTTGCATATTATGTGTGTACAGTTTTACAAATAGTTATTATGTTTGATAATCTAATCTCATTGAGTCATGAGAAGTATTTCAGCTTTCTAGTTTTCATACTTAGATTTAATGGCTGTTTGTATTCAATATGTCCTGATTTATTTAGCCGTGCTGAATAAAGAAATTCATTTATTTGCTATGAATTTACAGCATGAATTTTAAGAATGATACATCTGAATTGTATTTTCTGGAAATAACCAAGAAAAATGGTCTGCAAGGTCAAGGAAAAACCATGATTTTTCCACCCAATGAGTTTAGAAGGTATCTGAGGAAGAAGAGATTTGTCAAAATTCTTTAAATGCAAAGCCAAACAAGGTCTTAGGATCTACGAGATGGAGCAAAGGGCAAAAGACAAGAGCAGAGAAGAAGCATACACAGAAAGGGACCAATGGGTCCTGAAAATAATTTCCTTTTTAGTGAACACTACCATGTAAAAAGTTTAAGGAGTCAATGAAGGTGACTCTTGAAATAATTTGGGCTCCCTCCTTTTATATGTACTCTTGTGTAATAATCAACCATGTGTATAATATAGAACATACTGCTATTTTTCTTCTAGAGTATTTACTTGGATTATATTTGAAATATATGTCACTAAAGATAAACAAAGGAAGTATATTTATCTTAATTGCAGAAAATAATTCCTGGTTCTTGACTAGCTGTGCTCTGCAAAAAGTAAAAGAAGGTTAGATAGTCCATGCAAACTTTTAGCCCTGAATAAAGTTCTTCTTCCTCAAATTCTAGGCATTGTTACTAGACCTATGACAGGAACAGATTATGTAATTATATATTAGAAAGAACCATGTTTTAGATGCCTTTCTAATCCTCCTCCTCCTAGAACCAACAGTTTGAAGGCACTAACAGATTCATTCTTAATTTCAGCACCAGGTACTCATTGTCAGTATCACCTTCCTGACAAAACTGTCATGATACATTATAGTAATAATTCCATAGACACTAATGATAGTTAAGATGATTGTACTGATGATGATGATAGTCACAGCTCATATTTTTGTAGTCGTTGATACTTTTCAGAGACACTCTGCATAGGAGACTATCCTGTATCCTCATATGCAAATTCGTGCTGACCTTGAGGTTAGGTACTGTCTTATATGAGAACCTGGACAACCACTTTTATTCAGGCAAGGGAAATTTGGCATGTCTACACAGTGGAACTGTTGGAATAACCAGTACTTCCAGATCTTTTCACATTTCTGGAGCTAATGAAAAGAACATTGGATTCAAAGCTGAAAAATTTGAGTCAGTCACTTTTCAGTTTTCCTGTCTGATAAGAGTAATGGTGTGCACCCTCACACCATACACAAAAATAAACTCAAAATGGCTTAAAGACTTAAACATAAGACAAGACACTAAAACCTCTTAGAAGAAAACATAGGCAAAACATCAACATAAATCTCAGCAGTATTCCCCTAGGGCAATCTACCCAGGCAATAGAAATAAAAGCAAGAAGAAATAAATGGGACCTAATTAAATTTATAAGCTTTTGCACAGCAAAGGAAACCATAAGTAAAAAGAAAACCTATGGAATGGAAGAAAAGTTTTGCAAGATGAGACTGATAAGGGCTTAATCTCCAGAATATATAAACAGCTCATACAACTTAATAAGAAAAAAACAAACAACCCAATCCAAAAATGGACAGAAGATCTAAACGAGCAACTCTCCATTGAAGACATACAAATGGCCAATAGGCACATGAAAAACTGCTCACTATTGCTAATTATCAGAGAAATGCAAATCTAAACTACAATGAGGTATCACCTCACACCAGTCAGAATGGCCATCATTCAAAAGTCCACAAAAAATAAATGCTAGAGAGGCTGTAGAGAAAAGGGAACCCTCCTACACTCTTGGTGAGAACGTAGTTTGGTACAGCCATCATGGAAAACAGTATGGACATTCTTCAAAAGACTAAAAATAGACTTAGCATATGATCCAGAAATCTCACTTCTGGGCATAAATCCAGAGGGAACCCTAATTTGAAAAGGTATCTGCACCCCAATGTTCATAGCAGCACTATTTACAATAGCCAAGACGTGGAAACAACCTAAATGTCCATTGACAGATGATTGGATAAAGAAGTTGTGGTATATTTATACAATGGAATACTACTCAGCCATAAAAAAAGAATGAAATAATGCCATTTGCAGCAACATGGATGGACATGGAGAATGTCATTCTAAGTAAGGTAAACCAGAAAGAAAAATACCATATGATATCACTTATATGTGGAATCTTAAAAAAAAAAGATACGCAAACATTTACAAAATAGAGACAAACTCACATAGAAAACAAACTTACAGTTACCTGGGGGAGGCAGGGAAGGGATAAATTGGGAGTTTGATATTTGTAGATACTAACATATATATATATATAATATGTAAAATAGATAAACAACAAGTTTATACTGTATAGCATAGGGAACTATATTTAATATCTTGTAGTAACTTATGGTGAAAAGAATATGAAAATGAATATATGTATATTCATATATGAATATTCATATATGACTAAAGCATTGTGCTGTACACCAGAAATTGACACATTGTAAACTGACTGTACCTCAATAAAAATATATAAAATCACACACATACACAAAAGAGTAATGGTATGGTAAGAATAAATGGAGTCACCTGGATTTAAGTTCCTAGGCTAGTGCTTAGTCCCTGGTAGGTGCTTAACAAACATTTCTGGAAGTTGATGCTGATGCAAAAGTTAAATAGTTGGAGTGTATTTTAGGAAGGGCACCTTAGTGGCAAGTGGTAGAAATCCAGTGTAAACTGATTTAAACAAAAAGCAATTCACTGGTTCAGGTAACCTGGAGGTTGGAGGAGTGATATTAACATTAGTAATGGCTGGATCCCAAGCCTCCAGCAGTGTCCGCGAGAGAGCACCTTTTTACTGGCTCTGCTTTGTTTTGTTGCCATCACCCTCAACCAGGCTCTCTCTACTCAGTTCGTGATGGCCACTGGCAGCTCCAGGCTTCTATCTTTTTGTGGGCCTAGTGTTAATTCACTAGGTGATCATTCTACCGGAAGACCTGGTGATGAGGCTCACTGCTCAGGTCTGGCGCAGGGGAGCTGGGATCAGGGAGGGGTGAACCCTGCCCAGCCAACAAACATGGATGATTCCCAGAGGAAGAGAAAGATGCCTTTACCAGCAGAGATGCTGGACAAGGAAAACAACAGGTGTCTAGTATCCAGAGTCTTTTAAGCTTTTCTCCCATGAGTGAGGACTACATAGTGGGAATGGAAGAGACTTGGGAGTCAGGAACGTCAGAATTTGGAGTGTGACGTTCTCCTGCATGTTTACAGATACCGAGACTACCGCGACCCTCCTCACTCACTGGTGCCCTACGGCTACACGCTGCAGTTCTGGCACGTCCTGGCAGCCCGACTGGCTTTTATTATCGTGTTTGAGGTAAGTTTTCTCAACCAATTCCTTTATTCCTTTAACATAATGAAGTAACTCGAAATAATGATTAAATATGCTATGAGGAGTTATGTGATTACTTCTGTCCCAAAGTAGGATCCTTTTACTATGTCACCTTTTTCTCTTCTTTTTCTTCTCCTTAATTAAAATGCTTGAATTTCCTAAGAAATATTTGGAAGTCCATGTTCGACTGTGAATGGGTAAGTCAGGCATCATTGGTCCTATATTTAATATTCTAGGGCCATGGTTCTTCAAATTCAGGAAAACCCATTCCCAGAGATACATCATGTCTGCAATTTGCTTTTCACAGGCCCTCCAGGGTGATTCTAATGCAGGTGCTCAAGGACCATAGTTTGGAAGACATTGAACTGAGTGTTACAAGTAGTCACCTCTGGTTGTGCCTCAGCATGATGTTACTTATGAACTTATAAAGTACAATCTACCTAGAAATTGCCTGTATTATGTGTCAATAAAAATACATCATCTATTTTACTTTCAGTCTTTAAGAAGTTTTAGTCTTTTAGTCTTAAATTTTTCTTTAGGAAATTGCTACTAAAAATAGCATTCTTATAACTGTACCCATAAATGGAAATTTCATTTCTTGTCACATATACTAAAGCCAGGTTAATGCAAGTAAAGGCTGCCTCTTGGCTTGGACTAAAAGCTTTCTATGCAGGCATACCTCAGAGATACTGAGTTTGGTTCCAGACCACTGCAATAAAGCAGTATTACAATTAAGCAAGTCACATGAATTTTTGATTTCCCAGTATATATAAAAGTTCTGCTTACTCTATACAGTAGTCTATTAAGACTACAACAGCACGTGTTTTAAAAAGTACATACCTTAATTTAAAAATACTTTATTGCTAAAAAATGCTAACCCTCATCTGAGCCTTCAGCAAGTCATAATCTTTTTGCTGTAGTAACATCCACAATGACTAATCACAGATCACCATAACAAACATAATAGTGAAAAAGCTTGAAATATTGTGAGAATTACCAAAATGTGACACAAAGACACAAAGTGAGCAAATGCTGTTGGAAAACCAGCACCAATAGACTTGCTCAACGCAGGGTTGCCATAAACCTTCAATTCGTAAAAAATGTCGTCTACAAAGCGCAGTAAAGCAAAGCACAGTGAAATGAGGTATGCCTGTACCTTCCTGAGACTTCATCACTGTTTTACCCTTCACACTAGAGGACCAAGACAAGGTGATCTTAAGATGCTCTTCCCTGGGAATTAGCTTATCAATGCCTCAGTCTCTCTTTAAAAACATTTTTAACCCACCACTGTCTTGAAAGTTTTCATCCCCAAAAAAGTGGTTGTATTAAGTTACTATTTGGCTTATCAAGTAGAATTTTCCATTTCTTTTCAATATATTGTTATTAAACTATTTTAAAATACTAGAAATATACAGAATATTCTCTTAATTGGCAGGCTGCTATGCCATTTCTGAGTGACCAGACTGACCAAGTTTTAATTAAGAATACTTAATGAGACCATTTGAATATGATTAATCTCTATTTAATACTTCAGAATTGTAAGGCCCTCTAAATTGCCATCTGGTACTTTAGCGGTCACCATCATATAGATGAACAAAAATAATGGTGATTCTAACCAGCTATTCATATTTCAGGTTAAGAATTTGTGGCAGTTTACCAAAAAGAAAAAGAAAAAAAGGTTTGTTTTTGAAATGATCACTTCCCTTAGGCCCATTGATAATTCTTGCAATCAAGATTTTCAAAGTGTTTAGCAATCTGTGAAGCATTTTTAAGTATTTTCTTCAAATATTCACCATAAAACCCATTTTGTGGATGAGGGAGTTGAGGCTCAGAGTGCCTTATCCTCAGGTAGACAGACAGCTCTTGAGGAGTAAAGGTAGAGCTGGGACTCAGACCTGGGCTTTCTGATTCCACAGAATACAGTCTCCAGGCTGTCCCTTGCCTTCTCTGGCCATTGCTTTTCCACCTTCTTTCCCACATCTTTACCTCGTTCCCTCTGGGGTGCCATCACACCAAGTTCAGTCCTCACCTATCCCTGTGATGTTCTTCCGTCTCCTGGCCTCATCCCACCTTCCAGAAACTCCCGGTGCTCCACATCCCTGTTCTTGACCAACGCCCAGAGCTCTTTCCAACTAAGGATGCACAGTAGACCTGACTCTGTTGTCTTCTCCCCTGTGTTTTTAGCACCTCGTGTTTTGTATAAAGCACCTCATTTCATATCTGATCCCAGACCTCCCCAAAGATCTAAGGGATCGAATGAGAAGAGAGAAGTACTTGATTCAGGAGATGATGTATGAAGCAGAACTGGAGCGTCTCCAGAAGGAACGAAAGGAGAGGAAGAAAAATGGAAAAGCACACCACAATGAGTGGCCATGACCAGGTAGGTCTGAAAGCTCTCCTTGGTTGGGAGGGGCGCTTTCAACTCCCTGAATCAAAGCTTGCCATTGTTCTACTGATAGGGATCAAAGTCAACCCTTTGAAGCTTCCAAAATCAGCATGTTTCTTACTTTAGTTGCAAATTTAACTTGATCTTCCTTCTGCACGAAATTCTTCTCTGCCTCTATGCCCCACTTTGGCCGGTAGCCAAGGTCATCGTGAGTTGGCCTAGGTGTTCCCTGAAATAAACTTTCCTCTCCCTTCTCCTTCGGGCTGGCTGTTCTTTTCAATCAGGAAGAAAGGGCATATTGCTCTGCGGATATTAAAGTCTCCTTTTCTTCTCACCCAAGATGGCCTTCGCTCCATCACCCATGGTTTTCCTCCATGATCCATGTCACACCATACCCTCTTAGAAGGTTTCCCCAGCCTCATTCGCCACTGAGACTCACTCCTTATAAACTTTTCCGGTTATTGCACGTGTATTGACAAATATTAATACGTGTTGTTAATTTATGATTTTCAAATAGCTATTAGGCTTCTCCAGCACAATTGTAATCATCTTTAGGAAACTCTATGGATTGTAATTTATTCTTCCAGCTCGTTAGCACAGCACTAAGTTCATGGTACTCATTAAATGCATATTCAATTAATAAAAGTTGGATGTATTAAGGCTTAAAAACACTGTAAAAAAAAGTTCCATAATGTTCCCACATACCTTGTCAGAAAGTTCTTCTGAAAACTCTCTGGCAAGTCAGTGACTAGCTGTGTGTCATTGGGCAAGTCACTTAACTCCTCTGGGCCTAGGTTTCTTCAATGATGAGATGAGCCCTCAGTTTTGATACTCTGTGAATCTAATATTACAGCATTTCCTTTGCCTTCCTTGTCCTTCATTCCTCTCTCTCTACTTGTCTGAATACATTTGCAAATATTTTCCAAAATTTGTCCTCCAAAAGAAAAATTAGATATACAGGGGGAAAAGGTATGTTTTTCATTTTTCATATAGGTGATGATATAGCAGATATCTGCAGATGTTTGTTGTTAAATTAGTGTAGTTGCATCAACCCAGATCTGTGATCTGTATTGAGCATCCAGGACGTTATTTTGAGTTGGGTATGAGGCAGACTCAGGAAATTGCCTAGACCCCAGGCCACAATGATGATAGCGGCATATGGATATTAAGTACTAATCCTGCCCTCAGTTCCAGAGTAGGCCTTGGCTTCACTAAAGGCAAGCCATGTTTTGCTATGTAGTAATTTTGCACTTTCCCAGATCTGCCATTTGACCATGGGACTTTAGGAAAATTACTTCACTCTAAGACTACTTATTTGGCAGAACTAACATGCAGCTCAGATAAGGCAATGTATGTAAGACATTTACCAAATGAAGTGCTGTAGAGAATTTGTTCTGTTGTTAAGCATCGTGTTGCAGTCCACTGGATTCCAGATTTGGCTTTTCCAGGCTCTATCTGTATGACCTGGGGTGGAACATTCCCAGGATTGGGATTCAGTTTTCACATTTGCAAGAGAAAAGGAGTTGGACTAAATACTTTAAGAGCCTATCTGGCTTTAACCTTCTAGGATTCTGTAACTTGCCCCAAGCCCCTGGCCCCTGCACCCATTCTGATTGCCTTTTCTCTGGCTCTGGTCCAGCCTTCAGAGAAGAAACGGTGACTATCCAGATAGCTTTATTCGGAGTAGGAGGTGGGCATTAGTGAAGAGAACCGCTCCCAGGAGCTCCAGTGCCCAGACACCAAGGTGCAGCAGTGGCCTGTTCACACCTCGGGGCTGCACTGAGCGGCAGGACCCATCACCACTTGGGAGTGTCTTCTGGCCTCATCATTATGGGCTGTTCTCTCCCCAAAGAGGGCATTTCTAAATTTTGCTTGCAAGTGTAGGGTTTGTCTGTCTCTATTTTCCCAACAGTTGGCAGGATGTCACCTTCCTTCAGACTGCCTTTCTGACTCAGTCTGTTCATCTGTACAGTGGGCACAAGGATGTTTATACCATACCTGACTCGGTTCGGGGTTACAAAGTCTTGGAATGTCTTTGGTTCATGCTTAGTACAGACCACTGCACCATCGTGTCCTTTAAGTTATCATGTGTACGTAGGATTTTAATACCTTCTGTTTCTTCCCCAGGTATAGTTCATTTCCAGGCCAAGGACCTGAATTCTGTTTACTTCTCCCGGCCGTGCAAAAGCACATCCAAGTGAATGACTCAAATGCAACCGCAGTGCATGTCGCACACGTCGGCAGCAACAGAGGGGTCAGCACCCTTAAGGGACTGCCTGGGAAACACGCTGCTGTGAAATCACGTCGCAGCCCGGCACACAAATGCTATCTATCCATAGACCATCCTTGACCAAGCAAGCATGCACGTCACCGGCAGTTACATTCTCACATTTTTAAAACCAAGGGGAACTTGTATACTGGGCCTGTTTTTCAGCCTGTTTGCTACCTTTTTTGCATTCTATCCCATGTGAATTTTACAGACACTGGGCTAAAAAGGGTATTCGGACACCTGGACACACATTCCCAGAATGTCATCATAGGATCCTAATTCCATGTCACCAAACAACACAAACAAGACCCTGTTTACAGCTTTTTCTTTTTTTTTTTAATTTCAGATCTTTCTGAGGAGATTATTATATATGACATATCTATAGCTATGTGTATGGCCATAGATGTATTTCTGTGTGTACATATGTATAGTCATGTATTCTTACATATGTACATACAAATACAGAGATATATAAAGTACATAGAAATTCCTTACTTGTAAATAGCCAAAAGGTACTGACATGAATGACAAATTTTCACATTTAAATAGTCACCAACATGAAGCCATGTTTAATGCTTGTATAATGTGATGCAATAAAATTTAAAATAAATTTATGCACATGGAATATTTTTAGCGGGGTCTTCTGAAATTCTGTTGTGTTTGCTTCTCATAAAATAAGACTCATACAGTGGGATCTTTAAACAAAATCTGTCACTCCCAAACACTACAACACTCCCTAGAAATCACTTCATCCTCCAGAGACTACATTTTTCTTTCTAACCCACCTTTTCCATCTTGTTTTCATGCAACCTTCTTCAGGTACCAAGTGACTAATTAGAAATCACTCAGAAGAGCTTGAAAAATGCCACTGACACCCTTTGTTGAGGAAATATGCATTACAACCAATGATGCATGTGATGCTTTTGATTACCCTGCCTTCTAGTATGCCCTCCTATTCCTCGGAAGGGGACTGTCCGTCTAGAGGAGGAAAAGTGTGTATCTAAGCAATGCCTGTTGTCATTACCCTCCTCCCAGAGACTGCAGAACCTGCCCTGGAGTAGTGTTACCATCTTGCCTCGGCCAGTCAGGGAAATGGGAGTGCTCCCATTACCACCTCCATCCACACTGTCTCATTTTGGCTGCAGGTTCACTTGAGCCGATTGGGAATCCAAAGACCTTGGATGTTCCCTTAGATGGGAACAGTTGGTCACAGTGGCTTTGAGCAGCTAGAACATCAGCCGTTTCATAGTTTCATCTTTCTAGTTCTCCTCATGACCTGATGCTCTGGAAGTGAAATACAGTTAGCCCTTGACACCATAGCTTTAAAACCACGAGGGTCCACTTATAAGCAGATTCTTTTGAATAAATATGTACTGTGGCCACTTAAATCTATGACCGTGGATACGGAGGGCCAACTGTAAAGTGATACGCAGATTTCTGACTGCATTAAGGTTGGCGCCCATAACCTCCACATCATTCAAAGGTCAGCTCTACTAACCATAGCAGAGCCTCAACTAAGGAGATGTATTTTATGGGGACTGAAGACAAGAGGCCATTGGCAGAGTTTTCTTTTCAATCATAGTTAAGAAGTCTGTGAAATAAATTCCTCCCCCCAGGGGTGGAGTGAAATAAGGACAGTCTCAAAAGATAAAATACAAACAGGTACTCCCCCAAAAGACAACTTGCTTGTCCGACCCAGCAATGTGACTTTTGCTTGTTGTGCCTCAAGCTCTACCCTAAGCATCAGGGCCCATTAAATCCTTGGATTTGACCTATCCATAGCTTCTCTCCTGCTCCTTTGGGGCACAAAGAGTGGCAGGGGTAGGGGAAGGAATGCATATTCCTCCTTAGGTTTCGAATGGGCCATGAACATTCAGATCTAAGTAGAGGACCACCCAATGCACTGGTCAGGGTAGGAGATAAACATTTGTTAAGTACTATTTTCTAACTGGTCTGAGCATAAACTGAACCCAAGGCAACTCTATGGCCAGAAATTTTTTTGCCCATGAAATTCTGCCTTTGCTATTACAAGTGCCTCTGGCAGTCGCAATTCCTGATATGTTTCGAGCACGTAACTCTTCTCTTTCCTCACTCCCTTCATTTCTTTCTACCAGCATAGTGAATACACTTACTCATCTTCTGTGTTTCTGGTACAAGGAACACATAGTGAACATCTTAAGATATTTTTTGGCTTGAAGAGGAAGAAGTATTGGGAGTGATGTCACCAAAATAATGGCATATGTAGTTCCTGACTACCCTCCCTCTCCCAAGAAGAGAACTAAACTATTCATGGACAAGACACCACTGTGAAAATCCTAGAACATAGGGGTGAGGCTGAAGCCCCACCATCCCACACCACAGACACTAGGATAGGCTATATGAGAAGGGTAAGAGGAATGGCTAAGTGCCAATCATGTTGCCCCTTCCCCAGACCAGCACAGCACCATTCCTAGAGGTCTCCCCTGAGCCTTGAGTTTTTCTAGTAGGAAATGAGAGCCTGGAGTGGACATTTACCTCCCACAGTATTGTGGGGCACTTCTTGGAAGCCCCTACTCTGATCTCACCCCATAGGGGTTGTGGGGAAATCCACGGGGCTTAAACACTGGACATAAAATTGTGAAGGAGAAGGGGGGAAGGGCTTGCAATGGCCAGCACTTGGATCTTGGCAGGTCTAGTTCCTACATGCAGGGCCTGAGTCGTAGTCCCAGTCCGAGGCTTTGCTCATCTGCAGAGCCAGGACCAGGAAACCCAGTGGGCTGCAGGTCTGCCTGATTTAGGTCCTCAAACAAGAGTGTTACTAGCCCCAGAGCCTAGTCCACCCCACCCAGGCAGGGGAGGTGAGTCATAGCCCAGCCCACTGCTGAGTGTAGCTTTCAGCCCCATGACCCTTGACCCCAAAACCTGGAAGCTACCTAACGCAGCAATGCTTGAGCAGAGCATGACGGGCTGCGCTGACAGTCTGCAAAGCAAAGTCTATGTCACCATAGGGCCAGGAACTTGGGAAGCCGGACAGACTGTGTCAAGACCACAAAGTGCCTTGCCAAGTTTGAGGGTATCCTGGGCTCTGCCCAGAAGGGGAACAAATTCATAGCCCCTCCCCACCACAACCACAAAGCCTGGCCAAAACACCTGGAAGCAGCAGAGCTCAGCAACACTCAAGTAGAGAGTACAGCAGGCAGAAATGACCAACTGCAAAGCAAAGCAAAGCCAATGGCCCTATTTGGCCAGGGAACTTGGTACTCAGGTTGACTGGAATCAGATCCACAAACAGACCTGCCAGCCTTGGAGTCAATTTGCCTACTGTGCCTGGGCAGGGAAACGGTTTGTTGCCTGCCCACTTCTGAATACAGCATTCAGCAGGGCCAGCCAGGAAACCTAGCCAGAACACACTGGAAGCTGTGCGGTCCACCCAACAACCTTGCTTGCTGCGGCACCTGGACAGAGGGCATCACCTGTGGCTTTCTCCATCTGCAGAGCAAAACCAGTGGCCTCATCTGGCCATAGAATTCAGTGCACACTCTTGCCTGATTCAGATCCCCAAACAATGAAATGTCAGGCCCTGGAAACTGCTCTGCTGCCCCACCAAGGCAGGGAAGCTAATTCATAGTTCCCCCTACTGCTGAGTGTAGTACCGAGTTCCAACTATCTAGTAAGCCTGACCAGAGGACTCGGGCAACTGGAGAGTCCATCCTACAGCCTCCTCTGGGTAGAGGACACAGCCAGACGTCCTATCCAACTGTTCTCAGCCAGAAGCACCCACCCCAGGCCCCAGCTTGGACAGTGGACTCACTTAGAAATACACCTTGATAGCAAGTTCCACCTGCATAAGTGTTACCAGCAGACATGTCCAGAAACCCAAACTGAGCTAACTGGTGAAGAACTGTTTCTGCCAAAGTAAACCTATAAAGTCTGGAATTGGAGACTTCTTACTAAAATGTGCAGATTATCAACATAAGGAATCAAGGATTAAAAAGAAAAATCAGTAAACATGACACCACCAAAGGAAACTAATAAAGCTCCAATAACTGAGCCTAAAGAAATGGAGATCAAGGGGGCGGAGGGTAGGAAGGGATAGACGGGATTTCAAAACTGTAGAATAGATAAACAAGATTATCCTGTATAGCACAGGGAAATATATACAAGATCTTATGGTAGCTCACAGGAAAAAAATGTGACAATCAATATACATATGTTCATGTATGACTGAAAAATTGTGCTCTACACTGGAATTTGACACAACATTGTAAAATGATTATAAATCAATAAAAAAAATTTTAAAAAAATACTGAATTTCCAATTTAGGAGACACAGAAGTGTCTAGTTTCACCGTGCAAGTTAGTGCTTTGAGGAAAATGGAAATGATCACCTCTGCTTCCAAGCAAAGGAATAGCTTAAAACTGACTAATCTATTTCTTCAAGTTTACTTTCTGTAGGAAGCTAATATTTTGATTTAAATAAGACTTTTGGTGGATTGGAGTACGCTTGGAGTCAGAAGACCTGTGTTTGAATATTGGTACCTACTCTTACTAGCTGTGTGATATTGAGCAAGGCTACAAACTCTTTGAATCTCAATGTGATCATCTGAGATTATATCTACCCTGTGTTCTTCAAATGAGTATGAATAAGACACAACAAAATGATTAAGGTGGAATTACTTGGTAAAGTATGTAAGTTTATAATGATTTGATAAATTATTACAGACAAAATAAAACAAAATATAACAATAATAATAATAAAAAAAGATAACACGGTATAACTGGTGATGGTTGTGGGGCAGAGGGGACCCTGCTTCAGAACCAGAGAGACCTGGGTTTCCAGATTTGACTCCTCTAGCTATGTTCTCATGGAAGTTCTGTAACTTCTTTGAACATCAGTTTCCTCAGTGATGTTCCCAACCAAGGGAACAATATCCAACTACCGTATATGGCCCTAAAAAGAGAAGATGAACACAAAGAGGGACAGTGCCTCGCACAGAGTAAGTGCTCAGTAAAGTTAGCTGATTAGGCTACGGTTTTCAGCACTGACACATTTAATCCTGCAATTCAATAACCTGCTGCTATTACGGTTGGGAGTTATTTCTGTGCTTTATTTTTAAGTTATGTTAGTAGCAGTATAGCCGAAATCTTTCATCTTAGAAAGTAAGACATGGCATGGACATGGTGTTTTGACTCCAAGTGACAGAAAAACCACCAAAACCAGATCACGTAAAATCTCACAGACAGAACCAAAGTACCTCCAGGATTAAAAAAGGACCGAATTTGAATACATAACTCAAGAAACCAGGTTACTCTCCCAGGAAATGCTTGGTTTGATCATCTCCATTTTTCTTTCAATTGGTTTCCTCGGCTCTCTCAGCCTGCACATGGCCCTTAAAAATAGCCACCCCAAGACAGTAATGATCTATAACTTGAACGGAATTTGGATTAAAAAAAAAAAATGGAGATCTATGAATTGTCAGACAAGGAATTCAGAATGATTCTCCGAAAAGAAATTAAGTGAACTACAAGAACACACAGAAAACTAAACAATCAGGAAAACAATGCCAAACATAACAAGAAGTTCAAGCAAAGAATAGAAATCATCAAAAAAACAAATCCTAGAGATAAAAATTGCAATGACTGAATTGAATAATTCAAAAGAGAGCATCAAAACAGACTTGACCATGCAGAAGAAGGAATTGGTGACCTGGAAAACAGGACATTTGAAATTATCCAGAGAAGCAAATAGAAAAAAGAATAAAAAGAGTATGTGACTTATATGACACAATGAAAAGAAGCAGTATTTGCATTATGGGCATTCCAGTAGAAGAGAAAGGGAATGAAAGCATATTAAAGCAATCATGGCTGAAAACTTCCCCAACCTGGGAAAAGAAATGGACATCAGATTTATGAGGTCCAAAAGTCCCCAGATAGGTGAACCCAAGTAGGGCTACACCAAGACACATTATAATTAAATTGACAAAGTGAAAGACAAAGAAAGAATTTTGAAAGCAGTGAGGAATAAAGAGTAGAGAACTCTCATAAGGCTATGGGCAGATTTTTCAACAGAAGCTTTGCAGACCAGGAGAGAATGGGATGATATATTCAAAACATTGAAAGAAAAAACTGTCTACACTGGAATTTGACACAACATTGTAAAATTATTATATCAATAAAAATGTTAAAAAAAAGTGTGTCAAACCAACACATTGTACACCTTAAACTTATGCAATGTTATATGTATAGCTTAATAAAAAATAAAAAATAATTTTTAATGCTTATGTCCCCTACATTGGTTAAGTCACCTTAAAATAAAAAATGGCAAATACTAAGCAAAAAAAAAAGAGAAAAGAAAAAGAAAAACTGTCAACCAAGAAATCTATATGTGGCAGAGCTGTCCTTCAGAAATGGAGAGATATAGACTCCCAAACAAACAGAGGCTGAGGGAGTTCATTACCACTAGACCTGCCTTATAAGAAATGCTAAAGGGAGTTCTTTGTGTGGAAGTAAAAGGATGCTAATTAACATCATAAAAACACTAGAAGGTAGGCAAAAGTCACTGGTAATGTTAAATATAGTTAAAGAAAGATTCTGTAATATGGTAACAGTGGTGAGCATAATTCATTTAAAACTCTAGTTTAAAAATCGAAAAACGAATGTAGAAAAAAAAACCCACAATGTTATTGGATATAAAATATTAAAACATATATAAACTGTGCCATCAATAACCTAAAATGTGAGAGGGGAAGTAAAAGTGTAAAGTTTAGGAACGTTATCAAAGTTGAGTCATTATCAGTTTAAAACAAGGGGTTAAAATTTTAAGATACTATACGTAAGCCTCATGGTAATGACAAGGGAAGAAGCAGTAGTATTTACACACAAACACACACACATTATGATAAATAAAGAATACTAATAGTGAAAGACATCAAAACACATAAAAAGACAGCAGTAAGGAGCAAGAACAATGGATCTACAAAACAACCAGAAAATAATTAACAAAATGGCAATAGCATGTCCTTATCTATTAATATTTTTTTAAATGTAAATAGATTAAATTCTTCAATCAAAAGACATAGAATGGCCAAATGCATAAGAAAAAAAGATCCAACAATATGAGACTCATTTAGCCTTAAAGACACTCATAGACTGACACTGAAGGGGTGGAAAAAGATATTTCAGCAAATGGTAATCAAAAGAAAGAAAGAAAGAAAAAAGCAGGGGTAACTATAACAGACAAAATAGGTTTTAAATTAAAAATGGTAAAAACAGGAAGGTTTGGGCCAAGATGGCAGAGTAGAGAGACTCACAGCTCACCCTCTCCCACAAATACACCAAGAATTACATCTACAAACCCAATGAATTGCACAGAACACCTACTGTACTCTGGCAGAGTATCTCTCACTTTGACATACAGGAGGATTCTCAAAAAAATCCAGTAAGAAAAGAAAAAAGAAAAAATTGGTGCAGGACAGGTCCTACAGGGAGGGAGCAGCATAGGAAGAAAAGCACCCTCATACTGGGACACCTTCTCTCCAGCCAGGAGGTCGGGTGGACAGAAGTGGAGCTTCTGAGGCTCTGAGGAGAAAATGGCAGCCGCTTGGCAGACAGAACTAAGGGAAACTGGCACAGAGGGTCCCTGTGATCCCCAGCCCTAGATGCGAGCCACAGGGGTAAGCCAGGACTGGCTGCTGGGGATCAGTGAGGAGCCCGGGCAAAGACAGCCTCAGGGGACTGGAGGGCAGTATGAGCTCTAGCTAGGGGTGGGTGCAGAACAGAACAACCAGGGGGCCCCATAAAAAAACACCACTGCTGGTGTGCATTGAGGGGCGAGGGGTGCAATGAGATGCACCCTAGCTGCTTTCTCCACGTGGCTCCATTGCTGGGGTGTTCTCCAAGAAGAGAGGTGGGGCTTGGTGACAGCCATCACTGACGTGCCAAGGCAGGGCTGAAAGCTGAATCCATACCCAGTGGCCCTGCAACTTCACAGGAAGGACTGAGGTTTGTTTACAACCCCAGGCAGAGAGGGTGGATTTGTTCTCTCTAGACCCTTTGTGGACCCATGCCTCGGGGATGAACAGGCAGTGAGTGGAGTTCTGGTGCATGGCGAGGTGAGTATGGGTATTTACAACAGGCCAGCATACTGTATCTTACACAGAGGCAGGGCTGGAGTCTGCGCTGACCCTGTGGCACACCACAGATTCAGGTGTGTGACTGCATGCTTGCTATAGTGGGTCCTGGTGCCTGACTTTGGCAGATCTGCACTGGTGGTTCCTGGGGCCCAGAACCTGGGGGACACCAGAGCAGGCCTACATTCCCACACAAAGGTGGGGACAAAGGCAGCATCAACACAGAGTACCTTGTAAGCCCATGTAACAAATGACAGACAATACCACAGAGGACACTTCTCAGTGGACATCTTCTTCCAACTCTTCTTCCCAGCTGAACTGCTCCAACCTGGCCTACCACACACCACAGCTCAGAAACAGGTCTGAAGCCTCTATTCTAGCCAAGGGAGAGCAGACCTAGCCCCTGTCAAGGCTGTGACAACCACAGAACAAAACAGGAGGCCCCACTCAACAACAATCAGGGCAGGCTCTGATCACCACAACACCAACCACACCCCCAAAGGGATAATAGCCAACACACATGGAAGAAAAACATGGCAACCATCCATACAAAGAACAGCCCTCCCAACAAAACTATTAGATGCATAGCCTCTACAAAGGAATGCTCCCACTTTAAATAAAAAATAACAAACAAAAAATAAAACAGCCCTTCAGGACCACAATAGATAACTGATACTCCTAAATCTGTAGAGCCAGAGAACAGTTGATCTTGGTTGATATTTTTAAGACATTACATCCCCAAGAAACAGAATATACATTTTTTTCAAGTACTCATGGAACATTCTCTAGGGTAGAATACTTAGGCACAAAGGAAGCCTCAACAAATTTAAGAGGATAGAAATTATTCCAAGCATCTGCTCTGACCACAATGGCATGAAACTAGAACTCAACCACAGAAAAACAAATGAGAAAAAAATGACAGCATGGAGACTAAACAACATGCTACCAAAAAAACCCAATGGGTCAATAATTAAATCAAAGAAGAAATTTAAAAATACCTTAAGACAAACAACAATGAAAACACAACCACACAAAATCTATGGGATGCAGCAAAAGCAGTCCTAAAAGAGAAGTTCATGGCGATAAAGTCCTTCCTCAAAAAACAAATAAACAACCTAACCTACCACCTAAAAGAATTAGAAAAAGAAGAACGAATAAAACCTAAAGTCAGCAGAAGGAAAGAAATAATAAAGGTCAGGGAGGAAATAAATAAAAAAGAAATTTGAAAAACAATAGAAAAAATCAAACCAAGAGCTGGTTTTTCGAAAGAGTAAACAAAATTGACAGACCTCTGGCCAGGCTCACCAAGAAGAAAAGAGAGGACACAAGTAAACAAAATAAGAAATGAAAACGGAGAGATTACAACGAATACCACAGAAATACAAAAAAAATCATAAGAGATACTATGAACAACTATATGGCAGTAAATTGGATATCTTAGAAGAAATGGACAAGTTTCTAGAAACATACAGCCCACCAAAACTGAATCAAGAAGAAATAGATCATTTGAACAGACCAATCACTACAAGTGAAATAGAATCAGCAATAAAAAACCTCCCTGCAAACAAAAGTTCAGGACCAGATGAGGAATTCTATCAACATACAAAGAAGAGTTCATACCAATCCTTCTCAAATTCTTCCAAAAGATTGAAGAGGAGGGAACATCCTCAAACTCATTCTACAAAGCCACCATCACCGATACCAAAGCCAGACAAAAACACTACCAAAAAAGAAAGCTATAGGCCAATATTTTTGATGAATATAGATGCAAAAATTCTCAAAATACTAGCAAATGGAATCCAACAACACAAAAAAGATCATACATCATGATCAAGTTGGATTCATCCCAGGGACACAAGGATGGATCAACATACGCAAATCAATCAACATGATACACCACATCAACAAGAGAAAGGACAAAATCATATGATCATCTCAATAGATGCAGAAAAGCATTTGATAAAATTCAGCACCCTAAAAAAGACCTACAAAAGATTGCTTTGGCAGTTTGGGGTTTTTTATAGTTCCATAAAATTTTGGAATTGTCTGTTCTATTTCTGTGAAGAATGTTGTGAGTATTTTGACAGGGGTTGTTGCATTGGATCTGTAGCTTGCTTTGAGTAGTGTGACCATTTTGATGATGTTGATTCTTCCAATCCAAGAGCACAAGATATATTTCCATTTCTTTGTATCATCTTCAATTTCCTTCATCAATGTTTTACAGTTTGCAGAGCATAGGTAACCTCCTTGGTTGTTTATTTCTAGGTATTTTGTTGTTTTTGATACAATGGAAATGTTTATGCCAGTTGTAAAATTCTGGTTTTTGAAGTGGAAAAAAAAGTGAATGAAGGGCCGCAAATGGCAAAATATCCTTCTTTCTTATGGATGAGTTGTATTCCATTACATATGGAATGCTGCATCTTCTTTATCCATTCATCTATTGATGTGCACTTAGGATGCTTCCATATCTTGGCAATCATAAATATTGTTGCTGTTAATAGTGGGGTCTATGCACATTTTTGAATTAATTCTTATTTTGTGGTTGGCTTTATTCCTTTGATAACTATGTAAATTTAAAAAGCTAAAGCTTTAAACATTCTTAGAAACAATGAACAGTACATATATGTAAAATTTAAAAATACGTGCAGTGTATTATGCGTATATATTTACATGCAATATACTGTATATGTGCAATCTAATTGTAACAATTCTACTTAATAAAACTGAAAACTGAAAAAAAACTCAATACCCATTTATGATAAAAACTCTTACCAAAGTGGGTATAGAGGGAACATATCTCAACATAATAAAAGCTATATATGACAAACCTACAGGCAGCATAGTACTCAATGACGAAAAGCTGAAAGCCTTTCCCCTAAAATCTGGAACAAGACAAGGATACCCACTCTCACTACTTCTATTTAATATAGTATTGGAAGTCCTAGCCACAGCAATTAGACAAAAAGAAATAAAAGGGATCCAAATTGGAAGAGAAGAGGTAAAATTGTCACTATATGTAGATGACATGATACTATATATAGAAAACCCTAAAGGCTCCACACAATAACTACTAGAGCTAATAAAAGAATTCGGCAAGGTAGCAGGATACAAGATTAACATACAGAAATGAGTGGCATTTCTTTACACTAACAATGAAATAGCAGGAAAAGAAAGTAAATAAACAATCCCTTTTAAAATTGCATCCAAAAAAATAAAATACTTAAGAATAGATCTGACCAAGGAAGTGAAAGACCTATATGCCAAGAACTACAAAACATTGACTAAGGAAATTAAAGATGACTTAAAGAAATGGAAAGATACCCCATGTTCTCGGATTGGAAAAATTAACATTGTTAAAATACCACCCAAAGCAATCTATAGATTTAATGTAATCTCTATCAAGTTACCCAGGACATTTTTCACAGAACTAGAACAAATAATCATAAAATTTATATAGAATCACAAAAGAGCCAGAATTGCCAAAGAAATACTGAAGATAAAGAATGAAACTGGAGGACTAACCCTCCCAGACTTCAGACAATACTACACAGCTGCAGTAATCAAAACAACATGGTATTGGTATGAAAACAGACATATGGATCAACGGAAGAGAATAGAAAGCCAGAAATAAACCCACAAACTTTTGGTCAATTAATTTTTGACAAAGGAGACAAGAACACACAATGGAATAAAGACAATCTTTTCAGCAAATGGTGTTGGGAAAACTGGACAGCTACACGTAAATCAATAAAGTTAGAATACTCCCTCACACCAAACACAAACTCAAAATGGCTTAAAGACTTAAACATAACTCAAGACACTATAAATCTCTTAGAAGAAAACATAGGCAAAACATTCTCCAACATAAATCTCAGCAATGTTCTCCTAGGGCAGTCTATCCCAGCAACAGAAATAAAAGCAAAAATAAAGAAATGGGACCTAATTAAACTTCTAAGCTCTTGCACAGCAAAGGAAACCATAAGCAAAACAAAAAGACAGGCTATGGAATGGGAGAAAATATTTGCAAAAGATGAGACTGACAAGGGCTTAATCTCCAGAATATATAAGCAGCTCACACAACTTAATAACAAACAATCCAATCCAAAAATGGGCAGAAGACCTAAACAAGCAATTCTCCAAGGAAGACATACAAATGGCCAATAGGCACATGAAAAACTGTTCACTATCACTAATTATTAAAGAAATGCAAATCAAAACTATAATGAGGTATCATCTCACACAAGTCAGAATGACCATCATTCAAAAGTCCACAAATAATAAATGCTAGAGAGGCTGTGGAGAAAAGGGAACCCTCCTACACTGTTGGTGGGAATGTAATTTGGTGTAGCCATCATGGAAAACAGTATGGACATTCCTCAAAAGACTAAAAACAGACTTACCATGTGATCCAGCAATCCCATTCCTGGGCATAAATCCAGAAGGAACCTTAATTCAAAAAGATACATGCACTCCAATGTTCATAGCAGCAATATTTACAATACCCAAGACAAGGAAACAACCTCAACGTCCATCGACAGATGACTGGATAAAGAAGATGTGGTATATTTATACAATGGAATACTATTCAGTCATAAAAAGAACAAAATAATGCCATTTGCAGCAACATGAATGTCCCTGGAGAATGTCATTCTAAGTGAAGTAAACCAGAAAGAGAAAGAAAAATACCATATGATATCACTTATATGTGGAATCAAAAAAAAAAAAAAGGCAAACAAACTTATTTACAAAATAGAAATGGACACACATAGAAAACAAACTTATGGTTACCAGGGAGAGAAGGGGATGGGAAGGGATAAATTGGGATTGGGAGTTCCAAATTTGTAGGTACTAACTAGTATGTACAAAACAGATAAACAAGTTCACACTGTATAGCATAGAGAACTATATTCAATATCTTGTAGTAACTTATGGTGAAAAAGAATACGAAAACGAATATATGTCTGTTCATGTATGACTGAAGGATTATGCTGTATACCAGAAATTGACACATTGTAAACTGACTGTTTATACACACACACACACACACACAAATGCTAAAACGAAAGGCAAAGAAGGTCATTATATGATGATAAAGGGTCAATCCATCAAGATATAACAGTTGTAAATATTTGTAACCAGTATCAGAGGACCTAAAAATGTAAAGCAATATCTAACAGAGCTAAAAGGAGAAATAAACAGCAATATAATAATTGTTGGGTACTTCACAACAAGATAGAACATCCAGACAGACGCTCAATATGCAAACAGTAGATTTGGGCAATACTATAGACCAAATGAACCTAACAGACATATATAGAACATTCTGCCCAACAACAGCAGAATATAAATTCTTCTCAAGAGCACATGGAACATTTTCTAGGATAAACCACGTTAGGTTACAAAACAAATCTTAGCAAGTTCAAAGAGATTGAAATCATACCAAGCATTTTCTCTGAAAACAATGGGATGAAAGTAGAAATCAGTAACAAGAGGAAACTGAAAAGTTCATGAATACATGGAAATTAAACAACATTCTCCTGATCAACAATGGATCAAAGAAGAAATTAAAGGTGAAATAATAGTCCCTTGAAACAAACAAAAATGGAAATACAACCTACCAAAACTTTTGGGATAGCAAAAGCAGTTCTAAGAGAAAAGTTCACAGCAATAAATGCACACATTAATAAAAAAGAAAGATCTCAAACAACTTAATTCTATGACTAAAGGAACTAGAAAGAGAAGACCAAACTGAGCCCAAGATTTGCAGAAGGAAGGAAATAAGAAATATTAGAACAGAAATAAATAAGAGAACAGGGAAACAATAGAAAAGAGTAAGAAACTAAGAAGTTTCTTTGAAAAGATGAACAAAATGGAGAAAACTCTAGACTAACCAAAAAATAGGGAGGGACCAAATCAACAAAATTATAAATGAAAAAGGAGACATTACAATTGATACTCAGAAATGCAAAGGATCTTAACAGACTACTATGAACAACTATATGCCAACAAATTGGACAACCTAGAAAAAAATGTAAAAATTCCTGGAAACATACAACCTACCAAGACTGAATGAGGAAGAAACAGAAAATTGGAACAAATTGCTAGTAAAGAGACTGAATCAGTAATTTAAAATTTCCTGATGAAGAAAATCCCAGGACCAAATGTTTCCTGGGCAGCAGGAGACAAAAATTTAAGGAAGAATTAAAGCTAATTCTTATAAAATACTCCCAAAAAAATCAAAGAAGAGGGAATACTCCCAAACTCATGAAGCCAGTATTGCCCTGATATCAAAGCAAGAAAAGGACACTACAAGAAAATAAAACTACAGGCTGTTGTTCCTGATTAATATAGATGCAAATATCCTCAATAAAATAATAGCACACCAAATTTAGCAGCACATTAAAAGGACCATTCACCATGATCAAAGAGGATTTATCCTGGGGATGCAAGAATGGCTTAACACGCACAAATCAATATTAATGGAAAGAAAAGTTATATGATAATCTTATAGATGCAGAAAAGACATTTGACAAAATTCAACATTCATTCATGATTTAAAAAAAAAAAAAAAGACAAAACTCTTAACAAATCAGCTACAGAAGGAAAGTGCCTCAACATAATAAAGGCCATATATGACAAGGCTGCACACACCCCCAGTCTTTCTGTGGAAGAGGTTTATTTATCCAGGAGCTTTGGCCTGAGTGGAGCCTACCAAAGTGCTCACAGGGGAAAGAGGCTAGTGGATTTAGTCTTTGCACTCTCCCTCTGCCTTACTCCAGCTCATCAGTGTCTCCTAGAAATGTGTACACTCATCTGTCATCCCAACTTAGGTGACTGCTGCCCAGGAGGCACCTCTAGTTTGCTTGGCTCTGGTGGCCAGTGGGAATTACCCCTGTGGTTTTACAGGACTGTACATATTTGCATACTTTAAAAAGCTACTGCCTGAAGTTCTGGCTTCCAATCGGCCTGAATCTAGTTGCTGACTGAGATCCTCCCCTTTGGGACACTGAGAGGTCTTGGCATAACCTGAAATACTGGGAGACACTAATAAGTAGGCTTCTTGATAAACAGAATGAAATAATGCCATTTGCAGCAACATGGATGGACCCAGAGATTATCATATTGAGTGAAGTAAGTCAGAGAAAGACAAATATCATATGACATCACTTATATGTGGAATCTAAAAAAAATCATACAAATTCTATTTACAAACCCAAAACAGGCTCATGGACATAGAAAAAAACTGGTTACCAAAGGGGAAAGGGTAGGGAGGAATAAATCAGGGGGTGGGGATTAACAAACACACATTACTATATATAAAATAGATAAACAAGGACCTATGGTATAGCACAGGGAACTATACTCAATTTCTTGTAATAATATATAATGGAAAATAATCTGAAAAGAAAACACACACACACTTACACACACACACATATATATATGTACACGTATAACTGAATCACTTTGCTGTACACCTTAAACTCACATTGTAAATCAGCTATACTTTAATAAAAATTTTTTAAAAAGAATAAGTAGGCTGTTTGGACAATCACTAAGGTTTGACAGACAAACAAAAGCTAGAGCAGAGAGAGTCAAGGGAAATGAAGAAATAGATGAATATGTTCCAAATGAAAGGAAAAAAACGAAACCTCACAAAAAGACCTTAATGAAGTGGAGATAAGTGATTTTTCAGATAGACTTCAAAGTAGCAGTCATAAAGATACTCATTGAGCTCAGGAGAAAAATGCATGAACAAAGTGAGAATTTCAATGAAGAGAGAAAATGTAGAAAAGTACCAAATAGAAGTCAAAGAGCTGAAGAATACAATAACGGAAGTGAAAAATTACAAGGATTCAATAGCAGACCCTTGTCTGAACTTAATGAATTTGAATTTGAAGACAGGGTGGTGGAACTTGTCCAATCAGGACAGCAAAAGAAACAAGAATGAAAGAGTGACGATAGCTTAAGGGACTTACAGGACAACATCAAGCCGACCAACACTTGCATCATAGGGGTTCCAGAATCGGAAGGGAGAGAAAGGGGCAGAAAACTTATTTGAATAAATAATGGCTGGAAACTTCCCTAACTTGGGGAAGGATGCAGACATCCAGATCCAGGAATCCTAAGGAGACTCAAATAAGATAAACCCAAAAAGAACCATGCCAAGAAATATTGTAATTAAATGTCAAAAGTTAAAGAGAATCTCAAAAGCAGCAAGAGAAAAACAATTTGTTATGTGCAAATGTTCGACTATCAGCAAATTTTTCAGGAGAAACTTTTGCAGGCCAGAAGGGAGTAGCATAATATATTCAAAGTACTGAATGAAAAAACCCCCTGCCAATCCAGATATTCTACCCAGGAAAGGGTCCTTCAGAATTGAAGGAGAGATAAAGGATTTTCTAGGCAAGCAAAAGCTTAAGTATCTCATCACCACTAGACTTTCAAGAATGTTAAAGCTGCTCCTTTAAGCAGCAACAAAAGGGTGCTAATTAGTAGCAGGAAAACATATAAAAGTATAAACTTCACTTCTAAAGGTAAATATATAGTAAAATTCAAAATAATCAGATGTTGTAAGGTGGTGGGTTAGTTACTTATAAAGCTTGTGTAAAGTTTGAAAGACAAAAGTAGTAGAAATAACTGTAACTACAACAGCTTGTTAAGGAATACACTAAATAAAAAGATGCAAAATGTGACCACAAAAACATGAGTGGGTGGAAGTAAAAATGGAGAGCTTTAGAATGCATCAAACTTAAGTTGTTATCAACTTAAAATAGGCTGTTACAAATATAATTTGTTGTATGTAAGGTTCATGTAAACCACAGAGCAAAACCCTATAGTAGATATACACAACAAAAAGTGAAAGCAATCTGAGTATACTGCTACAGAAAACCATCAAATCAGAAAGGAAGCAGCAAGTGAAAAAGACAGAAAAAGAGAAACTGCAGAAAAGCCAGAAAACATTTAACAAGTGCAGTAAGTACAGAATGTCAATAATTAAATTATTGACATCATATTTCCTGATTTCAAACTGTATTACAAAGCTATAAATAGACTAAATTTTCCAATCAAAATATATACAATGGCTGAACGCATAAAAACACAGAATTTATCTATATGCTGCCTTCAAGAGACTCACTTCAGCTGTAAGGACACATACAAACTGAAAATGAAAGGATCTAAAAAGATATTCCACACAAATGGAAACCCAAAGAAATTGGGTTACTCACATGAAATAAAATAGATTTTAATACAAAGATTGTAATAAGAGACAAAGAAAGTCATTACATAATGATAAAGAAGTCAATCTAACAAGAAGATACAATATTTATAAATATTTATGCATCCATCATAGGAACACCTAAATATATAAAGGAAATATCGACAGACCTATAGTACTAAAGGACAGCAATACAATAATAGTAGGTGACTAATACTCCACTTTTATCAATGGATAGATTATCCAAACAGAGAATCAATAAGAAAACATTGACCTTAAAGAACACATTACACCAAATGGACTTAACCAACATTTATAGAACATTCCATCCCAAAACAGAAGAATACACATTCTTCTCAAGAAGACATGGTAAATTCTACAGGATATATCGTATGTTAGGCCACAAAACAAGTCTTAACAAATTTAAGACAGATATAATATAAAGAACTTTTTCCAACCACAAAATTGACTATGAGAAGAAAACTGGAAAATTCACAAGTATGTGGAGATTAAACAACATGCAGCTGAACAGCCAGTGGATCAAAGATGACACAAATAAATGGAAAGATATTCCATGCTCATGGATGAGAAAAATTAACATTGTTAAAATGTCCATACTATCCAAGACAATTCACAGTTCAATTCAATCCTATCAAAGTTCCAATGGAATTTTTTACAGAACAAACAATCCTAAAATATGTCTGGAAATACAAAAGACCCCAAATAGCCAAAGCAAGCAATCTCGAGAAAGAAGAAAACTAGAGGCATCACATTTCTTAATTTCAAACTGTATTACAAAGTCATAGTAACCAAAACAGTGCTGTGTGAGTACTGGCATTAAAACAGACACATGGATCAATGGAACAGAATAGAGAGCCCAGAAATAAACCTACATATATATGGTCAATTAATTTGTGAAAAAGGAGCCAAGAATATACAATGGGGACAGAAAATGTCTCTTCAATAAATGGTACTGGGAAAACTGGACAGCCACATGCAGAGAATGCAACTGGATCATTATCTCACACCATATACAAAAATCAATTCAAAATGTATCAAAGATTTGAACATAAGACCTGAAGCCATAAAACTCTAAGAAGAAAACATAGGTGGTAAGCTCCTTGACATCAGTCTCGGTGATGATTTCTTGAATCTGACACCAAAAACAATGCAGCAAAAGCAAAAATAAACAAATGGAACTACATCAAATTAAAAAGCTTCTGCACAATAAAGGAAATCATCAACAAAATGAAAAAGTAACTTACTGAATAGGAGAAATATTTGTAAATCATGTTTCTGATAAGGGGTTAATATTCAAAGTATATAATTAACTCATACAACTCAATAGGAAAACAATATAATTTTAAAATGAGCAGATAATCTGAACACTTTTCAAAAGAAGACATACAAATGGCCAACAAGTACATGAAAAGGTATTTAACATCACTAATTGTTAGGGAAATGCAAAGCAAAATCACAATGAGGTATCACCTCACACTTGTTAGAATGGCTATAATCAAAAACACAAGGAATAACACATGTCAGGGAGGATGTGGAGAAAAGGAAATTAAAACATTTGTATAACGTTGGTGGAACTGTACACTGGTGCAGCCACTATGGACGACAGTATGGAGGTTCCTCAAAAACTTAAAAATAGAACTATATGATCCAACTATTCCACTTCTGGGTATTTATTTGATGGAAACAAAAAACACCAACTCAAAAAGATATATGTATCCCCAAGTTCATTATTTACAATAGCAAAGACATGGGAATATACTAAGTGTCCATCGGCACTTAAACTGATAGAGAAAATGTGGTGTATTTATACAATGGAATATTATTCAGCCATAAAATAAATGGAAAACTTGCCATTTGCAAAAACATGGATAATGTTGATGGTATTACACTGAGTGCAGCAAGTCAGACAGAGAAAAGACAAATACCATATCATCTCACTCATAAGTGGAATCTAAAAAAACAAAACAGACAACTGAACTCACAGATACAGAAAATAGACTGGAGGTAGCCAGAGGCGGGGACAGGGGATGGGCAATATAGGTGAAGGTAGACAAAAGTTACAAACTTTCAGTTATAAAATAAGTAAGTCATGGGCATGTAATGCACAGCATGGTGATTATACTTAATACCATATTGAACATTAAAATTTGCTAAGGGAATAGATCTTAAAAGTTCTTATCACAAGAAAAAAATTTATAACTAATTGTGATTGATCTTAACTAGACACTTAATGGCCATCATTTAGTAATATATACATAATATATAGAAATATCAAATTATTATGTAGTACACCTGAAACCAATATAATGCTATATGCCAATTATATCTCAAGAAAAGATAAATGAGTATTAGGAATATAATGCACAACGTGATGACTATAGTTAACACTGCTGCAAGATATATTTAAAAAGTATTAAGAGAATAGATCCTAAGGGTTCTCATCACAATGAAAAAAACCACTTTTTCTCTTTTCTTTTGTATTTATATAGATGAGGGATGTTAACTAAACTTATTAGGGTAATCATTTCACAATATAAAGCATAAAAAATTATGCTTTATGTCTTCAATTTACATAGCACTGTATGTCAATTATATCTCAATTAAACTGAGAAAATAAAAAGAAATCAAGTATTCATTGGATGAATGCATGCAAAAACAACCAATAGAACCAGCAAAAAATTAGCATGTTTCTGATGAACTCTGTTTCCCAGTGTGGATGGTGGAGTATTTTAAATATCATGCATAATGAGGATGCCATAATTTGAGGATTTTCTAATATACCTAATCTTATGAGTCTTCATAAGACTAGAGTATTAGAAATATCCCACTTCAATACTATAATCTTCATTAAAATCTTGGCTATGCAGATATAAAACTATCCAAACAACAGGGGAGTTTATCTTGGAACTAGCAAAATTTTATTTTAGCTGATTTTTTAAAATTCAAATCTCTCTAGAAATAAATTTCTATAAAATTCTCTATAAATATACTTTCCAGAGTTCCTTAAATAAAGGAAATTGAAACCCATTTATCTTCCTTTGATGATTCATTGTCATCACTATAAATATAGTCTAATGTACGGTAGAGGCAGATTAAGAATATAGCAAATACCCCTGCCAGGTACCAGACCTTCCTGGATTCAAAGGGAAGTTCTGGTAAAAGTCCTAACTCTGCATCCTGGTCCTTGAAACTGGCCACTCTACTTACACAACATTTCTTCACCTCAGTATCAACCTCTGTTCTAGCCAGGATCCCCTCACATCCCCCAGAAGGGCAGATTCTTTACTCCTTCCAAAGCTTTGCTTATACTCTCCCTCCATGCACCACACTCCCTAGCAAAACATATTTCCTCTCTTTGCCTATTCAGATCAATCTCTAGCTGTAGGGTCTCACTTGAACATCAACTTTTCAACAAGTGTCTCCCAACAAGTTCTCTTCCCGGAATTCTCCTATTGCAATCTGCCCCACTCATTCAGACAATTTCCCTGTGTATTATCCCTCAGCTAGTTAATGCACGAGTATCTGTCTTAGAGCCTCAGAGAGAGCTTGTACGTGATAGAAATCAAGAACCCATCTTCCCCTCCCCCAATGCCTAACAGAGTGTGATGCCTACAGTCAAATTTTTAGTGCTTAGAGCATGCAATCAATGTAAACTCCCTTTCCTGTAAACAAGCTTCAGCATGAAAGAGGCAAATGTAAAACCTCAACTGCATACAATCCTCTACCTTAGTGAAGAAGTTAAGCCACTCAGATCGAAGTCCAGCTATTTTTTTCCCAACAGGAACATTTGTAATTTCCCCGAAATGACCATTGACTGGTTTTAGACACCAATTTTATAAAATGTTTAACAAAAAGTTAAGGAAACTTGCTCAATAATGTTTTTATGACTTGAGTGATTTTAAATACTTAAAAGTATTGGATTTGGATCCTATTAACACCCCAGGAGGGAGGGGTAAATAGGAAAGCTGTTATCAGTGGGATGCTATGCACTGCTACACTCAGCTTGCCTACGTGTTAGCCCTCAAGGAGGTAATCTTCAACGTTCATGAATTCAGACCTCACCTATTAGGAAGCTGTGATCTTTTGGAAGCACTGAGTTCCAACATGTAAAGCAAATCCAGCAAACAAACAGAGGAAATATTCAAACCATTTTAAAAGGAATCATTTATATACAGTCCAGTTTGTTTTTTCTACTAACACAATCATCTAGCCCAGTAGTTCTCAAACTCCAGCATGCGTTAGAATCACCTGAATCCTACCAGCACTGTTTCTGACTCAGCAGGTCTAAGGTAGGCCCGAGAAAGTCAGCTGCTACAAGTGCCCAGGTGATCTTGATACCACTGATTGGGACCGATGCATTGAAAACCATGACCTACTCAGTATTTTGCCACAACTTGAAGTACTTTAATACACTCTACCATGCAAGCTGAACTTAGTTTTATCTGACTGTATAATATTTTAGAAACTTCCACCTTAGTGAAAAGGTAGCTGTGCAGCGATTTCAAATGGTAGCACTTATCAGTTAATCATATCCTTCAGTACAAAGCACTGTCACTGCAGGTTTCTAGCTGAGCAGAGAAGAAACTGGGCGTTTCTTAAAGGCCTGGGTCAGGACCTCCACCCTGACCTGCACGTTGTATCAGTCTAGAAGCCTGACAACAAATCCTCCTAACTCCATCCCCACCTTCACCAATTTAGGAGTAAGCTTACATCAATAATGTATGATAGAAGAAAAAATATTAAGACCATGGATTTTGGGGTCAGACAAAACTAAGCTCAGGTCCCAGGTGTATGACCTTGGACAAACGACTTGACGTCTCTAAAATGCAGTTACCTTATGAAGTAGACACAGTGGTACGCTGCCAAGATCCCCCGACTGTGAAGGACTTCTAGCCCCAGCCGAGGAGAGCACTACCAGCAGCCTTCATCTCGCTGCTCGCCTGTCCGGACTGCTTTATTGAAGAAGATCACCTGACCCAAGGCCACGCCCCTTCCCGTGACAGCCCACATCAACGACTAATTGATGCAGAAATACGAAAGCCTGGCCATCTTGGCTCAACTAGGGTTAACTCTGAAGGGTTCGCCTCACTTCAGAGTCTCTGAGGAGGTGGTCTTTGGACCTGCATTACAGCTCAGCTTCCACCCCTGCCCAAAACTGTCTGTTGTCTTCCTTCAACAGGTGTGGATGATAAAGACGCTCCCTGATAAACTTTAAGCACACTAAACTCCATCTTAGACTCTGCTTCCCAGGGAATCAAACCTGTGACGCTCATTTAAAAACAAAAGAAAAGG
Organism: Camelus bactrianus; assembly: GCF_048773025.1. NCBI lineage: Eukaryota > Metazoa > Chordata > Mammalia > Artiodactyla > Camelidae > Camelus > Camelus bactrianus. Next base: position 34,871,976 of record NC_133550.1, on the reverse strand, counting down.
AGGATGAAAACGCTAAGAGGCAGAAATTGTATGCATTTGTTCATTCCAAAGTATTTGTTGGGCCAGAGTCTGTTCTAGATGCCAAGAATACAGCAGTGAACACAGACGGCTAAGTGTAAGGAGAGAGAAAAGCATTGAGACTGAAAGCCATTTCAAGCTATAGTATTGACTACTTGCTATAAAAAGAGAATACTACTTCTTCCTGTCCCCACTCCCCCACCTCCCTAGGACTTTTTTTTTTTAATTGCCTAAGCTTGTCATATTCATGTTTGGTTCAGAAACCATAAAATACTTGATTGTCAGTCTAAGCAGGTCTCAGCCTGTTCGAGGCTGATTCCCACATTGGTTTCCTTCCTTACCTCCGCGCTGCTGTTAACACTGCATTAGGTTGTAGAAAATTGTGAAGCTAAAGCCCTACTCATCTACACACTTCATACAACAATTTCTGTTTCTTTGCTTCTAAAATGTGGTCAAGTCTCTCTAATGCCCCAAGGTCATATGCCTGCCCAGACACACCATTCTGGCGTGTATTTACCAGGGTCTTGTGGCTCTAAGCTCTAATCAGGAGATGGAGAACAGGTTTTGCGGTTTTTTTTTTTAACTAATCCCACAAACCTAAAGTGATTTGCTACAGCCATCCCAGGGCTCACCACATAGAGTAGGATTCAGAGACCCTTCCTCAGAGACTCATTAATATATTAACTCTCATCACTTCCTCTAAACCCTCCCAGCATCAGAAATCCATTTCTACTCTAGGGGGATGGGAATTTAGCTCTTACTTTCCAAGATATTTTATCCTTGTCAACTTAAGTCAACACTCAAAAGCCAAGAAGAAATCTCTTTTTTTCACTCTGGTATTTGTGGAAGCATCCCTTTTCTGAGCTATAAACATCAGATGCCTGATTATTTGAATGTGAAGAAGAGCTAAGGTGGTAATTAAATGCTTCAGGGAGTGGGGAAGATTATTGGTTAATTTTTCTGAATATATTCTTATTCTGAATATCACTTCCCCTGTAGATGGCCTCCTTGAGCCAGCCTCTTGCCTCACCAACAGCGTGTAAACCGAGATGTACCTTGACTCTCTCCGACCGTCTTTTGCACTTTTGCCTTTGCCTGGGTTTCCTGGCTTCCACCCAGCATAATATAATAATGCAATGCACAGCCTCAGCAGTAAGGTAATTCTGTGTATTTACCTTTCTCCACCTCCTTCACCTATCTCCTTTTGTTTCTCCATCTACCTCCACAACTGGCCCTATTTTAAATTGTACTGTATTTTGTCTTTATGGAAACATCATGTTTCCTACTCTGTCTGAAGTGTGTGAATAGAAGGCTTTATATTCTCTTTTAAACTTGAGATCTGTTTATATCTCAAGTGACTTTTCTTTGTAGCTTGGAGGCTTTCAATTAAAAGAAAATGCTGCACAGAGTGGAAGAAAATGTTTAGAAATTATATGTCTGATAAAGGACTTGTACCTTGGATATACAAAGAGCTTTTATAACTCAATAATAAAAAGACAAATAAGCCAATGAAAAATGGGCAAAGGCTCTGAATAGATATGTCTCCAAAGAAGATGTACAAATGGCCAAGAAACATAAAAAGATGTTCAGCATCATTACCTACCAGGAAACTGCAAATCAAAAACTACAGTGATGTACCATTGTATGCTCACAAAAATGGCTATAATCAAAAATGCAACTAACAAGTGTTGGTCAGGATGTGGAGAAATCAGAACCCTCACACACTGCTGAGAGAAATGTAAAACGCTGCAACCACTTTGGAAAACAGTCTGGCAGTTCCTCAAATTGTTAAGCATAGTTACCATATGGCCCAGAAATTCTACTGCTAGTGTATACTCAAGAGAAATGAAAACACATGCAACACAAAAACTTGTACACAGAGTTCAGATGAGCATTATTCATAATAGCCTAAAAGTGGAAACAACACAAATGTCCATCAATGGATGAATGGATAAATGAAATGTAGTATAGCCATACAGTGGAATATTATTAGGCCATGAAAATGAATGAAGAACTGATATATGATACAACATGGATTAACCTTGAAAACATTATGTTATGTGAAAGAAGCCATATACTGTGGTCTTTTGATTTTCATGTGATTTCATTTATATGAAATGTCTAGAATAGAAAAATCAATAGAGACAGCAAATATACTAGTGGTCACTTAGGGCTAATGGGGTTGGGGAAAATGGGGAGTGACTGCTACTGGGGTTTCTTTTGAGGGTGATTAAAATGTTCTAAAACTGTGATGATAGTTGTTCACACCTGAGAATATAAAAACCATTGAGTTGTACACCTTAAATGAACTAGCTGTATGGTACGTGAATTACAGCTCAATAAAGCTACTATACTGACTCTCTATGTACCTCAGCATTCATGTATTCAGTTTATAACAGATTATCTTATTTTGCACATTGATTTAAAATTTCCTTGTATGATGAATATCCCCTCATGTTGCCAAAGCCTACGTAGGACTCAGCAAATTAAGGGAATAATAATAAAAGAACTTCCAACAATGTGTGATCCATATTGATAGAGACGGGAGCCCCTCCTGCTATAAACACACAGAAATTCTGGATAAAATACCACAAAACAAAAATTTTAATACACAGTCAGACTTGTAAGACTGTAAAGGAGAATACCAGTCCCAATATTGAAAAGAAAATGGAAACCCTTGCAATAGTATCAGCAGATGTCAAGTAACCTACAGAGGTGCAGTCCTGCTGAGTTCTTATGTCCTCATGGGGACAAAGATGGGGTTTCTGCCTATGGAATGTGGTGAATTTAGAACTCTATTCCAAGTACCACCAAAAGCCTAAAGAACTGCCTCATTGATTAAAGGGGGATTTAAAGAAAGTTTGCCTCTATCAAAGTTTTGGATGAAAAACAGACACAGTACCTGAAGCATCAAACCTAAGTCCTGTGCCATGCAAGGATATAAGATAAAAATTGAGATTGCGAGCTTAAGAGAGGTTCCCTTGCCTGAGATAATGATGTAAAATTGGTTGAAAGCTATTGAAACAACTAGGGCACAGCAAAAGCTAATTTAAAACTTCTCTGTAGAGACTCTCTCTAACCAGAGCCAGGGACTCTCACTAGAAAAAAATACAATGCCTGCTGAAGATAAACTTCCAGTTAAAATGATCAGCTACATAAGGAAAGAAACCACCATGTGGTAGAGGAAGCAAATGGACAAGTAGAAGAATGAGCATCCGAGAATTTCAGGTAATATAACAATAGGAAAGAGCAATAAACATGATCAAAGTTATTATAGAGAGAAAAGAATGATTAGGAAAAACAATGAAAAAATTAAAAAATTAGGACTAAAAGAATAGGAAAATTTGAAAAAGCACATCCAACTCTAGAAATTAAAGAATAAAGTCACTGAAACGATACAAAATGGACATAGAAAATTCAATGGACATGTTAAGTAGCAGATTCGAAAACAAAAACAGCAGAAAATAAAATAAAAAATATATATATAAAAAGATGAAAACTACGAACCAGATTAGGAGACATGGGGATGAGATAAAAAGTTACAACATTCATCTAATAGGAGTTAAATAGTTATGGAACAGAGAAAATGGGAGAAGGGGAATAGTCAAAGAGATAATGGCTAAGAACTTTCCAGTATTAAATATGTTACCTTTATTTTCAGATCCAGTGTTAATGACTTCAGTGACAAAAGTTCTATATGTTTATTTTCTTACACTTTTATAATAGTAGGTAGGAAGAGTCCTCTATGTGGTAAACAGAGTAGAAATAATTTTATTTAAAAGCTGATAAAATTAATTATATTCAATTTGACATTTATCCCCCAAGAACAGACAATTGTAAAGACACCTGCAGAGTTCAATCAAGTAGAAAAATCCCAAATGCAACCATATTTCACATTACAATGCTCAATCCCCTCAAGTTTTTTCATAATGGGCACACAAATGTAAAAATGAATTTTACAGTGACTAAATTGTACAGTGAATTTTCATGTACTTTGTTGACTCCATATCAACAATCATTATTGGAAAGAACTCAGACTTTTCTATAAGAATCAACACAGAGAGTTACTTCCTCCATCTCAACCCTACCCTTGCCCCACATATCTACATTCATGGACAGACATTCAGTTGTTAACAATAAATGATACTTTCTGGGGTTTTAAAAAATGAAATATAATTATGAAAACCTTCATATTCATAGGTTGAATATTTCCTTCATCCTAATGTGTGTCAATGTTGGAAATCATGTTAAGAAATGAACCCTCTTAAGAGTTGTCTTCATAATTACTCACAATTCTGTAGTCCTTAAAATATATGATCATTATTCTGCATCATAACATTCCATATGCTATCAATACTTTAATCCTCACTTGTAGATAAGAACAGATAGAAGAGTCAAGGCAATTGCCCTAAAGGAACACAACCAAGGCGTGTGATTTCAAGATTTGAAACCTAACTCCTAGGGCAGAATTTCTTGAAGTCAACACTACTGATATCTAGGGCAGGATCACTTTTTGTTGTGGAGAAGAGGGCTCCCTGTGCACCATGGGACGTTTAGCAGCATCTCTAAATTCTATCCACCAGCTGCCAGTAGCACCTTCTTACCACCTGTGACAACCAAGAATGTACCCAGATATTTCTAAATGTCCCTGAGGTGCAAAATTACCCCTTGAGAACTACTGTTCTAGAGAGAATATACCGCATAAGCAACTAAACAGATGAATATACATGCATACTGTTTTACATTCTAAATAAAAATTTTTTTCCCTATGGAGTGTATATGATTGTTCTATAGCTTTCTTTAAAGTTTACATTCTTTCTTTTAGAATAATCCTGCTGATTTCTGATTTTTTAAATATTTCTATGGTACATATTTTTAAAAGGAACTATCTCCACTTCATTACATTGCAAATTATTAATGGTTCTCCTTTACTTAAAACTAGCAAATGACCTTTGTCTCAGATTTTGATTCTCAATCATATTGAAATTTTAAGTAACACTATTTGAGTTAATAAAGTGCTATCTGATCTTTTATGCTCACATTATTTCTGTGAGGTAGGTATGTGTTTAGTGTGAAGTTCCAACATTAGAGGAGATTAAGAATAAATTCAAGGTCATACAACTCTTTAGTAACAAAAAAGATAGGCAACTTATGTGGCTTTTCCTTCCCATTTGCCTTGTTGTGATTCAAAATAATTAAGAACATTAGGTTATTTAATTTACATTATATTAACATTTTACCTCTGTTTGATTTTACCCAAAGATTTAGCTAAGACAAATGATTTTTAATAATTAATATAACATAACTCTGATTTCTTAAGAATTCTATTTGGTAATCTTATGTTTTGTTTTGTTTTAAATTTTTTGGGGGGGTAATTAGGTTACTTTTATTTATTTATTTATCTTAATGGAGGTACTAGGGATTGAACCCAGGAACTTATGAATATTAATGCATGTGCTCTACCACTGAGCTATACCCTCCCCACTTAATCTTAGGTATTTATAAAAGTAAAATATCAATAATTTCTAATGTCACAAAGATATACTTTGTTAAAAGAAAGTGGACAAGAATGGAATTACTATATCTTTCATTAAAAATACGTTGCATAATTCCTTGGCAGTCAGATAAAAGAAAAAATTATTTAAATAACTTGATTTTGATTTCCAAAATTGAAGCATTCTACACACATGTGCGTTTAGAATTATTAAATAAATAACAATAGTTCAAATCACACACATGAAACAAATAAGATTGTATGTCCCTACTCATTAAAAAAATTATAGAAAGGTTTACAAAGTTTGCTGTATGCTTACAAATATATTGATTAAAAATAACAACTATACACATACAAAATATGTGAATATATCATTAAATTTAAATGTCATATAAATCTCCCTGCTTTAGATAAATGCTATTTTCTACTTTTTTTCATTTCTTAATGTTTTCAGTCGGCAACCTCTAAATGTACAGAGCATGCTCACCTAAATATTAGAAAATAAGCAAAAAATTATTTAATTATAAAATATTCAATATACCTAAATATTTCACATGTTATTTTAAAACAGTGTAAAGCTAAAAAAACCCAATATCTAATGTGTGTACTGTAGAAAAAAATAAGTTACTGATGAAAGTCTGTAATCAGAGTCTTAGCTAGAAATTTAGCAAAATAAACAAAATAAACTTTGAGATTGCTACTTGAAATTTTAAAACATAAAAAACATGGCATATATTTAGTAATTCCAGGACACTAAAGAAAAATAATAGTATTTGCCTTTGTAATTTAGCTCTTTAACCAACTGAAATACTAGAATTCAAGATTTCTAGGCATATGTACCTTTAAATTTAACTGACTGCAAGTTAGTTGACATTGGAAAATTTAGCTTAATAGCATTCAGTGGAATCAACCGATTCCATGGAGCTTAACCATTCTAAATTATGTAAATAGTCTTGGGTCACCAAATCTATAAGTACCTACATTGAAAGCACTTCAGTCAGTATAAGGCTCATGGGAGTTTATAGGCTGAGATGTGAACCAGGATCCAGGGTAGCATGATTCACAGTGGGTGTCTCAAGACACATGCAAGCCCAGATATAATTATGTAGGCAGTAGAGTGAACAGGAAATTAGGAAGGCAAGCAAAGGTAAAATGAACAACAAAACCAAAGTTCATGGGTCAGAAACTAGGAATGCAGATAAGAACCAGAGTCTAAGAAAAGCAAAATAAGCAGCCAATGGCCAGGAGCTCTAGATAACAAGCAAAAAAGGCACAAAAATACATGCATAGCACCAAGAAGGCCTTGATCACTGGGCCTAGATTCTGTCCCAAACAGGATGCGTCCTGAGCCAGGATCCATTTCAAGGTTTTTATGTGCCGTGGGCTGATAGGGTTGATGAGAAGCAAAGATCTAGACAACACAGACCTGTCACTTCATTGCTCCCTAAGAATGGAGTATGTGGTAGGAGGGAGAAATGTCCTTTTCAATATTAATTATGATTTTGGTGAACCCCAAAATGTATATGTTAGCACCAAATGCATGGAAATATGTTTAATAATGCCCAAATTTAAGAATATGCTTCTGACCATCAAGTATGTGTATTTACCTTTTAAGCACACATGAAGTCACAACTTTCATAACTTTCACAAGCTTCATTGAAATAAAAGAGAGAGGGAAATGCTGATGTTGAAACTCTTACCTCCAGAGTAGCATCAACTAGTGAGTGTAGTAAGTAAAGTCAGGACTTCGCTTTAACAAATATTTATCCCCCCAAAGATCTCCCCCCAAATGCTCATGATAAACCAAACCAAACCAAACAAAACAGAAAAACCTAAACCTGATCCAATTATGTTAGAAAACACAGAAAACTGGGACACTGTTTAAGATCACTTAGTGTCACAGCTGCTTCACAAACGAGTCCCACTGGTCTTGGCACTTTGATCTGTGCAGTTCAATTCAATATGGTTGAAGGCAGGATTGTCATTTCCGCCATCTTCTATTGGATGAGATTTAGTGTTTAAAACTTGCTTCTTCTAAAAGAAAATGTTAACATGGTGATTAGAAAAAAAAGTGTTAACTCATTCAACTCTAAATAATTGTTACTACTGATTTTCTTTCTCTAAATCAGCTTCGTAATCTACTGAGGCAGAGAAAAACCACAGAAACAGATCATTTAAGAAAGGAAGGCAAATACCTTCCTTATCATCAGAGTTTGAAAGAGAGTCTGAGGACTAACTAGTATTGTATCCTGGTGATAAAGGCACAGTCTTATTAATTTAAGGAAAAAGAAAGCCAGCTCACTTTCTTAAAGATGTCAAAATTGGATGTAAAGTCCTCTTTGGTTAGTAGGAATCTGCGGTCTACGTTCTGTTTTCTTCCTCCTGAAAAACATACATTATTTATGTTGTTAAAAAGATATGTGCATCTCCCCAGCGAAGGTCCATCATACAGGCGTTTAACTTCATTCTATGTACTTACAGAACCACAGAGCAAGAGAGTCTATTAAATAGTGCTAGAGAGTTAGCTCACCATTTCCCTTCCCTCAGTCAGTCTCAGACTCTGCAAGCCTCTCACTGTGATAAATACGAGTCTAATCTTTAAAGATAAATGAGATGCCTCCATATAAATGGAATATAGTAAGCCAACTGCCTCATCTGGTGCCCAACTAGAGGAAGAGTCATCTGGCCCAATACTGGTAGGAAAACTGGTCTACCAATAAAAAATCAAACCATCTGCCTCTGCTTCAGATAGTGAAGCTGCCTTTCCTCAATTTGGTGTCTATGAATATAGATGTGTGTAAGAAATGCAGGAAATTGTGAGTTGTTGAATAAATCATTTAAATGCAAATCACTATAAAGTTAGGTACTTGATCCAAACTCTCTTCCCTAAAGTTCTGCTTTACAAAAATTACTCTTTGGTTTAGTATTTTATTTGTGGATCAAAGAGAATGCTTTGAAAACTGTGTATCTCAATAAGTGGTTCTCCAAATACCTCTATCCAAATCACCGAGGGCACGTACTTAAAACGCAAGTCCTCAATAAGAAAACAAAAACAAAAACAAAAACAAAAAAACTGCAGGTCTCCAACCTGGACTGACCCAGTTAGAACCTCTGTGGGCAAGGCCACTGAATTCTAATTCTTACCAAATTTCTGAGGATCCTTATGTGTTCTAAAGTTTAAGAATCACCACTTTCATACAAATACTAGAGTTTTAATTATGGAAACTGCTAATGTCCTGGAGATGGGTTCAACTTTAAATTAATTCATTCAACACTGCTGACTGCCTACCATGTACTAGAGACTCTACCAGGTGCTAGAGGGACAGAGATGAATAAAACAACCCCTGCACCCATAGCTCATAGCCTACTTAGGAAAATATTTACCCTACTTTACCAACGAAGAGACACGCTCAAAGCGCACAGTACATGGCTAGGGGAAGCTGAAATACCAACCAAGTCTGTTTAGCCTAAATTCTTACATATTCCTAGAATTGTACAGTAGCTTTTAAAATATATTTCCCAAGGAACATCAGGATTTTGTTTCTAGATTTTGTTTTTTTGTTTTTGGTAAGGAGCTCACTGCTACTGTGGAGTGGGAATAAGTCATATAAAATTAATGAAGTGGAAATGTTCTTCATCACTAAATGCCTGTCACGTTCACTTTTTAAAGCAAAAGAAAAGACATAGCTGTATATGGTTATCAGAATCACAGCATTTAAGGGGAAAAACGAGAGTACTCAAAGGGAGTACTTGAACACCCTGTTTTTCTAAAGGAAAAAAAAAAAATGAGTTGAAAAATGACCAAAGGTCAGATAGTAAAAGGAGACTGGTTAGGTGTATTCCAGATCTGAGCAACTGGGTTGCTGATGAAAGAAGTTTAAAATTTGTCTAAAACATACCAAAACCGGCAAGCAAATAAACCTGCTGGGCTGGTGATTTTACTTATGAGAAAAAGCATAGTCGTTTCTGTAAAGAAAGAATAGTTTAAACAGCCGTTTGCAAGATAACAAATCACTACAAACTTTATTATAAATTTCTAATAATCGTAAGTTATAATGCATATAATAATTATAATTATATGTTAATATCATCAATAGCCACACTAATTACTAACATATTAGTTATAAACACAAGTATCATAGAAGTTTGAAAAACAGTGCTATCCAGGTGCCAAAAAACAATGAGAGATGGTGAGATTCTCTAAAGGGGCACAGTGTTGGTAGATTTATAGCACAAAGCCAACAAAGACATACTTAGACAAAGCGTAGGATTTCTGACTAGTTATAACACATTTGATAAAAGAGGACAGTGAAGCTGCGTCCCCCAGTTTGGTTGCTCAGAATGTAAATGTGTGAGGGAACGTAGGAAATTAGGGAGCCCAGCGCTTCTCCCCAACTCCACACTACTGCCCTGGTCCGAGCCACCGTGATGATCGGTCACCTGGGCTACTGCAATAGCCTTCTACCTGCCCTCCTTCCCTTACAGACTATTCTCAAAACTGGATCAGAGTGCTCCCTTGAGAATTATTGGAAAAGTAATTGAAAAAATATTCCTTGTAGTAGACCTAAAAGACACAAAGATAGAAAATAAGAGAAAAAAGATAAGAAAATTAGAGAAACTGTCCAAGATTAAAACGTTTGACTAACAGGAGTTTCCAGAAAGAGGAAACAGAGAATGGCAGGAAATTACAAAATAAATAAAATAGGAAAGTGCCGTAGAACTGAAGGACATGGGTCTTCACAGGGGAACGCTCCTGAGGGCCTAGGGCAAGGCAGTCATTGTGAAATGGGTCACACACAAAGGGCCAGCAGTCAGCAGGGCACTGGTCTCCCCAACAGCAACACGGCAAGGAGAAGAAACGTAAGACATCCTCCGGGAGCAAGAAAGTTATTTTCAACCTAAAATTCTCCACTTGGATTATCAATCAAGCACAAGGGAGAACTAAAGACATTTTTTTTTAAGACATGAAATGTTTCTAAAATCTCCTCTCTTGCTCACCCTTTCTCAAGAATGTGTTATAGGTTGTGTTCCATCCAATTAACGGAGTAAACGAGACCTAGGAGTAATGGGATACAGGCAGCAGGGAATCCAACACAGGAGAGAAACTAAAAGAATTCATGGAATGAGGACCAAAGGAGGTCTCAGGGTAACAGTTCTATGGCAATCCCAGAGAGCAGTGTGTACCATGTGTATTATCAGTTTAATTTTCCTTTACAATTATTTCTTACAGTTTATGGACATTTAAAGAAAAGCTTTCACATTATGCTTAGATATAAAGATCATAATTACTATTCCCTGCACGTGTATACTTCTTTACAGTTTACAAAGAGTCAGTGCAGGACAACGGGAAGATCACGGCACAGGGCTGTTGTAAAGGTATGTATACAATCCCTAGCACTGTAGTAGCTACACGCAACTTTTGCAAGCCTTTTTGTTTTATCTCACAGCAACCTGTGAGACAGGCAGGTCAGTTACACAGTTACCATTGCCCTCATTTCACACCCAGGACAGCTACAGCTCAGAGCAGCTACACAGTAGCTGCACAGACCTACAGCTGTACGTCCACGCAGCTAGGAAACAGCATTCGAACATTCAAACAGAAATAGATCTTTTGTTTTCAAGTCCAAGCCCTAAAATTTCCCATGAGTAAAATGGAACAGATAATTCAACTAATTGTTAGGATTATAGTAAAGTAACAGAAATAGCTATAAAACAGATACAGCAAAAAAAAAAAAAAAACTAATGTAGAGGTAAACACAGCAATACTAATGTTTAGATAGTTACCTGTTGACAAACTGGTAAGTATTCCCACGAATAACGTTACCAAAGTTCCAAGAGTGCTGAAGTACAGGTATGATAAAGAATACCAGTTATCCATTAGTGCGGTCCTAATAGAGAAAGAAAGCATAGCTGTCAGATTTCAGCAGTGCTAATATCAACTAAGAGTATGTGTCCATAAGCCTCATGGCAAAGTCAAAATATAATATTTAATTACATTTTTAATGTCCAAATCTGCTGTCCCAATTTTAACTTACTGGATCAGGAATTAAAGGCATGACTTAACCTTGACCATGTACTATAATACTAAATGTCCATTTTTTTTTTAGCTCTTTGAATTTGCTTTTAATAAATTGATTTACACATTGCTAAATAAAGCAAAAGAATTCTTAAACTATTTTGAATCTACTGAAGTCATATTGAAAGGAAACTATATAGACACATAATATGATTATTTCTTATTCTAATGTATAATATACGGCACCAAGATGTTGACATCTTAATTTTAACATTCATTCATATTCATTTATAAAAATTATTTTTAAAGATATTTTGAATTTTATTATATATATTGTAATAATCCCATGATCTCTTTGAGTTTCTAATTCACTTTCACATTTTTCATGTAGAGTAGAACCTCTTGTTTAGTTTTCATCATTGGGCCTGTATATTATTCCTCCTTTATCGCTCTAGTGCTGGCCTAGGCCTGTAATATAAATGTCTGCAATTATTCAGCTCTGCTTAGTGTCCCAGGCATTGTTCTTGACATTGGAAAATCTGCCATAAAAAAAGGTAGATCAAGATTACACGCTAATAGAGAAATGTGACAAGTAAACAAATTAATAAACGTAATAATTCCCACTGGTGGAAAGTACGTAAGGAAAATGAAATAAGGTAATATGACATTAACAGGGTGGGAAGGAGGAACTACAATGCAAGGAGTGGTTAGGGAGAGCCTTTGTGAAGAAGTGACATTGGAACTGAGATCTGAATAACAGAAGTTTTTGAGAAAGCATCCCAGAGAGAGGTAAACACCAGCAGACTGAAGCACAGTCAAGAAGACACAGAGTGGAGCAAGATGAGAGCTAGAGGCAGAGGTCTTTTTGCAGGACTTGGATGAGTTTGGATCTTACTCTCTGGACAGTGGACACACTGTAGTATTTTAAGTGGAGGAGTGACATGATCTGACCAGCCTCTAAAACAACTGCTCTAGGATTCCACTTTCAGCTTTGATAGCGTAGACCTCCCAACCTGCCAAGAACAATATATAAAAACTGGGAGACTGAAGACACCAGAGAGGTCAAGGCAATTAGCACTTGAGGGGCCACGATCCCAGAAAGAAGGGAAACAGAGGTGAGTTACTGAAATTAAGATAATGTAGCCTATTGGGCCAATGACAGGCAAAATAGAACAGACTAGAGAATCAAAAAACAGACCCACAGAAAAGCAGTCATTTGGCTTATGTCAAAGTTGCCATTGCATTGCAAAATGGGGCAAAAGGAGGATCTTTTCAATAGATGGTGCTTGGATAATAGAATATCCATATGGGAAAAAATGAATCTTGATCACTGATAATAAATTCCAAAATGGATTACATTTCCCAAATGGAAATGGTGAACAAGAAAGCTTGTAAATGAAAAATTAGAGAAATATCTTTATGAACTCCGAGTAAGCAAAGATTTGTTAAATGGGACACACGAAGGACTAACCATATAGGAAAAGACTGATAAGTTGAACTTAATTAAAATTGAGAAAGTCTGACCACTAAAAGTATCACTAAGAAAGTAAAAAGGCAAGTCATGGGGTAGGGGGAAAACACTTTTAAAACTTATCTTATATCTAGAATATATCATGAATTCTTAAAACAAAAACAAAAACAAAAGACAGAGAATCCATTTAAAAATGGACCAGAGACTTAAATAGACAAGTCACAAAAGTAGTTATCCAAATGGCCAATAAACATGAAAAAAAGATATTGAACATCATTAATCACAAGGGGAATGCAAATTAAAAGTACAAAGAGTTATCAATATATACCCATCAAGTGTTAGGAACTTAAAAAATAAAAACCGAACTTGGGTAATTGAAACCCAGTATCTAGGCAACCAAAGGGCATCTTATTTCATCTTTAGCTGTGTGTTCACTCTTTGGAGGCTAGCCACACTGAACTATGCATGATTTCCCACTATGACATGTGACTTCCAGCCTCTATGTCTCTGCATATGTTGCTCTTCATTCTGCAACACACACTCCTCCTTCCTTTGGTTCCCCTGCCCAATCTTGTTCATCTGATAAACTCCAGCTCCTTTAACACTCCTCTAAGAAGCATCTTCCACCCCAGAAGAGTTAGACTCTTCCTCCTCCTGGCTCCCATGATAGCTTATGAAAACCACTTTTCACAGTGTATTGTCTAATTGCTTATACTCCTGTCCAACTTCCCTTTTGGTCATTTTTTTGTGACAAGAATGACTTTCCAACCTTCTCCTCTGGTCAACTTCTGCATTCTTCAAGCATTAATACATCCCTGAAGTCTGTGCTCATCTACACTCCATTCTTTTAGCAAGCATTTTTCAACTTTTCATTAGCTGTTTACCATATGCTAGTTACTATACTTATTATGTGTGAGTTCATTGTTTTGTGTATATTAGCACATTCTCTCAGGTAAATTATAATTGCTTGAAAGGCAGAAACCACAGTGAATGAGAGGGGAAGACTTTCTATGGATATTACATAAATGGTCAGCCCAGTGCTGGGTACACAGTTCATTCTCAGAATGATATGAGTTATTTTATAAACAAGCTGACATATAAAAGTGATTATGATGGTACCAGACACATGGTAAGCCTCAGCTAATTTATTTGTTTCAGGAATCCAAATGACCATTTTGCCTCAGTCTTTTAAATGAAAACAGACATTTACATAATCAGGACAAATGCTAAGCAAAATTGTGTAACAAAAAATCCATCCTGAACACCTTCCCACTTACCTTTCCATTAATCATTTCTCCCTTTCTCACTCCCTAATGACTTCCTGACCCCTTACCTGACATGAGTGCATTCATGCTTGTCCAGACTACCCTCTGTGTTTCCCTGCCCCTCTCTCCACAGCACGCCACCTAGTCCAACCTCCCCCGATATGTGCCTCGGGCTCTGAAACTACCTTTTCCCTCTACTCATGCAGAGTTTACCAGCCTTGAACTCCAACTGACAAGTGTTCTCATGGCTGAATTCCCTCTGGGATATGAATCGCTAATAATGTTGATACATATAGTCACATTCCTTCTCCCAGGAGTGTGTCCATATTAAGAGGGAGACATCATGTTTTGACTCTAAAGGAATGATTCTCCAATGGTTTCATTCTAGGCAAGCTGGAACTGGGACAATACTTTGGGGGAAGTGGCCTCATCTTTGCATTCCTTGAATATATCCATAGGTTTGGGGCTTTAAGGATAGAAATGTATATATCCCCTAAGGATAATCTCACCCTTACATCCACTATACAGTGAAACAATGATCTACCAGCAAGTCTACATCATTTTATTAAATCAGATGACACCAGTATCCAGAGGCTTAAAACTGTACTGCATAACAGAAAAGTCTAACAGGATGATCGTGGCTGCAACTCACTGCCAATGCTCTAAAGATATGGAATCTATAAAACTGAACAAATAGCAATTATCCGACATATTTAGATAAAATGTAGCTTTTAGTCAGGAAAGGCTTCAAAGACTACCTGTGCAATGTTTCTTTTATAATTTTGCTTTACATTTTAAAAGTTTTTCAGTTGACAAAGACAATTTTCCATCCAACTAGAGCTGGTATTTGGTAGCATTTTTTTGGTTACTATTCAAGTCATCTCCGATCTGTAGGTAAGGTAGAAGTTTCTTTTCTTTCTTTTTTCTTTTTTTTTTTTTTTTTTTTTTTTTTTGCTATTTCTGAACAAAATATAATAGTGAGAAAGCCACATGGGCTCTATCCACTTCAGAATTAGGCAAAATCATAGTGTTACAGGCAAGACAAAAAGCAGCTGGGGTTCTCTACCTGTTAAACACATTTTAAATAAATATGACATAAAGCTCAATTCAATACCTTTCAATGTTGTGTACTTGAAAAGCACTGGTAGAAAATGGCATTTCTGTGGTTGTCATCCAATTTGTCCCATTGTATGTGCTATTACAGCCATAGGTTTCAAGCCTTAATGGCATAGTTCTCTCAGGAAGTGGAGGATAAAGTTGAGCTCCAATTCCGACCCACAAAGTAATGGCAAACCCGGCCAGTAGACCAACAAGTGCTCCCTGCAAAACAGGAGTGATTTTAAAAGAACAGTAATACAGTTTGCTTTGTAATGGAAATCAACATTAGGAGGTTAAGCTCACCGTGGCCCAAGCCAAATTTATCAGCTCCCCTCCTAAAACTAATCTCCCTTGCAAGATCTCTGCCTTTTGCCAAGGGCAGCATGGGCCCCTGGTCCCTCAGCCCAGAGCCCTGGGATCTCCATTACCCCATTCCCTTTTTCCTATCTCTGTCTAGCCAATCACCAATTCCTGCCCATTTTTCTTTGCCTCGATCTCATAATTCCATTCCTTCCACTCTGTTTCCATGGCCAGCACTCTGTTTTGGCCTCCTTGTCTCTGTACACCCCAATAACAACAGTTGACTCCAGGTTAACTGTTTCCTCTATTTTTATTTTATCTGTGAAAAAAATGACACCATATGAGCAACAGACTATGAGGAAGAACGCATCCACAGGGTTTATTCCTATACTACAAACATGCATGAGTATAACTGTGCTGCAGGAAAATTAGGGGGGAAATAGCAAGCAGTTTTCGCAAATGACTGCAATGGTACATACAACCAAACCAAGTATTTCGAGAGATAACTGGAGATGTCCTCTCTGAAGACATTTGGTTTTCCAATCTTTGGAAACCCTGGGTTACCTGCTCTTGGCTTTTCACCAGTTTTCAGTCTTTGAATGTTCCATAGTTCCAAATGATGGGGATGAAAGCAAATGTTGAGCTAGGAAGCCCCTACCTCTGTGGTGAAATTTCCCCCCTTACTTTTAAGAACAATGATCAGATAGGGCTGCCTGTGCCTCCAGCTCTACATAGAGAGGACAGGGGAGAATATCTGAAGAGGTGAAATATAAGCAAAATCATAGGGCAGAAAAAAAGAATGGCATGTTGATAGGAGAACAAGAATGCTGCAGACTAGATCAGAGGATTTGTGCTGGGGGCAAGGACTGTGAGCTCTTTCATTAAGCTGTGAACTCTTGGGAGCAGAATAAGGTTTCTTTATTTTTGGTGCCCAGCACTTGCCACAGTGCTGGAACTATAGCAGGTATGCAATAAATGGTTTTGAATAGTGTAAGGTTGGAATAGTGGTGTGGCTAGCTGTTGACAGACCAGACTTGCTTACTCTCAGCACTGTGCATGGCTCGATCAAGGATCCACGAAATTATAAATGCCACGAGAACAGAAATATTCAGTGCTCTCCACTCCCAGGACAGTGCTTTGTCCATGTATATTCAATGAATAAATGAATGAGTGAATGAAAGGAGGGGAAGGAAGGAAAAAGGAGGCAAGGGAGAAACAGAAGCAAAGAAAAGGAAGGGAAGGAAGGAAGAAGAGAGGGAGGAAGGGAGGAAGAGAGGGAAGAAGCTTATTCCAGAGTAACAGTAGACAGATACTCTGCTGGTGAAAAATGTGGATATGATAAAAAGAGGTACTTCCTATGACAGGAATAATAATATCTTACTTCCCCTGAAAAAGGGCATGTTGGACCCAGTCACCTACAGCATTTCTGGAAGCAACTCATGGTGGCAATAAATGTCAAAAACCAAAAGTCTGTCTTTTTTTTTTTTTTTTTTTTTTTTATGTTTCAGGCACTCAACAAACCACTATGCATTTCATAATGCAAAGAGTCTAAGTCAAAGCTTCACCATTCTAAGGTGGACACAAACAACTCTCTTTCATTGTGATTAATTTCTACCAAACTGGCTTTTCAGATGACACTTCATTAAGAATTATTATTAATAATAATAATGATAATAGCCCTCATTAGCATCTGTCTTACTAATTCCTGATGCCTCAGGAGGAACATGTAATTCTAAATGTAAAGTCGTAGTTCTGCAGTTACCCTACATCTATCTGAAACAACCAGACACACGTTACAGCTTTTCCTGAACTTCAGCATGTGGCAGGACTAAACTAGTGGAGTTTTTCCTGGCTTTCAGAGACATAATTTCAACTTCATTTATTCCAAACAAAATTCAATACTTCAGAGCATAGATATGTCAATGTAGAAGAACAGAAACATACCTCTTTCTAGATACAATTTCCAATTACGATCACCCCTGTGGGTCTAGACTCATGCGACTAGAGCTAAGTCTTTAATATCAGAAGTATATGTTATCTGGTCAGCAGCCTATCTTATTGCTTCTCTTTGGTGTACCCTGGCTATTCACAAGTATTCTCAGCTCTACTGCCCTAAAATCTTTCATATCTGAGCCTGTCAGTCTCTTAAGTTCTAGTGATTAATTTTTAAGAAGGGTAAAAAGATAAATGCACAGAAAATGATGTTCCTTTAGTTATATAATATTCATAATATGTATTATTTAATAATATATATCCTTTAGTTATGTTATACAATATTCTATATTTTAGTTATAGAATATAATTATGTTATAATAAGCAATTTACTTATATAATATTTATAATCTATATTTTTTTTCTGGCAGTTTTCATTTAGCTTCACCCATGCAGGGTCCCAGTCCATAGTACATTCACTGTGTATCCCAGCAAAGTCAATATGAGTAATTTAAGTCATCAAGACAAGTCACTAATGCCAGATATCAAAGGAACCATATCTTTACAATTGAGAAAAAATTGTAGAGCTGCTACTATAGTTGGGAAAGTAGGTTCTTCACATATTTATTTTTTATACTTACAATTGAGTTGGCAAAGGGAACCAAAATACCCAAAGCAAACAAGCCCAAAAGTGGTCCACCAATCATGCCAAATATGCTGAGTGCTGCCTACAAAAGTAATAAAAAGCCATCAGTTAGCAAATCTCAAATCCAAAGCTGAAAGTGTTTTAAAGTTATCTCAGCAGGATGAGGATTTAAAGTATTTCGCCTCCTCCTAAAAATCATGGCAGCCTTGTCATTGACAAAGAGGTAATCAGAACTTGGAAGCTTCTGCTTCTCAGTCTCTATCTGTTCATTCAGGTACCCTCAATAGAAGAAGCAAAACATAAAGAAGGTAGGGAGTCATGAGACAGTGGGAGCAACTATATAACTGCATAAGTTGAGACGAACACCACCTCTCCCAACCTTATTCTTGTCAACATTTATAATCAATCACATCACACCCTTGTGCTTTGATAGTCTCAAAATCCTCTGCCAATAAAGACTGTGGATAAGTATTGCTAGTGACTAGAGATGGCAATGAAACCCGATGTTATCCTTGGTTCCCTAAAGATGGGACTAAAATTAAAAATATAATTTTTTAAAAGATGGATCAAATAATGTAGAAAGAGGTTCAAAATCTAATTGGTTAATTACAACCTTTGCTTTGACGTATATAGATGCTAAAATCATGATAGTGAAAAAAATGTGCAACATGAAGAATGGAGACGCAAACGGCTGAAATTTCCAAGAGATGTATGTTCCTAATAATGGCTATTAATGAGGGCTAATTTTTGATAGTGGACAGAACCATTTCTGCTGTGTCCACAGAGTAAAGGGGCCTGATAGCAAAGAATTAATAATTTTTTTTAAAAAATCCAGTCAGGAACAGCTTTAGAGAATATAGGCTGAGGTACTTTTTCAAAAAAAGAAAAAAAAGTCTACCACATAGACTAGGGAAAGGAGTGAGGATATGATGACAGAGACTAGTGTTTGAGGAGGATATGGGCTCAGGGTATGATCCTAAAGAGTCACTTCACAACATCTCTTGAACCAGAGCACAGTAGGAAGGAAGTTAGACTTTACTGCAGAATGTGAAAGAAGTCACTTGGCCCATGTAGCAGGCTATGACAATGTGACCTAGAGCCAGTTTTGGAGATATAAGGGATATACCCCAAAAAAGACCTGTTCCAGGAAAAATAAAGCAAGGAAGAGCTCCATGGCTTGGAGCTATGATGATTCTCCTGGATCATCTCATTGGATATACTCAGGCCAGGGTTGGTTATGACAAAGGGGGGAATCAACTACAATAAGAAATAAAAACAATAATGCAGACAACGGAGGAAAGCACATTAAGAGGAGTTTTGTTGTTTGTGGCTTAGGTGTGCTAGATAATTCGTGCAACCATTAATCCGAGGAAAGCAGTAGTAGTTATATTAATAGTAATATTAGTAATAATAGTATAATTAATACTTACCAATTACTAAACAGGTTTAATGCAACCCTATTAAAATCTAAGTAAGATTTTTTGAGGTATAGAGATTATTTCAAACTTGTGGGAAGGCAAAGGAACTAGAATGGCTAAAACAGTTTTGAAAAATAAGAATACAGTGGAAGGATTCAGTGTACCTGAATTCAAGATTTATTATAAAGCTATAGTAATCAACACTGTGTGACCTTGACAGATGGATAGACACGTAGATCAATGGACTAGAACAGAGAAACCACAAATAGACCCACACAAATATGCCCAAATGATTTTCACACAGGTTCAAAGGCAATGGCAGTTCAGTGGAAGAAAGGCAGCCTCTACAAGTGGTGCTGGAGCAACAGGTATTCACAGGGAAAAGGGGGGAAAAGAACATCAACCTAAGCCTCACACCATTGAGGGGAACTGGGTAAAGGGAATATGGGATCCCTCTGTATTATTTCTTACTATTCCATACAAATCTACAGTTACCCCAAAATATAAAGTTTAATTTAAAATTTTTTAATTTTTATTATTTATTTATTTTTTTTCTTACTGGGGATTGAACTCAGGACCTTATGCATGCTAAGCATGAACTCTACCACTGAGCTATTATCCTCCCCACCATATCCTTTAAAAATTTAAAAAGAATTCAGTCATCTCTGTCCCTTGGTATGTCTATGTGTAGGTATAGAGAGAGAGAAGTCTGGAAGGATGGTCACATTAACATTAGAAAAGAAGAAGGAGAAGGAGAAAAAGAAGAATTATTTAGTGATTATGACTCAAAGCTTCAAGGATTAGCTTTTACCTGCAACAAAGATCCCATTAGTGACGCTAGCGCAGCCATTCCAATACACAGGACTCCAAACAGCACACCTAGATGAATGATGCAAAAGCCATTGTAAAATCCAGACCCAGAGGATTAGAATTCTGAATAGAATAAGCTACCACACCTTTGATTCCAAGTGAGTAATATGACTGTGGTGAAGAATGGCTACATACGTCAACGCCAGCCAAAAAAGGAAAGTGTTTTTCTACAGGATCGGCAGTGTGCGTAAGAGGAAAGAAAACTCTAATATTGGGTCCCAGGATTAACTACATTAAGTTATATAAGTAAAAAATCCCTAGAGTTAACTATAGGGATTTAAAAAGCTAAGAACTATTGTGTTATTAATCTAATCCTCCATAAACATTTGTTTATAAAAGAAGGCTTAGGTCTCTTTTTTCAGTTTGCCTGAAACAGGACACAATTCAGCTCTACTCTGTATAACATGATGAGGGGCAGAAGCATAATAAACATCAGAAATTAGAGTCTTATGACTTTAGGCATTCATTTCTCTTGGGAAGTGGAAATCCACACCACGGAGTGTTTCAGGATCTTTAGCCCTCTCATAATCTCCATCAGCATCCACAAACCTTTCCTGTTAAACCAGCAAAGAAAGGCAGCTTCAAGACAAGTATTATAGTCCCCCTTCCACCAAACTGTTTTGCCAAAACTTCTTTATAGAAATTCTCAAACCCCACTGGTGGTCAGATTATGGGATTTTTTTCTCTTTGGCTTTTGATATTTTCCAGATTTTCTCCAAGTACACATTTTACTTTTAAAATTTTGATAAGAAAATTTACGCCCCTCCCCCAATTTTTATTTTAAAGACTTCCCTTCAGCAAAAGTCACCTGAAAACAGTTAATATCATTTCCCATGTATAAAATTCAAAATCCAAAAAATAAAATAAATGAGAAATTTGCTCATCATAAAATTAGTGCATTCCTTAACATTATTTCTATCTTACTTATACAAGCACATACAATTTTGTTAAGTATATTGAGTAAACAATCTTTTTTGCACCTGAATGGAAAAACCTTACATTAATTTTTGCAAAGATATTTGCAATGATATTTGTTGCAATGATATTTCATGCCTCTGAATGCCCTAATTTAAATAGTATTTTCAACATATTTAGCTTGATTCTTATCTATTTGGTAGCTCATGAACAGTCACTATTGTGGGTTTTTGTACTCAAAGTTATCGGAAACATTCAAACCATTTGCCATGTTCTTCTCTTTGATGTCCTTCCTGTAATATACCTCAAGGTGACACTTTCATACAACCCTTCAAAATGAATGAAAACTTCATCTACACTAGCAGAGCTGATTTGCTATTAATCATTATCAACATCATTCCTTGAGCACCAGCTACTGCCTCTTGTTTTACATGGATTATCTCTAAACCTCTTAGTACCTGGAAGGTGAATTTTTTTTTTGTTCCCATTTTCCATATAAAGAAACAGAGGCTCAAAGGGGTTATTGGGTTTGCTCAAGGCTAATAACTGGTAAATTGATGAAACAAGATTGCATCTGTCTGACTTCAAAAGCTTCCATTCATTCTACTAAACCACACAGCTTCCATAATCCCATAATGAACCAATCTAAAAACTCTTTAGGAAGCATAGTATCATTCTAAAATTATGCTCCAGGATTAAAATCAGATACATAATAAAATGATGCAATGCAATTTAAATTTAGGAGACACTGAAGAATATAAATTAAGTACTTATTCCAGGCTACAGTAATGGCAATTATATAGAGAATTATGGTTTAAAATATAATATTATTTACTATTTCTTTGACAGTCTATTAGTGCTAGTAGGTTGAAGTTAAAGATTCTTTTAAAAAAAATTTGTTATTCATTCATTTCAAAACACTTAAACCCAGATGTCAAAATGAAGAATAAAGTATGTTAGCCAGATTTCTTTAAGTCAGATATTATATTTGGGACATTTGGAAACAGAGGTTAAAGACCTTTCCATTCGAGATGATATTTAACCCTTAATAAGATCCTACAATCTATGAATTTGAGTATTCATGCTGAACGAAGAAGTTGAGCATTTCTTGTACAATTTTATTGACTATCTCCCGATTGTCTACATGTGCAGATAGAAGAGATAAAACCATAATGCTCTTTTCCTTTATCTTCAATTTATACACATGGACTATGTCTATAAATTTAAACTTGCAGTGCCCTCTTAGGTTATACAGAAAAAGTATAGCTCTTGGTTTCAAACTAAGGATATTTTTTAAACTGTGGTTTAAATTTTGGGAGGAAAAGAGGAAGAGAGTTGAATTTTAACTGTGGCTAGGAATTTTAACTTAGATTTGGGATAGGAGGAAGGTAAAGAAAGAAGGACAGCCAAATAGGGCCTCTGGAAATTGTTCTTCATGGTTGCCTGACAACTAATTGTTTGAAGTATGTCCCAAATCTTGATTGCAAATATGGCCATGACTGTGGTAAGTCGCAGGCAGGCATATATATATATGCATGTATGTATACACACACACTCACGCTCAGAAGTTCTTACTGTATAACATTTATAGGAAAGAATTTTTGATATCTCTAAAAAATCATCTCCCAGAGTTAAAATGGAATTGTGAAATGAAAACTTACTCAGTCCTTGGGAAATCCAAGAGAGAGACCTTTCTGAGAGAGATGTGAAGTGAGGTTTGACTAAATCTTCCACAGTTACTGCTGCTAAAGCATTAATACTGGAGGACACTGTGCTGTAAGGGAAAATCAAATTTTTTATTTATAATATTTAAACTGTAATAATAATCTAACTGGGAATAAGAAAAGGGAAAAATATATATTGTCACTTCTGAAATGTAACCAGATTTCTACTATATTATTTTTTAAATAATTACATCATCCTCTTTCTGGAAGTTGTTGTCATCCAAGAATGATTCAGAACAAATTAAATTGTTGGTTCCATTTTGAAATGAATCCTTAGTGTCTATGGAAAGAATCTACCAAGTTCATGCAGTATTACTACAAAATGATTTTAAAACATATTTTTCTTTGTGCATAGAAAGAATTGTCATAAGTCCTCACTAACATACACCATAAATATCAATAAAATTAATTTCATGGATCCACACTAACACATGTCGTACACATTAATAATAAGGGTTCCCTGGAGCAAACATAGGAAGAAAGTACAATGAAGAAGTTCGAATACAAAACAAGATTCTTTGGACAGTATATATTATTCAGCCTGTAAAAGGAAATTCTAATTCTAATTCTCCATTTGATCATGCCATAGCTACATGTATATTTTAAACCAAGACTGTAGGTATCCATTTTTGGTAATCAACAAAAGCTACCATCAACTGATCATTGTCATTATGACCCTACAAGGTATGTGATGATGTATTAGATAGAAGGGGCCAAAGTTAAAAGTGGAGACTGATGATAATAGACTGCCAGCCCCTAGAGATAACAGACCGACAGACAGGATACATGGAGTAAATTACCTATTTTGGGGCCGTTTGTGCTCATATCCAGAATTCAGCTTTTCCTCCCAAATATCAAACAACAAAAGAAAGATCCCAATAGGGAAACCATGTATTATTAGAGTCATTGTTCATACCTCAATGTTCCGCTGTAAGCACAGGCCACAAAAAGTCCAGGAACTCCTGGGTAATCTTGCAGAATGTCCAGTACCAAATAAGGCATGAGCTGAAAAATTCCAACATTTACTCTTGAGTACTATTTGTTACGAAATAAATTAATTAACACCTCATTTATCTTGTGTTCTTCAAGAACTAAAGGAAGCTATTCCACATAACTGAAATTTCCAAAATACATAAAATTAAACTCTTTACCTGCTAAAATTGTACAAGAAATGCTCAACTTCTTCGTTCAGCATGAATATTCAAATTCATAGATTGTAGGATCTTATTAAGGGTTAAATATCATCTCGAATGGAAAGGTCTTTAACCTCTGTTTCCAAATGTCCCAAATATAATATCTGACTTAAAGAAATCTGCTAACATACTTTATTCTTCATTTTGACATCTGGGTTAATCCCCAGTACCTCCACTAACAAAAAGAAAAAAAAAAGTTAAATTAGATAACCTATATAAGCTCTTACTGTAGTACATGGAATATAGTTAGTGCCCGGTAATAGGTAGCTATTTTCATTCTTTGGAACAGTAAATCAATTTAAAGGAAATATTGGCATACCTCTGTGCTTAAGTAAAAAGCATTCACTTTAAATTTAACTTTACTTGATGACTCAAAGCTGTTTTTGTGAACTTCAATCACTGTTCAGGATTGAAAGTGTAATTATAGTTGCAAATACAGTTAGCTCTTGAACAACATGAGTTTGAACTGTGTGGCTCCACTTATGTAGATTTTTTTTACAATAAATATATAAAAATGTATGTGTAGAACATGTATGCAAGACTTGTATTGAAGTGGATAGCCTATTCTTACAAAGGCATAAGGTGAGTGATATTTAATATTAAAATATTGTAGTTTTTTTTACTGTTTCATAACTGCTTTCAAAGAGTTGCTTTACAGTACAGTGTGCCACCATAGTTCATAATGGGAGAAACTATGTATCAATCTATTATCAAAGATAAGTAGTTTAAAAAAGTAACAGTGTTTCCAATGCTGTATTAAGAATATGACTGTAATACTGTATATCATAAAACTTTTAAAACGATTCATTCATTAGTGTATAGGCTAGGCTACCATAAAGCAATTGTATGGATTACACTAGGCTACTATGAAGCAATCATATTGCTGCTTCTTTACCAATGCATGAATTGTTACACTTGTAAATAAATATGAATTTCTCTTTCATATTATTTTTTCTCTTTTGATGTCTAGTGTTGGTAAGAGTATAACATCTGCAGTGTTTCGTATCATATAAGACTCACTGATATAGGTCCTGACAGATGATTCATCTTGCAAACAGACAAGGTAAACTTATAGTATGGATAAATACAGTACAGTACTTTAAATGTATCTTCTCGTCTTCATGACTTCCTCAGCAGCATTTTCTTTTCTCTAGCTTTCTTTATGGTAAGAATACAGTATATAATCCACATAACATACAAAATATGTGTCAATCGGCTATTTATGTCATTGGTAAGGCTTTCTGTCAACAGTAGGCTATTAGCAGTTAAGTTTGAGGGAGTCAAAAATTACACGTAGATTCTCTGCTGTGCGGGGGGTCAGGGCCCCTAACCCCTGTGTTGTTCAAGGGTCAATTGTTGTATGAAACATAGTGACGAGCGGAGACTAACCTCACGAAATTCCTGAAACTGGCTTCTTTAAAAAAAACAACTCCTGATACTTGCTTTTCGATCAGTTACTTTTAAGAAAATAAATATTAAATAAGGATGGGAAGGTGTATGACTTCAGCACTGTGTTATATGGCAGACTTCAGCACTGTGTTATATGGCAGAAACTGATTTTTGAACCAGAGTCCTGAGTGGATAATTTTCTAGGAAAATGTCCTCTCTTTTGCACTGAAACATCATTGATTCCTTCTCTCAATAGTTCAGAGTGGATGATATGCCCTTTCTTATCAGCCTCTTTGATCTCATTTAACTAAAGCTTATTAATTCTTCATTCTTAGGAAAACAGAATAGCACTTCTCTCTCTATGAGATCAACATGCAATTTCCCCAGGATATCTTAAAAGTTTAACTTCAAGCAGTATTCTATACATAAGCAAAAGTAAAAATTCCATCGTTAGTGTTATAATGAGATCTAAAATCCTCTACTCTCTTGTCAACTTTCCAAAAATCTTCGGTGTGATATTTCAGAATCTGAATGGTCCCTGCAGATATAGGTAGAATCAACTGGGTAAGACTGTTAGAAAAGCAGTACAACTATATCTAGGTACCAAACCTGCTTCCTCAGTGTGAGCTATCGCAGGGCGCAGCAGAAACTTACCTTTGTTCTCTCAGGTAAAGCTTCTGACCCGATCTACTGATTGTGCCTTATTGGCATTGTATCCCCGGGGAAATATTAATTTAATTAACTGGTTAACAATCAGTAGTGAAATCATTCAATTAGGAGAAAGCATCTTTCTTTTTCAAAAATTTATCACATGCTCTCTAAATGGTGAGTGCATGCATGCAAGACACCCCTGCATACAATCTATGATGAGGAGAAGTCTCAAGGTTAGGAGGTTGCACCTTAAAAAAAATTGCTTTGTTTTGTTTTGTTTTTTGGTTTTTTGCTCAGAGTAAGGGGAAGATACATTAAAATTTTAAAAAAAATTTTAAATCCCTACGGTCTTCAAAGACAAAGATTGACAAAAATCACAAAACAGTCTTGACTAGAGAGAATATAACAAAAGAGTGCCTCCATCAGCAGAGTAAACACGATTCTTAAGATTCTCTGAGCAAACAGGAAGATCTGTTTATCAACAGGAGGGCACAGTTCAAGACAGGACTGAGATATGCACATGAAGGATGCTCTCACTTTCTAATCCCACAAAGTTGTATTTTCCTGGGAGTATGTTATGCATTTACACCAACAGAAAATTCAACCTATGATCATTCTAATGCATGCCCTGGGCACCTGATTTACAATCAATTGTTAGAAAATAATTTTGCAAGAGTTCTAAGAACAAGAACTCAAGCATTGGAGCCTGGCAGTCCTGGGTTTGAATTCTAGCTACACTTTATGAAAGATGATATATGGCATAGAGATTCAAAGTTAGGACTCTAGTGGCAGCCTGCCTGGGTTCAAATCCTGGCTCCAGGTTTACCAGCTGGTTACTTAACTTCTCTATGCCTCAGTTTCCTCACCTTTGAAAGGGAGACAATCATAGCACCTACTTCAGAGTGTTGCTGTGAGGATTAAGAGTTGAAATTTATACATATAAAGCACTTATGATAGTGCCTGGCCCATGGTAAGTATCAGATGTGTGCTTGCAGCTATTCTTGCTTATTAGCTATGTGACCTTGGACAAGTCATATAACCTCTCTGACATTCATTCATTTCCTCATCTTTAAAATTAGAATTACAGGGTTGTGATAACTAAAAGAAATGAAGCATACAAAGGTCTTGGCACAGAATCTCATCACATAGTTGGTGCTCAATAAATGTTCACTTATTAGATTCATTTCTCTATTATTTAAAAATCAGAAGGTAAATTGTTTATAAATGAACAATCTAAGGATAACTACAAAATGTTCTGCTGTACCATGGTGTGTATGGAGTTTTTTTTAAAACTGTGTTTATATTTCTACTCCCAGCCTTGAGCTATTTCTTTTTAATACCTGCCTTGAAAATTTCCCAAGCGTTTCAATATTTTAATGTTGGATATAACATTCTTCATTCTTGCTATTTCCATATCTGCTAAAATAAATTTTTTCCAAATGCCTTATAGAAACTAAAGACGATTATATTGTGCACATTTGATATTTCTTTACAAGAATATGAATACTCTTTCCTCCCAGCTAATAAGCTTTCTGCATGTCACTATTGCACATATAAGAAAGACATGGTACTGGACCTGGTCTGGTGCAGACACTTTCTTGGCTGTCCAAGGATCACAGTCATGGTATCTGGAATACAGCGCGAGCCCACAAAGCACTGAGCAGGTGAGGATTGCCCAGAGTGCCACAAGATTGATGTAGAGAGACCTAAAGACGTGAAAACAAACCATCACATGACAATTTTAATTTCCATCCCAAAGATGAGGAAACTTGTTATGTAAACAGGAGGGACTTTGTGATATATTCAATAGATAGACATTCTCTTTTGGTTATCAGAAATGCTACTTATTTTATTCTGGCCTTACCTTCTGTTTATGATGTCAGCCAACAATGGATTCGGAAATACTTTGAATTGATGGGGGTTTGCCATTGAACAAATGTTTCCTCCTAGTCAGAGTTCCATGGGCATTATTAGCTTTATAATTTTATCTAATTACACTACTTTAAAACTTCTTGTCAAAGAAATAAAGATCTTAATAGTCAACAGAGCAGTGACTATTCCTCATTTTCCCTTTAAAAGTAATGCAATTATAAACTGCGAAACATTGTTAGCATCTACATAGAAACTTATCACACTCGTTTAAATGTGGTTTGTAATGCCATCCATTAAGTGTGAAAGGCAAACCTGTGTTCCTTGGACAGGAATCTCCTCAAACAAGGTTCAGCATTTTAATACATGGTGTGTGCTCCAGTAGACTGTAAAGATTTACATAACGGCACTGGAGTCAGTCCTGAGCATAAATCTTGGCTCTCCCTACCATATGTGATCCTGGGCAAGTAACTTAGCCTCTCTGATCCTCAGTTTCTTCATATACACCTGGAGGTAACAATGCCTACCTCCTGAATTATAAGAGTAAATAAAATAGTATTTTTTATATATATATTATATATATATATATATAATATAGCACAGAGACATGTAATAAACACTTGTTAAATGGTGCTTATTGATATTATTAGTGTTAAAGTCATTGGATGCTTCACCTTAATAATCAGTTGAATAGTAAACATTGCTCTCACTGAGGTGGCTACATTTTTTCCCCAGGGGTGCTGTAGTGGACACTGTGATGAGCTGCCCTAGCCTGAAGAAAAGTGTGCCCCACCCTCACCAACTCATAGCCCCTCCCCCGGGGCAGCATGCATAAAATGACTGCTGGATTCTGAGGTTGAAAGGCGGAGTCCCCTCACACTAACTTAGGACAAGTCTGAAGGGTCACCCCAGCTCTAGAGCGCCCCTTGAGGCCTCTGCTGAGACTGCATCACAGTCCAACTTCTCCCTCTGGCCAATCCTGCTTCCTTCCCTTCCTTCTCTTCTCCAGCGGTGACTTCCTAAGCGGACTCCATCTCAGAGTCCACATCCGGGAGAACCTGCAATAGGTGCCAAGCAACAGATTGCTAGCCTCTTCCCTTGACTGACTAGATTTACTGTATGTATGTTTTGTTATTGTCTAAAAATAGTAGGATTAACTGTATCTCATCTGCAAATCATCAGAAAATATACTCAAGACACCTTTCTGATCAGATACCACCCCTCACTTATATATGAGTTTAATACTTTACTATCTTGTTTTATTTTACTTTAATATCATTCAGATAGATCACTTATCAACATCTGACATTGCCCCCAGTCAATCAGTGTCAGTAGGTCTTGCCATTGGGCTGGGATTTATTCTTCCCAGGGAGCCAGTGTTAGAAACTGGGAGAAAATGGGCTAGTCCGAAGGAAATTGTTTCTCATTAAGAAAGCTAATAACACTGTTTTTTAGTTATAAAATTGGACTTTTTGAGTTTCATGTTCCCAAAGAAGCACATGTGCACAATTATTTTGGGAGAGGCTTCAGCTCTAATACAGATGGATTACTGGATATATAAATTATATTCTTTCCAAGTTTCTTAAAACACCAGAACTCCTAAGCTCACTTTTGGGGGATTCCATATCTAGTTATTGTACTAATGTTCATATAGAGTTTTCATTGTGGAATTTTTCAAAGACAGGTAATGTCTAAACCAATTTACTCTCAATATGTTGAGTTCTGACTTGTGATATTACAATATTTTCATATTCTCCTTTGAAAAGAACTAGAATTGCCACCCATTCTCCTACCCCAACCACCTTGTTACTCTTATTAATCTATTTGATGTTTTTAAGCCCATAAATGCATGAGTCAACTTAGCCTTATTTATCAGTATGAAGAATGTTGGTCACCAAGCTTATCTGAGGTCTCCTGAAAAAGAACTAGTCACTCTTCATACTCTTTGCTCAGGCCAAGATGGGATGGAGAGTTCTCTGACCATGTTGCCCCTCTGACCTCTGTGCTTTATCCAAATCACTCTGCCTACCTGGAATGCTCTCCAATTCTTCTCCCCCTGCCCATGTATGATCATCCTTCAGTCTCTGCCTTATTGACAAGAATCTCTTACTCATTCCCTTCCTCCACATCCCATGATTTGAGGTGAAAAAATAAATTCACATTTACTAGACCCCTACCACATGCATGCCAAACACAGAATTCTACAATACCTCTATGAGATGTTTGATATCTTATACACATTTTACAAGTTTAGAAACTGAAGCTCAGAGAGACTAAATCACTCAAGTAGCAAGTATTAGAATGGGGTTATAAACCCATGACTGTGTCTGAAAATAAAATGCACCAGCACATCTGGCAACATAATTCTCTGGAACATTTCCTCTATTGTTCTATTATTTCACGGAATCTTTATACATTTCTCATGTTATTTCACTTTTCATATACTTGTATGTATTTTCCTAATTTGATGCTAAGTTTCTTCATGATAAGAGCCATACATTTAAAATTTTTTTATTCCCCATAGTTCCTAATACAAACAGATGCACAATAAATGCCTATTTATTTGATAAGATTTGTTTTACTTAGTAATTCATATAAATATTTTAAAATATCTGATTTAAAACATACAGTACCACTTTGTTCTATGTGATCCTTTTGTAAGTATATAATTTATCTCTTAGAATTTCATGATACAAAAGACTCAAACCTGAGCCAAGGCGATTGAAGATTCATATACCATCGTTTGGCTTACATTTTTGCCTGGAATCTGCTTTTACAGGAAATATATCTCTGCACTTGGGACTGGTTGACACCATAGATGCTGGTCCACGTGAACGTCCCTCCTATAATAATCGTCCAGAATGTGTGTCTTTGCAAAGGATTAGGATTAAGACTAAAAGAAAAGAAACAGAAAACAAATCTTAACTGTCAGCAAAAAAACTACTGAAATCTTCCTAGTATATTTTTGGAAGCAAGCAATGTATACCTACATAAATACAAATACATATATAAAATGTATAAAGTGATTAAGTAATATAAAAGGTAGAAATATTCCTAACTTAGGTTCAATAAAATAAAAATTGATACTTCAAGAGACTTGGAAATTTTGCATGGGATTGGGGGAAAAGTAAATGCTCTAATCATTCTGAGAATTTATATAAATTGTTCTCCATGGCCATAGGAAATTATTTAAATAAGTCTGCCATGCTGTAATCAGTGAAGAGCATGAAGCTGAAAAGAGAGAAAGAGAGGAGAGGTTCCTAAGTACACTGCAGCAATAGACATAGTACTGAAATGAACACAATATTGATGCATTTTGCATGTATAATTCCTATCCTAGCAAATGTATGTCATAGTTCTACTTTATATTCAAGCTAAAAAGATTCAGTCAATTAATGCAGTGTAAAGGTTTTCATTTTCTAAAACTACCATGTCATTATAATCATGCTCTCTTAAAATGCTATGTGAACAAACTAAATACTCATAGTTGAAAGTCATTTTATGACATTTATAAAATATTGTTACAAAGAAAACTTAACTTCCACATTTGATACAGCTTTTAATTCTTCTTAATGTATCACCTTTGAAGGAATGATTCTGTTCACCTCTGATACACAGTAGAAGCTTGAAAAATTTCTGCAAAATTTGCTTTCATGGAAACTTTCTGAAAATTATGAAATTCTGCAAATCCATTTCAAATCTCACATTTGAGATCAGTCAAGTAAAGTGCTCTGATTTATGCATATGCCAGAACTCCTATGGACAGATGAGAGCCTCTATTCCATTTTTTTAACATTTAATATCAAAGTCTAAGAGTTTCAAGGATGTTAGCCCTTTCTTCCATAGAGAAAGCAGCTACTGTATTAGCTAATAAAACTTGAGAGCCAAAAGGCAGTGAGTTATGTGGAGGAAGTAAGATAAACTGAGGTAATAGAGGAATATGTTTCAGACATAAGGAAACAAGGAACAAGATAAAACTCCAGAAGAAGAAATAAGTGACAGGGAGATAGGCAATCTACCTGAGGAAGAGTTCAGAGTAATGATCATAAAGATGATCAAAGGACTTGGGAGAAGAACAGATGCACAGAGCAAGAAGTTAGAAATTTTTAACACAGAGTTAGAAAATATAAAGAAAATCAAACAGAGTTGAAGAATACAATAGCTGAAACGAGAAATACACCAGAAGGAATCAACAGTAGACTAAATGAGGCAGAAGAACGAATCAGTGAGCTGGAAGACAGATCAGTGGAAATCACTGCTGCAAAACAGAAAAAAGAAAAAAGAATGAAAACAGTTTAAAAGACCTCTGGGACAAAATCAAGCACACTAATATTCACATTATGGGGGTCTCATAAGAAGAAGACAGAAAGGGCCTGAGCTGAAAACTTCCCTAACCTGGGAAAGGGAACAGTCACCCACATCCAGGAAGCATAGAGAGTCCCATACATGATTAACCCAAAGAGGAATACACTAAGACACATTGTAATCAAAATGACAAAAATTAAAGATAAAGAAAGAATATTAAAAGTAATAAGGGAAGAGCAACAAATAACATACAAGGGAACTCCCATAAGGTTATCAGCTGATTTTTCAGCAGAAACTCTGCACGCCAGAAGGGAGTAGCATGATATACTTAAGATAATGAAAGGGGAAAACCTACAATCAAGAATACTCTACCCAACAAGGCTTTTATTCAGATTTGATGGAGAAGTCAAAAGCTTTACAGATAAGTAAAAGCTAAAAGAATTCAGCACTACCAAACCAGCTTTACAACAAATGCTAAAGGAACTTCCCTAGCTGGAAAAGAAAAGGCCACAACTAGAAATAAGAAAATTACAAAATGAAAAAGCTCACTAGTAAAGGCAAACATACAGTAAAGGTAGGAAATCATCCACAGCTAGTAAGGAAATTAAAAGACACAAGTAGTAAAATCATCTGTATCCACAATAAGCAGTTAAGGGATACATAAAATAATTAGATAAAAAGGATAATATCAAAAACAGTAATCATGAGGGGAGGACAGTACAAATGCAGGGTATCTAAAATGCACTGAAATTAAGAGATCATCAACTTAAAACAATGACATATACATACAGACTGCTATACAAAAACCTCATGTTAACACAAATCAAAAATCTATAATAGACATACACACAAAAAAGAAAAGGGAATCCAAATATTACACTAAAGATAGTCATCAAATCACAAGAGAACAGAACAAGATAAGAAAGAGGAAAAAAGACATACAAAAAAAAATTGAAAACCATTAACAAAATGGCAATACGAACATACATATTGATCATTACCTTAAATGTAAATGGACCAAATGCTCCAAACCAAAAGACACAGACTGGCTGAATGGATACAAAAACAAGACCCGTATATTTGCTGCCTACAAGAGACTCACCTCAGATCTAAAGACACATACAGACTGAAAGTGAGGGGATAGAAAAAGGTATTCAATGCAAATGGAAGTCAAAAGAAAGTCAGGGTAGCAATACTTTTACCAGACAAAATAGACTTTAAAATAAAGACTGTTACAGGAGACAAAGAAGGACACTACATAATTATCAAAAGTTCAATCCAAGAAGATACAACAATTGTAAATACACATGCAGCCAGCACAGGAGCACTTCAATATATGAGGCAAATGTTAACAGACATAATAAAGAGAAATTGACAATAATACAACAATAGTAGGAGACTTTAACACCCCCACTTACATCAATGAACAGATCATCCAGACACAAAATCAGTAAGAAAACACAGGCCTTAAATGACACATTAGACCAGATAGACAATTGATATTTATAATGCATTCCATCCAAAAGACAAGATTTAAAATACCCAACTGGTGGTTTTGGCAATATAGAATACATATGCCAACTCTAGACCATACAGAAAAATACCAAGACAAAATCCTTCTCTTCATTTGTCTTAACCAGAGCAGATCTTTTGCCCACCATATTCTCAAGACATATTTGAATAATAAGGGATATACAATAAGGCTCTTCATTATTACTTAACGGTTGGCAACCTTCAAAGTGAGGGTCATAAAAATATCTAATCTTCTACTTTTTAGAATCTCTTATTGATGTATGAGTTATCATTTCAATGCAGCAATATGTGTACCCTTTGTATTAAGTGACAATTATCTTAAAGAAAAATGATTGGTTCCACATCCTCTCCCCTCAACCTAGCTGATTAGGAAAAGATTTGTGATTAATCAAGGTCTCCCAAGTGGCCACTGGTTGTTGCTGCTTCTTAGTTTCCATTCCCCTCTCTTCTGGTAGCAGTAATCTAGGTTTGCCTTGGGGGAACTACCACTTCTTTATTAAATAGCCTAGACAGCGGTCAGTCAAAATGTTCTGCTGTGCCCTAGCTAAAGGATGGAATCATGCCAAAGCTGGGCCAACTGGGTCTGAATCCTGAGGTAAAAGGGAAAATAATACATATATATTGAGAACAGCTGAAGTTGATTCATTGCAAGTTAACACATTGACCCTGTCCAATTTCTGAAAAATTTCTTCTCAAACATTAGCACCTATTTTCAGAAAACCAAGAAGAGAGCCACCAAGTGCAAAGTGATTTTCCTTTCCTCTTGCCAGTGATTTCAGCTTGCCTGTCTCAAAGCAGGGCTGCTTAAAGAGAGAATGAGCTGGTCCATGCCAATGTGAGCCCTCTCTGCACACTGAACGTGATGTATAAGGACGAAGCTATTGATCCAAAAGAGAAAGTGTTTTTAAATATTCTTTTAAATTGTGTGGTATATTTGTGATGGAATATCCAGTTTCTCCATTAGTCTTTAGGAAAACCGAAAGGATTTGTAAGACATGTTACATCATCTGCTATACTGACACATGAGGCATCAGCAATAACCTTTCTAGTCAATTTTCTAGAAATAATATTCAGTATTACATAATGTAGATTATAAATTTACACACACATATATATACATATATACAATATATATTTAGTATTAATACTAATACTGTATATATTTAGTATTAATCATAAAATGCTATATATTGCCAGGGCAATACTAAAAGAGAAATTCTCCAGACTACTTGAACCAAAGAACTGTCAAAATGGAATCACTTTGAGCATTTTTCTCTTAAGAGGTTTCCTTTTCTTATCTCTCTACTGTATCTTTTCTTAACTCCCTACCCCATTTTTCAACCTATTCCAGACTTTAATATCTGGAAGAAAATACTCTTTTGCTATCAATCCCTTCTCAGAAGGAAGCACTATCCTCTATACCATGTAACTAAGTATTTCGTGACTGTTGTAACCCCTTAAAGACCTGGTGAAAACTCCTTACACATTTACTTGCCAGCTTCAAATTTTTGTACCACATCTTTAGTGGTTTGTTTGTTTTGTAATGTAAATTTACTATTTCAGTAAAGAGGTTATTTTTACAGAAAAAGCAAAAGGAATGTTCTAGTAACCAAGAAGTAAATAGCAACTTACTTCCAGAAGTTTAATCTTCCACCATTATAGGCATCATTTAGAATAGTGCTAATTCCACCTTGAATCAGTGCAGCCTGTATAATCACAGATGCAAATCCGGCCACCATGATCCCAACTTGAAAAACGTCCGTCCAGATAACCGCTTTAAGACCACCCTTTGAGAGGAAAATGTATTAGGATTAATGCTTCTACTAGACATTATTAAG
Organism: Camelus bactrianus; assembly: GCF_048773025.1. Lineage (NCBI taxonomy): Eukaryota > Metazoa > Chordata > Mammalia > Artiodactyla > Camelidae > Camelus > Camelus bactrianus. The sequence goes on along the minus strand of NC_133550.1, from coordinate 34,836,031 downwards.
CATCTACATGCTTATACACTATGCTAGACAAAGATAAGGAAAACATGGATCTTGGCCATGAAGTGCACCCAAGGAGACATTCAGGAAAGCAATACTTGGACAAAACTTTCAAACATAAGCAGAGTTCAAGATGGAAGGTCCTCCCAGCAGAGAAAAGAGCATGGGCAAGAGCACAGGGAGGTCAAAATACATGGCATGTTGAGTGTGGCTAGATAGATATATATATATATTTTGGAGTGAAGTGGAGTGGTGTGGGGATACTGTTCGGAAGAAAATTCAGAGTCAAATTGCAAATGGCAATATCATAGATTTCTCCCACAGGCAGGGCTGATATTCACTCAGTATGCACATAGCAGTTGTTTAAAAACTAAAATTGTTTTGTACTAGCCACTGTCACAGACTTCCCAAGTGTCCCCCACCAGTCCCTCTGACCTTGGCTGAACCAGCCCCTCCCTGAGGACTTTGTCTTCTAAAAGATCCCTCAACTAAAGGATGATGACCCAGAATATTAGGAATTGCATAAGACTTGCACCACTACCAAGGATGAGCATCCGTGACAATTATCAGTGCCTATGCCATACTGGTTCTTGCATGCTTTGACTGTCGCTCATCTCAGGCTTCTAAGCAAAGGGATAATATGAGCACAGCTATCACATGGCAACAGTAAGGGAGAATTAGGAGACAAAAATTAGGGAGCCCTGCATGGTTCAGGTGAAAGAAAAAAAATTCAGTTATGACCAATGTTCTACAAAGGATCAAATTTAACCTGGACCGAATATTTCTTACAAAAATGTTATACTATGTGAGGTAGGAGAGTAGGTATGAACAACCCAGATTGCAGCACATGACTACTGAAATCTTCAATTTTGCAAAACAAGGAGAAATAATGTGCTTGACGTACCAGCGTGCAGTAGAATGTGCAGACCACCCCTGTAGCCACCACTGCACCCCACAGATCAAATCCTGTGGCTGTAGAAGAGAAAAATGCATATATAACTAAGAAACAAACATATACAGTAAAAATATTTCTCAAAAAATCATTAGGAGGGAGCTATATTGTTTATTGGGCACCTACTTCTATACCCACTCTCCTAAAACTAGGTCCAAATCTCAAAAAATGTACAAAATACTGGAGTCAGAAATTGACACAACATTGTAAACTGACTATACTTCAATAAAAATATTAAAATTTTATTTGATGAGTTAAATAGACATGGATTCTACCCTTAGATACCACACATGATCCAATCTTGGCTAAATCAAATACATGAAAAAGCACCTGTATTATAATTAAGCTAAGACACTCCCTTGATATTGTAAAGTGGTTATCCAGACTGAATGGGGTTGTAGGATATTTGTCATCAAGGTTCAAATAAACACACTATTCTATTGGTCTTTGAAAGACAAGTTGTGTGTGTTACTAAAATGAGACCAAGTTATAGAAAAGTCTATATAATTTATTACCATTTACCTAAGAGGTGGAGGGGCATATTATTTTTAATGGAAAGATAACAACTCTATGTCCGCAGATTTGATAATCTAGATGAAATGAACCACTTTCTTGAAAGACACAATCTGCCAAAATTTACACAGGAAGAAACAGAAGATCTGAATAGGCCTGTATCTTTTAAATAAATTGAATAAATAGAAAGGCTCCCAAAACAGAAAGGCTCAGGCCCAGAGGGGTTCACTGGTGAATTCTACTGAATATTTAAGGAAGAAATTATACCAATGCTCTAAAATCTTCTTCAGAGGATAGAAGCAGAGGGAATACTTTATAGATCATTCCATGAGGCCAGCATTACTTTAATACCAAAACCAGAAAAACATATTACAAGAAAAGAAAACTACAGACCAATATCTCTCAGAAACATAGATGCAAGGATCCTCAACAAAATATTAGCAAATTGAATTTTATAAGTATAAAAATAATTATATGCCACAATCAAGTGGGATTTCTTGCAGGTATGTAAGGCTGGTTCAAAGAGTTTAAACGTCAATTAATGGAATCCATCACATCAACAGACTGAAAAAAGAAAAATCACATTATCATATTAATAGAGGAAGAAACAGTACTTGACAAAATCCAACACCCATTCATGATAAAAACTCTCAGTATACTCGAAACAGAGGGGAACATTCTCAACCTGATAAAGATAATCTACCAAAAACTTACAGCTAACATCATACTTAATAGTGAGACACTTGAAACTTTTCCACTAAGATAAGGTATAAATCAAGGAAGGAAGAAATAAAACTCTTTTTGTTCACAGATAACACGATCAACTTTATAGAAAGTCTAAAATAATTGACAAAAAAAATCTCCTGGTTCTAATAAATGATTATAGCAAGGTTGCAGGATAGAGGTTAATATACAAAAGTCAGTTGCTTTCCTTATACCAACAATGAACAACTGGAATTAGAAATTAAAAACACATTAACATTTACATTAGCACCCCCCAAAATGAAATACTTAGCTATAAATCTAACAAAATGTATACAAGATCTACATGAGGAAAACTATCAAACTCTGATGAATGTAATGAAAGAACTGAATAAATGGAGAGATATTCCATGTTTATGAATAGGAAGACTCAATACTGTCAAGATGTCAGTTCTTCCCAATTTAACCTATAGATTCAAGGCAATCCCAATCAAAATTACAGCAAGTTATTTTGTGGATAATGACAAACTGTGTAGAACTGACAAACTGATTGTCAAGTTTATATGGAGAGGCAAAAGACTGAATACTCTATACAGTATTTTTTCATTGAAGTATAGTCAGTTTACAATATTGTGTCAATTTCTGGTGTACAACATAACGTTTCAGTCATACATATACATACATGTATTCATTTTCATATTCTTTTTCATTATAGGTTACTACAAGATATTGAATATAGTTTACTGTGCTACATAGCATAAACTTGTTGTTTACCTATTTTATTTGTTTTAATCTTAATTTTTTTAATGAAGTATAGTCAGTTTATAATGTTGTATCAATTTCTGGTATACAGCACAATACTTCAGTCATACATGAACATATATATATTCATTTTCATATTCTTTTTCACCAAGATATTGAATATAATTCCCTATGCTGTACAGTATGAATTTGTTGTTCATCTATTTTATATATATTATTTAGTATCTGTAAATCTGGAACTCCCAATTTATTCCTTCCCACTACCTTCCTTCCCTGATAACCATAAGTTTGTTTTCTATATCTGTGAGTCTGTTTCTGTTTTGTAAATAAGTTCATTTGTCTTTTTTTTTATATTCCACATATAAGTGATATCATATGGTATTTTTCTTTCTCTTTCTGGCTTACTTAGAATGACGATCTCCAGGTCCATCCATGTTGCTGCAAATGGCATTATTTTATTCTTTTTTTACAGCTGAGTAGTATTCCACTGTATAAATATACTACAGCTTCTTTATCCAGTCATCTGTCGATGGACATTTAGATTGTTTCCATGTCTTGGCTATTGTAAATAGTGCTGCTGTGAACACTGGGGTGCATGTATCTTTTTGAATTAAAGTTCCCTCTGGATATATGCCCAGGAGTGGGATTGCTGGATCACATGGTAAGTCTATTTTCAGTCTTTTGAGGAATGTCCGTACTGTTTTCCATAATGGCTGCACCAATCTACATTCCTGCCAACAGTGTAGGAGGGTTCTCTTTTCTCCACACCCTTTCTCTAGCAATTTATTGTTTGTCAGCAAAATATTTAAGGAGAAGAACAAAGCTGAAGGACTGACTGTATCTAACTTCAAGACTTTCTATAAAGCTACAGTAATCAGGAGAGTATGGTATTGGTAAAACAAAACAAAACAAAAAACCAGACAAATAGAATATAGATCAATGGGACAGAATAGAGAAACTAGAAATAGACTTCCATAAATATGGTCAACTCATCTTTGGCAAAGGAGTAGAAGCAATACAATGGACAGAGACAGTCTCTTCAACAAATGGTGCTGGAACAACTGGACATCCACATGCAAAAAAAATGAATCTAGACACAGACCTTACACCCTTCACCAAAATTAAATCATGATAGCTCATAGGCCTAAATGTAAAACACAAAACTATTCAACTTTAGAGGATAACATAGGAGAAAACCAAGACTTCTTAGGTATAATGATGCTTTTTTAGATAAATCATCAAAGACACAATCTATGAAAGAAATAATTGATTAGCTGGGCACCATTAAAATTAAAAACATATGCTCTGTGAAAGACAACAGCAAGGAATTAGAAGACAAGCCATAGACTGAAAGAAAAGTTTGCAAAGGACACATCTGATAAAGGACTGCTATCCAAATTACACACATACACACAACTCAAAACTCAACAATAAGAAAACAAACAATCTGATTTTAAAATGCGCCAATGATCTTAACAGACTCCTTATAAAAGAAGATATATAGATGGCAAATAAGCACATGAAAAAATGCTCCACATCATATGTCAGCAGGAAATGCAAATTAAAACAACAGTGAGATACCACTAGACACTTATTAGAATGGCCAAAATTTGGAACACTGACAACACCAAATGCTGACAAGGATTGAGAATGCAAAATGGTAACAGCCATTTTGGAAGACAGTTTGATGGTTTTTTACATACTCTTATCATATAATCCAACAATTGTGCTCCTTGATATTTACTCAAAAGAGCTGAAAACTGTATGAAACTGTATGAAATAGTCTCCCCAAAAAGTTGAAATGAAGTCTGAGAAAGCTTCTAGATCTAGTTCACAAGAAATACAGAGGACTGGAGAACATTAAATGACCCCATGGTGATGCAATCAGTAAAACCAAGAGCCTGGAAAATTAACCAACTGAACCTTTGACATTTGTAGAATATTATCCCCAACAACTACACAATACACATTCTTTACTATAAAAGTATACGGAATGTTCAGCAAGATAGACCGTATCTGGGCCATAAAACAAATCTCAACATATTTCAAAGAATTATCGTAATAGGTCTCTGACCAAAGCAGTATCAATTTAGAAATTAGTAAAAAAAAAAAAAAAAAAAAAAAAAAGTTTGAAAATCATTAAATATTTGAAAATTATGTAACATGCTTTTAAATAACCTGAGGGTAAAAGAAATCACAAGGGAAAAATTAGAAAATATTTTAACTGAATGATAATAAAAACACAATGTCCCAGAATCTGTGGGATGCAGATGAAGCAATACTCACAGAAAAACTTATAACTTTAAGTGTTTCTATTATAAAATAGGAAAGATTTAAAATCAATGATCTAAGTTTCTACCTTAAAAAGCTAGAAAATTTAAGCCCAAAGTATTAAGAAGAAAAGGAAACAATAAACATAATAGCACAAATTAATGAAACAGAAAGCAAACAAAATCCACAGAGCCAAAAACTGGTCAAAAAAGGACTAGCAAGATACATCAAGAAAAAAAAAACACAGAAAATATATCAATATTAGATATAATAAGAAGGGATGGCACTATAGATACCACAAATGTCAAAAAGATAACAAGAGGACACTTTAAACAATTTTATGCCAATGAATTTGACAAATTAGATAAAATGAATTAATCCTAAAAGACACAGTTGACCAAAACTGACTCAGTAAGAACTAGAAAATATTAATAATTCTATTAAAGAAACTGAATCCATAAACCAAAACCTTTTTATAAAAACAAACAAACATCAGGCCAGATGCCTTCATTACGAATTCTTTGAAGCATTTAGGAAAGAAATAGACAGTTTTATATAAACTCGTTCAGAAAATAGAGGAAGGAACACTTCCCAAATCATATAAAGCCAGTATAACCGATATAAAAATCCTGACAAAGGAAAAGTAAATTTCAGACCAATATTCCTCATAAACTGTAAAAATCCTAGACAAAATATTAGCCAATCAAATGCAGCAATATATAAAAAGGTTATGACCAAGTGAGGTTTATCCCAAGAATGAAAATTGGTTTATATATAATTTCCCACATTAACAGTAAAGTAAGGCAAAAAAGAGAGAAAAAACATATAGATAGACAAAGAAGTAGTAAAACTGTCTCTATTCATAAACAACATGAAACTCCTAAGGGATCTGCCAAAAGCTTACTTGAATTAGTGAATATATTGAGCAAGTTCTCAGGCTAGATGATCAACATATAAAAGCCAATTATACTTTTATACACTTGCAAATGATGAATAATTAGAAAATGATATAATAAAACAATACTATTTGCAACAGCACCAAAAACATCAACTACCTAGAAATAAATCTAAGAAATATGTACAAGACTTCAACATCAAAAACTGAAAAACATTACTGAGAGTAATTGTAAAAGGCCTATGTAAATGGATAAATATACCATGTAATGGACTGGAAGAATATTTGCTTTTGTAAAGTGTCAGTTCAAGTCTTTTTTTTCTAGGTTATTAGTCTTTTTGTATTCATTTTATTATTCCATGAAACAGTAAGTTCAACATCAACAGTCATTAGCAAAATGCAAATTAAAACCACAAAAGATAATAGATCCTACAACTAGAATGGCTACAGTTGAAAAGAAAAATATAAAATGTTGACAAGGATATGGAATAACTAGAATTCTCATACACTGTAGGATAGGATGGGCATGCAAAATGGTATAACCACTTAGAAAAGCTATTTGGCAGTTCTCTTAAATTTTACATGTGCATCTACCCTGTGCTAGGTCAGAAAAGGTATTTACACTGGTTCCAGGTATTCATCCCCTAAAAATGAAAATGTGTCAAAAAGGAAAGCAAGACAAAACAAAACCTGTACAAGAATAGTCTTAGCAGCCTTAATGCAAAATAGCCTATAACTGGAAAAAGCATCCATCAACAACAGAATGGATAAAAGATTTTGGTAGATGTATATGATAAAATTCTAGCAATAGAAAAAAAAATGGACTACTGATACATGCAGCAACATGAATGAATGTTTCAAAAACATTTTTTTGAGCAAAAGAAACCAGATGCAAAAAGGCACTATATAATTCCATTTATATAAAATCCAAGAACAGGGAAAACTAATTTATGGTGATAAAATCAGACACTGACTGCTTGGAGATTTATTAGAAAGAAGCACAAAAAACTTTTTCTTTCTGGGATTTGATGATGGAAATACTCTATATCAAGATGGGTCGTGGTCACACAAGTATACAAAATTTTCAAAACTCATCCAACTATACACTTAGGTACAGTGAATTTTATAATATACAAGTTATATCTCAATAAAAATGTGGTTTTTATTTTAAAATGCAAGAAAGAGAAACAAGACAAACGAACTAATAACAATTACATAAACTTATTTGGGTCCTGATTCTGACAGACACTGAAAAAAAATCAGGGAAATCTGAACACTGACGTCATATTGATGACATTAAGGAACTAAAGTTTTAGAAATGATGAAGGTAAAGTTGTGTTTAAAAAAGCACATCCTGGTAAAAACTTGCAGTTATAGAATACATTAGTTACGGGAATATAATGTACAGCATGGTTAATAGTACTATATTGCATATTTTTAAATTTGCTAAGAGAGTAAATCTTAAAAGCTCTCATCACAAGAAAAAAATTGTAACTATGTATGATGATGGATGTTCACTAGACTTATTGTGGTGATCATTTTGCAATATATACAAATATTGAACATTACGGTATCCCTGAAACTAATGTTTTATGTTAATTATACCTCAATAAAAAAAACACATGCTTACTCTAAAAGACGTATTGAATTCAGATGAAATGATGAAATATCTCAGATTTACAGAAAAATAATCTAGTGAGGGAAACAGGGAGTGAATTAAGCCAAGAATTGATAATTATTAGTGTAGAGTTAGCAGTACACTGAGGTTCAATATACTATTCTATTTTAGCATGTTTTAAGTTTTCCATAATTAAACAAAAGTTTTAAAAATTTGTACCTAAAGAATGTTAAATTCCAATTCCGCCAAATGAGTTTCTATTGAGCATCCGTTGTACACCAAGTACCCTGTCTATGCCTGTGCCTGCTGCCTTGGTACAGTAGGATGGACAACTGATGTTCAAGTAGTCAAAATGCCATTTCTCAGATCCTAGTTTACTCCTAAGGAGTGGCTCAACATACTGATGAAAACAGAGTCCTTGATTTCTTCACAGATTGAAGTCAGTGCTTTCTTATTCCCCAAACTGTACTTTAAAACCCTCAAGCCAACATCTTTAATTACACTTAAAGCCAACAGGTAACCTATGCAGTATATAGCTCATATCTTTACATATGAAGTGATCCATTCATGATGCTGGTAATACTAATATGGAACATGCCCGACATTCAGAATTCAAGGGCACACTCTGTAATGATACTGTTGCACTTGATAAATGTAGGCAACAACTATTATCTACATACCATGAAATCAAGAATGTGGAGTTAGCCTGGGTTTTCCATTTTCTATTAACTTAGGGAACTGCACCACATTCTTCCCATCACAGAGTCCACTTGTCCATTTTACAAGGAAGTGTTAGAGATAAAGTCACTTCTGACTGATAAGAATTCAAAGGATGTAGTGTTTCCCTGAAGCCTTTTGAGAGTATGACTAACACACACCTTTGCCTCAATAAACAATCTCTGTCTCACTGCTATTATCTATCCAAATCGAGGAGAGTAACTTGTTGATCAGCACAGCCTTCACACATTTGTTTATAAGGATACTATAGCCATCTGTCACTTTTGTCACTAGGAGCAATCTGATATTTCAAACCTCACAGATTTCTTTTTCTTGTATTTTGGCCACAGTAGAAATGGGGAAAAGAAAAGCTTCTCTCCCTGCCAAATTTTACAATGAGACTGAGCCAAGGCTGAATTAACACAGAAGCCTCTTGGAGATGGGTTCCAGGTTACAGCCACAAAGGGAGGAAGTGCAGTCATTTGTGATTGAGACTATAGGGGGCATCTGTTCTGAAGGAATGGAGAATGGCTGGTTGCCACATCCCAGAGAAACAATGACCAGTGAGTGAAGTCCACCCTTCTACTTACTAACCTACAGACCTTTTGGAGCTATCGATCCAGGAACCCAAAGAAGCTGCTAGTGTAGACACTGAGCCTACCGCGCCCCCCTCAAGCTGATACAGGTTACTGGAAGCATTCTTCTACCTCCTTATCTCCCCAAAGAGAGAATAAGATAAGAGTAAGCTCTATTAAAAATGAACCCCCAAATGTGAGTGACACATTGGTAACTCTAAAATTTACCTTGATTCAAAGCCAGGGCAGGGGCATAAATAACGATTCCAGTATACAGAATCTAGTGGGAAGAAAGAAAATCAAATAAGTGGTATGAATTATAAAATGAAATTTTTTTTTATAAATTTGATTATGAATTAAAACAGCAGCTTCAATACACTTAACAAAATTTGCCTGTAACTTGAAAAATGTTATTTAAGTGAAGTTGACTCTCCTTTTCCACTTATGGGGTGATCATAGGTTACAAAAACCTTTTATGACCAATTTTGTGTAAAAATATGGACTTTTAATGCAATGCATAGTGTGGATAGTCACTGATCCATCAATTCAAGCTTGAAATACATTTTTCTAGATCTAAAAACATTAGAAAGAATATAAATTTAAAAGTGGACAATCCCTCATTCATATGCTTTCAAATTATTGTTAATCATTGCAGAAATAACTGGGAAAACAGTGAAAAAAATTTGGAAACTGGTTTTTAAAAGTTTGCACGCCTACTAATTAAAAGTGCAATTTTGCCCTAAAATCTCCTGAAAGCCAATGAAAACTCTATTCCATCTTTTTAATATTATTTTACCATTTTTCATTCATACATTTAACAAATATTTATTAATCTGGGGTACAATAGTTAGTAAGACAAACATGGTCTTTTTTCTCAGAATATCATTTTCACTGCACTTAACCTTTCTAATGTATCACACAGAAGCTAGATCTATGACTACTCTACAAAGCATATTATGAAAAGACATATGTTGTATTTGAATGTTTGATTAAATTACATGGGAGATCTCTGGAAGTAAGTCCTTCAAACAGCAGATCTTAAAGCTCCCCTCTTTTTGCAAGAATGAACAAGCTTCCCACAGTCATTATTCTGTCCAAGTTAAAGATTCGAAAATGTGAACACAGGTCGCCTTCCTACCACTTGTGCCACTTTTTTATTGGCGTTTCTAACAATAATCCAAAGAGGGTCTGAACTGTTGAATGCAAGCTACCAGCCTCAGCTCTGTGTCAGAATCTCTCTCTACCAGACCCCAAAGGGCTTTTTCCTTTTACACTGCAAGTATTAAGGACTGATATAATTTAAGCTATGTAATTTATAAAGATATAAAATGCAGTTGAGTTAAATAACTTACAAAGGCACTCTTTCATGCTGCAGCGAATGCTTGGGTAGCTTTTGATTGGAGAAACAGAATTCTAAATAGGGATGAGAATGAAAACTCCTTCCTCTAACTCCATTATCAAACTCATCCCTAAAGCACTTAGCTGCCAAATGTCAGATATCAATCACGTGACAATGATCGTGCCAAGCTTCCAGCAGTCTGGCTGAAGAGTGGGAAGCAGTCTTTGTCACTGATTGCTTGGCAAATCTTTGCTTTCCATTTGTGCCAAACAGTGAATGTATACTTGCATATTCTTGAATCACTGGATTATATACTTGGCTTTAAAAACTCCTCCAGAGTGCTTGGTTCTGTTGTTGTACACTCAGCAACTGCTTCAATTGAGTCTTATGGTACAATTTTTTTAAAGACAGCACAGATTCATTTTTTTTAAGTATGCTTTCAAACAAAGAAAATTATTTCCTAATGTCTTCCTATTTCAATTAATTTTTTCAAACCTATTCCTCAACAAGTTGCAAAAATACTATGAAACATACAAATTGCTTTCCCTTTATTACAATTCCTACTATCAGCTACTATAGTTCCTTCAAATATCTCTGTCATCTCAGTAATGCCCTTATGGTTGCTTTGGTGGGGACAGAGGGAGGTGTAATAGGGAAAAGCATATTTTCCTAAAGCAACAAACTGTTGCTTGATCAGTAAAATATTCAGTGTTCACTTAAATCACTGTTTTCCTGGGAAGTAATTAATTTGCTAAAACAGTGTTTAATGATCTTAAGGATTAATGCTACGTAGTGACAAGCGTTTTTCCTTTTTTGTTTCCTCCTATTTTCAATATCTCTTTTTATATCTTTCATGTATTTACCAAATAAGCTTGGCCCAGATGCCTTGTTTAAAAACATTTTAGATGAAAAAAGATAAAATAATTGAACTGAAAGCTACTTACTGTTAGAACAATGAAGAGGAATGTTCCACAGAGACGAACATATTTGTTAAATCGAAGTTCTAAATACTGTTTCCAAAAAAGGAAAAAATGGTTAATACATGAAACCTCTGGACACTTTTTAAAAATCAGCAGCTTAAGAAGTAAAGGAGTTAGAAATTTAAAGCAACTTCATAACTAATTTGTACTCTGCATTTCTATTTTATTATTATTTTTAATTACATGTAGCAAAATTTTTGTTTTAGAAAATTTGTTTTGTACTCTGATTTAGAGTGCAGTTCAGTGGATTTTAACACAGACAGAACAGTTCCATCCTCTCCAGAAACCTCCTTCATGTCACTCTTTTGTAGTCAAACCCTCCCCCACTCCTAAACCTTTGTAATCACCAAGTTTTGCCTTTTCTAGAATGTCATACAGATGGAATTATATTCTGCATTTTTATAGTGAGCAGCATTGTCCTCCCCTTTCTCTTGGTATCTACTCAATACATTTCCCTTGATTCACTTAGGGAATCAACCCTTTCCCACTTCAGGCTATTGTGATGGAATCGTCAATCAAGGCGCTCTGCCTCTTCTGACCAAAGGCTGGTCACATGACCCAAGTTCAATCAATCAGATTCTCTTCTCAATGGCGATTTGAATCTTAGAGGCAAGAGACAGAGACAGAAAATGATTGGAGCAGAAGCAGACGATCCTGACAGGGTGGCCTGAAGAGACTGCCCTGGCTTCTGTTCTTTTTACAGTCTGTTTGCTCAGCTTTTCCCTCTATTCTATGAGCTATCCCCACATCCTTTCAATAAAAATGTTTAACTTAAATCAGCTCAAGTCAGTTCCTGTTCAGAGCCAACCTTGACATCTGTGGTATCTTACGATATACAGGCAGACCTCGGTTTATTGCATGTCACTTTACTGTGTCTCACAGAACCTGTGTTTTTTACAAACTGAAGGTATGTGGCAGCCTTGCATTGGGCAAGTCTATTGGCACCATTTTTCCAACAGCATTTGCTATTTCATGTCTGTGTGTCATATTTTAGTAATTCTCACAATATTTCAAATTTTTTCATTATCATTATATTTGTTATGTTGATCTGTGATCAGTGATCTTTGATGTTACTATTGCAAAAAGATGATGACTCGCTGAAGGTTCAGAAGATGGTTAGCATTTTTTAGCAATAAGGTAATTCTTTAATTAAAGTATGTATATTGTTTTATAGACATAAAGCTATTGTACACTTAATAGACTACAGCATGGTGTAAACATAACTCTTATATGCACTGGGAAACCAAAAAAATTCATGTGACTCGTTTTATTGCAATATTCACTTGACTGCAGTGGTCTGGAATCAAACTCGCAATATCTCCGAGGTAGGTCAGTAGGGTGCTAATCTCCCATTTTATATATCATAATGTATTACAGAGTTAGAATCCTAGGATTTCAGAGCTGGAAGGAAGCTAGGGTCCAAGACATTCTTTAACTTAGATATTATTAGTACACATAGAATTTTAAGGCTGACAATAGTCTTTTTATCTAGCAGAAAAAAAGAGGAAGTAAAAACTGACATTAGGTAAATATCTTTTCAGAGGAAAAGATACCAGATATTTTTGCTTCATAATCCAGCTAACTTACAGAGTATTTGCTGGATGCACTATCCTCCCAACAACTCCATGAGGCAGTTACTATGCATAAGCGCATGTTAAAGACCAGGGCACTGGGGTTCAGAGATTACACCAAGGTTGCAAGCTAGTAACTGTTAGAGGAACAATGCAAATCTAGAACTATCTGATGTCAAAATCTGTGCATGCAACCGCTATGTTATTTGAAATAACAAGTGAACTAACCACATGGCTAAGATTCATCCAGTGTGAATGAGTGGCACTGACACACAGCGAGACCTCCCAAAATAAATGGTGAGTAAAAAGCATACAGTGCAGAGCACTGGGGGAAGAGTTGCAGTCCTTGTTCCAGCCTCATTCCTGACTTCACGGTCTTGGGGCAGTCACTCAAAATCTCAATTTCCTCCTTCTGACAATGTGGCTCACAGTAATAATTCTTTCCCCTCTTACTTTGCAGGGTTTTGGACACTACCAAATGATGGAAATGGATGCGGAAATGTTGTAAACTGTTCACTTAAAAGTAAGACATTAAGAAGCTGGTATCCAAATCCCCATTAGGCCTTGAGATTTTGAATCTCAGTGAATAACATGTGTCAAAATCATCCAAGTATATTTTAGAAGACTTTTCAGAAGACCCAAGAAGTGTCTTGAAGCCTGGAAACAGGACACTGTTTTTTCTTCCAAGTTGTTTTAGTAAAATTATTAAAAATAAATATACATAAATTGCTAGAAAAGGTCTTTTCTAGGCACATGCATCCAAATTGCTGGAGACTAAAGAAAACTGCAGAGAAAAATGTGATGGAGGCAAGAAATCAACAAGTTGAACCAAATATATATATATATATATATATATATATATATATATATATATATATATGTATGTATGTATTTCCCTCCTCACATAAGGCTAACTCAAGACAGAACCAAGAAGTTCTATCACATCTCAATGTTGACTGAAAAAAGTGCACAACCTAAAAGTTGAGACTTATGTTTTACTGCAAAGCCTAACTGAGGACTATGGCCCAGGATGGCAGGCTCTGGGACAGCTCTGTGGGACTGTTCCAAAGAGGTAAGAAAGGAGCCAGGATATATAGCAGTATTTGCTGAAAACAAACACATACATGTAGTTGAACATCAAAAGATTACCGCTAATCACAAAAAACAGATCCCAAGTTAGTGATTTTAACGCTTTTCTATGCATGGGAAGATGCAAGGCTCTGGGCTTATTGAAATCATTCCTTTCATAAACATCTTAACTACTTAGCATCAGTACCCTGCTTTTCTCCTTCCTAAATTCCTCTGAGGGCGCACCATGGGGGGTGGCTGCAGTGGTTGATAATTTTCTGGCTACAACATTCTTTGTTTACTGAAATGGCAGGGACATTCTTTGTCCACATCACTGGGCTGCTAAGCAATATCTGAAGACTAAGTCACTGATCAATAAGCTCAGAGAAAAGCTCTAGGATTTCTAGACAAAACTACAGTATAACAGTAGGTGCCCATGTAACTGAGCAGGACCCAATGGACTTTCCCGGGACAGACCCCTGCCCCCAAGTCCTCTGTCTGCCTCTTGTTCGTAGAAAAGCTGTCATCCCCCAGGCCTTCCCTGAGTCACAAAAGCCTGGCTCAAAAATTAATGATTGAAAGGCTGTGACCTTGTAGAGACAAATGTAGCAGTTGGGCCAGGAAAACTGGTAACAATTTAAACAGTAAATCAGCCATATGGCAGTCACAGAGCCTCTGGTTCCTCCCAAAGTACCTTGATAACAGTATCTGATACACATTTCCCGAGTTGTTTTCAAGATGCTAAAACTCCCACCAAATGGAAGAAGTTAGATACCTGATGACCATAAGCAGGTGGCCCCACACCTACTGGAGCCTGAGGATGGATAATGTTAACCCCTGTGACACTGTCCTGTTTCCTCACCATCAACCAATCCCAGAATGATGCACAAGCTTATCATATACCCTGTGACCCTCTTATCCCTCAAACTGCCTTTAAAAACGCTCCACTAAAATCCATTGGGGAGTTCAGGTTTTTTGAGCATCATCTTCCCCCGACTCCTTGTCTGGCACCTTTACAACAAACGCTGCACCTTCCTTCACCACAACCTGGTGTCAGTAGATTGATTTTACTGTCCACAGGCGAGCAGGACAAGGTTTGGATCCGGTAATACCTATGGTCAGACAAGATCTCTCATAGTCCTCAGTGCTTTGAATAACTTAGGAATGCTAAGACTTCTACTGAATTAAAAAAAAAAAAAAAAAGAAGAAGAGTCTGGGCAACTTAGTTCAAACACATAGATTTTGCTGGATACAGAAAGATCCTCAAGAAAGAAGCTGTGAATGAAATTGGATTCCTGTGTGATATTTCTTATCTGTGGGCATGCGCGTTGCTAAACACCTATCAGGACTATACCTTGAAGGCAATAATGGTAATAAATAGATATCAAAAATGCTTCTGAACAGCTAATTGTAGCTAACAAACTATAACTAGGGAGAGATTCCATACATGAGTAAGTAGACCAGGGTACCTCAATGCTGGGATTCTTACTCTGTAGAGTTGGTTCTACCTCTCAGGATAAAACAAACAAAAAATTCCTCAAGAAAGTGTTTTCCATGACCCACCATCAGGGACATGGCATGTTACCTAATTTCTCTGTCCCCAGTTGCCTGGCATCCACTGGTCATAGACAACTCCAGTGTGCCCACCACTCCACATGTCCTGCATGTGTTCTAAGCTCTGCTCGGGTTATAATTCCCCAGACCCTTCAGAAGCAGTCAGTATGCACCACTGCACAGCCTCAGGCACGTGTTCACTTTGCTTCACACTCTCTTGTGTAGCTTAGCTTCTTAATCCGAGTCTCTTTGTCTGCAAAGTGGGGCTCTCACAGTATCTCCTTTATCAGGGTGATTTTGAGTATTGAGCCAGATAATGCATGTAAAACAGGCAGCCCAGTGCCCAGCCTGTATTAAGCATTCAGTAAACATTAGCCTTTTGCCATTTTTAGCTGGAACCCTGCTAACTTAGCCTCCACCACTGGAAACTTGTGGAAAATCAGTTTCTGGCTGAGTTAATGTTGCTGCCCCGAAGAGGTATGGGTCAGTGATTATGTGTGAAGCATTCATCTATGGAGACTGAAGTCCTCTTGCCAGGGTCTTCAAAAGGTTTCTGGGTTTTGGAGTTGGTTAACTGCAGATCAGAGCTCACAGACTCAAATGCCTACAGATCTCATCTGGTAAAATACACAAGTGGATGGACCAGGTGTTCATTTATTAATGGGCTGAAATATTTCTCATGTCCACTAAGAGGTATGTTCTCTCATATCACCTCAAAACAGGAACTCCCTTCTCCCCTGTCCATTTTCCCTTCTGAATTTTTGATAAAAAGCTGAATGCAGATAGATCTGTCTATCATCAGAAAGCAACCATGCAGATACAATGAGGAGGCCTCAACACAGAAATTAAGAGGGAGTGAGAGCAATGGCTATAAACTGGGGTTCTTATGGCCACAGGGACTATGAGCCCAGTGTCACCAGTCTTCTAAGTTTCAAAAGAACCCAGAATCTGGAATTTTACTTGATTTCCCATCATTACTAAATGCTAAATAAACTTTTTTCAAAACACTATAAGGGTTAAAAAAAAAAAAAAAGGAACTAAGACTGTGTTTAGTTTAGGGCAGTCAATATGGAACCTTTGAGCAAAATACAGAAATTCCATCCTGCTCACTTCTGGGGTAATGACTAAACTTTCCCAAACACAGTGACCAGAGTGCAAAGAAGGCAATGCTGCCCGAGGGCCACCTCACCCTGCAAGACATCACTAAAGCCCAGGCAATTTGTCACCAACACTTGTGCCATTGGGGCTCCGTCCCCAGCACCAGTTGAACCAGCCTCACTAAGAAACCACCTTCCAGTGCCTCTGGGTTGGGGCAAATACTACATAATTTCAAGGACAAAGCTGGCTGCTGAGAATGAGGCTCTGAGCCCTCTGGATAATGGCTTATTAGAGGGAAAACTTTGCAGATTTGTTCCTGGAGCTCATGGAACTGGGCCAGACCACTCCCCTGAGCTTTTATCCTCCCCTGACACTCCCATTCAATAGCTCTTTAAACTAAACCAAACATTTGCACTATCTTTACAAAACCCTTTCCGGCAGACAACTTGAGAAAACCAGTAACCAGTGGACCTGCAACTGGAAAGACGGTTTTCCTCAACCATCTTTCTAAGAGAAAGAAGGAGAGAAGGAAGAGCTGTTTAAGAACCTTGTAGCCAAATTTCCCCAAGGATTCCAAGGTAACCACCTCTACCATCACTACCCAAATACTTACTGCCAACACTTATTCAGCACTTAACCTGTGTCAAACACTATTCTAACCGCTACATTTGCATCTCATTTAATCTTCCCAACAACCGGATGAGGTAGGTGGTGGTATTTCCATTTTGAGATGAAGAAATAGGCACAAAAGGTTAAGTAAGTCACCCCAGGTTATCCAGCTAGTTAAGTGTAGAATCTGGTCTCAGACACTGGGACAAGAGATAACAGCAGCTAAACTCAGGTGTCTGCCTCTCTGTGGAAGGTGTGTACAGAGAGGGAAGGGTGGGAAGAGAACACAGGCTTCTCCGCTATCTTGGAAAAGTGAGTGGAGCCTGATGAAGAGAGGATTCATTTCAAGAAAGAGCTGAGAGTTGAATGACATATCTGCCCCCAAGATAGTAAGTTTACAAAATATTTCCCCTTGACTTGGAACCAAAGATGTTAAAGCTGAAAGAGCCTTAGCGAGCACTTGTTCAAATAACTCAGTTTACTTTGGGAACCTCTCTTTTTCACTGAGCTCATGAGAGGAAGTCCTAGGTTTTTTCCAACCTTTATAGGACATCTTTCCCTAAAAGAGGAGGGCGGGAGAGATGATGGACTCGGAAAGGGAGAGACTTCGATGTGGTGGTGAGTCTGCCACCAGGAAAATCCCTCCAGGGGCCTGAAAAGTCCACCACCCTCTCCCCGCCTCTCCCCAGACCCCCTTCACACTTTACCTCGTAGGTGCTGGTAATTCCCAGTTTGTAGAACACCGGAAGGAAGACCTCCGCGCTGATGACCACCACAAGGAAGTAGGTGATGGCAAAGATGCTGAATATGGCCCCAAAACGGTAGACCTCAGACGGGGAGCCCAGGACGGTGACCGCCGACATGAAGCTGGCGGTGAGGGACAGCGCCACCGGCACGGCGGTCATCCTGCGGCCGCCCATCAAGAAGTCCTTGGGGGTCTGCTGGCCGCCCGCCGCGAAGGCATGGTAGATGCCGACGACGGCCGAGATGAGCAGCATCGCGGCGAACACTACGTAGTCCCACACTGCAAAGGTGCCGATGCCCCGCGGTGCCTCCATGGCCGCGCGGTCGCCGGGTCCCTGCGCGCAAACTGGCGGTCCCGCGGCGCGCAGTCGGAGCTGGAACTTTACCTGCGCGCCCGGCGCTCACTTATTCCCGGGCGCCGCGAGCGCGGCGGGCGTGGCGCCCTGGGGTAATTAGACGCGTCCGGCAGGTGTCGGTCCCCGCGGGCCCGCAGCGTCCCGCAAAGGAAAAAGGGTACGCGCCGGCGGCAGCCTCCGCGCCCCCCGCAGCCAGCAGAGCCCTGGAAGTGGGACTTCAAGACAACCCCCACACCCACGCCGCGTTGCGTTCTCACCAGGTGCCAGGCCAGGGTGGCTCGGATCGCCGAGCGCCACGGACACCTGGGCAGGTGAGAACTGGAACGTCCAGCTGCCTCTGGCGAGTCCACAGAGAGCGCTCAGAGAAAATTTTATCAAGTGGCACCCGAGGGGACGCACCATTTAAATGAGCAGGTGACCGATGGGGGAGTGTGGGTCAAAGGGCAACTGTCCCGCCTTCACTTTTAACTTTTCACTTCAACAGACCCGGGCCCTTACAGGAAGATACACATGGAGTTTTAGACTGCCTTATTTGATAAATTAATGTGCGATTTGGGTGACAGTGAGCAGTGAGCTGAACTCCCAGTCCTTAGGCAAGTAAGTGGTTATAAAGGAGAGAAATAAGTCTGCTATTGGTTGCCTGTGTTTGCATTCAATAAACAATTTTGATCCCCAACAGTTTCTCCCACAAATGATAGTTACTATAATAATAATAATACCTACTATTTAATGAGCCTTACCATATGACTTATAACGTGCTTGGTACCTTATACATTAACCACTGTAATTCTTATTATTGCCCTTGATACAAGAATCGTCTCCATTTTTCCAATGAGGAAACTGGTTTACAAAGATTAAAGCACCTGTCCAAGGAAATGGTGGGCATTACAATTTTTAATCCAGGTCTGGTATCAGAATTCGTTTTCTTAATCACAAGGCTATATACCTTGCAGAGTTCAAATTTAGAAAAATGTTAACTGTAGGTACAACTATGTACACTTAAATGAAGACACGTGAAAGCATATGGAAAATGAGATCATTTCCAGTATTAGCACTCAGGACCTATTTTAAGTGGCTTGCTTTGAAATATTACTAACAACATGTAAAACAATGTGATTCTCAGGTTTTTCTTCTAAAATAGACCCTCTGGCCAAATATGCTCCAGCATATGTCTATTTCAAGCCATCCTTCTTCATTTTCATACATTTTTATAACTTACCAGTTGATCCTCGGTAAACAATCCACAGAATACATCTAGACCAACCCAGTATATGAAGAAAGCTGTATCAGATTTTACTTCTTTGTAAACTGATGTTATTTATATAACATTTTTGAAAGAAAATAAAGATGGAAATAGAAGCTAAATCCAAGTAACTCGATTATTTAAACAACTATGTGGTTTGGAATTATGGCCTACCTGTGTGAAATTTACTATATTTGCACTTACTATGACTCTCTTGGACAGAGACAGGATTTTCTCCTGCTGTCACTGCCTGGTGCTTAAACTGTCACTATGAAACAGCATCACAAAAGTTATAGCAGCATCCAGTGCATCTGGGGTTCTTCCATCTCCATCCAAACTGTAGTGCTTTACTTATAAAGATGATCCCTCCCAAGATTCACTGTGCACTGCCAGTGTATGCTACCCCCAATTTGCATCCTGCCAAAGGATTAAGCGAGATGATGTGTTCTCTGGAGGTGATGGCCTCTGACTGCATACGGAAACAGGAAGAGGCATTTTGGTGGAAGACACCCAGACAACAGAGGGTTGGCTGCCCAATTCTCTGAAAGGGGTAGAAGCTATGACTTTGAAACAGCATGGTACTGGTAGTGTAGCAGGAGTGGAGGGACAAGAGGTCTCCCTATCTACTTTTACAGAGACATTTCCTTTTCAAAATGGACCTTAAAGTCCAGTTAAATGTGACCTCCTAACAACTCAGCCCACATTATCAGGCCCTTGACCAGCTCTCAGACATTGTTCCTTCCACTTTTCCACCCCTATTTACTCATAATTCTTTGTTTATCTTGTTTGTAGACTGTCTCCTCCCACTGGAATAGAAGCTCCATGAAGGCAGGGACTTTATCTCTTTTGTTCACAACTATACTCCCCAGGTGGGAACAGCCTCGTACATGGTAGGTATTTAAAAAAAAATACTTGTTGAATATATGAATAGACAAAAGAAGGCATTATTTTAAAATTCTCTCAAATAAATTGCCTCAGTCCTGGTTTCTAATGTTGCAGATTTCATCTTTTCCTGTGTTTTCATAGACATTTCAGAGGAAAAATGAGAGAAACTACATCAGAAACTACTTTTTATTTTAAAGCTACATTTAGACCCAGAGCAGTTTTCGCATTATGTTTTTCTTACCCATTTTATCAGTTAATATTGCATTTGGCTGAAAGTGACATGCACCAAAATAACTGGTGTAAGATAAATGTTTATCTTACACATTTAAAGATGTCCAAAGATAAATAGCCCAGGATTGGGGTGCGGAGAGGGGTGAGGCTATGTGAAGTCACTTGAGATCCAAACTCCTCTCTTACAGTTCTACTATCCTAGATTTGGTTTCCATTTCAGCAAGAAGAAAGAAAGGGCTGAAGAGGGCATGTCCACATCCTTCAAGGACATTTCTCATTCATTTTATGTGGTAGTTCCACTTACACTCCTTTGAATAGAACTTAGTCATATGGCCATGTCTCATTGCAAGGGAGACTGGGAAATGAAATCTTTGTGCCAAGGGACCATGTGCCAAACTCAGTATGGGGGTCCCACTTCTAAGGAAGAAGAGAAGGGGTACTGGGGGACAACCAGGAGTCTGCTGCATCCAACTTAACTACAACTTTCACCAAACAGACTTCTTTTTCAGAGACCAGTTTCCCAGGGATTTTTACTATTTCCCCATAGGTCATCCTTAGCTGACAAAGTTAGAAGTCCTCAGGTTTAAAACCACAAACCAACCATGCCAATGACTAGTTCCTACCTTCCCTTCTCTATTTAAAGTTGATTGTCCCCATTTTTTTGACAAACAGCTATTCTCTGCTCAAGGAACCACTCAGAAGACCACTAACTCTAGGACCACGTAGAAGCAGACAGGTGCACATGTGAGGTTCTGAGTCAGAATGGAGGAGCACAGAGCAGACGGCACAGCGCCTGGTCACAGCTCGCTACCCCTTACTTGGCTGCTCATAGCCCTTGAAGAAAGCATTTCCCAAGTGCATTTTGAAATGTCATCTGCTGTGCTAAAAATCAATTTGCATTTTTAGGAAGACACTTTGTACACTGGATGGCGTAAAGTCAAATCTCATTAAGATTATGTACAGGACACTATCCCAATTGTCTTTTTATCCAGACTACATTCTTTTAAGGAAGAGTCATGGCTATAATATGAAAATCTTGTGATACAGAAAATGTTGCAATGGCATCTGTTGTAATAGGATTATATCTGTGTCAGACACTTGGTGAAAGAAGAACAGGATTTCAAGCTCACATAAGTTCTAAATACAAGGCTATGATAAACACTCGTTTGGGAACAAATAATATTTAAAACTATTAACAAGTCAATAGTTAAGAAAGTTACATGGGCTACCTTCAAGTTTAAAACATTGGTTGCCTAAAAGTTACCTTAGTATAAAAACCAGATCCCTCCCAAAATAACGTAAACAAGATTAGCTATAAAGTACAAGTTCTCATTTTTTGTTTCCAGAACTTTCTTCCTGAGTTCACTTTTATTCTTCTCACTAATCAGTGGGCTTACAAACATACACAAATATATAATAAACTTATTTACGCAATGGCTTATAATTGCATAGTTCTTTTCTTTTAAGTTTTAGAAGTAGGTTCACATTTAACATTTCGTGAAAAATAGTACTTTAAACCACAGTAGGTATATATACACTTTTTTCCCCAGTCCCATTTGTGGTGTGTGTTTAAAATTTGGCAAAATAACTTTTTTTCCCAGAAAAGTAACTGGTGGCCTGCTACATCTGAAGGCCATACATACAGATATTGAGAAGAGGGTCAATAGAGAGAAACAGATTTCCAAACTGTTGCAAAATGTTTATTTACCACTTATCCTGAAACAAGAAAAGAAGAAAATTATATTGAAAATTACAGCACTGCATTACTAGTTACTTCACATCTTTTTGGAGTAGGTGTCTTCTGTGGAAATACAGGAGTTTTTCTGAATGACCTCTTTAATTTTTTTAAAAAGCAAAGTAGCTTAGACGGAGATCAACAGGAATGGATCGACACTCGCTGGTGATTATTTTTAAGTGGAGAAAGGACCTAGCATGTGCTGATATGTGTCACGGCTCATGCGAGGACAGAAGCTGCTCAAAGAGGTCTTGAATTGTCACGAGAAGACAGTCATCCCCACTCATCTCAGCACATACACCCCAAGTTTCTATCCCTCATATGGTTCCTTTCACTTACAAATGCTCTCACCCCATCTCTTCCTATTAGAATCTCACCTGTCATTTAAGGTAGACTCAAATGTCAACATTTTTTATAAAATATTTTACCACTCCTAATCCTACCTGCCCCACAACCTGATTACTCTCTCTCGCTGCTTTGTGTCCTTTTGTCATGTGTATAGTCAACTTTTTGGCCTTCATACTGGTATGATATTATAGTCATTTTAATCAAGGCTGTGAATGCAGGATAATCTTATGGATTCCATGAGTCCAAAAGCAGGATCTATGTCAAGGATCACTTGACATACCTGTTTCATTTCCCCCTTTCTCCCCAGATGGGCTTTCTCTGCATTGCCACAGGTGCGTGATCAGAAATGTCCACACCAGCGCTCATACGCCCTTAATTCCGTGGACAGCAGAGACTGGTTAACACCTCTGAGCTTTAATTCTAAATCACTTGGGTAGAATATCTGATTGGTGTAGCTTGGGTGCCATGTCTCTGGACTCCTAATCCCATCAGCAGTAGCCAGAATGGCAGGGTTCCCATTGTGGCTGCACAGATTTACCCTGAGGATGGGGAAGAGGGACTGGTTTCCCATGTACGAGGGTGGTGAGCTGGCTAGATGCTCTGAAAGGTGCCTCCTCTATCAAACACCTGTGCCCTTTTGTCATCTCCCGTGAGAGTGAGATAAGCTTCTTGGGAAAAGGGACTGAACTTGCTCATCATCAGGAACCCCCAGAAACCAGCACTGTTTGTTGCCTGAAAAAAAAATGCTAAACATGCTCTTGTACGGATCCTACTTCTCCATGCCTATGGGCATCAAGAATTTGTAAAAGTGAAGCTTGGAAACCTGAGAGTGATCTTATCAGATCCTGAATCTAGACTCACTCATCTGCTTTCCTATCAGGGAGGGAAAAAACAACAACAACAACAACAACAAAGCCTCTTTTCCCTATTTTTTTATTGAGAGGAAATTTAAAGGAAAAGGTACTACCAATATAATTCCCTACCATCTGCTTATTCTCTACCTTGAAATCACAATCACAGTTGCTATGGGGCTCTGAGATTATCCTTCTGAAATGGCAAAGAAAGATAAAAGAGTATAAGAATTCTTCTACAGGGTAGTCTCTTAATGTCCTCCCACCCAGGAACACTGAGTAAAGTTGGAAACTGAAAACAATATGAGTCTGTGTTGTTCACTGAAAAAAATGCACAAGCTAAAAGCTGAGAATTATGTTTTATTCAGTGGACATCCTGAGGACTTAAGCCCCAGTGATAGCCTCTCAGCTAGTCCCTCTCTGAGGGACTGTTCTGCAGAGGTAAGGGAGAAATCAGGATACATAGAAGTTTTTGTAACAAAAACCAGGTAGTCAGAACATCAGAAGATCACTGTTAATTAAAGAAAAAGACAGCTCAAATTAATGAATTTAGTGCTTTCCTATGTATGGGAAGATGCCAGAATCTGGGCTTATTGAAATCACTCCTTTGATATGCATCTTAACTACCCAGGGCCAGTATCCTATTTTTCTCCATCCTGAAGCCCCTCAGGGTGCGCAGTTGGAGGTGGCTGCAGTGGCTGAGGGTTTAATGGCAACAAAATCCTTTGTTTACTGATATGGCAGTGACATTCTTTGTCCACCATGTCACCACAGGGCTTGAGATGAGAGAGGTATAAATGAGTCAGTACTACCCCCACACATGTCTTTTATTACATTGCTTTCTTATCTGAGTCTCACTCTAGCCAACTCAAGGTAATCAATTCTGAGTTGGAGTACTAGGTATTTTTATTAAGTATTGGGATCAAACAACTCAATGAATTGAGGGAGAAATTTTATCTGATGCCCTGGTATGTTTCCTGCTTGGTAATGAAGGCTGTGAAACTCCTCCGGTTTCTCCTCTTAGCAGAACTGCTGTGGCAGCTCAGGAAGGCCAACTTTTGTGCTGTGACAGCCCACATCCTTAGCCTGGTTTTCTGGCACAGATATCTCCCTTCTTTTGTTGCTTGACTTTTATTGTTTTCCCCAGGTTTCAACCTTTTTGCATATGTATCTTTTCTTACAAGCAATCTCAACCCTTCTTTTGCATATAGAAAGTTATACACAAGGAAGGAACAGTATCTAATAAAATACGTTGATAGCACATACTCCACGGTATCCTGAAACACCACTCAAATGGCATCAAAGGAATGGGAAAAAAAAGGTGTTAGTCCATAACAAAGAGAAGAGATGATTGCCAGTAAAAGATTTAGCACAACTTTGGAAAAATGAATGCAGATAAGCAAGTGGAAGTCGATTCAGGTTTCAGCTTTCTTTAGCTGTTAAATACCTTAAGGGACGGACGACACCAAGAACAAAACAGACTGTTGTACAGTATCCCCTAGGAAGGGTCAGAAATCAGAGGAGCCATAAACTTCTAAAGGTGAAGGTAGGAGGTAGAATGAAAAACCAGAAGGCTTTTTATAAGGAGAGCTTAGAGACTGGCAGCCAGGTAACTGTCTCTCCATTTTTCTTGGCAGAAAACTAAAAATACCTTTTCTGGAAAGGCTAAACTGAAGAAAGTCCGGCTGAGGAACCAGTCACAGCTAGGGCCTTGGAGTGAGGGGTCTTCCTAGAAAACGGGGATTAGAGAACGTTTGTGCAATGGATGATGAGACACCCTCCCCATCCTTTCCACTACTCAGCTCCCCAGGTGCTAATTACCTGATTTTTATACTCTCTCAGGCAGGACTGGAGAAGATGCCTTTCTGGAGAAACCAACCATCCCAAGAGAATACTGGCACTTAGGGGTTCCATAAAAAGTCAGGACTCTCACCTGATCATCCTAACATGAAACCCTCCCATCAGCAACCCCTCTCCACACAGTTTCCGATTAGCTTGTGGTGCCTCTCTCCTGAATTGAACGAATTGTCAGGGATCCTTTGGAGAAAACCCTTTAACATAAAAGATGGAGACCAAAATAAACTGGGAAAGAAATATTAAGAAAACAGACTCAATGCAGGAAGCAAAGGAAAAACCTTAAAAATAAAAACCAACAACACTAGAGTTATCATTTCCTGAGAAAATAAGAAAAATTCCACATGTATGAAATGCAAAGAGTTTGCTATTAAAATACCACATTTAGGGAATAAGAAGGAGATCTTGGAAATTAAAAAATAGGGGAGCAGAAATGAACAATTGGTGCAACGGTTAGAAGATAAAGTTGAGGAAACCTTTTATAAAGCAGAACACAAAAAATATACAGAGACAGAAAAAAGGAGCTAAAAGAAATGATAGTTAGAGTTTCTAAATCTTGGAAGTCTAAAACACAACTATAGGAATTCTAAAGAGAGAATGGAGGGAAGGATATTTTTAAAGGAAAATTCAAGAAAATTTCCGAAAATCTTAAGAAAGTGATCCTTCAGACTGAAACTGCTCGTAAGTGTGCAGGAATTTAAAAGGACCCACTTTGAGACCCAACAGTATGAAATGTCAGAACCACATAAAGACACAATCCTAAGTGCTTCCAGAGAGGGGAAAAAAATTATATACATAGATCAAATATCAGAATGGCATCAGATTTCTCAACAGCAACATTGAAAGCTAGAGGTTGAGAAAATAATACCTTCAAAGTTCTTTGAGGAAAATGATTTCCAATCTAAAATTCTATACCAACTCAAATTATCAAATCAAATGTGAGAAGAGAATAAAGATGTTTTCAAATATGCAAGGCCTCAAAGGTGTTATTCCCTACACACCATTTCTCATGAGGCTTCTGGAGAGTGTGCTCCAGGAAAAGGGGGAGAAAATGCAGAAAGGATGACATGACACAGGAGATACAGGAGGATGGGTAAGCAGCCAGTCCAGATGGGAGCAGGAGGTCAGAAGGCTCCACATGGAACAACTGCAAGAAAAAAAAACAATAGAACAAAGAGATCACCTTAGAGACTTGACCTTTATGAGAAAGGAGTTTCAAAAATCCTTTCAGAAAGTATGGTGATAAAGTGATAGCAAATACTTGGAAAAAGAAGCAAAATAGTTCCCTCTAAACACACTAGGTGTGGTGTGCACAGCAAACTGGCAAAGGCTAAAGTCAAATAACACTAAGTGTTGGCGAGAATGTGAAGCACTGGGAACTTGTATATAACGTTGGTAGAAGCACTTTGGAAGATGATTCATAATATAAAGATGAAGATTCATGCACTGTGACCCAGAATTTTCACTTCCTGTTGTGTACCTTGTGTACGTGTGTGCCAAGCAATATGGACTAGAATGACCAAAGCAGTAAAGACTCACTCCAAATGGGAAGCAACGTGAAAGCACATCCACAGAAACATGGACAAATAGTTTGGGGGCATACTCATCTAATCAAAATGGATGTGTGCAATGACATGATTGAATTTTACAGAGTTGACTGAAAGAAACCAAACACAAAAGAATATGCACTTTTAACTCCATTTATATAAAATTTCAAAACAGACCAAACTAAACTGTGTTGTTCCACAATAGAGATCTAGGTGGCAAAACCATAAAAAACAAAAAGAAGGAAGTAGTAATAATAAAAGGTAGAATCATGTTACCTCTGGGGAGAGGTAGCTAGTTGCTGTTGGCAAGGGAGATCTAGAGGGCGTTAAGGTTGCTGGCAAGGTTTTATTTCTTGATCTGAGTATTGGTTAATGATTGTTCACTTTATAATTATTCATTAAGCTCACGCACATTTTTATTTATTTATTTATTTATTTATTTATTTAATTTATTTATTTATTTATTTATTTATTTATTTATTTATTGGAAAAGGATATTCCATGCAAATGGAAAAGCCAAAAAAGCAGGTGTTGCAGTACTGATTTCAGACAAAATAGACTTTAAAACAAAGGCCATAAAGAAAGATAAAGAAGACCTAGAGGAGATGGGCAAGTTTCTGGAAACATACAGTCCACCAAGACTGAATCAAGAAGAAACTGACCACTTGAACAAACCAACCACTAGAAATGAAATCAAAATAGCAATAAAAAACCTCCCTACAAATTAAAGTCCAGGACTGGACGGCTTCACTGGGGAATTCTACCAAACATACAAAGAAGAACTCATACCAGTCCTTCTCAAACTCTTCCAGACGATTGAAGAGGAGGGAATACTCCCAAACTCATTCTATGAAGCCACCATCACCCTGATACCAAAACCAGGCAAAGACACTACCAAAAAAGAGAATTATAGGCCAGTATCACTGATGAACATAGACGCCAAAATCCTCACCAAAATTTTAGCAAATAGAATCCAACAACACATAAAAAAGATTATACATCATGACCAAGTGGGGTTCATCCCAGGGACACAAGGCTGGTTCAACATACGCAAATCAATCAGTGTAATACATCACATCAACAAGAGAAAGGACAAAAACCACATGATCATCTCAATAGATACAGAAAAAGCATTTGATAAAATTCAACACCCATTTATGATAAAAACTCTCACCAAAGTGGGTATAGAGGGAACATATCTCAACATAATAAAAGCTATATATGACAAACCAACAGCCAGCATAGTACTCAACAGTGAAAAACTCAAAAGCTTCCCACTAAAATCTGGGACAAGGATGCCCACTATGCCCACTCCTATTCAACATAGCCTTGGAAGTCCTCGCCACAGCAATCAGGCAAGAGAGAGAAATAAAAGGGATCCAAATTGGAAAAGAACAGGTAAAAGTGTCACTATATGCCGACGACATGTTACTATATATAGAAAACCCTAAAAGGTCCACACAAAAACTACTAGAGCTGATCGAAGAATTCAGCAAGGTAGCAGGTTACAAGATTAACGTTCAAAAATCAGTTGCATTTATTTACACTAATGATGAATCAACAGAAAAAGAAAGTAAAGAAACAATCCCCTTTAAAATAGCACCCAAAGTAATAAAATAGCTAGGAATAAATCTAACCAAGGAGGTGAAACAATTATACACAGAAAACTATAAACCATTGATGAAGGAAATTAAAGAAGACTTTAAAAAATGGAAAGATATCCCATGCTCTTGGATTGGATGAATCAATACTGTTAAAATGGTCACTCTGCCCAAGGCAATCTACAGATTTAATGCAATCCCTATCAAATTACCCAGGACATAGTTCACAGAACTAGAACAAATCATAATAAAATTTATATGGAACCATCAAAGACCTAGAATTGCCAAAGTATTACTGAAGAGAAAGAAAGAGGCTGGAGGAATAACTCTCCCAGACTTCAGACAATACTGTAGAGCTACAGTCATCAAGACAGCATGATATTGGTACAAAAACAGGCATATAGACCAATGGAACAGAATAGAGAGCCCAGAAATGAACCCACAAACTTTTGGTCAACTCATCTTCGACAAAGGAGGCAAGAATATACAATGGAATAAAGACAGTCTCTTTAGCAAATGGTGTTAGGAAAACTGGACAGCAGCATGTAAAACAATGAAGCTAGAACACTCTCTTACATTGTACACAAAAATCAACTCAAAATGGATCAAAGACTTAAACATAAGACAAGATACAATAAACCTCCTAGAAGAAAATATAGGCAAAACATTATCTGACATACGTCTCAGAAATGTTTTCCTAGAACAGTCTACTCAAGCAATAGAAATAAAAGCAAGAATAAACAAATGGGACCTAATGAAACTTACAAGCTTCTGCACAGCAAAGGAAACCATAAGTAAAACAAAAAGACAACCTACGGAATGGGAAAAACTTTTTGCAAATGAAACCAACAAAGGCTTGATCTCCAGAATATATAAGCAGCTCGTATGACTTAATAAGAAAAAAATAAACAACCCAATCCAAAAATGGGCAGAAGACCTAAACAAGCAATTCTCCAAGGAAGACATACAAATGATCAATAGGCACATGAAAAAATGCTCAATATCACTCATTATCAGAGAAATGCAAATCAAAACTACAATGAGGTATCACCTCACACAAGTCAGAATGGCCGTCATTCAAAAATCCACAAATGACAAATGCTGGAGATGCTGTGGAGAAAAGGGAACCCTCCTTCACTGCTGGTGGGAATGCAGTTTGGTGCAGCCACTGTGGAAAACAGTATGGAGATTCCTCAAAAGACTAGGAATAGACTTACCGTATAACCCAGGAATCCCGCTCCTGGGCATATATCCAGAAGGAACCCTACTTCAGGATGACACCTGCACCCCAATGTTCATAGCAGCACTATTTACAATAGCCAAGACATGGAGACAGCCTAAATGTCCATCAACAGATGACTGGATAAAGAAGAGGTGGTATATTTATACAATGGAATACTACTCAGCCATAAAAACTGACAACATAACGCTGTTTGCAGCAACATGGATGCTCCTGGAGAATGTCATTCTAAGTGAAGTAAGCCAGAAAGAGAAAGAAAAATACCACATGAGATCACTCATATGTGGAATCTAAAACAAACAAATAAACAAAGCATAAATACAAAACAGAAATAGACTCACAGACATAGAATACAAACTTGTGGTTGCCAAGAGGGCAGGGTGTGGGAAGAGATAGACTGGGATTTCAAAACTGTAGAATAGATAAACAAGGTTATACTGTATAGCACAGGGAAGTATATACAAGATCTTATGGTAGCTCACAGAGAAAAAAATGTGACAATGAATATATATATGTTCATGTATAACTGAAAAATTGTGCTCTACATTGGAATTTGACACAACACTGTAAAATGATTATAAATTAATAAAAAATGTTTAAAAAAAGAAATTTAAAGGACATTTTATAATGATTAAAGGAGTGATACAAGATGAGGATATTACACTTGTTAATATATATGCACCTAATATAGGAGCACCTAAGTACATAAAACAATTACTAACAGAGATAAAGGGGGATATTGATGGGAATACAATCATAGTTGGAGATTTTAACACCACATTAACAATCACTAGACAGATCTTCCAGACAGAAAATAAATAAGGCAACAGAGAAATTAAATAATACAATAGAAAAATTAGATTTGGTGGATATTTTCAGAGCATTACACCCCCCAAAAATAGGATATACATTCTTTTCAAGTGCATGTGGAACATTTTCCAGGATTGCTCATGTACTTGGGCACGTATTTTAGAATTTAAAAGAAAACTACTTTTTAAACAGCATGGCAGACTGAACACATATATTTATCTTTTGTTCCCTCCCAAACCTCACTAAAATTGACTGTAATGGAGTAAAAACAGCATAAAAGATAGAGTGAAAGACAAAAGAACTGGGATACAATTTTGGAAGCTGGAAAGCAGACAAATAAGTGGAAACCTACTTAGAAAACCAGAGGAAGCTGAAATTAAAGCCAACAGTATAGGAAGCCCAGAGGCAGACTTATCTGAGCCTCAGAAGCTTAAAAAGGATCAGGAATTGGACGGAGCAATAGTTTCTGAAGAGGAGGAAGCTGATGGAGAGGGGTCTGAAAACAATGGATGGAAAATGTGTACACAAGGAAATTTTCCCCAATTCCTCACCTACTCCATGTGGCTGGGCAACTGCCCCTCCCCAACTCCGAGCAGAAAACTGAAGAGGTTAAACCATAGAGAATATGGACAGAGGTCACTGGGGACAGTGTGACTGGGCATCTTTATTGAAGACTGGGAGACTGAGGGCCACCCCCTCAGCTTCCTTTCCCCAGTCATTTCTTTCCCAGACTCTTCCCCAAGAGCATAAATTTCCATCAGTGTGTCTCAGTACACCATGAAATCACTGGGGACTTAATACTCACTAGACCTGCTACACACCTGTTGCCCTGGTATCTCAGTTTATCTTACTCCAGGGACTTTCCCAGTCTTTATCTTATTGATCTCTTATTACCTGAATCTCATGTTTCTTTTTTGGTATACTCCCTTGGCTTGGCTGCACACACCACCCAAAGCTTTCTGAGGAAGAGTCCATATTACCCATAGGAGCTAATTCTTTAATTAATTAATTTTTTATTGGAGCATAGTTAGTTTACAATGTTATATCAATTTCTAGTGTACAGCATAATGTTTCAGTCATACATACACATACATATATTCCTTTTCATATTCTTTTTCATTTAGGTTACAAGATATTGAATATAGTTCCCTGTGCTATACAGAAGAAACTTGTTTATCTGTTTTATACTTAGTAGTTAATATTTGCAAATCTCGAACTCCCAATTTATCCCTTCCCACCCTCTTTCCTCCACTAACTATAAGCTTGTTTTCTATGTCTGTGAGTGTTTCTGTTCTGTAAATAGATTCATTAGAATCTTTTTTTTTTTTAGATTCCACATGAGTGATATCATATGGTATTTTTTTTCTTTCTGGCTTACTTCACTTAAAATGACAATCTCCAGGTCCATCCATGCTGCAAATGACATTATTTTATTCTTTTTTATGGCTGAGTAGTATTCCATTGTATAAATATACCACCTCTTCTTTATCCAGTCATCTGTCGATGGACATTTAGGTTGTTTCCATGTCTTGGCTATTGTAAATAGTGCTGCTGTGAACACTGGAGCGCATGCATCTTTTTGAATTAGAGTTCCATAGAAGTTAACTCTTTAGGGAGCCAGTTAGCATGCCTGAAAAAGCCTTTAATCTCCCCTCATACTTGATGAATTGTTGGTGCAGGATTGTCAACTATCCGGCCTTTCTGTGGCATGTTCCCATTAAGTTCATTAGGCATCCCCCGGATATCACTATCATTAATGGCTCTTCCTTCTTTTTCTTCCTCCTCCAGTTCCTCCTCACTCCTCTCCCCCTCCTCCTCCTTGCTTGATCACTTCTTAAGAGCAAAAACTCTGTGATTTGCTTGCCTCTGTATGTCTGGTGCCTAGCACCATGCCTGATATCCAACAGGCATTTAATTTGAATTCAAATTAACTTTATGCTGAAGTCAAATTAACTTTATTCCTCCACCTAGTCCCTTAGCCTTAAATTCCGTTTATATGCTGATCATTCCACAGAGCTCGCTCCAGCCCTGGCTTCTCCTCTGAACTTCAGATTCTTTACATCCAATGACCACACAACATCTCCGCAGATATTCTTGTCTCAGTTGATGGCAACACCACCTACCCAATTGCTCAAGTAAAATCTCCTCATCACAAGAGGTCTTGTGTGCAGTGGTTATGAATCTCAACTCTGCAGCCAGAATGCCTGGGGTCAAAGCTCAGCTCCACCATTTCCTATTGGGTTACCGTTACACAAACCACTGAACCCCTCTCTGCCTATTTCCTCAACTAAAAATGGAGATAATAATAATGTCTACACTAAAATATAAATATTTATTCCCCTATTACTTATCACTACCTGCCATTATACTGGTTAGTCCCTGAAAAGAACTGGGTTGTAGGGGTAGGTATAAGATGTAGACGTAATCAGTTTGATTTAATCCATCCATTTCGGCTTATGAGTCATTCTTCACATTTAGGAGGATGGATGTGGATTTCTGGGTTTAGGAAGCCACTGAGCACACTCAGCATCAGCACCCATGTGTTATCCTTGCAGTCTTGAAAACGATGCAGGGTGCCCGAAGTTTCTCCTTTTGAAGTACTCATGGATGCATTCATCTTGTGGTTTGTTTCATCCATATTTTTAGTACTTATCACTCGTCTTTTCTTTTTTGCATTAAACATCTAATTACCGAAACTCTGGGTATCTTATGAATGCTTTGAGAACACAGACGTAAGTCCTATGGTAATTGTTTACTTATGAGATAACTGTATTTTAATGGATTTGGTATTGCTTTTAACATAAAGGGTGTTAATTTGGAGGCTCAAGAGAAAATGTTTCTTCCTGTTGAAATTAATGTTAGTTACATATTCAATCTATAAGAATTCACCCCCACAAGGGCCTTTATTCAGGAACAAGTTATCCTCATTGGTTGGGGAACATCACACATTACTTGTTTATGTATTCTGTGTCTTTCCCACTAGAATGTTAGTTCTGTGGGACGGGGACATTGTTTTATTTAGAACAGTGCCTGGTGCATGTAGACATTCAATAAATAAATATGAATTAACATAAAAAATTTAGTTGTAAGTGAAAAAAATTTTTTCTTCTGTTTTGAAAAAACAAAATCATGGACAGTTAATGATTATGGTAATGTTAAACATATGAAACAAAATATGTAGGAAGAAAATACACAAAAATGATAATGGTTATTGAAAAGTGATTATGAGTGATTTGGGTTTTTTTTTTTTTTTTTTTGGCTAAAATTTCCAAGTTTTCTGAAATTGCATTGTCTTATTTAAAAAAAAAAAAAAAAAAAGGATACCCCTGGTGAAAACACACTGAACCAGAAGTCCAGAGATCTGGATTCTAATAGTACTGACTTTGCTGTGTGATCTCAGGTCAGTCCCTGAGTCTCTGTGTGCCTCTGTTTCATCTTTGGGAAATGGAAGGTCTTAGGACTGCTTAGCTCCAAAATTCTGATTCTCCTTCCTGTCAACGTTAGTCACTCCAACTTTTTGCCTCTGCACTGTCTGTTCTGCATTCTGGGCCTAGGGGTAGAAATGTTCTAGAATGGCGATCTAAATAGGTGAAATTGTTTTCACTACTGACATTATCATCATTATTTGCTTTAAAGTGATAAATTCTGTTGTACTTGCAGTGACTGCTCCGGTTCCTGGCAGTGATGGTCTGACCTGTTCTCCCAATTCGATCCTCCTTGAGTTCCAGGAACACCTCAGGAAGCCCTGTGTCTAGCTGGTGGCTGGTGGGAGGGAGAAGAACAGCACATTCCATGGCATTAGGCTCCTGATTTTCTGGTTTGGGTGGGGTGATGGGTTGGCCCTGGGCTGGCACAGACTTCTCTCTGCTTTCATTACATGTGATTTTTCCTTCCCTGGAAATGCTAGAGAACTGTGGGTAGGGTAAATGAGCTTCCACTGCTCATCTTATGGAGGAATCCTCAGGGCTGGAAAGCCAACCTCAAAAACCCTGTATGCTACAGGCTGTATTTTACTTTAAGCAGAGTCGGTTTAAATGCATATGTGATCGCTCTGTGCTGCATACGATGAATTAGTCGGGGTGGTACTTGGAGAATCTTATCTAGTGGGCAAATTCTCTTTAGGCCAAGAGGCAGTGTGACATGAGACCCAGCAGACCCTCTGTTTCAAAATCCATCATCATAAGAAACAATTTCTTAGTTTGTGTGCACCTTTACTTATAACACATAATGTGCTGATGACTAGGATAGTACAGAAAGTATGTCACTCTGCTTGCCTAAAATCAGGAAATAACCTAGTTTTTGAGCACAGGGTGTTTCAGAAGATGATACTGAGATGGCTGTGATCAGAAGAATCATTTTTAGGATTAAGTACACTAACACATATAAAGAGCTTAAAGCAGTTCCTAACATATAGTAAGTACTCAATCATTAGCTTGATTATTTTAATTTATTTTTTATTATTACATTCAAATACATTTGTGGCCGCTCACTCCTCTAGAATATTGAGCACAGAAATTCTTCCCTTCCTGCAGTCATTGTAGAAAAATTAGAATATGCAGAAAAGAAAAAAAAAAAAGAAGACCTAATATACCCTAGATTTAACCCAGGTTTTTATGATGGCTATTCCTCAATATTTTGTAAAAACAGAAGAAAGTATTTGTAAATGTCATCATCAACACACAGCATATATTAAGTACCTACTATGTGTAAAATCTAGGCTGGGAACTGAGAAAAAAAGAAATGTCTACAAAATAAACAAGGACCTATTATATAGCACAGGGAACTATACTCAACATCTTGCAATAGCCTCTAATGGAAAAGAATCTGAAAAAGAATATGTAATATATATATATGTGTGTGTGTGTGTGTGTGTGTGTGTGTATATATCTATATATATATATATCTATATATCTATATCTATATCTATATATCTATATATATATGAGTCACTTTGCTGTACCCTTGAAATGTTGTAAATCAACTATACTTTGATTAAAAAATAGAAATTAAAAAAAGAAATGTGTTATAATCCTTGACTTCTGGATCTTTTATTCCAGTTGTGGAGATAGGATTTATGAGGAAAGTTAATGAAGTATTATTTCTATAACAGCAGAAAATCATCCCTAAGAATAGATGAGGGGTTATTTTTGGTTAGCATTTATACCCAGCCCTAGTGCTATGTGCTAGTGCTATGCAATTTGTGCTGTACAATACATGCCTGAAAAAGATGTATTTTAAGTGGAGTTTTAATCAGTCTAATAGTCTAAGAAGTCCCATGGTGGATGGAGGTTTTTATAAAGACATCTATCTCAAAGCAGATACTCATTCTCTAATTTACAGTGTCACTCAATGTCTGTACTTGAGGCTTAAGTTAAGGGGTGCCTCTACTGCTCCTGAGACCTAGAAATGCCTAAGGGAAATGTGCTATGAATGCAGCATAGAGCAGCCAAGTTGTCCTTGACTCTCAAGCTCTACGTGGCACAGGCTGCTGTTACTGGGGATTCTGGCAAGGGTCCAGTCCAGTCCTCTGTGCAGAACTAGCAGTGAACCATCTTTCTATTGCAGTAAATGGGCCCAGAACTTCTAAGATGAGGAGAAGGGCCTATAGCAGGGAACAAACACTCAGAATTTCCTTTCTTGGAAAGGTAGAAGGGAAGGAGTGTCTCCCTACTTATAAGAGCTCTGCTCATTGGCACTGTGAGTGTCCCTTCTGCCCCCTTCTTCTCCTGAGGGCAGCCACCCAGATAAGGTGGGATGCTGGAACTTTCTCTGACCAATGGGCGTTTGATGCCAAAGGATGATTGGTTCCTGGGGGAAGCCTGGCCCAGCACAGATGTGAGAAATGCCCCCAATTCAGCCCTGGCTGCTTTTCAAAATCGAGCGATGGGAGGGATTCTGCTAGCCAAGTGGAAAACACCTGCAACCCATGTCAAAAACCTCATGGACTAAGAACTTTCTCTTTTCCCCAGAAATCTGAAGCCTGACTGAAGAATTCTGGAAACTGAAAAGTCCTATTAAGCTGAACCTACTGTCAGCTTAACTTATTTTCCATGGCACCCTGTGTGCTCAACCTGGTAAAGGCCCTCCTCCTTAGGTACCATCACAAGCGCCTTTAACTCCTTGAAAAGAGCAAAATGAGGAATGAGGTTTGAGTTTCCCAGCTCATTTTCAGATCCAAAAAGGGTCCATTTGACCTCAAAACCTTAGCTCCATGGCAAACTAAGTTTGATGGACCCAGAAACATTAGCTTTCTTAAGGCTGGTACTTCACAATCCTCCAAGAGGCAATGCTGTTCACTCCCAACATGAGATGGCAAGGAAGTGAACAAAGGGACAAGATGGGGGAAGCCAGGCTGTATCGAGTTTCTCCCAAGGTAGCTCTCACTCCATTATTGGGTTTGAAAGCAAGTCTTGTCCTTAGGAACAGGCAATGTTCCTAAAGTCTTACTTATTCATGAAACTTGTTTGAAATTAAGAATGTATTCTACACCCTGCAATCATCATTTTTGTTTTGTTATTATTTAAAAGTTTTGATATTAGTTTAGTCTTAGGAGAGGTCCCTGATTTCACTAACATTTTATTTTTGTTAAGCTAATACATTTATATGGGTTTTTTAAAAAAAAAGTCAAATGGTACTATAAGGCTTACAACCAAACCAGCAATACTCCATCTTCACCCCCGAGTTCCACTCTTCAGAAAACCTCCTTTATGTTCTTTGAGCTGTTTCTTCTCGTATTGACCTCCAGATTTCTAGGTAGCTATGCAACTATAGCTATTTATTGATGTTTTAAAGTTTAGGTATTTTCTATGAACTTCCTGCTAGGGAAACTGAGGATTTATTGCCCTTATCAGACCCCCTCCTTTCCCCACCTTCACACACATATACACACACCTCCTGTTCCCAGTTTTCCTAATGAAGCTCTATCATAATTTTTTGTTAGGGAAAACTCAGCATATATT
This sequence comes from Camelus bactrianus, assembly GCF_048773025.1. Classification (NCBI taxonomy): domain Eukaryota; kingdom Metazoa; phylum Chordata; class Mammalia; order Artiodactyla; family Camelidae; genus Camelus; species Camelus bactrianus. The sequence continues at coordinate 34,798,406 of NC_133550.1, read as the reverse complement.
TTGTATAAATATTATTCACAGCCAAGTCACACAGTGTACTAAGAAGAAATTGACTTTTTAATGTAAACTTTTGCTTTTCCTAAAATTAATCATTGTTTCTCTCTCTCTTCTTTCATTTGCTTGTTTTCTTTGAACTTCTTAGCAATTCTTTCATCTTTAACATCTCAATTACTCTCTATCCTTAGGCCAAGACTCAGATTTGCAAAAGCAGTAACAGTTCTCAACTTTCTTCCAACTTTTGGCATCTCACTTTGTACTCAGTAAGATACAATTGTTGAAAAACAATAATTGGTCAGTCAAAGAAAGTCTAAGTTTTTAAAAGACATTTCCTTCTGACAGAATGAGAAAAGACTCATCGACTTCTCCTGCTTTCTGGCCAAATTCTACTGATTTCCTTCTACAGAAAAGTAACTTTTTACTTTTAAAAGTAAAACTGTAAACTACTGAAAGCACAAAGCAAAGTGATTCAAAGCAAATGCATGCAAATTCATGCTGAGTATAGAAGGCATACTGTGACCAGAAATACTGATTATAGAATAATAAGCACCATTCAAATACTTGAAAGGATATGAAATAGCTGGCTCCATGCCTCATATATCACAGCCTCAGCCCTTTCATTTCTATAAGCCACACGTGTACTGGTGGTGTTTTACTGCCTGGCTTCTTAATGACAAGTTGTCATCACCAGACAATGGTTAAAAAAAAGCATGAGGTGCCAGTGTGCTCCCTGAGAAATTCTCATACCTCTCCACCACTAAAGTCAGAGGAAACAAATTTAAGACCAGGAACTGGTCACAGTGAAGGCCAGTCTTTAATGGGGAATTCCCCTTTTTGTCTATGGTCATGGTAGTACAACTTCTCTATTTGTTTTATTCATTGTTCCCTATATTTGAGTAAAACTAGTTGATCTGCCCAAACTCACCGAGTTCTGTACATTAAGTATGTACAGCTTTTTACATGTCAATCACACTTCAATAAAGTGGTTTTAAAAGAGCACTTGATCTGACTCATTAAATAAGCATAGGTTGATTTTAGAGAGGTTGCAAGGGACTGTTAACTAACTTAAGAAACTGGTCAAGGTGTAATAAACAACATATACTAACGAAATCCACATGCTTTTTTGTGGCTTGTTATCTCCTAATGTGTACTTCTTGGCTTTAATGTTATGAAGTCTGACAATAAGATAAGGTGAACCCTTAAAAACATCTCAGAATCTAGATGTATAAATGAGAATTATCGCCTTCGAAGTAGTGGCCTCGAGAGACTGTGTTCTAGACTTGTAATGCCACTGTTATTCATAGAGAAGGAGGTTCAGAAACTCCTTTTCTAGAATTATCTTCATCTCTTGGGTAGGGATGCCAACTAAAATATAGGTAACCAGTTAAATTTGAATTTAATATAAGCATGGTACATACTTATACTAAAAAATGTATTCATTATTTATCTGAAATTAAAATTTAATGGGCATCCTGTATTTTTATTTTCTAACTCTGACAGCCTGACACCTGGCATTTCTATGTAAACAATTTAACTGATGACAGTCTTCTGTGGAAGGTGGTTGTGATTTTAGACACAGTCTAAAGTTTTTCAAAGTGAAGCATGACGCCAAGAAGGGTAATGCTACTTTTGCTTAAAATAACATCAAAAGGTAAACAAGACAGGTTTTCTGATGGGCCTTGTGAACTGGCTTTCACAGAAGTGCTTACAGTTTTCCACAACGGTTTTAATCAGTGGCAGGCTATAAAAGAGTATTTAGCCTTCCAAAATAATCAATGAAGTATCTGAGCAGGAACTAACAAAACAGAGCCATAGATTTGTACATAGTATCAAATGTTAGTGTCAGATTAAAGATTTGCATTCAACTACTGAACCTTTTATGTATTTGGCTTTGTAAGTCCTGTCTTGGTTTTATCGTTTGCATATAACTGTAAAGTCTTCAGCTGTCCTTTGGGAAGAACTGTACAAACAGTAACATTCTCCAGAGAAAATCAAATGAGTTTACTCTCTGGTGCTTTCTCCATTAAAAATTAACTTTTTCCATTAAAAATTTCAATCACTTGTGATACTTTTTTGTCACTCCTGGTAGACAGTAAACCTCAGATTCTGTGTCGTACTCAGTTATTTTCTTAAGCTCTTGACAGTGTGTCTTCTAAGTATGGTAGCTGCTCCACAAAGTATTGGTGCATTATAGGTACCGTAACATCTTATTGTTATTTTTGTTGTTGTTGTTATTTTCATAACAGCACCATGATACTGACATGGCAGGAATTACTCCACAACTTTTGCAGAAGAGGTTACTGTGGTTCAGAGAGAGTAGATGATTTGCTGTTAAAAAGCATCAAACAAAAGGCTACTGTACTAAAGCGATGCTTTTTCTTTAGGTCTGAAAAAAAAAAGTTGAGTAAACAACCATTTTAATTTTCTTCCCAATTTGAGGTTTTTAAAAAAAGGCTCCAAAAAATAAGTATGGTGAAAACAATATTTTACTGAAATATAACAACCCAAGACACATTTGTTGGCTACTGCACTCTACCCAGAAACAAAAAAACTCAAGCATGTTTAAAAAGTTACTGAAATATCAACCCAAATTGATGCCTAATTATTGATGAGAAGTCACCTGAATTTGTGGTCCCTAAAATAGCACTGTAATATGATAAAACATCACTGAATTAAGTTTGCAAAGTTTTCTTAAGTAGGATATAAAAACCACTAAGCACAAACATTTTAAAAAATTGATAAATTAGGTTTTATTAAAATGGAGAACTTTGTTCACCAAGACATTAAGAGTGAAAAAGTAACCATAAAGTTGAAGAATATATTTGTAATAATTATATTGAACAAATGATTCATATCCAGAATACATAAAGAACTTCTACAAATCAATTAAAAAAGACACTCAATAGAATAGTGGTCAGAAGACTTAAAAAATATATCCAAATAGCTAAAAAGCATATTAAAAAGTATTCCTCTTCATAAGTCATCAGGGAATTACAAATTAAAGCCATAATGTAACATTTCAACTCACCCACCAGATGGGCTAAAATGAAAAAGATGGAACATACCAAGGCTTGGTAACGATGTGCAACAACCAGAATCCACATACAACACTGGTGGGAGTGTAAATTGGTACAACCTCTTGGAAAACTCTTGCACCAAATTAAAGTTGAATGTATGCAATCCCTAAGGCCCAGCAATTCTGTTCCTATGTATATCCCCAACAAAAATGCATCCACGTGTCCATCAAAAGACGTGCACTAGCCTGTTTGTAGCAGCACTCTAAATAGTAGCCCCTAAATGGAAATTTCCTAAATGTCCGACAACAGCAGAATGGATAAATACACCGCAGAATGGATAAATTCTACATAGAAATGTGAATGAATAATTGATGACTACAAAAACAACATGGATGAATCTTAGAAACATACTGTTGGGCAATGAACCAAACAGAAAAGACAGCATATAGTACTGCTCCCTTTGTATAAAATATTAAAATAGGCAAAACTAATCTGTGTTGTTAGAAGTCAGGCAGTGATGATCTTTGACAGGGTGAGGGGAGAATGGACAATGACTGAAAAGAAGCATGCAGCAGGGCTTCTGTGGTGGTGACAATGCTTCATGATCTGGGTGCTGATTATAAGGGTGCATTCAATTTATGAAAATTCATCATTCTGTACTCTTAAGATATGTGCATATTATGATATATATTATAGTTTAATAAAATTATTTTTAATTGCTAGAATTAAAAAGAGATCTGATATTCCATATTTATCAGAATTTATCTTGGAAAGAAGTTTGTATATGGTTGGAAGCAACATTTTCATGAGATACCGGTCAGAAGGTAGTATGGTAGACGGCTGTTGTTTGGCCAGCCCTGTCTTGTTCTTCTGGAAACAAAATTCCAATTTTCCTTTGGATAATGATATGTTACAAGATGAAGTTTTCAGATGCAATGTCCTGCCCTCCCCTACTCTCCCACTAGAAGGGTAGGCATGTAACTCAAGCCAACACTCAGAGAACTCTATCCATCTAGACATGGTGGTTGGTTCTAATATTGTTATATATCAGAAAAAAGGTCACTCTGAATCCTCTTAGTAGACCTGCGGTTGAGGATGCTTGGTATTCCCTTAGACTCTCAGGTACATCAGTCAATAAGTTCCATTTTTACAAAAGCTACTTAGAGTAGGTTTCTGTTTCTTGCAGCCCAAAGAGTTCTTGGAAATAGAAGAAATTAATTTTATATACATACATAACTTCTATATAATTATTATATATAATTTTTATATTTTATGTATAATGTATATAGTACATTATATAATATAGATAGATAGAAAACTTTATTTTCCCATTAGTTTATAAATTCTAATATATATCAACCCCACCTAATTTTATTTAGAAAGTTTCTCAGGCAAACCCACCCAAATTTGGAAATAGATGGTATCAAAAATTTAGTAAATAATTCAGTAAACATGCTCATCGAAAATGGTATGAAGTGCAACCAGGAGGAACGCAGAACAGGAAATGAGGGTGGTAGTATCCAATCTGATCCCAAGGCTGGAGAAGCCGTACAGTGCTCAACAGTATACAAACCTTATTAATAAGTAATTGTGCTTACTTAAGAATAAAATTTTTTTAATTTCAAAAAAAAATTCTATTTTTATCCCCAGTTCAAATTTCACCCTTTTGAGGTTATGGGAAGGGATGGAGGAAGAAGACTCCTGTAGCTACAGTTGAGTGGTTCAGGGCAAGGGAATTTGTGTCAAACACGGGGATGAGAAAATAAAACCATGTTGGCTCACATCCAGTATAGCATGTCTAGTCAGCTCAACACTGGCACACGTTCCCAAATTCACAGGCAATTTCCAACTTACAAATGTTCCAAACGCTCACAGGCAATGTTCCAAGAGCTCATTCATTTAATGGTACCCACAATTATGATCAGAGTTACACATGACCTCTGATAAACATGAAACAATTCTGGAGATATAATTAGTAGCACTTTTGTCTGTCACAGAGAAAGCACTTGTGTGTTCTGGAAGGTCTGAATCAACAGCGTGGAGACCTTGGCACTAGGTTCTACGTATTGGGACTCATCAATAGGATGGCTTATCTTAAGTCCCAATATCTCTGTGAAACCTGTACTTTGAGTCCTATCTCCACTCCCATCTATTGAAAACCTAATAGGACCAAAATCTAAAAAATAGTGGTAGTAAGGAGACAGGGGGAAGAACAAAGCACTGCAAAACTCCAGGGTCTCCATTCCCATCAAAGTCCAAGGGAATGTTACTCTTGGGGCAGAGCCTAAGTGCCATACCATTGGAAATACATGAAAAGTTACAGAACGAGGTCACTTTGAGGGGAGACCTGTAATGAGTACCTGCTGTTTCGCTTGCCCAGCATCACCTCCTCACTCCTAGTAATGACACTTCAGTGTTTCTTGGGTCTCTATTCTCCCACACACTCAGTCCTTGCAGTTCAGGTAAACTGATCACAACACACCAGGGGTGTACGGACAAGTGACTCAGACCTCACAAATTAGTCACAGTGATAGGTTCATGGGTGAGTATGTGGGCATACGACCCAATGTAGATCAGTGAGTCAGCCCTGGGACTTTTCCCAAAACAATTCCAAAAGAGGCCTTCACTTTGGAGCTTGTAAAACAGTAGGATGTAGAGCTAGTCTGAGAATTAAACTCTCCTGGGATAGGATTGAAGCCACATTTCACTAGCAAACCCCAGTGTTGTACCAAAACTACTGCCAGTAATGAATCAATGTCCCAGGTACTTCTAGCTTTTCTTCTCACTTAGGGTAGGTGCCTTTGGATTCCCCAAAAAGCTGAGGATGGCTGTCATCTCGCCTTTCTAAGGAGACAGACCTTACTGGCCCTGGATCTAAATTCTCCTTCCCAAAGTCTTTTTTAATATTTTTTTTCCAGATGGCCAGTTGTGTCTTTACACTCTAGAATTCCTGATAATCTGCCTTGAGATGCCAGTGTTCAGAGAAACAAACTTAGCATAGTGAAATACATTATTTAAGAAAGAATTTTGCAACAGAGCTCCCACAAATGAAATGGGATGTCTCATAAAGTTCCATGTCCTGTCACTGGAGATGTTCTGATGTTCTATATCACTAAGACTCACCAAGGCTAAGTAAATTGCACAAGATCCGCAGGTGGTAAGTGGCAAAACCAAGTAATAACCAATAACCTCTGGTTCTCTTGTTTTGGGTTTTTTTGGAGGGTGGGGGGTAATTTGGTTTGTTTGTTTGTTTATCTTAATGGAGGGACTGGGGATTGAACCCAGGGCCTCATGCATGCTAAGCATGCACTCTACCACTGAGCTATACCTGCCCTCCAATAACCTCTGGTTCTAAAGACCATGAACCTTCCACCATGCCAAGCTACATTGCTTTTCTATTCTCTTTAGCACAGACTCGCGATTGTGTTTGGGCTTTCCTCTGCCTCTCACTCCCCTTCGATGATCAGGGGTGCATATTTTTAAGAAGAGTACCTAGTATGTGACCGCCCTAATAGTGTGGACTAAGTCATACATGGATTGATCTAAAGTTATGCCTAATTCAAAGCATAATATCATAGATTCCCAATATCTCCATTAGTAAAGTGGGTATAGTAAAGACTCTGACTCCACTTGCTGATGTTTGACTACTGACAGCTTTTAAGCCTCATCCCCTTCTCTTCCCCTTCTGCCATGTATCTGGGAAGGCTGATAAGAAAGCCCAGGTGCTCCCTCCTTGGTGCTGGTGGGAAGTTCAAACCATGTGTGGGAACCTTCACCCTGACTCTACCCCCTAACCACCAAAAAAAACCCCAAGCCAGTCTCACTTCCTTGCCCTCTCTCAAGCCATTTTTATGATCTGTTTGAGAGCCACCCTGCTCTCCCTAGAAAGCCTCATTATGTGAGTAATAAACCTTTTCACACCCTCTTGGTGTGTGTGCAGTATCATCAGTCTTGACATTCATACCAGATTTTGAGTAGTCACAACAAGGGGAACAACGCTAACTACCTTCAGGGATTATTGTGAGAGTTAGAGATGATGTAACAAAGTACAGTGCTTTACAATCACCTACTAGGTGCTCATAAGGTTGTGATCAAAGTTGAAATTAGTTCATATTATAAAGCAACTTAGGACATAGTAAGTGCTTTCTAAGCGATAAATAAAATAGAGAGCTCTTATTATTATTTCCACTTGTGTGTAATCAATGTTTTAATTTTCACACATGAAAGAAAATCCATAGTTGATATCTAAAATTGCATCTAGAAAGCATTAACTTAGAATATGATACACACCCAATCCATTTATAAACCCTCTTAAAAACAACATTTCTGATTTCTAGATGTCATATTTATGAGCTCAGGTGTAGATGTATGTTGAATGTGCATCTATGCTCCCTTATGGTAACAGACTGGAGAAGATGTGGGGTGGCGGGCATTATCATCACAGGGAGAAATCTAGTCTGCTCAGGAATGGAGGCCTCCCACCAGGATTCTGATGGCAGTAAAACAATGGTGTTAGAATAAGGTTCAACTCACCCACCTGGGGAAGAACTCAGTGACGGAGATTCTCTCTCTCTCTCTCTCTCTCTCTCTCTCACACACACACACACACACACACACACACACACACACACACACACAAACACGCCCCTAACAAATTGTCCACCCAAGAAATTTGGAAGAAGGGATCTTGTATTTTTTTTTTAAGTAATTCCACAAGATTTTCAGGGGTAACAGAACTGAGCAGTTTCATAAGCAGCCTTGACGGAGACCAACCATGGCAGTTTGGGCATGTTTCTCATTTGTACTCTCTCTCACACAAAACATTTGTCTAATGCAACTCCATTGCAAGCATGTGGTGCAGCTAATCTGTAATCCTCTATCAAATGAATATATGTAGCCCTTGACTTGACGTGTCTATGAATTGCAGGGAAACATGAGCTGCATCAAGGAGAACTACCAGGACCCATTTGGAGAACACTGACAGCTACAGACAACAGCCTGCAAGACCCACAAGAAGCACCCTCAAGGGCAGAGACATCATCAGAAAGATGTCAATCTAACCATTCCCACCCTTTTCCCTCAAGAGGTGGTAGATGCCTCTTATGAAAGAAGACTTCTTCCAAAAACAGTAGTGACATTAGGATTACAATGGGCCATTGGTCCCTTATCCTCATGGACTAGTATTGCATCTCTTTCCTTTTAAGAGATAGCAACAGGGGAGGGTATAGCTCAAGTGGTAGGTAGAGTGTGTGCCTCACATGTATGAGGTCTTGGGCTCAATTCCCAGTACCTCCATTAAAATAAGTAAATAAAGAAGCTTAATTCCCTCCCCTTGAAAAAAAAAAACAACAAGATACAGCGAGGACAAGACATTGTGGTCAATGCACTATTAATTGGAACATTTCTCCCAGACACCTAAGATTGAAATGTCTTCATGGAAACTTCACAGAAGACTACTTCTTCCATTTTTTGTGATTGGTGTTTCTGACAAAAAAACTTGTGTATATGCAGCAAATGTCAAAGTCATGAGAAGTTTCTCCTCTGGTAAAACGTTTTGCAGTGTGTGGGATGAATACACTATGTGAGATAATTTTAGGAGGTGGTTCAGCTTGGCATTAAAAATTGAATTATATGGGGAAGAAGTTATTCCTTTTAAAATCCATCTCATTCCTTTCGATTACTTCCAGAGTAAACTCTCAGTTGGCTGCTAGCCTTTCAGTAGCTCTCTAAACAAGGAGCATGCCTTGGGCTTAGAGAACAGGGAAACAGGTTTAGTTAGGATTTTTTCCTAACGTTTTCTTAGCTTTCATTAGATTTAATTTCATAGTTACATTCAGTTTTTATCAAGTGATGCTTATCTCCAATTTTATGATAATAATATGCAGTCCTTTTTCAAAAAAAAAACAATTTTAAGAAAGGGAGTTGACTTAAAAAGCAAATCGACACTAGTACAGGTGATACAAAATTATAGCAAACATTGTGGATTTAGTCACTCTGCACTGCACTTTGGGAATCACTGCCCTAACATATATTTAAAGTATCACAAGATATACACAATTCCCGGAATGATGTCTCCAATGAGTTCATCTCAATTCTAAGTCCTGACTGAAATATCTGTAAAGTGTAGGGCGGGGTGAAAGCTGATGCTCCCTCCTATGATGCCACTTTCCCCCTCCCTCCCCATTCAGATTTCCCATAGGCATGCTTCCTCTTCAACTGCTCTTAAAGCCAAAATTTCACCATAAGAAGACAGGGGAGTCCTGTTTTACAGGTAATGAAAATAAGGTCAATGTAACCATTTTAATTAAAAAGTAATGTTTTCATGAAACCCACAGATGTATTCAATTTATACTTCTGAAAACACCTTCAGGTTAAAAGACTAGAACAATAAATTAATTAGCTCTGCAGCTATCATGTGATATTAAGTATAAAATCAGTTCTTGAATATAGAAATTATGGGATGGTCTTCAACTCAGACCAAAGTGCAAACTAAAGAATGTGGCCCACTATCTGGTTTTAAAAGAATGAAGTCACTAGCCACTCTGGTCGCTGACCTTTAATATACCCTGAAAGGAGTTCTGGACAGAGATCAGGAATGAGGCTCTCTGTGCTCTGGGGAAAACTGGCAGAACAGTACTCCAGATAGTTATATGTTTTCAGGAGAAAATTTTATGAATCCAATTCCTTGCATTTTCTCATACCTAGGAATGCACTAAAATCATTAATGGAGACATGTGCTCCTTGTGACTAGCAGCAACCTTCTTGTGCCTAGCAGCAACTTTTTTGTGACTGGCAACCTTCTACCAAGATAGATGCTTGACTGCACATACCCCCTTCACCAAAACCATATATATACTGACCTCCCCTGCTTCCCACACCTTTTTGGGGCAGTTCTCAGAGCTATCTGAGAGGCTATCTCCTGGGCTATAGTCCTCTGAAAGCCCTAAATAAAACTGAACTCACTAGGGGCGGGGGAGGGTACAGCATGTGCTTAGCATGCATGAGGTCCAGGGTTCAATCCCTGGTAACTTCACTAAATAAATAGATAGATGATTGATAGATAGATAAGAATAAATAAATAAACCTAATCACCTTCTCCTTCTCTCCAAAAAACAAACGAAAAAAAAAAAACAAAAATAAGAGAGAAAAAATTAATTTCAGCTGTTAAAAAAACTGAATTCACAGCTCTCACGAGTTTTGTTTCAGTTGACAAAGGTCACTGCAATTTTAAATGACATGTGCTTTAGCAAAGTTTAGATAGACAGATGTGTGCACATAACATATATATGTATATATATTCATTGCATTCAATAACTTGAGACACCTACTATAGATAAGATGTGGTGCTGGTTGCTGGGAGTATATACAGCTAAGTAAAGACATGGCCCCTGGCCTTGCAGACCTTAGTCAAGTCTAGATTCTCCAAAAGACAATATATATAAACTTCCTGGCACAGAGCAAGAGCTAAATAATTGTTAATTCTCTTACCCACTCTCCCCTTTCCACATTCTCCTCCTCAACGCAAAGTGAAAGAGCCCCATGAATTCCTCTTAAATAAAATGAAAAGGAATGCACTGCTAGAGTCCCATGGCCCTTCTAATAATGCAAGTTATTTAACATGTACAAAAGATTTAATATGTACAAAAGATTTAACTGGAATAGAGTCAGAATTTTCAGAGTAAATAATGTGTAGCCTCATTATCCCAGCTTTAGACTAGCTAGAGGAAAGTTTTTGGAAAGTAGCACAGAGGCCAACAGGGCAAATTCCAGAAACTGTGTGTCCCCACACCAAGCCCCAACCTGATGCTGCAGCTGGCAGCTCTGCCCACTGCAGGTCCGACACAGATGCAAATTTAGGAAGAGGTGGCACCAGGGAATCCCAACACACTCCCTGCTTTATTTAATCTTGTGAAATGGCAGAGTTCTTTGCAGGTGAGGCGTGGAGCAAGGTCACACTCCCAGGATTCCTGCTCTATTTAAAGGGAACTTTTGAATCATGAAGGTTCTTTAGAAAATAGGACCAGTCAGCGGCATTCTCAGGATATCATGTGTTGTTTGAATAATGAATGAACTAAAATTGTCACTTGGGAAATTGCCAGTTCTGTTTGACCAGTTAGGACTCTAACACAGTGATAACAGCTAACGCTTATATGGTTTTTATTATATGTTAGACACTTTTAAGTGCCTGAAGTGCTTGAAGTTATTTTACATACATATATATTCATATATGTATATATAAGATATATACATATTCACCCTCGCAACAACCCTATGAGGTAGATAGAATTATTAATAGGAATGACTATTATTATACCCACTTCAAAGTTGGGAAAATAGAGACTCATAACAATGAGCTAACTTGCCCAAGATTGCTCAGCTAATAAGTAGTGAAGTGGAATTCTAGTCCAGGCAGTCTAGCTCTAGAATCAGAATCAGAATCACTAAGCTATACTACTTCACAAGAATAGCAGAAGCAAAGTTTCCCCATATACTGGACCCTGCTTACAAAGACACACTTGATCATATGTATGGCCATGCATGTTTTAGTAAACATACTCCTACATCCAGTAAAGGTGGCACAGTCTGAAATCCTAAACTCTCTTCTATCTAGTGAGGGTCACAGAACTTACAAATATATAGGCTCTTCTAATTGGATTAGGAAGAAAAACCTGACAGCTCAAACTAAGCAATAGTTTGTAAAAACACATCTCTAAATACCAACTACACATAAAAATTCATAAACCAGACTTTGGTTTGAGATCCTCCTATAAAGAATAACCATGCATTTAACTAATGGAAGACCCCAGACAGCCTCAGACTGCCACTCTTGCCCCACAGTGCAATCATTAACTCCAAAAAGGTCGGGGCTGATACAGAGGCACAGAGAAAGAAATCCAAATTACTACTATATCTTGAAGCTCCCAACAGTATAAAAAAGTAAAGAAATGCCAACACGTGGTTACTTGATGTGTAGGTTTTCTTAAATATTTATAAGTTAATAATTTAAGCAGTTAATTTTTAAACAGAATATAATATGGAGTATAAATCGTACTATTTAAAAGGTAGTTTAAGAATTTATAAAAACATGAATTCAAACTATACTACAGAAGATGTGATTTGGTAATGAGACACAGGATTAAAGTTGCTGGTAAATGCAGTCTTTATGAATGTGCACAAAATCTCATTTGGAGGTAGAATTTTAAGATCCTTCTTGAGCGTCATGCCCTGAGCCAAATGGCCTTCCTAGTACCATGTGGTAGATCTTGCTGGAATCTACCCATGGCCCTCTTTTCTTTCCTTCCTTCCTTCCTTCCTTCCTTCCTTCCTTCCTTCCTTCCTTCCTCCCTTCCTTCTGTTTATTTAACATTTCAAAGAGATTATATACCATTACATGTTCACCTGATTAAAAAGTCTAAAAGTCTAAAAATAATTACAGTCAAAATTCTCTCTCCCAGAGTGGTTATAGCTCAGTGGCAGAGTGCATGCTTAGCATACTTGAGGTCCTGGGTTCAATCCCCAGTACCTCCATTAAAAATTAAATCTTCAAAAAAAATTCTCTCTCCCACCTCTGCCCCACTCACCCAGCCAGTTCTCACCCTCTCCAGATAAATGATCACTCTCACTAGTTCCTTCTATAGCATTCCAGAGATTGTGTTTCTTTATATACAAATGTATACCAATTTATACCTCCCCTCCTTTATACCTAAATTCACGACATACTAAAGACACCCCATGGGACCTTGCTTTCTTCATTTAACAATATGTCTTTGAGTTTCCTCCATATCAGAAGGTAAAAAGTTTCCTCATTCTTTGCACAGCTGGAAAGTATTCCATTGTATACTTGTTGCAAAATATATTTGGCCAGTGCCCTACTGATGAATATTTATATCTACCCCATTATTTGCTTATTTCATACAATTTTACAATGCACAAACATGCCATTCCTCATTTTACTTGTGCAAGGAAACCTTCCTGAACAATAGTAATAGCTAATAAACAAAGACTTCTATTCAAACAAAGAATTATCTTCAAAAATGCATAGGAAACACAACTCTAGCAAAAGAATTCTGTAATCAAGTACCTATCTAGAATGGCCTTATTTTCTCTACTCTCCTTTCTGTTGTTCAGCTCCTTCAAGGTTAAATGTCTACTGTCATCCATTCTTAAAACGTGCTTTGTGGCTTATATGTATCAGATCTGTGGCTTATACGTATCAGAATCACCTAGAGGTGAGTATGAGAAAATGTAAATTGCTGGAGCCCACCCCAGACCTGGTGCATCAGAATATCTAGGGGTGGGGCTTGGGAGCCTGCATTTTAGACCACTGCCTCCTCCCTCAGTCATAATTCATAATAATTTATGCTCACAGAGTATTCACTGTGACCAGTCCCACCGATAACCCTGTAAGTCTTTAAGGGCATGAACTCTCTCCTCTGATTTTCTGAGGTATTTATCTTCTATAAATTCACTTTGAGCACTGCCTTCCTTCTCACTGTTCTGTTGTGACTCAGAGAAAAGTGAAATATATATCTGAACTCTGAGCTATATTCCATAAATCTCAGGATATGATGTTTACTGAAGGTTTTAATTTCCCATTAATCTATTTACAATTCAACCAGTTTGCTAGTTCCAAGCTAATGTACAAGGAAGAGCTACAAGGAAGAGCTAACAAATGACCACTGGATAAATAAACAACCAGCTTGCCTTCGAAGTGTTACTGGTTTTGTTTTTCTCAATTTAGTACTGGCTTCAATTTCTGCTCTATATTTTTATCCAACTCTTGTGTCTGTGAGAGCAACATTTGTTGCTATGCCTTTGGCCAAATAAAGTTTAAAACAATTATCCCTGCTTCTTAAAAAAATCAACATCAATCAATGACAATCACCATTGATAGGGATGCATAATACTTTGCCATAGGCATTTGCTATTCTCTTAATAACGTTTTCTGAGGCTCTTCTTTGTGCTGACTTTCATGTTATGAAAAGAAGAGCCAAAAAAAAAAAAGAGAGCCAATTTTTGTTAAGTGCCTATTATTATGAGGTGGTGTAACATAACATTAGTAAAGGGTACAGACTTGAGAGAGACTACCTAGGTTCAAATCCCGAATCTGTCACTTTTGAGCCTGGTGAGCATAAGCAAGTTATTTAAATTCTCTGTGCTTCAGTTTTCCAGTCTATAAAATGGAGGTAATAAAACCATCTTGTAGATGGAAAGGGGGCCACAAATTCTCCTCCCCTATCTATGCCTTTGCAAGACAGTATGATACATGTGGAATCTGTTTGTCCACCCCTTCAGTCTGGGTTGGCCATGTGACTTGCTTTGGCCAACGCAACAATGGCAAATGTGACACAACATCAGATGTGACAGACACTTGTAAAGCACTTGCAGAAGCAGAGCACCTAATTGACCAGCTGCCGACCACTGATGCAATAAGGCCAGCAGAAGAACCACCCCCCTGAGCTCAGCCCAAATTGCTGACTCTGATTCATTTACTTCCTAACCATGTCTGCTTCCCTGCTGGATTTCTTCCACTGTTCACTTTAAATACATGTCTTCTACAGAGTTTTATTTTCTTCTGACACTATAGTTTCTCTTTAGGAAATCCCAACTGCTTTCCTATCTCCAATAAAACCCACATGCTTATGGCGCTAAATTTACATCTTCAGCTCCTACCTCATCCCTGAGCACCCCACAGCCAACTACCTAAAGGACATCCCAAATCCAGCATGGCCAAGTACAAAGACACCACTTTCCCCCACAACCCCCTGTCCTCCTATATTCCTATCTCAGTTACTGGTTTCATTTGATAGCCCAGGTGATGAAACTAGAATTATTCAAGCCAATATCAAATACTTTATTCTGCATCCAAATGGCTCTCAAATCCATCACTCTCCTTGTCACTTGTATATTTTTGCCTTAGTTCAGTCTCTGGTCATCTTTCACCTGACTTTCACATTCTGACTGGCCTCCAACTCCAGAAGAGGCTTGTGAACTGAAACACCTATAGGTGCCAAACATATAACTTAACCAAATAAAACTGGACAGGTGTAAATATTGTGGCATGGTGGCAAATTGAAGAAAACATGTTTATCTAAAGAACTTCCAGATCTTTGAAGCAGGTGCAGAACTTGGGTTGCTAGATTAAGCAAATAAGAATTCAAGATATCCTGCAATATTTGGGAAATATTTACACTATAAATTTATTCATTGTTGATCTGAAATTTAAATTTCACCACGTGTTCTGTACTTTATCTGACAACTCTATCCAGACACTTATTCCAAGATAAGAAGGAGGAAGGTACGGACAACTGATGGTATATAACAGACAATGGAGTCAAAAACTTAGGCTGTTGGCTCAGGAAGGTGTCTGGTGAATCTCAGGAGGTAGAAAAGTCAGAGCAGGCAGGAAACTAGTAAAAGGGTTAGAAGTTTGCATAATGGATACTGATTGGTTATGGGTTGAATGGCGTCCCCCTGCAAAAAGATATGCTAAAGTCCTAAGCCTTAGCACCTGTGAACACGACCTTATTTGAAAATAGGGTTTTTGCAGATGTAACCAAGTTAAAATGAAGTCATACTGGATTAGAGTGAGCCCTAATCCAATGACTGGTATCCTTACAAGAAGACGGAAATCTGAATGCAGAGACACAGAGAGGAGAATGCCATGCAAAGATGTAGGCAGAGATCAGAGTGCTGTAGCTACAGGCCAAAGAACACTAAGGATTGCTGGCCACCACTGAAAGCTAGGAAGAGATAAGGGAGGTATCTTCTCCAGAGCTTTCAGAGGGAGCACAGCCCGCTGACACCTTGATCCTGGGTTTCAAGCCTCCAGAACTGTGAGAGAATAAATTTCTATTTGTGGTCATTTGTTACAGCAGCTGTAGGAAACTAACTGGCCTAACTCTTTCCCTCCACAATCTCCATGGTTACAGAGGATTCTTTCAGCAGAGGTGTTGGTATATGACTGGTCTGAGGCAGGGACACCAGGAGTAAAACCAGTGATGGCAGCTGAGCTAATGTCCCTTCTCCGACTTTGTTTAGGTGGTTCGCAGGTAACTGGACCTCAACTGGAGAACCTATCTGCCCTGCTACAAGGTCTGGAGACTCAAAGCCAGTCCATCTGCAGAGATATGATCAGCCCTGAACAAATGAGTCCCTGGTTCCCATTTGTCCCTGGTTGAGGCCCAACCCATACCTTTGCCCTTGGGTTTCTAAGGGACCATCTGTCATAACAATAAACTCCCACTTTTCACTTAAGTTCTCTCTATTAAGGTAATATCAGAAGACCATCCCATATAGTTTATAACTGCCTCTGTGTGGAATGGGAAAGAGTCTATCGAGGTAGGTATACTAGTTTGTTAGGGCTGCTGTTACAAAGTACCACAAACTGGATAAGGCTAGAAGTCCAAAAGCAAAGTGTTGGCAGGGGTGGTCCTTCTGAGGGCTTGAGGGAAAGATCTGTGCCAGGCTCTCTCCTTGGTCTGAAGATGGCCATTTTCATGCGCATTTGGCATTCTCTCTGTATACTTGTCTGTCTCCAAATTTCCAAACGTTTTATAAGGACATCAGTTATACTGGATTAGGGTCCACCCTAATGACCTCACTTTGACTTGATCCTCCTCTGTAAAGACTAAGTCCAAATAAGGTCACATTCTGAGGTACTGAGGGTTAGGACTTCAACATATTCAACATATATATTTTTAGAAAGACACAATTCAAACCATAACAGTAGGAGGCCCACTTGAGACTAGAAGTCCTGTGACATTTGCAAAAACGTATTAAATTACTTTATATGCAATGGTCAAACAAAGGGCAGGTTATTTTTGGCAGTGGTCCCCACCTTGTTTCCAGAATATGGCTGGGATTCAGGGCCAAAGAAAACTGTGCCAACTCTAATTTCACTAAAGACTTAAGCACAGAATCTTGGTTTAATCCTTTTTGCTTCTCTCACCACCCACTGAAACATCAGTGCTCTTCAAATACCCTCTGAGGACCTCAGAGGTTGCATTTCTAAATTCACAAAGTTTCACTTGGTTTAGGTCTCCATCTTGGATTTTACAATTATTTTAGTTATCAATGATTTTAAAACTACTGAAGATATCAATGAAGGAGAGGCTGCTTGTTGTTCAGGAAGTTACTTTCAGGGTCGGGGTAGAAGGTGGTCTTCTAGTCTAGGATCTACTTTGCAGAGGTTGAAATAACAAAACTTGCAATCTCAGTTTTTTTCACTTTAAATTTTCTCTGCAGATAACTACATTTCTAAGAAATTTCTACTGTTCAGGAAATGCCATACTTATAGAGAGATAGCTGAATGGAGAGTTTATAAATGCCTTCCAAGGGCTTCTAAATATCTTGGCAGGCTCCCTAAGATTCCAATCTGGTCCTCAAATTTTAGGTTCAGAAGCCCACCTAGAAAGAACTCATGCTCACCAAGCTGATAAAAGACTGATGTATAAACCAGAATGTCACGTTTGGTTTGCACATGTTGGGGTATAGACCTTTTAAAGGAGAGTGTACCCATGTGTACTACTCAAGAGAGCCCCTTTATATGAAGCAGGTGAATCCAAACAGCACCAGGTGTGGACTATGCTGGACACTGGCGAGCCCCATCCAGTCTCCTCTGCAGGACTGAAGCACACATTCCCTCAGCTGTGGAGGCCAAGATAGCTAATAGCTCTCACTGTCCTCTGCTGAAGAGAGCCTCTTCATCAAAGATCATATCCCCTTCTCGGGGGCAGCCTGTACTGTTTTGACTGGTTGATGCTATAGTGAAAAGACTTGGTCCTTTGCTCCAATTCAAGACAGCTCAGAACATCTCTGCAGAGCCATCCTTGCTCCAATGGGATCAGCTTAGGCCTCCATTGTGGCAGCCTGTAGCCCAACTTCTTCCTCTGCCACATCTTGCTTCATTCATTACTGTAGAGGTATTGATCTCGATAGCACCCCCCTCCAATACATTTCCTGCTCATAAAACCCCATCTCAGTGTCTGCTGCCCAGGGAACTCGATCTGCAAATATGCACAAGTGGAGGTACTAGTGCAACCATTTTTGACCCAAGGTACAGCTACTATTTATTAGGTAGGGCTTAGACTAGATCCTGGGAATAAAAAGATGAATAAGACCATTCCTCACCTTCAAGGAACCTACCAGAAGATATTCTAACATACTCACCTAGCCATTGGGCAGAGAGGTCCTACGGAAGCTCAAGGTAGGGTCAAGGAAAGTTTCCTGGAGATGATACCCGTCTACCTTTAGAGGGATTAGTAAGAGCTCACCAAGAGAGGGATAAGAAAACATTCCAGGTAGAGGAATGCATGAACAGCATGTTCAGGGCAGTGCTAATTATTGCTGAATTTACCAGAACGTGGAGTTGGCCAGAAAAAGTTTCGCACCACCAAAGTCAGTTCATTCAGTAAAGCAGTCACAGTTACAAACAGAGATGGCTGGTGGGTGAACAGAGGGGCACCACAATATTCTCAGTGCTTAAGTCTTAAACCTTTAGAGTTAAGAAGGGAGATGAGAATGGAGACAGAGTGGGTAGTATTACCACCCAGTATGTGACCTCTTCACATCGCTCTTTATTTGGACACTGTGGGGAGGAACGTCTCTCCATCACGTATGCATAGAGCTTTTCCCTTGAACCATCTTTCATTCCATTCCATATCCTCTCAACTGTGACCAGGGAATCCCTTCCCTCTGGACGCCTCCCTCTTCCTTCTCCCAAAGTCTCATCAGTCTTTCTGTCCCTCTGTTCTACTTCTATGTTATGACTCAGGTGAATTAGTAAATTGGAGCCATCCAGTTTCCCTTTGTTGGAGCCAGGGGCAGTCTTTGGGTAGGGAAAAAGAGGGGCTTGAAGTCCTCTGCTTAAGTGACAGGGATGAAGGAAACAGCCCTTTCATTCCCCAGTTCAGAGAAACATTCACAAGACAAACCAATTGTCTGTTCCTATTGGCCTGCCTACTCAGATACTCTGGTGTGCAAACAGACTGAAGTTTTTCTTCTTTTCTTAACAAAGATTTGCTCACTCTCTCTCCTCTCTCTTCTAAATCCTAGAGGTATGGGCTAGACCCCTAAAAGAAGAGTGGGCAGGCACCCTACCCTAGGAAGGGACATCCTCATACATAAAATGAGGCTTGGAGATGCTCCAACAAATAGGTGGTAAGCCAGTATCCAAACCCTGGTCTGTATGACTCCAAAGCCCACAGACAGTTCATACCATCGTCATGAAGACTGAGGGCAGGACAGGAATCTAACACGCATGGAGCATTTTCTAAGTGACAGTCCAGTGTTAGGCACCTTACACAGGTCACCTCATCTAATTCTCTCAGCAAGTCTATGAAGGAGATATAAATTGAAGAGCAATTCTTAAGCAATTCCACCAAAATGCCCTTAACATGCAGAGGAGAGTCAGCTCTCACTCCTGTGTGATTGAGGGCACAGCTGTGAGCAGATGCTGCAAACAAGAAATACTCCATCATGGCCTCATGTTGTTTCTATGATGTCATTAAAAATTTAGGCTTCAACTTCATAAAACATTTCAAGTTTGTTTTAATTTTAAAAGGTGATGTTCTTTTTCCTTTGAATTCTCCGATGAAATTGACATTCCATAAAGATCTTCCCTGCTTATGGTAAGGCTCCCTTCACCCTGATTCTGCATCACTAAGTGGGAGTCTTACAGTCACCAGCAGTAAGTTTATAAGTGTATTTTATGGTGGTTTAGGTCAGCCAATAGCAGGGTATAAGTTGCATGGGAAGAGAAACCCTGCCTGTCTTGTTTACCATGGTATCCCTTGCACATAAAACAGTGCCTGCAACGTAGTAGGAGCTCAAACAATACTTGTTGGATGACATTAAGAGGCAATAGCTGGAGTGTAGGCTTTTTAGAAACAGTCGGATCTCTCTTAGTCCCCATCTCCACCTGAGAAATTGAGGAACAATGTGTACAAGAGCATAATATGCAAACAATTGTATCTATTGTTACGGAAAGATGGTCAGGATCAGTCTAAAGCTTGCCCAAATTAGGGATATAGCCCCTGTCTTGGCAGGAGTTTATTTTGATTCTTGTTTTCTTTCGATGAGAAGGATATTAAGGACACAAAGAGAGCAAGTGGACCAACAGGGACCACTCTGCCTTGGTTTTTTATGAAATGCTTCACATTTTTTATTATGGTTTTTTGAATGTTTCTACCCTCTCCCCAACCATTCATCTGTTGAAGCCCTAACTCCCAATGTGATGGTATTAGGAGGCGGGCCTTTGGAGGTAATTAGGTTTAAATGAGGTCACGAGGTGAAGCCCCATGATGAGATGAATGTCCTTCTAAGTAGGAGAAGAGACCAGAGCTCACTCTTTCCACCATGTAGGGACACAGCTGGAAGGTAGCCATCCACCAGCCAGGAATGGAGTTCTCACCAGGAACCAAATCTGCTGGTACCCTGATCTCAGACCTCCAGCCTCCAGAACTGTGAGAAAAGAGCAGCTCAAACTAAAACAATATCCAATCACTAATTTTTTTGCCTTGATTTGAACACAAAGGGATAAGTTTCTTTCTAGTTTTTATAAAACTGTTAAAAGAAAATGAATATGATTTCTAAACAAAGGGGCTTCAACAATGGGATCTGTAAATGTTACTTGTTTTCTTTCATTATAGCATCTATATGACCTTTCTCCAGGAAAAGGGCACTGAATTTGGCTATAACTCACTTAATAACAATAGACAATTGTAGTAGTGTATTAATTCCAGCTGCTTTCCATGAGAAGGAAAACGTGTTACCTGGTTCATCAGGAAAGAGATTTTCCCCAAGGGTTCCCATAAATAACATCTATTGTGTTTTTAAAAAGCAGGTTATAAAATAATATGTATTGTATAAGTATATTTTCAACAATATAAGTATTTATAGGCATAAAAAATGTTCTGGAAGAATATCCCTAAAGGTTTTCACAGAAGCTACAACTACATATTGGAATTTTGTGTAATCTTTCAGTTTTTTTTTCTTTTTGCTTATCTAAATATTCTAATTATTGTGCCACAGAAATACATTGCTTCTGGAACAAGACAAAATGTTTCAACTACTAAAATAATACAAGACTCAGAAAAACTACATGAACAGTTTCTGAGAGTACCAAAATTACACTGGGATTCTATGCTTTCATAAGGGGGTAAGAAAGCGAACACTTCTTTCATATTTGCTATGTTTCAGAAATCCTGCAAGATGAGTGGTATTATTTCCATTTTACAGATAAGGAAACTTGGGATCTAGGAGGTTTCATAAACAGTCTAAATCATATACCAGTACAAAGCAGAGCCAGGATTAAATCAGATTCATCTGATCCCAATAGCCACACTCTCCCACCTGAGTGGACAGCTTCCAGCACATATGTAACAGAAAGCACCAGAGAAATGGTTTTACTCATCACCACTCAGGGCACCTTGTATACATAGTCATGGCCACACCTAAGAGTTAGCATCTGAGTCAAGGTCCTTTCTTACAGAGCAGGAAAGGAGTGCACATTAGGCCCACAGGCACCCCGCTCACTCCCTGGCTTGGAAATTCTTGCTACAACTGCCATGCCAAGTGCTCCAGCTTTTAAGACTAAATGTGGCTTACATTCCTTCTGCTTGTGTTAAAAACCCATCATTAAGGTGACTTAGAGCCCTTTGATAATTCTGAGATACACATGCTCTTAAGGGAAGCGTCTCTTGAGATTGACAATTGGCCTTGTTTCAACAACTGGCAAAACATCATAGTGTTGCCCAATTGCCCTTTGTTCTCCTGTCCTGTTGATGTTTTGTTAAGTATTAACATGATTTTGATTCCCTGTCACGCCAAAGAGCTTGGGGCAATTTATTTATTTATGATCTCTCCTTGCTGTCTCATCACTTCTATTAAGGACATAATGGCTAAACATTGTTTTCCTATCATTAAAATCGATGCAGTGAGGCACGGCATGCAGCACATTGTGGAGTAAGTTTGGCCAAGTGGCAAGTCACTGGCAAGAATTGTATGCAATAGATGGAGGAGAAGCAAACTATGAGCAGGACGTGGGTGAGCACTGACATTTGGGGGAATGGAAGAAAATTATGTGGGATGTGTGGTGATGGAGGGGAAAGTATCTGCATTACAACCAGGACAACTTACGAAGCTCATACAATGGGCCAGACCCTGAGCTAAGTGCTTTACACGTGTTACATGATTCATTCCCACAAGCAGGAGCTAATTCAAGTTGTGAGTGTCTCTGAAGATTATACACTTTGGGGTGGGGGTGGCGGGTCTTTTAGATTATGAGATTATACATACAGCATGCCTAAGGCCCCCTATGAGGGGTCTGTACAACTGAAGTGCCTTAACACTTAAACTTAGCTTCTGGTAAACCCATAAACCCTCTCAAGGAGGTATCCATCCTGCCTATAAGGAAGTTCAATGAGTTTTTGAAAGAAGTGTTTTTTTCTCAGTCTTCTAAAATTTAAATTCAATATACCCCTCTCCTTCATTCCTTCATCACTTGTGAGGGTGAGAGGCTAGTAGTAATAATAATAGTAGTTAAAATTTGTTGAGTTCTGCTGCCCCATCCCCAGGTAACTGATCTGCTTTCTATCATGTTAGAGAGGTCTGCATTTTCTATAAATGGATTATACACTATGTACTTTACTTGCTTGGTTTCATTCACTTAACAATCATTTTGAGAATCATCAATAATTCAATAATCAGTCATTCCTTTTTATTGTATGGTTATTCTTCTAATTTCTATCCATTCGGTAATCAATGGAAGTTTTGACTGTTTTCAGTTTTTAGCTATCACAAATAGAGCCACTATGAAAATTCGTGTTCAGGCCTTTTCGTGGACATGTACGTCTACATTCCAGAGTATTCTTGAATAAATTCCTAGGAGTAGAATGGTGGAATCCTATGGTGGATGTATATACACCTTTCCAAGAAAATCCAAACTTTTTCCCAAAGTGATTTTCTCATTTTACATTCCCATCAAGAATGTATGAAAGGTCCTATCTTTCCCAGCATTTTATCTTTTTCAGTGTCAGTTATTTTATCTTATTTCAGTGTCAGATCATCCTTTTTCAGTGTCAGTTATTCAGATGGGTAAGTAGTGGTATCACTGTGGTTTAATTTACTTTTCCACAGTGACTAATGATCTTAAGAATCTTTTTATGTGTTTGTTTACCATCTGTATAACATCTCTGAAAAAACATCTGTTCAAATATCTTGCCCATTTTCCACCAGACTGTTTTCTATTTTAGTTGTAAGACATTTTTATGTTCTAAAACAGGTCCTTTATCAGATACATGTTTTGTATCAACTTGTTACAAGCTGTTAAGGAACTTGCTCATTCAAAGAGCTATCTAGTGGCACAGCAAGGATTCTAACCAGGCTTCCCAAACCCTTCAAGAATTGCCCAAAGCCCTCAACTAGGCAATTCATGAGGACAAAATCCCTTGAAACAGCAGCATGACACCTTGATGTGGTTCTGAGAGTTTCCTGGCAGGGCAAAGCCCCTGTCAGAACCTGTAGGGCTTAGGGGTATGGACTCCTGCCAAAGGCCTCTGTAAGAATTTGCATCTTTCAGATTCATAGAATCTGTAAGGAAAGCCACTGCTGAGGGAGAAAGACATGTTTTAATGACTCTGCTCATTGTGTCCACAAGCCAAAAAGCAGAGGAAGAAAAAAAAATGTTTTTAAAGACACACACACTTAATTTTGCCACAGTCCCGGATAAGAAACTACGGGTGATCAAACCTAGAGGCAGTGACAAACTGATAAACCAGCTCAGGGGGCAGACAGAGCCCCAACAGTAGCACTTGTCAATTTCTATGGTCCCAGGACTCCTCCCAGGACTGGTTTCAAGCTACCAATGGGTGTTTGACTCGCAAAATTCCTGAATGCTTAGCAACTGGCTCTTACAAGCAGGTCCAAGGCACTCCAGCACACCACTGGCTAGATCTTCGGTCTGGCTGTCATGGCTAGGGCCTCAAGTCCTTCAGTTACTATGATGATCTTTCTTCAAAGTTGGAGGTAAATATTCCTGGCCCTGAAATCTTGTCTAGTTGGAACTGTGGAAAGAGGACTTGAGACTCATTGTTAAACCCCAAGCACACTAGGGACATGAGTTAGGGGTTCTTCATGGTCCACTGTGACCCACTTATAAAATCTTTCTGCAACACGTACTTACCTCCTGATGCAGGTAGGCGCCCTCAGCCCCTGTCCCCCAGCTATTCTCCTGACCTACTGACCCCTCTTGAGCTCCGCTCACCCCACACCACCCTGTGAATAGCTGCAACAGCTGGGAATAGGACAACTGGTAAAAGCGAAAAGGGGCAAGTCCAGCCTCCTCATTTTACAGATGGGGAACTGAGGCCCAAGGAGAAGAAAAGTGGTGAAGATCATGCAGGATTTTAAATACTCTAAGTGGGACTAAAAGCTAAGTCTCCTGACTGTGGATCTGCAATCCTAATACCTTGCTGCTTGAGCAATTAAACCTTAAAATAAACATTTAATGATAATATCTTTGAATGGCACCATATCTTCCGGATTAATTTTGTAGCAACATCAGGAAAGTGATAATTTGGCTGTTTGGGGCCCTGACTCATTTCCTCTGCCTCTAGCCTTTTCTAGTTTTCCAGAGCTTGAAACACTCATTACTGCACAGGGAAGCTCAGGGCAGTCCAATTCAAAGACCAACAGGAAGCAGAGCCTGAGACAGGGGCTCGCACAGAGGTATGTGGGGAGAGGCGCTCTAGCTGTGTTATTAAGCTCTGGGCAACTGAGACGTAATCCCCACTGGGACTCCATGAGGAGTCTTATAGAATGCCTTTCAGAATTAGGGGGCTCCTGCAATGTGGGATTCTCACTGTGAAAACCAGGAAAGTCCTGGGAAAACCAGGGACAAGATGGTCACCCTCTCAGAAGCTTGAGAGCTAGAAGAAAGGAACACTAATCCACTAGCTCCCATCCTTCTGTGGTTAAGTTGCCCCTTGAGGTGCCATCTCCCTTGGACTCGCATGTTTGCATATGAGAAAGTCAAAACACATTTCTGCAGGTGTCCAAAGAAGCAGAGTGAGAACAGCCCCAGGGCAGAACGAGATGCAGTGCACCAGAGGTGAGGGACTGACAGCTCACACCTCTGGCAGCCGACGCCACAGCAAAGGCTGCAGTAAAGCTCGGCCCAGAGGATGTAGGCTGGTGCACAGAGGGCAGCCCACGCAGGGCATGAAGGGTATGCAGACAGCCTTGGTTCTTGAGCTGGGAGGAGTTCAGACACTCTGGCACCTGGGGTATGGTGACTACAAAAAGGCTACCCTTTCAAGACTCTACCCATGACAAGATGGTGACCCTTACATGGTTTCCCTCCCTCCCTCACTCTCTCCCTTCTTTCCTCCAACACTTCTTTCTTTCTTTCTTCAGTAAGTATTTACTGAGTACCTATCATATCCCAGGAACTATGCTAGATACTTGAGAGATAAGAATAACTAAACACACCTCTTGTCCTCAAGAAGCATGTTGAGGAGGAACCAATTATAAAAGACAGTTATAATACAATGTAACTCTGGGAGAGAAATGGGTAGGAGGGGAGAGGGAGAACCACTGCTACACATAGGAAGTAACATTTAAGCTGAGTCTCTAGGATAACAATAATAATAATAACAACAATAATAAAGTTTTCTAAGGTTTAAGGCACAATGGTACAGACTGATAGCTATTCACCAAAACTCATTATCTCTTCCTCTTGGGCACATAGCTAGGCTATATTTCCCAGCCTCCTCTGCAGTTAGGTGCAGGCATGTGACTGAATTCTAGCTAATGCAATATTGGCAGAAAGGACATGCACTAAAGTCCTGACCCATAAAAACTCCCTGTGTATATCCCCCTTATGCTTTTCCCCTCCTGGATGTCTGGAAAGGGTGACCCTGGAAAGCATATGTTGAAAATGGTTGTGACTCCATTGATTTGAGTCCCTAAATAGAAGAGGGCTTGCTCCATTGGTTATTCACCCATCTAGCACTGTTACTTGAGCAACAAATAAACTTTAGTTGTGTTTGAGCCACTATAGTTCTTTGGGTCTTTTTGTTCCAGCAACAATTCCACCTTTTAAATTTATTAATACAGTTAGCCTACTATAATTAATATAGGCACATATGAGGAAGTGGCAGAAAATTAGGTTGAAAGGTAAATGAAGAGTGTCATGTACTATGTCAAAAAGTCTTATCTTCTTTTCCCCAGAAGTACTTAAAAATTCTTCTTTTAAGAAGGAGCGAAAGGAAACATAAAGGAGCATAGTTAAAGCTCCAGCTGGGTAGAGAAAGTAGTTGAGGAAGGTCATACCTAATACATTCTTTTTTCTGAGCAATAAGAAGCAGAGCTGTCTTCCTAAGGGCATGCTGGCCGTGGGGTGTGTGGGGGGCTTGTGAGGGAGCAGGCTGGAAGCATGAGAAAAGTGGTGAAGGTTAATCACATGACAGGCAGCAGTTAAGAGAGCAAATGCTGGAGTTTCTATCAGTCAGGTTCCTTTAAGGAAAACAAGCACCACTCTAGATATTTCAAGTAGAAGGGTGTTTAATACAGGAAATTAGATGCTCACAGAACTGGCAGAAAGACATGAGAAGCAAAATTCAGGGAGATCCTCATTAACTTTCAGCTTTATTGCCTCACAGCCAGACCTCTCCTGCCATCTAATTCAGAAGCCTGCAGGAAACCACTGACAACTTCTGAGACCTCCACCATCCAAGGCAGGTGAATTGGCATGGAAATGTAGTTGTGACCAAAAAAACTTCATCTTTGGGAAGTTCATTTGGGTGTTTTACACATGTAACTGCAAATTCTTTCCATCAAGACATGTGATCCCAATCATAATAAAATTTATATGGAACCACAAAAGACCTAGAATTGCCAAAGTATTACTGAAGAGAAAGAAAGAGGCTGGAGGAATAACTCTCCCAGACTTCAGACAATACTATAGAGCTACAGTCATCAAGACAGCATGATATTGGTACAAAAACAGGCATATAGACCAATGGAACAGAATAGAGAGCCCAGAAATGAACCCATAAACTTTTGGTCAACTCATCTTCGACAAAGGAGGCAAGAATATACAATGGAATAAAGACAGTCTCTTCAGCAAATGGTGTTAGGAAAACTGGACAGCAGCATGTAAAGCAATGAAGCTAGAGCACTCCCTTACACCATACACAAAAATCAACTCAAAATGGATCAAAGACTTAAACATAAGACAAGATACAATAAACCTCCTAGAAGAAAATATAGGCAAAACATTATCTGACATACGTCTCAAAAATGTTCTCCTAGAACAGTCTACCCAAGCAATAGAAATAAAAGCAAGAATAAACAAACGGGACCTAGTGAAACTTACAAGCTTCTGCACAGCAAAGGAAACCATAAGTAAAACAAAAAGACAACCTACGGAATGGGAGAAAATTTTTGCAAATGAAACCAACAAAGGCTTGATCTCCAGAATATATAAGCAGCTCATATGACTCAATAAGAAAAAAATAAACAACCCAATCCAAAAATGGGCAAAAGACCTAAACAAGCAATTCTCCAAGGAAGACATACAAGTGATCTATAGGCACATGAAAAAATGCTCAATATCACTCATTATCAGAGAAATGCAAATCAAAACTACAATGAGGTATCACCTCACACCAGTCAGAATGGCCGTCATTCAAAAATCCACAAATGACAAATGCTGGAGATGCTGTGGAGAAAAGGGAACCCTCCTTCACTGCTGGTGGGAATGCAGTTTGGTGCAGCCACTGTGGAAAACAGTATGGCGATTCCTCAAAAGACTAGGAATAGACTTACCGTATAACCCAGGAATCCCGCTCCTGGGCATATATCCAGGAGGAACCCTACTTCAGGATGACACCTGCACCCCAATGTTCATAGCAGCACTATTTACAATAGCCAAGACATGGAGACAGCCTAAATGTCCATCAACAGATGACTGGATAAAGAAGAGGTGGTATATTTATACAATGGAATACTACTCAGCCATAAAAACTGACAACATAATGCCATTTGCAGCAACATGGATGTTCCTGGAGAATGTCATTCTAAGTAAAGTAAGCCAGAAAGAGAAAGAAAAATACCATGTGAGATTGCTCATATGTGGAATCTAGAAAAAAAAACACAAACAAAGTATAAATACAAAACAGAAATAGACTCATAGACATAGAATACAAACTTGTGGTTGCCAAGGGGGCGTAGGGTGGGAAGGGATAGACTGGGATTTCAAAACTGTAGAATAGATAAACAAGATTATACTGTATAGCACAGGGAAATATATACAAGATCTTGTGGTAGCTCATGGAGAAAAAAAGGTGACAATGAATATCTATATGTTCATGTATAACTGAAAAATTGTTCTCTACACTGGAATTAGATACAACATTGTAAAATGATTACAAGTCAATAAAAAATGTTAAAAAAAAAAAACCAAAACAGAAATAGACTCATAGACATAGAATACAAACTTGTGGTTGCCAAGGGGGCAGAGGGTGGGAAGGGATAGACTGGGATTTCAAAATTGTAGAATAGATAAACAAGATCATACTGTATAGCCCAGGAAAATATATATAAGATCTTATGGTAGCTCACGGAGAAAAAACGTGACAATGAATATATATATATGTTCATGTATAACTGAAAAATTGTGCTCTACACTGGAATTTGATACAACATTGTAAAATGATTATAAATCAATAAAAAATGTTTAAAAAATAAAATAAAATAAAAACTTCATCATTATACAAAAAAACAAAAAAGACATGTGATACCTTCCCTTGAATCTGATTAAGCTTCTTACTGCTTCAATCAATGCAGTATGGTGGAAACGAAGCTATGGGACTTCTAAGGTTAGCTCACAAATGGCCCTGAAGATTCTATTTTGCTTGCTGAGAATGCCAGGAGCCACCATACAAGAAGTCTGACTACTCCAGGCTCCCATGCTGTGTGGAAGCACAAGCTACATGGAGAGGTTTGAAGCTGGAGGCAGGAGGTTCAGAGAATGCTATGAGACAACAGAAGCAGAAAGGCAGAAGGAGATGAGATGACAGAAGCAGAGGGTAGAGTGAAGCAGACCACGAGCCAAGGAACCCTGGAAGCCTCATGAAATTGGAAAAGGCAGGGACAGAGATTGTCCCTAGAGCCTCCAGAGAGAATGCAGTCTGGCTGCCCCATTTCAGACTTCTGACCTCCAGGATGGAACTGCTCTCCCACACTGCTTTAGGGTACTGAGTCTGTGGTAACGTGTTGTAGCAACAGCAAACAAATACAGTGCCTGACTCTGAGGACACCCTCAACAAATGGTTGTTAGTAAATAAACAGATGAACCAGGCTACAAGCATCTCTTCTTATAGGAAAACATGGAATTATAAATCCAGCATAATTTAAAAAGATTAGTTTACCCTCTGACATCTAAATATCACAAGTTAACGATAAATTCACTTCCTCTAAACTCCTAAACCCAGACTAAATGCAGGCAGGAATAAGCCAAATAGAAAAATGCTGTGTTTTAAGAAATAATGATAGCCAAAATTTATTGAACACTTACTATGTGCTTTATTTACCTTCTCTTATTTAATCCTCATGACAACCCTATTAGGTAAGCACTACTACCATTATCCAGAGAGGGGTTAAATAATTGGTCCAAAGTCTCATAGCTCATGAGTGACAAGGCCAGGATTAGAATCCAGGCTGGCTGACTCCAAAGTTCAAGCATGTAGCCACTGCTGTGCACTGCCTTGGCGTGGGAAGGGAACAGCACAAGATGATGGAAAGCCTGCTGTACTAGGTGTGACCAGGTAAGGGTTCAGATCTGTCTCTGCATGGCCCTAGAAAGTTCCCTAACTTTGGGGTCTGGTTTCTTCTAAAAAACATGGAGGCTGAGTCAGATGACCCTTAAAGTCTCTTTCAGAACAGGGTTCTCTACCTATTTCCAGGTTAAAGGAAAAATCACATACGCTAAATGAGTGAAATAAGGACAGGGGAGCATCATCTCCTGCACTGAAAGAATTTGCTACCTTGGATGAGCAACTGGCTAAGTTCCAGGGTCCATTTGTTTATCTTATCTCTTTACCACCATTGTTTTATAAATGTAACAAGGATGAGTGCTGTGGACTGATTGCAAAAATGGTTCTAATGCTCCACTCCTCCCTGCAGCTATGCCCTTTGCAATGGGAATCTGCAGCTTTTCCCATCAAGAGATGCAGACTTTCTCCCCACCCACTGAATATGAGCTGTTCCTGTGACTTGCTTTCCCCAACAGAGTAAGATCAAAGTGGTGGTATGACCGTTCTGAACCTAGGTCTTGCATCCTTCCAGGCCAGGCCCCTACCTGGCCGTGAGAAAAGCCCAAGCTAGCCGGCTGGATGATGAGAGATCACATGAAGCCATGTTGCCGAGTCATCCAAGTCAAAGCCCTGCTAGATTAGCCAGCCCCCAACCAGCTGGTCAGCAGACCACAAATGCTAATGAGCCCAGCCAAGATCAGCCAAGACCAACCCAGAACATCAGAAACACCGAGCCAACCATAAACTTGTTGCATGCCACTACAGTTTTGTTTTTTTTTTTTAATGCAGCTTTACTGTGGCAATAAGATAACTGATACAGTTCACTTTCTGGCAAAGGAGAAAGTCTGGTTAATTATGCATTAATTATGGTTAATTATGTATTAATCAGAACAATTAATCAGGAAAATTAATCTAGGTTGCAAGTGACAGAAATCTGACTCAGATTTGCTTAAACACACAAGGGAATTTATTGGTTTACGTTATCAAAAAATCCAAGGGTAGACACAGCTGGGTCTAGATGCCCCAAATTTGTCATTAGGGATTTGATTTTCTTCTTCTTTGTTTCTACTTTTGTCTGTCTTAGCTTCATTTTCATGCAAATATTCCCTCAGAGGTTGGGCTGGCCACCAGCAGCCTCCAGCTTATCCTCTATTAAATTAGTTGTTAAGTAGAAAGAGGGTTCCTATTTTCTATTAGCTCAGGTAAAAGTCCTAGGAACAACTTTCACTGGACTCACCAGGATCACACACCTATCCCTGAACCAACCACTTAGTTTTTTCAGGGAGATACACTGGGCCTGGGTCTGGATCATGCATCCAGCTCTGGAGATAGGAGATGGGTTGGCATTAAAACCACACGGACTAAGAATAAGAGGGGATTTCCTAAAGGAAAATTAAAGTAGTACTGTCAAAGAATAGATGAATACTATGTGTGTCCTCTATACTCCTCCACATTACTGGTGAATTGAAGAAAGAGTGATGCGATGACTTCTCAGCACCGATTTTTCTGCAGAAGAGGAGGCAGTTCACTCCTACCTGTAAAAACTTTTCAACATTGATACCAAAGTAGCTCTTGTTATGCACAATGCTTTTTCCACCTCACCCAGATGAATGGTCTAAAAATCAAATTTTGATCACATCTGTCTGTTATACAGGTAGATAATGAAACCAAGGGGCCATACACATCAAAGGAAGGGCTTATTACAGTCACTGGAACTATGAGGTATCTGAACTTGATCTCAAAGACTCCTGAAGCGTGCCCATGGGCCATCTCAGTCATGAAACTGCTCCCAAGCCCTAACTGGAGAGGTAGCTTAGTGCAGTGGCCAAAAGCATAGATTTGGTCTACGTATGTTTGGGTTCCAATTCTGACTGCTTTATGAAAC
The DNA here is from genome assembly GCF_048773025.1 of Camelus bactrianus. NCBI lineage: Eukaryota > Metazoa > Chordata > Mammalia > Artiodactyla > Camelidae > Camelus > Camelus bactrianus. The sequence continues at coordinate 34,766,688 of NC_133550.1, read as the reverse complement.
TATTTGACTCCAGGCAAATTACTCAGTCTCCTGGAACTCAGTTTTCCCATCAGTAAATGGTGATAATAGAATTTACCTTGGAGGAAGAGTAAACGAGTCATTATACGCCAAGCACCTGGAACAGTATCTGGTATGTAGTAAGAGCTATAAAGTGTCAGTTATTAATCATTTGCGAGGATGCATGTGGCAAGTCCTTCGAACCTGGAGTAAGAAAGTCTGGCACCATCAATCAAAGATGCGTAATCTCAGCGGAGTCACTTATTGTCTCTGGGATTATTTTACGTCGTCCATAATGTGACAGAAATTATCTCTATCCTGTTCACCTCACAGGGCTGCCAAAAGGATCAGAGGAGATGATGGATGCTAAATTCTTTAAAAACCTCCTTTAAAAATCAAAAGCCTTTATAAATCAAAGGCCTTCTTAATACTAATTATCTCCATCTAGAACCAGATTGTGTGCATTCAAAGCAGTTTTTCACCCCACACTATTTTGCACAAAGAATCATTAGGAAAAAAAAATCTGCTGACAAAATAATAGATACTCCAACCAAACCCAGTTCAAATGTCATTAGGATTGTTCTGTGATTTGAAATATCCTCCACTACCTTCTGTACCTAGCACAAAGCAAGGTTAAGATAATGGAAAGGGTATTAGATGGGGGATCAGGATACCTGGATTCTAGTTTCCAATTCTGCCGTTAATTTCCTGTGTCTCCGCAAGGGAGTCATTTCATTTCTCTGGGTTTCCCTAGTCTGTAAAATGAGGAATGCTTATAATGCTGTGACTGCACAGCTCTTGTGACAGAGGTGTTCCTAGGCATTGTGTTGTGGTCATTCTTGGAGGAGTATTACTCATCACTTAGGTTAAATTCCCACTGAATCTTTGGAAAATACATCTGCCCAGACAGCATCTGATTATAAGTACAGTATTTACTTAAGAGAATATATCCAAAAGTATATGTTGAAACCACCGTCTTTGTCTATAAAATTCCCCATGAACATAAGCACAGATGAGCTCCAGAAGGGGATAGTAATCGTCCTTTCTCTGGTCTTAAAGGCATCTGATGATGTTTTCTGCCATGGCTTCTCCTCCACTGTCCTTGCCTTGGGACCCTGGCAGCTGTTTACAACAGGTTGTTTCAGCAACTTCCTAGCATGGTCTATAAGGCCCTAGGTGATTTTGCTCCCCAGGCCTCTGACCTCCTCTCCTACTCACTGTGTTCCAGACATGCTGGACTCCTGACTATTCCTAGACCAGACCTGAGCCTCAGGGCTCAGAACAGCACTTGCACTTGTCATGGCTCCCTCTGTCCCTTCCTGCCTCCCTCCCCTTCCTTCAGGTTTCTTCTTCCCTGATTACCTTATATAACATAGCAAACCTTCCCCACTTTGCTCTGGTGATCCCTGAAATAGGTATCAGCTAAGCTGCAATAACAAAGAGATCTAATATCGAAGTGGCTTATGTGAGGTAGAAGTTTATTTCCCTCTCATGTAACAGTCAAGAATTGAGTAGTTTCAAGTTGGGGGCTCTGCCATGTTCCATGCTTGGCCTCGAAGGATGCTATAGTCAATACCACCTCCCAGCTAGTTGGAAGGAGAAAGAAAGGGTCCCAGACAAGTCGCTTTATCCTTCCGCAAATTATTTGAAAGTTAAACAAAACACTTCCCTCATATCCCACTGGCCTAAACTTGGTCACACAACACTCTACCCCCAATGCAACATGGAGGGGGTGAGGGGATAATGTAGTCTCTAATGCATGGCCATGTTTCCAGCTAAAAGCTGAGATACGGTTTTTTTTTTTTTTCCTAAAAGATGAAAGGGAGAATGAATTCTGTGGAATAATTAAAAGTTTCTGCTGTATTATCTATCCATTGGCTATAGTTACTTCATAGCACTTACTGCCATCTGATAGTCTACTATAGATTTACATATTTATTTTTTGTTTCCCCACACTAGAATATGAGCCCCACGAAGGCAGAGAATTCATTTGGTTACTGCTGTATGTTAAGCCCCTAGATCAGTGCCTGACACATAGTAGGCACTCAATAAAAATTCACTGAGTATGTAAATAACTTTTTTTTTTTCCTAGCTGGTGTACGGAGTCACTCACTTCTCTTTCTGATTCACTTTGAATCCCCCAGAGCCAAATTTTCTTGGTGTCTAGTTTTAATGAGATTTGAGTCCTACTTCCTCTTGGAAGGATTCCCAGGATTCCAGAGCAGGGTGTTGTCTTTCTAGATCTCATTTCTGGCAGCCATGATGTTCTCCAAAGAACTTTGGGTTTACATGGAGAAGGAGTTAGGAGGAGACACAATGTTCAAAAATTAATAGGCTTTCTTTTTGGAGCAGTTTTAAGTTTATAGGAAAATTGAACAGAAAGTATAGAGAATCCCTGTATACCCACTTTCCCTTCTCATACAATTTCCCCATTATTAACATCTTCCATTACTGTAGCATATTTGTTACAATGGATGGACCAATATTGATACAATATTATTAACTATAAGTTAAAGTAGGGTTTACTCCTTGTATTGTATTGTTCTATAAGTATTGAGAAATGCATAAAGTCACATGTCTACTATTAGAGTATCCTACAGAATAGTTTCACTGCTCTAAAAGTCCCCTGAGCATCAGCCATTTGTCCCCTCCTCCCAGCCCTTGGCAACCACTGATGTTTTTATCATCTCTATAGTTTTGCCTTTTCCAGAATATTATAGACTTGGAGTCATACAGCATGTAGGTTTTTCAGATGAACTTCTTTCACCTAGCAATATGCATTTAAGCTTCTTTCATGTTTTTTTTAAGCCTGATAGCTCATTTCATTTTATCAATGAACAACATACTATTGCATGAATATACCATATCTATTTATCCATTCACCTATTGAAGGACATCTTGATTGCTTCCAAGTTTTGGCAATTATGAATAAAGCTCTTGTAAACATCCATGTGCAGGTTTTCGTGTGGATGTAAGTCTTCCATTCATTTAGATAAATACCTACGAGAGTGACTGCTGGATCATATGATAAACCTATGTTTAGCTTTAGAAGAAATAGGTAACTGTCTTCCAAAGCAGCTGTCCTATTTTGAATTCTCACCAGCAGGGAATGAGAGTTCCTGTTGCTCCATATCCTCTCCGGCATTTGGTGCTGTCAGTATTTTAGAAGCTAGTCATTCTAACAGGTATGTAGTGGTATCTTAATGTTATTTTAATTTGTAATTCTCTAATGACATATGATGTTGTGCATCTTTCATATGCTTATTTGCCATCTACATATCTTCTTGGTGAGGTGTCTGTTGAGATCTTTTGCCCATTTTTAACTGAGTTGTTTTTTTTTTTATTGTTCAATTTTAAGAGTTCTTTGCAGATTTTGGATACATGTCTTTTCTCAGATATGTGTTCTGCAAATATTTTTCCCAGTCTGTGGCTTGTCTTTCCATTCTCTTAAGATGCATTTTTAAGTGTATCTTTAAAGGTATTCTATCACCCAGATCAAAGAGTGGTATATAAGAAACTGAGAAGCATCCCCTTCTATGCCTCCCCTACTAATGTTGAAAACATACAACTGTATATATGCAAGAAGTTTGGGGAACAACTCTAATAATTACTTGACTTCACATAATGCAACATTCGAAACATGTATGTGTACATTACTTCTTTCAGTGCAGGGTTAATTTTACAAAGTCACACAGCTGAGTGAACCTCCCAGAATTAGAACCCTGGTTTTATGACTCCTGGTCTGATATTCTTTCCAATCCATCACACTGACTCCTATTATCAAGATTTTGCCTATGATTTTTTTTTTTTGACTCCTACTCACCATATAAATATTTGTGTTCTGAGGAAGGCTTAAGTTTCCAGTCTTGTTTATCAGCAATACAAAAATTTTAAATTTGCTGTGTAAGAATTGTTTAGGTTGCAAGTGACAGAACCCAAATGAAGCTGGCTTAAGTGTATAAAAGGGGAATTAATGAACTAAGGAAACGAAAAAGTCCAAGGACTGGGTGGATCCCGTGGCTCAATAAGCTCATCTTAATCTCAGTCTCTCTCCCTCTCTCCCCACCGCCCCCCTCCCTCAGATCTATTTTCCTTTGCATAGAGCTTATTCAAAGGCAGACCTCTCCATGAAGTGATGCAATGGCCACCAACAGCTTCAGGCCCCTATCATCTTACAAAGTCCAAGAAAAAGAAGTACCTCTTTCCCTACAGCCCTAACACAACCGTCACATAGGGCTTTTGCCCCATCTTGGAACACACGCCCACCTCAGAACCAGTTAGTTGACTAAAGAAATACAGCCTAAGACACAAGCCCTCCTAGGTGTCTAACTTGAACCTCAGATACTGAGAATGAGGGAAGACTAATTCGTCAAAGAAAAATTAGGATGCTGTTTCCAGGGGAAGAGAGAACACACACTGTTAAGAAATCCACAAATGTCTACCGCAGCATCCAAGTATTCATTTCTCTAAATCTGTTCCTCCTAACTCATACTCTTAAGACGTAAGACAGTTAAAAAAAACACTGTACTCGAAACTAGAAAACCCAAATTCAAATTTGTCCACCACTTAGCAATTCTCTGAGCTTCAGATCACGCATCTTTAAAGTGAGGATAATACAGCCTCCCTTGCAGATGTGGATAGGTGAATAAAATAATGATATAGCAAATACTTATATAAAGACTTAACAGTAATAATAGTGAGCACTTTCTAGAGCATGTGGGATGTGCCACGCAATGTTCTAAGTGCATTAACCCACATTAAGTTAGTGATTCCCAAACTTGAACCTGCAGCAGAATCACCTGGAAGGCTTGTGAAAGCACAGGTTACTGTGCCCCATACCCAGAGTTTCTGATTTGACAGGTTTGGGGTGAAGCCTGGGAATCCATCAGTTCCCACAGGGTGCTGATGCTGCTGACTGGGGACCACATGTCAAGAACCAAAGTATTAGGTCACTGACTTCTCAGAAGAACCCATGAGGGGCACTAGGATTACCTCAATTTGGGGGTGAGTAAAATGGTTCATCCAGCAGTGGCAAAGCAAGGGGGTGAGCCTGGGAGGCCTGGCAGCAGAGCCCAAGCTCTCCTTTCCCTCAAAGAAGCAACTCAGATGTGACAAGACAAAAACCAACTAGGATGCAAAGACATAGCCACGGGGAGGGTGGGAAAATGAAAAAGGGGAGATAAATCCAAACTGGGAGGCCCCTCATCCTTCCTAAAGAAGATGTCAACAGTCTAGTTAAGGACAGAGATTAAGAGTAGAAATCATGAAAATGGGTATGTAAAAATGCATAAGGGTTTAAATTGTCCCCAAAAAGCAAGTGAATTTGGGTTATCCTCCGACATCTCTTAAAAGAAAGTAAGACATTTAAAGTTCATGACAGAAATGCCAATGGTGAGTGAAAGGGGGGACGGAAAACAAGCTGAACACTGAAGGCAATGGTGTGTGTACATGTGTGTGTACACATGTGTGTTTCAAGGGGTGGGGAAGGGTGTTCCAAATACTTCACATTTCTTTTTTGGGGGGGAGGGTTAGGTTGGTTGGTTTGTTCATTTCAACAGAGGCACTGGGCCAAATATTTTAACATGGACTGAAAAACTGCACCGACTGCTCTGTAAAAAGTTGAGTCACTCACTGTATTAAATAATTTTAAAAAGGCAGCAGCAACAATGATCTTCTGTCTGCAAGAGGCATGTTTAAAACCAGAGACAACAGCAGCCTTTCACTTGAGCAGATGCTGCAAACCGAAATGCCTATGGGGGCCAGATGGGTACCTCATGCCTGGACCAGTGTGTGGGTCAGGGGTAGGACTACAGGGAGTGATCGCTGCTTTTCCCAGTGTGGGCCCAGTGTTGCAGTTTTTTTAAAATTTTCCCAGAGAAGCTGGAAATCTGGATTTTCATCTGAAATCTCCAGATTTTTACATATTAAAATATTTCAGGAATATTGTTTGGTAAACAAAGTGCATTTGTGTGCTATACTGGGCTTGTGAGGCCCACTGATTTGCAATTTCTGGTCTAATGTCTTTGAGGCCTGAGGTTTAAATAGGGAAAGGGGAATAGAAGCCCAGTGGTCCCAGTTCTGAAAATTCATCACATGGTGAAAAAGGAACAATCGTAATAGTAATTACTGTTTATATAGGCATGGATAGGCTACAAGAGACTTTGATCTACTTTATGTCAAGGGATCTCCGTACCCAACAGTAAGTGAAAAGGCAGGCTTGGTTATTTAAACCTATTTAAAGGTGAGGAAACTGAGGCTCAGAGATTAAATCACTAGTCCCATTATCAGCTAGGGCACGGAAAATCCTGGAATTGGGATCCCAGTGTTCTGAATCCAAACACCATGCTCTTGCTGCCTCCCGATGTACACACAACAGTGAACAGTACATGGTTCTCACAAGAAGGGAATGATCTTTGGATCAGCTTCCCTTACTATCATAATTAAGAGCTACTGAAATAGCCTCCTTGGCCACTCCCTCTTCTTTTCCCAACTATCGGTTTGAGATCTCACTTCCTTGGTCCCTTGTTCCATGTCAGGATCATTTTTGGTTTGATATATTGTATCCTTCGAGCCCCACCAGGCAGATTCATCCCCTTCCTGACCATTAAGTACAATAACTTGTTAATCTTTCAACATCCTTGGATTACTGTTGTCTTCACGTTATAGTGGGGACTAGCCTCTGAGTTTCACCCTGTCTCTTATGTTTCCCTTTTCATCCGCCTAAGGATACTAAGGATGATACCAATGCCCAGTGGTAACTTGACAGAGTATGGCTTAGTTAATAACTAGAAATAACGAAATTTGTACTCAATCATTTTGAGCTTTTAAATGTACTGCTCCCTTCCTTTTATGTTGTTCCCTCTACCTAGATAACATCATTCGTGTCTGTGCTCCTCCCTTGCCTGGTTTTCGTCTATCCATCTTTCAGATCTCAGCTTCAGTGTCACCTCTACCCAGAATCCTTCTTGGATTCCACTTCTGTGTCTAGGCTAGGTAAACTCCTCATGTGCTCTAATAGTTCCCTGGGCTTGAAATCACAGTGTTCTAGGCATTAAGAAGACAAAGATTAGAAAGCCAAACTTCCAGGAGTTCCCAATCAAGCTTAAGAAGGAAGACATGAAAGAAGTATGTGTCTAAGTGAACTGGCTGGAATGGATGGGGCAGGCAGATCACTGTGGTAAAAGGCAACAGAGGAGAGCATGGGGTATTTAAGGTCTCAGCACAGAGGGCAAAAGCTGGGGGCAAGGAGATTCATAAATAAACAGTGGTGCTTCTCATGGCTGCTTTGGTGGTATTCCACAGAAGCTCAGACACAGTTTTGTGAGAGACTTTCAAAATCAGGTGGCATATCCCCCACCATGACAGGAGTTGTGTTACTCTTGAGCTTGTCAGGGTTAAACAAAGTACTGTGCTTTGTTAATTCAACAAACACTGATAAACAACTCAAGTTAAGGCATGCACTGATGATACAAAGCTGAGAAAGTACATGGTTTCTGCCCTTAAGGAAACTGTCACGTAGCCAGACAGCAGAGGATAAATGGTACAGTAAACATTTATCCCATGCTTTGTGGGCCAATACAATTCCTTGAAACATTGGTATTATTAACACTGCCTTTTAATAGAGCAGGAAGTTGGGACTCAGAAAGGTTAGGTAACTTGTCAAAGGTTGTGCAGTTATGGTACCTGGCACCATTTGAAGCACCTTTCATCCATTAGCTTCTTTACTCTGCACAGCAATCCCCTATGAGGTAAGGACTTTCGTTAACTCTATTTTACATATAAGGAAATAATACTCAGAGATGATAAGTAACTTCCCCAAGGTCACACCAGTAATAAATGGTAGAGCTAGGATTTAAACCAAGGCAATTTGGTTCCAGCATCCATGCTTTTAACCATCATGTTGTAATGATAAATTGTTCGACCACAGTTGTCAATATATAAGGATCATACAATGAGTAACAGTGTAATACATAACACGTCAGTCCTTTGATTTTCATTCTTCTCTCTGCTCCTATTGTCCCACTAACTCCCTTAACGAAAATGCATAACAGAAGGAACAGGACACAATCATCTGGAGGTCATTTTAGCAATAGGCTAGGAGCACTGTTTAGTGTAGGGGCTCTTACCCTCAGGTAACTGCAGACTTCTAACTCTTTGAAATCATATACATATTTTAGTGAGCTTATTTGCATTTTTCTGAAGAGAAGGTCTACAGCTTTCTTAGACTTCCTTAAAGGCTCTGTGACCCAACAAGGAGAAGCACCACCTAAAGAAATAAAACAAACAAACAAAAAACCAATTAGCCTACTGGAAGCCAGCCAAGCATGAGGCAGTTCTGTATTTTATTTTTAAAATATAAAATCCATAAATGCCATGGAGCCATTAAAAATATTTACAACTACCCCGTGATGACCTAGAAAATGTTGATGCTGTAAGACGAATAACAGGAAAGCGTTATAGCTACTTTTCTTCTTCACCGATCCTCTCCTCAATCCACACATATTTCGCTTCCTTTCCTCCACACTATACCTGTGAAGGTCACCAGTGACCATCACCTCGTCAGATTCAGCAGTTAACCTCTCTCTCCTCAGTTTTCAGTATATACACAGATATAACTGTTTGTGCAATTATGTTTAACAACAACACAAAAGAATGGTAGGAAAACACCAAAATGTTAACTGGTTGTGCATGAAATCATAGTTTTCTTCAAAACTCCTTTCCAATTTTAAACGGAAAAACTGGTTAAGATTATCAGACTCTGGAGCTGAGTGACTTCTGCCAGACTGCCACTTACCAGCTGCACATCCTTGCTTTCCTCCTATGCCCAAGGGACTTAAAAATACGTACCTCATTTATATTCATGCAACGTTCACAACGCGCTTTACTGTGAAATTATGAATCTAAAGAGCTTTGAGTGGTGCACGGTACAAAATGAGGGGTAGTGACTGTTAGCTGTTAATGATGACAGACATGTTTTCTTTTATGATAAAAATACACATTTTTCTTATAAACCTTTACTTAAGAGAGTTAAAAAAATCTCCACACCCACATACCCAGTCAGACGCTCCGCAACTCCCGCCGGCGCCTAGGGGCGGGCACGCCTGCTCTGTCGCTTCTTCCGCCCACGTGACGCGCGCAGGCTCCTCCCTGTCTCCAACATGGCGGCGCCCAGGGGGCTCTAGCCGCACGTGAGGAAAGGTCTGAGTACGTGGGAATCGGACAGTGCTGGTGTGTGAGCCATTTTCCTTTCCCTACGGTCGGTTGCATCTCCTTCGACCCTTCCCGAGGTCCTCGCGGGCCGCTGTCCCTCTGCAGCCATGAAGACAAAGCCCGTTTCCCACAAGACCGAGAACACGTACCGGGTGAGCAAGGGAACTTGGCCCTGGAACCGTGGGTCCCTGCTGCCTCAGCCGTGAAATAGACTCTGAGCGGGACTTCTGGGGCTACAGTGCTTGGGCCGAGCGTGAGTTACTTGCCTGGAGGCTCTGACAAAAGAGCCTCTCTCTCTCCAGGTGTAGTAAAGTTGGCATGAGGAAAGAAGCCTGAACTGCCGACTTTGCCCATGGTTTGTGGGGTCTGGCCTGCCTGAGACTTCCTTCCAGTCCAGAGTTAAATTCATTATAACAGACTAATCGCTTAGGAATTCTTTCCTGGTCTTATATCCTTGAAAACCGAATTGGGAGGCTGGTTAGTGGGAGGAAATGAGTGATTTCCTGGTTACTGGCTACGACACTACATTCTCTCTTTGCCCCTTGAGGAGTTGTTACTGTACAACCATAGGTTTCTATATGTTTAAAAACGCTGTTGTTGCGACTACTTAGCCCTATCCCTGTGCTTGTAGCAGGATATGAAACCTAGCAGTAGACCTAGCGAGCTTTCACCTAGGTCCATCCGCCACAGTCTAGCATGCAAATTTTATTTGAAATGATACAACTGGAAGAACTTTTGCAGATAGATCCGTAGAAATATTTCATTATCTTCGTATAGTAGTACTGTTGAAGACTGTCTTTCAGTCTGTTTTTAAAGTTATCTTTTGTAATTTGTCAGTGACATCTACTTCTAGTTTCAAAACTCAGTTATACATTTTATGACTGATTGAAAATACAAGTTTGAAATTGCAAGCGAAGCATACCATTATTTCTACTGATAGAACATGCGGAGGCGTAATGAAGCTTTAAACTGCTTTCACAAGGAGATTGTCCACATGGGATTATTATACAGCTCTCAAACAGATATTCAAGATCTGATAAGTGTTAAATGATGATGTATTTTAAATATATTCCTCTCCTGCAGTTTCTTACATTTGCTGAACGGCTGGGAAATGTGAATATCGATATTATTCACCGGATTGATAGAACTGCAAGCTATGACGAGGTAAGAGAATGTTAAATTAGCCGATCTTCAAGTATTCATAGTTGGTTCTTTAGTCTTAGAAGTGAATTGTTAAAAAAAAAAAAATTGAATTGTTTTTCAAACCATTCTTATATGAACATGAAATGCATTAGACCTGTGCTGTCTAATGTAGTAGCCACACAGGACAAACTAGATTTAAATTAAAGTAAATTAATAATTCTGATGCTCAGTAGCCGTACGTGGCTAGTTGCTACCACATTGGCCAAATGTAGATACGGACCATGTCCATCACTGCAGAAAGTTCTGTTGGGTGATGTGGTGTTAGAAAATTGAGCTGATTCTCAGGTGGCCTCTGATTCCAGCCCCTCCCTTTCCCATGTGCATTCCAAGCACAGGTGCAGATCCATATTCCTGAAACTACAGTTTTAAAGAGATTTTGAGCAAGTCACTTTCCTGTGGCTTAGTTTCCTCCTTTAAAAAAGAAAAGGGCTAGACCACATAATTTTTTCCAGTTCTAACCACGCTGTAACTCAGTCACACCTCTGCTCAGAAATCTTGCTTTTTGCTACATCAAGTCATATTTTTCTGTCAGCTTTTAAAGGTCCTGTGTAACATCCCTTTAACTTAGGGGTTCAACTTGTTTTTACTGTTTTTCACTTGACTCTAGTCAGACTCTGCTCACTGTCTCTTTGAATGTCTGTCTCCTATGTGTGACTTCAGTGCATTAAATGATATTATCTAGGTAAGCTTTGGGAACTCACAGTGAAGGGAGCCTAATTCTTTGGGGGTATAAGGTGGGATGTCAGAAAAGGTATAGACAAGGTGATACCTGAACTGAGTCTTATCTGTATTGGTTTTAGCATGAGAAAGGACAGGAAAGGCTGTTTCATGCTGAGGGAGAAGCCGGTATAAAGGAATGGAGACTAAAGAGTGCCTGTCACATTCAAGAAACTGCAGAGCATTTCACTGTGCTTATAACTGCATGTAGGATGTTCGTTATTGATGGTGACTGGGGATAGGGGAAGCAGGTAGCTGGTGAGAGAGAAAGCTGAATAGATAATCAAGGATCATAAAGGGCTTCATAAGTCAAGCTAAGAATGGACTGTATCCTGAAACTAGGGGAAGTCATTCTAGGATTGCAAGGTAGAGGAGTGAGTGACATGATCAGGCGTAAGTTTTAGATCTCTCTGGCTTTAGTGTGGAGGAAAGAGCAGAATTAGGGTCAGGGCATCCAGTTTTGAGGATTCGGTAGTCATCCAAGTAAGAAGTGATTATGGTAGTGGCAGTTAAGATGGAGAGAAGGAAAGGATTCCAGAGATATTGAGGCAGAATGGAGAGGACTTACGACCTATTGGATATGCAGGGAGAAAGGAATGGGATTAAGGTTTTTGGTTCCAGCAACTGGGTAGTTGAGGATGTCATTCATCAAGATAGATTTATAGAAAGAGGAGTACAGGTTAGTTTTGTTTGGGGCTTGTTGAGTTTGATATACCTGTGGCCGTCCAAGTGATGGTGCCCAAAAGATCTTTGGATTTATGGATCTGGAGAAATACAGGTGATACGGAGGTAGAATTAGAGATTTAGCATTCAGCGTATGGTTTATAGTTTAAACCACAGGAGAGATTGAAAGTACTAAGGGTTGGAGTGTTGTTAGCAGAGAAGGGATCCTAGGATAGGGTCAGAATGGCCTCAGTCCCATGTCTGTCTGTTGACTGGGGTTGTTGGTCTTGGTTTTCCTTGTGGCCTCCAATTCCCTAATAAGCTAGACAAGGCTTCTTTTCGTGATGGCAGAATCTTTGTAAGACAGTGAAAGCAGATGCTACAGATGCTTCAAGCCTAGCTTTGGACATTTCAGGATTGCTTACATTGCATGTTATTGGTCAGAGCATGTTACTAGGCCAGGCCAGATTCAAGAAGTGAGGACAGCTCTTTGTGGTAGGGGCTGCAAGTCACGTTGCAAAGGGACAGGGACAAAGTCTGTCACAAATGGCTGACATGTGCCAGTCACTATGCTAGGCTAGGAATGCTCTCTACATTAGGTTTTAAACTGTCAGGTATACTTCCCTACTGCCTTAGGAGTCACTGATCAAAATTTAATGGGATTCACTCTCTCCATTCTATCTAACTATTGATTTCATTTCATTTTTATTTTTTTAAAGACTTCCAAAGCACAGTTTTAGGGGTTTATCTTTTTTGAGACTCTAAAAGATTTGGCATGCTGTTTGTATGTTTACATACCTACACATGTATATATATACACGCATGGTAATAACTTACTAGGGTTATCTTTCAAAGTACAGAATAATATATACTGTGTTAAGAAGCTAAACAACGTAGTAAACTTAGAAAAATCTATTATCTTACCCCGTATTGCCAAGGAAACGAATATTGACAATTTGGTGTACATGAGGTCTTCTATACTTTTCTCTCATATAAATATGTGCAAACATTTATAAAGGTCTTTTTTTTTATTTAAAGAAAAACTAGTTCCTACCATACTCTTCACTCTATAACTTGCCTTTCTCTCTTTGAAGGTATATTATCAGCATCCTTCTGATTCAATATAGATATTTCTTTTTAATAGTCACATAATACACCTTATTATGTATAGACCATGAGATATATACCAACCATTTTCTATTTTTGGATATTTAGGCTGTTTTATGTTTTCCTCCCACTACAGTAAAGCTGAATAAACATCTTTATACTTGTGTGTTTGCAAACTTTATTAGAAATAATCTCCAAAAAGGGAATTGCTGGGCTGAAGGACATAACCTGTTTTTAATTTTAATAGAAATGCCAGGTTACTTCTCTACAAGGTTGTAGCAATTCGTATTTCCAAAAGCAGAATGAAAGAACTATAGTAGTCAGCACATTTTTCTTGGCCTAAAATTGTGAAAAAGAGAAAAAAAATTGTTTTGGTGTGACTGTTACATAGGTTTTAGAGAGTAATTTGCTGTAACCAAGTCAACAAAATTTTGTTTTTATAAATCTGCCCGTGTTGTACAGCTGATTGCTTTTTGAAGGGTGTTAATGCCCTTTAAAAAAAAAAAAGCTAAGTTTTTTTTAAACTCTTGGCTATCAGTTTTATCTAATGATATTAGTATATCATTCTTATTTACTTTCATTATAGTTTTTCTTTGAGTTGTTTGATTAATGGATTGCTTTAATCTTGACAGGAAGTTGAAACCTACTTTTTTGAGGGTCTGCTAAAGTGGAGAGAATTGAACCTTACAGAACATTTCGGTATTTTCTATTTTTTTCTGTTTCATTCATTCATCATTTGCACTATACGTGATCAAAACAGCTAAGTAGTGGTGTGATGGGAAAGCAGAACATACTCTCTTTTTCCCACCCAGGGAAATTTTATAAAGAAGTTATTGACAAATGCCAATCATTCAATCAGCTGGTCTATCATCAAAATGAGATCGTTCAGAGTTTGAAGATTCACCTGCAAATCAAGAACAGTTACGCCTATCAACCCCTTTTGGAGTAAGTAGTCTGTTGAGAGAAAGTAGACAACATGTATCTGAATTTTAAGAAAGATTGTGTTTTATAGCTACATATGCTTTAGATCTGATGTTTGTAATTTAGAAACAAGAATTTACCTGTTTTTGTTAGATCAAAATATTAGTACATTAGCATAAAGCAGAATCTTAAGGGTATACTTTTTTGCTTTTTGTTTTATACTTTTCTTTGACACTATGGGAATATTGACCATACTTGTGATGGAATGTACCTTCTTACTTTAGCCGGATTTCTTTGCTGAACTCTTTTTTGTTTGTTGTTTTGTTTTGTTTTTTTGTGGGTTCTTTTAACCTTTTTAAAAAAGAAGTGCAATTAATTTACAATGTTGTATGAGTTTCAGGTGTACAGCAAAGTGATTCAGTTATATATATATGTATACATATTCATTCTTTTTCTTATCTATAGGTTATTATAAGATATTGAATATAGTTCCCTGTGCTATACAGTAGGTCCTTGTTGTTGCTGAACTCTTAAAATGTGAAAAAATTTTATACATCTCCTGAGACTTAGTTTAGGTTTAATTAATCCTGTCATCGTAGGTGGTCTATTATCATTTGGGAAATGGATTTGCAGTATTTGGTTTTTGATCCATGTGTCTCATAATTAGTTACCTCTACTTATTTTTTCATCCAGTTTGGTTGTACAGTTGGCACGAGATCTGCAGATGGACTTCTATCCCCATTTTCAGGATTTTTTTCTGACTATCACCTCAATCCTGGAGACTCAGGACACAGAGTTATTAGAATGGGCTTTTACCTCGCTGTCATATCTTTACAAGTACCTGTGGAGACTGATGGTGAAGGACATGTCCAGTATATACAGGTGACCCCTTTCTCTCTTTCGTATGGGTTTTTCTTTTTCTTTTCTTTTCTTTCTTTTTTTTTGTTTGCTTTTTTGCTTTAAAATTTTATTTTGTATATGATTCAGTGCTGTTTAGTTAATTTATGCAGTTATGCAACCATCACCACAATTCGGTTTAAGAACATTTCCATCATCTCCAAAAGATTTCTCATGCTTGTTTACAGTTGCTCCCCATCTGTATCAGTTTTGAAAGCGAAAGCAGTAGACACATGTGGAATATTCAATATCGCCTCTTTGAAAACAACTGTTTGCTTGAGGCCCTGTGACCCTCTTCTACAGTGACTTTTTTATTAGCATTTAAGTTTTGTAAGTTTTTATTTTTTGGTTAAAGGCAGTTTTTATTAATACAGCCAGGAGAGAATTTTGGACTCCCACCTGTATTTAGTTAAACCATGTATAACACCTGTCATGTGTGCCTGCTGACGTGGCCATCCAACTTTAATATGTTCTCTAATTGCCTTTTCCCTGGCTTCTGTCTGACACCAAACTACCTTTCCAGCTTTCTCTAATTATTTCCTTATATAAAGTTGGTTCTCCAGCTAAAGTGGTCTATAGTCTGTTCCATCAGTCTTCACTATCCTGACCTTCTCTTACCTCCAGCCATTGAAATCATACCCCCCATCTTCAGAGCCTGACTTGTATTCCGTAACCTCCACAGATATGCCCAGTTACCGTGGCCAGAAGTGAGAGCTTTGTCCTCTGAACACCTCTAGCATTCTGTACCACTTATGTTACACAAATTCTATTTTAATCGTTTGTTCTTAATGAAATGGTGTCCTCTATAAACGTATAAATTCGTCAAGGGCGCAATCTTAATTATGTGCATTTTTCCAGCCCCTAAAATCCTTACTAAGCCAAAAGAGCTACTCAGTGTTTGTGAGTAAATGTGAACAGGGAAAGAGAATGAATTCAAGCTTTTCATTTGAAGTAAGGCAAAAATTGTTTATAATCTGTTTCAATCTGGGACTTGGTGGACTTTTCCACTTGGAAAGTACTGCTACATACTTCAGTTGCCACAGGAATACATAAGACTCAACTTTTACCCTGTCCCGGTATAGGTATGAATATGGGATAGGACTGTGGATTTTGTTTTGTACCACTTCCCTTCACCCTACCCTCTTTTGAACAAGGAATGAGAGAAAGGTATTTTTCCACCCTTTACCAGTTCTCTGTGAAGATTTTGGTAACATATATTTGAAACCAAGATTACTTCATTAAAAAGCAGCAAGATCTTGGGGGGATATACAGCTTATTTGGTTTCATGATTTCTGCTGTTAATTTTATGTCTCCTGAGACAGGCTCTCCGGTTCTCAATTTATTTGCTTTCAGTATGACATCTTCAGCAGCCTGGGTATTTTCACTTGCCTGATATTGAGATCAAAGTCAACATATTCCCATTTAGGCCAACTCTTCTCATCCATTTGTGTGTTCAGTAAATATGTACTCAATGCCAGGCCTTGTTTGGTTGCCCAGTTTCTAACAGTGATACCATCATTCTCCCCATCACTGAGACTTGCCCCTCAGAGGCATGTTTGACCCAGTTGTCTTCAAGGACTCCAAATCCTCTTGATTCTGTAATCCACATATTCAATTCCGTGACTGTTTATTGAACACTGTATGTCAGGCACTTGAGAGGCAATTGCAGGTTAAACAGATAAAAATCCGTCTCTTGTGACATTTACGTTTTAGCAGGAGGAGCACATTCTGGACACGTGGTTGACATGAGTGGGGAACGATGAGGAGGCCTGGTGGTGGAGCAGCGTGTGTAAAGGGAGATAATTAGGTGACGTCAGAGATGTAGTAGGGGGCCTGATCATAAAGGGCTTGTGGACACTGTAAGGTCTTTGGTCCCATTGCAAAGATGCTTGAAATGTCTCTTGGGTCCGTCCTTTGCCATTTCCCTCTACCACAGGCCTCTTTCAAGCCCTTGTTTGCCCAAGCTTGTATGACTTGAGCAGCTTCTTAATAGGACTGCCAGCCTCTTCTTCCTTTATTTCACCCCATATACTGCTGCCCAGTTTCTCTGTCTGAAAATATTCATTTCTTATTCAGCCATGATTTATTAGTACCTGCTATGAATAAGGAACGATTAGGTGCTGGGGATACAGCACAAATAGGAGAGACCTGTTCCCTGCTCTTCTGTCATTTGGGAGACCAATTTAAACAGTATGATTATATGAGTAATTATTTAGTTATAGCCACATGGCTGTATGACCCTGGGCAGGTTGCTTAGCCTTTCTGTCCCAATTTCATTATCTACAGAATAGGGATAATAATGGTACCTACCCCCACAGAGTGGCGGTGCTGATCAGATGAGGTAACATAGTAAGTCCTTACTTAAATGTAAGCTAGAATCCAAACTCCTTTGCTTTGTGTTCAGAGTCACTTATTTACTTTGGTAGCTTTATCAGGAGCTGCCCTCCCCACCCACATCATCCTTCTTCCTTTAGACAGACCAGCCTCTCTGTTATTTCTTGACTGTGATCACTTCTGCTCACCCCATCTTTGCTCTCCTTTTGATCTCTGGTAACTGCACTCCAGTCCCCACCTGGATTCTTCCTGTCATTCAGGGATCACTTTAAGTTTCAACTTTTCATGGAGTCTTTCCTATAGGACCAGCACCACCAATCCTAGGATTCTTAATGTCTGTGCCCTTCAGTCATCTGTTTGACATGTGGATGTCCTGGTAATCGAATACTTATTTCATACCTGCTACATCTTCCTTGCACACTGTTGGGGATATAGTTGGCATGTAGTACATCTTTATTAAAATGACAATTAGTTAAACATGTCTTATGTTCTCTTTTATAGCATGTATAGTACACTCCTGGCTCATAAAAAACTACATATAAGAAATTTTGCTGCCGAAAGCTTTACTTTTTTGATGAGAAAGGTTAGTTTGATAATTTCTGTGTTTATTGCTCATTAATCCTCAAGAATCCAATGAACAGAAGCAGATATCTTTTATAATATGGTTTTTATGGGCTAATTTTTTTATATAACAGAAACTTTTACTGTTTTGAGTATATCTCACCGTATGGTTTTTGCTCACTAATGTGAAATAATTTGGGTCACTTTTTTATTGTTATTTAGTGCACATATGTATATCTTCTAATTCAAGTCAGTAAATATATGAACAGTGAGATTAACAGGAGTTTTTATGGTAATTTCCTGGGAGGAACTGATTGCATAGTGTCATTTGTGTTTGTTTTCAGAGGGATTTTGTAATGAAACAAAAACATTGCTATTGGATTTCTTTTATACTCATAAAATATAAGTATACGATTTACTTTAAAAGATTGACTGTTGCCTTATATAGTTTTTCTTAGTACATACCTTCATATTATACCAGTGAATTAATCACTCTATTGTGTGGCATTACAAGTGATAATACACTTATTAGTTTAAAATCATTGCAAATGCCTATTCCTTTTAGAATTTTGTCCTGATTACATTTAAATATGAATCTTTAGAACAGCAAATAATAATAATTCATTTGGGTAATTTTTACATTGTAAATACAATTTTTGATTTGCATTTTGTATTTTAGGTTTCTGATAAAAATGCACTATTCAATTTAATGTTTCTTGATCTTGATGAACATCCAGAAAAAGTAGAAGGAGTTGGACAGTTGCTCTTTGAAATGTGCAAAGGAGTCAGAAATATGTTTCACTCCTGTACAGAGAAGGTAAATAACTGGGAGAAGTACTTTGAGTCGATGTGAAAGGGATTAAAAAGAAAGTAGATAAGATTTACACAAATAATGTGGAGAGAGAATTACTTGGAATAAATAGAAAACACTAAAATGGAGAGCATTAGGGCTTTAAAAACAATGCTTACCTAATGTAGGCCATGGGTCCTTAGGTATTTTTCACTTAGAAAAATCACTGCTCACTTCTTCATCTTGGATGCTTGAAGGTAATATAAATTGATGAATGAGAGAGGGTGGTGGGGTTTGGGCAGCTTTGTGATAAAATTCCCTATTCTAGTGTGGAAATTCTTTTGGGACACATAGTTAACCATCAGAGCTGCCATATCATTGATTATCCCAGGTCAGATTTTAAGGTAGCTTAATCAGAGTGGGGAATAATCAAGTGGAAAATAACAATATAATACTTAAAAATGAGAGTGTACATGTTCATTTTCATGAATCTTGGATTCCCACAGGCAGTGAAGCTAATTTTGCAAAAGTTAGGACCAGTTACTGAAACAGAAGCTCAACTTCCATGGATTTTAGTTGGAGGAACACTTAAAAATATGGTCAAATCCACTGCAATCTACATCTGCAAGGAACATTTTGGTATATTTTTTGAATGTTTGCAAGTAAGTTCTAATTTTTAAGAATTTGTAATAAGGAGTCCATGAGTTGATTGTTGTTGCTCTTAGTTTAGCAGATCACTCCTGGGGATTGTGTTTTATAGTTGTTGTCATTATACTTTGACACACTTACTAGGATTTTCCTTCCCCTTACCCACTGTACTATTTTTATTTCATTTGCTATCTTGAGATGCAGTAGAACATAGTGGTTAAAAGCACAGGCTTTGGAGCCAGACGGCCTCTGTTTGAATCTTGGCTTTGTTTCTTACCACTAGTGTGACTTGGGAAAGTTAAGTCTAGTCCTCAGTCTTTTCATCTGGCAAATGGGAGCAATAGCATCCCCTACCTGTGAGGAAATACTTGTAAAGAACTTAGAACAGTGCAATCAGAAATGTTAGCTGTTAACACTAGTGACTCCTGGTAAATGTGTCTTTTTCTTTCAGAACAAAAGAATGTGAAAATCTGAACTGCTTCACAATATTTTCGTGATTGGATTAACAGATGAGTTTGATATTTGGTAGTTATTCTCTGTGTTAAATTCTTCGTTTGCAGGACTCGATTCTGGATCTACATAAAAAAGTAACCAAAACTAACTGTGGTGAAAGTTCTGAACAGATTAAAAGGTTGTTAGAAACATATCTGATACTTGTAAAACATGGAAATGGATCAAAGATAACCAAACCTATTGATGTTTGTAAGGTGAGGTCCCAATTTAATTTGCTTAGAGCCTGTGCATTAGAAGCTGATTACTAAGTGTGCATTGTTTTTTCTTTTATTTTACAGGTATTGTCTCAAACATTACAAATAGCGCATCTCTCCACATCTTGCCGGGAGACCCTCTTGGATGTAATTTCTGCTTTGATCCTAGGTGAAAACGTTTCCTTACCAGAGACCCTCATCAAAGAAACCATAGAAAAAGTAATTTACTTCAACAGATATTAATAGAGTAATTAACATGCTTAGCATTGAATAAGCCTTCTGGGGAATACAAATGAAGCGTGGCAAAGGCTCTGCCTTCCAGGAATTTATAATCTTGTTAAGGAGATGTGAGTTGCATTCTGTAATGGAATTAAAACAAAACATGATAAAAGCAAAATCTGTTCACCAAATATTCACCCAACATGTATAACTTACCAGGTGCTGGGCATGGACTAGATATGGCAGGGTGGACGCTGTGGTGCCTGTGATTTTTTTTATTGTTATGGAAGTGGGGCCCTGGCAGTGTGTAGTTAAAATCTGTTGAACTAATCTCTCGATGTCACGTTGAAACATACAATTAATTCTGTCTGGAGCTGAGGAACAGAGAATGCTTTCTAAAGGACTTACATTTGGGATAGTCCTTGAAGGTTCAGTAGCAGTCTGCCTGTCAGAGAAGGGGTTAAAAACTCTAGGAGAAGGAACAGAAAAGTTGTGTTCAAAGATCTGTGCCACTTCTGACACATGAAGTGTGAGGTCTGTCAGCAAGGCTCTGCCTGGCTTTGAAAGATTAGGTTGGATTTTGTCCGGCAAGTAGTGGAGGACCCTGGAAAAATGTTAAGCAGAGAAATGACTTAATGAGATTTGCATTTTAGTGAATTTAGAAGATGAATGGGAAGGAAGTGGGATTGAAAATAGGTCGGTTCGGTTCTTCTAGCTTCGTGTAGTGCAGCCTCAGTATAGAAAAAGGTATAACATCGAGCTGCTTGGCCTTTCGTGATTCTCTGTAGCTGGGAAAAAATTGAGCAGTGCTTAGGCAGAGCCCCACATAATCACAAGAAACACAGTGCCCTTCGATTCTGTAAGTCCCTTTGGCAAAGGCCGAGCACTTGGACAGCATCCTGCTTGAAGCATGCCCACCGTTCCTTTATTCGAGCTTCTTTCCAGAGGAGCTGGGCCCGGTTCCTGCGTCTCACCTGGGTGTGTCCCTCTGCACAGTGGCAAATTCAGCAACCCAGCTGTTTCTGCCTCCCATGACTGTATTAACTTGTACCAGGCATCACACTGCTTCTGGCTTGCAAGTTGGAGGACCTCAAAGGTTTTGGATGTTTTTATTTTCAAGAATGGGAAAGTATCTTCTTTGTATTTAGACTAATATTCTTTACCTCTGGTCCACAGATTTTTGAGAGCAGATTTGAAAGACATTTAATTTTGGATTTTTCGGAAGTCATGTTTGCTATGAAGCAGTTTGAGCAGGTGAGTGAGGTATTAAGTCTTGGACATGTTTTGTTTTATTTTGAATCTGTCACGATAAAATAATTAAAAATCCTGTCATTTGTGTTTGTTTTTTGAGAGGAGGAGAATAAGTATTTGATGTCTTAGTCCATATTTTTGTTTTAAGCAGTTAAATTCCAGTTTTTGGTCACAAGTGAAACTTTATTCCATAGCTAAAGCATTTTAAATCATATTAGGTAATCAATTTGTTTATTTTAATAATCTTCTAGGAAGTTATAGAACCATGTGATTAATTTGAAAAAAACAGTTTAAGGAACTTCTGTGTGAATTCGAAGCTTAGAAAATAGTTTCTGAAACACTTTGCATTGGAGGAAGGCTATGAATTCATTTCCTTGCTGCAAAAGAGATACCCAGTAGAGTGAAATAGAAATCTTTCTCATCAAATCCTGAGTTTATTTTCCCCTCACTGCCATCATACATTTGCCACTCTTTATAACCGGGATCCTGTAATATACTTCATGGAAATCTATCTCTTCTCTCATTTTTCCCTTCAGTGTTTAATAATACATGTTTTCATTCATCTCAATAAAACTTCTTTGTATGTGCCCTAGCCTTGTTCCTTCCTGCCCAGCGAGGACCTTTTATCTCTCCCCGGTTTTCTTAGGAACTGCATCCTTTCCTTCTCCTCTGTTCCTTTTGTCCTTTTTCTAAAAAACTTATTTTTATCAAAGTACTCTACATATGTAGTTTAAAAAAGTCAAACAGGGCTAAAAGGCAGTCACTTGAGCCTCACTCCCATCTTCCTCAACAGAAACAAGCATGTCTAAGGATTTTTAGCTAATTTTTTCTGGTATTTATATTTTTAAATCATCTGAATGTACTGCTTTCCCTTGGCACATTAGTTTGGTCCTCATGCGTAAACTTCCTCGTACAGCAGATGGAGTCTCATCTCATCTTCTCAATCAAATCACATCACAAATTTGAGTGTTTTATAATTACACTTCCTTTTTTGTATACCCTTTAATTTTTCCTGAAGTTACTAATTTTTTCATTCTTTAAAAAGTGAAAGTTGTTTTCTTTGAAGAGTTGGGCAGTGAATCTGTCTTCCAATAGCATCGCAGAAAGCATTTCACGCATTTTCAGATTATTCAGCAGCTGGTTTTTTTTCTTCTTTTTTTTCCTTTTTTTCTTTTCTTTTTTTTCTTTTTTTTTTCCTTTTTCTTTTTTGGAGGCATTGCTTCTGGAGCAGTTCAAGTCTGAACAGGTTGCTTTCTGAGCCCCCTGCATGGATGTCATACTAAGACTTGCCTTTCTCCTGTTATCTTGGGTCCTGTCTGTTTCTCTTATTGTAGTTTACTTTCTTGTTTTGATGGAACACATTCTTTAGGGGTTCCTGAGAAAGGATGAATGGAAGTAGAATTTTGAGATTCAGTACATCTGTAAGTGTCTTTATTCTCTCCTCACAGTCTCACTAGTACGCTGGGAATAGCATTCTATATATGTATAGATTGGTGGGGAGGGTGTTAATTAGGTTTATTTATTTAGAGGAGGTGCTGGGGATTGAACCCAGGACCTGGTGCCTGCTCAGCATATTCTCTAGTGCTTGAGCTATACCCTGTTCCCCCAGCAGTCTAGATTCTGTCGTTTCGCTCAGTGTTTCAGGCATTGCTCCCTTGTCTCCTGGCTTCCATTGTTCTGTGAGGAGGGCTGATGCTGTTACTGTTCCTGATCCTTTGTGATCTCTTCTTCTCTCTGTGGAAGAGTTAGAATCTTCTCTTTATTAGGTGTTCTGAAAGTTGTATCTGTTACAAAAGTGGTTTTCTTTCTTATTTTTAGCTTTTTCTACCCAGCTTTCTCCTGTATGTTGAGGATTGCTTCCTGATAGATGACGCTGCGGTCGAAGATGGAGCTCTGGCCATTTTGGCCAAGCTCATTCTGAACAAAGCAGCACCTCCCACTGCTGGCTGCATGGCGATTGAGAAGTATCCTCTGCTTTTCTCACGACACACGGTGGGGTACGTTCTCAGTCTGTGTGCCCTGTGTTCTCGGTAGGATTTCCCATTTAGAAATAATGTATTCAGAATACTGTAAAAACTGAAGATCTAGAAATATTAACTGGAAAGATGTCCATGATACATTGTTATGTGAAAAAAGCAAATCTGAAGAAGAGTACGTGTAATGTGATCCCATTTTGCAAAGTTAAAACCAAAAGTATATACAAAAACACAGGAACACGTAGGGAAGGACATAAAAACAAGTTAACGTGGTTAACATCAGGAGGGTGGGAAGTGAAAGAAAGAGGTCACTATTAATTTTTTTAACTTTTTATTTTAAAACAATTGTACATTCACCAAGAAATAGTCCAGAGAGTTTCCATACACCCCTCTTAGTTTCCCTTAGTGGCAACATCTTATGTTAAGTTTACTGCAATATCCCAGCTGGAAAAGTGACATTGGTACAATCCACCAGCCTTGTTCAGATTTGCATGTTTTATATCACTCGTCTCTGTGTGTGTATGTATATGGATATGTAGTTCTGTGCAGTTTTACCTCATGTCTATTCATAATCACCACCCGAGTCAGGATACAGTGGTTCCATCACTGTAAGGATCTCTCATGCTACCTTTTAATAGCCACATTCCCCAAGCCCATCCCACTCCATCCCTTACTCTTGGCAACCACTAATCTTATTCTCTATTTTTATTATTTTATCATTTCAAAAATAGTATCTAAATGAAATTATATGGTATACCTTTTGAAATTGGCTTTTTCACTCAACGTAATTCCCATGAGACCCATCTAAGTTGTTGTGGGTATCAGTAATCCATTCCTTTTTATTTTGAATGCCTTTCTGTGTGCTGTTACTGAGTAGTATTCCATGGTAAGGGATGTAGCTGTTTGTTTAATCATTCACTTGTTGAAAGACATTTGGGTCATTCCTAGTTTTGGGCTATTACGAATAAAGCTGCTACAGACATTCATGTACATAGCTTTCCATTTCTCTGAGATAAATGCCCAAAAGGGAACTTGTTGGGTTATATGGTAAGTGCATGTTCAGTTTTATAAGAAACCACCAAATGGTTTTCCAGAGAGGTTGTGCCATTTTACGGTCCCACCAGCAGTATGAGTGATCCAGTTTCTCTGCATCCTCACCAGCATTTGATATTATCATTGTTTTTTGTTTTTGCCAGTGTGATAAGATGCAGTGATATCTCATTGTGGTTTTAATTTGCATTTCCCTAATGGCTAATGATGCTGAACATCTTTTCATGTCCTTATTTGCCATCTGCATATCTTCTTTAGTGAAATATCTGTTCGTTTCCTTGACCCATTTTCTAACTTGATTGTTTATTTCTTTACTGTTGAGTTTCAAATCTGCTTTATATATTCTAATACAAGTCCTTTTGTCTGATATATGGTTTACAGATGTTTTCCTCCCTATCTATAGCTTGTCTTTCTTCACTTAAGATTTGTCACAGATCAAAGTTTTAAATCTTGTTGAGGTCCAGTTTATCACCTTTTCCTTTTATGGATAATACTTTTGATGTCAATTCTAAGAACTTTTTGCCTAGCTATAGGTTTCAAATATTTTCTCCAAATTTAAGGTTCGTAATTTTATGTTTTACATTTATGTGATCCATTTTGAGTTAATTTTTATGTAAAGTGTGAAGTGTAAGCCTGCCTATGAATGTCCACTGCTCTGGCAACATTTTTTAAAAAGGCTGTTCTTCCTCACTGGACTGCTTTTGCAGCTTTGTCAGAAATCAGTTGGGCATAGCTGTGTGGGTCTACTTCTAGACTCTTCTGTTCCATTGATCGTGTGTCCACCCTTCTATAACACTACACTGTCTTATTACTAGAGCATAAAATAAGTCTTGAAATCTTGAAAAAAAAATCCTTCCACTGTATTCTTTTTCCAAATTGTTTTATCTATTCCTGGCTCTTTGACTTTCTCCGTAAGTTTTAGAAGAAACTTGTCTATGTCTACCAAAAACACCTTGCTGGGATTTTGTTTGGAATTGCATTAAATCAGGGTCGATTTGGGGGGAATTGACATCTGCCTAAGGATACACAAAACTACCAACTTTGTTTATGTCAGGAGGAAGGTGAGGGGAAGGAAGAAGTGACTATTAGCTTTTAAAGTATATACCTTTGCATTGTTTGAGTTGTTAGAAGGGCCATGGATTACTTTCTTAATCTCATTAAAAACCATACGTACTTTTTAAAAGTTGAAAACACAGTTTATATAAATATTTGAGAGGATTTTGCTTACCATTTTTCAAATAGTTGAATGAGCATGCTTCTAGAAATAATAAATCAGGAGACTAGTTTCCTTATCATTCATACATGTTTACAGATAGGAATACGTACATAGGAATAAATCGTTTTCTGATTTCCATCGGATGAGTCAGACCTGCTGCTGCATGCCTTGAGTTTGTGCTGAGTACTCAGCTTGAGGCATCACAGCATCCCCCGGGTGGGTGTCCTTGTCTCCATAGTCACATAGCAGAGTCGGTTTTTGAGTGCGATCACCATGAGGTCCTGGAGGAACTCATCTTCACAGGCCACCCTTCTGCCGACCTCGAAAGTATCTTCTCTGTCAGGACATACTAAAAGAGTCTTGTTGGTTTTTCACTCTGCTAAGCTCTGATTCCTGAGGCGTGGGTAATGAGTAACACCTGTAGAATTATTCCCGTGGAACTTCTCTTTTGACTTTGTAACGCCAAGCCGATCTCCAACGGGCAGATTCCTTGCAAGTGGCCAGAACTCTGGGTTCTGGGCAATGGGAGTGAGGTAAAGCCCAGGACCTGCCTGAGGCTGCTGGTCACTCCTCACACAGCCATCTCAGCCACCTCAAATCCTCCTCGGAATGTGACGTGATAAGAATAAATAAGTAAATATAGATGTATTAACTTAAGGCAAGTGCCACAGGTTCTGTGTTTCTTTCTCTGAGAAAAGACATCTTTCTGTCACCCCCACAGAGATAGGGTAGTACATGGTCAGCTTTGTCTGAATATTCTTGGTCACACTCCATCCACTCATCTCACAGATTTGTTGTGAGAATATAAAGGGATAATAGATGTGAAGAGACTCTTCAGAAGATAAATTTATTCTGTCATTTAACAGATACTTGTTTAGTCAGGCCTGTTCTAGGCGCTGGGATATAACAATGGAAAAGAAAAAAGTTCCTTCTTTTGGGGCGATGACATGGGAAGGCATGTGAGGCAGATGAATAAATAAACAAGATAATTTTAGGTAGTGATAAAAAGAGAAACAAAACAGGGTGTTGAGGGAATGGACGGAGAGGCAGCACTACTCCCCTCCAGACGGGGAACCTTTGTTCAGTTATTATGATCGAAGGATCCAACCTTGCAAGGAAAGGCTGGGGGAAGGCTTTGCAGGCAGAGGGGAGCGTTATTGCAAAGGCTCGAGGATAGTTTGCAGAATAGAAGGAAAGCCTGTGCGGGCAAAGAGCACTGAGCAGGGAGGAGAGTGGAGTGAGAGGAAGTGGGAGAAGCAGGTGAGGGTCACCATCCAGGGTGAGGCCGTCTAGAATGTGAATTTTATTGGAGGAGCTCATTGGCGGGTGTGATGAAGCAGGGAAATGACATGGCAACTAATGACTCTATACCTTTTTAAAGCATCTCAATACTTTAGTTGTAAGATTTTTGCAGATTACTGAGTCATGGTTACTCCTAGGAAGACTGTATATCAAGGCATGGTGACTTTTAGAAATCGTCAGTGAAATTAACTTAGTTACTGATTGGAATTTCTGAACATTTATTATCCTGATAAGTTAAAAACAAAAGAGAATTCAACTTTCTGATTAATTTTAATGATAAAAAGGATACAGGAATATCCTGTAGTATTCTACTTTTATTCCATGATGAGTTTAACCAAACCTAATATGGAGGATAAATTATAAAAACAAATCATTTTACTTATTGTTTCTATGACTTTTCTTTCAGTTAGATTTCTGTCTTTTAAATAGATGAGGCATAGTTGACATTGGCAGAAATAAAAAGAGGCAAATGAGTGTGCTAAAGTAACAGACACCTAAAACTGAATGTCGTGTCAGAAAATACCGTTGAGTAACCACTTATCAGATTAAAGCAGCAGAGAAAGTTACTTATAAATCATAATCATGTTAGTGGCATTTGTCAAATTCCCCATGATTTCTTTGCAACATCATTCTACATTTGTGAAGCAGTAAAATTCATGTCAAAAAAGAGAGGTGGGGGTGGAGGAAGTCAGTTCATTCCAATAAATTACCTCTCCAGTTCTTAAAAACGTGTCCATCAGCCCAAAATTCAGAAGTACCTAAAACCAGAAGAAACTTGCTTGATCTTATGAAGTAAATTGAAATAGAAAATAGAAGAAAGTAGAACTAATGGGGTTGAAAAAGCCTGTTGCTGAAAATCAGTAAATTACTCGAGTTTAGTTATTTTCCACCATCACCACCGGTTCCCTCTTCCCTGCTAATACTCCATGCATGGAAAGGAACCAATTTTATTTCAAATTTCAGAGGGCAAGAGCAATTACATTCTCTCTTATTTTAAACATTTGTCTATCTTTTCTTCCTTTAGATCCTGTGTAAGGCAGAAGACCAGATCCAAGGGAGGCAAGGAACAGATCTCAGTATTGGATCATCTTTTATCTATAATTCAGTTACTTCCAGATAAAGATACTACTTATCTTTCACGTTCTTGGGCAGCCCTTGTTGTGTTACCTCATATTAGGTGAGAAAATCAACTGTGTTTAATTTTGAAAGGTGTTTTAGCATGCTGATGAAAACATTTATTAGCCATTTTTTTTGCTGTTTTATGAAAAGGCCATTGAATGCTAGTCTGAGCATTTCTCTTTTTCTCCCCACTTCTTGGCCAGACCCCTGGAGAAAGAGAAGGTGATACCACTAGTCACGTGCTTCATCGAGTCACTCTTCAGGACTGTTGACAGAGGGAGCTTTGGAAAAGGTCAGTTACAATCACCATTTGTTCTCTTGTCTTTCTTTTCTGGCACACCCAGAGTATCTGTAAACATGTGGGTAGCAGAGAATAGTACTAACATTGTGTTCTGGCAGAACCCCCTCGTATGGTAAATAGGGAAAAAAAGAGGCTGAGGTGGAGGCGTTACACTTGTACCTTGTAATATGGTGACCGGGTCAGGGCGGCTTGAACATTAGCTGAGACCGAAGGTGAAGTTGCAGAAGGTTGCCGTGGTCCAAGAAGTCAGACCTTCAGCTTTGAGCCCCAGCTTGTGTCTTGTTCCCCATCTTCCACACTGTCTGTCCTGTATACACCTCGTGCTCCAGGCAGTCGCTTACTCTGAGCAAGACACTTTCTTTTACAGACCTCTGTCTGCCCTTGCATGTGTGCTCCTTCTGCCTAGAGTTCTTTCTAGGTCTTTCATTGTTTAGTGAACTTTTACTTAACTTTCAAAACTCAGCTCAAGTGCAGTACCTCTAGGGAGGTCTTTGCGACTCAGCCAAATTAGGCTGCCCTGCCCCAAACGCTATTTCCTGTTGTGTTCTTGTACATCTCCCCCCCACTAGCTGAGAACAGCAGTTTACAAGTAAATATTGTGTTTTATTCTAGCTCAGTACTTTTTTCCTAACACGTGTATAGTAGTCATTCCTTCCTTTGAATATTAGTGTGCTAGGTTCTGTGTTAGATACTAAGCAGACCTGTTAGAGAATAAAGTAGACTCACCTCATGTCATGTGCTCAGTAGCCACACATGGCTAGTGGCTACCATTTTGGATTGTATCTACATATTGGCCCGAGTATAGAACGTTTCTACCATTGCAGAATGTTCTATTGGACAGCCCTGTTCTAAAGTCTAGAGCAGGGGTTGGCAAAATTTTTATGTAAAAGACCAGAGAGTAAATATTTTAGGTTTTATGAGCTGCATTCAGTCTTTGTGGCATCTTCTTTTTGTTTGTTGGTTATTTTAAACAACCTTTTAAAATTGTGAAAAGCATTCTTAGCTTGCCAGCCATATAAAAATAATCTACCTGCAAGATCTGACTCGTTGGGCCATAGTTTGCCAACCTCTGGTCTAAGATTAAATGATTGATTAATTAATATAAATTGAGTGGATTACTGGTAGTATCATTGGATATGTAACTTCTTAAAAGTTGGAGTCATAAAGTGAACAAGAGTTTTATACAAAGATGATAAGCTTTTGGAAAGTCTAGGTCTCCTTTCTTCAAAAGTTCTAATTGTGTGTGATAAGGCTAGTCGGAACCATTGAACTTACTCCTTATCTCAGTTATGGGAACATACATTTTTGTTCTTTGATTCTGAATGTATTCTTTTCTTAAGAGAGTTAAAATATAAGGTTCAGAACCTCTTTTCAGTTCCTTTCTGTTATATTCTGACACTTGATGGATAATCCTTTAGAAGGCACATATTCACTCTAATTTAAGAACTCTTGTATAAATAGCAAGTGGTAGATTAATGAGCTGTCTGATAGTTATTTTGTCAAAGAAATAATGTGGATTCTCCTGTTTTTCTGCCTTTAGGAAGCTTATTTGTTCTTTGTCAAGCTATAAATACTCTGCTAAGTTTGGAAGAATCTTCTGAACTTCTTCATTTGGTTCCTGTGGAACGTGTGAAGAATTTAGTATCGTGAGTAATCATATCTTTCATTCAGCATATTAGGGAGTAAAATATAAAGGCTTCTTTCTGTGTGCAATCTTAGATCTATTTCTTACCTTAGCTGTATTCACATAGGAAATTTATTAGTGATTTAAATCCTGCAATTAAAAATAAGCGTTTTTGGATACAGTCTTTAAATACAGATTCATCTTTGTAAAGGAGTATTTTACTGGTTGTGTAAATTAGGGCTGCAGAATAAACGGGGTATATGATGCTGGTCACCCCCAACCAAGACACCACATGGTGGTTCCAACATATCCATTTCTACTACTTTCATAATCTTTCTCAGCTTAACACAGCACTTCAGAACACTTTCCTGTAGTCCTTTTACTGCATACCAAAACAGTCCAGTTTTTGGTTTTTCAAGTTTATTTTAGCCAGCTCCTGATTTGGGTTGCAGGACAGCGCTCTTACCGGGAGCCATTCATTCACTGCTTGGCTACGCACCTTTTCTAAAGATCCGGCCTTTTGAAAACCAGAGTCTGCTTCTGTTTCTGTAGTCCATTTTATTTCCATGCTTTTAAAAGCAGATTTATTCATTGGCTTCATTCAATAAATATTCATTTGTTTTTCTCATGTACCAGGCCCTCTTCTAGGCACGGGGAAGGATAGTGAATGAAACAGACAAAAATCCCTGCCTTCATGGAGCTAACACACTAGAAAGAAGAGACACTAAGCCAAATAAATAAGAAAATAAATAGCATGTTAGATGGTAGGAAAACTTATTAAAGCAGAGTCAGGGGATCGGGAGAGTCCAGAGGTTGGGGACAAGAGCAGTTGTAACTAGGGAAGGCCTCACCAAGAAGGAGACATTTGAGCAGAAACCCAGGAGCAGTGAAGGAGTAAGCCACAGGAATATCTGTGATCCAGGGCACTGCTTTTTCCAGGATCTAGAAAAGTCACTGGCATGTGATAGACACTCAGTAAATATCTGTTGAAGGAGGAAGGCACACAAAGGTTAAGTGGCTTGCACGGGGTTACACTGATGCTGCTGCTGCGGGGCTGGCTTCAAACCTGGACTGCCCTACCCAGGGCCTCCGTGCCGGACCCCTGCTCCCTACTGCTTCCCTCCTAGCACAGTGCCAGGCACGGGCGAAACCCACATTCCCCCACATGTCATTTGTCATTTACAAGTAGGTGGATTGAGAAGATAGCGTTGGATATTAGTCAGGATACCATATTATAATCCTGCCTCTGCCTCCAGAGGACTGTGTCTGTCCTTGATTGGGTCACTCACTGTTGCCGGGCCTCAGATTCTTCATCTAAAGTGATGCTAGATGTCCATGTCAAACTTTTACCTGTTCCCTTTTACATTTCCTTCATCAGTGATCATTTTCTGTGGTTTCTGTTATCTCCTGAATTCTCTGGGGTGCTGGGTGCAGTTTGGATCTAGTAAATCTCTCGTTGCAGAATGTTTCCTTTGGAGCCCTCTGTGTTGCTGTTGGCTGATCTCTATTATCAGAGATTGTCCTTATGTGGCTGCAAAGGGCCACTTTTGGAGGAAGCTTTAATGGAATTGTTTCCCAAGTTACAAGCAAACATTTCAACTGGCATATCCAAGGTACTCCGGTTTTGTGACATGTCCTCTGTCTCTCACCTTTTGTTTCCATATGTATTGCCAGTGGTTGTCAGAGCTCCTTAATCAGAAAATGCAGTGTGGGGTGATTTCTGTTTAAAGCAGTGATTCCTAAACACTGACCTACGGACTGATTGCAGCAGAATTAATTGGGGAGCTTACTAAAGGGATAAATTCTGGATCCCCACACCCCAAAATTCTGATTCAGGAGGCCTAGGGTGGAGGTGAAAAGTCTGCATGATTTTTCAAAGCCCTCTAGGTGATTCTGCTGCTCATCCAGGTGTATAAAAATGCCTGACTATGTTATTTAGAAATAAAAATGACCAATTTCAGTGGAATTTGTAAGCTTAATAAGAATCTTTGCACTTTATTTATAGTGTCACAGTTCAAAGAAGCAGCATAGTTTTATGAGCAACCTTATCTTCTCAGTCTAGTCTGGTCATTAATTATTCCAGGTACCATTTCAATCAGGTGTTGGTTGGTGTTGAATATGAAATAAAGGATAGAAAAAGAATGTGTTATTCATTTTCATAGTTCTATGACAAGTGGTATATTTTTCATAATTCTGTGAAACTTAGATCTTGCTGACTGTTACTCATTTTTTTCTTATGTTTAAACTTTGGGGTTTGAAACATGCCTTTTAATTTCTTTAGATTCGCCTTTTGACAATAAGGATCCTAAACCACTTTGAAGTTCGACTTCCAGAATTAATGGAGGTATTTTAACTGTTCGACTTGAATAACTTTTTAAAAATGTAATTTGATACATTTATTCCAAAATGATAATTTTGCAGGAAATTCAAATACTATTTAAATATCTATTATAAAAATTGAAGAATTTTTCTTATAATTTTTCTTCCCACCCCCCCACCCCCCAACAAGGCCACCACTGAAAACCCAGTTGGTGACGACCCTCTCAGACTTTTTGTACACAGACACATAATTTAAACAAGTGGTATCCTGCACGTTTTCCATATCAGTACCTACAGTCCTGCCTCATTCTTCGGAAGTCTGAGTAGTGTGCCACAGTTTAAAATAGCGTGTTTTAACAACTCCCTCTTGATAGGTGTTTAGGTGGGTTGTTTGAAGTTTTTCAGCGTTTCCAATAATACTGCCATGAACATCCTTACACAGATATCTTTGTGCAGATAAACATTTTGGTAATGCAAATTACTGCTTCCAGAAAT
The DNA here is from genome assembly GCF_048773025.1 of Camelus bactrianus. Taxonomy (NCBI): domain Eukaryota; kingdom Metazoa; phylum Chordata; class Mammalia; order Artiodactyla; family Camelidae; genus Camelus; species Camelus bactrianus. The sequence continues at coordinate 34,734,061 of NC_133550.1, read as the reverse complement.
AGAAATTACATCTACTAGAAGTAGAATCGTATGGTGAAAATACATATACATTTTCTTTATTTCAACAAATGTTGCCAACCAGTTTGAGTTGTTTTGAGAATTATTGTCCTGCTTTTTGCTTGTCATTTCTATGCGAGAAGCACAAAACCTAAATTATTTACCCGGAAAGTAAATGGTGTAAGAAAAACTGAATCATTTAATCAAAAAAGGTGTTGTTTATTTAATTTAAAACATTAACATATGTCAGTTTTTCATATTTAGACTTTTGTCCACATTTAATGTTCTTTTTGGAAAATCAAAATACTGACCTGCCTCCTGGTTTCCCCTGGTTGTTCAGGATGACGAGCTCTCAGAGCGTCAGTCTGTCTTTGCTATATTACGCCAGGCAGAACTTGTCCCAGCAACTGTGAACGATTACAGAGAGAAGCTTCTTTATCTGAGAAAACTCAGACATGATGTGGTGCAGACTGCAGTGCCCGATGGGCCATTACAGGAGGTATAAAACAATGTCCTTTTTTTTTTTTAACTTAATTTATACTTTAAGGTCTATTTACCTTGCAATTTAAAACTAGATAAATCTCCAGTTCTGTTCAGTGCTTGCCAGCCTTTTCAACAGCCAAAGTGACTTGCTCTCCTCCCTTCTCCTGAGTGTGTATGTGTGGTACGTGAGGGCAGGTAGGAAGTGGCAACACGAGGAGCCACATCAGGTTGCCAGCCTGACACTCTTCTCCAGATCTGTTCACTGCCGTGGGACGTCAGCCCTCTACCTTTCGTGACCGAGATTTTCTGTCCATGACCCTTGAAGATACGTCATGATCCCTTTGGGAAGAAGGCCGAGTGGAGACATTCCCCTTTAATCAGAGCAGTTCTATTCTTAACCTATTTTATATGTTAATGTCCTGTGTTATGTTTCATTTGGGAAAAGGGGTCTGCTGCTAACGTAGATACAACACCCCACCCCCAAACACTAACAGAACTGCCACTTTACATGATGCTTCCCTGGCACACGTTGGTGCAGTAACAATGGCTGTCATTCCAAAGGCGACTGAGAAAACTTCAGACCCCCTGAACTGGTTTGTTTTTTGTTTTTTAATTTATTTTTATGAAGGTACTGGGGATAGAACCCAGGACCTTGTGCATGCTAAGCATGTGCTCTACCACTGAACTGTTTCCCTCCCCGCTGAATGAACTCTTTTAGCACGTAGGTTTGAGAACTCAGTCATCTGCTGGTAAAGGCTGGCTGCCATTCACAGAGTCCTTTGATGGGCTCTTTGGCACCTGCGCTTCACTGATTACTGTTCACGCTTTGTCTTGTCAGTGATGGCGGTGTTTGTTAGGAGGGAATTTAGTCATGGGTCACATCTGTTTATTTGAATATATCCTTTGAGTGAATTTGAATACTGTGTTTGCTCTAGTAGTTCACCTCTGTTAAATAGCAGGTGACATTTGGGGGAGAGGAGGAGAATTACTGTAACTGAATTTTGGTTTGGTACCTATAGCTTTTTTCTTACAGCGCTAGCTTTTTTCTTACAGCGCAAGCTTTTTCCCGACCTCAGGTTGTCCCAGCCAGGATATCTGCGTTTCAGTGCTGATCCATCGTTCATTGCCCATTTACTAATCTAGTCTTCTGTGATTGCAGGTGCCACTTCGTTATTTGTTAGGCATGCTGTATGTTAACTTCAGTGCTCTCTGGGATCCTGTTATTGAGCTCATAAGGTGAGCGTGGGTGAGACGGATAAAGCTGTTAATGCTCTCACCACTACAGAATGATGGGCCAGTGTTGTATGCATGGGGAGATTTAAATGAGTGGATGGGTGTAGTATTTATAGTTGCCTTAAAGCCTTTGTGGGAGAAGGTGACAAAAAAATAAATACTAATTATTGTATCTGATGCCAGGTTTCAACAATTTAATTGTTTTGTGTATGTTTCTTTGTACATTGAAATAACTTCGGAGGACTTTCTCTTTTTCTTACTTTAAATTATATGTCTGTATTATTGAAACTTCTTTTGCAGTAACAGGTATTGTATAATTGCATAACCTTATTTATATATATTGAGTAATTGAGCCAAACTTTAATTTATAAATAAGGACTTTTTAAAACTCTTGCTGTCTGCTATCCAAAATCCTTTAGCTGTAACAATCACCTTTATAGTCACATAAAAGATACATATGTTGTGCCTCGTTTGTAGAAATCTGTCCTTTTGCAGATACTTGTCTTCAGATGGTCTACTCTGGCCTTTTGTCAGATTGGAAGCATTAAGTGTAGCCTTTCAAAACCCTAACTGTTAGTTGTATGGGCATTTTGAAAAATCAAGAAAAGTACAAAGGTTGTTTACAACCTCACATTCAGGGGTAACTTAATTAATATTTTAGTTCATCCTTTCACTTTTTTTTTTCCTATGAGATATCTCAAAATAAGGACCATACCACGTATTTTGTTTTCTGATCTTTACTCTTAGTTCTTATGCACATGAAATGGAAAATAAGCAATTTTGGAAAGTCTACTATGAACATCTAGAAAAAGCAGCTACACATGCTGGTATGTAAGGGGATATGGGTTGGACGGGTGGGCTGGGGGGAAAAGTGGTTGTTTATTTAATTTTTATTGCTTAATTACACATGAAGTGGGGGAACAGAAGTGAGATAATCTTTGGATACGGTTTATTGTTTCCTTGTATTACTGGGGAAAGGAATGCCCGTACTTGAAGAAACACTTAGGACAGACGTTCGCGTTTCTCTAGTGGTTATAATAACCTTTTCTTGCTCAGAGAAAGAGCTGCAGAATGACACAAGAGATGAGGAGACGTCCATTGGAGATGGAAACTGGGAGCAGACTCAGGAAGGAGACATTGGAGCCCTTTATCATGAGCAGTTCTCGTTGAAAACCGACCTTCAGGAAAGACTGGACCATACCAATTTTCGATTTTTGCTCTGGCGAGCTCTGGCAAAATTCCCAGAAAGGGTAGAGCCTCGGTCCAGGGAACTTTCCCCGCTTTTTTTGAGATTTATCAAGTAAGTGTTCTCTCCTCGGAATATGTCCCTGGTAGGGTGTCAGGGCAAGAAGGTGCAAGGTATTAAATTCCCAAATTGTCTGAATTCTTCCTTCCCATGTGTCATCTTTTCACACCACTGGCACATCTCTAAAGTGCTGGCTCTATCAGATCACAACTAAACTTGCTTTGTTCACCACTTAATCTTTCATGAATCAAAATTTAACCAGCCCACGCTGATGTTAATAAAAAATTCCAGGCTACAAAGTAAGAAAGACCATATTGAGTTAGATCAGTCTACAAAGGGGGGTTATTTCTTGCCCTATTGTTTGTTTTCTTGCCTGCCTGGGGCTTAAGAGTGTTTTCCAGTAACTCAACCCCAGCCGTTCTTGAATGTTTCCCATGATGCTGAGGAAAGTGCTCTCAAAGAATAACAAGAACTTTCTGGAGCACTGTTTTATTTTGACTAGATATGCTGAGTGAGTCAGATTGCTTTAAAGCCCTAAAAATAAGGAATGTGGTGTATAGAACAGCACTAGTCAATCAGTAAAAAGTATGTTTTCCAATACGGTTTCATACTGTAGGGTTGGGTTAGGCAGGCTGCAAACCACAGCATGCCAGGTTGTTCATGGAGTAGCAGGGACATCTCTGTGGCTACAGCAGAGTGATCCGGGAAGAAAGGAGTTGGAGGTGAGGGCAAGAAGTTAACAGGAGACCAGATTTATGTAGGGCCTTTAAGTGTGATACTAAAGAACTTTGGTTTTTACTGTCTGTGAGATAGAAAACCATCGGAAGGTTTAAATTGAAGGGTGACATGACTTAACTTTTCTTCAGGATTTTTCTGGCTGCTGTGTTGAAAATGGACTGTAGGATGGCAGTGGTGAGAGCAGAGGGACTAGGGAGTTGAAAGGTAGGAGGAGACTGTGAAAACCTGGGCAAGAAATGATGCGACTTGACCAAGATTAGAGTAGTGCTGTAAACTTGCTGAAATTGTTTATTAGTTTTAACATGCCTTTGTGGTGGACTATTTAGTGTTTTCTGCATTTAAGAACATGTTATCTGCAAACAGATTATTTTAATTCTACCTTTGTAATTTGAATGCCTTTATGCCTTTTTATGCTTAATTATTTTGACCAGAATTTTCAATACTATATTGAATAGGAGTGGTGAAAGTGATTATCCTTGTCTGATTCTTTATGTTGGGGGAAAATTTTTAGTGTTTCACCATTGAGTATAATGTTAGCTGTGGACTTTTCATATATGAGCTTTACCATGATGAGAACATCTCCTTTTACTACTAGTTTATTCCTGGTATTTAACAGAAAGCAGTTTTGACTTGGCAAATGATTTCTCTGCATTAGTTGAGATAATCGTACAATTTTATTCCTCGTGTTTTTTCATTCTGTTAACATGGTGTATTACACTGATCATTTTTCATATGTTGAGTGATCTTTGCATTTCAGAAATAAATCTCATTACATTACATGGAAAAAAAAAAAGATTAGAGTAGTGCTGCTGGTGAGAGGTAGTTGAATCCTGGACATTTTTTGAAGAATTTCAATTCAGTAAGATCTATTTTTGAAGAATTGCAACTAGATTATCCTGTGCCGACAGATCGGATGTGGGGTGGGGCAGGGGGTGTGCAGGAAGGATGAAGGGGCAGAATCAAGGATGCCTGTAAGGTTTTGACCTGGGCAACTGGAAGAAGAGAGTTTCCATTTACTGAGATTGGGAGAAATGCAGAAGTTTGCAGGTTTGTGGGGAAGATCAAGAGTTCATTTTTGCAGACATGTTAAGTTTGTGATCCGGAGTAGACATCTAAGTAGAGAGTTCATGTAGACAGTTGAATGTAGAGTTTAAAGTTCAAGGGAAAGTTTTGGTTTAAATATAATAAATTTGAGATTTATCACTATATGAATTTTTTAAAATAGGGAATGAAATTACACCTGGCGGAGTAAATGGAGAGAGAGAAGATTTTCAAGGACTGACAGCAGTCTTTAGAGGTTGGGAGATAAGGTACCAGCAAAGGAGGCCAGGGAAGAGTGATAGAAGAACCAAGACCACTTAGTATCCCTTGAAGAAAGTGATTCAGGGAGGGAGTAATCTGGAATCAAATGTGTGTGAGACGTCAGATGAAGAATAAAAACTGACCGTTGGCTTTGGAAGCGACCTTAACAAGAGTTGTTTTGGTTAACCTGGTAGGGATGAAAGTCTGATTAAAATGGGCTTAAAAGAAAATGGAAGAGAAAAATGGAAACAGCAAGTATGGTTAGTTCTTGTGAAAAAAGAAGTAGACGTAGGTGGAAGGAAGTCTGGAAGCAGAAAGGGAGCTGTTGTTGGGGTTGCTATTTAATTTACACGGCCTGTGTGTATGTAGTGCTGGTGTGAGTGACCCAGATGGGAGGGGAATATTTGTAATGCAAGAGAGGGGGTAACATTGCTAGAGCCTTGTCTTTGAGTAGATAAGAGGCGATAGGATCCCGAGCATACGGAAAAAGGTTTGCATGAATAATTCATTCTGGGAAAGGTTACAACGAAAAGATGCACACAGGTCAATAGATACGGTGGTGGAAGAGTAATGATTTTCTCTTTTCCACGTAACTCTTTGGGCTTTAATTTATTTATAGAACAAGAACAGTAATATTTAGCTTCCTTGCCTTGTTTTGAAGATCATGTAAAATAACGTTTACCAGTTATTTCGTGAATTGCAACAGGCTGTACGTGTGCAAGCTAGTATTGAAAGTGTTAGTAGGATATGACTCTACTATTGTGTTAATTTGCCAAGTTTTTCCCTAAAGGAAGAAAGAAATTACTCATTAGCCCCAGGTAAAGACCCTTCTCTAATAGTACAGGGTGCTGTGGGGGTGGGGATGGAGTGAGGAGCCTATAACAGGAAGTGAGGGTCTGAGTTTAAGACTTAAAGACTGAAAATACACAATTTTTAAAAAAAGTTTAAGATAATTGGCATTGATTACCTGTAACTAATACTTTTATAGATGATTCAAACTAATGGAAAACCTAAATGTCACCTCTAATTCTGGCTTTGAAATAGATTTTGGGCTTTTTTTTTTTTTTGCTATAAATTTGTACTTCTAAATATGTTTCAAGTAATTTGATGTGAGAACTAATTGCGAATTCCTTGTAAACTTCCTCTGAGAAGAACCAAGCCAGAAGTAAGAATGAATAACAATAGCAACAATATCCCAATGATAGGTGACATTTAATGAGTATTTGCTGTATGCTAGACACTCATGTGCTCTGTATGAATTATCTCATCTAATAAATGAATGAGTGAACATGTTGTGCATGGAGGTAAAGGTTTAAAATATGTCTTGTGGTTAATCGAGGGTTGAGATATTTTTAAGTAGGTGGTGGTACAGTTTGTAAAGGACAGAGCAACTTTGCTCATGTCATTCATTCATCCATTTTTTTTTCATTCATCCATTTTTATTTATAGATCCTACTAGGTGAGATTGTAGCACTGAACAGTACAGTAGTGTTTCAGCCCTCTAGTTGCAGTGTAGTGTATTAACCTGGAGTTTCTTCCAGATGTGTTGATAGGATGCTATCCTCAAACATGTTCTTGTATCAGTATATTTTTGAGTGAGGACTTTAAAGTCTATTTGATCAGTTTCCTTACATCTATAGCCCAGTGCCATGCACAAAACAGGCAACGAAATAGTGAATGAATGAACCAAAGTGACACAAAACTAATGCATTGAATGATAGCCTTCAAGATAATGTTAGTTACCTACAACAAATTAGAAGGATGGAAATTCAGTAATAACAAATGTGAATATGAACTGTATGTACAAGCTGTTTAGAGGAGTCAAAACATAAAGCTTTACTGATTGTCATTGCCTAGACCTTCAGTTTGAGTTGTCATGTTGTGACTTCCCCCAAGAAAGCAATAGAATTGATAGTTCCGTGTGTCTGACCAAGCCATACATGGAGGACTGAATTTCATTGTGGCACTGTAGTTTTGAAGGGACTTCAGCAAAGTGGAGTGCATCTGGTGGCAAGTCACATGCTGTACACATCAAGCATGGTCTTAATGCTGTACTTTATGTAATCCACCCCCATGCCCTCCTCCCCAAATTGTGGATCCAGAGACAGGGAGGCTGATTTCAGCCTGGTCCAAAGTAGACATTTCAGCTATTTTCAACTGTGTAACAATAGAATGGGCTGTCTTCTGTAGTTAGGGATTGACTTCTCAAGCAAGGTACTTAGGAGGGGCTGAACGTAAATGTCGGACAAGGTGCTTGACTAAGGAGCCTCTGGTGTCTCTTCAGTGTGTGATTCCGTGAACAGCGGACATACACCTGTCATAAACAGTTAGTTCAGTTAGCCTTTTCTGTCCCATATCACTCTCTTTCCACCATAGCAATGAGTATTACCCAGCAGATCTGCAAGTTGCACCAACCCAGGATCTGCGAAGAAAGAGCAAAGGGCTGGCGGCGGAGGAGATGGAAGAGGAACCTGCTGCCAGAGACGATGTAGAGCTGGAGGAAGAGCTGGTGCCCCAAGATGAACCGTCCCAGAAGAAAAAGACAAGAAGAGCTGCGGCAAAGTAAGTTCAGGGTCACAGAGCCAGGGATCTAGGAGGAGTGGGGAGAGATCTCTTGTGGCCTCCTATGAAATAGCTTTGGACGAGATGCGTTACTCAGGTAATTATTTCCCAAAGTGCTGCATCTTCCTGGGATTGTCTTTTACAGCCCAAAGAAAGCTATCAGTGCTGTGAGTTTTTTGTTTGCTTGCTTACTATTTATTTTTTCTTGTTTAGTCACAGAATGTTAGAGTTGGGGGACTTTGGAGCCATCTAATCGTAGCTCCTTTTTATAGAAAAGAGCACCGGGGCCTGGAGCAGTTAAACGCCTTCGACCTTTATCATTGACTTGTAGAGCACCGGGGCATTGTGTTTGTGCGCCAGGGGAACACATAATGGAACATCTTTTCTCTTACAAATAAGCATTTCAGCACTTTTAACTTTGCCTTTTGACTTGTCTCCTTCTGATTACTTTTATTTAGTTGCTTACTTTTTCATGCTGTGACATTCTCTGATTCTCTGAATTATTCTTTTACTGAAATTGTTAGAAACCTTAGAAAAAGAAGTCCCTATGCTTTCAGAAGTTACTCCAGCTTACTGGAAGATTGTCTGAATTGGGATTTCAGAGATCCACTGGATTGGTGCTGCTGTGTTATTTTAACACTTTTCCATCTCAATCTGATATGCCAGTTTATTGAGTCTTTCCCAGGAGCTGTTTATTAGTTCATCTCTTCAGCACCCTTGTTGAGTGCCTTTTGCTAAGTGCTACAAAGATGAACGGTATGTAGCCTGTGCAATGCAGGAAGCACAGCCTAATGCCTGGTGAAATATTTTTGCAGGAGAAATATTTCTAAAGGAGTTACAGGAGCACAGTAAAAAAAAAAAAAAAAAAAAAAAAAAAAAACTTAATTCCAGCACAAAGGGAAGACCTTTACAAAGGGGAGGGCACCTCTGAAGCTGAAAGATGGAAGTGTTCCAGGTAGGTAGGGCATGGAAGGGCTCACCAGTGAATGGAAATAATCACGAAACTAGTTCCTTCTCTGCCCCCACCTGCTCCCAGCTCTGAGCCTTCTGTCCCCTCCTACTTCCTCTAAGACAAAGATGGCTGTTTTCATCTTCATATCCTTCCATGTAACGGCTGGCCAAAGGTTCGTCCTCATGTTTGTCAAATGAATGACTAAGCTGTTCATGCATTCATACCTCTTCACTCTCAGCCCTGGACCTCTGCTGAGTCCTTCCCCTTTTCTGCAGTGCTTGTGCCTCATTGCCGCCAAATGAAATTCTAGTCACACTTGAAGGCCCAGTTCCCGTGCTGCTGCTTCGCTGAAGCTCTTCCTGTCTTTTCACTGAGTCACCTTACCCAGCTTCACACCTTCGTAACAGCTGCTCATCTAATCAGGTGCTGCTCCGTGCCTTGGCTATTAGTTAATTTTTTTATAGGTCTTGTAAATCAGAAACTCTTTAAGGCTAAATTACATGCCTTAATTCATTTTTCTGCCCCCAGTAGCGAAACCTAGGATATTGCTAGCAAACATCCTCATTGAAGATGTACGTAAATGGATAATCACATTCTCGGGGCCATCTCAGTATATCCACAGTCCAGTCTTATAATCCGTGGAACACACTCCTGGCAAGTATTTAATGAGAACGTGTAAATTAGCTCCTGTTCTCTTTGTCTCCTGGAGGCTACATGGCATGAAAAATACATAATAAATTTTGAGAGATGGAGTGTATGTTTCAATAGAATATTTTACAAATATGTTTGTAAAACTGCAAGGGCTGAGTGATAAGTAATTACAGGGGCATTTTATCAGTCAGGGCTTTCCAGAGAAACAGAACCAACAGAATGGAGATATAGATAGTGTGTATATATGCATATATGTGTGTTTGTATGCACAAAGAGATTTATTTTAAGGAATTGGCTTATGTAATTATAGGAGCCAGCAAGTCCAGAATTTGTAGAACAAGCTGGGAACTCAGGCAGGATTTGATGGTGTCGTCTTGAATGAAATTTGTAGAGGATGATCTCAGTGTGACAGTCCTGGGGCAGAATTCCTTCTTTGGGAAACATCAGGTTTTCTCTTACAGCTTTCAGTTGACTGGGTGAGGCCCATCCACTTTATCGAGGGTAATCCACTTTATTTAAAGTCCGCTGATTGTCGTTGTTAACAACATGTATGAAGTCTTTTCATCACAGCACCTAGATTTGTGTTTTATTACATGACGGGGTAGTATAACGTAAGTTGAAGGACTGATCATCACAGGCATTTAAGCTAAATATAAACAGTAGAGTTTCCCTTACCCGTTTCCGTGCAGTATCTAAAGAGGCCATAATTTCCAGCTGTTTTCCTCTGTATTAACTGGTAAGACTTTCACAGTTTTGCTTTCTTTTGCCTAAGAACAGAGAAACGTGTTGTTTGCTAAACTCCTAGGAGCTGAAGCACCACAACATGTGTTCTTCTACTTAATCCTTGCAGAAAGTCTGGGAGGTCTTGTCTTTGTCGAGATGAAGAACCCGAGCCTCTGAGACATTCAGTGACTTTCCCCACAGTCACACAGCTCAGAGTGGCAGAACCACACGTGCACCTCAGTTTCCACCTCTCTTCACTTCTCCCTGCTTCTGTTCTTGAAATAGACAAATGAAACCTCTCCAAATCTTAACAATTTATTCATTCAGGTTCTTTCTTTAAAGTCCTAGTACATATTTTAAATTATAATGATAAAACAGTTTTTTCTCAAGTATTTTTGAAGCCTTACAGAATCTATGGAGTAGGAGGTCGCACATGTAAATGCAGTGGAAGCTCTTGTCTCACCCTGTTTTAGTAGATGATATTATTTACTTGGAGGCAGCCCCACCTTCCCATTGAACTTTTGACCACTTAATTCACATTGCCTTTTTTCCCTCCTGCCTGGTAGGCAAGAGCCATGGTTACCCAAACTCGGACCTCTGTTGCCTAACATTGGTTTTTATGTAACATGGAAGTGAGGAGGCACCTGTTTTCCCACCTTCCTGTCTACTGCAGGGAAACTAGATAAATCATTCATGTTCACCTTTGAAATGCAATACTGTTTGGATTACTTTCTTTTTACATTGGGTTTAATTTAAACCATGCTAAACACATGCTGAATGACTTTCTTTGGTGGGGAGCCTGAATTTCAGGGGAAGGCCTGCCTGAAATTTGGAATTTCTGAAGAATAATTTCCCAAATGCAAATAATTAAAACTTTTCTGTATAATTAACAGTGAAACTATAGTCAACGTGTTCGGACTGCTTGTCAGAGAGACTAACATGGGTGGGTGCTAACTATCCTCTTAAGAAAATAATGACTATTTAATTCTGTTTTTTTTCCTCTGTTTCCTCTCCTTTTTTTTTTAATTTTTGTTTTTTAGGCAATTAATTGCTCATCTGCAAGTTTTCTCTAAGTTTTCGAATCCTCGAGCCTTATACCTGGAATCCAAACTATATGAGTTATATCTTCAGGTAAGTAAAAAATATTCTTGTCACTACAGTTATTTGTGAACTTTTCTCTACCATTTTCTTTGCCCAAATAACTTATAGGTTTTCAAGTAATTGTTGAATAGGGCTCATGTCTACATTTTCTTTATTTTTTTTTTAATGGCGGTACCGGGAATTGTACCCAGGACCTCGTGCATGCCAAACACACAGTCTACCATTGAGCTACACTGTCCCCCTACATATTAAGTATAATTTTTTTAAATTAATAGATATTTTCTGTATCTTGAGAAACAGTTTTAGACAGTATTAATGTAGTTGATGTTTAAGAAATTTTGGCTGACTGAAGTTGTTGGCTGTATTAACAGTGAGTATAGCAAAGCATTTGTTGTCTCATGAGAATTAGCTGTGAGAAGGGAGTAGGGGGTTGTGACAAGAGAAGCCAGCCACGTTTCACTGCTAGGCAGGTTAGCCTTATGGAGCACTAGGATTTCAGGATCTGCAGGATTGAATGAAAACAAATGGAATGATAGTTTGTTGCAGTCACAGTATATGACCTTGAATTCCAGAAGAGGCTGCAGAAAAGAATTAATGTCAGAAGCAGAGGAAGCACTGGATGTCGTTCTAAGTCTTCTGGGAAAATGAAATTTTCTTTGTTCATTTGGATGTTTGGATGAAACGTGCTATTTCAGCAGAATTTATCCTTGTTTTACCCATAATTCGGATATAAGTTGTTTATAAAGCCAGAGTAATAAACTCTCAGTTGTTGGTTGACAGGAAGCAAAATTTTGAATTGACTGATCAGAGAGACCTCAGAGGCGAATCTTCTCTCCTGGCATCTTACTGACTGCTGTTACCTTCGCAGGACTAACTCAGTTAGTGTAACCTCAATTCATGTAGGAAATTGGCCTCAGCCAAAAGACTGATAGACCCGAGAGTCTGGCATGTGGGAGATAGCTGTCAGAGTTTTGTTTCCCTTTTTCCTTCTTTGCAATATATTCTATTCCTCTTCTACCTCCAGGAAAATGTAAAGCTGTTGTCAGGAATCATCTTTAACCCATGTCTAAAAATGTAGATTCTCAGAATTTTAATTTAGCAAATTAATACAAGTAAATTACAATCCCGTAATGTGTATATATATGACTTCATTAATTTATTCTGTAATATATAATTCCTAGTTATTGCTCCACCAAGATCAAATGGTGCAAAAAATAACCCTGGATTGCATAATGACATATAAACATCCACATATCCTCCCTTACAGGTAAGTGATTTGAAGCTAAAGAAATGCTCTTTAGGGGGCTGATTTTTATCTTTCTACCAGACGCCTCTTCTAAAGTAATTTTGTAAAGGCCCAGGAAATTTCCCTCTTTTTTAAGGTAATCATAATTCTATATTAAGATAAGAAATGGAAACTGGAAGTGTATTTGTTAAGAGTGCTTCTCCATAGATAATAAGGTAGGCAAGAGAATATTAATTGAAAAGTATGTGTTGAGATTACATTGTTTCATCTTGCTCATATAATGTCATAAAATCTTGGTAATGACTTATACAATCATAATCACGCATCAAGAACTGAAGAAAGCTTTTGTATTATGCTTTTTTAAACAGCTGAGTTATTGACTAATTCCTTATAATCTCTTCTACCTTTTAAAATTTGAAAACCTGTCATTTTGGAAGGTATTTGTGTGAAGACTTTACTTTGTGGCTGTCAGCCACAATATAAACTATTCCTAATACTTATTTCACTTATATGTATTACTCTACTTATTACATTTTAAAAACAGTATTATTGATTATTAAGCGATGATTTGTGCTGTATTCTTTTTTTAAAGGGAAAACTTACAAAGATTGCTTGAAGACAGAAGCTTTAAGGAAGAGATAGTGCATTTTAGCATTTCTGAAGATAATACAGTAGTGAAAACAGCCCACCGAGTGGATCTGTTTCCTATTCTGATGAGGTAATTATACTCTTTCAAAATTGATTTTTTAAAAGTTGATCACAAAAACAGTTGTTGGTATAGTATCATGATTCTTTCAGCAATTGTAATGGAATATTTCTTTTTGAATTTTGTTTGTTTCTTTATTTTTAATCGGACCTTTCAAGGAAGCCAAATTGTTAACAGAGACTTATTTGAGAATATTTTGTCCCTAACATGAGGGACCATCTTGCTATGCTGTTACTTTAATAATACTGTTAAAATTAAATTTAGTGTTTCTCTAAAGCTTACACTGTGGAGAGATAATAAGTAACGATCATCAGACAGGTTGTTTGTTCTCTGTTTAAAGCCCCTTGAGATCCCGTTTTACTGAGGGGAGCATAGGGCCTGGTATGACCTAGCCCAGACCTACCTCTCTAACCACATCTCTTCCATCCACCCACTCAGAGCCCACACCAGTCTTTGGACTTGGTCTTCCCTTGCTGGGAGCACATGACAGCTAACTCTTCTCTTCACTCAGTCTCGTCTCAAATGTTATATTATCAGAGATGCCTTCCTTGTCTTCTTTCTGTAAGAATCTCGCCTACTCCCTAATCACCCTCTGGTCCCTGACCTCGCTTTATCTTTCTTCACAGTACTTCATCATCCATCATACCCTCTTTTCTTACTGTTTCTCTCCCCTGTTAAAAGGCAGACTCCATGGCTCTTAGTAAATAGTGGTCAAATGAATTTTGTTCTCTTTTATATTAAACCCCCTTTTTTCTTTTTTTAATCTGTGTATTCCCTATATAACCTAGAAGAATTAACTGTGGTGATAGTGATTGTGGTTATCCTTATCTTGCTACTGGATTTAACAGGAATGTTTCTAGAACAATCGTTCTTAAAGTGTAGATTGCTCCTTCTTGGCGGGGACTGTCCTGGAGATGGTTAAAACTTTTTTCATAATGCTAGGACGTTACCTTTTTTTTACTTTGCTAACATTTTTACTGACCAAGCAAAGGCAATGGTGGGTAGAACTCCAGGTGCCTTAGCATGAATCAGGACAGCGGCTCCAAATTGTACTACTCATTCCTCATTGCCACACACCTGGAGTTTAAAAAAAAGAAAGTAAAAAGCTAGTTTCACTCAATGTCCTTGAAGAATCTTGTGCCTTGAGTACTTGTCTTTTTATTATTCTGTATGCCAGGAAAGTAATTCGGTTATATGTATTTTTTCAGATTATTTTCCATTATAGATCATTACAAGGTAGTGAATATAGTTCCCCTGTGCTGTACAGTAAATCCTCGTTGAGTATCTATTTTACATAGAGTAATTTGTTAATCCCATCCTCCTAATTTGCCCCTCTGCACCCTCCGTCCCTTTTGGTAACCATAAGTTTGTTTTCTATCTCTGTGAATTTGTTTCTGTTTTGTATATAGATTCATTTGTATTACTTTTTAGAGTCCACATGTAAGTGATATCATGTAATATTTGTCTTTGTCTGACTTACATCACTTAGTATAATAATCTATAGGTCTATCTATGTTGCTGCCAATGGCATTATTTCATTCTTATGACTGAGTAATATTCTATTTCATTTTATATATATATATATATCATGTCTTCTTAAACTAGTTGTCTGTTGATGGACATTTAGGTTGTTTTCATGTCTCGGCTATTATAAATAGTGCTGCTATAAACATTGGGGTGCATGTATCTTTTTGAGTTACAGTTTACTCCAGATACATGCTCAGGAGTAGGATTGCTGGGATCATATGATAGCTCTGTTTTTAGTTTTTTAACACATTAATTGTCCACTGTGGATTGGTTGCATTTCCTCCAGGGCCCAAATTCACAATTCGCACTGTGACACACTAACAATATATGTGCTTGTAATTAATCTGTTTGTTTTTCCGGTATAAATGGAATTGTTTTTAAAAGTAATTCCTTATTTTCAATTTTCAACCTCTTTACAGTTTTATTTCTTCTTAGAATGCCATTTTTCTGCATGAAATAAATTCAGAATAAATTCTGCGTAATTGGATGAAGGAAAGTGTCACCCATATCTCGGTGATGGAGCCCCTAAGGAAACACAACTGTCACCCAGATTTGGGTGATGTGATTAAAATATTAAGGAATCTCCATACTGTCCTCCACAATGGCTGCACCAAACTACATTCCCACGAGCAGTGTAGGAGGGTTCCCTTTTCTCCACACCCTCTTGAGCATTTATCGTTCGTGGACTTTTGAATGAGTGCCATCCTGACTGGTGTGAGGTGATACCTCATTGTGGTTTTGATTTGCAAGAAATGTGTTTTACATTTTCAGGCAAGATTGATATATAGTTTATTTTTTGTTCCTTAATTGATCTCAATACACAATTATACCACCTTCATAAATGAAAAGAAACTGTTTCCTTCTTCTCTGCTGTGCAACTTTATATATGGGAACTGTTTTTCCTTGAATGCTTTAAAAATTCATCTGTAAAACCATGTGAGCTCCAAGTTTACTCATGGTTACTGGTCTATTCAGATTTTCTTCTTAAGTTCCTTTTGTTTATTTATATGTGTGCTTTCTCCAGAAAATTACCCATTTAACTGAAGTCCTTCCAGTTTCCTTATCTTACTTATAGTTATACTCTCTTATTTCTTTTTAATCTGTATATTCTTGTTTTCGTTTTTGCTTGATTAGACTCATCTTTGGCTTGCCCATTTTACTGCTTTTTTCCTTCTCCAAAGAACCACCTTCTGGCTGTTGTCTTTATTATTTCCTTCTTCCTGCTTCCCTTAGCCTTGTTTTTGTTATTTTTTCATTTCTATATTAAATATCTAATTTCTGTTTTTATTCTTCCCTGTTGTAGAATGCGTCCATTTAAATCTGTTGTGTTGCTATTCTAGCCATTTAGGAAAATGAAAAAACTAATATTTTAGGATTAACATGCAAACAAAAAATGTTCTTTGGCCTTTTTAGAATTTTGTATGGCCGAATGAAGAATAAGACTGGCAGTAAAACTCAGGGGAAATCTGCTTCCGGCACCCGCATGGCCATTGTTCTGAGGTTTCTCGCTGGGACCCAACCCGAGGAGATCCAGATATTCTTAGACCTGCTGTTTGAACCCGTGAAGCACTTCAAGAATGGTAGCTATCAACGACCTGCCAGTCTGGATGCGTGTTGTCTGCTTCGACTTCTGATGTCTTGTGCTGTTTCCCACGCTCTTGGGCATCTTTCTAATGAGATTGCTCCTCCCAGTCTCAATGGTGGTTTTTTTGGCTGACATGTAATTCATTTTAAACTTTGATTGAATTAGGTGGCACTCCCAGGTGATCCTGGGGATTATCATCCATGTGTTTCTAAGCCCCTGATTAGAAGAGGTGTATTTGTTGTTGTTACACATTTAGGTCATTTGAAAAATGATACTTATCTATACACAATGAATGGGTTTCTCCTTAGAAACTTCAAGCATGCTACAAAATTAATCTTAATTTTTTGGCATGTATTCATTCACTGAGTCATTCATCTATTGAGTAATGGTTTGTTGAATACCTCCTATGCCACACTCTGTTGAAAATAGAAAAGTGAGTATTTATAATTTCTGCTCTCCACCTCATGGTCTAAACAGAGTAGCTTAGTAAGTATATACAATGAGCTGTAATGCTCTGTGTTATGTTCTCCAGTATGCGATGTTGCTGATTAATAATAATAATAATGGCTAACATTTATGGAATGCTTACTTCATGCCAGACATTATGACAAGCACTTTTACACACAGCTCAGCTGATTCTTCACCACATTAGATTTCATTACTTGATTGTCCCCATTTTACATGTAAGGAAACTGAGGCTTAGAGAGAGAGGTATTTTGCCTATGGTAAAGCTGGGATTTGAACCCATGTCTTCCTGACTATGGTACCTCTGCTTTAATCTTCAGGCAAACATAGATATTTATCTGTAGGGTAATGTGTTACTTTTTTTTTTTTTTTCCTGATAATAGGGACAGCTGTTAAAAAGATTTTCATTCAGTGTAATAGTGCCCTTTGAAGGAAGTTGGCAGTAATAAATAAAAAAGTTTTTGTTCAGTGTCCTAGGCACTATTGTAAGAAGGTAGCTATAAATGATACTCTCATGGATGGAACATTTAGGTGTATGAATCACTAAGCTCATGTCTCATAGCAGTTGGTTTGAAGCAAATAAAGCTCAAGCAATAACAATTCAAATCTTTTAAGTAAATTATGACATCAGTATGGTACCTTATTTATAAAGGACTATTGTTTTGTTTATTTACCAGGGGCTGCAAGAGAAATAAAACATTTAATTCTCCACCTTAAAGGAGCTTATAATGCAGCAAGACATTTTTTTTGGAAACTGCCGAAGTTAGCATAGTCCGTGAAAGCAGAGAGGGAGAAAATGTATGGAAAATTGATAGAGTAAAATGGAGGAGCAGTATAAATAGGATGAGAATTGGGCTTAGAGTCTTAGTTCTGTCATAAGTGTCTTACTCTCCTTTATTCCTCAGTTTCTTCTTCTGTAAAGTGATAATAGTAAAACCTGCCATATCTAGCTCTTGAATATTTGGTAAGAATCAAAATGAAAAAAAATAAGTAAAGTACATTATCATCTATAAATTATTATAGCAATAGAAAATACTGATTTATTGAGGGAGACTGAAAGTAAGCTATAATTATAAATATTAACAAACTAATATTTCCCTTCACATGATTCCTCTGTTCCTCTGTTTCACTAGGCGAATGCCATTCTGCAGTCATCCAAGCAGTAGAAGATTTGGATTTGTCTAAAGTTCTTCCTTTAGGTCGTCAGCATGGTATCTTAAATAGCCTTGAGATAGTACTGAAGAACATTAGTCATCTGATCAGTGCTTACTTACCAAAGATTTTGCAGATATTGCTCTGCATGACCGCAACTGTATCACACATCCTTGATCAACGAGAAAAGGTGAGTGAGGTTCACTTGAGATGCTTTCTTCTTGGGCTAATACAAGTCTGTACTTTACTTGGAAAGTTGGTTGGGGCCTGAATATCTAACATCCTTTTAGGTTAAATCTTTCTTGGGGGAGGGTATAGCTCAGTGGTAGATGCACGAGGTCATGGGTTCGATCCCCAGCACCTCCAGTCAAATAAAAAAAAAGGAAATAAACCTAATTACCCCCCCAAAAAAATAAACAAAAAGAAAAAAATCTTTCTTATGTGAAGCATCTTTAAAATGGTCTTTCCTATACTGAGAATCTTCACTGCTATAAATATCCAGAAAATGCAGATTATGTCAAGTGTATATTTAAAAAGGAGGTGAACTATTAAGGAAGCAGTTAGTTCTGTATACGTCTCAGAAACCAAAGTCAGGGAGAGCTGACCTGATGTTTCTTAGATTTTAATTTCAAGAGCCTAAAAAAGTGTAGGACACCTTCTAACTCTCATTTATTCAGAATGGTTGGAGAATGAATAGATCATTGTTAGCATCATCCTTGTTTTCTTGAGACAGAATTGCCCAGAACTCTTTTAAAGGTAAATCTTGCCTAGTGTAAGTGCAGTGTTTTAAATAAAGATAAGGAGCGAGATCGGGCAAGACAAGCCAGCTAGCTAACTGCCAAGCGGCTTCATAAGGAGATCTTTTCTGAATTATAAACAAGACAGTATATTCATGTTCTGTTGAAACATGGATATGGACATAAGTGTACTTCTTTGGAGTCTGGAGAAATTTAAAGTTTTTACGGATGGAGGCTTCTTGGAGGAAATGGGGCTTAAAGATCTATACTCAGATTTCTGCTGTTGATTCTCAGTGAATGACAAATAGTTTTAATTAGCCTCAAATTCCTTGCATTTGATTTATGAATATGCCTGGTAAACTGCCCCTCAAATATAGTCAAGACTAAAAATTGACAGCCAAAGTTTCATGCTGCTTCTTCAGGCTACACATGGGTGTAAACCTACTTTTGTAATGAAATCATATTCTCTGATTACCAAGATCCAGAGAGTTAGAATACAGCTGCCATTTCTGTAGGCACCATTTTGTCTTCCTCATCCTTTCATTCATTCCTTCAGCAAATAATTGAGCCCTTATTGAGCCCTTACTGTGTGTCAGGCACTGTACTAAGCACTAGGGTGAAACAGCCAACAAAGCAAACAAAAGTTCCTGCCCCTTTAATTATTCAGTAAAACTTATTTCACACCCACTATCTGTCAGACATTGTTGTAGGAGAACGAGACAGTAAGGACTCAGTATCTTGGGGAGAAAATTATAAGTAAGTGCATAAATAATTAGAAAAATGTCAGGTGGTAAGTTCTAAGAGGAAAATAAATTCAGGAGTCCCTCTGCAGTTCTCTGAAATTCATTCTCTGTGGTGCTCTCTCCTCTCCAGTGCTCTGCCCTGTGAATTCTAGCCACCTTGACCTCCCCAAGTCGCACAACTCTGTCTCCTCCTTTTAGGAAGATTGTTGGACTCTGCCTGGGCTCTTCCTTCCCACAACAGGGCTTGAAACTCCAGGCAAGAAGCTGGGGAATGTGTAGGCTCCCCTCATGTGTTTCTCTCTCTCTGGGGTTGCTTTCCTCTGCTGCCTGCTGTCCAGTGTCTAGAAATCATTGTTCCATTTATTCTGTTTGATTTTTAGTGTCTTGAGAGGGAAAGCTAAGTCTGGTCCCTGTTACTGCACCTTGACTAGAAGTGGCAAAGCCACCAAAAAGGAGCAGGCAGAACAGTCCTCTGACTAACACAGGGCTGGGAGCAACTCATGCTGCCAACAGCCAGAGCAGAAACCTCGTAAGACCTGGGGCATCAGGAAGAGTCCTTGGGAGGGGGTTGTCTCAATATTGGAGCCAGATTTGCCCAGGAATAAAGGCTGCCGTGACACCACCTAACAGAGCTTAAAAAGGTCAAACTTTTTCTAAGGAAATTAACTGCATCCCAGAACAAAGCTCAAAACTTTTAGATGATTTAAATGAAACTGGAATTCACAGTGTTTGACAGCCAGTGAGGTAATGCCTGGCTTGCAAAGAAACAGGAAGATTGTGCCCAGAATAAGGAGAAAAACCAGTGGTTAGAAGCAGACCCAGAAACGATACAGAAGGAGACAAGGATATTAAAACAGCCATCAGAAATATGCTCCATATAGACACAGAAATAGAGGAAAGCATGAGCGTGTTAAAGAGAGACATGACATTGTAAAGAATTGAAACAGAATGAAGGGACGTGGTGGGAAGCGACCAAACTGGAGGTAGACGGCTGCTGCTTTTACTAGGGTGTTCAGAGTCCTCTCTAAAGAGGTAATATTTGGACATACACCTGTCCCGCCATTGGAAGAACATTCCAGACAGAGAAAATGACTAGCAGCATAAAGTCCCTCAGGCAGAACAACCTTGACACATCCTAAGAAGAGACAGAAGGCCAAGGTGGCTTGAGCACAAGGAGCAGGAAGAATCATGTAAGGTGGGGGTCAAAAAATATCACTTTGCTTTGTGGAA
Organism: Camelus bactrianus; assembly: GCF_048773025.1. Classification (NCBI taxonomy): domain Eukaryota; kingdom Metazoa; phylum Chordata; class Mammalia; order Artiodactyla; family Camelidae; genus Camelus; species Camelus bactrianus. The sequence goes on along the minus strand of NC_133550.1, from coordinate 34,713,682 downwards.
AAGAGGCTATGGGGGGACCAGGAGTGGAAGCTGACAAGGGGGGGGGGGTCTTAGAAAATTTTTTCTCTGTTATGTGAGAACATAACATTTCAGGACCATAGAAAGAATTATGTGAGAATTTTAGTTTTTGCCTTATAGTTAGTGATTGTGACTACCTATATGTGGGTGTGTTAAATCATGAAAGGTTAGAGGTTTTATAAACCCTCTGTTAAGTCCTCTGACTTCCCACCTTTCCAGTTAACTTAGAAGTTACTCAGTAATGCAGCCTTATTCCTGGGTCAACAGTCGGTAACCCAAGGGATCATTTATGCAATTTCACGCTTCATTAGTTAGTGAGGTGCTAGCCTTCTTCACAGATAGGAGCTTTCTTTTCTTTTCTCTCCTTTTTTTTTTTCTTTTTTAAACTCCTTAGACAAGTCCATGGAATTCCTTGAGGTGCTGTAATGAATTATTGCACAGTAGTATTACTCAAGTGAGTTAAAGTTCTACATTTGTGTGGTTGAGCTAAGTTACACATTTACTTTTTTGTGTCTTTCAGCTCCTCCGGGGCATTGGCTGACATTGAAATATATGTATTGTGAGTTCTTGAGGATTGTTTGGGCTTGGGTTTGGGGGTTTTTGTTTTTGTTTTTTGGTACATTTAGCAATGAAGTAACTTGTAAATGTCCATAAACTCAATCGTATTGACTGTTCCTCTGGGAAGTAAAGTCTGCAGTTGCTCATTTTCAGGCTTTTTCTCCAGTTTATTCAACAATTACTGAGTGGACCAGGCACTGCAGTTACCAAAGAGACTAGAACATGCAGGTCGTCCTTGATGGGAGGGGGCTGATGGGAATAGGGGAAGGGAGATGGGGTCTGATTCGATGTCATGTTTGCCAAGGTTAGTTTCTTATTGCTCCAGGGGCTCATGGTACCATGCTTTTTCAAATTACCAGTAATAGTTTTATTTCATCTTTCCCCAAACGTGATACAGTTGACAGCGAAACTATTGCCAGTAGAATTGAAGTGGGACAGAGTTGCTTGTAGCTGTACCACCTTCTTGTGCTTGCCTGTCATTTCCTCTGTCTTTGTGGCTTGAATAGTGAGATAACTAGCCAGAAGTAAATGGTAGAAACATGATTCCTCAGACTTGCACAGCTAGTTAATGGTGTCCTTGTTCATGTTCTCTTGAATTTAAAACATACAGTTTCAGATTCAAATACTTCTGTTGATCAGATTATCAGGTTCTTAGGACAAGTCACTTCCGTATTGGTTTTCTTCATGATAGCTTGGCCATAAGACTTGATATTCATTATGTTAGAGCATTTGTGTGGTCTTCATATATTTTAGGGTGGTTTATAGATGTTAATGTCAATAATTAAGGTCATATGTAAAAAATAAGTTGTCACTTACATATCCAGACCTCACAGTATGTTAATCAAGTGGAAAAACAAGTAGGGAATGAATCTTTCCCCGTCTGTTTTATTTTTACAGCATTCTGTGCTTGGGACAAATCTCTGTGAGGCCTTTCTCTCTCTTTTGCCTGGCCTTAACCTCTTCATCCTTTAAGATCCAGGGGAAATTCTGCATCTTCCATATCAGATTTAGAGTAATTCTTCTGCTGTCAAATATCATTGGCATTTTATTTCTCTCATATATTGTAATAAATTTTCCTTCAGGAAGATTTTCAGCTGAGTCAGGACTATGGCTACCATGCCATTGGATCCATTGGTAGAGGCTCCATGTATTTTTTCACTCTGAATCTAAACAAATTTATTGCACAATCTATAATTTTATAACTCACAGGGAAGGAGATACCAGTGGAAATAGCAGTATCTGTTAATAAGAGAAATTTGCTGGTAATTCAGATATCCACCCACTCCAGCCTTAATGCTTCTAAAAAGACAAATCATTTTTATCCAAATTGTATTTTTCTTTGAGCTGTATACTCCCCTCCCCGCCAGGCCAGGGAAGGTATTTAGGCTTATTTATTTTTTGGAAGAGGTACTGGGGATTGAACCCAGGACCTCATGCATGCTAAGCATGTGCTTTATCATTTGAGCTATCCCCTCTCCTCTGAGCTGTATATTTTGAGATCTTCCCATGCCTTAATTCAGTCACTTCATTCTCTTTTACTGCACAGAGTATTCCACTATATAGAGAGACCATAAATTCTTTAGTCCCCTAGACTAATTTTAACAAGAATAATTGAAAACTCCTAATCTTAAAAAAGGTAAAAGTAATAATAACATAAACATGAAAACTAAAAGTGGCTTTCATTTGAAATAAAGATATAATTTTTTTTTCCTAATCCAAGGCATTGTGATAGCAAAAAAAAAAGGGTCTTTTAGAGTGTTCTGTTCATGGGAAGAAATCAGAATTTTATAATTGAGACAATTGCTTGAAGGAAAAAGTAAAACAATGTAGAATACCAAACAGCTGCTCCCAAACTAAGGACACTCAGGTGTGATTTTACTGGGCAATGGTCATAGAATGCATCTCACCATTTGATATTTTTAAGAATCTGCTCTCCCTTTTTGTGCAGTGAGAAAAGCAGTATGTCTTACTTGCTCAGCGGACGTTTCCATGTGAATCACTGCCAGAGTCAGTAGGCTTAATAGCAGGATTTCCGATTTGATTCTTAGCCATCTGAGCAAGAGTGCTTCCCCAAGGAGTCAGGGATTAAAATGATACTTTTTTTAATAGAAGATCTTTATTTTACAGATACAGCTAAGGTTTATTAACCCACTGAAAAATTTAAGACGTCTTGGAATCAAAATGGTAACTGACATCTTTTTGGATTGGGAGTCCTATCAGTTCAGAACAGAAGAAATTGATGCTGTGTTTCATGGTGCAGTTTGGCCCCAGGTAAACCTTGATTTCTCCATTCTGCCCGGACTCCTCCTGATTCTTCCTTTACTACTGCTCTGCTGGCACAGGCTCCACTCAGACACGAACACCTATGCTGGTCTTTTCTTTCACAGCAAGCCCTTCTTTGTTTCTAGAACTTTCAGAACACTTTTCTTTGCCTCCACTACCACCTAAAATTCAAGAGCTAGTTTCTGCAATACCATGACATTTATTCTCAAGGCAAATTTGAATGTGATTGTGTCTCTTAAGCAAATGTGACATAACTTCTGTAGCACCTCACATAATGTTCTTCTGGGCTTTGACAAGCATGAGGGAAAATACACGGGGCTTTTTTGTCACTTATTTCCTTGTTTGATTTCTCTGGTTGTCACCCACTTGGTGATGATAACTCGTGTAGTTATAGCTAAGACTATAAAAGAGACTTGATTTTAGGAAAGATTTTTTTTTACTGCTCAGTTTGTGCTTTAAATGTTCATCTCTGTCCCTCGGCTCTTTTGTCTTCTGGTGTGATTTCTCTTCTTACTCTGCTTTTTGGTGGTGGTGGTGGTTGTTTCTTACCCCCTGCAATTCTGTATTTGTTTTTATTCTGTGTTGCATTTTTGTTTTGTGTCCTAGATCAGCAGACTTGGATCTGAGAGTCAGTATTCTCCTACTCCTCTGCTGAAACTAATTAGTATCTGGAGCAGAAATGCAAGGTATAATGTTTTTCTTTTTTTCTCCAGACCAATTTAGAGAAAACTAGTCAAGGGAACTGATAATGTAATTTAGGCTCTTTCCATACAGTGAACTACTTTTAGTGTACTTAAAGAGATCAAGGTAGTTGTATCTCAAAATACATAGTTTAAAAAAAATACAAGTTGCTGAACCGTAGGAAGAGAGTGATCCAGGAAAAATGCTTTTATATGTGCATATACATGTGTGTAAATGTAAAATAAACTAGAAAATATATTGAAGGGTACATGAGAAACTGTCAGTGTCACCATAGCATGTGGAGGTTCAGTGGGCCAGAGTCGGGAAGAGAGACTCTTCATGATACATGTTTGGAGTGTCTGAATTATTTATAACAATAAAAAAGGGAAAAAAAAAATGGGTAAAATAACATTTTGCAATTTAGTATAAATTAAAGTTGTAGAGTATGTATTATATCAAAACGTATACATTTTTTGCTATTTTTACAGTTTTATTAAAACTTGAAAATTAGTTGTATTGGAATTGATATGTCCATTTTTCCAATGTGCAGTAATTGTGTTAGCAGTTTGATTTGACCTGGAAAAGGGAAAAGATGTGAAACACGCTAGTAGTTATGTCATCACCTAAATATTACCATTTTCTGCATGCTTGTTTAAAAATAAAAGCTGATTTGTAATTAGCATCTATGTCTTTTTCCTAATTCCCACTTAAAATAAAAAATTTCACAAGCTTTCTGGATTTTTCTAGATCATTGTTTCCTTTGTAAAACTCCACTTAAATATGCATACAGTACTCATGGTCACAAATTAGCATCCTTTTGAGGACAGTATGAGCCTTATCTACTGCTGGTTCAGAGATGCTGTGTTACAGACCAAATGCATATTCGCTAAAGAGTGTGGAAACTTTACCTATGTTGTTTATCTCAGTGATGGAAATAGATGTAAAATTTACCCTGATCTAATTTGAAGAATGAAAGATAGAATAAAAGAAAATGTCTTATTACTGATTGAATGATGTTAAAATCTTGGCATCAGTTTTTACAAAATTGGGATCATAGTGTAACTAGCCTTTGATTTTGTGTGTGTGTGTGTATATTATGTCATGAATTTCCCTGTGTCATTAAATAGTCTTCAAAAACAAACCGAGTATCTTAATGTTATCTTCCTCAGGAAAGCTTGTTTTATTTTTACTAATCAGAAGTATTCTTTTCATTTATTTCTCAATTTGAGAAAGCAATTTCGTATCTTGTTTTCTCACTGAACATTTATAAACAGCACTTCATAGGCATACTTGAGAAATGTTTTACAGTAGTGCCATTGTTATCCAAATAAGCCATGAAGAACTCTCATCCAAAGTCCTTCATCCTTTGTAACAGTGGCTCAGTTTTATATTAGTCGGGTCCTTACTCAAGTACAGATCCATGTCATTGGATGCCACTGCATTCTCTTCTGCAGTTTCTCCCTCATTGACAATGGAGATGATAATATGTAAAGTACCTTGCTTGGTGCCTGCCCATTACTATCCCCAGTATCTGTTGAACAAAGATGCGTGAATATAACCTCTTAGAACTTTTCTTTCGGTTTGTCAGGACAAGGTATGTTAAAGTGCTTGAGCTCTTTTTCCAGCAATGATGAATTGGCAAAGCCAAGCTATTGAGTTTGGCCTTTCTACGAATTACTTGGATTGCCTCTCTGGCTGTAAAACAATTGCCAGCTTGCCCATTGCTGGAAAGCCTTTGTGTTCTCTGCCCTTTTAGGATATCTGTTGTGTGAGTCTTTCACTACTGGTGATGAATTCATCCCCCTCCCTTGACAGATGATCCCAGTCTCTGAGTGTTGCGTATTCTAACACAGCAAATGTTTGTTTGGTCTGTACTCCTGATTCCCATATTGTAGTACTTTTTTTTTTTCACATTCCAGAAGTCTTGTAATTGAAAAATAGCATGTTTTCAATACATTTCTTTCAGAAGGGCTTAGACTGCGGTTCAGATATACCGTCCTACCACTTACTAGCTCAGTGGCTTTGGACAGTTCTGTTTCTTCATCTGTAAATTAGGGGATAATGATACTACCTCATAGAGGTGTTATGAGGATTAAGTAAGAAATATACATACACCTTACAATGTAAGGTGCCTAGAATTATTATATATCAAATTTTAGATTTTAAAGTAATTTCCCTTTTGAGTAATCTCATTAACATTCATATGCACACATAAGCACATTTATGTGTTCATTAAGCTCAGTGTGAACATTCACATGGAACGTGTATTTAGAAACATATTGAGAAAGAAGATGACTATTTCAGTGTTTTTTCTTGCAGATATTTCCCTTTCCTGGCTAAACAGAAACCTGGGCACCCGGAATGTGATATCCTGACCAATGTTTTTGCAATTCTCTCAGCAAAGAATCTCTCTGAGGCCACAGCTAATATTGTGATGGAGATAGCTGATGACCTTCTTAGCCTTCCAGATTTTGAACCCACAGACACAGTTTTGAGCTTGCCAGTAACTGGATGCGTATACACAGAGAGCACAGATGGTACGTAAGCCACCCAAAGCAAATGATTCTTACACTTCTGAGGTATGGCTTTTTCTCTCGGAATGGAAGAATCGATAGAATCTGACTCTTTTTAATAACCTAGGCCATTAAAAGAGTTTCTTTTCTCTAGGAATTAATACCAATTTGTATATATAAACTGAATTCTTTGGAGTGAGTAGAAATTCAGATCATTTACACTCCAGAGCTCAACTGTCTTCCAGGACATTATTAAATGATTTCTCATTGTCATGTCTCTGAATTCTTCCTAACGTATTATCCTAACAATTCTTTTAGTACTACCAAAAATGGTTTAAATAAAACGTTAAGGGGGTCTCATAAAATTTTAATTTAGCTAATAATATAGCTATTTTAACTAAGAAGAAAGTTACTTCATTTTTAGAGTTGAAATTTATTAAATTTTCATGGTCATTGGGTGCCTTCCTTTTATGTCATTAGGAAGATACTGTATAATTATCCTTTAAGAGTCCAGTTAATTAAAATCAGTACACTTATCACTATTTATTTCAGAGTCTATCACAATAGGAGGACGATTAATTCTACCTCATGTACCTGCAATTCTCCAGTATCTCAGCAAGACCACAATAAGTGCAGAAAAGGTGAAAAAGAAGAAGAACAGAGCACAAGTCAGTAAAGAACTCGGCATTCTTTCAAAGTAAGTGATATCTTTGTCCTTGAAAGATAACATTACCACCTGTGGTTTTAATTTTTTTTAAATCATATTTGATTTTTCATTTGTTTTAACAAGGTAAAAAGGTTTTCAGTATTTTAAATGCCCTCTGTTTTTAAGTTGATGTAGAATTCTCTTTCTCTGCTGGAATAAACCTTTTATGACATCTGCCTTCATTTAATTATGAAACAGACTTCAAAACTCTAAGATATCTCTAATAAGGCTAAATTAATGCTTGTTTAGCCTTTGCATATTTTGTTAAAATTAAATTAAATTAAAATTTTGAGTTAGGTGAGATCATGGTTTTGATTTTTTTAGTATAATTGATAAAAATAATTAATTTAAAAGAGCATTTTGTTTTGTTTGTTTTTTAAGAGTTAAGAAGATCTTGGGTCAGGAGGGTATAGCTCAGTGGTAGTATGAGCTTAGCACTTACAAGGTCCTGGTTTCAATCCCCAGTACCTCTGTATGTCTGTATGAATATATGTATAAATCAGCCAACCAATCAAGCAATAAATATAGTTACCAAAAAAAGTTAAAATCTAATTACCCAAAAAGAAAATATTTTTTAAAAAAAGATCTTGCAAGGGTTTTTAAAGATTGTCTTTGGCAGTAGACCTGGTAGTATATAATTGTGATTTCTATAAAGTATGAGGTTGGTAAACATGAATGCAAAAAAATGATTCTATCTTAAACTCTAAATTGTTGCAGGACTTAGTTGTTGAAAGTTTATTTTTTTATGTTATTTTCAACAACCACAAAATATGCTATATTAGAATCTTCCAGGAACTTAAAAAAATGTTTTATTTATACTAGTGGTTTTCTAAGTTACACAGAATGGGCAAGCACACTAAATGCACTCGTTAAGTTTTATCATAGGCTGTGTGGTAGTGAGAAGATGATAAGTGATTAGGCACCAGAAGGACGGCTTTGAAAGACTGCTCTACCACTTCCTAGCTGTGTGACATCAACTTCTCTGAGCCTCAGTTTTCTCTGGGCAAAATGGGGGTAATAATCCCTACGTTGTAGGGCTGTTGTGGGAGTTAAATTGCAATACTGTGGATAAAGCCTTAGCTAAGTCTTGGCACATAAAAACATTATTTCCTTGCAAAATAAGCAATTATAGCATTGTAGTTTACTATAACTCACCTACACAATCAGATGTTACAGAAATAATAGACTAGTAACCAAGAACCTGAAGTTGGAGAGAATAAGAGTGGGCGCTGCTGAATAAGTGAGTTAGACTTTTTACACACGCACACGTACGTAAATGCCACCTGGGTCTTTCAGCACTGATGTTTTTCTACAGGAAGTGGAACTTAGAGAAATACTCTTAACTTGTGTATCTTCCATTCGTATCTCCTTTTTTTCCTTCTCTAGGATCAGCAAGTTTATGAAAGACAAAGAACAAAGTTCTCTGCTCATCACGCTCCTCCTTCCTTTCCTCCATCGTGGTAATATTGCTCAGGTATGAATTCGCAGGACATTTATTTGCTTTAAAGTGGCACTTTATTTTTAGGTTTATTTGTGAACAATAATTTTATTGGTTAGATTCTGTGATATATTTGTCCCAGAGTATTTGTGAAATGACTTTAGACAGAAATATAAAATTGAAAACAGAGAGGGGAGGTAATAGCTCAAGTGGTGGAGGGCATGCTTAGCATATCCAAGGTCCTGGGTTCAATCCCCAGTACCTACTCCAAAAATAAATAAATAAGTAAACCTAATTACCTACCTCCCAAAAAATAAAATGAAAGAAAGGAAGGAAGGGAGGGAGGGAGGAAGGAAGGAAGGAAGGAAGGAAGGAAGGAAGGAAGGAAGGAAGGAAGGAAGGGTGGGTGGGTGGGTGGAAGAAACCAGCGGGGGAAAATTGGGACAGAATTAGGAGTGGGGGCAGAGAAGAAGGTGGAGTCATCATCTACCATTATATTAATAGTGTTACCCTTCATTTTCCTTTCTAATCCATTTCAGGATTTTTTTTTTCTCTCTGACTTTGATGGGTAACAAATCTGGAACTCAGGATATTCATTGATCTTAAATACGGATCACAGTGGCAAAACTGAATGAAAAGTCAGACTATTTTAATATTCAGACATAGCTAAGAGTTCCTGATAAGATTTTTAAACCCTAGTTCAGTTTTAATTAAAAGAGTCTTCCTGAGGCTCAAACTTGTTTATAAGTCCTTAGTAGTTATACTGAATAACTCTTACCACCTAGTAATTCAGTTTAGAAGACCACAGATTTGTGAACAACCAGAAGTGTATATTTTTCCTCAGCAAGTTCATTTTTCTTGGCTCTTTTTTGACTAGAAAATAGAAGAAATTATGTTTCAAAACCATGCATGTTTTCTATTAGAATTAAAGGAAGAAACTAATGGACACTGTTGTGGGCTTTTTGTTAAGTTAAAATGCTAAGAACTTTTAAAGGACTATGAAATAATTTTTCTAATTATTACTACTTTTATCTCTTACTCATATTTATTTGTTTTCTGTAATATATTAAAGCCAAGTTGACCAGCTTTATAAATTACTGAAATGTGATTTCTTTCAATATTTCTTCCTAAGGACACAGAGGTTGATATCCTGGTGACAGTACAAAACCTGTTAAAACACTGTCTGGAGCCCACAAGCTTCCTCAAGCCTCTAGCAAAACTCTTCTCAGTTATTAAGAACAAGTTGTCAAGACAATTGCTTTGTACAGTTTTCCAGGTCTGTAATAATTCATTTTTATCCTAAATCACCCCTTTTTAAAAAGATCACTATGACATGGAACATATATTAGCAGCTTTCTTGGTCCTGATACGATGTTTCCATATAAACTTGAGTGGGGACAGGGAGTCAAAGGGAGAAGGACAGAAAAGTTAAGGTTTTATTCACTAATATATTGTTTTCATTACCTTTAGACTCTTTCTGATTTTGAGAGTGGATTAAAATATATTACTGATGTTGTCAAGGTAAGAAAAAAAAATCTTAGTTCTCTTTTGCTTCAAAGGTATTATTACTCTTTAAAATTTATGTACCTTTATTTACGTGGTTTCAATGGCATTTCTCATAGCTTAACGCCTTTGATCAGAGACATCTTGATGATATCAACTTTGACGTTCGCTTCTCAGCGTTCCAGGTCATCACCTCTTATATTAAAGAGATGCAAACCATGGATGTTAACTACCTAATTCCAGTCATGCATAACTGTTTCTATAACATGGAGGTAGGTTTTTACAGGAAAAATTTATGAATTCTTTTTTATTTTGATAATACAATAGCACAACCTAATTTCTTAATCTGTTTTTTGAGGATGATGGGATTTTTTAGTCTAAAATTTCTTTCAGTTTTAGAATATTTTGTTTGGCAAATACCATATTGTTATTCTCATGTTTTGAAAGGCAAATATTTTGAGTAAAATAAGACATATGGAAGCACTTTGCAAAGTCAAAAAGCTATGTATTAGAATAGGGAAATCCATAAAGACAGAAAGTAAATTAGTGGTGACCAGAGGCTGCAGGGGCGGGAGGAAAAGGGAGTGACTTCCAATGGGTACGAGGTTTCATTGGGGGGGGGCTGATGGAAATGTTCTGAAATTAAATAGTGGCTTTGGTTTTAAAACCTTCTGAATATACTGAAAACCATTGAATTGTACACTTTAGAAGAGTGAATTTTATAATGTGTCAGCTAAATATCAAGTATTTAAAGTTATGCAGCTATATTTGACAGTTTGCCCTCTTTTATTGATATAGTAGAAATAAGTGGGATTTGGAACTACATATGTTAAGTACCATGTTGCTAAAATGAATTAAAACTAAAAAATGTGGAAAATGAAACCCTTGATTAGTAGTTAACCATGTAGTGGCATCAGTAATCTCTTTGTGGCATTTTATAGTTACTCATCTGATATTAAGGATTAAGTAAAATAAGGGAAAGTATTCTCCCTATTTGGGGCTCCTTCTTCATATATCTTAACAGATTTCAACATGAGGAATTCTACAGCACTGCCTGGTTGGCTGAGTTGAGAATACTTTCTCTCTACCCATAACCTACATTCTTCAAACCAGGAACTCTGAAGCAGCTAACCAGTATTACACCAGCCAACTCTGTCATTCTAAGTGACCACCTGATTTTGAATTTTGAAAACTAGCTTTAGTGAACCTTTTATTCTGTTTGCTTTGAGAAATAAAGCTAATCAAAGAGTACATTTTGTAGTATTTTCTGGAATAATGACATTTCTCAGCATGATTTTTCAAAATCATTTACTATATTCCTCACAACCCTATGCTTAGTTCTTCCTTAGATATGAAGTACTCTTGGGACATTTCTTAGTAGAGAATTTTACACAGAACAGGGACTAAATATTATAAACTCTTTCATTAGGAAATAACATTCCATATTATAGTTATTGCACAGAATAATTTGGGTTTTTCCCTGTGTCCAGTTAGGAGACATGTCTTTAAGTGATAATGCAAGCATGTGCTTGATGACTGTCATCAAAAAGCTTGCTGCCTTGGATGTCACAGAGAAAGAATATAGAGAAGTCATTCATCGTTCACTCCTGGAGAAACTGAGGAAGGGGTTGAAGAGCCAGACAGAGGTATTGGGGTTTGCAGTTATAATCTTATCTTTTAAGTACTGCTGTCTGTGGGTTTGGGTTTGGGTTTTATTTTTCCCTACTTCTGCTGTTGTTTTGTAGAAAAGCAGTCAGGCTTAGTACACTTAATTAAAATACTAGATTGTATAAATATTCACCAAACTTTTAATGGAGAAGTGGGACTGGAAAGGAGAGCGATCACTTCTGACTTTATATAGTTTTTTGCATTGGGAATGCTTTGCTTTTTTAAAAAATTCTAATGACTTTTTTGGTGTTTCTTTGTATTATCTAAGAAGCAAATTCTTTTTAAAATAAAAAAGTTTTTTTTCTCAACTTGGTATTTGCAGAGTGTTCAACAGGATTATACCACACTGCTTTCCTGTTTAATTCAAACCTTTCCAAATCAACCAGAATTTAAAGACTTGGTGCAGCTTACCGATCGCCATGATCCAGAAACAGACTTCTTTGAGAATATGAAGCACATTCAGGTAGAAGGCAGTTCTGCTTTTTCCCCCCGTCTATAAAACAAGTGTTTCAAATAGTTCTGTCTCATTTTAAAAGATCTATTTTCATTTTCCAAAAAGTTTTGAGCTTCTCATTCCTTGGACTTCCTGATCATCAAATTTGCATAGAAGGTTGCATAGAAGGAGATTGTTCCCTGGGGTCTGATTTCCTTGGTACTATTGCAAACCACAGTAATAGTGTCACCTTTCCCTGACATTTCCTCAGAAGTTTAAATACTCTCCATTGGCAAAGAAATGTCATGAATTATGTCTCTGGAACAAATTAAGGCACAGGTGTTTGCTTATGTAACACATGGACTATATTTCACTCCTTTAATCTTTTCATGGAAAAGGAACATGAGACTGAAATGGAGCTGGTTGTAGGTGAGATTATTCATTAACTAATTTATATTTTATCAAACACAGATCCACAGAAGAGCAAGAGCCTTGAAGAAACTGGCAAAACAACTAACGGAAGGCAAAATTGTGCTGTCTTCTAAATCTCTTCAGAATTACATCATGCCTTATGCCATGACTCCAGTTTTTGATGAGAAAATGCTCAAGGTAGGGCATTAGATCTAGAAACCAGTAAACCTCTCCCCAAACCATGACACACTTTTCCCAAATGTATATGGCATTGGTGGCATCCATACTGATGTTGTCACCATCATTACAGGCTTAAGAATAGTTCTAAAGCCCTTAATTGTGCCTGGCACATAGTAAATGCTCTAAAAATGGTGGCTATTATTTTTATTTTCACTATTATTAGCTCACAAAGGCCAACCACAAAATATTTCCCCTCTTAGGAATGATCACATTACTAAGCATACGTTTATTTTTGTATCGTAGGACTTAATTCTGATTAACTCCACTAATCAGCAGACTCATTGTTTTCCCAAATGGCTCATAAGAAATGAAATGAAATGAAAACAGCTGCCTTTTCCTTTAGCACTATGCCAGATAGAGATACTGTTCTAAGTAGTTTAATGTGTAATCTGACTTCCTCACCACAACTCAACCCTGTGGGGTAGGGACTGTTACCACTATTTTATAGGAGTATAAACTGAGAATGAGTGAGATTATGTAACTTTCTCAAAGACACAGAGTCAGAACCAGAATTTGAATTTAGGACTGTCTTCAACTTTTTTGTCCTAAGTTTTACCTATAAGTTAGTTTTAAACCACATAAGATACTGTTGTTTTTGCTTCATTCAATTACCTGTTAAAGAGATCTTTTAAAATAAGGAAAAGATCTTTTCTATTTGCTTACATATTTGTAATTTCCAGTGCTCTTCATTCCTTATATATATCCAGATACTCATCCTGTATCATTTTATTGCTAGAGGGAAAACTTCCTTTAAATTTTTTGTAGTACAGGTCTACCAGTAATGAATTCTCTCAGGTTTTATTTGTCTTTTCTTATCTTTGTTTTTGAAAGATAGTGTTTCTAGATTTGGAATTCTGGTTTGACAGCTTTTGTTTTTTCCCCCCTAGTACTTTAAAGATACTGCTCTACTGACTTCTGAGGTGGGGGGGGTTGGTTCCAAAAGAAGCCATTCTTTGTTCCTCTGAGTAGAATGTATTTTTTCCCCCTAGCTTGCTTTAAAATTTTCTCTTTATCACTAGTTTTAAGCCATTTGTATGTGATTAGTGTAGTTTCCTTCATGTGCTTAAGGGGTTTGTTGAGCTTCCTGAATCTGTAGCTTTGTATTGTTCATCAAACTTGGAAGTTTTTGGCCATGACTTCTTCAAAGATATTTTGGTTCCCCTTCTAGCCTTTGGAGATTCCATTATATGTTAGGCCACTCCAAATTGTGCCATAACTCATGAATTCTTCTTTTTTCTTAATAATTTTTCCCCCCTTTTCTGGGTTCCATTTTGTTTCATTTTTCTATCCCTGTGTCTTCAAGTTCACTAATGTTTTCTTCTGTAGTGTCTAATCTGGTGTTAAACCCATCCAGTGTGTCTTTCGTCTCAGAATTGTCTTTCCCACCTCTAAAAGTTCAATTTGGGCCTTTTTTTAAATCTCACATGTCTCTCCTTAACATGCTCATGCTTTCCTCTGGCTTCTTGACCATATGGAATCAAATTATATTGATTGTTTTAATGTCTGTGTCTACTAAGTCTATATCATCTGTGTCATTTCTGTGTCTGTTTCTATTGGTTAATTTTTATTCTCATTAGTGTTATTTTTCTGCTTCTTTGTATGCCCGGTCATTATTTTTCAGATGCCAGGTACTGTGAATTTGACTTTGCTGGGGCTAGGTCTTTTTGTATTTCCCTAAGTATTCCTGAGAATACTTTTCAGATGCAGTTAGGCTATTTCTGAGTAGTCTGGTCCCTTTGAGGCTCACTTCTAAGCTTTGTTAGGCAGGAGCAGCCTTTGGTCTAGAGCTAATTTGACCCTGCTGATGAGGCTCTATGTTTCTGAGTACCTGAATACCTAATGCTCCATGTGTCATGGGGTTTTTCATTCTGGCTGATAGGAACATGAACTATTCTCATCCCTATGAGCTCTTTGATGATTGCTTCATCTTTCCATTTTTGGTGATTCTCTCCCTGTCACTTTCTTACTCACTCACTTACTCTTACTCTCTGCTGAAGACTTACAGGCTCTTTCTCTGGGCAGCTTTTCTTTCTGTGTAGCTCTCTACTGTCTGATACTCTGTCCTGTGGACTCTGGCTACCACAGCCTCACCTCTGCCTGCTTAACTCAGGGAGACACAGGGCCCTTTTTTGGGTTTCTTCTCCTGTGCTATGACCTGACAGTTAACCTCACACAGTGAATTGGGGTAATTATAAGGCTCATTTCATTTGTTTCCTTTATCTCAGGAATCACTGTCCTATACTGTTTGATGTCCAAAGTCTGAAAACTATTTCATATTTTTTTGTCTCCTTTTCTAGTTTAAGATTATAAAGGTAAATCCAGTTCCTGTTCTTCATCATGGTCTGAAAGAGGTATCTCCAAGGCAGTGTACTTTTGAATGCTGAGCAGTGCAATCTAACTTGGCACATTTATCAACTTTTACACATTGAATTTACATCATTCACAGTCTGTAGCTTGAGCACATCAGGGAGGTCTGAGTAGAACAGAATCAAAACTGTGGTAATATCTTTTAATAAAAGGAAGATGTTATTTCTATGATTGACAGCATCTTTTTTTCAAGCCGGGGGTAAAAAAATGGGATATAGTTTGGGTATTCTTGCCTTTCTGTAATTGCTCATCACCTAGTGTCTGTTTTTTAATGTACCAAGTTAGGTATGTATCTTATTGCAAGTATTTATTCTGTATTGATGCTCTTGATTTGTTTTACAGCATGAAAATATAACCATTGCTGCCACAGAGGTTATTGGAGCTATTTGCAAGCATCTCTCTTGGTCAGCGTATATATATTACTTGAAGCATTTCATTCACGTCTTACAGACAGGACAGATTAATCAAAAGTTAGGTGTCAGGTATGGTCAAGCTTCTTATTTCTGTTTGGCTTTTAAAATGTAAATTTTTTATTATTTTCTGAAATAGACTTTCCATAATCTCAATTTCTTTTTATGTTGTGTTAATGACATGATACTAAGACTTGTTAAAGTCAACAATACCTAAAACTAGTAAAAAATAATTTTAATGTTTATAAGTCTTTACATTTTCCCTTCTTTTAATAGTCAAATGATATTATTCATCAAATGAACGTTTCTGTGAAATTTTTTTTAACAGTTTGCTAGTGATAGTGTTAGAAGCATTCCACTTTGACCACAAAACTCTTGAAGAACAAATGAGAAAAATTCAGAATGAAGAAAGTAAGTGTTTAATACTTTGTTAAACCAGATTTCCTTCCTATTCCCAGATAATTTATGATCATGAATTAAAGATGGTGAAATTCAGCTTACTCCTTTTTCCTACTCTTGTTGCAGTAACCAGTGAATGAGTCAGGAGGAAGTTAAAATGAATGATTGGAGTATTTTTGTAAAAACTTATTTAGCAATAGAGAAGGCCAGTCTAAATTGTATGAGTGAAAAAAATCTAAGCTGTAGATTATTTACATAGAAATCCAATTATATCACCTTAATGAATGGAAAAAACATTAGGTAATGAATGCAAAGAAAGTATAAGAATTTAAAATTAGAGCAACAATTAATGAAATATAAAGTAGATACAATAGAAAAGATTATCAAAGCTAAAAATTGATCTTTGAAAATATTATAAGTTGGCAAACCTCTGACAAGACTGACCAATGACAATGGAAGGCATAAGTAATATTAAGAATTTTAAAAGATCACTTTTTAAATGAAAAAGGTTAAGTAGTATTATGATCTTTGCATTTGTAAATTTGAAATGTATAAATTTGGGTGAAATGTACAAATTCTAAGAAAAATAAAATACAAAAGCTGACTTCAGAAGAATGAAAGATCTGAATAGATCTCTAAAATTAAAGTAATTGAATCTGTAATTAAAAATCCTCTGTTGAAAACGTCAGGTCTAGACTGTTTTATAGACAAATACAAACACTCAAGAAACAGATAATTTCAACCAATTGAAAAATAAGAAGCCCCCACTAACTCATGAAATTGGTATGATTGGTTAATGGAACTTTAACACATTATCATAAAAAAAATGTGGTCATCTATATAGACACAGGGGAAACATTTGAATAAATTCAATATCTGTTTATGATGAAAGCAGTTATTAAACAAGGAATAAATAGAAGTTTCCTTAACCCATTAAAAGATGCCTTTTAAAATCTAAGGAAACACCATATTCAATGGTAAAAGATTAAAAGCTTTTGCTTTAAAACCAGAATGAGGTGAGGGTACCTATTACTACTGCTTATATTTGAACATCAGAGTAAAGGTTCCAGCCAGCACAGAAACATAACAAAAAGAATGAACACTTAAATAGGCCAAGGTATTTATCCCAATTGTTTTGGTTAAAGACATTGAAATATCCTGGCCCTCAGTTTGCACCACTCCACCATTCCTTCCTACTCAGAATTTTCTAATTCTTTGATTCACTGTAAAGTCACACTAGAACCACAAAAACGAATAGCAAAGACTGGTTTGAATTTGTAGGAACTGTTTGTGTTTTAAATAATTAATGTACTAATGCCCCTTAGTTTATCTTCAGTCAGTTGAATCTGCATTTTGAAACTTCACATAAACAGAAACTTTAAAAAATTAAAATACTTAATTTGCTTAACTGTCTTTTTCTTCTTAGATATGAATGAAGTTTAAAAGAGTTACTGAGCACCTACTGTGAACTGGGCTTTTATAGACATTATCTCATTTGTCTTCAAAAGAACCTTATAAGAACCTTAGGTGTTAGTTAGCCCATATTTTTGATATGAGAAATGGAGGTTCAGATGTAAAGTAACTTTCCCAAAGTTACACAGCCAGTAAAGAAAGAAAGGCTAGTAGCTACCATTTTTTTTGAAAGTGAGTGAAGTGGCTGATTTAGGCACATTATATAGTTCATCACATTTAATTCTCACAGTAGCCTTGTAGGGTTAAGTGCCAACTCTAGTTTACTGGTGAAGACTCAAACTCCCACAGAGGTTAAGTTAATTGGCTAGAGTCACATGGCTTGTTAGCAGAGTCAAATCTGAATTTGCCCCCACAATACTGTACTGCCTAATTTTTAATGAGCTGAATCCTATAATCAGGGACATTTCTGCATGAGAACTGTTGGCTGCCATTATGCTCTTCATGCTCATGAATGTGGGTTTCTGCTTTTGGAAACCTCCAACCACAGTATTTTGGAAGGTTTCTTTTGGTTAAGGGCCCTCCTTCTCCCCAGCCTCCCAATGTGTGCCCTGTACTTGCTGTTCTACACCCTTTTATAATTGTCACTTCACTTGTCTCTGTTCCTCATTAGATGCTAAGCTGCAAGAAAGTAAAGAACTGTAACACTTTAAAAAAAAAAATTTCACATTTTTATTTATTTGGTGGGGGATGGTAATTAGGTTTTTATTTATTTTTAATGGACTTACTGGGCATTGAACCCAGGACCCTGTGCGTGCTAGGCGCACACTCTATATATACCCTCTCCCTCATAACACTCTCTTCTATTGATGTTTCTTCAGCCCTTATCTGATCTGCCTATAGTTGGTGATTAGATATTTTTATTGGATGTTGGTAGAAAAGACTACTTAACACAACCTTGTGGTTTCCTTATTTGATTTAAAGTGACTTTTGTCCTTTACTAAATATAGACACGGTAGAAGTGACTGAGTTGCCCGAGCACGATGCCATGGAATTAGAGCATACAGATGAGGACGAGAAGGAAGATGAAGGTGGATGTGAGACTTTGTCGTACAACAAGGAAGAACTGGAAAACCCTGACCCGGCTGAAGGGACTTCAGCCAAGGAATCCGAGTGTATCACGAAGTCCGTCTCTTTCCTTCCTCGGAATAAGGAAGAATTGGAGAGAACAATTAAAAATATTCAAGGAACCATAACTGGGGACATCCTACCCAGGCTCCATAAATGCCTGGCCTCTACGGTAATCATTCTGTTTGGGGCGTAACAGGTCTGTGTGAACTCAGGTGTCTGTGGGGTCCAGTCAGACTGAGGCTCCTAACTATATGGGTTGGCATCAGCTTTTGGATTTTCTTTTATGTCTACATCTCAGAGTTTAGCTCCCTTCTCTTAACCTCATTATCTTTGGGTTCATCTCCTGCAGCTAAGGTAGTCATGTTCCTCCTTCATTATTAGGATTTTGATATGGTAGATTTATACTTTTTCTATCTCCAAAGTAGATATTAAAAATCACTCCCATTTCCAAAAAAGGTTATTAAAAATTAGAGTATGTTTCCCTTTAGGCTTCTTGGCCACTTCTCTACTGTTCATAAATCCATCTTTCCCTTAGTTAGTAGGGGTAACATTTAGGAATGTGTTCTCATGAAGCCAGAGCCTTTCTTTCTCAGTATAAAACATGGGCTGGCAAACTGTGGCCCCTGGGCTGAATCTAGCTTGCAGCTTATTTTTGTAAATCAAGTTTTGTTGGAACACAGTTACTCCCATTCATTTATCTATTATCTAATTCTCCTTTTGCATTACAACAGCAAATTGCGCAGCTTCAACAGAGGCCATGAAGCCAGAAATTCTTACTATCTTGCCCTTTACGGAAAAAGTTTGCCAATCCCTGGTGTAAAATACTGACTTCCTCATTTTATATATTTGTAAATAACCTTTATTTGAGGCACTGTATTTTTTCTGTACCAACAATGTCACTTAAACACTTCAAAGTCCCAATTAACACAAATTTTATGTGAGTTTAAATATTTCACAGCAATCTTAACCCCCCATCAGTGAATACTTGGCTTTATTAATTGATTGATTGGTTGCTCCTTTGAAAAGAATATTCTGTTTCCTATTATTTTTTATAATTTTCAGAGGGTTATCAAATTGCATAATTGAGTTTGTTTTTTAAGACACTAAACTTAGGAATGAATATAAGATACATCAAAAGAACTTATCTTTCAACTACAAGATTGTAGTGTTGGTAGGTCCCTAATCTGTTTATCTTTGTTTTAGTTTAACCTGAATTTTTCTTACAGACTAAAAGGGAAGAAGAGCACAAGCTCATAAAATCAAAGGTTGTGAATGATGAGGAAGTGGTTCGAGTTCCTTTAGCTTTTGCCATGGTTAAACTAATGCAGTCCCTTCCACAAGAAGTCATGGAAACCAATCTGCCAAGGTAGGTTGTGTGACAAATTAGAAAAGTTCAGAAATTCAAAAATCGGTTCTTTCTTCCTGACTTTCGAATCTTTTTTGTCAGGAAGAGAGGTACTGTCCCAGTTTGCTGTGATTTAGAATCCTAATTTGGATAATTTGGATTATAAGTAATTAAGAGACAAAAAGATATTTTTGTTTTTATTTGGTTCTGTTGATTTGGTTAGTCATTTTTCAATTTCTCATGTTCTAGTATTTTGCTGAAAGTGTGTGCCCTCCTCAAGAACAGAGCACAGGAAATCAGAGACATTGCACGCAGCACTCTCGCAAAAATAATAGAGGATCTGGGTGTGCATTACCTACAGTATATTTTAAAAGAATTACGGAGTACCCTTGTCCGTGGGTATCAGGTAAATTGCACTACATACTTTACATTCAAGTTGGGTTGGAGTTCAAATATTTGCAATTTGAACACTAAGTCATGGTAATTTGAGTCTGTCTTTAGTAAAGTGCATCCACTGAGATAGGAAGTATATTCAAAAGTTTCTAATCAGTATTTTAAAAATCTGCTTTTAAGAAAGCCTCTATAGTTGATTTTCTTTTTTTTTTTTTTTAAGATCCTTATGGAGATAAAAACAGGTTATGTAACATATGTAACATAACCTGTTTTTATCTCCCAAATCACATGATACCAAGTTTTATATTCTCTGAGTTCTTAATAAAGTTCTTTATGAGTATATATCAGATGTATTGCCAAAAATGTGAACAATAAAGAACATACACACACTTGTTTAATAAGAGTGGGAACGTATTACATAAGTCATAAAAATTAAAAGAGTGCCAGGTGGAATAAAAAGCTCTTCGAGTAGTCACATGGCTGTCCAGCTCCAGGTCCTTCTGCTCCAAGAGTGGACCCTGGACGAGTGGTGTCAGCAGCACCTCGGAGCTTGTTAGACGTGCGATTAGGACCTATACCTCCTAAATGCAGAATCTGCGTTTTAATAAGATCCCTGCATGATCTGAAGTTTGAGAAACACTGCAACTTGTTTTTTCAAGTACCCAGCCAGACTCCTGGTAGTTAGCTTGACTTTCCATGTCCTAATTTGTTCTGAGGTAAAGTTCCTATTCTATGGGTTATAAGTCTAACATACTAAGAATAGCAGTATTCATTGTGACTGACTGTCTTTGTATAGTTTTTAGTGATTGCTCTAGGGGTTACAATTTCCATACTTAATTTTTAATAATCTACTTAGAATCAGTATTTTGGCACTTCAAGTGGAATGCAAAAAAAACTTATCATCACATAGATCCGTTCACCCTTTCTTTGTTTAATAATTTATGTATTATATTGTCATATATTAAAAACTTATCAAGCAGTGTGAGAGTTTTTGCTTTTAATCCTCAGCTATGCCCAGATATTTATCATTTCTACTGCTCTTCCTGCTTTTCTGAATTTCCAGATTTCTTTCTGGTATCATTTGCCTTCAGTCTAAGGAACTTCCTTTAGCAATCTCATAGAGCAGGTGTGGTGACAACAAATTGTCTTCATTTTCCTTCCCCTGTGAATGTCTTCATTTCACCTTCTTTCCTGAAGGATATTGCCGTTGTCTACATTGACAGTTATTTCTCTTCTTTCACTTTAAAAATGTCTTATCACTTCCTTCTGGCCTTTCTGATGAATGATTAAGCCATTCATTCATCTCCTCTAAGTAATGCGTCATGTTTCTCTGGCAGCTGTGAAGACTTTGTCTTTATTTTTCAGCAATTTGATTATGAGTGCGGATTTCTTGGGTTTACCCTGTTTGAGGTTTGTTGAGCTTCTCAACCACATTGGGGAGTTTTCAACCATTATTTTGACACTGCTCTCTTTCTCTGTTCCTGGGACTCCAGTGAAATGTATATATATATATATATATATATATATATATATATATATATATATATATATATATTTTTTTTTTTTTTGTCTCATCCATCCCTAAGGCTCTGTTCTTTTTTTTTTTAATCTTCTTCATCTCTGTTTAGATTGAATAATTTCTCTTGATTCATCTTCAAGTTCACTGACTCCTTTAATCTCCATCCTGCTATTGAGCCCATCTAGTGAGTTCTCTTATTTCAGTTATTGTTTTTTTTTTTTTTCAGTTCTGCAGTTTCCACTTATCCTTATATCATCTGATTCTTTGTTAACGCTCAATTTTTCCGTTCATGTCAGACCTCCAACTAGAAAGCTGGAGCTCTATTTCTTCCACTTTGCCGTGCACTACCCACAGCTGTGCCCTCGCATAGGCCAGGCCATGGTGGGACGGAGAGAAGCAGCTGGTTTTCCACCCCCTCAGGACTGCAGCCCCCCTGAGGGAGAGGAAGGTTTCCCTCCCACAGAGTTGTGGCTGCTGCAGTCCGCATTTCTAGGCCCATGCCACCACCATTACCACTGGGTGGTTGGGAGGCTGGGATGTAGGAAAATGGAGAAAAGAAAGAAAAAGCGAGAGGAGGGGGAGGGAGGGAGACGGGGAGAGAGAGAGAGAGAGAGAGAGGGAGAGAGATTTCCTTACTCTCTTGGAGCATCCTGATTTCCTTCTCCTACTGTTAAAGCCACGGGACTTCTCGTAGAGTTCTCTGCGTCCTGGCACCCATTTCCATGGTGGCTGGGGATAGCTGGACAGGAAACAGTGGTAAACTCACTGGAAATTTGGCGGTACTCACATTCTGGTGTTCTTCCCCAGTAGTAGTTCCATGCTTCCAGTCCAGGGTTTACAGCTGCACTCGGTGTGGGAGACAGGATAGAGTGTGGTTTCTCCATCTTACCTGGAACTGGAGCCCCTGTCAGTATCCATTTTTATTCTGTTCTTTCAACCAGCGTATATTCCATGGCTATTTTGTGTGAGGTGCTGTTGGGCACTGAGCACACAAGGATGAATACAGTACAGCTCTGCCTTTGAGGATTCATTCTCATGTTTTCATTGAACACCTAGGGTGTTTAACCTAGTAGCCCTTTTTTTCTCTAACCACCTGTTCTTCCAGTCCATCTCATTATTTATTAAAATAAGTAGAACAGGGATACAAGAACAGCAGTTTGGCTATTAGTATTAGTGGACACAACCAAAATTGTACTCTTCAAGTTTCATTCTTTATCCCCCAAAAGGATTTTTTTTTAATTATATAATGCTCTCAGCAAACATTTTAAATATATGAATACTTAAAGATCATAAACAGATATATATGAAATTATGCCTTTAAAATCCAATCTGTTTATTGACAGCCAAGTGTATTTTCTTAGCCTTGATCATTATCTGATGTTTACCTTGATAATTTACAGCACTGGAAGCAGGATACAGGACATACTCTGTTGTATACTGTGTATACTCTCGCACCAGCCTGTCTGGTTTCAGATCCTGACCCCACCACTCCCTACTCATGTAATCTTGGGCAAGTTGCTCTATCTCTTTGTGCCTCATCTTCCTCATCTGAAAATGCTGAGAATATAGCCCCTACACCATAGATAGAATGGGCAAGGATTAAAAATGAAACATGTGATGTATTAATCCAGTGCCCAGCCCATAGAAAGCTCTTAAGAATGTCAGCTATGGTTACTGTTGAGGGGGAAAACTTATTTGTTTCCTTCATAACACTTTTTGTGCCAGGTTTCACTGCATTCAGCATTGACAGGCTCCTTAATTCACAGGTTGGTTTTTAAGGTTTAAGACTTGTGCTGTTCTTTATAAATCACTGACCTGATTTAGTCACAATCATAGATTCTAAGCATGGTGATGTGTTTCCAAGCATCTTTTGTGCAACGTGACCACTTGGTTGAAGGATTTCAGACAGTGATAGAAGTATGTCCTTTGTCAAAGCTTCTCATTGCAGTAATGACAGGTATATAGTCTGAGTGTGCCCTTTGCAGGACTTTTAGATCTTATTTTTTTGTAGTGTGGTGTTCTTAACCATTTGTATTCTTATTACACATTTCATTTTAGGTCCACGTCCTAACTTTCACTGTTCACATGTTGCTGCAAGGCCTCACCAACAAGCTGCAAGTTGGGAATTTAGACTCTTGTTTGGATATAATGATTGAGGTAAGATTTAGAGAAAAGCTATTCTAGGTTTTTTTGTTGTTGTTGCTTTTTAATTTATTTATTTTGTAGGGGGAGGTTTATTTATCTATGTGGTTTTTTTAATGGAAGTACTGGGGATTAAACCCAGGACCTCATGCATGCTAAGCGTTCACTCTACCACTGAGCCATTACCCTCCCCTATTCTAGTTTTTTTTTTTTTTTTTTTAAGAGATCATTGGTGTCAAAGGACACCAATCAGTTCACAAAATAAGAAATAATAATAGCCTATAAAAATGAAAATAATATACTATCTCTTAGGCTAGCAGAGGTTTAGAAAGCTAAGACTCAAATGAAATAAGACAAGCACTTTGCTGTTGGCTGGTAGGTCATGAGTTATAATTAAAGGTGTGGTCTGGTGTTTTTAAAAAAGTATGTTCAACAGCGGTTTATTAATAATCATGAAAAATTAGTAACAATCTCTTTAAATTGGGTAATATAATTTGTGGGGTAGAATTAGAAAGCCTAAATATGGCACATAATCTTTTGTTTGTTCATTTAAAAATATAGACTGATAATTTTAATTAAATGCATTAATTTTGATAATTAAGCCACAAATATGAGAATTTCTTAAAGAAAAATTAGGCTACTCTTTGGTAATATCAAACAAGGTACCTGTTTGTATATTATATAATCATATATGTAAATCTATGAAGTATTCTTCTTTTGTTTTCCATTGTTATAAAGCTTGAAGTGTTTCTGTATTTGTTTTTTAGTAGTTGGTCCCTAAACTACATTGAAGAAAGTGAAATCTAATAGAATTTCCTACTGTCTGATTTTAATCCAGTTCAGCATGCTTCCCTTGACTTGGACATACCAAGTCCTTTCAGAGACTGCTTACGTTGGCATAGCTTGCTGAGTGCACATGATTGCCATTTGGCCTTTTTTCTTTTAAAGATCTTTAACCATGAGTTGTTTGGTGCCATTGCTGAAGAGAAGGAAGTAAAGCAGATCCTCTCCAAAGTCATGGAGGCACGAAGAAGCAAGAGTTATGACTCTTATGAAATCTTGGGCAAGTTTGTAGGAAAAGATCAGGTTACAAAACTTATCCTTCCACTAAAAGAGGTAAGGACTTGAATGTGATACAGGAGATCCCCGCATTACAGTATCAAGAGTTCTCGGGGGGGTGGGGGGGAGCCTTGCAGGACATACTTTCACATTGCACTTGACGACCGTGATTTCCTTTGGTGCAAAGGACACCAGTACCGTGTAGCCACTAGCTGGCAGCCCTGAGTCGGGCATTCTGACCCAGGAATCCAAGTGCCTGATGTAAGCCATGAGATGGAGACGGAAAGGTAACAAGAATTGAGCTACAGGTGAATTGTGCAGCTGGGTCCAGTCAGCAGCTCAGAACATAGCCTTTGGAGTTGGACTGCTGCTCCCAGGTTGCCAGGAGGAAGAGAACTGGCCTTTACTGAACGTATAATATGTTCTTAGCACTCTGCTTCACCACCTCTTCTAATCTGCACAACCACCCTGTGAGAGCCATAGTACCTCCATCTTGCAGATGAGAACATTCAGGCTCAGAAAGGTAGAAAGGAACATGGTTAAGGAGTAAAGTCTGAGCTTAATTTCAGATCTTTCTGATCCAGAGCTTACATTATTTCCATATTTTCATTCTGCCTCCTGTTGGGTGGGGATTGTAATTTATGTGCTTTTGTATGGTGTTCTCTGTGCCTATTGCAGGGGTGGGCATTTAATAAACATTGTTAATTCATCTTATTACAGTTATATGTACTAACACTGTAGAGCAAAAAGCCCCATCTAATGATGTGAGTTTACTATATTTCCAAATGTTTTGGTGCTAGATTAACACCATAATTGTACTAGGACACATTTAGCTTATCTGAACCTGATTTAAGAATATTAGATATGTTTTGAGGATAAAAAAGAGTTGACAAAGCACATGCATTTTCCATGTCTCTCCAAGGTAATGAAAATTATTAGTGCCACGTACTGTGCAGGGGAATAGCTTTGATATACTGAGGGTTTTACGGGTTGATGGTCCTGAGCTCCCACGAAGTTCCTCTGATTTGGCCCAATAATTAATATCAAACCCTGAGGCTTGGCCATCACACCACTTTGTTAGCATGGTTTCCTGTGAGTAGTGACGCATTTTGTTGGTGCTGTATATGTATATGTGCTTGCTTCAAGCCACCCCCTTTAATGCCCTTGGAGGGCTGATTATCTTCCAAGTGTCACATCATCTCTCCAGTCCTGGGCCCCGAGATCTCACCAGCAAAAAGGGCAGTGTGGGCACAAGAAATCCAGAGATACACACTGCTGGCAGTGATTATCTGAGGTCATGGGTAAACTTGACTTTATATGTTGTATCTATGTTTGAGATTTTATTAAGAATGCATCTCTTTTTTAATTAGAAAAAACCATACTTTTAAAAGTAAACATATGCAAGATAACAACTGTTATAACAAATAAAAATGCAGTTCTGTGTGACCACAGCATGCATTTATGTTTGCCTTTAGATCTTGCAAAACACCACAAGTTTAAAACTGGCCCGGAAAGTTCATGAAACCTTACGCCGAATCATAGCAGGATTACTTGTAAACCAGGAAATGACAGCAGAATCCATTCTGTTGCTTAGTTACGGTCTGGTCAGCGAAAATCTCCCTCTGTTAACAGAGAAAGAAAAGTAAGTTTGGAAAAAAACAGCTATCCTTTGGGTGCGTGCTTCTAATAAGCCATTCTCAATTACTCTTAAGTGAGTTCATTTAATAGTTTGCTTTAGTAAAAAAAAAAAAATTAATCTGAGTTGTGAGATGATAATACTTTTGTGGTGTTAGGGCCGAAGTCCTTCCAAGTGATTCAACACAAGATTATTTTTCTGCTGAATGAAGTGGCTGTGTAGGCAGCCAGTTATTTTGACTGATTTCGATCAGTTTCTCTGATACTACTTCTGTTTTAGGCAGTTACTGATTGATTGATTGATTGGTTGGTTGTCCTTTCTGAGGTAATTAGGTTTATTTATTTACTTTAATGGAGGTACTGAGGATTGAACCCAGGATCTTGCGTATGCTGAGCATGCACTCCACCACTGAGCTATGCTCTCTGCCTTGGACATTTATTGAATCAAAGTTAGGATAGATTTAAAATACATACTTCTTGTTCTGATCAGAGATTTAGGCCTCCAAAGATTTTGCAATACCTTCTTTGTAATCCTCCTTTGGATTTTGCTTCTGTGTTCTAAAAGAGACTCCTTGGCATTTGCTTTCAGAAATCAAAGAAAGGGAGTATCTGCTGGCTGTTCATCTTAATTTAAATGTGCATTCATCTGTCTGACCTCTGTTTCTGGGTTGTTCTGGAAGCTTTGATCAACACTCTAATAATGTCTTCTGTGTCTCGTTGTTGAGGGAAAGAAGACCCCACAGCGAGCAGCACGTTATTTGGTGCTGGACTCTTTCACCAAAACAGGCCGCAGCCACTGCTGGGGCTGCAGCACACCAGGTTCTTTCCATTAGTTTCCATTCCGTCTCATTGACAGAAATCCAGCCACCGCTGCACCGGATCCACGTCTGCCACCCCAGAGCTGTCTTCTGCTCCCCCCAACTCCAGTTCGAGGTGGACCAAAAGCTGCCGTGAGCAAGAAAACCAACATGCACATATTTATTGAGTCTGGGCTTCGGGTAAGAATTAGCCTTCAAGTGAGACTTGCTGCCCACCGCGAGTCTGTGCCTTTTAATCATCTGCTGAATTTCCAGTACTGCTCATTTCCACTAGAAATACTTTACCATAAATAAATTATGGATTTTTTAAGGTACATTGACCCATTTACTATTTATCTCTTCTAGTACTTATTTTGGTGATGTAATTGTCTCAGAATTAATGATTCTGACCTAATATTTACTCTGGTTTCACTTTTGCTTTGCTTATGAGTGCACCTCTAAACTACTCTAATTGTTTCTAAAAGATGGTGAGCTTTTAAAAGCACAGATCTGATTGTTTTGTTATGTATTTTTAAAATCCTTCATTGTCTCCCATTTTTCCCAGGAGAAAGAGAGAGCCAGGCTTCATGTGGGCACCAGGGCGTAGCCTCATGTTGTATCACTCCTGCACATTTTCCAGCCACATGTGGCTTCCCTTCAGTTCTGTAAAGTCCCCACACTTTTCCCATCCCAGGACCTCACCATCTACTCCTCTCTCTGCCAGCTTCCCACCAAACTCTCAAAGCACCCTGCATTCTTAGCTAATTATTTCCTGACGTCTGTCATCCTGGCTGGGACCCATCTGGGCAGGGACCCTGTCCACCTTGGTTACTGCCGTGTCCTACATGGCGAGCCAGTGCCTGGAATCAGAGTAGATGCTGAGTAATGACCTTTTGGTAAATGAACTTAGAATCACAGCTGCATGGGGAGCGTCAGCCTTCTTCACCTGCGGAGACTCTCCTAGGCTGTTCCCCGTCTCCAGACTTTTTCTCATTTCGGATAGAAGCATCTTAACATTTCACAACTGTCTCTTAAAGTAATTTCACCTTTATCTCACTCGTTTGGTCTTGTGGACAACTGATGTGAAGTATCTTTTTAAATCTTTAGCTGTTGCATCTTAGTCTGAAGACTTCCAAGATCAAGTCTTCAAGTGAACATGTGCTAGAAATGCTGGATCCTTTTGTGTCTCTGCTCATAGACTGCCTGGGCTCCATGGACGTGAAGGTGAGCATCTGTCCCTTCACGGGACCTGTGTTGTACAAAATACCTGGCACTTATTTCTGGGCTCATGCTTCACAAGATGGTTGAGTTTTTAAAGGCTTTTATAGTATCATGAGCCACCTCCATTCCCTGCACTAAATTGCTCCCCAGTTTAACAGTCCCATATCCCAAGAAAGCCCTTAACAGTTTCAAAAGCCTTTCTAGATATATTAATTTTTTAAGTTGAAGTATGGTCGATTTACAGTGTTGTGTTAGTTCATTAATTATTTCATTCGATCTTCACAACAGCTTCATGAGGGTGAGTGAGTGGTGCTGTCCCCATGTCAGTAGTCATCATCTCATCACCATCCTTATCACTACTACTGCTCGCTACTGTGGATCCTCATAACAACCCATGA
Source organism: Camelus bactrianus (assembly GCF_048773025.1). NCBI lineage: Eukaryota > Metazoa > Chordata > Mammalia > Artiodactyla > Camelidae > Camelus > Camelus bactrianus. Next base: position 34,685,004 of record NC_133550.1, on the reverse strand, counting down.
AGCATGTATTATTGATGTTTCTATTTCATAGATGAGAAAACCAGGCCTTAGGCTTAGTGACTTGCCCCATATAACAGACGTAGGGCATGAGCCTCAGTCTGTCAGACTCCAAAGCCCACACCTCTCCCACTTCCTCAGGTTGCCTACTGGACTGCAAAAGTGCGAGAGGTTAAGTAACATCCCTGTGGTCAAACAGGTAATAAGCTGCAGAGCTGGGGTTTAAGCTGGTCTTCCTAGCTTCTGAGCTCCTTCTTCAGTGTCTTCATCTAATCCTGCCCAATAAGGCCATCCCAGCAACCAGAGGATAGGGCTCCATTAGTTACAGCTGAACCAGATTGAACTGGTTCAATCAGGATTCTTTTGTAATCACTTGATCCCAACACATTTTTTTTCACACCTTTGGCACAGCTTTTAACTATCCTAAACTATAGGTCATGGTTCCCATGCTTAATTTCTAAGTCAGCTCTCTGCTCCTTAAATGCAGAATTGCATCCATTTTATCTTTGTATCTCTAACACTGAAGTGCCTTGTGTACCTATAAGCTTAGTAAGAATGGACTAAATTGAAGTACCCTCCTAGAATGTTGAAGTTATTTATCATGTATTTTTAAAAAAAAAAAAAAAAGCTAAAATCAGCCAACTTATCCAGTTATTTACCCATAAAAAGTTAAGAATATGGTAAGTGGGCACCTTTCTCATTTGCTTGTGCTATAGCTTCACCTGCTATGAGAAGCAGTAAGTTGCTCTACAGCAGGGAATAGGACACTTCCCTCTCCTTACCCTCTTAGCCCAGGGCTTCCTGAGTGGGCTGGGCAGAGCATGCCATCCCTTCAACTCAATTGCTCATAGACTGCACAGCCTCAGGTGCGGATCGTTGGGTTTGGTCGCTTCATAAGTTGATTGGTTTTGTGTGTTTTTGCTTTTCAGGTGATCACAGGTGCCTTACAGTGCCTGATCTGGATCTTGAGGTTCCCCCTGCCTTCCATAGAAACAAAAGCAGAACAGCTAACGAAACACCTTTTCCTTCTGCTGAAGGATTATGCAAAACTTGGGGCTGCCAGAGGCCCGAACTTCCACCTGGTGGTCAATTGTTTCAAGGTGAGTTGTTTGCACTTAGAAAAAGCCAGGACCAGGATTAACATCAGTTAATTTTCCTCATCATCTTTCATGGTCTTAGTCAAAATTTCTTCCAGTTTAATTTGCTAAGGCCAGAGGGTTGATATCCTGTGTGAAAAAGCATAAATGTTGTATTAAGTCTGTATCATTTCACTGGATGCTGATTGGTGGGATGTCCTGGCTATTGACCTCACTGTTGTAACTTGCAGTGTGTGACCATACTTGTGAAGAAAGTGAAGTCATATCACATAACTGAAAAGCAGCTACAGGTTCTGCTAGCATACGCTGAAGAGGACATTTATGATACTTCAAGACAAGCCACTGCATTTGGTCTTCTGAAGGTATGGTGTCACCAGAACGCTGGACCGTTCAGTTTAGGAGCCCCACATCAGATATTTAGAATAACGTGGAACATGGTGTTTTGACTAGCTGTAGACTTCTGAAATTAAGTAATTTATCAATATTACGATTTTGGTAGATAGATTATACCTAACATATCTACGTATTAAAATGTTTGAACATGAGCTCTATTTTAAACTTCCAGGGAATTCTATACAGATGCAGGTACTCTACTTGTATGTATCACAAATTTAAAATTGACCATTTTGATCATTTTTAAGTTTATGTTCTTTCAGAGATACTTTCTCATTATGTTTGAAAACTGCCTGTGACTGCTTTAGCATCAAGTTGGCTTAGTATAAACGTCAGGCTGTTTGCACTAAAATATGAAATGAGTGTGTCTTTTCCTTTTGTATTTTAGGCCATTTTATCAAGAAAGTTGTTGGTCCCAGAAATCGATGATGTCATGCGGAAAGTATCCAAGTTGGCAATTTCTGCACAAAGCGAACCTGTCAGAGTCCAGTGCAGACAGGTTTGTAGACAGCTTATTCCCACAGCAAGCGCTTTGCCCTGCCTTCTCTGTTTGGTCTTTAGGTAGACTGTCAACACTGACTGAATTCTGAAGATGACTTTGCATCATATTGTTGCTTTATTCTGAGACTGGGAAGCCCGTTCACACATCAAGTGTAAGGGCATTTTGAGTAGAGACCACCATACATGGCATGCTTCAGATGGATGAAGAAAGACACCGTCCTTCTGCAGCATGAGACCCTGCAGCAAAGATTTCCATCCAGTGGTGCAGCCACTGACCCCTTAGTGCATATCACTTTGTACCTGGTGCTGCCAGAAGTGTGGTTAACAAGATGTTTAGAGTTCCTGTCTATCCTGTAGCAGACAGGCACAAAGCAAAAATTCCACAGTTATTTAATTACAGACATCCAAGTGCCAGAAGGGAAAAAGTAGTGTCATATTTCATCACTTACAAGACACTCCATTACTTATATTCCTCAAAGAAAGAAAAAAACTATGACACGGTGGTCAGGCGGCATCAATTGTAAGACACATCCCAATTTCAGAAGTGTTAGAATGTGGAAAACTCTGCTGCTTAGAATTGACAGGTATGGTAAGCGCACGTGACCTAGTGTGAGAGTCAGGGGGAGCTTTCCTGAGGAGTGGCGTATAAACAGAATTCGAAGGAAGAATAAGGCTTAGCCTTCCAGGCTGAGGAAGATGAGCCTTGAGGTGGGTAAGAGCTTAGCTTGCTGGAGAAATTAAATGAAGGTGAATGAGGAAGGGGGCCAGATCAGGCCAGATCTTGTGATGTTGTTAAAGATTTAGGGCTTTGTTCTAAGAATAAGAAAAGCTATTGAAGTCCATAGGTGGTGGAGTGACATTAGCAGATTTGTGTTCAGAAGTTTGTCCATATCTGATCTTACAAGCACATATCAGCCCAGGTGGAAGACTCTGAATTAGAAAAATAAACTCAGAGTGAAAGGAAGCCTTGGGTTGCTGAGGTCATCTTTGGAAAAAATTAACTTATTTAGGAAGAAGGAGGGCCAGCTGCTGTCTGTTAAGCATTAGCTGCATGCCCAGCACTTTACATACGTGGCAGCTATTTGTAAATATCCTTCAAGGCAAACAGTGCCACCATTTTGCGGTTGAGCACAAACAGGCCTTGGAAAGTTTAATGGTGTGCTTAGTTCTCAGTTTATTAATAAAGGAAGCTGAGTAATACAGTGGTTTGAAAGCAGAGCCTTTGGATGCAGGCAGGCAGTCGAAATTCTGGCACTGTCACCTGAGCAAGTGACTTACCTCTGTGTGCCAGCTTCATTCTCTTCATCTGTAAAATGAGGCGTGCTTCCTGAGGAAGTAATAAAAAACCAACCAAAAAACACTTAACCCAGTGCTTGACACAAAGAAGGTATTTAGTAAATGCAATAGTTATTATCAGTGTTATTGTCACTATTATTGTTATTCTTATTTCGGGGGAATATAGGGTTGAACACAGTCCATACTCAGTCCGCCACAACCTCCTATCAGGGACATGAGCTTCCAGTGTGTGAGCTCGGATTTGGAGCCCTAAACAGCCATGCTGGTGGTGGGCCAGGACTTGACTGGTAATCAGGCAGGAGCTGAGGACGTGAGGTGGGAGGAGAGGGGAGGGGCAGAGTTACTGACTCAGGAGGTGGACTTTACCTAACTGATTGCCCTTCTGAAAGGTCTTTGTAACCTACAATTTGTAGCCTACCAGTGCGTCCCAGAGAGCAGCTCAGGAAAGAGGAATCCTGGAGAGATAGGGTCCAAATAATCTGTGTGACTTCTGTTCCTAGGTTTTTCTGAAATATATTCTCGATTATCCTCTGGGTGACAAATTGAGACCAAACTTGGAATTCATGCTTGCTCAACTGAAGTAAGTCGAAGCCATAAACTACACAGGGCAGTGGGGTAGGTTCTTCTCTCCTTTTAACGTGTCAGCCGTCTTGGACAGAACAAAGCCGACACGCGATGGCACACACTCCTAGGATGCTCTCGCATGAATCATTGACTTGACTGCCAGGCACTGTGCATGGCTCCTAGAGCAGTTCTGCAGGTCACTTTTCAGTTCAGTGTGACCACTGATTGTCATTAAAGTAGAACGCTAACAGAATTACATTTAAAACTGCACAGTAGCATGATAAATAAATACACGTATTAAAACTGGGGAAATGGAACTTCCTTTCCACTTTTTAAGAAATAGATGGCACCCTGAGACAGTATTTAAAATTCCTCAAAATAATTGTTGGTAAATTTTAAAGTTACTAACAAATCCTTCTAATGTTCTTGCCCTAGTTATGAACTCGAGACCGGGAGAGAGTCCGCCTTGGAAATGATCGCTTACCTCTTTGACACATTCCCTCAGGTACCGTGAACCAGGGACAAGCTCCGTGCTTGTGTTTGTTTGCTGTGGCTCCCGTGAGCCTTGGTAGGACACCTGTGAGAACTTCCGTCTGCGTGTCTGTTTTCTCTTCAGGGGCTGCTCCACGAGAACTGCGGAATGTTCTTTATTCCTCTTTGTCTGATGATGGTGAACGATGACTCTGCCATGTGTAAAAAGATGGCATCCATGGCAATCAAATCCTTACTCAGCAAAATCAGCCTTGAGAAAAAAGATTGGCTCTTCAGTATGGTTACCACCTGGTTTGGGGCAAAGAAGGTTAGGGTTGCTTTTAGTAATATTTTAAAGAAAAGTCTGAGCTTTTGGTGTTCATACTTTAAATACATATTATATATTGTTGAATTAATTTTTCCCAAGTAGCTTTATTGTTCTTATTTGATTGTGGTAATAATATATTCTTACAGTAAAATTTCAGAAAATATAAGAAGTTATAGAGAGTAACATAAAAATCACCTGTATTCCCAATACATGGTTAATGTCAACTGATTACTCCACTGCATGAATGTATTATAATTTACTTAACCAGTCCCCACTGATAATATCTTTGTTTCCAGTTTTGCTCATTCAATATACAGAGTGTAATTTTTGCCAGTGATGTATCCACTTGCTGACTCTACCACCACCATCACTGGCCCATCTTTGTGAAGTATAAACAACACATGTCATATCTTAATACTGGCTTTAAGTGTAAAAGTCAGAAAGGGGGCAGTGGGGCATGAAACAAACAAAAAAACTTCCTTTTTTTAAAAAAAATTTAAAATTAGAGGGTATTATTCTGTGGATAATGATGAATACCACTTTTTTCTTAATGTTGTCCTGTGGTATGAAGATTTCTCTGCATTTTTCATGTTAGCCACCAAAAATCCACATCCTATTGATTCCTGGTATTATAAAGAAGTATTGAGGACAGAGTCATGCCCACCTTCATTTCAAAGTTTTGGAAACAGCCTCCCAGGTTGTGCTGATATTGTCTTGTGGTGGTTTATTTCCGGTAGAGCTTAAATAGACAATTAGCTGCCCTCGTCTGTGGCTTGTTTGTGGAAAGTGAAGGAGTCACTTTTGACAGAAGACTTGGAACTGTTCTCCCTGTGATTGAAAAGGAAATTGATCCTGAAAAATTTATAGATGTAAGTTATTTACAACTCTTGCTTATTTTTATAATTTTACTTGAAGTGGTATAGCTAATAGGTTAAATATTATTTATGATCAAAATGGTTTTTTATTAATAAAAGCAAAAACTCAGTGCAGTTGTATCTTTTTAAAATGAAGATTAATGTAAGTTATCTTTCATAGTGTGTGACGATCAAAGTTTCTTAAGCAGAGTGATGTTGCCCCCAAGGGGACATTTAGCAATGTCACAACTGGAGGGTAGAGGGGTGCTACTGTTATCTGGTGGGTAGAGGCCAGGAATGTTGCTCAACATTCTCTAATGCACAGGGCAGCCCCCCAAAGCAAAGAATTATCTGACCCAAAAGTCAGCAGTGTTGAGGTTGAGAAACCCTGGTATAGTTTTACATGCTGGAGTAAAAATGGCCATCAGATACTTTGAAATTTTGTCTTAATTGATTTACCATCCCTCCTGTTTTTAGATCATGGAAGAAACTGAAGAGAAAGCTGCAGATCGCCTTCTGTTTAGTTTTCTTACACTGATAAGTAAACTCATCAAGGAATGTAATATTATTCAGTTTACCAAGCCCTCTGAGACTTTGAGTAAAATCTGGAGTAAGTATTTCCTTTTAATTTAAATCTAAAGATAAACACGTTAGAAGTATATAATGTCAAGGGAAAAGTCCATGAGAAAAAAATTTAAAAGGCCCTTTCAGACTGGTTATAGTGAAAATATTTGTGGCCGGAGGGGTGGAAATATATGTGTGTATGTGTGTATATATTTATGAGGTGTTATATATAACCTTGTAAATAATATATTTCATTTATAAATAAGAAAGAATATTAATTATGGGGGAGTAAAAGAAAGGAAAAAATTTCCCAAAGTCCTCCTTACTACCTGATGACAATTTGCTATATATTTCCATCCAGTCTTCTTTTTGCCAAATAGCCCTAGGTGTTTTTTTCTTTTTTGGGGTTGCATAATTCCATATAAATTTTTATATCCTGTCTGTACCTAAGTAAGCATATCACAGTCCTATAACATACTTAGTAGATATCCTTCTAAATGGCTATAAATAATCCATTGTGTAAATGTGCCATAATTTACTAAACCATTTCACTTCTATAGGGTATTTAAGTTACATAACACTCTTTAAATGAAAAATAAGATCCTCGAATTTTTAATTTAACATTTCAACTTTGATTGGTCACTAGAAAATAGACACTGCAATGAATGCTTTAAATACCTACTTTTATTTTATGAGAAATAAGCCAGTTACTAAATTACTATATGGCCTTCTCTGGTATGGCTCCACTGAGATAATTACAAAGATTCATATGGAACAAAAATAAAACTGTCTTCATGAAATATAGCAGCATAGACTAAAACTCAGATATGTCATGGCTCATCCAGAATTTTAATCCTGTTCCCTGACATCACAAGGCTTTTCTACTGTACTTTCCAAGCGTGGTATGTGGTGAGTGGCCCTGTAGCATAAGAGCATGAGCTTATCTTAAGGGATCATCCTTAAGATACTGTAAGAGGTCACATTTAAGAATACGAGCTTTGGAGCCAGGCCAAGCTGGGGCCCAGGCTTAGTTCTGCCTGTTCACAGTTTGGCAGGTCATTTAGCCCCTCTGGAACTGTAGGTTGGAAATGACGGTTCCAACCTCACAGAACTGTTGTAAGGTCTGAGTGAGATAAGTGTGACACTTCGCCCGTGCCTGGCACGTAGAACGCCTCAATAAATGATACCTTTCCAGTCAGCCACTTGGAGCCACCGATTTCAATAGCTAGAGAAACAACTGTGTACCCATATATGCATTTACATTAATTTTGATTTAGAGATTGTTAACGCTACCTTATCTCCACTGAACCTGAGCTAGTTCTTTTCCTCCTCCTCCTCTGGTACACGTTTTCTATCTGACTTACCTTTTTTTCCCAATTAAAGTATAGTTTGCAGTGTTTTACAATGTCGTATTAGTTTCAGGTGTACAGCAAAGTGATTCTGTTCTTTTCAGATTCTTTTCCATTATAGGTTATTATAAGATACTGACTATAGTTCCCTGTGCCATACAGTAGGTCCTTGTTATTTATCTATTTTATGTGTAGTAGTGTGTATCTGTTAATCCCAAACAGAACTAGTTCTTACGGAGCTTACTCATACTTACCACGTTAATTGTTGGTCCTCTAGTTTTTTCCAGTCTCTCTACCTCACTTTTCCCTAGCTCCTTGAGAGTTTTTGGGAAGCAGGGACTATTTTGTTCGTCTTTTGTTCCCAAATCCAAGCACATTAGAGACATTCAGGAAATGCCTAACTTAGTCATGCTTCCCACCAGAGTCAGGAAAGCTTTGAGATGTCTGAGAATGTGTTTCGGTCCCTTAGGTCACGTGCACTCTCACCTGAGACACCCGCACAACTGGGTGTGGCTCACCGCAGCCCAGATTTTTGGACTGCTCTTCGCCTCTTGCCAACCGGAGGCACTTATCAGTAAATGGAATGTCAAAAAAACTAAGAAGAAACTCTCAGAACCTGTAGCAATCAGGTTCCTAACAAGTGACCTTGACCAAAAGGTAAGTTTTCTCTAAGATCTTTTCTTTCCCTCATGATCTGTGTGAGATGCTCGTTCTGGTTCATGTGACTTTCTTGGACTTGGCCCTTGGGAGAAACTCTTCCATCCACAACTTGATGTACATGTGGGTCTGAAGGAGTGTTAGTAACTAGAGGGGGGTCACCCTCGAGGCCAAGTTTTTTCAAAGCTGATTTTTAGACTGTCAGTCTAGTCAGACTTTTGCTTATTTAGCATGTTTATCTTCCATTATATATTTACGTTCTTTATCAGTACTAGAGACTAAGATTAATGCTGTCTGTCCTGCCTCCTTCATAACCTTGTTGATGACTAAATGAGATCATGTTCACAAAAGTGTTAGGTAGGGACCATGTTGTTATCTGTCTGTGATTTCATAGGGTCCAGCACAGAGCCTATCTCATAGTGGGAACTCCATAAACATTGAATGAGTGGATGGAAGGGAAGAAAAGAGTGGGGGAAAGTATTTGAATGTTGCAAAGTTGTCTACCAATAATCTAATAGGTTATGATCTGTATCTCCCCAGAGCTTGAAAGTACCCCATGTCCTTAAGTTGAAATGCTCATGGCAGATAGAAGGGAACAGTTAGATAATTTCTGTTCATGAACCTCCCCTTTCCAGATCTACACAGGTGGTCACTCAAAGCAAAATCTCCTACCTTAGTTGTATTATTATGGTTTAAAAACAGTCAGAAATAGCCTTCATTGTGTCTGCCAATGTCCATTTCCTTTTCACAGATGAAAAGTATCTCCCTAGCCTCTTGCCATCAGTTGCATTCCAAATTCTTGGATCAATCTCTAGGAGAGCAGGTAAGTATTATAATCCTCCCAGTTAAATAGGAGAGGTCTGTTCTACCAGTAGTCTAAGAATAGGCTGTCATTTGTTTTTCGTTTTGTTTTTCCCAGTTAAAGCTTGGGGAATTAATGAAATATTAACAAACACTCAAATACATGTTCAATTATGCACATATATCTAATCGACTCTGGGGTCCATATTGGGATTACTCCTGGCTCCGTTTAAAATTCCCAGTAAAGATAATAAATGCACTGGGAGGCTAGCTGTTCATCTTTTTCATCTTCCCTTTTAACATATCTACTCCACATTGCAACTGAAGCTTTGAAGGACATTGATTGTTTTTATACTGAACTGTGGTACTAAATTTCCTTCCCTGTCTCTAGAAGCTGAAGAGAAAGCAATAATGTTCATTATTCTGGGGGTAAGCAAGGTGACATTACTGCAGTGTGGTCTGAGAACCGTCTATCTTTAACAGGAGGCTGATAAATTGTTCCAACAGTAAAAACCTTTATGTATTTTCGTATTATAAAATTTAACCATAAGTAAAATACAGAGAACAAAGCATCTTGTAAATATGCAGTAAATATAAATTGCCCTTGAATAGTTGGTCTTCTGCTCCATTGTATTTTTAATTCTTGATAGAGCAGCTGGGCTGGTAGATGATGTGACACAGATGTGGTGTCTGGATGTGATCAAGGCACTTGACCACATCTCCTGTGAGCCATCATGGACAAGATGAAGTGATGGAGATTAAGGGACAGGGGCACTAAAAACTAGGTGAATGCTGTCTCTAAGAGTGATCTCAGGTGGCATGCCATAAACACTGGTCCTTTTGTCACTTTTTTAAATGAGCATATAACATGCTTCATTATATGGCAGGGTTGAGGAGGGAATGGATGGCTATTTGGTGGATAGCAAAGTGAGGCCAAAGAAAGCATGCCAGGGTGGACAGTGGGTGGGGTCTTACACCTGATCAGTTTTAATAGAGGCTGACAGACCATACAAACTCGGGATAGTGGGGGAAGAGATTTACTAGTACTAACCTACAATGAAAGAAATTATGGATTTTAGTTCACCTTAATCTTAGAGTTAACAGTGTGAAGTGGCTACCACAGAGGTAAAGGCCTCCAAATGTAGGACTGTCTTCGTGGAGGCCTAACTTCCAGAAGAAGGAAATAATAATCTTGGCATTAACTCCTGATGGCCAGGCTAGCCTTGGACAGTGTGTGGTATTCTGAGTACCACATTTGGGGGAACTTTGGGCACACAGCTCCTGTAGCAGAGTAGCCAGGATGGTGAAGGAACTCAAAACCGACTTGGTTTCCTCTTTTACGTATCAGGTGTGAAATACTCAGAGATTTCATTGATGTCACAGTTAGGACTCGATAAATGGGTCCATTATTTTAAGACGAAAATCACCCCCTGTGCTGTTTAACAGAATCAGATGGGATATGAGGGAAAGAGGAGCTTAGTGTATAAGAACTTGGGCTCGAATCCTAAAGACCTTTGAATCCTGGCTAACCACTCACTTTGTCTTTGGGTGAGATTTAGTAACTCTGAGCCTTGGTTTTCTCTCCTAATAATAGGACCTAATAGGGATATTTTAAAGTTGAATTTGAATACTACATACAAAGCAACTAAACCAGACAGTGCTCAGTAAGTGGAAACTGTTCTGTGAAGAACAGATGAAGGAATTTAATGAAATGAGGATGACAGCTCTCTTTAAAAATGTAAATGGATGGCTTAGAATTAGCTTATTTACTCAGTGGGACTTTAAAGAACAGAAGTAAGCCAAATGGATGATAGTTACATGGAAATGGGTTTCAACCCACTCTAAGGAAAACTGAAGAATTATCTCCCCAAAACGGACCAATCATCAGTTTAACAGTGCAATATCCAATTGTTTTTTATTTTCTAATTGTAGAATACCTATTTTAGCTGCTGCTTTACTAAGCCATGTTTATTTCAAAATCAAAGTACAATTCTTACCCCTCCTCTCCCTTTTTTTAAGGTTGTTAAGAATTTGTTGTTCGTAGCCAAAGTCTTGTATTTACTGGAACCTGATTCTGGGGATAAGCAAGGTGACATGAAAGAAGACATGGACGAACAGGAAGTTTCAGGTGATGGCATGGTCAGAGAGGATATAGAAGAACTCAGGGCGTGTGCAGATGAGAAGGAAGAGCACAGCAAGCCAGCCACACTGCTGTGGCTGATCCAGAAGTTGTCCCGGATCGCAAAGCTAGATGCTGCTTATTCACCTAGAAACCCCTTAAAGGTGCGATGCGTGTGCAGAATGACTGAAAGTAGTCTTCATTTTTTTTCAGTATTTTAATGGTATTAGTTATCCTCCCAAGTCCCTAGGAACTTTCAAACCCAAAACTACAGCAATAATCTGCCCTAAAATAGACCTTGTTTTCTAAATTAATTCTCTGGCTACAAGTATGAGAAAAACTTCAAATGAAAAAATGATCTGTACTTTCAGAGAACATGCATCTTGAAGTTTCTCGGAGCTATAGCAATGGATCTTGGAACAGACAAGGTGAAGCCCTATCTCCCAGTGATCATAGCTCCTCTGTTCCGAGAACTGAACAGCACCTATTCGGACCAGGGTAATTCTGTGGTCGCTCTTCTGAATACTTGCACACTAGGATTCCTCACTTCTGAATGCTTCCTTCTTCCTTTCTGTCCTCCCTCTCTGCCAAAGTTTAAGAAAGAAAACTTTCTAGGTATCAAGACAATAGCAAACAAATAAGGCATATTTGTGTTATTTCTGTCTCCTATATGCTGTCTTATGTCTAAGAGTGAATGCTTCTCTCCTAAAAAATGTTTTACTCCTAAACATAGATTAAATATTCACAGAAAACTAATTTGGGTTCTAAACCTTATAGTGCTATGAATATGTACAATTAAATGTCATTATGTTCTCAAAATTTAAAGGCAAAAATATGAAATAGTTTTAAGTATTTTAATTTTTCCTCTTTTTCTTCTTGCCTGGTACTCACTGATCGTTAAGTTTTCTCTTTTGATAATAAGAGGGAATTAGGGGTTGGAAAGAGGAGGTAGAGTGGATGTTAAGAGTTTTAAAATAAAACAAATGAAGTGAATATTTCAGTCCAACTTGAGGGAAAGTTTCCTTCCTCTTAGAGAAGGTCAGGTCGGCTCTAGTTCTCATCAGCCAACACTTACTGAGCACCTAGTATTTGCCTGGCACTGGGAGTTCAACAGTATAAATGGCCCAGTCCCTATCTTCAAGAAACTTGCAATTTAGAACAGGTATCGTGAGCCCTCCTGAAATTGAATGTAGAAGTATGTGGATTATTTACATTTGGGAGCGAGGAGGTAAGGGTGGGAGAACATAGCTTTTCATCAGCTTCTCAAAGGATACTCTGATCCAAAAAAACAGAGGTTACAGCCAGAGCTAAGCCTCTGTGACCCGTGAATTAGAGAGGGCCTAGAGAAATACACTTACCTTTCTTTTTCCCTCACCTGCCCAGAGCCGAGCAAGTTAACGAAGGAAACCAAAAATGTTTCTGTCAAGTTGTCAAATTACTTTAATGTCTTCTGAGTCAGGATTCCACTGGGAAGTTGCTTCATGGTCCATTATCTCTTTTTGCATCCTGGATGAGGTAGTGTCTAGGAGTGCTGTGTCCAGCACTTCTGCTTGTTTTCCAATCTCAGAAACGAAGAGGCTAGTTTTAAATCAGTGTTTAACATTGAAGTGATAAAAGTAATGCCTTGAGAGTTAAAATTTGCGTGTTGTTGATTTGTACATACTCAAATGTGTACTTACCTATGTGTCTGTCTCTTACGATCACCCTGTGTGTGGTTAGATCCTTTGCTGAAGAATCTATCCCAGGAAATCATAGAATTACTGAAAAAGCTGGTTGGGCTCGAGAGCTTTTCATTAGCCTTTGCCTCTGTACAGAAACAAGCTAATGAGAAAAGGGCACTCCGAAAAAAGAGGAAGGCTTTGGAGGTAGGTCTAATGTTTGAAAATATGGCATGTTCACAAGACTTAACCATTTTTAACCAGGGATGTGCACATGCATGTGTGGAACTTACCCAGGGAGGAAAGAGGAATTGGCTGTGTCTGAGAAGTGGGACTTTACAGCTTGAGCTCTAGATTTTCTTTAATGGGCATGTATTGCCATTTGTGATGTTTAAAGGTGAACAAAATGGTCCATTTCTGCATTTGATTTTTATTGGTTTAACATTTACTTTCAAAGTAACATGCCTATTCTTTTTTCAAGTTTGTAACCAATCCTGATATCGCTGCCAAGAAAAAGCTGAAGAAACACAAAAATAAAAGTGAGGCAAAGAAGAGAAAGATAGAGTTCCTGCGTCCAGGATATAAGGCCAAGAGACAAAAGAGCCACAGCCTGAAAGACCTGGCAATGGTGGAGTAAAGTGCTCCTTGTGCTGACGGTGTCTCAGCTTACCCCAGAGCATGAACTTTGCGGTATACCTGCTGATCTGAAATCATAGCAGGTTTTGTTATTTAATTTAAACTCTGGCGTAGGTTGTATATTATACAGTTTAATATAATTGTGCTCATTTTTTAATTAAAATATTTCATACTACTACCGTATCTTCACTGTCTAAAAAGCATGTGACACTAGTGATAAAAAGTTTAAAACATTTTTCTTTTTAAAATTTTAAAATGGCAAGACAACATGTAGAAGAAGTTAGGAATAAAGCAGACAGATGATTTGCAGTACCTTTATGGAGGAGATTATAAAACTTTGTCAAAAAGGCAGTAAGAAAGATCTACAGAAATGGAGAAGTAAAACTGTGTTCATGGGTAGGAAGGGTTCAGTATCATAAGTTGCTAATTCTTCCCAAGTTGGATCTCACTGGTTAGATGCATATCTGAGCAAAATCCCAAAGGAGTTCTCCACATTATCCTAACAAGCTAATTCTAAAATTTATATGGAAGATAGTAAGTTGAGAATAGCCAAGATACTCTTCTTTAAAAAGGAGAACAAGGTGAGGGGCTTGCCCTGTCAGATATGAAAGAAATAAGACAAAAAGTGCAATCTATAGAGGGAACATATGATAAGTTCTACTTCAGTAAAATGAAGAACTTCTACTTACAGAACACACCTGGGGCATGGTATGTACCATATACTGATAAAGGATTAGTAGCTCCAAGCTATGTAATGAATCCCTATGAATCAACAAATAACAGAGTGGAAAAAGTGGCAAAAGAGAGAAATACGCATTGCACAGAGGAAATATAAATGGCCCTTAAACAGTGGCATTTAGCTGATAAGCGATACCAGTTCTTAAAGTTCTATCTCCTGTGCTGGTGATAAGCAGTCACCACCCTGAGAGCCCCTAGTGCCTCCCTGACTGTGTGAGCCCCTAGACCCTGTGTCTCCCCACACCAGAAATTAAAGGATTAGTACCTGAACCAGGAGGGGGTCCTCCTGTATCAGCTCTGTCCAGTTGTTAAATATCTTCCATCACTCCTGTATTCAGCCTTATTAATAATTATGAAATGCAGATTAACATCAGAATGAAATTCCATTTTGAGCCTTTTAGATTAATAAGGCTGAGAATACTAAACGTTGGCAAGTATGGTGGAGAAGAACCCATTTTGGAAAACAACTTGGCATCATCTTCAACCATGTGGTATATTTTACCTCTCTACACTTGATGTGAAAGCAAAAAAATCTTGAGTGGAAGAATATTCTGGAATATTTAGAAGGTTGGGGGGAGGAAGAATCCATCCTACACTTTATAGTATTTAACACTCATAGTTTTCCTGAGAGCTTCCTAAAATTTCTTATTTTACAGACAAGGAATCTGATATTCAGGTGAAATAATTTACCCAAGGGTGATGTAGGCTGTAGGTGGCATAGTCAGCATCAAACCCAGGACTTAAAGCCCATGCTCTTTATTATCTGTAATTACGGGGTTAGAATATTATAGCATATGGCATAAAAATCAAATGTTCAAACATTCATGTACTTCAGCATGTGTTTTCATGTAGTTTGTGTCTCAAACAGGAGTTCTCATACTTCCAGGGGGCTTGTAATGTGCCACAAGGATAAACGTGGGGTACCTTGGAAGGCAGATTCAATTCTACGTGATTTAAAGTGCATGCATTGCTTTTATAAAAAATTTTAAATCAAAAAACAAAAGTTAATACTAAGGCAAAAATGAGAAATATCTCAAGCATATTGAGCACGGCTTTGTTTTAATCAGTAAATATTTATTGAGTGCCTAGTATGTGCCAGGCACACCACACTAGATGCAAGAGATTCTAAGATTAAACAAGATACGGTCCCTGCCCTCAAGGAGCTTACATTCCCACAACTTAAAAGTGCATCTCAGGAATTCTGATAAGAGAATCCCACCGCTCTCAATTGCTCACTTTTTTAATGTGATCACAACACAACCCAACTACCAACCAGAGTTATAAAGTAGAATGTTAAGAGCTAAAAGAAACCTTTGATATTATTTCTCCAAACAAACAAACAAAACTGATGGAGTGGCCCTATATGCCTAGAACTCTTGTGTTCTGATTTCAGGTTCGGTGCTTTTCCCATTTTCTTGCAGGCTTCTTGCAAAACAATACCCAATAGATATCTTATAAATACGAACATTCAAACTCCTATAACATACCTATACAATTGTTTCCTGCTAGACAAGGCCCTTATAATTCATACCTTATGAAAATAACTGTATGCTCTACTTATCCCATCCTGTTCTTTGAGACAAACCAGAGGAAGGAAGATCATCCAAAAGCTGGCCTTTGCTACCAGGTCTGCATGCCAGGCAGCATCTGCCTGTCAGGGCCACATCTCCCCATACTTCTAACTGTCAGGATATTCCTAAACTACTGAGGAGTACTCACATTTGAGTACAAGCCCAGCACTAAATATGTGCCACTGACCAGAAAGGGACCTAAGCATAAAACGTACTATTTTCCTAGCTGACAAATATATATCCTATTTCAACCATAAACATATTCTGAGGCACCATAATGTGCCAGGCACCATACTGGATTCTAGGGATATAAATATGAAAAAGACAGTCTGCCCATCAGGAGTGCCTTGAAAACTATGAAACAATGTTAGTTATATGCTTACTTAGTAACTTTAGGTGCACTGGGAACACCTGTCCCTGGAGGAAGGTCTCCAAAAAGATTTCCAAGAAACCAAATTAGGAATGGTTGCTGAGGAACGAGTAAGAAGAGTTGAAGTCCCATGGGTGAAAAGAGAAAGTCACATTCATTTGAGGTGAAGAACCAAAAGTGAGAGTAGGAGGCCAGAGGCCAACATCTGGAAGGACAATGTCAGGGACAGGAAATGAACCACTAGTGTTCTTGAGACGTGATGGGCACAATGGTATTAAGTTGTCTTTACTGGCATGTAATTTTTAAATGCTGCCTGTCCGACTTAAAAAGAGGAAAAAAATCCCTCCCTCTACCCCCAACTTTAATGATTACTAAGGATTCTATTTACTTCTGTCACTGTGAGCCAATCCTGTGGTAGACTGGTTTGAAAAATTTCTTTAAAAAGTCCCTTACAATATAATTGTTTTTGATAGCCTAGCAGCAATAGGCCTAATTTTTCAAAAGTAGGAATGCTTAATTTCTCCCTGTAGCACTTTTGATTTTGACTTTTCACCAAATTTACATGTCTAATTACAGGTAGATAAAAGGAAAATCAAAGACAGTGAAGACATCCTTTACAATGCTTCTTAAAATAGATCTTTTTAAAAAATTTCCTTTAATGTGGAATTTTCTTTAATGTGTTGTGAATTCCATCAAATGTAACTATTTAAGACTTTTTACTACCTCTACTAGTATGGACAAGTAAATTTACAGACATTATTTTGAATGTACTGTGTCTACTTCAATTAGCATAATTTTATTTAAGGAGTTAGGTTGTGCTGCCAAGTTTGGCATTTTCAGGAATTTATGGTGTAGTTTAAGGGACAAGCTTCTGACCGTGAAGTCACTGTGAGCTCCATTCCCACCTCACTAGCAGGTGACTTTGGGCAAGCCAGCCTATCAGATACCTTAGGTCCACATCCATAAAAATTAAGACATTACACACTGGCCTAGCTACATCACAGGATTCCTGTACAAATTGACTAGGTCTGTATCTGTAAAATTTCCCCAACAACTATAAATACTATAAAATGATAATTACAGATAAGTCAGTGAAGCAAACCTCAAATAATTGCCTCAGCTTCATGCCTATAACCAAAAGCTTTTAAATGAAGCAGCTTAAATAAAGTGGTCATTAAGCAAATGGAAACTATAATTACCCACACTAATTTCCTTGCCTACTGTATGGAGGCTAATCTTTGGAAAAACTTAATTCATTTTAGGGGGGAAAAAATCTGAGTTAAGACATTTATTAGTGTTAACACAAACAAGCTGCAACCACTAATTTAAAAATAGGAGTGTCTTTTTCCTCAATAAGGGTACATTCTTTAATAGGACTGTATCTGAATAAGAATTCCATACAAATAGAATATATACCTTAACACAAGAAAGCAAGGAAGGAATATTTTACATTATACAGAACAGACATTCTGTTGGTTCAATCATGATCAGTTACCCTTGCAACCAAATACTTATTTTTTATATTTATTACAAATGTTGCAGTCAGTTCCGTATATGCCAACAGTCATACAGTTTTAACATTTAGTAGTGTGAAGCACACTTCACTTGTTTCCCAAGGGGTATGTGATGTGGTTTTCGTTTCAGAGGAACAGAAGTGTCTGATTACTGTCTGCTCTTTAATGTTTCAACTAACCTGTTAAGAGAAAATGAATAGTTTCATAAAATTAACTTCAAACTCAGGTACAGAGAATGATCATTTATAATATGAATTTAATACTGGCAATGGATTTCAAAGTACTTTAAATGATGAAGGTTAATAAGATAGTTATATTAGAAGAATGAGGTTATGAACTGTTTCCATGAGAGTCTTTTAGCTTTCACGGTGTCTGTGCTTTGAATGTATAATCAAAAAAGACCACATATGTACTTTACTGGCTGCTACTACTACAGCTAGGACAGATGTGGAAAATTCAGAGATGAAAACCAGTCTCAGTCCTCAAGGAGCTGATGGTCTAATGGGTGGACACAAACCAATTACAAGATAGTGTAACAGGAACAACTGTATCACTGATCCGTGACAAGGACATCTATGTGTGTGGTAAGGCAGTGGGCACGGAGATAGGTCAGGGAAGGTTCTTGAGAAGAGAGCCTTAACATAAGTCCTGAAGGATAAGGAATTGGAGGGCGAGGTGAGGTAGGGAAAAAGCTAGAAAGATAACAGAGACCTGGTTTATCTAACTATAATCAGCAGGTGTGGTTGAAATAAAAGCAGATGTACTACATGAGACCAGTGGAAGAAAAGGCTGAAGGAACTTAACATGATTAACTAATCTGAATTTTATCTTTAAGACTAAGGGGAAATTACACATGAACACAGCTACATGTACACACAAATGCACAAATGGCTTCTAGGAATATGATACTTACCATTCCATTGCCTCATCAAGGCCAGTGCCTTTGGTTGCTGAAGTTTTGAATATTTGCCATTTTCGGTCTTTCAAGGCAGGTAACCCAAGTGAATTCGCCATCTCAGAGGGAGTCATGGCCTGTTCCATGTCCTGCTTATTTGCAAACACCACTAAAATGGCTTTTCTCAGCTCTTCTTCCTAAATAGATAAATAAAATAGAAAATATTTCATTTCCTCTAATCAACTTGCTCCCTTGAGTTTAGGAGGAAATGCCAAAAAATCCATTATTTTAAAAGCGTATTTTCTAAGTATTAATATACAATGTTCACAAAATTATTTGAAATTATAGAGAAGTAAGAAGAAAAGAAACTTCATCCATAATCCTATCTCCTAAACATGATCTGTTTAACATTCTGAGTATTTTCTACTGCTTTATAATTCAGGTATTTACTTATTTAGTAAATACAGTTATACATTTAAGATCACATTTAATGCAGTTCCACACCCTGCTTTAAAAAATAAATTAAATATTAAATCATGGATGTTTTTCCAAAATGGCAAAAAAATTGTTTAGAAAAACTTACGGGCAGATATACTCTACACTATGAATGCATGCACCATGAACTATATAACTGTTTTCCAGCATTAAATTCTTACTAGATTCTTTTCACTCAACTATTAGAGAAACCCAAGTGACAGAGTCTTTACAGAGAAATCTTTGTGTGAATCTCTTATTTCTTTATCACAATTCTCTTAAAAATAGAATCAAAGTATGAAATTTTTTTCAGGCTCTTGTTACATATATTAGTAAACTGCTGTCCAGAAAAGTTGTAACAATTTCAACTCCACAAAGTATATGATTGCCAGTGCCCATTTTCAATGCAGCCTTGGTAGAACTGGAAACTATGTATTTTTCCAAACATAGCATCTCATTATATGCTTAATTATTAGGGTATTAGAAGTGCAAGTATTATCAGCCATATATTTTGCTCCCATAAATTGTAGGTTTATGCCTTTTATTCATTTTTCTATTGATCTGCAAAAGGTATTGACATGATTAAGAACACTAATCCTTAGTCACTGGTTGTAAAACTGTGTCTTGGTTCCCTGTTTTACCCTAACTTGTATTGTTTGGCATTTGAGCTTTGGGGTTTTTTTTTTTGTATTAATATAATTAAATCTATCTTTTTTTCCAATTCTTTGATTTCCAAACCCAGAAATTCTAAACATATTCACAAATTCTTAAAGTGAATTCCATTGTTTATATTTAATTCTTTACTCCGTTTAGAATTTTTGTGTACAAAGGTAAAACAAATTGATTTTGTGCCTGTTTGATGTAAGAGGTCTGACTCATACTCTACATGGACTTTATATCACTAATAAATATTTATTGATTGAATCGATTAAGTTACTTCCTAAAGAATGAATATAACTTATCACATGAAGCAGAAATATATTATAAAATACTAATCCCTTTTGAAGAAATTATTTCTATTTTATTTTCATTTATCATAATGATTCAGCTCTAACAGAAAATTACAGCATCTATAAGTGTCTGGCACACAGTAGGCACTCAATACATAAAGCTACATTTGGCAAATAGAGAAATACTTTGGGTACTGAAAAAAAAATAATGAATACAATTTTTGGTTCTTTCTCCATAAGATTACACAAGTCAAATCCTAATACCACAAATAACCTAACAACAATCTAGCACAACTGAAGAACTGTGAACTGAAATTAATCCATTTCTTTTATGCAATACTTTCTATGATAAAAATCCACTATACCATATGAATTACATCTAAATAAAGCTTTTATGTTAAAAATCTGTTATACCCAAGGCAATTAACCAGTCCCTTAAAATTCATACTTTGAATTTGGCCTAAGAAGCTCTAGTGATAAATATGATGCTATGTTGTAAAAACAACAAACAAAAAAAGCAAAACTTTAGGTCTGCAGTTTGTAACATGGAAGCCACTAAGAAGTTAGTCATCCAAGAAATGAGAAGTCCAAAGTATTCTGAGAATGCTTCTAATTAGGTGGCCTAGAATTTATATTTAAACATTCAATGATGGTTAATTAAGAATTATAGTTTGGGTGGGAAAAGGAAACCTATTCATCTAATTTTCTTGAGCAAAAGCAATTTCATTATTAGTTAATCATTAGTACATTAGAAAAGCTCATTTAACAAATGGAGATTTTTTTTTAATTTTGGGTTATTTAATGCATCCTCTGAATTCAGTCAGTTAGCTAGCCAATAAATTAGCTTATGAACCTCAGTGAATACAATATATTGGGTTTTTAATTAAGAGCTACACACTGTTCCAACACACTAGAGGTACAAAGTAAACTTGAAGAAGTTCACGTATTTTAGAATGAGAGGCATATATAACAAATATATTTTAAAATAAGGAAAGAAATGGTTAAGTGGTACAAAGAATAAAATAGGATAAGGGGTTAGAGGATAACTGAGACCCCTCTCTGAGAAAGAAACATGTGAGATGAAATATGTCAAGAAGGTAGCCACACAAAGACTTGGGGAAAGAGCATTCCAAGCAGGAGGAGCAAATACAAAATGCCCTAAGTCAGCTCTCAGGGATGCAAGCTCGGTGTGTTCAAAGAACAGAAAGATCAGTGTGGCTGAGGTACTGTAAACATGGGGAAGAGTAAAGAATGATAAATCTGGGAGAGGTAAAGGGCCAGAATTGTGCCAGAAACCCAGAAATATGTATTTCTCTGGGAACTTTAATGTTTCTAAAACAAGTATGCTTTCTTATAATTTATATATTTATATTACTTATATAATAAATTTGCTTCCATAAGCTAGCTAATTTATACAACTAGAAATAGACATTTTTAAAAAACCACTTCATAGGAATGACTTAGAATAGTTACTTCAGTTTAGAAAGAGTTCAGCTCTGAATTTTCTGGTAATCAAGGAATCTAGTTTAAAGGAAGTTACAAAGCTGGAATTCTTTTTTTTTTTAATGTTTCCAGCTCTCTCTCCAACAGTATTTTTTAGAATAGAAAGTAATTTGCATAAAAGAAAATAATACTAAAGGAATGGAGAGGGAAAAAATCCCTGCTTTCCTTTTATTCCTGCATGTGACAATAAACAGCGAAAACAGCAAACAAATGTATATGATTTCCCTATGTCTTAATAAAGTTTTCTTACCTCCAACATGGCAACCAACTCTGATTTAGAAATGCCAATTCGGTCACGGTCACAACTGTCTACTACATAAATGACTGCATCTGTGTTTGAATAGTAACATCTCCAGTATGGTCTAAAGACAATTCAGAAAAGGAGAATATGTTACTATCTGAAAAAAAAAGAAACTGACATGTTAATTTATATGCTAGAATTTGGCAGTGATGGGTGGGTGGGGTGTTACTTGCCAATCCTTCCCCACCCATCTTAGACTCAATACCATAATGATTCATTGTTTCTGAAGGATATTTATCATATCCCTCAGATACGGTAAGTGGAAAGAATGTTGATAAACATAAATCACAGAATCAAGGAGCTTCACAATGAGTTCAGACTATATAAATACATTTACAGCCTATAAAATCACTAAATGTACTGATAATAAAAGTTTTACACAGATCTGACTGTTACATCTTATAAATCTTCAAGTAGAAGCTCCTTAAGAGGAATGGGTTCTTAAAACTTTTTTTAATATGATGTTATATAATAGATATTAAATTGATCACTGAAGACAAGAAGTAGAAATGGCTAAAATTAGACTCAAAAGTAGTTCAAGAAATAAAGTGAGTTAAAAGGCAGCAGGATGTTTGGGGAATGCACTCTGATCTTCTAAAACGGTAAGTACCCTAGTAAGCAATCACTGTCACTAAACATTCACAGTTGCCAGGTCAGGCACAGAATGCTGAGCAGGGAACCTGAGTTCCAGGGGGCATCTATGTTCACATTGGCCCTAAATGGTGGGCCCAAAAGGTATTTTTATGAAATCCAAAACAGTCTGTTCTCACAGAAGAAGGGACTGACAAGAACTAAATGGATGATCTTTTTTATTTAAAAACTACTGAAGTAATTAGGTCTTGAGATTTTCATGAAAAGATTTCTCATTTAAGTGGTATCTAAAAAACTGGCTTCCTTAGATTTTAATTTTTTAGTTAAAATCTTTAATTCTCCGATTTTAATTGTGAGAATAAGGCAGTTTTAACTCATCTTAAACTGGGTGGCTCCCATTTAAAGTATAAAAGAAGATATATTTTGGTTTACTGGCTGTTAGCACTGGAAGAGTCAATAAAGATTCAATACCACAAAATAATCTGGCATTTGTACCATACCTGATACTTGTCTGTCCTCCTAAGTCCCAGACTTGGAATTTAAGGTTCTTGTATGTTACTGTCTCAACATTAAATCCAATGGCTGGAAGAGAAATCAAATTAGTAGTATATGTAGACAAGTGCATTCTATCTTCAAAGTATCCAATCTAGCCATGTTTCAGCAATTAATGGTAATTTTTGAATCACATCATTGGTAGAGATATTATTCCATTTAAGATAAAACAGTATGCTGCACTACACACACACACAATTAACAAGATCAGCACCATTTCAGAATATCTAAGAATCCCCAGTCACCTCTGCAAATATAAAACTCTTAACCTCAATGGAAATCCTATAATGTTAAACTTCCCTCATAATATAGGACTGGCATACAAAAATGTTCAGAAAGTTATATTCAGAAAGGACAGCTGTAGCTGCATTCCAAAAAAATGGAATTCTGGTAGGTAGCAAATAAACAGAGAACAAAACCAAGAAAGCCTAGTTCTAAATGTCAGTGGGTAAGGACACAGCAATGGTTGTATACCCCGTTACAGAAGCTGGGTAAAGCTGGCAGTCTCATGGACCCTCTGAAGACTTCCTCAAAGAGCTCATTTGCACTGAGGTCATAGTTGGATGGTCAAAGGGGAGGTGTCCCACCCCTCTGCCCTGCCATCCTTCTTAGATGGAGCTCTGGCACCACACGACTAAGGCAGGATACTACTACTTTCACTGAAAGGAATCTAAAGGAGGGTGAAGACACTGAAAAAATTTAGGAGCTACAGGTACAAAGATTCCTAAGATCTTACAAACTTAAAAAAAGTAAAAAATGACTTTCAGCTATAACTGGATGATTTATTTTTTAGATTTAAGTTTATATTGGTAAATAATGCTTATGAGCATATGGCAAGTATGCCTATTACAACTAAAAAATAAGTATACCATACTAAAACTGAGTTAAAAACTTAAAAGCAAGTTCATATCTCCCTTAGAATCAGGCAGCAGCATAGTAACTATCTTCATCTCAATTAAGAACACTGCTTATACAAGAGTATGGTATAAACTGAATTTGCTGAAATGCAATCCACTGGGCTGTGAGTATTAGAGGGGCCACCAAGACTCAACTGCAGCAGAGATGGGCAATTCTGAGAAGCAAAAACCAATAAAATTCAAATTTACTGAAGGCGGCAAAAAGAAACAACAGATGACACAGGGTTTGCAAAGTTCTTCTTTCATAAAAACAAGCCTTTAAAAAAAAAATCTGGAAATCTAAATACCACTAAATACAGAAATACCTTGCGTGACAGAGTAACTTTAAAGGCATAATTTAAACATTCTTGAGCAAACTCTATGAACTATTAAACTTAGTTTAAATGTATTAATCTTCCCTAAGTAAATTCAGGGCAACACATGAAAAAAGTACAAGTAATTGAACAGTATTCTTATGTAGTAAAACAGGACTGTTGGAGAATATTTTTCTAAGATACCAACTGATTTAAAGGTAAGGTGTTTCTTGGTATTTCTAAGTAAAGATTAATTCAACACTCAGTCTCTTCCAACTCAGATCTTCAAAAATAATACAATTACTTAAGAGAAACAATCTTAATCTAAACAGTAATAAATACAGGGAAAAAAACACTCCACAGGTAATATTACACTTAATATCTAATTCTTTACATAGGTTTTCAAAGTATTTTATATACTTGATTTATTTCCCCTCAAAGCCAATGTGTATTTATTATCTTGATTTTATTGATAAAGATACTGGCTCTCAATGAGATTAGGTGGCTTAACTCGAGCCAACTTTTAAAACAGCTCTAAATAACAAAACTCAGCCATGCAGAGGGTTCCATAAATTACAGTGAATTGCCTGTGAATTTATGGAAAATATCATCAATATTATGCTCATAGTATAAGTTTAGAAACTTATCTATTATCTTATTATATAATTATTTTTTCAGAAATAAAGTTATGTTTGATGGAAAACGGAAAGACCCTATAATTGGTTTATCACACCAACACTTACTAGGAATAGTAGTAACGACTTCTCCAACCTGTAATCTGTACAAAATTGTAGTTTTTCCTGCTCCATCTAATCCCAAAATTAAAATCCTCATTTCCCGGGTTCCAAACAGACTGGAAAAAATGCTTGAGAAAAAGCCACCTTAAAAAAAATAACAAAAATGTATTTCAATATCATTTCATGAACTAGATCCACAAAATATTTGTGTCCTTTGAAAGCTATACCAAATTAAATAACTGTAATATTTTCCATTCGTAGGTGTGTATTTTTGCTCCCAATGAAATATACTATTTGATATCAAACTAGTAATTACTGATTGTTACTAGGTCCTAGATACAGTGTCAGGAAGATATCAAAGATACACACAAAAAGAAGAGAAATACAACCACTGCCCTCATGGAGCTCACTTTCTAATCAAGAGGATATGGATGCCTCAGCATGATATCCTCACTACCCCTGGAAACCAAAGGGCAACTCAGAATGGGAGTGGGACAGAGGTCCTTGAACATGAAAAGCAATTATTATTATCGTACAGCAGCAGTACCATCCTAAGTACCTTCAATCACTGAGAATTCTCTATAAGCGATATAACTAACACAAGAAACTGAAAAGACAAAAATAACAAAAACTATTTTTGATTGAAAACTCATTTAACAAAGTAATAAAGCTACATGCAATGCATTATGAAACATTACCAGAAAGCTTTCTATACACAAGGTATTGTGTAATATAAAAGCACTTGTGAACAGGGTATAGAATGGTGGTGACCAAATGCTGGGGGAGTCGGTGAAATGGGAGATATGTTACACAAAGGGCATAAACTTTCCTTAGAAGATAAAAGATATCATGGTGCTATAATTAACAATAATGCATTGTACACTTGAAATTTGCTAAGAGTAGCTCTCAAAGTGTTCTCATCACACACAAAAAAACGGTAACTGTGAAGTGATGAATGTATTAACACAGCTTGATTGTGGCAATCATTTCACGATGTATACATACATCGAAACATCACATTGTATGCCTTAAATATGTGCAATTTTTGTCATTCAATCTCAATAAAGCTGGAAAAACTGAAATTTAAAAATTATATCCTTTGACTCAGCAGGGCCTCCTAGTAACAGGTTAAGGTGTTGATTCATTTGGATTGTATTTAAATAAAATAACCCCTAGGAGTAAGGGAGGTGGAAATTTAGAATCTTTGTTATTCTTTTTACAATAAAAGAAAGAAGTTGTTTTAAAATAAATTTTTCCCTTAAGGATTACAAAAGGAAGGCAGGCAGGCAGGCAGGCAAGCAAGCACTTTGGCCCTTTCTTACCAAAAGCGACTGGAGATTAAAAGAAAGTCACATTAACAATATATAAAAGTTGATAGAAGTGATGCCACACACAATACCTGGTTATTTTACAAAGAAATGGCAAAATTAAGAGCGGTGAGTCTGGAAAAAATGAACACACCATGGGCTAGAGAATCTCGAAAAACTATAACATAAGGAGTGTGACTAGACAAAATCCTTCCTACTTTTTACAGGTTAAAAAGAGGTGGACGAAAAAAAAACTGAAAAGGTTATGGAAAAAGACAGAGAAGCGCTTGTGATGTTCCAAAGCAAGAAGTAAACTCCCCAAATCGTGGAGGTATTTAAATAACCCAAAGACTTTGCATCATTTAGAGGGTTGTAAACAAATTAAAGAATATGCACTTTCACGTGGGCTCTAGCGGGGAGGGAGGCTTTACCTGATGCTTGTGAAGACAATGTAGTTCCCTCAATTAGCACTCCAAAAATTGAGGTTAAAATGCCATCACTGACCAGTAATGTACCCTATCCATTTCCTTTTCCGTCTTACTCTATTATCTACATAAAAAGTTACAAGCAAGCGGACAAATGCTAAGTTGGCTATAAAACATGAGCAACACCTCCCTTTGGATTTTTAAACTGACGCAGTGCTAGCGACCCTGGGAGAGAATCAAACTTCTCATCTCTCACTCTAGAAACCTTAGCACACCTGAGACTGACACGTTGCCAAGCTTCGCCAAGACCAGCTCCACCCAGCGAGTGGTTCTGGGTCCGAGGGGATGAGGGGAAAGTTCACAGACCTGCGCTGCCCTCACCCCTGACCCCGCCGTGAGGAAGGACAAACGAGTGAGGACAAGGGTTCGAGGTACGGTCCACCCCCAGAGGGAAAGGGCCAAGGTGAGTTAAGTCCTCAGCGACCCGCCCCCCTGAGAAGCTGGCTACTCTGGCTTTCCTGATCCGCCCCCTCTCCTCCTCCCGACCCCAGCCCTGGGCCTCGGCCGCTCGAGCGCGCCCAGGCTCCCTTCTCAGATCCCTCACCCATGATGAACCGCCTGTCCGCCCTTGTCGGTCGTCAGAGAATGGCCCTGGCCTCGGCAATGTCTCCTTTTCGAGCCTCGGCGCCGCCACCTCCGCTCGCCTTGGCCTCCGGCTCGGGGTTTGGCTCTGGCTCCGAGGAGGTTTCCTTGGAAGCTTGGTCAGCCAGCAACTTCCACGTCGGACTCTCGGCGGGGGCGGGAGAGAGGGGCAGTCGCGACTGCGCGCCGGGAACAGCGGCCTGTGCGTCCGCGTCGTCACTTTCGACGCAAGTCCCCGGCCCGCTGAGTGTAGATACTCTGGAAGCCAGAAGAGAAAAAAACTCAAGAACACCACGTCGCTCCTGCCTCTGTTTTCTTGAGTAGGAATGGTTTCCAAAACAGGGAAATTTGAATTTTCATTTTAAATTCTGACAGGGAAAACGTGGCGAATCTGCCAATCGAGAATGCGAGTCGGGCCTCGGTGCGGCGGCCTGACTGGCTTGGGGTGGAGGCTGCGTCGTCGCGGAAATTGTTGGTCCTTTGGCGCTTTTCGGAGGTTGACCCAATTTTCTCTGGGCCCTTTCTCCAATTAGCAAATAGGACTACGTAATAATAATGGGAAGAGCCCCGCGCCACAATGAGGAGCGACCTCCGCTAACGAGATTTTTGGCGTCGCAGTGGCCTGCAGGTTCAGCGTTAGAGCCCCTCCTCCTCTCTTCCACCTGACCACCTTTCCGGGATCTGCAGCGTGGACCGGCCGGTCCAAAGCGTGGGCATTGTGGTTGGAGACGTGTTCCCTCGAGGGGCGTCGGTTGGGAGTAATGTAAGGTGTTGACAGTCATGGACTGCCTATTTTGTTTTTGACTTCAGTTTTCAGACCTTTCCAGCTTCCCAGGCATTGAACTCGATTAACCGACTGCTCTCGCCTCCCTCTCCCAAATCATAAGTCCACAGAAACGTGCCTTACAAGGCAAAGTTTGTTTTGTTTTTTTTTTCTTTTTGATTTTGTTTGTTTTGTTGTTGAGTTGAGCGACTCTTTACCTGAACACCTGGACCTTTTTAAGGCTGTGCTTTTTAAGCATTGCGTTGTCGGTTGTCGGACCTCAGCATCCTATGATGCCACTGACCTTTTTCACCTATTCATCCATCTCCAGTCCCTCTGCTCCAAGATTAGCTGCTGCCACTTGGCAAATCTTGGCCATTGCTACTTCAAACTTACGTCTTTGTCAGATTTATGTTTCCAGTATAGTGCACTTAGTTCCCTTAAAATAGATTCCCTTTGAAGGAGAACTAAAGAGAAAAGTATGCTTTAAACTTTATATTCACACCATATATTCTGAACCAAATAAGCAAATGAGATAATATGGGAGGATGCTGTGTAAATTGATATACTATATACAAATTTAAAAGCATTAAAAAATAAAATAAAAGCATTAATACTATTAGATGGTGTTTCATCCTTTCATAATGTGTATTAAGCACCTAATTACAAGTCATTATCGAAACAATAGTGGATAAAGACCAAACAAAAACTCTTTAAGCAATTTTATCAGAAACCTTCTTTTTCAAAATTTACCCATTTAATTCTTTATCAAAGATCAGATCTAATATCCTGGATATATAAAAAACAAAATAGAAAACAAAAACTTCTCCATTCGCAGAAATCTTTGATCTAAAGAAAAATCCCAAAATATTAAGATATGTTAGTTTTTCTAAAATAGATTTAGGACAAATAACATAACTTCCTTCTGACAGTTTACTATGTTCAAGGCCTTATATTAATGCCTGTTAAATATTCAAAAACAGTCCCTACTCTTAAAATTTCTAACTTTTAGAGGGACTCATTAACCCATGGGTGTTTAAGACAAAACGTAAATGGCTTCAAAAAGTGCTGAGACAAGTTGACAAACAACAAAACCATATACAGCCTAGAGAAACTTAGCTAATCTTTATTGGTGATTACATCCCACCTCTACCTGCTCTTCCCTTCTCTCGGGGGGGGGGGGGGGGGCGAAGAGTTCTCAATTACTAAGACTAGTACACTTTCTACTATCATAGGAACACAATTTGTAAAGGTGTTAAGGTGGTGAAAAATAAAACTACCATTTCCTGTGCCTTTTCTTCTTTTTAATAAGAATAGCCAACATTTATTGAGAGACTAATGTGAGTACACATTATTCTTTATATAATTCTCAATTCTCTTAATAACTCAGGAAAGAGATACAAATGTTACCTTACTTTAATGATGAAGAATCATAGGCTTAGATAGTTGAAATAACTTTACAGAATTTGTGAATGAGAAAATCAAGACTTACAGTCTAATCTCTGGTGTTAAGACTTTCTACCTCTTCAGCAGTCTTTTTATATAATTTTGACCTCAGTGGGAAGAGAACTTTCTCCAACTTCACTGAAGGAGGGTCAGAGTATTTTCAGCACTGTGGTCACAAAGGGGAAGAGGCATGAGGAGTACTTGATATGATGCCTGGTATGCTGTAAACTGTCAGAAAATATTCTTCCTTTGCCAGCGGAAAACTAGATTGTAAGGAGTAAGAGGTTTAAGTGTGAGATTCTAAATTCTGGGTTTGTAACCCAGCTTGTGGTGTGGCTTTCAGAAAGTTTCTCTTTCCTTGTAAAACAGGGACAATAATATTCCTTACCTCATAGGGCTGCTACAGTAATCGAATAAGATGGTCTGGTGTTACCACTCTGCCTGGCACACAAAAAAATGCTGAGAAATGGTAGCTATTGTTGTTGAATGTATTTGTGTTGTTGCTTTTAATGTGGGGGCCACGAAATCAGTGTTAATGCTTTTAAAATCATCGACATCAGAAGCTACAGAGTCAATAAATCAGATGGACAGGCACAGGTCCTCTGAAGTAGCTAAGTCATAGCTCACACAGCCACCAATCAGTGGACTTGAAACAGCAGCAAAAACCTAGAAGTTCCCAAGAAGTACGAGCTTCCTGGCACCTTGCCAGAGAAAGGAAGGAGCTATGTGGGATTTGGGGCACCCAATATTGTGTTGAGTGTGGAGTCAGAATCCAGATCATTTTCACTGCCATTGCGTTTGTTATGATGCCCTTGATTGTACTCTAAGCTCCTATCTCGTTGGGAAGTAAAAGCTCCACACCTAACCCCCCTTTTTTTTTCATTTTTCAGTTTTATTAGGTAGAATTGCTACAGTTTGCAAGTATACAATATATTGCATGTAAATATATATATATACAGTATACAGCACATATCTTTTAAATTTACATATATGTACTGTCCATTGTTTCTAAGAACAGTTTAGAGCTTTAGCTTTTTAAACTTACATAATTATCAAAGGAATAAAGCCAACCACAAAACAGGAATGCAGTAATCCAATCATAAAAGACAGTCAAATGTCATGAAGAAACTTAAAACACATTTTACTAAATGAAAGACACCAGTCTGAAAAGGCTACAAACTGTACGATTCCAACCAAATGACATTCTGGAAAAGGCACAGCTACAGAAACAAAACAATCTTGGTTTCCAGGGGTTTGGGGAGAGGGAGGGAAGGAGGGATGAATAGATAGAGCACAAGGGGGTTTTAGGGTGATGAAATTACTTTGTATGATATTATGATGGTGGCTACATGTCATTATGCATTTGTCAAAGCCCACAGAATGTACAACATCAAGAGTGAACCCCAATGTAAACTATGGAATTTGGTTGGTAATAATGTGTCCATGTTGGTTCATCAATTTTACCAAATATGCCACACTGATGAGGGATGTTGAGGGTAGGGGAGTATGTATGTGTGGGTGGGGAGGGCTATGTGGGAACTCTATTTTCTACTCAATGCTGCTATAAACCTGAAACTGCTCTTAAAAAATAAAGTCCGTTTTAAAAAAAAAAAGGACAATCAAATGTCCTTACACATATTCAAGAAATCAATCATCTAATAATGTTATAAATAATGTTGTTATAAATAATAAGTTGTTCATTTGTGTCCCTTTTTTTTTTCAGAATCCACATGTAAGTGATATCATATGGCATTTTTCTTTCTCTTTCCAGTCCATATCACTTAGAATGACGATCTCCAGGTCCATCCATGTTCCTGCAAATGGTATTATTTTATTCTTTTTTATGGCTGAGTAGTATTCCATTGTGTATATATTACCACATCTTCTTTCTCCAGTCATCTGTTGATGGACATTTGGGTTGTTTCCATGTCTTGGCTATTGTAAATAGTGCTGCTGTGAACATTGGGGTGTATGTGTCTTTTTGAATTCTGTATCTTTTCTGATACTAACTAAAGACAGTCATTACCCCATAGGAAAGATACTTATCTTCAGGGCAACATCATTTTTCAAAATGTAGTCATCCCTGTAAATATTGACCTGGTATTATAGTTCCTGTTTACTAAGAGGAAATACTTGAGGAAGCAGAATTACAGCAGCATGCTAGAATTAAAGCTAAGTTTTTTTAAACATTTTTTTATTGATTTACAATCATTTTACAATGTTGTGTCAAATTCCAGTGTAGAGCACAATTTTTCAGTTATACATGAACATATACGTATTCATTGTCACATTTTTTTCTCTGTGAGCTACCATAAGATTTTGTGTATATTTCCCTGTGTATATTTCCCTGTGCTATATTTCGTGTTTATCTGTACTACAATTTTGAAATCCTGTCCATCCCTTCCCACCCCCTGCCCCCTTGGCAACCACAAGTTTGTATTCTATGTCTATGAGTCTATTTCTTTTTTGTATTTATGCTTTGTTTTTTTGTTTTTGTTTTTTAGATTCCACATATGAGCGATCTCATATGGTATTTTTCTTTCTCTTTCTGGCTTACTTCACTTAGAATGACATTCTCCAGGAGCATCCATGTTGCTGCAAATTAAAGCTAAGTATTTAGACTGTAAGTCTACAGAACTTTATTCTTCAGACAAGCATGTAGATTTGACCTCACCTCTTTTAAGTCTTAACTTAAATGTCATTCTATTTAAAATTGCAACCTACCCTACACTCCCCTTATCCTGATTTTGTTTAGAACCTCCCACTAAACATAATTTACTTAATTATTATACTTATTCATTGTTCATTTCCTCTCACTAGAATGCAATATGTATGAATGCAAGTATTTTTGTTTATTTTGTTCACTATTTTGTTCTTATACTTGGGCACTAAACAAATACTTGTTGAGAGAATTTGTTGAATTATAAAATAAGTTTTTAAGGCCAATGCCATAAACATTAGTTAAAGTAAACATATATTGTGCAAAATTATTAAATTTGTTTTCTAAGATAGTCATATCTGAATCATCTGTCCTAATTTGATAGGAGAGGCCAAACTATCATCTTCAAGGAAGTTGTCATATTTGAAGAGAAGCCACCAGGTGGTGGTATTGCTTCAGGCTAATTCTCAGCGGACTGAGATCAGTTGGTCCAGTTGATTAAAAGTGGAGTAGACAATTTAATCCTTTTCAAGTCTTATGGTCCAATAACAATTTACTAAATTTTAAAACATGAATATTTTAATGCAGTCCAAGCAAGTAAAACAATTCCAAAATTCCTTTGACTATAAAGCCACAATAAGATCAAATAAGTTTAAAATTTTAAAGCTGGGAGGAACCTCAGTTCCAACCAACTCAATCGCTGATCAAGTAGAAGCAAGCTGAACAAGAGTCAAGACAGCAGCTGTGATCATTTGACTTCCAGGCCTGGGGTAACTACATTACAATTCCTTCTGTAACTGAGCTGTGAGCTATACATTTGGGAAATTGATTTTCAAACACATGACCATACTAGTTTGCTGTAGTTTCTGAAGTTAGAAGCTTAACATTTCCATGTGTTCCATTGCCTAGTGAAGGTTACATTCTTTTGCTCATATTTTATTCTCTGAAGCAGAAACCTATGAAATATAAGTATAAATATATAAGTATAATAAATATAAGCTTCAGAAGGGCTTATACTGTGTGTTTATAATTGTCTTTTAACTAAGGAACATTTTGAAATTGTAACTACGCGGGGGATTTTCACAAATTAAGATATGTATTGTATTTCAAATGTTTCTTTTCAATAACATGTACTTCTCCAACACAGAAGAATTTCTCTAGACTAAGGGGTCTTTTTTATATTGATATATAATATGCATACAATAAAATTCATCATTTTTCAGTGTACAATTCAGTGGTTTTTAGTATATTCACAAGGTTCGCAACTATCACCACTATCTAATTTCAGAATGTTTTCATCACCCCAAACAGAAACTCTATACCCATTAAGTAATAACTCCCACTACCCACTCCTCGCTGCTGATAATCTTTAATCTACTTTCTTAGCTATCAATTTGCCTGTTTTAGGTATTTTGTATAAGTGAAATCGTATACTATTTGTCTTTTTGTGCCTGACTTATTTTACTTACTGTAATGTTTTCAGTGTTCATCCATGTTATAGCATGGATGAAATACTTCATTTCTTTTTATGGCTAAATGATATTCTATTGTATGGATATACCATATTTTGTTTATCCATTCATAAGTTAATGGATATTTAGGTTCCCACTTTTTGGCTGTTTGAATCATGGTGCTAGAAACATTTGTGTAAAAGTTTTCGTGGAAATATATGTCTTTGGTTCTCTTAGATACATACCTAGGAGTGGAATTGCTGGGTCATATGGTAACTCTATGTTGAACTTCTTGAGGAACTATGAAACTGTTTTCCATAGTGGCTATTTTGTTTGGTGGAACTGTTTTCCACCATTTTACCAGAGTTTGGTGCAAATGTTTGAGTGTTCTTATTTCACCACATTCTCGCCAACATTTATTTTCTACTTTTTAAATTAGAGCCATCTGAATAGATGTGGAGTGGTATCCCACTGTGGTTTTGATTTGAATTTTCCTGGTGACTAATGATGTTGAGCATCTTTTCATATGCTTATTGGCTATATGTATATATTCTTTGGAGAAATGTCTACTTAAATCCTTTGCTTGTTTTTTTTTAAAAAAATTTTTTTTTTAAATTAATTTTTCAATTTTAATTGAAGTACAGTCAGTTATAATGTGTCAGTCTCTTGTGTACAAAAATTATGTATCTTTTTATTATTGAGTTATAAAAGTTATTTATATATTTTGGTAACTAAACCTTTATCAAATATATGATTTACAAATACTTTCTCCAGTTCTGTGAATTGTCTTTTTAGTTTGTTGATGTATCCTTTGATGTACAAACTTTTAAATTTTGATGAAGTCCAGTTTATTGCAACTTGTGCTTTTGGTGTCGTATCTAAGAGACTATTTCGGGCTCACAAAGATTTATACCTATATTTTCCTTTAAGAGTTTTATAGATTTAGCTTTTAAATTTAGGTCTTTGATCCATTTTTAATTGGTTTTTGTATATGGTGTGAGGTAGGAGTCCAAATTCATTCTTTTGCATGTGAATATCCAGCTGTCCCACCACCATTTATTGAAACTATTCTTTTTCCATTAAATGGTCTCATCACCCTTGTCAGTTGACAATAAATGTACAGATTTATTTGTAGACTCTCAGTTCTAGTCCACAGATATATATATATATATCTGTCTGTCCTCATGGCATCACCACACCATTGTGTAGCTTTGTGGAAGGTTTTGAAATCAGAAAGTATGAGCTCTCCAACTTTGTTCTTTTCCAAGATTATCTTGGCTATTCTGAGTCCTGTTTGTTTCCATGTTAATTTTAGGATCAGCTTGTTCATTTATGCAAAGAAAGGCACTTGAAATTTTGATAAATATTGCATTGACTCTGTAGATTAATTTGAGGAGTATTGCTATCTTAGTAGTGAATCTTTCAGTTCATGAACACAGGATGTTTTTCCATATATTAGGATTATCTTTACTTGTTTTCAACAGCATTTTGTAGTTTTCAGTGTACAGGTCTTGTCCTTCTTTGGTTAAACTTATTCCTGAGTATTTTGGGTTTTATTGAGACTAAGGGTTCTTAATCTAGCATCCTGCAAATCCATAGGTAGACTTGTGGGAGCCTGTAAACCTACTGAAATTGTTTCCAGAATTTTATCTCTATGTGTACATGCATTTTTTTTTAGAAAGATAGTCCAGTACTTCCATCAGATTCTCATTTAATACACAATTTCAAAATTTCAAAATACTCTATTGAGAGAATAGTTACAGTGAACACCTATGTACCTAACACCCATCTATAATAGTCATCAATTTATGGCCATAGTTCATAGCCACTGTTGTTTCATAATTATCCCTACCATTTGCACCCACTCTCCCCACACCCACGCACTAAATTCTTTGTAATCAGGTGCCCACACTTTGACCAGTCAACTTCAGCTAGTGGAACAGTGCCCACTGGGAGGATCATATTTGCTTTCACATGCTCCATGTGCATGAATAAGGGGGCAAGAAGGGGGAAGTCTATAGAAGTTGGGCACAATAGGTAGGTATTCACTAAAGATATTTTCTAATACCAGTATTTGTCCCCTTGGACAAATTAATGGCTCTTCTTAGACTATGGATTGCTGTGATTGTTCTTTGGTTTGGAGAGCTGAAGAAATAGGACCTCATTTACTAGGGAGGACATAACACAAACCACAGTAGCCCAAGGTCTATGGTCTCATCTTTAATAGTCTGCCCTCTTGACCAACCCAGTCCCTTCTTCCCACCTTCCCCTTTTTCCTAAGGGCAAAACTGGCTTGTCTCTTTATCAAAGTTATTATACCCAGAAGTGAGAGCTTCTCTCTCATTGCTTTATTTCCTCCTAAATCTCATTACAGAAGGAGGGGCACTTCTTATTTTGAAATTCATGCCAGGTGGAGAAACTTGGAATAAGAAATAGTTTTATTTTCTAACCCAAAAAGTCTGCGCTCTCTGTATTGCCTCCAAATTCTTCTAGTGCCTCTCTCTTTTCCCATACCTTATTATACTCAGCCCTAAGAAGCCAAATGACACTGTCAGTATTCTACCTGGAAATATCTCAGCCAGCTCTGCAAGTTCATTCAGCATGTTATCTATATTTCAGGTTACCACAGGCAACATTTTTATCCACTGTTCCACAACTATTTACCACATTTCACTCTTTTTCTAGCCTTCAGTATTATTTTCTCACTGCCTTTCCATCCTTCCATAACAATTTTTTGCCTGTCCTCCAGTTCTCACTAACAGCCTCTTCATTTTTCCAGCCTCTACCTATCACTTGGTTCCAAAGTCAATGCTGTTTCTTTTTAAATTTCTAGGTACCCCATCTCTGGTACCAATTTCTATGTTATTTATTGCTGTGTAACAGAGTGTTCAAAATGGAGGGACTTAAGCCAGCAGTAATTATTTTTTATCATAATACTATGGATTGGCCAGGCAGTTCTTTTTCTGATCTTGCTGGGGGTTATTCATGCAGCTATATTCAGCTGGTACCTTGGCTAAGTTGGTTGGCCTCTCTCTCCATGTGGTCTTTTATTCTCAAAAAGGCTAGATTGATCTGGACATGGCTATGGCAGTGCCATATTCCTAGGTATAGACCTAAAAGAAATGCATCCACATGTGCACCAAGAGACATGCAGAAAATATTTACATAGCATTATTCATTAAAAAATAAAAACCTGTAAATAACCCAAATATCTATCAACAGTAGAATGGATTCATAAATTGCACTGTATTTACATAATGGAAATCTATATAACAATGCAAATGAAAGAACTAGAGTTGTATACTGGAGAAATCTCATAAACACATTATTGAGCAAAAGAAGCAGACACCAAAGAATGCATACTATGTATGATTCCTTGTATATAAGTTCAAAAGCAGGCAAAACTAAACTATAATGATAATTTTTGGAAAGGAGAAAGAAGGTAGGAGGAAGTCTGAGGAAAGTTTCTGGAATGTTCTGATATTCTGTTTCTTGACTTGATTTGTTTGCTTCTTTGATAATTCACTGAACAGCACATTCATGTTTTGTGTGCTTTTTCTATATATTTTGAAAAACATTTGAACAAACCACATTAGGATATTATTTTCACCTAATTAATTGCTAAATTTTAAAAGAAGTGGCATGTAGGAAAATTGTCACTCTTAACCACTGCACAGTCCTTTGGATGACCACAAAGCAGTATCTATGTACAAAATTTTACGTGCACATACCCCTAACAAAAATTTCCTTTCTAGGAATTGGTATAGATATGCTTGTTCATTTACATAGCCAGATTTGTATTATACCATGCTTGCATATGCATGAAACTGTAAACATTTACAGAAGAAACCCTTAAGAATGGTTGCTCTGCAGAGGAGTCTGCAAATCTGAAATGCAGGGAGACATTTTTTATTGTACACCCTTGTACTATTTGAATTTTATACCATGTGCATGGATTACTTATTTGGCTTTTTCTGTTTGTTTTTACTTGCCCAAGATTGGTTGAAAGTGACACAGCCTCCTAGCCATAGCAATGAGACAGGAAGAAGAAATAAAAGGGATCCAAATTGGAAAAGTAAAATTGTCACCATATGCAGATGGCATGATACTATATATAGAAAACCCTTAAGACTCCAAACAAAAACTCCTAGAGCCAATAAATGAATTCAACAAGGTAGCAGGATACAAGATTAACATACAAAAATCTGTTGCATTTCTTTACACTAACAATGAAATACCAGAAAAGGAAAGTTTTTTAAAAATCCCTTTTAAAATCTCATCAAAAAAAAACTTAGGAATTAACCTGACCAAGGTATTGAAAAATTGCAGCTAAGAAAGCAAAGGCTTGGAGCTTTATTTCAAAACAAACAAAATGTAAGTAACCACCAACAGGCAACTTTAAGCTGCACAATCAATTCCGTTGACTTTCCAATGATTCAGATGGATTGTTAGGGAGAAAAATATCTGATCAATCATTTCTTCAGTCCTACTTTTCTCTTAAGCTCCAGTTTCAAATCTCCCACACCTTACTAGAGAGTTCTTAATGAATATGCATTCAAGATCCACATATCTATAACCAAACATATCTCTCCCCCAACTAAAAAGTAAAACAAACAAAATATGGTTCACTGTACCAACCTCCCTGCTTCTCTGCTCAGTGATCCAAATTCTACCTCACCTTACCACCTTTGGCTTAATGCAGAATTGCTTCTTTCTCTGGCCCTCCACTGAACTCACAGAGACCAAACCCTATTCATTCTTCCTTTACTTCCTACTCTTAGATGGTAGCCACTTAACTGATCCATCTCTCTATTTCTTCCCAACCCCAAATACCCTTGAACACCATCATTTTTCATGTATTAGGTACTCAATAAATATTAACTGAATAAATAATATTACTTTCTCAATCATAAACCTTTAAAACTCATTTGCACAAAGATATTTATAATTGCAAGTTATTTACTTGTCCAGAAGACTGAGCTCCTCAAAGGTAGGGCCTTTCTTATTTTTCTTTGTGTCCCCAATGCTGCCTACCACATTGGAGTTCAGTAATGTTTGTTGAATTCATGAGTGGATGAGGCCTGAGCTTCTTAAGTTGGCGTTCAAATACCCTGACAATCAGATCCAACTGACTACCTCTCTCCAGTTCAGGCAAACATTGTGGAATTGGGGAGAAACTCACTGTTTCCAGGACTGTCTAGATTTTAGTTCTAGAATGAAGTTTGCATTATCATCAGAGAAGACATCCAAACACTCTGGGATTCAGGTTCCTCTGCAAAATGAAGGACTGGTGTAGATTAGAACTTCTCAGACTAATATAGATACAAAGCACCCAAAGACCTTGACTATGTAGAATCAGATTCTAGTTCTGCATATCTACAAGCTCCCAGGGGATACTAACGCTACTGGTCCACAGACCACACTTCAGTAATTATCAAATTCTATGCTCTATGACCTATTTTTTATGTTCTAGGTATGCCTTCTGCATGACAGACAATATAACATTTCATGTACTGCTTCTCTTCCCTGGGATATTTTCTCCATTTATTTCCCCCTATATAAATCCAACTCATCTTTTCAGGCTCCTTCTCCTGGACAAAGCCTTTCCTGGCTACTCTAATGCCTGTATTCCTCAATCTTTTTTTTACTCTATTAAAATATTCATTGTTGATGCTTAGAGTTTGACCTATCATCTACAATTAGTAGTTATCATTGTATATACACAAGTACCCAATTAAATACTTCTTTTTCTTTCCTATGAGGCTTAGCACAATGCCTTATGTATAGTAAGTACTCAAATTGTTGTTGAATAAATGAATGAATGAATGAATGAATGACTCACTTCAGCATTAATACTCCAGAGAGAAATCAAATATTTTATTCTTCTATACTGTCATTTTCTAGAAGATGGGGGAAAGAGGCTATATGGAATTTCCCCAGTTTACTCAAATGAGGCAGTCCAATCTAAACAACAATTTGATCTATTCAAAAATTAATGATATTAAAATACCTAAAATGAGTTTATGTTAAAATTCAAATTTTTCTCTTCAGTATCCCAAACAATGAACTTTGCTTCTCCTGTTTTGGTCCCAATTTCCAAAACCATAATGTATTATGCATGAGAAATTTGCATTATAGAGAATAAAAGATTGGTCCTATAGAGTATGAATTGGTATTGTATCATGACTCCAATAGCCTGGTTAAACAACAACGCTTTACACCAAATATCATGTTGCCTATCAAATAATGAAGTGAACTGCCCGCTTGGTGAAAAGCAAGGGATCTTTATTATTGATATAGAGAAGTTGTTTTAAATTTTAAAGTTAAAATAAGGAAGTTCTTTGAATATTGCTTAACACTCTATTGTGGGAAAAAAAGTTAGAAGCATTCCAGAACATACCACTCTATTTTGCATTTCTATTAAACAGTTGAGTTCTTTTAACCAACTTGCAATATTTGCTTTTACAAAATAAACTTCAACTCAATTATCAATTTATCATCTTAACAAAAGAGAAGAGCTATATTGCATATTATCAAATTTTTGACCAGATAGATGTCTTGGTTGTAAATTATTAAGCTGTAAAATCTCTTGGTAAACTATGAAGCACCAGCTCCACAAATGTAAACTTATAATAATCGTTATTATGCATGAGATACAACATTTCTGCAAAGCGCTGGAAAATATGAACTGAGTACACCTATTAAAAGTACTGCATCTCTTGAAAAGGAGGTATAAAGCAAAACAAATCTTACTCTTACCAGATTTTAGTGATTTAAATAGTTTCTTTTATTTAAACTACAAAGGATTTTCATTCTTAATTTAGTTTAGCCACCTCTGATGGAAACTTCTCTTCACAAGATAAACAACAAAGTGAAAATTCTCAGAAAACAGACATTAACACTGATTTTTAATTATCTTTAATTTATTTTATTTTGTTCTCTAGCTTCTGGTAAAATATTTATGGGAGGAGGTTATGTTTAAGTTCAGGCTTTGCAAAGCATTCTGTCACCTCATAATCTGAGTTCATCAGAATGGAGCAACACAGGATATAGAATTGGTAGAGACCAGATGGGCTAAGCAGGCATGGCATTTTTATAGAATTGTTAGATCCGGAAGAACCTCGGAGATCATCTGGGCTAGTCTCCTTGTTTTGTAAGTGGGGATAGTGTGGCCCTGAGGTCACCCAGCTCGTTAGTTACAGAGTCAGGCTTGAATTATTCTCTTTTCAGTCCATGGTTCTTTCCACCTTGTTAAGTGACACATAGGAAAACTAAGAATGGTAAGAGAACCCAGACAAGGAGATCAAATAGGTGACACGGTCTCTTCTAAACTGGCTGGGAAGCCCTGCCATTTTATCCAGACCCCACTCAACTCTCAATGGTCTCCCATCCTTGGGAAACTTAAACTTCAACAAGTGACTGGAAATTACTAGGCTGTTAATTACACAAATGGAACTTCTCTAAATATGTTTTATTACTGGATGTACACATTTTTCAAAAAGGAAAACAAATGTTAACTTTGCCCCACAAATCCTCACTTGTGTGCCCTTCTTTTTCATCATATGTACTTTCTGATATTTATCAAATGCTTACTTTGGGTCAGCCAGTGTACTAACTGCTTCAACTACACTACTTCGTTCACTCAAAACAACCCTATAAAGTAGAT
Organism: Camelus bactrianus; assembly: GCF_048773025.1. Classification (NCBI taxonomy): domain Eukaryota; kingdom Metazoa; phylum Chordata; class Mammalia; order Artiodactyla; family Camelidae; genus Camelus; species Camelus bactrianus. The sequence goes on along the minus strand of NC_133550.1, from coordinate 34,643,954 downwards.
ACTATTATTCTCCCAGATTTTAAAGGCAATGAAATTGAAGCTTTGACCGGTTAAGCTACCCAAGGTGCATAGCTAGGAAGTGGCAGAGCTAAGACTGGATCCCAAGCTGTTTGACATTAGAACCAGATTTCTTAAGCACTATTGCTGTATTCTGCTTCTTGGAAAGAAACCAGCCTACCCCAAATAAGAAACTTTATTATTTTTAAAAATTACATATATAATATTTCATATATGTATGAAAATTGAAAATATTTACATTTTATTTTCTAAATGGTGTGTCTTTCTTTTTCTTTTATTTGGGATAGATAGTAATAGTCAATATGAGAAAGTTCAGACTAAGTTATAAGTCATTTTGAATTTAAATTTTATTTTTTGCAATGCATACAGTTCTTTAAATGGTGTATGTATATGTATATATATGTAATACATAATAACTATATATATATATATATATATGTCTGAAAAAGAAATTCAAGTAGTACAAAAGAGTTAATAATGAAAAATCTCTCAAGGGGAGGGTATAGCTCAGTGGTAGAGTGACTGCTTAGCATGCCGAGGTCCTGGGTTCAATCCCCAGTACCTCCAATAAATAAATAAATATAATTACCTCTCCTCCAAAAAACATTTTTTTAAAAGTCTGTCTCCCCAGATTTCCACACCCAGAGTCACCTTCTCAGAATTAATCATTTATAAATGGTCTAGTGTATCCTTCCAATGTCTTCTAAATATATGAACACATATATTTATATTTCCTTTATTATCAATGGTAGCATAATGTTTACATTGTCCTGTATCTTTTTACACTTAATAATATATCTTGGCGCATATTCCACATCAATACGCATAGAATTACCACATTCTTTTTAACATTGGTAAAATGTTCTATTGGGGAGGCACGGGGGAAGAAAGGAAATGAAAAGTTGGAAATTCATTAACAGTAGTAAAGAGTGTTTCCGAGATGCTATCTTCTAGATGTGACTAGATTCCTAGCCCCTCTGCAAAGCCCACAGATACGTCCTCTCAGCCTTCAAGTAATGAGGATAGATACAGGGGGACACTCTGGTGCCGTCACTCAGGGAGGTTCACATTGTGCTATCACTGCACTGCATAAAACAGCAAGGTATTCCCTTCCCCACCAGATCCCACTAAAACTTTTGTGTCAAAATAACATCCAGTTCTTGGTTTTGATGTGATACACAGGCTCTTCAAAGAGCTTGAGTGATACCATGTGACATTCAAAATTGGCTTTCTTCTCTGGTAACTAAGTAATTCCTTTGGAATAAGAGCCTTTCTAGGAAGCTTCTGAGTCCCTCACGCAAACAGACTTCTGGGAGACCCTTTCCAACTAAATTCCAAATATTCCCAGTTGGGTTTAAATCCATTTAATGAAACTATGTTCATTGGCTTAAGATGAGTCATCCCATCCCCTGCCTTCCATCCCCCAAACACACACAATGAGGCATTCTTATAGAGTCCCCTTGCCTCATGTGAACCATATTGGTATACATGGAAAAAAAAAAGGATTTTTATTAATGCAGGTCAAGATTGACATTATTGTTCCCATTTACCGCTGAGGAAAGTGAGATTAAGTGCCATAGGTGGAAAGAAGCGGATTTGGGATGTTCAAACAGAGGACTGATATTAATTGATATTAAAGTCCTCTGTCCCTTCAGATTGCCTCTCTAGGGCTGGGGAACCCCTCCATCCACAGCCTTTCCAAGCACAAACTATATTCAAACTCCTATTAAATACTCAGCTCATCATGGACAGCTGTGTCCTCTTGGGCACTACACATGTTTGCTCACTTACTCATCCATTCATTTAACAAATATTCATTGAGCCCTGGCAGTGGGCCAGCCACTGTGCTTGGCCCTGGGCCTTGCCCCAAAGGAGGCAGAACATACCACTTTAAACATGTAAACAAATAAATAAACAAAATAAGTATAGATTGTAATAAATTCTGTGGCGGAAATGGGTAGGTTGATGTGATTAAATTGAACTAACTGGGGAAAAGGGACTATTTTAGATAGAAGGGTCAAGGAAGGCCTAGAAGAAGGTGACATTTTAACTGAAGCTTAAAGGGTGAAAGAGAAGAAGAAGCCAGTCATGCAAAAACCAAAGAGTGTCCAGGCAAAGTGGACACCAGCTACTTGAGCTTTTTGGTTCACTTTGGCAAGGAATACTCTTGAACTCAAAATCTACTTCTCAGATGAAAAAGTATTCACACTGCTTTGCCAAGTACTAATACATATCTTAAGGCTAACTACTACTTGGCCAATTACTATCATTAAAAATAATACACTATGGAAGATTGAGATTTGCAGATACTAACCACTATATATAAGATAGATAAACAACAACTGTATAGCACAGGAAACTATATTCAACATCTTGGAGTAACCTATAATGAAAAAGAATATGAAAACGAATATATATATGTATATGTAGGACTGAAACATTATGCTGTACACCAGAAACTGATACAACATTGTAAACTGAGTATACTACAATTGAAAAATATACTAAGTAATAGTCTCTATTATTATATTATTTTTAAAATAAATTTACTAATATGTATTATGAGTGATGATTTCTATTTGATATTGATTGAGGCAGCGTAATAAATTCCTTTAACAGATATTTGTGCCAGATACTCCTCTGGACTCTGGTGATAAAGTAGTGAAGCAAAAAAGGTTATTTGAAATAAACACTGGATTGAGTTTGGGTTGGGGTCCTCAATGACCTCTCCCACCAGGGTAGCTTTCATGTGTTTTATATGCCATGAGAGTTTATTACAGAAACTAGTTTCACTGATTCAAGAAAGAAAAAGATTTGAAACCACCAGATCCCTGGTGGTTCACAGTACTAGATATGTGTATTATCATGGAGAAATGTTTTCTTTTTTTAGAGTTCCTTACAAGCTATATATGGACATAATGTTTGAGACAACTCAAGAACAATATGAAGTAAATTACTTTGCTTGAATGACTGGAAAAAAGTCATATTTACTATTAACACAAATATAGCATTTTCCCTCAAGGATACAGAATATTAACTAAAGTTCCTTGTCTTCTCAAAAAAAATAAAAAAATAAACCAGGGGGAGGGTATAGCTCAGTGGTAGAGCACATGCCTAGCATGCACAAGGTCCTGGGTTCAATCCCCAGTACCTCTTCTAAAAATAAACAAAAAATAAATAAATAAACCTAATTACCTCCCCCAACCAAAAAAAAAAAAAAAAATCAACTGTACTTCAATTAAAAAAAAAAAAAACCTCATATTTAATTGTTTCTGATATCTTAAATTCTATCAGAATTTTTAAAGAACAGTCTAAAATTTTAATTGACTTCTTCTCTCCTTCAAAATATCTGACAATCTTTTAAGCAATATAGGAAGGAAGAACCAAACTGGCAAGATGTGGGATGTGAAAATGGTTCTATGGGCATGAGAAAACTGCTCCTATTATGTTAGCAAGTTTCGAGTCCTTTACAAAAAGAAGAACTGGCTTGTTAATACCAGTTTGGCTTAGTCATGTAATTTTTTTAAAAGTTATTTTGCAGTTATGTATTGGCTTTTTCGCTGGCATCAACATGGGAATCAGAGTCACATGAATTGATGTTTGCACTAATTTTTTTTTTTTTTTTTTTTTTTTTTTTTGGTCCTTGTCCTCTTTGACACCTACCTAATAAGGTATACAAACGATATGGAACTCGTAGCAAAGACTCCAATCATTACAAGGGGGAAAATCGTGCCCCTTCTCTGACTTGAAGTACTTTCTTTCTTTAAATTATGTAAGACCACTATTTTACATTATTATGGTGCTTGGTATGAGGCAGTGAACTTCTTTGGTAATAAACATGCCAGGCACTCATTGTTGGCCCTTGGCAACATTGTGAAGTAAAGTTAATGTCCCTTGATCCTTCATTGTGGGTGGTCTCTTCAGCTTGGCAGCCAGGGCCTTCCATGAGCATGCTACCTCTACATACAGACTCAAGTCTGCATTCTCTGGCCAAGTCCCTCAAGTTCCAGATCTTTCTGAGCCCTTTCCCTTTCTCATCTCTCAGAGACTTCTAGCTACCATAAGACACTCACACTTGAGCATTAGAAAAAAAAAGAATGATGTTGTTCCCAAGTAAACATTTTCATTGTCATTCAGAGATTTTCTGAAGTTATGAGTAATATGGGAATTCAGGTAGCTAGAGGGGGAAATACTTCTTCAGGTGCTTTTCAAATTCCATCCCAGAGAAGGTCATCTTTGCTAAATGGATGTAAGCCTCCTGCCCTTGTTACTCAATGAAACTTGCTTACTAATAGCTCACAAAGTTCCCCTGAGAATGATTAGTAAGCATTATTCCAAAGCTTCAGCAAAAACATTGAGGGAGAATGCCTAACACAATTGGATTTAAATTAGCAGTAGGAAAAGAAGTCACATTGCCTCATGTGCTAGCCAATATTTCTGCTAAATTGTTTTTTTTTTTTTAATTAAAAAGTGCTCACACAAACAGGGAAAAAAGAGGAATCCACACAGAAATATAGAATATGAGAGCTGGAAGGGACTTTCAATATCAGCTAGGCCAATTTACTAATCCAGAGAAAAAAACTGAGGCTACCAAGTCAAGTTACCCAAGATCATGGAGCTAGTGGTAGATCTCATTTCTCAATTACAGCCTCTCATAGCATTGCAGTCCTTTCCCTTTCATAGCATAAGACTATGCTACACTTTTGCATCTGCTTATGCTATTATTTGCTTAATGCCTGTCTCCCCCACTAGACTATTGCCATCATGATTACAGGAACCCTGTCTAATTTTGCTTGCCATTTGCCTCAACAGTCAGGCACACAGTTAGAACTCAAATATTTGTTGAATGAGTGTCAGTAAATATAGAGTCAGCTATCAATGAAGATAGAATCTACTATTTTAGTCTTTTGAATAATTGTCAAGTCATTATTCACACATTATGGGGATGTGCTGCTTAAATTAATCAATGAAATATTCTATTCTACTATAGTAAAATATAAACTTTGAAATCTCACTGGCTTAAAGCAAAAAGGCTTACTTCTTTTTTTTTTTTTTTAATGGAGGTACCAGGGATTGAACCCGGGACCTCATGCATGCTACATATGTGCTCTATAGCTGAGCTATACCCACCCCATTGGTTTACATCTTATTCATTTAAACTCTGTATGCGATAGACAGCCTATCTCCACCTTGTAGCTACTCCATCTGGAACATGCAGCCTCCAAGGTCACTTTGGCAGGGGAGGAGCAAGATAGGGGGCAGCACACCAGCTTGTAAGGGCCTCAGCCCAGAGTGGCACATGGCACTTCCCCCTATAGTCCTGTGGCCAGAATTGATCATATGGCCCCATCCCAATGGCAAAAGAAGTTGAGAAAGTTTTAGGGAGAACCAGCTGTCTCTCCTTGCCATTGTATGGGTTAATTATAATAATAAAAATCACTAGTTTTTATTGAGCACTTACTTTTGCCAGGCTAAGACCTAAGTACTTTATTACATTCACTGCTTCATTGAATCCTCATTAAAGATAAATGAACTGCAGACACTCTCATTACAGTTTCCAAATGAGAAAACCAAGGGATGACTTAATTTGCTCAAGGTCACAATTGCTAAGTGAGATCAGGGATTTGACCCACTGTGTCAAGCACTAAAGCCTGTGCTCTTAGCCACTCTCACTTAATCCCACCTCTGTGATTCATCAGAGCAAGATTTTTAAAAACAGATTAGTTTTTAATAATACAAATAGAGGAGAAGAAAGAATTACAAAAACCATCTGTGTGATTATAAGGAACCTCAACTTAGCTACTCAGTTCAAGAAGCATCTATTGTTAATGTTACCAATAGTGGAGAAAACTGAGATCACGTGCATCCTGATGGGACACACTTAGGACACGTGTGTAGCATTTCTGCCCAAAGCACGTGCTTTGAATCTAATTGTGAGGAAACAGAATTGAGTGACAGTCTATAAAACAAGTGGCCTTCAAAAATGTCAATGTTATGAAGGACAAAAAAAGGCCAAAGAACTCCTCCAGATTTAAAGGGAAACCTCACTAAAATGGAGTCAGGAGACCAGGAGCAGGAGGTCTCACTCAGGTACCACTCCATGTCAATACAAATCCCAACAGGAAGAGACACACCTTGCATCTCCAGCAGGAAGTGACACATCTTCGCTACCACTAGCAGAAAGATTTTCTCCTTTCCTGGCAAGAGCTCAGCCAATGAGAGACAGTCACAACTGAGCCAGTGAAAGGGCACTACACTTCAGACTCCCAGTTTCCTCCAGTGAACATTTTGTTTATAACAGCCCCTCTCAACTTCCCCATCCCCTCTATAAGAGTTTCCTCTTCTTTTCTTTACCTAACTTGCATGTGGTTTGCCACAGTTGCCTGTCCCCAATTGTAATTCTTTCTCCACCTGAGTAAACCCATTTTACTGGTAAAAGAAATGACTATTTTATTGTTTAAGGTTAACCAGGAACTAAAGAGAACAACCACAAAGTGCAATGTGTGGTCTTGAATTGGATCCTGGAAGAGGGGGTCAAAATTGCTAAAAAGACCTTTTGGGGTCAATTGGTAAAATTCAAATATAAACAATATATTAGGTGAATATTATAACAATAATAAATTACCCAAATTTGACAATTACACCGTGGCTATTGAAAAGGATAAAAAATCAGCTTTCCACCTGTGTGCTTCCCTGTGAGTCTCCTTTCCTTCTCACTACTTCATTTCTGACACTTCTGGTCACCAAGAGATTTTTTTCCCACACCAAGCAATTCTATGTGACACCAGCTGAGTGTCCAGCAATTTAACTCAATTCTGAAGTTATTTACCTGGAGAAAGCATCAAATTCCACAGGATAAGGGCTCAGTCCCACAAGACCGCCGCCCACTCCATGACCCAACATACTCACTTTAGACACCAGTTGCAAATCCTGATTATCACAAGTGCTTCTGACCAATTGGCTATAGGTGGGGAGGTCTAATAACCCCCTCCTTGGGTTTAATTAATTTGCTAGAGTGGCTCACAGAACTCAGGAAAACACGTTTACTAGTTTATTAAAGGATATGATTTTTTAATTTTTAGTTTTATTTTTATGTTATTTATTTATTTTTTAGGAGGGAGGTAGTTAGGTTTGTTTGTTTGTTTGTTTGTTTATATTTAGAGGAGGTACTGAGGATTGAACCCAGGACCTTGTATATGCTAAGCATGTGCTTTACCACTTGAGCCAACCCCCCGCACCCCCATTAAAGGATATGATAATGGATACAGATGGACAGCCAAATGAAGAGCATAAACAAGGTCTGGGAGGATCCTGAGCCCAGGAACTTCTGGCCCAATGGAGTTAGGGTGTGTCACCCTCCTAGTGTAGATGTGTTCACCAACCAGGAAGCTCACCAAACCCCATACTACTGGGTTTTTGCGGAGGCTTCCTCGAGTAGGCATGATCAAATATTAACTTCATTTCTAACTCCTCTCCTATCCCTGAGGATGGAGGGTGGGGCTGAAAATTCCAGGCTTCTAATAGTGGCTTAGTCTTTCTGGTGACCAGCTCCCATCCAGTAGCCATTCAAGAGCCCACCCGGTGTCACCTCAATAAAACAAAAAAGATATGCCTTGTGTCTTGTCACTTAGGAATTTACAAAGGTTTCAGGGGCTCTGTGTCAGGAATTGGGGGCAGAGATCAACAGATGTTTTCTGTTGTCTCAGTTTTTTAAGAGAATGTCTGGTTTTAGGACATATATATTGAACTATTTAAACATAAAGGAGCATGATGTCTGTTGGTTCATTAAAAATGTATGTATAAGTAAAATGTAGATATCAAGATAAGCAAATGATTAACAATTGCTGAATCTGTACTATTCATGCAACTCTTTAAAGTTTGAAATTATTTTAAAATAGAAAGTTTTTTAAATGAAGCATTTATTGGTTGGTGCCAGGCACGGCTCTAGACAAAGGAAAGTATTTTTTTTGGTAAGGATATGTACAAAATATTACCAATATAATTCATTGTTGATGAGACTGACTGGCAGAATGCAAGGTTTGCCTTTCTTTACCATAAAGGCTTTTGATTTACTAGGTTTGGTTTTCATAGGAAAGATATGGTTTCTCCCTCCTTGGAAATTTTGAAGGAGGGAGAAAAAATGAAGTTTCTGAGTAGGGTAGTTAGACAGAGATACAAATTTTATGACTGTTAGCCTTATGGTAATATAAAACTTGAGAAGAAATGGAAATCCCACTTGAAACAAAGGCATTCTGGCAATAGAAATCTAAGGCTCTGGAGCGGTTGAGAATTAGAAAAAAACGCCCCTTCCATTCAAATCCGTTCTGCCTCAAAGCATTAGCACTAAGTAAATGACTCAACAAAGACTGCAGATGCTGGTGGCTTCTCATTCTCCCCTAAAGCGTGGGAGCATGTAAGCCGCCTGATAAAACCTATGAAAACAAACAAACAATAGCATTTCCAAAGCTCCTTTTAACCAAGATCACAAGTTTCTGAGTCACTAAGAATCACTTCTAAGGACATTTCCATAGAAGACCTTTGACTGGGAGAGTGAATTTGTGTTTGAAAGGGACACAAATGGGTTATAAATCAGAATATTGCAAAAGCAGAGATTAGCTGTGAGAAAACAAAATCACTTACATACTAGGAAAAATACTAATTGGAGCAGAAGCATTTTCCATTCCCCATGGATTTATTGTATCCAGCTAGCCATCATCAATTTTGAAAGAGGATTAAAAGCTAACTTTCAAATTTCTCTTCTTCTGTTGGCATGCGTATGACTAATACAAGAAATAAGGAATAAATAATTTCATATAGGCAAGGTGTTCAGAACAATGGCAGTCACATAATACATTCCCAACTAATGATAGCTTATTTTTTAAAAGAGATAAAAATACTAGTTGAGCAGTGTTGAGATTGAGTAGTTCCATTTAAAATTGTCTGGGAACAAGCCCATTGCAAAGTGTCCTAGGGACCAAGAACTTCATCCAAAGCTGGAGAAATTCTGCCCTAGAGAGTCATGAACTTGGGAGTATGGCAGCCCTTGGCTCAAATCAATCTAACTAGAGGCAATTTTAATGCTTTGGCTCTCAAATCTGACCCTTCCGATTTTACCGGGGGAACCTAGATCTTCAGACATAAAACACAACTGGCTCTTTTGACATTTGCCCAGGATAGAACAAAGGTGAAGAAGGTCAACTCCAGAAGGACAATGTTTGGGTTTGGCCCCACCACTTCCCAGATTCATGGCCTTGAGAATCTGTGCCTTGATATCCTTCATTGCATAATGGAGTTAATGACAGTATTCAACAGAGGGTGAGGTTATTGGAAGAATTAAATGAGCTAAACACATGGAAAGTGCTTAGAACAGTGTCCATCTAGAACATTACAGGTCATCAACAAATTCTAACAAGCATTGTTATAGCTTACTTCTGCAGTGGCAATAAATGCTTACGTTTTGTCCCGGACTGTTTTAACTCTTCAGTTTTAAAACTTAAAATCCCACATCCTTGTAAACTGACTGTACTTCAATTAAAATAAAATAAAATAATAAAATAATTTTCAAAAAAATCCTGGGAAACCCTTCAGAGGCCCAAGTAAACAGGACAGCTGGTCACCCTATGTACGCCAGACTAGCTTTACCAATTAACTTTGGAAGGACTACTACAAAAATCATGTTCTATGTTAGCAGTCTGTTGGTTCAAGATAGTTCTGAAGAGCATGTTGTAAGACTGCCTTTCCAATGTCCCTCCTCTCTGTGGCTTTTCCTGATTCATTCCAGGCCCCTCACCCCACTTCCATGCTTAACTAAGCTCCTCAAACTCTTTTCCATGTCTATTTCTCATGCATAAGTATCTGGGCGACTTCCTCATCACCTCCCCTTGAGACTATTAAGGCCCAAGGGCCAGAAGTGTTGTCCTGTTTCTGCACATGCTCAGTCAAAACTGGTGGGTTGAATGGAATTTTGCTTTCCTGGATTTGAATGGGAGGGTCAGGATTAATTTGCCTCTGCATGGTGTATCTGTAAAGGTGAGGCTTTTTCTCCAGTAGTTAGTGCTACATGACCTTGGCCAAGTTACTTAACCCCTCTGTACTATATAATAAATAATCTCAGTGATGTTGTCATTTTACTATTACTAATATTAGGCATAGAAAAAATTGAATTTGGAAAATGGCAGAGCTGGAACTTCAACCCAAGGAATCTGTCTTCAACTTTAAGAGTCTGAGCCCTCAAACCGTTTTTCTTGATTTCTTAAATTGAGAAAAAAGAAAGCAAAGACAGATGACAAGACATACAGGAGGAAATATAATACATATATGAGTTTGCCTCAAAGAATGAGTGAAGATACCCGAAAGCAAGGTCAATTTACAGATTCAATGTTGATTCTAGATTTTACTGCATTTGTTTTCTGAAAATCTTGATCATTTTTAAAGTGTAATAAAAATGGGGAAGGTATCACTTCTTTAATAGTTTCCTGTGTAAGGGAAGCAAAAATTCAATTCAGAGACCTGCTTTTCCCACCCGCTACCAGATATTCATAAAGACATATTAAATAAGATTTGATTTTCTACCAAAACCAAATTGGGAATTGTAGAGACAGGACAAAAGAAAAAAATTCTTTGAGACTGTTCTTTCTATCATAATTTTTTAAATATCCCAGTATATACTTATTTTCATGCTGAGTTAAGTATGTCTTTAGTATAATTAATCATTTCTTTTCCTTGTGTAGCTTTTTGTAATTAATTTGAACAATATGTGTCTCTAGGTTTCGAGTAAACAAATATAGTCTACTTCATTTACTGACAGCAATAAAGTACTCACTGATAATGTTCCTAAGAAAATGGAACAGTAAATATGATTTCAACACATTAGTTAAAAACAAAAGAAAACAAACAAACAAAACAGCAAGGGGAAAAAACCCACATCCTACTTGCACACCCTACATTCTTCTAACAGGTATGACGCTGGTTTGTTTGCTAGTATTAGCTTCTTTTTTCACAAATGTACTTCGTTTGTAGAAGCCCTTCTCTTTGTGTTACCACAGTAATTTGTGTTTTTCAAAGAACTGGCCTGTTTCCATGTAAATTTTAAATTATCAACACAGAGTTGTTCATTATATCTTGATTGCTATTGGTTTTAGAAATCAGCTTTATCAAAGTATAGTTTACATAGTAAAATTCACCATTTTTAAGTGCACGATGAGTTTTGACAAGTGTATACAGTTATGTAACCATCACCATAATCACAATTTACAACATTTCCACCCCTCCCCCAAAATTTTCCTTGTACTCCTTTGCAGCTAATCCCTTCTCCCAGTTCTCAACCCTAGACAACTATTGATCTGCTCTCTGACACCATTGTTTCACCTGTTCTGGATTTTCATATAAATTGAATCTTACAGTATGTAGTCTTTTGTGTCTGGATTCTTTCACTTAACATAACACTTTTGAGATTTATCCATGTTGAATGGGTGTGTATCAATAATTTGTTCCTTTTTCTCCTGAGTAAAATTGTATGGCTATATGACAATTTGTTTATTCATTCATGAGTTGATAGAAGTTTGGGTTATTTCCAATTTAAGGCTATTATGAATAAAGCTGGAATGATCATTTTCATACAAGTGTTTGTGTGAACATGTTATTTGTTTTCATTTCTCTTGGGCAGATATCTAGGAGTAGAATGGCTGGGTCATAATGGTAGGTATGCATATTCAACTTTATAAAAAATTAACAGACTATTTTCCAAATGGCTATACCATTTTATATTTCCATCAGCAATGTAGGAAAGTTCTAATTGCTTCAGATCCTTGCTAACACTTGGTAATTATCAATCTGTTTAATTATAGCCATTCTGGTGTATGTGTAGATATAGCTCATTGTGGTTTTTAATTTGCATTTCCTTAATGATATTAAGCATCTTTTCAGGTGTTTATCATATATATATATTTTTTTTTTTAGTGAGATATTTGTTCAAATATTTTGTCCCCTTTTTAAACTTGAGTTTTAGTCTTATTGAGTTCTAGAGGTTTTTGTTTTTTTTGTTTTTTTTGTTTTTTTTTTTTTTTATGGACCAAAGTCCTTTATCAGAAATAAGTTTTTCGTAAGTCGCAGTTTGCGGCTTGGCTTTAATTTTCTTCACAGGACTGTTTGAAGGGCCAAGGTTTAAATTTTGATAAAGTTTAACTTATCAGTTCTTATTCATTTAGGCTTTGTGTGTTTTGTGTTCTATTTTAGAAATTTTAGCTTAGCACAAAAGCATAAAATTTTTATCTTATGCTTTCTTCTTGAAGTTTTATAGTTTTACTGCTACTATAAATCTTTGAATCATTTCAAGTAAAATTTTATATGTTATAAGGTAAACATCAGAGTTCATTTTTTCCCCCATCTAGATATCAAATTATTCCAGCTTTATTTTTTTTTAAAACAATCAACATACACATGTAAATCTATTTTTGGACTCTATTCTGTTCCATTGATTTATATGTCTATTCTTATGCCAATATCACACTATGATATTGATTACTATAGCTTTATGCTAAGTCTCCAACATTGTTCTTTCTTCTTTTGAAAAATTGTTTTCATTTAGATTTTTTGGACTTTTATATAAATTTTATAATAAGTTTATCAATTTCTACAGATCATGTGCTGACATTTTGATTAACATTGTCTAGAATCTATGATAAAATTTGAGAGGATTTTACATCTTAACATTGAGTCTTCTAACCCATAACTATTGTATAACTCTCCACTGATTTGGGTTCTCTTTAATTTCTCTCAACAATACTTTCAGTATTCAAGTCTTACACATTTATCCCTAAGTATTTTATGTTTTTAAAATGCTATTTTACAATGGGATCCAATTAAACTTGTAAGCTTTTGCACAGCAAAGGAAACCATCAACAAAACAAAAAGGCAACCTACAGAATGAGAGAAAATATTTGCAAATGATGCAACAGACAGGGTTTAATTTCCAGAATATACAAACAGCTCATACAACTCAATAACAACAACAAAAAATAACCCAACCAAAAATGGGCAGGAGATCTAAACAGACATTTGTCCAGCGAAGACATACAAATGTCCAATAGGCACATGAAAGATGCTCAATATGCTAATTATCAGAGAAATGCAAATCAAAACTACAATGAGGTATCACCTCACACTGGTAAGAATGGCTATCAGTAAAAAGTCCACAAAAGATAAATGCTGGAGAAGGTGTGGAGAAAAGGAACTCTTCCACACTCTTGGTGGAAATGTAATTTGGTGCAGCCACTGTGGAAAAAAAAGTATAGAGATTCCTTTAAAAACTAAAAACAGAGTTACCATATTATCCAGCAATTCTACTCCTGGGCATATATCCTAAGAAAACTCTAATTTGAAAAGATACATGCACCTCAGTGTTCATAGCAGCATTATTTACAATAGTCAAGATATGGAAAAAACCTAAATGTCCATCGACAGATAATTGGGTAAAGAAGTTGTGATACGTATATACACATATACACAATGGAATAATACTCAGCCATAAAAAAGAATGAAATAATGCCATTTGCAGCAACATGGATGGACCTAGAGATTATCATACTAAGTGAAGTAAGTCAGACAGAGAAAGACAAATATTATATGATATCATTTATGTGTGAAGTCTAAAAAAATGACACAAATGAACTTATTTACAAAGCAGAGATAGACTCACAGACATAGAAAACAAACTTACGGTTTCCAGGGGGGAAAGGAGTGGGGGAGGGATAAATTAGGAGTTTGAGATTAGTAGATGCAAACTACTATATATAAAAGAGATTTAAAAAAAAGATAAACAACAAGGTCCTACTATATTTAATATCTTGTAATAAACCATAATGGAAAGACTCTGAAAAAGAATATATGTATATATACATATATAACTGAATCACAATGCTGTACACTAGAAACTAACACAACATTGTAAATCAACTATACTTCAATTTTTAAAATGCTATTATGAATAATACTGTTTTTAAATTTTAATGTCCAACTATTTCTTGATACAGTTGATTTTTGTATAGAATCTTATATTCTGCAAACTTGCGAAATTTATTTACTAGTACTAGCAGCTTTTTTGGTGGATTTCTTAGGATTGTATAAATAGCTAATTATATCATCTTCAAATTAAAAACAATTTTACTTCTTCCTTTTCAGGCTGTATACTTTTCATTCTTCTTTCTTGCCTTATTACCTTGGTTAGGACCTCCAGTACAGTATTAAATAGAGCTATACACTGGAAATGGGTACATTTTATTGAATGTAAATTATTATATATGTTAAAGTAACTAAACAAGGAGACTATTATACTGAGGTGGCTCTAATGACTTGGTAGCTTACATAAGCAAACCAAAACCTAAGCCAGAATACATTGAGAATGCGCTTATATCCCAGAAGTTAAGATTTAAGACCGACCAATCACGAACAGCCAACTAGGTCTTCCCAAATAAAGCAACTGCTTAAGTTATAACCAGATAATTTCCTTGCTTTGCTTTATTGTCTGCTCTACAAGAACCTTTCTTCTAGCTTCTGTCAGCAGAGTGCTCCTATTTTGTAACCAGTTTTGGTTTGGTGTTGCCTGATTCAAATTGATATTTGCTCAAATAAATTCTTGTAAATTTTGATGTGCTTCAGTTTATCTTTTAATGTTTCTTAATAACACTAATTTTTTAATTGAACTGAATGGAATACAAAAGTAAAAAGTTAAACAGGCCCTTTTTTGGTGTGATGGGCATTGAATCATAGGTGCAAAAGAATTGGATTGAGCTGAAAAAATAATAAAAGAAATGGAAACAATGATAGCCAAAATTAAGAAAGAAGTTATTGGGAAGTGTGAAAATGACTGAAAAAAATAAAAGCGAAAATACTGAAGGTTTTCAAAAGTATAATGGTGGAACAGGAAGCATAATGTGAAAAATATTAAGGTAATATTTAACTTGTGAAAAACTTTAGGAAATGTATGAAGAAGCTCTCTGTAATGGGGATAGAGCAATAAATAAGGAGAAATTATTTTAAAAATGGTTAAAAAACCAATTTCTTATTCATACAGGTCAGTTATTATGGTTTTAGAAACTTGTCAATATCTTCTTGGTTTTTTTTTAAATATTGTTTCTACAATTTAATCTCTAAGTGTGTATCTCCCAATATTTAGCTTAATGTATAAAGTAAATTCTGACTTTTGGTTTCTAAACCACACTGGCACATGACTCCCCCAACCCCTTTCTGGTAATATATTTCTAGTCTACAACATGTGGAAGCAAAAATAAATAGAACTTCCTTGAACTATGAACTAAGACCAATAGCAATCCTAGTTGCTATATTACAGGTCCCAACTTCTAATTACTTAACAATACATTTTCTTTTTTATGTTTAATAAACCAGGTTTTGCTGTATAGAGACAGAAATAAAAGGGCAAATAAGCCCTTTCTTGCTTTTCCTTTTTATAACTCTAAAAACACCTGATAATCATTTGCTTTTTTTAATCAGTTACTCAGTTTTCAAAAGTAAAAAAAAAAAAATCGTTTAAAGATAAAATTGCTTGCCAAGTGTATTTTCTTCTCATTTTCTCCTAATTATCAAAAAAACCACAACTTTTTGAAGCCCCATTTAAATCACCCCTATTTCCTTCTCTGTGACATTATACCAAGTGAAGAGGGAGAAAACCAACACTTGTTCAATATGAGAAAACAAACCAATAGGTAACCATTATTCAAATCCCCATAGCTAGGACACAGTGAAGGATTTCCCAAGCTCATGCTCACACGCTACTCTCTGCTGCTTCACAAGGCTTTCAGTGTTTAACCTTTCTAATTCATTTTCAATTCTACTGACCCTCAGACTTTTTCTGCTAGATTTTAACCTCTGTCAACTTAACTTTTTTTTTTCTTCTTTTAATGGAGGTACTGGGGATTGAACCCAGGACCTCATGCATGCTAAGCAGGCACTCTATTGCTGAGCTGCACCCACCTAAACTCTTTAAAAGAGCTAAGCTCTTCTAGAATCTGAACACTAGACTTGGGAATAGAGTTAATTCTGTTAAAAAATATAACTTTTAAAGGCCACAAACAGCCAGTTTTTAAAGGTAGACTTAAAGGTTTTCGTTTTTCTTTTGTTTCGTCAACATCTAAGAGGGTTTATTCTATTAAGACTAAGTGTGAATGAAATATTTGTACCTGTTTCCACAGTAACTTTTATTCCTAATTGTGAAAAATGTCTTCATTTTTCAGGTCAGGTAAGGAAACTATATTAAACATGTTATATGATAAAATGCCAGCCTATAATTTAAAAGAGGTTATAAAATAGAGAAGACATAAATATATGTATTGAGTTCTTATTTGGAGTTATTGCATGATTCAGTTCTTGAATTTCTATTTGATTTTTCTTCAAATCTGTCTTGCCCACAACCTCTCCTATTAACAAAAATAATAATTTCCGATTCTCTGCTGAGATTTTCAATCTTGTGCTTTATCTCCTTAAACACTATCAAATATAATTATTTTAAAGCCTGTGGCTGACAACCCCAATGTCAGAACTCTGGCATGACTAAGTCTATTTTCTGTTGTTACTACTGGTTCTCCTTCAAGTAGCCTAATCTCTTTATGTGCCTAATGATTTTGCTGGTAAGCATTGTATTTGAAACATAGAAGTAACCTGAGGCCATGGTGTTATCTTCTACCCAAAAGTGCCTCAGAGCATTAGCAACTGGGATTTCCTAAATCCAATTTCAAGGATTAAAACGATAGCCTCAAAACCAGGCTAAAATTCCTAGCAGGGCAATTCTACTTCTCGCTTTGACTTGATCCTAGTGAAGGGGCTTGCAAGTTCCCAACCCAAAACTAGAGGGAAAATTTAGATGCTCCCCCTGCCAAGAGCAAGCCACTCTGGATGTTTAATGGCATCAGAAGAGATAGAAACAAGTGGGCATCCTGAGTAGGCGCCCGATTTTGTACATACTCAATCGATGTCCCTGAAATAGTAATTTGACATTTAAAGTACTGAAAAGTGAGTTCTGAGTACAGGAAAGGTGGAATAAAGATCACTTCTTCAGTGTCCTCAAGCAACCAATATAATCCTGAAATTAATTGGAACTCTCCCTCCGAAGAAATTCTGGGTCCCAACCTGTCTTTCACTGGCTGCTGAGTGGTTCACTTCCTCACGCGTTCCAGTCTTTACACAAACGCTGCCATCTTAATGTGGCATGGCTGATGACCCTATTTAAAAGGGGAACCTCTCCCTTTCCTGTTTCTCCTTACCCTACTTAGCTTTCTTTTTTTTCATAAACTACTCATTGTCCACTGTGCTGTGTAATTTACTTTATTGATCATGCCCATACTTATTATGTCTCCCCTGAAGAAATGCTGCAAAGACAGGAATCTTTGCTTTGTCCACTGATAAATCCTAGCATCCAGAATAGCATCTATTTGAAGCAGCCACTCTGAGACCTTCATGGATACAACAGGGAGTGTCTCAGAGGTCTCACCTCTCACTTCTAACCCACTGTTTATCAAACATTTTTTCCCAACTACTTACAGCCCTGTCCTTGAGGACCAACAGCTTCTGGGAGGAACAACTCTCAGAAATAAACACAATCTGAAACACACTAGGTGTTTACTAGCAAGTGTGCAAAGAAAATGTGTCTACATTTGAGTAGAATTTCTACACAGATATTTTTCAGTGATTGGAATGCAGGAAAGGGCAGACATTTCAGACACACCTGAAGTCTTTTTACTCATGAAGTTTCTTGTTAAAGAATCACTGAGGTGCATGATTTCTATACACACTGCTCCACATTTACAAAGCCAACAGCGCATCCAAGTATCTGGTGACCTGTACTCACGTGACATGTTTGGGGAACAGGAGGTAAATAAAGGATCTTGCTGAAAACCAGCCAATCGAACAAACAAGAAACCCAAACCATTTCCTGTACCTCTGTACGTTTGTGGTAATATTTCAGATTTAGAAATCGTAGGTTGTTGTTCCTGGATCCTGCCTGTCTGACCCACCCTTAGTTTGGCCATACACCTCACAATAAGGATGGTCTTAGAGATTTCTAATGTATTCTAAACCTCATGGGCTACCACACCCTGCATCTGTCTCCACAATAGAGATGATTTTGCCCAGAAGCGGATTACCTCTCCTTCAGAATACTTCTGGATAGTTCTAGATTAGGCTTGTTCCTTGAGTAACAGCCCTCCCTACTGAATGAGTCATTCTCTTTTTGGATAGTCCTCGCTCATCTCTTTCAGGAGACTTTGAGTTTGGTTTTACTCTTCTTGCTATTTCATCCAATGGGGACAACACCATCTTTCCCCTTTCTAAGTTCCTGGAGACTCTCACTTGGACCTCTCCTGATAGCGATCCTCTCAAACCCATGCACAGTAGCACCCAGTACTGTAAATCTGACAACTGAATCTTAACTTACTCTTTTACAGAAACCATGGGAATTCACACCATGAATGCACAAGGAAAATAATCGAGCTCTTTGGTTTCTCATCAAACAAAATAAGATGACTTACCAAATATATTTAAAAACAGGTGGGTCTGCTTTTCTATTTTTCCAAAGTAGCATGCCAAGAAACACGAATCTAGAGAGTTCATATGTGACCTACAGTGTTATCTGATGGCAAAATTATTCCCATTTGAGTGGAAGGCTTCAAACAAGAAATAACATTAGGAAATGATTGGAGGCCAAGATGAGGACAGAACTGGTTTTCTAAACAACATACATCTTTATTATTGTTATATTTCTTTATTTCTGTGATAAATTTACATAATTATATTTAAATAATGCAGGAATTTTAATGGAATGAAAAGTGTAATTTTATAACACTAGAGTTTATATAATTAGAGTTTTCATTGTGGAAAGTAAAATTGTTTCCTTAGAGTTTTCTGTTTTGGAATGCCACTTGCTTTGTTAGATAACCTTCTTGTAATCCCTGTTCCTTTTGTCTGTTGCTTTTTTACTATGTTATTTGAAACACATAAAGGATATGTATGTTTTCATTTAAATGAAATGAACACCTGTAAACCCATCTCTTAAACCAAAAATTAAAACATTTTATTTATTTGTTTATTTTTATTAAAGTACAATTACAATGTGTCAATTTCTGGTGTACAGCACAATGTCCCAGTCTTGTATGTACATACATATATTTTTTTCCATATAAAACATTTAAAATAAATTATGTGCTACTCCTTAGACCATCTCCCTGCTTCCCAAGAGTATTCACTGCCCAGTACTTTGTGTTTATTATTCACTTGGTTTGCACACATACACACACCATAGAAAGATAGATAGATGGATAGAAAGAAAAGCTGATTAAAAATACATTGTTTAATTGTTCATTTTTGAACCCTATAAAAATCCTGCCATATTTTAAGTGATTTTCTGAGTTGTACTTTTTCCACTGAACTTTGTGTTCAAGATTCTTCCAGGTTACTGCATTTAGCTGTAGTTTATTCATTTTCACTCTTCCATTACTTGAACATACTACAACCGATTTATTCATTCTCTTCTCAGTGTGTGTATATGTATATGTATGTATCTATGCATTTATCTAGCCTTATGTGTGTATGTACATAACACATATATATAGATACAGGGAGAGAGAGGGAGGAGTTGTTTGCAGATCTTTTCCATTATGGCTGCTAACATCACCTGTCCACATATATCCTGGCATTCATGTACAAACGTATCTCTTGTGTGTACTCCTGAGAATGGATTTGTGGGCTGAGCTTTACTGATAAGTAGTTATTTTCCTAAATGGTTGTCCCAATTTTGACTTCTACGAGTAATGTGAAGAATTGCCACTGATTCACATCTCCATTTAGTTGGTATTGTCAGACTTACTAATTTTTGTTAATCTCAACCACAGCATTAAAAGCAGAGGCAAACCAACAGATAAACAAGATTATACTGTATAGCACAGGGAAATATATACAAGATCTTGTGGTAGCTCACAGCAAAAAAAGAATGCGACAGTGGATGTATGTATGTTCATGTATAACTGAAAAATTGTGCTCTACAGTGGAATTTGACACAACATTGTAAAATGACTATTACTCAGTAAAATAAAGTTAAAAAAAAAAAACAGAGGCAAACCTTCTGTCAAAGTTAATGGGTTTGTTGTTTCCAAATGGAAAGTTCTGCAACATCCGGCCATGAGAAATTGATTGTCCATATGGCAACTCCTGATTATTCCCACTTCACCAGTTTGGAAGCAGTGTCATAGTTCCTGCTACTCTTCCCTGTGGTAATTAAGCTTATTTATTTATTTATTATTAGTTTTTTTATTTTATTTTATTTTATTTTATTTTATTTTATTTTATTTTATTTTAATGGAGGTACTGGGGATTGAACCCAGGACCTCATGCATGCTAAGCATGTGCTCTACCACTTAGCTCTACCCTCCCTCCCCCCAGTTTCTCTTATTGGCAGCCATCTTATTTGGTATACAGCATAACGTAAACCATTTAATACTTCAAAGTGATCTCAGCTATATCCATTCAGGGCATTAGACTCTCATGAGATTTTGTTAACACATGCACTTTTTTTCTTCCTTTATTTTCAAATAGATTCTTTTTTAAAAACCCACAATAAAAATTTGATATGGAAAAGCAGTAATGAGAATGCTTTTCTTGTGTGTGTTTTTAAAAATGTTTTTCTTAGTAAAAATCAACCTAATTTTAGAAATTAAAACTATCTAAATCTTTTTTTGTCCTCCCTTTAGCATGTTGGTATCTGCCAATGTTTTCTAGAGATGACATCTGAAAAGCTGAACTGAGAATGAGGAGATCCCAATTCTAAACCTAACACTCACTCACTGAGTGTCCTCTGATATCCTGGGCAACAGTGTCCTCACCAGCAAAATGCGGATAACATTTGCCCCACCAGCCTCATGGACTATTAATGTGAGGGTTAAATGATACAGTGCACTCATATATTCATCCAACCTCCACTGAAGTCCTATGTTGGATTATAGTGTTTTACCACCTGCTTTGAGAAAGCAAAAGACATGTGAGAATTGCTCCCCCCATCCCCCACCTCCCAGGTATATTATTTAATATATATATCTATATATTTTTTTTTTTCGGAGCTCAGAGTATCCCCTTCCCTTTCTGTCCCACTTTGCTTATCAGTTCCCTACCAGTCAACTTCTGTAAGTGTGGGCTATTGCTTCTGCATAATGAAAGACATTATTGCCTTGCTAATCAATTTTGTTAAAACATAGGAAATTGCCACTCACAAAGTGCTAGGGAAAAAAATCCCTAGCCAAAAGGACCTGGAGATGAAGCCGAATCAATGACAAGCCTGTCTTCTTAGTGAACTAGAGAGAGAAAACAGGCATGATGACCCCAGTAAGAGGAGAGAGGAGTCATTTTTCTTCCCTTTCCCAGGCCAGTGAAAGGTTTAGGTTTGGAAACTTCTGAGGCCAGAAGGGCTGAAGTGAGAGGCATGCTTGCTCTTCAGGTTCAAGATAAAGATGTATAAACATTTCACTATGGGCTAGCTCAGCTCTCCCTGCCTAGAATGCAGTCAGGTACATCAGTAGGTTGTCAGGACGTAGCTGTTTTAGGACTAGAGAGAGCATCTGTCATGGTTCTGAACACAAGACTAACAAACCACCACCCCTTCAGCACTTCCACGGAAACCAGGAGAATAAACCTGTTGTCTCCTGCATTGCTGTGGGGCTGGGTGGTTTTTCACTAGTCATGTGTCAGAGGAATTTCCTTTGTTGATATGAACACCAGTGGAAACTGTTTCAGTAATTACAGTAATACACAGAGCCTATGGAGAATATTTATGCAACCTAGTTATTGGGAAGGGGCACCAGATATGGCAAGAAAGACCTGGGTTTGAGTCCTGGCTCTGCCACTTGCCAGCTAGACTGCAGGTCCCAGGTGTGGTAAAATAGGAGCAGTTTTGGTGATGAATAGCTAAGGTAGGGTATGCTTGCTACTCTTTTCCTGTGCTATCTCAGTGAAACCTCTCAGGAGCCCTTTGACATAAAGCCATTATCCAATTTTCATTCTCATTCTCATTCTCAGTCTTACTCCATAGATAAGGAAGCAAAGTCTGGTTGAATGGTTAAAAGCCTTTGGTTGGAGTCAGGTAGAACTGGTTTGAAAACCTTCACGTCTATCACTCACTGGCTCTGTGAGCTTAAGTAAATCACTTCACTTCCCTGAGCCTCTGTTACTTCATCTGTAATGCAGGGATAATTATAAAGCAGGACCTAACATTTTCAACATTTATTAAATATTCGGACTGTCCAAAGTACATGATGAGTTCACTCAGATTTTCACAATAACTCTATGTGGTAAGTAAAATCGTTATCCACACTTTATGGAGGAAACTGGGAGGTTAAATTACTTGTCCAAGTTTACACAAATAGGTGATAGAGCCACAGCTGGAACTCAGGGATAGTAATAGTACCTCAGGGCATTAATGTGAGGGTTAAATAATCTATTATGATAACAGATGTAGAGGTAAATATATGACAAGACTAGCACTAAGGATGGGAGGAGATGTAAATGGGAACATACTGTGATAAGGCTCATATTATACATGACGTGGTTTAATAGTAACTCAAGGTAGACTTGATAAATTAAGAATGCATATTATAACCCCTGGAGAAACCACTAAAAATAAATTATAGAAGTGTATCATATCATGAAATTATAAAACATTAATAGAGGAAATATAACAAAATAATAAAATACTTCTTTAATCCAAAATAAAGCAGGGAAGGAAGAACAAAGGAGTAAAAAATAAATAGAACAGCAGGGAGGGTATAGCTCAATGGTAGAGTGCATGCTTAGCTCCTAGGTTTAATCCCCAGTACCTCCATTAAAAAATAAAACAAATAAATAAACCTAATTACCTCCCCCTTAAAAAAAAACCACAAAAATTAAAAAATAAATTAAAAGAATAAATAGAAAACAAATGGCAAGATGGTAGACTTAAGCCTAACTATATCAGTAATTACTAAATTGGACTAAACATCAAAAAGGCAGACATCATCAAACTAGGTAAAAAGCAATACCCAACTACATGCCATTTTAAAAAGACATATTTCATTTAATTTTTATCGTATACTTTATTTTTAAAATTATTATTATTATTATTTTTAATGGAGGTACTAGGGATTGAACTCAGGACCTCATGCATGCTAAGTATGAGCTTTAACAACGAGCTGAACCTACCCCCTCAAAGAGGCATACTTTAAATATAAAGTATATACACAGAAAAATTGGACATGTTGAAAGTAAAAAGAATAAAAAATCTAGTGTGGTTAATATCAAAGTAGACTTCAGGGATTACTAGAAAGGATTTCCAGAGAGAGAAACAGAAATATTCTAATGATAAAAGGCTCAATTCATCAGGAACACTTAACAGTCCTGAATGAGTATACATGTAATAAAAGAACTTCAAAATACATGAAAGCAAAAATTGACAATTAAATGGAGAAATAGACAAATCCACAATTATAGTTTGACATTCCTCTTTCTAATCTCTGTAATCTTTGTAACTGATAGAAAATGCAGAGAAAAAATCAGTAAGGATATGGAATAACATTATCAGCCAACTTGATCTAATTGACATTTATCCAACACTGCATACAATAACTGCAAAATACCATCCTTTCAAGTGCAAATAGAACAGTCATCATGATAGGCCCTATGATGGGCCACAAAACAAGTCTCAATACATTTTGAAGAATAATCTAGTGCAAGTAATTATTAAAATGAGGGAAAGTGTTAGCTCTGTCTCATAATCTATGGTTCTATGAATTCTATTCAGACATAAGAAGTTTTCTAGCACCTTCTTCCCAGTCTAGCAATATTATTATTAGGTTTTTATTAGGTTGCTTGTTAGGTTTTCCAAGATCTTACTAAGATTAAGACCCAGTTCTTTAATCTCCTGAAGAATTGAATTATTTAAATAGAAACTGCAAAGAATGAGAAGAGCACGAACTTAGTCTCCCCTTTCCTGGGCTCTGAAGCTCTCTATTCTCAGAAAATTGCAGTTTTCCACCTGAAGTTTGGCACTATATGATTTAGACTCCAGCACATCTGTTGCTTATGATTTTCTAAAAAAAAACTCAGTTGCCACTGAGGACAATGAACTTCTGCAAAAGAGAATCTGTCAATTAGAGATGTTCTCTTTAGAGCCCTAGTTACTCAGCTCAGTTCTAGAGCTAAGGGAAACTTTGTCTACCCCCAAAAAGGTGTCTGTGTGTTTGTGTTCAGTACAAATGTCTCAAGAAGCAGTACTTGGATAAGAAGGCTTTGAAAATACAATATAGCTCCTAAACTAGGTTCTGTTGGCCTTATTGGGTGGATTTGCTTGAAAATGTTGTGCTAATGGCATTTTCTTGGGGGGAAAGCTCACAGCTTTCCTTCATCAGTTTCTCAAGGAATAGGAGCCTTAACCTCTAGAATGCTAAAAGGACAGTGTATCATTTTTTTTTAAGTCACTGAAAGCATTTTCATGTCTTAGCTTTACAAAAGACTCAAAACTGCATTTCTGTTTTCTCATGTGTAATATAGAATTGTGCCCCAAACATCTATGTGCTCATTGATTTCACTCAACTTTTTTTCAGTCTGTTTATTTACATCTTGTGGAATAAAACTCCGGGGACACCAGCTGGGAAAATGCTGGCTTAGAAAATTGACTTGTTTTTCCATTCATTTCAAATACATCCCAAGCCTGTACTACTGTAAGAATCCACTGGGTCTGTGGAGACTGCCATCAGGACTGAGGACTCCGGTCTAATGGAACCTAATGTGCAGACACAGGGTTCCAGCATGACGGTTGAGAGCATGTGCATGAAGTCAGTTGGGCCCAAATCTGGACCCAGCTCAGCCCATCTCTCAGTAGCAATTGGATCTTAGAAAAAAGCCATGAAATGTCTTTGAGCCTCAGTTTAGATCCCTCATCTGTGAAATGGAGCTAAGCAGGTAATTACTATTATACTTGACTTTTTTAGATTCTTTTTGGAAAATAAAAATTTTTTTTGGCTTAATGTGTGATTCGATCTGGATCCTCCCTCCTTCCGCTCTAACTTTGCTTCTTGGCCCCCAAGTTCATTTTGCTCCAGATCACTGGCTTTCTTTTCTGTACCTTGAGTAAACCAAACTTATTTCTATCTAAGGCTCTTGGCATCTGTTATTTCCTCTACCAGGAGGTGCTTCACTGGATTGCTACTTTTCTTTTGCTCATGCTTTCTTTTCTTTTCTTTTTTAAAATTTAATTTTAAAAAAATGAATTATAGTTGATTTACAATGTTGTGTTAGTTTCACGTTTACAGCAAAGAGATTCAGATATATAAATATATTATTTTTCAGATTCCTTTCCATTATGGGTTATTACAAGATATTGAATATAGTTCCCCAAGTCCTTGTTTATCTGCTCACTCTTTCTTATCCTTGGATTTAGCTCACACACATTCCCTTAGCATTTTCGTGACCATCCACTACTGTATATACTCACTATCACCTTTCTGTTACTGTTTTCTCAGTACTTACTGTTATTTAATACTTGTCTAGTTTTCTTTAAAAAAATTTTTTCTCATCTGAACTTGTTGAAGGCTGTGGTCCCTGGACTCAGGACAGTGTCCAGCAGGGGAAAGAGCTCAGTAATATATATTTGTTGAATAAATGAACAAAATGAAATAAAGTGGTGTGAAAAGGGTGTAGACAAGGCGATGGGACATATTAAAAACTCATCAACATTAGCAGTTTGGTTTTATATACTCTTGTTATTTATGGAGTCAGATGCACTACGAGGTTGGCCTATACTCTTGTTATTTATAACATCTACATTTCAGAAGAGGAGATTCGTGTTTACATTTGCATAACAAACTTGGTCAAGAAAGTAATTGGTCTAGAACAATAGTCCCATATCAGAGGTGAGCCCAGATTCCAACAATGCAAAACAGAATTTCTCTTTCCCCACCCACAAGGTTTACCAAAAATTCTTAAGTGGTTTTCCCCCTGGCTAAATGTGACATCTATTAAAATGACAGAAGGTTACAGTTACTTAAGGGTGATGCAGACACGACCTTTGGAAGGGAAAGTTATTTCCACCTGGAGTTTACGCGGATACTGGATTGGCCTCTGATGGATAGGTAAGATAAAATGAGTAAACAGACGGATGGACTGGGAGGGATGCGTGTAGGTGGCGGGGGGGGGGGGGGGGGGTTACCCCGCAATTTCCGTCAGAGCCACCAAAAACCATCCCAAATAAACCTTCAAGCTAAGTAAGAGAACTGGACCTGCTTTGCAAATACAGCAGCTTTAACCACGTCCAATCAGATCCCACCCATATGCCTCTCCTAACCATTTTGGGGCTGTTAACTGGATCTAGGTGTAGAGAGAAGACCATAGCCTGGACTCCATTTCCTCTTCTTAAATGAATGGTGGTAAATAAGGTTAAGGCTGGAATCAAGAGCCTCAAATGCCAGGGCAAGAGCCTGCACCATTAAGATCTCTAGGGCGATCAGTAAATGACCTCATGAGTAATGTGGTTAGAGAGGAAAGAGACCAATGTGAGGAGGCCAGAGAGAAGGCTGTTAATTGTCCAGGCAAAAAAGGCAACATGGGCTCCAGAATCACAGGAGAATTAATACGAACAATTTTAAAGAAAAGAAAAAAGAAAGATGGGACAAGAGTCATACAGGTCAGAGGAGTCCAGTAGAGCTGTGCGGACCCGAGGCGCAGCAGCATGTTGCTCGAGGGTTTCAAGGGGTTTGTTCTAATGCTTTTGGCCCATAGGATACAAATATTCTGTACCTCTTCAAAATAGTAGCCCCTTGTGTCTACTGGCCATATCATGAAATAGAAATAATGAAGGCACTGTATCTTTTAAAAAAAATCCCCTTTTGTAGCACTTCCTTAAAAACAGCCACTTAATGCAACTCTGCCAGTGAGTTCTTGACAGTTCTTTCTTAACGATTCTGATGTTAATGAAACAACTTGCTAAAGGGTTGAAGTGTCTTCCTGGTAAGTGTTTAGCTTATGTTTTTCAAAATTCCTTGTAGTAACTGTTAATTTTCTTCTTTGGCCTAATGAGTGTTTCTCACTGATGGCCTATTCTGATACTAAAAATTAAGCAATTAAAGTGATCAATAATGTTTTCAAGCTTTTTCCTTCCCTTTGGGTTTGCTACTTTCAAGAGTCATGATGGTTTGGGGGATATTTTAGTCAAAGTGAGTAGTTCCATGTAAGTATCTAATTCAAAGTACTACACTCAGGTTATTTTGATATTATTTGATGATAACTCAAGTTATTTACTTTGGTACTTATGAGTTGAGGCATAATTAATTGAATGTTATTGACATGGCCTTTTAAAAATACATATACTGATAATATCCATTAGGGACCATAGCCCAAACAGTGATTTATGGATTATTTTTCTGCTAAATTGTTTAACACCTCCCACACTGGGAAGCTGGGTTTTGTTTTTTTTTTTTTCCCCTAGCTTTACTGAGATAATTGACACGTAACATTGTATAAGCTTAGACTATACAACATGAGCATTTGGCATATATCTATATTGGGAAATAATTGCCACAGTAAAATTAGTTAACATACCCATCACCTCACATTGTTACCTTTTGTTATGGTTTTTCTTCTCATATTCTCTTTTAAACGACATAGTAATTTCAAAGAATAGAATTTTGATGTTTGACATTATATTGATGTGTTATGGCTATGGTATAATAACAGCATTAGATTATATCACCTTATTGTATTATTCAGTGTTAAAGAGTAAGTTCATTGTGTTTGCAGGATAAATGCTAAAAACTTGTATAAACAGAGCTGGTTGATGTGTTTAATGAAATGATAAGGCATGTTGGACCCAACCTACGTTCTTTCTTGTTATGTGGATTTGTTTGTTTTTTGTGTAGTTTTATAGAACAAAGTTATAAAGTTAAAAAAAAATTTAATGTGGGTCAGTATGATAATTGTTATTTAAAACAAAATCTAAATGACTTACAGAGATAAAGTAGGTAACGTAAAATTATAGACTGGGGCTCTTAACCTAGGATTTTAGAATGTCTACGTGTGGGTTTCAGAAAGTACATTTTATTTGTAATGTATTTTATTTTTTTGTTTTTGTTTGTTTTTGTTTTGGGAGGAGGTAATTAGATTTATTTATTTACTTATTTTTTAATGGAGGTACTGGGTATTGAACCCAGGACCTCATGCATGTTTACCATGCACTCTACCACTGAGCTCTACCCTCCCCCTATGTAATGTAAATTCACATTTCATGAGAGAAAAGGCATATTTTTCACTAGATTCTCAGAAGTCTATATGACACCAGAAAGGTTTAAAAAAAAAAATCACACACAGACATAAAAATCACTGTTATAAATAGAGAGCCATGCTAAAGTTAAAAGAGTTTGATTTCCAGTATTTTAAAAGAATTTTGAAATACTTAAATATACTCAAATTATTTCTGTATTTTCATATAAGTTGTTTACATAATTAACTATTTAGTTATTTTAACATTTAAAAAATTTTATAATGAAAGAAAAGCAAAAATAAATCCTTGTAGGAATTTCTTTAGAAAGAAAATTTGTACTTGTCAAAGAGAATTCAGATGGTACTTTTAGTTTATATAAGGTATATCCCAGAAAATATTTTAAGGAAGGTTCTTTTAATTTAGAGGCAAATCAAATAGAGACACTATTTAATTTTGTTTTTTAAATATTAATCTTTTCCAGAAGTGCCAGTTTATTAATGAAGCATGGTAAGTCGGCATTTAAAAATCTTCTTTACTCTTCCTCTATTTTGAAAATAAAATATATAGATTAGATTAATAAGGGTATGAAATGGTTTGCAAAACAGTTCAATTTTAGATCTTGGAGACATGCTTTTGAAATTAAGAGCGTTTCATCTTTAACTAATAATGCAAATTCTGTTTGATTAAAGATATTTCCTTGATCCCTTTTTCCAAATCAGTCTCCTGCTCTACAGCTCCTTGCTAAAAATTTATAAAATGTTAAATACTATACTATAGAAAGAGTACCATGCTCTAAATATTATAGAGCAATGGATCTCAACCAGGGTTGATGTCCCCCAGGGTATATCTGGCTATGTCTGAGACATTTGTGGTTGCCACAACTGTGGGAGGGCTACTGGCATCTAGTGGGCAGAGGCCAGGGATACTGTTAAGCAACCTACAGTGCACAGGACAGGACCCCCCACAACAGAGACTTAGTCAACCTAAAATGTCAGTAGTGCTGTGGTTGAGAAACTCCTTTATATCAGGAAAATTAAGTTCAACTGGTAATTTCCTAACTCTAGAGTTTGGTCTTTGTTCCAGCAGGCTTGTGTTGAACAAGACAAGCTGGGTCAAGCATTTGAAGATGCTTTTGAAGTATTGAGGCAAAATTCAACTGGAGATCTTCAGTACTCTCCAGGTAAAGATGCCAGTCCCCTTCTTCCACTGGTACATCAAAGGTCTTATTGGTCACAGTCATACACATGTGAGAATAATGACCTGAACAGAGAAGACCATTTTTACCCAATGCGACTAGGATTAATTCTAATGAAGGCAAACAGCATCCAGGGTTATCTATCCTAAATAAAAATTTTTAGGTTTAGTATTTTATATTTTATATTTTTATTATTACTGAAGTATAATTGATTTACACCATTATAGTAGTTTCAGGTGTACAGGATAGTGATTCAGTATTTTTTCAGATTATACTCCACTATATGTTATTACAAGATAATGGGTATAATTCTCTGTGCTTTACTATATACTATATAATAACTCTGTGAGTTATCCTTGTTGCCTATCTATTTTATACATAGTAGTTTGTATCTGTTAATCCTATGCCACTAATTCATCCCTCCCTGCTCCCCTCTTGCCTTTTGGTAACCACAAGTTTGTTTTCTGTATCTGTATCTGTTTCTATTTTGCTTGTGTTATTTTTTAGATTCCACATAAGTGATATCATTACAGTACTTGTCTTTTTCTGTCTGACTTATTTCACTAAGCATAATATTTTCTAGGTACATCCATGTTGCTGTAAATGGCATTATTTCATTTTTTTGTGGCTAAGTAGTATTCATATATATATGTATATATATATACCACATCTTCTTTATCCATTCATCTGTTGATGGGCACTTGGGTTACTTCCATGTCTTGGCTATTGTAAACAGTGCTGCTGTGAACACTGGGGTGCATGTATCTTTTCGAATTAGAGTTTTGTTTTCTTAAGAGTGGAATTGCTGGGTCATATGGTAATTGTTTTTTTTGAGGAGGCTCCATACTGTTTTCCACAGTGGGTGCCCTGATTTACATTCCCACCAACAGTGAACAAGGGTTCCCTTTTCTCCATATGCTCTTCAACATTTGTTATTTGTAGACACTGACCAGTATGAGGTGACACCTCATTGTGGTTTTGATTTGCATTTCTCTAATAATTAGTGATGTTGAGCCTGTTTTCATTAGCCATCTGTATGTTTTTGGAGAAATGTCTATTTAGGTCTTCTGCCCATTTTTTGATTGGGTTGTTCTTCTTTTGATATTGACTTGTATGAGCTGTTTATATATTTAATGTTAACCCCTTATGAGTCATATCATTTGCAAATATTTTCTCCTATTCCATAGGATGTCTTTTTGTTTTGTTAATGGTTTCCTTTGCCATGCAAAAGCTTTTAAGTTTAATTAGGTCCTATTTGTTAATTTTTGCTTTTATTTCCTTTGCCTTAGGAGAGAGATCTGCTTATGTTCTTTATCCTAAATAAATTTAATGCCTCATGTATAAAAATGCAGAGAACATGAAGAATGACATTCCACAAAGGAACACTAAGACATATAATTATTATTAAGCATATCTAGTTGACATTTATTTGTCTAATGGACAGATCATTTTAAGTGTCCAGAAAGGGCTTTTTAATTATTCTGATTTACTTACAGATCCTCCACCCATCCATGGGAGTGGTTGCTCTACTCAGAAGAGTAAATATTTTTACTCTTCCTTACCCATTACCCTATAGACTATAGAAAGATAGTCTAGATGAGATGCAGATATTTTGCCTATTGAGTTTATACAGGGTATTGTGGCAGTTCCAAGTTAAAAAAGAAACCATGGGATCTCAGCCTACAAGGAGCTTGTACTCCAGTATGGGAGATACAATATGTAAAAAAGCGTCTGAAGTACCAGCATTAACATGATAAATGCCATAAAGAAATGCAAAGTGGAAACAGAACACAGGAAGGATCAATTGCATATATATGCATATACACATGTATAAGCATACACACATACATACACACACACACACACACACACACACGAATGTAAACTTTGACATTGTCAGTTTCTTTCTCTGTTTTTTAATTAGATTACAAAAATTACCTGGCTTTCATCAACCACCGTTATCATGTCAAAGGAAATTTCAACAGCTGTGGTGTGCTGCCTACAGAGGAACCCATCTATAATCGGAGAACAGTAATAGTGAGTACTTTTACCAGGAGAGCCTCCCTCAGGAAGAGGCAAATTTCCTATTTGTACCAGCCTTCCCTGGGTATATGCTAGCTGAAAGCAGCTTAAAGACAGCATTGACTAAAAAGGCTTATTCATAGCCATCTCTGGTGTGTGAATTTGACAGTCAAAATGGGGAATCATTAATGCTGTCAAGAAGGAAACTGCCCTTCATCATTGTTCTTTATCTGGCTTCATACTAGTTTGAATAATTTCTATAAAGAGGAAGTATTTTTTAGGGTTCTCACATCAATGCTTCTCCTTAGTCCATCTAGAACATTGCAGGAAAGTTATGGTTCCCCTAAAATATCCCCTGTACCAGCTTTACCTATAATCTTGTATTGACCTGCTCTACTTTCCCTCCCAAGCTCAAAGCTAGCTATGCATATTGGACCAATGCGTTTCTATTTTAGTACCCTCCTGCAAATGGAAATGTCTCCACCACCTATCTCTCTATCCATGTGTTCTTTTACATTGTTTTCTTGATGTGTCTTTTTTCAAGCAGTCTTAGTGTGGCGAGTGTAAATATGAAATGGTTTTTATTTTTTTTTCAGCCATAACCTTCCACCATGCTATGTCAAATGTCCTTTTTCTGTCCCTGTAAATTGTACTGTCGGGGTCTCTCCAACAAGACATTTCTTTAAAGAGGGAGTTTTGGTTTCAGCTTAACCTCTTTCACCTCCACTTAGGGTTACCAGGTAAAATATAGGATTCCTAATATTTTTATTTGCTAAATCTGGCAACCCTACTTCCACTTCCTAGCATACACTCTTGTGGCTGGGGACTCCTTGCCTGCTGGGCAGCCCTCTTGTGTAGGGTGTAGTAGGATGGCTTAAGTCCAGCCCCTTTCACTATGCCTGGTTAATCCGTGGAAGCCCGCATCTCCTTGCCATATGTAGTTGTAGGAGCTCCGGCTGCTTTCTCTTGTCTCCTCTCTTGGCTTTACCTTTCCTTGGCTGCCATCTTTCTCCTCTTATCTCCTCTTGCCCACATGGGCATCTAGTTCAGGAATGGAAGCCCACAGGCTCCCACCCGCCCAGAAAGACTCAGGACGTGGCAGGGGCCCAGGGGTGAGAATGACCAGGCAAAAGAGGGCATGTCCCCTGCCCACCCCACTGCTCCCATGCCCAGCTCTGTCCAACCACAGCTCCCAGGCTGCAGAGTCCCTAGGCTAAGTCTCCCCGAGTGGGCCCCGCCGGTCAGGGTGTCAGGACCCACCGCTACCCGAGGGCTGTGTCCCTGAGGAAAGACGGCTGTAGGTGGGCAGGGGCTGTCGGGCCGGGGCAGCCCTACCTTGAAGCAGGGCGACGTCAGCCGCAGGCTATGGGACGGGCTCCGGGCCTTGTGGTAGTCCAGGAGCCCGGGCAGGCTGCGCAGGGCACGGCCTGGTTGAGGTGCTGTTGGCCGGCCCGCCACCCGATCTTGTGGTGCCACACAGCCTGCCTGTCCTGCACTGGACGGAGGGGGACGCTCGTGAACAGGTGCAGGGAGGGGCCGCAGGCGAGGGCTGCCCCAACCAGGGAAGGAGAAAACCCCGCCAGACCCCAGGGACAACCGCCCAGACAGGCGGGGCCTGCACTCACGAGGGGGCCTGCACTCACGAGGGCGTCGGAGCTCCCGGAGCAGCGCAGGGGCGGGGCAGGCCGGAGGGGCCGGGTTGTCAGCATGCAGCGAGGGTTTAGGGACAAGGAGCCCCAAACTCAGGCACTGGGGGCGCTGCAGTGTGGAGTGGGTGGGAAGGGGGTACCCGAAAGGACGGAGTCGGCGCCCAGCTTCTCGCTGACCCTAATCAGGAAGGCCCGTGACTCGTTGCCCTTGGCCTACAGTCTGTGTGCGGCTTCCGAGCGAGATTTGGCTGAAGAACCATCTGCGGGGCAGGGATCCTGAGCCGTGCCCACCCAGAGTCCCAGTCCCCCCCTGACCCTCTGCTTCCTCACGCCCCCAACCCTGACCCACAGCTGCCCCCTGACGCTCACTGACCTCGAGGCCCCTTCTTTGCCCATCACTGACCCCAAATGTCCCAAGTGGCCAGTTCTGGACAGCGGGAAAGGCCCTAGTGACTCAGCAGTGGAGAAGGCCCCTCCCACCACTCTACCTGGTGTTCCGTCTGTGGGGACAGAGCCACCCCACCTTGTACCCACTTGGATCTTTCTCACTGGGCGTTTTTAGAGGGCAGGAGGGAAGCAACTTACTGTCCTTTCTCATAGGGAGAGGAGAATATAGAACTCCTCCCAAAACCTAAGATTACCCTCTATCCCTTGGCCCTCTACATAAATGGGTTTGATGCTAGTTCTGCCCTGGGAGGTAGCAGTTGAAGGTAGTGCTTTTCAAAATTTGAGAGATGCTGAAGACTCTTTGCCGTCAGCTTTTGACTTTAGCTACCAACTGGGGGCCACATGGAAAGTCCCACTTAACATCCTGCTGCATTATTTATATAGAACAGTGCTGCAGACCTCTATTTTGAAGGAAATATTCATCAATCTCTGCAGAACATCCCTGAAAACCAGCTGGTACAACCTGCTGTTCTCCAGCAAAAGGGAGGAAAAGGTATGTGGATCACTCTTTGTATAGGTAAAAGAACGAAATCTTCCTCAAAGCAGCTTTAAGGGGATTTCATATCCGAGTTTGGAATTGCATTTGCAAAGTACTCTCTTCTCACAATTGAGAGTAATTTAGCTCTGACAGATAAATCACTCCAAGCTGTTCATCTTGGGTGAGTTTTTTCCTATTGCTTCATAGAGATATTGTGAAGGTGCAAAATGTCACTTTGCTCAAATAAATCTATATTCAAGAGTAAGGTGGAGGGGAGGTACAGTATAGCTCAGTGGTAGAGTGTATGCTTAGGATGCACGAGACCCTGGGTTCAATACTTAGTACCTCTGTTAAAAATAAATAAATAAATAAATAAACCTAATCAACTGGCACTACCCCCCCCCCCCAAAAAAAAGAATAAAGTATAAGATACAGAGAACAAACTAGTGGGGAGTGGGGAGAAACAATGTAGGGGTAGGAGATTAAGAGGTATTATTTATCAAATAAGCTACAAGGATATATTCTACAACACAGGGGATATAGTCAATATTTTACAATAGTTTTAAATGGAGCATAACTTTTAAAAATTGTGAATCACTATATTGTAGATCTGTAACTTACATAATATTGTACATCAACTATATTTTAACTTAAAAAAAAAGGTGTATATATTTTAGGTATATATTTTAGGAACTTTTCCTAAAATTATTTTACCAGTCTTACTCCAGTTGTGAAGCCCTCAGCATCAAAGTCATCTTCTTTATTAAATTTTCTGAAAACAAATTCCATACGTTTATTTCCTAGATTTGAAATCCTGATTTCATAAATTTAGGATGATCTCATTTAACGTTTAGGCAAAAGTGTCAAAGCAGGAGAGCGGCCTCTGTTGGCTGAGACGTGGGCCACACGTGCACTATTAAAGGGAGTATAAATTGGTACAAAGTTTTGTAAGACAATTTAGCAATACCATCAAAACTGTAAATGTTCATATCTTTTGACTCTTAGTGACTATATAACTCAGTGGTTGAGTGTGAACTCTTGGTTAATAATGTAAGCCTGGCCAAATCACTTACCCTTCTGTACCAGTTTCCTTATTCAAAAAACAAATAGTAATAATTGTACAGACATTGTAAGAGTACTGTAAAAATTAAGTGAGAATACCCCATAGTCTGGCACTACAGATATTTCTCAAAATACTTTAAACATGTGTGTGTACATATATATGTATTGTGTTCCTTGCAGTGTTGTTTGTGATAGTAAAAAAATGGAAACTCACCTACCGTATACAGAGACGTATAAGATGCAACCCAATTTTATAGTGTAATTTTAAAAATGATACTATCCTAGCCACTTCATTATTTTGTTTTTAAAAAAATTTTATTTATCATTTTATTTTTTATTTTTTATTGAGATATGGTTGATTTATAATATATTAGTTTCAGGTTTACAACCTAGTGATTCAAAATTCTTACAGATTAAACTCCATTTAAATTTATTATAAAATATTGACTATATTTCCTGTGCTGTGTAATACATCCTTGTAGCTTCTTTATTTTATATATAGTAGTTTTTACCTCTTAATTCTCTACCCTATCTTCCCCTCCCTCTTTCCCTTGCTCTACTAGTAACCACTAGTTTGTTCTCTCTATATATGAGTCTTTTTCTGTTTTGTTACATTTGTTTTTTTATTTTTATTTTTTCATTTGTTTATTTTTTAGATTCCACGTTTAAGTGATAACATACAACATTTGTCTTTCTCTGTCTGACTTACTTCACTAAGCATAAGACTCTCCAGGTCCATTCACTATGTTGCAAATGGCAAAATTTTATTTTTTTTATGGATGGGTAATATTCCATTGTGTGTGTATATTATATGTGTGTGTACACACACACACACACACATATATTCTTAATCCATTCATCTATTGATGGACATTTAGGTTACTTCCATATTTTGGCTATTACAAATAATGCTGCTATGAACATTGGGGTGCATGTATTTTTTTTAACTAGTGTTTTCATTTTCTTTGGATATGTACCCAGGAGTGGAATTGCTGGATCATATGGTAGTTCTATTTTCAGTTTTTTTGAAGATCGTTCATGATGTTTTCCACAGTGACTCTACTGATACACATTCCCACCAACAGTGCACACAGGGTCTCTTGTCTCCACATCCTTGCCAACATCTGTTATCTGTCGTCTTTTTGATGATAGCCATTCTGACAGGTGTGAGGTGATATCTCATTGTGGTTTTGATCTGCATTTCTCTGATTAGCGATGTCAAGCATAAGAAGATTTTCATGTGCCTGTTGGCCATCTGTATGTCTTTGGAAAAATGTCTATTAGGTCTTCTACCCATTTTTTAATTGGGTTGGTTGTTTTTTGATATTGAGTTGTATGAGCTATTTATGTATGTTATATATTAACCATTTATTGGTCACATCATTTGCAAATAGTTTCTCCCATTTGGTAGTTATCTTTTTGTTTTGTCAATTATTTCCTTTGCAGTGCAAAAGTTTTCAAGTTTAATTAGGTTCCATTTATTTTGTTTTGGTTTGGTTTTTTGCTTTGGTTTTACATTTAGGTCTTTAGTTCATTTTGAGTTTATTTTTGTATATCATGGGAGAAAATGTTCTAATTTCATTCTTTTACATATAGTTGTGCATAGATAACATTTTTTAAATAAATATTTTTTGAGATAACTAGTTTTATTTCTATAAAGCAGTATACTGAAAAGACAACCTATGGACTGGGAGAAAATATTTGCAAATAGTGCAGCTGACAAGGGCTTAATTTCCAGAATATACGAACAGCTCATACAACTCAATAACAAACAAACAAACAAAATACCCCAATCAAAAAATGGGCAGAAAATCTGAACAGACATTTCTCCAATGAAGACATACAGATGGCCAATAGGCACATGAAAAGATGCTCAACATTGCTATCAGAGAAATGCAAATCAAAACTATAATGAAGTATCATCTCACACCAGTCAGAATGGCCATCATTAAAAAGTCCACAAACAGTAAATGGTGGAAAGAGTGTGTAGAAAAGGAAACACTTGTATACTGTTGGTGGGAATGTAATTTGGTGTAGCCATTATGGAGAACAGTATGAAGATTCCTTAAAAAATCTAAAAATAAAGTTACCATATGATCCAGCAATCCCACTCCTGGGCATATATCCAAAGAAAACTCTAATTTGAAAAAATACAGACACTCTAGTATTCACAGCAGCACTATTTACAATAGCCAAGACATGGAAGCAACCTAAATGTCCACTGGCAGATGATTGGATAAAGAGGTGTGGTATATATACACAATGAAATACTACTCAGTCATAAAAAATGAAATAATGCCATTTGCAACAATGTGAATGGACCTAGAGATCATCAAAGTAAGTAAGTCAGACAGAGAAAGACAAATATCGTATAATATCACTTATACATATAATCTAAAAAATGAGACAAATGAACTTACTAACAAAACAGAAACAGACTCACAGACATAGAAAACAAAGTTAAGGTTAAGGAATGGTGGGGGAGAGATAAATTGGGGATTTGGGATTAGCAGACACAAACTACTATATATAAAATAGATAAAGTCCTACAGGATAGAGCACAGGGAAGTATATTCAATATCTTGTAATAACCTATAATGAAAAAGAATATGAGAAGTATATATATATGTGTGTAACTGAATCACGATGCTGTACCCAGAAACTAACACACCATTGTAAATCAACTATACTAGCTATACTTTAGTAAGAAAAAAATATTAAAAAAACAGTGTACTGTATCCTAGAATGATAAAATTCTAAATATGCAGTAATATTCTAACCCAGCAAGGAATAATGTATAAAATCACATAAATAAAATAAATCTACTGATTATTAGTATTGAATATTGAGTAATGGTAGTAATTTAATATGAGGAGGATAACACTTCTACCTCTGTCACCTACACATATATATTTTTTTAAACAAACAAGCCAACTAACTACTAACTCCAGGGTGTGACCCTTGTATCTTTTCAGTGATGTTTTGTGCTGTGGATCTTTGTCATTAGGGAACATATCATTTACCATTTTCTAATTTTAGAGCTAGTCTTCCACCTGAAATAGGGGTACATTTAAAACAAATTTCAAAACACTTTGGGGATTCATTATTGGAAGAAAAATAGTACATACATAAAACAGAACATGTATAGTTATTAAAAGGCAAAGAGGCATACTTTAAATTTTGATACAGAAAGAACTCTAAAATACATTTTAGTTTCTGTTGTAATCCTCTTTAATTCCATAATTCAAAAGTGATAATGCTCATTATTAAAAATTCAAATGATTCAGAAGTATGTAAAGAATAAGTGAAAATATTCTTTCTTCTCATGCTATGCCCTAGAAGTAACCATTGTCAACAGTTTGATTTTTCCTCTGTCTATAGCTTATCTCTATAGTGTTCTATGATTTATTTAAGATATATTAATCACTGGAAAAAGTACAAAGTAGTCAAATATCATTTTTCTTATTTTTTTTTAGTTAAAGTATAGTCAGTTTGCAATGTTATGTTAATGTCTGGTGTACAGCATAATAGTTCAGTCATACATATACATGCATATATTCCTTTTCATATTCTTTTTCATTATAGGTTACTACAAGATATTGAATATATTTCCCTGGCTATACGGTATAAACTTATTGTTTATCTATTTTATATATAGCAGTTAGTATCTGCAAATTTCAAACTCCCAGTTTATCCCTTCCCACCCCCCAACCCCGGTAACCTTAAGGTTGTTTTCTATGTCTGTGAGTCTGCTTCTGTTTTGTAAATGAGTTCATTTGTCTTTTTTTAGATTCCATATATAAGTGATATCATATGGTATTTTTTTTCTCTTTCTGGCTTTCTTCACTTAGAATGACGATCTCCACATCCATCCATGTTGCTGCAGGTGGCATTCTTTTTTATGGCTGAGTGGTATTCCATTGTATAATTATACCACAACTTCTTTATCCAGTCATCTGTTGATGGACATTTAGGTTGTTTCCATGTCTTGGCTATTGTAAATAGTGCTGCTATGAACATTGGGGTGCATGCAAAATACTAAGATACCATTTTAAATTTTTTAAGGAGACGCATCTGTTTATATATGCAAAAAATAAAACATTTCTAGAAGTATATAGGATAGATTGGAGCTTTTACTTTCACTTTGTACTTCTGTTTGAATTTCTTATCACATAATACTTTTATTTTTAAACAGTAAAAATTTAAACATTGTTTTCAAAATTGAAAATAAACATTTAAAAGATGAGGCTCCACTGTAATTAATTTCACCACTGGATTCTCATCCAGTAAGAATGAGTTTGTTTAAGGCTGTGACTTTAATTCATGATGCTTTTTGGTAAGTCCCTTTCATTTCTCAATTCATAAACTCAAGATAATATAACACAAAAGATAATCTTTATAAAAACTTTTGAGGTTTTAGGATGAATGATGACTGATGCATGAGTATTACACCCCAGAGACTATTTAAAGCAGCTTGGGAATCCACTATTCTACTTTCTCAAGGGGAAAATGGAATTTGGCTATGGAGTTTTTAGCTACTGACAGATCTGGCAGGGCGCGGTATTTGCAGACCAATTCAGAAGTCACAAAACTCGTTGTCACCTTTGTTCCCAAATCCACTGAGTAAACCAAAAACAACAAATCTTCCAAAAGTTTCTTTTCTAGTTATTCTGAAATACGAAGGGCTGCATTCCTAAAAGAGATTAAAAACTCTGGCAGTACTGTTTTATTTCACAGCAATGAAAAGTATCACAGTGCTTACTGTCATCGCTCATAAATAATGTCAAGTGTCATGAAGATATTCTGGCATTTTCCACTCTGATTTTTTCAATTTTTTTTTGGTCTTTTCTATTCTTTACTTTTCAAGTAATTATGCAGAACCAGAGTTAGCAATTTTACATGTCTTTATAATTGATTTAACTTATATTTGCACACTGTTTTGTATTTTACAAAATGCATTCCCCTCCTGTACCTCATTTGACTTAACTTATTTGAATAAAACCCCTTCAAATGATTTGCTTTTTGGAAATGGCTTTTGAGGCTTCTCTTTAAAACCAGTAAACTTTGCAGTCCACTTGTCTCAGTTTTGTTGTTCTGTACACAGTTTAACATATGACATAAAACTAGTCAAGATTTAACTGTGAAGAAAGAGCACACACAAGGGAGAAGCACGTAAAGAGGCTCCATGCTTCCCTTCCCCAGTGAAGGACAGTACAAAATTTTTGACAACTTCCCCAACAAAGCAAGGTTCAGTTGAAACTTCAATAGGCCAAACAGACCCTTGATTTTCATGTCCCGTAAAATGATACTGTAAATACATTCTAAGGAGGTGAGTAGGAGGGAAACCAGCCCTAATGCAGCTTTGAATTCTGTAGTCACTCAACAAACCTTTCCCGAGGATATTCCTTGTGTACAACCACTGTGGAGTCTGACAATGTTTTCCTCTGTTCTAGGAAGGAAGAAGCTCCGACTGTTTGAATACCTTCACGAATCCCTGTGTAATCCCGAGATGGCGTCTTGTATTCAGTGGATAGATCAAACCAAAGGCATCTTTCAGTTTGTATCAAAAAACAAAGAAAAACTTGCCCAACTTTGGGGGAAAAGAAAAGGCAACCGGAAGACCATGACTTACCAGAAAATGGCCAGAGCCCTGAGGAATTATGGAAGAACTGGGGAAATCATCAAAATCCGGAGAAAGTTAACTTACCAATTCAGTGAGGCCATTCTCCAAAGACTTTCTCCATCTTATTTCTTGGAAAAAGATATCTTCTACTCACAGTATGTTCAACCCGACCAAGGATATCTCAGTTTAAATAACTGGAATGCAAATTATAATTATACATATGCAAATTACCATGAGCTAAGTCACCCTAATTGCTAAATGCACTCTTACATTTCAATTTTCTAGCGTTGGAAATTCCTACAAATTTTAGGATTTTTCACTTAAAGCAAATACTGAAGAAAAAATAACTTTATTATTGCTGTCTTTTGTGAACTAGTACATAATCTCTACTAACTTGAGAAATTTTGCCAGTGAACAACTTTAAAGTGATCAAGTCTCATTTGAAAGTATAGACTAAATGTCCTTCCTCTAA
The DNA here is from genome assembly GCF_048773025.1 of Camelus bactrianus. Taxonomy (NCBI): domain Eukaryota; kingdom Metazoa; phylum Chordata; class Mammalia; order Artiodactyla; family Camelidae; genus Camelus; species Camelus bactrianus. Next base: position 34,602,712 of record NC_133550.1, on the reverse strand, counting down.
CCATTGTCTTTGCAATGCTTTCTTCTAGATTAATAATGCCAGTAGAGATTATTTGATTTATATATTGATTTAAACATTGTTTTCCTGTCATACACTCAGACAAACAAATCACTGTAATACATATAACCAACAGCTTTAGCAACAAAACAAAAAAATGATTGCCTGTGATAGTGTTCAGGCCAAATAACATTCATAGCTTTAAAAACTTCAGTGGCGAAAAATAAAGCTGCCATGTGATCCAGCAATTCCATTCCTGAGTATAAATCCAAAGAAAATGAAAACACTAATTCAAAAAGATAATGCACCCCAATGTTCATAGCAGCATTATTTATAATAGCCAAGATATGGAAGCAACATAAGTGCCCATTGACAGATGAATGGATAAAGATGTGGTATATTAAATATAAGAAGATATTATATATATGTGGAATATTACTTAGCCATAAAAATGAAATTCTTCCTTTTGCAATAATGTGATGGACCTAGAAAGTATTATACTTAGTGAAATAAGTCAGATGGAGAAAGACAAATATTGTATATTATCACTTATATGTGGAATCAAAAAATGGAACCAAACGAATATAGCAAATAAATGAATATAGCAAAATAGAAACAGACTCAAAGACAGAGAACAGGCTAGTTACTTGTGGGGAGGGGGGAAAGGGAGGGGGCAAGACAGGGGTAGAGGATTAAGAAGTACCGGCTACTGTGTATAAAATAAGATACAAGAATGCAATGTACCTCATAGGGAATATAGTCAATATTTTATGATAGTTTTAAATGGAGCATAATCTAGAAAAATATTGAATCACTATGTAGTACACCTGAAACTCACATCTGGAGCTAATATTGTAAATTGACTGCATTTTTAAAAAATAAATAAATAAATAAACATCTTAAAATGAAAACTTTAGTGGCTATCCTGAACCTATATTTTCCCTGTATTTCAGACCTCACAGTCTATAACCCTGTGGGGCTAAAGAAGCGATGACTTAAGAAAAATGCCACCTACAAACTCCAAAGCCTGCACTGCCTACAAATCATTTCCTTGCATATTTCTCTCTTGCCTAGGGTAGATCCAGGAGCTGGAGTCCCTTGCCGTCCTGCTACTCAGCCACACGGAGGTGCTCTTGCACCGTTAGCGCTCTGGTCCAACCTTGGACCACCATCTCCTCTTTCCTTGAACTAGCCCAGATAAGTCCTAATTGGAGCTGTTGGAGAAAAAAATTAAAAAGTAAAAGACTTTGATAAAAGATGGAGACTAGCAAATAATAAACCCAGAGAAGAACCGGGAGTTAGGCAGTCTTGCTTGAAAGATACGGTTTATTCTCAACATTCCATAAGAAACTCTGGGAAGAGACTCTTTGTTTCTTACTTGCTGCTTGGCAGGTTTATGCATATGCCATCTGTATTACCATGAAGCAGGAGAGCTTCCTAGGTTGTATGGTCCATCTTCAGTCAAGGCCAAGAGGGCCTGGCCAGCATGTCAAAAGCTCCCTGGAGCTTGCCCTATCAGATTTGTTGCACTCCAAGTCTCCTCTTTTCCTTTGTGCGTTCTTGGTGCCATTCCTTCCCCAGGGACTCTTCAGAAAGAACATGATGGACCTAGAGTGACTAAATGGAGGCTAACTCAATATTGGCCATAGCCACATGGAGTCTGGGTTTGCCTGTGTCCTTCCCAAATTCATATGTTGAAACCTAATCCCTAATGGGATGGTATTTGGTGGTGGTGGTGGTGGGGAGGTTATTAGGTCATAAAGGTGGATCCCTAATGAATGGGTTTAGTGTCCTCATAAAAGAGATTTCAGAGAGACTTTCCCCTTCCACCATGTGAGGGTACTAGAAGGTTGTCGTGTGAACCAGGAAGTGGGCCCTCACCAGACACTGAATCTGCTGGCACCTTGATCTTGGTCTTCCCAGCTTCCTGAACTGTGAGAAATAAATTTCTGTTTATAAGCCACCCAGCTTATGATACTCTGTTATAGCTGCCTGGATGGACTAAAACAGTTTCAGTTAATGCTAACATCAAAGTAGGACTCAGCATTTACACTCATTGTCCCACAAAGTAAATAGGCTTGATAAAATTAATCAAGAACATAAATTTTAACAAAGATTTGAAAGAGGAAATGGTGAAGAGGGTTTACAACAGAAATCATTCAGCCAATAATGTAGTAAAATTCCATTCACATTTTGCTTCACCTCATCATCCCTCCTACACCCAATACAAGCCTGAGGGCTTCTTCTCCCAAAAGCCCTCAGTCAGCTTCAATTCTCAGTTCACAGAGAATTATAAAGAGTTGCTTCTTCTTGGGCAGAAACCTTGGCTATTCTACCTAAAATACATCAATCAAAGCCTATTTTCACAAGCAAGTTCTTATAAAGATGCTCATACCAGCAGCTCAAAGACTAACCCTCTCCATATATTATGGGAAATGATACCCTATTTCAAACAGAGTGTTACTCCCTGCCCCCACCCAAGGACAAGGAAGAATGACTTCGAGCCTTTATTCGTGGCCCTCGTTCTCTGGTAGGTGAAACCCCATCCTTGGGCATCTTGTCACTTTCATCTGGTTGAATGGATCAGTTAAACTCTTTCCCAGTGAACAGGAGTTCTGAGAAGCAATTCTGTCCAGTTACAGAGCATCCCCTGGGCAGCTTCCCATTATTTGATCTCTTGGCCCAGGTAGTAAGCATGAAATCTTTCCTTCCAGGTGACTGTCAACTTCCTTTAAATCACAAGATCCTCCTCTGGGCTCTGATCCTGGAGTTTATGGTTCTTCTGTTTAGTTTATCCTCTTTTCTCTCTTTGTTTCGTCCTGTTCATAGCCTTATGAACAGTGATGAGAATAATTTCTTTTTCCTCATCCCAGCCATTCTATGTAGGAAATAGGAAATAGGAAATATTCTATGGGGCAGCCCCGCTCAAATTCATCTCCTTTACTAAATTAAGGAAAAAAACCAAATGCATGAAGTGGATGGCAGCATAATTATAATACATAAACTGAAAAGCAGCTAAAATAATTTCCTTTCCTTCTTCCTCCGTTTCCTTCTTTCTGTTGTTGCCCTGTGCCTGGAAGAATATGCCATGCTCTGGGTAGCCAGTGCTAAGTGAAACAGACATGGTTCCTTCTAACCTGAAGCTTCAATTCTATCAATAATTAATCATAATTTATAAATTCTGTTAATATTTAACCAAAATTTACCTAATGGCTTACTGATGAACAATTCCTTGATTAGTTGGGTACATATATAGTAAAGCACTTCAAGTGCATTAATGTGGTAGCATTAATTATTTCTAACCTTAACAGTGCAGATTAATGTATATAACCCTATAAACATCATTCCAGATTAAGGTATGAAATATTTCCAAGTACTCCATAAGATTTTCTCACTTCTCTTCCCAATCTATGCCCACCTTCTTGAATATCGTATAAATGGACTCATACAATATATACTCTTCTGCACCTGGTTTTATTTTCCTCGAGGTAATATTTATAGAGCTTATCAATAACTAGAAATACCAGAAGCCTATTCTTTTGAATCATGATTTGTAAAGGATGGTATATATATTTTTTATAGCCCTGAAATCTCTCCTTTTAATCTCCAACTTTACAAATATAAAATGGACCCTGAATATTTCCATACTCACATGGATAGTGTCACTTTATTATCAAACACCATCCACACCTGTTCTTCAGAGGGCTGTAATGACTCTTATACATTCATATAACCACAATGTTTATTTATATTGAGATATTTTGGTGCATATATATTTTTGTCCAACTCACGTAATTTGGGTGGAATTTGATTTTGTATTTTGATGATGTGGATTCTGATAATAAAGATAGTAATGTAAAATAGGTTTTAAACATTTACTCCTTTTTTAGACATTGATGAATGTTAATGAAAACATTTTTAACAACTAAAATGAACCAAATGTTTTCAAGTTTTCTGCCCCCAACTCAGAGCTGAAGATACCTGTGTTTGCCCTTGCAGTGTGATGAAAAAGTGCTTTGAATTTGATGAATGGCTGCCTGTCTAACTTACACATGGATGGATTTTCAGGGCAGTGGGTAGATATAAGAAAGAAAGAGGACTGCAAGTAGGGATTGTGTGTTCTTTGTCAGTCATCAACAGTGAGGTATCCTGTGAATGTGTGAAATATTCCACCCCAAGAATTGTCTGTCAGGATAGCCCTGACTTACTCACATCATGAACTTTAATAAAGAGCCAGAAGTGGAAGAAGAATCTAGAGCATCCAGGTTTTTTCAGTAGTGGGCCACATAATCAGAAGCCCAAATAAGGAGGGCATGTGAATGTTTCAATGGTGATCGATGAGTCAATCATTGGTGCCAAAGAAGTAGATGTGGTTCAAAATGAGATATCTGCAAATCGTGCAAGAATAATGCTCTACCCAGTGATTGGATCTGCTATCAGAGGTAGATTTATTTTCTAGAGCTATAGAAACTCGTGAAGATTCTCTTTGATAAGCAAGCCCATCCAGGATTTGTAGTGGTAGATTGATCAACAAAAGGCTAGTGAGTTCAGATCCTGCTTAAGTTAACAAACTAAATTTCCTATAAAAAACATTTTAAGATGTAGAACAAGTGAAATTTTATGTAACAAGTATCTTTTACATAAGCAATTAAATTATAACAAGTCATGTGATGAAAGATCATACAAGTTTTAGAGTCAGGCTGATAGCTTTTGGACCATGTTGCTTCTTCTCATTAGCTTAGTAAAATCAGGAAGATCAGTTGGGATGCTCGGGGCCTCAAACTGGTTTAACATTTGCTGCTGACAACATCCTACTTCCTGGTACTGAATTTTGAAGCAGTAAACTCTCTTGGTTGTAACTGAAATCAGCTTTGACTCACTAAAGTATTCACTGGGATTTAATGAAGGGTATTAGATTGCTTACAGACTTTTCAAAAAAGCTGGAGAACAAGCAGCCAGATATAAAGCCCCAAATCACATCAAAGATCTGGCCAAGTGAGGACATCATTGTCATTGTTACCAGTCACCAGATGCTTCGACTTACATGTCACTGAACAGAGCTAGCATAGCATCACTGCTGCCCCCAGAAACTATCTGGTTGCAATGGCCATTGAATTCAGAGATGATTGTGTACATCACTAGATCCTCATTCAAATTCTGAAAAGGAAACTTCCAATTGGCTGATGCTTGGTCATGTGCTGGTCATGTGCTCATGCTTGGCTGCAAAGAAAGCTAGAAAAGTGATTATCTGGACTTTTGATTCTTGTACTGGGAGACTGTTTCTGTAGCCTATCAAGACGCACAAGGTCAAGAATTCCCCAAACATAGAAAGGGGTTCAGATGCTGGGCAGCCAAAAGAATGACAAAAGTTCATTTGAATTTTAAATTACACTAACAAGGATCAGAACATGTATAGTTTAATTTTAAAGACCTTTGCCCTACCTGGATAATCTCCAAAAATACTCTTTGTTCTTAGTACTTCTGTGGTCTTAGGAATTTAAACAGTTTCTAAACAACTTTTCCTTATCTTTCTGGGAAGACAATTTTAGCACGGTATTTAAAAGTTCTTTGAATATCAAGTAAAATTGTAACTTCTATTTCTATAACTGAAACTAATCTAAGAAATTAAAGCTTATAATTTATAATTCTCACAGTATGGAGGCTTCACTCATAACTGTTTTCCTCAGTTGAGGAAGCTCTTACAATGTTCCAGTTTCATGATTTAGTTTTATCAAGGTTAAGTTTGAAGAGCTCAAAATAATACAATCAACCAGTCATAAGTATAAAAGATATTTTTTTTCCCAAGAGCATCTTCTGGTTGGCAGGGCTGACTCTGAGGATGTGAGGAGTGCATTGGAAGTGCTCAGGGTTCAGCGGTGCCTTAGGACCAGCTCTCAACCAATGAAAGATGGGCGTTGATAGATACTTACCTTGGCCTCTTCACCACTTAGTGGGAATAATGCTGAGGCATGTTATACTTCCTTATTCCCCTAGTGCTGTTCTCTGGAACCACCTCTCAAACTACTAACATTCACTTTTTTTGTCTCAGTTTTAGCTTTTGGAGGAGAAGGGGAATCCGACACACACCATTAACTGAATCAAGTTACTTATGACACTCAGTTTTATTAATTATGGGTGAGAGAAGTGCACCAGCATAGAACTTACTGGAATACTGGTGTGTTTGCTGTCTCTTCCCTTTCTCTCTCTCCCTCTCTTCCTCTTTCAGGCAGGCTATACCCTGAGTCAGGGTGGGTACTAGGAGCCCCATTTTATAGATGGAGAAACTGATGCTAGAAGCATTCAAGTAGCTTTTCTAAAGTCATCCTGCTAATGAGTGTCACAGTATCAGTTTGAACTCAGGTTCATCTAACTCTTTCTACTATGCCATCCTGTCTGCCAGTGTCAAGACTATCTTTGGTATCCGTTGACATAGGTTCTCCTGTGCCAATGCTAGATCTTTACAACTATCATTTTGCAGAAGAACCTTTGCTAAGTTTATTAAATGCCATTAACAAAAATCATATATAAAATTACCACCTGCTCTCCGTCACTGTTGGTGGGAGTGTATGTTAGTACCATCTTTGGAGAACAATTTGATGATCTTAATCAACGTTTTAAATCCACATAGGTAAAAATTACTGTATTTTCAATTTATATCAAGGTACTCATGTACAGAATTTAAACTTCAAATAGTTCCAAAAGGCTTATAATAAGAAACAATGGAACCTGGCTCCAACCCACCCCTCTTTCAGTCTTGCTCTCAGACGTATTCACTTCAAATTCTTTTAGCTATTTCTTCTGTTTATGACACATATCTAAATAAATGCCAGTGCTGCTATGTTCTTTGTTGTTGTTGTTTCAACTTTAGATGCTATCAACCTGCCCCTACTTACAGGACTTCAGGCTTCCTCTCATTTTTCTAAGATGTATCTTCAAAGAGCCTCTTAATCAACCTCACAGCAGGTTAATGTTTTCAGTCCCTGTACGTGTAAAAATATCTTCATTTTATCCTCATTTATATTTGATTTTTAGTTTGGATAAAGAATTCAAGAATGAATACTAGTGTCCTTCTGAATTTGGATGGCATTTTTTCATCTCCGTCTCACATTCACGATTTTTTGTGACATCAGAAATCCCTTCAGATGGTGGCTCCTTTTCTTTTCCTTTCTGAAAAATTTTAGATCTCCTTTCTGTCTTGGGTGTTCTAAAATTTCCGTTTGTGCCCTGGCATGGGTTTGTTTTTTTTTTTTTTAATATATTGTGCTGAACATTTGATGCACATTTTAAACCTGAAGTCTCATGCTTTTCAGTTGTAGCAATTTATTCCCCACTATTTCCTCTGTTTCATATTTTGGACATTCTAGCTGACTTACTGTTAGACTTCATGAATTGACCCTGTAAGTCTTACAATTCCTTCTCTCTCTCTCTCTTTTTTTGGTGCATGTGCATATACATTGTACTTACTTATTGATGACCAGTTTGTGGGCTAAGACAAGCACTATGTCATTTGTAACAAATTAACCTGGTAGGAACTAAACACAAGAATCTCAGCCAGGGCTTACTGTAGATACCATCAACACATTCATGAGAAAATTTTCAGTAGCTTGGCGAGAGATATCTTTAATCTTTTGAGCATAAATGGCAATTAAAGCAATGGATATAATTTATTTATTTAAAAATTTTTTCCTCTCTTTTTTAAAATTTTTTTTAATGAGGGGGAGGTAATTTTAGGTTTGCTTATTTATTTTTTTAAACAGAGGTACTGGAAGTTGAACCCAGGATCTTGGCATGCTAGGTGTCGGCAGCCTTAAGTGAGTAAGCCGTGAGGCCCCGGCCAAAGTTCACTATAGCTTACACCTGGTAAGAGGTAAACATACGCGTGCGCCAGTGGCGTGAACACCACGCATGCGCCAGTGGCGTGAGTCGGCATTATGAACAATACGCATGTGCGGGCAGCGTATATATTGAAAAAAGACAAGCGCATCAGGCCTGGGTGCGCCATTTTGTTGAACTAAAAGAAAGCGCTGAGTGTCGTCGCCGCCCACTGTGCGCGCAACCCGCTTGTAGTACACCAAAGTGCTGTTTTGCTCTACGTCCGCTCCTCACGCATTGTGTCGGCTCCTCGTGCCTTTTTCCAGTTGGGCAGCTTACCTCCTCGGATCCCTCTTCAGCCTTCCTCGGCAGACACTAGGTATGCACTCTGCCACTGAGCTATATACCCTCCCTCCTCGATATAATTTATTTTGGAAAGAGTACAGAAGTGAGAAGAAAGCCAAGCAATGTAGTTAATAAACAGACGATGACTTTAAAGTAGAGAAAGCTGAATAATAATCCAAAGTATAAAATAAACATGTATGGGTCCATATTGGTATAAATAAATGATTTAATAAATTAATTAAGGATAGTAGACAAATGTTGGATGCAGAATTCCAAATAGTGTATATAGATACTCTACCATCAGAAAGGTGGAGACAACTCCCCATTCTTTGTCTTTATAATAGAGAAAACTGACACTACCTCAGCCAAGTAACTAAGGTTAGCATCATCAATGATAAGTCATATTGATAGTATGTGCCCGTGATAAGATGTGTTGAGAACAGCACTTTACCTCTGTGGTCTTCCTCCCCTAAAACCCACAACCTGAGTCTAATGGTGAGAAAACAGACAAATGCAAGTTGGGGACATTATGCAATACACCTAACCAGTAATCCTCAGAAATGTCAACATCATGAAAAACAGTGGAAGAAACTAAAGTAACTTCATCTTATCTCTTAAAGTTACCTCATCGTTTTTTGCTTTATTTTTCATTGCATCTATTCTATACCCTTTCTTTCTCAACCAGCTTCTTTAGCTGTTAAATTAAACATGCTAAAAATGCTACTGACTCCTAGCTTCCAAGTCTGCATAACCTTGCAGCTTCTGAATTTATAGATACCTGGTATCTTCTGTCTTTACCTCTAAATTCAAATCCCCAAACATAATTTACTTGACCAGCCTGTCTTCCATAATAGTTTCCAGATGTCATTAATTACTGGCTCATCTGTAAAAGGGCTCACCCTCGTGCCATTTAGCTGTGACTAGTGGAGATGGGCAGACATTATTTGAGAAAGGGTATGCTTAGGTGGGCACCCCCCAAAACATTTCTACTGCAGATAATGTGGTTAAGAGAACACGATACCTTAGGGTGATGTGGTAAATAGCCTAATAACTGCCAAAGATGTCCTAATCTCCAGAGCCTGTGAATAATCTATGTGACATGGCAAAGGAGTATTAAGGGTGCAGCTACAAGTAAGGTTGTTAATTAGCTGACCTTAAAATAGGGAGAACAGCCTGATTACCCAGGTGAGTCCAATGGAATCGCTTACAAGCGTCGTTAAAGGTGGAAGAGGGAGGCAGAAGAGTCTACGTTAGAGTGACGAGATGTGAGTGAGACTCAGCCAGTCATTGCTAGCTTTGAAGATGGAAAGCATCCAGGAGCCAGTGAATGTGGGCATCTGCTAGAAGCTGGAAAATGCAAGAAAAAGCATTCCACTCTAGATCCTCCAGAAGGGAACGCAGTCCTGCCAACATCTTGATTTCAGCCCAGTGAGACCCATTTTTTGAACATCTGTCCAATAGACTGTAAGAAAATAATTCTTGTTTTTTAATTGAAGTTTAGTTGATTTACAATATTGCATCAGTTTTAGGTGTACAGCACAGTAATTCAGTGGGTTGTTTTTTTTTTTTTTTGGCAGGTTATATTCCATTATAAGTTATTACAAGATATTGGATATGATTCTGTGTCCTATACAGTAAATTCTTTTTGCATGTCTATTTTATGTATAGTAGTTTGTATCTGGTAATCCAGTCCTCGTAATTAGTCCTTCTGCCCCTTCTTTGATAACCATAAATTTGTTTTCTATGTCTGTTGGTCTATTTCTGTTTTGTATATAGATTTATTTGTATTATTTTTTAGAGTCCATATATGAGTGATATCATATAGTATTTCTCTCTCTGACTTATTTCAGTAAGCATAATATTCTCTATTTATCCATGTTGCTGCAAATGGTAAAATTTCATTATTTTTTATAGCTGAGTAACATTCCACTATATGTATATGTATATGCCACATCTTCTTAAGCCAATTGTCTGTTGATGGGCACGTGGGTTGTTTCCATGTCTTGCCTATTGTAAATAATGCTATGAACATTGGAGTGTATGTACCTTCTCAAATTAGAGTTTTCATTTTTTCTGGCTATATACCCAGGAGTGGGATTGCTGTATCATATGGTAAATTTCTTTAAAAACCTCCATACTGTTTTCCATAGTGGCTGCACAAATTTACGTTCCCACCAATAGTGTAGGAGGATTCCTTTTTCTCCACATCCTCTCCAGCATTTATTTGTAGACTTTTTGATGATAGCCATTCTGACTGGTGTGACGTGATACCTCATTGTGGTTTTGATGTGCATTTCTCTCATAGTTAGCAATGTTGAGCATCTTTTCATGTGCCTGTTGGCCATTTATATATCTTCTTTGGAAAAATGTCTATTTAGGTCTTCTGCCCATTTTTTGATTGGGTTGTGGGTTTTTTTTGATATTGAATTGTATGAACTGTTTATATATTTTGGATGTTAATGCCTTATCAGTCGCACTGTTTGCAAATATTTTCTCCCAATTATGTGGGTTTTTTGTTTTGCTGACAGTTTTCCTTTGCTGTGCAAAAGCTTTTAAGTTTGGTTAGGTCCCATCTGTTTCTCTTCTCTTTTTCATCTTTTTTTTTTTTTTGTTCCACTTTCTGGGATATTTCCTTGAATTCATATTCCAACTCAATTAAATTTTATGTTAGCTATTATATTTTAAATATCCAAATGTTTTATCTTGTTTTCTGACTTTTTATTTTTATTGTATCTTTTTATTCTGTAGACAAATTATCCTCTACTATCTCTCTAACATTATTTATTATATATATCTGTAGCTTTAAGTTTTTCTCCATTTCCAGTATAATCTCCTTTCTTTCCAAGCACTCCCCTCTACTTTATGTTTCAAATTTGCTTTTTCTTCTATTTTATGTTTGTGAGTTTCTTCAAATGTCTGATAATTCTTGTCTCTCCACTGATGTGTAAGGCACTAAAAAGCATTTTTGGCTAGAACTTGCTGACTATGGGCTTCACTTCAAGATGGTATGGTTGGGAGCTGGCTATTTCTTTGGGGATCCCAAGTATTACCACCTGCAAAAGAATATTCCTGAGAATACTCCTAGAGGGAGACTGAAGAGGCATACACCTGGCTCCTGGGATTCTGGGGTTCCCATCATTCAGTAAGCAGATGGTCACCTAATATTAGCGTTTTCAGCTTCATGCTTCACTTTACCTCCCAACCTAAGTTGGAGCGATTCTGATCCACATTAATTTCTCCACATGATAAAGCTGTGATCTCCTGTTAGATGGAAGAATTTCTTTTCTGGATAAAGGACCAGGGGATGCAACTGTTGCACTTAGGCATTCAACTAATCACTCTGTTTTCAACTCTGTGATACCTGGTGCTTCCAAATTTTGAATTTCTCAACCAGAGGCAAATCAGCTTGGTTCTTAAGTTTCTTCTGTGTGTACATGTGGTTTGACATTTTTTCTTCTAAGGCAGTTACTACCCCTCCATTGGATCATTTTTGGGTCTGTTTCCATTGTCTGTTTTTCCTGTTGGTTCTGTTTCTTGTTATGTCTGGTAATTTTAAATTGAATATGAAAAATTAGACACTCTGGATGATATTATTTCCCCCAGAGAGAATTTATCTTGGCTTTTTTTCCTGGTGTGCAGCATAATGTTTCAGTTATGCATATACATACATATATTCGTTTTCATATTCTTTTTCATTATAGGTTACTACAAGATACTGAATATGGTTCCCTGTGCTATACAGAAGAAACTTGTTGCTTATCTATTTTATATATAGTAGTTAATATTTGCAACTCTCAAACTCCCAAATTTATCCCTTTCCCCCTCTTCCCCCTGGTAACTAAGTTTGTTTAGTATATCTGTGAGTCTGTTTCTGCTTTGTAGGTAAGTTCATTTGTGTCTTCTTTTTTCTTTTTATTTATATTCCACATATGAGTGATATCATATGGTATTTTTCTTTCTCTTTTTGGCTTACTTTACTTAGAATAATGATCTCCAGTTTCATCCATGCTGCTGCAAATGGCATTATTTTATTCTATTTTATGGCTGAGTAGTATTCCATTGTATAAATATACCACAGTGTCTTTATCCAGTCATCTGTTGATGTACATTTAGGTTGCTTCCATGTCTTGGCTATTGTATATAGTGCTTCTGTGAACATTGTAGTGCATGTATCTTTTTGAATTAGAGTTCTCTCTGGATATATGCCCAGGAGTGGGTTTGCTGATTATATGGTATATCTTAGCTTTGATTAGAAGATAGATTAGAAACAGATCACTTTAATTCAGTCAGGGACTGAGCTAATTCAAGGTTGGGTTTCAGTCTTTATAAGGTGTAAGTTATTTTTTATACTGTCTTCTAGGATATAGCCCTGCATATATGTTTTACTTACATTTAAAATTTTACTTTTAAACATCTGTAGTGTGATTTAAAAAAATAAATCAGGTAACAAGAGTTTTGCAAATATGCACTTTTCGAACAGTATATATTTACTTACGAGGAGTAATAGGAAGTGTACCATGTTGTTGGAATACAATGTTAAGCTATAGGATTATCATGCTACTTCATCTTGGAGGATGCATTTTATTCACAGATAGGAACAATAAACATTATTTTTTCATTAAAACAAATTTTGTTGTATCCATTGATAGAATGCATTAGTTCAATGAATTCTTATGCTCAATCCTCAAATGATTTTTCACTTCTGGTGGATTGTTTCAGTTTTTGTACCCTAGAAGTCATTCTCTTTGAAATTTAGAGGAGAAGTTTGGGAAGCACTGATTGCATCTAATTTGCTTCTTCCTCCTTCTCTATTGCTCTGATGGCCAGGATATTAGGAACATCACATCCCAGACATTCAGTAACAAGCAATCCCATTATTTTTTTTAATCCATTTATTTAAACACTCTCATTCATGACTTCTGATTTAATTGGCCCTTTTGGGAAGTAGATGGAGGCATAAACTATATCTATTTCTGTTTACCCATTGCATTATTTTATTCATTGCCTTTTTTGGGTAAGCTTCCTTTGAGTTTATCTTCAAAGACAGTGACATGGTTTTTTAATTTTGTGTGGCACTTTTATTAAAATCACTAGGAAATCAACTTAATCTAATACAAGGAAGTTAGATAATCAACATAAAAGGTAATGGTGTTTCTTAGGCTACCTAAAAGGAATTACTATATTTCTGTACTTTAAAAATATTTAAGACACTTCAAAGTATAAGGAAAACCATCAGTTTTATGCATTTAGTCATAAGAAATTAGTATTTCTCCTAGATGTCTCTATGCAAATTATTTCAGAGGCAAAACCACCCAACACTTTTAATGGATAGTTTTATAAGCATTTATATGTAGGGACTACATGATATCACGATGGTGTAAAAACCCTTTTGCAGAGCAAGAATATCCTAGCATGTCCCCTGAGTGGTAGGAGGAATATGTCATTCCAACTTATAAAAATATTTTTGCTGTCTTATTACCTTCATACTGAATACCTCATTCAGATCATTTGACTTTATGGAGTACAAAGAGACTCATTTTGGTTGCAATAAATAAGAGAACTTTTAAAACTATTTCTTAGATTGGCATATGACTTTTCATGAGGGTTTGGCACTACCTGGGGAGGGATTTTTAGGAGAAAAGAAATCACAAGTAAATTAAATAGGTGAAAGGGCATTGCAATGGGTTTATGGCATAGAAAATATTCACATAACAAAATACAGGGGTGTTATGCTTTTAAAAAATGTGTGTGTATAGATTAAGTTTCCTCTATGAATGACTTGGAGCCTACAAAGCCTAAGTTTGAATTTTCAGTCTTGGACAGTGACTTAAAATTTCTGACACACAGTTTATTCATTGTTATAATGTAGATATTATTCTCCTTCAAGGTTGTCCTGAGGACTAAATGATACACCTACCTCATAGAAAAACCATGTCACTCCAATTAAAAGTGACCCCAAATATAACTTAATCTCTCATTTTCTCAATGAAATGTTCAAAAAATGTTTTAAGTCACTTGAAAATATAAACTTCTAGGGTGTAGATTAGTCAAATGACTGTGTTTAGTATGGTAGTTTTGTTACAACTTCTGGCTCTGACTGCCCTTGGGCAAGCACTTATGGTCTTTGGTGACATCCCCTACACAGGAGGAAAATATGATGACCCAACTCAAATGCCTTTTGGTAGAATTCAAAACACACATATCCATAGGCTGTATTGCACCTTGCATTAGTTTGCTAAAGCTGCTGTGACAGAATATTTTAAATTGGGTGGCTTAAGCAACAGAAATTTATTGTCTTAACAGTTCTGGAGACTAGAAGTTGGAAATCAAGATGTTTTCAGGATTGGTTGCTCTGAGGGCTATAAAGGAAGGATGTGGTCTTGGCCTCTTTTTTTGGCTGTAGATGGCCATCTTCTCCCTGTATGTCTTCATGTTATCTTCTCTCTATGCATCTCTGTGTCCAAATTTTCCCTTTTTATAAGGACACTAGGCCTATTGGATTAAGGACCCATCCTACTCCAGTAGGACCTCATCCTAACTAATTACATCTGCATCAGCTTTATTTCCAAAATGTCACATTCTGAGATACTGGAAGTTAGATCTTCAATGTATGAATTTTGGGAGACATGATTCAATCCATAGCACACCCACGTAGAACTTTGTGCTACACTTCACAATTGTATGATCTTTAATATATTATATCTTCCAAAGTATTAATGAAAAAGACAACCTCTTTGAGATTAAATATTTACTCAAAATGTTATGCAGTTTATTAAAAGTCAATCGACATAATGCTCAATTAACAGATTAAAAAAAGCAATTCTACTCAATAGTTGCAGAAAAACATTTTAAAAATACAAACTATTCATTATAAAACTTGGAAAACTAGGACTAGAAGGGAACTTTCTTAAATTGAAATCAATTACACAGACACACACACAGTCTATAGCTCTATAGACTTTTGAGATAGGGCATAAGACCAGGTTTCCCACTGTCATCAATTTTATTCCACACTGTTCTGGAAGTACTAGTGACTTTAATAAGACAAAAAATTTAAATCATAAGAAATAAAAGGCATGAGCATTGGATTTAAAAAATAAAAATTTATTATTTGCAGGTATAACTATGTAAATAAAAATCCTAAATATTTACAAATTATTTAGAATTAATAGGTAAGTTTAACAAACTTGCTGAATATAAAGTCACTGGACACAAATTAATGGCATTTCTAGGTAGCAGCAATAAAAAGTTAGAAAAATGAAAAATTTTAAATAATAATATTTTTAAAAACAAAAAATAAAAATTCCCTTGGGGAAAAAACTGTATTGCAGTTTAAATGAATCAACATTTAGGCAGAATATCCACTAGAGGAAAAAATTGAAGGGGAAAAAAACCCTCTCTCTAGACTGAAGAGGTAGGAAAGCTGAGCATTGCAGATGAGTTTGGCACTGGCATGTGGTGAGGTCAGCTTTCTATTTCCTCTCTGCAGTGTGTCCTCCACATTTTCTTTCATGGACAAGGTGCCTGAAGCTCTTTGACCTCTTGCCTCGCAGGCTTTATTTTTCTCCTCTCCCAAGGTTCTCTGCCTTTACTAGACGCCTACATAAACAGCTGTCCTGGTCCCAGTTAAAGCTTTCAGTGTTAATTAGTTCCTGTGAACTGACTTAAGCTTGTGGATATGACAGTTGATTTATTTTTATTTCTTCCTTCATTGACTTTTTAGATGTTCTTTGAACCCAAATCTACACATCTAATCAACACAATATATAAGCAATTTGAGAATAATTTCAGTAATAGAACACTTTCTTGAGAATATTAGAAATAAAGCTTGAGCCAAGGACTTTGGCCCATTCTTGCCCAATCCTTAACCTATGGGATTTCCCTTAACCACTTTGATCACCATCTTTTCCTTTCAAAATGGAAATTGCTTCTTTTTTTTGTTTCCTGGTTGTACACACATAATCCATACTTTTTATTAAAAGCTCATAAAATATGAATATAAAGGCACAATAACTACCTTTTATTTTTTTATAACACTTTCAAACTTTTCTATGCACATATAAACATGTATATAGTCTACAAAATCGTGCCAGAAGTTTACACTATTTTAATAATCTCTCTGCACAGAAAAATGTAGCATGAACATATTTCTTTGTGGACAAATAAAGCCTCATAGGATCATTTTAATTGCCACATGGTATTCCTTATGTAGATATGTCATGATGTATTTAAGAGATGGACCCTCCAATCTTGATCTATGACATTTTCTAGAAAAGTTTCCTAATTTTACACCAATTTTTACATATGTCTTAGGGGCCGGACTTTTTAGGTTCAAGCTACAAGTTTTCACAATAAAAATAGAAACCCAGGGCACTGACGCCAGAGGCATAACTCCTGTCAGATCACATCCTGTGCAGGGCACTACCGTTTTTCCACTGTGAAACAGGATTTGAACAGATTCTCAAAATAGTCCTCCCTCTTTTTAGCAAGCCAGCGTCTCACTTGTGTTATCTGGCCCTCCCAAAGCGACCAGCAAGAATTCTCGACTCCTTGGCCTCGGAGTCCCTCTGTCCCTGTGCCAGACCAGACTTAGCAATCAGGGCATAACATGGGGGAGCTGCAGGCAGTTGGACCTCTGGGACAGCAAATGGGAATGCAGACGCGGAGAGCCAGCCAGCTCCCTGTCTCCAGCCATGGCAAGAGATCCCGGTGTCATGCACAGAAGTGTTCTCAGTTGGGGATAAAGGTCAGGGGTACAGGCTTCTGGTGTGCTCCAAACCCAGCCTCACCAGCTCACGTTTTGTACTTGTTATTACCTATAAATTACATAGCCGATTTAGGTGAGTGATGGATTTTTTCAAGTCTTTAATTCCTTAATTTTCACTAGTATAACTTAGTAAAAGAACTTGGGCTTCAGAATCACAGTCTTAAGTTCAAGACTAGATCTGCCGCTTGTTATCCATGAGACTCAACACTTAAAGCACTCAATAAACACTTATTAAATAAATGTGTTGAATGTATGTTTGTGAATACCAGTTTCCTCAGTTGTAAAATGGGGATGATAATCGTACCAGTTCACAGGGCTGTTGTGAGGACTATTTTATGAACACACAATTGGCACAGGAAAGTTGCTCCATGAATTGGAGCTGCTTCTTTATTATTCTTGGAAGAAAAATTAGAACACTTCTTCCCAGAATCCATTTTACAGTCCTCTCACCAAATGTATTTGTTCAACAAGCAGGTATTAAATAGGGACCATAATAAGTATGGGGGGAACATGTTGAATAAGACACTGTCCAGGGCTGCAGTCCAGATATACCCTTTCATTCACTCATTCATTCATTGAAGACTTATTTATTCACCACTTATTAATCAGTTACTGAGCACACAGTCATCTGCCTCTGAAATAATTTTTTGTATCTATCTACTTACTTCTATCTGTGTCATCATCATCCTAGCCATCCAGCCACAGGTTCCTAACTATTCTTCCTTCTTCCATTCTTGGCTTTTTAAAACCACTTCACATCCAGAGTGATCTTTTAAAACTGTAAATCAGATCATGCCATTCCTTTGTTAAAGCACAAAAGCCATTTAGAATAAGATAGAAATATGTTACCTTGAACCACAGGGCCCCTTCCTCCATCTCCAACCTCAGTTTAGCCCACCCACATCACTTTCCCCCTGACCTATGTCCCACAGCCTTATTTGCTAGAACCAATCAAGCTCTTTTCAACTTCAGGGCCTTTGCACATGCTGAACTTTCTGACGGGGATGCCATCTGCTAGGCTCTTCATGTATCAGTTGGAGGTCACCATCTCGGGGAAATTAGCCGTAATGATCATCATTTATTCCTTAACATAGCATCTTGTTTATTTCCTTCTTACTGCTTTGTATAATCTGCAGTTATTTTTATTTATTTGCTTACCTGTTTATTGTCTGTCTTTCCCAGTAGAACATAAGCTCCATGAGGGCAAGAGCATTGCCTAGGACTGTGTATGCCACACAGTAGACATCAATAATTCATTACATGAAAGAATGAATGGCTGAATTTCTATTTTTTGGAAACCTCCATGAATAGAAATTCTGAACTTGAGGTTGGCATGTTCTAGGACAGATATCTGCCGATGTGAAAAGTTATTTTTGTGTTGGACTGAATTTTAAAAATTGCTAGAATGTGACCTGGAGAGGAAAAAGGAAATTCAGTCTAGGAGGAGAGCAGAGTGGAGGACACTCCAGTGGCAAAGAATTTTAAAACTCATTTGTATTTGGGGACACAATGAGTTCTTTCTCTGCTGTCCTCTAAGCAAGGCTTCCTGGTGAAGAGGATGGACTTTGGAGCCCTGAGCCTGGATTCACATCCCTGCCCTACCATGTATTAGCTGTGTGACCATGGGCCTGGTAGATAATGTCTCTGAGTCCATTTGAGTGAGAAATGGACCCCCTGAGTCTGCTACAGAGTAAATGCTCCGTCCATGTTAATTAATTATCCTTTTTATTCTGCTAGAAACATTTTTTGAGCTTACTGTTATGAGTTTAAAAGACATCGATAACCAAGATCTAGCACAATGTGGGTATGTCAGAGATGCTTTAAAAATGGGAGTGTAATGTAGTAGAGTGTGGTGGTTCTCAGACTCGAAGCTGCACTAGTGTCAGCTGAAGAGCTGGTTAAAACACAGAGGACTGGGCCCTTTCATGTGTTTCTGATTCAGTAGGGCTGTGAGGGCCTGAGAATCTGCATTTCTAACACGGCGATGCTGATCCTGCAGGTCCAGGGACCACACTTTAAGAATGACTGGCAGTGGTGAAATACACCTGCTAGCTCTGGGTTCCAGACTGGCTGCATTCAATCCCAGCTCCATCTCCTCACTAGGTACATGATCTCCAGTGAGCTGCAGAACCCCTCTGGCCTCAGCACACTTGTCTGAAAATGGAGATAAAACAGAGCCTTCCTAGAGAAGTTTTTATGAGGTTTAAATGAGGCCTCATACTGTAGTTGTTCAAGACACATTGACTGTTACGTGAAAATAAAAACCAGTTGAAATGAATTTATAACAGTGCTATCCAATAAAGCTTCCTGGGATTATGGAAGTGTCCCTGGTGTTGTCTAATTCGGCAGCCACTAGCTACACGTAGCTATAGAGAGCTTGAAACTTGGCTAGCACAGTTGAAGAGCTGCATGTTTCATGTTTCATGTCAATTGATTTTAATTAATTTAAATTTAAGTAGCCACATGTGGCTAGAAAAGCACAAATGTCCAGTTAGAATTCCTCCCCAAGACCCGGGCAGAGCCTCTTCGTGGCAGCTCTTTGGAAAGCTGACAGCCCAGGGTAGTGTAAAAATGTGGGTGTGTGTGAAGCTACCACTTTGTGACCTTAAGCAAGCAGCTCAGCTTCTCAGCAACACGACCTCATCTGTAAAATGGGAACAATAAGCCCTGTCCTGATTCCTCAGGAATTCTCTACGTGTTTTAAAGTGGTAACTAATGTAAAATCATAACTGCAATACAACTGCAAGGGTTTCTTTACAGCTTTCTCTCACTTCTTCAGATTTTCTTCCCTAGGACCTGGTTAAAAGGCAGTGGCTCTGTCACCTTCAACCTTTTGTGCCCACCGTGCCCAATGCATAGTCTGGAGTTAAAATCCAGCCTCCACACGAAATGTCTTCTCATTTGACCTGCGTGTATAAGTGTTCTAGGACATGTAGTAAAAAGGAGGAACCATCTATGTGACTTTAAATACACCAGTATGCCTTTAAAAAAGTTATTGTCTGAAAATCTTTTAAAAGTACTATTTATTTTGTCCCAATTATAAACAATTCATCCTTATTTTAAAAATTGGAAAATGCAGAATATTATATAGAAAATATTCAGTTCTCCCATAATCCCTCCATCTGGAGATAACCCTCATTAACACCTTGAAGCATTTCTTTCCAATGGTGAGTCTAGATGTGTATTCATCCATTCAGTTCATTCATTCATTTAATAAATGCTTTTTGAATGCCTGCTACATTTCAGGCACTTTTCTTGGTGATGGCAATAGAACAAAAAATAGACCAAAAAAACATTGCCTTCATGAATCTTACATTCTGGTGGATGATATTTGAAGACTCAGTAAAGTGTATATATATATATATACATATATATGTGTGTGTGTGTGTGTGTGTATATAAATTTTAAAACAAATCAGGTTAATGTTGTTTACCCCCTTATACATGTTGTTAATGTGTTTTCCCCTTTCCATTACTGGCAGCATTTTCTGATCTTTTTTTAAAAAGTACGTCTGTTCTTATATTCACTCAGTTGCCTGTTGAACCAACACCTGGAGCTTGTTGGGGCAAAAGGAAAAATAGATACTCAAGTTATGTCTTCAGGAACTTCAGCTGGGGGCATGATGTTCTCAGGGGATCAACTGGACTGCCTAGTACTGCATCCTTTGGAGTATTCTGTCCAGAAACACATAATCTCAAGTCCAAGAGTCAATTTTCACATCTCAGATTATACGGAGTCTTCAGGTATCACTATTGCATCTTGTGACTTGGACACATTTCTTTAGATCTTAAAAAGAAAGTTTTCTGAAGTCATCAGGACCCCTGTTATTTGTGATCCACCGTCTCCTGCTCCTCCATGACTAACCTGGCGAATTACTCTGCCTCTTTGCAGGTTCAGATGAAAACAGTGAAAACTTCAAGCCTATAGGGGCTTCTAAATCAGAGTAGTGAGGAGAGTGGGCAGGAGGAGCAAAGCTCATACTGCGATAAAATAGAGGATGTGGTAGCCACTGGACAGAGAGAGCAAGAACAGTTTGTCCTTTTTTGTGCCCTCATCCTTGACCACAATGGTCCCCTCCTTTTCATATGGAGACCCATTTGTCTTGTTTCTTCCCCTTCCTCCTCTCTCCCATGGCCTCACATCCTTTTCCCCTTATGGTATGCAAAAAGGAGGAGAAGGTACCCACAAAACATCAAGGACAGGGATCTTGTCTGACTTGGGAATAAAGGAAGAAATATATCCAAGGGCGAATGAAATTGCTGGGTAGTCTTTGATGGGCAGACCAGTGTTCTGCTGACTGGCCCCAAGGTAAATCTTCAAGAGGGGTGTTTTTCTTCTATTGTCTAGAATGTGACAAGGAAGATGTCAATTGGTTTCTGGTAACTGCCCCTCAAAAGCTTTAGCCAGAACAGTGTCTAGAAATGAAGGGCATTCTATACAATGAACAGTACCACAGAGCTGCGTGTGCTGAAGACATAGCCAACATGTCTTGCTGCTTTGGGATTTTACTGCTGATCATCTCCGGTGACATCTCCACTTCTCTTCTTTTGCTCCTTTCCACCTTCGCCACCACGTCATTCATGCCAAAAGTTTATTCATCTCACTAGTAGTCTTATACAAAACCCAACCACTAGCAAGAAGAGAAGGAAGAGGCCATAAACGTAGTGTAAGACTGTGGACCAGGGCTGTCCAATTGAAATAGAATGAAAGCCAGGGATATAACTGAAAATTTTCTCATAGCCACATGAATAAAGTAAAAAATAAATCAACAAAACTAATTTTAATCATATCTTATTAAAACTTGTGTATCCAAAATATTTAAATGTGCAATCATTAGAAAAATTGTTAAGGAGACATTTTATATACTTTATACTAAGGCTTTGAAATCTGGCGTGCAAGATGTACACTTACAGCACATCTCAGTTCTCACTGACCACATTTCATGTGCTCAACAGCCACATGGGCCAGTGACACCGTACTGGGCAGTGCAGGTGTGGGCTCTGCACTCAAGACTAGGATTACACTAGGGGGTGTAATATTCGGAAGGTTACATAATCTCTGTGCTTCAGTTTTCTCATGTATAAACTGGGGGAAGTGTTAGTTCCTACCTCATTTAGTATTGGATTTAATGAGGAGTAAATAAACACTTAAGGCATTGCCTGATGCGAAGTTGGTGATTAGTAAATGTTAGCTCTTACAGTCGTCAGATATATGACGTTTTGCCACATCCTAATAGATCAAAGCTGTCTTTCAGTAAGGTCTTACTCTGGGCTTTCTAAATCAGGACTGTATGTCTGATATCTTGCAATGATGAAATCAGATGCCACTTCAGAATTCCTACCTCACTTCAAACAAAGATTTTCAGGGAGAGTTTGGTCCCAGAGCTGTGTTTTCTCAAAGCTGGATAACCTGTAATTTCACAAACTTCTTTAATAAGTTTTCCAATATAGTCGTTTAAAATTTTCCAAATAGGCGGTATCATATTTTTATTAGGAGGTAAAATTAGGTTCACAGCTATAAAATTATCCCAGCTTGCTTTTTGATGATCTCTTAAGAGATTGAAACCATGCTTCACTACAGTAAGATAGCTCTTGTCTTCTTGAAACTATAGCTCACAGCCACAAATCCACGTTAACATCACAGGATGCATTTCAGCGCGTAAGCACCATGATATATAAGCTGTTCTTTGGGCACTTGTATGATACCTTTTGAATAAACAATGGAGTAGTTTCACAATACCTGTTTTGGGCCACTTTAAAAATACAGATCTTCCTCGACTTATGATGGAGTTATGTCTCGGTAAACCCGTTGTAATTTGAAAATATTTAAGTCAAAAATGCATTTAACGCAGAATATTGTATCTTAGCCTAGCCTAACTTAAATGTGCTCAGCACGGTTGCATTAGCCTACAGCTGGGCAAAATCATCTAACACACAAAGCCTATTTAATAATAAGGTGTTGAATCTTAAGTAATCCATTGAATACTGTACCGACAGTGAAAAACAGAATGGTGGTCTGGGTACAGAATGGCCTTTCAGTGTATTGGTAACCACACGATCATGTGGCTGATTGGGAGCTGCAGCTCCCTCCCGCTGCCCAGCATCGTGAGAGAGTATCTTACTGCAATTGAGACAGGGAAAAGATCACAATTTAAAATTCAAAGTACGGTTTCTACTGAATGCCTGTTGCTTTTGCACTGTCATAAAGCAGAAAAATCTTTAAGTCTGGCCATTGTAAGTTGAGGACCGTCTGCATATCTTAAAGGTTTCCACATCTCTCATTCTTTCATTTATTTATATATTCCTCATTCATTCATTTATTCAAGTGTTTATTCAACAAATATGCATTGAGGGCTCACTCTGAGCCAGAAACTTGGCTAGTTACTGAAGGGGTGATGGTAAGCAGAACACACAGTCCCTGCCCCTGCAAGCTTACAATCTAGTGAAGGAGAAAGACATTAATCAAATAATCATGCAAATAGATTTGCCAACTGGTATGATGACTATTAAGGAGGGGAAAAATTGCTTTGAGAGTCTATGAGGAAGGAATTTGATTTGTCAGGGAAGTATTCCCCAAGGAAGTGCTGATGGGGCTGAGGGCTGGAGTAGAAAGAGTTAACCAGGTGGAGAGGGAGGGAACTCTATTCCAATCAGAGGGAACAGCATGAACAGAAGTCCTGAGGAGGCAGGGGAATGGTGATGGGGAGAGATGGAAAGAGAGCTGTGGGTCTGACACAGAGGGAGGGGAGGCAGGCCGAGGTTGAGCTGGAGAAGTAGGCAGAACCAAACATTGCGGTTCTTAATGGCCACATTAAGGATTTTATATTTACGTGAAGAGCTTGGGAAGTTGTCATTGGGACCCCAAAACTTGGGGATGCTTTTCTTTGCTGGGTCAGACCCCTCTTTAATTCTTTGTAATTCTGATGAAATGAAAATGTCAGACTGGGATTTCAAAATGTAGAATAGATAAACAAGATTATACTGTATAGCACAGGGAAATATATACAAGATCTTATGGTAGCTCACAGCGAAAAAAAAATGTGACAATGAATATATGTATGTTCATGTATAACTGAAAAATTGTGCTCTACAGTGGAATTTGACACAACATTGTAAAATGACTATAATTCAAAAAAAATGTTAAGAAAAGAAAATGTCAGGCCACCAAGAGCAGGTGAAGGGCTATTCATGTCCTTTATTCCCATCAAGTGCAACCCAAAACAACAGCCAGTCCTCTCTTAAGCTGCTCTTCAGTTTTCCAACCAATTCTGAGGCTCCGCCTTTGTGTTTTACTCATAGTGTTTGGGAGAACAGCCAATAGAGGAATTTTGGCCACAGCTTAGAGGTAAATCCCTGAAAAGACCAACTGTTCCAGAAAAGGAAGTGAAGCTCTTACATAATTTAAGTCAAACCGATGGGTCTCAATTCTGGGTAGGAGGCAAAGAGGAAAGACATGATCAGATTTGCCTGTTGCAAAGGTAACTAGATACAATATGAAAAACGGTTAAAGGAAGTTAAGTGAGGATGCAGGGAGACAAGAAAAACTGTTGCTGTCATGATAATGTTATGACAGAGGTGATGTTAAGAGGTGATGTTTAATGCGAAGGCAAGTAGATGGAGGGTTGGGGTTAGCGGTCCCACAAAGAAGGTTGGGGTGCCAGAAGTAAGGAATGGATGCTAAGCTAACAAAACAAAAAGCCCAAGGATTTCCATTATGGGGTCTGTGGGAGAAGGCATAAGCATGACCCCCGTTGCCCCGAATGCTACTGCACCGCTGGGTCCCGGGTGAGTAGGTTATTGTTTCTGGGTTACATTTAATGATAGGTTTTATTTTCTTCAGCCTGGTTCAAGGAACATTATTTGTAATGCATTTTAACTTGCTAGTTTTGCAGGATGCTGACTCCTAGAAATTGTCATTTGTTGATAACATTGGGTCGCAAGATCAGCAAGAGACCACTCAGATATTATTTAGTTACCAAGTCTCTAACTAGCTTCATGTGATTTAAAGTGACCTTGGCCATTTGCTTTTATTTCATTTTTGACTTCTGGGTTTCCTGAATCTGCATTGTGCGTCGACTGCAGGTGCCTTTCCAGCTTGCACTCTCCACCTCCCTGTATAGTGTGAGATGGGAATTTGGAGATCTTCTAATTCTCTCTGCATGGCTTTGATTAATTTTTCTCTTAATTATTCTGGTATTGTAATTTGTAACTCATTGGAGAGAGACAAGAGATACTAGTTCCATCTGAAAGGTCATGATTTTAAAGTAGCTCAGGCTAACCGAACTCAGAAATTGAGTTTGAAGAAAGTGTCTTCATGGCTTAAAAGTAAAAGTTGCAGCTACTGCTTCAGTGTGAGATTCCAGGAGGGACAATGTTAGATGGTGCACTGGTCTATACTTTTTGCAAGAGAGGCTTGAGTTGACATCTAACACATACTTGGGTTGACCTGCACCCTAACATGGAAAGGAATCTCTGTCCAGAGCATCAGTAACACCAAGTGGAAAATTTAGTTAACTTGAATATGATTTCCCAACACAGTTCTATGCTTCAAGCAGACTTTTTTCGAGATATACATGCCCCTCCTTTAAAACAAACAAAACAAGGTAAACACCATATTGATTTCTTCCTTTTATTTAAACCTCCATCCTCGTAAGGTCCAACATTTTGAGTTCATTATAAAATGTTTTTCAAGTCACCTCTGCAAAGTCCTATAACAGAGTCCTGAAAATATCGCTAGGATAACAGCACAGTTCCTTCTCCAGGCAGAGTGACTACACAACCCTCTGTCTGAGTTTCCTCGTCTCTCAAGGAGAGTAACAACACATTGTGTCTGAATAGAATAGTTCCTATATATAGTAATCACTCAAAAAGTGTTAGTGATATTTTGTTATGATTATCAATACTACTATTATAAATGCTGCGTGACTGGTAGGAGACATTCCTGGCCCAGCATTCTCTTGAGATGATATCAGAGAGGGAGTGAATTGGTATTTGAGGGCTCCTGATCTGTCCAGGATGGATGAATGTGTTACAGTGTCCTTTCTGTCCTCACTTGAGACTCATGTGAACTTTAATCTCTGCTCTTATGATTTTCTAGGGCACACAGAGTCACCAAGTGGGCAGAAGTTTCCTTGAGATTCTAACCACTTGCCATTTAAACCTATGGATACAAAAAATGATACCCTCCAACCTTATGAGGAGCCCAACTTATCCAATTTGTTATCCATCTCAGTACCATAATACAAACTAAAGCAAAGGTGGCATGGCCATGGTAGGGTAAGTGACATGGTTGGTGTGACACAGTACCATCTCATGAAACAGGCCCTGCTTGGCTTCTATTGAAGAGGGTGATGTTCTGTTGGAGTTCAGCAGGTGCTCTGGTTGGCTGGGTGGGTCCGTGGATGTGAGTTTTGGTGTATTTGTGGGAGAGGGTGAGCTACGAGCGTCCTTCTACTCCGCCATCTTGGCCCTTCCTCCCCCTGCTCAACTTCTAGTTTGGAGAATGTTGGGCCATGTTATTCCTAGGTTGCATGGAAACCCCTGCCCCTTGCCCCTCACATGGGATGTGATTTATACCTGGCTGAAAGCACAATGGTTGATTCTGTTTGAGCCTGAATCTGCCCTCTGAAGATGGCTTATGGCCACAGATCTCCTGTCTGGGGTGCTGAAAGAGCTCATGATTTGCCCAGTGGGTGCTGTACTAAAGGTGTCCCAACTTTATAACCTTGATGGTTGCTTCAAGGCAGAATTTTGTAAATCTGTCTTGCTGCACATGTAACCATAGAGATAGACTTCTTGGCTTCAGGAAGACAAGCCAATTCACAGATTCCCTTTACCTATACTGAATTGATTCCCCATTCCTGTCCCAGGTTCCTGCTTCCAAGAGTAATCCTTTCATGTTATTCCCATGAATTAAGTATGGCTAGAGATGGGTCAAAGAGCTTCAGGTAAAATTCAGATTAATTTTGAAGTAAGGAGTGATTGTGATGGAATCATTCCTTTCAGCAGCTAGTGTTATATTTCTATATGTTATAGGAAAGTGTTCTGTACAAATGTCAATCCTACAGATCCAGGGGCAGGACATAAGGTGGACCTAACCAATCGGGAGATATTTTTCATGCCATCTCAAAGTAACTCACAGATGCCTGACAGCTGCAGCTGTCCGGGCCCCTCGCGATGGCATTGCTCTATGACTCAGAGGGATGTTTATGCCAGAGAATGCTGCCACTGCAACACTACCCCAGCGATGCCCCAGGAGAAAATAATTTGAAGCAGTGAGTGAGAGAGGAAGGTCCTTGAGCAGATTTAGTCAAACCCAGCCTCAGATCTGAGTGCAAACAGTGACATATGGAGAGGTGGAAAATGCATGGACTTTGGTGTTAGATAGACCTGGGCACTTGATATTCGATCAGTCAGACATTTACCCAGTTATTCGCTTATTCAGCTAATATTTATTGAGGATCTTCTATGTGCCAGACACTGTGCAAGATGCTGGGATATAATGATAAGCAGGACTGACTACGTAATTTGTGGGGCCAGTGCAAACAGAAGTGCAAACCCCTTGGTTCAGAAAGTACTAAGATTCAGCATGGCAACAGCAGAGTATTAAACCAAGCAGGAGGACTGGGCGTGGGGCCTGGGGCAACTGCACTACGGAAGCCAGTCGTCATGATAGGCCGTAGAAGACAAGAGGCTTTGTGCTCATGGAGCTGAATTTCCGGGGACAAATTCTTTAATCACACCAATTAATCTAAAATCCTGACCCTAAAAGGACCATTGAAGAACATGAGCACAGGGCAGTGACTACCTCTCAGAGGGAGTATCTTAGCTTCGGTTGCCACAGTGCAATACCATGGACTGAGTGGCTTAAACTTCAGGGATTTATTTCCTTACAGTTTGGCAGCTGGAAGGTCAAGATCAGGATGCCAGCATGGCCTTCCCAGACTGCAGATGACCTTCTTTGTGTCTTCACGTGGCAGACAGAGTGAGCACTGGCCTATCTTCCTCTTCTTATCTGAGGGCACTCATCCCATCACGGGGTCCCCACCCTCCTGATCTGATTACCTCTCACTGGCCGCATCTCCAAATACCATCACATTGGAGATGAGAACTTCAAGATACGAATTTAGGGGGAGACAGAAACATTTGTCCATATAAGGGGGATTTAATTGGTCAAGGAGACCAGGAAAGACTTCCCCAAGGGAATGACACTTAGGATAAGCTTTGAAGGATGACTGGGCATTAACTAGCCAAAATGAGAGATGCTCTTTGAGGGACTCCAACATTCCAAAGCCCAGTGGACAGTAATGAGCCTGCAAAGGAGAAAGAGCAGAAAATGTCAACACAGGAGAAAAACAGGAGAGGCTTGAGTCATGGGAGCCAAGGGAAGGAAGTGTTTCGGGAAGCACAGAAAATCTACATGGGTGACCCTGGCAGGTGGTCTCATTTAACACTCCCGAAGTTTTAATGGGATTCCTGAAACACATCATTTTTATTCCTTCCTAGTAATTAATTGTCTCTACCCAAAAGCAGGTGCATCTTTACCCAGACAGGTGATCCACTTCTCAATCTTGGTGCGTATTTCAGACAGGGAAGCTAAGGCCTAGAGAGTGAAATAATGATCTTCCAGGGACAGACATGTGCATACACATGGTGTGAAGCCACCAGGCACCACTTCCAATTACACCCCCATCACCTCACCCTCCACCTCATTCACTAGACCCCACCTTCACTGTGCTTTCAGTGCTGGGTTATAGCACAGTTTCTCCCACTCCATGACTTTTGTGATGCTGTTGCTCTGCTTGGAACACTCCTCCATTTCCACCTTCAGGCGTAGTTCATGACTCTTATTACTCATTTTTCTGACCTCAGTTTACTAATACTTACTTTAAGAGCCTCCTGCCCCCAAACTAAAATGTATGCCCCCTGTTTTTTCCCTTTCATGTCATCACCCATATAATATGTAAATAACAAGTACAAAATAGAATTCTCCTTATAGCTGTCCTTTTCTTGGTACCATTTATGCATCTAACTTGCTAATGAAGGCGCCTTGTTTTACCATCAACTCCTGGCAGGCAGGGACTGTGCCTGTGTTCCCTGCTGCATGTATACAAATCACCTGGCACGTTGAAGTTACTAAATGAATGAGTGTAGAAACGTGTTGGCCAAAAGCCAAGGGAGCCCAGTGATGCTCTTGTCCAAGCCTGACTTAGGAAAATGTTCTTAAAGATTTAAGCCTCATTTACAGTCATTTCTAAATTCCACTGTTACCATAGCAACCCACTATCAAAAGGGGAGTTTTCTGAAGCTTGTGCTCTGTCTCTTCATTGAGGGTGTGTGTGTGTGTGTGTGTGTGTGTGTGTGTGTGTGTGTGTGTGTGTGTGTGTGTGTGTGTGTAGAGGGGAGGCCTTATAGTCCATCAAACAGGATGTGACAGTCAAGAGCAACTTTGTTCTCTGAGAGCTCCTAGAACCCAGAATTTGCATATCCGTAGGTTGGATTCCTAACTTCGTGAAGGGGATGAGGCAGGTCTGGGGAAAGGAGTATAAACACTGAGGATTGATTATGGAGATATGTCCGTTTAGACACATCCACGCCAGACTCCTAACAAAGGATGGGAAAGGGAGCAGATTCCAAGTTTGCTGCCCGTCTGACACGCCTGAATATCGGGCCTCCTTGTGAACAGTGCTGGGCACTGCCGCATTTGTCTTCTGCACCCTGTGCTTGCTGATGCTCTTCAACCAATTCTGAAGCAGAGAAGTGGAAAACCCTATGACAAAGCTCATGTGGGAAAGAATCTTGGGTATTTTATTCCCCAGAGTTTATCCAGCAGTTCACACCATGCCTGGCTAAAAGTAGATACTCCCAAAGGAAGCAGTAATAGAGAGGTAGAAGAGAGACAGGAAGGTCAGTAAAGGCACGTGTGATTGAGCACCTGAGACTGGCCTTCTGGGAAGGTCTGGAGATTGAATCAAATGCATCTCAAAATTGTCTCCCTCCCCCAGAGGGGAGGAAGCTAGGGTATTTATCCTCCAATTCCCAACCATTTGGCCTGCCATTAGGTGAAGATGACTCCTGCAGGCATGTATGGGAATGGCGAGTGCCCAGGGGACGTGAATGGGCACCTACAAGGTCTGCTAGAGAGAGAGAATAAAGCAGAGTGCAAAAATGAAGAGGAGAAGATGGGCACAACTCTGTGTGTGTGTGTGTGTGTGTGTGTAGATTAATGAGATCTATTAATAAAAATTTTTAAAAATTAATAGAAACACCTCACAGTCAACCCCCCCACACAACTCTTCTATCTGAAATAAGCACTTCTACATTTATCAAATTATGAAGATTGTTACTTTTCAGCCATGAATTTTGAAATAGAGCAACACTTTATAAAATATTTATAAATAAAAGTGGATTCATAGAAGAGAAAATTTCTAAAGGGCTAATATAATAAATATATGAAAAGACATTCCACCTTACTGGTAATCAGGGAAATGCATATTAAAATAAGGAGATAACATTTTGGGGGGAAGTTATTTGGGAAAATATTAAAAAGATGAATAATATCCAATGTTGACAAGGACATGGGGGAATGGAACTTGTCATACATTGCTGTTAGGAATTTGAGTTACATTTGGGGAAAGAAATGCAGTAATATACATTAAAATTACAAAACATGTGTACCCTATTGTTCTTTCTGGAGTCTCTCCTGAGTAAATAAAGGCACCAGAATATGAAGATATTTCTAAAAGGATATTAACTGCAGCATTGTTTGGGCAAAAATATCAATTCCATTAAAATGGAAATAATGGAAAATTTGTG
Organism: Camelus bactrianus; assembly: GCF_048773025.1. NCBI lineage: Eukaryota > Metazoa > Chordata > Mammalia > Artiodactyla > Camelidae > Camelus > Camelus bactrianus. The sequence goes on along the minus strand of NC_133550.1, from coordinate 34,571,977 downwards.
GTATATCCATACTAGTAAAAATAATGAATTACTGCTGTATGAGTTGGCTTTGAGTGACAGTCATATTGTGAAATTAACAAATTGCATTGTAATGTGTGTATTTCAAACCATTGGTGTACAAAAAAAAAAAAAAGAAAAAGGAAAAAAGCATATGTACAAATAAAGCTGTATGAGACAGAAAATGGTATCTAAGGATGTACTTCAATTGCTATCATTCGATTACCTTGAGGTTGAGGTGGATGCCATGGTGAGATTTGCAGTGGAGAGAGTATTGCAGGTGTGAATGTTTGTTTTTGAACGTTGTTTTCCATTGTATTGTTTGGCCTGTAGCGCAAAAACACAAACAAACAAAAAAGCAGGTATTTCTTTTGAGGTTTGAAAAGAAAATCAGATAGACTAAAGAAAAAACCCTCAGTGCTGATGAGACTATGGAGAAGCTGTTATGTTCACAGATAATTGGGGGCCTTAGGAATCAGTGGAATCATTATGGAAAGGTTCAGAGCAGCATAAACACGGGCCCTAAAATGGATGAGACTCACCATGGGAATATAACCCAAAGAAATAGCAACCTCTCTTCTCACATGATCTTCCTTCTTCTTCTTCTTTTTTTTTTTTTAAAAAGGTAACAAATTTTTGTTCAGGTGCCCTATAGAAAACCCACATGGCCCCAAATTAGGGAGTTAATAAACAAACCGTAATGTACTAAGTCTATTGCAGTAGAATAGTAAAGGCCAGAACTAAGTATTTGCTGGGTCTGTGTTTGCGTTCCAGCTGTGCGGCTTGCTGGCAGCGTGACTTTAATAAGCATGTCACTTAACATCCTTGAGCTCTAGTTCCTTCATCTTGAGATGGAGATAACAATAGTATCTAACTCAGATCTGCTCTGAGGGTGAGATAAGATGTGCATGTCAAATGATGACTACTACTACTCAGTGACTTATAAAATGAATGAGTGAATGAATAGATAAATGGAGAACTCTGTATGGGACACTGCAAGTGCAAAAGTAGAATGGGACATGAGTGCTTTGTATTACTTACGTAAAAATTATTTACACAATGATTAAAATCAAAAGGTCAAAACTTTTATAAGTTTAGTAGTTGGTATTTTAACAGGGAATTATTTGCCTCTTTGATTTTTATTGTTCTTTAGCTGTCAAGTTGGTTAATTATGTAAGAGCTTAAATACATATATAATATTGCAAGTAAATCCAAGAAACAAAATTACTTAGCGGGGGCTCTTATTTGACAATAAAATAATGTTTTCTGGTGTGTAGGACGAAAGTTTATTATATCTGTCCCCACAACGGTTTACACACACACATGTCCCAGAATATCCTCATCGTCCCCAGGCTGCTCATCGAGCTTGTGGCTGGCGGTTGAAGTCTTACCAAAATACAGAGTCTTCTAGGATGTCTTGCCAGAAAGCCCAAGGTCTTGGCTGGCAGAGGCATCTGGAGCAGATTCACTTAGATGGAGATCAGAAAGCATGGAACACCCAGATATTGTGTACTTACAAAAACTCTATGAGCCTGGTTTAAACTAGAAGAAGCAGCCCAAGTCCTTAGCAGGGTGGATAAGGCCCCTCTGAGTCTGGCCCGGCCCCCTTGTTAGTTTCCATCCCAGGCGCTGCACAGGGCCCCGCCCTGCACTCTTGCACCACCAGCCTCTTGCTAGTCCCTGAACGTGGCGTGATGTACATGCCCCCATGCCCTTGTCTCGGCTGTTTTCTCTGTTAAGAATGTCCTTCACACCCTTCAAGTTCCTCTGGAAAAATTTCCCCGATCATCCTCTTCTCTTTTTCCATAGAAGGTGAAACCACTGTCTGCTGTCCACAGCATTGGGTACATTTCTCCACCAGAGCACCTACCATCCTGTACTGTAGCTATTTGGTTCTATACTATGACACCCTCAGCCAGGCTGGCATCCCTACCCATTTTTCCGCCCTGCACGGTCACTAGTAAAGAGCGGGCATCCAAACCTGCTTGTTGACAAAATGAGGAATGAAAACGGGAAGAGAATTGCTTACTCAGTGATATCCAAGGACCATTTAATTCAGCACCTCACTATTACACAACCAACTGTAACAGAATTAAGTACAAACCTAGGTCATGTTCAGATATCACCCAAAGGGTCCTAGTTATAGGAAGTACAAAAATAACTATGAAAATAATTTCACCTAATTAAAAAATTTTTTTCACCTAATTTTACCTCTGCCTTCCATGAGCTCAAACATGCTCAAAATATACACCACTTGTCTATTTCTTTTCTTTCATTCTCTCTTTTCCTCCTTTCCTTCCTATCTATTTCATTCATACAACAAATTTTGACCAAGTACCCAGTATGTACTTAGCGTCATGACACAAGCATTAATAAGGTGTAATTCCTGCAGGATTTAGATTTAGAATCTTGGTGCTATAGCTTAACAGTAGAATAAACTTTGGGGAAAACAATCTCTCTGAGCCACACGTTTCTCATCTTTTGAATTGACAGCTTTTCTTCCACCAAGCAAGAATTCTTCCTCTTTAAGGCTGTGGGAAGAAAGAGGATTCTCCTTGGCAGGAAAGGGAGCAAAGGAAAGTTGTGGATACTCTTACATGACTTTTTTTTTTGGTCCCATCACAAGCATGTTTGGCAACCTGCAGAAAAGAATGTGCCAGAGTCAAATGTGAGAGATGAACCAAATTAGGAGTGGAAAGGCACATGAAAGAAATAGCAACAGGTGGGTTAGCCAGAATGGAAAGGAGAAAGGGGTGACCCAGCCATCTTTATAAAGTATCTTTTCTTCTCTATTGATATTGGATGTTACTAGTGTGACAGAATTTACACAGTTGAGGAGTGAATTCTATCTATGGCTATAAAGTAATCTAAAGTCTTTGGAGGAAAATGGTATTGCTTAAATATTTAAGCACCATGTGTGAACATGAATTATTGGGGAATCAAATTGGGAACAAACACATCACTGGATTGTGCTAGAACATATGAGCAGATCTGACTGTGCTCAAAACATGGTCAAATGGGGTGGAGAAAATGAGAGACCAAGTGTGTGAGTTAGCTTATGTTTTCTCCAAGAGTCAGAATATGGGCTTGGAGCCTGACAACCTAAAGTCAGATCTCCTCTTTACCACTTACTAGCTGTGCAACCTTGAGCAAGACACAGAAACTTTTATTCCAGAGTTTTTTCATCTGTAAAACAAGGATAAGAATACCACCTACCACATAGAATTGTTGCAGTTGATGAATAGTAACCAGGAGTGTATTACATTAGCCCACTTGACGTGAGAGTTGAGAATAGTTTTCTTATTGTACGCCTTTTGATAAAACAGAAATTGAGCATTATAATTAAATCTTAATGGGATGAGGAAAGAAAGTGAAGCGGCTGGGAGAAACTCGCATTTGGCTAAGTAGTTACTAGCGTGGATAATACAGTCATAATATATTACCAGCAAACAGAGTACTGCAGGGTTTTGGCCAGGTATCCACTGACATCGTTAACACTTTGTATCTCAGAAGTTAAAACCGAACCCCAAGAGTAAGGCAGTTTGAGCCTATATTTATAACTGTCCTGGAAGTCTGTAGCTGAGATGAAAGGTCGTTACTTAATTTGGCATCTTCGTCAAGTTCAGGCTAATGGAAGGAAGGGGTGAAAGACTTCAGCTAGCTGGCACTGATCTAAGACAGGGCTTGGGATCGACGTCTTAACTTGTCACAGAGATGTTTTCCAGAGTGGATACTGAGTAATGTCGAACTTGGAAAGAAGTTAATATTATCCAAGTAACCATAGTGTGAGTTGTTTATTCTTTTCTAAAAAGTGTTTTTGTCTGTATTATTTAAAGCTTATTCTTCTGTCTCTGTCATAGGAAAGGCTTGACGGCTTCAGTAGTCCTGAATTGCTTATCTGTAAGGGACACTGACTTTGGCCCTGTCTTCTTGGTATTGCTATTCTTCCTTTTCTAAATTCAACTCCCACCAGGGCAGTGCTATGAGGAGAAAGTTGGCTAAAACCAAGTGTAACTAGAGTTATGAAGATTTTTTTTTTTTTACAATAGCTGTCACCAACTATATCAGATGCCCACTCCGTGTTTCATCAGTCCTATCAAATATTCTTTTAAGCTGACGATTATAAATGCAGTGAGAAAGCAGGGCTAATCATGGGTATGGGGATGCTATGACTTTTTAGGAGAAAGGCAGACCAAGAGAATGGAAAAGGCCTCATGCACAGTTGGGGTTTTTCACAGTTGCTTCAGATTCTGGGCACTTGAAACACTTTACTCCCCTCTGCAATAGGATAAGGCCAGGAGGAGTTCTTTGTTCAGGGTTCAAGTACTCTTGTGACCATCCCAAAATAACTCTGAGTGTAATACAGTAGGCCTCACGTAGCTAAACCCTCAAGTCTTTGACCTGTCATCATTGTCACCCCAATCGTTCTTTCCTCCTTTCTGAGGCAAGCCAGGCACTTGAATAAAATTTTCCGTCAACACTCAGAGTTGCATAAACCCCTTCTTTTTGCTTTTCCAAATCCACTAGGAGTCTCCCTGTCAGTTAAAGAGAAAAGTACATCAGCCGGACTTACCAAGCCCTTCTCTTCTAAACAGGTTTTCCTAGTGGCTTATACTGTTCTTTACTTGGATTTGAATCAGATGAAGTCCATCTTCCCAGTTGGTTTCATTTCAGCAAAGGATCTTATTTTCCTAATTCATCAGGTTTTGCAAGAATTGTGACGTTTTCAACCAGCCCTTTAATCATGGGGCCACGCGTGCCACCATTTAGCAGGCATTTATTCCATCAGCCAAGTTATTGTGCTGAGTTGAGCATTAAAGAAATCTGATCATTTCCTTGGTCTCTATTTTGGAAGATGCTGGAGTTTTAGCCTTGGTGACAGCATGAAAACAATACTTAAAGTAGGTTAACAAAGAGAAGGGGTTGAGATGAGCGGGTAAAACTACAAATGTTTTGTTTTAAATTACCTCCAGATGCAGCTGGGGAATGAAAAAGAGTGTCTTTTAAACTAAGAGTTTCTAGAGTTTTTGTAATGCGACACAGAAAAGCAGTACCTAAAATATATATGTGAACAGAACAGTGTGAAATTGACACCAAAAGGAAGAAAATATACCAATAACATCAAATACTTGGATAATGGAATTGCAGGTGATTTTTTTCTTTTGTTTATGTGTGGAGTTTTACCCCCTCTTCATTTATATTTAATGTAATATAGTTAATCAGACTCCAATAACCAGCACTTGGTTCATTTTCTTAGTAATTACAAACAGTGCCACAGTAAACATCCTTTTACATAATCTTTATCATCTTGTACATGAAGTTCTGTAGAGTTAATTTTTAGAAGTGGAAGTTTCTACATTAAGCTGGGGAATGGGTTAGAGAGTGAACTTACCATGACCACAGGATGATGAGTTGTATATCCAACAACCAGGACACTGCATTGTCTGAAAAGACACAAAGTTTTGTTGGAAAAATGGAAAAGTTTTCAGTTTCTTCACCAGTAGATGGCACCTAATCTTCCTTTATATTGAGTAAAATCCCCCCTAACTTCAGTGCATTCCCGGCGTGTCACTGAGCCTGCACTAACAAAGCAATGATCACATCACGTACAAATGCCCCTGTCTCATTCCACTTATCCCATGTTTGTATTGTTCTGGTTCCAGGACTCTGAGACTTTAAGCCTGAGGCTCTAACTTGAGCAGGAAGAGTTTATTTTGGGATGAAGAATCTTCCCCCATAGGAGAGGGCCTATCAACCAGTGTCTCTGTTTCTTGGTCTTTTGAAACTGGGAAGTTCTAGAAGAGAAAACATTTTCTAAATCTGCAGAATTATCTCTTTCAGAAAATATCAGACTCATGTGTTGTTAGGATTTACTTAGTTTGTAGAGGGGAACACAGAGTTGTAGGGACATTGAGGGGTCATGATGAGAGCGATTTCAGTCAATAATTGCTTAGGAAAATGACCCTGTAAATCTTTGTAAGTATGTAGAGTTGATAAGGCAAATATATACAAAGTATCCATTTCATCAAACTTATAAATACACATGTTTAAAATGGCCAGAGAGGAAGGAACAGTGAACCATAATTTTTAAAAATGTGATGACACATCATTTTGTTTTGTGTAGGTGTCAGTTTTCTTTAAAATAAAAATACCCAAAAAGCTCAGGGTAAAGGTTTAATATTTTCCTTTTTTAAAAATTGTAAACATTTTTCCAACTAAAAATACATGACTTTGAATAAACTTTTAAGAAAAATACAGGAGAGAACTGGAAACTTGTGACTTGCCTTTTCTATAAATATAGAAATGTCCTAACAGAGTTCTTGTCTCTCTTAAAGAATGATACAAGCACACAAGATTTTCTCAGACTAGATAAGAAAGAAGAGCTTTTGGATTTGGTAGGAAAAGAAAAATACCGGTTATGATACATGTGGCCAGTTGGGCCATGAGCACTGTGAAAATCCCACTTTGGGCTCTCTGGGAACCGTTTTATACTATGATGCATAGCGTTTGCTTATCATCACGATAACTTGCAAAAATGTAGTCCTTAAAAAACATCCAGATCTTCTGCTTCCCCTTCTCCCTTTTCCTTTTCAAGCCCAGATGGAGAATGTAAAGATAGGATCTTTCTTAAAAGAATATTTCATAAACAGTTAGGTGGTATGGACCAGTAAAATTTAAGAATATCTTTCTTTTGTTCTAAGTTAGCTGAACATATCATTAGTTGACTCCCTTCCCCCAGAATATTTTGATATTGATATTGAGGGAAAAAATAAGTGGTAATTTTCAACTTAAAAAGCTATGCAATATAAAATTATTTGTTCCATATCTATGCAATATTCTTTTTTAGCTACAACATTGTTTTTAAATCTTCCTGTCCAGCCTATGTATGATACACCAAATTCTATCTTAGCCTAACTTGAATTTTTAAAGGAAAGGCAGATGATAACTCTGGTAGGTAATGGAGAAGAAAACTGTTTTTTTTTTATGTGGCTTATGAACAGAATATAACCTTTTATACTCAGCTCAGCATTAAGCTTTATAAAAATGATCACAAAACTGTTCACTGCAAGGTTCCTTTTCTATCTTTCTTGGTGGATTCAGTGAAGATTATTAGGTCATTGGCTACTTGACAAGATGCTGAAGTGTCAGTGAGCATTCTCAAATGAAAGAATAAGCCTTTTGAAATTGTAATGTTAGGGAATGAGGTGGTTCTCTAGTTATAGTGACCCTTCAGAAATACCTCCGTTGTATAAAGTCAGCTGCGCCTATAGGAATCCTTCCTCTGGACCAATTGACTACATTATTCAGTCCTCAAAAGTCTGACTGTGGAGGAGACCTGTGGCGACAATCTTGGCTTCACGTTTTAATCACCTGGGGGAACATTAGTAAAAAAAAAAAAAAAAAAAAGTACTGATGCTCAGCCCCATCTCTCCCAACCCAATTAAATCTGAATGTGGGTCTGGACAAGGCAGTGAAAGCCCTGATATGGGTATTTTTTCAAAGTTCCCCCGATTTTGATGTGTATCAAGATTACAAACTGCCTGTCTAAATCTAAAAGAAATTTTCCATTTCAAATTCCCGAAGCAACTTAACAGCATCTGGTTAGAATTTGAAGGGTTTTTTTCCTTCCTTCCTTAGAAGGGGACAACTGGACTGTGCTAATGATATAACCAAGACAGTTGGGGAGAGAAGAGAATGTGACTTATGTAAAGGCCCAAAGATACCCGCAGAAATTATTTAAAGGAAGTGAACTTTTCTCGCTGAGGGTGCCTCATGGCTATTGTTATGACATTGTGCTTGCCAGGATCTTTTTCTACTTTTAGAGAAAATTTCCTAAGAAAGGATGAAGCTGGACTGTTGGCTTCTCCAGTATCTTGTCCTATCCTCCATTTAGTAAGCTCCGGAGATTTTGAGGCTGTGAAACTTCCAAGAGGAGAACATTTCCGGTCCATGTTCTCCTAGTCCTCCTACTTTGGGTCATGGGGAAGCATTTTATCATTACTTCTCAGCTTTTCATGGCTGACGAGCATGAGAAGCAGTGCGCCATGGCAGTTGAGGGTGGGCATGGGAGACGTACCACCCAGGTTCAAATTCTGAATCTTTTACTTCCTAAATATTTTTTCTTCTTTTTTTTTTTTTTGTGGTGGTAGGGGTAATTGTGCTTATTTATTTATTTTTTATGGAGGCACTGGGGATTGAACCCAGGACCTTCTGCATGTTAAGCACTGCACTCTACCACTAAGCTATACCACCCCCCACTAAATATTTCTATATTTGGACAAATTACTCAATTTCTCTGAAGCTTGTTTTTCTCATCTATGAAATGATGATGTTAATTTTCAGGGGTATTGTAAGAATGAAATGCAATAATGAATGCAGAATGTAAAGATGAAATGAAATCGTGGATGCAAAATACTCAACATACTGCTTGACTCAGAGTCAGTAGTCAAGAAATAATAGATATTATTATCTTAACTATCTTTATCTGTCTCCACTTGACTGACTGGCAAAATTAAGCACCCCTCTTTACTCCCACTAAAAAAACATACTGACCGATGACCCTAGCACCCTGGAATACTCTTAAGCACACAGGCTTACTTCTCCTACCAGTCGAGTTATAGTCTTATCAAGAGTATTATTTGTTCCCAAACCTGTTAATGCTAGTTATACTTGTTATTGGAATTTAATTAAATACTAAGTAAACAGGTGAAATATGAACATGGAGAGTTGCTTCTATAAAAACTAGGTTGAATGCCTAAATAAACTCAAATTGCAAAAAAAAAAAAAAAGTAGATGTGGTGAAACAACTAACTGTAACAGATTTAGAATGGTAAAAATCTAGAAGAGTTATAGGCATGGTTTGATTTTGAAATGACTTTAAGTTTCGACTTGGCTTTTGAGAAACAAATATTGGAAGTCACATGGTTGTCATTTATGTGATAATGAGAGGAACCTCTAAGCAGCATGTGTAATAAAGAAAAAGACTTGGTCTTACATCAAAAGATTGGTGATTGAATGTACACTTGCAGAATTTTCATTAAAAATATTGAGACATATATTTTTTTCAATTATCAGACCTTAATCTACCATCTCATCATGTTGGATAAAGACCCTTTACTGAATCATTTTCCAAAGATTTCCCACTAGGAGAAAAGGAGAACAGGTGATTTTGTTTCCTCAGGGCAACCTCTTTCCAGTTAAAATTAGTATGAGATGGACAAGAAATTTTTTTCTCTTGTTTTTGTATGTTTACTACCCCCAAATTTAAACATAAGAATATTATAATGAACCTCCATTCTATAGGTAGAATGATCCATTATCCAGGTTCAACAGGATCTAGATTGTGTAGGCAGCATCTAGACTGAGAAGGAGAACATTACAACTTTTACCTGCATGGATTACCTATGCCTATTTTGTTCTTCATAAGACGGGCGTGTATAGATGTTCTCTCTGCGTCTAGTAGCTTTTGTTTAGCATTAAGTTTGTGAGATTTATCCATGTCATTTCTTCTAATTCCTATCTAATATTCCCTTGTGTGAATATATCACAATTTATCCATCATAGTGTTGATGAGCAATTGGATTGTTTCCAGTTTTTTGATATTGTGAATATTGCTGTTATTTATCTTATGTGCCTAAGGATACATTTCTGCTGGGCTGCAACGAGTGGAATTGCTGGGTCATAGTCAGCTTTTGTAAATGGTACTGAGCATTTTTTCCCAGTTCGTTGTCCTAGGATCCATTTTAAAATACTTGCTTTATGGTATCAGCCCGGGAGGTTCAGACAGCACATGAGGATCAGAAGAATCTTTGTGGCAAAGTTCTTAATCTAAGAAGCTCTTGGACAGCAGGTCTGAACCTCCTCTTTCTTTAAGAACTTTCTGGAGAAAATTTTAAATTCCCTAACTGAGGTTAAAAAACAGACCCAAATTTCACGAGAGATGGCTGAGGTCCTGTGTAGAGGATCCAGGATGACATGCTAACTGTAGGATTCTTAAAATGCTATTGGAGGTTTAGGTCATTTATGAAAAATAAGTTTGGGATGTGACTCTGTAGATCCTCTACTTTGGAATATATCCCAGGAGGCAAGTTGTACACAAGCAAAGATATATGAATGTAACAGGAGACTTGACCTATGTTGCAATTATGATAATCTCCCTTTCTCCTTGAGAGGGGAAATGACCACAGTATTATGGTAGAAATTGACTTAGTAGAGCTTGGAGGATGGTGGGGTCAATGAGGAGTCAAATTTTTTGTCTTGGATGACTGGGTTAATGGTGGAGTTATTAACTGTGATAAAGAATATGGGAGAAGCAACAGCCATGCTGTGTGGCTCAGGCAACTTGAACTCTAAGAAGTCTTTCTGTGTTGGTGAGGACACTCTTCTTCAACCAATGAAAGAAATCATTTCTGGCTTCTTAAATAGTTTCTTGGTGTCACCATCAAGTTGTACTGAAACAAAAATGGCATGAGCAACAGTGAGCTCTAGTCCACTGGGTGATATTAATCACGTTTTACTCTCTGTTGTAGTCCTAGCTCATGTAGTCATGCTATTGATACATCCCTCAAAGTTAACACACTGAGACTCTTTTTGTAGAAATTTCTCCTTCATCATCAGTAGGTGGACACTTTGTGTGGACTTGGCTAAATGGTCACTGCATTTTCCTCATTTTCCTAGAGCCCTTAAAAATGTAGCTTTACACTGATCGATGGGTTTAGCGTAGACAGGAAACCTCCTTGCCACCTTCCATTTCATGCGAAGGGAGCAATAAACATCTCAGGATTGGAAGACATGTGTTTTCAAAGGAAAGATATTCACCTAAATTTATTTGAGGAAGTACAGTTTAATGGTTAGGACCTTGGATTTTTGGGAGACATACCTGCTTTCAAATACTGGCTCTACCTCTTACTGTGAGCTTTGGAAAATTATCTAATCTCCTTGTACCTCAGTTTCCTGGTCTTAAAATGGGGCTAGAAATGCAGCGTTTTATGAGTATGAAAGAAGATAATACATGTAAAATGCTTAGCAGAATGCCTGGGACACTGTAGATGCTTACTAAGTGATGATGGTGACTTCCCTGAATTTTCTAGGAGTCAGAGGAGGGAAGAAGCACACCTTCAACCAGAGAGGAAAATGAGGGCACTGTGCGACAGCAGCAATCATCGTCAGAGCAGCTGAGCGGGACCAGAGTCTTTTTCAAACCAAGGCACAGGGCAGAAAATAAATCTGAGCCGCAGAATCCCATCTCAGAGGCCCCAGCGCTGCAAATAGCAGCTGCAGCTGCAGACCAAGGGCTGGCCTTTACATGTCCACAGTGTGAAAAGACTCACAGTGATCTTTTCCATCACACCCACCCGGAGCCAGCACTCACACATAGGAGTAAACTCTGAATATTTAGCAGCCATTTTTAGTAGCGTATGGCAGACTCACTGATGATACAGAGGATGTATATGGGAAGTAGGGCTTGGTAAATTTTCTATACTGATTAGATGTTCTCACATGTGCTATAGATGATTCTGGATTGTTTAGCTGCCAGTAATAACGCCTTCCATCTGTGGAACATGTGTCATGTCCAGACACTGGGCCAAGGACTTCACGTGTGTTAGCTCATTTAATCATCCTCCATCTCTGTGGAGCAGAAATGATTATTGTCCCAGCCTAGATCTTGAAATGGGACCAGTGAAAGATGAGGAAACTAAGGCTCAGAAGGTTAAATCATTTACCCAAGATATAAACCCAACTGTGTCCGACTCCAGTGTCTCATTTGTTAAAACTTTGCTGTGTGGTTTTGAAATGACAATGTTATCTTGCTCATAAATTATTTCATGTGTTTATTTCTTTTTACCTCAAATAGTCCCCCCATGAGGAGGGGCACGGTGCCAGAATTGCTTATTTTGTATCTCCAGGTTTTCAATATATGGTAGGAAGTGAATAGAGACTTATTGATGGATTCCAGACAATGTTATGATGGAAGGGGGGAATGGGAGAAATTGGTCAGATCCCACTGATACAACCTCAAAGTTACTTTTTAAAAAAAGACGACTTACCTCTCAACCCATATACATTCTTTTTTCAGCTACAAATTACTAAGTGCCTGCTGCAAGTTACAGAGATGATTGAGATGAGATGCTACATCCAGAATTCCAAAGTTTACACTAAGTTCTGCAAATTCAAATGCCCACCTAAGCTAGGCTCTTTTTGTTTGTTGGTTGATTTTATAACCCAGTGGCTTTTTTTTTTTTTTTTAAGGAGGTACTGGCGATTGAACCTGGGACCTTGTGCACACTAATGCATGCACTACACCACTGAGCTATTCCCACTCCCTAAGCTACGCTCTTAACACATGAATGAAGTGGCCCGAGAAGCAAACTGGGGTGATTCTTGCTGAGCTCCAGCTTCTTGCTTCTACTTGGACTCATCATTCTTGAAATGAAGAATAAAGCAACCCATTTTCTTTTTTATTTCCAGGAGAAGCCCAAAATTCATGTTCTAAATGATTTTTTTATTTTTTATATGAAGCAGGTGTGGAGGGGGCAGGCAAAATTCATTTGCAAACTGGGTTTAGCTCACAGGCTACCAGGTTGAGATCTCTGGTTTAAATAGATGCGTAGGTGAGGACAATAGTGGGTAGATAAGACTGTAGTTACCATACAAGGAGTATATATTGTATATGGAGAAGTCAGAGGTAATTAGCTGTATCATTAGGAAAGACTTTGTGGAGGAAGTCATCTTTGAGTTTATCCTTCGAAACTGCATCAGCTTTGGAACCACCATGGTGGGAGGAAATGCTTCAGCTGCAAGAAATAGTTGGAGCCAAGACCTGCAGACGGGAAATCATGGGTCAAGGTCAGGGACCTCTGGGTTACACTGTACTTTGTGGTTTTTTGTTTTTGTTTTTCTTTTCTTTTCTTTTCTTTTCTTTTCTTTTCTTTTCTTTTCTTTTCTTTTCTTTTCTTTCTTTCTTTCTTTCTTTCTTTCTTTCTTTCTTTCTTTCTTTCTTTCTTTCTTTCTTTCTTTCCTTTCTTTCTTTCCTTTCTTTCTTTCTTTCTTTCTTTCTTTCTTTCTTTCTTTCTTTCTTTCTTTCTTTTTCTTACTGAAAATAAATTTATTGTACATATAACTGATAGTCATCAGAATTCAGAAAATTTGTGTTTTTCCTATAAACACTCTAAGTGTGGAGAAGATATAGAGGCTGAAAATTGTTAGGGTCCATAAATTAAAAGAGATTTTGAAGCAACGGAACTCCCAGTGATTGTAGCCTATTGCATGGTGTGTGGTAGGACATGAAGCTTAAAAGAACATCTGAGTCTTGGAAAAGATCCAGCAAAGGCACCAGGACTAATTTGGGAGATGAAGGGTATGTCTTATGAGGAGAGGCTTAAAAGGCTTAACATGCTTCAGCTTTAAAATAAGGCGGGTGAGCAGAGTTCTATTGATAGCCTGCAAGGCTTCCAGTATGAACTTGTACATGGTGTGAGAGAAAATTCAAAGTCGCACTAAGGAATGTCAAGAAGGCGGGTTGCTTTCTTTTTCATCTCAAGAATGATGAGTCCAGGAACATTTTGTGCAAGAAAGTTTTTAAAAGTAGAATGGATTTCCATAGAGTATTGGGGGTGGGGGAACATCTTCCAATTATATCACCATCCACTCACTAAAGTGCTAAATTTAAAGATCATTTATTCATAGTATCAATTTATAATGTGGGTAGAAACATCACTGTCTTGGTAGCTGCAAGTGCATATAGAATAAACTTGAGACACACATAGAAATGGGGTGTGGGGTGGGGGAGAATTCACTTAGCCATCACTTACTTAGAGATTCACCAAACCTTCACCACCTTCATCACTTGTACCTTCTTATTTCACATACAGTGAAGTGGTTTATGGCTGGAGGAAGTGGTAGACCTACGAATGCCAGTAATAATCCTGTGGGATCAGGCTTCAAATTTTAAATCACTTGATAACCTGCTTTCTTTTGTATTTTGACTAATTTCATTTTGGAGCCTGGACTTATGCTCTTAAGACTTAGTTAAAGCAAAACAAAACAAAATCTCCACCTAATATGCAGGGGGTAAAAATGGAAGAAAATATAACAATTTTAGCAATTTTTATCTCTAATTGGTTAAATTTTTAACATTTAATATACATTGTAGCTTCAGAAGTAGAACTCAGGATCAAAGCCAGAGATGGGTTCTGAAAGTCGTTCACACAGAATTACTGAGGATGTCAGAGGGGACTGGCTCACCAAGGGAGAGGATGTATACAGAGAGAGAGGTCCAGGAGCAGAATCTGGGGAAAGCTCCCCCACCCCCGCCTCTGGCTAAGGGCCCCGGCAAAGGGAAAGACGGAAAGCAGGGGGAGAGGCAGGGTCTGTCTACTGCCATTTAGATCTATGAGCCCTGTCCTCCTAATTACTTGTCAGTCGTCTAAACAGAGCCCTTTGGCTATTTTGTTCACGTCTTTTGCTATGGATTGAATTGTGTCCCCACCCCCAAATTCATGTGTTGAACCCTAACCCCCAATGTGGTGATATTTGGAGATGAAGCCTTTGGGAGATAATTAGGTTTAGATGAGATCATGAGGGTGGAATCTTCATAATGGGATTAGTGCCCTTAGAAGAAGTATCACCAGAGAGCTTCCTCTCTGTCTCTCTCTGCCATGTGAGGACATAACGAGAAAGCAGCCACCTACAAACCAAGAAGGGAGTTCTCACCAGAACCTGACCACCCTGGCACCCTGATCTCAGACTTCTAGCCTCAGAACTGCGAGAAATAAGTTTCTGTTAAGTTTATAGTGTTTTGTTACAGAGCCCAAGCTAATGCACCTTCAAAAAGATTTTTGGATAATCTTTACACGTATTTAAATTGATATTTTATGTTTACTATCATGTTTAAATAGCTGCAAAGAATGTAATTTCCAGCCTTTTGTAAAAGTTGACATTAAAAGTAAAACTGGAACCTCACTATTTTAAATTTCTCCCATAGAATACAAATGTCATAGTAATAGATACCCACCATAGTATGTTTTTTTCATTTTTCAGTTTTATTAGGTAGAATTGTTACAATTTGACTGCACATATACAATATATTGCATGTAAATACATATACAATATACTGCACATATTTTTTAATTTACATATATGTACTGGTCATTGTTTCCAAGAACAGTTTAGAGCTTTAGCTTTTTAAACTTACATAGTTACCAGAGGAATAAAGCCAACCACAAAATAAGAATCAACAGAATGCAGTAATCCAATTATAAAGGACAGTCAAATGTGCTTATACATATTCAAGAAATTAATCATCTAAGTTATAAATTATAAGTAGTTCATTTGTGTCCTTTTTTTTAGATTCCACATATAAAAGCTGTCATATGGCATTATTCTTTCTCTTTCCAGCCCACTTCACTTAGAATGATGATCTCCAGGTCCATCTATGTTGCTGCAAATGGCATTATTTTATTCTTTTTTATGGCTGAGTAGTATTCCATTGTATATATATACCACACCTTTATCCAGTCATCTGTTGATGGATATTTGGGTTGCTTCCATGTCTTAGCTACAGTGAATAGTGCTGCTATGAACATTGAGGTGCATGTGTCTTTTTGAATTATGTTTTTCTCCAGGTATGCTACAAAGCTATATACTGTTTTGATTACTGTAGTAAGCCCAGGAGTGGGATTGCTGGATCACAGGGTAGTCTATTTTTAGTTTTCTAAGGCACCTCTGTACTGTCCTCCATAGTGGTTGTACCAGTTTACATTCCCACCAACAGTGTAGGAGGGTTCCCTTTTCTCTACACTCTCTCTAGCATTTATTGTTTGTAGACCTTTTAATGATGGCCATTCTGACTGGTGTGAGGTGATACCTCATTGTAGTTTTGATTTGAATTTCTCTAATAATTAGTGATGCTGAGCAACCATTCCATAGGTTGTCTTTTTGTTTTGTTTATGGTTTCCTTTTCTGTACAAAAGCTTGTAAGTTTAATTTAAAGGTCTCATTTGTTTATTTTTGCTTTTATCTTCATTACTCAAGGAGATGAATTCAAAAAATATTGCTGGGGTGGTGGGGGTATAGCTCAGTGGGCAAGGTCCTGCGTTCAAGCCCCAGTACCTCCATTATAAATAAATAAGTAAGTAAGTAAATAAATAAATAAATCTTTAAAATTAAAAAAGTTACTGCGATTTACATCAAAGAGTGTTCTTTCTGCCTATGTTTTCCTCTAGGAGTTTTATAGTATCTGGTCTTACATTTAGGTCTTTATTTTGAATTTATTTTTGTAGGTTATGTGTTCTTAATACAATCCTGGGAAAATTACACATGTCTACTTATTATTCTGATTTAAAATCTTACTTTAACCATCTAATACAGGCCATAGCCATTTATCCCAGAACTTGTCCATACTTATAATTGCTCCAATAATGTTTTGTCTTTTCAAAATCAAGTCTTTAATTACCCAAAAGTTCCTTGGGTCATAAAATATTTTCTCCATGGGTTGCAATATTTCCTGGCACATGTTCACTTCAGTAAAATGATCAGTGTATTAAAAACCCAACAGAGTGCCTGCAGAAGCCAGTGACAGTGTGGCACCTCTTTTGTGGCATGTGTGAAATGTGCCCATCACTGTATAAACATTCTTCCGTAACATGACACTTTGCCCTTACGTCCTTTTCTTATGTGGTATTCAGTGTGCTGGGAATGCTGAAAAAAACATTCCTTTTTTAGGGACTAGTCATACAGAATCACAATGTTAAAACTGGAAGAGGCTTCAGAGGTCATTTTTAAGCCCCTCATTTTACACAAAAGGGTACTGAGGCCCAGAAAGGCCACTTGGCTTTCTTCAAGTAACTCAGCCTGTTAATGATAGGTCCAGAAATAAAACTCAAGAGCCTGACTTCAAGCTCTAGACTCTTTAATTTATCTCATCTATTAATTGATACTCTCATAGTGGACTCAATGAAAAGAAATTGTTTTTTTCCTTTCAAGGCACATCTAACTTCATATTACCTTATGCTGTTTTCTGGCTGATATTTTAGCTATTTAGCCTCTTAAGAGCAAAAGAATATTTTAGACAGTAAAACAATGTGCTCTGTAGCACAATGTGGTTGAGAAAAGGCTTTCTTTGTAGAAGATGTCCACCGACCTTCTTGCCTGGCTTTCCTCTCCCTCCCTCCCAAATAACTAAAGTATGATGCCATTGAGTTCTAGGTTGAGTTTCCATCCTTATATGAAAAGTTAACTTGGCACAGAGTTTGGTAGAGCTAAGTCTGACCAGCTGTGCTGTCAGCCGCAAGGGAAATTAAATGAGACAGTGTGGCTGGTTCAGCAGAAATCAGTCAAAGTCTCTGGAAAACACTTACCTATAAAGGAATATAAGTTGCCATCTTTTCACATAAATTAATTTTAGTCCTGGTCTCTGAGGGGTCATGCATATGAACAAAGAAAGTAAGGTGTCTTTTTTAAAGACAATTTTATCTTTTTGTTTCTTTCTTTTTTTTTTTATAATGGGGGAGGGTAATTTTAGGTTTGTTTGTTTACGAACAGAAGTACTGGGGATTGAACCCATGACTTTGCACATGCTAGGTATGCACTCTACCACTGAGCTATAGCCTGCTCTGGTGTCTTTTTTAGTTCGAGTGCTTGGTAGTCCATATCTCTTCATCAGTTCCATGAGAGTTTGGGGAGAAAGTGGCCAAATCTGGCAGTTTACCAACATCTTGTCAGATTTGTGTGTGTTTGCCATCTTGAAACAAAACAATGGCTACTGGTCTAGCAGACATTCTTTGCCCATGCCCATATATTTTTAAGTGTACAATTCAGTGTTTATTAATATATTCACAAAGGTTTACATCCATTATCACTACCCAATTACAAAGCTCTTCCGTCATTCCCAAAAGAAACTTCATATCCACTAGCAGTCATTCCCAACCCCACATTCCCTCAGCCCTTGGCAACCACTAATTGATTTTCTGACTCTGTGGATTTGCCTGTCTTGGGTATTTCATATAAATATAATCATGCAATATGTGGTCTTTTGTGTCAGGCATCTTTCACTTAGCATAATGTTCTCAAGCTTCCTGCATATTGTAGCATGTGTCAATTCTTCATTCTTTTATATACACTGTAATTTTTTTAAAGGACATTTCTTGAAAAAAGGTAAATGCTAAGTATGCCTTAATAGAAATCTTTGCTATTCTTGGCAGAGAAAATGAGACAAGATATTCAACATAGAAATTTGGCTTGACAAATTAGTATTAATACAGTAATTAAAAATAAGACAAAAATGTAAACCCAATAAGTAAAGAACTGACAAAAATAAAAAGCTAATGGGAGTATAACATTATCATCAATATAGAGACTTTTCTTTATAACCTTAGTGAAAATTAAGGTACATGTTAAATTAGTATATTATGATTTTTTAATTGGATTTCACTTAATTTTTTATCAGGCACACTTGTTACATTTCTGAGTTGACATATACCTCTGTCAGACGAAAGTGAAGAGCAAGAAGGAGCACGAGGCTGCAGCTGAAATTAGAAAGTTAGAGGTGTTCTCACAGCCACATGAGATGGACAGAAGATTCCTTTCAGTAGGCGAGAGAGCAGAGTGCAGACAACAGATGTGAGAAAGGTCCTCATAGCTGTCAAGTTCCAGCATCCTTGTGCTGAAGAAGGGGTGGTGCCAACATGACTGATGTTCAGAGGGAATATAAAAGCCCTGGACTTCTCCCCAACTGCTTGTCACACTGACCTGCACCATCTCTCGACTGCTCGTGGGGTTTCTGTCAACTAGTCCTGGAGGGGAGCAGACTCTTTGGAGAATAACATTTTACTGTGACCATGCCAGAACCCACCAAGAAAGAGGGTAAGACTCTAGATCTTTTCGTTGTACTTTTTAAAGCATGTTTGGTTAGGCATTTTCAAACAAATATCCAATTTCTTAAATAGACTATAAAGTAATAGAATCAGTGTGATTTAAGGAAAAGATCTTTTAGAGTAAACAGACCAGAGGGAAAATATAGGAAGAGTATAACCAATTGACAAATATCTGATAATGATCGTTTATGAAGGAATATTGATGAAAATGATCAAATTATAACTTTATCATTCAATTGCAAGGGATCTTTGAAGTGTAATTTGATGTTAATTGCTTATGATGAGCAGATTGCATTTTCAAGTGTATTTTCTTAGGTTCAATCACACATTTTTTCCATTTGTGGGGGGTGGGGTGGGAGGGGCTTGGAATGCTTTCTTAAATGGTTAATATGATCAAGATTTCAAGAAAGAATTTGTAACAGTACTTCCAGATTTGCTATGTTTTTTTCATGGAAAGACATTTAAAATATGCAGATGCAGGTATTTTTTGCTTTTAATAGTGTGGAGCTTCATTATTTATGTGACATTGTTAAATTCTTACATGGAAAGAGAACTAAACACCTGGGTGAGAGAGAGAATCTTTGGATATCCCTGGTAGATTGTGTTTTTGAATGAGCTTTTTTGTAGATAATTTCATAATATGTTTATAGCCTTTTAAATATAATTAAGCTGAAAGTATGAAAATATTCTTCACTAGAAGAAATTTTTATTCAG
This sequence comes from Camelus bactrianus, assembly GCF_048773025.1. Taxonomy (NCBI): domain Eukaryota; kingdom Metazoa; phylum Chordata; class Mammalia; order Artiodactyla; family Camelidae; genus Camelus; species Camelus bactrianus. Next base: position 34,552,394 of record NC_133550.1, on the reverse strand, counting down.
TAGTTTCTCCTTTCTATAAAAAGTCAATATTTTAAAACTACTAATTAATAACATAAATTGGAATTTGAAATTACTAAAATAACTAATGAAAAACATAAATTAACAACATAAGTATATTGAGTTTAATTTTTAATGGAAACATTTTAAAAAATAGTTCATTCATATTAGTTTTCATTTCATTCATGCTTACTGAATCTTTATTCTTTTGCTTCTGCAAATAAAACAAGAAAACCAACCAAATAAACAAAATAACCAAACAAAAACCCCTAAACATTAGCAGGGAACCAGGAAACATAAAAATGATATTCAGGTTTTTTTCCCTTTTCATTCTTAAAAATGCTTTTAACCATTATTTTGAAGAAATTTGAAAAAGATGCTAGATGTTAAATCAAAGCTGAAATACTAACCAAATTATCAAAAGTTTTTGAAATATATTTTCTTTATGTAATTAAGTAACCAGTGTTGACAGGCTGTAGTGATCAGTTTACGGGTTGGCTTTACTTAGCGGTGGAGGGCATTGATGGATGAAGTCTTCCGCCCAAAATAACCACACCAAATGCATGCATTAATATGGGAACTTAATCCTGACTACCAGGCAATGAGTCCAGCCCCTGCTAAAGTGTCTTATTTATAATGCAAATGATTTACATGTGTATTAAGTGTCCTTTTTATTTGATCTGTCACTTGACTAGCCTCTTCAAGGCTTATTTGGATGAAATGCATTCTATGTTTCCTGACTGAGGACAGAATACTGCTTTAATTATCCTGCATTTAGTCGATGAATTTGCATGTGTTATTTTAAAGCACACTGGAAAGTGACAGAAAAGCTGAGACACTAATAAGTAAGATGACTGTGCCTATAAATCTAGTTATTCTGATTGCTAGATGTGATAAACTTTTACTTTTTGTCTGACAACTCAATCTGATCCATTCTACTTGTAAAGACAATGAAATTTTAGAGCTACAAAGAGGAAAATATATCTTTAACTTGAGCCTCCTCCAAAAAAATCCATATATATATTTTTTTCTTTTTAAATAAATCAACATACATATACCAAAGTCCTAATGATCATCTTTGCTCTAAAAGCACTGTTGGTATTCTGTGTAGGAGTTTCCCCCACCCAGGACAGTAATTTTATACTCAGATTCTTTGGTTAGTTTAAATATGGATGGTGGGGAATAGAAATAAAAAGAGGGTTACTGATACATTTAAAATCCTTTGCGGAAGTATAGGGATTTTTTTGCTGTTTCCTTACCAGCAGAACTGATTCTTAAAGGAACTGCACCTTGAAGAATTTTCCTAGTGAAAGCACTGCATTTTAATATTGTTTACATCAGAAGAGTAAGGAGTTTGGCAATTCAGGAACTATTTCTGGTCCTTGTACATTCTCCTACTGATTTCATTTTTACTGGGGTTGGTTTTGTTTCACATAAGCACCCCTCTGAAAGAAAGCCTTAAGAATAAAACATGCCACCAAACCAATTCTTCAGAGTCATTTCAAATTCTCTGCAGAAACATTCCCCATAAATAGGTCTTCTTACACCTCTTCCTTAGCTGCGAGAATCATGCCCAAGAAGAACATGACCACTTGCTGTGAATCTTGATAATCTACATTGGCTGGTTGGGCCCTCCTAGGATCCAGGAGGACCTAGCAACTCTTCAAGAGGCTGAGTTTTCAGCACCTGAAGGTGCAAGAGATGCCTCTGTCCTCCCAACCTACAGTGGCCTAACTCTGGGAGCTTTATGTTGGCTCTTGGGAGAGCTGGTCCTTCCAAGGAGAAGGGGGAGTGACAGGTGTAACTTTGGCCCTCAAGGAGGAACTCTAATGGAAGTAATTAATCAAGAGTCCTTGCTTAGACCCTTCAAAATAGTCTGGATGGCTCAGCAACCCCTTTCCAAGGAAGAAAGCATTATTTTTAAGGAATAACCACTTCCCATTGTCCTCCTCTTCACCTTCATCTGTTATACATTTATGCACTGGAGAAACACTATTCGTACAGTCAGTTCCAGAGGAAAGACCTGTCTTACGCTTTGGATTGATGCAGAACTTGAGGCCCAGTAAAATTAAGTGGCTCTAATCAAATAGCAAGAAAGGCTGTGGAAGAAAGCTTCAGATTTGTGGGAATCTCCCAGGATGTCTGGCTGCTACATTCATTTATGTATCAGCTATTAATTGAGCACTTACTATGAGTTAGTCACTGGGATTTCAGAGATAAATACAACATGGTCTCTGTTCTAAAAACTCTTATGGTTAATTGCCCCTCGATCCTACTGAGTAAAGAAAATCATCTTTCACTGGAATTTTCTCTTTTCTTGTCAAAAATTTTATCAACATGAATTAGAAAATTGCAATAGCCATTCTCCTGAGGTAGAATCTCTAATAGTTTAAAAATACTGTTCATGTCATTTTTGCCTAGAAATCATTTCTTAAGAATTTTATCTCTGTGGTATGTGATGATTAAAACCACAAAGCCTGGTTTGTTAATATACTCAGACAACTGTTAACTGTCAGAGTCTACAGAACCTAGAAAAATTCTCTTCTAAAACACCAAGTTCAGGCCTTAATGTGAATTTCAGTTTTTGTTCTGTGATATATCAGGCCCTATTATAATTTATGTACTTAATTTGTAGGGAAAAAGGCAAAAGTTCCTCCTAGGTGCTTGTGTGTCATTCAGAAAACCTTGGGAGAGTCACTGTAGCTCTCTCATCTTTCATGTAAGATCTCTTCTTAAAAACTCAGCAGGAGGGCATAGCTCAGTGGTAGAGTGCATGCTTAGCATGCATGAGGTCCCATGTTTAATCCCCAGTTCCTCCATTAAAATAAATAAATAAATAAATAAACGTAAGTACCTGCCCCCCCCCCCCAATTCCTAAAATCTTCTTGAAAACTCAAACACATGGGAAAACAACTCCATTTTGGATCATAATTTTAAGGGGCCATTCTGATAGCTCCAGGAATCAAAAGTACAGCCTTGTTGTTACAGATTCTTTTGCTGTATCAACAGACAATGTCTATCTATTCTATCTTGGCCTATTTTAATAGGAAGAGGTGGGGACATGGTAACGGAGAATAACTTTTTTACTCCATAAGAGTTTTTCCTTTGCTATGTCTTTCTTGGTCCCTAGAGATTTCACTCCATTTTAAAGCGCTGCTGAGCCCCAAACCTATCTGAATGTAGAGCCGTATTCATCCTCTTTGCCCACTTCCCAGCGTCTCTCATGGCTTAGTCATCATCAGAAAAGGAACCCGGGTAATGGGAAGCCTCCCTCTCAGATTTACTTTTTGACCTTCAGTTTCCACCTGCATGAGACTGGATGGCCTCTTTCAAACACCAAAATAAACTTGTCTTTGGAGATGTCATCTTTCATATAGAATATTATTACCCTTCCCTCAAACTGGGGGAAAGTTCATTTGTAGGAAGGAAGCAAAAGAATGGGAGAAGAGGAGGAGGTAGTTTATTGGTGGCAATACTTTATTTTCCTCCAAACTCTGAGTGGTTCCTTTAGGCCACATTGAAGATTTGGATGAAGAATAAAGCATTCATGTGAATGAATGCCACCGTGTTTTTCCCCCTGAAAAAAAACTTTGCCAGGCTGTGCTGGAGATACATGATATAGATCTGAATTCTCTGCTGTAAAGAAGGAACACTTTCTTTCAGGCTAATGGACACTGGAGGGGCTTAATCCTTGGCAAAATCATTCTTTTTCAGTAGCCTGCTTTTATGACTGTCGGACTGCACCTGTTAGGAAGATAAAGGATTGGCCAATTCTTTCCTCTCAAGCGCCCTAAATATATCGCTTTAAAAACACTTTGGAAAAACAAGTTGTATCCTTGCTTCTCATCCAGTAAGTCTGAAGAAGGCTGCCCCAGGCTTTGCAAAGAGCATGGGTGAGGGAGTTCCTGAAATGAACCAAGGTCACGAACAGGCTCTTGGGCTGGTCTGAGAGACCCAAGAGAAAGGGAAATGGGAATTTTCCCTTTGTTCTCTCAACGGCTCACTTTATTTTGGCCCGAGATGTGGCCTTGAAACATTTTATTTTAGGTTCCTTACAGACACGCAATTCACAGACTTTCCTTATTTACAGCAATTTCAAAGTATCCCTGGATTGGACATGTACGTCAGAATAAACTGCCCAGGCTGAAGTCACTTTAAAGAAATGCTTGGGTACAAAAATCAGTAAACTTTTTTTTTTAAAACTTGCGCAAATATGAAACCATGTTTTTGCAATCTTTTGTAAACACATAGATGCTTTTTTTTTTTTTTTTTTTTTGAGAGTTGTGGGAAGAGGTTGCTGTGAAAAGAAGCAGTGGTGGTGTTTTTACAGCCCTAGAAAGCAATTTTGTTATTTTTACTTCAATTTCTTATGATTGTTTAATTTAAAATTTCTGTTTCAGCTCTTCATGGTCAGACAGAAGAATTTTTATTATAGTTAATAATTACTATTTTTATCTGCACTCCTCCCTAATTAGTCTATGAAACCTATACTATGAGACACAAAATACTCTTGGCAGCCCATGACTTCTGTGGTAATTCTAGACCTCATCTCTAGACATACTTGGGTGTGTTGGATAATAAAGAATGGGATTAAAGCTCTAGCGATCAAAAATAAGCAGAAAACTTTTAAGTTCATTTGTGTACCTGAGAGGATACGGCCACATCTTTTATTTATTTATTTTTATTTTTCTTATTAGTTCTTGATGGGAACAGATGTATTTTCTGGAGTCCTTAGTTTGTTCAGAATATTGCACCCTGGGGAAACCCAATAAATACACAGAAAGGTTGTTGTTGAAATTCCCTGTTTTGAGTTAGGTAATCATGAAGTGTCTATTGCTTTTTGAAGAGCAGTTTCCTAACATTTGAAAGCATAGTGATTAAGGACAATGAAACTATGAAAAAGAAGAAAAGACTTTATCACTGAATTTCCTACATGTATACAAATTGTCTCCTAACAGGAGAGAACAGGGCATCTGTCCCCAAAGCTTTTTACAAAGACACTTCCCAGATTTCAAAGTGACAAGGCGATACTGTGGCCCCCAGGTCTCTCCATGGATGGACCCAGTTATAATTTATAAAGAGTACATTTGTTTGGACAGCCACAGAGCTAGACAAGCCAAATTTCAGGATGTTCCCATGCATGGGGCAGATGATTTACATACTTTTATACGCATTTCCAGAGTAAAGTTTTAGATTTCATCAGATTGGGGCGTGAGGTAGCTGATTTGGCAAAGGAAAAGACCAGGATCACTTAATCACATGCTTAGTTTTCTCTCTAAAATGAGTTCCCAAAAAGCTAATTGTAATCTGACTTTCATTATGCCTTTCAAGTTTGAAATCCACTTTGATAAGACTTTTGCCCTTTTATTCTTCCTTAGGACTTTTTTTAATGGGCCAATTTGGCACATCAATACAATATCTAAAATTATATTTAATAGTATGTCAGATGTTTGATCTTATAATTTTGTGCTATTTATTTTTTGACTTGCATGCTAGACATTTACAAGAACTTGGGCTAAAAATTTTTCTTTTTCTCCAAAATCATCCAGTTCTTCCTCTAAACAGCATCAGATCTCTTGTTAAGTTCCTCAGGAATTCTTTGCTTATATCAGGTAATAGCTTTTGCCTTCTATAAAATTTTATACAACTTGCAGCAGAATATTCTGCTTATAACTAAAAAGTCACCTATTTATATAAAATTCTACAATTTAATTTCTCTTTTTTTTTGGTTAGATGTCTTTAGAATTGTTCTGCATAAAGTATGTATTTTGACCTTTTCCTTATGTATATTAAGTAATATTTGTTATTAAACACAGTAACATAAACAAAGTATACTCTTCACAGTACATTTGAAGCAGTTCAAATTCCAGCTGCACCCTGTACTGAGTTACACTTCAGATGCTTCAGCTTTTTCATCTGTTAAATGTGAATAGTAATAGTACCTAACTCACTAATTTTTTGTAAGAATTAAATGAGATAAATCAGATAAGCCCAGAACAAATTCTAACATGTAATAAGAACTCAAGTCTTTCCCTTCTAAAGCAGCAAATCTTGTCTGGTATAAGGTGTTAACTGCCTCACATTTAATGTAAACTTTCAGGGCATTTCTGCCAACACATAGCAACCACTGTCCACCTCCTTACCTTGTGTTCACATATACAGCACATTCCAAGACAGCTGCTGTTGTTATCATAACCATCATGGCCACCACCGTGAGTATTTCCTTTTTTAGAAATTTGTGGTGAAACATCTTAGCTTTTATGCATGGAGGTTCTGCTCAAATAAGAAGCCCACACTTCAGAGCCTCTGTTGTGTTGCTGCTGAAATGTGTTGTGTCCAGCTGGGGGTCCCCAGTTGTTAGCTAGACGGTAGTAGCCAGTTGTTTATTCACTGCTCCATTGTGGGGTCATGGCCTTTACCACTGAGATGAAAGAGTCACCCTACACAGTTGAACGTGTAACTCTATCCACCACCAAGAACCCTATAAGGGTTGGGGGTGTGGGACATTAAGATTTCTCTTCCCACCAGGGGTGCTACTGGCAGGTGGGGTCTTCCTCTGGTCTGAACATTTCTGAGATAATCACATAAAGAACTCTCCATGACCACATATGGATGTGGTGGGTGATTGATTGAGTGACTGTGTTTACTGCTGTGGAATTTTATTTTTATGACCCCACCTGGCATCAGGCCTGTCCTTCCTCTATTTTTAAAAAGTCACCCAATGTGAGGCCCAGCAATGGCTTGGGGCAAGGCCTGTAAGGGATTTATTCTGATAACCCTACAACCACAGAAGAATGATGTGATTGTAGGGATGGTCTGCCTAGTGGCAGACCCCCACGAAAGGCATAAAAAGGGACTAAAGGGAGAAATTGTTAACCATTCAAATCACTTTTGTAATAATTACCTTTTGACTTGTGCTAAATTTTTTAACTTCAATTTGGATAAAGCTTCCACATCACTGCCCCCACTATGCCACTCCAATCTCCATTTGACTCTTCCTTTTAAACATGGTACGAATAATGATAAAGAAACTAGCCCTCAGGTCTTAGCAAAGGACGACATTTTCATCCAGCCCCATGTTAAAAGGAGTGAGAACCATTTGTTGCTGTGTAATAAATACCAGATCTGAATCTTCCTGTGTGGAATGACATCTTAAGTTAAAAATATGTGTAATTAGAACGATAGAAGAACAAATTGACTACGAAAGGGAAAAAACCCTGTGAATTCAGGGAATTTCCATCAGGCTAAATCATGAGTCATTGAAAGTTTGTATACTAGATGCACAATTCAGCCTCCTCTATTCAGAACCTTAGAATACAGTCTTTGGTGATATTTGCCCATAGTAAATAAATACAGATTAAGTTGATTGAATCAAATTCTGAGTAGCTGGATTCTCTAGATAACTAAGAGTTCATTTTATTCTTGAATCTTATTATTTCAATTTGTTTGGATATAAATATGCCTAAAGTGTAATATATTACTCCTTGTTTCTAAAAACATAGTATGGTGGATATAATTTAACTTTGCCATAAATTATAGATATCCATTATCATACCATGTGATATATCCCAAGAACCTAAATTATTTGTCTTTTTGTTAAATGAGTCCCTTTTGTAGTTCGAATTTGAGTCTAATTTTTGATGGCTTTCCTGTTTCATCCCTTGCCAGAAAGCTGCTGTCTTCTTTAATTACTCTTACCCGTCAGTATGTGAAGCTGCCCCCTTCTCTTCCCTCTGTTGTTGGCTTTGGACCCCAGCCAGGTCAATAATCTAGCTGAGAAAGGCTACACTGCAGAGCTGCAAGCAGGGTGCCAACAGTACCACATTTAAGGAGGCACTCATTCTCCGGGTTGTGCAAATGCAGGGTCCACACCTGTGTGTCAGTGCCTCCTTAAGTGTTGTTCCCTGGGCACCTGGCCCACATCACCCTTCTTCCAGTTCCAGGGCTGAGGACCGGGTTGATGGGGGGCGGTTGGTTCTCTTGGGGATAAAGCACTTGAGTTCTTAGTGTGTGAGTTGGAGGAGCTTGAGACAATTCATTTTCTTTTTCAGAAACCCTTACAATTTTTTGGTCAGCAGCTGTTATCTGGAGGTTGCTAGGTAGCTGAATTCCAAATAGGGGAGGTGGTACTAGACAGTATTGTCCTTTTGTCTCTATTATTCTGCACATAGGAAAACAAGTTACTGTCCCGCCTCCCCGAATCAGTCTATGGCTTTTATTTTGCCTGCTTCATTTTTATTAAGCAAGGTTATAGATTTTTCCTAAATGAGGCATATGATGTGAGTTTTTAAGTGCACACACACAAAATAATTTTTAAGAAGACTTACCATAATTTTAAATGAATCTCAAATGTTTCAGTCTCAGATCCATTGGCACTCAAAAATTATTGAAAAAACTAAAAAGTGTTTCTGTGCCTCCTACCTATCAATATTTACTATATTTGACATTAAAATGGATAAATTTTTAAAACATAAGAATACAAAGCTCATGTTCTATTAGCTGTCAGAGCATTGATGTCATCACACATTATATTTCCTCTGGAAAATGCCACTGTGTGTTTGTGAGAGAATGTAAGTGAAAAAGGAATATAATGTCATAGCATTATTATGAAAATAGTTTTGACCTTATGGACTCCTCAGAAGGGTCTCAGGGGCCCTTGCGAATCCCAGCTCATACTTTGAGGATCTCTGTTATAAGTCAACATAGAATTGCCTCAATTAAACATGTTGTAATCAAAAAAAAAAAAAAAGAGTGAAAGAAAGTTGCCTCTAAAAATGTGTGTAATTCCCCCTTAAATCCCAGTGTGGAAAATATCTGGACCTATAGCTTATAATAAATAGAATAAGGGACAAAATAAGTATATAACTGTGAAAACATTAAATTACACGTTAATTTATGTCCAGAAAACTTTCTCTCTGTTACATAAGCAATATGGTCAGTACAAATGCACTGTCATTTGTGTTTGCTAATTTTCTGGTGACACTTACAATTCATATACTCAAAACCTGTCTAAGCACTATGAATGTCCCCATGCAAACAGTATTTTTTATTAAAGCAGTTTCCACCGTGCCGTTGTCTAGGCACATGAGATACAGGCTGCGGCGACATGTACACAGTGCCGGGCCTCACTAGCAACAGGAGATACACCTGACAGTTTTTATTGCATATTTAATCTAAAAGGGAAGATAATTTGCTATATTATCAAAAGTTAACAAATTAGGAGTTAGCCAGATAAGGCCTCATTCACCATGATGTTTACAATACATAAAGCGTTCACATATTTTATTTCAAACAAAGAATTTGACTTTGAGGATAAGAAATAATAATTAGGAATAATGTACAGTTTTTCCCTGTACCCCAGATTACCAGTGGATGGTTTTTAATGCAATTGTTTTATCAAAACAACGTATAATCCTATGACTTAGCGACAAGTGTTACCATGTTCTCCCTATGTTTTCTATGCCTGTATAACATACTCATATGACATCACTGTGCTCTCCGTGCTATTAAAAGTCTGGATTAAATTGCACACGAGGGTGCATAAAATAATTTTAAGTAGTCAATAATGTATTCTTTGAGCAAATGAGCCTATTCAGGAGAGAACTGAATTGTTTAAGTCACTTTGGTGTATAAGCACATACAGAGAGAGAGGGGCAGATCAATGCCTCTTAGAACTTAAAATTTTTTTCCCCTTTAATTTACTGACCATGGAACCCTTGATCATTGAAAATAGAAATGGACTGCATTGGAGAGAGCCAACCATTTATGGAGTTACTGGGTTCCTAGTCTCTCAGCAGAGCACAAAGTCCACATATGGGCTGTCTATTTCATTGCTGCCACCAGTGCCCGTCAATTAGAATGGCCTGGCACTCGCTGTGCAGGCCTGCCATTGGTGGCATACCTGTGCTTTTTACAGTAGGTGGTCATAGGAAAAATCCACCATAAATAGATCAAGCCCTTTGAAAGCATTTCAGTGCTGCAGAGGGAAAGAGCCTATCTGTGAATTAGAAAGGATCAAAGCACAGCCGCCCTTGCTGAAGAGGGAGGAGTTAGCTTTAGTTGCTGGTTCAGAACCCAGTTAATTTTTATGATGTCCTTGAAAATATTTCCTTGGGCTTAATTTTTCAGAGTGTCCTGATTTTTTTTTTAATTCAAAGAGAAGGTTTTAAAATGGCACCTTATGTATAGTATCTCTTCTTCCTCAGTCTGTTGGTCTGTTTTCTAATAGAGACAATGGGAAGGATGGATGAAGGGGACAAAAAGCCAACTTTGGTCACTGGGCAGAAAATTCCCATGGAACTTGCTCTTTGGTTTTTGAATAAGCAGAAGTATAGCAGAACTTCACCTCAGTAGATACCTGTTTGCCCTAAATCTAAAGGCCAGGTGCCTCCTGGCAGTTACAACATGGCAAAGCAAGTTGACAGTGGAGTTGGCGTGGTTGGCTGGGGGTTACTTGGTAAGAAATCTAGCCCAGATTTTGAAAAAGGGGAATCCTTAGAAAGACAAGGGGTGTTTTGAGGGCCAAAACTCTAGCCCTACTTGCTCTCTCGAAATGGAAGGTGTGTTGACAGTAACAAGAGATCTAAATGATGGGTTTGGCGAGTGCCTGGGAGCATTCTGCCAGCGGGAGGTCACTAATGGGGGACATAGTGTTCCCTGCGGGTAAGGCAGACGAGGAAAGCTGCCCTTGGAGTGCCAGGGGACGGTTCTTGATTTCTTGGCAGCGAGGAGAAGGGGCTTTTGTGTGAGGAGGAGCAGCCTGCCAGTCAACTATATTTATAGAGCACCTGCTGTGCAGAATTTGAAAAGGAGGAGGAGACAGGCCTTGTCCTCAAGAGGCTTGTGATCAAAGAGAGAAGTTCCCATGTCCTGTAAACCCTTTGCCATTCACAGTCACATTTGAAACTGGAGAGGATTTGATGATATTTAGGGCACAGTCTGAGCCTTCTTGTTCGAAGTGTGGGTTCTGGACCTACAACATCAGCATCACTAGGGAGCCTGTTAGAAAGGCAGAATCTGGGACAAATTCTGGGACCCCCAGAGTCAGAATCTGCACTGGACCAAATCCCTAGATGATTCACAGGTGCATAGCAGTTTCAGAGGCACTACAGGGGCTGTGGAGGTGGTGAGTCTCGAATGTTTTGAGAGAGCAAAGCCCCCTGGTGTGGTGACTACACTGATAGACGGGGGCAGTTACTGGACCCATGAGATTCTTAAACACAGGCATCTCATCTTAGCCTCTTTTATGAACCCCATCCTTGTCAAATTCCTAATGGGCGTTCAATGAATTCTGGTTGCGTGGGTGTTTCCTCCGATAGTCCCCATTCAGTGGGGTATTGTGGAAGTTGCTGTGAAAGAATTATTGTTGTAGAGGCAGCTAATGAATTTGGGGAACAGGTATACAATTTCTAGAGGCGTGGGCAAAGCTGGGCATGACAGAGCCTGTCAGAGACAAACGTAGAGTCAGAGTAAGATGCCTTAGCAGGACTTTTAAGGCAAAGACTGCGGGGGTGGATACCTTGAGGCTCTGAGACTTTCCTGCAGGGGGTTCATTTTCAGTCTAAGTCCCGTGCTGCTTGGGCTTCACCACTCCTGGGCCCCCTCTCTCCAGGTTTAGCACAGCTGGAATTCTTTGTTTCAAATGCCTTGAAAACTATTTAGAGTTCATCTTTTTATACCTTTGGTCCCACGAGGATTGATTGATCAATTGATTTACATTGTATAAACTCTATAATGCAAGTAAAACTCATCAAAATCAATTATCATTACCTTTTGACAGGAGGAGAGTGAGGGGCCCACCTCCTCTGTTCAGTTCTCAGAGGCTTCCTTAGCCCCCACCCCCAGCTCCAAGCATGTTCCAACATGACACATCCCACAGACCTAGAAATAAGGCAAATCCTAGCAGGTGACCTGTGAGGAAAGACGTGAGTATCATTCTCCCAGGTGTGTCAGAGTGAAATCATGGTAACAGTGATGAAACCATGAAAAGAAAGAGAAAGCTTATAGGATGTCTACCCCATTCCGTGCCTCTGAGGACTCATTCACTCATTCATTCCTGCCAACAATGCTTGATATAGCTTCTGCTATTATGTCCATTGCAGATACGAGGAGATCAGGGCACCTGCCACTCCCCGTTCCTTAGCTCAACAGCCACATGATGCTATGTGGCCATGACAGTAAGACCAGTGAATTCAGCAGGAAGAATGCAGCAAGATCTCTGGAAAATCCATCCACCCACTGCTGCCTCCATAGGGGGAGGAGTTGGGAAGGGAGGTGCAGCCCTGCCTGCCCAGGCCAGGTTCCCAGTCAGGCCCACCTGGGGCGGAGACTGGCTCCACCCTTCGTGGGCTATGGAACCTTGCAGGGTCTCAGTTCCCATCTGCAAAATGGGGATAATGAGAGTACTGACTTTATAAAGACGGAAGGATTATAAAAGCGAATATATATTGGGTCCTGCGTGCAGTGGGGGCCAATACACCATTGTTATTTATTTATTCCTTCAGTGGCTGTAAAGCGATAGAGTTCCTATGATTTTAAGAAGGAAGCGTTCTGGCTCTACCTATTCACCAGGCAGGCTTGCATTTTCCTACTTCTACTTGCCACAACCATCCTAAAAGTGTCCCAGCAGTAATATCCTATAGTATTTCTGTAGTTCTGACTATCTGATGCAGTTAGCCGTTGATGATGGATGTTCTGTGCATTTGCTGGAAGTTGAACTAAGCCCTTTAAATTCTCACTTTGGCTTGATTTGGGGGCTGGCTGTTACGTTGAACACTGGAGCTACAGATACGATGGAAATGAAGAATTCACATCCAGGGCACTTTGACAGTTTCTGTGTCCAGGAAGGTTCTCTTTTATTTAATTGATTAAAATTCACCCCTGGCCTTACTTTCCAAACAGGATTTTAAGCAACCACAACTTCCCTTAGAAAATAGGCCTTTGTTTACACAGATGCTGGGAAAGCGTGGCCAATTTGATAGTCCATATGCAATCACCATAGAAGCCCTTCTTAATTCTTTCTCATCAATTCATTCTGCATATAATGTGTTTGCAGCAATAAAATGTGGTACCAGGGAGATAGGAAAAGAATGAAAGATCCCCGTTTTTGTTCAGTTGGGAGGGACAGGAAACACAAATATATGGAGACAACTGGAAAATAATTTTAAAATAATTAGTGAATAAAAAGGTGTATTATGATGTGGTCCTGAATGCCAAGAGAATAAGGGAGGGGAACAGAATGGAATAATCAGCTCTGGAAGTCTTAAGAGAAATGTCAAAAAAAAACAGACCAAGCTTGCCAAAGAATGTTAACAGTTATTTCTATAAATCACAGGGCTCTGTCTACATGCCAAGGACTGTGCTCTGCATTTTACATAGGATTGGCTCCCTAAGAGATCATTTATCTTAGTAGTTTTATTTCACAGATGACACCAGGACTGACAAAGATTAAAGATTTGTCCCCAAATATACAGCTCATAAGGCCTAGAGTCGAACTAGGTCTGTCTGACACAGCCACATGAAAAGGGAAAACAAAAGGTCTGTTCGGGAGAAGATTATCACTCTTCCCAGTGAAAGGTCAGAAGGTAAAAAGAGAAGCCAGCTCTAGAGCAGAGGGGCCACTGGGGTGCAGTAAGGAGAGAGGGAGGGAAGAGGTGCCCGCCGACATTGACTTTGACCGTTAACTTGAAGAGCGCAGAACTAACCAAGTAGATAGCAGAAACCCTCTTGGGTTGAATAACAGAACGACACACAGTGGTGGTGTAAGCAAACCTGCAGCTGTGGGACAAAGAGATTGGAAGGCAGAGAAACTTGTCTTAAAGGGAGCCATGAAGAGGCTCATGGGCATTGGATGACAATGGCCCCATCCAAAAGACAGAGTGTCAAAGAAACTGGCTCCTCACTCTCTGTGTTCTGATATCCATGTGCTGCAACAGCTCACCCCAAGCCGAGAAGTCAATGTTAGATTTTCATTTCTGCACTCAGATCTCTGAAAATAAAATGCTTTGAGGGTTTCATCTCCTCGTGGACACTGGCAGGAAAGATACTTTCCATGACGTGGTAGACATGAAAGCGTTTCTGGTGTGTCATCTAGGGGACACTTGTGCTTTCACTGTATGTTCAAACCACATCACATCCTGCCAGTCTGTAAGGTGATACCTCTTTTCTCCTTTGGTTATATTTTCTTCCTCATTAGTAATGAGTATATTAATACTTGTTTGTGGTCATCTGAATGAAAATACAGTAATCGTGTGTTTTTAAACAATAAACTGGAGTTTATATCCAGCACCAAAAATTAGTGATGAAAGAAGACGTTGCTAAGGGGGTAGGAAGGGATAAATGGGGAGTTTGAGATTTGGAGATACTAACTACTGTATATAAAGTAGATAAACAACAAGTTTCTTCTGTATAGCACAGGGAACTATATTCAATACCTTGTAGTAACCTATAATGAAAAAGAAAAAAATATATGCATGGTACATGCATGACTGAACTGTGATGCTGCACACCAGAAACTGACACAGCGTTGCAAGCTGACTATACTTCAATAATAATAATAATAATTTTTTAAAAGAAGACGACATTGCTGTTCGGGGCAGCCCTGCATCTCTCCTCTCTTGATTTCTGTTGCAGTGCGTGCTGTTTCTCCTGCCTCATCCCAGCCTGCCCAGACTAAAGTGGGCTGCTTGGTCTGCACACAGGGATGACTCTGGGGCTAAACTGCTGTTCGTGAAGTATTGGCCTCTTTGCTTGGAAAGAGCTGCTTGTGGGAAACTGTGGAAAATCCTAGATCTGGACAGAGATAAGGCTCCGGGGATCTCACAATGTGCCTATAATACAAAAACTTTTCTTTGTTATTTATCAAACAGAAAATAAAAAGAGATCCCCTTCATCAATGGCCTCTCCCTGGCCAGAAGTAGGAGCGGCTGGTTCACATACTCGTCACTGATTCCCGTTCTGGGGCATCTGTCGGGGTTCAGCAGGGGAAATTCTATGCCCATGGGTTATGGGATATGCCTTTAGCTACTTGGACATAGGATATTCTTTCCTAGAAGCTTCTTTAACAGACCTCACTGCCAGACTGCTCCATAATTTTGGATATCCAAAGGCAGGTATGAAACCTCAAAACCAGAGCTCTGATAATTTTAGACAAATGTAGGTAAAAATCGACTCCAGGCATATGCACGTCCAGAAATGACCGTGAGACTGGGAGTGGGGTTGATTCTGTTTCCCAGAGAACAGCGGTTTGCCTTGTGATCAAACGAAGCACTGCAAAGCCTGAGGACTTCGGTCTCACCATCATTCAGAATGTATGTCTCAGGAGGGCAGGATAATGTCGGAGATGCTGCAGTGCCCTTGCTGTCTGGGGCAAGTGGGCTATCATTTACAGGTACCTTGGGCTCTAAGGGACATGCTTGGCACTCTCCGTGTCTTATCTCATCCTCACAGCAATCCTGTGCATATGAGATAGGTGTCGCTGTGTCCTTCCTTCCAGGAAGGGAAACAGGCTCAGTGCTATTAAACACCCTGCCTGCCGCCTAAGCAGGTGGACAGACACTTGGAAGGACACGTGGACCCCATTGGACCCGTGCTCTGTCCATCACTACACTGCTCCCTCTCCTGGAAATCTCTATATCTTCAGACCACATTTAGATCCTCACTTCACACCATATACCAAAAGACAGTGGTTCTTGGGTTGATGCCTTTCCTGCTCC
Organism: Camelus bactrianus; assembly: GCF_048773025.1. Lineage (NCBI taxonomy): Eukaryota > Metazoa > Chordata > Mammalia > Artiodactyla > Camelidae > Camelus > Camelus bactrianus. The sequence goes on along the minus strand of NC_133550.1, from coordinate 34,536,684 downwards.
ACTGCTCTTGTCAGCCCAGGGAAGACGGCTGCCTGGAGTTGAGCACAGCCTGGGGCTGTGGAAAATAGCTTTTCTCTGGGACAAACGAGACTAACATTTCCATCATCCTTTTCATTTCTAGAAAATGAAGTGCTGGCCCCAGCCCCAGCTTCACCCCCAGAAGGTGAGTAAAAACATTGTTTTCTGTGTGTGGGCTATAAATACAGAACATCCATCCCATCATCATTTGTCCTCCATTGAAGCTGTGAGCTAAAGCTCATCTCCTGTGGAGAAGTTGTCTAACCACCGTGGTGACAGGTTTGTGATAATAACAATACGTTGTGTTTATGTAACTTTCTTCTAAGTTAATCTGATTTGGATGGCACATAGGATACTTATAAAACCTTTGAAGTTCTCCAAAAATGATTGTTACGCCCATATTTTAACATTGTGGAGGCTGAAGGATTTGCAGTGTTTTTTTCACAAAGAACAAATGGCAGACAAAGCCTACCTTGTTCTTGGGAGAGTGGGGTCACCCTGCCTTAGTCCTGGAAGATGAGCACCCCTTTCCTTACTTGAACGAAGTCACCATCCAGCACCTCCAGAAACTCCTGGGGGAGTTCTGAGGCTCAACACCAGTCAACTTCTCCAGCCCTTAGCACCCTGCTGTCCAGCAGATGGCAACAAAAAACAAGCAATAACAAGTTCCAGCACACTCCTTGACAGGTAGAGGTGGTACCCAGCAACACACACAGGTGAAGTATGTTCTTACGTCCACAAACACCTAAGGAAGAGAACAGAATTGGGAGCATGGCAAGCCCAAGTGGAGTGTCCAGACTATTTGTCTGCCCAGCCAAATGGCCCCCAGCATGGAGGCAACCAGAATTCTGTGCATTTTCCCATGAAGACCCCAAAGTGCTCTCTCTCATCACTCTTCTCCTTGAACCAGATGAGAAACTCATACCCATTCAAGAATTATTCATGAGATGTTTACCGTATGCACAACTCTGCCCTAACCCTTCATTATTTTATTTTTATTTTTTAATTGAAGTATAGTCAGTTACAGTGTGTCAGTTTCTGGTGTACAGCATAATGTTTCACTCATACATATACTCACGTTCATATTCATAATGGTTCAGTCACATATATACATATATATGTTCATTTTCATATTCTTTTTCATTATAGGTTACTACAAGATTTTGAATATAGTTCTCTGTGCTAAACAGAAGAAATTTGTTTTTTATCTGTTTTATATGTAGTAGTTAATATTCACAAATCTCAAACACCTGATTTATCCCTTCTTACCCCCTTCTCCCAACCCCAGTAACCATAAGTTTGTTTACTCTGTCTGCTCTAACCCTTCAGAAGGATACAGGGCTATCCATCAAATACTTATTGATAGCTAGGTGCAAATGCACCATCCCAGAGGTAGTGCAAAACCTCTAGCAGAAAATGTTTCCTTGTATTCAAGTTGCTTACAGCCAAATAGAAAATAAAATAAAGCCCAGAGAACAATGAAATAAGATATAACCACTATTCTGAACCATCAGACAATCCTTTAAGAACCTCCCAAGACAATATGTGATTTAAGGCAGGTTCCGTTAATTGATCATGTGGTGCAAAGCCAGGGGGTGGGAAGTCACTGTAGACCAGCCTGGCCAATGTGAAAGCAGGAACTGAATGATGCTTCAGTTGCTGGTGATATTTTTTTGCATGGGAATTTATAAGGGGATATAAAACTCTTCTGCTCTGGAGATTATTTTCAGGAGGGTGGTTTGAGAAATCTAGCTGCTCAGAGGAGCTCTTGGTCCAGCTAAGAATACAAGATTCACACAGTCCAAACCCTTACATAGTATGGAGGAGTATCTCTGTGTGTTTTAAATAGATGAAACAGGCTCAGGGCTGTCTTAGTTCAAACAGGGGCAAGCTCAAATTTAGTTTTGTTTCAGTCTGTGTTAAATGTGTGACATTCTTCTGAAGAGCTGCTTCTTCGTTATGTTTCCTTCTTGCACATACAGACTTATTTTTGCCAGCACTGAGTACACCGAGAACCTGCAGGCATTACAGACATAACCTTTCCCTTCTGTTCTTCAGATCAGCAGCTGTCACTGGGCCACTATAAAGTTTCCCTTGTCATGCCATATTTCATATTCATTGTATAATACTGACGTCCTGTTCCTAAAACAAGTCTCCTCCCAAACTCTGCTAAAACTGTCCTTACTAGTTAACTACACAGGTTGAACTTCCTTAAAGACTGTCTCTTGTTGGGGTCTACAATGAAGTGACCCACATTTTATACTGACTTTCACACTGGCATGTTATAACGTGGTCCCAGCATAGCTAAGTATGTCTTAACAAAATCTGTATTGCATCTCTGTATATACTTTTTCCCAAAATGATCAGCTTTATCAGCTACTTATACTAAAAGTTGGATGTGACTCTACATTATGATTCCCAAATTCATAATTCATGTCTAGCATAATAAATGAGTATGTAGCATCACTGATGATCTGTTCTGTTGTCATTAATTTCTTCTCTCCCCCCTCCCCACCATTGCTTACCATGCAATAAAGCATTTTTTAAAGATATTTTTTAAAATGTGCTTGTACTTTTCACACAGAACCAAAAAAAGAGAAGGAGGCTGGAACTGCAACAATAACAGGTAAGTTGGTAGGAGGGAGAGTGAGCCTGAATTCAACAAAGTTAGAAGCAGAAAGATTTTATACCCACATTTTATATTATGTGATATACTATATATATCACATTTTCCACACCCACCTGTTATAACGTGGCCCCAGCATAGCTAAATATATTTTAACAAGACCTGTATTGCATGTTTCTATGTATGCTTTTTCCCAAAATGATCAGATTTATTAACTGTTTTTACTGAAAGTTGAATGTGACTCTGCATTATGATTCCCAAATTCATAATTCATGTCTAGCATAATAAATGAGTATGTAGCATCACTGATGATCTGTTCTGTTGTCATTAATTTCTTCTCTCCCCCCTCCCCACCATTGCTTACCATGCAATAAAGCATTTTTTTAAAGATTTTTTTAAAATATGCTTGTACTTTTCACACAGAACCAAAAAAAGAGAAGGAGGCCAGAACTGCACCAGCAGCAGGTAAGTTGGTAGGAGGGAGAGTGAGCCTGAATTCAACAAAGTTAGAAGCAGAAAGATTTTATAACCACATTTTATATTATGTGATATACTATATATATCACATTTTCCACACCCACCTGTTATAACGTGGCCCCAGCATAGCTAAATATATTTTAACAAGACCTGTATTGCATGTTTCTATGTATGCTTTTTCCCAAAATGATCAGATTTATTAACTGTTTTTACTGAAAGTTGGATGTGACTCTGCATTATGATTCCCAAATTCATAATTCATGTCTAGCATAATAAATGAGTATGTAGCATCACTGATGATCTGTTCTGTTGTCATTAATTTCTTCTCTCCCCCCTCCCCACCATTGCTTACCATGCAATAAAGCATTTTTTAAAGATATTTTTTAAAATGTGCTTGTACTTTTCACACAGAACCAAAAAAAGAGAAGGAGGCCGGAACTGCACCAGCAGCAGGTAAGTTGGTAGGAGGGAGAGTGAGCCTGAATTCAACAAAGTTAGAAGCAGAAAGATTTTATACTCACATTTTATATTATGTGATATACTATATATATCACATTTTTCACACCCACTTGTTATAACGTGGTCCCAGCATAGCAAAGTGTGTTTTAACAAGACCTATATTGCGTGTTTCTATGTATGCTTTTTCCCAAAATGATCAGATTTATTAACTGTTTTTACTGAAAGTTGAATGTGACTCTACATTATGATTCCCAAATTCATAATTCATGTCTAGCATAATAAATGAGTATGTAGCATCACTGATGATCTGTTCTGTTGTCATTAATTTCTTCTCTCCACCCTCCCCCCATTGCTCACCACACAAGAAAACACTTTAAGATATTTTTTAAAATGTGCTTGTACTTTTCACACAGAACCAAAAAAAGAGAAGGAGGCCGGAACTGCACCAGCAGCAGGTAAGTTGGTAGGAGGGAGAGTGAGCCTGAATTCAACAAAGTTAGAAGCAGAAAGATTTTATACCCACATTTTATATTATGTGATATACTATATATATCACATTTTTCACACCCACTTGTTATAACGTGGTCCCAGCATAGCAAAGTGTGTTTTAACAAGACCTATATTGCGTGTTTCTATGTATGCTTTTTCCCAAAATGATCAGATTTATTAACTGTTTTTACTGAAAGTTGAATGTGACTCTACATTATGATTCCCAAATTCATAATTCATGTCTAGCGTAATAAATGAGTATGTAGCATCACTGATGATCTGTTCTGTTGTCATTAATTTCTTCTCTCCACCCTCCCCCCATTGCTCACCACACAAGAAAACACTTTAAGATATTTTTTAAAATGTGCTTGTACTTTTCACACAGAACCAAAAAAAGAGAAGGAGGCCGGAACTGCACCAGCAAAAGGTGAGTTGGTGGGAGGGAGAGTGAAGCTGAATTCAACAAAGTTAGAAGCAGAAAGGTCGGTAATGATTGCCACAGAGGCCACATAGAATTTGTCTTCATTAGCTTACCAAGATTCAGATGTCTATTCATCAGTCAAAAAAAAAAAGAGAGAATTCCTGGCTGAAACAGTTCTTTTCTCACATATACCTGAAGTGAGACACCATTTGTAGGAAATAAACTAGTATGATTCTAAACAGACAGAGCTGCAAACCAGAAGGTCTCTACTGAGAACAGCTGATGATACGGCTCTGGTATTGCATTTATTGCCACTCAACTCACCAAAGAAGATTAATATGTGCACCAAAATATTTTCTTTCAAACTACTGTACAATCGCAGATTTTATACCCTATAATATAATCTAGAAGCCCAAACTATTGGAACCTTTACATGGGTCCAACTTCCTTAAAGACTCTGTCCCTTGTTGGGGTCTACAGTGAAGTGACCCGCATTTTACACTTACTTTCACACTGGCATGTTATAACGTGGTCCCAGCATAGCTAGGTGTATTTTGACAAGATCTGCATCACATGTTTCTATGTACACTTTTCTCCAAAATGATCAGATTTATTAACTGCTTTTATTAGAAATTGTGAGTTTATGTATTATGATTCCCAAATTCATAATTCATGTCTAGCATAATAAATGAGTATGTAGCATCATTGATGATCTGTTCTGTTGTCATTAATTTCTTCTCTCCCCCTCCCCCGCATTGCTCACCACACAAGAAAACACTTTCTTTAAGATACTTTTAAAAATGTGCTTGTACTTTCCACACAGAACCAAAAAAAGAGAAGGAGGCCAGAACTGCACCAGCAAAAGGTGAGTTGGTGGGAGGGAGAGTGAAGCTGAATTCAACAAAGTTAGAAGCAGAAAGAGGTCGGTAATGATTGCCATGAGGGCCTCACAGAATTTCTCTACATTATCTTTCATCATTGTGGTTTAGAGTTTTTCCTTTGCATCTTATCTGCACAACTCGATCAGCATTAATGACGATTTAGTGCTTTGATCAGTTTTCATCACACACATTTTTAAAAGAAAAACAGTGATAAAAATATCACAAGCACTTGTTGAGATGCCAGCAAATTCATTTCCAAGTTCCCATATGCATATGAAGGAAAAGAGGTGTCTGGTCTTCCTGGAATGACACCAGTTTGGAAAATTATCTTGATTACCCAGATTTTTTTTAATTGAATGTTTTCATGATACTGTGCAAGCTGTTCCAGATTTTTCTAGTAATTTTGAAAACTAGCATCTCATTTTATAACACTATGTATTCATGTAGATTTATACGATGGTTTATATAGAGGGACAATACAACCTTTAGCAAACATCCCGTTAATCTTTATTGAATTGAAAACATTTATTTCTGTACTATTATTCTATTTTTACTTTATACAGAGATAGTCCAGTTTTAGAAAATGACTAATCTTTATTATATACTGCTGTGGACTCATGAAATATGAATTCCTTTGTCTCCCCGTGGGGAAGTCATTGTCATTACTGACCATTTGTCTTAAGAAGCATTAGGCTTCTACAGAAGAAAGTTTTCACAGAGGTAGACTTGATAATTTTGCTTTGTTTGTTTGCTATCATCATTCACCTTTTACTTGTGCAATGAATAATATAGTTTAAATTTTGGAATAACCCATTATTTCCTACAATAAAACTTCTTTTTCTGGGCAGCACTCAAAAGCATGTTAAGTATCTCTTTGTTCTTACTGTCATATTTTATTACCTAATTCCTATGATATTATTGTCCCCTATACATTAGTAAAATACTTTTTTTTCTTTCTTTCAGTACATTGGACCACTTTTCTGCAGCTAACTTGAACTTAAGGCTCTCATAAATGAACACACAATGTTAGTACATTCACTTTGTGTTTGACCTTCAGTGGCTCCCATGGATAGTGACATGAATGCTAATCCTGGCCACACAGGTCACAATCTGAAGGTTATTTGCTTATGGCATGCAGACAGTGCAAACTCCTAGAACTCTTTCCATTAGATGGGTTCAAGGAGGTTGGGACATCTGGCTGAAGTTAATGTAACATTATTCTTTCCAGGGCCGATGGCATACACCTCTGTTTCCAAATTTGGAAAGGTGCTTGGACCAGGCTGTAAGGCTCAACCAACAGAGCAGATGATGTAATCCCAGAAGGCAAGCTGTCAAAGTTTAAACAAAGTCTGTGCCTGACCCTTACTCCGAAAAGTCACATTATACTTGTATGCTTAAATGAGAAAATGTCTTTCTGTAAGTTAAAATCAACCAACCATCCAACCAGTCTACCAGTCAACAAAAACTCTTTATGTGGAAGACAATGTGATGAAAGAGCAAGGCCAGATGAGCAAAAAGGGCGTCCTGAAATTAGTAGCATTTTTTTTTTCTGACTTTTGCAGAAGTTAAGCAAGGTCATGGCCACATGCAATCATGTGCCCAGGTCCATAAATTGCCGTGTCTGTATTTGCTCTACGTGTCAGGAAGCAAATCAATTTAGGATAGAAAGTGACATCCCTAAATAAAGAAGGTAGGTGGTGGAAGTTCTTCCTAAATATACAATCCTCTTCAACCATTACTCACTTTCATCAAGGACAGGGAAACTTCAAAGAAAATGCCTAAGTTAGGAGGAGACACAATAATCATTGCTATATGCATAGCCCTGGTTGAGAAAGAAGTCTTGCAGGAGCATAAACAAGATTGACAGCTGCAACAGACCTGTCCCCCAGCTTATACTAGAATCCCTGTCTCTCACCCTCTCCCAGCCCCCAGCCTAACTGTTTTTTAACCATTCAACTCAGGTGTCACTCCTCTTGTGTATCTTTCCCCTCACCATCCTAACTCACTTTCACTCCCCCTTCTTCCCCCTGATTCCTTTTGGACTGATTGCCTCTGTCCTTAAATCACTCTTTTCTCCACTTAATCACGTATTCATGGTTCACTCCTTTTCCTAACAGGTTGTAAGCTTTGTGATGGTCAGGCACAGTGTCTTAACACCTCTTTGGGCTCCTCATCTCATTTCTTCCAGCATCTGGCAGAGAGCTGCAGATGGCAGTCCCCTAATAAATACCTGTAGAATGAATGAACGACTGAATTACCATGCTGGCTTAGCTGCTGATCGTATGGACAATGGTAACCTAGATAGATTTTTATTTCCATTTGCTGGGCAGGAGGATGAACATCCCATGCATAATCTTAGTCGGTGAGGTTTGGAATGAGATGCCAGTGGTATGCGTTATGTGTGCTCAACCTCAGAACAGATGGATGACCTAAGACCAGCTCACTTAAAGCTATTGAAAACTGTCATGCCTAGATAATAGAACATTTTCAGCACTTTATTTAGTGCTCTATCTCATTAGCTGAAGTATATTCGATTAATAGCTCCAAACTCTGACTATTAAGAGCATCATAGCAATGTAGCCTTAATATCTTTCCCAGATTACCAGGATCATCCTGTGACAGCCTGGAAATGTTCCAAAAAAAATTTTTTTTGTAGCCACAGAATGTTGTTTGGTTCTGATACCAATCTTATAAGTAGTGTTTGTGGTTAGATTTGCTAACTTTTCACATTTACTAAGAGTCTCTGTCTGGTAAACAGCTGATTTCCCAGGAAGGGGTTTATTATTTTTTTGCTTGTTTGTCTGCCTCTGGACTTGGCCATCCAGGTGTCCTGCTCTCTAACACTGCCCAATTTGTCTTGGAATTGAAATGATGGAGATGACAATAAAGAAATGGGTTTAACTAAACAGAAACTTAGAATTTAGATGTAAATATCTCTTTCAGAGTGATCATCCTGGGGAGATAACATCCTTGTAAAAATAAAGCTGCCATGGCTTAGAATTCTTGCAGAATAATCACAGGTAGCAAATCAATGGAAAGTGAAGTACAGATATTTTTCTGTATCTTCAGTGGGCCCAAAGATCTGCCTTGTATTCTAATGTGCATTTATTCATCTCAAGTATTCAGTGAGTGTTGACCGTGTGCCAGGTGCGGGTTGGGGCACTGGGTCCTGTCCTGGAGTCAACTTTAGGGGGCTTTAGTGGGGAGAACAACCCTTAGCAGAGGACAGTGGATTTCAGCTTTGGAAGCAGACAGTTGTCACGGAGGGCCATGTGTGGAGAATAATGTGGGTACTCAAGTGGGATCATACTTTTGTTTTTGATGAACCAACGTTGTCTGTGTGAACCTAGGGTAATGAGAGTGAGTCTCTTCTGTGCCCTAACAATGGGCCCTGGGGGAAGTTTTAAAACTGGCCCTATGGGTAGTTCCACATGTATCAGCCACGTTAGAACCAGAAATGACTTTGAAGATCAGTACTCATTTTAATGCCTAAGTTCTGATATATATTTTTCAATTTCTAATTTTGTGTCTTATGAATGTATAGTCTGTATATTTTTTGGTAAGTCCAAATGGGATTGTACTGACACTTTATTTTTCTTCCAGAAAAAATTAACTGCTTTTGATAATTGCTGCAACAGAAGTAAAAACTTTCTTTTTCCAGGTGTTATCATTAACAATACCACAAACTATCATGAGCAAACCCTGTACCTATTAAAGATCTCATAACTTGAGATGAAAAGTCTCTTTTCACATTAATGTGGTTGTCAGATGAGGAAGTGAATCAACAGAAGTTCCAGCAAATTTTTCCTGAGTGATTTTTTTTAATTAAAAGAATAAGTAATTTTTTTCATCATCTAGGTCCCTTTACATCTACAATAACATTATCTTGGTGGTGCTTACCTGCATGCCAGAATATTTTGGAACCATTTTACCTTTAGGTATCAGACATCAACCATCCACTAAAATGTCTCTGTGCTTTATCTATGTATTCTAACTACATGATTTCTTTGTAATGAACTTGGTTAAAAATTAATATCACTATACGTCTCAATTTTAAGACACAGCCATTATAAAATGAAACATTGAGTTAATGATTTGGGGGAGAAAAAACTCATTAAATAAACATTTGTTATAAGATGAATCCTGATTTCAGAAGCATCAAAGCGTTAAGGCATGTGTCTTATTCAGAAAACATGATAAATTAATCGAATGCCTCAAAACATGATGAGTTAATGTTAGCTGTCGATGTTACTGCTTTCCGTCTGTGGTAGTTGTTGCTGTTGTTATTTTGGTAACATATGCCAGTATTTACTGCAACTGATTACCCTGTTTGAGGAATCCATAAATTCATCCAAATCAAACAAGGTATTGTATCAGTTAACTGAGGTTTGTTTACAGTGTATTTTAACTTTATATGCTTTTATTCTAAAATCTCAACCCTTGTCCCAAGTTTGCATATTTAAAAATTAATTTAAAAAGGCAATTTAAATCAACCATAGGTAGAAGTTATTTTATGCCCACGAGAGCTTGGAGAATTATAGGAATGTGCGCATTCTACCATCTCTGGAGTTCTCTCCTCACATGCCAGATATCATTCATGTGGAACCCTCCCCTACCCGCCGCAAAAAAAAAATTCAGGCTTGTAACAAGACCAACTTCGCTCTCCTCTTTCCAGGCGGTCTTTGCTGGGAACTTCAGTGTTGAAAGAATCATTTTTATGGTTTTACAAATGATATTTTCCCATGACTTAAAGACACAAAATTCTACTTTGGTTAATTTCCTTTCTATGTCATTAGGGAAAATAGCTCGGTCGCTCTCAGTCTGTGGTGTCATGTAGGTCATATGCTAAAAGCCAAAAACAGATGTTTAAGTTTTCATCATTGCAGTTGCTTTTAAACAGAAAACAAGAAACTATGACTTATATATTATATTTTTTGTTTTGTTTGAAAATGTTCTTTATCTGTTGCCATGCCTTCTCATATGTGTCTTGTTGGATTCGGCACAACCTGAAAAGATTAGGCTATTCAATTTCCCCTCTAGCAGGAGAACCTGTTGTTTCATGGTAAATAAGAACAATTAAACCTTTCATTCTCATCCAGCTCAACCAAATTCAGTCAGGCAACTTTTCAAGAATTTTGGGTCAGGATCCCAACATCTTAACATTTCCCCATCAAAAGGGATTCTAGAACCAAAGCTACTTTTACAAGATGAGAAACAGTAAATGTTGCCCCTTGTTAACTGTATTTTCCAGCACTTTTCAGTAAATTTGAAAATGTGTATACAATGACTACAAAATTGCCCATTAAGAAGTTTTTTAGTTTTTGTGGGGAGGGCAGGGGGAGGTAATTAGGTTTATTTATTTATCTAGTGGAGGTACTGGGGATTGAACCCAGGACCTCATGCATGTTAGGCATGCACTCTACCACTGAGCTACACCCTCCCCTCTGCCCAGTGAGAAGTAATTGCTGTTTGGAGATAATGTGGGATCATCTAGAGTATCATTTTATGATACTAAGAAGCACTGCTTTAATATGTTATGCCTTAATCATCTATAATAATTGTATACATCCCCCAAATAGTCTTAACATTTAGTGGACTTTGAAACTATGCACCCATCAAATTTTTGCTTAAAAAATGATCAGATATGCTTTTCTGTCTATGTCCAGATGCATGTGGTATATGAATTATGTTGTCATTGACTTTACCAACAAAGTAAGAACTAGGAAACCACCTCCATTGTTGATTTCATAAACCTTAGATTTTTAGTATTACTTTTTTCCTAGCTTACAAACACATAAAACGTTTGCACAGAGTACCATTGTTAAAGCCATTTTCATTGGGATTACCCAACTCCCTCACCCTTTCATTTATTTTTCTCTTTTGCCTGGAGTACTCAAGTTTAATCTTTCAGGTGCCAAGTCTTCTAAGGCTTACTCATCAGTTGAAAGTGTTTTGTGTAGTTTCTCTTCTTCTTTTCCAGATTTCTCTCTTCTCAGGAGACTCAAGATGAAGTCCTTTTCTCCTTGACTTTTTATTCCTTTCTTATTTCAGATGAAGAGGAAGCCACCCCGCCTAGTGCCCTGCCTCCAGGTTAGGATGGTTCCAACCCCTTCCCCTACTTTGCAATTTATTATTAATTGACAGTAAAGAAAATGAAACAGCAGAGCACCTTGATGAAACAGTGCTCAGAGCGGGGGACCCAGGTCTTGCCGGAGCCAAAGAGGGAAAATGTTGGCTTTAATGGTAATTTTTTTAATGTGAGAAACTTTAAAAAAAGACTTTTCTTTGTGAAATAAATGAGTATTAACTCTTGGGTATACATTTTAGGGGCAAAAAAAGGTTTGTCTTTCATTTCCAGCTATCTGCTCTTCTCCCCTTTTCCTTAGATATTTGGATTCTTTTATTTTATCATTTTTTAAAATAAGACACACTTTTTACAGATGTTTTCATAGTTGAAGCTCTGCTGATTTTCCATCCAAGCCAACTTCTAGTTTTTTTTCTCCCCATCATCAAAAGAGACAGGATTTGGGGTACCCAGGAAGGTTGAAGTCAGTGCTCCATTTTCTCCCCCTCCCCCTTGTATCATCCAATCACGCTTTCCTTTCAGGTTTGGGTAGTCGGGCCCTGGAAAGAAAGGATTCAGGTGAGCACACGACTGAAGCAAGGCGTCCCGACCCTACCCTAATATAGTAATCACTAATGACCTCATTTCTTGAAGCTGTATTTGATTCTAATCTTGGTTTTTTTCTGTTTGTAGCTTTTATTGCAATCTTCTATTACATTTCTCTGACTAGAAAACTAATGTATTGAGAAACAATTAATTTTGCATGATGCATACACACACGCACACATAAATTCAGGAATCTAGTCACATGTACTACAGGTTGGTTTGTTTTATTATCACTATCATGTTAAACATGTGGCAAGTACACAGAGATTAAGAGACTTTTAAAATCGCCGTTTCTGAGATGCATTGACATTGACATCAGATAATAATTTGTGCTTTTATAGAAATTTACATGCAGTCAATAGAACACCTCCAAATGCACCCTGTTGTAGCTACAATTCTGTGAGGTGATTTATTTATTCATTCAACAAATATGTGTGAGGGCCTCTTGTGGGCCAGCCATTTTTGCAGGTACTTACAGATATAGAAATGAACAAAACCAAAAAAATCCCTGCCCTTGTGTTCCAAACATTAGTGGCCACTATTCACTTAGTACTGTTTGTCTTGGGGGGGGGGGTGTAACTAGGTTTATTTATTTGTTTATTTAATGGAGGTACCAGGGATTGAACCTAGGACCTTGTGCATGCTAAGCATGTACTCTACCACTGAGCTATATCCTCCCTTCTACACTAGTACTATTAATATTACATATACACACAACATAAAATTTTAACATCAACTTGGGTATTGTTTTAAAATTGTATAATCACGTGACTACATTGGCTTAATTTCATTGTGAAAATGGTGGTCTCCTGTGGGTAAAATTACTAAGCATGATTGAGACATGAAACTAAAATAACTAAATCCACATTTTCTCCTTTTCAAGAAACATTAACAGGTAGAGAGTTGGCAGCCCATGCATTTTTTTTCCAGTTATTAAGTGGCTGAAACTGAACTCTTCATTCAGCTCTCAGAAGGGCTACCTATGGTTCTCTCTCCTTGCCTCCTCACTGGAGTTGACTGCTGATTAATACAACCTAAGCACCTGGAGTGCAAACTAAAAAATGCAAAATAAACTTTATTTCCAGCTTGTCTGTCTTCATGGAAAAGCCTCCAAGAGTTTATTTTTCTTTCTATGTTTCTAGTTTTTCCCCTTTTTTTCAGGATGCTCCTAGAATTCTTGAAATGTGTGCCTGCGGGTCCCGACCTGTTACTTGTCAGACTATGGCCACATCTGTACAACCCTAATAGAATTGTCTAATCATACAACACTGAGGAATCTAGAAATACGAGGCCAGGCATAGCTGTTTGACCTTTCCCACTTGACCAGCAAACTGACCCATCCCTTTAGTCTTTTCCAACTTTGTTGTTGCACAGATACGGCCTTTTAGTCAGTCCCCTGGAAAAACACTGGGTGCCACTTTCATATCCTTCCCACCATTATCAGGGGACAGGCAGTTTGGGGAAACAAAGGAAACTTGGCTGCCAGGAGAGAAGAACAACCTTTCTGAAAAGTGTGGCTATTTCTAGGAATTAGAAAAGTTTCCTTTATCCCAACATGGAAGAGATATCCCTGTATGAATGGGAATCCATCACTCTCTACTGATGGCTGTGGGGGAGGTGGTTGGAAAGAATGATGTGATGTTTATCCAGGTTTATTAGACAAAGAGAAGCTTCAGCATTGACGAGAAAAACAGACTCAGGTAAGTCTGCCTAAGAAGAACTTGGCCCTGAAATGATCCTTTCCTTCTTTTGCTCGTTAGAGTGGTCTATCGGTGAACCACCTGCAGGGGAGGAACAAGACAAGCAGCAGAATGCCAACTCTCAGCTGTCCACCCTGCTTGTGGAAAAGCCTCAGTCCGGAACAGTGAAAGTTGGTGAGTGTTAAGCATTAAATCCTGTTTTTTTTTTTCAAAATAAAGATGAAATTCACATAACATAAAATTAACCTTGTTAAAGGGAATAATCAATAGCTATTAGTACACTCAACATAGTGCAACCAAGTTCCGAAATATTTCCATCACCCCAAACAGAAACCTTATCTCCCATTAAGCAGTTATCCCCCATTCTCCCTCCCCTAATCCCTGGTAACCACTAACCTGCTCTATGAATTCCCCCATTCTGAATATTTAATGGAATCACACAATATGTGACCTTTTGTGTCTGGCTTCCTTCACTTAGCATAATGTTTTCAATGTCTACCCAAGTTGTAGCATTAATCAGTACTTCATTCCTTTTTATGGCTGAATGATCTTCTATTGTATTAATATACTAAATCCTGCCTTTTATAACCTGAAGAAGTGAGTGATAGCTATTATTTTCGTGACCTGTGGCACGTAGTAATTGAGTGCCTGGACCCTCCAGCCAGAGTGGGTTCAAATCAGTTTCCTTATCTGTAAAATGGGGATAATAATACCTGTGAAGTACTTTAAACAGTGCCTGGCACATTTTAAAGCTCTGAGCCAGTTTCTGCTGTTGTTATGACACACCTCATTCCATAGGATGATTATAAGTCTGCATATATGCTGGATCATAATATGTAGTATCTCAGAGAAAGCTGGTCAGATAGATAGTTCAACTTTGAAGACAGTCATTCCAAAAATATTGATTACACACTTACTGTTTTAGACACTGTGCTAAATACTGAGTAAAATCATGAGCACTCTGAACTTATAGTCTGACTGAGAGGAGCAAACTAGAAGAAATTAAACAAACAGATCCTCACAAAAGCCAAGTGCCTTGCAGGAAATAAACAGGGTGGTAAGCTAGAGGATGACCAGGGGGTCCAGGAATTTTAACTAAATGAATTTTTATAAGTAATATATTGTGATCAGAGCCAGTCTTTGACCCTTACCAAATACTATGCAAATGAACACACAGGTGACTGCATTCTGAAATTCTTTCAGGTCTAGAATATAGAGGCACACTGCATGTGACTGGAAACATTTACTCCCCTCGTGTTTCTGGGAGACATCAAGATGCTGGGCTGGACACGGCTAGAATTTTGATGTCCTTTGGGTCTAATGAGTCAATACAAACAGATAAGAGAGTTTACTTTAAAAAGATGAATTTTATTTAGTCATATTCTTATAATTCCAGACTTGCCATCATCTTGCCTAATAAAAAGGACAGAAAAATATAGATGCATGATTAGTATTTTTTTCAATTTTATTTCACTTTTTCATATGCAGGCATACCCTGAAGATATTGTGGATTTGGTTCCGGACCACCACAATAAAGTAAAAATCACAATAAAGCAAATCCCAAGAATTTTTTGGTCTCCCAGTTCATATGAAAGTTACGCTGAGAGGGGATAGGTGGATTGGTGAATTTTAAAAAAAAGTTATGTTTGCACTACTCTGCAGTCTATTAAGTATTTTAGTAGTGTTATATCTAAAAAATGTACACATATTGATTAAAAATACTTTATTGCTAAAAAATACTAACCATTATCTAAGCTAACCATTCACCTTTGGTGAATCCTAATCTTTTTGTAATGGTAAGATTAAAGATCACTGACCACATATCACTATAACAAATATAATAATAATGAAAAAGTTTGAAATATTATGATTACCAAAATGAGACACAGAAACATGAAGTGAGCAAATGCTGTTGGAAAACTGACGCCAGTAGACTTGCTCAGTGCAGGATTGCCACAAGCCTTCAATTTGTAGGAAAAAATGCAGTATCTTCCAAGCACAATAAAGCAAAGTATAATAAGTGAGGTACGTCTGTATATTTTATTTTGTACATATAACATTTGTTTGATTTCCAAACAAAAATTATTTCCACCGATTTCCCCATTGCTCTTTTTTCTGATCCATAAACCTCAAAAGCAGAAGTTGGAGTATCCTAAGAACTATAGTACTCATTTAAAAAGTCAAGGCCATTTCGTTGTTCAATTCCAGTGGTACCAGTCACATCACAATCTATGCAGTATAGTCCTGTGTAACTCCTTCTGACCAAAAGCAAAACAAATGGCAGTTTTTAAACCACAGTCTGAATTACTTGTGCTTTTTTCTAGGTGAAAATATCACCTTTATAGCCAAAGTCAAGGCCGAAGATCTTCTCAAAAAGCCTACTATCAAATGGTTCAAAGGGAAATGGATGGACCTGGCCAGCAAAGCTGGGAAGCACCTCCAGCTGAAGGAGACCTTCGAAAGGCATAGTCGGGTATGGCCCTGACCTCCTGCCACAGGGGCTCAGCTAACTCATTCCTTCTGTGACCTGCGTAAAATGTCATTTTTCACATTCGGCTTTGAGAGACTTCAGTCCCAGAAAATCCTCTGGAGTTACCATTCCTAGTATTTATACTCCAGTGTGGTTGCCCTGCTGTGCCCACGGTATTGCACTGACCCCTCCTATAGTGAGAACAGTGTACTGGACTCCCCAGATATAGACATATCTTTAAGCTAATGAGGAGGAATTTGGACCTCTTTCTGTCAGCAAGGTAGGGCTGAAATGTGTCTGTGCATTTTATTGCAGGTGTACACATTCGAGATGCAGATCATCCAGGCCAAAGAGAACTTTGCAGGAAACTACAGATGCGAGGTCACCTACAAGGATAAGTTTGACAGCTGTTCATTCGATCTTGAAGTACTCGGTAAGAGAGACTTCTAGTCTGGATAAGTGTGACTTTGTTTTTTTAATGGGTTGTGCTGGGATAGAGGAGAATCAGGCCATTTATTACTACGAGATTTTGAAAATAAAGTTTCCTTTGATACCGTGTGTTGCTGATTGTGGTAGTCTCAGTAAGCCCACTGAATTTTTGTTATGAGGCAATTTAAAAATAGAATTTAAGGGACTTTATTGTTAAATATCTCTTGTCCATGCTCTCTGTATTCCTTTAATCTCTCAGATGAGGGCTGATGCTTTTTTTTCTTTTTTTTCACTGCTACTGAATGTAACTGTCTCACTGGGTCCTCTTATTCCTACTCAGGTTTAGGGGTATGTTGATGTGGGATGAGGATGTCAGGATACCCAGGTAGAAGGGAGGATTTCTCTTATAAGGACTAATGTCAGCTATGGAAGTTCTTCATCCATTTGTTCTGTGTACTGCCAAGAGTGAATTTCATATGAGTAAATTAAAGGTATATATGTAGATTGGGGGAAGAGTAAAACTTCTATAAGTATACAAAGGAAAAGTTGACTTGGCAGCAAAGATCATAAACTTAAGCTGAATCCAAAGTGTGATGTAGCTACAAAAGACAAAGCTGATGTAATTTACAACGGGAGCATTACAGATGTTATAGGATCTAGGTTTGGAAAGTGATACTGCTCTCTGCAACATGCTGCTTGTTCCACATATGAAGTAATGCCTTTGGCCATGGACACCATGCCTCCACTGGGATCCCTGCTGGATTAGGGTAACCAGGAGGATGAAGGGTCCAGGAACTAAGCCCTAGTCAGCTTGAATGTGGAGGTGATGGAGTTAAGGCATTTATGACTCATTGTATACAGGGGAAGGGCTGTCACACAGAACAAAGAAAAGGCCATTTTCTGTGCCCTCTAGAAGAGTTTAAGCAGATTAGAACCAGAAGGTGGAAACTATGAGGAGGTGAATTTTATCTTAACATTAGCACGAGCTCCTTCACTAAAGCTGTGTAGACACAGCAGAAGTCTGTGAGAGCCCCAGTCCAGAGTCACCCTGCAGAGGCTGGGGGACCTTCAGTGGAGGTGCTGTGGAGATTTCTTTATTAAGTGGGAATCTGGTCCTGAGTGTTGCTTCTTCAACCTGGCCATGCATCTCCAAGAATCATCTGAGGGGCTGCTGAAGAATACTGATTTCTGGGTGCCCAAGCCTAATCTGGTGAATCAAAATCTCCATCAGGGAGCTAAGAAGCTGATATTTTTTTTAGCTCTTTAGGTGATTGTAATGGGCAGGCAGGTGGAACGGCAACTGGATACGGTGACTCCTGATGTCCCTTCACTGATTATGTGTGAGGGAAGATGGGGTATGATATCTCAGCAGCTCAGCCGACCAGGAGGAGAGCCATCCCCCCTCCACCTGGCATTTCTTCCATCTGAAGAATCCCCACAGCCTGGAAAGGAACTAAACCTCAAACTGCCTTCTTAATGGGTATTTATTTTATTGTTTTCTTTCCTTTCAAAGAATCTACTGGGACTACTCCAAACATTGACATCAGATCTGCTTTCAAGAGAAGGTAACTTCAAGAGGGGAATTGAGGTAGCTTTTGTTTATCACATGAAAGCAGAGGATTTTCAAAACACACATTCCCTTCCTCCACATTCTATATTCCAAATGAGGTCAACTCTTTTCACTGAAGTCAAACATACTATGTGTTCAAAAGTTAGTGTTCTAGAGAAGCCATGGATTTAATGCCAAATCAAGTATGTACTGGTCATTTTTTAGAATATTCTTGTCATAGTGACACTCCCATTTTGCAAATTTCACAGCTGCCTTATGAAGACACACTTTTTTTCTATTCATAAGTGGCTTCTTCCTTAATTGCATTATTTTCTACCAAATGGCCCAGAAAGATATATTACAATACACATCTCATACAGTATCAATTAAGCAGTATAGAAAACTTATATTGCTTTTTATTTAGAGATCACTTATGGAGCTACTAAACCACGTGCCCAGAAAACCACAATTAAGTAGTTGCTTACTGGTTAGCACTATTTAAATATTGGATTATTCCTAAATAAAAGATCACTGAGTCTGCTGGAATAAAGAACACTGTAGAAAGGCAAAATATAGACAGTTACTTGATTTCTTTTGCAGCTGCCAAGGCTGAAAAATCAGAGGGTTAAGGAAGAAAGGTGAAAAAAAAGATCTGGTCTATGAGAAATGTAACTAGCCTCTTCCTGCCATTATTTCACCCTCTGTACTTAATTCTTCCAAAATATAAATTCATTAATGAGAGAGATTGTTTTGTTCTTCTTAACATTGACTCCACGTACAGTTTTGTTGAATAAGGAAAGTCACCTTATCTATCATATCATAAAACAATGATTTAGTCTGTTAATAAAAGACATAATTCCTTCCTGAATTATGAATAAGTGAAAATTGTAATTACTTTAAAAATATATGTAATATTTCCTGATAAGTCTTATTATATTTTTTAAAGTCATAATTTTCAAATTCTCTTACTTTCCTTCCTCTTTCCCATCATCCCATGTTCAGCAAATGCACAGTAGGTCTAAAACTATGCTCATCCTCTGTATTCAGTATACCTTAAGAGAGGGAGACATAAGTGCTAAGTTTTAAGCTGTAAGAGAATAGAAATGTGTTTATGTCAGAAGGTCTTCTCCAAATGCTTGCTATTAAAGAAAATTTCAAAGCACATTATTTGAGTTCAATGCTTATAACTTACATGTTATACACACTGTTTTTAAACCCGCAGACTCTTTTCTTAGAAACCATACTAACATTTGTAAAGAGCAGGAAACAAAATCTTCATTAGAAAATTAAACATGTAAGTAAATATGTAGTGCCATTTAAATGTCAGTTCCATAGCTTCTATTTAGAATTTACGTGAAATCATGAAGGCGGCTGCATGCCTAATTTAAGATGCATTTCTCTGTAGGAAAGCATTTAAAAAAAAAAAAAACTCCTAGTAAAGGGCTTATCAATCATTCTAAGACAGATTTTTGGTAAATATATTTTAAAAGGTATAAATATTAACCAGAAAAGGAAAAGCTTGTCATGATTTCCCTTTAAAAGAGAAAGGAATGCATCTTTTTAAAAAACTCTGCACTAGCTCCATTTTTATGCTATGTTGGTATCACATTATCTGATTCATCTTATTGATGGACACAAAGAGGTTACCTTTGAATATAATCTTCGTACTTATATATTTGGCATGGTACACTTCATCCTCCAAGCCAATCTCTGTCTGACATGAATAACAGAGATCAGCAAAAGTCCTTTGCTTTTTACACAGGTATATTCCCAGAGCCCCCAACTTGCAAACACAAAGTACTTTGTGTTTCTTGGCTTAAGTGCATTTGTGTTACTCTGTTTTAACACAAATCCAAGCAGTTTTATATATGCAATCCACAAAAATACGTCTTCTGAAATCATAGAGTAACACATGCTCCTCGTGTTTACTTTTCCACAAGTACATACTCCAACACTTAAAAATGTCACTTGTGTGAAAAGAAATTGTTTGTGTTGATTTAGTCCCATGACTTGTGTGCTGGTACAAAATTGCATATACGTTACAAGTAGAGTGTTTGGGGGAAATGGTTGTGTATGTGTCTCAGCATTAAACACAGATTTGCTTTTCTTTTGTTAATGACAGTGGAGAAGGTCAAGACGATGCAGGGGAACTTGACTTTAGTGGTCTCCTGAAACGTAGGTGAGAACCAAGTGATGGAGAAGTCAAGTTTACAGTGGATGTTTTTCAAAGAATTTCTCATTTCTTAGAATGTGTTTTGCTTATAGAATACTGTAACAGTCAACTAAGAAAGACAGAGAAACAATTGTGTACTAATCTGTTAAAGATTTTAGCTGATGCTTTTTCTTTTTAAATGTTTCATGAGTCTTCATATATTTTCTTAGTTGGGGATGAGGAAATTTGAAAACTGAGACAGAAGACTTAAATACCTAATCACCTCTGATTTCTCTCCTGATTTCTATTATTTCAGTCATGATTCCTTGTCATGATTGAATAAATAAAGCCTCCATTCTTCTGCTTTTGATATTTGAAGGAAAAAATCAACTTCACAATTTGGGTAGAAGTCTCTTCAGGTATGTATATATTTTAAAAGGTAGACCTGCTTTAATATAGTATTTATAATTTACTGTATTTCATCAAATCTAAGACACTATTCATGTTAATATATACCTGAATTTTATAAATCACTAAGCAATGAAAAAAAATTACTCCAGATAGTTTGCTATGACACACTGTTGCTGATAAGGTACATCCTTATTTTGGAGATGTTTAAAGTGTCCCAAAAATGTGCATATAGTAGTAGTAATATAGTAGTAAAATGGAAATAAGTGGTATTATCACTCACTCATCCTTAACATTCTTCTTTCTTGCAATAAAATTTATACATTTTTATTATGGATATTTAGCACATAACCATTTTATAGGATTTCTGCCCATATATTTGCATATACATAATCATATACTACATTTTTTGCATGTCAAATATAAAGTTATACATGTCTAGATATTTGCTACAGTGCAGAAGCAACAAACAGAAAATGACTTCTGCTGGGATTGTGTTTATCTACCAAACTTGTGAATAAACAGTAAAACTGTCATTCTAAATTAATATATAATATTGATATCAGGTTACATTTAGCTTTTTAGGTTCACTTTTTATTAATTTTTCTGCTTTCTTTGGGTCCTATAGAGACGTAAGTACAGATGTGCTTTACAACAAATTATAAGTAGTAATAAATAGGGCTTGTGTTCATTCTCAGTTTAGTTGGATGGCTTTATTCAAGTCCCTATAAATTTTTCATTTAGTTCTAAACACTTGGTTTGAGAATAGAGATACTGACAGGTGCCATTTATTAATAACCATATAGATATTAGCCAATTAATAGACTTTGGCAATATCGAAAACATGTTTCCTTTTTTTGAGACTTCAAATGATCATTAGTCTCAATATTTTTTAATTCCCAAAATTTATTTAAAGCAGTAGGATATGAAGATAACTAAGTGAGCCTCACTTTTCCTTGTTCTGCAGGTGATAAACCAAAGACCAGAGATGTTGAGTGACTTACCCCAAGTCACACAGCTAGTTAGAGGCAGAGCAAGGACGTAAATCCACGTTTCCCTTTCCTGAGTCAGCTAATTTCCTGTGACTCCACATGAGAAATCCCACTCTGAATCTTGCCTTGGAAGTTGGCACCTCAATTTTTAACACAAATTGCCACTTTAGGAAGACAAGAGAGCTCCCCCCGCCCCACAATCATTTACTCAACCAGGAAAATAGTAAATGCTTTCTTTGTATAGAATATAATGCTAGGTGATGTGAGAAAAAGAAACCCAGTGCCTTCCAGCACCTGGCATACAGAAAAGGGTAAATACACATTTGTGGAAAGGAAAAGGTAATGGTTAAAACATGGAGTCTCAACCCTTCCATTTACTAATTACATGATTTTGGTCAAATTATATACATATTCTCTGAGATTTGTTTTCCATATCTGTAAATTTGGAGAATAAAAACAACTTAAGAGAATTATTGTGGGAATTAAATGTAAAGGACTTGGTTTATAGTAGGTGTCAAATAAATATTCAATGCCCTGCAAAATGTGACATTTTCCCTTGAAGAGATATTAGCAAAGAGACAAAATACACACACACACATAAATCACTCAATAAATATGTGATACAGTAGATTATAAAATGCCATGCTCTGATTAAAAAGGAAAAAGGACAAACTAGTTCTATCAGTAGTTTGGAGAATAAAAATAATCTGATTAATGCTCAAAATGACTAAAGAAGAAAATTATTAGAAGAATAACGGGTAGCCAGCCTGTCTCCAGTTCTCATTTTTTTTACATCCCCTAATTATGATTTTGACTCATAGATTGTTGTTAACATAAGACTATATTCATTTACCATACTATACTAATCCAGCAGTATAACTTTAGAAATCATTGTGTTTTTCTACTAATTTGTGAATTGCATGTGTTTTCATTGTGGTAATGACATGTGGTTACCATTTCTACTCCTCCAATAGTGTGTGGCAAAACCCCTATCAGAATAAATACCATTATGACCAACATCTCCATACAACAAAAGATTTCCCTGCCCTGAACAAAGCCAGCATATTTCAAATAGATATTAGCTACATCAGAGCAAATCTTTCGGGCAGTATCTTGCTATGGAATTTGACCTATATAAATACTTGAAAGTCTTATTCTACATAAAATTTCTATAACTGCTTTGTACTTCACTAGGATCATCAAGTTATAGAAATCTTGATGTAGATGAAAGTACTATGACCGTTATATAGGTCTGTCCCAACGCTTGGAAAGGAATCTGTGGTGCCTATAGACATTTGGATTTTTCTTCCTACTGGGACTTAATGTAGCCGTGCAGATAGGGTCATGTGCAGACACCATGGTAAGTAAAGATAAGTTCTGTGTAAGTTAAGGAAATGCTACAGGTGGGAGCCTTGACCTCACATTCCAGTACAAAATGATGAATTCTCCTTGCAATCTGGGATTCAGCTAAGTGATGGAGAGGAAAGGAAGGAATATCCAAAAGGCCACTGGTGCTTGTATATAAAATTTGTTCAGATTAAGGATGTGGTGTGGGGGTAAGAGGCTATATAGCTCAGTGGTAGAGTGTGTGCTTAGCATGCATGAGGTCCTGGGGACCTCTATTAAAATAAATAAACCTAATTAAATAAATAAACCTAATTACCTACCCTTCCAAACAAACAAAAACAAATGGTTTAAAAAAAAAAAGATTAAGGATGTGGTTGAGTGGGGGTGTATTTTGGTGTTTTAATGGAAAAAATGGTGAGGATCTGAGGTTTTATGAATCTACCAACAAAACTGATGTAAGAAATTACACCGAAAATGATGATCTTTATTACTGGCTTCCTTTGTATAAACATTCACCTCATAGCTAAGTATGTCTCAATGTTTGATTTGTGCCCCTTGTTAGCTATTTTAATCTAATCTGAGATCTTTAAATCTTTTTACCAGTGTCAGGAGGGTACTTGGAAATGTGTATGTAATTCTTCTTGGTTGAAATACAAATTGAACACAATATAGTATGGCATAATTTTACAACTTAGGGCCTGTATTAGGCTAGAATGTGACAAAAAAATAGAGTATTAATAAAGTGGATTGAGGGAAGACCCACAGAGAATATAGACATATGTACATGCATACACATTTTAATTGCAATTCTCCAAGACTTCCTACAAAATATTTAAAGGGTGTATTTGATATTTAGACTGCTTTCAGGCAGTAGATTCAGTAGACTGAGCAAATTATTACCAATATTCCAACTTCAGGATAATTTTCTTAAGCTTTTCACTTTCCCCATGTTAATAGAGGGTGTAGTTATCATTTCAGTGAAATGAAGATAATAGTTGTATCTTGAGTTTTTAAGAGGCACATTTTCCTAATGGTGTTGTTAGTCCTTCCCACAAAGGTTACGATGGACCAATGACCTCTCACTTCCTTCCATTTTCCAGGAGATATGCCTCAGCATCCTCCTCTACTGGGCAAAAGACTTACATGACAATGGAAATTAGATATGCAGAAGTCATCCTTGCCTAATGCCACCCCTCTAGATTCATATTTATATTCTCCTCCCCTTCCTATTATTACAACTCAGTACTTCCTCAAGACATTCGGAAACAGGTGTAATTAATGTGACAGTGAAAACATATGTAAGCCATTATTTGCTAACATGATAGCATGAATCTGTTTTCACACTGATGTTTAAGATGTGTTGACCAGTTTTCCTGGAAAATCATATCCAAATCAGCATTATTCACAGTAAGTAGTCACTGTACCATTTCCACATTCACCTGATAAAAGTAGTTAAATAAGCTTACACAAAATTGGGACTATTAAGCCCTTGAAGGAAATCAGTTTAAATCATATTTTGCACTTATACTAAGGCCCTTTCCCTGAAGAGTGTTTATTCCTGAGTTTGGGTTCATGTTTTTAGTTTTAAAATAAGGACAGACAAGTGTATGTACTTTTTATCGTATGTATATATATTAGTTATATATGTTCTTTAGTTGGTGATCAAAATTTAGGGTCATAATTTTGATAATTGTACTAAGAAGTTACTTTCACTTTGTTCATGGAACACTTAATGACTTGCTTTATAGTTTCACATTTATATTTTTATATTTCATACCCAACCTGCTTCCAGAAATGTTCTAGACATTACTTTAAGATGAAATATGAGAGAATTTTGGGTCTCCTTCTCCTTTTACTCTGACAACTTAGAAAAAAAAGTTTTTCTTCTAAAAAGCGTATGTATCCACAAATCATGTGAAAAATAACTGTACCAAACACACACACCCTTTGTCACAGTTTCAAATACTTTTTTTGTATTAAAAAAGCAAAAAAATGGTTAATGTACACATTTACTAATACGGTAGGAAAAATGGTATTTGCAAAATCCAAACGTTTGAAATACTGTATTTATACCATCTCCATATGTAGATAGGGTATGCACACCAATGAAGGTAGAAAGAATATTTTTCTTTCATAGACCAATATTTAAATCTTCTAGTTCTTAATCCTTATTTCAATACCTATATCCTAGATGAAAACTGACCTTAAATTCCTCAAAAATCTCACCTCATATTTAGACTTTCAAATGGGAAATAAGTAAAAAATATTTTCAGGCTATTTCCTGATATCCTTATCTCCCCCTAATACTGTGATTTTTAACTAGGAAAACAAGAGCGAAATAACATATCTGATCTTTAACTATCTGGAAGTTTCCCTGAGACTTCAGGCAAAGCAGCTTTTGTTTGTTTGTTTGTTTGTTTGTTTGTTTCTCAGCTTGAAGTACTCAGGCTTTAAACAGAGATTTTAGCACTGAACCAAAAACTCTCGGTACCAGACTCCGACCTCCGTTGTCTTTAAGGGCCAGTAGTCAGCTACTAAACTGGGTAATGGTTCTCCCCGGTTAGGGAGGTGAAGCAGCAAGAGGAACAACCCGAGGTAGACGTGTGGGAGCTGCTGAAGAATGCGAAGCCCAGCGAATACGAGAAGATCGCCTTCCAGTACGGCATCACTGACCTGCGCGGGATGCTCAGGCGGCTCAAGCGCATGCGCAGAGTGGAAAAGAAGAGCGCAGGTGAGCCCGCCCGGGGGGCGTGGCAGGGGGACCGTGTCCTGTGCTGGCGAAAGATCTGACTGGAAACCCGATCCCATAATCCTTCCTGTTTCCTCCTGAGTTTGGGGTGGGACTGGGTGGGGTTTCGTTTGCGGGGTTTACTCTTCTCTTGGTTAACTTGGCCCCGCACGAGACTGGCTAAGCGAGTAGCAGACAGCTGCTGAAGATTTAAGGTAACAGAAAGTACATTATAGTGCCATACGCAACGAATAATGGAATATTAAATATTCCAGCTATTACTGGGAATTTCTCAGAGGCCCCTTTATCCTCCGCATCTCTCCCGCACTCTCAAATTCTTAATTCTTTTTGGGCAGAGTAGATTGTATGTCTCTTTGTTTTACTGTTACATTTTTCCACGCATTCGATGGGGCACGCGGAATTCACTTCTCACACTCGATAAGGTATCAGTTTTTAAAAATGCCAATATTTGGGCAGGTTTCCACAGTCCAAAAACATTGATAAGCCTACTATTTCAGTTAGTCAAAGGCATTCAATTTAGGCTCACGAGACATTGAAATTATCTCAAATTCTATGATTAAAAAAACCTACCTGTGACATAGAAGTGCAAAGATAATGCCAACGATCATGCCAGTGGTCATGCCAATGATCCTGAAAGTAATCATATTAGGAGAGTAAGTATGTTCTTCAAGTACAAATTTCATTTGAATGCTTTGTATTATATATCCCCTGAAGAATTAAGACGATCATTGTTAAAGCCTTTTCAATAATTCTTTTTTTATGTTTCTCCCCAAAACATGTGGGTTCTCTTCAAATTTTTAAACCATCTTATTGTTTATAAATTGACACAATTCTAAAATATAAGGGATAATTTGGAAGGTTCCTAATTTTTTTTTCTTCAGTCTCAATTTCTCATTTAGTCTTAGGTTCACATACATGTATTTACTATCTAAATTCATAGCATATGTATATGCATATTAACATAGTTTTACTTCTTCTCTCTCCCAGCTTTTGCAAGAATTCTTGATCCTGCATATCAGATTGATAAAGGAGGCAGGGTAAGATTTGTTGTGGAACTGGCAGATCCAAAGTTGGAGGTGAAATGGTATAAAAATGGTCAAGAAATTCGACCCAGTACAAAGTAAGTGAGATTTGTAAATAATCAGTGGTTACTATAAAAAAAAATTCAAAAAGTAGTTTGATTTAATGTTGTGTGAATAAAAGCACTTTTTAGTTATGTCTTTATAATGCAAAATCATATGGAGGGACAGCGAAAAGTTTTCGTGTATTTTGAAACTGTCAAAATGATAGCACTGTATAAATTAAATCTTATTTTGTGTTTTAATTTATACAAACTATTTCAGGTGATTTCTAGTTATGGTTTTGTGTCACTATAGGTTATATGTGACAATTTCAGAGCATTGCCAAACCTCCCCCAGTTTTTTAAAAATAAAATTTGGAAAAAATTTGAAATATATATTTCATATACCAGCTGGCAATCAGACCTTATAATTAGATAACTTTTGTTTTTCAGCATAGCATCTAAAGCCTGTGTTTTGTTGTTTCTTGACCCTTTCCCAGATGAAGGAGACAGACTAACCCCTGATATCTGATGGTATCACTAGTCTATTATGAAACTACTGTACAAAGATCCTTCTCAGCCTGAGATTTTCAACTCCAGTATATTTTTTAAGTTAACAGGAGCCACATGCATCTTTATAAAAGATTTTAATCCTGAAATCTGTTACTTCTGTAATACAATTAGGTGATTTCCAATTTCTTAATGCACTCATACTCTCAGAGAGGCTTTGTATCTTAATCTCTTGAAGGCAGCCTGAATTCACCAAAAGCATAATTTTACTTGTTTATCTTTATCTAGAAAATGTTTGTCTAGTGTTTTGTTTGTAAAATCCTCAATTTTCCCAAATAGAACTTTTTCTCTAGTCTGTTATAATACCCTAATATACCCATCCATAATCTAGGTCACAGGTAATCAAATTTTGCAGTCTTCTCGGCTTTTAGTTTTTTATTTCAAATACTCAAGCTCTTTCTTGGTAGATGGTAACTGTGATATGATAACACTAGTTCTTGAGTTCATTTAAGAGAATATCACATTCTGTAGAATTACTGTCTATATTGGTGATAAAGGTCTTATTATTGTTTACATTGTATAATCACTTATCCACTGTGTATCACTGTGCTAGCAAGGAGTGGAATTAGTGAGTCAGTGGAAAAGATCATCTCTGTCCCTCTATAAAGTAGATGAATTGATCATCTTTTTTAGTGTACAGAGTTTAAAATCTCAGCCAACCCTATTTGCCAACAATAGATTAAAAATTGTTCGATGGTAAATATGTAAGTATTGATTTCTATTTGAAATAAAAACAGTATATAAAAGAAAATAACACAAATAATATGTGTAAATATGTGTCTGTATTACATTGTGTGTTAGAAAGATAGAAATTTTTCTCATGTTTGATGTTCATTAAACTGTATAAGGTATGACTACA
Source organism: Camelus bactrianus (assembly GCF_048773025.1). Lineage (NCBI taxonomy): Eukaryota > Metazoa > Chordata > Mammalia > Artiodactyla > Camelidae > Camelus > Camelus bactrianus. Next base: position 34,508,358 of record NC_133550.1, on the reverse strand, counting down.
TGAATGGCAAATCAAAATGATTATTTCTGTTTTAAACATTGCTGAATTATAAGCCATATTTGCTGGCAATAAAGAATAGAATCAAACTCACAGGCTGTTTATCTTCCTCCTGTTTAAAACAGATACATCTTTGAACATAAAGGATGTGAAAGAATCATGTTCATCAATAACTGTTCACTAACAGATGATGCAGAGTATTATGTGACAGCTGGTGATGAGAAGTGTTCCACTGAGCTCTTTGTGAGAGGTAAAGTGATCTCTTACTATAGTCATCAAGAGCCAATGGCTCTCCTCTCAGGGCTAAGAATTAACATGGAAGTCAAACTGTGAGCTCTTGAGCTCCAGAGCAGAGATAGTAGAACCTCTAGAAATGGTTTGCTTGGGTGTTAGATGGCTACGCTAAAACGTCTCTACACTAGCAGTTATTGTGCGTCCTCATTAATCTTCAGGCTTCTTGAAGATTGGAAAAACTGAGGGGAGGAAAAAAAGCATTGAGTAAAAATGCCTTGTGGTCTTGGCTCAGGCAGTATTTTGCAATATAATTATTCGAGTTATAACTTCTGATACCTAACAGAGTTTCCTGGATAATCCTCTTTTCACATACTCAGCTGATCACAAATAGATTTCTCTTTGCCAGTGATTGGCACTGAGAGCACTCACTGAAGACCGTCATTTACTAAGACATTGTGAAAAGAGCTGGAGGGTGTCGACGAAGCCATGAGTCACTTTGCTTATGAGGCCCTCTGATTGAAGCAAGTCTGCAGTATTGTACATCAGCTATACTTTAGTTTAGAAAAAAAATTTTAAAGACAACTCAGCAATCTTCATCATCCATCTAGTACCAGAATCAAAGAATTTTAGTATTGGTTATAGGTTCTCCACCAGAAATGTCTACCATCTGGTGTCTTATTTGCCAAAAAAATGATATTTGATGTATTTGGCCTACTGTCTGAAACAATAATTTTTCTGATTTGAAGAATTGGGAAAATTGGGAAAAAATTGGGAAAACTTACCCAGAGTTGTCAGCTATCTGTTTTGCCCAGAAAAATCATTAAAAACCCACTTACTGTTCACCACCATCTAACCATAGCTCTGTGCTTATTGTTGATTTTCATCTGTGAACAAACTCAGGGTCACAAGACAAGTTTTTGGACATTTAATAATTCTGATTTTCCCTTTTTTCACACCAGAGCCTCCAGTTATGGTGACCAAACAGCTGGAAGATACGAAGGCTTATTGTGGGGAGAGAGTGGAATTAGAATGTGAGGTGTCTGAAGATGATGCCAATGTAAAATGGTAAATAGCTTTCCTGAGGTCTGTGTATTTTTAATAGACCAAAAAAAAAAAAAAAAAGAAAAGAAAATACCTTCATAGTCTGGAGAACTGGAAATTGCTTTTCTACCTATGAAAAGAATCTCAACCTCATTCGTGTTAGCAGGAATGATAACTAAAACTACATTAAGATACTGGTTTTTTTTTTCACCTATTAAACTGAAAAAAAAAGATCCAGAAATCTATATTGGTAAGGATGTAGGGAAGTCAGCACTTACTAATAAATGGATGGTTCAAGGTTCCCTGGGTCTATTTGACTCCAAAGCCCACGGATGCTCTGTGTCAAGCTTACTCTCACTCTACCATACTGGCCACTTATGTGGAAAAGTAAACTTTTTTTCTTTTCATTTTATTCCTAGTCACTTTATTGTTATAGTACCTTGGAAAAATATTTCAGACTGAGAAACACCAGTTACTTTAAAGTAATTTTTTAAAAAATAAAAAGCATATTTTGGGGTCAGAAGAAAAGTGTTTTCTCAAGTTCTTTGTGAGTAACCTCAAAATTAAAGGCTAGAAGATTCCAAATCTTAAAATGAAATGCTTTGTTGAGAGATATAGTAAAGTATGCAGCAGGAATCTCTAGTAGTCGGTACAGAATAGATTGTTCATTCTAACCTAGAATCATAGCTATCTTTAAAATGCATTAAAATGTTATTCTTACTAGGGTGCATCAGAGCCCAAATGTGGGTAATATCCACTCTTAGCATCTTTATCTGATTGATCTTGAATGGAAAGAGGGGGCTTATGTTTTTTAATGTGGTTTTTCAGACAATATTTGCTACAATATTAATCCAGTGATTGATTCATACATTCTTTAATTCAACAAAAAGTTCTTGAGTGTCTGGTATCTGTCTGCTGAAGGGTCTTCTATAAAGTTTATTATATAATTTATTTTAACTCAGGTTTAAGAATGGTGAGGAAATCATCCCTGGTCCACGATCAAGATACTTCATTAAAGTTGAGGGCAAAAAACACATTTTGGTCATAGAAGGAGCAACAAAGGCTGATACTGCAGAATATTCTGTAATGACAACTGGAGGACAGTCATCTGCTAAGCTCAATGTTGACTGTAAGTGAGTCTTTCTTGGATGTCTTCCAAGTTGTTTTACTGATGGTGTTGCGTTTATTAACTCAGTTTTAGGAAAATTTCGATCTGTTTAATTTCTACTTGTGGCAGTTTTAAATTTTAAATTATGTAAAATTAGATTTCATTCTAGCTGAGTATCTATGTCATATCAATCAGAGACTGAGAAAAGAACTGATCACTCAGTTTAATAGTAGAATACCCATATTGGGAAGGAAGTATAAAAATCTCCTGCTAGAGAAGGTACCCAAATGGTTAAGAAATATTTTAATCTGGAAACCATATAAATAGGTGATAAATACTTAGATGTGTCCTCTGTTTGCTTAATCCATGGGTGAACTTGCTGTCTATCATTAAATAAACATTCTGCCATCACATTTTAGGGGGGATGTTACTCAGTCTAATAGTCCTCAGTTGAGAACACTGTAAGGGCTCATTTGCTAATTAGAGGCATCAGAGAATTCATGTACTTCCCCAAATGCCCCCTAATGATAGTTGGTTCTTAATGGCAGAGTCTGTCCTTTCCAGTTAGCCATGAAAATTAAAATAGTAAATTTCACAAGAAGATTGATAATACATACAGAGTAGAAATACTGCTTTCTTCCTTCTTTCTTAGCCCAGTTGCCATTTATATTATCATTGAATTATTCAGAAGTAATCTCAGTACACTCCTTATGTTTCATGGAATGACGTCCATTTTAGTGTAAGATCAAAAGTTTTTTCAGCCGTAGGCAGATTCTTAACTGATGTTTTTATCCATTGAAAGCAATTACAGCCTTACGGAAAACACACATCCTACTTGATAGTCAGTCCTTCTATAATGTAATGTATGCATTTCTAAAAATCACTTATGCTGTATGAAGTCATGCAGTAAAAAACCATAGGGCTAATGAGGAAAGTGGGGTTAAGGACACAACACTCAAAAAGTTTGTCAGGGACACATTTAAAAAAAAATGATAAGAATGTAATAGTGAACAGTAGCACAGTTTTATACATGTTAATGGTTAATAAATACTACAATAAATATGGCACTTTACCTTGAAAAGGACCTGAAATTTACTTGTAGAAGTGGTATCAGTAGTGTTGCAGCTTGTGAGCTATTGTGGAGTGGTAAAAGGAGGTTGTTTAAAATTGGATGGATAATTGTAATCTTTGATATGCACAGGTGGCTCATTTGAGATGGGCGAACTGAAGTAGCTGGTAGCTGTTTGAGGTGTATGTGTGTGTCTTGTGCCACCCAATCTGGCTCAGTTCAGCTGGGTGCAGTTTTCTGGATTCACCTAGTCTTTGCCGTGAATAAAATCATGCACAAACATGAAATTTGTGTGACTGCTCTAATTGTCTCCTAATATATCAATTGCATTGGAACACATTATTATTTTCCAAACAAGTGTTATAGTGAAACTGACTATACTGTTGTGAAATGACATCATCTTGGCCTGTCTGGAATTTGTATTTGGCTCTTATAACCATCTCTTATTTCTGTAGTAAAACCTCTGAAGGTATTGACACCTCTGACTGATCAGACTGTAAATCTTGGAAAAGAAATCTGCTTGAAGTGTGAAATCTCTGAAAATATATCAGGAAAATGGACTAAAAATGGCCTACCTGTTCAGGAGACTGACCATCTAAAAGTTGTTCACAAAGGAAGGTAAGCAAACTAGGGCAATCTCAAAGTGAGGATGGGTCCCCATTTTCACTTCTTCTGCTTCCTAAGTTACACGATTGGTAAGGATGTTGGAGAGTAGTCAGAGAGAGAGGATCTATTTCTGGTTCTTTGCTTCTGAATAGCAAGAGTATGTGATTGCTCTGTTGTGTGTCATGTCATACCTGTCATCCTGTACCTGCACCTTTTACGGTAAGGTGCTGTGTTATTTCAAAACCCACTGACTGGGTCTTTCCATCTAAACATGAGGTTAGAGGAATGCTACTGGATTTTAACTGAAGAACTGGTCAAACTGGATTAACTGTCCTTAATAAGTGTTACATGACCTTTCCACAACTTTTTTTTTGTAGGGGTGCATAATATCCTAGAATCTAACAAAGATGTAAGGCAGGGATTCTTGAACTTGAATCCGTGGATTCTTAGGAGATTGTGAATGAACTTCACGGGCCCCTATATGTCCTCTGAAATTGTAAGCAAATTCTGTGCATACAAAAATACTTACTTTTCTCCAGAGAGAGGAGCCGTAGTGTCCATCAGATATGTACTGGTTCATGATGCCAATAAAGTTAAGAGCCAGTGCTCTTATGTAAGTATTTTATAATAACTATAAATGAAGCATAATCTTTAAAATTGTGGATCATTGTGCTGTACATCTGAAACTTATATAATATTGTACATCCAATAAACGTCAATTAAAACAAAAAGAACTGTTGCTCTTAGGTTTGCATAAAAAGCCAAAGTCAAGGTTATTCTTGGTAATTCTTGAATATTAAAGTATGGCATTAGAGACATGTTATCTTCTATCCTTTTTTAAGCTAGGAGATTAAAAAAGGCACAAGAAAATTTTACATAATAAGCAGGCTGTATTTGTAGAGATAATTTCATATAACCCCAAATAAATATTGAATGTGGATCTACAAGTAGGATAATTAAGCCTTCACTGTATTCTTGCCCTCTCTCCAGGCTGCACTAAACAAGTTAATCAGATAAAACCAGATGTCTCCTCAGTTTGGATGCTACACAGTATTTTAATCTTTGCAAAGTCTTAGAAATATGTTTTTTTCATTTCCTTAGAATCCACAAATTAGTGATAGCCAATGCTCTCACTGAGGATGAAGGTGATTATGTATTTACACCAGATGCCTACAATATTACCGTGCCTGCCAAAGTTCATGTTGTTGGTGAGTAGATAAAAGAAAGCATTGCAGAATTGTGTTCTTGTTTTTCTGCTTTTACTTACCTTGGATTTGTATCCAAATGTGATATTTAAAGAAAAAATACATGAATTGGTATTAACCACTAATCATAATAGTTGATTCTTAAGAAATCTTATAATGAAATAGTTTTGCAAGGTCTCAGGCACCCACTCCTGAGACTCCTCTTATATCCTTTTTGACCAGGTAAAATGTTGGTTACTACCAGTGTTTAACACTAGCCAAATACTAGCCCAGATATTCACATGGAAATAACTGTCTGATAACAAAAACCGTGTTTAATATTCCAGATCCTCCTAAGATCATCCTGGATGGTCTCGATGCTGACAATACAGTGACAGTAATTGCAGGAAGCAAGCTTCGTCTAGAGATTCCCATCTCTGGAGAACCACCTCCTAAAGCCCTTTGGAGTCGATCAGATAAGGTTTGCTCTATACACACACACCCCTACTTGCACACACACCACACACACACTGCCCACCCTACTCCCTGCCCTCCATTAATGAGATGAAGGAAGAAGGCAAATTAATGTACAGTAAAGGTGTAATTCCTTTAATAAAGAAAAGTCACAGATTTTCAGGCAAATATAACAACTATTCATTTACTTTTCACATTTCTGACCACCTACTATGTAACTAGGGCACGTTATTATGTACGGTGAAGGAGATCCCACCTTTCATTCTAATGGGTGTTGGGGAAAGGACTGGAAGAAAAATAGACAATGAATTATTAAATAAATAAAGGAACAAAATCACTTTAGATAGTATTAAGTGCTATGAAGGTTTAAAAATAAACAGGGTAATGTAATTAGCAAGTGACTGCAAGATGCATGACAACAGCCTTTATGAATGACAATGAGGAGCCCATTGTGTGAAGATCAAAGCAGAGATTTCCAGGTGATATCAACGCAAGTACAAAGAATGAGAGGAGACAGTGAACTTGATGTGTTGGCGGTACAGAAAGAAAGCTAGTATGGCTAGGGCAGAGGGAGTGAGGAGGAAAAGAATAAATAAGGTTGGAGTGGTGGTGTAGTGCCAGCTCAATTAAAGCTCTGCAGCTTCCTATATAAAGTGGTTCAGGAGCAGTAAAACTATTCCATATGATATTATAATTATAAAAATGTGTCATTATAGATTTGTCAAAACCCATAAGATGTACAACACCAACAATGAACCCTAATGTAAACCATGGACTTTTGATAATACTGATGTGTCAGTGTGGGGTTCATCAGTTATAGCACATGTACCACTCTGGTGGGGGGTGTCAGTAGTGGGGAAGATTGTGCATGTGTGGTGTGGGGCAGGGGTTATATGAGAACTCTTTGTATTTTTCCATTCAGTTTTGCAGGGAACTCAGCTGCTCTGAAAAAATAATTTATTTTTTTAAAAAAGTTGGGAAGTGTTTCCTCCTTTTCTGTTTTCTGGAGGAAAAAAGGAGAGCATTATTGAGCAATGGAACAACTTCAGGCAGTCAAATCTATGTATAATTGGAGTCCCCAGGAGGGAGACAGAAAATTATTAAAAAAAATAATGGCCCCCAAATTTTCCAAATTTGATAAAAACTATAAAATCTCAGATACAAGAAGCTCATTAAAACCCAAGCGTAAGGAACCTTAAGAAAAGTACACCAAGACCCATTATCAAATTGCTTAAGAAAAAAATCTTAAAAGTAGGCAGAGAAAAAAAGTCACATTAAATCTACAAGAACAAAGGCAAGGATGACGGCAGATCTCTCTGGAAGCAAGGCAGGTGAGAAGACAGAGGAGCAACAGGTTTAAAGGAAAGAAACTGTCAACCTAGAATTCTATACAAAGTAGAAAAAATTTTAAAAAATGAAGGCAAAATAAAACTATTTTCAGATATACAAAAGTTGAAGGAGGTCATCTCCAGCAGATCTGTACTACAAGAAATTCTAAGAAATCCTAAAGTCAGAAGGACATGATACCAAGATGAAAACATTTTCACAAAGAAACTAAGAGTGTCAGAAATGGTAACTACTACATCGATAAACATACAAGAATTTTTCCTTATTATTTAAATATTTTTAAAAGATAATCCATGGTTTAAACAAAAACAGTAACAGTACACTGTGGGGCTTCTATTATAAGTGTCAGTAAAATCTACAGCAATGAAAACATAAGGCCAAGAGGGGAGAAACAGAAGTAAGGATTGGAGATGGACATACGCTATTGTAAGTTTCTTTTGCTGCATATGAAGCATTATAATATCACATGAAGGTAGACTATCCTGTAAACCCTAAAGGAACCACTAAAATAATAAAGAGCTATAGCTAATAAGCCAACAAAGGACATAAAATAGAAGCACAAAAAACATTGATCCAAAAAGACAGAGAGGCACAAAGAACAGATGGGACAAGAAGAAAACAAATAGCAAGGTGACAGAACTGCAAAGAAAAATAGATAAATCAGAGATTTCAGTACTCTTCTCTCAATAGTTGGTAGAACAAGAAGACAGACAATCTAAGGATATACAAAATTTGAGCAATGTTAGAAACTATCTTGATGTAGTTGACAGTTATAGAACACTCCACTGAACAAAGCAGAATGGGCATTATTTTAAAATACTTGTGGAAAATTTACCAGACCATAAATAAGTCTCAGTAAATGTAAAAGGATTCAAGTCATGCAAGGTATGTTCTCCGACCACAATGGAATTAGACAACGATAACAGAAAGAATTGGAAATTTTCCAAATATTTAGAAACTAAGTAACTTAAAAAAAAAAACTAACAGATTAAAGAAGAAATCAGAAGGGAAATTAGCAAATATTTATGAGCATACCATATATCAAAATTTGTGAAATGCCACTTAATCAATACTGAATAGCCTTATGTCTATTAAATAAATGGAGTTTGTAGTTTAAAATCTTTCACAAAGAAATTTCCAGGTTTAGATGGCTTTATTGGAGAGTTCTACCAAACATTTAAGAAAAAAATAATACAAAATCAACACAAACTCTTCCAGAAAATTGGAGAAGAAATAATAGGAATACTTCCCAATACAGTCTTAAAGGCCAGTATTACCTTTATAGCAAAATCAGAAAAAAGATATTATAAGAAGAGAAAATTACAAATCATTATCACTCATGAACAAAGAGGAAAAAGTTCTAAACAGAATTTAGCAAACCAAATCCAAAAATATATAAAAGGAGTAATAAATTATATCCACATAGGGTTTATCTCAGGAATGCAGAGGTAGGCTTAACATTTAAAAGTAAGTTAATGTAATTCACCATACTAACAAACCAGAGGAAAAAATGTGATCATCTCAATAGACAGAAAAACATTTGACAAAATTCAACATCCATTCCTAATAAAAATTTCTTAGCAACCTAGGAAGTGAGAGGAACTTCCTCAACATGATAAAAGACAGCCATGAAAATCCTGCAACTATCATCCTACTTAACGGTAAAAGATTGACTGCTTCCCTCTAAGACCAGAAACAAGGGGGAGAAGGTGTTCACTCTCACCATTTCTGTTCAGCATTGTACTGGTGGTTCTAGCCAGCGCAACCAACAAGAACAAGAAATAAAAGGCATCCATTTTGGAAAGGAAGAAGGAGAACTGTCTTCATTTGCAGATAACATAATCACTGATGTAGGAAATCCAATGTAATCTTCAAAAAAATCAGCTAGAACAAATAACAACAGTACCCTTATTTGTAATGTTCAAAAGCTAAAAACAACACAAATTCCATCAATAAGTGAATTGATAAATTGTAGGAAATTCATACAAGGGAATGCTACTCAGTGATAAAAAGGAAGAATTGTTGATATGTGCAACACCTTGGATGAGTCTCAAGATAATTATGCTGAGTGAAAGAAGCTGGACCAAAAAAAGAGTGTTTTTAAAAAAAAAGTTAAAAAATCTGACCCAGGAATCCTGCTCCTGGGCATATATCCAGAAGGAACCCTACTTCAAAATGACGCCTGCACCCCAGTGTTCATAGCAGCACTATTTAGAATAGCCAAGACATGGGAACAGCCTAAATGTCCATCAACAGATGACTGGATAAAGACGCTGTGGTATATTTATACAATGGAATACTACTCAGCCATAAAAACCAACAACATAACGCCATTTGCAGCAACATAGATGTTCCTGGAGAATTTCATTCTAAGTGAAGTAAGCCAGAAAGAGAAAGAAAAATACCATATGAGATCGCTCTTATGTGGAATCTAAAAAAAAATAAAATAAAGCATAAATACAAAACAGAAACAGACTCATAGACATAAATACAAACTTGTGGTTGCCAAGGGGGTGGAGGGTGGGAAGGGATAGACGGGATTTCAAAATTGTAGAATAGATAAACAAGATTATACTGTACAGCACAGGGAAATATACACAAGATCTTATGGTAGCTCACAGAGAAAAAAATGTGACTATATATATGTTCATGTATAACTGAAAAATTGTGCTTTACAATGGAATTTGACACAACATTGTAAAATGATTATAAATCAATAAAAAATGTTAAAAAAAAAAAAGCTGACAATACCAAATGCCAGCAAAGATATAGAACAATTAAACTCTCATACATTGCTGGTGGGAATGCAAAATGGGACATCCACTTTGGAAAACAATTTGGTGGGTTTTTATAATGTTGAATATACACTTGCATACAACTCTACAATGCTGTTCCTAGATAATTTACCCAAAAGAAATGAAATACATGTCCACACAAAAACATTTACAGGAATGTTTATAGCAGCTTTATTTATAATTGTCAAAACTTGGAAACACCTCAGAAGTCCAGTTGTATAAGCATACGGTTTGTATATATAGAAACCAAACACACATGGAATGTGCAATGGAATGCTACTCATCCAGTGAAAGGAGTGTACTAGTAATACATGCAGCAACACGGATCAATCTAAAAAACATCATGCTAAGGGAAAAAATATACACTCAGAAAATTACATACTGTTTGATTCCCGTTATGTGACATTCTGGGAAAGGGGAAAACAAAAGGGGCAAATAACAGACCAGTAGTTGCCAGGGTCTGGGGTGTGGGGTTAGTAGGTTGAATGCCAAGGATCATGGGACACTGTCAGAGGTGATCTTGATTATGGTGGTGGTTACACAATCACATATATTTGATAAAATTTGTAGAACTATATATCTGAAAAGTGTGAATTTTACTATAGGTAAATTATAGCAAACAAACAAAATAAAATATGGAAAACTGAAAAGGATAGTGTAACACCACCCTAAGTAAATATTTTTCTTTTTGCATAAAAAAAAAAAGCAGAACATCTTTTATAATCTTAAGATTAAGATTTGGCCAATAGGAAATTTTGTTCTATTGTAAACCAAGAATTACAAAAACCATTTCAAGGATTCTTACTGTTGTCACAATCTTAGGTTGTTAAAGACTTATAAGGCCTAATCCAGGAGTAGAGTTAACAATAGTTAGTGGTAAATTACCAAGTTTCTAAATTACCTTGACCTTCTCTGTTTTTCCTCTTTGTATATTGGCTGTCCATTGTGTCATAGAAGACATGGCCTGGAAATCAGAAAAACGTGATGCTACTTTAAATTTCTGGTTTAAGGAAGAAGGAACGGAAGAAGTGAAGGAGAAGGAGGAGAAAAAAAGAAAGAAAATATAATAGAAGTCTCAACCTCAGTCTGTCTTTACTTTGGGAATTAGATGTTCATTTTTTGGTGTCCATTTGGAAGGAAAAATCCATATTCAACTTGTATGGAAGGTTGGCACTGCAGCCTCCTTCAACCCCTTGCAGTATTTTTAAATTACCAAGACATCTAAGGAAATGAACAAATCATTATTTAGTTTCTGATACAAGTTTAAGTAGTTCTAATTCTCGTTCAAAGAAACTCCTCTCCTAGGATGACACCTCTGCGCTCATATTTTTGGTCCTCCGACTTTCTTGTCAGGGAGTTAACCGTCAGTGAACTTTGGAGTCAGATCTCAGTTCTACCACTTCTTAGCCAGGCAGCCTAGGGCCACAGTTTTCTCATGTGTAAAATGGGATGGCAATGCCTTTGTCCTTGGAGTTGGTGGAGGACTAAACTTAGAACACAGATTTCAGGCATTAGCATCATGCTCAGCTGAAGTTTTGAGGCGCTCTGGGGTCGTTGTTTTGTCTGTGTGGGTTGGACCACATTGTGCTCCTTTTCCTGTAGGCTATCATGGAGGGCAGTGGCCGAATAAGAGCAGAATCCTACCCTGGCAGCAGCACTCTGGTTATTGACGTAGCAGAAAGAGACGACTCTGGTGTTTACAACATCAGTCTGAAAAATGAAGCTGGGGAAGCAAATGCAAACATCAAGATTAAAGTTGTGGGTAAGTCCTCTGAGTCAACAAGCTTCTACAATCAAGCTGACAGGTCTAGATCCAGGGTAGACTTTGTGAGCCCTTGGTTCACTCAGCTTTTCTGGGAAGCCAACAAAGAAACACACGGTTTAGCTCTATTTTACAGATCACCGCCTTTCTTTTTCCCTTTGCCACTTTGCTTGTCTGTCTTTCTCTTTTCTTTCCTTGTTTTTCCTTTTCCTTTCCTCCTCTTTCTTTTTCTTTCTCTTCTTTTTTCTTGCCTAGAGGACTAATTGCAGGAATGCTTAGCTAAAGTTAGCCATTTGGGGTTGCTGTCATTAGCTCTCCATTATTCCTTTCCAGTGCCCTAAATCACTAAAACACAATTGCTAAATGATTTCCAACATCACACTCATTGTAGAGGAATAAGATCTGCTTTGGTCCTTAGACAGCCAGCTAAGTACACCTAATTCTGAAACCAAGTGAAATGAGTCTGGCAGATTACTCCTGTTTCCAGGTCTCATAATCTCTTCGTCTCACTTCAGTTTTCCTTCAGAAACATTTCAAATTGACCAAAAACTAAGGTCACTTTACTAGGTGCTGAACTGTATTTGTAAGACATGATACCTTGCTTTGGGTTAGATTTCTACCAGTCACCATCTTGAATCTTCCAGCTGATTAAAAATTGACAATAATTAGCTCTTGATTCAGTTCTGCTGGGAGTTCACTTTGTAGTTAAAAAACAAAAGCAAAAACAAAATCACATCCAATATTTAGGCAATAATTTCTTAATTGCCATTTTCAAGGTAAAGAGCAAGAGTCTTGGGTTTCATGTGGTTCTCTAATGTGACACTGGTTGGAAGGATCTGGAGACATTATTTTTCTTTTGATTGGGCTCACCTCCTCTGAGTCCATATGGAGCATGACTTTGTGCCCACATTAGTTACCAAGTGCATTTTAGTAAACATAGAAAAGTAACCAGAAATAACGTCCCTTCTAGGATTATCACCAAAAAGCATATTTTCCAATTAACATTTTCCTTTCTGCTCTCGCTCACTCAATTTTATTTTATTTTATTTTTTGTTTGCTACAGACATCCCTGATCCTCCAGTGGCACCGAGTGTGACAGATGTGGGAGATGACTGGTGCATCATGAACTGGGAGCCTCCTGTCTACGATGGCGGGTCCCCAATCTTAGGTAGCTGCATGCTGGTCAGTCTGTGGAACTGCCAGTGGAGTTGGTGTCCTCTTCATGCACATTAGTACAAAGCACATTTTAAAGGACTGCATTTACAAGAAAACCTTTAAATACCCATTCAAATTGAAATATATCTGGGGATGCTCTATAAATACTTGAGATTTAAATAACTTTAATGAATATCATCTAACTGCCTGTTCTCTTTTTTGTTTGACATTTACATTCAATATCTAACTTTGTGACAACCCTAAGTCTAACTTTGTTCTAGTAAGCAAATGCCTAGTTCCATAGAGTTATGTCTATGAAGAAATTTCTTTTAGAGTTAAATACTGAGAAGAATTTGCTTCCCCTGTGAAACAAGAATTTTTTCTACTTGCTAATAATGAAACTCGCAAAACTGGTTATTTCCCCTTTCTTACCTACATTGCTGGGACCCACAGCCACATCTATTGCTCATATAGAGTGACTGTGTACATTTCTATGGCCTACATATCTGTGATCTGTTTTTCTCTCTTCTCTTCCTAGTACAATTAAAAAAAAATAACAGGACTCTTATTTTTACATATATGCTATGATGTTAATATTGATATTCCTTATATTCCCACTCTCAAACAACTGATAAATAAGATGAGTTAAAAAAAATACATACGTACATACATACATACATGACTATTTCCCTTAGAGTGCTGAGAATTTAGGAAGTTTTAAGAATTCTAATATCTGACAAAGTTAATTTTGGAGACCAAGGGAAAAAACCTCAGTTTCCATTTTGTGTCACCTGCAGGATACTTCATTGAGAGGAAGAAGAAACAAAGCTCCAGATGGATGAGGCTGAATTTTGATCTCTGCAAAGAAACCACCTTTGAGCCCAAGAAGATGATTGAAGGTGTGGCCTACGAGGTCCGCATCTTTGCTGTCAATGCCGTTGGCATCTCCAAGCCCAGTATGCCCTCCAAGCCTTTTGTTCCATTGGGTGAGTCAAGAGAGGCGTGTCTTCGTCATGCAAATTATTGCCCCAGATTGTGACTGCTTCCTTCCATCGTCTAACTGGAACAGACCTGGGAGCTTCTTAGAATGGTGGATGAGCAGGAATTTAGAAGTGGCTATGGGCAGTTTTCTAAGAAATTAGAAGACAACATGATCGAGTTGAATGCCTTCATAATGTAGGCCCTGGAATTTATTTCCACAATTCCAAGAACAGCTGCAGGTGGCTCCAGGTGCCACTGCCCACTGAAAACATGTAGCTGAGCCTGTTGACACAGGCCGGCTCCCATTTGTCCTTCTCAAGGTGTCACCCAGCACCGTGGTGTAAACACTGTAACTACAACAAACTGAGATCAATTCAACAAAACTCTCCTGAAAACGATTGTCTTTGCTGTACAATCACACCTTAAATGTCACCTATTGAACCAAAAAAGTTCAGTAAAGGCAAGAAACAGAAGATAAGATGTCTCCACGATTTTATAGTCATGAAGTATGCTTTTCAATAGAAAGAAGATTTAGTACAAGAGTTTGCACTTTCAAGTTAAAAAGTCATGGGAAATTTACTCTAGATCATTAGATCTCAAACTTTGACTTTTTCCACTTCCTTGGGCCTCCCGGCCTCCCACACCAGCCTCACAAATGGAGGGGAAGTGTGGCAGCATTTCTAAAACATTTTCCATGTCTGGCAGATCCTTTCTTTATACACAGCATAGGCTCAAGGAGTCTTCACTGAATTTTATTAAGATGTGGGGCTTCTGTGTATGTTTTTATTTCTATCCTAGTTCATTTTATCACAGTTCCTCTGTCATAATTCTACAGTTAATAATTTCTTCTTTTTCCCTTTCTTTTATCTCTGAAGCTGTAACCAGCCCTCCTACTCTTCTCACTGTTGACTCTGTAACTGACACCACTGTCACAATGAAGTGGCGACCCCCAGACCACATCGGTGCGGCAGGTTTAGATGGCTATGTGCTAGAGTATTGCTTTGAAGGAAGTAAGTACAACTTACTTAAAATGAATACCATCATCAATAGGTGAGCTATGCCCCCCTTTCTTTTGTCTCTTTCTTGGGAACTCATCTCCTTCCTACTGAAAATGACAAAAAGGCAAAGGTCATCTTTCTAAGATAAATAAAAATTTAGCCTTTCTTTGATACTTGATGCTAACAAATTGAGATCTCAAAAATACCCTAGCTAGGTTCCCAGATTGGACAACACAGCTGATCCAAGACATAGGAGGAAGGGATTCTGACAAAACTTCAGAGACTCCCACTTCTTGAATTGGTGGAATTAAAATGAACCAAAGCAAAATAAAAGTCTAGTTAGTGAGTTGGAAATTCTAAACTCTGTACTGATCAGAGATTAGCTGCCAACAGCGCTGCCTATTTCTGGGTATAAGAGAGACTATATATTTGACTATCTAGTGATGATTGCCTGCCTTCTTAAAGGAAAAAAAATAATAATCAAGGACAATTTTCAGTGTTTAATGGAATCAGCATTAAATCCCTGAGGGTGTAAGAAATAGATTCAACACGTGGCAGTAACTTGTCTCAAGACATGTGTGTATAAAAATTTAATCACAAATTTAAAAGGGGAAGAAAAACAGGGGAAAAAATCGCTGATAGAAATAATAGAAAAACAGAAAATGATACAAGAAAGTATGGGCCAGAGTGTACCTAAAACCAAAAAAGATTTGCAATCCACTGGAAGGCTCTTGTGTTTTTTGATTTCTTACTTGTCGTGATGTGGAAATGAGTGAATAAAACGGCACCAGCTCTGGACTTGGGCTCCGCTCTAGAATTCTGGATGATGGTAGGTAAACCATCCGCCAGGGAGGCTTGTTCTTATTTCCACAAATGATCGGCCAGGACTTGACATCTAAGAAAACTCTTTGGACCCCAAACTTTAACGTGGATCATAACGTAAAGGCAAGAGTGACTGCAGAGCACATTTGGGAAACCAAGAATATGAACATCTCCCCAGAAGGAAAACCTCTATGGAGAAGAAACTTCTTATGAAGAGAAAACTGCAGAAAAAGAAGTCCCAGGGCCCTGGGTGGGGCCTCCATGGAAATGACCACCGTTGGTCGGGAGGGTAGAAGTGGAGGGGGGAATAAAACATCCTGGTAACACTCGGTTCCACTCACGTCCACTCACTGTTAGAGTGAGCGATTTTTCCAGGGCTTAGAAAGCCACTAAGCAGAACCAGTTGGGGCATTATAAGACAGTTCCCAGAGTTATCCCCGTGTCGGAGGGGGGCACTGTCACTAAGGCAACAGATGAATTCTTGAGCACTTGAGAATATGGTTTATTCCCTTTCTATTCCCCTTCCCCCATTTCAAAAAATCACGCTCTCTTATTTATACCACCCGGCCAGCAGAGTCCCCCCAATCTCAGGTGTGATGTGGCTGCTGAACACGAATCTTTTGTGTATGTATGAAACAGAGCAAATTCTTTACTCTTTTCTTTCTGATAGGTTTAAAAAGTAAGAAGATACAGCAAAATGATAAATGGCTGTCATTTTGATGTTACCCACCTTAGATAAAATACAACGAAGTGTATTTTACATTATTTTGTGTGTGGTCTGTGTAGATATATATGTATACCCATATATACATATATATAGATACACAGTCATTATTATGTATATATTTTGCCACGTAACGTTTTGGAATTAGCTTTCTATGGAAGTTCTTTCATAACGTGTATATCTTTCTTCTTGCAGTCTTTTCTTACTTCCTTTATGTGGCTGCCCTAGTCTTCATTCTCTTTTAATGGCTGTTGTCCTCCAGACTAATTTTCTGTAGTGTTTAATGCTTTTACATACGTCAGGTTTTATTCTGTAAGAGAGTTCTTTCTTTTATAAGATCGTGTGTTGGTTTGGACTCTGCCTTTCTCTTGGTTTTTATTTTATTTTGTAATGCCTGCATCATTTTACTCTTCTTTGTTTTCTTTCTTCTCTCAGTTCTTTCTTTTCTTTCTTAAAAATTCTCCTCGTGTATTAAATAACTTTCATGTTCCTTTACCATTCCCCCGGTCACCAGTTTCTTTCTGTTTCCCTCAAGCAGTTCAAATGTGATGGGATGTTTTTGTTTCTCTCTGGTCTTGTTTCGTCCTGTTTTCTCTTGAAATTTTCTCCTATCCTAATTCTTCATTCTTTCATGCACGTTTTCTCAGTCTCCTGTTTCACTTTCTCATCAACTGTCTCTTGGTTATGAAAATACCAACATAGTAGCTCCCAAGCCCACCATTGGCTTACAGATGTATCTCTTTTTCAAAGTTCTAAGTAATTTTTATCCTCCACATGCCCTCCTAGCCACCAGGATATTCTGGCTTGCTGGTCCTTCTCCCTCATACCCCTAGAAGGGTTGGAATAACAGAGAGGAGAAGGTTTCAAGGGAGGCCAGTTCAGTCCCCACTCCTCTGCTGTGTTCCTGATAACCTAGATGGTCATCATCCCACACCAGTGGAGTCCACCCACAAACACTCTGTGAGCCAGCAATGGCCCCTCCACCCACGCGGAAGGTGGGAACCCAGGTCAGCTTAATTTGCTTGACCAAGAGCTTGTCATGGCAACAAGGGGCTGCCTCCTGGGCTGCTGGGCCAGTTTCCATTTCCAATGGAGAACATTTTCATTTCCTGGTAAGACAGAGCTGGCCTTACCACAAGTGCCCTCACCTCCAGACTCTGATGTGTGAGCCCCACAGTGGGAGAACTGTGTTCCTGGGGGACCCACAGGACCCTCTCGGGCTGAGGTGGCAGGGACAGGAGCAAGGGTAGACTGTTCCGCTGCGTGCTGCTCCCCTGTGGAGTCCAGGACCTGCTCCTCCTTTCTCTTCAGGGTCTTTCTTTGTTCTTCTCTACCTCTTGTTCCCACAGCTGAAGGAGCCCCAGTCTCTTTTCTCCTCCTCTTCTCTGTGGCAGGTGCCTCAGGGCAAAAAAAAACAGTCTGAACAGAGCAGGCTGTGCCCCTCCTGAGGAATCCCCCCTCCTCTAATGTGTTTGGTCTCTTCCGTCACTGTCCTGAAGACAAGTATCTTTGCATACTTTGCATACTTTACTAACAGAGAATGCTGACTACTGATACGATATTCTTCTGGTGTGAAAGTGGGTGTCTGTAATTAATTTTAATGACGGATTCTCAAAGGTACATCAGCAAAACAGTCTGATGAAAATGGGGAGGCTGCATATGATCTACCAGGTAAAGTATTCTGTGAAAGCTCTCAACCTTTCTTACTGTCTGCTAAAGTTTCTGAGAAGGTTTCATGACTGAGCATGACGTCCACCCACCACCCACACACAGAAAGGCCCTTAGAGACTGAGGGGGAGGGCGGGAAGGGAGTTAATAATGTGGGATCCAAGCCTTCTTTTTGTTCCCTGTGGGCATAATAATGCATAAAAACTTTTAGAACCTGAAATGTCTGTAAAACCTGGATGCTGGGTTTAAATTTTCTTGATATAGGTACAGCTACCAAAAGTGTTTTTAAAAAATTAGAAGTTTTGATGGAGGTGAAAGACTGTGCCAGTTCCTTATGAGGTCGTGGCTTCTGAGCTGTGTTTCCTCTTTGCCATGGTTAAAAGCTTCTTTTCTCCATATGTGGAGCATGATCAGATTTCCCATGCTCACAGTTGTGTCTTACAGTAATAAGCCAGCCAGGATAAAACAGATTATATGACTATAAAGGTCAGTGTCTCTCATTCATAAGAACAGCATTTTCCTGTTTTTCTGAACTTAAACATGTATAGATGATTAGTTATCATGGTTACATCAACTGTAAAAATACACTTTGTAAACTGAATTGGAATAAATTTGTTTAAAATTCCTGGGACATTTACTGTTGTTCAGGATGCTCTAGTATCCTGAGTAAGGTTTTTCAGAAATAGCAGAATCTGATTATCATTCTTCCTCTTATTTACATTAGCCATTCTAGGCCATTTTTCATTTAAATATGAAAAATGCCGAGCCATATAGTCTGAGTCCAGACCAAAATCATATTCCCTCGAAATGATTTAATTTTGAGCAAAATACTGATTTGGAGTCGACTGTTCAACAGGATGATTTCTTTCACTAACTATCACTCCCCCTTCTTTTCTTTTTTTAATGGAATTTAGCTGATGACTGGATAGTGGCAAACACAGAACTGATCGAGAAGACCAAATTCACCATCACAGGTCTGCCAACGGACGCAAGGATCTTTGTGCGGGTGAAGGCTGTGAATGCCGCCGGCGCCAGCGAGCCCAAGTACTACTCGCAGCCCATCCTCGTGAAGGAAATCATAGGTGGGGGCAAGGCTTTCGAAACTTTGTTCCCATTTCACATGGTTTGCTTCTTTTATTTTAACCTCTTTCTCTCTCAAAACCTACTATTTTGTTGACATTCTTTTGATATTAATATCTCCTCCTGGGAGTTAGCAATTTTACAAAATAGCCCTTTACTGGTGTAGGAAGTCAGCTTGTGGCTTATAACGTGGTATGAGGAACAAAGAACCTCACCAGGTTCCGACAGTGGACAGAGAGAGAGAGAGAGAGAGAGAGAGAAAAGCTAGCGCAGACAATCTGTACAGCAGCAAAATGGCTCCGATGGATCTGTGAAGTCAAAACCATTTTCACAATAATATGAACACATTGTTTTCCCTTTTTTGTATTTGACATCTGCACTGATGATGTAAAAGCAATGGTGTGTAAAACTGCTGATGCCTTAATCCACACCACCAAATTGTCTCATCCTTCCTGTATTCCTCACCACCATGCACTCGCAATTAAAATAAAAGGGCCAGTTTTGCCTTGGAGTGTTCTTGATGAGGCATAAAAATTATTAATGCCTTTAAACCTTGGTTCTTGAGTACCCTTTCTCCCCACAGAGTCTGTGACAATGAAATGCAAAGCTCTTTGCTCTATACCACCGTACAGTGGTCATCTCCAGGAAAAGCACTTGTGCAACTGAGTTAGAGGCTGAACTAGTGACCTTTTTCTATGAAACTCCATTGTTCCTTGAAAGAAGGATAGAGTGACAAACTGGCTAGTCAGACTTGGGCATTTGCTAGACGTATTCTAGAAAACGAATGGAATGGACCTGTCACTTCATGGAAAACAACTTACAGTATTTGTTGTCATCTTGTCAATGAAAAATACAAGCTTTAAAGAAAAAATCAGAATTTTGGAAAACGGATATCCACCATCATGGACTTGACAGCTTTCCAAGGCTTAGAAACTTTTTCAATGGACTAGGTGGTGATATTAATTAATCTAATTTTTTGATATCAAATAATACAATGTTTCAACCTTTGGTAGATATGCATAATTCAGTGAAGCAGTATTTTCCAAATGACCAGTGCATGTTTAAAAATCATGTATGTGTAAAAGATACATTCAAAATGGAAGATGGACCAATGGATTTTAATATAACAGAGTCTAAAAAGTTCATAGAAGGTTTCAGATTCCACATTGCAGCTAACCCTTAAGACATTACATTTTATTGTGTTTTAGTGTAGAATCAAAGAGGAATACCCACAATTGTCTGTAAGGTTTATTAAAATATTCCTCCTGTCTGTGTGAAGCCAAATTTTTTCCATGTGCCTCAGCCCATACAGCTTATTGCAGCAGACTAATGGCAGAAACAAATATGAGAGTTCAGCTGTCCTCTATTAAATCAGACACTAAAGAGATTTGCCTAATTAATAAAGTAATGCTAGTCAAATCGCAAATTTTCGTTGATGTAAAATATGGTTCCTTTCATTAAAATGTCATTTATGTTGTTATTTTTCAATCAATAAGTACATAAATATTTCAACATTTCTTGGTTTTAATTTCTAATATGGTAAATACTATAGATACAGTCCATGTAATCAAAAGCTTTTCGGGGCTTTTGATTATTTTTAAGAGTGTAATGGGATACTAAAACCAACCTGTGATTAGATGCTGTGATCATTCTGATTTTACAGAATAGACTGGGGCCAGATCTACTGTCTGATGTAGAACTCAAACCCAGATCTCTCTGACTCCACCGTCCATGCTTCTCAGCAGAGCGTAAGCCCTCGAGGCTGGCCCCAGGTTCTAATCCTGGCTGTGTCACCTTGGGCAAGTTGCCTCAACCCCTGTGCTGTAGTTTCTTTATTGCAAAGTAGAAGCAGTACCTGTGTCATAAGGCAGCTGTGAGGTTTAAATTGGTCCCTTCATGAAAAGCATTTGTCCCAGTGTCTGTTACATACTGAGCACTCAAGTGGTAAGACCTGTGTCTTGTAAGACTCAAGTGTCGTCCCTGTGAGCTATGAGCCTTGACGCTGCTTCTGCTGGGTCTACACCCACATGTTCTAGGATCTTCATGGTGTTTAATGAATGAACATTAATATACAGTGGGCTAGGACTGCCTATTACATGCTTCACCATAGCCATACAGGGAGAAATTTACCCTCAAATTCTAACATAATTACAAAAATAACAAGTACTAGGTGCTAAAGCTTTTTTTTTTTTTTCTAGTGAGGAGAAATGGGCTGTCCTGCCAGCTAATGTGGGGCTTGTGGATCTTTTGTGGAATGTTCACTGGAGAATATACTCAGTGTTAGAAATTATGAACTCTATATATATATGTATATTAGGTTATAATATATAAAGTCCTAAGAGAAAATTTAGTGTTTTTCTATAAAGTTGCTTTAGGCTTATAATAAAAATAGGAAGTTGCAGTAAAATGAAGGAGGTCAAGGGTAAATCTCGTTGAGTCAAACTGTTAAAACCTCTCTTCTAGAAGGAAACGTTCGGAACCAGAGTTACTGTATATAATCTGTTAGTGGCCCATATAAGATTTTACTGCCAAGTCATGCACACAGGGAGATCCTGGGGAGTGTCATGCCAAATACGCTTATGTGAGGCTGTCTCCAGTGTACTGTACTGACTCAAAATTATGCTCTTCCACTCTCACTCAGAGGCTCCAAAGATTCGCATCCCAAGGCACCTGAAGCAAACCTATATCCGCAGAGTTGGAGAAGCCATCAATCTGGTCATACCTTTCCAGGTAATAACTCAAGGTCGCTTATTTTCTCTTCCCAGCCCTGGAGTGTTTAAGTTGACAGGGAGGTACTCCAGCACTTAAGTTTATGATTCAGGATTTCCTCAGGGGAAGAGTAGGAAATAATGAAAGTGATTCAGAAAGTGATTAAACAACCTCCTGCTTTTTTTTTTTTTTTTTTTTTTGAGTAAAAGTAGATTTATTTAGAGAGATGTACACAAGGGCCGGGTGGGGGTGCAGTTGGTGGTTAAAGTAAAGGTCGATACACGCTCCGAAGACAGAGTGCCAGCCGTCTGTAAAGGCAAGGGAGAGGGTGACCACAAGGGTTCAGTGGTAGAATTCTCGCCTGCCTCGCTTTAGAAGTAGAGAAATCTATACAACTCTCATAGATTTTCCTTCTGCATGAGATGAATTGTTTAAAGCACAGGGACTACAATGGGACAGAGGGTAAACATCAAGGAGATGCCGAAACAAGAAGTGCTTGAAGATTCTTTCTGGTCCTGTCCATCTGTAAAAGTCATCTTCCTTTTAGGCGAAGCTCTTGGCATAACATTCAGGAAAACAACATGTGCTTATTGCAACATGTGCAATTATTTCTCACAATTACCCCAAATCCGCACTAAATCCCAGTAAGAGGGATAACTGAAATTGAAAATCTTGATGCTGCTAACTGAAATATGTAAACATTGTTAAATCATTGCTCTCACAAAAGAATCTGTTATTTATAAGATTAACTAGGCTTCTCATACAATAATCAGTTTTGGTCTCACACACACACATAGCACCATCACCTCCTTACTCCTTTGACTCCTTGTAGTGCTGTTCAGTAGAACTTTCTGTGATGATAGAAATGTTCTGTACATGCAATGTCCAGTATGGTAGCCAGCAGCCAAGTGTGGCTATTGAGCACTTGAAAGGTGCGGCTAGGAGCTAGTGTGTCACTAGAGAAATGAATTTTTAATCTTCCTTAATTTTAATTCATTTGAATTTGAATGGCCACGTTTTATGGCTTATTATATCAGCATAGGCTTAGAACTAGAATTTAGGTCTCTGCACATGTTTGAACACATACACCCCTCCTCCACACACACAGAACTTGTTCAAACCCAGACTCCCGGGAAACCTAACCTAAGGGGACGGCTGTTCAGACCATCCTCATTGCACTTGGCACCCACGCCTCAGTCTTCCACGTACACAGTGAGTGAAATCAGAATGAAAGCCAAGGAGGATGCGAGTGGGAACACAGCAGAGGAGGAAGAAGATGTTTTGACAAGGTTCTTCCCACTTCTCTCCTCCCACAGCCTCAGATAAAACCAGGAGTTGGCACAAGGCAGACATTCAGGACCCAGTCCCAGACTGGACTGGGGCTGAATCAGCCCTCTAGTTTCCATGTCATGTCAACCGCTAGAGCTGATCCCAGTTCCCATATCTTGGAAGTCTGTGTCTTCAGCTTCTGTCACTGAATCTGGGAGAGAAAAGAGCATGAGAACAGGGACCTCATGGATGTAACATCACAGGGGTTGCTCAGCTAGCAGGAAGGGGATGAGACTGGTGCATCATGTTTGTATATTTACCTAACCTCTGGAGCTCTCAAACGTTGTCTCATTTGATCCTCAGAAACACCTTGTGAGACAGGAAGGGCAGATTTCCTCAACAGCTCCCACCCCTGCCGAGAAGGGATGAAACTGACATTCAGAGAAGTTAAGTGACTTGCCCAAAGTCACACAGCAAGTAAATGGTAATGCCCTGAGCAGACTCTGTGTCTCCAGACACTGAGTCTAGTGCTTTTCTCACCCTGTATGTTATCAGAGAACTCAATTCCACCCCTACTCCATAGCTCATAGTACATTGTACATTCAGAGGAAAAAGATCTGGCACTATTTTTCCCATCTTTAACAGTATTGTTCTCAGCTTCCCATGTGCACATCTGAGCACCCCCAACCATTCTTCAAGCCCTGTGGCCAGGGGTTTGATATGTGTCTCCCACATCCCTTAGCAGAACCTAGCATCAAGCCACGTTGGGAGCCCATAAGAAGGCTGTGCCTGACCCAACTGAGTTAATGCTTAGTTCCTGTCTGCAGGCTGAGCCTGGGTGCTTAGGAATCCTAGGAAGTCCCTTTGTAACATAAATGGAAACTCATGTCCTTGAATGAGATTGTAATATCTCCAAGTCTGCTCTTAAAGGATAGTTTCGGCTGTTAGAACAGAGAGACGATTACAGACAAGTCTGAAACGAGCAACACAGTAGAGTGGAATAAAAATCATTAACATGTAGATGACATTAATAAAACACATATGCAGCGGGCAGAAACTTTCTAAGAACATCAGTCTTGATAACCACCCTGTTAGATTTGCACTATCATTCTCATTTTACAGATTGGGAAACTGAGGCAGAGAGTTTAAGTAACTTGCCCAAAGTCGCACGGCTATAAGTGCTAGAGTCAGGAACCAGATACAGATTCTAGGGCCCCAGGGCCCAGGTTCTTCACCACAAGGCTGTGTTGTGCAGGCTTGGGAGCTGAAGAGACCTGACTGGAAAATCAGCTTCCAGCGCTTAGCTGCAAGGCCTTGGGCGAGTCCTGTGATGCCTTTATAAAAAAAAAAAAAAAAAAGAAGATAGTGATACTTGATGTGACGATTAAGGGAAACTGTAACTAGCACATACATAATGTAGTGCCTTGCGTACAGAATGCAGTCAGCGGGTGATGGTGAGTATTCTGTTGCTGCTGTAACCGCCCATCAGACTGCTTTCCAACCTTATAGAATGAGTACCACTACCCATTTTTGTAACGCCAAAAAGAAAATTGGAAACAATCTGATCCCCTCCCTGCCTCTACGTTTTTTGTCTTTTTTTTTTTTAAGGGAAAACCAAGACCAGAATTAACTTGGAAGAAGGATGGTGCTGAAATTGATAAGAATCAGATAAACATTCGCAATTCTGAGACCGATACAATCGTATTCATCAGAAAAGCAGAGAGGAGCCACTCCGGGAAATATGATCTGCAGGTCAAAGTGGAAAAATTCGTGGAAACTGCATCCATCGATATCCAGGTTGTTGGTAGGTTTGGAGGAAGGAATGAGAACATTCTGTCAATACAGTACGAGGACAAATTGTTCTTGTTGATAAGGCAAGAGTCAGAATTTTTGTGAGCCTGGCTCTACAGAAATTCTTTTTTTAGAATTAAAAAAAGAAGATAAATTGGTAAGACTGGTCAGCATTTTAGAATAACTTTTCTCTGACTAAAAGGACTAATCATAAGAGACTGAGGCCATATATGTTGAAGAAAATTAACGTACATACTTTCTAGTGAAAACCGTCTGCACTGCTTTACAACTGTTTTCTCTTACTCTATTTCCCAACTCTTCATTGCTAAAACCAGTTCCTGTGTTGAATTCTTGCACTAAAATAGGTGGGGAGGAGATAGCTCAGTGGTAGAGTACCTACCTAGCATGCACAAGGTCCTGAGTTCAGTCCCCAGTACCTCCACTAAAATAAACAAATCTAATTACCTCCCCCTCCAAAAAATAAAATGTCTTTAAAAAATTAAAATTAAAAAAATTGTAGATTCCAGATATAGTTTAACAAGTTTCTTACTACATTTAAAGTTTGCTAATAATAAAGTTAATGGAGAATGAAGAATTTTTATGGAATGTAAGAACAGTGTACCTGAACAAAGTTAAGTAGTAAAGGCTGAATTTTGGTTGGTCCTGCAGGGTTGGTTGGATACATACCTATCCAAATCGGGTTAGTCCTTCCTCCAGTCCAGAGTCAGGGAAACAGAGGGAGGATCTCTTATAAGGAGACCCTTCTAGGCTGAACTGTTGTATAATTACTGCAATGTCAAGAAATAAATTTAAGAGCAGAGTTAGGAGAAGTCTAGTCTCCAGTCATTTTTATTATTACATTTTAGCAAATATGCTAGAACTAGAGGTTCTCTCACCAAAGGAGCAGCTTTCTGTGGCGAATCTTCCCTTGGGTGAAAGTTTGCATCCTTGAAACTAAGCCCTCTTTTCCCACTGGCTAAACCATCTTGATTTTTGTTAAGTTGAGGGGAGTATTGAGGATGCTTTGTGTGCCCTTGGGTTTGGCCTGGCCCCATGTTGATGGAAGCCCTCATAGTCAGGTCTAGAAGAGCCTTGCCCTCTGAAATGCTGGGAAGGACTTTTTTCCCCCTCTTTTGCCATGTAGTTACTTTACCAGCTAGTTAAAAGTACCTGACACATTACTCACACACAAAGTGTTCAAGAAAAAGTAACAATTATTACCCTGCTTATAGTATTAGTCCTAAATATATGTGTCTGCCATGACTGTAAAAATCTAGCAATACCATTTACTGTTAGGGAGCAAGTGTTTGAAAAGTCAACGTGAACTTGGAAGACAAAGCAGACTTGGGCTGCAGTTGGGAGACTGGACTGGGAAAGGATGGCTGTCTGCAGGACAAGCTGGTGAAAACAGGAGATAGAAAACTGATTATAGAAACTTGTCATTGCAAATTGTAGAAAGACAGGGAGGATTATCACCGTGGTTTCCCCCTGGAGCCCATGAAGACTGCTTGATAAATCTTGTGTGAAAGAGAGAAAAACATTACCAGAAAGCACTCTGGTATTTACTCTCTTCAGTCTGACATTTCATATAGAAATAATTATCATTGCATTTTAAGACCTGAAAAATCTTCAAGACAAAAAGGTGCTTGCACTGCAAAGGATAACAGATGTGAAATTTCTCTTCAAAAAAGTAAGAAATACTATGTAAATGCATCATATGATTATTGTCCTTCCTTTTACCTCTGTGCATGATGGGTTTTTTGGGGAGGGTGGTGAATGAACCTCCCAATGAAGACTTGGTTTTCTTGACTTTTGGCCTTTCTGAACATTACTACAATTTATTGGAAGGTTGTAGGTCACAGAAATTCGTGGTGTAGAAAATAAAATGAGGAAAGACTTTATTTCCACATTAATGCATTTTACTTACATAAAATGGAAACACTTGATAAATACAGATGAATCTCAGAAGGAGAGATAGCAGAGGAAACAAGTTTTTCTCCCTCCCGTGCAACAGAGGACCCCACTGAGGCTGTGGGCTTCAGGGCCCCTCACCACAAGCTGGGGCTGCTCAGCCCAGTGGGCTCTGAGAGCTGAGGTCCAGCATCAGCTGACCTTTCCCATTAGGCAGGGTCGCCTTGTGGTTCATCGCCAGTAGCCTGCTCCTGGAGGGATGGTTAATGAGGTTGGGAGTTTCATTTAAATTTTCTTTTCAAAATCCTTTTCTTCCTAGGCAAATACAAGTCAAGGGTTTCCAGATAAGCTTAGCTGGAGTGCTTTCCACTTCTCTGCAGTTTTTAAGAATGCAAAAGAAATGTGGGTAGAGATGCAGGGAGGAAAGGGCATTTTAAAATATCCTCCTGGAACAAGGTCTAGATTGGGTGGAAAGTGACCTTACAGTGATACCATGAATTCATCCTACAGACCGTCCAGGTCCACCCCAAGTTGTGAAGATTGATGATGTCTGGGGAGAGAACGTTGCTCTATCATGGACACCACCAAGGGATGATGGAAACGCTGCCATTACAGGGTACACGATCCAGAAGGCTGACAAGAAGAGCATGGTAAGACCCACCTTTCTCTGGCTTAGCAGCCGCAAAATCACATGAGGTCCTCTGTGGTGAGGAACCCAGGAGGGTCACGGAGGAGTGATGTGGCACCATGGAAAGGATACGGCCTTGGGAGCCACAGAGAGTTTGACTTGAATTTCCACTTAAGACCACATATATAAATGGACAATCACTTAGCCTCTTCAATGTCCATTTCCTTCATCTGTGAAATAGGGACACTAATGTTTACTTTATTTATTTATCAAAAGGCTAAAACAATATAAAGCAACTGATAAAATGATCAATAGAATTTCAGTAAATTCATTTATTCAACAAACATTTACTCACTCTGGATTAACTCAGATCTGCACCCATGCAACTTTTTCTCCTTGTAAAATAAATGTTAGATAGCATGGACTTATGTCTCAAAAAATAAAAAAGACATGTGTTAGAAGAGAAAGATTCTGAAGGGAATGGCATAGGAAAGAGCTTAGAATGTCCAAGAAGCAACTCAGTTGGAGTATGAATTATTATTACCCGTATTTTATAAATGAGGAAACTGAGGCACAAAAGGATAGATGACTTGCTGGATATCACCGGATATTAAATGTTAAAGTCTAGGCCTTTCTGAATCAGAATCCATCCACTACACCTACCACTGCCTTACCTGTAAGTCAATGAATGAATAAATTGATGTTTGGACACAGAATGGCATGAAGCCACTTTTCATTCTCATAGGAAGAATAAAATATCATACTGAATGATGCTGATAGGAAGTGTTTAGGCATTTATATGAGTAAATTCCAGTTAAGACTTAGGTTATAAGATTACATTGGATTAATAAAAGGGAAGAAGGTTGGAAAGAGCAGTCTAAGCAACAGGAATGGAGTTCAAGCCTTGCCTTTCCGTAAACTATTCCTGGCATGTCTTTCTTTCCCCTGTGTAGATGTTCAGTGACAAAATCAGATTTGGCATTTAAAGAAATGTCTTTCAGCCAAACCTGGATAGCTTGAGCGCTAAATCAATGGATGTACTGAACATCTTGGATTTCTTTGGCAATGAGGGCTCTTCTTCGGACCTTGGTCCAGATACTGGCAGTGAATCCAGGGCTACCACATTTTCACCAGGTGACCCCCCCATTCTCCCATCCCCACCATACTGCCTGGCACTTGTCTTCTTAAATATCTAGTCAAGTCCAGGTGAGCCAGGACTTTCCTGCTGCTTCATGTATCTGAGATCTGCTTGCTGGCGGGGGAGTATCCCCAACCCCTGTGTCTGTTGCGTTTCAACAGGGGCAGACCTACAGACCAGAAGATCTCACTCTGCCCAGTGTATTTTCCAGAAAGTCACCACACCACTGTCTCATTATGGCTACAGTTGCTGTTTTTCACTTAAAGTCCTGTTTATGTTTTCCGTAAACATTGTTTTCGTTATATGTGTGGACACACTGACTTATATACTCATTTCCTATGTGTTGAGCACTGTTCTAGCTGCTGGATCAAAAAAAAAAAAAAAAAAAAAAAGACAGCTCCTGCTCTTGAAGCACTTAACATCTAAGCAGACATAAAACAATGTAATAAATGTTGAAATAAAGGTTTGCAGAAAGTGCTTTGGAAATAAAGGAAGGCATGACTGCAGTTGTCTCGTGTCTTTAAAAAAACCCAAAATACAGAGATGATGATGGCCCCTTAAACTTGTGAGGAAAATCCTTTTCCTTTATGACCCTTTTGTTAGCAAATGTATTTTCTCAGTGGTCTTAAATATATGGAGTACAATGTGATTTTTTACTGGTGGCACGATAAACTCTGAAGCCACTATTTTTCTTGATGTGGTGAGGGAAAAGTTGAAAAAATAAGAATAGAGTTTTGGCTCATTTATGCATTCATTCAGGTATATGATGAACATTTATTTTGTGTATGGTACCTACTGTGTACCAGGTGCTGTGATAAGGCACTGGAGATACTAGGGGTGAGAAGAAAAGTCCATTTTTACCATCATTGTGTATACATTCCAGTGAGGGACGTAGAGAGTAAAGTAAAATAGTAAGTATATGATGTGATGTAAGGTAGCAAGTGCTGTGAAGAAAACTTAGCCAGGTTAGGGTGGAAAAGTGTGACCAAAGTGGAGTAGAAGGAAGATAAACAGTGAGGGAGGAGGTAATATCTGAGCAAAGAATGGAAAGAACCTACGTTAATAATATTAGGGAAATTGAGTGATGTTAACTTATCTCTAGTGATTTAGCATCATCTATCCCTCAGAATAAATAAGTTGGCAATAAAAGTCCATAATTATACTTAGTTATATAAAAGATAAATAGGTAGGTAGGTAGATGACAGACACCGTACAGTTACGAGGAAAATATAAAGGTAGTAGTTGACATTGTCCACAGAAATAATCAATAACCAATCTATGCTAAGAATAGAGGAGAATTTTATTCCAGCTAAACTGAGGGCTGTAGCCCCGGAGAGAGCCTCTCAGATAGGTCTGAGGAACTCTTCCAAAAAAGGATAGTTTTCAGCAAAGCTTTATATTTTGCCAGAACAAAGAACCTCAGACATGTCAGGGGTACATTCCTTCAAGTTTTCAAAAAAAGACAGATCAGCACATACACAGCGAGTCAGTATGGCCTTGGCACCTGGGAAGGGAGCCTCATCCTGGAAAGAGTGCTATCATTGATGTCCCAGGAAGGGAGGCATTTCTCTGCATCTTCAACACAGGCATTCTTTACTTCTAGACAATACTCCTTTCTCTTTAAATGGTTAAAGTGATGTACAATATATGTTTAATAAGCCACAAAATAGGCTGTTCTAGTTAGCATAAATTTTAAGTTAAATCATGTATAAGCCAGAATGACTTCCCTGTACCACAATATGTGAACATTTCTTCCATCAACATCGAGGGTATATGAATCTAACGTGTAATGAAGATTAATTTACTTAGTCAAGTGTAAATCAATTGTAAAGTACTAAACAAATTAAATATACATCACTGTTACTTTGAATATAAAAATTAGTGCTTTTTTTTTTCTTTTAGTTAATGAAACATCCCTGTTATTTATTCTAATCAACAGGTAAAGTAGTTGTGTATTTTAAAGTGATTTTCCTCAAAGGATCATTTTTTTTTCCCCAGGAGTGGTTCACTGTCATTGAGCATTATCACCGAACTAATGCCACCATCTCCGAACTGGTCATAGGAAACGAATATTACTTTCGGGTCTTTTCTGAAAACATGTGCGGCCTCAGTGAGGATGCCACAATGACTAAAGAGAGCGCCGTGATTGCCAAGGATGGTGAGTTGGAAGTGGGCTTGACATCTGGAAACCTTGGTTTTCAGTGACAAGACGGAGGAAATGGAAAGAAAAAGAGATGTGGTAAAAGGAAATAAGGATATGATAAATACACACTTAAAATTATGGTAGGAGAAGCTGGATTCCATCCCTGTCATTTCATTTCCTCATAAACCACTGTCCTTCAAGCCCTTTCTCGTTATGTTCACATTAAAACACACATTGAGCAAAATACTCAGACACTGAATTCTTCCCAATATTTGCTTCAGTTTCAGATGACCCTTCTGACTTTCTGTCCCATGAGTGATTGGCTGTACGTTGGTCGCCCTCAGAATGAATGCCCTGTGGCTTTCACTTGTGTTTTTACATGTTTTTCTAAGCTCAGGGAAGTTTTAATCATGAGTAAAGCATGCCAAGAATAATATATTCTCAGGCCAATTTATATATTTCTAATGCTTGTTTTTAAGGTAAAATCTACAAAAATCCAGTGTATGAAGACTTTGATTTCACAGAGGCACCCATGTTTACTCAGCCTTTGGTCAACACCTACGCTATAGCTGGTTACAATGCCACCCTGAACTGCAGCGTGAGAGGAAATCCTAAGGTACCATTTTTTTTAGCACATTAGTTAAATTAAGAATTAACCCCAAAGTCCCTCTTTTGTATTTGCCATGCTATAACTAGAAGCAGACCTTCTAACTGCTATCGGTGTCTTTTTCTGGGATACGGAGGAGGGTGCAGGGTAGTGGTCGTGAATAATTATACTATTTAAATGTATGAAAATGTTTATATTTCTTTACTGACTAAGGGATTCTAAGGAAAAAACCAAACCACCTATTTTAAAAAGAACTGAGAGATAAGGAAACAAGTAATATGATGTCACCTGAAAAATTAGGTGCTAATATTGATGCATCGAGTTTTCTGTAATAGTGTAAAGCAAATGATGATACTGTAACACAAGGCAGCATACAAAATGTGCTGTGATAAGGGCACAGGGTACCAGGAAGGGAGAGGTTGCATTTGGTTGAAGAGCTTTACAAAGGTTTCATGTTGTTGGCACTTGAAAAGAGCAACAGATGAATGAATGTTGCCCATAGGGCTGTCTGCCCCTGTTTGGCACTGAGGGAAAGTGCCCTAGAATTTGGAAAAATTGCAAACAGCAGTATTTTTTCTGCATGTACCATAAGCAGATATCGAGAAGTCAAAAGGGGAAGCCAGGCTGAGGATTGGAGGAAGCTGCTGAATCCATATTTAATTGGAGGTGATGTTGGTACTTTCCAAGTGGGAATGACCAGGAGGCAGAGAAGAGCATTGCGGAGCTTGGGAGAAAGACGAGGGCTGTGACTCTTGTTTTGGGTGACCCAAGCCTGGGGATGCTACATTCCATCCCTTGAAGTTGAAGCTCTAAACAGGAATATCATTGAGGAAAGAGAATAGCGAAGCGAAACATCAAGGACCAAGGTGTGAGCCTCAGGGAATGCTCCCATTTGAAAGGCGGGAGGAGGGAAAGGATGTGTGAAGGAGACTGAGAAGTGCTGTCTCTTGGGTCTGAGCAAGACAAAATCATATAAGAGATGGAAGAGAGTGTGGAGGGTGTGCATTTACAGAAGGAGGAGAAGGCAGTATGAAAGAGGAGTGTAGGATCTGTGGTATTAGCTGTAGTTTAGAGGTCAAGGAGAATGGAATGACCTGCCCAGGCGGTTGGATCATTATTGATCTGGGATTCTCTGATTGGGGTAGATCCATCCATTGCCACTGGATGATGAAAACAGATGTCAGAAGAGAGGCTGAATGGTGAGGAGGCATAAAGCAGCCTGTAAAGAATTAGAAAAAAATGTCAGGAAAAAGAAGTAGAGAAAATCGGGGGCGGGGTGGTGACACCTTACGGGGATTCTCTGAAAACCACTGAGCAGCATACACTCTCTAGGATGAGTAAACCTCATGGACCTGTATATCAAATTTAAACATAACTGAATCTGTTTGGGAAGATTGCCTCCGGGCTGTCCCCTGAACAAATCCGGCTTGCTTCTGCAGAACTGTTCATTTGCTTTCTTGTCAAGCATTAAGTAGAATTTGTTTTGAGAGAAACAAGTGTTCAAGTTGTGGATTTCCTAGATGTAGCATTTTCTTTCTAAGCCATGCTTTAAAATTCTGTCACTGGCTTTGATGGTCTATCATTAGACTAAGTACAGGTATTGTTTTGACCTAATTTGCTTCAATCTTCAGCCCAAAATTACCTGGATGAAAAACAAGGTTGCTATTGTGGATGACCCAAGGTACAGGATGTTCAGCAACCAAGGGGTCTGTACTTTGGAGATTCGCAAGCCCAGCCCCTATGATGGAGGCACTTACTGCTGCAAAGCAGTCAACAACCTTGGGACAGTGGAGATTGAATGCAAACTGGAAGTGAAAGGTATGATATCCCAGATCTCATGTAGACAGAAATGAAAGGAAATAATTTAATCATTGTCCTTCCTGCAAAATCCAAATTGCTTGCCAACATTCCTGGGGTGGTGAAGGAAGAGGGGAAAGATTTGGGGAGAGTAGACATTTTCACATTCTGCTTTCACTCTGATTTATTTGTGTTGCTACTTGATTATTTAAGTAGACTTACTTTTATCTCTTGCAATTCTTGTTAACTAAAGGAATATTGATTTCAATGGATTGTGGTATGCGCATAGCATAGTGACAGTGTATAAAGTCAAGAGGGTATTATGTTGGTGATGTAATCCATCTTAATAGATAAATAGAAGCCTAGTGTAAAAACTCATCTAATGAAACTACAATTAAGGAATTTACACTATTTTAAATTAGTTTACTATTTTTGTGAAACTTTCTATATATAAAGTTTGCTAATTTAGTGTTTAATATTACACATGCAGAATTTAGCATACACATATTATAACCTGTTCCTTTTAAAATCTCACAGGAGAATGTCCATTTATAGGTATTCATTTCATTTATGCTAGTTTTCAGAGGTGTTGCAACTAATGTAAACCAAGAAAACACAAAGATTTATGTGGTAGAAAAATCTCAGTATAATTGTCATCTTAATCAATTTTCATATTAATTGAGTGTAATTTTTATACTGAAGTGTTTTTTTTTTTTTTTTGAGCAAAAAAACCTACTTTGGGACACCATGAAAACTCCTACAGCTGAGTCACTGTTATGAGATAATAGGTTACATGATCCTAATGTCTTTTCTCTCATTCTTACTGTATTATATTGCCAACTTGTGATAACCAAAATCCTTATTTTTCCTACCTCTCTATAATGAAGAAATTATAATCTAAAATCAGAAAGATACCTTTGTAAATATCTATTTTAGAAAAAACACAGTAAATGCTTAGGGTATTTATGTAACAAAAACAACAACAACAATAAAAGAGATTTTCAGTCCTAACTCTAGTGTAAATATAGTAGAGAAACTTCTTGAAAATTTTTTTCCTTCTATAACTTTAAAAACCCAGTATTGTTTCTTTTATGATTTTTTTCATCCTCAGATAGTATAGTATAGTAGATTCATGATTGATAGGAAAATTTTTTTTTCATTTTTTGCCTCTCAACTATAAAGCATTTAACATTCTTAGAAAATTTCAAACCTTACTATTATGCCTATAGTAAGAGCTCTTATTAGTTCTAAGTTATCGTTGGTATTTGTTTCAACATCTAAAATAAAAAACAAAAAATGAAAACCCAGTACCACTTTTGTGTGCTTTGAAAATAACTGAATGTTGCCAATGATAGAAAATAATGATTTCATAAATGGTTCAATATTTGGGGCCCTCCATGTAAGTGAATAATGTTACGCATATTAGTGATATATTCTTTATAGTAATTGTATAGTAAATTGTATAGTAACTGAATTCAATAACATAAATAACATATTCTGGTACATAAGTTCATAAGTTATCAACTGAAATATTGGTATGAGCTTTTGGTTCCAAAAGTAAAGCCAAGATTGTTTATCATCAGATTGTTATCTGAAAATAGGTGACTTGAATCAAGTTAAGCTGTGAAAAAAAGGTAAGACTGTCAACCAAGAATAAATAAATACTGGTGCAAATATTCTAATTCTGCAGTGATATATCAAGGAGTAAATACCCCTGGACAACCAGTCTTCCTGGAGGGGCAGCAACAGGTTTAAAAAGTTCATATCCCACTGGATATTTCTTCTTTCTGTTCCATTCCTCTTACATGAAATCGCACTTTGCATGTAAAGCTTGTCTTTCTTATTTGCTTTTAATTGTATTTCTTAGCAGCTCATGGCATACAGTGGTTATGCCATGAACAAGGAAGGCCAAATTATTC
The DNA here is from genome assembly GCF_048773025.1 of Camelus bactrianus. NCBI lineage: Eukaryota > Metazoa > Chordata > Mammalia > Artiodactyla > Camelidae > Camelus > Camelus bactrianus. Next base: position 34,473,401 of record NC_133550.1, on the reverse strand, counting down.
AAGGATACTAGGTCACATAGGAACTAAGTTTCGTGAGAAAACTAAGTACCGTACCACAGGTCCCCATAAATAAAACCAGAAACTCATATTTGAAGATGACCTCATTTTAGATATGACTATCAAAATTTGAGAATCAATGGTATTTCTTTGGTATCTTCATTTTCAAGTGTAGAGAGAGATGTTCTTCCTTTAAGTTAGTCTCCAGTGTAGGTTTATTAGACTCATGTTGAAATTCAGAAAACTGAACATTTTTAAATTGTGAAGTTATAGAAAAACTGTTACGGGCATTTTTGATGGGGAGATGACCCAACTTAAAAACATTTGAAATATTTGGTTCTAATATTTGGAAACTTTCCTATTTAAGATTTTCCAATGAAAAATTCACTAGTAGACTATCTATAACCCATATATCTGTTGAATATTTTTGGTATTTTCATGGGACCAAGATAATTTCATATATTCATGCACTTACAAGACAATTCTGGGCCCCATAACTAAATATATTGAGTGATGATGACTGAGTCTTACAGTCTATGTATGATTCACCCCCATCTGGAAGAGTGAATTTAGAAGGTCTTTGGGGTTGGGTTGACAACCTGATGTCAATGCTAATGACATAGACTTATGCCCAAGTTTATAGTATATATTCAGTATAGTATCTCTGAATTCCCAGAGATAATGTCAGCTTTCAAAAGAGGAAAGAATTAGGACTCTCTCTATAGTTTTTAGGGTATCTGTTAGAGTCACTTTCTAGCCTGTTTGTTTAAGCCTTGTGTTTATTTAGGTCAGTCATATACTGTCAGTTTAGAATATAATATTATAGAATATGCCGGTCTAATTTTTATATCCACTTGATAATTTTGCCTTTTAGAATTTCAACATATATATATGTATACTAATGCTTTGTCTATTGTCCATGTTTTTCTTTTGTTGAAAAACAAAATATATATATGTTGTAGGGTTTTTTTTTTTTTCAGCTAATGGTTTGGAAGCTCTTACCATAATTATTCACTGTAGAGTCCAATGGGCTCTGCCACCTGTTCAGGCAAAGTGGTTGTGCATATTAATAAATGTTTTACCAATTAATGATCCTTTTGAAGTGACTGGATCCCTTCCCTTCCTTCCATGCGCTTCTATTTTCCTGTATTTTTCACCTGACTAAGGATTAATGAAATCACCTCATCATAATCATGACCATAATTTCATCCAGCAAGTACTCCTTTTGGTCTTAGCACTTCATTAATGCTTACAACGTCTCTCTCTCTTTCTCTCTCTTTTCCTTAGTTGTAGCACAGTAAGGATTTTTGAATGTGTATTATCATCTAAGGTAAGCTTTCATATGGTTTTGGCATATGAAGCTTATGACTGTCATAAGCCATACAAAGCCTGTGGAGTATGGCATGATTTTCATTATGTAATCCAATGAAAATAGACTCTTTAAGATCTCTAACGTGGTAGTTCTAATGTGTATTTCAGCATCTTGCACTAACAGCTAGTACTTACTCATCACAACAAGCTCCTGTTGACATGAAGCAAGTTGTTGAATGCAGTAGAGCATGAACGAAAGCATTTAATGTAGATGAAAATGAGTGGTACTCAAGCATTCTGAATGCTTTGCATCAAGGAATGGACATGTACATACGTGGCATCATTTCTACCAATATGTGACTTGAAATTTTTTTTAAAAAAAAGGAGAATGACTTTCTCAAATTTGCATTTAAGAAATTTTAAGAATGTTCAAATGGCATGCTGTTTTTGTCTGGACGTGAATTTATTAGCAAGTAGTGAAACACTTCTCTAAAGGACCATGAATTTTTCTGGTTTCATGGGTTCTCTTGTGAAGGGTACTTTTATTTTTTAAATATAACTCAGAACCACAGAAGGTAAGTATAAAATGTTAGTAGGTGTTTTTCTTACCTTGGACAGGTTTTACCATTTTTTTTCCTTTAAAAATTTTTTTATTGATGTATATTGATGTACAATACTATATAAGTTTCAGGAGTACAACATAGTGATTCAGAGTTTTTAAAGGTTATACTGCATTTGTAGTTATTATAAAACAGACTTTACTATTTTTAACAAAATATTTTCAATTTTTGCACATTTGACAAAAGTTCAAGGAGTAGTCCCTTTTTGTTTTTCTTTTCCGGTGTCCTTGCATCGGAACTCTTTGAACTTAATTAAAAAGAACATTAACAAAGGAAACAGTGCTTCTGCTGATTCATAAAATGATTTGCATTGATTTGGCCATTCAGTCAGAACACTTAAATTGTCTATAGAAGAACCTCAGAATCTCTCAAAGAGCAATAAATACTTTCCCACCAGTTAGGAATTTAAACTAAGACTGAGTAACAGTGGGGAACAAAGAAAGGCTATGGGTCTGCGGGGAACATGTTTTTCCTTCTAGATGCCAAGTGCTTTAGATTCAAATGTACTAAACCCGGGAGATTTCCAAGTAGAGACTGAATGAATCTTTGTAACTAACTGGAACATAATTAGTCACATTTCCAGGCAGCTAGTCAAGAAGTATTATTTCAGGGATTTTTCACATGTAGACGGTTTTGACTTTGCTTTTTCCTTCTCGTCCTTTCTAGGTGGTCTTTCCTTCTGCAGGCTCCTCTTGCAAGGTGTGCCTCCTAACATTATTGATTCATATTTGAGAGACTTGCAATCAAGCAATCCCGAGGAATAAGGGCCCAGGCACTGCCTCTGCACTCTACTGCTTTGAAATCTGGTTGCCATGAGAAAGCATTTTCTGTGTTTCCACCAGGCTCCCAAGTGTGATCGCTTTCTTTCCTCCTAATGTTGAAGAAAAAAAAAATGTTTGCACAGATTGCTTAATTAAAAATTGCAAACAAAATCTCATTTGAAGTTAGCTTTTTGATCATTGTTGTCTGTGCTTGGTCACTGTATTTCCCCAGAAAAGCAAGCTAGAGAATAAGCAAAAATAGTTACTTTATTTTAAAATAATAGGCTCTAAATGATTTTTCCCCCCAGAGTAAAGAAACAGTACAATACACCATAATAGAATCTTGAAAATCCATCTTTCTCTTGATCTAAGAGATTTTTTCAAAGCAAAAAAGAGTTGTTTATTTCACACAACCTGGCTTAACACCAGTGGACCTGTGTGTGCCCTTTTCTCAATTTAATTCACTGCAAGACTTTTTAAAAGTCTTTCAGACAAGTTTTCTCAACAGAAGGGAAAATGTATTCTATAAATGGTACAATAAATCTGAAGTGTTTATGATGAAATGACAGTATTTGTTTATGTGTTTGGGGTTACATGATCAGGCAGAACTGAGGACAAAGGCTGGGAGCCAGGATGCTACCAAAGTCAGGCCTGACCCAAATCATGTCTGTGGCACAGCATGCTGGCCGAGTCTACCAGACTTCCTGCCAAAACAGCTAGTCACAGTGATGGAGAGTGGTTGTAGACTCCAGAGCAGTTACAGATTCAGAGTTTGTTGATGGCATCCATTCAGATTGATGGAAAATCTAGAAGCTGAGAAACATTTGTACAAGCCTGTAATCTTTTCAGCAACATCCTTCACTCTTTCTGTTGTTACAGAGAAAGTTTCAGTTCAGGGAGTGGAGTAGCTGTGTGAGTAGGGTACATCATCATTGCTTTCTCTCTTACCTTCCTCCCTTTCATTCTTTTGGTGTTTTGTTATTCTAGGAGCTAAATACATTGTGACCTGTAAGTAGACTACAGCGTCCTGGGACAGCATTTTAAAATATCTGCTCTGTTTCCTTTCCAGATTAAAGCTGGGAAGATGTGATGGTGGTCAGGCACCTGGGTTGATGTGGGGCTCATGAAGGGAAGGAGTGGATGATGCAGGTAGTTGCGGTACTTTGGGGACCAACAAGGGAAAACTTGAGGTCTTGTTCAAAGTCCTGGTGTATGTGTTATTATCAATGTATATAGATCACACTAAGATGGAGTACAGGACATGCCACATGATTTTACTTTTCTAAATCAAATTAAATATGACTCTGAGCTCCCCACCAGCCAGGGAGACTGAGAAATTCTCTGTCCTGCTTCGGGGTCCTACCTCAGGCTCTGGATCAACCAGAATCTTTCCTGGTGCCTAGAAAATGGAGAGAAGGAAAGGCCTCTGGTTTTCAGGCTACACTGGTGACTGCAGAGCAGCCCGTGGTCCAAGCCAGTATAGTCCAGCCAAAGACAGGTGACTCTGAAGCTTTCTTGACAAGCGTGGACCTGGAGTCTTCCAACCTCCAAGGCCAGAGCATGGCTGTTTACCTGCTACTTTTAAAGATGTTTTTGTGGGAAGACTGGACAGTTCTACCACTTACTATTAGCCTTGGACTTGGGCAAGAGGGACCACTACACTCTGGCCCTCCTGTAACCATTATCTCCCTCCGCAAGGCAGGGAGGCCATGGAGCTTAGGGGATGTGCCTACTTAGAACCCTTACCACAGGGTTCCCTCTACAGGAAGGGGGCTTCCTGTAGACTGTACCCAAGTCTACTTTTAGGGACCTGTGGGCCTTCTCCCTGGGTCCAAACCCCCAAGGAAGAATCATGTGACCAGTATATACACCCTGAAGCCCAACGGGTGGCTTAGAGGCACCTGTTTGCAGTTAGGGGGAAGTAACTAGAGCTTGTGCAAGAGGCGGGGCATCCACACACATGCACCTGAGACCCCTCATGGTTTGGGGCAAGAGGAAGCAGGGTGGGAAGCACAGGGAGGCCCAGGACTGGCAGTGAGCCACAATATTCTGGCAAGTATCTCTGAAGAATCTGGTAATTCTGTATTCAAATCTGGCCTTCCATGTCCTTATGAAGGTATCCCCATAAAAATTCGAGGATGCAACTATTTTATTAACCTTCTATTAGCTTGGTTTATAACTTCTAAATGTCTATGTATATAAGCCATGAAAGTGAGGGGTCATCGGCCCCCAACCACCTCTGTTCCCTTTCCTCCCCATCCTCCACCATCTAACATTGCTCTCACCACTCCATCACCGCTTCCTTCTCCCTGCTCACCAAACTCCAGGCCTGACCCTCCATCTGCTTCCTCACTTAATTCCTTTCAATGGAATTCTAGAAATACAAATTTAGCCTCTTTTTCCTAGGAGTAGAGAGTAAGGAAGAAGAAAACAAGATAGTCCTCTTCCCAACTCTCCGTATAACATTACTTGATTCTAAATTGAACTCTACATTTGTTTTATTTCCTTATTTTAGCTGGGTCACTAATTACCATCCTTGTACCAAAGATTCAGCTGATTGGTATGGGTAGGTATTTATAAAATCCTTTGTAATTAAACTTTGATAACTTAGAATGGACTGGAGAAGCAAACCCACTAATGGAATGACCAGTTCTCCTGATGCTGTCACCACCCTCTTAAATTCAGTTGATGATCTCTGTCTGTCCCCAGACGCCCTGGCTTGCACAACCTCTGGCCTAGCTGAATATTTTTCTTCTATCTGGAGTAGATTACTAGGGACAGAATTCCAGGGAGGTAGCAAGGCAGTTAAATACTCCCCGAGGGGTCACTCAGTGTGACTTGGGGCACTGGCTGACTCACATCTTTAAAGGCAAAAACCTTGCACTCAAGTGCATAATTGACCATAACTTCTTTTTCTTCCAAGAAATAGCTTTAGAGAGACTCTTTCTGTTCTTTGTAGATAAACACACAGGCAAGAGATTCCCTCCTTCCAGTATTCTACTCTCACCTTCATCCTAGTCTTGGAGACCAAGAAAACATCTTTAAGATATCATACACCAATTTAAGAATCTTGGCTCAAATTTTTTTTTTAGGTTAATGAAAAAAAAGAAAAAAAAATAATTATCCAGACTTTGTAAGGCACCCTCTTGGACAACTGGGACAAAGAGTAATTGGAAGGGAGCCATGTTTCAAAATAAATCAAAGTCGATTTGAAGTCATGTGGTCATTTGGAAAATTCCAGGCAGTAGAGAGCCAAATAATGTGTCCCCTGCAGGCTATGGGATGAATTCCCATTAGGCTGGTCATCCACTGGGGGTCACTGTAATTCAGTTCCCATTCCTGCACTAGGAGGTAGCACTATGTGGGAGGCAGGTGGGGTAATGGTAGAGGTTGCCAAGAAGGGCAGAACCTCTCTATGTAGGGTTATTTTTATGTACTTCTTGATAGTTCATGGTTAAGGCTCAAGAAACTAGCAGTAGAAGCAAGACTTCATTGGTGAGACAAGTTGTTCCTTGGGTCTTTTCATGATTATCAAGTCCTCATAGTGGCCAGCATGGACTCTGACCCAAAGTCTGCCTTTAATAACTCCACTCCCTGAGGAAGTTAAGCAAGAGTGATGGACCAACTGGGAGGGTGTGGCAACAAAGGGCTCAGTGAAGGCCAAGACCAAGGATCACCTCAAGTAGGAAGGAGGAAAGGAGGAAAACACATTATTATTTGGACAGAGGGAAGGGCAGTTAAGAGCAGCGAGATGAAGCTAGAAACAACGTCACTGGGCAAGGAACTAAAGAAAGAGGAAATGGCGATGAGAAAAATCAATAATAGAAGGGAAAGAGCACCTGCTTCTGTGCTTCACAGGCATTATCTCAGTCACAGACTCCTCACCCCGTCCACCTCCACTGCATCCCCTTTGGCAGAAGAAAGGAAAACCTGGCACAGGGCGTGAAAGCACAGCCTTAAACCACTGCCACAACCCCTCATATGCTTATTCATTAAAGTTTATCCACATGTTCTTCTCCAGGATATGTGAGTTATTTAATAGAAAAACAATTTTTTCTTCCCATATCTTCAAAGGGATGTTGTTTCAGGTATATTGTCAGGGAGTGAAAGATATCCCAGTCTGGGAAGCCCAGCATGATGTCAGAAAAGTCTCATCAACAATGAACAACCAACACCCTCACTGAGGACCAACAAGCAGATCGCAATTCCACTATAGATAGTATTACATGATCAGTTTATATGTATACATATATTAAAAAATAGAAAATTTTAGTATCTATCTGTCTGTCCATCTATCCATCCATCCATCCCTTCTTTGCCTGGAAAGAACGGGCTTAAGCAACATTAAGTGAGTCAACTTGGTCTTTCTCATCCTTTAATTGTGCTCAGCTGTGTCTCTCCTCAATCTGTCTCATCCAACTTCCACCTGGGGCTCATGAGACCTGCTCAGAGCCGTGCCTCCACCCAAACCTCCTAAGACTGAATCTGCTTCAGCCCCTCTTTGCTCAAAATGTGGCCAACTCCCTGCAGCATCGGCATCACCTGGGAGCTTGTTAGGACTGAAACTCCCCTCCGCTCTCATGCTCCAGACCTGCTAACTAGAAACCTGCATTTTAACAGGATCTCCAGATGATTCGCATTGCAGGCTCGTCTGTGTTGGAGAGGTACGGCTCCCACCCTCTTTGTCTCTAGTTCCCGGCATGACTATTTATTTGGAGTCATTCTCTTTCAGCTGTCTCAGAGGAAAAGATACTCTGATTGAAGTATCCCTTCTAAAGTATTCCTGATAGTGACCTAACCCAACGTGGAAATGTGACCTACCCTGCTCATCCCAAACCCCAACCCAAAGACAGGAGTAATTCATTGTGGGACTTGAGACACGCCAGATTTCCCTAGAAGGAATTTTTCAGGAAAGAGATTCCTTCTAATGCTCCTCAAATCGTACCATGGAAAACATTGTAAAGCAGTAGGATGAGAACTCAGAAAAGGATAATAGAAAATCGTTAAAGGATATAAATAGGACAGACTGCTAAGAACTGTGTCTCTGAGGGAAATCAGTTTCCTTAACCCTAAACTGCTTTCACAACTTCAGATAAAAAGCACAATTACAACATCTCAGGGATACTATTGTGAAATTTGGTTTTCTGATCTTGTCCCGGAAATAAGGCATTTTTAGAGAGGAGAGCAAAGGTTTTCATAAATCTCTTATTGAACAGTGCATGTCTGCTTTTATGTGAGAGAGAAATAAACTTCTATTTTGTTTATGTCACCATGTTTGGGGGGTTTTGTTGTAGGTATCTGAACATAAATCCAACTTACTGTTTTTCTATTTCTCATGGATTTTTAGGAATTCTTTATATAATCTGGGTACTATTCAATATGGATTTTTACTGGGGGGAAGTTATAGATCAGTGGTAGAGCACATGCTTAGCATTCATGAGGTCCTGGGTTCAATCCCCAGTACCTCCATTAAATAAACAAATAAACAAACCTAATTACCTCCTGCAGCCCCAAAATTTTTTTTTAAATATGAATTTTACTTGAGAGAAATACCTTTCCCAGTTTATGGCTTGCCCTTCCATTCTCTTTATTTTTGCTGTATATTAGAAATTATCTGTAATATAGTTCAATTTATTAATCTGGAAAGGGATTTTTCTTTGGATTATTCATGGCCTTGTTAAATTAAAAGATAGGTATATCCAAGTTTACCGTACAGAAAACCAGCATAGTTAAAAGTGGATCTCTGTGACTCCAGTTCTTTTCCTGCATTTGTCAGCATCATTTTTCACGTTAAAGATTAGGAGGTGTATATTCCATGCATGGTTTGGTCTGCAGACACCCTCATATGGCTCTAAGGAAAGAATTGCCAAACTTTTTTCCATAAAACGCCATCTGGTCTCTGTCACAACCACTGAACTTTGCCTTTGGAGAGTGAAAGTAGTCATAAAAAATACGTAAGGCATAAACATGGCTTCATTCGTGACATTGAAATATGAATTTCATGTCATTTTGTGTCACACACACAAATTTAAAAAAATTTTGTCATTAAAAAATGTAAAAACCATAACTAGCTTATGGACTGTATGGAAACAGGTGGTGGGCTTGGAAGTAGTTTGTTGGCCCATCTCCAAGGTGTTGTGGCAGATCCCGTGGGACAAACTGCACCTGCTGATAGCCGCTGCCCAATACAACTATCATGAAAGCAGTATCTGAGCTTATTCTGTACCTTAGAGAACTGCATACAAATCAGAACTGTGAAGTGCAAAGAAAAGGCAAGTGGTAGGCTTGTCTCAGGTTGTGCAAAATAATGTTTATGACAGGCCGTCCCCTGTCAAATGGGTGCACTGTGAGGTAAGGGGGTAGTGAATGGCATTGTGCGACAAGTGTGCTTGCTCCACGGGGCAGTGGGAGGATTCGGCCTGGACCCTTGTCCCGTGTGCCCAGGGAACGGTGTGTGTAAAAATACCGTTTGCTATGGGTATCAGATGCTCTGAAAAAGAGGCGTTTGGGTTTCAAGTCCCCTTGTTTAACGGTGTTTCCACCTCCTGATTTGCAGTTCCGACACCTTGAAAACTGAACCCTGAACCCGCAAGAAAGGGTTCTCTAGTCCTAATACATGTCAGGCAGGGCCCCTGTCCTCAGGATTGGAAGAACTGTGCTTGTATGTTTATCAAGCAGGACCTCTCTTAGGGCAGATAGGGCCCCCTTGTCGGTGACCCAAGACGGGCAAAGTCATGTTCTCACACAACACCCCGCTCCCCTAGGCTCTGCAGGCGGAGGCGTCCTGCAGAGAACGGAGCTGTGCGCACCGCCGCGAGTCAGTGGAACCAGCTTCCTAACTGTTCTGCTAGCCAGACTGCCCTCAGGGTAGCGTTACCAGCCGTCCCTGTAGAAGAACCGGCCCTTAAGAGGCAGGTGCATCACGCTCTGGGGGGAAGTCTGGGCCCTTTGCAGCGCCAATTGTAAAGCTACGGTCGACTAGGCCCCTCATGGAGACCCGGTGGCCTGTGTGAACCAGCCCCACCCGCCCCGACCCCTCGCGGGCCGGCGCCTGACCCCTCCCCCGGGCTCTCCCCGGAGGCCCCGCCCCCAGCGGCCGGGCGGCTCTGGGACCGGCGGCGGGCTGGACCGGCGAGTCCCACCCGGCCGGCGCAGGCCCGGGCCGCGAGCCCCTCCCTCCACCTGTCCCCGCCCTGGCGCCCGGCGCAGCTGCGCTCGCTCGCAGCGGCTGGGCCCGCAGGCGGCCATGGCGGCGGGCGCCGGGGGCAGGCTGGCGCCGCGCTGGCTGAAGGCGCTGGCCGAGCCGCTGAGCGCGGCGCAGCTGCGGCGGCTGGAGGAGCACCGCTACAGCGCCACCGGCGTCTCGCTGCTCGAGCCGCCGCTGCAGCTCTACTGGACCTGGCTGCTCCAGTGGGTCCCGCTGTGGATGGCCCCCAACACCATCACCCTCCTGGGCCTCGCCATCAACCTCCTCACCACGCTCGTGCTCATCTCCTATTGCCCCACTGTCACCGAGGAGGTAGGGCCCGCCGGCCGCCCGTGGCCCCCCAACTGCTGTCCCTCGGAGTTCCTCACCCGAGCCCAGCCCCGCCCCGCCCCGCCCCGCCCCGCCCCGCCCCGCCCCGCCCCGCCCCGCCCCGCCCCGCCCCGCCCCGCCCCGCCCCAGGTGCGCCGCTGGAGGCGCCCGGGGAGCCCACCGCGCGGCTGAGCCTCCCAGGGCCGCGGAGGGGCGGACATCGACACTGTCCCCGCGCCGCGTCCGCCCCGAGCCTTCCGCAGGCAGCCTGGAGGCTGTCACGCCGCTACGCAGTCCCGTGTCCACCCCGAGCCTCCCCCAGAGGACAGAGGGGCTGTCAAGGTCACTGCTCCAGTCCCAAGACCACCCCCACTCTCTCCCGTGGCGTCGGACAGGTAGTCTCAGCCACTGCGAGCTGGGGAGCTGCCTGCCTAGCTGCCAACCCATCCCGCGCCAAGTTGGGAAAGGGGTGGCAAGCAGTCGGTTACTTTGCACACTGGCGACTGAACACCCCCAGCTCCGTCCGGGCTGGCCCCAGGGCTTGTGGTCAGGTTGGCCAAACACGAGATGCCCTTTGGACACTTGTGTACTTAACCGTCTGTTTCTCAAAGGTTGAACGAATGATCTTGAAACCAGTAGGATCAAAGATTAAGTTACTTCTAAAAGCTTTCTTCCTCTTTGCTTCATTGACTTTTTTGTGGAAAACAACGTTATTAGCAAGGTAATAATCCTTATCATCAGGGATCATAAGAGCCAACAGACTTTAACAATGTGTATTTGACCTATGTTCGAAATAAGAAGAGTAAATTAACGTGGGCTTTGGACAGCTGGTCATCAGAGGCACTCCTTGGTCTAAGTGTGATGGGGATAGAAGGCAGAGAGGGCTACTCCTACCTACAGCTTTTCAGAGTACATAGGATAAATACTACATTGCACGTTCTGTGACATTGCTTTCTTTTCTTTGCCCTCCAAATAGAGAACTCGGTTTATCATCATATTTGGGTATAGGTCCTGTGAAGTGGAAATATTTCATGCCTTCCATATATGGGATCCATTTAAAAAAGTATTTGATGAAGCCTACATATCTTGCGGATTGATGGATGTTTATTATATGTGATTTTTTGGCAAATGTTTCCATTGTTAATTCATTTCCGTAGTGTTAAAAAAGAGTAAGTTGCAGCCTGTTTGAAGAATTCCTCAGAGGCAGTGTGCCAGACTGTGACCAGGTTAGAAGTGAAGACTTGGTTTTAAATGTGGCTTTGCCACAACATGGGGAGACGTATGGGTCGGCTTTCCCTGTGTGACATAGTAGTAACACTAGCCAAACCCATTTCATGAGAATGCATTGAGGACTAACTGGTATATTAAATGCAGATAAATAAATGTGAAAAAATAGAATTTGTTCAACAGACTAAAAATATTAGTTACTAAAAATATACTGAAAACATAATAAAATTTAGCTTTTATTGGGCCTAGATTTGGCTAATAGCATTTGGATGTTTCTGATATTTACCAGTTAAATTGTGAACTTTTCAACATTTTATTAATTTAAGAACCATTTATTGAGTATTTCCAAAGAACAGGGCATGCCAAGAAGTCCAAGGGATTCAGTTTAGGGATGTCAAGGAGGGCATGATAGAACAGGTAGAATTATGATTGGTTAATTTATAGGCTAAGCCTCATTTTTTTCTTTTAAGAGGTGGGGTGTGGGGAGAATTCGAGGCATTTTAAAAAAAATCAGAATGATCTAAAAACGAGGAGTAAGTGTTAAAATAATAAAATGAAACTGAGAAGAGTTTCTGAAATGTGATTAGATCCTGCACATGCTTCTAAGTGACTGAAGCAGTGAGAGAAAACACGACTACAGGGTTCACATTTCCTGTTTGATAAAAATCCCAGCGATAGCACAACACAAAAGAAGTGTAGCAGTTCAGACTATTTTGCTTTCAGGCCACGGAGCTAGTAAATGACAGGACCTGGCAGGATTCAGATCTAAGTTGGTCTGTCTCCAAAGTCATATTCTTTTTTTTTACCACATACCACCACCATCTGCAGTTCCTGCCTTTATCTGTGTAATATGTAGGGAAAATACCTTGTGTTTCATTTAATGTTATCAGGTATGCAGAGTGCTTTCATGTCCATTGTTGCATTTGTGTCCTGTATCAACCCAAGGAGGCTACCAATTTTTTCCCTTCCTGGAATTGCCTTCCAACCATTTTATTGTTTCTTCTATCCATCCATCCTGAAATAACAGTAGCATACATTTTTATTAAGAGGACATTGAGGCCTGGAGGATTACGTGACTTTAACCTGGCTTAGAACTGGTTTTCTGAGACTCAGTCTTAAGAATGCATAGCGCTTTTTCAGTCTTGACAGATTGCTTCCAGAAATGGTACGTCCACATGTAGGATGTAATGCTGACTACATATCTATAGTAATAATAAAATTTGATCTATTTTTAAAGTACTGTGTTGATTTCTAGGACATAACTGGGTATGAAGGGAAATGAACAGGAAAAAATTAAGTGATTTATATTAAGCTTCTGCAGTGGTGCTCTCAACTGCATTTCACATCACTATTATGTTATGGAAGTTTCCACTCCAGCCAAATTGAAATACTTCCTATGGCAAAGATTTCTCTCCTTCTTGTCCCTCTCTTCTCTCCTTCTTTTTCCTTTCTCCTGTCCTGCCTCATCTTTCAGGGTGCAGTCCTAATACTACCTCCTTAGGAAATTTTTCTTCCATCTCGGGAGTCAAATCAACCACTTAATCCTATAACTCCAGTAATTATAACAATTATAACTAACATTTACCAAATATTATTTATGTCCTAAGCATTAATTTAAGCTACTTTTGTCTATTATCTCATTTAATCCTCTTAACAACTTTATGAAAAGGTACTATTATTATCCTCATTTTATAGATGAGGAAACTGAAGAGAAGTAAATTAACCTCTTTAAACAGAGACCAGGATTCCAAGCCAGAAAGCTACTCTTCCACCCCGAATCTTTGTAGCTTCTCCATTTTATTTTGGTTGTGTGTGTTGTGTTACGTTTGGTTGTGTATTTCCTTATTGAGCAGGACCATCCACCATACTGTAAGTTCTGACAGCGATCGCCCATTTGTACATTCTCCCCAGCACCTTGCCTTGTGTAAAGCCGATGCTTAGTGACTGTTCGCTAAATTATCGATTGCATGAATGAAATACCAAACTGTCATCTTGGGAGATGATGTTTTTCCACCGTCATGCAGCTTTCACTGGTCTTAGATTAAATACTTATCAGTTGGGCCTGGAAAATTTTAACACGAGTTAGCAAGAATCAGGGCAAACAGAAAAACAAGAACTGAATTGCGTCTCCCTCACCTTGCTGAAGCAGTTCTGTCTGAATGCTACTCTGTACGTCATCCTTGGCCCCCATTCCTTGGCTGCCTAATCCTAAAATAGAATCACAGACTCCGGTTTGAAGGACCTGAGAGCTTCTTTAATGCAGATCCTACATTGGAATATGAGAAAACTCAGTAATTCGAATCTAGTTTTCAGGCTCCAGCTGAGTAGCATTCTCTACCACAAAACACTCATATGCTTGTTTTTGACTGGGATAAACTGTGGCTCCATTCTCTTTTAAGCTTATTCGAGTAAATATTTTTGCTCTGCCCTTTTGATCTGTGTTGATAAACTCATGTCAATGCTTCTGTTAAGAGTGTGTTTATAACAGATAGGTGCCTAGCACAGGGCTAGGTCAAAGGGCATTAGATAATTTCTTTCATTTAAGATAATAGGAAGTTGACCAAAAAGCAAGCATATCTGAGGGAGTCAGAATGACCTTAAGAAGTGGTTTATCTCCTATCTGATTCAGATTAGAGTTGCCTTTGCACTATATAGTAAAGTTATTGTTGGGGGAATAATAAGAAAAGGCAGTAACTTAGTAAAATTCTTTTATAGGTTTGTTTTTTTTTGAAATCTAGAATATTTCCTTTTTGTCACCTCTCTCCCTCTTTTTTTAAAACGGCTCAGTAACTTATCAAGCATCATGTATTACGGCAGGACCCTTGTTAGGGAGTGATCTCTTACTAAAGAAAAAAACAAATAAATAACCTGCACAAGGTGAAAGTTGTAGAAGCAGGACAGGGCTGGAGTGAGGCAGGCTCCGAGAGCAGTAAATGCGTCCTCAGGCTCTGCAGCCGTGGGGCCTCACTTGCCTCCCCCTAACCCAGCCCTGTCTAGCAGGAGCCTCGCAGGTCATGCGGAAATAGCTCTGCTTTGGGGACCGTCCCTCTGATTCTTGTGGCTTTCCTATACTTTATTCCCAAGGAATAAGCTGTTTCTCCTTTAGAATTCGGTTCACGTGTGGATAAAACAGCATTGTGGCGTACAGAAGGAGCTCTAAATCCCCTCCTGGCATGTTGGCCTGGGCATAGGGCTGCGACCACCTGGGTTTTGTGAAGTGAAAGCACCAGTGCCGTTGATGCTGATGTTGTTCTGGCCTCGGGGTTCTCTTCACTCCCCTCTCCCTGCCTGTTGCCCCTGGCACAGTGAGAGGCTGGCATTTTAAACAAGAACTCTAGTGAGCCCTTAAAGAGGTTTTTAACAAGAATACTACTGCTCACATGAAGTTTAAAAAGGAGTCTACCTTTTCAAAGTACAGATTTTTAACGTTGCATGAAAGCCCCTCTGACCCTGAACTGCTGGTTGATGGAGTTCGTGTTCTGCCTGGTTTCCTCCCCCAGCTTGTAACCAGCTTCATTTCCTGAAGATGGGTCTGCTCTTCTCAAATGCTGACCCTGATCGGAGCTGAGGCCAAAGGTCCAGGTTGAACCTCCCTGGCCTCAGGTGGGAGCCTTCCTTCTCTAAACAAGAAAGTGCCCCCGGCCACAGGCTCTCTTTCCCGTGTCACAGGCACATAATACAGGTTACAACAGTGTCAGAGTAGCAGTCTATTAAGATTCCATGACTTTTCTCTTTAAAATCACTAGAATCACCTGACTGGGTGCAAAGTCTACCATTTAACACCACACCAGCATTACATTTTTTCACATATGCTTGACTGTCTTCTAATTTTCTTTCTTCCTACTTCTTATAAATGCAGTTTCTGTTTTTATGGAGAGAGGTCAACTGATGTTTGGATAATTGAAATCTCCCTGTTACCGGCTGACCTAATCCTTACTGGTTAGTGTAATGCCTTTTGCATCTGTATCAACTCATACTCAAGGCCATATAACACAAAGAACCACTTTCTAAGTATAAAACTTCATATAAATAAGCATTGTGTAGTTCTACTATTTCCCAAATTTTAATTTGGGAAGATTTTTGCTTTTGTGTATTACCTATCCTATTTTTTATTTACTATTTTTCTTTACATCAACTTTAAATTTACTCCTTTTTAAAGACTCATTTGAAGCCTTACTATCTATAAAATCATAGATTTGATAGCTGTGCTAGCTAATTTTTAAAAATATGTTTTTTCCCAAAATGCATTAAAGACAGACATAAGTATTAAAATGAAAAGTTAACCCATGAATCCTCTAAAATTATCTTATGCAGTATCAGGAATAACAATAACTAACATTACTGAGCTCCTTCCATGTGCCAGGCACTTTTCTAAGCACTTTACATGTAATAATTCATTTAATTCTCACAGTGAGACAGGAACAGTGATGAGTCCTAGTTTTCATAAAGGGAGTCTAAGGCATTGAGAGCTTAAGTAACTCATCCAGTCCACTCAGCCAGTGATGGCAAAGCAAGGATCTGAGTGTAGGTAGAGTTGAGTCTACACTCCTAAGCACTCTGCAAGAATAACCCAGGACATAATTCTTCCCTTTGGAAATCATTTTACTACAGGTAACCTATTACCCGATAGGAAACATACAGATATCATCAGTTGATTTTTAATCATCTGGTTGTTTATCTCCTATGGTATGTACAGCAGATTTTAAGGACAGACAACGCAGCTCCTACTCTTGAGAAGATTATGTTCTCATATGAAAGATGGGGCCTTGAAGACTGTCCAGTCTAGCATTTCCATTTACAGAAAATCTCAGAATGTGTTCCCAGAAGTCCAGTATTTTAAGATCTGAGCTGTAGGTAAAATTTGTCCAGTGAGCAGAGATGTGCTCATTGATCACTTTCTAAGTCTTTTCTTCCTTTTTCTGATGTGTGTGCTCGTTCAAACACATGTATAAAAATTCATGATACCCAGAATAAATAACTGATCTGTACCTGAGTGTTCTCTCTGATCCAGAGTTACTTTAACAAGAACGATTGCCATATGGTCTGGTTCAAATCTCTGTTTTCTCTGATCCTGTAACTCAAGTAACTAGAAAAAGTAAAATTTTTCCAAATACTTTTATACAGTGCTTTTCTCAATGATGTCACTGAAAAGCAATTTAAATTTATTGATTTTTTTAATGACATGGGTTTATGATTGAATTCTTAGAAATTGTTTTGTTTTCTAGAATAAACATATAATAATCTTTCATGCAATCATGTAAGACTTATTAGTGAAGTTATTACTTAAATTGTGATATAGCTACATAATTGAATACCATGCAGTCAATTAAAAGAATGATGTAGCTCTTTGTGCTTGACCTGGAGAGATTTCTGTGATGTAATATAAAGTTCTGATCTTAAAGGATACAGTAGATATTATAAAAAATAATATAATTAAAACCTTTAAAATTTTAAGAATCTAATGTGACCTGGAGAAGTTCTACTTTTTGGAATAGTTTCCTTCTGTAGAAGAAGTCTTCTGATATATTGCTTATGACTTTTATAATTCATAATCTAAGCCTGATTTTTCCATGCTTGCATTTAAAATTTTTGAAAATAAGTTAACATGAAAACTAGAATTGAGTGGGGGTGGTCCTGTAGATCCTGCTTCCACCTGGAGTCTCTTCAGTAATGACACCCATTTTGAGCAGACTCCTGGAAGGAGTCTCCAGCCCGGGGCCTGTTTTACCGAGATAACAGGTTAGAAAAGAAGTTGAAAATTTGCAAGCTGTTTAATAGCTCCCGGGTGGGAATGGAGGTGATGACAGCAGGGAAAAGAGAAGACAAGGCTGGCTTCTGCTCCTGCGGCCTTGGGAAGGGGTCTTGGAAAATGAGTGAACTGGCGGCTTGCAGACAGGTATGTCTTTCTGGGCTTAAAAGGAAGGAAGCCTCACTCACCGCGCAGCCATTTCCCACCACTCAGGGTCACTGCACTTGAAATTGTATTGTGGGAGTGGGAAAGTGCTTCTCAGCAGGTTTGGAGGAATAGGTGAGAATCCAGGCGGGAGGCTCCTTTCAGGCTGTGTAGCCTGCAGCACAGCAGACCTTATGTCACAGGGCAGGTCAGAAAAGCCAGGTGTGACTCCAGGACCCTCACTAGCTGCTCTTTATCACCCCTCCCTAAGTTTCACGTTAACTTTAATTTAAAAAGAATGTGCTAATAGCTGACTTGTCTCTGTGCAAGGCTGTATTAAATAAAATAATGCATTTTTAAAAGCCCTTTGGCTTTTTTTAAAGCCAATTGTAACTGACTTCCTGTTCCAGAAACGTGATCTAGTCACTGCCTCCTGAGTCAGCCTTTCACTTTCAGGCCTCTGCCTTCCTTTCTGCCTAGACCTCCTCTCTCTTTTCCCTATTTAAATTCCCCCCGCCTCTCTTCACTTATTTAGACTCTAAATCTTAACTCCTCTAGTATCCTGATAAAGTTGTTTTAAACTAGTTAACCTGTCTTCATTTCCTTTTTCCAAATGAGGGCAGAGTCCACCCCCAACTGTGGTGTCCAGGAATAGCCAGATTTATTTTTTTTATTTCAGCATGGATTTCCATTAACACTTTGACCTTTAGACTTGTCTGCAGCCAATCTTCCAGATCAGAAGTCAGAATTAAGCTTTTAATGTGGGCCTTTGGGAGTGCTTCTTGAGAAGCTCCAAGTTTTCCTAGTAAGAAGGGAAAAATGGAATGTTTCTCAGGTAGATGATTTAGTTTATGTCATTTGGGAGGAAAGTATTTGATGAGAAACAGACCATAAGAAGAAAAATGACTTTTTATATGATTCCAGTAATTTTAATAACTTCAATTTCTAATTTTACATATATTTGAAATATAATTTTGCTCTCCTTTGATTATCAAAATTAATATTTTTATAGTAGGAAAAATGGGTAAGAATCTGCTTGTTTGAAAAGTCTTACCAGGATTATTCTCTGCAAAACAGTTCAGATTCTTGCAAAAGATTCTCTGTGGTTTTGTTTTGTTTTCTGCTTTTGTGCTCTCATGATGATTTCTCAGTTCTATTTTTGAGCCCTCTCAAATTGTTTCTTAGTTTCCAGATAAGCCTTTAAAAGCATGCTAATCAGAACTGAATGTGATATTTTAATATGCATGTTCATAACTCAGGTTTCTCCTATTCTTAAATTATTTCTAATTGATACTGATTTTCTTTTAAATAGAGTAGACTGTCTTTTTAAGCAGTTAGTAGTGTTATCATTTATACTGGCATCTAATCAAATGACAAAATGTTTATTAAAGTTAGTTCAAAATCAACTTCTTTTTACTTAGAAAGAGGAATGGAATAGCAGGTTGATTGGCTATTTGCAGAATTACCATATAAACCATACATACAATGATATTTTTTAAAGTATGCAAAATACAATTTAATGACAACAGGTAACCTTTATTGAGCACTTACTATATGCTAGGCTCTGTGTAAAGAGCTATCTAATAATTTTTTCATCAGGTACAGCTATAAGTATCATTCACATCTTGCAAATGAGGTAACCAAAGTTTAGCATTTAAATGACTTGCCCACAGTCACTTGGCTATTAAATGACAGAGCCAAGGACTCAAACGTGGATCTAACTTTAAAGCCCTAGTTCTTAACAATTTTGCTGTTTTTCTTTTCTAAGACATAGAATTCTGGATTGACCATTGCTATCGTCACACCGGTCCCTGAGGAAGTAGAATATATGCTTGCAAAGTGCTGAAAAAAAGAATGGTCATTTAATCTTTTTCCCTCTCTTGTTCAAATTGCATCATTTTTGTTGACCTGTCTGCAGTTTATTCTTTGCTCTGTCACTATTATATGTGCTTCTGTATGTAATGTGTCTTTTTCGTCTGGCTTCTTTTATGATTTTCTCATTATCACTGGTTTTCAGTAATTGATTATGATGTGCCTTGGTGGGTTTTTATAGTATATCTTATATTTGAAATATTGTATTTTTCATTTCTAGAGGTTTCACTGGAGTCTTTCGTGCTTTTCTCCACCTTTTTGAACATATAAAGCATACTTATAATAACTTTCAGTGTCCTCATCTGCAGATTCCATTAGCTGTCATTTCTGGGTCCAATTATATTGATTGACTTTACTCCTGGTTGTAGAACATATTTTCGTGCTTCTTTGAATGACTGGTAATTTTTGACTGAATGCCAAACATTGATTTTATACTGAATTGTACATTTTGGGGTACTAGATCAGTGGGGCAAGGGGTGTTCCTGTAAGATGTTGTACTTTATGTTGGCTATAGTTAACTTACCTGGAATCAGTCAGATCCTTGTGAGGCTGGATTTTACATCTGTTCGAGTTGTCCGGAGCCTTCATCCTAGGGCTAATTTATCCGCATTGCTAAGGCAGTACAGTTCTGGGAACTCCACCCAATGCTCTAAGTATCACAGGTATCTTTCTGCTGTGCCTGGTAGGAACATGAGCAATTCGCAGCTTTGCATGGGCTTCAAGAGTTGTGTGGCCTTGCACTTTCCAGTAGTTTCGTCTCACTCAGGCACAGGTCTCTTCTCAGCCAAAGCCTCCAAGGTACCCTTCTGTAGACCTCCACAACTTGAACCCCTCTGCTCTCCAGGGCTCTGTCCAAACAGATTCTAGCTGCCCCGACCTTCCCAAACTCTGCTACGTTTCGCCTCATCACGCCAGCACTGCCGGGCTCCGCTCCGGTTCCCCACTTCCATGCTGTGGCCTGGAAGCTGCCTGTGTAGGCACTACACCGGGCAGTCACAGGGCTCACCTCTTCTTTCCTTTCTGTCAGGGGCCACAGTCCTGAGCTGCCTGCAGTGTCTGAAAATTGTTGTTTTATTTATTTTATTGCTTTTCTAGTTATACAAGATGGGAGAGTAAATCCAGTCCCTGACCTGCCATCATAGATGGAAACAGGGGTCTGTGGTTTGTCTTTAAGGTCTTTTTTCATAGCAGAAACTGACTGAATAATTTCAGATCCAGTGCCATGTATGAATAGTATAAAAAGAGCTGTGGACTAAGAATCAAAATCAAGGTCCTAATCCTTGCTTGGTCATTTAACGTTGTGCTTCTCACAGTACAGAGTTCTGTGACTCTATCCAGATGACCGAGCAATTCGTTTCTCATTTTAATGCTCATCTGTAGAAGGAGGGTTACGAATATTCTTCATAACACACTGAGATGATCTAAAGTGAGAACAGAAGAAAATGGATCTGATCCATTGGCTTAGGCTGAACTATATTCAAACAGAAGCTAGCTTATTGTCACTCACCAGCCTTCATTGTGTACGTTTATTTGTAGGCACCATACTGGGCGTACCTTCTGTATGCCCTGGGACTCTTCATCTACCAGTCACTGGATGCTATTGATGGGAAACAAGCCAGAAGAACAAATTCTTGTTCTCCTTTAGGGGAACTTTTTGACCATGGTTGTGACTCTCTCTCCACAGGTATGTGAGTGGAGGTTTTTTCCATGTAGTTGTTTTTGGTTTTTGTTTTTTGCTTTTTATAATGTTGGCTTAAAAACTGAAATGAACTGAGCTGTTTGGTCAGTCTTTTTGGACAGTTTTATATTTGGAAACAATTTTGTAGAGTTTATTTTAAAAGTATGTTGAGGAATTAATTTTGTTTAGTGTGCCTTATTTTAATGCCAAGATTATGCACCTTAAAATTCTGTATTTCTAAACAGTACATGGCAGTTATTTCATTAATTATCTTTAATTCTTAACAGTTCTTAAACCTCGTTTCTTTCAGTATTTATGGCAGTTGGAGCTTCAATTGCTGTTCGCTTAGGAACTCATCCTGACTGGTTGTTTTTCTGCTCTTTTATTGGGATGTTCATATTTTATTGTGCTCATTGGCAGACTTATGTTTCAGGCGTGTTGAGATTTGGAAAGTAAGTATGTATTTTAAGTTGTACATTTTAACACAGTCAAGTTCATTTTCACAAGCTGTCATAACATCATTTATCAATAATAAGGGGGATATAATAAGTGTCAATCAGAACTTTAAATTATCTTTTAATTTATTGAAGCATCCCCAAATGCTACACCTTAATTTTAGTCTTTTTAAGTGTTCTTCATGTTATACTTACATATTTATTCTATAATAATTTTTATTTTTTTCTCCCTTTCTCCAACTTACTAGCCCAAATTTACATTAGACAAAAGAAAGAGAAAAATAAGGGACCCATGTAATATAGAAAAAGGATATGCAGTACTTAAATAAGCAGCATTTGACTTATATGATAAAAACAATGAGATACGGAATCTAAAGATCCTTTTTAGTCAAATTTTTATGTGTCCAAAAAAGGGGATCCCCTTACAGCAGTTACCAACAACAGTAATCATAAAACTCTCAGCTGTGGTGGACAGCTGATGAAATAATATAAAAGCATTTTGTGATACTTGCCCTTGATGCTTCATGCTTAGGCACTGGGAAGTAGTGCACGAGGCCGGAACTCTGTTCTCCATCCCCGTGTCCCACCGGCTCCCTCTCTGCCCGATGCTATAATAGCTGTCGGCCATTGGCTCCTTCTCAGCTTTGGCTTCCCCCGTCTACTGATTCTTTGTAGCCCCACTTTATTGCTGCATAGGAGGAACAGTAGCTCTGGGGAAAAAAAGAAAAAAAAAAAACCTAAAAAACAAAAAACCCTGATAATGATCAATAAAAGGAGAAGCTCAAAACTGCAGATCGTTTAGCAGAGTAAAGGCCTTCAGTAATTTTTCACGTTGACTCCAAATTAGGAAATAATCGCAGCTGCTACCTGTAGAGCACTTGCATGTGTCTGGCACTGTACTCAGTGCTTTATATGCACTATCTCGTGGATGCCCCCATTAACCCTGCAAGGTATTACCTTCATTGTACCTGCGAGGCAGAGGGGTTCTGGAACTTCTTTATACTGCTAAGAAGTCTAGAGCCAGGTTGAAACTCAAGTCTCCAAACCCTATACTCTCAATGACTACTGCTCAGTACTGTGGGATTATCAGTGTATTAGGTGCTGTGGAAGAATACAAAATGCATTTTTAAAAAATCCTTGTTTTAGGGACTATATAGTACACTGTATTAAAGGGATGGAACAATACTTCTGTGATACTGCTAATGCAGTCCATAACCACATGAAAAATGACCTGCTTCAGGTTTCCACAGCACTGAAGAAATCCTGCGAAAGGAGAAGCTGATTAGTTTAGGAAAGCTTTCATGAAAAATGTGAGTCTTCAAGCTGATTCCTTACCTACTGGTCAAGAGCACAAGGATCAAAAAGCCAGGCTAGAAATTCAAGGCAGCTATGTAAAATTAAGAATCTATACCTAGATATAGATTAAAATAGGCTAAAATAGAAACACAGCTTTGTAAAATCTAATGCATGTTAATATACTGAACTCACTATAGTAAACTGGAGTAATATGGATAATGCAACATTCTGGTTAATTATTGTTGTTTAATGACTTAGACTTTACTTTTTTAGCTTCTGACTTCATTAAAAATCTTTCTGAAGTGAGTTAGTTCACATTCCTAGCCTAGTTGTACATTTTATACTAATAATGTGTGCCTAGAACTGAAGATACAAGATGAGTCACTTGTGGGCGGAATATGCCAGACAGACTGGGGTAAAGCATTCTAGGCAGAAGCATGAGGACAGGAAGTACTCAGAACATTAGGGAAATGGCTGTTGTGGTTGAGTACCAAGCGTGTTGGGACTGGAGGAGATCCTGCAGTGCCCAGGGGATCAGACATTTAAAATACTTACTCTGTATGGCAGAGACCCTAATCTGTATATTTTTTCACTTTACCAAAGTGAAAATATCACTGGGCATTGAGTAGGATACATTGCTGGTCCAGCTTAACACTATAAGAAGGATCCATGTACAGGACATCAACCAAGCCTCTGGAAATGCTTACAAAGTCAGTCAGCATCGGTTGTCTGTAGGGTAGGATGGATTTCCTGAAAATCTTAGTTTTTGAAAGGTTTAATTTTATAATGTCTATGTTATTGGAATACAGATATATGAAACCAGGCCAAACAATCTCAGAATATATTATGGAAATTTGTCTTATGAATCTGTTCTTGATTTAAGCCTTTTTAATGTGGTTTCTATCTTTCTGAAAGACTGAATAAAAATATGCCAAATGAGAGTTTAATTGGGCAAAAAAACTACATTTTGCTACTTAATTTATTGAGAGAACGTTTGTTCTATAATTTCTATCAGCTTTCCTAGTTGCTTCTGATCACTAGTCATACCCTCGAAAAATTATGGGTAACTTAATATAATTTTAGCACTGTTACTGGGAAAAGGGTGCAAAATTCTGCTAATAAATCATAAATATAATAGGAAGAATGTTGGCTCTGAAGTCATTTTCCTATAGCAATGTCCGGCTATTTCAATATAGGCATGGAAAAGTCATTTCAATTCCCCTTCCCCCCAAAAAAGGCATAATTTATAGTTCATAAGACTCATAATATATGCTCAGTAAGTATTAGTACCTTTCCCCCTCTTTCTCCACAAAATACCATGCATTATATTGTTATGTTTACCTTTTTCAACTAACCTGACTTTCTCCATGCAGCCTGGAGGTCTTTGTCCATCACTGACCATAAAAATACTGGAGGTCATTATGTTTTCCTTTTGTTTGTGGGTTAATGCTCCATTCACCTTTGTTCCCCAAATAACTTAGTTGAGAATCATGTTTTCTTCCATTATCTGGTTCTATTTTATCATCTAATCCCTACATTTCTTGTATTTGCAGAGCAATAAGTATTCCTCTAGCATCTAAAGACTCCAGGGCATCTAGGCAGAGATGTAAAGTAGGTAGACAGCTATAAAAACCTGAAGCTCAGGAAAAAAGATGTGGATTTGGAGAAATGGATTTAGAGGTCATTAGCATATAGATAGTGGTCTTAAGTATAGATAAAATTATTGAGAGAATCTGAAAAGAGAAAAGAGGAGTTCTGGAAATAGTAGCATTTAAAATGTGGAGAAAGGAGCTTGGGAAGAGCATCCAGCAAGGTAGGAGAAACATGAGAGAGTGCGGAAAAAATAGAAACACAGCAAAGCATTTCAAGAAAGAGGGAGTGATCAGCATTTTAAATATTGCAGAGGAGTTATGCAAGATAATAACTGAAGTGTATCCCTTACGTTCAACAAATTGAAAGTCACTGTTTACCTTAAACAATTTTAATAGAATAGGGCCCCAAACTTGACTATCGTGGATTAAGCAGCAAATATGAAGGAGGAAGTTACAAATATACAAATATACAAATATAACTTCTCAGTTAGCCTGTTTATGGAGCAAAGGAGAAAGGAGTTGATAGCTTCAGGGGATGCAGATTAGAGACTGACATTGGTTGGTGAGTGAGTTTTTGAAAGAAGTTTAAGCGTGTTTCTATATTAGGGGAAATTTTTCTGTGGAAACCAAAAAACTATAGTGACTATTAGAAACTTAGTGAGAAAAACTGTTGGAATTTTCCCTACTTTTTAAATGAAATTGACTTTGTGTTTAAGAATTTGCCTTAAATCATCTGGTTGTTTTTATGTTATTATCATTTTTCCTGATTATAAGAGTAAATCATGATTGTTATTAAAAAATTCAAACTTCGCAGAAATACGTAAAGTAGATAATAAAAGCCTTGTGTAACCTCAGTGATAACTACTATTAGCAATTTTATGTATGTTGTACAAGTTTTTCCCCCATGCATATTACTGTTTATCCATATGTGAGCACATGTTCTTCTGTAGGCTTTTTCACTTAACAGTATAGTTAATTGATAATTCAGTGACAAAACTAAAGGCAAAAATAAACTAAGCCTATAGAGATTTTTACATCTTTGATTTTAATATATGGTTAACTAACCTTCATATTTAGGAATTTTATTTATAAACGTCTTTTCTGTTCTTTATCCTTCCTCTTTAGAGTGGATGTAACTGAAATTCAGGTAACTTTAGTGATTGTCTTTGTGTTGTCGACATTTGGAGGAGCAACAATGTGGGACTATACGGTAAATCTGAATACTTAAATTTATATTCAAGTACTTTTTAAATATTTAGAAAAGAATATCGCACTGTTAATTTCCTTCAGAAATCCTTGTTCATTCCATTTCTTAACTTTTCCCCTTCATTTATAATTTGACTATCCTGTATACCTTATGGCGTTTTCCCCATGCATGAATATATTACCACATAAAAGGAAATGACCACTTATCCCTAATACAAAATTAAGCATACTAGTTGAACTACCTTTTCCAGGCCAAAATTTATCTCATAAAATAGATACATAAAAAGTAAAGTTAGTAAAATATTCTGTGTTTGAAACTTGTCCCTCAATATTTGGAAAGAAAAGTTGCCAATTTGCTTTTTTTATAATCTACTCTGAGTGAAGTTTCCCATGTTAAGGAGTGTTTTTATTTTCTGCTTGGTTGGAGACCTCAGTATTTTGATAAAAGCTGACTCTCAGGAAGCCATGTTATCAATTCATGCTTTGCATAGGGAGAAAATTTATGAAGAAAAAATTACTCTGTCTCTACAATCTAAGTTTACAGTATTGGCTGACTCACCACTTCAGGCCCATAGAGTTAAAAAGAATATTAAGGTTGGTATCAATAGTCAACAATTAACACATTCAACATTTACTGTGTTCCTAAACATTTTACTGTCACTGTTTCATCTGACCCTCAGAACAGTCTTATGAAATCTTAGAATGATTAAGTAATTTGTCCAAGGACACAGAGCTAGTAACTACTGGAACTAGAAATTAAGCAGACTGACTCCAAACGCTCTTTTTAGTCACAAAGTGATATACCTTCCAGTAAAAATTGTAAGGGATACAAACCTGAACATACTCTTCCCATGGGGTCTAGGACTATACTCCTTGGTAGTTACTTGAATAAATTAAACACTTACATCCATACAAAAACCTGAACATGGATGTTTATAGCAGCTTTATTCATAATTGCCAAAACTTGGAAGCAAGCCCTTCAGCAGATGTCCTTCAGTAGGTGGATAAATAAATCAACTGTGGTACATCCAGGCAATGGGATATTATTCAGTGTTAAAAAGATAAGAGCCATGATAGCCTTGGAAAGATGTGGAGGAAACTTAAGTGCATACTATGTAGTGAAAGAAGCCAATATGAAAGGGCTCCTTATTGTATGGGTTCCAATTATATGACATTCTGGAAAAAGCAAAATGATGGAGTGAAAAAGTGCCATTGCCAGAGGTTGGGGGGAAAGAAGGGGTAAATCGACAAAGTACAGAGGATTTTTAGGTCAGTGAAACCATTCTGTGTGATACTATAATGGTGGACACCCATCCACCTGTCATTGTGCATTTTTCATAGAATGTATAACACCAAGAGTGAACCCTAGTATAAACTGTACACATTGAGTGATAACGATGTGTCAGTGTAGGTTCATGGATTGTACCACTCTGGTGGGGGATGTTGATAGTGGGGGAGGATGTGTGTGTGTGTGAGGGCAAGGAGTATATGGGAACTCTATGTACTCCTGGTACAATTTTGCTGTGAACCTAGAATTGCTCTAAAAACTAAGTCTGTTTTTAAAAAATAGTAAGACATTTCTCTGTGACATTTAGTTTTCAGAATTGCCAATTACAGTTCATTATTACTAGGCTCAGAAATAGACTTTGAGCATATTTTTAAGTAGAGGAACATTCCCTGAGACTTTCCTATTTCTTATATATTCATATTATGTAAGAATAAATAATAGAATCAAGGATATGCCACTGTAGGTCTCTAAAATATACCAGAAGGTAAATGTGGACCTAGAGGCAATTAGGCAACTCTGATCAGTGTCAGATGTGATTGTCTTTAAGTTGGAATTCTGATTTCGATATACTGAGGAAGAATTTAATTTAATCTTAAAGTCATTTCATTCAGTGTTTTAGCAATATCATAGGAAGAAAGCCTACCTGCTCATTCTCACCAATAAGAATACTTATTTTAAAAGCTGTAGATTTTCTAAATTTAATTGTTAATCTATAGTTTCCACAAATTTTGGTACAGTATGTCAAAGTATATTTTCAAAACACAATAGCCTACAGCTTTTGGCAATTCATTGTTACTGTTTTTTAAATCCTTTGCTGCCTTTGGAAGTTTTCTTGAACAGCAATTGATCAACAGGTAAATATACTGCTAGAGATTTAATCCTGGATATTAACTACACAAAATTTTTGCATGCAAACACATCATGATATTTGTCACCTTCATGATGCAGATCATGGTATCAGGCTTTCCTGTGATGCTGCCTTTTAGAGGTACTAAATTCAAGTGAACTATCCTTTTTCGTGTTTCCTTGAAATCAGATGAAGACTTGTGAGATAAAATATTTCATCACAATTATTTAAGTAGACTTAGCTGAATTTGGTGGATTCATTTTTCACTTAATAGATAAAACCATTAAAAGAAAAGTTGCCGCTTCAGGTTATATTCCAGAAGTTAAGGTTTGATTATAAGAAAAAGGATAGCTTATTGTACAGAGCCAAATCATAATGTTTCTTTACTATTCAATAGGAAAAGAAATTCTGTTTTCTTAATGATTTGTTTCTTTCCTCTACCCCTAAAGATACCCATCCTAGAAATAAAATTGAAGATCTTACCGGTTCTTGGAGTAGTAGGTGGAGCAATATTTTCCTGTTCAAATTATTTCCATGTTATCCTCCATGGTGGTGTTGGCAAGAATGGATCCACTATAGCAGTAAGACAGTAATTTCATCATCATTCAGTATTAATTTTTTGATAAACTTTCTTACCACCCAGCTACAGAGATGCTAAAAATATGACAAAGTTCAAGAAGGAGGAAGGAGACTAAATATCGTAATTCTCTTTAAGCACATAATACAAAAGCATTTTTAAAACAATTTAAACTGATTTTAAGGCATTTTTTCTCCTTCTACAGCCTTTCTCCAAGTAGACTTTTCTGACATTCCATTTAATCACCTGCTGTTTCATTACTATACATAATTAAGAGTTGCCATTTGTTTTCTTGCTTTTTTGTGCCTTGCACTAGTAGGGGAGAAGAGGAGGAAGAGGGAATGAATTCCTAACTATGTCAGGAAAGCCGCCAAATGTCATGGTTTCACATATGGGTTAATTTATTACTCATGAAGTAAGTTTATTGAAATTCACTGAAATGTATTTTTTAAACTATTCTAATATTTATAAGGTAAATTTTTAACCTCAGTTCTTGAGTGGGTGTACCTTGTATTTGTATTCTTATGCTTTGCTCTTACTATAATTATTTTGTATTTACTAATATTTGTTTCCTAAAACATCTTCAGTATGAAGGAGTCAGAAAGGAATTCTGCCCAGTTTTTAAAAAAATAACATAATATCTATGTTTTTAAAAAAACATATTGTCATCTTCAAGGTAGTAGAACATAAGATAAGTGCTTATTCCAGTGTTGCTATCGTCTATCAAAATGTTGTTGGAATTGCCTTTACACTATAGCTCATTTTCTTTAATTTCTTCAGTGCTGTAGTTAAAAATTTTTGTCCTTTAAGGGTGGATTTGATTTTGAGAAAAGTCTAAGTCATTTGGAGCCAGGTCTAATAATTATGAGGAGTAGACATGAAATACAGCATTTTTAGTTAAAAAAAAATCTTACTCTCTTAAATGACGTATAGATTGGCTTTCAAGACAATTTCAAAGGAATCTACATAATTCATGAATTATCAATCATTATGAATATATTTTATATACATAATACAAAAGCAAAGTATAAAATTCACTTATATACATAAGTTCTGATATATTTGGAAAAATTAATTTGTTGTGTTTTGATGTGTTTTGTCAGATAACCTTAGAATTGTTTTAGAAGTGTCACAGTACTCTGCAGAAAGTTGCTTAAGAATACTTGTTGCTTGACAATGTATGGTAAAATAGAGCGCTACCTAGAACATGAGTTCCACTAAAGACAGTAAGATTTAGTGAGGATCAGTGTCCACTTTAGAGAATATTTTACTAAGAAATAATTAATCAACTATTTGAAGGAATACAAGAAATCAAGCACTATGTCTAAGAAGTAGTTGATTTCAACTCTTAAACCAATGGTTTTCCAATTTTAGCAGCAGATTTCCTTAAATAAAATTTACAGAATTGTAATATGGATTAAAAAGCACTATTTTAATAATCTTAATTTTTAAAACTTAATACTGTATAGTAGTTTTATTATGATACTATTTTATAGTATGTATAGTATTGTTGCTATAATTTTATCATAAGTTCTAATTTATAACATACAAACTTAGTAAAGAATAAGGCCGTTTTAATGGATACATTTAAATTGGTGGTTAAATATTTAGTAAGCCTTAATATCAAATTTATTTCACTACTTTGTTTAGAATAGCAGTGCTGCGAGAATCCTGATTGACGTAGATAAAAATGTAATGGATTGGATTGTACAGTGTTACATGAGAGGGCATTTGCAGTCTAAGTGCAGAAGGCAGGGGCAGGGGTGGGATGTTGGTGTAGAAAGAGACCAGGGTAGAATTAACCTCCTCCTAATCAGTAATTAAGATATTTTGTAAAAGTGGCACGTTCAGCTTTACTTCTATATCTGCACAGAACTATGTTAACTTGGCAACTGAAGTGTTGATAGCCTTCATCATGGTAAAATTTGGTATAAATTTGGTATAAATCACATTGTTATGTTTTAGTGGTTATTGGCTTAAAGTGTGTGTTCATATAAAATTGGAATCAAACATCTGCAGCACCATATTACCTCTGTGTAACGCTAAGTTTCTGTGAAAGTTTGAAAAGCACAGCTAAGGTCTGTATACTCCTTTAAGCCATACAGTACATTAAACTCTTCTTTGGGTCTTTAGCTCCTAACACAAAACAGATGCTTAGAAAATATTTGTATTGTAATGAATGCCTTATTAAAATATGGTGCTGATTTTCTGCTTTATCTGTTAGGGCACCAGTGTCTTGTCACCTGGACTCCACATAGGAATAATTATTATACTGGCAATAATGATCTATAAAAAATCAGCAACTAATTTGTTTGAAAAGCATCCTTGTCTTTATACCCTAATGTTTGGATGTGTCTTTGCCAAAGTCGCACAAAAATTAGTGGTAAGAAATTCTTTTAATTTATGATTCATGGTATAGTGTACTTGTTCCTCAGATGCAAAGCTGGAAACTATTTCATACACTGAGTAGGTTTTTTGTGGTGTTATCATCACAATAAATAGTTAGCTATTTGTGCTCTAAGTAATACTGTGAATGAGTTAGTGTTGGATTCAGAAAAACAGATTCCTTACTGTATAGTACAGTAGGTTCTGCATACCTACTGTATAGTAGGTTCTTTTAATTATTTATTTAGCGATAATTATCAATTATAACCTTTTGATAGCAAGGAATTTAAATATTGGAAACTTTAATAAGCTACACAGTCATGAATTTGAGAAGTTTTAGATCCAGTATTCCCATATCAAATGCAAGATTAAATGGTCTCTTTATCTTATTTGTCTTAATAGTAAATTAAAGTTATAGTTAATTCTGTCCTGAAAATAAAAGCTAAAGCATTCAAAATTTAATAGTGAAATTATTTTATTTACTTTTTTATAGATAGCTCACATGACCAAAAGTGAACTGTATCTTCAGGACACTGTCTTTTTTGGCCCAGGTCTTTTATTTTTAGACCAGTACTTTAATAATTTTGTAGACGAATATATTGTTCTATGGATAGCAATGGTAAGTACTTTTTTTGCTATGATTTTTACTTATTTTTAACAAGTGTCAGATAATACTATGCTTAAGAGTCATTTCAGTGAGATATCTGGTAGCTTTGTTCTAATTTGTACAGTAAATGTTTCTGAACATTTAAAATTACTTCTTTAAAGCTTGCTTCATACTGTGTATGGAAATGGCCCACTTATCTGGAGATCAGGTTTCTAATAACCTACATCCTTAAAGACACAACTGTGTACCTTAAAAAAACAGTACAGAGATATCAAACATCACTTCATTGCCTGGCAAAGGAACAGACACTTAATAGTGTCTGACTTTTACTTAGTCAAGCTTGTTGGAATTATTCTGAGCTTATAGCAGATATCAGGCAAATTAGATGGAGCTGGTGTTAGCACTAGTACTAGTCCATCAAGAACTGTCAGCTAATAATGAAGAAGCAGAACAGACAGTACTACCAAGAACAGGATTCTGGGACCATTTCGTGCTAGAAATAAGCAGCCCTACATGTCTGTATAGCCCTTGAGGATAGTGCAAAATTTTTATTAATGATGACTCTTAAGCATATTAAATTAAATTCTCATTGATTGCATCCTGCTTAAGGAAGTGATGTGGATAATACATATACTAATTTCTATTCAAAATGATTATAAAATACAGAATTACGGTACTGAAGAGAAGCTTTAGCCATCTGAGAAAAAGAAAATCATTGTTGATAACATTTTAATCACGAAAGTGGATAAAGAAGGCATTATTAAATTTTTTTATTTTATTGAGACATTCTCTTTATGATTGGTCTTCAATTAATTGTGATTTTGGAAAATTTTGCTATATTTTTCCCTACCTCCGGACCTCACTGGCCTTCCCCAAACTGTTAGTAATATACAAACACATATTAAAGTGCACTAAAAGAGACGTTGCAGTAAACCTTTTGATAATTTGAATAATCTCACACTGTTTGTTAGATATAGGCATTTAATAAAGCTATATCTGTTCTGTGCATGGACTGGAATACATCTGATCATTCTTTATACTGGTTCTATAGTATACTTTTTTCCAGAGTAAATTAATAACTTATCCATTCAAAAGTCTTCCATTCTTCAAGTAGTGGCGAATATAAATCTTGATCCTTGAAAGTTTCTCAGGCAGTATTCTAAAAAGTGTTTGAAAATCAGAATAACTTCCTTTAATTTGCTATCCACTGTAAATTTATTAGGGCTCCAAAACAATCTAAATTTAAGAAATAAAGGGTGATTATTCAGAATATCTGAATATTCAATGTAGGACTTCTTTTAGTGAACTTAAGTATTACAAATAGAATTAACATAGTCTCAGGTATTAAAAATCCAAGCACCCAATTTGTAATGAGTGAGTTGGTCTGGTTTTACATCAGTGGTAGAAATTATGGTAAAAGAATGAAATTCAATTTTTCTTTAAAAACACTTTGTGGACCACAATTAAAAACAAAGAAGCCATTATGTGGACTAAACAAAACATATTAGGTCCTTTGGCATCCTTAGGGAAAGGGTTCTTGCATCAGAGGTCAGATGGAATTTTTCAAGTTAATGATACTGGAGATTTTCCCTTCATGGGTGAGAATTCCCTCTCCACCACCCACAGAGCTGTGAGGCTCCTTTTTCTGAAAGGAAACATTTGTCCCTGGTCTCTGGGAAAGTTTTTAAGTAGTGTGTCTTCCTTCTTAACTTTGTAAAGAACACAAAATTTTGTATATGCCTCCTCTAAACTATGGTGTCTCTTCCAGGCCTTTACTTTCTTACAACTACTCTCAAAGGAGTAAGGAATAAGAAAAGTATGTGATATAATGATTTCATTATAGTCCATTGTAGTAGAAAGTTTGTGACTTTGTTGCCCAGCAGATGAGTTAAAGAATGTAGAGTCAGAAGACTTGAGTTCTGTTGTTTTCCAGCTTTTGTATTTTAGTCTAGGCCTTTTACCACTCTGAGCCTCAATTTCTATAATTGTGAAATACCTTTCATATTCCAGAGGATTACAGTGAGGTCCAAATATGAACTATGAAATGTAATATTTTTGGTAAAGAATTTTTGGTTAAGGTTTGAGATTGGGGTTTGAGGGACAGAAAAATAGCTGCTGCTTCAGAAAAGATAGGCCATAATCCATCTTATATTTTCTTTTTTGCTTCTAAAGGTCATTTCTTCATTTGATATGATGAGGTACTTTAGTGCTTTGTGCCTGCAGATTTCAAGACACCTTCATTTAAATATCTTCAAGACTTCATCTCATCAAGCACCTGAACAGGTTCACGAGCATATTGACTAATTGCCCAAGGAAAAGAGGAGAAGCAGTTAGGGGAACCTATGAGTGAAGGAAATTCCCCCTTTGCAGGAGGCTAGTATACTATCAAATAAGGTTGCATTTTAATATAAAACATTAAGACCTGTAGATTGCATTATGTCTGTTTCAGTTGTGAAGCCCTCATTGTGTATCAGCATTTTGGATCACAGGTATTATCAGAGTAATACAACCTATAAATTAGAAACAAAACCAAAGAAAGAAATTTCATTTTTATAAGGATAAAAAAGTGAATCATTGTAGTTCTAAAGAGCAATCTCTTTGTCTCAGAAATCCTTGAGACACATGGGTTTTTCACTGTCGAAGGATTATATTAAAATTCAGGACTTAGAGGATTTTAGCCATCTTGAGAGTGATGCTTACTTTGACTGCTAAAAATTGGGAAGTGAGTTCATATTTCAAAAGTGCATGGATTGTAATACTGTAATTATTGAGTCAAATAATGTTATAAGTATTTTTATTAGCCATTTTCAAAAGAGGTATGTTAATTACTATTGTATAAAAGGAAATACTTGCTTTAGTATACCAACTAGAATTTAAAAGAGCTACTGGAATTTTCTATAATTTGTATTTAGTAAAAGGAATTTATCTTACCAGTTCAGAAAAGCAAATCAATCTTTACAGTGAGGGTCACTTGTTCTTAAATATTCTGAGTTAAACTTCATTGTCACAAAAAAGTGGATATTAAACAGTCCCTCTTGTGAAAAATAAAACAGTAGCTAAAGCACAGTTGACATAAGGAAATAACTAATTTATGAAAGCATGGAAAAAATATCTTCCCTTTGGAGTATCAGCCAAAGTTACTTCAAGTTCACTTTGACTCATTTGAGATAAAAAGATAAACAGATAAAATAAGTATCTGTTATTCAACCACTAAGTACTTTATGTACTGATTCTTATCTTTCTACTCTCACTTGAAAGTATTTATATTGGTCATTATGAATAATAGAACTATCACAAGAATCTTCGGTGATCTAAATCTTCAGACTCCCATATTATACTGTTTATAATTTTATCCAGTTCTGCAGACCATAAGCTACATGATGAAATAATTTAAAAAAAGAGTAACGAACATGTACTATATCGTAAGAAAAAGGCATATTGGAAAGATCAAAAGTTGATATTCCTTAAAAGGAAAAAATATACTTATGTAAATTTAGTACACAGAAAATACTCCGGAATACTTATTTAGCCTCTGAAACAATTGGTAAATTCAAATAAGGACCTTCTTAATTTGAATAGTACTTAAGATTTATATTTCAACATGTACTTTGGCTTAAAAGGGAAATCTTTTACAAAATGCAGAAATTTAGGAAGTGAACAGTCCCCTTAAATGTCAGATATTTAATAGTGAAAGATTAATTTCTTCCTGTATAAGTTATCAAAGTTAGAGAACTGGTATGGATTCATTTTTGAAAACTTGGGAAACCTAAAACTAAGATAAGGGTCGGTTATGGGGCAAAAATTAGAATTTAAAATAACAAAAAACAGGAGAAAATCACCCCCCTCTCATTCTATTGGGCATATTTTTTGTTTTGAATGGTTCAGTGAAAGCAGATTCCCCAAAAAATAGTAATGTAACTCCTAAATTTCAAACTTTGTCAAACAAACGCTGAAACAGTTTTAGTATTAAATCAAGTATTTCATGTTTTTCTGTGCTTAAAAATGTACAGTTTAAAAGACAAGGTATAAGCATTAACTGTTCAAGTTTGGAAATGAATGTAAAAATGTCCATATATTTACTGAATATTAAAACTGAAAACAAAACATTCTAAGAAATTTATACTTAAAGACAGATGTGAAGTGCTTAAACCCTAAGTAATTAAGTATGTTAGTACTATGCTCTTAATCATTACTAAGGATATGTGGCATTTAATTGTGGACCAAGCCCAATTAAATGGCATTTTGGTATCTTTGTGGAAATGGCATTCACAAATCCATGTCTTAAAACTGATACTTATATATCTTGTTCAGTTGTGTTAGTGGTTTTTAGCAGTTTAATTTATTCCAGAACAAAAACTTAAGTTGCTTTTAATAAATTTTATTAGTCAATAGAATAGATTTTCTTTTGAAATCTTTTCATTAGAATAGGCTGTGTAACTTAATGAATATGTACAAAAGGATGTATATATAACATAGATTTTATGTTTTTTTCTGAAAGAAAAACAACATTAGTAATCTATACTTGTGCTTTTTGAAGTGAAACAAACACACTGAAGCCAAAACCTGAAATTAAATAATCTTTATTGCTAAAAGTTAATTGACAAGTATTAGAGAGAAAAATTCACTATTAATATTAAAGAGCTGAAAGCTTGGTGGTACATATAATTTAGAAATTGCTGCTACTCACATAACTTCGTATTTTATTTGGAGGTTAACAAAAACAAGGGCCTGCACTTAAGCTAACGATACACAAATGTAATGTTTTAAACTAGAATTTAAACCACTCTAAAGACTTACATGTCTCTTAGCTAATGTTATAATTGTATCATATTACTTAGGTTCAAGTTCTTCCTTCAAAGAGTCATCAGAATAACATGGATTGAAGAGACTTTCGAACGCTTGCCATCTCTTGCTGCTGCTGTTACATGAAAGGAGATATTAAACATTTAATTTTTAGTTAAGTGTTATACATATTTCAGCAAATAAAATATTTCAGTGCTTACATTACTCCTTATTTTTTTAATTTTAAATAACTTACAGTTTCCATCATAATTTTTTTTTGCAACATAGCCATTTCTTTTCTAAGTTCATTTTGTGCACCAGTAAGTAGATTATCATGATTCTTCTCCAAGTCTTCCATACTCTAAAACAAAAGGCTAGTTCAGTTTCAAACCACTACCACTTTTCATCTCAGGTTCAAAACTTATAAAATTAATTTTCAAAAGTAGAAACTTTTTAATAACTTTAATATTCAAATAGTACACATTATTTATTTCAAATAAAAATTTCTAAGTAATACATGAAAACCAAAATGTCCACTGAAAGAATAAAAAATGTCAGACATGAATCAAGTATTATTAAAGGAGGTATGATAGTAATGTACCTTCTCATTGGAAGAAGCACATAAACAAAAATAAGACAAAATTTTATAATAGGAATAGAAACACAAATTGCTGTAGCTATGTAGTATAAAATGGTGACTAATTCCAATTTAGTTGACAAAAGACTAAGATTTCAATAGGTAAGGAAAAAGTTAAAAATATTCAAGGATTATAGCATAAGCAAAAGCATGAAAGTGCAGAGTGAGTGAGTTCAGAGAAGTCAGTTATATCGAACATTTGGAATAATGGATGTATGTAGTAACTGAAGCATAAAGAGGATCATGTTATGGGTCTGGGTGGATCCTGAATACCTGAAAATTTAGAATATAAAGCTACTGAGTTTTTCAGGAGGGAAGAGATAATGTTTTAGGAAGATAATATGGCAGATCCATGAAGGGTGTGTTGGAGAATACAGAAATCAGTAAAGTGTTTTAATAGTATAAGCAAAGAATGATGAGTTTCTGAAATAGGAGAAGTAGCAGTGGATGTGAAGAATAAGGGAGATGGAGGAGTCAAATATAACACCAAAATTTCTACACAAAGCGGTAACATTTAGTGATAGCATTTAGCACTTTAGATTGAAAACAATGAATTCAAAATGGAAAATAGTAAGCAAATGCTTTTCCCTTAAACTTAGAAAAAAATTATCTTCTACTTACACGTATAAATTATAAGAATGTATTATGTTACCAAATACAACAAACCTTTATGAATTGCTCATATAGTTGTTTAATTGTTTTCAGTCTCTGGCTCTGAACAATTCTAGATTGTTGAAAAACTTTTTGTTGTTGTCGAAACATATTCTACAAATGTAAAAGAAAGAAATTTGGGTAAAATTTAGCAAAAAGTAATTTGACATTAAACTTAAAAGAAACAGTTTTTACATCAATATTTTTAAGATTTTGTTTTAACAACTATTATGACTGAGTTTAGATAATTTGTGTTCACCACTTACATACAACAATAATATAATCCTACCAGTCATTGAACAGGGTATCTCAGCAGTACTCAAAACATGTCTTAATTCTTGGTGCTTTCAACATCAACACAGGTGATCCTTCCAGTAATGCTGGTCTTTCAGTTTCTTGGCCTATTTGCCACCAATGACTACCCTACTTTAGCCATCCACTTATATACTCATACCCTAGATTTTGTCATTATCAATAACACTAAACTCTACATTATATTAATAATAGCAAACTTCATATTAACAATCTGTTAGCTAGGAAGCAGGAAGCAAAGACCAACAGCTTTTATGAGTATGGTATGTGCCTATACTTCTGGTTGACCATTCAGCAGGATCAGACATAGCCAGCAATGGGTGATGGAACCTGGCTAAATTCCATGGATGTACCATTAGGCTAGGTTCTCAACTCCTACTTGACACTTGGTTATAATAGATTAATCATAAAGCTATAGAGCTAAGCATAATACTAACAGCTAGTTTTTCTTCTTGTTCCTCAGCTTTCTGCACATCTATATCCCACTGCTGGAACAAAGTCAGAAACTGCTGAGAATATTCTTGGTTAAGCTTCTGCCTGTAAAACATTATAATGAATATTGTCATATTTCATATAAATATGGAAAAAAACTTTCAGAACAAAATTGATTTGACATAATTTATACTATAATAAATGAAGGAAAATTTTAGATGTGAAACCAAGAAGTAAAATTATGATTTATGCTGATTCCAGAAGTATTTTTTTTCCTAACTAGCCAACAGAAAAGCCTTCTCATGTGCTTTAGCTGCTGAAAACTGAGGAAGTTTTATTGTATATATAAATTTTAGAGAAAAGTCCATTTTATCTCCAGGCAATTTATTTTTCATTTTCTCCTATTGAATATAGGCTATAATAAGATAGATTTCAATGAAGTTATTATATTTATCATATAAGATTTCCAAATAGAAATATTTCACACAATTTTCCCCCATTTTGGTACAACAGTGATTTTGTACAAAAGAATAGTTAATTCAGCTAAAAAATACAAATTACATATAATACATAACTGTTTAACAATGTAGAAAAAGAACAGTTAACTGTCATAAAACTAATGGTTTATATGACATTTACTTTTTATTCAGCTAGTGTATTTCTAAAATTAGTTTTGCCTTTATAGTAAAAAAAAAAACACAAAACTCAGTTGTTATTTAAAAGGAGGAAAAGTTAATCTTTACTGATTTCTAGAAAATATATCTCAGGTCTATGAAAGAATTAGGTTATAGGACTAAAGGACTGAGAGGAAAATCAAGCCAAATACATTTTTTACTAGAGACCCCAGTAAATGGAAGATGATAGTACTTTTCATAATTTGCAGCAATGAATACTATGAAATGATATAAATGTGGTGGTGAAAAAACCCAACAACCTTACCTTTGCTCTTGTTGGGTTTTCCAAACATTTTCAATTTTCTGGTTACTGGTTTTGAGAGAAGCCTTGGTATACATTTCTAGTTTTTTTCTCTTGGCAAGAAGAGCCTTGTTAATATCAGCTATATTGAAAATAAATACTCATTAAATTTGAAGTTGAGTAAAATTTTATTCCTACATATTCAAATATGGATAAAGCTGGTTCAACAGTTTGGGAGAGATATTTAAAATTAAATTTTAAAACATGCATAATATCAAAAAAAATTATTTGCTCGCTTTTTTTCTGAAAAAACTTTCAGTTATTGTTATCCTAATTCTGATTTTTCCTAACGAGGTATTTTTTTAATTTAGAGATGATTAAAAAGAGCTAATAAATGAAAAGAGTCTCAAGGACAGACTTTAATTTCTTCATGAGAAAACACCAATAAAGGCTAAATTTTTTTTGATTTATAAAATACTCTCCAACTGAAAGAATAAATTTAGATGAATTATTATAGGAAATACATAAAACTATTTTTAAAAAAGAATCCAAAAAGTATAAAAATAAAGAATAAGAAGATGTTTTAAAAATACAGTCAGTGATACTTTAAAATATATTTTTACTAAAAGAGACAGACAAACATAGAAAAATCTTAAGTATGTAGATAAATTCACTCAAGAACCCTTTTAAATACTTTTGTGGAGCTTTCTATAGGACATTTTTACCCATAAGTACTGCATTTCATAAAATTTTTAATACTTCAGATAATGCTTTGCTAAACACATACATAAGGGTCTACCATCAATAGTTATTTTTTCAGTAATGAAGTGACCTACACTATTATATAAATATTATATTTCCAATGTCCATCTGTAATAATAAATTTATAATACAGATTACAAAACAAGCATTTTGCCACTACCAAATAGTGCAAAGCTTTCAGAAAGACTTGGATTTTATGAATAATCCATAGAGAAGAGCCAAATATTGACTCTTTAATAATATTATCCCTTAACACAGTTAATATAACTGATAATTTGACATACAATTTAAAATTTATGAACTTTGATTGTACATCTTACTAGCAAAGTTGTCTGTAATTCTCTGTTACATAGTTTAACAATGTAAAACTAACAGTTATTTTAAAGGCTTCAATTTATACTGCCTCTCCTAAAGAAAAGAACACAAGAATGTCATAGAAAATAACTAAATTGTGAAAATGAAAAACTGACATATACAGATAGGTGTGTGTTTGCATCACTTACTCCATGAAAGTCCATACAAAGAAGGATAGACACTTCCCATCCATTTTTTGTTCTAAAATTCCACAGTCCATTAAACTCATATAAAATAAAAGAACCATTCTTACCTCACCATTCTTAGTACCATTCTCACTCTTCATATCAACGATTGGAAAAGGCTAGTAAGGAAATCTATGAAGATGAATCACATATACTTGTGCAAAATCTTACGTGAACAAAGCAGTAAACAGTTTTATAGTCCACTAATTATCATTTCCTACTATACAAGTTATATGGCTTAAAACAATTTTTAATACAAATATCTTCTAAAACATACCTCCAAATTTTTCCAGCATATTTTGTACTTCACCACTGTGAAAAGATTACATTAAAAAGCTTTTAATTAAAGATCCATAAAATAGCATGCTCATTTTGGAAGAAATCTCACATACCCAGTATTTTATGTACAATACTCGTTAGATAACCAAATAGACTTTTCTTAAAGTACTTTATCTTACAGGTGACCATTGTTGGAGTATATTACCCCATATCTTCAACTACTCCCGCAGAAGTCCTTTTCTTCCCATGCTTGTCAAGTACCAGAGTCTTCCCTGCATTGACAATAAAAAATATACATATATATTTGAAATTAGGTATGCTATTTTGGTAATTTTAATAGAATAATAATATCTTAATTTTGAGGTCTTTTAGGCTTTCTGCCAAGATAAGTTTTTAAAGCAGACATATAAATGCAATACTTTCTCTGCAGGTTAGATGGAATTAAATGAGGATCCAGGACCATTTTAAGAGAACAGTTTTGCAAGTCTTCCTGTGTTAATGTCATAATAAGCCATGTACTATTTATCAGACATTTTGGGAATAATGACTGCAAAGGCTAGAGATGCTATATAAGCTTCTCTAACTCCAAATGAGAAACATGAAGTACACGAAAAATACTTTACAAATAAAGCTTTATTATAGTTTACGATGTAGTGCGTTCAAAACAAACGAATTGCAGGACATGGTCACTGCCCAACAACATTAGATATATGGTACCTTCAGTAGCCTCCTCTTCTGAACCACTCAGATCTTTTTTATCTTCTTTCTCAAAGTCATAGGCTTTTGCAACCTGATCTTCCATGGATGTCTTCCCAGATTTCCCGGTATGTTTTCTTCCGGAAGGAACCATTTTTGGATGTTTTCTGATTTTTAAAAAATAGATCAAACATTATGAATCCAAAGACACCACTTAAATAAATAGGCAAATTCCAAAATTAGAGATACCAATAAAGACGGTCTTAGTTGAGTAACACTTTAAGAGTCTCCTCTTTTGTTTTGTTGGATCAAAAGTAAACAGAAGAAAATGCCCCTGATTCTGGGGGTACAGTGGTGGAGAGTCTGCCTCTGAGGACCCGGGGGGCGGGGCGGGGGGCGGGAGGTAGCGGAGTTTTAGCCCCGCCTCAGCCAGATTCCGGCTACACTCGGGCAAATTTAGTTTTTGCATTTCAGACCGAAAGTGAAGTCGTAGTTCCTGACAGGATCGATTACGAGCCCGCCCAAAAGAAGTCGACAGCAACAGAAATATAAAAATAAAAAAGCAACAACAAAGTAAATGTTCTGCGTTCTGTGCCGCGGAAAAAGACGTTGAGTAAGATTTCCACCACACAGGCCTCGAAGGCCAATAAAGGGGAGCCCTGGGTTCACTGGAATGGTTTCTGTGGCTTGGGGCGCACAAACGAGGGCCCACCCTCTTCCCTGCTGTCACCTATCCACCCGCCCTGGCGTCGCGTCGTCAGAACCACCACAGCCCGCACCTTTCCGCCCGCCCCTCACCCGCTCACAGCCCTGCCCGCAGGGAGCTTCACTGCCCTCAAATTCCTGTCAGAATCCCCAGGTAGAGTCTGTCGGGAAGATTCACCTCACGGGTCAAGAGTAGCCCCGGCTCAGACTCCCGCGCTGGACAAACGCTCCCCTCCTCACGGCTGAAAAACACCCCAAAGGCCGAGGGCCACAGTTACAGTCCTCCGCACAGGCGTCCCCACTGCACCAGCCTCCCAGACCCCCGCACCTAACCTGACGCTTCCCCTTCGCTGCCGCGACGCTCCTCTGAGGAGATCAAAATTCGCGCGGGAAAAAAGCCTGCCTGGCCCCGCCCAGGAACGTCGCTGATTGGTTGGTTTTAAGGCGCATGCGTGCAGCAGCCCTGGGGCCCGCCCCACCGGGCAACAAGCCCGCGCGATGCTGACCCAGAGTGCCTTGCCGGCGGCAGTGAGTGGCTTATACACCTGAGGTCGGTTGCTTTCTTGTGTCTCTTCGTGATTCAAGGTTAAAATTGTTATGATATTTTAATAATAAAGTTGCAAAATAATATGTAATTTATGAAATATGAAGAACACACAACTTAATTTGTGAAGTAGAATTTTACCAGAACCCATTGAATCTCCTCAGAAAGTCTTTTCCATCCCATCCCCCACCCCATTACCTATTCAGGGATTTTTTTTTTAATTATCCTGAATTTTGTGTAAATCATTGGACCCTCTCATTTTCTAAGTTTTTTTCCCCGCACATACATGTGTCCTTAAACAACCCTGCTTAGTTTTGGATGTGTTTGGGGAGTACAAAAAGTTCTACCATATTCTATGCAGTGTTCTGCCACTCGCTTTTTAACATTATGTCACTAAAAGAATCTACATTATTACAGGTAGCCATAATTCTTTTATTTTCACTGCTGCATAATGTTACATTGTGCCTCTCTTCCAGTTTATTAATTGATTTTCTTGTCTGTGCACATGTGAGTTATTTTCAGATTACAGCTTATATAAACCATGCTACTGTGAATATTCTAATCTCTTGCTAAAGTTTTTACAGAGTATCTGGGTGTGAAGTTGCCCTGTTATAGGCTAGATGCTATTCCGTAATGCCAAGTTGGTTTCCAATTTATACTCCCACCAAATGAGTGAGTTCCCATTGTTCAATGTACTCATCACTTGGTATAGGCAGATTTCTTAATTTTGCCATTCTAGTAGATGTAAAATGATATTTCTTTGGGGACTTCTTTTATATTTCTCCTATCAATTTGTAAGATTAAGCTATTGCTATGCTTATTGGCCATTTGCATTTCCTTTTCCTTAAAATATCTGAGTTTCTCATTTTTAATTGGGTTATGTGTTTCTTATTGATTAATAGGCCTTTATATATACTAGATGTTAATATTTATAACTGGTTTTCTGTATCTTTTCAAAGAAATTTATCCTGAAGTCATAAAAATAGAAAGATTTCAGGTTTTATTTTTCATTTTTAAGTCTTTGGTCATCTAGAATTGATTTTTCTGCCTAGTGTCAGGTAGGATCCAATTACCGCCCACCCCCATCACCCACCAGTGCAGAAGCCAATTCATTGAATAGTGCATGTTAAAACAGCTATGTCATCTCTCAAGTTTCTGTATGTTCTTGACTCTGCTTCTCTAGCCTGTTCCACTATTCAGTTTGCTTATCGCTGTGCCAAAACAACAGTTTTCATCATTCTAACTTTGGCATCTACTAGGGCAAGTCTCACACCTTATTTTTTCTTCAGGAGTATCCTGTATATTCTTGGACTTTGCTTTTCAAGTAAATTTTAGAATTAGTTTTCTATTTAAAAAAAAAACTACTGTATTTTGATTGGAACTACACTAAATCTATAGATCAAGTTGGAGAGAACTGAGTCTTCCTATTCTTGAACATACCATATTTTCCATTTATTTAGAATTTTAAAAATATCATTCAATAAAGTTAAAAATTTTTCCCTATGTCGGGTTTGTACTTTTACTGGAATTATTCATAAATAACATATTTTGCCTCAATTTTGTTCTAATTGTTGCTGGTATATAAAAATCCAATTTACTTCTGATATGGATCTTTTTCTTATATCCAACAATTTGCTAAACACTCTTGTTACTTCTAATAACTTGTAGAGTCTGGACTCATACTGTATCATCTGTGAATAATAACATTTTTGTTTCTTTCTAATTCTTGGGCTTTTTTTTTTTTTTTTTTTTTTTTTTCATTTTCTGACTGCACTGACTGGAATCTTTAGCATGGAGATGCGTAGAAGCATCAATACTAGGTATTCTTCCTAATTTTAAAGGACGTGCTTCTAAAGTTTCTATTAACAATGGTGGTACAGAAACTGTGGCTTAAATCCATTTCACCTGCCTGCCTTCACTAAACAAGGTCATTTTAAGACTTTCACGTCCTCCAAACTTCGCTTAGCCTAAACAATAAGATGTTTGCCCAAGTTGTTTTCCGGGAACTTTGAGTCAGCTGTGTATAGTTCCACTGAGCTGAGTAA
Organism: Camelus bactrianus; assembly: GCF_048773025.1. NCBI lineage: Eukaryota > Metazoa > Chordata > Mammalia > Artiodactyla > Camelidae > Camelus > Camelus bactrianus. The sequence goes on along the minus strand of NC_133550.1, from coordinate 34,428,974 downwards.
GACTGGATAGAACCAACTGGGCAATGAGATTGTCTATTTGGTGAACTTTTGACATCAGAGGGCCAAAACCTCTACCCTCTGCAGAGGTCCTTAGCTGAGTTACACCTGCGCAGAACAGCCAATTACCACACCTTTCTCCAATTACTTTTCCCCACGCTCCCCACGCTCCATACGCTGCCTACGCCTCAGACCGCCCTGCTTCTTTATTGGCTATCCCATAAACACCCCAACGCTTTGCCTTCTGGGAAGTAGCCCTGAGGTTCGTCCTCTTGTTTCCTCGCTTGGCTGCCTTATGAAAAAGCGCTCTCTTTGCTGCAGACCTCAGCGTCTCGGCGTTTTGGCTTCCTGGGCATCAGGCAAAATGAACCTGGTTCCGTAACAAAACGGTATGTATGATTTTGGTAGTTGCCCTTTTTGAAAGCTTAACGTCTATTCTTAGTTTGTTAGGAGTTTTTTGTTTGCTTGTTTGTCATTTTGTTTTTTTAAATCATGAATGAGTGTTGCATTTTATTAAATTCTTTTTCTGTATCTATTGAAATGATCTTTTCTCATTAATTTGTTAATGTGGTGACTACAATGTATATAATTGCCTAAAGTTAAACCAAATCTACATTCCTGCATTCCTGTGATAAATCCAAGTTGATTACGATGTATTAATTTTTAAGTACATTGCTGTGTTTGGGTTGTTAGCATTTTGTGTCCGTTTTCATGACTGAGATTGGCTTGTAATTCTTCCTTTAATGTCCTTATCCAGTTTGTAATCAAGGCTGTATATGTGGCTTGCTCCCTCTTCAAGTCTCTGCTCAAATGTCCCACAGCAGAGCCATGGTGTGTTATTTCCTTATTGTAGTATTGGAGTCTGCTCAGGATTTGTTATTGCTCATAAGAGATATTGGCCGATTTTTGTCTGTTATGTTGCCGCCAATTATCAAATTTTGATAATCAAATTTTGATAATAATGCCATATTTGCTTTATAAAAAGAGTTTGGAAGTTTTTCCTCATTTTCTATGCTCTGAAACAACTTAAGTAGTATTGCGACTCCCTGGTTCTGAATGTTTGAAAATCCTTTGTTAAATTATGTGAACCTAGTAATGTCATGTGGAGTAAGTAGTTCTTGATAGTTTTATTTTTTATTTTCTTCTGTATAAATTGGTCTTTCTAAGGAATTTTCTATTTCATTTTAGTTTTACAAATTTACCTGAAAAGAGGTGTATAGTTTCCTTTGATTTTTAAAAAATTCTTCTGTTAATAGTCATTTCCCTCATGTCTGTCCCATCCTCCCTTCTCATTCCTTCCTCTCTTCCCATTTCTTCCTTCCTTCCCATTCCTAAGCATTTTTGTAACCAGGGTTTCTAGCTCAAGAACACCGTCAGTATAATGAAATGCAGTTTCTTTAAGCAATAATGGGGGAGAATAGGTTGTGTGTTGTTTCATTTAAGTTTCTGCAGGATCTTTTAATTTTCCCTCTAGTGCCCCTTAGAGCTATGAGAAAGGAAGACAGCCCTCCTTATCTGGTTCTCCACCAGAAGCAATGTCTCTTTAAGGCTACCACCACTCCTGGTCCTGCTTTCTTTCAAACCCAGCTAGTATTGTAAACTACCAAGTCCCTGGCCAGTGACGGTGTTTTGACTCTTACTATTAGACTTTGTCTTTCTGCTAGCCATTTTATCTGTGCTTCCTCTAGGTCTTCTGCTCCCCAGCCCTCTTTTTTGTAGTCTTAAGCTTCCCCTCCTACAGGCTTGTTTGCACTCTACCCACAGCCTTGCAGCAGCATGAGCCCTGTTGGAATTTGTTGTTTATTTCTCTACTAAAAGAAGTTCATTCTGTTTCCTGGTAATGCAGAAGGCATCAGTTATATGTGATTTTATTTTCACTTTTTGTTTATCTTATGATTCTTGAGGATGTATGAAGAGATTCAGATTCTGGGGGCCACCATTGACCTCCATGTGCCAAACTCTCCCCCAAATCTTTCCTTATTTTTAAAATATCACCAAAGATGTATCCATGCCATTAGTCTTTTTAAAAAAATCTGTATGTTATTGATTTTTTCCTATTAGTCTTAATTTTATATTTCATTAATTTCTGCTTTATTACCTCCTTACCTCTACTTTCTTTTATTTTTCTTTTTCTAACTTTTTTACATTAGACCCTTATATTGTTTGTTTTCAGCCTGTCTCCTTTCCAAGGTACTCGTTTAAGATGACGAATTTCCCTCTATGTAGCTGAACTCCTCAAGTTGTGATAGGCAATATTTTCATTACCATGCAGTTCCAAGTATTTTAAAAACTTCATTATGAGTTCTTCCTTGACTTGTGAGTTGCTTAATGTGTGTTTTTAGCCTTTCAAGTAAATTTGGTTTTTAAAATTTATCTTTGGGATATTCTAAGTGGATGATACCCCCTTAATCTGAATCACACCTATGATTTGAAATGTGTTAACCTAACACAAGGTCTTTCTTAAAAATATTCTATTTGTGCTTGATAAGAATGAATATGCTGTAATTTGGAGGTGCTGAGTTCTAGATATGTCCAAGATATATCAAGCTTTCTAATTGTGTCATTCAAATCTTTTATATCTTTGCTAATATCGTTGTCTCCTTGGTCTAGGAATAACTGAGGAGTGATTGGATATGTGTTAAAATCTGATAGGGGATTTATAAATTTTTCCTTATAGTGCTATAGGCTTGATTTTTGTATCTTGAAGCTATTTAATTAGGTGTATGCAAGTTTAGAATGTATACATCTTCTGTCAGTTGGACCTTTAATCATTATGTGGGGACCCTAATAATGCTTTTTGTATTAAAATTCTATTTTGTTTGATAGCAATAAAATTTCCCCACATTTCTTTAATATTTATCTATATCTTTTCCTATCTGTTTACTTTCAAACTTTCCATATCCTTTTATATTTCATGTGTATCCAATAGTGTATATATCTGGTTTTGTTTTATGATAAATATAATCTCTTTCAATTGGTAAGTAAGTTTAGTCCATTAACATTTACTGTGACTAACTCATACTTTTGGGCTTCTTCCTACCAAATTTACTTGGTGTTTTTTTTTTTTTCTCCTTAGGTTTTTTTTTTTTTTCCTTTTGTGCTTTGTGTTGAATGGAGTTTTTTGGTTTTGTTTTAATTTCACATTTTACTTTCCTCTACTGGCTTGGAAGTTACACACTAAATTTTTAGCTCTTGTGCTTTAACATTCACACAAAGTCTAATATTTTTTTAACATTTTTTATTGATTTATAATCATTTTACAATGTTGTATCAAATTCCAGTGTAGAGCACAATTTTTCAGTTATACATGAACATATATATATTCATTGTCACATTTTTTTCTCCGTGAGCTACCATAAGATCTTGTATATATTTCCCTGTATTATACAGTATAATCTTGTTTATCTATTCTACAATTTTGAAATCCCAGTCTATCCCTTCCCACCCTCCCCCCTCCTTGGCAACCACAAGTTTGTGTTCTATGTCTATGAGTCTATTTTTTGTATTTATGCTTTGTGTTTTTTCCACAAAGTCTAATATTAACCATTTCATTTTGAATACTTTTTCTCTGAACACTTTGAAACACTTTGATGCCACTCATCCCCTCCTGATTTATGTGCACTTGTTATCCACTTTTTTCTGGCTTTATTCCTAAAAGTTAGACACTATTATTATTGTGAATATTAATATATACAGACAGTTGATAATTTACTTATGTATTTGCCAATTTCTGTGCTCAGAAATTATTTCTTTTTGGATCTTAGGCCAAGATCCAAAAAGGAGTAATTTGGCATCCTTTTCCTTCTTCCTGAAATAACATCCCTTAAAATTTCTCTTGGTAGTAAGCTTTCATTTTTCACTTACCAGAAATTGTCCTTATTTTGCCTTTATCTTGAAAGATCATTTTCTGAGTTGAAAGTTATTTCTTATCAGCACTTCAAATATATGCCTCCATTGATGCTGTTGAGTCTGCTCATTGTTGCTTCATAGGCAATTTATCAAGTTGTAGTTCCTTTTTTTTGACTCTTTTTTTTTTTTTAATTGAAGTATAGTCAGTTTACAATCTTGTGTCAATTTCTGGTGTACAGCACCACGTTTCAGTCATACATGAGTATACATATATTCATTTTCATATTCTTTTTCACCGTAAGCTACTACAAGATATCGAATATAGTTCCCTGTGCTATACAGGATAAACTTGTTTATCTATTTTATATATACCAGCCAGTATCTGCAAATCTCAAACTCCCAATTTATCCCTTTCCACTCCCTTTCCCCCTGGTAACCATAAGTTTGTTTTCTATGTGTGTGAGTCTGTTTCTGTTTTGTAAATAAGTTCATTTGTCTTTCTTTCTTTTTTTCTTTTTTTTTTTTTAGATTCAAGTTGTAGTTCCTTTTAATAATGGTCTGAATATTCTGTCTGGCTACTTTGTTTCTGGTGTCCTATAGTTTCATTACAATATGTCTAGATGTGGATTCTTATTTGTCCCCTTTGGTTCTTCATAGATCCATAGATTCATTTGTTTCATAGAAACAAATTTTGTGGAAAATTCTTAACTATTCTTTCTTCATTCTTCTAGGACTCTATTAAATTTTATTAGATCTTATTCTGTCTATGATATCTGTTAACTCCTACCAGTTATCTATTGCTACATAATAAACCACCCTAAAACTTTGTGGCTAAAAAAACACCATTTTATTTGTTCAGAAGTTCATGGGTCATTGCTTTGGACTGAACTCCCCTATAACTCATATGACAGCAGTCATCTGACAGACCTGTGGGGGCTGGAGGATCTGATATGTCTTTGCTTACATATTTGGGAGTTTGCAGGCTGTTGGTTCAGGTGCTTCAGTTCTCCTCCATGCGGGCTCTCCAGGAGGCTAGCTCTGGCTCATTCACATTAAGGTTTCAGGGTTCCAACTGAAGCCAAAAAAGGGCAAGCTCCAAAGCGCAAACACTTTTCAAGCCTCTGTACGTGTTCCACGTGCCAAAGCTATTCAAATATCCAAGCCCAACTTTAAAGAGTAGAAACATACAGTGGAAGAATGCATGCTTAGCATGTAGGAGGTCCTGGGTTCAATCCCCAGTACCTCCATTAAAAAATATATAATTAAAGCTAATTACCTCCCCTCTAAACAAATTTTTTAATTGAAGAAAAAAAGAGTAAAGACATAAATTCTAGTAAATTGATGGGAGGAGCAGCATAGTCATGTGCAAAAGTTTGTGCATACAGGGACAGGAAGGATTATTGTGACCATCTTTGCAAATAAGCTATCACAAATCTCTTTCATATTTTGCACTTCCCTATATCTCTGCTGAGATGTAGGTATTTATATTTGGTTAAGTCACTATATGAAATGCAGCCAAATGCAATTCTGAATGATATAGAAGTGCATAACAAATTTATTTTTTTACCTAGTTTGCAATTAACTAGAATGGACTATTACTGCAACAAATAAAACCATGTATAATGACTCAAACAAAATTTTATTTCTCCTTTAACAGTACTGGGCAAGTGAACAGGTCCTCAGGGCAGTTTTCATCCATGTGGTCAGTCAGGGACCAAAGCTGATGGAAACTGCCATCTTCAACATGTGACTTCCAAGTTTGCCCTAGACATGGTCTCCATCACAGCCAGCTGGAAGGGAAGTTTTTATGGGCTAGGCTTGGAAGTGGCACACATCATTTCAGCTCACATTTTATTGGCTAGAAAGCAGCCACCTAGTCACACCTAACAGCAAGGAAGGCTTGCAAATGTTGCCCAGCTGAGGGCCCAGAAGAGAAGAACAAGGATTTAGGTGAGTAGCTAGCAATCACTTCTTCTACCAAAAGGAATTCCAAAATCTTAGAAGTTAAGTATAATATTATTCAAGGAGAAACTCATAAAAATGGTTTAAAATGTTACATAAAAATCTAGGACAAAATTAAATTTGGCTTTGACACTCATTAACTATGAGACCTTGGTCAAATGATTTGACTTCTTTAACCTCTGTTTCTTTCTTCACTAGCATAATAGACATAATAATAGTATTTACCTCATAGAATTGTGGATTTTAAAAAGTGAAATGATGCATAAAAACTCTTAGTAGGCATTCAGTAGCATATAGCAAGTACTCAATAGATATAAGCTATCAATATTGAGAATGTTATAATGGTACTTGTTGAGTCACTGGTAGACTATTGTCTGAATATCAAACATGATTGTCTACCAATGCCAGACATATTTAATAACATTAAAATTTTTCTAAAAATTAGAGTTAATATTTTACCAGCAAATGTATGTTTTCGGGTGGAAAATATAACAGTGTTTTCAAATATGAGTTACTTAGATTATATAAAACATCACAAGGCATTTGAGTCTTTCAGGAAGTATTTCCCAAAAAAGACCTAAGAAGTTGACAGCTATTCAATCAAAAGGAAAAGGACCCTGTGTTAGTCACTGTTCTCACAATCTTGAGGCCAGCCTTTCACATGTTGTCCTGTCCAGTTCTGCCTGTAATTGGCAAATTATATTGATTTTTGTTAAAAGTTTAGTGAATTGACACTTTGCACATCAAACAGAACAACTTCCCAGACATCCCTTTAACCAGGGAGCCCTTTCCTTCCAAGATCCCCTAGGAGAGCTTCATGGCAGTTGCCACTTCCCTCCCACACCACCTCTTACTTACTCACCTCCCCGCTACACCTCTAGTTTTCCTCTTTCCTATTACCCTAGATCTTCCCTTTTGGGTCACTTGGTCACTTTCTTCTGTAAACAATATAACTTTCATGCTTCTGTTGCATTCCCCCCCTGTAACTCCATTCTCCAAAACAAAGGAGCCTCCTTGGAAAGTTTGAAAAGGACAAATTATACGTAACTTAATATTTTTGCAATCACAGTTGAAAACAAAGCTTAATTTGGGAAATTCAACTTCCAAGCAGCCTTAATCTGAACCTCTTGGTCACTCCTGTTCATTCACTGAACACTATGGCATCTGACAATCTCCTCACGCTGGCTCCTGCCTTCATCCTTTGGCCTCTCAGTTCAAGGTCCTTGTCTAAAGTGACCTGCCCCTGCACTCCATGTAAAGCCCTCCAACTCCTATGGCTGCACCTGAAGATGCTCCGCCTTCTAAGTTCCTCCCTCAGAACAATTCCTCCTACCTTTCCAGCTCACTGAGTCTCCTCTGTTCCCACCATAACCATTTGCCAGACTCATCAGGACTTCCAGCCCATTAGCTTTTAACTTTTCCTCTCTTCTTGAGTCCCCCTCTTGTTGTCTTAGGCTCAAACCCTACCGTCGCACTCAGTCTCTTGCAAACGACAAACACACTTTCACTGTGTTTGTCTGGCAAAGTGTTATTCTCGCAAAGAGCCTCCTATCTTTCTCTGTGCCTACCCCAGCTCTGTTGCCGCTGAAGAAAAGCACCTAATGGGGCAAATGTGTAACACTGAAAATTTGAGTTCTAGCTTCAGTCAGGCCCCTAACATTGCCCCCAGTTCTCCCATTTCCCTGTAGTCAATTCATTCTCCAGGAAGTGTTTTCTATTCAACTTTCAACCCTGCCATCCCCACTTCATACTTAGTATTTGATCTTCCTGTTTTTTTCTGAGGTAATAGTTCAGACTGAAACCCCCAAAGCTTCTGCCATCAAAGTTACAACCTACCTTCATCTATTTCCATTCTTTGTTCCCCTGAGACTAACAGAGATGTCCCTCCTCCTGTGTTCTGAGTTCTAATGGCCTCTTGTCTTCCAAGAATCTTAGACTGTCCATTATTTTTCTTTCTCTGTTCTGTTCCCTCCCATTAACATTTACAAATATTCAAATCTCTCAACTTAAATTCCTGGGCCTTATTTCCCAATAAACTGCTGCTCCCCTCTCTTCCTCTTAGCAGCCAAAGTTCTAGGAAAAAAATATCTAAAATCAATGCCTCAATTTCCTCTCCTCCCATGTATGCTTTTTAAACCAATTTTGGCCCCTCCCACCTCTTCAAAACAGTGGTGGCTCTGAAGTGACCAGTGAGCTCCATATTGCTAAATCAGATGAACATTTTCTGGCCCTTACCTCACTCGACTCTCAGCAACAGTCAGACCTGTCAACCACTCTTTTTTCTTCCCTTACTCTGTCTTCCTTTGGCTTCCATAGCTACACCCTCTTATTATGGCAACTTCTCAGCACTTTGCTAGTTCTTCTTTCAATACTCCTTTAGATGTTAGAGTTCCCCAGGAATTTGTTTTACTCTTTTTCTTCCCCTCAGTTTGTACTTTCTCTAAATGTACACACACACACACACACACACACACACACACACACACACACACACATATGGCTTCAAATATCAGTTTTTCATGGCTTCAGATATCAGTTATTCAAACTGTGGTTCACGGGCCAGCCTGTATCAGGATCACTCGGAGAGGATGAAGCGGGTCATGTGGTGGAAAGGGGTGTTAAAATTCAGATTCCAAGGCCCCATCAAAGTCCTTCTAAATTAACTCTATGGGTAGAGACTGGGGATCTGCATTTTAAATAAATTCTCCAATGTCACATGACTATAGTTTGCAACCCTAATTTGACTTGTCACATTAACAAGGACAGCTCAACATCTCCACCTGCTGACTTATTAAAGCCATTGCCTTATTTTCTCAAATGTTAGGAAACTTAAAAATGTGAAGAAAAAAAAAAAAAAATAGGGAACAAAAAAGATGAAAGAATTATCTGCCCCATGAATAATCACAATTGGATTATGTCATCTTTTGACTTTCCTAGCTCCAAATGAGAACTCGTCTATATTTGGGTTATAAATTTTAATCTTTATCCAACTAAATAAAAACACAAGAATTGGAATGACTATTTCATCATACAGAGTCTCTTAAAATGGAAATAAGGGCATTTTATGGATTTTCAAAGTTAGCTTTCCTGGGGTTGGCTAATAAAAAGCATTCTCCTTTCCAATAAAAATTAAATATTGGGTCATCATAATTTGACCTAATACTTGCTGTTAAATTGTTGTAGTTATAAAAGTAAAATATTCTTTCTAAAACAAATTTTAGAAGATAAATAATTTATTAAGGAAATGAAAATCACTTATAATCTCTCTACCAAGAGACAATACACAATTTAAAATTGGAGGTATTATTTCCTTTCTTCTGTATATATATATATGTGTGTGTGTATATATGTATATATATATATGTATTTTCTGCCAAATAACTTAAAAAATTTGACTGTTGTATCTGTCTTAGTTTAGTACCAGTTCTGCATTTTTTTTTCCTGTTTTTAATCATGTATTTTACCTCTCTAAGATTTGACAAAGACTTTAGGATTTTATTGACTTTGATCCCACTTAAGAGACTGCCTAGTACAAGACTGCCTAATTCTTAGAAGATCACATTGGTTTGGTTTGGTTTTTTTTTTACAGCGTGGTAATTTGAATCTTTTTTTTTTTTAACATACAATTGATTTACAATGTTGTGTTAGTTACTGGCGTACAGCATAGTGATTCAGCTATACATATATTCTTTTTCATATTCGTTTTCATTATACGTTATTACAAGCTATTGAATATAGGTCCCTGAGCTATACAGTAGGACTTTTTTCTTGATCTGTTCTGTATATAGTAGCTTGTATCTGTGAATCCCAAACTCCCAATTTATCCTTCCCCCAGCCCTTTCCCCTTGATAATCATAAATTTGTTTTCTATGAAAAGATCATATTGTTAATACTGCTCCATATATATCATCACCCATTTACTCCTTGTAATTACCTGGATTCCTGACAAAATATTTTCTCATTTTTTTCTTTTTATTGTTGCAATTTTTTAAATTATTGAAATATAGATGATTTGCAATATTGTATTAGTTTCAGGTGTATAGCATAGTGATTCAGTATTTTTTTAGTATTCTGTTATAGGTTATTATAAAATAATGGGTATAATTCTGGTGCTACAGAGTATATCCTTGTTGCTTACCTATGTTATATATATTAGTTTGTATCTGTTATTCTTATACCCCTAATTTGTCTCTCCTCGCTTCCCTCTACCCCTTTGCTAACCACAAGTTTGTTTTCTATATCTGTGAGTCTGTTTGTTTTGCATATACATTCATTTGTATTTTATAGATTCCATATGTACATGATATCGCATAGTATTTGCCTTTCTGCCTTATTTCACTAAGTACAATATTCCACATTGCTGCAAATAGCGGTATTTCATTCTTTTTATGGATGAATAATATTCCATTGTATATACATATACCACATATTCTTTAACCAATCATCTGTTGATTTGCACTTGGGTTGCTTCCCTGTCTTGGTTATTGTAAATAGTGCTGCTATGAACATTGGAGTACATGTATCTGTTTGAATTACTTTTTTTTTGTTTTTTTCTGGGTATATGCCTAGGAGTGGGATTGCTGGATGATATGGTAGTTATATTTTTAGTGTTTTGAGGAACCTCCATACTGTTTTCCACAGGGACTGTGCCAGTGTACCTTCCCACCAACAGTGTATGAGGGTTCCCTTTCCTCCACATCCAACATTTGTTATTTTTAACATGATAGCTATTTCTGACAGGTGTGAAGTGATACCGTATTGTGGTTTTGATTTGCATTTCCCTGATGATTAGCGATGTTGAACATCTTTTCATGTGCCTGTTGGCCATTTATGTCTTCTGAGGAAAAATATGTATTCAGATTCCCCTCCTCTCCCTTTTTTATCCCTTAACAGAGGCACTGGGGATTGAACCCAGGACCTCATGCACACCGAGCATATGTTCCACCACTGAGCTATACACCCCAACCCCGAGTCTTCTAATTTTTTTATTGGATTGTTTTTTGTTTTTTTTTTTTTTGTTTTTTTTGTTTTTTTGCTGTTGGGTTGTATGAGCTGTTTCTATAGTTTGAATATTAACCCCTTATTGACCACATCATTTGCAAATATTTTCTCCCATTCCATAGGTTGTCTTTTCTATTTGTCAGTGGTTTCCTTGGCTATGCAGTAGCTTTTAAGTTTAATTAGGCCCCACTTGTTTGTTTTTGCTTTCATTTCTGTTGCCTTAGGAGACTGATCCAAGAAAATATTGTTGCAATTTATGTCAAAGACTGTTTCATCTATGTTTTCTTCTAGAAGTTTTATGGTTTCAGGTGTTACATTAGGATCTTTAAACCATTTAAGTTTATTTTTATATATGGTATAGAGGAATGTTCTAATCTCATCATTTTACATGCAGCTGTCCAGTTTTCCTAGCACCACTTGTTGAAGAGACTGTCTTTTCTCCATTGTATATTCTTGTCTCCTTTGTCATAGATTGACAGTAGATGTCTGCGTTTATTTCTTTTTTTTAAATTTTATTTTATTGAGTTATAGTCAGTTTACAATGTTGTATCAATTTCCAGTGTAGAACACAATTTTTCAGTTATACATGAACATACATATATTCATTGTCTCATCCTTTTTCACCGTGAGCTGCCACAAGATCTTGTATACATTTCTCTGTGCTATACAGTATAATCTTGTTTATCTATTCTATATATACCTGTCAGTATCTACAAATTTCGAACTCCCAGTCTATGCCTTCCCACCCCTCTCCCTGCTGGCAACCACAGGTTTGTATTCTATGTCTATGAGTCTGTTTGTTTTGTATTTATGTTCATTTGTCTTTTTCTTTCATTCTTTTTTTTTTTTTTTAGATTCCACATATGAATGATTGCATATGGTATTGTTCTTTGCCTTTCTGGCTTACTTCACTTAGAATGACATTCTCCAGGAACATCCATGTTGCTGCAAATGGCGTTACGTTGTCATTTTTATGACTGGATAGTATTCCATTGTATAAATATACCACTTCTTCTTTATCCAGTCATCTGTTGATGGACATTTAGGCTGTTTCCATATCTTGGCTATTGTAAATAGTGCTGCTATGAACATTGTATGTGCAGGTGTCATTTTGAAGTAGGCTTCCTTCTGGATATATGCCCAGGAGAGGGATTACTGGGTCATATGGTAAGTCTATTCCTACTCTTTTGAGGAATCTCCATACTGTTTTCCACAGTGGCTGCACTAAACTGCATTCCCACCAGCAGTGAAGGAGGGTTCCCTTTTCTCCACAGCCTCTCCAGCATTTATCATTTGTGGACATTTGAATGGTGGCCATTCTGACTGGTGTGAGGTGATACCTCATTGTAGTTTTGCATTTCTCTGGTAATTAGTGATATTGAGCATTTTTTCATGCCTTTTAATCATTTGTATTTCTTCATTGGAGAATTGCTTGTTTAGGTCTTCTGCCCATTTTTGGATTCGTTGTTTGTTTTATTCTTATTAAGTCGTATGAGCTGCTTATATATTCTGGAGATCAAGCCTTTGTCAGTTTCATCTTTTGCAAAAATTTTCTCCCATTCCTTAGGTTGTCATTTTGTTTTGGTTATGGTTTCCTTTGCTGTGCGAAAGCTTGTAGGTTTAACTAGGTCCCATTTGTTTATTCTTGCTTTTATTTCTATTGCTTGGGTAGACTGCCCTAGGAGAACATTTTTGAGATGTATGTCAGATAATATTTTGCCTATGCTTTCTTCTAGGGGGTTTATTGTATCTTGTCTTATGTTTAAGTCTTTGATCCACTTTGAGTTGATTTTTGTGTATGGTGTAAGGGAGTGTTGTAGCTTCATTGATTTACATGCTGCTGTCCAGTTTTCCCAACACCATTTGCTGAAGAGACTGTCTTTATTCCATTGTATGTTCTTTCCTCCTTTGTCAAAGATTAGTTGACCAAAATTTTATGGGTTCATTTCTGGGCTCTCTATTCTGTTCCATTGGTCTATATGTGTGTTTTTGTACCAATACCATGCTGTCTTGATTGCTGTAGCTCTGTAGTATTGTCTGAAGTCTGGGAGGGTTATTCCTCCAGCCTCTTTCTTTTTCTTCAGTAATGTTTTGGCAATTCTAGGTCTTTTGTGGTTCCATATAAATTTTATTATGATTTATTATAATTTTTATTATGATAAATTTTACTATGATTTGTTCTAGTTCTGTGAAATATGTCCTGGGTAATTTGATAGGGATTGCATTAAATCTGTAGATTGCCTTGAGTAATATGACCATTTTAACAATATTGATCCTTCCAGTCCAGGAGCATGAGATATCTTTTCATTTTTTAAAGTCTTCTTTAATTTCCTTAATCAGTGTTTTACAGTTCTCCGTGTATAAGTCTTTCACCTCCTTGGTTAGATTTATTCCTAGGTATTTTATTACTTTGGGTGCTATTTTAAAGGGGATTGTTTCTTTACTTTCTTTTTCTGTTGATTCATCATTATTGTAAAGAAATGCAACTGATTTTTGAACGTTAATCTTGTAACCTGCTACCTTGCTGAATTCTTTGATCAGCTCTAGTAGTTTTTGTGTGGACGTTTTAGGGTTTTCTATAACTTCTGTCTTTTTCTTGTCTGATGGCGATGTCTGATTGCTGTGGCTAGGGCTTCCAATAATGTGGGAAATAGAGGTGGTGAAAGTGGGCATCCTTGTCTTGTTCCTGAATTTAGCAGGAAGGCTTTCATCTTTTCACCATTGAGTATTATGTTGGCTGTGGGTTTGTCGTATACGGACTTCACTGTATTGAAGTAAGTTCCTTCTGTACCCACTTTGAGAGTTTTTAATGAATGGATGTTGATATTTGTCAAATGCTTTTTCTGCATCTGAGATGATCATGTGATTTTGTCTTTTGTTAATGGTGTATCACATCGATTTGCATATGTTGAAACATCCTTGTGACTCTGGAATAAATCCAACTTGATGGTGTATGATTCTTTTGCATATTGGTGGATTCCGTTTCCTAGTATTGTGGAGGATTTTTACATCTATATTCATCAGAGATGTTGGCTTTTTAATCTTTTTTTGTAGTATCTTTGTCGGGTTTTGATATTGGGGGTGATGGTGCCCTCATAAAATGAATTTGGATGTGTTCTCCCCTCCATTTTTTTTGTAATAGTTTGAGAAGGATAGGTATTAGTTCTCTTTTAAATGTTTGGCAGAATTCCCCTATGAAGCTGTCTGGTCCTGATTTTTGTTTGCTGGGAGTTTTTGTTTTTGTTTTATTACAGATTCAACTTCACTTTTAGTGATTGGTCTGTTCAAATTGTTTCTTCTTGACTCAGTCTTGGCAGGACGTATGTTTCTAGAAATTTGTTCATTTCTCCTAGGTTGTCCAATTTGTTGGCATATAAGTGTTTATAGTGTCATCTTATGCTTTTTTGTATCTGTATGATATTGGTTGTTGTTTCTCCTCTTTTGTTTCTTTATTTGGGTCCTCTCTTTTCTTGGTGAGCCTTGCTAAAGATTATCAATTTTATCTTTTCAAAAAACTACCTCTGGGTTTTGTTAATCTTCTCTTATTGATCTTTTGATCTCTATTTTATTTATTTCCTGCTGATCTTTCTCCCTTCTGCTGACTTTGGGCTTTGTTCTTTTTCTAATTTTTAATGTAGTGAGTTAGGTTGTTTATTTGAGATTTTTCTTGTTTCTTGAGGGAGGTCTGGAATGCTATGAACTTCCCTCTTAGAAATACTTTTGCTGGTGCTTGCTTTGGAAGCACATACACTAAAATTGGAATGATACAGAGAAGATTAGCATGGCCCCTGCAGAAGGATGGCATGCAAATTCGTGAAGTGTTCCATAATTTTTAAAGAAGAAATCAAGTGCTGTTGGCAGCTCGTTTTGGGAGGGAGGGAGGGAGGGAGAGAGAGAGAAAGAGAGAGAGAAAGAAAGAAAGAAAGATCTGCTGTATTGTACAGATTTTGAAAAGTTGTGTTTTCACTTTTTTTGCCTTGAGGTATTTTTCTTATTTCGTCTTTGATTTCATCATTAACCGATTGGTTTTTTTCTTTTTTACTAGCATGTGGTTTAGTTTGTTCTTTTTTCTTTTCTGTAATTGATTCCTACTTTCATACTGCTGTAATCAGAAAAAAATGCTTGATATAATTTCTATCCTTTTAAATCCGTTAGGCTTGTTTTGTGGCCTAGTATGTGATCTATCCTGGAGAACATTGCGTATGCACTTGTAAAAAATGTGTATTCTGCTTTTTTTGGATATAGTATCTTGTAGATATCAGTGAAGTCTAATTGGTCTATTGTATCATTTAAGACTTCTGTTGCCTTATTGATTTTTCTCTCTGGATTGTCTGTCCGTTGATGTCAGTGGGGTGTAAAGTCTCCTACTGTTTTGCTGCCAATTTCTCCCTTTGTTAGTATTTGCTTTATCTATCTAGGTGCTCCTGTATTGGGTGCATATATGTTAACAAGTATAATATCCTCTTCCTGTATTGATCCCTTTATCATTATATAATGCCCTTCTTTGTCCTTCATTATAGCTCTTGTTTTAAAGTTTAAAATTGTTTGATATGAATATTGCTACCCTCACTTTGTTGTCATTTCTACTTGCATGAAGTATTTTTTCCATCCACTCACTTTTAGTCTGTATGTCTTTTGCCGTGACCTGAGTCTTTTGTAGGAAGCATATTGAAAGGTCTTGTTTTTTTTATCCAATCAGCCACCCTATGTCTTTTGATTGGAGCATTTAATCCATTGACATTTAAAGTAATTATTAATAGGTATATACTTATTGCCATTTTATTCCTTGTTTTCCAGTTGTTTTTGGAGTTCTTCTGTATTCTTTTTGTTTCTTCCATTGTAGTTTGATGGTTATCTTTCGTAGTATGCTTGAGTTCCTTTCTTCCTGCTTTTTGTGAATCTGTTGTAGGTTTTTGATTTGTGGTTACCATAGGGTTCATATATGTTGACCCATAATTATATCTACTTGCTCTAAAATGATAATCATTTAAGTTCAAATACAGTTCTAAAAGATCTACATTTTTTACTCTCCCCCTCCACATTTTGTTTTTGATGTCATGTTTTTTTATCTTCATGCTCATCCTTTTACTGTTTATTATAGTTGCTTTTCAATTTTTAAAATTTAAATTTATGTACTGGCTTATTTAAGTGATCTTTAATTCTTATTATATATTTGCCTTTCCTATTGGGATTTACCCTTTCAGAGAACTTTCAACATTTAGAGTAGATTTGTATTGCTGGTTTCTTTTAAGTTTTGCTTATCTGAGAAATTCGTTATCTCTCATTCTATTCTAAATGATAATCTTGCTGGGTAAAGTATCCTAGGTTGCAGGATTTTCCCTTTTAGGACTTTAAATATATCATGTCACTCCCTTTGGGTCTGCAAAGTTTCTGCTGAGAGATCAGCTGAAAGTCTTATGGGGACTTCCTTGAAAATATGACTCTTTTTTTCTCTTGTTGCCTTTAGAATTCTCTTTATTTTTTGCCATTTTAATTATGTGTCTTAGTGTGGGTCTCTTTGGGTTCATCTTGTTTGGGACCCTCTGTGCTTCCTGTACCTTGGTATGTTTCCTTCTTTAGCTTTGGGAATTTTCAGGTATAATTTCTTCAAGTACATTTTCAATACCCTCTCTCTTCTCCTTCTGGAACCTTTATAAATGTGAATGTTGGCATGTGTTATATTATCTCATAGATCTTATGTTCCTTTAGTTTTTTGTTTGTTTGTTTGTTTTTGATCTGTCTGCTTTTCTGATTGATTTCCATTATTCAATCTTCCAGATCACTTACGTGTTCTTCTGTTACGGTAGTTGGCTACTCATTGCTTCTAGAGTGCTTTTTATCTCAGAAATTTATCTATTTTTGATTGAGTCTTAAGTTTCTAGTTCCTTGTTAAAATGGTTTGTGATCAGATCAATTCTCCTAATTCAGTTAGCATTTTTATAACCAACTTCTTGAATTCATTGTCTGGTAGATTCTCTGTGGCATTACTTTTCCAGGGGTTTTCTCTTGCTCTTTTAATTGAGAATAGTTCCTCTGCCTTTTCATTTTACTTAACTTTCTCTGTTTCTATGAATTTAGGTTAAACAGTTATCTGTTGTGGTCCTGAAGCATGTTTTTATGTGGGAGCATCCTTATGTAGACTGCATGTGCCCAGTGTCCTTGGTGTGAGGGCTGGATTTGATGTGGATGCAAGCCATATCTTTCCTCAGGGTGTACTGTCTACTATCACCTTGATAAGGGGTGTGGCTGGTGTTGGCAGGGCTAAAGCCTGCACAGAGTATGTCGCAGGACTTCCTGTCTGCTCAGTAGCTGGAGTGGGGTCTGCTCCCAAGTGGCTCAAGTGGATGCCCCGAGGGTCAGGCTTGAGCTGGCTCTGCTCCCTTTAAGTGTGTGTTTTTCCTTCTTCCCACACTAGGGCTTTGCTCAAAAGGAGAAGAGTGCTGAAGCAAGCAGGGCTCTACTCTGACACAACCCAAGGTTGCATCTTTTCCCATGTTGTGATAGTCCCAGATCTAATATAAGGTTGTGGCATGGAGTGGGCAGGGCCAGAGTATTCACTTAGCTGGGGCTCATGGTGTTGTGGTTGTGAGAATTGGAGAATCCAGGCTGCCCTCAGAAGTCTGAGCTAATTCTGTGACACTGTTTGAGTAAACACCAACAATGGCCTCTGCTACCCCACCTGGACCACATCCCAGGCCCCCAGGGCCACCTTTGCACCTAGATCAAGTGTTTTCCCAAGAACCAGCTGCCCTAGATCCAGTGCCAATCTGTGGTGTGGAGTGACCAGAGCCAGGGTGTTCATTGAGTTCAGATTGGGGGGCACATTAGGACAGCAGCTACTAGGGCAGACCTCTCTCCACCCTGTGTGAGGGCAAGCCAACACCCATGGACTTATGGAGTCTAAGCTGCTTCTCTCTTCTGTGTAGGATGTCCAGTCTGTGGCTCGACCCCACTCCCCAGGGCAAGAGTTCTTTTGCAATTTCGCCTCTCCTCTGAGTCCCCTCCCAGGGGCACAGGTCTCAACCTGATGCTTTTCTTCCTGTCCAGCCTATGTGGGAAGACTTCTTGCAGCCTTGGTGGACAGAAGTTATTCTGCAAGTTTCCAGTTAGTTTTCTGTGAGAATTGTTCCACACGTAGATGTATTTTTGATCTACATTTTCTTTTGGGAGAAGTGAGCTCCACATGCTCTTACTCCACCATCTTGATCCCCCTCCCTCACTTTCTTTAGTCAACAGTATTGTAGAACCTTGTCAAGGTTGTTTGAAAGCCTAAATGTTATATCCCTTATTTCCTGAGTCATAGTCTCAAAGGACTCAAGGTGATAATAGCCAGTCTTTTAGAAAATTTCTCAGTAGATGAACTATTGGTGATGGGCCTGGAGGTATGAATAGGAGTTTAACAGGTAAGAAGGAAAAGCCAGGTCGAACAGTAAGAACAGCATCTGCAAGGAAATAAAAGTACACAGCATGTTTGGAAAATGCAATGAGGCTGGCACAATTTGTGGCCAGGGTGAGACTGGCAGGGGAGGAAAGCAGAAGGAAGATCAGAAAGAGAAGTAGGGACCAGTTGTGGACCATAACAGCCATAACTGTGTACTGGTTCTGGAGCATTTATTATGGGGCAGGTATTGTACTGATTCTGTACATACATTTCTTTGAATCCCTTCAATAATGAGAAAATTATAAGGTTCACTGTATTCTAATCAACAGATTTGATTTTTCCAGTTTCTTTCAAATATGGCAGCTTGCCTTAAACTTGAGTAATTAATCCAGAAACCTGGTCTTCACATGCACTCAGTCTTTGTTCTATGAAGCTGGAGTGTTTCACCAGGATGCTGGTATTTCTGTCAGACCAGCATCCTTTCCCCCTTCTTTTTGATAAAAGTCTCCATCCCTTGGCCATAGAATCTAGACTGAGCCAGTTATGTAACTCATCTCCACCAGGGTTTTCTATATTGGAGCCAGAAAAGAAGCTTCCTCCTCACTGGGGGATGTGAGCCAGGACTTTCCACAACCCCACTGTGGGAAGAAAAGCTGACACGCAGAGAAGAGCAAGGATGGGTAGTGTTGAGCCATAGTCCTGGCAGGTATCTGTCTCCTGTACCTCCTTTTCCTTAAGCAGGTTGTTAGATTTGTGCATGTAGCACACAGAATGTGCTCAATAGGATGTAGCTGTTATCTGGGAAAGTGGGAAGGAGGAGCAATTAGCCTGATGAGGTCTCCTTCACCTCCCCCTTACTTCTGTCTCCAGGAAGTCTAGGATTTGCTTTAAAATACATCAACAAAGAAATACAGAGCAAACAAATGTGGCAAAATGTTGATAACTATTGATGGATCAGAAGGCATTATGCTAGACTGTCTAAATTTTTCTTAATTTCAATGAATCTTGCTTTCTTTTTAAAAAAAAACTTATCATGCAGTTTCTCTCTTTGATCCTACTGATTAGATATTTTCTGAGTGGACCTGGCTGATCATAAAGTATTGATCCTTCAGGGAATTAACTAATTTGGCTCACTAGCGTTTCGTCTGGGATTCTTAGGAGGTAGAACTGGCCTACAGTTTTCCTTTCTTGAGGTAACTGCATCAGGCTTTGGTGTGGAGTTGTGTTGATCTCAAGAGATGAATTGGATGTTTTCCTTCTCTTTTCTACACTCTGGAAGAATTTGTGGGCATTGGGGCTATTCCTTCCTTAAATGTTCTGATCTGAGCTGTTATTAAACTCTTGATCTGTTAGTCATTATTTGCATGCTTTTTGGTATATGTGGAAATAATTTTTAAAATAACCACTAAGAAAAAGTAGGCAGAAATATTTTTAATTAGAAAATGTGTCACTTCCTTAGCTAAAGGTAATGTAATAATTTCACCCTAAAGACTACACTGGAAACATCACCTCTGACCCGGATAACAAGCCTTTACACACACTTTCCTCTACGATCCTCACCACTGACATTTATCAGGCAGGACTATTTGCCAGGCACTGTACTAGGTATGTTATGTATGTCATTTCTTCCATCATCATCGGAAGCCTGTGAGGTAGACACCAGTATTGCCTCCCATGTTTTAGAAGAGAAAGCCGAATCTTGGCAAACAGTCTAGGAGCAAGCACTTGAACCCCCTAAGTCTGACTGCAGAGAGTGTGCTATTCACTTGCACGTGCCACTGTGTCCCGGGCAGGCAGCACAGCCTGCAGGGGACTGGAGAAGGAGACAATCTGGGCTCTGCCCCCTAACTGGTTGTGAGACCTTGGACAAGTCACATAATCTTCCTGGTCCTGGTTTTCTTGATGATAACACATAAGATGTGGGCTCTGAAACTCTGCCTGTGAAGCCTGGGAGTTCTGGAGGCGCTGCTCTGGGGTCAGGCAGAATGAGCAGCTTTCTTTCTGTTTTCCATACTGGCTGCCATCCAGAGGCTTTCACTTGAACTATTAGTTCTGAGGCTTTAAAAAAATCCTTGAAGACCATTTGACTACTCATCAACTTCTGAGGTTCCTTTGTTCTAATGATTCTATGAATATTCCATGATTCTATTCATCCTGTTATCTACTAAGCTCTAAATAAGGTGTTGATTATATTCACCTGACCACAGAAATCTGCATCACACCCAAATGTTCATTTCTCTAACTTTCCTAGAATATTCACTTTAAGAATGATACACAGAGAACCCCTAAATTTTTACCATATCAATCCCATTTAGAACTTATTTTCCCCATATAATGACATTCGCCAGTCTGTAATATTACCATCCCTTCTTTACACTGCTTTCCTCTTAATTTCACTTGTGTTCAGGATAGACCCTGGCATACTGTATATGCACTCAAGTGATTGCTGAATCTGAGTAACAATAAACTCACTCCTCAAAGGTTAAAAATCAAAGCATCAGATGAATTTTTTTTTATGAGACTTCAATTCTTGAAATACATAACTCTTACAGCACAAACACAGTATTTACAAGTTCTTTTTATAAAATATGTATGCTGTTTTGAAAGAATACTACTGTTAAGATCATGGTCTAAAATACTTGTCAGAGTTCAAAAAGGACTCATGGAATCTGGTCTCCAGAAATCCACATAAATAAAATATGGCTGAACATCAGGGCTTACCCACACATAAAAATACTAATTCTCTATTCCAGTGGTCAGCAAACGATCCCAAATCCAGCTGGTAGCCTGTTTTTGTACAGCTGCAAGTTAGATATGGTTTTGACATTTTTAAAGGACCGTTAAAAAACAAAAACTAAACAAAGAATATGCAACAGACACATGTGTCCTGCAAATATTTACTATGTGGCTTTTTACAGAAAATGTTTGCTGACCATGCGTTATATGAAACTGATAGAGACAGCTACTGGAATCCATTGATGAGTATTTAAAAAGACACCACTGTTATGTGCCAGTACCTTCAGCATTACTCACTTCTAAAATGAGGCACTTCTGTTTGAGTATGTACATCTCCAAAACATAATTACATCTGGCAAGTAGCTCTGCTACTATAACTCTAGCCCTTTGTCATTAGGCCTCCACATGAAATCACAATATTCTGAGGGGCTGAAGTAAACAAGGACAAAGTATCAAGCTGTCAGTCACTGAGCTCATCCGTAATGGTAAGTACTTAAGATCATTTAGACTCTTAAATGTTAATAAAATCGATAATTTAGATATTCCAAATGGGAAGTGATACTGCTGCATTATTTAAATAACATGTATAAAAGCACATCCCAATTCACTGTTTTCAAAAGCAAGGATCACTAGTTAACTCAGTAGCTACTTAAAAAACCCAAAAATGTAAAAATCACAGCAAAAAAGCTTTGGAATGCAAAAGACTGGGGACTCTTAGCAGTAGCACTCAAGCTGGCCTCGCCCTCATCTAGTTAGCTGCTGGGCTCCCATAGCAGCCACTGCTGTCTCTCATCAGTGAGCCTTTTCATTAAAAGGACAGACGGGTACATGAGCAAATGCTTTACAAGTGAAACCGCAGCTGCTCAACACACAAGTTTTTGGTGTATTGGTTCAGCAATTCCTGGTCAGTAGGCTCTGTTAAGTCCAGAAAACAAGTATTGGGTGTTTTTCCTTCTTCAGGCAGAGCTGGGTAAGCATCACATCGTGACGACATCTCTGCGATGCCGAGTTTTAAAATGCTCAGTAAATGCTGAGGTAGATTTTCAAATGAAGATCTTTTATACCCTGATTTGATCGGGACTGGCTTCTTTGTGTATCCTCCTTCTGGGAAATATCTTCCGCTTAAGTGCAATTAACTGAAGGATGAAAGACAGGAAATAAATTTGTCAACTTGGGGAATTAAAATTTAAACTTTCTGAGGGTCATATGACCTTAATCATTTCCAGTCCTATTTCTATACATAAAAACAGACAGCAGACAAGCCTCCGTATTTCCTCCCCTCAAAACAAAATCAACCACTAATTTTGTTTGGCTTTGTAGGGTCAGTATGTCTAGGTATGTGCCCACAAGTTATGTAAACCAATGAAGATTGAAATTATTTTGGTCCAAGTTTCATTTTTAAGACCTATTAAAAACTACAGATTTTTATATAGCAATTATCATGGATACTTACTTTCAAGATGTCTATTTTTCATGTTTCTACTGAAGGAGACTGACTATTCAACCAGTAAGATAATGTGTCTGGGTTTGAAAATGACTACATATGTAAGCTAGGATTTTATATATTTTTAAAAGAATTCTATTACCATTTTTTTCTATACTTAACCATAGCAACAATCACTAGGTTGAAATACAAAATTTCATTTGTAATTTAGTAGCTTAGAATGTGGATAAAAATTTCTGTTACAGTTTATTCACAACACATCTGAAATAGAGAATCTGACCACCGTTATGGGAGAGTTTCAACGAGAAAAATATGTTATGGTTTCAATTTCTACTCCTCCACCTCGAGTTGGAAGCAGGGCCTCGCCCAAGCATAAGCCACCACACTCTGGACGATGAGCTGGGATTCCAGGGCCGGGGAAGAGGCAGCAGGGCGGGTTTGTGAGCCTGGCAGAAGTTAAGGAATTTGATCGCAGTAGCTAAGGAGCAGGGTGCCAAACAGGAGAGGCGATTTATTCTTCCCTCCTTTCTCCTGCCTCTCTGCTTCCCTAGTCTCTGCTAGTAAAAAAAAATGACCCTCCTGTTTCCTTCCACTGCAGCCAGGGTCCCTCCTTGCTCACAGCGGACTCACAGGCTCCTCAGTGGACCTCTGTTCTAAAAGCAGCTACAGTCTTTTTAAGATTTTTTTTTCCCTAAGATTTTTACCTGCCAGGAACAACAGCAAGGTTTCTAGCCCCTGGGAAGTAGAAGAAGGTTTAAACTGCAGTTCTGCTTGCCCGCCAGACCTTTACTTCCTGGATTTCCTCCCATCTGCAGTAGGAAGCTCAGTTTTTAGGCCACCTCCGCCTCCTCCTCCATGTAAGTAAACTCAGTATAAGCTCCCTGTCGTGAGAGCCTCCACTTCAGTCACCTGGGTGGAGGCCAAGGCGGCAGTGGCCTGCCAGGCACACGTGAGGTCAGCCAGACACTGTTCTTTTCCTTCAGAGCGTTTCATACCCACTGCGGCCTAACAAGGATTCTCTTATCCCTTTCTTTTTACCTCATAATCTCACTTCTGGACCCTCCCCTGGAGGAGGCTGTGTGTGTGCCTGTGGGGGAAGAACCCCACAGCTTAAAGGGAGTGTGAGTGGGGGGGCGGCATGAGCACCCCAGGCGTCAGCTACAGAACAGCGGGAGGTCTGCATCTAGATAAGACACTGTGGTCACTTTTAGAAAGATTAAAAGAAAGAAAGCTGATTTTAGATGAGGATTCTAGGTGGTTTTTTGGTTAAAAATATGTGGAGCTTTCCAGTTTTAGCTTGAAGAATAAAATTCAATCTCTGGTGCTCCAGGTACAAAGAATACTGGTAACAGATGTTTGCTGCCTGAATATTATGAAATATATTTGACATATGAACGGTAAGCAAATAACAAGTAAAAACTTTCTTGTCATAAATTTCTTTTTCTTAAAAAAAAAATTCAGATGTTAATATACCAAGAAATACTGTTTGATATCCACATAAAATACATAACTTACCTGTTCAGCAAAAAATGAAAATATAGTAAACATAATCAATGTTGCTAGCACACAATGAGTCCAAAACTTCAATTTATCTCGATATGCCCTCCTGTTCAAAGAAAAGAAAGCATATATGTAGTTGTGTGTAGGGTTTCACCACCATTAGTTAGTAAAACTAACTACATACTATTTGCTAGTTTAGCAAAAACAGTGTTGTAAAACACAAAAACAATGTCTAGAGGCCATTTGAAAACGTTAACATAATTATACATTCCCCACGTGAGTTCAAATTTTCTGTTATAGTAAATTTTTGAATAAGTCAAAGTTACCCAGGCAGGGGCGAAGACTTCAAAATAAAATTTAGAATTTTTAACAAATTTTTAAAAAAGCCCTCTTCCATTCATTTTTATTTATTCATATTCATTTATTCAGTCAGCCCATAAATACTTCCTGTGGATACAGAGAGGTGAATAAGGAGAAGTCCCTGCTCTAAAGCATCTGCAAGCCTGGGGAGGCGCTGATGTGCAGACAACTGGCCATCACACAAGATGGGCAGAAATACCTGTTAAAAGCAAAGCCTTGGGGAAAAACAGCAAAGTGAGGAAAGCACCACAGAGATGGCGACACTTCATTTCAGCCTTGAAGTGGGGAAGGAAAGCATGTCGCTGAGAAAGGAGATGAGCATCAGCAGAGAGAGCTGCAAGCCAGGTCCGGCAGAACCGAATCAAGTCTGGCATGGAGGCAGGAGGGATGCTCAGCCAAGGAAAAGCAGGTGGGCATGAGCTGCAGTTGTTCTGGGAAACCATGCAATGGGTTTAGATGTAATACTCTAGTGGAAAAGGGGATGATACAGTGGGCGTGTGTGCACGTGTGTGTCATAATCAAGGTGAAAATGGTGGCCACTTAAAGGATGGATGTCATAAGCAGGTGACCAGAGGCAGGCAGTCCAGTTCGTCTGGGCAGGAGAAAAGAATGAGGGCTATACTAGGGCAGTGAGATGGGAAGAAACAAGCAATGGGGCAGACATTCTGAGGGTGGAATCAACTGGACTAGACCTGGGATACTGGGGATAAACGGGAATTACAGCAGTTTTCTCATCTGCAATTTGGAAATAATAATTTGTTATGAGATTAAGCATTTAACATAAGGCTTAAAGATATGCTACTAACTTTCGAATTCAGGCCCCTATGCAGAGTTCTACACTCATTCACAACTGTTTGGCAGTGGGTGTGTCTATCTCAACTCACATATGCAAAAATGGTACCCTCCCATACACTGTTCTTCCTCCTGTATTTCCTACGTTAAGAGGATCACAACCAACTCAGTGAGTTCTAACGTCTATGGTATCATTCAGAACCTATATGTATGTTAAGGAGCTAAAAAGCCACAGACTGTGATACAGCTAATGAGTTACCCCAGCAACCAAAGACCCAGTAATAGCTGGAGGTGAACTGAGCTTCTCTCACTGAGCACCCACTCTGTACTAGGGAGGCAAGTGGACTCGGACAGTAAAAGGACCATCTCTGCCCCTTGAGAGGGCTCACAGTCTCCTAGGAGCGACAAGCACACCAGATAGATTGCTGCACAATGCATAAGGTGCTACTACCATGAAAAGAGCAGGAAGAAAGCCACTGTAGGAAACCGGGGGAAGATGACAGGGGACTCAAGACCGCAGGATCATGAAAGGAAAGAGAAGGAAAGTTCCCAGACAGTAGATCGGGGCTGATGGGCCAGCAGGGAGAGAGGATGCAGAAGCTGAGCAGGCTAAGGAAAAAGAAACCCCTAGGATGCAAAGAACATCCTGCACCTGATTCATTTGTACCACAGAAATCAAAGCCCTCAAACTCTCATAAACCCACTCCTTTCTTATCCAACAGGGCCCTCTGAAGGTAAATTTAGTCACAAACTGGATTTGAGGAGTTGACGGATGGAACCATCCAAAGATATTTTTCCCCTAAGCTAAAAGAAAGTAAAAAGGGTGAGTCACAAGCCATTCCCTTGCCATTGCTGGAAGACAGTTATTTAGTAATAACTTCTCCTTATAAAAATAGATATACACAAATAATACACAGATATTAGAATATACATGCTAATTGTCTCACTTACCCAACCCCAAGACATCAGAGTTCTAGTTGCTAAGGTCTGCTAACTTTCTCTCTAAAATAGATCCCAATTGTATCTACTGCTTTCTTTCTATTCCCTGGTTCACACCTTGACAGTTTTGGGGATAACTGAAATGCTTACAACTTGTCTCTCTGCCTCCAGTTCCAAGACAACACCGCCTCACTCCAAACACTTCCCTCACCTGTCCAACCCCCATGCTACTGTTATCTTTCCAAATGACAAACATCTAAAAAACACTCTCTGGGAAGCCCTATTCTCTAAAGAAAAATGTCCAATTCAGATATAGCCCTTGGCAGTTTCTCCTCTCCATCTCCACAGCACTCTCTTCTATACCCCTGTGTCTTTGCACATGCCATTTCTTCTACCAGGAACTCTCTCCTATCTGGAGAGGTCTTTTTTCCGAGCTCAAAACAGTCCAAATGTCACCTTCCCCTCACAGAACTAGCGGCTTCCTGCCCTGGACTCCTGTAGCACTGTGCTTCACCTTACTGCATTTCTCAGACATGGCATTTCACATTTCTTACCAATCAAAGGCTTGTGTCAAGCAAGTTTGTCGGCACAATTTTTCTGACAGCATTTGCTCACTTAGTAATAACTCTGTACTACACCTTGGTAATTCTGGAAATAGTCCACATTTTTTCCTTGTTATATTTGTTATGGTGATCTATGATCAATGATCTTTGATGTTACTACTACAACTTGCTGAAGGCTCAGATGATGGTTAGCAGATTTTAGCAACATTTTAAAATTAAGGTATGTACATTTTTTTTTAGATATATAATGCTTTTTCACACTTAATATACTATAATATATAAACATAACTTTTACATGCACTGGGATATGTGGTAGTCTGGAGCTGAGCCTGAAATATCTCCGAGGTTTGCCTGTATTCCTAGCACCTTGCATGGTGAATAGGCAAGGGGTCACAAATTTCCCTAAGCAAGAAGATAAAATTATCTTTATAATTAAGTGTTGGGAGTAAACGGTAGTAAAATAAAAGAAGGAAACATCATAAAGCAGCTTTGGAATACAGTGGTATGAATGTGCAGAGGGTTGGGAATCAGGCTGTATTTGCCACTTATGGGCTACTCCACCTTGAGCAAATCACTCAGCTTCTGCTGCTCTGTTCTCATCTGTGACGTGGCAATGACAGTAGTACCTTTCATTATAAAGAGTAAATATTCTACCCAGCGCAGTGTCTGCTGTACAGCAGGTACCCAAGAAACAGGGCAGCCACTCTGATGGCAGTGATCTCAATAAAAACAGGTGTATTTTTACAAAGGAATTAGAGCAAATAACACAGTATAGAAATTTCATCATTCTGAAAACACACACACATGTAAGAAACATGAAAACTTACCATTCCTGCAGCTCATGCATATGAAGGAAACGGTTTCGATACTCCCTTGGCAGCTCAAACTGGGATGGTATGGGGAACATGGATTCATAGAAGTCCCTGAGAACAGCCTTCACTGTCTGGGCATCTTTATGATTATGGTCAATGTTGTCATTTAGGCAAACAAACTTCCTAGAAACAAGAGAGATCCAGGGTTATTGGTTACTATAGGATGATCTTAACCAAACAAAACAAGAAGAGTGGATTCCAAATATATTTTACATGGACTTGTCCCAAGTTGTTACATTTATAGCTGTGATTCGCTGGGGGAATAATGTTCTGTAAACTTTTGCTTTAGATATTCCTCTTCTGTAAAACAGAAAGAACAAGGGATGATAATGTTGAATGTGCCTTCTAACTGTGGGAGTAAATTAATTTAATTTCTATTTGGCATGTCCCCAATTAAGTGTTCAATAAATGTAGTTAACTGACTGGAGCTTTCCGTTACCAGTCAGGGAAAAAACTATTAAGTACCTAAAACTTAGTTTTCTGAACTGATACAGTTACATTACTAAGAACAGTCATGTAACTGAGATGGAGATGGTTCCTTACAGCTATACATTCTAGGAGGTGGATGACTTCTTCTTAATGTCTCCAGCCAGGCTGTAAGATGCCAGCGTTGTGGCAAAAAGGAGATAACAGTGGTACTTCCCTACTTCTTTCAACTTCCCTTTCTGGCAAGAGTCACTAAATTGAAGGCTCACTGAAATGACAGGAAGGGATAAAACCGGTTTTGAAGTACAGATAAGCTTATTTTTTAAAAAATTTCATCAAGTCTAATAAAGCCCTCAGATCCCACTATCACTTGACAGGATATACAGGGGACACCGAAGCATGTTAAACAACTGGGGGCCCATCAGAAAGGTCCAAAGCATTATTATGGTTTGTTGGGTGCTTGGCTTGTGGGAGATACTTATTTTGTAGGAAGTATTTTAGGAATATACTAAACAAGTATAAAAAATATTTTCATTTTTCTTAAAATTCCAATTTCTACCCCATTGCCCCTCCTACAAAAAAACAAGAATAAACTTTTCACAAAAAAAACCATGGCTTTAAAATGTCTAGAAATTTTACATCTCTGATTATTTATAATTAAAATCATAATTTAAATAAGTTAAAAAGACTCAGATGAAAAATATTTAATTTTATATGCCAAGTCTTTTTTTCAGGGAAACTACTGAAATTACCTTTCCCCACCCCCATTTTTTGAAAACTAAAAAATGCAGATTGTAAACAATTTTACCAAAATAGGGCGCCATTAGGAGGTCAAGCTGGAAATATTCAACAGTTAAGTAAACCTGAACATTTAGGTTTACATCCATTCGTCCAGCCACCCACTCTCCGATCCACCTATCCATCTAAAAACTCAGGTACGTACCTATCCATCCATCCACTTATCCACCTTTCTTTCTCTCCCTCCCTTTCTTTCTCATGCTCTCCCCATCTACCCGCCCCTCCCTCTGTCTTTTTACCTACCTATCCATTTGTCCAGCCACCCACCCTTCAATCCATCAGTCTACGAACCAAGGTATGAACCTATCCATCCATCCACTTACCCACCTTACTCTCTCTCCCCCTTCCATCATTCCAACTACCAATTCATCTACCTACCTATCCACCTACAATTCATCTTTTCTTTTTTCTTTCTTCCTCACTACCTCCCTTTCTTGCTATCAACCCTTCCATCCATCCACGTTTCTACCAACCCGTAATACCTACCTTTGCATCCACCAGCCCATCTTTCTTTATTCCTTTCTTTCTCTCTCCCTCTCTCTCTCCCTCCATCCCGATCCACCCACCCATCCATCTTTTTACCTACCTATCCATTCGTCCAGCCATGCACCCTTCGATCCATCTATCAATCTACGAACCCTGGTATGTACCTATCCATCCACCACTTATCCACCTTTCTCTATCTTCCGTTCTTTCTCTCTCTCCATTCCTCCCTACCTATAAACATCTGCATCCATCAATCTACCAATGCATCTACCTACTTATCCACCACACACCTTTCTTTCCCTCTCTCTCTCCCCTACTCTCTCCCCATTCAACGACCCACCTTTCATTCTTTCTTCCTTTCTATCTCCCTCTTTTCCTTCCAATTTTTCCTACCTATCCATTGATCCAGCCACCCACCCTTCGATCCATCTGTCAGTCTTTGAACCCAGGTACATATCTATGCATCCATCCACTTACCCACCTTTCTCTCTCTCACTTCCTGCCTTCCTTCCTGCCTGTAAACCCTTCCATCCAGACATCTGTCTAACAACTCATCTACCTAGTTATCCACCCACCACCCATCTTCCTTTCTTCCTGCTTATCTCTCCCTCCCCTAATCCACCAGTCTATCTACCTTTTTACCTACCTGTCCATTCATCCAGCAGCCACCCTTCAATCCATCTACCAAGCTACAAACCCAGGTACATATCTATCTATCCATACATCCAATATCCAACTTACTCTCTCTCCCTTCCTCCCTGCGTGTAACCCTTCCACCCACCATCTATCTACCAACTCATCTACCTACCTATCCACCCACCACCCATCTTTCTTTCACTCATTCTTCCTTCCTTCCAACCTCCCTCCGATCCATCCAACTATCCACCATTTTCTCTCTCCCTTCCTCCCTATCAACCCTACCGTCCATCCATGTACCAACCCATGTACCTACCTTTCCATCCACCAACCCATCTTTCTTTCTTCTGTCCTTTCTCTCTCCCTCCCTCCCCCCATCCATCTCTCTCTTTTTACCTACCTCTCAGTTCATCCTCTCACCAGACTCTTTCTCGCTCTCTTCCCTTCCTCCCTTCCTTTCTACCTATAAACCTTTACATCCATGCATCTACCACCCCATATACCACCCTATCCAACCAGCAGCAATCTTTCGTTCTTTGTCTCCCTCCCCCCATCCACAAAACCACTTTTCTGTCTTTTTTCTTTCTTCTCTCGTTCTTTTCCTCTCTTCACCATTCACCTACCCATCTTTCTCTCCTTCCTTCCATCCTCCTCTCTATCTCTCCATCCACCCACACATCTTCCTTCCTTCCTTGCAATCCATCTATCCACCATCCCATGTGCCTACTCATCCACGCACCTATCCATCATCCAGCCACCCACCCTTCAATACATTTGTCAGTCTACAAACCCAGGTACATACCTATCCAACCATCCACTTATCCACCTTAGTTTCTCTCTTTCCCATCCTTTCTCTCTTTGTCTCTCTCTCCCTCCCCATCCACCTACCCACCCACCTATCTATCTTTTTACCTGTCTATCCATTATGTCCAGCCACGCACCGTTCTATGCAAAAAAAGAAAAAAGTCTGTGCTAGTCCCTCTGCAGGGGGGCCCCGATCGCAACTCCCATCTCTTCTTTGAAACACTACCTCCACCATCAGGCACTTCTTTCTGCTCTAGACAGAAATAAGTCACTCCCTTCTATCTAGACCCACTGCCCTTTTTTCGTGTTTATTTGCATGATTAAAGATAATTTTTAAAGTTATGGGAATTCTCTGTCCTTTCTGTTCAATTTTGCTGTGACCCTAAAATGCTCTAAATTAAAAAAATATTAATACTACCTGGGATTTTTTCTTATATCATCCAGCTGGCCAACTATATGAGAAACATTGGTACGAATCATCTTGAAAGCAATTTCTTCTTCTCCCATGATTTCGAACCTAGTTGTAAAAACATACTTAAAGATTTATGTGGCTACATAAAACAAAATTTCAATGAAAACATTTCATAAAACTTTAAAATACTCAACATCCTCAATATCTTTCTGTATTACTCAAGAAAACAATCTCCTGTAAATTTGAAAGAATGTTTAATAGGTAAAGTATAATAAAATTATAAAAATACCATAGTCTTATAATTATTCTTAAAGAAAAGTGTATATAGTACTTACCTGTATTTGTTTTTGTCCTTATATGCTTTATGGATTTTGTCAGTTACTGGTTTACAGTTGGTTACTAGACTTTTAGTGACTGGTGGCTGTGAGAAAATACAGACATTACATCAAGTCCAAGACTAGGTCAGGCAAGTGGCACATTCACCTCAGAGTGAAAATTTAAGGGGGCACCAAAAGACTGAATAATCAAGATGAATATTTTAATGCAATATTTTAAAAAACTGAATCTGCATACCATGGCCTGCAGGCTAATTGTCTATTTTTGTAAATAAAGTTTTATTTTAATCACATTACTATACACTATCTGTTAATTAACTGTTAGAAATTTATTTTGTTTCTGAAAAAATTATAATATAAAATGTAATAAACTTGTCTACATGATATTCCAAAGCCATACTGTCATTCTTATAGTCTAATTAGAAAATACTTTATCCCACGTGTAATCACATTTAATTACAGTAATGAAGTCAATCAACACCTTGGGTAAGAATTAACTCAAGTAATGTTAACTAATGCTGCCAGTATAATTAGTACATATGTTTTAAAACAGCTTATTTGCATAAGCCTCAAGACTAACTTACAATTGTTAGCAAAGCACCCTTTACTTAATCCTTAGCATTCAAAGGATATTTGCTGATTCTAAACCTCATTCCAAATATTTGATTAAAAAAAAAAACACTGAGCTAGTGGATAAATATATATACATTTCTTTAAAAAAAGAAAATCCTAAAATCTGTCAATAACCTTTTGTCGTGCTTGTGAAATACAGGGCAAGATGAAAAACTTTTCTACGCATATATCATCTTCCTTAGAAAAGAACATGCTTCTGTAAGCTCTATGTAAGTGCAGGGGGCTGGTAATTGCAGTCTTACAGGAACCTAGAGTTTATGGAGCAGAAAAGACAAACGAAAGGATGGGTGTGGAAATACAGAGGGTGAAAGAGAAGTCTGGAGGGAGCTGAAAGAGGCTGTGCCACAGTAAAGCTCCCTGGACCTTGGGGTGAAGTCAGTGGTCTCTAAAGCAACCTGTCAGCACAACCATGATGTGGTCATAAAGAAAAAGTGAAGACCAAAGAGACCTGGACAGTGAGAGAGGCCGTGGAGAGGGCAGTGTTGGAGCCCAGCACACTTGCTCCTTTCTTCCTCCTGTCCAACGCGTTGGGGCTGCCCAGCAAGATACCAAAAAGGACAAGTCAGGGCAACCTGGACTCACGGCTCTCTGCCCCCCTCCTAGAGAAAGGGTGTGCCCAGATCTCTGATAACTGATGGGAAATCTTATTATCTTGACAAATACATAGACAGCAAAATTTATTTTCAACCAAGATACTCTGAATGATTTAAACTCCAAATTTTAGGAAAACAGAAAAGAGGTATCATTATTTAAAAGGTCTTGCAACTCAGAATGTCCTTTAACCTATGCAGCCTAATTTCTAATTTTTTCCAAAACTTTGATTCTAGTCTCCATGGAGGGAGGAAAAGCACCTACTATGGTTACAAATGTGCCTTTTTAATCATTAAGAACATACATGTATATATGCATGGCTGGAACACTGTGCTGTACACCAGAAATTGACACACTGTAACTGACAAGTACTTCAATTAAAAAAAAAAACCATGTAAAGAACTACTAACGTCTGTACAACAATCTAGAGTTCACAAAGCATTTCTTACTGGATTGTGCCAAAGCGCCAGAAGAAACCACAGGATGAGCTGCTGTTGGGTTATCAGCCGGACTGCGCATCAGCTGCACGTGAGGCCTCCCGTGAAGCCTCAACCCAGAAAGAGCCTCGCTGTCTACCTGCTGACTCATGTCTGTTACCTCACTAGAGCAAACTCGCTTAGGACTGACACCGCGTGTTACTCTTCTATTTATTTCAATTTTACTGATTTCACAGTTTCAAGTTTTAGAGTATTCAGAGAATTGGCTTTTAAGTGTCACGTATCTACACCAAACCATGTCACAAGCTAAACTAACCTACGCACAATCAGCAATCCTTCTAGTTTGTGCGCTCCCAGAGCTGCGGTGCTGACCTCTCTCACCAACGGCTGCTGCCCCTCACGCTGCCTCCTCATGCGCGAGCTTCACGGGGCCCGCTGAGAACGTGGGTGAGGAACACCATCCCTGACGTGTATAATGAGTGCTAAATGAGTGATTCCCTTTTTCAGGAATCAGATTTTTAACTGATTTATTACTCTTCTCTACATTCATTTACAAACATTTTATCTGCAATTAATCATATGGCTTGAACATTTGCAAGATGGTAAATTTTTGGAAATAACATTATTCTGGTTATGAAAGTGAAACCTATTCATTAGAGAAAATATGGAAGCGTGCAAAAAAGATATTAAGAACTACCTATGATTTAACCTACTGTCATCTCCATTACTTTTTGGGGTTTGTGTGTGAAGTTTTTTACTTGGGAGTTTTCCATAGTTTAAATCATATTTTGTATACGGCACTACCCATTTTCCCCCCACCTAATTTATTTTGTAAACAATTTTCCATATATATCAGTAAAATTTAACTGTAAGCATCACATAAATGGCTGTACTATATCCTTTTCCCATCAATTCTAAATGCACAATTTTTTCCCCACGTTATCATTTCTCAGACACTGAATGCATCTTACCATCAACAGTCAATCATTTCAGCCAAGGGGTACTCTGTAATACAGCTGTGTGTAGATCCTCCACTGCCCCTCCTGGTAAGACCCAAGAAAGTGCCAGCATCAAAGCAACTTAGCTTTGATGAAAGATGGTATGTATTCTTGTTGACGAATATTTCCTGGGTTAATATTTTAACCTCAAGATTGTTCTCCTGAGCCAATGAGAATACTTTGGAACTATCTTCTGCCATCCTTAGTGAATAGTTGCTGCTTATAGAATATAAGCAGTTAGTCTTAATATTAGCTTAATATCCATCAGGGAGGAGAAAAGAGATTCCAAAGAAAAATGTTAAGTGATTCTGGATTATCATGCTATTAATTTCCACCAAAGACTTGTAAACATAGAACCTGCTTCTAGTTTCTGAAGTGCTATACAGAAATGATGTAACACTCAATTAGAATATACTTTCTGTTTTACATAAAAGAACCCATGCTACTCACCAGATTGGGATCATAGTATGCTTCCTGAGTTGGCGGGATGGTGTTTAGCTGAGTGATATTAGCAGGAAGCATTTTTGAACAATTTATTAACATGTGTTCCAGACCTGTTAAATCCTAGCAAAGCAAAATAAAAAGACAAACCTTTTATATACAATTAATGATGGTGGTTTTAAAAATGTTAAAGTCACCAAAACCGAAGTGCTATCTTCAGAGAGGGTTTGATTATATGATTATTAAAGACACCCCAAGAAGAGCAGAATGAGACCATACAAATAACTCATCTTTGTCTCACAGCAGAGCATACTGGACTATGAGGCACCATTTTACACAAGGTGGTCCAGGGAACCACCAGCTGGGACGTCCTGCAGTTGGATCCATCGTGGCGCTCTCCCTTAGTGGGTCTCCTACTCCTGGGATGGGGGGATGCCACGACAGAGGGGGCCGTGCAGCAGCAGGGGCTTGGCTGAGACCCCCACTCAGCCACACCTGCAATTCCTAAATGAACTCATCACGAGAATCTTATACGCAGGTATGGTCTGCCTCTCCTCCAAACAATACAATAGAAATCCCTACTGAAAAGTAAAGATTACTTAAAAAAAAAGTTATCTTACAAAATACCAACTTCAAATTTTATTTTAATTCTGGCATGAAAAATGGACTAGTTGTGAACACCCTCATTAAATGTTAAGAGCCACTTGTACTTACATTACATTGAAGTACGTAGGGGAAAAGAAAGTATCAAATTTAAAATTAACAGTTTCATTTAAAATGTCACCAAGTTTAGTGGGGGGAAAAAATTACAATACCTGCAAACTTAAAGGAAGGTCATGAATTCTGGTAGCCAGCGTTCGGATTTCTCTGTCTGATAAGACACCAGATTGGTCTGTATCAACTTCATCAAAAACTTGAGATACATTCAGCGGCTGAACTGCACTCATGAGATAATAAAAATAAGAGAAGGCAAACTGCATGTCTTCAGAATGGCGCACTTTGTGAAATGATGTCTTGTCAAATTCTTCAGGGAACCTGTACAAACATAACATAGCATGAGATCTGGATATTTAAAATATATATGGTACCTAACATTGGTGGAGTTAGAATCTTTCTTCCCACTTATTTATTGAGATAATACCTTCAACACATCAGTCATCAACTGTTAGACCATAAACGCAGCACAGCAAAGATGCAGATTTCAAGCAGCCTTGGCTCTGAGCACATGCAGACGACCCAAACGCAAACCAGACTTACATATCTTGCAGTTCTTGCATAACTATTCGGTCGATCATGTGGGGCATGTGTGCAGGGACTTTCCGAGATGTGAATCCAAACTTGCTGTTTAGAATTTTATTTACATAGCGGAGGGAATCTGCGAACGTATCTTTTAGTTGCCTCCCTGTGTGTTTGCTGTCAGTAAAGTACGCCAGTTGTGTCTTCAGTGACTCTTCTTCCTGAAAAGAGAATTCCATGCAACACAGCATTATGTTAAGTGTACGAGTGCCCTGTGTTAACAAGAGACAGGGGGACCACTTTATGTAATAACCAATCACGCGGGGAGCAAATGAAATGAGCACTAACAGGTCACCTTAACAACAGAGAGCAGGACTGAACTGGATTTCAGTGGAAGTATCAAGAACACTGGCTTGAGAACAACAGCTGTGGGGTGGAGGTCTACTCACAGGGCATTCTTCAAGGACAGGTCACTGACCACAAGATTGTTGCCCATTTCAATGCAGTATTTAGAAAACTGATTTACAATTAACTTGATAGTGCCTTCAATATCAAGTTACTTCTACTCGTGCCATCAAAGCAGCAGGTACTTGAGTTCTGAACACAAAGACTAGAACACAAAATTGTTTTCATCATATAATACTGTTAATATTATGGAATGTAAAGAACCCTATCAAAACCAGTAAGAGGCAAAACTGAATGAATGGGTAAAAAATACTAACAAAGAACATGAACACAGTTTACAGAAGATGAAATATTTTTGCTTCTCAAACTGATGCAAATACAGACTGATACTAAATGGTGTTGGTTAGCGTGTGGAGAAATAAGCTATATAGTTTATGTATTTGCATATCTACACAAAAATACTAGAAGAATACCCACCAAACTAAATATTCATAGTGATTGTCTCAAGTGGGGAGATTAAGGAAGGAAAGAGATCTTTCCTCTTCATTTTGTTTGTTTTTAGTTTTTGCATTGCTTGCAATTTTTACCACTAGCCTCTAGGGCATTTGCAATTAAAAAAGAAAGAAAGGAGTAGGGGGGTGAGGAAATCAACATAGGTAAGAACCCTGCAGTCCCTCACTCAGGAGTTAGTAAACACCTGCCACGTCAGGGACAAGACACTTCCCGAAGACAGTGAGAATAACGACACGACCCCCTCTTCACTGCTCTGCCCCAGCCTAACATCCACTCGTGGCTGTGCTGTGTTCACGATCCAGCCTAGACCACATGGCTTTTCTCAGTCTGTCAACGCCTCTGCACCCTTCAGAGGTCAGGTCATAAGGCACTTCCTCCTGGGTCACTTTCCCAATACCTCAAGGCAAAGTTAAGAAATTTTCCCCTTGGATCCCTTGCCTACTTGAAGAGATACTTATCACACTGCTATGATTATCTGCCCACAAATCCATCCTCCCAGCTTGCCCTGAGTGTTCAACAGCAGCGACTGTCCTGACCATCCTGTGCTCCCCAGCAGGTAGCAGTGACGGCATTGGTGACACGTACAAAGGCCACCAGGGCACCGTGGAAGCTGTGGTACAGGAGGGAGAGCGCTCCAGCTTGGAGGCTTGGCTCACAAACACCTGCTCTCGCAATATTGGGAAAGCTAACCAATTCATCTGCATCTCAGGTTTTTCATCAGTAAAGCTGAAAAAATTTCAGATCTGACTTGCGCAATGTATGCAAAAACATAGTTTGAAATCACACACGCCAAGTAAAGATCAGAGACCATTGCGGTTCTACTGCGTGCTCAGGTACGCCCCTGACTGAATCCCTTACTCATCACACGAAGGCTGCTTCCTAAACTGCAAAATGGGGATAACGATAGCAAAGACCCTTATAAGGTATTCTTATTGTTAGAATTATTTGGACAATTAAATGAAATCACAGAAGAAGAGCACCGAATTCAGTGGCAGGCACAGGGAAGTGCGGGATAAATGGTAACAATTATTACATCAGTACCTCATACAAGGTTACTTATTTTTCCTGAGCAAGGGAAGGAATAAGTCCGGGTGCAACTTACATCAAGAAGATCTTGGAAATACTTTTTCTTCTCCCACGGCAAAAAGCCCAGGTAACTGTCTGTGTAATGTTGCAGTTTTCTTCCAGGTAATACTTCATCACCACCTAGGTAACTCTTAGCGTTTTCCTCCATTCTGTTTTTCTCTTCTTTGCCTGCGATTATCTTTTCTTGTGTCTCCTTGTTTTCCAGTGTGACAATCAGAGATGAGAGATTTTCTTTTAACACACTTCCGCCTCCTACTTTTTGGGTCAGGGTTTTAGACTGGAATCTTGCTTCGGTTTCTAGGTTCGGGGGGGGAGTCTGACTCTGGGAGCGGCCATTCACTTCTATTGTCACTGCTGGAAAAGCTGGCGACCCCTGGAGTCTTTCAGATGCTCCTATGCTGCTCGGTAAGCTGCTTCTGTGAACCTGTTTTTCCAGCGGGGCCTCCAAACTGTCATTTCTTTGATCTGTCATTAGAGCATGATTTATTGTTAACCTGGTATCCTTTGAGTTCAACACAAACAACCTCAGCAGGGTTGACTTGGACAGGTTGTATCCTTTCACGGTGATGTCTCCACGTTCTAGTTGCAAATCCAAGTTGCTGAGGCTCAACTGGGCCTCTTTTGGAAGGAGTGAAATATTGAGCAGTGGAATTTCCACCTCCACTTGGACTCTTCCTGTTGTGTTGACGTCATGTCTCTTGACCTTGGGGAAGCGTTTTTCTTCGGGAATATCCTCAAACAGGACCTCCGCCTCTGGAAGAAGGGCTGGGCTAACCAAATTTTGGCGAGGCTTCTGGGTCGTAGAGTTCCATTTGGGCACCTCCCTTGTGTCAACCTCCACTACTATTTGCATTTTGAACTCTTCATCATTTGTACTTTGAAACGTGAGATTGAAATGTATTGTGGTGGCGTTCATTCCACTGTGCATTATGAGGTGGATGGTTTTCCACTTATTGGCGATAGAAGCATGTCGGATTATTGGGTTGTCATTATAGATGCCTTCAATTCCCCTTTTGGCTATTTCTGCAAAGCTGAAATAAGGCAGGCATTCACCTTTTGGAATAACATAGTGAGTCTGGTTTGGGAGAAGAGTTACTTTATACAATTCATGAAAATGATCTAGAGAAAAAAACACAAACATGACTTTTTAAAAACCAGGCATTTTCCAAACCCTTTTCCTTTAATTCTTGGGGTCTGAGTTTTCACTTTCTAAGAGTGACTTTAAATGGACTTCAAAATGGAAATTCTAACACAAAACCTACTGAAATCGGGCTCATTTTATTCTCTGAAGCAATCACTATTAACGACATAGAATGCTGAGGCTGACTCACTACAGAGATACAGCACAGTTCTGGACAGCAAATTCCAATGATCAACTTCCAGCTTTCTTGTCCACTTGAAAAAAATACTACTTTCTGCCAAAAAGGATCTCCATTAATCTCCATTAATAAGCTATCAACAAGATCCAGTATTCAAACCATGCTTACTTAATGAATTACTGGTCTCCTTTTATGGTTTCCAAATCAAACCTTCACCATAAATTTTCAATATGCTTAGCTAAAAAAAAAAATCGAACTGAAGCAGTAACAGGAAAAGATACACCTTCAGTGTCTACTGTTTTCTAAAGACCAGTGTCCTTCTCCTACTTATAACTCACTCACAACTAGTTTGGATGAAAGGCTGGGAAAGGGATACATAGAGAATAATCACTTTAAGTAACAGCAATGATCCAAACCCCTTCTATTTACCAAGGATTGTTATCCTCTTATTCTAAGTATGTTTTTTAACGGCAATTAATATACCTTGCCCACAGTCGCCAGCATCAAACCCACAGGACAAGACATTGCAGGCCTGGTCACAGAACTTATCAGCGAGCCAGGAATTGGCACATCCTTGATTACAGTAAGAGACACCGCTTATTGCTCCACCAAAATGCCAGGGCTGTCCGGCTCCAAAACTCCCGGTACCCACGGCTCCTGCCATGTAGCGACTCCCTCCACTGTTCCCTGCAGGAGGAGGAGGAAAACAGATCTTGCCATTCCTACAATCTTGAAAAAAGCCACTTCCTTATTTCTTAATAGTGTTTTCAAGCTTGATGCATGAATTTGTCAGAAAAGGTTCACCCCATTCTTTCGTAGATTTCATGTTGCTTAAAAACAAAACAAATTGAAAAGGGGGTGTCACCTGACAGCGGACTGGGCCTGGGAAGACCTGGCCTTGGCATTTCCCAGCTGTGCAACCTAGAAGGACAGGCTTCAAATTTGCTCAAGGTGGCAAGTGTAGATGTGTATGAAGGAGCAGATTATTCTGAAGACCGAGACTCTCAGAACCGCCAAAAACACGTCCTAACACAAGTGCGAACCTCGTTATCCAGTGCTGCTGCTCTAGGAGGGGCCCAGCTCCCCGGGCTCTCTTGAGTGTCTGCGTTCTCTCCCTGCAGCTGTTTGTGTTTTTCCAAAGTGCCTCTGACAGATCAGACTGAAGCACAACTTACAGTTTTGTTTCTTTCAACACTCAACACTTCCCCAAGTCTGATTCCTCACATGGACTAGGGGGACAATGACAGCTCTTTCTTCGGTGACTAAGAAATTCAAGCGGATAATGGATGACGATTTATATCTTTAAATGCTTTTTAACTGAAAGGCAACAAATAAATGTAAAAACTTGTTATGGTCAACAAGGCCAAATTATAAGAGTGCAAGAGATGGGGAGAGAGCCACCAGCCGTGAGCTCCTCCAAGAACCAGTTAGAGAGATTCTTGCTCTTGACTTTGAGCTCACGTAATTAAGGGTATAACTGAGTTTCATATTTTGAATAGTAAGTTTCAAGTGCAGGGTCAATGTGGGAAAACGTCCCTAACAATGACAATATGAATAAACCAAGCATCGGAACACCAGTCATCACCTCCAAAGAGTCTGTGAATTACCGGTTGTTTCACTACATGAAGAAACGTTTAATTTAGTCACTGTACATGTTCGACAGTGACGACCAATGAAAAAAATTCTGTCAACATGAACAAACTACATGTGAGCACATCCTCACCAGAGCAGTCGCCACCGTCCCAATCACAGGCTGAGTTGTTACACGCCTTGTCACAATAGCCGTCTTTGATCCAGGACCCCGGGCAGCCCTCAGCACAGTTTGGCACGGGCCACGTCAAATAAACCTATGATGAAACCAGAGGGAAAGTAAAATGGTTTCTGGTTTCTGACACTTTTTATTCTTTAATTAGGATTCCTTTTAAAGCAAAACAAAACAAACTGAGCCTCTAGAAAAGGTCTGAGTTCAGGGGCATCCTGGGCCTGGACCTGTGCTAGCTTTCTCAGTCCTGCCCTGTGGATGGGTCTTGTCGGGCACATTTACTTTCTGTTACTCAAGGAAAGCAGACCAGGACTCCGCTTACAGGTCAGTCTCACAATATGGTCTTATAAATAATCTATTTTGAAATAAAGCAGCAACATGTAGGACCTAAGGCAAGTGCAAGGGCGTGCAAGAAGCAGGTGGAAACATGAACACAAGTCACTGCTTCTCTGTGGTGCTGCCATGAACTCCTGGGCAGATTCGTGCATGGTCCTGTCTCAGAAATCACCGTACACAGTCACCAGTTTGTCTGTCTCCCTGTCAAGCCACAGCTCAGCCCCACAGCCCTACAATCTAACACAGAGGAGACACGTGGACAGAAGAATGGGCACGGGGGGCTGCGTAAACAGCAACAGGAAAGGCAGCTTTGTGCTGTTGGCACTTGCAGCTACAGTGCTCCATAACCTAGAAGCTCACGGTGTAAACCTCCAACCGATCACTGAGCTCTTCTAACAATGCTACCAGGGTATTCCTATTGCCGCCACCAGGCCGACAGGAAACGGGAAACTGTGCAGGACGGTGCTGCACAGCTGGCCCCCACATCTGTGCTCAGGACCACTTCTCCATCCTGCCTCTCAAAGCCAGAGTAAGACCGTCGGCCTTTAATGAAATTCCATCCATGTCTTTAACCACTAAACTGAGCTAACTTTCTATCTTGGGCATTTTGCAGACATTGTAAACACGATTTTGCATTTCACAGTGATTTTGCTTTTTCTGCTATGGTAG
Source organism: Camelus bactrianus (assembly GCF_048773025.1). Lineage (NCBI taxonomy): Eukaryota > Metazoa > Chordata > Mammalia > Artiodactyla > Camelidae > Camelus > Camelus bactrianus. The sequence continues at coordinate 34,387,255 of NC_133550.1, read as the reverse complement.
CAGCAGAAAATTTAGAAGGTGGGTTCTGTCCGTGTGTCTGAGAATGCAGGGAAGCAAAGTTCCTACTGCAGTTTCTCACTCCCTAACTGTTAACGCCCCTGTGCTTACTCAGCATTCAGAAATGCTTGTTTGATCAAATCTGAATATGGTATGTATACCAACTTCCTGACTTTCCATTTGTAACTTCTAAGGGACTTCGAAGCCAGGCATTTCTTAGGCACTCACCTTCTGACCTTTGGAGTGACTGTAAAAGTCGTCCGGCCAGACATCCTTTCCAAACATGACATCATCATTCAGGTAAATGAACTTCTGGGACAGCCCTTCAATGCGATGAATGTGACTTTCAATAGCAGGTGAACTGAAGGTAGGCAAGTGGCTCAGATTTCGAAAAACATCCTTTAAAAAGAAAAACAAACAAAACAAGAATGAAAGAGGGTAGATGAGAGGTTTGTTTTGTTTTGTTTTGTTTTTGGAAAGAAGGGAGGAAGGGAGGCGAGTGGAAGGGTTAAAGGAAGGTGGAAATGGAGGTGAGGAAGGTAAGGGGATGACATTAGGGACAAGACAAAGAACAGCAAAGGACAGAGGAGAAGACCACAGCCTTGTGACAAATGGGAGTCGCTACCTGGTGTGTGACTATTGTCACTCGAGGATTATCGAGGTTTAGCCAGGATGGAATCTGCCCATTAGTGACAATGAAAATGTTTCGAACCCACGGCGCATGCCTCTCAATAGATCGCAGTGAGTACCTCAGCTCTTCATTATCTTCAAAACGGCTGGCAGACACATCTTCATCCTGCTTAGACTGAGAAAAGCATCGGGCGCATAAAAATGTGAAATGCCCCTTAAGTCACACCTGCCCCTCCCGACCATCCCCTCTGCCCTCTACTCCCAGGGAGCTCCAGCTTTCAAAGACAGCGTCCAACTTTTAAACATTATAAAAAAGGCAAAAGACTCAACACATTTAAAACAACACAAAACAGCATTTCTTTCACACTTTTTTTTTTTTTTTAAGAAAAGCTTCTTGGATCTGACTCTAGGTCACTTCAATTAGTATTAACTCTTTTGAGTTCCAGTCAACTCACCTCTGCATAAGTCCTCTTCCTTCTTCTAATACAGTGCCTTATAAATCTTTAATAATCAAAACCCTCAATTCGGGTTTTAAAAGAATGTCTGCATCCCTCACCTGGCTGATGGCACTCAGATCCCATAATAAATACGCAGGACTTATGATCAGTTCTTTTCCATCAATGGTCATGTTCTTCTTTGTCTGCTTGTTCAGTTCTTGAAAATCTTCGGGGTTATTCAACTTCAGAAGTGCTACACTGGCCTCTGAATATAACTGCAACTATAAAATAACAAGAGGGTTACATGTGGAAAAACTGAACCTCAAAGAAGAGACATTAAATTCCCAGTTTGATCCTTGATCTTTAAATATATGTAATACACACTACATATTGTATATTATACTACATGCTATTTATAGCACATATTAAATATATATTACATATATTTAAAAGATTAGAAGTTTCATATATGTATATGAAATAGCAGGCCAATATCACCAAAAAAAAACAAAAAAAGAAGGCCTAACAGGCGGACAACTTCCCAGTGAATGCAACAAACCAGAGTCCACACTATCCATGATACATTTTATGTTTTAACTCTGTATCATACAATTTCCTAAGAAAAGAGGCCTTAAGAGCTTAATTCAGGTGGGGAAGGCGGGGAAGGACAGTCGAAAACCACTCATCCAGGAAAGCAACATCCTTCTGCTGAATTGGCTCTTCTAACAGTCAGTTTCTTAATTTTTTAGCCTTCTTTCTTAATTTATAAAACAGAACAAACACAAGTTATTATGGGCTCATTCTGAGCTCTTATATGTGCTACATGACTATATTTAGCTCATCTTTCAAAGTTTCCCGAGCTATATAGGCCAAAAACAGAGGTTAGAGTTAGAATTTCATTTATACTCCTCCTATTTTTATTACATAGGCCATTAACCCTTAGCACAAAGTGTGTGGGTGTACGTGTGTGCAGCACACGTGTGTGCTATCTTCCTGATTACCTTCTTTCACCTTAACAGTGCCTGGTATACACGAAGCACTCACTAAGGTCACCACTGTCACCACTCTGCCTCGGTACACGGGGGGCGGGTGGGAGGCAGGCCATGCAGGGCAGACATCCTTCTGTCTGTTCTATCTGGGTACCTAACAGTCTCACTGCCCACCCTCAGTCTCCCCTCCCACAGTGGCTCCTACAGAACCTCTGAGGGCTCCCTGGAGTGCAAAAATCACTATTCTAGAATAAATAAATACAGTACTTCAATATTCTAATTTAATTTTAAATGTATTGGGGAAATACCCTTAACTTCATTAATCTCTCCTATCCAAACTGCTTTTATTCTGGAAAACTATTTGGAAACTTTACAGACACTTTCCTAAGGTAACTCTACAATAATTGGAAAAGAGAGGAAAAATAAAGAGCTTAAAGTAATATTTATATGTACGAAAAAATTTTTCTGTCACCATAATCAACTAAGTCCAGGGTGGTGAGAAGGGTTAGGAGGAAGGATCCTGTGCTAGCCACTAGGTGGCACCCTAATCCCGGACACCTTAATTACTTTTGCCAAGAGAAAGAGGTGGTAAGAGACAGTGGGTGTAGTAAGTGCCTAAGGCTGGAGTTCTTAGCTAGGGTAACTGTAGGCCAACTGTCTCCATATATAGTTTCGTACTTTAAATTACAGGTTTATCTAAATTCCTTCAATTATAAGTTTCTCAAAGAGAAAACAACTGCTATGCCCACCCCCTGCAGACCCATAACAGGCATGTAATGTGACCGAGAAATAAAGCTTTGCTATTTTTAAGCCACTGAGATTTTGGGATGTTTGTTACTATAGCATTATCTAGAATGATGTGACTGATACACCTTTATATGGTACTATAAGTTTAGGGAAAAAACATGTCAGCTAATACAACTGAAAAACAAAAGAGCTCCTTCTAGTAATTTGACAACTCAAGCAACTAGATCTTAATATGTCCTGGTGGTTTTCTAAAACTTAAATCAGTTCCAGAGTTGCTTGTTTAATCAAAATGCTTTCTTTAGGGGGAAAAAGCCCCAAAGGGTGCCATGCTTTAGAAGAGCAGGTGCATAAGATGTTTTAGGCCACTGGAAGAAGGGGCATTAGTACAAATATTACTACAACTTGCTATGAACTTGAATGTGCCTTGAACAGGTTTCGGGGGTCTGAGGCCAGGTCAGACAATACGCTGGTCCCACCCCGCCCACACTGTCCTGCCTGCAGAAACAAACTGCCTGGTCAGCGTCAAGGATCCCATGCAGCCTCCTCTTTGAAAACCTTCATGTCTCTGATCCACACAGTCTTTCTTGTCTCTAAATGCCAATTCAAAGTTTACACTACTCTCCTTGATTAGCTGACTTTATACTATCTTGTTTTGCTGCTTGACTACTTCATATGCACACATACAGCCTCCAAAACATGACCATAAAACAGCCTGAATACAAGTGCATGTCCTACACTTCTGCACTGAATTAAACCAAACGTGAGAATGCACTTGAGAGCACTGGGAAGACTTTCTGCCTGCTCTAACATATTGAAGAAGCGAATAAAAAAATTTAAAAAATTAAAAAGGAAAAAAAAAAGAAAAAACTCCCCATGGATGAAAATGTCTAAAAACACAAAATGTTCAGAAGGAGCTGAAAATAAAGACCACGGGTAATCTGATTGCTCAAAAGGTGAATTCTGTCTGTGTCCATCACATTAAAAATTTTTACAGATAAATTAGAGGGTAACTAATCCGATTGTAAAAGGACTCATTTCAAGGTATCTCAAACTAGAAAGCTTTCAACAGAAAAGACTGTCTGATTTTTAAGACGATAGTCCACAGAAAAGTTTTTATGAATTTGAATCTATTATCTTGCAAATTAAACCAATTTCAAGTCCCACTTCCCCTGCTGGGGGTGGGGAAAGACTCTGGTTTTGCTCTAAAAAGAATGATAAATGCAAGTTGTATGTATACAACCATGGTGCCAAAAACCTAGATGACTCCCTGAAATAATCACACCCCTGAAACGTTTCCCATTATATCCCAAGACATTGTATGTGGTGAGTGTGTTTAGTCACAGCCTTTCTTCTTGCTCATTCTTTCAACAAGCATTTCAACAAGCGGCCCCCCGGGTGCCAGGCCCTGAGGTGATCACCGGGGTAGAAGGCGAACAGGCAGTACCTGTCCTGAGATGTTCACAGCCTGGCGAGGGTCTCTGGGACAGAACTGAGCCCTGGGTGGCTCCAAGGCCACAGGTCTTGGCAAAGGCCCCCTGGAGGAGCCTGGGAGGGTACAGTGGTTCAGCTGTACAGGTCCTGAAGCCCAATGTCTAATGGCCCTTCCTTCCACGTATGACAAGGCACCTCCAATGTAACACTCTAAACTGAGCTCTGAGTTTCCTTCCCACAATCTCACTTCTCCCAGGAAGCTCTGAGTGTGGTCCACCTTCACTGGTAGCATCCACTTCCCCTTTCATTTTTCCTTCCATGTCCTTCAACAGCTAATAAATAGCCATGTCGTGTTGAGGGTTTCTCTCAGATGGTTCTGGAACCACTCTCATCACTGGCACCACTGCCAAGGCACTTGTGGAACCTGAATGTCTTGCTGGGTTGTGGCAGCAGTGGCCAGACTGGTTTTCCTGCCTCCAGCTTCTTGTTTATTGTCTCCCGACCACACCTTCCCTGCCATGTTCCTTAGAGGCAGATCGGGACCCTCCTCAAGATGCTCTGACTCCAGGACCAAGTCCTGGCTCCTCATCAGGGGATCTTCTTCTGTCTGGCCTCGGCCTCACTTCCCAGTCTAAGAACCAGCAAAATCCCTGCCTGGGCTCTGGCCTCCGGAAATATCTCGATTTTCTGAAAACACCATCTACTTGCAAGCCCCCAGGCCTCTGTTCAAGCTGTTTCTTCTTCTCAAAACGGTGTTGGCATTGTGACAAGGAGCTGTAACAAACACTGTGAATAACTGGCTGGACCCACTGAGGAAGTGCTGGCCTCCACAAAGACAAGACTGGGAATCCAGACCAATCTCCAACCAGGTGAATGACAGAGGAGGGGTGTCCTCGTGCACAGAGCCTGCTGGAGCTCCTGTCCAATTCATTTCTGCCCCACCCGATCCCCACAAGCACACACCACTCCACACTGTGACCACGACTTGGATTGCCAATTTTTGGCAGGACACACCCACCCACCCACCCACCAGCCATGGGCGGGTCAGCAGCTTCAGCCGGTGGAGGCATGGGCTGGTCAAACCGAACGGAGGATGGAGAAGTGTCATGAATCTTCTTTCCTCTAAAAACTTAGTGTAACTGGAGTTACACAGAGTCAAGCTTGTCATTTTTTGTGTTCAAGGAATTTGAGCTAACAATCCAAAGTCCAGATACGTATGTCTGTAATTGTAGAACTAACAGCTAGGAAGTCAAGAAGCCAAATAAACAGTGGCTGAAATGAATGCTAATCTATGGTTTTATCTGCCCAAATCAGTACTAAAAATAATTCTGGGGAAGGAAGAATATAATATCTATTTTTAAATAACCACAGATTAAGAAATAATTCAACCCCAATCTAGCTGGGCAGTACTGTATTTCCAAGTACTATAAACAAAGCTATGGAGGAAAATATGAAAAAAAGGAAAAAAAACATAAATGCCATTCATATTACTGTGGTATTTACAAAGGTAATACAGAGTATCTTAAAACAGTAAAACACTTAAGAGGAAAAAGAAACAAGTTAAGGAAACTTTGTCAGGCACATAAAAAGCAAGGTCAAAACGTGAACTAGGAACTCCCCGTCAGAGTTTTCCCCCAAGACCTCCACCTCTACCCTTTCACCTCGGAACAGTTAAGTGACATCAACAGGTGAAGGAAGATCAGGAAGCTGAACACAGTGGCAGAACTTAAAGAACATTTCTCTGTAAAATCAAGAAAAGCCGAGTCTAACAAATTCTGAGGCAAGAACTTTACGCCCTCTATTCTAAGAGAAAAAACACTCACGTTTCACAGCCTGTTTCTGACTTTACAGCAGGGATTCTGACACAAGGTCAAAAGGAAAGCATGGGGGTGAGGGGTGGTTAGTGTGGTGCAGCTCAGTGGTGGAGTGCCTGCTTAGCATGCACGAAATCCTGGGTTCAATCCCCAGCACTTCCATTAAAATAAATAAATAAACCTAATTACCTCCCCCACCCAAGAGGGAAGAAAAAAAAAGGAAAGCATACCCACACGAACTGTGCCCTACATAAATCAGAAAAACGGCTCTGAAAACAATGTTAAGGAAAAGACATGTCACAGCCTCCAGAGTCAACAAATGGCCTCGGTGGTCAAATGTGAAGTTACTAAGCGTCCTTAAATATGTCAATGACTCACCTAGCTATTAATGAATGAAGGTTTCACATTATCAAATGCTCATATGTCTGAAGCACACCCCTCGGTCAGTGAAAGCTGGAGCCTGCGTGCACCTGCCCCAGGTCTCATCTCCCGCCCCTCCTTCCACGCTCCCACCGCCAGCAGGGCCCCCGCCGGCCCCGCCCACTGCTGTAGGCCCCGCCCACTGTTGCATTCTCAGGGGTCAGAACAGCGCCTGACACGCAGCAGAAGCTCATCTGTTAAACACACGAACCCTGCTTCTGTCCGCGAAACCGACAAATCAAACGAGACTCTTAGGCTTTTGCCCAAATTAAGAGTAAAAAGTGAAGATCTTCTGTAAGTAAAGATTTGTCTTCGTCACAACATATTGTAACAGGGCAGCAGACCGAGTGTCGGCTGCGTTACAACGAAAGGGGCCACAGGAGCAGAGCCACGCATTAAACGAGATGTGTGGTACTGGCTGCTCTATCTTCTACATGCTTACCTGTTTTATTTTAAGAGAAAGATTTTCTGGCAATTTTGTCTTCAGTTGATTTGTTTCCTTGAACGTCGGTGGAAATCCACTCAGGAAAGCCAAATCCTGCATTAGCACTAACCCAGGAACTTCTCTGTCTGTTGTCTAAAATAGGAAGGGGAAAAACACAACTCACTGTTCACATCATGAGGCTGGTGAAAACTCACAGCTGAGAAAACTGGGAAAGATCTGTTGCATCATACAAGCTTCAAAATATTGTTAAGATTATTTAAATCAATATTCATGAATACTAGAAAGCTAAGCTTAGAGAAAAAATAAACATGAAAATGCCTCTCAGAATAAAACAGCTTTATTACTTATGCTTTTATTCTAGTCTACTGCAAAAATACACTTAATTTAAAATAACATACCAAATAGCCCCTCCAAACTGTCTGTTTGCTGTTTCCTTTAAGCATTCCAGAGTGGGCATCTTCAACTGCAACACAGAATATAACAAACAAGCATATTTATAATGAATACTTAACTATGATGCCTGGCAGGACACTGTCCAAAGCATTTTGAGAGCTGTTAAAGTAGTCTAATCCATGGTCTCCAAAAAATATAGTCGAGGTAGACAAAATTAACCTATCCAACAAAATGGGAGCAATGTAAATCACTATGCAACTAAATGTTAAATTTTGCAATACTGAAGCAGTCACGTGGGCTGCAGAAACGTGGAAATGACAAGCTGACAGAAATCACAGAGCTAGGAGCAAACATCAACATGTTTAATCAAAAAGAATTGTCTGACTAGAATGAAACATTTGGGAGTGGCAGGTACTAGAGAAAAAGGGCAACCAGAAGAAGGGGGCCCCTGAGAGCCAGGCCAGTGGCATTTAGATTAACAGCCAGGGGCCACTGCAGACAGATCCTAGGGTTCTTCCAGAGTCAGAGTCAATTCCTAAGATTCATCAGTAACGCTGCAGAGAGTAGATTAAGTTGGGGAACAAAGAGGGTGATGACACACCCCTACTGGGAGAGAGCTCTAAAGTGATAGCGACAAATGAGATCCACAAATTTGCTGCTGACATTTGGGGATCATGGAAAACAGGAGAGATCAGAAGGCTGCAATTCCGATTTGCAAAATGGGCACAAAAAGCAGGGTCTACTGATTATAGCCTGTAAGATGGGTACCAATCCCAGGCAAGAGTCTCAAATATACCATAAAAATATTGGTGGGAAGTGGAGAAAAGAAAGCCTTCACAATATACTGATGGTTTTTTAAGGGAAGCTCTGAGCACCAGGAGCATGAGTTTATTATGAATAAATTCATCAGACACATACCTCTCTGTTCCTGTCTGTCTGTCTGTCTGTCTGTCTCTCCCCACTGACATGGTGGACTCTATGCTGGTAGATCAGAGAATTCTCACAGATGAGGGACACACATTCATACATACTATCAGCAAGGCAGTGAACACCTCAGGCCATCTTAATGATATAATGGAGACACATGGGCTAGCTCTCAAGTTGGGTGGATCAGAGCCAAACCTGACCACAGAATGTGAAATTATAAAAGCCACAATGAACCTGGAGAGAAGTTTCAGAGGTCTGCTGTAGGTTCCGCCTTATTCAACAGCCCATCAAGGTTTTGGAAGGCACGAGAGGTACGCCTGTGTAATGCGTGTACACGACACTGAGAGAGAAGCTGCTACCCTGGGGCACAGACCAAGGAGTCCCCAAAGGCCTTGCTATTTGGAGCAATCAGTCAAATCAAGCAAAATAAAATCTCCTACAAAGGTAAGGTCTTTAACTTGGCACCAGAATCCAGCTATACAAGTATAAATTATAAAAAGTGTTTGAAAAAATTGAAAATTGGAAAAAAAAAAAAAGGTAAAAGGCGTACTTGCGCATTAGCACATGTGCATTTTGTAGAGACTCTGGAGTTTTAACTGACAGTGAGTTCAGTATGAGTCAACAACACTGTGACCACACCCTACTTCCATCCCAATGTTGTGCTTTTAAACAGAAGCAGAGGGCTTGGAATAAGAAAGGTGATATTCTCCAATTACCAACCCATCAGGAGACCCTGTTGAGTAGACCTTCAAAATGTCCAGAATTCAACCACTTCTCAGCACTACTCTGCTCCAAGCCAGCTTCCTTCTTGCCTGAATTATTACAACTTTTACCCCTCTACAGTCTGTTCCTACCACAGCAGCCAGACTGATCCTTCTGGAATATGACTCAGATCACATTATTCCTCTACTCAAAACCCTTCAATGACTGCTTCCTCATCACGCTTTGACTTAAAGCCAAAGCCAGTCATGGCTACTGGGCCCTGAACCACTGGTCCCTGTTACTTCTCCAGGCTCATCTCTTGCCCTCTCTCCTTCCAGCCACATTGGCTTCCTTGCTCTTTCTCAAACATGTCAGACACACTTCTGCCTCAGGGCCTTTGCACTGGCTATTCCAGTTACCTTATATACAGGGTACATGTGGAGAATCACTCCTTCCCCACATATTCATATTGCTGGCTCTTTCACCTCCTTCAAATTTTCACTCAAAAATCACCTCACCTGCGGAGGTATTGTCCAACTAACAGTCTAGGATACAAAGGAAGTGGCAGGAATATAAGAAGAGGAGCAGCAATTACACATTTCAGAAAGGAAAAAAAAAAAAAAAACAGATCTCAATATTACCTGGAAAGAGGTTAAATGGGGGTTTTCTAAATGTCAAATACGGCTACAAATTTTTAAACCTAGATCAGGATTTGGCAGTCCACGGCTCCAAATCTAGCCGCTGCCTGGTGTAGTACAGCCCCAAGCGAAAAACAATTCTGAACTTTAAAATGGTTAAATGTTTATATAAATACCTAAACAATATCTGCTGTTTTGCCTCTTGGTCCACAAGCCTAAAATATTTACTACCTGGCCCTTTAAGGAAGAAAGAAATTGGCGATCCTTGGTCTAGATAACTGAGGAAGACAAAGTGCGCTTGTGGCCCACTAAAGACAGAGCTCCAAGAAGGCACGGATGTGCCTTTTTTATTCTCTGCTGTTTGCCTGTGACCCAGAACAAGGACCAACTCAAAGCAGCGGCTCAGCAAATCTTTACTAAATCAATCAATGTACTTAGCAGGACAGTCAAACAAAAACCCAGGTGGAAATTCAAAAACAGTGTTTAGAAGACTATAGTTTAATATAGATTTTACTTATATCAAAATTTATAAACTTTAATTCTTTGCTGTATTATGAAATTAATAGAGGAAAACCCAAGATTCCCTCCATAGATGTTATAACTGAGTTGTAACTGTTAACGTAACGTTATTCCTTTTTCTCTTCAGGTGAAGTGCTATCAAAGTACTTTAATTTAAGGAAACTCTCAATTTAAAAAACAAAGCTAAATTTAGCCAAAAAATAAATCATATAATTTGTCAAAAATTACCCCTTAACTTTCCCTTTATATTTTAAAATATAACAAATATAAAAACATAAGTTATTTATACAAAACTGTTCAGAAACAAGTCTCTAGTGTGAAGGGAGAGATTATCTGTGCTTGGAAAGGTTACGATTTTCTTTCAAATTACAAATAACCAAGTAAGTACCAGGAAGCAAGCACCATGTTAGACACTGTTCAGGACACAGACCGGTGAGGATAAGGTTTCTGCTCAGTAAGAAATTAGATGGGAGCACCATAAACTACTGTGCAGTCAAAAGCTAAGCTGTGAGTTAGGTTACAAGTACAACAAGGATACACAAAAATAAAATCATTGTGAATGTACTAGTCCGGGGTCTTACGGGGACAGAACTTGAACTGGGGCTGGAAGGAACAGGAGATGGGCTGGGAGGGGGAGAGGAACAAGAGCAGCAGCACCACGTAGGTGTGAAGATGCTGACGGCTGCGAGGAGACGCAAGGAGGGCAGGGATGCCAGGGTCGATGGGCGGGACCAAGGCAATTAAAGCTTAGTCCTGAACACCCAGAAAGGAGTTTGTATCCCTGTGAAAAACAAATACATACTACTAGTTTACTGTCTTCAAAGAGAGAGTGATCTGATAAGATCAGAGTTTTCCAATTTGTTTACAGCTGTGTGCTGCACAGACTGGAGAAGGACTTGAGAGGTAGGCAGAGTAGGGAGGCATCCATTACTGGAGGCTGAGGGGAGAAATTCAGTATGGCACAGGGCAAATGAGATGAGTATGAAAGGTAAGAATCTTAAGATTCCAGCAAAAAAAAAAAAAAAAAAAAAAAAAAAAAGCAAGTAACAGGATAAGGCTAATTACTGGTTGAAAAGTAAGAACAGGTCAAAGATGGTTCCAAAGATTGAAGCTGGGAGATAAGACACTGAAAGAATGGGAGCTTGAGAACAGGACTCAATGTTGCAAAGGGAACATGACAGTTTTCATTTTACACAAGTTGCAAATCAGAGCCTCCAGGGAAAGTCCCTCAGTGCAGAGGAAGGATGAGAGATAAGACCCTAGAGAAGGGGACACAGGCTTGGGGCTCAGCAGCTCAGTAGCTAAGAGGGAGGATGGAATCTAGAAGAATGCAGGTTCAGTTTTATGCCAGGAATTTCAAATTTACTTCTATTATCTGGCCAAATCAACTGCATGATCAGATGTTTCAGAACTTAAAAGTATGAATGTTCCAGATATGGTCAGTCCAAGGTGGAGAACAACCTTGCTGAAGGTGATACGGGGTTAAAAAAAAAAAAAAAAAAAAAAAAAAAGCCTCCAGAATAGCTCAGAGCCAAGAGAAAAAGGTAAATGTGAGTACCGGGTTTAAGGTCCTGACCACAGTACAGAAAGACATGTCTATTACACAGAGTAAAATACATGCACTCCCTTTCTGAGAGTAGGGCTGAAATACAATGGCAGCTCTTTTGCTTCCCTTTTTACATTTTTAGCTTATCAGGCATTTCTTTAAAATTGAATCACTTCTGTTCCATTCAAAATTTTGTTATTCTAAATTCCGAAGATAACATGATTTTGAAATACCCGCAAGAAGATCTTACCACTCTTAGTACTGTCGAAAACAACAACTGAGGCATTAGTGGAAGGGTTTTTTGGTTTTGCAACGTTGAATATGTCACTGGCAGAATGAAAGGAAGGATAAAGAGCTGGCAGATCCTTCAGCGTGATGCTGGCCGGCAGGGCTGGGTCCAGGACAAGCATTGGCACCTTAATGCAGTGTGTCAGCAGACACTCCAACTGCTTCTCACTGGAAAGAAACACCAACATGGTCACAAACATATGCTTGAAAATTTAATCAGCATTGAAAAGCCAGTTGGTACTACTAAATTTTCCAGATCTTCTATATTCTATTTAAAAATCATAACCTCTTATTAAATAAGAAATTTTATCTCAAGAATGTAAAAATTTAGTAAGTTAGCAAATATGGTATAAAACTGTAAGTGCAACTCAAAAGACAGCGCTTTCAAACCCCCAATTGTAAAGGTTGCCACAACACTTTCCAACCCAAAGGTGTACAAGAAATTAAGTATTTCATTACTATTGTTAACAGTGTCATCTTACCAGACATAATTTATCAGTCTGAATTAGAATACAATTAAATGCATTGGATATGACAGGACATCAGAAGCAAACGTGGAAACATTCTAAGATGAATTTATATGAAATACTTCTATCTAAACGTAAGAATACCTAGAATAAACAAATGGGCAAAGGACACAGCTAGAGAATTCACAAAGTGGGAGCTATGACCAGTAAATAAACAATATACAAAATTGCACAATCTCTCTAATATTCAAAAAAAATGCAAGAGAAACCATTTTATTGTAAGTCTAATGGTTAAGTGGGGAAGTGGCTGTTAACAGAGATTTCCGCTTGTCAGTGGGACGGCCTTATTTTAACGACCTATCAGAGTCAGGTACCATTCAAATCAAGAGGGATACATCTGATTTTTTGTCATTAGGTTAAATCTCGTTCTCAAGCCCCTAAATATAAGACATAGAACTATGATAGCTTTTAAAGATAAGGAAATATATACTGAACACATAATTAAATAATGAATTTTAAATTCTATAAATGAAAACACTGGGTATAAGTTAGATTTTAAGTGGGCCAAAATAACAGCATGCCAAGACAGATTAATGGAAACAACAGAGAAACCTAATGCAGGTAGAAATGATAAAGTTTTGGTTGGCTACAACCCGAATAACCAGAGTTCTCAATCAATTCTGCCTTTAACACTGCAAAATTTCCCATCAAATGGATGCACTTAAGTTGGGTGTCAAAAACCAGCAGAAGAGGGACTGAACAAAAGCAGCAGAATAAGTAACAAATACTGAGTATGCAACAAAAACAAGTGAGAAAAACCTGGATGTTTCACTTCAATCCTTCAATTTCGGTTCCTAACAGGAAAAAATGCTTACCTCCTCTTAGTTGGTTCCGTCGTGTTCTTTCCAAGGATTTCTCTAGTGAAAGCAAATGTATTTTATTACATATGCATGGACTGGTGCTAGTCTTACATGTGACTCAGAGGGATGACTTTCCTGGTTACTCCACCAGAACTAACTAGTAAGTTAGGAAGTACTATAAAGCTTGTAACATTTAAGATGCACAATAAATTATATGTTTTAATGAAATATGATCAGCAGATACTATCACGTACCTCCCAAAGTACTACTGAAGGTTTACTTAAAATACAAGCGTTTACATTTTACTAGTAAAACATGGTACCAGGCGTCAAAGTCATTTTCATGCACTGGGGAGGTGAAATTCTCTAACAGAAAGAGACAACTTGTTGCAGTATAACATGGCCAATGACCTGCGATGGGTGCATCCGTAACATTTACAAAGAAGTGAATGGGGAAATTCTTGGTAAATACTCCTGAGGAATCAGAAGGGAAGTTTCATCAGCCAGATACCCAGCTCGGAAGGCTCTCCAGAAGCCCGCTGTACTTTTCCCAGATAAAGTAAATAATCACAATTCCATATTTTTAAAAAAATTACCAAGCCTTCTAGTTCCACACTGTACTGATATTAAAACAGGTAACAGAAGTATACTTTTCACTGTCTTTATCAAATGGAAAAAAAAGTTATCTCTGTAGGTTTGTTTCATTTTCAAGGAATAATCCACCTTACTGTGTAGCTATTTTGCATAATAAACCTTATTTCATGAAGCTACCACACCTGGGACTCAGACTGAGTGATCTGGAAGCCCAGGGCTCCGCTGAGAGGCTCCTCCACCGTTAGGCTCTTCAGAGACCAAGGCATCCCCAGAGCACCATGTTCATGAAACTCCCACCTAACAGAGTGAGGCCAGGATCTCGCCAAAGTGGCTGAGTTCTCCTCAGGCACCAAGAACCAAGGGTCAGATGCATGGCTGCCAAAATCTCATAATGGCATGAATTTGAGAAGCAAATTCTTGTTCGAATAGCAATGTGAACACCACCTTACCCTTCTGAAATGTGCCGTTACTTGTAATTGTAGAACTTTCTGTGTTTTGTTTTTTAACAATCAGTTTTACCTCATTGCTTTCTGCTCCTCCTCCATCTGTTCTCTGACTTGCTGCAGTTCCTTCAGCAGTTCAAGATCTGTGCCATTCACCCAGGTGTAAACCACGTCAATCGGCATGGGCAGACAGAGCCTAGGGGAAACCCACAAGTCCTCCAGCTTATATGCATTCTTTCAGTATACTTGAGAATAAGAGCAAAACAGGGTTTAAACTCAGAGGTTATGAAAACAATCAGCAAAAAGGTAATCTAACCATGGCATATATCACAGCACTGCTTGTTTTCAGACTGGAGCCTGGGCACTAATACATACTTATCAAGGACATTCTCTGTGAGTTGCGTTATGCTCGACACTTCATGTAGTTTTGGATCGTTGTATCATCACAACCACCCTGTAAAGTGGCTACTATCACTTAACTTTTAAGACAGTGGGGGAGGCCTTGAAAACTCAGTTTAAACTGCTATGTTCTTAGTTTAGCAAATGAGGAAGCTGGGGTACAAATGCAGCCAAACAAAAGAAAAGAATTTAGAAGCTTAAACAAAATTCAAAAAAAAAAAAAGTTAAGCAGCAGTCAGCAATGAAGACCTAGCCCTATTTAAAGCTATAGGCTTCCCAAGCCTCGTCCCTCCCAATCCTCCCTGCCCTGCTCTGCTTTTTTTTCCCATAGCAATTATCACCTAACATATTAAATAACTAGCATAATACATATACTGGTAATTCCCACATGCCACTCACCCCAGAATGTAAGCTCTATTGTGGCAGGAAACTTATCTATTTTGTTCCCTAAAGTTCCCAGTGGGTTAGAAGAGTGCCAGCCTGGCACACAGGAACTCAGTGATTCACATGAGGCACTAGCATTGAAGACCTTCCCAAACCTGCTCGATTTTCCCCTTATTATCTTATCCTCAATATAAGGAGTCAGGCAGGCTTTTAATTCTTGAGTATCCTGTCTAAGCTCATTCTTGGTGTTTCTATTCAGGTTTTATGGCTTTCTTCTTCTTTCCTACATCAACTTACCAAAATCCTACCCATCTTTCAAAGTCTGCTCCAGGCCTGTGACACAAGACTGCACAGTGATACATGACATATTTTAGATGGTTCTGTTTCAGGTTTGAGCTTTTCCAAGAAATGGTACAGGTTTTCTTTTTAGGCCAAGGACCCACGCTTACCCTCCTTTAGTCTTCCTCAGGGTCCGTGCACAGGATCTGGCCCCTGGAAGCACAAAAGGCTCCAAGACCAACCAAAACATGACAACTTTTCTTTTGGCCACAAGGGTAATTATCTCATGGAAAAATAAATGCAGTTTGGTGGATAAATCTTTCAAATTACAGAAGGAAAAAATAGACTGACAACCACTCTTCGTTTGAAAGAAGTAAGTGGGATGACTGGATGAAAGGGGTGCTTATCCAATCACTGAGTAAATATTTACTGAGCACTTAGTGTGTGAGAGGCGCCGTTCTTGGTGCTGGGGACTCAGCAGTAAATAAAATAAAACTCAACTTTATGCCTTCATGAAGCTTACATTCTAGAGAGGTGAAAAACAGGAAATAAACCAAATAAATAAAGTTAGATGATGTTCAGTGTTATAAAGAAAATAAAGTAGAAAATGGGGATACAAAGTGTGTCTAGGTTGAGGGTCAGTTTTAAATAAGGAGATCAGAAATGGCCTTACTGGAAGGTGGCATTTCAGTACAGAGGTGAAGGCAGTGAGGAAGCATGCCACATGGGCAACTGGGGGAAGAAAAGCCCAGAGAAGAGAAACGTCACGTGCAAATGCCCTGAGGCAGCTGCCTGTGTGGCATAGTAAAGGAACTAGAGGCCAGTATGGCAGAGCCAAAAGGAACAAAAGGAAAAGCATAAGAGGAGAGGAAGGTCAAAGAGGTACCAGGGGACTCAGAGCTTCACGGGGAAAATGAGGAATCACCTCATACTCAGGCACATGTGACAGCTGAGCATCTACCAACCTTCCCATCAAGGTACACCACTTCCTGCAGAATAAAATCTAAACTTCATAATCTGTACCTCGAGCTGTAGATATTCCAGTTGTATGCCCTTACCCAAACAGGATAAGAATTTGCAGGCTTCCGTGCCTTTGAACATGCTTCTCCTTCTGCCTAGGATATCCTTTCTTTCATGCTTTTAACCACTTCCTCATTCCCCAAGCGCCCTCTTTCCTCACCTCCCACAAAGTAAATGTACTGCTTAACATGCAATGTCCACGGTACTTGGTATTCTAAGGAATCTTTAGCACACTGTGCTGTACTACTTTTTATGCATGTCTATCTTCCACTAGACCAAGTATCTTGAAGACAGAAATGTACCATGCATTCTTTGCTCTGCTTCATTATTTCCTCTTTCCCACACATACTCAGGCTCTCTCTCCCTACTGTGACTATACGCAGATGCTTCCTCATCTAGGTCCATTTCTGAAAGTGTCTATATCTCAATAGTTCCCAAACACTAGACGGCATCACAATCACCTGTAAGACTTGTAAAACGGATGGCTGGGCTCTGGCCCCAGCGTCTATGATTCACAAGGTCTGGAGTGGAGCCCCAGAATTTGCATTTCTAACAAGTTCCCAGGTAATGCCAATCATGTTGATTCAGAAATTCACTTTGAGAACTGATATATATGTAGGTTATAGTTCACATTTTTAAGTTAAAAAAAAAAAAAAGACGACCTAGGAATAAACGTACCGAAAGAGGTAGAAGACCTGTACTCAGAAAACTGTAAGATACTGATGAAAGAAATCAAAGACAACACAAATAAATGGAAAGATATACTGTATTCCTGGTTTGGAAGAATTAATATTGTTATAATGACTATACTACCCAAGGCAATCTATAGATTCAATGCAATCTTCCAATGGCATTTTTCACAGAACAAATAAGTTTAAAATTTGTATGGAAACACAAAAAGCCCCAAATAGCCAAAACAATCTTGAGAAAGAACAGAGCTGGAGGAATCACACTCCCTGACTCCAGACTATACTACAAAGCTACAATAATCAAAACAGTATGGTACTGTCATGAAAACAGACACATAGATCAATGAAACAGAAAAGAGAGCCCAAAAGTAAACCCACAAACTTATGGCCAATTAATCTATGACAAAGGAGGTAAGAATATACAATGGAGAAAAGACAGTCTCTTCAATAAGCAGTGCTGGGAAAACTGGACAGCCACATGTACAAGAATGAAATTAGAACATTCCCTTACACCATAGACAAAAAATAAACTCAAGATGGATTAAAAGCCTAGATGTAAGACCAGATACTATAAAACTCCTAGAGGAGACTGTAGGCAGAACACTCTTTGACATAAATCACAGTATTTTTTTTTTGATCTGTCTCCTAAAGCAAAGGACACAAAAGTAAATTAAACAAATGAGGCCTAATTGAACTGAAAAGATTTTGCACAGCAAAGGAAACCATCAACAAAATGAAAAGACAACCTATTGAATGGGAGAAAATATGTGCAAATGATATGATCTATAAGGGGTTAATATCCAACATATATAAATAGGTTATACAACTCAACATCAAACAAACAACCTGATTAAAAATTGGGCAGAAGAACTGAATAGACATTTTTCCAAAGAGGAAATGCAGATGGCCAACAGGCACATGGAAAGGTACTCAACATTGCTAATCATCAGAGAAATGCAAATCAAAACCACAATGAGATACCATCTCATACCTGCCAGAATGGCTATCACCAAAAAAGAACACAAATAACAAATGGTGGCAAGGACGTGGAGAAAAGGGAACCCTCATACACTGTTGGTGGGAATGTAAATTGGTGTGGCCACTGGAAAAGAGGATGGAGGATTCTCAAAAAACAACAACAAAAAAATGTCGTTCTACTACTATATGACCCAGAAATTCCACTCCTGGGCTTATATCTGAAAAAAACAAAAACACTAACTTTTAGCAGCACTGCTTACAATTGTCAAAGCATGGAAGCACTCTAAGTGTCCATTAACAGATGAATGGATGAAGAAGACGTGGGATATATATTAAATGGAACACTACTCAGCCATAAAAGAGAATGAACTTTTTCCATTTGCAGCAACATGGATGGACTTGGAGGGCATTATGTTAAGTGAAATAAGTCAGAGAAAGACAAATACTGTATGACATCACTTATATGTAGAAAAATAAACTAGAGAATTAAAAAAAAAAAAAAGCAGACTCACAGGTACAGAGAACAAACTTGTGGTTACCAGTGGGGAGAGGGATGGGGCAAGAGGTTGGGGAAAAAAGGGTTATTTTAGGATTATACGAAATTATGTATGTGAAACTTTTGAAAATTGTAAAGAACTACAGAATTTAAATGATTGTTCATTCAATTAAAAAAATAAGAAGAATTTAAAAAGCTCCCCCCACTAAAATGCCAGTTCCATATGAAATCAATGAGTCCCTCTTGTTCCTCACTACAT
This sequence comes from Camelus bactrianus, assembly GCF_048773025.1. Lineage (NCBI taxonomy): Eukaryota > Metazoa > Chordata > Mammalia > Artiodactyla > Camelidae > Camelus > Camelus bactrianus. The sequence goes on along the minus strand of NC_133550.1, from coordinate 34,368,465 downwards.
GCCTAGAAATAGTGCCTGGTACATGAGTGGGGTTGAATATGCATTTAGTGACTAAACAACTAATAGTTCATTCCCTCAACATAAACATCAGTCTTTTCCATTAAAAAAAAAAAAATACTTCACATTACCCACATGTAATTATCCAAAGTCACCTCACTCCTAACTTCACAAGTAGTCTATGGTCAGACTAAAATTTAACTTGAAAAAATTGCTTAAGTAACATAGTTTAGAAAGAAAAAGCTTTTTAGGTGGTGTTCTTGCTCATTTTTTAGGGGGAGGTAACTAGGTTTATTTACTTATGCATTTTGATGGCAGTACTGGGAGTTGAACCCAGGACCTAACGCATGCTAAGCATGCACTCTACCACTGAGCTATACCCTCCCCCCCCCAAAGAAAAAGCTTTTTAAAAGGAGGGGGAAATGTGCTCATTCCAAAGCTTTCCCATAAAGATAATTATCTGCTATTAAAGATTTTCAAATAGCATCAAGAGATATCCATACAGGTTCAACTGAGGAAAACAACACAAGTATAGAATGCTTTAATTTCCTTGCTCTTCTGGTAAGGCTGTATTTCATGATCGATTTAATTCTCTGGTGTTAAACTGACATCCCTGAGGAGACCGTGTGATCTGCCCCTGGTCAGTGAGTCAGTTGTTCTTCTACTATTAGACATGGTCACAGTGAGTTTGAGTCTTTTGTTCTAACCGCAGACTACTATCTTAGTTCCCAGATGAAAAGGAAGCCTTCCTTAGAGCTTTAGAGATGTGACTCAGTCAGTCACCTATGACTCAGAACCAAAGCCATGGTGATAGTGATACATCTTTTATTTTAATCACTAATTTAAGTGAATATAAAGGTGCTTAGCAGTCCTTGGCTCTACATTCCATAAAGTAGGTAAGAAAACTTAGAGCTTAAATAGTGTCTTAGAACCAAAATTGGAAGAGATTTTATACTTAATCAAATATCTACATTTTAGAGATGATAAAATTGAGCCCCAGACCAACTTAATGCCTCACAATTAGTAGCAGTAGATAATTTATATATTCACTTGTTACTGACATACAGAATGGGATTCTTTTTTTTCATTCAGAGCAAACAACATTAAAAAGACATGAGAAACACTGAAACAAATGAAAACTTCCTATAAACACTGTGGTTATTTTAAAATATAGCTCAAGTGGTAGAGCACATGCCTAGCATGAACAAGGTCCTGGTTTCAATCCCCAGTACCTCCTCTAAGAATAAATAAATAAACTTAATTACCTCCCCCTCAAAAACAAACAAAAATTTAAATACGTATATATATATTAGAACACATGACTTTATATATGATCTATTTTCTTGTCAACGAAAAATTAAATAATTTTGAAATCTCTACATAAAAAAATCAAGCTATATTTTAATGCAATGTAAAATTAGGAGAAGAAATATTTAACACACAAACACATTCTTCAGAAAGAGAACAAGAGTGATGGATTGAAACAGCTGACCTCAGTATCTGCATTTTCTGAGTTAGTGTTCCTCTTAAAAGCTCTAAAGCTCCATCAGGGCAGAGATCTTCACATCTGCGCACCATCAGCACCCAACACAGCATCAGGCACAGTAGCCAGTAGGCTCAGTGAGTACTCAATAAATGTTAGAGTTAAAAAAAAAATTAAAAGGCCATTTTGAGCTGTTCTTAGGAAAATCAGTGTTGTTAAAATAAAACTTGGAAAATTAAAAGAATTTTTTTCAAAAAGAAAAAATAAAACTGGAGAAATAGGAAAATTATGTTTCATTAAGAAGCTGTTAAATGCAACAGTTTTCAAAGCATGGTCACCAGACCAGCAGTTTCAGTACCATCAGTGAACTTGTTGGAAGTGAAAAGTCTCTGAGCCCCTCTGAGAGCCGCAGACATAGAAACTCTAGAGGTGAGGAGAGGGTGCACTTTCTCAAATCCTCTGTGGAATTCTGCTGCACATTGAAGCTTGACAAACACTACTTTAAGAGAATGGATACTTTTTAGTGTCTGGATACTTTACACTCTTAAAAATTATTAAGGACCCCCCAAAGCTTTTGTTTATAGGTTATAACTATCCACACTTGCCATTTTTGAAAATAAATCAGACATTTAAAAAATATTTAATCCATTTCAAAACAATAAATCCCTTCACATGTTAACATAAATAACTTTTTAATGAAAATAACAGTATTTTCGAAAATAACAAAAAATTTTAGTCAAAACAGAGAAATGGCTTTACATTTCTCCAAATCTCCTTAACTGACTCAGCAGAAGCAGCTAAGCATCTTAAATCTTCTGTATTCAATCTGTTCCCACATGTTGTTTTTGTCGAAGAAAACCCAGGCTCACACAAAAATGTAGTTAGAAAGGGAAAGATTGTTTTAATTGCTGTTTCAAATAATAGTGGATACTCTTCTTTGATACTACACTAAAATTATATGGCAGTTTCTCAAAAATTAGTTGCAATGTGGAATCTGAAACCACATTAATGAACTTTATGTGCTTTTACATTAAAATCCATTGGTCTTTCTTGCACTTTGAATGGCTTTCACCCATGCAAGATTCTGCAACATCAATGTATTGTTTACCTGGAAAAATAACAGCTTACTGCGTTTAGCAGCTCTGACAAATGGTGATATACTTCCTTAATTTTCTTACATAATACTAACAAATTCAATCTTGGGGTTAATGCCACAAATCTAATTGGTAAAGTCTTTCCAATATTGCGAAGCTGTTAGGCCCCTGGTAGTGGAAACAGGATTTCCAAAATTCTAATTTTCACTTAAGAGCTCAAATTTCACCACTGGCAACAAATATTATTAGTTCTTTCCCTTCAAACACAGGATCTCTTTGTTCACTGTCAAGAAAATACCTGCCAAATAACCAAGTCTGAGTAATGACACCGTCATCTGTCCTTTTGAGTTATAACAACAGTGTCCCATGAGAAGGAACAGCTAGTTCAGGCTACAACTCCAACCATGCCAAGGGCTTTTCCTCAAGGTAATCACCACGCAGTCAGGTGCTTGAGGTGTGCTTCCAGTTGCATCACCCAGAGCATTAAATAAAAAACGTGTGCTCACAGGGTCAACATACAGTCAAATCAACGACTGTTATTGCTTCATCATGAACATTCTTGAGTGACTCCAGCTTTTCTCTCCTCCCTCTGCAGATATGTGGTGAAGAACACGCTGACTCGTGCTAAGGTGTGGCAATTCTACCCGCCACTACTTCTACGCAATAAGCACCAATCTGAACACAGTAAGAAAAAAAAAGGCAAATAACACCTTAGTGTTGTTATAAAAATAGTTCTGATTTCACAGACCCTCAGAGTCTTGGAAACTGTTATGTTAAAATTAAGACCCTAAAGGAAAGATCTATAGTTTCCCTACTTCACCAGGTACTTGCTTACAAGCTATCTCCCCTATTAGACTGTGAAATTCTTTATCACTGAGAGTCAGATCTGGGTCTAAAACAGGGTAAGGCTCAAAGATTCAATCTTAACTGAAGGAACAAACACAGGGATGCTATTTACACACAGGACACTTTAAGGACCAAAGTAAAGAGTAAAGCTCTAAGTTAACTTGAGGAATTTCACAATCCTTCCCTGAGATGTTCAGAACTATAATAGTGCACACATCTACATCTAATTAGCACAGCTTTTTAAAAAAAACTACTAATTTAATAAAACCACAAGTAAATGGAGGGACAAGGAAGAGCTTCTAAGTGGGGAAAGGGGCTCCAGAAGAATTGCCAATGCAGTCTAGAGGCTTCCAGAAAACGGTCAAGACGCACCAGTCAACACCAATTACCACTTATACTTTCATTAGGTTTTCTGGTTTGGTGACAGTAAAGAGGGGAACTTATGGGACCTATCTATCCTCAAGGAACAACGGACAGTCAGAACTGTCTGGTTATGTATGGCCCCTGACACCTGACACTTAGGCCAAGGTCTTTTGTAAGGTTAACCCCCCTTGTTAGCTACCCCACGTTTGTTTTTGGTCACCTCCTGTTCCCTGTCCTGCAGTGAAACAGCTGTGCACCATTACAATGGAAAGGAAGTCAACAGATACTGCATAAAGTAAATAAATCAAAAAGCAGACAACTCTTTTTTTTTTTTTTAAAGTTAAAAGGACAGTCGTTAGAAGAATCCAAAATAGAAATTTATTAACCATGGTTCCTCTAGGTCAGGGAAATTCAGACTGAAACAGAGAGAGACTTTACTTCTTATTTTTCTGTATTGTTTGAACTGTTTTCAACCATAGACTTACATTACTTTTATAATATAAAACAATATAAGTAACAGCTTTACAGACAAAAAAATGAAAACAGCCTGTGATTCATTTTAGCTGCAAGAAGGGAAGGAGGATGTTGGAGAAGACTGCTTCCACTCTGAGGTCTGTCTTGTGAGGGAGGAAAAAAATCTCCAAGGGAAAGAAAGGTGGAGGCCGCATTCAAGAACGGCTGCACCAAGAAGCTTGGCCTTAAGGAGAAAAAGATCCAACCTATGGGGCTGTTTGCTCCTCCCCGACAGCGAGGCAGCAAGATGTGGTGACCATCAGGAGGGTGGGTCCAGTCCTGGTGGATACCAGGGGAGTGGCCCTGATTGACACGGTGATGTCAACAGAAGAACACCGGCGGGGCTCAGAAGTCGCTGCAGAGTAACTGCCCGGCTTCCTCAACCAACAGGGGGTGGAATTACCTTTACCTCACAGAACTGGGGCAAGGATAAAACGAGATCATGTAATTTAAAGGACTCATGTACTGCAGGCCAGATTCCTCTTTGGTAACTAAATTTTTCATCCATAAAACATGAGGGTAGACTACAAGGCCCCTTCACATGGGAGTAGTCTTCAGGAAGCTAAACCATTCCTACAACTTGGAAAAGACCCCCTTCAGCTGTTACATTTAAAGTGTGGGTGATTTCATGACTCATCATTTAAGCCCAAATAAGCTGCTCTCCACAACTGATCTTTTCTCACCGATTCTGAAATGACTTCCCAGCAATATTGTCTCTGTAGGAATCAAATAAAACGTGGTATTGATCCTGGCTCCATTCCAGAACCACCTAGGGAGAAAAAGAAAAGAAAAAGAAATAATGTCTTCTTTGTATCAAATACTGAAAGTATATTAACTTTCATTTCACTTTAATTTCCTTAAGAATTGTTAAAGGAACAGGTAAAGCAATCAAAATCCATCCATTCACTCAGTGCCTGCCCTAGACCACAGACACTGTGCTCAATCCAGGTGAATAAGCTACAATAGAACAGTTATATAGGTATATAAATAAAAGCTACAGTTTCTGGCCTGTGGAGGAGGAAGGGGAATCAAAGCGATTTAAAAGGATGTGGTGGGGGGAGGGTAATAGCTCAGTGGTAGAGCACATGGTTAGCATGCATGAGGTCCTGGGTTCAATCCCCAGTACTTTTGTTTAAAAAAACAAAAACAAAAACATAAAAGGATGTGATATGAGAACTGGGTCTGGACAAGTTCACTGGGTAGGGAGAAAAGGACGATGCCCACAGAACACGTTCAAAGGTTGAGAGGCAGCAGGCCAGTTGTCTGAGGGCAACTGTACTGCTGCGCTTGGCTGGAGCACAGGCAGTAACTGGAGAGAGATGCGGCTGGGAAAGGGAGCTGGCCCATGGGAAGGGCAGGCATTGAAGGATTTTAAGGCAGCTACATGATCCATCCAAAAACATGGGAAACTCTTCTCACAGCACAGAAGAATACAAGCTAAGACAGAAGAGACTGACAAGATATGGGGAGTGGTGACCTCCATACCTGTGAGGTTTGAGCTGATGACCTTGCTCAGTATTTCAGGAGAAAATGGAAAGCTTTAGATAGGAGCTCCCTCATGTCTGCATCTCAAATCTATAAACCTACCCACACACATGCCCATTTTCTCCTGTACTCCTTTTACCACAGAAGACGATGTGTCCCTCCTCCTTGCAAACATTCAATCTCTGTCCACTTGCTCTGGATCTGATCAACTCACCTTCTCAAGACCTTGCCTCCTTTCTCTTTTACTCTCAAGAGGATTATTCCCATCAGCATATAAACATATTCCAGTATCTCAGGAAAACCTTCCCTTCACTCCTCACCCTCCTCCAGCGAGTCACTCTACTGCGAATTTCCTGTCTCTCTCCAAAAGGCAAGTATCTTTAGAGAGTCATCTCCTACCCCCCCCTTGCGCCCTTCAGCCCGCTCCAATACCACTTCTGCCCTCACCACTTCAGTGGCTTTACCAAGGCCTCTGAGTCCACTTTCCTGGCTGCTATCTTAATTGGTAGCGGTCGCCCAGTTCCTTCTTCTTGAACCACCTTCTTGGGTTTCCTCCCATCATTCTGGTGATGCCTTTTCAGTCTCCTTTGGCAGCTCATCCCCTTATATCTGATCTTTTAATGTGTCCTTTCATTCTATTCCTCTTCCTGGAATATCTTCCTTCTTGCCAAGGCTTCTTCCAGAGTCCTAGTCCACCAACCCTACGATGTGGTCCTGCTATTCTCAGATGGCTATGGGAGCCCCAGTCACTTAAATTTCAGAGAAGAGAGAAAGGGAAGACGTGCTCCTCTTTTAAGGAGACTTCCTGGAAACTGCACCTTCCCCTTCAGTTTTTATTGGCCGGAACGTGACAACACCTGGCTACAGCAGAGGCCTTGCAGACCGAAGTGTCCAGCTACAACTGCTCATTTCTTTTTGCGGCACTCAGGCTTTTCAAGTTCTGGTCTCTGCCTACCTTTCCAACCTTACTTCATTGGGATGTTTCATAAACACCACAAATTAGTAATTCTCCCACTCAATACATTGATTTAAAAACAACTGATTTTGAAATGTATTGGGTCTAATGTGCCTGGTACTAGATTTACAAAGAGAAATAAGCTAAGTTTCCCAACTTCAAGGAACTACAGTTGATTATTTTTAAAAAAAAAAGAAATGTATTGTCAGCTACAGCTACACTGAAGGAATACCTGATTCTTCCTAGGAAGATACTAAGACAGACTTCCATGAAGAAGCATTGTTAGCAGGGTCTTAAAGGATGAACAGGAGTCTGTCAGCAGTTTAGCTGGGGAACTAGCAGTCTTACAGGGATTTGCTACCAGACTGGACAGGGGAGTGAAGAAGAGGTAGAGAATCAATGGTGATTGCTAGGTTTTCAGGATTTCTAGTGTGAGTGACTGAACAGACACTGGGGCCATTAAATGACATAGGAGGAACAGGTATAGGGGAATGAGAGCTGGTGAGATTCCAGGGTCTCATTTTAGTCATGGTACACTTGAGGTTATAAGTGCACATAACTGGCCTCTCCAACTGGACTTTCCAATTTCCAGGAGGAGAAATGGGCTCTACCTTTGGTATCTACACACAACACCAAACCCAATGACAGGCATATGGCTATAAAATGCCATCTATTTTGCTAAATATAGGATATGTATCTATTTTCAAGAATACAGCTGTATCAATCTGTATCAATCTATGTGCTCAGAAAGGGTGATTCTCCATCACCCTCCATCAATAGCCCTCTGTGGCTTGCAAAAAGGACAAGTATATCTATTACTTTTGTAAAATAAATGACAAAAAATAAAGCTCAATGTAATTGTTCTTGGCTAGTGAGGCTACCTGGAAAGTGGGGAGAACGCATCAGAGAAGGCATGCTTCACAAGTGGCTGAGAAGTGCTGATGTGCTGTGTGTTAACACAACATACCTTCCTTCATCAGATAAATTAATCTCACCATCTCCAAACCACGACGGTGTACTAGAAAGAACAGCAGCAGGAAAGGGTCCTTATCTAACGTATTAGGAACATTCCTCCTAGCCCAGAGCTACGTGCTCTTAGGCCATAGGGGAGGTGGCAGGAATCCCAGCTCAGTCACTTTCATGAGTGACCCTGAGCAAGTTATTTAGCCTCTTTGGACTATTTCTTCATCTGTAAAATGAAGCAGGTCAGATCAAATGGTCTTTGAAATCCCCTCCAGTCCTAAAAGTCCAAGGAGGTGCCCAGCTGCGTGGCTGACCCTGTGTGACTTGTCTGTGTTCTCTGTGACCACATGTCAACTCCGTAAGGACACCGTGTCTCTCCCTGTTGTCAGCCTCCTCTGGGTCTTTTGTCCCTGGTCCTAACCCCATCAACAACTGAACTTGATTCTCTTCCAATATAAACATTTTCCTTTTCTGCTTATTCCTAACTGTCAACTAGACCCTATTATGGATATCCTTCCAAACTTTTTTAAATGAATGAATAATATGCTGTTAAGAGGAATGAAAAAGGAGACTTGTAAATCAAATAAAATTCATCTAAGGGTTAGTGTCAGATCATTTTCTTAATACTATCAAGGATGAGAAAGAGTAGAAATTTAAACATGCAATTATCAAATTATTTATTCGAGCTGATCTGTAAAAATATAAATACCTTCCAAACAACAGAGAACTCCAAAAAAAGACAAACTTGCAATTAGATAGTGTTTTCAGCCATTATTAACAGTAAACAAAAGACCAGAGGAATAGGTTAGAGATACACTATCATAAGTCAAGTCTCTGCTCCTGCACAAAGCCTTTCCATAGTCTTCAGCCCAATCTGAATGCTTCTGTCTCAGAACTCTGGATAACTTCTACCTCTCTCACTTATTTGGGCATCAGTTACCAACTGCCTTATAACATTCCTTGCCTTGTATCACCTTTTTAAAAAAGTAAGGTCCTTCCTTTTTTCACTTTTTTTGGGGGGGTGGGATTCGGTTTATTAACTGACTGACTGATTGATTTTAACGGAGGTACTGGGGATTTAACCCAGGACCTCATGCATGCTAAATGTGCACTCTGCCACTGAGCTATACCCTCCCCCTTTACTTAGGTTTTTATACTTATTAACCTTCACTTCATGTGAGCAACTTGACAAACCAAACTGCTCAAGGGTAAAGAACTACTTACAATTCTATTCGTTATCAACTCAAACCTAGTACAATTCATTACACACCGTCTTCTTAGTAAATATTATCTGGTTATAGCAGAAATGAAGTAAGAGAAGACTGGATCTGGCAACTTGGGACGCCTCCTGGGAGGACTTCTCAGTTCTCCTACCAGGTAGATGTGTAACCTTGGGTAAGTTACAAATGTGTGGGCCTCAAATTATGAACTAAGAACAAGATCGTTCACCATCCGCTGTGGTGTTGTATTATGATGGGGATTCTCCCACAAGTGGGTGAATAAAGGATAGGAGGAGTATGTCAAGCTTGCTGAAAGTCAAGGGTCAACGATGCGTAACTTCCCAAACCATCATTTTCATAATGGCAAGACATTTAAAACATTCTACTGGTAGTTATGCAAATTTTTCATGGAGAAATGTGGAAAGTTCATGTGATTTTTAAGATACAATGCTGACTTTCAAAAAATGTCCTACTTGCCATTTTGAGAACATATCTCCACTCTACACTAGTCTCCTTAGAGTACTGACTTTTCTGTTACTAAGGGTATCTTGTTGATAGAATTTAAGACACAATGAATTAAACTACAATTCATTAAACTACTACTTAAACTCTGAAATACCACTTAAACAATGTATTATTAATAAAGGATTATAAAAATCACCTAAAGGTAGTTTATTCTACTAGCTAAAAATCTTTATCACTTTTAAGACTTCATTTTAATAATCACAGCATTCAAGGTATTCAAGATCAACTGCTGGTTAGTTTTTACAAAATGGAAGCCAAAGTCAATCTTAATGTATTCATCACAGAGGAGAAAGGACACATATACACACTCACCAAGCATCAACATGCCAGGCGCCCCTTCTCTGACACTGAATCTCAGTAACAAGGTACCAACTGTGAGGCAGGTACCATAATGGCCAAAGAGAAGCCAGCCATGTAGCAGTGTGTGTGATGGCACTGAGATCTGAACCAACCCAACTCCATAACCCATGTTTCTATTTAGGTTTCCCTTGGCTCTCTCAGCTTCACGGGGCTGCCTCCTCTGATGTTTACTTACATAGAACTGGCTTTGTCAAATATATATTCATGAACGTGGCCACTCAACCAGTTGAAAATGGTATATTTATCAACCTTAATTCAATGGCTGAGAACTGTTTCTCTGGCATGTTTATAAATAGCCACAAGTCACATAATAAATTTGTGTTTTGCCTTAGTATTTTTAGAATACCTAATAGTCCTTTAACTGGTTTGTGTGCACAAATGCTAAAATTTTCAGATGACAAACTTCTTTCAGTTGTAAAACCAGTACACACTTCTGTTGATGATTTTTATAATTCCAGAATAGGATCAAACGCATGCCTGCAATAAAGTAATAGTGAATAAGATGCAAGCCCCATAATCCTTTGGGGATTCCCTAGTTAAGAAAAGGAGGAAGGTAATTATTAAGAGTAACTGGTATACACTGCAAGGATCTTAAGATTTATAATCAGAAGACATGAGTTTAAATCTGACACTTATCAATAATAAAATCCAGGGCACTTCGCTATTCTCAATTTCTTCTTTTATAGAATGAGGATATTAATACCACCTATTTTACAAGATTGTTTTGATAACATATGCAAATCCTACAGGGCTGTACAATATTCACATGCAAACGACTCACATGTTCCTTAAAGACAGCATTTACATGCTGCAATATGATTAATTCACCTGTTTAAATATCTGTCTACATCTCTGTGAGCAACTCAAAGCCAAGAACTTGATCTCTTTGCTTTTAGTCCCAGAACCTTGCACATTGCCTGGCACAAAATCAATAAAATTTCTAGAATGAGTGAATGTGGCTACTAATTTTACATCTTGGAACACTTTACCGCTCCACAGTTTCCCTCCAGAACTTTATGCTTTCAGATCCATTCCCAGATAGTTGAGGAAAAGGCTAAAGACTAGAGCTATAGAGACACCAGCAGGCCTCAGCACACAAGGATGTAAAACCCTCTCTGCAAAAACATATATCCCTTTCTCAATTTTTCAACTGTGCAAATGTGACATGCTACCCTGTAAAACTTAAGATGCTAGGACTCTCCAGCAGCAAGAACTCTACGTCACTCTAACAGAGCTTCCCATACACTGATAATCACATCAGACGTTTATAATATTCCTAGATTACAACAGGTTCTTCATAGTTTCTGAAAACTAGTATTTTGCATTAAGAGGTGCTAACTGAGAGGCCAACATGTCTTAAAGATATTCTAAGCTTTATCTTTTCTACTAGCCCTCAGATGCCAACCAGTAAGTCAAAGCTGCTCGTCACCAGCAGCATTTTCTAATCCCATTTGATTAATTAAGCATGCTCATTTTCCTGCCTTAGTCTGTTAGGGCTGCTAAGACAGAACAGTATGGAGAGATTTATTTCTCAGTCTAGAAGTGCAGAAGGCTAAGATCAAGGTGCCAGCAGACTTCACAGGTGGCCGTCTCTGCACTGTGTCCCCTCACATGATGGAAGGGGCAGAAGAGCTCTCTGGGGTGTGGTTTTAAAAGGGCACTAATCCCACTCATGAGGCTTCTTCACTCTCATGACCTAATCACCTATCAAAGCCCTACCCGACCCCCAATACTATCACATTGGGGATAAAATTGCACAATATAAATTTTGGGAGGACACAAAAGCATTCAGTATATAGCATGTCCCAACACAATGAGGCTAAAATAAAAGAATAACCCATTTAATACTGGGAGTTGAATGGTTATCAAAACTGTGGTGATTTTTTCCCTTTTAACATACAGGAAATGATCCAAACCCAAGATGCATGACCACTATTTACTCAAACATTAATTAAACTCAAAGATACTTTTCTAGACCATTTCTTCCTTCTTTGAATTCTTCACAGAATTAAGACACACAACGTATTTGCTGAAAATTTTAACAAAATGGAAACTAGGACTCTGTCCTCAGGGAGTTGATATCCTGTTAAGGACTAATCATTTACTTGCATGAAATGATTTAGGAAACGTATTGTTCAGCTCTGAAATGAGCACAGATTAAAATAGATCACTGTCAAGGAAAAGGAATCATCAGAGATAGGGTTAACCACAATAGTTTATCAAAATCTCTCTCCTCTTCCTAAGAGATAAAGCTGAGATTTTTAAGGAAGTAAAGGACAGGAGAGAAAGGTAGGATTGCCACTAGGGGGAGAAGGGAAGGCAAAACAGTAAAAGAAACGGTATTAAAAGGCAGAATTAAACCTCTGACAGTACATTTTACTATAAACAGTTATACCTAAAGAGAAAAAAGGAACTTCCTCAACCACACTGAATAAAAGGAAAAGAAGGGGGATAAAAGACTACCAGAGATACATTCAAAATGGTTCAAACTGACTTTCTGCGTATGGATATCTAGGTTTACTTGTTTCACTGTTTAGAGTTTATACAACCACAGAATTGTACAGGAAGGACTTTAAATCCAGTGCCTTACTCTGCAGCCAGCATATGAGCCCTGCTATAACATCCTCGCAAATAGTTACTCTCCTCTACCTATGAGTTTAGACCTGCACCGTCCACACAGTATCTACTGGCCACTGGTGTGGTTATTTAAGATTAAATTAAATTTAAAAACTCAGTACCCTAAGACACATCAGACATATTGCAAGTGCTCCAAAGCCACACGCAGTTAGTGGCTACTGTACTGGGCAGCTCATAATTACAGAGCACTGTCATCACTGCACAAAGTTCTATGGAGGGCTGCAGCTATTTAGTCCTTAAAGACTATGAAATAACATTGAACTTATTTAGTCCCTCAAGGGACTCACAGGTCATTGGAGAGACAAATATGAAAAAAAAATTGTACTATATCATGTGAAAACTATACCCAAAATATAAATAGTTTAGTTGAACCTGGTAAATATTTCTGTTATAACTATCAAACCAGAAGCCAAAACTAGTCAAACTCTCTCTCTCTTTTTTTTTTTTTTTTTACTTTATTTGGTAAAATTTAATTGCCATAAAAAATGTTTAGTGAAATGAGATAAAGTTTTACAAAATAAATATCTGGTTATGATGCTTACTGCACTTACCTTCATCAACAAATGAATTTTATCTCATACTGATACTTAGATAAAAAAATTTTTTAAAATACACCAAAAAGAGTTTTTTTATAAGTCTGAAATGCAGAGAAGTCATAAATTAGGTGGAAAGAATGTTACGTATTTTCAAATAGCTACAAGCTCATTATAAAACCCTTTTCCAGAGGGGCAATTAGCAATACGTATCAAAGGACCAAAGAAGCGGTCGTATCTTTTGTTCTGGCTAATTCCACTTCTAGAAATACATGCCAAGAAAATCATCACAGGTGCACCCAAAGACTTCTGTATAAATATGATAATAACCAGTATTACTTATACAAATAAAACCTGAAGACAGTTTAAAAATTAAACAACAGGCAATCAGGTAAATAAAGTAAGGTACATTCATACAAACATTATGACACTATTAAAAAATCATGTTTTTAGAAGGGAGGGTATAGCTAAGCAGTAGAGCACATACTTAACGTGCATGAGGTCCTGGGTTCAATCCCTGGTACCTCCTCTAAGATAAATAAATAAAACTAATTATGCCCCTCCAAAATTTTTTTTAAAATCGTGTTTTTAAACTATTATTACAAATTAGTAACTTAACTCACTCAGTCAACAAATATGTGGCACCATTCTAGACTCTGAGGACACGGCAATGGCCCAAAGTGTCTCCCTCTGTGGAGCATACAGACTACTCAAAGGGTAAAGTATGTGATAAAATATGTGAAAAAAGCAACAATCTAAACTATCAGTCTGGAGCTTGACCTCAGCAAAAGGACAAAGTAGGCAACTCCAATCTCACATTCCCCCAGAAACACTAAAAAAGAAGCAGAAACTTGTTCTGGGAAGAACAAGAAAAGACCAATACTGAATGAAATGCTCACTAAATGAAATATCCAGAATAAGCAAATCCATAAAAGTAGAAAGTAATCAGAGGTCTCCAGGGCCCAGGAGGGAATGAGGAGTCATTTGTTAATACCAAGTTTCTGCTTGGGGTGATGAAACACGTTTTGGAAACAGACAGTGGTAATGGTTGCCCAACAATGTAAATACAATTAATGCCACTAAGTTATATACTTAAAAATCATTAAAATGGAAAATTTTGTTAGTTGTGTTTTACTACAATGTTTTGGAAGAAAAGTAAATCACTACAATGCTCCTTCCAAAAGAGTAATAAAGGAACATAATGAAAAATTCTATGATCCCAGATTTGATAATTTAGATGAAACAGACCAAATTCTTGAAAGATACAATCTAACAAAGCCCAAATAAGGAGAAATATATAATCTGAATAGGCCTATACCTACTAAATAATTTGAATCAATAATTAATAACCTTTCAAAACAGAAAGCAGCAGGCCCAGATGGGTTCACTGAAGAATTACACCAAATATTTAAGGAAGAAATGATACCAATTCTCTAAATTTCTTCCAGAAAATGGAAGCAGAGGGAACACTCTAATTTATCCTATCAGGAAAATTACAAACCATTATCATGAACACAGATGTGAAAATCCTCAATAAAGTATTATTAAAGCAAATCTAATAATGTACAAAAAAGATTATATACCATAACCAAGGGGGATTTATTTCAGATACATATTTTTGAATGCTGGTTCAACATTCAAAAATCATTAACGTAATCCATCGTATCTACAGGCAAAAGAAGAAAATCCATACGATCATATCAATAGATACAGAAAAAGTATCTGACAAAATTCAACATTCATTTTAAAATTTTTTTAAAAAGAAAAACCTCTCAGCAAATCAGAAATAGAGGGGAACTTCCTCAACTTGAAAAACAGTATCTACAAAACCTACAGCAAACATCATACTTAATGGTGATAAAGTTAAAGCTTTTCTGCTAAGATTAAGAACAAAGCAAGGATATTCTCTCGCTACAGGTTTTTCTCCATCACATTAAAAGTCCTAACTAATTCAATAATACAAGAAAAGAAAATAATTGACCAAAGGGTACAAACTTGCAGTTACAAGACTGACAAGTTCTGGGGATCTGATGCACATTATGATGATTATAGCTAACACTGTATTATATATTTGAAAGTTGCCAAGTGAGTAGATTTCAAATGTTCTTAACACAAAAAAAGTAATAATTATGTGACATGAAGGAGGTGATAGCTAATGCTACTGGTGGTAAACATTTTGCAATATATGTGTATCAAAGCCAACAGGTTGTACACCTCCAACTTACATAACGCTATATGTCAATTATATCTCAATAAAGACAGAGAAAAGAAGGCCCCCCTCCCCCAAAAAAAATCCAAAAAGAAGAGAAGGCATACAGACTGGGGAGAAAGAAGTAAAACTGTCTTTGTTTGCAGATGACATACTTGTTTATGTTGAAAATCCCAAATAATCAACAATAAAAAATCTCCTGAAACTAATAAATGATTAGCTGTAGGATACAAGTTTTCAGGATACAAGGTCAATATACAAAAATCAAGGATGGAGGGTATAGCTCAATGGTAGAGTGCCTGCCTAGCATGCACAAGGTCCTGGGTTCAATCCCCAGTGTCTCCATTAAAAAAGCTAAATAAATTAAAGAACCTAATTACGCCCCTCCCAAAAAAAAAGCAAAAAAATTCAAAAGTCAACTATTTTCCTATAGTCCAGCAATTAACTATATGACATTCTAGAAAATACAGAGCTACATACATCGTTTTAAAAAAAAAATCAGTAGTTGCTGGGGGGACGGGGTGTGATTAGGCAGAGCTCAGGGCAAGGGTATTTCTAGGGCTCTGAAACTATTCTGTATGATACTGTAATGGCAGAAACATGATGTGGCATTATGTGTTTGTCAAAATCCACAGAACTGCACAAAAGAACCAATCCTATGTAGTCTATGTTCACTGTTTAATAATAATGTATCAATATTGGTTCATCAAAGGGGAACCCTCCTACACTGCTGGTGGGAATGCAGTTTGGTGCAGCCACTATGGAAAACAGTATGGAGATTCCTCAAAAGACTAGGAATAGACTTACCATATAACCCAGGAATCCCGCTCCTGGGCTTATATCCAGAAGGAACTCTACTTCGGGATGACACCTGCACCCCAATGTTCATAGCAGCATTATTTACAATAGCCAAGTCATGGAAACAGCCTAAATGTCCATCAACGGATGACTGGATAAAGAACATGTGGTATATTTATACAATGGAATACTACTCAGCCATAAAAATTGACAATATAACGCCATTTGTAGCAACATGGATGCTCCTGGAGAATGTCATTCTAAGTGAAGTAAGCCAGAAAGAGAAAGAAAAATATCATATGAGATTGCTCATATGTGGAATTTAAAACCAAAACCAAAAACAAAGCATAAATACAAAACAGAAATAGACTCATAGACATAGAATACAACCTTGTGGTTGCCAAGGGGGCAGAGGGTGGGAAGGGATAGATGCGATTTCAAAATTGTAGAATAGATAAACACGATTATACTGTGTGTATATATATATATATAAAAGATTATACTGTATAGCACAGGGAAATATACACAAGATCTTATGGTAGCTCACAGGAAAAAATGTGACAATGAATATATATATGTTCATGTATAACTGAAAAATTGTGCTCTACATTGGAATTTGACACAACATTGTAAAATGATTATAAATCAATAAAAAAAAATTAAAAAAAAAAAAACTGTTCAGGTCTATGCAGTATCCAGCCCCATGATGAGCTCAGAGCAAGCAATCAGTATGTGCTAATGGACTCACTGATGAAAGTCGTAACATTAACAAAGCACAAAATGTTTTTGAAAAATGAATAAATGTATTGTGTTTGGCATAAATGGGAATAAACATAGAAATTAAAAAATATATATTGGTTCATCAACTATAAAAAATGTACCACACTGCAAAAAGTTAAAAATACAGGAAACTCTGCTGGGGGAAAGGTGGTATATGGGTGCTCTCTGTATTTTCCATGCAATTTCTACTGTAAACTTAAAACTGCTTTAAAAAATAAAACATATTATGATGGATGGTTAATATAGGTGTCAATTTGGGCTACATGATGCCCAGATATTTGATCAAGCATTATCTTGGGTATGCCACTGAGGGTATTTCCAGGTGATATTAACCTCTGAATTGACAGACTAGTAAAGCAGCTTGCTTACCCTAATATAGATGGGCCTCATCTAATCAGTTGACAGCCTAAACAGAACAAGAAGGCTGACTTAGAGAGAATATCCTCAGATCTGACTGCCTCAAGCCAGAACATCAGTTTTCCCTGGGTCTCTAGCCTGCCAGCCTTCAGACAGGAACTACATCATTGGCAGTCCTGGGCCTCCAGCCTTGAATGCAGATCTTGGAGACTTAGCCTCCATTAATTCCATGAGCCAATTCCATGTAACAGTCTATTTCCATATACACATGCACACACAAACAGGCATGTACACATATACAACTATCCTGTTGGTTTTGTTTCTCTGAATTATATGTGTATATCAACTAATATCACCTAAATCTATATACTTTCTATTAAGGTTGAATTTAGAAACTTTCTATATTTAGATACCAGGAAAAAAGCATCTCTGCACTCAACCTTTTGATGCTAGGCTCTATTCTAGGGGCTGAGGAAACAGTGGTGAGTAAGACAAAAAGGCTGAATAAGACAGAAGCTCTCCTGCCATACAGCTTGTATATTGGTGGAGAGAGATAAGACATTAAACATATACATACACATTTTCAGGCTGATATTAAGTACTATTGCTAAAAAGGAAGAAAAGCGGGAATACAAAAAGGAACGAGCTGGTGGAAGAGGCTGCTTGAGGCTGGGAAGGCCACTTGGGAAGGCGCTGCTGAGCTGAGACCCCTATGACAGCAGGGAGCACTGCACGTCGTGGTCTGGGGCAGTGCTCTCCAGGCAGATGCAAATCTGACGTGCTCAAGGAACAAACAGAAGGTGAATGAACCAATTCTGAACCTAAACCCCAGGAAGGCTTGCAACTAACCGCCTGTTTTTTTGTGTCTTTACCTCTGCCTGGAGAAGAACACGTCCAGGCTGGCCCACTGGTCCCAGGAGGATAAAAGACACGTAGAGCAGAGCCAACCAAGTCCAACCTAGAAAAGCCAACTCCCACCTGACCTGCACATCCCAGAGAAGAAACAAGTGTCATCTTAGGCCAGGGATTGGCAAGCATTTTCTGTAAAAGGCCAAGCAATAAACATCTTAGGCTTCTCAGGCCACACAGTTTCTGTTTCAACCACTCAATGTTGCTGTTTTAACAAGAAAGCAGCCATAGACAATAAATAGTGAATGAATGGACATGGCTATGTTCCAACAAAACTTTTATTTATGGGCACTGATATCTGCAATTCATATAATGTTTGTGTTATGAAGTATTATTCTTTTAATTTTTTAAAGCCACTTAAAAAATGTAAAAACCATTTTTAGATTGAGGGCCATACAAAAACAGACATAGTTTGACGCTCCTGTTTTAAGCCAGCAAATCTGGAGGTAGCTTGTTAGGGAACATTTTTGTACAAATAGTTACAGGGCACACAATGGATACGTGATACACCTGCTCAAAGAAATGGGCAGTTCTGGGGCCTCTAGGACCGTGTAGACAGACTATTAGGAAGAGTCTGGATGTTCTTCTGGGTATAATGGGCATGATGTAATCTAATTCACAGTTTCCAAAATGTACCCTGACTGCAATGTGGAGAATGGATCCTAATGGAGCAAGAGTGGCGAGATTTGTATTTGCATAATAGAGGCGCCACGTATTTCTTCCTAGACGCTTGGAGCAGAGGTTCTCAAACTTTTTGGTCTCAGGAACCCTTTACACACTTAAAAATTATTTGGTTCCAAAGAGTTTTTTAATTTTTTTATTTTATGTGGGTTACGTCTGTTGGTATTCACCATATTAAAATTAAAACTGAGGAAATTTTTAAATGTTTGTTCATTTAAGAAATAGTATAGGTCAACATAGACATTTTTATGAAAAATAGCTATATTTTCCCAAACAAAAAAAAAATTAGTGAGAAAAGTAGCATTGTTTTTAATTTTCACAAATGTCTTTAACGTGTGGCTTAAGAGAAGACAACTGGAATATCTGTGTTCAGACTGCTGCAATGTCACATGTCCTTTAAGTGCCTGGGAAACTGCTGTATTCTCATAAAAGAATGAGAGAAAAAAGATAAATCATGTCTTAGTTTTATTATGGAAATAGTTTTGACCTTGAGGATCTCTGGAAAGAGTGCTCAGACTACATTTGGAAAACTGGCTTAGGGTAATAGCTTACTTTTAAATGCTGCAGTCTCTGATTTTGCAGCACATTTGTTCCTCAGTATCCTTAGGGACAAACCCCACACCCACGGACACCAAAATCCACAGACGATCAAGGCCCTCATAAATGCACAGCATATGCATATAAACTAAGTGCATCCTCCCATATACTTTAAGTCATCTCTCGATTATTTTTAATACCTAATACGATGTCAATCCTATGTAAACAGTTGCTAGCACACTTGCAAGTTTTCCTTTTTGAAACTTTTTAGAATATTTTCCCCAAATATTTTTTGACCTCTGGTTGGTTGAGTCTGCAGATGTGGAAACTGCAGATACACAGGGCCAAGCATACTTCGATATCTGAAGTTATTTTACTTTACATACTATTCAGTAAGGACAATTTTAAAACAAAGAGACTTGCCCAAAGTCGAGCAATTAATTAGAAATAGATAATGCCAGCTTCCAAAAGCAAAGACACTTTTCTTTCAGGCCCTTGCACAATTATAAAAATCAACATGCAAAGCCCACTGATTCTGAAGTGCTGCCCTCGCTGTGGCATTGTCACTCGCGTTCCTACTATGCTTGACAGTCTCCTGCTACTAGCTCTCTTCCTCCTGCAGTTCACCTGCCACACTACCTCAGAGCACTCTTGTTCTAAACACAGATCTTACTCATCACTCTCTTGCTTAAAACTATTCGAATAGTCCTCATTTTCTTCAGGATGAATTCAAATTCCCTAGCATCAGTCAACAGGCAAGTCCTCTACTGGCCACTGCTGCCTCTCCAGCTTCAATCCCGGTTATGCTGCAGCCCTTCAAACTGCTACCGTTCTTAGGTTAGAGTGCCTTGCACACCCATACCTTTACACCTATGGCATCCTTCACTGAAAAGGGGGGAGGGGCTCCCTTCTTTTCTCAGCCGCCTTCTTCAAGGTCAAGTTTAGATGTCACCCTGAGAAACTCTGCCGATATCCACACCTAGCTCTTCAATTTAATTGATCACAATGCATCTTAAGTTTGTCCATTTGCTTGTCCATCTCCGTCTGAAGAGTGAGTTCCTCAAAAGAAGAAAGAAACTGAACCATCTTTTGTTTCTCTAAGCAGTAGAGTACCTGGCCCAGAGTAAATACCTCCATTAATCTCTGTTGAGTGAACAACTTATGAAAATTTGGTAAAGAAACTTTATCTAATTTAGAATTAATCAGTCAGAAATGAAGTTAATGGAATGAGGTAATAAAAGGAGGATAAATTAGAACCTAAAAGAAGAAACAATTTTAGGAAGCAATTTTAAGCTGAGCGATACAGTTTTCAGTCTGATACTAGAATGTGTTGTTGGACTCTCCCTGCACAAGTGTGACTTATCTGTAACATTTTTGAAAGAACACTTTTTTTTCCTGCTTAATTTAGTGTATATATGAATCACACACAAGCCGACTAATCATCTGCTAAAGATACTGCATGTGGATCACAAGACTGAAACAATCACTCTAAAGACAATTAAGAATTTAAAAAGCTATACTGTAAATATATATAACCTATTACAGCTACACTTGTTTGTTACATTTTAGAAAGAACTAGAATAACATGTTATTTGCAAAGCGCCACCTGTATTAAATTAATAATGCTGTCCCTTTGCTTTCCTATCAACCATAACAAAGTGCACTTGGGTAAAGAAATCACTGTGAACTTTTCTGCTCTAAGATTAATATACTCTTTAATGTGACCATGGACATCAGCCCAGAAGGTAGGTCCCCTGCTGCTGTCTTCATGAGCATGGTCGGCAAGGGAAGAACAGTCTTGGGATGGGACACTTGGCATTTAATTAGCATTTACTTAACACCTTGCACCAGGCACTATGCATGGTGCCTTATACACTTTAGGCATCTCATTTAAACCACCTTTCCTCACAGGCTCAATCACAATCAGTGACCAAAAAATAAATATTTGTAAATATTCATTCAACAAATATTCACTGAGCACCTATAGTTAGAGTCTGGGAGGGCAAATGAACTTGTCTCTCTTGCTTACCTTTAAATCCCACGATGTCAGTGGAATGTCTGGCACATAATGGAACATAAAGACCAGATGATTTTGCTTCCTAAATCTCTTAAATCTGTCCACTTCTCTTTATCTGCCCTTCCACTGGCCTAGTCCAAGGCCCCTGACTAACTGCCCTGCAGCCATTCTTGCTCCCTCTAATTGAGGGTTTCTCATTTTGGCACTGACATTTAGGGCCTGACAACGGTTAGTCGTGGGGGGCTGCCCTGTCCATTACAAGACATCCAGCAGCATCCCTGGCCTCCACTCCTTAGATGTCAGCACATAATAACCCTGACGTATTCCACTGGTCTCAGGACAAACCCCAAATGCTGATCACCTAATCTACCAAGTGCTGGCAACAAGGCGCCACCAACTGCACCAGCCTCTCCTAGATCCACACTTTCTCTAGCTCTCCAGTCTCCAGCCACACAGGCCTTAGTTCACCTTCTCAAATGCACCCCAACTTCAAGACCTGCACACTATTTCCAAGACCAGACACTACTGACATTTTGGGCTGGATAATCTTTGCTGTGGGGGCTGTCCTGTGTACTGGAGGATGTTTAGCAGAATCTCTGGCCTCCATCCACTAAATGCCAGTTGCACGAACCCCACCCCAAGTCCCAGTCCTGACACCCCAGAAGGGGCAGGAACAGGCTCTGGGGGAGAAAGAGGAGCATCAGATGAGGAGAGAGAGAGGCAGCCCAACCCCCCTTCCTCAGTGGTAGGCTTCCGTTCGGCCTGGAGCAGGCCTGAGCTGGGGAGGCAAGAAACTTCAACTTCAACAGGTTCAGAGTGCTGTTTTGACATGAGACTGAGGCTTTAATGCTGATGTGACATTATGTTTTGTAATCTGGAGTGACCACGGGACTTTTTATTACCTAGAAGTGACAAGAGAAGGCTTTGGCACACCACAGTTCATCCAGGGGCAGCGATGGAGCTAAACCTGCAAGCTGACCTAAGGGGCCAGTGGGGGATAAAGACACCTGCTACACATCCTACCAGCTGTGCTTATTCAACACAACAATCACACCAAGAGCCTGCCTGGCATCAGCTACCTATTATTTTCTAATGGAACTCCACCCCTGCATAATGCAAATGCTCAGGAGACGGGCCCCAGCCTCAGGGGTGCATTGGTTTGGTCAAAAAAGAACCTCTTCCTCCTTCCAAAGTGTCTGTTAGAAATGGCTCTATGATCCAATGGGGGCCAATTCCAGGACAGGTTTACTGAGGTCTTGGGGTAAGCTTTCCTCTATATTTTGGGAGAACTCAGGAGCTGAAAGGATCCCAAACCATTACAAAATTATTCTGATGTCTAGATGCAGTGAGGAAGAAGTACCATGATGAAAGGGCCCCTCTGTCACACGGAGGCAGAGTGGCAGGTATGTGCTGTAAGCAGCTGGAAGTGTGGATGCAGGACTTGCTGGTGAGACACTGCAGGCTGGGGAGTCACAAGTGTCTAGATGGGGGTCTGAAACATGACATCCCCTGTAAGAGACAGCCAAGGAGCAGAGCCTGGGGAATGCCAGCACTTAATACTGAGAAGGAACAGTGAGTGGGCAAAGAAAACAGGGAGGTGGTCTTCCTGAAGAAAGAGGGAGTGATAATTTCCACACAGAGTGACAGATGCTGCAAAAAGGTCACGTCTTTTCTGTCACAATGTGCTCCATTTCATTAACAAGATCAACAACACGAAGACCTGGAGAGTAAGTCAAACCAGATACAACTACCAAGTCACCCATTACATTAAAGATACATATTGAATCATTAGTGAAAGATTTGAGGGCACACTAACTCTGTGTTTAACAAAACTCTGTATTAATTTGCCCACCCAGGAATCCAATATTAAAAAGATATTAAAAATGGAAACAACCTGCTTTTACATCTTCTAGAACAAGGTAAAGGGCTAACAGCTATCACTGCCCCAATGTCAACGTGTCAACGTTAAGGCCAAGGAAAGGAAATGGGTTTTGACTCAAGCCAGTGTCTAGGACATCTGCTGCTCTGGCCCTTTTTGGATAACAGCCTCCTGATTTCCCTCTGGGGAACCCCTCTCATTTCATGTGGTTCAGCTGAAACTGACAGCCCCACCCACAACCCCTGCTCCGAGATGATCCAGGTGGTAAATGAGGGCACAGGGCACTCACTCCCTGGCCAGGCAGGCCGCCCTGGGCCTGGTGAGAAAGAGAAGGTTCCTGAACTGGGAGATTAGAAGCTGGAGTCACTGCCAGCAATCTTTGTTCCCATATGGGGAGATCCTGTATGAGAATTAAACCAACAGAGCTGGAGGACAGGGACAAAAAGATTCCTGATGGCATCATTTGAGCACCTCCCTCTGATCCTGCCAGACATGTCACCCTATATTTTTCAACTACATGAGTCAAAAAAAACCTGCTTTTCCTAAGCCAAGTCCAAGGCAGGATTCTGTCACTTACAACCAAGTGCTGCTGGCTAATACCAGCAACAACTTTAAGCCACTAATAATTCAAAAAGAAAAAGCTCCTGTATAGCTCAGTGGTAGAGTGCATGCTTAGCATGCATAAGGTCCTGGGTTCAATCCCCAGTACCGCCTCTAAAAACAAAACCTAATTACCTCTCCATTCCCAACAACAACAAATTCAAAAAGAAAAAGCTCCTGCCTCCTTGTAAAAGTCTCAACTTCATCTAGGATGTTTCAACCCATAGTTTTCTTCCCTTCCTTGGATTTTCTTAAGCCATTATTGTGTACCTACTCAGGCATTAAATTACAGACTCCTGTGAATTGTTCCTCATATGTACAGCATGGCCAACTTGACAAAGGTGGCCAAGGATGAGCTATGCTAATTCATACCTGATAGTACACTCCACCATACAGAGCACAACCAGACCAATTACTTCTGAGAAACAAAAAGCAACTACAGAGGGTCTGCATCAGAGTAGATAACTTACTTTTACTGGAGATGAACTTAAAGGGATGTTGGTTAAGATCACTCCAATTAATTCATTTATTCATTCACCCATCAAGTATTTATTTGGCACCTACTGGGTACCAAGCACTTTTAAGGTGTGAAGAATACAGCAAGGAATAAGACACGGTCTCTGCTTTGACAGTTAGCTGGGCTGTGTATCTCTCCCAAACCTCCAAAAGAAAGAGACCATTTAAGAAGGCTCAGCACATAGCACAGGGAAGTGTGTACAAGATCTTGTGGTGGCTCACAGCGAAAAAAAACCGTAACAATGAATATATGTATGTTCATGTATAACTCTACACTGGAATTTGACACAACATTGTAAAATGACTGTAACTCAATAAAAAATGTTTTTAAAAAAAAAAAAGAAGGCTCAGCGCAGCCACTGGCATCCTCTGTGTGGCACAAACTCCATTACATCACAGTTTGTGCTTTCCCATGTGAAGCACCCAATAAATGTATGTTCATAGAACATTAAGGCTAAAAAGAGGGTATTAAGAAATCTAGTCTAGAACTTTTAAAAAATTATTTTCAACAATGAAGGTTTTCCTCACCCCAAACGAAACCTACACAAAACAGGTAAGAGTGGCTGTCCCCAACCCAGGAGGCAACTGGGAGCAACCACAGTCTGGGAACCACTGAGGGTCAGTACGCGGTGGAGCTAGAATCAGGCCAGAGGCTGTCTCCCAACTTTCACACCAAGTCCCTTTAATGTCACCTGCTTGTTGCCTTTGCCAAAGAACACTCATAATGTATCTGTTTAACGAGTGACCTATTCAAATACAGACATAAATAATTTCATTCTTGTAACTGGGCCAGTATGAGAGACTAAACATAACTTGAGCTAGACCCAGTTTTCAATCTTCTTTTTCACTGAACAATACCTAACCCAAAATGGCAGCAGAAGACAGGTAAGTAAAAGAGAGGAGGGAGGGTCAATCCCCAGCACCTCCATCCAAAAAAAATTTTTTTTAATGAAACATCTTAGGTTTTTAGAAAAAAAAAAAGTGATATATTTTATACACACACAGGCACACATACCCAGCCTACAGTGATCTAAAAATCTTTATTCACAATCCTGAAATCCAAAAAGCTCTCTACATTGAAGATCTTTTTTGGCAGCAAAACTTGACCTGACCTGAACTCATCTGGTGGCAAAACTTGACCTAAACTGATGAAGTTATTTAGTGCTTATTTTCCTCACTGAGTGTGAATACTCACACATTCCACTGTAAGATACTGATGTTTAATTCAAAGGTAATTCAGACTTTTCAGATAAAGGATTGTGACTATGTATATAAAGTGTACTAAATATTGATGGCCCTAAAATATTTTTTTTTACTTCAAAAGTATGTTTTAAAGTCTACACAATATCAAGTAACAGAGGACAAATATTTAAAATCAGAAGCTTCTGAGCTAAAAAGGGTCTTAAGAGCACAGTCAAAAAACAAACAAAAAGAGAGCATAGTCAATCTAGAGTCCTCATTTGGAGATGAGTAAACTGAGACTCCCAGAGGCCACATGACTTGCCCAAGACAACTAGTTTACAACAGACAAGGTCCTCCCTGCTACCCTAACCCAAGGCAATGCTCTGCAGTGGCCATTAGTCCCTATCGGGGGGCCTCTTCCCTGTGGGTTTGGATCAGGCTCTGCTTTTGTTTAATCAGAGTTCTCAAGGATTCTCCAAAGTGCCTGGCTCAACTTAAGAAAATAAAAAAATATTTAATACTTCCCTCCATCAATTCCACTTTTCTTTCTCAAAATTTGGATGAGTGTACAAATGATTTGTCAAAAGGTAGCAGCCAATACCACTTATTCTAAAAGAGGGGGAAAAGACAGTGATGAATTCAGTTAACATGATCTTCTTAGTCCTTCTACCCATTACAATTAGTGGAGTTATTAACAAGTTGGTAATAGTAACTGTCTGATGAGCGTACTCTCTTTCAAAGGTTTGTTTCAAAATAAGGACTAAGGGCATAAGATAGTTGATGATAATAACAACAGCAGCAGTGTTTCTACCACTTAAGGAGAGTCTGTTACAGGCCAGGCACTGTGACAGGTGTTTTACATACAGGGCTCATTTAATCCCCATCAACCCTGCAAAGAAGGTACTCTTGCCTCCTTTTTAAAGATGACGAAGCTAAAGTTTAGAGAGGTTAAGTATCCTTTCCAAAATCATACAAGGGACAGCCCAGGCTGAGAAGCCACAGAGATGTACTTAAGAGTACAGCTCTCGAGCTGTATACTGCCTTGGTTTGAAGCTCAGCTTGGCCATAAACTAGCTGGATTAATTTGTGCAGGTGCCTGTTTCATCAACTGTAAAACAGTTATATAATCAGCCCTCTAGTATCCACAGATGTGGAACCGGAGGATACAATGGGCTGACTGTAAGGGACTTGAGCATCCTCCAATTTTGGTATTCACGGGGGTTAGGGAAGTGGGGTAATACCAGTACCCATCTCACAGGGGTGATGTTGTGAGGATTAAATGAGTTAATATATGTAAAACAGTTAAAAAGGTGCTTGGCATCTGGTAAGCCATATGTATTAGCTATGATCATGATCATTAATAGTGGCACCAGCCTTCAAGCCCATATCTGTCTAATCTTGCAGCTCCTCTCTTCTGCTGTGCTGCAGAAATTAACTACAGGCAATGTATTGGTATTGAGCCAGCTGTCTCCACTTTCCATGCCACCTGTGGACTTTCTTTGCCTTTCATTTCTTGTCTGTTCCAAACTTTATAAGATCTGTGGCCATTTCAAGACTATCTTTCTTTTGGTAAGTAAGTAACCAGGCATGGAACACATAAAAAAGAAAAATTCTAAAACTGATGGCTTTATGTCACCTTTACAGCTAACTTAAAATTACTCAGAGCCAAAAAAAATTTTTCTATCAGCAATAAGATACTTAACTGTGCATAGATACTGTCGCTATATCAAGGTGCAATGCACGAAACAAGGAACAGCCAGTAGTATAATATTAGGTACATACTCCACACTTACAAGTCTGGGGTACTTTCTCACCCCTGCTTATAAGACTTATTTTTATCAGCCCCTAGAGCAAGGACTACTAAAGTATATATACTTGGAAATCATGTCATGTAATCCATTCATTAAACAAATATTTACACTGTGTACTCCGGCACAGCTCTTGGGCAAGGGTTACAGTAGTTAAACAGACAGAATTCTTTCCTACAGAGCTTACAATTCAGCATGGGTACAGACTTCAAGCAAATGTATATTGCAGCATTTCTAAAAAAAATTCTGTTAATTTCAAAACCTTGTGCAACCTCCTACCCAAAAACAAACAAAATTAAAACAAGGAGACAGATTTCTAACAACTCAAAAATACAACTTTCTCCCAGTTGCTATGGACATATTTTAAAAAGGGGTGTTCTCTAAAATCATATACATGCACTCTTTTCCAGTTCTCACCTACTCTTAGTCTCCTGTACACTTGTTTATGACAAAGAATACCGTATTAGGCTGTCAGTCATGAAATAACTGTCCCACCTAAAGGGTTGTTTCACTCAAGAATGTTTAAAGTCCATATCCAGAGGGGCACAAAATCTATTAAACCTGAGTGTTTCCACCTCCCACATCTATTGCTCGGATCCTCCGGGGTTTACAGTGTAATGAATTTACTTTATTGCCCATTAACTAAGAGCATATCAAGAAAGGCTGGGCTTGTGGGATCTGGAATCTAAAATATCAGCATATCTCATGACCCCGCGGGCTTGTGCTGGCTCCCAAGAGACTGGGTGCTGGACTGTGAGGCAGTCACCTGTGTCCAGGTCACATGAAGCGGCCCTAGCCTCAGCTGACCTCCGACCTGAGAAAAGTATTTGGAGATGCCAAGAGATCTCTCACATCAGTGTATGCACGTCTACCAGTACAGCCTCTAGGGGCTAACTTTTGACATACAGTTATCCCAACCAACAAAGCAAAAGCGCGCGCGGGGGGGGGGGGGGGAGCAAAACCCCCATTCACCCCCAAAAAACTTCCAGGTGCAAGTCCTTTAAATTTTGGGCCAGCCACTCTGCCCACTGCAAATTCACACTGTAAAACTGTAAAAACACGCCTCTTGGCCAACGTTTTGAGATCTGGGGAAAAACGGGATTAAGAAGATAAAATGCCTTTGTCAAAGGTGAAAAGATTAGAAGGGTAACACCCAAGGAGGAAACTGGAGGAGGGTCAAGAAATGAGAATTTAGAATTGAGTAACTCCGGGTCCCCTGAGGGGGCTTCGTGGAGAACAAGGCCTGAGAGAGAAAGTAAATGACTTGGGGATCCTGAAAAAGGCACCTGGAGGGAAAGGGAATCGGCAGAAAGAGCGCGGACCCCTCAAGCCGTTAGGAAGGCAAGGTCTCGACCCTGGGCGCTGAAACCGCCCGGAGAGTTCTCGGCGCCTCCGGGGAAAAGACAGCTACAGGGAGGATGGGGAGACAAGAGCCGAGCGGGCGAGGGCTGGGACGCCGCGGGGTCGTGCGGGCTCAGGGCGCCCGGGCCAGGACGCCCGCGCCGCTACTCACCTCTCCGAACTGGAAGGCGGAGACGATGGTGACAACGACGCCCACGAAACAGAGGTAGAGCCCATACCTGTGGGACAGGCAGGTATAGGTCTGTCTCTGCAAGAGCTTGAGCAGCATCGCCCCGGCTGCCGCCACGCCGCGCCGCGCCGCGCCGCGCCCGAGGAGCCGAGGCCGGAGCCGGAGGCGCAGCCGCCGCCTCAATGAGCCTCCATTCAGCGGCCCGCTTGGGCCGCCGCACTCAGGTCACAGCCTCCGGGTGCCTCGCATGGCTGCTCCGGAGACCGACGCCCGCTCGGCTCCGCGCATCGGCCGCCGCTTCCGGGAGCGGGGAGTGCACGCCCTAGGCGCGGGGGCGGCGGACACGGGGCCCGCCAGGCGGCTAAAGCCGCCCCGGTCTGGCCCGGCCTGGAGGCGGCGGCGGCGGCGGCGGCGGCGGAGGCGGAGGCGGCAGCGCCACCTGGAGGGCGGAGGGGTGAAGGGCAGGCGCACGTCCTCCCCGTGTGCGCGTGCGCGGCGGGCTTTCCGGGTCTGGCTTGGAGCCTCGAAACCCGACTGGGCAGGCAACCGAAACAGGACCCGCCTCTGCAAGGAGGCTGTGCCAGACGACGCTGTCTTGGCACAAACGTTTTTGTGCACAAAACCCTTACTACATCTACAATAATTGGGAAATCATGGTTTTTCACAGCGCTGAGGAGGTGCTGTTACGGGCTTCGTTTCTCCTAAGGCTGTCTAACTGTATGGTTTGAAAGAGGAAACCTTTGGGCTAAATGTGCCAAAACCAAAATTCATTCATTCATTTATTACTTAAACGTGTATTTAGTGTTTGGCGTCTGGCATGGTGCTTAGTGTCGGGTATTCAAAAATACTGTTCACAGAGAGTCTAGCTGGGGAGATAAACATATAAACCACTAAATACAAAAAAGTTGATATGATGCAAGTCCCGCGATGTACAGGAAGGGAACCAATGCAAGGGGGGAGTCAGTTATTTCTACTTTGGCATGAGGTAATTTCTAGAAGGGCCTTCAGGTAGAAGAGGGGATTTGGACATTACCACATAATGGAATAAACCCAGAGGATTTAAGTCTCAAGGGGTTTGCAATGGGACTACCTGTGCGCTCACCTGGGCTTGGGCCTAGAAAGTCTGTCTCATTCAGGGATAAAATACTGGCTGCCCACTTGTCTGAAGAGGTAAACAACATCCTCCAATTAACTTTCTCAGTACTAAAACTGATGCTTTGATCTCCATCCCTCTGTCCATTACACCATATTCTCAAAGGGTTGGAGACTCAGGAGATGAGAATTTAACTTTTGGGCCCTAAAACACCAAACACCTGAGTCTTCTTTTGTTCAGTCTTGATAAAAAGTGAACCAAGGTAAACAGTCCTGCATAAAGAAAAGCCTCTTGCCCTGGGCCTACAAAACACAAATGTTGAATACAGAGATGATATACCTGGAAAGCCTTACCTGGAGCTTGATAAGAAAATGGAACCTAAACAAAGAGCTTTAACTAGTTGATTAAGCAAAGTTGAAATAACTCCTGATAAACTCTGTATTTAGCTGAGTCCTTGTTTTACTCTAGGTAAAAAGATAAAAATGTTCACATTATAAGATGCTTTCACTTTTCAGCCTCAGGCTTGCTTGTTGTCAGGAAACATACTTTGATTTTGTACCCTGCCTCCTTTCAGGATATATAGTGTGTGTTCATAAAACATAGGTCTGTTTTAAGTGAATTCATGCCTTTCTTTATTCTTAAAAACAAAAACAAAAATAAAAACAAAAGCCAGGACAGCTTTTAAGTTTTTTTGCAAAATAGCAAATAAAACAAAATTATTAAGAAAATTCATTGCTTCTGATAGAATCCCAAGAGCCAAAATGTAACATGGCCCACGGTTTAATTTTTTGTGAATGTAAATATATCACATATATGTAAACAAATATACATAGTTTTCACATTAGTGTGACCATATTTTATTCTATTTATTTGATTTTTACTTGTTGGTTTTTTGGTATGTCTCATCTATGAAATATAGGCATCATAAAGGCAAGAGACTTGCCCATCTGATTCATATCTATATCCCTGCTCTTAGCATTGTGCCTTGCCAATAAGTAGCCAATTGATAAAAATTTACTAGATGAATGTACATATTTTGCACTGATAAAATAACCAGATACATAGTTGGAATTATTGAAGTTTTGGTGAATTGAATTTCAATGTATTAACGAAAGCTAGACTGTTATGGACAACAAACCAAAATTTTGGAGAACTCACTATGGAAAGTCTGGATCTGGATCATTTTGGTATGGGGGTGTTTCTAGAAATGTACTCATTTGGTTTTAAAATCTCTATTATGTTTATTGTTATTTACTGTTTGTTTCATTTTGTGTATTGCTTCTTTGTATCTTGTCAATTTTTCCCTAAATATTTTTTTTGCTTATTCTTTGGCTCATTCTCTCTGTTTCTGTGGTTTTCTATTTCACTGACTTATGCCTTTATCTTTGTAATTTCTTTTTCTTTTATTGTCTGAAATCACTTCTTTGCTCTTGAACTAGTTTCTCAAATTTAATACTTAGCTCAATTTTTTCAGTGTTTATTGTTTTTCATAAATGTTCCAAAACTATAGCTTCCCTCTAAGTATTAATTTTATTGCATCCCATGAATGTTGACATGGAATACAGGTGCACACTGGGAGTTGGGGCTCAGCTGCAGGTGCCCCACCTGGGGCACAGTGTCTGCTTCAGGGGAACCATAGCAATATAGTAACTTGGCTGTCTGGGTGTGCACGGCTGGGGAAGAGCACCACTATATCCTCATACATTTGTACACTAAACCCACCATGCAGCAGGTGGAAGAAAAAGCAAAAGCCACTCTGAAATTGTAAAGAGCCTTCTTCCTCCTGCAATATCTCTCTAGCGCCCTCTACTGGCAAAGTTGAACATCATAATTACTACAAAGGAGAAATGCTTAGACTCCAAGTCCATCATCACAGAGCCTGGTTCTGAGGGGATGAATTTGGAGCTGAGAGGCAACAACCGATAACTGGCACATCCCTGGAAATAGGGTTTCAAGAATGATTTAGATTTTCCTAATCAGATGAGTTCACAGAAGGTTTTAGTCTGGGACTGACATGGGGAGAGAAGTTGGACAAAGGGCACCTATTTTTTGCTACTGAGTCAGTGCAGATATGGTGTGATTCTAAAGTCAGCAATGCTGGAATCTGTGTCCTGCATCTGTAGAAGATGTCCTGGTCTGCTCTTCCCTGACCGTGGCTTAGATCACAAAATGGCTTAGGCCAAAATGGATTCTCTTATGTCAAGAAAGCCATTCCTGGTTCTCTTTCTCCAGGGACCCTCTCACCTACCCGCTTAATGACAAAAACAAAGATAGTAATAATAATTAGTAGCAGTATAACAATATTATAACAACAAAACAATTATCACTATTATAACAATGTAACATTAAAATCTCTATTTCTTCTGTGTCTAACTATATCCCTGACTGTGTTACAGAACAAAAGTTCATGTGCCCAATGCACAATGAAGCCAAACAAATTGAAACATCAGTTTTTGGACCAGAGAAAGGTTTATAGTAGAGCCAAGTAAGGCAGCTCATGCCTGAAAACCCCAAACTCGCCAATGGTTTTCGGGGGAAAGTTTTTATAGACAAAATTTAGAGTAAGGGCTGCCAGTCTATGACTTTCTTCTGATTGGCTGGTGGTGAGATAACAGGGATATGCTCCAGGACTCTTGTGCTCAGACTGAATTTGCCATCCTCCACCGGGGTGGGGCCTTAGTTCCTGCAGAAGAACTCAAAGGTATTGTTATGCATATTCCTTGAGGAGGAACCAGAACCCTGCCCCAAAGCTGCACTATTATTTCTTTTTGTTATTCTTATTTTTAATTGAAGTGAATTTGATTTGCAATGTTAGTTTCAGGTATACAGCAAGGCAATTCAGTTGTATATATATATATATATATATATATATATATATATATATATATATATATATATACACATTTTTTTTTCAGATTCTTTTCTCTTACAGCTCATTATGAGAAGTTGAATATAGCTCCTTGTGCTATACAGTAAGTCCTTGTTGTTTATCTATTTTACAGATAGTAGTGTGTCCCTGCCTGTTAATCCCAAACTCCTAATTTATCCCTCTCTCCCTTCCGCCCCCCCCCCCCACTTTCCCCTCTGGTAATCACAACTTATTTACTATGTCCCAAAGTCTATTTCCAGTTTGTAAGTAAAAATTGTATCTTTTTTTTTTTTTAACATGGATGGACCTAGAGATTATATTAAGTGAATTAAGTCAGACAGAGAAAGGCAAATAACATATGATGTCCCTTATACGTGGAATTCACTGTTGTTTCTTGGCTGTTTCTCCCTTGTCTCTGCATTCCCTCCCTTCCTCGAGGGAACTGTTTGAATCTGTCCTTTGGAACTCAGGGAAGGTCAAGGAGGCTGAATGAAGCCTATTTCTTACAAGAAACAGGGGACCCCACAGGGTCCTGCTGTTTCATCTGTTCTAAGTACTTTTAATATATTAATTAATTTAACCCTATTAAGTAAGAACAGTTGTAATCTTCATTTTGCAAATGATGATGAAACCGAGCAGGCTCCTGTGGGGCCCTCCAGGGTAAAACTCCTTTCCACGTTTCATTTCTCATTTGTAGGAAAAAAGGCTTCAGCCTCCTAGATCTTCCCAGAGTACCAAAGGGCAGATTCAAACGGCAGTTGCTAATCAGGGAAGTGAGGGGAATGCAGAAACAAAGGAGGAGCAGTCATGAAACAATAGTGCAGACTTGGGGCAGGTCCCGGTTCTTCCTGAAGGAATATACACAACAATATCTGAGTTCTTTCGTGAGAACCAAAGCCCCCGCTCAGATGGGAGGATGGCAACTGCAGTCTAAGCACAGGAGTCCTGGAGCACCGCCCTGTTACCTCACCGCCAGCTAACCAGAAGAAAATCACACACTCTGCAGCCCTCACCCCAAATGTTGCCTGTAAAACTTCTCCCCGAAAATCGTTGGGGAGATTGGGGGTTTTGAGCATGAGCCACCCATTCTCCTTGCTTGGCCCTGTTCTGTTTGGCCTCACAGGGCGTCAGGCACATGAATGTGCGTTTGGCAACAGACAGAACCCCTGAATGATATGCCCAACCTAAGTGCAGACACAGAAAATACAGGACTGAGATTGGGAAACAAAAAATTCCAGAAAATCGAACACGCTTTTGCTCCTATTCATTCCCTCCTCCTCCAAGACGACCTTGCTTCACCATTTACTTCCTCTGCTAATCAGTCTTAAAATTCTCCCTCAGATAGGACTCTGTCCTACCCATAAATGCAAACATCTTTCCATTTTGTATTCGAGTACTTCTCTACCTATTGTCTTGCAACTGGAAGTCTAAGCCTATTGCCATTGGACTCTTCAGTCCAATGCAATCTAATTTTATTTGTACTATTCTACATTTTTCTTATAGAGATGTTCAATGACAATCTGACTAAACCAATCTTTTTTCTCCTTGTGCTTGATGTCACTGCAGCACTGACTCCCTTGGTGACCTCACCTATTTTAATAGTGTGCCACTCCGTCCACTGATACCACCCAAGTCAATTTCCAAGAGCCTAGCAGTTGTCGTCACCTAGGTTTCCTAGAAGCATTGGGGGTAGGGGGTGGTTACGTTTATTTAACGGAAGTACTGGGGACTGAACCCAGGCCCTCATGCGTGCTAAGCCTGTGCTCTACCACTGAGCTATACCCTCCCCCCGAGAAGCATCTTAAATTATTATTAAACTGTTACTATATCTAAAATCAAACTCATAATCCTCCATACTTCTGTTCCCTGGCTCAGTGCATGAGAGGCACTGAGCCTCTCAAGCAGGAAAACAACTTTCATCTTCAATTTTTCTCCCTTATTCTACTCATCCAATTGGCCACCAAATCTCTTTTCTCCACAGTCCACTGCCTTAGGTTAGGTTATTAGCATTTCTTAAGACGACCCACCTGTCATTAATCTCCACTGCCATTTCTAGTCCTGTGGGAATTTTCAACACAGAGACTAAATCTGACAATGACACCACCCTACTCACGAACTTTCATCTTTTTCTTGAAGGCAGGTTCCAGGTTATATCCAGTCTCCTTACCGTATTGATGCAAAGCCCTTTGCAACGTCATCACCAGAATCTCCCAGCCTGATCTTCATGTGTTCCAGTCACCCTGGAGCACTTTTCATCCCGGAAACAAACCAAGTTCATTTCCACACTGAGACCTTTATTTCAGGCACTGGAGTGTTCTCTTTGTGTGTCCTTAATCACAAAACACAACGCCTGACAACTTGTGCATCCTCAATGTTTGTTGAATGAATTAACCACAAATCCTGAATGTTTAGTTTCTTGATAAAACATTAATTAATTGAGTAAGTAAGTAAAAGGATTATGAAAGCAATGCCTCCCTCAGTAAAATTACTTTTTTTACAGATGCGCGGGAAGCAAACAACTGCTTGCTGATCTGGCATTTCTGTCACCATCCCAGCCATTTTCAAATCCTGCTCAGTTCATGCCCAACTATCAAAAGCAGAACAGCTGACAAAACCTTTCCCCCCTTTTTGGTAATATCTTTACTGCGCAGAGAAATAAATTCATGAGATCATGGTAAACATGAGCATCATGTTTTCCACAGACAATGACAACTAAAGTATGAGCTGCACCTCATAAGAAAACCTTACATAGGATGTAGGACTGTTGAAGTAAGCAGAAATTTAAGATTAGTGAAACTGAAAAAGTCAGATCATATGAGTTCCTATGTCTGCAAGTTAATTTAGAAACTATTCATAAGGGGAAGGAAAAAAAAAACTAACCTCTTAAAATTTTCAAGAAATTCTCACTCTCATTGTCATGATGGAAATCCCCAAATTTCTCAAATATGTTCTTTTTTCTTTACCTCTGGTAGCCTAAAAACATCTGCCAGAAAATATTATGAAACTGAAGAAGTTTCTGGTACCATTGCCCAAACCTGTAGTAACCTGTAATGAGCAGGTAGCACTCCCACAAAGGGCTCTGGTTTCTCTCCCTTTGAGTAGTCACAACTTCTAAACCTTTGCTGAGCCTTTCTGATTTCTGTACTCAGTGATACGCTATTAATAGGGCCTCTTAGGAGATGCTAATGTGCTAATGGTATGTATAGTTATATTAACACCAGGTTCTCTAGGTATTAGTGTTAAACTAGTATCAAGCATTCATCTGTACATATTTTTTCAATAAACATTTATTAACACTTTATTTTGCACTAGTGTATAGTGCAAGCCCTGACTGATATTTTTTCTTTTTCACTTAAAATATTTTTTAATTTTTTATTATTTTTTCTTTATATTTTGTTGTTTATTTATTTGTTTGTTTGTTTAATGCTAGTGCCTGACTTAAGCTTTGATGGCTGAAGCATCCAGGGATGGCCATCTCAAGTTAACACATTGCCAACCACAGACTACTAGATAAAGAGCCAGGATCCTTTGTTTTAGAGATCTTGATTGATTTTAGTAACTGTCCATTTGGACTACTTGGGTTTTTTTCTCTTCTCTTGCTTTAGATTCATGCTCTGTGCTATCTTTGCAACTTTTCAATAAATTTAAAATTATTCCAAAATATTTATGAGAATTGCAGTAATTTATTCCACCCCAATAAAAGCAGAACCCAGGCCCAAGCTCGCTCGCTCTCTTTCCTCTAGACCTTACTGTGTGGCCCCAGGTGATTTGTCATCCTAGGCTATGTGATTTTCAGGTCTTGTAATAACCCCTTATCTTTTCAACATTTCCTGATGGCTATTGCTGATGGGCGTCTTGCAATCCTAATAACCACAAGAGCCAATCAGACCACACTGGTTATTGACCAGCACAAAACATAGTGCTTGCATTGGAGATACAAATACAGGAGGTTCAGTTCCTGCTCACAGACTTGAGCGTCTAGTGGGTAGGCTGCGAAGTTAAATCGTGAAGTAGGGAACAGAAGTAGCCCAGGAGGCTTCCGGATGCAGAGAATTGGCAGAGGTCAGCCCTCGGGAGTGTCAGGGGAGATTTCCTGAAGGTCACTGCTGAGGTGAATACATTAGGCAAGTGTTTATTAAGCACCTAAGTCAAAGCACTGCTCCCAGCCTGGAAACAGAGTAGTAAACAAAGCAGAAAGAGCACCCTTTCTAGGTATCCTAGGAGAATATCCTGAAGAAATTTTGCCAGATGAACAATCTAAAAGAAAACAAACACTGTATCTTTAAAGGTTAATTATGTACAAGTGAGTATAGCTTAGGCACCAGAAAAATTGGCTCACTGTACACACACACACACACGGGATATGCCTTTCGAATGGTGACCAACACCCTGCGTCATGACATCCCCATGATGACAATGACCCTTTGCCAGAAGGAGGACTATAGAGAAGAGATTCTACTTAACCCCTAACCCCAAGAGCATGCTTTAAGTTTCTTCTGAATCATAAAAGGAAGAGTAGAACATATACACGGTGCTTTTTAAAGGGATAGTACACATTAGTATGTGAGCCGTTTTTTTCAGGGCAGTGGTTACACACATTTACTCAGATAAATTTGCTTGTCTGTTTCAGAGGACTCTTGGAAGAGGAAGGATGGCGACATCCTCTTGGGTGAATGATCCCTCAGCCCTGCCATTTGTTGAAAAATACGCTATTTTGATTTGATTTTAAATGTACTGAATTACAATCATCTCTTATTGATTTTAGCTCTCCTGTATTTTTTGTTCATAGCAATGTTTGTTAATCTCTGCCTGACCCTCTCTGGGAATCTAGAGATACCATGTGAAGTCAGCCCAGTTCAGATGAGTTAGACAAGGTGGGAGAATCAAGTTAAGTATATGTATATACTGAGAAATGTGATCTGCTGTAGCAGATAAACCCAGAAATCTCAAAGGCTTTAGTTTCTCATTTATGAGAACCAGTGTTTCTTAATGGCTGGAGACTGGGGTTTGGATGGAATGCTTTGCTGCACAAAGTTGTTCAGGGACAAAGGTTGACTGTTTCTATCCATAACAAGTGACTAAGGTCATCCTGGGCACTGGCATCCAGCCAGCTAACAGGAGAAGAAAGTGAAGGCAGCATACCCACTTTTTCACCACCCACACTGGGAAGTGACTCACAACTTCCACTGGCAGGAACCAGTCCTGATCCTTCCAGGAGGAAATGAAGTCCCTGCCTGAGAAACCGCTTCCTGGCAAGAACTGGACAATGGAAAAGGAGCAGGAATCTTTCATTATAGGTGAACATCTAGGCATAACGTATGTTTTCTATTTCCACAATGTAATTGAGAAAAGTAATAGGGTTATCAGAAGGTGACTAATGAAGAATGAGATTTTAAATATGAAATCTTATTGAGTTTTAAAAAACATTTTGGATTAATTTTAGATTTATAGAAAAGTTGCAAAGATAGCATACCTTGACTCAGTTTTTCCTAATATTAACACCTTATATAACCATGGTACATTTTTCAAAACTAAGAAATTAACTTTGGCACATTATCATTAACTAAGCAATAGGCTTTATTCAGATTTCACTAGTTTTTCCACCATGGTCCTTTTTCTGTTCCAGGATCCAGTCTGGGACACTATATTGCATTTAGATACCGTGTTTCCTTTGTCCCCTCTAGTCTATGACAGTTTCTCAATAATTCCTTGTTTCTCATGACATTGATACTTTTGAAAGTAATAATCAAGTATTTTATAGAATGGCCTTCAATTTGTCTTTGTCTTGTTTTCTCATGATTAGACTTGGGGTATGGGCTTTGGGCAAAATACCACAGAGGTGAAATACTTTCTCATAATATCATATTATGATATCAATATATAGAATATCAGTTTATTACTGGTGATGTTAACTGATCATCTGGTTAAGGTGGTGTCTGCCAGATTTCTCCTCTGTAAAGGTATCTATTTCCTTTCCATACTCTAGTCTTCACAATTCACTAGTTCAGTCCACATTCACAAAGAAGTGATACTGCAGCTTCTAGAAAAGAGAAATAATTGGGTTTTTTTGTTTTGTTTTGTTTTGTTTTTACTGCCTGTGAATAAAAACATACAAAATAAGTAAAGAATGGTAGGGAAATGGAATTAGCAGTGCTAATTTTTGTACACTCTTATCTGGTAATTAAAGAGCTGAGTAATGACAAGTGACTGAAACTATAAATTTTAAAAAGTTGCTTTTGCAAAAAACATGACAGTTTATCCTAATAAAAGAAATGTATCAATGCAAGGCTCCAGTTTCTGCTTCTAATAATGTTGGACTAGGAAATTCAGATAACTGAAAAATCTTGGGAAATATGAAAACATCTTAAAAGCATCAGATTTAACCAAAGGATGTGGAGTTACTGGGCCAAGATCTCAAAAAAAAAAAAAAAAAAAAGAAATCCAGAGGAGTGAGCTTAGCTATGGGGCTGTATTTGGTCAGGCGCATCAGCTAGTGAGGAAAGGCTGCTGCACATGGCTTTCAGCTACCTTATAAGTAGGGAAAGGGGATTTAAGCTCTCGAGGCCAGGGCAGTGGGGCCAAAGTAAGGGTGAAGAAGATATACCTAGCCCTCATACACACCATTAAGTCTGGTTGCAAGGTATCTGGGGGACATAGAAAACCTCAAGCCCTAAAATAAGGTCCGGATGATGGTAAATAACAAGTGTCTTCAGTGCCAACATGAAGTAAACAAAATCATCTTTGGAGAAATATCATTCAACACTTAAAATTATTTCTAAAGAGAATTTTTCAAGTACTGTGTCTCACAACTGATCTAGGATAACAACATGATGTCTTAAAGTGGGAACTCCAGGTATGTAAAAACACACTTTAAGAGGAGAACACAAAGACTGCAGGTTGAGTTTGTAAAATTAACATGACCTAGGAGAAGAAATAAGCAAGGCTTTTAAGCAAATTTAACACATGCAAATCCAGATTTACAAAAGGGATACGTGAAGGGGTGACTTATGAAAATTCATTAAAGTATTTCAAAGGTGGTATTTAGAAAACTGAATTTATACTCAATTTTCTAGGAAAATGGCCCATCAAACAACTGGGTACCTGGGATTTAGAGACATCATAAAGGAGATGCAATAAAACAACTAATTTAGGAAGTGCAGTTGACCCTTGAACAACATGGGTTTGAACTGCGCCAGTCTACATATATGCAGATTTTTTCCAATAAATATGTGCTGCAGTCCTGCATGATCCAAGACAGGCTGAACCCACTGATACTGAACCACAGATATGGAGGGCCAACTATAAAGTTACATGCAGATTTTCTCCTGGCAGTAGTGCTGGCGTCCTCAGCCCCCACATTGTTCAAGGCTCAACTATATTAGTTGTGGCTACATTGTAGAGAAAACTCCCCAAATAATAGCGTTTAAGAAAGTGGAAGTGTATTTCTTTTTCACATAAAGGAAGCCCAAAGTTAGGCAATCCAGGGCTGCCCTAGCAGCTCCATGATGCCATTAGGGACTATGTACCTACCTCTTTGTTTCACTATCCTCGCTCATGGCCTCTCTCCTCAAGGTCAGTTACTGCGTACTCCAATACATCTGCTGGAGTCCAGCCATTCCATCAGGTTCCATCTTCCCTTAAGCAGCCTTCTTATATCACATTAGGATTCTTCCTACATGCCATAGGTCAGAAACAAGTCACATGGCCACCCCTAGCTGCAAGGGAAGCTGATTAAGCTGATCCTTTTGTATAGGGCAGAATGTGTCCACTCTGAAGTGGGAATTTATTACTAAGGAGAAAGGGAAGATGGATGCTGTGCTGGGTAACTAGGGATCTATTTTATAACAATGAAATAAGGGATTGATAGCTTTAAAAAGAATTATTAAGTTAAAACCACAGTGTTTTATAGCTCCTGTAGTAGATAACATTAAGAAAGCAGATGTGGAGGTGATAGGTAATGAAACTGCACCACTCCAGTTATTGGGATCAATGAAATTGATTTATCTAAAGGAAAAGAAATGCAGAAAAAGCTGAGATGCTTGTAGAATGTTATTTAAAATAGAGAACTATCTGGATAATCATAAATGTTTAACATTGAGGGCAGTGAAATGAATTACAGTTCATTAATTCAGTGGGTGAATACTGAGTGAAAGTGGTAACTTGAAGACTAACAACATGGAGTAGATATTTGATACATAAAAGTAATCAATCTACAAATTTGTAACTACAATTTAATTTTGAATATTTCTATGAGAAAGGACCAAACAGAAATTGGGAAGTTGAGAACGTTGACCTCTTGGCAGGGACTTATGTCTGCTTCTCAGTTGTTTATGTTATTATATATGATGTTTTTCAAAATGCATAAATACATCCATGCATAAATACACATACATACAAAAATTTTAAAATAATATAACTATATATATATTTTAAGGAATTTCCTTCTGTAGTTCTGGAGTTTGAGGAATTAGAAGTGTGAGCTCGCACACCGGTTAGTGTTAGTCTTTTGAGTTAGATCTAGATTCAAATTCTGCACCTCTATTCATTAGCAGCACAACCTTGAGCTTTGGTTTCCTCATCCATAAAAAGGGGATGATACTTGAGCTCTGATGTAAGGATTTAGATCAGAAGCATACTGCCTTTCACTAAATAATGGTCACCAAGGAAGAATCATTCTCAAAAGGACAGTCCACTGAGACACTTACTTTGAGACACTGTGACTTCCTTGACAGAAGGAAAGTCGGGAATCAACTTAAGGGGGGAAAAGCACACATTTACTATATATCCTAAGGGTACCCAACGTCGGGAAAGAAAAAAATTTTTTTCTTCTACTCTTATAAGTCCTCAGCTGGGGTCTCTGTTAACAAAAACAGATGAAGAGAAAAATAAAGAGATGTTTATTATGATGTATATCTCAAATATACATGAGAGAAATTCCTGGATGAGTAACTCAAAGAGGTGGCTAGAACTTGGGTGTATATAGTATCTTAACAGAGAAACGATACATCTGTACAGAAATGACGGGACAAAGGAAAATGATTCTAGGCTTCCA
This sequence comes from Camelus bactrianus, assembly GCF_048773025.1. NCBI lineage: Eukaryota > Metazoa > Chordata > Mammalia > Artiodactyla > Camelidae > Camelus > Camelus bactrianus. The sequence continues at coordinate 34,326,673 of NC_133550.1, read as the reverse complement.
AGGGTGGGAAACTGTGGGAATATTAATATATGGGGGATAAAGAATGAAATGACATTTGTTTGCAGATTCCTCTGATGCCAGCTTTAGGTCTGAGTCTAGAACGCCCTCCAGTAAAGGAAATTTATATCCTGCCTTTAGACAGAAAGGCAGAGGGTAGGGAGAGCTTTTCTTGCTTCTTAATTGCCTTCAGATCAAAACAATATGTCAAAGAGGCATATTTTAGGGTGACATATCCTGGTTTCCTTCACCAGTAAGGTTGTTTTTCAGGACTTTTGCATTTCTTATATAAACTTCGCTATTCCAGGTAATGGGTGTTATAAGATCTATGGCCTGGAAAGCTTTTCCAAGGGAGAGCAGCACTGTGCTTTCTCCTCAGCGCGTGACACTTATGTACCCATAGACGGTTACACTTATACACCTATTATAAATATACACACATACACATACTTCTTTTACACAACAAAATTCTTACTGCCTTTACAGTCAGACGACTCTTGTATGTTGGTGTTAAAAGTGATTAGCCAATTGGATCGCTTAAGGGAATTACACAAAGCAGAAAGATAAAGTGGTCAAATGAATTCCATTTGATGTCATAATTCCTCTGCCTCAGGGAGGGTTTTTTAAAATCAGATCAGCTGTAGAGTAGAGAAATGGGCGGGGATGGGGAAAGGAAGGAAGACGAGGGAAGAGGATGGGTTTTCAGAGCACAGAAACCTAGGTAGACACATACGATGGCTCAATACGCGTGACAGCTTTTGTGATTTTTTTTTTAAAGCTTGATTAAAAGCTTCTGCTTTATTGGATATGATGGTCACCCCTCCCCCCCGCCAGCCACAGTGGTCAGAAATACAAGTTTGTCCGTGTTCCTGCTCTCCTCGCTAACAAAACCAAAAACAAACAAGATTCTTGGCAGGGCTCAGGTGATGTGTCCTCTCTGCCTTACACTGCACTGCTTTTCTAGTTCCAGAAAAACAAGCAATTTGCCATCTATGCATTTTCTCTTGCTGTTTCCTTGGACTGGAACGCTAGTCTCACTTTTCTTTGCCTGGAGAGCAAAGAAAACTTCAAAAACTCTAATATCATCGTTAGGAAAACTTCTCTGGTTCTTCATAGGAGTACTGGGACCTGCCTCTCAGCTCTGTGCAGATCTCTATTAAATATACATGTATTTAATATACATATATATACATTTATTTAATATTCTGTACAATTGTATTTTATTTTGATAACATCAGTTTCCTAGACCCCAAGGAACAATTAATCTTTGTAATCTTGTTTTCTAGCAGGGTGTGGCACCCAGGAAACGTTTACGGGGCTGAAACAAACCCACCTTTGGTTTCCAATGACCCAATGATCTCGGCCACATACTTTGGGCGCAGACTCTACTTCAAAATCACGCTTTCAAGCTCCTCCAGAACACGAATCCCTTTTGCAGGGTTTGAACTGTATCAAGTCACCATTAGTCATTTTAGGTCGTGGCTCTACGCTTGTGCTAACCCTGATCCGTGCGAGAAGAAAGGGAAACTTAGTTTCTAGGAAACAAAAAGTCTGCTGTAGGGCTTGGGGGTGGGGGAAGCAGAACTGTGGGCAGCACTGGGGCCGTCCAGGCTCAGCCAGAGCTCAGTGCTCTCCCGCCTCCACCCCGCCCGCGCCTCTGCCCGCACCACCGGGCCCGGCTTCCGCCACTCCCCCTCTTTACACTCTCTTGGTTTTCAGGTAGACACCCTCCAGGTGGGTGCCACATCCACGCCCCGTGGCCTGGCGAACCTCACCGAACACTTCTGCCCGGAGCCCAGGAGCCGGATCAGGAGCCGCAGCCACAGCGCGGCGGGATGGGGTGGCTGTTCCCAGGCGGACGGCGAGGCCACGGGGAGGAAGCCGTCGGGGTTCGAGGCCTGGTACCCCGGAAACCCTGAGGGAAGGTGGGGCCGAGAGGAGTTAATCCATTTCTCTGGAGTTGAGCAAGAGCCAGGGCGGCCGGGCAGGCATCCTCGCCCGCGCGTCCCGGGAGCCGCCCCCAGCCCGGAGGCCGAACCAAAAGCGAAAGGAGCCGGACCCCGCGGCCCCGCAGCCCCAGCGTCGGGTCTGAGGGGAGGTCGCCGCGCGCCTGCACGGCGGCCGGGCCGCCGCTTTGTGACTTCACTGTTTCGCAACAAGCCCGGGCCGCCCGCGCCCCACCCACCCCGGGGCCGCCGCCTCACCGCCCGCCGCCTCGCTCCGCTCTCCGCGCTTCCCCTCCCTCCCGGGCCGGGCCTGCCCCGCCGTCGCGGAGCCTCCCAGCCGGCCGCCCGCGGCTGTGTGCGCCGTGGCCGCAGCCCGGCGGGCCGGCACGTGCGCAGCCCTCGCCTCCCCGCAGCGCGGAGCGCGGCGCCCTCCCCGCGGCAGCGCGATGCTGTGCTTTCTGAAGGGAATGGCCTTCGTCCCCTTCCTCTTGGTGACCTGGTCGTCCGCCGCCTTCATCATCTCCTACGTGGTCGCTGTGCTCTCCGGGCACGTCAACCCCTTCCTCCCGTACATCAGGTGAGGAGCCGGGTGGGAGGCAGGACTGGGACCGGGCAGAGGCACCACAGGGGAGAGCTCTGATGCGGAGGCAAGGGGTCCAGACCCCGCTGGGGCATCCTGCGAAAAGATCGAGGACCAACAACCAGGAGAGGGTGCTCCTGGCGGCTCGTGATGTTCAGGGAGGCAGGAGGTAGGAGCTGAGCACCTGATTTTACCCTGAGCACTGAACAGAGTGGCATCAGGAGGGGTACAGGTACAGGATAGACAGTAGAACTTTCAGACTGGGTATGGAACAGAATCTCTGAAAGACGCTTCTTTGGCGACATTGAAACAAGGATGGATCCTGATGGATGCCACTTGTTGAGTGTATAAGAGGCAGATCCAAATGTGTGCTAAACATACTTCACTTCCGTTTACCAGCATCCTCCGATCATCCTCGTAAAGTGGTTGTCTGGTTCATTTTCCTTGCAAGAAAACTAAGCTTAAGTAGATGTTGAAATATCGTCAATGTGACACTGATGTCACAGCTAGGAAATGGTGGAAGCAGAACACACATCCAGATTTGTCCTACGGCAAAAGCAACACTCTGCCACCCCGAGGTCTTTGGGAGACAGATTTAAGCTCTCTTGGATGCAGCTGCCCAAGATCCCTCTGGGTACTGTGCCCTCAAATTGTCAACAATGGGTGACATCTTTTGTACTGTCATTATACTATTTCATTTTTCATGAGTTTTGTCATCCACCTTTTTTTTTAAATTGAAGTATAGTTGATTTACGATGTTTCAGGTGTACAGCAAAGTGATTCAGTTTATATATATATATATATAAATCTATTTCAGATTATTTTCCATTTAGGTTATTACAAGATATTAAATATGCTTCCCTGTGCTATACAGTAAGCATTGTTCCCCACCTTTCTTGAGGGTCACTTCATCAGTCCCCAAGACACAAGTCCAGATACTCTTCATAGGGCTCCCAGATCTGTGCCTTCCCCATGGCCATAGCATTCCTTAAACATTAACAGGGATCCATCCTCATCGAAGTGGTGTCACCCCTCCACTCCCCGGATCTGTATTGTCTGGCAAAGGGATGATAAAGTTGGTGACACCCAAGTCAACTGCTTAATGATTGCAGAGATTGTAGGGCCACTTCCTCCTGCAGCCATTCTGCCTGGTGAGCAATGTTCTAGAATGTCTTTTGTAGGTGAGGAAGGGGAAACAAAGGTAAAGCAAGAGGGGACAAGAGTTTAAAGAAGCAAGAAAGTGAGCAATATGGAGAATAATACACAGCAGCAAAACAGTAGTAATGGTGGTGGTTTTGCCCATGCAAGACGAGGTGTCCCATGCATCCAGGCTTCCCCATCTCACCTGGTGCCCCTGCAGAAACCTGGGCTTTGTGTCTCGTGGCTCATCTCAGCCCCAAGTGCCATTGTTTCCCTTCTCTGGATTCCGAAGTAGGATAGATCCTCTTAGACTTGTGTAACAAGGAAGAGTTCTCCCTGTAATGCTCTTTACTAAGAAAGTAGTAGCTGTGTTTGTCACCAATCTGAAGATGAGAGACAGAAAATACTGATAAGCAAATTGGCCAGGCGATCAGAGGCAGAGTAGTCTTTGTAGAAGTGTCTGATGTAGCTGCAATTAATACCACCCTCAGGTGAGCTTAAAATGAAAGACATTCCAAGATGGGGGAATGAGCTGACAAGATGAACCACTTGTGAGATGCTCAAGTCACAGACATTCCAAGGAAGATGTGGTAAATTTAGTAAGGAAAGGAGGCTTTCAGGAAGAGGCAGAATTACAGGAGTAAAATCCTCGAGATTGTCCCCTTGTTGCCAGGAGTCTTCAGCCTACAAACAATAAACACATGACAGTTTGCCTAAGCGTGCCTGAGGCCTTTAGGCTGTCGGCTCTCTCTGACTACCTGAGTGGCTGGCACTGGATTGCCTCTGCCCCTCCTAGAAAACTAAGTCATTGAGGCCAGGGCCAGACATAGATTAGAACAAGACATCTGGATGTGACAGGATTAACTCTCGGATTTGTCCATTTGGCCCAGCCCTGTTGAGCCTTACTCCTGTAACTCATCTTTGTCCAGGCCTCCTATTCTCCCTTGCTCCCACTCCCTCCACTTCCCTCTGGCCTCCTTGGCCTCCTTCCTGTCTGTGTCTTGAGCACATCAGGCACACGGCCTCCTCCTGGCTTTTGCACTGGCTGTTCCTCTGCCAGAATGCTCTTTCTCCAGATATCACCAGCCTTTCTCCCTTACCTCCCTCTTTGTTCAGGTATTATCTCCGTGAGGCCTGCTCTGGTGGCCTTATTTAAAATGGCACCCTAGTGCTTCCCCCATCCAATCTGATTGTTCACCATAGCACTTATCACCTTCTAACAAGCCTTGTGATCTACTTGTTTATTAGGTTGAATATCTGTCTTCCCTTGCTGGAATGTAAGATCCATGAAGGCTGCTAGTATTTGTTGAATTAATATTTCTTGGGTGCTCACTATGGGTATTGTTACTCTTCCCTCTAGGGCAGGGCAGATCCCTTGAGGGAAGGCTTGATAAGGTGGTCAGTGATCTGGACATGTTTAGGGTGAGCACCCTTTTACATGAAGACATTGTTCAACCAATCTGATGTTGTGATTTTTTTTAAACAATGTTGAACACTTTAAATAAGAACCATTGCATTTTTGTAGCTCACAGTGAAAAAAAAATGTGACAATGAATATATGTATGCTCATGTATAACTGAAAAATTGTACTCTACACTGGAATTTGAGACAACATTGTAAAAATGACTATAACTCAATAAAAAAAAGTTACAAAAAGGAACCATTGCATTTTTAAAATTTACTTATTTATCTTCCAGTTTGGTTGAGATATAAATGACATACAGCACTGTATAAGTTTAATGATTTGACTTATGCACATCATGAAATGAGTACCACGATAAGTTTAGTGACCATCCATCATCTCCTGTAGATACAAAAATAAAAAAAAAAGGAGATATTTTTTTCCTTGTGGTTAGAGCTCTTAGGATTTAACGACTTTCTTACATAACACACAGCAATGTTCATTATATTACTCATGTTGTACTTTACATCCCTAGCACTTAATTATCTTACCACCAGAAGTTTGTACCTCTTGACTGCTTTCATCCAAGTCCCACTCTCCCCATCCCTACCTCTGGTAACCACAAATCTGATCTCTTTTCCTGTGAGTTTGTTTGTTTTTGAAGTATAATTGGTCTACAACACAGTGTTAGTTCCTGGTGCACAACATAGTGATTCTGTATTACAAAATGATCACCACCAGCCATTGCATTATAAATAAGATCCAGAACCATGGAAGCACCCCTCTCCAGTAAGACATTCAAACTCAGCCCCCTTATCAGATACTTTTTTAAAAAAAATTGGTGGGGGGAGCTAGTAATTAGGCTTTTATTTATTTAAAAAAATGTTTTTAATGGAGGTACTGGGGATTGAACCCAGGACCTTGTGCATGCTAAGCACACATTCTACCGCTGAGCTATATACCCTATCCCCCTACTCCCATATTTTCTTGTAACACTGTTATTCTTTAGTATATTGGATAAATGGGCAAATAGCTCTTAGACATATGGAAATACACTCAACCTCATGAGCGGAATAAAAATTCAAATTAACTCTCACTTTTCATCTGTTGGATTGGCAGAAACCCAAATGTTTGATCACACATTCTATTGGGGAGAGTTTGGGGAAACAGGCTATCACATGTTGCTGATGGGAATGTAAATTGATTCGATCAATCTCTGTGGAGGGGCTTTAGCATTATCTATCAAAAAGACAAAAATATGTATCTATAAGTTTACACATAGAATTGCTTTTGGTAACAAAAGGTTGGAAACAGTACAAATGTCCATCAGTAGGAGACTGGTTAAATAAATATATTTATCCATGAATACCTCAAAGGAACGCTCTCTATACATAGAATACTTTGTATAAAATTTCCAATACACTGTTATATGGAAAAAAGCAAGATGCAGAACAAATATTCTACTATTGGTTGCAGGGAGGGGGAATATATACATTTGTATGTAAGATAATTGTAGATTTACTTGCAGCTGTAAAAAATAATACAGAGAGGGGTGGGTGTAGCTCAGTGGTAAATAGCATGCTTAGCGTGCAGGAGGTACTGGGTTCAATCTCCAGTATCTTCATTTAAAAAAAGAAAAAAATAATACAGAAACATCTTCTAAACTTGGCATATTTTTTTGCATGAATTTATTTTTAGCTAAATGGATGGGTTTCCTATCAGAAAATTAAAATTAGAAATATAGGAATTCAAACAGCCACCAAATTTAACAAGTGGGAATGGCACAGAGTGATGTTTCTGTGTTATGAAACTATTGTTACCAGGATGTCAAACCAAGGACAAATAAAAATCAACCTCAGAGTATTACTTTACATTTTTACACCCATATTGTTAGGTACAATCATGCTTTGTTATAGTTTCTTATATTTCTTCCATGACCAAATCCCTCAGGTGATCTTGAAACAACTTTACTTACCAAATTCTGGCAGCTGTTAAGCCATTCTCTTTTATATATTCTCTTTGGCTTGGATCTCATGCTTCTAGAATATTCTGTGGCCCTTTTAAAGTTTTGCCGATTCTGCACATCATGGTTGCTTTTTACTAGCCTCGTCTTACCATTTGGGCAAGCTGTGTTAGTTGGGTCCATTGCTGTCTTTGGCCTTTCCCATTGTTTCTCCTCATGACCACACACCCTGCTCAGTGATTAATGGCAGAAAACTGGGTCACCTAGAATTAAGCCACCTTAAAAGGGGACCAAAATGGTGTAGTAAACAAAATAAAAGAGGTTGGGTCTTTAACTCTGAAAATGAATCTAAAAATTAGGGAAGTTATTTTATCTTTAACAATCACAAAATTTAGATTATAATCACAACTATGTGCTAATGCTTATAATGAACAAAATTCATTATAGTGAACACTCATAATGAACAAAACCAAATGAAAAGACAAAATCCTTAGAATGAACAAAAATCTTAAAATTATTCAGTTGCTGATTTTTTAAGGGAAGGGTACAAACTTTTTCCAATAGAGTGTTATGATTATGTTATAAAGTTCTTGATTTTACATTTGTGTTTTGAAAGGGGATAGGAAGAGGCTCATTTTGCAGAAATGTTTTATGACTTCAGTTTTCGCTATGATCAATCTTACTCCATGTGTGAGGATACTGATCTTTTTTACTGTCATCACTCAGATAAAACACAAGTTCCATGAAGGTGGAGATTTAGGGTTCACTGCTGCATCCCCAGCATGTATGACAGTGCCAGACACATAGTAGGTGCTTGGTAAATGTTGCGTGAATACTAAGGTAATTTATGGCAGATGGACCTGTTTTAATTATCTTGTCAGCCTCTCTTCAATTTTTAACTGATTCTGCCAGTGTTCACTGTTCATTAACATCATTGTGTTTCCAGCTGTTATTCAACATCCTTTCTGTTGACTTCATGCAATTCTCCATGTTTTACCAGATTTGCACCTTCACTTTGCAGTCAGTTTGACTTACACTGTTGAATATTTACAGCATTTGATAATCATACTAAGAGGGAACATACTGTGATAGAGAAGGGAACAACTTTGGAGCAGGCAACATTGGTTAGAATGCAACTCCACCATGTGCCCCAGCTGTGGGAGTTTGGATAAGTTACTTCCTTCTGCATCTCTGTGGATCAATAATAGAACGCCCTTACAAATTAACATGTGAACTCACTTAGAACTCATTAACACCCTGGTCCAAGAATATAATAAGTTCTCTGTAAGCATTTGTTATTAGTATTATCAAGATACCAGTCCACATTGATCTGATGCTAGTGTTAAGTAGGAAAGAACATTTGGTTGAGGGCTAATTTTATAAGTGATCAGTTTGAGAATAAGCAGAAGCTTTCTTAACTAACCTCGACTTAACTTGTTGTGTTAACTGATAACCTCATTCTCTGAAGAAGACGCTGAGGAAGCTGGTGGTCCCTGGAAACCTCTCTCAGAGGGGGCCCCTCCCCTTGCTGCTTGCTCTTTTCTCTCACCTGTTTCTTTCTTTGTCCCCTTATCAAATGCCAGCTGTGTCCGTTCCCAAAGGTGTCTATGCCGGTTGTATTTTCTCTACTGTAATTGTGATTATCTCAACATACATGAACTATTGGTCCATGAATGCAAAAAGGGAACTGTAATTGCTAAGAAAACTCAGTTGAATGCTTTGGAAAGAGTCAGGAGATAAGTTGTCCAAAATTGTGGTCTGTTTAGTAGTGGTTATGACAAATGTAAAGATTTACCAAAAACTGATAAAAAGCTAGAAGGATTCTGCACAAATTGCCTCAAAGTTGTCTTTAAGATATCCCTCCACTTTAAAGAAATCAAAACTGGAATGAGATCATTCACAGTAGATGTGGCTTGTATGCCAGGAAGACATACGGTGAGACTGGTACTCATGTAATGGCCTTGTCCTACATCAATAAGTAAGCACGTGAATGTATGCAGTGTATCCATATACTTTTTGATGACTTCCTGCTTAACCCAACCTGTTTGATTACTATCTACATTGAATTTCAGGCAATGGTGACTTTTGCTTCCTTTCTCAGCTGTATCAATGGGGTCCGGGATAATAAACAGTCAGATAATGGTGTCTCTGTATAGAGTCACATACTCTGACACGTAGTTAATGACTCTTCAGTCTCTATAGTGCAGCGATTGTTACCTACAGTATCTCTAAGCCACAGTATCATAAGAATGAAAAGGTAGGCATGCCATGTAAAACTTTCTGCTAGAACAGTATCATCCTTGAAATAATAATTTTGTAGTTTGACATTTGCTTCAAAAAAGCTTTGCCCAAATTAGATAATTCTAAGGAAAGCGTAATAAGAAAGTGGAAGATCCCCAATTTTTGCAGCTCCAAAGTTTGAAGTGATTGATGTAGTGTTGTTTGGCTTGAGTCAACTGTAAATACATTCAAGTTCTCCTCTGTTTAATTTAAAATTTCCACTGTCATTTGATTACATAGGATTCTTTTTTTTTTCCACTGAGTTAAATGGTTTTTTCCTGCTATTCCTACTTTTAAAAGGGCAGTACAATATTGCTCAAAAGTCTTGATTAATGCAGGGCTGACAACTTTTAAACATAAGTGCTCAATTTCAACTTAAAAAAAGGAGTGCTCCATTGAAGAGTCCTCTTTCCCTGACAGTAATTGCATTTCAGTCCATCAAGAACATGCATTGTAGACTTACTGCATACCAAGGACAACTTACCAATGGCTCCAGAAGGGATTGCTGGTGCAGACCCAGTTGTAGATAACACAGTTCTGTAAACTCACATGGAAGAGATATGTTATCATAAAAAGAAATATAATACAGCACAACAGAAATGAGTTCTAAATTGTGTCCACTGACAGCTCTAGATGGATGGTTTTTTATACTATTTTATTTTTTATACCATTTACTATCTCTGTGACCTTGGACAAGTTACTTTTCTAAGACTCAGTGTCCTCACCTTTAAGATGATCATAATAAGTACTTTCCTTATAATGTTGTGAAGACCAAATAAGATGTACCTGGCCAAGTGTAAGAACAGAGAATATGTTAATTTTTTTTCCTTTTTTAATGTTAGCAGCTGTAGTCCAAGAAGGGATTGTTTTCTACAGACTCCAAAAAAAAAAAGTTGAAATCTGACCTCTTATGCTTCCCTCTTCATTACCATCTGGTTCAAGCTACTGTCATCTCTTGATAAACTACTGAAATAGCTTCCTAAGTCTCCCTGGTCCATGCCTGCCTCTCCACAGTCTTTTTGCAACATCCTTTAAAATCATCAATCAACTTCATATCACTTCCCTGCTCTCAGTCCTCAGCGGCTTCCCATCCTACTTACAGTAACACTCAGAATCCTTGCCATGACCTGGGAGACTCTCCATGAACCCTCCCATCTGTGCACACAGGTCCTTGCTTACTCTCCTCCAGCCACGCCTCCTTCCTTGCAGTTTTTTTTTAATATATTGCCACCTTCTGGCCTTTGACTTGGCTCTTCCCTCTGCTTGTAATTTTCCTGGCCCAAATATTCCACTTCATTTAGTCCTCTCTGTTCAAGCACCCTTCCCAGACTACTCAGTCTTGAGTGGGCGGCTCACCTATCTCTCTCTGTCGTCTTATCCAGCTTTCCTTTTCCTCACAGCATTCATCACTCCCAGACTACTTCTATTGGCCCCTACAGGAATGTAATTCCACAGAGAAGGAGCTTTTTCTGTTTTACTTACCATTGGCTTCACCTTGCCTACAAAATTGCCTGTTACATAGAAGGCAATCAGTAACTATATGTTGAATCAAGGAATCTTTTGTTAGATACTACACTTCTTGAAGGTTGTGAAGTATCTTGTCATCTTGTATCATCACTTAGCACAGTTCCCAACACACAGGAGGTGCTTAACAATATTTTAATAATGTTGTATGAGTGAACAAAGAGGGAGCTTGGATTGACAGAGGGCGATTTCATGTGGATAGAGTGAGAAAAGAGCAAATTGTTTGCATTTATGGCTAAGGAATTCTTTTTATGTTTCAAACAGTTGACTATAATATTGTATATCAACTATACTTCAATAAAAAAGATAGTTGCATACTTGCCTGGTAGAGGAGATAACATGATCACTAAGGTGGTTTTCCCAGGGCAAGGCTTATCCATTGAACTCTGGATGTGCTGACCCCTGCGATTTCCCCAATGTGGGAAACTTGACTGAATCATTTGTGGTATTGGGGGACTGCATTCGCACTTTCCCCTAAAGAAAAAAAAAAAAAGTTGCTGTAGCTATAGGGTGCCACCCACTCTAGAATAATCACCAAGTGAAGCTGCCAAAAACTCAGCCCTAATAATTTAAAGTAATCAAATGTAATGACTTTTTATTATCATATTTATTTTAAATTATATATTTAAACATGGAGACAAAGGAAGTAATGGTTTCCTTTTACTGGTGCATTAAGTGTTTTTAGGTTCTAAGTCCTGACTAATCTTCCAAGCAATGGGCCTAGGATTTTAGGGCAATCTAATAAACCCCAGTGTGAGCACACAGATAATTCTGCATACTGTCAGCATCTCAGTCCTCCCAATAAACTGTGACTCCAGGATTTAGAATAATGCAATCACATGTATCCAATGATGTAAAGAACAGCATTCTACCAAGCTTATATTATGCACATCTTGTTTGTGTTGTCTCTATTCCTTTGAGCATCAAGTGATTATGTACTGGCTCAACATCATAAATTAGTTCAGAGGAAGATGTTAAATAAACAATTTGGAATTTTCCACAATGAACAAAACTTGTAGAAATGTAAACACAGTAAATATAGATGTAAACTGATTTCCTAGGCACAACCTACCCTTATTAGAAGCAGCTGTGTACCCATAACATCCTCAACAGCTTCTAAGCCACGTGCAAATGAACAGTTAGTTCCTATACTGAGTACAGTTTCCAGGAAGTGCCTCATTTACAGGGAGGCAAATGAGGAGGTGGATGGGACTGGGGCAGGGCCAGAACCATATTGCTTAAACCATGTGGTAGAGAATCACAAGTTTTGTAAGGGGACTTCTGCCACATTGAGAGGCAACTGGTTTAGCCTCTTAATCCCCAGTTTCCTGAATCAGGTGCCCAAGTACAGCTGTGCCAACCAAATCCTACTACCTCTGCTTACTACACTGAGATCATTTACTGTGAGCTTTAAAAAAGGTAAAATAAAAAGAGGCTCCTCACATATTCTCTTGGAACCCCTTGGTGTTATGCTCATCTGGATCCCAATGTCAGGCAGAAGATGTGATGCAATATTTACTTCAATGTAAAACATTAGCTTGGAGACCAAAAGGCTTAAAAGAATATTTAAAGGGAAGAGCCTTTCATACATACCTATGTATTTTTTTTTTTTCAAAGAAAAGCACTTGTTAACATTTAATGATCCTCCCTCCACTGGCTTCCAGCTATCAGTACACAGCCTCCTCCCACCCCCTACACATCCTTAATATTGTCCTCAGCTCCTCTGCTGAAGAATTTAACCTTCATGATGATGTTACCCAAAACCTGGTTCACCTCTCGGTAGGTGCTAAAAAGACACAATGAAGCCAATGATTGGGAGAAGGAAGAATTTATTACTTGCAGCAAGTAAGGAAAACATGTGGGCAATTGGGGCAATTTTAAGATGAGGGTACCCACATACTCATGAACAGGCTCGAGCAGAGAATTCAGCATAGAATTGGGGCAAAGGTTGACAGTGTCCAAGCTTTAGCTGATTGACGTCATGGGGGTCAGAAAAGGTTAATGTTCTCATCCCTTAGGTTCCAGTTGATCTCCTGGTTGAGCCCTCAAGGGGTATTTAAATTCTATAAAACAGCTCAAGAAAGTGACTTCGGGCTAATGTACTTTTAAAACTGGGAGTCTTTAAACTGATTTATTATCTTTGCTGTTGGTAACTTCTCTTGCCTGATAACATTCGTTTGTTCTTTTGTTCCTTTGAGATCATTATCATTGAGCCCTGTTCAAGGGCAAGCATTGTGGCCAGGCTTGGGTCACAAAATGGCTTAGGCCTAAAATGGCTTCTCTTATGTCAAAAAGCTATATCTGGTTCTTTTCCTCCAGGGACCCTCTACCTTGTCTGCTTAAAATGACAAGCTGTTTTGGGAGCTTTCTCTTTCCTAGAACTTGATGGTGGCCCTATTGCACCACATTAGTGACTGGAGCAGTTCCAGTCTTGCTTGTGGCAGCATTTACCCTGTGTCTGTGTCTGCTCACTGATAAGAGTCCACGGTTTTGCGAGGATGACAGTTGGGCAGAAGCTCTGATTCGTCTTTTAGTGGTAATGCCTTACACCAACTTTCCCAAAGTAACCTGGGTGATATTCGTCAGAGTTGATCCTGGGGTGATGCATGCCACCTGGGTTACCAGGCCTCTGAGTACTTCCGGTGTTTTACAACACAGCCGTGGCCATGGCTCATGTGGCTCCTTACTTTCTCCGTCTTTCTTAGGATGGCGTGTCAGTGGCTGAGGTGAAAGAGGAAGACATTCTTTTGTATTAACAATAGTAGGCAACCACGGCTACTCTTAGAAGTTCTTAGAAGTGTCCACATTTTCATCTGCTGCTTGGAAAGTTTTCTTGAAATACTCTTGAGCAAAATCTCACCAAATGTAGCTAGGTACCATTTTGTTACTTAGTGGAAATAAATCACACACTGACCATTCTTACCTGACAGATACGGGAATTTGTGACACATGTTAGGTGTCCCATAAATATTTTGTTGATAAATGGATAGAATTTATGGTTATTTGTAGAGTCAAATAAAAATAATTTAACAGGTGGTTTTATTTACTCAAACAACTGGTTATGAATGCAGTGCATTCATTCTTTCCTGAGTTTTTGTAGTATTCACATTTCCTACGTTGTAGTCCAAGTGTAGGAATGTAGGCCCATTGGTACTCATGCACTGATGCTGGGTGTTTTAGACTCAGTAATCCTGAAAGAAAATTGGATTTACCAAGGTGGTGAATAATTGTCAAAGGTGCTTTATGATTAAATTATAGCACTTGAGAACTGTGAGGTCTTTCCTGCTTTATACCTTCCTGGTATACAGCTAAGACATGATGATCCCTTCTTACCACCATCCTGGTTCATTCCCATGGTGTGCTGGGCCAGCCGGCTGCTATGTGCTCCCAAGAGCCAACTGTGTGCATTTCTTCCCAATTCTACGTTCAGTGACTGGCATTTTGGTAGCTTGAATTTTGACAGGTTGGGAGTATTTATCTCAACCTGGGTGATATCACCCAGGTTACTATGGGAAAGTTGGTGTGAGGCATCACCACTAAAAGACGAATCAGAGCTTCTGCCCAACTGTCATCCTTGCTAAACTGTGGACTCTGATCAGTGAGCAGACACAGACACGGGGTGAATGCTGCCACAAGCAAGACGGGAACTGCTCCAGTCACTGATGTGGTGCAAATAGGAAATTGGCCTATGTTACAAATCAGGTGCCCTCTAGAGCTGGTTGTTAAGCATTTACCAGCACATCAGTGTTCATCCTCCACTGCCCCCTCCCCCTATCATTCTTCTAATTGCTTTGTTTCTTGCCTGCTGTTAGAGCACAGTGGAGATAGGAAAGTCACAGTTGGACATCTGGATTGGAATACATATAGATTTCTCTGTTTAATAGCTCTGTGACCTGGAACAAGTGATGGAAGCTTTCTGATACCCAGTTTCCTCTTTAGTAAAATGGGGTTGATATTAGGCTCACCTCAGAGTTGAGAGGATAAAATGAAATGATGTACGGTAAGCACCTAACAGTGCCTGGTGGGTAGTAAATGCTCATTAAGTGGTATCTACTGCCAGTACTGATAGTCATTCATTCAACAAATACATATGGAAAGGCTATTTGCAAAGCACTTTTGATTCTGTCTATATGTTTTTTTTTGAGGGAGGTAATTAGGTTTGTTTGTATGTTTAATGGTAATTAGGTTTGTTTGTTTGTTTGTTTGTTTAATGGAGGTACTGAGAATTGAACCCAGGACCCTGTGCATGCTGGGCACACACTCTACCACTGAGCTATACCCACCCCCCTCCCTCTGTCTATATGGTTTTAAATGTACAGATAAGGAAGAATAAAATATCACCCTGAAATTCTGAGCTTTAAGATGGCATGTTTGATGTCATGTAGACTGTACACCTGGACGCTTGACATCTGTCTCGGTTTGCTAACAGTGGACAGATATTTCCTGAGTCAGGTCCTCTTCTCACTTCCTGTTAAAGCACCTTTGTGCCCCCATCTTCCTGTCTCCCTGATTATCCTCCTTACTCTTCCATTCCTTTCCTCTCTCCATAAACAAGCCAACAATCTTCCTGGCTCATGGCAGGTTCCTCTCAGATGTGTGGCATGAGTTACCTGGTAGCCGCTTTTTTATACCCTGAGGCCAAGAATAGAAGGCTTCATCTCCCTGTGAGAATCTAATAAAAAATCCAGCTTCTTCCCATGACTGGCTTCCACCCCTCCTCACCCACTCAGAACCACATCGCGCTCAGAAGGGCATCCAGCTTGTCTAGAAGACTTCTCCACCTTGGTATTCCTTTCCTGAGCAAAAAGGTTATTTGTAGGAAAAATGTTGAATTCTAAACCCTCAGACTTACAGGTACAGAGGACACTGAGATGAAATAACTGGAGATAGAAACATTTGTGGGAAGGCGGAACACAAACGGCTTTACAGTTTTCAAACATTAAGTGCTCACAAAGCTTAGAGGTTCCTGCTTTCTGCACACAGGCTTCTCATCGAGTTCTTCAAACACTCTGAAGTGCATCTTCCAACGTGATCAGTTTTTCAATACTTAAATTTCGGAGCTGTTTTAAAATGTGGAAACACTCAAGATGAGTATGACTTGTTTCTTGTTGGGAGGGATTCTGCCCTCAGTTTTAAACTGTGCTTTACACGGGCAGTTTGAGAGTGTAAGTGTAAACCTTGACGTTAATGAACAGAAACCAGAACAGGTCAAGCACAACTTTCCAGCTCATTTAATTAATTAATTGATAGCCTGCATCTGAAAAGTGTTTCAAAGAAGCTATTTTTTTAAAGTAATTTATCACAATGATTATTTCCATAAAGTACTGACAGGAATCAATAATATTTGCCTTCCATCATATTTTCAGCAATGTAAACTCTTATGCATAAATCATATTGTTAAAAAGATTAAAATGATATGTTTATGTGTATTTAATATCCAAATAGTGGATTTTATAAAATTGATTTTACACCAGTTTTTTTTTTCCCCAAAACAGTCACACTCAATTCCTCACCAAGAATGGACACACATAGCAGATTTATCAGGTGGGATCATCTGAAAACCACTACCACCATTCATTTTATTTCCTAACATAGTGTTGTAGGTCAGTTATACTTCAAAACAAATAAACACACATATATACAAATTCATAGAAAAAGAGATCAGATCAGCAGGGTGAGGGAAGGTGGTCAAATGGTACAAACTTCCAGTTATAAGACAAATAAGTACCAGGGAGGTAATGTACAACATAAGTAATATAATTAACATTCTTGTATGTTAGGTATGAAGGTTGTCAAGTAAATCCTAAGAGTTCTCATCACAAGGAAAAAAAATTTCTTTTGTATTTATAGATGATGGATGTTTACTAACCTTACTGTGGTAATCATTTCATGTTATATGTAAGTCAAATCATTATGCTGCACACTTCAAACTTATACAGTGCTGTTTGTTAATTATATCTCAATAAAACTGGAAGGGAAAAAAACTGAGGTTTTAATTTTTCAGAGTGAAAATGAAAATACTTCAGAAAAAATAAAGTCAAATTTTTGCAATTCAAAGTGGCTGAACACCCAGCAGCAACACACTATAAAACCTGCTGATTATGTGATTGTCCAAAGGGCTGAACTGAATTTTTTCTTACTAATTTGGACATGTCTTCTCTTTCCCAGTGATACAGGAACAACACCTCCAGAGAGTGGTATTTTTGGGTTTATGATAAACTTCTCTGCATTTCTTGGTAAGTACACAGTAATTATTATAAATAAATGAAAAATTCCCAATCTCATATGAAGTAAAATATGTTACAGTTTGTCTATCATTTTTTATTGTTTTTTTTTTTTTCATTTTCACTTTTTTAATTACATTTTTTGTTTGGGTTTTTTTTTTTTTTTTTTTTTTGAGGGGGGAGATAACTAGGTTATTTATTTACTTATTTACATGTTTAATTTTTAATGGAGGTACTGGGGATTGAATCCAGGACCTTGTGCATGCTAAGCACGCAGTCTACCACTGAGCTATACCCTCCCCCATTGTTATTTTTTAACAAACATTATTTTTAGAACACTTCTAGGTTCACAGCAAAATTGAGCAAAAGGTAGAGATTTCCCAGGTACTCCCTGCTCTCCTGCACCCCCTCCCCTAACCATAGCACCCCCCCCCGCCATTATCAGCACCCCTCACCAGAGTAGTTTAGTACCTTAGTTACAGTTGATGAACCTAAACTGACATATCGTTATCAACCTAAGTCCATAGTTTACATTAGGGTTTATTCTTGGTTTGCGTGATTTTTAAAAAGTGTAATCTTTGCTACTAGAATTTTGCTCTAATTTGACAAACTAAAATGATCAGAAATCCAAAGTTATTTATGGCCTCTTTATCAAACTGTTCTTCACTTCATCTTATAATTTGCCATAGGAATTTAAAATGGGTTTTAAATGTAATTTGACTTTTAAAATTGTGATTTATTTATATCCAATGCATTTGCGTAAGCCAAAGACACCTAATGTATAGAAGCTAATGTTTCTCGGAATCTGTTCTGAAGGCAGCTTACAAGAAAATCATCTGGAGTGCTGGTTAAAAGTCCCGTTCCAGGTCCACACTGCAGACCTACTGGATCAGAACTTCTGGGAGTGGGGCTGAAGAATATGAGCTGTGAACCAGCACTCTAAGGGACTTGGATACTCAGGAAGGCTTTTGAACCACTGAAAAATGTGTTTTCTCACCGGTTAGAGGAAGTGGAAAGGTGAAGCAGGGAACAGTTTATCACCAATGAAGCTACAATTTTTCTTTTCAATTTCTCAAATGCACCTGAGATGCAGCTGAAAAAGGACAACCCTCTCAAGGGCCAATTAATGTAATGACTGAAAAACTCAGTATTCTATGGGTGATGAGGGTAAACAGATGGAAGATGTGGGCTCTTTCCATAAACCCCTCCCCTACGGAACGATCAGGTGTTTGCCAGGGACCCATCATGTACCCTGCACTTTCTGTCCCCCTCTACTGGTGCAGGCTGGGAAGGGACAGAGGTGCTGGGAACCCTACCTAGTGACGTGGCATCTTTGGAATTTGTTTATCCTACTTGGTAGAGAGAGTTTCACTTTGTCACCCATTTGTGGTCTTTTCCTAAGGTTTTGGAGGCAAGCAAGGGAAGCAGAAATAGGAGTCGGTAGCCTCTTATACCATCCTTGCCCAGAGTCCAGATTTAGAAGACAGATTATTTTATCACTAGCAAGTGATAAGTAGGGCTTTTTGCTTCTAGGCAAGGCAGAATCTGACATGAATATGTTTGTTTAAAATGCTCTGTGATAAATGGTTAGCTTTTAGCCTGCTTTTTAAAATTCAGCAAAAATATTATGGCCATCACACATTATTTCAATATATAGAAATCTACTTTATCCTTTTAACATATGCATGTGATATCCAACTCATGAATGTATTATAATTTTTATATTTGGTCCCCTATTAAACATTCAGGCTATTTCTGATTTTGTAATTTACAATGCTAAAGTGAATATCTTTTAAACATATCTTTGCATAGCTATGTGAGTTTTTACTATAAGATAAATTTGCTGAGTTAAAGGGAATACAGATCTAAAATTTTGATAGCTATCCATTTATTCAACAGTCATTGACTAAGTGCCTCCTATGGGATTGGCTTAGAGCTTATGTTGAGTGCTGGGGACACAACAGGTCACAATAGCAGACAGACAAGGACCCTGCTCTCATGGAGATTACATTTTGTTGTCAAATTGCTCTCCAAAATAACAAATGATATTTGGTTAATTGACTAGCTCTTTGGAAAACGTCCCCTCAGTACCCTCTCACACCGTTCACAAAAACCAATGGCAATTAAAGAACTAAACATGAAGAACAAAACCATAAGAGGATTTCTATTTAATTATAGGAAAAT
Source organism: Camelus bactrianus (assembly GCF_048773025.1). Classification (NCBI taxonomy): domain Eukaryota; kingdom Metazoa; phylum Chordata; class Mammalia; order Artiodactyla; family Camelidae; genus Camelus; species Camelus bactrianus. Next base: position 34,307,433 of record NC_133550.1, on the reverse strand, counting down.
ATTTTTAAAGCCTTAGGATGGAAAAGCTTATCTAAGCTCATACAAAACCCAAAAGCTAAATAGGAAAGTAGGGACAAATCTGGAGAGATAAAAAATTAAAACTTCTAAGCAGTGAAAGATAACATAAAATTAAAGACAAACAATAGACGAGAAGAAAATATAGCAGACAATAGACTAATGTACATAATGTGTAAAAGACAACTACAAATTAAAAAATGAGTAGACAAACTCACAAGAAAAATAAGGAAAAAATGATAAACATGCAATTTCCAGAAAAAGAAATGCAAATGACTAGTGGACTTACTGAAAGATGCTCAGTCTCACTAATGATCAGAGACATGCAAATTAAACCAACAGGTTGCCATTTTTCAGCTATCAGATTAGCAGTAATTAAAAAGGCAAGGGCACACAGAATTTCATTCAAACTCTGTTGTGGGAGTATAAATTGCCTCAGTCTTGGAGAAATTTAGAGGTACTTCTTGGCTTTCTTGAGCATAGTTTTTTGACCCAGTAATACTACTTCTAGGAATTTATCTTTCAGAAACACTGAAAGTGTGCCAAAGACAAGGATGTTCATTGAGCATTGTCTGTAATAGGAAAAACATACAATTAGGAGAATAATTAAATAAATATGGCATCTCACAACATACTTGATGAGGTGGACCTATTTTAACTGATGTTGGTAAGAACTCCATGGTACATTTTTAAGTGAAAAAAAGCAAGTCTCAGAACAATATCTGCACAATAACATTTATGTGAAGAGGATAACAGCCAAGACAGTTTGTGTGTCAATCCGTCCGTCTGTCCGTCCATCATACTGTAGGGGAGTATGATGGGATGAAGAAGTACGGGGATGAGGGAATGGGGAGACTACTGAAATCAAGAAATTGAAAATACAAACTTGGAAAAAGCCATACCAAACTGTTCGTGTGTTTTTCCTTCTAAAAAGTCAAATAAGGAAAATTCATCAGAGTCCCTTTCTTTTTCAGGTGCAGCCACGATGTATACAAGATATAAAATAGTAGAGAAGCAGAATCAAACCAGCTACATCAGCACTCCTGTTTTTAACTTGGTGTCTTTAGTTCTGGGATTGGTGGGATGTATCGGAATGGGCATTGTAGCCAATTTCCAGGTATGATCTGAAGTTTTCTTGATTATTGGGGTGTTGGGGTCTGTGTGTCTGGAGGAGAAAAGCAAGAACACAGGAGGCTAGCATCGCTCTCAAATAGTTGCCAAGTTTATACAAATGGGGTAGTTTGCTATTTTAGAAACAAATCTTTATCATTTGAAAGTCAGCCCTGCCAGGTACTTGGGAGAGACGGGGTGCACGTCTGCATGACTGTGAGAGACAGCATGCTTCAGAGTTGAGGCTGCAGGCTCTGCATCGCTCCGTGTTCTTACTGACATGGTTTGATGTGTTGGGAGATGTGTTACTTCTGCCATTGCAATGATTTCAGTAACCGCAAGAAAATAGTGGTGTGTGTAAATGTGAGTGTGTGTGCTGATTCTACCGTTTGAACCTCTGGTGTTCAATTCAAAGCGGCATCTGATTTCTTCCTTTCATAGATGAGTATACAGGTACATGGAGGTGAAGTAATTTCCTGAGGTTACTCAGTCAGCTGCAGAGCCAAAATATGGCCCTGCTGGAACAAATTAATGACTGCTGCGGAATCCACTGGATATATTCTTGCTGCGTCATGTGTTTGAAAAAACCCTACTTGTTTTATCCTAATTTGTGGATTCCTTTTATTCCTAGGTCTCTTTCAGGAAGGCATGGGACCTATTTGCCCATGGAGACAATATTTAATATTTTAAAGATACTTGTATTTCAAATGAGTACTGATTATAATGGTACTCACCTCGCAGCATTACTGCTGGGAGTCAGTGAGACAATGTACGGTACCCAGCATTCTGTGCTCAGTGGTCGTCATGGTCACCATCGGTCCATCTCTGTAGGCCGGCACTTGAGAGGACGTTGCCCCTTTGTGACAGCAGAAAGGAAGTTACTGCTGGAAGACTTTTGGTCCTGCCCCGGGGGTACTCCTTTAACTTTTTTTCCCTCCAGAAGGGGGTTGATCTTGTGTGATGCTAATTTTCACAGAAAGGTGACAGCCTTCCATGCTAGCCTACTGCTCAAGTCCATGTCCATCTGCACGCTGCACCCTGGTGTGGATGTGGGAAGCTAATAACCCCACCCCCCCACACCACTGCTTTCCACCTGTTCTCTCATGTTTCTTCCTGCATGAAGTCAGACCACAGTCAGAGAGCCCTTGGCCTATCATGCACCACGTGGGCCTCAGGGAGTCACCTTTTCTGCACTGCCCTACAGGGAGCCGTCTGTCGTTGTGGGGGACAGTCTCATAAACCCTCTGGGAAACCCAGTGCTGTGTCGTGGGGGTGCAGCAGGCTTCCTTTTATGACACAAAATCTTCAGGACAGCCTAGGGCAGGAATGTTCTCTCAGGTCTTGTAGCCATTGGGTTTTCGTTTTGGGGATGTTACAAATCCATGATTACCAGTGTTTTGTTTCCTTGTTAACACTGGAAGCTGGAAAAGTGCGAGCCAAATTTGTAGCCTCCCCGAAGCAAGCGTATAGGGCTTCAAGGAGGGCATCTTGTGAGCCCAGTTCGCTTCTGGCTCTGTTTAACATTCTGCCTCTTACATCTCTAGACAAGGAAATAAGACAAACAACACTAGTTGCCAGTGGCACTTGTCACATGGCAGAGACCCTCTGTGACATCTTACGTTTTATGATCTATGTGTGTTTTGGTTTTCATAACAACATTTATTGAAGTTTTCTATGTCATAGACATTTACAAAAATATTTCATGCTTTAACTCGTATAATCCTAGTAACTACCTTAGAAGATAGGTGGTATTGTTTTCCTCATTTATCAATTGAGAAATGGGGATCCAGGGAGGCTAATACTCTCCCAAGACCACATGAGTAATGAAAGGCAGAAGTCGCCTTTGAATCGAAGCCCTCTGCCCAGACCCTGTGGGAAAGGTTAGAATGAGGAAATCCCTGTGAGAAAAAAGCGTGTACACAATTCAGTTCTAGCATCGGAAAGCACGATAGGAAAAAACATTAAAAAGGGAAGGGGGAGACATGGAATGACACAATTTGTCTAGCAGAGCGTGGGCATGAATTGTCCAGTGGGGAACAGTATGCACTGAATGATCCCCATCACGTTATTGTCTGAGTAACTCATCATCACAAGTGATACAGCTCTCAGGGTTTAAACCATAAAGGGCAGACTTTAGGAAGAGAACCTAAGTGGTTAGATCATTAAACTTTTGGTTCCCTTTAAGGCTTCTGTGACGTGATTACATCTTGAAAAAAGCCAGAAACAGAATCCCTAACTCCTGAGAGCAAAGGGTTTCCTTGTGCATTGTTCCCATAAATATATCTTTACAACTTCCTTGTTTGATGTCCTGTCATTCATTTCCCGCATGCCATGAGCAAACCAACTTGAGCTGTTACCTCAAGAAGGATTAGAGATGTGAGGGCAAGAGAGAGAGCGTGAGAGCACTGACTCCCGTTTTCCTTGAGTGGGACTAAGTGGCATTTATCAGAAGTTCGCAGACACCTGTCTTTCCTGGACTGGCGGGTGGGATGGCTGCTTTTTGGTGTGCCCTCACCAGTCTCTGTTAATGCTTTCCTTTCCCTCAAGAAGTCTCCTTTGTGGAAGAGTCAACTTTTCTGAGGTTGAACCCTCTCAATAGTCTAGTTTTCTCAATTTTTTTACTGTTTTAAATTAACAAGAGAGTGTCCAAAAACATGCCAGATTTTTATCTTATCCTCTATCCAAAATTCATGTCTGATCTAAGAGTCATTTCCCTTCCAAAAGACATTATTGATGAGAGAATTTATACTCCACAGTGAAAAAGGCACATTGTGACGGCAACTCCCACTGAATCAAGGGCCTTTAGATCTGATCACGTGGGGTTCATGTGGGGGCCCATGAAGTTTGCAGGTTAGGATCCTAAAGGACACATTGAATTGGCCAGGGTTGAGGAAGCAAATTTCCTGACAGTACTTGGGGGGTGGGGTGGGGGTGGGGGGAGTAACAAAGTATGTAAATTCCGGGTGTTGATTTTCTTATTAGAATGAAAAGGAAATGGAGAGATTTAGATTATTCCTAAAAAACAACTCATTAGCAGTAGATGCCTTGCCTTGTGTTTATTTTCCTTTGCCCAAATGTGTCTTAACATTCAAGGGGTGAGAAGGACTCACTTTCTATAGTTCTTTCTTTCTTTCTTTTTTTTTTTGGTTTAATATTGGTTCTTTTCCAGTTTTATTGAGATATTGTTACTGAACCAGGCCCGCTTGCCCAACGCACAGCAAGCCAAACGCTGAGACACCGAGGTTTATGGCCTTGAAAAGAATATTCACAAGGCAGCCAAGCAAGGAGGCAGAAATGAGTCTCAGATTTACCTCCTGAAGGCATGAGGTTGGGGTGTTTATGGGGTATAAGCAGGGTGGTCTAAGGGTGGGAAGAGGTGATTGGAGATGAGGAAAAAGGTGAGGTAATTTGGGCTACATGTTTCTACCTATTCAGAGTGGAGGTGCTGGGGGGAGGGTATAGCTCAGAGGTAAAGTGCCTGCTTAGCAAGCAGGAAGTCCTGGGTTCAGTCCCCAGTCCCTCCATTACATATGTACATACACACACACACCTAATTACCTCCCCACCGCCCCAAAACAGAGGCACTTACAGGATCGGAGGGCGGAGTTTTCCAGCGTCTGATGTCAAAAGGCCCTTCATCAGATCCGGGTTTAGGGTCTGTGGTCCAAACCAGCCCCTAGCCAGCTCAAAGTGGGCGAGCGCTGACTCCAAGTTCCTCTAAAACAACTGGGCTGTGTGAAGTTGGGAAGGCATGTAATTAAAGAGAGGAAAAAAGAAAGAAAGAAAAAAACTAAAGTGAACTTAATTGGTGAAGACAGTTTACAAGTAAAGGGGTTTTAATAATTAGCTGTTCCCTTATCTGTTATTTTGTTAAGACAGTTCAAGAATTTCTATTAGTTAATCAGCTTCTGTTAACTCTGTGGGGCATGGTTTCACTATCACTGACACATAACACATAACACTGTATTAGTCCGAAGTGTACACCATAGTGATTTTGGTGGGGGACGACTAGGTTTATTTATTTATTTATTTAATGGTGGAACTGGAGATTGAACTCAGGACCTCGTGCATGCTCAGCATGCACCCTACCACTGGGCTATACCCTCCCTCCTCCATAGTGATTTGATACATGTATATATTGTAAAATGATCACCACAGTAAGTTTAATTAACACAGTTTTTTTCTTCGTGATGAGGTTTTGATACCAGGAAATAAATTTCCTTAGTAAATAAGTAAAAAAACATTTTTTTTAATCTCCCCTTCCCACGTGGAGGATAAAGATTTCAGATCAGTTTATTTGTGAACACTCTGGATGAAGAACACCATGGTTCTGGGGAAGCATGAGTGGCTTGAGTCAAAGAAATGTCCAGGGCGTGGGTGTGGATAGTGAACTGGGGTCAGCAGGTGCTTGGGGCCAAAACCAGTCTCTCATGGACAGTGCTTTAACTTGCTCCTTTGCAAAGCCTGTATTTTCAAGTTCAGGTGGAGACTCAGGTGGTCAATCTAAACATCACTGTTATGTGGGAAGGCAGGTGCCCAATGCACATTTGAAAGCAACCTAAATGAGGCTTCTTGTTGGGCCAGTTATGAGCATGTTTGGGGTCAACACCAGACCTTCTGCCTAGACTAGGTGTGGGGGCTGTCTTTTGGTTGACATGGCTGGTTAGAGATGCTGAGGGCTGGGGGCTTGACTGGAAGTTGCTTCTGCATCACGAGAGTAGTGTTTTTACTTAAGATTTGTGTGCTCATTTGGGGTGGCTTGGGAGGGTCAAAGTGATTACGGGGAAGCACAGAGCCTCGTGCACGCTAAGCATGCCCTACACCACGGAGCTACACCCTCCCCCTGAGTCTCGTGTACTTTTATATGAAATTTGTTTTATAGTCTTTACTGCAAGCCTGCAAGACAGAAATGATTATACCTATTTTAGATACAGATATTGTGGTTTAAGGTCACAAAGCCCAGTTGGTGGACTCCATGTTTTTTCTCCAGCACAGCCGGACTCCAAAGCCCACCATCCCCAACTCCCCTACATGTAAGGCGGACGTCACTGTGTCCTAGTCCCATGAACCAAAGTGTGCTGTGGAACAACCACGTTCCTGGTCTTTACTCCAGTGCAGGGAAGGCTTTTTTCTCTTGGTTATCTTCTGTAGGCAGCTGCATCTTCCAAAGAAAGGTGGGCATACCTGTGATACCTTTTGGCTTTGAGGAGCCCAGAGTGAGTGAGTGAGTGCTCTGCTCGAGATGTGGACAGAGGTGCGTGGAGTAACAGCATGTGTGTGACTTTGTCTTCTAGGAGTTAGCTGTCCCAGTGGTCCACGATGGCGGCGCTCTTTTGGCTTTTGTCTGCGGTGTCGTGTACACACTTCTGCAATCCATCATCTCTTACAAATCGTGTCCCCAGTGGAACAGCCTTTCCACGTGCCACGTACGGATGGCCATCTCTGCCGTCTCCTGTGCTGCTGTCATCCCCAGTATCCTTTTTACATTCGTCAGTGTCCTCTAAAGTTTGACACCCCCGTACCCCCCCCCAAAAAAAAACCATGGAGGAAGCAAAGGTTAACAGCCAAGGGTCGACATGCTTCAGAAGAACAGTTGGGAGAAAAGGGTAAATCATTAAGAAAATATCTCAACATCGTCTGGTTAGATCAAAAGTATCTTTGGGGAAAAGAATATTGTGAAAGGAAAGTGGGAAAAAATGTCTGAACACTTCAGTCTCTGTTTACTTTCCTTCAACAGGGTTGGTTTCATGAGCCATGTGAAAATATTTATTTTTCTTTGTAGTGCTTGGCTAAAGACACCAAATATTGATATTGTACTTAAAGTAATAGCCCTGTGGAGTCCCAAGAGGCCAGACTCTCTTCTCTCCCCACACATAGGTGATTAGATGGTTTGATTTACTCGTCCATATTAAGGGGTTTTAAAAAGCTCTACACCATTTATTTCTAAGTAATTTAAGATACATTTTACTTTTTCTTTTTAATCACTGATTTCATTTTCAAAAGGAAATTTTATTTTTTCTAATTCAACAATGTGAAAAGAAGAAAATATAAATTTATCATGCTTGTATATTCTGATTTAGAAGAAATAAAGAAATTTCCCTCCCTCCCCTCCCCTCCTTCCTTCCTTTTCTTTCTTTTTCATTCTTTCTTTTCCCTTTTTTAAAGAAGTATTTAACAAAGAAAATAAAAAAGCTGTAGTCTTTCAGGGGTGGAAAATTCCCCATCTTTCAAAATGTCATCTGCAGTCATCTCAAAAGCTGCAGTGTAATTAAAAATTGGTGATTACAGTAGATTGTAGGAAAATAGGGACTATTTTATTAGCAGCAGTCATGATTATTGGGCTTGGGCTGTGGTACAAAGTGGGTAAACCAGTAAAAAGATAGCATGTCATCATGTACTTCTAACTTAATAGCTCTGCATTTCTCTTCTAAAATCAGTTATACAAAATGTGAAGTCTAAGTATGGTTTTGGGCTTTGTTTTTGTTGTTTAGGGAAGGAAATTTTTAATTACAAAATTTCTAAGCACAGAGGAACCAAATCCTAGTATTGAGAAATTTAACAACAAATAGATACCCTGGTTCCTAAGTTAGTTCTTTCTCAGCTTCCTTGTCCTATTTATGGATTGGAGACATTCATGCTTTCTTTTGAAATGTATCACCTTAAAACGTTTAGCTTGTGTTAGTGGTAAGAATTATAGAACTATTTATAGTGTTAAAAGCAGAATTTCTTGGTGTAGGAAACCTTTCCTTGCTTCAAACTTTGGAGACAGATCTCTAGGTAATAAAAAGAGAGAGAGTTTTAATAGAATTGGCATTTCAGGCTGGAGTTTCACATACTTACAGTTCCCATTTTTAGGAGGTTCTTATGAGCCAGGCCAGTAGCTTCCTGAACAGAAACAGGTTATGTCCTTTTATCCAATTAACTTGAACAAATTTATCCGTAAGAAAGTATTTTGTCTTAAACATTAGCCTGGATTTATATTTCCTTTAAAGCATCTTTAAAATGCCCTCGTTTCTCCTTCCTGTATTATTTCCATGAAATGGCCTCACTTGACTCATGGAGAAACTGAGGCCTGGAGCAAGGCAGTCTTTAGACTTGTGCTTCTGAGCCCTCTCTGCTAAACCATCTATCTTGCATCCAGCTCCTACAGCTTCAAAAGACTTCATAAAATCACTAACAACGCAAAGTCCGGGTTCCTTTCCCTGAGACACATAGTCTGAGGCTGCCTATTTCTTCCATCTCAGTTTTACACTCTCTCCCCTAGCCGTGGCTCTTTCCTGTCCTCTGCTTTTGCCCACGCTCTTCTCCTTGGCTGGATTACCTTCTCCACCTTGTCTTTCTAGAGCTGAGCTGTCTGTCCCACATGGGAGCCACCGGCCACATGAGGCTGCTGAGCATTTGAGACGTGGCTAGTTTGAATTGAGATGGGCCGTAGTGTAAATCACACCAATCTCAAAGACTTAATAAAAAAAAAAAAATGTAAAATATCTCACTAATAATTCCTTACATTATTACATGTCGAAATGATAACATGTTTGATATATTGGGTTAAGTAAGATATATTAAGATTAATTCCATGGGATGGGGAGGGTATATAGCCCAGTGGTAGTGTATGTGCTTCGCGTTCTCGGTTCAATCCTCAGTACCTCCATTATTAAAAAAAAGTAATAATAAACAAACAGGTAAACAAACCTAATCCCCCCCCCCATTAAAAAAATAAAATAAAAGATTAATTCCACTGGGTTACTTTTAGCTTTTATAAATGTGGCTACTGTAGTAGAAAATTTTAAATTACACATATGGCTGCCCTGAATTTCTGTGGGATGATGCTGTTCTAGAAGGCTCACAACTTAGGTTAAGTTCAATTTAGTGAAGCTTCCTTGATACCTGAAACCCATTCCACTTTGAGTTAATAATTTTCCCCCGAGTCATGACTGTATTCTGTTCTTTTCTCTCTAAAGCGGCACATTCCCTGGACTTTGTCTGACAAGACTGTGATATTTCTGGGAGCTGAGACCAAGTCTATTTTGCCAGACTTTTCTCTGCCTCCCCATCCTCCTCCCCAGCGTGGTACCTGATGGAACTAAAGATGGGATAAAGAATTAAGTGAAAGAATTAAGAGGCTTTTAAACTATTAGAAATAGAAGTATGGTCATGACATGATCAGAGAAACTTCTATGCTTTCTATTTCTTTTGTTTTGAGAAACCAAGAAGTGGTATGCATTGGAAAACATGGGAGGTAAGGGGAGGGCAGGGAGAGGGGGTGCTGACTCCGAATTCAGAGGAGGCTCTAAACTTGGCATTGATTGACCCAACATTTTGGATTCCTAACTTTTTGCAAAAGCTTTTAAAGAGCATCTCACTTCTCTCTAGCTGTCTCTTTTGCATTCTAAGCTCAATCAAAATGGCTGTCACCACCTTTGTGCAGATAGTCTTGTCCATGGTGGGCAATAGCCTCAGTCTCTGGCCTTATTAGGCTGGCCTCTCAGGGTTTGTCCTTCATCCTCAAGGTCAGATGTAGGATGTATCTCTTTGATTTGTAAACCCTTTGGGCCAGGAAGGACAGGCTCTGCTTTTACCCACTCAACAGAAAAAGTCTGTTTTGTTTTTTTTAAGATAAAAGTTTGAATTTCTTTAGCTTCTTTTTGTATATGAGCCTTGGTACGTTTGTTGTTGTTGTTTTTAATTATATTTAATGGAGGTACTGGGGACTGAACCCAGGACCTCGTGCATGCTAAGCATGTGCTCCACCACTGAATTGTTTCCCTCCCCTTTCTTTGTAATGCTTTGGTACTTTGAAATGTTAATTTTTCCTTGAAGCTGTTGCCTTGAACATAGTATTTTAGGGAAAAAGAATTTTAATCAATATTTTTATTTAGGGAAAATAGTATTTTAGGGAAAAATACTCTCAAAAGTACACATATTAGACTGCTGTGTCAGTCATTTTGACGAAATTTAAACAAGGTCAAGCAAAATGTAGCCACAGATTAAAATTTTACTATACATAACTGACAAAGTATTACTATGGAATGACTGTTTCCATGTTGTATTTTAACTACTGTCATAATTAAACTTACGGTTTGAGATGATAAGTCACTGATATAACTGGGTTTGATTTCAGGAATGTTGGTACTAACATTTTAACACTGTGTAATGCTTATATTATTAGAAAAATAGCCTAGTCTTAACACTAAAGGACCTATTCTGTAGTTTCCTTAACAATTTCCTTTTTTTAGTGATTGCCTGTGCTTCGCTAATCTCTATAACCAAGCTGGAGTGGAATCCAAAAGAAAAGGTAAAATTTAAGCCGTTTTCAGTGTGATTGTCAAACCTGGTTCCTGGAATTATTTTAAAAAATTTGAATTCCTAATTCTCTCTTAAACCCATCAACCATCTAGGCTTAGTAAAAGGGGTGGGACATTTAAGGTAGGGAAACAATGTGAATAAAGGTGTGGGGAGGTCAGAGGAGGACCAGCATGTTAAGCAGAGAGGATGAGAACAGTGTAGAGGATAGTCTGTATCCAGATGGAGTGAAAAATAAATGTGGTCAGGGGCAATTTTGCTGGGGAGTAGTTTGTGCAAGGCTTTAAGAGGTGGGCCGAGAGGCTCATGCTTGATGTAGGTGATCAGAGTAAGTCTTTGAGGGGGAGGGTATAGCTCAGTGATAGTGTGTGCTTACCATACATGGGGTCCTGGGTTCAATCCCCAGTACCTCCATTAAGATAAATAAGTAAATAATAAACCTAATTACCACCCCCACCCCCAACAGAGTAAGTCTTTGAAGGCTTTTGAACAGGAAAGTAAATTGAAAGGATATTATAGGATGAATGTTAGTCAGACGCAACACCTGGCATGGACTGAAGAGCCGTGAGCCCAGGATTAGGATGGCAGTGAGAAGGCAGTTCCACGAATTCAGATTTCAAATCAAGATTCGCCTAGATTGGAAGCAATAGCTTGAGAATGAAAGGACATGATGAAGTGAAGATGACTTCCAAATGTTTGTCTTTGGTGAACCAAAGAACTTGTTCTCATGGACAGAGACAGATTAGGTCTCTAACAGGAATAAATGATTGCATGGGGGGAAGTGGATGGGTCTGGTTTTAGAATCATTGAATCTGAGGCTGTGGTGAAACATGGAGGAGAAATGTCCAGTTAGACATGGGGGACTAGATGTCTGGTAGGACTGAGAGCCATCAGAGCATAGGGTAGAGGGACTGGTAATTTCCAGACCAAACATCAGAACATATGGAATCAGATGTTTGGAACTGGACGGACTCATGACGGGTGCTCATCAAGACGCAGTACAGGAGAATAGATGATGCCCCAGGAGAGAAGGGAATTAGAGAAAAGCAGTCCCCCTCCCCCCCACCAAGGGGCAGGTGGAGTTACTGGTGTTATTCAAAAAGCAATTTCAGTAAAATGTCAGAGTTAGAAGCCAACTGCAGGAGGTTAAAGAAACAGAGCAGTGGTTCACTGTGTCAATCAAATGTTTGGAGGAGGAGAAACAAGATGCTGGCTACATAGGACAGCAGGCTCAGAGGAAGGATTTTCCACCACAGAGGATTCTGGCATGTGATGGGAGCCTGCAAGAGGCAAAGGAGAGAGTGAAGCTGGTGAGGACAAGAAGGATCCAGACAGAAGTGCTTCATGAAAAAGGAAACCTCACAGCCCAGCAGCCCTCAATGTACTTTACTCTTGAACCACTAGAGGGAGACCTTCCACCACAAACCAAACATTAGCTGCTGGGACGGATTCATCAAAGCATATCCTCAGACAGTTGAAAAATCTTTTTCATTTCATTTTCTGTCTTAAAAATGTGAAAAGTACCTGGTTTTCTATTCACCACATAAATTACTGTGCCATTCTTATATCGTCTTCTGTTCGCAGTATCAACGAATGCAAAGAAAACCCTTTACCTCCATTCATGGAATAGAATGATCACTTAGGTACTGCTCCAAAATGTGGAGTGCTTCAGAGCTTTCACAACACACTCCTGTGCACTGGTAGGGAGGGTGAGAATTAGGATGTCACTGTCTCATTTTATGTAGCAAGGAGATTAGAGCTTTGCCTGCATTCATACATGTACAGTGGAAGAGCCTGGACCCTTGTTTCAGGGCACTGTCATTGATATCATGCTACAAATATCCTCCCCCTACCCCCAAATTCTGCTTGTTTGTATAAGCCACCTTCATTGTCAGGGATGACAGAGGATGGGGTGGATCCCCTAGTGCTGGCACGGAAAGGAGGTGGCCTCCATTCTCCACCCCCGTAACGTAGGCTGGGCAGATTCTCCCCGGGGTGACCTGGACGAGAACAGTGGGTGGATGACCGTCTGTGGGCAGAGGGAGCAGTGCTGTCTCAGAATCTGATGCACCTCGATTAGATCTTTGTGGGTGAAAACTGGATCAAAGAAAAGAACTGACCTTCAATCTTGCACATTTGCTTGTTCACAACTGTAACCTGTAGCAAAGCAGACAGTGAAGTAAGCAAAAAAATATATAGATTATAATTTGAAATCAGAGGGCACAAACTGATGACAGTCCACAGGCTAATTTGACATGTGGGCTAAAGTTCCTATGCAGACATCCATCTTTTACTTAGTGTTTAAAAATGCTTTTGAAGTAGTTTCCAGCATGTAATTAAAAATCAGGAGATTTCTCTCTAGCTGTCACGCTCGCTCGCTTGCTCTCACACACACACAGCACTGGTGTCATATTTTCCCATTTGGCGAAAATGGAACTGAGCTGCTGATGTGTGGACTCCCCATAGTTCCTCTCTTTTTGCAACCATCAGTTTCATTTCTTTAATTATTTTCCTGTCCTCAAGGCAGCTGACTTTAGAACCCCAAATTAAAGCCATTCTCTTTCCTGCCTTCCAGTCTCTCACTTCTGGCCCCAAGAAGATAGTCGTCTTATTAGCATTTGCTTTGTAGCTGTGCTTACGTTAAAACGTCAAGCAGACCTATTTTCTGAGCTGATGATACATTCTTTTTTTTTTAGTGGAAAAGTATTATTTTATTTTTTAACATTTTTTTATTGTGTCAAATTCCAGTGTAGAGCACAATTTTTCAGTTATACATGAACATACATATATTCATTGCCACATTTTTTTTCGCTGTGAGCTACCACAAGATCTTGTATATATTTCCCTGTGCTATACAGTATAATCTTGTTTATCTATTCTACATTTTGAAATCCCAGTCTGTCCCTTCCCACCCCCTGCCCCCTAGGTAACCACAAGTTTGTATTCTATGTCTATGAGTCTGTTTCTGTTTTGTATTTATGTTTTGTTGTTGTTGTTTTTTTTAGATTCCACATATGAGCGATCTCATATGGTATTTTTCTTTCTTTTTCTGGCTTACTTCACTTGGAATGACATTCTCCAGGAACATTCATGTTGCTGCAAATGGCATTATGCTGTCGGTTTTTATGGCTGAATAGTATTCCATTGTATAAATATACCACATCTTCTTTATCCAGTCATCTGTTGATGGACATTTAAGCTGTTTCCACGTCTTGGCTATTGTAAATAGTGCTGCTGTGAACATTAGGGTGCAGGTGTCATTTTGAAGTAGGGTTCCTTCTGGATATATGCCCAGGAGCAGGATTCCTGGGTCATATGAAAGTCTATTCCTAGTCTTTTGAGGAATCGCCATACTGTTTTCCACAGTGGCTGCACCAAACCACATTCCCACCAGCAGTGTAGGAGGGTTCGCTTTTCCAAACCACAGCCTCTCCAGCATTTGTCATTTGTGGACTTTTGAATGATGGCCATTCTGACTGGTGTGAGGTGATACCTCATTGTAGTTTTGATTTGCATTTCTCTGATAATTAGTGATATTGAGCATATTTTCATGTGCCTATTGATCATTTGTATTTCTTCCTTGGAGAACTGCTTGTTTAGGTCTTTTGCCCATTTTTGGATTGGGTTTTTTGTTTTTTTCTAATTAAGTCATACGAGCTGCTTATGTATTCTGGAGATCAAGCCTTTGTCGATTTCATCTGCAAAAATTTTCTCCCATTCCATAGGTTGTTGTTTTGTTTGCTTATGGTTTCCTTTGCTGTGCAGAAGCTTGTTAGTTTCATTAGGTCCCATTTGTTTATTCTTGCTTTTATTTCTATTGCTTGGGCAGACTGTTCTAGGAGAACATTTTTGAGATGTATGAACTGATACTTTCTATAGTAACAGAGAAACACAAAACCCTGGGGTGACAGCCAGCCAGTTTCCTCTAGACGCACACATGTGGTCTTTGGAATAACCACATGGACAGTGGGTAGGTGCTTTTCAAGCCTTTCAACTTTGGGATTCCCAGTAGTGGGAAAACAAGTCATACCTGGTGTGGAAATTTCTTCTGTTGAGTCCAAATTTGCTTCCCACTCTCAGCCATTTTGTGGTCCTTACTCTGCCATTTGAAGTTACACAGACAAGTCTTAAAGCCAGAGTGTGTGAGAACTAGAAGAACTTTTGGGGTAACTGTATTCACATTCTCACTGCACAGCTGCAGCTTCCCTGACAAGCATCAGCCTGGCCTTGTTTACTGTGTTTCCTCCAGGGGTTGATTTATGTGTACGGGACCGCTTTTTCCTCTGGTCTTACCTGCTTATTATTATTTCAGTACGTACACTAAAGTGAATGCATTTAGGCTAAATTCTGCTTCTTTTTTTTGTTGTTCATAGGATTATGTATATCATGTAGTGAGTGCAATCTGTGAATGGACAGTGGCCTTTGGTTTTATTTTCTACTTTTTAACATTCATCCATGATTTCCAGGTAGGTATTTATTCAGGCAAGTGTTATACGTTCCTGATGGTGAGAATCAGTAGAAGTCTATAGAATGCTTCTTGCATTTGAAAAAAAATAAAAGAGCACTATCTTTTTTTTTTTCACTCTTATGTGTTTTAAAAAGTTTGTAAGTATTGTGCAATTTAGTGTATTCCCAAAGGAAAGCATCATGAATAGCTCTCCCAAACAATGAAATGTTCATCTGTCCTCTGCCATTTGATGCTTCTAAGTCGTAGATCCTGGTTATTTTGTGTGTGTGTGTGAGGAGGTCTCATGAGTTCCAAATAACAGGAAGTATGTCTTTTTTTAAAAAAAAATTAAAGTGTGTTGTTCAAAAATGTTCCCAAGGCAGAGAGAAGGTAGGACCTTGTCAGATTTGGCAGCAGGGGAAATCTTACCTTTTGAAACAAGTGAATTATGAGCTCAAAAGTTACAGAAAGCCAAGAAAATTCTTGAGGACCCAGGTTAAGCTCAGTACAAACCACAGTGAGATCACCTCTGAGGGGATGCAAAGCCTTCGGGGGTTTCATTGCTGGCCCTGGAATTGTTTACCTTCTTTAACAGCTCCCCCCCCCCCTTTTTTTAAAAATAGAATGTCACCCTAAGGATATCCACAGAAATCAATGGTGATGTTTGAAGAAAGAAGAATTCTATCTCACTCAACAGAAGTGGCAAACAATTTCTAGAAGTGGTACAGAGGACAGACAGGGTTTTAAGGTTGCCCTGTGTGGAATTCATCTGCTGCACATCCAGGACTTGAAATTCTTTAAGAATTCCCAATAGTTGTACCATTTCCAAAGGTACGTTTGCCTAGAGAATGTGGAGCATTTATGACATTGTAGCAATGTTTTTATAATTTTCTAAGTAGATACTTTTTTATATTAACAAATCCATTACAGAAAAGATAAGGAATTCCAGAAAATGGAGACCTCTTATTTTTGTACAGATTCTGTTATGTTTTTTCCTTTGTGTGTGAGTAATTTACATAACTACACTAAAAAATGAGGAATTCATTAAAAAGTAAAATCAGGGGATATTCATTTTAAAATTTCGTTTTTAGAGAATGAACTGTATAATTTTTATATCACAAGTGCATGTATCAAATTCAATTTATAATGATCAAGATTTAGTTAATAAACTAACACTAAGATACTATGATTTTTTTAGATGAACTAAGCAAAATGCTTCTATTGAAAGGCCTTAATACCACTATGCATATTAACTCGGTCACCATGAAGACCTCAGTTTTGAAATTCCGCCCCCTATGGGCCTCCCTGCTCACAGAGACCAAGCTTTTACCCTTGCTGCTAATTGGCAGTCTGTAGTTGTGTGATTCAAGGTGGGATGGATTCAGCAAGGCAGGTTAGAAATTAAAAGCCTTATAATGAAGGTGAAATGGAGGTGAGCAACTAATAGGAAAAACCCACTGGATTCCAGATTGCTGCTTTTCTAGAGGAGTGAGGAGGGGAAGTGTGTCTCAGGGAACATCCATGGAAGGCAGGATTATGGGAAGGAGACTTTTGCTTAATACTGAATCTCTGCAAAAGCCACCCTGTGCGAAGCATTACAAATACCACTTATAAAACCATCCTGTATTGTTACTGGCATACCTTGATATACCATCTGACCCAGAGGCTGCCACTCACATCTCGAGTTCATTTTATGCCAGTCAACATGTCGACGGGAGCGCAGGTCTGAGAGAGGAGAAAGGTAAAGGATATAGTTTATTTGCTCCTTCTCTTAATGCCTGTGGCTGGATGTTTGCACACTATATGAAATGTGAAGCAGGTCCTTTGCTCAGCAAGACCTCCACACTCCACTTTTCAATGACAAATGAAAATGACAAATCCCAAATGACAAATGAAAAGCAAGACATTCCAGAGGAAGACATGGGCCTTGAAATGTGAAGGCTTAGGTTTGAAAGCTGAAGAGAAGGAATTCTCCTTCAAGGACCTTCCAGACTATAAACCTGGCCAAGTGGTCTTGTGACTTTGAGGGCACAGGCCAAGGGTGGAGCAGCCCACCTGGACAGCCGTGGAGGGAGGGGTGAAGGGGTGGGGCTCAATAGCGGTCAGCCACCTCTGCAAGGACAAAATGTGTCTCCTCTAAGGGTTCAGCATGAGAGCCTGATACCCACGTCTGGGTTTGCTGTGACTTGTTATAATGCTGTGGCTCCCCATAACACTGGAACTGAAAGCTATGCTAAGCATTCGCTATTCTGGAACGGGGGAGGAATGCCACATACCTTTACCCAGGAACCTGTGGCAGAATGAATCCACGGTTGGGTCTCCTTTGGATCCAACTTTTGTTATCAGCACTTCTCATGATGCCTTGTCATTTTTCATTTCTGCATCTCTCTGGGAGCTCCTTGAGGGCAGAGTCTGTGCCTTAATCTTTAATTTTGTAACTCTGGCATTTACCTCCTGGAACAAAGTAGGTGCTTAATAAATACTCATTGAATGCATGAGTGAAGGAGTGAGCAAATGAAGGAATGGCTGGGGATGGTGGTAGGGTTGCATAATGAGATTTACTCTGGTTTACTGGTTAAGTGATAAACAAATAGTCTGTATCACCTTGTAATGCTGACTGTTTTGCTTTTGTGTGCTGTAAATGTTTTAGTTGTTTGGGCTTCTCCATTCTATGACAACTCTCTTCAACCTGGACAGTTACCACAGAAATTGTTACATGGGCTAGACAAAATGGTATACCTGGCTTGGCAAACTGAGAAGGCCAAAAATCTCTCCAGATGATCACGTTCCGCTGATCCCATGAAACTTCTAAAGCTGGTCTTATCCATATTTTGGTATTATTTCTAATGTCCATGAACTTGCATTTCCTTGGACCTCATGGCTGAAAGAGTAAAATAAAATGAAATATTTATTTTAGTAATTTGTGTCTCTGTTAAATTACAACGTGTCAACGGGGTACTACTGTGAAGTGTAGTTATCTGGGAAAGGATTCTAGCTCCACTTGGACTCTGTAAAGGTATAGTTTAAACCTTATGTTTTCTTAATTCATGTAGCTTTGCATTAGTATAAGATTCTTGAATATTAGTATCAGAAGTTTCACCAGATATCCAACATAAATTTGTTGAAGGAAAAAGGGGCACCTATTGACTCAAGTAACAGAGAAGTCTAGGGGCAGAGAGGCCTTTAGGGATGGCTGGATCCAAAAGTTCCACTAGGACTCCATCTATTCTCTCCTCTCAGCTCTGCCCTTCTCTCTTTTGGCATCATTCTCAGGCAAGCTTTCCCCTAGTGGGAGTGAGATGGCTTCTAGAAGCCCCAGGCTACAGACTGTCCAGTGGAAGGAGAGGACTTCTCAATCATTTCCACAAAAGCCCTCAGGTTGAAACATTGTCTCTGAATTGGCTGGCTTGGGTCACATGCCCATCCTGTAGCCCAGGGAGGTGTGATGCCGTGATTGGTCAGACCAGTGTCTCATGTCCACCTCTGGAGCAGAGAGGGGTCAACACCGTCCAGTCTACTGGACTGATGGAGTGCGAAGTTGTTTCTCAGAAGAAAGGGATGGGAAATGGATTTTGGATAGACACAAAGCCGCAGATTCCACTACGGAATCTGTTTCCGCTGACGCAGCAAGTCAGAAAAACCAACCCAATTTGATTCAGAGTAAACTAAATGATACCTGCTGCCAACCTTTTCAGTTAAAAAAAATAGTACATGTAAGCTGTGTAGGTAATAAATGTGCCTTCAGTTAACTTCAAAGTTATGTTTATACTTTTTCCAGCTTCTTGTGTTCTTATTTAACCTCTGTGAAGCTGGTCAGGCAGTTAGTTGTCACATGTTTCAGATGAGGAAACTAAGGTAAAGGAAGAGAGAGGTTCAGCGACCTGTAAGCAGTTTTACTTCTGGATGGCAACAGAGTCCAGTCTGGGACTCTTGTTTTCTTGATTTATAATCAAGTGCCTCTTTTTCTTTTCTTTTCTTTTCCCTTTCCTTTCCTTTTCTTCTTTCTTTCTTTTTCAAACTCTAACAGAGGATTCCACAGAAATTGCGTTTCATAAACCAAATTAAGTACATCAGTGTTGTGCTGTGTTTGGGTTTCCTAACATCCCTTACATGTGGCGTGGTCCCATGTTCCCATTTTTTACTCAGTTGGAGACACACTGGTCTGGTGTTTGGGCCTGGAATGAGGAAGGGGGTGTGGGAGGGAGATAAGTGGTCTCCATTCTCTCCCACTCCCTGATTCTGGCAAGTCTGTAAGCCCAGCCGTCTCCCCACACACATACTCTTGGTCTGGCTCTGAATGTCCCACATTCTCAAGGCCAGAATGTCATGCATCTGCGTCCTGTCTGTTGCACAAGAGAGCAACCACAGCCTCAAGCCCTGGAGGAGAAGCTTCTGACGCTCCTGGGTCGCCCCCAGCAGATTCATTTTCTAAAATGAAGGGCAGCAAGATGCCAAACTCATTTTGGGAGTGGCGGTGACCTCCAAAATCGATGCTTGGAAAATGCAGAAGGGAATACCAGCAGTCTGCGCTGTGGTTTGGGTCAGGGTGCTATGAGATGCCTAGTCAGCCTGCGGCCTAGGCAGTCCCTCAGTGGTGAGCAAAGCCCTCCATCCCCAGAGCCGGCTCCACCTCTGGACTCTTCAGTTACATGAGTCTCTTTCTAACTTTGGTAAACTTGAGCTGGATTTCTGATGCTTGTTCCTGTAAGAGCCTGGCTGATACAAACACCCAGGAGTTCTCCTAACATGCAAATACAGTAAACCATTGTTATCTGGACTCACAGTGCAGGGGTGAAAAGATAATTTCTAGATAAGTGGGAATTCAGCTGTTTCCATTCACAGCCCTGACTCTGAACCATGTATTCTTTTTAAAAATTTGAATCATATATATTGATGTGATTCAAAAATCAGAACAATATAAAAAGGTACTCCGTGAAAGGCCTTTGTATTTTCTTCTACCCACACTTACTCCATTCACCCCTCTTCTTGGAGGTATCCTCTTTTTATGAAAATACAAGCAGAAACACACATTTAAAAATGTTCCCTTTTTAAATTTCTACACCAAATGAAGCATAACTTGCAGACAGTTGTGAGCCCTCCTTTTTTGACTAAGCAATGTATCCTTATCAATACATGGAGAGCGTCTTCCATTTTTCAGTTTGTTCTGTTTTACACCTGTACAGTATTCCATTGTATTGGGTGTGCCACCATTTATTTGACAAATCCCCTATTTGATGAGCAATCCTGTGGTTCCAAACTTAGCGGTTACAAGTGAAGGACCTTGTACATAACAGCACTTCAAACACACGCAAGGAAACCTGTGGGAGAAATCCCCATAGTAAGTATGCTGGGGCGAAAGGGAACTGCATTTGTAATTTGACAAATACTGTTGTTTTGCCTTTGGAACGTTTTTACTTGAGCATTCTGTTGTTGTTGGAAAATCCAACAATTTTACCCTTCCATCTAAACTGAGGATGCTGATTGTAAGTTCACCTTTTCTTGGCAACTCATTCATCACATGGATTCTGCAGTGCATAGTGTGGGACAGAGGCCAGCTGACTGTGTCACTGTTCTACAGACACCCTCTTTGCTCTCCCTTTTATCTAACCTCCTGGGCAGGGAGGGTGAGGCCGTTTGCTCCCCTCTCTGCAGATAGCAGAACTCCACTGTCTTCTGCCTCCTCCCCTCTGACGCCCACTCTCCTTTCCATGGTCAAGAGCATCTCCGTCTCACTTGGGTTTTTCATTGTGATCTTGCACTTTTGTCTCTGCCTCTTCTAACCTTATCCCTTTTCTACACCCACTTTCTCTTTTGGTATCTCTTTGAAGGGTGGCTACTTCACTTACACTTCCTTATCTTCTGAGAATATTTTGCTTTCATAGACATCAGTCATCAACCACAATATTCCCTTTCTCCTTTCTGGTAAACGGGCCCACTACAGAACCAGGGGAAATCCACAGAACTTTTGGCCCCTCCTGGCCTTGTAACTCGGTGATCAGAGTGGAACGACCCAATGAGTTGGGGACAGCAGCAGTGTAGCGGCCAACACAGAGAGAGTTTCTCCAGCTTTGAAACATTTAATAAAAACTTACTTAGAAATAACAGGCTTTAATTTTGCCTGAATGACTGTTTATGTCATTTTAAAAATTAAATTTTTTACAGCAATTTAGGTTCACAGCTGAATTAAGCAGAAAGTACAGAGTTCCCGTATACCCCCAGCTCCCGGACATGCACAGCCTCTCCTACCCACACCCGAGCGCTACGTGAATTATGACTGATGAACCCACACTGGTACATCAGTATCACCCCCAGTCCACTGTATACCTTAGAGTTCATTCTTGGTGTGGTGCACATTCTATTAGTTTTGACAGATGTATAATGGCATGTGTCCACTATTGTAGTATCATACAGAATAGTTTCATTGTCTAAAAATTCCTTTTGTCATTTTGAAAAAGACAACTGAGATTACCTATGGACAGGCAGCATGCAGTTTTTTCAGTACAAGGTATTCAGGAACTTTGCTTAACATTTACCTGCTTAATTTTTTTACCTGCTTGCGTTATCACTCAGGTTCTGTTAACATTGATGAGCATCCAAACATATCAAAGATGTTGTGAGAATGGGAAGTTCCTCATAATTATCCCCATTTTACTACTGAGGAAATTAAGGTGCATGCTGTGAGGCTGTCACCAGGTAGGTACCAAGTGATGGGGCTGGGACCAAACCCAGGGCTGTGACTCCCACAGTCAATCTTTTCCAACAGGGCCATGCGATTATCAACCATTATGATTTGAGTATGAATTAACTTGTCAGCTTTTATAGGATCGTATAATAAAAGGCTCTGAGGAGTGAAATCCCTATACTGGCAAGTTTAGAAAAATGGGTGAAATATCTCTTTTGTTGCTTCAAAGAGTGAGTCCTGGTTGAGCTCTGTGTATGCCAAGACTTGGGGGGCAGGAAGTAGGTACTGGGAATCAGAAGTAGAAACAGAATAGAGAGGGCTTGTGTGCCACACCAGTCTTTGGCAGGAGTTTGAGATCAGCTCTCCCATGGCCATGCATGGCCCATGAGGAGGAACACTGATGGCCAAGGATTCCACTGGGCACTGAGGCTGGGGGTTTTGGGCTGGGGTACTTTCAGTATGATTAAGGGTCTGGTGGCTGTTAGGACTCAACTCTTAGTATCTTTTGCTTCTGGTTGGTGCATTAAAGTGGACCTGGGGTTAGAAACATCTGCTTTCTACTTGCCAATGGGAAAGTCATGGTGGGAAACAGAGGAGAGACCACTTATGCTGTCCCAGGCTGGGTAACAGAAGTCCTCAGCATTCACACTGATCAGACAAATGGGTTTGGTGTCTGACTTCCAGCAGGTGATGTAGATGTAGAGTTCTCTGAACCTCCTACAGCAGCAGGAAGCAGAGAAAGTCTCAGGGCTCGGAGTCATGGGTTCTAGCTCTCTTACTCATCAGGCTAATATTAGCACAAGTGATAGGAATGCTTGTAAGAAAAAATTCACCTTCTTGAACAGTCCTATTGCTCAGGGTCAGCCCAGAAAAGCAAGTTCCAGGTACCACCCAAGACATCTGATTCAGGGTGAAGAGTGATGTAGCTAGAGTTGGCCAGTGATCTGACAGCTGCTAACATAACCTTTAACACATGTATTAAAATGAATACTGAGCATAGTTCAGTCTGTCAATTCCTCTTAATACTTGAAAAGCCACAGTTTTGTTTGGAAGTTCCCTCAAAAAGCTCTAGTGGGTGAATTCATTCTTCGGCTTGATTGCATTTGGAACCCTGAAGTCAGAGCCACCTTGAAACCGAAACTTGGAAAATCCTGGGTCTCTGACCAAAAGAAGAAAGGTATGTTCTGAGGTTTATTAAATAATTACCCAGTTGTTGACACATTGTAGGGGGAGGAAAAAAGCCGAGGTGTTGGCAAGTATGAATAGAGATTAGTAAGGATCTTGGGTCAGTCATGTGGCTTATAAATGAGGTAGAACATTTTGGTGTTCCCTGACCTTTGGCTCCAATCAGGGGTTGTGTTCTTCTGACTAGACTCAGTTAACTAGGTCTTGGCGTGGTCCATCATTATTTTGATTGTCTGAATAACCACGGTCAGCTGTGATCCAATTAATGCTGAAGATACTCAAAAATAGTTGGCTGTTGGGAGCAGATGCAGCAGTGACTTGGGAGAAAATGGGAAGTGAGAAACAAATTCCAGAATTGTTTGGCCATTTTGATTTCCCATCTGCAGTTGGTGTGAATGGAAGATTAGGGCAGGTTTCCCTAAAAACTGCCCTGAGGCTGACTCAATTCGGAGGCGAGGGAGGGAGAATGTGCTCTCCTTGGTGATACCTTCCATCAGTAGTCCTCAAAACTTTAGCCATTTGCGGGTCTCCTTTACAGTTTCAGTCATGCTCTTACTGCAATTTACTGAATCATTTTCAATCCCTACTTTTTAACTTATCTTTTTATTTTAAAGAGAAACAGCTTCTCCCCCTGCTTTTCCTCCTGGACCGCCTAGTTTGGTGAATGGTGTTACCATTCACTGGGTCACCCAGGGCAGAAACTTGAGTGATATTCCTAAACTGCTCACTCTGCTCCCTACCCCCGCTTCTTGTTCTACTAACTTTATCTCCTATGTTCAGGGTTGAAAGATAATTATCATCCAAACCAGGGCATTTTGGGGATTGAAAAGAACACTATTAATAATTGTACCAGGAGTAAACTGGGTCTGTCTGAATCAAATGGGGACATGTGGTTAAACCATCTATATGGTCTTGAGTCCTCTTCCTCCTCCCCCTTCCACCATCACTACCTTAGTGCAGGCCTTATTTTTTAAATTTATTTGCCTGGACTAGTGCCGTAGCTCACTATTGTTTCCTTGGTTTCAGTCTTGGTCCATTCCAATACATCTTACACACTGCACACACACATTTGATATATCACCCTCTTAAACTCTTTCCATGGTTCCCCATAACTTCAGGATAAATTTCAAATTCCTTAGCATGGCTTAGCTGGCTCTTCATATATCTGGATCTTTTTTTTATCCTTACAGCTTGTGAGCTCATTTATTTATTCATTCATTCAACATTTATTGATAGTTACTCTGGGTTGGCACAATGCTAGGCTCTAGAATGTAACAATAAGATGGGTTTCTGCCTTCAAGGTATTTATAGTGGAGTGGAGAAACAACCAAGGAAACACTATAGTAAAACATGCTACGGTGAAGCACTGCACTCTGATCTCACTAATCAATGTGCAGTCCAGGGACCAGGAAGCTTGACAGAAACACAGAATCTTAGGGCCCCACTGCAGATTCACCAAATCCAAATTCGCATTTTAACAAGATGCTTAGGTGACTGGAGTTAATGTTAGTTTACAAAGCCTGGTTTGTGGGGCCATGATAGTTGAAGCACTTGGTTCAGATCCCCAGGGATGGTTATGCCTGGAGGGAGACTTGGAGGAAGAGATAGAATTTGCTAAATGAAGAAAATGTGGGAAAAGGCGCACATAGTAGAGGGATTCACGTGTGCTGTGGCTCAGAAGCAAGAGAGAATATGCTGTTTGGTGGCAATTACAAATTGTTCAGTATTTTAAGGCACAGGTTTCAGATGGGAGCCTCACCTAACTCAGAGGTACCCTTATTCAAGGAAAAAATGTGATCATTTTCTTTTCTGAGCCCATCTGGAAATGGTGATTTAGAATGAATACTTTAATTCATAGAGACAGCAGAGTAAGGGTGACCAAGAGCTGGAAGGAGAGGAGAATGGAGGGTTATTGTTTAGTAAGTACAGAGTTTCTACTTGGAATGATGAAAAAGTTCAGGATATGAATAGTTGTGATGGTTGTGCAACACTGCAAATGTGCTTGCTTAATGCCACTGAATTGTGCACTTAAAAATGGTGAAAGTGGAAATTTTTATGTTATGTATATTTTATCACAATCTTAAAAAAACAGAATGAGTACTTTGGATTCAAGGAAGACTTGATTTTCAAGTTCTGGCTTTGACAGCCCAGCAAGTCAGATAACTTCTTGGAAATTTAGTGTCTTCATCTGTAACATGGGAATAGCTATGGTACCTGCATCATAGACTTGTCAGGAGGACTCACTGGAGCAACGTCTGTAAAGTACCTGGGAGCTTGCTGAGTTATCCTTATGCCCATGAAAGCTTGAAAAGCATGCTCTTAGCACAGTGCCTAGCACAGCTGGCTCCTGCATCGCAGCTATTCTTCCCCTTCCACTTCCTCTTTGAGGTAGCAGTGTTTTCATCTCTAGCTGCACATTAGAATCACTCAGAGAGCTTTGTAAAACTCTATTGCCCAGAACAATTATTTCAGGAAATGGAGCAGAAGCATCATTATTCAAGGTGATTCCAATGTGTAGGCAAGGCTGAGAAACTCTGTGCTATAGCAGTGGTTCACAAACTTTAGTGTTATTGGAATCACCTGGAGGGCTCAGTAAACCCATTCCTGGGCTACCCCAAACCCTTGAGTTTCAAGTTTAGTAGATACAGAATAGCCCTTCACTTTATTCCATTGTCTATCT
Organism: Camelus bactrianus; assembly: GCF_048773025.1. NCBI lineage: Eukaryota > Metazoa > Chordata > Mammalia > Artiodactyla > Camelidae > Camelus > Camelus bactrianus. The sequence goes on along the minus strand of NC_133550.1, from coordinate 34,282,011 downwards.
GGTGGCCCTTTCCTTTTTGTTTGCAGTCTGTGTTATTCTACCTACTACCTAATGTCTTCCAGACCCATTACTCAACTGAAGTTTTTCTTGAAAACACTTGCCAGTAGCCTTCTTCATGCCAGTGGTCTCAATATTCTCCATCCTGGCTTTAGACACAATTTACCATGTCTCAATATTCTCCTCCTCTGAATTCAGAGCCACTACTCTCAGGAGTGTTTTCCTTCTTTCTCTTTCCTTCTCCCTTAGAAGCAGGAATTTCCATGTGGGACTCCCATGACCATATTCTGGGGTTCCTATATTTATCCCTTAAAAAGAGCACAGTCTTAGAAGTGAGACAGACATGGGTTCATATCTTATACTTGGGCAATTCATTCAAACTCTGAGCCTCTTCCTCCTCACTGGTGAGTCATGGGTGATGGTAACAGTGCCCTATAGATAATATATCCCTGACATGTAACAACCAACCATTAGCTATTACAGTGTTTCACCTGTAAGAAAATGGTAAAATCTTGACCTTGTAGAGAACTCCAGTAGTGGTGGGACTAACCCACGGGATGCAGAGGGCAGAGCCAGGGATATAAAAAATGCAGTGTGGAGGAATAAAGATAGGATTTACCAAGGGACACAGAGATGGGCCCAACCAAGGATTTTCCAGGAGGCCTGGGCAGATAGGGATGTGAGAGGTGGGTGATAGATGGGATCTGACAAAAGGAACTGACCAAGAGATTCCCTGTGACTATATTAAAATATGAGCCTATGGTCTGGTCCACGCACAGGGAGGGTGTTGTTAATCATGCTAGGATGGGCTATGGAATGGCCCCAGAGGACACTCACAAGGGGATTTCAACCCCATCAGTGTGGAATTCCGTCCCTTTGGCAAGAAGCAAAGTGATAAAAAACCTGTTACAGTTTGCACCATTTATTATAGTCATGTGCAAAACATGACCGCGGGGCGTTACACAGAGCTCTCGTTACAAGAGGAGGTCTCTGAGTTCTGTTTCCCGTCTATGATGTTATTCAGCAGGGTGGCTCACATGTTGAAATCTGAAACTCCTTGGGTGAAGAATCCCTCTGCAGGCTGTACCAGATGTTGCTTGTGTAGCTCCCCAAGCCCAGAAAGATGAGTTAATCCTTGAAGGAAATTATTCTGAACTTGCATCAAACTCAGAGGCTTTGATCCAACAGATCATGGCAATAAAACACAAGGCTATCTGAAGAGCTGTGGGTGGTAGTCCTGTCTCTGAGAAAGGAACAGGGCCACTGGCTGACGGCTGCATTCCAGAACTCCAGATGCAGAGAGCCAGGAGCAGAGGGCTGCACTTAGTGTGATATTGTGAAAATCCTGCACTTTAAACACACGTAGTCATAAACAAAAACTTCCTCACCCTTTAAAGACCTTGCAGAAGTATCTATCACCATTTCCAAGATGCTTCCCTTGAATGTTCCAGGCCTCACTGACCCCATTTACTTTCTCTTACCCTCATCATCCATAGCACAGAGCTTGCCACTTGATTATTTTCCAAATATATAGTCTAATTTCTCCAGTTATATGGTAAGTTCCTAGAGGTCGTACACAAGGATATTTTATATTTCTTTGTATCTGGATGCCTAGCACTCTTTTTTTTTTTTTTTTTTTTTTTTTTTTAAGTGCCAAGCACTCTTAAGAGGCATCATGGTCATCATTTCATTCCTAGAATCTAGCATAGTACCTGGCACATAGATGATATTCAGTAAGCAAATAGGTACTTATTAAACAAATGAAATTGTTGGTTGACCTAAGTTGAGTTGACATAAAAAAAAATAAATAAGGGAAGGTATAATCGGTACCTCTTGTTTTGTTTGCCCAGCACCTCACTTCCCTTCTTCCAGAAGTTTCCTCTTTTCTTCTTTGTGGTTCATCTTTGTGGTTCCCACAGGAGCTGCCATGTTGTTTCATGACTCTCTAGAATTTACCTGACTTGAACTGCTTCAGTGAGTCCTTCCCAGGGATTTTTAAACTTGGAACCAGAGAGAATGTTAAGATAATTTCTTTCTAGTGCCCAGAGGTATGTAGATATACTGGTACATTTGCGAGCTAATGGCCCCCATGTTTTTCACCCCATAGAGAAAGCTGATGGCTAGCTAGATCCAAGAATGAAACTAACAGAGCAAAGGCACAGAGACAAGAAGAATAAAAGAGAATCCTGCTGGTCTTCATGTTCTGTGCTTCAGTTGCTGCTATGCCCCAGGGACATTCCTGTCTTTGGGTTTCACAGACATCGTATTATCCCTTATAATAACCCCCTCTTTTGCTTAAATGAGTTTGAGTTAGGTCTCTGTCACTTGTAACCACACAAGTCCCAACTAATAAAGAATTGCTTGCTTTGTGGTAGACACTCCAAAAAAAAGAATGGATGAATAAAATCTCATTACACCTCATTATGAAGTTTTGCAAAACTTTGAATTTGAATTTTTCAAAACTTCCTATTCTTATTTGTGGTTTTAATAAATACCTCTTTGATATCCCTCCCAGAGCAAGCACAGTTCTGTATAGAGAGGAGGCACATGGTTTAGACGGAAGCTACAGTTTCTGGTAGGTTGATTCTTCACTTTTCATTTTCAGTGACTTTTTATCCATGTGTGCCTTTGTTGAGAATCAGATGCGTTGGGCTGCAATACCATATGTACATGATGGAAGGCATTTGTAAGGACTTTTAAGTACATATAGAGTGAGGGGCACTGAACAGCAGCCACGGACTCAACATGAAAGGATGGTCTTCATGAACAAGGGTGATGGAAAAGGGCTTTAAATAGGTCCATGGTAGACAATATGCTAGAGACTTACCACATTTTCTGAACTTCAAATCCAGGCACATGGCCCAGTACATAAGAAGGAATTTGTGGGAATAATTGGACAGCTTATTTGATGTTGGGTCACCAACTCAGCATCTCTGGTTGCCATACTTGTAGAGCTAATCTTTAGCATCAAACTCTTCTCTAGACGGGCTGGTCTACTTATTGCCACCCAAATAGGCCACATGGACTTTATCAATGACACATTTGCTTACAAAATTCTTGGTGCCAGATATGCCTCTCCTTTCCTTACTCCAACTCCTTCTATTCATATCAGACCCATCCTCCAGGTCCAGCTATCTTATCTCCTCTAGATATGACTGTTCTATCTAATCTGTCACATCTGACATTTCATCATTCATTCTAAGAATGGTAAATATGTGTCATCTAATCTTATATCCACACTCCCCAGTCCCATGAAAAAAATCACTAATTAATACTGGTGCATTTTCCCTCCAAGGTTGGCAAGAACTTCAGAATTCTTCTCAACATAGCACTTGAGGCAGCCACTAAAGGCTCACTGGAGTCAGCAAATGATGTTAAGCCTGGTTGCTATCCCTGTTCCATTCCCTTATATTATTTGAAGTTTCTGAGGGTGCATGTCTTCTATCTCTGACTGGGCTGTTAAATTCTTGAGGGCAGGGATAATATTAATAACAGTAATAATTATGAGGACTATAATAATAGCAGCAAATATTTATCAAATACCTACATTTTACATGTATAGTTGGTCCTCCGTATCTGGGCTCTGCATCTGCAGACCCAACCAGCCACAGATTTCAATCTGCTTGGTTGAATCTGCATGGATGTGGAACCCTGGGTATGGAGTGTTGACTGTACTAGCTATTTATATAAAGGACTTGAGCATCCTCAGATTTTGTTATCTGTTGGGGATGGGGTAGGGATGGTGGAACTATCATGTGAATACCAAGACTATTTTCTAATTTAATTCTCAACACAATCATGTTGAGAAAGGATTAGTATTATACGCATTTTATAGGTAAGAATTCTGAGTCTTTTGTTTATTTTTAAATTGATTTCTTAAAATAAAAATTATACATATTTAAGGTATACAACATGGTGATTTGATATACATATATGTAGTGAAATAATTTCTACATTTAAGCTAATTAATATATCTTCTCTCATAGTTACTATTTTTTGTTGTTGTGGTGAGGGCACCTAAAACCTATCTCTTAGCAAATTTCCAGTAATCATTATGATATTCTTAACTACACCATGCTATATATCAGAACTCTAGACTTACTCATTTTACATAACTGTCACTTTGTATCCTTTGACTAACATCTCCCCATTTCCCCCACCTTCCCACCCTTGGTAACCACTATTCTATTCTTTACTTCTATGTATTTAGCTTTTTTAGATTCCACATATAAGTGTGGCTTATTTCAGTTAGCATAATGTCTTCTAGGTTTATTCATGTTGTTGTAAATGCAAGATCTTTTTTTAAGCTGAATAATATTTCATTGTATATATACACCATTATTTCTTAATCTGTTCATCTATTGATGAACACTTAAATTGCTTCTATACCTTGAGTCTTAAAGATGCAAAGTAACTTGTCCAAATATACACAGCCAGAATGTGGCAGAACCAGAACTTGACCTTTAAACCTTTGCTTGTAACCAATATGGTATATCATCTTGTATCATCCAACTAGCATGAAGCCATGTGCATAGTAAGTATTTGTTGAATACAGGTTTTTAATAAAACAATGAAGTTCCTCACAAGAGACAGCGAAAATACCAGAAGCAAATTTTATTCCCCAAAGAGCTGGGGCGTACTTGAAAGGGGTTGACTTCACTTTCCCAATGTCCTTGACTGAAAGCAATGTCATTTCCCATTCCACAAATAAACACATGTTACGGAGACAGAAATACTAAGGATCAAGTCTGGGGTGGGCACTCTAGTGAAGCAGCAGCTCTGGGAGCGTTGGAGCCTCCTAACAGATCTTCACAGTGGCTCTACCGCCACCCAGTCACTGACACCTCCCTGGGAATCACTTTCCAAATTTGTAGTATGATTCATTTGAACTCAATTAGCACTTTTCCAAGTTTATTCCCTGGAACACTGGCCCTATAAGAAATTCATATAAAAAAGTGGTTCTGTTGTCAAGTGCTATGGGGGAATTGCATTTCTCCTTGGGAGACACACAATCCATATTAAAGGATCTGAGAAGGCCAGCAGGAAAGAACTGGGTTATCTAATTTTTAGTTATTATTTACTTAACCCACCATTTCCTAACCCTCTTTGGTTTCACATAATAATTGCTAAGATCTCTCAGAACTAATATGCACACTTAGGTAAAAAAACCAATGGCTAAATATTTTCCAAAGATCCTAACATTCTCTAAGTTTCAGAAATAACGATGTAACTTGACTATAAACTGCCCCTCAGTGAATTATAAGGTGGAATCACAGTTTCAAATTTCTGAAATTGGTCAGAAAAGTTTAGAGGGTGTCAAGATGACTTACCCAGGTTTAGCCATTCATGCTGCCCTGTGAGTTTCCTGAAACGGACAACAGGGGGCAATAGTGGACTGCAGGAAGTGCCACCCCTCTGCATACAGCAAGAAAGAGCAATGGAAGTTGTAGCAACCAGAGCTGTTCCTTTCTCAGCTGAATGGAAAGCTACTGAGAGCCAACTCCTCTCTCTTTTAGGTTTCTCTCTCTCCTTCGGAGGAAAAAATTGAGATTGAATCAGGATAGATAGCATTGTACGTTTGCCCTTTACCTTTATGGACAGAAAATCATAGGAAGCAACTCTTCAACTGCTTGTTGTTAACTCTATTCACTTCGGGCAACTACATTTTACAGTGGAAGTTCTTATTGGACTAAATGTAGAGCCTGTGAGTTGAAAAAGAAATTCTTCCCTTCATCAATGTTCTCATTTTAAAGTGAAAAAAAATTTTTGTACAGGTCAAGAAACAAACAAACTTCATTAGGATATAAAAAATTCTTTTAAATTAATTTTCTTCCTCTAACTTTGGCTGTAAGACTTACACAGTAGGACTTTTTAATGATGTGGCAGGCTACAAGACACTTGGAGGCAAAGGGATATACACAACTTTTAACTTTTTCTGACTTATCCCCTCTTTCTCATTTTCTTGTGAAATAGAATAAAACAGGCAGGCCTCCCTATCTAAGTTAAACGCATGAGATTAGAGTGACTGGTTCTAAGTTGATATTGTCATTTTTCACAACATCCTCCCTCACTGTTAACTACCCCCTCCCTCCCATGCTGTCCCTACACAGAGCCTCCCATTTAGGAGAGGAGATTTACCTAGACTTAAACAATTTTTTCTTTAAGAGAAAGTGCAAACAAGATTCAGGAGTATATCCCACAAAAAGTGATAGAGGACAGAGAAATCACTTTCCATTGATAGAAATCCTCTATATTCTGTCTCCAAGGAACTTTGAATTTGGAGAGTCTTCAGCCCTCACCTAATCTCATCCTTTCTTTGTGTGCACAAGGGAACCTGAGTGGCCAGGCCACACAGGGAGGTATGTCACCCTGGCCCCTGCCGAGCTTCTTCCTATTCCCTTGGGCTGGACTCCAGTCCCAAGCCCTTAGGTTTCAGGCACTCATCTCTGCAGGCAGCAAGGTGCACAAGCAATGGCTACATCCCTCCCTGATTCTAATACACTGGGTGGAGCATCTTGTTTTTGACAATCCCATTCTTGTACTGATGAGGACAGTAGAGAAAATGGAAGGTGGAGGGGGCTGCTGGGCCAGCAGGCAAAGCTGAAATCATTTGCCTGCTTTCTGATCCATCTCTACCAGTCACCTTTCTCACAGAGTAAGGCTGGGAAGAGCTAGGAAGCTAGAAATTAAGCAGTTGAAGCTCTTCAGAAAGTTTCCAGTGCCTAAGAATTCTAGGAAGTCTGAACCAGAGAGTCACAGAACAGGAAAAGATTAATGAGTAAAGGATGAAAGGATGTGTGAACAATTTTTTTCCTATACTTTCTTTGCACATATAACCACATTTGCGTCTGCCTTTCACAATCATTAATTAGAGTGAGCAAGTTCTTCCCAGCATCTAACTTAAATCCCCCCAGATGCAGTGGGAACCACCTGCTCTGCCCTCAAGGAACATGGAAAATGGCTACAACATTCTAGTGAGCAGCAGCTTCCCAGTCCTGGTTCCAAACTGCTTCTGTTCAAAGAATTGCCAATTCAAAACACATGCGCTATTATGAAGCCTCGCTCCCACCGTAGATGTTTAACTCTGGGCCCTTTTTAGGATGAGCCCAAAATGTCACTCAGAATCAGCCCCTGTTATCCAGACTGCAATCAAGATGGATCAAGGCTTTTCTTCCACCCCCATTCCTGAGCTGAGCCCTGATCAAGTCCCTTTTTTCAAAGTATATTCTAGAGCTAACATTTTATGGGATCAAATACACAGCCTATTCACATTTGAGTTGTCAGTGACCAGAAAACAAAATTCCTTACATGGGGAATTTGGGCATCCTTTTTGATTCTTTACAAATAGAAAAATCTAGCCTGGGAATCCCTTTCCCCCAAAATGTATATGCACTGGGCATCTAAAAAAAGAGAGTTCATAGCAGTACAACAACTTGCATTCAAGAGCATGTGTAGTTTTTCAGAAAATGTAGGGAATTTGGAAGTAAAAGACCTGGGTATGATTCCTAAAACAGCGCCTTACTAGCTATGTGATTTGGGGCATGTTAACTTAACGTCCCTAAGCTTGCATTTTCTTCTCTGTGGAATGCAAGTAAGAATACATAACTCATACATACATAATACATAGTTCAAGTATAACTGCTGAAAAGATTCCATAAAAATTTAAAAGATATAATTATTAGCACTATTGCTAGCCCTGCAGCACTTAAAATGCCTACCTCTGATTTGAGAGAATAACCTTCAGTCTGGCTCCTTTGGGGCACACTTTTATTCTGGGTATTTACTATGTGCCAGGCCTCACATGTTTTAAGCTTCACGTATATTAGCTCATTCCTAACAACAATCCTCGAAGGCAGATGCTGTCTTTAGCATTCACGTTTTATAACTGAGGCAAAGAAGTGAAGCAAATTACCTGTGGCTATGAGCTAATAACTGATTGAGCCTAGGCAGTCTGTTTCCAGAATCCATTCTCCTGAGCACTGTATCAGTTAAGACTCACTTTGGAGGTGAGAAATAGAAACTTAAAATAACACTGGCTTAAACTAGATAAAAGCTTTTTTTCTCTTTTATGTAAAAGTCCAGAGGTTGATAGTTCAATACTAAACCAGAGGCTTGGCTCCATATGGTGCTCAGGACTGCTTCTCTCTTCCAGTACACCTAATTTATAGTCATTCCCCAAATCCAAAATACATGCTAGAGCTTCAGTTGTTACATCTGCTTTCCAAGAAGCAGGATGGAGGAAGGCACAGGATAGAAAAGGAATAAAACACATGCCAGTTGTTTACTGTGGACTGTTCCTGCAGCCATATGACATTTCTGCTTACATCCATTGATCATATTAGCAAGAAAGCTGGGAAATGTAGTTATTATTCTGGAGGTAGTCAAGGGCTACTGGCTGGGTGGAGGAGTGGGAGATGAAGCTGGAGAGGTGGGCAGAGGCTGGGTGATGAAAACTTAACAAGATCATACAGCTCACCACCCTAATCTCTGGATTCACTTCCCATTTCAGGGCTGTTCCTTGGAAGCCACTAGTTATGCATGGCCATTGACTGGCCCTCTGAAGCTTTGTAACAGGTACTCTCAAAATGCAATGCGGGTATCCACCTTGCTGATGGACCTGAGGCTGGTTCCAGTCTAAGACCCACTGGCTCATTAAGTTAAAACGGGGGTGGTGGCTTCTGATTCATGTCTCCAGAAAGTCCAGAAAGATGAGGTGGGGTGGAAGGACACTAGGACAGACTACAGGCTCTGAGTGGCATTTGGCTGGCTTCTCTGAACCTCCAGAGAGAGGCTGGATGCCACACACTGGAAAGAAACCTCATGGTTTCCAAAGACCTTTCCCATATCCTTTATCTTGGAACACACAGTAAGACTATGGTAGGGGTTTCTCTGCTCCCTATTTTGCCAATGAGGTAAAGGAAGTCAGAATCCCCCTGTGATATTCAGTAGGATGAGATGAGGTCTTAGAATCTGTCTTTTCACAAGAATGCCAGGTGACTCTTAGGTTCAAATAACTCTGAGAAACACCATGCTCATGGTGCTGAGTGATAATAGGGGGGTTACATCTAGGGAGGGTTGCAGATGAATCAGGAGACCATAAGTTCCATGATGACTTTCAGGTGTGTCTTTCAACATTCATGCTGTATCTCTACCCGGTATATTGTAGGGACTGAAATATTTGATGGAAAAATGAATGCAGACAAGTTTAGGTATCTAGCCTTCTTGAATACGACTTCCTCTAGTGCCATGGAGTAATCCTAGAATGAGCTCACAGTTTTATATGCTTGGTGCAGACAAGGTAGGAAATACATACTATTAAAACACCCATTTTAGAGACAAACTGAAGTCAAATGACTTGCCCAAGTTTACGCAGATAGTAAGCACTAGAACCAGGATTCAAACTCAGGCTCTTAAATATATTCTCTTGTTTCTCTCATAGAGAATAACTATTCCATGTCAGTAGATTTACTACAGCTCAGATCATTCCCCATGAAACAGAGAAAGTCTGTTCTGTAGATATTTAATATAACAGTTAACTTAATACACAGATGTGAGTCCTGTCACTCAACACCAGTGTTATAGAAAAGTTCCACTCTGCCTCACAGCCTATTTTCTCATATTGAAGTGCCAAACTAGATTGGTGGAGAGGAATGTATATTGACCTTGAACGTTTACTTTACTCATGAGCACACATCTGTTTTTGTTAATGGGGATGAGGGCAATCAGAGTGAGCTTTCAGAAGCAGACATTCTTGAAGCGGAATTCTCTCCCAGCCTGTAAAGTTTTATCATCCCTCAGGTTGGAGAGCAGGTTGTCAGTTTAAACAGTGGCCTGTTGAACCCAGAAGCTTCTGGTCTCTTCTGTTCTTTCAAAAGAGGCCTTGTTTCTTTAGGGCCCTTAGCTGAAGTTGAATCTTAAATTAAGGAGATGTGCGATTTTGTGGAGTAACTACATCAAAAGAACCCCAAGCAGACTTGGAAGAGTAAAACAGCTCTGTGCGGGTCCCATCTAAAAACTCTCTTTTCCAGGAACAAATTCAAAGTACAGGAGCTGACCTCTTTTCTGATCTGCCTTCTCAGGGACCCTCCTGCACTTCCTCTATTTTGCCCACTCTTATATCCACTGCCCCAGCTCTAGCATGTGTAGTGGAGGGGAGGTTGCCCACATTGGAAATGGTTTCCATTTCCTTCTTCGGCTGACATTCCTTGGTAGAAGATATAACACACAGATTGCACAGGCAAATATTGTAATATGTTTGGCTTTATCAGCCTTCGTGTATTTTCTTGCAAGTTCTCCATTTATCTTAGATGCAGGGCAGCTGGCCCTTGCACTGACTGACCCCTATAACACGGTGCATAGGCTGATGGGTAGGCAGTTAATGGGTTTCATGAGGACTCGGCTTTCTCCTCAGCTACAGTACATGAAAGAAGAGCTAAAGCTAGGACTATATGCTCCTTGGAGTAAGCAACTGTGACTGGCGTTTTGGGACCCACCTCACCACCCCAAGTGATGAGAAAGGTTGTTGATTTGTTGACTGACTGCAGCTATATCCCCTGACATTTGGTAGAAAGTGAAGCTTTTTCAAAGAGCAGTGTATCAAAGAATAGTGGAGGTGGGACATGTGAATACAGGGGGTCTCGGTAGTAAGTCTGTACATCAAACAGTATTCGTAGACTGATTTTGTATTTTCTAACTCTATAAAAATGTGATTTTTTTCCCCTTGGTTACAGAAGAACTATGATGACTTATGGTTCAATACTTCCATATCTGGTTTCTTAGACTTTTGACATTTATATCATGATCCTAACAGTTACACTGTTTTTCTTCTGAGATATCTGCTCATTCCATTGGGAAAAGCATTTTACAATACATGCAAACTCTGGTCATCTCATCCCCCTCCCTTCACATCCCATCCCTCTTCCTTCACCTCCCCATCCCCCCCACGCCACACTTAAGCTTTCCCAAATTATAACTCTGCCAAATCAGGGGAACTAGAGGTCTGCATCTTGCCTTCCTGTGGTTCTGACAGAACATGATATTGGGCAAACAATAGGTGGTTAAAGCCTTGAGCAGGAGGGGACTCTAATGCCTGTGAGGTAGATGGACCTGAATAAGGGATGTCTAAGTGTGAGAACTTGACACTACTTTCTGTGGGAACCCAGATGGCCTTACCCCTTCCTGAAGTTTCCCCTGCATAAGCTTGGAGGGAGACGAGGCATCAGAACAGAGCCCTTCCCTTTAAGCTGCCCATGTAGCACTCCAGTTCTCCACCACCCGAGAGAGGGGAAGGTAACAGGGAAAGCTATCCGGTATTGAACTTCTTGCCAATTTTGTCCTGTGGAGCACTCAGGCTGGATTTAATTTAATATAGAAAAATAAGGAAATACTATCATATGCACTTTGAGTGTTGCAAGCACACAGGCACACATCCTAGAAGAGTGTTAACAGTGGGATTGCAGGTAATTTTTATTTTCTTCTTTCCTCTCTATATTTTCCAAATATAATGAGTTTGTATTATCATGGCAGAATATATTATTTTTTTCAATCATTACCCACCCACTCCCTGTCCATGGTCAGGTGATTTACTGTGTCTCTGATAGGAGAATTTTATGGGCTTACCTCATTGGATTTGGCCAATGTGACATGCTTTGGCCAAAGAAATGTGAATAAATATGGCACTCACCATGCTGAAGCAGAGGTTTACGATTCATCTTGAGTTTTGGTTCTCTTGCACTTTTCCAGACATGTCCCAAGTCAAAGCTGCTCTTTCAACATGGCTCCTGAAATGAGAAGAAAGAGCAAAGCCCAAGGTATGAGATAATAGAAAATATATATTTTCTTTGCTCCCATTCCTAGCCCAGAACTCCTAGAACCCTTGTAATTCCCTAAGAGATAAAAGCACTAGGAGAATCTTTTGTTCTAATATTTGGTCTTTGACCTAGCTAGGTTCCTGACACCGAGATCCTAAATCCCTTGGAATTTCCTGGGTGATAGTAGTGTTTTTTGTTCTAATGAGGTGACTCTTGGTTGAGTGGCTGGTCACCAGAAAGACCAAGCCATGACTGGAAGCTTGGAATTTTCAACCCCTCCTCCCATTCTCTGGAGAAGGGAGAGAGGCTGAGAATGGAGTTAGTGATGCATCATGTCTATTTGAGGAAGCCTCCATAAATATCCCCAAAATACAGGGTTTAGAGAGCTTCTGAGTTGGTGAACACATGGAGGTGCTGGAAGAGTAGCACCCAGAGAGGGCATACAAACTCCAAGCCCCTTCCCCAGATCTTGCCCTAGGCATCTTTTCTTTTTGGATGTTCCCTCTGTTATCATATCCTTTAATAATAAACTGATAAAGTTAGGGAACTGTTTTCCTGAGTTCTGTGAGTTGCTCTAGCAAATTAATCAATCCCAAAAGGGGGATGGTAGGAATACTTGATCTACGGATAATTGGTCAGCAGCACAAGTGACAACCTGGACTTTTGACTGGCATCTTATGTGGTGGGGGGAGGGGTTTTCTTGTGGGACTGAGCCCTTAACCCATAGGATCTGACACTATTTCCAGGAAGATAGTGTCTGAATTGAGTTGAATTATAGGATATCTAGCTGGTGTCGCAGAATTGCTTGTTGTGGGAACACGCCCACCTCCCACATCTGGTGTCAAAAGTGTTGTGAGTATGGTTGTGGTGTGAAGGTAAGTGGGAGACATACAGGAGGAGGAGTGAGTTTTTCTTACTCACAGGGCCTGGTGAAAGCCATGGCCCACTTCAGCCTCTAGAGAGCATGAGGGAAAAAAAACTATTGTAACAGGTCACTGAGATTTGGGGGGGTTTGTTAACACAGCAAACCTCACTAAGAAAATCTGCCCCCACCTTTTTTTCTTTTTTATTGAAGTGTAGTTGATTTGGAATGTTGTGTTAGTTTCTGGTGTACAGCATGGTGATTCAGTTATATATTTTTTTTTTCATATTTTTTTCATTATAGGTTATTACAAGCTATTGACTATATTTCCCCATGTTAAACAGTAGGACCTTGTTGTTAGGTTTGTTTCTTATTCAACTTGTAGTGCTTAAAAACATTTTAATTGAACAAATGTGTTACATGAGACCTCAGTGGGATTATTATGTGAAAATATATTAACTTGAATATCTGTGGAGGTTTTCTACTCAGTAGTTCCTCTAGAGTCACACTAACTTTTTTTATTCACATAAGCACTTACCTTACTAATTTAATTAATTGCTAAACATTGTCATCATCTCCTTTTACTCTACCAGACATAGGACTTAAGCTGAGGACCTTTAAAAAAATAGACCCGTAACTATGCCTTGCCCTAGGGAAGATGTAAACTAGAAAAACAAGCTATTTGGATGGTCTCTGTTGGGCTAGTTCTTTGTCTCTCTTCTGCCCCTGCTGCTTCCCCGATGCAGACATTGTCCCCCACCGAAACAAGGAAAAGTGGGCACATTTAACTTATAGAGTATAAAAAAGAAAACTATTAAGTATTGGGACCAGCCCACTTCTTCCAGTACATCCACGTAGGTAAGAGTAAAGGTCAGATGAGTACAGCCCTTCACATACATCCCCGTGGGGGATGAAAATCTCCCTTTTAATGTTACAAAAATACCTAAAAATATCGCCATCTGTGACTCATAAGTCACCAAACTTGAAGTCCTGCCCATAACGGATACTGCTTTCTTCTTATTCCCACACCATTCTCTTTCCCTCCTCCCCTTTCAATGACAAGATAGAATACTACAAAAGCAGGTCGTCCTGGGGTAAACCAGTTCACAGACCCAAAGGCTACCCCAGTCCTCTTATAATGGCCATGTCTCCTTTAACGGGGATGTACCAGGGTTGTCACATCTTTGGACCTGCAGACAGGTAAAAAAAAGCTCATCTCTTCCTCAGTAAGAAATATTTTAGCACTGGTACAGAGTATGGCCATGATTTGGAAGTCACCAACCAACACTGAATCCTTGTCATTCCAAATTAAAATAGACTTGTTTCATTCAAAACCTGGTTGGGATGTTCATAAACCACATATAGAGGGTTTGATTATTTACAGACAACATACTCATTTATTCAAAGAAAATGTGGCTTTCTCAGTTTTCTATAAATTACCTAGTCTTCTTTATGAGCCCCATCCTGCTGAGTAACAAGGAAACTTATGTTGATGTCTCAGTATCCCCTCCCTATCTTCTCCTCCAGATTGCCTGGAAGTAACAAGGGTTTGCTTATTGCATCACTGTGGAGGCGGGCAGGTGGAAACTCAGGTCCTATGCTTCTCCTTGGATCTTCACTGTCTTTGAAGAGTGATTTCCCTGTGTACCTGGTCACTCCTCACTCTACTAGTACCTTCTGCAGACATCTGCGGCTAGAATACTCCAAGTCAGCTGTTTCTCAGCTTATTGGGCCTGGAGTCCTTCTACTTAATTTGCCTCATCTCAGCTCTCTGGGTTGAAGTATGACTGGGATTTCCACTTGGTTCCCAGCTTAGGTGGTCTGCCTTACAGCCCTCACTTTGGTTACTCTCTGCTGAGCTTGCCAACAGCACCATCGACTATCTTCTGCATTCTTCACTGGGCTCTGAGAGGACTTCTGGATAATTTCTATGCCAGACAGGAGCTGGCATGTCCCATATGGCAGCCCAGACTGGTAGAGGGGGGCACTCTGTTTCATTCCAGTTGCTGTACTTGTGCAGAAAAAGGATGTAAGCTAGAATTCCTGCCCTTGGCCTTGGGTGAAGATCACGGAAGGAAGTGGGCCATAGCCCAAAGATTGGAAGTGAGGGCTCTGTGGGCTCCTCAAACCGGAACAAGGTTCTCTTCCTCTTCTCTGAGAGCCATGCTTGGGCCATGTTTGGAAGCATATTTCCCATCTGTTTTTCATTTCCCCAGCATAGAATGTGGGAGGCCAGAATCACACATTCCCTTCTCATTCCCCAGATGCCTCTCAACTCGCTTGAATTTTGTATTCCTATCCATGCTGAAGTACTTGAAGGGCTCCCAGCACACACCATGATATTTCATACTCTGAGCCTTTGCCCATGCTGTTTTCTCTGCCCAGACTGCCCTTCCAACACTCACTTCTCCTTAGCCCCCAAGACACTTCCCAGTATTCTTCCTCCAAGATGCTCACTTGCCTCTTGGCAATTTGCATGATAAACTTCATCAAAGAGATCTGTTGTGTGTGTGTTCATCATAAGAATCTAAGGTACTAAGGGGCAGACATCTCATCTGAGGCATCTCTGTTTTCCTGAGGCACAGAAAAAGTGTTCAGCAAATACTAGTTTACAAAATTAAACCTTTAGTCCACACAAAAACTACTAGACCTGATGAAAGAATTCAGCAAGGTAGCAGGATACAAGTTTAACACATAGAAATCAGTTGCATTTCTTTACATTAACAATGAAATATCAGAAAAGGAAAGTAAAGAAACAATCCTTTTTAAAATTGCATCCAAAAAAATAAAATACTCAGGAATAAATCTGACCAAGGAAGTGAAAGACTTATACACTGAGAACTACAAAACACTGACTAAGGAAATTAAAGATGACTTAAAGAAATGGAAAGATATCCCATGTTCTTGGATTGGAAAAAATTAATTTTATTAAAATGGCCATACTACCCAAAACAATCTACAGATTTAATGTGATCCTTATCAAATTACCCAGGACATTTTTCACAGAATTAGACAAGTAATCCTAAAATTTATATAGAACCACAAAAGATCCAGAATAGCCAAAGCCATACTGAAGAAAAAGAATGAAGCTGGAGGAATAACCCTCCCAGACTTCAGAAAATACTACAGAGCTATTGTAATCAAAACAGCATGGTAGTGGTACAAAAATAGACATATTGGACCAATGGAACAGAATAGAGAGCCCAGAAATAAACCCACAGACTTTTGCTCAATTAATCTTTGACAAAGGAGGCAAGAACATATAATGGAGTAAAGACAGTCTCTTCAGCAAGTGGTTTTGGGTTAACTGGACAGCTGCATGGAAATCAATGAAGTTAGAATATTCCCTCACACCATACACAAAAATAAACTCAAAATGGCTTAAAGACTTAAACATAAGATAAGACACTATAAACCTCTTAGAAGAAAACATAGGCAAAACATTCCCTGATATAAATCTTAGCAGTGTTCTCCTTAGGCAGTCTACCCAGGCAATAGAAATAAAAGAAAAAATAAATGGGACCTAATTAAACTTATAAGCTTTTGCACAGCACAGGAAACCATAAGCTAAACAAAAAGACAACCTACGGAATGGAAGAAAATATTTGCAAAAGATGAGACTGATAAGGGCTTAATTTCCAGAATATATAAACAGCTCATACAACTTAATAAAAAAACAAACAACCCAATCCAAAAATTAAACCTTTGGTAAAGTGGACATGGTATCTCTCTGTATTTTTTTTTACAATTGCATATGAATCTACATGTATCTCAAAATAAAAGCATTTAGTTAAAAAAAAACTCAAAACCTTAATGAACAGGGCTAATTATTCTCCAAAGTTCCCTGGTTACTCCCTGGGAAAAGACCAGAGTCCTAGCAGAAGTCCAAGGCCTTTATGAAGTTGCCATTTCCAAGTTTGGGATGGATGCTTTGAACTATAGCAGTCAGGTACCCTCTACCCTACTTGCTCTGAGAACTGTCAAGTCCTGAAAGGCTTTGAGTTGAAGGGAGTTAAGGCATCTATTAGCACATACAAATGATACCTATTATAAAAAGGAGCTGTTTCAGTCAAATGAATTAGGAAAAGTGGGCTTTGTGGGTGAGTAGTGTGTGTGAGGAATAAAAGTATGGCACCCCTTCTTCCAGGTGCCTGTACCCATACAAACTGAAAGAGGAATAAAGGGCAGATTTCAGCACCTCTCTCCCCTCAGCCCTGCACTTGTGCGTAAGGCCTCATCTGAACATAGTAGCCTTGGTCTGAGTATTTTCCTAGGTTTGCCATTTCTCTTCAAAGGGCCAGTAGCCATGTTTCCATCCACTTGGAGTATTTGCTTATGTTGAAACACTACTTGTATGTGTAGCAAAAACTTAGTATTTTCTGTTAATTCTCTTAAATGAGTCAGTGTAAGCCAAGAGTTGGTGTGTGGTTCGTTCTCCACAAAAATTAGTCTCTTTTAGTGAATATCTCCTCCTTTGGAGGTTTATTCCTAGAAGACGTTCTTGTCAGATACAGTCCTCCGGGTAGGTGGGAAGGCTTCTTTTTTCCCTGGAGAGTGAAAATGAGGGCCTAGAAACCAGTTTAAGCCCCTTTACAAGCGGCCCTCCAGTACTTTGCTCATCAGGCAGAACTATGTGTTTTCATTATCTGCTGCCTGTGGGGAGTTGGGGTGCAATCATGACCTGTCCAAGTCCTTTCTTGCCTCATGTGTCTGTAAGTGTATTTGCATCTAGTACTGCCTTTGATTTCTTTTCCACAAGACTATGAGCAACTTCTTCACACCAGTGTGCTGTCACACCAAGGTGGCGTAGACACACAACCTTATTAGAAACTCACAGTAGGAACTGAAGCATGGTTTCCTGGGGAAGTCTCCATGGAGAGAGGCAGCAGAAGGTGTGGTTACCCTGGGTGCCACCACTTGCCAGAGGGATGTGTGCTTGACCCACCAGAGCTGAATGCACTCTGGAAATGGCTCTAGGGGAAGGAGCCCATCCTGTACAGCTCGACGGATTTATAGGAAAATCATGACAGAGAACGTCTGGTGTAGTATATAATAGCGGGCATTTTCTGGTTGAGGAAGCGGTCTTGTCCAAAGATGGAGCCTTCAGTGATCAGCCTCTGGCATCAGGCTGGTCCTCCTTTGTGTGAACACAGATCCACTCAGCCAGCCTCTTGTCAAACTACCAAGAGGGTAGCTGGGCTTTGTCTCTCTTCTGGCAACAAGTAGGTAACCGGGCACTCAGTAAGTGTTGAATGAATAGAACTATTATTGTTAGAAGGAAATTCATGTTGATTTCATTTAAATTTGCTCTCCTCTCACATGCTAGCTATCGTAAGGTCCCTCAGGGGTAGATGAGCTGGGCAGGGTCAGGGATTTTCTGTGCCTGCACACTTCATAGGGAAGGGAGTGGGCTGATTAGCTACGGTGGGTTATTATTGCACCTTGATCCCTAGAATGGAAACGAAGGCCTTTTTCCTTCTGGGCAGAAGACAGCCTCCAGAGAAACATAGGTACAAAGGAACGAGGTGGCACAACTTTCTGCTTTGCATCACAGCTTGAGCAGAGCAGCTACTGCTGTGCCCAGGAGAACTTCATGACCATTCTGGGAGAGGTCTGGTTAGGTATGGCAGTCACATTGTCTTGGCCAAAACATCAGGGCATGTGCCAGCAATATGGAAACTGTTCAGTGCTCTTCTGGAGTTAAATGAAGGGAAAAAAACAACCCAGGATCCATCAGAAAGATGGGTTTCTTGTGAGCCCTGAAGCCCAAGCATCCCTGGAAGTTCCAGATCTGCTGCTCTGGGTTCAATATGTAACAAGATGAGGCTCTGAAGGGGAAGAGTGGGTGGGAAAAGTCTACACCACAGGATGGCAGACTTCCATGGCCACAGTGGCTGATGGCAGGTCTCACAGGCAATGGTGGGGGAGGGGTGTCACATTTTTGGGGGGTCAGAGATGGCAGGGATGTGAGGGATCCTCGCCATAGCGGGCTGGCAGATACAGCTGGGGAGGAAGGAGCTACATTTTCTTCCATGAGCAGTAGGAGGCACTGCAGCTTTAGAAGGCAGAGGATGTGGTTCTGAACATTGGACAAGACTTTCCTTTTTTTCTGCCTCAAATATAAGAGACTCCCAGGGTGGGATCGATCTGTGACCTCCTGGTAGTGGTTGGATGCATAAACTTGCCATGCCAGGGATGAGGAAGTAGCCTTCTCTGCTGAAGGACAATGTGGCCCATCAATAATAATGATAGTAATTATAATAGTAATAATAATAATAATAATTATTATTATTATTATTACCACCACTACTCATGGCTATTAACCAGGCACTATGGTAAAAGCTGTACAAAAAATTTTTATGTAATCCTCAGAATAACTATGAGGTAAGTACCACTGCAATTTTGGAATCTGATGTCACGTAAATTGTTCAAGATAAAATAGCTCGGAGTGGTACAGCCTGGTTCTGAACACAGTCCACAAGCTTCACCATTATTCTGTTTTGCATATGCCTCAAATGCATCATCAGCCAGTAATCTATGCAGCCAAGATATCTTCCTTCAGAAAATGCCATGTGGCAGAAATTGTGTTTATCCTGTTCACCACCATAGTGTCAATGCCTAGGCCAGTGCTTGGTCCACAGCTGGTACTAGCTCTGTATTTGTGAAATGAAGACAGGGATGTGTATGCAGGAGAAAACCAGCAGTCTGTCTTGAGCCTCTTTCCTGAAGTGAGCTAGGAATCATAGGAAGCGAGGACCATCAGGCTGTTCGTGATTTTAGTATTCCAAATTCAAAACAAGCATTGTTTTTGATCAAAATGAATTATCTTGACATTCTATCACATCTTATCAGACTCTTCTTTATTCGAAGTGTTGTTGGTACTATTACTTAATAAACTGGAGCAAGAAATAAATTCCACTGGTCTACAGAGACTGTGGTTGGGTTCCCAGTACCAAAATGATTTTGATTATTGAGTTGGCATATACCCCTAAACATTCCTAAATCAGTGGTTGGCAGCAGCAAGATTCTGAGAGAAAAAGAAAAAGAACAGTGTGTGTGCACATGCATACACACACACACACACACACACACACACACACACACACACACACATCCAGCAGCTTCAAAGCCTCTTACACATTAATGGATTCCTTATGGATTACATGGCTGTAATTGTGAAAGAGGACAAAGAACTCAGAAAGATATTTATTTCTTTAAACAAAAAAATTAAAAAAATATTCCTTTGAAAAGTCAATTTTTCTGAAGAGAGTAGGGAAAAAAAAAAAAACCCTAACATGATGGAACTCTTAAAAATGTGTGTCGGCAACACAATAGAAAACCAGAATAAATGTAGGCAAGGCAACCACATGAAGCCAATCACAGAGTGAGTTCGTCTGTACTCTAACAGCGGATGTAGATGGAGAAAACAACCAGCGGGAGGGAGAATGCCAACTCATAGTAATAGGGCTGGGGTTGGGGTTGGGGTGCAGAAGGGGGAAGAACATTCCAGAATTCAAAACAACAGACTATTCCTGTCATATTCCTAAAATCTGTATAATGAAACCTGTTTATATTATCCTCAAATTAATTTTCACTGTTCAAATTTCAGTGTCCTGGCCAATGACCCACCAACAATTTCCTTGTTCGTAACATTTTCTTTTCTTGGTCCCTTGAAAAAATAACGAATGAGTTTCTCCATTTGTAAAGCTGCTCTGAAATGTTTCCTTACGTCATGGAGGCTGGGAGGTCATCCTGGGACACTGGATGTAACGGGGGCCCTTGGGTCGGGAACCAGGAGGTTTTGTGACTGTGAGGCAACTTCTGATCCCATTAGCTGATGGTTGACTGACATTTTGGAACAAAATTTTGTGAGAGACTGGGGAAAGGAAAGGAAGGAGCATGGGAAGGAGGCACTTAAAAGATTGAAAATGCAGGAATGAGCTGAGTGCTCTCAGATTTGGGGAGGATTTTATTATTGGACACAGATCTGTGGTGAGCTTTCAGCCAGGATCTCAGAGGCCTGGCTTGAGAGGCCTCATATGGGTGTTCTTATCAGCATTTTACTGACCTTACACCAAGCAAACTGGCCCTGTGAGAAAAGACAAGTTAATGTCTCATTTAAAAATTAAGCAGCAGTGTATACAGGCATAATGGGGCAGCCCTTCCTAGAGGGATAAAAATGATATTTTAGAAAAAAATAAAAGGAAGGACAGCTTTACGTGCCTGAACTTGTTTCTCAGAGATGTGACGTAAGCTAAACATAACTAGTTTCATGAAAGATTTAATTAGATTCCTTGATGCTAGGTTTGTAATAATTTATTACTGTAAGTAAAGGACTTTGGGGGATATTCTTAAATTTTCATCAGTATTTCTACCAGAGGCAGAATATTGGTTGGGTTGAACAGAATCTGATTGAATATGTAATTTCTCACTAAAACAGTAGTTACACTTTGAATGATCTCAGGAAGCCCCTCTGTCCAAAATGTGTGGGTGGGTTTAAAAAAAGAAAAAGAGAGAGAGAGACCAGGCTTAACAGTCAGACAGCCCATTCTGAAGCCCATTTGCACTCCTTCCTGGTCACTCCTGGCTGTAGGACCTTGGAATAAATTACTTAATCTCTCTGAACCTCTACTCAATGGTATAAAGGATAAAAATACATGCCTGACAAGGGTTTTGCGAAGAGCAAGTGAGATCATATAGGTAAAAACCTAGCATAGGGCTTGGTACCTAGTAGGTTACCAATAAATATTAGTACCATTTATTCTCTATATTTATCTTTTCTCTCCTGCCCTCATGACCTCTTGAACTCCAATGCTTGAAATCTTTTAACCAGTGACAGAGCCTCTCCTTTCATGATTAAAAAAAAAATATAATTAGCATAACATAACATAAATAGATAGAATAACATCACTAGCACTTTACCATATATTTCATCTCATTTGAGCCTCAAAATAATCCTATGAAATAGGTACCATTATTGATCCCATTTTACAGAGGAAGAAACCAAATCTAAGTAGGGTTAAATATTGTTTTGATGACCTATTGCTGTATAATGAGCCACACCAAAAGTTAGTGGCTTGAACCAACAGCCATTTTATTATATTTCATATTCTGAGTTGACTGGGCTCAGCTGGGCAGTTCTGCTCCATGTGATGTTGTCTCTCCATGTCCATGTGCATTTATCTGGAGGCTCGACTGGGCTAAATCATGCAAGATGGCTTGCTCACATGGCTGGCAACTCATGCTGAATGTTAGCTGGGCAAACAGCTGGGACTGTCCACCAGAGTACATATCTGCTTCTCCATTGCCTTTCCTGGGATGGCAGCTGGACTCCAAGAAGGAGTGTTGCAAAAGGAAAAAAATGGAAGCTTTCAGTTCTCTTAAGGCCTGGGCTGAGAATGTCACTTCTGCAATGATCTGTTGGTCAAAGCAGTTACAGGCCCAGCAAGATTTAAGAGAAGGGGAATCAAGTTTCACCTTTCAATGGAGAAGTGGCAGGGAGGGGAGGTGATGACAGCCATGACTGGAGACTTTCTACCACAAATACTTTGCCCAAATTCACAAAGCTAGTAGGTGTCAGAGTTAAGATTCCATGTGCTCAGCCACTGGGTCACATATGTACACATTACAATATACAATTAAATACCAATGTTTCTGGAAAACACAGTAAGTGCAATATAATTTCAGAGGAGAGATCAGTACAAAATCAAGAACTCTAAAGATCTTAAATTGAAAAAGTACCCCTTTTTGTGCCCCTTCTCCACACGTAATGCATAATAAATGTTATTTCTTGAAGTGTCATGAAGGTGATGTATGCTAAAATGAATTCTTTTTAGATTTTTTCCACTTCAAAATTTTGGATATATTCATTGACGCTGAGGTTCTTCCTGTGTGTGGTGAGGTGGGGGTGAGATCCTTGACTTATAAGTGCTCTATGCATATACTCAGCCTGCCTACTGGGTAACTCATGCCTGTGTGGGAGAGGTCACTGAGGCCTAGAGTTGGCTGGGGAAGCTCCAGGGAGAGGCAGAATTTAGCCTGGCTCTGAACTCTGATTAGGATTTAAGTAAGAGAAACAGAGAAAGAGGAGGAAAGAACAATATAAACAAGGCACAGAGTTGGGAATGGACAGCGAGTTGTAGCTAAGGATGGAGGAAAGGACCAGGCTGAAGTAAAAGGGTCTGAATTTGGTGGGTTGGGTGTAGCTCAAGTGGTAGAGTTCATGCTCAATCCCCAGTACCTTCTCTAAAGGTAAATAAATAAATAAACCTAATTACCTCCTAACCCCCCATAAAAGGGTCTGAATTGGAAATGGGAGAGTTGATTAATAATTTACTTGATGACTGGAGCTAAACTGGCTCCCCATCTTCAGGGGTATACCAAAGTAGCACTGAGAACCAGATTACAAAGTATGAAGATCTTCAAGAAACCCAGGTCCAGCTGTGTAAACTCTCTTTTAGCCTTGGCCTTGCTGAAGGCAGATGTCTGGAGAGAGCTCTTCTGGAGGCTGGGTAGGAAGGATACTGCTTGAGAATCTCCTCAACGTCTGATCAGGGAATATCCAGGCTTATACCACTTTTACTAGTTTCATTTGGAACCCAGTCATAACCCTTCTTAAAGCATTCTCCAAAGAGGTTGTTAACCTAAATCTTTCTTACCTATCTACCAGGACTTCCTGGGGAAGGCAAGAACTTTAGGACTTTTTTTGAGTCATTCTGAGCAAAAATCATCTTCAGACTATTTTCCTACTAAGGTGGCTTCTGTCATTTTCATTTGCAAAACCTCTTCTCTTTCTTCACATTTGAAAGAAACCCAGTATGAATGTTGTAATTTTTTTCATGTAAATTACAAATATTTAGAATCCCTGTCAAGGGAATGAAATAAAAGCAGATGTTTTTCCCTTATGCTAGCCTCAAGTAATACCACATTAGAAAACAGAGAGTATTTTCAAGTCTTGTTAAAAAACATTTCAAGAAAATAAACATTTGTTGAATGCAAACAAGAACAGAATACAGCATTTTTAATATAAATGTAGAGTCTGAGGCCCAGAGATACCAAGTGACTTGTGTAAGGTCACAGACTGAGTTTACAGCCCAGTCAAGATCTGAATTCAGTTCTCACAAGTCCCAGCCTGGTGTGCTTTCTATACTCTATACAGTAGGCCTGTACCTTCAGGCCTCCCTGTATCCATGTCTTTGCAATACAACTTAGCATGTTCTCTCATCTCAAGGTAGACTCCATTTCCCTGCCTCTTTGGCCAATATCACATGTGGTGGAAGTGGCAGAATGTGGTGGAAGTGATGGTATGCCACATTAGAGCCTTGGTCTCAAGGGTTCTTATTTTTCCCACTTGCTTTATTGGAATCTTACGACCACCATAAGGACAAATCTAGACTAGCCTGCTATAGAATGAAAAGTCACTGGAGAAGACCCCAGTTATTCCAGCTAAAGTCAGACTAGCTGACAACCAGTCAACTAGGACGTATGACAGAACCTAGCCCAGATTTCAGCTCACAGCTGATTATGAATGAGCCTCGCTGAGACCAGAAAAATTACCCAGCTAGCTCATGAGCAATAAAATATACTTATTTTTTTAAAGCAGAATCTAGCAAACCTTTTTTAAAAGGGCCAGATATTGAATATTATAGGTTTATGAGGCATATGTTCTCCTCTGCTCACGCTAGTGCAAAAATCAGATAAAAAGATAAGACAGATAGTATGTAAATAAACAGACACAGCTATGTCCAAACAATACTATATTTACAAAGACATCTGGCCGACAGGCTGTAGTTTGCAGACCCCTGATTATAAGCCATTGACTTTGGAGTGATTTGTTATACAACAAGAGCTAGCTGATACACTGATTCTGACTTGAGATCTCAAATAAATAAGAGCACCAAACTAACTGTCACCCAACTTATTTGCAAAGATAAAAGGGAACAGCAGAAGGGAAATGTCTCCATTTTCTTGAAGTTCACACCCTAACTACCTTTACAGTCTGTCACAACTTTTCTTACTTGCAGATTGGATATTGCTGTTGGACAACTGCTATTTCAGTCCTTACAAATAGGGTTTCACAAGGATAGCCAAACTACTGGGGGGAAAAAAGGAACCTGTTCTGGGTGCAGACTCAGTCTGTAAGCTTCTGATTCTGAATTCTAACCCCAACTGAAACAGACTTCTGAGATGCCTGGAGAGCTTTTAAAGCCATATTCAGCAGCTTCTGCCTAGTTCTCCTCATTCTCACTGTCTCCATAGCATTTGGTGCTTCTGACCACACCCTTCTTGAAATCCTCTCCTCCTCTGGCTCCTGTCAATTCCTCTAGCTCATTTTTTTCATCTCTGGTCTATCAGCAGGAACTCCCTATTCAGGGCCACTTTTTCTTTCTGTTCTACACCAGAGGGTCTTAGCTGGGGATATGAATCAGAATTCCCTGTGAAAACTATTTAAAACTTGGAAGCATAACAGCCATAATTTGAACAAGTTCCTCAGTTGACTTTGATGGACATTCTGATAGCAGACAGTATTTTCCAAAGAAGGCCCCCAGTATTTCCCATCCCACATGCCCTTCTGCAATGAGACTGTGCCATTTTCCCCATCAAGAATTAGAATCTATTTCTCAATCTCTTGAATATGGCCAGGCCCTGTAAAGTGTAATATAAGTGACACTGCCAGTTTGGGGCATAGCCCTTTACTGACCTGGTAGTTTTAACTCCTGCCTCTTGTAAGAAATGTGATCAGATATCCTGACACCACCATGATGTGAGAAATTCAAGCCACACGGAGCACTTGAAAGGACAAGACCCCATGTATAGAGCACTGAGGCACCATGTATGAATAAACAATCATCTTGAAAGTGGATCCTCCAGGCCCAGCCACTACAGCTAATGCCATGTGGAATAAATCTAGCCTAGTCCTTCCCAAATTCCTGACACACAAAATTATGAGCAAAGTAAATGACTGTGTTAAGCCATTAAGTTTGGGGGTACTGTATTTGTTACTCAGTGATAGGTAACCAAGACCAATCCCCCTCTCCCCATTTATACACGTAAGCCTGTTAAGAACTATTGCTCTATACTGTCTACCTGGTCTATGTGGTTCGTTACTATCCATGGGCTGATAGTTCAGAAATCATCTCACCTCTCTCCTGAGTTCTGGACCAAGTATTTATGTAGATGTCCTGCTGGCACTTCAAATATAATATATACAAAGCTGAACATATCATCTCCCTTTTTAAAACTCCTATTCTCTTTTGTGATTAATTGCTTCCGCTATCTACCAAGTCACCTTGGAGTAATTTTCACTTCTCTCTCTCACCTGGGTCAGCCAATAAGTCACAAAGTCCTTTTTGTCCTCTTCTTCCTATTCACTCTGTCTTTATGCTAGCAAGCTCTGGATCATCTCTCAGCTACAATATGGTAGCAGCCTCCTACGTGGTTTCCTCGTTTATCATTTCTTCAGTCCATCTTCCAGCTGATGGCCAGAATGATCCTCCTCAAACATGTCACTTCACACTTCTCAGTGTGGGTGATCAACACCATTCATTCTTGAGCAACAAAGTAACTTCAGCTTTCTTTCATTGCCTCCCTGTCTCAACATGACTCCCAGCTACCTGGCCTACTAGCCGCCATTCCAGGACTCTTGCTTCTGAATGGGCTCTTTCTTCAGTATAGAATGCCTTTGTTCTTCTTTACATGTAGAAATCCTTCATATATTTCAAGCCCAGTTCAATTTTCATGTTCTCTTGGATGCATTTTCTGGTTGCTCTTCTGCCGAGGGCTTCCATACACAACTGCGCAGTTTGTGTACTATACAACTATGAGGAGAGCCATTCACAATGACTACAAGAGCCTCCTAGAGTTGTACAGTATACAACTTATAACAACGCCTGGTCATAAGTAATTATTTCCTTCTCTGCACTCCTCCAACATGGTTCTTTATTTTCATTACTTAAAAAACACTTCTATAATGCCTATTACATGCCAGGCACTGAATAAAGAACACAAACACAAAGGTGTGTTATCAGGTCTCAGTCCTGAGTGGCTTAAAGTTAGGGCATACAGACCTAATATGAGATGTATGCTACAAAAGATTTTTGCCTCTATTTTATCCTTATCTTATTCTTCTCCAATTTGGAGAACTTTCAGTACAAAGTTCTTAGGGGCTGAGATCATGTCTTATTTATCCCAGCCCATAATTAACACTTGGCTTTGCTCCATATAGGCTCAGATAATGGTTATTTGATTGTATCAGATGTGCCAGTTGTAACAAGAGCAACCATTTATTGGCCCTTTATGTGGAATGCTGCTAACCCCATGATGCTGGATAGGAAGTACACATGTAGAGCTGAGGCAGGGACTGGTATGTGTTCACTCTACCCCAGTTCCTATTCTTACTGGGCACTCAGCTAGACTACCTTTCCTAGCCCTCCTTGCAGTTAGATTTGCAGTTAGATATGGTCATATGACTGGATTCTGGCCAATAAAATGTGGGCAGAAAGTGATCTGTATCTAAGCCTGGTCTATAAAAACTTTCTGCTAATCTTCCACTCTTCCAATCTTTATCCTGCAGCTTAATGGAGAAGACTCTGAAGATCTAGAAGAGGTGGTACTACAAGAGGGAAAGAACTTGGGTCCCTGAGATACTATTTGGGGGATCATTGGGTAACCAAGAATACTTGTATTACACTATCTCATGAGGCAGCAATAAAATTTTATTATGTAAAACTTCTGGAAGTTGGAGACTGCTTGCTACAGTTGTCAGTTTAAACTTGCCTAATACAAATGCTAAGTTTAACGCAACTTTCCTAGATTGATCATGGCTACCTACTTTTCAAAGGAGCACCCAGTAAAGAATATTCTAAAATTCCATTTATTAACCTCATTTAAGTATGAGCTCTTTCAATTCCGTGATCAGAAATAATGGCTTGTTCAATCTTTTACTTTCGTAGTCTTCAAAATATATATGTGGTAATAATACCAAAGAACTGATCAACTTCTCCTAAAATATACATTAATAAGCCCCAAGAAAAACTCTTTGATGTAGAATACAAAAAAGCCTAGGAATTTTTGCCCCTGGTTAGGACAAGGCTAATCAGCTTGCTGTCTATAGAGGCTACATAGGATGGGTTGACTGAAGTTTAGGTCTGTGAATGCTGGGAAAGAAGTAATGAGGACTAAATTTTGACTTCCTTAATGTCTTTGAGCCAGTTTTGCACTTTCCACAACTCCATGATTTGTATTCATGAGATAACTTTATCACTTCCTGTTTTGATCTAAGCGAAGAACTCTGAGAAATGAGGCCACAAAACTGAAGAAGGCCCAGTGTGTCCTTTTTTCCTATCATTTACCCAACATACATTTACTGAGCATCTATTATGTTCACAACTGTGTGTGCGTGCGTGTGTGTGTTGTGTGTTTGGAGGGGCAGGGTTCAAATAAACAAAACAAACAGATCTATATCCAGGGAAATTTTTAGATTGTTGGGATTTGACAAGGCAAGCAGCTGTTTGAAAGACAGTAGAGTAGAAAGGCATTGACTTTGATGAGACAGACCCAAGTTCAAATTCTGGCTCCATCAATTACTGTGGTTTGAACTTGGCAACCTACTTAAGCACTTAAATTCAGTTTCCTCATCTGTAATTTTTGAGGATTGTTGAAAGAATTAGAGAATTTCCTAGCATAGTGTCTGGCAAATGGCAGATCCTTAGTAAGTGATAGCTCTTCTTGCATCTGACCAGTTGGATGTTTAAGAAATGGCAAATAACTGGCACAGACAAGACAAACTGGATGAGTGTGGAGGAGGGAAACCACACTGGGCTGGAATGGACAAAAGAAGTCATTCATTTTTCTTAATCAAGTCTTCTTTTTAGAACATTTCTCATTTCTAATCTAATATGGATGCCAAATCTAAATAACATGCATGCAGGCATCGCCAAGAAAGGTATAAATGGAGAGAAGAATTAATTGTTTCAGAAGAAAAGTTCCTGTATTGGATTAAAACATTCACAGCAGGCACTGCTGACTCATAATACACATTTGTGCGCATGCATGCACACACACACACACGTGTGTGTGTAATAGGCATGCTACATATGAGTGGAATAAGACATAAACATTGTTCATATGTTCAGGAACAAAGAGTTATAATATAACTTCTAAAATTATAGAGATCCAAAGTTAAAAGAGGATCTTTCAATCCAAACCATTCATTGTAAAATTGAAGGAACAAACTCAAGAGGTGAAATGACTTGTCTACGGCCACACAACTAGGAAATTGTTAAGCCAGAATCCTAAATCCACTGGACTTCTGGCCCAGTGCTCTTACCGCTAACTCCTTTCTAGTCAAGGCCTAAGGAGTTACTCCATAATGGCCTTGGAAGGAGCTTCCCAGAGGTCTTAGTTCCAGGGAATGAAGACTTCTCACTAAAGACTTCCCAGTATTATGAACCAAGGTCAGTCCTGAACTAAAGTTCTATTAGTGGACTCCATAAAATAGTTAAAAATATTAAAACAGCCCTCATTTATTAAACACTTGCTATGTGCCAGGCACTGTGCCAAATGCATTATATATATATATATATAAAAAATTTATTCAGTCAGTTATATTTTCATTTGTATGACAGGCATCTATGCCATGTGCTAGGATCCAATAATGAAAAGACATATTCTTGACCTCATGGAACCTCAAGCCTTCCCCATAACAGAAATTCTGTAAGGTTTATTTATTGCACCCATTTACAGGTGATGAAAAGGGCCTAGAGAATATCAATGGTGGCTACCATACATTGACCACCTACTCGACACCAAATACTTTCCCAAGCACTCTCTGAGTTAATCCACACAACAGTTCTATGACATAAGAAATGGGAACATAGGAAGCTTAAATTGTCTGCTTCAAGGTCACACAGGTAGTAAGCAGTAGAACAAGGATTGGAACCAAGGCTGTCTGGTACCAATGTCCATGATTTTAACCACTACATCACACTGACCAGTTGGATTCCTGCTATGCATGCTAAAAGATGGTGCATATGATGTCAAAACTCTGCTGGTGAGACCTAGGGTCCAAGAAGCATAAATTAATTTGCCTACAGACAAATTCTATATTTTCAGCAGTTACAGATAATATTTGTTTGAGTGATTATCAATCATATGTCAGAGCACTACTGTACTTGTACACACAATATCCAGGTAAAACACAAGTATAATACTGGTCCTAAGAAGATCCTCAATATAGTAAGCAAATGATAAGCAGTAGGAATAAGTAAGTAAGGTTAGAGAGAACCTAGAAATTATTAAGAAGTGGGGGCTGTTGGCAACAATAGTGCTGGATCTGAATTTGGGGAAACGTAGTTGGCATTTTTTCAAGGCTGGGTTTGCTATATTTAAATACAGAGATAACAAGTATCGATATGAACCTTCACATACCTGTCAGAAAAAGAGCGATTTCTGCAGAATTACATGTCAGCCATAAAACGTACTGCATACTATAATTACTCCGTCTGCTTAAGCCATCCTGTTGCAAGACATGGACACACTCCTTGAAAATAAAAACACAAACTTGAATGATTTTCAGTTTCACATAAATTCTATTAAAGAAGAATAAAACAGTGATATCACAAAATTTCTCCATTCTTCTCCACCATATGGGTTTCTTTGAGGTTTAGTAATATTATAAATAAAGCAGCTTCGAGATTAAATACAAAACAGTGTACAATTTAGAAACATTTTGGAGAAGCAAGTATCATATCCCAGTGTTGCCAGGCTTTCAACATAAGTAAGATAGAAAACAGAGCGAGAACTCTCATTTGTTCTATCAAGAAAGCATAAATATTGGCTCCGTACTAAGCCAACCTCTTGCAGCTGTACACCAGCTCTCAACTATTAAAAAGATTCTTAAATTCCCAAGGAAACAAAAATCAATTTCGGCCATATAAGTCTGTATATAAATCTGTTGCGTTTTATTCCAAATATTTTCTCATCAAGGAGTTTGGAACAAAATTTTTTTTGAAAGAGAAAGTCTCCAGTTCACCCATTACACCATTATAAATATTTGAATGACTTCCAGTAACTTTGCTTAGAAAATCTCAGTGTCTGTATAACATGCCAATGATAGCTCGGCAGCAATGTCAATACATGTCATTATTTGGCAAGACAATCATTCATAGCAACAGATTGGAATTCTGATTGCCATTTTCATAAATTATATTTCACTTTTGTCACAGCACACTGGTTGGTTACTCTTGCCCTCTTGGTCATTGGTCATTTCTGAGCTTATATTAAAATGATGGTCATTTCTGAGCTTATATTAAAAATCTATTTTATCTGTTCAAACTTATAACGAACTAAGTGATTACTGTTTTAATCCTGAGTCAATATGTGTAGTCAGGTCTTGAAAGAATTCCAATCACTGTAGCCCGCATTCATATTTTAGATGGATAATGCCATTGGGTTATTTTCCCTGGGGCTCATTTTATAGATTCTATTTGTAGGAATTAACGTTGCTAGTCTAGTGACTTCTCAGTTCAAACAAAGAAACGGATGTGATACTAATTTTCTGGGTGTTGTAAGAAACTGCACTGGCAAAGTGAACTATACATACTTGCTAAAGTTTGGAGAAATAGAGCAGAATGGAGATGTACTTCTCAAACTTCAGTGTGCATTAGAATCTCCTGGAGAGCTGGTTAAAACAGATTGCTAGGTCCCACAACCAGTGATTCTGATTCAGAAGTCTGTGTGGATCTCCAGACTTTGAGTTCTGACGAGTTCCCAGGTGATGCTGATGTTGCCAGTTCAAGGCCCATCTTTTGAGGAGCAGTGGAACAAAACAGAGTGGTCAATGGCAAAGGCTAAAACCTCACCTTTGCCATTTACAGGCTTGCTGATTTGGGGGTAATTTACTTAACCTATTTTTAAGACATTTTCCTCATCTGGTTTTGTAAGGATTAGGTAAATCTGTAAGGCATTTGACAGTGCTGGACAGATACTTGGTATGTGCCCAAGAAATGATAGCCATGGCTACTAGAAATGATGAAGTTTCCTTTTCTGGGGTCCAACTGGTTGACTATGCAGTTCTTCTGCTTTATTTCCTAATGTATTTGGCAAGTTACTTATTAAGTATGTCTAGATTAGGAGTTATCTGATTGGTGCGTTAGCAGCTATTCAGGATTTGATACTCAGGCGGGACCTAAAACACTTAAATATATTGATCCCTGGGCCTTCCAACCAAATACCATTCTGAAATTTTGGTTGTCTGTCCTTTGGATTATTTTTCATTTAAATTGCTTTATAGTCCACAGCTCCACAGTTATGCCTCCTTATGAATGATCTTTTAAAGAACAACATCAGTTTATTTTCAAAATCAAATTCAAGTCTTTGGAGATTAATATCCTTTCTTTCCATACTTTGCTATTAAGAGGTCTGGTGTTCTGCCAAGGCAACATATTAATACATTTAAGCTTGAGATTTTCATTGTCATGTGAACGCTGAAATTGGCTCTCAATTACACAAACCAGCCAATTCAGCAGGATATGTGTATTGGATTTACAACGAACATGTCTGTGAAAAAATTACTTTAAAATCTCTGATTTTGTGGTTTGCTTTTAATATGTTACAAAGGCATGATCCACCAGTCATAAGCATCTCAGCCAATTCAGGCTAAGTCAATTTTGAGAAATATATGATTTTATTTTAGTCAAATGCCAACAAATTAACTTGTCTTGCATTCAATCACTTATTCAGTTGTTCACTTAACACTAAGTCCTATTTCTGTGGTAGGTAATGGTCAAGATGCTGGAGAAAACACGTACCCCACCCTCCCAGAGTTTACAGTCTAGTGAGAAAGGTAAAAGCACAGTTATTAGAACCTTATTTTAACAGACTGAGAAATCTCCAGTCTTTACCAGTTAGCAAGCTGTAGAAAGTTTCAGCACACTCTTTGTTTATACCCAATTACTCATGAATCTGTTAACTATCAGAACCCAAAGCTTCAGACATACTGATATCTTCTAGAAGTAGAATACTTCCAGAGCTTCTAACCAAAGAACTTTACATTTCCTATGATTTTACTGAAGGTAATATTTATTTATTAAAATGAAGGTAGAGAAAGCAAATCAAGTCAGCTTTGTAGCTTGCCACTAGCTGTTACATAAATTCTCTACTAAAATGACATAACTGAAGACAAAGTATTAATCGATATATCAAATTTGATTCTTTGTGCTCTTCAAAATATGCAGAGACCTACATTCATATGACCTGTTATGGAATGAATGCTAAGTCCCCACCCCCAGGCCCCCTACACTTGACAAATTTGTATGTTTAAGGCCAAACCTCCAATGTGATGACTTTTGGAGATTGGGCTTTGGGGAGGTACTTAGATTAGATGAGGTCATAAGGGTGGGGACTTCTTGATGGGAATAATGTCCTTATAGGAAGAGACACTGGAGAGCTTACTCTCTCCCTCCCCCATGTGAAGACACAGCAAAAATGTGGTTGTTTGTGAACCAGGAAGCAGCTCTCACCAGAAACCAAATTGTCTACTACCTTGATTTTGGACTTCCCAGCCTCCAGAATTGTGAGAATGAATTTCTTTTTTTAAGACACCTAGTCTAGGGTATTTTGTTATGGCAACCTGAGCAGACTAATCATAACCTTAGAAAGATGATAAGAATTTGTACAAAACTGTGGAAATGCTTCAAACTTCTTTCTATTCCCAAGCAGGGCCCTCAGCCCTGGTCTCCTAGGCTGGCTTTACCATTGCCTGCACAGTTTGCTTTTTCTTGCCACTGGTATGCACTCTTCTTTGTGCTGTTTTCTTTACTCCAAATTCTCCACCTCTGACTCAGAGGCTCATATCTAAGAAATCTTGATTAGCCTTAGTCCTTTCCTAGATGATCTTTCATTACAAAGTTTGTTTCACCATACACTTTTTTGCACCTCTCTATTGTGTCCTTATGTTGGTTCAAGGATGTAGGTCTTATCTCAACTAGATCTTGAGCATCTCCAAGACAAGCCCAGGGCCTACACTTTTCAAATCTTCTGTTTCCTCCATTGGCCCTTATAGAGTGTTGTGCGAATAAAATGGGGATAAAACTTACTGAATGAAAATTGAACTACATGCTGAGAGCCAACAAATATTCTGAGGCAAATGAATCAAACAATGCAAGGAAGTACAATTAAACCCTGGCTTTAGGGCCTGAGGGTGGGAATGAGAGAGTTGTTCTGGATAAGTGAGTTTAATAGATGGCTGAGGATTTATCCTTTTAAACACTAAGAGTTTTAATTATCTTGGATGGAAACATTTCCAATATATTAATCTTCCCTGCCTTCTAAAATAGTGCATTATAAACATAATCCAGCTTGATGACTCAAGGTTGTCATTAAAAGTAGTATTATGCTATAACACTGAGAAGCTCTCAGGCCCTTCAGAGGTATGCAGAACTGTTTGTCCCTATTCTAAATGGCTGCAGATTTCTGTGTATGTGTGTGTATTTTTTAAAAATTCTTGTTTTGTTTTTTAGCTTTTCTGGGTCCTCCCTTGCTGCTGGACTGTCAGTCACACTGGCATCAGTGAGACTGACTGTGCCATTTCCACTACCTGCTCCTAATTTGCTGCTTCTCATCTGAAATGAGCTTGGAAATCAAATACTCAAGCTCACTGTGGCTGTTGTCATGATTATTATTGTTAAAGATGTGTGCAAATTGAGAGCAAAGGTCTCTGTGTGAAGGCTTGCCAGGGTCTCCATGGCTAAACTGTGCAAGAGACACACACATATGTTGTGAACTCCTAGTTCAGATGCTCTGAAGCCTCTTAAATTTAATTCCTTTTCTTAACTTTTCTGGTCTGAAAATAAAACTTTCTGGAAATGCATTTTTCAGATAAATTAGGAATTTAGTCATATATTCCACAAGTAACCACTGAGTGTTTACAAAGTGCAACATACATGCTAGGTGCTGAAGGATAGCCATCTATATATTTATGATGAACTTTATATGAAATGAACTTTTTAATGGGAGCAGATATAAGATACCCACATACACACACAAATAAGCTTACAATGTACACTATAGTAAGAATCATAACAAAAATACAAATAAAGTGTGTATAGGGACCAAAAAACTATTTCCTGCTGGAAAATCCAGAAGGACTTCATGGTAGAGGTAGTAGTTTTGACTGGGACTTGAAGGATGGGGGTCATATTCCAACCAGCAAGAAGTTAGAGAAGTAAGCAGAAACATAAACACTACAAAGGCCAGATGCTGGGATGGGCAGGGTGTATTTAGGGGACAATTAGTACATTTGGCTGTAGTTTATCTAAGGAGTAGGAGGAGATCATATTATAACATTATATTGGGGTCAGAGTATGGGTGGGCCTTGAATATCAGGCTAAAGAATTTGGACTTTATTTATTAGGTGATGGGGAGGAACTGAGGGTTTTTGAGCTTGGGGGTGACATGCTTAGAGCTGGGCTTTAGAAATCTTGGTAATGTTGGAATTTAGGAGTTAAAGGGAAACCAGGCTGGCAACGATTCCAAGGGTACAGGTGGGAGGCAATGTGGGCCTGAACTAGGATCTGGGCAGTGGGAATAGCAGAGAAGGAATGACTGTCAGAGATGCTGCAGAGGTAGAGTAAGAGGAATTGGCAGCTTAACTGTTGTCAGAAGCAATGGAGAAGGACATGTTGTGTATAACTCCAAGTGATGTTCTTTCCAGAACTCAAGAAGTCCAAAAGAACAGGTTAAAAAAAATGGTGATGAGCTTGACATGTGTGAGAATGAATTGTTGACAACTCTGCTGAAAAAAGCATGAATGTGAAACTGCCCTGAAAAACACTACAGGGATAACAAATACTCACAAAATGAGTGTTTATGTGGACTTAGCTGACAAAAAGGAGTTAAATGGTCTACATCTTATTTTTAGTCCCTTCTTGACACGACCATATTAAATATTGTTCAATCTTATTTTCAAATAGATTTCATGTACACCTTAAAAAAAAAACAACTCCCACTGGTTTTCCCTTGTCTTATCAAGATTATTCTTACTGCTGAGGCATTAATGCTATGCAAAGTTTGAGAATTATTGGGGTTGCTCATGAATTAGTAGCAGCTCTTATCTGAAATAAGACAGCCAGTAAGAAAACAGTGAGAAAACTTTCTCCAAACAGAAGATGGAACTTGACTTCAACCATCAGAAACAAAAGTGTTTTCATATTAGCAGGCAGCCCCCCAACAGAATAAGAACAAATAGGGAAGCTAGGATACTAACTTGGATTTTATAGAATGGAAGAGAATTTTGACATGTAAACAAGAGGGAAAAGTGCGTTCTAGGCAAAGGGAACTGTGTATATAAACCTGGCACGAAAGAATGATATGGTACGGTCAGGGGATGGCAAGAAGCCATTTGACTGGAACTTGTGTAGAGAGTGTATGGATGAGAGGCCACACAATCAGGGAACTAGATAGAGTTGTAGGCTGAGAGACCGGTCATGTGCAACACTAAATAAAGTTTGCATTTTATTAGCAGTAGGAGATGCACTGGGTAGGCAGAACAATCAGATATATTCAGGTCAACTGTGGCGGATCTATGGAGGATGACTTGAGAATTGAGGAAAAGAGGCAGAGATGAGGATGCTACTGAGGTACTGCTGAAAGCAACTGAGAATCCAAGTAAATGAGGTTATGAACTAAGCTAGTGCATAGCCTGTAACAGATACTCAGTGTGTGCTACTTGACAGGCTGTTCAGGTTGACAATAACTTTTGGCCCAACAGAACTGGATGAGCCTTCTCTTGGATTAAAGTCAGCTTTAGCAGTAGGTTGCTGGGCTAGATGCCCTGAAGGGTGAAGGGTACTAGAAGATTAATGCTATAGCCAGAAGTCAAGATTTATCTTTGGCTTGGGGCACGTGTTAATACAAGAAGACACAGGGAAGCAAAATATCACCAGATTCTGGTGGATCTTCTTCCATGTAGCATACAGAGCACCCTGAGGCATTATCATTCTGGACAGGAACATGTCATGTCCAATGTAGCTTCTAAAAAGTTCAATGGGAAACTGCACTAGATCTCCATTGAAGATACTCTATTTCTTTTTAAATACAGTAAATATGTACCACTCTATAGGACTGCTCTGTCCATCATGGTAGGCACTAGGCATGTGTGTTTATTAAGCATTTGAAATGTAACTAGTTCAAATTCAGATTTTCTGGGAGTATAAAATACACACCAGATTTCAAGGACTCAGTGTGAGAAAAATAATGTAAAATATCTCATGAATACTTTTTGTATTGGTTATATGTTGATAATATTTTAGATTTATTAGATTAAATAAAATGTATTAAAATACATTTACCTTTTGAAATAAGGCTACTAGAAAATTTTAAATAGTTTTATGTAGCTAATATTATCATTCTGCTGAACAAAACTACTATAGAAAGTTCAGTGTTATTTTCTATTGCAAAAATAAAATAGTTCTATCTCCTCTGATTTTTCTGAATTTTTCCCTTGTAGGGAAGCTGTCAACATGTGCACTAGGATGAAATTCAAAATGTATAAAACAAGTTAATGCTTTCTTGTCTACTGTCCAGAATTGTTTATCTGCCTTTCAATCTTTCCATGAAGATTAGTGCACCTGTAGCCTGTTTTAATGGTCATGGTATTCTGTGTAGTTTACATATTAGAAAAATTATTTAAATAAAAATTTGAAAGGGTTCATTATTTGGGGTCATTAAAAGGCAAGAAAGACAAGGAGGGGAAGAGGTCCCATATTAATAACTTTCATATCAGGGCAAGCTGCAGTCTGACATGTTTCAATAGACTGAACCTTTCTAAAGAGGAGGTTATTGCAAAATATTCCTCTCTTGCAAAGAGGTTGGAGCCAATATCTCTATTAGAACATCAAACAACAATTGCAAATTCTCAAACCAGAGTTCTTGAGAGGTCATTTTGCTTTCACATTGGTGAACAGCAAGTAACTATTCAGAAAGGGCATTCCTGGATTCAACTGCAGGGCTTTCAGTTTTTTTTCCTTGTGGGCTAGTGGAAATTGTAACATTTGATCATAATACTGAAATTTTAGCTTAATTTTCCCTAAGTTTGCTGAACCTTCCTTCTTCACACCAACAACTCCCTATGATTCTATAAATTTGGTGTGTGTTAGCATTTAACAGAATGTGAAATAACCTCAAGGATTCTCCACCAAATGGAACTGATTATACAATGAAAATAAACTTAAGGAAGGATCTGAGACATCATGTAAAGTATTTTACCATGTTTTGCAAGGCTCTTTGCATTTAGGAAGCAAGCAAGTTTGTTTTTAAATAAAAGTGGCCTCTTTTTCTAAAAAAGCAAAACCTTATTCACTGTCTTTGAAGTATAAGTGAAATTTTGTTTTTCAAAAGTTAAATGATAATTATGCAATCCAAAGGGCAGAATGAGAATCTGAGGCGTGTCTGCCATATGGAGGGTCTGCTGTGCTTCAAAGCAGTTGGGAGTGGTGTTAACTATGTACATAGTCAGTCTGATGGTACTTGGTAGACAGTGAACCTTTTGGACAGAACAGACAGTTCTTAAATACCTGTCATGGGCATTATATAGCAGAGCAAGATGGAACTGAAAGATTCTTATAAGACTTTAATATTGATATAATGAAAATGACTTCATCTGTGCAATTAGTGTACAAGCTGTTCTCACTCAGCTAATAGCTCCAGAAGGAGAAATTTATTTTGACTTTGATTTGTCCTGTTTTTCCTGTGTACTGAATGTTGCAACCTTATGCCGACTAAAATCTCTTGGCCTAACAATTACAGCCAGCATTGAAAAAAATCTTCCCTCAAATTACTACTGCAAATAAAATTAGGGAAAAATAAATTAAACTCAGCTCTCCCATGTTACCTCCCCTTCTTCACCTCACAAGTTCTGTGGTCAAAATGTTTCAGCACATCTTCATCTATAAAATCAAACTGTATTTCTATTTAATAAATTAATTTTACAGAGTTTTGTTTTGCTACCACTTTCATTGCTTTACTGCCCTGTTTGGGTAGTATATGCCATACATTTAAAAATAACTAAATTCTTTTACTTAAAGTAAAGAAACTCTAAGAGATCACTTTTTTTTTTCCCCATTCAGTTTCAACAGTCTAAAGGGAGAAGTTTGAAGAGAGGCATGCACTTCTAGAGATGTATGGCTATTATGAGGCCAGTGTATATGAGAAATGCTTTGTGACTTGATAGCTCACACAGAAGAAAATTTTCAAATATTAACATGTTATGTCCCAGAAAAATCAGAAAATATATTTGTGGCTTAACTTTGACTCAACAGTGAGCCTAAATAAACAGTCTCATTGCTCTTTTCATCAAAATCTGAAAAGAAATGTTCAAAGCCCTTTCAAACTTACCATTCTTCCAGGCCTCATCTAATTTGCTAGCGATAAACCCTAGGAGTCTGGGGACTGTCAGCAAAGTGGCTTAAGTGGTGCCAATTTCTTTTAGGACTTAACAGATCCAGATTTATTATTTCAGAGTGAAAAATGGATGTAGAATAAGGGCAGTAAGCTGGGAAATGCTCCCTTTAAAAGTAGTAACAATAAGTCACATGCTGTGGCTTATCAGGTGGCATTCTTACTCTACACCATATTCCACTTTAATTTGGGGAGAATATATTACCAAAAAATTATTTTCACTTAAAAAGGTGTTTCCATTTAATTCCACATCTGATTTATAAAAAAATGGAAAAAAAGATTTTTTTTTCTCATAGTGCTTGAATGATATATGTAGTTCCACTCTTGTCATGTCACTCTACTTTTCAAAAGGGCAAACATGATAGTAGGGATAACAGAAGAACAGCTGTAGAAATGATGGAAGAAGCCCAAATGCCCATTCCACTATGTACTAATACAGCTATTAGCTTTGGACTGAACTTAATTTATCCTAAATCAGATCCTCTAATTTAGGAGATTATTTCACTCAAGGCTTTTTTTTTTTTTTTTTTTTTTTAGCACTTAGCCTGGTAGCCTGGAAGTAACAGAGTCACTGTGCCAATACTAGCCATTTCTTGGTACTTTCCAGTCTTTAGGCCATAAATTAGAGCTAGACCAGAGCCAGGCTAAATTATTCTGGCAGATGAGGCATATGAAGCATTTCCTCTGAGGAAAATTCAGGTTACTGGATTAGATCACCATTTGATGGGAATACAACTGGTTAGAAATTCCACTCAAGGAGTAATCAGTAGATTAAGTTAACCAGAGGCACCTACATTTTATGTAGGTCCTCTCTTAGGATCTTTTATTTTTTTCCTAAACATTTTGGAAATGATATGGATGAATGTTAACCATATCAAGTTGAGTATAGAAAAAGTATTTCAGAGGAGAGAACTGATAATGTTCTTGGCATATTAGAAAAATGGTTAGAATTAAAAGGGAAAACCTCACTGAGGACAATGTTGGGAAGAAACAGGAAAAAAAATTCATTCATTTAAAAAATTTCTTGAATGCTTATTATGTGCCAGGTTCTGCTCTAGGTGCTAGCTGAATTTCCAGGAACTCATGTTCTAGTTTAAGGGTTTTCGACAAGGGACTAATTTCCAAAATATACAAACAGCTCATACAGCTTAATATCAAAAAAATAAAAAACCCAAGCAAAAAATGGGTAAATAGACATTTCTCCAAATAAGACACCCAGACAGCCAAAAGGCACATGAAAAGATGCTCAGTATTGCTAATTATTAGAGAAATGCAAATCAAAACTACAGTGAGGTATCACCTCACACCAGTCAGAATGGCCACCATTAAAAAGTCTACAAATAATAA
Organism: Camelus bactrianus; assembly: GCF_048773025.1. NCBI lineage: Eukaryota > Metazoa > Chordata > Mammalia > Artiodactyla > Camelidae > Camelus > Camelus bactrianus. The sequence goes on along the minus strand of NC_133550.1, from coordinate 34,241,541 downwards.
ATGCTGGAGAGGGTGTGGAGAAAAAGGAACCCTCCTACACTGTAAGTGGGAATGTAAATTGGTGCAACCACTATGTAGGACAGTATGGAGGTTCCTTAAAAAACTAAAAATAGACTCACCATATGACCCAGCAATCCCACTCCTGGGTATAAACCCAGAGAAAATTATAATTTGAAAAGACACATGCACCCCAATGTTCTTAGCACTATTCACAATAGCCAAGACATAGAAGTAACCTAAGTGTCTATCAATAGATGGACACTTTATTCAGATGACTGGATAAAGATGTGATACACACACACACACACACACACACACACACACACACACACACACACACACACACACACACACACAATGGAATATTACGCATCCATAAAAAAGAATGAAATAATGCCATTTGCAGCAACATGGATACACCTAAGGATGATCATATTGAATGAAGTAAATCAGACAAATATCATATGATATCACTTATATGTAGAATATAAAAAAAAAGTTATAAATTCTATTTACAAGCCAAAAACAGACTCACAGACATAGAAAATAAACTATGGTTACCAAAGGGGAAAGGGCGGGGAGGGATAAATTAGGGGCTGGGAATTAACAGACACACATTACTATATATAAAATGGATAAACAACAAGGACTTACTGTATAGCACAGGGAATTGTATTCAATTTCTTTTAATAACATATGATGGAAAAGAATCTAAAAAGACAAAAATATATATGTATAACTGAATTGCTTTGCTGTACATTTGAAACTAACATTGTAAATCAACTACACTTCAATAATTAAAAAAAAAATTTTAAGGGTCTAAGGTTGATGCACTAAACTTCCACTTATGGTCATGGTAGAACAACAGGGACCACATGTACCCTTCCCTCCTTAAACAACTGAAAAATTGGTCAAAATCTATGGAAGAAAGGGGGAAAAAAGCCCAAGACAAACCTGATGAATGCTTCAGCTTACTGTATGGGGAGTTCCCAGACCACTGCACAGGGAAGGGGACCTAAGCAGTTTTGATGATCTTCCTAAGTTGAGGGACAGAGTTCAGAGTTCAGGAATACCAAGGTAGCTAGAGTTCATGGGCACAGTACTGGAGAGAAGAAAGCTGCAAGGAGAGAGTGCTCCAGGTATCCACAGAGGGTCCCCCTGAGTCTTTAGTTGAATAATAATTGGTACATGGATTTGAGGAAACTACCAAGACTGGAGAAGAAACTACTGGAAAAGAGTCAGTAGATCAATCCTTGGAGCATGCACAGGACTGGTAATAGTTTATCTTTCCACTAATTAGAATAGAAAGACTTCTAAACACACAAGGAACTGAAGGAGACTTCAAAAGCATACTGCCTCAACAGAAAGGTCAGATTGGCCCTAAAGGCTGTTCTGCACCCACCAAATAAAGCTTAAGAGCAAGACTTGAAAACATCAAACTGTTTCCAAGTAATTTAACTGCATCCTATTGCAAAGTCCAAAAGTATTTAAAGGATTACAAACATATCCAGTAACCCCCAAAAGTTAAATTTACAATGTCTGACATTAAATTAAAAATTACCAGGTATGCAAAGAAGCAGGAATATAAGCTCTAATATGAGAAGAAATCAATAGAAACAGACTCAGAAATTACACAGATGATGGGATTAGTTGACAAAGACATTAAAACAGTTACTATAAATATATCCCATATGTTCAAGGAGTTACAGGAAAGCATGAGTATGACAAGGAGAGAAATGGAAGATACCTAAAAAGACCCAAGTCAAACTTCTACAGTTGAAAAGTGAACTGGATGGGGCACAGATTAACAGCAGATTAGACATGGTAAGAAGAAAAGATCAACGAACTTGAAGAATGCAGTAGAAACTACCCAAAATAAAGCACAAAGACTGTAAGACTGGAGACCATGAATAGACCATCAGTGAACAGTGGGACAACAGCAGCCTAACATGTGTACTTAAGAGATCCAGAAGGTAAGGAATGGCAAGTGAAAACAGATAAAATATTTAAAAGAAACAATGGCTGAGGCAGGGACGGTGTAGCTCAGTGGTAGAGTGCATGCTTAGCATGCACGAGGTCCTGGGTTCAACCCCAAGTACCTCCTCTAAAAGTAAATAAAGAAATAAACCTAATTACCTCCCCTCACCAAAACAAAACAAACAAAAAAGAAACAATGGCTGAAAATTTCCATGTTTGATAAATTTGAAGTATGGCTTGAAAAAGATCCAGGGGCTCTCTCTCTCTTTTTTTTTTAAAATCATCATCATTACAAAATACCACTTCAGTAGTCCATGTAGAACGCTTCTCCATCTTCTCCACCTAACACACACTTTAAGACCCAGCTCAAATTCCAGTCTCCAAAAAAAAATTCTCAGTCTTATGCAAGTGGTTTCTTCCTCTCCTGACGCTGATCCCTTTTTGACTGTCAGTTGTTTGACAACTAATCATGCAATGACTGACAGGAGTTTTTGCAGAGTTGTTTCTATTCATAGCCTTTTAATTTTATTCAGCTATTTACACGTTTATGTCTTTCTTCCATTCAAGCTCTAGATTCTGTCTCTTCCCCCTTCAGAACATAGCTCCTCCAATTCTCCTCTTTTCCTGTTCAGGTATCTACTATCCCTGAAAAAATAAAAGGCTTGATGTCTAAAACCTTCCCATGTCCCTTCTGCCCTTCTTGACTCCTAGCTGTTGTTTTATCATTTCCTCTTCTCAACCAAGCATCTGAAAAGAGTCTTCTATTTTTCTCACATTCCATTTACACCTCAACCCACTGCTTTATGGCTTCATCCTCATCATTCCTCTAAAATTGTTCTCATCAAGGTTACCAAGTTACCTATTTACTACCAAATCCAATAGTTTTTTAGCTTTAATCTTTGTTTATTCAACAAAATATTATGTATCTGTGTACCTGCAGCTGGAAATAAGATGGTAGGAAGTACAGATGCCCTCCCACAGCTCAAGTCTGTCAGGAAAGTTAAACAATGAAGTAAAGGGGTGTGGTAAGTGCTACCTGGCATTTTTTTTTTTTTTTCCTCATTCTTAGGCTGGTAGGCCTAGTTTTTTTTTTTTTTTTTTTTAACATTTTTTATTGATTTATAATCATTTTACAATGTTGTGTCAAATTCCAGTGTTCAGCACAATTTTTCAGTTGTTCATGGACATATATACCTGGCATTTGTTGATGGTGGCTGTTCCCTCTCACTTGAACAGCTCTTTGATATTGACTTCTGTGATGCCATCCTTCCTGGGTCCTCTTCTCCTAGTTCTGACTAGGTCTTAATAGCCTTTGTACTGGGCTGCTCTTCCTCCACCTGTCCCATGAGTTAGGTGTTTTCCCTCTGGTTCCTTCCTTGGCCTTCTTCCAAATCTGCATCTCAGCTTTCCTTCATGATCACATCCATATCCTGGTTTCATCTATCCACTATAGGCTGATAGTACCAAAACTATATCTTCAGCCCAGATTTTTCTCCTAGGTACCAGACTTGCTCTATCTCCTGGACAGCTTCACTTGGATGTCCACAAGTGGTCCAAGATAAGTCTCAAAGGGAATTATTATTTACTCTAAATTTATTTTCTTTTGCACTCCTTAATTTAGTAAATGGTAACTAGTCATCATGATCTTAAACCTTGGCATCATCCTTGATTTCTCTGTCCTTTAAATCTCACATCTAGTTGGTCACCAAGTCATACTGATTTACTTTTAGGCATTTCTCAAATGGGTCTTCTCTCTCTCCCTGTAGCTAGTGCCTTAATTCAACCATCGTATTATTTATCTTTTGGATCAGTCATACCTCCCTGCTTCTAGTCTTGGTTTCTTTCAGTGAGGTCCATGCAGCAAAAAGTGACCTTTCTAAAGTAGAATTCAATTTTGCCACTTGTTGGCAAGCCTCTGTGACCAACAAAAATGGATAATCTGCTCATATATGACATCAAGTGATTAACTGGAGCTGGCTGTCATGAGCTAGGTGTTATTAGGCTCACCAAATTATAAGGTCAGATAATAGTAACAATCCATTATTTGATGGAAATGATATATTTGGGATCAAGTCTGAGCAAGTGCAGAGGGCACATGTAAATTACATGGACAAGTAGCCTAGATTTCCATATTATTTACCTGTCTTGCACTGATGCGTCTCTTTCAAGCTACTCCTGTGATCTACAGGGCAGCCTCTATGGTCAGTTGTATCAGTATTTATTTTTATAATAATGCTATGTAATAAACCAAAAAAAATCTTTATGAGACTCTACAATGAGCATTTATTATTCAGGCCAGCTGGGAATTGGCTAGGCAGATTTTCTGATATTGGCTGGGCTTGCTCACATCTTGAGATTGACTGCTATGTGACTAAAACAACTTAGCTCTGCTCCACACACCTCTCATTCTCCGTCAGACTATCTCAGTCATGTTCTTAAGTCAGTAGGGAAGGTACAAGAGGAGGCAAGACCAATCACCCAAGTATTTTTTAAGCCTCTGCTTGGACTACGTTTACTAACATTCTGTTGACCCAAAGGAAAAATCAAATGGCTAAGTTCAGAGGCCAAAGGTGAGGCAGAATGCTCCACCCAGATTGGAAAGGCAAGGCAAAATTTTATGGCAAAGGGCATGGAGACAGGGAAAAGTGAAGGAATAAGGTTATTTCTGCCATTTTAACATACCAGATGACAAAGGAGAAAAAGTGGGCCTTGTTCATAGATGGGCCAGCTTGATATGTTGCTATGAGCCAAAAATGGCTTGCTTCCACATTACAGCCTCTCATAGATGGCCATAAGGGTTAGTGTTGAGGTAAAAATCTTCCTGATGGACAGAGCTTCAAGCAGTGCACTCGGTCATCCCTGCTGATGGAGAAAGATGTGGCCTGAGTTAAGAATAAACAGTGTTTTGGTTATGGAGAAGTGTGTAGATTTTTGTATCATGGAATGTCAGTAAGAAAGCACTCACCTGAGGAGGCAAAGTAGTCAGGATGATTCCTTCAGATTTCAGCCAGCCTTGCTCTTGACCAACCAGGCTTACACAACAAACCCCTAAGTGAAGAATCACGGTGGCAGAGATGGAGGCTATGCATGGGCCCAACAGCTTGGGCTTTCTCTGAGGCTGATCTAGTTAGGTCACTGTTGAATATATGATCTGTCAGCAGTAGAGACCAGTGAGTTTATAACACTCCTTCAAGAGATAAATTAGACACTTAGTAGCAAGTTGTTTGCATTAATTTCCTTCAACCTTGAAGGAGGAAGCAATTCTTTCCTATTGCAATTAATTTCTATTCTTAATAGGGCTTGCCCTCCCTTCCAGCAGTACCTCTGACATCATTACTAATTGACAGTCTACAGAATACCTATTACAGCATAGTATCCTGCATTACATTACCTCAGATCAAGAAACCATTTTGTAGTAAATGAAGAGCAACATGAATTATGGGATACATGATCCTACCATATGCAGCATTATCCAGAAGCAGTCAATCTAACAGAACAATGAGAAGGACTATTACAGGGTCCACTTAGATACCAGCTCAGAGATAACAGCCTGCAGGGTTGGGGTACTGTTCTCCAGGATGCACTGTACCAAAGGCCAGCATGTGATTCCATGTCCCTAACTGCTAGAATTCATGGATCTAGATGCCAAGAAGATAGAAACAAGACTGGTTCTTCTTACCACCATTCTCAATGACCTGCAGAATTGTGCTACCCATCCCAACCACCTTAGGCTTTGCTGAATTCCTAGACAGAAAAGGAAAAAGCTAGCATATTTCTATCCATAAGCACAGTAAGATTTCCACAGAACTGAAGCTACTGCTGCCAACTGGTCCTGTTGTGCTGCTCGTGTCTGTGGGACAACAGGCACACACACACACACACACACACACACAAAGGAGTTAATGTGTTGGTTAACATGAGTTAGGATTATAACTACAAAATGAAACGAGGATGTGTCTGGAACTCAGGTGATTCATTGGGGGTGATTCTTGATGCTTCTAGGTGTGAATAGTAGACCACAAACAGACAAATGTGATAATCACAGCCTAAAATGGGCAAACCAACCAAGGCCCTATATCTCTGAAGGGATGAAGGTCTGGGTCACTCTACCAGGCAACCAAACTAAACCTGCTAAATTTCTGGCAGAGAGCAAGGAAAGTCTCAAATGGGTTATGGAGGAAGGAGATGATAAATATGAGTTTTAGTCTTGGGTTCAGCTGTACCAACAGGAACTATAGCTTGTCTCACTAATTCTCCTGTGTATTGTCCATAAACTGTGGCTGGCCATCATCTGGAAGACTTGGTGATGGAGTGGACATAACATGGGACTCAAGCAATTCTGAATAGACAAGAGGTGGATAACAGCAAACACCTCTTTTGCCCCACACCACATCCCCTTGTCAACTTCTGCTGTCAGCTACAGCTGCACCGGACAGTTCTGAGCTCAAATTTGTACTTTTTTGATGAGTGAAATCCCACCACAAGTGTGGGCCATGCATCTTTTTGCTTTCTGTTCCAAGTTCTTTTCAACATTGGGCGAGCCTCTTTTTTTCACAAAAAGCATGGCCTAGAAGTGCAGGGGTAGTTAGAGCTTCTTGGAGATTAACTCTCAACTAATGGGATATAGAAATTGGTTAAAATTATCCCATCTGTATTAGGTGGACAATTTGGGGAGGCATTTTGTAAGCCTCTCAGGTCTTAGAGCACTCAAGCCCAAAATGGTAACCTTGATAATCTACCTTTGTATGGATTTTCTCCCTCTTGCTCTCTGTTCTCTCACTTCTGCTTCCTGAGATCACCTCACAAATGACATACCTACACCCAGGTCCTTTTCTCAGGGTTTACTTTCAGGTGGCCTAAACAAAGATAAGCACCACTAATCAAATGCATTTATGTCTTTCCATGTAAGTATTTTAGAGATTTTCTAGGCTGTGTGCAAATAATTCCTCATAAAGAATTACTTGCAAGGTATGATGAGTACAGCATTTTAAACTTGTACAAATTAATTTTTTTTCTGCATAAGCAATTTAAAAGAGTTGATGACAATAATGCTTGCTCACTCCGAACCACAGTGAAACTACTTTCAATTCAATTTTTAACTGATGATAAATAGGAGTATCTGATTTTGATGGTATGTGAACTGATGGTCAAGCTGTGAAAAGCTCAATATGCTAATAAATACTACCAGTAAGTTCCAGATTCACAATAAGTATGAAAAAACTTTCAAGTTGTCACAGAAAATTTCAATCCAGTATTACTTTCTGCCAGAAATCTCTTATGATACAAATGTACATGTTTTCAAGCTAAAATATTCACAAAAATTGAGTACCTTCACTTAGTCAAATTTGCTTTTTTTGCATTAAGTCTATTTCTGATCACTAAACTCACACTGACTTCATTTTAGATGCTCATTGCATCCCTGAAATACTCCATCTTTTAGTATTTGTAACACTAATTGCACTTCATTTAGGCTATTCTGTTTTTCAGTTCAGGGCTCTTTTTTTGGTAACAAGACATACTTCCTGGTTATTATAAATGCTTTATTTATTTATTTTTTTAACACTTGGTGGTTGATATGTAGCCATTTGATGTTTTTATGACTATGAGTTCAGGCTCTATTATAGAATGTAAATGTGAACCAACACATGTATATGTAATTGCTATCAAAATTAAGCTTAGTCACTAAAAGAAGATTCACTATCTGAACTTTCTTCTGTATTTTTTTCACCTTCACCATCAGGCACTGGGGCATCTGGCCTCCTGAAAGAGAAGGAAAAAAATCTTAACAGTTTTTCCAGTTGAAAAAAAAGCACTTACTAACTGTAAATTAGGTTCATCCTAGAATATTGCTGCTAATAAATCTGCCAAGTCTGTGTCCTTAACTGAGTCTCCCACTCTCCACCACAGCATGCTTCTCGTTGGCTTCTTCAGCACCACGGGGATTAAGTGTTATTCCTGTACAAGCCACGGCACTATTTTCTCTTGCCAGTCCTTACACAGTGTGCTTCTTCAGCACTTTCTGCTTCTTATTACCATGGAGACCCAACTACAGACAGAGATGAGATCTTGAGAGGGTTGGCATGACCAGTGCTAAATCCTTGCAGCTTCCAAGTGTCTATGAGGTACAGAGAAAGGAAAGCTAGAGATGGAAAGAAAAAGAAAAACTTCATGTTTAAGAAAGCTGCAGGGAGCAATTTAAAAACAGAAGAGAGTTCAAGAATGGCTGTTAAGAAGTACAGGCAATATGGAAATTTTGTGGGGAGAATGCCTGGTCAAAGAAGGTTCTTAATGTCTGTTGAATGCTTTCGCTTATGTGTTTTATCGTCAGAGAAAGAATTTAAGAAGAATGAATTGATAATGATTTGAAGATTCTCTAGGCACAAGAAGATATGGTAATAGTTAAATTTCAACTATGCGTAGATGTGCTATAATAAACAAATGAAATTTTAATGGTGTCATTAAAACAGTCAACTAGATAGGTCCATAGTGTTTGTCAGTAAATCATTTAATTAACATGGCATAACTGTCACTCAGCCTCTATTCACTTTTACCAAAAAAGTAAATTAAGCAAATAAAGTATACTTTGGGGGAAACTAAGAGGGAAAGGAAGAATAATATATCTGGCTCTGTTTTAATAATTAAAAGCTCTGAGACTTATTTCTCCCTGATAAGGAAGTCACATGTACTTAGTATAATAAAACTTTAAAGCTAGGTACAGCATTTCTAAGTTTTGACTGATACTCCATCTGCCTAAAATATTAATACAGGACAACAGTCTTCATCATTCTCCACAAAAGCAAGAATTCTGGAAGTAGTGGGCATAAATATTGGGCACATTGTCCTCAGTATACTTCCTTCAGCGATATAGTTAATTTCTTACTGTTCTCACTTTGATAAAAAGGAAAAAATTACTTGAGGGAATTATTTGAGTACTACATCAAAATTATATTAGTATCTATGGCAACTCAAACAAATAAAACAATATACACAACTCCCCTAACATAAATGCTACTTAAGAAAAGGGTAACAGCAGCTTAGGGAGTGAAAAGGGAGTGAAATTATAAAATTAGTTTATGTGTGTAACCACTTTTTAATATATGTGATGTTACATAGCATAGTGGTTAACAACTCAGACTTTGGAGCCAGACTTCTTGGGTTCAAATCTTAGCTTTGTTGCTTCCCTGTGAGCAACTTTGGGGAAGATTTTTAACCACTGTGTATCCAACTGACTGATTGGATTGTTGTGATGATTAAGATGAATTACCAAATGTAAATTATATTGAGTAATATGTGGCACATAGTATTTTAGATCAATGTTATCTATTATTATTATTGTTCTCATTGTTATCATGCACCTAATATTTGCCAGGAACTGTGTTAGGTGCTGGAGGTACGGAGATGAATAACAAGTAGTTCCTGCTCTGAAGAAGCTGATAATTAAGTGGGGGAGACAGAAATGCAAACAAATTACTGTTATACAGTGTGATACACACAAATAGAGTTGTACAAAATTATGCTTGTTTCAAGAGAAAAGGTAATTTACTCTACTCGGGTTGGTCAGTGAAGAGGTGGAGACACTGTGAAGGGTGTTGGGATATGAGTAGGAATTTTCTAGAGATAGAAAAGGCAGGGATTAACTGGGGATGAGAGTGTTCAGAGTAAAGGAAAAAATGGGAATGGTGCAGCACACTGCATTTGGGACCTGTAAGTCATTTACTAGTTACGGTATAAAGTAACTGGGGTACAACAGTAGATAAGATTATGCCATTTGACAAGGGCAAAAGGTGGGAGGCAGGGAGAAGTTAAATGAAATGTAAGCTTTCACTGAAATTACACAACTAAGCTTAGGAACCTTAAGTAGTCTTTTTCTTTTTCTTTTTTTGTAATTAATGTACAATATTATATAAGTTATAGAAGTATAAAACAGAAATTCACAATTTTCAGTTACACTCCATGTATAGTTATTATAAAATATTTGCTATATTCCCTGTGTAGTACAATATATCCTTGTAGCTTATTTTATACATAATAGTTTGTGTCTCTTAATCACCTACCTCTATAGTGCCCCTCCCCACTTCTCTCTCCCTAATGGTAACCATTAATTTGTTCTCTATATCTGTGAGTCTGTTTCTTGTTATATTCACCAGTTTGCTGTATTTTTTAGATTCCGCGTATAAGTGATATCCTACAGTATTTGTCATTCTCTGACTTATTTCACTCAGCATAATACCCTGCAAGTCCACCCATGTTGCTGCAAATGGCAAAATTTCATTCTTTCTTATGGCTTAGTAGTAATCTACTGTATATATACCACATCTTCTTTAGCCATTCATCTGTTGATGGACACTTAAGCAGTCATTTATTTTTTAATTGAGATATAATTCCTATACCATAAAATTCACCACTTTAAAGTGTAAAAATTAGTGTATTTTTTTATCACTAATTCCAGAACATTTTCACTACTCCAAAAAGAAACCCTGAATCCATTAGCAGACACTTTACATTTATTTTCACCCTTATCCACTGACAATCATGAATCATTTTTATGTCAATGGATTTGCCTATTCAGGACATTTCATATAGATGAGATCATAGGATATTCAGCCTTTGTGTCTGACTTCTTTCATCTAGCATAATGTTTTCAAGGTTCATTCATGTTGTAGCATTTATCAGTATTTCATTACTTTTTTTGGCTAAATACTATTCCATTGCATGGATATATCACATTTTGCTTGTCCATTCATCAGATGATGAACATTTAGATTATTTCTACTTTTTGGCTGTAATGAATAATGCTGCTATGAACAACTGTATACAAGTTTTTGTGTGAATGTATGTTTTTAATAGTCTTGAGTATAAACCTAAGAGTGGAACTGCTGGGTTATATGGTAACTCATGTGTAACGTTTTGAGAAACTGTCAAACTGCTTTTCCACAGTGGATGTACCATTTTACATTCCCACCAGCAGAATATGAGCGTTATAATTTCTCCATATCCTTGTCAACATTTGTTATTCTGTCCTCATTCATTTTTTTCATTCTTTTATTGAGGTATGATAGACATAAAACTTACCATCTTAGCTATTTTTAAATGCACAGTTCAGTAGTGTTTACACACACATTGTTGTGAATCATCACCATCAATCTCCAGAACTTTTCATCTTACAAAACTGAAACTCTATACCAATTAACAAAATATCCCTTCTCTCTTCAGCCACCGACAACCACTCTTCTACTTCTTGTCTCTATGAATTTGACTACTCTAACCACCTTAAATAAGTGAAATCAAGCAATATTTGTCTTTTTTGTGACTAGCTTATTTCATTTACTATAATGTCTTCAAGGTTCATCCATGTTGTAGCATGTATCAGAATCTCCTTCCAATTTAAGGATGAATAATACTCCACTGAACACACATACTACATGTTGTTCATCTATTCACCTGTGGATGGGCACTTGAGCTGTTTCCACCTTTGGACTATTGTGAATAATGCTGCTATGAACATAGGTATACAAATATCTGTTTAAGTGCCCACTTTTACTTCTTTTAGGTATATATCCAGAAATGGAATTGCTGGATCATATGGTAATTCTATGTCAAATTTTTTGATGAACTGCCATACTGTTTTCCATAGCCGCTACATCATTTTACATTACCACTCACAATGCACAAGGGTTCCAATTTGCTCATATTCTCACCAATACTATTTTTTGTTTTCCTCATTCATCTTAAATTTAAAGCTACTATGAATTGGAATTACTATGAAAACAAAAGAAAAGCTGTATACTAATTCCTTTTGGATATAAAAAAAGAGAAAAACTTTAAGAAATCATGAGAATCAAATGAGGTAATATATATGAAAGCATTTTATAAGTTAAAAAAGCTTTACAAATATTAATTAAAATAATAAAAATCACAATAACACCTTCATTTCCAGACTGGATATTCACGTTCTTAGTGGGAACAGAAATTTGGTTTTTTATGTTATGATCAGAATTGTTCTTACTTGATCCTATATATACGATGAAACTTTTAAGTTTTTTCCATGGAAAGAAATTTTCCATGGAAAGAAATTTCATGGAAAAGGTAGCTACTTTAAACTACTAGTCTAAATTTTAACTTCTCAAAATTCAAAGAAAACACACTTCACCACTAAAATCTGGAAATGAAAACTCCGTAATACTCAGTATTTTAAAAATACAAGTGAATCACTAAAAAAAGAGTATATCATTAAGATGCATAAAAAGACAAAGTAATAAGTATATTCATGATTTATCATGTGTATTTTTTAAAAATCTCAATCTCTATTGGTTATAATAAAAACTCTAGCTTGGTAGGTACATTTTAGTAAGTATACTTATATAATTTGTGGCATCAAGATTATCAATAAAAATCTTAGTAAAAGCAAAATTTTTTGAAGTTTAACTTTAAGCTATTTACTAAGCCTAATTTCTTTAAAAATAAGTATTTTCAAAGGTGTTACTATGTTGGCCTCAACTAAAACTGAGCCAATCCTCGGCCAGTCCCCTCTGACTGAGGCCTCCCCTCTACCCTTTCCACCCAATTCCCCCTTCCCCATCCCTCTTCTCTGGCCAGGTCCCAGGTCCATTCTTAAACCTGCCCGTGGATCATTTAAAAAAGCCTTTGTTTATGGTGTAGCACCCAAGCAAAACATGCTCCACAAATCCAACTTGTATATTTGGCAGCTTAAACTTGACATTATTGTAAAACAAAAAACCAAAAAAACCCCAACAACAACAACAAGGCCAAAATTTAGAAAGGAAAGTAGAAAAAAGGTCTAACCACATACAGGTAAGTACTTTTTAGCATACCAGATGCTGTGTGCATATGTTATTTCTGACACCCTCTCCCATTTATGTGAACTAAATTAGGCTGTCAACTACAATCCCTGCTGCCCTCATCCTTTCCTTATACTCTTCTTTGTTTCAATCACACAACCCAGGCCTAAGAGGTCACAAGAATCTCTTCTCCTGGAAAGAGATCAATTCAAGGGAGTGCACATAACTCAGGCAGGGACAATGAGAATGCTTTCCTAGAAATGAGCTATGGATTATGGAAAAGGGGCTTTCTTTATATTCAGCTGGCAAAACTGCAATATTAAAGCCATAGAAAATATAAAGCAAACAGTAATGGCTAATTCCTTGTTTTCAAGGAGGAAGCTCATCAGCAGTAGGAGAGAAGTGAATTATTACACCAAGGAGTAAAGGTGAAATGAGGGTGAGAGAGAATGCCAGCCAGCCAGCACTGATAATGCTCAGCCCTTGATTTTGTCCTACTGAGACTTCTTGGTATGTGAGTCAATAACTTCCCTTTTTTCTTAAGATAGTTTGAGTTAGTTTCTGTGATCCTTGAACATGAAATCAGTCCTAAAATACAAATATCATTAACTTGTTTTCATTAAAGAGATATTTATATTTAAAACCATTAAGACACTATAAATATTCTTTGGAAAAACATTTATGTAGATAGATAGTTTAAAGATATTTTTCATTAAAACACTTTTAGTAAAAATATTGCTGAGTATAAGGGTTGTGGAAAGAGGGTGCAGTAGTTATTCAAATCATTTTTCAATATCAACTACAGGACACATAAAGTTATAATGTCACATGATACCTGTCAATTAGTGTTGTTCTCAGAGCCTCATGCAATGGCAATAAGTGGTCTTTTTTTTTTTTTTAATTGAAGTATAGTCAGTTTACAATGTTGTGTCAATTTCTGATGTAGAGCATAATGCTTCAGTCATACATGAACATGCATATATTCATTTTCATATTCTTTTTCACCACAAGTTACTTCAAGATATTGGATATAGTTCTCTGTGCTATATAGTATGAAACTTGTTGTTTATCTATTTTATATATATTAGTTAGTATCTGTGGTCTTAAGGAAAGAGCAAAACACTAAACTCCTAAACTGAGACTGCACTGACTATATAAAGACATCTGGGGTAGTTAAAAAAAAAAAAGACAATTCTGACTTTGATATTATAGTAGCTAGTAAGAGTTATTTCAGCAGTACATTTACTCAAACTATACATCCTTTGGTCTTTTCTATTCTTAACACCCCACCAAGACAGGTACACCCTGTCCTCTGTTGTGGTAGGGAGATTCCTGTAGCCAGAGAAACAATGTAATGCCTAATATTATAAAGAAAAAGAAAGTCAGTCATACTAGGTTAAGATGGATTTCCATTGTTTATCTTGGGGTTCTTTACTTCCCAGCAGATCCCCTCTCTTGCTTGCTAGACACTGGCAGACCATAACTGCTTTTTCACACCACCTCTTTGATATTTGTATTATCTCTTACCCTTGTGACCAAGGTCCTCAATAGTGGACCAATCAAAATTTTTGGACATTGTTTTTTCCTGTCCTATACTTTCCAGCCAGTCTGCCAGCCAGTGGTCGAGGGCTGGTAATTATGCTGAAAAGAATCCCAGTTCAGCAAAAACTAAAAAAATGGAACAAGTAAAAAATCTATTTTTGGAATTATCCAGTTGGGGAACTGAGATCAATTCTACCCTCAACCAGTCAAAACCCAATCTTTAATCCATTATGTTGTTTTGTAGCAGGAGACAGATAAAGATCATTGGCAGATAAAGAGTTCCCCTAGAGGGCGGGAAAATGTGCTGGACATGCCTTGAACATAATTAAATAAAGTTTTCTTGCTTTCCAGTATCCTTTTAGTTAACACTAATAAATCCTCTCTTGTCTCAGTGAAAAGTAGGCTGAGGTGGTTACTTTTATTTCTGGCAGCCATAATCATGGTCATTCCACAATCTGAGAGGAGGGTACAAATGTCTTTTGAATAGATATCTCTAGGACAAATGCCAACTCAGCTGGTTCTGTTTAAAGTCTGCAAAGTAACTTGCTTTCTTTAGGCAAATCAGTATGCTACAAACTGTACCCTTCCACTAATAGTAAGAGTATGACTAGTTAAATTTCAATTTCAGAAGTCTGTTCTTTACTACAAAGTTTAAAATGCAGACTTTTTAGTTTAGGAAAACAAAAAGTACAACTCAAAAGGATAATTACTCTGTGTATGTTAAATATGTCTTTGTTGAAAACACAATGGTATACAGGCAACTATGGGACTATAAACAAGTTGTGATCCAAAAGCCTGGTATATCCAATTGTTTAGAACTTGCTACATATTCCTCCATTTAAAAACTCATAAATCACAACTAACATTTATTGAACATTTAATGCTTCTCCAGAGCTGTGCTATGTGCTCATATCATTCCCTTACTTAGTTTGAACAACTCTATAAAGGGTGAACTCTTCTATTTCCCATTTACTGATGAGGAAACTGATGCACAAAGAGATTAGGTAATTAGTCCAGGATCATATAGCTAGAAAGTGGCAGGGTAAAATCTGGACCCTAGCAAGCAGACCATTTCTAAAGTCTGCCTTAACCAACCTGAATTTCATCTCTTGCTGGACAGGTCCAGAAGCTAGTCTATTTGTCTAAGAGTAGTAAAAGTAGTAATTATAAGGTAGTATTAGTAACCTTAGTTATGGAACATAAATGTAAGCATAGAATAGGATAGGGAGATACTTTTTTCTCCCCAGAAAATCCAGACAGTGATTGAAAGAATTTATAAGGCATGATTTACCTGTTCTATATTTCTGAACACAAAACTAACAGATTAACCTTAAAATTTTGCATTTTCTTTCCCCTTAAACTCTTTTGAGTATGATGGTGACAAAGGCACTCTTTCACGTATCTTTTTATTTTAGTGACTTTTTTTTTTTTTACTAAATTTTACAAGCTAAACAGAATTAATTCTTGGTTATATAAACATTGTTATTTTTAAAAATTTGGATTTTCAAAAATATTAAATAATCTCAGAAGTAGCAAACACTATTTATTTGATAATTATCAGGAATTTTCTTCAGTTTTATAGACTTTCTAAAATTCAGTGGCAGTCATTTTTCTAGGAAAATGGCCAGGCTCTCTTATCATGTAAACTGTTTGTTTAAAATTACATACTCTTAGCTTCCAAACTGTTATATACACAAGCCAATTGAATAACCATGTATTTTCTGCTCAGTATTTCTATACTAACTTCAGTTTTGCTCTTTGTTCAGTGCAAACAGATCTAGACTATTTCTTCTTACCGTTATATGAGTCTGTCTTACTACCTAAGGCTAATTTTAAAAAGTGTATGTTTATACTTTAAAAGAAAAAAGACCAATCTTTACTGAAATTTCTTGGCTGAGGCTTAATATGTACCTAAATAAAAGTACACTCTTTCCTTAGGCAGCACATTTTCTTCTCCATCATCTCAGACTTTTCTCTCAAAGTAAGGCTCTTTAACTTTTATGTAAACATGATTTCCCAAGGGCCAGAATTCCTCTTTAGCAAGGTGGTTGATTCCACTTATCATATCTGGCTAAATGTAGTTGGAGCTGGTTTTCTAGTGGTAGTGGTGACAGGTTATGGTGAGTCACCCCTACTCTAACCAACACCCCTTGTGACCGATGGCATGTACTTATGAGGTAATGGGTCAGAATTCAGGCTCCAGGCTGTGGTTGAGAAGCAGCTTTTTCTGTAAGACAACGTAACTGTTACTGGAATTCTACCCTAAAATTTGGCACTATCTTGCATCTGAATGTTTCTTAACATTTATAGACAATGGCGTGCCCTCAAACTTGCTAAGTGAGATACATCAAGGAAGTACTGGGAGTGCTGGGGGTTCTCCCTGTGGTAGTCATCATGTACTTCTTAAGGTGGTGATACCCAAATGGACTCTTGAAGAATATATAATTAGCCGAGCGAATAAGATTGGAGAAGAAAGTTCAATGAGGAGGGAAACAAACATTCAAAGACATGAAAAGAAAATAGGAAAATGAAACATTTGGAGAACGGCAAGCAGTTTTGTTGCAGCTGCAGGACATAGCGATGTATGGACAAGTGGCAAGAGATGAAGAAAGCTAGAGTCCTGAGCATGTATTTGCAATTCTAAGATGTTAGACTGTATGTTAAAGGCAGTGGAGAGCCACATAAAGATTTGTGTGTATGAACTGATCCACTAAGTTTCTAGTGACAGATTGAAAGAGAATAGGAAAACAAATCAAGAACTATTACAATAATTAGGTGAGAAATGATAAGGGCTTGAACTGAACAGCAATGGCATGGAGGTATTTGCTCAGATTTGAGAGATATTAAAAATGAGAAAATCACAGTGACTGACACGGTAAGGGAGGGGTAGGGAGAGGAACAGAATCAAGGGTGACTTTCAAGTTGCTAGTATAGGGTGGCTGGTTGAAGTAAAGGATTATGAAATAGGTTTAGGCTGGGCAGGGGATAAAATGAAACCAGTAGGGAGTAAAGGGATTGGATATCCAGCATATGCTGATGCTTATAAGGCTGCTAGTTTTCCATTTATTACATTTTCTCTGGAGAGAAAAATCATCAATTTTAAAGGTCATTTTAGCTCTCTGTTATTAAAGAAGGTCTACCATGTATTTCCAGAAGCAAAAAAGAGGTCATGGTCAAAGTTAAATATATTTACAACATATATTCCAAAGAGTACCAAAATGGATTGGACCCATATGTTCAATTCACATTAAAGTGTATGTCACAATCCATCTGCTTTTAAAGTGTGTCAGAAACAATTTCCAGAACAAATGCCAAATATCCTGGAGATGCTTTAGTTCAAACTACCAATCCATACCATTGTATTTGAACTCTTTGCTACCGGATATACCAAATGGAAGTAGATGCTGGAAATCTGTTCTTGCAGACTTTTAAAAAATTCTTAAATTTCGTATTTTGAAAGATAAAATATGAGAAAAAATTGCATATATGAGAAAAAATGCATAATTTTCTTGAAGGGCTGAGAGCCAAGAAAAATTCCAAAGCATACTGCTAGTACAGTATGAATGCCTGGATAGCTAACACAGCTAAATATACTGGGGTGAACTAAAACCCCAAACGGGAAAGACCCTTTCCAAGTGTCTAGATACTTGCAAAATAAACTAATTCTGAATAATCCATTAAGATATATTTTATCCAGGATGGGCCATGTAGCCAGGTTTGCCTAGACAGAATAAATTACTGTCAAACTTCTGAGCCACAAAATTTCAGCATTTCGCAAAAATTTTTTATAAAACTCACACAAAACCGTATCTAGTTTCATAATAAACATTAAAGTGGATCTAGAGTTAACCTATGTATTTCCCCATCTGGTTCAACTTAGATCATGGTAGAGTAAATTTCCTATACGCTTAAAGGAAGGAAGGTGGGAGAGAGGCAGGGAGGGAGGGAGGAAAGGAAGGAAGGAAGGAAAAAAGGAGCATGAAAATAAAAACAACAGTGCTTCTTTGGACACTACTGCTGAGGAACAAAACGGTCATCAAATTCCATCTATTTTGGATATATAGATTCATCACTAATTTATTGAAACTACTCCTAAAATGTTTTAAGGCTGGTTTTAGTAGCATAGTATGGATTTTTAATTTTTGAAAAATAGCAGACACTATTTATGACGGTTGTTTCCTCAATCATAAAACTCTGCATAGGAAAAACATATAGAGCTTGAAATATTTTTATTATGACTAATAAATTCAACTTCTTGGCAGTATTATCATTATACTAGAAAAATTACTTACTCAAGAAGATCTGGGTCTAGTCCTTCTGATATCATTTTGTTTCTTATTGCCATCACCGGAACACCCTAGGCAAAGAACACAAGATGATAATTCAATTATTAAAAATATCTCCCTCATAAAAACAAAGAGACCAATGGAACAGAACTGAGAGTCCAGAAATAAACCCAAGCAACTAATATTTGACAAAGGAGCCAAGAATACTTAATGGAGAAAACAGTCTCTTCAATAAATGGTGCTGGGAAAATTAGACAGTCATATGTAAAAGAATAAAGCTTATCTTATACCACTCATAAAAATTAACTTGAAATGGATTAAGGACTTAAACGTAAGACCTGGAACTATGAAACTCCTAAAAGGAAACACAGAAAGCAAACTCCTGGACATAGGTCTGGTAATGATTTTATGGAAATCATACCTAAAGCACAAGCAATAAAATAAAAAATAAACAGGTGAGACAAAATAAAAAATAAACAGGTGAGACTACATCAAACTAAAAGCTGTACAGCAAAAGAAATCATCAACAAAGTGAAAAGAAAATCTATAAAATGGGAAAAAATATTTGCAAATCATACTGATAAGAGGTTAATATCTAAAATATAGAAAGAACTCATACAACTCAAGAGTAAAATACCCCAAATAATCTGATTAAAAGATGGGCTAAGAACCTGAATAGACATTTTTCCAAAGAAGATATACAGATGGCCAACAGGTACATGAAAAGATGCTCAGCATCACTAGTCATTAGGGAATGCAAAATAAAACCACAATGAGATGTCACCTCGATCCTGTTACAATAGCCATGATGAAAAAGACAAGAGATAAAAAAGTTAGTGTGGATGTGGAGAAAAGGAAACCTTTGTGCACCGTTTGTGAGACTGTAAATTGGTGCAGCCACTGTGGAAAACAGTATGGAGTTTCCTCAAAAAATTAAAACTAGAAATACCATATGATCCAGCAATTCCACTTCTGGGAATATATCCAAATAACCCCAAAACACTAACTCCCCATGTTCATAGCAGCATTATTTACAATAACTAAGACATGAAAACAACCTAAGTGCCCACTGATGGATGAACGAATGAAGTATAGTGTACATATACACAATGGAATATTATTCAGCCATTAAAAAACAGGGAAGTCCTAGCATTTGAGACAACATGGGTGGATCTTGAAGGCATTATGCTAGGTAAAATAAGACAGACAAAGAAAGACAAATACTGTATGATCTCACTTATATGTGGAATCTAAAAACAAAAAAAAAAAACAAATTCATAAAAAAAGAGCTCAGACTTATGGTTACTAGAGGTAGAAAGCAGGGGAAGGAGGAATTAGAGGAAGATTGTCAAAAGGTCCAAACTTGCAGTTATAAGATAAATATGTACTAGGGATGTAATGTACAACATGATGACTACAGTTAACACTGCTGTATGATATATGGAAAAGTTAAGAGAATAGATCCTAAGAGTTCTCATTACAAGGTAATTTTTTTTTCTTTTCTTTTTACTGTATCTATATGAGATGACGGATGTTAACTAAACCTATTGTGGTAATAATTTCACAACATACGTAAATCAAACTCTTAAGCTGTACACCTTAAAATTTATACAGTGATGTATGTCAATTATTTCTTAAACTGGAGAAAAATTTTAAAAATAGAAGCTGGAAAAAAGCCTCCTTTTAGATGTCTCATTATTTAAAATAGCTCTTATTTTGCTTTTATATTAGTATTTGCATAGTACCTGAAAAATCTATTAGGGTATATATTTTAACTGATTTAATGGAATCACTGCTGTCCAAAATTACATAGGGCCAAATTAAATCATCTGTGTTTATCCATTACTAATTCTGCAGGAAAGAAGCCAGATATCATATTCTCACTCTTCCTATATCACCGGAAGAAAGAAAACATTGATAAGTCAAATGATTAGGGCCTTGGCTGGGAGAGTACCATAGATACTTAACAATATGAATAAATGTCTTTTCAAATAAAGATTTCAGAGCTTTCTACTCTAAAGTATAGCTATGTTAATGTTCTTTTCATAAGCAAGTGGTCCAATTTCATTTGGATACATTATGCCCAAAGGTCAAATAGAATTCAAGAACTCTTTTGGGATTATATTATACATCTTCTCTATACCAATACAAATACCGTGTAATAATTCTAGAAGCGTGTAAGTCAGAAAAACATTGAGAACATGTGAATTTCAAAGTTCAAGGTAAGAATATCAAAACAGTAAGAGGAGGATATGTCAGCAATAAGTACAAATTTACTTGAAAAGAGGACTGATTTGATGTGTAAACAAAACATTTATTGAAAGCTCACTTATGAAGCTCTAAGGGGAGAAGATACAATCAAGTCTCTTGTCAACTCTTTCTCTTCACATCACCCCCAAAGATGAAGAAAAACTAATCCCATGTGCTAGATTTGAGGACCTTGATTACACCGCCTTCAAAAGTAAGTGAGGTCTCAGTGCTTTAAAAGGTACACATGGTTGGTACCCTCTCCCTTATAGCTCTTCATTCCATGTGGTGAAAAGGGGTAAGCTGAGCCAGTGTTTACATGGGAAAAAGCTCAGTCACCTCTCTATGATGTTGCATACTCTTCTCTTTCGCCTTCCCATGTCACTAGCCAGTTGTGACATTCAATTTTGAACTTAAGATATGGAAGAGGCCCCTTGGGAGCTCTCCCTCAAAATGTTGATTTTCTCTTACATTTCACCTGATAAATATGTACTGAGCATATGTAAAAATATGAGAGTCAAATGGATTATAAATTTAATATTCAGTCTTAAAAATTAATTACCATGTATCTCTTACAGAAATGTTATAGATCTTCCCAAATTAAGTTCAGATTATTATTAACTATAATCTTCATTTCTAAATCAGAAAATGTATCAAAAATTTAATCCTTACTTAAAAAAAAGTCCAGAAAAAACAGTTGTAGAAAGTCGTAAGATGCCTTCAACAATCATAATCTCTTATTTTGGCTATAGAGGAGAACAAGTCCAAGTTCTCTACAGCTTGCTAGGTTAAAGAAGGCTGGAAAGGCAAAAGCTTTCTTTCAAATCCGCAGGTTACCAGGAAGACTCTCCTGAAAGAGGCAAGGCTGTCATTAACAGGCCTATTTATACATGCATCTTCATAACCGTTATGCTTTATATTATAAATTAGTAAAATATAACCTATTAAGACTCCAGTAACAATAAACACTTAAATGCATCCCAAATACTAGACTGATGAAAGTAAATTGCACCATCACAGAATTCTCCTCAAAACCATACTCTTGAAAGTAATACTGTTTCATGGGGCAATCATTAAGGTATTCTGAAAAGTGAACTATAGTAAGTTAGGAAGATAAAGAAGGTGGAAGAAAAAACTCTGGACCTTTTGGTAGTTCATGCAGTTTAAGGATAAATGAAAGATGGGGGAAAAAGCAGTTACTTGCTTAGGAGTATCCAATGTGAACAGATTCTTACATCTGGAAAAAAGTAAGCACAAGATTAAAACTTGCACCACTTGAAAATTATCTGGAAGTAAGACTTGAGATAAAGATTTTAAAATAAGATATACTTAATAATTGCTTTGTAATAAAAATATTTAATTTTAATAGTAGAAGAGGAAGCTGACTATTTGAACTACAAGGCTGGAAATTTTTACTTGATAATCATTAAGTGCCACTCAACTGTTCAGAATAACAAGGAAAGTTAGGAGTTTGAAACATTTCATTAAAAAAAAAAAACACTGAAGTACTATGGAGAAATGGGAAAAAGAGCAAAGTTAAGGTCATACTTCTTTAAAAAGACCTCTCAGTTTTTATTAACTATGGTTTGATGGTATAAGGTCTTTCTACAAACTCAACTATGTGATTTATTTATTATAGTCTAGCATAATCCACAGGATATCATTGGAAAGGTTATATAAATAAGTCATAAAGCCGAGAAAACAGAAGGGAGAAGAAATGAGGATTAAAAAAATGCTTCCTAAAATACAGCAAAGTGAGTATGTATGGGGTTGGAACAAGAGAAAGCAGTGTGCGGGAAAGGAGAACTGAAGAACAGGGAAGTTAGTGAAATTAGACAAGCTTCTTATTTTAATAATTAGTTTCATGGAATTGGTTATGGTATAATAATGGAAACCTGAATCTATAAGCTCCATATTTTATTCTTAGTTTCCCGAAGCTGGTTACATCACAAAAATACAGATATTACCAAAATTTGGTGAGTCTTTACTCATTGCTGTATATGAATACAGATAAAGGAAAATACATATAATTTATATCTTACCCTATTAAAGACTTCACTATTATCATCACCTTATTACAAATCTCATAAAGCTTGATACAAAAATAATTTGGCCTGCATTCCAAAGGATATATTCGAAAGGGATTTGCTATGTTTCCAGTGATGATGCTTAGAAAATTTGTTGTTTTGCTGTATTCTTCCTTAGAGGTTAAGGAACAGTCTGGTTTGCTGAACATCAAAAAGAAGTGTCTAATTTCTGATCTCCAAGAAACAAAGCTACTGGTGGTCTAAGGAGGACATAAGAGATCTCAAAATTAAGTTTACTGAACTGTGGGATTATTTTTGGCACATGTTAATGGCATTTTGTCCAACATAAGTAATGAAGAAGAGAGCAGGCAGCCATAAGTCTCATGTTCCAAAAAATCATGTCTGTATTTGCGTCACTGGAGAAAGTGTGTAGAGAAGCCAAACTAATGAAATTATGATGACAACACTAATAAGTTAAATACTAGTTTCTTATATCACAAAAACCGTTGGAGGCTTATAGGTCTGCCATATTTAAATTATCTGTTACTGTGTTAATGAAATCAAGATAAAATTCCTTCATAAATCATGCTAAAATTCTAAAGTTTTAGATTAGAAAGAGGGAAAACCCTCTTACTCAATCTAATAGAAATAAATTACTTTCCTTTATAGAAATAATAAAAATGCCTCTTATATTTTTAAATTTTTCTCTCATTTTATGAGCTTGAATCACAATTCAGTTATGAAAATCGGAAAATATTAAGGATTTTTCCCTACCTAGATTAACAATAAAGAAAAGCTCTATTGAGCTGATAGGTGGATAGTAACTTTTTTTATTTAAAAGAAGAGGGAATGAGTAGGAGTTGAGAAAATGCTATGAGTTGTAAAAAAGCAGCCAGTACTCCAGTCAGGCTCTGTTTACTTAAATTTTAACTTACGTGAAATAAACTCAATTATTTCTTTGCCTTCTGATTTTTGACAGCACTATTTTTAAAATTCCTACAGTGCATTTTATGAAATATATTAGTAGGGTGTTATATCTTGAACAAAATTTTGAGGTGAAATAGTCTATATAATAGATAATAAATGTTTACTGAACAAATTATAACACAAAAACAATCACATGCTCAACGATCTCTTTCTGAAAGCTTCCATGAAAGGATACAAAATTAATTTAAATCTCTTAATCACTATAAAATGAACATGACTATTTTTTTTTAAAAGGGAAGCTTTATTTCTCATGACTTGTACAGATTTAGAAAACACCAGACTCTGACATTAACTCTGACACTGTTGCCACCAAGGGTCACCAAGGGTTGTTAATTTGAATCTAAATAAAAAGAATCTAAAATCAAAAAGAAGCTCACAGATCCTATGGAGCTAACAGTAAGTTATTCCTTTTTCAACGATTATCTTAAGAGATCCTTATCCCAGTGAGAAAGTATTTCTCACTCGACTGCCCATCAGATATCTTTAAAGATGTAGGAACAAATCACATGGTAAAATGGACAAAAATAACACCAGCCATGACCAGGGCCCAGGCAGTTACTATTACTTTATTCATAAAATAAATACATGTTAGCTGTTCCATTTGTGTCTTTAAAAATGGGAACTAAAGTTAACCTAAATGACTATCAAGAAAAACCCTTAGAGAAATTATTTCAAAAAGTGAGGAATCTATTGCTATGAGACAACTCAAAATATAGCTGAATCAACCTTCCCATGTGGTTTATTTTTTCCCTGGAAATTCTTGTAACATAATAAATATTAGGTGTAATGTCCAAAAAAGTGTATGGTGTTTTCTTTGTAGCACCTCAAGCATTTCTTGATTTTACAGTAATTTGGTGCTGTGGCAGATCCATTTTATTCCCTTCATTATAATGCAAAAATAATATCTAAAATTTAAAGTCTTGTTTTGATAGGTTAATTAATGCTAGAACTTCACTATAAATACATCAGCTACATGATAGCCCTGCTATACCTCATTTCATTCAAATGACATTTGTTCTCTGAAATATGCATTAATTAGAATATTCCAAATTTAATTATACTTCTATTTTCTAGGAAAACTTTAAAAGAATTTCTATAGCAAATCATTTTGGAATTTGCTACTTAAATTAAAAGTATAATAAATTTAGATGGACTCCTGTTCAGTTTTTGAAAACATATTACATATGTGTCTATTAAAGAGGATTTAAAGAAATATCTGCAAATATGGTAATAAAACTTATAAAGAATAGAATTCTCAGTAATTATAAAGATGATACTACTGATTGAAACCACAGAAAATTCACTTTTGAAGTTATTTCCCAATAGCAGTAATGTGTTTAAACCGATGTGTTATGAGTCTTTCATTCAGTGCCCTTAGGGATCCATAGGAACCCATTCAAAGAGAGATAACCAGGATCAGACATTCCATGTGGCCAGAGAACCACAATGAAGGGCACTGAATCTGGTATCAATGGGTTATCAGTACGTGGTCTAACCAATTTCCTGAATAAAAGTCACTTGTGAATTTGGGTTAGGAAAAGAACAAGAAAAGTTAGGATGCTGTCTTATATTATGAAAAGCTTTGGTAAGATATACTTTACATCTGGAGATTTAAAAAAACTGCACTATTAAGATAAATACAAAAGATGTAAATATCTTAAGATAGAAGAACAGATCATTTTCATTCATTTTTCCCAATAAAATTCATGATTTTGAAATCTACTTTATTTCCTCTTAAAACATACAGTTTTCTGGACTTTTGAATGATGGCCATTCTGACTGGTATGAGGTGATACCTAATCATAGTTTTTATTTGCATTTCTCTGATAATTAGTGATATTGAGCATTTTTTCATATGCCTATTGATCATTTGTATTTCTTCCTTGGAGAATTGCTTGTTTAGGTCTTCTGCTCTTTTTTGGACTGGGTTGTTTTTTCTTATTATATTGTATGAGCTGCTTATACATTCTGGAGATCAAGCCTTTTGTCGGTTTCATCATTTGCAAAAATTTTCTCCCATTCCATAGGTTGTCGTTTTGTTTTACTGATGGTTTTCTTTGCTGTGGGTGTAGAAGCTTATAAGTTTAATTAGGTCCCATTTGTTCATTCTTGCTTTTGTTTCTATTGCTTGGGTAGACTGCACTAGGAGAACATTTTTAAGAAATGCTGGAGAGGCTGTGGAGTAAAGGGAACCCTCCTACACTGCTGGTGGGAATGCAGTTTGGTGCAGCCACTGCGGAAAACAGTATGGAGATTCCTCAAAAGACTAGAAATAGACTTACCATATGACCCAGGAATCCTGCTCCTGGGCATATATCCAGAAGGAACCCTACTTCAAAAAGACATCTGCACCCCAATGTTCATAGCAGCACTATTTACAATAGCCAAGGCATGGAAACAGCCTAAATGTTCATCGACAGATGACTGGATAAAGAAGTGGTATATTTATACAATGGAATACTATTCAGCCATAAAAACCGACAACATAATGCCATTTGCAGCAACATGGATGCTCCTGGAGAATGTCATTCTAAGTGAAGTAAGCCAGAAAGAGAAAGCAAAATACCATATGAGATTGCTCATATGTGGAATCTAAAAAACAAAAACAAAAACAAAAAAAAACAAAGCATAAATACAAAACAGAAATAGACTCATAGACATAGAATACAAACTTGTGGTTGCCAAGGGGGCAGGGGGTGGGAAGGGAGAGATGGGATTTCAGAATTGTAGAATAGATAAACAAGATTATACTGTATAGCACAGGGAAATAAACACAAGATCTTATGGTAGCTCACAGAAAAAAAATGTGACAATGAATATATATATGTTCATGTATAGCTGAAAAATTGTGCTCTATACTGGAATTTGATATAATATTGTAAAATGATTATAAATCAATAAAAAATGTTAAAAAAAAAAAGATGTGGTATATTTATACAATGGAATACTATCCAGCCATAAAAAACAACATAATGCCATTTGCAGCAACATGGATGCCCCTGGAGAATGTCATTCTAAGTGAAGTAAGCCAGAAAGAGATAGAAAAATACCACGAGGTCACCCATATGTGGAATCTAAAAAAAAAAAACAAAAAAACCCCCCCAAAAAAACCCATAAATACAAAACAGAAACAGACTCATAGATACAGAATACAAACATCTGG
The DNA here is from genome assembly GCF_048773025.1 of Camelus bactrianus. NCBI lineage: Eukaryota > Metazoa > Chordata > Mammalia > Artiodactyla > Camelidae > Camelus > Camelus bactrianus. The sequence goes on along the minus strand of NC_133550.1, from coordinate 34,214,513 downwards.
TTGCCAAGGGGGCGGGGGGTGGGAAGGGACAGACTGGGAATTCGAAATCTGTAGATACTGACAGGCATATATAGAATAGATAAGATTATACAGTATAGCACAGGGGAACGTATACAAGATCTTGTGGCAGCTCACGGTGAAAAAGTATGAGACAATGAATATATATATGTTCATGTATAACTGAAAAATTGTGTTCTACACTGGAAATTGACACAACATTGTAAACTGACTATAATCTAATAAAATAAAATAAAATAAATAGTTACGGTTAAATAACTAATTCCTATAAACAAAGTATTCAAATCAATACTTTCATGGCAATTGAATCCCACACAATGATAGCTATAATAAAAAAATATGCAAGTATTAAAATATATAGAGCTGTATGATTATGGCAAAAGTGGTATTAGGGAAGAATATATGAATAATAGATAAGAATCAAGGAAAGTGCTGCACCCCAATGCTCATAGCAGCACAATTTACAATAGCCAAGACATGGAAACAGCCTAAATGTCCATCAACAGATGACTGGATAAAGAAGAAGTGGTATATTTATACAATGGAATACTATTCAGCCATAAAAACTGACAACATAATGCCATTTGCAGCAACATGAATGTTCCTGGAGAATGTCATTCCAAGTGAAGTAAGCCAGAAAGAGAAAGAAAAATACCATATGAGATTGCTCATATGTGGAATCTAAAAACAAACAAACAAATAAAAACAAACAAAGCATAAATACAAAACAGAAATAGACTCATAGACATAGAATACAAACTTGTGGTTGCCAAGGGGGCGGGGGGTGGGAAGGTATAGACTGGGATTTCAAAATTGTAGAATAGATAAACAAGATTATACTGTTATAGCACAGGGAAATATACACAAGATCTTATGGTAGCTCACAGAGAAAAAAATGTGACAATGAATATATATATGTTCATGTATACTGAAAAATTGTGCTCTACACTGGAATTTGACATAACATTGTAAAATGATTATAGATCAATAAAAAATGTTAAAAAATATTACCAAATGGATAATGACAATCATATAACTTGTAGTTTCTGCCCACTATATGTTTTCCCCTCAAGAGTTCTAAGGAAAACAAATCAGGGAAATAAATACATCAGGAAAAGCTAGAAATTTAAAACCTGAATTTAGCAATATTACTGTTTACTGCTCTCTAACACAAATATATAAGAAAAATAAAATAGCAAGGAATAAACATAAGGGCAAGCACATTATTTAAAAACAATACTTATCAATCTTAAATGTGTGCATAGAATTACTGGTTCTGTGCTCCCTAACAATTGACTTCAAGGCAACTTGGGAAGGATTCAAAAGTCAGCCAAAATATTAAGAAATCATAATCTGGAAAACTGACATAATAATTCTTTACACGTGGCTTCCTTAGAGGTTATTCATTGACTTTAGAAGAGAATAAGTAATTGGTAGTTTTTTTCTTCTTGTTTTGCAAAGATACAACAAGAAAGTTACCTATTTCTAGGTTTTCCAGAAAACCTATGGCAAAGCACAGGCTGTTACCTCAGGGGCTCCCAGTTGGCAGCCATTATGGCTTTCTGCCTTAGGGGAAATATCTATCCAATCCTTGCATTTGATTCAAGATAGAATGGAGAGGAAGAAGGATAACTGTGGTCACTTGAGTTCCATTTTCCCAACTCAAAGTTACTACCCATGTAGTCTACTATTGCGCTAAGCTTTGTTTCTTTTAGTTGTAGTGAAATGGAATTGACTGATCATTTAGTTGATGGAAAGGATAAAATATTTTCCCTTTTCAACTTTCAAAGTTGGTTACATTATGCAATTAATTAAACAGACAAATATGTTCACCTGTATCTTCCTTTATCTACATTCATATGTATGGTAAATCAATCACAGTAATGCAGCTTTTATCTTCAATGAACAGTGTGATGCTGAAAAACCAGAGAAAATTGCCTGCCTCTAAACCTTCATGTAGTCAAAAAATACTGACCTTGATACTGATTAATAAACTTAAATGATTATAAAGGAAACAGAACACAAACTATAATACCTACAGAGTTAAAAAAATTAAAAAATGAAATAGAATATAGGCATTAAGCTAAATCTGTACCAGTGTTTTCCACAACTTTGACTATATATAAACTAGCAGCTCCTCCTTTTGACTACATTGCCAATCAGTGAAGAGGAACCTAACCTGGAATTCTCTAGACCATGGAAAGTCACACGAGGGTCACATCCCAAATAAGGTTTTAAAGCCTAATTACTCTTACAAAAGCTACACCTTATCTAAAGAGCACTCTATTTCATGCTTGATTAGTTTCCCCAGATCCAAGGTGTGTAATTTCTTGATGGACACCCTTAATAATCAGTTGGAGATTCTTCACCTTAGGTAATGGAAGTCATATTTCCCCAGGCCAACATCTACTGCTGGCAACAGATGCATCAGAACCACCAGAACCAAGATTATTCAATTCACATTTTAAGCCAGCCAAAGAAAACAGAGCTTTAAAAAAGTCTGTGTTTGAAGAGACTGTTTTGGCAAATATGATTTCAAAAAATACAAGTCATTAGCATCTTAATGTGGAAGTCGGACTTTCCCAATGCACGATTTATTACTGGCAAAGGATTTACCAAGCTCTGCCAGTAAAAATGGGAGAATTGTTGGAAAAGTGATCTATGCACAGAATTCCAGTTAAGTTATAAAAGCAGTATGTAATTTAGTAAAGATTTGTGCTACACAATTATGACAACAAACGTTATATCAGAATCAATTATCTGCCACATCTGGAACACAACAGAATTATTCATTGAAAAAACCGTATGAAAAACTAGCTTAAAAAAAAAAAATCGGAAGATGCCAGCAGGTGTTTCAGAAACATTCATCAATAATGAGATCCAAATTTAAGGATCAATAAATAGATCATAAATCTAGAGAGAACTTTAGATCTCATTTTATGTATGAGGGAACTGAGGCCTTGATAGGAGATATGACCTGAATATGGTCACACAGAATTCCCTGACAAAGCTAAGAAACTATACCATGTTGCATCCCAGAAATAGAGAGTAAAGATCTGGGTGTACTCAGAGGCATTCAAATTGTCTAATAGAGAAATAACTACTTCCTGGAACTGTAATCATTCTTGTATCTCACAGAAGGTAGTTACTCAGGAGTGACAAAAAAGGTATGAAGACCAAAAAGCAAGGTATGTTTATTTCTCTGTGCACTGGTATTTGTGACACTTAAAAGATTTTGTTGGCTTCTGTTTAAAGGAGTTTATATTAATTAAGCAGTTTAAATTACCTAGGCTCTAATACAGATCTACAGGTATGTGACAAGTGAAGCAAGGCAAATATAAAAGCAGTATATTTCAGGAAATATCTAGGACACAGGAAGACGAAGTTTTCATGGCAGCTTAGGAAGAAAGCCAAAAGATTTAGTTCACCTGACATCCAGAAAGCCTGAAATTTAATTAAAAAAAAAAAAAAAGTCTATTTCTGTAACTTGTAGGACTTTCTGTGTCTTCGCATCTGAAGTGACTGATCACTACATGGACGGTCAGCAAATTCAAGCTTTTATACAAGTGGAGAAGCAGAAAGGGCTTGAGAAACATTTGTCTACTCTTTGTCTTATTAGAGAGAATGAAATGATTCTAACAATAATTCAGGAAGGGGAAGGAGCAAGAGAAAAGATTTCAAGAGGGTTGAGGGCCTAGTAAGTATTAAGATGCTGAGTGGAAGAATATCACACTTTGGAAAAAGGTAAGAAACTCAGCACACGTGGAATTACGCATATAAGACTCTGCTTATGGAGCAGCAATTCATATTTTTAAATGACAAAAATGTAAAGGCAATTTAAAATAAAAGAAATCCTACTGCTGTCCTTAGCAAGGGAGAGAACTTGTGGTACTGTTAATTCCTTTCTGAGGGTATAGAAATAGTTATTTTGGGGACCTTAGAGTAGATTTTTATACTGTTGGTATATAGTGATTTTTTTTTTCAGAAAGACAGTTGTTTTGGAGCCCATGTTATCTTTCCTTTTGTTAATACAAACAATTCTCTAAATTCCAGAATGTAGGTTTCTAAAATTCATCTTTGATAACACGTAGTAATGTGTATGGTAGAAGATAAACTACTTGAGATCATACCAATAGACAAAGTAGAACTCATCTGATGAACTATGCTGATATGGTCTTTCTCTACATTAATAACTAAAACTACATTTTTACTAGTGGGTAAGCAAGAGAAACCCATCACCATCTGGGGCTGAGAAAAATCGGTCATTTTAATCCACAATCTTGTTGGGAAAGTGAAGCACTTTCTAGTATTGATAAGACAATTTCTAATGACGCTACTCCATAGAATTACCCGATAGAATTCTTTATATCAAATATGTTCTTCTTTCTACGTATATCTCTCTGAACCCTCAGTCACACTCAAGGAACTGAATCACCCTGGCAGAATAAACAACTGCTTAGAAGACTAGCACAGAAAATATGAAGGCAATTTACTATCCTCGAGAACAGAGATATAAAGCTATCTAGATTCTTCCCATGTCAATGACAAAACCTGAAGGGTTCAATGATACAGATTGTAATGGTCTCTAATGACTCTTCTCTACTTCTGTGAGGCATTTTCTAAAGCAAGAAGGAACTGTCATTTGTTCTTTAGTTACAGTTTTATAAAAATACAGATATCGGAGACACAACTAGCTATGTAGATGCTGCTGTATCAATATTTCACATGATGACTCATGACACTAGAATGACTTAGGACTCCTGAGAAAGTGTTAAGTAGTTAAGAAGAACCAAAAGATTACGCTTAGCAAGACCAATAGGTATGATCAAGGGCCTTTAAACTGAAATCAAAAGATAAAAAACTTCCTCAATTAAAACTGCAAGACTATAAGAATAATATCATAGGGGAGAAAAACAGAGGGGAAGAACTATCAGGTAATTATTAAGAGAAGAAATAAAAACAAACAGACTATAAATCCAATAGCCTACAAAAAGTGTGTGTGCATTTATACAGAGCAAACCTGAAATTTTAAATTAAGTAAATCTCAGTGGTTGTTTATATTTAGTGGGAAGGAATTCATTAATGGGAACTGGCATTTGAAAGGAATGTCTTACAATGGAAGGCAGAAGATAACTTTGAACCAATACATATACAGATACATGGAAATTCTTGCACGTGGGATACAGGAACCCCTAAGTGAGGCTAAAAGAAGGTAACAGTTGTATTATCAGAAGGAACATATGTTTTGGCCACCTGACCAGATGCTAGGTTAGGTCAAGCTTTCCTAAAACATGTTGCAAACAAACACAAGGATAAGACAGTCATGATGGGTGAGGGACATTACCTATTTGTATGTAATGGAAGCTTAACTTTGTTTAAATCTGAGCATTTGATAAATTCCTAGGTTACTCTGTTGAAAATTTCATGCTCCAATAAAATAAGGGAAGCAATGAGGGAAATCGATTTAACTATTTCATACTTAAGTTTAAACAAAAAGCCAAAACTGAACGATGATGCAGAAGTGACAGGAACTCTATTAGTGACCATACCAATAAAGACAATCCTGGGCATTGTCAAACATGTAGCTACATCTGTGGTTGGATATTTTGACAGTCACTCATGATATTTTTAGAAAACAGAAGAAATGGTGGATTTATAGATGGCTTAATAACTATAACCCAAAGAATAATGATTGGCAGGTTCATGTCAATCTTGAGGGAGACTTCTAGTTGGTCTATTCTGGGTTTGGTTCTACAAAATATTTAAAATCGGTAACTTGAAATAGAAGCACATTTATACATTTCCAGGTGACACAAAGCTGGGAAAGAAGAGTTTATATATATGTAGGATGAAATAGTACATTCAACAAATATTGATTGAGCACCTTTATGGGCAAAGTGTTAAAGTAAATACAATCAGCAATCAAGATACAGTTCTTCCTCTCATGATTTCCTTTTCAGCAGGAGAGATAAAAATATTTAGTTATAGAACAAGATACGTGATAAAAATATAAAGTGGTTGGACAGACAAATGAAGGGAGATATTACTTCTAGCTTTATGTGCCGGTGGATTTAGAATTTGAATTTAGTGAAAGTGTTCATAGAAACATGTCAGATGAGTAAAATTTGGACATACAGTGATCAAGAGAAGGGGGAATCTAGATACAGAGGTGGAAAAGCATGGAGCTTATATTGAGAAAGTTTTGTGGTTTTGTCTGAAGAATGAAATGTAGGACAGGGAGCAGTAGGAAACAAAAGTTGGGTAATAAGATTCTGGGATACAGGTTGGCACAATGAACTAAACGATAAAATTAAATTTAACTTGGATGAACTTATAATTTCAAAGCAAAGATGCTGGTCCCACTTTCTCTGTGAAAATTATTACCCCTAAACAATAAGGCAAAAAGAAATTGAACACAAACTCCAATTTTAATGACTAAGAGGCATCTATGAACCACAATATATGGAAATTAAAAGAAGATAAAATGACTTAGCACAGCAAAAAAAAAAAAAAAAAAAAAAAAAAAAAGGCCAAGTTCATGTGCCCAAAGAGGAGAATACACAAAGAAGCAGTACTTCCAGAACCCTGGAAATGTTTAGAAATTAGAAACACTCGTACTGAAGGCAGAAGGGAGGCAAAGGACTGAAATCAGGGAAACTGGGATAAAAACAGAAATTCTGAGGCAGAATTAAAAACCTGCTCACCAAGCAAAATGATGGGCTAAAGCTAAGTGGTACTGCTATAGAATTAGATAGTCCAAAAAATAAAAAGACAATTCATTATTTCTTACATGTTTTAAAATAAAAATTATTTGAATGATGTTACAATATAGTGTAAAATATTTTTAAACTGCTCTTAATAAGAAGAACTTCTTTCAAAACACATATGCTCTAGCTTCAAGTCCCAACTCCAGAGACTGATTTAGAATGGGAACCAGAAAGTTGTATTTTGATAGTTTCTCACTCCGAAAAACACTGAGCTAGTGTAAAAAAGAAATCTATCACCAAATCTATCAAAAATTAAAATGGCATTGAGAAAAATACAAGCATTTTCATTCATAGGTAAATACTATGTGCCAGGTGTTATGCAAGGAACTCGAAACAGAGCAGCAAACAAAAAATTCCCTACCCTCGTGGAGTTTATATTCTAGTAGGAGGAGACACGCAAACAATATACGCAAAATACACAGCATTTTTCATATAATTGGAAGGTTATATGAAATACAGTAGGGAAGGAGTAAAAGGAATGGGGCCAGAAAGAAGGTAATATTTCAGTAAAGATTTGAAAGAGGTGAGGGAGCAAACCACAAAGAAATTTGGGAAAAGTGTTTCAGGTAATAGCTGACACAGAGGCCCTGAGATAGGTGACTGTCCATATATTTATTCAAAGAATATCAAAGAGGCCAGTAAAGCTGAAGGAGAGTAAGTGAAGATACGAGATCAGAAAGGTAATGAGGGAGCTCAACTGTTTAGGACCTCATGGGCCTGTGAAGGACTTTGGCTTTTACTCCTAGTGAGATGGTAAGTCATGTGATTAGAAGAATGAATATATATATATACACACACACACATACACACACAAACATATATGATTCTGAAACGCAATGAAGTTTGTCTAAGTAACTAATAATAAAATTAGAAACTTCAAGTGGTATCTGGGAACCTTAGCTGCCTAAATAAATCTACACAATACCTAATATAGTACCTTTAAGTAAGTGTTTAATAAATATTTGTGGAATAAATGGACAGTAGATTTATACTGAAAAGGAAAATGAGAGTTTCTGAAGTTCTTGTAAAATCAGAGGCAATGTATCAACAACATAACAATTATCCTAAGATGTGGTCTTTTATCAAATATTTCAGTATTATAGGTATCAAGTAGATTTTCCTATTTCATATTTTATATAGATTAGGCAAAAAGAAACTAAATAAACAGTCTTTCAGAATCACTCTGAAACTTTACCTCTTTTCTTCGAAAGAGTCAAAGTCCGTATTTTATGCTTAGCTTAAGCTTTCCTGTGTTCTAGCTTTAAAAATTCATTTATCATGTTCACACTCAAACCAGCTATACTTTATTTTTATGAATTAAAAAAAACTTCATATATTTCATCCCAAAGTCTGTTTTATTTTTCCTTCTAAAGCCTAAAGCCCAGAGTTTTGACTGCCAATGAAGAATTCTGAAAGTGACAAATCTACTTCTGACAGCTAGAAAAAGTGAATGAATGTACTTTTTCCTCCCCATTGTCACCACCATAGCTTTCAAATGAGCCAATCTACTTTTTCTGGTTGTCATACAGAATTTGTTTTTAAATTATTTTGGTGATAAATAATGCCAAGAACAGCAAAACTGTTTTTCTTTAATATTAGTACTTCTTTTGCCTGATAATAGAATTTTACAAAAGCATTAATTTTTTGATTAACTGAAAAATGGACAGCTAGCTCCTTCAGTCATTGTAAGAGGACTTTCTATAGGAATGAAAAGAGATTAATTTCTGCTGTTAGAGACAACAGCAAATGTTTTGTTATATTTTTTTGCATCATACCATGCAGTGATTTCTTAGGTAAAATAAAAATTCAGAAGTCATAATAGTAAAAGCATTACCTTACACGGCCAAGAGACTAATGCTCTTTCTTATGAATCACTGACAGGTGAAATTTAGAAAAAAAGTACACAAAAAAACCCCACTATTTGTACTACTGTATTGAGAATTAACCTAAAACCATACGATTTACTGTGAATAGTTCACTTTCATTCCTCTAGCTGATATATCCAAGATTTGCAAAGATTACCTTATGTAAAACAAAAAATGTACATAAATACATATTAAACTATGTTAATTTAAAGGGCAAGATCATTTTAATTAGAAAGATTTGACTTCTGCTTACTTTTTATCAGGGCAGTAATTAAACAGAGGAAAGAAGTAAGAGAGTAGAAAACTTGGTCATTTGGTTTAGCAGTTTTCTCAAATTGAAAAAAATAGCAATGAAACCTCCAAGATTAAGAATTTCAAATGAGGCTGCTAGACAGAGAAGACAGACCAAATTAGCTTACCACTTGAACCATTTTGAGATATCTGGCATATCTTGGATCCTTGGCTACAGTTAAGATATTTTCTGGTGTTACTTCACTTTCCTGTGGTCCAGAGTCTTGTAAACTGTTCTGCTGTAGAGAGTATTGCGTATAAATCTTCAGACAATTCACAAAAGGGGTCCATCATGTTACTTAAAAGGGATGGTTCTTTTTATAATTCTAAAGCAATCAATATCAGAAAATCATAGTTCTAAATTTAAATACCAATAATTTAATTATGGGATATATGTTCCCAAATATTTATAAATACTTAAATATGATTACAGAGGAAGTTATACTTGATATCAATACTATATTGTTCCTTAAAAATGCAAATATAGTCATATCATTAAAAAAATCAGAATTCTGCTTTACTTGTCCCTTGAGTGCTGATATAAAACACGAATTATTGATGGACCTATTATTTTAATAAAATGTTTAATAAAAATAATAAAGATTTGATTTGTCAATTGTTCAACTCTAGCAGACAATAAATTGATTTTCTAGGTATCTGCATCACCTACACAATTAAATTCTTCATTTATATTTTGAATAATTTTGTTCTAAGTGGATATGATTATTTCAGTGTCTTTAAAGAAAATGCCTGGAGACTGTGTGGAAGAGAAGCCCGTTTCTCAGATACAATTATCGAGTTTTGTATATTTCAGCTACTGATGAAACTATTAACATTCCCCAGAGTGGTTAAGATTATAAATATTAAATACTTAATACTGGGGAATGGTTTTTCACTTAACACTGGGGAAAGCATTTTAGATAAAAATGCTTCTATCGTATAAGCAGTTCTCATGTGGCATGGCACTGTGTTAACTGAAACTTGTCCATATTGGAACCCTGTCTTCACTTAAGTGCAAAGCAAGGACTGTCTATATATAGTCTTGATTTCTCTTATCAATCTGAACACTCAAGAGTGTTTATTTTGTAAATTCTTACTTGTTATCTGTATATTAGCATTCCGAGGAAGTTCCCTAATGAATAAATTTTATGTCTATATACCTATGCTGATATGTAGATAAATAAAGAAACATCTTCTAAGGTAGTCATAGTTTTTAAAATATGAATTATACATTAACGTTTTTCCTCAGATAATTCAAATATAAATTAAACCTGTCATAAACTCTGAAGCAAATGAAGCATTCAAAAATTCTTTAGGTTACTCCTGTTATATGACAGACACTGTTCAGCATCCAAAAGTGAGTAGATACATATATATATATATGTTCATCTATAAAATACATAACCACAAAAAGTCCAAAACATTTAATTAAATAAACATTTCAAACAAGACCCAAGTATATTAAAAACAAATTATGGACAATAAACTCATATAATACCACAATGGAGCAAATGATGATTACGTATAAGACCAATGATTTCAAGACTCAGCCTTTAACTTCGGCCGAAAAAACAAGACCTCAACAAGGTTTAATTATATCAGGTCTTACACCTTTGCTATTTGAATGATCCATTTAATCCTCTCTCATATCTCTCAACTGTCCTTCATTTTATCCTCAAATTAATCTCAATCTGCACAACTGGATGTTCTACTGTGAGTTATGATAATATCTGAGTTATGAAATTAAAGTTGCAGAAAAATCAGAATGCAATCTTTGGGTCTTTGACTCATACAGAAATTAGAGGTAGCAATGAATGGATGATTTTTTAAAAAAGTATATGATTATGGAAATTCTACGTTAACCAATACTTAAGTATATGTCAAAATATTTTACATAAAATGTACCAATTAATAACAATGTAGAAAAATAAAAGTTGATTTGAATATTAAGAACAGGCTGAACAGTTATTCTATAAACTAATCAATACATCTTTACCACAATGTTTTCTTCTCAGAGTTCCCTTACACCCTCCTTCACTCAATAGTTCCTCACACCTTTCATCAGAGTTCCCTCCCACCCTCCTCAGTTTCTTCTACCTTCCTTTACTCAGAATTCCACCCCACCTCCTTCACTCAGCATTCACTCTCAGCATCCTCATTCACAGTTCCTTCACACCCTCCTTCACTCAGAGTTCCCCCCACCTTCCTTCACTCAGAATTCCCCCTCACCCTCCTTCACTCAGTTACCCCCAACCCTCCTCACTGAGAGTTCCCTCACAACCTCCTTCACTCAGAGGTCCTCCCACTCTCCTTTACTCAGAGTTCCTCCCACCCTCCTCAGATTTCCCTCCCATCCTCCCTCCCTCAGAGTTCTCTCATACCCTCCTTCAGTCAAAATTTCCTCCCAGCCTCCTCACTCAGTTTCCTCACATTCTCCTTCAGTTTCCTGACAACCTCCTTCAGTCAGAATTCCCACACATCCTTCCTCAGTCAAGAGTTCCCCACACACTCCTGCCACAATTTTTACACTCAGGAAGCCATCATCACTTAATAAATCCTCCAAATGAATTAATACACAATTTTTAAATAAAACTGCCACAATATCAGGTCATGTGGAATACAGATAATTTAGCTGTGATTACTTGTAATCAATTTTTGACACCTTAAATAGTCAAGACCAACACAACTGCGTAAGTTTTAAAACACATACTATAGATGGCATGCATAATAACACCTGGAAAAATTAATACAAATGTTAGACAGATACCATTTAAAAAATTTGAAGAAATATATGTCAGCTAGTATACCAAAGAATGACTACTAGGTAGAATGGAAACATTTAATATTTTTTATTTTTTTACATTTTTTAGAAAAAGGATGGTCTATACTTAAAGGAAGCTTTTAAAGTTAAACTCCTCTAAAACATCTGGATTTCTTCTTGTATATTATATATATTCCAGTGGCCAATGGAATTTGTTATATCAATTAAATGGATGTTACATTTTCTAATAACTAATTGTTAAGTAAAGAGTCATCTAATTCTTTCTCCAAATATATCGTATATCTAAATATAAGGATCCTCCCACAGGACCTCGCACCAAATGTGCTCAAAGTTAAATGAATTCAGCACAGGTGCTGGAGATAGTGTAGTGTGGCAGGTAAGAGCTAGGACTCCTGGTACCAGACTGCCTGAGTTAAAATTCCAGCTCTTACACTTACTGACTTTCAGAAAGTTACTTAACCTCTGTGTACCTCCTTTGACATATCTGTAAAGTAGGACTGATAACAGTATTGACTTCATATGGTGGCTGTGAGAATTAAATGATTTAACTTACAAAAAGCTCTTAATATGCCTCATACACAGTAAGAACTCTTCACATGTTAGGTATTACTATCACTATCAAAACCATCACGATCCAAAAAATATCCTGTGAAATTTACCTCCAGGTACAAATGCAGAATTCCATTTGGGTAGGAAGTCTGTCTGCTTGTTCAGTATTACTTGGTAGATCACTATTTCAGAGATTATTTTATTTTGAATTTTAGTATCTCACCGAGGTCACTAGAGGCAACCTGTTCTTAAACAGTGAAGAGTTTTTATTTCTTGAAATAAAAAGTAATACAAAATTTAAATTTATGCAGAGCATAAATGAACATTAAGACACAAGAACCAAACATAAAGTGTGGCCCTTACTAGGATGCTGGTTTGAACAAATCAACTTCCCAAACACCCTTTTTAGACAACTGGTATTTCTTATATCAGGATCTCTAAATTCCAAAAGCCACATAGGGATCTTGTTAAAATGCAGATTATGATTCAGTAGGTCTGAGGTGGAACCTGAGATCCTGCATCTCAAACAAGCCCCCAGGCGATGCCCATGCTGCTGGTCCACAGAGCGGACTTTGAGTAACAAGGGGTTAGACACTACCAGGGAATTTATTGTTAATTATATTGTGTATGATAAAGGCACTGTGGTTATACAAAAAATGTCAGAGCTTTTAGAGATGTTCAAGGAATTATATAGGGGTGAAATAACATGATGCCTGGGATTCACTTCAGTAAGTGACAAAAAAGACAGATGAAGCAATTGCGGCAAAATCTTTTCTGGTGAATCCAAGTAGTAGGCATTTGGGTATTCATTGTACTACTCTATTTTTGTGTACATTTGAAAGTTTTTATAATAAAACATTTAAAAAGTACACTTCCTGTAAGATCTTAGAAAAAATTTCCACAGTAAAATTGAAAAAAATAAATTTATTCTAGATTTTTCCTAGTTGTAAAAAGATCACTTTTCTTTTTTATAGACAAAGAAAATATTAACTTCAGGAAGCCCTTCAAAATAACAAAATGAAAAACTAGTAACTTTTTTTCAAACTTCATTTTCTATCTTTAGGTTTTAAGATGTTTTACACTCAGAGTTTTACATTAAAAAAAATTTCTTTCTTCAAACCTGCTGCTTAGGTCTATCTGGTTCAACTAAGAAGATCTGCTCATGTTTCCTGGAACTTAAATACTTACCTGTGGTTGCTCTGAAGTGGTCACAGAATGTGATTCGTTTGTGATACTACTGACACTTATAGGAGATACTTCAAATGTAACATCATCTAGGCCTGGGATAGATGACAACTGAGAAAAGAAAATTAATGTTGGTATATGAAAATATTAGGTCTTTAAACACTTTAAGTTTCTAGGTGTGTGTATGTTTTAAGCAGCTGTCTTAAGTTTTCAAGCCTAAATAAGTAGGTTTATACAATCTCATCTTTGGTTGAAATTCTCCACGCCATAAACTACTTAAAAGTGAAAGGCATTCACAAATAAATTTCTGAAGAATTTCTCACAAATCTAATTAAGCTTATTACCATTCTTTTCTCAGGAATTATTTTTTTTTAGTATAAAGAATCCTAGTGTAAGGAATGACAGCATGGGCTTTGGAGTCAGATTGCCTAGGTTTAGGTCACAAAATGTGACCATGTGTAAATCTTCCCAGGCCTCAATTTTCTCATCTGTAAAGTGGGGATGAGAAAACTTACCTCACAGAGTTGTTGTAAAAAGATTTTTATTAAACATATTGTTACCCCCAAAAAGCGCTCTGTAGCACATTTTAGGTTTGAATAATCTGGGAAATAAAACTCTTGTCACATTTTAATGTATGATACAGCTTATTTTTTCTTCTTTAAACATTCATCACTGAATGTACATTTTAATGTATGATACAGCTTATTATTTGTTTTCTTCTTTCTTTAAACACTCATCACTGAATGTTACTAAAATGTGTTACTTTTCATACACAAAAGATGAGCATATTGTCAGTGGTTAAGTATTTCAGGTGGTATTTGCAAGATCCATGCACACTTTCTTTTCTGATTTCATCCTGGTATCAATGGTATACATTTGTCAAATGTTTGGCTAACTTTGGGGATTAACTAACTCTATGGCCATGGAAATAATTAAGGTTAACTTGCCCATATGGTAACTTAACTTGTGACCTTGGACACTAACTTAAGAATTTCACAAACATTAAAATAAGACACATATTCCTAATAAAGAATAATGAAAAACCAATGGTAATAAGATCTGAAGCAGCAATATTCATTGAGAACTGTTGACTGATGACAGTGTTTAGAACTGTGGCTATGGTCCAAATATTTTCAAGCAGGTATGCCTGCTAAGCGACTATCTTGAACATGTTCAAGGCCAGGTATCCTAAATTCTAAGCTAGAGAAATGCTCTGAGAGAAATATAGTGGCTGAAGTCTACAGGAAGATGCAGAAAGTACAAACTAGACACTCTGATCCTTACGCCAGAAGGTATTAGTTACTCCACTACCTCATAAATATTCAATAAATATTTTTTCACATCATTTTTTTTGATAAAAGGACAAAAGTATACTAGTGTCTCTATTATTTTATATACAGGAAAAATACACATAACCTGTACACTTTCAAATCAAAACAACCTATTTTTGTTAGCTACTTTTTGTAACTTCTGACATCAAAACTAGTATTCTTCATTAGCATTTAATATATTTAAAAATGGAAAAATAGATATTTTCTCCAAATTTTGCTCTGTAGGCATCTAAAGTTTTATATAATTTTTACTGTTATCAAATGATTACTATTAAGACAATTGTGAACTTTCTATCAAAGGAAGTAAACTATGTAACAGTTCAATCTGTTAACATGTTACATTATGCTTTTGATTATTATAATGAAAGAAATCTCAATCCATGTGTACATTTAAACAGACTCAGTTAATGGTCCATAATGAATATCATTTCCTTTGCAATTATAGTGAATTAAACAAAGAGAAACACTGTACCACCTAATGGATGCAGGAACTAAACTGAATTCATTTCTAAATGCAATCAAAGTTAAATATGACTGAGAAAGTTGGTATATGTAGAGCAAAATTTATCCTATAAATTATTCAGAAATACAAACCTTAGCATCTAAAATATTCAGAGTTGTTTCAATTTGCTGAATACGAAGAGAAAGGTCTGCCAGCTTCTGGAAAAGAAAGATTAGAAACAAAAGAATAAAATCTGATTAAAACAAACCGTTAACAAGGATAATGAAGGACAGATTTGAAAATAATAATAACTATGGTTTAATACTTGTCACTTTCTAATATATTACTCTCTTATTTACACAAGAATGAGAACTCAAGTATTCTATTATCTTCATTAGCATGCTTCACAGTTATTTTATAAAACTGTATTCACAGATAAGAAAAAGTTGCATATTCAATATTATCACACTCGTTATCAAAGCAATAATCAATCATTGGGACCAGCATGTAAACTCTGAGGACAGAGTTTTTTTATTCACTGCTATACACTTAGTGATCAAGAACAGTACTTGACACTTAACTGGAGCCTCATAATTATTTGTTGATGAATGAAGAAATTCTTCACAGAAAACAAGAATAAATGTTAGCCCCAAGTAGCCTGGCACAGGATCTGCCTTTATAAATTACTTAAACACGTAAGTATATACAATTAGTCCCGAACCCAAACTTTTCAAGTTTGTAAAGTAAAAAAGGATGAAACTGGAAGATGAGTAGTTAATGATGGAAAGAATTAAAACAAAGATACAAAATTAGAAAAAATACTAAAAGCAAAAGGAATTAACCTACCATCAAAATCCAAGATAAACCAGAACCAAGAGCTTACCATGCTCTAGTTATTCTGTATAATTAAATTAGCTATATATATACACACACACACACACTCTTACACAAATAAAAGTAAGAACATTTATTTAAAACTCCCTAATCCTAAACATTATTCAGAGACACTGTCTATGAGCAGTTGGCCAGTTTACTAGTTGGCTGATGTACAGCATTCTGATTGCTTTCTGGGATATTATCAAGAACTTGACTAACTCAAGCAGAATTTTAACACCTCAAGAAATGGTCATTTTGGCCACATTCAGAGGCGGAAAAAACTGAAAAGAACCAGAAAGTAGTTAGTGCTTCTTCATAAGACATTTATTTTTAAGATGAGCATCCTGATATCTACAAAGATGTAATTTATAAAGAAAACATTAGAATCTAGTTTTAATGGCACTCAAAGCTAAGTTTAATCTTGAGTTCCAGGATTTGTTCACATAAGGCTTTTATGAAAATATAAACACAGGTAAATATAAAGACATCATATGGATAAATTCCTCTCCAAATTACAGGTGTTTTACTGAAAGTCATGGAAATTAAATTTTGGCAAATTTAATCAGTCTAAAGAAGCCTAGTAAAACAAACTTATGGTTACCGGGGGTGGGGAAAGGGTTGGGAAGGGAACAACTGGGAATTCAAGATTTGTAGATACTAACTACTATATATAAAATAGATAAACAACAAGTTTATACTGTATAGCACAGGGAACTATATTCAGTATCTTGTAACTTACGGTGAAAAAGATTATGAAAACAAATCCATGTATGTTCATGTATGACTGAAGCACTGTGCTGTACACCAGAAATTGACACAATGTTGTAAGCTGACTATATTTCAATAAAATATATTAAAAAGAAAAAAAAAGCTTAGTAACTGCAGAAATCCTACAGCAAATTAATCTGTAAAGTGAGTGATAATTTCTAACTTATTTTAAAATGCATAAATTGGTTTTATTAAAATAAGTGAACACAGAAAAATAAACAGATAAATTAAAAATTAATGCTGTTTTCATGTATTCATATAAATATCTACTTTTAAGCAATAATCATCATCACTGTAAACATTTGGGCATTTACCTTGCTATGCTAAACTGTATATGCAACATATCACTTGAACTCTCACACCAAGTCTATGAAGTAGGAACTATTATGCCAATTTTAAAGATGAGAAAATTAAGTAAAACAATCTGAACTCAAACACTGCAAATCCAGATACTATTTTTGAAGGAATTTCATCTTGTTTACACATTGATCGCCACATCACCCAAATTTGGGTGACAGCTGTGTTTCTTCAGGGGCACTCAATCCACAGGGGGTGATCAGTGTTAAAGCATAATGCCACAGACTGTGGGTGATGTGTCAATGTAGATTATAACAAACTGACTGTAACAAATGTACCATGTTGGTGGGGGATGTTGATGGTCGGGCAGGTTGTATACATGGGGTGAGAGGGGGTGTCAAGGAATAAATGGGAACACTATACTTTCTGCTCAGTTTTGCTGTGAATATAAAATTGCTCTAGAAAATAAAGCTTAGTTAACTAAAAAAAAAAGTAAAATTCCCAAGCACTACATAAATGTAATTTTTGTTATTCCAAGTTAATAAAGCATCAGTCTACTTCTCACTAAAACTAAGATGCTACTGTGCTAAATACTGGGAATGAAACTTTTCTAATCAAATTTCCTAAAACAGACGTTTCTTCTGGAATTACTACAACATATGTATTAAAAATTTTTCAGGGTTTGATCATAAATTGTCCTTAAATGGATACTCAAAAATTCACACAGGATAGGGTAAGGATTGAAATACAAGTCTTAGTAAATAAGGGAATAAGGATTAAAATGTTTATTTGGAAAACTACTTGTTGACAAGGAAGATTACAGAGGCTTGGAAGATAAAAAGCTATACTTTCTAGAGCAGTAATTCTCAATTTTTTTGAATGCAGATTTGTCTGGTATGTCACTCTTTTGCTTTGGAACTCATTTTACCTACCTTTATCTACTATTATCAAAACCTCACCAAAATGAAGTGACCTGGTTTTTTAATAAAACAAGATTATATGAATGATTTATTCATGCAAGGCATGAAAGACATTGATCTAATAATCAATATATTTTAATTTGTAATAATTTACCTGAATATCCTTGGTATATAGTAACAACTGTAAATAAAGTATAAAGAAATCTGAAACAACTGTAATTTAATTAAAAGAAGATCTGTGCTTTCTATAGGTAAGTCATATGTCCTAATACTACTATGATTTTTATTGATCAAATTTAAAGGAAATGTGCAATTTAAGTTAGAGGTGAAAAAAAATCCAATTATAATTTTTTTTCCCATCCAAGTTCACATACCCCAAGTTTAGAACCACTATGCAAATGATTTTCTCAAAATCAGATCAACAGAAGGCTTTTTCTCTTGGCTAGGGAAGATCTTTGTTATGAACAAATTGTGTTTTTAAAATTATCCGTAGAAGTATTATCCATCCTCTCTAGAGCTAATTTTTGAGAGTCTAAAATATTAAATATGCTACCTGGATTATAAAATTTAATGCTTTAATAAAGGACACAGTACTGTACCACAATTTTGAGTTTTTAAAGTGTATAATTGGTTTCTTTTGTAATCCTACACATTTTATTTCATGCATTTAAAAACATCAACTTTATTTCACTACACTGCCAAAGGAT
The DNA here is from genome assembly GCF_048773025.1 of Camelus bactrianus. NCBI lineage: Eukaryota > Metazoa > Chordata > Mammalia > Artiodactyla > Camelidae > Camelus > Camelus bactrianus. Next base: position 34,195,715 of record NC_133550.1, on the reverse strand, counting down.
CCATGGCACAATTAAGAACCTCTGCTTTTCAAAGATTATTCAGCATAACAGGTTTTGAGTCTGTTCTCATGTAATCACTGTTGTAACATATATAAATACGTACTTCTTAGAAAGCCAGTGTCACTTGACAAAATACACCTGACTTCATTTATGGGTTGCTGAAGCTCATTTCTAAGCTGTTTATGTCTTCCACATTTTCCTTCTACAACTCCCAGACCACCATAAAGCAGGTGGTCTCAACCTTGTCTCTACTGACATTTTGGGCTGGATAATTCTTTGTTCTGAGGGGCTATCCTGTGGGTTTCGCAGAATCTCTGACCTCTACCTCCTAAATGCCACAAAAACTCTTCAGTTGTGACAACTAAAAACATCTCTAGACACTGCCAAACGTCCCCTGGTTGAGAACCACTGAAGTGTAGATGACTACAGATATATTATAAATAACATGATCAATAATGGTAACTGTCTCCACTTCTGAAAGTTTCAGCAGGGAGGAAATAGAAAGGTAACAGTCTTTCCCATCCATTTAACCGTCCTCTTTATAAGGATTTAAAGCAAATCTGAAATACCCCGATTTGGGAGTACGGGGGAATTTACAAGGTACCAGAAGTTTGGTCAGATAAACCGCAAACTTCCTAATGCATCACTCACCTATTCCTAAGGCATTTCATTTTATTCAAATGAAAGACAAAAGAAGAAACATGAGGTTAACAGTTGAAGGTGGAAACAAAAATACTGCAATATCTAATTCGCATATCCAGTTCTCTAAAAGAGCAGCAGTATTTTAAAATAATGGATCTCCTGGTGTATCACTTTGGGTTGATTATGTCCTCAAAGCCAGAAAGGGAAGCAATTGATGGTTTAATAAGCTTCATCCGACAATTAAGGCCAGCAGTTATAAAAGCAGTTGTAAAAGTTGTAGGAGTAAATAGTTTTAAACAAAACATTATTTGCTTGAAGGTTAAATCTGACGGTGGGCTTAAAAACTGCATGTAAAAGATAAGCACTGTAAATATTTTTAGGCTATATGAAGATTCTCAGCACTTACGCCTGTAATTAAAGATTTTTTTTCTGAAAAAAGAAACATTTAAGAACATTTAAAAAATGACTAAAACCCCAGTATTCTAGGCATGTTACAAGTCTGAGTCAAAATAATACATGTAATTGCCCTGTTTATAGAGTACCTTTAACTTCAAAAATCACAGTAATGTTAAATTTCTGCTCAGTTTTATCTGTGATATCCATAGAACTTGCACTGTTCCTCTACTTCCCTTTTTAAATTTTCGGTCCCAGCAGACTACCATAAGATTTTGCTGATTAGGACCAGAATAGAAATGCTTATAGGAGATTTGTGAAGGAAGCAATGACCCTAAGTAACTTTGTAACTTGGGTCTGATTCAACTACTTTCCTTTCTCTGTCTTCTAACTTTTCTCCTTGATTCATTAGAAGAGTTATTAGAAGAGTTACAAAGTAGCCTGATACCAGAAAATTTTTAAAAAGATAAGTTCTTCAATTTTCTCTTTATCAGAGAACTCTAAAACCAGTATTACTGATGAAGAGAATCCTAGAAATTTGTTTCAAATTTAATTCTTGTTCGAGTTCAGCTGTGACTGAAGATACAGTTTGGGTTTGGTTCAAACAAGATTATGTGGGAAAAAAAAAAAACACCAAAAAAGGCAAAAAATAAAAACCACCAGGTTTTCTTCTTCCTCCAATTCACTTCCAGTTCAAAAAGTAACAGTTGAGGTTCATTTTTCATTGAGGGAAATGTAGTCATTTTGGTTCTTATTTAAGGGTTTAGCTAAACAAGGACCTCAGGTGTAATAGGTACTATTAACAAATTACAACTCATTTCGAAAAACTACGTTGATCTTTACTCAGGAGAAAATGGCACTTTATGTTTGAACACATATATTATATCCTTGGAATTTATCATACCAAAAAAGACATCACATCAAATGGACATAATATAGCAAAGAAGTGAATATGAATCTAAAAACTAAATTTTGGTATTTTTAAAATTTAATTTTATTTGTTTTTTTAATTATTATTATTATTTTTTAATTGAAGTACCATCAGTTACAATGTATCAATTTCTGGTGTAAAGCACAATGTCCCAGTCATGTATATACATACATATATTCGTTTTCATATTTTTTTCATTACAAGTTATTACAAGATATTGAACATAGTTCCCTGTGCTATATAGCAGAAACTTAAACAAAAAATCTATTAAGAAACTAAGTTTTGAAGTAGCTATAAAGAAGACACTGCAGTCTCTCACCTGAAATGATGTAAACATGATGTAAACATGCCTCTTATTCAGATCAGATGGTGCAATACAACAGAAGACTGAGACATTTCTGTTTTTTCTAGTTAACAGATCAGAGTTGGAATCCCAGCTCTTTTACTTTCTAGCTGTGTGAGTGTGGGCAAGTCAGAGCAGCTACTGCAGCAATCCATACTATGTACTCATATATATGGTGAGTGAATGAATGAATGACTAAGCAAATGATTTAAATCTCTCTACATCTCAGTTTCTGTATTTCTAAAAAAGGGGTAATTAGACCCCTCTCAAAGGGCTGAGCTGTGGTGATTAAACACATGTAAAAAAATACAACGCCTAGCACAGAATAAACACACAATATTACTTATTGTCATCACATCACAGGCTACAACTGACATAAATATCCAAAAGCTAAAATATGAAATGTAAATAATGAGTTACAGTCAACCATAGATTATCATCCATTAAGGAGAAAAAGGCAATAAGCTACTTTTAAATTTCATGGATTTTTGGTCAACAAACTTTTTTCTAGAGTTCAAGAAAGAACTAGGGAAAAGTGATATAGTCCAAACAGTTGTAGGGGGAGTAGAAAGTGGAACAGAAGGGGAGAAAGAGTGAATCCTGAGGCTTTGATAACGCACAAGCAATCAACAAACAAGAGACAATTATTGTTATACTTGATCTAGTGAAAACTGTCAAGCACTACAAGGGTAAGGGAATATCCCCACTTCAGGGCAGCTAAATCAAGTTGCCTTCATAGATGTGTTTGCCAGCTGTTTTGTTGTTGCTTGCTTTATTTTTTAAACTGGTGATGAGAAGTATGAGGATGGATATTTGCCCTTCTCTAACAATCCTGGAATAATCTCTCCAGATACTTCTCCACCCTACCTTGGTATAAAATGAGAAGGGCTAAATCCGAGGCTTACTGCTTTTTAGTCAGTCTCCTTGCCATTTATAGAGGCAGCTGTACAAGATAATACCCCTTGAAGCAAGCACCTAGTCTCTGGGCTTGTCAGATACAATATATTACTTGAACCCCCTTACTCTATCAATTATCATATCATATTCCAATTTCTTTTGTCTTGGAAGGCAGAAGAGATTTTTGACAACTAGACAAAAACAACAGAAGGAATCTTATACAAGTGAAAATAGTTTTCCTTATGTAAGTGAAACGTTTCCAATTTTTATTAATATATCTAACAAAAAACATATGCTGAGGCTCTACCTTATATTATATATAAGACAGAATGAACTGAATACTATTTAATTGACACAACTGCGAATTATCTAATTTCCCCCCCTTTCTCCTTTCTTCTTTTTTTTTTTGGAGGGGGGGTTATTTACTTTATTTTGAAGGATTAATCAGGATTTTTATAACAGCTTCTCAACATAACAATAATTCACCTGACAAAAATTGGTATTTACTAGCTAACTTCTCAGGAACTTTTCTATTGTGTTAATCACAATGCATCTAGGATGGAGATACTTCATAGCACAAAAAAGTAGATTGGCTAGGACTGGGAAGTCTCGGGGTATTCTCATGGTATTTCCTGCAGCAGGCCTTGACTTCTTAGTGAAATCCTTTTAATTTCTGATTAAAGCATCCCTGAAAGTGCATTTAGCTTTATGGTCACTGAACTTTTGTGAAGTAGAATTTGCAACCTTCCAGAGAAATACTGTCATACCACTGTGGAGATTTACTCTTGTCTACTGACAGAGCACAGTCAATGATTTTAACAATAAAGTGTGTATGTGTAACTTGTTCCTATTACACAATGCCCCTGATGCCTACAATCTTGACTCCTACACCTTTTAGGCAACGACCATCCCTCTATGAACAGTCTCTATTCAAGGACTTGATTGTGGAGGATACTTAGTCAAATGGGGAACAGTAACTTCAGCACTCAGGTAGTTCTTGACACCAAAATGGAGCCCTAAGGTTTGACATGATCCTTAACTGGTAAAGAAAACTGAGCAAGAACAACACCTTTTCGTTTCAGACTACTGTTGTTCTATTTCCTTGTTCTTTTTCTTCTTTCTTAAACCCAATTTCAACACATAGTTCCCATTTTCCTCCCCATTCTCTTTTTAGGCTCTTTAAAAGACATGGTTCCCTGGATCTGGTACCTAACCCGTAATTGGGTTACTTAATCCTCACTTTACAAGCCATTTGCAGAAAGTATTTTTATTTCCATAATGATATTTGGTACCGAAGTTATGTTTCTAGGCTACCTCCCCAGTCATCTTTTGGATCAAGCAATGTACAGTAATTTTAATATAAACTGAAACAATATATACTTAAAATGTAAATCTCTAACCAATTTCAAAATAAAAAAATGTTTTTAAATGTGAAATTTTGGAATTCCTTTTTTTCTCTTTAATCACAATAAGCTTCACTGAACTATCTCACAAAGGTAGAAAATTAATTCAGCAGAGGTGGGCTGCAGGAATGAAGGCAGTAAGAATCAAAGAGGATTTAAGGTATGTTAACATAACAACTGGCTGACAAGAGGTAATGGCACATGAATACATAGACTGTAATTCTTGTTTACTGCGCTACTCATTAAACCAGTATCACAGGACCTACCTCCTCACAAACAGTAGAAAAGCGGTTGAGAAACTGTACAGTGTGCACCACAAATTGGTTTAGAAATGCCACCGTTCTTTTCTGTTGAATAGCTGGCACCTGTGTTTCGTAAAAATAAACATGATCCGTACAGGAGGAACGTAACCGTGCGATCCCCTTCGGGGCGTTTCGCTCGTGTAGTCTGAGTTTATTGGAAGTACTGCGAAGTCATTAACTTGTTTTCCTAAACTGTGGGGGTGGGATGTCAAAGTTGGCAGAGGCTGCAAAGTTTGAGAATGGGCTCTGGATTCACGAGGGTGAAATTTCGAAGGTAAAGGCAACGTACATTAAAAACATGAAAAACTTACGGGCCGAACAAAAGAGGCAGAGATCGGAACCGGCCCGTGTTGCCAGCGGTCACCCTTGAGGATAGGGACTCGTGAGCCAGGAAGCGAAGGCTGGGAGAGGCACGCTCCTCCTCCCCCCACCCTCCTCCATAGACAACTCGGGAAAGACCTCTCTTTAAGGTGGGAACTGTGGGACTCTCCCTCCCGAGGCCAGTGGAAAACAGGCCCAGAGCCAGAGTTGGCCAGAGAGAGACAGGGGTCTCCCTGGGAACCTGACTTCCCTTCCCCATCCTCCTCCCAGGACGCCGAAGTTCGACTCCATCTTTTACAAACCTTAGTCAGGTCTATGCCTGACCCCATGAGAGGAAGCCCATCCTCATCCATCTCCTCAGCGGGCGGGGAACCCAAAGCTCACCCACAAACCCCTGCCTGCCCGGCCGGCCCGCCCAACCGGGTAACACCGTCTGACCGCCGGCCCTAGTCCCCTCCTCCCGGGCCTTTCCCGCCGGAAGGAAACGCCTCCGCCCGCCAATCACTCGGCGGCTCACCAAGAGCTCGCCCCCTTCGCACGCATTCTGGGATTGGTAGTTCTAGCTCCATATTGTGACGTCAACGAGGGGCGCCGGGTGGAGGAAGGCTGTGATTCTAGCAAAATCTTAAAAGGGGGTCAAAAAAAAAAAGGGTAAAGCGTCACGTCTGCTTGAGGTTATCCCTGCTTATTCGTCTCAGCTATTTAAGGAGTTAAGTCATTCGTCAATTTAAAAGAAAAAATATATGTATATATAAATAAATATGTATTTAACCTACTAAGCGCCAGACACTGCTAGGCCCTGTGGTAAATACAAAGATGGAATCCGATTGAACATATATATAGGACTTTAGAAACATTAACTTATACTCAGTTGGCCAGCCGATTGACAAAAATGTTTTTGAAAGTGATTTGGTTTCTTAAAAAAAAGGAAAAGACAAATATAATGCTGCGAGATGTAATTTCTAGTTAACAGAAGAGTGGGAATTTCTGTCTCCTAGAGCCCTTTGATTACTGTTCATCATCCACAGCTCTTGATAGCAGTGGCATTCGCAACTTGTTAATTGACTATCAAGGGCTATTAAGAATAATCTGTAGCTAAAAGTCTTGGTCCACTGCCAGAAATCCTAATATATCCTCCTGCCTCCAGACTGTCTCTCTTTGAAAAGGTATTACCAGATTTCACTTACTGTAGTGAATTTTGGAGGCAAAACAAGTACATTGTAATAAATATTGATTTCAAAGGGCAAAAACTATAAATGCCACCTGCATATATACATTAAATTAAAAATATTAAGAATTTTCCAATACTTACCTTTGTTTTCATAGCAGGTAACTAGAAAATTACATTTTTATCATGAATCAGTTCTTAGGTGGGGAAAATGATGAGCTCTGGGTTCCAATTTTTCTTTTTGTGTTTTTTCCTGCTCTGCCTCAGGATGAACAGAGGTTCATAACAGTGGGAAAACAAATTTAAATGTCCCCTATCTCTGCTTACCCCATGCTCAGGAGTGATACAAAGCATCTACTGGGGCTTGGTTAAGTAAAGGAATTCTAGTCTAGTTATTCATTCTAGGCTTCTTATTGTCTAGCGTAAATAAGAATCCATTGTTTCAGGCGTCTTCTTTTAATTGTGGCTTTCCTAACTTCAATCAGACAGTTGGGTTGTAGGCTTATATCCTCTAAGCAGGAGACTGGATTCCTCCCTAAAAAGCAGACAACCTCAAGAGAAGATACCTGAAGATATTTACAATTAGGGAGTTCCCAATAAAACAGCACATAGCCTAATGAGTATCCTGCTTTAAGGGGGTTGTGGGGGAAGGTCTCCCTGTTGTATTTGTACCCACGGACTTTAATTTATGGAGGTGACTGAGCGATGGCGCAGAGAGGTTAATATCATTGAAAGAATGTTATTTACATTTCCTAAGAGAAGGGAGTACGCCATGCCACACAGGGCTTAGAGGAAACGCTAGATTTTGGATAGGAGGCAGGCAGAAGCAGGAACTTGGGGAAAGTCTAGACCAGAGCCTTTATTGGGGTTTCTGTGGCAAGGGCAAGGCAGGGCAGGAGAAACAGGTGAAGACTGGCTGGTGTGAATGATTCCAGCGGGCTTTGGGGCATAGGAGCTGTACCTGCTGTCTATACCTGGCTCTGGGTTGATTTAGGGCAGGGGGAAATATAAGCTTGGTGTGTGAGTTTAGATAAGAGGTGGTTGGGTGTAATGGGCTGGGATTGGTTGGTTTGCATATGAAAAACGTGCTTTCTAGTAAATTGTTTGACTATCTTTGGGAATTAATTAGTCCTAGGAGATGCAGTCTTTCCCAGGGTTTAGAAGACCACAAATGCCACAACTTCAGAATACAGAAAATAAGAAAATAGTTAATATAACTGGACCTGTGATGAATAGATGTTGAATAGACAATTACAGAATCTAAGAAAACACAGAACACTCACCTTTCAGTGTGTGGCCTTTTAGGCACTAGTTTCAGCAAGACACCTTACTTCTGGGTCTGGTCTCACTCAACTTCTCAAGAAGTGATCAGAGGGGAAGTAGTAGCTACCTGACTATGCAAACCAGGGGGAGGCTATTTGAGAGTGAGGGTCTAATCATTCCACATCCAGACTCTAACAAACTTCCTGCTGTGCTAACGCCTAAAACACTGTACCCACTTTCAGAGGAACTGGTGCCCCTCAAATCCAAGTGTCTTCTTAACTGCCACTTTTAATCCATATAATACACTCCTTGCTTTCATCACTCATTTGAGACCTAGATGCTACCTTTATCTTTTGTGACCATGTGGTATTGCTGACTCGTGTAATTTCTCTGAGGTCAGAGGCCAGAGGCCAGTTTCCATTTCTTTATATTCCCTTATACCTTTTACACATGATAGACAGTTTACACCTACTTATTTTTAAGTTAAGAATTTATTATAAAGGTGAAATATTTATTACGGAAAACTTCAAGGAAAAAGCATAGGCAGGAAAAATGTCAGCCACAATCACTATTCTTAGAAGTAACCATTGCATTTTTATAGAGCAAATATATTTTGTCTTGAATTCACTAAGTCAGATTTTTTCCCCAGGGTTGGGGAAAATGGTATAAAATGGTATAAAATGAGGTAGGCTTCAGGCATGGGTCATGGCTTATCTTTGTACACCTTCTGTAGTACTCTGTCTTCTTCACAGAATAACCCTTTCCATTTATTTAAGAAACAAAACAAAACAAAACAGCATACGGTGCCACTATCAGCTGCTTCTAATTAACCTCCTCTGGAAGATTCCGTAAATGACTCAGCACCTGGTCTTCTTAAAGCAGTCAGGTTATTTTGAATCACAACCTCAAAAGCACTTAACACTACTCTGGAAGTTCAATATCAACATTTCTTTCTGTAGCCTTATTTCTAGAATTCAAAATAATCATGTTAGAACCTTTGCTATTACCCTTTAAAAAATGATGGGCCAGAAGGTATGAGCCAGTCAGTCTAGGAAAGTGGTTCACAATATTTTCCAGTATGAGAAGCCCTTTTTGATAGAAAAAAATTTTGAGAAGCCCCAGATGGTTGCAGCTGGATATTTAACATTCACTGCATGAATACATAAACATTGTTGAGGACTTAAATAGTAATATTAAGTGAAATGGGTGAGCTCTATTGGGAAATCCATCTTAAAATCCTAAATTTTCATTCAAAGATAGTATTTTGCTCCCTCTTATTTCCCAGGCTAGGTTCTATTAGTTTTCCTATAATAAATCCTGCCTTAGAAAATCTTACACATTACATAAGCAGGAATAGTTAAAGTATTCTGGCTTTCATCTGAATTCCAGAGCCAAACCTGGGGTCATAAAGGATATCAAGATGACAGGCATGCCTGGAAACTTTTAAACCCTATCAATTTTTCTGAATAAGAAAAGTCACCTCTCTGAACTGGAGGAAAGGGTTCATTGGCAGGCTCATTCGTCCTACTACCTGTTAATGGTGTTTTGGGGGAGGAAGAGTGGTATGGCAGGAACCTGAGGTCAAGGTCTTCTAGAATTACGTGGGCAAGTTTGATTTGGGGGCTGTGTTATCTCAGGACCCCAGAAGGCCATGGCTTACAGGAAAATGAAAATTTTCATAGTGGTAATATGAATATTGAGAAACCCTTCCAATAATTTCATATTCTTGCAGTTTTTTTTTCTTCCATCAACAGGTTGGGAAGCAATGACCCAGGGTTTTGTAAAGATTATATACATAAGTGAACACATCTTAGTTACTGTGGTAGGTAGATAGAATGATGGGAAAAGGAATAGGTGAAAAACACTGACAATTCCAGGACTGCTCCACGGGTTTGGAGTTTAATGTATTTGTGGGGTAAATCCAGGATGGGATGAGAGTTCTGAAGCAACTATATACGAACAGGTCCTGTACTTGCTCAAAAATCAAGCGCCAGGGAAATCTTACTAGCACTCTACAGATTTCACGTGAGGGATGCCTCCCACAGATGTTCTACTTGGTACATCAACCGGGAGAGAAATGCAGCATTAGCTGTTCACAACACAGCTTGAGGCACTTGTGTCCAACTCTCGGGAGCAGCAGCCCAACAGAACATTTGGCAAAGTATTTAAAATTCCAGAGAGTCTAAATCTTAATGAAAAAAGAAAAAAAATTTCTTTTTGTAGGCTGGAGACCGAAATGAGCTAAGCTATTATATGATAATTACAATAAAATATATCTGAATTACTTTACCTGCAATAAATCAACACCTCGTTTTCATTAGTACTAATGGAGGAAAGAACTAGCAATTAAGAAGCATTAAGAAAAGATGGTAGGGGAAAAAAAAAGAAGGTAGAAAAAAGTTCTTTAAAAAATAATTTATATTGGTCTGGTTCAGCCTTACTGCTAACTAAGAAATTTGTTTCTTGTAGTTATAGTCTAAGTAAAAGTGAACTAATTTGTTTAGACAATCTATACCTTTTTTTTTTACCACTGTGGTATAATTTATCATTAGTTGCCTCTGGTTTACTTAAGGTTAGTTGTCTGGGGCTTATTTCCTTTATACACTGTCTCAAAAATAGAGATTTCCTAAAACAGTATTAGAAAGGTCTTCTTGAGATGGTTGCAGAGATTAACCTTAATTTTGGCCAAAGTCTAATCTTGTCTGGATTTGGCTCAATGATAGGACAACAGCTGTGTTTATAAGAAAGATCAAAGTTTTGTGTTCAACCACCATTAGAAGCAAAGAGACCAGCAGCATTTATTGTCTTTTACTACAAAGAAAGGAAATAGGCACTCAACTCAATACAGCACTAAAACTGCAGTTGGTAGAAATGCTTATTTCATCCATCTTTAAATCTATTTGGTTACTCAAATTGTTTGCAAAGGCTGAGAAACCTGGTGAACTCCCCTTTTACTACCATTGTTCAGATGCATTTTATAAGTTCATGTAAGTGTTACAAATCCCAAGGTAGTATGTTATGTTAAAAATTAGTAGAGAAGGTAAATAGCTATATAACAAAGACATAAGTTAAACAGAAACAAGCTGATTCAAAGAAATTTCCAGGCAAATGTAACTTGATCCTACATAAGGGCAACAATTGTTTTTACTAAGGTAGTTCAAAGAACAGCTGAAAAGATCAGAAAGTAGATTCAGTGCTTTTGATTTCCCATGAAGTCTGTGTCCATCCATACAAAAGAAATTGGTTATGTTGAGTCTGAGTAATGAATATGTCATCAAATGGGTATTCTTTTTCCCTTTTGTGAAATGAGAACCTCAAAGTTGATATCCTGTTTTGTTGTTACTGTGCTTAGTGAACAAATGATCACTGTAAGTTAAAGTCACGTTAATAATACTAACAAAAGAAAACATCTACCTATGTTTTAAAGGGCATATATCTTTAAATGTATAATTAGAAACGAATGTTAGCTGTTTTGAAATTCTTTCTCAATGCCTGTTAAATGTTTTTGAATCAGCAAGGTGTTAGATTAAAGAAACAGAGTGTTCTCTCCTGTCCCTGTTGTTGAGTACACCAACAGTTTGATAAAGATATACTGGAACAGAATGCTGCTTCTGAGAAGTTGAACAAGCTCTCATCAGGAATATGTGGAAATGGACCATCACAATGGTCATTTTCACTTTCAAAATTTTACTTAGGCTTAGAACTAAGGGTATTACTGGTATGGTCTTAAGTTGGGTTAAACTGAGTTTAACTTTTTGAGCTACAGAAAAACATGGGGAATAATTTGGAGCAAATACTTTTTCTCTCTTCAGAAATTAGTTTTGGGCATAATACTGTCTCATAACTTCCCAATCAGCATTTCTGGGATAATGTCAGATTTTGGACAATTACAAAAAACCAGACACAAATGTGCAAACCAGATTTCAATTTCTTCTCCACTGACATGAGATTTAAAACAGCAACAGGAACATTTCTAGGTCAGTGTCAATATGTAGTCACAAATTACCGAAGTAAGAAACAAACTGGAGTGCATGGGTGTGTGATTTTGTGTTTTTGGCATGAGAAAGATATTGAAATATTCACAACATACAAGCCAAATCATAAAAATAAAATGAGACTTACACGATCCCATCATTTTGAAAGAGTAGGATTTAGTTCTGACATCTTGCAGATTTGTGATATCCTGACTTTTGCTTCAACAGTCCTAAATAATACAAGTTTTAGAACATAAGTGCAACTTTTTTTTCTTTCTACAATGTTCGTAAGTGAAGCAATCCCAAGGAAAACTTATTTCAACAGACGAAAAACCTCTTAGGCACATTTATAAACAAACATGGAAAAACTAAAACTAGGGGATACACACACACAATCAGATCTCCTGTTATTTATCAGGAACTACAAGTGATGACCAATAATTAATTCCCCCTTAAGCATTTCCTCCTTTATTAGTCTCATTTAAACATCGTTTACCAAGAACAAAGTTTACTAAGGAAAAAGAGTATCATTATACCATTTAAAGGAATTGACGACACTAAAGTTTAACAAGCAAGTTGGAAAATGGTCAGATAGCTTGTCTGTGAGATCTAAAGAAACAGAAGTTTAGAATTCTCAATGCTTATTCGGTATAAAATGTATACCACTCCTAAAACTAAAAGGTAAAGACACCCTTCTCATTTCTTGAGAATGTCTTATCTCAGAGTCTTTAATTTATAAATGTAACCACCATTTTCTGAGGGTAACATTTCTTGCCTTTCTTTGACATAATTTTATTTAGAGGACCACCATGAGTTTTTTTCCCTTGCTGTGTCCCCTAACTGATAGTAGCCCCATTGGGTGATTTCATCAGGTAACTTTTATATATGGGTAAGCCCTTGTTCCAGAGGATCCATTTTCTAGATACTGAAATACCCAAGCTCCAACACACTCACTTCTCCAATCTTCATTCCTAAGCCCACTCAATTCTTAAGTCAACTTTTCTAAGTATAAGACAATTTTCAAATACACTGGCCCAATCTGTCATTTTGGAAATGCATCCTGAAATGACAAATTCTTACAAATTCTTTGGCCTATCTTGATGCTACTAGGGTTCTCTGTCCCATCAGGGACTGTTAAAGGGAACCATGTTAAAACTCCCTGACCTTTGCCTTAAGTTCAGAATCTGCTTATGAAGAGTTAAAAGAAACTACTTGTATTATTTGGTAATTATATTTCACTGTATTAAATAATTAAATTGGAAACTGCTATACTACACAATTTTTCATCTGTACTTTAAAGCTTGTAATAGTTTATACCAAACATCTACATACTTAAAAAATCTTACTAAATTTTAAAAAACTACCTGTAACAATTCCCTATTTCTTAAAGTTAACTGTGATTCCATTAAGATACTTACCTAAGATATGAACAGAAAGCTTGAGTAAAAAATATTTACTGACATTAATTAAAAAGAAATTTCCAAATCCTCAAAAACAAGAACTATCCATCTCTGAAGTAAATTAATAATAACTACAAATCCCTGAACTGTGTGAGACAGGTATTTTCATTCAGCTTTACTTAATCCTCACAGCAACTCCATGAGACAGTGATTCCTATCTCCACTTTACAGGAGGAAATGCAGCTTCAGAGAGGGCATTAACTCACAGGAATACAGACTTTGTAGAAATCTATTTAACCCTGTATTCTTCTGATTAGATCATGATGTGTCACAAAAACATGTTACGGCTGCCTTACAAAATGTTTATTTCAGTGATCTTTGAGAGGGTAAATACAGTTCTATTGCCACTAGGTGCCATCTCAAAATCATTTAAGTTTGATAAGAATGGTGAAGATTTATAAAAGGCAGAGGCTTTTAAAGGTTTTAAATTATAAGTCATTTCATAAGGTAAGCTTTATCCCATAAACCAAATGTTCTGAAATTGTTGAGACATCCAGTAAAAAGGAATTTGCATATAGTAAATAGGGTCAAGTAACATAATCAGTCACATTTTAAGGAAATGGAAAATCATTTCTTATATGAAGTTGAATAATAATGCTTTATAATTACTGAGGAAGATGTAATAAGACCCCTACACATACAGATTGCATATACCTACACATATACATTCAATCCCTTCCAGAATAACACTGAAAGGAGAAGACTTATTTTTCCTTTTGTAAATGTTTATTTCCTTGAGAATTAGGAAAACAGCGTGCATTTAAGGTCTAGAAGATAGGATGCACTTTGGAAAAATCCTGTGATAAAATCAAACACATGTTTCCTTCCATGTTTTCTAGAGCTGCTGAGTCAATCGTAGTCTTAAAAGATGATTAGAAATACATATATAAATATATATATACACACACATATATATAGATAATATATCAGAACAGTAGGAAAATAATTTTTCTAACCATCAATATTTTATTTAACAAAAGCAATAACTGGAACATTTCTAGAGCTTACAGTCTATATTTGATATAAAAATAAGGAATTCTCCAAAACATGTACTAAAAATACAGTTTTATGGATCTAAGGTACACAAAAAGTTTAGTTTAAATTTCAGTCACCCAAAACAATAGCTTGTGGTCTCCTCCAATTGCACACAGTGGGAGAGTTCTATGCCAGGAAAGTCCAGATCCAACAGCTACAGAACCAATGAGGATGGGCTATAAAATACGTGAAGAATTAAAGAAGCTCAATACCTCACCAACAGTAATAAATAAAAACTACCTTCAAAAATAAGAAATGCATTGATAAAATGTCTTTCTTTATAGTTGAATTAGAACTAAAAAATGTGCTCCCTCATAGGTGAAATACACATTATTTGCAGCTGGCTAGAATGAAGGATAAAAATAATCTATGAATAATTGGTGCAGCCCAGACTCAAATATTTTTGAAGTCTAAATCAACTAAGCAAGCAAAATTATTATATTTAAATGAAGGAGGAAATAGAAGAAATAAAATGCTTCTTACACAATTATTGGCAAAAAGTCTTTTTCCATTATGATTTAAACATGAAAAAAATGCCATCTCTTTCCAATTTAAGCAGGTAACATGTTCATAAATGATTTTAGTTACACATTACAAATCTGGGGGCTATAAGTGTAAAAGTAGAAAACCAATTTAAAAACACATATGCCACCAAACACTTCCACGTTACCTGAGGGTGTCCTAAATGATGAATTTGAAACTGGCTTGCCATTTTGCCAGGATAACCAGTGGTTGCAAACAAGTTTTCACTAATTGTAGACCATCTAAGAAAAGACAAGGGATGAAAATCAGTACAGTATCCTACAGATAACTACAACGTTTTTAAAAATAGGTTATTTCTTTTTGCACAAGAATAATTTTATAACCTTAAATTTGATAACATGGCTTTATAATCTGACTGGAAATTCCAGGAAAGTTAGCTATGAATATTTTCTCACCTGTGAATATTTATTAAGTGCTTATCATGTGCCACTCTGTTATGTTTCAAAGTTACACAAGCAGTTCTTTTCTTATAACCAAAGGGTTGACAGTATGGTAGGAGATAAAAACAAGGAATCAGACAGACAGAACTTATTTCACAGTAAAAAACATTAAAAAAAATCACATTTAATGTTCTTATTGTCTTAAAATTAATAATAAATGCATGAGTTTAAACTCCTTGGAATGATGCCAACACCTAGAATATATAGATATTTAAATATTTAAGTTTCAAGGCATCCTAGATGTTGGAATACAATGAATTAATGCATCAGCAAGTATTAATGGAGCTCCAGGGAGAAGCCCAGCACTATGAGAAGTGCAGCAGGGGAGCTATAAGGAAAAAGAAAAAGGATTCCTTGATGAAAAAAAAAAGAAAGATGGCTAAAGTCTAGTTAATATTTTAATGTGTGGCAGACATTATTGTTTGCCCAGCAGCCATTCTGCCCCTTTTCTGTGTTAAGTGAACCCCAACTATGTTCTGGCACAGTGTGTCTGACTCCAAAGGATGAGACACAGCAGTATAAGGCAAAGACAGCAATCCCCAAACCCCAATAAAAGAGGAGTGCTCCTTCTTTCCCTCTTACTTTGGACAATGTGGTATGAGGCTATGGTGCCTGCAACTCTGGTAGTCATCTTGTGACTGTGAAGCAATAAGCCCAAAGCCTTGCCATTGAGGATGGCAGACGGAAAGGTCTGAACTCTTCTTCTTTTCCTTTAAATTTTTAATTGAAGTGTAGTTGATTTATAATGTTAGTTTCAGGTGTACAGCAAAGTGATTCAGTTATACATATACATACAAATTTTTTCTTTTTAGATTCTTTTCCATTACATGTTATTACAAGAAACTGAGTATAGTTCCTTGTGCTATACAGTAGGTCCTTGTTGTTTATCTATTTTATATATAGTAATGTATGTCTGTTAATCCCCAACCCCCAATTTATCCCTCCCTGCCTAGAAAGGTCTGAACTCTTAATGACACCGATGAGCTACTAAACCAATCCTGAGACTGCCTCCTCCAGTTCGTAACTAACAGTTCATTGATTTCAAAATGAATCTTTGCTCAAATCTTTGAAGTCAGGATGCATCTTATGATCTATGGCATTCT
Organism: Camelus bactrianus; assembly: GCF_048773025.1. Lineage (NCBI taxonomy): Eukaryota > Metazoa > Chordata > Mammalia > Artiodactyla > Camelidae > Camelus > Camelus bactrianus. Next base: position 34,179,497 of record NC_133550.1, on the reverse strand, counting down.
TACATTTAATTGAATATATTCTTTTCTTAGGAGTACATAAAATAATAGTGGCCCCAAGTTCTACAATTTTATTGAGATATTTAAATTTATTATTTATTTATTTGTTATTATAGGAATATAGCATATAATAAATGTTCTACTGGTTTTAGTCTCTGTTAGTGAATTTTCCTGCTGCTGAAAGCACCCTAATGATTACATTATACAACGCAACAATATGTAGAAGTGAATTAAAAAGAACAAGGTAAACAAATATATTTTTTAAGTGGAAAAAAAAGTTGCAGATAAATAGTATCTAGTGTGTTCTCATTTAAAGAACAAGGAAGTTCATATGCATAAACATGGCTCCACCTACATCTTACATCTTTATCAGAACAAGAAATAAGGAAGCACATGCTCCAAATTGTTCAGGTGGTATTGGTAAGGCAGCAACACGTTCTGTGTTTTACAATATTTTTCAAAGAATACACTGGAAAACAAATCACTTGCCCGGACCAAAAGACAAAAGCGAAGACAGGAAAATAAAGCAACCATTTATAAAAACAATCAGAAAAAAAAAAAAAAAGAAAAAAAAATAGTGCAAAGGAGAGTTTTGGGAAAGTATTCTAGATGTTGGCACAGCATGAACAAAATAACCAAACTCAAAAATTCAAATTAGAACCTCAGCAAAAATGGTATATTACCTGAATAAGCAGGCTCGATCTATGTGGACAGGTCTCTTATCTTGAGGGTAACTAAAAGATAGTATTTTGCATTTTATGAATTATTTGTTGGTCTCAAGTAGAGGAACTTAAATTAAGGTATAAAAGGCATTTTCTCTTTAAAGGACACAATGCCCAATGTACTTATTAAACTGTGACAAAATTCCATATAAGCACTGACTTAAAATAGATGAAATATGATAAAGACATAAACATAATTTAGAACCATTACAGAACACCATCATTCAACAGGGTCAGTGTTCTTCTTCTTCTTTTTTTCAAACATAAGTAAACACTGCTCAGATCAAAGATCTCCTCTGCATTATTCTTTCTGTGTTACTCTCAAAGTAAATCTGTGAACCTATCTCTGTTATGTAGAAACCCATAGCTCTGGCTCTTCTACAGGAAAGGAGACTTGTTTTTGCTTTACAGTGAGGCACAGGTATACAACAATGGCTCAGTGGATCATTTGGCAACAGTGACTGACATTTTCGTAAGCAACAGATAAATACACTAAGAAAGTACCTGGACCGAGTAATATCCCAAATTAACCAATCATTCCCTGCAACAGCTCCAACTTTGAAGGTGTTTTTTAAGCACCAGTGTGCGGACATTAATGGCATCTGTTCTGATTCAAGAGATAAAATAGCCTGTTGAGCCAAAAGATCATAAAACCGAATTGTTCCATTCTTCTCTGCAACCATCAGCTGTAAGACAAAAATACAGAAAAATTCAACCACCTAATTTACTAGCTAAATTTGAGAAGTAGGCAGAGATTCAATGTCATACATACAGTAAGATGTAAACATCTGCATATACTACAAATGGGAGATCAAATGCAAAGGAAATAAGAGAAATCTAGGTAAAACTCTGTATCGAATATTAAAAAGTGTCACAGAAAACTGGTAAAAGAAAGACTTAAAAAAATTGAGTCCAATTTTAAGTGATTATGTATGATCACCAGGGAGATCACGCCAAAGGTTCATTACACACACACACACTGTTGAGTTATCCACAGTAGTTAGGTACTGCAGAGTTGCTGCAAACACTAAATAAGTGAATATTGAACCACTGATCCTAAAAGAAATTAAAGGGTGGGATGCAGAAGGAGGAATTATTTAGAACATGGGAAATAGCAGTGTCAACAATGATAAGCGGCTAAAATTGACTGAATGCTTATTATGTACAGGTTTTCTCTTAAGGACTTTCATAAGTGTTCACTTGTTTAATCTTCATGAGCCTCCATTATACAAGATGAGGAAGTGAAGGCAGTGACTGAGAGAGCTTTTATAACTTGCCAGAGATCATATAGCTAGTAAGTAGTGGAACTGGGATTTGACTCCAGGCAGTTAACTCAAGAATCCATACTTTTATCCACTCCTCTGTGTTGCCTTTCTGTAGTTTAAGGTTTTTGAGTTTAGTAGTGACACAATGAAACTGATATTTTAAGGTCAGTGTAAGTAAAGTTGGCAAGAAGAATCAGACTGAAGAACCAATGACTTTAGAAATAAGCTAAGGCTTAGCAAGAATTACTTGTGAGGATACAAAGGTGAAGAATACACATTAATGACCAAGAGGAATGTATTCTAGTGACAGTGAAGAAAAACTTAAAATACCTGGATAATTCTGCATATAGGAAAGAAAGATATCTAAGGTGATTTCAGGATTTTGAGTTGACATAATTTAAAGTAAGGACTTCCAAAAATTCTGAAGTCAGGAAAAAAATTAGAAAAAGGAAATGGAGTAGAGTGAAATTTTAATGGTATAGAGAATAAAAAAATTAACTTAAAGAGTGTAAGGGAAAGGGATCTGAAATAACCACAATTTAAATATTAAGATATAAATTTTGAGGTAGAGGTTATAATAAACATTTTCATTTCACATCTAGGTCACAGTCCTTAAAAATTAGCCTATTATATTTATACATGGTGATATTAACAATTTGGTAGTTTCCTTGATTATGCTTCAAAAAGACTCACTGCTACAGGGGAGAAATCTATACATAAAATAAAATTTAGGACCTGGATTCAGAAATGTTTATAGATGGAAATAATCCCTATATATGTAATATGAATTAGAAAATTTCACTTATGCACACAGAGTATAATTCTACTGATGAAAGATCGAATAGGACTGAAACAAGATTTCATGGAAACCTAGGGCTCAGAGAACACACGTATGTAGTCTGGGGCATTTTAGCTCCAGACTGCCTCTTCTTTGAAGGCTGTGAGCAGATCTGTTTAATCTTTCTTTATGTCATCATTATACTTAACTAGATTTTTTATTCCAACACTTAAAATCTGTGTTACTGTATTTATATGCTTTTCTTACTTACAAGTCAGTGTGTAACTCAAGGACAAGGACTTCATTCATTCTTTTATCCTCTATTATAATAAAGGGTACAGTATAGGTGAGAACTATCCCTTATAACTATTTACAAATACATGGTGAAAGAAGAGTTGACAGAGGAGAGAAATAGGGAATATACATGCATAGTTGCTCAAGAGGACTAGAATAATGCAGCTTTAAAGACCAAGTAAGCAGGGTTTCAAGGCAGAAGTGATCAACAGTGTAAAGGCTGCCTTAAGGATAAGAATGGAAGAAAGCCACTGAATTTGTTAAAAAATATCACTCATGACTTCTGAAAGAGTAGGAGATTGAATAAGACTACAGAGTTACATCAAGGGATGAGGAGAGATGGACCCAAATGAAAAGTTGTAAGTGATGGGTTCAAACATTCAGAAATAAAGACGTGAGGATAGATTAACATTAAAAGGGGAAACAGAAGAATACAATGGTTAAGTCCAAGAACTTTGGAGCAGACTGCCTGGGTTTAAATGTCAATTTTTCCAGTTAGTTGCTGTACGAACTTAGGCAAGTTACTTAACTTCTCTGAGCTTTGGTTTCCTTATTTGTAAAATGAGCTCATCACAGCACCCATCCTGTAAGGTTGTCATGAGGATTAAATGAGCTAAAGTATACAAAAGGCTGACAATGGACCAAGCATATATAAATACCATGTAAGTGTTTGCTGTGATTAATCAAGCTTATCTTTTTGTGCAAGTATGAGGAGAGGAAAGAGTCAATGGAGAAGAAGTATGAAGACATTAGAGGGCTATGAAAAGCAGAATGCCTAAGTAACTGGCATGAGCTCTAGAAAGCTAAAGGACTAACTTTAAAAAGATGAAAATGGTAACTTCTTAAGATTCTAGGGAGACAAAATAGAGTGATACCCAAAAGAAGACACTGGGAAATGAGAGAATTCTTATTGAATGGTTCCTATCTTCTCGATGGAATTATTTAAGACCAATTGATAATAACTCATAGTGTATTTTTAGAATTTTAGAAAAGCTTTACTCTAAACAGGAGTTGAATACCCCTGCAGCTAGGTCAAATTGTCCTTATGCCACTGACGCTTTGTTTACACACTATGGCTCACAAGCATGGTTTTAACTTTGAAAAAAAAAAAGAATACTGCTTACTAGATAGTCTGGGCATTAGTTTTTGGATTGTAATCTATCAAAGGTCATGAAAAGTGTACTCTAAATAAATGTCATTTATAGATGATGGTTGTCAAATAAAAACTTAATTACAAAGAACTTTTATGGTTCTAGATTAATCCAAATGCATTTGTGCCAATTAAGAGTTTCTGGGATGGAAAAAGTCATTGATTTTTCTCCTCTATGTGTACTAGTATTACACATGTATATATCTTTTCAGCTTGATTAAAAAAATCTAAGTTATGAATAACAACCTTAAAAGTTTCCTCAGGATGCCAGCACACACTCATTCCAGGGGAATGAAGAACAAAATGAGCTGTCTGTATTCCTTCCAAGTTCCAGATCCTAATAAAAGAATAGGAGTATAATGTTAAATAGTTTTGATATATCACTACTAAAAAAATAAAATTTCTATAAATTTATTGAAAGCTACCAACTAGAGATTATAATGCAGACATCTGTATTCAAAGTATACCTTAAGGAAAATTATAGCATAATTATAATTATTTTAGAAAATGTAATAGTATGAAGAATTTAAGTTTTACCATATTCAATCATGGAAAAAGTCACATACATTTTGTAATTAATCTAGTTTAGCAATGCTGTAACACAGTAACCAAATTAAATTATTCACAAACTCTTCAATTTTGTGGGCACAATCTTGAAGTTTCTAGGTCACTAATCAGGTTGCATTCCTACTTACTTCAGTCATTTCAACTAACAATAATTTCTACCAGGGATGCTTAAAACATACACACCCCTTCTCCACTCCACCCTAGTGCTCCTATTTTAAAAATAGGATATGAAGAAACTAGTATGAAGTGATGCGAATTTAGGGAGATAGAATTTCCCACAGTGGCTTATTCCTTCTGCCTTTGGGTTCCTGTGCCAGGGGCTACTTCATACTTTTTACCTTTTCTGATCTGGTTTACTTCCCCAATTCTTTCCCCAAAGTGCCCTTGATTGATTGCTATCACATTAAAGGACTGAAGGGTTGAAGGAACACGAATCTGGTTCCTCCTACTCTCCCTCTCTTCAATACTTAGAAATCCATAGTAACGACGACCGAGATACTCAATGATGTGGCTTTCCCTCTTAAGTTTTTCCCTAACCCCAGAGTGGAGATCAAGATCAGAAATCTCAGTAATGGCACTATGTTGTGAGAAGTCCTATCTGCCACCAAGACTGTTAAGTTTTCCAGCTCATTCCTCACACTTAGCCATTGTTTTTTCTCACTGATTCAGAGTGTAGCAGAATTAGCACCTCAGGAGATAGAAAGTGATGGTGGCTGGTAAAGTGACCACAGAATCTGATCCTTAAGGACAGAACACATGCTTTAGAATGCACTGAACTTTTTCTTATAGATTTTATAGTTCAAATCTCATTAGGGACAGTAAAACAATTTCAACAAATTTAGGGAATATGTCTTTAAAGTTTAGGCAAAATTTTATTTCAAAGAAAGTAGACATATTAATTGGACAATGCCATTACTATTTTGTGCCTAGCCACATCATTCAGGATTTTCTTTTTTGTAGAAATTATAGGGTCTCCAATCTTGAAATATTATAGTTACGTATAAACTAGTATGTTTCTCAAAATAATTATCTAATTGATTAAATAATTTAGAATATACTCTTTTCTCTTGCCCAATCAACACTTTTCATCTATATTTACTCTACAGGGAGACAATTACAATTTAATTGAAGAGGGGACATTACATTTACCAGGGGCTTACTCAATTGTGTTTCACTTCCCACAATAAATAAGATTATTAATTATAGCAACTGAATATTTCTTTCTTCTCTATTGCCTTTTGCATAATAGTGCTGGGCTAGCATGTATTTTACCACTACTGAAATAGTAGAAATTTGTCTTGCAAATTTAGAGAATCCCATGAGAGAATGGTTCAAAGGCTTCATTCTTCTGATCTTACTCTAATATGTATTTGATTTTTATTTGCCATTATACTGAATAAATACATACCAGAATATTTTTATGTTTTTTCTTTTAAATGGAGAAAAACAAAGAGGTAGAAAACATAGATATAACATAAAAATAGGTCAATGAAGTGTATTCCTGTCCAATGAACCAAATTTTAATCTAATTTTTAAATAGTATTTTATCCTGAACAGAATCTGATACTTCATGAAAACCAACAATAACAAAAAAGAACCCCACCTGATTTAAAAATGAGGGTTAATCCAGATTACTTTACAGAACTAGGATAAAATGATTCATGATTTATAATTATATGCTAATTAAACATTCTCAGTGGCTGCATAATCCAATTATTAAATACGCATAATACAACAAATTGGGCAAAAATGAGTTATCACAACTAAATTAGCTATAGATGGTTCACTTTAAGTTGTTAAGTCTTATTTCCCTTTTTGATAGATTCCATAGTTAAGCACTTCTCAAATCCTTTTGTGAAGCTCAACTAATTTTATTGTGCCTTTACTACTAGTTAGTATTAGTTCCATCACATAACATCATAGGGGGGAGGATATAGCTCAGTGGTAGAGCATGTGCTTAGCATGCACGAGGTCCTAGGTTCAATCACCCAGTACCTCTTCTAAAAACTAACTAAATAAATAAACCTAATTACCTACCATCAGATAACGTCACATTTTTTTCCTTTTCTGATACATTTTTTGCAATACACCATATATAACAAAAATCCACAAATCTTAAGCATACAGCACAAAGAGAAAACAGCACCCAAATTAAGATAGTACTTCCAGAACTCCAACTTCTTCCAGTCATATTTCCTTGCCTTCTCACAAAAGGTACCCACTATCCTGACTTCTAACACCACAGACTGTTTTGAATACCATAAAAATGGAATCATATTGAGTATGTCTTCTTGGTTTGGCATCTTTCATTTATCATTAAATCTTATGAGAGTTACCAACATTGTTCAATGTTGCACTTTGTTAATTCTCATTATGTTTATAGTATTCTATTAATTAAATACACTGCAATGTATTTATCCATTCTACTGCTGTCAGACATTTAGGTTGTCACTACCAGTAATACTGCTATAAACCTTCTTGTACATGTCTTTTAGTGAATATAGACATTCGTACACCCATTCTCTGCTTTACGCAAGCCCAACACACTCCTAACCACTAACCCACCTGTTGGGTAACTGCTAGGCATGAAATTGCTGGATCATAGCTTACAAATATGTTCAACGTTAGCAGGTATTTCAAATAGGTTTCCAGACTGGCTATACCTTATTTATGTATTTTTTTCTTTTGTATTTCTTTTTAATCACCAACTGAAAAAGCCTAAATGTTCTCTGACAAATTTTCTGACAAGAACAATCTTAACCACTTGTCTGAATGGCAAAAGGAACAACTTTTCAGTTGGCCTTATTTGTCAGGTTGATTTCTCAAATCACTCTTTTTTCTTGCATTTTATTTTATTTTCATTTATCTATACATGAATAAATCTGCATCAATTTTAAAATGTTGTGAACACAATGTATAGAAAAACTCTCTTTATTGATTTCCTTCTGACACTTCCTTTTTTCTCTGCAGATTTGACAAGAACAAAGAGAAATACTATTTTCTAACAGGCTCACGTGCATTTGTTGTAGGCTTACCAAGAGGGAATATGGGTTTTTTGCTCAGTGAATCACTGCTTGTAAGTGATGTAAACCTATGCTTATTAGTGTAATTATATAATGAGTATTATATAAATTGACAGAACATGAATATGGAAGCTGTTTCAATTAAACTAAGCTGATGGCAACTAATTCAAGGTAAGATTCTAAATTTTAAAAAAAGCTCTTAAATTAGGCATGTGTGACAGTTACAAAAGATTAAGCAATAAAAATAATAAAAACCTAAATATGTTTGAATTAAGACTACTTAGCAAATGTTGTTTTCAAAGTAGACACTGTATTATGATTGTGGTTCATGTAAAAATAAGAGGTCCAGTGCTAATCAATGGATATAAAAGTTAAGAAGAGCAGAAAGCTTGGTTTAGTATCAAAAGATTGGCAAATCGCAAATTGGTAAACTTTCACACATGTTGTATATTAAAATAAGGTAGAGAGACATTCCTTTTAAATAATTTCCTTAGTTTACCAACTTTTTGGTTAACTAAGGAACTACAGATTTAGACCATGTCAGATAAGAGAGTTTATTCAATAATAGGAAAAAAATCATAAATTCATATTTTAGTATTTCCAAATTTATTGCTAATAGATTTGTTTATAATAACTAAAATTACCTAAAAGTTAATTAGAACCATAGAAGCATACTTTTCAGGAAAATAGTATATCATAGAAAGAGAAAAGGTATAAGGGTTTATAGTCTTCTTAATACACATAAACACATGTTAAGATAGCAGACACTTCATAACAGTATAAAATTATAATATTATCAAGTTAAACTACCTTGACCAAAATCAGGAGCTATATAAAATGTGTATCAACTTAAATGTCTGCAAGGGAAATTTCAAACAAAAGCTTTCAAGGTAAAGTTAATTTGCTGACATATTAAGAAGCCAATAGTACAGACTGAATCAAAGGGCACTGGAGTATAGATAGCAACCTTCTTCAAATAAATAAAATGATAGTTTTAACCCAATTCGACAACTATAACAGACATTCCCACCCATCCCAACAATGTGATCTTAGGCAGAACTTTCAGATTTAGCTGTAAAATGTATAGGTGAAGAGATATTCAGATCTAAGATCATGAATTACATTTACCTTACTTTTGGTAGTTTATTGTTAAAATTACTGTCTCATTTCAGGCTGAGTGCTTTTCAGCAGAACATTAAGTATTCTCAACCATATGGTATTTAAATGTTATTGACAATTAGTAGAGATGTTCCCTCTGAAAATTCAAAAGGAAATTTCCTGGGCAATACTTTGTTTTTTTCATTTGTTTGTTCTCCATTTTTAAGCGGCAGCTCACTGTTTGTTAAGGAGTTCATTATAGAAGGAAACTTCTGCTACCAAATGTTTTTGACAACACAGACAAAAGAAGGAATGGATGACATTAAATGACACATCTGTATCCATTTGGCCCTCAGTAACTGGTAAAAGCAAAAAATTCATACCAGTCTTTCTAAAAGACATGACTGAATCACATGAACCACTGTATGGATTAACTAAATACGAAAACAAGAACAAAAGTAACACCAAGATGTAGTTATAAAGATGAGACAGCACTTTACAATGTTACTAGGTGCAGGAAAGGAACCTCCAACATTCTTAGACAAGAAACATGTTTTTCACTGAGTCTGTAACAGCAAAATGAAGATTTATTCTCTTATCTCCTAATAATCAGTCACTAAGTTATTCATCATGCTATGGATGATTCAAAAAAGGGGAAAACTAAAGAAACAGGAAAAAAGTGAAACAAATTATAAAATAATTTAGTATTAAAATATCTGGTTTTAAGTGCAAAAGGAGGTCAGAGGTGGGGAACTATATAATTAAAAGTGCATATCTAGGAATCAGGTGGACAAATCTTGACAGGGATATGGTAGATTAGAGCGGTGAATAAATAAACTCATAAATTAATAAATAAGTCAGCTTGAGGCTTAGACTGTCAAGAACTTTGATACCTAGGCAAAAACCGTAACAATGGAGGCAATGAAATGGCATAAGAACATAAAATAAGAATATTGAAAGGGTACTTTAACTATGTATCAGTGTTTCAAATATATTCAGAAATAAGATTAGACTAATTCTGCTTTAAAAAAAACAAACTTGATACTACTAATCAAGTAGTATACATAATAAATGGAATGGATTACCTGAAATTTTACTGACTTGAGAGTAAGAATTATGAGGATGAAATAAAGGATAATTGCATATGCTTATTATTTTACCCTTCAATAATTAAAAATGAGTCAAAAAGATTTATTTAGATTTAGTTTAATTGCTCCTCAATGGAGATTGATTTCCTAAGGAATGTTTCATTTGCCTACCTTCAGAAGGCTCTCAGTCCTCTTCTTTCTATTTCCCACAAGGATTATTTTTAAATAGATCACTTATTTTGTGATTTTAATTGGGGTAGGGTTGGGGGGAAGAACACTCTGTCTTAACTATGGATCTTGAAGACTCTCAAATATACATGAACAGAAGTAATACAGAAACAACTTAGCTAGCATGGGATATATATAAGACATCTGATAATCAAAAGCACTATGTTTTTTGGAGGGGAGAGGAAGTGGCCTGTTTCAAACAACACTAATGAACCCACAACACCATACAAGAAACATCTACTATTGTACATCTTCATGAAGCCTTGGACGGGTTAAAAAAAAAATCTTATATAAGCTTACATGTTATTCCTTCATTTTGTTCTCTTAAAATTATGAACGAATGCCGCAGACACTACAACTTTATCATCAGAGGGGAGAAACTACCTGAGGCCACCCTAGAGTAGAACTGACATTAAATATAGACATAGATATACAGATTTTTGAAGGTTAGGAATTGTGAGAAATTGTCACATTTAAAAATAAACCTCAAAATTAAACTCTCAACTGTAAAGAAATACCACATGGTAGTTTTCAAACAGATCATATGTAATTATTTCAGCTTCAAGGAATTCAGAGCAAAAGGACTTTTCCTTTAACTAACATAAACCTTAACATAAACACCAGTAATATTACCCAGGAGATACTAACCTTTCATTATCTCCAAGAAAAATATTGATACACTTTGCAAACTAATTTTGAATATATGTTATAAATGAGGAAAGGTACTCATTATCAGTTACATAAATGGACTTTCAAAATAAACCTGAAAAATGTTTAAGATTCTCATTTATACAATTCACTTAGTACAACCACACAATGGCTACATAAAGCAAGCTTAAATTACTGTAGTCACTGATAGGGTAATACACTTTATGAAGTACTGGTTTTATATTTCATCTACAAGGGCACATGAGAGAGAACAAAGAGTTGAATACTAGAGAGTGATATTAACAGTACATGATCATATGAAATTTCAGAAAATTCTTTCATCACTTTGTAACTTTTACTCTGTTATAATCTTTTATTAACACACTATTTCATTGCCTTAAATTAGAAAAGATTTGCAAATGTGATCAAAAGGCTTTACTAGTTTTTGAATGGTTCTTATAAAGACAACAAATCCCTATGCTTCATTCACCAGAGGTAAACTCAACACAAATTGTCTCTTTTATCTGATTGTTTTTAAAGCTATTACTATAACTATGCAATAATTGATCTTGATTCAAGATGTTACCAACAATTAGAGGGAATTTTAGAAGACAAGTAGAAAATTTTATTTCTGGAATTAACCATAACATTATAATGAATAATATATATTCTTCTGATTTCACTTTGTACCTGCAATTATTTAGGCATAGTTTAACTGCTCCTAAATGGAGATGAAAGAACTTAGCTAATAGAATATACAGATATAACAAGATATACAGAAGATTTGATAAACATTCTTTTTCTCTTGTTAAATTTTCCAAAAAACGGTACTATTGTCTTTGTGAGTATCTTAGGTAATTTATTATTCCCTTTTCAAGTAATCTTGTTATATTCCTAAAAAAAACAAATCATTCTTTTTTATTTCTCACCCTTTCTCCTATTCTTTTTAAAAATGACGGCACCTAGAACATGGACAACTACTAACATCCCATGTTTTATAGACACAGTGAATGGCACATTACATGCCTCTATTATTTCAGTCTTAAACTAAGAATTCCTTGGTTTCTAGAAGCCAATTTTCTTCACCATAAATTTTATCTAATATTTTAAAAGATTATTGGGGAGGAGGAGGAGGAAAGGGATTTAGTTCTGACATCCTTTGTAGTTACAGTGAGTACTGGGTCTTCTATTTCTTTTGTATCCCCCAAAGTACTAAACGTTGGCTATACTAAACGTGTTTAATAAATACTTGTTGATCTGACTTGTTCTTACAGAACGGTACTGTTTTTAATATACAAGAACATCTGTTATTTGGCGCTCACTGGGAATGAGATGTTCTGCATTAGTGAGTTTTTAAAATAAGCTTAACCCATTAAATACTTAAATACCATTTTTACCTTCTTTTGGAAGTAGGGGATAATAATTCTAAATAAATATGCACTTATTTATCTCTCAAATAATTTTAACCTTCTTTGGATAATGCTGGGTCATAATTTGAAATATTAATATTTATAAATTTCCTGTGCATATCCACATTCTCACACACACACACGTGTGTGTGAATATGTATATGTATGTATATGTGTGTATCTATATATGGTGGACATGATGAGGGACCACAAAAGAAATGATGTAAGGGGGAAGGGTACAACTCAGTGGTAGAGCTCATGCTTAGCATGCACAAGGTCCTTGATTCAATCCCCAGTACTTCCACTAAAATAAATAAATCTAATTACATCTCCCGCCCACCTCACCACCCCCCTCAAGAAATGCTATAGAACATGAGACTGAATGGTTAGCAATCCTATGACTTACTTGGGAATTTCTTTTCTTAAACATATGTCCCATCAGATGCTTTGTTTGGTAATGATGTCTTTTTTATAAAGACATGGTGACAGGGTTGCATTCATTCCTTCACCCATGCATTCACTGAATACCTATCACAAGGGCACTATTCTACTGCTGAGATAACTCTAAGGTAGTAAAGCATGGCTGGCCCTGCAAAATACCTTATTAATGAAAAGGCCAGAGCAGTCTACTCTAGGATAGTTTCCCTCATCATCTACAAAATTCTGTTTCTCCTTACTCTTGTACCTCACCTGAAAACTGGGCTAATGACATATGAAGAGGGAACATGACATCTTCATTTCAAGAACTGGTACTAGAGTGTTTTAGCAAAGGTATCTTTCATAAATCATAAATTCTTCACAAGCAGATAACTTCTGTAGACATGATTCTAGATAAAATTCTATCAATTTTGTTAAACCCTATATAATGCCTGATTTTGATCAGAATATACAGGTAATATGAACATCTGCTTTTTCAATAATATAAAAAAGTTAAAACTTCTTGAATAAAAGAAACTATCATATAAGGTTTTTGAGGATTAAGTGAATTAATTCATATAAAACACTTAGAACAGTGCCTGCTCACTTATTATTATCTAAATCAATGATTTTCAACAAGGGGTTGTTCCAACACCTTAGGGGACATTTTTGATTATCTTAATTATTAGGATGCTACATGCATTTAATGAATGAGAATCAGAGATGCTAGACATTCTACCTGACTTTTGGATGTTACAGTAAAACTTAGAAATACCTCAAAAGGTGGGGCCATTTCAAGACAGGAGATACGATTTTTGCAATCCTTGTAGTACTCTATTCTATGACATAACAGTAAATTATTATTTATCCTTCCTTATTTTTTTAACTTGACATCCTGTAATTTGTCTTGTCATGTTATTTTTATTTTGATTGACATTATTTCCATTTTTCATTTCCCATAATAGATTTTTTCATTACTACTGACTTGAGTTTTTATCCAAGAAACTAGTTTTGCTCAAGGCTATGATACTGCAGAACTCCAGATGGCACTATTTACATTGCACTCTGCAAGCCATATTCCTGCAACTGTGCAACTTGGCAGCCTTGCTTCTGCCTTTTATCTTGTTTTTATCTTATTTTTGTGATACTCAAATTTATTCATTGTAAAGAGTGACAGGGACTCACTGCACTGCATCTTCTAATGTAGCTGTATCTGAGCATATACACACTGTACTGCTATTCTGTAACATTTTTTTAATAGAAATGCATAGTACAATTAAGATACTATAATAATTTTTTATAATTATGTATTTTGATAGGTTATGTTTTCTATGAGTTTAAGACTCTATAGTATATTACTCTATATACTCTATAATATGTTAGAAAATGTTTAAAAAATGAGGTATTGGGATTGATAAAGAACTGTTGACTTACATGAGAACTCAATTTTCTTATAAACTTGTACAGATTACAGAATATTAAAACTAGATGGAATATTAGATAAAATTTAATCTATCATCTTCTATAATAACATTTCATATTACAAGTAGCACCTAAGTTCATAGTTTGAATTAGTGAACTTATATTACAGAATGTAAAGAAGTAAGAAACACTTAAAATATTCTTAGATACAAATACTATCTTTTCAGGATGAATCTGAAAATTGTCACTCAGGAAAAAAAATTGAGTGAGTGCAGGTATTAGAGCCAGACTGTTTAATATTCCTATGCCTCTCCTTAACAGCTAAGTCTTTTTCCACAATTTATTAGCTTCTCTACATCTTGTATCCTCATCTTGTAATATGAGGGTAGAATTAGTATCTACCTCAGAGTTGTTGTAAAAATTGAATACATTTACATAGGTAAGGCACTTAGAGTGATGGTTAGCATACAGTAAAACAGTCAAAATATTTAGTAATTTTCACTTATTAATACTGCAATACATTTACAGGTAATAAAATAACTTTGTCAGTCTTAGAGAAGCTTGAAATGGTTCTGAAATGATTATTCACAGGTTTAAAAATGTATCAGTGGTTATCAGGTACCTAGCAGTGCTTGGCACATAGTAGACACTTGATATTTGCTGACTGAATGAACTAGTTTATATATTAAATTTATTCTCTATAAACTTATTTGTTCTCTGTATCAAGAGATAAACAAGCGACAACTTTTTAATGGATACACTGACACACTAGTACAAGTGAGAACTATCTTCATTATGTCTGACTCAGAATTTGGCAATTTTCAATAAAATACGTAAACTTTATGCATCTGTTCAGGGGATAGACTGTTTTGAATTGATGTCCCTAAGGCCACAAATCTCTTAGTTGATTATAATATTGTGTCTCTCTTGAAAATGCTGAAGTCAAACATCAGAAAATATGCACAGATCAAAACACTGAATTTATTTATGATACTTTTTTTTGAGGTGGCAGAACTAGAGAGAAACATTTTTCTGCTCTTTATAGTACAAAATGTTAAGAATCTATATTGTAGCACTGTTTCATGTTGTAGGACTTCATAATAAAGCTTAGTATTTAAAACTTTTTATTCACTTATTTTATAAATTTACTTTACTCATCATTTAAATCATTTGCTTATATTCTCTGGAGAACTGCTGTCCTTTGTCCATTTTTTTAACTGGGTTGTGTTTGTCTTTTTATTTTGATTTATAAGATTTCCTTATGTATCTTGGATGAGGCCCTGATCAGATATGTAATTTGCAAATATTTTCTCCCATTTTGTGAGTTGTCTTTTTTTTTTTCATTTTTGTTTTATTAGGTAGAAGTGTTACAATTTGACTGCACATATACAATTTATTGCATGTAAATACATATATACAATATACTGTACGTATTTAAATTTACATATATGTACTATTGTTTCTAAGAATGTTTAGAGCTTTAGCTTTTTAAACTTACGTAGTTATCAAAGGAATAAAACCAACCACAAAATAAGAATTAATTCAAAAAGATACATACGCCCACTATTGACAGCAACATTCTTTCTAATTGCCAAGATACGGAAGCATCCTAAATGCACATCAATAGATGAATGGATTAAGAAGATGCAGCACATATATGTAATGGAATACATGTGAGTTGTCTTTTCAGTCTGTTGACTGTGTCCTCTAGTGTCCAAAAGTTTTAAATTCTGATGAAGTACAATTTATTTATTTATTTTTAATAAATGTGCTTTTGGTTTAAAAAACCATTGCCAGATCCAAGGTCAAAGATTTACCCCTGCTGTCTTCTAAGAGTTTTCTTGCATTGGCTAGATGTTGAGAATTCTTCATTTATATTTGTAAGAAATATTGGCCTATAGTTTTCTTTTCTACTGACATCATTGTCTGGCTTTGGTATCAGGACGCTGGCCTCACAGAATGTGTTAGAAAGTGTTCCCTCCTATTCTATTTTCTGGAAGTATTTGGGAGATTGGTATTAATTCTTTAAATGTTTGGTAGAATTTACCAGTGAAGCATCTTTTCCTGGGTTTTCTTTGTTGGGAAATTTTGATTACTGATTTAACTTCCTAATTTGTTACACAGGTCTATTCAGATGTTCTATTTTTTCTTGAGTTTTGGCAGTTTCGTGTTTCTAGGAATTTGTTCATGTCACTTAGTCTTTGGTGTCATTGATTCTATTGTTATCTAGTCCCTGTTTTGTTTATCTCTGCTCTGATCTGTATTATTTCCTTACTTCTGCTAGCTTTGGGTTTCCCTTTTTTTTTTTTAGCTTCTTAAGGTGTCAACTTAGGTTACTGATTTGAGTTCTTTCTTCTTTTTTAAATGTAGGTGTCTATAGCTATAAATTTCCCTGAGCATTGCTTTTATTGCATCCCATAAATCTTGTATGCTGTATTTTCATTTTCACAAATAGTAAAGTATTTTCTAATTTCCCTGGAGATTTCATTCTTGACCCATTGGCTATTTAATCAGAATATGATGTTTAATTTCCATATAACTATAGATTTTCCAGTTTTCCTGTTACTGATTTCTAGTTCATTCTACTGTGGTCAAAAAAGATACTTTGTATATTTTCAATCTTTAAACATTTTTTTAGGTTTGTTGAGGCCTAACACATGGCTTATTCTGGAGACTGTTTCATGTGCACTTGAGAAGAATGTGTATTCTTATGCTGGGAGTGTCTGGAATGTTTCAAACGCCTGCTACATATAGTTAGTTTAAAATGTTATTAATATCTTATACTTCTTTATTGACCTTCAGTCTTGTTATTCTATTTAGCATGTCTTTTTAAAGCATTGTGTCACTATATGTAATACTACTCCCAAGATGACACAGGCTTTAAGTATGACTGGACAAGGATTTCATTAATGTACCTTCACCACCAACATGCAGACCCAGTCTATGGTAGGCATTACTTCAGAAGAGTGATAGAAATGATTCCTGGAGTATATATGGCTATTTTCTCTGCCCAAATCGCACACTTGCCATTTTGCCAGTGTCTTTATTTGTAACTTGGCAATTCTATACTTTGAGTTAATGAAGACGGTTGTATTGAAACATTTCTCTATTGTAGTCTGTCCCCTCAGAAGTCCTTTTCTCCTTTGTTACTGTGAGAGTGGATGTTACTACTCTCCCTTAAACTTCTTGATTTACTTATATCTTTTTTTTAATCTTATCTAAATTGTTAAGCTTTTACCTCAAGAGTTTTGACTTTAAAAGCCAATCAAATTTGTCCTTTACTTCTAGTTGGCAAACTAAGCTGATAAATTCTAAATTTAGCTCCCCAGCTATTGCTACAATGAAGTTATCAATCTCAAAAATCTCAGAGGCTTACAAACATAACAAGTTTCTTGCATATAGGTCTGTGGGAAGCTCTATTTCATAACGCCAGAAGGGTCCATACCTGCTTCATGTGTTTCTCATTCTGGGGCCAGTAGCTATCTAGGACATGCTCATCTTATAGCAGAAGACAGAGGATAGTAGGACAAGACAGATCAGTTGAAATATTTAAAGTGTCTGCTTAAGTTACACCTGCTAACATTGCAATGGCTTAAATAAGTCACATGGCTAATCTCAACAGAGTAAGAAAATCTCTTCCTTCCACAGGAGGGGGGAAGGGGGAGTATGTATTTACTGAACAATAACACCATCAACCACAGCCTATCAAAGTAAGACAATTACGAGCAAGTTTCAAAAAGTTAAATTTATTTAAATTAAAGGACTTGCTTTAAAGTTAAGTCCTCTCTCCTTTTTAGAGTAATAATGTTCTTTCTTTTATAAAATGATGGTAACAATAGAAGGCAGTAGACCTTTTAAAAATTCTTATCACTTGAAAAAATAGAAAGCTGGCAACCCTCTGTCAACACCCAAAATTTTTAGGACAATTTTAATATTCTACAAAAATTCCCACTACTATAAGAAAAAAGAAAAAAATCAGACCTCTGAATGTAATCCCAGGTCTCTCTGGCTGTTGTTCACTATTCAGAGGCTATTCCTTGGCTTGCAAAGACACTCATTTTCCACATTCTCAGATTTCATTATTCCAAATGCTTGTGATTAGGAAACTCCATGTGTTAGAGAACTAAAATGTCATTCTTTCTTTCTAGTGATCTAATTTAAGTTTTACATTAAAAATGGTCCCATATACTGTTCAGTCTCTATACAAACTTAGTTTTATAACACTTGGGGCCCTGGAATCTTAATATCATGTAAATCTTTCATGTCCTTGACGTGAAAATTTTAACAGGCAGCACATAAAGAGTAATGGCTTATGACTGTGTAACTTTAAAAAATTGAGCTATTAAGATTAAAATTTAAAAAGAAGCTAGTGGCTTTACTTCCAATGTGAAAGGACACACATTTAGTACTTTTATATGTATATAAGTACTTATACTAATGATTTGGTCATAATTTTGTTACAGCTTTATCAAACATTGGAAGTATGCAAAATAGCAGAGCAATTTTTTTTTCTCACAGTACCTTTAAAACAAATGAAGCAACTGGCACTCCTCTAATGACTGAGTCACTCCAGACTCCTTAGTTTATTTCCACCTCCTACTCTTGTTCTTCATCTTGTTCTTTACTTGTGATATTCTCCAGCTTTAGTTACCGTTTAAAATGTTATAGTTACCTCATCCATTCCAAACTAGGGGGTGAGATGGAAGAATGTGATATAGAAATGTATTATATCTAAAGAAAAACTTTATATAGACTTTAGAATTTGTTAAAACATTAAATTTTCCATGAGTCTTGCTTTAGCAAATGATATTCTCAGTTCATCATTTAACACTAACTTATCAGACAGGATCTGTGAAATAACTTCACAATAAGGCAGTTGCCTTTTATTATCCTACTCATCATGTCCAGTGTTTGGCCTAATATATACTGAAATTTCATAAATGCACAAATCCAAAATAATAGGCAGAGAGGCACCCAAGAATCAGCAAGGGAAGTTTCTATTAACTGGGATGAGAACTCAACTCACTGGTTTTGAAACTCATGTTCGTGCCATACATAAGTTTTAAAAAAAGTATGCTTCTTTTATAACATTTTGTAGAATATATATAGAAGCTGTATTTTCTGTAATTTAAAAAATGTAATTCTCATTAAAATAAGATGAAAATTCAAAAATCGGGTTATAACATAAGCAACATACCTGCAGGTATGATCATCACTCACACTTGCAATTTCTTGGCCTTCTTTGGGATCAAATACCAAATCATTAATGAAATCTGAATGGCCCTCTAAAACCTGACATAAGAGGAAAAGTTATTAAGAACACAGGAAAATAATCTACAATATCCCTACCTAATATTTTTACTTCATTGCTTTCATTGCATGCTTCTCTTTTCTATAAATATTTCTTTAGCAATCTGCTATTTTTAAAGCATGATTTATACACCCACTTTTCTGGAAGGTTTATCTTGGAAAGAAGCTGATCATTCAACACACTGCTGTTAGCTTGATCTTTCTTTTCTAGTGTGCATGTCTTACAAAAACACACACACTTTTTTTTTTTTTTACTGTACCTGTCCTCATATCACCTCATTTCTCACTTATTACATAAAGCTTAAATAAAAGTGAGAGCAAGAAGAACGTTCTAGGGGCACTGAGACAGGAGTTCCACTTGACTCTTTACCTCATACATGCTACTCTGTACACTGGCTGCTACCTAATAAACACATAGGATAGAACTCACTGGCCACTGTCTTTATTTACTTGCTCAATGTAACTGCCAGCACTGGAGACAGCTAGTATTATAAGCCCATTATCACAACAACCTAGAAATCCTCTTCTGGCCATAGAAGGAACAAATAGGAAATTGTAAGATAAAGGACTTTGTGAGCAGGCAAGTTTCAATTAATCTAAATCTTTATAACTGAAATCCTAAACAGACCTGTCAGAGATCAGGTATTTAAAAATTTTAATGGAATATAACTCTTGCTTCCTACTTTCCTTCCAAACACTCAAATTTGATCTCAGGTCTAAGATTAATAAAGTGGTTCTATTTGGTACTACTTACAACTTAGAAATAAATCATCAGGTAAAAAAAGGATTTGATTCAAACAAACTCAAGTCCTCCAAATCATTCTTCAGAGCTTATGTCACAAGCCTACAAGCCAAACTAAATTAACATTTAATATTTAATGCCAATTATAAATAGGAATAATAATAGTTAACAACTATTAACATTTTTTTAACTGAAGTATAGTTGATTTACAATGTTGTTAGTTTCAGGTGTACAGTAAAGTGATTCAGTTATCTTTATATATATATATATATATATAAATCTATTATTTTTCAGGTTCTTTTCCATTATAGGTTATTACAAGATATTGAATACAGTTCCCTGTGCTATACAATAGAACCTTGTCAGTTATCTATTTTATATACATTAATCCCAAACTCTTAATTTATCCCTCTCCCACTTTCTCTTTGGTAACCATAAGTTTGTTTTCTATGTCTGCCAGTCTATTTCTGTTTTGTAAAGAAGTTCACTTGTATCATTTTTGTAGATTCCACATATCATATTTGTCTTTCTGTTTGACTTAACTTCACTTAGCATGATAATCTCAAGGTCTATCCCTGTTGTTGCAAATATAACTATTAATTTTTGATGGGTCAAAATTTTATGTACCATTTGTACACTTTGCTATTCACTGGTACAGCTTTAAATTAACTAATATATATAGTACACTGGATTATGGTAAAATTGTAGATAGCCCACTGCATACAGTTTAGAGTGTAACTTTTACTATTCTCTAAATGAACAGAAAGGTTATTGTTTATCCTTCTTTTATAACATTATTCATGTTTTTGATTTACTGGAAAATCAATAAGGCAATACTGTTCTTATACAAAACATGATTCAATTTCAATGCAAACTGAGAGCTATTTATTTAATTTCCCCCCAGTTTATTGAGATATTATTGACATATAACACTGTGTAAGTTTAAAGCGTACATGATGATTTGATACACATATATATTGTGAAATGATTACCATAACAGGATTAGTGAAATGATTTCCACAATAGGGTTAGTTCATACCTCCATCACCTTACGTAGTTATCAGTTCTGTTTTATGGTAAGAATATTAGCTCTTTGAAACTTTCAAGTAAAAGAAAGGATTTTTAACTATACTCATCATGATGTACATTAGATTCCTTGAACTT